>NC_090443.1:331695110-341695110 GCF_031143425.1 Pleurodeles waltl
TTTTGGCCTCTAGCTCAGCCGGCACCTAGGGAAACCTACCAAACCTGTGCATTTCTGAAAACTAGAGACCTAGGGGAATCCAAGGAGGGGTGACTTGCGGGGCTCGGACCAGGTTCTGTTACCCAGAATCCTTTGCAAACCTCAAAATTTGGCTAAAAAAAACACATGTTCCTCACATTTCTGTGGCAGAAAGTTTCTGGAATCTGAGAGGAGCTACAAATTTCCTTCCACCCAGCGTTCCCCCAAGTCTCCCGATAAAAATGATTACCTCACTTGCGTGGGTAGGGCCTAGCGCCGGCGACAGGAAACACCCCAAAGCGCAACGTGGACACATCCTAAATTTTGGAAAAAAAACAGAGGTGTTTTTTGCGAAGTGCCTACCTGTAGATTTTGGCCTCTAGCTCAGCCGGCACCTAGGGAAACCTACCAAACCTGTGCAATTCTGAAAACTAGAGACCTAGGGGAATCCAAGGAGGGGTGACTTGCGGGGCTCGGACCAGGTTCTGTTACCCAGAATCCTTTGCAAACCTCAAAATTTGGCTAAAAAAACACATGTTCCTCACATTTCTGTGGCAGAAAGTTCTGGAATCTGAGAGGAGCTACAAATTTCCTTCCACCCCAGCGTTCCCCCCAAGTCTCCCGATAAAAATGATACCTCACTTGCATGGGTAGACCTAGCGCCGGCGACAGGAAACACCCCAAAGCGCAACGTGGACACATCCTAAATTTTGGAAAAAAACAGAGGTGTTTTTTGCGAAGTGCCTACCTGTAGATTTTGGCCTCTAGCTCAGCCGGCACCTAGGGAAACCTACCAAACCTGTGCATTTCTGAAAACTAGAGACCTAGGGAAATCCAAGGAGGGGTGACTTGCGGGGCTCGGACCAGGTTCTGTTACCCAGAATCCTTTGCAAACCTCAAAATTTGGCTAAAAAAACACATGTTCCTCACATTTCTGTGGCAGAAAGTTCTGGAATCTGAGAGGAGCTACAAATTTCCTTCCACCCAGCGTTCCCCCAAGTCTCCCGATAAAATGATACCTCACTTGCGTGGGTAGGCCTAGCGCCGGCGACAGGAAACACCCCAAAGCGCAACGTGGACACATCCTAAATTTTGGAAAAAAACAGAAATGTTTTTTGCGAAGTGCCTACCTGTAGATTTTGGCCTGTAGCTCAGCCGGCACCTAGGGAAACCTACCAAACCTGTGCATTTCTAAAAAACTAGAGACCTAGGGGAATCCAAGGAGGGGTGACTTGCGGGGTTCGGACCAGGTTCTGTTACCCAGAATCCTTTGCAAACCTCAAAATTTGGCTAAAAAAACACATGTTCCTCACATTTCTGTGGCAGAAAGTTCTGGAATCTGAGAGGAGCTACAAAATTTCCTTCCACCCAGCGTTCCCCCAAGTCTCCCGATAAAAATGATACCTCACTTGCGTGGGTAGGCCTAGCGCCGGCGACAGGAAAACACCCCAAAGCGCAACGTGGACACATCCTAAATTTTGGGAAAAAACAGAGGTGTTTTTTGCGAAGTGCCTACCTGTAGATTTTGGCCTCTAGCTCAGCCGGCACCTAGGGAAACCTACCAAACCTGTGCATTTCTGAAAACTAGAGACCTAGGGGAATCCAAGGAGGGTGACTTGCGGGGCTCGGACCAGGTTCTCTTACCCAGAATCCTTTGCAAACCTCAAAATTTGGCTAAAAAAACACATGTTCCTCACATTTCTGTGGCAGAAAGTTCTGGAATCTGAGAGGAGCTACAAATTTCCTTCCACCCAGCGTTCCCCCAAGTCTCCCGATAAAAATGATACCTCACTTGCGTGGGTAGGCCTAGCGCCGGCGACAGGAAACACCCCAAAGCGCAACGTGGACACATCCTAAATTTTGGAAAAAAAACAGAGGTGTTTTTTGCGAAGTGCCTACCTGTAGATTTTGGCCTCTAGCTCAGCCGGCACCTAGGGAAACCTACCAAACCTGTGCAATTCTGAAAACTAGAGACCTAGGGGAATCCAAGGAGATTTTGGCCTCTAGCTCAGCCGGCACCTAGGGAAACCTACCAAACCTGTGCAATTCTGAAAACTAGAGACCTAGGGGAATCCAAGGAGGGGTGACTTGCGGGGCTCGGACCAGGTTCTGTTACCCAGAATCCTTTGCAAACCTCAAAATTTGGCTAAAAAAACACATGTTCCTCACATTTCTGTGGCAGAAAGTTCTGGAATCTGAGAGGAGCTACAAATTTCCTTCCACCCAGCGTTCCCCCAAGTCTCCCGATAAAAATGATACCTCACTTGCGTGGGTAGGCCTAGCGCCGGCGACAGGAAACACCCCAAAGCGCAACGTGGACACATCCTAAATTTTGGAAAAAAAACAGAAATGTTTTTTGCGAAGTGCCTACCTGTAGATTTTGGCCTGTAGCTCAGCCGGCACCTAGGGAAACCTACCAAACCTGTGCATTTCTAAAAACTAGAGACCTAGGGGAATCCAAGGAGGGGTGACTTGCGGGGTTCGGACCAGGTTCTGTTACCCAGAATCCTTTGCAAACCTCAAAATTTGGCTAAAAAAACACATGTTCCTCACATTTCTGTGGCAGAAAGTTCTGGAATCTGAGAGGAGCTACAAATTTCCTTCCACCCAGCGTTCCCCCAAGTCTCCCGATAAAAATGATACCTCACTTGCGTGGGTAGGCCTAGCGCCGGCGACAGGAAACACCCCAAAGCGCAACGTGGACACATCCTAAATTTTGGGAAAAAACAGAGGTGTTTTTTGCGAAGTGCCTACCTGTAGATTTTGGCCTCTAGCTCAGCCGGCACCTAGGGAAACCTACCAAACCTGTGCATTTCTGAAAACTAGAGACCTAGGGGAATCCAAGGAGGGGTGACTTGCGGGGCTCGGACCAGGTTCTGTTACCCAGAATCCTTTGCAAACCTCAAAATTTGGCTAAAAAAACACATGTTCCTCACATTTCTGTGGCAGAAAGTTCTGGAATCTGAGAGGAGCTACAAATTTCCTTCCACCCAGTGTTCCCCCAAGTCTCCCGATAAAAATGATACCTCACTTGCGTGGGTAGGCCTGGCGCCGGCGACAGGAAACACCCCAAAGCGCAACGTGGACACATCCTAAATTTTGGAAAAAAACAGAGGTGTTTTTTGCGACGTGCCTACCTGTAGATTTTGGCCTCTAGCTCAGCCGGCACCTAGGGAAACCTACCAAACCTGTGCAATTCTGAAAACTAGAGACCTAGGGGAATCCAAGGAGGGGTGACTTGCGGGGCTCGGACCAGGTTCTGTTACCCAGAATCCTTTGCAAACCTCAAAATTTGGCTAAAAAAACACATGTTCCTCACATTTCTGTGGCAGAAAGTTCTGGAATCTGAGAGGAGCTACAAATTTCCTTCCACCCAGCGTTCCCCCAAGTCTCCCGATAAAAATGATACCTCACTTGCATGGGTAGACCTAGCGCCGGCGACAGGAAACACCCCAAAGCGCAACGTGGACACATCCTAAATTTTGGAAAAAAACAGAGGTGTTTTTTGCGAAGTGCCTACCTGTAGATTTTGGCCTCTAGCTCAGCCGGCACCTAGGGAAACCTACCAAACCTGTGCATTTCTGAAAACTAGAGACCTAGGGAAATCCAAGGAGGGGTGACTTGCGGGGCTCGGACCAGGTTCTGTTACCCAGAATCCTTTGCAAACCTCAAAATTTGGCTAAAAAAACACATGTTCCTCACATTTCTGTGGCAGAAAGTTCTGGAATCTGAGAGGAGCTACAAATTTCCTTCCACCCAGCGTTCCCCCAAGTCTCCCGATAAAAATGATACCTCACTTGCATGGGTAGACCTAGCGCCGGCGACAGGAAACACCCCAAAGCGCAACGTGGACACATCCTAAATTTTGGAAAAAAAAAAAGGTGTTTTTTGCGAAGTGCCTACCTGTAGATTTTGGCCTCTAGCTCAGCCGGCACCTAGGGAAACCTACCAAACCTGTGCATTTCTGAAAACTAGAGACCTAGGGGAATCCAAGGAGGGGTGACTTGCGGGGCTCGGACCAGGTTCTGTTACCCAGAATCCTTTGCAAACCTCAAAATTTGGCTAAAAAAACACATGTTCCTCACATTTCTGTGGCAGAAAGTTCTGGAATCTGAGAGGAGCTACAAATTTCCTTCCACCCAGCGTTCCCCCAAGTCTCCCGATAAAAATGATACCTCACTTGCGTGGGTAGGCCTAGCGCCGGCGACAGGAAATACCCCAAAGCGCAACGTGGACACATCCTAAATTTTGGAAAAAAACAGAGGTGTTTTTTGCGAAGTGCCTACCTGTAGATTTTGGCCTCTAGCTCAGCCGGCACCTAGGGAAACCTACCAAACCTGTGCAATTCTGAAAACTAGAGACCTAGGGGAATCCAAGGAGGGGTGACTTGCGGGGCTCGGACCAGGTTCTGTTACCCAGAATCCTTTGCAAACCTCAAAATTTGGCTAAAAAAACACATGTTCCTCACATTTCTGTGGCAGAAAGTTCTGGAATCTGAGAGGAGCTACAAATTTCCTTCCACCCAGCGTTCCCCCAAGTCTCCCAATAAAAATGATACCTCACTTGCGTGGGTAGGCCTAGCGCCGGCGACAGGAAACACCCCAAAGCGCAACGTGGACACATCCTAAATTTTGGGAAAAAACAGAGGTGTTTTTTGCGAAGTGCCTACCTGTAGATTTTGGCCTCTAGCTCAGCCGGCACCTAGGGAAACCTACCAAACCTGTGCATTTCTGAAAACTAGAGACCTAGGGGAATCCAAGGAGGGGTGACTTGCGGGGCTCGGACCAGGTTCTGTTACCCAGAATCCTTTGCAAACCTCAAAATTTGGCTAAAAAAACACATGTTCCTCACATTTCTGTGGCAGAAAGTTCTGGAATCTGAGAGGAGCTACAAATTTCCTTCCACCCAGCGTTCCCCCAAGTCTCCCGATAAAAATGATACCTCACTTGCGTGGGTAGGCCTAGCGCCGGCGACAGGAAACACCCCAAAGCGCAACGTGGACACATCCTAAATTTTGGAAAAAAACAGAGGTGTTTTTTGCGAAGTGCCTACCTGTAGATTTTGGCCTCTAGCTCAGCCGGCACCTAGGGAAACCTACCAAACCTGTGCAATTCTGAAAACTAGAGACCTAGGGGAATCCAAGGAGGGGTGACTTGCGGGGCTCGGACCAAGTTCTGTTACCCAGAATCCTTTGCAAACCTCAAAATTTGGCTAAAAAAACACATGTTCCTCACATTTCTGTGGCAGAAAGTTCTGGAATCTGAGAGGAGCTACAAATTTCCTTCCACCCAGCGTTCCCCCAAGTCTCCCCGATAAAAATGATACCTCACTTGCATGGGTAGACCTAGCGCCGGCGACAGGAAACACCCCAAAGCGCAACGTGGACACATCCTAAATTTTGGAAAAAAACAGAGGTGTTTTTTGCGAAGTGCCTACCTGTAGATTTTGGCCTCTAGCTCAGCCGGCACCTAGGGAAACCTACCAAACCTGTGCATTTCTGAAAACTAGAGACCTAG
Source organism: Pleurodeles waltl (assembly GCF_031143425.1). Classification (NCBI taxonomy): domain Eukaryota; kingdom Metazoa; phylum Chordata; class Amphibia; order Caudata; family Salamandridae; genus Pleurodeles; species Pleurodeles waltl. The sequence goes on from NC_090443.1 coordinate 331,700,645, forward strand.
GGAAATCCAAGGAGGGGTGACTTGCGGGGCTCGGACCAGGTTCTGTTACCCAGAATCCTTTGCAAACCTCAAAATTTGGCTAAAAAAACACATGTTCCTCACATTTCTGTGGCAGAAAGTTCTGGAATCTGAGAGGAGCTACAAATTTCCTTCCACCCAGCGTTCCCCCAAGTCTCCCGATAAAAATGATACCTCACTTGCGTGGGTAGGCCTAGCGCCGGCGACAGGAAACACCCCAAAGCGCAACGTGGACACATCCTAAATTTTGGAAAAAACAGAAATGTTTTTGCGAAGTGCCTACCTGTAGATTTTGGCCTGTAGCTCAGCCGGCACCTAGGGAAACCTACCAAACCTGTGCATTTCTAAAAACTAGAGACCTAGGGGAATCCAAGGAGGGGTGACTTGCGGGGTTCGGACCAGGTTCTGTTACCCAGAATCCTTTGCAAACCTCAAAAATTTGGCTAAAAAAACACATGTTCCTCACATTTCTGTGGCAGAAAGTTCTGGAATCTGAGAGGAGCTACAAATTTCCTTCCACCCAGCGTTCCCCCAAGTCTCCCGATAAAAATGATACCTCACTTGCGTGGGTAGGCCTAGCGCCGGCGACAGGAAACACCCCAAAGCGCAACGTGGACACATCCTAAATTTTGGGAAAAAACAGAGGTGTTTTTTGCGAAGTGCCTACCTGTAGATTTTGGCCTCTAGCTCAGCCGGCACCTAGGGAAACCTACCAAACCTGTGCATTTCTGAAAACTAGAGACCTAGGGGAATCCAAGGAGGGGTGACTTGCGGGGCTCGGACCAGGTTCTGTTACCCAGAATCCTTTGCAAACCTCAAAATTTGGCTAAAAAAACACATGTTCCTCACATTTCTGTGGCAGAAAGTTCTGGAATCTGAGAGGAGCTACAAATTTCCTTCCACCCAGTGTTCCCCCAAGTCTCCCGATAAAAATGATACCTCACTTGCGTGGGTAGGCCTGGCGCCGGCGCCGGCGACAGGAAACACCCCAAAGCGCAACGTGGACACATCCTAAATTTTGGAAAAAAACAGAGGTGTTTTTTGCGACGTGCCTACCTGTAGATTTTGGCCTCTAGCTCAGCCGGCACCTAGGGAAACCTACCAAACCTGTGCAATTCTGAAAACTAGAGACCTAGGGGAATCCAAGGAGGGGTGACTTGCGGGGCTCGGACCAGGTTCTGTTACCCAGAATCCTTTGCAAACCTCAAATTTGGCTAAAAAACACATGTTCCTCACATTTCTGTGGCAGAAAGTTCTGGAATCTGAGAGGAGCTACAAATTTCCTTCCACCCAGCGTTCCCCCAAGTCTCCCGATAAAAATGATACCTCACTTGCATGGGTAGACCTAGCGCCGGCGACAGGAAACACCCCAAAGCGCAACGTGGACACATCCTAAATTTTGGAAAAAAACAGAGGTGTTTTTTGCGAAGTGCCTACCTGTAGATTTTGGCCTCTAGCTCAGCCGGCACCTAGGGAAACCTACCAAACCTGTGCATTTCTGAAAACTAGAGACCTAGGGAAATCCAAGGAGGGGTGACTTGCGGGGCTCGGACCAGGTTCTGTTACCCAGAATCCTTTGCAAACCTCAAAATTTGGCTAAAAAAACACATGTTCCTCACATTTCTGTGGCAGAAAGTTCTGGAATCTGAGAGGAGCTACAAATTTCCTTCCACCCAGCGTTCCCCCAAGTCTCCCGATAAAAATGATACCTCACTTGCATGGGTAGACCTAGCGCCGGCGACAGGAAACACCCCAAAGCGCAACGTGGACACATCCTAAATTTTGGAAAAAAACAGAGGTGTTTTTTGCGAAGTGCCTACCTGTAGATTTTGGCCTCTAGCTCAGCCGGCACCTAGGGAAACCTACCAAACCTGTGCATTTCTGAAAACTAGAGACCTAGGGGAATCCAAGGAGGGGTGACTTGCGGGGCTCGGACCAGGTTCTGTTACCCAGAATCCTTTGCAAACCTCAAAATTTGGCTAAAAAAACACATGTTCCTCACATTTCTGTGGCAGAAAGTTCTGGAATCTGAGAGGAGCTACAAATTTCCTTCCACCCAGCGTTCCCCCAAGTCTCCCGATAAAAATGATACCTCACTTGCGTGGGTAGGCCTAGCGCCGGCGACAGGAAATACCCCAAAGCGCAACGTGGACACATCCTAAATTTTGGGAAAAAACAGAGGTGTTTTTTGCGAAGTGCCTACCTGTAGATTTTGGCCTCTAGCTCAGCCGGCACCTAGGGAAACCTACCAAACCTGTGCAATTCTGAAAACTAGAGACCTAGGGGAATCCAAGGAGGGGTGACTTGCGGGGCTCGGACCAGGTTCTGTTACCCAGAATCCTTTGCAAACCTCAAAATTTGGCTAAAAAAACACATGTTCCTCACATTTCTGTGGCAGAAAGTTCTGGAATCTGAGAGGAGCTACAAATTTCCTTCCACCCAGCGTTCCCCCAAGTCTCCCAATAAAAATGATACCTCACTTGCGTGGGTAGGCCTAGCGCCGGCGACAGGAAACACCCCAAAGCGCAACGTGGACACATCCTAAATTTTGGGAAAAAACAGAGGTGTTTTTTGCGAAGTGCCTACCTGTAGATTTTGGCCTCTAGCTCAGCCGGCACCTAGGGAAACCTACCAAACCTGTGCATTTCTGAAAACTAGAGACCTAGGGGAATCCAAGGAGGGGTGACTTGCGGGGCTCGGACCAGGTTCTGTTACCCAGAATCCTTTGCAAACCTCAAAATTTGGCTAAAAAAAACACATGTTCCTCACATTTCTGTGGCAGAAAGTTCTGGAATCTGAGAGGAGCTACAAATTTCCTTCCACCCAGCGTTCCCCCAAGTCTCCCGATAAAAATGATACCTCACTTGCGTGGGTAGGCCTAGCGCCGGCGACAGGAAACACCCCAAAGCGCAACGTGGACACATCCTAAATTTTGGAAAAAACAGAGGTGTTTTTTGCGAAGTGCCTACCTGTAGATTTTGGCCTCTAGCTCAGCCGGCACCTAGGGAAACCTACCAAACCTGTGCAATTCTGAAAACTAGAGACCTAGGGGAATCCAAGGAGGGGTGACTTGCGGGGCTCGGACCAGGTTCTGTTACCCAGAATCCTTTGCAAACCTCAAAATTTGGCTAAAAAAACACATGTTCCTCACATTTCTGTGGCAGAAAGTTCTGGAATCTGAGAGGAGCTACAAATTTCCTTCCACCCAGCGTTCCCCCAAGTCTCCCGATAAAAATGATACCTCACTTGCATGGGTAGACCTAGCGCCGGCGACAGGAAACACCCCAAAGCGCAACGTGGACACATCCTAAATTTTGGAAAAAAACAGAGGTGTTTTTTGCGAAGTGCCTACCTGTAGATTTGGCCTCTAGCTCAGCCGGCACCTAGGGAAACCTACCAAACCTGTGCATTTCTGAAAACTAGAGACCTAGGGAAATCCAAGGAGGGGTGACTTGCGGGGCTCGGACCAGGTTCTGTTACCCAGAATCCTTTGCAAACCTCAAAATTTGGCTAAAAAAACACATGTTCCTCACATTTCTGTGGCAGAAAGTTCTGGAATCTGAGAGGAGCTACAAATTTCCTTCCACCCAGCGTTCCCCCAAGTCTCCCGATAAAAATGATACCTCACTTGCGTGGGTAGGCCTAGCGCCGGCGACAGGAAACACCCCAAAGCGCAACGTGGACACATCCTAAATTTTGGAAAAAAACAGAAATGTTTTTTGCGAAGTGCCTACCTGTAGATTTTGGCCTGTAGCTCAGCCGGCACCTAGGGAAACCTACCAAACCTGTGCATTTCTAAAAACTAGAGACCTAGGGGAATCCAAGGAGGGGTGACTTGCGGGGTTCGGACCAGGTTCTGTTACCCAGAATCCTTTGCAAACCTCAAAATTTGGCTAAAAAAACACATGTTCCTCACATTTCTGTGGCAGAAAGTTCTGGAATCTGAGAGGAGCTACAAATTTCCTTCCACCCAGCGTTCCCCCAAGTCTCCCGATAAAAATGATACCTCACTTGCGTGGGTAGGCCTAGCGCCGGCGACAGGAAACACCCCAAAGCGCAACGTGGACACATCCTAAATTTTGGGAAAAAACAGAGGTGTTTTTTGCGAAGTGCCTACCTGTAGATTTTGGCCTCTAGCTCAGCCGGCACCTAGGGAAACCTACCAAACCTGTGCATTTCTGAAAACTAGAGACCTAGGGGAATCCAAGGAGGGGTGACTTGCGGGGCTCGGACCAGGTTCTCTTACCCAGAATCCTTTGCAAACCTCAAAATTTGGCTAAAAAAACACATGTTCCTCACATTTCTGTGGCAGAAAGTTCTGGAATCTGAGAGGAGCTACAAATTTCCTTCCACCCAGCGTTCCCCCAAGTCTCCCGATAAAAATGATACCTCACTTGCGTGGGTAGGCCTAGCGCCGGCGACAGGAAACACCCCAAAGCGCAACGTGGACACATCCTAAATTTTGGAAAAAAACAGAGGTGTTTTTTGCGAAGTGCCTACCTGTAGATTTTGGCCTCTAGCTCAGCCGGCACCTAGGGAAACCTACCAAACCTGTGCAATTCTGAAAACTAGAGACCTAGGGGAATCCAAGGAGGGGTGACTTGCGGGGCTCGGACCAGGTTCTGTTACCCAGAATCCTTTGCAAACCTCAAAATTTGGCTAAAAAAACACATGTTCCTCACATTTCTGTGGCAGAAAGTTCTGGAATCTGAGAGGAGCTACAAATTTCCTTCCACCCAGCGTTCCCCCAAGTCTCCCGATAAAAATGATACCTCACTTGCGTGGGTAGGCCTAGCGCCGGCGACAGGAAACACCCCAAAGTGCAACGTGGACACATCCTAAATTTTGGAAAAAAACAGAGGTGTTTTTTGCGAAGTGCCTACCTGTAGATTTTGGCCTCTAGCTCAGCCGGCACCTAGGGAAACCTACCAAACCTGTGCAATTCTGAAAACTAGAGACCTAGGGGAATCCAAGGAGGGGTGACTTGCGGGGCTCGGACCAGGTTCTGTTACCCAGAATCCTTTGCAAACCTCAAAATTTGGCTAAAAAAACACATGTTCCTCACATTTCTGTGGCAGAAAGTTCTGGAATCTGAGAGGAGATACAAATTTCCTTCCACCCAGCGTTCCCCCAAGTCTCCCGATAAAAATGATACCTCACTTGCGTGGGTAGGCCTAGCGCCGGCGACAGGAAACACCCCAAAGCGCAACGTGGACACATCCTAAATTTTGGAAAAAAACAGAGGTGTTTTTTGCGAAGTGCCTACCTGTAGATTTTGGCCTCTAGCTCAGCCGGCACCTAGGGAAACCTACCAAACCTGTGCAATTCTGAAAACTAGAGACCTAGGGGAATCCAAGGAGGGGTGACTTGCGGGGCTCGGACCAGGTTCTGTTACCCAGAATCCTTTGCAAACCTCAAAATTTGGCTAAAAAAACACATGTTCCTCACATTTCTGTGGCAGAAAGTTCTGGAATCTGAGAGGAGCTACAAATTTCCTTCCACCCAGCGTTCCCCCAAGTCTCCCGATAAAAATGATACCTCACTTGCGTGGGTAGGCCTAGCGCCGGCGACAGGAAACACCCCAAAGCGCAACGTGGACACATCCTAAATTTTGGGAAAAAACAGAGGTGTTTTTTGCGAAGTGCCTACCTGTAGATTTTGGCCTCTAGCTCAGCCGGCACCTAGGGAAACCTACCAAACCTGTGCATTTCTGAAAACTAGAGACCTAGGGGAATCCAAGGAGGGGTGACTTGCGGGGCTCGGACCAGGTTCTGTTACCCAGAATCCTTTGCAAACCTCAAAATTTGGCTAAAAAAACACATGTTCCTCACATTTCTGTGGCAGAAAGTTCTGGAATCTGAGAGGAGCTACAAATTTCCTTCCACCCAGCGTTCCCCCAAGTCTCCCGATAAAAATGATACCTCACTTGCGTGGGTAGGCCTAGCGCCGGCGACAGGAAACACCCCAAAGCGCAACGTGGACACATCCTAAATTTTGGAAAAAAACAGAGGTGTTTTTTGCGAAGTGCCTACCTGTAGATTTTGGCCTCTAGCTCAGCCGGCACCTAGGGAAACCTACCAAACCTGTGCAATTCTGAAAACTAGAGACCTAGGGGAATCCAAGGAGGGGTGACTTGCGGGGCTCGGACCAGGTTCTGTTACCCAGAATCCTTTGCAAACCTCAAAATTTGGCTAAAAAAACACATGTTCCTCACATTTCTGTGGCAGAAAGTTCTGGAATCTGAGAGGAGCTACAAATTTCCTTCCACCCAGCGTTCCCCCAAGTCTCCCGATAAAAATGATACCTCACTTGCGTGGGTAGGCCTAGCGCCGGCGACAGGAAACACCCCAAAGCGCAACGTGGACACATCCTAAATTTTGGAAAAAAACAGAGGTGTTTTTTGCGAAGTGCCTACCTGTAGATTTTGGCCTCTAGCTCAGCCGGCACCTAGGGAAACCTACCAAACCTGTGCAATTCTGAAAACTAGAGACCTAGGGGAATCCAAGGAGGGGTGACTTGCGGGGCTCGGACCAGGTTCTGTTACCCAGAATCCTTTGCAAACCTCAAAATTTGGCTAAAAAAACACATGTTCCTCACATTTCTGTGGCAGAAAGTTCTGGAATCTGAGAGGAGATACAAATTTCCTTCCACCCAGCGTTCCCCCAAGTCTCCCGATAAAAATGATACCTCACTTGCGTGGGTAGGCCTAGCGCCGGCGACAGGAAACACCCCAAAGCGCAACGTGGACACATCCTAAATTTTGGAAAAAAACAGAGGTGTTTTTTGCGAAGTGCCTACCTGTAGATTTTGGCCTCTAGCTCAGCCGGCACCTAGGGAAACCTACCAAACCTGTGCAATTCTGAAAACTAGAGACCTAGGGGAATCCAAGGAGGGGTGACTTGCGGGGCTCGGACCAGGTTCTGTTACCCAGAATCCTTTGCAAACCTCAAAATTTGGCTAAAAAAACACATGTTCCTCACATTTCTGTGGCAGAAAGTTCTGGAATCTGAGAGGAGCTACAAATTTCCTTCCACCCAGCGTTCCCCCAAGTCTCCCGATAAAAATGATACCTCACTTGCGTGGGTAGGCCTAGCGCCGGCGACAGGAAACACCCCAAATCGCAACGTGGACACATCCTAAATTTTGGAAAAAAACAGAAATGTTTTTTGCGAAGTGCCTACCTGTAGATTTTGGCCTCTAGCTCAGCCGGCACCTAGGGAAACCTACCAAACCTGTGCATTTCTGAAAACTAGAGACCTAGGGGAATCCAAGGAGGGGTGACTTGCGGGGTTCGGACCAGGTTCTGTTACCCAGAATCCTTTGCAAACCTCAAAATTTGGCTAAAAAAACACATGTTCCTCACATTTCTGTGGCAGAAAGTTCTGGAATCTGAGAGGAGCTACAAATTTCCTTCGCCCCAGCGTTCCCCCAAGTCTCCCGATAAAAATGATACCTCACTTGCGTGGGTAGGCCTAGCGCCGGCGACAGGAAACACCCCAAAGCGCAACGTGGACACATCCTAAATTTTGGAAAAAAAACAGAGGTGTTTTTTGCGAAGTGCCTACCTGTAGATTTTGGCCTCTAGCTCAGCCGGCACCTAGGGAAACCTACCAAACCTGTGCATTTCTGAAAACTAGAGACCTAGGGGAATCCAAGGAGGGGTGACTTGTGGGGCTCGGACCAGGTTCTGTTACCCAGAATCCTTTGCAAACCTCAAAATTTGGCTAAAAAAACACATGTTCCTCACATTTCTGTGGCAGAAAGTTCTGGAATCTGAGAGGAGCTACAAATTTCCTTCCACCCAGTGTTCCCCAAAGTCTCCCGATAAAAATGATACCTCACTTGCGTGGGTAGGCCTGGCGCCGGCGACAGGAAACACCCCAAAGCGCAACGTGGACACATCCTAAATTTTGGAAAAAAACAGAGGTGTTTTTTGCGACGTGCCTACCTGTAGATTTTGGCCTCTAGCTCAGCCGGCACCTAGGGAAACCTACCAAACCTGTGCATTTCTGAAAACTAGAGACCTAGGGGAATCCAAGGAGGGGTGACTTGCGGGGTTCGGACCAGGTTCTGTTACCCAGAATCCTTTGCAAACCTCAAAATTTGGCTAAAAAAACACATGTTCCTCACATTTCTGTGGCAGAAAGTTCTGGAATCTGAGAGGAGCTACAAATTTCCTTCGCCCCAGCGTTCCCCCAAGTCTCCCGATAAAAATGATACCTCACTTGCGTGGGTAGGCCTAGCGCCGGCGACAGGAAACACCCCAAAGCGCAACGTGGACACATCCTAAATTTTGGAAAAAAACAGAGGTGTTTTTTGCGAAGTGCCTACCTGTAGATTTTGGCCTCTAGCTCAGCCGGCACCTAGGGAAACCTACCAAATCTGTGCATTTCTGAAAACTAGAGACCTAGGGGAATCCAAGGAGGGGTGACTTGCGGGGCTCGGACCAGGTTCTGTTACCCAGAATCCTTTGCAAACCTCAAAATTTGGCTAAAAAAACACATGTTCCTCACATTTCTGTGGCAGAAAGTTCTGGAATCTGAGAGGAGCTACAAATTTCCTTCCACCCAGCGTTCCCCCAAGTCTCCCGATAAAAATGATACCTCACTTGCGTGGGTAGGCCTAGCGCCGGCGACAGGAAACACCCCAAAGCGCAACGTGGACACATCCTAAATTTTGGGAAAAAACAGAGGTGTTTTTTGCGAAGTGCCTACCTGTAGATTTTGGCCTCTAGCTCAGCCGGCACCTAGGGAAACCTACCAAACCTGTGCATTTCTGAAAACTAGAGACCTAGGGGAATCCAAGGAGGGGTGACTTGCGGGGCTCGGACCAGGTTCTGTTACCCAGAATCCTTTGCAAACCTCAAAATTTGGCTAAAAAAACACATGTTCCTCACATTTCTGTGGCAGAAAGTTCTGGAATCTGAGAGGAGCTACAAATTTCCTTCCACCCAGCGTTCCCCCAAGTCTCCCGATAAAAATGATACCTCACTTGCGTGGGTAGGCCTAGCGCCGGCGACAGGAAACACCCCAAAGCGCAACGTGGACACATCCTAAATTTTGGAAAAAAACAGAGGTGTTTTTTGCGAAGTGCCTACCTGTAGATTTTGGCCTCTAGCTCAGCCGGCACCTAGGGAAACCTACCAAACCTGTGCATTTCTGACAACTAGAGACCTAGGGAAATCCAAGGAGGGGTGACTTGCGGGGCTCGGACCAGGTTCTGTTACCCAGAATCCTTTGCAAACCTCAAAATTTGGCTAAAAAAACACATGTTCCTCACATTTCTGTGGCAGAAAGTTCTGGAATCTGAGAGGAGCTACAAATTTCCTTCCACCCAGCGTTCCCCCAAGTCTCCCGATAAAAATGATACCTCACTTGCGTGGGTAGGCCTAGCGCCGGCGACAGGAAACACCCCAAAGCGCAACGTGGACACATCCTAAATTTTGGAAAAAAACAGAAATGTTTTTTGCGAAGTGCCTACCTGTAGATTTTGGCCTGTAGCTCAGCCGGCACCTAGGGAAACCTACCAAACCTGTGCATTTCTAAAAACTAGAGACCTAGGGGAATCCAAGGAGGGGTGACTTGCGGGGTTCGGACCAGGTTCTGTTACCCAGAATCCTTTGCAAACCTCAAAATTTGGCTAAAAAAACACATGTTCCTCACATTTCTGTGGCAGAAAGTTCTGGAATCTGAGAGGAGCTACAAATTTCCTTCCACCCAGCGTTCCCCCAAGTCTCCCGATAAAAATGATACCTCACTTGCGTGGGTAGGCCTAGCGCCGGCGACAGGAAACACCCCAAAGCGCAACGTGGACACATCCTAAATTTTGGGAAAAAACAGAGGTGTTTTTTGCGAAGTGCCTACCTGTAGATTTTGGCCTCTAGCTCAGCCGGCACCTAGGGAAACCTACCAAACCTGTGCATTTCTGAAAACTAGAGACCTAGGGGAATCCAAGGAGGGGTGACTTGCGGGGCTCGGACCAGGTTCTGTTACCCAGAATCCTTTGCAAACCTCAAAATTTGGCTAAAAAAACACATGTTCCTCACATTTCTGTGGCAGAAAGTTCTGGAATCTGAGAGGAGCTACAAATTTCCTTCCACCCAGCGTTCCCCCAAGTCTCCCGATAAAAATGATACCTCACTTGCGTGGGTAGGCCTAGCGCCGGCGACAGGAAACACCCCAAAGCGCAACGTGGACACATCCTAAATTTTGGAAAAAAACAGAGGTGTTTTTTGCGAAGTGCCTACCTGTAGATTTTGGCCTCTAGCTCAGCCGGCACCTAGGGAAACCTACCAAACCTGTGCAATTCTGAAAACTAGAGACCTAGGGGAATCCAAGGAGGGGTGACTTGCGGGGCTCGGACCAGGTTCTGTTACCCAGAATCCTTTGCAAACCTCAAAATTTGGCTAAAAAAACACATGTTCCTCACATTTCTGTGGCAGAAAGTTCTGGAATCTGAGAGGAGCTACAAATTTCCTTCCACCCAGCGTTCCCCCAAGTCTCCCGATAAAAATGATACCTCACTTGCGTGGGTAGGCCTAGCGCCGGCGACAGGAAACACCCCAAAGCGCAACGTGGACACATCCTAAATTTTGGAAAAAAACAGAAATGTTTTTTGCGAAGTGCCTACCTGTAGATTTTGGCCTGTAGCTCAGCCGGCACCTAGGGAAACCTACCAAACCTGTGCATTTCTAAAAACTAGAGACCTAGGGGAATCCAAGGAGGGGTGACTTGCGGGGTTCGGACCAGGTTCTGTTACCCAGAATCCTTTGCAAACCTCAAAATTTGGCTAAAAAAACACATGTTCCTCACATTTCTGTGGCAGAAAGTTCTGGAATCTGAGAGGAGCTACAAATTTCCTTCCACCCAGCGTTCCCCCAAGTCTCCCGATAAAAATGATACCTCACTTGCGTGGGTAGGCCTAGCGCCGGCGACAGGAAACACCCCAAAGCGCAACGTGGACACATCCTAAATTTTGGGAAAAAACAGAGGTGTTTTTTGCGAAGTGCCTACCTGTAGATTTTGGCCTCTAGCTCAGCCGGCACCTAGGGAAACCTACCAAACCTGTGCATTTCTGAAAACTAGAGACCTAGGGGAATCCAAGGAGGGGTGACTTGCGGGGCTCGGACCAGGTTCTGTTACCCAGAATCCTTTGCAAACCTCAAAATTTGGCTAAAAAAACACATGTTCCTCACATTTCTGTGGCAGAAAGTTCTGGAATCTGAGAGGAGCTACAAATTTCCTTCCACCCAGCGTTCCCCCAAGTCTCCCGATAAAAATGATACCTCACTTGCGTGGGTAGGCCTAGCGCCGGCGACAGGAAACACCCCAAAGCGCAACGTGGACACATCCTAAATTTTGGAAAAAAACAGAGGTGTTTTTTGCGAAGTGCCTACCTGTAGATTTTGGCCTCTAGCTCAGCCGGCACCTAGGGAAACCTACCAAACCTGTGCAATTCTGAAAACTAGAGACCTAGGGGAATCCAAGGAGGGGTGACTTGCGGGGCTCGGACCAGGTTCTGTTACCCAGAATCCTTTGCAAACCTCAAAATTTGGCTAAAAAAACACATGTTCCTCACATTTCTGTGGCAGAAAGTTCTGGAATCTGAGAGGAGCTACAAATTTCCTTCCACCCAGCGTTCCCCCAAGTCTCCCAATAAAAATGATACCTCACTTGCGTGGGTAGGCCTAGCGCCGGCGACAGGAAACACCCCAAAGCGCAACGTGGACACATCCTAAATTTTGGGAAAAAACAGAGGTGTTTTTTGCGAAGTGCCTACCTGTAGATTTTGGCCTCTAGCTCAGCCGGCACCTAGGGAAACCTACCAAACCTGTGCATTTCTGAAAACTAGAGACCTAGGGGAATCCAAGGAGGGGTGACTTGCGGGGCTCGGACCAGGTTCTGTTACCCAGAATCCTTTGCAAACCTCAAAATTTGGCTAAAAAAACACATGTTCCTCACATTTCTGTGGCAGAAAGTTCTGGAATCTGAGAGGAGCTACAAATTTCCTTCCACCCAGCGTTCCCCCAAGTCTCCCGATAAAAATGATACCTCACTTGCGTGGGTAGGCCTAGCGCCGGCGACAGGAAACACCCCAAAGCGCAACGTGGACACATCCTAAATTTTGGAAAAAAACAGAGGTGTTTTTTGCGAAGTGCCTACCTGTAGATTTTGGCCTCTAGCTCAGCCGGCACCTAGGGAAACCTACCAAACCTGTGCAATTCTGAAAACTAGAGACCTAGGGGAATCCAAGGAGGGGTGACTTGCGGGGCTCGGACCAGGTTCTGTTACCCAGAATCCTTTGCAAACCTCAAAATTTGGCTAAAAAAACACATGTTCCTCACATTTCTGTGGCAGAAAGTTCTGGAATCTGAGAGGAGCTACAAATTTCCTTCCACCCAGCGTTCCCCCAAGTCTCCCGATAAAAATGATACCTCACTTGCATGGGTAGACCTAGCGCCGGCGACAGGAAACACCCCAAAGCGCAACGTGGACACATCCTAAATTTTGGAAAAAAACAGAGGTGTTTTTTGCGAAGTGCCTACCTGTAGATTTTGGCCTCTAGCTCAGCCGGCACCTAGGGAAACCTACCAAACCTGTGCATTTCTGAAAACTAGAGACCTAGGGAAATCCAAGGAGGGGTGACTTGCGGGGCTCGGACCAGGTTCTGTTACCCAGAATCCTTTGCAAACCTCAAAATTTGGCTAAAAAAACACATGTTCCTCACATTTCTGTGGCAGAAAGTTCTGGAATCTGAGAGGAGCTACAAATTTCCTTCCACCCAGCGTTCCCCCAAGTCTCCCGATAAAAATGATACCTCACTTGCGTGGGTAGGCCTAGCGCCGGCGACAGGAAACACCCCAAAGCGCAACGTGGACACATCCTAAATTTTGGAAAAAAACAGAAATGTTTTTTGCGAAGTGCCTACCTGTAGATTTTGGCCTGTAGCTCAGCCGGCACCTAGGGAAACCTACCAAACCTGTGCATTTCTAAAAACTAGAGACCTAGGGGAATCCAAGGAGGGGTGACTTGCGGGGTTCGGACCAGGTTCTGTTACCCAGAATCCTTTGCAAACCTCAAAATTTGGCTAAAAAAACACATGTTCCTCACATTTCTGTGGCAGAAAGTTCTGGAATCTGAGAGGAGCTACAAATTTCCTTCCACCCAGCGTTCCCCCAAGTCTCCCGATAAAAATGATACCTCACTTGCGTGGGTAGGCCTAGCGCCGGCGACAGGAAACACCCCAAAGCGCAACGTGGACACATCCTAAATTTTGGGAAAAAACAGAGGTGTTTTTTGCGAAGTGCCTACCTGTAGATTTTGGCCTCTAGCTCAGCCGGCACCTAGGGAAACCTACCAAACCTGTGCATTTCTGAAAACTAGAGACCTAGGGGAATCCAAGGAGGGGTGACTTGCGGGGCTCGGACCAGGTTCTGTAACCCAGAATCCTTTGCAAACCTCAAAATTTGGCTAAAAAAACACATGTTCCTCACATTTCTGTGGCAGAAAGTTCTGGAATCTGAGAGGAGCTACAAATTTCCTTCCACCCAGCGTTCCCCCAAGTATCCCGATAAAAATGATACCTCACTTGCGTGGGTAGGCCTAGCGCCGGCGACAGGAAACACCCCAAAGCGCAACGTGGACACATCCTAAATTTTGGAAAAAAACAGAGGTGTTTTTTGCGAAGTGCCTACCTGTAGATTTTGGCCTCTAGCTCAGCCGGCACCTAGGGAAACCTACCAAACCTGTGCAATTCTGAAAACTAGAGACCTAGGGGAATCCAAGGAGGGGTGACTTGCGGGGCTCGGACCAGGTTCTGTTACCCAGAATCCTTTGCAAACCTCAAAATTTGGCTAAAAAAACACATGTTCCTCACATTTCTGTGGCAGAAAGTTCTGGAATCTGAGAGGAGCTACAAATTTCCTTCCACCCAGCGTTCCCCCAAGTCTCCCGATAAAAATGATACCTCACTTGCGTGGGTAGGCCTAGCGCCGGCGACAGGAAACACCCCAAAGCGCAACGTGGACACATCCTAAATTTTGGAAAAAAACAGAGGTGTTTTTTGCGAAGTGCCTACCTGTAGATTTTGGCCTCTAGCTCAGCCGGCACCTAGGGAAACCTACCAAACCTGTGCAATTCTGAAAACTAGAGACCTAGGGGAATCCAAGGAGGGGTGACTTGCGGGGCTCGGACCAGGTTCTGTTACCCAGAATCCTTTGCAAACCTCAAAATTTGGCTAAAAAACACATGTTCCTCACATTTCTGTGGCAGAAAGTTCTGGAATCTGAGAGGAGCTACAAATTTCCTTCCACCCAGCGTTCCCCCAAGTCTCCCGATAAAAATGATACCTCACTTGCGTGGGTAGGCCTAGCGCCGGCGACAGGAAACACCCCAAAGCGCAACGTGGACACATCCTAAATTTTGGAAAAAAACAGAGGTGTTTTTTGCGAAGTGCCTACCTGTAGATTTTGGCCTCTAGCTCAGCCGGCACCTAGGGAAACCTACCAAACCTGTGCAATTCTGAAAACTAGAGACCTAGGGGAATCCAAGGAGGGGTGACTTGCGGGGCTCGGACCAGGTTCTGTTACCCAGAATCCTTTGCAAACCTCAAAATTTGGCTAAAAAAACACATGTTCCTCACATTTCTGTGGCAGAAAGTTCTGGAATCTGAGAGGAGCTACAAATTTCCTTCCACCCAGCGTTCCCCCAAGTCTCCCGATAAAAATGATACCTCACTTGCATGGGTAGACCTAGCGCCGGCGACAGGAAACACCCCAAAGCGCAACGTGGACACATCCTAAATTTTGGAAAAAAACAGAGGTGTTTTTTGCGAAGTGCCTACCTGTAGATTTTGGCCTCTAGCTCAGCCGGCACCTAGGGAAACCTACCAAACCTGTGCATTTCTGAAAACTAGAGACCTAGGGAAATCCAAGGAGGGGTGACTTGCGGGGCTCGGACCAGGTTCTGTTACCCAGAATCCTTTGCAAACCTCAAAATTTGGCTAAAAAAACACATGTTCCTCACATTTCTGTGGCAGAAAGTTCTGGAATCTGAGAGGAGCTACAAATTTCCTTCCACCCAGCGTTCCCCCAAGTCTCCCGATAAAAATGATACCTCACTTGCGTGGGTAGGCCTAGCGCCGGCGACAGGAAACACCCCAAAGCGCAACGTGGACACATCCTAAATTTTGGAAAAAAACAGAAATGTTTTTTGCGAAGTGCCTACCTGTAGATTTTGGCCTGTAGCTCAGCCGGCACCTAGGGAAACCTACCAAACCTGTGCATTTCTGAAAACTAGAGACCTAGGGGAATCCAAGGAGGGGTGACTTGCGGGGTTCGGACCAGGTTCTGTTACCCAGAATCCTTTGCAAACCTCAAAATTTGGCTAAAAAAACACATGTTCCTCACATTTCTGTGGCAGAAAGTTCTGGAATCTGAGAGGAGCTACAAATTTCCTTCGCCCCAGCGTTCCCCCAAGTCTCCCGATAAAAATGATACCTCACTTGCGTGGGTAGGCCTAGCGCCGGCGACAGGAAACACCCCAAAGCGCAACGTGGACACATCCTAAATTTTGGAAAAAAACAGAGGTGTTTTTTGCGAAGTGCCTACCTGTAGATTTTGGCCTCTAGCTCAGCCGGCACCTAGGGAAACCTACCAAACCTGTGCATTTCTGAAAACTAGAGACCTAGGGGAATCCAAGGAGGGGTGACTTGCGGGGCTCGGACCAGGTTCTGTTACCCAGAATCCTTTGCAAACCTCAAAATTTGGCTAAAAAAACACATGTTCCTCACATTTCTGTGGCAGAAAGTTCTGGAATCTGAGAGGAGCTACAAATTTCCTTCCACCCAGTGTTCCCCCAAGTCTCCCGATAAAAATGATACCTCACTTGCGTGGGTAGGCCTGGCGCCGGCGACAGGAAACACCCCAAAGCGCAACGTGGACACATCCTAAATTTTGGAAAAAAACAGAGGTGTTTTTTGCGACGTGCCTACCTGTAGATTTTGGCCTCTAGCTCAGCCGGCACCTAGGGAAACCTACCAAACCTGTGCATTTCTGAAAACTAGAGACCTAGGGGAATCCAAGGAGGGGTGACTTGCGGGGTTCGGACCAGGTTCTGTTACCCAGAATCCTTTGCAAACCTCAAAATTTGGCTAAAAAAACACATGTTCCTCACATTTCTGTGGCAGAAAGTTCTGGAATCTGAGAGGAGCTACAAATTTCCTTCGCCCCAGCGTTCCCCCAAGTCTCCCGATAAAAATGATACCTCACTTGCGTGGGTAGGCCTAGCGCCGGCGACAGGAAACACCCCAAAGCGCAACGTGGACACATCCTAAATTTTGGAAAAAAACAGAGGTGTTTTTTGCGAAGTGCCTACCTGTAGATTTTGGCCTCTAGCTCAGCCGGCACCTAGGGAAACCTACCAAATCTGTGCATTTCTGAAAACTAGAGACCTAGGGGAATCCAAGGAGGGGTGACTTGCGGGGCTCGGACCAGGTTCTGTTACCCAGAATCCTTTGCAAACCTCAAAATTTGGCTAAAAAAACACATGTTCCTCACATTTCTGTGGCAGAAAGTTCTGGAATCTGAGAGGAGCTACAAATTTCCTTCCACCCAGCGTTCCCCCAAGTCTCCCGATAAAAATGATACCTCACTTGCGTGGGTAGGCCTAGCGCCGGCGACAGGAAACACCCCAAAGCGCAACGTGGACACATCCTAAATTTTGGGAAAAAACAGAGGTGTTTTTTGCGAAGTGCCTACCTGTAGATTTTGGCCTCTAGCTCAGCCGGCACCTAGGGAAACCTACCAAACCTGTGCATTTCTGAAAACTAGAGACCTAGGGGAATCCAAGGAGGGGTGACTTGCGGGGCTCGGACCAGGTTCTGTTACCCAGAATCCTTTGCAAACCTCAAAATTTGGCTAAAAAAACACATGTTCCTCACATTTCTGTGGCAGAAAGTTCTGGAATCTGAGAGGAGCTACAAATTTCCTTCCACCCAGCGTTCCCCCAAGTCTCCCGATAAAAATGATACCTCACTTGCGTGGGTAGGCCTAGCGCCGGCGACAGGAAACACCCCAAAGCGCAACGTGGACACATCCTAAATTTTGGAAAAAAAACAGAGGTGTTTTTTGCGAAGTGCCTACCTGTAGATTTTGGCCTCTAGCTCAGCCGGCACCTAGGGAAACCTACCAAACCTGTGCGTTTCTGACAACTAGAGACCTAGGGAAATCCAAGGAGGGGTGACTTGCGGGGCTCGGACCAGGTTCTGTTACCCAGAATCCTTTGCAAACCTCAAAATTTGGCTAAAAAAACACATGTTCCTCACATTTCTGTGGCAGAAAGTTCTGGAATCTGAGAGGAGCTACAAATTTCCTTCCACCCAGCGTTCCCCCAAGTCTCCCGATAAAAATGATACCTCACTTGCGTGGGTAGGCCTAGCGCCGGCGACAGGAAACACCCCAAAGCGCAACGTGGACACATCCTAAATTTTGGGAAAAAACAGAGGTGTTTTTTGCGAAGTGCCTACCTGTAGATTTTGGCCTCTAGCTCAGCCGGCACCTAGGGAAACCTACCAAACCTGTGCATTTCTGAAAACTAGAGACCTAGGGGAATCCAAGGAGGGGTGACTTGCGGGGCTCGGACCAGGTTCTGTTACCCAGAATCCTTTGTAAACCTCAAAATTTGGCTAAAAAAACACATGTTCCTCACATTTCTGTGGCAGAAAGTTCTGGAATCTGAGAGGAGCTACAAATTTCCTTCCACCCAGCGTTCCCCCAAGTCTCCCGATAAAAATGATACCTCACTTGCGTGGGTAGGCCTAGCGCCGGCGACAGGAAACACCCCAAAGCGCAACGTGGACACATCCTAAATTTTGGAAAAAAACAGAGGTGTTTTTTGCGAAGTGCCTACCTGTAGATTTTGGCCTCTAGCTCAGCCGGCACCTAGGGAAACCTACCAAACCTGTGCAATTCTGAAAACTAGAGACCTAGGGGAATCCAAGGAGGGGTGACTTGCGGGGCTCGGACCAGGTTCTGTTACCCAGAATCCTTTGCAAACCTCAAAATTTGGCTAAAAAAACACATGTTCCTCACATTTCTGTGGCAGAAAGTTCTGGAATCTGAGAGGAGCTACAAATTTCCTTCCACCCAGCGTTCCCCCAAGTCTCCCGATAAAAATGATACCTCACTTGCATGGGTAGACCTAGCGCCGGCGACAGGAAACACCCCAAAGCGCAACGTGGACACATCCTAAATTTTGGAAAAAAACAGAGGTGTTTTTTGCGAAGTACCTACCTGTAGATTTTGGCCTCTAGCTCAGCCGGCACCTAGGGAAACCTACCAAACCTGTGCATTTCTGAAAACTAGAGACCTAGGGAAATCCAAGGAGGGGTGACTTGCGGGGCTCGGACCAGGTTCTGTTACCCAGAATCCTTTGCAAACCTCAAAATTTGGCTAAAAAAACACATGTTCCTCACATTTCTGTGGCAGAAAGTTCTGGAATCTGAGAGGAGCTACAAATTTCCTTCCACCCAGCGTTCCCCCAAGTCTCCCGATAAAAATGATACCTCACTTGCGTGGGTAGGCCTAGCGCCGGCGACAGGAAACACCCCAAAGCGCAACGTGGACACATCCTAAATTTTGGAAAAAAACAGAAATGTTTTTTGCGAAGTGCCTACCTGTAGATTTTGGCCTGTAGCTCAGCCGGCACCTAGGGAAACCTACCAAACCTGTGCATTTCTAAAAACTAGAGACCTAGGGGAATCCAAGGAGGGGTGACTTGCGGGGTTCGGACCAGGTTCTGTTACCCAGAATCCTTTGCAAACCTCAAAATTTGGCTAAAAAAACACATGTTCCTCACATTTCTGTGGCAGAAAGTTCTGGAATCTGAGAGGAGCTACAAATTTCCTTCCACCCAGCGTTCCCCCAAGTCTCCCGATAAAAATGATACCTCACTTGCGTGGGTAGGCCTAGCGCCGGCGACAGGAAACACCCCAAAGCGCAACGTGGACACATCCTAAATTTTGGGAAAAAACAGAGGTGTTTTTTGCGAAGTGCCTACCTGTAGATTTTGGCCTCTAGCTCAGCCGGCACCTAGGGAAACCTACCAAACCTGTGCATTTCTGAAAACTAGAGACCTAGGGGAATCCAAGGAGGGGTGACTTGCGGGGCTCGGACCAGGTTCTGTTACCCAGAATCCTTTGCAAACCTCAAAATTTGGCTAAAAAAACACATGTTCCTCACATTTCTGTGGCAGAAAGTTCTGGAATCTGAGAGGAGCTACAAATTTCCTTCCACCCAGCGTTCCCCCAAGTCTCCCGATAAAAATGATACCTCACTTGCGTGGGTAGGCCTAGCGCCGGCGACAGGAAACACCCCAAAGCGCAACGTGGACACATCCTAAATTTTGGAAAAAAACAGAGGTGTTTTTTGCGAAGTGCCTACCTGTAGATTTTGGCCTCTAGCTCAGCCGGCACCTAGGGAAACCTACCAAACCTGTGCAATTCTGAAAACTAGAGACCTAGGGGAATCCAAGGAGGGGTGACTTGCGGGGCTCGGACCAGGTTCTGTTACCCAGAATCCTTTGCAAACCTCAAAATTTGGCTAAAAAAACACATGTTCCTCACATTTCTGTGGCAGAAAGTTCTGGAATCTGAGAGGAGCTACAAATTTCCTTCCACCCAGCGTTCCCCCAAGTCTCCCGATAAAAATGATACCTCACTTGCGTGGGTAGGCCTAGCGCCGGCGACAGGAAACACCCCAAAGCGCAACGTGGACACATCCTAAATTTTGGAAAAAAACAGAAATGTTTTTTGCGAAGTGCCTACCTGTAGATTTTGGCCTGTAGCTCAGCCGGCACCTAGGGAAACCTACCAAACCTGTGCATTTCTGAAAACTAGAGACCTAGGGGAATCCAAGGAGGGGTGACTTGCGGGGTTCGGACCAGGTTCTGTTACCCAGAATCCTTTGCAAACCTCAAAATTTGGCTAAAAAAACACATGTTCCTCACATTTCTGTGGCAGAAAGTTCTGGAATCTGAGAGGAGCTACAAATTTCCTTCGCCCCAGCGTTCCCCCAAGTCTCCCGATAAAAATGATACCTCACTTGCGTGGGTAGGCCTAGCGCCGGCGACAGGAAACACCCCAAAGCGCAACGTGGACACATCCTAAATTTTGGAAAAAAACAGAGGTGTTTTTTGCGAAGTGCCTACCTGTAGATTTTGGCCTCTAGCTCAGCCGGCACCTAGGGAAACCTACCAAACCTGTGCATTTCTGAAAACTAGAGACCTAGGGGAATCCAAGGAGGGGTGACTTGCGGGGCTCGGACCAGGTTCTGTTACCCAGAATCCTTTGCAAACCTCAAAATTTGGCTAAAAAAACACATGTTCCTCACATTTCTGTGGCAGAAAGTTCTGGAATCTGAGAGGAGCTACAAATTTCCTTCCACCCAGTGTTCCCCCAAGTCTCCCGATAAAAATGATACCTCACTTGCGTGGGTAGGCCTGGCGCCGGCGACAGGAAACACCCCAAAGCGCAACGTGGACACATCCTAAATTTTGGAAAAAAACAGAGGTGTTTTTTGCGACGTGCCTACCTGTAGATTTTGGCCTCTAGCTCAGCCGGCACCTAGGGAAACCTACCAAACCTGTGCATTTCTGAAAACTAGAGACCTAGGGGAATCCAAGGAGGGGTGACTTGCGGGGTTCGGACCAGGTTCTGTTACCCAGAATCCTTTGCAAACCTCAAAATTTGGCTAAAAAAACACATGTTCCTCACATTTCTGTGGCAGAAAGTTCTGGAATCTGAGAGGAGCTACAAATTTCCTTCGCCCCAGCGTTCCCCTAAGTCTCCCGATAAAAATGATACCTCACTTGCGTGGGTAGGCTTAGCGCCGGCGACAGGAAACACCCCAAAGCGCAACGTGGACACATCCTAAATTTTGGAAAAAAACAGAGGTGTTTTTTGCGAAGTGCCTACCTGTAGATTTTGGCCTCTAGCTCAGCCGGCACCTAGGGAAACCTACCAAATCTGTGCATTTCTGAAAACTAGAGACCTAGGGGAATCCAAGGAGGGGTGACTTGCGGGGCTCGGACCAGGTTCTGTTACCCAGAATCCTTTGCAAACCTCAAAATTTGGCTAAAAAAACACATGTTCCTCACATTTCTGTGGCAGAAAGTTCTGGAATCTGAGAGGAGCTACAAATTTCCTTCCACCCAGCGTTCCCCCAAGTCTCCCGATAAAAATGATACCTCACTTGCGTGGGTAGGCCTAGCGCCGGCGACAGGAAACACCCCAAAGCGCAACGTGGACACATCCTAAATTTTGGGAAAAAACAGAGGTGTTTTTTGCGAAGTGCCTACCTGTAGATTTTGGCCTCTAGCTCAGCCGGCACCTAGGGAAACCTACCAAACCTGTGCATTTCTGAAAACTAGAGACCTAGGGGAATCCAAGGAGGGGTGACTTGCGGGGCTCGGACCAGGTTCTGTTACCCAGAATCCTTTGCAAACCTCAAAATTTGGCTAAAAAAACACATGTTCCTCACATTTCTGTGGCAGAAAGTTCTGGAATCTGAGAGGAGCTACAAATTTCCTTCCACCCAGCGTTCCCCCAAGTCTCCCGATAAAAATGATACCTCACTTGCGTGGGTAGGCCTAGCGCCGGCGACAGGAAACACCCCAAAGCGCAACGTGGACACATCCTAAATTTTGGAAAAAAACAGAGGTGTTTTTTGCGAAGTGCCTACCTGTAGATTTTGGCCTCTAGCTCAGCCGGCACCTAGGGAAACCTACCAAACCTGTGCAATTCTGAAAACTAGAGACCTAGGGGAATCCAAGGAGGGGTGACTTGCGGGGCTCGGACCAGGTTCTGTTACCCAGAATCCTTTGCAAACCTCAAAATTTGGCTAAAAAAACACATGTTCCTCACATTTCTGTGGCAGAAAGTTCTGGAATCTGAGAGGAGCTACAAATTTCCTTCCACCCAGCGTTCCCCCAAGTCTCCCGATAAAAATGATACCTCACTTGCATGGGTAGACCTAGCGCCGGCGACAGGAAACACCCCAAAGCGCAACGTGGACACATCCTAAATTTTGGAAAAAAACAGAGGTGTTTTTTGCGAAGTGCCTACCTGTAGATTTTGGCCTCTAGCTCAGCCGGCACCTAGGGAAACCTACCAAACCTGTGCATTTCTGAAAACTAGAGACCTAGGGAAATCCAAGGAGGGGTGACTTGCGGGGCTCGGACCAGGTTCTGTTACCCAGAATCCTTTGCAAACCTCAAAATTTGGCTAAAAAAACACATGTTCCTCACATTTCTGTGGCAGAAAGTTCTGGAATCTGAGAGGAGCTACAAATTTCCTTCCACCCAGCGTTCCCCCAAGTCTCCCGATAAAAATGATACCTCACTTGCGTGGGTAGGCCTAGCGCCGGCGACAGGAAACACCCCAAAGCGCAACGTGGACACATCCTAAATTTTGGAAAAAAACAGAAATGTTTTTTGCGAAGTGCCTACCTGTAGATTTTGGCCTGTAGCTCAGCCGGCACCTAGGGAAACCTACCAAACCTGTGCATTTCTAAAAACTAGAGACCTAGGGGAATCCAAGGAGGGGTGACTTGCGGGGTTCGGACCAGGTTCTGTTACCCAGAATCCTTTGCAAACCTCAAAATTTGGCTAAAAAAACACATGTTCCTCACATTTCTGTGGCAGAAAGTTCTGGAATCTGAGAGGAGCTACAAATTTCCTTCCACCAAGCGTTCCCCCAAGTCTCCCGATAAAAATGATACCTCACTTGCGTGGGTAGGCCTAGCGCCGGCGACAGGAAACACCCCAAAGCGCAACGTGGACACATCCTAAATTTTGGGAAAAAACAGAGGTGTTTTTTGCGAAGTGCCTACCTGTAGATTTTGGCCTCTAGCTCAGCCGGCACCTAGGGAAACCTACCAAACCTGTGCATTTCTGAAAACTAGAGACCTAGGGGAATCCAAGGAGGGGTGACTTGCGGGGCTCGGACCAGGTTCTGTTACCCAGAATCCTTTGCAAACCTCAAAATTTGGCTAAAAAAACACATGTTCCTCACATTTCTGTGGCAGAAAGTTCTGGAATCTGAGAGGAGCTACAAATTTCCTTCCACCCAGCGTTCCCCCAAGTCTCCCGATAAAAATGATACCTCACTTGCGTGGGTAGGCCTAGCGCCGGCGACAGGAAACACCCCAAAGCGCAACGTGGACACATCCTAAATTTTGGAAAAAAACAGAGGTGTTTTTTGCGAAGTGCCTACCTGTAGATTTTGGCCTCTAGCTCAGCCGGCACCTAGGGAAACCTACCAAACCTGTGCAATTCTGAAAACTAGAGACCTAGGGGAATCCAAGGAGGGGTGACTTGCGGGGCTCGGACCAGGTTCTGTTACCCAGAATCCTTTGCAAACCTCAAAATTTGGCTAAAAAAACACATGTTCCTCACATTTCTGTGGCAGAAAGTTCTGGAATCTGAGAGGAGATACAAATTTCCTTCCACCCAGCGTTCCCCCAAGTCTCCCGATAAAAATGATTCCTCACTTGCATGGGTAGACCTAGCGCCGGCGACAGGAAACACCCCAAAGCGCAACGTGGACACATCCTAAATTTTGGAAAAAAACAGAGGTGTTTTTTGCGAAGTGCCTACCTGTAGATTTTGGCCTCTAGCTCAGCCGGCACCTAGGGAAACCTACCAAACCTGTGCATTTCTGAAAACTAGAGACCTAGGGAAATCCAAGGAGGGGTGACTTGCGGGGCTCGGACCAGGTTCTGTTACCCAGAATCCTTTGCAAACCTCAAAATTTGGCTAAAAAAAACACATGTTCCTCACATTTCTGTGGCAGAAAGTTCTGGAATCTGAGAGGAGCTACAAATTTCCTTCCACCCAGCGTTCCCCCAAGTCTCCCGATAAAAATGATACCTCACTTGCGTGGGTAGGCCTAGCGCCGGCGACAGGAAACACCCCAAAGCGCAACGTGGACACATCCTAAATTTTGGAAAAAAACAGAAATGTTTTTTGCGAAGTGCCTACCTGTAGATTTTGGCCTGTAGCTCAGCCGGCACCTAGGGAAACCTACCAAACCTGTGCATTTCTGAAAACTAGAGACCTAGGGGAATCCAAGGAGGGGTGACTTGCGGGGTTCGGACCAGGTTCTGTTACCCAGAATCCTTTGCAAACCTCAAAATTTGGCTAAAAAAACACATGTTCCTCACATTTCTGTGGCAGAAAGTTCTGGAATCTGAGAGGAGCTACAAATTTCCTTCGCCCCAGCGTTCCCCCAAGTCTCCCGATAAAAATGATACCTCACTTGCGTGGGTAGGCCTAGCGCCGGCGACAGGAAACACCCCAAAGCGCAACGTGGACACATCCTAAATTTTGGAAAAAAACAGAGGTGTTTTTTGCGAAGTGCCTACCTGTAGATTTTGGCCTGTAGCTCAGCCGGCACCTAGGGAAACCTACCAAATCTGTGCATTTCTGAAAACTAGAGACCTAGGGGAATCCAAGGAGGGGTGACTTGCGGGGCTCGGACCAGGTTCTGTTACCCAGAATCCTTTGCAAACCTCAAAATTTGGCTAAAAAAACACATGTTCCTCACATTTCTGTGGCAGAAAGTTCTGGAATCTGAGAGGAGCTACAAATTTCCTTCCACCCAGCGTTCCCCCAAGTCTCCCGATAAAAATGATACCTCACTTGCGTGGGTAGGCCTAGCGCCGGCGACAGAATACACCCCAAAGCGCAACGTGGACACATCCTAAATTTTGGAAAAAAACAGAGGTGTTTTTTGCGAAGTGCCTACCTGTAGATTTTGGCCTCTAGCTCAGCCGGCACCTAGGGAAACCTACCAAAGCTGTGCAATTCTGAAAACTAGAGACCTAGGGGAATCCAAGGAGGGGTGACTTGCGGGGCTCGGACCAGGTTCTGTTACCCAGAATCCTTTGCAAACCTCAAAATTTGGCTAAAAAAACACATGTTCCTCACATTTCTGTGGCAGAAAGTTCTGGAATCTGAGAGGAGCTACAAATTTCCTTCCACCCAGCGTTCCCCCAAGTCTCCCGATAAAAATGATACCTCACTTGCATGGGTAGACCTAGCGCCGGCGACAGGAAACACCCCAAAGCGCAACGTGGACACATCCTAAATTTTGGAAAAAAACAGAGGTGTTTTTTGCGAAGTGCCTACCTGTAGATTTTGGCCTCTAGCTCAGCCGGCACCTAGGGAAACCTACCAAACCTGTGCATTTCTGAAAACTAGAGACCTAGGGAAATCCAAGGAGGGGTGACTTGCGGGGCTCGGACCAGGTTCTGTTACCCAGAATCCTTTGCAAACCTCAAAATTTGGCTAAAAAAACACATGTTCCTCACATTTCTGTGGCAGAAAGTTCTGGAATCTGAGAGGAGCTACAAATTTCCTTCCACCCAGCGTTCCCCCAAGTCTCCCGATAAAAATGATACCTCACTTGCGTGGGTAGACCTAGCGCCGGCGACAGGAAACACCCCAAAGCGCAACGTGGACACATCCTAAATTTGGAAAAAAACAGAGATGTTTTTAGCGAAGTGCCTACCTGTAGATTTTGGCCTGTAGCTCAGCCGGCACCTAGGGAAACCTACCAAACCTGTGCATTTCTGAAAACTAGAGACCTAGGGGAATCCAAGGAGGGGTGACTTGCGGGGCTCGGACCAGGTTCTGTTACCCAGAATCCTTTGCAAACCTCAAAATTTGGCTAAAAAAACACATGTTCCTCACATTTCTGTGGCAGAAAGTTCTGGAATCTGAGAGGAGCTACAAATTTTCTTCCACCCAGCGTTCCCCCAAGTCTCCCGATAAAAATGATACCTCACTTGCGTGGGTAGGCCTAGCGCCGGCGACAGGAAACACCCCAAAGCGCAACGTGGACACATCCTAAATTTTGGAAAAAAACAGAAATGTTTTTTGCGAAGTGCCTACCTGTAGATTTTGGCCTGTAGCTCAGCCGGCACCTAGGGAAACCTACCAAACCTGTGCATTTCTAAAAACTAGAGACCTAGGGGAATCCAAGGAGGGGTGACTTGCGGGGTTCGGACCAGGTTCTGTTACCCAGAATCCTTTGCAAACCTCAAAATTTGGCTAAAAAAACACATGTTCCTCACATTTCTGTGGCAGAAAGTTCTGGAATCTGAGAGGAGCTACAAATTTCCTGCGCCCCAGCGTTCCCCCAAGTCTCCCGATAAAAATGATACCTCACTTGCGTGGGTAGGCCTAGCGCCGGCGACAGGAAACACCCCAAAGCGCAACGTGGACACATCCTAAATTTTGGAAAAAAACAGAGGTGTTTTTTGCGAAGTGCCTACCTGTAGATTTTGGCCTCTAGCTCAGCCGGCACCTAGGGAAACCTACCAAATCTGTGCATTTGTGAAAACTAGAGACCTAGGGGAATCCAAGGAGGGGTGACTTGCGGGGCTCGGACCAGGTTCTGTTACCCAGAATCCTTTGCAAACCTCAAAATTTGGCTAAAAAAACACATGTTCCTCACATTTCTGTGGCAGAAAGTTCTGGAATCTGAGAGGAGCTACAAATTTCCTTCCACCCAGCGTTCCCCCAAGTCTCCCGATAAAAATGATACCTCACTTGCGTGGGTAGGCCTAGCGCCGGCGACAGGAAACACCCCAAAGCGCAACGTGGACACATCCTAAATTTTGGAAAAAAACAGAGGTGTTTTTTGCGAAGTGCCTACCTGTAGATTTTGGCCTCTAGCTCAGCCGGCACCTAGGGAAACCTACCAAACCTGTGCATTTCTGAAAACTAGAGACCTAGGGGAATCCAAGGAGGGGTGACTTGCGGGGCTCGGACCAGGTTCTGTTACCCAGAATCCTTTGCAAACCTCAAAATTTGGCTAAAAAAACACATGTTCCTCACATTTCTGTGGCAGAAAGTTCTGGAATCTGAGAGGAGCTACAAATTTCCTTCCACCCAGCGTTCCCCCAAGTCTCCCGATAAAAATGATACCTCACTTGCGTGGGTAGGCCTAGCGCCGGCGACAGGAAACACCCCAAAGCGCAACGTGGACACATCCTAAATTTTGGGAAAAAACAGAGGTGTTTTTTGCGAAGTGCCTACCTGTAGATTTTGGCCTCTAGCTCAGCCGGCACCTAGGGAAACCTACCAAACCTGTGCATTTCTGAAAACTAGAGACCTAGGGGAATCCAAGGAGGGGTGACTTGCGGGGCTCGGACCAGGTTCTGTTACCCAGAATCCTTTGCAAACCTCAAAATTTGGCTAAAAAAACACATGTTCCTCACATTTATGTGGCAGAAAGTTCTGGAATCTGAGAGGAGCTACAAATTTCCTTCCACCCAGCGTTCCCCCAAGTCTCCCGATAAAAATGATACCTCACTTGTGTGGGTAGGCCTAGCGCCGGCGACAGGAAACACCCCAAAGCGCAACGTGGACACATCCTAAATTTTGGAAAAAAACAGAGGTGTTTTTTGCGAA
Organism: Pleurodeles waltl; assembly: GCF_031143425.1. Lineage (NCBI taxonomy): Eukaryota > Metazoa > Chordata > Amphibia > Caudata > Salamandridae > Pleurodeles > Pleurodeles waltl. The sequence goes on from NC_090443.1 coordinate 331,728,136, forward strand.
GTGCCTACCTGTAGATTTTGGCCTCTAGCTCAGCCGGCACCTAGGGAAACCTACCAAACCTGTGCAATTCTGAAAACTAGAGACCTAGGGGAATCCAAGGAGGGGTGACTTGCGGGGCTCGGACCAGGTTCTGTTACCCAGAATCCTTTGCAAACCTCAAAATTTGGCTAAAAAAACACATGTTCCTCACATTTCTGTGGCAGAAAGTTCTGGAATCTGAGAGGAGCTACAAATTTCCTTCCACACAGCGTTCCCCCAAGTCTCCCGATAAAAATGATACCTCACTTGCATGGGTAGACCTAGCGCCGGCGACAGGAAACACCCCAAAGCGCAACGTGGACACATCCTAAATTTTGGAAAAAAACAGAGGTGTTTTTTGCGAAGTGCCTACCTGTAGATTTTGGCCTCTAGCTCAGCCGGCACCTAGGGAAACCTACCAAACCTGTGCATTTCTGAAAACTAGAGACCTAGGGAAATCCAAGGAGGGGTGATTTGCGGCGCTCGGACCAGGTTCTGTTACCCAGAATCCTTTGCAAACCTCAAAATTTGGCTAAAAAACACATGTTCCTCACATTTCTGTGGCAGAAAGTTCTGGAATCTGAGAGGAGCTACAAATTTCCTTCCACCCAGCGTTCCCCCAAGTCTCCCAATAAAAATGATACCTCACTTGCGTGGGTAGGCCTAGCGCCGGCGACAGGAAACACCCCAAAGCGCAACGTGGACACATCCTAAATTTTGGAAAAAAACAGAAATGTTTTTTGCGAAGTGCCTACCTGTAGATTTTGGCCTGTAGCTCAGCCGGCACCTAGGGAAACCTAACAAACCTGTGCATTTCTGAAAACTAGAGACCTAGGGGAATCCAAGGAGGGGTGACTTGCGGGGTTCGGACCAGGTTCTGTTACCCAGAATCCTTTGCAAACCTCAAAATTTGGCTAAACAAACACATGTTCCTCACATTTCTGTGGCAGAAAGTTCTGGAATCTGAGAGGAGCTACAAATTTCCTTCGCCCCAGCGTTCCCCCAAGTCTCCCGATAAAAATGATACCTCACTTGCGTGGGTAGGCCTAGCGCCGGCGACAGGAAACACCCCAAAGCGCAACGTGGACACATCCTAAATTTTGGAAAAAAACAGAGGTGTTTTTTGCGAAGTGCCTACCTGTAGATTTTGGCCTCTAGCTCAGCCGGCACCTAGGGAAACCTACCAAATCTGTGCATTTCTGAAAACTAGAGACCTAGGGGAATCCAAGGAGGGGTGACTTGCGGGGCTCGGACCAGGTTCTGTTACCCAGAATCCTTTGCAAACCTCAAAATTTGGCTAAAAAAACACATGTTCCTCACATTTCTGTGGCAGAAAGTTCTGGAATCTGAGAGGAGCTACAAATTTCCTTCCACCCAGCGTTCTCCCAAGTCTCCCGATAAAAATGATACCTCACTTGCGTGGGTAGGCCTAGCGCCGGCGACAGGAAACACCCCAAAGCGCAACGTGGACACATCCTAAATTTTGGAAAAAAACAGAGGTGTTTTTTGCGAAGTGCCTACCTGTAGATTTTGGCCTCTAGCTCAGCCGGCACCTAGGGAAACCTACCAAAGCTGTGCAATTCTGAAAACTAGAGACCTAGGGGAATCCAAGGAGGGGTGACTTGCGGGGCTCGGACCAGGTTCTGTTACCCAGAATCCTTTGCAAACCTCAAAATTTGGCTAAAAAAACACATGTTCCTCACATTTCTGTGGCAGAAAGTTCTGGAATCTGAGAGGAGCTACAAGCTTCCTTCCACCCAGCGTTCCCCCAAGTCTCCCGATAAAAATGATACCTCACTTGCGTGGGTAGACCTAGCGCCGGCGACAGGAAACACCCCAAAGCGCAACGTGGACACATCCTAAATTTTGGAAAAAAACAGAGGTGTTTTTTGCGAAGTGCCTACCTGTAGATTTTGGCCTGTAGCTCAGCCGGCACCTAGGGAAACCTACCAAACCTGTGCATTTCTGAAAACTAGAGACCTAGGGGAACCCAAGGAGGGGTGACTTGCGGGGCTCGGACCAGGTTCTGTTACCCAGAATCCTTTGCAAACCTCAAAATTTGGCTAAAAAAACACATGTTCCTCACATTTCTGTGGCAGAAAGTTCTGGAATCTGAGAGGAGCTACAAATTTCCTTCCACCCAGCGTTCCCCCAAGTCTCCCGATAAAAATGATACCTCACTTGCGTGGGTAGGCCTAGCGCCGGCGACAGGAAACACCCCAAAGCGCAACGTGGACACATCCTAAATTTGGGGAAAAAACAGAGGTGTTTTTTGCGAAGTGCCTACCTGTAGATTTTGGCCTCTAGCTCAGCCGGCACCTAGGGAAACCTACCAAACCTGTGCATTTCTGAAAACTAGAGACCTAGGGGAATCCAAGGAGGGGTGACTTGCGGGGCTCGGACCAGGTTCTGTTACCCAGAATCCTTTGCAAACCTCAAAATTTGGCTAAAAAAACACATGTTCCTCACATTTATGTGGCAGAAAGTTCTGGAATCTGAGAGGAGCTACAAATTTCCTTCCACCCAGCGTTCCCCCAAGTCTCCCGATAAAAATGATACCTCACTTGCGTGGGTAGGCCTAGCGCCGGCGACAGGAAACACCCCAAAGCGCAACGTGGACACATCCTAAATTTTGGAAAAAAACAGAGGTGTTTTTTGCGAAGTGCCTACCTGTAGATTTTGGCCTCTAGCTCAGCCGGCACCTAGGGAAACCTACCAAACCTGTGCAATTCTGAAAACTAGAGACCTAGGGGAATCCAAGGAGGGGTGACTTGCGGGGCTCGGACCAGGTTCTGTTACCCAGAATCCTTTGCAAACCTCGAAATTTGGCTAAAAAAACACATGTTCCTCACATTTCTGTGGCAGAAAGTTCTGGAATCTGAGAGGAGCTACAAATTTCCTTCCACACAGCGTTCCCCCAAGTCTCCCGATAAAAATGATACCTCACTTGCATGGGTAGACCTAGCGCCGGCGACAGGAAACACCCCAAAGCGCAACGTGGACACATCCTAAATTTTGAAAAAAAACAGAGGTGTTTTTTGCGAAGTGCCTACCTGTAGATTTTGGCCTCTAGCTCAGCCGGCACCTAGGGAAACCTACCAAACCTGTGCATTTCTGAAAACTAGAGACCTAGGGAAATCCAAGGAGGGGTGATTTGCGGCGCTCGGACCAGGTTCTGTTACCCAGAATCCTTTGCAAACCTCAAAATTTGGCTAAAAAAACACATGTTCCTCACATTTCTGTGGCAGAAAGTTCTGGAATCTGAGAGGAGCTACAAATTTCCTTCCACCCAGCGTTCCCCCAAGTCTCCCGATAAAAATGATACCTCACTTGCGTGGGTAGGCCTAGCGCCGGCGACAGGAAACACCCCAAAGCGCAACGTGGACACATCCTAAATTTTGGAAAAAAACAGAAATGTTTTTTGCGAAGTGCCTACCTGTAGATTTTGGCCTGTAGCTCAGCCGGCACCTAGGGAAACCTACCAAACCTGTGCATTTCTGAAAACTAGAGACCTAGGGGAATCCAAGGAGGGGTGACTTGCGGGGCTCGGACCAGGTTCTGTTACCCAGAATCCTTTGCAAACCTCAAAATTTGGCTAAAAAAACACATGTTCCTCACATTTCTGTGGCAGAAAGTTCTGGAATCTGAGAGGAGCTACAAATTTCCTTCGCCCCAGCGTTCCCCCAAGTCTCCCGATAAAAATGATACCTCACTTGCGTGGGTAGGCCTAGCGCCGGCGACAGGAAACACCCCAAAGCGCAACGTGGACACATCCTAAATTTTGGAAAAAAACAGAGGTGTTTTTTGCGAAGTGCCTACCTGTAGATTTTGGCCTCTAGCTCAGCCGGCACCTAGGGAAACCTACCAAATCTGTGCATTTCTGAAAACTAGAGACCTAGGGGAATCCAAGGAGGGGTGACTTGCGGGGCTCGGACCAGGTTCTGTTACCCAGAATCCTTTGCAAACCTCATAATTTGGCTAAAAAAACACATGTTCCTCACATTTCTGTGGCAGAAAGTTCTGGAATCTGAGAGGAGCTACAAATTTCCTTCCACCCAGCGTTCCCCCAAGTCTCCCGATAAAAATGATACCTCACTTGCGTGGGTAGGCCTAGCGCCGGCGACAGGAAACACCCCAAAGCGCAACGTGGACACATCCTAAATTTTGGAAAAAAACAGAGGTGTTTTTTGAGAAGTGCCTACCTGTAGATTTTGGCCTCTAGCTCAGCCGGCACCTAGGGAAACCTACCAAAGCTGTGCAATTCTGAAAACTAGAGACCTAGGGGAATCCAAGGAGGGGTGACTTGCGGGGCTCGGACCAGGTTCTGTTACCCAGAATCCTTTGCAAACCTCAAAATTTGGCTAAAAAAACACATGTTCCTCACATTTCTGTGGCAGAAAGTTCTGGAATCTGAGAGGAGCTACAAATTTCCTTCCACCCAGCGTTCCCCCAAGTCTCCCGATAAAAATGATACCTCACTTGCGTGGGTAGACCTAGCGCCGGCGACAGGAAACACCCCAAAGCGCAAAGTGGACACATCCTAAATTTTGGAAAAAAACAGAGGTGTTTTTTGCGAAGTGCCTACCTGTAGATTTTGGCCTCTAGCTCAGCCGGCACCTAGGGAAACCTACCAAACCTGTGCATTTCTGAAAACTAGAGACCTAGGGGAATCCAAGGACGGGTGACTTGCGGGGCTCGGAACAGGTTCTGTTACCCAGAATCCTTTGCAAACCTCAAAATTTGGCTAAAAAAACACATGTTCCTCACATTTCTGTGGCAGAAAGTTCTGGAATCTGAGAGGAGCTACAAATTTCCTTCCACCCAGCGTTCCCTCAAGTCTCCCGATAAAAATGATACCTCACTTGCGTGGGTAGGCCTAGCGCCGGCGACAGGAAACACCCCAAAGCGCAACGTGGACACATCCTAAATTTTGGAAACAAACAGAAATGTTTTTTGCGAAGTGCCTACCTGTAGATTTTGGCCTGTAGCTCAGCCGGCACCTAGGGAAACCTACCAAACCTGTGCATTTCTGAAAACTAGAGACCTAGGGGAATCCAAGGAGGGGTGACTTGCGGGGCTCGGACCAGGTTCTGTTACCCAGAATCCTTTGCAAACCTCAAAATTTGGCTAAAAAAACACATGTTCCTCACATTTCTGTGGCAGAAAGTTCTGGAATCTGAGAGGAGCTACAAATTTCCTTCCACCCAGCGTTCCCCCAAGTCTCCCGATAAAAATGATACCTCACTTGCGTGGGTAGGCCTGGCGCCGGCGACAGGAAACACCCCAAAGCGCAACGTGGACACATCCTAAATTTTGGAAAAAAACAGAGGTGTTTTTTGCGAAGTGCCTACCTGTAGATTTTGGCCTCTAGCTCAGCCGGCACCTAGGGAAACCTACCAAACCTGTGCATTTCTTAAAACTAGAGACCTAGGGGAATCCAAGGAGGGGTGACTTGCGGGGCTCGGACCAGGTTCTGTTACCCAGAATCCTTTGCAAACCTCAAAATTTGGCTAAAAAACACATGTTCCTCACATTTCTGTGGCAGAAAGTTCTGGAATCTGAGAGGAGCTACAAATTTCCTTCCACCCAGCGTTCCCCCAAGTCTCCCGATAAAAATTATACCTCACTTGCGTGGGTAGACCTAGCGCCGGCGACAGGAAACACCCCAAAGCGCAACGTGGACACATCCTAAATTTTGGAAAAAAACAGAGGTGTTTTTTGCGAAGTGCCTACCTATAGATTTTGGCCTCTAGCTCAGCCGGCACCTAGGGAAACCTACCAAACCTGTGCATTTCTGAAAACTAGAGACCTAGGGAAATCCAAGGAGGGGTGACTTGCGGGGCTCGGACCAGGTTCTGTTACCCAGAATCCTTTGCAAACCTCAAAATTTGGCTAAAAAAACACATGTTCCTCACATTTCTGTGGCAGAAAGTTCTGGAATCTGAGAGGAGCTACAAATTTCCTTCCACCCAGCGTTCCCCCAAGTCTCCCGATAAAAATGATACCTCACTTGCGTGGGTAGGCCTAGCGCCGGCGACAGGAAACACCCCAAAGCGCAACGTGGACACATCCTAAATTTTGGAAACAAACAGAAATGTTTTTTGCGAAGTGCCTACCTGTAGATTTTGGCCTGTAGCTCAGCCGGCACCTAGGGAAACCTACCAAACCTGTGCATTTCTGAAAACTAGAGACCTAGGGGAATCCAAGGAGGGGTGACTTGCGGGGCTCGGACCAGGTTCTGTTACCCAGAATCCTTTGCAAACCTCAAAATTTGGCTAAAAAAACACATGTTCCTCACATTTCTGTGGCAGAAAGTTCTGGAATCTGAGAGGAGCTACAAATTTCCTTCCACCCAGCGTTCCCCCAAGTCTCCCGATAAAAATGATACCTCACTTGCGTGGGTAGACCTAGCGCCGGCGACAGGAAACACCCCAAAGCGCAACGTGGACACATCCTAAATTTTGGAAAAAAACAGAGGTGTTTTTTGCGAAGTGCCTACCTGTAGATTTTGGCCTGTAGCTCAGCCGGCACCTAGGGAAACCTACCACACCTGTGCATTTCTGAAAACTAGAGACCTAGGGGAATCGAAGGAGGGGTGACTTGCGGGGCTCGGACCAGGTTCTGTTACCCAGAATCCTTTGCAAACCTCAAAATTTGGCTAAAAAAAAACATGTTCCTCACATTTATGTGGCAGAAAGTTCTGGAATCTGAGAGGAGCTACGAATTTCCTTCCACCCAGCGTTCCCCCAAGTCTCCCGATAAAAATGATACCTCACTTGCGTGGGTAGGCCTAGCGCCGGCGACAGGAAACACCCCAAAGAGCAACGTGGACACATCCTAAATTTTGGAAAAAAACAAATGTTTTTTGCGACGTGCCTACCTGTAGATTTTGGCCTGTAGCTCAGCCGGCACCTAGGGAAACCTACCAAACCTGTGCATTTCTGAAAACTAGAGACCTAGGGGAATCCAAGGAGGGGTGACTTGCGGGGTTCGGACCAGGTTCTGTTAACCAGAATCCTTTGCAAACCTCAAAATTTGGCTAAAAAAACACATGTTCCTCACATTTCTGTGGCAGAAAGTTCTGGAATCTGAGAGGAGCTACAAATTTCCTTCGCCCCAGCGTTCCCCCAAGTCTCCCGATAAAAATGATACCTCACTTGCGTGGGTAGGCCTAGCGCCGGCGACAGGAAACACCCCAAAGCGCAACGTGGACACATCCTAAATTTTGGAAAAAAACAGAGGTGTTTTTTGCGAAGTGCCTACCTGTAGATTTTGGCCTCTAGCTCAGCCGGCACCTAGGGAAACCTACCAAATCTGTGCATTTCTGAAAACTAGAGATCTAGGGGAATCCAAGGAGGGGTGACTTGCGGGGCTGGGACCAGGTTCTGTTACCCAGAATCCTTTGCAAACCTCAAAATTTGGCTAAAAAAACACATGTTCCTCACATTTCTGTGGCAGAAAGTTCTGGAATCTGAGAGGAGCTACAAATTTCCTTCCACCCAGCGTTCCCCCAAGTCTCCCGATAAAAATGATACCTCACTTGCGTGGGTAGGCCTAGCGCCGGCGACAGGAAACACCCCAAAGCGCAACGTGGACACATCCTAAATTTTGGGAAAAAACAGAGGTGTTTTTTGCGAAGTGCCTACCTGTAGATTTTGGCCTCTAGCTCAGCCGGCACCTAGGGAAACCTATTAAACCTGTGCATTTCTGAAAACTAGAGACCTAGGGGAATCCAAGGAGGGGTGACTTGCGGGGCTCGGACCAGGTTCTGTTACCCAGAATCCTTTGCAAACCTCAAAATTTGGCTAAAAAAACACAATTTTCCTCACATTTATGTGGCAGAAAGTTCTGGAATCTGAGAGGAGCTACAAATTTCCTTCCACCCAGCGTTCCCCCAAGTCTCCCGATAAAAATGATACCTCACTTGCGTGGGTAGGCCTAGCGCCGGCGACAGGAAACACCCCAAAGCGCAACGTGGACACATCCTAAATTTTGGAAAAAAACAGAGGTGTTTTTTGCGAAGTGCCTACCTGTAGATTTTGGCCTCTAGCTCAGCCGGCACCTAGGGAAACCTACCAAACCTGTGCAATTCTGAAAACTAGAGACCTAGGGGAATCCAAGGAGGGGAGACTTGCGGGGCTCGGACCAGGTTCTGTTACCCAGAATCCTTTGCAAACCTCAAAATTTGGCTAAAAAAACACATGTTCCTCACATTTCTGTGGCAGAAAGTTCTGGAATCTGAGAGGAGCTACAAATTTCCTTCCACCCAGCGTTCCCCCAAGTCTCCCGATAAAAATGATACCTCACTTGCGTGGGTAGGCCTAGCGCCGGCGACAGGAAACACCCCAAAGCGCAACGTGGACACATCCTAAATTTTGGAAAAAAACAGAGGTGTTTTTTGCGAAGTGCCTACCTGTAGATTTTGGCCTCTAGCTCAGCCGGCACCTAGGGAAACCTACCAAACCTGTGCATTTCTGAAAACTAGAGACCTAGGGGAATCCAAGGAGGGGTGACTTGCGGGGCTCGGACCAGGTTCTGTTACCCATAATCCTTTGCAAACCTCAAAATTTGGCTAAAAAAACACATGTTCCTCACATTTCTGTGGCAGAAAGTTCTGGAATCTGAGAGGAGCTACAAATTTCCTTCCACCCAGCGTTCCCCCAAGTCTCCCGATAAAAATGATACCTCACTTGCGTGGGTAGCCTAGCGCCGGCGACAGGAAACACCCCAAAGCGCAACGTGGACACATCCTAAATTTTGGGAAAAAACAGAGGTGTTTTTTGCGAAGTGCCTACCTGTAGATTTTGGCCTCTACCTCAGCCGGCACCTAGGGAAACCTACCAAACCTGTGCAATTCTGAAAGCTAGAGACCTAGGGGAATCCAAGGAGGGGTGACTTGCGGGGCTCGGACCAGGTTCTGTTACCCAGAATCCTTTGCAAACCTCAAAATTTGGCTAAAAAAACACATGTTCCTCACATTTCTGTGGCAGAAAGTTCTGGAATCTGAGAGGAGCTACAAATTTCCTTCCACCCAGCGTTCCCCAAAGTCTCCCGATAAAAATGATACCTCACTTGCGTGGGTTGGCCTAGCGCCGGCGACAGGAAACACCCCAAAGCGCAACGTGGACACATCCTAAATTTTGAAAAAAAACAGTGGTGTTTTTTGCGAAGTGCCTACCTGTAGATTTTGGCCTGTAGCTCAGCCGCCACCTAGGGAAACCTACCAAACCTGTGCATTTCTGAAAACTAGAGACCTAGGGAAATCCAAGGAGGGGTGACTTGCGGGGCTCGGACCAGGTTCTGTTACCCAGAATCCTTTGCAAACCTCAAAATTTGGCTAAAAAAACACATGTTCCTCACATTTCTGTGGCAGAAAGTTCTGGAATCTGAGAGGGGCTACAAATTTCCTTCCACCCAGCGTTCCCCCAAGTCTCCCGATAAAAATGATACCTCACTTGCGTGGGTAGGCCTAGCGCCGGCGACAGGAAACACCCCAAAGCGCAACGTGGACACATCCTAAATTTTGGGAAAAAACAGAGGTGTTTTTTGCGAAGTGCCTACCTGTAGATTTTGGCCTCTAGCTCAGCCGGCACCTAGGGAAACCTACCAAACCTGTGCAATTCTGAAAACTAGAGACCTAGGGGAATCCAAGGAGGGTTGACTTGCGGGGCTCGGACCAGGTTCTGTTACCCAGAATCCTTTGCAAACCTCAAAATTTGGCTAAAGAAACACATGTTCCTCACATTTCTGTGGCAGAAAGTTCTGGAATCTGAGAGGAGCTACAAATTTCCTTCCACCCAGCGTACCCCCAAGTCTCCCGATAAAAATGATACCTCACTTGCGTGGGTAGGCCTAGCGCCGGCGACAGGAAACACCCCAAAGCGCAACGTGGACACATCCTAAATTTTGGAAAAAAACAGAGGTGTTTTTTGCGAAGTGCCTACCTGTAGATTTTGGCCTCTAGCTCAGCCGGCACCTAGGGAAACCTACCAAACATGTGCAATTCTGAAAACTAGAGACCTAGGGGAATCCAAGGAGGGGTGACTTGCGGGGCTCGGACCAGGTTCTGTTACCCAGAATCCTTTGCAAACCTCAAAATTTGGCTAAAAAAACACATGTTCCTCATATTTCTGTGGCAGAAAGTTCTGGAATCTGAGAGGAGCTACAAATCTCCTTCCACCCAGCGTTCCCCCAAGTCTCCCGATAAAAATGATACCTCACTTGCGTGGGTAGGCCTAGCGCCTGCGACAGGAAACACCCCAAAGCGCAACGTGGACACATCCTAAATTTTGGAAAAAAACAGAGGTGTTTTTTGCGAAGTGCCTACCTGTAGATTTTGGCCTCTAGCTCAGCCGTCACCTAGGGAAACCTACCAAATCTGTGCATTTCTGAAAACTAGAGACCTAGGGGAATCCAAGGAGGGGTGACTTGCGCGGCTCGGACCAGGTTCTGTTACCCAGAATCCTTTGCAAACCTCAAAATTTGGCTAAAAAAACACATGTTCCTCACATTTCTGTGGCAGAAAGTTCTGGAATCTGAGAGGAGCTACAAATTTCCTTCCACCCAGCGTTCCCCCAAGTCTCCCGATAAAAATGATACCTCACTTGCGTGGGTACGCCTAGCGCCGGCGACAGGAAACACCCCAAAGCGCAACGTGGACACATCCTAAATTTTTGAAAAAAACAGAGGTGTTTTTTGCGAAGTGCCTACCTGTAGATTTTGGCCTCCAGCTCAGCCGGCACCTAGGGAAACCTACCAAACCTGTGCATTTCTGAAAACTAGAGACCTAGGGGAATCCAAGGAGGGGTGACTTGCGGGGCTCGGACCAGGTTCTGTTACCCAGAATCCTTTGCAAACCTCAAAATTTGGCTAAAAAAACACATGTTCCTCACATTTCTGTGGCAGAAAGTTCTGGAATCTGAGAGGAGCTACAAATTTCCTTCCACCCAGCGTTCCCCCAAGTCTCCCGATAAAAATGATACCTCACTTGCGTGGGTAGGCCTAGCGCCGGCGACAGGAAACACCCCAAAGCGCAACGTGGACACATCCTAAATTTTGGGAAAAAACAGAGGTGTTTTTTGCGAAGTGCCTACCTGTAGATTTTGGCCTCTAGCTCAGCCGGCACCTAGGGAAACCTACCAAACCTGTGCATTTCTGAAAACTAGAGACCTAGGGGAATCCAAGGAGGGGTGACTTGCGGGGCTCGGACCAGGTTCTGTTACCCAGAATCCTTTGCAAACCTCAAAATTTGGCTAAAAAAACACATGTTCCTCACATTTATGTGGCAGAAAGTTCTGGAATCTGAGAGGAGCTACAAATTTCCTTCCACCCAGCGTTCCCCCAAGTCTCCCGATAAAAATGATACCTCACTTGCGTGGGTAGGCCTAGCGCCGGCGACAGGAAACACCCCAAAGCGCAACGTGGACACATCCTAAATTTGGGGAAAAAACAGAGGTGTTTTTTGCGAAGTGCCTACCTGTAGATTTTGGCCTCTAGCTCAGCCGGCACCTAGGGAAACCTACCAAACCTGTGCAATTCTGAAAACTAGAGACCTAGGGGAATCCAAGGAGGGGTGACTTGCGGGGCTCGGACCAGGTTCTGTTACCCAGAATCCTTTGCAAACCTCAAAATTTGGGTAAAAAAACACATGTTCCTCACATTTCTGTGGCAGAAAGTTCTGGAATCTGAGAGGAGCTACAAATTTCCTTCCACCCAGCGTTCCCCCAAGTCTCCCGATAAAAATGATACCTCACTTGCGTGGGTAGGCCTAGCGCCGGCGACAGGAAACACCCCAAAGCGCAACGTGGACACATCCTAAATTTTGGGAAAAAACAGAGGTGTTTTTTGCGAAGTGCCTACCTGTAGATTTTGGCCTCTAGCTCAGCCGGCACCTAGGGAAACCTATCAAACCTGTGCATTTCTGAAAACTAGAGACCTAGGGGAATCCAAGGAGGGGTGACTTGCGGGGCTCGGACCAGGTTCTGTTACCCAGAATCCTTTGCAAACCTCAAAATTTGGCTAAAAAAACACAATTTTCCTCACATTTATGTGGCAGAAAGTTCTGGAATCTGAGAGGAGCTACAAATTTCCTTCCACCCAGCGTTCCCCCAAGTCTCCCGATAAAAATTATACCTCACTTGCGTGGGTAGGCCTAGCGCCGGCGACAGGAAACACCCCAAAGTGCAACGTGGACACATCCTAAATTTTGGAAAAAAACAGAGGTGTTTTTTGCGAAGTGCCTACCTGTAGATTTTGGCCTCTAGCTCAGCCGGCACCTAGGGAAACCTACCAAACCTGTGCAATTCTGAAAACTAGAGACCTAGGGGAATCCAAGGAGGGGAGACTTGCGGGGCTCGGACCAGGTTCTGTTACCCTGAATCCTTTGCAAACCTCAAAATTTGGCTAAAAAAACACATGTTCCTCACATTTCTGTGGCAGAAAGTTCTGGAATCTGAGAGGAGCTACAAATTTCCTTCCACCCAGCGTTCCCCCAAGTCTCCCGATAAAAATGATACCTCACTTGCGTGGGTAGGCCTAGCGCCGGCGACAGGAAACACCCCAAAGCGCAACGTGGACACATCCTAAATTTTGGAAAAAAACAGAGGTGTTTTTTGCGAAGTGCCTACCTGTAGATTTTGGCCTCTAGCTCAGCCGGCACCTAGGGAAACCTACCAAACCTGTGCATTTCTGAAAACTAGAGACCTAGGGGAATCCAAGGAGGGGTGACTTGCGGGGCTCGGACCAGGTTCTGTTACCCATAATCCTTTGCAAACCTCAAAATTTGGCTAAAAAAACACATGTTCCTCACATTTCTGTGGCAGAAAGTTCTGGAATCTGAGAGGAGCTACAAATTTCCTTCCACCCAGCGTTCCCCCAAGTCTCCCGATAAAAATGATACCTCACTTGCGTGGGTAGCCTAGCGCCGGCGACAGGAAACACCCCAAAGCGCAACGTGGACACGTCCTAAATTTTGGGAAAAAACAGAGGTGTTTTTTGCGAAGTGCCTACCTGTAGATTTTGGCCTCTACCTCAGCCGGCACCTAGGGAAACCTACCAAACCTGTGCAATTCTGAAAACTAGAGACCTAGGGGAATCCAAGGAGGGGTGACTTGCGGGGCTCGGACCAGGTTCTGTTACCCAGAATCCTTTGCAAACCTCAAAATTTGGCTAAAAAAACACATGTTCCTCACATTTCTGTGGCAGAAAGTTCTGGAATCTGAGAGGAGCTACAAATTTCCTTCCACCCAGTGTTCCCCAAAGTCTCCCGATAAAAATGATACCTCACTTGCGTGGGTAGGCCTAGCGCCGGCGACAGGAAACACCCCAAAGCGCAACGTGGACACATCCTAAATTTTGAAAAAAAACAGTGGTGTTTTTTTGCGAAGTGCCTACCTGTAGATTTTGGCCTGTAGCTCAGCCGCCACCTAGGGAAACCTACCAAACCTGTGCATTTCTGAAAACTAGAGACCTAGGGAAATCCAAGGAGGGGTGACTTGCGGGGCTCGGACCAGGTTCTGTTACCCAGAATCCTTTGCAAACCTCAAAATTTGGCTAAAAAAACACATGTTCCTCACATTTCTGTGGCAGAAAGTTCTGGAATCTGAGAGGGGCTACAAATTTCCTTCCACCCAGCGTTCCCCCAAGTCTCCCGATAAAAATGATACCTCACTTGCGTGGGTAGGCCTAGCGCCGGCGACAGGAAACACCCCAAAGCGCAACGTGGACACATCCTAAATTTTGGAAAAAAACAGAGGTGTTTTTTGCGAAGTGCCTACCTGTAGATTTTGGCCTCTAGCTCAGCCGGCACCTAGGGAAACCTACCAAACCTGTGCAATTCTGAAAACTAGAGACCTAGGGGAATCCAAGGAGGGGTGACTTGCGGGGCTCGGACCAGGTTCTGTTACCCAGAATCCTTTGCAAACCTCAAAATTTGGCTAAAGAAACACATGTTCCTCACATTTCTGTGGCAGAAAGTTCTGGAATCTGAGAGGAGCTACAAATTTCCTTCCACCCAGCGTACCCCCAAGTCTCCCGATAAAAATGATACCTCACTTGCGTGGGTAGGCCTAGCGCCGGCGACAGGAAACACCCCAAAGCGCAACGTGGACACATCCTAAATTTTGGAAAAAAACAGAGGTGTTTTTTGCGAAGTGCCTACCTGTAGATTTTGGCCTCTAGCTCAGCCGGCACCTAGGGAAACCTACCAAACATGTGCAATTCTGAAAACTAGAGACCTAGGGGAATCCAAGGAGGGGTGACTTGCGGGGCTCGGACCAGGTTCTGTTACCCAGAATCCTTTGCAAACCTCAAAATTTGGCTAAAAAAACACATGTTCCTCATATTTCTGTGGCAGAAAGTTCTGGAATCTGAGAGGAGCTACAAATCTCCTTCCACCCAGCGTTCCCCCAAGTCTCCCGATAAAAATGATACCTCACTTGCGTGGGTAGGCCTAGCGCCTGCGACAGGAAACACCCCAAAGCGCAACGTGGACACATCCTAAATTTTGGAAAAAAACAGAGGTGTTTTTTGCGAAGTGCCTACCTGTAGATTTTGGCCTCTAGCTCAGCCAGCACCTAGGGAAACCTACCAAATCTGTGCATTTCTGAAAACTAGAGACCTAGGGGAATCCAAGGAGGGGTGACTTGCGCGGCTCGGACCAGGTTCTGTTACCCAGAATCCTTTGCAAACCTCAAAATTTGGCTAAAAAAACACATGTTCCTCACATTTCTGTGGCAGAAAGTTCTGGAATCTGAGAGGAGCTACAAATTTCCTTCCACCCAGCGTTCCCCCAAGTCTCCCGATAAAAATGATACCTCACTTGCGTGGGTAGGCCTAGCGCCGGCGACAGGAAACACCCCAAAGCGCAACGTGGACACATCCTAAATTTTGGAAAAAAACAGAGGTGTTTTTTGCGAAGTGCCTACCTGTAGATTTTGGCCTCTAGCTCAGCCGGCACCTAGGGAAACCTACCAAACCTGTGCATTTCTGAAAACTAGAGACCTAGGGGAATCCAAGGAGGGGTGACTTGCGGGGCTCGGACCAGGTTCTGTTACCCAGAATCCTTTGCAAACCTCAAAATTTGGCTAAAAAAACACATGTTCCTCACATTTCTGTGGCAGAAAGTTCTGGAATCTGAGAGGAGCTACAAATTTCCTTCCACCCAGCGTTCCCCCAAGTCTCCCGATAAAAATGATACCTCACTTGCGTGGGTAGGCCTAGCGCCGGCGACAGGAAACACCCCAAAGCGCAACGTGGACACATCCTAAATTTTGGGAAAAAACAGAGGTGTTTTTTGCGAAGTGCCTACCTGTAGATTTTGGCCTCTAGCTCAGCCGGCACCTAGGGAAACCTACCAAACCTGTGCATTTCTGAAAACTAGAGACCTAGGGGAATCCAAGGAGGGGTGACTTGCGGGGCTCGGACCAGGTTCTGTTACCCAGAATCCTTTGCAAACCTCAAAATTTGGCTAAAAAAACACATGTTCCTCACATTTATGTGGCAGAAAGTTCTGGAATCTGAGAGGAGCTACAAATTTCCTTCCACCCAGCGTTCCCCCAAGTCTCCCGATAAAAATGATACCTCACTTGCGTGGGTAGGCCTAGCGCCGGCGACAGGAAACACCCCAAAGCGCAACGTGGACACATCCTAAATTTTGGGAAAAAACAGAGGTGTTTTTTGCGAAGTGCCTACCTGTAGATTTTGGCCTCTAGCTCAGCCGGCACCTAGGGAAACCTACCAAACCTGTGCAATTCTGAAAACTAGAGACCTAGGGGAATCCAAGGAGGGGTGACTTGCGGGGCTCGGACCAGGTTCTGTTACCCAGAATCCTTTGCAAACCTCAAAATTTGGCTAAAAAAACACATGTTCCTCACATTTCTGTGGCAGAAAGTTCTGGAATCTGAGAGGAGCTACAAATTTCCTTCCACCCAGCGTTCCCCCAAGTCTCCCGATAAAAATGATACCTCACTTGCGTGGGTAGGCCTAGCGCCGGCGACAGGAAACACCCCAAAGCGCAACGTGGACACATCCTAAATTTTGGAAAAAAACAGAGGTGTTTTTTGCGAAGTGCCTACCTGTAGATTTTGGCCTCTAGCTCAGCCGGCACCTAGGGAAACCTACCAAACCTGTGCATTTCTGAAAACTAGAGACCTAGGGGAATCCAAGGAGGGGTGACTTGCGGGGCTCGGACCAGGTTCTGTTACCCAGAATCCTTTGCAAACCTCAAAATTTGGCTAAAAAAACACATGTTCCTCACATTTCTGTGGCAGTAAGTTCTGGAATCTGAGAGGAGCTACAAATTTCCTTCCACCCAGCGTTCCCCCAAGTCTCCCGATAAAAATGATACCTCACTTGCGTGGGTAGCCTAGCGCCGGCGACAGGAAACACCCCAAAGCGCAACGTGGACACATCCTAAATTTTGGGAAAAAACAGAGGTGTTTTTTGCGAAGTGCCTACCTGTAGATTTTGGCCTCTACCTCAGCCGGCACCTAGGGAAACCTACCAAACCTGTGCAATTCTGAAAACTAGAGACCTAGGGGAATCCAAGGAGGGGTGACTTGCGGGGCTCGGACCAGGTTCTGTTACCCAGAATCCTTCGCAAACCTCCAAATTTGGCTAAAAAAACACATGTTCCTCACATTTCTGTGGCAGAAAGTTCTGGAATCTGAGAGGAGCTACAAATTTCCTTCCACCCAGCGTTCCCCCAAGTCTCCCGATAAAAATGATACCTCACTTGCGTGGGTAGGCCTAGCGCCGGCGACAGGAAACACCCCAAAGCGCAACGTGGACACATCCTAAATTTTGGAAAAAAACAGAGGTGTTTTTTGCGAAGTGCCTACCTGTAGATTTTGGCCTCTAGCTCAGCTGGCACCTAGGGAAACCTACCAAACCTGTGCATTTCTGAAAACTAGAGACCTAGGGAAATCCAAGGAGGGGTGACTTGCGGGGCTCGGACCAGGTTCTGTTACCCAGAATCCTTTGCAAACCTCAAAATTTGGCTAAAAAAACACATGTTCCTCACATTTCTGTGGCAGAAAGTTCTGGAATCTGAGAGGAGCTACAAATTTCCTTCCACCCAGCGTTCCCCCAAGTCTCCCGATAAAAATGATACCTCACTTGCGTGGGTAGGCCTAGCGCCGGCGACAGGAAACACCCCAAAGTGCAACGTGGACACATCCTAAATTTTGGGAAAAAACAGAGGTGTTTTTTGCGAAGTGCCTACCTGTAGATTTTGGCCTCTAGCTCAGACGGCACCTAGGGAAACCTACCAAACCTGTGCAATTCTGAAAACTAGAGACCTAGGGGAATCCAAGGAGGGGTGACTTGCGGGGCTCGGACCAGGTTCTGTTACCCAGAATCCTTTGCAAACCTCAAAATTTGGCTAAAAAAACACATGTTCCTCACATTTCTGTGGCAGAAAGTTCTGGAATCTCAGAGGAGCTACAAATTTCCTTCCACCCAGCGTTCCCCCAAGTCTCCCGATAAAAATGATACCTCACTTGCGTGGGTAGGCCTAGCGCCGGCGACAGGAAACACCCCAAAGCGCAACGTGGACACATCCTAAATTTTGGAAAAAAACAGAGGTGTTTTTTGCGAAGTGCCTACCTGTAGATTTTGGCCTCTAGCTCAGCCGGCACCTAGGGAAACCTACCAAACCTGTGCAATTCTGAAAACTAGAGACCTAGGGGAATCCAAGGAGGGGTGACTTGCGGGGCTCGGACCAGGTTCTGTTACCCAGAATCCTTTGCAAACCTCAAAATTTGGCTAAAAAAACACATGTTCCTCACATTTCTGTGGCAGAAAGTTCTGGAATCTGAGAGGAGCTACAAATCTCCTTCCACCCAGCGTTCCTCCATGTCTCCCGATAAAAATGATACCTCACTTGCGTGGGTAGGCCTAGCGCCTGCGACAGGAAACACCCCAAAGCGCAACGTGGACACATCCAAAATTTTGGGAGAAAACAGTGCCTACCTGTGGATTTTGGCCTGTAGCTCACCCGGCACCTAGGGAAACCTACCAAACCTGTGCATTTCTGAAAACTAGAGTCCTAGGGGAATCCAAGGAGGGGTGACTTGCGGGGCTCGGACCAGGTTCTGTTACCCAGAATCCTTAGCAAACCTCAAAATTTGGCTAAAAAAACACATGTTCCTCACATTTCTGTGGCAGAAAGTTCTGGAATCTGATAGGAGCCACAAATTTCCTTCCACCCAGCGTTCCCCCAAGTCTCCCGATAAAAATGATACCTCACTTGTGTGGGTGGGCCAGGTGCCTGCAACAGAATAAGGCCCAAAACCTGAAGGGATAGAAGGGATAGCACCGCAAGTTTATAAGGGCATATTCTTTTATACATCTTTAGACGGACTCTGCTTTGGGGACCCACATAAGTGAGGTGTCATTTTACTTGGGAGACTGAGGGGAAAACTGGGGAGTAGGAATTTTGTGCTGGAGCGGTGATCCTACTAAGAAAAATCAGGAAAATATGCTTTTTTATGCAAATTTTGAGGTTTACAGAGGAGTCTGGGTAAGAAAATGTTGGGGGAGCCACACAAGCCACACCTCCCTAGACTCCTTGGGGTGCCTAGTTTTAAAAAGTTTCTGGGTTTTGTAGGTTTCCCTACATGACGGCCGCACCCAGGACCAAAAACATAGGTGGGCCCTCCCCCCCAAACACAGGTATTTTTGGAATATATCACTTTGATGTGTGCACATACGTCCGTGATGTGCCAAACACTAAAATTGTGAAAAGAAACACACTTAGGTTATGTGAAGAAGACCCCTCACCCACCAACCAAGTTGGTGGCATGCTTCATCATCGGGGTCCCACCCGAGGCACCTAGCGTGTCTCAAGTGTGCTGCGACGCCTGATTACAGCGGAGCAGGTTTTGTCATTTGTACCACACATACTGGTTGGATTTGGCACGAGGGTGAGTGATGGTTCAGTAGATCAAATTTTATTAACAAGAGATTTCACAAAAGTGAAATGCACTGGTAATAACTGAAAGGCCAAAAAACTGAACCAATGACTCACAGCTCGTGAGCTGTAAAGCCACGACAAGGCACCAACCGCTTTACAGTCCATTCACACACCTTTCATACATGACATGCACTAGACCATTCACGCCGCCAGCCACGGGCCCAGCACATTACAAGACTCGCATCCACAGACAGCGCCAGTCAAGGGCCCATCACTTTCATACGCCCACATGCCTGATACAGCAATCACACCAGCTGATGAGTGTGTGGACTGGCGTTTGGCCGGCACTGCCAGCCAAGCGCCACCCCACCCACACCACCAGCCAAGCGCCACCCCCCACACACCGCCAGCCCAGCGCCACCCCACACACACCGCCAGCCAAGCGCCACCCCACACACACCGCCAGCCAAGCGCCACCCCACACACACCGCCAGCCAAGCGCCACCCCACCCACGCCGCCAGCCAAGCGCCACTCTACACATGCCATCCCCTTTTTTTTGTTTTTAAACAACAAAGAAACCACTAATCATAAATTAGTACAAAACTACAAACACAAAAGCTCTAACTGAATACATGACTAATGCCAACCGTGAAACCGAACATATAAAAATATAAAACACCAGTTTACGCTCACGGAATTTCCCAATAATTCTTCTGTGTGTGGTAGCTCCTGAAACAGCCACCCACACACAGCCCAGGCTTTGAAGGACAATCAGGGCAGTACATCCTAGTCTCCTTCCTGATACCTCTTCGAGCACAGACTCTACATCTCTTAGCAGGAAAGTTTTTTTGGCCGTGGGAGGAATGTGCTCAGCAAAGTGATGATCTTTCAATCTAGCCACATCCTCCACCACTGCTTCTCTAGGAACTCTTGCCTGTTCCAGCACAACAAGGCTAGCTATGATAGACTCCTGAAATTTCACAAATGTCATCCTTGACTCTGGAGAACTATCCTTAAACACAACAAAAGCATTAAAAGTTGCCAAGTGGAACAAGTGAAGCGCTAATTTCTTATACCACACATAAGACTTACGAGCAGCAGTGTAAGGTTCTAACCTCTGATCTACTCTATCAACACCACCCATGTGCTTATTATAGTCTAAGATGCACACAGGTTTGCGCACTTCGGCAACCTGACCCCAAACAGCCACAGGTGAAGTACTCTCATCATGGATGGTGCTTAGCATGTATACATCCCTCTTGTCTACAAATTTCAGAGCTAGCAGCTCATCATTCCGCAAGGCACTGCACTGTCCCTTCTCAAGTTTTTTACAGACAAGCTCTTTTGGATAGCCTTTCCGATTAGAGCGGATTGTGCCACAAGCAACAGTGTCCACTCTGAACAACTCCTTGAACAACCGAACTCCAGTGTAGAAGTTATCTACATATAAATGGTGACCTTTGTTAAACAGTCGTCTACCAAGTTCCCACACAATTTTCTCACTAACTCCAAAAGTGGGAGGACAACCAGGGGGGTCAATATTGGAATCCCTACCAGTGTAGACCCGGAAATTATAAACATATCCTGTACTACTTTCTGACAGCATATACAATTTAATTCCATACCGTGCCCTCTTGCTAGGAATGTACTGCCTAAAAACCAAACGACCCTTGAACAGGACCAAAGACTCATCTACAGATATTTCTTTCCCTGGAACATAGATCTCTGAAAACCGATCTACCAAATGATCAAGGACAGGTCTAATCTTAAAAAGACGGTCAGAATCAGGATGATCTCGTGGCAAGGCTAAAGCATTATCTACAAAATGCAACATCCGAAGAAGAAGCTCCTACCGGTTACGACTCATGATGGCAGGAAATATAGCAGTTGCCATCAAGGGACTAGTAGACCAATATGAAGACAGCGACGGCTTCCTTATCAGCCCCATCAAAAAAGTTAAACCCAAGAACTTTTTCAACTCTTCCAGATTTGTGGGAATCCACCGGCTAGCTCTAGAGTGTGGCCTAAGTCTGGCAGCGTTGTCTCTCAAAAACTGCTCTGCATACAAATTAGTCTGCTCAACAATCTCTTCCAAAAATATATCGTCCATAAACAACTCAAAAAAGTTGACGGGCAAAAAGTTTTCCGTATTAACTCGACACCCTGGAAAACCAGTAAACGCAGGCAACTGTGGCTGCTCCATGTTTGGTGCAACCCATGCGTCAGGTCTTCCAATGGGAAGCCTTTCAGCCGCTGGCTCCTGCACCATTGGCACATCACTGTCCTCCTCTAAAACAGGCCCTTCATCAGCACTGAGAGTGGCTTCATCATCAGATGATTCATCTCTGACAGAAAATTCACTTCCAGAATCCTGCACTTCCTCCTCTGCCTCAGATGCAGAGTCAGTCTCATATTCATGGTCAGAAGATGACTCAAAAAGCACACTAACAACCTGCTGAGCAGTCATCCTACGGCTGGCCATGATCCTTCCTACAAAAATTAACTGGACAAATACACCACCAACAACCAGCACTGTGTAAGATAAGTAACAAAGTATAGGTTTATCACTAAGAATTATAAACTCAAAAACTATACTGTTCACTTGCCTGAAAAAGCTTGACTCACCAGCAACTACTCTGCACAGCCACAGCAATCACCAACGATATCCCACTAAAAAGAGAAAAAAAAAAGCAAATTAGACATAAGACAACACAATAATCATTGTGCATAACTCTAAGGACAATTTCACACACAATCCTGCATTCAGTACACCACCTACAAACGTGTCATTCATGCATTGCAACAATACTCACTTGGAGTAAATTTATTTACTTACCTAAAACATGCAACTACGCAAACCGCAGGACAACTACTGCCAAAACTGCAACAAGCCACAGCAAAGTCAGCAAAAGCTTTGAACTAGAACAAAAAGGAGAAAAACTGTTATTATCATAAAAGCAAATACTTCGCCAGTTGACAAACACTCCGCCACTAACCATTTTTTCATTTTCCCTTGTGTCTAGTCTTCTCTGCTTGGGGGAAGATGGGCCTAAAAAAAAATAGGCCAATCTACCCCCAAGGGGAGGGGGCAGAAATCACCCAGATTACATTGCACCCTTTGGGGGGGGCGACCCTTGCCCAAGGGGCCACACCCCCACAAAAAGCACACACACACACACATATAGTATCCCTGGCGCTATGGGGATTCTGCCCCCCTTGGGGACAGAAACGCCTAAAAAATAGGCATATCTGCCCCCAAGGGGGGCAGAACTGCCCAAAAATACATGTGAGCCCCTGGGGGCGACCCTTGCCCAAGGGGCCGCCCCCCAACACAAAAAATAAAAACCAACAATAAAATCCCTGGTGTCTAGTGGCTTTCTGCCCGACGTAAAAATAGGGCCAATCTGCCCCCAAGGGGGGCAGAAATGACGATAAATACATTGCGCCCCCGGGGGAGCGACCCTTGCCCAAGGGGCCACCCCCCAACACAAAGCACACATACAAACATATCTTTCTGGCGCTATTGGGATTCTGCCCCCCTTGGGGGCAGAAAGGCCTAAAAAAAATAGGCCTCTCTGCCCCCAAGGGGGGCAGAACTGCCCAAAAATACATGTGGGCCCCTGGGGGCGACCCTTGCCCAAGGGGCCGCCCCCCAACACAAAAAATAAAAACCAACAATAAAATCCCTGGTGTCTAGTGGCTTTCTGCCCCCCTTGGGGGCAGATCGGCCTAAAAATAGGGCCAATCTGCCCCCAAGGGGGGCAGAAACGACAATAAATACATTGCGCCCCTGGGGGGAGCGACCCTTGCCCAAGAGGCCACCCCCCAACACAAAGCACACATACATACATACTATTTCTGGCGCTATTGGGATTCTGCCCCCCTTGGGGGCAGAAAGGCCTAAAAAAAATAGGCCTCTCTGCCCCCAAGGGGGGCAGAACTGCCCAAAAATACATGAGGGCCCCTGGGGGCGACCCTTGCCCAAGGGGCCGCCCCCCAACACAAAAAATAAAAACCAACAATAAAATCCCTGGTGTCTAGTGGCTTTCTGCCCCCCTTGGGGGCAGATCGGCCTAAAAATAGGGCCAATCTGCCCCCAGGGGGGGCAGAAACGACGTAAAATACATTTGCCCCCAAAGGGAAGCGACCCTTGCCCAAGGGGTCGCTCCCCCACACCAATAAACACACACACATAACGAAATCCCTGGTGTCTAGTGGCTTTCTGCCCCCCTTGGGGGCAGATCGGCCTAAAAATAGGGCCAATCTGCCCCCAGGGGGGGCAGAAACGACGTAAAAAACATTTGCCCCCAAAGGGGAGCGATCCTTGCCCAAGGGGTCACTCCCCCACACCAATAAACACACACACACACACACATAACGAGATCCCTGGTGTCTAGTGGGCATTCCTGCTGCCCGATCGCATCGCGATCGGGCAGCAGGAATGCTCAGAGACATCGAGGGAAAGGAAAACCCTTTCCTTTCCGTCGATGCCTCTCTCAGAGCACCCCCCCCCCGCAGGAAGGTGAAATACTCACCTTCTCCCTTGACGCGCTGGAAGCAAATGGCTTCCAGCGCGTCATTCCCCCTTTCCATGAAATCAGCGCGCGATCGCGCGCTGACGTCATGGGGGGGGTGGGCGTGAAAGGGGAAGGGATTCCCCTTTCAGCCCTGGCCTGGGGGTGTTGGGGGGCGGCCCTCGGGGGAAGCGCTAGCGCTTCCCCCGACTGCCAGTCCCAGGACGTAATGGTTACGTCCATGGCGCCACACGGGCGCTGCCATGGACGTAACCATTACGTCCCTGGCGGGGAAGGGGTTAAATACCACTATTTTGTTTTATTTCTTCTACAGAGATACTCATCCCAATGCATGATGTCAGATCGCCTTACATGACCTGTACACATTATACATTGACAAAAATCATGTGTGTAAATCAATGTACAGGATGTGTTACACAGGGCAGTGAGGGTTACAATGTGTAGGAGGCACATGTCCATCATAGCACACTGTGCAATATATGAAAAGCAGGTAACAAATGTACCTCTGTGTTAAAGGCAGTAACCCCCATATTTATCTACATAAAATAAAAATCTGTCACCAGCATGTTACATGCTGTGCTTTGCAGGAGATGTATTGACCCTCTATGCTACTTTGATTCAAAACTGAGACTAGACAAAACACATATCTCACCAGCAAGTGTGCTAACCTCCAGAGTTATCTCACCTTTATTACTTTTTCCTGTCATTTAATGGGCACGCAACGATCTCTGTAGGGTACCTTAACTCCATAATGCAGACTGTGCAGCCAATTAAACAGAACAGATTTACTGCCATATTTCTCCTTGTTGACAATCTCTCTGTGGCAGAGTTTTTAAAACATCAGTGTATTAACTTGAGGCCCATATTTTGCTTCGAGGAACGACAATGCGAAATATAATTTGCTAAGTCTTGTAACGTACTCAAATGTACTCATGATAGACCTACTAAATATCTTTGTGAGGTCTTCATATCTGATTTCACTTCTTGGTATGGCACTTCCTGTGAGGTCATGGTATGTAATGCCATTTCCGGTGATGTCACATTCTCTGATGCCACGTGCCATGTCACGCGCTATGTCACTTGCATACTGCCTAAATTGGCTAGTCCCCCCACTTCTTTATTTTTAAGGCTTATGCCCTGCGACGTTGGTTGCCGCAGAGTGGAAAGTCCTCCACAAAAGTTGGCTGGTCATCTTTGAATTAATTATTGCTGGATTTAATACGCTGAAATCTGTGACCAGACAGTTACCGTCCGTAAAAGTGACACAATAATGAAGTAATACTATCGCAAAATGCACGCCTTATGCCGCATAATTTGTCTTTTCATGCCGGATAATTTAGTCAACCCTGCCGCAAAATCTCGACCTCCCTTTCCGCATGATTCCAGTGCCTTTGGGTATACCTGGTCCCTTCACAGAAAGTGCCTTGTCCTTGCAGAGAGTATTCTTGGTCCTTGCAATAGGTGGACCCGGTGCATGTATCAGGTGCACCTGTTCCTTACACTGGGTGTTCCTGTTTGTTACACAGAGTGTACACCTTTTTTCCACAAGGGTTTCCCCAGCTTCCACATCGCGTGTACAAAGTCCACCCCCCGCGTGTACACCCCCCTGGTCAGTCACGTGCCCCCTCCACGGGTGTTTTATTACTGCTGAGTATCGGATGGACCCGGCGGCCTGTGAATTATTAATCCCGCGCTTCTTCCTGCTCCTGGGATCGCTACACACGGAGCTCCCCCAGGTGCCGCTAAGGAGCCCGCGAGCTGCCCCCGTGCCCCCAAGGACCACGAGATGGACGTCTTGTACAACTCCACGCTCAGCATCTACGAGGTGAGATACCCAGGGGCCCTGGCATGGGGGTGGCTCGGCCTCATCTTCTTACTCCCTCCAGAAGAACCTTGCCCTGGTGTGGTGCCCAACCTCACGCCACACGGACGTCTCCCACAGCTCCACCCTCGCCCTCTGTAAGGCGAGATACCAGGTAGATGTGGCGCGGGAGGCTGAGGAGTGGCCCCTTCCCCCCACCAAGACCATTGTCATGGTGTGGTCCAAGCCTCAAGCTGCGCGAGCCAATGAGACAGCTATGAGTTGGATAGCACCGAAGCCCTGGAAAGTGAGGGGACCGCCGTAACACAACAACCCCTGTCCCCCTACTCTAGGGCAGGGCCCCATTTATTTGCTTATAGTAGGGTCGTAACACCCTTAATATGCCACTGACTTGAAAGTGTAAAGTGAGGTACATGTGGCCCTGGTAATCCGGTGAACGTTCACTTCCGTCGTCGTGTATTGCCCATTCTGACGCACAACCCTCATTGAAGGGTACTTGTCCTTCAAGTAACACGACTTCCAACACTTCCTTCCCTGGCAGCCATAATGCGAGACACCTGGGACGCATGGAAAGGAGTTGAGAGCATTGGCATGAATTTACGTCTCCCTCGAGACACCCTTGCCCTGTGCGGTGCCCTGCTTGAAGAGACATAACCTGCGATGCACCTCAATCCTTGAGATCTAAAACATCAGATAGCTGGGTGGTATGTGTCACGTGGCAAGGATGCGCCTGCCCTGGTCTGAGCCTCCTCCCTCCCTGGAGCGAAGCTTGCCTGGACATGGTGACCACATACATCAAAGTCTCAGAGGGGTACCTGGAGGGGGTGGTGCGCCAACTCTGGCCAACCACTCCCGACTCTAAAGTCACCTGCCCAGGTGCGCTGTTCAGCCTCAGGCCACGAGGCCACCTCTTCGCTGCTGCCATCAGAATCTGCATACACATAAATAAGGCGGTAACAAGGGTGCTTAACCTTATCATTCAATTTAATCGATCCCTCAACATGCACATTTCCGTGAAATACCTTGATTCCATCTCCCCATACTAACGTGACCTGAAAAACGTTGACCAATGGTCACGTGGCCTTGAGGAATCCACTCATAGAACGTTAGCCACACAGCTGTTTACATACGTGTTTAGAAAAATGCTAACATGTCATTCTTTCAGAAATGTAGGTGCAAGAAAAACTTTTAGATTTGTGCATGAAATGGACATGCAAGCTCTTTTTTCTTGCCACCAGTACCCGAAAGACCAAACGTACCTGCCAAGCTGTTGTCACAAATTGTATCAAAATGTTTGTAAATATTGTGAGATGCTTTGACACAATTTTTCACACTATCAAAAACTACTAATAAAAACGGATCAGCCTGGTTCTCACACTTGAAGTGTGTGTGAGCCATGGTATGAGCTGCCCCATCCTTCGATCAGCCTTGTCGCCAGTGGTCATCCTCAGGTAACAAGGCCTTGAATGGACCTCCACCATCAACATCTTCCTTTGTTTACCAGGAAAATAGCTAGGGGCCCTTGGCTCCACATGTAGAGGGTGTGTTGACCCAGGTCTGCGCTCCCTTCTGTAGTGGTCAACCTTGCACGACATGGCCACCTCACCACTGTCAACCTTAACATCTACAAGAGGAAGCTCTGAACTTTCACATATGGAGGGTGTGTGGGCCCTCACATGAGCCCCCCATCCCTCGAGAGACACTAGCCCCAGCATGGCAGCCAACCTCAGGAAACAAAGCCTTTTCTGCATCTCCGCCATCCATGACTACACCATTAAGAGGATTAACGGGGGGCTCAGGACTCCACATGTGGAGGCATTTTGGTCATGGTCTAAGTTTCCACACCCTCTTGAGAGACCCTTTTTCCTGTGTGGTGGCTAACCTCACGCCTGATGGCCGCCACCCCACTTCCAATATTAACATGTACACCTACATGGAGAGTAACTGGGGTCAATGGAAGAAGATGGGGAGGAGGACACCAGAGCAAGTTTGATTAGTCCATCCTTCATCCAGGAGTGGGGCCTCCAACGATGGACCTGGGCGCAAATGTTCCTCCTGATATAATGGCCATATAGAGGTAGACCTTGGGCTTGAGTCAACATGTTTTTGTTGGTGGGCAGAAGGCTGATCTCCTTCTGATCATGAGTTAAGACACGTCTGTCAGCATTTGACCAGCGCTCCCTCTCCCAGCCAAAGCCTCATTTCCAAAAGGTAACATTCTTTAGATTTCCTTGCTGCATTCCCGCACCAGATTTACAAAAATGTTCCTCCACACCACCAAGGCACATACTTTTACCACTTTAATAGTGTTGTCAAGCAAGAATTTAGTGTTCATTATCTATTATGCACATTCTTCCCTGCTGCATTATGGCCACCTGAATAGCACCATGTATTTCTTGTCTTAAATCCAAAACATGAACATTATTATGTAAATGGCAAAAATATACCACCTCTAACCGTGAGAATTTGAAGCTAAAATTGAGCACACTGCTCCAGCATGACCGTTTAGGAGACTGCTTTCTCCTTTGCAACCACTAATAAACAATCTCATATTGTCAGCCAATGACTTCTCTGCACACGGCTTGAAAAGCACCACCACAAAAAACACCCTGGTCACAATTCTGACTGCTCCACGTGTTCCTCTTACATTCCCATCACATACCAACTCACTCAGGTATAGTCTTGGACTTTATCACAACATGCCCATCCAAACTCATTCCTATTATGAAAACATCCAAACCGTCCTGATTGTCTTGTGATCCTTTCAATCTTCAAACCATCAGACCTCTGGCCCGCACGCCTGGAGTTCTACTCTGCCTGATCACTCTATTACCCATTCCCTCAGAACCAGCATATACCCAGCTTGCTTGGAATCTGCACTGTTTCCTCTGTTTGTAAAAGATAATCTTTTGCCCAGTCCTCTTCCCCATTAGCTATTGTCCTGTATCACAACTGTCCTTCTTTTGTAAGACAATTAAACTATTGGTTTCAACTGACCACACTTTATTTTTTTTCCAATAATACCTTTTATCGCCTCTGTTCTGACTTATGTACTATTACAGAGGTCTTCTGCGTGTTCTTCCACTGCACTCATTCACTCTACTAAAAAATAACATATACTTTGCAAACCGAGCTCTGTACAATTTACTCTAGTGTACCGCACCTCAGGAAGCAAGCACGCTAGCAAGCCAGCTAGCTCAACACCAAGAATAGGATGCTCATGTTTAACACAGTGAGTAGCCTGGCTCAACCTGTCTGTTCGACACCTTATCCTGATACACACCCTCTCGAAACCTATGTTCCACCTATCTCAACCTTCTAGCTATACCTTAGCCTCCATGCACTGTCTTAAAGTTTCGATCTTCCCACCTTCTAGGTTTGTTGTTCCGAAGCTCCAGTCATCAAACATAAGGCCCTCCAACACGCTACACGACCAAAAAAGCATTGGAAAGTCCCTTTTTGAAACCAGAACATAGACATCTGACTACTGCCCTGCTATGCCGTGAATACGTAGATCTCAAGCCTGTATGAGCCGCCAGCTAGTTATATGTCATAGCTTTGGTTAACTGTCGGTCTTCTCAATTTTATTCCAGATATGTGTCACAACCAACAGACATAACTACTGTTACTTTTTGTGAATAATGTTGGCCATGCCATCCTCAGAAACAGATGCACCAGAAAGAGCAGGAGTTGGGGGGAGATTAACAGATTTTCCAGGAGGGATTTAACGGACTTTCGCAGGGTTACAAGTAAAACTGCAAAAGTGGCCGCCTACAAATCCGCCGCTAGCAGCTGCCAGTCCGCACATGGCCTGGTGACGGGCATTAGCCACCACTCACTACAGGTAGAGATGGGAGGGGGTTTGAGGGGATAAAGCAGTGGATGTAAAGTCTGGTCCATCACAGTTTCGAGTAAAATTAAAACTGGGTCAGCTCCTGCGAAGTCAGGAGAATTGGAGCCCACTGGAAGAAAGTCACAGCCCCGGCCAAGGGGTCTAAACTTTCCACCAGTGCGAGGGATTTTGCCCGCCACTTTGCTAAACCATGTACTTTGTTTGACCTATTACACCGCTGTTTCAAGCTCATCTAGTCGCTTGATAACTGCGCTTGTCCACTAACTGTTTTTTCGTGATAACTGCATTTGCATCATACCACAGGTCACCTGATAACAACGTTTGTTCAGTAGTTCCACACAGCTGCCTTTCTACCGCGTTTATCTGTGACTTAATATGCCTGATTGTACTCTTTGTTACCTTCAATTACATATTGTTTCCTCAATTTACGCTTTAACTTAGGTCATGCCAGGTTAAAGATTGCAGTGGAGGCAATTCATTGGAATTATGTCCTGGTACTTCTTACCAGTCAGAAGACATAGAAAGCCATATCCTGTGATTTTTCACAACGGTAGTTTTGTAGCTAAAGGAACCCTCGGAGAGGTAGAAAGGGGGTGCAAGTGAAAGAAGCATTACATTAGAAGAAGCGGATATGATGTCAAGGACTCAAGAGAGGGCAAGGACATATTTTGGGGGGCCCTTGTTTGGAACACCTTTGAATTTATGAACCAATTTTAGCTCTTTCAAGTCCTCCTTGGCGAGGTCACTAACAGCGTACTGGCACACTGGCCCACATTCTAAATCTGTTTGTATTTAATATTCAGGGATAGTGATGTGTGTTTTCAGTGTTGTAATCCATCAGCATCTCACTAATATAAATGCAAATGATCTTTGTGACCCGTCCCCAACATTTCTCATGGGTGAGGTCCTGTTTTGATTCAAAACAAATTTTTATGGATGTTGCATGATGTTGAACAACATACACACAACACTTCTCTTCAAAATGTAACAAAATACATTTAATGAAAACGGTATTTAAAATAATCTGTGTTTAAGGATCACTTAATGTCATAATTGCTGGGCTGTTTACAGAACAGAGCTGGCTCAAGCAGACAGATGATGAGACTATCAAGGCCCCCCTGAAATGCTGGGGGCCTTGGGCCAGAGACCACTTTGCCCATGCCTTAAAACATCTCTGAGAGGGGTTGTTTTTCAGGAACAATAGTGTGAACTTCATTATAAATTATATGCCCAGGGTGCATCATTGTATGGACTCTGGTGATAGATAGCAGATGTTCAGTTTGTTGTTGGCATGGTGTTTATTGACAGACAGTAGGCCCAGGGTGTGCCATTGTTAAGGTCTTCATTGAGAAACAGTATGTCCTTAATATGTTGTTTGTTTGGACTTCATTGATGGATAGCAGGTTCAGAGTCTGTCTGTGGTATGGAGTTCGTAGAGAGACAGTAGAGCCATGATCCCTTGTTGGAGTAGACGTGGTTGACAATAAATACAGAGGGTGGTGTTGGTCTAGAAGTCATCGATACATAGTAGGTTGCGGGTGTGTTTCTGGAATGGAGTTTTTTGATTGAAAGTAGGGCTGATGTGTGCCAGTGGTACGGCCTATCTTGAGTGACTTTAAGTCCAGAATCTGTTGGTGGCATGGACTTCATTGATAGCAGGCCTGGATTCTCTTGTTGGCAAGGACTTTGTTGATAAACAGCATGACAAGCATTTGTTGCTGGTGTGAACTTCAGTGGGAGACAGTAGACTCAGCATGTGTGATGCTATTGGTATGGTCTTCATTGGCAGATGGTTTGTAGTTTGTAGTTGGTATGGAGTTCACTGAAAGACAGTTGGTCCAGAGTGTGTCACTGACTGGGACTTCGGTGATAGACAGTCACTTCCGAGTGTGTCACCGAAATTGACTTTTTTGATATGTACTAGTGTCATTGGTATGGATTTTGTCAATAGAAAGTAGACGCAGAGTCTGTTGCTGGTATGGACTCCGGTACTAAACAGCAGCCACAGTGTCTGGGTCCAGCATTTGTGACTAGAATGGACTTCGTTGACAGACAGCAGGTCCAGCATGGGTCGCTAGTATGGACGTCTTGCAAGAAAGTAGATTCAGCTTGATTAATTGGTATGGGCTTCATTGACAGATGAACACATTCACCCAGAGAGATGTTGTTTGTGTGGCCTTTGTTGACAGATAGAGTTTCTAGAGTATATTGTTGGTATAGACATTGTCGTTAGCGAGAATGTCCAGTACCTGTTTTTGTGATGGATTTGTTGATAAATAGGAGATCATGCAGTTCAGTTGGTTTGGGCTCTGCTGGTAGATAGCAGGCCCAGAGTCTTCCAGCCAATGTTTGAGGTGCTTAAAGCATTTCACGAACACAATGAAAATTCCCATTAGAAGGTATATCCAGTAATTCAATTTAAGTCCACTCTATTCATAACGTTCAATTTCTAGATTCATGAGATCATCCAGCGAGCACATGCTTTACCGGAACCCTAGTTTGTCAAGGTTGAAGAAATTGTTATTCTCTTTCAGTGAATTTAGCTCTTCAAATATAATACCATATTGTTCAATTTTTGTTCTTAAAATCCCCAATCTAGTCTCCAAATATGTGGCTCATTACAGAAACAATTCATATTTCCCTTGTTTTGTCATCTTTTTATTCAGTCACCAGTTAAGCAACTGGAAATGGTGGGTAAGTATTTAATCATAGACAACTTTTCAATATAATAGTCAGCATTTCATGATTTATATCGGCATAAATACAGGGGTACAGGGACAATTATTTAACAATTTCTTAATCCACTTAAATAAAATCCGTCATCTATGCTAATTAAAAAAATATATATATTTCTCTCGTTTCATTCTGTTTTGTCTGGGCCACTAGCCTTGCTCCGAAAGAGTTAAAAGAGTTTTAAATCGTCCATAGGAAGCTGATATAATTTATTCCAGTTTCAAACTCACTTTGCATCTAACATAAATAATATACAGTTAATATTTACAATGAAATGACCTTATAAAATTGTATAGGCCTAATTTAGAGTTTAACAGACATGGGGCCTGATTCTAACTTTGGAGGACGGTGTTAAACCGTCCCAAAAGTGGCGGATATACCACCTACCGTATTACGAGTCCATTATATCCTATGGAACTCGTAATACGGTAGGTGGTATATCCGTCACTTTTGGGACGGTTTAACACCATCCTCCAAAGTTAGAATCAGGCCCATGGTACTTTGCCACATACATGGCAGAGTACCCTCTCTGCCAAACTGATGGTCTGACTGCTCTATTTTGAGTTGGGTAGTAGATGGGCAGTAGTGCCCATGCAGGCTGTGCAGTTGGAAATCCTACACCGAACAGAATTGGGTCCACCAGTATGGGTGCATCTGACCGCCCAGCTTATTTGGAGTGGATGATCTGATGCATTTTTTTTTTCAAATTGAGCCTGCCAGGGAAAATCTAGCAGACCGGTACTTAAAAAAAACACAAATGACCCCCACACCATTGGATTAGTATTTCAAAGACAAATTCCTGTTTTGTGAGTTTGCTTCTGAAAAGACAAAAAAACTTTAACGAGCAGCTGCCTGAAACATGGCAGCTGCTACGCAAACGTTCTGTAGCTTCTGAGGAGCTGCTGAAATAGCGGCTCCTCGGAAGGCACTGAGATCTCCGCTGGGCCGGCTGAGATCTCCCACTATACTACTATAGTGGGGGATAAGGTAATGACCTCCGCTACTCTGGCTGACAGGCCGGCTGCTTTCCAAACGCTAAACCAGGCGCTACATTTTGTTTATATATCAGGTCTGGAAATTAAAAAAAACATGTTGGTTGTCCTGTGATTTCTAATCCTGGCATACTTGGAACTATGAAAACATTAGAATGTCCAGAAATATGCTCATACCTTAATTCTGAAGCATACACAATAGGTGTGTAAAGCAATTCCTTTATATTGTTGTACGGACCATGATAAACGCCAATCCGTCAAAAAGGCACACCATGCAAATCTCTTATTATACCAGGCTAGATTTAAGCTCAGTTCTTAACAAAATGTGCTATTCCATCGTCAAGCCTCATTCATCTTTTGTCTTATGTCCATAACATATACATAAAAAATAATGTTCATAGTGCAGTTAATATACATAGATGTACATAGCAAATCACTCAAACAAGATGCAGTGTTGTCAATAAAAAACAAGACAAAAATAAAAAAAATGCGCGCAAAATAACAATAATGCTCAGAAAAGTGACATCTACAAATTTGTCGTAATATATGTCTATGATTCATAGAGTGCTGAATATCACAAAACAGATGTCAATATAAGGTAAATTAATTAGATAAAGCAATACGGGTCTGCACTGTCTAAAGTTGGCAGAATTTTATAAAGTCACTAATAAAGTCAATACCAAACGCAGCATGACAAAAATAGATGGGAGTGGATGAGGGGACTGCTAGTAACCTTTGAATAACTGAATACCAAGGCCCCGATTTATACTTTTTTGTGCTGCATTTGCGTCATTTTTTGACGCAAAAACGGCATACACGTACAAAATACAAGTGTATTTTGTAAGAGTGCGCCACTTTTGCGTCAAAAAAAGACGCAAAGGTGGCGCAAAAAAAAAGTATAAATAAGGGCCCTAGGGCCGTATTTATACTCCGTTTGCGCCGAATTTGCGTCGTTTTTTTCGACGCAAATTCGACGCTAAACTAACGCCAACTAACGCCATATTTATACTATGGCGTTAGAGGCGAATAGCGCCAAAGTTCCCGGAATGTGCGTCATTTTTTAGCGTGAACCGCTTCCTTGCGTTAATGATATGCAAGGGAGGCGTTCCCGTCTAAAAAATGACTCCCAGGCCTTTACGTGGTATTTATACTCCCGGGCAAAAGAGACGCCCGGGAGTGGGCGTGGCTAAAAACGGCACATTTGCGCCGCTTTTTAACGCCTGGGTCAGGCATGGCGTTAAGGGACAAGTGGGCTCAAAATGAGCCCAGAGTGCCCTCCCCTGCCCCCAGGGACCCCCCCTGCCACCCTTGCCCACCCCAGGAGGACACCCAAGGCTGGAGGGACCCACCCCAGGGACATTCAGGTAAGTATTTTTTTATTTTTTTTTAATAATTTTTTTTGGCATAGGGGGGCCTGATTTGTGCCCCCCTACATGCCACTATGCCCAATGACCATGCCCAGGGGACAGAAGTCCCCTGGGCATGGCCATTGGGCAAGGGGGCATGACTCCTATCTTTACAATGATAGGAGTCATGTTGATGGGGGATGGGCGTCGAAAATAAATGGCGCAAGTCGGGTTACGACGATTTTTTCGACGTAACCTGACTTGCCCCATTTTAAGACGCCCATGCGCCATTTTCCCCCTACGCCGGCGCTGCCTGGTGTACGTGGTTTTTCTCGCGCACACCAGGCAGCGCCGGTCTGCTTGCGCCGGCTAACGCCATTCAATAAATACGGCGCCCGCATGGCGCTTCAGAATGGCGTTAGCCGGCGCAAAACTTTTTGACGCTAAACTGCGTTAGCGCAGTTTAGCGTCAAAAAGTATAAATATGGGCCCAAGTGTTGTGGGAGCCCCATAGCGCCTCCCCATGAACTGCAATCGAATAACACATGGTCTTATAAATAGTCACCAGTTCTTACATGGGCTTAGAACCCAATTGCGTAGAGAATTTAAAAAGTGTCTCAATACTCTGCTCAAACTCAGTTCTGCTTTCACGGCCAGCTGGCTTCCAGCTGCATGGGCCGTCAAAACAGGACTCCCAAATAAGGAAATGAAGGTACTGTCCCAATCTTTCTAATATTCATAGCATATGTTTTATAGTTTGCTTTCTTTGGGCCATAGATCGTGTGAGTTTTAGCTTCATTGATGGTTAGGTCGAGGTCAGGCAAGAAACAGGAGAACTGATCTAAAAGTCTCTGCAAACCAATTGATGTCCTGCCATGAGGACCGTATGTACGGTGTAGGATAATACTGGACCACCAATTTCAGAAGGAAATACTTGAGCACTAGTGAGGATGGTGTTCACATATTATTTTATACCAGAAGGTCTATCCACTGTGCTTGTAGTTATCAATGCTCAGTGTTTGCACCCATTCTAACTGCAATCTTAATATTGAAATTGGATTAAATGTATGTATGGTCATCTTGTAATTAAGGACTATCCGAATTTAGACAAAAGCAACTGTTTCTGGTCCATTGTACTGGCAGCTCTAGCCGTAGTGTTTGTAGTATTTTATATTCCCAAATTCCATCCACCACCATTGATATCAAGATTGGAGAAACTGATTTGGCAATGTCTTGCAAAATTAGGATTTTCAATATTTAAACAAAATCATGATCAATCAATCAGAGTTTGTAAAGCGTTTGTAAAGCGTGGCTAATCACCTGACAGGGTATCCAGGCACTTGCAGGTCCCAGAGAAAGCAGTGAAAATGAGGGAATAGCAAGGACAAGGCACACAAAAACAGGGGAAAAGCAAGGAGAAAGCAGTGAAAACAAGGGAAAGCAAGGAGAAGGCACACAAAAAACGGGTAAAAAGCAAGGAGAAAGTAGTGAGAATGAGAGAAAGGTAAGGAGAATACACTAAAAAAAGGGGGAAAAGGCAAGGAGAAAGCAGTTGAAAAACGAGAGGAAAGCATGGAGAATGTTCACAAAAAACATCAGAAAAAGGAAGGAGAAAGCACTGAAAATGAGGGAAAAGCAAGGAGAGGGCACACAACAAAACAGGGGTGAAGCAAGGAGAAAGCAGTGAGAACAAGGTAAAAGCAAGGAGAAGGCACTCAAAAAATGGGGCAAAAGCAAGGAGAAGACAGATGCAAGAATGAGGCAGATGCATGGGGAGAGCTGGGCCTGGGACCATGATAATTATAAAGTATGAATATGGTATGGATGGACTTCAGTGACTTATAGCTAGTCCACAGTGTGTTGCTGATATAGATGTCATTGATAGATAACTAGTCAATAACGTGTTGCTGGCATGGACTGTGTTGGTATATAGCAGATTCAGTGTGTGCTGTTGGTATGAGATTGTTAACGGACAGTGTGCTTACAGTGTATCACTGGCATGGACTTCATTGATAGATAATAATTCAGGGTGTGTTGCTGGCAGTGGGTGGCACTGTAAACACTTAGGGAAAAGTTAGGGTCCTGAGTTAGGCAAGTGACACTGCTGCAGGAATACTGATGTGCATGTTCCCCAAACGCTAGGGAAACTACATGTTGTAGTAGGTGCTTTGAGATCTGAAGTAGGAGCAATGAGGGTTGTAGGCATGCGTAGTCTTCCTTGCGATCACCTCCTGCCATCCATGTTTTGCTGCAGTGCCTCAAGTGGCTGTCTTCACCGCTTTCCACTGCTACACACCTCTGCTTCTGTTCACTTTCTGGCAGGCCTGCGGGTCCTCATGGCCTTGTGGCACTGCTTCAAGTTGTTCCCTCTACCACTTACCTGCCATCCACCACAACATGCATCTATCTCATACAAGTTACTGGCCCGGGACTTTAAGATGGGTGTCTGTGAAATGATGTGCTCTTATTGTGGTGCACAAGCAGTGTGTAAGGAGTAGGGAAGTTTGTGGGGCTGGGCAGATGTGTTAGTCACTGACGGGGAAGATGAAACTCATTTTTAATTTGGGTTGCACAAGGTTTCTTTGCAGGTTTAAGAGGCCGGCTGCAGGGATACCACTCACAGCACAAGCGTGTCTAGGATCAGGCTACTCTGGCACAGGTTACAAAATACAGATGCATTTTACTGTATATGGGTCCTATTCCTTCATGCTTTTGGAATATCCACACCTTTGGAATTCATAAAATCGAAACGTTTGAATACTTTGCCCTGCGTAACCTTTGGGCAAAAAAGTCCAGCTGGAATGTTTTTGCAGGAAAATTGTGCTGATCAAAACTGGTTATGCTAGCCATCTCTCACTAGAAAATAATAATTCTACTACATATTTTTCTACATTTTTCAAACTAACATACTAACATATACTTCATAAGAAAGGGGCACGTGAAATACTATGTAAAGCTACATCTCATTCTAAAGGCCATCTCAGGACAGAGACATGAGCTGTGCAAAAGCCTTTGGTACCATTATCTTCTTCGCTTCTCTTTGGCTCAGGTGAAAACTAAGCCCTGGTATAGTCTTCATTCAGAATGCTATGGAGAGAGGAACCAGAAGATTTGCTTGCCTTTGGTTCAATCAGCCTGTAATGTGCACCTTCATGACAGGATCTTTGGACAGGAGGGACTCTGGCCCTGATTTATACTGTGCTAACGCAGTTTTTCACCAAAATGTTTAGCACCTGCTTGCACCATTTCTGTGCACCAGCCGGGAACCATATTTATGGAATGGTGCAAGCTGGTGCAAAGGGTAGGCTGGTGTAAAAACAAATGACGTTAGTCGGGTGGGACTGGCGGTATGGAAGAAAGGGGTTTTGCACCAAAAAATTACATTAGGCAGGTTAGAATAAAAAAAAATGACTAACCTGCCTAGTGTCATTTTCTGATGCAAAACCATCAATACCACATGACTCCTGTCTTAGAAAAGACAGGAGGCATGCCCACCACCCCAATGGCCAGCACAGGGGACCAGGGTCCCCTGGGCATGGCCATTGCACCCTGTGCCATGTACGGGGCCCATTTAAGGCCCCCTATGGCACTTTAAAAAATAAAATACTTACCTGTGATTGGGTCCCCCATCCTCCGCTGTCCCGCTGGTGTGGGAGGGGGTTTCCCTGGGCCTGGAGAGGGCAACTGTGGGCTTATTCCATCGTGTTCCACCATGGAAATAGGCCCACAGGTCCCCAACGCCTTCTCCGGCCCAGGCGTTAAGAAATGGGGCAAAGCAAGCTTTGCACCATTTTTTGACCCCTCCTACCTCCCGTGCACCATTTTTGCATGGGAGTATAAATATGGCGTTAAGGCCATAGAGTCATTTTTGCACGGGAACGCCTACCTTGCATCTCATTAAGGCAAGGTAGGTTTTCCACTTCCAAAAATGACCTTAACTCCATAAATTTGGTGCTAGACGGGTCCAGCGCCAAAGTATAAATATGAAGTTTGTTTTGCACCGAATTAGAGTAAAAGAAATGACGCTATTTCGGTGCAAACAGAGTATAAATATGTCCCTTTGTGTTCATTTACCACGTAGCTCAAAGAAAGACGCCAGACACTTCACAGCTCTCTGCATGTGTAGACATTAAAACAATGCATTGTAAACGTGACAACAATGAAGTCTAAATGCATGGAGTACCGGGTATAAAACTCTAATCGTTTTTCTAGTACAACATTAGGATACATGCGCTATTGGTGCAGACCCAAGGCAGCCATTCCACTTGCAGTTTCTGGTTCTTGCTTAACCACCAGTGGTGTATACTCAAGGCTACTGTAAACAATGCCCTTCAAGTAGCCACCATGTACCCTGCAGTAGTAAACCCAAATGCAAGACCTAAACCTAAAGTATCAAGGAGACGCAGGCGGTGTTTAACAGAGCAATTAACCCCCAGGGTGCTGCGGGCGAGCTGGTCTCGTCCGTCACACAGTTCCTGTGTGCCCTGGACGAGACCAGCTCGTCCTGCACCCGGCCCACGGGGGAAGCGCTAGCGCTCCCCTGTAGGCACTCCACCCACACCCCTCCATCAGGGATGAAAGGGGAATCGCTTCCCCTTTCACCCTCGCCCCCCCAGCCCCCTAGTGACGTCTGATGATGTTAGCACGCAAATCGCACGCTGACCTCATCAGAGGTCACCTCGGACCTTCCCAGAAGAGAAATGCTTTTACATTTCTCTTCTGACCGGGAGGTGGGGCGGGAGGGACAAGAAAAGAAAGGAAAGGCCTTTTCTTCCCTTTCTTGTCTCTCACAGCATTTCTGCTTGCGACCGGGCAGCAGAAATGCCCACTAGACACCAGGGAATTAATTATTTGGGCAGATTTCAAATAAGGGGAGCGGCCCCTTGGGCAAGGGCCGCTCACCAGGGGGGCAAATTATTTCTGGGCCATTTCTGCCCCCGGGGGGGGGGGACAGAAAACCACTAGACACCGGGGATAATAATAATTTTTTTTTTTATGTTTGGGAAGCGACCCCTTCGGCAAGGGTCGCTCCCGGGGGGGGGCAAATTATTATTAGGCCATTTCGGCCCCCCCCTCTGGGCAGATCAGCCTTTCAATCTGCCCCCAGGGGGGGAAGAAACCACTAGACACCAGGGATTATTTATTTTATTCATACTTGCGCATAAGGCAAGCGACCCCTTGGGGAAGGGCTGCTCCCCAGGGGGCCAAATTATTTTTAGGACATTTGGGGCAGAATCGGCCTAATATAATTAGGCCGATCTGCCCCCGGGAGGGGGGCAGTAAACCACTAGACACCAGGGATAATTCTTTTTTTGTTTATTTTTTTATGTGTGGGGAGCAACCCCTTAGGCAAGGGTAGCTCCCCTGGGGGGGAAATTGTATTTAGGCATTTCTGCCACCCTTGGGGGCAGACTGGTCTATTTTTGTTAGGCCAATCTGCCCCCAAAGGGGGCAGAAACCTCTAGACACCATGGATTGGTGTGTGTGTGTGTTTTGTTTGGAGGGGGCAGCCCCTTGGTATAGGGTCGCTCCCCATGGCGGCACATTACTGTTGGCATAACTGCCCCCCTTGGGGGCAGATTGGCCTATTTTTGGAAGGCCCATCTGCCCCCAAGGGGGGCAGAAAGCCCACCAGAGACCAGGGAAGATTTTTTTACAAAATAAGAGGTTGGGGGTATGGTCATACCCCCACCCCAAATAAATGGGGCCAAAGTTGTTCTGCCCACCAGTGGGCAGATTGGGCAATTACCCCCGATCCACACCCCGGGGGAACAGAAAGTCTACTAGATGCCAGGGAATAAAACAAATAAAAGAAAATAGTGGTGTGGTGGCTACCAACCAGTATGGGCCTGGTTATGCCCCCACCCGAACTGAAGGGGCTAACAGTCTTTCAGCTCTCCCCCGCACACTAAGACATCTTATCCAATGGCAGGCAAGAGGACGTTTGATTATTTTTGGTTTTTGTTTTACATTTGGGCCATGAGAGCTTGGTAACTCTCAAAATCGTCCCACTTGGAATGGTGAGGGCTGCACTTTTTTTTTACTTTGGGACGCTGCCATATAGAAAAATCCACAAGACCTAGTCACATCTGAAAACTAAACATCTGGTTGGTTCCAGGGTGGGGTGTTTCACATGCACCCTGCACCATTTCCATACTCACAATGCCCTGCAAACCTGCAACTTTGCTGTAAAGCACACATTTTTCCCACATTTTTGTGATGGAACCTTCCGGAATCTGCAGGAATCCACAAAGTTCCTACCACGCAGCATTGTTTCTTCTATAACGATAAAGGTTCTGCTGCACTTATCAGCCTAAAAATGTTTTTTTCAAACTGCCCTTTTGGACCCACTCTGGTTCCCCCTCAATTTCGACATGTTTAAGCACTTGACCCACCTACACAAGTGAGGTATCATTTTTACCAGGGGACTGAGGGGAATGTTGGGTGGTAGGAAATTTGTCCCGGTGCGGTGATCTCACACAGAAATGTGGGAAAAACGTGATTTGTTAGCTAAATTTGAGGTTTGCTGAGGATTCTGGGTAAGAAAACATTGGGGGATCCACGCAAGTCACACCTCCCTGGACTCCCTCAGGTGTCTACTTTTCAGAAATGTCTGGGTTTGGTAGGCTTCCCTACATTGGCTGCTGAGCCCAGGACCAAAAACGCAGCCCCCCCCCCCCCCAATAACAGGTAGTTTTGTATTTGATAATTTTGATGTGCCCAGATAGTGTCTTGGGGCATTTCCTGCGGCGAGCACAAGACCTACCCACGCAAGTGAGGTACTATTTTTATCGGGAGACTTGGGGAACGCTAGGTGGAAGGACATTTGTGGCTCCTCTCAGATTCCAGAACTTTCTGTCACCGAAATGTGAGGAAAAAGTCTTTTTTAGCCAAATTATGAGGTTTGCAAAGGATTCTGGGTAACAGAACCTGGTGAGAGCCCGAGAAGTCACCCCATCTTGGATTCCTCTAGGTGTCTAGTTTTAAAAAAATGCACAGGTTTGGGATATTTCCCTAGGTGCTGGCTAGCTAGAGTCCAAAATTCACAGGTTGGCACTTTGCAAAAAACACCTCTGTTTTCTTTGGGAAAATGTGATGTGTCCACGTTGTTTTTTGGGGCATTTCCTGTCGAGGGCACTAGGCCTACCCACACAAGTAAGGCATCATTGTTATCGGAAGACTTGGGGGAACGCTGGGTGGAAGGGAATTTGTGACTCCTCTCAGATTCCAGAACTTTCTGTCACCGAATTGTGAGGGAAAAGTGTTTTTTTAGCCAAATTTTGAGATTTGCAAAGGATTCTGGGTAACAGAACCTGGTGAGAGCCCCACAAGTCACCCCATCCTGGATTCCCCTTGGTGTCTAGTTTTAAAAAATGCATAGGTTTGGTAGGTTTCCCCAGGTGCCGGCTGAGCTAGAGGCCAAAATCCACAGATAGGCACTTTGCAAAAACACCTCTGTTTTCTGTGGAAAAATGTGATGTGTCCACGTTGTGTTTTGGGGCATTTCCTGTTGCTGGCACTAGGCCTACCCACACAAGTAAGGTACAATTTTTATCGGGAGACTAGGGGGAACATAGTATAGCAAAACAAGTGTTATTGCCTCTTGTCTTTCTCTACATTTTTTCCTTCCAAATAGAAGACAGGGTGTAAAAAAGACGTCTATTTGAGAAATGCCCTGTAATTCACATGCTAGTATGGGCATCCCAGAATTCAGAGATGTGCAAATAACCACTCTTCCTCAACACCTTATCTTGTGACCATTTTGGAAATACAAAGATTTTCATGATACCTATCTTTCACTCTTTATATTTCAGCAAATTAATTGCTGTATACCTGGTATAGAGTGAAAACCCCCTGCAAGGTGCAGCTTATTTATTCGCTCTGGGTACCTAGGGTTCTTGATGAAGCTACAAACCCTATATATCCCAGCAACCCGAAGAGTCCAGCAGACGTAACGGTATATTGCTTTAAAAAATCTGACATTGCAGGAAAAAGTTACAGAGTAAAACGTAGAGAAAAATTGCAGTTTTTTTCACCTCAATTTCAATATTTTTTTATTTCAGTTGTTATTTTCGGTAGGAAACCCTTGTAGGATCTACACAAATTACTCATTGCTGAATTCAGAATTTTGTCTACTTTTCAGACATGTTTAGGTTTCTGGGATCCAGCATTGGTTTCACACCCATTTCTGTCACTGACTGGAAGGAGGCTGAAAGCACAAAAAATCTTTAAAATGGGGTATGTCCCAGTAAAATGCCAAAATTGTGTTGAAACATTGGGTTTTCTGATTCAAGTCTGCCTATTCCTGAAAGCTGGGAAGCTGGTGATTTTAGCACTGCAAACCCTTTGTTGATGCCATTTTCAGGGGAAAAAACACAAGCCTTCTTCTGCAGCCCCCTTTTCCCATTTAAAAAAAAAAAAAAAAAAAAAATTTTCACTGTATTTTGGCTAATTTCTTGGTCTCCTTCAGGGGAACCCACAAAGTCTGGGTACCTCTAGAATCCCTAGGATGTTGGAAAAAAAGGACACAAATTTGGCGTGGGTAGCTTATGTGGACAAAAAGTTATGAGGGCCTAAGCGTGCCCTCACCTGGCAGCGAAGGGGTTAAAGAATAGTAGCTATTTAAAGACTTTGAGCTTTGGAATCAGCCTTTATAAAAGAGGCACTTTTTCCACACCTTCGGCCCTTCCATTAACATGGCTTTCCACAAACACTTTCCTCTCGAAGCTGGGGAACAAGAACAAGACTGAATGGTGCAGATATCAAATCCCTACTAGGGCTACACCATGAAAACATAGTGGACTAATGCTTTGATCCCACCTGATATATAGACTCAGGCATATACAAAGGACCTCTGAAAACCATCCGAGTCTTCACAGGAAGCTTATGTAGGGAGGAATGCGGGAAGGCATATACGGGTGTTTAGCGAAACCCATCGCAGTTTTGGTTGCATACTCTTATTTCACTAATAACTTAAAGACCCTATCATGGCATGGCCATGGGGCACAATTGTTGTGCTAACAAATGATCAAGGTTCAGGAGTAGTCTGGTATTTAAGCTAAAATGTTTTGCAACTAAGAAAGCTTGGCAAGCCCCCAGTGAAACACATTTTGAAACAGAGACAGATAGGAATAGTATTTGAAGGGATCACTCTGATAGATGAATCAGGGCGGGCCAGGAAAAAAGGCTATCAACCCGGTCCCTAACTGTACAGAACTGTAGACACATACAACCTGTGATGAAGGTACAGACTCAGATTGTCTTACACGCATTCACAGAAGATGGTAAAGTTGTCTTGAGATGGCGTTACACTAATTTATGGCCCTCCAGTTAAATGAAGTGGGGCTCTCACCAACATTAGGTAGCAGGCACCGCCGTAGGGATGCTCCGTGCCTAAATTGATGTGGGTACGCCATGAGCTCTTATGTAGCCATTTGCAGTTTATGCCCTAGCAATGAGCCACCATTCATGGTGGCACTGGAGGTGGATGGGTCCAAAATCCCATGACTCTCCATATTCCCTAATTAGGACAACGACAGCTTAGAACTGTCATGCCTTAGGGGGGGGAATGGACTGCAGGGAGAGAATTTACTGGGAGATAGACATCAAATACATTGCTTGTAAGTGTGCATTCAGCCCAGCAACAGCAGTAAGGCAGATGAATATAAGACAGCAGACCTTCTCCATCTATGCTCCCATGATCTGGAACAACATCCCCTTCTCCAGCCGGACAGCTCCAACACAGCTCCAATTTCGGAAAGAGCTGAAGACACAGCTCTTTAAAGAAAACTACATTGAATTGCATTAGCAGTCCACAATCCAGCTACCTCTTCTATCACTTGTTGACTTTATGCTTGTCTTTGACTCTGTACAGTGCTCTGCTGCTTTTAGCTAGGTTTGCGCTATAGAAATACCACATACATACATGTGCTGGGGCAGCATACTGAGTGGATTGCTACAAGAATGGAAGACAGCTCGAGGCCGCAGCTAAACACAGTGACTGGGCAGGGCACTGCATATCAGTTCCACAGTGTAATTGCGGCATAGACTCTGTAGCACCAGCCATCAGTATGTTATAGATCAGTGGCCTTGAACATTGAACCCCTAAGCACACTTGCTGGTGTTGAGACACATCAAGATACAGATAAAAGTCTTTCCTAAACACAGCAGCCACAGTGGCGGTCTCGGATCTGGGGGAGGGGGTAGGGGAAGGGATGGTGCGGGAGTAATCAAAAGTATTGACCTGCAGGCCCACCTTTAAGTACAGCCTTGTCTGCAAATAGTTCTACTGGTGGTCTAAGGGTTCCTCACAGCAGTGCAGATGGACATAGTGGGGATCTTTCCCAAAGGGAGACCCTCCTGACAACCTCCATTAAGGAGCGTCAAGCTGTGACCCACAACACAGAGAAGAAGGTGACCTCAGTGGAAGGTAAAGTTAAGAAGATGCACAACAGGTTGGATAGATTGGAATGCGTGTAGAACAAATTGTCAAGAAACTGAGGGAGGTTGAGACTG
The DNA here is from genome assembly GCF_031143425.1 of Pleurodeles waltl. Taxonomy (NCBI): domain Eukaryota; kingdom Metazoa; phylum Chordata; class Amphibia; order Caudata; family Salamandridae; genus Pleurodeles; species Pleurodeles waltl. The sequence continues at coordinate 331,772,864 of NC_090443.1, forward strand.
AGGTTTCTGGGATTCAAAAGAAGGGGAAGGTTTGCAGGATTCTGGAAGTGTGCAGTTTACTCTGTTCTAAAACTCAAAGTGAGGTGGAATGCATAGAAAAAGAGGCCTGCTCTGCCAACTTGTGAATTCTAGAATTATCTTCTTCTCATGGATATGAGGAGTGGGGACTTTTTGTGCAACAAAGTCTTGGCTTCGGAAGACTCAAATCCAGAGTCTCTACGTAAAGTGTGAAGGACCCACTTGAGGGTGGCTGGTGTTTCATCAAAGAGGGGACAATTATAGCAGTGATTAGGACTGGTGCAGAAAAGAGTGCTATTTTGAGAACAGCGGTGCGCTAGAAGTCTGCATTATGCAAGGGGTGCAAAGTTCTTAGTATGAACAAGGAAGCACAGTGAAGAGGCAAGACTTGCAGCACCTTAGAAAGAAATTCATCAAGTTGGGCCTTGAGACTATGGTCTGATACTCTGCAAGACTCAGGGTGATGCGTAGGCAAAAAGTGTGTGTGTTGCTACGACACTACTCAGTTTGTTTAGGAATGGTTAAACCATAAGCAGTCAGTATGCTCGCACTGGGCTATAGGGCCTGATCCTCCACCTTTGTGTTGGTCTCTGGTACCCAAAAGCTAAGGTTTTGCCTAATGACCGGTGTGATGTTGGGACAGGGATGGAACTGTTAAATTGTTCTCTTCTTATATTTTCTTTAACTCTTTGGTGCTGTCTGTGGGTTTCTTTAATAGTCAGAAGTGTGACTCTTCCTTCCCTCATCCCAGACTCGTGCATTGGAGCCCTGTAGCATGCTATTTGTGTGGGACAACAGGAGTTGGGACATAAAAGTTGAAAACACTCTCTAAGTTGTCACATGTTATGTAATGCTATCCTCATTAGGGGAACGTTTCTGTTCTACAGAATTTACTCACTCGAAATCAACACGTATCTTGTGATTTGTCTCAATAGGAGGACTTTGGAATAAAAGAAAAAGGCATGTAGAGGAGGAACCCAGACCAGCCAGATGTCCACATAAGTGTTTGTGCCTTTGCTGATGGTGGAAGCGGGCTGCCACTACCACAAGTTCTTTCCAGAACGGGAGGTCTTGTCAAAGGGAGGTCTTAGCATTAGCAATAGGTCCTTCTGCCACAGCTTTAATTATTTCAAGTGTTGGCCAGAAAAGGAAAATGAGCATTATAATGCAGAGCTCACCTCAGGTCTGCAGAACCAAGACAAATGCAGCTGAGGTGATCATCTGGAAAAAGTTGAGAAGGTGAAGGCCTAGGGTTGCAGGTAAACCTCCAGTCTTTGTGTCCGCCTTGAGGGAGCAGAGCCTTGGGCGATTTCCACCAGTGGAAGCAGTTCTATAGTTCCTGCCTGCAGGAACTTCTGCACCTCTGCCAATATATCTGCAGAGACAGGAGGGCATCAGTAGTGGCTAACAGGATGGAGGAGCCTGGAAGTCAGACTGACGGCTAACAGAACTCATAGGTCCTGTGTGATTTTTCACCAAGAATAGTGATGCAAGGGAGTCTTCCATTCCCCATGCATGGATAGAAGACGTGTAATCCTGGAAGAATCTGTCTTGTTTCTTCTGCTGGTAAGAAACAAAAGTGACAATCCCCATTTACGGAGCTATGTTGCATGCTACTTTGTGTGATGGCTGATCTGATCTGTATTTCTCAGCAGCTTCAGAAACCTCAAAGACTCTGAAAGGATGGTTTATTGGTCCATATAAGTTGATATGAGAACAAAGGAGATGACCACTATGCATTTAGTGGTCACATATTCTGCCTTGCATGTGTCTAACTTCTTAAAGGCAACTAAGACCAACTTGTCATAAGATGCCCAGAAGTTGGCAATATTCCCCTAAGCCTCTGATAATAAAACTTAAGGGGCGCAGTCAGACCTGAATCTTGCAGCAGGATGATCCGGGTGTCACACAACGGTTTGTAGTACCACTAAGAGGATTGCTTTGTTTCACTCAGCTAGCGCAACAGCAAATTTATTTTGTCACCTGAAAGTCTGCCCTTATCACCCACAACCTGTGATTTGGCATATTCATAAGTATTTGCCAAGAACTTTCAGGAATGTTACCTTTCCATTTAGAAGAAGGGTGGGCAATCTAAAGGCTAGTGCAAACCTTTCTCTAACATCACAGTGGGACAAATGTGATTGTGCAGGAGGGAGAGTGTGAAGTAATACCAAGAGATTCCGAGGCTGGTCCCTGAATAGGCCATCCATTTTTTACTAGCCCTAGGGTTTTTGTGAGACTTAAACCTCTTTTTCGATAGCCTACTCTTCACAGACCAGCAACCTTATACTCAAACAGGCAGGTTAAATCAGGGTGCACACCCAGTTCTTGTTTGATGAAGGTACAGCTGAACTCAGATCCATCTCACAGTCAAAAAGAAGATTAAATTGATGGTTGATCTTCTCTGAGGCATGGATGACCAAGGTTTATTCATGAACATAAAACAGGATCCTCATGATAACATTGTCGACCACGGTGTAGAAGCCGCTTTCCCTTGTTATCCATTTGCCGGTTGGTGTCTGGCTCATGTGTTGGGTTTGTATGGTTGGGAGAAAGAGAAAGGCCATTACCTGGTGGGGAACTGGAGCGAGCATTAAGACAAGGATGGCTTATGCGATTGGCTGTGTGGCTGCAACTCGCAATCAAATCCAAAACGCAGCCCTGCATTTCAGAAGCGCATGGTGGAAACACCGGCACAGGAAATCTTGCAAAAACGGAATTGCGCATTTCTTTCCTTCACTTCTTAATTTGTATGAGATAGCTGACACTGATTAAAACTGGACTTTAGCCCAAGGTGTATCCAAGCCTGGCAGACAAGGCATGAGGCCTAGCCTGGCATGACCAGGATTCCACAATGTTTAACCTCATGTGATGTAATTTCCTGCACGAAGTAATAGGATAAGAGGTCATATTATATCATTTCTGGCGGAACCTGAAAACTCCTACCTCAGAAGGGGAGGAGAGGGAGGAATGGAAGAAAAAGGAGGGAAACAATACTGTGAAGGAAAGAGGGAGAAACGAGGTCTGAAAGGGGAGCAGAAAGAGCGGTCGAGACAAAAGGATGCGGGGATGGTGGACAGAGAGATGAGGGAAAGAGACAAAAGAGAGAGGGAGAAGCGTTAGAGGGAAGGAGTGAGAAACTAATGGAAAATGATGAGTGGGTAAGAGATAGACAAAGGTAGACGGAGGAAACTGAGCCGAAGAGAGAAATAAGGGAGTGGGGTGGAAGAAATTGGACGGAAGAGAGGAAGAATAGTGGAGGCGAGAGAGAGATACCAGGGTGAATAGAGAGGATGAGAGACAAAAATGGAGGAGAGAGAACGAAAATACATAGGAAAGTGTTTAACGGGAGGAGAGAGAGAATGAAGGTGGAGGGAGATATACAATCTGAGGGGGGAGGACTGATGTGAGAGAGCACTGTAGCGAGAAACGACAGGAGGGAGAGAAGTGAAGAAAGACATTAGAAAAGGAAAGAATGAGATGTAGAGAAGCAGAAATGGGGGCACGGGGGAGGCGGAAAAGAGAGAAAGGAGGGAAGAGTTGAGAAGGAGAAGATGAAGGAGAGAAGTGGGAGACAGGGTGATGGGGAGGGGAAACAAAAAGAGAGAGTGATGGTGAGAGGACAGTGTGACGGATGGGAAGCAAAAGTGGAGAAGGGGGCGCTACTAAACTCATCAACACTTTGTGATCAGTGCTCCATTTTCACCTCTCCCTCCCACAAAATGGGTCCTCCATCCACAGGGCTGGACAGGCCTCGTATTCCACCGGACATTTCCCCAGTGGGCTAGAGCTCTTGGAGGATGGTTTTGAACGTCCAGGGTCACTCTTGGTGCCTTTGTACCTTTTCCCAGCTCCCCAAAGTTACTTGCAGCAGGAACGTGGAAGCTTCAAGAGCAAGAGGAGGAGGGAGGAGAAGGACAGAGAAAAAGCGATCAGAGGAAGAAGAGAGAAAGGAGAGAGTAAGGATGGACGGAAAAAGAGATTGCATGAGAAGATGAAGGCAGCGGGGCGATTTGGCCATTTTTGCCAGGGCTGCTTGTGCTTCCCCAGTTTCCTTGTCCAAGCAACCTGCACTATAGCACCAAGTTAGACCCTGAGCGCATTTTGACCATCAGCCCATACAGCAGTCACCGACCGGGTGTGAGCTAAAGCTACATTCATGGCTTCATCTTGTTTTCCAAGAGTAGCTGATGTTGCTTCAGGATATCAGAGTTTAGTCAGGCGGAGAGCATGCGGGACACCATCCACAGAGCTTCGAAGCCAACACCTATCCTTTCCCTTTGAGTTCTTATATCAGTGTCTGGCTTTGAGGACTACGCCTCACTCATATACACTAGGCAGAGCGTGTGCAGCAGAGGACGGTGTCCCTTTCTTGGGACCTTATTTTGGAATGTTGTGTTCCAGCCTGGAGGTACTTGTCATGACATATACATGAATAAATGAAGCATGGTGTGACTAAAAAGAGGAAGGGCAAAAATAGGAATCAGATTTAATACAAATGCCATGAAGTCTGTGTAAAAGTCTGTGCAGAGAATTATTCCACCCTGCTGTTCCTGCCTGGTTTACTCCTGGGACTTATGGGAGACGTTCTTATTTCAATCACTGATTTTGAGGCAGTTTGTGGGGAATGATCCTTCCCTTCAAGTTACTGTTTCCAAACATGATGGTTATACCCTCAGCGTTTGCCAAACAAATGTTATACGTCAGAAATTAGAGAGATTCGGTAAACGTCTTTTTGACCATTGAAGGATAAGACAGCGTCACCTTGTGGTGCACCACTGACGCACAGCAGCCAGGGCCTGTAAACATTAACATGCATGAAAAGGGGTCGACGAGCGACCAGGCGAGAAAGGAGTAGGTTGGTGAAGTGAGAATGGGATGAGGTTAAAGATCAGGTGACGTAAGGTTGAGGAAGGGGAGAGGTGATGCTCACGGTGGAGCTGAGGTTGGGTTGAGGCAAGGTTGAATTTGGGGTGAGGTTGAGCTGAAGTGAATTGGAAGTGAGATGAGGGTGAGATTGTATTGAGGTAAAACAGATGAGATAAAGTGAAATAAAGAGGTGAAATTGAAAGTGGATTGAGATGAAGCTGAGGTTAGGAAATTGACTAGGAACTAAAAGGAAACCCGGAAAATAATTTAATACTAGTCCTGTATTGCATCAAGTGAGCATAGCAGGTGAGATAAATGCACTCTAGGTTTGCCCCTCCCTCAAATAACCTTGAAGAAAATTGGGCCATGTGGTGCATCGCACAGCACACATGTAGGACTGCATTATATACAAGGTCATTGCCTTTACAGGCACACAGGCTTGAAGGGATACTAATGAAACGTTGTTTGTCTCGGGGCCAAAGAGCAACACATCTTTCAGGCTTACAAATGCGTGTCAGTACAAAACAATGAACGCACAGGAGGGAAATGTTTGTGTTGTGGGTGCCTATTTTCTGTAATGTGTCCTTACATGAAATAACTTCCAACTGGAAATACCATGCCTCAGGAAATAACATCAGTTTTAAAATAGCTGTCAGGAGAAATCGCCCATCACTGTTCTTATAACTTTTAATACTGCATCAAAATGTATTGCAGTAAATAAGGCCCTCGCAGTATTAATGCTTCTAGATACACCGGGTTTATGCCAATGTGTAAACCTGTGCTTTTCATATGAGGGGCACTCTTCCAAGTGGTTCTAAAATGTAGGTTGTTCACCGTGCCAGTCTGTTATGGGTGCCTCCCTGGGACACTTCTGAAGTTTGTCGATGGCTGCCACAAAGGGAGGGGGCAGAGGGGCACTTTGCGGGGCTCAGCTCTACTTCAGAAACATTTGTGTTGTAGATCTTTATTTATTTATTGGTATTTCAGAAAAAATCAACAGCATCTAGGTAAGGTTCACAGGGCAAGGGTTGGGAGAGGTGAGAGCCGTACAGGGTACTTGCAGTGCACAGCAAATCATGTGCTCATGAATACGAAATGTGGGCGAGGAAACACCATGTAGACAGAGGTGGCAAGGGTATACAGAGGTATAAAGAAAGCTAAGGTCATATGGCGCTTATAACTAGAGACGAAATACAGAGGAGGTGATCAGCCTTCAAACAGGGCACATGAGCAGGCAGAGGAAGTGACTCTGTGACTGGTGATGTCAGTGCAGCAGATAAAGGTCCAGTTGCTTCCTTCTGTCCCAGGTGGAGCACCAGGGATCCCCACATGTCTTTCGGACAAGAGTGCATTGGTATAAACTCCCAGTAATTGCGGAGGGGCTCTTGGCAGTGTGCTGCATCGCGCAGCCAGTCTCCCACCTTAGGTGAAGGACCCCGGCCCCAGTGGGTGGCTGCTTGCTGTTTAGCCAGTAGTAATAACATTGCAGTGAGGCGTTGAGCTCCAGGAGGGACATCTTTGACTGAACCCAGGAGGCCCACCTACGGGTTCCGTGGCGGCAAGAGACCGGTAATCTGAGCCAGCTCACTAAAGATATCAGTCCAGCAGCTGGCCTCCTCCGGGCAGTGCTCTGCAAGATGGAGAAAGGTAGGCGGCAGGGCTGCGCACCTTAGGCAATACATCTCCAAGAGGTCCATGCAATGGAGCTGCACGGGTGTACGGTATAATCGAAGCAGGAACTTGAAATGTATAAGCAGGAGAATGTGATTGGGTGACAGAGCAGGAGATTGATGACAACAATATGTCCATTGCACCTCAGAGACGGGGAGGGGTGATGTTGAGTTCCCAGGCTGCGTGGGCTGCAGGGATGCACACTGATGCCTTCACCTGCATTATGGTATATAAGCGAGTGACCAACTTAAAAGGGAAGAGATTTGTTAATAGGTGATCTAGAGCATGCAGCACGGGGGAGGTGCAGGAACCGTGTTATGAAGCGTTCAGCATGCTGTTTGGAGCAGGTAGTAGAGAAGAGTGTTGAGCGCAGAGGGATGGGGGTGTTTCTCAGCTTCAAATGGAGGTAGAAATTGACCACCTGGGTAGGGATCCCCAAGCGTGAGAATACTCCACTGGCAAGCCCGCCATCTAGTTCCCTCATCCATCAGCAGGGTAAGCATGGGGTTGTGAGCGAGTGGTATAGGGGTAGTGTACTGGTAGGAGAGCTGGGCGCCACGCCGTAGACCGTCCCATGCTGGACAGAGCCCACTATGTCAGTCTCCACAAGTGGGGGCTTGTGAGACTGATATAGTGCCATAGCTATGGTGCAGGGGCCACATAGCCGGCCTCCGCCACCATGTGTGGCTGGAACAGTGTGGGGTAGAGCCAGAAATGTATGTATTGGGCCTCGTGTAGTACTGATCAGGCACGCACAGGCCTCCTTGCTGGCATGGTAGTGTAAGGGTCTCTCAAGCTATCGTCGGTTGTTTACCTGCCCAGACCAGGGATAATAAATTAAAGTCAAGGTGTGTCAGGAACTGCGCTGCAAGCAGAATTGGGAGATTATCAAATAGATATAGGAATTTAGACAGGATAATAATATTGGCAATGGTGATCCTCCCTGCAATGGACAGCAGTAGCCTACACCAGGCTGGGGTACACTCCTCCGGTCAGGCCATAACCCTGCCATAGGACATCTGTTGTTCCTGATGAGTCAGATTCCTACATATCGAATGGGCTCAGTGGCCCATTGCAGGCGGTATTCAGACTCAAAATGGACAAGTGTCTGAGGTGAGAAGAAATAAGGTGGATTTCGCCCAGTTGATGTTAATACCAGAGAAGCTGCCAAACCTGACCACCTCTTGTACAATCAGGGATAGATTTGTTTGTGGCTCTCATATATAGAGTGTGATGTCATCTGCATACACGGACACCAGTATCCCCCAGGCCGTGAAGCTGAGGCCCCTGTGGGCATGGTGCTGTCGCAGCTGAGCTGCCATGGCTCCATTGGTATATCGAATAGGATAGGGGAGAGCAGGCAGCCTTGCCTAGTCCCATGGGTGACTGAGAAAGGGGCCGGGGTTGCTTTGTTAAGACGGAGGCGTGCTGTTGGGGATGCATATAGAAGGTCAATCAAGTGTAAGAATGTAGGGCTCAGCCCGAGCTGCAAAGTAGGCTGAACAGATAGGACCACTCTAAGGAGTCAAGCGCCCTAGTGGCATCTAGCAGCACGGCCACCATCCCCAATTGTGGGTCTAGGGTATGCATGAGGGCAAACATTGTTTGGGAGTTGTGGGAAGCTGAATGACCTGATACAAATGTCTTGCTGAACAATGTCAGGCAATAAACTGAGTAGCTAGTTGGCAAGCAGTTTAGCAAATATCTTGTTGTCAACATTTAACCTGGAGAGTGGTCAGTGCGAATCACATCAGTTGATGGCTTTGTCCAGTTTCTGTATTGTAACAATGACCGCCTACTGGAGTGACAGCGGTAGCTGGCCTGGCGTCAGGAAGTCCAAATACATTGCCAGTAGGTGGGGGCGATTTTCTGCGTTGCGATTCGCAAAATCCAGGTCGCAATGCAATTCTGCAAAAAATCGCAAATTGCGATTTTTCGCAGAATGGTATTTTGCAAGAGCAAAATACCATGACATGCAAACAAGTGGTAACTTGGTGCAAAATTTAAAAATGCAGTAAAACTGCATTTTTAAATTTGATATGTAAAGCACACATGCTCCTTTGGCATGTGTGTACTTTACATATGGAAGAAAAAAAAAATGGGGTGCAGGAGGGGGGCCTTAGGCCCCCAGCACCCTGGCCCTTTGCTTTTCCCAAATTGCGATTTCTGTTTTAGAAATCGCAATTTGCGAAAATGCAAAAAATACGCAGCTATGGGCCAACAGGCCCATAGCTGCGAATGGGGCCTGTATCGCAATTTGCGATTCAGTAATTGCATTTGCGATTTTTAAGACATCGCAATTACCGAATCGCAAATGTGATACATGGTCCTTTGCGATTCGGTAATTGCGATTTTTTAAAAATCGCAATTACCGAATCGCACTGGGCCAGATTCATACATCTGGCCCTTAGTCTATTGCTATACAGCCATTTCTTGAGTCAGTACTCCTTGAGCTCACCATGTTTTACAACTGAATGGATTTATCCCATGAGGATTTATTCCTGTACAACATTATTGTATTGTATTGTATTGTAATAGTATTTATATAGCGCTTACTACCCCTGACGAGGCGTCGAAGCGCTTTTCGGTGAGTAGCACGCTATTCTGGAGCACAACAAGAATTAGTGATGGATTAGTATCGGGAAATAATGAGTACAGTTTTAGTATTATTATGAGTTAATTTGAGCCGCGGATATGAGAGTTTGTTAGTTAGGTTGACTGGAGTAATGGAGGGGTGGAGGAGGAAAGAAATCCAGAAGTGTTAATTGGGAGTATATCCTTCATTTACTCAACCCAAAGGCTTGGAATGAGTAAAGTGGGATGGAGGAGGGAAGAGTCTGTGGAAGGGTTAGGGAGAGCATAGTAGCAGAGTGAGATAAATGAGGGAGAATTTAGTAGGGTTGTGTGGGAGGTCATGGTAGTAAAGTGAGGTTTGGTGAGTTAGATGTGGAAGCGGAGGAAAGAGCTTAGGCAGAGTTATTTAGGAGATGAAAGTAGTAGAAAGGAGACTTACAGATGAATTAGCCCATACTTGGTGCTGATCGATTTAAGGGTTCTAAAGATACTCAAGGATCACAAAAGACAGACAAGTCTCTTGTAAGAAAGTGTTAAATCAGAGCAGAAGAATGTATCAAACATTCTCTAATGAAGAAACATATGTCTCTGTGGCCTAAATAGCACAGTGTTACCAGAATCCAAATTCTGCATTTTAAGTCAATAACCTTGTATCTCTATTTATTTCCAGTGAGCTAGCAACCTCAAATGTATCTACTAACAAGGCCTTCGATGTTATGTATTCTTACAGAGAGATCCTGAAAGCTATCAGGTGCCTTCTGTGCTTGCCTCAACACTTTTACTAATCTGCACATTCTGCAAGCTGGGGCTTCTCTTAGCAATGCTCCGGCCTAGTACCGATGCTCTGGCATACAAGCTCCCACTAACTACCACATCCTGCACTCCAGCACACTCCACTCATTCCACTCACTCGACTGCCACCAGTCAGAGCCTCAAACTTTACAGCCCCACTTTACTTTCCTAGCCCTTTGGTGAAGGCCCAACATGTTCTCTCCATGTTCAATATCTTCTTTGGGTTTCTGAAGCATCCGCTTTAGTTGTAACCTTCATTGTCCCAACGTGAATTTCAATTTTTTTTAGGCTCACCTCACTCATCACTCAATGTTACTGCTGCCAATCCCCATCCTTGCTGCACAAAACACAACCAGGTGCTGCCTTTGCTCTGACTCTTCAATCTGAACACTGCCATATAATATTGCTGGAGACCACATAATACTGCCCACTTCCATCTGCTTCTTTTCTTTGAACGCCATCAGGAGAGACGAGATTCCTTCTAGCCTCTAAATACAGCTACTGCCAGCATCAACCACCCTGCTCCACATAATAGCGCCAGAAGCTTAGTGACCGCTCCCTCTCTTCTCTGAAGGAGCTGCTATTCTTAAATTGTTAAAGCTACTGAGGCACATTTTGGATGAGTATACATATATCTATCAATATGCCATAATACAAATGCTTCAGTGCGGCGTTCTCGGTATAACCTAGACACACCAATTAGCACATTTGAAACATCTCTGTTGAATGTCCTTTGTTATGTAAACTCTTTATCCATCCTTTGTTTGATAATGGATTTATTCGTATTTGTTAATGGATGTTAAAGATCACAATAAATTTAAAAGTATACCAAACTTGTCTTGGCTCCATCTAGTGTTAATTTATACAGTGTGGTGTTTTTTTTAATTAAAAGTGTATATTTAGAGATTCGAATTCCTGGATCCTGCCTTTTAATGCCTTTGTGAGCAGCATTAAAATTCAGCAAACATTTGCAAAAATTATGCTGCAATGGGGAATGCTTAGTACAGACGAGTGCACGAAGGGATGAATTGCACTTTTTTCAGTTGAATTTGAGAAAGCCGAGATCGAGAATACACCCAACCACCAACGCCGCCTCCCCCCCCCCCCCCCCCCGGACCCAGTCAGGGGCCTTCCGCCCATGCACGATGTACTGCGCTGACGACGGGTGCTCCTGGAACTCTAGGCCCAACCCCACGCCCACACCGCGGGGGCCTTTGTGAAGCCCCTGAGCACCACGCTGAGTATAATCATGCAAACAATCCATACGGTGAAGAGTTTCAAAAGTCGCAGACATGCGTATTGCTTTCGTGTGTCTGTTCTGGATCTGGCGAGCTACAGCCACTGCGTGGAGTGATTACACCGTGTGCAGCTTACTTCTGAAGTGGTTGACGAATAATCTTCCCCCTGCCCCAAAACCTCATCGCTCTCGCCAGTTAATGATCAAACTAACCAGACGCCAGTCACTCATCAGACAATCGTGGCATCATGCGGATATGGTGAGATAAAAACATGGGTCTCTGAACTGGTCTTCAAAATTCGAATTGAATGGTTCTGCCATGATATGATTGGTCCCCAAATCGGTCATCCTCTTTTTTGTGTTGGAAATGTAAGATGCCAACCCCACATTTTCATTCATGCTCACTTTGACTCGGTTCTGCGTCTACAAGGTAGTCAGTGGATTGGCATGGCGAAAATCCATGCACAACAGTGTACTGCTAAACGTCTCATGTCGGATAACAATAATATCCTGTTATTTGTTTCATATTTGGTAGGCTGTGTTACAGATTACAACTGTTATGGAGGTCTAAGAGTCTTTTCAACTGTATGCACTCATTTGGAGGTATTGGCTACCGGTTTAGTAGGCTAACAATCCTTTGGTTACCCTTGATGTTAGACTGCTTCCATGGTAGACTCCTCCTTTGCTAGCAGTAATCTCCGCCTTAAAGGTATATGAGCTGCAACCACTATCTAATGTGGAGCATTGTGTGACTTCTCACTGGGACAAATCTGTCCAGAGAACTCATACATACTTTTTAGGTCAAGCGCGCAAGCGCTCTGACCTGTTGTAATCCATTGGTGGGCTTTTAACCACACCCAGTGCAGGCCTATCACTCGTTCGTGGGCTTGCCTTTCAAACATCCTTTGTTATTATTGGTAACTGCTTTACGTTTGTCCCTCCTTGGGCAGTTTGGTTACCACCTTGAGCATCAACCCTGTTACAAGGAAAACTGCAAGTTTGCCGATACGTTTGACTGTGAGTGAACTTCTTGATCCTTTAGTGTCTCTCCTTTGCGCTCATGCTAATGGCAGCCATGGCGCTTTGAGTCGGCTCGCTTATGTCAACTGTTTTACTTTTCATTTTCAAATTAAGTGGCAAGAAAAGCCCAGTTAAGAATTTACAAAGTTAACAGTTCTAACTCGAGCAAACTCAAGACCAATTGCATTGCAAATGCTTGTTTTCTTTCCAAAGGTTGTGCCTGAATGTTGTGTTAGTCACGAGATGGGACTTCTTATGCTCTTTTCTAAGTTCGTCATCAGACGCACAGAGTTTTATAGTTTAATTCTGGATTTCAGGACAGCTCAGACTTTATTTGGATGGCTTGAAGTCTTCAAGGAAGTGAAACTGTGTAACGCAATGCATCCCTTCACCTGCCAAGGGGGTTTCTCAAGTTTCCACTGCCCTCTAGAATCATTTCATAGTGCTAGATTCCACGTGATCCACTTGATACTCTACTCCATGTGCGTTTTGTTACCAATTTTTACTCGGTAACCTACTGCTAGACCTGGCCTCCACCTGGTCACGGGGCACATAGGCACCTATGCTTCTTGAGGATCACTGTTTTATTTTGATGATAGTTCCCTCTTATTGGAGCAGTAATATTTTGTTCATCTACTTAGAAATTATTGATATTTATATTTTGTTCTGTGAAAGCTAACGTTACATATTTAGACATTTATTTTACCAATCAATGTCAAATTACTCTTGGATTTTTATATGGGTTTAGTGGTGTAAGTAGAAATATATAAAATAAAACAATACACTCAGCTTAAAATAAGCAGCATTATAATATAATAATAATTACCTTTAAGCCTTATTGGGAAATCCCATCCGTTTTTAGTTTCCTCTGCAGTCAATGTGATCAGGGCAAGTTTAGTTCAAAGCATGGAAAGTCACTCAAAAAAAGACATAGGCCCTCATTATGACCCAGGTGGTCTTCTGACCGCCAGGGCCACAGTGGCAGTTTCACCGCCAACAGGCTTGCAGTGAAGACCACAACATTATCAGTGTGGCGGTTTGGCCTCTGCCAACCCGCCACATCTCCGCTCAGACCGCCAGGGCGGTCGGACTTGCTGGGCCAAAGATGAGCATCTCCGACCAGGCGGTCCACAGAAGATCGGCGGTGGCATTATGAGCCGCCTTTCCACCAGGGTTTACGCGACCGTAGCACTGCCACGAAAACCCTGGTGGAAAGGCTACCAGTGATAGGGAATTTTTCTCCTGTCACTGGCAGACAAATCACCCCCCCAGCAAGCACAATACCCCCCTCAGGTCCCCTACCCTCACCCTAACCCTCCAGGTACAACAACCCCCACCTCCCCTCCAGGTACAGCACCCCCCTTCCCGCGTACATGCACACGCACACTGACATACACGCATTCACTCACATGCATCAATACACGCATTCACTTAGACACTCATACTCGCATTCACAACACTCATACTCACATCCTCTCCAACATACATACACGTATACACACACGCATACACACTTACATTCATACATGCATACACACATACACACACAATACCCCCACCCTCCCACCCCACTCCCCTGTCAGACGATCGACTTACCTGGTCCGGGGAGGAAGTCGTAAGGCAGGGAACGGGCGCTTCCAGCTCCGGCAGCACCCCACTATCAGGACACTGTAGGAAAGTACCATCTTGCCTGGCATGTTACCCCCATTTTTACTTGTGTGTCAGTTTGTTTTTGCCTGTCTCACAGGGATCCTGCTAGGCAGGACCCCAGTGCTTGTAGTTGTGGCCTGAATGTGTGTTCCCTGTGTAGTGCCTAACTGTGTCAGTGAGGCTCTGCTAATCAGAACCTCAGTGCTTATGCTCTCTCTGCCTTTAAAATTGTCACTGCAGGCTAGTGACCATTTTTTACCAATTCTAATTGCCACACTGGAACACCCTTATAATTCCCTAGTATATGGTACCTAGGTACCCAGGGTATTGGGGTTCCAGGAGATCCCTATGGGTTGCAGCATTTCTTTTGCCACCCATAGGGAGATCTGACAAATCTTACACAGGCCTGCCAGTGCAGCCTGAGTGAAATAACGTCCACGTTATTTCACAGCCATTTTACACTGCACTTAAGTAACTTATAAGTCACCTATATGTCTAACCCTCACTTAGTGAAGGTTCGGTGCAAAGTTACTAAGAGTGAGGGCACCCTGGCACTAGCCAAGGTGCCCCCACATATTTCAGGGCAACTTCCCCAGACTTTGTGAGTGCGGGGACACCATTACACGTGTGCACTACATATAGGTCAATACAAATATGTAGCTTCACAATTGTAACTCTGAATATGGTCATGTAACATGTCTGAGATCATGGACTTGTCACCCCATGCCAAATCTGGTACTGGGGTGCCAAGCCCATGCATCCCCGGGGCTCCAGCATGGACTCCGGGTACTGCCAAACCAGCTCTCTGGGGTTTCCACTGCAGCTACTGCTGCTGCCAACCCACAGATAGGCTTCTGCCCTCCTGGGGTCTGGGCAGCCCAGTCCCAGGAAGGCAGAACATAGGATTTCCTCTGAGAGAGGGTGTTACACCCTCTCCCTTTGGAAATAGGTGTTAAGGGCCTGAGAGGAGTAGCCTTTCCTGGCCTCTGGGAATGCTTTGAAGGGCACAGATGGTGCCCTCCTTGCATAAACCAGTCTACACCAGTTCAGGGATCCGCCAGCCCTTGCTCTGGCACGAAATTGGACAAAGGAAAGGGGAGTGACCACTCCCCTGTCCATCACCACCCCAGGGGTGGTGCCCCGGGCTCCTCCAGAGTGTCCTAGACCTCTGCCATCTTGAATGCAGAAGTGTGAGGGCACAAGGGAGGCCTCTGAGTGGCCAGTGCCAGCAGGTGACGTCAGAGACCCCTCCTGATAGGTGCTTACCTGACTAGGTGGCCAATCCTCCTCTGAGGGCTATTTAGGGTCTCTCCTGTGGGCTTCTCTTCAGATAACGAATGCAAGAGCTCACCATAGTTCCTCTGCATCTCCCTCTTCGACTTCTGCCAAGGATCGACCGCTGACTGCTCCTGGACGCCTGCAAAACTGAAACAAAGTAGCAAAAAGACTACCAGCGACACTGTAGCGCCTAATCCTGCCGGCTTTCTCGACTGTTTCCTGGTGGTGCATGCTTTGGGGGCTGTCTGCCTTCACCCTGCACTGGAAGCCAAGAAGAACTCTCCAGTGGGTCGACGGAATCTTCCCCCTGCTAACGCGGGCACCAAACTTTAGCCTCACTGGTCCTCTGGCTCCCCTCTCATCGTGACGAGCGTGGTCCCTGGAACACAGGAGCTAGATCCAAGTGACCCCAACAGTCCAGTGGTCCATCTGTCCAAATTTGGTGGTGGTAAGTCCTTGCCTCCCTACGCTAGATAGTAATCCTGTGTACTGTGTGAACTGCAGCTGCTAGGGCTTCTGTGCACTTTTGCAAGGAATCCTTCATGCACAGCACAGCCCATGTCCCCAGCACTCCGCCCTGCATTGCTCAACTCCCTGAGTTGACCACTGGCTTCGTGGGACCCTCCTTTGTAGTGTTGAGATGACTGCCATGCTCAGTTTTCTTGAACCCGTGTTTAAGTACTTCTGCGGGTGCTGCCTGCTTCTGCATGGGCTCTCTGTATTGCTGGGCACCCTCTCTGTCTCCTCTTCCAAATGGTGACCTCCTGGTCATTCCTGGGCCCAGGCAGCACCCATTTTCTTCAACCGTGACCTTTGCAGCTAGCAAGGCTTGTTTGCAGTCTTTCTGCGTGGAAACAACTCTGCATCCTCCAGCACGTCGTGGGACATTTTCTGTGCAAAGAAGAAATTCCAGGCATCTTCCGTTGTTGCAGAATCTTCAGCTTCTTCCACCCGGAGGCAGCCATTTTGCACCTTCATCCGGGGTTTAGTGGGCGGCTGCCCCCCCCTGGACACTTTTGTGACTCTTGGACTTGGTGCCCTTCCTTTACAGGTCCTCAGGTCCAGGAATCCGTCTTCAGTGCTTTGCAGTCAGTTGTGGTCTTTGCAGAATCTCCTATCACGACTTTAGTGTGTTTCTGGGGAAGTAGGGTAACTTTACTCCTACTTTTCAGGATTTTGGGGTGGGGTATCTTGTACACCCTTAGTGGTTTCTTACACTCCCAGCGACCCTCTACACATTACACTAGGCCTGGGGTCACTAAGTGGTTTGCATTCCACTTTCTTAGTATATGGTTTGTGTTGCCCCTAGGCCTATTGCATCCTATTATATTCTACAGTGTTTGCACTACTTTATTAACTGTTTACTTACCTGATTTTGGTTTGTGTGTATATTTTGTGTATTTTACTTACCTCCTAATGGAGTATATCCTCTGAGATATTTTTTGACATATTGTCACTAAAATAAAGTACCCTTATTTTTAGTAACTCTGAGTATTTTGATTCTTATGATATAGTGCTATATTATATAAGTGGTATAGTAGGAGCTTTGCATGTCTCCTAGTTCAGCCTAAGCGGCTCTGCCATAGCTACCTCTATCAGCCTAAGCTGCTAGAACACTACTAATCTACTAATAAGGGATAACTGGACCTGGCACAAGGTGTAAGTACTATCAGGTACCCACTATAAGCCCGGCCAGCCTCTTACAGACACCATCAGGCCCTATTATAGGTTGTAACATGGCTGGTGGAGTCCTTTTGGCGGGGCAGAACCAGTGGTAGAACCGCCCCTGTGCCTCCGCCCGCTAGCATGACTACTGCTGGATTTCTGCCCAAATGTGGCAGAAATCCAGCAGTACTCATAATATGGTGGGCGGAAGACCGCAAGCACTGGTGGTCTTCTGGCGCCCGTGGCTTTGGCGGTCTTCCAAAAAGACCACCAAAGTCATAATGAGGGCCATAGTTTCTGTTTTATTCCATTCCATAGAAAATAAATTCACATAAACAGATTGTCTTCTGTATGCGGAAAAATCTGAAGAAAAAGAAAACAACTGGGAGTCTTATTCATAATTTACTGTTACTGTGCTTGGAAAAATTACACTCTAGTCCTGAGGCCTGGAAGGACCTCACATGATTACATCCAGTGGGTCTTGAACGCGGGGCATTAAGTATTATGAATACAAAGGTCATCATGACGAGTAACTTGTACTTTTTCTGCTTCTTCTTGTAGAATATTTTGGAGCAGTTT
This sequence comes from Pleurodeles waltl, assembly GCF_031143425.1. Lineage (NCBI taxonomy): Eukaryota > Metazoa > Chordata > Amphibia > Caudata > Salamandridae > Pleurodeles > Pleurodeles waltl. The sequence continues at coordinate 331,790,217 of NC_090443.1, forward strand.
AACCCAGCGTTAGAGAACCTGGTATATCTGGGAAACAACTACATGCAGGCCCTAAATGGTGAGTATGAGTGCAAGCGTTTTACAGATGAGTGAAAGGAACAGATTCAGCACCAGGTGGACAGGCCTGGGCACAGGTAAATGAGTGAATGCATGGACAGTTGAGTGCAAGTCTCTTCCTTCCTTGCTCTCCTTGAAAGCTGAATTTGGAGCAATCCTGCCTTTTATTAAATACACATAGGGCTTCCTTCTCTGAGTTTAAAAAAAATTATTTGTGTGTTTTGGTGGCTTTTTGACAGTGTTTTTCTACATTTTGAAAATCCATCTTTCTGTTTTGCATGGATGTATCTATCTCACATATACAAATTCTGTTGTCCTCTCTCTTGCTATCTCACTGTCTCTCACGTGGTCACAGCTTCTCAGACTCCCAGTCTCTTAGAACTGTGTCTGGCCTGTGTGCCCACCAGCGGCTCAAGACTATCTTATATTCAAATATTTGTTGAGAAATCAACGTCTGTGTGCAGTTGGAGGCCATTCATTGGATGCTTTCTAAACATTATGAACTGTCTAGCAGTGATCACTACTGGCCACAAGAGGTGCCATGTGGAAATTTTAAACTTAAGGGTTGCACCACATTGATTGGCTTCCTTCATTCTGAAACACCCACAAACAAATTCTTTCTGGTTGGTCACCGCTGCTTTTCGCCCAGGAAAGCATTACATTCTTTGCATAGCATTCATTTCACTTTGTGCTTTCCTCAAGGCTGCAGTCAGATAGGGTTCCCGGCAAAAGTGGTATGCTGTGTCTCCGACATTCACAGAAACATAAATATCCTTATGTGGGGACCTTTTCTTAGAACATCAACTGTTTTATTATAAAAACACTTCTCTGCCCTATACACGTTAGAGGGAGATTCCATCCAGATGACCACGACTGCATGCTGACTGCTGAAGACTTTGCTACAGCTGCTTGCTTAGACTGCTGAATCCCTGGCCTACATGGGGGCGTTGTCTTTTTGGACAACAGGCTTCCTTGTTCATATATGGGGAATGGTGTCTTCCCAGGAGGAAAACCTGAAAGGCAAATTAGTGTTTATCACGCTGTGCTCTAACGTAGCTTATATAGGAAACAAATATATTATTCCTAGTGACAGTATGGTGGGACTGTTTTTGTATTTCACTCTCCTTGTCGCAATTTTGCTTCTATCGTGTTTAATCATCTTAGTTATTGCAAAACATGCTATTTTATCCAAGATGCAGTTACTTCAATAACCCTCATGAACTATACTCTGCTTCTGTTTGTCTTTGTCTGTGTGAGACTAATGTAACTCAGAGAAAGGGATGAAATCTGATCGACCTCGATTCCCCTGAGGAGTCCTCTATGTCATGCGCCCAATTGCCACAATCATCCCTGCTCATGGGTGGAGATGAGGCACTGCTATTTGGCCAGAGAACCCGGAATGGGCAGACAGGTGTCACATGGTGTGTGATTGTACTCAGTAATCAACAATTCTGCTGCCCAAATCCAGTAGTCTCATTGGGATAATGAGAACCTAGGCGACAACATCACTGCACCCTACCCCACTTTTTACTCAAAACCAATGCATTCTAAGCCACTGCAGTCTATGCCAATCTACTCTGCACCACTGCACATTATGGCACTTCACTCTGGCCACTCTATGACACTCCACTCTATGTAGGTCTACTCCAGTGTATGACACTGTACTTCACTCTATGCCACTCCACAACACTATCCATTCTACAAAGCTCTACACAACTACCACTATGCCACTCCATGCCACTTTACTCCACTCTATTCTACAACTCACTACTCCACTCTATTCTACAACTCACTACTCTACTCTATTCCACTCCACTGAAAGCCACTGTACTCTGACAGTCTATGCTACTCCACTCAATGCCATTCCACTCTACTACACTACTACACTCTATGCCACTTCACTATACAACAATCTACTTCATACTAGGCCACTCTACTCTACAACACACTACTCCACTCTATGCAACACCCTCTACACCACTCAACTCCAGGGCGCTCTTTGTCACTCCACTCCCTTCACTTCACAACACTCTGTGATACTCCACTTCACTCCACTCCAAGCCCCTCAACCCTACACCACTCTGTTCCACTCTACTCTACTCCACCTAATGACACTCCACTCCATGCCACTTCCCTTTACTCCACTATCTTTTAGCCATGCTGCACAGCAGCCACGCTATTGTACAACACGGCTAAAATATTTTGGCAAAGCTAATACCTCTTGCAGAGGCAAAACTCATTGGCTTTTCAATGCTTGTTTAAACTACCAACCAGGCTGCATGGCAGCCGCACCGCTGTACCTCATGGCTAAAAAACACATTAACAAAACCAATAGCTCTCATATCGTAGGTGAGACCTATTGACTTTGCCAATGCTTGTTAAATCAGTCATTGGGTAGACATTGAATTCTTTTAGTACTGTTACAGCGATGCCCATTTTCAACACAGACATATCTTCAATTTATAATTAGCTTTTCTTCACAAGTAGAGGCTTATCTAAATCCAGTTTACCAGCCCCCTCCAACACTTCCTCTCATTTGTTGCTAGTAACAGAAACAAAGCTAAACAAAAATACAGACTCCTTAATTTAGAAATATGAAAACGATTTTGGATGTAATCATAAGGATAGGATTTTAATTTTAGACATTGCTTGAGAGTGCTTGTCAGAGGATTTATGCAGAAATCCTACGCTTTATCAGCTCAGCATATCCCAGCAGGTCAACAAGGCATGTAACTCAGACAAAAAGATACAGATAGGAGTGAGTCACGGCAGGCGTCCATGCTCTCTCCTCAAGGCAATGCCTGTGGTGTAGTGTAGAGAGGACCAGGGTAAGCCATGCCTCTTACTGCTCAGTGCATCTCTGATGACGCTCTACTGCAACCCATCCTCCACCCACCACTCCTCGGACTCTCCAGGCAGGTGGCAGCAAAATGTCGGCAGGTGTGATTTTTCATGCCACGTTCGTTTAATTACACGGATATCGAAGGACTTCACAAGTATTACCATCATTTTGTGAATCGCAAAATTGTGATATGCTGGAGGGTCTGTGTGAATAATAATACATCAGGTCCGTCCCAACCCTAAAACAAAACCTCTTTAAAGAACACTACGTAAAGGTATAGTAACAGTCCACAGACCAATGACGTCTACAGTCACTTGTTGACTGTATCCTTGCCTTTGACCATTCACAGTGTTCCGCTGCCTACTGGCCGGGTTTGTGCTATAAAAATACCAGTTTTATACATACATACATACAAAAAACTGCATAAGGGTAGGACATACAAAAACGACCTTCCCTTGAACACTGACGCATCAACCAGTATCAACATAATTCTAACAGCATGACTTCTAAATAATTCAAATTACAATAAACTAATAAATATATAGAGTTGTTAGGTGTAATGCTAGAATTACTTGCAAGACATTCAACGAGACATTACCTACAAATAAATTAATACATTTATGGTGGTTTGATCCCCTGGAGATACAAATGTAGTTTATTCCACAGGGGTCTCTTCTTATTTATCATATTGGGAGGTGTCAAGGCTATCTGAACTTCTTACCTAAGAGACCCCCGCCAACCGCGCCTGTATAGAGATGTTGTTCGCATTCTTCCAGTTTGCTACTATCAATTCTATTCAGAATGTTAGGAGTAAATAAATAATGAAAATATCCTATGCTAACAAAGGTAGAAACTCCCTTGAGGCACCCATTTCCAAATAAATAGAAGTGGAATATGTCACTCTGAATTTTCTTATGTTCTTTACGCCCTTTGATTTTTAATCTGTTCTCTGTTTACTCTGAAGTTTAATATGATCTCCATGTCAGAGCCATTTCTCCTGCTGCATGGCAGAGATACATAGTCACGCGCTATGTAACAAGTGGTAAAACAATGCATTACAAGTTCCATCTGTGGTCCTTCGAAGAGGTAACTAAGACAGAAGCAATGTCCCCAAGACAATGACTGTACTTAAGGTTTTCCCTCCCATCATGGCTGCATGTCAGAATACCTTACCATGAAATATTGCGTCCCTAATGTTGTTTACAAAAAATATTGCCCCATTGGATGTGGATTTTTTTATTAGTATCTCCAATGGGGCGATACTTTCATATTGTTCCTTTGGTTGTAGATTTTCTATTATTAACTCTAATGGAGGCGATACTTTCATGTTATCCTATTCGGTGTAAAATTTGTATGAGCAACAGCAATGGGTAAATACTTTTATATAGTCCATTTTGGGTGTGGATTTTCTACTGTTGACTCCAGTGGTACGATATTTTCATATTACCCAGGTGGGTGTAGGTTTTGGATTAGGAGCACAAATGGGGCATTATTTTGTAAGGCTGTTTACGACACAGTATGTATTTCAGACCATATTCTGGCACCATACTAGCTCCATTACACTGTCAGGGTGCCTTGAAAAGAGGGACCGGTACTTTAGCTCTGATTGCTCGCTCTCAGTTTTTTCTCCTGCCCATGAGCTACATGCTGTTTGTGAATGTCTGGGTCTGGTACAGGGCAGGACCATAAAGCTGTCTGGCGGACTTAAAGGGTGAGACTCGTGTTCTTGAAATTCCCACAACTCACAACTTACCATTTTCAGTCCTCCGCAATGGTGCGCTGTTCTGGGTCTTTGGGAAGGTCTGTGGCAATAACAGGCTAGTGTGGTGGTGATGCTAACACCATCCTTTCACTAGGGATGCTTCCTGTCTACAAACTAGGACTTCAGTGAGACAACAAGCACATGAGGCCAATGTCCAGGAAAGGAACTGACTAGCTGTACTTTTGCTACTTTTCCAAGTACTAGCTGCAGAGACCAGTCATGTTAGCAGAGGGAAGTTTTGCTTTTCTCTTGGTTGGCCTCAAAGCAGGTAAGCAATCAGTCTTGCAGGCACCTTCATGGGAAGCTAGTGAGAAACTAGCTTGGTGTAAAGGATCAAGCATTCCAGCCTAAAGTCATTCATCTACAAGAAAACTCATGTATGGGGCATAGCAGTTCTGCCAGCCTGAAGGAAGGGGAGAGGGTGGTGGCCAAAGGCTGTCCTGAATAAGGGAACTAAAATACTGCAGGCATGCCTTCCTCGAGATGAGTTGCCCCTCCTGTATAGTGCCCCATTCTTCGAGGTAGGAGAGACTAAATAAATGTCACACTGTGTGGCCTGCAGACCTCACACAGGAGTTACAGTAAGGGCCTACTAAAGACCTGTTGAAGTGGGTGGTTCTTGACGCCGCTGGTCACAAACTAGGTGGTCTCCTCAGAAACTAGCGAAGAAGACTACTGCTTCGTGGAAAATAAAATATAGAGAGGGAGATACTGTTAGAGAGAATACTGAACGTGGTCCTCTGGTTCTGGCTTCGAAATAAACAACAACGGAGGGAAAAGGTCAAGAGGGGTATTTTCAAGGAAAAGAAAAGTCGGGGTGCAACAGCACTTTCCTAAAGCTCCATACTTCACCCCACAAACCCATCCATCACTTCATGTGACAGCCCCTCCCTCCATTACCACAGCCCTTGTTTTCGCTCCATTTGATAGAGCCCGCCCTGTTTGCTGAGTGCGCCTGTCACTGACCTGTCTCTCTCTAATGCTTACTTTTCCAGCACTCTCCAATGCTGCCGACGTGTACTTTAAAGCCATTAAAAAGATGGGGGAGCAGGCTCTGGAGAGCTCCACCTCACAGGTCCTCGGTAAGTGCAATCAACACTACACCTACCATGCACATTTAAGTGCATAGTGTCACGAGGCCTCAAATGCTGCAGGTAAGTGCTGCTCCTACTATAATTCACATTCCCTTGCAGACCGCCACTACACCTCACAGGCGCTGGAGCGGTACACGCTGCCACTACAGGTCACGTGCGCTGGGTTCGTACACACTGCAGTTACACCTCCCAGCCCTTGATACATGCACATTGCTACTAGGCCTCATAGGCCGCAGGAAAGAGCAACTTCCTCTACACCTCCCGGCCAAGCTCTGGGTGGGGCACACACTGCCGCTAGACCTCACGGCCAGGCTCAGTGTATGGTACACACTGCCTCTACACCTCACGGCCAAGCTCTGGGTGGGGCACACACTGCCGCTAGACCTCACGGCCAGGCTCAGTGTATGGTACACACTGCCTCTACACCTCACGGCCAAGCTCTGGGTGGGGCACACACTGCCGCTAGACCTCACGGCCAGGCTCAGTGTATGGTACACACTGCCTCTACACTTCACGGCCTGGCTCTGGGTATGGTACACACTGCCGCTACACCTCACGGCCAGGCTCAGGGTATGGTACACACTGCCTCTACACCTCACGGCCAGGCTCTGGGTATGGTACACACTGCTGTGACACCTCACAGCCAGGCTCAGGGTGGGGCACACACTTCCGCGACACCTCACTGCCAGGCTCTGGGTGGGGCACACACTGCCGCTCTGGGTGGGGCACACACTGCTGCAACACCTCATGGCCAGGCTCTGGGTATGGTACACACTGCCGCGACACCTCACGGCCAGGCTCTGGGTATGGTACACACTGCCGCGACACCTCACGGCCAGGCTCTGGGTATGGTACACACTGCCGCGACACCTCATGGCCAGGCTCTGGGTATGGTACACACTGCCGCGACACCTCACTGCCAGGCTCTGGGTGGGGCACACACTGCCGCTCTGGGTGGGGCACACACTGCTGCAACACCTCATGGCCAGGCTCTGGGTATGGTACACACTGCCGCGACACCTCACGGCCAGGCTCAGGGTATGTACACACTGCCTCTACACCTCACGGCCAGGCTCTGGGTATGGTACACACTGCCGCGACACCTCACGGCCAGGCTCTGGGTATGGTACACACTGCCGCGACACCTCACGGCCAGGCTCTGGGTATGGTACACACTGCCTCTACACCTCACGGCCAGGCTCTGGGTATGGTACACACTGCCGCGACACCTCACTGCCAGGCTCTGGGTGGGGCACACACTGCCGCTACACCTCACTGCCAGGCTCTGGGTGGGGCACACACTGCCGCTACACCTCACAGCCAGGCTCAGGGTGGGGCACACACTGCCGCTCTGGGTGGGGCACACACTGCTGCGACACCTCACAGCCAGGCTCTGGGTGGGGCACACACTGCCTCTACACTTCACAGCCATGCTCAGGGTATGGTACACACTGCTGCGACACCTCACAGCCAGGCTCTGGGTATGGTACACACTGCCGCGACACCTCACAGCTAGGCTCTGGGTGGGGCACACACTGCTGTGACACCTCACAGCCAGGCTCTGGGTGGGGCACACACTGCTGTGACACCTCACGGCCAGGCTCTGGGTGGGGCACACACTGCCGCGACACCTCACAGCCAGGCTCAGGGTATGGTACACACTGCCGCGACACCTCACAGCTAGGCTCTGGGTGGGGCACACACTGCCGCGACACCTCACAGCTAGGCTCTGGGTGGGGCACACACTGCTGTGACACCTCACAGCCAGGCTCTGGGTGGGGCACACATTGCTGTGACACCTCACAGCCAGGCTCTGGGTGGGGCACACACTGCTGTGACACCTCACGGCCAGGCTCTGGGTGGGGCACACACTGCTGCGACACCTCACAGCCAGGCTCAGGGTATGGTACACACTGCCGCAACACCTCACAGCCAGGCTCAGGGTATGGTACACACTGCCGCGACACCTCACAGCCAGGCTCTGGGTATGGTACACACTGCCGCGACACCTCACAGCCAGGCTCAGGGTGGGGCACACACTGCCGTGACACCTCACAGCCAGGCTCTGGGTGGGGCACACACTGCTGTGACACCTCACAGCCAGGCTCTGGGTGGGGCACACACTGCCGCGACACCTCACAGCCAGGTTCAGGGTATGGTACACACTGCCGCGACACTTCACAGCCAGGCTCTGGGTATGGTACACACTGCCATTACCCCTCATAGGCTCTGGAATGTGCAGAGTTCCACAGCACCTCATAGTTGGCAAGTAAGTGGAGCTAAGCTATGCTTTACAGGCCCCAGATATGTGCCCACTCCAACTACACTACACAGACACTGAGCACGTGCACACTGCCATTACAGCCCACGGACCCTGGGTAACTACAGCTGCAACAAACATTACACCTTACAAGCTACGGGCAACAAAACTCGGCCACCACACTTTAAAGACATTGGATAAGATGGCCTCACAGTTCTCACAAGATCTGTCTAACAGGGCACTGCTACCACTCATTGCAAGCAAGAGTTCCCGCCACTGAACGCCACAGGTGGCAGGCAAGTGCAGCACGATTAAACCAACCCCCACACGACCCAACTAGGTTCCCACTGTCACCATACCATGCAGGCCTAGGTTGGTGGGGGCCAGCACGACATAACTCAGGCGGTGGGGAGCCTAACTGGCCACTGTACACACAAGTGCTGTGTGTGAGAGCACATAGAATCCACCTGCAGCATTAGTGCACACCACCATTACCTCCTCTCCATCTTCCCTGACCCAGTCCTTACACACAAGATTCATCTCAACTGCAGAACATATTCCCTAGCTGACAAAAAAAATCCCCTAAAATGGCAATAATTTACCAGCCATCCCATAAAAGGGGAAACAGTGGCATCACTTCCTGTTGTGTTTTCTTCTGTAAAGGTATCTTGCACAATAAAGGTATTCATTTTTCCCTTACCTCGATAATTGGCTAATTTAATCTTCTTCTTTTTCGACGGCACAAGCCAATGTGGAAGAAGTGTGCAATCTGCTTCAGACGTTCGGGTTCCTATTTAATTGTGCAAAGCCACATCTACACCTGACTCAGACTTTGTAACTTCTGGGAGCCAGGTTCTGAATGGAAAGGTGTTCCTCCTGGAGGAGAGATGCCTCAGTTAACTCCCAATCTGCAGGGTCTGTTGGCCCTGACATCAGCCTCTGCCAGGATGTGGTTGAGGAGTCAGGGAGAGGTGGCGTCCATCTTGTACACTGTACCTTAAAGCAGGGTGTATTTGTATCCTTTGGTGCATCATCTCCTTTCTCATTGGCTCCCTCAATCTCAAATGTATGAGGCAGTAATTCCAGTGACAATTGACATCCACCTGGCTCTTCAATAGTGGTTGCAACCAGACTCTCTAATGACGGGCGTTGTGAAGGATACTCAAGCCCCAGTGGTGCTGTCCACAGATGCCAGCAAGTTGTGCTGGGGGTCAGTGTTGGGCACTGCTTTAGCTCAGGGGAGATGGGGCCCAAAAGGGTCCCACTGGTCCTCCTCATATTGGGAACTGTCAGCTGTTCAGAGGGCTTTTCTGCCTTTCCTTCCTTTGATACAGGGTCAAGCTGACTGTCTCCAGACAGAAAATTAGGTGGTAATATCATACCTGAATCAGCAGGGGGGAATGCTTCCTGCTCTATTTCATCTGGAACAGGAGGTTTGTTTGTGGTCAGAGCTCAGTCTCCTAGACGTGAAGACTGTTTATCTTCTGGGTAGGGAGAATGGGCCTACAGACCGGTTGAGCAAGAGGTTTCCTTCGTCAATGTTCCTGTGTCTGAATCCCAAGGTATTTCAGAAAGTGGTTTTCAGGTTTGGAGTTCTATGGCTGGACCTCTCTGTGGCAGAGGAGAATGTGCTTCTGCCCCAGTTCTGTTCCCTGGTGCCCTCAACATTGGCATGGGAGAATACTCTATCATTCAGGATGGACCATGATTAGTCATTCTGGTGGCTCTGAGATGGATGAGGAAGCCTTGGTACACTTCAGCCCTGTCCGATGTACTTTGCATTGATCTAAACAGTCGCGCTCAGGCATCTCGTCTAAACCTGGCAGCATGGTTGATGAAGGGTTAGCTTTTCTTCAGTAGGGTTGTTCTTGGGAAGTGGCAGATGCAATTTACTTGACCCATAGCCCCTCCACAAGTAAATCTTATGCCTGTCATTGTAATTTCAAGAAGTGGTGTGTGGCACATGATTTGGATCCTCTTCAGGTGGATCCGGTGAGGTTTCCTAATTTCTTGTATGAGGGGTTTATGCCTGGTCTCGCTGTTTCTACCATCACGGCACAGTGGGCTGCAGCCCAGGTGGTTAGAGAATGGGTTGCTAGCTTCTTATAGTTCTAAGCTATTGTTTTTTTGTTTTTTTCTGCATCGTCCTCCTATTCAATATTGTATCCGTCCTTGGCATTTGTCATTGGTCCTTAAAGCACTCAGGTCCCCACCTTTTGAGCCTTTACAGTTGGTGGACTTGAAGTTTTTCACTGAAAAGGTATTTTTTCTTGTGGCTATTTGCTCAGGTAGGAGGGTTTGTAAGATTGGTGCATTATTGTCAGTGGCTCCATGTGTTAGGATTATGAAGGGTAAGGTGATTCTCCAACTTAGTTCTGCTTTTCTGCCTAAGGTTGTGTCTAGTGTTCACAGTGATTTGGATATTTTCCTTCCTGTGTTGGTTCTGCCCCTCCTTCCTTGGCAGAGGAAGTAGAATTACACACTTTGGATTTGTATAGGGCATTATTGATTTACTTAGATCAGATCTCTTCCTTTCGTAAAGTGGATGCCTTTTTCGACACTTCTGGGTTGCCCAGTAAGGGTTCCGTCCTTCCAACTCTAGCTCTCGGTGGATTAAGTCTGTGATTGTGAAAGCTTCTGAGATTGCTCAGCTTCAGGTTCCTCCCCTGGTTCAGGGTCTCTCTACTGCTGGTGCGTCTGCTTCATCATCCGCTTTTCGAGGGGTTCTTTGAAGGATGTTTGTGCAGCAGCTACCTAGAGTTCTCCCGATCCTTCACTTGATCATTACCGGATGCGGTTTGGGGAATGTTTTCTTCTTCATTTGGTGAACATGTTTTGTCTTCTGTTTTGCAGACTTGATTTCTTTATGTACCCATTTTTTCATGTCTGCATTAAATGTTCATTTGTTTGCATCATTATATTGTATGACTGTGGTATTGTAGGGTTATATAATCAATCTCAATGCTTGGGCATGATGTGTGTTAGGACTGGGTCAGGGAAGTCGGGTGTTTAGGTAATGCCCTGGTTACTTGCCAGTAATCTTCATTACTCCGAGAAGTGGTCTTCCCTGACACAGAGCTAGTTCCCACCCTGCCTCCCAGAAGTGGGACTGATTATATTGTGTTTATGCTTTCTGTTCTGATTTTTCTATGCTTGGTATTTCAACAGGAAGTGATGTCACTGTTTCCCCTTTATGGGATGGCCGAGTTAATGGCGGCCATGTTAGGGGAATTATTTTTGTCAGCTAAGGATATATTCTGCAGTTGAGATAAATCTGGCGTGAGAGGACTGTGTCAGGGAAGACCAGGACTCGGAGTAATGAAGATTACCGGTAAGTAACCGAAGCATCGCACTTCAGTGATATACAGCGCTCTGTGATGAATTAAGCAGTGAATATTGCTTCCTGTGATGACATAGGCAAAACTGTGAGGTCTGAGAAACAATGAAGACGAAAGGAGTCTGGTGATGTCAGAGGTTGGACGGTCCTGTCAGTGTTGTTATCAACAGATACACAATGTGTCTGTGCTGTCATCAGGAAAAATCTGGTGTGTATTGTGATGTTATTAGGGAATGACACGTGATGTCTGTGATGTGATGAGCAGTAACATATTGTGCTGCATGATGAGATAAGCAGCCAGGCGCTCTTTTGGGGGACTTCAGAAGTAGTGAGATAGTGGTTTGTATTATCACCAGCAACATACTGTGTTTAGTGACGTCAAAAACGATATAATTTATACGGCAATGTCATGAGCAGCGAGTTTGTGTTTTATGAGATCAATGACACAGAGGAACTGGGATGCCTAAAGAGGGAATGATAGTGAAAACTGTCACTGGGAAGAGTGAGATGTCTTAGGACCTGAGAATGGATTACCGATGCCATGACCATGGTGCCTAACATCAAGGGAGAAGAGCATGATGGGAGTATAGTAAAGGAGGACGTATGTTGACAATGTTGCTTTCACCTGACTTGAACACACAATAGGGCCAAGCAGGCCCGGTTCTAGCGGGTGGGCCAGGCCCACCCAAACCTGACCGTTGGCCCTCCCAGTAATAGCAAAAGAGGCCACAGAGAAAGCACCTATTAAGTGCTTCTTCCATGTCGACAAATGTGATTTATTTTTCGCTTATGTTTACTTTAATTATCAGTCAGGGGTCAACGAGAAATGTCTAGAATGCATTTTATAGTGCAATAGCTGTTTTATTTGCGTTCTGATATGGAGAAAAATACCACCCTAGATCAGTGGTTCCCAACCTTTTGGCTCCTGCGGATCCCCACTTTGTCATTACTGGAACCCAGGGACCCCCACTGAATCATTATTGGAATCTGGGGACCCCCACACTGAGTCATTACTGAAAGCTGGGGACCTAATCTGTTAATATTATTTCATTTTCCAAGCAGTCACGGACCCCCTGAGGAGGCTTTGCTGACCCCCAGGGGTCCCCGGACCACAAGTTGGGGACCACTGCCTTAGGTGATTTTCCCTATTTTACTACTGTCTGAGACAAAACTCTGGGCATGCCCGTGAAAAGAAAACAGCCCGTGGTGACCTTAGCTCATGTCTGAAGCAAACTGCAGTGGGAAGGTGTGTGTTGGGAAAGAGGAGACAGGGGTTTACCTGCCAATGATGCAGCAGGTGCAGTGGCACCAGAGCCCAGGTTGTAGACTACCTCCACAATTGTCGAAAATTGAGCACACAGTGGCCCATCCAAACGCACCATTGGCCCATCCAGATATAAATTCCTGGAACCGGGCCTGGTGCCAAGGTGTCACCTGTACCCTGAACCGATCTGCCCATTCCCGATCTATTTGGGCCAAATTCGGGCAGGTGGTTAGTCCAGAACCCTAGTGATTTATTTTTCGATTTTTTTTTTCAGGTCGAATTTTGGTACACATGTCTGACAGCCACACACACCTCAACGCAGGCCTGGAGTTAGTGGTGAGTACAATTACAGAAATGTAGTACAGTGGCGTAGTGAACTCCCCACTATAGCAAATTAAGTGGGGGCTCTCACGAGACCCCATTAATTGTTTGTTTATGACTTTTTCTGTCGGCTGCTCTGCAGACAAAATGCTAATAAATAGCGCTGCCTTGAAATGCCATAACAGGGCTGCGAGAAATGGGCTCAGAGACAGAAATGGTAACAGGATACAAATACAGAGAGCGAGAGAAAATCACAACTGAGCATGTTAGAAAAAGGTAAGAAAAATAAAGTAGGAATGAGAGAAAAGAGTGGGTGGAGAAAGAAAAGGAAGGACAAGGAGGAACGTGAAATTAAAGATGGGTGAAAAGGTGAAATGTAGAATGGAAGGGTGAAAGAATGACTAGATGGGGGTATGAGAGGTCCGATGCAGGAGTGACAGGGTTAATAGGTGGAAGGCTGGAAGAATGCACAGACGGGGTAAAGTGAAAGAATGGACGGATATATTAATGGATGTATGGATGAAAGGATGGATGGAAAGGGGAAGTGATGGAGAGATGGGTGTGTCAATTGATGAATGGTAGGAGGATGAAAGGCCGAAAGTCTGTTTTATAAAGAGGGGAGGGCTTGCTTGCTTTGCATGTTCGGTATTACTTGATGCGTGATTCAAGTGGGGGGACATTAATTTTCTGACTACTCCCTTGATTCAGTTCTTCATTACGCTCCACGCATTACGCAGTTACAAGATCCAAGCAACACGGCGAACAAAGGCCATTGGTCTTAATGCAAGGAAGGAAACTAAGCCCACGCGGGCCGTGCCTCAATGGTAAAAGTCCACCTTACATGGTGAGCTTGGCTGCTAAACCCCTTCCTCCTGAGCCTCGGTATCACTGCACCTGCTGCACCATCAATAGCAATGTGCTTGCGTTCTGCCAATTATCTTGCATGACACCGAAACTCTTCCCACAAAGAGCACATTTGTAACCCACAGCTTTTAAACCCCCACATAATAAATTAATAGAAGCAGCACGCTTTCAATCCCTCAATCGTCATTCCTCCGAGGGCACGTTACTCAGTGCGGGTAAGCAAGCCAGTCTCCAATGCAGAGCTGTTTCAATCAAGCACGGCCCCACGATGTACCTTAATGACTCTCTCCTAGAGCGCTTCACCAGGGGTGTGACTATATAAATGCTGAAAGTATAACCCACCACATTCTTGAGTGAGTATTTAGTCCAGCTAGATACCCATGCTCTTTATTGGTTGCGTGCCTATTTCCAACTTTAGGGTAGTACCGCCACCTTGTGGGAGGAGAGGAAAGTGCTTCTCAAACAGTCCGCACTGTATTTATCTTTATCCCACGGTTAGCTATTTTCTGAGCAGAACCTGCTTATGTCTTCAGGTCCCGGTACTTATAGCGAGAGGCACACGTGGAGACAGAAGGAAGGGAAAGTGCGGGCTGGTCTGAACATTTTTGCCAGGGCTCAAACACGTAAAAACATTGAAACTCGGCAGTTATGCGTATAAATGCACACAATAAACAATATAGTTCATGGTCGACCCCATTGTTGTTGTCCTGACAACTAATTTTCTATATCTGTGCCATCGAAAAATAGGCGATTTGTGCATGACAGATGGCTGTGAGTTATGTCGAGTGCATTCATAAACATAGCTGACGAATTTCAGTGTTTTTTCACATTTAAAATAAGCCCAGAACTGCTATCTGTTTTTTTCAATGGTTTTCATTTGAATTTGTTTTAATAATGTTCCCAATGTTCAACCCCTACTGGAGGTTCTGACCTGTGTTCAGATCCTACGTCCAACCCAAGCATGGCCTGTGGCAGGCGTTCTGCCCAATCTGCTGTGGACGCCAAATCTCTGCTAGGTACAGTCTTTGGCTATGCGCACTTCGGTTGGGTTCAACAGTGGCGTAACAAACGCCCCTGCAGCGCGAGGCGATGGGGGAGGGAGGGTCAGTGGGATTGGAGGCGAGCTCCAGAGGCCCCCCTCAGCACAGCACCTGGCCTGCGTGAGCCTGGAGGGGGCTCCCTGCATGTTCTATGCACACCCCTTCCAGTTTGTTATGCTAGTGGGGCACAGTGCTTGGCCTGCGTGAGTCCGGAGGGGGCTCCCTCCATGTTCTATGCACCCCCACCCCCCTCCAGTGAGTTATGCCAGTGGGGCACAGTGCTTGGCCTGCGTGAGGCCTTGTGCCTAACTTGCCACAGACGTCAAACAGCCCCTTGCACGCCGCTCTGTGTCGAACGTAGGGCGGGGCCAGGACCTAAAATAAAAGGTGATGGAAAGGTGCTTCTTGAGGTAATGAAGCCCCTTCCCCGCCCTTAACTGCGCAACTGCGCGTACCTTGCCGTTCTTTCATATTCGTTACGTACAAAAAAGGTTCTTTAACCATAACCACATCACAAGGGGTTACATCCATGCAGTGAGATAAAATCACAATAACTCGGCCGTGGGAGTTTGGCCCCAGTTAATTATTTTGGTAAAATGATTCTAGCATGGGTTGTTTTCCAAGGCAATATCTTTAATGCTAGCAATCAGTCAGTGTGCGGCTTTGCGTCTATTAGTACACTTGTTCGACCCTATGTTATTGGGCTAAATTTATTTCACTTTTGTAGAAGAAATATATATTCTGTGCTAGGAATGGTTGGATTTTGATGATCAGAAAGGTCTCTGTATGGATCTTTGCTGTTTTTAGGTAGAAGAAAATCATCTCAACATTCCAGGACACTTGTAATTAGCCTGGCGCAATACTGAGCCTGTTTAGAGGTTGATCATTTTTTCGGTGTGTGTGTAGTTATGTTTAGTCAGTGTCCTGGAGCGATTCTCACGTTGCACCATAAATGCTATTAGATGTTATTGTTTGTTTTTGGTGGGTGTGCTTGAGATTTATTTGTTCACCGGAGGTAAATCAGATTGTGAGGACTGCAAATTATTCAGCTCGTGGGCGATTCTAGGGCAGGGCACTACTAGGCAGTTGCACAGGGCGCCTAGAAAGACAGATGCATAATCACACCAAAAACAACCAAATATGGCCCCACAGTGTGGGAGGTTAGTGGTAAAATAGGAGCGGGACAAAAATAATTATATTTCCTGCCCAAATTTTACCTTCGTCAATTAAACCCCATTTTTAAACATTCCTGCAGATAGTGGCAACTGACCCCCTCTTCTGCCCTACCAGAAAATGCGTACTTACTGGTGCGACACTAATAACCCACAAACATCTGCAGTTCTCCATTTGTGCTATCCTGCAAGAATTTTGTTTCCAAGTACTGAGGTACTGAGAGTACTAGCTACATGGAACTTATATATACCTCTGAAAATAGAGCAGCACCCAGTTTGAACTGAGTATCTAACAACCTTTATAGTGTGGTTATTGTTAGACCTGACAGCCTTAGGGTAGTCACCCCTAACTTTTTGCCTGCCTCCCTCCACTTTGTGGACACTGTTTTTGCTGGTTTTTAGACTCTGCGCACTTTACCACTGCTAACCAGTGCTAAAGTGTGTAGGAGGCTGGACTGGCTTGTAGTGAGTACCTAGGGGTACTTGCACCTTGCACCAGGCCCAGTTATCCCTTATTAGTGTATAGGGTGTCTAGCAGCATAGGCTGATAGATAATGGTAGCTTAGCAGAGCAGCTTAGGCTGAACTAGGAGATGAGTGAAGCTCCTACAGTACCACTTAGTGTCATATGCACAATATCATAAGAAAACACAATGCACAGTTATACTAAAAATAAAGGTACTTTATTTTTATGACAATATGCCAAAGTATCTCAGAGTGTACCCTCAGTGAGAGGATAGGAAATATACACAAGATATATATACACAATACCAGAAATATGCAGTATAGTCTTAGAAAACAGTGCAAACAATGTATAGTTACAATAGGATGCAATGGAGACACATAGGGATAGGGGCAACACAAACCATATACTCCAGAAGTGGAATGCGAACCACGAATGGACCCCAAACCTATGTGACCTTGTAGCGGGTCGCTGGGACTATTAGAAAATAGTGAGGGTTAGAAAAATAGCCCACCCCAAGACCCTGAAAAGTGAGTGCAAAGTGCACTAAAGTTCCCCAAAGGACAAAGAAGTCGTGATAGGGGAATAAGGCAGGAAAGACACAAACCAACAATGCAACAACGCTGGATTTCCAATCTGGGGTACCTGTGGAACAAGGGGACCAAGTCCAAAAGTCACAAGCAAGTCGGAGATGGGCAGATGCCCAGGAAATGCCAGCTGCGGGTGCAAAGAAGCTTCTACTGGACAGAAGAAGCTGCGGTTTCTGCAGGAACGCAAAGGGCTAGAGACTTCCCCTTTGGAGGACGGATCCCTCTCACCTTGTAGAGCCGTGCAGAAGTGTTTTCCCGCCGAAAGAACGCCAACAAGCCTTGCTAGCTGCAAATCATGTGGTTAGCGTTTTTGGACGCTGCTGTGGCCCAGGAGGGACCAGGAGGTCGCAAATTGGACCAGGAGGTAGAGGGGACGCCGAGCAAGACAAGGAGCCCTCTTAGCAGCAGGTAGCACCCGGAGAAGTGCCAGAAACAGGCACTACAAGGATGCGTGAAACAGTGCTCACCCGAAGTTACACAAAGGAGTCCCACGTCGCCGGAGACCAACTTAGAAAGTCGTGCAATGCAGGTTAGAGTGCTGTGGACCCAGGCTTGGCTGTGCACAAAGGATTTCCACCGGAAGTGCACAGGGGCCGGAGTAGCTGCAAAAGTCGCGGTTCCCAGCAATGCAGTCTAGCGAGGTGAGGCAAGGACTTACCTCCACCAAACTTGGACTGAAGAGTCACTGGACTGTGGGAGTCACTTGGACAGAGTTGCTGGATTCGAGGGACCTCGCTCGTTGTGCTGAGAGGAGACCCAAGGGACCGGTAATGCAGCTTTTTGGTGCCTGCGGTTGCAGGGGGACGATTCCGTCGACCCACAGGAGATTTCTTCGGAGCTTCTAGTGCAGAGAGGAGGCAGACTACCCCCACAGCATGCACCACCAGGAAAACAGTCGAGAAGGCGGCAGGTTCAGCGTTACAGAGTTGCAGTAGTCGTCTTTGCTACTATGTTGCAGGTTTGCAGGCTTCCAGCGCGGTCAGCAGTCGATTCCTTGGCAGAAGGTGAAGAGAGAGATGCAGAGGAACTCGGATGAGCTCTTGCATTCGTTATCTAAGGAATCCCAAGAGACAGAGACCCTAAATAGCCAGAAAAGAGGGTTTGGCTACCTAGGAGAGAGGATAGGCTAGCAACACCTGAAGGAGCCTATCACAAGGAGTCTCTGACGTCACCTGGTGGCACTGGCCACTCAGAGCAGTCCAGTGTGCCAGCAGCACCTCTGTTTCCAAGATGGCAGAGGTCTGGAGCACACTGGAGGAGCTCTGGGCACCTCCCAGGGGAGGTACAGGTCAGGGGAGTGGTCACTCCCCTTTCCTTTGTCCAGTTTCGCGCCAGAGCAGGGCTAAGGGGTCCCCTGAACCGGTGTAGACTGGCTTATGCAGAATTGGGCACATCTGTGCCCAAGAAAGCATTTCCAGAGGCTGGCGGAGGCTACTCCTCCCCTGCCTTCACACCATTTTCCAAAGGGAGAGGGTGTAACACCCTCTCTCAGAGGAAGTCCTTTGTTCTGCCATCCTGGGCCAGGCCTGGCTGGACCCCAGGAGGGCAGATGCCTGTCTGAGGGGTTGGCAGCAGCAGCAGCTGCAGTGAAACCCCGGGAAAGGCAGTTTGGCAGTACCAGGGTCTGTGCTACAGACCACTGGGATCATGGGATTGTGCCAACTATGCCAGGATGGTATAGAGGGGGCAATTCCATGATCATAGACATATTACATGGCCATATTCGGAGTTACCATTGTGAAGCTACATATAGGTAGTGACCTATATGTAGTGCACGCGTGTAATGGTGTCCCCGCACTCACAAAGTCCGGGGAATTGGCCCTGAACAATGTGGGGGCACCTTGGCTAGTGCCAGGGTGCCCACACACTAAGTAACTTAGCACCCAACCTTTACTAGGTAAAGGTTAGACATATAGGTGACTTATAAGTTACTTAAGTGCAGTGAAAAATGGCTGTGAAATAACATGGACGTTATTTCACTCAGGCTGCAGTGGCAGGCCTGTGTAAGATTTGTCAGAGCTCCCTATGGGTGGCAAAAGAAATGCTGCAGCCCATAGGGATCTCCTGGAACCCCAATAGCCTGGGTACCTCAGTACCATATACTAGGGAATTATAAGGGTGTTCCAGTAAGCCAATGTAAATTGGTAAAATTGGTCACTAGCCTGTTAGTGACAATTTGAAAGAAATGAGAGAGCATAACCACGGAGGTTCTGATTAGCAGAGCCTCAGTGAGACAGTTAGTCACTACACAGGTAACACATTCAGGCACACTTATGAGCACTGGGGCCCTGGTGAACAGGGTCCCAGTGACACATACAACTAAAACAACATATATACAGTGAAAAATGGGGGTAACATGCCAGGCAAGATGGTACTTTCCTACAAAGTGCATATGCTCTCTCCCTTAAAACATGGTAACCTTGAATCATACCTGATTGGACTATTAATTTACTTATAAGTCCCTAGTAAGGTGCACTTTATGTGCATAGGGCTGGTAAATTAAATACTACTAGTGGGCCAGCAGCACTGGTTGTGCCACACACTTAAGTAGCCCCTTTCCCTTGTCTCAGGCCTGCCATTGCAAGGCCTATGGGTGCAGTTTCACTGCCACCTCGACTTGGCATTTAAAAGTACTTGCCAAGCCTAGAACTCCCCTTTTTCTACATATAAGTCACCCTTAATGTGTGCCCTAGGTAACCCCTAGAGCAGGGTGCTATGTGGGTAAAAGGCAGGACATGTACCTGTGTAGTTATATGTCCTGGTAGTGTAAAACTCCTAAATTCGTTGTTACACTACTGTGAGGCCTGCTCCCTTCATAGGCTAACATTGGGGCTGCTCTCATACACTGTTGAAGTGGCAGCTGCTGATCTGAAAGGAGCAGGAAGGTCATATTTAGTATGACCAGAATGGTAATACAAAATCCTGCTGACTGGTGAAGTCGGATTTAATATTACTATTCTAGAAATGCCACTTTTAGAAAGTGAGCATTACTTTGCACTTAAATCCTTCTGTGCCTTACAATCCACGTCTGGCTGGGCTTGGTTGACAGCTCCTTGTGCATTCACTCAGACACACCCCAAACACAGGGTACTCAGCCTCACTTGCATACATCTGCATTTTGAATGGGTCTTCCTGGGCTGGGAGGGTGGAGGGCCTGCTCTCACACAAAGGACTGCCACACCCCCTACTGGGACCCTGGCAGACAGGATTGAACTGAAAGGGGACCTGGTGCACTTCTTAGCCACTCTTTGAAGTCTCCCCCACTTCAAAGGCACATTTGGGTATAAAACAGGGCCTCTGCCCTACCTCATCAGACACTTGCTGGAGAAGAAACCTGAACCAGAAACTACATCCTGCCAAGAAGAACTGCCTGGCTGCTCAAAGGACTCACCTGTCTGCTTTCTACAAAGGACTGCTGCCCTGCTGTTGGCCTGCTGCCTTGCTGAACTCTTGTCTGGCTGTGAAAGTGCTCTCCAAGGGCTTGGATAGAGCTTGCCTCCTGTTCCCTGAAGTCTCAGGACCAAAAAGACTTCCCTTTTTCACTTGGACGCTCCGTGCGCCGAAAATTTAGACGCACAGCTTGTGCCGCGGCGAGAAAAACGCCGCACACCGACGCTGATCAACGCGACGCTCTGGGGATGACCGGAAATCCGACGCACGGCTTCGCAAGGACAACGCCGCCCGACCTCTAGAGGAGAAATCGACGCAACGCCTGCCGTGAGATCGTAATTTCAACGCGCAGCCCCGCAGAACGACGCGCAGCCGGAAAACAAGCAGGAAAATCCACGCACAGACCCGGGACATCTGATAATCCCCGCGATCCACAGAAAGAGACTGTCCGCACGCTGGAAAACGACGCACGACTTCCCCGCGTGGAAAATAACGACGCAAGTCCGTGTGTGCTGAGGAGAAATCGACGCACACACCCTGTTTCCACGCACCTCTTCTTTTGTGGCCCTCTGAGGAGATTTTTCCACGCTAAACCAGGTACTTGTGCTTGAAAGAGACTTTGTTTATATTCTAAAGACTTAAGACACTTTATATCACTTTTCAGTGATCTCTCTACAATTTTCCATTGCAACTTTATTCTTTTTGACCTACAATTATCCTGATAAATATTATATATTTTTCTAAACACTGTGTGGTGTATTTTTGTGGTGCTATATGGTGGTATTGTATGATTTATTGCACAAATACTTTACACATTGTCTTCTAAGTTAAGCCTGACTGCTCGTGCCAAGCTACCAGAGGGTGGGCACAGGATAATCTTGGATTGTGTGTGACTTACCCTGACTAGAGTGAGGGCTTTTGCTTGGACAGGGGGTAACCTGACTGCCAACCAGAAACCCCATTTCTAACAGTTATGAAGATTCGTCTCTATATTTTGCAGCTGGAAAGTGTAATTGCAACACCGAAAACCTGCACTATGATAGCCTTCTCCTGCAGTGCTCAATTTGTAACAAAAGAAAAAAAAAGAAGTGTGTAGGAGCCCAACGTTTGTCTTAGGAACCCGCTGCCAAAGCTGCTGAATGCCAGGGATGCAGAATCCATGGCTGTTTAATCTTTCTTCCACCACCCTACAATTCCTGTCCCTTTATCTCACTCTTGAAGGTTCATTTTCATCCCTGTTGCTTCCCGTTGTCACTGTTTTCTCCTCTTCACTTTCCTCCTTCTTTCTCCAATTTGTTTCTATTTACCTCTTGCTCTAGTTCAAAATCTGATGGTGAAAAATAAGTCCTAGTTTCTAAAAATGAGCAGCGGTCTTCCTCCACCTGCAACCCCTGGCACAAATTAGGCACGGCCATATTTCTGCTTCTTTGTGATGGAATCTTTGAAACAGGAATCATTTTTTACCTCTTGTGCCGACCTAAATCTTTTGTAGGTGACTACTTTTCTCCTACACCTCAAATGGGCATCGGAGAACGCCGTACCAGGCATCAGGTGTTTCCCCTGGAGGCTAAAAGGGTGAGGGGCTCTTTTGTTACTGGGGGCCGGTTTTGTAGCAGTGCAGCAGTTTTAAAAACACTGCAAAGCTTCTTGTATATCTAACAGCTTTCAAGCAACAATAAAAGTGCCAAGATAACTCTGGTGATTACTGTACCTCCTAGAGAGAGATCGGGTTTTGTCTAGTGGGAGTTTTGAATCATCTAAGGCGGCACAGAGGGTTAATATGCCTGCTGCAAAGAACGTGTACTATACAGATCACAGAACAGTATTCTATGTGCATAGCTCAGTGGGATACTGCTTTTGTCAAATAGCTCTTTTTGTTACTGTGCAGTTCACAAGTTACAATCATAATCTAACACAGTGAGCTATGATTTGCAATCATACAGCTACATTCAAACTGCATGGTACAGGTTAAAAAGTTATGTTTTCTTTTCGCAGTCTTTCACTATCCTAATTTTGCTAAAAATGGTTTGTTTGGGTAGAAAATATATTAGTAAAGTCAATTCTAACCACTGTGTTACGTTCTGAATCCTGAGTTTATGATTCCTCAGACCAAGCACTCTTAAAAAATGCCTACCAGCATGGATGACGTGAATCCTACACCTTGTCCCATGAAACATTTTCTATACACTGATTACATACATAAGATTCATTATCTCTGTGTGTGTGATGTAAAGTGCTCCAACACCCTACGCTGGTAAAAGAGGAGCTATAAAACAAATTAAATACATGCAAGAGGGGGCAATGGAGAGATGAGAGGTACTGTTAGAGGATGATGGTGAGGGAATCATTGAAGAGCCCCATTAAAGATTGCTGTGTCCTGGTGTAGTTTAATGTCATAATTTACTATACTTTAAAAACAAATGCAATTCAATATATAATGAAGATGTGTTGTAGAATGCACAGTGTTTCAGTTTTTCCCACATTTTATTGGGGGTAGGGGTAAAGGGTGAGCCCCCCAAGCCCCATTGCAGGCTAAGCCCCATTGTAGTGGTCAGGCTTGCGCACTATGCAGCCTATGGTGGCTGGTCTAAAAAAAATGTCCAGGATACTTTTGCCTCCCAGTCCAGGCCTGAAATCAGAACTGTAAACTTAAAAAATATGATTGGCAAGCAGCAAACTACGTCTGACCTGATATCTGTAGGCATTTAGATACCTTTTGTTTTCAAGGGGGAAACGGGAAAAGATAATGAAGTTAGCTGTCTGAAGCTGTTAAGCATATGAATTGAATAGTTGGTGATACGTCATAGGAACTGGAGCTAATAAGTATTATTTTAATTTTAATCACAGTTATTTAACTACAGCAATCTCACTCTCCTGTACAATTGAGTTTATGTGATTTTTGATGATATTGATTATTGATGTTGTGTTGATTGTATGTATATTTTATTTACTCTTAGTCTATGTGTTACTAGTTTAAAGAAAAAAGACAACTTTTACGAAGGTTCTGAGATTATGACATTTAGGATTAAACCAGTGAGATAAACAAAAATCTCTTAGCCCAAATGAAGTGTTCCTACTTGAGAAAGGCAAATCCCCTTTTCTGCAAATACATTCCAGGGGATTGTTTTCCTAAAGGCTTCCCTAGCTTGTCATTCAAGAGGGTGTAATTTACCTGAACACCTGGCAGGTGTGTTGCATTTAGGACCATGGGGCAAGCTCCATGCCAGATTTTCGGGGTAGCCATGGTCTGTGTAAAGGAGTTCCATTAAAGCATATTGTGTGTAAGTGTGTTTTGTTTAGAGATTCTTGAAATCTGCCATGGATCCCACCATCATGTACCCAGGTAGGACACCAGTGCTTTTGATTTGGTTATAGAACTGCAATTTGTAATCACCCGTTCAGGTTGTTCTATAAGAATCTTGTCTTTAAACTGTGACATGCAAAACAATCGAAAGCAACACATCTGGTATGTCTACTGTACACAGGCGATGAAGAGCAGTATCAGTCGAAGGGCTGCGCTTCCTGACTGATCAAGGAGCAGGTCTTCCTAAAGGGTGCAAGATCTTTTAAGAACGTCCACAAAATACCAGTGTCAGAAAGCAACTCTGTGGAAGGTCTGACAAAAGTAGGGAATCACCAAAGGCTCACAGGAGTACAGCAGCACCCCGACGTCAGGATTTTTACTCACCGAGTTCCACAGTCACTGCAAAGATCCAGAATTTTCAAGCAGGATCCTTCAGATCCATACAGGCTTTGCTTGTTTTCAGTCCTGCAGGCGTTCAAGGTTGTGCCCTGGCTGAGTGTTGGCAGTGGTTTAGACATTGGATTGGTTAGACTGGGCAGAACTACAAGTGTGCTTCATAATCCTAATTTGGGATGGCTAAGGATGCTTTCTGGGTTCATCACCACAGTCAGATGGTTGTACGCCACAATACTGATTCCAAAAATGTCGACTAACGGATATAACAAATATAATATCGACTCCTGAAATAGTGCCTTGGTAAGTGTAGTTTTACTATTATTAACTCCGCTGTGATAATGTTTCTGGAGTCAATACCATGATCTTGATAAACCTGTTGGTTAATATTTTCCCTGTGATATTGTCAAACAACACCAGTAAGACACTCAGGGCTTACATTTGACCCCAATGCCTTGAAATCATGGAAAAGCACTCTCATGGCTTTTGTTGACATTAACAAAGATATCTGACTACCTCCTTGCAGTTTTTGTAACATACAGCGGTGCTACTCAGGGCAAGCTCCCTTTTCCTGTTGGATCATCTCCTGCCTCACTAAACCTAGTGATATCTTTCCCAGGTGTGGCCCTTCCTCCTTTTACCAGAGTCCACGTTGAATCTGCCCAACAGCTGCCTCACCTAATCTGTGTAAGTGTTACTCTTTACATGCCTCTTCCAGTACGTAAACCCAGTTTGCCAAACTGCTGATTTCAACCAGTTCCTTTCCTACCAGGTTTGAGTCAATTCTGATGTCAACCTTGGAATCAATTAGTTAGTAACTGTTCCTGAATAGAGTGGAAACACGTAAAGCTGTGTATTGTGAAAAGAACATGCGGTTTATGATTAATTGTGGTCCTTCTGGTCATAATGATACTTCTGATTATCGACAACCCTCGGGTATTGGCGTGCTTGCACCTACAGGGCTGCTGATAGACCTACCAGAAAACACAGTGAACTGGGCGTGTGGGACATGCGCAGTTACAAATGGAGTCACAGAGACAAGCATAAAGGGAGCTCTGCATACAGAGTTGTTGTGCAGAGAGCTCCTGCAGTCACCACTGTAATACGCGGACAACCTGGCCTCCATTCCTTTCTAGTAACACCTCGTTCAAGACACCGTGTTAGGGCCTCACCCCTTGAGCTTTCCGTCTAAAGGTATCTTTTCCCTCCAGTTACAGACCTTCCATGGGGAGATCCTACAGCACATAGAGAAGAACACCAAGCTGGACATGCAGTTTATCAACGTGAGTGAGGTCTCATCAGCCATGCTTTCTATCTGCACTCCCTCACCGCTGCCGTTCCCTCCTGTCAGTGCATCAAAGACTCTTTCCTCTATCCATGTACTGTTCATACAAGGTCTTCTCCAGGTTCCCTGCATTCTCATTAGAAACTCCCATACACCATTTTCCTGCTCGTGCCTCTAATTATGTAGCTTGTGCTCTCTAATATGCAGCATTCCCACCTTTCACTTCATTCTTTCCTCTCGAATTCCTTTTTGCAACCTCATTGTCCATCTTTGTTCCCACCTCTCCATGTTTAGGACAGCCGAAAGCGCTACCAGCTGGAGTACCAGCGACGAGCTGCAAACCTGGACAAGGGCATGTCGGAGGTGTGGAAGATGGAAAGGAAGAGAGACAAGAACCTGCGAGAAATGAAGGTGGGCATGAGGGCTGGTCAGGCCTGAAGGCCGGGCGAGTAGAAAGGAGCGCACAGGCTGACTATCCTGTGGCAAAATCAAGAGATTTCTAGACTGGAAGAAACCTACAAAAGGTCCACAGGTCACAGTTTGAGTGGGTCTGGCTCTTCCATCGTCTCAAGAGGTCCCTGTTGAGGGATCAGCTCAGAGAGGGAAGGGTGGGCCTGAGTGGATGGACTTCAGGAGCATCTCTTGAATGGAGGCACTGATGAGATTGATGTAGGGAAGTCTTTATGAGGAAATGGCAGAGAAGGAGTGGGTAGGTGGCATTAAGGCATGGCTCTAAGACAGGCACTACTGACTAGTACAGCAGAATATTTCTGTGCCCTCACTTGTATTTCAAACAGAAAACAATTAGAGTCCAGTCTTTATTTTACAGCAGCTACAGTAGCTCGGTGTGAAATATCATTACCACTGTGCTCTGTCAGGAAAATGGCAGCTGTTGCAAGAAATGTGTGTTTTTGATGAAGAGGTTTTATTTATGCCTTTTTAAAATTAAATGCACAAGAAAGGGCAGAAAGTTAACAAATAAAAGTCCCAGTGGTCCTGTAAAACAAACAAATTCATCCATAGTTCATATTGTTCTATAGAGTGCTATGCATTTATACTTGTCAAAAAACCTACATTGTCACGCCCTGGGTTCCATATAGGAAACATGAAATGCAATTTTACTGCACATTGTTTATGTTTATGAACCACGAGGGAGTCCCCATGGCTTATGTAGAACTCAGTCTGTGGCGTCACGCTATGCACTTCAACTGCAGTCCATATGTCCGTCTGCATATCTGTCTGTCGCCCTGTCTATTGTCTGTCTATCTATAAAGCGAGAGAGGGTGATAGAGAGAGCAACAGAGAGAGAGAAACAGAGAGAAAGGGAAACAGAGAGAAAGAGAGGGAGAGAGCAACAGAGAAGGAGAAAAACCGATGGAGAGAGAGCAACTGAGAGAGAGAGAGACTGGAGATGACCTTCGACTCATCTCTGTCATTCAGGCACTGCTGACATTAATGCCGCAAAGGGCAGTGATAGAGAAAGCCAGGGAGGGAATGACTGGATGACCTGGCCTTCCGTAAGATGAAGGCACTGCTGGGGCAGAATTTAGAGGAGAAACATCAATCGAGAACACAACAAAACAATTACTGGCAGGCCATGAATAGCTGGAGTGCTTGGAGGAAGACTGGATTTGCTTAAGAGGGGAAAAGAGCAGAGAAGAGAAGGGGATAGCAGAAGGGACATTGACAGGGAAAGGAGAAAATGCCTTGGTGGTCACATTCCCAGGTACGTTCTCCTTGAATGTGGATAAAGTGCGGTGATCACAGGGGCCGAGGCTTTCGGGTGATGGGTCATTTCCCCTTAGCTCCAGTGGCCCCTTTGTAACCATTTATAAATCACAGTACCTCAATACCCAGTTTAAGACAAGCCTGCAGCACTCCAGCTGTGGCATGGGGATTGATCCCAGTAACTCATCATGTTCTGAAAGATCTCTCTGCAAATAACATACAAAGAGAACTACTTAAAAAGAGGTAGACATGGTCTGCAGTCCACCTGCATTGCGCGCTCTACTGCCTCATTCTGACACATTTGTCTCCACTCCAGGAGAGCGTGAACCGACTGCACTTGGACATGCAGGCTTTTGTCTCGGAAAGTCAGAGGGCCGCTGAGCTGGAGGAGAAGCGCCGCTACCGCTTCCTGGCTGAGAAGCACTGCCTACTGTCCAGCGCCTTCCTGCAGTTCCACAACCAGGTGGGTACTGGGTGTGTGCCGCCGAGGGGAAGGACGTCGCATTATACCTACCAGCCTACTGTAGAGGTCTGTAGTTAAGTCAATTTCGACGCTAGTCTACCAGGTGCACGAGCCAAACTGGCAACTGGTTTCAAACACCTGGATTGTTACGCCAAACCTTTCCTGGTCCAAATGCACATTAACCTTAATAAATGTTGGTGGTACGCCATCCTATTGATGACACCATCTGTATTGCCAGCCTGCGCAATCCTTCAAACTACCCTCTCCAAACATTTGCAAACTAACAGTCGCCTTCAACGAACTCAACTTTGACACCCAAATCAAGTAGGCCATAAAAAGAGCCACAGGACACTCATGGGTCACTGGACTAAAACTGTGACCAAAAGATTGTTTTGCATCTGATTTCCTGGAGGTTACCCTACAACTGAGCTCACAGCTGTGTACCAGGAACACCGGTTCTGCACTTGACCATCAGGGTTTTAAGGTAGGTGGCTCAAGGCTTACTCATGCCAATGGTGTAAGGTAGAGTCTCAGAACTTCATCAAGCACATAAGAGTTAATAAACCACTGTCCAGCCAGTCCAGCCAGTGATTTTACTTGAAAAGGACAAAGTAGTTTAATAGGACATACAGCTAAGTACTACACGTGAAATACAGTGGTCAAAATATTATACATAATGTACAAGGGAGTTTTGAGAGCAAGGAGTAAACAATCCTAACTGTAGGCTACCGCAAGATTCTTGCAGGTGGTAGGACAAGATCAGTTTGCAAGACAATGAAGCCATCCCAAGGCCGGAGAGTATAATCTCCGTTACTCCACAGGGCTGTCAGTCAATACGCCAGTGCTAAGACTGGCAAGGAATAACTGCTACTAAGCTACACGTGTGTTTGCAAATATGTAGTCTAAAGTCACTGAGGTCCCAACAGCCCCTTCCAACAGCCGAAAGTGTACATGAATTTTCTTAGTTCCAAGTCATCATAGGCGATTCATCTTTGAGTCTTTCTAAGGTGGTCACTTTTGCTATCTCAGGTTGCCTTCAGATCAGAGGAAGGGGCGGAAAATACAGTCTCCACATGCAAGCGCAGATTTAGGAAGTGAGTTTTTTTTACTGTGGGGTTCACTGCAGGGCACTAGGGACACATGGCCTGGATGTGCAGAGCAACTGCGGTAGGTCAATGCACATCATCTCACTGCTTTTCTTTTTTAGCCTTTCTCTCCAGCAGCGCTCCACAGCAGTCAGTGGGCTTCTTCGCTGAAGCTGGTTTCAAGGCAGCTCTCCCTTTCAGGGTCCCAGTGATGAACCTGACAAGAGGTTTTGGCACTCACTGACCCCAACCCTGGAGCTCGGATCTCCTTCTCGGTCTCCAGTGGTGTGAGGGGGCCCGCGCACTGGTCATCTGCAAATACTGGCACAATGATTGAGGGTTTCTGTCTCTTGTCTCCGGTCCTTCCTGGCTGTTTGAGTATTCATCCCAGTCTAGCCAAGCCACAGTCTTTGCCCTCTAGTAGGGAGGGGTACCCTCTGTCCCAGAGACCCAAAACAAAGGCACATAAAAGTGGCAAACTTCCTCACTCACAACCTGTTGGGGACAACACGACTGGCGAACAATGGAGAAGGGGCAACAACTGACCCTACCGTTCACATAGGCACTAAGGGGGTCATTACGACCTCGGCGGTCTTGCAAAAAGACCGCTGAGGCCGCGGGAGACAGAATACCGCCATTGCCGGCGGTATTCCTGGCTCCCTATTATGACATTTCCACTGGGCCAGCGGGCGGTAACAGTGTTACCGTCCGCTGGCCCAGCGGAAATGTCACATCAACATTGCTGCCGGCTCGTAATAGAGCCGGCGGCAATGCTGATGTGCAGCGGGTGCAGTAGCACCCGTCACGCATTTCACTGCCCAAAATTCGGGCAGTAAAATGCACAACGGGGCTATGCCTGGGGGCCCCTGCACTGCCCATGCCAAGTGCATGGGCAGTGCAGGGGCCCCCAGAGGCACCCCAAGTCCCCTTACCGCCAGCCTTTCAATGGCGGTGTGTACCGCCACGGACAGGCTGGCAGTATATTGGAGGGGCCGGCAGTATGGGCGTGGCAATTCTGCCACGGTCATAATAGCGGTCGGAACACCGCCAGCCTGTTGGCGGTGTTACCGCCAACTTACCGCCGGCCGCCAGGGTCGTAATGACCCCCTCTGTCTCTTATCCTACAGACCCGGGGTCTGGTCCATCTCAAATGCCTCCAGAAATGCCTTGGAGGGGCCCTTCAATTCACACTGCTGAGGCAGGCTCCGTTCAACCTCTATCTTATGTACCATCTTCACATAGGAAATCCAAAATGTATTTCAGGGCTGCAGCTGTCCTAGTGCAATAGTAGGAGTGCACGTGAAATCTACTATTTGCTTAGATTTTCTACTCAGGGGTGTTATGAGCCTTTAAGAGTCGGGCGTCTACATTATTCCATGGAGGAAAGCGAATGTGCATAGATTTCTGACTGAATTTATGTTTTTAAACAGGCATTCTGCCCCCATACTTTACTCCCAATTTATCCTGACCTTATCTTTCCCATCTACACAGTCTGTAACATTCCTTCCATACCGTTTTTTCGGTTTAACATGCTTTATCGTACATTTTATATATTACATACCAAGTCGTCAAAACATTGACAAAATTAGGCTCTTATCTATGATCGAAATATGCATATAACAATTATTGCCACGTCTATATGCAGCTAAATGAGAAAAATCAGTTCGTGTACCTGAACGTTAGACCTAGCCTATCAAAGATATATAATTTGGATATATGTAACATAAGCACCATTTAAACATTTTATTTAAGTCCACTACCACTTTTGCGTTAAAATATGCATGTTTTGTCACTGGACTCAAAACTTCTACCATCCCCCCTCGTGCATTGTTTCTGAGAGCTACTTTATCTGCCATTCTGGTCAGAACTCGCGACCCCTTACTTCTCTTTCATAGAAGACCTCTTTTCAACTCTTCCTTTCTTCAAGGTTGTTTTCCTCATCTTATAAAACCTTCATTGTTCTTTTTTTGTAAAAAAACAAACATCGCAGAACCCCTTTAACTACTACAAATTTTGCCCTATTTAAATTCTGCATTATATGACCCAAACTCTTTCAGAAATTCTTGACTGCAATGTGCACCCCTCACTTTATTCAGATCTTCACAGTCACAGCTTATCATGTGCAGTCAGGTCTGGTTTCTGTCCCACACACTCTACTGAATCAGCTTTTTTCATTTGCTTTCTGGAGTAGTTTCATTACTATATCTCTGCTCAATTCAGTTCAATTCCTTTATTCAGCAGAAATGTAGCCATAAAAGTACAGAATTAACCATACAACATGTATTAATCACAATCTGTAAAGTGCCCTGTGCTACAAAGACAGGTTTACGGTACAAGAATTCCTGCGAAAACGCCGTCAATTAAAACAACGCCTTAGTCAAGGTGCATAGAAATCCTTGATTGTACAGCACCCTGTAAGAACAAACTCACATAAAACATGTTTCATCATCACTCAATTGTTTTACAAAAAGTAACGACTGCATACACTTTGTCAATATTGGCGACCTAATCAAAGGCTTTAAAAAAAATCTAGAATATTTTTGAAAAAAACGACAAAAAAGTGTAAAATGTAACATAGGGCCTGATTCTAACTTTGGAGGACAGTGTTAAACCGTCCCAAAAGTGGCGGATATACCACCTACCGTATTACGAGTCCATTATATCCTATGGAACTCGTAATACGGTAGGTGGTATATCCGCCACTTTTGGGACGGTTTAACACTGTCCTCCAAAGTTAGAATCAGGCCCATAGTCTCTTTAAAAGTATTATTACATGGGCAAACCCACAGCTCTAGATTGTGCTAGAAACCTAGCGGGAAATAAAGTTGGCATTTTACTGTGCCTGCTTGAAAGCTGAACACTAAAGAACATCCCATCTACCTCGCCCAGCACAAAGATAATCAGTCAAAGTGCTCTCATAACTAATTGGCAATTTAGACACAACTGATGCTTTTTAACGATTCAATGCCTAATCGTTTTTCCTGTGCATATGTTAATAATAGTATTTTGGCTTGTTTCCCACCCATTGTGGTGCACAATTCATAATTAATGAATACCTGCAGTGTGTCAATTGCATCAAAAGATTCTTTTACAAATGCTAACCAGAGGATTCTAAGGCCGTTATCACATGCCAAACAATCTTTGATTATTTCCCTGGATAATGATGCCTCTTTGTTCTTCTAGATTGAAAGCCACAACATCGGAGGTTGAATTTGAATAATATCACTTATATACGTCAGCGCAAATTTGCTATGACAAATATAATGAGGGACAGATAAAAGTTTACGGCAAAAGCGATTTTCTTCTACTTGGAATGCCTCAATATCCCTTATGTCCCAAACTCCCACTCCATATGTAGTGGCTGGGGGACATTGTGTGGAATAAATTTGAAGCATGGGGGCAAATGCACGCCCGCTGGGAGCGGATGGCATGCTGAAAAGTGAGCCAACTGCTCTAGATAGCTTAATTCTTCTTTTTTGATGACCATGATACAGTGGAATTAAAAGTCATCCTCAGATAGGAAGATGTATTAGTATGGTGAATTGGATTTGTTCCTACCACAATACTAGTGATAGGGGAGCACTTTGAGCCACAGGACATGATAAAGGATTTCTAAAAGTTTGTTTCCAGATCAAGATTTCCCATGAACTCCACAAAATAATTTACCAACAGATGCAAGGCTCTGGGTGTATGTGCCAGCAAAACAGAATCGTCTGCATAAAGAAGAACTTGGCATGGGCTGATAAGTACCAATGAAACATCTAGCATGTTAGTTATTAAAGAAGCACACAACTTATGTACAGAGTGAATAACAAGGGGGCAAGCATGCACCCTGACGTACCCCACGCTCAACGCAAATCTCTCTTGTAAGCTTGCCTCTGTGGCCGAACCTCACTCTGGCCGTCGTTTTTTTATGCATAGAGGACAAAGGGGTCTTCTCCATCCCCATTTCCAACAAGAGTTTCCATAATTTCCCTCAGTTAACACAGTCGAATGCCATGGTGAGGCTCATAAATGCTAGATATATAGGGACCCGTTTCGCCACAGTATATTTACCTAGAAGAAAACTGAGAATTAAACATTGCTCCTGCGTACCAATCTGTTTTCGAAAACCATAATGACAAGTATTCATTATTTTATTCTCCTTTACCCACTCTGCAAGTTTGTTATAAAGACCCCTCCCAAAGATTTTGGCTTGTATACCTATCAGAGAAATTGGGCAGTAGCAACTGGGAGAGCAGCGATCACCCTTTTTAAACGTTGATACGATTGCGGATAAAGTCCATGACTCAGGTAAGGATTCGTAGTTCAAATTTTTAATGACGTTGGTCAGCAGAAGGACCCATAAACTAACTTTACACTTTATGGTAGGCCATCTGGCCCAGGGGCTTTCCCTCACGCACTCTGTGTTATTGCAACTATGACTTGATATAGGGTTACACTGAGCGCAGGCCATGGCTCCGTTGTCATACTAGCCTCTACTCCAGAGTCCTTTGTTAGGTAAATTTTAGAGAGGTGTGCCTCCCATGCCTCACTACTAATACAACAGCTAGTTGACAGCTTTGGTGTGTTAATCGACCTTAGAGGTGAAACAAAACCCCAGAAAGATTTACAATTTTTAGTGATAGCTGCTTGTGTAAGACTATTCCACTGCTGGTTAGTCAACTCCGCCTTTCTCCTCTTAGTTACAGCTTTATACCTTTTTCACCGACCAGTCACTGTTACAGCATCCCTTGTGTGGACAATTAGGGCTTTTCTTAAATCTTCATTAGCCCCAGAACATTTGGATCAAACCACTTTGGGGTTTGGGAAGTCTTTTTCTGTGTTTCTATGGGCCTAGAAAGGCGGTTTTTAATACCTAAAAAGAGAGTTTTGAATGCACATGCCATGTTATCATTCCCATTACCCTCAATGTCTGATAAAAAACCCAGAAATAGATCTAAGGCCCATATTTATACTTTTTTAGCACCACATTTCCGTAATGTTTTGACGCAAAAGCGGCGCAAACTTACAAAATACAATTGTATCGTTTGCGCCGATTTTGCGTCAAAAAACAACACAAATGCGGTGCTAAAAATGTATAAATATGGGCCTACGTTTTTCTGGATAATTTTAACCAGCGGTTGTAAGGGATCGTGAAGATTCCAGCAGACTTTTAAAGTATATGTGATAGCCTCTAGACTACAGAGTTCTGGTTGGGTTTAAAGCGATTCTGGCAGGCATGGTTATTACAATTGCAATGGGATTGTGATCACTAAAGTCTGTACGAATGATGGACCCATGCAGAAACCGTTCTATTGAATTGCTGGATACAAAGATGCTATTGATTATAGAGTGGCAATTCCTGCCGCTAAAGGTTGGCACATCCACATCTCTCGCTCCCACCATCTCAAGCACATTAAGGCCCTCATTATAAACTCGGTGGGAAAACCTGCTGAGTTCGGCGCTGGTGGTCAACAAAAAACCGCCAGCGCGCAGAAAACTCAGTTGGCCACATAATGTTCATTCAGCTGGGCCAGCGGGTGGAAACAGTGTTTCCGCCAGCCGGCCCAGCTGAAAGCAGGGCTTGTATATTGACGCCGGCTTCACATGGAGCTGGCGGAAATGTAGCAGTGCGGCGGGTGCAGCAGCACCTGTCACGCGTTTCACTGCCCATAAATCCGGCAGAGAAATGCGCGACGGGGCTGTGCATGGGGGCCCTGCACTGCCTATGCAGGGCCCCCATTCCGCCAGCCTTTCCGTGGTGGGGTAAATGGCCAGGGAAAGGCTGGTGGAACCAGGAACATTATCCGGCGGGCAGCGCTGCTTGCATCGCTGCGCTGTCGGATATATAACTTCGTCATCGCCAGGCTGCCTGGTGGCGGAAGCCTGGTGGTGGCGGAGTTTCAAAAGTGGCGGTTCTGCCACGAATATTATATAGCGGTCTGGGCCGCCATGCCAGTGGTGGTAATTACTGCAACCGCCAGCATGGCTGCCCAGACCACCATGTTCATAATGAGGGCCTAAGTAAGTCCAATTATGCCAAAAAGTATCCTAATTATTTACCCCTCTATCAAGGCCAGTAGCAAATAAGGACTGAGTCCCTTGATCAGAAAATCCCAATTTAGCATTAAAGTCACCTGCTAAACATAGGTAAGCTTGTTGCCCCCATCCGTTTCCAGCCCCACAATTAACTCAATAAAATTAAACAAATCTAAAAACTTATGATTTAGAGAATTTGAAAACTCATTATTATAAAAGTTAATAAAATACACTGGAGGATTCCCCTTATACAGCACTGCTTGATAGCTATTTTCTCTAGTGTCTAATGCTACAGTGCTTCGCCTAAAGTTAGGCATATCCAGGTAATGAGGCCCCCTGAGGCCCGACCTAATACAGATGGAATGCTGGTGTGCTAAATTAACAGTACCGATCAAACATAATGGGATCTATTGCCCAAGTTTCCTGTAGCATAACATCCTAATTGCTATTAACTGCTGCCAATCCTGAAGAGGCATATTTGATTGTAACCCAGCCGTATTCCAACTCAGTTCTTATTGTGTCCAATATCTTACTTCTGTCTGAACTTTGGGAGTGATTACACTATGGTAGTTTAAAAAATGTGGGAACTTCTTCACCAACCTTACTAGGCAATGTCTGCATCATGGAAGGGTGGGGGAGTGATGCGACCATACAATGGGTAATTGCCAAGTCATTGGGTCAATCAAATGAATCCAGGTCACTTAATGGTGGAAACCTATATCTCAGGCCCACTGATGGGTGTACCCATTTGTGCCACAAAAGAACAGGTGCTTCGAGTTGGTATTCTACGTACTGAGGTCCATCTCCAACCACACACAATCTCAGGTTTGTAGAAATACCCTAATGGGTCTGCCTGAATCCCATTTGATCTGTTTCGATTTGGTGGGCCCAAGGTGGTCAAAAGACGAGCATCAATAATGGGGTTGTTAAAATTAACTATTATACAATCTCCTGCCCATTTCTTAGTATCTGGGCCTAGCCAATCTACCCTTCTTATCATATTTATGAAATTGTATACTTCCATGCCAATACTTGAATTAGACTTAAACCAATGCACCACCTTGTTCTTTAATTCTCCAAATGTTTTGTTTGTAGGGCTGTAATGAGAAGGTACATTTCCCAAGACTTTCACATAGGGAGTTGACTCGGGTGGGAAGTTAATCACCTTCTGTCCCTGAATAACACTAGTCTGAGGCACCATAGCAAGATCCTTAGAACGTATCAAGTTCTGCGTCAAGATAGAAGTCGTCGGTGCCAATGGGGCTGTGATGGACCTTTCCATAACATCTGCAGATGATGGAACTGTCGTGGGAAGGGGGGTGCTAGTGCCCTCTGGATTAGTGATGAATCCCCACTAACATTAGTAGTAGAGTTGCCATTAATATTATTAGGCACTACATCACTTGCAGCATTACCATCCTTCTGTAACAACGCTATATTATTCATTTGTGCTATTAAGTGCATAATTTGTTCCTCTATTTGATCTAATCTGGAAATAATCAACTCGAAGCTCTTTTCACCATCTTTTATGCCCTTCATGGGGATCGCATTGTATACTGTGTCTGTCTACCCTTCCACTGACACTATGTTGCCCTTTTTCCTTGGGGCCATAGTATGGCACTTGCTCTTGCTTCAAGGGCTAACAATAGGGCATGGACAAATATGTGATAAATTACTTGCTCCCCTAAGGAATCCCTCCTGGATATCTCTCCTCCTACCCAGAGAAGGAGCCACCAGTTCCTCATTTTGGATATTTCTCCCTGTTTCGGCCTAGCGTACAGCCAAGGATGGAGATCTTGTTCCTACAACAGCAATGATATCCACTACTCGACTGAGTACCTGGACCTTCGCCATGTGGGGATCCTCTCTCGAAAAAGAGAGTCTTCTCTTGGCTGATTCAATTTCCTTTGATACCACAGAAACCGTCCGGGACAAGAAACCCTCAATGCTGTAACTTTTACTGTACTCACTGGTGTTGTATGTGTGTCTACTACCGCCTTTCTCTTCCCCATGATTCAAAACCAAGCCAACCACAGATTAGAGGTGTATAATCAAAATCTGAAATCAAAAATCAGTGATGAGTATAATTGCCCCTTGGAATTACATATAACATGCCGATTTAAAAAAAGCCCAATTAACAATCCCTTGGCTGACCCCCTCCCATTGGGGCCCGCACGTTCTCCTAGTGGGTCAATTGTTCTCTAGCCCAGAAAAAAGAAAGAAATCTCCAAGCTCTGACAGCTATATGAGTCCGCAGCTCTCCTCCCGTGGGTCCACCACTTCAAGGTTAAAAGAATGGGCTCAATGCCTACCAGTTACTTAAAGTATTAACTATTGAATAACAATATACCTCATTGACTGGCAAAAATGTTTTTAGTCCATTCACGCAGCTGCATGACATACGTCCGCTTAGAGTTCCTGGCGCAGGGTCCAAAGGGGGTGGCTCTGTCCTGCCATCTCCTGGCACTAGTGGACCCAGGACAGGCCCGCCTTTGGCCCAGGCTTCGCAAGGGCGCGGCCCACGCGTGGCACTTACAGCGGGGACAGATGCTTTAATTTAGGCACCTGTTGGCACACTCCCAGGCAACGTCTGGCGCCTGCCGGGATGAGATATGGGGCCTGAAGCCTCCTGGCCTAGCTGATGGCGTCCCGCACAGCAGGGAAAGGTGCTTTAATTTAAGCGCCGGTTAGCGCACTCCCAGGCGACATGGGCTTCTGCCACAATGAGGTTTGGGGACCTGAAGTCCCCTGGCCCAGCTGATCGTGTCTCTCTACCCAAACCTTTGCTATGTCATGGAAATATACTCATTCCGTTTTGTCTTACTCTCACATTGGAGCACTCCAGGGTTCTGCTCTGGGCCCTTTCACTGTTTTCACTCTACACTGTTTCTCTTTCGTCAGATATATCTTCATTTGGCTTTGATACACACTAAAAAGCGGATCACACCCAAATCCTTTTATTTCCACTCTTTGTCTTTTCCTCTCTGTGCAAGTCTTCAACCCAGACTTTCTACTATCGAGTAGAACGGCAGAATTCCTTACATTTTAACTGAAAAAAGAACTAGATATTCTTCCTTTCATCAGCATATTTCTCCTTCTCCGTTTATTGTCATGTTCTATTTTGTTGTAATCGCTTCTTCAGCCCATAAGCTCCTTTCCACCTCTACCACTTCCTTGAGTATTATGATCAGACTTGTATCTATTTTTAGTAACTACAAAACATAAAAGAAATGGAGTCGTTTTTTTCGTTCTCTTTATGAAACCACCTTCTCAGAACTTTCTTACTTATAAGTTGGCAGGTCAGTCTGGTAGCTACTGCTCCGTTACAATCAATTTAAAGGTGGTTTTGCTCTTCGGGATTCTAGTCACACATAGCTGTACTTGTATCGTTGACAGTCGATTTCGAACGCATCTCATCAACAGTTTCACTTTATAGTTTTGTTCTCAGGTGTTTCCACTACACAGCTCGACCCTGCCCGTGATCTTATCTCAACCCAGTCTCCTCTTCGAGATTATTTTTGCCTATCTTCTGTTCTTCAACAACCAAGTGGCTCTTCCTTTTTTTCAATCTTTCTCTTTGCATGCTACCAAACTTGTGGACTACAGTTTTGGCGCATGTGAACCTTCCCCCTTTCTCTTTCCACTTCCTACAAATACCTAAAAATACACCTTCCTCACATGGACGTACCAACCTTGATCCACATCCTCAATCGACACGTTACTCTGCTTAAAATAGTGTCTCTGCCTACATTTTCTGTGTCGCAAGCAGGACTCTCAGAAAAAGTGCTTAAAGAAATTGAAATGAACAAATGAACAACATGAATCAAATGAAAGCATCTCAGCAGGCATAATAAATAGCACATCGATTGGAGCAATCTCCTGGTCAGTTATGGGAAATGCATTCCCTACTTTCATTAAATTGCATAACTTTAGTCATTTTATACGGTTTTTTTCAAATGTAATTCTTTAATGTACTCAATATCCACTATTTCTTGATGTGAAATAAAAATAGATTTAATTGTGTTTGAGCGCTGTTGTTCAGTAATCACTTTATTAAACTTCATTTCACCATGCCATGTCAAATAACATGATGTTTGCCTTCTAGTCTGATGTTTGTTTTATGAGACTATATACATCTCAGGAAAAAAAAAACACCAGGATAATAAATAATTTAGTCTATCAAAAGTTTAATAAAGAAAACTAAATATGTTAAAACCTTAATCAACTTAATTAAAACTCAACACCTCATTGTTGTGGTAGGAGAACAATTGCTGCAACTAACCTGTTCACACTTGACGTGTTTCCGAACCATGAAACTCCATTTTATATGGTCCATCCATCTTCTTCTAATTACACCCACTTAAAGCATGTGGTCTTATACTTACTACTGTTAAACTACCATGTCAGTTGTGGTTTTATCATGCCATGTTTCCTGCAGGTCTCATAACTAATATTGAGGCATCTGTAATCGATATAACTGATAGTTTAACAAACCAGTAAATTTAAGACTGAATATTGAAATTCAAAATAAACTATTATAAATTGCGCTGTGAAATGCGAGTAATACACCTTTTACCATAATATCATATCACGGAAAATCATACAGTAACATCAGAGCGTCACGTCATGCTACGTTATTTCTATGCTGTGGGCTCTGTGTTAATTATTTTTATGATCTAGCTTAGTAGAGACTCAAAACCTGGTACCCAATGAGAAAAGAACAGGAGTGAAGAGGATTATGGGACGGCAAGAATAAGAGGCGTCTACGTGTATGGGCTCAGAGGCTCTACCTTCTTCTGTTTCTGCAGGCCCGTGGAATTCTCCAGAACCGCGTTCCCCAATGGAAGGAGCAGGTGGACGCCAGCAGGAACCAGCCCGCTAACCCCGCTCCAAGCAAGCCAAACCCTGCCCAGGGCTACACTGCTAGCCGCCCGGCTTCAGGACTATTAGAGGTGAAGTGAGTTGGGAGGGAGCAGGCACAGAAATATAAAAGAGCATGCAAGTTCATCGATAATGAAGCAGGGGATCTGTTCTTCTGAACAAGTCAAGATTGAACTTTGAGTCACAACAAGTTCTTGTGTTGGGCAAAGAGGTGAAGCATTGAGGTTCACAACACATTTTCATTTTTGTTTTAACTAGGGGTTTACAGAGTTTTTCTTTAGCACTGAACTTTTGCAAAGGTACTTGTTCTTGCTTCTCGTGATGTTTGCGAAATGTACCTTCAACTCCACATAGCGAGACCATTTCACAACATATTGAGGTCATCTTGTCTCTAGACAAACACAGCCCAGCCAAGCTGGACAATGCGTTTAGAATTCTTCTCTGTAATTTAACCTATTGCAGACTGTACAATGTTTGCACAATTTTTCACTGCAGATTCAATGTTGCAAAGCTTTCCTCTGCACATCTGCCTTATATAGAACACATAGTTTTCTTAGAAATGCGACTCATGTAGAAACATTTTATTAGTGGTATGTAAGCATAAACATTATTTACATTGTTGCACACGTCATGATTTTCATATAAATTTGGCAAAATTAAGTTTCAAATTTCATAGACCTTAGCAAAGGTTGCAATAAAAAGAAATTAGCATATCCCTCGTTTTAGTATGTTGAAAATGATAACTTCTCCAATCACTTTTCATTTTTCCTTCCAAGGTTTTTACAGATATCAGTTTTCTATTGAATTTGTTTTTTAAATAAAACCTGGGCATTAGCAAATTAAGACCCATATCTATACTTTTTTAGCGCTGCATTTGCGCCGCTTTTTGACGCAAAAACGGCGCAAGCTTACAAAATACAATTGTATTTTGCAAGTTTGCTCCGCTTTTGCGTCAAAAAATGACACAAATGCGGCGCTAAAAAGTATAAATATGGGCCTTAGTTCTAATAAAAAGGCCCAGTATGGTAATCAGAAATGAAAAAAATGTTGAAAGTGGTGTTATGCAACCCTCGTGGTGACAGAGTATTTAGAGTCACATTGTAGGCAGTTGGAAAGTTTTGTGTGTGTTTGTCCTATGTGCTGGACAGGCTAGTGCACTACAGAAGGTGCAATTGAGATTTAGAAAATCATTCATTTATTTATTCTTAGCTCACTATAGTACTGGTTTTCAACTGGAACTCTTCCTTTTGTTTCACAGACCCAGAGGCCTCTGGAGGAGTTTAATTCATTTATGAGTCGAAGCTCCAACTCTATTATCCAAGAGGTGGAACGGGATAGACAGCGGACACCTGATCCAGACCGGAGAACCATGCAGAGGACATCATCTGTGGGTAAGCACCAGTCTTTCACAGCTGAGGTATTAACACCTCTCTAGGCACAGGAGCAGTGGTGTAACGTAGGTCCCTGTGGTCCGGGGGGGGGGGTAGGGAGGGGGCTGAGCACCAGGGGTCCCCTAAGGTCAGCACCCTGGCCTGAGTCCGGAGGGGGCACTCCATGTACACTGCAGGGAAGGCCCTCAAGTTTGTTACGCCACTGCACAGGAGGCCGAGGCCCAGTCCTGTTCATGCATGAGTATGCATGTGAGAGAGAAAGGCCAGGACTGAGTAAACATGGAGACTCAGGGCCATATTTATACTTTTTGACGCAAACCAGCACCAGCGCTGTTTTGAGTCAAAACTTTTACCGCCGGCTAACGCCATTCCTACGCATCATGCAGGCGCCTTATTTAAGGATTGACGTTAGCCAGCGCTGCGGACTGGTAAGAGTAAAAAAAATGACTAACCAGTTAGTGCCAGCGTAGGGGAAAATGGGGGTTGTGCGTCATAAAATGGTGCAAACTAGGTTTGAGTCAAAATTCATGGCTCAAACCAGACTTGCGCCATTTTTTGATGCACAACCCCCATTGAAATGACTCTTGTCTTAGCAAAGACAGGAGTCATGCCCCCTTGCCCAATGGCTATGCCCAGCATGGCCATTGGGCACAGTGGCATGTAGGGAGGCTCCAGTTAGGCCCCCCTATGCCACTTTAAAAATATTAAAAAATGATACTTACCCCAACTTACCTGTACCTACCTGGGATGGGTCCCCCCATCCATGGGTGTCCTCCAGGGGTGGGCGAGGGTGGCAGGGGGTGTCCCTGGGGGCAGAGGAGGGCACCTGTGGACTGCTTCCATGGTCAGAGACCATGGAAATTAGCCCACAGGTCCCTTAACGCCTGCCCTCACCCAGGCGTTAAAAAACGGCGCACATCAGGCTTGGCGCCATTTTTTAAGGCCCGCCCCCTCCTGTGCATCAAAATGACGCAGGAGTATAAATAAGGCGCACAGGCCTTAAAGTCATTCTTTGGACAGGAACGCCTACCTTGCATGTCATTAACAAAAGTCGGTTTCCCACATCCAAAAAATGATGCACACAGAGATTTTTTGACATCTGCGGGCTCGGGCGTCATAGTTTAAATATGGGTCAAGGTTTGCGCCGAATGTACGTCAACATTTTTGACGCACATTCGCGCAAACAGAGTATAAATATGCCCCTGAGTTCAATCCCTGCCCCCGGAGAGGCATGCGCTACCAGTCCTTGCACCCCAGTCTTCAAAGGCTTGATGGATAAAAGTATAACGTAGACATTTGTGTGTTTCTGGCAGGTTCTTTGGCTAGTAACCAGCAGCGGTCTCGATCCAATTCCTTCGGCGAGGTCGCCATCGCTGCAGCGGTTGTTGCAGCCACTGGTGCCGACGAGGCAGGTACCCGAGTGCAGGCCCTGGTGAACCACTCCACCAGTGGCAACAAGACGCTGCTTCGCTTCAGCAAGGGGGACGTCATCCAGGTGTTGGTCCCTGAGGCACGCAATGGCTGGCTCTATGGCAAGCTGGAGAGCTCAGCTATGTAAGTCAAGCCTTCCTCCAATCGTCTGTCTCTGGTAGGCTATAAAGAAACAGGCGGGGAGGCCAATATGCAGGTAGCTGACTTCAAAGGAGAATGAGACGTGATTGTAACTGCAGATTTCTGTGAAATGGCACCCATTTTGATGCTGCCTCACAACTTGTGGGAATGTGATACCACCTTGTGGGGAGATCGGGAACTGCGTTTTAAGCTTTTAGACCAAAACTGCCTCTTGCCTGGGTTTGTCCTATAAAAATAACGCATACATACATGCACACATACGTGCATATATACCAAACATAGTGCGCTAGTAGGACCTGGCAATCACAGCCGTCTGCCACAAAAGGACTTGCTTCCATACCACCTGCGCACCCCACCAATACCCTGCTTTTCCAATGCAAGGTGCAGTGTGGGGACCTCCTTTTTGCTTCAGTGTTTGCTCTTCTGTTGATGTTTCCTTTTTACAGCATGTCACACTACACCCCACCCTGTTTATTTAATAAATAATGTCAGTCTATTCCACGGAGTATACATAAATACCAGAGTAATTTTCCATATGTACCCTTCTTTCTATATGTGCTCCAACTACTTTACTAAAGGCAAATAGATCTAGGGATGGTGCGTCCTAAACAGGAAGACGTTGAGAACACTCACCGGTCACACATTTCTTAACATTAAATTGCAAATCTAAGCCCTTGGACTTCCTTCAAGGAAAACACACCTAATGTAACATGGCATCAAGGAACAAGCACTGGCAAAGCCAGTAGTTCTTGCCTTTGGTACCTGTTGGCTGAACAGCATCGAAAAAAGAAACTTTTGCCCATGTTGGCAACAGAAAAGGCCTTTTATTGTTCCCCCCTGGGGCATCCCCTCTATGGTTGGTCTCTGAATCTGGTGCTGCCCATGTCGGCAGTTTACCTGTCGCTCTTTGTCGGCTGGGTCCCAACCCAGTACTTAAAACCCCTTACACACAGCTCTCTCGGTATTCCTTACTAGACATCTAGTTGTCATGTAGCATGCACTGCTTGATGGAGCAGCCCGCTATCTCGCCACACGATGGCGCCATGCTCGCACGAGTTACAAGACCGGACATAAATCACGAGAACTGGGAGGCGCCAGAAAGGCAAAGGCTCTTAAAGTTTGTAGTGTTTCTGGAGATTCATCGGCTCATAAAAACTAACCGCTCTGATTTCAGAGGAAATAATTCAATAATCAGAAACATGGCCACATCCTAAATCACGCTGACGTCATGCTTCTTGTCAGCAGGGAAAAAAAACAATGTGTTTCTGAAATATTTTAGAACCTTTGACAGAGCAGTGTCATACGTGCTGAGCTGTGAGTCTATTACGTTTTCGAAGAGGTGCTTAATTTGAACCGGTGGTTTCCGGTGCAGGGCACCTGCTCTTATTTTTGGGGACCGGCACTTATTCTTCTGCCTCAAGCATTTTCTGCGAGCAAAGAGACATATGGGAAAGACGGAGGAAGAGAAAACATAAAAAAGCGACACAAAGGGAGAAAGCAGAAAGCTGCAATAGTGAGCTGAAGGGGCAGGGAGTGACTGTAAATGGATTAAAGAGGTCCGAGATTGCTGTGGTGTTGAGCGCTATGGAAACCTCAACACCAAAGTTTAATTAACGCGTGTGGTGGCCACAGACTCACGAGACACAGTTATTAGGATTTTAATTGCGGCGTGGTCGAGGAGGGCCTGCCGTGCGTTCAGGGGCAGCAGCACGGATCCTCCGTCTGTCTGCCTGCCGCGAGTGTGCCCCTCCCGGCCACGCCTTTGTTTATTTATAGCTCCGGGGCTCATGCCTCGGAGCAAGCTATTGTGCAATAACAATGGAGGGGGAATCCTCCCGGCAACACCCGGGGATTCCCCCACAAAACAAAGACACATAGGCTGGTCGGTTACATCACCGACCAGCGATATTACATTCCTCCCCAAAATTTAAAAAAAAAAAAAAAACCATAAACACAAGAAAAGAACTCCACACAGTTCAAAAATCACACAGATGATCACGCAGCCGAACAGAAGGGCAAGGATTGCTGCGCAGGTTGTATCTAGTAGACTCTAAACGATGAGACAGCACCTCCGGAGTCACATCACTAGATACAGTGTCAGCCGGGCCAGGAATTGGATCAGCATCCGTCAAAATAGCCGAACGAGACACTGCACCATCTGCACAAAACCCTGGAGATAACGGAATCACCTCCTCGGCATCACAGACCTCATCTCGAACAGCACCTTCTGGAGAATAAATCAGTTTAAACAAAGATATGTTGCGGGTCACAGTCTTGTCGTCACGCCGGGCTACAATAGCCGAACCATTTAGTTGGACAATTGTCCAAGGGACAGTACTGAATGGCGTGCAAAACTTACTTCCTGGCACGGTTTGTTTCAATAACACTTGATCACCAACTTTCAGCTCAGAG
Source organism: Pleurodeles waltl (assembly GCF_031143425.1). Classification (NCBI taxonomy): domain Eukaryota; kingdom Metazoa; phylum Chordata; class Amphibia; order Caudata; family Salamandridae; genus Pleurodeles; species Pleurodeles waltl. The sequence goes on from NC_090443.1 coordinate 331,835,207, forward strand.
GGAATTGGCCGGCGCCTACAGCTCGCCCGCTAATTCGACATCCTCCTCTTCTCCTGAACCTCGTCACTGGACACAGCTGGAGGAATCCAAGAAGAATGGTGAGGAATAGCATCCAACGATGCCCTCCCAAACGCAATGTGAGTCGGAGCTCTGTTGGTGGTTGTAGGAAAGTACCATCTTGCCTGGCATGTTACCCCCATTTTTCACTGTATATATGTTGTTTTAGTTGTATGTGTTACTGGGACCCTGGTAACCCAGGGCCCCAGTGCTCATAAGTGTGCCTGAATGTGTTACCTGTGTAGTGACTAACTGTCTCACTGAGGCTCTGCTAATCAGAACCTCAGTGGTTATGCTCTCTCATTTCTTTCCAAATTGTCACTGACAGGCTAGTGACCATTTTTACCAATTTACATTGGCTTACTGGAACACCCTTATAATTCCCTAGTATATGATACTGAGGTACCCAGGGTATTGGGGTTCCAGGAGATCCCTATGGGCTGCAGCATTTCTTTTGCCACCCATAGGGAGCTCTGACAATTCTTACACAGGCCTGCCACTGCAGCCTGAGTGAAATAACGTCCACGTTATTTCACAGCCATTTTACACTGCACTTAAGTAACTTATAAGTCACCTATATGTCTAACCTTTACCTGGTAAAGGTTAGGTGCAAAGTTACTTAGGGTGAGGGCACCCTGGCACTAGCCAAGGTGCCCCCACATTGTTCAGAGCCAATTCCCTGAACTTTGTGAGTGCGGGGACACCATTACACGCGTGCACTACATATAGGTCACTACCTATATGTAGCTTCACAATGGTAACTCCGAATATGGCCATGTAACATGTCTATGATCATGGAATTGCCCCCTCTATGCCATCCTGGCATAGTTGGCACAATCCCATGATCCCAGTGGTCTGTAGCACAGACCCTGGTACTGCCAAACTGCCCTTCCTGGGGTTTCTCTGCAGCTGCTGCTGCTGCCAACCCCTCAGACAGGCATCTGCCCTCCTGGGGTCCAGCCAGGCCTGGCCCAGGATGGCAGAACAAAGAACTTCCTCTGAGAGAGGGTGTGACACCCTCTCCCTTTGGAAAATGGTGTGAAGGCAGGGGAGGGGTAGCCTCCCCCAGCCTCTGGAAATGCTTTCTTGGGCACAGATGTGCCCAATTCTGCATAAGCCAGTCTACACCGGTTCAGGGACCCCTTAGCCCCTGCTCTGGCGCGAAACTGGACAAAGGAAAGGGGAGTGACCACTCCCCTGACCTGCACCTCCCCTGGGAGGTGTCCAGAGCTCCTCCAGTGTGCTCCAGACCTCTGCCATCTTGGAAACAGAGGTGCTGCTGGCACACTGGACTGCTCTGAGTGGCCAGTGCCACCAGGTGACGTCAGAGACTCCTGCTGATAGGCTCCTTCAGGTGTTAGTAGCCTATCCTCTCTCCTAGGTAGCCAAACCCTCTTTTCTGGCTATTTAGGGTCTCTGTCTCTGGGGAAACTTTAGATAACGAATGCAAGAGCTCATCCGAGTTCCTCTGCATCTCTCTCTTCACCTTCTGATAAGGAAACGACTGCTGACCGCGCTGGAAGCCTGCAAACCTGCAACATAGTAGCAAAGACGACTACTGCAACTCTGTAACGCTGATCCTGCCACCTTCTCGACTGTTTTCCTGCTTGTGCATGCTGTGGGGGTAGCCTGCCTCCTCTCTGCACCAGAAGCTCCGAAGAAATCTCCCGTGGGTCGACGGAATCTTCCCCCTGCAACCGCAGGCACCAAAAAGCTGCATTACCGGTCTCTTGGGTCTCCTCTCAGCACGACGAACGAGGTCCCTCGAATCCAGCGACTCTGTCCAAGTGACCCCCACAGTCCAGTGACTCTTCAGCCCAAGTTTGGTGGAGGTAAGTCCTTGCCTCACCTCGCTGGGCTGCATTGCTGGGAACCGCGACTTTACAGCTACTCCGGCCCCTGTGCACTTCCGGCGGAAATCCTTTGTGCACAGCCAAGCCTGGGTCCACGGCACTCTAACCTGCATTGCACGACTTTCTAAGTTGGTCTCCGGCGACGTGGGACTCCTTTGTGCAACTTCGGCGAGCACCGTTTCATGCATCCTCGTAGTGCCTGTTTCTGGCACTTCTCCGGGTGCTACCTGCTTCAGTGAGGGCTCTTTGTCTTGCTCGACGTCCCCTCTCTCTTCAGGTCCAATTTGCGACCTCCTGGTCCCTCCTGGGCCCCAGCAGCGTCCAAAAACGCCAAACACACGATTTGCAGCTAGCAAGGCTTGTTGGCGTCCTTCCGGCGGGAAAACACTTCTGCACGACTCTCCAAGGCAAGAGGGATCCGTCCACCAAAGGGGAAGTCTCTAGCCCTTTTCGTTCCTGCAGAAACTTCAGCTTCTTCTGTCCAGTAGAAGCTTCTTTGCACCCGCAGCTGGCATTTCCTGGGCATCTGCCCATCTCCGACTTGCTTGTGACTTTTGGACTTGGTCCCCTTGTTCCACAGGTACCCTAGATTGGAAATCCACAGTTGTTGCATTGCTGGTTTGTGTCTTTCCTGCATTATTCCTCTAACACGACTACTTTGTCCTTAGGGGAACTTTAGTGCACTTTGCACTCACTTTTCAGGGTCTTGGGGAGGGTTATTTTTCTAACTCTCACTATTTTCTAATAGTCCCAGCGACCCTCTACAAGGTCACATAGGTTTGGGGTCCATTCGTGGTTCCCATTCCACTTTTGGAGTATATGGTTTGTGTTGCCCCTATCCCTATGTTTCCCCATTGCATCCTATTGTAACTATACATTGTTTGCACTGTTTTCTAAGACTATACTGCATATTTTTGCTATTGTGTATATATATCTTGTGTATATTTCCTATCCTCTCACTGAGGGTACACTCTAAGATACTTTGGCATATTGTCATAAAAATAAAGTACCTTTATTTTTAGTATAACTGTGTATTGTGTTTTCTTATGATATTGTGCATATGACACTAAGTGGTACTGTAGTAGCTTCACACGTCTCCTAGTTCAGCCTAAGCTGCTCTGCTAAGCTACCATTATCTATCAGCCTAAGCTGCTAGACACCCTATACACTAATAAGGGATAACTGGGCCTGGTGCAAGGTGCAAGTACCCCTTGGTACTCACTACAAGCCAGTCCAGCCTCCTACATTGGTTGTGCAGTGGTGGGATAAGTGCTTGAGACTACTTACCACTCTTGTCATTGTACTTTTCATAAGAGAAAAATATACAAAACAAGGTCAGTGTATATACACATAGCCAAAAAGTTTTGCATTTCCTCTTTTCACTCTTTTCTAAGTGCTGAAAAGTACTTCTAAACTTTCAAAAAGTTCTTAAAAGTTTAAAAAGTTTTTTCTGTCTTTCCAAAAAGTTCTGAAAACATTTTTCTCTTTTTCTATCACTTTAACTCTCTCTAAAAAATGTCTGGCACAGGCCAAAGTGTTGATCTGTCCAAACTTGCATATGACAACCTTAGCTGGAAAAGAGCAAGGAGTCTCTGTATAGAGAGAGGTTTGAGTGTAGGGAAAAATCCTTCCTTGGAACTGTTACTTAACATGCTTAGAGAACAGGATAAGGCCATAGGTGCCCCATCTGTTGAAAAAGTACCTAATAGTTCCCAATCTGATTCAGGGACTCCCCCAGGAAAAGATTCAGGAAAGAAACTTCCTAGCCTGCCCATTACTAGACAATCTAGCATAGATGGTAATGATGATGAGCCACACCAAATAAATAGTGTTGTCTCACATCATAGCAAAAGCATTTACTCTCACCATACTGGTAGTAATGTTTCTGTAAACCAAGGTGTTAGGGTGCCTTCTGTAAGGGACAGGTCTCCTTCTGTTCATTCCCATCATAGCTCTGTTTCTAGAAATGTCCCTCCCACCAACCCTGATGACAGAATGTTAGAGAGGGAACTCAATAAGTTGAGGGTGGAACAAACCAGACTGAAGCTTAAAAAGCAACAGCTGGATTTGGATAGACAGCCTTTTGAATTAGAGAAGGAAAGACAGAAGTTGGGTTTAGATACCCATGGTGGCAGCAGCAGTATTCCCCATAGTCATCCTGCAAAAGAGCATGATTCCAGGAATCTGCACAAGATAGTTCCCCCTTATAAGGAGGGGGATGACATTAACAAGTCGTTTGCTGCACTTGAGAGGGCCTGTGTTGTACAGGATGTCCCTCAAAGGCAGTGGGCTGCTATCCTATGGCTATCATTTAGTGGAAAAGGTAGGGATAGGCTCCTTACTGTGAAAGAAAATGATGCTAATAATTTCCAAGTTCTTAAGAATGCACTCCTGGATGGTTATGGCTTAACCACTGAACAGTACAGGATAAAGTTCAGAGAGACCAAAAAGGAGTCTTCACAAGACTGGGTTGATTTCATTGACCATTCAGTGAAGGCCTTGGAGGGGTGGTTACATGGCAGTAAAGTTACTGATTATGACAGCCTGTATAACTTGATCCTGAGAGAGCATATTCTTAATAATTGTGTGTCTGATTTGTTGCACCAGTACTTGGTGGACTCTGATCTGACCTCTCCCCAAGAATTGGGAAAGAAGGCAGACAAATGGGTCAGAACAAGAGTGAACAGAAAAGTTCATACAGGGGGTGACAAAGATGGCAACAAAAAGAAGGATGGTAAGTCTTCTGACAAGGGTGGGGACAAATCTAAAAATGAGTCTTCATCAGGCCCACAAAAACACTCTGGTGGGGGTGGTGGGTCCAAATCCTCCTTTAATCAGAACAAGGAAAAGAAACCATGGTGCTATTTATGTAAAATAAAAGGCCATTGGACAACAGATCCCAGTTGTCCAAAGAAAGGCACCACAGCTCCTACCACTACAACCCCTACTGCTACACCTAGTGTCCCTACTAATAGCAGTAGTGGTGGGAGCAAACCTACTAATAGCCAATCCAAGGGAGTAGCTGGGCTCACTTTTGGTAACTTAGTTGGGGTTGGTCTGATTAGGGAGACCACAGAGGCTACTTTAGTCTCTGAAGGGACTATTGATTTAGCCACTTTGGTCGCTTGCCCCCATAACTTGGAGAAGTACAAGCAACTAACCCTAATAAATGGTGTTGAGGTCCAGGCCTACAGGGACACAGGTGCCAGTGTCACAATGGTGATTGAGAAACTGGTGCACCCTGAACAACACATACTTGGACACCAGTACCAAGTAACCGATGCTCACAACATAACACAAAGCCACCCCATGGCTGTTGTAAATCTCAACTGGGGGGGGGGTAACTGGTCCAAAGAAAGTTGTGGTAGCTTCAGATTTACCTGTAGACTGTCTATTAGGGAATGATTTGGAGACATCAGCTTGGTCAGATGTGGAGTTGGAGGCCCATGCAGCAATGCTGGGCATCCCAGGGCATATTTTTGCTTTGACAAGGGCTCAGGCCAAAAAGCAAAAAGGACAGGGAAGCTTGGATCCTGGAACAATGGGCCAAGTGCTCCCTAAAGCTAGGGCTAGTAGAAGCAAACCACTTCCTACTATCCCTCCCTCTACAGTGGATTCTACTTCTGAGGAAGAAGAATTCCCTCCCTGTGCAGAACCTACACCAGAGGAGCTGGAACCAGACACTGCTGAGCTTTTGGGTGAAGGGGGGCCTGCCAGAGAGGAGCTGAGTGTGGCACAGCAAACCTGTCCCACATTAGAGGGTCTCAGACAACAAGCTGTCAAACAGGCTAATGGGGATGTCAGTGACTCTCACAGAGGTTACTGGGAGGACAACCTCTTGTACACTGAGCATAGGGATCCTAAACCTGGAGCTGCCAGGAGATTAGTGATTCCTCAGGAGTACAGAAAGTTCCTCCTAACACTGGCACATGACATTCCCTTAGCTGGGCATCTAGGACAAATGAAAACTTGGGACAGGCTTGTTCCCCTGTTTCATTGGCCTAGGATGTCTGAGGACACAAAAGAATTTTGTAAGTCCTGTGAAACCTGTCAAGCCAGTGGCAAGACAGGTGGCACCCCAAAGGCACCCCTTATCCCACTGCCTGTGGTTGGGGTTCCCTTTGAAAGGGTAGGGGTTGACATAGTTGGCCCCCTTGACCCTCCTACTGCTTCAGGCAATAGGTTTATCTTGGTGGTAGTGGACCATGCCACAAGATATCCTGAAGCTATTCCTTTAAGGACCACTACAGCACCTGCAGTGGCAAAGGCCCTCCTGGGAATATTTTCCAGGGTGGGCTTCCCAAAGGAAGTGGTATCAGACAGGGGAAGCAATTTCATGTCTGCATACTTAAAGGCCATGTGGAAGGAGTGTGGTGTAACGTACAAGTTCACAACACCCTATCACCCACAAACAAATGGACTGGTGGAGAGATTTAATAAAACTCTCAAAGGCATGATTATGGGTCTCCCTGAAAAACTCCGCAGGAGATGGGATATCCTTCTACCATGCCTCCTTTTTGCCTACAGGGAGGTACCCCAGAAAGGAGTGGGCTTCAGCCCCTTTGAACTTCTTTTTGGACACCCTGTTAGGGGTCCACTCACACTTGTAAAGGAGGGTTGGGAACAACCTTTAAAAGCTCCTAAGCAGGATATTGTGGATTATGTACTTGGCCTCAGATCAAGGATGGCTGAGTACATGAAAAAGGCCAGTAAAAACCTTCAGGCCAGCCAAGAGCTCCAGAAGCAATGGCATGATCAGAAGGCTGTTTTGGTTCAGTACCAACCAGGGCAGAAAGTGTGGGTCTTGGAGCCTGTGGCCCCAAGAGCACTCCAAGATAAATGGAGTGGTCCCCACACAATTGTTGAAAAGAAGGGTGAAGTCACCTACTTGGTTGACTTAGGCACTGCCAGGAGTCCCCTTAGGGTGCTCCATGTCAACCGCCTGAAACCCTACTATGACAGGGCTGATCTCACCCTGCTCATGGCAACTGATGAGGGACAGGAAGAAGACAGTGATCCTCTACCTGATCTCTTCTCTTCCACAGAACAAGATGCTCTTGTGGAAGGTGTAGTTTTGGCAGATTGTCTTACTGCTGAGCAGAAAGACCATTGCATAAATCTCCTAGGACAATTTTCAGAACTCTTCTCTACTGTGCCAGGCACCACTTCTTGGTGTGAGCACACTATAGATACTGGAGACAGTTTACCTGTCAAAAGTAAGATCTATAGGCAGCCTGACCATGTCAGGGACTGCATAAAGCAAGAAGTTCAGAAAATGTTGGAACTAGGAGTGGTTGAGCACTCTGACAGTCCATGGGCTTCTCCTGTGGTACTGGTACCAAAACCCAATTCTAAAGATGGAAAGAAGGAAATGCGGTTTTGTGTAGACTATAGAGGTCTCAACTTGGTAACCAAAACTGATGCTCACCCTATACCCAGGGCAGATGAGCTCATAGATACACTGGCATCTGCCAAGTATCTAAGCACTTTTGATTTGACTGCAGGGTATTGGCAGATCAAATTGTCAGAAGATGCTAAACCTAAGACTGCATTTTCTACCATTGGAGGACATTACCAGTTTACTGTAATGCCTTTTGGTTTGAAAAATGCACCTGCCACTTTTCAGAGGTTGGTGAACACAGTCCTGCAAGGGCTGGAAGCTTTCAGTGCAGCATATTTGGACGATATAGCTGTCTTTAGCTCCAGCTGGGATGATCACCTGGTCCACCTATGGAAAGTTTTGGAGACTCTGCAAAAGGCAGGCCTCACTATCAAGGCTTCAAAGTGCCAGATAGGGCAGGGTAAGGTGGTTTATCTGGGACACCTTGTTGGTGGGGAACAGATTGCACCACTTCAGGGGAAAATCCAAACAATTATTGATTGGGTTCCCCCTACCACTCAGACTCAGGTGAGAGCCTTCCTAGGCCTCACTGGGTATTACAGGAGGTTCATTAAGAACTATGGCTCCATTGCAGCCCCTCTTAATGACCTCACATCCAAGAAAATGCCTAAAAAGGTATTATGGACAGCAAACTGTCAGAAAGCTTTTCAGGAGCTGAAGCAGGCCATGTGCTCTGCACCTGTCCTGAAAAGCCCTTGTTACTCTAAAAAATTCTATGTCCAAACTGATGCATCTGAATTAGGAGTAGGGGCAGTCCTATCACAACTTAATTCTGAGGGCCCGGATCAACCTGTTGCTTTTATTAGTAGAAGGTTGACCCCTAGAGAAAAGCGTTGGTCTGCCATTGAGAGGGAGGCCTTTGCTGTGGTCTGGGCTCTGAAGAAGTTGAGGCCATACCTGTTTGGCACTCACTTCATTGTTCAGACAGACCACAAACCTCTACTTTGGCTAAAACAAATGAAAGGTGAAAATCCTAAATTGTTGAGGTGGTCCATATCCCTACAGGGAATGGACTATACAGTGGAACATAGACCTGGGAGTAGCCACTCCAATGCAGATGGACTCTCCAGATATTTCCACTTAGACAATGAAGACTCATCAGGTCATAGCTAGTCTTATTGTCCTTCGTTTGGGGGGGGGGTTGTGTAGGAAAGTACCATCTTGCCTGGCATGTTACCCCCATTTTTCACTGTATATATGTTGTTTTAGTTGTATGTGTCACTGGGACCCTGGTAACCCAGGGCCCCAGTGCTCATAAGTGTGCCTGAATGTGTTACCTGTGTAGTGACTAACTGTCTCACTGAGGCTCTGCTAATCAGAACCTCAGTGGTTATGCTCTCTCATTTCTTTCCAAATTGTCACTGACAGGCTAGTGACCATTTTTACCAATTTACATTGGCTTACTGGAACACCCTTATAATTCCCTAGTATATGATACTGAGGTACCCAGGGTATTGGGGTTCCAGGAGATCCCTATGGGCTGCAGCATTTCTTTTGCCACCCATAGGGAGCTCTGACAATTCTTACACAGGCCTACCACTGCAGCCTGAGTGAAATAACGTCCACGTTATTTCACAGCCATTTTACACTGCACTTAAGTAACTTATAAGTCACCTATATGTCTAACCTTTACCTGGTAAAGGTTAGGTGCAAAGTTACTTAGGGTGAGGGCACCCTGGCACTAGCCAAGGTGCCCCCACATTGTTCAGAGCCAATTCCCTGAACTTTGTGAGTGCGGGGACAGCAGTACACGCGTGCACTACATATAGGTCACTACCTATATGTAGCTTCACAATGGTAACTCCGAATATGGCCATGTAACATGTCTATGATCATGGAATTGCCCCCTCTATGCCATCCTGGCATAGTTGGCACAATCCCATGATCCCAGTGGTCTGTAGCACAGACCCTGGTACTGCCAAACTGCCCTTCCTGGGGTTTCTCTGCAGCTGCTGCTGCTGCCAACCCCTCAGACAGGCATCTGCCCTCCTGGGGTCCAGCCAGGCCTGGCCCAGGATGGCAGAACAAAGAACTTCCTCTGAGAGAGGGTGTGACACCCTCTCCCTTTGGAAAATGGTGTGAAAGCAGGGGAGGAGTAGCCTCCCCCAGCCTCTGGAAATGCTTTCTTGGGCACAGATGTGCCCAATTCTGCATAAGCCAGTCTACACCGGTTCAGGGACCCCTTAGCCCCTGCTCTGGCGCGAAACTGGACAAAGGAAAGGGGAGTGACCACTCCCCTGACCTGCACCTCCCCTGGGAGGTGTCCAGAGCTCCTCCAGTGTGCTCCAGACCTCTGCCATCTTGGAAACAGAGGTGCTGCTGGCACACTGGACTGCTCTGAGTGGCCAGTGCCACCAGGTGACGTCAGAGACTCCTGCTGATAGGCTCCTTCAGGTGTTAGTAGCCTATCCTCTCTCCTAGGTAGCCAAACCCTCTTTTCTGGCTATTTAGGGTCTCTGTCTCTGGGGAAACTTTAGATAACGAATGCAAGAGCTCATCCGAGTTCCTCTGCATCTCTCTCTTCACCTTCTGATAAGGAAACGACTGCTGACCGCGCTGGAAGCCTGCAAACCTGCAACATAGTAGCAAAGACGACTACTGCAACTCTGTAACGCTGATCCTGCCGCCTTCTCGACTGTTTTCCTGCTTGTGCATGCTGTGGGGGTAGCCTGCCTCCTCTCTGCACCAGAAGCTCCGAAGAAATCTCCCGTGGGTCGACGGAATCTTCCCCCTGCAACCGCAGGCACCAAAAAGCTGCATTACCGGTCCCTTGGGTCTCCTCTCAGCACGACGAACGAGGTCCCTCGAATCCAGCGACTCTGTCCAAGTGACCCGCACAGTCCAGTGACTCTTCAGCCCAAGTTTGGTGGAGGTAAGTCCTTGCCTCACCTCGCTGGGCTGCATTGCTGGGAACCGCGACTTTACAGCTACTCCGGCCCCTGTGCACTTCCGGCGGAAATCCTTTGTGCACAGCCAAGCCTGGGTCCACGGCACTCTAACCTGCATTGCACGACTTTCTAAGTTGGTCTCCGGCGACGTGGGACTCCTTTGTGCAACTTCGGCGAGCACTGTTTCACGCATCCTCGTAGTGCCTGTTTCTGGCACTTCTCCGGGTGCTACCTGCTTCAGCGAGGGCTCTTTGTCTTGCTCTACGTCCCCTCTCTCTTCAGGTCCAATTTGCTACCTCCTGGTCCCTCCTGGGACCCAGCAGCGTCCAAAAACGCCAAACACACGATTTGCAGCTAGCAAGGCTTGTTGGCGTCCTTCCGGCGGGAAAACACTTCTGCACGACTCTCCAAGGCGAGAGGGATCCGTCCACCAAAGGGGAAGTCTCTAGCCCTTTTCGTTCCTGCAGAAACTTCAGCTTCTTCTGTCCAGTAGAAGCTTCTTTGCACCCGCAGCTGGCATTTCCTGGGCATCTGCCCATCTCCGACTTGCTTGTGACTTTTGGACTTGGTCCCCTTGTTCCACAGGTACCCTAGATTGGAAATCCACAGTTGTTGCATTGCTGGTTTGTGTCTTTCCTGCATTATTCCTCTAACACGACTACTTTGTCCTTAGGGGAACTTTAGTGCACTTTGCACTCACTTTTCAGGGTCTTGGGGAGGGTTATTTTTCTAACTCTCACTATTTTCTAATAGTCCCAGCGACCCTCTACAAGGTCACATAGGTTTGGGGTCCATTCGTGGTTCGCATTCCACTTTTGGAGTATATGGTTTGTGTTGCCCCTATCCCTATGTTTCCCCATTGCATCCTATTGTAACTATACATTGTTTGCACTGTTTTCTAAGACTATACTGCATATTTTTGCTATTGTGTATATATATCTTGTGTATATTTCCTATCCTCTCACTGAGGGTACACTCTAAGATACTTTGGCATATTGTCATAAAAATAAAGTACCTTTATTTTTAGTATAACTTGTGTTTTCTTATGATATTGTGCATATGACACTAAGTGGTACTGTAGTAGCTTCACACGTCTCCTAGTTCAGCCTAAGCTGCTCTGCTAAGCTACCATTATCTATCAGCCTAAGCTGCTAGACACCCTATACACTAATAAGGGATAACTGGGCCTGGTGCAAGGTGCAAGTACCCCTTGGTACTCACTACAAGCCAGTCCAGCCTCCTACAGTGGTGGAATGTGGTGTTTGCCGGTAATTCCTCAGGAACGAAAATATAGCATATTCAATAGCTTGACCACCATGGACAGCAATTCGAATAACTTCATTAAGAGTCCTCATGAACCTCTCGACCTCACCGTTAGCTTGAGGCCAACGTGGAGTAATCCGACGGTGATAGGTGCCAGTGATGTGGAGGTAATCTGCTAATTCTTTACTTTGGAAAGGAGGCCCATTATCTGTTTTAATCTCCGATATCAAACCATGGGTCGCCATTGCTTTCTCTAGACCAGAAATTACGACATCAGCGGTAAGGGTGGGGATGATTTCCACTTCAGGATATTTTGAAAAATCATCGATGAGGACCATAGTGTGACGACCATCAGGTAAGCTTCCAAAATCCAAACTTGCCGACACCCACAGGCCAGCCGGGGCGGGCCAGTCTGGACCGGATCAGGTCGACTCGGCTCACCTGTGACCTGACACCACCGGCAGGACCTCACTAGATGCTCCACTTGTTCGTCCATTAGAGGAAACCACACCTTCGACCGGAGACAGTTTTCGTTTTAACCATTCCCTGATGACCATTATGTGCCAACTCGACCGCTCTGGGAGTGAGGGAAGAGGGAACGACCAATCTATTTCCCCTCAACAGACAGCCGTCGGCATCAGTGGTTAGCTCATCCCTCACATGGTAAAGACTTCCGATAATGCGTTGGGAGTCGGGAGTTAGCAGAGGCATCTGCCCCTTCAATCGGTGCCACTGATTATTGCGCATAGCCACCATAACCTTCTGTAAACACTCATCACGCTTAGTGGCTCGCACAATCTCACTCAGTGTCATTGGTATCGGCCGGGACCTGTCCGTGATATATCAGACATATTCTTCAGTTTCCTGTGCCTCTTCCATCTCCACTGAGGAGGCCTCACGGGGATGCCTTGACAAATAGTCAGCAGGATTTTCAGATCCAGGTCGGTATTCTAACTGGCACCGATAATCTTGTAACTGCAACATCCACTTCTCAATCCTGGGAGGTGGTTTGGACACAGTACCATCAAAAAGGGGAAGTAATGGTTTATGGTCAGTAGTCACGACAAATGGGCGGCCATAGACATAAATATGGAAATGCTTACAACCCCAATGTACCGCAATTGCTTCTTTTTCTATCTGCGAGTATCACTGTTCCGTGTTAGTAAGCGATCGGCTGGCATAGGCCACAGGATACCACATGCCTTCGGTGTATTCCTGCAGTAACACAGCTCCTAACCCTTTTGGCCCAGCATCAACGGCAATTTTGGTGCGACGTTTTGGGTCGAAAAATTTCAAAATTGTCTCACTGGACAGCGCATCTTTGATCAGATCAAATGCCAACTGTTCGGGGACTCCCCACCTCCATGGCTCAGAAGTTTTGGTGAGACTCCGCAAAGGCTGCGTGAGGTTAGACAAGTCCTTAATGAAACGGCCACAATAATTCACCATTCCTAGGAAACTCTGAACTTCAGTGATATTGGTGGGAGGAGGCGCACTTTTAATGTCACTAACTTTGGCCGGATCTGGAGCTACCCCGCTCGAGGAAAATACATAACCCAAGAACTGTATTTTGTCCTTCAAGAATTCACACTTTTCTCGATGAAGGGTGAGTCCTGAGTCCTGAATACGCTGTAGAACTTTCTGTAGTCTAGAATGGTGTTCTGCAACAGTGGGCGCATGAACAAGAATGTCCTCACTGACATTGATTGTTCCAGGCAAACCAACCAGTAGCTACTGAATTACATTTTGGAACACCTCTGCAGCACTGGATACTCCAAAACTCAATCTTTTATACCTCCGAAGCCCAACATGTGTAGAGAACGTCGTAATGTAGCGTGAGTCTTTGTCCAATACCAGCTGGTGGTATCCTGATCGAAGATCCAGTTTCGATAACCATCGCGAATCACTGAGCTCCCCCAGGATATCATCTATCGTCGGCGTGAGATGTCTTTCCCTTCTGATGGCAACATTAGGGAGGCGCATGTCCACACAAATTCTCACCTCGCCAGGTTGTTTGGGCTTCCTTTCTACCACGATGGGGGAGACCCAGGGAGTGGGTCCAGACACCTTCTCGATGATCCCAGCTCTTTCCAAGTTCTCCAGTTCTCTCTCTACTTTGGGGCGAAGGTGGAACGCCACTCGCCTGTGACGAAGAGCTACTGGTTGCACCCTAGGATCAATGTGGAGCTTGATTTCTCTACCTCGGAGACACCCTATGCCATTGAACACCCCTTCATATCGGGCGACCAATTCTGTTACGGACTCTTGATGAATGCTGAAAGCGAATGTCACAATCGCCAACTCTTCAGCAGCTTTGCATCCCAACAGCATGCCCGTTCCTCCTTCAGTCACATAGACTTTTGCCGTAGTGGACTGTGATCCATGCGCAAGATTGGTTTGGAACATACCTCTCAACGCCAAAGGGGTACTCTGCCCATACACATATACTTTGATGTTTGTCTTGGTTAACGCGAGAGGCAGTGCCATCCGATGATACTCTTCTGCAGCCAAAAGATTTATTGATGCCCCAGTGTCCACTACAGCCACAATACGGTGATCGCCCATCACTATTTGGCACCTTGGAAGAGATGCCTGCTGGGGACTAGAGAGTTTGACCGCAAATAAGGAATGTACCACATGAATCATTGTCTCATCGTCATCCATGTCACTCCCTCGTTCTACTTTTTCTGGAATAGCCTCTTCCAGTGCAACATTGACAGATGCACTTGCAGCTGTCTTCGACCGGAAAACCTTTGCAAAATGATAAATTTTTCCACAGCTGGAACATATTTTTCCTCTGGCTGGGCACTCAGATGACCTGTGCGGTATTCCTCCACAATACCCGCATTGCCTTGTTCGGGCTTTATTCAGCTTTTGTCTGGGCCGGTTACCGGGCGTTGTGGCTACATTGACCACCTCTTCTTTTATGGGTCGTTGTAATGCAGCTTCCATGTGTGAGGCTCTGGCTTTCAACAGTTATTTTGTGCGCCCTAACTGTAAGATATCTGGCAATGATTTTCCAGATTCCTCCAGGATGCGCTCTCGAAGCCTTAGAGATGCACACCCTTGAATGAACTGCCCTCTTACCTCCTCCATTTCGTCATTGAATCGGCACGTGCTCGCCAGCTCTCTCAACCTTAGGTGGAACGCATCCAGCGACTCTTCCATTTGTTGCCTCGCTTGTCTAAATATTAATCTTTCATAGTCTGTGTTGACCATAGGTTCAAAATGCCTGTTAAGTGCCGCTATCAGCGTAGCATGTGTTTTGGGTTCATTCTCCACTAGTTTTTTTGATATCTTGTATATGTCTTTACCACCTATATGGATCAGCAATGCACACTTCTGGTCATCTTCTACCTTGGTGAATTCAAAGAATAGGAGTACCCTTTCTACCCACTCTTTCCACTTTGGAGCCTGGGTAGATGGTGCTCCCTCTACAATGAATGGTTCTACCGGAGGTATTGCGGACATTGTTGCTAGTTGGGTTGAAAAATTGCCATAGACTTACTCCTGCCGTGCAGGTGACAGCGGTATTTATGCAGCGTTTTCTTTCTTTTTTTTAATTGGCCATGTAAACGCTGCAGGAGCACCGCGTGTGATTTACACGTCCGCAGCGAAACACAGCCAGGGGCGAGGGTTCGCGCACCCTCGTCGCCAATTTGTGGTGTTGAGCGCTATGGAAGCCTCAACACCAAAGTTTAATTAACGCGCATGGTGGCCACAAACTCACGCGACACAGTTGTTAGGATTTTAATTGCGGTGTGGTCGAGGAGGGCCTGCCGCGCGTTCAGGGGCAGCAGCACGGATCCTCCGTCTGTCTGCCTGCCGTGTTTGTGCCCCTCCCGGCCACGCCTTTGTTTATTTATAGCTCTGGGGCTCATGCCTCGGAGCAAGCTATTGTGCAATAACATGGAGGGGGAATACTCCCGGAAACACCCGGGGATTCCCCCACAAAACAAAGACACATAGGCTGGTCGGTTACATCACCGACCAGCGAGATTACAATGGCTTCGGGATTACGCTGCCTCAGTATTCAGTGCTCGCACATTTAACTGCAGCTGCCGCTATTCCAGAGGAGAGATTTGGGCACTGGCACGGTTTTATTTGCAAATTAAGCACTGTTTCGAAGCCCCTGTTTCTATCCCTTGGTTACATTTTGCAGAATATTTTATCACGATTTCTTGCAAGTGGGGTTGCGTTCAGTTAACAGTACTTTGGGGGGTTGGGAGTAGGATTTCCGAGTGTATGATGCTGGGTCTGGGGCTCCCTGGAAGTGGTGTGATGTCTGTGTCTCTGCTGCAGGACTGGCTGGTTCCCCGAGGCATATGTGAAATCTCTGGGAGACGAACGAGACGAGGACCTATCCCCAAGGTAAAACTGACTTTTTTGTTTATATATCTCTTTCTCACACAAGCTAACATTTTAGAAGAGGTAACTGCAAGATTAAAAATAAATAATCGGGAGAATGTATGCCCCCCATTGACTTCTATTGAAACAGAGGCGATTTCAGACGGGAGACAGTCAAAATAAAGCCGTTTGTGGCTTCAAAAACCAGGTGTCTCCCGCCTGAATCGGGTCTATTGGCATGTATGATTTCTCTCGTCAGCCCCATATACAACTTTCTTTGTCCACTCCTCACATTTTGACCCCCTTTTAGCCTTTTAGCATCCTCAACCCCAACACTTTGGCCTTCTGTACCCTTATTATGTGCCTCTCCTCACCCTCATTCAGTTCTGCTGTCCCCTCAGCCAGCACCTGGATCTGAGAAGACATCTCCTCTCTGTCTCTCTGCAGGTCCTTCCCTCTGCGTGGCGCCCACAGTGCAGGGACGCTCCTGGACAACTCGAGTGACCTCCCAGTGGCAGACTACCGGGTCACTGCTGACACCATGAGTTCTCGGTCCACGCCGGTCTCCAAGGACAACAGCCGGCGTGGCAGTGTGGCAAGCACCACATCTCAAGGAAGGGTAAGTGTTTTTCAGGTGGTCTCGCTTATCACCTAAGTTCTTTATGTACAGCTCCTTGGAGTGCCCTCTCCATGTAAGGCATTTGTACATTGACCTTGTGCATAGCAAGTTCATCCTGCAAACACTCAAGCATGGTCCCGCAGAGTTCTCAAGCATTCTCAGCTGTACAGCCACCAAGCTGTGGTCGCCAACCCTAAACTTTGATCTTAAGCCTAGAAACACATTGGTAAGGTTTGTGGGATAGCCAATGAAACTGGCACACACACACATATATAAACACACAAATTCTTTAACTGCACATATAGATTGATGTAGCCGGATACATTTTTCAATTCTTTCTATCCATACTACTTTGAAGAACAGAACAAAATGATGAAACATCTGAGAATATAGCAACAAGTAAGACAACCAGGAAATCACACATAAAATTTCACCAGTGGAGAGTGAGGGTGACGAGGTCTATACATGATTCTTTGGGTGGAGCAAACAAGGCATTACTTGTGCCTGCAAGACTGGTCAATTTCTCAATCATTTTTCCTTCTACTTGACTCCAGTCTAGAAGAGCAGAAAAACTGTTTTTGACTCAAACTACATTATGCTCTAGGATCCCTAGGGGCGTTTTAGTGCACACAAGATTTATCAAAAGGTAAATTAAGCTCTTCCTGAAATATGCTAAAGAAAGAGGTTTAGGACTGTGGTCTCCTGACCACCGGAGGGCATGATCATCACTGGGCAACAAAGTACAAGAACTGAGGGGAGCGAACAAGTAACATAAAGGTGTCAGCAACTGAGACCCCTCTTGAAGATCGGAACCAGATTTGGAAAACCAAAGCCTGAGACATTGCACAAACACAGAAGTAGGACTACAATTTCACATCAAAGAATGATTTAAAAGGCAGTGCTGACCAACATAAAAAAGAAACATAAAGAGACACTAAGTGGAATAAATTAAATGTATCACTTATATACAGTATAATCTGTTAACTTGATTTGTGGAGAGGCTGGTGGTAAATCCCGCACTGGACACACAAAAGCTTTTCCTCCCTCTGAGTTCAGTTCTGGCACTCTAAAAAACAGTGCATGTGCTGAATTTAGTGAAATCTGTTGCGACAGATGATTAAAAACACAGGACTGCCAATGTGCTTGGTCACCATACTTTTGAAGAGCGATTCACAGTCTTTATCTTGAAATCAGCAATATGAACCACAGGCACAGAAAGTCACTGAAGATTAGCTGTAAACCAGGACTGCTTTAGTATAACAGATAGAAACTCGAGAATTAGCTCCACACTCACATGCATCTTTGCTCATTCAAAAGGACTCCACTCATGCATCCGACCACCTCAGACACCTTACATATACACAGACATATGTCCAGCCACACTAGGATTCCTGACTCTACCACGTCATAACTGGGCAGAGTTTACAAATGCTTGAGTAATTTACCTCCAGAGGCCTCAAAATACCAACAAACCCTTGAAATGAAAGGATAAACGGAGAAAGGATGAACACCTGAAATTTGAGACTTTTTTACCTGGGTCTCTGAAATGTATATAAGTCATAATGAACATGTGCATGGCCTAACCCTGCATGACTTTTATTTAGTGCCAGTGCTCACCCTGCGTCTGTCCTCCCTCCTCCCTCCCACCTGACAACTTTTCCCTTGTCACTTTCTTCTCTCTACTGGAGGGCCCTACTCATCATGCAACTATTACCTCTTCTGTTGGATCCCTCTTGTTTCGCCATTCTCTTTTCTACCAAACTGCACACATCCCATGTACTTCCTCTCTCATGTCAGACACTCTTTTCTTTCTTTTGGTTTTATAAAACAGTTTTATTGGTTTGACCTTATTCAACAAATATGGCATGTCGTGTTCATTTCACTGATTGTCTACAATAATCTCTCTTGTACCCCTCTCCTCTAGGATCCATCTCATCCTGTTTTTTTCCCTCTTAGAGGATCCACCTTAAACAGTCTCTGTCGTTTCTCCTATAGGAGCATTCACATCCCAACTCTATCCGCTCTCCTAGAGGACCCATCTCACCCGTCTCTCTCCTCTCTCCCGCAGGGTCCCTTTACCATTCTCCTCTCTGCCATGACTTCCCAACCTGAGTTCTGGTGGCTCCAGAATGGCAGCTCCTTCTGTTGACAGGTGGACAGACCAAGTGTGCAGCTCTGCCAGCCAGCTCACTGGAGATGTCAGGCTTCCCAAAGACTTAGCATACTAGGGGATAATAAGTTAGAGGGCTAGAACTCATCTTCCTCCCAGCTCCACATGGATTCAGCACCATTATGGCTGCCATCCTCACCCCTAACCCTGCCAAAACATAATTTACTGAAACATACAAAAAGGGTGGTAACCTTCTTTGCTGGTCATGTACCTTGGCAATGTGTGTAATTAAGGAAACAGGGAACATGTACAACAAGCAAGGGTAGAAATAATTAATTCAGGCAAAGAACAAACTATTATGCTTTGGGTAGTTACATGTGATTGGGGATTAAAGGTAAATTGGTGAAAGTAGTGAAATTCAATTGCATTGTTTCTTACACACGGGCATGATGGGTGAGGGACATCAGGAAGGCAAGAAAAGAGGACAGGGTGAATTAGACTGAAGCACTGATGGAGAGGCTGGGCAGAGATGTGTTACTTTGAATTGACATGGTCACACTTAAAAATCTGGTCCAGGCAATGCAACAAAGGTAATGGGGCAAGTGATGAGGATTAAATTCAAATGTGCAGAGGAAAAGTAAAAAGGGAAAGAGAAGGGATGCTTTAGTGAGTGAGGCAAACCTCACAGATGGCTTTAACAGCACAGTATTTAAATTGTCAAACTATGTAAGGCAAAAAACACAAATGTTGGCTCATTACTAATTTAAACCTAAAGCGATAAGAGCCTGTAATGAAAGCGAAGCCAGAATTGAAAGGAAAGCATCATGTGTCCAGACACTGTTAAAACAGGAAAAGGTGCAGATAGGGTTTTAAAAAACTAGAGTTTGTGGTACCAGCAATGGATACTGTTTCCTTAAGGTGGAATGGTTGCTGTAGGTGTCAAAGATAAGAAAGGGGATGTTGGGGACCTCCGGTTTGAAAAGAGGGGCCATGAAATCCAGCAGTGCAGTATGGCTTTGGCATCTTCTTGGCACCTCGGAAGGGAGGACTGTTTCCTACTGTGATGATGATGGTGGAGAGTGGCGTGCTACGATAGTGCATGCAATAGCAAAGTGAAGTAATGGTTGGGTAAATTATAATGACAGAGAGGTGGGGGAGCAAATAAGCTAGAGAAAAATAGAGAAAGGGGAGAAGTAAAAAGGTGGGGAGAAAGATGGATGAGAAATGAAGAGGGGAGAAGAAGAAATAGAGCAATAAAGAGGGAGACAGGGGAAACAATACCGAGAAATGGACCTACAACACGAGGATGAAGAGAAAGAAACAAAGAGCAAGAGAGATATAAATAAACATGAAAAATCATTGAAGTTTAAAGAAAGAGAGAATGACATAGCGAGGGAGAAAGAAAGAAAAGGGAAAAATTAAAGATCAGTTAGAAAAGAGACATACTGGCCCTTTTTTAGAGGAGTTGGGCTAAAATTAAAGAAGCTCATCCAACTGAAAATCCATTTAAGCCATCTCCCACTACCAACATAAACCACGGCTTCCTGAGGTCCCCTTAGCTCACTGTCATAGGTGCTGACCGAGCTCAAACCAGTCCCACATAAAATTAATGCGATGCGAGAATTAGTTCAAATTCATTCAACAGTAGTTAGTATATATGTAGACATAACATCTAGACAAGGAAACCACAAAAACATACTGCTTAATAAATAAGGCAATCTGAAAGGCAATAATAAATTATGATATAACGTGTCTTAGAATAAAGTAATCTACTAGAATAAATTCAAGTGAATGCTTAACATATTGCAGGGATGCAAAAAAGAAAGAACATTCTGCAAAATAGTTTTACATTTTTATTTTTAGGTCATTTTATGGCCTGAGCTCTGAGATCGAGCATTCAAGATAGCATGTTATACTGGAAAGAGCCAATGAGTTCTCTCAATAATAGAAAGTTTCTTAGGACTGATCAGTTTGAAAGCCATGTCTTTTGATCTTTCCATAAGTGTAGTGGTTATCTTTGGACTTGACACTGTTGCGCTACCTTGAAGTTCTATGCTCCACCTGTGGCAGCAGCACACTGACAAGATTAAATGATTGGAATGACTGAGATGGTCACAAGCATCATGATCCTGTGACCACCAGGGTAAAAGATTTGGTCACCTGATTAAGAACACTTTGATGATGGCCTCTGATAGCTGGCAAACTGTTGGTATGGCTGTCAAGTTTCTTTCAGATACCACACTGGAGCCAGGCTATTGACACAGGAAATGGGGCAAGTTTCAGGCTCTTAGGGATTCAATCAGAAAACCTAGAACCAGACCAAGCTGTATGGACAAGGAAGAACAAAACCATATCGGTTTATTAAAAAGGTACCATTCACTACTGGACATGGATTCTTTACTCTTTCAGGTTTTCATCCATGTGAATGTTTGATTTGTTCAGCATTCCGTCCAACATTTGTTCTTTTTGCTTTTGTTGCCTTAAGTGAGAAGGGTATGCCCAAACGTGGGTCCCATGCTCACAGAGCCACTGGATTCAAGCTAGCCTGGCTGATGGGGGTGATACCCCGAAACTTGTCCCGGGATGCTTGTTTCCATGTCCAGGTGGAACAGACAACAGGCATGTGCAGATCACAGCTTGCCCTACTCCAACAGGAAAACTCTTGCCTAAAAACTGTAATGGCAAGTCCCCTGTAGATAGGAACACAAAAACACCTAATCAGGGTTCAATCTAGTGGGAATAAATTAGTTAAGTGCTGGTTGAGTCCAGTGCCACAATGAGCATGGAACTCACACCTCATCTTATCTGTCAGACTTAGGGTGCCACTTAGGAGAAAAAAGAGATTGGTGGAATGTGTGAATTCATCTCAACCACTGGTCCTTGAGTGGGATACATTCCAGACCAGCCTGTTTTTCTCACTATGCAATAGCAGCTGGGAGTAATTCACGCAGTTCATTCAGCACTTTTTTGTACCTCTTGTTTAGACCTGGAGTTTACTCTGACCATTTGCTTTTGCCCCCTAAATTCTTAAAAATTACATACATATTAGGCCAGATGTATTGCATTGCATGCATTGGTCGCAAAATACTGGTTGCAACTTGTGACCAATAGTTTTGGAAGCAGTGTGGTACTAGGCAAACCGATCTTTGTACTAATAGGTCAGTTTGCGAAATATTGATTCCTAGTGGGTTGTAATTCAATTTACCTCATGAATATTAATGAGGTAGGTTGTAAATTGCCACCCACTAGGGATCGCAGCCAGCACAGGGATGGTGAACTGCTGAGGTCAGGAGACTACTATGTCTCTGACCGCTTTTAAATAAAGCATTATTTTTTTAAAATGCAGTCCGTTTTCCGTATAGGAAAAGAAATGCTTTAAAAAAATGATAAACATTTTACTAACATTTTGTAGAGTAGGCAGTGGCACATGCAAGCCCTTTTCATCTAGTGGTCTGTTGTATTTGGGCCAGCCCAACACAGCACACAGTATATGCTAATCGATCAACCTACCTTTCTATTACTCCTACCGGAGCCTGGAGTGTGCAACATCCGTTGCGGGCATTGCTATCGACCGTCATCTTTACATGGGCTTTTGAAATATTTCAAGATGCCTGCTTGATCATTTTTGAATGGCTTTTGTTTTACTTTTCTACGTTACTAAAAACTATTCAAAGCAAACCACTATTTGCAAAATAGGTACTTAATAAGAGAGAAAATGGACCAACAAAAGCCAGAAATAGAGAAAGACAGAGAAAAGAAAGAACAAATCCTTCAAAGAATGTTATTTTAAATAAGTTCTATTCACAGTACCACCCCAGAGAAAAGAAAGAACAAATCCTTCAAAGACTGTTATTTTAAATAGGTTCTATTCACAGTACCACCCAGGCGCATAATACAGCCCTGTACAAATTGCTGAGATAAATATAAAAAATTGATTGCAATGGTATAAGAAATAAAATTCAGGAAACATTAAGTATGACCGATTGAATTCGGAGAGAGGATTCAGTGTGGAGTTCTTTGGTCCCTTGGGGACACTGTAGTAGAGTAATCGAGTGCCCTCACCCTTATTAAGATCCACACCTCAACTAAACAGTAAATTTTGGAAAATAGAGGACCCAGTAACAAAAATATACTCACACATTGATTATTTCAAAATCAGTCGTGGCTCGTGGGAGGGAAAAGAGGTGGGGCGGGGCAGCACGGTGATGGCGGGGAGGGTGAGGGTGGCACAAAAAATAAATAAAATAAAAATTAAACGTACCTTTTTTCCCACGCCATTTCTCTCTGCTCCTCCGTCGCAGGCTGCAGGCAGGTACAGGATCACAGCCTGCCCTGCGGCCAATCCTGATGCTGCTCAAAGCAGCATCAGGATTGGCTGCGAGTGGCTAGCCAGGGCGCTAAGACAGCCCAGACCGCTGGCCAAACATACTTGCGCACTGAGGGGGAGTGCTCAGCTCTCCCCCTCCGTCTATGTCATGCCAGTGGCCCGCCCACTTTTACAGAAACAACATAATAAACTGAGTTTATTATGTTGTTTCTATAAAGGTTTTGCCGCTTCTGCTGCTGGTGGAGGGGCGACGCTTCTCCGCTCTAGTGGAGGAGCTGTCCCTTTTCAAAATATAAATATGACAAAAATTATGCGATCTGACGAGAAGGGTGTTTGTTACTCTGTTAGTATAAGCAAGCGTTCTATACTTCGAAAGCAGCAGCACCTTTAGTGTGACCAACAAAATGAGTACAAAAATGCAATAGTAGAGGTGTTCCCAACATAGTTCTAGGAGGGCCAGGTCTATGCTAAATTTTCAGGACATCCACATAAAAATAACTCAACAAAATTAAAACATTTACATAGAAAGTGGTTATCTTGAGAATCTGGATTCAGTGCCCGTGGCCGGCATTGGATGCATCTGGAATAGTACATTAGTTTTCGAGAACACACAGGTTCCTTATTTATTTGATAAAGCCACTATGTACTTACACTATCACACTGAAAGCCCAAACCTGAGAATGGCTGGAGCTCTTTGTAGACTCCAGGGCATCAGAAATATAGCATACAATACAGAAAAAGTGTATCTAGCCTAAAATACTGATGAAGTGTTACCACCTTCAACGAGGGATCTCTCAGTCTTCACTGTAGACCACAATTCAACTTTCAGGCCCTGACAAGGAGGGGCCAGTAAATTGGGATCTCTTTGCAAACCTGTTTTCACGGGTATCAGCATCCAGAGCACTGTAGTAGGTAGTACACCCGCGCAGTTACTCCCGGGTTGGATATCAGCTCAAAATTTACTGCGTGAAATGCATGCAGTAAATTCCAAAATATTAAAATTTCACGTGGAAATTACCAGATTCAGCATGTAATTTATCATTTTTCTGAGGAAATGGGGGGTATTTACTGCACCTGATCTATTTCGCACCTCACAGCATTGGTAATCACTGGGTGCAATAGATACCCACTCCTTTCCCTAATCATTCATTATCAGGGCCTAAGGCGAGGGGCACAGTCTTAGGGCATTTAACACCCAATTTTATAGGGACAGACATGGAAACTGAAAGATCATGTGTGCCTTCCAGCTGGGTCCCTGTTAATCCTTGGAAATGTCCTCACCAGGGCTCTTCAAACACTTGTTGTACCGGGTCTCTGAGCGAAGTGACTCCCTGATAAATGTAATAATCTTATGGGTACACCAAAAATGTCAATTCTGGGTCCTTCAGGACTGGATAAATATTCCAGTACAAAATTTCACTCTTCCACGCCTCCTGACAGCACAAAGGAGGTGATACCTATTTTACCTCCAAAGGCCAGATAGATTTCTGAGCTAATCAAAATCAGATGAAGGCCCTGGTGATAGATAACTGGGTACATGATGAGGAGGAGTGAAACACCAGACGTTCAGGCTGCCATCATAAATCCCTCAAAAGTATTATAGAAATATGGGGAGGAGGAGGGGAATAAACAAGTGAGGAAGTGCAAAGGAGGGACAGCGCAGGACAGAGAGTGAGCACTGGTTTGGGTGAGTCTGCTTGTGGTGCTCTGTAGTGTTCCTAACCTCTCTGTGATGCTACTTGCCAGGAGACATGTTTTCTGCACGCTGGATCCCTTCAACAAATGCTCCTGGCGCAAAGATGCATGCTTCCCTTGCATGTAATACCCAGCAATCCCAGTCCCATGATTGGTCAGTACTATGTCATACTTCCAAGCCCATGTAACCATATCTGCGATAGGTGGGTGTGTATAGTTAATCTGAGAATTATCCCCTTCAGAAATCCTTCATTCAGCATCTACTCTTATAAATGGTGTTGAAAGCCACAGAGTATTTTGTGAATGATAAGGTTTGACAAGATCACACGATGATGTCTGACCAATCATAAGGCCTGTTTTGCATCCTCATCCCCCTTGTTTGCCTCTGACCGGCTGTGTCACCTAACAGGTCTCATAATGTTTCTTTACCTAAACTCATGTTGTTACTTTTCTTCATTTCAGTTTTCGGATCACCCCCGTGAGCTCTTTCCCAGGTACAGTGTCCTACAGGTCATGGGTTGTGATTGGCGTGGGAGGATACGGTGTAATAAGCACAGGGGCAAGGATGAGGCATGGAGCATAGGAGATGGCTGGGTGCATGAGAAGCGTGCAGGCATTAGTGGCAGCGGGGAACAAAGAATATATGGATATTGGCACAGAAGCATGTGGGTTGAAAGGCAGCATTGGAGCGTGGAGGGAGGAGTGCAGTAGGTCGTGTGAAGTATATAAGAGTCCTGGGGACATGAGAAAACACTGATCTGATTATATGTAACTTAGGCCTGATTTAGAGTTTGGTGGATGTGGTTACTCCATCACAAGCATGATGGATATCCCGTCCGCAGTATTATGATCCCATTATATCCTATGGGACTTGTAATACAGCGGACAGGATATCTGTCACATTTGTGACATAGTAATCTGTCCACCAAACTCTAAATCAAGCCCTTAATCTCTACATTGCAGGGTACTGATCATTATTAGCTCGACATATACTTACCTACGTGTAACCTAATGGTTAAGTCAACTTTAGTGCAACATTATTGTCATGTCATATAGTAAATGTGATAAAGTGGCTCAGTAGCTGTGGTACCATAGGCAAGGATGGTATAGATTTTTGAGGTATGAGATAGTGATGTGCTATGGAGAAGAAGGCACTGATGTCCAGAGGATATGGAGGTCTGACCCATAGCAAAGCATGGCAGATAGGGACATGAAGGAGTCGGTAAAAGTTATGTGGTAAAAGGTAGAATTAAGCCGAGTGGGAGAGATGGCAGGAGTAACAAGGTTGAGGCGTATCCATGAAATATTCAGAAAATATGAGAGCCTGTGGGAGGAGTTCAATAGAGTACACCTCTATTCATCTCCAGGATTCTCATCTCCTTATCTTTATTTCTCTTCCAGGGGCACCAACCCATTTGCCACTGTCAAACTCCGCCCAACTGTGACCAATGATCGCTCTGCTCCTCTGATTCGGTGAGTGGCGGATCCAGGGTACTCCTCCTAGGCACCATGAATGAGGGCATTTGCACAAGCTCCCCTCTTTTGAAGAGCCTGAACTCTCCACTGTCCAGGAGCTAGAACATCCGATTGTCCTTTAGCCACAATATGGCAGTGTGCCTGATCCGGAAGTTTCCACTCTACACATTTCTAAACAATTTGGCATTCAGGATCCAGAATTCCAAATTGTATATTATCCAGAAGGTTTTATTACTGAAGATACAAAACTCTCCACTACTGAAGATTGAGCCTCACCACTGAGAATGGAGAACTCACAAAATTCTGAATTTTCTGGCATACAAGATGCTGAACTGCCCATCACCCAGGACTCTCTGCTGTCCAGAATCATGAAGTTTCCACACCCCAAAATCCTAAGCTGTCTGGCAACCAAAATTCAGAACTCCTCATTGCCTAGGAACCAGAACACTCCACATGTGAGGATACAGAACTCTCCAAAATTCCAAAGCCTTTAGAATCCTGTATCCTTAACTGTCCATTATGCAGAACTTGCACTTCTTAAGGGTCTGGATGTGCTGACTCTTCACTATCCAAGACCCACAATTATCCACTTTATCAGATTTTTATCTTCTGCCATCGAGGATCCAACTGTTTGTTAAAAATGAATACAATTACCCTTTCCCTGTTCAAACTTCACCTCAAGATCACCTTCCTCTAGAGGATGGCAGGTTCACTTACTCTCAGCTCCAAGATATGGCTATGGATATTTCTCCAGCTCCTAATATTGGTTACTGTGGTCTTGCAGAAGCTCGGTTGTACAGTTGGTGCTGTCTTTTTATGGAGTTGAACTTCAAGTCTAGTCAAATAGAGCATTTCCTACTTTTCACTGGACTAATTCCACTTTTTATAGGTTTCTTTGGGCGTGTTCCTCTTAACAATGTGGCACATGAGGGTCAAAATACCCCATTTTGAAAAGCGTTAGTTTAGGTTTCGAATTTATGAGTCCACGGCTGCCCCACCCTCAGCCCTATTGAACTGCATCAAAAAATCCCCAGAGCTAAGCACTTTCACACGATGGGGGCCCTGGATCCCCACCTGCAAAGGTGCACTCCCATGTAAAAAGAAGGTACACAATGTTAATTACAATCCCTTTTTCATATCTTACAGTAACCAGCAAAATGAACCAGTACTGTGCCAACCAGGTGAAATTACAGTTATTATTGTGTGCAGTTTATTTTCTGCTGTCCCCTAATTTCGGTTTCTTTCGAAACAAGTGAACACTTTCAAGGCAATGACACACCAAAGGCACTAGAACTGATTGTGGAGTACTGAGGTTTGACTGCTTCTCTACAACATCTGCTGGTCAGGATCTCTTAATACCAGGCCTTTTAATTTATCCTTTAACAGATTACAAGCCAAAATGCTCTGTCACAGTAGACTTCAACTAACCAGAGGATTTGATATCTCTGGTCTCATTACAATTTTCTCAGATATGCATTGTCATCTAGCACAATGGGTAGAAAGAGTTATTCAGATGGTCCTATACATTTCCAGGGTGGGCTACTATCCTCAGTAACATGGCTATCAAAGATGCTGCTATCTTACAGAATTCTGTGTTCCTCACTGTCCCATGTTGATTTAGTGGTTCTCTGAGGGCCGTGGCCTAGCACAGGTTATTTCTGACTCTCATGAATAGTTCCTGGGAAATTCGTTTGTAAATTAGCATCAACAAATTAGCTAATGCTAAATGAAACGGGAAGATAAAGTGATAGATTAATGCCTGCATTACATGGCAGTCACACTAGTTAATAAAATTAAAGCACATAAACGTTGCTGGTACTATAAAAAGCAGATGCCTAGAGCAGTAACCATTTTTTGAAAGCTATCTTGCAACTGGGTGTAATTCAGAAAGCATACTGAGAGCTGAAGCTCAGTAACTAGGTCGTGGTCAGCTACTCTGGGCTAGCATCTGTTTTCTGTGAGTTGTGCTGAAACTCAGTAGTTTTGTTATTACTTATTTTGTGTGAGTTGACTTTTTTTTAGCTTTCTTGCGACTGGTTATTTTCTATGAGGTGTAACTCGGTAGCCGTTTTGGAATTAGTTATCTTGTGTGAGCTTCAAATGAGTACCTATTTTGTGGTTAGATGTTAAGTGTGTGTTTTAACTCAGCAGCTATTTTGTGTTTAACTGTTTTGCGATAGCTATTTTTTGGCTGGAACTCAGCAGTATTTTTGTGGTTAACTTATTGGTTTGAGCTGCGACTCTGCAGCTATTTTGTAATTAGCAATTGTCCCAGAACTGTAAAGCAGAAACTATTTTTTAATCAGCTGTTTTGCTTTAGATGCAATACAGTAGCTATACTGTGAGATCTGCACTCATTAGTGATTGTGTAACTCAGCATTAACTGAGTAGCTCTTTTGTGAGTTGTAACTCAGTTGTTTTTTAGAGTGAGCTGTATCGTAGTAGCTATTTCGCCTGATCAGCAATGCAGTCATTACTCTGTATCACATGTTAGCACAGTAACAGTTTTATCTGAGCAGTAACTCGGCAGCTCTTTTGTCTAGGCTATTACACAGTAGTTTCACATGGGTTGTTTCAGACTTGTGCAGTTATACAGTAGCTTTAACCCTGTAATTGATATATTACACTCCATAAACAGAAACAATGTTCTGCTTTCCTTTGTCTTATCTTCCTTGAGGTCAGCATCAGTGGTGCATTGGGTGCTAAAGGCAGCATTTGAAAATGTGTGCATACCCACCCTATAGGTGAGTATAGTGAGTAAGTCTAGGAATCTCCAGGTTTGGGGGATGGATATCATAAAAAGGTCAAAGTGTCCACAAGAAAATTATTTTTATTCTTATTCAGTGCTGCTTGCATGTCTAGCTAGCTTCCTCAGTGAATCCACCCTAAAAGCAGTCTCCTGTCCCACAGCCTACTGGTGGTTTTCCCAATCCAGCCCTGGGTAGCAAGCATCAGAAAAGTAACATGAGCTTTGCAGATATGCTCACCGAGAACTGATGCTCACACTGATGTTCCCAAGAATCAAGACACCTGTTTTTTGCCTTTGGCAAGTAGTTATGAAAGGCCAGATGAACAATCATCCTTGGATAGAAAAGCTTTGAGGTATTCTCACAGGGGTTTTATGGAAATATGTGTGCAGACAAGCATGTTCAACTACAGTGCCTTTATGCAAGAAGTGGCACATAGAAATTCTGCAATATCTAAGGCAGCAATGTTGTCATTGCAAACAAAAATCTCACGATTGTGATCGTCAAGATTGCCAATTAGGCTTAGGGGCATATTTTCACAATACAACTCGTGAGTGACGCTTAACTTCCCACCTACCAGGGTTGGTACTGGGAGCAAGCTAAAAGAGTGGGAATATCTGTGTGTTATGTGATCAAGAGCATGAACAAGTTACCTTTAAAGTATCCATACATCCAATATCACTGTGGTATACGTCGGCTTTGGTTATCACACTGCCTTTTCAGCTCATATCTTACAAGCTTAGAGAAAAGATAGATTACGGGTCTTAGTCAACTTGAGATTCTGAGTTGAAAGAAAAACACGGATAAACTTGCAAAGGATCATTACACTGCTGGTTTGCAATACTTGTGTCATGACATCAAATGATCTATGTAATGGTACCATATATCTAGGTAATATCATTAACGTCTTTATAATAATACCCAACTGTCTCATCATAATATGGCAATGCTTGTGAAATAACATTCAAATTGCTGTGCAATAATTTTCAGATCACAATCCTACACTTTTCTGTTAGTAACATTTGTGTATTTGTAATACTTTTTATTCTTGTGCAACAACAAATACATCCATGTGTAATATCCTTCACATTTGTCGAAAAAGCTTTCACAATATTGGCAAAGTTATGCTCATATCTTCGAGTAATAACAATTTTGATGGAATAAAATGACATCTCTGCGTACTAACATTCATATTTCTTCCTTCATAACTCGCAATAATATACACAACTCTGGGCAAAAAAGTAATATATTGTGGTAGTTGTGTTTATCAAAACCTTCATACTTCTGTGATAACATTCACCTTTCTGACAATAACATTTACATCTTGTTGTAAGAACATCCACATCTTGCGGTCATTACACACACATCTCATTATCATTTTATTAACATTTCTGCATAATAACATTCACCTCTCTAGGTAATATCATTCATATCTCAGTGTAATAACATTTGCATGTCTGTAATAACACTTAAATCACTATGACATACCATTGATATGTTTGTGTTAGTACACTTAAAACTCTCTGCAATAATATTCCTAATTTTGTGTTACAACAATGAAGCAACTATTTGAGAAGATTCACATCTTTGTTACCACCCACTTCTAAGTGTTATAACATTCACATACCAATGTAATAGCATTAATATTTTGAGGTATTAAAATAAACATCACTATCATTGTTCATACGTGGGTAACAAGAGTCACATATCTGCGTAATAACATTCATGCTTGGTTTACCATTCCCATTGCTAGATAATAACATTCATATCTAAATAATAACATTAACCACTCCCTGTAACAACATTTTTATCTGTATGCTAACTCACCATGTTTGCATTTTAGTGTCCTTTTGTAACTTGGGATGTTTTCTGAATGTGTGCAATATGCAAGTGGGTTGGGTGTGGCAAGGCTGTGGTCTAAACCTCTTGCATGAACAATGTTAATATAATGATTCTGTAAATAAAATAGAAGTATTCCCAGATTGTGCATCAGCATTCAGGGTCTGTCAAAATGTAGCCTCAAATAAAAGGGAAGTACGGTCCTGTTTGTGTGTATAGTTATACTGTGGAGTCCTTATATACGTGCATAGGCCAATAGGGAGACCTTACATATGTGTTGAGAAGCACTGAGGAATCCTATATGTTTGTATAGGAGAACTGGAAAGATTCTGGGTTTAGAAGGGCAACAAGGATGCCATATAGAAAGACCAGGTCTGGATGCTTTTATTACAAAAATACAGTGGTATGAAAACACATTTCACAAGACCTATTTTATGGTTTCCTATGAAATATACATTTCATCTTCATGATGATAGTCCCCAAACCAATCTGCAGAGATTTGCCACTGTCAAAGCTATTAGGATTATGTTGCATGGCAGAACAAATTATGCAGCAAGGCTACCTAGATGTGCAGCAAATATATGCAAATTATCCAACACTTTCTATCTCAGTACTATTTCGATCCACTTTCTTTAGCTAGAAACAATATTTTTTGTGAAACCTGCAAAATGTGCAAATTTTATAGCAAATGAACTGCATTCATACTTGTGGAGTATATGCTGCAGCCACAGAATTGTATACATCCAATGGTTTTCAGCACTGTCTATTGTTATATAACCAATTTATTCAGTAAACAAAACCTAAACACTGTCTGTTTACTTTTAATTTAAAAAATCTACATTTTCCACATATTAGTGTCTTATTTTAATTCAATTAGTTATTTAATCTTGTTTCATTTGTACACCAAATTCTATCTTCCTTTCAATAAAAAGAAATCCAAATATTAGCTCATATTATACAATCTTGTTTAAATACCAATATTAATTTCCATCCAAAGCCAAAAATTCTTCCATTGCTTGAAACACTGCTATGACTTTTCCCCCATGTGAACTCAATGTATGTTTGCCCACTGGAAGTGCTCCACATTTTTTCACAGTCAGCAGAGCCTACTAAGGGTTGCTTTCAAAGAGCAGCTACTCCCGCAGATAAGGTGGCTTTTGCCCCTTCACAAGGAAATTGACAGACTATGATGGATTAAACCTTGGTGCAGGAGAACAAGTCTTTTTGACTTCTACCATTGAGGAACAGTGTTCTGGCATCCTTAGGTGATAGAAACTCATTACCCCATAACTGTGGCCTTTCACCTCTCCCTGCAAGTATGGCATGATAAAACTTTATTATGTTAATTTAGTCAAATCTTTTACAATACATTTGCAGTATAAACACTAAGAAAATAGATTTGTTTAAAAATACTTGAGTTAAATACAATGGATCTTATTCAAGTTGCCCTGGTATTGTGAGGTAGTTGTATATTTGGGAAACGCATTTCATTGTGCAACTAATTATTCTGTCAGTGAGTCTGCAGAAGGTCAGCTGCGTGGCTTCTTTTATTGTTCGTATGCCATTTGATTGAAATAAAGCTTGAAGACAAAGTACATGAAAAAGAGTTTCCTCTACTGTGTGACAATCTGTAAAAATCTTAGTAAACACTTAGGGCCTCATTATGAGTTTGGCAGAGAGGATTACTCCATCACAAATGTGACGGATATTTTGTCCGCCGTATTACAAGTTCCTTTATATCCTGTCCCCCTCCAGAAAGTTCCTCAGCTGGTGGAGGCTGAAATTTAATCTTAATGAGGATGTTTACTAATTGGTTTTACAGATGAATTGTATGTAAATAAATGTTTTAAAGTATCCTTTCCTGTTAATATGTACCCATGAAAGAAATGTATCGATGAGGTGCTGAGAATCTTATTTAATAAAGATGGCAAATGATTTGTGTATAATTTATCCAGGCTAAGCAAAATCATTTAATTCAAATGAGGGACCCGTACAATAATTTTGGAACAATTTTGTGGTTGCTGCATATATTGTAGGGCAGATGGTGCCTTCTCCGTGTATGTTAGAAAACTGTTTAAATCAGTACAGATTGTCTAGCTTCTAGTGACCAGATTTGTTGTTTGGGTCTTTTAATTTAGGTTACGCTCAATTTCCAACAGAAGGCATGGATAAAATAGGACTTGTTTAATGTTGATGTTGTCTAGAGGCCATTTAAAATTACTTTTAGTGCCTGCAAAATATATCATTTTAGTTTTCAAATAATTAACTTTCAAGGTGTTTTGCATTATTATATTTGATTGCATATTTGAGATGAAATTGAAGGCCTTCTTGAATTTGTGAAAGGATGTTCCACGTATCCGTGTTTGTCAAATGATCTATCGCTGTGCAATTTAATTTTGGTGGAGAGCCATTCTAGTGGTCCAAAACTACTGGTAGGTCAGCAACATAGAGCCACAATACATTCTTCATAAATGCTGTTTACTGTCTGTGTTTTTGGTTTTAAAGCCAACTCATCAGAAACTATGACAAAGAATTGTGTCTTTGTGCAACTAGGTTATGAGTTATAACAAGGCTTGATCAATATGTCAAGATGAACGTTTCGGCCATAGATGGTTTCTGCCCATTCTGTCAAGGGTTGTTCACCAGTCTATAAAGCAAACAAAAAGTCTCTGATCATTCTGTTGAATAGCTCTATTAGCCATTACCTGTGGGGCCACAATGTTGTCAACTGTGGAACACTGTTCTCTAAATCCAGTTTGGAAAAAGTCAATAATATTGTTATCAAATGCTGTTTAAAAAAAATGTATTTATTAAGATATTGGCAAAGATTTTGCCGTCTGTGTCAAGTATTGAAATTAGTCAATAACTATTTGGATCTGATTTTGGTCCACGTTTGTGGAAGGGTTGGATAATGCAGCTGTTCCACAAACACAGTATTTGGCCAAATGTTGGTGAATTAGAATGACAATGTAGTACTGCAATTTCTGGGATCTTTCCTTATTAGGGTCAATGGAATCCCATTTGGTGGTTGAGATGATCTACATCCTTTAACTATGCCAGTATTCTCTTTTTGTGAGCTGTAGCAAGATTCATGTGGACCGAATTTGAGGTGAAACGTGAAAGTTAGAGAATGGCCATACAATTCACTTATGTGATTTTCTAATCCGAATAATCATTGCAGTAATAAGTATAACATGTTTTTTGTCCTGACAGGTTCCTTGGCATCTAACTGTCAGAATCCTCTACCTTAGCACAGAGTATTGCATGTACTTTGGTCCTGAGGTGGAGTTTTAGAGTCTTCATTTCATGATATCTATTAGTGGACTGTGTTTTCTTTAACAACATTGTCTTAGGCTTTCTCTATATTTTCTATTATCTAGATGTGTTAAGCTATCTTGTTAACCACTGGTATAATTACATTGCATGATTTACCCCTTTTTTGTGCACTGTAGAGAGAAAGATTAAGGTATTTTCTAATAGATTTTCCAAAAATGTGTTGTTTCCATGTTGCTTGGGTTAGGGTTAACATTTCACATAAAATCTTGACTGTGTAGGCTGTTAATTACACAGCCTACACAGTCAATTAAGTTAATTACTTAATGTGATGTTCCAAATTATTTTATTAGGGCCGGCTATTGTGTTTTGTTCAGTATTGAGGTTTTTAGCTTCGTTGAACTGCTGGAAGAGCCATGTGAGAATAAGATGTGGATGATGGTCACTTTCACTGCTATTAATGATTTTACAGTCGTCACAATGCCCAATGATAGAAATAGAGTGTGATGACTGATAAATAAATTGAGCAGGTTGTTCCCTTTCTTTCATTCAAAAATGGTAGCCTAAATTATAAAGCAAAGCTACATTAAAGCTCCTAGATGATTTTGTTGAATAGAGTCTGTGGAATGGATTGTTCCACTGAAGTTGCCTGTTGTGTCACTTTAAAAAAAATAATTTGTTAGATTCTGACTTCCTTCTGTGAGGTTCTCAACCAATGAGGTAGTTTTGACACTCTTTGGAAATATTTAGATGTCAATAACCAATAGCTCTCTTTGTTACTATTTTGTATTTTTGGTGCAGAGTGTGGCTTGCATTGTGAACTAAGTTTACTTTTGAAGTATAGACCATTTTACTGATCAATATAGGTCTTCCCATTGTACTCTTAAATGTGGATGCTAAATGTGCATAACATTTGGAGAGATGAAGAGCATTCGTATTCATGTCCCTGTAAACAGATGATGTGGTATTAACTAAGGAAATTTAACAATGCAAAGCTATGCATGCTTATCAAAGCCAGCAATAGTCCAAGAACAAATTAGCGTCTTCTTGGTTGGGCATAGTGATAGATGGTTAGGAATAGGATATCACTTTGTTAAAGGACTAGTTCCCCGACACAGTGATAGTTAAATTGTCTACTTTATTGTTTTGAAATAGTTAAGGACCTTTATAATTTTTAGTTTTGGTCTGGTCAAAGTAAGCTTTGGGCTAATTAATGCCTCTCTGTTCCTGCCCGAGAAGGATAGTGTATCTTTGCTTAGGGGCAGATTTCAGTAATATGCACTAGTCAGCTAGTTTAGGTTTCCTTTTCTCAAGCTGTGTTAGCACGCTACTAGCTGACCATGGTGTACAAGTAAATTCTCTGCTATGTTTCTTGCTAAGGATCAATTCAACTCTTAAAATCTTGACAGTTTATGTTGTGAGTAGTTCTAGAATATTTTTAATGAATCAATAGGTTATTAGGGCCTTCTGAAATCTAAGTGGGCTGAAAATCTAATTCTTCATTATTGGAGGTAGACTGAGTGCAAGGAATCCTTAAAGTAGATATAGCATCATTGGCATTCTTGTGTAAATAAGTTTGTATTCCTTCTTGAAATTCAGAAGTGTTCTGACAACATCGTCAGTTAGCAGACCATTATCTGTGCTGATAGTATTATTGTCTTTGTCATGTCCATATAATTTTCCTTGTGTTTCATCCACTGCTTTGAGGTGTTTAGCTGGGAGGCCCTTAACTTTGGGACTCACAATTCTCTTGCAATGTTAGAGACTCCTCAGTCGAGAGTTGTGATGTTTATGTTGATTGATTCTTGGGTGCTACTAAAAGTTGAGTTTCTGACAGGGAATGCTTCTGCTATATTTGAAGTTTGTATATTATTAATCCCTTTTGTAATTTCAGTGTAGCTTTGCTTGGAAGGTTCTGTGTATAATCATTAACATTACATTTTTGTAGTTGGCTCTTCCTGCGTGTTTGGAGTCTCCTTGTTTTGCTTGCACTTATCTTGTTTAGTTTTAGCTCTGGTAAATTGGGAATTTTCTATGTGATTTCTTTTATCTTGAACACATTTTAAAAGTTTTGTGTGAGAGGACATACCATGCTGGCCCTTTTGCCTCAAGTCAGTGAGATCCCAACGTTTTATTCAGCTTCCTTAATTTTTAAAATCTAAGTATTAAAAGTCAGCATCTTTGACTGGAGAAACATGACATTGATCATTATTAAGGCAAAATAAATGTGAACTTAGTTTGCATATGGAGTCCAGGGATTTCTTAAAGGCATTCAAGGTTTTGAGAGTTGGAAGTGCACTATTTGATTGTTGGTTTCTCTTGTTAGATTCTAACATTATTGGTGCCTTTCGTTTTGGTTTCAGGATAGCTTTTTCGGGTCTGATCAGGTCCAAGCTGTGATTGTTATGAGTACCAATTTTCATGGGAGGCAAGTTAGCCTCTGGTAACGGTATTGTGAGCGAAGTTTCCTTGTCAGAATTTCTTTGTTTTAGATGGGGTATAAATGTTTTCAGAGTTTTATTAGCAATAATTGTATTTTTTAAAACGTTTTATTGAGTTTGCAACATGTAAACAAACAATCTTTGACAGCCACTGTTGCCCCCCACCTTTACAAGCATAGAAATGCCCCACATCCATGGAAATTGAATCTCATTCCCCTCATCCACCCTGTATTCAATTTTTATTTCAAATCTTTTATTTTGTGATATAAAGTACAACCACGTCACCGAAGTAAGGAAACTGGGAGGATGTGGTGGGACCATGTTACCCTTGTCTTTAATAAAATCACCATTCATTATGCAGGAAACCTATAAGAATCGCCATTTTATGGCAAGATAGGAGGCTAGCATTATGCATGTTCACAGTTTCTCAAGGCACAATGAGAAACATGCTCTATATGTTTAAAATAAAATGTCCTAAATATGTCGGCATTAGATGAATCTTCTGCTTTCATAATCTCATCCAACCTTCCACCAGACATAAATGTCTTACTTGCCATGATGCCGCTTAGAGAATGTGCCGTAAATTTTGTCAAATCAATCCCTGTTTCTTTCATTGCACACTTTATCCACCTTGCAATGGTTGCATTTGGAACTACTTGGCACGGTTTCACATAGAAAATCAATAACTGATTTACCCCAGCACTCCTATTCTCCATCATTCTGCACACATACTCCTTAGTACCTTTTTTACCCACATAATTTAGGAGGACTTTCCAAAGTTGGGTAAAAAATTTAACTGGACACAGTCTTTTTTCTTTTCCATACCTTGATCAAAACCCATGTTGGGTTGATAAAACCTGTTTGATGTTTCCAGGAGTGTTGGAACATGAGTAGAGAAAATGTATGTGGTGGCCGCAGCAGCCTTGGTGGCAACAAAGGTCCTGTAAATTCTTAGGGGTAGCTGCGATGACGACAGCAAAGCAGAAGCAGTGAAGATAATGACCATAACTGGAACTGCAATACAAAGAGGGGCACAAGTGCAATTTGAATCCAAAGTCCTGAGCTTGCAAGTATATTCTTGTTTGCGGCATGTAGTAGTATTACTTTGCTTGTGTGTTACATGTTTGGGTGATCATCTAGTAAAAATATAACGCCCGCTGCAAGAATAGCATAATTTAACAACACAATGAAGGTTTTATTTAATGCTGTCTATGCAAATGTGAGAATCTGCCTGTAGCCCTAACCTGCAGACCACTGTAACCCATCTGGAGAGCTAGAGGAATTAACATTCATATCCCCACAGGCAAGGGCTCTATTGGTTATCAAACTGAGCTTGGCCATCTGAGCATCTCTGTGCTCAGATTTCTGAAGCTCAGGATGTCCTTACTGTGCTTTTCTGTCACACCTCTTGTCCTGTATGGAGATGTACTTTCTAAAACAGGAATAACCCGACATAGCATTCTCTCTGCCACACTAGACAGCCCTCTTGCTCTCAGGAGAGATCCCGCTCGGGAAGGTTACGCCGTTTCTTTCCAATTCCCATATCCTAATGCCATTTAGCACTGCCCACAACCCTCCAGTGAAGAAGATGCACCCTGCACTGGCTAGTTGGAAACATGGTTTTAAAACTTGGCACCCATTTGCCCATGGTTTGTACTAGTGCCCCCATTTTACCATAACTTCTGAGCTTCTCAAGCCAGCATTTTTTTTATTCATGTGGGCTTCTGAAGATATGCTAAAGCCCTAATCCTGAGGGACAATAAACCAGATACCAGACATGCAGACTGATCATTCACCCTAAACCAGTATTTACTCAGTTGCTGATGGAAACCAGTGACTTCTTCAGATCCCATTGGCATAACCACAATGCAAACATTTGGACAGTTTAGCAGTTTTTGAGATACATACTGCTGGCCCAGGCTTTCTCTGCAGGGTCACCCCCAAACATTTTGCCTTTTACCCTTCACTTTTTTGATGAATTTGTTTTTGATGGCTTTAGGACTTTACCACCTCTAAACAGTGCTGAAGTGATTTGTGTTCACTTTCCCAAACATGGTTTGATAGGCATATACCTAGCTGGCACATTTAATTTACTTATAAGTCTGTTGTGGTATGGGATCCTGTATACCGGGGCCTGTAAATGAAATGCTACCCGTGGGCCTGCAGCTTTTATTGTGCACCCACTTAAGTAGCCCTCCAACCCGTGTCCGAGGCCTACCATTGCAGCCTGAATGTAGTGTTCCACTGCCACACTGACTCGGACTTTAAACCCGTTACTCGAATGTGAATTTACCTTAAAAAACAAAAGACAAGATGCGTCTGGCAAAACACGAACAGTTTGTTAAATCAAACATTACAGCTGGGAGAACAGTTACAGAACAGGGTCTGTGGATTGTCTCAAAGTATAATGGTTCTGAGAGGTGTTTTATACAATTCTCTGGGTACTGTAACACAATAACAATATTCCTTTTTGTGGTGAAGAATGTGAACAGTTGTCATTGAGTCATAAATAAGGTTGTGATAACAAATGCAGTTGGGCCTCGACATAGCGTGGATACAATGTGGACCAGCGGGTACATGTCCAGGTGTCCAGCCAGAGAGGCGCATGGTTGCTGCATGTTCCTGGGCATGCTGTGTTCTGATTGGCTAAGTGTTCCTAACTTCATGTGGCATCTGACTTCATGGTTTGTTGTGGAATATGCGCACCCCTCTGGCCATGTGTGTTTTATTGGGGGTAAATTTCCTTGGACCATGGTGGTGTTGCTATGCATATCCGTTGGACTGACACGCTTTTGTCTGCTGGCTTCACGCCACTACACCTGTGATCCGTCAATCTGTAACCTCAGGCCTTGGTCTCAGAGCATGCTTAACCACATACTTTCGTGCCAGGGTTGATGGAGGGTTCATGATGAGGGAATTTAATAGTGGTGATGCAACTTCGTTCTTATATATGAATGTACTGTTGTGTGCATCAGCATTGATAATTCCAATATGAACACTTCTCCCTCCTGTACCATCTAACCCATACTTCATGACAGTCACATTGTTGGTGGCTTGTATTTCCTTGTCTATTCCTACTTCCCTAGCTACGTGCATTCTATCCAATTTGAAGAATGCGTTTTTACAGCAGGAAACCCCCACTTGCACGAAACCGCACAAAAAACAGTAATACAATGAAAAAGGGCAGGAATGAAGTGCAGTCAGTCACTGGGGGAGCCAGGAGAACCAGTTTGTGTACCACTCCTGCTCAGGGTAACCTCCCTCCTCATGCATGTCTTTTTGTAGCTGGTGCAATGCTTGGGTTGCAAGAGTCAGAGACCCATTGTCCACGTCGTTGCCTGGTATAAACGTACTGCAAGATGCACTGCTCTTCGTGCACACCACACCCTTCATTGAGGTCATTAAGTCCAACACATTCTGATGTTGCATCACCGAGAGGTGGATGGCTCTTATTTCTTCCTTGATTGCATTAAGGCTGAGCTCAATGCTGTTCATCATTATGAGCATTTCCCACCTAGGTATTTGCAACCAGCAGGCATTCACTTTTGTCTACACAGTAAAGAAGGGTATGGACCCTTCTGCAGATACTTGTGCACCGGAAAAAAGTCTGAATTCCTCCAGAATATCCTTCCACTGAGCCCAGCCAAACAAATCAGCAGTTCTTTTCTCTCGAGCCTGATGCAATAGAGTCATCTTCTTCCTTAACAGGA
Organism: Pleurodeles waltl; assembly: GCF_031143425.1. NCBI lineage: Eukaryota > Metazoa > Chordata > Amphibia > Caudata > Salamandridae > Pleurodeles > Pleurodeles waltl. The sequence continues at coordinate 331,875,253 of NC_090443.1, forward strand.
GTTGGTACAGTTCTGGCAGATCTTTTCCGGGAATAATCAGGGTCTGGGTGTGTATGGTGACGAGGGAGCAGAGGCCATGCCATCTGGAAACAAGCTGTGTGTAGGCAAACTCGCCACATTGCCAGTAAGTGTCCATCAGCATGGAGGTGCCCCATTGCATGTCCACAGTTTTCATTCACAACCAGCAGAATTATTCCTCTGCCTCTGAAACATAAGAAGAACAGCGTGAGTTTCAATACAATTAGGGGTTGTTTCTTCTCTTCTATCCATGTATACCTACCTATCTCTCCCAGTATCTCAGATTTCCTGACATGGAGTATCTATACTGTTATTCAACACTTCCCTAAGAGACTCATTCCCCTTCATATCATCAAGGTGGATGGCCCTACACTCAAAGTCCATGTCTGAGGTCCACTTGTTGTCACTATGTTAAGAGCCACCCTGGAACCACAGATGGAAGCGAGAGCAGACGTGTTTATGCATTGGCTTGGTTGTTTTGCTAACTCCAAGAATCTCATTTCTGGAAGTCCTGGGGCCAAACAGTATCCTTCCTTATGGTGCCTTTCCTGCGCATCCTATGTAGCTCAGTTGGATATTGCTAGGCATGGTGAGAAGGTACAGTGCTGTGTGATTGGCCTCATAGCGGGTCAGATTTACTACTACTACCCTATAAGGTTCTATCCTGTTGGGCTGTATCTTGGCCCTAATCCTACATTGGTAAAGGTGGAGAAGACATTTGTTTTTTTCAGGGCTACCTCTTGGGACAAGTAAAGCCTGTCTGTGCCTACTGCAAACAGACGTAACATGACCTGGCTGATGTCTTGGAGCCCAAGGCGGTCATGTGCTGATACCATGTGTTGTGTAAGAGGCCACTGTGTAGTGCGTGAGGAATGCTGGTGTTGTGTTCGATGTAATTATAAGTAACATGGGAGAGGTCCCAACGCAAGAACTGTGACATTTTCTGAATACATACAATTAGACTAGGCTGTTCCTTAGCAATTAATGGATGCAGCAATATCCATAATAAACAGAGAATGTACACATGTGCAAAAATACAAAACTAATTGAACATCTTGGGACAAATCCAGGGGAGATGCCTTAAGTCCTGGTTTTTGGAGTTTTATAGTTTTGACAGTTCAGAAATGTTTGTGGTGCAGTTCGTAGTTCTTGATTTGGGATTGTTGATGAGGTACAGTTTGGGAAAAAATTTCACAATGCAGGTCGCAGTAAGGTGGTGCTGTTGAGATTATGTGGTCGCTGAAGAGGTGATGGCGTGCTGTTAAGGTGATGCACTTGGAGGCTCAATTTGGACCTCTTGGATAAGAGCTAGGTGTGGTTTGTTATGTTAGAAAACATTACATCCTTACATGTCATTGCCAATTATTTCCTATGGATTCTTGCATTTTTTCACAATTTTAGTAAGGCACTGGAAGGTGGCCCCACTTGGGGTACCTAATTTGGAAAAAATGGGTTATTGTTCATGAATGTATTAATTTTTATGGGTTGTTGGGCCTCTGTCCTCTCCGTGCCTGATTAAGTGTATGGCAGTAAAGCATTTTTTACAGGGTGAACTTGTGAGCCTGTGGGTAAAGTATTAACTGACAATTTGTGAGCGCCACCAGCCCTGTAATATTCTAGTGTGTGCATGGGGGTGTCATTGGTGTAGATGGCGGTTTTCGACCTACACATGAGCAGGGCTATGTGTAAATAGGCGGCATGTTGCATTGAACGTTGTTTGGCCATTACAACTTGCCCTGAGGTCATGTGTATACCCCTCCAGTCTCGGCATGTGGCGTGCGACATGACCTTCCCCAGTGGCAGCAGGTGTCTTGTCTACGCCCTCTTTCCAGAGACTTTGTTTTGGTCTAGCTTTGGGCTTCTTTTAATTGGTCTTTGGGCGCTTCCCTAGACATTCGCATGATCTGTTATACTAATTGTCGTGAATAGAGGGGGTCGGAGAGTTATTCCCTGGCCCCCATATGCCTCTGATATTGTGGTGTTCAAGATCTGGACTATGGCTCCCTCCAGACGGTGTGTGCAAGCTCTTGTATGTGTTGGCTGATTTCTAGGTCTGATACTGGGGTGAGCATATTTCTGCATTCTTTTATTGCTCAGAACTGTGATAGGTGCTTTGGACTGCCTTTCCCCAGCACCCCCTATCCCTCGGACCATCCTTTATTTGGATCCGCAGTTCCCAGGTGTTAGCTGGAGAACTTTGAGGGAAAAGTGGAGGCAAAACTGCTGCATGGAGAGTCCGGAGCAAGGTCACGAGCTCTTTGAAGTTTGCTCAAATGATGGTAATGGACTGGGACAGCTGGTTGTTCTGGTGAAACCAGCTCTAGAGACTCAGCACCATGCTTTGCTTCGCAATCTGTTGGATTTTATATGTGTGCTGTGGTGGTTATGGGGTCTTCACTATCCCAAGCATATGGGAAACCTGGCTCCCGACACTGAAGGGCAGCTTTGTTTTCAAATTAAAAGAGTGCCTACGTTTGGATGGAGTCTACTAGTTTTCTGAGGGCCCTATTGCTGTTGGGACTACACGCCATAAAGAGATTTCAATCCAGGCTGGGTGCCTGAGAATGGGGACCTTTTGACTTGGTAGTTGTAACCCGCCCTAGTTGACTTGTGGGAGCGGGGACCGGGGTGTCTGCTTTTTAAGCACTGGTTGAGGAGCCACCCTATCCCTCTTTGTTAGACTGCCCTATGCCTTGGATGTGGCAAACTGACCCGCTCTTAGAGTTCAGTAGCAGAGTGGGCCTAGGCTCCTGCTGACACCCTGAGTGCCAGACTCTAGTGAGCATACCTGATTGACAGAACAGGTACAGCAGCCCTGAGCTTCCCAAACAGAAGTAGAGGTTTGAATCTCCATGTTGTCTCATTGGTCCCTCTTTTGAGTTTTGAGTACAGTGAATTTTGAGGTGAGCATGAAATTGAAGCTTTGCATCGGGGTTTTAACTTACTGCACATTTGGGTTCTAAGATTGTGTGAAGGCATTACTTCCCCAGCTACCCCTTCCTGCTGTGGTTGTAGCCCCGGTCCTTGTTGGGCTGGGTTTCCTGTCTGTGGTTGCTATTGTCGTGTTTGTCTAAGTACTTGACTTCTGTTGTGGTGGTGCAGCAGTGGACTGACTTCCCTGCGGCTGAGTGTAAGGTTCATTCAGGTTTTCCTGCACACAGTTTTGTAGATGGAAATTTTGAAGGGACTGGCCCCGGCTCATCGACTTCTGCTTGTGATATACCATTAGCCGGCATCTGTCGGCCATGTGGCCCATTCTGTGGCAATAGTAATATTCTATAAGGTCTGGATGCTGCCTCCCTGGTTTCTAGGTTGAAACCCTCTGGGGTTTTGTGGGGGAGCTCCCTTCAGAAATGGTGCCATTTGCACGCTCGCAGCCAACATGGCCCCCTCGAGGACAGTCTTTTTCAATTCATGTTAGACCAACTTGCTTCTGTCCTTTTCTTGCTTTTTTGTGATAATGTAATATGTGAGCTCGTATCTCCCACCTGGGTTTGGTGTCTACCCCTACTATGCTGTTCAAACCACTTTGCATTTTTTTTTGTATTTTGGTTGGCTCTTTTTTGAGGATATTATAAAATAATGCGATCTAGGGGCATGTATTGGTCTCTGGCTGTCCTGTCTCTTGTCCCCATCTGTTTCTCTATCCAGAAAGTCTGTTGTGTTCTCCCCAGGTTTCATGGTTTCTGCCATTAACCCTCCTACATCTGGGCAATCAGGGAACATTTCCCTCGGGCCGTCCATATTTGATGCCTATACAAATTGAATGTGGCCCTGTCATGGTTGGTGTTTTTCAGCATTATTGCTGAGATATGAGCTCGGGCGAACACCCTGTTAGTCTGTTATCCGACAAGACTACTTAGCAGAGTTTTGATATTGCCTATTGCTAGGTTTATTCCCGCTGTGTTCTTCTCAAAGCATTTCTTCACCCCACCCAAAAACAGTGGGAACTTGGTCCTTAACCCTTCTTTATCCCTCTGAGCCCATGGCACGTAGATAATCCCTGATGTGCCCTTCTGCAGTAGCGGGCATATGTTGGCTGTGGGTAGCTCCGCTGGTTATTTCCTAACATATTGTTCCCATCTCCTTAGACAATCCTGCATGTAGGGGAAGATCCACTTGGGATCTCCCCCTCCGTTCCAGATGCAGTTTTCTACAACAGCTATTTCCTCTGGTTCGAAGGATTCCTCCTCCAGCCAGGGTCTATTGTACTGGTCTCTTCTCTTGGTCCATCGGGCTAGCAGGTGACAAAATGGTTGGTCAAAGATGTTACCTTTCTCTCGAGCCACTATCTCGTGGTGATAGTTTGTCTTGCACGTTCAGGAGGAGCAGTGAGCGTCTTCGCTTCCGCTCTCCTAGTCCGTAAGCACAGGTGCCCTCTTGGTTCTCCTGTGTCTGAGATGAGTTTGCACCAGGCTACTTAGGCCCATATTTATGCTTTTTCAGCGCTGCATTTGCGTCATGTTTTGACGCAAAAGCGGAGCAAACTTGCAAAATACAATTGTATTTTGTGAGTTTGCGCCGGTTTTGAGTCAAAAAGCGGCGCAAATGCGGCGCTAAAAAAGTATAAATATGGGCCTTAGTCTTTTATTTCCTGGTGAGGTTCAGACCCCAGCCAGGAGCATCTCCTCTTATTCTTCCTCGGGTTCTTCCTCAAACAGTGATCTGTACCTACCCCTGCAGGCCTCAGGTGGGGGGCGCGCTACTCTACTCTCTCGCTGCTTCCAGGATGCAAGTTCTCTTTCTCTCTCACTAGTTTACATCTTTCCTCTAAATCCCACCTAGATTGCCTCCTTCGTTCTGAGCTATGCGCTATTCTTCTTGGACAGGACCTGCCCTCAAACTCGCTTTCTGTTGTTTCCTTCGCAACCTGAGCAAATCCTGTGGCCCCCCCCTCGTTGTTGGATCCCAGAGGACTGGGACCCTTTTACTCACCCTGCTGGTTTTTCTCACTGACCAGAACCACTATGAATCTCCCTGTCATCGGAGTACATTCACCGGAATCCGTGGGAGTGCACGTTCTCCAGGGGGAGGAGGGTATTTACAAATGCATCAACTTAAACTTTTACCAAACACACATAACAATGCGTATGAAGGGTCACAACGTAGAAGGAAGTACAGTTGTTAATTCAAACTTCATGAAATTTGACATCAAAATTACAAGCGGTACTTTGGTATCAAATAGCAATTTGTGAGAAATAGCAACATCTTCACACAGCACATTGAGTCATTGACAAAACACAATGCTCAAGACAAAACACAGTTGCATTAATTTACCAGCACCACAATATCAAAACTACATAATTTCACCTGGCACAAAGAAAAAAGATGAAGCACCAAGTAATGTCTTTTTCAAAAATACTTCAGCCTGCTCCTAGCGCATGCTATTCTGTGACCAGTGGAAGTTCTGCACAGTACATGGGACAAGCTGAGCCTGATGACCTTGTCGATATAAGCTCTGTGGCAAAGATAACAACAATTTATGAGGAGAAAACAAGGGATAACTTCAACAACCTTAAGCCCTTCTTGGCCAACCATAAGCTACGCCTAATTTACTAGATCCAAATTGTTTTCTTCCCTAATGTCTGAATCACACTCTATATCACACCCAGGGTCATGCATACCATCTGTATCACACCCAGCAGTCCAAGCGAACACATCTTGTCACTTCTTTCAGATACCAACAGTGTTAAGAAACCAGTGGCACTGAGAATCCCTTTAGACTAAAAATAAGATTGAGGTGCGGGTGGTATATCACACCCAGAGCCTGTGTGTACCATCTGTGTCACGCCCAGTGGTCCAAGTGGTGAGGACTCAACCCTGTATCACACCCAGGTAACAAGCGTACCATATGTGTCACGCCCAGCGGTCCAAGCAATCACCCCTGAGTCATACCCAGGTGACAAGCGACAAAACAATATTCAACCAATTCAAAAGAACATTCACCTTGCTGACTAAAAAAACAAAAAAAAAGGTGACTTCGCGGGTTACATTTCTTCATAGTTTGCCATCTGTCAAATGCTATGACTAAGGCTCTGAAGAAGTCTCTTACCCTCCTGACTGCGGCTTCAGGAGGAACCTCTGCCCCGCGTATTCAGCAGAACTTCCAATCAATTGCGGCGTCTGCTCACAATACCTTGTTGCGCAAATATGAATTCGTCTAGGTGGGATCCTCTTCCTTCGGTCACAGTCGGGTCCGAGGAACCAATCAGCTCCTATATGGCTCACCAACATGTTGCTCAAATGGGAATTTACCTTAAAAAACAAAAGACAAGAGGCGTCTGGCAAAACAGGAACAGTTAATTTAGTTAACATTACGGCCAGGAGAACTTTTACAGAACCGGGATCTGAGGACTGTCTCAAAGTACAATAGTTCTGAGCGGTATATTATACAATTCTCTGGGTTCCATAAAACAATTACAACATTTCTTTTTGAGGTGAAGAATGTGAACAGTTGCTGTAGTGTCATAAATAAGGTCCTAATAACAAATGCAAGTGGGCCTTGAGCTTGCATTGACACATTGTGGGCGAGCGAGTACATGTCCAGATGTCCGGGCTGACGGGCATGTGGTCACTGCATGTTGCTGTGTCCTGATTGGCTAAGTGTTCCTAACTTCACTTGGCATCTGACTTTATGGGGTGTTGGGGAATGTGCGCACTACTGTGGCCATGAATATTTTACTGGCCCAATTTCCTCGGACCATTGTGGTGTTGCTGCACCTATATGTGAGACTGATCTAAAATTCCTAATTGTGCATTAGTCTGCCGCCAATGTGCCATCCCACCTGTGACTTGTGAATCTGTAATCTCAGGTCTAGGTCTCAGAGCCTTCCTGACCACATACTTTAGTGCTGGGGTTGATGGAGAGTTCATGACGGGGGAATTTAATAGTGGTGATGCGACTTTGTTCTTAAATATGAATGTATCGTTGTGTGCCTCAGCATTGATTATTCCAATATTATCAAAGCCCCTTGCCAAGTCTTAAACTCCCCTTTTACCACAAGTCATTCATAAGGTAGGCCCTAGGTAGCCCATAGTGATGTGTGCTATGTAAATATTGGGTTGGCCATGTCATTTTAAGTTCTTATATCCTGGCAGTGAAAACCCCCTATATTTGTTCTTCAAAATGTGAGGCCTACCCTTCCCGTAGGATAACATTGGGGATTTCTTATTACTTGAATAAGCTGTAATTCCTAATTGGAAGACAGTAAATATATCATGTTTGGTACCTATGAAATTGTAATGATAAACCCTCGTTAATGGTAAAGTCAGATTTTTTATTTCAATTTGAAAATGCCACTTTTAGAAAGTTGGCATTTTTCTGCCATTTTGTGCCTGTAGCGTGGCCTGGCACACATTACTGGGTGTAACTGACAGTTAGACTTTATAAATTCCTCCCAGACAGTCACACACAGTAACTGAGTGTGCTTGAATGGGCCATCTGCTGGCAGGATGGGGTGTGCGGAGTTGAGCACAGCCCCGCTTACACCTGAATAGCTTGTGCTTTGCCTTCACATAAATAGCTTAATAACCCTGTATTGTCACTGCAACCCGTTTGGATTCAGGACAGAGGAGTCAGGAAATTCCAAGCACTTCAAATAACCTTTTCAGAAGCTTCTCCCACCTTCCAAAACCAGGGCACCAGTATATAAAAGAAGGACATCAGACACTAATTCTCACTACTGGACCTGGGGAAGGACTCTCAGAGGACTGCCTGTTGCTGCGCACTGTGCCAGACTGCTACTGTACCTGGAATGATTGCTTTATTGCCTTAAGCCTGCATTGAACACACAAAGGCCAGCCCTGATGTTGAGCCTGACATCTACAGCTGCACCCAGAGCTACCAGAAGTGACTCCAAAGGTTAGTTTGCTGGCCTCATGTTCAGAGCCACAGGGACATAACAGGCTCCCACCAACTGGAACCCACACCTGGACCCAAGCTGAGTGAGTCACAAAAACCCCATCAGTTCTGGACCGTTGGTTGTGGTGCCAAAGGTGTCCAGATAGCCATTTTAAAAAACTGAGGGCTTAGACATAATTTGGCCAAAAGGTGCCCTGAGAACCAAGAGGAGACCAGGATCAATCTGCTCGCCTATCCGCCAGAGGTGCATCGCCAGTGGGATCGACTTTGTGGTTTCTCCTGCTACGTTCTCATCAGCAGTAGCAAATCATTTTCAGCAGTCCTTCGCCAAAGGGATATCTGACCTTGTGGAACTGTCTTCGATAACAGCCTTCTGCCTCACCCTGCTGGAGTTTTTTTACTTCCATTTTAGCCACTAAGTCAGAATGTAGAAATCTTGGACCCAAGGCCATCCAATGACAACGCTTCCTCCTCGGACACCGCATTCAGCCTTGTCCCACTGAACCTTACCTTCTCAGCCATTTTCCTTCAGAAAATTTTCTAAGTCCAAAGGTACGTGCTGACTGGGCCCAATCCACTTCTTGTATCCAAACCAATCGTGGTCGGTCTTAACTTTCAACTTTGACCTGATCTCACACGAATAGATGTCCGCAGTTGTCGCTTTGATCTTTTAGGTGCTATTTTGAACCTTACATTTTGAAAATTCATAACTCCGGTTCTACTGATTGGATTTTTGTTGTTTTGGTGTCAAATATTTATTAAAATGTACTTTTCTGAATTGATTTAAGATTTTCTTGTGTTGTGTTTTCACTTTATTACTGTCTATGTGCTGCATAAATACTTTACACACTGCCTCTAAGTTAAGCCTGATTGCTATTTCTGCCAGGCGACACCGTTAAGCACAGGTTAATTTAGGGACTTTTTGTGGTTCACCCTGCAAGGTTTTGTGGCTATTGCTTGACCAGGGCTCAACCCCAGTCAACCAACAACCCAGTTTCTCACACATGCCCATGAAGGTCAGCACCCCTGGGGGCTTAGTTGGGAGTGCTAAGACCATTTCCCAGACTAGTAGCTCAGTCCCTAAACACTGAAAGTTGGAATCAGTAAAAACTGTAACAATGTTTCTAAAATGCAGATAGCAGACCTACTTCCAAACACCGGATCCAAGTGGCCCCATTAACTGGACACTGAAACTTTGACTTTGGGAGCAGTTTATTTTGCCAATCATACATGTAACGTTTTCTTTGTTGGAAAGTAGACGAACCAGAGAACAAATTAAGGTACAAAGATCATTTAGTTTGCCTGATTAGTTGACTGCGTTTCAATTCCTATTGATTAAAGGAACATCATCAGGACCCCTAATGTATTAGGAATATACATCAGAACAACGCATGCTGGAACCACGCATGCCTGAACAACGCAGTCGGAACAACGTCCGCATTGTTACCACGAATGCCTTAGTAACGATTTTTTATAGTAAAGGCATTCCTGGTAAAGGCATGCGTGGAATGCCATGCATGGTTCCAGCATGCGACCCCTCTGACCCCCCAACACTGCCCCTAAAACTACTGCGACCCCAACCCTGCGCCTAAAACCTAAAACTACACTGACTCTGCACCCGGCCCCTAAACCTACCCCAATCCGTCTCTAAAACCTAAAACTACCTTGACCCCCCACCCCATCCCCAAAACCTAAAACTACCCCGAACACCCACCCCGCCCCTAAAAACTAAAATTACCCCGACCCCCCACCGTTGCCCCTAAAACCTAAACTACCCCAACCCCCTACACCTGCCCCTAAAACTACTGCGGCCCCCCAACCCCGCCCCTAACACCTAAAAGTACCCCAACCCCCCACCCCAACCCTAAAACCTAAAATTACTCTGGCCCCTCACCCGCCCCTAAAACAACCGCGACCCCCCAACCCTGGCCCTAAAACCTTAAAGTACCCGACCCCCCACTCCTAAAACCTAAAACTACCCCAACCCCCCACACCTGCCCCTAAAACTACCCCGACCCCCCACCCCACCCCTAAAACCTAAAACTACCCCAACCCCCCACACACGCCCCTTAAACTAACCCAGCCCCCACCCCACCCCTAAAACCTAAAACTACCCCGACCCCCCACCCAGCCCCTAAAACGACCTGACCCCACACCCCACCCCTAAAAACCAAAATGACCCCAACCCCACACCCCACCATTAAAACCTAAACTCACCCGACCCCCCACCCCAACCCTTAAAAACTAGAACTACCCCCACCCCAGCCCCTAAAACTACCCCCAACTCTACCCCAGCCCCACTTACCTGACCACGTCCTCTCCGATCCAGAGTCTGTTTTCCTCTGCCTTAACCACACATGTTCGTTGTTCAGTCAGGCGTGGTTAAGGCAGAGGAAAACAGGGTCGTTGTTCAGGAAAGCGTTGTTCCGCTTTCGTGGACAACGCCCGCGGTTGTTCAGCCGTCTTCTTATATATGAGCCTGAGAAGATGCTATATGTAATTGGGGAGGGGAAAAAGAGGGAAGAAGTGGCAGCCAAAAGGAAACATGAGTAAAATAATCTGTACACACACATATTAAAAAAAAAACATCATAATATACAACCACTTACATGGGAGCATGTAACAAAATCAGCACATACATGCAGGAGACACCAAACTATTGTCGTGGGAGATCTATGAAGGAAAATAGGGGAAGAAGTAATGGGCTTGTTAAATTATAACCAGGAAGGAGAAATCTCAGGAGCATACACAAAAATATACCTGAATCGATAAGAGTGTTTTGGCTCAGGTGAATCAGGGTTCCTAGAACAGCAGGATGAATAAGGGCAAAATGCTGTGCATAAAACAATCTAAGTTAAGGACCAAGGAAAATCATGAGATGGGGAGTGCTGGTGTGAATAAAAGACCCTCTCGAGGGAGGTAACATACCTGAACCAGGCGCAGAGTGGGGGAGAAGAGTGAAAGAAAATAAATCTGCAGCAACCCGGAGTGCTGGGAGTTGTATGATCATGGTGGACTGTCTCCCAAGAGTAGAAACCAACAATGTGTGAAAGATATGTCTTGGTCATTACATCACAGTAGAGTGGTTAAATAGCGGCAGCCATGATAAAGGATAAATAAAGAGAGAGGATTACGCTCTGATACCAGAGAATCAGAGCGGCAGCTATCTTAGTGTTAGAGAGGCAAGACTGAGAAAACAAAGATGAGACAGTAATTCTGGTATAACAGAGGAATCTGTGAATATCAAACAAAAGGGTGAATTTCAAAAAAGCAGTCGAAGATGAAAAAAACAGGGATTCAGTATAGACCCCTTTACTGATGTAGAGTCGGTAAGGGGAGAGCAGATACAACAACATAATCATTGGTAAACAAAGAAAGAGGACCTTGCTCTGATAACATAGAACCAGAGTGACTGCCATCTTAGAGTTACAAAGGCAAGGTTAGGAAAACAAATTTGAGACAATAATTGTGAATCAATTGGGCAACCACGCAAAATCAAACAAAGGGGTTATTTACAAAAATGGAAGATCAAATTAAACTAACAAGAATTTAATAGAGACTCAATTATTGTTTGGAGTTGGTAAAAGGTGAGCACACACAATGCAGAGACAACAATAAAGAGCATAATACATAATGGAGAAAGTTACTAGAAAAAGTGGCATGTCACATTGATGTGTTTGTATGATTAAATAAAAAAGGCATCAAGAAAAAGTGAGGTTTTCCCGAAGTACTCCAGGAATGTGCAGTCTTAATTCGAGTAACAAGAGCAGGTACAGTCTTAGTATAAGTTAGAGTAGTGAATTCTAGGCCAGAGTTCATTGTGTTTATTTAAGTGTACACTTCCATTCTTCCTTGTTCAGTTTTTGCTTGATGTCGCCTCCTCTGGGGGATGTTGAGAGGATGTAAATCACCTGCCAACATAGGCCATTTTCCGTGCGGGCATTACTGAAAATTGCTCAACAAGAGGAGCAGAAAGGATGTTGCATCAGACACTACTGAAATTTTGTTAGATTCTAATCATAACTTTCTGTGTCATCTGGCCTGTATAGGCCAGTCCACATGGACAGAGTATAGCAAATACTACATTGTTGGTATTGCAATTGGGAAAATTATTTAAAAAATCCTCTCATCACCATATGAGAACTCTTTACTCTCAATCGTAAAAGGACAGACACTACAATAGCTGCGTTTACAGTGTCCCAACAATGGAAGGAGGCCCCAAGGGCCAGAGATGGTATGGGAGGGACAGTGGTTCTTGTAATGCAGCCCAGACCAAATGGTCTGTCAAATTATTTTCTTTTTAAAAGGTAAACATCTGTATCTCCAGTGCAAGGTCTCCTGCTCTCACAACATGCCTGTGCTTTTTGATACTTCTCGTAACAATTTTAGAGGCTGAAGAAAATGTTGTGACGCATATCATTCTCCCATGTTTTTCTATAGATTTGGGCATCAATGTAGACTCTCTCTGGCATTACCAGGCTGTTTAAGGGATTGCCTGATCGGTCATTTTGGTAACCCCTATTTAGTGGTTTATCTGCCCATGTTTGAGCATCCTTAAAGAAATAATTGTTATGTTTACAATTACATTAGATTCTTAAAACTTGGTTGTAGGGTACAGAGTCTTTCAAGGATCTGGGGTAATGACTAGGATGTGTTTCTCTCTGTGGGCTCACAGAAGAGGGTTGTATATATTTTTCCATCTTCAACCTTCAGTGTGAGGCCTAGAAAAAGCCAATTCACTGTCACTTTCTTGTAAAGTGGGTCTGCGACTGTGGGATTCTGACTGAGCCAATGATGGAAGTCTTACAACAGTGTGGGAGATCCCTGCCAAACATGTAAATATCATGAATGTACCCTTTCTACAATAGAATGTGGTTATAGAAGATATTGGACTGGGCCAAAATTATTTGAGATTTAAGGTCAGCTTCCATTAAAGTGCCCTTTATCTGTATGAAAAACCCATTTTTGAATATGAAAAAAGTTCTTAGTGAAAGTTAACTTCTATAATGAAATAATGAATGAAGGAGGAACTCGATGTGGTCTGAATTAGGCCTGGGCGGAGTAAACGGAGTCCGCTCTGTGGAACTCTGCAGAGTTGAAAAAAAAACCCATGGAGGTGGAGTTCTGTGACCCGCGGAGTCCTCCTGAATGCACCCATCTGGGAAGCGCTAAGCAGGGTTGTGCCTGGTCAACCAGGCCCGACCCTGCTTAGCGCTTCAGAGATCGGGCACATTCAGGAGGGCTGAACTCAGTAAAAACTGCTGTTTCAGGCCTCTTGTGCACCGGCTTGCCCTTTGGGCACTACACAGGGCGGGCCAGTGCACAATCAAGGACTGAAACAGTAGCTTTCACTGCCTACAGCCCTGGCCTGATTCAGGCCATTGCTGTAGGGAGTGAAAGCTGCCGTTTCAGGCCTCTTGTGTACCTGCCTGCCCCGTGTGCAGTGCACACGGGCAAGGGTGGTGCACAAGATTGCCAGGGCCGTAGGCAGTGAAAGCTGCCATTTCAGTCCTTGTTTCTGCACCAGTGTGCACAAACAATGACAACAAAAGAAAGTGATGAGGACTTACCTGGGTCTTCTCAGGAGTCCTCCTCTCCTCAGTGTCCGATGGCGACAAGTCTTCTCTTCTTCAGCGGCTGCCTTCTGTGCCCCGGTGTCCGCTGCAGCCCAGTTATGGGCTGCACAGCACAAGCGCAGACTGTCTGCGCTTTCGCTGTGCAGCCTATACTGGGCTGCAGCGTGTACCAGGTGAGCTCTGCTCCACTGGAGGGGCTAGCGGAGTTTTTTTAGATAACTCCGTGCTCCAAGCAGAAAGCGGAGTTCCAAAAACTCCTTTAGCTCTGGCAGCAGAGCAGAGCCCGCTTCACAGTACTTGTCTGAATCTTGTATCCAGGTATTTACAGATGATCTCAGTACCAATGTCTAAGGGATACTTGTGTATAATGACTATGGGCCTAATTTAGATTTCGGCAGCTGGGTTACTCCTTCACACTGGTGACGGATATCCAATTGGCAGACACAGAAATACCATTATTTCCAATGCGATTTATATTTCAGCAGATGGGCTGTCCATCACCATTGTGATGGAGTAACCCGTCTGCAGAAATATAAATCAGGTCCTATGTCTGAAGTCACCCATAGAAAAGTGACCCCATCAAAAAGCTGATCCTCAACTAAGTTAAAAAAGTCCATACTATCCCTCATAACTGTTTGTGAGGGCAGCAAATCATTTGTTAAAGAAATCTGCATAATGACCAGCTTGTACTAAAAAAAGACCCACAACTGTACACAATTGGTATACCAGGGGAACAGTCTCTATTCATGTGAATTTTGGGTAAAGTATATAGCCATGAGTATGTGGGTTTTGGTTGTTAAGAAAGAGGAATTATATTTGGCTCACAAAAACAGATTCCTTCACTTCAAGGGCGATTCATAGGATTTCCTCCTGGGTCTCCGTGGTGGGTCCTTAGAGACTTTCCTATAGGGGTCAGTATTGCCTAGTTGGTGGTAGAACTCTGTATAGTATAGCTAGTTCTAGCTTGAACTACTATTCTGCCCCCCATGTCTGCAGGTTTAATGACAATTTTGGAATCACTTTTGAGGACCTCGCTGTACATAGTAATTTATTGTTGGATGAAAATGTGTACATATATATGATTATTTAATCGTATACCAATAAAGGCTATTTGATTTCTATGACATTTTGTTGTTATTAGGGACCACTGTACTATGTTATTTAAATCACACCATATTTTGCACCAAAAATAGTTTAAAAGCCAATGCAGTTCAAATTTATAACCTATAAGTGCAAGTAAATGCAATTTCATTACTTGTTCTTTCACATTTCATTATTAATAGATACAATTTTACATGTTCATTAAGTCCCCCTGTATATGTTAGTAATATTTGAAAATTTCACAAAAATTGTCAATAATGAACAAAACAGCAACAGAGTGTGCGAAGGATGCCATATGATCTCCACAATATTGCTTTATCTTATGATTGGTTTTTAAGGACTTTGTAAAGGAGCTTCAAATGCTGTTTGACTTATAAGATTAGTATTACACTTAGGATGTGTAGTGTGGTTGTTAGGATGGACATATTGTTTGTGGAGATTGTGGTGTATTATATGGTATGGTTGTGTGACCTAGTACACTCGCAAAACTGTCTTGGGTCCACTCAGGCTCATTTGTAAAACCTTCGACCATCAAGGCTTAAACATAGGAACTAGTATAAAGCATATAGACGTACCAAACAACAAAACAAGAAAGTCATACAATGCGAACAAAATCCGACACCAATTTAGAAAAATAGATTATATTTTTATGAATTTCTAGACACCAAGATGAGCAAACCCCACCAGGGGGTTCCAGAGTTATAGATTTGTAAGAAAAAATTAAATCTCTGCTTATTAGTCCAAAGCCCAAACAAGCATTGGTAACCGTAAAGATTAGAAACTTCTGAAAAGTTTGAAAGTGTTGTGTTTGGCTACTCTGGCACGAGTGGGGTTACTAATGCCAATAGGGAAAAGGTTAGGGGGCACAGTAAGGGGTATTTGGACAGTTACCTGGCCACCAAAGCACACCCAAAGTCTAATCCCACACGTCAAGACCACTGTTTAATGGAGTGGTCCCGATGCTGGGGATGCAGGATGTTGAAATGTGCTCTGGGTGCTGTGCTGTCAACAGGGATGTCCTTGCGGTTATTTCTTGGTCGATGGGTAAGGTGGGGCAATTTTGGCCACAGAGGTCGGTGACCCTCAAGGTCCTCTTCAAGCCAGTAGAAGGCCTGCTGCGGCTGGGCAACTAATCTCTGTGCACAGCGCGCCCTGTGATATCCTTTGCTGAAGGCTGGCTATCCCTCTCTGGTGACCAGTCGGGACTGAGACAACACTCTCGGGTCTAGCAGACTCAAGTGCAACTTTTGGCCATTGAGGATCAGCCTTTTGGGTCACCAGTAGTGGTCAGAAACGATTCGAAGAATGGGACTTCTGACTTGCCAGAGTGGGCTCCTGTTTTGATGGCACTGGTACTGGTTCCAGGGGAGAAGCCAACTGACCTTTAGAGTCACTTCTTTGGTCTGGGGCTCACAATCGACTTTTCCATAATCCAGGAGCTATAGGCACAGTTCTCTCTTTGCTAGCCCAAGGTGTGGTAGGTGCAGTCCAACAGTCAGTGCATCCTCTCTTGCCAGGTCCAGGAGTCAGCAGGGCAGTCCTTCTTCGGTCCTTTCTCCAGCTCTGTCAAGATCTCAGGTTCAGGTTGCCAGATGTGTCATATTTATGCCCAGAAAGTGCCCTGGGAGATGAAGTGGTCACTAACCAGGATCCGTCCTGCGCTGTGTCGACTTCAAGCAATGTGTTGCATCTAGCAATCCCAGAGTGCACTATTGTGCCCACCCTCAAGATGTCTGAACCTTTTCTTGGATCTTAGGAGCTTGGTAGACCACCCTAGAGGTGTGGCTATCTGTGGGCTACATGCCCACGGGAAAAACTGTTTGGCCACTGGATTCCCATCTCTGTTCCTGCAGCCAGCCTGTCTACCGGAACAAAGGGGCAACCCTTCAGGAGTGTGATTGCCATTTGCCCACCCAAGGTGGCTTTGCCTCTGAAGCTCGTCTTCTGGACCGACACCCTGAATGACTTCATGCACAGGAGAAGTAACACCTCTACCTATAACAAGCTTCTACAATTCCTAAACCTGTGAGTCGTTCACACATCTCCCCAGGAGGGCAGAAGACTGTCTGGTGGCCATCAATAGTGTGAGGCCAATGGGCAAACTGGGCAACAGAGTAGCAACTTTTTAAAAGTTGCCCTACCCTAAAATGGACAATAAATTGGACTTAGGCATCAAATCAGGTTTAATGCCACAACTAATTTGATACCTTGAACTACCCATTTTAGTAGTCAGAAGTTAGCCGGATTAAGAGTTCAACAATTAACTCTGGGTCTGATTTATACTTTTTTAGCACCACATTTGCGTCATTTTGTGATGCAAACGCAGTGTAAACTTACAAAATACGATTGTATTTTGCAAGTTTGCACCACTTTTGCGTCCAAAAATTACGCCAAAGCAACGCTAAAAAAGCATAAATATGGGCCTCTGTGTTAGCCAATAGGGCTACTAACTTTTCCAAAGCAAAAACAACAATTTGCAAGTTTTGCTGTGTTAGGACATAATAAATGTATATGCCCTAGTTAATAATGTGTAGCTCCCTGCCGTAGGGATCCATAGGACTTATTTAGGGGAGACTTATATATTGTTAGGGGAAATTGGGACTTTGCCATTGGTTTAAATGGCAAAGTCGAACTAGTAGTTTAAAACTGCTCTTCCAGCTGAGGGCAGGCTGGGAGCCATTTTGTACTTTGTCATGCATAGGCTGACACATCCAATGCTGCAGCCCTGGGGGGATGCTTTGTCTTACAGGCCTTGGTTATCCTTGGTACCACATACTAGGACTTATAACTAAGTCAGTGCATGCTAATTCAAGGTAGCCAATTCAACATATAGGGCCTGATTACAACTTTGGTGGATGGGATACTCCATCACAAATGTAACGGATATCCCATCCGCCCGCCGCATTACAATTCCATTATATCTTATGGAACTTGTAAAACGGCGGGCGGGATATCAGCCATGTTTGTGACGGACTATGCCATCCTCTAAGGTTGTAACCAGGTTCATAGTTTCTAAGACATTAAAACCCTGGCACTAAGGTTTGGTTAGCAGGTCTCGTGCACTCTCAGGGTTGGAAAACCAGCAGCATCAGTCCAAAACGTCGGGGATGATCAGTGTAAAAGAGGCATTTACTTACAGCCCTTACTAACTCCATAGTGCTTGCTTCTTATGATTGATATCGAATGATGCCCTCATGAGAGGGATGTGTTGAGACCTATGGTCATGACTGTTGGGCAGACAAGTATTAGCACTGTCATCAATTTATGGTGGGGTGATTACTACAGATCAAAGTGATCACACTTGCAGGCATTTTGGCATGAAAAGCATTGTTTAGAGATGGCCTTGATGAAGTGGCAAGTGTTGCAAAAGACATGTTGGATGTTCAGATCTATGAATGGCTGTGCTGATCTAGGCTTGGACTTTGTACTCGATATATGCAAGTGTGTAGCTATTTTGTTCATTATTGAAGATTTTTGTGAGTTTTTATGAATCTTCATTCAAATATTATTGACATATACAAGGGGACTCATTGTACATGTAAAATTATATCTGTTTATAAAAACTGTACCTTTACCTTTCAAGTACCTTTATTGGGCACCAATGTTAGATATTTGAAACAAATTCTGAATTTTGGTCCCAAAACACAATAGGAGAGCCTGTTACAATGGACTAATTAAGAGGTTGTGCACAATGGTGCAACAAAGGGACACGCAGGACACAATTCGAGCTAATGACGGCATGAAAAGAGCACTTTGTGAAATCCAGGTGGTAGAGTTGATCTGCATAGAAAAATTGACAAAGCAAGGGTGAATGGCTGATCAGTGTTGGAAACATGGCCATCCCTTCTTTTGGACAGGAGTGATTTGGTCAAACACGACCAAATGCACTAACCTCACAGATACATGGAAGTTGAGAGATATAATGGCAGAATGAATGCTAATATTGCACATTATTTTAGCGCAACATTAAAGGAATAATAAAATATGCAGGGGTGGTGATTATTCGGCAGAGTTTGCAGTCCGAGGAACAAAATTATACCTGTCACAATGCCTGCAGCTTCTGCAGTTTAGAATCAAAATCAAAACCTGCTGTCCTCTGCGGGACAGGCTGCCTCTCTGAAAATTCTACAGTTGGCTTCATCATAATTGGAAGTCCAGGATCTTCAGGGGAAGACAACTGATTGGAGATTGATGGGAAAAGGATGGGTTCTATGAGATGCCGAGCTGACAAACAGTAAACACAATTCTCCTCAGATTGTAATCACTATTATTAATAATAATAATGATGATAATAATAATAATAATAACACAAAAACAAAGATCATAATCACTTCTATTTATTATATATATATATATATATATATATATATATATATATATATAATTACATATGTTGCATAATTTTATGTAACAATTTACATTTCTGGCGATTGAAAGTGTTGTAAATAACTGCTGTAAGGTATAATGGCTCCCAATGTACTGATCTCTGAAGTATGGAAGGCTGAGTTAGCCTTATCAGTACCTCCCAATCACAGCAGATATTAGTGATAAGCATTTATCTCATTGAGCCATCCTCCTAGATTACTGAACAAGAACTAAAGATTGGGGGTCTCTTAGGGCCATATGTACAAAGGTTTGGCTTAGTGATTTCCAAATAGAGAATTTGTAGAAATCGCTATTATGGAATCACAAAATGAAGTGTACTTAGGAGTATATTCCTCTAATAACGATTTCCACAGATTCCCAATCACAATTAGAAAATTGCGATTTCCTACTAGGAAATTGCAAATTAGGAAAAGTCTGTTTCCTTTAGGTTTGTGTTACAAATGCAGAAATGCCTTCAAGCCTGTCACCCACCTGACACGCTCCTGTGGCACAGAGAAGCACAGAATATTCCCTTCTGTCATCACACCGCCTCTGCTTTTCTTTCAACTGTCACTGCCTTACCCCCTCTCTAATTTACCACAAGGGGGTAAATCAAAGCGGATTCATCCTCAAAATCGGGACACCACATCTGGAGTTGGACCTGCTAATGCTGAGCCCACATGTTATTCCCCATTCTGGGGAAACATATTAATAATAGACAGAATTATGTGCAAGGATACTGGCCAGGAAATGTTATTGTCGGTGACATTGTATCCCTGCACATGTATCCACCCGCCTCATACCTGGGGCCTAAGTGGCACAGCATTTTGTCTAACGCAGCCCTATTTCTACCCAGTTGGAAAGCGTGCTGCACGTACTGCTCATCAGCTTACATTAGGTAGTGTGATGAAGGTCTTCTCTAAAGCCCAGGTTTGACTACTGGTATAGCGCATAGCATTACGGATACAGGTGGCTAAACATGTGTAATGTCGAACATAGGTGATCGTATTTCACAGCTGAAAGTTTTTGATGTAGTAACTCATAATGCCCCATTAATATGGGTAAAGCATTTCCAGGACCATGTAAGAGATTTCTTGACAGACATGCAGTGGCTGACAAACTGTGTTACTCTAACGTGGAGAACTTGGGCAAAGCATGAGGCATGCATTGTCTTAACAAGCATTATGGTAGGATTCAAACTGGAGCTGTAGCCAGTCACCCCAATTCCAATTCGTAGATGCTGAATGTTACCTACTGTGGCACCACCACCTATTCCACTTCCTCTTGTTGGTTAATCCCCGTTAGTATTCGCAGTACTTCCCGAGCATGCATACAATAGCTTGTACTTGACCAAGCCACAATACATGACTAATCCAAGGGCCCAATTTAATTGTTGATGGCTGGAGTATTCAGTAATAGCCATTGGCCTGGAAGAGGACTTAATGTCCGCCAGGTTGAGACTATTCTGCCCCTAGAATTTGGAAATGACCACCAAGGTGGCAGTCATTTCTAAAACATTGTCAGGAACCATTGTCGCAGCAGTTCCTGTCAATGCTGTTTACAGTTTTGTGTATGGCTCCATCAACATGACGGAGCCCTGCACCAAAATGTTTTATTTATTATTATCAAACTGAAAAAACAGAATCTGGATTTTCTGTTTCAAAATAACACATAAAATGCTCCCATCAACATGGGAATCCTTTCCCATGGTGAGGGGAGAATTTAGCAGTTTTCACTGCCCCTTACAGCCAGGGTTATGCTGGCAGTGTGGGGCAGTGAAAACAGACCTCTAAATCAGCCCATCCAAATTAGGTGGTCTCAGATCTGTAAAGTAGTGCTCTTGCAGTTTTGTGGAGGAAGTGGAACCTGTACTTCAGAATGCCAAAAGTCTGTTCGATGATGGACCATGTTGCCTTATGTGCCCTGTTGTACTGACTTTGACTTCTGGTTCTTGGAGTCAAGTATTGTGTCAGTATCCAAGGTCGCAAGGCATATGCACTATCTCCCTAAAGAGCATGAGAAGGATAAACCATTAGGTCACATTACATAAACAGTTCTGACCACTGTATGCATTGAGTCAGCAATTCTCTTACCAAGTATTAAGCCATTGCCTAATTCACCCCAAGACAGTTGGTTATGTATTCCACTGTGGTGGATTAGGAAGGAGTAATGCGTGCTGCCTGGGAATCTGCATACAAGGTCAGTTATGATGTGTGAGGCATCAAACACTGCCTGTTCATTGTGCGAGTGGGTGCTTTTTATATTTCTATATATGAATTAATGTGCATGCACGGGGGCATATGGCAATATGTGTGCCATCAACACAGCCAATTACATTGAGATATTGTGCTACCTTGTAAAACATTACTTTGGTCTATTGCAAGTATTGGGGCACAGTTGGTAACCATATGCATGTTTACTTTGCTATCCATGATGTCCAGAAACCTGTTATAAAACCTAGAAAATGCACTTTTTATCACCCCTCCTGCTACTTCTATGACTTCCTGGTCACAGCCTGAAGCCAAAAGGTGTAGACAACACTATGGCTCTCATTAGAACGTTGGTGGTATATACCGCCTACAGCCGCGGCGATGGCTGCCGAAAGACTGTCGCCACGGCTACCAGCCGTCCACCGTATCATTACCACAGCTGCCAGAAGGATGGCTGAAATCCAGTTGTGGCCATGGCAGCGAATGGCGGTAATGTGGCGCTGCTGCCAGCAGCAGCGCCACGCCAGTAGACCGCTGCCAGACGTATTATGAGAATTAATACGGCCTGGCGGTGTTCTGCTGGTGGATGCTGCTGCTGGCAGCAGCGCCTCATCCCATCTCCTGCCGGAGGACCCCCTGGATCCAGGTAAGTGGGTGCTCTGACAGGGGAGGAGGGCGGGTGTGTGTGTATGTGTGACCCCGAGAGGCCCTGCGGTGCCCCACTTGCGGTCCGGGGTCAGATCTGCGGTCCGTGTCCTGGATGGCCGTTTCTGCCGTGGATCGCGTTTTGAGCCGTGTTTCGGTCCGCTGCCTTTTTTCCGGTCCACAGCGCGACCGGTACATCTTTCTTTGGGCGCTGCTTCGTGCTATGCCTGCCTTTTGCCCTTATAACCTCTCTTACCTATTTTTTCTGTCTTTTTTCTTGTTTTCTGTTTCTTTGTGGTTTCCCTCTTAGCCATCTTTTCTTCTTCCCAGGAGTCTGTGTTTCCTTCCTTTCATGCTTTGCTTCCTCTTTTACACCATGGCTATTTTTCCATTCACTCTAAAGTGGCCTTTCCCAATTCAAGATGGTGTCTTCGGAACTTCCTGCGTGTCACTTCCTGTTTGCCAGTATATAAGCTCAGTTGGTCTTCTATTCCTTGCGTTGCAAACACTTCCGTTCTGGTGGTGCTCCTCGCTCCTGTATACAGTGATTTTTTGGACTTCTCCTGTTTTTCTTGTCTGCAGTTTTTGCTGTTCCCAGTTCATATTATGCTTCTCTTTTATCTTACCTCTTTTTTAGGAGTTCCTTGCTTCTGAGGTTTTTCTCAGGATTGGGTTTTTTTCCTCTGGGACTCCTTCTGGAGGTCACGGTCTGCCTGGTGTTCCTCTATCAGCAGCACCGTGGCTACTGGAAAGGGTCGCCCTTACCTTGGTCAGTCCAGAACCCTCAAGAGACCAGGTGGTGCCTCGAGATTGACAGAAAACCGTGGTAAGAAGCATTTAGATAGTGACAGATTGCAATGCCAAAAGATTCCCCGTTGCCCTGGAACCATGGAAGTCCCACCTGATGATGTTGTGGAAACTGCACAGTCTATTCTTCATACTACACAACAACAGACACAGGAATTACAACAACTGCATACCGAGAACACAGCTCTGAGACAAGAATTGGTGTCACGGTCCAGTGATGTACCTGCTATTTCTATCTCCACACCTTGTTATTCTGGAGATCCAAACAAGTTAAAGGAATTTCTGGACTCTTCAAAGGTATACTTTGCGTTTCGACCCTCTCAGTTTACCCAGGGTAAGACGAAGGTTGGTTATCTGATAAGCTCCTTGTCTGGCGCAGCCCTAGCTTGGGCAACCCCTTTGGTAGCTGGCAATGATCCTATAATATCCAATTATTCAGACTTTCTGCAAGCCTTTAGACAGATGTTTGAACAACCTGGATTGGGAGCTGCTGCAGTAGAGGCGTTATGTGAGAAACAACAAGGGAATCAGAAGGTTCTGACTTACATAACCCGATTTAAACAACTAGCGTTGAAACCACATGGGCTGAATGCACCTTTGTGACACTTTTTCATTGAGGGTTACGAGACGAAATAACGGATGAACTGGTGCATTCTACTCCAGTAGAATCATTGAAGGCACTGATGGACCTGGCCCTTAATATTGAGTACAGTTTACGGGAACGTAGATTGGAGAAAGGAAGATCCAGGGTCCAGTCTCCAACAGTGGCTATTCACCCATCTACACGCTGTCCTGAAGAAAACTGATCAGAATACTCCGCTTCTATGGAGGAAGAACCCATGCAAATAGACGTTGCCCATGGTCCGTTATCAGAAGCAGAACGAGAGAACCAACGACATAAAGGCTTATGTCTTTATTGTGGCTGTGCAGGTTATTTAATTCAAATTTGTCCTATCCGTCCCATCAGACCTTCGGGAAATGCCAACTCCCTCCCCCTGTGAGAAGGAAGGGGATGGGAGGTATTGAAATTCCTTCAATCTGCTACTCCAGAGAAGACAACTCTGCACTTTTTATCATCTCAGTGATTCTTCAGTGCCCGAACCAGGAAGAACCAGTGTTTGCATTATTGGATTGTGGAGCCAGTGGTATGTTTTTAGATGAGAAATGGGCTAAAGAAAAAGGAATACCTTGTGTTCCTAAAGAAATCCCAGAACACGTCCAAACGGTAGATGGCTCTCCTCTAACTTCTGGACCAGTGGTTGATTCCATGCTCAACCTTTGCCTCCAATTCGGAAGACATAAGGAACATGTGGCCTTCGACCTGATTTCTTCCCTTAACCACACTATGATTTGGGGTATTCCTTGGCTGGCATGACACCATCCATATATAAACTGGGAGACACGGACTATATCACTTTCCTCTCACTTTTGTCAGTTGAATTGCTATCCTACTGTCTCCTATTGGTCCCCAAAAGGGTCCATGTTTTCTCCAAGGAAGCAAGCAGTACTATTAATGTGATTCAAGGAGTACCCAGATGCTATCAGGGGTACTCTGATGTATTCCAGAACCCTCAGAGACCCATTTTGCCTCCTCATAGGGACTATGACTGCTCAATTCCATTGATACCTGGGGAAGTGGTCCCATTTGGAAAAATGTATTCCCTATCAGAACAGGAAAAGAAGGTACTCAAGGAATACATAAAGGGAAAACCTACAAAGTGGATTGATTGCTCCCTCTTCATCACCTGCTGGGGCTCCTCTTTTCTTTGTATCTAAGAAGACTAAGGATCTCCGCCCCTGTATAGACTTTCAAGAGTTAAATAAGATTACAGTCAAGGATAGGTATCCCTTACCCCATTTAAGGATGTTTTGGAAGCAGTCCAAGGAGCTACAATATTCACTAAGCTAGACCTAAGGGGTGCCTATCATCTCTTACGAATTAAGGAAGGTGACAAATGGAAGACTGCTTTTCGTACCCCGTTAGACACTTTGAATGTTGTGTCATGCCTTTTGGTCTTACCAACGCACCTTCCATTTTCCAAAGATTTATGGATTCCGTTTTCTCAGATTTTTTTAATAAGATTGTCGTAGTCTATCTAGATGACATTCTAATTTATTCTCGTAGTCCCGAACAACACACTAAACATATTCTTCAAGTTTTGGAAAGACTCTGACAAAATAATTTGTACTGTAAACCGGACAAGTGTGAGTTTAACAAGACCGAAGTTCAATATCTAGGTTTTCGGATCAATCCAGTTGGAATCGCCATGGATCCAGAAAAGGTACCAGCTATATTAGATTGGCCTTCTCCTACTTGTGTCAAAGAAACACAGTGCTTCCTAGGGTTGTCCAATTTCTATAGGCAATTTATAAAGGACTTTACCCAAGAACAAGGATGTATAACTCAGACCATCAAAAAAGAAAGCCTAAAGAAGGGGTTCATTTGAACAGAGGAAGTGGAAAAGGCTAATCAGACTCTAAAGTGTGCCTTTACCCAAGCCCCGATACTCCGTCATCCTGACACTACTAAGAAATTTATTGTGGTCACGGACGCTTTAGATCGAGCCATTGGAGCCGTGTTACTTCAAAAACAAGATGATGATCACCTTGAACATCCAATCTTTTATCTATCCCACGTGTTTTCTGATGCTGAACAAAACTATTTTGTATTGGTAAGAGAATTACTGGCATTAAAGGCTGCCTGCAAGGAGTGGAGACAATTCCTAATGGGTTCTCAGGAGACTTTTGAACTACAAGATGATTATCGCAATCTACAATGCCTGTGCAGTTTTCAATGCCGGAATAGTTGTCAAGCAGGTGGGCTTTCTTTTTTAGCCAATACTATTTCATTGTTACTTACATTCCTGGATCCAAAAATATTGTGGTAGACGCTTTATCCCACCGATATCTAGAGAGCAATATTTCTATTTTTCCACACATCCTTGAGCCACGTCGTACTGTGGGACTAGTTCAATCTTTTCTTGACCGAGTGAAGACCAAGTATCACAAGTTAACCATGGAAAAATGGAACACTTTAAGTCCCCACTTACAGAAGCATCAGGAATATTACTTTAATAAAAACACCATGTTTTTGCCTACTATGAAAGTACAGAAAGAAGCCTTTCAAATGTGTCATGACTCCTATTGCTGGACATTGCGGAATAAAGAACACACAGGAACTACTCTTTCGCTCTTTTTGGTGGCCCACGTTAAAGTCTGATTCCGAAACATATGTAAGGTCTTGCCCAATGTGTGCTCAAACTAAAACACCTCGGACCAAACCAGCAGGTCTATTGATGCCCTTACCAGTACCATATGTTTCATGGCATATGGTAACCACAGATTTTATGTTCTTTGCCACCTTCTGCAGGTTATCAGGTCATAATGGTTACAGTGGATTCCTTTACTAATATGGCTCATTTTTCAGCCCTCAAGAAATTACCCACCGCTAAAGAAATGTGGCAAGTATTTATACAAGATATATTTCGATTGCATGGTCTTCCTAAAGTAATTATTTCTGATCTGGGATCCTCAATATGTATCCCGTTTTTGGAGAGAGTTTTGTAAATGTTTACATATTGATGTGGCTCTATCTTCCGGTTTCCATCCGCAGACCAATTGTCAAACAGAACGCCTAAACCAAGGACTCCAACAATATTGGCGCTGTTTTTGTAATGCGACTCAAAATAATTGGTCTTCTTACCGAACATTGGCTGAGTTTTCTTATAAAAATACAGTCCATAGTGCAACTAAGTCTACACCTTTCTTTTGAATTTATGGTTTTCATCCTATTGCTTTTCCTAATGTCACTCCTAAGGACTCCCCTGTGCCTGCAGTTACCTCATTTGTCCGTCATCTCCATCCAGAACCTGATACGTGCCAATCTCTTGGCCACAAAACGATATATGAAGAAGGTAGCTGATGCTCGGCATAATACTGCTCCATCTTTTCAGCCCGGGACAAGGTCTGGCTTTCTTCTAAATTTCTGCCTTTTCACTTTATCTCAGAACAACTACAAACCTCTTACTATGGGCCTTTTTGAGTTTTGCATGTGATTAATCCAGTCTCAGTTTGACTTTGTCTGCCATTGACTTGGAAAGTGCATTCTGTTTTTCACGTTTCCCAACTCAAGCCTTTTGTTCCAGATCCCTATCAGAGAACTGCCCAGGGTCCTCCTCTTCTTTTGGTTGATGGTCATCCTGAGTTTGAAGTAAAAGTGATATGCGATTCGCGCATTTTTCGGAATCGCCTCCAGTTTTTGATTCGCTGGAACTGCTATCCCATTAGTGACTGTTCATGGGAAGATGCCTCCTCTGTCCATGCTCCTCGCTTGGTCCGTAACTTTTTCAGTATTTGCCGGACAAGCCTGGGGCTTCGGGGAGGGGTCCTACTATAACGCCGTTCGGACCTGCGGCGCCCCACTTGAGGACCACGGTCAGATCGGCGGTCCATGCCCTGGACAGCCGTTTCTGCCGTGGATCGTGTTTTGAGCAGCGTTTCGGTCTGCTGCCTATTTTTCAGTCCACAGCGCAACTGGTACATCTTTCTTTGGATGCTGCTTCGCGCTGCACCCACCTTTTTCCCTTATAATCTCTCTCACCTATTTTTTTTCTGTCTTTTTTCTTGTTTTCTCTTTCTTTTGTGGTTTCCCTCTTAGCCATCTATTCTTCTTCTCAGGAGTTTGTGTTTTCTTCCTTGCATGCTTTGCTTCCTCTTTTACACCATGGCTATTTTTCCATTCACTCTAATGTGGCTTTTCCCAATTCAAGATAGTTTCTTCGGAACTTCCTGTGTGTAACTTCCTGTTTGCCACTGTAAAAGCTCAGATGGTCTTCTGTTCCTTGCATTTCAAACACTTCCGTTCTGGTGGTGCTCCTCGCTGCTGTATCCGGTAATTTTTTGGACATCTCCTGTTTTTCATGTCTGCAGTTTTTGCTGTTTCCAGTTCATATTACGCTTCTCTTTTTTCTTACCTCTTTTTTAGGAGTTCCTTGCTTCAGAGGTTTTTTCCAGGATTGGGGTTTTTCTTCTGGGACTCCTTATGGAGGTCACGGTCTGCCTGGTGTTACTCTATCAGCAGCACCGTGGCTACTGGAAAGGGTTGCCCTTACCTTGGTCAGTCCAGAACTAGCAAGAGACCAGGTGGTGCCTCGAGATTGACAGATAACTGTGGTACGAAGCATTCAGATTGTGACAGAATGTCTGTTCATGCGTGTATGCGGGTGTGTGTTACATTTTGTATGTGTGTGCATGTTTGGGGGTGTGAGTGCGTGTATGTTGTGTTGTGTGAATGCGTGTCAGCGTGTATGTATGTAAGTGTGTGTGGATGTGTATGTGAATGGATGTATGCATGCGTGGATGAATGTTGGAATGGGTGTGTTTCTGCGTGTGTGCGTGTGTGAAGGAAGGGGCGTGTATGAAGGGAGGGGGTCTGGAGAGGAAGGAGGTGTGGGGGGATACCTGGGAGGGGGAGGGGGGGAGGAAGACCCCTATTAGTGGCAGGGAAGGGATTCCATATCACTGATAGTGCCTACCGCCATGGTTTTCGTGGTGGTAAGGATCCCGCAAAAACCATGGCGGTAGGCAGGGTCATAATCCTGCAGGCGGGCAAGTGATGGCTGCCGGGCTGGAGATTGAAGTCTCCAGCCCGGCGGTCATTACCGCTGTGGCGGTGGGTGTGGTACATTGGTGGCTTGGCTACAGCCTAACCGCCAATGTCATAATATGGAGGAAAGTACCGCCAGCCTGTTGGCAGTACTTTCCTCCATATTAACGCTGATTGCCGGGGTCATAATGACCCCCTATATCTGCACATGTGGTAGGATTTCATTGATTCCAAATGTTGGGATCCGTAACTGAGGTTGTGATTCAACAATTAATTACAAAAATACCTCATTACTGGTTCTGTACTTCTCATATATCTCCTTCTCAGTTTGCTTACCCTAAATATTCTCTCCTGTCTCTGCCTCCTTGCCGGCCTACCAGCCAAAATCTGCATCCTCTTTGCCAAGATATGCAGAGCTGCCATTCTAGACGAGCCTGATGCATTTTAGATGATTTTTTTTAGTTTGCACCTGGTTACCACCAGATCCACATTGATGGTAACTGCATTTCCTAAATAGCCATTTTGCGACTATGCAAAATTAGGAAATCCTTTGTACATAGTGTTAGCGATTCACTACGGAGAAATCCCTATTTGGGATTTCCTATTTAGCGATTTCCACAATGCGATTTCTAGTAGATAGAAACCGCATTTTCAACCACGGAAAATGCCTTTCATACATACCAAATTGGCATTTTGCATTTCCTAATGGCCAGAAATAGTGATTCGCACAGTTAAGAAATGCCTTCGTACATAAGGCCCCATGTCCCTCCGTTTCTCAAATGAAAGGGCAATTCCATGAGAAAGGTTCCATTTAGGGCGATGAGGCAGAATCAAAGAAGATATTATTTTGAAGATGAACCATAAAAAGTCTTTAATAACAAATCCATAAAGCATGATTTTACCACATTTCATAAATACACATTCTGTGCCAGATTCACAAAGGGCATCTGCACTTGTGGTGGAGGCCCCGCAGTCATGGCGAGACCTCCCTACTGCAGTTACCCATTGCAGAGGTCCCACCATGAGTGCAGCCTCCGCCACAAGTGTGGGGCCTCCGTCACCAGTGTGGAGGCCCTTTGTGAATCGGCCTCGAAGTCTTTACCTGATAAAATTACAGAGTTCCAAATTAATTGACAATCAGTGCAGTTGTAACAGATTTCTCTGTATTTCCTAGCCCAAAATATATAACATGTTGCATACAGCCTATATACACTATCCTATATAATCCTATATTTAGCACTTAATGGGACCACTTATTTTATCAATAGAGGACACTGGAGACAAATATTCCAATCTTTATCCAATGTTTTTTCTCCAGTCAGAAGTGCCTCATTATGGACAGCTACTACCCCTGCCCCCAAGAAGTAAATTTAAGGTCTTCAAGCTTTCACAAAGTATATGATACTTAGAAAACTAGAACCCTAAGACTAAAAATCATGTTTGTTTATTTTCTGTGAGGAACAACAGCAGCAAAAGGGGTAAGGTGTCTTTTTGTAAAATTATAACCTCCACTTTCTTGGCAGACTTAAATTTTTCTGCCTAAAATGTACAACACAAAATGTGAACTTTTATTATCTATAGATAGTTACAATGGCATAGCAATGATACTTTTTACTTTAAGTTATAACAAAACGGCAGCAAAACATGAACATAAGTTAGTCTTTCTTAGATGCCATTCCATTATCACATTGTATGCTACTTTACAAGTTGTTACATTCCTTCTGTAAAAGAAGAAAACAGGTAGACAGCCTTACTTTATGCAAAAACGGTGAATCCTTGTTTAACAAACACTTAGGGCCCTATCAAGAAGTCCACTTTTAAGGAAACTGAGAATATTATGTATGAATGGCAGCTCAGCATTGATTCCTGCATGCTATTGACGCCCACTCGGGTGTTTTGTTCAACTGGTCATTTTGTTAAATGCCCAGGTGAAAACTCATGAGGTGCAATATTCCCAAGGTATTCCAGTGAATTTGTAAGTACAGATGTGAGCCGTAACACCTGACTTTTGTAATCGGTCTCTTACAACATTTAAACAAATCTGAACTGATCTGGAACATCAAGGCCCATATTTATACTTTTTTAGCGCCGCATTTGCACTACTTTTTGACGCAAAAGCAGCGCTAACTTACAAAATACAATTGTATTTTGTAAGTTTGCGCTGGCTTTGCGTAAAAAAAGCAGCGCAAATGAGGCACTAATAAAGTATAAATATGGGCCCAAATGTGAACTATGAAATTGAATTGAATTGAAAAAAACATTTATCCCCAGTATGAAGCAGGCATCACTTTAGGCCTCCCAATTTTTCAATATGATGGGCCCAAAGCTTCCTTACTTGCTCCTCTTGCCAAGTGTCAAACTTAGATTTTTGTAGGGGCACTGCCTCTACACATCGGTAACTTCTTTTCCAGCAAAGATCAAGAAACCCACTGAGATTATGACTCTGCCGGCCAGAGAGACATTGGAATTGCTGTGCTATGTGCACAAATTTGGGTTTCGATTAGTTTGGAGTGGCCACTTCGATCTGTGGAGTGTGATGTACAGTGAGAGTGGAGTACTTATAGGGGTTATAGATATTTCTTAGAATTTAATGCATATAACTCAGCTGAGAAGACATGTTTATGATCTCCCTGAAGGAAGTGGTGGTCAGAGAGCAGACTGTGGGTGGCAAGATGGCAGAGCTCTGACCAAAAGACTAATACATATTCTTGAATTACAGTACAAGATGATAATGCTTTCCAATACGGAGACAATGGAAACAAAAGAAATTCCTAGTGTATTCTTAAAAGGAAGCACAAAAAGTGGACTTTAGAATCACCTCTGTGTCATTAGATTCCATACTTTTCTACCCCAGCAAATACTAAGGAAGAACCTCTCCGCCTTTCATGCAGACATTGAGTCTAGAGCCTGCACCACCAGCAGGAAGGATTTCTGTCTTGAAACTGATGAATGCCCTCAAGGAGAGGTACATATCCTTCTATGAGCATGAAAGATGCACTCAGTATAACCTGGAATCGGGAAGGAAAATTAGGAAGGAAACAAAGTAAAAAAGGTAGTAGCCTAAAATTAGAAAAAATGAACATCTGAATCAGAAATTAAGAAACATTTATAGGTTGAAACAGAATGCTGTCGATGTCATTGACAATTAGTATGAAAGCTAATAGTTCAACATTTTCCCATTTCTAAAGTAATAATTTTGTTATCTAAGTTGCTCACTCATGCTTTAAGGAACTCATACCCTAAACCACAACACCTGTGCTCAGTCACATACACTTTATGATCTGAAAAGCATTATCTAGTTTGTATTCCAGTAAATTATTATCCAGGCATGAGAAACAGGTAACCATAGCGGCAGACTTTTTAGCAACTGTTTTCTTATTGTACGAATTGATATATTTGTTTTAAATCAACGTGTTGAAACTCAGAGATCAACCAGTAGCATATGGGGTAAACAAATACACCTTTTAGAGCCACTCCACTGAAATGCTAAGGTGCTTTCACATTGAAGTATCTGAGAAAGGACAGGGAACAAAAGTAAATATCCGTGGACCGGCTAATCTAGAAGGTTGCATCCTTAGAATGCTATGGGAAACCATCAGGCTGTTGATTTCCCTTAGCAATATCAAAAGTTTCAGGTGAGTAATTTATAAATAGCATGGTCAAGGAAAGCAAAAGTTTGAGGCTTGGTGGTTTGGCAGTAGATCTATTTCTTACATTTGTTCTTCAACCAAAGGGCATATTCACAATTCTGGAACTCTCTTCCCATTGTCAACATATTTTCTATTGTGCTCTGCACACTCTATAAATCTTAATATAATAAACTAGGGTGTCAGAAGAAAAGTAAGAAGAGATACTTGGCCAAGACACAGCTATCCCCTGAGACGAGGTCAAGGTTGATTATTAAGCAAGCTATAACTATCTTTGTTTATGTTATGGCAAACAATGTTAAGACAACACACCTTTACAGAAATATCTATTACTGAAACCCATATGTGAAAAATTATTCAATTTAAATCTGCACAGCAATGTTGTATACAATACAAATGGTCTTTGGCAGCATTCACTCTCAAACTGATTTTAACTCTAACCTTAATGCTGTCCATTTACCTTCACTGAGTGCCAATTGTAAGGCCTTAGATTATAAATATAAGCTTCACTCCAATGCTAAAGCAAACTCTTAACACTGCCTTAATTCTAACTAGGACATTAACCCTTCTACTACAATCAGTCTAACTTGAATGTAATCTTCATTGCAATCCCAGACCAAGCTCTAACTTTTTTGCTAATACTCAATCAATCCTTTTATCCTAGTACTGCCACTAACCCAAATCATTATGATAATGATTGACCTTGCAATTTACTCTCTAGATATACATCAATATATATGTAACTACAGTGAAAATGGCCCACTTGCATTACTGTAATTTCATGACAAACAATGCCATGACAACAAATTACCTGTAGAGAACATCCCTTATACTGAAACCCTAAAAAGGAATATTCTTATTTAAAACTGTTAAAGAAATCATTATTCAATTAGTATGTTTTGCAACCCCCATTTTCAAACCCAATGTAATTCTAATCATAAATCTGCTAATTACCCTAGTGCTAACTCTCTGTCTTACGACAAAGATTTTTTTTTTTATTGATCTTTATTTCAGATTTTTGTTATTCATATTATAAGCAACAGCATATAAATGCTGACACATGACATGATTACCAGACTTGAAATCAGTAAGAAATCAGTATTTAAATAGTTTTTTAAATCCAAGCTGTGGACCTCCATGTGAGGTGTGTCAGCCTTTCATCAAACAATGTGTAGGGACAAATTGAACATCACAAGAAAACTACTGTGGGGACACTCAAAGCTATTTTCTGAATTGAATATGAATGGGGGGGGCAGGCTATTTATGGAGAAATCAGGAGAACAGGAGAACCAGAAGGACTCTATTCACCAACAATTTGCATAGAATTCTACAATCAAGTTTCAGCATGGAGAGCAGACTAAATGACCCATCAAGTTAAACAGGTTCCGGTCCTCCTTCAGTAATACCACTATAGCGGCATCTCTAACCATAAGAAGGAGCTCGTCCCCTTGAAATGCCAAGAGAATCACATTAGTTAAATGTCTAGTTGCAGGTCCCTTAAATGTTTTGCAGAACTCTAAGGGCAATCTGTTGTTGCTAGGCATTTTGGGAGGTACTAATTATGAAACATTGAGCTCTACTTGTTATTGGCTTCTGAAGATCTCTCACTCGGTCAGGCGTCACTTTTTGGAGTGCAGCACTTTGCACATTTTTCAATGCCCACAATACACAGTTGATTGTTGCAGTGTATTTATTAATGTCAGATTGTACGGTCACTATTTGTCCAGCTGTGCATCTCAGTGCTGTTAATGGGGAGCATGGGTGGTCAGATTGGGCTAGTTTGGCCAGCAGGTGGCCTGCTTTCAGAGTGCCTGGCTGCTATGAACTTCTAGTAATCGTATGGTCCATGCCTTTCAGTTGTTTCCTGTGCAAACCTCTCCAGGCAGGGAGAAAAGGAGGATCAACCTGTTGCAACTCTGCATTGCACTGTAGGTTAAGTACACTTCCAGATAAAGGAACTGCCGTAACAGCAACTTTGTTTGTCAACAGCATTTGTAATACATATATCTCACTTGTAGACTTTGTAATCTCCCACTTGCTCTTGGTGGTGAACAAAATTGATATCTCATCCAACAATGTCACATGAAAGACTGCATTGCCCATCATAAACATCTGGAAACACTATGCTGGAATCTCGGATGATAAATTACCCCACTGGAGAGTAAATAGAAGCAGACTGTGGTTTGAGGATGTTTCTGCGATATACTTTGTGTTAACGGACAATGCCCTAAACTGCAGTGTCACAAGCAACATGGTAGGTGGATTGTGGAGGTCAGGTAAAGGTGAGAAGTAGGAGAAGTTTCTCCTCTGAGAGAGATCGGCCCTGCAGTTGGCCTTATATGAATATGTTACCATCTTCCTTTGCCGCCAAGTCCTGGAACGCCCTTCCATGCCACCCCTGGACATCACCCTCTCTGGGGGAACCAAGAAGAGACTCAAGACTTGGCTTTTCGACTGAGCCAAGCAACATAGCACCTGGATACCCTCACTGGTGAATAGCAGCGCTACGCAAATACTAATTGATAAAGAGAACCCTCTAATCATACTCTTACTTGCCTCTGAACCAGCATTTTCTTCGAGTAAACAGTTCTTGTGTCTCAGTCCTCATTATCTGATCCTACATTGGGATTCTGATTCCATTAGAGTTAGCCAGTGCATTTTGTCGCCACCAGAGAAACCCCCCATAAACAGGAACATTCAAGGTCTTGCAATATAAGTGACTTACTCAGGGACTCTAGAAAGAGCTGTCTTCATGTTCCGCTATATTGGGCATCTAATACTGCGAGTATGACCCCCGCGGACAGTAAGACAGAGCTAAACGGTGGGAGGGAGTGCCAAATGACACTGTTCACACATACACAGTTTCTCCTCAGTACATGAGAGAATCAAGCTTACAGACCCATTGCACGAATAAGCAAGTGGAGCGGGGCAGCGCAGAGGCAGTTGCATGCATGGAAGAAGAGGCGGGTGGAACTCTGGGAAGTCAGCATGCTTTCCCTAAAATCTTGTACCAGGATGCAAGGAGAAGGACGGGTCTGACTTTTGAAGGGGGTGTGGGGAACAACTAGACAAAGACCAACTGCACCAACCAAAAAGTTTTATGCTTTTGGAAGAGAGAACTGTCAGATAACTCAGTCAACGACAGAATAGTCAGGAGCGAAGGAGAAAAGAGGGAGGAGGGTATTTCCACGTTATAAAGATAGCCTCTCAGACCTGCAGCGGACCACTGAGTGCCTCTGTGTCCTTTTGGGCTATCAAATCCAATGATAGTACTGAAATAGAGTGAATATAAGGATCCTTAATGATCAGCATTGGACTACTAAAGTATGAAAGAAAATCCAGAGGAGGGATAATGGTCAAGCAGAGGGAAATTATTTCACAAAAGGAGTTCTTTCAGGCAAATACTGTTAAGGTCATTTAATCCATATCCTTTTTCTGAGGAAATAAGGAGGAAATCAACAATGGAAAAATAAATATGGTGGTTACTTTTCCCTTATGTGGAAACTTAGGAGACCAAAGAGGGTCCTGGAGGGTTATAATATCAACCAATGCTTGACTACCTTATGTATGTGAAATGGTTACATTAAAGATCAGGACATGTCTCACACCTTGGCTGACTGTGGTGTCATTGTATTGGAAAGACTGATAATGGTGTCATAAGTAGGTTAATATGAATCCATCAAAGGAGGCACTGATAAAACAAATTGACTGAGGGCCAGCACAAGATCAGACAGACAATACAAAATCATCAGCAACAGGCCCAAGGATTTGCAGAACTTACATCAAGCTTTTCAGGTCCCAGGACCTTGACAGGTAGTGACCCAAGAAATGAACCAAGAGGTATTACAACTATTAAAAGAGGTTGTTGCTTTTTTTCAGGGAACATCCAAATGTTTCTGCAAAAGAATTCCATCCTTCAGAAGAATATTCCAGGATAATACGCATATAATATTTTCACCATTTATAAAAGGTTTGCCAGGAATCCCACCTGACTGCAAGACTGATAAGCTTACTGTTTTTCACACCATACTCAAAAGTGAGATGCAAACAGCATAGCGGGATGCTCATCGCAATGAAATCAGCTTCTACGAAGAGAGCTAAAAGGCTGTTCCGGAAAGGATGGGATTGGTTAAGACTCCAGCAATTCTGAGCAATACAATTAAAACATACAGAAACAAAACTTCTTGTTACTTATTCTACCAGATAAAGGCACTTGTGGGTGAATGGCCAGGACCATTAAAGAGGCCACGAGAGAAAAAAAATAATGGGGCAGTACAGCATAGCCTTCAATGATAAAATGGGGAGTGACACAAGACTCAATCCCTGGTCTTGTTGGGTTTGTGGACATTGGCTCCTCTTTCCAGAAAACCTCTATGAACAGGAATGGAGAAATGGTAACTTCCTCTTGACCTGTGCATCTACCATAGCCCTTTATAACTTTTTGAACCTAACACGAAGAAGAATCAGGCAATGTATCAGGGAAACAATATTAGAAAAAAATACAAGAAGGGGAACGTTGGCATGGTAGTTGAATGAACACTCTTGCTTCAGTTACTTATCAGCAAGTGAATCTGCTAGTCTGACTTTCTTTTGGCCTTTGTACCCATGAAATAATATGTGTGCAATGTGCCCTACACCTGAAATTGACCAGGTACCCAGAGTCTGGCTCTGAGATTAAGTGGGAAGTTCACAAACCATGCCCTTTTGTGAAAACAAACTCCTGTCTGTGTCCATAGGAACATGTACAGTGTGCAGAGGGGGCAGCAGACACATTTAGAATCAGTGGCATTGGCTCAGGACTTTTTCCTGCTCAGAGAACTCAGCACAATTTCTAACAGCCTGCTTGTAAAAAGTTCCATTCGTATCATGGTCACACCTAGCGCTGATGTTCCTGTGTGAGAGCTGAGTGTGTGTATGGTGCCTGCTAGCAGGGCTCTGTGTTAGTGAGTAGTGTATGGATGATATAGGGAAGTGGGATCCACTTAGGATTGCTCTTGTCTTTGACGTGGCCTAAGACAGTGGTGTTGATAAAGCCTCCCCAGACAGTGGAAGTGTACTGACTGCCTTTCTCACCAGGAGACAAGACGCATGAAAGATGGAGATAGTATTGCCCTTTGAAAGTCACTGTGGTCTGTTTAGCAGGGGGTTGCTGATTAGTCCTCTCTGGGAACTGCCCTTTGAGTGATGGTAGGAGAGTGGGAGTAAGTCAGCAGATTCAGATGTTAGTGAGAGAACAATAAATTTCTAGGTAGGACATTGAGCCTTTGATCTTCCCCTGAGTGATGTTTCTAGGCGCTCATATGACAGCCAGCAGAACTTCACACTTCATCATGCACATGTACTGAGTACTCATGCTTGGAGCAAGTACCATCACTACGTGCTGTGAGATCAATCACCTTACACAGAGAATTGTCTGTACTGCACAAGGAACATGAAGTTCTGAAAGGAGCCACCTGAAACTGGTTTCTGAACTGTAGAGAGTGGCTCAACAACCCATCTAAAAACTGTGTATAAAGGTGTGTTGCAATCATTTTAACTTGGTACCAGATGCAAGCAGCTTCACTGGTCCAGGATGGTGGTACTCCGCAGAGTACTCAAAGAGCTGCTGTGATCTAAGGCTGGAATTGCTTATAGCCAGAGGCAACAGGATATCACCTGAAACTGCATGTCTTGCTGGACAACTGGGATCAGGGAGCCTGCCTGCCTGTTGAGAGAGAAAGGAGAAAGTCCTGCGTCAGGGAACTGCCTGCCTGAGGATAAACCCATCACCACGTTTAGATGAGGCGTGACCCAGAAAAAGCAGTTTGCTCAAGAGAGTAGACTTGCATGAACCTGTGGGGCTCCTGATCTCGCTATCCAACCAATGATCACATTTGTCAACAAGGAGATTGACCTGAGTGCCTGCAGCTGCGACTACGACAGAGGAAGCCAAATAACCTGTGCTGACTTTACCTTGGCTGTGCTTGAGATCTGCTTCTTAGACCCAGCGTTGGAGATAGAGAATTCTCCACTGCATGCACTAGAAACTTTACACCCTTCATTGAACTGCCGCGACCGATGCTGAGGGAAGGAGGCAGGCCACTTGGGTGAGCTCTGGTGACTGCAAGTGCCCAAGCTCGCCTGTGCCGGAGCACAACAACTACATATATGCACAGAGACAACCGAAGAGCGCATCAACTCTCAGGTAACAGCAACATTTTGAGACCATGGACTGTGAACCTGCTAGACAGAACTGATTGGAGGCACCTTTAAGAACAGCACAAACCAGCATAACAGACCTGTCTAACCAAGAGCACGGACTGACCTACGGGTCACAGACTGCAGGAAAGCTGCACTGCTTTAGCCCTATTTCACTTTGTAAAGGACTCCATACATTCCATTGTAATCATCCCAATAGTGCTACCCCCTAATGTAGGTACTGTTCTACATTTGTTGTAATTAAAGTACTTTTCTTTTTACAAAGAAAAGCACCCCAGCTGGACATTCACTGCGTCATTGCTAGGTTCTAAGCCTGACCCCTTACACTACCTCCCTCAGATGCTTTGGACCGCTCTTCCTCATTATCCTGAGAGGCAAATGTGGAATGGGTGTACAAGACCCATTTTGCAATGCCATACTAGAACAGGACATCAATGGTAAATGATCCCAACCTCCACAGTGGGAGCAAGTAATCCCTGTGTGCCCTGTGACCCCTCACACTAGTTCTGGATTCCCAATGCTTTAACTGTAGGAAATAGGGACACATTATCAACCCTGCCCAAAAGAACAAGCTCGAACCATGAGATGTCACCTTGGTGTGAGTACTGATTATGGAGAATTACCAACTTCTGGATACAACTGTTTGCCAAGAAGTAATGTGGAACCACGGCATTGCAAGTGCTTGATGGGTGGTGTTTGGCAACAGACAGTAATCAGCCCAGAATTGCACAAAACCAGGGAGAGAGAAGTCTGGGTGCTCATTACCTGAATCCGTGGCACTACAAAACATACCTGATTACTAGGATTCTTTTCATTATTGATGGGTGCCAGGTGCAATTAGCTACTGAGGCTCTTCCTAACTTGCCTGAAACTGATATCTTAAATCAAGGTTCATCAACGAGTTAGCTCTGGAGCTGGGGTAGCTCTGCAATTAATTGTGACCAACTCCCCTATGTGTAGCCCACCCTAGTAAATGAAAAGCTTGAGTTTAGTTGAATCAGGGATGTTTTCAGATTTGAAAGGGGTGTATTTAAAAGTAAAATGTGTGTATTTTCAGAACTGATAAGCTGATGTTTGCTGAAAAATAAGGCTTTTTATTACTGGTGTTCTTTCTGAGGAGCAGGGGGCATTGTTTTGTTGGTTGCTATAACCTGTAGAGGGATTCAAAATTAAAATTGTTAAAGCTTTTTTTAGCATTATTGCTTGTAACCTTGTCTGATCACTGAGCTGGTCACTGCTAGTAATCCTGTAATAGTAATGTAATGGACACTAGTGGAATACTGTCTGAGGTGGTCACTGATAATTTGTGTTAGTAGCTCATGATGAATTTTATTGAACATGAGTAGCTCTTATTACTGAAAAGGTTGGAGATTCCAGTCTTAAATGCTGACATCCTTCAGTTCGTACTGTTATTATCCAAGGACCCCTTCAGATAAATAGCTACAGGAAGCTCCTTTTCCTACTGAAGTGATAATTACAGACAACGCAAGCTTGAAGAAATCCATGAAAGCAAAGTTCAAAAGTCATATGAAGCCACACATTATCATCCAAGAAACCCCAAGACCCAAAGATTGAAACATAAAACCCAGATCCCTGTTCATACAGGAACAAAAACGTGATTACACACTACAGTGCACTGGACAGGGCTATGAAGGAAGGCAAGACTGATCCACCCCCAAAATGTTCATAATTTTAGTGTAAAGATGGATTTCTTTGACGAGATAGTTTCTGAAACAACAGGCATTCCAATCAACTATGTGTTAGTGTCCAAACTGCCGAGTAGGCAGTAGTCTCCATAGCCCGGTCATATAACTGGATGTAGCAAGAATCCGAGAAGACAACAACTCATAGTTTAGCATTTCCTTTCGCCTGGGGTACACTGTGAGGCTGCAGCAAAATATTGTAAGACCTGTCCTAAATGCCAGGTAGAAAACTCTGGGGGGACACCACTGCATCCTCAGATCATCAGTTCCCATTCTGGGAATGGGCATGGACGTGATAGATTCCTTGGAACTATAAGAGGTTAGCACAAGCATATTCTAGTTCTGCTGGACTATTTCAAAGTGTGTCCAAAAGCTTTTCCCCAAAAGGTAATTATAATTGCTTATATGTGTGATATTTTCCTAGGCTTTGTTGCCAAAGTGGGATTCAAGAATAGACTGTAACAGACAAGGGAAGCAATTTTATGTCACAACTTAATGGCCAAATGAGATAAAAGCTTCAAGATCCATTACAGCAAAACCTCTGTGTCTCACTCCCCCACTGATGGCTTAGTAGAGTATTTCAACCGAACAATCAAACGGATCTTATGTGTGGTGTGGGAACAATTTCCAGAGTGGAGTGCTGCCACTAATGTTATGTCACTGAAGTCAAAGGGTTTGTGAAAAATCAAAATGCTACATGAATGACAACAGTAGAAAATGAGTTACGTCCATTCTGTAAAGGTTGCAGTGTGTGTCCAGTGATGTATGTTGAAGATAAATGTCCAAAATATATGGCTAAAGCATAGTGTTGTATGGTACTGACATGTCTCTCATCAAGAGGCCATGCAAAGTTTACAGGAAGTTTGCTGCCATTTAGCTAAATCACATCATCCCTATAAGTCAATAACATTTCACCCTTTGATGCGTACCCCATAGCTAGAGTTGATGACTTAATTAAACGGGTGAGAAATGCAAAATGCATTAGAATTAACTATGAGGTATTGGCAAGTGCCCCTTAGGGAGGCACACCACCGTCAAACAGCATATTTTTTATCTGTTTGGTCTTTTTCAGTTTAGGACCATTCCATTCAGGATAAGAGGCCATCAGTGACATTTAAGTACCTGACAGGTAGGATTTTGAAACCTAATCAACAGTATGTAGCATCTTACCTTGATGATACTGTTGTATGCACTATCTTGGGCCATCCTCAAAACTCTGCTGGTTTAACCACAAATCGTGCCAAGTGCACTTTGGCTTCCTCCCAGGCGCAGTATTTGGTATACATGATTGGCATTGGTATGGTCCTTCCCAAAATGAAAATACTGGATGCTTTCGGAAAGCTTCACAGATCACAAAGAAAGATGTGTGAGTGTATGTATGTATGTTTGGGTATATATGGCGGTGCCACTAGATAGTTATAGTTAGGAAAATATTTCCATAGAAAAGCATTTTTTGACTTGCTTATATCTTTGGCACCGTTCGATGAATCTTCACAAAACTTTCCACAAAAAACATGCACAGATGATTCTTGTTGAGCACAGAAAGTTTCACAATGATCCGTCAAGTGGGGGCTGAGGAAAAAGGGGGATAAAAAAACATGCGTTTCTCGTGTTAATTCCTATCGGATTTCTGAACCCGACTACAGCCCGAACCACTGGAAAGAAATACACCAAATATGACAGCAAGCTAGCTTTTGGATTGTGCTTTTGGTTATTTAGTGTAAATCTGGCCAGTAGTTTTTGAGATATTAAAGGAAAAAAAACTTGTGTATCGAGGGCCACAGATGCATTGCAACGTTATTGTGATTATCGTGGTGAATTTGCGAATGTCCTTGCGAACCGGAATGCTGTGATTGGCTGACCGCAACCTGACTAGAATGTTATGGCCGCCATTTTAGGGAACAGGAGACAGTTCCCAGGCCTGAAAAATGAAATGCAAAGTGTGATAAGGGGTCAGGATGGAGATACCCTGACATCTGGGCTGTGATATAGGAGTCTTTGTAGGTCAAATTATGACCTTGCAATGGTTTTTTTTTCATGGCGTGCGATATTCGTGAAAACGTCATGACGCTCAGCACAGCCCCCTTGTACAACGTCATGATGAATTAGAGAATATCGGCGATAACATTTAAAAAAAAAAAAATTCACAGGTTAATTCATGCACTGAATTATTCACTCACAGAAGCACTCAGACATTCATGCACCCACTCACAGACCCACTCATACACTCTCGTATCCACTCATGGACCCACTCAGATCCTCATGCTCCCACTCACAGACCCACTCAGACCCTCATGCACCCACTCACAGACGCACTCAGACCCTCACGCACCCACTCACAGACCCACTCAGACCCTCACGCGCTCACTCACAGACCCATTAAGACACTCTAGCACCCACTTACAGACCCACTCAAACACTCACGCAACCACTCACAGAGAAAGGTTGGGTGGTTATAGGGGAAGGGCCAAAGACCGTGCACAGCAGTGGTTGGATTAATGTACAGTAATTAAAATTATTTTACGTTAAAAAACAACATACAAATTCACGGAAAAAAACAAAGGTTGGAGGGACATTATAGTTAGGAAATAGATGTTATAGTTAGGCTCAGATTTTAAATGTACAAAACCATAAAAATTAGAGCTAACTACAACTCATGCCCTAAAGTAACTATAACTCGTACCCTCGCCATGCACTGCTAATTACCCCACATATTACGGCACTCATGACATCTTTGATAACATCATTGATAATATCAATGTAATATTTGCACTTAAAGTTTTGACGAAAAAACTGTGCATGGTGGGGGCACGAGTTATAGTTACCTTAGGGCACAAGTTATAGTTACTTGAGATAACTAGAACTATAACAGGCGAATTTCTATGGTTTTGAATGTTTAAAATCTGAGCCTGACTATAACGGCCCTGTGACCTTTGTATTTTTTAAAGTTAATATATATGTATATGTATGTATATATATATATATATATATATATATATATATATATATATACACATATATATGTGTGTGTGTGTATACACACACACACACACCAATTTTTCTTCTGTAGCCTAACCTTTAACTGCCTTGTTAACAGAAAATCAGATACCAACAGATTATTTTTGGATAATGGGCAAGACCAAGCTTTTTCTCAGTTGAAAGCAATATTGTCTCCTAACCCGGTTCTCCCTTGTCCAGATGTTTTGAAACCCTTCACTCTTCAAACTGGCGGCTCAGATATTGATGTTGGAGTTTATGTTTCCCAAGAACAAAAGCATAGTCTCCATTTGGCTCCCTTTATTAGCTGTAATCTCCTGGTACTGGCACATAGGATGGAACATGCACCAATAAAGAAAGAGTGTTTGGTGATCTGCA
The DNA here is from genome assembly GCF_031143425.1 of Pleurodeles waltl. NCBI lineage: Eukaryota > Metazoa > Chordata > Amphibia > Caudata > Salamandridae > Pleurodeles > Pleurodeles waltl. Next base: position 331,918,364 of record NC_090443.1, read on the forward strand.
GGGCCATTGAGGCCTTACCTTACTATGCTGCTAACTATTACTTGGCTTGGCTGACATGTCTATATACTGACTGATCATTACACTTTTCACATGGCTATCAACCATAATGTGCTAGGGTGGTTTCTGGTGTTGCAATCACATTCCTTTACAGCGTTGCATCATCCAGGCCATTTTCACTATAATGTCGTTTTTTTTTACTCTGCTTACCGGTGTCATCCCTGGCTGAGCATTGGGTTTAAGGGATTGTAAAGAGGTAGATTCACGTTTTCATAGTATGAGTGAATCACTCACACAGGGACCTGAGATTGAGTAATTTCCAGTTGCCCTTCAGGAGGCATCAGATACTGTGAGGATGACTCCTGCAAACAGTACAAAGGCCTAAATGGCATAGAATGGGGTCTTCTCTTTCCTGCCTAAATACATTTCTTTCCCCACAGGACCACCTGCTATCTTGCACTAGATTGCAAGAAGTAGGGTGGGGCTTAGCTTGGCTTTTGAAGGGGGTGGAGTAAGCAAGCAAAGAAAGACTGCACCAATCAGAAGGTCCCATGCCTTAGCAAGAGAGAATTATTAGATAAACCAGCCAATGATACTGCAGTCATAGGAAAGCTGGGATGGGAATTTCCTCTATGTTAAGACAGCCTCTCGGACATGCTATGGCGAGTAGCCGGAGGCCAGACCGAACCAGGATACCTTAACACCTACGGTAGAAATGGAAAGGGAATAAAGGATACCCAATAGTCTGTGGGGGCTACTAAAGTGGGTAAGAGGAAACTGAGAAGGGACATTGCTCTCAATGAGAGGGAAAGGATTACGCTAAAGGAGGTCTGCCAGGAACAGACTCTTAAGACATTAAGGCCCATATTTATACTTTTTTAGCACCGCATTTGCGCTGCTTTTTGACGCAAAAGCTACGCAAACGTACAAAATACAATTGAATTTTGTAAGTTTGGGCCGCTTTTGCGTCAAAAAGCGGCACAAAAGCGGCACTAAAAAAGTATAAATATGGGCCTAAATACGTAACCTTTTTATGTGGAAATGAGAAGGAAAACTCAAATTAATTTGTACCGAGGAAGGACAGCTACCTTTCCCTCACGGGAAATAAATGGAAGATTAAGTGAACTGGGGCCCAGTTGCTGATAGTGTCCCTATTGTTTGTGAATTGTTTACATTAAAGATTTGGAAGGGACACACTTTGGCAGAGTGCGGTGTCATTTTGATGGAAACTTTCCCCTTCATGTCTATCGAAGATCCACTGTTATCTCTTAACAAACCTTAACATATTATGGGTTAATAGAATAATATGAACAGAAAGGGCTTGGCAATTCCAAAAAAATAAATAGATTTAAAACGTTGAAGTGTATACTTTTCACAGATAAATCACATGACACACTGCTGAAACTCTACACCCAAGACCGTGAGAACACCAACAGGTTGCAGTTTCTTCCAGTGAAAAATCCTCTTCCTTCTCGCTGATTGGAAGGCGTTCCAAAGATGTAGAAGAGACACAGAAAAGTGCACTTTTCCACTCATAAGAAAGAAACACGTTTACCCAGTATCCATTCTTAGCTGTTTTGAAATCCAGGACAACACATGTTAATTCAAATATTTAGATTGCTGAAAATGTCATGGGCGCCAGAACTCGGATGATTCAAAGCTATTCTTTTGCAGACATGTATTCCTTACCTGAAGCCTGGGAGATGTGTGCCTAGAAAAAAGTATTGAGTGTCTAGAAATAAATACTAATTAATTTGTTTCACTATTTTGCTGCCAGTGCCGTGGTCTAAATATAGTGTTTTGATAACACCATTATCACGCCTTTAATAATTTGCAATATTAATAGTTTGTCTTCTCTACTCAACTAGGGAGTAAATAAAAGCTGATCAGTTTTGACTAAGATAACTGAGCACTTTTAAACTGAAGAATTACACACATCCAGGCCTGGCACAAAAAAGATGGCAGCTTTAAAAAGATGACGTGTGAGGGTGATTTCTCTGTGGGACAGTCTCTAAATGTGGTTGGGTGTTATAATAGAGACAGGAGCTTAGGATCACAGTGTCCTGTCACAAAAGATAGCGCATTCAATAAAATAGTAATTCCGCAAAGATAGCTAAACAAAATGCCTTAAGTCATATGTTTTCAACACAAGCAGCCACCCGCAATTAAAACCTCATATAGGATGGTAATTCCACAGGGGAATGCAGTTCAACAAACAGTACATAGTTGCCAACATTCCTTATTTAGGCAGGAGGCCCATGCTTTGTTAGCTACATTACAACCTTTAGATCTATAGAAGTGATCCTTTGCTTTTAAGGAAGCTGAGGATGGAACCTTTTAAGATGTCAAACAGACTCACTCAGCATGAAGAGAAAGGCACACAGTCCTCTTCCCTGTGTACTCTTGTGATCTATCGCACTTGCTGTTGGAGGGACTCACTTGCAACCCTGCACAGGACTGGTGTGTTTTTGATGACAAGATGCTTTGGTGAGGTTAAGGCTGACATCTCCGCTCCACTGTCAGTTGTTGTCATTTTTCAAGTGCCATATTGGCCAAAAGTGAGACGACATTTCGTCTGATCTTCGTGGCATGTCATTTCGTTTCAATTTCCCATGATATCCTAGTCAGATGAATATCATGCAATATATTTTTGATAATGTCATCAATATACTAAATACTGATTTTGAAACTTCCTACATCTTTTTGGTCCAAGAAGAGTGGCAATTATGAAATTGCAAACCATATTTTGTATGAGTCTCTAAACTAGGGCTCAGGGAGCATACTCAGGTAAAGAATGCCCCTGCAGATAAAGAAAGACCAAGAAGTGAAAAATGTTGACCACTGTTTTATTTAACCAACGACAAAAGGGTGTTGCCTCCCTTGGACAGGGCAGAATAGACCCAGAAAGAGATGATAATGGAAGCTAACATTAAACTAAAAAAGATTGACGTTGGATCATTCCTCTAAAGAGAGTTGTCAGAGGTCATTCCTCTAATGAGGGCCTGAACTATGAAGTCAAGGGAGAGAAGGGGCACATTAAAAGAACAGACATTGGCAAAGCCAATAGGTCTGACCCTGGCATGCATGCACGTTTTATGATCTGTTTATTTTTGCAAACCTATGATTTGCTTTGAAAATTTGAAAGCAATAAAAAGTAAAAAATAATCCACTGTCAAAAAGTTGCATGCAGATCTTTGCAAAGAAAAAGTGACTCGTCACAAAAATAAATGTAACCAAACATGAAATTAAAGCAGTAAGAAGGGGAAAGACGATAAATTATTTGCAAAGAAATATACATATTGAAAAAGGCACAGGTTTATTGAGTCAAATTATTATTAATTAGGCAGGTCACTATTTGTGAGTTCTGTATTTGTAACCAATCATGAGGAACAACAGACCACCATCCCTTTGTTTGCATTCCCAAATATGATGTTTTTGGAACTGGTGTAGCATTTCTTTTTAAAAAAACCTTTTGGGAAAATATTGGTGTGGAGTGAGCCAGCAGTGGCCCCCTGAACACTGCTGACTCACCCTGAGACTGTTGATACCATTCACAAAGGGGAATATGTCCTAGGGGGCATGTACCTCTTCGTGGACCAGTTGCTAACTTCTTTGAGATGTTGTGGACCAGTTACTAAGGGCCATATGTACGAACACATTTTCCCATAGACACAGAATGGGTCAAACCCTTTGATACATCTGGCCCTAACTTCTTTGAGATGCTAACTGATCAGTGGTTTGCGACTGCATTGTGGTCGCAAGCCAATGACACATTCCTTGCAACTTGTAACTAAAAGAGGACACCCCTAGCATGCCCCCACCTAATGGAGACTCGGAATAGATCACCAAATGGGGTTAGTAAATAATAAAAAACATATTTGTGGTGACAAACTCTCATATTTTGCGAATTACTGGGTTTCAAATGGCAAAATGGCTTTGTGTTTTGGCCCCAAGTTCAAAATTATTGCAGTATTACAATCATTTTCCACTAAAAAGAATTACTGAAAAGTGAAAGCACTGTTCATTTTCTTTTTTTAACTTTCTAAACATACTCCATTTTTTCCATCATTACATTTCCTTTCCGAAAAGACACGTTTCTTCTGTTGCAAAAAAACAAAAAACATCTGCCACCCATTATTGTTGACGTTTTGGCCCTCTTTTCTGATTTGGGAGAGGGTTAAAACTGTTTTTTATTCTTATTATTTTTACACTAAAATGTTCACAGTTTGAAGTATCTGAAAACAAAATAAAAATAAGGAAGAAAGGCATCTGCATGTTTTTTCCAAGTGTTCCTTCTAGATATTTACATTTTATTTATATCTCTGTTTAAAAAAAAGTAAATAAATAAATCAAACATTTTTTTTTTCACAAATACCAGAACAATCCTTTTTCCCATGGAAGCTTTCTGACCATTAACCCATATTTTTTATTTTCTTGACTAGATCGTCAGCTGATTCCAGGTTAAAAAAGCAAAAAAAAAACTCCCAAAGCTCCCCAACCCCTCAATATTATGCTCCCCTTTACATTTGGTTCCCTTTTGGCATTTTTTTATTTAAATGATTTCTTTAAAATGGTACATGGCGTTTCATGCATTTTCTTTTCGTTTTGTTTTTATTTTTTTTATTTTTTTAAAACATTCGTTTTTTTTCCATTCTTTTTCTTTTTTTTAATACTTTTTCCTCCTGGTAAGTTTTATTACTCTTTCGTTTTATTTTTTTTAATTAAATGTTCATTTTTTGCGTTTTGGACAGTCCCCACTTTCTTCCACCCCAACCCTCATTTTTTTTCCTCCCCTCACCCTTCACCCACCCATGGGCCCCAACCCTTGCCCTTTTCCCCACACCACTGCCACCTTCTTCCTCCAACGGTGGTCCGCACCGAGCCCCACAGACTCATACTGGAGTCGTTCGCCGGTTAGCTGTATTGGTATGAACTGAGTCCTTACTGTCCTTCTGTATACAGTTGTGAACCTGAAGGAAACTGTTATCTCTGTCGGAGTTGTAGGTGGCTGTGGGTGTGGTGGCTGCCTTAAGGGGGTCCCTGCTCAATGTGTACATTGATATCTCTGTTGAAGGCAGGGTGTTGAAGCCCTTCATTCCGACAGGCGAGGCATCTCTGGAATGTGAGGGCTCGGTGGAGCGGGAGCTGGAGCGGCTTCGCCTCTGGTAGCGGTAGCGATAGCTTGGGATGCGGGTAATGGCAGAGGACTGAAGGTAGTCCGTAGCGCGGGCTGTGGCCCGTAGCTGTTTGTGTCGGTCGATGAACATGTGCACTGCCAGTACGCCCACCATCTCAGCGATGATGAAGGAGAGGGCTCCAAAGTAGAATGACCAGCCATATGAGTAGCTATTCTTCTTGGAGTCACTCTTGGATGGGTCACCCGCATTGGCGGAGATATAGACGATGATCCCAATGATGTTGCTCAGACCTGGAGAGGGAGGACGTGTGGGCAATGTGGAGGACAGGTTGATGAATGCATGATGTTAATGATGGGAAAGAGATTTAAGGGTTAAAGGAAAAGAGTTGGTGTATGATTTCAGGACACAAGGTGTGAATGTTGAGAGCAAAAATTGGTTATGTCCAAAACATCGAATGAGGTGTATGATTTGGGGGTACGGATTTATATTTAGCCGATGGAGAAATATAACAGATGAGATAATGTATAACATTTGGGAATCAAAAGAATAAGGATGAAGATGAAAGAAGGGTTCACAGTAGGAAAATGAAAGGCAGGGATAGTGAATAGTGAACGACAGAGAAAGAAGACAGAAGAAACAAAGAGACCAATGAGTAACACACAGATATCCAGTAATAAACACTATCAATGTTTACTGCAGGGAAATAATCCGAGACACAAACAACTGTGAACATACAGCCATCCAATCATTGCAAAACCTGACTTCTGATTCCACATCTTAATTCTTGATACCACATGATGAACACTGATATCCATAACATGAATGATAATACCCCATTTCCAATTCTGATACCATAAACTGAATTCTGATAGAATACAGGGAATTCTTAATTCCATAACATGAATCTTGATACATTATCCTGACTTATGATACCGTATCATGAATCTAGAATCCCATCTCATAAATCCTGATTCCATATCATGAATTCTGATCATCAGATATTCTGAATTCTGATCCTGTATCACGAACTGTAATACCCATAAAATGTAGCCCTATGCAAAATTTTGAATCCTGTTACCATCGCATCATGGTACAAAATCTTGACCCCTGATGATATATCACAAATCATGATACCACGTTTCAAATCTGAATCCTAGAAATTAATTATGACACCAGACACCCATAGCATGATTGCTGTTACCATTAGTGGAAACCAAACAGTCAAGCATCCATATCATGAATCCTGAATACATTCCATGAATTATGATACATCTCATGGATCGTGGACCCTATAATGTGGATTTCAATATGCACTGTATCATTAATCTGTATACCATACAATCAGGACCACTGAAATTAAGCGATTCTGCAGCCACAGCATTTACCACATAGTAAAGCCTTTATTAAACTTGCCACATAGTCTAGCACAGCATAATTTTGCAGATTTTAACAAAAAGGAAGATCAGACCTGCTGTCACACAGTGGCAGATCTTTGCAAATTTTAAATGGTCACCTTTGAGTTGCTGATTTTCCCAGACCGAATGAACTTTTGTTAAAATGACAAGCTAGCAAAATACTCCTCACATGAACGTACAGCATTACGCTGCATAATTTGCTTTTTTCAAGCAGCATAATGTAATCAGCTCTACCATATTCTTTAGTCCTCCACTGCTGCATAGTTTTAGTGGCCATACATATTATGAATCCTTAAACTGACACCATAAGTCCTGAAACCATTTCACAAATTTGGATGTTCATAACGTGACTCCTAATACTAGAGCATACCTTCTGGTACTATCTCATTAATACTGACACCATCTCATGAATCCTGATACCATCTTGTGGATCCTGATACCATCTTGTGGATCCTGATACCATCTCATGAACCCTGATACCGTCTCATTAATACTGATACCATCTTGTGGATCCTGATACCATCTCGTGGATCCTGGTACCTATATCATGAATTTGCCTGCCCACAATATAAACCCTGACACACAGCATGAACCTGATACCTAACATGAATCTCCATATTGCAACATGAAAGTTGAACCCATTGCGTGGAGCCTAATACATGTAATGCCATCGCAATAATCCTGGTGCCCTAATCATGAATCCAAATACAAATACCATGAGCACTTTTTCCCATAACATTAATTCTGATAGCATATCATGAATCCTTAATTCCATAACATTCATCTCGACACTATCAAGTGAATGCTTATACTATATCCTAAACCCTTACACCTGTAAAATGACCCCAGATTATATGACCTGAAGGTGGTAAATTAGCTATTACAGCTTTTGATAAGGGATTGCAACCTGTTACTGGAAGCGTGCAATAAACAGAAACTGTTCATGCAATTGGACATTATATTTAAGTGCATAGACATGATGCCTATATTTCATATTCCAGGTTATTTGTGTAATGCCTACAAGAAACTGGGATCAAGACTGTAGTGGCAATTACCTAGGGGCAGCAACTATGCACAGATTTGCAGATGTGGTCTGAGGAGTGTGAGATACTGGGTGGTGTTCCACAGGGGGTCAGTAATTGGTGGTCTGATTTTGAACAAAAAGAATGCCGATGGAAAACTTTGGATATCCTGTTTCCTTATTTGAGTATTAAAAAGTTGACAGGATGCCCCCCTCCCACTACAGTACACAGCAACAAGGGTAGAATTATCCAGGGCTTGCAGAAATCAATTACTTTCTGGAATAACCTTCCCTTTATTATCACTGTTTGTGTTGCACTTGCAAAGATGGGTTTTACAGAGCTGCCTATACCAGTTACAAAACACATTATGTGGCATCCCACACTCCACTTTTAAAGTAATAGATTCCCTACTAAATTATTTGGTTTGGGTTGGTAAAAGGAGTATGGTAAAATTATCCACCCTCAAACTGAACCAAATGAAAGCTGGACTAGAACTTCCTGATCTAGAATTATACTATATGGCTGCACAGCCTCAGCATGCAGCGCGGCTGTGTGATGTGAAAGAAAATTAGGAGAAGAAGCTTCTGAAAGAATATTGTGAGTGAGCGATGATCCCTGTAGTGTTGATGCAGTGGTCAGGCGTGTTGCGTTGCGTTGCTAACCCATGTGGTTCTTCACAGTGCAGTGGTGTGGGACGCTGTGGTGCACAGAGTAATTAGGCATTCTCCATTCTCTAGGTCTCTGGAAATCTTGCGGTTACAGCTGTCCAGGAAATTTTCAAACCGTTGAGGAGGAAAAACTCCAGTTTTGATTGGGACTGTGACAGTACCTGCAGTACACCCCTGTGAACCCCCCTGACACTGAAGTCCTGACCGTGCCATTAGGGATGGGCAATTCTGCCCATGCCGTGGTGCCCCAACTTTACAAAGCATTGAGAGCTAACAAACACAAGACAGTACTGCTGGTCCAACAGATATAGGAGGAGGAACTGGTACAAAGTTAAAAGATGCAGAACGGAAGCAGACCTGTGCACATGCCCAACAGATCTCTAGTAATGCACAATTCAAGTTGCAACATTTTAGTTTCCTTCATTGCATTTGACACTTTTTAAATTGCCTAGGGTCTCCAACCGTTTTCGTAATAAGAGCTACTTATGTTCAATGAAAATAAGCTACTGATAATATTAATGTGGTAACAGTGACTACATCAGACAGGAGTACATATGAAGCCACCGCATGCAAAATTGCCAGCAGTGATCACCTCAGAACATCTGGCAGGGCTGCCAACATTGTGAAATTTGAAAAAGGTTTTATCAATCTGAAATACTCTTAAAGGGTCAGTACATGACAGCTATAGCTTGAATGCCCCAGGCACCAAGGTTATAATTTTAATAAGTCTCCCTAAAGCTGAATGGTTTATCACTCAAATATCAACATTAAAAATATTTAGGAAATCCAGCCATTTGTTTCCAAATATCAGCTAAGCTTAAGAATTCTAAAAATACACATCTTTGTCACAAATACACGCTTTAAGATTTTTGGACACATACATTAATTAAACCAAACAAAAACTTAAACTTTAGCAGCCTGAGCTACACACGAGAGCTACCAATGGGTAGCTAGAGAGCTACCAGTAGCTGCACAAACTACTCGTTGGAGATGCCTAGTCTAGAATATACCCAGACAGAACGTCTGCATGCTCTAGATGTAGTGAGGTTAAGAGCTGGTTTCTTACATATTGTAGGATTTATGACCAGGTGTGAATGTACTGGCAAGCTGTTACTAGTAAGTTACAAGACATTGTGGGTTGGTCTATAGAACTGTCCGTTTAGCATTGTTTACTTAATCCTACTCCTAAACCCAAAAAATCGTTGATTAAATACAAATTTGCACTGGTGGGCTTGGTGATGAAAAAACATCAGATTGCGGTACACTGGCTTAAACCTTGCAGCTCAACCACGGCATCCTGGGAGAAAGACCTAGTGGAACCGGAAGTTGCAGAAGAAGAAATGATCAGGACAGATGATAAACTAGCTGATGACTTGGTCTACAATGCTTCATACAATAATGCTGGCTACCGAGGGAGAGGGCAGGGGATGGGCAGTGCTGTATCTGAATGACTTGAACTATGAAACAATGCTGTTATATTGGCCCGTGCAAGTGATCCTGTAAAAACTGTTGCAATTACAATTGTTAACAACAAAACAAAAAACAAAAAAAACTTCGCAGGAGGTGAAGTCAGTGCTCATCAGATGGGCACCTGGTGTCTCGTTCAAAATACACAGGCCCTCGCCTGAAATGAGGTTTATTTAAGCTGACAACATCGACACCCTTGAATACATATAAGGTTTACATTTTTAAACAAATCATTCTTGGATGCAGTGTTAAACCGACCAATGGTTTGTTGGGGGTTTTGCTTGACTAATCAAGGCAAGAGAGTAGATTTCAGGGTCTTGCGGGCAGCCCTCTTGTTTTATGTCTTCCCGGGCTTCTAGGAATCAGTTGAGACCCTGGGATGGGAAGGGGTCTCAAGTCATTTCTTGCAAATCTAGATGCTGTCACCATGAGTAGATCACAGCCTGTGTACAGGAGGGTGGTGTGCAAAACCTCCAGGGCCGGTTGCATAGTATACAGAGTCTAGTCTTGTAAAAGACGCTGAGGCTTTGTGGTCCATAATTACAGCCAGACTGTTAGCTGGTCACAGATTGAACAAGCATTGGCATTCTCCTGGGAACATTAGTGAGCTCGGTCATCTGTGACATTACCATATAAAAAAAAATATTTCGGCATCCAGTGCAATAAAAGTCACATAACACAACAATAAAAAATAATAATTTAAGAACCATAAAATAGAAATGTGCTTTAAAATAAATAAAAACAATGTACAGAGAGCAATACAATCAAAAAACAGTCCCAACATACAGTATATGGGCTGGAAAGTGCAAGTAAGACTACAGGAACATAGAAGCTAGGCAATCTTGACCAGTTTCCTTCTGATGCGCCACATTCCTCTGAGGAATTTGGCAACTGCAATTGCCAGACTAGAGTCTGATTTTAGAATCTTCATGGCTTCAGCATGATCTCAGGTCCCCAGCCGTTTGCAGGTTGGAGCTATCCATTTCCTACGTAAAGGAGTGTAAGATGGGCATACGAAGAAGACATGGGCGGTTGACTCCTGGAACAGGTTGCAGCTGGGACATTAATTATTGGTAGGGGCCCTATTCTGCCACCTATTGGTGAACGTTTTAAGAGGAAGGGAACCAAATCTGAATTGCATATAGAGCTTCCTGTCAGTCGGATCTAGAATTCTATCCAGGTAAGGTTCTAGGAACCAGGTAGACTTAAACTCCAGAAACTCGCTAGTTAGTCACCCTAATGAGAGCGAGCGAGATATACACTGAGTTACCCATTCCCAGTAACAAGACTTCATTCTTTCTTTAGTCAGTGGTGACCCGGTGTATGAGGAGTTCCATGAGTCTCCTATCCCAAAGGCAATCAATAATGACTTGGCTGAGTTGATCCACTGGATCTTATTGGAGGTATCCAAAGAACAAACTTCCCTGTACGCAGTGGCATAAGAGGAAAGTTCGAGAGTTGCTATGATTCTACTCCAAAACAGCAACAGTCTAAGACCAACTATGGCAGCTAATGGTTTACGGGACAGATCCAAATGCAGAGGAAGAAGCGAGGTACCCGGGGGCAGGGAGGTGAGCTTTCACATGAACATGTTTTCTATACAAGAAAGCTCCTTTATATCCTCGAAGCCCCAGAGTTCAGCCCCGTAAAGTGCTGTGCTGACATACTTTGTGTCATAGATCTGGAGAGCAGCAGCTATTGGTCGCATAGTGGATGCATGGTGCTCCCTTAGAAGGACGCCCACCAGCTGGCTAAATTTTAATGATGCAGAATTAATATGGGTTTTCCAGGACTTCTAGTCTGATTGTTTAATCCCCAAATATTCAAAGGTGTTAACTCGTTTTAATTTAGACTCACCTAGGGAAAGGTTTCCCCTGTATAATCTGTGTTGGTTATTGACCATGAACTTGGTTTTGGAGGTGTTTATTTTTAAGCCTCTCTTGGAACAGAAATTGTCCAATCGATCCAGCGAGAATTGGAGGCCCATCAGGGTTTTGGATACTATCAGGGTATCATCTGCGAACAGAAGTGTTCCGGTCTTTTCATTGCCTAGGGTTGGTGCATCAGAGGACAGCAATGTGAGGTGTTGGATGACCTGGTTCAAATATAGGGAAAAGTGAGTTGGAGCTAATATGCAGCCCTGCCAAACACCCCTGACTACCTTGATCGGGTCGGTGAGGTCACCCTGGTTCCCCCAACGTACTTTAGCAAAATTGGCTTTGTGTAATCAAATGATTATGGCCAGGAGCCCTGAGGGCATTCCCATCTCGTTGAGGACCTCCCAGAGTTGACCTCTAGGGACCAGGTCGAAGGCAGATTTAAGGTCTATAAAGGGTACATATTGACTCCCCTTCCCTATCACTGCAACCTTCCATTACAGGAGCAGAAACCGAAACACCTGATCCATGGTGCTTGTTTTGGACCTAAAGCCAGCCTGGAATGGTGAAAACATCTTATTCTCAGAGATCCAGTTGTGGATTTTTGATAGTAGGAAACGACAGAACACATTAATAAGGCTTATGGGCATATGATTGGAGGGTAGAGACTTTACATTGAATGCCGTTTCCATATCTGACTCCACACACAAAAGGCAGAGGAACGTGGAATGCTTGCCATTCACCTGTAAAGGGGATTACAAGTAACCTTCATTGCTCCACATGTTTGTGTCCTTGCAAGTTAGTTTTAAATACTTTACACAGCGCGTTTTGTGTATAGTGTGCTAAAGACCATAAAAAACACAGGCAAAAGGAGAGCTTGAAGAAATAAGTTGTCTGATTTAATGAAGAAATGTTAGTTACAGTTGATGGGATTTTAAGGATAGACAATAGGAACAATGATAGTTCACAGGAATTAGTTTCTCACTGGCAGCAAATTCTAGAGTTTTAAAGCAAATCAAATTAAAAGAATGTGATGAGATGGAAAAGATGAATGTCTGTGCAAGCCTGTCAGTCAGATCAACAGAAGGGTAAAGCATGATTTCCAACAGGTGTCATTGTCCTGTTCGCCAAATCAGCCAAATCGCAGGTAGTGGGAACGGAACCAAACACCATTTGATGGCCAGTGACCACAAAGGATCTTTGCTTTGTCCCTCCCTTAGCCAGCCCAGTAGTCTCGTATTTCCTGTTGTAATGATGAGAGACCAGCAAGGACCAGAAACTAGAGAAACTGACAAAGGCACTTGCACTCCCTTTTGCAGTCTTGCTACAGCGCGCTCTAGCTGTTTGTCAGAGACTGCACTGCATGCAATACCCTATAGAACCAATTGTTGCTCAAGGTTGGATGGCAGTCTCAGTTGCCCTGCTCCTATATGTTGCGTTCCTCCCTTTCTGTTTCTGACCAGCCCACAGGAGCTTTTTGGTTTTGCTGTCACTAGATACGTCATCCGTTGAGCTTCGAAAGCAGCATTGCATCTAAGAAAACAAAGCCTGTGTTTGGAAATATTTATCTATGCATGTACATATGGTACTTTATCTGAAATAATTTTATATTTCCTGTTTTTTTCCATATGTGTGTCATATTAAAATCTCTCTGTATGTATACCTCTTATGTGTGGCCATGTATCTACATATTTATATATTATCCTGCCACTGCAGACAAAAAAAAGTTAACTAATCTCCCCAGACCTCATCAAATCACCACTCTGACTCATCCTATTGCTCTTCCAAAATATCCCCTACTTTCACTCTCAGACTCACCTTAAACTTATTTTATTACTATGAACTCCCAAATAACTCTTTGCAAACTCTCCTCCTTTATCCTATTCATCCAACTAACAGGCTCTCTGACTCGCCGTAAACCTCTTACTACTATGAACTCCCAAATAATCCTTTATAAATGCTTCTCCCTCCACTATTCATCCTCTATCCTATTCATCCAAGTAACAGACTCACAAGTTTATCACTCCCAATCAGTGCTTGAAATGGAAAAATAAAAGTGCAGGTACCCTGTACCAGAGTACCTGCTTCTTTCCGAGAAGTGCCAGTACTCTCTAATTAAAAGTATTACGTTTTTTCCAAGAAGTGCAGGTACTCTCCCTCTCAAAATAAAAAAGTGCTGGTACTTGGTACCGGACAGTACCGGCCCATTTAAAGCACTGCTCCCAATAACAATTTATATTGCCCTCTACTAACCCACCTTTCGGTTCCAGAGCAGCATGCTACTCACCGCAAAGCGCTTCAGTGCCAGGTATAGTAAGCATTATATAAATGCAAGTACAATTACAACACGAATTCCAATACTATTTTATGAATCCAGGTACCATAGCATGAATTCCACTGCAATAAAAGGACTCTGGATGAGGTCTCATAACTCCTGAACCCGTAACATGAATCATGAGAGCAAAAGGATTGTTGTTACCCTTAAAGTCAATTGGGATATCAGAACATTAACTACTGAAACCAAATAATAAATCCTGACATCCATAAGATTTATTCAAACACCAATCGGCTGAGCCCTGAGAAAAGACTACTTTCATCTTAGCAACAGAAAGCCAGCCCCTAATGCTGAACCTTAACTTCTTTTTCACAAATTGTATAACATGGGCCCTCTCCCTAAATGCCTGTTGGGTCTGATACACTGAGGTAAATCTAACTGCAATATACATTTTGGGCAACATTAGAGCAAAAAGAAAAATGATCAAAAGCGCAATCATAAAAAATAAAAAAATCTACAAAATATAGTAGTAGACAGGAGAAAACAAGAACATAAACTGAAAGTCGCAAACAGACCTAACTAATGCCAAATCAGAAAAGCATTGACGAAGCCACTAGATCTTGCATTTGTGACCCAGCTGCTTTCTCAGTGGCTAAAGTAAACAAAAAGACCTTCTGACATAGCTGTCATTTTAGGAGTGTATACCACATACATGTGCACCTACAAAATGATGCAGGTGCTTTTTTTTCAGTTACCAATGTGTAAAATCTTCAGTTTTTTTTAAAGCAGGCAGGGAGAGAACAACATGGGGAATGGTGGGGGTGGGAAGGGAGCTAAGCAATACCACGGAGGGTGGGAGGCGAACGGTAAAGCAACATGCCTATGGTGGGGGATGCCAGAGCAACCTGGGAGGAGATGCAAAATTAACAGGTGGGAGGTTCGGAAGGGACGCAAAAGTAACGGAGGGGGAGGGCATGTTTCAAAAGCAGCAAAGGGGTTGGGGAAAGCAACACAGAGGGTGTGCGTGGGGAAGACAATAGGGAGAAACACATAGGTGAATGCAAGCGGGAACAGGGTGGAGAGAAGCAGTCAGGCAGCAGCAGGGAGTACAGGGGAGATGACATAGACGAGGGAGATGGTTTGAAAACACAAATTCAAATGAAGTGTTTAACACAAAGTAAACTGGTAATACTTGAAAAGAAAGCAGTGGGAGCAGCAATGCCAACTAATCAAAGCAATTGTAAAGGGGCAGTGCTCCATGGGGGGCATACACTAGATTGACTAGCTGGGAGAGGACTAAGAGACAGGCAAATGAGAGTGACAAGGAAACCCAACCAATGGCAAGCAATGGGTGGGCTCCAAGCTTCTCTGTGTTTTTGGTAAGCCACACTAAGTATGCCTTGCAACAGGCAACGCATGCACTGTCTAGTAGGCTTGACCTAAGTCCGCTGAAATAGCCAAGTGTTCAATAGTTTGCAAATTTAAAAAAGATTAGGGGAACTACCTATTGTCAAATGAAGGAATGTCCAAAGGAGAGGACTGGCAAATAGAGAATGCCCTGTTTAGTCTCTTGTGCCGGAGCCTGTTGATCCCCAGCCTCTCTAAAGATTTGCTGCAAGTCACACTGACACCCTCTGAAAAGCAAACCTTCCTGTTCTAATATGTTAGGCTTCTTAAGGTAAGTCTCTAAAAGTCATGTAACCCACGGTAAATCAGGAACAAACTTGTAACAGAAACCAGTGCTGGAAAAAAGAGAATAAGAATGATCAAATATTTCCACACCCACCAAAAGTCAGACAAACTTTAAACACAAGCATATACCGAAAGTTCCACTCAGTCTCTAAGGCACTGGAGGAGCTCTACTGGCTCCCAGTAAGAGGGTGGCTTTTAAAACACCCTGGACAGTTCACAAAGCCCTCGATACCTCTGGCCCAAAGTATCTGAAGGAGAAATTTCTCTGGTAAAATCCCAACAGACACTTGCGCTCTGGATAAACTACAAAGGTCATTCTCCCTAAAATTTAAGAAAGCCTTGTGTTTTGTCTACTTGTCCTGCCTACTGTGGAATCGGTTGCCCAGATACCTCAGAGATCAGCAAAACATGAGCACTTTTAGGAAACGTTTGAAAACCTGCCTCTTTTTAAGCTCCTCGGAGTCCTTAACTTTCTATAATCTTACAGATTTTAGCGCCAAGACACCTTCGGGCATTCGCTGCGCTATATAAATTTATCATTATCATTAACACTGATCTTAAAGCTGCTGGAGTGAAGGCAGCAAAACGTACAGCAAAGAAAGTATTCTTGGAACAAAAATTTAAGTGAGACAAAAAAAGATTTAATCTGATGAAGAAAGGGCATTAAAAATGCCCACTTTTGAGATTACGCATTTAGGTAAAGCGCATAATCCAGTGTAAATCCCATTACAGGGGCAGTAGGTATAACTGTTGGGGATACGAAAAGAAGAAAAAGCAGGTGCCCAGATGATGCAGAAGAAACAGGGGGACACAAAAAAAATTAATTTTGAAAAGGTTTCCTGTTGAAGGGTGGGGGGGCATTCAACCCTCGATTGTTTCAGATATTACCAAAGGTATAGAAAAGCATCTAAAGATGACACCCCTAAATTAAGGAGATTGCCCTCATCATATCAATATAGGGAAATACCTGCATTGATCACTCGGTACGTAATGGTTCTGCGTCAAAACTAAATAGTAAGACAAAATCACTCCTCAGAGCATATGGAAAAGGAACCAACTGCGTGGCCTCCATCTGAACCACTTAGAATCTAATGCAGAGAAAGAGAGTCATGTGAGGATAGATCCATCACAGGCTTCTTTGACTGAAGCAAGGAAAATACCATGTGTCCTTGGCTAGCAGTTTAAAAGATTCCATCGTTGGCCAACGAGGGGCAGATTAATACCATATTTTTTGGCTAGCCACATAAGACAAATTTATTTTGATGGTTCTAACTGAAAATCATTTAGATAGGCAAAGATTATCCTTAAAATCTGGCATAGATAATGCCACTCACAGTGTACAATGCACTGCTCTTCCCAGGGAGCAAGAAACACTAAATCAGTATTATCCAATTGCGTTTTTAAATTCTTGAACACATATAACGAGCCTAAAAAAAATACTTATGTTGTTTGGTCTAAAGATTGGTGGACAAAGGTAGATGAAGAGGGTTCAAGTTGTGTTTTACAACTGTAAGACATTACTAGGGTGATTTATGGCACCGAGAATCTTGGATAAGATAGGATGCTTTAACCAATTTCGGGATCTTTATTTGTCCTGGGTATGCCTGTTTTAAGATTTTCCCAAATAGAGAATTTGTAACACAGTGGCTAACGTTCCTCGGGCTCACAATTTGTATTAAAGAAGCTCCCAAACTGGAACTGGGTACCAAGAGGCAAACTTGAGAGGTGCAATTTCATCAGCTACAACAGCAGTCACAGCTTTGCAATCTGAATCCATAGTGTCAGGAAAACTAAAAGGTTTACCAGAATGATACAGAAAAATACTTCTTAAAAGAGAAATTCCAGTCTGATTAGATCGTTGTTTATACAGCATGGAACACAGGAGAAGTAGAAAAAAGAATTTTCAGTTGATTTGACTAGTTGAGAAGTAAAGTTGGGGAACAGAAGATATAACGATTTATCAACAATATTTCCCAAAATAGGAGCAGCAATAATTAAGAGGGACAGATTCAAACAAACAAGATACTTACCTTCCATATTGCTCTTTCTGTTAAAGGCTTTCCATCTGCAGATTCCCCACCTTTTTAAATATTTCACAGGTGTCAGACTGGATCCGGAAACTTTTCAGTAGTACCTCTGTGCACCAGAAGGTGGTGCGGTGTGGCTCTACACGGATGTCGTTCTGCCCCAGAAGTGAAGTGTTGGGCCTATATAGACACCATCCTGCGTGCAGTTAGTTGCTTTCAGGACTGTCTGCACCCCCCAGACATAGAGCCCCAAAAGCAAACTGATGGACCAATGTGCAAATTTCAAGAATTGGGATTTTATTAAAGGGTAGAGTCTAATCACAGAACAGGAAGGATTCCAAAAGGTACTTAATCGGAGGTGGCTGCGAATGTACACAAACCAGAAAGTTCTGCAGAACCGAGCAGGGAAAGTGCCCTTCTCTGCAGATTTAGCTGTCCAAGCAATAGTGCTTTGTGAATATATGAGGGGACGTCTATATAGCCACCAGTGACTCTGCCTGCTAATGCAGTGGTAGCAGCTTTGGTCCTTGTAGAATGAGCATGCTGTCCTTTAGGAGGCTGCTTTTCAGCCAATGTGCAGCAGATCTTAATGCAAAGCATAATGCAGCACATGATGGTATGACTCTGTAAAGCTTTACCTTTTTTCACTCCAGCGAACCCCACAAAGTTGATTGTTCATCCAGTGAGTCTTTGTATGATTGATGTAGAAACTGAGCACTCTTTCAGGATCCAAGTGATGGAGTCTCTCCTCCTTAGAGGGGTGGGACAGAGCATAAAATGCTGGCACGTTTGATTGACGTGAAAGGGCAACACAACTTTCAGAAGAAAGAATCCCCTAGTTCGCAGAATCAGCTTATCGGGGAATTAAGTGGTGGATGAACATACATAGCCTGAAACACACGCACACACCATGCCAAGGTGATGGCAACTTGGAACACAGTTTTGATGGTGAGAAGCCTTATCAAATCATCAAATAAGTAAAGATGAGATTGAGGTCCCATTGGGGCATCACAAAAGGAGAATGAGGAACAGATGCTGCAACCCTTTCAAAAACCTCATCACAACTGATGATTTAAACTAGGAAGATGATCAGACAATTTCAGAAAGGCAGAAATATCACCTTTAACTGTGCCCAATCTTCATGCATGAAGGTGGAGATTGTGAAGGCCAGGGTGGAGAACCTGTCCCTGCTGCTGCAAATCCTTGGAGATGCGTAGCTTAATCAGAGGGCAGATGTTTAAAACAGGAATTCTGGATATCATACTCTTCATGCCCAACCCAGAGCCACTGGGATGACTTGGGCCCAAGTCAGTTCTCATCTTCATGAGAACTTGGGGCAGAAGTGGTATTGATGGAAAAGTGTACAGAAGTTCCAGGGTCCTGAGTCCCACCAGAGGTGGACCAGGTCTCCAAGTGAGAGACATTTTGGAAAATCCAACATGTAGAAATGCATGTTCTCTGCAGTGGGTGGCAAACATAATCAGCCAAGGTTCTTCCCATTTGTAAAAGAGACTTTGCACCAACTCCAGGTGTAACTCCACTCATGATCCACTGGGTGCCGACAGCTGAGTTTGTCTGCCCTAGCATTCAATGAGCCTGCTAGGCACAGGGTGTGTGATTCCACCAGCTCTGTTTGTTGCAGTACCATATGGCGGCGGTATTGTCCATGAGCACCTGTACCAGCCTCCCTTTGATGGTCGGCAAGAAGGCTTTCAGCACCAAGTGGGTTGCCCTCAGCTCCAAAAGATTTATATGGGGCTTGAAATTCGACACAGACCAGAGGCCTTTGCTCTCGACCTCCCCCAAGTGGCTGCCATAGCCCAGACAGTATGCATCAGTCCCCTCTGTCAGCTCTGGGTGGGGAACAGAGAGGGGTCTGCTGTGACTCAATTGTGGTTCAGCAACCACTACTTCAGATCTTTCACAGTCTCCTTTGAAATCTGAATTTGGTCGTAGCTTCCCCTTGATGTGTACCCATTGGGACTTCAGATCCCACTGCTAAGCCTGCATATGCCCCCATGGCATGCTCGACCAGCAGGATGCAATAGGCTATCAATCACAGCAGCCTCAGAGTCATCCTCACTGAAATCTAGGACCGAGGCTGAAACATTTGTAACATAGCCCGAATGACCTGGATCCTCTTTCCTGCAGGAAAGGTGCAAAGTTGGACCATGTTCAGAATGGCTCCGATGAAGGAGTACGCCTGAGAAGGAGTCAGATGTGACGTTGGCAGGTTGATCATGAACTCCAAAGATGAAAGGAGGTCCACCATAGTATAGAGGTGGTTGACAACTCCCTGGGGCGAGACCGCCTTCAACAGCCAGTCATCAAGTTTGGGGAAGGCTGGCATCCATAACCTCCGAAGGTATGCTGCCACCACCTCCTTCACTTTTGTAAACACCAGAGGGGAGATGGTGAGATCAAAGGGGAGCACAGCAAACAAACACCTACCCCCCCCCCACCACAAATGCAGGTAGCGCCAACGGGCCTGCAGGACAGGTATGTGCAATTAGGCATCCTGGAGGTCCACTGCCACCATCCATTCTCCAGAGTCGAGGGTAGGCAAGACCTGGGGGAGGGTGAACATTTTGAATTTCTCTTTCTGGAGGAAGGCATTGAGAGGGAACAGATCTAGAATAGGCTAAAGGCCTCCGTCCTTTTTGGATACCAGAAAGTAGGAAATAACAACCACACACCCTAATCCTGGCGTAGGCACCCTCTAGACAGCCAGAAAGCCAAAAGGGCTTGCATGTCCTGCTGCAAAATGGAGATATGATCTTCTGTCAGTCGCTGGCTGGACAGTGAAAGGTGTGGCAGGGACGAAAGTCAAAGTAAATCATAACCTTTGCAGCCAAACTGCAGGACCCACCTGTCAGACATGATCAATTACCAACCTGGATAAAATCAGTGGATTCTGCCTCCTAACGGGCAGCTGCAACCCTATAAGGGTAGAGAGATTTGGCAGATGGGGCTGTAGGCTGTGTATTTGGATGCATGCTGACCTTAGCCACGGGGAGGCACCTCGGCCTGTCCTGCAAACTGCTGGTGTTCCTGCTGGGGCGAGACAGACTGGCAGTAAGGGATGCCTCGGCCAAAACCATGGAATGAGCAGTGGAATTGTTGTGGCTGGTGAGGCTGGGCAGAGTGCTCAGGAAGCAAGCAGTAGCCCTACTTTCCTTGAAGTGTTCAAGGGCCGAGTCAGCCTTGCCCCCCGAACAGATGAGGACCATCGAATGACATGTCCATCAGGGAGGACTGGCTGTCACCTGTGAACCCAGTCAATCACATCCATGCATGGCAACGCTGGTGCATATAGCTCACCCAGGGGAGTTAGTGCATTCAAGTCACAACAAATTATGAACTTGGGCGCATTATAACCATCTTGAATCACCAGTGAAAGGATCAGCTGAAGGTCTACTGGTACACCTGGGAGGGCTTGTGCCACTGAGTTCCAAAGAGTATGAGTGTAATGGGCCAACAAATAGGTGGGGTTGATTGTTCGCAGGGCCAAACCCACCGATGAGCAGAGGCGTTTTCCAAATGTCTCCACTCACTTTGATTCCCTGAAATGGGGAGTTGTAGGAAAATTGTTGGGGTTGGTCCAGCTGGATGATACACACACCACAGGGCTTTCTGCAGAAGAGTGCTATGAAAAAAAAGTTGGGTCACCTGGGGCAGCGCAATGACTCCTGGCAATCTGTCTGTTGACTGAGGGGTCATAACAAGGCTTGGCACAAGTACCTATAAGGGTATCAGTCAGGGTATCATTATCTGGGGAGATATTTAGCCCAGTGACCTCCTCCAAATCCTCTCACTAATTGTCCTCAATAAAGGGCTGAGCAAACTCATCACCCTCATCATATTCATTGCCAGATTCAGCGCTGAAAAGCGGATGCATGAATGTTGCCTTGCACATGGTAGTTCAAGTGCAGGGCTGGTGCCTTGTTTAAATTTGGGCATGGCTCTCATCGGTGTCAGAGAGGACAATTGGAATCACATTCTCTGGAGGTGAGGTCATCATCAACATTGAAACAGCCAGGCCTGATGTGGGTTTGGGCACTAGGAGCGTTGTCGAAATTGGAACTGAGGGTGGACTCGCTCAGAGGACCCAGCTGGTGCAGAGGGCGAGTACACCAACGGTAGTCCAGATGGAGAGCCTCTCGGCTCTAAGGGGACAGAAGGTGCACTAGAGGGAGTCAATTGAGATCTTAAGAGCTGGAGCATAGCTGTAGGGAGTCGATCTGGTTCACCCGGGCTGATGACCCCAGAAACTCAGGTTGTGCCGGAAGCAGATGTGGAAATGGTTCGGAAGTCGGTCACCTTCGGGAGCGAGATGATTGGTGTCTCCCATGCGCTTTGTCAGGAGAATGGGAATGGCACAAATGAGTTGAACTCTAAATCAACTTCTTGTGCTTTTTGTGCTTAATGGAGGATTTAGCGTGCTATGAAGAACTGCCTCTAGAGTGGCTCTGCCGACTCTGGGAACAAGAGTGGGACCAAGATAGAGCCTTGGACCTGGAGCGGGACTTGAAGCAGTCAAGACATTGCATCTTCTTGGGTTTGGGGATAAAGCTTTGCCTTGTGTTCTTTGATGGCCTTTGGGTTCATTGATTTGTAGTGAAAATTAAAATAAATCGATTTTCATGATATCCACACTGGATAAATTTAAATAGTCGGTGATTATTCTGAAAATGTCTTCCCTGTACAGTACACCTCTGATATAAGAGGTAGATACACGCCTTTTGGCCTAGTTTATACTGCAGATGAAGACAAGGAGGGATGCAAAGAACAGTTTAACTCATATTTATAAATGTCAACCATATCCCTCAGCTCCCTCCTGTGCAGTATAGTCCGATCACCAAACATGATTGCGGTTGGACACTAGTAAATCAAGTAGAAGAGCAGAATTTCACCCACGACTAAGGTGTTAAAACAGGTGTTATTGCTTTATTTACACCTCTTCTACCATTCTACATACTTTAACTTAAGATCAAATTGTCCTACTTGTTCAGAATAGCAACCAATCAAATGCTATACACTCAAGGAACCCAATGATTGACAATGTCCTTCTTCTTATGACAGATGCAAATTCTGCTCATTCAGTTATGTATGCATGCACACACCCCATGCACTTATGGACCAGCACCAGGGTGGCTTTATATTTTTAGGTTGAGAAATGAGTTCAGAACCCAACTCATTCCACCAATGGTCGAAGTACACGCATAGGGTCGAGCAAATGGAAGGTGAGCTCTGGAGGCAAGGTTGCCACGTTTCTCAGAGAAACATACTTGCCACATACCCGACATAGGTTCATGTTTTGAGATTAAGGAAAGTCCATGAACTGCTATTTGAAAAGTAATTTATGTAAACTCCATTCATTCTTTTTAACTTGGCAATTATCGCACTGCAAATCTAATAATCACTAAGGAATAGTTTAGAACAGAGGTTCCTACACCTTTTGACTTCTGTGGACCCCCACAGAAACATTACTGGATTCCAGGGACCCCCACTAGATAATATTAGAAGCTAGGACCTCAGGCTGAGGCAATTTCTAAAATGTGTACGTCACTACAACACACCAAAATTCAGACAGAATTACACATTAAACAAATACACAAATATTTAAATATGTGATTTAATTCACAATCAAATACAAGCAGAAATTATTATGAGAAGGCTGGAGCTTTTCTAAATTCGAGTTTTAATTCTTAAAGTCAAAGAGATACGCTAAACTGTAGTATATCACTTTGTCTTTTGACACCCATCTTCTATAATATATTCCGTTTACTGTACTTGCTGCTCCAACCAATCAAGCTAGGAACACCAACTCCATTTTTAGCCTCCTTCACATTAACATTGCTCTTTCATTTATATATACTTACTAATCTTAATATTTCTAAAGAGTTGATGACTCCCGAGAAGGTCATCGCTGACCCTGGGTCTGCAGACCACAGGTTAAGAACCACTGGCTTGGACGGTTCCAAGATACTTGTGATGCAATCTTTTCTTGTGTTGTATTTACTCTTTAGTTTTCATTTAGAAGTGGGAAACTCAGATTTTGTAATATTTCTTTTTTTAATAGTCTTGAAATAAAAGTGCCCACCAAGCCAGTAAAAAACTAGTCACATGGCACCTCGAGCTGAGCTCTGCCAGTCTACTGAAACTGAACCTTGACAAAACTTAAATTCTCATTACAAATCAAAGAGACAATATCTGGATCTTCAGCTATTTGGCATAGGATGATGAGGTATCTCATCCGTGTCTTCTGTAAAGAAGTTGGCCACACTCACTGATCTATGGTGACCCCAGAGGAACAGACAAGCTCATGTTGTTTTCAGCTTAAAACTATTCTTTTTAATATTTTCTCTCCACAGAGAATGGTGAAAGCATTATTCCCATAGTGCCTCAGTAGTTTTGATCTTGTAATATACCTCGGCCAGCCTAAAAAAGCTGAGTGATTAAAATACAAGTGCATTATGTGTCGGCCAGTAATCTCTCCAGACTCTAGAAATGAAGCGCTTGACCACAGTCCTGCAATCAATCTTTCCAGTAGCCAGTGGGGGCAAGCCGGTTACCACTAGAAACATTATCCACAATGGACATCCATGCTGCTCTTTCAGCTCTAATACATACTGCACTTTGGTCCTGAAAGGTGTTTTTTTTTTTTTGCAAAAGCTGTCTTTTCACAATTCTTCTAAACACAAAGGTTTATACCAAAACATATGCCTTTTCCACGCAGACTAAAACTCTGTAGAATTCCCTACTCATGACACTAGGCAAAGAAGTAAATCATCTTTTTTCAGAAAATCTTTATAAATTAAGCTTTTCAAGGAGCTGTAACATCCGCCATTGCCCATGTTGTTTCTGCAGCGCAAACGTGTCACTTCCTGGGAGGACACTGCGCTCCGCAAATAAACATTGCATAACGTCATGCCAGCTGTCACACGTTTTGACATACTAACAAAGCTGGAAATCATTGTGACATGGGACTGACGTTTCAGTAGCACTGACTTGTTGGGCATCGTTCAGTTTCCTTCCATAGCAGCTTGAGGTTGAAGTACAGGACTTGTACACATTAAACCCCAATGCCTATTAGACTAGGACTATGAAAAAATCAGTGGTAGCAGTGGCCACAAAGAAGGTGACATCAATAGTGATATACACAGAAGCCCTGGTCCACGTGAATCCATCATTAATGGGTTCTTTTGCTCAGCAGAGGCACACCCAATGCCCACTCCAGCCCCACTTCCATTTTCCAAAATATAAATGCCCACTGCAGTGTTCATAGGTAGATTGCTTGTTTCAATTTCCTCTTAAAATAGCTTACTACAAGACTTCCGAACATAAGATTCCAGAGAAACAAATTTCGCTTTTTAAGCCCGTTGACAGCACTGAGAACATTGGTTGAAAGTTTGATAACCAAGCCCATTTTCAATCATCCTAAGAGTCTAAACGTTACTGGGGATAATTTTTTCAATAACCTATATTGAATCCAACAGCTTCTAAGGCGCTTGACTTACTAGGATTGAACCTTCTAAAGATAACTGCTGGATGCAATCTATTTGATGTAGATATAAAAGTCCTTAGTTGTGCAGAAGCCCACCAACCACCGTTGCCACAACTTGTCTTGGTTTTCCTTTGTCCACTGTCTCTCTGGTTAGATTTGGTTTCAGCCAAGGAGAAAACCCATTTCTTTACTGATCCCAAGCTGGCACTTAAATTTGGGCACAAGCATACTCCAAGACCTTTATCCGAGGGGGACCCTGAAGTCAGTGCCTGTGGTGACATTCCTAAGGACTAGTGCATGGTGGAGCACTGCAACTGGCTCCCCCCTATTGGAGACAGGGCGTCCTGCATGGGCGCTTCCGCCGCCTGTGTGTTACTGCCATCCTTGAGGTGCTTGAGCCACTGGCAATGCGCTCTCCATTGGGATGTTCCTGGAGAGAGAATTAGGGGAGCTGGATACCCAATGCACAGCCACCATAGATACACAGATCCTTGCACACTACTGTAGGAAGCTCACCGAGTGCCATGGGGATGCTTACAGGGAAGTGCACTACTGGAGTGGCTTGGCCTCAGCTGTGGCTTCCCCTGGTGGATTAAATTATTATATGCTAAACAAACCGCACAACTCAGAGTCAATGTCATAGTTTCACCTGCATTCCTGATTGGCAGGCGGGCGCAGCAGGCTGCTTCCTATCACCAAAACTATTTGCAATTGCTATGGAGTCACTGGCTCACCAGGTGCCAACACCATGCTGCGGGTGGGTGTTATTTCACGTTCTGGGGGAGAGTGCCTGCTCCTAAGGTAGATGACTGGGTGGTGGATGCAGCATGCTGCAAGGAGCAATTGACTGAGAACTGGCAGCTGATGCCAGCCACCAGCAGGTGGAGAGACATGAGGGCTCCCTTAGAACAATACTGGCAGTATGACCTGCGAACAAAGTACATCCCATGCATGCTATCAATGACAATTGTAACGTCTCTGCAAACCCTACGTTACTGATTTGTGCAGTGAATAAATATGTATGCCTGTTGTACTTAGGCCTGGGCAGAGTTTACGGAGTTCCAATCCGCAGAATTCCGTGGAGATGTTAAAAACTCCATGAAATTCCGTGGAGACGGAGTTCCATGAGCCATGGAGTTATGAATGCGCCCGATATCAGAAGTGCTAAGCAGGGTCAAGCGTGTTTAGCCAGGCCTGACCCTGCTTAGTCCTTCCGAGATCGGGCGCATTCAGGAGAGGTCCATAGGCAGTGAAAGCTGCTGTTTCAGGCTTCTTGTGCACCAGCCTGCCCTGCATTCAGGCCAGGGCTGTAGGCAGTGCAGGTGCACACAAGGTAGGCTGGTGCACATGAGGGCTGGGCAGGCCGGTGTACAAGATGCATAAAAGGGCAGTTTTCGCTACCTATGTCTCTGGCCTGAATTCAGGCCAGGGCTGTTTCTGGCTTCTTGTGCACAAGTGTGAACAGGCAGCACAGCAAACAAACAAAAATGCGGACTTACCTAGGATCTCCCAGGGAGTCCTCATTGACAGGCAGAGGCCTGGCTCTCTGCCTCCACTGACATCTGTGCGCTGACTGCAACCCAGTTATGGGCCACACAGTGCAATCGCAGACTGTCTGCGATTGCGCTGTGTGGTCCTTAACTGAGCTGTAATGCGCACGTAATTAACTCTGCTCCACTGGCAGGGCAAGCGGAGTTTTATGCAAACTCTGTGTTCCAAGTGGGAGGGTGGAGTGCCCAAATCTCTGTTAGCTCCGCCAGCGGAGTGGAGCTCACCGCCCACCCCTAGTTGTAGTACTAACATTTTCAATAAAAAAAATTTTTTAAAAAGGGTTGGCACTTCTCTGCGTGCTTGTTGACGATCTCAATGGAAGTTACAGTGGTCAGTGGCCTGGAGTTCATCCTACTCTGTCTAGCTGAGTCTGGCTCAATAACCTGTGCATGTGCCACTTGGTGCAACTTCGCTCTCAGCAATTTCTTCTGATTAAACGTTTGACAGCTTTACTTCTAAAATCCTTCTCACTTTTATTGATGTTGAAAATGGGGTGGCTTCTTCACGAAGATTGTGGTTCACTACATTCTCAAAAAAAAGAAAACTGTTCAACCCTGTTGTTTTGCTCATAAATCTGGAGGAATTTATTTTCTCTTCATATATGAATTTTCATCAAATCAATTTTCAAGTTTAGTGTACCACTTTATCTATTTTTCAAGCATTCGTTTCTCATTTTCACTGTAAGGTCACACATTTGTAAGTTTCATTCACATTTTTTCCAATATTTCCAAAACGAGGTGCAGTTGCTATTTTCAATAGTTCCAAAAATAAGTACTGTCCCATTTTTCAGTCCTTGGTTTAACGTCATTGGGTTCACTAACTATTTTGTTCTCCATTTGCTGAGTGTCAGTCTGGTATTTGTTTCTAGGGAAAAAGCTGCACACTAAAGCTGTATTGTTTGTTATTTTTAAATCACAGTTTTGTCAAACAAAGTGCCAGAAATGTAAAGCAACACCACTGGCCTGGTTAGTGCACCGCTCTGCCTTCTGTGGCTCCACCTGGTAAGTAGAGCCCTCATCCCTCGCTCCTCTGAACTCCTGACCCCTGTCAGGAGTTCGAGGCCCTCCTCCACCCACAGGCTTCCACCTGCACCTCATCCCTGGTGTCTAGTGTGAGAGCTCTGCTTTCCTACTAGGATGCCCTCTGCCTCTCTCCTCCTTTTTTCTGCTTTGCTCTCTGTTCTGCTTTCTCTTCTGTGTCTCTCCCTTTTGTGCTCCTTTTGCTTCGCGTTACACTCTTCTTTGATTTCTCTCCCCTCACTCTCTCTCACTTTCACTCTCCTCTCTCTCTCTCTACCCCACCACTGCTGCCCCTGTGGCCCCGCCCCTCCTCTCTCTCTCACGCTGCATTCCCGCTGCTGCTGCCCCCACCCCATTTCTCACACTGTTTTTCACCCTCGCTCCTGCCTCCCTGCTGTCCTCTCCTCCCCCCACCTCTCTACTTAATGGCGGCCGCTGCACGGACCTGCTGCTGGCATGCCAAAGGCAAGCCTGCCTGCGCCAGTCCGTGCCTGGATCACGGCAGCGCCGGAACCCCTGGCCCTCATCCCCCCCACCGCCGCCACGCACATCTTCACTACGACGCCACCACCCTCCGCGCCCTCAACACCAGCCGCTCCCCCGCCTGCCTTCAAGTCTCCCCGCAGACCACCCGCGGGCCCTTCTCCTGCCAGAACTGCACCTTTACCATCCTCCACGCCAACGACCCACCCACCAAGGCAGGACGCAACCATCTCAGATGTATCCTCTTTAACAACCGCTCCGTCCACAAACACGCAGTAGAGCTTTGGAATCTACTTGACTCAGCCTCTCCAGATGTCACCTTCGTGATCGAGACCTGGATGGACCCCTTCTCAGCACCTGACATCACCAAAGCCATCCTGGATGCTACAAGATCACCCGCAGGGACCGCTCTAACAAACCAGGAGGAGGCATCACCATCATCCACAAGAACACCCTCAGAATCACAACCAGCACCGAAGACACCTTCAGCACCGCCGAACACCTGCACTTCCAGATCCACACTGACCAAAACACCACCCTCCGAGGGACCCTCCTCTACAGGCCCCCTGGCCCCCGACAGCAGTTCAGCGACTCCATCACCGACATCATCTGCATGCACGCTCTTGCATCCACTGACTACATACTCCTTGGGGACATAAACTTCCACCTCGAGAACACCAACGACACCAACACCACCACCCTGCTCTCCAACCTCTCCAACCTCGGCCTCAAAACTGCTCGTCACAACACCGACCCACTCCACAGGACAGACACTCGACCCTACTTTCTCTGCCAGCAATCATGTCTCCTTCAGCCACACCACGGAACTCCATTGGACAGATCACTGCTGCATCCATTTCTCCTTCAAGAAACCCACAACACACCACCACCCAAAACGGATTCCCCACCGCAGTTGGAACAAGGTCACCGAAGACCAACTTATTGTGACCCTCTCCCGGAACCCGCCCTTCGACACCACCGACACTGACACAGCTGCCCGCAACTTCAGGCAATGGATTGACACCCGTGCCAATACTCTCGCCCCAATCAAGAATCCCTCCAACAGACGCACCGACAGAAAGGCCTTCTGGTTTACTGCTGACCTCCACGAATCTAAGCAAACCTGTCGAAGACTCGAAAGGAAGTGGCGCCAAGATCAGACTCTGGACAACCACACAGCCTTCAAAAACGCCATCCACAGACACCACAAACTCATCTGAACCACCAAGAGAACTGCCTTCAAAGACCAAATCAACAACAATGCACACAGCAACAAGGAGCTCTTCAACATCGTGAAGGAACTCTCCAACCCCAGCTCCAATGCCAACGACATGCTGCCATCTAAAGACCTCTGCAACTCCCTAGCCTCCTACTTCCACCGCAAGATGAAGAACAGGTGCTTCAAACTCAAATCCGACAAGACGGAATGGGATGAATCCTGGTGGCCTGCCACTCTTGGAGCCGCCCGACTCCCACCGACCACTCACACAACCTAGGATTCATCTTGGACACCTCATTATCCATGACCCAGCAAGACAATGCCATCTCCTCCTCCCGCTTCAGCACCCGCCACATGCTCCGAAAGATCTACAAACGGATCCCCACCGAAACCAGAAGAACAGTCACCCAAGCTCTCATAAGCAGCAAACTGGACTACGGCAATGCCCTCCAAGCAGGAACCACAGCCAAACTCCAGAAGAGGCTGCAACGCATCCAGAATGCTTCTGCACACCTTATCCTGGACATCCCCGCCACTGCCACATCACAGGCCATCTGAGAGACCTGCACTGGCTCCCAGTCAACAAGAGAATCACCTTCAAACTCCTCACCCACGCTCACAAAGCACTGCACACCACCGGACCAGAATACCTCAACAGACGGCTCTCCTTCTACACCCCGACCCGGCATCTCCGCTACACCGACCTCGCCCTCGCAACAGTCCCACACATCCATGGAACTACAACTGGCGGCAGATCATTCTCACACTACGCCACCAAGACATGGAACACTCTTCCCACCCACCTCCGTCAGACCAAAGACCTCCTTACCATCAAGAGACTTCTCAGGACCTATCTGTTCGAGCAGTTACAGCACCCCCCTCCCCCCCCACCTCAGCACCTTGAGACCCTCACTGGTGAGTAGTGCGCTGTACAAATTCCTGATTGATTGATTGAAAGTGATTCTTTACTCTATTTTACTAATACTATAGACGCATTCATGTGCATGCCTATTGCATTGTTTAGAAAGATAATATCTTTACATTATTGTATATGCTCACTTATAGGTGAGACCGCATACCATGTGTTAATGTGTTACTTATTTAAAAAAACACTGTGATGCTAACTTGAAAAAGGAGGAAGAAATGTGTTACCTTTAAATAGTTCACTTTGTTAAGCCACAGGCACTCAGTCTAACAAAGAGTAACTTGGAAATAACAAACCACACAGCCTTAGCATGCATTCTTTT
This sequence comes from Pleurodeles waltl, assembly GCF_031143425.1. Classification (NCBI taxonomy): domain Eukaryota; kingdom Metazoa; phylum Chordata; class Amphibia; order Caudata; family Salamandridae; genus Pleurodeles; species Pleurodeles waltl. The sequence continues at coordinate 331,948,968 of NC_090443.1, forward strand.
CTAGTTTCAAAACGCCAGAGAAAATAATGACACCTCTTTTTGGAAATAATATGAACAAAAAAGACCTAACTGTGAAGAGAACTCTAAAGAAGTTGTGTCTACAAAGTGAAGAGCAATCAAGTAAGTGATAATCCAGTGGAATCCCACGTGGAAGCTGGACTGTGTGGCAAACAAATGTGAAGGTTTTGGTCAAAATACTAAAACACAATGCATCAGGGAACTGTTCCAGGTGCACATTCCCACTTTTTCAGTTGTAGGTGCAGAATCTGTTGATCCACCATGCTGTAGCTATGGCATGGGTCAAGAAGGACTAAAGTCGCCTGATTTCATATCCAATTTAAATTGGCTTCATCTCATAACATCCAGCCTCTGATTCAAATTGTAGCCTGAAATTCTACATATGAGAAGTATCCATTCATGGTCCGAGAGATCTTGACTCTTTCCCAATTTCCAAAATAATCACTTTGCAAATAATCTGGTTTAGATTCACTGTGTATAAATATGTGGAGGTCCAGAAATTGTGGCATAGATCCAGCTCTGCGGATCGGAATTTAACTTAACTTCCATGATTTGCAGTAAAGCTAATCCTAAAATATGCCAACAAAACCTTACTACCTGAAGGCAGCCCTTAAAGCAATTCATCGGCTGCTGGCCTGGCAAAGTGTGACCTCCCAACTCATTTGCTTCACCCACAAGCATCCTATCAAGCAGAGTGGCCAATAAAGACAATATATCTCCAACGTTACCCAGTAACCAAATGTCCATACCTCAAATGCAGGTCCCGGGCAGCAGCTGGCGTCCACAAATTAAATTGTTGATGGTGGAACCAGGAGAGCTGAGCTCTAAGCCAGGCTTCTCAACTTGTACACGGCGAGTAATCCTCCCAAATCTCCTTATCTGTTTGTGCATAAGTGTTTCTAAGAACTCGCAGTCACACTTAAACACAATTGAATATTAGCATTGATTGGGGGATAAAGCACAAAATTTACATTGACGATACATACACTATGCCATTGATGCATTGTATATGCACTCACGGATCTACACTCACTCTGAAACAGCTGCCACCCTCACATAGAAAGAGAGAAAATACATAAAAGTAGAAAGGAATGTAATTCCATCTCCCGAAAATCAGTCTTGTTTCTTTTCTTGTGCTGCCAAGTTGGCATCACAGCAGGTCTGCGGTTGGGTCCCTCTCAGAAGCCGTCAACACAGTATTCTGTCTCATGGGCATATCCAATATCCCCCACAGCGCACTTCTGCCAAGACCGCATGATAGACCATCAGCGTCTGGAGATGCTGAATCACCTTCTTGGGTCTTGAGACTTTGTCCTTGTTACGTTACTCAGATACAGATTTAGGAAGTGATGATCAATCAGACGTCTACTCTGTGCCAGTGACGAAACACTGCATTTCTAAAACTTTGTGTGAACAAATTGATATCCCAAAGATGCAGACAAAACTGGACTTTCGGTCTTCAGAGAACATGAGCAAAGCAATCTGATGTCAACAAGAATGGGCAAAGCAAACTGATGTCCCTTCAAGTATTTCTAAGTGAAACAGGGCCACCTCCAGCGCCCTGTCTCTCAAAAACACCACCTGTAAAGGACTTAAACCTGAGGGGTCTGGCATCACCAACTTGGAATGTATCCCTTATCAGAGAATAGCTAATCAAACATTAAGAAAAGTACTTTCCTCTGGCAGTGGTTAAACCTATTTAGTTCACCCATTCGCTGTATTCTCCATCTGGGCCGGTTTACTGCTAGCGCTAAACATTACCAGTTTATGTGAGTGTATAGAGGAATCAAATTCCTCCCTTGGTGAATTTTTTTCTCAGAGAAGGCACCTTTATTCTGTCGAGCCTCTCAGTGCAGCGCAGGTCATCACAGGTCTTCAATCCCTTAAATGACGTGGTCACCAGGGGAACATTTTTCAGCCCACTATTATCAGTCCCATAGACACTGCTGGCAATGGGCCATGAGTGTTTAAACATGGGGAGACTCTAACCTCTATGGCTTTGACAGTTCTGTTCCTGTAGCACTTTAAAGGTGTCCTCTGCACTGGGCCATATATTTATCATAATTGTACAGGGCTCAGGCAGCTCTAGACATGCCAGTGGAACTCAGTCACAAAGCAGACATTTCAATAACCTTATTGCACGGTCAACATACTGCCTCGAAGCATGGGTTTGTGCCAAAAATCTACAAGAGCATATTATAAAAAAATAACCCTCCAATGCACATTTATGTGTAAGTGAAAAGTCCGCAAAACATGCTCAAGTGTCCGAATAAAATGAGAAAGTAAAACATTCACAATATACCACTTTACACCACACGCACTCTTCTCTCAATGAGAGTTGGCTTGCCAGAAATGATAGAAATTAAATAATTTAGTATCTTCACTTAGGACCAACGTCAACATGTTTCAGTAATGAAATCATGGAGGCTTCCTTTAGGACGTTCTCCATATTCTGGAAACGAACAGCTGTCCTAAGTCTGTTCCTCAGATACTGTGTACTTCCACACGCAGATTGTGGTTCACTTCATTCTGAAACAAATAAAAAATGTTCAACCCTCTGTGGCTTTGCGCATAAATCTGTGGAGGAACTGATGTTTTTCTTCAGTTAATCTTGTCGCAAAAATCTACACATTCTTTCTTCAGGTAAACTTAGATTCATGTGAACTTGTTTCAGCATCAGTCTATGTTAAGGAACTTGGAATTTGAAGGTATAATCCTAATATGGACAAAAGGCAATGCTGTTAACTCATGAACCTATGTGTCCTACTTGCAAGGCTTCTGCAAGCCCTGAACCACCAAAGATACTCATCTGATGAGTCTACCAAAGAGCTTAAGGCATGTACATTGGCAACAGGTTTTACACACCCTAGTGCCTTTACTCTTGTTCAACTCTATCACTTGGCACACTACCCAGGCATGATCCCTGACGCCCTCCTCGCAGCAGTGCTGGGATTCCACCACTCTCTACCTCCCAGCCTCTAGCTCACCATCTCCTACCATCCTCTGGAAAAAAAAGGTCAACATGCTTGATAACACAACCTTTTACCTGCAGAGACGAAGAAGATGCCAGCACTGAGTATGATGTTGTGTCGCGTTTTGTAGAACTCGCTGGCCGCAATGCAGAGTCCGCCCATGAAAAGCAGGATCACGCTTAGAATTGGAAAGATGCTAGAGGCCCTGACAGCCCCTGTGGAGGAAAGATAAAAGGGGTAAAGAAACAACACACATACGTACGTGTATCTGTGCAAAGGACAGCAATGCATAACAAGAATGAGGTGATACTAGGCAGGGGAGAGCAATGAAAACAAAGAACATAAAAGTCAAACAAAGGGACAGAGTGGTGTGTGGCCCGACATCATAGAGATACAAATACATCATAAGTATACAAATATCAGAGACACTGGACGGCAACGGTGCAAAAGAGAAAGCAGAAGTGAGAAAAACAAACCAGACAGCAAGAAGATATGTCATTGTGAAGGAAAGAGAATAACAAGTTTATGTTACAATCACAATGGGTGACGAGCAACAGACCAGTGTCCATGAAGTGAAATGGCTAAAAAATGCTAGATAGTAAATGTGAGTTTCATTACTGCATCGGCTTGGTGGATTTAAAAGACAGTTTAGCTGAGAACGCATTTGTCAACAATAGCTGGACAACGTTGTGGAGAAGAACATGTCCCCTGTATGTAGAAGCATTGGCCCTATCGAAAAATGGCCTGATCCTGCAAATGAAAATCGAAGCTTGGTGATCCGGGCACTCCTAACGGAAAGTAAGAAAGGGTCAAGATTGGCAAGGGTGAGCTTGATCGTAGACCAGAGTAATTGGTAACAGAGGTTTGGACCTTAAGAAACCTATGAGAATTTAGTAGTGGCCGGGGGCGGCTTACACATAAAACTGGAGAGTGGGCTGCTCCTTTGGTTCATAAGGACTTACCACAGTACTTACAAGTTGAACAGTGGTTACCATAGCACTGTCTGACATAGTTACCTTAGCAAGCCTCTAACACAAAATGTGTGTGTGTGGGGGGGGAGAAAGACTGGTGTATCTTCTTCAACAAAAAGTAGGCTCCTTTCTTTGACTCACTGCACCTGACTGACTCAGATGCCCATCATAGCCAGAATTGTCCTCGTGATAACCGCCTTCTACAGTCGGTTCCCTTGAGGAGATACACCACGCAAGACTGCCTTTTGTCAAAGGTTAAAAAGTTCAAGGAGGACAATGTCCATCCTTTTGTATGTCTTACGTTCTTTAATATGGAGCATAATCAGGTGGTCAGGTTACGTTTTAAAGGGCCTATGGTGTGCCCGTCAGGATCCATGTTCCTCCTGTCTCATTAGATCATTAGTAGTGATCCATCTATAAGCTCTTGGATGGTTCATTAATAGTATGGTAAAGATGGTGTAACTTGTTGTCACCTTTTGACACTCATTCTTCGTTTAACAGAAATGAATATATATATGATAACTAAAAAATAAGGTGGGTTGGTAGTGATGTGTTTCTTCAAAGTGATGTTGAAAGTCGGATGCTCTAAGACTGTTACAACACAGAGGAGTGAAAAGTTGTTAGGACTAACTGGAGACAGTACATATATGATAAAATAAATCGTTGGTATGGATCTGCTACTGCTGAAATAATAAGATTGGTTAGCATTAACCCGCTCCTGCACACAGAAACAGAAAACAAGTGGTTAGCGAATTGTTAATTTGTCTCAATAAAACCACTTCATAGCAAAAAGTGAGAGGTGGCCACACCCCTTCTGGAGTAAGCCACACCTCTGGTGGATATTCAATCGCCAGTGAACGCGCCACATCCTGCGATGCCCTACACAGGTCTGCTCACACCCCTCACCAGCCCCGGTCCACACCCTCTCTGGAATATACCAGTCCAGAACATGGCACCTGCCCTGTAGGTTGTCCGGTAGTTATCCTTGAATGTGAATCCGAGTCCCAGACATTGAGCCATGAGGTCTTGGTACATATGCTGCTACCAATAACTAGCTGTAACAGCACATACAGGCGCCTAGAGTCCAACTAAGAAGTGTGGGAAACACTAACACAACCATCTATTACAGACACATACACTAATGCGAGCACACACATATGTAAACAGACACATACAGCAAACACACAACGTGGCGGAAGTCTACTGCAATATTCACCATTTACACTAACCAGCCCTACACTCCACTGTAAAACATTTAGATACGCTTTGATTGAGTGAACTCTTTCTTTACAGGGAATAAGAGTTGGCTTAAATCTTAGGTCATACATCGATTGAACAGACAACGTAGTTGATTGTTCACAACATATTCTGGTCAGATCATGTAATTGGAAGTAAAGTTAATGCTTGGAAGACCTGATGTTTATTACAGGACATAATGCCTAATGTAATGGGCACGCTGTAACAGGTTTTTACAGAAAGGTGTGTACAAGTGCTTCAGAAAGAGTTACACAAACTTCCCATGCACAGCACAGCTACTGGCTTCGAGGCACTCCTAGACAACGGAAAGTTCCCTTCGCATGGGCTGAATGAGAGCATGTCTGATGTCATACTGTGTGTACTAACTACTGCGTACACGGCAAAGGGTACGAGCGTGTTGACAAATGTACATGCACAGGGTTGGATTGCTCGATATGGCAATATGGCGGTGCCCGATAGGCTCGTGTGACAAGTCAGTGTGTGGCTCTATTTTGTAGTCTTCTGGGTCAGTTTTTACTGTTGGTTCCCTGATATGAAGAAAAAAAACAGCGCCTGCAGCGAACTCAAACCCATGTAGTCTCCCATACCCTGCAGTACCCCCATAAAGCGTGTCCGTATAAGTTAAACACTGTCGCTATTTGCTAATGTGGGCCACTTATCTGGCTAGCTGATTTGCTAATGCGCCACTTTCATTTCCGACCAAGGACATGCCCGCTTATTTCAAAGACTCGATATACAAGCCTTCCAGAAAGGTCGGGCGCTTTAAGGCTCTGGCACTACAGAAGGAGTAACGTTTATGGTACAAGATGGCCGCAAGGACCCTACTTCAGTCTGGAGCTTCAGATAGGGGCTCACAGTGGGTACTATTCCAGATAATCTATGGAATGACAAACGTGTAAGGAGATTTATTGACGTTCCCAAACAGGCCCTCAGACACATGAAGGGGAGGTGTTCCAAAAGTATCAACACACAGTTCCAGAAATATCAATATACAAACTTTCTAGGCCCAGTGCAGGGTCTGGCTTCCACACCCCTAATAGTTTCTGAGTTTTGTGCATTAATACAAGTTGTGAATGTGTACTGCCCCCTCAGCTCTGATGATGGATAGTGATAGTACCTATCCTGAAAAAGATGGAGGATAATGGAGTTTAGAAAAGCTGGGTCCACGCTGTAGGGTTGTCATTCTTAAAGAAGAAAACTGGGCCCCTAGGGGCCCCCACCTGGCTACGTTCCACGAGGCCTAGTTTTGTTAACTATGTTGAGAAATTACAAATATATGCAGGAAAACTTACCTTGTAATGAAACACAGACGGGGGAATTGAAAAAGCTGTGACCCAGTACTTAATGCTCATGTGTACACATTGTATGACCGTTTCATTGCTGAAGAAACGCTGGATAATGTCTTTAACACTAGTGTAGTTAGATCAATTAGTGATAATATACATTCCATTGACCTATCCCTTTTGTACATGAAGTGAAAGGTGGCGAGCATGGCTCCTGCAAAGAAAGGGAAGGGTTGTTAGTGTAGAACTGTTGCTGGACAAGTAGTGAAAGGTGGTTAGGGTAAAACTATTGCTGCCCTGATAGTGAATATTGGTTAGTGTAGAACTGTTGCTGGACAAGTAGTGAAAGGTGGTTAGTGTAGAACTGTTGCTGCCCTGATAGTGAATATTGGTTAGTGTAGAACTGTTGCTGGACAAGTAGTGAAAGGTGGTTAGTGTAGAACTGTTGCTGCCCTGATAGTGAATATTGGTTAGTGTAGAACTGTTGCTGGACAAGTAGTGAAAGATAGTTAGTTTAGAACTGTTGCTGGACAAGTAGCGAAAGGTGGTTAGTATAGAACTGTTGCTGCACTGATAGTGAATCATCGTTAGTGTAGAGCTGCTGCTGCACTGATAGTGAAAGGTGGTTAGTGTAGAACTGTTGCTGCACTGATAGTGAATAGTGGTTAGTGTAGAACTGCTGCTGCAGTGATAGTGAAAGGCGGTTAGTGTAGAACTGCTGCTGCAGTGATAGTGAAAGGTGGTTAGTGTAGACCTGTTGCTGCAGTGATAATGAAAGGTGGTTAGTGTGTAACTGCTGCTGAACAAGTAGTGAAAGGCGGTTAGTGTGGAACTGTTACTGCACTGATAGTGACAAGAGGTTAGTGTAGAACTGCTGCTGAACAAGTAGTGAAAGACGGTTAGTGTGGAACTGTGGTTGCAATGATAGTGAAAAATGATTAGAGCAGAACTGTTGCTGAACAAGTAGTGAATGGTGGTTAATGTGGAATTGTTTCTGCTCTGAAAGCGAATTGTGGTTGATGTGGAACTGTTTTTGTACAAGCAGTGAAAAGTGGTAGGAGTGGAACTGTTGCTGCACTGATAGTGAAAGGTGGTCAGCCTAGAACTGTTGTTCTCTGATAGTTAAAGGTTGTTAGTATGAATTGTTTTTGTACAAGTAGTAAAATGTAGCTAGTGTGGAACTGTTAATGTACAAAAAGAAAATGGTGGCTAGTGAGGAATTGTTGCTGCAGTGCGAGTCAAAGGTGATTGGTGTGAAACTGTTCTTGCACTGACAGTGAAAGGTGGTTAGTGTGAAACTGCTCTTGCAACTGACAGTGAAAGGTGGTGCAACTGACAGTGAAAGGTGGTTAGTGTGAAACTGTTCTTGCACTGACAGTGAAAGGTGGTTAGTGTGAAACTGTTCTTGCAATGATAGCGAAAGGTGGTTAGTGTGAAACCGTTCTTGCAATGATAGCGAAAGGTGGTTAGTGTGAAACTGTTCTTCCACTGATAGCAAAAGGTGGTTGGTGTGAAAGTGTAACTGCACTGATAGCGAAAGGTGGTTAGTGTGAAAGTGTAACTGCACTGATAGCGAAAGGTGGTTAGCGTGAAAGTGTAACTGCACTGATAGCGAAAGGTGGTTAGTGAGGAACTACTGCTGTACAGCAGTGAAACGTGGTTAGTGTGGCACTGTTACTGCAGTGATAGTGAAATGTGGTTCGTCTGGAACCGTTTCTCTATAGGTAGCTAAAAGTGGTCAGTAAACAGGTGCTTCTAATGGATAAGGAAAGATTGGTGTGGCTAGCTTCTTCAAAAACACGTGTGGTCTGTGTGAACATAGCTTAAAGGAAGCTGAGGGTTGTGTGGAGAGGCGCTCTTCATGCTAACTTTAGAGTGTGGGTTCAAAAAGTACCTCTCTGGCTCATACACATGTTTAGCAAGTTATGTTCACTCATGCATGCATATCTCCTCTGAGTGTAAGACAATATACAATTATTTTGTCTCTTGTATGACCCCACCAAACAACCCCCTGGGCTGCAACTTTCTTTCAGAACTGCTTTTGTTTAACCCTTGTACAGCCATTTTCTATTTCAACAAAGCAACCCTGTCAACTCACCTCTGAACATAAGAACGAGAATGTCTTATGCACAGCTGGTGATGTACAGGGGCGGACTGGTCTTCCGGTCAGATGGCGGGAACACCTGCATCAAGCCCTGGTTAACAGCAGGTCAGTGCCTCTAAAAGGCCCAATTGCAACAGGTGCTATATATGTGTACCTAGTCACGTGGTCACCACAACAAGATGAGCCAATGAAACTGTGGCGAGTGGCAGTCTGTAGTGAGACTCAGGCCCGTATCTATACTTTTTTAGCGCCGCATTTGCGTCGTTTTTGTACGCAAAATTGGAGCAAACTTACAAAATACAAGTGTATTTTGTACGTTTGCGCCGATTTTGCATCAAAAAATGACACAAATGCGGCGCTAAAAAAGTATAGATATGGGCCTCAATGCGATAGGTATCAAGTTAGTGGCTCTCTCGTGAGACATGTTACCCTCGATTACCTGTAATCTCTTCGATCTCTTACTAATACATCCAGTGCTTAATGTGTAAATAAAAACGTGCCGGTGCCAAATGCCCTCCTCTTAAACAGCGGTTGCTGCAATTAAATGTGCGAACACGGAATACTGAGGCAGCGTAATCCTGAAGCCATCTCCGGCGTCTTCAATCCATTTAAAGCCACTCCCTGCCCCTTCATCTCACTTTTCCAGCTTTCTGCTTTCTGCCACTGTGACGCCTTTTCGTTTTGCTCTTTCCTCCATCTTTCCCATATACGTCTTTTGTTCGCAGTAAATGCTTGAGGCAGAAAAATAAGTGCTGGCCCTCAAAAATAAGTGCCGATGCTCTGCACCGGAAACAACAAGCACAAATTAAGCACTGAATACATCAGTGTACAGTGCGGACGTGTAGCATGTGAGAGAGAACATGCCACACTTGTGCAATCTTCCGAACCTCCCAAAGAGGTGGAAGACGGCACTGCAGTCCTGGCTAATAACACGGTAAGAACGATGTGCGACAGGAGAGCTGATTGGTTGCCTGTTACAGACATGCCTGTGGAACTTGTAGGGCAGAGCTCGATTCCCAGAAGCTCTAGCAGACTTTTTATACTCCTGAAAATGACTAAATACAACCAATGGGTCAAGATAACATCTGCTGCTCAGGAATAGCGAGACAGTTCAGGGCGTGCTACATAAACTGTCAGCAATGATTTCACAGGTTAGACGCAGGCTGACTTGCGCGTTTTACAACACAACACGAAGAGGGTCTATTTGAACATACACAATCAAGTGCTTAGAAGTTTTGTTTTGTTTTCTGCAGATTTATACAGCGCTAACTTGGCTCAAGGACACGAGGGCGCTTTACCGGTGCATTAAATTAAATCACATAAGGGCAGATTTATACATATATTCATTTAGGCAAGTATAGATGAAATGGTTTTCCGGAATCAAAGGATGAATGGCAGAGCCTGGGACTCGAACCTGTTTCCCCAGTTACAAAGTCAGCCTGTGCCACGTATCCTCATATACACTTCACAGCTGGCTGAAGTTAACATCTGCTAGCTGCTTCGAGCCTTGCATTAGCTTTGTATAAATCATTAATCAAATCACAAGCCATCAGTTTTTTCAGCTGAGAATTTAATTTAAAGGGAATTGTCTAGGTGGTGATGGGCGAAAAAGATAAAGTCCTTGACTCGGCGGCACTTTCTTAGCGATAGATAAAATAGGGACTCAAAAACATTTAGAAGTCACATCCTACAGATGACCACTAGAGGTGCCCCCACCCCCAAATATTAATTTCATAGTCTAGCAGCCTCATCACACGCGATAGCCTATTTCAGGCACTAGAGGGAGCCCCATCACACACTAACATTACAAAGTTTCAGAATCGTGCCGTTGTCACACCTCTCAACGTGAAATCCATTACAGCTTTGGGCCTCGAGTCTTCACGCTAGGGCCGAATCTGCCTCTTCCTCATGTGAATCTTACCATATCGACTTTTTTTTTTTACCTAACACTTTGTTATAGTTAGTTTACAGCTAATTCATCTATATATTAAGGCCATTAATAACGTTGGTATCACACGACCATAACTCATCAAACAGTAGGATATCATTATACACATCCATACGAACACATTTGTCGCTCATACACCCAAAACCTCAAATCTCAGACAGAGGGCCCGGCTTAGAGTTCGGTGGACGGGTTATTCCGTCACAAACATGAATGAGGAATATCTCCTCCACTTTATTACAAGTCCATTACATCATAAGGCACTCAATACATCATATGGAATATCCACATAGGGACGGTTGTAGGGTTTGAGGGGTCCCAAGCAGAACAGAAACATGCAAGGCCCCCCCACAGAAGTGACATCACAGGAAGTAACGTCATAGGAGGGACACCAATTAAACATTAATTTTCTGGCATTGTTGAAACAGCTTTGTATGAAACTACTTACCTAGTGAAGATATCAATAACACACATACAAATATAAATAGGAAAAAGTTGACTGACTCACACTCCAGCATGCACCTTGTCCCGTTGCATTGTGGTAAGTGCAGTACAAATATACGCTTACTTCATTTGTAGTCTGTAGTTTTTCACCTCAGTGGGTGCAGCTAGTGCTGTATATCTCTAGACACGTTTCTTGGTGTAGCCCTTCATCAGTAGAGGGCAGCAGGCTGAGGTGTGAGGCAGTGTGCTCCCACCCTCTTTTTGTTTGAAAAGGCTCCCTTGAGCTTATGAGCTGACGAGCTCTGGCTGATGCACCTGCACCCAGTGAGTGGTCCAGAGACCTGAGAATACTTTGGGCAGCATTTCCAGCACCCCCGGAGAATGTATTGCTTTCTACTGAAGAAGGACAAGTATCCTGAAACACATGTCTAGCGATACACAGCACTGGCTGCACCAACAAGGGTGAAAAACTAAAGACTGTCACTGACGTAGGTGTTATCAAGCACTGCATTTACAATGATGCATTGGGGCGAACTGAGTGCTGGGATGTGAAGAAGTGTGCTCCACCCCCTTTTTGTCTAAAAATATAAATAATAATCGAAATAAAATAAGTAGGTATATTTTAAAGCTCTATTATGTGGAAAAAGATTAAATTAATCAAACTGGCTGAAAAAGCTAGGCCTATGTCTTTCCGAAACTGATTTGATTACAACAATGTTCACTAACATTTGACTGCTGCCCGGCTGATAAATGCTAGATCAGGTGAGTGAAATGCAGAGGCTGCAGCAGACAACAGAAAACAGAGATTCCAAACGTTAAGAAGTGGAGACAGCAGGGATGTCATATACAGGTGCAGTGCCTTAAATTTTGGCATGCAAAAGCACCAAAACCTGGACCACAACCAGCACATAAACACAGCAATTACTCTCAAACTCCATTTTTAAGAAATGGAAAGAGGTGAACTAATTTAAGGATATGTAGAACAGATGTCTAAAAGGGAAAACAACCTATGGCCATGGAAAAAAGACTGCCAAAGCAATGCTGGGAGCCAGTCACTAAAGAGATACTTTAAAGCAACAACACAAATATGGTTTACTATAATAGATATTTTGAAGTTTACAGATGTATGGAAAGGAAATGTAACAGCGTGGAAGTAGTAGGTTGGGAGAAGTGTGCTTGACTTGCAAAACAACTGATAAAATAACACTAGAGACTTACAGTTTGAAAAAAAGACACTTGTCCCTAATATCTGCAAAGGGTCCAGAACCATGTCACTCAACTCATATTTAGCTTAGAAAGTAATATTCAAATGTGCCCATGTCCAGGAAAGTCCATTGGATCTTGATTAAAGAGATAATTGAATGCAAGACCATTTCTATCACCCACAGGTCACTCAAGGTATCTAACCAAACATTTTGCTCTTCCAACCTCCAGTGCAAGATCTGGCTCCCTGAATGTACTGGCTACCTACCTGCATAGGCTCAATGTTTGGTGGATCACTCCACGCGCATTGATGTACTCTATGAAATGCCCCATCACTTCTCAGCTGCTCTCCTCCGTTGCGGCCCCCATCTCATTAGCACCTCCCTTCTCCTCACCTCCCACAGGAGGCCAATTCTAAATGTGCTTCTGGAAAACAGCCATTTCCCCAGGCCTCGCCGTCACTACCTAAGGTTTGAGATTATTTGTTGTGGGATGATGCACACATCATACTGTGCTTGCCCAGGCCAACCCATTGTCATTGTGCACAAAACAACTGAGCCAGCTGGCTTTGCAAGCAAGGCCAGACTGACTGTATACTCCAACCTCAAGGCTGTAGCAGCTTTTTGAATTGTGCACTAGTGGGAAATCCAGCCCAAGCAAGGAACCCACAGTAAGAAAATAAATCATCTCACCAAGTGGCTGGGCCACAGGCCTGTCAGCTAACTGTAGATTCTCAACTTTTCCTACCTGAATCAAGCCCCTTTCTTGGGCCTGGCAGCACTTAAGCCTTACTGAGTGAGCTACTGTCCGTTATCATTTTGCAGGACACTGTGCACACACAGAGATATTGTTGTTGGGTTTTGGAGGATTATTAGTGACAGAACACATTTTTTAGTGTTTCATTTCATAACTACCTACCCTAAATCAGTCCTTTTAAAAGACATAGCTGCACTGGTTGGATAAACTGCAAATCAGGTATTATTAACATGACGTAATGTAGGGAGAGGATGTGGCGTAATGGCCTGAGCTACCGACATCAGTGCTGAGGGAACCATGTTTCAGTCTCTGTGTCGGAGATTCAACATCCGGCGATTCTGGACAAATCGCTTACTCTCCCCATGCCCACAATTCTGTGCCTTGAGACCCTCGCGGGTGATTTGCAGCGCTTTACAAATCCTGGATTTATATTTGAATTCCAATACCTTTATCACCTCCTTAAGTAAGCACTGACTGTTCGCTATTACACTTTTGAAGAGACAATTTTCTAAAAGGGATACCTCTTATCCAAATGACATGAAAAAGTCAGTTCTGGAGCACCAATCATAAACAATGCTATCCTCTGAAGATGCTGTCAAAGAATTACCTGTTGCCCGACCCAAGAAAAGGTATCTTGATATACTTCTGTTTTTTTTTCCTTTTACAGAAAAATATTGTGGGACATTTGGGACAAAGGTAGTAAAGAGATGTCAGAAGATGCTGAGGAGTTTTAAGCCTGCTGAAGATTTTTTGAGCAGAAAAATACACAACAGCTTTTTCAGTTTTTACATTGGTTGGAACCTAGAAGAGGCCCTTTCTGCAGGGTATCCCCAAACATTTTGGCTTTTTCCTCCTATTTTTCTGACCCTCTTTTTGTTGGCTTTAGGACTCTGAGTGCTTTACTGTTGCTAAACAGTGCTAAAGTGCATGTGCTCTCTCCCCTATAATGTGGTATAATTGACTTACACCTGTTTGGTTTATTTAATTTACCTGTAAGTCCCTTGTACAGAGATATACCATATACCCAGGGTCTGTAAATTAAATGCTACTAGTGGGTCTGCAGTGCAGATTGTCCACCCACAGAAGTAACCTTTAAAACTTGTCTCAGGCTTGTCACTGCAGTGCCTGCGTGCAGTTTACTGCCACACTGACTTGGCAAATCAAACTACTTGCCACACCTAAGTAACTCCTAAGGTAGGCCCTATATAGCCCTATGTGCAGATTGCTGTGTATGCAAAAGGTAGAACATATGTCTTTATGTGTTACATGTCCTAGTAGTGACAAACTGCCTAATTAGTTCCTCACTACTGTGAGTGCTGCTCCTCTCATAGATTTGCATTAGGAATGCCCTTGCATGTGTCTAAGTGGTATTTTCTGATATATGAGGTGCAGCGTGGGCATGTTTGCAATGGTAGTGAGAAATCCTGTTTGTTAGTGTAGGTGTATTTTTTATTACCATTGTAGAAATAACACTTTTGGAAAGTGGGCCTATTCTCTGTGCTTATATCTCTAGTGCTTTGTAGCCTGACTCCAATCCACGTCTGGGGCAGAGTGACAGCTCCACTTGGTACATACTTTCCAGACAGCCATGACACAGGATCGACTGGGTGTGACAGAAGGGGCATCTGCATACTTGTAGTCTTCCTGGGTTAGGGAGAAGGAAGGTCGTTCACACCTTACATGCAAATAGGCTGTGTCCTGCCCTCACAAAATGGACTGATTACCCTCTACTGATGTCTGGAGACAGGGCTGGGTTAAAAGAGTGTTGTGCTTCACTTGAAAGGGCTCTTTTGAAGTTACCCCCTGAACAAAGGCATTTATGAGTATAAGTAGAGGGGCTGTAGCCCCCTGATTTTTGGAGCACTTTTGGAACTGGGACCAAACCTCTGCCAGAAGGACTGCTGGACTGCACAAAGGACTCATATGGACTGCTTTTCTTTTGTTGCCCTGCTGCCTGGTATCTGATGGGTGGCCCGAAGGACTCATCTGGATTGCTTTTATGTATGTTGCCCTGCTGCCAGCCTGCTCCCAGACTCTGTCCCAGTTGAGACACTGCATGGACTGCTGCTGGATGGGACTGTGATTGCCATCAGGAGTAATCTGCTTGTTGTGCTGACCTGTAGCCTGCTAGGTCACCAGAAGGACTGCCACTGAATTGCCTGACCCTCTTGTGTTGGTCTGCCCACACCCTCTCTTGGGGCCCCAGTGATCTCCCAGGGGCCAGGCTAGGATTGCCCAGTTACTAGATGCTGCCCCTGGTCCTGCTGATATAGTGTCTGAGGAGCCCTATATTTCGGATGACTAATAATATCCCTTGGACAGAACCGAGCGCGTAGAGAGCGCTTCATGTTTTACTGCTTCAGTGCGTGGAAAGCACTGTTTCGTTTCCCCTGCCGTCTTCCATAAGCCTGCCGGTGCTGGAGCACTCCTGTTTTGGCCTGTGATTATTACTGTGAGTGTGGGGGAAGCGTGCTTTGACTGGCCTTGGGACAGGGTGGGCGCTGTGACTCAGTGTGCTCCCCCACTGCCGGTAAGGAGGAAAAATGGCGGTGACTGCTGACATCCCCTGACGTGCAGATGAGGCTTGCACTCCGTGATGCCCTTGGGGAACAAACCGGCAATCATTGTTGAAGACGGAGCTTTGCCCGGCTGTGCTCTGTCCTGGCTAGTTTTTTTTTTAACTCTTTACTGCCATAGCCCAGGCCAACTGAATAGGGTACTGTGAGGAAGAAGGAGGTGCTGTGTCTCTCTCTGTGGACCCCGGAAAACTGGCGCTGGAGCCCGAGTCAAAGGCAGTCTCGGGCCAACAGCCAGCAGATGTGAGTGGTGACCTCAGACAGCAGAAGCCACATGCGCGCTATTCCCTTCATACATCCGGTCTCGACGGAGAGCTGCTGCAGGTTGGCATTGTCCTGACAGCAGGGAGGGCAGAAGGAGGCCTCCCCGTAGAAACTGCCCGTGGTCCACGTCGCCCTTTCTTTATTAATTCCGCTACAGTCCTCATGGTGACAGGAGCATGGGAGCTCCTGTGTTGAAAGGGGTAAATTTTACTTGCAGATTAGCCACAGCAGAAGCGCCTATGTGCTGTGCCCCTTGCGCAGAGGACATTTAGGGGGGATCATTAGATGTGTCTACAGTCCACTCTGAGTATTCATGACCTTCATATCTGCATTGCCCTTATCTGCTGTGTATGCCATGACAATTCTTGTTTATTCTGTTTGGATAACGAATACCTGGCATGACCTGTCTGCATGCACAGGGAGGGTGGGTGATGTTTCGTGAAGATGTGCAAGAGAGAAATGTTTCTTATATGTGCATTCATGATGCTAATTGTTTGACAAGTGCCTGTTTGGCACAATATTACTGATTTATGTCGTTTTGGTCTAAGGATTTATGCAATACAGTTTATTTTTATATAACTTATTGTGAAGTCTCTATTGTGGTTATTTATTGTGTCAGTGGGTTGTGTGTGCTGTGCAAACGCTTTACACATTGCCTCTGGGATAAGTCTGACTGCTCTGGCCAAGCTACCAAGGGGATGAGCAGGGGTTATCTTGGGTGTGTAACTCCCTTACTCTGACTAGAGTGGTGGTTACTGCCTGGCTTAGGTGCCTACCCTAGCTAACCAGGAACCCTATTTCTAACAATACTGCAAAGGCTGTTCAGGGCAGGAGCTATGATCTCTAGCTCTCCAGTCCGGACATGGGCAAGGAAGGTTTCCAGTGGGAGTGAGATTTAATAGAAAGGTCAAGAGGAGCAACAGGATACACAGCAGACACACTGAGGATGGTTCAAGATCATAACACTTTGCAAAGAATGACAAATCCATCTCAAAACTAAGACTTTTTTTATATGGAAAATAAAGAGATAGAAAATTGCGAACTTCAGCAGAAGGCTCAACGGATTTAGCAGCACACACTGGTTCAGCAACATTTTTGCCTCTTCTCCAGCCACAGTTTTGTGCTGATTATGACCATGGACATCAACCAATCCCCCCCATACTCTACATTTCACATTATCTCTTGCCCAACCTACTACCTACACTTGCTGGTTCAGCCCCCTGTTATATCCACTTCACCCGCATTATCTCCTCTTTACCTCTCAACTCTCCCCAAGCATCTTACCTTCTCTTTCTGATTCCGACACTCATATCCATGTTACATTATGTGTGTTTGCAAAGTGGATTAGCATCCCCCACGGTACCCTGGCACTGAGCTGGTATGTGCGCCTAACCATGCCTATGGTGGGTTGGTTTATTAAAAACTCAAGTAAAGAGGAGGAGGCTCCTATGTGGAGTGGGAGGCCAATCCCGGCTTTAGGGGTGATGTAGGAGAATGTCTATCCTCCTGATCTTTTCTCTGCATATGTGTAGGATGTTTGCGAGTAGGAGTCTTGGGGAAGAGAGTTGCCTAGGTGCTTGGTGGAGGGGGATGTGCCTGTTCAGGTAGGTGGGGTCTCAGTTGCATAGTTCCTTGAATGTGTGTCTGTGTGTGTGTGAAGTTTGAATTGAGCATTGTAAGCCAGTGGAGTTCCCTGAGGTGTGGTGTGATGCAGGGCTATAAGTGGGATACAAAATGTGAGGGGTCTCTAAAAGGGGCATGGCCTATGTAAGGTGTGGTGCAAACAAGTAAACTAAATTTCAGTGATTTCTAAAGTGCATGTCTACTCTGGTAGACATGCATGAGCTTTTTCTCTCCACCTCTCCTGTACACGTATTTCACACCTCCTCTCCTTCCCCTTCAGCACCCTGTTTTCATTCTCTCATGAAAGCACTTCCTCTCATCTCCTTCACTATGCCACCCCAAAACACACAACACACCCACTCACCTGTAAGCACTGTATTTTCTTTTACTTTCAATAATTTCACAACTGTGTACCTTCTTCATACACATTTGCATGGAATCAAAATTGCAACCAGAATTAGTGAATATTGTGCTGTGCGCTCTTTAGAGAGGCCAGGATTTGATGACCGTCTTTTCTGAACAGCTTTCTGACCCACTGACAGGAGCTGTGAGAAACTTGCACTGCCTTTAACCTCAACTTCAAAGCTGTTAATCGTGGCCCGTTGTAAAAACCTAAAGGAGACTCAATTAAAAAAATGCACTATACAAGATTAATAGCTACATGAAAGAACTACAGAAACACATCATCCTGGAAATAACAAACATCTTAGGGAATGCAAGATGAATGTTAATATTAAGAAAAAGATGTGAAACATAACCAAGAATTAAATCGCTGATATGAGTTACCTTAACGTTTTCACATTTATTATTCAGAAGTCACTGAGGGGGTCATTCTGACCCTGGCGGCCGGTGGCCGCCAGGGCCACCGACCACGGGAGCACCGCCAACAGGCTGGCGGTGCTCCAACGAGCATTCTGACCGCGGCGGTTCAGCCGCGGTCAGAAGCGGAAAGTCAGCGGTCTCCCGCTGACTTTCCGCTGCTCGTTTGAATCCTCCATGGCTGCGGACCGCGCTCCGCAGCCATGAGGATTCTGACCCCCCCCCTACCGCCATCCTGTTCATGGCGGGAAAGCCGCCATGAACAGGATGGCGGTAGGGGGGGGTCGCGGGGCCCCTGGGGGCCCCTGCTGTGCCCATGCCAATGGCATGGGCACAGCAGGGGCCCCCGTAAGAGGGCCCCGCAAAGTATTTCAGTGTCTGCCTTGCAGACACTGAAATACGCGACGGGTGCCACTGCACCCGTCGCACCTTCCCACTCCGCCGGCTCGATTACGAGCCGGCATCCTCGTGGGAAGGGAGTTTTTCCCTGGGCTGGCGGGCGGTCTTTTGGAGACCGCCCGCCAGCCCAGGGAAAAACTCATAATACCCTCCGCGGTCTTCTGACCGCGGAGCGGTATAATGGGGGCGGAATTCTGGCGGGCGGCCTCCGCCGCCCGCCAGAATCAGAATCACCCCCTGAGTCTCTTTGCCTCTAAAGTTCAGGATATGAATATAGGGGCTGACAGAGACCAATTTAAATGTCCGTTTTGGATTACTACTGGGTTTGAGACCCGAATGGACCCAGCCCACTTAGAGCCCTGGTGAGATGTGAGTTCCATGTGGGAGGTTGAGAATGAGTCTGGCTGCCGAGTTCTGGAAGGTTTGTAGTCTAGCTAGTGACTTGGTGATCCTGATAATCAGTCAAAATCTCTTTATTCGGCAAGTTGTCATAAGATCACATAAATCATTTAAATACAGATTCCAATTTTAAAAAAAATTGTAAACATTTAAAGCATATGACTTTACACCATACAATGATACATAAAAATGGCTATAACTACAAAACATCAGGTTAAATGTCCGCCATCAAGTCATATCCGTTCCTAATTACCAGAAGGAACTTGGAAAATATTTTATGTTCATGACCTATAACTAAATCAAGTTATGCAACTACATCGACCAGTTCATAACGTTTCCTGATAGCAAAAGCGGATCTAATAACATTTAATATAGAGTGGCAAATTTTAATCGTTGTTAATTTTTGTACAAAACTCATTGCTTCCTTATAAAATCTAACATTTGCCCCACATAAGTATGGCAGTATAAAAGCATATCTAAGGATAGTATACAATGTGCAAAATAAGAGAAAGTGGCATGTTCTCTGCTTGGACTTAGCATCACAGGGACAGGTTGGCAGTACACTGCGTGGGAAAGGCCACTCTAAAGTGGATTAGATTTAGCCTGACCAAGGTTAGGCGAGAGCATGCTAATGGATGCTGCAACCAGTCTAAATAACGTTCCAGAGTGTCTGTGGTTGAAATCTGGATGTAAGGCTCAATTGATTTCAGCTTCAGCAAACCATGAAATCTAAGGTTCACAATATTCTCTCTATAACGCTGTTTCGCCATCTCTTTTGCATTTTGCAGGGACTTAGGGTCTGTAAACATATTTTCAAGCCCCAAATTTCAAAAAGAAATTTTCAGATATGAAAGTCAAGTAATCTTATTCAAATTGGCCAGTTGTAGACAATTGGTGATGCAGTCTTGCACCAAACTGGCCTCAGGGTTTCTCCAACATTTAATCCACAATAGAAGACGAGAGACTGCAATCAAATCCTCTAAGCACCTCAAACTCAGCTCCTCATGACAGATAATATTTGCTACATTCTTGGGTACCAACAGTAATCTATGTTTAAATGTGTTCTCAATACATTGTAGAGAATCTGCTTTGCCATAACCCCACAGACATGCACCATATGTAGCTGCCGTTACATATTTTGATTTATAGAGCATCACCATCTGTGGTATTGGTTTATGACCCAGTTTACGAGCAAAGTGAAAAATCACCTCTATATTCCTTACAAATTGTTGAGTCTTGACCTTAAGATGGTGATCCTGCCATCAAGGGTGTTCCCATGGCCCAACTTGTTGGTGACTAGGGCATGAGTGACTTTTTCCTAGTGTTGCTTAGTAGCCATGTGAAGAAAGTCTTCAGCACCTTCAGTGTGTGGAAGCAGGATGCAGTGACAGCGTTGACTTGTGCAGTCATGTCAGTTTGCTGTCAAGGATTATTCCGAGGTTCTTGGCGTGGGTTCTGGGTGTGGGTCAGAGTTCGGCCAATCACCAGTTGGGAGTCCCATGGTGAAACGTTCTTGCAATTTTTTCCTTCAAAGATTGACTCCTTTTCTCTCATCTTCCGACCCATCCTCTCACCTTCTTGTGCCTCAACATTTTTTGCTAGTTTTGCCCCCTTGACACCAACTGCTCCCTTTTCCTTCTCTGGTCAGCTCAAGGTCCTCTTGGAGCTTCAAGCTCAAAATGAGGTGAGCTTTCACAGGAGGTGATCTTACCTAGTGGTTACAGCTGCCCACCATGCATCAAGGGGAGTCAGGTTTGGATTCCAGCCTCGGATCAGCATCCTATGAATCCAGTCAACTCTCTGTGCTGGAAAAAAATAACGTAGTCTGTGTCTGTGGTGAAGCACCGTTATGTCCATGGCCCAGGTTTGTGCTATGTAAAACTGCCAACAATACAATGTGGATATTTCCTGTCACCCAGACCTTTGTCTCATCATCCAAAAATAAAGGGTGAAACATTAAGCTTTAATGTCCTAAAGAGATACCCATATGGTGGCTGAATTGAACAGTAAGAAACAGGAAAATCTAGGACTAATCCGGACTTCCTTGCTGTACCAAGTTTTGTGATCATAGGCAAATGCTTTATTTCACTGTCATACGTTTTACTCATGATCACACATCAGAGCACTTTCAGATACTTGGATTCAGGGTGTGCACTGTGCAGGTACCTCTTGTTTTTGATGTAATAGACCATAATTTTGCTAAATATTTAATGAGAATCCAGCCTAAATATAGGGTCCACATGAACCCTGACATGCCTCTTAGTCAGTGACAATGAGATTATGTGATTTTGCTGCTGCTGCATTTTCTGTATAATTATAGAATTGCTGCATTTACCACATAAGCCATCTTCTGCATAATCTGCAGCTTTTAACAAAAACAAATTTGTTTATAGCTCAAACGTTACAAAAACACAGTAATACTTGCTGCTGTACAGTGAGAAGATCTTCGCAAAGGTTGACCGGTCATCTTTCTGCTGCTTATTCCTGTATTTGGGTGTCAGACTGCCACTAAATGGGTGAACCCATTATCCAGATAGTAATAACATGTAAAAATTACAAAATAATGAGGTAGTACTATCACAATTAGTCCTGCATAATGCCACATAATTTGCTTTTTTTTAAAAAACTCTGCCTCCTGATTTGGTCTTTTCTCGCCTCATAATTCTAGTGGCCCTTCTCTTAGTTCACTAATACCATTACCATGACGAAAGGAATGTTTATCAGTTCATGTTTAAAAACTCACTTTTAATAAATACATCTCAATTGAGTGATATAATCCAGCATACTAAGGTTGATTCTGTGTTAATTTAGATGATACAATTCTCTTTCCTCCTAGGTTAGTAATGGCCATTTGTGATGGCACATGACTCGTTCTTTTGCTGTAAGCACTGCAGGGCACTCTGCTTTTCATTCCATTCAGGGGCAGGGCTCACTTCACACCTAAGGGCACCCTTCTTTTCACTGCTATCATACAATTACAGCAATTAGGTTTATGAAGCCCTTTCACCCATGGCTGCAAGGCCCAGGGGAGGGGCCTCCTCTTTGTCAATGGGCTTCGCAGCGCTGCATCTCTATTGCTTGCTGGGCATCATAACATTGGACAAAACAGGGAAGAAAAGGTATTGAGCCATGATATATAAAGCTAGAGACCAAGTAGAGACCGAGTGCTCTGAACAGATTGTGGAAAGAGAGCTTAGGCGACCACACGGGGTGGAAGCTGGCTTAGAGACTGTACTTCTCATTTATTATGCATCAAACACAGACCACTTGGCTCTTTGTTCAGAGCACTGGGTCACCAGGCAGCCCTCAGACCTCGTCTTGTCTCGCCTGTCCCAGCCTGCCATGCCTCTTTTCTGATACACAGACGTTTTGCCCAGTTGGGCTTTCACTACCCAAGTCAGAATGAATTTCAAAGTTTGGCTTTCTGTCTCTCATTTGAATACATAATACATTAAAAGTAATCATACAAATAGTACGCACTGAAGATGAAGTGCCTCTTAACCATACATAATAGCTCTGTTGATTACTTAACTAAGTGGAACTCATTTTATTAATCTAGTAAAGATGAAAGGATGAGTGCACCGTGTGACTTTCCTGAATGCTGCACTCTTAGAAAGAGGAAACAACAACGAGAAATAAAGATATTGTGCCTCTTGTGCCTCCATTTGGAAGGTGTACAATTCAGACATGTTCCAAGGTCTACCAGTGTTAGTAACTCTGTGAGTGTGTCAGAATACATGGGATAATGCATTGGAGCCTGTTATGATGCATCTTTGCATCATGAGTTCTAGAATGGAAGGCGGGCAGGGTTCTGAAATGGTCAGTTGACCTGGAGCTGGCCTGGCGCCAGGTTGTATCGCTGAAGATTAAACCTGTGATATGCTAAAACCACATGTCTGTCCGTGTTTCTCTTCACAACATTTTGGCGATGAGCTTACTTGACCTCAGGAGTGGACACAACCTGGGTCTTACAGCTGGTGAACGAAGCTGTGTGTTGCCTTCGTGTCAGCGCTGACGAGGGGTTGGCAAACACTGACTCACCTGTTGTTCACCTGTGCCCTGTGCAGCTGGGTTTAGTGGAAACAGCGACCCGGGTGAGCCATGAGAAGGGGGTAGCGCTGCTCTTTCATCTGAAGACACTCAACACCGCGGAACACGTGCATGCGCGTGAGATGGTCTGACTGCCGTTTTTGTTTGGATCTCCATGACTAGACAGCTCATGGTAGGAGAGTGGCGGCCATCTTAGGTTTTATTTGCTCATCATAGGAGAGTGGCGGCCATCTTAGGTTTCATCGAACATAGAAGGAAAAGGAAAGACTAGACTGCTCATCTTAGGGGAGCGGCGGCCATCTTATATTTATTTTTTCGGCTCTGTTACATCGGAACAGCCATATTTGTTGCAACCTTAAAAAAAAAAAAATAGACTGCTCACCAGCAAGTGACTAATGCTGCATTTCAGAGTATTTGGTTGTCATATTGGTGTGAGGGAAAGAAAGAAAGGAAAGAGAGAGAGAGGAAAATAAACAACATTTATTTCTTCCTTTTCATAGATAAAATCTGTGTTTTGCATTGGGTGTAATATTTGTCATGGCTTCTTTTGGAAATATTATTACACCACCGTTTTTTCCTATCACAAGCAGGTCAACCTGACATTTGTTTGGAAGATTAAATCGAAATCTTAGAAAACTACATCATAGCACTTGATCGTCAGAACTTTTCTCCAGCCAGAAAAAAATCTGTTTTATTGAGTGCTCTTGGCAATGAGGGACAAAGAATTTTTAAGTATCTGCCAGTAGCATTGGGTCCTAATGGTCAACCTATGGATGACGTCTACAAGGAGGCTATAAAAAGGTTGGAGAACCGTTTTACGAAAGAGGTAAATCTGGTTATGGCCAGGTAAAAAATTTACACTCAACCTCAGGCAGAACATGAGTCCATTGATGAGTTTGTGGCCAGACTCAGGGAACTCTCCATTAAGTGCTGTTTTGGTAATATGACGGAAGAGTTAATTCGAGACCAGTTGATTGTGCAGTGCAGGGAAAAGAAAATACAAGAAAGATTATGGGCAGCAAAGGATCCATCACTCATGGAAGCTATTGAAATGGCTAAAGTAATTGAGGAGTCGCAGAGGTGCATGAAGGAAATGAACAAAAGAGACAGGGCTACTGGTGTATCTGTGATCAATCCAGGCCAACAGGTCTATGTTGAAAATGAAGTATGTGCAATTAGGAGGAAAGAGAAGAAAGAGTATGGCGTATCAGCATCCAGGGACAAAGTAGAACAAAGTTTTCCTGGGGCCAGGAGTAAGGGGGACTGCGCCCATTGTGGTAACAACTTCCATGATAGAGACTCCAAAAAATGTTTCGCTATGAACAAAATTTGCAGGAGGTGTGGACGGAAAGGCCATTATGCAGGAGTGTGTAGAGAATCTTGCAAAGTGAACAAGAGTGGGAATTCTGATGTGGGGGTGGTTGAAAGTATGACTGAAAGCTTTTTTACTGACACAGTTCTTGTAGTAAATGAGGGTCACAAACTTAAAAGTGCAGTTTTATCTCAGGAAAAGGGGAGGATGTCTAGACCTACAGCTATCTTCAAAGTGTGTGAGAAGGATGTTGAACTCATAATTGACTCTGGGTACATGTACACCATTATACCTGAACGGGTTTTCAAAGTGCATTGGCAGAATGTTAAACTGATACCTAAAGGCATAAACCTGGGGGGGTATCAAGGAGAATCCATAGACATCTTGGGGTACATGGAAGGCAACATACGGTATGGCTCAAGGTGTACCACGGGTAAGGTTTACGTGTCAATGGAAGGACCACTGATTTTGGGGTGGATGCACCAATTTGATTTAAATATCATGTTACATCCCAGAGCCACTAATCAGGTGTTGGTTGTGGATGAACTCACCTTGGAGAGGTTGTTGACTGGAGCGGAAAATGTTTTTTGCAAAAAATTGGGATGTCTCAAAGGTTATGTTCTCAAAGTAAGAGTGAAATCCAATGTTACCCCTATACAACATATATTGAGAAGAGTGCCATTGTCTGTTCGTGATGGGTTTAAAAAATTGTTAGGAGAAATGTTAGAGGATGGTGTGATTGAGCCTGTGGAAGCGTCAGAGTGGGTTTCGCCAGTGGTGATTACCAAGAAATCTGATGGTCGTCTGAGATTCTGTGTAGACTTACGCTCAGTGAACCAGAATATTGTGGTTGATGTCTTTCCTCTTCCTAACATAAATGAGTTACTTACCTTTGTGAAGGACAAGAGATATTTCTCAAAGCTTGATTTGAGGAGTGCTTATCACCAAGTTAGGTTGCATGAGAGCTCCAAGTCACTCACAACATTTGTCACCCCGGAAGGAACCTTTCATTTCAATTGGTTACCATTTGGATTAGCATCGGCTGCTAGTGTTTTTCAGAGGGCAATGACTAAGGTTCTAGAAGGGGTATATGATGTAATTTACTTCCAAGACGACATTCTGGTCGAGGGGAAGACTAAGGGTGAACATAACGCCACTTTACATTTAGTGTTGAGGAAATTGGAGGAATTTGGCCTCACGCTAAATCAGGAGAAGTGCATTTTTCTGGCCGAACAAGTTGAGTATTTGGGCTATACCATTGCTATGGGGTCGATCAAGCCTAAACGCTCTTTGTTGGATGCCATAAATAAAGCACCGGTTCTGAAAGACAGAGATCAACTAAGGTCATTCTTGGGGCTGGTAGAATACTATGCCAAGTTTGTTGAGAAATTTGCTGAGAAGACAGAAGGTTTAAAAAAAATATTACGCAAGGGAAATAAGTTTGAGTGGGAGGAAGAACAGCAACTTTGTTTTGACAACATTAAGAGGGAGATATGCCAAGCAGGCATATTGACAGTGTTTGACAGGAGTCTAAAATCTGCACTCACGGTAGATGCCAGTGCATCAGGTTTGGTTCTTTCACAATTCCATGGAAGTGATGAGAGGACCGTGGCGTTTGCCTCTCGTACTTTGACATTGGCTGAAAAAAATTATTCGGTCATAGAGCGAGAAGCTTTAGCGGCAGCCTGGGGTGCTGAGTATTTTCGTGTATACCTGTGGAGCTTGCCGTTTGTTATACGGACTGATCATAAACCACTAATAAGGATTCTAGCTCCAGGTGGTGCAGGAAAAGGCTCAGCCAGGCTAGCTAGACTAGCAGCAAGACTTCAGGAGTATACCTACACAGTTGAGTTTTTACAAGGCTGGAAGAATGGTCAGGCAGATTGTCTGTCTAGATTACCGTTGAACTGGGAAAATGTTGATGGTGTTGGTGTGAGAGATGCAGACATGGAAGGTGAGGTTGCCACTGTACAAGATGCAGTGGATAGCGGCACAGGTTCTTTTTCGGTGTTGCAGTGGAGAGAGGAAATGGAAGGAGATCCAGTAATGAGAGATGTACTTAAAATGATTAGGTGTGGAGAGGTGAGAGAGAGCACTCTTGCCCCAGCTGTGAGACCCTATTTGAAGGTACTGGAAGAACTCTCTGTCTGCGGTGATGGGGTGATTATGAAGGGAGACTGTTTTGTTCCTCCTGTGGGGTTGAGGTTCTGAATTTTTCAGCTGGCACATGAGGGTCATCTTGGACAAGGATTGACCATCGGAAGGGTGAAAGCAAACTTTTGGTGGCCAGGCTTGGATAATCAAATCAAGGAATGGGTGCGAAGTTGTAGCCTGTGTAGAGAAAGCAAAAAGAGGTTGGTTCTTGAGAAGTGTGAGGGTGGACATCTAGGAGATCCTGGGAAGCCTTGGCATATGATCTGTTTGGATTTTATTGGACCGTTGAGGGAGTTGTCTCTAGATATGAGATTTGCAGTGGTGGTGGTGGTGGAGTCAGTCAAAGAACTTTATTCGGCAGTTGCCATAAAAGTGCATACAAAGACACATATTACGAATCTGTAAATAGTATAAAACACAATTAAATACTGTAAAGACAATTTCTAAAACACCATGTAAACATCCGATCTAAAAAACCCTTAACATATGACAAATAAGTATACTGAACATAATTAAGAATCACAGAAACACAAGATTTACAGATGTTATCTCAGAGTAGAAACTATCTTGTAATATTATGCAGAAATCTCTCACAAACATATAAAGATTAAAATGGAATAGACCTTTTCCTGATACTTAAAGAAGCTGTAACAAAATTTAGTACGTGGTGACAAGTTTGAATATCTGGCAGTCTCTGAAAATATAATAGAGCTTCCTTATAATGGATAGGTCTAAGATAACATAAAATGGGTAAAATAAAGACCTTTCTAGGAGCAGCATATAAAGAACAAAAGAGAAAAAAATGTGAGGTACTCTGCTTTGATTTAGAATCACAGGGGCAGGGTGGTAAATCCTTTTTCCAAAAACATGGTTTGGTGGTGGTGGATATTCACTCGAAGTGGTTGGTAGTGGAATTTTTGATCGATGTCACCACAAAGACCACCATTGGTGTCTTAGAGAACATTTTCAAAAGAGAAGGACCCCCAGTAGTCCTTATTACAGACAATGGCACACAACTCACTTCACATGAGATGATAAGATTTTTGAGGGCTTGGGGTGTTAGGCATTCGTGTACATCCTTATATAATCCAAGGGGAATTGGAGTGGTTGAGGGGGCTGTCAGACTTCTCAAGGTAACTAAGCAGTTGGCTTTGGCAAACCGGGGTGATGTCAGAGAAACCATTTCGGACATGGTATGGGCGTTTTGCACCACACCACATAATGTTACTGAGAGGGTCCCTTTTGTGGATATGAGGGGGCGATGGCCAGGCACCAAACTAGTGCCAGCCTGGTTGAAGGGGGTGTTGTATGATGATGTGGGTGTCAATGAACTAGACAAGTCTCTCAAGAGGGGTGTGAGGCAAGATAGATTATGGGTGGAAGTAGGAGATTGGGTCAAAGTGAAGTGAGGAAGGATACAGGGAGGTTTGACCAAGTTCAGGGGTCCTTTCCTTGTACAGCGAGTTGGTACATATTTTGTGATTTTGGAGAATGGTGACAGGTGGAATTTTCAGAATGTGGCCCTATATCAAAAGAGTGGGATGTTTGAAGGAATAGTGGTGAAGGTTGCTCAGGAATGATGTTCATGGATGGTGATGATGAGGTTGTCAGTGAGAAGGGTGGAGTATCACTGGATGGTTGTGTTGGACGACAGCATGGGGATATTGGGAGTGAGAGTGGTGATGATCCTGTTCCCGGAGATGTTGGGAATGAGCATGGTGTTGATCCTGTTCTCGGGAAAAGAATCAGGAGACCACCTTCTTATTTGAAGGATTTCGTTAGATAAGAGATAATTTTGAGAATGATTTTATTATTGTTATCATTTGAAACTTAATTTCTTGTTTTCATACCCTGATTTCTTGTATGTTCATTTAATGTTTTTTTTTTCCTTATTTGTAATTCATTAATGAACAGGAGAGGATGTGTTATGATGCATCTTTGCATCATGAGCTCTAGAATGGAAGGCGGGCAGGGTTATGAAATGGTCAGTTGACCTGGAGCCGGATGACGCCAGGTTGTGTCGCTGAAGATTAAACCTGTGATGTGCTAAAACCACATGTCTGTCCGGTTTCTCTTCACAACAGAGCCAACACGCTGTACCCATGGAATGCCTTCTCAGCGCAGTATATTGCAAAAAAGCAACTTGCACTGCCTTACGTTACACCAGACTTACCAAGTTGCCAGGGAGCCTCTGTCTGGCATGGTAAATCTGATTCTAGGTTTTGCATCACCCTGGATTGTCTTGCGTGGTGCAAAGATGACACAAAACCAGATAACCTGGGCCTTAGGGAAGACTTTTTGAAGGTGAGAGGATTGGTATCAAGACACCTATGTTGCTGATGGTCTAGCACCACTTGAGGTATTTAGTGGGATCAAGGTAGTCTGGTTCGTGACAAGGGGCGCAGGACAAGATGGAGGACAGGGCATGTTCATGGTGCAACACTAGTTACAGGGGTGGCCATCTCTTGGGTTTCCCTGGGACAGAGTTCATGTAGAGACTAGGGCTCCACGAAGACAACTTCTTTTGTGATGGGCCCCTTTCAGTGTTAAGTGGATCTTCCTGATATATGCTGGCTGCTTAACAGCATGGGACTACTTGGTACCTAATTTAATACAGATGAATAACAGTGCCTCCAGAGGGCAGGGTCTCTGTCATGCCTGGGTGATTCAATATAACAGACCCTAGTGGATGTAATTGATCTAAGCATAGTGCATTCAATGGCAAGCTCACTTATATGATACTAACCACTCCTGGTAGCTACTCATGCATGTGTGTCTGTTCTCCCATTCTCCACAACACTTTATGCTTACGCACAGAGCTGTGTTCCGCACCATGGTGAACCCTCATATTTATACCTTACGTTCCTCACTTGTAGCTTCCATAGGTGCAGTGGGTATAGTGACATTGGGGTCCAGAGGCCTGTGGGTTCCGTTGATCCCTGGTTATTGCTGTATTTTATAATTCAAACAGCAGCATGTCAGCCACATCCTTCTGTGCACCAGTGCCCAGGACACACTGCCTATTCTACTAATAACAACAATCTCCATATAAGATCAACTACAACCATTGTTTTTTCAACCTTACCACTAGCAACCCAAGGCAAACCACAGCAACGTTTGGCCTCGTCAATGGTATGAGGGTTTATAAATGCTGCAATACAATATAATCTGCACCAGAAATATCGTTTTTCACTTATTGCATCTTGTCATGCCACTACGTACCGACAGATGGCGCCCCAGACTTAGTATTTTGCAAGGGCTGCAGTTAAAACCGACAAACAGGGTTTATCTCAGATGGTTCAAAGTTTGGTGTCAGTAGTTAGCCAAATGTTTTTTTTCTGTACAATGTGGTAATTGTAGTTTTGCTTTCTCGCTTAATAATACAAGCTACGGAACGCGAAAAACAGGAATGATACAGTTAATAATTCAATGCCTACAAACTTTTCCACAACACAGGCATCCGAGCAACAAATTAACTCGCTGGTTAAGTGACCCGTTTCAGCTGGAATGCCCCAGCGGCGCTTTCGCCTGCTTTGCAAAATGCATCCCTTGCTCGACGCTCGCGAGTGGTGTGCTGAGAGGAGCTTGGCGCACGAGGCCGTGATGAGAGACTCGAGCCCCACTGTGCGCCCCCCCGCCGTCGAGGAATATGTTCAGAGACGGAGAACCAGCGGCGCCACACGGGGAGGGACAGCAGCGATCACAGGGAGGCACAGGCGGCGTCGAGATGAGTGGGCACGGCGAGCGGTGGCAGGAGTGGAGAACAGCGGGGCACCCGGGGGCAGGGTGGAGAGGACAGGACAGGAGCCCGGTGCCGCCCTGGTTGGACAATGATGGCCCGCGGCGATTGGAGTCCAACCAAAGTTTTAGGGTATCTGTACGAGAAAAATGTACACACAGTGGATCAGAATGGGTGTCATTTGCATCGTCAGTTGCATACATGCCAACAGATTGGATTCGGGCGGGAGGCACCCGCTTTTCAGCCAAAATGCCTTTGTTTTAGGTGTTTCTTGCCTAAAAGTGCCTCTGCTTCAATTTAAGTCAACGGGGAAAATACACCCCCCTCCCGCTTCATTTTTCAAAATCGCCCACATTCCGGTTTAAAAATGCTGGCATGTATGCAGTTGGTATCTGGATACCCTGGCAAGGGTCAGTTCGCTTCCTACCAGCTTAAGAGCAGTGGAGAAGCCAGTGTGCCATGGGCTCGAGTGCAAGAGAGGACATAACCCACCATTTGCACCCTCCCCCCAAGAAACTGTGAAATACCGCAATATTCCGGGATCAGTGGACCCCGGAGGCCTCTATGCCCCCTTGCCACTTTACCTGCTGCATCAATGAAAGCTGTGTCCTGCCTAGGAGAGCCCTGGCATACCGGATCGAGTGTTTGAGGTGGGGAAGGGAGTTTACTCTATCAGAAGTTAAGATACCTGTTTCGTACCTATGCTTTCGATTTTGACTGCCTTCTATGTATGTGTTTCCGGCCCTTGAGAAAATGGAAACAGTCCCCACAAAACAGAGAAGAGGTAAGAGCAATGGATTCTTATCCACCGAGAAAGCACCTCACAGTACAGAAGGCACTGGGGTACATAGGCAATTCCAGGGTGAAAGATCGACCACTGGGAAAAATCTTACAGCTCATGCTCTAAGACGTAAAACACACAGCACAAAGACTGTGCAAACCCGAGCACAATATCTAAAATAATTTATATTTAATTGTATAATCTAAAACATAATTTACCTTAAGAATTTTAAATATATTACAAAATGCGTCATTCTTTTTATACTTAAAAAAAATATTATAATACATGGGATTTCATAATCCCCATATAAAAAGCCTGTTGCTAATTTCTTTATAATCAGAGACTTGTGATGCACTCATTCGCCGGTTTAAAGAAATCACGTGTGAAGTCAACTGTAAAAATGTATGCAGTCGAGTTCTGATGTAACAAAGCCTGCTGCCAGACCCAGCAATCGAGGTGAAAGGCAGGTCAGGACATAGAGCAGCTGTTCAAAGCAACAAATATCACATTTTGCTTTTCGTTCTTCTGCTCAGTTTTTCTATTTGTACAATGACAATCTAAAAGGTGAGATTTATGGCAACAGGTTTATTTTTTACACTCTTAAGATAGTTATAGAAAAGTTTTAATCTTTCTTTATGTTTGTATTTTGTGTTTTTTTAATTACTTGTATTCAACCGATTATATTATCTTTTTGCAACAATTATCCAACAGTTTTTGTGTTTAATTTTGCACTTGAGATTCTGTGATTCTATTCTTATTATTCATGTTTGCAAACGTGCTTTCTCTTATATGAAAGAGCTACGCATTGAGGATTTAAGTGGTTTGTGGGAAAGGTGATGGTGTGACCATGCATTGTAAGTATTAAAGTACCCACTGCCATACATTCTAAGCATATTGCAAGTTACCTCAGAGTTCCCTACCCTTATAAAGGAACTCGGCCTTTGGCCTTATTCCGCTATGTGGTCATGGAGTTCCTCAGTGACTTGCAATAGCTTTATACTGTACGGCAGGGGGTACTTTATCACATATATATTGACACATTTTAAAATTATACATTATTTTCAGTTTTAACAATTACAAAGTTTTATACATGCTGAAACGTAAGTACAAAATGATTTGGGTACCCTATTGTGCGTTGTGTTTACATGTTCAAATTAAAATTGCCTTGTTTTGGGGCGTATTTGCTTGGAAATGCATTTTATTTTCAAAGCATCTAGGTTTTGCATAGCACTGCATTGAAAAAGTCATACAATTCATTGCAAAATGTCATTACGCTACAAAAAAACAAACATGCAAAGGGCATAGTCACCATTTTCTTTTGTAGATTTAGCAGGAGGTGAATGAGGAGGTCTTCTGGTAGTTTGTGCCTATTTAGTGAATTTGGGGAGTTCTTGAGGTCTATCTATTGTGATGTGTTTGTAGAAGCGTTTTTACTATTTGTTCTAATGTCTAGTTTGTGCATATGTGAACACAATAGTTTGACTAGTTTTGTGACTTGTTAAGTTTCATTTGTTTAGGTAACGTTCGGTGCTATTTGTTTCTTGGGAGGTTGTGTGGGGAGTTAGGAGTTATTATGTCATTTAGAGATAGGAAAGGGATGCAGGAAGTTTATTTTGCTTACAAGGAGGCAAGGTAATCTAAGAAGGGCTTACCTATGATTAGCCTAAGTATTATATAGTAATATAAATGTATATATAACCCTTCTGGTGCACACTGTTACTATTATGATAACACTCACCAGGCAGCAGCCAGCTGTAACTTAATCTTCTTACACTGACATAAGACATACCTGCTATGTGTCTTTTCCATTACCTAGTACTGCACCAGCCCATAAAACATCCATCACCAACTGAAGAGTCATGGAATAATTGAAGAGACCTTTCTCTCTTTGCTTGCCAATCGGAGGACTCTAATCTACTCCGCCTCTGCAAGTCCCACATAGCTACACCGTATGACAGCTTCTTTACATCTCACAATGATTTTTTAGATGTAGGATGACTTTAATAAAGCCCATCCCAGCAGATCTCCCACCATGTTTGATTATGATCACAGACAGTATAAACAACAGATCTCCCACCATGTTTGATTATGATCACAGACAGTATAAACAACACATCAGGTTGGACAACCTATTGCCATAACCAGCTAAATTGACTAAGAACATAAAAATACCATAAAGGGACATGCTGAGCTGCTCAAAACTGCCAGCTTACTGAAAACCATAATCTCCATGTGTATCTTTTACACCGCTTCATTCACCGCACTGCTAAACTCTGCGTCCCATAACACAAGAATCGCGCCCCAGAGATTATCATGTATGACATGGAAACACTTCCTTCATAGAATGAAACACAAAGACAACACCCTTCCAAACATGCACTCTACATGGTACAGTGCCCAAACATAGGGTAGTAAGTGGTAAAACGAGCCCTGCATTAAAACAATAAGAATGATCTCTAAGCACAGCAACAAACGCAAAGACCTGGCCAAAAGATACTTAACTACTGTGACTCCAGCGGGTAGGAAAATCCTGAAATGCATGGAAAGGCTTCCTGCCAAGTGCGCCCAAGACCACACCAATCTCAGACACAGCATATAAATAAGGAAGAGCACACAGAGGAGGAATCTCATACAGGTGAAAAGGAAGGATTGGAGAGAGTAGGGCACGAACTGGAAGTGGGAATACGAGGAGTGGAGAAAAGGCACATACTCGAGGAATCACACACACCTCAGAGGAACCACAGAGAGGAGGAACACAGAAGAAATTGGGAAGAGGAGAACCCACACGCAGAGGAGGGAATTTAACTAGGGATTCAATTGCACACATAGAAACAATAGTTATGAAAGAGGAATTGCACATAGAAATGAGTGATTCTTAAAGAGAGGTGGGATTTAACACAGAGGAAGGAATTGTGCACAGAGAAGGCATCACAAGGTGTCACACACAACATAGAGGATACATGGGGATGGATTGCAAACAGATACATTTTACCCAGAGGAGGATCCACATAGGGAGTAATCACAGAGAGTAGGAATCACATAGGAGGAACTACACACAGAGAGTAGGAATAAAAGTTGAGCAGGAATTGAACACAAAAGGAGAAATTGCACAGATAGGTATACCAACCAGAGTAGAAATCACAAAGAGGAATTCCACACGAAGAGAGAAGAAAATGCACAGGGGGAGAAATGGAAGAATGTGGAGGAATCACACAGAGAAATTGTGCACAGTAGAGTAATCTTACAGTGTTGCACAGAGAGGAGGAAATGGAGGAATTGGACAGATGATAAATCGCAAACCGGAAAGAGCGAGCAAACAGCGTACAGCGGAGGAATGGCAGGGAGGAGGAATGACAGAGTGGAGGAATTGCACAGTGTGGGGGCTTAGTCACAGAGATGACGAATCACCAGTGTTTAATTTGTAAATAAAAACGTGCCAGTGCCCATAGCTCTCCTCTGAAACCCGCGGTGGCTGCATTTAAATGTGCGAGAATAGAATATTGAGACAGGTTCGCCCTGAAGCCATCTCGGGCCTCTTTAATCCATTTACAGTCGCTCCTGCAGTTTTAGCTCACTCTTGCAGCTTTCTCCCTTTGTGACGCTTTTTCATTTTTCTCTTTTTCCGCCTTTCCCAAATATGCATTTTGCACACAGTAAATGCCCGATGCAGAACCTAGGTGCCGGCCCTCAAAAGTAAGTGCCGGTGCTCCCCACCGGAAACCACCAGCTCAAATTAAGCACCGTGAATCACAAAGAAAAGGAAGGCGGCTCACACAAACATGAATCACACACACACTGCTTAATTTGTGCTTGTTGTTTCCGGTGCTGAGCACCGGCTCTTATTTGTGAGGGCCTGGGCTTATTCTTATGCCTCAAGCATTTGCTGTGAGCAAAAGACACATATGGGAAAGACAGAAGAAGAAGAAACTAAAAAGCGTCATAAAGGGAGAAAGCAGAAAGTTGCAGGATGAGCTGAAGGGGCAGGAGTGGCCGTAAATGGATTGAAGAGACCCGAGATGGCTTCAGGATTACGCTGCCTCAGTATTCAGTGCTGGTAAATTTAATTACAGCAGCCTCTTGTTTAGGAGAAGGGCTTTGAGCACTGACACCTCTTTATTTACAAACTAAGCATTGATCACACACAAAGTCATAACACAGAGGGGACTTGCACTGAGAGAAGACTCGTACCGAGAAGAGAAATAATTCAGAAATGGGGAATCTAATAAAGAGGGGGGA
Source organism: Pleurodeles waltl (assembly GCF_031143425.1). Classification (NCBI taxonomy): domain Eukaryota; kingdom Metazoa; phylum Chordata; class Amphibia; order Caudata; family Salamandridae; genus Pleurodeles; species Pleurodeles waltl. Next base: position 331,984,273 of record NC_090443.1, read on the forward strand.
ATCAAACAGAGAGGAGCGATCATAGACAAAATAAATCACACACCGAGGAGTGGGCACGGAGAAAGTATCACGAACACAGAAGAAATCGTCCCAGTGAGCATGGTGCTGCTGGGTCACACAGGCCTGGCACTCTTCACACAATCACCTGGTGAAGAGTTAAAAACGTCGAATGAAGGAGAGTTCGAAACTCCTGCACAGAATACATTTCCACCGAGTGCGCGGAGGCTCTGATCAGATCCGATCATTATGGATTTTATAATTTCCTTGGGACCTGGGAAGTGGCTTCAGAAGCCCTCTGTTTGCGTTTCGTGGGCCAGGTAGGAGTAGGTGCTTTAGCACAGCTCTACAGCCTTCTCCGGGCACTGAGTCCTCCGAGGTCTCTCCATAGCTCCTTTTGCTGTGACGACCTGAAGGCCTTGCCTCCTTTCCAAGTCCTGTCCCTGCTACTGGCCAGAAGCCCGGCCTCCTCGCTCACCTAGTGGAAAATGTTTTCAAAAGTGACAGCTCCAGACAGAGAAGGAATAATATACCCCAGAAATCACAGAGATAGGAGGAATCTCAGAGAGAAGCATTCACCCAGGGAGGAAGTGCCCAGAGAGAGGGAATCAAAGAGGAAAAACACTCAGAGGACGAACTAAGTGTAGAGCCAGTGCAGATTAAGGACCAGTGGTGTTTTTAGCACTTTCCCACTCTGATTGCCAACTTTTTTGCTTTTTCCACCTCAAAATTCTCCCTAACTTTATGCCGGGCACAAGGCAACAAATTATTTTCTGCAGGCCCCACGGTTGCTGATGCCCGAGAGATGCACACAAATGTGTTCTACTTTTCGTTGCAGGAATAATATTCCTCGACCAGTTAAACTGATTTTTTTTTTTTACATAGTGCTTAACACTACAGCTTTGACATCACTAAAGGAATAGCAGCTATTACTGTTACCCAATTTAATCTATTTGTGGTTATGTGGGGACTGCTTGGGTGGAGGCACTCCTCTGAGAATTGGAGATAAAGCCTTTTATCTTTTCACAGTTGCAATAACCGGTATATTATTCCCTAACTACACCTTCCCTTTACCCATGAGTGTGGTAACTACAGCTGGGATTTGTGCTTCAGCATTGACAGTGTTGTATGGCAGCTCCTGACTTCAGGGCCATTTTGTGTCCATTACCATGTATGTTGCACTGTAAGTGCTTTGATCAAATTGAGAGTTGTTTTAGAGATGTCTGGCATTAGGCTGCAATACACGTCCATTTCCACAAAACAGATTTATCCACTCTCAACAGAGAAAGTGCCATAAACCGTCCCATTTCCTGATTGCCAAACTACAAAAGAAAGCTTCTTTCCTTTTGAGGGAGCACTCTTGGCTAGCTCCCCTGAATTGATTAAGTGCTGGATATCTGCAGCCATTACTTAAACATCAACCCCAAAATCTAATCACTCCTTCTTGAACATGGATCTGCATGATGCCCTTTCCACTTCAGCTGCAGGCCAGCTGGGAAGAAGTCCTACCCCTCGACCAGGATCTGAGGTGCCCACCTTAAAGGCTTGTTGCCCAGAAGCACCCATAGCAAAAACAGGACCTTCAGAGATCGCAAAGCTGCCCTGCGAACCCAAACCATGAACCATGATAGCAACCAAATGCTGATGTGTAGCCACAATGACTGTCCCTGATCATCCCAACAACCCCTCATTAAACCTGTGATCCTCCTCTCTCTTCTAACTGAGGAAATCCTCCCCGTCCGTGTGGTGTTGATCCATGGCCGGTGCCCCACCTGTGTACGGCAAGAGTGTCCAGAGATCTCTGCTCCTATTGATCTGCCCGTAATATGCCTTCAAGAACGAGCAACTGGGAGTCCTTATTACAGATCCAATGTTAATGAAGATTGGCTGGGCCCGCAGCAGTCTCAGATCCCCTGACCCATAGAGACCCTGATCTTACCCAGAGTAGCCACAAGGCTACTTTAGTCCAGTTCAGACAATCCAGTCCACGTTTCACTGGAAATCTCGTCCACATATTACTCTTAACACATACCAGGGTTGCCTGTTATCTGGTCCATGTTTCAAATGAAGGCCGATCCATGTTTTGTATGTTTTGCATGAATTCAGGCCACGTTCTTCCAGGAATCCAGTTTTTTTAATGAAATGCTGCCCACTTTCTTCCAGGAATACAATGTGTTTTTACATTAAGTAAATCTGACAAGGAATCCAATCTGTATTTTAAATGTTATCCATTTCAGGTTTTACCCAGAATCCAATCAAGGATTTGGCTACAACGAAGTCCACATTTTACTCGGCATCCAGTCCAGGTTTTGCCAGTGATCTAGTTTACACTTTACTCTCAATGCATTCCAATGTTTAGATAGTTTCAGATGTAACTTTGTTTCTCATGCAATTCTTTCTATGTTAATACGTTTTACATATACTTTTCACATGTTCTAGTCCAGGTTTTAATTTTAATCCAATCTATTTTATATATGATCCATTCCAGTTTTCTTCTTCTAACCCAGCCTAGGATTTACCTGGAATCCAATCCACGTTTTACCCTTATTCCAGTCCACCTTTTACCTGGATTCTATTCATTTTGCTCTCAGTGCACTCCAGTTTTATGTGGAATAAAATACTTGTTTCACATGAATCAAGGATCGGACTAGAGCAGAAAATAGGCCCGAGCACCAAAGTAAAATCGGAAAACATTTATAAACTGGATACCTTTTTAAGACGTAGTTTGGGTGATCTCTATGGAGTGAGGAAACACATATTGGTGCTTTCTGTGGGCAATGTCGGTCATTGTGTTCGAGAAATGCGGCAGTGATATTCACTATGTTCCATTCCTATCAAAAATATAAAAACATTGAGACGTCCCTTCTCTCCTACCCAAAAAGTGTGATGGGCCCATTAACAATGGATGAGATACCAGCATCCACAGCCTGCACGTTGCTGCTTGCTATCCCAGCCTTGCCTTTATAGATGTTTACAACACCAGCCACAAACACCACACAACTGGCCCACTCACTAACCTATCAGACTGGCCCATCCAACAATGCCACACTGCCCTACACGCCAACATGACCCTGCATGGATCCAATCCAGAGTTTAACTGGAATTCAGTGTAAAGTTTCCCTGAAATCAGATAAATGTCTTACATGAAGTAAGTCAATTTTTCCCCAGAAATATGGTCTGTTAAGTGCAGAACTGGACACGATACTGCAGATGCAGCCTACATAGCTGAACACAGTCCTCCCCATGTGAACTCAGAAATATGTACAGTACTCCAGAGGAGTCCTCAAGAACTGGACACATCATTCCACATGCGGACTTCAGAGCTAGACATATTACTACAGAGGTGGTCTCCAAAGCTGGAAACAATCCTGATACAGCCTAAACAACTAGACTCTGTATTCCAGATACAACCAGTGAGTTAAAAGCAATACCCCGGACGAAGTTGCCTCCAGAATTGAGTATGATACTCTGAATGTGCCCTCCAGAATTGCACACCATACTCCAAAAGTGGTTTCCAAAATTACAGAATGCTCCAGGTTTTATATTGAGAACAGTACACCAAAGTCTAGAAGTGGCACCTGAAAAATTACATATACGTTTAGATGAGACATGGCATCTAAAAAAAAAAAAAATCACACGATGCCACAGATGTAGCTTTTTGAAGCAGAGGACACTCCAGAAGTATATCCTTAAAAACTATATAATGCTTTAAAATGCGGTTTGAAGGACTGTGCACAATCTTGCAGACGTAGCCTCTGAAAAATTAATCATTGCTACCGAAGTTGCCCCAGAACTGGATATAAAGTCCCAAATGTACTCTCCAGTGATAGTCACAGACTAACACCCCAGTATTTTTCTTGGGCTAAGCCTCGTCCTATGAACCCCAACATTCCCATATTCCCAAAGCTGTCCACAGTGCACCTCAACATTCTCCCTGATCTTCCACTGTCTTTTCACATATTTTGGAAAATGTAAAGCCATTGAATAAAGCAGGTACAAGACAACTCTTCACATAGTGGTCTCCAAACCCTATCTTGTTCTGCTCCCCAGGGCTTCAAGCCCCCAACATCTATTTGTGCTTCGTGATGCTTTGACTCTTAGGCACCACCTCTTTGACCAATGTTGAACTTTTTGTTAACTCTTCCGCATGAATTGCATCCTCTATTATGTTGACTCTAAAGCAGAAGCTGTTGTCTCCTAAGAAACAGGGCTTCCCTTCCAACCCTTGTGCTATGTACAAGATAACTTTAATGGGAACCATGGGTACTACAGCCGACCTGTGCAGCTCTTCACTGGTCACTGCCCTGGTTCGCACACTGGCACACGTTGTCTCCTGTCACCTCTCCAGCTTTCACCTTGTCTCCGACACCAATGATTTTTAGTGCCGCTAAAAGTCTTTTGGGGAACCAGTTGAATGGTTTACTGGGCATCCTTAAACATGCCAGTATCTGGTGGTTCCATTACTTCACTTACCTCCACTGTGTTCTAAGATGGTATCCAACCCATCAACACTCATCTGGGACTGTGCTGGTTTTGATCAGACCTTTTCTTGCATAAATAGACTTATCCACTGCTGTCCAGGCTACTTAAAAACCTCCTCCTACTAATTCCTGAAACTGTGCATGAAAAATTGACCTTGACTTCAATTCAATGATTGTTTTCTTTCTATTGATCGCCCCTTTCCTCACCTTCCATCCTCTGCATTCCCGACTCTCCCAGAGTGTAGCCTACTCTGCCCGCCGTACTTTTTGTTAATGTATTTTTGCAAACTGCTGCACCTCTTTTCAAAGATCACATGCTCTCATTCTTTGTAACCATATCCATGCAACCTACCAAAAGCTTATTTCCTGTAGGCTCTCTATTCATCCCACCAATTATTTACATGAACTCGCACCAATGACCACATTTAACTCCTACTAGTTTAGTCTACCACAGAGAAACTGGAGTACATTCATGGAATAGTTTCCTTGAGAGCACCGGACTAATCCCAGTAACCAACAACAAAAGGCAACACCACCCCAACCACTAACTCTGGGTTCTAGAGTAACACGCTACCCGCAGTAAACTCTTCCTCAGGGATAGTAAGTGGAATGCCAATACTCTATAAATGTCATTGTTTACTTCAGCTTTCCCCTCAGTTCTCCTCCACCACTTTATGCTCCCTCCTCCTCTATTACTCCTCAGGAGTCCCACCTCTAACTAAAAATGAGGCAGGACCTTCTTTAATCCTGTGTGGTATTTTTTCCTACTACTGGCTTCTTCGATCTCTGGCTACCTGCCCTGCATTGCTTTGCTTGCTTTTGCAAATACCCATCTCTGGCTACCTGAGACTCTATCTACTGTTTCTGAAAAGACATTTTCATGGCAGATCGGGAGGGTGATAAAGACGGCATTCCTTAAGAGGGAAAGAAGTCCAATCAGCAGGACCGATAACCAGAATTTATTTCATCCAACATTTAGATTGTATTGCAATAAAATCTAACCTGTGCATATGTAAACTTGCAATTTATTTTTTTTAATGTTTTTTTTACTGAACAGATTCTAGGAAATTGGAAACATTACTATACAACACAAGAAAAGGAGCACTACTCACATGTAAAACGTACTAGTATTATTTAACCGAACATACCTTCCTAAAAGTGCCCAATGCGAGAGAACTAATCACTCCTAAACTCTGTTCACTGTGTAGTTAAACTGCATGGACATTCCTATTCCTGATTCCGGAGGATATAGAAAGTGCATACAATTACAGTTCATACATGATGAAGCGCTGATGACAGGATAACTAAACTGCATCATGCAAGAGAACTAATCACTTCAAAGCGCTATTCCCTGGGTAGTTAATGTGCATATTCTATACCATTCCTGAATCCAAAGGGTATAGAAAGTGCATACAAATACAGTTCATACATGATGAAAGTCTGATAACAGGATAACTAAAGTGCATCAACATCCATACAGCACTTATTTATGCAAAATATATATAAAGTGCATACAATTACAATACGCGGAAAATAAAGTGACAAAACTACAGTACTTTCTTATACCCCCTCGAAGGAGCTTAAAGTGATAATCCCGCCAAGCAAGAGCAGTTGAATAAAACCCCAGCTTCCTGCAAAAGAATGTGCAATCATTCCTTTACCTATACTTTAAACACATTAACCCATTATTGATGATAAAATCCGCCAGGGTAAAGAGAGGCTTGTCAGTGCCTATGGTAGATACCACAATATTATCAAATGCTGAAAACTGAGAATGCGTTCTGAGGTAGGTCAGTCTATTCCAACAGCTTCTTAAGAGGGAGCGTCATTTTCTAATAATTTCCAGATAGCTGTGAACCTTGCAACATTCCCGACTCGTCTCACATATGCTTCTTCTAATGTTCTCGTCCGCATCATTTTCTCATAGCAGCACTGTAAAGCTGCAACCTTCGGCGTTCTCCAATATTGAGGAAGTAAAGAGCGGGCCACCATTAAAGCAATAGACATAAAACGCTGCCCATGCTTGTTTACTTTGCGACATTGGTTGGAGACGTCAAATAACAGCAGACTTGCTCCCGGTGTAGTCCTGACCCGTGCTAAGGGCTGAAAAAGCATCATCCCAAAACTATGAAAGTTTAGGACAAGTATATAATATATGCGGCCAGTTCCCCGAACCATCTTATTGAAAGTGACAACATTGATCCTGGACTGACAGGAACATTTTAAGCAAAGCTTGTTGGGTGTAGTATGGTATCCAGCGAGACAGAAAGAACATCCTTTTGAAGTTTGTGACCTAAGGGCCATATGTACGAACACATTTTCTCATAGACACAGAATGGGAAAAACCCTTTGCTACATCTGGCCCAAAGTGATTTGTGCCCTAACTGCACGATGCATCGCCAATACCCCGTAGACGGCCTACAATTGGTTTACTTGTGACTTTTTCCCTAATGCAGGGTGCTAAAATCGCCTGATTTAGAGTTTGGCGGATGGGGTTACTCTGTCGCAAACGTGATGGCTATCCCGTCCCCGTATTATGATTCCATTATATCTCATGGAAATCTTAATACAGCGGACGGGATATCTGTCACGTTTGTGACGGAGTAACCCCATCCGCCAAACTCTAAATCAGGCCCTAAATCTTAGTCTGAATGTTTGTGCAAAACTCTGCACCTATTACCTATTCCTGCCAGCTTGCTTCTAAGGTGCGAATAACTGTCAGAGCCTCTTCGCTCATCTCTTGAAAGCCGGCCGTTGAAAAACTTGTAATCTAAATAAAACTAAAGAGAAACTGATAGCACGCCGTCCTGCAGTGCAAAAGGAGCTTTACCCAATTAATCTGCTTGCGATTTACATAGAAGTCTCCTATCTCTCTAAAACCTTTCGATTTCCAGAACCTTAACATTGCAACAAATAAATTCAAGCTCAAAAATTTACACTCCTGAAGCGGGATAAATCTGTGACAAGCAGGAACCTTCTTCGAGCTAAGCAGAGCTCTAATTTGATTTGCCAAATCCCGTAATGCCTTATACATAGTCTTTTTGGGAGCTTCGCAGTTTTAATAAAGGCTGGTAAATCGATTGCTGACTCTCGCACCATACACCTCAGAAGGAAATCATCTAGTACTCCAGCACCTTCAATAAGTCGTGCCCTCGTATCGAGCAATGCCACCTGATAGTGAGCCTGAAAACGGTGAAGCGGTAAACCTCCTTCACTTTCATCCAACTGGAGGATTGAGTATCTGACCCCAGGGGTTCTCTTATTTCAAACAAAACTTCTGATGAGAGATTCAATCTAACTCCTTAAAATATAAACTGGTCATTACAATTGGTATATTAGAAAAAAGAAATAAGAATAGCAGTAATATTGACATCTTAATTAATGCTACCCTCCCAATCAATGGTAACGGAAGTAGAGTCCATTTTTCTAATAAGCCCTGCAATGCAACGCAATTCAATTGAAATAGCTGGGAGTAGCTATTAGTATTAAAATCACCAAAAGTGGTTTGGGTGGTGAGAGATACCCTGGTGCTGCAGAGCTAGAGGAAGCTCCATAGGTAATGCATTAAATGAAAGGGCCTCCATTTTACCTGACCTTAAACCTCCTATATTAGTAAAATCCTGGATAAAGTTGAATACCCCCTGAATATTGGCCCTATTGGCTTTAAAGTATAAATTAATGTCACTCACAAATAACTATTTTTGGCATCCCATCAATAGGTGGGTGGGTCAGGCCTGAACTATGAATTCTCTCCGCCAAAGGTACGATAAAAAAGGTAAAAAGAATGGGGGACATAGGGCACCCCTGGCGGGCCCCTGTATTTATTTTCACAGAACCCCCAAACTTCGAATTGATAATAATTTTGGCCTCTGTACCCTGGTACAAATTTCTAAGCATTATTATGAAGTGGTCGGGAAACCCGAATCTGCCCAAACCGTAAAAAAGAGCATCCCATTTGACCAGATCAAAGGCCTTTTCAGCATCAGTCATGACTATTGGAGCCTTAGTTTGATTAGTCGTAAAATAATCAATAGCATGAATTAAAAAAATTGTATTTGCTACCATACACCTGTTAGATACAGATCTGCTCTGATCTTTATAAATTAGCGTTTGAATTAGTGTTTGAACTAAAGAAATAATATGAGACGCCCAGACTTTTGTAAATAATTTGTAGTCCTCTTTAAGCAGACTTGTCGGCCTGTTGGAGTTTATGTTTTTCAGGGATTTATCTTTTTTAAGAAAGCTGACTTGAGTCGATTCTTTAAAGGTTGAAGGGATCTCAACACCTTTCCTCATCGAGATAAATAAATCCGTAAGGAAAAGGAGGAGTTCTTTAGCAAATGCCTTGTACACCTCAATGGGTATGCCATCATTACCACTACTTGCTTTTGCATTATGTATCTTTAGATACGCTTACGTCAACTCAGGGATTGTTATTTTTGCTAGCAATACATCTTTTGGAGTGTTAGACATTCAGGGTAGATGTGAAGAGCTAAAAATCATTCTAACTCGAAAATGGAAATGAATGGGTACTCTCAAAGATTTCTGTAGTGTTGCAAGAAACCATGAGCAATGTCTTCCTTCTCAGTTACAAGCATGTGAGTGTCGGGGTTCTCAATCTGACTAACCATTTGTTTCTCCAACTTGATCCGAGTGGACCAGGCTAGGAATTTTCCTATCTGGTGACTTTCTTCATAAATCCGCTGCTGGTACAATCAAAAATAGCTTGTCTCCTCCCGTAGAAAAAAGTTCCAAAGTCTCTCTTTGGCCTTTTGAAATTGTTCTATAAGTCATGCCTATTTTATGCACCTACACAGGCCCGTGTAGCTACTTTGACTACTGATTGTACTTCGGGTATTTGAGAGGCACGCTGCTTATTCTGGGTTGCCTTATAGATGATAACGTGTCCTCGAAACGCAGCTGTAAACCTTCCAGACTTCAAAGTCTGCAGATGTATATTGTGGATCACCTCAAAAAATGATATTATGAATTGTCTTGTTGCCCTCAGCCAGTCCTGACTTACTAATAGAGACCTATCAAACTGCCATCTCATTCTCTCCTTTCAACCAGTTTCCAGATCAGGCTGAATATATATACCAAGTGATACAAAAATGTGTTTGCCCAAATGTCTGAGGCCCCACGCTTAATTGACTGGGATACCAAAATAAATCTATCTGTGATGCAGTATTAAGTCAGCGTGAGAAGCAAGTATATTGAGAGATACGTGGATGGTCCGTCACCTAATCTAAAATCTTGCATTATTGTATTAAGCTTTCTTACATTTTTTTTGCATGATTAGACGTGTCAAGGGTCAAGTCTTAAATATAATCAAAATCACCCCCGAAAATCCTGGGCCCTTCTGCTGCCATAGGGAAGCTGTGATGCTGTATTAATGCACCTATGTCTTCATTCACGGGCCATAATAGTTCACCAGGTTCAGAGAAGAATGCTGTACTACAACCTTTAACTACAGCCATCTTCCTGGTGGATAACTAATTACATCTCTTACCTGCCAATCAATAGACCTATCCAAGTAGATTGCTACCCCACACATTGCAACCCCAGACAAAGAATAATATGTATGATAAAATCTCTTCAGAATATATAGTTTTGGTTTGCATCTTTGGAGATGGGTCTCCTGCAGAGAGACTACTTCTGGACTAAGTTAGGAAAGCCATCTCATCAAAGCTCCATATTTACATTTAACATACCATTAGCATTGCACATTCCCATCTTAACCTTATTCATCCTTCATACCTTATGCTGGTATTGCGCTGTAATCCAAAAATGCATTATCCTTCCTCAACCCTCCTTAAACTGCTCCTGAGTAATTAAATTAATACCTCTTTAAATCTGCTCATTTTTCTGCCTATATGTTCTCCCCCCTACACCACCCACACAAATTCCCAGTGTTCTTTTGACCCCCAAAGTCCGCTAGGGGTGGCGGTTTGAGAATAATTGCCTGCCCTGCCCCCACCCTCCTCCAAGTCCTTTTGATGCCATGTTGCTGCACCGGGCATCACTCAAAACCTCTCCTAAGGGGAGAGATTCCCCACACCCCTACTCCTGCCCCCCACAATTCAATCATACCCGTCAGCAGATTATCCAAACCTTTGATAAAGTGCCAAGAAGAAAAAACACAAACTAAAAAAAATGAAGGAAAAACAACAATGACTTCTACATCTTAGATAAGAAATCATGAGCTTTGTCAACATTTAGAAAAAGATGGAACTGGCCCTTTACTAGCACCTTTAACTTAGATTGTTGCACCACAGACGGCTGAGCATCCTGAGTTCTGAACAGGCCTGCAAGTCTTAAGAACTTTCTAAAAAGCTGTGCCATAGAGGGTGACATGTCAGAAAAAATATGAAACTTGACATGTTCAGAGGTAGAGAAGCTTTTCTTCTCAATTGTTTTAGTCAATATCTGTTATTTAATGCAATAGTCTGCACAGTTCACTAAGATGGTACGAGGAAATTTCAGATTGGGTAAGCGTTGAGCTGGTACGTGATGCACCCTCAGGGTAGATAAGTATCCTGTAAACGTGGGCAATACATGGGCTTTCATCAATGAACCCACCCACTGGGGGACATCTTGGCTTTCGCTCCCTACTGGAATACCATTTGATACTTTGAATCACTGCACTTTGCTTTGCAGGCTCGAAGGAATGGATGTTCAGGGCAGAGCCTTGTTGTGGCTCAGTTCTTCCCTGTCTAACCACTTTCTTATCTTGATGACACCAAAACTGTGGAATCCTTATCTACTAAAGATAACCGCAATGCAGAAGCCCTCAATATCTGTCTTACCCAAGTCTCAGCATGGATGAACACCAATTCACTGCAACTTAATGGGGACAAGACAGATGTTCTGTTTGTGGGCAATCATCCCAGCATTCTGTCCTCATCTTTGGCCTGCAAACATGGGTTTGTCCCCCTATCCAGATCAAGTAGTAAAAAGCCTGGGAGTGTGGCTAGATGACAAATTCACTATGTGTTACCAGATAAACAAGGTGGCGGCTACTTCTTTTGGCATCCTTAAATTGCTGAGGAAGATCTTATCATGTATGCCGGCTGCTGCTCAGTGGACTGTGGTCCAGGCTCTGTTGGTTTCCAGACTGGACTATGGCAACATATTATATATGGGTGCTGCAAAAGCTTTGTTGAGACAGCTTCAAATAGTTCAAAATGTAGCAGCCCGCTTACTATTTCATCCACCCAGATTTACTTCCTCGGCCAGCCTATTACACACTTTACACTGGCTTCCCATTGAACAGCGAGTCCACTTTACGACCCTTTGTAATATGCACAAGTGCCTTGCCAACACAGGGCCTGTGTATTTGAGACAGTTGGTGGCTGGGTACTGTCCAAAGCGTACACTTCGCTCTAGCTGTCAGTGTCTGGCAATAATTCCCCAGATCAGAAAGTTCCCTCAGGGTGGCCGGCATTTGCGTGTCTTGGCCCTAAGCCTTGGAACGATTTGTCTTATTCGCTGAGAGCCTGTAAATCCCTCAGCTTTTCAGAAGCAACATCCAAAAACCTGGCTGTTTCCATCTTCCCTCTCACTGGTAAGGTTATGACTTGACTGTCCAGGGCTTAGGTGGAGTCTAGTGTTGAGAAACCATTTAGGAATCCATGTGCTTTATAAGTCAAAATTACATGCATAACATACCCAGAACGCGTAAATTGGGGCATCTTGTATAGTTCTCAAGTTCTTCTATTATATTTTCCAAGTATCCCTTTTTCTTTTCAAAACTGCACACCCCTTTCTGGACTAATTCCATGTTATCCTCTGGAACTGATTTCTTGGATTCTGCCTCCTTTAGTCGGGCGGGTAGCTGTGCCATATTCCCCTCTATTTTACTTCATCTGATATGGAGAGCTGCAATCTCCTCAGCGTGTGAATGTTTCAGCTCTCGAATCTCCAGCAAAACGGTATCCAGTATGGTTTGAACAGAATAGGAGTAACTGTCGCCCTGCAAACATACCCCCAGGGCCCAGACCCTTCCTGCAGGAGAGACTAGTCCAGAGTCCTGCGACGGAGAAGCCTGCTGAAGGAGAGTGGGAGTTTTCTGTGTCTCTGCCATGGACAGTGCCTCTCCTCCTGACTCAGTAATGTGTACCGCTTCCGCCAATGTGTACTCCGACTCAAACTGTACCAACGTCTTTCCTGGACCATTTTCTATTTGCTCCCCAAATAGGGGATGTTCTTAGCCCTGATTTCACTTAGTGTTGCCCCTGACGTTAGTCTCATTTGCTCGCCCTGACTAGAGTCCTCGGGTACTGTTGCTGTGGAGCCTTGCCCGGGAGTCGTAGGTTCAAGCTCTCTTAAAACACCGAGCACTTCAGACTCCACTCCGTGTCACTCTGGTTGCTTGTCCTGCTAGCATTTAACAGGACCACTGCCTGGGCGTCCGTTCTGAGCTGTTGGCTCTGATTTGCACACGCGGCCGCTGACTTGGCCTGCAATGCGCATCTCCCTGCGAGAGGGACGCCGAAGCGCTGTAAGTGCTGGATACAGCCAGTCCCTTAAATTGTTGTTGTGGCATTCTTTGTCAAGTCATTTAATATCCTCCAATATTAGTTTTTTATATGACTCTTTCCTGTTTGCCCTGATCTGGTTAGCGCATGTGTAAAAGATCCCGCACAAACTTCCGGTCTGGTGGTCTGCTTCGCTCAGGACAATCAGTGCGAAGCCCAGGCAATCACCTGCATAAACAACCCCTTCCCTCGGCGATGAGTGACAACCCACCCTGACTCCTCGTGGCGGTTAACACTCACCTCTGTAATGTGCTGGTGGGTCACGGTCTAGTTGCACAGCAGCACACCGTAAGCATTTGCAGACACCCTCAGGCCAGGCGTGGCCGGAAGTAATAAACGGGAGAGGACCGCAGGGGGTCTTCTGCCCTCACCAGAGTTCCAGTGTGTGTGTCGCATTCTATGCTGCAACGCTGCACGCAGGCCTCACACCACAACCTCTACCCCCGGGAAGGTCGAGTTGCACTGGAACCGCTGTCAGGTGGCACGAGGAACAGCGCAGGGGGTTTTCTAATGTGACCCCAGTCGCTGAATTTCTCTACACCCTCCACAGTGAGGAGCCAGAGCGCAGGGCAAGCGCTCTCCATTGAATAAGTTGGCTGCTTCGAATCTGCTGCCGCGCGTCCTCGTCAGCAGTGCAAACTGCTCCGGAATGGCATGGAGTGCGCGTCCTCGTCAGCAGTGCATACTGCTCCGGAATGGCGCGGAGTGCGAGCTATCGTTGTTCACGCAAAGCGGCTGCCATCAAAAGCAGGGGGTGGGGGAGACTACGGGCGAGCTAGCAGCAGAACATGCGTGCTACACCTGCCCTAAACCTGCAATTCAGCAAATCAACTGAGATTCCCTTCATCCTGTGCAACCTTCCCTGTTTCCCAAGTCTGCGTCTGTAAAAACAAATGTGACAAGAGCAGGTCCATGGCAAGTTTTTATGACAATCACAGGCTATGTAACTTCAGTTTATTTTCATTGTATGTAAATATGTGCATGCCCCAAAGATCTGGCACAGATCTACCCATCTAGGCTACCTGGGTCACTCATGGTCTATCACATGGGTAATCGCAAACATTTCCCTGGGGCCACAAAATACTGTCTGTGGCATGCCTGAGGGCCGCACCAATGCCAGCAGGGTGATCTTCAGGGAGATGAAAGGTAGGTATAGGGGACGCAAAGCAGATGCATGGTGTGGACAACAAAACATGAATGGAAAGCGATACTCATCTGGTGGCTGAACTGCAAAATCAGTCCTGGCTTCCCATTTGAGCAAACTGTGTGATCCTAGCAATTGTCAATTTCACTTTGCCTCCTTTTTACTTCATTATCACATATAAAAGCCCCTTGAAATACATGAGTGAGGGATGTGTGCTGTACAAAACCTTCTTAGTTGACTGATGGCATTGTTTTCAGAACAAGGGTGGTGTGAATGTTTCCCCGGGCCATACTTTGAGTATCCCTGGTCTATCATTCCCCCTGGCATGTAAATCACCGTGCACTCACTCCACTTCCCTGTAGAGTAAAGGCAGACTGTGGTGAGGGGTGCGGGGAGTGGGGGTAGAATCGGGGGGGGTGGAGCTCTTGATTTTCCACCATGCGGCTGCTGTAACCTCACTTGCTTTTTTTATTGCGGAAAAATATTCCTTCATGGGTCGGTGGGTGTGTGGCTGTGTAAATATGTGTGTGTAAACTCACCGAAAAACAATTAAAATTAGGTTATGTTTAGTTTGATATATTAAAAAAAAACTCTGAAATGTACTTAAAAAACTCCAGTTGACTGGTAGTTATGGTTGCAATTTAAAACTGACAAACACCTGAAAACCCCATGACCTTCCCCAATTATGGTGCGCTCCGCACCATAGCCTGCACACCAAATGTAAAGCTAAGCATATCACCCTTGATGTAACATAAGATTCCTCAGATAACACAAATGTTCGCACAAGGGGCAGGCAATATTATCCTACCATTAACACCTATGCTTGCGTATGTGCTGTAATTTAAAGTTGTATTGGGCAGTCCTTTTACTGAGGTGTTCAGCACTGCATTTGATGTGTGAATTATGATTTGCAAGGCAGGGATGTGCGTTATGATTTGCAGAGGTAACCATAATTAGGGTACTGAGGAACATTTCTGGCCTTTCAGTCAAGGCGCTAGAAGGGATTTAAGAGGAGGCTTATGAGTACCCAATTGTGAGTCAGTGACCGTGCCAGTGCCTTGGGTCAAGTCTGCCAACCGGTGATTCATGATATTCAGTCAGGTGATGTCATCATGGGGCAGGTGGTGTCAAACGGTTTGCGATTTAACTTCTGCTACCCGAGTTAGATATGTGTGCACGTGCATGATTATGAATCTGTGAGTTGTGTGTATGACTGTGCATACACGGGAGTCTTCTTTTCAGAAGAGCACATGTATTTTACTTCAGCGGTGTGCAAATATTATTTTCGACAGTAAAGGTTTTCAAAGTTTTCTATTTTCAGCTTTAGTTATCGCTGCAAAATAATTTTCTCTGCAAAGTAGGACAATTTTCGAAGTCAGCCAATCTGGAAAATGTATGCAGGTGATTTCTCTATAAATGTACTTCTTGCAAGCTTTTCTATGCAGATTAAATGGCAAATATTTGTAGAATGTTAGGGGGAATTTTATGTTTTACAGTTTTTCTGTGCACAGGCAGCAAAAGGAAATCCTTGTTGTAAAGTTTTAAAGTTTTGCATATATGTTTGCATAGGTTACAATAAAAGATTCTGCTTTACACCCAAGAGTTTACACCTAAACTTTAAATTTTATAGAGCTTGAAGTATTTTCTGCAAACTATGTTTACGCATTGACTGTAAATATTTTTCTCAAGATGACTTGATGTGAGACTTTGAAGGGTGCATAAGAAACAAACGTAAATGTCTGCATTTGCTGTCCTAGTAACAAATATTGTGATGGAAGAAATGCTTGAATGATTATTAATTACCACAGGTGACTGCTTAGGCGGCATTTCAACCCATCTTTTTTCAATGGAATGCAGTGCAGCCATAACAGTCGCTGGTGGCTGACGTTAATTCAAGCATTCATTCCAGCACTTTGCTGCATTAGATGCCCACCATGCTCAGTGTGCCACATTACTCAAGCTATACCTCATCAATGAGGCCAAAGTAAATCACAACTAGTCTGGAGTTTCTTGTGTTACCATCTGGAGTAACTCGAGCCAGGCAGTTTGGGATGAACTGTTCCTGTTGGAGCAGGATCATGACTAATTTCCATAAGGCTGATCTCTGTCTACAGTGGCATAGTGGGCAAAAAAAGAATGGACTAGAATCAACACACACGATTGCTAGTAGCTGAGATTAATTCAAGCATTCCTTCTATTACATGTTTGTTTTTTCACTGAAAATGATCAAAGTGTGACGGGAATGTCCACAGGTGGGCCCCATTCTGAGTGTATGATAGGCTCCAAGGTGCACTTCACTGTTGAGGCCTAAGTAATCCAATACCAGTCAGGATTTGCTTGTGTTCCTATCTGGAGGGTATATAGCCTGGAAGTTTGGGCTGGACTATTACAGTGGAAGCAGTACCAAGACTGATTTGCAGTTGCTAGTGTGTGTGAAAATGTGGCACAACAGGAGAAAAACTATGTGGTCCAAGCCTCACTAGTGGCTGAGATGGATTTAAGCATTCCTTCGATCACTTGGTTGTTTTTTGTGTCATTTTCTGTCCAGCACTTGGCCTACTTACACCTTTGCTACTAGTAACTGGTACATATGGGTCGGCACTTCCTTGAGGTGAGGTAAGACAGCAGTATTAGGGCACCACCTGGTGGTGGCACCAAATTACTGCAAAGGCATTTAAAACAACCTTTTTAACTTAATGGTGAACTCTCCAATAGGCACATTTCTACTTTGTCTTGAGTGCTGAGGATCCTCACATGCTTCCTGCTGCTACCCTAGACAGCATCAGTGACATTCCTAGTCAGGCCTGCAGTGGTAGAAGCTGAGGTACAGCAAGCAAGGATAGGCTGTGGGGTGGAAGGTTCGTCAGTCCTCTGGCTGTTGAGTAACAGGGAAGAAGCTGGCAGTGCCAAGTGATCTCTGGGCCAAGCTACTGGGAGAGCAGAAAAGCAAGACCAAGGCTGTAAGTAACACAGGTGATAGCCGAGCTTACTCTGGAAGAGCAAGAGGGATAGATTGAGAAGATCTGAGGGTTAAATGGGGTGGGGGAGCTGAGATGAGAATGTGAATTGAAGGTAAAAGGCTGAGGAGAGGAAATGTAGTGTTAAAGTAATCACATAAATCAGGTAGTGAATGGCTGAGCTGGGGAAAAGGAGAACATAGAGGGAGAAGGGTCCAGAGGAGGAAAGCAGAGGATCTAAAGGGAGAAAAGTGTAAGAGGACTGAAGAGAGAAAGGTGAGAAGAGAGAGGCAGAGAGAGAGAGAGAGAGAGAGAGAGAGAGAGAGAGAGAGAGTATGTATGTTTGTTAGCTCACAAAAAGTGAAGGAGCAGATGTGATGCAGCTTGTTTGGACATTTTCACCACCACAGCAAAACCCCAAGGGCTGGCACTTGATGCAGTCTAGTAACACATGTGATCCTCTTCTAATTGGACTTGGGTAAGTGGTAACTCAGTATAAGGGGCCTGGTGAAGTCCAAGTCCTGCTTAGGTGGGAGACAATGTGAACAGTAATCCCAGGTGGCCAGCACTCGTCAAACTATCATTAAGCACAATTACACCTGCATAGTTTCCCTTCTGAGGTACAGGGAAAATCTGCTCACACCCAGCACAATGGGTAGCTATATGTGCATGCAGCTGACTTTGGGCAGGAAGCTTGACAGATTAAGGACCACACACCCACACATACACAAGACAATAGTCATGTGACACTCATTACTTCTTAACTCTTGCTGTCAGAGCCCATACCAACATTCCGGTATTAGTGCAGGAGAGTGAGCTCCATGCCAGATTTAAATGATAAGCACTGACTATATGAATGAGGAAAATGGAAAAAATGCCCCTCTGCCTTGGAGTAGTTAGTTCAGAGGACTTAAAACACTCCTTATCCTTTTTCTGTGCAGAGTAGAAAAATGAATGTTTAATTGTGACATATCAGGAATGCCCAAAGTTCAAGTTACAAAGAAAAAGGGAAGCTAGGAACATCCTCTTAGACAAAAATTAAGAAAGGAGAACACAGAGTCATCTTCCAAAAATGCACACTACCTCAACATAGTTGTTTATTAACTGCTATCAATTCTTCTTCACCCACTAATTCGATCCCTGTAATGCTTATTGACAATGTAGAAAACCTTTCTCTCCTCATACCCACCTATACCACAGGACTACAGCAAAATAAACATATACATATGTGTATATATATATATATATATATATTTTAACCTACTGGCATTCACCAGTAGGTAGTTATAGTTAGGATCTAGTTTCCATAGGAAATGCGTTTTTTGACTTGGCTATATCTTTGGCACAGTTTGACGAATTTTCATGAAATTTGCCAAAAAAGTGTCCTCTAGGGTCTTGTTGTACATGCAAAGTTTCGGGGTGATCCATTAAGCAAGGGCCGAGAAGAAGGGGGGTCAAAAAAGTGTGTTTCCCATGTTAATTCCCATAGGGATTTTGAACACGACTACTGCTTGAATCGCTGGATGGAATTACACCAAATTTGACAGAAAGGTAGGTCTTGGTCCAGAAAGCACGCTTTTTGTTGTTTGGTGTAAATCTGTACAGTAGTTTGAGATATTTAAGGAAATCCAAATTTGTATATCTAGGTACGTGAATATTTGTAAATTCTCCCAATCTCGTGGAGAAATTTGATTGGCTGCCAAAACTTCAACCAGGAAGTATTGGCAGCCATTTTGGGACTCAGACTTAGTCGAGTCCCACACAAAAAGATTAAAAATATAGAAAAGGGGGCAGGCTATAAATACCCTGATCCCCTGGCCTTGGTCCTGGGGCCCCCTGGGACTCAGCCAGGGCAAAAAAGCGTTTAAAAAAAAACATTTTGCCACAAATTTGCGGGAAATTTGCAGCAAAAAAAAAAGGTGTGGGCTCCCGTGCTTGTTTTCAAAGAAAGCCACCAGTTGGGCCAGGTTCCAGGGTCATACACTAATACATAGACTAAAAGGAGGGGCGACGACAGGGCTCCCTCTCCTGGGGCTCTTAAGAGCCCCAGGGACCACCACCTCCCCTGGGCTTTATTTATTAATGGAGGGGGACTGCACAGAACCCCCCTCCTGTGGTATTGGAAGCCCTGGGGCCCACCGCCTTCCAGGGAATAAAAAAATATTAGTGTGGGCCACATGGACCCCATTAAGTCCTGGGGCCCACCACCACCCCTGGAGCCATTTAAATTTTTTGAACAGACGGATTGGGGATGTGTGGCCCCCTCCTTGGCCATATATCGCTCTGGGGACCACCACCTCCCGGGGTCGGCCAGTGCACAACAAAGGAGTGGGGCCACGCGGCCTCCCCCTGGAGTCATTTATGGTTCTGGGGACCACTACCACCCATGGCTGGCTCCTGCTATCTCCTGAGGTGCCCACCCTTGGGAGACAGCTGTTTGCTTTTGCTTGGTGGGAGGTGTGACAGCTCCCACCAAGCAAAAGCAAACACTAACTCTGCTCCCAGCAAGCAGGAGCGTGAAAACTGCTCCTGCTTGCAGGAAGTTGAGTTTTCATCTAAACAGATGAAAGATTTCTCCTGCGTTCAGGGAGCTGCATATTTAGCAGCTCCCTAAATGCAGGAGCAATGCTGGCTGCTGTAGGGAGCCGGCTGCGACTGCAGATGCCTTGAGGCTCCCCCAAGGTCCTTATGGTTAAGTGGGTACCCTGAGCGGCCAGGGCACCCAGCAGGGTGTGGCCTGGCCCCGGGGATAGTACTCTGGGACCAAAATCAGCCCAAGGAGGGGGCCCGCGTGGCCACCTTCCTAATTTAATTTAGGAGTTTGGCCCCACAGAGGTGAAGGTACCCGGGGCCCAGAGGGGATCCATGCTGCCCCCACTAGTGTTTATTTTGCCCCGGAGAGGTGGTGGTCCCTGGGGCACCTTTAAGCCTTAGGATGGGGGTCTGTACGCCCCCTTAATTTTTTTTAATAAAGCCCCAGGTAGGTGATGGTCCCCAGGGCAAAAAAAGAGCCCTAGGAGGGGGGGCCCATGCACCCCTT
Source organism: Pleurodeles waltl (assembly GCF_031143425.1). Taxonomy (NCBI): domain Eukaryota; kingdom Metazoa; phylum Chordata; class Amphibia; order Caudata; family Salamandridae; genus Pleurodeles; species Pleurodeles waltl. Next base: position 332,004,429 of record NC_090443.1, read on the forward strand.
CCTTTTATTTGATGTTTTTGTGTATGCCCTCAAGACCTGGCCCACCTGAGGCATTTTTTTGTATACAAGCCCTTTTTTCAAAAACATATTTGCTGCTGATTCGTAAATTTGTGGCAAATATTTTTAAAAATGCTTTTTACCTAGGCAGGATCCCAGGGGACCCCAGCCCCAAGGCTAGGATGTTAGGCTATTTCTACTCTAACCCCTTTTCTTTTGTTTCCCAAGGCTGAGTGTGGCACAGGGGTAACTGGTTAATGAGATTTTGGCCGCAGGCCAGTCTCTGAGGTCAACCCCTGTCACACACAGCCAAAAGGCCGTGCGGGGTATGGTGCTTATAAAGGTTGGCTGAAGGGTAGGCCACAGGCTAGGTCCTGCATGCAAACACTACTGTGCACGGCCAAAGGGGTTGGGTGTATATAAGGGGTATGCCACAGAGGCTGGCTACAGGCCAGGCCCTGCGGCCAACCTCTGCCGCGCACATCCAAAGGCCTTTCATGGCGCAGGGTTGGGTGTAAATAGGGGTCGGCTGCAGGGCCTGGCCGCGTCAGTGGTTGGATTAACGTGAAGTAATTATAATTACTTAACGTTTGACATAACATAGAAATTCACTGAAAAAGCAAAGGTTACATGGACGTTGTAGTTAGAAAAACAACTTGGAAAATGCATGGAAATTCAGTTAAAAAACAAAGGTTACTGGGATGTTATAGTTAGGTCCTGAATTTACACAAACAAAACTATAGAAATTCAGCAGTTATAATTATGGTTAACTCACATAACTATTACCTATGCCCTAAAGTAACTATAACTTCACCCTCGCCATGCACTGCAAATTATCTCACACATTACAACACCCATGACATCTTTGATAACATCATTGATAATATCAATGTAATATTTGTAGTAAAAATATTGAGGAGAAAACTGTGCATGGTGGGGGCGCGAGTTATAGTTACCTTAGGGCACAAGTTTTAGTTACTTGAGTTAACCATAAGTATAACTGCTGAATTTCTTTGGTTTTGTGTGTGTAAATTCAGAACCTAACTATATCGACTCTGTAAACTTTGGTTTTAAGTGAATATATATATAGAGAAAGGATCCTTTTTGTCTCCGCCGAGAGAAAGAACTCAGACAATAGTTTAAGCTGATTGTTATTTATAGAGTTATTTCCACAAGAAACGTCGCTGGGAACGTCCTGAGTCCTTTTATGAGTCTTTGATGACGCCGCAAGTGTATTTCTAAACAAGTAAGGAAAAAGGAGGGGGTTAGCAGCATAAGGATTTCTCTGTATTGAAATCCTATGGACAGGCAAGAGAAATCTTAAGTGATTAGAATTATAAGTATTTGAGAAAAGAGTACTAGAGTGAAAGTAGAGTGATTTCAAAATGGCAGCTAGTAGAGAGAATAGAAGGATGGAAGCAGTACAAAAACGTTTTGTCGGCCTGAGTCACAAACAGTCACTGGAAAATGCTAATGGGTACAAGGAGGAGCAAGCTATAAAACAATGATGGGACAATCTATGGAAAATCTCGAAAAAGGAACAAGCAAAATGGTGGGAAGCCATTACACTTCAGAAATTTGTTGAATGTAATCGGATCCCTAGAGGGTTGAGAATTTTTACTGTACCCAATACAACAAATCCTGATCCGGAGATGATTGAGGAGTGGATGATGAATAATCACAATTGTTCTTTGGGAATGTTGAAAATATTGATTAAATATGCCCGTAAGGAAGTAGAGACATTAGCAATACAGATTGATACAAACATGCAGACATTGAAAGAGAAATGTACTCCTGAAGTGTATGAGCAAGAAACATCTAGATTAAATGAGCGCCTCACTAAATTGGAAGAGGAAATAATGGCCAAGAAACAAAGGAAATTTCAAAGAGATGAGGCTGATTATGAACAGGGTCGGATTCTAACGTTTGGACGCAGATTCGACCATTTGAGAGGTAGCAGTATGCTACAAGGTGTGAGACAGCAACCGGAGAGACCACAAAGTATTACTACAGGAGGTGCACAGGCACCCCTGGTTGGAAGTGTAATGCAAAGCAGTGAAAGTGACACAGGGGAAAGTAATGTGTCAAATCAATCTGAAGTTGAATCTGTAAAATCCAACATTTTAAAGGAGTTCGACCTCATGGCACAAGGAAGATTGAATATTCAGAGAGGTCGAGGTGCACAAGGGTACAGAGGCCGAGGAAGAGGAGCAAGAGGAGGAAACAAAAGTCAAAGAGACGGTACAAAACAAGGAGAGATTACGAATTTTATGAGAATACGCACAAGAAGACAGCATTCATCCAATCAAGGAACAAATTGACAGTTGTCAATTTAGCAGATATAGGGGGTCATTCTGACCCTGGCGGTCTTGGACCGCCAGGGCCACGAATGACGGAAGCACCGCCAACAGGCTGGCAGTGCTTCAATCCCCATTCCGACCGCGGCGGTAAAGCCGCGGTCGGATTGCCGGGGCCAGCGGTCATCCGCCGTTTTTGCCCCGGTTGGGAGAATCCGCCAGGGCAGCGCTGCAAGCAGCGCTGACCTGGGGATTCTGACCCCCGTACCGGCAGCCTGTTTCTGGTGGTTTTCACCGCCAGGAAGAGGCTGGCGGTAACAGGTGTCCTAGGGCCCCTGGGGGCCCCTGCACTGCCCATGCCGCTGGCATGGGCAGTGCAGGGGCCCCCTAACAGGGCCCCGGCCTGCTTTTCACTGTCTGCCTGGCAGACAGTGAAAAGTGCAACGGGTGCAACTGCACCCGTCGCACCGCCGCAACACCGCCGGCTCCTGTGTTGCGGCCTCATTCCCGCTGGCCCAGCGGGAATGTCAGAATGGGGGCCGCGGAATTTTGGCCGTGTGGCAGCCAAATGGCGGTTTCTGCCTGGCGGGCGGCAGTAGCCGCCCGCCAGAGTTGGAATCACCCCCATAATGCTTATGAAAAATCAAGAAAAAGTGTTGGCACTGGGGTTGTCATTTTGCCCGACGGCGAATTTTGATTATGTTCAAAGTAGAATTGATTTATTTCATTTTATAAGAAAGTTAAAACTTAGATATTGGTATGCCACCAAGTCACCCGGTGAATTAGAACAGGAGAATGTGGAACCATCCAACTTACTTATAAGTGACTTGGAGGTTTTACAAACAATGGGAGAACTAGTGGGGGACTTGGGGTGGAGTAATGTCCCTGAAAAAAGTCTTTACAAGGAAGGATTGAGAACAGATCTGAGGTGCGATACTATTGTTAAATTTTGACCTAAATCCAAATTTTGTCCACAGGTGTCACAAGGGACGATAGAATCATTTGAGAAATGCATGGTACTGGAGCTTGAGAGAATTGACAAAAAGAGGAATGTGGGTCATAGAAATAAAAGCTATTAAGGAGTTAAGTTATATGAAAGAAATTGTTATTAAACAATCTGACGAAGGGGGCAACATAGTAATCTGGCCTCTAGATAAATATTTAGCAGAAAGTTTAAGACAATTGAGAAGAAGTGACCAATATGAAGTGACTACTAGACACTAGTACATACAAACCTTGAATAGTTATCGAGAGGGATTGGGTGAATGGAAAGAGAAGTCATTAATTACTAATGAAGAATATCATTTTCTAAAATGTGATTTTCCGAAACTACCTGTGTTGTATTTACTAACCAAGTTACATAAGGATTCTAAGAACCCTCCAGGTAGACCAATAGAGTCCTCAAGGGCTAGTGCCCTTGAAAACCCTTCCAGATATGTTGATTATTTTCTACGACCATTTGTGCAGTCATTATCTTCATACATTAGGGATACAAGTGATTTTTTGACTAGAATTGAAGGCATAACATGGGAGAAACAATATTTATTAGTAAGTTTGGATGTTGAAAGTTTGTACACTTCTATTCCACACGAGTTAGGAATTCAAGCTAGTCAACATTTTTTGAGAGCTAGATCTCTGTCATACTTGCAGCACACAGAAATGTTACTAGATATGATGAAGGTGTGGTTGATGAATAATTTTTTCATTTTTGACAATCAGATCTACAGACAAACCCAAGGGACAGCAATGGGTACCTGTTTCGCTCCCAGCTATGCAGGCTTATATCTGGGCTGGTGGGAGGAACAGGTGGTATATAACAGTCATCAGTTTGAGGAACATGTAGTCATGTGGGTACGTTTTATTGATGACATATTTTGTATTTGGAAGGGAAGCAAAGTGCAGGCTATGACATTAGTAGAGGGTTTGAATCAAAACATTTGAACTTACGGTTTACAGCACAAATTCATGCCACTCAAATTGAATTTTTAGATCTTAAATTAGAAGTGAGAGGGTCTAAGTTGGTGACCTTATTGTTTCGTAAGAAGACAGCAGGAAACAGTTTATTGCATGCAAGAAGTTGTCACACTAAGAAGCTAATAGAAAGTATACCTTATGGTGAGTTACTAAGAGCAAGGAGAAACTGCAGTGAAAAGGAAGATTTTTTTGGAGGAAATTAAGGTCATGAGGAGTAGATTTTTAGAAAGGGGCTACTCTAACAAATCCATTGAGAGTGCATGTGAGAAGGTGTTGTTAACAAATCGAGAGGAAGCATTAATTCCACACACCAAGAAAGGCTTGGATCCACAACAGTCAGTTAGATTTATTATGGATTTCCACAACCAAACATGGGAATTAAGGAATAGTTTGAACAAATGTTGGAATATGCTAAGGGCTGATGAAGCAGTTAGGAAATGTGTGGATGATAAAGCTCAAATAACTTTTAGAAGAAGTCTGTCACTGAAAGACCAGTTGTGCAGAAATGTAGTTCAATCTCAAAATGAGAGTCAAAGATCTATACATGGCTTCTATACGTGTGGAACTTGCAAAGCCTGTAGATTTAGCCTGAATTGTCAAGAAATAGTATTACATAAAGAGATGAAACCATTTGTAATTAGGAAGCATTTAACTTGCAATACTGAATATTCAATTTACTCGTTATACTGCCCGTGTGATCTAGTGTACATAGGCAGTACAATCCATAAAGTTAAGAAACGGATATTGGAACATTTAAGGGCGGTTAAGAATGATGATAAACAATATCCAGTGGCTAGACATTGTGCTAGATATCATGATAAAAATGTACATTTGTTGAAATTTTGTGTTTTGGACAGTATCCCTGTGAACAGCAGAGGGGGGAATAGAGAACAAGAATTGCGCAGACTGGAATCAAAACTGATCATAAAGTACAGGACATTACAACCAAAAGGATTGAATATGGATGAAGAATTGGCAGCTCATTTAGGTTAAGAATTTTGGGAAGTAATGGCATGATTAGAATAAGTTTAAAGTCTAAGGGTAGTATATAGAGCTATCTATGGTACAGATGAGGTGAGATGAATTTCATCATATATAAATTTATTGAATTTCTTTATTTTATTTTATTTACAGAGCGATTTGAGATGGCAGTCTTGTATGATGGAAGCAGGAGAGCTATTATATTTCTTTCGGTTTCCAGCACTTCTAGAAGGTTACAAGTAAAAAAACACAGTTTTTCATGTATATTTTTCATATATATATTTTTTTTTTATATATATTTTTACATATTGTAGTTGGAGTTTAGTTTGAACTTCACATATATACATAATCTCTGTGGAAAGTTTGCTAAGTTGTCAATTTGTATGTGTATTTCCTCATTTTCACTATGATTCCATGATAGTAGATAACAATCTTAGAGAGAATCCATTGAGTGGTGAATAATAAGTTTCAAGTACAACGTTCCAAGATAGCCGACAAACTTCAGGGATGATTGTATTTGGTGTGGAAATGTAGTCTTTTCACTATTGTTATATAGGGGTTTGTTAGTCAAGATGTAGAAATAGGACTACTGTAAAGAGTATAGTTTGTTGAACTCGTGAACAAGGAGCAGGAGCTCCGAAACGCGTTGAGTTTTTTTCTGCCATTTTCACAAATAAAATAATACACTTGCCAAATTAAAGGAGCTTCTGGACGCTGTCTACTTACCCAATATCCAGGAGGAGTAGGCGTTGTGTTTTTGTTGGTGATATTTGGGGCTCGTCACCCCTCCAGGAGCCAACCGCAACGTTGGGCGTCGGTACGGCGAGTATTAACTGTGTGGATATATATGTATATATATATATATATATATATATATATAGATAGATAGATAGATAGATAGATATACACACACACACACACAGAACTGAGTAAACACCAACTCTTGTGGAAAAATTATGGTTTTATATATTGTAAGGTGCTCTGACACCCTTGGGTCATGCTTGTGTTATGCAAAACTCTAAAACAAAAAAGCACATACCCAAATGAAGAAAGACAAAAGGGGCAATAAGTAACCTTTAAGTGTGTCCACAGCAAGGTCTTACTAGATCGCATACAACATAAAAAAGACAGCTTTGCCTGTAGTGGGGTGACTTGCTTCTCTTTATACCGGGTGTCGAATTTAGACCAACAAACAAATGGACAAACTTAGTGGAGGGCTGGCGAGCTGTCAGAATGACATTCACTCAGCGCTTAATTTGAGCTGGTGGTTGCGGGTGGGGCCCACCAGCACTACTTTTTGCTGGCCAGCACTTATTTTAACTCCATAGACTTTGATCTAAAGCAAGAGAGAAAAACACTTAAAAGGAAAGGAGGAGGAAGAGACTTTAGACTGCACCGACCCTGGACATCTGTGAAATCTGTGGGCACCAAAAGTTGTTATTTCACAAATTAAGCCTTTCATTCACCCTTTTGATGGCATATTGAAACAGAAGTTAGTTTTGCTCAATCTTCATGCATGTGGCTGTAGATTGTGGAGGTACGAGTGCTAAACTCTGCCTTGCTGTTGATATAACAAATCCTTCCATAAAAGCAGCAAAGGGGAGGGCATATGCTACAGCCAGGAGCTCAGAGTACCACAACCTCTGAGCCTTGTCTGGAACTATCAGAATGAGCTGTACTCAGTCCACCTGATATTTTTCAGCACCTGTGAGATCAGAGGCAAATGTAGAATGATATACAGGAGTTTGGAATCCTGTCGAAGGCAGGACAAATCTCATAAAGACCCTTGATATAGTAGCTCAAGTGGAAAAGGCTGGACATTTAGTAGATTTGGAAATCAGACAATGGAGCACCCCATTGTATGAAGATGGCCTGAGCCACCCACCTCTGGGTATAGACAATACTCGGTGTTGACAAATCATTCTAAGTACATCTGCTCGAATGTTGAGCGATCATCTTTGATGAGTGACCAGCAGGGTGATCCAGTGAATTTTCAGCCTACGCCACAAATGTAGGTGCTTCCAGGAAGAGGTAGTTCTGCAGTAACACATGGCGTCCATGCTAACCATCAGAACCTGGATTGTCTTGCTCTTCCTAAAAGACAGAAAGGCCTTGACAGCCAGTTGGATAACACAACGCTCTAGAAGATTTATACAGTGGTAGACTGCTCTACTGCAGATGAGAGACTTCTTATAGCCACATTGTCCAGGTGACCCTTAAAATGAGAGACAATGCATTCATTACACTGTGACTTCTCGAACGGGTATGTAGAACGTTCTGCTGCAGGGTAGATTGTTGCATTCATCTGATACCAGAGAGTCTTCCCCAATGGTGAGTTCACTGCAAGCACAGGTTTCATTAAAGAGCCCGAATGTGCCATATAGCTGTGATACCAGCAGGATGCAAGGCGCTAAGAGACCCAGGACCCTCAGAACCATCAGAGCTGGAAAAAAAACCTCGCCTAAAACATCAGGCTATTTGCCTGAATATCTTTGACTCACTGCAGAAATGGCAAAGCCTTCAAGGTGACCATGTTCAAGATGTCCCTGATAAAGGGCAGTCATTGTGAAGGTTGAAGATGAGATATAAACTCAGTCGAAAACCGAAAGAGAGGATAGTGAACTGAAAGTGATCTGATCTCACCACAAAGCAGAGATTTTTATTGTAGGCTGCAGGACCAGTACATGAAAATAAGCTTCCTGCAGTTCCAAGGATTCCATCCAAACATCATGGTTCAATTCCAACAGAACCTGAGCCACAGTCATCATCTTCAACTTCTCCTCCTTGAGCAATGAGTTCAGAACTCTGAGGCCTAAAACTAATCTCAAGCCCCTGTTCTTCCTGATCAAGATTTAACCTCAGTAGCAGCCATTGCTTGCTCCACATTGGATACAAGCTCAATAACCCCCTTGGCAATCAACATTATCACCACCTTGGAAAGGATGTTAGTGTGGCCTGCTGACATCTCGGCATGAACAGGGATAATATGAGGAGGGGAGTCCTGAAAGGAAAGGGCATAACCAACTTGGACAATCTATAGTGCCCAAAAGTCTTAGGTAATTGAGTGACAGTGGGGAATGCCAGTTTGAGGACAAAGTAAGAGGGATGGGCACACTGCCAAGAGGCACACCTCTAGTGCCACAAAATCATTGTGCAGGCTACTGTATGGGCTATCATGGCTGCTGCTGTTGGAAAGCGAGGCACATAGGGCCAGCTGGGGAGAACAATCCTAAGGAACAAGCCATATGTGGTGTTTTTGAGACTCTCGAGTGGTGCATAAATCTTTTTGATAAAACGTCTGTCCCCCACCAAAGGGCATATTCATCAGTGAAGCCTTGACGTCTGTGGAAAAAATAGTGGAGCATATCCAGGCACATCGCCTAATAATGAAGCTGGTGCGCACTGCACTAGCAACTGAGTCTATGATGACAAGACCATAACGTAAAATCTATTTAAATATGTCTAGTCCAACTAGGACTGTTTGTGTGCAGGCACTTTGTAGGCCTTCCGGTAGCACAGGAATAACTTCATATGCAATGTCCCAGAGGGTGTGACTATAGCGAACCAACAGGCAGAGAGCATTCAAAGACCACAGTGCCAGACCGCTGTAAGAAAGCACGTTCCTCCCCATAGAATCAGTTATCTTATATTGCCTGCCTGCCACAAGGAAAGTGTTAAGATTCATTTTGCAAGTGGACATCAGCACCCGAAGGCTCTCTGGCGTAGGATGCTGTGTCACAAACGTAGAGTCACCAGGCATTGACCTGCAGTGCCTAGCAATGTGGTGATTCACCACCGCCATAGAAAATGTTTTTGAGCAAGCTAAGATAATCGGGTCCATCAGTGCTTCATTAAGTGGCAACAGAGGTTTTGATGTAAAAGGTCCTTCTGCCGTACATCCGAACCACAACAGTGTAAAAGGCACTTCCTTTAATCAGAGGACCCAAAAGGGAATCATGGTCAGGTTTTAAAGAGGTACCTAGGCCACTAGCATTCTGTAAATCGAGATATAAGCCAACATCAGTATAATGAGAGGGTGTTAATTACCCACATCCTCATGATCATAGTCACCATGTTGGGCAAGCTACAGACCTTGTATTGCATCAGAGTCAGACTCAAAACTAGTCTTCATCATCCTATAGCATGGGTACCAAGCTAGAGGAAGTGGAGGAAGAACTTCTCCCAAAATGGATTTTGCCTTTGTCTTTGCACAGTGTTGTGACACTGATCAAGCCCTAGCTGAAGGATCCACAGCTGGAATCGAAACCAGTGGTGGCAATGAAGGAGGAATGACCAATGAGGATGGTGTCACATGGGTGGACAACCCACCTAGCACAATAAGAGGAGTAAGATGACTTTGCCCTTGGTCTGTTGGCACCGGGTGGAGGGCCGGTCTGTAGCAATTCTACTGCAACTGCTGTTAGGTTCGTGAGGGCAGAAGGTACACCAGAGGAAACACTTTCAAAATCTTCAGCACAGCTTGTTTGGGTGGCAATAATAGCTCAGAAAATCAGGTGTCTAGGTTAAGCATCAGGGCCTAACAGGACATAAAAGCCAAAATTGCGTTTTTGAAACTGTAAGTTCTCTCTTGAGATCTCGAGCATCTGGACGTTGAAAGGCCTTATTAGTTTCCTATGCTTCTTTTTTGACTTGCCCCTCAATTTTGACTTCAACTAACCTGGGTAGGGCGATCTGAGCCAGGACTGATCTCATGACCTGGATCAACCCTGCTTTTTGCACTCAATGACAGAGTTTGGCTTCCTGTTCCTTGATGGCTTTGGGTTGCACTAGGGAACATCTGTAACAGGTTTTAGAGTTAAGTTTTGTGCCTCTGGACCACAGGTAGTTATCATGTGGATTCGTTCCTGACTTCTGCTTCCAGCAAGCACCACATTGTTTGGCAGCTGGCATCTCCAGTGGTGGCATTCTTTTACACTGCTAAGAAATTTGAAAGTTCAAAAGGCTTTGCTAAAGTAGCAAAATCAGTCATAGGAGAGCTCTAAATCCATGGGGAAGGGTGCTAAAAAAGTAACAGACGTCAACACACACAAGGAGAGCTTATAAGCAGCTCTGTCTCATCAAGTGCAGAAGTTATGGTTATTCCTCACTGAAGGCTGTTTTAAGACTAAAGCCAGAAAATATAATCTTACAACTGTGCTAAGTCAATGAAAAGATAGACAAAAAGCTGTCTTAAGCATGGAAATACAATGTTTGTGCAAAAGTCTTCATAAATCAGGGCTATATTTCCTAGCTTAAGACAGAAAGGACATAAACGCTTTAGTAAATCATCAAACCGTTTGTTTCCAACTGCAATCTGTTGACAGTCTTCAAAGCACTGAGAAGCCCTGCGTGGAAATTCGACCACAAAATGTTTTTGGCTAAATCTGTCAAGGTACTGGTGGAAAATCCCTACCTCCTTCAGGGCAAGCTTGGTACAAATCTCGTACAAAATATGGGGACACTTTTGATACTCCTGAAATAGATTTGAAAAACGGATACTAATATAGGACACATATACAGTCAAAAGCAACATAATGTCACATTTGCAGTCAAAATGGGTCTTGGTAGAATGCTTTTGCTCCCATGAAATGTTTATCAAATTCTTCTAACTCAAGCTTGCAGAGGAAAAGGCATTACACAATGGTGCAACGATCTGGCTTTTGAAATGCGTTGCAAGCCAAGTAAAGAACTTCATTTGAAAAGTGAAGTTACTTTGTAACAGAATGAGTTTTGTGGGGAATAGTTGAATGTGTCTTGCAACAAATAAACCTTTCAGTATATTTACCAGGGATGAATATGCATATGGTGGACCCGAGTCACAAAATGTTCAATAAATAAAAAAGGCAGAAATTTGTTTCCGGTGTATTACACCTATATTTTAATAAATATTCAGAATATTTGCCAATTCACAATTTTAGAATGTCAGGTGTAACTCTCCCCAATTCCTGTGAAGACTCACACGTAAAGGCATGTACTCATAAGGAAATACACATCTGCGCCTGTGGACATGTGACACAAAAAATACCACAGAGCATGATTTTGTTTTTCTCTGCAAGTAAAACTGTTTCCCATGTGGAAACCCATTCATCTGCACTTCAACAAGTTAGTCAGCCCCTCACCCCCCACACCCCACTTCGATTCCCTTTCAAAAATATACTCACTCGTGCTCAAAACAGACCAGAATAAAAAGCTTTTCCTGGGTTGGAAAGCACCTACAAAATAAGCTACATACCGAAATCAAATTTATTTGTTGCCATTTGCCAACAATTGTGGATGGACCAACACAGGAACATCCACAAAGCAGCTCTCATTCTCTGAAATGGAAATTTTCAGAATACAGTAACTACATCTCTGTGGTCATTTGTGAGGGAAAAATCAGATCGTTCTGATTCTGTGAATAAGGAATGAGAGCTTATCCCTCAGAGGAGATGTTTTTTGCATGCCAGAGAGGATATTAGGACCTCAAAAATCAGACCCTTTTTACCTAAATACAAATCATTTACCCAGTTGGAGGTTATTCTGAAAATATGCCATGGACTTCAAACTCGGGGTCTAGACTAATGATGGACGCCAGAACTAGGCCAAGAAAAAGCATCCATTTGAAAAACTTGAGTTATGGCCTGACAAACTTCAAGGAATGCCCTAGCAGTATATATGAACATTCCTAGCAAAGAACCTAAAGCAGCGGTGTCTAACCTAGGGTATGTCCATGCCAGGTGCTCAGGCTAGCCCTAAAGAAAAACTTTACATAAAATACATTTAAATGGAGATCATTAACATAGTATTTGTCCTGAAAACCTAATATGGATCAAGCACTCATGATCTTACACTCGCAAGTAGCTTCTATGTACAGTTTCGATAATGTACTCCAAGTAGAATATGCTACCAACTAAAAAAAAAATACTACATTTCCAGGGACTATGCCATCCTGTTGTAAGTCCTTCTGAACACTTATGCTCCCAGTTACAAATATTTGCATTTAGGATTTAAGTCACATTAGAGTAGAAAAATTGTGTTTTGGGAATTCATGCAGCACTAATACACTGGAGCTGACTACCTTTCCACTCCCCTTTCCAACCACGCTTCAGTATCAAGCAAAGATAGAATTATAAAATGTAAAGGAAACCAAGTAAGAACAGCTCAACTTACGCAGAAAGTATTCTGCTGTATCTGCTTCATAATCCGCATCTTCTGGGAAGTGATCGATCTGTTTACAGAGGCCTTTAAAATTTCCTATGAATGAAATAAAAGGAGAAAATGTGCATTAGCATAAAATGTAAAACCAATATTAATATTAACAATAATGTGATAATGATATAAAAAAATAATACTATTACTACTACTAATAATAACAGTAGTTTGCTCATTGCATTGATCAACTTTGGAGGCACTGGAACAGACGCTACTGCTCACCTCAAAGGTTCTCGATTTCTCTAATATGGAAGGAAGGATACCTTGGTGAGCCCAATGGTAATCAAAACCTCTGACAGCGTGATTTTTGTAGTGACCAACTCTGATGCAAGAATTTTCAGACATACTCAATATGAAATGAAATAACATTTTTGTGCTCTGCTCCTCCTCTCCTAACAACAAGGTTATTTCTTTAATTTATAATCTGATTCCCTCTTGTAATGATGCTGCAAGGCTGCTGCTAACAATTGCCTTGTCGGAGCAATGCCCCTACACGTGGTTATTTTGATTTCTCGTATCTCCTCCTTTCTCGCTGGTTTATCTCCCTCCATTCCATTATGCTCACATCATTTCTCTCCTATTTTACATATCCAATCCCCCTTGCTTTCCCTTTCCCTTTTACAGTGACATGTCCCGCAGGACCAATCAAAACGGCTGTATCCACAGACTGAAGAAAGAGACTGCAAAAATAGGGGCCACAGGACATCTCTTACCAAATACATTTCTTCCTACCTGTGTATCTAACCTACTAAGCACTTCCCCACAATATCCCAGGGCATGATTTAGAATTGCAAATTAAGCCAGTTCCACAATGTGTGGAAAGTGAGTTTGGCTACATTTGTAGTTTTGTAGAGAGATACTTATTTATGATCAATATTTTGACAGATGGCTTTGAGGCTATGTTTTTGCAGTCTGTAATCTGACGTGGAATCCATTATTTTTTGCTTCTCTTTGCCGTTAGTTCTGTAGATCGGTGTATACCTCTGTCCTCCACTAGACCTGCCAGCCATTGTATTTACGGTAAAATATGGAAGGTCTGGCTTATAACTGAAAATGCAAGCCAGACCTATTGCTACCAAAAGTCGTGACATTGTTTAAAAAAGTCTGTGTTGGCACACGTATTTACTTTGTCATATTGCAATGGCAGGTTAACATACAAAAAGTATTTTTGTTGCATCTTACAGAATGTCAATGTTTGTGCACTTCTTTACTTTGTGTACAAAACCCAAACAATATGCTGTTATAACAACAAAGTCAAACAAAAGAACATGCAAAGGGTTATTACTGGATAACAGTGTATTATACATGCTAAGGCATCCAAACAGCACCCACTACCTAAACAAAATGGGTGCGAGTCAGCAATTAAAATGTCATTGTGAGCAAAGTTAATACATCAAAGAATACACACAGGCTCTCTGTAACAAGCTTCACGTTGTGTTGCAGCGACAGTGTAACAAAGGGCCAGATGTATCAAAGGGTTTTATCCATTCTGTGTCTATGGGAAAATGCGTTGGTACATATGGCCCAAAATGACTGCATGGGACCCCATCACCAATACCAAATGACAATGCAAATGTGACAATTTGGCCATCCATAAAAATGCCAGAACCTGAAAGTGGCCATCTAAGCAGTGACAAACCATGGAAAACAAATTAAACCCAGTGTTTGAAAGGGACTGGCCTAAAGCCCACACTCTCTCTCATTCTTCTCATTGTACTCTCTTGAAGACTTGAGGTTGACGACAAAACAAGAGCTGCCTGTAGCCATCACATAAAAAGGTTAACAGAAGTATATATAAAGTAGAGGAAAACATTATTTGTCCCAAAATTATCAACTAGAAACAAGGGTTTGTTCTTTTTTTAAGACAATGGGCCTGATTACAACTTTGGAGGAGGTGTTAATCTGTCCCAAAAGTGACGGTAAAGTGACAGATATACCACCAGTCGTATTACGAGTCCATTATATCCTATGGAACTCGTAATACGGCTGGTGGTATATCCGTCACATTTGGGACGGATTAACACCTCCTCCAAAGTTGTAATCAGGCCCAATGTTTTCTTATTGAATTCCTCCTAGTTAATTGCAGTCACCTTCCCAGCGATGTTTCAGTAGGCTGTTTCAATAGATGGATTCCAAGACAGCAAGCAATACGTGGATCTTGAATGACGACCAAAGGTAATTTATAGTTTTAGATTTGGTCCAACCTAAAGTATGCTCCTCTGCACTCATGTCCAATTTTGGGGAACAGCCAAGGCCGATATGCATTTAGTTTGTCCCAATCACTCACGACACAGATAGGGTAAAACGATGGAAAGGAGTGTAACCAGAGAAATTACAGTAATTCAGATGGAGTCAACTATTTCCATCTATACATTTTGTGCTGCCTTCTTGGATCATCGACCTGTCATAGATTCTCATAGTTAGGTCCACTTAAACCCTACTCCAGAGGCACATGTTTATGATTGATACTCAATTTCCAGTGGTGTCTAAGGTAAAGCCAAGAAGCCTGGATGCGTGCCAGATTCTTTTGAAGTGCACATGATCTATATTCACATACAATATATCTAAAGGAGAATCATTCACAGAGCCTATGGCTATCCTCATTATTAAATTGTACTCCCTTGTTCATCTCCAAAATTATTAACAATTTAAATAGCGCACACCTCAAAATTAAATTGTATATTCATGTTTCGTTATCCTTTACATTACATATGCACCTCTGCAGGAGGTGCATCCACCTGGTTTGATGTCTGACTGTAATTGCAACCTGAATCATTTATATTATGAATGATCTCAGCAACAGAGGCATCCTATTAGTGAGCTATTGAACAAGAATGGAAGCCTGTGTTGTACAGGTTATGTGGTCTGCAGCAGATGCACCGACCCACCGTGCTATCTTACTTGAATGTAACATGGCAATCAGGTTACACAAAGACATTCTTAGAAGGTGCATTAACATCGTGTCTGATGGGGCTGGAATTAGTGGTCTTCAGGTAAAACACAAAGGTCTCTACAGCACAGGGATGTCCGAACATTGGGTCAAGAAGGCTGGAAAAGGCCAGACTTTCAATCTAAGGTTACCTATAATTAGCCGGCATCGATATCATTGCCCACTCCTGATGCATAAAGCCCCTAAAATGTCTTCACAAATCGAAGGTAGTAAAGTAGTGACCCAGAGTTTAATGGGGAGCCAATTTCACCAGGAATCCTGGCTCATCTTCATGAAAGGGTCTAAAGAAGAGACTTTGGCCCTCATTACTACTTAAGAGCTAAATTCTGATCCTGCATGTTTGCCAAGGGTTCGGAGGTACGAGCTATGTGCGTTATTACACCCTCACAGTTTCCCCTGATAAATTCAGGCAAGCCAAACCTGCCGAAATGTATCTAGTGAAAAGGCATGGAAAGAGGCAAAGCATGCAGAATTCAGTACATTAAAAAACAATTAAGCATGGCTCCATTTCCCTTTAAAACCCCATACATGATAAATACCACACCCTATCCCGACAAACTTGTAATGAAAGCCATAGTGGTTTACATTTCACTGGTTGGTCAGCCTGGAGCCAAGAAAGTTCTTTGAGAGTCATGGTGGAAGACATGTTTTAGGATTAAATGGAATCTAGATCCTGGACTATGGATCCACAGGAGTATTGATGTTCTTTTCTTTAACATGGATGTGTTTACTAAGTATATTCATCCAGTTGGCAAAGTAAAGAGTCTTGATGAGTTCACATCTATGGTTTGTTCTAGGCCCACAACAACTCTTCTCTGCATCAAATTCAGTTATAGAATTATAGGTGGGTAACAGTGAATTAATGGGATGTTTTTCATAGAGGTGTTCTGAGTGACATCAAATAGACAAGGAGAATTAACTTGTCATGGGCGGAGTTGACCAATTCCGACTCTGCTTAATTCCACAGAGTTGAAAAAAAACTCGGTGAAAGTCCGCAGAGGCGGAGTTCCGTGACAAGCGGAGTCCTGAATGCGCCCAATCTTGGAAGCGCTAAGCAGGTTCTGGCCTGATCAGCCAGGACTGACCCTGCTTAGTGCTTCTGAGATTGGGTGCATTCAGGAGGGCCAAAAGCAGTGAAGGCTGCATTTGCAGGCCTCTTGTGCACCGGCCTTTTCTGTGTGTAGTGCACACGGGACAGGCCGGTGCACAAGAGGCCTGAAACGGCAGCCTTCACTGCCTACAGGTCTGGCATGTGCTCCAGCTCCAGTAAGCACAAACAACGACAAAAAAAGAGACGAGGACTCAACTGGTTCTTCTCGAGGGTCCTCCTCTCCTTGTCGTCGGACAGCAATGAGTCGTCTTCAGCAGTTGCTTCCCTCTGGCTCTGCTCCCCTGCGCACTGCAGCCCAAACATGGGCTGCAGAGCACACCAGATGAGCTCTGCTCCGCTGGCGGGGCTAGTGTTTTTTTTTGGATAACTCAGCACTCCAAGCAAGTTCCAAAAACTCTGTTAGCTCCACCACCAGAGTGGAGCTCCCCACTCACCCCTAGAATGAACCTCAAGGTGTCTAGGGTATCACTCAGAACACCAAGTTGGAAAACATCCCCATAATTCCCTTTTTACCCGTTTATAGCTTTATGCTATGCGTGGTCCCCCAAAATCATCTGCCCCTGCTTTCAACTGCTACGCAGGAGCAGAGCAGTAATGAGGGAGCCACACATAACATGGCCTTTTTTCTGTGTCCAAAATATATATATTTTTTAAAACCTTGCCTCCTGCCACCCTCCCCCACCACTCTCTGTGCCCTCTCCCCCAAAAGCTGTGATCCAACTCCAGCTTACAGCACTGCTCTGGTAGGGTCTGTGCGAGCCTAACCATGGCAGCCTGGAACTCCTTTATGACATATAGCAACAGTGGGTAACAGCGTTTGTTAACAACTGTTGCTGTTTTATAGCAGTGACTTGCTCAGTTTGAGTTCATTAATTCACGTTAGCTCTCTGTCACGTTCTCTGCCAGAGCCAAAGCATAGCAAATAAAATATGCACTGGCAAACCAGCAGGTCTGGCTTTGGCTGTCAACCTTTTCTCTTTGTCAGAACCTATTTTGTTTGTGAACAGTTTTTGAATAGACACACAAGCAGCGTTGAGGGACTGCCAGTCCCTCGTCTAAAAGGCATATTTTGTAATGCAATGACACACATGGTACCAGTAGTCCCTGGCATGGAAGGGTACTGCTTATTTTGCAGATGTGTACACGGAGTAGAAGTACAGTGTGGAATTCCTATAGCCTGAAGCCCAGGACATATTGTTTGGGGTCAAGGACAACAAGTTTGCATGTTTACTTTGTCCTTGGGACAAGTAGAACCAACCCCCTGCAGTGAAAACCCTTTGGCTAGTGGTTCACACTACCGCGTTATGGATCAAGCAAATAGAACTGTCTGAAGGTGAGGAAATATATGTATCCATATGCTAATGTTGTTCGAGCTTGTATTTATGGTTAATGCAAAGCCCTTATTATAAGCGTGAGCACTCTTACATGTTAGAAGCTCGGACTGCAGTAGTGCCAGTGGTTCAAGTTAAAAAATGTGTACACACATTTGCAAAGTTTTAACAATATGTAACGCTTGTAGAATGCTCTATGATGAGATGCTAATATTTGCAGAAGCTCAAAAGCAAGATTAATGATTATTTGCTTTCAAAATAAAATGTTCACAAAAAATGCAACTAAGAAAAACAACTTTTTGGTAAGTTACTGTGAAATTGTAGGTACCGTTTATTTGAGGCATTCAGTAAGATATTTTGATGCATGCTAGTATTTCCAAAAAATATTAATAATGGAAAATCAGTGAAACTAGTTTCAACAAGAATATGGGAAACATGAAAATAAACAAGCACAGGCAAAGCCAATAGGTCAGGCACTGGTGGTCAGTCTTTTGGTTCTGTTAATATGTGTCTTATTTTGACATGGCTTTTGTAAAAAGTTATTGTTATTGGAGCTGCCAGGCCCTCACCATTGTAACAAACATTGGCAAAAAGCAAATATATTTTTTGCCCCAAAAAGCATACATTGCCTCTGCAGTTTTCAGCACTGAACAAAACTTCTTTATGTGCCGATATGCTCCTTGTGAAAGATCAGGTTGCTATCACTCACAATGAAGCCAGCCGATATATAAAGAAAGAGATAGAATTTTAATAAAAATGGAATGTCTTTGTTAACGCCAGACCTTATTAGGGGCCCAATTTTTAAAGAACGTCTCAAAAATGCATCCATGGTATACGTCTTTGCATTAGTGCAGATTCACATATTTTGGAAATTCACAAAAATTTACAGAAGTAGACCAGTAAATCATTCTCCTAGAAAGTATTTGTAGACTGTATTGTAGCATGAGCAAATATGCATGTGTAGATTTGCTCATGCAAAAATATGGAGTGTTTACAAGTTCACTTTCCTTCTGCCAGTTACTTTTTTTCCCCAACCCTGGAAGAAGTTTTACTTCTGCCCTTATCAGGAGTAAATTTCCAACCTTTCCCAGTATCGGAAAAGATTAGCGAAGAGCTGATAAAAACACATAAAACATGCAAGTTAGTAGGTTTGCACAGACTCAAAAGGGCATTCCAACACTGGATCTTTTGCTTACCACTGCCTCCAGACCCAATATGTAGATCTGTGGAAAGGCAGCATGATAAGGAAATTGCTAGTATAATTTCACGCCCTACTATAGTATTACCCTTGGCATAGTCAGGGAGGCTATTATCAGAGCTCTAATATAATAAGACGGCTGCCATAATGTGTCGCCACTCTACATGGCAGCAAAGGGACAAGTAGATGTTTTTACAGGACAAGTAGATTTATGAAGGAATATGTCCTATGGACAAGTAGATATTTTATTAAATTCCACAACCCTGTGTCACTTAAGTAGGTTAGGCAAAGGCTTAAGTGGGCTGCCTGTGTACACTGCTGTACACTGTGGGGAATAGAAGCAAAATATGGATGATACTGCAGCAGACCAATGGATGAAGGCGGCTCTCTGAAAACCCTTGCATGTAAGTATTAATAATTTATAAATATTTAATTAAACAATTAAGGTCTTGGCTAAAACCTGTTCTAGATATATATACGTACATACAAGTATTTTGGATCAGCATCTTCATTGATTGGTCTGTTTAGATTTCATTTACATTCTGCTTCCGCCCATCAAACTGCACAGCATGGGCAATGAGTCAGTCTACTCTGACCATTTTCTAATCTACTGTGTGATTGACAGCATTTCCCCTTAGCAGTCCACCTAAAAAGAAGTACATTTATAAGCCAGGGCAACTGGACCAATACTTTTCTCTAAGAATGTTTTTTTTCATTTAATTATTTATAATTGTGTATCTTTTTTCATTCCTGTGTGTTTAAATTAGGTCTACAGGTGACAGTAATTCAGTGTCAATTTATTTTTACCATTAAAAAGCACTTTTTCCTGTCAATACTTTAAAACTGGGTGTTACATCTTAAAAGAAGACTCACTGCCAGCACTTTTTTCCCCTCGCCTTGTGTCAGGCAAGGAGAGGGCTGCATGTCTGGCCAACATTGATTTTTCTACGGTCACAACCACTAAGCAGAATATTTTATGGATGCTCTATAGTGCAGGAGGAGGTTGGCAGAGTGTGAATGTGTGAAGGGTGTCGAACCTGGGATTCTTCATTATTTGCCACTCAATTTGGGGAAATTCTATTCTCCTGGAAGAGTAGGCATGACTAGTCCTATATCTATGCAGTGGCAGCCGACAACTACTGAGAGTGGAGGGGCGGGCAAATGAGTGGGGGTGCGTGCAAGGAGGGGGGAGATTAAATAAATAATAACTTACCTTGCTTGCAAGGTGACATCCTCCTCGCTCTGGTTTCCGTCTTCTCTGCAGGCTTCAGCTCCCATTACCAATCCTGGTGCTGCTCTCATGCTGTTAACCAACATGAGAGAAGTGCCAGGATTGGAGGGAGCGGCCTCTCTTGGCGCTACCGAGGGCACTGGAGGCCTGCGGTTGCTCTGCTTGGTTGAGAGATTTAAAGTGTGCATGTCTGGCTGGCCATCTCAAGACAGCCGGCTAAAGAGACGTGCACTTTAAACAAGTGCACAGGCAGCCCACCACTCCTCCCTGCTACTGGCATTGGCACTCAGCTGGCCCTGCACCGTCCTGACTCTCGGTTCGTGGTTCAATCAATCAATCAATCAAAGAAATCTGTAGAGCACGCTACTCACCCGTTAGGGTCTCAAGGCGCTGGGGGGGGAGTACTGAGGGGTGGGGGGCGGGCCAGGGAGGGTCACTGGTCAAACAGCCAAGTCTTGAGGTTCTTTCTGAAGACCAGTAGGTCTTTGGTTTTGCGAAGGTCGGTGGGGAGGGAGTTCCAGGTTTTAGGGGCGAGGTAGGAGAAGGACCTGCCTCCTGTGGTGATGTGCTGGATGCGGGGGACTGTGGCTAGGGCGAGGTCGGCTGATCGGAGGTTGGTGTGGGAGTGTGGAAGTTTACTCTTTCATTGAGGTAGGTTGGGCCGGTGTTGTGGAGGGATTTGTGTGCGTGGATGAGGATCTTGAATGTGATTCTCTTGTCTATGGGGAGCCAGTGTATGGATTTGAGGTGTGGTGAGATTTGTTCGTGTCGGGGAGGCCAAGGACGAGGCACGTGGCTGTGTTCTGGATTCTTTGGAGTTTGCGTTTGAGTTTGAGTGTGGTGCTGGCACAGAGGGCGTTGCCATAGTCCAGTCTGCTGCTGATGAGTGCGTGTGTGACTGTCTTTCTGGTCTCTGGGGGGATCCATTTGAAGGATTTTTTTAGGGTGCGGAGTGTGTGGAAGCAGGAGGAGGTTAGAGCATTGATTTGCTGTGTCATGGAGAGGGCGGGGTCGAGGATGATGCCGAGGTTGCGTGCATGGGTCATGGGGGTGGGTGCGGGGCCTAGGGCGGTGGGCCACCAGGAGGCGTCCCATGTGGTTTTGTTGGGGCCGAAGATGATGACTTCGGTTTTGTTTGAGTTGAGCTTGAGATGGTTAGTGGTCATCCAGTTGGCGGTGTCTAGGTTGGTTGGGGAATGAAAAACAAAATGGTAATAAATTAACTTTAGTTCATCTCTGGGCAGTGTCTGGGGGCATTTTTAACAGTGGGGCGATGCTCCTCCACTATAACGGAGCCGCCCCTGCGTATGTGGCTGTCAAAGATGATGATGGTCTCTCCTGTGCTTACTGTCTGAAGATCTCAATCCAATATGGTGTCAGCTCTTTTCCGAGTGATATTTTTCCCTGCCTGGAAGTTCTCTTGTCGGAAAAAAGTTATTATCCCAAGGTTTCAAAGGGCCAGATGGGGTGGCCGCTATAATTGGTAGAGGCGGCCAAGCTCTGGAACACATTACCGGATTACATAGCGGGTTTAGACTCTCATATCGCTTTTCGAAAACAACTTAAGACTTGGCCCTTCTGCCGCCCATAATGGTCCCTGTATGCTGGCTCTTATCTTGTTGCTTCTTCCATAGGTAGCGCTTTGACGCCTTAGGGCATAATGCGCTCTGTAAATGATAAATACAAATACAATCATGTATGAGGAGGCATGGGCTACAGAGGGATGAGTTGCAATGCATTTGCTTGCCTGTTTTTTTGTTGTGTTCATCACCTTCTCACTTGCCATTTTGTCCCTGATTTTTGTCTCTCTTTTTCTGCACCAGGATACCTTTGTCATTCTTTCCTCCGGAAGACCTTATACTATACTCTTTCTTAACCCTGATTTGGAATGGTTTAGGCGCTTTGCTTCAACTTCCTACATCAACTTCCAAATAAAATCAAGAATGGGCAATAGTGCTAAAGAGGCTTTTTCTGCCCTGTGTGGTTTTTCGCCTAACCAGGACCCTGCTGAGGAGGCATCTGACACCTTCATGGGCACATTCATTTGCAGGGTGGCACCCTGGCTACTGGGAGCAGTTGCCCTTTCCTGACGTAATCAAGAAGCAAACAAGAGAAACTTTCATTGCATTTAGTCCTTGACAACGAATAGGGTACCCATTCTTGTTCTATTAAAAATAAATCCAATCTTTAATTTATTTTTAAATGTAAAATTTTAATTGCATAGACTTGCAATAAAAAAATAAAACAAAGGTTAAGCATTCCAACAGCCTGCCACAGCCAGGTTTATTAGCTTTGGCAGTGCTTGTTTTACAAAAGGTGCGATTTCATGCAAGAAGGGGAGAGTGCGGATTACACCACACGTATAGTTTTTTTTTTTTGCCTGAGCAAAGGAGAGGGGTTCTTACTGCACCAGTGTCCGTGGAAAAGGAAGATTTCTTTTTAGCAAATTCCGAATCCTTGGTGGAAAGAAACCCAGCGACCACCAACACAGGAAGCCGTACGAGTTCGACTATGACGAGTGCATGACTCGAACCAGCGCTGCAACACATCATGCAGGATAGGACAATAGGTTAACATGCCGGTTGCAGAGATGTTTTAGTGCCCTGCAGATCACACGTTCCAGTTCTAGCAACAGACTTGTGGGCTCAGCGTGCCACCTGTAGGTCGTAAATTTCAGTTACCGTGAGATAGCATGTGGGCCACAGGCACCAGCTGCGGGGATCTGTGGGTAAATACAATTCCAATCTCAATACAATGGCTCAGTGGGCTAAAACACATGCTGAAGAGATCTGTGCTCAACCTGCAAAACACAGGCCTGGTAGAGTAGCTACAAATTCCAGTAAAAAAAGATATGTTATTATGCACCCATTGCCGAGATCTGTGTGTTGGGTGAATGTCCTAAGCTTTATTTCCAGTGAGGTAGCTCAAAGTTACTGCTCCTGCAGCAATGTAGATGTAATATGCAGATGATATATTTCAAACCCAGTCCGAGAGCGTACAGGGTAAATGCACCCATCGACAATATTTGTGCAATAGGAAACTACATGCATACTCCTTAAACCAGTTTAACTAATGTATATTTACTCACGGTTTAAATATGTATATGTATGTACATATATGTGTGTATATGTGCGTGTATTCATGTGTGTATGTATGTATGTATGTATGTGTGTGTGTGTGTGTGTGTGTGTGTATATATATATATATATATACATATATATATATATATATATGTGTGTATGTATGTTATTCTCTGCTTAACATGTTCATAGATCATTGCATAGCTCCTAGATAAGTTGTTATATTAGATACCTCTGAATCCCTGCTCTCATTTTATATCACACTGATCAAGTGTTTATTATCATAGGTATTTGGCTATTCAAAAATTGAGTAAAGATAAATAAATGTTAGAACAATACACTTATTAATTAACTTCAAATATTACAAATCTTGAAAGTCTGTGTTTATACAATACTATTTTTCTTCTTATGTTATTCTCATTATTATATTCCTTGGACATATATTCCCCTACTGTGTACTTACATATCTATTTATTTATTACTCTAGTCCTACTGTACTAGATAAAAAATTAAATAAAAATAAAATAAAATCTATAAGTAAAATTCAAATCATAAATAAATCTAAATATATATATACATTAATAATAATAAAGAATAAATAAATTAAATACAAATAATGATACAAAATGTAGATATATATATACATATATATAAAATTATAAATAAAAATATTATATTTTTACTCTCTTGTAAGCTTTACTTTGTCTACCCATCACCATATGTCATGTCTCTATCAATCTATCCTCCATTCCCACTCTGACTCATCCCAAATCCATTCTGCTACTTTCATCTCCTAAATAACCCTGCCTAAGCTCTTCCCTCCTCTTCAACATCTAACTCACCCAAACCTCATTTTACTACCATGATCTTCCAAACAACCCTACTAAATTCTCCCTCATTTATCTCACCTTTAACTCATCCAAAACCCCTCCTGCTACTATCATCTCCCTACCCCTTTCCACAGACTCTTCCCTCATCCAGCCCCCCTTTACTCATCCCAACCCTAAATCCTATTACCATAAACTCCCAATTAACACGTCTGGATTCTTCCCTCCTCCACCCCTCCATTACTCCAGTCAGTCCAACTAACAAATTCACATATCCGTGGCTCAAATTAACTCATAATAATACTAAAACTGTACTCATATTTCCCTATACTAATCCACCACTAATTCCTTTTGGATTCCGAAGTAGCGTGCTACTCGCCAAAAAGCGCTTCATCGCCTCATCAGGGGTAGTAAGCGCTATATAAATACTATTACAATACAATACAATATGGGCAGATCACAAGATCAAATGTGAGTGAGGGGCTGAGGTTAGAGAGCTTGCTGCAGAGACCTGTGTGTAATCTGTAGCCAACACGCCTCAGTCACATTAAGACATCACAGCCAGTAACGCACCAACGGCGAGGCAGAGTGCTACCTGCAGGTCACAGGCTTCAAGGGCAGAAAGTAGCTCAGAGGGCAAATGTCCCTACTGCAGAGATCATTGGTTGAGGCACAGAAGTGCCCAATTAGTGGAGATCACTGTGTGAACCATAGGCCGTTGATTCCAACCACAGTAAGATAGCTCGGCAGATTACAGTTGTGTACAAACAAACACATCCTCCGATAGTTCTCAGGCTGATGATCCGAGGCCCACAGACCGGGTTAAGAGAAACCCATATTTACTTACTGCTAAAAAAATCTATGGTCAAATTTTTAATATTAACAGTATAAACACGCCATAAGTATGGCAGCAGTAGCCGCCCAGCAGATGTATTTTTTTCTTTTTGTGAAAAAAGTGGAAAAATACGGGTTAAAGTAACATTAAATATGTACTTCCTTCTGAATTTCCTCCACTTTAACTCAAGCACTTAATTGTGTAGAAGCTAACCCTTCATTGCATAGCAACCTGAAAATTCCCTGCTGCTAAGGAAAACACTTCAGCGGAATGACGCATTAAAGAAAAGGCCAAGTGAAAATTACATACCAAGGAGCGCCCTTACCACCGCAGCCACCCTTAATGCAGGGGATTTCACGTCAGAATAAAAGCACGCACTGTGGTTGTGTGCGAACAAACCTAATACAGTGTTCATCGTCAAATTCTTGTTTGGAAAAATGGCAAGCAGGAGCAGCAAATAAGCAGAAACAACAGCAACAAAAAAGCTTCAGGCAACACCTTCAAATCATTAGAAACAGCAGAATCATGAGGCCACAGGAAACAGCATAAAAAGATTACAGACAGCAGCAATATGAGACTGTGTGCAACAGCATCAAATAATGAAGGCTAACAGACATGTCACCACACAGAACAAGAGACAATAGTTCATTGCACAGAACTCTGCCGACATCAGGCATTCCGTCGACTCTGGATCTCCCACGGACACCTGTCTACATCACATGTTCAACCTCGGCAACAGCACTACCAGCAGCAAGCTCACAGACATCTACAATCGCAGCCACCTACCCAGAGAACTGGAAACACGCCGAGATCAACCCCTCCTCAAAAAACCTTCCTCCGACCCCAACAAGGTCAAAAACTACAGACCAATCACCCTGCTCCCCTTTTCTGCCAAAGTCTTTGAAAACGCCAGCAACCAGCAACTCACGGAATACCTAGAGAACAACAATCTTCTGGATGTATCCCATTCCGGATTCCACTCCAACCACAGCACTGAAACTGCCCTGATAGCTGCCACATACAACATCAGAACCCTCTTGGACCGAGGAGAATGGGCCGCCCTGATCCTCCTCGACCTCTCTGCAGCATTCAACACTGTCTCCCACCACACCCTGATCAATAGGCTTCTTCAGATTTGCATCCAAGATGACACCCTCAAAAGGATTGCATCCTTCCTCTCTGGAAAAGCTCAGAAAGTCCACCTCACTCCTTTCACCTCGGAGCCCAAGAACATCATCTGCAGCACCCCTCAAAGCTCAAACATTAACCCCACCCCTTTCAAGACCTAAATGACCCCCTTGGTCAACATTCTTAGAAACTATGGACTGAACATCATTTGCTACCTGGACAACAGCTCATTCTTTCACTATCCGAAGACTCCACACGCCTCCAACACAAAGGCCAACTTCCACTGCAGCATGACCAGCATCGCCAACTGGATGCAAGAAAACTGCCTCAGACTTAACACAGACAAAATGGACGTTCTGATCTTCGAGAGCACCCCCTTACCTGGACATCCCTCCCCCCCTCCTCCCCCCGAGCCCCACAGACCAAGCCTGGAACCTTGGCATCATCCTGGACAACAAACTCATAATGAAGAGCCTGATCAATGCTGTATCCTGTGCCTGCTTTCTCACCCATTGCATGCTTCATAAGGCCTTCAAATTTCTCTCAGTCGCCGCCAGATGAACCGTCACTCAGGCCCTTGTTACTAACCACTTAGCCTATGGCAATGCCCCGTACGCTAGAATCACATCATACCTCCTGAAGAGACTTCAAATCATCCAGAAATCAGCAGCCACGCTCATCCTGCACCCCCCCAGACAGACCCATATCACCCCCATCTGAAGAAACTCCAGTGGCTGCCTGTACACAAAAGATGCCAATTCAAGATTCTGACACACGCCTACAAAGCCCTTCACAACCAAGGATCAGAGTACCCCATCCACTGCCTGAGCTTCCACCTGCCCTCCAGACCCCTGTGCTCCGCCTCCCTCTCCCTTGCTCACACTCCCCATATCCACAGCAGCAACAGTGGAGGTTGTTCCTTCTCCTATGTCACCGCAAAAACCTGGAACATCTTCCCCATCCACCTTAGGACATCTTTCTCCTTCTAAGAATTCAGAAGGGGTCTCAAGGCCTGGCTGTTCGATTGAAGACCCCGAGCAGCCTGGACCTAGCACCTGGTTACCCCCAGCAGTGATTATCATGCTCTAGAAATCCAATTTGCTTGATTGAACAGGTAAGGTAACAAATGAGGAACAGAAATAACATGACACTAAAAGCAAACCATTCAATAAGTAGAGCAACAAGAGTAGAGGCAGCAACAACACGTAATAATACACAACATAAGGAAAGTATCGGCCACAGCATCAAATAATTAGGAAGAACAACAAGAGACTACAGGCAAATAACCAGGCAACAGTATCCAATAAATACAGCTGCAAGGAGAGCCCACAGAGAACAGCATCAAATTATAGAAGAGAATGTATACAACAGACTACTGGTAATATAGCCACATAATCAAAGGCAACAACAATAGGCTAGGGTCATCATCATCAAATAAAAAAGGACAAGAACATGAGATTACAATAACTTGTCTAATAATTAGAGACAGTGGCTAATAATGGCTACAGGCAACAGCCTCAAATATTTCTAGAAACATTAAAAGGGGTTCCCAGATAACAGCACAAAATTGTTATAAAGAACAACAGGAAACAACAGCAAGCAGCATAAAATAAGTACAAAGCGCCAGCAATAAGTAATAAGTAATAAATAGAGAACAGCAAGATACTACAGGTCGGAAACCACTGGACATAGACTTATGGAAAGTTAATGGAAGAGCATCAAATAATTGTTGACAATGGAAACATTGTTTTATAAACAGCAAAATGAAATAATTATAAACAGCAACAGAAACACAAGACAACAGACCGCATCAGAAAACCATTACAGAAACTATACTTGTAAAATACAAGCAAAACAAAATTGTCATTGTCAACACTAACTGCATACTAACGGCAACACTATCAAAACTATGCACCATCGGCACAAGCGACTAAGCGAAACACCATCAAGTAATTATATTTAAAATTACCAAGTGAGTATAAACAAAATCAAATAAGTAAAGGGCAACCTCATGATTAGAACACAGTAACAACATCAAATATTTATAGACACCTCACAGAACACTACAGGCAACGGTAATACGATTAATGAAACAACCACAAATTAAAACTGACAACATTAAAACAACAATACC
Source organism: Pleurodeles waltl (assembly GCF_031143425.1). Classification (NCBI taxonomy): domain Eukaryota; kingdom Metazoa; phylum Chordata; class Amphibia; order Caudata; family Salamandridae; genus Pleurodeles; species Pleurodeles waltl. The sequence continues at coordinate 332,032,694 of NC_090443.1, forward strand.
ATTGAGGGCATACTAAAGACAACAGCATCAAAAATATACATTATAGACACTAGGCTCAGGGAACATCAACAAATGTACACCCGTACACACTATTCACTGGAGAGTGCTAACATCATCATGGCATCATTATGGACAACAGCAACAGGCATATGCAGGCATCCAGGTCAATTATCCATAGAAACATTACAGACGACTATAGGCAACAGCATCGAATAATTATGAAAAACAATATACAAACACAACCATTAGCACACCAAGCAAGAGCATATCAAAATCGACATCATCGAGAAATAATTATTGAAAACAGCAACTGAAAATCCAGGCAACAGCTCCAAATATTTATTAAAAAAAAAAAAAAAAAGTAAGTACAACTACCAGCATAAAAAGCAAGAGGACATCAAAATCAACATCTTCTATATATAAGAACAGAAAACTGCAACTGAAAATCCAGGAAACAGCAGCAAATAGTTTTTGATAACAAGGTACTATTACAAAACAGCATAAAAAAACATTGATAAACCGTCCTGATGTTCGTGTCTCACTCAAAAGCTTCACACTTTTATATTGAAAAGCAAAAGTAATCTTAACAGCAGAAATTGTTTTACAGGAACGTAAAGGAGAAACCTAAGAGCGGTATAAAATAGTTACAGACAACAAGACACTATAAGGGCACAGTGCATTCCGGAGATTACATTCAACACTGAGAAAACAACTTCTAGGCAAAAACAAGAGACAACAGTTAATCACCTGATATAATTGTGTAACCGAGCAACAAGAGGCTACAAAAGTAACTTTTAAAAAATCCAATGACCGCATACCTGAAGAAATAGCAATTTAGAATATGGGAACTTAAAAATAGGAAAGTTATCCACCTTAATGATAATTATTTTAGGGGACAAAACGTGTTGACTTTACCGCACATGGCCATCGGTCGGCGGGTGACGGGGTGGCAGGGAGGATTGTTCTTCTGGTTTTATCTATTGATATATTTTGGTTGACGTATAAATCCTTGCATCTAGGTAGTAACTGATAATCTAATTACTCAGTCTCAGTGACTGATGGATGCTGGGGAAGAAGGATGGACCTCTTTTGAAAACTTAAAACATTTGTTTTATCTATAAATAAATATAAAGATGCCAGTCAAAGTCACCAAATATTAATTTTATATAGTTTACAATCAACAGATGCAAGTACCAATAACACCAACTACTTATTCGTGTACCAAAACAACAAGAAACTGCAGGCAACATATGCAAACAACCAGGGGCGTTAGGGGGGTGCGACCGCACTGGGTGCTCACCTGGAGGGGGGGCGCTGACCTTGGTGGGGAGGCACTGTATTGAGCAATAACTTATATTTTAAAAGCACCTGAAGCAGAGTTCATTGTTTGTCCAGTTATCAGTCAACAATAAAAATGTCAAGATAACTCTTGTGATCAATCTTCCTGAAAGAGAGAGAGAGATCGAGTTTTGTCTAGTGGCAGTTTTGAATAGTCATAAAGTAGTGCAAAGGTTAATGTACCTGTTGCAAAGAACAGATCTGTATTTTAGGTGGATAGCTGAGAGAATTTGTGAAGCCAGACTTTACCAGTGAATTAAAACAAATGACATGTATGTGAGAGATGGGCTATAGAGAGAGATGAGGGGCACGTTTGGAATGTGAGGAGGAAGTAATGGGGGGCAAATAATATTGTCCCACATGGCACCACCAGAGCTAAAGCCGGCCCTGCAATTAACCATAACCATCGGAGAATGGAGAAGACAAGTAATATTATCATTAACAACATCATTAATTCTGGATCACAGCAAAAGAAGATTACAGGCAACCAAATCAGACAAACGTGGAGACCACATCGAACAACATCTAATCTTTATTATAGAGAACAAGAATACAACCCTACAGATACCGGGACCAGATAGCTATACACAGCGAAATGCAACTAAATTCAGGAGACTCAGATAAAGGAGCAACATACATGTCAATTATAGTTGTTAATGTAAACTTTCCATAATATGCTGCTGACTATTGTGTTTTGTTTGATCCTGTAATAAGAAAGTGGACTGACAGCAGAAACTTTATTATATAGCAGTAAAGACGACAATGGTAGCCACTAGGACATCTACAGTTTGTTTATCGTGTCAATGGCAGAGTACAGAGTGGACAACGAGTGTTAAAACAACAGTCAACAGATGTGATAGATCAATATCTCAGAACAGACACTGCAGTGGATAATGGTTTACTAAGGAATGAGTTCAGTCTAAAACATCTCCTGTGCAGTCTACTGAATAATCAGAAGGAATAACCGCTGAACTTTTAAGGTTCCTACCAAGGTTTAATACATCTGAACACGGTAAGTTAGTGAATATGCTCTCTCTGATGCAATTGGATGCAAGAATCCTTGCTGTCCCCAATCCCAGACTTTAAAGGCTTTTCTCATCACTGTTCAAGGAATACTGCCACATGTGCCAAGATAAGGGTAGTGACAACCATCTATTATTTACAAACATCTCCTATTTTTTACCATGATGACCACATACTGCCTAAAACCCTCCGATTAGTGCTACTATGTGAAGCTGGTCTATGAAATAATTAAATACCCTTTCCTATGCACTCTTAGAAGTCTGTCACCTTAGAGGTCCCTTCTAACCGGGCACACAGCACCTCACTCACCACCAGAATTGCCTCACTCTCCCCCCGAGCAGCTCAAAACCACCTTCCCTAAGGAAGAGTGATATGAAACTTTAGGAGGCACAAAAAAGACCATCTCTAGAAGTGATAATAAAACTTTAAGTGGCAGATACCAGCAAGTAGGCTGGTTAAAGACAGAGGACCTTTATTTATGTAATTATGTATTTAATAATGCATATTTATGTAGTGCATATGACCCGAAGGCATTGACATGCTTTGCAATAAAGACAGCAGCTAGAGTGTAGGTGGCAATACAATAAACAGGGGGTAAGACAAATGTTAGATACTACAAGACAAAAAGTACAATTTATTAGGAAAGAGAGATTAAGACAAGGAACATATATGATTGCTTGTAAACAGAGCCTAATAAATTGAAAGCAACCAACAAAGTGATTTAGTAGTCCAAATGAGAAGAGATGGTATGAAATAATCTGGGAATGTAAAGGAAGTGAAAGTCAGTTTGAGAGCATCAGCTCAGAAGAGGGAGAAGGAAGGTCTTCGGCTTATGACCCAAGAGAAGGGGATAAAGAGGTATGTGATAGAGTATGCAGACGTCCAATGAGGTCAGTGATCATATTAAAGTGGATTAGGTGAGGACCGAGTAGAAGTGTCTTTAGAGAAGAAGGAGCTTTAAGCCTTTCTTCAATGTGCTTTTCTGACACAAGGTTTTGCTGTAGTGGTTTCCTCTGGAGACTCAGAAGACGTTAGGCTACATGTGTCTGTCCTGCCCTGAGACCTGTCCAGTGCAATAAAGGATTATTCATGCTGTCAATCAAGCCTGACAAATCCGCTATCCATTATAGCTGATGATTTGTGGAAACAGGAATGGAAATGTGTGCTCGGACAGTTTAAGAACTAGTGTGGCGCGATACACTCTTTGCTGGAGCAATACGGAGAATGGCATTGTGGCTAGAGATACTTTACTGGAGGATTATGAAATCAATACTTTTCTAGAGCAAGAGATCAACTTGGACTTCACAGACATTGCTGGCTTAGTCTATTTAATTCCAAATGAGCGGTATCTACCACTGACTACAGTTTTTTATAGTGAACCGTACCTTGGTCTAATTATGGACGATTTCAATTTTAGGATATTTTGAAAGTACCATCACTGTCCTGGAATTCTTCAATGCGGAACTGAACATAGACAAGCCCAGATTGTGTGGTTACTGCTCCTTATACTTGAGAAGCCTTAACAAGCTTCCAGTTGGGACAAAACATGTGTTGGCCGGCTGCTGGCTGTTTTTAAACATGAGATCTGGATCCAACATCCGACCAAAATATTACCATCTGGGCCTTTTTGATTCACTGACTTATGATAGACTAACGTTTTCGATATTTACAATCAGAGTGTTAACAATCACATAATGGTATAGGTGTTTTTTGGAAACGACAGCCTAAAACCTTTACGTTTAAACAATGAGCAAAATGTATGCTTTTTACTGTATTTTCCTTACCGTATATAAACATATTTTGAAAAATGTAAATCCTTGGTGTGTTTTGAGCTTATCTCCTATCAAAAGTACAAATGTGATGTGTGTGCCAATTTGTTCCTAAATTGCTCCAGAAGACCAGTACTGGGATGCCTGATTGCAGAATACCTCAGTAGAGCATGTGGATCTCCACACTGATCCAGTACAGGATGTACTGTTCCATTCCAGATCCCAAACTGTACAAACATACATGGCCTTCACATTCCCACAAACTGCCAGTAAGGGAATATTGTCCCTAAGAGGCAATCTTACCAATAACACAACCAGAGGCATTATTGGCAGTAATGACGGCTAAGTAGTGCAGGCCGTCTCCCTAGGATTTTCATCTCCCAGTTTCCCTACAGCACTCACTGCTGGCCACTGCAGTGGCGGATTCATCACTGACTGTGGATCTTTCATGTTGTAAGTCATGTGCAGGCAGGTGCCAGGGAACATTAAAGAGCCTACCGTGCACAATGTCTTTGTCTCGAGAAAGGGCAGTGGTCACTCACTCACCTCAGAGAGCTGCACACTGGGTATGCAGGGCAATGAGATGCATTTAATTGCCCAACTCTTAGGTAAGCTGAGCTGCCTCTCAGTAGCAGTAAAGATTTTTTCATTTTTTTCAGGCAATGCCAGGCTCTAATTATGCTGCTATGGTATCAGTTACAGGTGACTGCAGAAAACAAGAACTGGAAAATCCATTAGGTCTGGCATTGGCAAACTGGCACAATGGTTATTTTTTTATCGCCACAAAATAAACAGAAGGAATGAAAGGATAACACACTGTCTTAACAATGGGGCCATAGGCTTGCAACATTTCTTTAATTTTAAACATAAATTAAACACACATTTCATTTTTATAGAGCAGTATGGATGCTTCGTAGCAGGCAGGTATACATACACAACAGGTTTAGAAACCCTTTTTAGTTGTTTTACATATCACAGAAAAATATCATTCTTATGAGCTCAAAAAAGATCGTATTGGTTTAAAATTACTAAAACCTAAACACCAAATTTGAACAAGGATAACTAAAAACTAGGGCAAAGACTGGGAAAAAAACACTGTCAATATAATGTATTATCCTGCCAGCCCTGGCAATAAAGAGTGCATCTTTTTTAAGTGATGGGGAAAATGTTGTCCAGCTACAAGGCAGTCAATGACTGAGGAGGGCTAACCCATTGCCCCATGTTGCAAAAGGGGGAAGCAAATTTCGCATGGCAGTTCAACAGATCAAAGGATAAAGAAGGCTGACCCAAAGCCCATTTAAGTATGTACGCATGTATACATGTTTGTGTTTTTATTACATGAGGGTAGAGAGACAGCGACTCAATGCAATAACAATAAATAATTAAAAGTATCAGTAACAGGTGATTGACTACATGGCGCATCATCAAATACGTATCTCTAACAGGAACTACATGCAACTACATAAAGTGATTAAAGACAATAAAACCAATATGGCCCATCAAATAATTATAGACAACATAAGAGGAGCAGGGGCAACAGCATCACTCTGTAGACAACTGCAAATACAAACTAACCACACAAACGTCAAATAATCACAGTGATTAGCGACTGCGTCCAATAACTGCAAACCACAGTAACATGACGGCAGGCGTTTATCAACTCATTTTAGGCAAAAACATAAAATAATTTGAGAACGCAAGAGCCAACCGCAATAACTTCAACGAATTACAGACACTAATGGAGATTGTAAGGAACAATATAATTTAATTAATTTAATTGAGGTCTACAATGAAATGGAGCTACAAACAGAAGCAACAGCATCAAATAACTGTAGGCAACAGGAGACCATAAAAACATTTGCAGCCAACTGTAGACAGAAGCAACAGCAGCATCAAATAATTACAGACAAGTGAAACCAGTGAGGCAAATAATTAAAGGCAACAACATTATATAATTATAATTATAGCAACAGGACACCACAAACCACCACATTAACCAATTATATGCAGCTGCAACACGCGAGTTCAGATACGGCATCAAATAATTACAAACAAAATCAGATATTTGTAGGCAAAAGAAACCTACAAAAAGAGCCTCAGGCATTAATAAGGCAGCAGTACCAGATGCCTACAGGCACCAACAGAAACATAAATAGACTTGGTGGTACAAAACAGTAGCAATTAAAAAAGAACAAATAAAGAAGACTATAATAAATTACATGAAATAATTATAGACAACAGTAAAAGTAGACTACATGCAACTACAGAGTATTATTGTTGACAACTACAAAAGCATACACCATTAAAGGAAATCAATCTAGACAACCCCAACAGGAGACTTCAGACAGCAGCATTAGGTAATTATAAGGAACAGAGATGTTCAGGCAATGGCATCAAATAATTACAGCAGCCAAAGTTTACTGTAGGCAACACCAAGAATTAAGAACTGCTGTAAAGGGGACTACAGGCAACTACACCAGATAATCATTGATAGACGCACCTGGAGACTAGAAGCAACAGCAGCAAATACTTAATAACAACAGTAGCAGGAGGCCTCGGGCAGTAAACACACATAATTAAGATAATATCACTAGGCGATGACTGGTAGCGTTATTAAATATTTATTGCAAAAAGAAAATGTAGAGTACATAAAATAGCATTAAATAATTACAGACAACTATTACAGAAAAACAAACAATGTAATGAAAAAAATATACACAGTAGCATCAGGGCACTACAGGCTACAACAACGAACTACCATGAACAGGAAACTACAGTCTCAAGCATTAAATAATTGTAGACTACAGTAATGGCAAAATACAAACTACAAAATCATCTACATAGTATCAACAGAAGACTGCATTAACAGCATCAAATAATTATAGCCAACAGGAAAAAAACTACAGGGAGCAGGAAAAACCAAGCAACAGCATCAAATACTTCTAGGGTAGTGACAGTAGCTCAATGAAGAAGCACCAAATTATTATCAAAAACATCATCAAGATACAAGCAACGCTCTGAAGTAATCCGTGAAAACAGAAAGGACATGAAACCATCTGAATTAAAAATTTAGCACAGAAACAGTTGCCTGCAGTCAAACCCTTTAGATAACTGTCAACACAAGCAACTGGCAACCCTATCAAGTGTTTAGCTACAACAGTAATATTTAACGGCAACTTAAGACAAGAAGCAACAACATTAGGCAAAGACAACAGAATCAAACAATGAACAATTTGAGTAAAATAAGATGAAAGTGAACAATCACAAACAGTACATGATAGCGAAAGGATTACACCAGCAACGTAACCAAGTAGAGATTAGTATCATAAGAATTCAGACAACAACATAAAATAATTATCAAAAACAACATCATCGACAACAACAGTGGCAGTAAAATAATTACGAACAAAACCACAACCCACTACTATGAAACATTCACATAACACAGGCACATAATTTATCTTACTGATACCACAATACCACAAAACTACCACTGTCTGTGATGTAAACCTTAGATCTGCAAGGGAAGCCATCCATGTACTACCATGCCATACTAATGGCCGACTGAGCTCCATATAAGTTCAAAATAACAACAGCGATAACAGCAAAATGAACTGCATCAACCAAATTGTGAACTTGAATATCAGCAAGCGACAGGCAAACACATAAAGTATTTGCACCACAAAAGCATGAAATAACAGCAATTAAAGAATTCAAGTTCCAGAATACGTAAGATAGATGTAGACAACAGGAAAGTATGAGCTAGAGTAAGGAATAATTATGGACAAGAGAACTCAAACAACAGTGCCAAATAATTATAGACACAAAAAGAAGACTCAGTACAACAGCATTTAATAATAATTGGAGGCAACTGCTCAACAAAGGACAGGCAACCTAATCCAAGAAATGTACATAGAGTAGCAACAGGATATCATACAGGAAAGCATGAAAGAACACAACACAAGTGCACTAGTGACAGCAGACAACAGCGTTAGCTGACTCTAGATACTCAGTGATGGAGCCAGGACTATTTCCTATGTGTTACCCAGAAGAATTCTTGCTGGACCTCCAACTATAAAAGGTGTTACCAATAGGTCAGGCTCTTTCTCTGATTGCACCCCATTGGGGTTTATTTGGGAATGGCCCACTTGGGCTCTTTTAGCTTTCCCATATCCCAGCAATGTGGATGTGTAAGCCAATCATGGCTTCAGGCCGCAGAGACGTCACCATGTACTGACAGGGAGTTAGTTTCTCCTCAGTAAAGAATCCATTAGCAGTGCCAATGTTATCCTCAGTACAGTGCAAACTGGAAGAATGTCAGTTCTTAACATGTCCCTTGAAAGCACATATTACCATGGCACCAGTGCTCATTCTTCTTTACTATTGCACATATTACTAGCATAACATACGTGTTTGTACACATTCGTAGCCAGTTACAGAATGCCAGGTTGCACACTACCCCAGATGATCACACATTAGAGGGGGCAACTTCCACGTTGCCACAGGAGAGCAGATGTATACATGATGTTGGATTCAAATGACTCCTGTAAGGCACATAATGCCCGACTGTTCCACATTTGACCAGTGAGGTAGGCTTTGCCAGGCAAGTTTGTAGATTGTCCGAAGGTAACAAATAGTACAATGATGCACATTTTCGTACGGCACTGGTGAAGAGCACGATGCTGTGCCAATTTTACCTTTAACACTGGCCCAGTAAAAAAAACATCAACAACATCCTGCTTTCCGCATTGGTTCGTGAAGCTCGTATTGCCAAGCTAGTTTGCCACTTGCCAAGGTAAATCACATATTACCAGGATTCTACCTTCAACACTGTTCCAGTGAGTGCAGAAATCAAGGGTGGCAGATTCCTCATTTGCACCTCTGTGCCGCATATTGCCAAGGCACGAGTTTTAACATTGCTACAGTAAAGCACTGACTGCCAGGCCTGTTCACGGGCTGCTCGGTTAAAGCACATCCTTTCCAGTTTCCGTAATATCTCAGTGAAACAATGATGCCCTCATCAGGTGGAATTGTGAACAATGTTCCTCTGTGGTGTCCAATGCAGTCCTGGGATTTTTATCTAGTACATCATGACTACCAGGCGTATTTTGGATCCACCGAAAGTGCACTTGATTCTCAAATGTGAGGCCAAGGTGGGAAACACCGAGTCCTGACTAAATGTAGCAATGCGGTAAACCTATTGGGGGTGGGTGGTTGTGCAGAGATGTTAGAGAGGTCCATCTCCCGGTTCCAGGCTGAATCTACGATTAGACTGTACTGGAACACCCGTAGCTCTTAGACTGCTCTCCAGGGCTTTCTTAGAAAAATGTAACATGGTCCCTCTAGTTTAATGCTCACTACGTGGGCCCATCTCATCTTGCTCTGAAATCAAATTGCCCTCCCTGAAGTAAATGCCAAGTGGTTCAACATTCATCAAACCCTGCCGATGACCCAAAAAATCAAAAGTCATCAATAGTCAGTTGAAACTGACACAGGCAATTAAAAATTATACTAGGGAGAACATATGCAATTTAGACAAACTGTGATTGATTATTGTGGTTTCCATGGACATGATGGTCCCTTAGTCACTTGCATGGGTTATATTCATACACATTTACTGTTCCCAAGGTCACGTGATCACTATGGCCACCTTATCTCTGTAAATATACGTTGGATTAAAAAAACAAATTCTGAATGGATCATGTCGCTGCTTTTAAGTGCTTTTCACATTAACTGGTATTAGACATTTCCGTTCTGCTAAAACATGAGTTTTGCTAAACGAGGCCTAAGGGAACTATTGTTCCAGTGTAGCCACAAATTAAATTTTCATACCATTAATCTAAATTAAATTATTTACATAATCAGTTGTTATCCTCGCACAATTGGCACGGACGCAGCCCTTCCGGATTTTTACAGTGTTTAAATTGAGCTGGTGTTTGCAGGTGGGTCCCACTGGCACTCATTGTGGGATTGGCCCATATTTTACCTTATCAGACGTCTTAGAGCAAGAGTGTGGAAAACACAAAGGGAGAAGAAGGAGGAAGGTAAAGATGGAAACAAAGTAACAACGTGAGAAAGAAGAGAAGCTGAGATGAAAAAGAACCTGCAAGAAAGTGAAAAAGAGACACGGAGGGTCTGGTGGTGGATTAAAGAGGCATGCGACGGGGTGGCATCAAGAACAAACAACGATCACAAACTAAGCACTGTTTGTCGTAAGCACTCCTAGAAATAAAAGCCTATTTTTTCTAGCACACCCAAGCTTCAAATAAATTTGTGCATGCATACACACACTACTATAATGCTCTCAAATACACGGGCCCTTTCTAGGGTTTCCGTGATGCTCCATTTTATCAAGACCATATGTTTCCATTTCTTGTTTTCATTCAACATGCCAGTGCATCTTGGGAGTTGTAGTCTTCAGTTTCTTCCACTGAACTAATTAGATTAAATGCACCTGCTGAAGAGTCATGCATTACACTGCATTAACCGTCCACCACCCGGTTTACCGTGCACAGCGTTACCATGACTTTTGGCTAGATTTGGCCTATAGGAATATTATATATTATATATATATACATAAAAGAAAAATCCCAGGACTGGAACTACGGTATTCTGATGATGTGAAGTAAGATGGCAAGCACAGGCAACGGATATGCATACAGTCACAACTACAGTAGGATACACTTATACTTGTGCACAGTGGTACATCCGGAAAACACATGCCATCTTACTGAATATCTCTTTAGGTTAGAAGACTGAAACTATGAATCTGAGAATGCAGCATGCTATGGAGAAGGCCATTTGAATTATGCAGCAGGAGTAAACAAAATTATGTAGAAGGGTTGACTATATAATGCTGTAAGAAAAGGCAAATTGTGCAATGTAATGTGGCACATAAGGGAATAGTATTCCTTCATTGCTTTGTCATTTCTCTTTACACGTTAACACTTACTGGACAAAGGTTTCCCTGCAGTAGATAATGAATCATGTGTAAAATCCATAATTATGCACAAACCGGCCTGATCGTAGGATCGCGTGATTCTAGTGGCTCTGACTCAAGGCTAAAAACCTACACATGATTATCTGCAACAAAACAAAAAAAACACCTCTAGCACATGGGACTCACTCACCCCACTCATACCTTTCCAAACTTCAACACTGCAGGTACCAGCTCATATTTACAACGTTTGAAGAGAAACTATAACTCCTAGAATGTAACATGATTTTGGCTCAAAACCTAAGTATGGCTTAAAATGTTCTACAGAAAATGGAACCGCTTCGCAGTTGTGAACGTTGAGTTTTCTGGTGGTGTTAGAGTTGCAGGACGTGTTAAGGACATGAAATAAAACTGCAACATCAATGGAGATCACCCAGAAACCTGCACAGATGCAAGTGGCCAAATGTAAAATGCCAACTCCAGTTGTATCTTTTTTGGGGCAAAAAAAAACATACACCAATGTTAGGTTTGGGACACACAAGATAAAAGTAAAGGTAAAATTACAAGACTCAGAATACAATTGACTGCTGGCAAAAAAGTGAGAAATTGCTGAAGGCGTGGCACATGACACTAAGTAACAGGGAAGCACTATCTTAAAACCGTCTTTCAGTGTAAAAGTATACCCTCTTTGCTTCATGTTGCATCCTAAAATGTTATTTTCTAATCCCTCATTTCCATCTAATGTTACAGCTTCCTCTATGCCAGCAAGAAAAACCTATTCTAGTTCTGCAATTTTTTTTGTCATAACAATGAATTCTGGTAGCTGGATTGCCACATGGCAAAATAGAGAGTTGTAAAGCTGTAGAGCAGCGGTTCTTAACCTGTGGTCTGGGGACAACTGGGGGTCTGCAACTCCTTAGAAAATTCAATCATATTAACAGATCAATATTGTGTATATAAAGAAGCAAAATGTACAATTGAAAATCTTAAAACGTTTTATAAACGTGGAGGAATTTGAAATTGGAAGGTAAAAATTAAGTCAGTATCCTCAGATTGATTCATGGGAGCAGTACCGAACAGAACATAGTCGGGCAATTAGTGGCTTGAAGTGAATTTAGAAAAGCTCCAACCTTCCTATTAAAATTTTAAAAAAGTTCTATATTTGTTTGCGAATTAAATAAAAGGTGTAATCATCTGTGCTATTTGATGAATGTCCTTCCTGCATTTCTTGTGTATTATTTTTTGGTTCACTTGACCTGAAATGTTTATGCCGGGGTCCTCGGCTTCCTGTAATGACTCAATGGGGGTCTACGGATTCCAATACTGATTAATTGAGGGGTCTCCGCTTTTCAGTAATGATTAAGTGGGGGTTCACAGAAATCAATAGGTTAAGAACATATCTATACATCTATTTTTGGGGTCGCTTTATTGATGACATTTTGATTATCTGGACAGGTCCAAAAAAGAGTCTCAATGAATATGTTGAATACCTTAATGAAAACAACTATTGGGTGTCCAGGAACCAACAAACAGATAATATAACACTGCAGTACTATTTCATCCATTTCTCAGCTGATGGGGACCAGGCACACCACATCTCAAAATAACCCATAAAAACATTGGCACAAGAGGGAGCAAACCTTCTGGTACTCAAGTGTGTTTTCAAGGTTTGACACTAGAGATCAGTGATTCTGTTTTGAAAGGTTCGGTGAGATTACTATCATCTTATGAACTTGTGTCTTATGGGGAAAGGATATTTGATCGTGGGTAACTGAGATATTTATCTTGTGTATGCTGGGACTGAATGCCAGCAGTATTTTGGTTACTGCAATATTTGTTTACAATCTTATGGATAGTCATTGGCCAAGACTGTGCTTTGAGTGATTGGTGTACATGTGTTGTTCCTTGTATCATGTTTTTATAGTGCCTAGTTCTTAGATCCTTGTGATAGGTGATCAAAGTATTGATAATCCAGTTACCTATTCGTAATTGATCATTATGTTTTAGGGGTATTTGCATGTTCAAAGTGACATTTGGATAATGGTTCACTCTCCCTTGACCCTCTACCCTCCTCCTCAGCTTAGAGTGCATGATGTTAGATAACTAACATACTGAGTTCTTTTATTCGGTTCATCTTCATTCCTGGTTATAGCATATATGCGTGGTTATATACACTAAGTAAATTATGGTGATATGGACAACATAGACATTTTTATTTCAATCACTTCTTCTAGGCCTCCCCATCCTTGTTTTGTGAAACATGTCTTTAGTTTGTAAAAGGAATGGAGGTGCTCAACAGCACCGACATACATTGCCTGAGATAGGGCCGTACTCGGTAATCACTGTTTTTGCACTCTCGTTCCCTCCGAACCTCCCCTGTGAAATATGTCCTAAGTCTGTAATAGGAATCGAGGTGCTTGATAGTCCTGCAGTGTTATATTATCTGATGATTGGTTCCTGGACACCCAGTAATTAAAGCCATACCTTGGACGCACTACACTGCCATTTCCGAATACAATCTATACACATATTGACATACTTAGAGCCAATTATGGTGACAAAGTAATCGGTGATTGTTTATGATCCCTTCATTCCTCTTTCCCTCCCTTGTTTTGTGAAATACATCCGTAAGTTCCTATAGGAATGGAGATGTTTGATTGAGTTGTGGTGGCATACTATCTGTTGATTGGTTCAAGGACAACTACTACACTACTATATATATATATATATATATATATATATATATATATATATATATATATATAAATATATATATATATATATATATATATATATATATATATATATATGTGTGTGTGTGTGTGTGTGTGTGTACATTTACAAACCTTACTACGCTGATATGGGTAATAGTAACACTGTTTTGATCTCTTCTCTCATCTTTCCAACCTTTTTTGTGTGGAATTCTTCTCAAAGTACTTAAAGAATGGGGATATTCAATAGTGCTGTGGTGGCACAATTTCTGCTGTTTGGCTCCAGGACAGCTAATGGTTTACGCAGGACCCTGGGTGCTTTCTTCCGAAGTGAGAAGGTTGCTGAATGTACCATTTGGACCAGAGAGGTACCTGTCCTATCTATTTAACATACTTTGCCTTGAGAAGGAACGTATCTGATTGGTTGTCCTGTTTTAGGTCATACCCACAAACATCAAAGGTGGTCCCTACAGGGGAAGTGTAGCCCTTAACTTCCTCGGCAGTAGTCAGACAAAAACCCTCCTAACAGATAAGATTTCTTATGTAGTTCATACATTTTATTTTAATCTGACAAAGAAAACTTGCAAAAATTCAGGACAACTTTCTCAGTATTATTATTCGGCTGCTACTAATCGGCGGCAGTTCAGTGCAGGTGAGTAAAGTGAGCATAAAAGTGCACAAGTGCTATTTACAAGGCACTGTATATATATGTGACTGAAAGGGCTCCTGTGATCTTTTGTACAACACCCAAAATATGAGTGCCGGAAATCCACTAACAACTTAAAAACAGTCCACATTCAATTCTGTCAATGTTTCAACCCAAAATGCAATATTAATTAGAAACGTGCCATCATCAGGACGAGATGATTGTATACGAAGCAGCCAATAATACAGGCACAAATCACCATGTATAGGTATACCATCCAGCTTAAACCAAGTAAACCCAAGCATGTAAAAATACCTGGGGAATAGAGGAACCATCCAAAATCCTAAAGTAAGTCAAATCCGTCTTCACAGTTGCTGCCAATTACACTATGTAAGTTGTTTAGTCATGCCAGCCTGAATCACTAATGATTTCTATTGGCACAAAAATACCGAAAGTGTCTGAGGTCACCCTGAAAACTCAGTGTGTCCTGGGAAGTTAGGGCCAGATGTATCAAAGATCCGTTTTGCATTTCTTAAATAGCGAATTTTAAGAAATGCAAAATGGGATGTGTGAAATTTGCTAATCAGTAATAGTGATTTCTTAAAATTCACAATCGCTATTACCGAACGCAAATAGAGCATGGGACTCCATCCATCCTTATGGGCCTGTCGGCCCATAGGTGCGAGTGGTTTTGCATTTCTCAATTTGTGAGGTCCAGTTAGCGAAATGCCAAATTCGCATTTAGGAAATGTTTGATACATGTGCTTTGGAAATCGCAAATAGGAATTCCCTATTTGCGATTTCCTATTTAGAGAATCGCAATTTGTGAATCCTTAAATGGGGTCACAATTTTAAGGAATCGCTATTTTTACGATTCCTTAAAATTGCACAGCCAATGCCTTTCATACATCTGGAAAGGCATTTTTGTATTTGCAAACGGACAAATTTTGCAATCCGCACCGTTTGCTAATGCAAAATAGCTTGATACATCCGGCCCTAAGCTTCTTCACCCATCAAAATATCAGAATTATCTTTCAAGATAAGTCAGACAGCCGGAATGAATCCAAGGCTGGATGTGCTACACTGTAATGGCTTTAAACAGAAAGGGTATGTGTAACATTATAGGTGAAGCAGATTAGGGATGAATTGCCTTGTAAATAACACTGGGATTAATTGCCTTGAAAATAACACTTGTGCACTTTTATACTCACTTTACTCACCTGCACTGCACCGTCACCGATCAGGAGCACCTAAAAATAATTGATGCTGAGAAATGTTTCTGAATTTTTGCAAGTTTTGCTTGGCAGATTAAAATAAAAGGTATGAATTACATAACAAATCTTATCTGCAAAGAAGGTTTTAGCATGACTACTGCTGAGTTATTCAAGGGCTACACTTCCCCCGTAGGGACCAGCTTTGCTTGTATATACTTATGTACCCAGGCGCCCGGGTTACTGAGTTTGCCCCTTTTGTCTCAGAATATGCTCACAAACAGAGCGAACCAGAAAGGAAACTTATGTGAATGGACACTGAGACAAATTCTGATTGGGGGGCCCATTCTTTTCTATCATTAGTTGAGTCCAGATTAGGGAGATTGCTCCAACAGAAATGTGCTATTCGATATATGTGTTATGTTAAATGAATGGTCAGTTTGACATCATAGGGCCTTTGGGGCCCAGGACAAGTGGTGATTGGTTGGTTAGGGAGCTCAAATAGGGTTTAGGGTAACAAGTCTCTTTATGAGTGATTTCCTGCTTTTAGTGTCGTGCTTGCAACTATACAGGTCAGTGCTAACTTGAAAAGGGATGGAGAAGGTTGTACATGGGCTGGACTAATTTGTGAGGATTTTCCATTTGTTTGTCATAATATATGAAAAGTTACAGGGCCACTAGGTTGCAGTGAACTATGAAGTGATGGCCTTTTAGGGAGACAATTGATGGGCAAATGAAAAGGACAGCTTTTTTACAATATATCTGGATTTTATTGGACATAAGTGTGCTCAGGACTCGTGGCAAATGGGATAAAGAGCTATTATAATAGCCAACGATACAGCTTGCTAAAGACTTATTTTTTCCTCATATATTACTGTCTAGAACCTACTTGGTCAGAGCACAATACTTCAGTGTCATTATTTGTGGGGCAGCTGAATATTATGAAAACTACAACCACCATATGGATATATCAAGTGAGTGGATTATATTAATTGTATTATGCTTCATAGAGGCTTCATAAACATAATTTCCCTATGTTTATGGGGGCTGCAGACGTATGAACTTTATTGGGATGTATACAGGGTAGCATCAATGGAAGATATGATTAACCTAGTTTTATACTGGCATCACATGGTTAAGTGATTTATTTTGTGAATTTATGGTGGGAGTATTGTAACAATTATATTGGAAATGCTACACTGTAGTATATGATTTGAATCACTGTATACTGGATATCATGGACATTTTGGCATCAAATTATTTTGATTTTTTGACATGTGGTGGAAGTTTATGGGGAGTCATGTCTAATGTGACAGATTTGAAAAGAAAACTGTATAGCCTGGCAATCATTGTCTGTTTTGTTTTGCATTGTGTGATTTTTATGGATGTTTTTAACTTATAGCCCCGATGAAGTCCATTGTTGGACGAAATGCGTTGGCTGGGCTGCTTGACAATGTAAAGACAATCAATAAAGCTCTACTGTGATACTACTACATTGCTCCTCGTTGAATGAATGGTGGGTGAACCAGATTTCCGAGGGCTAGAATATTTTTTGGGACGTCTTCATGAACTTTTGTAACTTTTATTTCTCACATAAATAAATTTTGTATGTACTATAAGCGCTCATCATTCCGCAGGGTTGTGGTTCAAAGTAAGTGATCCCTGAGCAGTGGGTTCACGAGGGGTTGAGCTCTGGAAACTGCATTTTATTGAATTCACACTGGTTGAATCATTGTTGGCCTACACTGCTCTTGTTGCTCTCTGTGTTTTGATGTACAAATAAACTGAAAGAAAAACACATTGTAGAACTCATATCTAAAGAGATTCTGCCATTTGTTAAGAGGATGCATAATGGGAACCAAAGTCAATGTATTGAGGTATTTAAGAGCAGTTCTGTGTATGTTCAGATTTAAGTGGTGATGGAGTAAATAGCATACATACTGGTTAGAAACAGAGTTGTCTCAACACGTGGTGGCTGTAATTAGCACCAAACTCCACAAGATGTATTTTTGTCAGATTACGAAGGATGAAAGACTCACTCACTTCTACAAGGATTTCAACTGCAGATCTTCAGAGAAGACACAAATCTCAGATGCATTAACCTACTGAGCTACCTCATTGGGATGAAAACATGTAGCCTTCTTGTTACAAACAGATATTTGAAGAACGCACATTACCATCCTACTGTATTTAACTCATACTGGAACACATGAATTAATAGGTTACTCACAGATATTTGAAATTAACAAATGAATCCCCTGTGCTATCATTCTGGTTAAGAACATTTAGCCTGTAGATTACACACAGAGATATGTGCATATGTGAGCCTCTAAAGACTTACCTAAAGAAGACTATAGGGCTGCAACTAAATGTTTCACAGTTGGTTTATACACACGCCTCCTAGGCCAGGTATAGGGCCTATCGCTTAAGCATAGGTGCAAGTTATGGATATGTAGACCTACTGCAGGGTAGACTGCTGCTGAGCCTTCTAATGGCTTACGTTATAGTTCTCCCTCAACCACGTCCAGTTCAGATGGTATTGTCAGGTCTACTCCCTTGCTGGTGGTGATGTTTTGGAGAACTGTGTATCTGCTTGGTATCACCCCTAAAGCTCTACCTGAAAGGCCTGCACTCTGTAACAACTCACATTACTCACATACAGGCTTCCCGGGAGCGCCAGATTTGGGTACCTAGGATTTGTAGGGGATCAGTGGAGGCCTAAGTGCCAGGACACATTTTTCAGTGTGCCAATTGGTAGTAGATCTTCCCTCAAGACAGTTAATTCTTACCATTCTATCATGGCAGGAAGCCCATGAGCAGGGCCAGCCTTAGCACTGTTGGCGCCCTGTGCAAACAGTCTCCTTTGGCACCCCCATGACCTCTTCTTCGGATTCCCACACTACCACTCAGCAAAACTGCCCCTCATCTCTCCATAGCCCCCTCTCTAACATACAGTTATTTTGTTTTAAAGCTCTGGTAAAGGTTGAAGTTACTAATCCACTCAGCCATCCACATAAAATACAGATCTGTTCTTTGCAACAGGCATATTAACCCTCTGCGCTACTTTAAGACGAGTCAAAACTGCCACTGGACAAAACTCTGATCTCTCTCTGTCGGGAACATTAATCACAAGAGTTATCTTAACATTTTTATTGTTGCCTGACAGCTAGTGCACATGGAGCTTTGCTTGAGGTGGATTTAATTGTAAGTTATTGCTAAACACCGCACCTCCCCTGAGGTCAGCGCCCATTGTGCCCGCACCAGTAGCCCCCCCTCCTAAAGCCGGCCTCGCCCATGAGCCACATTGCACTTAGACCAATCTATCATGGCCGATCATCCGCCCATGTCCTCCTGTGAGGTATTTTGTGTGTCATTGGTACATAAAAGTCCTTGGTGGGTTGTACATTGTGTCGCACCTCTTACAGCCTGCTCTCCTTAGCTCTTAAATCTCCCTTGAAGCTTCAGTCCTCCATGCGTCAGTCCTACATCTCCAGAATCAATATGGCTTAATTTATTCAAGCCCCAGTCTTGGCTAATACTCAAGACGATCCAGGATGACAGGGGCCTTTCATCCAAAGTAGGGCCGTCATCGCCCAGAGGAATAATTTCAAATTATTCATAAAACAGTGAGTGACTTAGGGACCACGTAGCAAGTCGCACCTTTACATGAGGGGCAAAAGGGCAAATATTATACAGAACGGGGTTAAACTACACTATCAGCACGTTTCCCCATATGTATTGGTTACATAGCCTGAGGTTCCAGAAACCATTCTTAACGGAAGCTCACGAAATAATCCAGTACTTCAAGGTTTGCCACAGTCGCCAGCATTATTCTACAACTGCAAGCGCTTTGTCCACAGTGACAAGCTATTATACAATGTCCCCAATCCTCTCAGGACACCCCTGAGATGTTACCTCCTGATGTAGTTCCTTTTTTAAATACATACACCCACCTACAAAGTATTGAAGATCTGAGAAACGGGGGGCCAGAGAGCCATCTTTTAAGTGACAGTGTCAGCAACTGGGGCGATAGTGGCAGGCCACAAAACGCCATCATGGGCAGAGTGGCATAGCTATCCCTGCAATGCGATAACGTCATCCCCACTTTGAGCCACTAATCCTCTTTTGAAATGTACTACACCGAGCCACGGATGACGTTGGTCCACTAACGACACAGCCACTGATGGACACAGCCACTGATGACCCTAAGCCACAGACAGGGGCATAAAACACACCCCTGCGGAGCGGTGGAGGGGAGGGGTGTTAAACCTTTCGGGGGGAGGGGGGGCTCTGAAAAGCCGAAGGCCAATGAATATCCCTAAAATACAGGAAAGTCAGGGGCACCTCATCACATTCTGCAGGGTGGCCCTGTCATTGTGTCCCACTGACAATACTGAGTCACTGATGATACAATCCATTGGTGTGGATGGAGTGGCCTACAGGGCAATCTTGCATTGCCAGAATAGCAAGTCTGACAGATCAGTGTGTGCGCAATTTGTTTGGCTGTTTTGTTGGTCTCTTCGGTGGTCTAGTGGGCCAGTTTCTACTGTCGATGTCCCTGATATTATCACAAACATTGCCCACAACAAGCAAAAATGCATGCAGTCTTCCACACTTGCAAAACACCTATACAGCGTGCCTTTACAATTCAAAACAGCCCCAAATTGCAAACGTGGGCCACTTCTTTTTACTAATGGGGGAAGTCAATTTTGGTTGGTGCTCGGGCCTGTTTTCTGGCCCTGTCCACTGACAATACCAAGACAATGATGGCCCTGGCCACTGATGATTCTGATCAACTGACTATACTGAGCAACTGATGATAGTGCTACTGAGCCACTGATGATACGGAGCCACTGAAGCCACTGATAATACCCAGCCATGGATGATACTGACTCACTGATGGTACTTAGCCACTGATTGTAGGGAGGCCCCGAAGATATGGAGGCACGGATGGCACGTGTCAACAGATAATTCTGAGCTACTCGTGGACATTATACTGAAGCACTGTTAACAAAAAAATACTATAGCGCTTTGGACATTAGTTTGCAGCATTAGTGATTAATATTTTTAGGTAACCCAAAAGCAAGCTAACCAATAGCTGTGATTATTGGATTAAAGCAAGTTTGGTCGAACAAACGCCTGCTTTCTTGATCAGCATGGCTTCCAATCCCAGGGAGACAGCTCAGGCACTTAGGCCCATATTTATACTTTTTTGTGCCGGATTTGCGTCACTTTTTAACGCAAAAGCAGTGCAAATTTACAAAATACAATTGTATTTTGTAAGTTAGCGCCACTTTTGCGTCAAAAAATGACGCAAACGCAGTCAAAAAAAAGTATATATATGGGCCCTAATGTGCCTTTATGTGTGACCCATATGTCTTATCAATCAATAGATTTATTGTCAGTTCAAATTTGATAATTCATTGACAAATACAAACATAAAAACTCTGGAGAAAATACTTAGATAAAAGAAAAAGGCAAAACCACAATTAAATGGCATTCATCGGTAACTGTATACAAGTGGGATATTTCTAACAATAAAGTATTAAAATATTATAAACAGAGATGACCAATGAGCATCATTCATGAATCATTAAATGTAGATCATCAGTAGGCTGGGCACAACATATCCAGAATTCAGTATAGTCTGGCACCAAGTCTAGGCTAAGCCGATCAGCCTCTGCCGAATGGCCCACTCTATGGATCATGGGTTCCAATGCCAGAAGGATAGCTCAGGGACTTAGGCCCGTATTTATACTTTTTTTGCGCCGCATTTGCGTCGTTGTTTGACGCAAAAACGGCGCAAACTTGCAAAATACCATTGTATTTTGTAGGTTTGCGCCGTTTTGCGTCAAAAAGCGGCGCAAATGCGGCGCATACGACATATGTGTGGCTCATATGTCGTATACTTAACTTAACAGAGAGCTGGCTAAGGTGTTCATCTTTCCCAGGTCGATTAAATGCTATTATGAAATATTAAAAAATAATAATGAGAGATGGAAGATATTTCCATTTTATTATTCATAAATGCACCATTTCCCCTTCATAAAACATAAGATGTATTTAAACTTTGATCTGTTTGGATACACAAACCAACTCAAAAGTACTTACAATGTAAAAAATTAACTCCGTTTATTAGGTAATAACTTCAAATCCATCAGAAATATTGAGTGTAAAATGTGATATTTAAGCAATTCATGAGATTAGAAGTACCTAAAATTGATTTCTTGATTTACAGTTTTATGACAGTATCATAAAGAGACAGAATAGATGATTTTGGAGTAGGAGCCTGAAATATGTCAGGGATGTCAAAACATTCCGCAATCTTATTTTTTAGGGTCTCTCCAAACTCCTGACCTGCGATAAGTGTCCCAATGTCCCACCAGCGGTATGACATAGACCATGGCAGAATATGCCACTCAAAGCTGCGAAGGAAAGCTTGAAGAAAACTGATCAGGATGAGTCACTCATAGCCAATGTGGACAACTTCAGAAACCCAAGTCTGGATGAGCGACTCACACCTGACATGGGACTAGCGTAAAGTCACACATGTTAACTTGCACTGGTTTCTTTGTTTTCTGAGCCTGCTTGAACTTTAATATCAATAAAATGTACACGTGTGTCTTGGCACCATCATATCATGGCTGCCCACAATACTAAAACAAGAAAAGATGATGAATGGAAGGTCTACTAATATTTCAGCCACTGGCAAACACTGAGGCCACATTATAGTCTATAGCTTTTTGTTTTTGCCCTCGCGCCAATCCGGTTTTGTCCCCCCCTCCAATAGAAACAGTCCAGCCCGAAATTTGAAAACTGTTATAGAATGCTTTTGTTTCCATTCAGAGGGGATGTGGCATTTCAGT
The DNA here is from genome assembly GCF_031143425.1 of Pleurodeles waltl. NCBI lineage: Eukaryota > Metazoa > Chordata > Amphibia > Caudata > Salamandridae > Pleurodeles > Pleurodeles waltl. The sequence goes on from NC_090443.1 coordinate 332,055,195, forward strand.
TTGACCTGCAATGTTCGTATGGTTGGAATGGAATTAATCATGAGAGGTTTCCAGTAGCAGAAACAATTGCAAACATTTCACCAACCACCTTTTAGGTACTTTATTGCCGACAATAGACCAGTATGTGCTACCATTGAGCCAGGGCCTGCATTATGCCAAGGTGAACTCTACTCTGCATGCACACCTATACTATATCAAGAAATGCCATCAATGTGCAATGGATGCCCACAGTGTTTCAGGAATTGGAACCACTGTACCAGGATGAACACCATACCACATTGAAGCATCATCATACTTCCATCGCCGTCAATATATCATAGGTGAACTGCACTGTGTCATGGGTGTGCACAATAGATCAAAAAGGATCACTATTCTGTAAGGACCAGCACTGTGCCAGAAATAGGCATCATCATACCATGGATCGCCACAATATGCCTGAAATTACAACCATTTTGCCAGGACCAGAACTTGGTCAGGGGAGGAGCAGCATACTAGTGATGCCCACAAGTTGCCACAAATTACCATAATTTGAGGGAATCAGCACATTACCAGAGGTGGACATCTTGGCGCAGACACCACAAGTTACCAAGGAATACCACCATTATGCAAGAATCAGCATTTTACTAAGTGTGGGCTATGGGCATGCTTCTGTGGACACCCATAAGTTATCAGGATGTACTGCCATAGTGCTAGGGCCAACATTGTACTCCGGTAGGAATAGGTAACATGCAATGGATGTCCACAGTTTGCCAAGAGCTACCACCACTGGGCCAGGAATAGAATTGTACCAGAGGCATCATACATGGATGCCTACAAATTCTCAAGAATTACCACAATTTTGTGAAGGACTGTATTTTACCATGGCTGAGAAACTGGTCTTCTCCTATGGATGCCCAGAGTTGCCAAGAAGTACCACCATTCTGCCATGGCCAACTTTTTTACAAGGGTAAACAATAGGCATCATCTCATGGATGCTCACAGGTTTCCATGACTTGCCACCAATAATCACGTGCCAGCAGCATACCAGGCTGACTCTCCGCTCCCTCAAATGGCTTCCTCATCTGCACTCCTTGGAGGACGGATGTGGATAGGAGCACTTTGGGCCACCTGGGGATGGGGTAGTTAGGAGCTGGGTCGGATTGGGATGCAAAATTGTCCCGGGCACCCAAAAAAAGTGGCCCACCTTTGAGGATCACAACCTTTCATGAATTATTGTGTGGTTAGCATTAGAGGCTTATTTTGGGGAGAAATGTGTGGAATTTATGCTTTTTAGAGTTTCAAAGGCCAGTAGCATTATCCAAGACTGGAAACACCATTATTCCATTACAGATCACCCACTTGTCATCTGACACTTACCTTCAGGTCAAGAAAGCTCTCACCCTCAGGTCCCTGAACGCCTTGCTCTCTCTTAGATCCCCAAACTCTTGCTCACCTTCGGATCTCTGGATTTCCTGTCAGGACATAAACATCCTGTCATCCTTAGAGATTCTCAGTCATTTAGGTCCCTGAGTCTGCAGCTCACTCTCAGCTTCCTGGGGTACGTGCCCATTCTCAGTTACCCAAAGCCTTGCTCACTCTCTGGTGTTAAAGGATCCTGATTGCACCAATGACACTGTAGCTACCTGCTTTAGAAAACCTTAACATTTTCAGATGAAATTCAATGGATTTCTATGTTTGTGAGTACTTTGATTTCTGTAGTCTCCAAAGGTGACTCTGGGAAGTGAAGGGACCTTGTGCTGGCTTAGGGAGTGGACAGGCACTAGGGCCTAATTTCGAATTGGGTGGTAATAAAAAAGCCACCTATTTCTGGAGGAAGTGTTAAAACCAGAGGAGAATTGACTGGTGGAGTTTCCTGTCTCATACTATCCATTTCTTGAAGGAAACTCCATTGGTGGGTCCTGCTGTGAATCCAACTCTTCAATTAGGCATGCATCAACTTCTAAATCAAGCCATAGACTACTGGACTGTCAGAGAACTAAGGAGTGTGTATGAGGCACTAAGCCACCTGTTCCTTATTCCCTCTGACCAGGAGATTTCTGCCCTTCTCTTCTCTTTTCACACTTTATTTCATTATTTTCTTACACTCTTTCTCCATTCTCTTATCTCTCTACTTCTGTTTCCCATCCTTCACTCTCTATACTGGTCTATCATTCAACCCTTCTCACTACTCAGTCTTTTCTTCTCCCTTCCTCTGTTTGTCTCAGCCCTTCTCCCTGCCTCGCATTTCCTTTTCTCACTCTTCTCTCTCTCTTTTCCTTTTTGTCTCTTCACAATTCTCTCTGCCTCTCGTTTCTTTTTTTCTCCCTCCCTCTCTCTCTTTTCCTTTTTGTCTTTTCACCTTTCTCCTTGCCTCTCATTTCCCTTTCTCTCTTTCTCTCCTTTCATTCCAGGATGGATGGTGAATGATGTTTGAACAGTAACACTGCTAAAAAAGGTATTTTCATTTTATCTGTTTCTATTCCGATTTTTTAAATTACAAAGTTACTTAACACTTTTGTTGTTCTTCGTGTCTTTTCTTTCATTGCATTGCACAGTATTTGAATGAAACTCCCAAAATCAGTCTGAGCAACTGGCACCAGGACAAAAACCTCCTCCACACACTGAAGACTTGTTAATGTAGTGCCCAAAGGATGTGCACCACATGATGTGCGTGCTTCAGCCGCCCTATTGTCATTCTGCAAGTAACAATTAGTGGGCCTAACACACGGCTTGCTCAGACTGCCTCTCACTGAAAGCTGCAGCAGTCTATTGATTAGGAAAATCTGCCCAGGTATGTGGAGCTGCTTTATTCACAGATGAAACAAGCATTTGCAATCGAATGGGTCTTGCATTTGCACTAGTTAGAACTATTAGTGTTGTAAATTCCTAACTGGACTTTTCTTGCCACATAAACTGAAAATGTAAATTAAAACAGTTGACTTAAGGGGGCCGATTCAAAGCACCACGGCTGCTATCAGCATGAGCATGAAGGAGAGACACAAAAAAACCAGTTTGCTCGCAGTGAACCGTATCGGCAAAAGTGCAATTATCCATGTAACAGGGTCGGTGTCGAAGGCAGTAACAAAACCGCCCCAAGGAGGGACTAACGTAAAGCTTTTACCAATGATAAGAAAGGATTTTTGAAAGGCAAGCCCATGAATGAGTGATAGTGATGGGTGTGCGGTGGGTGTGGTTAAAAGCCCAGAGATAAATTACAACAGGTCAAAGCACTTGCACACTCGACCAAAAAAATGGCCCACTAGCTCTCCTCTGTCACTCGCACCTCGGGCACCAGCCCAATCCCAGACTTGCCAATCCGACCCTGGTTAGAAGGGTGGAGGGAGCAAGAGGGGCCAACTGCAACGATCTTTTTTGGCACCCCTACCCCAAATAACCTCCATCTCTAAGGATTCCCTCGCTACCGCCTTCCAACAGTGCGACTCGTCTCTCCACAGCCCCTTTCTCACATGCATTTCTTTTGTTTCATAGCGCTTCTTATACCAACCCTAGGGTGTCAGAGCTCTTTAAATCACACAGGTTGTACAGAGGCAATGAATCTTACCTGGGTAAATCATTCTATAGGAAATGGGGCAAAAAACAATCAATATTACCGTTCTGTGATCTGCGTGGTACACATTCTTTGCAAAAGGAATATCATCCCTCTGCACTACTTTATGATGAGTCAAAACTGCCACTAGACAAAACTTCATCTCTCTACAGCAGAAACATTAAGCAACTGTGTTATCTTGACATTTTTATTGCTGCGTGAAAACTGGGGACACACAAAGAAACAGCAGATACTTTTGAATCCAAAAGTTATTTCTGAACACAGCGCCTCTCCCGAAGTCAGCACCAAGTGCTGCTGCTCCGGTCGCACCCCCATAAAGTTGAGCCTGGGAACAAGCAGGAGTGCTGGGAAAAGCAGGCGATGGAAGCAACTGAGAGTGTTCTGGGTACAGAGGGGATCTGGGGGGGAAGGGACCAGGCAGAAGTACCTAGGGTTGGGGGGGGGCAATGGCATTGTCAGATGGGAGTCATGACCGGGACGCATGATCATCAACATGTTTTACAATACCCCTAGCAATAATGTCTTTGTTCCTCTACCCTCACCTTGACAATGCACTGATTTCCAATGCCAGCTCTCTGTTCCTTGACTATGCACAGCGCTCTGCCACCCTTGCCATAAGACCGATGTCGCACTACACAAAAACAAATAGTTTAAAAAAAATGGGAGGACCAGAGAGTGAGTATAGATGTTGTTCCAGCAGCCTCGGCCCAGTCCATCATGCACAGCAAAGAAGTGAGCTTGTGCCAACTACGTTGTTGTGCATTGGCTCTCATGACCGAACAATGAAGGGCGAATGCTGATGTCTGCAGTCTGCAGGCTCCTCCCCCATTCCGCGTCCTCTTTTGCATCAGACCACTCATCCAGTCAAGGAGCAGGGGAGTCAGGGTTCTGCGACATAGGCAGGGGACACTGCGGTCCCCTTTCTGCACTGCACCTTCCCCTCCAGCAGCCTTGAGTTAGGTCAGGACTAAGGTAGAAAAGCACGTGGGTAAGGGAAAGTACATCTGCCACACCCCCGGCACAGCATCTCATTCTGCACATGCGCAAACAAGATGGAACTATAATTGTATGGCTCTCCACACTGCAGGTGTACATCCGTTACCCAGATCTCACATCCTTCGGTCAGCTTCTGAGGGCACTTCTGACCTTGCTCTACTATATGTTCTACAATATCGAGATTACAATGACGTATTGCAAGGTTCAGCTAAAGGATGAAGAGGCTGACCATTGGCCGATGGCGCACGCGTGTTAAACAGAACCCATCAAAAAACATGCCACCCACAGAATTTAGCAAACTGTAATCTTCAGAACAGTCAAAACGAAAAGACAAACACAAGTTAAGCGGCCTAAATTATTTGTATGCTATATTAATGGAATTGATATAAAAGAGCGCAGCTCTAGAGCATTTCTTGAATGACATATTACTATACAAATTTATTTTGTTACTGATAGTGTTTTGAAAAATATACTACTGATTTGTTATGCATGTATTTAAACTTAAACTACAATATTGTGATTTGCAGGCAAAAGGAAAGCCCCCTCTTTGGGGCTTGAAACAGTCAAAGTAAGCAATATAGATAAGAACGTTGTGTGAAGGTCTGAAATTATTTTCCTTTTTTTTTTTTTTTTACTTAGTAGCACATCTTCCAAGAAGATGTTTCAGAATTTGGTGTAAATTTACCGTTATAATAAACATACAAACATTTGAAAGTAAACATCTGCGGTGTACTGAATTTAAAAGATAGATAATAACAGCATGTTTTGCTTGTATGTCAATCATAGTTTTTCATTTAACACTTTTCTCAATAATTTTTCCCCCATCATACCAAATACATGTCCGGTTTGACCATACATTTTAGTCAGTTGATACGTCATACTGTTCAAGCCACAACAACAGAAATGAATGATGACAATGATATTTAAACATTATTAAAAAGGTTAATTAATATCAGCAGTGAGGATCTACTACTTTTACAGGAGGCCCAGGTCCATACCAGAGTTTCAGGATAACCACATATCAAATTTACATGAAGTGAGTCTGACTGGAACTAACCTAAATATTGTTCATTTAGAAAATCGGGGGTTGCATCTACACCAGACTGTCAGGATGTCAAATTGTTTTTTTAAATTAATGTAAGTGAAACTCTTAATATAGTGGTTATCCTGAAAGTAAGGACTGGCTCCTTGCAAGATTTTGGGGATAGCCACAAGATACGTTTACTGATAATGAACGTGAAAAGAATTCACTTACAAAGTCGATGCTTAACCATGAAGTGTAGCAAATATTCTGCTACCCTGGATCTACAATGGACACACTTGTCATGCATACATCACAGAAACATCAGTTTTGTGAATAAAACTCTGCAGATTCTAAGCACACACTAATAAATCATTCAAGGCCTTGAGACGAAGTCACAGAAAAATTGAGATGCCAATATAGGTTTTTGCTAAAGTCACAAAAACCTGTGTCTTGACAATACACGTTGTATTTTTATACACATCTGAGATAATACTTCCAAGTCTATTCCATGAGCTAACATACATTTTCCAAGGGCAGAAATACAGAAGAGTGAGAAAAATGTACCGGTTAAAGACGCCAAAGACGGGGGCGGGGAGGATATGGGAAGAAAGGCTGTGCTGGATCACTGAATTTTCAAAGAGTTCATTGTCAAAATCAGCCCTAAAAACCACAGGGTTGACTCAGGTGACGGTACAGTCAGAGATGCTGCGCCAACATTCACTTAAGAGCCAAGATAATTGAAATAGTCATAAATAAGTGATTATCAGACCTTGACTAAGCTACCAATGCCAAGACCTACACATATGTATATGAAAGAGTTCTATAAAGTTGTTTGCAATTATAATAATGTCATTTTGTACAGTTCTCCAAGTCATAAGTCACTGAGTACTGTAGTAAATGTTAATCACAATCACATAACTGACGATCCTCTTATCAACTACGGAAGGATGAAAGCCTGTTCAGGATTGTAAATAGTGACGTGCAGGTTACACAAAAATCTTAGCAGCAAGGAGTATTATGTCACTGAGCTATTGTACTGACCGGAAGCAGGGGACAAGATGGTTGGGCACAGATCTTTGCATTAATCTGTGGAGGTAAGGGGGGGGGCAAAATGTGTCACTCTCTGAAACTGAAACTTGCATGACAGACCACTAAACAGCCTTGAGGCAAACCTCTGTGGGGGAGTCTACATACTGTGACAAGACTCTATCAGTGCTTTCTACCAGCCTTGTCCAATAGGTGTAATAGTAACTTGGTAGGAGCAGGTTTATTTTAATAGCACTCCCAAGTCTAAAAAGAATAAAAGCAAAACTCACAGTCTCCGACAGTAGATTTCACCAAAAGAACAATCTTGAGCCTCGTTCCCTACGTTATATGCTGTATGTGTTATAAGGGATAAAATACCCTCAGCCATACATTATAAAGATATTTCAAGTCACAAAGGAGTTCTGTGACCATATGGAGGAAAGAGGCCGAATTCAGAGTTCCTTCTTATGGTCATGCCAATCCAAGGTGACTTACAATATCCTTATAATGTTTGCCGGGGGTAATGAGTTCCTTATAGTACATGGACAGAAGATCGCTTTTTCCCACCCCTTGACAAGAAGGTGAACAATGGAATCTGTAGGGCAACACTGAGCACACCAAACAATAGTAATTTGTTGCAAAAAGACATTAGAAACAGTTAAATATAAGTTGAATTCTAAAATGATCTAGCTTAGAATATGTAGAGTGAAATATTTCAGTGAATGCCCTGCAGTGTGCAAAAAATAAACATATTAAAAGTGTCTTCGTTATGCTACCAGTGCTGATTTAGAAAAACATATCAGAAGATGAAAAAGCTGTTCTTGTTTTCGCTGTTTGAACTGCAGATGTATTTATGTTCAGTCACCTGCTTTTCATCTTGGCTGCTGGCTCTGGCAGCAGGCATTTTAACATCACAATTGAACTGTAATACCTTATTACAATTGAGCAGCTACGCCATTTCATTATTACAGGTGGCTAGAAAAGTCAGAACTCAACTGTAATAAAGAAATTAGAGTTGGCTTTTTATACGGGGATTGCATGCCCTCATGTAATATAATTTTACGCCACTCCCAGACCTGGTCAATTGGAGTCTCTAGAGGGCAGTTCTTGGCTTTTCCTCGCAATTGGTTGTTAACAGAGCAGCACTCTCTGACTTGGCCAGCAAATATCGCTGCGTGAGTAGTAGTTGGTGCTTCCTTCTGTAGCTGTATTGCTTTAGCTGCACTTTCAGTCTCAGCCAATAAATGTTGGTGTAAGAGGTGCTTGGGTATGCCTTGTCAGAAGCTGTTACTTCAATAGCAGTCGGAGACCCGGCTAGTTCATGTCGCTACATGATCAGTAGCTGGCTGTCCCTGCCCAGGAACTGTCTCCCTCTGAAGTGCTGGAAAGCTTTTATGTAGCACAAATGGTTTCCTTGAAACGACCCTCTCAAGCCTATATTATGAAGATCATTACCTAGCGAGTGAGGGTGTTCAGATGTTTAGTTTGGTGAGAATATTCTGTGTTAGAGGACAAGCTCCCTAGGTCAGGATTTGAAAATCAATTTGAATCAAATGGCAATTTGCATCTAATGATGTTGTCCAAACTCTGTAGAGATATGGGTCCTTCTGTCAGAGTAGGATACTATTTGAGCTGCAGTACTTTGCAGGTTATAAGATGCAAACACTTTTGAGCCACTCTGTAAAGTCTATCTGATTGAGTAATTAACGTCAATTTTGTCACTGAATATTCAGTGCATCAAGGGTAAACGGTGGTGACTTGCGAGCAATGGCTTTATCCTTCTTATATGCTTCATACAATAGTAACTAAGGCTCAATGCTTCATTATCTGGGGCTCAATGAACATAGTACTATTCCAAGACAGCTAGAATGTTAATAGTTGAGGCAGTACTCAACACAACAACCAACAGTGTTGCATTTGCAAGACTTGGGGGGAAATCACATTAATACCTAAGGAATTTGTGCAACAAATAAGAGTGCAGATAGCTTGAATATCATCTCTGTATCGTGTCATTGGCCTATGTGTGATTTAGCACACTCAGAAAAAAGGATTCCATGTTAAGTTTAAAAATAAGGATTAAACAACAAAGGTGAGATGGTGGTTCTCTGCAGAATTTCAGTTTACCCTCGGTGGATAAGCAAGACATCATCCTCAGTAACCTGGGATGTGTGAATGTGCAAAAAGGACTTAAGTAGTTACAGTGCAAGACAAAGCATTCTTACAGCTCACATCAACCTGTCAAAAAATATATCCAGCTCCCATTTTTGGAACGTGACAGACAAGTCAGAAAGCAACAGTTGTGAAGTTTCCTAACAATCAACGGTGGGTACAGTTTGGTATGGGTATCCAAGAACACAGTCTTAGGCCTTCATCTGGGTAGGTGCTTAACTCTCAATTTGGACATGCTCCATGAAATCATGGAACTGATAAGTAACAACCTATGTATTTTTAGCAAGAAAGAAGTGTAAGAAATAGGTGGTCTGCAGTACTTTAAAGATTCCACATCCAGACATTGTTTCTGTATAAGGAGGGAATTGCCATTTAGTAAGAGATTTAAGAATGACAACTGTTCAAAATAGAAAACAATCCATAATGACATAATGTTGGCTAGAAGATTTTAATGTTATAATTAGCATATCCATCTGTGGATATTGGCATTTGAAATGAACCTTGGATCTCTGGGATGGAATCTCAGGGTGGCAATCTATTTATAGGGTTTCGTTATGCGCCAACTAGACCCGCCAGGCAGTAAAACACCATACGCATGTGGTTGCAAAGGCATGGCATGCATAAAACAATTTGATGTGACAGTAACAGTGCAGGGAACAATTATACGTTTAGTGACATGGCTAAGATAATGCTTCAACAAAGTAGAGTTTTAGGTTTAGGTCACCATGGAGTTGGGGACAGTAACCAAATGGCCTCTCTAGGAACACTGAAAGTTGACACTTCTGAGCCACAACTCAGGTAAATATGTTAGGGTGTGCCTGAGACCACAAAGCAGCAACTGAGGAAGAGGCCAAATCCATAATTGGTTGAAACCATGGAGGAAGCACGCTAAGTTGAGAGGGGCGAAACAATGGCTGGGTCACCGACAACCTCCTCCTCGCAAGAGGCCCGAAGAGTCAGTATTAAGACCTGCACTTGAGGCATAGCAATGAGATTATAGAGGGGGGCACAGAAGCAAAAGGTATCGGAGCTACCTGGCTGTTGATACTTGATGCTGAGTAAAGAAAACATAAGTTGTTACACTTTTTATTATTGAACCATTAACTTCTCCTCTCAGCTTTACAGCCTGTGAGCTGTCATGTTCAGCTGCAATGGAAAGAGGAACATGTGACCTGTCAATATATTTGCACAGTTCAGTTGCATCCTTGATGGTGCACACTCCGTGTTGTTGTAACATAGACTAAAGTATTCACCTCTTGCGATATTTTTGTAGACAACAAGGTCACAATATTTATGCCACATGATATTCTGACAGCAATGTCCTGATACTTCTTAAGTGATTCACTGTCTAACAGTTTTTACTTTGCTCCCCCGATTTGTAATCGTTGGAAATTTGGTTAAAAAGTCCAGCTAAATGCAAAGTTTAGAATCACTCAAACAATATGTGTATTGCAGGAGGTTGGTCCACAAAATGTTCACAAACATTAAAAACAGTAATTATTTCAATCAAGATTAAACTGGTTTAGCCGAAAATTGTTGAACATAGATCCAAAAAGGCTGGATCCATGCTAGTTTTTTAGGATATCCACAGACTTTTTCAACAATTTCCTTTTAAATTCATTGAATTCAACTTTATCTGATGTGGGTATCCAGCAATCCAGGTATGGGGGGGGGCACTTTTAGAGCTATGTTGCACATCAGTGGACTAGTTTAAGGTACAATAAATCAACAGGACTGACAGATGAGTACGGTGCAAGAACTATCAAAAATCAGCAGCCTATTGCTCTTGTACTATCGATAAAGCATGTGCATCTCACAGCAACTTGGTTTGCACCTCACTTAGTTTATAAATTGTTGAGTGGTATATGCTTTTAATATCTCCAAAACATTCATGTTTTTGATATAAATTATTTTTCAGGATCTGCACCATGCTTTTAACACATTCCACTATGCATCCTTTCATAATACAAATTTCACATATACAGGACCTCACAAATTAGTTTGTTTCATAAATGACCTTAGTTGCCATTCTTTTACGTATTTTTTCTTCACCTTTTCATTCACACATGGGATGCATGAAATCTTGGACTTCACGCTTGCAAATGTTGTGAACTGTTATGAAAATCCTCACAATCTCCAATATATTAACAAAGATTTATTTTAGTATGGCAGACCAAGTCAGCAAAAACGGATTTTGAAAGTGAAAAAAATGAGCAATTGGTTTCATTGCACATACTTTTTCAGCATAGTGTTTTGCTGATGAAAAAGATCTGCAAATTGACTTTGAGGGAGACATTTTACACAAAAATAGGAGGATTTCACCAAACATGCTTTTGCAGAACAATGTAGAAATGTAGCAATTTCACGACATAAAGAAAATACACCCGAGGAAATAGTTTTTTGGCCACCCTAATTTACCCCCATATAATGGCTTGCCATGGCCATTTTAAAGGGCAAGGTTAGCTGCAGGGATCACACTCAAAATAAAAAAAATATGAAGGAATTCAAAACCGAAGAAATCAAAAACACTGGAGAATTATGTGGATATTCTAAATATCGTATGGCTCTGAGCAAACTAAGTGTGCAAAACAAACGGGTAAATATGTTTATTAGTCTTAACCACATTAAGGGGAAAGGGCAATAGTCTTTATTAAAAAGAAATGGAATCTACATACCTGAGCACACTGAGAAAATTTAGAAAGGCTTCAACACAGGATGTTAGGGATTGATGGGGGAAAGATGGGTGGTGCGCGACACAAAAAAGAAAATCGATCCTAGAATGGCCCCTCAGTCCCACCCACAAAAAAATCAAACCTAATATTGCAGTTTATTTTTATTTTTATTTTTTAGTGTGCCGCTGTCACATAGTTTCATCTCTCCAGCATCTTACATAAAGACAGCAGTGCTTTTCCCAGGCTGCACCACGGGCATGAAACTAGCACACGCTGTACAGGCTCAGTACCTATCATTCAACAAGTCGTTCATACAAGAATTGTTCTCTGATTGGGCCTGTGTTTCTTTGCCTTTGATGCGAGCGATTATTGTAAAGTGCTTATGAACAATCATGTTTCCCAACACCTGCACACTTCTGCAAACCAGCCCAGGAACCTGCACTACCTTTAGAATATCAGTGCTAAACTTGTATTATACTTCTAAAATCTGCCTCTTGGTCCTGCATCCCCCGAAAGCTACGTGTGATGGGTATAATAATTGCAAAATAGGATTTCTGATGTTTTTGTTTGTATTTAGTCGGTGAGTGCCCCATCACCTGGGTCTCCTGGTTATCACCCTGACAGCCTCACTAGCCCGGCCCGGGCCGCACAGAACTGCAAACAGCAATGATCACACTCTATGCATGTTTAGGTGCTATCATTGCTCAAAATGCGGTGGAATTAACACACATTTCTCGCAAGGACCTGTGAAATATAGAAAATATTTCACAACCCCTTGCAATACGGGAAACATTTCAAGGGTCCCTGTCAACAGAGGCGTAGCTTCAAGGGGCGCGTTTGGGTTGTTACACCCCCACCCCAATAAATGTATTGTATAGTAAATAGTTGGGGACAGGTGCTTTGTGGTATTTTGAGGTGTTGGTCAGATCTCTCTTAGGATTTTTACATACACACAGACAAAAACAAACACACGCCCTCGTCTCTGTTTTAAAGATCTTAAAAATTGTTTATTTTACAAAATATTGAGTTTTAAGTACCCCTAATCCACATTCCTCTCTCTTCCTACTGCTTCTTAAACCCCTCTCATGACCTGCTTCTCATATAATGTATTTCACCCAGCTCGATTGTTCATAAATCTGAAACTCACCCCCTCCTCCCCAATCTAACAGTCCAAGCTACGCTCCTGCCTGCCAGATATGGGTCTCCTCCTCATTGTAACAGCCCCAAACCATCCTGGTCAGCTTTATTGTTTTCTATCTTTTAATCAACGTTCTACGTTTGTAAGGTAACAAAGCCTGACCACTACAATTCTAATAAATTTAAAGAAGATGCCACTGTTAGCTGCCCCTCTCAGAGCACTCCTTCTACAGTGTCTATCTTCTATAATTAGAATGTGTTTTTCAATACGAGAAAGCATTTTTCTGCAACATTCTAAATTCATAACTATCTAATAAAGTATTTTTATATTTTTTGCTACAATTAGCTTGAAAAAACAATTTTTTTCAAGCTAACTTTCCCCAAGATAAAATGATTATAAAAATACATAACAGAAAATGAGCAATTTGGTCATTCAGTACTATAAATAGATTATTGGTGACATTTACAAAACACTCATCATTAGGCCTTGTGGTTGAGGATCTTACCAGAATTTCTTGATGTCAATACAGGACCATAGTACATAGTTTCCAGTTTTGTAGGCTGTATTTATTTCTATCATTGGACTGTTATACAAAGGCAAACCCATGTTGCTCTGTTACCATTCCATGGCCTAACCTGTGTCTTGTATAAAGAAAATCTTGTATACATGAACAACTGAATGAATTAATAAAATCCTGAACGAAATGATCTGACTGAAATGTGGTCTCCAAAGACCTTGGGTATTTTTGACCATTTGTCAGTGGTAGAAGAAACAGTGAAGTACAAAAGTATACAAAGTTGCTTTGGCCAATTAGAGTTAGCTTGGATTTGACAAGGAAATTACATATTAGCTATTATGACGGCCCTCCTGTTGTTTCATTTGCCTGCTGAATGCTCCTTCACTGGTGGAAGTAGTTTTGAAGTCTCAGGCTGAATGTTCAGGTGCTCCCCTTATGCTAGCAAGAAAGCCATTTTAAGACAATTAATGCAACACTGGTATCTTCTTGTGGCCTTTTGAGTTGGCACTAAAAGGTTGTTGCCTGCAGTGGACTTAATGTCACAGCAGCTTTGCTAGAACCTATTCAGGATGAAGGATGAGGTACCTTCTGTTATAAGGGTGTTGCAGGCCATAGAGGAGTCCTGCAAGGAAAGAAAGTAGGGGGCGGGGCAAATTATTTCTTTTAAAGGTACTCACAAAGGATGGTCTATGCTAGATGTTTCAGAATATCCGCAAATGTACACAGAATGAATCCAAATGAAAATCATTTATAAGCGTAGTCTCTACCCAGAAAATCTGGTTTGGATCTAGTCCACCTAGACCAGCAATGCGGATCATAGGTTACACAACTTCAAAGTAACTCACAATACCGCTTTCAAGCCCCAGAGAGGGTACTTTATTCCTTCCGATACATGGTCATACCATCAGCTTGTGCGCCCACAAATAACTCATGGCCTTTTGCTCCATCTGAAGCTTAAGGTAAATACCCACAGCAGGAAGGAAAGACAGCAACATACAACCTGAACACATATGAAATGACACGTTAAACGTGGTACCCTACAGTGAAGTGTTGTTGGATTATAGTACATACACAATCTACCATAAATGTCCCCTCTTCGTCTAACGTTGGGGAATCTTCAGGTAATGCAAGATCAGAAGAAGGGATCGGAAAAGCTAGTTCTTGCTCCAACACACAATTCAAGGACTTTGCTTTGAGTCGAATTACTTATTCTTGTAACAGCTTTGTTTCCTGCTTAGTTCCAGGAGTAAGCTCGGGGTACTACTGTAAATTGTTGGGAATTTATCACTCAGTTCTCCTGGCTTACCCCTGCATTCCAGAAGTAAGTTAGGGGTATACTCCAAGAGAAATATAAATGAGACCCTAACTATTTTAAAGGAAAACAAAAAAAAATGATGGCTGGATTACTTGATCCAATCCATCACTCTTTTGCCCACATGCCACTTCAGACATGGTATTTACTATTGGCTGCAATCCAATCCACCAGTTTTTTGCCCGTCATAGCCACTTCAGAAAGGAACCAGCCATATGCAAATTAGTCTTGGTTGTGCTCCAGTCCAGACCGAGCTGCCTCTCCTTATACCCCTCTGACAGAAAACACAAACAAACTCAGACTGGTTCTGGCTTAGTTGGGCCTCCCCAGTCGGGTGCAGCTTAAATGCAATGGCACATTGAGCAGGGGCCCCACGCCTGGGCATACCCATTGCACTTAGGGCTCTTGTTATACTCTTGACTTACTGGTGCGTACCAGGAAAAAGCATACAGAACTATTGGAAATTGATGTGACTTAACCTGGCTTACCTCTGAATTAATGGAGTAACTTGGGAGCACTCTAAGGTCAGGATTCCAATTTGTTCATAATTTTCCAACCCTAGTGCAAACCTGTTTCTGTAGGGGGTCAGAATGACGACTTCGTGATATCTGACACTATTGCACCCTTTGTTAAATTTCGACCGGTCAAATGTTCAGAAAGTTACCAGGGAAAAGGGTAAGGTATTTACTGTACATGCACATCTGGCTGCATTAAGCACCAAATAATGTGCATGTTATTCACCCAAAATGCTTCATAGACGCTATTTATCCCACCTGATAAATAACTTACCCTAGGAGTATTGTCATTTCTCAGGTGTGATAAATAATACCTGTTCTCTGAATCAGAGCCCACGAGTAAATAACAGGAACATCCCTGTAAAACAGGAGAATGGTATTTGAGAGGGTGTTACAGCAAGCTTCTACATAGAAGTAATAGTATAGTTTTGTAGTTTTTATAGTGGTAGGGAAGTTATACAAACCAGTGGTGCTGGGAAGCCCTGTGCACCTGTATGTTCCTTGTGAGTGGTTACAAAGAGATGCTTTAAATTAGGCTACGTGGGGCTGTAAAATGTGTTTAAGTGATTAGTGTACCTATTTTATGTTTTATTATTAACAGTTTACCTGTGCAGCTGGTGTCACTGAAAGGGCAGACCTTGACTTATCCTCTCTTCCTGGGGTTTGTGTTGTGCACTCTTAGTCCCCTACAACAGGTGTTACTGTAGGACCAGTACCTGGTTCCTCTCCCAAAGGATGTGTTACTACAGCAGTACCCTCAGCCCTTCCAAGTGTCAGTGTAAGAACATTACTCTTCTCTTTTTCCAGGGTCTGCCTTTCATACTTCACCAGCAATCCCAGTAATGTCTAGAAATGGTCACTGTAAAAGCAAATACTTCTCTCTCCCTCCAGATGTTGTTTTACTTCAGCGGCACTTCCAAGCCTGACAAGGAATCGTAGCTTTAAAAGCAGTACTTTCCTCTCAAAGGAGCAACTGGGATACTGAAGCAGCACTCCCATCTCTGGCCAGCAGGTGTCACTATAGAAACAATACTTGTCTCTTCCCCCCAGGAGATGTTACTTCCATAGCACTCCCAGCCCCTTCCACCAAGCGTCATTGTAAAAGCAGTTCTTGTCTCTCACTATGGGGGGGCTGTGTTGTATCAGCAACAGTCCCTGCCCCGTCCAGCAGAAGTAGTTGCCTGTGGGCTGAATCACTTCAACAGCAGGTGTCACTGCAAGAGCAGTACTTGACTCCATCACATACATTGTTAGTTCAGCTGCACCCAGTGGCTAGAGTTGTCACAACTTGCGCAGTGCGCCGTCCACCACAAGATTTCTTTCATGGGTGTGCGAAATTCATATAATGTCCTTTTGTGTAATTATGCAAAATGTCAGAAAAATGACTCAAAATCACGCAAAATGGCAATCCTGCGTTTTGTGCTATATTTTTGGACAAAATACATCCATGTTGATGAGAATTTGCATTCTGAGAAAAAAAAGTAGCTCAAAAACAAAAGCGCTATATTTTAGTATAAAATACATCCTTGTTGACGAGAAGTCGCTTTTGGGGCAAAACATAGCTCAAAACCAAAAGTGCCCTGAACAACAGACCATCCCAATGTTGTTGTTCCCACGCTCCCGCAAATAGGTCGTCTGTACCAACGGCCTTTAATTATGCATCCAGGTGTAATTGCACATTTTCTGGAATTGTATGTAACAAGCATGATGCAAAACGCTGTAAATTAAACAAGATTAGGTCGGTAGCGAAAATTTCACCCAGAGCTCAGGTTCTTTTTGTGATTAACAAAGGCCAAAGTTTAAGAATTCAGCGTGCCACCTGTGGATACCAGCTGTCAGTGGTACTAACACCCTGAGGCATACTTCAGACACTTATCCGCGCCATAACCCGTAATCCACATACATTGGTATGAAACTCTGTACCTCGATAATACAACCATGAAACCTTCCTTGGCTACAATCCAGTCGCAGCCTCTTGCAGTGTACTGTTCATTATGGTTTCCAGTCTGGACCTCTGCTGCACCAAACTCCACCTGGATTAAAGACTTAAAACACCTTTGCAGCCACAAGGGTACCACAGGCACATCCTAGAGACATGGGCCCTAATTACAACCATGTCGGACTTCAGACCGACAGGGCTGCGGTGGCGGTCTGACTGCCGCCAAACCAGTGGCCCGACCGCTTTGGCGGTGGTCAGACTGCCACATTATGACTGTGGTGGTTGGGCTACAGTCGGACCGCCAGCATCACCAGTTTCTCGCCACTGGAGGGACTGGTGGCGGTCCTAATCCGCCAGGGAAGTGATGCATGCAGTGCCCCAAGCTGCTCTCAGCCAGTTTTTACATGGCGGTTGCACTGCCATGTAAAAGCTGGCAGAGACGGGTGCAGGGGGCCCCATGAGGGCCCCTGCACTGCCCATTCACTTGGCATGGAACTTGCTGGGGCCCCCATGGACAGCCCCGGTGCTGTTGCACCCTACGAACTGCAAAATTGCTGCCGGCTCAATTATGAGCCAACGTCAATGTAGTGGGCTGTTCCCTGCCGAGCCAGAGGGCGGAACTGGACCAGCAGGGAACTCCTAATGAGGCCCGCAGGAAGGCGGCCACACTGGCAGCAACCTTACCACAGGAGTTTGGTGGGTGGCCTTTTCTGCCCGGCAAACTCTTAATGACCCCGATGGTGTCCTATACACCGTTACCGCTTGCCGGTTGAGAAGGGTGCATCATTAGGAGTGCATCAATTATATGGTCTTACAGAGGACTTAGAACTGGGCTCCTCCAGTATTTCCCACAGAGCTGGTGCCTCGCACTGGTCGAATAACCAAGATTGTCAGGATTGTGCTAGGTGGGGGAGTGTCCTCAGTTTGAAAGGGTGTGGTTGGGTATCTCTGATCCTTTAAAAACTTGATTTGTTTCAGGACATGTTTTGGGATGCTTTGTAATCATAACAGGTGCGCAGATCTCCCAAGTTTTCCAGGTCAAGTCATTAGTAGCTTAAGCAGTTACATTTTTTGCTTTGCATTCCTTGATTTCTACACCTGATTTTATTATGATGTAAGAGAGCTTCAGGTCCCAGAATGCAGAACAAAGTCCTGAACTGGATTCACTACGCACGAATGGATGGATCCTGGAAACATGCGAGGACTGTGTACAAAGTGCACTGTCTTTTTAAAAATATATATATTCTTACATCTAGATATTAGCTAAGTTTTTAAATTCTCCTTAAACTAAGTTGACTGTACGTATACCAAAAATACTCCAAGAAGCCACTGCCAGGGTTTTAAACTCTGCACTCCTCAGCGGCAGGCAGGCAACAGGACGAACTGAAGGGGATGGTGGGATTATCACGTTTTCTTGTGACAAGAATCAGACAAGCTGCTGCGTTTTGAACCTTCTGTATCTGCTGCAGCGGGAGCTTTGGCAATGTGAGGTGCAAGCTCTTGTGCTGTGCTCGCCCTTAACAAATGACCACAGTTTAGCTTATCCATCCCGGCACCGAGCGCTGCATCCCATAACACGATAACTAGTGTGACCTGACATCCCGCAGATGCAGGGACGGACCCGGCTCTTCACCATCTACCCAGGCAAATGTCAATACATTTTGCACGTCTCTGTTTTAGAGAAGGCGGACTGAACACAAAGGAGCCAGGTTTTCAGGTGATTCAGTGAAGGATTGTCAGCAGCCTACAGCAAAAAGCAATTTAATGAGCGCAAATAATACTGTATGTAAAACGTACATTCCACTTCCCTTAGCGGCTCGTTGTCTGTTCTTTCTCTGATAGGGAGCTCTGTCAATTAAGATTTGTTTTGCGCCCGTCGGTCTATGTAGACTTGTAGTCCCTCTTCTATGTTTGTGTAATGTCCCGGTGTTCAACTTTCAGAATCTGTGGCACTAAAGATAAGCGCACTAAGGCCCATATTTATACTTTTTTAGCGCTGCATTTGCGCTGCTTAAATGCGGTGCTAAAAAAGTATAAATATGGGCCTAAGATGGCCACCACACGACATGGAAACACTTCCCATGTAGGCTCAAACAAAGACAACACAGTACCAACTACCCATCATCCTACATAGAGCAGAATGTGAGGATAGGTAATTCTGCATCCTACATAGGGGTAAAAAGCACTATACAAATGCTACAATTATATGAAGAGTAGGCCCAAATTAGTGAGGTAATTGACAGATACATAATTACTGTATTATTCAGAGTTTCAGAACTTAGAACAGGACAAGATGGGAGGATACAACTATTACGCCTGTTTACAATTGTTCAAGGGTGTGCAAACACGGCCTGATTCACAAAGATAACTTACACTTTCAAGTAAGTTCGCTACTTTCTGTATTCACAAACTTGAAGTGTAAACTTACCACAAAAGGTGTAAGTCACATTTCTCCACCTCTACAGTAAAGCAATTGGCTTACTCTTGTATGGGTGGATGACGTCCCCTCCCTGCTCCAGCCTAACCCCTCTTACTCCTCTCTAACCCTGTGCCCTTTAGGACTAAGTCCGCTCCTTTTTCCGCCCAATCCACTGTCTCTCCCCAACATTTACTATTAAAACCTATAGATGTGCAGGGATTCCACAGTTGGGAAGGAGAACTCTGCACACACACGTATAGGTAAAACTTACATTTTGTAGTACGTTTTGCAGTACTACGAAACATACTAAAAAATGCAGTTTGAATCAGGCCCTAAATGTGTACTATTCACCACAGAAAATACTTCAATGAATCATCAGCAGGGGCGTAGCTGGAGGGGGACAGGAGGGCGTTTGGAGTGTGACACTGCCCAAATGAATGCATTCTTGGCTTGGTAGTTGGTTCTGAGGCCCTGAGTCAGGTCTGCCACATTATGCACCACGAATAAAAGACAAAACAGTGACCTGTGATGTAAAAGAGGTCAGAGGGAGAGAGATACATCTGCTGGCTGAGTTTCAAAATGTGAAACCAGACAAGGAGGAATCAATACCAGCTTGCCTGCTTGTCCAAATTGTGTGATCCTAGCCATTTTATTTCACAGAACTTCCATTTTCTTTATCATCATATATGAGAGCATTTTTTTAGTACCTGAGTTCAGGATATGTGCTGTACACGCACCTACCATGTTTGATTTAATAGACTATAATGTTGCTCCATCTATAATAAGAATCTAGGCCACGTTCAGTGTTTACAGGACTACTGACTTGCATCTTAGTTCACTAATGGCATTGTCTTTGGGGGGACTGAGGGAAGCCAATAATGTTTCTCAGTTCATGCTTAAAATCTATCACTTTTAAATAGATTTCTGTCTATGCAGTGATATAATCTGCGGTATTATGGTGAAGCTCTTCTGCATGTTAAAGAAATACACTTTTTAAATTCCGAAGAGACTGTGTCATAGCTTTACATTATGTGTTTTTGCATGATATGCAGACCAATCATTTTAATGGCTTGGCATGTACATGCGCTCTCAGAGCCAAGCCAGACACTTGGTTCGGCTCTAGCTCAGCTCGCCCTACTAATTAGCGGTTTCTTGAAGGCAAAGAATGGAAAGATGGAGCTGTGCCTACATGCACCAAATTAACAACTCTGCCCTCAAGGCTCCTCACAGGAGAGACAAAGATGAGTGAGTACAGTGAAAATACATTTAAAATAAGTGACCCCAAGGGAGGGACCAGGCTGTTGAGCTATAGGTGACCACTGTCTTGAGTTCCCAGGGAGAACTGCCAAGCCCAGGTGGGATGGGGAGGGACATTGTTTTCAATGGAGGTAGGAGTTTGGGGGTGTGGCACCCTTCAAATGCCTTCTTGGCTTGGAAGTTGGGTCTGGGGGGCCCAGAGTCGTGTTTGTGAATTCTGTGTCCATTTTTCACATTCCACTAACAGCTTTGACTTTTTTTGGAGCAGAAACTTAAATTTACAATATGACTGGTTTATAAAACAAAATAGTAAATCTACACCTATAGAAGTACTCCTTGAACGGGTGAAACTGTACTACTTTTTGGAATTCACAAGCATTAAATCAATCAGGTCTTTTAAAGAGAGGCTTGCCACCCCGGGGGGGTTTCCAGGCACTGTCGGCATTAAGCAAGCTTTGGCCGGGTGTAGATATTGATAGAAGAATCAGGTCTTGAGCTGCTTCTTGAACTCCTGTGGGTAAGGGGAGGTTTGCAGATGGAGGGGGAGGTCGTTTGAGATTTTGGTGGTGTTGTGGGAGAAGAAGCAGCCTATCGAGCGGTTGCGCCGAATGTGGGGGATGTGGGCCTGGGCAAGGGAGGAAAAGCAAAGTTCTCTTGTTGGTTGGCGGAAGGAGAGGCGGTTGTTGAGGTAGGCAGGGCCTGAGTTGTGGAGGGCCTTGGAAGCGTGAGTTAGGAGTTTGAAATAGCATCTTTGCTGGATGGGGAGCCAGTGCTAGTGAAGAGCTCTGAGGTGAGGGCTGATCCTGATTCTTCTGGGAGGTTGAGGGTGAGTTTTGCAGCTGTGTCCTGGACGGTCTGGAGGCGGTTCATGAGTTGTTTCATGGTTCCGGCGTGGAGTGCATTGCCGTAGTCGAGCCAGCTGATGATGAGGGCCAGGATGATGGTTTTTCTGGCTGACAGCGGGATCCAGTGGAAGATCTTTCTGAGCATGCAGAGGTTTTTGAAGCAAGCAGTGGAGACAGGGTTGATCTGTGGCTTCATGGTCAGCTGGGTGTCAAGAATGACTTCGAGGTTGCGTGTGTGTGTGGTTGGAGGGGATGGGCGGAGGGCCAAGGGCATTGGGCTACCACGTGTCACCCCATGGGGAGGGCCTGTTCGTGAAGATGAGGATCTCTGTTTTATCTGAATTGAGCTTGAGGCAGTTGGTCTTCATCCAAGTGGCGATGTTGGTCATGGTGTTTTGGAAGTTGGTCCGTGTGGTGACGGCGTTGTCTGTAAGGAATAGGACTAGCTGGGTGTCATCAGCATAAGATATGATGTTGAGTCCATGGGTGTGGGCAATGGCTGCGAGAGGCGTCATGTAGGTGTTGAAGACGGTGGAGCTGAGGGAGGTGCCCTGAGGTATGCCACGGAGGATGTCTTTGGGTTCGGAGATGAAAGGAGGTATAGGAAGTAGGATATCCATCGTTGCTTTGAATGCCCATGTGGTGTAGTCTGGCAATGAGGCTGGGGTGTGAGGCTGTGTCAAAGGCTGCGGATAGGTTGAGGAGGATGAGGGCGGCAGAACCACCCTGGTCAATGACGTCTGATGTCATCTGTGGCTACGATAAGGGCAGTTTCTGTGCTTGGGTGTGAATCTAGATTGGGATGAGTCTAGAACGCTGTTACCTTTGAGAAAGTCTGTGAGCTGGCGGTTGATGGCTTTCTTCAATGCCTTTGCAGGAAAGGGGAGGGGCGAGATGAGGCGGTAGTTTTTGACTTCATAGGGGTTTGCAAAGGGTTTCTTTTGGAGGGGTTTGACATCGGCGTGTTCCCAGGAGTCTGGGACGGTGGCCATAGAGATGGAGGTGTTGATGATTTCTTTGAGGGCGCCTCCCATGACAGCATTAGCAGTGGTAGGCTTGGAAAGCTGTGCCAGTCTCAGGTTTCCAGGCATACTGGCAAATACCAAAAAGGTGATTAGATGAATGTTTGCAAATAGATTAACCAGTGGCAACCTCAGGATAGCATTCCAACCCATCTTTTAACACTATCACCCACTGTTCCACTCCAGATAGAGGCCCAACTAATGTAAAGCAGTACTGAACCTGTTCCTCATGGAAACAGTGCATCCAGAACCTTGGTCATCTCATCCCTCCACCCAACAGTCCATTGCTTTTTTAGTTGGGAAATTTGAGATTCAGTTCCCTCCCCACCGAATCACACTGATTACGTATGCCTCTTCTCATCAGGGTTAGTAAGCACTATATATATGCCTATACAATTTGTGTAATGAAAACAGGGTGTACATGGTGCCGGCAAATATTTGCAAGTGCAATCTGTTCCCATTACAGAATCCAATTTGGGTGAAAAGTGGACTTAGAGCCAGAATCTGGATTAGCACTGGTTTTAGAAATTAGGCCAAAGCAGTGTAATTTTTCAGTAGGCGAGGTGGGACGCAGAGTAACTGTTCCATTTTAAAGCTCACAGAGGAAATCTGACTCCAATTTAACCCCTGGGTGATTACTAGGGGTGCGTAAAATTGGAACAAGACAACCAACTTGTGACTTTGCACATTTAAACATTTTTTTACAAGCTTCACAAAGCTGTTTTAAAGTATTTTAAGGAGGTGTTTTTAGAGGTCCCCCGCTGTAATCCGAAACAATTCCTTCTTCCAACCAGGTATGATCAGGGAAATGTGTACGGGTGCCACCTGGCCATTTTTTTACCAGCATGTCCAGTATATTTATGTGCCACCCATTAAAAAAACAATAGGAAAAACACCTCAAGCCGGTAATATTTTCCTTCTCTCAGTGCATACTTTAAACAATAAACATAAGATGAAGTCACTTTACGATGTGTTCTTGGTCTGCCTTAATGACCCCTGACTGATAATTTAAATAAGCAAAAACAGAAAAGGCATGTAAAAATGAACAGATGTGATTTTGTATAAAGTTCTATTTAAGTATCATGTCCGGGCCTTTGCAGAATCTTAAAACGTGAAGAACTGGGTATTTTTCCCTGGGTAGGGTGGCCACCCTAGCAGTGGGCACACGGACACCACACAGGAGCTGGTCCTTGTCTTCTGCTCCAAACCCTACCACCGGCATACTCCTGAGTCCACACACCCCTGTGTGCCCAGAGAAGCCCCGTTGCCCTTGGCGACCCAAGCATCTGCACCGTGGTCTCTGCCCTCCTACACCTTGTGCCTGGGGGAAGTGAGGAGGGTTGCAGTCCACAATTTACTCCCACAAGATGTGCAGTGAGATTTCTTGAAGCCAGATGTCTCACATACGTGTTTGTACCGGTTCAACTTCCCACGCCTTTGCCAAAGGCAATTTGCTGAAAATGTGGTTGACCCCTGGGTCTAAATCAGTGCTTAATTAAAGCAGGTGGTTGCTGGTGGCGTCCACCTACAGTCATTTTTGGAGACAATCACTTATTTTTCCTAATTATAAATTTAAGGAGAGCAAGAGAGGGAAAAGCACGCAAAGGTCCAAGGAGGAGGAACAGAAAGACAGATGACAGATGACACACACGGAGACAGCAGGGATCGGCAAAAGTGAGGTAAAGGGGCAGGGAGTGTCTGGTAGTGAATTAAAGTGGCGCCTAATGGCGACAGTTGTATCCGGCACGCTAACATTTAATAGCACTGTGAGTGGACATCTGAGCAGAACGTCAGGTACCGCTACACGTTGTTTTGCAAATTAAGTACTGGTCTTTAGTACATTCTGGGGTCAGACTGTCACCGACTTCTGAAGTCAGAAAGAAGGTGTCAGAGGTCATAGCCACCAGACCATCAATACCTTGCTTTTGTTAGAGTGGAGTTTGGGCCATCTAGTCCCAGACCCCTAGCCTACCTTGACAAAATGCTCTAGAGCAGCAGTTCTTAACCTGTGGCCCGCAAAATCTACTCCGTACTTGTGCAACAGCTTAGCAAATGAGAAATTCGAACAGCGCTTGTACAGAAAATAAAATTCTGTGTGGATGCTTGTGACCCCAATTGAAGCACTGATATGCTTTGACAAAAAGAGAGCATGCTTTAGGATTAAAAAAGGCAAAGTGATAAGCTAGATTCTAGCATATTGCTACATCTTTTATAAACAAATCTTTAAAAGCACAACTCACTAAAATTTCATTTATTTTATTTGTGAATTAAATAGACATTTTCATATTTTATGTATTTGATATCTACATTTTTTGTATTATTTGGTATTTGTTTTAAGGAATACGGAGTACCAATCGCTTAGGTCGGGGTCCCTGACTTCCAGTAGTCATTCACTGGCGTTCCACATTAATCAAAAGGTTATGAACCCCTGTCCTAGAACTCACTCAAATCCTGATCTGTCTAGCGGGGAGGAAGAGTGTGTGATCCTCACACATGCAAAAGGTGAAGCCACTGACCAGGCAAGGATAGCTAATCTGATGACGCTGGGTTCTGGGGATGTCACAGTAAAGAGTGTGAGATTGGCCATTTATTCCATTGGGGATTTCCATTTGAAGGCCCAGAGCTGCTGCTGGCGCCTTTGTCACTTTCTCTCAGTCCCTGAGGTTAATTGCAGGAGGCACGCAGGGCCTGAAGGCGAGCATGGTGAGAGAGGAGAGACACCAGAGAGGGAGAGGACTGAAAGAGAAAGACAGAATGGTGGATGGAAGGATAGGGCTACAGGAAGATGGGAGGGAAGGAACAGTGCTGGTATGAACATCCGTGCCATGGCTGCTTCTGGCCTCCAGAACTTCAGTTCAAGCCCTCGTACTCTTGTACCTTGATGGAGGTAATTCTCTCCGCCATGTTCTCCTAGACCCACATTGGCACCCCTCAGGGGCATCCTACAAGCTGCGGAAAATCTCACCCAGGGACTGAAGAAATGTGTTCACACGATCCCCATCTTGATGGAACTCCACTGTATTTCCTTGCCAACCAACATCTTCAAACCAGCTCCGTAATTTGCAAATCCATCATAACCAGTATCCCCTGCTTATCTTGTAGACAACCTCACCATCTCCGGTGGTTGTCGGCATACATGCAGCCAGGACACCATCAGACTGTAGACTAAGAAGTGTCAAGAAGTAAAAACAATACAGCAGGTCTTTTCCATATATGCACCCAGGATCTGGAACAACATCCCTATATCCATCAGGACCGCCCCAACGCTGCTGCAATTTAGGAATGAATTGAAGACATCACAATGCATTAACCGCCCAGCTACCTCTCCTATCACTCTGACTTCGTGCTTGACTTTGACCTTGTGCAGCACCCATTAGCCAGTATGCCGTTGGCACTACTGGAAGGAAATGGCTCAACCTGGATGCCGTTAGGATTGTAAAATACGGAAATAAGCAACGTTTGGTGGGATCCGGCGCTCCTGCACCAATGGAGGCCACGGCATTTGCCTACATACAAAGACAATGTTGCTCTGTGGGGAAGAAAAGGATTGACATCCGCTGAAATGTGTTCTCCAAAAACAACACAAAGGAAATGAGCGTGGCTCCCTCCGTACCGGGGCCTAGTCTTCAGAGTGTAACGGTCAACGCTATCGAGCAGAGCTCGGAGGACTGAGTACTAGGGCCGCAGCCCAGCCAAACCGGCCGAGAAGCACCTGGGCTTCGAGCTGGCGATGCAGACCAGAAGCTGGCAGCAAGAGTGGTGCAATATCAAACTTTGGAAGCTGGCGTCGGACAGCATAGCTATCCCTCCTAGTGGCGGGCAGGACAGCTATCCCTCACAAGGGTAGACAACATAGCTATCCCTCACAAGGGCGGTCAGCAGAGCTATCCCTCACGGGGACCGACAACATAGACATCCTCTGTTCCCAGTAGACAGCAGGGCTATCCCTCACAGGGTCGGATCGGACATCATAGCTATCCCTCACGGGGGCGGAAATCAGCGCTGTCCATCCCAGAAGCAGACAGCTGAGCTATCCTTCACAGGGGCGGACAGCATAGGCATCATTTACTACCAATGGACAGCGAGGCTGTCCCTCACATCAGTACCGACAGGACAGTTGGGCCATGCTCGGCACACATTGCAAAGCTGTCGTTCTGTCGGCACTGACAGCAGAGCTATCCTTTGCTCAGCGTGAGTTAGAGCTTTATAGCTGCCAGCGTCGACAGCAGCCAATCGTGCGCGGTGTATAGAGTATAATTATTCCTCTGCCACCAGAGACCGAAGGTCTACCCCTTGTTCACATAGAACAGAGTTATCATTCTGACGGCACAGACAGCAGAGCTATCCATTGCTTAACACGAACTACAAAGCTATCTCTGCCGGAGTCCATGACACAGTTATCCGTTGCACAAGTAGCTTCATTCCTGTGCCAGCAGAGCTATCGCTCGCTCACAGCCTACAGCAGAGCTACCCCTCTGGTGCCACAGCAGTTTTCCCTCGCTTCCTGCAAACAACAGAGTTAAGCCTCGGCGGAGACAGCAGGAAGATTTATTCCTGATATATTGCAGACACCAGAGCTATCCTTTACTCAGCTGAGATACCGCTGGCTCGGCAGTGACAGCGATAGCCATATCCCTCGCTCAAGGCAGGCAGGGGAACTGTGCTCCAGGTTACACATATCAAGCACGCTCCGACAGCAGAACTACCCTCCTCCTCCCTCCTCACAATTGGTTCGGTGCACAGTGGGCGCTAATGAGCTATAATTTCCCATTTAAAGCCCTTTATGCCCAAACAGTCTGCACTGGGCGCCTTTCAGCTCCTAATGGCAGGGTTAGCGCATCCTGCTGAGGGCGCAGAAAGGGCCAGGAGGAGCTTTGTGCATTCAGTGGAAAGTCACACAGAGAGAGGGAACAGGCCCCATGAAGGAGCGGCGTAGACGAAACGTGGCCTAAAGACATTCAAGGGCAACTCCCAATAGAGCGCAGGCCTAGGGCAGGACCGGCAGAAAATACGTACAATTACACCCAAACCTAGAAGAGGACAGGCATAGAACCTGTAATGAAGCTGTCACAAAGGGGAGGGGCAGCCCTGCACCCTTCAAATGGCGGGGGGGGGGGGGGGGGGGGGGTTGTTCAGACCTAGAGCCATAAAATGGCACAGTCACAAGGAGGGAGGGGGAGGGGGGATTGAGACCTAAAGCCATAAATGGCACAGTCACAGTGGGGGAGGACAGGCGTACAACAGGAATGTGACACAGCCACAGAGGGTCAAAGTTTAGGGCCGGACAAGCCTAGAAGCAAGTAATGTTACACTCCTACATAGCAGACGACAGGCCTATGGGGGCAGGTACAGAAGCACAGTCACGAAATAAGAAGACAGGCCTACAGTCATATAGTGGAACAGTCACAGAGGAGAACCGGCCAAGGTCGAAGCCAAGGCAGGCGCAACACCAAGTAATGGAGCAGACACAAGGGGAAGGTCAGGCCTACAGCAGTAACATGGCACGGTCACAGAGGAGAACAGACCGAGGAGAGGCCTACGGGAGGGCAGGCCAAGCACCACGCAGTGGCACAAACGCAGAGGAACAGAGGCCTGGTGGAGGACAGGCTGAGCATCCTGCAATACCACGGGCACCGACAGAGGGCAGGCCAATGACTGTAGCGCGGGGCTAGGGCGGCGCCTCCCTAGAAGCACTGAATAACAGTGTCAGAGAGGAGGACTGGCCTAGCAGCGCCACGTCAGTGTCACACAAGAAGACAGGCCAAGGTTGGGGTGGGACCGGGCTTGGGCGGTACAGCACTGAACAGCACGGCGAGAAAGCCGGGCAGGCCTCAGTTAGTCGGTCCTACATATCCACGGGGCACACGGAGAGCAGAAACAATGTGAAAACAACCACTGGGAGAAAGAAATTCTCTACCAATTGTTTATGGCAAATGCGGCCTCACGACTCATCTATGTACAGTCCCAGAGACAGTTTCACTGCTCTGCAGTCAGCTCTAGAGTGTCACATCTGATCGCTGCACTGCTCAATTGACTATCTCACAAAGGATCTCTGCGCAGCCCTGAGTAGTCTGATCGTGTATCTCTGTACAGCCCTAGGCAGTGACTAACTCGCCTATGTGCAGCTCTAGAAACAGTCTCACTGCTCTGGATACAGATCTAGAGCCTCACATCCGATCTCTGCACAGCTCAAGGGACTATCTCACATAGGATCTCTATGCAGCCCTAGTCCGTGTCCCTCACCCACGTGCAGCTCTAGAGAAAGTCTCACCCATCATCCATAAACAGCCTTATAGATAACCCTCTTACCCAGTTACACCTCTAGAGGAAGGAACAAATACTATCTGTCTAAATCGCTGTACACGCCCTGTGCTGTCCTAGACCGTCTCATATATCTTCCGTATACCACCCTAGAAACAGTCTCACAACTCTTCCATATACAGGGCTAGCCTCTGTAGCATCCATAGGCAACTCTAGAGACAGACCTGCAACTCATCTGTAATTTCTAGACAGCCTCACATCATATTTACACAGCTCAAGAGACACTGTCACATCTCATACATACATATACAGCTTTAGAGGCAGTCTTACATCTTATCAATATGGGGCTTTAAAGGCAGTCTCAAATATTTTATTTATACAGACTAGCCTGTCTCACACACATGGCTCTTAAGTGTTTTACTTCTCCATGGACCACCCCAGAGACAGTCCCACAACTCATCTATATACAGCTCTAAAGTCACTCACATCTCATCTGCATGCAGCTCCAGAAACACTCTCACAACTCTTTTATATAGAGCTCTAGACAGCCTGGCATCTCATCTATAGACAGCCCTAGAGACAATCTCTCATCTCAAATGTAAACAGCTCTAAACAGCTAAAGAGACAATCTCACATCTCATCTGTATAATCTCTAGAGCTCGTCACGTAATGTTGCAGCTACAGCTCTAAACAGTCTCACATCTCATCGGCATACAGCTCTAGAAGCAGTCTAACAACTATTCATTTTTAGAGCTCTACAAAGTATAACATATGTTTAAACAGCTCTAGAGACATTCTCACATCTAATCTATATGCTGTTCTAGAAATAGTCTCAGAAATGTATTTATCGCTCTAGACAATTTCACATTTCGTCTGAAAATCTCTAGCGATAGTTAAACAATGTTGCATCTACAGCTCTAAACAATCTCACATCTCATCCGCATACAGCTCTAGAAACAGTCGACCAATGATTCCACACAGAACTCTCGACAGACTTGCATCTCATCTACACCCAGCTCCTGACAGTTACATCACATCTGTATACATTGCTAGAGACAGTCATGGAATATTGAATGTACAGCTCTAAACAATTTTACATCTCATCTGCATACAGCTCTTGAAACAGTCTCACTAGCCTTCTACATACAGCTCTACATAGTGTCTCATCTATTCTGTATACATCTATCTCTGGAGGCAGTCAAGCAGTATTGCATCGACAGCTCTAAGCAATCTTACATCTCATCTGCACACCGCTCCAGAAACAGTCAGACGTATTCCATACAGAGCTCGACGGTCTGACACATCTGCATACAGCTTTGGAGTTTATTAAGTATTCCATATAGAGCTCTAGACAGTCTGACACAGTTCATCTACATACAGCTTTAAAAACAGTTTCAAAAGTGTTCCATACAGAGCTCTAGACAGTCTGACGCCGCTCGTCTACATACAGCTCTAGAAACAGTTTCATAAGTATTCCATACAGAGCTCGACAAACTGACACAATTCATCTGCATACAGTTCTAGAAACAGTTTCATAATTATTCCATATAGAGCTCTATCTAGACAGTCTGACACAGCTCATCTGCATACAGTTCTAGAAACAGTTTTATAAGTATTCCATACAGAGCTCTACAGTCTGACACCGCTCGTCAACATACAGCTCTAGAAACAGTTTCATAAGTACTCCATGCAGAGCTCGACAGTCTGACACAGCTCATACAGCTCAAGAAACAGTTTCATAATTATTCCATATAGAGCTCTAGACAGTCTGACACAGCTCATCTACATACAGCTCTAGAAGCAGTTTTATAAGTATTCCATACAGAGCTCTAGACAGTCTGACACAGCTCAGCTACATACAGATCTAGAAACCGTTTTATAAGTATTCCATACAGAGTTCGACAGTCTGACACAGCTCATCTGCAAACAGCTCTAGAAACTGATTCATACGTATTTCCACAGAGCTCGACAGTCTGACACAGCTCATCTACAGACAGCCCTGGGCAGCTGCACTTCATCTGTACACAGCTCCAGCGTCTCTGATCTCTGGATTGTGTGTCGCATGTTTGGGGTCGCCCTGCATCGAGCCTGGACCAGTGCACTGCAGGACCAAGAGACATCCAACGAGGCCCCTGAAAAACCGGAACGAGCGGGTGCGGGGGTGACAGTTCGTTGTCTTCTGCGGGGGATCGCAGCAGTCCCGGCTGTGCATCCTGGGACTTGTAGTTTACTCCCGTACGAGCCCCCCCGCCGCACTTGACATGGAGAACGTGTGATCTCCGGAGGGGAACGAACGCGATGAGAGATGGGGAGACTGGCGAGGGAGAACGGGGAGGAGGGCGAAGGCGGCGAGGAGTGATGGACGGGGGAGGGGAAGGACTGAGGGGCAGAGCTGAATCAGAGGGAAAGGAGGAGGGAGAGGGGGAATGGTCGTATTATATTGAATTGAGCGACGGGGGAGGGGGCGGTGGAGGACGGAGATGAATGAAGAGAGGAGCCGCTCGCTGAGGGACAGGGAGAGAGAGGGTGATGTGGGGGAGGGGACTGCAGTCTTGACTGGGGAAAGGAAGGGAAAACTGAGGCGAGGGGGTGAAGGGGAAAAGATTGAGTGCCAGGGAGAGAGCTGTACAGAGACGTATTTATCAGGTGCAGTGGCACCGGAGACCACGTGCCCGAGGGCCCTCGGAACTCGGATCATTGCTGTATTTTACTACTCAACCAGCAGGCAGAGTCCATTTTCTAGCAAGCTCTGCGGTCCACGGCACCCTTGTTACCGCTGCAGTCACAGAGAAGAGAAGGGCGACGAGACAAGGGGACTGGAAGGAGGGAAGAAGACGCGAACGGGAGCAGAGGAGCGCAAGCCACAAGCAGAAATGCAATTTATCGCTTTAAATAATATATCTTCTAACCACCCAAGTCAAAGACCCTCGTTGTGTCATCGACCGGTGAAAGATGAAAGGCGGCTTCCCTTAGCCAGGCTCTGAGCCTTGGAACCGTGGAACACACACGTGCGCCTACATCGCCCGCTTTAACCCCCAGATCTGTTTCACTGGGATCGAAGAGCGACCTGCGGGTTACATACACATCTCTGCAGTATGCGCACGAACCCCCGCAGCGTTCCTATTGAAACTGGAGTGCGAGCCCTGCAGGTTACAAACAAATCTCTGTTGCAAGTTATCGACGCGCTCTTATATCCTTCTGGGATTGGAACATGTGTGCTGTAAAGTAGTCGACAACAGGGGCAACATCCCCCTAAGCTATACATCTGGAATCTCAACCTCTGACCTGCAGGCGGCATGTAGGTCTCTGACCTGTTACCCACATCAACACCTGGGCTCCGGACTATCTCACACCGTCTGCCGGGTGAGATCTGCAGCTGGCAGGCACGTACTTGCACATTAGCCCCCTGAGCTACCTTGCTGGACGTCAGACTTACGACTTCCAGATTTCGCACAACTCTCTGCTCGGGATATGCTTATAGACTGACAGTGATGTACTAGGAAGCTGTGCTTCTGTATTAGACGAAATTAAACATTATGCTTAGCGCGGAAGAACTAAGCGTTTCACTTCATGGCGCACACTTAGATTTCGAGCACTGAAAATCACCAAAGAGAGCAGGGGCGGGGAATGGACTTTAGAGGAGGTTTAGACAACATTTGCTGTTATGGACTTTTCTAGAAAGTTCTCAGATGTATCATACGATGTTAGTTAAGGATGTCCATTTATCGTCACTGAAGACCTTTTCTAACCTAGGATAAACTTCTAGTTCTTTCCGTGAATCTTAATGAGCCGGATGGAGAGTCTTTAGCGGTATGAACTGGCTAGATAGAAAGAGGGAGGGTCCAAAACTAGCTCTATTACAAGTGCCGTTGACAAGGGAATAATCTCTCTCCGTGGCAACAGCTAAAGTAGGGTTGTGCGAAATTTGCATAATTATGTGAAATTTCTGGACAACTAAGAGACATTAAGCATAATTACGTGAAAAGAAAATCCATAATTTAGTGTTACATTTTGGACGTATTTCACGCTAAAAAAAGTCCAAAAATACAAACACGGGGAACAACAGCTAATCACATTCTTGTCATTTGCATTGTTTTCACCTCCAGCGACATAACAGAATTTTACTTGCTAAGTGTATTGCAAAATTCCTGAAATTAAAGTGGTGTAATTACAATTTCACCCAGACTTACTCAAAAGGTTAAGGTGATACAAAGATGACCACTAGGCCAATACCCAGAACTCCAGAGAGCATCAGCATCCCCAGGAGAACATCAGCATCCCAAAGCCCTGCCAGTATCCCAAGAAAATTATCAATATCCCAAAGTGATCATGAAAATTCCAAGGAGATTTACAGCTTGATTTAGATTTTGGCAGGTGGGTTACTCCGTCACAACTGTGTCAGATATCCTGTTAGCCAAATTCTAAATCCCATAGGAAATAATGGAATTTACATTTCAGCGTATGAGATATGCGTTACCGTTGTGATGGAATAACCTGTCCGCCAAATTCTAAATCAGACCCTTCATTAATATTTCAAGCTAACTCAAAATTCCAAGTTGGGTTTGTCAACAGGCTAAAGAGAAGAAGACTGTGAACATTCCAAGGAGATCATCTCCATCCCAATCAATTCATTAACATCCCACAAAAACGGTCAGCTTCTCAAAGAGATTGTTAACCTCCCAGGAGAAGAAGCTTTTCAATGCCCCAGGGAAAGGTTCAACAGTCGAAGAAAATTACCAGCACCGCAAGGAAACATCATTATCGCAAAGAAATAAGTAACTTTCCATGGAAGTGGTCAACATTCCAATGAAACTGTCCACATCCCAAGAAGGGATCACCACCATCCCAAGAAGGAGATCTTCAACATCCCAAAGAGTTAGTCAACATTCTAATGAATACATCAACATCCCAAGGAGTATGAAAATTATAAGAACACTGTCAATATCCCAAGGACATTGTCAACACTTTGAGGAGGCCATAAACATCCCAAGGTGACTGCCACCATTGCAAGAAGTCGGTCAAAATCCCGCAAAGACTGCCAACACATTTAAGAGAATATTACTAACATCCAAAAAAGGAGGACGTCAACCTCCTTCATAGATCATCTACATCCCAAGCAGTTGTTCATCAACCCAAGGAATTTATCCTCATTCCCAGGAGACTGTAAGCATCCCATGAGGACTTTCAGCATCCTACGTTTCTGTCCCACACAATCCCATATACCCATTTGTCAAAACTAGAGGCTCAACTCACTCCTGGACACTTACACTGTTCCACACAACTCAGCATCCAGAAACATATAATGAGTGTAAATTCACATGCTGGAGATAAAAACATACACTGGAGACTGCAGATCAAGTCGTGCCTGTGGGAGCTTATATGAGAGACACTGGAAAAGCTGCACCTAGACTCAATGCACTTTTGGGTTAAGGACGGGCACTTCTAGGTCGTCAGGGATAGAGAATAAAAAGAAGTTCAAAGAGTCAGACAGGGGTGCTTGGCAACTTCTCAAGAAGCTGGTGTGCCCAGTTGGCACTTTGGTCTAGTTCACACCCAGCCATTTCCATAGCTGCAACATTTTAGGTTTTTCCATGAACTGTTCCCTTGGATGGTCATACTTCATAGTTCAGTATTGCTGTGCCTAACTCTTTTGTCTCCAGTGCAGTGTGTTACTTGTTATCTCCAGTGTTTGTGGACATTGTGTTGGTGTCCATGTATTTATGTGGTCTGTGGTATTTGTATAGCTCAAACCTTCTCTAAATACAGAGACTTGTCATGAGGCCAGACAACAGACAAGGAACCAAAACCAGCCCTGGCAAAAATGCGAAAAACAGACAGTTCCCTTCCTCTTCTTGCTTTATTTCCTCTTTCCATCCCTCCATCCTCTCTCTCTCATGCTTTTCCCTCTTTCATCTCTTCCTTTCAATCTCTCTCTCAAACCCCCCTTGTGTCTGTTGCAATTAACCTCATGAAACTGGGAAAAGTGGCAGAACCCCCAGCAGAGGCCCTGTGTTTTCAATATCGGCCTCAAATGGCTGCCTCGCACTGCGGAAATGCCCAGTGGAATAGAAGACCTGTTCCGGCCTGAGCATTGTTCAGTACTCATCAGCGCCAGCTCCTTCACAAAGATGGGTAAGCAATAACAGTTATTTGTTGACACTAATGTTCAGATCTTTTATTCACCCTGGCAGAAATGAAGCTTGGCTTCTCCAGTAAGACACAACCGATGCTGGAAGAGTGAAGACTTCCACAGTGAGCAGCTGATGTCTGTTTTCATTTCTCTCCTCCCTCCCCCGCTTCCCTGTTCTTCTCTTGGGTTTGTATTCTAGGGACCTACGGCTGAGGTTCAGGTAAGGGGCAGGGTTCCGATACTTAATGTTGGATTTTCTGACAGGCTTGACCTGGTCCACCCCAAGGTCGGACTGATCTGTAGAGCAAGCTGGCAGAGCCAAAGGGCTGGTCTCACAGGTTAGAGTATGGGATGGTTTTCTGACAGTTTTCAGGCCGGTTTATGGTTTGGTGAGCCTTTTTAGGTTTTGCTTGTGCACTGTGCTTGCAAAATCTTTTGTGAGTAAAAGAAAAAATCTTAAAAGAAGCTTAGAAGCTGCCCCTTACTCACCTGAACGTACTATTGGTTGAATCCAACAGCATTCTAATTTACGTGCTTCTGATTAGCCAGCACATCTTCTGCTCTTATTTCCTGCTCAAACATGTCATCCATGCCGTAGTGTGGAGCCTGGACAAAGTACAGCTTATGGTCACTGGCCAGTGTCCTTCCACTGGCTGCTTACTCAGCAGGTACCTTTTTCCATTAATGACCAGCGCTTCATATGTGTCAAGTGCATTTGCAGGCTGTCTCCCTCCTCCCAGCTTGTTGCCACCCTCCTCCCACGCGTGCTTGCAGAGCTATATTTTATTTTTTATTTACGCAACATCCTACACTACATCCAAATCATTAACCCCAAACCCGCTCGCCTTTGTTGTCGGGTGCCTGGCCCCCTCACAACCACCTCCCGCCCGTCACTACTTGCCCCGTTGTACACACATCTTCTCCTCTACCCGATCCTGCTTTTCCCAGTTTTCTGTTTCTTTTCTTTTTATCCACTAGATAGCGCAAACAAGAACCAAAGGTATTTGCGCGCTTTACATGAGCACCAGTTACTTTACACACGGACACATTCAGCTACACTCTGACCACTGGGCAAATGTTACTACAGGGCAAGGAGGGAGGGGAGCCCTGAGGGACATCGTGCAAGTGTAGTCTTCTCCCAATCCCAGTTAGCACAGAACTTAGTGGCCTGTTTGTTAAACACATGATGCCAATAAAATGCAAAAGACATTGGCCAAAAGCACACTATTTTTACTC
Organism: Pleurodeles waltl; assembly: GCF_031143425.1. Taxonomy (NCBI): domain Eukaryota; kingdom Metazoa; phylum Chordata; class Amphibia; order Caudata; family Salamandridae; genus Pleurodeles; species Pleurodeles waltl. The sequence continues at coordinate 332,091,220 of NC_090443.1, forward strand.
ATTAAAGGCTACCTCTTGCCACAACGCAACATTGCCTTTACACTGACCCCCCTCCCACTCAGGTCCCCTCCTCTCCCCAAGCCTGTTTTTCACATTTTTTTTTATTCAACTTGTATATACCTCAAACACTATCTGAAGGTACTGAAGTGCTTCACATGAGCACCAGCTACTTTACGCACTGACACATTCAGATGCCCTCCAACCACTAGTCCCGGGACGGTTAATTCCGACAGTTGCAATGCCCCAGCTGAAGTGTCTTTCAGTGAGTCTCCTGTGGGATGGAAACAAAGCTGGTCAGACAGCTAAACAAATCTCCCTGCCAGGGTGCCTACTTGTTTTCTTCTGTGCTGAAAATAAGTTCTACTATTTGCGTGGCCTCCAGATTTTGAGGAGTTAACACCACTGTTTTTGGCTAGTGGGGACTTTTATTTCCTTAGTTACCAATAATAAGGGTGCCCACTGTTGTGGGCATAGATCACACTGGAACACTTATCTCCTGCATTTCCTTTCCTTGCTCAACGCAGCAGTATTCATGAACTCAACCCCTTGCCATGATGCAACATTGCCATAAAACTGATCTCCTCCTCCTCCCACAGGTCCTCTGCTCTCCCTGAGCCTGCTTTTCACAATTTTTTCAACTTTTATATAGCGCGAACACCACTCGAGGGTACTGGAGTGCTTCGCATGAGCAACAGTTACTTCACAATAGGACATATTGCGCCGCCCTCTGATCACCAGTTGTAAAAGGATTGCCATCCCGTGATGGTTAGTTCCGACAGTGTCACTGCCTCAGGTGAAGTGCCATTCAGTGAGTCTCCTGTGTGCGATGAAAATGAAGCCGGTCAGACAGCTAAACAAGCCTTCCTGCCAGGGTGCCTGCTTGCTTACTTCTGTCCTGAAAATAAACCAGGTTTTAATAATGATCTGGCCTCTGTACTTTGAGGAGTCAACACCAGTGTTTCAGACGAGCAGAGGCTTTTTTTGTTGAGTATCCATAATAAGTGTGGCCATTGTTGACACTTATCTCCCACATTTCATTTGCTTGCTGAATGTGGCAGTAACCATGGGACTGAATGCCGTGGTAATGGTCTGCTTAAATACATTATGCCACGTGCGTACAATTATTTTATATTGCTGAATTCAGCCCACTGCTCAAGAGTTCTAGAAGCAATTGCATGCAGTCCTGAGCTAGTCACCCACACTCATTCTGACACTCACCGAAAAACTCAAACACTGTGAAACACTCCAGCAGAAATGCTCATGCACATGCACCCACAGGCACGCACTTCCAAACACACACAATCAAAGCCAGACTTCCAGCAATCTCGCTCTCTTACCCACACTCTGCCACATGTTCAGATTCCACCAACTCACACAGGCACACTCAAAACACAATCACTTACGCACTCACACACACAACATGCTCACAGCGATTTTTAAACACATACACTTCACACACCCAATGAGCAGCTTTCACTGCTGTATAACACCCAAAAAAACATTGAGAACACAAAAGATTTCCCATAGGCCCAATGAGCAGTTTTCACTGCTGTATAACATCCAAAAAACATTGAGAACACAAAAGATTTCCCATAGGCAAAACTAATTGGCTTTGCCAATGCTTGCTTAGTGTTGATTTCCCTGATATTACGACATACATTGCCTGCAGCAATTTTAAATGTATGCAGTCCTGCATACCTTGCAAAACACTCAAACACCGTCTCTGTATAAGTTCTACACTGCCACGATTTGCAAATATGGGCCATGTTTTGAGCTATAATTTCACTACTTTTAATTTGGTGCCAGGGGCCATGACACTCCACGACATTTGTCAAAACACAAGCTCAGAAACAGAGCAGACGTGTGTCAGATCATGTTTTTAGGTGGTGGTATACATTGACAATTTTAAAATCAAACAAAACAAGAACCTTGGTCAAGGAACCGATAATGAATATGGTCGACGCGGTTCGTTTGCCCTCCCAAGACCTTTCAGGAGTGTAAAAAGGAGAGAGCTGGAAGCAGAAGGAAAGGTGCAGAGAGGGGATCCCCTTTCCCCTCCTTAACAGATAATGCTAAACTGTGGTGGTTAACAGTAACACAACCCCTCCCCGACGGCTGATCAGATCAGCTGCTAATTAAATCAAATTCCTCATTTAAAAAAAAGCTGGCAGGCTGATTATGTGCACCCACATGTTCGTCCCCCGGAGGACAGGTAACAATGGGGTTAATGAAATGAAGAACTCTGGCAAAACATACTTCAAGGAACTTGAAACTGTGAAAGCAGAAGACTGTGCGCGATATAGTGAACAGCGAAGGCGGACTGCGACCATAAGGCTGGCAGCCATTTTGAAAGTCAAAATGATTTCGATGTTCAAATTCGAGATCAGGGGTGTTGGATACTTAAAGAGGTATTGAGGGTAAAAAAAAAAAGGTAACATTTTTGGTAGAGAAGGTGAAAGTTAGCAGGTATGTCCAGGGACAGTGGACTCCTTTCATACACTTCTCTTGTTCTTGAAAAAATAAAGTTAACACCATACCTCTATGGTTAGGGACGTCAGGGTGGTCAGTGTAAGAGGATCTCTCGTGTTTTTTTATTTGTCTTTTTAACTCTGGTAATACTGCTCTTCAGAGCCGGTCTTCCTTTCCGTGCTTTTTGGCTTCAGACCTTCACATATTGCCACCAAACCAAAGCTCAGAGGAAGATAGAAAGTCTGCTGCATAATAGCTCTGAACCAAAATCATGATGTAGAACAGATCACATTGATGAGGCTCAGCATTCTTCATTCAGACGTCAAAACTCTAGAACTCACTCTGTCCACATCTCGAGCATTCGTGATCTTCTGACCTTTGTTAAGCAGTGACGCTGACGACTCAGATAAGGCATTGCGCCTGAGTCACTTATAATCAGTGCCACGGGAATTATGCAGCACCGGAGGACCAAATTATGTACCAGGGTACACTAAATTATGTGGCAAGCAAAGGCCAATTATGCGGTTTAATGCCGCACATTTTGTGATAGTATTACTTGCTTAGTTTGTCATTTTTGCACAAGTAAACACTGTCTCAACAAAGGTTTTACTTTATTAGTACCGGTTTAACACTCAAATGCAGCAATAAGCAACAAAACGGTGGACTAGTCAACCACTGCAAAAGGCCTTCTGTAGCGCGGTATGGCATGTTGTCGCGTTTTTTATAACTTTTGATTCATTTGAGCTGGAAGCAATTTTCTGCAGATTATATGGCAAATGATGGATTATGTGCTACATGCAACAAACATAGAATTATATGGAAAATGTTGTGGCTGCAAATTTTCATGATTTCCGTGGCCCTGCCTAGAACTCCAAGTCTCAGATGACAAATCTTACCTCATGCTACTGTATTCTCATAAGGGGAAGTAAAGAAGCTGCACCAGTCACAATGACAACACAAAACTACAGCATAGGGCCAAAAATCGCCTTTTAATGTCTATGGAAAATGCACAAGCAGGAAATTTCTATTTTACTTGGAATATTCTTGGGCTGTTCCTCCTCCTCCTAGCTGCACTTGTTGCTCGCTTAACCAAAATTAAAACTCATCTTAAATCCTCATGCACTATGCCTACACGCAGACACTTCTCTTCAAAGCGGTACACAGGTGCAACTCACCTCTGTACAAATGACCACACCCTGGCCAAGCAACCCTTCACTTAGTGGCAGATACCACACTGCAACACAGTCAGAACAAATCTCGGGCCTGCACACATCACATATACATGTACCACTTCACAAACCTGTACTTATGTGCCACCAGCATCCACACCACCGTGCTAGAACTGTCTCCCTGACACTGTTGTCACCAAATGTATCAATCACATTACGCTGCTACGGCATTAAGAATATACTTCTCGGCAGTAAACACCCAAACACGTTTAGGTTCGTCTTGAAGTGCTCTGCATATAGGCCACACCAACCAACACACTTCCCATCGCCACATGCGTGCATCGTGATGACTCCGAGGCAAGGCAATAGTGCTTTATAGCCACACGAGTGGCAGCAATGAGCTATATATATGAGAATGACAATAATAAACCCCTTGGTTGCAAATCCAGTACTAAGATTGACCTAACACTCCGGATGCTGAACACCCAGATAAAGTAACTGCGTGTAATATCAGTATAGTACCAAATTATCCAACAGTGTAGGCCAAATTTGCGACTCGAAAAAGCAAATTATGCGTCATAATGAGGCACAGTCTGTTGTGTTAATAGGACACTAAGTTGGCGTTTTATCCCAATGTTTCACACTATCCAAGCTAAACTGTAACTTTTTCCACCTGATCACAGTAATTACCGGCTAAAATGTCAGAATTTAAATCTTGCAAAATGCCTGACATGGCCTTGTATTATGTGTGCAGCAATTTTGGTAACATTTGACCCCTCGAGCTGGAAGCAATATAATTTAGAAACGGACGCTGGATTATGAGGTGGCAACAACACATTCATAATTACGTGGCAATAAACTCTCCCACTGCACATTTATTGTGATCCAGTTAGACCTATCCTACATGCCTCCAATGCTCGACAGACATTATCCTCTCTTCCTGTATTTAGGGTTACTGCAACTTGCCCACGGGTATGTGGAAGTGTCTGATTGCTAGTGCTGTACCACCCTCTACTGTCCGATGTACACCCTGAATATAGAACTCAGAATATCAATGGGACACAATAACGAGGACAAAATGGATTGGGTGTGGGGGATGGAAATAGACAGGTAAACAAGTCTACTTTTTTTATACCTAACTCCACATATGTGTACCTATATGGTACATATATCTTCAAAATACGTAGAAATTGAGTTAGGAATAGTAAGCCTACATTTTTCATTTACCTATAATGTTTTATCTGTCGTAATTGTGTCCGTCGATATGCTGTTGTCCAAATTCTTTTTCTACCATGATAGTTTGATGGTTGATATTCAGTAGTACACTCTACTGACCAACAATGAAAATCCACGCTGCACATTATTCCCATTTAGAGTCACTGTTTGTAAATTTCATATGCAGATATCCTAAAATTCTGGCCTGGATCTGGACGTCCTGGACCCAGGTTGGGCACCCCGGCTATAGAAAATGATCACAATCTACACCAATATGCATATCGATTCGCGCATTACATGGCACGGACAGGCTTGGGAATGGCTAAAATTCCCAGTATGAAACAACACACCATTTTCTTACAACCGCTGAGTGGGGTCTCCCACAGAACCACTATGCTAAACACAGTGCTTAATTTGAGCCGGTGATTTCTGGTGCTCGGACCTGGCACCTAATTTTGAGATGAGTACAACACAGTGTTTAATATTGCAATATACATTAAAAATAAACAATAGCTGCTACTCATGTCATTCTTATAGCTTTCAGTGGCCTGGAATAGTCTAAAATATCACAGTTGTAGCAGTGTGATTGTTAGCAGTTGTGCTGGTACTGTAATTGGCAAAGATGGCAGGGGCAAAGGGTGGTGCAAGTTGCCGTGGCCCACTGAGAATGGCCCTGGCATTTACCTTTTTTTACAAATTAAGCACTGGCTAAACGGTCCAAAGGCCCATCTGCCGAAATCTCTGTGGAAGATGCATAGAAAGGCAGTTTTACTGGGCAGACTGTTACTACAATTTGAATAATGCCACACAAAAATAAAGCAACCACAAAGCCAGACAATTGGCAACCATCGTCGCAGCACAACGAAAAAACACACTGAGTCCTTTGGAACACTCATCCATTTGCATAACAGCCTATAGAGATCTCGTTCTGCATCAAACTCTCATCACTCTCATAATAAGCAAGATGAACCATTACTAAACTAGGCTTTTGGGAAACACAACCAGGCAGAACCGATGGATAGAAATCCTGAAATCCTATAGAAAGGAGGATCAGATTACAAAAGTGTTGCAGTAGTATACAGACTGTCACATGCCAATAACGTATCTTAACAAAGGGGCATGTCCCACAACTCCACCATGATTATGTGCAGCGACAAAGGCCTGAAGACGTATATTACCTATAGAGACACAATTACATAAAGATACTAAAATCCCTACCTTATATCAGTCGTGTCAAGAGAGACCTGAAAATTCTTAAGAATTTTGTGCAAAAAAAGAAAGGATACTCACTCCCCAGAATTTCCCAATATAGGAAGAGTGGAATCTATTGAGTAACAAGCTGTGTATGCGCATATGATTCACCCGCGTTACCTTCAGTGAAACAATTTTGACTGACTCTACAATATACATATACTGATTTAGACGATGTTGTTAATGCCATCATCACGGTGATTAAGTCATCTCCCAGTAATCCAACAATTTAAATAGCGGGATATCATCTCTTGTTAGATGTGACACCTCACCACTAACAAGAGGACAGTTAGAGCAAGCTTGGACACTGGAATGGACGTGCAGATCGCCCTTAAAAATTACCTTCATGCTTTTCCGGTTAACGAAGATCTTAAGTTTCCAAGCTCTGCGCTAAAAGAATACTCTTGAAGCATCCTTTCTTGGAATTAGTGACAACATTAGAACAGAAAGAGCTCAACAAAAGCATGAAAGCATTAACAGAAAGATGCACCGACCAGATGCCCGGCCCCCGTGGAGAGAAGAGATATTCTTGCAGTATCGATCAAAGAACTCAGTCCCTGCATGGGGTGTTCTGAGAAAACCAGCCTTTCCTTGAAGCGCAAGCTTTGCCTTCGAAGGAAACAGCAATTCATATCGCAATTCACATCCTGTCATGGTTTTGCAGTGTCATACTAACCCTTTCATGCGTTATGTACTGCCAAGCTCAAATCTGTGAAAACGGACAACTTGCAGCCTTTTATAACTAGTGCCCTTTATCCTTCAATCAAAACACACAAATAAATCGTGATTAGCATGGTTGAAGGATTGGCCCATGATGGCTCTTGCAAAGCCACAAATCGCAGCTGTCAACCGAGTTCACAATGTGTTCTTCTACCCCTCCCCCCCAAAAAAAACAGGAAACAAAGCATCCACAGGAGTATTCTTTCAATTCGTTTTCCATTTTACCTTCTTGTCTGTTTCAGGAAAGCCCACAATTCTAATATGACCAACACAATCTATTTTCTAGATCCCTTTGGCTTTGGGGACTTAGATTTACATTTACACATTTCCAGTTGGAATCATAATTCTTTAAATTCTCTTCTTCAGAGCCAATACAGACATCCCGACAGAAGTGACATTCCTGGCTGCATTGCCCACTCAACTCTACTTCCATATCTGCAGAAGTTGCCCATACTCTGAGTAAATCCATTAGGTTTGTGTGCAGCTTCATAGCCATTCCAGGCCCCACACCCACAAAAAGGCACAAGAGAAACAAACACAGAAAGAGCACGTGTTGAAACATCAAATAAATCCTTATTCGTGTCCACCAATGTAAAAATACCAAAATCACTAGGTGGCATCAACATGCTGCTGGCAAGAATGCATACAAGACCCGAGAAGACCTACAGCCATCCAGGCAACCCCAACAGCGAACAAAAAGAGAAAGAAATTAGTTACATACCTGTAACTGCAGTTATCCAGTATTTGTATCTTTCATAAATTCACATGCTTGAATCTTCCCTGTCGTCAAAGTGGGAGTCCCACTGTATTGTATAAAGCAGTATATAACAATAACCATTGAGTCTACAATGCAAATAGACCTGAAATTTGCTAGCTATCCATGTCCTTTTTTTAAATGGCCCAAACTTGAAATATAACCAATCAGGCGACAGCACCTTCTAGAACACTCCCAAAAGAAACCCCCTTCCTCAGATTTTCAGCATTAGAGTGAATTATGTTACCTGAGTCAGTAAAAGGGAGCCTCGAAGGGGAGGAGGGCGGGATACCAGTGAATCTATGGAAGATACCAATACTGGATAACTGCAGTTACAGGTAAGTAACTAATTTCTAATCAAGTACTGATCTTTCATAGATTCACATGGTTGAATCAGAATAACAAGCAGTATAATAAAATTGAAGTGGAAGGTGAGTATGAAAGAAGTTTCTATTATATATATATATATTTATATATATATATAATCAGATATACGTAATAGTTATAGCAACCTAACACTGTATCCAGAAATGTTTATGTTTACCTTGTAACAGTAATAATGATAATAAATTTACTAGAACAATAGATATAATTATCAGTAATAGAAATAAAATTCTTCATTATCACAGAGGCTCACCTTACTGGAACAGGTGTCGTAGAACTGCTTGGCCAACGGCGGCATCTGTCCTATGCGTGGACTGAAGGCAGTAGTGCTTTGTGAAGGAGTGGGTACTCTTCCAAGGAGCAGCACAGCATATTTGTTTATAACGGAACTCCAGTAAACATAACCCCAGAGGTAGAAACTGCCCTTGTAGAATGTGCGCCAAGCCACCTTTCTAGAGGTTTCCTGCTGCAGAATGGCAGAACTGAATGGTTGCCGATAACCACCTTGCTATCGTTGTCTGTGTTACCTCAGAACCCAGTCGCCCAGGTCCGTAGGAAAGTAACAATTGATCTGACTTGTGAAAAGCTTTAGTTCATTGAAGATAGAACTTAAGACATCTCTTCACATCCAATGTGTGGAGGGATTTTTCTTCTGGCGATGCTGGCTTGGGAAAATATGTTCAGAGAATGACTGGTTGATTGAAATGAAATTGAGAAGGAACTTTAGGAATTAATTTTTGATTTGTTTTGAGAATGACGAAATCCTCAGTAAAAGGCAGAAAGGGTTTTTGTGTAGTGAAAACTTGGATTTCACTGACCCTTCTAGTGGAAGTGATTGCTAGGAGGAAAGCTATCTTCCATGTAAGGAACTTGAGGTCTGCCTTATGTATAGGTTCAAACGTGGATTTCATTAATTGTGACGTTAAGGTGCCACTCAGGAGGAGGCAACATTACTGGAGGAAGATGAGACTGGTGGGCCCACCAGTCCAAAGCCCTTATCATCTTTGGTGTAACAAGAGTGCGATCCTCAAACTATCTGTGCGATTGGTTCCACTGAACTTGTAGCTCTTCCTGCAAGAAAGCTGTAGTTGATTGGCAATACGATGCTCTGGATTGTTGGTAAGGTTGAAACTGCTGGGAGCGATAGTATGAACCTCTACAGGAAGAAGAAACACGTCCTCTTGCCCCCCTGAAAGGCAATCATCTATACTGCAAAGCGCCTAGGGATTTAGCTGTGTCAGTGTCTGTCTTAATGGCAAGAAGGGCTTCATCTAAGTGCTTGCCAAAGAGCATATCCCCGTTGTATGCCATATCTAATATCTTTGTTTGCACCTCAGGTCAAAATGAAGTGGCTTTGAGCCAACCCTGATGCCTCAGAACAGCGGCGCTTGCCAACTGTCTAAACCCTGTCGAGGCTATGTCCACAGTAGTGTCAATGATCTCAGAAGGGGCTCGTTCTCCTTCTTGAAAGATCTTTTTTTGCATCCTGCATTTGCTCCTCAGGGATGAGATCGATCATAGGTTTGATGTCGGACCACATCTGTCTATCATAACGTGCCAGGATGGCTAAAGCATTATTAGCAGCTCTCACTGTAACGGCCAACATTAGGGAAAATCTTTTGCCTATAGTGTCAAGGCGTCGACCGTCTCTATCTGGTGGTACTGAAATGGGAGCTGCCAGATTTTTAGATCGTCTCTGCGCAACATGTGAGGTTAGAGAATCCGGCCTAGGATGTCCCCTGAGGCATGCAGGAGAATCATCGGGAGCCCTGTATTTCTCGTCATTACGTGGTAGGATTGCCGGCACTGTAGCGGGGTTCTTCATAACCCTAACACCTACCTGCCATAAGTGGTCAATGATGGGAATGGACCTTATTGATTTCCGCGTCTGATCTTTGAAATCGTATAAGAAGCAATCCAAATGCTTCACTGCGATGGGCAGGTGAAATCTTTCTGCCGCCCTCTCGATAATAGAATGAAACCCCCCAATGTCTTTCGGAGGGTAATCGGTCAGAGGGTGTTGAGGTGGAGATGGAGTAGGAATGATGTAATCCTCCCAGTCGTCTGGCTGAGACGGTAATTCGTCTTCTTCCCTGGTGTCATCTCCTGATGTGGAAGGATCGTCTCTAGGAGGGGAGACAGTGCGAGATGGCAGAGTAATTCTTGGTGTAATTAGAGAGGGAATTCTTGATGCCAGAACAGAAACTGGATGAGGCGGGGTGGATGGTGGTACCACTGTTTGTGGAGGAAAGTGCCGTCTGTAGACTGATATTATGTATTAGAGATCTTCTATTAATGTACGAGGCATAAATGTGTGTTCCTGTGGATGATGCAACGGCGGGTAGTACTGTTACTCAGTGTACTTCTGAGTAGAGGGTGTACAATAGTATCCCTCAAAGTCCTGACCTTGGTCCCTCTCATAATATTCTTCCTCCTCTTCCTGATATTTTACATGGAGTTCCGAAGGACTATGAACTGGCCCAAAAGGTCCTTCATCCTCTGACTCTCTCGTGTCTAGAAAGTGGCTTGGAAGAAGGGGTGAGATGTTTGTCATGTATGCCAGAGTGGGTTTATGGCAAGTTTTAATTTTTATTTTTAGCCTTGTCGACGGTGATGTCGTCGGTGGTACCATCGATTATACCATCGTCGATGGTGGGATAGTCGACGGTGGGGTTGTCGACGGTGGGGTTGTCGACGGTGGGACTGTTGAAGCGTCGATGAAGGGCGCATTGATGATGGGAGAGTCACTGATGATGATGTTGTCGACAGTGCTGTGGCAAAGTCTTAGGTGTCTCGAGGTTCTCGTAGACAAAATTGGAACCTGCATGGAAGATGTTTTTGTTGTCATCAACGCAGATGGTCTCGTCGACGGTACAGTGGTGATGGTGGTCGTCGACGATGTTGCCTTCAATGGTGATTTTGTCGTCGATGGAATGAAGACAGAAGATTTTTGTCTTTTTGCTGTTGGGGCTTACAGGGGATAGCTGGAGCAGATGAAGCTACCTCTGTAGAGGATTGCTTTCTTTCTCTCTCTTTTTTTAATCCTTTGACTGGTGATGACTTTTGAGGATTTCCTGCTATCCTCAGATGTTCCCTCTAGAGATCTAGCCCTTTTATGAGACTTAGGGACAGAGTCACTATCCTCATCAGAAGATGTTTTTGGGGCTTTAGTTCTCTGTAGCCACAGCAATAATATGCCTCCTCTGTCTCTCAAAGTTTTTGATGAGAAAGTTCGACAGATTTTGCATTTTGAGTAGGGTGAAGGCAATAGATACAATTTTTATGTGGATCATCCACATGAACTCTCTTTTTCCCACAGGTCTTGCAGGGACGAAAGAGGCCTTTAGAATCAGACATAATTGGATTTAAATGAAGGTCCAAACCTTATCTGAAGGGGAAACATCCTTTTTTACGACTTTTTTTTTCCGAAAGTCGTGGTTAACGAAAGCGCAACAACACTTTTTTTAACCACGACTCTGGTTTTTTGTGCCTTAACTACGTATGTTCTGAACTACGAACATGCGTGGTTAAGGTACAAAGAAGGGAGTTGGCGAAGGTAAGTGGTGGGTTTAGGTTTTGGGGAGGGGGTGGGGGGTCAGGGGGTTTTAGGTTTTGGGGTGGGGTTGGGGGGTCAGGGGGGTTTTAGGTTTTAGGGTGGGGTTGGGGGGGTGGGGCGTTTTTGGTTTTGGGGAGTGGGTGGGGGGTCAGGGGTTTTAGGTTTTAGGGTGGGGTTCGGGCGTTTTTGGTTTTGGGGAGTGGGTGGGGGGTCAGGGGGTTTTAGGTTTTGGGGTGGGGTTGGGGGGGTGGGGCATTTTTGGTTTTGGGGAGTGGGTGGGGGGTCAGGGGGTTTTAGGTTTTAGGGTGGGGTTGGGGGGTGGGGCGTTTTTTGGTTTTGGGGAGTGGGTGGGGGTCAGGGGGTATTAGGTTTTAGGGTGGGGTTGGGGGGTGGGGCGTTTTTGGTTTTGGGGAGTGGGTGGGGGGTCAGGGGGTTTTAGGTTTTAGGATGGGGTTGGGGGTGGGGCGTTTTTGGTTTTGGGGAGTGGGTGGGGGGTCAGGGGGTTTTAGGTTTTGGGGTGGGGTTGGGGGGTGGGGTGAGGGATGTAGGGTGAATGGTGCCTATTGCTAATGATTTTATCAGGAATGCCTTTACAACGAAATATCGTTGTTAAGGCATTCGTGGTAAAATCATTAGTAGTAGCAACGAGGTCGGTGTTCCGACCTCGTTGTTAAGGCAGTAGTTGTTTTTGAAGTCGTTGTTTCGTCGTACAATCTATCTGAAGTAATCTGTGGAAAGAACTGAGCAGAGCTCAGGGAGACTCCCTTCACATTTGATGTTCGGTGAAAATCTGAGGAAGGGAGTTTCTTTTGGGAGTGTTCTAGGGGGAGCTGTTGCCTGATTGGTTATAGTTCAAGTTTTGTCATTTCAAAAAAGAATATGGATAGGCTAGCAACTTTCAGGTCTATTAGCGTTGTAGACTCTATGGTTATTGTTATATGCTACTTTACAGGATATCGTGGGTCTCATACTTCGATGACGGGGAAGATTCAAGCATGTGAATCTATGAAAGATCCAATACTGGATAACAAGACTGTGAGCTTGGCCATGCTGAGTCTCATGAGGATATGTCCTTCATCACTACTGTTACAGCACCTATATGTGCCACTTTGGTGTCAGTGAGTAAATGCCACAGCCTCCTATTTTTATGTGCACGCTGTTGACATTCAGAGCTGGATCCACCTGGAAAGCAAATATGGTAATAATCATAACACCATATATACTTCTGGATAAAATAGATCTACCTTCGACTAAGACTGCATCAAAACAGAGTTCAGGGTGGTAGGAGACAGGCGGCTAGAGCTCTCTCTTCGGCCCATTACACCGGGTTGATCAAGACTTAAAGACAAAGCTGAAAGGCTAATGGTCTTTTTTGAGATAGCTTCACCTTCCCATCTTTGATAAAACAAGAGGAGGCCAGGAACAGCTCTTTCCACCATCCCAGAAACAGAAAGATCTAATTACAGCTATTCTTGGTGAAGGGACCATCACCAAAAAAAAACACCTAAACATACTTCAGTGAGTGCAAAGCCAAGCTGGCAAACTGAAGACCAATCTAAAAAGACTCCACCACAGGAAAGTAGCCTGAAAAGGTATGGGTTCTTCTACTGTAGTCCTGCATTACATTCCCAATGTTGTAGAGTGAAACATAGGTCCATGCCACCTGAAAAAAGAGTCCCATTACATAAAACCTGATCCTTCAGTTTGCTGGATTCTAATTTGTTCCTCTAACTGATGTTCAAACAGCTGAAACATAGAGTAAATCTCAAAAAGTCCAAGGTTCAAGACTCTGGCATGCATTTGACCTAAACATGAGGGTAAACCCAGCAATCTATGGTTCATGGAGCTCGCGGACTGGTGCCAGTTAAGCATAGACTATTGAGGGGGAAAAAGAACACTGGTTCCCCAGATGGGCAACCCTCAATCTCCCAATGTAAAATGCTAACAATAAATCAGCCCCCATCAGCAAATTTCTGGGTTCCAACAAAACCATCTTACTCAAGTAGTGCCCAAGCACCATGAGGTAACGTGCCAGACTTACAAAAGAGTCTGAAATAAACACCATTTTGATACAAGACAATGATTTCAAAGAAGCTGGCTACCTTATGAATTGAAGAAAGTAGAAGAGGGGTGTCAAAAGAAGATCAAGGATAGATAACCCATGCTAGATATTTCACATCACCACTAACGTGAGTTCTATTTAGATTCACTCAATCTGAATGGCTTCTCAGTGGATATCCCGACGATATTGATAGAAGCATCCTTGACCCAAGTCTGGGCACATCTGTCTACGAAAACATGCCCATCATTAAAAGGGGTGACCAACATTTCAATCCAATCGTTGGCCTAGGTGTTACACTTTATCTTTAGAAGTCTCATACTGAAATATCAACCAACCAAGCTGCCAGTCACTCCTGTACAGAGTGAATTCTCTCAGTCAAAAATGTTAAAGTCTGGCTTCCTGCAAGGTTGATCGGGCAGCTGGGCAAGACCAAATTGTCATGAAGAAATTGCTTAACTAAATACCTCTAGAATTCCACACCAGAAGCATGTCTCAAATCTCAGTGCACCCCTTTGAAGGGCTGACATACTGCTAGAACCCAGGGAGCAACAGGCCTAACTAACCACACCCGCAACAGGGATTGTCCCCACACTCGCATCAAGGATTGGCTCTTGAAGGGCATTTTACAGAGTGGGCATCTGAGACTGCAGTGACACATAACCATGGAAACCTATTTGATGGCATAATGATGAGCATATTCTATGCACAACACCATGCCTTCTGCTGTTCAGCTGTAACCCATGCTCTGAGACATTGGCAGGCGCAACGTCTGGCGGCATGAAAAGCAAAGTCTTTCACAAACTGACACACACTCCCTAGAACAACTTAAGGTCTGTGTGACTGTCAGTATGATAACCACAATCCCTGATACACACAAGGTATGCATTCTATGGCCAATGATGTACACAGTCTTGTGGCACAACGGTAGGCACCTTCACAAAGCGGGTAATGTTCAGCCATGTGCTGAGCGAAAAACATAGGTACATTTTCTGAGGCAAGGGGAGGGCCATCCTCTTGCACAATTATGATCACATTATCCGGCAAAATATAGGCATGTGATAAAGAAAATGATGGATGCTTTTCTTTGGCACGCTAAACACTCTAGGGACTATGATAGTGGATTGCGCTTGAAAAGGTGCCGCACAGGTTTCAGCTCTCACTCCTGTTGTCTGCCATAAGACGGGCATATCCTACAGCACACAGGCCAATGCATACAGCAGTACTGGATGTTTACACTGCCCTTAAAAACATCACCCACCACATGCAATGAAGAAACTACACACGCTTGATCAATACTAGGTTGTCCGCGAGAAAAGAAAGATGTAAAATAAAAACTTGTTGACTGGACAGAACGGCTAACGTGAGAAACAAAGAAAGCATTTGTAACATTAAAATCCGTACAGTAACTGAGGTGGAATAATACGTATCGAATTTAAGGAACACATAGCAGACTGTCAAGTAATTTACAGCTACAATTGCCTTGAAGAAGTTCCCATTTAGGAATGAAACACGTTGGCTGTATTCCTTTCATTATGTGATGGAAGTAACATAAAGAATCTTATTTAACACATAGTTCAAGTGGTGGAACGTAGACTCATAGTAGAAATTCGATCGAGCAATTCCGACAACTACGACTTATATAAACACAAATAATGACTGTTGTCCTAGTGGGACTTCTTACTATTGTTGCATTAAAACGAAGTTCTTCTCCAGTCTGAGTTTATATTCTCCAGCACAGTAATGGTCAGATTTTCTGGCTAAATCACAGTCCAAATATGTAGTGGAATGATCCCTACACTAAATGGCGCAAGGCTAGGTTTCTCTGCCAAAGCACTGCTTGGCACAAGAGAAAGAGCATAATAAGACACAATTAAATGTAACATTCTAATGAGTAACAAAAGTGAAACCGTCTTGCCCAGCACCTCACATATTATACAATAAATTGATAGCCACATTTATTGACAAACTGATGTACCCAGGCTCGAGCGCAAACGGGTAAATGTTCGGGCACTATGGGCCATATGTACGAAAGCTTTTTCCCATAGACACAGAATGGGTAAAATCCTTTGGTACATCTGGCCCAACGTGCCTTATTCTCTGACACAACTCGTCAACCATTCTCTGGACTTATAGCATGTCATGTTTGGCATCTTTATGATCCATAAAAATTAAAAAGGGTTCCTGCTGCTCTGGATTTCTGCTACAGATTGATTGGACGAGACTCTTAGAAATGTCCCTCTAGTCCAAATCATATCCAATAAAATATTCCACGTCTTTAGGGCATGGTGGGCCACAGGACAAGCCTCCACCATTCTAACTTCTAAATCGCCCATTTTAGGTATGCACTTAGACCACAGAAACTGAGGTGGCATTCAGTTCCTCCTGATGGACCGGGTCTGAGGGTCCAACTTCTTCAGAAGTCGAAATTTAAGAGTAGGGGGCATATTTATGAGCCCTTAGCGACACCGGAGCGCTATACTCTGCGCCGTATTTACAAGGTGGCATAAAACCACCTTAGCGCCACCTTGTAAATATGGGCCCCTCCACACGCAGCACTTTGCGTGGAAGGGTTGTGGAATGGGTGTTGCTGTGGGCGTGCCACAGCAACACACACTGCATTTTGACGCTGCCCCAGATTTACGTATTTTTGTAAACCTGAGGCAGCACCAAAATCTAACGCCACCTCAAGGGTGGTGTTAGCAAGGTGCAACGAGGAGGAAAGGTTTTATTCTGGCTCGTTTATTGCTTTTTCTATGGGTACTGCATTCTGCAGCACGCATAGAAAGAGGACAATGCCAGAAATTATTGTTTATGTGCTGGAAGGTGTCCCTTCCTGCACATAAACAATCATTCAAAATTACACTTTGAAACTTCTGTGTGTGCTACATTCTGCAGCACACACAGAAGTGCCAAATCGCCATTAGTAATTGTTTATGTGCAGGAAAGGACACCTTTCTGCACATAAACAATCCAGCTCCTCAACGCAGACACCCTTGCATGATGGTGCAAGGATGCCTGCGTTGGCGCTGGCAGCTAAATTTAGTGCCAGTGCAGGGGGAAATGCAGGGCTGCACCGTATTCTAATAAATAAGCTGCAATCCTGCATTTGGAAAGTGACGCAGCACAGCGCTGCCAATTTTGGCGCAGCACCCTACTGTGCCACTTTTCAGTAAATCTGTCCCTAAGTATGTAAATCAACACATTCCTAACTTAAGCTAAAAAACTGACTGTAATCTAAGAATGGATTGGCAATGTCTTTCAGTGACGCACTGAGAAGGCACGAAGACCGGCGGGTCTTGGGCGTGGCTTTTGAATTTCTGTGGTATGGATCCTTACTTTGGGCCCTCAGAAGCCTCATGACTTCGACTTGGCTTCTCTGACTTGCATGGGAAAGTGGCAGAAGTCAACACGGTGGTGCCCACAATCCGGGACCGCTAGCTGCAACAAAGAAACAGAGAAAGACTGGATGGACTGCATGGAGGCTGGGGGGTCTCATTAGGAGTTGAGTGGAGTGGGGAGAATATAATATCTTGGCAAATACAACTGGGGTGGGCTTTTCAGAACCCAGTAATCCAAGGTCCAGAAACACTGGGCTGTGTTTTACCAGCTGAGAATCTACAATAATGAAGTGGAAACCCCCAAGACGAGGTTGCAGGCAGAGGTACAGCTCGGCCTGTGCCCGCCCTCGTCCTGCATCACGATAGGAAGCAGATGACACCTTTTTCAGCATTGCCCCCCTCAGCACCCGAACTGCAGCACCCCCTACTGCCACTTACCACCTGCTTAAAACAGGTGGTTGTGGGAAGTTATTGAACCTAGAAATTGGGAGAGACATACCAAGAAAGTATACAGTACTCCTGGGGCTGCTTGTTATTCCCCATTCCAGGGTGATTACCTTGCAGTTAATATTGTTTGGTGCACTGATACCATCCAGAATCGAAGATTCCGGCCCCAAGGTATCCTCACACTAAATAACGGGGCACGCCTAACGAGGACCCTAGAGTGTAATTTAGCGTGTGGGAGATGTAGGACATCTAAAGTAAAACAGTAATGTTCAACGTCCACATACTCGGAACCCCCACTTCTTTTACAGATGGGGAAACCAATGGGTTTCCAACAGTCTGCTGTTGGAAACTCTTTGCCAACTGCCCATCCAATACAAGGTCACTGGCAAAGCAGTAACAGACGACCTGATCTATTTAGGGCGTGCCTCCCAGTGCTGTTTTTTCTTCCTTTTAGTATGTCATGAGTAAGCCCTTATTTAGGACGAAACATGTTACATGAAGGATGGGGGGTGGACTGTGGAGTGACCCATCCTTTAGTCTTGAGAATGTAATGGCTTTTAATTGAGCCAAAAAATTATCACCTCAATACAAGCTAAATGATCTGATGGTGGAGGCCTCTATGTGCACTAGGAAGCAGAACATCTGAGAAACTGAAGGTGAGTACATCTTCCATGTCCATGGGGAGACAGAGTAGGCAGGTAAATGGATGAATTGAGAGTCCTGCACTCGCATTAACCACGAAAGGACTGTGGCTGGCCTACAGGGTGCCTGAATGACCACAGTTACATTTACAGGGATCCCTTCCAGCAAAAAATAATTTTACCAGTAATGTATAACGTGTAAAATGAATATTTAATGTGTGCAATTGTTCACACATAGGTTAGAGTACTGTTTATTAATCGATGTATGTGGTTTTTTTTATTGCAAAGAAAGCCATGGAGATTGTGACTGAGTTTACACAGATCAGCGAGTAATGCAAATTTTGAATATGACATAAATACAAAATTAAGCGTACACAGTATTGTTTATTGGTTGAGCGAGCTCAATCTTAGACAATAACACTGGTGCATATCCAGTTTAGGGTCTATGAAATGGAAAAGCGGCACTCATGTTTGAGCTGAAACACCATATCAGCCACTACAGAACTACTTCTTCTTGCTAAGGTTTGGGGGGTGCTGCTTTGATGTTTGTCAGATGATGACTATTTACAATAAGCATGGGCGATGCCAACAGCAGTGTACAGAAGCTGTAGCCTTGGCAAGTTGGAAATTACAAAGCAATTGCCAAGTAAAGTATTGCCTCACTGACCTTGGTACTAAAGTACGCTTCTTTTTAGGTGAATGCGCACATGTGATCAGGATTAACGCCATCAATCACAGTGAAGAAGGAGGCTGAAGTGGGCTACCCTCTGTACCATGCTGAATGCTGTGGTGGGTGAATGCAAAACGTGAAAGACAGATGAAAAGACCAATAGAAGAAAAGGACTGAGACAAAGCACCCTCTGTGAATGAATAGATTTAGGAATTTATTTAATTGCATGAAGCTATAACAAATCTAAAGCAGTGTCTAGGCCATACATAAAAAGTGCTAAAGGTGCTGCCAATCTCCTCCAGTCTCCTGTGCCCCAGACACACATAGAATGGGCAACGTTTCTAGCATAATGATGGATATGTACATTCTGTCAAAGACTCCGCCTGCTTTTTGGCGCGATGATGGGCACAATGTTGGCCTCAATGAAAGGCATATTCCCTCACCCATCCATGGGCTTCTCCTTCTCACACAATAATAAACCCATTCTATGCCCCAACAGCGAATGTATTTGCTGCCACAATGATATGATTGATCTCTCACTTCATGATGGACAAATTATTTAGGCACAACTATAGTGTCTGGCACAAGGACAAGCATCTTCTCAGGCACAATCAATGGCAAAATTCGGTATCTCAATGGCAGGCACATTTTCTTGCGCGACGACTGTCACATTCTCTCGCCCAATGAGAGGCTTGTTCTCTGGCATAATCAATATTCCCTCTGGCACAGCAATGCACACGGTGTCTGACACCACCACGGGCATATTCGCTGGAATACCGTCAGGCACCTCATCTGTTCCACTGATAGGCCTATTCTTGGGGACAACGCCAGTCCTATTATCTGGCGTAATTTATTTATTCATTTATTTGGCGCACACCTCAAAATAAATTGTTGTTAGCTGCCAAGCTCTGCTTGAAACAATCACAGTCAAACATAATTAGAGGTACATTCTCTGTCACAATTATGCCCACCCACTGTTTCACAAAAATAGGCACATTTTAGGACACCAGTGCAGGCACACTCCATCAAGCGAGGCACATCTTCTGCAAATCTGTAGGCACATTCCCTGGCACAATGTCAGGCATAATTTTGAAACAATGACACGGATGTTCTCTGGCACAAAGTGCCTATGCAGATTCTCTGGCACAACAATATGATTTTTCTGTGGTGTGTTAGGTCATCCACTGGCTTTAAAAAAACAGACATATTCTTGTACTAAAGCCAGAGAACCTCCCCCCCCCACCCAAGCTGGACACCGATAATGTTAGGAAATGATTTGAACTATTTCAGGTCTATAACGTTAACATTCTAATGAGCAATCAAATTAAAAATAGTGTTATTTTCAAATATATACTTTTTATAATTAATATAACAAAAATTAAATTATAGGCGTAAGAAACGTGTGCACTAACAGAACTTGAAAATTAACTTTTACAGGGCACAAAACAGAAAAATAAAAAGGTATACCTTGGGTCCCGAGGCCATCGAGTACAATACCATGAAAACCCACCCACCGATAACTCTTAGTTGAAAATCAGTGACTCTCACACCCGAAAACTAGGTGGAATGGTCCTTTCCAGTCTCTTGTGCACTGATGATCTGGTCCTAATAAGCTGTACTCAGGAAGGGCTACAGCTGTTAATTAACATCACTGAGGTATACTCCGCAGAAACTGGGCTGGCTATTAATCTCGACAAAATCAAAACTATATCAATTAACAGTGCAAGGAGAAGGACCCCCAAGCTGGCACCTGGGTAGGATGTGGCCTGACTCAGTAGCCAAATACAAATACCTCAGCATCATTATTGATAAAGATGGGTCATTTACCCCCGTCCCCCAGAAAGAAGCCATGAGAAAAAAGACAACACCTTGACCATACCTTCAAAAAATTGAAGAGGAAATTATCTGGTCCAATCCTGGCACCACTCCATCGAATAGTTGAAGCAGAGCTACTGCCCAACAAAGCTTACGGGAGCGAACCTCTGAGAGGGAGAGATGCTACCAGCCTGGATAATATTGTGACTAGAACTTGCAGGATGATTTTTAATCTCCCTCAAATACAACTTCCTGGTGCAAATAAGGCTGACTCTGGCAACAAGTGGTGCCTACATAAACTGCTGGGGCAAAATCAGGATGGCTGCCCCAAATACTCTGTACTTTTGCCTATTGGAGGAGATACAGAACAGGGACCCCTCAGCTGCCAGATCATATCTTAATGAGTCGCTAACTATAAGTGGGACAATCGACCTCCGGGAAACCTCCACCAGTCACCTATGCTTCGAAAAAATGGTTACTAAATCTATCAAATCCCTCTCTGTACTTGAAGAAAAGGCCACTCTAGCCAGAAGACCCCATGCATGGCTAGTCTTGAACAACTACAGATCAGCTACCTCCCAACTATACTTCCACACCAGGTACTGTAATAATCTTAAAGAGAAGTTTCTGAAATACCATTTTGGGTTACTTCCATTGTTGCTATACTTACCTCCCTGGCAGTGACATTCAAGCTCGAGCAGTTGCCGCTTGTGTGGTGATGGCATAGAAGATCTGCTGCACTTAATTTGCACCCCGATCGTAGATTGCTCTTAAAAGCATCCCTCAACCAAACAGGCATTCAAACACGTAAGCAGGCAGTGTGGGCTTGCGTGCCCCAGTAGATCTGCATCAGAACTGCTGCCTAGTGAAATTTCTCAAAAGGGTCCAAGAGAAGAGAGACTCACTTTATAGACTGCTGAGGCCCACCTGCTCAGGACTTCCTCAAGACTCCCTCCATCCACGCACTTTACCTGTTGTATCTGCTCGCCTCATATGAACTATTTTCTGTTCATGCTGGCCTTTCTACATTCCACTATTTGATTACCTTGGTGGTCCTGCACTACTTGACCACGTTCCTGAAAGGATGGATGGAAATAGTGAAATATGACTAACTATCAGGGCTTCGAAGCACTGATGACCCGTTCTACACACACACTTTACTTGCTCGTATTTGCAGCTACTCTTTATCTTGTGACTTTGCACATCCCACTAACTGGGTACTCCTGTTACTTTCCACAGTCTGGACAATGAAATTACCTATGCTAGGGGGTCAGGGCAACACTGCCACCTCTAACAAATGATCTGTTACCTGGCTGGGGGCAGAACTACTCACCATAGCTTGATCACTCACCTCAGGATCCACTCTTTGTTGTGCGCCTCACCTCTGTATGCTGTATGGCCAGCATTGTCATCTGTCTGTGTAGTCTAATGGCATGTAATTATGATGGCACTTCCTTAAAGCTGGCACTGAAACATCATGTAATTGTGATATCTTGCTCTATTAACTGATACTGTACGTTTGAGTATGCTCTTTTGAATATCTGTAACAGCTTGCAAAGGTTTTAAGTAACCAAGCAATAATAAACCTACTACACCGACAGATTTTGCGCCCAAAAATAATCCCTGTCATGGTTCCATGTGGAAAACTGCATTGACTGGGGGACGCGAGGACCTGTTCATGATGTGGTCACAAAGCAAGAACCCTTAGCCCAGCCAACGCCCCCCATCTATTTTTCTAATGCCTAGGGGGCGAGGAGTAGCAACCCAGAGACTAGAATTTCAATGTAGCATGCTCGGTGTGCCTCTTACACTTCGCATCCTCCCTACCCGGCTTCCCTACTGGCATCTACCATGTCTGCCCCAAGTCCACCGGTCCTAAACATAAGATGGATGCCAAACACAAGTTGTAGGGGGTGAAGAAAAAGCACTGATGAGGATCAGACTCTCACTTAGGGTAAGCGGCATGGATGAAATATCACCCCACCTCTCCCCTAATAGCATTCCCCCACTACCAAGAGCCCACTACATCATGGGACACTACATTGTCACCTCCTACCTCATAGCACACTATATTGTTAAATGTAAGTGATAAGGGTAAGGTCAACTAGCTAAAAAATAAAAAAACAAGGATGTGGATATGCGTAACTCATTTTAATAAATAAGAAAATGCATTGAAGAGAGAGCTTAATGCACTGAGACAATGTCCTGAACCGTGGCACAAGATAGAGTGAGGTGGCTGTGTTTTTTCCAATATTTGCAAAAAGCTTGCCTCGATTTCCCTGTCATGGTTACACCTATCGGGGCAGTGTCTGCACCCTAAAATGGGGCAGTTACTTCTCAGTGGGGAATGGACCTCAAATGTCCCAAGAAAAAAATCAGTGGGCTGCAAGGTTAAAGGGTGAAGTAACCATGGTTTGGGGTAGACTCTACATTACATGGGCTACAGTCTTGAATGGCATAGTGGGCACAAAAAAGATGGTTTGGCATGCTACCCCAAGCGATTGCCAGTGATTAGACTATTTTCAAACATTCCTACCGTTGTCTTTTGGGTGTTTGATAGGGGTGTGCAAAATTCACTTATTTTGCTTTGTGTAATTATGTGGTGTTTTGGCAAAATTATGTGATTTTTTTCTAATTACTTGACACACAAATCTATCCTTTCATGCTATGTTTCTGGGAAAAATGAACCCTTGGGTTAATTTTTGATGTGAAGGTGCATGTTGCCCCAAAAACGTAGTGCGCACAAAAGCACTTTGAACTGGAGGCACTTAAGTTCTGTTGTTCTCAGGCACTTACTGTAAATTCTTACTGTGAATGTAACTAAGCAAAGTGGCATAGTGGTGGAATTTCAAGTAAAAAGCATAACGCAACACTAAAAATAATTATATGAATTATGCTGGCATAATTTAAATTTCACCCAGGTCTAGTGTTTGACTGCTAGTCGTATGCCTGGAAATCGGATACTGACAAGCTTTCCAAGCCTACTACTGCCAATATTTGTGATTTTCCAAAAAGTAGTAAATTTGCACCAAATAAAGGAGACTTCTATAGATGCAGACTTACTGCTTTTTTGGTAAATCAGCAACTATATATATTTAAGTTTCCGATCCAAAAAATGAACAAATTTTAACCCCTTAGTGAAATAAGGGCAGCAAGACAAAAACAACAGACAGTAGACCTTGACTCATTGTCCCCAGACTCAACTACCAAGCCAAGAATGCATTTATTTGTGGGGTGTCACACACCAAAACAACCCTATTTCTACCCCCAATCCTTGGGCACAAGATGTATCCTTCTCTCCTGGCCATGTCCCTTATATAAGGCACCTTTCCAAGAGAAAAGGACCTGCCATTTGCTAATGTTTTGAGAAACCGGAAAGGCCAAGACCTGGCACCAGAGTAAGAATGTCTAGAAAATCCTGTATGTATTTTATAGCGTGGCAATTCCGCCTCTGTGCTTTAAAATGCATTAGGAATGGGTTACACAGCTCTAAAATACTTTTTGTTGCAATTTCTTCTTTCATTTGTTATTTTGCGTTTTCCATTAAAGAGGCTACTATGTGTAGTTTGATGATTTTTCCAATCTTTACATAAAAAATGCAACTTATACCACTAAAATACTGGCCAAGAGGCAACCCCTATGGTGGGCAACGCAGTGGGCACTCGAGCAACACGGTGGATAACCATAATACAGCGTTTTGGGAACAGTGATAGATATGTTAGGAATCACAGGGGGTCTTATAATTGGCTGACTGACTCACAATACCCGGAGAAAAGATTTAAACACCTGGGCGTTAAGCCTAGAGTACGCCAAACAGAAATGAAGCGTAATTATGTATTTGCAAGTAACCACGAGTAAGCCCAAAATTCTACAGGGTACATAAACCTCTTTATTTTACAAAACTCGAGCAAACAAAAAAAACACAACCCAGACTGAAGCACGTTCCAGTCGAAAACCTGCAGGGCCTGAATGTAGTGGAGTCAGAGATATGGCAGGCAAGACAACGTGGTGTACGTCGGCCCCCCACGTAGCCGTGTACAGTAGCCACGTAGCCGTGTACAGTAGCCAATGCCCTTGGGGCACTCCAGCCCAGGAGTTGAAGGATGAAAGATAACAGAAAGTGCTCTTACTGGTTGGAAACATCGACGTGGGCCACAAACGTCTAAGAAAGTAGTCCTCTGAGCAATCGGACTGTTAGTAACTGAGGAAGGATATCGCGATGAGATCCCAAGACGTTTCTCGCTTTACGCCTGCTCAGAGGAGCAGTAACTTACTAGTGCCTGTGACGCTTTCAGATGCAATGGTATAGAGAGGACAGCGTCTCCCTATTTTGTATGACCAAAATAGTCTCCTTGGCTGATAGTCTGCCTCCAACTTGTGATTGCATCTATCCTAGGCTTATTTTCATATTTGTGTATTTAATTGTATGGTGCTTACGTTGCATTAGTTATGACACATAGGCCTGACCCATGCACAGTGCTGTTGGATGACACACCAAGAAAGCCTCATGCGCTCACAGAGGGCACAATGCAGGTTGGAAGCTATATTTGTGGTTTCGACAATGGGGAGTATCTCAGCCCTATTGAACAACACAGAGACAAACCTGAGCAAAATGGCCCTCTGTCGTGGAACAACCAATCATGCATTTCTAACTAATAGCAACTTGCATTCTGGAACTTGTAGTTCACATCGAACAATAAATGCATGGGTTTCAAAATCCAAGCCTTCAAATTGTTAGTCTCTAAAAAGCCAGCACTGGCTGAAGGATCACACATGCCATGGAACCTCTTGGCAGCTATGAAGGGGTAGGACGGAAGGCAGAGAGAGAGAGAACAATTCCTGCAGCTCTGTGCAGGAGTGGAGCACATGGAAGTGGCAAATGAGAAATAGAGAAGGGACCATGAGCATAAACAATGTATAAGTGCTTTGATCTCTTCTGCCCATGTGCAGTCAGCAGAGGCGCACTGTGCCCTTGCCTCTCCCTCCCACTTGCTCCCTGAAGGCTAAAGGACAGGCTTGTCACTGGAGGCACACGTGAAAACCAGTGTCAGTGTTCTTCAAATTTCTGCAGGAAATGATTAACGTCTGCTGTCGAAGGCTTAAAAACGAGGGTTTCAAAGCATTAAATGGATATAACGTCCAGATACACACATATCAATAACATTTCAATTAATTCTCCAAATTGACAAATGTTATTGGTGACACCTCCAGCCAGTTCTGGCTTTTTACTCAACATCGCTTTGCTGCTGAGGCTTTTAGGTCCATGCTTACAGTGTAAGTAAAACCACAGCTCTCATGGTGACTCATGCTGCTAGACAAAAGAAAAAATACAACAGTTTCTAAAGCCTGTCGTATTCATCCCAATTAATGCCAGGTACAGAATGGCATTGCCCCGCCCTATTAGGCAGGAAAGAGCTAGGCAGCTTTAGTAAACAAACTCACCCTGCGGCGTCCTAGGATTGGCAACAAGATCCCATCTCGACTTTCGAATTAAAACCGAACGCCCTCTGGACGGGTATGCCCAGGTCACTTCCTAAACTTCAGCCAACAATGATTTGTAACAAAGAAGCCCAGGAGTGAAAACATGGTGTACTGATAACATGAGCCTACTAGCCAAGAGCTCCCTACAAAAGTGGCATCAGGGCGTGCCATTCACTCTGTGCCTCAGGCAGTGCCAGCATCTCAGCGCTGACCTATGCTGATAGTTACCTTTGCTGCCCCACCCCCGGCTCCTGACAGATCTCCTTCCTGGCAGAAAGAAAACCATCTTCTGGATGTGTTATTATAAAAACACACACATAACGTTTTCTACTCCTCACTTTTACTGGAATGATACTGAATCAGTTTTTACTGGAGGTGCCTCTATGACTCTTTAGCATGTCTGCAATTCCTTTCCTCTCTCCCGCTTGTGTTTCTCTTCCTTTCCTCACACCTTCATCACACCATTTCCTTCTCTCTCCCTCCGCTCCCATTTCTCCTGTTTCCATTCTAGGTACTCTCTTCTCCACCCCTTTCCTTTCTGTTTCCCTTCTTCCCATCATCCAACTGCACCGGAAGTGACATCACTGGATTTCACAACATCCATCTGCACAGGAAGTGAAATCACTGGTTTCTTGTCAAAACTGTCCTTACTTAATGGAGGCTGCAAAGGTAAGCTCCTCTGTATCTGTCTGCGCCCAGTGCCAGCAACCTAAGACCACCTCCCACCACACTACTGCTGCGTGCCTCGCCAAATACCATGGAAGGTACGTAACCGTTGCACCACTTGCCATGTCGAATGCACTCGCCCACATCTACCTCAATCCCCATGCACCCAACACACACAACCACCCACACCTTACCCCCACTTCACCACTTCCCTGCCTGTCCTGCGTACTCCTCAACAATTGCTATCTCACAAAACATGCCACAGAAATTGGGGATCAGATATATGACCGCTCTCCACACCTGCTCTTCTTGACTGAAACTGCCTGTCTCCCTTGTTGGCCCAGTCAGCTTCATGTCAATTGTGCACCCTAAAGAACATTGTAAGGCAGGACAAACAGACGCAGGGGCAAAACCGTTATTGCTTTCAAAGAATCCATCTCCACCACCTCTGAAAGTACTACCAGCAAAATGGAACAATTGACCCTCAAGCTCCTCATCACTGCCAACTACACCCTGAGACCCACCCTCTTCTAACGCCCTTCTAGACTACGCACCAACTTTGTCAGTACTATTGTAGAATTATTTGCACCGTGATCCTTGACTCCAGTGCCTTCATCCTGCTCAGCGACCTCAGCTACCACCTGGAGGACCGCACCGATCCCAAGATAAACAACTCACAGGACCTCTGCTCATAGCTTTACCTATTGTTCAGGAACAAATTCACCTTCCACCCTTGCAGCCCTCTTGCTTATCTCAACCAAAACCTAGCCCACCGCTACCACTAAAGAAACTAAAATGACCATGCAGTCCCATCCATTCCAAATCACCCTCGAGCCCCTGCCCTGGCCATACCTTCATTAAAGGACTGGACCCATCAGCACAGCTCTGATCCTGGACATCCCAATCATCACAGCCACCCAACTGGATGACTGAAAAAAACCACCACTGTACTCCCCTTCCTCAAGAAACCGTCAACAGACCTGAACATGCTTCCCAACTACCAGCCTAGCTCCCTGCTACGGTACATAGTAAAGGTCATGCCAAGAAAAAGATGAGAAGCAAATGCACAAAAGCATAGATACCCACCTCAATGACAACCAAATTCTCAACACCGCTTAATCCAGATTCAGCCCTACAGAGACTGCATCATCGCCGCTACAGACAACATTGGGATAATCATTGACAGGGTTGACACAGCAGCCCTCTCCCGACTGGACCTTTCCACATTCTTTGACACCGTCTCCCACCCTGTCCTTATCCAACTACTGAACAAGGCTGGCATCAAAGAACGTGCACTTTGCTGGATTTGCTAATTGCTGACAGGCTGCACCCAGTCGATCAGCCTTGCCCCCTTCACTCCAGAAGCCGTCAACCTCATTCGTGGAGTTCCACAATGATGCTGTTAGCCCGACTCTGTTCAATGCCTACATGAGCCCACTCTGGAGCATCATCCACACCCATGGGATCAACATCACATCCTACAGTGATGCCCAGCTCATACTCTTCCTCTCCAACACGACAGCAAACACCTAATTTATCTGCCTGCATGACAGGAATCACCAGATAGATGAAAGCTAACTGCTTCAATCTCAATACAGACATGACAGAAGAAGTAATCTTCAGCAAAGAAACCGCCCTCCAGGACTCCACCAGGTGACTTGCCAATTTTGACCCCACACCCCTCTTGTCAACCCACACAAAGAACCTTGAAATAGTAATCTACAACCAACTTACCATGAACAGCCAAGTGAATGCAGTCTCCATCTCCTGCTTACCCACACTCAATATGCTCATAAAGATCTTCAAATTTCTCCCCACAACACTCGCATTCCGTCACCCCAGCCCTCATCACCAGCAAGCTGGACCAAAGCACTGTATGCTGAAATCAACGTTCAACCGACCAGAAGAATCAAGACCATACACAACTCAGTAGTAGACGTCAGGCTTAACCTCCCACCCCACACTCACAGCCTGCACCTCAAAGAGTTCTACCGGCTCCCAATCTGCAAAGGAGTACTCTACAAACTCCTCTTTCACACATACAAAACTTTAAGCAACCCTTGTCCCATGTACGTCATCAACGGCATGAGCTTCCGCAAACCTACCAGACATCTCCTCTTAGCAGGACTCCCACTCACACACTCCTCCCCCATGCGGAACCAGGTCCAGTGGTTGTGCCTTCTCCTCTCTCATTCCTAAAGCTGGGAACGGCCAGTCCCTGCACATCAGACTCGCCTCCTCAGTTCTTGAATTTCACAAGAAACTGAAGACCTGCCTCTTCACTCAGCCCTGGCCCTGGCCCAGCCCATATAGCTCCTCTTCAGCACCAGGAGTCCCACCCAGGTAAGTTGTGCGCTATACACATTCCCATTACGTAGCTTCCCTTCACTCGGCCACACCTCTCCATCCTCTCTTCCCCCGTGTTTGCCTCCTCTTTAAAGGCTGGACTCTTTCTTGCCCCTGCTGCTTTCCCTTACTTCTCTCACTCCTCCACCCCCCCCGCTACTCCCGGCCCAGCAGCTAGGCCTGTTCTCCCCACTCGGAAGACGGCGGTTTTCCAGACATGGGTTGGACGCCAGGGAGTTGTAATGAAATGGGAAAGCTGAAGAGTCCTGGTTACTGAAGGCATTCCTAATAACCACACCGTCGAACCAAGCGCAAGCAGCAGTGAGACCTCCTCCCACGGCTCCTTGGGCTTCAGAGTCCAGAGACAGCAGAGCTATCCCCCAGGACACGCAGGTCTCACTGACTGAGGCCCCAGGCGGTGGGGCTACCCCACAGGACACAGGTCTCACAAGTTTCGTCCCCAGGCAGCAGAGCCATCTACCAGTCGATACGGATCTCACAGGCTCAGGCAGCAGGTCCATTCCAGAGGTTACAAAGATATCACTGATCGAGGTCTCAGACAGCAGAGCTATCCCTCAGGACACTCAGGTCTCACTGACTGAGGCCCCAGGCGGTGGAGCTACCTACAGGACACACGTCTCACAGGCTCAGACATCAGACTGCAGAACTATTCCACAGCTTACCCAGATAGCTCACATTTGAGACGCACACAGCAGTCATACCTCACACAGCACATCTGATTACACGGCTCTCACAGGCTCCTACCTCACACAGCACATCTGATTACACGGCTCTCACAGGCTCCTACCTCACACAGCACATCTGATTACACGGCTCTCACAGGCTCCTACCTCACACAGCACATCTGATTATACAGCTCTCACAGGCCCAGACCTCTCACAGCACATCTGATTACACGGCTCTCACAGGCTCCTACCTCACACAGCACATCTGATTACACAGCTCTCACAGGCCCATACCTCTCACAGCACATCTGATTACACAGCTCTCAAAGGCTCCTTACCTCACACAGCACATCTGATTACACAGCTCTCACAGGCCCATACCTCTCACAGCACATCTGATTACACAGCTCTCACAGGCCCATACCTCTCACAGCACATCTGATTACACAGCTCTCACAGGCCCATACCTCTCACAGCACATCTGATTACACAGCTCTCACAGGCTCCTTACCTCACACCGCACATCTGATTACATAGCTCTCACAGGCTCCTACCTCACACGCACATCTGATTACACAACTCTCAGAGGCTCGTGTTTCAGATGGCAGAGCTATATGGAGGTTGCACGTCTCGCAGAGTAATGCTTCAATCAGCTGAGCTATCATGAAGGTTACATAGATCCGGCAGGCTAAGGTCAGACCTAACAGGTTACATGGATCTGCCTCCTGTCTCGGGGAGCACAGCTATCTCACAGGGTGCACACATTTGTGCTTCTGGTTTATACAGCAGAGCTATACTGCAGGTTACACGGATCCCACAGAATCAGTCACCAGACTGCAGGACTAATCCAAAGACAGCACATCTCACGGGCTCAGGCCTCAGACAGAACTATTCTGTAGGTTGCACAATGTTCACAAGCTCGGGCTCCAGAGGTGGCCCACAATTTACAGAGAACTCAGGGACTTAGGCCTCAAACAGCAGAGCGATCCCACTGACTGCACAGCTCTCACTGACTCAGTCCTCAGACATCAGATCTATTCTGCAGGTTACTGACTGACTGGCCTGAAAAGGAAGAGCTATCGAACAGGTTGTACTGCAGAGTATACAGGTTCGAAGTCTCTGGTCTCAGACACCAGAGCTACCCATCTAGTTCTACAGGTCTCTCAGGTTCAAGCATTAGACAGCGGGTCTATCCTGCACACTGTACATATGTCACTGTCTCTGGTCCCAGCAGTGTTACCCCACAGGTTATCAGAGGCCCACAGACTTAGGTCCGAGGCAGAAGAGCTAGCCGGCATGTTACACACATTTCACACAGGCTAAGGCATCATTTAACGTGTTCCTCAAGTCAGAAATATCATACAAATGCAGGTCTCAAGTAGCAGAGCTACTTCTTGTTTAAACAAACCTCAAAGGATTAGATAGCAGAGCTGTCTCACAGGTACACATATCACACTTATTGTGGACCTCGGACAGCAGAGATATCCCTCAGATTACAGAGATCTTGCAGACAGGTTTCAAACAGCAGCTACCTCTCACGTTACGCGGCGTTCACTTGCTTCAGTCTGAGAAGGCAGACACGATCTCAGAATGGCTGCAGCACCCTCTCAGGTTACACACAACACCTCCAAATAGTCCATTTATACACAAAGATGGCTTCCAACTTTCTACTAGTGCTTTAGAAAGAGATTCTTGATGTGTGCAGCATACGTGCGTCCATACACAGTAAATTGGAATTATAATATTATTTTAAAATAATAGCCATAATGATAATTTTCGGTGTTACTACTTAAATAGCACAACCCACAAACTGAACGTCTCTTGACGCTCTTAATGAACGCGCGTTGTTTTATCCCTATCACATTGAATTCATTGTTTCGACTCTTGAACCGTGTAAACTCGCGTGTACCATATTGGGACTTACAACTGCAGATTTCCGCAGCAGCACCCCCAAACACCGGAACTGTTACAGATATCTAAACCGGTGACCTCTGGCGCGCGTCGGACCAGTTGACGCATTTGATTCCAGCAGATGGATGAACCCACTGAGCTGTTGCAGTGAGACTGGAGCCTGTACCGGTGCCCGGGGGCGGGGTGATTATGAAACTGCATGAGAACCGAAAGGTGGGGGGGGGGGGTGGGGGGGCAGTGGGTAGAGGGAAAGAGAGAATGAGACAGTCAAGGGGGAGAGGATGAATGAAACGAAAGAGGTGTGGGATTGTGTGAGGGGGACGGGAGGGTAGGGGTGCAGAGGGGGTAGAAGCAGGGCGGGGATGAGACACGGAAGAGAGAGAGAAGGGTGGCGCTCCCCTCTGCCTGATCTCCCGGAAGAGTGGGGGGAGGGAGTTCCCCATCGACGTCTGGGGTGTGATGCTCTTCCTAATGAGTGGAGGAGGAGGAAGAGGTGCCAGCTCTTCAGTGAGGAAGTATGACCCTTCCTCCCGGAAGTTGTAGGTGCCAATGGACAGGGTACTTTCTCGGCAGTGGCACGGTCCACAATGCACAGGCCCCAGGGCTGCCGTTGGGTAGTAAAGACATTCATAATTGGGGTGCAGTGGGCCCCTCACACTCCCGGCCCAGCGCCTTTGCACCAGCTGGGACATGCTAGAGGGCGCGCTGTCCTCGCGGAATGATGGGACGCCAGCAGGAGCGTCCCTCTTTTGCTGCAGAAGGTGCCCAGCTGTCCCTGTGGGAACTTTGGACCTCTGGCTTCCACAATTCAATTCAGACTGCTCTTGGCAGGAGCCCTGTGGGGGGCTGGTGACCCAGATATTACCTAGCTCGGTCTTGTGGACCACTGCGACCCATACTTGCCATTACAATGAAATAGAAATCATATACAGGAGAATATTGGCCACATGATGACTTTTCAACATCTTTACTAGCGGGGCTATTTGTGGCGCCGTTGTTAGGATGCACCATTGAGCCTGCTCGCGGTGAAGCCTTGGTTCTCATGAATACCTATTAAAGATGGGTTGAAACATCGACGTCTCATTAAATGTGTGTGCGTCGATTTGTTGACATAACTTTAAGTAATAACTTGAAAATTGGGAGGGTTTTTGCTGCTGATTTTCATGTATATTGGATACACCAAGTTGGATTGTTTCTATTTCTATATGTATATATTACGTGTGTTTTGTCATAGTCTTTAATAAGCAGTGTGCGGTACTTATTGCGGAAAACATTATAGCACCTGTACAGATACAATGAAACTTGTGTCCTCTATCTTGTATAGACGAAAACATGTCTCATCATACGTTTGAAACAACGTGAACTGGGAGTCCTGTTGCTTTCCTTCATTCCTTTGTCTTGTGAGGAGACCAATACAGACTCGCCAAAACCTAACGTGGTAAGAGTATTTTTTATGAATTAATCCGACAGATTAATTTGTGTTAATACCGTGCAGATTAAAGTTAAAGCAGATGTAGATGAGATGCCAGCACTGAGTGCCATGAAAAAGAGAATGATCAAGGTTCACCCCTGTTCTACTTGTTCGAAAGGTTGATGGAGCCCTGTTGTTGTGCAGAGACTCCAATACTGAGAGAGAGCTCCATGTAGGATGGACATCCCTGCTTGGAACTCACAGATAAATAGTGGCACCTCTGACAAGGATGCTGAAGAGTAAGAAGGCACAGCTGCCAGTTTGGACAGAGCCTTACAATTCTTCTGAGGAGCAAAAGACAGTTCAGCACATCTTCTGTCCAACTCTAATCTGGCAAAACCATGCATTTCCACACTGATGCCTCTGATGTGGCTAAGAGTGCCTGAGACTATATTTAGTCAGATTAGGGGTTATAGATATGTGTACATAAACGTTTTTGAAGTCTAAAGCATCAACCTTATGCACATCAGTACTTAAGAATAGAACACCAGTGCTAAAAATCTACTGGATAAAACAAAGTGTAAAAGAACCTTAGACGGGTACACAAAATATTGCTGACCAGCCCAAACCGTGTTGGGAACTGTTGTGGCAACAGTATGAACATGGAGGAAGCGCAACATGGCCCCGTGTTAAAGGAAATCTAATAGAGTAGAACATTAGAAATCCACTTAGTTCATAATGGTTAAAATAATATATGGGAGCATGCAATCCCAGGATAATACCCCATCTATAATTTCCTTATTACAGACAACTTGTGTCACCTGTAGTAAAGAAATGATGCAGTTACTCAACTGTAATAATTTATTAAAGTCGAGTTCTGACCTTACAATGCTGCCAGAGTCAGCAGCCAGGGTGAAACGTAGTCCAAGGATCATAATTACAGCTGCATGTTAAGCAAGAAAAAACTGGAACTGAATTTTTCTAAAAATAAAGTGTAATAAGCAGACATGCGATATTTATACCAACTTTTTTATTTTTCCCATGTATTAGGTAATTATAGGAAAGATAGAATTTCAGCATGTTACCACATTTTCAGTGGTTCAGCCCTTTCAAAATCTAACTTACATTAAACCGATTTTAATATATTTTCGCAAAAATTACAGATTTTTGGTTTGTTTGATTTCGCATCACTGACTCTGCTTGTATTAATCTTGTCTGCAATAAAAATGAAACAGCAAGACATCAAGGTTTTAAGTGGTTTGAGGGAAAGGTAACAGTTTGGCTATGTATGATAAGGAATAAAATACCTCTGCAATGTGGTAACAAGATATTGCTAGTCAATTTGATGTTCTATGACCTTACAAAGGAAATTCACCTTAGCCTTGTTCCTCTAAATGGCCATGAAACTCGTTGGCGACTTGCAATATCTGTATAATGTATAATGTATGATGGGGGTATTTTATCCCAAACAGAGCAAATCCACCGATATTTCTTGTGGGATAAGTATAATGTAGATATATATTAGAGGTGCTTGCTTCCATTTGTAACTAGATGTGCCACAATCGGCCGGTCCAATACTAGAGACATCAAGACATTGTTGTTCTAATGAACTCGAGACACCTGGTCTTAGTACAAGCATAATCTTTTCTCCTTGAAGTCTCCCACCTTGCAACAGTTATGTTAAGAATCAAGAATAGTGTTTTGGTTCATGGGGTTGGATGACATGAAACTATTTCAATATCTTTTATACTCTATTTGTATTTTGCCGTTGAATCTATGACAATAACAAGGACCGCTAAAAATGTTCAACAAATAAAATAAATATGTTTCTCTCAAGCGCACAGTGGCACATTTATTACATTTGTTTTTTGATTTTGCGGCTCTGTCTCTATCAGAAACACAAAGGCAGAGAGGGTTGCCAGCCTCTGCTCTGGGCTTCCTGTCCAGGAAACCGAAAGCACCACCACCGCCCCACCGGGGGCACTGCCAGGTGCACCATCTTCTCACACTGTATTCAGGACAATCACCAACAATGGGACCTGACCTGAGGCCATCAAGGAGCCCCCCAAAGCACCGCAGTGGACGACCACACATTGCATCACTGTGGACGATAGCAGCGCTGGAATTAGGATCACATGGGGGTGATCTGCAGAGGCACCATCTCAAACACCATCATACAGAGACCACTGGGGACGACCACCAACATAACTACTGTGCACACCACTCGCACTGACATTACCTGGGAAACCCCCCAAGGCCCCACCGTGCAGATACAGCACTCATATCACCAGGGACACCACCCTAGCCCTTGTACCACCCTACACACCATCAGTGCAGAGACCACCAGCAATGACCACTGCAACAATGACATCATAAGAGACGAGAACCACCACCGGCACCCCTAGGGTCCACTCTCAACAGCACCACCCTGGATATTACTAGATCTGAGAACGCTGGTGATGACTCCCCCAAACCGACCCCACACACCCCGCCCCGCGCCCCGACCGTTTGCTGCTGTGGGGTCCATTGCTCGATCATGTCGCCGCTACTTCCAAATGCAGCGCTGGGCAGTTGAGCAGTGTGCAAATGGTACCCTTGCGTCCCTCAGGGCACTTATTAATGTGGCACGCTGTGCACTAAAGAAGTGTGCCACGACTCAGTGTGCAGCGCAACAGTGTGGATTGCAGCAGAGCTGTGAACAAAGAAGCAAGGGCATTGTGCAGTGGCGCAGTCTACAGCGGTCCCCCCCGGGGTGGGGTGCACACTTTGGAGAACTGTACAGCGCAGCTGGGAACAGTGCAACTCAGTGCAGCGGCTGGACGGTGTGGGTTGCGGTGTGCAGCAGAGCCGGCTACACCGAGCAAGAATCACTGCATCGGAGCAGTGTGGTCTGCCTCGGTGGAGCAGCGTACAGCAGTGCAGTGGGCAGTAACGCCGAGTGCTGCGAGTCACTGCCTGTGCAGCAGAGTAGCGTGCACTGTGCAGAGGGCTCCTTGCACCCCCTCTCGTCCAGCCGGGGCCGGCGCACGTGTGATCTTTGCTCTCTGTGCGGATGCGGCACCAGCTCCAGCGGTGGGAGGGAGGGGAGTGCAGTGACAGGGGTTGGGGGAGGGGGCGTCGGCCGGATTCATTTAGCGCTATCGATCTCCGGCGCGCGGGCAGCATACCGTATTCCGGTAGCGCCTCTCTGCAGATTATGCTAAGAGCCGCGCGTGGCTGCAGAGGGGGCAGCCGTGGCACACTGCGTCAAAGTGCCAGCCGGGCGAGCGCTTGGGCATTCTGGGCATGTGCCGGCTGCGGGGGGAGGGGTGGCTGCGCGCGGGGGACCCCGGGGGTCACGCGCGTCCGCCCACAGGTGCTCCGTTCAGAGCCCTTCATGCTTCACTGTGCACCTGCGCGTGAGATACATCCGGAGAGGTACAAGGCCTCACAGAGGTACACAACCGTCCACAGAGGTGCACAGCCCTCCAGAGAGGTGCAAGGCACTCACAGAGGTACACAACCGTACACAGAGGTGCACAGCCTCCTGGAGAGGTACACAGCCGTACACAAAGAGGTACATAACTGTCCAACGAGGTAAACAACCATCCGGAGAGGTGCAAGGCACTCACAGAGGTACACAACCGTACACAGAGGTGCACAGCCCTCCAGAGAGGTACACAGAGGCGCACAGCCGTACACAGAGAGGTATATAACCGTCCACCGAGGTACACAACCATCCAGAGAGGTGCAAGGCACTCACAGAGGTACACAACCGTACACAGAGGTGCACAGCCTCCTGGAGAGGTACACAGCCGTACACAAAGAGGTACATAACTGTCCAACGAGGTAAACAACCATCCGGAGAGGTGCAAGGCACTCACAGAGGTACACAACCGTACACAGAGGTGCACAGCCCTCCAGAGAGGTACACAGAGGCGCACAGCCGTACACAGAGAGGTATATAACCGTCCACCGAGGTACACAACCATCCAGAGAGGTGCAAGGCACTCACAGAGGTACACAACCGTACACAGAGGTGCACAGCCTCCTGGAGAGGTACACAGCCGTACACAAAGAGGTACATAACTGTCCAACGAGGTAAACAACCATCCGGAGAGGTGCAAGGCACTCACAGAGGTACACAACCGTACACAGAGGTGCACAGCCCTCCAGAGAGGTACACAGAGGCGCACAGCCGTACACAGAGAGGTATATAACCGTCCACCGAGGTACACAACCATCCAGAGAGGTGCAAGGCACTCACAGAGGTACACAACCGTACACAGAGGTGCACAGCCTCCTGGAGAGGTACACAGCCGTACACAAAGAGGTACATAACTGTCCAACGAGGTAAACAACCATCCGGAGAGGTGCAAGGCACTCACAGAGGTACACAACCGTACACAGAGGTGCACAGCCCTCCAGAGAGGTACACAGAGGCGCACAGCCGTACACAGAGAGGTATATAACCGTCCACCGAGGTACACAACCATCCAGAGAGGTGCAAGGCACTCACAGAGGTACACAACCGTACACAGATGTGCATAGCCTCCTGGAGAGGTACACAGACGTACACAGAGAGGTACATAACCGTCCACCGAGGTACACAACCATCCAGAGAGGTGCAAGGCACTCACAGAGGTACACAACCGTACACAGAGGTGCACAGCCTCCTGGAGAGGTACACAGCCGTACACAAAGAGGTACATAACTGTCCAACGAGGTAAACAACCATCCGGAGAGGTGCAAGGCACTCACAGAGGTACACAACCGTACACAGAGGTGCACAGCCACCCAGAGAGGTGCACAGAGGCACACAACCATACACAGAGACATACACAAAGAGGTACATGACTGTCCAACGAGGTAAACAACCATCCAGAGAGGTGCAATGCACTCAGAGGTTCACAACCATCCACAGAGGTGCACAGCCATCCAGAGAGGTACACAGCCATACACAGAGGCGTACACAAAGAGGTACATAACTGTCCAACGAGGTAAACACGCATCCGGAGAGGTGCAAGGCCTCACAGAGGTACACAACCGTACACCGAGGTGCACAGCCATCCAGAGAGGTACATAGAGGTACACAGCCGTACACAGAGGCGCACAGGCGTACACAAAGAGGTACATAACTTTCCACCGAGGTACACAACCATCCAGAGAGGGGCAGGGCACTGACAGAGATACACAACCGCACACAGAGGTGCACAGCCATCCAGAGAGGTACACAGAGGCGCACAGGCGTCCACAAAGCAGTACATAACCGTCCACCGAGGTATACAACCATCTAGAGTGGGGCAAGGCACTCACAGAGGTACACAACCGTCCACAGAGGTGCACAGCCATCCTGAAAGGGTACACTGCCGTAAACAGAGGCGCACAAGCGTACTCAAAGAGGTATATAACCGTCCACCGAGGTACACAACCATCCAAAGAGGGGCAAGGCACTCACAGAGATACACAACCGTACACAGAGGTGCACAGCCATCCAGAGAGGTACACAGAGGCGCACAGGCGTGCACAAAGCGGTACATAACCGTCCACCGAGGTACACAACCATCCAGAGAGGGGCAAGACAATCACAGAGGTACACAACCGTACACAGAGGTGCACAGCCCTCCAGAAAGGCACACAACTGTCTACAGAGGCGTGCACAAAAAGGTTCATATCCATCCACCCATGTACACAACCATCCAGAGAGGTGCAAGGTACTCACAGAGGTACACAACTGTACACAGAGGCGTACACAAAGAGGTACATAACCGTACACAGAGGTGCACAGCCATCCAGAGAGGTGCACAGAGGCACACAGCCGTACACAGAGGCGTACACAAAGAGGTACATAACCGTCCACCGAGGTACACAACCATCCAGAGAGGTGCAAGGCACTCACAGAGGTACACAACCATCCACAGAGGTGCACAGTCACCCAAAGAGGTGCACAGAGGCACACAGCCATACGCAGAGGCGTACACAAAGAGGTATATAACCTTCCACCGAGGTACACAACCATCCAGAGAGGTGCAAGGCACTCACAGAGGTACACAACCATCCACAGAGGAGCACAGCCACCCAGAGAGGTGCACAGAGGCACACAACCATACACAGAGACATACACAAAGAGTTACATAACTGTCCAACGAGGTAAACAACCATCCAGAGAGGTGCAATGCACTCACAGAGGTACACAACCATCCACAGAGGTGCAAAGGCGTACACAAAGAGGTACATAACTGTCCAACAAGGTACACAGCCATCCAGAGAGGGGCAAGGCACTCACAGAGATACACAACCGTACACAGAGGTGCACAGCCATCCAGAGAGGTACACAGCCGTACACAGAGGTGCACAGGCATACACAAAGAAGTACACAACCGTCCACTGAGATACACAACCATCCAGAGAGGTGCAAGGCACTCACAGAGGTACACAATCGTACATAGAGGTGCACAATCTCCCGAGAGGTACACAGGTATCCTGAGAGGTGCACAGGCATCCGGAGAGGTACACAGGCACCTCCAAAGTTGTGCAGCTCTGGGAAGGCATCCAGTCATTCATGCATGCCTCAAAACCCTCCTTATAACGGTGAGAACCCTGAAAAAGGTACACAGACTTTCACAGAGGTACACAGTCATCCAAAGGTGTACCCAGCACTCCATGGACCTGTACGACCCTGCTTGCGGGGTACACATGGACTAGGAGCACCCACCTATATGTGTCCTCTCCAGAGCCCTTCATGGTTCGCCGCGAACCTGCATGTGAGATACACAGCCATTCACAGAGGTACATGGGCATCCACACGGGTACACAGGCCCCCTCAGACGTGCACATCTCTGGGCAAGCAACAATTCACATAAGCCACAGAGCCCGCCTTAAAACTGTGTGTCCCAGCAAACGGTACACAGCCCTTAACAGAGGAGCACAGTCAAAAAAAGGTGTACCCAGCACTCCATTGAATTGTACGGGCCGGTATGCGGGGTACACGGAGGTACACAAGCGTCACCCACCCACATGTTTACTTCCCAAAGCCATGCATGGCTCGTTGCAAACGTGCAAGTGAGATACACAGCCTTTCATAGAACTGTGCAATCGTTCACAGAGTACACATCTCTGAAGGGAGGTACAGTCATTCACAGAAGTATATGGCTCAGCTTGTCTGTAGAAAGGCTTCCAAGGAGGCAAACAGGTACACACATAAATGGGCACGACCCTTCATAAATGTACACAGAATTACATATGCGTACAAAACCCTTTTAAGAATGGACAGCCCATACAGATGTACACAGACCTCCATATATTTGTACAAAGGCTTTCATATATGTACACAGATTTAAGTACATGTAGAAGAGCATTCATG
The DNA here is from genome assembly GCF_031143425.1 of Pleurodeles waltl. NCBI lineage: Eukaryota > Metazoa > Chordata > Amphibia > Caudata > Salamandridae > Pleurodeles > Pleurodeles waltl. Next base: position 332,131,554 of record NC_090443.1, read on the forward strand.
TACGGCCAAAGGCCTACACATATGACAAATCCCTTCAATGATATACACAGCCTTGTGTGGATGCACACTGACTTGTAAATATGCACTCAGCCCTTCATATATGTACACACTCCTTCGTAGGTGTACAAAACCTTGCATAGATGTACATAGAGCCACCTACATGTACAAAACCTTCATAGGTACACAAGGTCCTTCGAAAATGTTCATATTCTTTGAAAATGTAGACAGACCCACATGAACTCTTAAAATATGCGTATAACGCTTCATATACACCATCAGATCTACATGTGTGTGCTCACATCACTTCATAGATGGGCACATCCCTCCAGAGCTCGTTCTTCACGCATGCACACAACTCTACATGATTGGACACCATTTTCGTTCGGTTACCTCAGCCCGAAGAGATTTAAACACCTCCACAAAAACTTAATAAGCTCTTCCTAGGTGTAGCTAGCCCTTAAACGATCTACGCAAGCCGCCATAATTGTGCACAGATTTACTTATAAATACAACAACCTTCACAGATGAGCACAGATCTCCATAAATGTGGAAAGTTCTTCACATACAGACATGCGTCTCCAGAGGTGTACGCAGCCCTCCGTATGTTTCCCATGCCCTTCACAGAGGCAAACAGATTTATAAAACTGTACGCAGTCTCGTATGGATGTAGCCCTGCATAAATGTGCAATTCTTTATAGATGTACAATCAGTGCTTTAAATGGGCCGGAACTGTCCGGTACTGAGTACCGGAACTTTTTTATTTTGAGAGGGAGAGTACCGGCACATCTCAAGAAAAACGTAATACTTTTAATTGGAGAGTACCAGCACCTCTCAGAAACAAGCAGGTACTCTGGCACAGAGTACCTGCACTTTAATTTTTCCATTTCAAGCACTGTGTACAATGGCCCTCATAAGTGTACAAAGACCTTTAAAGACGTACACATCTACAAATATGTACAACGTCCTTCATACGTGTACACAGACCTAGAAAAATGTGCAAAGTCCCGTATAAAAGTGCACTGCACTTAAAGGATGCAGAAACACCTACATACAAAGACCTTCACAAATGTACACATATCGAAAAATATACACAAAGCCCTTCGCAAAGATGTGCAGAGACACGCATGCTTGTACCAATAGGTACACAGACCCATATACACACTTAAGGCCTTGCAGAGATGTACAGAGCCCTTTTGATATATACACAGTCTTGCATAAATATACACAAGTCCACCTTTCTGTACAAAGACCTTCACAGATGTACACTGCCCTGCAGATATGTGCAAATTCTGTTATATATGTACAAAAAAACTTCACAGATGTACACACATTTACAGATATATACAAAGCCGTGTAAAAGTGCACACTACTGCACAGATGCACTATGGTGCACAGATGTACACATACCCGCATATATGTAATGTTGGGGTAGTAATGTCCCTGGCATTGTGATGGACGTGTACCCCTGTCCTGAGTGCCTAAACTGTAATGAGGTCTGGATCCCTAAGGCGGATTTTTGTTGTCACAGACAAACACGAATCATGCATGTGCACCATGACTTAGGCCTGTCTCACAGATTTTGATACTTTGAACTGGGAGGGGCGCCCAAAACTGCTTAACTCCTACCCTTATAGTGGGTAGGAGTTAAGCAGTACAATAAAGGTAGTGGCAGCCTACTGTGTAGTGATCAGTAGGAGTGAACAGGCCTTTTTAAACACTGTCAATGGAGTGAGGCTTACATGTTCATTCAATTAAACATCCGCTGCTGTCTGCTTATCTCACCTTTGGCCAACTTCGGTTTTGGTGTGCAGTGCTGCGCACTGCACGTGTGGTTCACATGTGATGGGTGTATATGTGCCTGCGAATGGTACAATACAGGGATAATGCAGTGTTGTGCAATGCTTGTATATTATTTGCATGCGCTGGATGTAGCCTGTGAATGGTCCAATACAGGGATAATGCAGTGTTGTACAGTGTGTGTATCTTATTTGCATGCACTGGGTAAATGTGTTCTAGTGAATAATACAATAAATGAAGAATGTAGTGCTGTGCAGTGCATGTATGCTATATGCATGTGCTGGGTGTATGTGTACCTATGAAGGGCAAAATACATGGAAGACTCTGGGTTCCATTTTGGGAGACCCAGGGCTGACCAAAGGAACATGAGGAGAGGGGCGGAGAGGAATCCCCACTAGACAGATTTGTGTATTGCTGCATTCCTATAATCTGAGTGGGACACACTGGAGGAAGGGAGAGCCAGGCTCTTTATTACACTTCAAAGGGTGCGCTCTATGTCAGAGAGACATCATTGGGAAAGAGCCTGGGCACATCTCAGGAAAGAGATGGGACTGATAAGAGAATAATGAAGAGTAGGGCTGAGGCTCTGGTGTAACCTTTTGATTCGCATTCCACTGTGGCTGACATCCAGATGTGAACCTCTAGTCACTCCCATGGTCCGTTTTGTGGGGGTATCAGATTTGGAGTCACTCCTGCTGTGAAAGATTGCTTTCTGGAGGAAAGACAGGGCAAAGGAAGCAAAACTTAAACATAAACTTCAAAGACTCAGATTTTAACTCACATTTGCCATCTGGAAATAGACTATAAGAAGGGGAGTTCAGGACCCCTGAAATTGAAAACTCTCAATGAGCAAGTTGGGTTGTGCAAAGAGGAGAAGCTTTGCAAGACTTCTGCCTGTAACCAGGAGTGGGGGCCAAAGCCTGCCAGTCTCCCAGGAAAAACAACACCACATTTCCTTGGAGCCTGGAGCTTCAGCACCTGTCTGCTTGCCAAGACACTGTGCCCTGTGAGGGAGTGTAAAGTGTTGGAGAGAGTGAGGTCCACTGGGGGGATAATGGCGACTGAATGCCTGTAGTGAATTGTGTAAAGACATGGCTGCTGCACGAATCGGGTCATTGCGTGTGTGCAGGTACCAAGTCAGCAACCCTGCATACCAGGTGGGGCTACCTTCAAAATTGGTGCTGTGGCAATTGGGCCAAGTCAATGAGAGTGGCCTGGTTGAGACCATCATCAGGAGAAAGGGGCTACCATGGAACCAAGTGGAACCAAGCAGTGGTTGAGGACTTGCAGCAGGAGCACTGCACTCCCCTTTAATGGTGTGGAGGATCTCAAGGAACTTACCAGCATTGTAGTATCGAGAACCTCTGGTCAGCTGCTGCTGCAGGACTGCGTGTGAGGAACTTGAGGACACCTACCGCAACTCCACCTGGCCATGTTTGAAAGAGTTACTGGAGGCAGCTTCAGTGCCCGTGAAGGGGGCACACTCAGAAACTCAGGTCACCCGGATCCTGCTGGCGTGGGTAAGATGGTTTGGCAGGCTAAACACCCCAGGAAATGTGTCTGCTTAGTTAGCGCATCAGCACTGGAATTTTTTTTACTTTAAAAAAGAAATGGAGTGTGACTCCTGAGACTCAGTATACTACAGGGGCTGAACCGGAACGTTGCCTGTAGTGAATGGTGAATAACCACTACAGCTGGGAGACAGGAGTGGGACTCAGAGATCTACCTATAAAACACTGCAGTCCTGACCTCAGGGGACTGTGGGCCTGATTCTAACTTTGGAGGACGGTGTTAAACCGTCCCAAAAGTGGCGGATATACCACCTACCGTATTACGAGTCCATTATATCCTATGGAACTCGTAATACGGTAGGTGGTATATCCGCCACTTTTGGGACGGTTTAACACCGTCCTCCAAAGTTAGAATCAGGCCCTGTGTCTGTTGTTTGTGAATGGTTTATCTTACTTTATGTTCTTACATAATCCTTCTTCATTAAAGCAAGCATTTGGCAAGACAGTTATTTATTGCTGCTGCTGAACATATTTTGAGTTGTGAGCCTGTGTTCACCCCCGGGTCTACATCCCCTGAGAAACCTTGGATTGCTCAAACGTGCTGACACTGAGAGTCAAGTTCTGAAGGGGTACTTGGCCCAGTTGCTAAGGATCCATAGTAGGCCTGGCCTTGGACAGCAAGAGTAAAAGGCCTCAAGCCCCACAGATGGGCCCAGTAGCTACTGCTTGCCCCGTGGCACTGTAAACAGGGTTATAACATGTAGAAAGCCTTGTATGTGCTTACAAACCTGTTGTACATGTACACTGCCTTGCATAAATGTACAAATACTTTGATATATGTACAAAGCCCATCATACACGAACAACACCATTCATAGATGTGCAAAAATCTGCATAGATGTGAACAGACCTACACATATGTACACAGGCCCTCAAATATACACACAGCTCTTTACACATGTGCACAGCAATGTATAAATACACACTGCTCTTCATACATGTAGAAAGACCTAAGTATATGTAGAAAATCCTTCATTCTCAACTCTGCAAACATGGAGGCGATCCTTCATGAAGTACAGAGGTCTACACTGAGTACGCATCAATCGCAGATGTCACAGCCAGCCCCCAGATTGGAGCTTGGGGTGAGGTCTGGTGCTCTGAATGACTAGTCCAGGTCTTCAAATTCAGCGCCCGCTGAGGACTCCTACTCCGGCCATGATGTCTGTATCCTCTCATGAGGCTAAACACCTGGGGAAAAGACAAGCACCCAGGCCCCCCTCATGAGCTGTGGCCTACAGGTAAATGTATACATCATGGAGAGGCTGCTGTAGACACCGAGGAGAGTGGGTGCAGGCTGTCTACAGACCCACAGGGTCTCTGGCTATTACTAACAGTTCTGGAACAATGTATCCTGATTTCTAACTCTCTATTAGGCATTAATGCTTCCCACTAATAGTCTGACCTTTCTCAATTTGAACCTAGTTTCTTCTTCGGCTCCTTTCTTCTCCTTCCTGCCCCCTTTCCGCTCCTGCGTGCCTTGTACTCTGTCTCACGCACCCCCTGTACTCTCCCATCTACAGCCCACTTCCCTCCCCTACCTCTTCTTTGCCCTCTCCCTCGTGTTCTTTTCCCTCTCATGCTTCATTCTCACCTCAGACATCTCCAGCTCTTTTCTACCTTCTCACCAATCCTATTTCCCCTCTGCCCCATGCTTGACCTTCTCCCCCCTGCCCTCTTCTCCCTGCTGTCCTCTCCTACCCTTTTTTCTCATATTTTCCATATTGCTGCTTTCCCTCTCCCCTATATCCCTCCCCTTACTGCTCCCTATTTACCATTTGCCCCTGTCCCCTTCCCTCTCTTGCTACTTTCTCTTCTCTTATCAAGGGCGTAGCTATCATCAGTGCAGCAGGTTCAGTGGCACTGGGGCCCACAACCTTGAGAGGCCCACTGAACCCTGATAATTGCTGTATTTTATCATCACAATAGCAGTTAAAGGGGCCTTTTCCTTGCTTGAACCAGGGTCCATTACATCCTTGCCATGTTACTCCTTCTTACCTCTCCTTCCTCCCTCCTAACCTTTCCTATTTCCTCCAAAACTATCAATCTTCCCACCATGGCTCACCTGCTCCCTCCTGCCCATTCTCACTCCTGCACCACTCCATGCCCTATCGCTGCTGTCCCCTTATCACACCTCTACCCTCCTGCCCTTTACTCTCATCTTTTCCATCTTGCCTCTTTCCATCTCCTGCTCCTTCTAACTGCCTTATTTCTCCTGAATCATTTCCCTTACCTTTCCCGCATCTTTCAGTTCCTACCTTCTCCTATCCGCTAGCCACTCTACTCGCTCCAGCCTCCTTACCTCTAATGCTCCCTTCTGCGCTTGCCTCTCTTGCTGTGTCTTGCCTCTTTACGGTCCCTGCTCCCATCTGCTCTCACCTCTTCTGCTCCCATCTGCTCTCACCTCTTCTGCTCTCATCCGTCCTTACTGCTCCTGCTCATTCCTGTTCTTTTCCTCTCTTATCCCTTACCCACTCCCATCCCTCTGCCCGCCAACCCCTCATGCTCCTTTCTGCCTTTACCTTCCCTGCTCCCATCTGCTCTCAACTCTCCTCTTCTGCAGATTTAAACAAAAAAAGTTGCTTCTTGCTCAAACGGATCAAAAGTTGCTAAAAATTGTTTATGCACAGAGTGGAAGGCCCTTCACAATGGTTAACTGGTCGTCTTTCAGATACTTATTTCTGTGTTTGGTTGTTAAACTGCCGGACTATGCCACATAATTTGCCTTTCTGGTCGCATAATTTGATCAACCGTGCCGCACAATTTGGTGCTCCCCTGCCACATAATTCCAGTGACCCTCTCTGTAGGATTTGAGCTTGTATGTGTGTGGTTGTGCAGTATGCTATGTGGTATGTGTATATGTGAGTATGACTGAATGTGCATGCTTGTAAGTATGTGGCTGTATAGTACATGGATGTATTTAAATCTAACTGTTGCTTTATATTACATTTAAAGTTATACTAAATGATACAGATGGTATGTGCTTATGTGAATTTGTGCAGCTGTAGAGGATAAGTATGTATTTGTGTGCACGTGGCTTCACTACATGAGTGTTTTGTGTCAATGTGAGTGCCTGCATGACTTGTTAATATGACTGTGTGGAAAGACAGTGAGCATGTTTGCATTTGGTTGCTTAGTGTGGGTGCTTATATGAAACTGTTCAACTATACAATATATATCTATTTATATGTGTGTGTTGCTGCATAATGTTTGACTTTGTGACGCTTTACACCTTACATGTGTGTTTGTGCTAGAAGGACTCTGTGTAGCTGTACAGTGTCCGTGCTTTGCATGTGTACCTGCACGGGATATGAGTGACTGTGAACCTGGGCAGCAGTAAGGTATGTGCATGTGTGACTGTATGTGTGCCTGTGGATGTTGTGTGTTAGTGTGGCCCAGTGTACCTGCAGAATACGTATGCATGTCTTTCTAATATCTGTGCCACTTGGCCGGTCCCTCCCACCTTTCTCCTTCACTCAGCGTAGCTTTCCTGTTGGAAGCTTGTAAAAGCTGCTCTGAGTGGAGAGGACCAAAAAACTCCCCTTCCTCATGCTGTGAAAGCCCTCCCAGGGTAAGCAGAAGTGTAGTCGCCTACGCTTTGACCCCCGATGGTTACTAGGGACTAGTGGAAACTACAGAAAGTAAACAGGGCTCTTGGATTTCTGTTTACAAAATGTTCTTGATGATGCTTCAATACCACGGTGACCAGGAGTAGCAAGGGCAGGGCCGAGGGCACCATGGGGCAAGCCATGGGTAGCAGCTGCTATCCCTGATTGAGATCAGTAGCAGGGGTAGTGGCAAATACACCAGTCACCTGGAAAGTAAAGCCTTAGTAAGGTCTTCATTCCTGACCTGCTCTGTGTGAGAGGTTGGTTGGTGGGGGCTCGGCTTCAACTTACCCACAAACACGGTATCCCAAACCTAGGTGCAAAGAATTTGTCTGGGTCTAACCAAGGCAGGTTACCCTTTTAGAGTAATTCCCGACTATACTTTGAACTGTTCGTAAAAGAGGCAGGATCTGAGACTTGATTATAAAAGAGTTAAGATCCAGTAAGATTTTGTGTAAACGTTTCTCCATTTTTTTTAGCTGTTCAAGTCCTCTTTTGTTTCAAATTCAGCCTCTGATTTAGTAATCATTTAGGGACAGATTTAACAACTCTAATGTACTTTTGAAGTGCTTTATTTGTTTTTGAAGTGTTAAGTTTACATTATTTATAGAAAAAGTACTGATTTTTGCAGTTTTGTCCGATTTTTACTTATAAAATGCCTGGTAAAAACTGGCCAGTGGCAACCCTAGGTGGAAGGGGTCCTCTCACTGGGACACCATAAAGACCCACAACGATGCCCGCTTACCTCTTGTATTTATGATACAATGCTACATTTCATGTCCGGCTTGAGACTTCGTCTTCTTAGCATCAGAGATTCAATGAGATGACCATACAGATCCCCTGATAGGAGATGGAAGTGTTCTCTCCATGATCTCCTGCCTGCTTACCAGACCTGTCAGCAGTGATATTGTAGTGGGAACTCACCTGCCGGTGGTGCTTAATTTTTGCCGGAGTTTGCTGATGGTGGGCACTGGCACAAATGTTTGGGGACCGGGACTTATTTTCCATGATCTGATTTTGTTTTAGATCATGAGAGACAAAGGAGGAGAAAGATCTAAAAACTGTGATAAATAAATAAAGAATGGATATAAAAGAACCTTCTAGAGTGTAATAAAGAGACAAGAGTATATAGAGGTGCAAACAAGATGAGGTAGGCTTGGTATTTGGCATACCCAGCATTCAAAAGGCTGGCAGCGTGCACCTAATAAAATATTTGGGCCATGAGAGTTATGTGTTTACAGATTAAGCACTGCATGTCAGCTATGTTCCTATCCTGCCCAGAACTCAAAGTGATGTCACTGTGGAGAACGTTTTCACCTGACTGCAGAAAAGTAACCTGTTTGCTGGGAGAGAAGATCTTTACTGCCTTGAATTATGGCTCACATCTGCTGACCTCAGCCTTCTGAACAGCAGATTCATACTTGCCTAGGCCTGTTGTTGTTGTATATGCTACCTCTCCGAGGACTGGTGTCTCTCTATCACCTCTTGGTGGCGGATAATTTGGGTCACCTTATGAGGTGTGATACCAGAATATTGTTGTCAGAATATCTTCCAATGTAAAATTATTCCCTATGTATTGTACAAAAACATTCTACTGGAGTTAAGCCTTAATTTGCTGCAGAATCTGCAGGTTTTAACAAAAACACATTTGTTTCTAGTTCAAGCGGGTCAAAAGTTAATATAAACATAGCAACCTGTGTTGCCACACAGTGGTAGACCCTTTGCAAGACTGACTGGTCCTTCCTCTGTTGGTTAATGCTATATTTAGATGCTAGACTGTAACTAAAGATGTGAAACATTTGCCCAGATAGTGTTAACTTGTGTAAAAATGTAAAAATCATGGAGTAATAAAATTACAAAATGTGCCACATTTAAGCAGCATAATTCGACTTATTTTGCCATGTAATTTAGTCAACCCTACCACATAATTTGGTTCTCCCTACCACATAATTCCAGTGGCCCTGATTATGTTCCTTTTCAATGTAGGTGAGTGCGTTTTTCTAACTGTGCTCAGTGCTGTTCCTGCTCTTGAGCAGGGTTCTGCCAGATACACCACAGAAGGGCCAATCAGGAGGCATCAGGTAATTCTGATTCAGCCAGCAATGGGAGTGTCTAGCTGAATTGTGATTACGAGTTCCACAGGAATATCGCAGTTCAGGAATGTTTCAGCCAACCATTTTAAATCCCGAACCCAGGCGAAACATTTAGTTAAAAGTTGTCTGAAAATGTGCAATAACATGCAGAAGTCAAAACAGAAACACTGATACATAGTTGCTATTCCTTTCCATATTTGTTATTCCCCATTCCAGGTGTGGAATCTTGTACTGGCCCATTATGAGGGCTAAAACACAGCACAGTAATTCTAATACAGCCCCAGCTATTACATGTCCTCTCTGCCTAATAGCTCTTAATCAGCCCAGACAGTAAGTCTTATACATGGACTGGTGGTTTCTTGGCCTAGATTAAGGGTGTCCTCTGTAGGTGTCATGTTGTATAGCTAGATGTTGATATGTAGAAAAAAAAGTGTGTACGTGTACAAAGGTTACAGTTAAAGGGATGTTCTACTTAGGTTCTGAATTTCATGGCACAAAACCATGGAAATCCAACAGTTATAGTTATGGTTAACTCAAGTAACTATAACTCGCGCCCTAAGGTAACTATAACATATGCCCCTGCCATGCAGTTTTCTCACCTAAATTTTTTTTTTGCAAATGTTACAGTAATAATATGAATGATGACATAGAAGGTGTCATCAATGATGTAATATGCGGAGTAAATAGCTGTGCATGGGGAAGCCGCAAGTTATAGTTACCTTAGGGTGCAAGTTATAGTTACTTCAGTTAACCATAACTATAACTGCTGAATTTCTATTGTTTTGTGCAATGAAATTCAGAACCTAACAATAACGTACGTCCCTGTAACCTTCGTTTTTTTCAGTGAATTTCTATGTTTTTTTAGCACGCACAGATGTAAATATAACCAGTGCCGCTCATTGCCAGGCCTAGAAGCCAACCGTCTAGCATGCACCCAAACCACAAAATGGCAGTTGCAACTTTTCTGTCAAGTTGCGGCCACCCAAACAGAGCCTTGCTTTACCCCATGAATCTGCATCCAAATCTGAAAATCTGGATCCGCAGAGGAAAAACTGGTTTTGTGCATGGAAATTCAGAACCTAACTATAACTTCCCTATAACTTTCAACTCGAAAAAGACCACACGGTCGAAACGCGTTGTTCGTTTTATTTTTCCAGCTTGAACTTGAAATAAACGTGAGAATTATCACCCCTAATGGAGTGCACTGCTAATTTTTGATTAATAACATTGTTGTGGGTTGGCTCGCCTCAGCAGTAGCACCGGTAAATGGAGCGCGGTGCCTTTTCTGAGCCTTTTTGTTTTCCATATATATATATATATATAGGTTATGGGGACGTTATAGTTAGGAAATCATTTTTTTTTAAAACATATAAAATTCACAGAAAAAAACAAAGGTTACAGGGACATTATAGTTAGGCTCACATTTTAAACGTACAAAACCACAGAAATTCACCTGTTAAAGTTAGAGCTATCTCAAGTAACTATAACTCATGGCCTATGGTAACTATAACTGGTGCCCCCACCATGCACAGTTTTTGTGTCAAAAATGTTACTGCAAATATCACATTGATATCATCAATGATGTTATCAAGGATGTCATAAGTGGCGTAATTTGTTGGGTAATTAGCAGTGCATGGCAAGGGGACGAGTTATAGTTACCTTAGGGCACGAGTTATAGTTACTTCAGATAACTACCTATAACAGGTGAACTTCTATGGTTTTATATGTTTAAAATGTGAGCCTAACTATAATCTTTGTTTTTTTTCTGTGAATTTCTATGTTTTTTAAAATTCTATTTCATAACTATAACGTCCCTGTAACCTTTGTTTTTCAAATTGAATGTCTATGTTTTTTTTAACATATAGTAATTTTCATTACTATACGTTAATCCAACCACCGCTGCTCACTGTATTCGGCTATGCACGGCGGGGGTTGGCCACAGGGCTTGGCCTGCAGCCAGTCCCATCAGCCAACCACTCAACCCTACTCTGCACATGGCCCTTTGGCCATGCGCGGCGGGAGTTGGCCGCAGCCGGTCTCACTGGGTGTGAGGATATGTGTAAGAGGGTATATCTCGGGGTGAGAGCAGCTGTGACAGTCTCTGTCTGGGTCTGAGAGTGCATGCATTAGTGTCTTAGTGGGTGTCTCCGTGTCTGTGCAGGTCTGTGAGTGGTTGCATGAGGGTGACAGTGAGTCTGTGAGTGGGTGTGTAGATGTTTGATTAGGTATGTGAGTGGGTGCCTGAGTGTCTGAGTGGGGCTGTAAGTGGGCGCACAAGGGTCTGATTGGGTCTGTGAGTGAGTGCGTGAGTGCTGGAGTGGGTCTGTGAGTGGGTGCATAAGGGTCTGAGTGGGTGGGTGGGAGAAAGCGATTAAAAGAGAGAGACAAAGAGTGAGAGGAAGAGAGATAGAGAGTTTTTAGGCTTTGATGGATGATAAAGTTAGAACGAGATATTTCTGCACAAATTGAAAACAAAACATGTATTTGTCAATTGAAAAGAGTAAGATCGCCTTTCAGTATGAGCCTTAAACATTTGCATTTGAAATAAAATTAAAGGAGGAAAATGACTACGAATACACCTAGAGTCGAACCCTCAGTGCTCAGTGTGAAGGTCTGTGACCTTCACCACTAGGCTATATGGTTTTTTTTTACACTTTGTTTGCCCTTTATGGGCTATCTGGGACTGCTGGGGGAGCTCAAGGCCTCCCCTGCGTCCCACCTGATTTTTTTTTAATTTCATGTTTTGCCCAATATAGGCTTTCTAAGACCACGAGGGGGTAGCCTCAAGGCCTCCCCTGCGGTCCTAGCTGGCTCCTGCAACCAAGGAGCTGTTTTCAATAGCAGCTCTCTGCTTGCTAGAGCACTGTTTTCATCTGTCTTCCCTGCACGCATATCTGCGTGCAGAGAAGAAAGATGAAATCCCCGCTGTCAGAAAGCGTACCTTATTAGTTAAATGCCCTGGGGAAATGGTGGTCCCAGGGCTGCGGGGGCACACCATATTATTTAAAAGCCCCAGCACGGTGGGGGTCCCCGGGGCTGTAGGGGAAGCCGTCGGGCCTCCCCCACATCAGAAAATCATTTCGTCACAGGGAGGTGGTGGTCCCCGGGGTGCAGGGAGGGGTGCGCACCCCACTGCACCAAATTTAGTAAATGCCCCAGGAGGTGGAGGTCCCCAGAGCTGTGGAGGTGGGTCAGGAAGCCTCTCTATTTAAAAAAGAATGCCCCCGCTTGACCCACAAGGAGGCTTATTTAAAAGCAAGTTCAGAAACCCACGCTTGTTTTTTTTTTCCAGCAAACTTGCAACGTCGTCGTGATTTTGTGGTAAAAATGTTTTAACAGTGTTTTTTTTTTCCCCTTGGGAACCAGAGGTAAGAGGTCAGGGTATCCCTACCCTGGCCCCTTGTGTTATTTTTTTTTTTTTACACTTTTATTGTGGGACTCGGCTAAAGCCCAGTTCCAAGATGGCCGCCAACAATTCCTGGGTTGAAGTGTTGGCAGGCAATCGGAGCTGGGCATTTCCCTGCACAAGCTCATCATTGTTTGCGATCTCTTTGCGATCAAAGAAATACAAATGTGGATTTCCTTACATTTCTCAAAAACTACTGAATGGATTTACACAAAATAGGTGAAAGCACAATCTGCGTAGCAAAAGCACGTTTTCAGCCACATTTGGTGTAATTCCATCCAGTGGTTCGAGCTGTAGTCCTGTTCAAAAGGTCCTATGGGAATTAACATGGGAAATGTAACTTTTTTTACCTCCCCCCCTTTTTCTCGGCCCATGCACAAAAGAATCACTGGGGAACTTTTTGGGAAAATTATAGGAAGATTTTTCAAATAGTGCCAAAGATATAAGCAAGTCAAAAAAGCTTTTTCTATGAAAATATGGTCCTAACTATAACTACTTAGTAGGGACCGCCACTAGGTAATTAATCTATCTATCTATCTATCTATCTATCTATCTATCTATCTATCTATCTATCTATCTATCTATCTATCTATATTCACTGAAGAAACCAAAGGTTACAAGAATGTTATAGTTAGGTTCTGAATTTACTCTTGCAGAACCATAGAAATTCAGCAGTTGTAGTTAGAGTTCTTTCAAGTAACTAAAACTCGCGCCCTAAGGCAACTATAACTTATGCCCTCACCATGCACAGTGGTCTCATCAATAATTTTATTGCAAATGTTGCAGTGAGAATATGAAAGATCGCGTAGAATATGTCCTCAGTGATAAAACATGTGGAGTAATTAGATGTGCATGGCAAAGGCGCAAGTTAGAATTACCTTAGGGCACGAGTTTTAGTTACTTGGAAGAACTCTAACCATTACTGCTGAATGTCTATGGTTTTGTACGAGTAAACTCAGAACTATAATGTTCCTGTAACCTTCGTTTTTTTTCAGTGAATTTCTATGTTTTTTTTAATGTATAGTCATTTTCGTTGCAGCAGCAGTTGGGCACAAGGGGCCAAACCCATAGAAGCACTCAAACCTGCACTGTGCACGGCCTTCCCCTGTGTGCAGTAGGGGCTGCCCGCAAGGGCTGCCCTGTAGCCTGTCCCTGTGGCCAACCACCCAACTGGATGTTGTGCACGGCCCTTTTTGCATGCACAGCAGAAGTTGTCTGCGGCCTCTCTGGGCGTGAGAATAGGTGTAAGAGGCGGTATTTGTGTAAGAGTGGCATTAAGAGTGCCTGTTTGGGTGTGAGAGTGCATGCATTAGTGTCTTAGTGGGTGCGAGAGAGAGATTTTTTTAGTCTTTGATGTCTGATATACTTAGAATGAGTTATTTGTTTCCAATGTAAAATAAAGATAATAATTAAAAAACAAAATAATTGAAATGCATCTAGCTAGACTCGAAGCCCCAAAGCTCAGTGTGACGGTCTGTGACCGTCACACTGAGCTACAGGGTTTTTATATATATTTTTTAATTATTTTAGCCCTTTATGGGCTATCTGAGACCCTGAGGGAGCCCTCAAGGGCTCACCGGCGGTCCCTATATATTTATTTATTTATTTATTTCATTTTAATTACAAAAAAAAACACCCTTTACGGGCTACTTGGCACTGCAGGCTTAATACCATTGCTTCGGCAAACATGGAGCTGCTTTGACAGCAGCTCCATGGGGGACAGAGATGAAAGCTCTGCTTTTTGACAGTGGGGCCTGCTTTACAGGTCCCATTGTCAAACAGCTATGACCCAGGGGTTAGCACCCCTGGGGCATAGCAGGAGCCTGCCCTGCGGAGGTGACAGCCTCCCGGTTCATCAGTGGCTCCATGAGGGAGGGCAAATATTGCAAACTCTCTGCAAAAAAAAATTAATATTTTTTTTGTTGATCTGGGGGAGTCCCTCTGCCCCCCCCCCCCCCCCCTCCCCCCACCAGGGCTAAGGGATCAGGGTGTCTCTACCCTGGCTCCTTTTTTTTTTCTGGGACTCGGCTAGAAGTGTTGGCAGACAATCAGAGCTGTGTATTTTCCTGCACAAGCTTGTGTTTGTTCGCGAATACTTTGCGGCTAGAGATATACAAATTTGAATTTCCCTAAATGTCTCAAAAACTACTGAACAGATTTACTCCAAATAAGCGAAAGGGTAATCTGCATACAAACAGCTAGCTTTCTGCCAAATTTGATGCAATTCTGTCCAGTGGTTCGGGCTGTAGACGTGTCTAAAGAATCCTATGGGAATTAACATGGGAAACACAACGCTTTTTGAGCTCTCTTTTTCTTGGCCCCGCTTGACGGATCACCTCGAAACTTTCCAGATGCAACTAGAATCACTGCAACACTTGTTTTGGAAATTTTTTGTGAACATTTGTCAAATGGCGCCAAAGATATAGGCAAGTTAAAAACGCTTTTTCTATGGAAACGTGGTCTTACCTATAACTACCTACTGGCAACTGCCAGTAGGTTAGATAGACAGATAGATAGATAGATAGATAGATAGATAGATAGATAGATAGATAGATAGATAGATAGATAGATAGATAGATAGATAGATAGATAGATAGATAGATAGATAGATAGATAGATTCTATATATCAACATCTAGGTTTCCAACATGACGCCTGCACAGGACACCCTTAATCTAGGACATGAAACCATTAGCCTCGGGGGCTGCCACCCTTGGGATCACCACCTCCCTGGGCAAATTGTATTGTTTGTGTGGGGGAGGCCCAACGGCCTCCCCCACAGCCCTGAGGACCAACACCTCCCTAGGGCACTTCTTACACTGACTGCATGGGAGTTGCGTGGCCCCCCTGCAGCCCCGGTGACTGCCACTTCTCTGAGGCACATTTGCTAATGGAATACAGGGGGCGCATGCCCCCTCGCAGCCCCGGGGACCGCCACCTCCCCCGTGCACTGTTGCAAATTGAATGCAGGTGGGGTCGTGCAGCCCCGGAGACCATCACCTCCCTGGGGCATTTCTTACATTGAATGTGTGGGGTTGGGGGTGCACAGCTCCCCCATAGACGTGGAGACCACCATCTATGTGGTACTTTACATAAGTATTATGCGGCAGGGCGCTGCACCCAGCCCTGCAGCCCTGGGGATCACCACTTCCCCGGAGCTATAATAAAAAGAATGAAGAGGGTCCATTTTAGACCCCTAAGCCCTGGGGACAACCACCTCAGTAGAACATTGTAGGGGGGCCGTGCGTCCCCCCTCGAGGAGCCAATTATGGCCCTGGGGACCACCAGCCCCCAGGGCCAGCTCCTGCTATGTCCCGGGGTGCCTACCCCCGGGACATAGCTGTTTGCTTTTGCTTGGTGGGAGCTGACAGCTCCCACCAAGCAAAAGCAAACAAAGTCCGCTTTCTCACTGTGGAAGCTGTCAAATAGCTACCGCTATCAGAAAAAGGAGTTTTCATCTGTCTTCCCTGCATGCAAGTATGCATACAGGGAACACAGATGGCAACATTGCTTCCACAAGCAGGGAGCTCCTATTAAAAGTAGCTCCCTGATTCTGGGAGCAATGCCGGCTCCTGCAGGACACAGGGACTGGGTAGGACCGCTGTAGCCTTGAGGCTCGTCCCGCAGTCCTTTCACACCCTGTGCCCCACACCCCTTTAGGAAGTTGGCAGGCCATGGGGGTTGGGGTCCCAGGGCCAATTTTGGCCCTGGGTGGGGGCTGCCTGCCCCCCACCCTTGTTGACTGCCCTTAAGGGGTTTGCCACAGGGCATGGTCACAGGCCAGGCTCTGCAGCCAGCCCCTGATGGCCAAGCTCGAATGCCCTGCATGGCTTGGGGTTGCCTGCATGCGGCCAAACCCCTTCCACCTAGGGCCGAAGGCTGTAAGTGGCAGAGGTTAGATTGATGCATGGTAATTAAATATTACTTTCCGTTAAAAAAACATAGAAATTCACTGAAATAACCAAAGGTTACAGGGATGTTATAGTTGGGAATTGAAATGTAAAAACCTTAGAAATTTACTAAAAAACAAAAGGTTACAGGGACTTTATGGTTATGTTCACATTTTACAATCACAAAATCATAGAAATTCAGCAGTTATGGTTACAGTTATTTCAAGTAACTATAACTGGTGCCTTATGGTAACTATAAATCGTGCCCTCGCCATGCACTGCTAATTATCCCACATATAACAGCACTCATAACATATGACATCATTGAAATATATCTATGCAACATTTGCTGTAATATTAGTTGCGAGAAAACTGTTCATGGCGGGGTCGCGAATTATAGTTACCTTAGGGCACAAGTTATAGTTACTTGAGATAGAGAGAGAGCGAGAGCGAGAGAGGGGGAAAGTGAGTATATAAAGTGTACTTCTACATGTGTAGCTGTATAATGAAGTTATGTAACTGGTTTTGGTATACCGCACATGTGCAATTGGATGACTAGGAAGCGGTCTGGGTTAGTTTTCCTGACTCTGCCCACAAGGAAGACAGGCAGGGAGGGGCCTGATAAATGTCTTGCTGGGTGTTGTCCCGTGGGCTTGTCCATTGGGTTTCACAGCAGAGTTTGTTGCCTGTCCCTTGCATCTAGCCTGGCCCTTTTGGTGCAGTTTGAATGTTGTCGTCTTCGTGACATCAGACCCTGCGATGCAGGTGACAAAGTGTTTTAGGCTCGGTAAAGCTGCTGTATTATGACTCGCTGGCACCTTTCACATGCCAGGTTGAAAGTCCAAACCGTTGGCACGCTACTGCACGACAAAAAAGATCCAGTCTACCTCGATTCACCCCACTGTCCTCACTCTCACCCCAGCGCCATAATCCTTCCAGCAGACATTGCTCGGCCACATGTAAATGGGCAGTAGCCCTCTCAGCAGTTTACAATGTCATCACAGGCGTTTTCTTACTTGGATGGGAAAGAATTCAGAGAAAGAGAACAGAAGTGTCCTAACACATTCAGTTAATGGTATGGTAAGCGATTGACCCTGCTTCCACTGCCATTGCCTGGGCACCTGCCCTGCATGCATTTGGTAGACGTTTCTACTTAAGGACTTGCTCGTGGCACACTCCCAGCATCATTGACCTGCCACAGGACCTCCATTGGAACACTGGCTGAAGAATCCGGGGTCTCTGGGGCTCTCACTTGGCCCACTCAGCAGCTGAACTCCCCTTTGGCTCACAGCTATAGAGCCTGAGCTCCCTGCCACTCTCTCGTGGCACATTAACCGCAGAATCTGAGCTTCTCTCTGCTCTCCCTTGGCACACTAACCACAGAACCCACGCCCTTTGGTGCTCTCCCTTGGCACACGCTGCAGATCCGGAGCTACTCAGAGCTCCCCTCTTCCTTGGCACACTGGCTGAACAACCTAAGCTACCCAGAGTTCTATCTTGGCCCACTGGCTGCGGAATCTGGGCTCCGCTCCGAGGGGCTCTCTTTTGGTACACCCAGAGCCTGAGCTTCCCTGGGCTCTCCTTGTTCCAACTGCTTGTTGAGCCTAAGCTCCCTACCACCCTCTCGGCAAACAGTATGCATCTTGGCACACAGCCTGTGCCTCCACAGCACATTGGTTGCAGTTTGACACATTGGTTGCTCCCTGGGGTCTCCCTTGGCACTCTGAGGACCTGAGCACCTTGGCACGGTCTCTTGACACACTGTCTATAGAACCTCAGCTTACTGGCTCTGTTCCTTGGCACATTGGCTGCAGAAACAAAGCTCACCGGAGCTCTCCTTTGGCATTCTAGCCACATAACCTGAGCTCCATTGTGCACTCCCTTGGCACACTGACAGCAGAACCTGAGCTCCCCTCTTCCTTGGCACACTGGCTGAACAATATAAGCTACCCGGAGCTCTTTCGTGGCACACTTGCTGCAGAACCTGAGCTCCAAGGAGTACTTATTTGGCACAGCCAGAACCCGAGCTCCATTGTGCTCTCCCTTGGCACATTGACAGCAGACCCTGTGCTCCCTTCTTCCTTGGCACACTGGCTGAACAATATAAGCTACCCGGAGCTCTCTCTTGGCACACTGGCTGCATACCATGAACTAGCCAAGCTCCCACTTGGAACCCTCGCTGCAGAGTCTGAGCTCCATTGTGCTCTCCCTTGGCACACTGACAGCAGAACCTGTGCTCCCTTCTTCCTTGGCACACTGGCTGAACAATATAAGCTACCCGGAGCTCTCTCTTGGCACACTGGGTGCATACGATGAACTAGCCAAGCTCCCACTTGGCACCCTCGCTGCAGAGTCTGAGCTCCTAGGGGCTCTCTTTTGGCACCCTCAGAACCTGAGCTCCCCTTATTCCAACTGGTTGTAGATCCTAAGCTCCCTACCACTCTCTCCTGGCAAACTTCCTGCATCTTGGCATAACGGCTGCAGAATCTTTGTCACCTGGAGCTCTCCCTCAGCACAGCGAGGCGCTGCTCACCCTGGTGCTCTTCTTGGGCACAATGGATGCAAAACCCGAGCTCCGTGGTGCTCTCCCTGGCACACTGGATGCATGGCCGGGGCTACGCAGAACTCTCCCTTGACGCACTGGGGCAGAACATGAGCTGGCCAAGCTCCTATTTGGCACATTGCCTGCAGAGCTCGAACTCATTGCCACTCCCCTTTGGCACACTCTAAACCTGAGCTCCTAAAAGCTCTTCCTCGGCACACTGCAGCAGAACCCAAGCTTCCTATTGCCCTCCTTTGTCACACTGCCTGAAGGGCTGTGCTGTTTCCTTAGCGCACTGGTTGCAGTATGAAACATCGGTTGCTCCCTGGGGTCTCCCTTGGCACTCTGAGAACCTGAGCTCCCCGGCACGCTCCTTTGACACACTGATTATAGAACCTCGGCTTACCGGCTCTCTTCCTTGGCACACTGGCTGCAGAAACAAAGCTCCCTGGAGCTCTCATTTGGTCCACTGGCCGCACAATGGCTGCAGAACCTTTTCTTCCTGGTTTCCTCCCTGAGCAAACTGGCTGCAGAGTCTGTGCTCCATGGAGCTCCATGGAGCTCTCCCTTGGCATTCTAGCCCAGACACGGTGCTCCAGTATGCTCTGCCTTGGCACGCTGGCTGAAGAACCTAATTTCCCCAGTCCTCTCCTTTGTCTCGCTGTCCGTGGCATACAGGCTACAGGACCTCCGCTCCCCGGGGATCCTCCTTGGCACCCGCAGAACCTGAATCACCCTAGCGCTCTCTCTTAGCACACTGGCTACTGAATCTGAACTCCCCAGTGCACTCCCATGGAACACTTGCTGCACAACCTAATATCCCAGGGTGCTCCCTTTGCGCCCTGGCCACAGGAACCTATGATCCCAGGGTGCTCTAATAGCGCACTAGAACCTAAGATCCCGGGGTGCCCCCTTGGTGCACTAGAACCTAAGATCCCGAGGTGCCCCCTTGGCGCACTAGAACCTAAGATCCCGAGGTGCCCCCTTGGTGCACTAGAACCTAAGGTCCCAGGGTGCTCCCTTGGCGCACTAGAACCCAAGGTCCCAGGGTGCTCCCTTGGTGCACTAGAACCTAAGATCCCGAGGTGCCCCCTTGGTGCACTAGAACCTAAGATCCCGAGGTGCCCCCTTGGCGCACTAGAACCTAAGATCCCGTCCCGAGGTGCCCCCTTGGTGCACTAGAACCTAAGATCCCGGGGTGCCCCCTTGGTGCACTAGAACCTAAGATCCCGAAGTGCCCCCTTGGCGCACTAGAACCTAAGATCCAAGTGTGCTCCGTTGGCGCACTAGAACCTAAGATCCAAGTGTGCTCCGTTGGCGCACTAGAACCTAAGATCCCGAGGTGCCCCCTTGGCGCACTAGAACCTAAGATCCAAGTGTGCTCCGTTGGCGCATTGGCGGCAGAACGTCTGCTCTCGTTTGTCACATTCAAAACCTGAGCTTCCTGGTCCTCTGCCTTGGCACTCTGGCTGCAGATCCTCAGCTTACCAGCAGTGGTCCTTGGCGCACTGGCTACAGAATGTCTGCTCTTTAGGGCTCTCCTTTGGCCCATTCAAAACTTGAGATCCCAGGGGCCCTGCCTTGGCACTCTGGCTGCAGTACCTCAGCTCCCCAGCACTCTCCCTTGCTTGGCCCACTGGCTGCAGAACCCAAGGTCCCAGGGTGCTCCCTTGGCACACTAGAACCTAAGGTCCAGGGGTGCTCCCTTGGCACACTAGAACCTAAGGTCCAGGGGTGCTCCCTTGGCACACTAGAACCTAAGGTCCCAGGGTGCTCCCGTGGAGCATTAGCTGCAGAACGTTTGCTCTTTAGGGCACTCCTTTGGCACATTCAAAACCTGAGCTCCCCGGCACCCTCCCTTGGCTCACTGGCTGCTGAAGAGCAGCTGCCCAGTGCTCTCGCTTGGCCCGCACACAACCTGATCTTGCCGTTCACTCCCCTGGCACAGTGTCTGCAGAACATGAGCATCCCTTTTCTTCCCCTTGGCACACTGACTTCAGAACACGAGCTCTCCCGTCCTCTCCCTTGGCACATTGTCTGCAGAAAGTGAGCTCCCCGGAGCTCTCCTTTAGCAGACTAATCACAGAACTTGAGCTCCCTGGTGCTCTCTCTTGGCACACACACTGCAGAGCCTGAGCGCCCTGGAGACAAAATAACCACAGAGCCCGACCAGACCGGTGCTCTCTCCTGGAACACTAACAACAGACCCCGAGCTCATTGGTTCTCTCCCTTGGAACAGTGACCAAAGAACCTGCGCTCACTTGTGTTCTCCATTGAAACACTAACCACAGAACTTCAGGGCACCGGTTCTCTCCCTTGGAACACTAACCACAGAAGCTGAGCTCCTCGGGTCTCTCCCTTGGCACACTGACGGTGGAAGCAGGGTTCCTTAGACCTCGCACTGGGCTTACTGACTGCAGACCCCGAGCTCCATGGAGCTCTCCCTTGACGCACTAGCCACAGATCACGAGCTCCCTAGTTCTCCCTATTGGCCCACTGACTGCGGAACCGGAGCTCCCCCTTACCCTTTGCACTCTAACCACAGAATCTGAGCTCCCTGGTGTTCTTCTTTGGCACACTAACCACAGAACCAGAGCTCCCAGGTTCTTTCCATTTAAACAGAAACTACAGAACCTGCGCTCACTGTTGCTAACCCTTAGCACACGTACCACAGATTCTGAGCTCCGTGGTGCTTTTCCTGTAAAAGAATAACCACATAACCTGGGCTCCCTGGTGCTCTTCCTGTGAAAGACTAACCATAGAACCTGGGCTCCACGGTGGTCTCCCTTTGCACACTAACCACAGACCCAGACCTCCCAGGTTCATCTCCCTTGGAAAAGGAACCACAGAACCTGCGTTCACCGGTGGTCTTTCTTGAAACAATAACCACAGCACTTGAGCTCTGGAGTGCACTCCCTTGGCACACTAACCATAGAACCCGAGTTCCCCGGTTCTCTCCTTTGCCAAACTAACCACAGAATTTGAGCTCCCTGGTGATCTCCCTTGACATGCTAACCACAGACCCCGAGTGAGCTCACGTGTGCTCTTCCTTGTCACAGTAACCAAGGAGTCTGAGCTCCCTGGTGCTCTTCCCGTGCCAGACTGACACAGACCCTGAGCTCCCTGGTGATCTCCCTTGACATGCTAACCACAGACCCTAAGTGAGCTTCTGCTCTTCTTTGTTACACTAACCACAGATCCTGAGCTCCCTGGTGCGCTTCCTTGTCGCACTAACCAAGGACCCAGAGCTCCCCGGTGCTCTTCTGGTGCCACACTAACTGCAAACCTGAGCTCACCGCTGCTCTTCTTTGTTACACTAACCACAGACCTTAAGCTCCCCGGGGCTCTTCCTTGTCACAATAACAACAGACCCTGAGCTCCTCGGTGCTCTTCCTGTGCCAGAATATCCACAGATCCTGAGCTCCCTGGTGCTCTTCCTGTGCCAGACTAACAACAGACCCTGAGCTCCCAGGTGCGCTTCCTGTGCCAGACTAACCACAGACCTTGAGCTCCCTGCTGCTCTTCCTGTGCCAGACTAACAACAGACCCTGAGCTCCCAGGTGCGCTTCCTTGTCACACTAACCACAGACCTTGAGCTCCCTGATGCTCTTTCTTGTCACACTAACCACAGACCTTGAGCTCTCAGGTGCTCTTCCTGTGCCAAACTAACAGCAGACCCTGAGCTCCCCGGTATGCTTCCTGTGCCAGACTAACAGACCCTGAGCTCCCCGGTGCTTTTCTTGTGCCAGAATATCCACAAACCCGGGGCTCCCTGGCGCTCTTCCTGTGCCAGACTAACAACAGACCCTGAGCTCCCAGGTGCTCTTCCTTGTCACACTAACCACAGACCTTGAGCTCCCTGATGCTCTTCCTTGTCACACTAACCACAGACCTTGAGCTCCCTGATGCTCTTCCTTGTCACACTAACCACAGACCTTGAGCTCCCTGGTGCTCTTCCTGTGCCAGACTAACCACAGACCTTGAGCTCCCTGATGCTCTTCCTTGTCACACTAACCACAGACCTTGAGCTCCCTGGTGCTCTTCCTGTGCCAGACTAACCACAGACCTTGAGCTCCCTGATGCTCTTCCTTGTCACACTAACCACAGACCTTGAGCTCCCTGATGCTCTTCCTTGTCACACTAACCACAGACCTTGAGCTCCCTGGTGCTCTTCCTGTGCCAGACTAACCACAGACCTTGAGCTCCCTGATGCTCTTCCTGTGCCAGACTAACAACCGACCCTGAGCTCCCCAGTGCTCCCCTCTTACTCACTGGCTGGGTTTATCATGCGAGAAGCCCTGCATGGTCGCGGTGCACTCATGGCCGGATATGTGACAGCCCTGGCGTGTACATATAACAATTAAATAAAGAAGACATTTTGAACATTGGGAGTGCTACCAATTTAGCCTCGGAAATAAACACCCTGGCTTCACGAGCCAGCCCCCATCTTAAAAAAAAAGCCGTGGTGCTTACTCCAGGTGGAGCTATGAATACCTGCGGCGCCCTGTTTTGCCTGTTTGCTCTCAGCACCATATGCTTACAGTGCTGCATATGTAGATATGAATATTGATGTTATTCAGACCCCAAGTTGAAAATCTGTTGTGGTTTTCACACAGCTATTGGCCTAAATAAACCAACTTACTTCTCCAATCTGCCCCAGGAGTAAAAACATTTGACACTTCAAAACGACGAGACCCCATAGTACACAGGCCCAAAGACATTGACCTAATTAACTCAGCGCCACGACACCTTTCTGGGCGAGTCGTGCGCTATATAAGTACACTTAAGATAACCTACACCAAACCTTAACGTGAACTGGTCATTTTCGCCTTTGTGTTTCCGGAGCTCAGCCCTATCTTTCCCTCGAACTAAAATGAACGATTGCCCAGCTCTACTCCTGAATCTAGTGCAGTCCCTCAACCTTTAAAAACTCCCATCGCTTTATCAAAATGGCAAAAAAATCATCATTGTTGATTTTTAAAAAAATACACCCTCATTGCTCCTGAAATGTGTAGTTTTCAAGGATCTCTTTATGAGCGTTCTGTAGAGCCACGTAGTGATGCCTACCCCCGAGGCCATACACAAATGCCCTACTTTATCTGGGAATCCCCAGAAAGCAGAACCCAGGGTGGCCAGGCGGTAATACTCCATTATGGCGAACTCCTAAGCTGATAAAAGTCATTTTTCTTGAGAAATATGAGGACGTGGCAATGAGAAAATGGCAAGGAAGAAAGGTAGCAATGGAGACGGGAGGGGAGCAAGAGGCGCTTGTGAATGGGGTGGTCTGGATGTCCTTTGTTGTGGGCAGGGCCAGAGGTGCGAGGGTGCAGGCCTGGGAAGAGCACCATCACTGGGAGGGTGGAGGTAATAGGGTACATGTAGGGGAAAGGTTGGTATGGTATGGGAAGATGATGAAGCAGTAACGTACAGATTTGGTACTTCTATACATTGTCTATAGATGCATTCTGCCATAAGAAAGGCTACATTTACTCCTGTATGAGCATAGGTAGTGCCGTGCAGGTAAAGGACAGAGGGACTATAGTATATGTACGGGTACGTATTGATACTAGGCTACAGGCTTAAGTAGAATTACTCGGGTATAGGCGGTGATGAAGTGACTAAGTATAAGCAGGGGCAGAGGTGCTATGCAGGGTTGAAGGTACTATGGACTAGGTATGTGAGATCCACATTTGGAATACCAGGGGTGGGGGCAATAGAGTGGAGGCGGAGTATATGTAGGGTTAGAAGCAGATGAGTACACACAAAGGATAGAAAGATAAAGGTATAGAGAGAGGTACTTCTATCTATTGCCTATTGAGGTAATATGCTATAGGTAATAGTAGAATTGCTCGGGTATAGGCATGGAAAACGTTACTAGGGTGTAAGCAGGGTTGAAAGTACTATGCAGGGGTAGAGGGCACAGGTCACATAGACATTCAATTAGATTAAGCAGGTGCAGGGGTACGAGAGTAGCGGTAATAGTGTATATGTAGGAGTAGAGGTACTAGAGCATAGGAGGATGTTAAAATAACTGAAATGTAGGGTGGGGACTTATATATGTTGTCTTTAGACATACTGTGCTACAGACAAGGCTAGAATTACTAATGTATAGGCAGGGATAAAGGTATTAGGGTATAAACAGGCATAGAAGCACCAAAGCATAGGCATAATAGGGATTCAACAGGAATAGTCAGGGGCAATGGGGTTGAGGTAATATAGTATATATTAGGAGTAGAGGTACTGAAGGACAGATAGGGGGTAGCAAGAGTAAAGTATACATAGCTTGAGGTACTTCTATTCATTGCATATAGACGTACTAGACGATAGGCAAGTGTAGAATTACTCTGGTGCAGGCAGGGATAGAGTTACTAAGGTATAACCTGGGCGGTAGGTAAAAGGAAGCATGAATCACATAGTGCAATAAGAATAGGCAGGGGTACGGTTAACAGGAAGAGGTAATAGAGTTTATGTAGGGGTAGAAGTACTAGAGTGGAGGGACGAAGGTATAGGCAGGGTACTTATTGTAATTGGCTCTAGACATAATAGACTCCAGGCAATAGTAGAATTACTCAGGTATAGACAAGGATAAAGTAACTGAGATTTAGGCAAGGTTAGAATATCAGGGTACGGTACTAGGTTCTAGGAAAGGGCTGAGGTATTAGAGCAGAAGAAGGGATAGAGGAACTAGGGACTAGGGAGGAGCTAGGAATACTAGTGTATGAGTAGAGGTACTAGGATATAGGCAGAGGGTAGAAAAACTGTGTACTGAAAACATGTAAAAATGTATAGGTGTGCAGATTTCTTAGGGCATGGGCAAAGGATGGAAGTATTGCAGTATAGGCAGCTGTAGAGTTATTAAGGTATTGACAAAGCCACTGGTATTATGCAATTGTGCGGTCACATTAAGTTTCACATAATAATAGATTTGCCACATTTGCCACATAATCCAGTGTCCCAATGCTGTCAGCCCCTCCGCTTGCCAAGTCAGATGGGGAACTACTACGTGGAGCACCTGATAGTGTATATGACATTGGAGTGGCCACCCTATGGACGCAAGCCTTACCATATTCACAAGCTTTTTCTTGCCAGAGTCTGCCTTGTAAAAACATGGCGACCACTGACAGGTACAATGCAAAAATATCCCCAAGCGCTGAGAAAATGTTCCCAGTGGGCGTAAGAATATTATTTCTTACCCTGGAAGACCGAAACCAGCTTCAAAAGGTCTGTCTTCAAAGTCTTGAAAAGAAAAGACACTGCCATGCCCCCCATGCATCACAGGTTGGCGGACCAGCTCCCACTTGCACATTTTTTTTCTAAAAATGAAGGAATACGTCCAAGTTGGCTGTGGCCCTTTAAACACTAGGAAGTGATGTTTAGTTTCAGTATACACCATGGGTATGCTCAGTAGTAGTCCTAGGACGTTGCAGAAAAAAATCCGTAATTTTCTGATCTGTTACCTTTGAGGTAAGACCTCCAGATTTGGACAGAAGGCATTTGGGGATTATGGCCACAGCGTGCTAGGATTAGGGGTGGGTGTAACCTGTGATCTGCTGTAGCATAATTATGCAAAATTACAACAAACTTACATAATACTATGCAGAATTACGTGAGGTGCATAACCCAGAAGTTGGAGCTATTTTCTTAGTGCAAAATGCACAGTTGTGTCCAAAATGGACAGAAGGATGCATTGTGTGCTACGAAAATAGTGCTAAATACAACAGAACATAAGGAGCAGCTGCTGCTCACTAAATTCATTGTTCCTGTGCTTCTGCGGAAGGACTCAATAAGCCAAATTACTTAAAATTACTCGAAAGAGCATAATCATGTCATTTTTGGTAATTGT
The DNA here is from genome assembly GCF_031143425.1 of Pleurodeles waltl. Taxonomy (NCBI): domain Eukaryota; kingdom Metazoa; phylum Chordata; class Amphibia; order Caudata; family Salamandridae; genus Pleurodeles; species Pleurodeles waltl. The sequence goes on from NC_090443.1 coordinate 332,158,299, forward strand.
ACATCAAATTACTCAGGCGTAATTAAAATTTCGCCCAGGATAATGAAAATTGAACCTGTTGCTGAGTTATTTCGGGCAGTCTCATGAATAGCTTTTTGGAATGGATGCAAAACTTTGAGCCTCATATAGCCATGGCAGGAAAAGGAGATCAGCCATTCCCAGCAGCGTCTGTTCTGTCGTGGTACAGCACCTAAAAAATGGCAGTATCAGTCCCTAGTCCGAAACAGCTCATGAATGTCCCTCACACTCTCTCAGCATGTGGAGGACATTACTGGTATTATTTCTGAAGAAAGGCCCCAGCTTTTGATGTTTGTTATTAGAATTAATATAAGTGGTGGTGGGACTGCTGGGCAGAACGATTTCTGTCCATCAATGTACTCCCGCCATGGACGCTGTGCCCTTTGGGGAAAACATGTCTGCTAGCCGGGATGACAATTCTAGATTCGATGAACCGTAAAAGATGTCCTCTGTATTTAATCAGCCCACTGTGTGCAGTTAGATAGCACACGGTCATTCTTTTTTAGGCCACACAGGATGAATTTGTTGTTTTCACGGACTGTCATGGAAAATTGAAGTCTTGACATGACTACAACTTGACCCGTGGATTTTGGGGTGTACAGATGAGAACAGGGCTAGTCTTAGGAACAGAAAGATGAAGGTGAGCATTCTGAAAAATGGAGTTGAGCAAGAGGTTCCAACGACAGCTGACTGTCAAAATTGATTCTCAGATTTACTATATCGGTGGGAGAACCTTCTATACACAGGCAGGAAGTTTTGGCCTTCATGAAGTCCACTGAAGATTCATCACATTGTCGAGTTTGCTGGAAGAACCATTAGAAAGTCGTATAACCTCCTCTTTCTGGTGATATCTCTGTGGATCGAGCATCCGGGAGCAGGGGATTGTGGAAGTGTGGGAGCCTGCAGCCCTGCCATGATCACCAGTTATGAGTTACCAGGGATAGCTGTGGGGGCAGTGCAAGGTGCAAAGAGGGGGTGAAGGTGGCTACGCATCTTCATGTGTGGAGGAGGGCCTGACACAATTGTGAATTATTGAGGTACTGAGGTGTGGGAGGATGATGGTAAAGAGCAGGCTTAGGGAATGTTGTCAAGTGGTGGCAGTCCATGCCCTGACCTACAGGCGCTCCACACTTGCAAAGAAAATTAGAATTTGTGAGTCTAAGGTCTTTGCAAATGTGCACATCCCTAATTACTTACTGTTCCTATGAAAAATGAAGGATGATCAAGCTATGTGGGTTACGTTGAAGACAGGAAGATGTTAACCATATGTTCCAACAGTAATATCTTAATTTTATCAATGCTAAAGTACAGTAATTTACTTTTTATATTTTCATTTAGGCCTTATTTGACTGTCGTAAAGCAATCTGACAGCTTAGCAACTACATCTGTGAAACTATACAGATCTACCAGCATCTGTGAATCGTCAGTGTACATCTGGCATCGGTGATCCAGTTCCTCAACCAACGTGCAGCATATATAGGTTAAAGTGAAGTGGAGATGGGAGTTGAACCCTGAAATCAATGGACTTGGATGCATCCGGGTTCGACGGGTATGCCTATTCATGGCTCCTATGGTCACTATGTCATGGAACCAAGCTACACCCAACTGAAGTGGCCTAGATTTGACTTGGGATGCTTGTGTTTGGGTTCGAAGAGGACCTGGCTTGGAAGTTCAAACTTGGTTCTGCTGCAATAAGATTAGTCCAGCCAGGTTTGCACATAGCTGGTCTAATCTGATGTGGAATGGTGGGCAAAACACAATGGACTGGGATACATGCACACGTAATTATCTATGGCTGAGATTATTTTTAGCATTCTGTCCATCATTTTTTGGACTTTTCCAATTTGGCCTGTTGCCTCTTCCCATTAAGAATGATTCAGGGGTCGTGGCCTGGCCAGACGGCAAGATGGCCGCACTCGAGTGAGGCTCTGCCAGTCGGGCATCTAATCCAAACATTTGCCCTGCTTCCCTGTGCCATCGGCACCTGGCTGGGCAGCCTTTGTGGCCAGGAGTGTGGCTGGCGATGGACATCGGGGTTTGGCGGCCTGGGACAGAGCGGGAGGAGCTGCGGCTTGCCAGGCAGGCCGTGTGGGGACTCCGTACAGCCTGCGCTGCAGTGACGTGGTGAGGAGGGCACCTGCCCCGATTATACCTGGAAGCTTCTGCTGGGAGGAGGGGGCCTGAGTCGTGGGCTGGCCAGGCCACGGCTGTGGCAGAGCTGGTGGTGTGGCCGCTGTACCTTGGAGGTGAATTACACAGACATGCGCTGCGGTGGACCTGACTGAGGCCCGATCTGGTGCTGTGGAGCTGCCCTGGCAATAAGGAGATGAGAGGAGTAGGGTGGAGCGCACACTTGCATGAAGACACTTTTGGGGCAGCGAGCAAGAAAGCTGATCTAAGAGCTACCCCACATCTTCAGTGTGCTGGGGTGAAGTCTGAAGGCATTACGGTACATTACGTGACTGCGTGGGGGAGCTGGAGGTCTCCGCTGTGCTTCCCTCTCCCAACCAATTGACACTGCAGGGTCGGCCCATAGTGGGGGGCGTGCTTAATTTTGGCACTAGCCGCACCCCGAGGAGGATATTGCTTGGCTGCCTGGGTCCCAGCGCTGGGGGTTTCATGCATAAGCACCAGGTGGGCAGACTGGAGTACGGGGGCCCAGGCGGTGCTGCCCCAGTATAACAGCGCCCTCTCTGGTCAGTGGCATGCAAAAGTGACATGTGTGTCGTGGGCCAAGGTGAGAACAGTTTGGCATATGATAGTCTCCTGTGGAGCCCCCCATTCGGCCCCCTATTCTTACTGCACTGGTGGGGTACGTTTAATTGCCCTCTGTTGCAAGCTCAGCATGGGGAAGGATGAGCAGAAACAAATGAAGTTATCGTTTGACACTCAAAAAAAAGTCTGTCCCCTCAGGTAAACTGTGTGATGATGGGGGCCCTGCAGAGCTGCCACCAGAAGAAGCAGCCCAATCTGCGTCCATCAAAGCCAAGTTCCTTGATTTAAAGCACAGCCTTGATGGCATTGGCTCCAAACTAGACCAACTCACGGACAGAATGGATCCCCTCAAAGACAGGGTGGACAACCACAGCTCCAGGCTAGACCAACTGGAACGCTGCACCTCGGACTTAGATGATAGGCGCAATACTTCCGACAAGTGGCCTGCTCTCGGAGAAACAATCTTCATATCCAAGGTGTCCCAGAGTCTACCTCCGTGGGCCACAAATGTAGAGGCTATGTTGAGATCCCTCTTCACTGAGGAACCATCAGCGGTTCTGGTGGTGGAGCGGACCCACGCATTGCTGGGGCCATGGCCGCCCCTGGGTGCCCCAGCTTGGCCTGTCATTGCCAGACTTCTTAATTATAGAGACCAAGACACCATCCCTCGCATGGCTCAGGAGCGGCGCTCTCTTGTCTATCAAAACAACACATTCACCACCTTCCCTGACTATACCCCCGCAGTTCAGGCCGCACGCAGAGACTTTCTTCCAGTGAAATGATTCCTCCTTCAAACTGATGCCACATACTCCCTAATATGTCCGGCGAAATTGAGAATTAAGCATGCCGGTAAGCTACACTTCTTCATAGACCCCAAAGCTGCTGCAAAATTTGTGAGAACACTTCCAAAAAAATCAGCCGAATCCTCGTCTGTGAGAGTGGCAGTTGGCGAGGGCCACTTAAGTGACAATGACTGAGCAGTAGCAGGGACACTAGTGATGATGTCGCTACCAGCAAGTGGGCCTGTACTGTTCTCAGCTGGGCTGTCCCAGCCAGCCTGTGAGATACATAGCCTTAATACTCTGACCACTTGTTCCTGTGGGGCAGGGTAGGTCGCTCCCCTGCCTCCACAGCGCCACCAGATCCTCTGTGCCGGCCTCTCTATTGTGCTGCTTGTCCCCCTGAGTGCTGTCTGATTGTCTGATTGCTGTGTGATCGCGCTCCCCTTGCATTCTGTACCCCTGAGTGCCTGCTTCCCCGTTGTCTGAGTGTTGTGTGATCGCGCTCCCCCTTGCATTCTGTACCCCTGAGTGCCTGCTTACCGTGTAATCGCGCTCCCCTTCTCTCTCCCGTGTATCCCGAGTGCCTGCTGTCCCTCTTGCCCCCGCCGTCCCCCTCCGTCCTTCCGCCGCTTTTTGTCGTTTTTACTCGTTTTTCTGGCCTTTTTGTACCCTTCTAGGTACTCTTCGTTTTTTCTGGGCCTCCTCGCCTTCCCGAGGCCAATCGCCGCTTTTTCCCGCTCTTTTTCCCCCTACCCGCCCTCCTCCCGCCTCCCAGCTGTCCCCGCCTCCCCGGCTACCCTTAAATGGCGGCCACTGGCGCGCCGAAGGCGCGCCTAAGGCAAGCCCGTCTGCGCCTGGACCGCGCCCAGTGCCCGAACCCCTGGCCCCCGCGCCTCCCGCCTTACCTACGACTCCGCCACCCTCGCCAACCTCAACCCCGGCCGCACACCAGGCTCCTACCGCGCCACCCCGAACCGAACCCACGGACCCTTCACCTGCAGCAACTGCCGCTTCACCTGCCTTCGGACCCCCACCGCTCCCGCCAAGAACAACTCCCCCGGAAGCAATCTCCACTGCATCCTGGTCAACACCCGATCCGTCCACAGGCACGCCATCGAACTGTGGAACCTCATCACCTCAACAAACCCGGACATCGCATTCCTCACCGAAACCTGGATGAACCCCTCCTCGGCACCCGATACCGCCATAGCCATCCCCGACGGCTACAAAATCATCCGGAAAGACCGCACCAACCGCATCGGAGGAGGCATCGCCATCGCACACAAAAACTCCATCTGCATCTCGACCCACACCGACGACTCACTCCCCGACGCCGAACATCTCCACTTCACGATCCACAGCGACCCCAAGACCACCCTCAGAGGCACCCTCATGTACAGACCACCAGGACCTCGCACCAAGTTCAGCGAAGACATCGCAGACTTCGTCAACCCTCACGCACTCTCGTCCACTGACTACATCCTCCTAGGAGACCTCAACTTTCACCTGGAGAACCTCACCGACAACAACACCACCGCCTTACTGGACAACCTCGCCAACCTAGGACTGAAACAGCTAGTCAACACCCCCACCCACTTCGCCGGACACACGCTCGACCCCATCTTCTCCTCCAGCAAACACATCACCTTCAACCACGCCACCGAGCTCACCTGGTCGGACCACAGCTGTGTCCACTTCAGCTTCAAGAAGACCACCGTGCATCACCACACCCAGCAACCACCAAGAAGACACTGGAATCGAATCACCACAGAACAGCTCGCATCAACCCTCTCCCAGAACCAACCCACCAGCACCACCGACCCCAACGAAGCCGCCAACAACCTCACAAGCTGGATCTCCGACTGCGCCAACCTCCTGGCCCCCCTGAAGACTCAAGCTATCACCAACAACCACAAGAAAAACTCCTGGTTCACCCCCGACCTCAAGGACTCCAAGAAAGAATGCCGCGCCCGCGAGAAGACGTGGCGCCTCAACCAGACCGAAGAGAACATGTCAGCTCTCAAGGACGCCACCCGCCAACACCACCAACACCTCCGCGCCGCACGAAAAACAGCCTACCGGAACAGACTTGGCAACAACGCCCACAACAGCAAGGAACTATTTGGCATCATCAAAGAGCTCTCCAACCCGGACGCAGAAAACAACTCCATCCCCCCCTCACAGGACCTCTGCGACTCCCTCGCAACCTTCTTCCACCACAAGATCACCGATATATCCAACAGCTTCACGACCGCCAACGCGAACCCCCCCCCAGAACCCGCCACCGACATCACCACCATCCTCACCTGGAGCCCAACCACCACCGAGGAGACCACCTGCATCATGAACTCGATCCACTCCGGATCCCCATCGGACCCCTGCCCGCACCACATCTACAACAAGGCCGACAACATCATTGCACCGCACCTCCGAGATGTCATCAACGCCTCCCTCACCACCGCCACCTTCCCGGAGAGCTGGAAACACGCAGAGCTCAACGCCCTCTTAAAGAAACCTACAGCAGACCCCACCGAACTCAAAAACTTCCGACCCATCTCTCTCCTACCGTTCCCCGCCAAAGTGATTGAGAAAATCGTCAACGCTCAACTCACCACCGCCCTGGAAACCAACGACTCCCTCGACCCCACACAGTTCGGTTTCAGGGCCAACCACAGCACCGAAACCGCCCTCATCGCAGCCACGGACGACATCCGAGCCCTGACCGACAAGGGAGAAACCGTGGCCCTCATACTCCTGGACCTCTCTGCAGCCTTCGACACGGTCTGCCACCGCACCCTGATATGCCGCCTCAGCAACGCCGGCATCAGAGGCAAGGCCCTGGAATGGCTCGTCTCCTTCCTCTCCGGAAGGACCCAGAGAGTCCGCCTACCCCCCTTCAGATCCACAGCCACGGAGATCATCTGCGGCGTACCCCAAGGATCCTCCCTCAGCCCCACTCTTTTCAACATCTACATGACCCCTCTGGCGAACATCGCACACAAATACGGACTCGACCTCATATCCTACGCCGACGACACCCAGCTCCTCTTATCCCTCACCAACAACCCCACCTCAGCTAGGACCAGACTACATGAAGGAATGAAGGAAGTAGCAAACTGGATGACAGACAGCCGGCTGAAACTGAACACAGATAAGACGGAGGTCCTCATCCTCGGCCCTACTCCCACCGCATGGGATGACTCCTGGTGGCCACCCGCCCTAGGCAGCACTCCCCAACCCACCGACCACGCACGCAACCTCGGCTTCATCCTGGACTCATCCCTCTCCATGACCAGACAGGTTAACTCGGTGACCTCGGCATGCTTCAACACCCTCCGCATGCTCCGCAAGATCTTCCGCTGGTCCCCACCGACACCAGGAAGACCGTCACCCACGCCCTCGTCACCAGCCGCTTGGACTACGGGAACATTCTGTACGCTGGCATCACCACCAAGCTGCAGAGGAAACTTCAACAGATCCTGAACGCTGCTGCACGTCTCATCCTGGACATACCCCTCCACCACCACATCTCCGGACACCTGAAGAAACTTCATTGGCTCCCAGTCAGCAAGAGGATCACCTTCCGACTCCTCACCCACGCACACAAAGCCCTCCACAACCTCGGACCCAAACTCATCAACAACCGCGTCTCCTTCTACACTCCTCCGCGCACTCTACGCTCTACCGGACAGGCCCTGGCAGCCGTACCCCACATCCGCAAAGCCACCGCCGGAGGAAGATCCTTCTCTTTCCTGGCAGCGAAGACCTGGAACTCTCTGCCCAGCCACCTTCGCGCCATACCTGATCACCTCACCTTCAGAAGGCAGCTCAAGACCTGGCTCTTCGAGCACTGACCCCCCCCCCCCCCCCCCCAGCGCCTTGAGACCCTTTATGGGTGAGTAGCGCGCTTTATAAATGCGAATGATTGATTGATTGATTGTGTTGGGATCGAAGGTCACTGGCCTCATCATCGCCCCCTGGGATGAGTCCATGATTGTTTGAATGCTCCCTACTTGAGGGAGATGTAGTGAAATGTCCTATGGGTGAGATTTGCAAGTCTGCCCCGTTTGGGGGGTCGACATGGGTGGTGGGTGGGAGGATATGTTTGATGTTCAATGTTATTGTTGCCTTGGACACTGTCTTTGCCTTGACACTACCTGACACCTTAGCGTTCCCCTCACACACTCTACCACAGCCCAGCGCAAATGCCCCCTATGGGTGATCCTGTGCCGTCTCTTACTGCCTCCAATGCATTGAAATGCCTGTCCTCGAATATTCGCAGCCTTAATAATGTGTGTAAGGCCCGCAAGGTGTCTGCATATTTGCAACGCCACTCAATTGATATATGCATGCTACAGGAAACACATCTTACAGTTGACACAAGGTCGCGCCTGCGAGCGGGGTGCATCGGGGAATCGCATATTGCACATTATTCCCGTTATGCACTCGGGTTGCAATATTAATCTGCAAGAGACTGCCTTGGCGCACTAGAGCCACACTTTGCGACCCGTCAGGTCGATATGTCATGGCGTCTGGTGTGCTGTTTGACAGCCCCTTCCGGCTCATGTCAGTTTATAGCCCCAATACTGACAACCCAGAGTTCTTCACGGAGGCGTGGCATCTGGCGGGCACACTGGGACCTGGCACCCTTCTATGTGGGGAGGGGTTGACTTTAATGTGGTGCTGGACCCCATTGTGGACCGTGGCAAGGATGCGAGACCCCCCATCTAGCATCTACATGAGCTCTGAGTTCCATCATTAGTGGGAACAAGCTGGTGGACTGGTGGTGCATGCGGCATAGAAACCTACGGGAGGGTACTTGTGTTAATACTACGCATAACAGCTGGTCCAGCATAGACATGTCGATTGCCACCAGAGACGCAGACACCTATACGCACACAATAACACATTGTCCATGCACATTTTCTGATCACTTCCATTCCCTCTTGCAGATGTGCATTACTGGCAGGGTTCAGCGAGCATTCACTTGGCGACTGCCGGCGGGGGCCCTGCACAATCAGGTTTTTAGATGCGAGGTGCGTGAGGCCATCATAAACTACTTTTCCCACAATAAAGGCAATGTTAAGACCCCTGGAACACTTTGGGAGGCTTTTAAAGTAGTTATAAGGTTCTACCAGGCCAAGCAGCTTGGTGTCCTGCGCTCATTGCGCAGTGACATAATGCACCTGGAGCATGAGCTGAGGGATCTTGAGAGACAGAACTATGCCATGGGTGACACTAAATTTTTGGCTGACACCCAGGCCAAGCTTAATCAGTTCAACGAAGTGGCACAGCGTGAGGTATACTATCTTGGGAGGGCGGAGTGTGCCAGACAATATGGGGAGGGAGATATGGCCTGGAAAATCCTGGCTATTCTCCTGCGTAGACCTTGGACAAGCGAGTACATAGTCCCGCTTTAGGATGACCAGGCCAAACTGCAGGTGGCACTGTGGCGGTGCAACATGTAATGAAGCCCTTCTATGCCACCCTGTACTCCTCCTATTACTCACTAGATGATGACGCATATACTAAATATTTTGAGACGTCCAGCCTCCCATGGCTGGAGCACGGCCATAGACAATTCTTAAACTCTCCTTTCTCGGAGGAAGATATCATCCAGGTCATCTGGGAGCTTCCAGGGGACAAAGCGCCTGGCCTGGATGGTTTAACCACAGCGATCTATAAGGAATATGCGTACCTTTTGGGGCCATTTCTCCGTGAGAGATACGCTGAGTCTATTGAAAGTGGTATACTGCCCCCTTCCCTAAGGGAAGCGCTGATAGTAACTGTGCTCAAAACTGGGAAAAACCCAGCTAAATGCGACTCCTACTGACCTCTGTCATTGATAAATGTTGACTACAAGATCCTGGAGAAAGTGATCGCCTTGAGGCTGTGGCCCTTGCTCCCTACTATAGTTTTGCCTGACCAATCTGGGTCCATCCCCACTTCCCCCGGCGCCCGCACGCTTTGGGAATGCGACTTTAGCACAGCATTTTCCGAATCTGGCTGGTGCTACTGCTGTGCGCATATTCGTGCCCTTTCTTCCAATTACCGCCTACGCCTGATACATTGCAATTTCTTGTCCTGGGTCGATTATACTCCGACACGTTTACATCGCATAGAGCTTCGCCCTGATTCACGTTGCCGGTGGTGTTCAGCTGAGGAGGCTGACTTTATGCACTCTGCTTGGGGATGTCCCGAGGTACAGGGTTACTGGCAAGAGGTGTTCAATGTGATAGCTGCTATGATGGAGGGCTCAGTTCTCCGCACCCCTATGGTGGCTCTCCTAGGACACGTGAAAGACGTCCCGAGTGGGGTAAGGAAGCTGGTCGGCATGTTACTCCTATTGGTGAAGCGCAGGGTGGCAATGAGATGGGGCTGCAGGGGCCCCCCTCTTAAATCTGACTGGCTTAAAGATGCAGCATATTGCCAGGAGCAGCTCTAACTGTATTGGGACATGATGCCTGCTGGTGCGTGACCCCCAGACAGATGGCCCCCCCTAGTGAGTTGGCTACAGAGGCAGGAGGCTGGGGTACCCACACTTGGGAGGGGACAATCGTCATGAGCTCAGGGACTAGCATGTAGACGATGGCTGTGGCAGGAGGCGAGGGATATAGAGGGGTGGCAGATGTTGGTCTCCCTAACCTTACTGATGTGAGCCCCCCAGGCTGCCCCTTCTGCCCACCCCTCCTTCCCATGGTGCTACTCCTGTTTGGTTGAGTTGCGTGTATGGTATGTACTGCTGAATTTCATATGGAGTGTGTGGTACAAGCACTGCACACACTACTACATGTGGATGTGCTAATTGGAAATTCAACTGCCATGTACAGCCTTGCAATATGATGTCGGGACAAAGGGCCAGATGTATGATCACGGCCCATTGCGATTCGGTAATAGCAATTTTTAAGAAATCGCTATTACCGACTCGCAAAGGGCCATGTATCACATTTGCGAATCGGTAATAGCGATTTCTTAAAAATCGCAAATGCTATTACCAAATCGCAAATTGCGATACTGGCCCCATTCGCAGCTATGGGCCTGTTGGCCCATAGCTGCGAATTTTTTGCATTTCCAAAATTGCGATTTCTGAACCAGAAATCGCAATTTTGGAAATGCAAAAGGCCGGGGTGCTGGGGGCCTAAGGCCCCCTCTCCTGCACCCCAATTTATTTATTTTTAACATGTAAGGTACACACATACCAAAAGGGCATGTGTGCTTTACATGTTAAATTTAAAAATGCAGTTTTACTGCATTTTAAAATTTTGCACCAGGTTACCACCTGGTTGCAGATCATGGTATTTTGCATGTGCAAAATACCATGTTGCGAAAAATCGCAATTTGCGATTTTTTGCAGCATTGCCTTGCGACCTGGATTTTCCAGGTCACAACGGAAAAAATCGCAATTTTCGCGATTTCTACTTTGTGGTCTGCGAATGCCTTTCATGCATTGCAGACCACTATTTTGCACTCGCAAACGGCCGATTTTACCGTTTGCGAGCGCAAAATATTTTCATACATCTGGCCCAAAGTGTCTCACAGTTTGGTTGAGAGTTGTATATCTTTGTTTCCGTATTAAAACGAATAAAATAAAAAAAGAATGATTCATTCCAGACTAATATATCTCCTGACATGTTAAACCACTTGGTCAGGCAAGCAAAGAGAAACTCCTGGTTCACAGCAAAGAGGTTTAACAGGCTAGTATGGATGGACAGTACCGTAGTGTCTTAGTACCTTCACAACATGATATCTCTCCCTTCTTAGACTAAAACGATGCATCTCTGAAATACAATCCGTAATAATCTCGGTTTAAGTTTCTCTCGTGTCCATAAAGTTGATTGACTGCCCTTGAGGAGAGTTTGCGACTCCACCCGGTTCTGCAGTGGTGTGATTAATTTGTGCCAGTGGTTGCAGGTGGAGGGCACAGGCACTCATTTTTATGTGCCTGGCCTTCTTTTTCATCATCAGACTGTAACCGATTTCAAGGGAATTCAAGGCATTACAAGGAGGAGGAAGATACCTACAGGAAAAAGTGTCAAAGGGCAAAACAAGGATAAAAAGGAACCAGGAAGATTTAAATAAAGAGAATGGAAGTGTAAGGTGGAGGAAGAAAAAGGTATGAGTAAGAATCAAGAGTAGGGGGCAGGCCCATGGAAAAACTTTAGGCCCCTGCACCTTTTTAAAAAAAGATTAAGCTTTGAATAGTTGAATAGATACTTCTACCTTCATCATTTTCGACAGAAACAATGTTATAAACATGGAGGGCAAGTTGGTTGAATCAGTTGATACACTTTTCATAAACGTCTATTTTTAAGGTCAGCCCGAGAAACTAAATTCGATTTGAAAAGATGCAAAATCAGCTCGGTAGGATTTCGGGCATCGACAAATAAACTTGTATTTGAGCTGGTCGCTTCCACCTGGCCCAGGCAAACATCCAGCAAGTCTACATTTAAACTTACTGGATGGGGAGGAGATGGCCCTGGAGTGTATGGAATTGACATGCTGAGGTCAGGTACAGACAGGAAGGATGTGTGATGCAACCCCTGGTAAGCTCTAAGAGGGATATAGCGCGTGCAGCTCTCAGGGACATTGGTGCAGCGGGTGCACCGGGGCCCACAGAATCCTCTTTATTGTTGTATTTTATATTTCAAACAGCAGCCGGGGTGGGGGGTGGTGGGGGGGGGGGGGGGGGGCGCACTATGGCCGTGACACAATAGCTACTGGCAAACCTGTGCCTCGGAGTATAGGGTGGGAGTTCACGCTCTGTTTCTCTCAGTGGATCTTGGCATGTCGACTCACCTCCTGTGATTCTGGGCAAATCGCTTAATGTCCTCGTGCCTAAGCATCTATTTTGTTTGGTTCTCTAGTAAAGAGGTCTGATCCTCGCCCTCTATGGGTGTTCTCTTTAGAGGGCATGGTGCCATGCTCTTATGCAAGGGCACGGGCCCAGACAGCAGCCCTCAGGCCGGACACATTGCTAGCTGTTTCTCTACTCTCGACTGACGAGAAAGATGCAGTTTATGTTTCTACCAATAAACTGGAACTCAAAGTATGTTCGGTCGAGGAGGGCTGATAACACTTGATATTAAGTGCCAGAGGCGCTTCTTCCTTCACTGTGCGCGCTATATAAATAGTACGGAGAGGGGGGAAGGGAGGGAGGGAATGAGAGGGAACAACAGAAGAGTAAAGAAGACAGAGAGGGAGGAAGGAGAGGGAGACAGAGTAAAAGGGGGAGAGATAGACCGTGATAAAAGCAAGAGGGTATATACTGCGGGAATAGAGTAGGAAAGAACCGAAAGAGAGAAGAAACAGATAGAGCCACCCTCCTGGTTTCTCTGTGGGTGTAATGGACAAAAAGCCTCTTTCTCAGTCAGTGCAGCACTTCAGGGACTGTCAACCAAGTACCAATAACCTGCATTTAACACATATTTGTGTTTTTCTTCATACTGGAATTCAGGTGGGGTACCTGACCGGGTTTTGTAGCCCGAAATACTCCAGACCTAGGGTCGGGTCTTCGCGGTTTGTGAGGGTTCAAAGGGTGCAAGATTTCCTTAGGAGTATGACCTCCGCAGGGGTTTTGTCTTTTTTTTAAATACTTTTTGATCGGTTGCTTCAACTCAGATTCGCCTTCGTATGGAAACAGTGTAAGAATCAGATTATTAGAAAGTTTATTTCAGTTTTACTAGAGCTCACTCTACCCAGGGCCTGTATTTGGGGTACAGGGAAGGCAGTGCTGGCAACCAATTAAAAGACCCCGTCTTTCATCTCGTCCCCAGTACACTCCTCCTGTACCTCGTACTCTTCATACCCCTCCTTTTTTCTCACTCCAGTCTCCCCACTTTCTTTTCCTGTCCCTGCGCTCCTTCTTTTCACTTTGTAGCCACAGCCCCCCTCATTTTCTTTCCCGTCGCGCCTCCAACTACCACCGCACCCCCTTATCTTTGTATTCCATTTGTTCGCTCATTCCCCTTCGCCACCCCACTCTCTATCCCCATCTCTCTCCTTCATCCCGTATTATCTTTCATGCCTCGTCGCCTTCCTTCCCTCTCCTTTTTTTCCTATCCCCCCCTTTCTCCCACACGTCTGCCCAGCGCCCCCTCACTAGGCACCAGTTTCTCGTCGTCACTCTTTCTGTCGCTCTTTCCACGTGTTATGCACTTCTTTCTTGCAACCTTTTTATCTCACTTTCTCTACTTATTTCTCCTCCTATGCCCTCTTCTTCCCTCTCCTTCCTCACTTTTGTGCTTCACTCCCCTTCTCCCTCCCGAGCCCTCTCTCACGCTATTTTTTACCCTCCCCTCTCCACATCTCTCTTCTATCTGCACTTTCTGTCCATCTCCCCCTTTCTCTCACAGCCTCCCCATCCATTCATAGCCCTCTCTGTGACCCCCACTTCCTCCTCTCTTCACACGTTCTGTCCTTCTCTCCCTAACCCTTTCTGTCCAGCCTTCTCCTCACTTTGCCCCTCCCCCTTTCTCCCTCCACCCTCTCTATCCATCTCTATGCTTATTCTCTTTCGCTCTCTTCTCTCCCACCACGATCTGCCCCTCCCTTTGGCAGTTATTGGCCTGCTTGAGTAAAGAGGCTTTCGTGGGATAAAGCTGTCCCTATCTCCGGGATGTGGGATAATCTCATCCCTCTGAGACGGCTACTAGCGGCCTGGAGCAACAGGAGGCGCTGTTACCATCTCCGCGTGTTTCCTTTGGGCGTCAAGGCGCGGGAAAGATCAAATGTGCAGCCAAAAACAAGGTTAAAACACAATTACCCACAGCGGACCAAGGGCAGTCCACGACTAAACAAACACGGTTTGACTTAAAAGTTACACATACACAGATTTATTGAGTAGATACTCAGTGAGCAAGGTCTGGGTCTCGGAAGGGTCCTATTTATCTATTTCTTATTTCTTATAGTTTTGCCATTCATAAGGCACGTGTTACATAGAAAGGCGTGCTGATGCTGCAACAGCAACCTATTGTGCTGATACATGAGTATATAGCTTGTGAGGGAAGCGCCAGGGATTTCGGCCTAGCACCACCTCTACAACCCCAACCAACACTACAACCACTACCAAACCCTCCTGCTATCAACATTAGTCCCACAAATCACCACCCACAAATACTACAACCACCACCGTGCATTCCTACTAAAAATACAACCAGCCCCACCACCACAATCGCACCAACACTACAACCACCACCATGTTCTCCCACTACGAACACCACTAGCCTGTCACCAACCAATGCATCACCACCTCTGCAGCCCCCACCAACTACAGACCCCCATCTCCCCCCCACTACCCACCAGCACTATAATCATGCTGCAGCATGCCTTTTAAGGGCTTGAAGCAATAGAACATCACTCCTGCCTGATGGAACTCAACGGGCTCCCCTCACCCACCAGCGACAGCTACAAAGCCATACGATCAGCACATCTGCCTACCTGGCTGTCAAGCTCACCATCTCCATTGTCTCTCTGCACATCACAGCCAGGACCGTATCACACTGCAGACTAAGAACTGCAGGAAAGAAAAAAGTAAGGCAACAGGCCTTCTCCATCTAAACACCTAAGATCTGGAATGTGTCCATCAGAACTGCACCAACCCTGTTCCACTTCAGGAAACAGCCTTTTCAGTAATAACAATACACAAGGCTGCTATGCTTATCACACAGTGACTGTGCCTTTGCCTTTGACCCTGAACAGTGCTTCTCTGCCATTCAGCTAGGTTTGTGCTCTATAAATACCACATATATTCAGAGAATCCCACCAACAATACAGAAAAGGCCAGTCCACTACTTGTGAAACACACACCAAAATTAACATCATCATATCATCACATTACAACAACCACCTCTACAACCGGCATCAGTACAATAACCATAATGCCTGACCACTAAAAACATCACCAGCCACATCACCACATCTACAACCCCAACAAGAACTGCAAACACCACAATTCCTTCTGACAAGCACAGTCATCACACCTACTACCCTGCCCAGCACTACAACCACCACAATATCCTGCCACTATGAGCACTACAGCCCCAAAAGCACACCATGACTACAACCGCCATCATACCCTTCCAGTAAAACACCTCCAGCTCTACAACACCCAGCAATACTACAGCCACCACAATTATTACATTTCAGAGCACCACTTCATCCCCCACAAACACTAACACCAAACCCTCCCACTACAAAGATCAGCCAGTCCTACCACCATATCCACTAATTTCTCAGTGACTACCCCCTTTTTCCACCTTTCACATTAACCACTACCACCCCCACTTCAGCACAAGAGCTGGTTTGGGGATTTATTACCAGAGACCCAAGAGAGCTCCAAGAGAGACCACTGATGAGTGACAAAGACTTATAAAATTAAATCTAGGGCACATATTTATGCAACTCTAGAAAAAGTGACATTCAGCACCCATCACTCTAATACGTAATAGTACAACCTTTACAGCTTGAAGAGGGTTATTCAACGTATGTCAATGGGGTGGGGGGCTTGGGGGGATGACCCTTGTCAAATGTTTAGGCTAACCCTTAGCTGAGAACGTAATTAGATACATTGTATGTAAATTTATCTTGCATAAATTTCCTGGACATCTGACATGGAGTTCGTCCTCTTAGATCTACATAGGACACCCATGTCCTAAAACAAAATCCCTAATAAAGTTTCTGGCCCACTGGGGACTTCCAAACTCGAAAGCATCATTGAGCAATGTGTTTTCAGAACTTCTAGGTGGCGTGTTCTCAATGAGCAGGCTACAACTGGGGCCAGGCTTTTTCAGAAGACCCTAGCTTCAGTTTTACCAAATTATGAACAGTTGTCTAAATCTAACCTTCCACTTTGTGCTTGAGCCTTAGGCCAGTGGGCCTTCTAGTCTACCTCGGGGTGACTCCGACTCAGGTTATTTACCCAATATTTTTGGACGTGGGAGGGGTTGCAGTCAGACATCACTGCTAGTTGTATGTCACAATATTGAGTCAAGAATATCAGTCTGCACATATATTGATTCCAAATTCTTAACTAAAAAATTATTATCAGGGTAAGTGTTGGACTTGGCCCTTTTTACAGGGCCATCACCAAACATTTTGCCTTCCCCCTCCTGTTTTTCAGACCCTCTTTTTGCTGGCTCTAGGACTCTGGGCACTTTATCACTGCTGTTCAGTGCTAAAGTGCATGTGCTCTTTCCCCTAAACGTGGCATGGTTGGCTTACACCTGATTGGCACATTTAATTTACCTGTAAGTCCTTTGTATAGTGGTATCCCTATACCCAGGGCCTGTAAATTAAATACTACTAGTGAGCTTGCAGCGCAGCTTGCGCCACCCACAGAAGTAGCCTTTCAAACCTGCCTCAGGCCTGCCACTGCAGGGCCTGCATGCACACTTTACTGCCACATTGACTAGGTATCTAAAATTACTTGCCAGATTTGGAACTCTCCTTTTGCTACATATTTGTAACCTGTAAGGTAGGCCCTTGCGTGCCCTATGGCCAGGGTGCTGTGTAGGTAAGAGGTAGGACATATGCTTTCATTGTGTGGCATGTCCTGTAGCGACAAACAACCTATTTGGTTTCTCACTGCTGTGAGTGCTGCCCCTCTCATAGGTTTGCATTAGGAATGCCCTTACATTTTCCAAGGTTGTATTTTCTGATCCATGAGGAGTAGTGTGGCATGTTTGGAATGGTGGTGAGAAATTCTGTCTATTGGTGTTGGTGGATTTTTTACTACCATTGTGGAAATGCCACTAGAAAGTGGGCATTTTACTGTTCTTGTGACTCTTGTGCTTTGCAGTCTGACTCCAATCCATGTCTAGGGTAGACTGACAGCTGGGCTATGTGGTTGCTTTCCAGACAGCCATTACACAGGGAGGGTGGAGGTGTAATAGGATTATATCTGCATACAGAATGGTCTTCCTGGGCTTGGAGAGTGGGAGGAGGAGCACACTTACATTTGTCTAGGCTGCATCATGCCCTCACACAAAGGGCTCATTTACCCCCCCTACTGATGTCTGGAGCCAGGACTGGGGCTGAAGGGGGTGTTGTGCCCCTATAAAGGTTCTTTGAGGTGCCCCCTGCGATCACAGACAAACAGAGTATAAGTATAGGGGTTGTGCCCCATGTTTTTGCACATGGTGTGGACTTGTCACCAGATGCTGCTGGTTCTGCATACTGCACCAGAGGATTGCTAGGGTGCCAGGAACAACCATTGGGGTTGACCTGTTGGTTGTGCTGACCTGTGACCTACTGGGTCACAGGAGAGACTGCCACTTCCCACAAAGGACACTGGTGCTGGTGTCTTGCCTGCTCCTAGCATTCTGCTTTTGCGACCCCCTAGTGTTCTCCAAGGGCTAAGGGACTTGCCTCCACTCCCCTTGTTCTTGTGAGTGGTTTTCACAGGTCCTGGAAGACGCCTTTCACCGTTACCAGTGTGTGCTTTGGGGTATTTCCAACATTGACACTGCACCTGACAGGCCAGCACGTGGTTGTTGAGCATGGAAGTCACCAGTGCGTGGGAGGCGCTGTGCCAGGAGAGGTCAGTGCATGCTGAGCCTGTTCACCCTCATGGACTTGGAGTAGAAGGGCAGAGTGTGGTGCTTATGCCCCGCTTTGCAACCCTAACAACCTACCTTAACCGGATTGCCAGGCTCGCTTCCCAATGTGGACTGGTTGCACGGGCAGGGAAATGGCCTCCTGCCCAGAGTGGCCTTTAGGTTCCCGAGGAGAGCTGCTACTGGGTTTTTGGCTTCCTGACGGCAGAGAGGACTGAGAGAGGCCTCCCTGCAGAAGTCTGCAGCGCATGCCCCCTTCCCCACCCCTATTTTGCGATACCTGAGGGGGCATGTACACAAACTCAGAAACCGGTTGGTGGAAGTACGGAGGATTGAGCTTCGTGTCTGTGAAGCTCCGAAGCCAGGAGCCTCGCTTCTAAGAGTACCACATTTCCCCTAGTGGGGGAGCCTGCAGCAGCCACAATGGCCCGTCCTTAATCAGTTTGCGGGAAACCTAGCAAGGTCCCTCACTCCCCCCACCAAGAGAGAAGTCTGTGTGCTCCCCCTCCCTGCAGGAGTCAAATCTTTGGTGAAGAACTCATGGCTAAGTAGACAGGATGGAAGGGAATCTTCAACAGAGGACTTATCCACGGCTGAGTCCCTCTGTACTATTAGCTCTGTTGGAAGGGGGCAGATGGCTCCATAACCAAGGCTTGGGTACAACTTACCACCTGACATATACAATTAGCACTGCTGAGCAATGTATATGTGTCAATTCCGGTTGTGGGTGGTACTGGGTGATTCCCAGGCCTTGTTCAATACATGCTGCATTTTTGTGTGCTGAGATAGATATACGCTGTGTCTTCTGCGAATCAGAGCACAGATACTGTTTCAGGGGCTGTATGATATGCACAGTAATGTTACCTTTGCAATGTTATTTTCCTGGCATGCAATATAGAAATATTTCTTTTCATTTTTGCCTATGATGTTTGACCAGTTGCCTAGATGGCAAAGTAATAGTTATTTATGTGGTTTTGGTCTATGAGTCATGAATAATATATTCTATATTCTTACATAATATTGTGTAGAGTCTCTTTTGTGGAGTATTTATTGCGTCACTGGGGGGTGTGTTGTGTGAACGTTTTACACATTACCTCGAGCCAAGCTACAAGTTGGTGAGCAGGGGTTATCTTAGATTTGTAGCTCCTTTACCCTGACTAGTGGTGCTTTTTGCCTGTCTGAGGTGCCTACCCTAGCCAACCAGAAACACCATTTCTAAAAGTAAGCGTAAACAGAGATGTACAGCTTTACTATTCCTAATTCCACATATACCTAATTTAACTATATGTTGCTAGTTGATATTGTGGAGTTCCTATCAGTGCATGCTAATATTTGAATTTCATTTTTATGATAGAATAAACCTCTGAAGGTAGTACACCCCTCACCGCCCATGCGGCACAAGACCAAACGATTAAACCAGATCATTAACTAGCATAAAGACACAAGATGGAACATCAAGAGAAACATCCACTGGCACACACACACATCTATGCCCATAATGCTCCATACAGATCTACTAGAAGATTTAGCTGGCCTCTATCCAAAAAACTTCATACAAGATATGCGACAACTCACTGAGCCATTAAATGTGATTATCAACAATTTTGTACAAGCTAGGGCACCACTAGAAATATAATTTGGTATACACATAGTTGCATGCAGTGCTTCTCAGGTCTATAACAATATCTAGCTGTCCACTGTCCAATATAATCCACACAGGCCGAGAAACACAAGACTGTGCCATCAAATACATCAGATTATTAAGAGAGTACAAATACACAAGCTTGAATACAAGTAGAAATCTCCTTTGGTACACACATCTGTACAGATTATTCTCTATATAATTTCATAACGAGATCTACGAGGCCATTGCCCAATCTATCTCACACCACCACATGACAAGACCGAGCAAGTAAACCAGATTATCAAGAAGTATCTACAAGTTTGAATACCACTATAACTATCATTATTTATGCACATCCTTGCACATAAAGCTCCACACAGATCCATAATAAGAACTAGTCATCAACTGTCCAGTACAATCCACAAAGGACACGTGACACAAAAACAAACCATCAAACCACATTTTAAACAAGACAGGTCTACACAAGGTAGAACACAATTGAAGTGTCCTTTTGTGCACACAGATGTACATTTATGGAATAGAATAGTGAAGGCAGGCCTTTAGGAAAGTGCCTTCTTTTGACATTGTCACCCCCCACTTTTTGCATGGTAAATGACGCAATTTTGACTGAAAGTGCACTGGTTCCTGATAACCAGGTCCCCAGTGCCATATCTCATTCCCTAAAATGGTGCAATTGCTCCCCAATTGGCAATACCTTTGCCACCCCTGTAAGTCACTAGTAAATGGTACCCCTAGTATCTAGTGCATGGGTACGAAAGAGGGTCCCCAAGGGCTGCTGCATGTATTGTGCCACCCCCAGGGACCCCTCACCTAGCACATGCCGACTGCCATGGTAGGCTGCATGTCTTGGTGCAGCTAAAAGTGAAAACACGACATGGCACACAGCTTGTTTGCCCTGTCCCCTAACATTGCATGCAATATATGTAAGTCAGCACTACAGCAGGCCTTACAGCCCTATGGCAGGGTGCATTATATTAGATGTGAGGGCATATCTGCCAGAGCAGATAAGCCCTTGCTATCTATATCTTTGTTGATTCTTAGACATAGTGAGTGTGCAGGGAATCCATTTTAAGTAAATGTGCTGGACACTGGTCAATACGAGTTCCCCAGCTAGAAGATGGCTTCAATGAAAATAGGGATGTTTCATATCAAACATCTTGCATTAATAAACCCTGACTGATACCGGTGATGGATTTATTAATACATGCACCCAGAGGGCACCTTCAAAGTGCCCCTGAAAACCTACCAACTACCCATGTGAGGACTGATTAGTGTTAGCCAGCCTGCCACCACCAGTTAAGATTCTGCCCACTAGGGTGACAGTCTTTGCTCTTGGGTGGTAAGAGAAAAAAGCCTGTTTGGGACGAGGTGTTTACACACACTACCCAACAGGATGACCTGCAAATCTCCATTCCAAGGGAGGGGGCTTCAAAGAAGCCCACCACCATTGGTATGCAGATCTGGCTTCACAAAAAAAAAAAGAGGCCAAAGCACCCTGCCCCAGGGCCCATTTGGCACTGGGACAGGCATGAAATGTAGTATTCAGAGAGATGTGTTCACCCCTCAGGTCAGTTCCACCCCTAAGGTGAGCTGCCTGATGTGGACACCACATTTAAAAATCTTCCATCTTGGTTTTGGCAGAAGTAGGTACTCTGGGACAGGGTTATGGCCACTTCCCACAGGAAGTGGTCATATGGGGGCTGTAGTGACCCCAGGGATAAGTAGCCCATTGGCTACAACCCTACACTCCCCTAACCGCCCCTAAATTCAGTATATAGGGGGGCCTCTGGCACCAGGAAATCAGATTCCTGCTGAACTATAAAGAAGGACACTCTAGAGCTGCAAACACAAATTCTGAGGAAGAAACACCTGACTTGGCCCCAGCCCTGCTGGCTTGTCTGCTGTTCCCACTGATTTGCACCAAAGTCAAAACATCCTGCAAGCTGCTGTGTCTCCAAAAGCCTGGAAGGCCTGCCTGCCTTCAACAAAGACCCAAGAACTATAGTAAAGCAGCAGACCTGCTTCCCTGCATCTTGCAGGCATTCCAAGAAACCTGAGAGGACTCTGGACAGCAAAACCCGACACCTGAAAGCACCACTGCACCCATGCTGCCTAGCCTGAGCTGAAGTGGTCCAATGGTTCCAGCGTGGTCACTCAGCCGTCCAGAGATAAAGCCCACCTTGGACTTGCCCACTGTGGACTCAATGGTGCCGCCTGCAGCCTCTGCCCGCAGGCCCCCTCAACCACAAGCACTCCTCGGGGAGAAAACCCAATACCTCAGGACACCTCTACATCCATCATCCCTGCCCATGGAAAAGAGGACTGAAGGTATCCATTCGTCCCTGAACATCTCAAGTCTTGAACCCACCTGTTGGTTCTCCTCGACTAGGCTCCCTATCCAAACCTGCAGCCTCTTTTCAACCGGACCGATCCCTGTTGACTAACATTGGGCTCCCGAAGCTGTACTACACCTCTGCACCCAGTTGCCCCAGTGCCACTTGGTGTGATCTGTTGGTGTGTTCCTGACCCTTACCCAATACATAACTCAAGCCCAGGGAGATTGGTCGCATAGGTCGCTCTACTATACCTGAATGCAGTACTTTCTCTCCAAAGCATACCATTGCAACTTCTAAAAACTGCACTGTGCCGACTTTTCAAAACTGTAAAGATTTTTCTTGAAAAATGTACTTACCTGATTGTATTGATTCTGGTGCCTAAACATAAATAAAGATACTTGTTATTTTTGTAAATTGGTGTGGATCTCATTCATGAGGTGTGTGCCTCATTTATTGACTGTGTGTGTATTTTCAGATATCTAACACTCCTCCCTGATAAGCGTAAAGCTGCTCAACCACACTACGCCCTAAAAGACAACTTTGGGATTGCTACAGCAAGCCCCTGTCCTCTAGTAAGTTAATCTGTGGACTATTTGCATGATATATCTCATTTGTATGTATCATATAAAGAGACAGCTTTCTACGAAGCCCTAACACCAAAATGTCAATTTTCTTTATGTGAAACTGTTCACCATAGCAAGATCCTGAAGGCTGTGCATGCTAACACTGAGGCCATGACAGTTTGGCCTAGTATTCCAAAACAAGCACATCACTTTCCACTCAGTACTAAAAATGGGTTGTCTTACAGTACACTGACTGTTAAATGATAGAAGATGAAGAAAGTTATGAAAATACAGGATGTTAAGAATGCTTTCCCACAACTTTCAATCAGCAATAACGGGCCAACCATAATGCTAACAACAACCTCTAACACCAAACCACCACTGCCAAAAGACCCATTACCACCCAACTCCTTGCCACTTTTGTGCCATGGCTTTGGTACAACCATCATTCTCAATACAACCACCACATTCCACTAAGACCTACACTACCACCTTCAAACAGGTACTACCACACTACAAACACCTAGGCAAGATCAACTGAAAAAATAATTCTAAGTAGCACTAACGCAAGCCCAAAAAATATACCATACAATAACCAGCATTATTACTCCTACTGCAACAAGCACCATCCTAATTACAGTTATCACAACTCCTCTTAACCCACCACCACCACTAAATAAAACAAGCACTTCCATTACAATGGCAATGTCACATTCAATTACCACAACCACACTCACCAAAACTAACCACCACCACTCCAACCTCACCAAAAAAAACTGCAGGTCCACCTACAACCTCCATTACCACAAACATAGCTCTTTACACATTTATTTCAATCACTATCCACTGTGTGGACCGCTGTGTGTAGCCAGCACAACCAGTGCCATTTCTACATCCCACAGAACTACTACTTCTACACTAGAGTAAAAAGGAATCCACAATAAAATCACCAGCCCCACATCAAACTCTACTGCCACGCTCAGTACAATAAACACTATCCCAAAACTACACCTAAAACACACTACAACTCCCCCAATACATACTTTAACCAGCAAACACCTCAGGTAATCACCCCCTTCCACTACAACCGTTGTTATCACCATCAGTACACCATGTCAAACCTGCCACCCAGGGCTGACTGGCCATAGTGGGCATCAGGGATTTTCCCGGGACGCTGGAAGGGTGGGGCCGGTTTTGCAGCACTGCTACAATATCAGCCTCCAGTAACAAAAGCAGGAGTGCTTCACACTTACACCAACTCCCATACCTCGGCTGGTCTGACAAAATTGCCAGGGCTGCTTTGGGTTCCCAGACCGCCCCTGCTGCCACCCCTAGACCAACTTTAGTCTTCCAATGCAGCAACCGCCATTACTCCCGCTACACAACACCCCCATACTGCCACCACACCACCCAAACTCACCTGCCTACTCCATCACCAGTATCCACAAACTGCCAAAGTACGTTTCCCACGACCAGTTATACTGAAACAGCACTACTTGACAACTACCTCCGACTGTTATACAATCAATACTGACAGTAGTGACATTTTCACTGTGACAACCAACTTGACTAGCAGAACTACCATCACTACCAATACAATTATCAATGATGCTAGAAATATAGCCACAATAAAAAAATCAATCCCACTAAAACACGAGCGCCATGACTAATTCTATTAAAATTAACAATCGAAATGTTACAGGTCTTTTCCACCTCTTACAACCAATCACCAAACCACTGTTATAGGCACTACAGTAACCCATCAAAAACAACACACCACACCATCACCATTAATTGAATTCCCACCTCCATATGATCAGTGATACCTCTTTGGGGAGGACAGAGTAAGAACCTGAATGAAAAGATATAGTGAAATCTCTTCTGTGTATAACACATCAACACCCCGCAGGAGGACGGCATTCACACCTTTTTCCACAATACCGCACAGTGACGTGCCTTTTGGGGGGTTACAAGACAAGACGTCTGAATGAAATATAGTAACATTTCTCCTGAGCAAAACGATGCAACAGTGTCTCTGAGGAAATTCACTTCAAAGGAAAACCTGAACCCATATTGCTTGATTCCAAACGATTGCTTATCTGACAATTTACAAATATAGTCGTTCACATACATTGTATACAATAGATCATATATTTATAGAATACATAATGGGTAATAATGGGTAATTGTGTAATATAGGCTAATATTACCATTACGGGGTTCTAATAAGGTCCTAAACCACGAGGCCGAGGGCAGAGAGGTTTGCAAATGCCACCTGAACCCTGAGAGTGCACTACAGGATCATATCCCACATTATCCGTTATGCATTTGTTATATTACATGTACTTTTGGGGAGCAGTTAGCTTAAAAATATGTTTTTTCGAGCACAGAAATTATGATTGCAAATATTCACACTTATTTAAAAAATAAAAATGTTAAGCTGACGATAGACAAGACTCGTCTGTCGACAAGCACACGTGACCCCCAAAACCGGAACCTGGAAGGCCGGTCACATTGGGTCCCACCCCATAGTTATACTCAGAAAGTGAGCCCACCTACGAAGTGATCATGGAAAGGCACAACAAGAACCTAGGAATACTGTGGCATTGGGCACATGTGACATACGGGGTTATGCTGATGAAACATGCCTGAGAACTCTTTGGTTGAACACGGACGTACATATATGGTTTTATTGTTGTATTGCCGGAAAAAAAGAAATACAAATCTTAAAAATGAGTAAAATTGAAAGATAATAAAACGCTAGAAAAAACACTCCGCAGCAATTAAAAAAAAACTGTCTGTAGAAGTTAGTGATTGTTGAAGCTGTTCTTTTCAAGGTGAATGGGCATTGGCTCGAACTGGAATGTTTAGGTTTTGTTTCCCTTTCAAGAATAGATTGTTAATAAAAATGGAGAGTGGTGATGGCCAGTGGAATTATGTAATATTGTGGAAGCAGCATTTATCATGTAATTATGGATTTACTACACTTACGACACAATTTGCAGATCACAACAAAAATGTTATTTGCAGCGGAAACGGACCAAAATAAAACTGGAAGAGGACATGTCACAAAATACTGCATAACGTGCCTATTACTACATATTGTACATAAGCCTGTTACATATTTTGGCCCTCAATAGCCACAGAATCCCAGTGGCTCTGACAACCCTACCGCTCTGTAGAGCAGATTAGGGACTGCTAATATGATAATGAAACTCATATTTCACAGGGTCCCATGAAATAATGTCTCTCTTTGAAATATGGATTTTAAATCGGTATATTTTGGGCAAGAAAGCACCCCTACATGTAATTGCATACATATATGCAGGTGCCCACAGTGTAATATGCTATTTTTTACCTTCAGTGAATGTAGGAAGCGACCTCGATTCAGGACAGGTGAAGCCTCAAGTGCATCATGATATATCTCTACTCCCTTGAAAATGGTAAAAATGTCATATTACTCTGCTCAGCGCTATATACGATATATATACCACAATGTTATTTCATGTGAAATAGTTATAAGCAAAGGTATGTAACTAAAATCAGAGCAGAAGAGCTTTAATTGGTGAATAGAATAAAAACACAATAATTGGGCTTCGGAGTACGGACGAAGCTGCTTTCTTCTGTAGTGAGGTTGCACCACATTAGAGGAGAGGCACATGAAGGAATAGGGGTGGTTTGTCCACGGGTGAGAAGAGGACTGAAGGGAAGGACTGTTGAGGTCTTTCATGAAGCTCAGTGAGGAGGGCCCCAGTAATAGGTGCAAGGAGGAGTTTACTCCATATTCTGATAGCAGGGGAAGAAAAAAACTGTTTGCAGGTGCATTCTTTAAGAGATTTTTGGATTTCAAGTATGGCATTCATGAAGGTACGCTTTACAGGGCAGTCTTGTGAGACTTTCAGTTTCCGCGTGAGACTTTGATGTTCTTTGGTCCAGTTCATGAGTGTGTTAAAAATTAGAGAAGCGGGCTTTGACGTGGAAACAAACTAAAGGGTGAGCCAGTGTAGATGCTTCAGACTGGGGTGATATAATTCTCTGTATTTTGGTTGGTGATTGCTTAGTTACATTATTTAGAGGAAGCAGTCTCGAGTTTGGGAGACGAGTTAATGAGGCACTGCCTCTGTGGATGTGAGATAGAATTAGAGCTTAATCCTAGGAGCTGGAATTCTTTGATGGGAGGATTGACTTGACTTTGCGTAGCAGGCTGACTTGGAACCGGACTACTTGAGTTCTTATCTTCATGTGATACTCAAAGGGAATTATTCAGTCGATGTAAAGTCCAAGGAATTTGCACAGGCTGGGAGGCCTGGCGAGATCCCTCCATGTGTATCATGTTGAGCTAGTCCTGGAGATAAAGACAAAGTCTACGGCCATGAGAAAGGATAACCACAGTCATGGTTGGTTTTCATTTCATATAGAAGGTGGACTTTCAGGTTTGGAGAACCGCCCCCCCCCCCAAAGAGGTAGTTCTAACACTAGGGCAACAGGGGAATTTTGAAATTGAATGTTTTAGAGTCTGTGTTGTAATTCTATCCATCTTCATATTTACGAAGCAATCGTATGGGTTCTCAAAAGGCACTGCGGGTTAATTATGTCAATGCTATGGTTTCACCTATAGGGCGCTACTCCTACTTTAGACTGAGGAAAAAAGTGACTTACCTTTTGAAAGAAAATACTTTAAAAATGCGGTTTCTAAGTGTGAGTTATAATTTCGTAAAGAAAATATTTATTTTGCTTCAATGCAAGACATTGTGGTAAGGTCTACTTTGAAGGTAAGAATAAAAATACACTTAATTCAATGAATGCTATTATACAATTTTTAACTAATGAATATGCTTAATATGTTGAATGCACACTGCTTTTGAAACTATTCATTAAGACTATTTTTTAATTATTTAGTGGGTTTTCTCTGTTGTTGCTGTGCATACTAATGCTATGCTAGGCTACTCGAACTTGTATAGCTCTTTCAGCCACTGCTATGACACCCAGTGCTTTTTCTGCCTGGACCCTCTTTCATGAGGAAATGGTTTGTTACTTGTTGGTATTGGTTGTGTGTGGTTAGTACGGTGTTTAATTTCAAAGTGGTTTCTGTAAGTGAGTGGGAAAGTAAAGGGTTGATTGTCCAGTCCTCTGCCAGAGCATGGCACTTTTGATACAACCAGCACAATCAGGTTCTTATCCTTTAACATGCCAGGTATTCGCTGCCCCCTTCCCATAAATTGTACAGGGTTGTGACTTCTGCCTTCTGTGCACCTAGGGAGGAAGTTTGGGTGGACAGACTAGGCAGAGCGTGCAGAGAAGCATCCATAGATGTTCCATGTGGGGGCCATCTTCCTGAGCCCTCACACGCCAGAGCCGTCTGGGCGCTGCCCTGCTAAGGAGATGCCTGCTGTTGAGATACCTGAGGGATATGCCTACTTATGGGATACTTGTGTGCCAAGGCCCCTGCTGTGCAGATGTCAGCCACTGGAGTACAGGAGAGAAGCCGAGCTATTGGCTTTGCTCCCCTACCCGTTGGGAGATCTAGTCAACGCGAAATAATGCTTAAAAGCCGACCTGCAGCAATTAACCTCAGATCTGCTACCAAAAGAGCTGTCCTCCTGAATCCAGTGCCTTGTGGCAGTTGTGCATGGGCAAGCGCTACAGATCATTCAAGAAGGGGCTCGTAAGATACAGTGTCTTGTAGGTTCTACGCTCCTCCACTCTGGACCCATTAGCTTCGCCAATAGGAGTGGGGCACTATACCGTAAAAACGTTTTTTTCCAGTGCACAGGCTTTGTGGTTCAGAATATTTATTTGGCACCTTTAAAAAAATGACTGCCGCTTCCACTGAAAACACTGTGCACAGGAAGACTCTCGCGCCTGCGGCAGAACCCTGAGCTGGAGCCAGTGAATGAACTGTCCACAGGCAGAGGTCATTAAATATAATGGGGCAACCCTGTGTCCCTCTGAATCTGGGTACTGGATACTATGAAGCTACTATGGATTCCATCTGGAGAGAAAACATTTATTGTACACTTAGGGCCAGATGTACGAAAAGATTTTACCCATTCTGTGTCTATGGGAAAAAGCTTTCGTACATATGGCCCATAGTCTATATAACTTGAACATATAAATAAATGATTACCAACACACATCAAGTGTGATACCCTTCGTATATTATCATTCTTATAAGGGGGGTTACAGAAACACAATTTTAGCAAAACAATTTTAGGTGTGATAAAAAAGGTTAAGTGACCATGAAAAGCAATCAAGTGACTTAAGTAGCACAATAAAAACACTATACAACAATTGCATTGAGATGATGCCCCTTTAACTTCTTAAACTTTATTTCAACATCGGCCGTGATTACAATTGTCGATCATATATATACTTTCACCATGTTCAGAGTAAATGCAGGGCAAAACAATGTATATCGTCGACGTTTCGACCGATTGTTGTGTTTTCTGTACAGCATCAAAAGGGACTTCATCAGGACTAAAGACAAACAGCCAGGGATCAGGCAAAACTATGCATCCCCTGATACACAAGTCCAAGTTCAGGTAGGAAGGGCACAATACATGTGCCTGATTATGTAAAACAGTCCCTCCCAGCTGGAATGGGGTGAAAGGAGGCCTACATCAAATTGCCAAGTGATCCCGAAATTAAGTAGTTGCAAAATCGCCTACCATTTTCCAGTAGTTAGCGGCAGAAGAAATTGATTCAAAAAGCTGTGTCAAGAGCAGCACTTTACCGGGGTCCCAAAAAATACCTAAAGGACAGTAGCCACTTGTCACATCTAATTCAGAAGTATCACAAACAATTTGTAGTTACTGACCACTTGTAGTGCGTGGTCAGTAGCTATGATTTGTTTGTGGTACTTCTGATTTAGGTAAGGCAAGTGGTTACTGTCCTTTAGGCACATTTTGTGGCCTTGGTAAAGTGCTGCACTTGATGGGGCTTTTCCAATCAAGTTCTTCTACCACTAACTTTTGGGGAATGCTAGGTGATTCTCCAAGTGCTTAACTTCAGGATCACTAGGCGATTTTATGCTGGCCTTTTTTCGCCCCACTGTGGCTGGTAGGGGCTGTTTTACATAACGAGGCACATTTTCTGTGCCCTTCCTACCTGAATTGGGGCTTTTGTATCAGGGGATGTCTAGTTTTGTCTGACCCCAGGCTGTTTGTGTCTTCCCTCCCGATGAAGACCATTTTGCTGCAGTAAAAAAAAAAATTACAACAACGGACCGAAACGTTAACAATACACATTGTTTTGCCCTGCATTTACTCTGAACACTGTGAAAATTATACATAATCGACATTTGTAATAACAGCTGATGTTGAACTGAAGTTTAAGAAGTTAAAAGGGAATCATATCAATGCAATTGTTGTATGGTGTTTTTATTGTTACTTGAGTCACTTGATTGCTTTGCATGGTATCTTCACCTTTTTTTATCAAACCTAATTTTTTTTGCTGAAATTGTGTTTCTGTAACCCTTTCTAAACAAATAATTATATACTAAGGGAATCGGACTTGATGTGTGTTGGTACTCATTTATTGATATGTTTAAGTTGTATAGACTAAGGGCCTGATTTAGAGTTTGGCGGACGGGTTGCTCTGTCACAAACATGACGGATATGCTGTCCGCCATATTACGATGTCCGTAGGACATAATGGAATCGTAATATGGCTTGTGCCAGAGTAACCTAGGGCCATATGTACGAACACTTTTTCCCATAGACACAGAATGGGTAAAAAGCTTTGCCACATCTGGCCCCTAATCCTCCAAACTCTAAATCAGGCACTAAGTGTTCCATAATTTTGTCCCTCCCGTCAGAACTCATTGCAGTTTCACAGGCAGAGATCGGCACCTTGAAAAGGACAGTCAGGCGCTGATACCGAACGAACTGTCCATAAACTCAACAGTGGGGCACTCCAGTGAAGGAACAGTCAACAGAAAGTCTTCATCACCATGGATAGACCAGTGGGGCCCAGCCACTGAAGGAATAGTCACAAACACAGGTCAGCACCATGGACAGAACACTGAAGCACTGCCACAGGAGAACTATCTACAGACACGTCAGCACCTTGTTCACGCCCTGCCACTTTAGAGACGGTTCAGAGGCAGAGGTCAGCACCTTGGAAAGCACAGTGAACCTCTCCTTCTGAAGGAACTCCCCACAGAGGTCAGCATTTTGGATAATACAGCAAAGCAGTGCCACTAAACGCACTGTCCACGAACACAACAGTGAGACTCCGCCACTGAAGTACATGCCCACACATGTCAGCACCTTAGGCCGAACTGCGAGGCGCTGCAATGAAGGCAATATCCACAAGTCACACAGTGGGCAGTACAGTGAAGAGTTGCCACTGAAGGCAATGTGCACACGTGTCAGCACCGTGGACAGTACTGTGAGGTGCTGCTAGACAAGGCGAGAGCTGTGAGACGCTACCAATGAAGGTCATAGTCACTAATGTCAGAAACTCGGACAGAACTGTGAGGCGAATCCACAGAAGGCAATGTCTACGTATATGAGCACATCGAGCAGAACCCTGAGGCGCTGCCACTGAAGGCAATGTCCACATGTCAGCACCTTGGACAAAATTGTGATACTCTACCACTGAAGCCAGTGTCTACATAAGTCAGTATCTTGGGTCACACTGTCAGGAGTTGCCACTGAAGGCAATATCCACACATACCAACACATTGGACAGAACTGTGAGGTGCTGCCGCTGAAGGCAATGTCCACACATACCAGGATAATGGACAGAATTGTAAGCTGCTATCACTAAAGGCAATGCCAACACCGTGGACAGAACTGTAAGGCGCAGCCACGGAGGGCAACGTCCACACGTGTCAACATTTTGGGCAAATGCGTGACGCGTTGCCACTGAAAGCAATGTCCACACACGTCAGCATCTCGGACAGAACTGTGAGACTCTGCCACTGAATGCAATGTTCACGCCTCAGCATTTAGGACAGAACGGTCAGATGAGTCCACAGGCAATCCCGTGCATCTCGCATACAGCCACAGTGCTGCCGCTGAAAGAATTACCCACAGAAAAGCCTCAGCACCTTGGACAGGGCCTCTGTGTTTGCCCACTGAAAGACATTGGTGTCGACAGATTTCAGCACCTCTGACAGAGACAGGAGGTTTTCCCGCTGAACGAACTGCCCCGGGCCTTACGAAGTCCACAGATAAACGTTCGTCCCCTTTCTAGTCTCTCATTTAGGGGTCCTTTGCCTCAAACTATTTGAGGTAAATTATTGTGAATAGTCAGTGTGATTTGCACCCGGTATTTACGTTTTTGTCAAAACACCAAGATTTCTTTTTTAACAAGCCCTGGTTGTGTAACCCTTGGCTTGCATGACACTGGGTTGCATTTCACGGCAGACTGCTACCTCATGCAAGCCTTTGGGAAGAGGCCCAGGAGTCTCGACTGGGCCTCCGGCTTGTGAGGAGGTCGGGAAGCCTCGCATGTGACCTGGCTCGCGCCTGCGGACCAATCACAGCCTCTATGGCAGTAAGAGAGCGACACCTCTTCAGAGGGCACCAGTGACACCAATCCTGCGGGCACTGGAGTGACACTATTCCCGAGGGCACCCCATGTGAGGCACCTTCTGAGAGTACCACAGTGACAGTTCTGAGGGCTGCACAGTGACTCCTTTTGTAATGGCATCGCAGTGACATATCTTCTGAGGGTATACCAGTGACACATTGTATGGGGGTAACACACTGACACCTCTTCTAATAGTATATCAGTGACACCCCTTCTGTATGTACCGGTAACACCCTTCCTGCGTTTAACAATGACATCCTTTCACCCCGGTGGTCGCTAGAGGAGGGCTGGGCTCTCCACAATATGATAACAGATACCCCCGTCCGCCGGCTGCTTCTATAATGGACGCTTCCTGAATGCATGAAAGGAATGCAGTGAACCCGCTCCCCTCCCCTCCCAGCCCGGGCCCCTCGCATCTCCAGCCATGCCAAGAAGCGTGAGTGTATTGACGGCCTGCTGCTCCCCTCCCCCCGCTCCGTGGTACCCTCCACAAGAAGGTGCTGAGGAGGCAGAGATGAAATGGAGACTGTGGCTGCCTTCGAAGGAGGCGGTGGGGGAGGGAAGGGGAGGTGACAGACGAGGGGGCTGGGGAGGAGGGGCAGAGGTGAAGGGAGAGGAGAAGGGAAACCGCTGAATGAGAATGGAAAGGAAGAGGGAGATGGTAGAGGATCGAACAATACCTGGGAAGGCAGGACATCCAGAGGTGTAAAGAACCGGGAGGTTCACAATACCCGTATGTGCTTAATACCTGACGTGAAGAATACTTAGATATATAGAACACACGGATATGCAAAATGTCTAGGTTAGTGCAATACATGATGTGCAAAATATATAGATGTGCAGAATATCCTGGTGTGTAAAATAACCAGATGTTTGCAAACCCCAGAGGTGCAGGATTTTGAAGAGCAGTATACGCGGCGCGCAGAATACACGGAATGCGGAATATACGTGAGCGGAATGTCCACCTGAGCAAAATACCTCAGGCGAGCAGTGTACCGGGAAAGTGCATATTACCCAACGTGTAAAAGACATGATATGCGGAATACCCAGATGTGGAGAATAACCAGATGTGCAGAATAGAAAATGCGCAGAACCCTCACGTGCGCAGACTGCACAATGGTGGAAATACTGAAGAGCAGAATACCCAGATGTGCCAAATAACCAGTTGTGCAGAATACCAGAGTGTGCACACTATACGTGTGCATAATATTCAAGTATGCGAAATACCCATGTTTGCAAAATGTCAGTATTGTGCATAAGAGCTGCTGATTAAGACACCAAAGTCTGAATACCCTATGTGTATAATACCTACATGTGTACAATGCAGAAATGTGCCGAATATTTGATGTGTGCCATACCTGGATATGCAGAACACACGTGTCTAACAGAGAGGTGTATAGTTAAATGATGTACAGAATATTCACGAGTACATAAAACGCATTGGATTAAATGTGTGCACCATAACCCGAAGTACCGAAAACCTGATGTGTAGAATGTATAGATGTGCAGATTTTCTGATGTGTACATTACCCAGATGCACAGAGTATTCCTATGTGCAAAATGCTAAATTGTTCATAATACACAGATGTGCTGATTACTCAGACATGTAGAATACACGTGCGTACACGACCCACATGTGCAGAATAGTGCGAAGTACATAATATTGGACTGTACAAATGCCCACTGTGCACCATGCCAACATGTGTCAGGTGTACAGAATACACCTGTACAACACGCACGTGGAAACGCAGATGTGAAGAATTGTCTGATGTGCGCAGTATCGCATTGAGGTTGTGCAGCGCACTCGGGTGTGTAAACTACCCGATATGTCGAATACTTGGGTGTGCAGAATTCTAATCTGTGCAGAATGCGCAAATGCGCAAGGAGATGCAGGGCAACTGAACTGCTCAAAACATAGATGTGCCCTACTCATGTGTGCCCCATATAGCGATGTATAGAATAAGTGAAGAGTGCACCACACAGATCTCCAGAACACACAATGTGCTGAAGATACAGATGTGCAAAATACCCACATGTGACACATATCTGGAAGTATAGAATACTCGGTTTCCGAATACTCCTAAACACCTAATATTGGGGACGAAGAACATCCAGATGCCCAGGGCACTAATAGCGCAAATGCCCTCTGATGATCTGTGAGGTGACCCAAGGATTGGCATGTCCCAATGAAATTTACAGTACCCCGATTTAGCACAGAGCCCCTAGGAATGTGCAGTGTCCTTTGTAAATGCATGGTGCCCCAACGAAAGGCAGGGTACCTCAGTGATGAACCCAGCACTTTCATGATTTACACAGCACACAATTATGTGGGAGGCTTCTTGATACGTAAGCAAACTGAGCATGTGCAGGTCCACTGGTGATGCATAAGGTACCCCAATGAAATGAGCCCCATTGATGAGGCTTGGTGATGCTAAGGACGCCCTTGGGATGGTCAGGGCCCTATGATGTCGCCTAAGACCCCCTGACATGCAAGGCTATCTGAGAAGTTACAGGGCCTTCTGATGAGGTACAGAACCACTTGATGCACAGCCTCCACTAGATGCTTAGGGCTTTCTGAAGATGATTGAGGCACTCTGATGATGCGCATGTTCCTCTGATGTCTAGAGGCCTTTAGTGATGCACAGAGCACCTGGTGACTAGGGCCGGCCGATGATGCATTGAGTCTTCTGATGGTGACTAGTGCCCTTCGATGATGTACAAGGACTCCTGAGTGTGCCCAGTGATCCCCAATGATGTGCTCTGTCCTGTGATGAGTTGCAGCATTCCTTGATAATGGTTGAGGCCCTCTTATAATACACAGCCCTCCAATGATTACACAGGCCCCAATGAAGCAATCAAGCACTAGATGAGAAACATCACACCCTAATCCTGCCTGAAGCCCCAAGCTGCACACACCATACCTTCTAGGCAGCAGGTCCTCCATAGGCCAGAGTGGGTCATCACCTCCTCGTTTTTCTTGCTGGTCTCGTTCTCGCTCACTGTCTTGGACTTGCAAACGCCCCGGGAGTAGAGCCAGTAGTCGGTGCCCACCGCGATGGTCATCAGGCTGAAGGCTGCGAATGCACCAACCGTGGTCAAGAGCATCTGAACACCTCTGTCAAAGACCCCCATGGTCCCTCATTCTACAGCGCCCTGGCCGCCCTCCTCGGATACCGATCAGGGCAGCGTGGGTACTAAAGGACTGTGCAGTGCTTGTATCCGTCCTTGCACAACAGGTACAATACCGTGCCCAGTGGGTACAAGGCAAATGCCCAACAGTGCTGGCAGCAGATGTTGAGGTTAAAGGGGACACACAAACAAAAAACAATCAAACAATTAATCACCCCACGAATGGGAAAAAAATCCAAGATTTTCTGCAGGGTTTTCGGACAGAATACACAGTGGATATTCAGAAGGCAAGTGGTTTTTCTCTTAATGTCCAAGCAAAAGTGTTGAATTTGTGTTGCTCTTCAAAGATATATGGAAGATGATGGGTTGTTCTTCTCCTGTTCAGAGGAGGGAAATGATCAAGCACTGAAAGGTTGCTTGGTACAAATTCCAGGGTTGGTGGTTGAAGGGTTGATCAGTATGGCTTCTAGGTACAATAATGGGAAGGCAAAGGATTGCTCAATACAGCCTGTATAGGCTGAAGGTGAAGGGTTGCTTGGTACAAATTCCAAGGATGATAATCGCAAGAAATGGGGTTGGGTATGGATTTTGGCGTTAATAGGGGTGATAATCAGAAGATGAAGGCTTGCTGGGTATGGCTTCCAGGGATGAGAAGCTGAAGGCAAAAGGTTGCTTGGTATGACTTCTAGGGTCAATAGTCGAATCGCGAAGGCTTGCTGATAGAGCTTACAGGGACGATAATCGGAAGGCAAAGGGTTGATTCTTACTACGGTTTCCAGGGTTGATAATTGGAAGGCGGGTGATGATCAGCAGCCAGAGGCTTAGAATTGAAAGGCTAAAGCTTGCGTGATACAGCTTCCAGGAACGATAACCTATGGAGAAAGATTGCTTGATACAGCTTCAAAGAACAACAACTGGGACACAAGGGTTGATCAGTGGACCTTCAAGGGAGGATAATCGGGAGGCAAAAGCTTGCTCGTTACGACTACCAGAGATGGTAATAGGAAGGCAAAGGCGTGCGTGCTCAATACGAGTTCCAGGGATTATAATCGGAAAGCGACGACTTGCTGGATACGTCTTCCAGGGACCTTATGGTACGGACGTCTCCTTGTTTGGCTGATACAATGGCTTGCTCACTACAGCTCCAGTGATGGTATTATACTGAGGTCCACTCGTTACTCGGTGCGATGGGATGCTGAGTGCGGATTAAAAGGATGTATCGAATGCAGGTTCCTTCCTTTAGCTACGCCTTTGAGGGACCTTATCGTATTAAGATTTTTCGTACCGATACGATGGGTGGCGAGCAGCAGCGTCCAGGGGCGGTAATTGGAAGGCGATGCGACGACGAGGAAGCTCGACCTCAACCGGAAGAGCCCCCCAGCCGACGAGGAGGAATATATCGATGTCTCTGAATGTGCCTTCTGTGTGTCCAATAACAAGACCGGGGAGGGAGAAAAGGGCCCGGGCGCCCCCGCCACCGCACCCCTGCGGGAGAAGCGTCCGTCCGCTGCGTCTCGTCGCCTTCCGCTAGCGCCGGCGAGCTTGGGGGCCCGTCGGGGAGCGCAGGGCCGCGGTGGCGGGGGGAGCTGGCGCCGGGCGCGGTGCGGCGCGGCGGGGTTGCCGCATCCTCAGCAGAGTGCGGCGGCGGCGGGACGGAGGGAGGCACGGGGCGCGCAGCCGGGGGGCGCCCACCGAGCCCGGGCCACTGCCTGCGCCATCAACCGCCCGAGCTCCGACTTGTGGGGGCCCTTCCGAGGGTGGGGGTCCGCGATCCTTCAGGCGGCGGGCCCGATGGCTGCTCGGTGTCTCGGTCTCGAGGTGCAGGAGCCCCCCTCGCTCTTTCCGCGCCGAGGGTGGGGGCAAGGGGCGGTGCGGCAGGATGGGTGGCGCAAGGCGCGTCCAGCTGAGAGGAAGGGGTGGCAGTGGCGGTTAGGACGCCTGCATCCTGCGGCGGAGGATGCTGAGGGATCTGGTACCCAACGAGGAAGATAGAGGATGCTGAGGTACCCAGTGGCGGGATGCGGTACTCGATTAGGCTCCTCAGGATGCTGATGTCTATGAAACCCAATGAGACACCTGCAGGATGCTGAGGTCTTTAGTACCCAATGAGGATGCTTGAGGATGCTGTGTGTCTATGATACCCAATAGGGCCGAGGCAGGATGTTGAGGTCTGTGGTACCTATTGAAACACGTGTAGGATGCAGAGGCGTGTGGTACCAATGAGGTACCTGCAGGATGCTGAAGCCGGAGGTACCAAATGAGGGAGTTCTAGGATGCTGAGGTCTGTTGTACTCACAGCTAATTCTACATGGATAAAGAGGCCTGTGATGCCCCATGAGTAAGGGCAAGGATGCACAGGTTTGTGTTACCTAACAGGGCAGATAGTGGGCGCTGCACTCTGTGGTACTCAATGAGGCATCAGATGAACGCTGAAATCTGTGAGAGTCATTGAAGCAGTTCGAGGGTGCTGGTCTATGGTATTCAATGGCAGGGTGCCAAAGTGCTGTGGAACGTAATTAAACAACTCTGTAGATTGGAGAAATCTGGGGTATCTCACAAAATACGTACAGGCTGCTTGGGTTTGTTGTAATAAATGTGGCAGTGGGGAGGTTCTCAGGGCTGAGGTACCTAATACACCAGACGTAGGATGCTGATCTGTGGTAGCCAATAAGAGTACTATGGTATATTGTCATGTCAAAGTGTACAGTTACAGGGTGTTAAAGTGTTAGGCTCCCAATTGGACACCTCCAGGATTCCTGGGACTGCACTACTCAACGAGGAAGCAGCATGATGTTGAGAGAGGTTGAACCCAATACAACAGCAGAATGCTGAGTTTTTTTTTTATTTTCACTCAGACAACTGACAGATGCAGAGTATGGTGGTATCTATTGAGGGAGTGGCAAGATGCTGATGTCTGTCGTACTCAATCAGGCAGCTGCAGGGTGCTAAGAACCTGTGATACCTAGTGACACACCTTGAGGATGCAGAGGATGGTGATATTGTATGAGACAGAAACACAATTCTCTAGACCTGTAGTACCAAATAAGACATCTGAGAGATGGAAGGTTTGTGGTATCCAATGAGGCAGCTGGAGAACAGTGACAGTACGCCATAGCTAAAGATAGCCATGAAATTCTGAGGCATTGGGTACACATTAAGACAGTGATAGAATATTAGTAGGCGTCCACATGAAGTTTAGATACGGTATGCCCTTTCAGACTCCCATGTGCTTAGATCCACAAGGAAATGTCCATTATGCGGTGCATTGAATGACGGTCTCATTTTTGCCAAGCTCTGAAGAGACATCTCTTGATGTCAAACTCTCAATGAACACCTCCTTGATGCCCTGCTCTGAAGAGACAGCTCCCCGATAATGATCTGTAAAGAACCAAGGTCCTTGAGGCTGAGCTGTGTCTAGTCAACAGTTATATGATGTTGACTTTTGTGAAGCTATAGGAATGGCTCCTTGAAGCCATATTCTGTTAAAGCTCATCAATTTCGAGCTGTGTTCCTTGAAATGACAGCTCCTAAATGTTGAGTTATGTGGCTTTAAAGGTACAGCTGCTTGAAGCCCAGCTCTGTCGATCTGAAGGGACGACTCTTTGATGCTGAGTTTTAAAGGGACAGTTCCTTGATGCTGAGCTCTGTGTATCCTCAAAAGACAGCCCTGGCTATTAAGATCTGGGCATCTAGAGGGAGAGCGCCTGGATGTTGAGTTGTGTAGAGGTAGAGCTATAGCTTCTTGAATCTAATCTTTGTGGATTTAAAGGGACAGCTCCTCAATGCCGAGCTCTGATGGAACAGCACTTGATGCTCAGATCTGTGTGCCCTGAGATGGCATCTCCTGGATCTTTAGCTCTGTAAATCAAGCAGCACAGCTAGTTGGAGCTAAGCTCCTTGGATCTAAAGGGGAAACTCCTCGATGTCAAGCTCTCACAACATAGCACCTTGAAACGGAGCTCTGACTAGACAGCTCGTTGCTGCAGAGGTCTGAAGACACTGCTCCTTAATGCCAAAGTCTCTGTGCTGTCTAACAGAAGACTGCTCGCTCTTCACTTCTACGGATCAAAAGGAACAGTTCCTTGAAAACACGTTCTATGGGTTTGAAGGCAAAGCTCCTCGATATGCTGAGTTCTGTGGGTCTAAGAGAATAGTTCTTTGAAGTTGGGCTCTGCAGTTACTAAGCGGCAAGCCCTTTGGTGACAAGCACTGGGTACCTTTAAGAGGCGGCTCCTTGATGGGGTCTTGTAAGCATCAATACCTTCACAATGAGCCCCGTAAACCTTAAGGACTGTGTGCCCTGAAGAGAGAATTCCTTGCCCAATTTTGACATGTCTAATGAGTAAAAAACTGCAGCAATTTACTAGATTGCTCCTAGGCACCCCTTGGCGCAAATCCACCTCTAACAATTTACACGCTCGGCAGTGGCTTCTAATTCAGAAGAGAGTCATCTTCAAGAATCTGTGCGTCTGTCATATGGCCTTCTCGGTCGAAGGTCCTGTGGACTCAAGGCTTCGGATTGTTTTGTGAGATTTCATATTAATCACTATTGTCCCCTTCGTACTCTTCCTCACTCCTCTGGCTGCCTGCTGTTCGTCTCCATGATGAAAAAAAAGCTCAAATTGCGTTCTTTTGTTCCATGGAGCAGAGGCCAAATGAAACTTGATGCTCCCCTTCCCGGGCCTCCCACTTTTGCTGAGGGGGGCACCAGGAGCTCGCCCCCCGACCGAGGGGCTGCAGGGGCTTGTTACGCAACTACCACGAACGTTTGGAATGAGCTCCAAATGAATATTAGATCAGAATCCAACTACTTGGTTTTCTGGGGGAAACAATCAAAACATAGGCCTTCGACTAACACTCTTGGCCCTGCCTTCATCCACAGTGTCAGGACACCCTAGTTTGGATGCCTGTAGTGTTTTATAAATTATTCATATATATTTTTTAGCAATATAGGGTCTACTGTATAAGGCAATGTACTCAGTGTCCAATGTTTCCTGCAAGCAGAGGTACTCGAAAAGTGCAGCCCACGTCCAGTGCCCACTGGGAATAGCTGCAGGTCGTGCGCTATAGGTACTGGAAGCGGGGTCCCTGTCCTCAGTCCCCACTAGGCGTAGTTACGCATGGGGATTACCATGCGAAGGAGAGATTTGGCTACTGCATATGTATAAAGAACACAGGGTGTACATTTGGGAGGTACTAAGGTACTATAGATAAATGGGTAAAACCATTGTTATCTAGTTATTGGAATGTAATTACAATGTCCTTTCGGTAGTGGATTCATAACGTATACTTAGCATAAATTACGTCCCACATCTAAATAATTTATTTCTCACAGCTCACTGAAATCCCACCATCTCTCTGAATTAACGGTTTCAACAAATGGAATTGCTGAAAATTACTGGGATATTTTACTCCCTATACCAGTTTCTTTCGCATTTTGCTGTTTAACACACATGCACCATAAATGGATAACAAATGCCAAGTTCTTCAGTTATGGTGACATTTACAGACCACCCTGCCACCTGGGGTCCCACTACAAGGTCCTCACTAGCTCTGCAGGACGATACCAGAGCCAAAAACACCTAGAGGTATCGTCCCGTGAAATAACTGGGATTACACAATATTTCCCCCAGAGTGGTGCGGAACAACATGCAAACTCTGTAACACCAGGTCCAGTTCCACATATTTTCCCTTCTGGAGAAAACAATGGGCCCCAAATCTGCAAACATTTACCACTTGCTTAGAGGTTTTACCTTTGCCCCAGGAGATGAAAGGGGGGCAGGGGAAGGCAGGACAGAAGGATCCTTTCTTCAGTTGTGGAGTGGGGCGGGGTGGAGGGGTGGCAGGTAGGGGGGTTGGGGGGTGGTCTTTTTCTGCTCCCAGCATGCTGAAGGCACAGAAACAGCCTACAGATGGCTCCAGGTCCGGTGTCTCTGGTCCTGTGATATCTGTGTATATTTATAGACAAATATATATGTATATACATATACATATATATACACACATATATATATATATATATATATATATATATATATATACACACACATATATACATATATATATATATATATATATATATATATATATATATATATATATATATATATATATATATTATTATTTTTTTGCGAACCTGGGCGGGCCAGACGGCTCTTTTGGGCTCGCCCCCTTCCCAGATCCGAACCGGCATGCAAATGCCATTCTACCACTGGTTTTGGGTATAAATGTCACTGCCAAGATCCCTTGCAATGGTGACAATTTGCTTGGCACCAGTACAAAATTGTTCTATAAAGGGCTGTATTTTATGTGCAGCTATTTCGCTTTCCATGCCTGATTCATCAAGTAAGAGGGTATTACGCTTGGACATTTATGAGTAAGTCATATTGATTTAAAATTCGACTCACGAAAAAGTGCTGTGACGCGGTTTTCAAGGCACGAACAGGGAATGGATTGGTGGCCAACGCTCACTCAAGGCCCTAAATATGCAGCCAAAAAGAGACATGAGAAAATGTCATGATGTTGTTGCAGCCCTTTGTTTTTTTTAATGTACTGTTTTAAGATGACAGGCACCCATATTCGAAGGGTAAATTAAAAAAAGCTTAAGTAAGGAGCAGCCCAGTAGCAAACTGCTGCTGCCGGGACCCCTAAAAAAGTATAAAAAATATTTTAAAACTGGATCTAGGCGTTGGGGTAAGCAAATGGATGTTACCAAATAGCAGGTAGCAGCAACACTGGGCAGGGAGAGCAACAGAAAAGTTGTGGTGGGTGGTTAAGAAAAATATTTAATAAAGCTGATTGGTGCAGTTATGGACAGTGGAATCTAATGACGAGCTTGAGAGGGTTTAAGAGGTGGAAGAGCAACAAGGAGTGTGGAGGGGGCGAGGATGTGCAGGAGAATGCTACAAATGGGTGGGAGCAGAAAAACACATGCGCTACCATGGAGTTCTAAAAAAACAATAAAACAGTACATGAAATTAGAACAAGAAAAGTAGTTTCCTGAATGCAAGCAGTGAAAGAATGCAAGTCATCCAATCAAAAGGATGGTGAAGAAGAAAATAAGTTACCTATCTGTACCTGCAGTTCTCCAGTATTGGCATCTTTCATCGATTCACATGCTGGAATCATTTGCCAACGTGCAAGTGGGAGGCCCATGGTACTATTATAAAGCAATACATAACATTACCATAGGCTATAATGGCAATAAACATTCACTGTAATAACAGGCATATTGTTTAAAAGGAACCAAACTCCAGCCAGTCAGCTGACAGCACCCTCTGGAATACTCCCCATAGAGGCTGATTCCCTCAGAGTTTCAAGCACTAGTGGAAAAGTAAATCCCGTAACAATAAGGGTAGCCTCCACAGGGAGGAGGAAGGGTTGCATGTGAATCTATGGAAAATGCCAATAGTGGGGACCTGCAGTTGCAGGTACGTAACTTAGTTTCTTCTCCAGTATTGGATCCTTTATAGATTCATATTCTTGAATTAGATTACCTTGCAGTTAGAGCACTTATATAGAATCATTGATATAATATTATAATAGCAGATGGCGGGTATAAACACATGTAAGGAGATAAATAAATATTAAGTAGACATATGTGACTAAAAAAGCCCACCTTATTGAAATAAATGACTGCATCACTGCGCTGTGTAGATTCAAGACAATAATGCTGTGTCAAAGTATGTGCATTCTTCCATGTCGCAGCTCGACATATCTTCTTAAGAGGCACTCCAGCAAGCAGTGCAGTTCAGGTAGAGAACTCTCTAGTGGAATGCATCTTGACTTTAGTTTCCAGAGGTCTGCAGCCTTGAAATGGAAGCAATGGATGCAGCTGAGTTCCATCGAATGAAGTTTGCCTTTGTGACTGAGGCATCTTTATGATTATTCCCATATGTTACCAGCAGTTAGTCTAGCTTTCTGAACTGTTTGGTGCAATGCAAATACAATTTTAGGCACCTTTTAAAGTCCAATATATGCAGAGATCTTTTCTCAACTGACTGAGGATTTGAAAAGAAAGTCCTTAGTATCACAAGCTCATTAAGATGAAAATCTGAAGGGAATTTGGAGATACATTTTGGATTGGTTCTGAGTGTTAGAGAGTCATCTGTAAAATTAAGAGAAGCTCAATAATTGTAAAGGCTTGCTTTTCACTAACCCTTCTGGCTGATTAAAGGTAGAAGTAATTCTACTTTTCATGACAGAAATGTGAGGTCCATTTTGTGTATTGATTCAAATGGACTCTTTATGAACTGTGTCAGCACAACATTAAGCTGCCTTAATGTTATGCCTGAATAACTTTTTAAGGAATTGCCAAATGATTCTGTTAGACTACAAAAGATAGAGAGTTTGAAGAGCGTCTATATCTTGATATTACAGCAAAGTTTACTTTGGTTGACGCATGGATCAATCCTAATTATACCAGTGACAAGAGATAAGGTAGTACTTGTTCTGGTCGTGCTTGAATAGGGTGAACATTCGACTTCTGGCACCATAGACAGACAAATTTCCACTTTAATCTATACATTTTTGTAGTGGTGCCCGCTCTAGCTTTTGCAAGAATGTCTCTGCAGTCTTGAGAGATATTTATATCTGTGAACTCACAGAATTCAGAAGCCATGCAGGTAAATGGTGAGAAGTCAGATGTAAATAAAGGATCTGGCCTTGGTTCATCATCAAAAGTGTCCTGAAAGGTTCCAGCTGAATGTGGTTGGTTTCTGATAGCAGGAGCAGCTCTGTGAACCAATGGTGTCTAGACCATTTTGGGGCTATCAGGATTATGTGACACTGCTCTGCTTTCAAATTGCTGAGAAGTCTGTGTATAAGAGGGACTGGGGAAAAGCATATGCAAAGATCCCTGACCATTTGATCAAAAAAGACATTCCCGCACGATTCTGGATGTGAATGCCATCTTGTATAAAATTGAAATTTCTGGTTCTCTTTTGTTGCAAAGAGATCTAGTGCTGACCTGCCCCACAGTGTCCGCTAAAAGGTTGCTTGTACCAGGAACATGCAAATTGCAAGGTGACCAAGATATTGCGGTGTCCGTATCTGCTCTAATGGCCTGTAAGGAGTCATCGACATGTTCCCTAAATAGGGCTTCCCATCATAGGGCATGTCTAGGATATTGCTGTGTACCTCAGGCCAAAAAGACCTTGCCTTTAACCATCTCTGCTGCCTTTGGACCACATCTCCTGTTAGCTGCCTAAACTCAGTTCCATAGCAGTCTTTTATCTCAGAAGATGTTCTCTCTCCGTCCTGCAATATTTTCTTCTGACCTTTTTTTCTTCAGGGATGAGATCTATGAAGGCACTAATGTCTGACCACATATAGCGGTGGTACCTGCCCAATCTGGCTATGGAATTGACAGCACCTACTGTTATTGTCGACATTGCGGAGAACCTCTTGCCGATATTATCAAGGCATCTGCCTTCTCTATCTGGTGGGGCTGAAATAGATGTGGAGGGATTCTTAGACTGGTGTTGAGCTGTCTAAGATATCACTGA
The DNA here is from genome assembly GCF_031143425.1 of Pleurodeles waltl. Classification (NCBI taxonomy): domain Eukaryota; kingdom Metazoa; phylum Chordata; class Amphibia; order Caudata; family Salamandridae; genus Pleurodeles; species Pleurodeles waltl. The sequence continues at coordinate 332,203,085 of NC_090443.1, forward strand.
ATCTGGCTATGGATGTCCTATCAACATGCTAGTGAATCCTCTTGTGAATTATATTTTTTGTTGAATTGTGGTAATACAGCAGCAAGCATATCTGGATTCTTCATTATGTTTGTGCGTTTTTCCTAGATGTAATCAAATATAGGGATTGCCCACACAGATCTTTTGGCCAGATCTGTAAAATCATGAAGAAAACAGTCTGATTGCTTAACTGTTATTGGCAGCTAGAATCATTCTGCAGCTCTTTCCATAAGATTATGGAAACCTCCAATGTCGTCCGTGGGAAGAGTCCACTGTTTGTGGTGCAGGGGGAGATGGAACAGGAATTAAATAGTCATTCTGTTCATTGGCAATAGAGTGATTGTCTATCTCCACTTCTTCTCTGTCTTCATCCGATGAGGATAGATCATCTCTAGGAGATGCTGCAATGCTGGACGCAGGTGTTATCCTAGGTGTCAAGTGTGGCAGAATAGGCTGGGGTTTTCTCGGAGGTGGAAGTGGGGGTGGAATGCTAGGCTACGCTGGGGATGGTGGCTTAGTGCATTCTGGAAATCTTTCATAATAATCCTGCAGCATGTCTTGGAGGTCTTGAAACAAAGTTACAGGAACCTGCACCATACCTTCTTGGGAAGGAGAGAAGCTATGATGTTGGAAGTGTTCCCCATACTGCTTAGGCTTTTCCGGTATGTTATTTGTTGAGGTACATAATATTCCTCATAGTGCAGTTCATCATCATCCTCATCATATTCCTGATACTTGATGTGGAGCTCAGAAGGGCTGTGTGCCATTCCAAATGGGTAGTCATCATGTGACTCTTCCACATCAAGAAGGTGACTTGGAGGGTAAGAAGGAACCTTACTTGGTAAAGTATGCTCAGGAAGCAGCAATGTTAATGTGCTTTTTACTTTCGTTGACGGTGTCGTCAACGATGTCAGAGTCGAGTCCATGGCTGCAATTTCCAGTTGCAAGGGCTTTTTTGAAGTTTTTAACATTGACAAAGTTATTTTCATCATAGGGGTCCCTGTTGACGCTGTTGTCATCGACTGCTTACTGGGTTTGTCGACAGAGCCTTCGTCAACAATACTCTTGATGACGGGATAGACGCCAACGATGTAGTGGATGACGTCATCGATGTAGCTGTTATGGACGGCAGTCTCGATGTCACTGTAGTCACTGTTGTGATGTCGTCACTGGTATTTTTCACAACAAGGTTGCCGTAGATATTTTCGAAGCAATTTTTGGCTTTGTCATCAATGGTTACACAAGGACTTCTCTGGGTGCATTCTTGACTTAAAAGTTGGAGTAGTGGGTTCAGACATCGCAGTTTCTGAGGAGAATTTCTCTTTTTCCTCCTGTTAGGAACTGTTTCTGGCAGACTCATGGTGAGTCTTTTTTAAGGCCTTCCTAGAGTCTTTTTATGTTCCTTGGTTACGCAACCTTTCTCTTTCCCATCGCCGATGCTTCAACCTCACAAACCTCGGCCTAAAGCAACTGGTCACCTTGCCCACCCACTCAGCCGGGCACACGCTGATGCCATATTCTCCTCCAGCAGACACATCACCTTCACCCACACCACCAAACTCCACTGGACTGTCCACCACTGTGTTCACTTTTCCTTCGCGAAACCCACCACCCTCCACCAACAACACCCGATCCCTCACCGCAAGTGGAACAAAATCCCCAAGGAACAGCTAATGTCCAACCTCGCCCAATACCCACCACCCGAAACCAACGACCCCAACACCGCCGCCCTCAACCTCAAACAATGGCTCGACGACTGCGCCAACACCCTCGCTCCACTCAAGAAAACCAACAACACCCTCACCAACCACAAAGCCCCTTGGTTCACCGTAGAACTTCAGGCCTTCAAACCAGAATGCCAGAAATCTGAGAAAACCAGGCGCCAAGAACAATCAGAGAGCAACTTCACCGCCCTCAAATCAGCCATGCGCAAACACCACCAACTCATCCGGACCACCAAAAGATCCTTCTACAGAGAACGGATAGACAACAACGCACACAACAGCAAGGAAATATTCAACATCATCAAGGAACTCACCAACCCCAAAGCCTGCTCCATTGACCCTCCCCACTCACAAGACCTCTGCGACTCCCTCTCCATCTACTTCCACCGCAAGATCGCAGACATACATGGAAGCTTCACAACGCCATCACCCACCACCACAACCATGGACATGGTCAACCACAATGCACCCTACCGCACCAAAACACCCTGAGTGCCTGGACCCCCACCAACGATGAAGAAGCCACCAAAACCACAAGAACCATCCACTTCGGCTCTCCCACAGACCCCTGCCCTCACCAAGTCTTCAACAAGGCCAGCCAAATCATCGCTCCCCAGCTCCGGACCATCATCAACAGCTCCTTCGAGACCACCATTTTTTCGGAAAGCTGAAAACACGCCGAAGTCAACGCCTTGCTGAAAAAACCCAAAGCCGACCCCAAAGACCTCAAAAACTACCGACCCATCTTCCTACTCCCCTTCCCAGCGAAGGTCATAGAGAAGATAGTCAACAACCAACTTTCCCCCTTCCTGGAGGACAACAGTCTACTCGACGTCTCCCAGTCTGCATTCCACAAATACCACAGCACCGAGACCACCCTCATCGCCTGCACTGACGACATCAGGACCAGGCTTGACAAAGGTGAAACCGTTGCCCTCATCCTTCTTGACCTTTCCGCAGCATACAACACTGTACGCCACCAAACCCTTCACACACGCCTCTTCAACACTGGAGTTCACCACAAAACCCTGGACTGGCTCACTTCCTTCCTCTCCGAAAGAACACAAAGAGTTCACCTCCCCCGTTCCGGTCACAGGCCACCAAGACCATGTGCGGAGTCCCCCAAGGATCCTAACTCAGCCCCACCCTCTTCAATATCTACATGGCTCCGCTCGCCAGCATCATCAGACCCCACGATCTCAACATAATTTCCTACGCTGATGACACCCAGCTGATCCTCTCCCTCACGAGGAACCCCCACTACCACCAAGAACAACCTCCACATCGGACTTTTCGCCATCACTAACTGGATGACAGCAAGCCACCTCAAGCTGAACTCATCATCTTCAGACCCAACAAATCAGCATGGGACGACTCCTGGTGGCTGACCACCCTGGGGCCACCCGCGACACCCACCACCCACGCACGCAATCTCGGGTTCATACTAAACTTTTCCCTCTCCACGACCCAGCAAGTCAACGCCATATCATCCTCATGCTACAACACCCTTCCTATGCTTCGCAAGACCTTCAGGTGGATTCCCGTAGAAACCAGAAGAACGGTCACCCACGCCCTCATCAGCAGCAGACTGGACAAAGCAACGCCCTCTACATGGGTACTACTACCAAGCTCCAAAGAAAACTCCAGCGCATCCAAAATGCCTCAGCACGTCTCATCCTCAATATCCCTCGCCACAAACACATCTCCACCTCAGATCCCTTCACTGGCTACCCATCAACAAAAGGATTGTCTTCAAAATCCTAATCCACGCTCACAAAGCTCTCCACGACACCGGACCGGCCTACCTCAACGATCGACTTAACTTCCACATCCCGACACGCCAGCTCCGCTCCACCGCCCTCACCCTCGCTACAGTCCCTTGCATTCACCGTACCACCTCCAGCAGCAGGTCCTTCTCCAACCTCGCCGCCAAAACCTGGAACTCCCTCCCCACCAACCTACGCAAGACCCAGGACCTCCTGTCCTTCAGAAAGCACCTCAAGACCTGGCTCTTCGAGCAGCAGCACCCCCTTTCCCCCACCCCAGCGCCTTGAGACCTACCGGGTGAGTAGCATGCTCAACAAATTTACTGATTGATTGATTTTACGTGACCTCTTCTGAGAGGTAGAAGAGGTGTCACTATCTTCTTCCTCAGAAATAGGAGATCTTTTGGATTTTAACTTCTTTTTCCATAGAAGAAGCCTCCTATCTTTTAGGGTCTTAGGTGAAAAGGTACAACAGATGTTGCAGTCCTTTACCTTATGTGTAGAATGGAGGCATTAGATACAGTCCTTGTGTGGGTCCTTAGAATGAAGTATTGTCTTCCCACAGGGCCTGAAAAGCCCTTTCTTTAGTGACTCTGACATGGTGTTGGGTATTAGGTAGCATGAAGGCTAAATGTCTCAAAATGGTTGAGGAACACTGAGCAGAGCTCAGGGAGACTCCCTTCACATGACATGTGTAGAAAATCTGACAGAATCAGCCTCTGTGGGGTGTATTCCAGAGGGTGCTGTCGGCTGATTGGTTGGAGTTCGGTTCCTTTTAAATGACAAGTGTAAGTTATAAAAGTGTTTGTTTCATTGCTATTATAGCCTATGATAATGTTATGTACTGCTTTATTATGATATCGTGGGACTCCAATTTTGACGACAGGAAATTATTCAAGCATGTGAATTTATGAAAGATCCAATACTGGAGAAGCTATGCTCAGAGGGGGCCAAGCAGGAAGCACAGGAAGAGAAATACAACCATTGGAGACGAAGCAATCAAACGAGACAGACAAGAAAGACAACCAATTAAGAGCAATGTGCCAACCCATAGCCAACTGTAGGTACTGGTATGGTACAAAATAGGTATTTTAACAACAACCAGCTAAAAGTGCTCTGTGTGCAAAACCTAAAAAGAAAACTCAGAAAGTCAATACACTTGATAAAAAATGGTAGGACACTACAGCAAATATTCCATTAAACCAATAATTTTACACATAACACTTAACTATGGAAAATGAGCCATATTTAGATTCATTGTAAGTAAATGTATCTTATGTTGATATCCTGAAATCTGGCATGTATCAAGCAAACTTGGACCCATCTCTGCACTGCAATAATACATTGCTCATGTAATAGAATACATTTGATGAATTTTAATGAGTTCTCTAATTAAGGTATGACTGAAAATTAGAAAATCAGAGGAAAGCAAAAGTAGGCCTTTTTTGTTTATTTTTGTTAGTTACAAAAGCAATAAATCAGCTACCGGTACTTGTGGGAATGCTTTCCAATATAGTGAACAATGGAAACTAAAGCAGGGAATCAAAATTAGAATTTCCTTGCCCAAGTATGCTTTTTGGCACTTTAGAAAGTTGTAAAACTTTAAAGGTTGTGTATTACACCCAACTTATCTTGAGGGGACAACTTCTTTACATACTAAAAAAAGAAAGTTTTTCAATAGAATATTCTCTCAAAATTGTCTTTTTCCATTGCAGTTTTCCAACAAATCATAGTTTGTCAGGAAAATTGTCATTCTGAAAGTGGTGGTTATTGGGTTTTCTTGGCACAAAGCCCTTCACTAATCATAATTGTTCTGACCTATTCTTAAAAGAAATAGAAAACTTCATGAAACTCAATAAGAACCACAACATTAAAAAATAGTAAAAGGTTAAGTAGGTGATGTTTCACACCATTACCCAACTTTCTTAACAATTACCATAGACATCAACCTCAACCCCTTACTCACAATAAAATATCCACCTAAGCTTGGACCGCAAAAATATCACTACCAAGGCATCTAAAGGGAAAAGATTCTTTCAAAAAGTCAAACCTCTGCTGAAGAGTGCAAGCAGTGTTAGGTTTGTGTATAACTCTGATAAGTACTTCCCAAAAACAATCTTAAGATTAGAAGAACATGCTAATATTATGTAAATAGCCAGAACCAGCTATGTATAAATCTCCCTGTTAAATGTCCCCATTCATGCTTAAGAAGTGCACTATTGATACTTTACACCACATGTGCAAAATGCAGGTCTGCAGGGACAGGATCCATGCCACATGTCCAAGATATAAACTGACTATGCCATTTTGTTTTATTGCATGCAAGTTAATGTTAAAATATATCCTGAAAACCAGGTATAGGCTGGACCTGCATCGGACAACCCTGCAGTAGTCATCATTGCTTTACATCCATAAGAACAAAAAGTAATGGATTAAATATTTGCAAAAGTTTTAGCTAGTCGCAAACACACGGGCCATATTCCACTCCACTGCATTTTGCTCACTGCCAACAAAGAGCAGTTATACAAATAGGTCTTGGCCCTACCCAAGCTATCAGTTGTGGCCAGAATATTAACTACCACCATATTATGAAGGTAAGTATATGAAGGTAAGTATAGCTTTACTATTGTTAACTCCACTTCTATGTATCTTGAAAATATTTAAATTAGCATAATACATATATGTGGAATTAAGAACAGTAGATCTCTACTTGCCTGCATATATTATACCTTCACAATATTGTGACTGGCAATATCTAGGCAGGTTAACATTAAAACCTCAATATTCTGTTAGATAAAGTCTTAACCACTGACAATTGCTTGTAGACGCATTTAGCTGCCTTGCCACATTCCTTCATACAGGAAGTAACTATGTGCGAATCACTTTTGGTCCTACTCAGATTGGCATTCCAGCCCTAATTTTGGGTCACATCCTTTCTCTCACAATTATGGAATCACATTAACAATAACATTTGATAAGTGGAAAGCTTCCAAAAGTCTTAGCCACTGGCAGTCATCAGGACTGCATTCCTCTCCATCGTTTTGTTGCTTCCAGTATACCCACCCCAGAGAGGAAGCAAACATGCTGTACACAAATCAGTCTTTATGCTACTCCAATAGGACAAAGTTAGCCTCAGCTGACAGACACACACTTCTCAATAGGAATACAAGCAACCCAGACTAATTTAAGCCTTGCTGGGTCTCATCGATGAGGTACAGCTTGAACCCCATGGAACAGCATTTACAGGACACACGTCAGGACATACAAATCACACTTACTGCATTATATTCAAACAACAAAAGGTAATGAGTGCAGTGCTTGCAACAGTCTGTCTATTAGCAATTCACTCAAAGTGCATTCAACGCCATCATTTTATTTTGCGTACTGTGAAACTTCAGAGAGGGGGCAGACATATGCAAATCAGCTTTGTTCCTCCTCCAATAGTAACCAACTGTCAGGACCCATCCTTTCTGAGTGGGAATATAAGCAACCTCAAACCAGTTTCAGCTTTGTTAAAAACTTGAGAGGCACTTATTAACAAAAGGTCTCACTAGGGTGGCTCTACAAACTGTCCTGAGGTAGCAGAGGTGCTTCACTGTTTTAGAGAATGAGCAGCCATCACAAACAGCTGATCCAGAAACAATCGACCTTCGGGCTGTGTGCAAAAAAAACAATTCTTACAATAATTTACTCTGGAGCGTAAATCAAAAATAACAAACAGCAAATAATGCATTCTCAAACGATTTCTTAAAATAACGGCACTTAAAATGAAGAGACTGATTACTTTTCATATCATATTATTAACAATCACCGACTGGGGCAAGGTGGGAAGGACCAATATATGTTTATATTTTTTTGACGCCCATTGTTCTCTTTTTCATGCCTTATCACCAGAACCATTCACGCTCCTTGCGCAGCCAGTAGCTTGCCATTGTCATGCAGTGTTTCCTTTTAGACGTTTTTGAACCAGCACTGCAGACATACCTATCACCCCTGGGAGTGGATAGGAGGCATTGTTGCATAGCTGCTGCTTGAACGTGGTTAATGCCATAACCAGGGGTGTAGCTTGGACAGTAAGGTTTGGGTGCGGCTTCACATTTTCCAACAATCACGCAGGCATATAATGTGAAAATACATTATGGGAGAGGAATGTGTATTGGTAGGGCTATTAAATGAGAGAAAACACAATATGGAAGATAGCAAACATTTTTAAAGACTAGAAACAGAGAGAGGGAGAGTTTTTTGTCTGTATGTATGTAAATAGTCCTGGCGAAATCCAACAGACACCTCGCCATACCTGAAAGCACCTGTACCCAACTATTTACCAGAAAATACATTTTTACGGGTGGTGTAACACCCAAAACATCCCTTTTAGAGCTACACCATTGACCATAACTGAAGACCTCAAGAACACATGTAGGACGACCTTGGGCTCCACCTGTTTTTGTTATAAGTCACATTTTAGTGCATTTTTTATTATTTATTTTTTTATAAAAAGTTATCAAATGTTCTTTATTTTTAAAAATTTAAAATTTAAGTTTGATATTTCCTTCATTTTAAGAATGTTTATAATTGTGTTATGTATGACTCTCATAAAAAGTAATTTGAATGAACGACTTGAATCTGATTCCAATAATTCACTGCTATGAGGTAACAGCAACAGTAGGTAACAGAACTTGCTAACCACTGGAGCTTCATCATAAAGGAATTCTAGTCTGCTCTGGTCGGGATCTCTGAGAGTTTGTCAGATCAGTGCTGAAAAGCAGGGAGTACAGCTTGCGGAGGAGAGGGAATGGAACACACAGAGTAGTGGGTGGCAGAAGGCAATGTATTTTTTTTATTTGGGAAAGAGAGGAGAGGCTATGTTATGTATGGCTTTCCCATTACTCCTGTTACCCAGTTGAAAGCAAGGCCAAATGATTTTGGGGGTCATACAGAATACTAATTATATATGGGTAATAAGTGAATTATGGGGATGTTTTTCACCTCAGGGTTCTGAGTGACATCATAGACAACTCAACCTTTGTTCTTGTCGATTTGTTGTCACTCTGATCCCCTCATTGCAAAACATCCCTGTAAATCAGAGGTCTTCAAACTGGGGGAGGGCCCCCCTAGGGGGGGGCTCAAGTGATCCCAGGGGGGACGCCAGGCTCTGGCCAAAAGAAACATTTTACAGATAACAGGGCTTTGTTTTAAGCAGAAGCATGGTATTGCATTGTTAAAAAGGTAACAGTACATAACTGCAATGTTTAAATAGGTCTAGACTAGACATTTTTAAACATTGCAATCTTTATAATATAATTGCGAAGAATTCTGAGGGGGGCCCCAAGTATTTTTATTTTTCAACTGGGGGGGCACAGCATTAAAAAGTTTGGAGACCACTGCTGTAAATCATTGTTACCCATCCATAATTCTATACTTTATTATTTCTAGGTACCAAGGCTTTACCATAGCTACAGAGGTAGCCATTAGAACTGCTCCAGAACATGGCCTACATATGTGTAAGGAAAGTTTTGCTTCGAGTTCAATAACTCTTAGGGCCTAATTATGAGTTTGGCGGGTGGATGGGGGACCCTGGATTAAGCTGGCCACTGATTTTATTGGTCCCTTTAGCACCCTAGCAAGAAGATTTAGATTTGCGTTTGTGGTGGTGGACTATTATAGCAAATGGGGGGAAGTAGAGTTTATGGAAGAACCCAATACAAATGTGGTTATTAAAAGTTTGAAGAGATTATTTGCCAGGGAAGGAGTCCCTAAAGAATTAGTGTCAGACAACTGGGTACAGTTTATCTCTAGAGAAATGTTAGAATTTTTGTGAAAATATGCCATCCAACACAAGTGGGTAGCTCTTTATCATCCTTAAGGAAATGGTCTCGTTGAAAAAATGAATCGCACACTGGTTGAATATATACAATGGGGGATTCAAAATAAAATAGAAGTGAATGAAGCAGTGGAGGACAAGTTGTGGTCACATCGTTCCTCTCCAAATGCGGTTACTGGTGTATGTCTGTTTCAAGTGATGAGAGGTCGTGTTTCGGCCTCAAGGCTGTGTCCTGCTTGGTTGAGAGAGGTTAAGATCAAAGCCGATAAAGCTAAGTCTTTAGATGAGATCATTAGACTTTGTGTTCAGAAGTTTCAGAATAAATGAAAGATGACTATGATACAAAACACAATGCACGGGTAGGAACAACCAAAATTAATATAGGTGATTGGATACGAGTGAAAGATTCCACTCATGTTGCTAAAGGGTTGTCCAGATTCAGAAGTGCAGAAAGGATAGACGCAGTACGCATCAAAGGTCATGAATAGTGGAATAAAAGCAAAAGTAGATGTGATGTCATCAATACGTGGTAAAGGATGTGAATAGTCCCATATGACCTTGTTCAGACTATGCAAATCAATACAAACTCTTAATTGTCCTTTTTTTAGGGTCGAGCCTGCGTTGCATGGGCTCGCGCATGCGTAACGCAGGGAGACTCTTTAGTATTTAGAGGGCTCTGAGCCCTGTCAACTTCACGTCAGTGCTTTTTATTGGTTCGTGGGCTTCCCTAATAAAATCCGCTTGCTTTCATTAGTCGAAGGCACGCATATGGCATGCCTTTTCCGGTGGCAAGCCCTCCTCGAGCGCAGCGACAAAGTACAGAAAACATGCGAGGCTCGCTGTTTTCCATCGGGCTCGTGGAGTTTTTTTTTCTCTAATTTAGAGCGCGATCTCGCTTGGCAGAAGTCGAGCGCTTTACAACCTTGAATCCACTTTTTCGGGTTGTGTACATAAATACACTTTTGCCCGATAGGTGAAAAGTCGGGTTAAGAGTTTACAACACGATCAGCTGTAACATGAGCAAACGCGAGACCCGTCGCATTGTAAATGCTTCTTTTTTACATGTGATGACCAATGGAGATAACCAAAGTGGTGACTTTATACGTTATATAACTCCATCAACAACCATTTGAGAATACTCTCTAAATCCTGACGTACACTGAAGGGTACATTTCTCAATTTATGCTTTACAGGTGCAGCACCATTTTGTACTTTGATCTTATGTTTGAAACCTGTGATCCTGCCCAAATTATTCCTGAACACCTTATTGAACTTTTGTAACCAAATATTCTTGGGTTGTTTGTCTTGCCCTACCAGAGATTCATCATTTAACTCATCGGTAACTAATAATGCTTGAACACGCCTCTCTGGTCTTAGTGTCATACAGAATAACCCCTGGTGATACCACCCGAGTATATGCCAACTTTTTTAGCTACATAAACTTTCCCAAGAATCACGTTGTTTTTATATTTTATACATGCTTCAAAATAACCAAAGAGGTCTAATTTTTACCAACGTACGACACAGGGTTTCTGTCAGAGGGTAACAAGTTATTTTTCCCATATGTTTGTAATAGCAATTCTTCAGTAATTATGGCCATCCTTGGCCCAGGATCTATTACTAGGCGCAGTACCTTCCCATCAACCTCAATGTTTTCATAAGGGTCTATGCAATTATGTTCACTACATTGCACCACTAGTATTACATCTTTCTTCATGTTCACTTTATCGCTAGAACTTTCATTTGGATCAAGTTCTTCAATCACAATCACTTTATCAGGTGTTTTACTACTTTGACAAACTTCGGCAAATGCCATTTTTTCTCATATATTCCGCACCTGACATTTTTAGCTGGACATGGGCGAGCGTTGTAACCATGTCTAGGATTACCACATCTGAAATATATTTTCCTTCAGCTGAAGAATTCATCTTTAGTTTGGTTCTGTGTTGGTCTCTTGGTTTGTTCTTTAGCGTAATCTCTGGAGTTCCCTTTAATTTTGACTGCGCTTAATCCAACATGTTCTTTTTGTGCTAGTTCCTTGCATGCTTTCTGAGAAATTTCTATACTTTTTACAATTTCTACTGTTTCTGTCAAAGAAGGATTTTTTCACGTTAACAGTTTTTCTTGAACTTTCTTATCCCAGCAGTGTACTACTATTTGATTGCGACTAAGTTGTGCCATAAAGCTTTCAAATTCGCATTCAGAAGCAAATGTATGTAAGATTGCTACATAACTGTCAATTGATTCATCTTGACGTTGTGCTTGTGTGAAAAAATTCTGTCTATTTACTAAGCTTGGTTGAACATCAAACCGCTTATTCAAGATTTTTTACTTTAAGTTGATACTCATCAATGTCATCTGCTTCACCGTACAGTAATTCATATGGAGGAAAGTGTTCATAAACAGATTGGCCTTCAAACCCTAAATTGCATTCTAATAAAAATCTTTTCCTCTCTGGGCAATATCTATTACCACCTATAGCTCCTAAATATTTAGTGAAAGCTCTATGCCAACTTCTCCAAGGTATTGGTGGATCTCCAGGTGTTTGTAAAAATGGTGGCAGAGCACTGACGCTCTACATAATGACTATGATAATGTGTTGTAGTAGTATGTAAAAATAAATTTGATTAACACTGCTTCTCTTCTGATTTGATAATATGTTGTATGAATATGTAAAAAAACATTTGTTTAACACTGCTTTGCTTCTATTTCAGTGGCTCCCTAATTGCATGCGGATTGCAGTAAAATCTGCAAACTCCTGAATGTTATGCGCACAGATCGCAGTGAGTTTATTCGTGGGGGTCGCAGTGTGAGTATTGTGATTGCTGATCGCAGTGGGTTTGTTGTGCGTACGGATCGCAGTGAAATCCACACAATTGTTGTGAAGGGTTTATTATGCTTGCGGATTGCAGTGAAGTCCACACGGTTCTGTGAGGGATTTGTATGTCGCTACATATTAAGCGTGCTGATTGTATGTTTCTGTAATGGATTTTGCCAAAGTATGTCCGCTGTACGTATTATGCGTGCGGACCGCAGTTTCCTAAAATATGGCTGATGTACGTATTTGTACGTGCCACACAGCGTGGGTGCCTCAACGTGCATAGGGCTGAACATATGTAATGATGTAAAGTGATGCTGGACGTGCTTGAATGCACATGGTGCTGGACACGCGTGAGGCTATGTAGAACACGGAGGAGACCTTTGGGGAGCGGAAGTAACAATCACATATAAAGTTGTAAAATTAAAGTGAAATGAACGTACATGACGGGTCTCTGACAGGGAGCCTGTCAAAACTTCACAACAAAATAAGCAATTGGCTGGAAACTGTGTAGCGCAGTCTGCAAGCTCTTCGCGCTCGATGAAAAAGAATCCCTCGAGGTCCCGAAAAACTGGAAGTGGGTTCTTTACTGTGGCCAGCTCATTGCTAGATTTTGTAGTGATAAATGTGAGAATGAACACTGATGATCAGTTCAATGAAGTTGGATCTTTATTGGCCACAGTCATCGACCGCTCCGACTGCTCTCTACAACTGTCCCCACTTGAATCCCTGCGAGGATCTCTCATTCCACGTTCCATGTATAGCACAGGATGTAGAATGTATGAGATCACCACAGGGTCATACAGAATTAAAATTATAGATGGGTAATAAATGAATTATGGGGATGTTTTTCACCTCAGGGTTCTGAGTTACATTATAGACAACTCAGTCTTTGCTCTTGTTGTCGATTTGTTGTCACCCAGGTCCCGACATTGCAAAACATCCCTGTAAATCATTGTTTCCCATCCATAATTTTATACTTTATTATTTCTAGGTACCAAGGGATTACCATAGCTACAGAGGTAGCCACGAGACTGCTCCAGGACATGGCCTACATATGTGAAAGGAAAGCTTTGCTTTGAGTTCATCAACACTTAGGGCTTCATTATGAGTTTGGCGGGCAGCGAAGTCCGCCCGCTAAGCTCTTTGGGTCAGAAGACCGCCACACCAGTCTTCCGCCTGCTGGCCCTATTATGAGTTTCCCACTGGGCTACGGGGAGGAAATAGCATTTCCACCCACTGGCCAGAGGAAAACTCACTACAACATTGACGCCGGCTTGTAATCGAGCCGGCGTCAATGTTGCGGTGCGTCGAGTGCGACAACACCTGTCGCGCTTTTCACTGCCTGTAAATCAGGCAGTGAAAAGCATGATGGGGGTGTCCATGGGGGCCCCTGCACTGCCCATGGCAAGTGCATGGGCAGTGCAGGGGCCCCAATGGGGCCTCTGGCACCCCGTCTCCACCAGCTTTTGCATGGCAGTGGAACACAGGACAGGAGTCGCAATCCCCAGGGCAGCACTGCCCGCATCGTTGCCCTGGTGGATTTAGATCGCCAGCATCACCAGGCCGCCTGCCGGCCTAGAAGTGGTGATGCCGGCAGTCCGACCTTGGCGCTTTTGCCACAGTGGTAATGTGGTGGTCAGACTGCCTTAAGACCACCACACTCATAATGAGGGCCTTATTCTACTGGCGTCAGAAAAGTTATTTAGCCAACCAGTTGCTTGCCTTGCACCCAGATAGTTCATCTAATGCATGGCACAGCCAAGTGGGTGTTTCTAGAAGAATCATGGTGTCATCAAAGTAACAAAGCAAGGAAAGCTAACACTGGTGGAAAAGAGTTCACAGGAGCCAAAACAACAGGTTTATCAAAAATATAGGTTTACAAGCAAGGGCGTGGGGCAGAGCTATACCTCTACTTTAGTCCTTTGGGGATTAGTACAATGTCTGTTCTCTCCAGGTGACTTTGACTCAAATTTCTGTATGCCATGTTGGAAAAGCAGGTTATAACCTGTGGAAACTCCCAGTTTTTCATGTTGTTACCACTAGTATTTGGGTCTCTGTTGAGTTATAAGCCTTGGTAATGCATTCTCACATACAATAAGATCAGAACTGTTTAGGATGTATTATGAACCTGCAACCTGTAATGCAAGCCTTTTAACAGTAGGCCAGCTGCCCATGGACAGCTGGGAAAGGGACGCTAGGTAGGTTATGGGGGAACAGAGTTAGGGGGTTAAACATGGATACAGAGTGTGTGCGCACACCATGCATGATCCATGTGTTTTATAAGGAAGAGCATACAGTAGAGCGTATCTGTTGTGCTTTACTGTTTGAGGGCCAAAATCCATTTTGGAACTCCTGTGTGTGGATGGTACCGAAGATAGAGGAGGGCAGTGTCTGCCAGAAAGGAATGTTGTTTGTAGGAGCCTTCCTCAGCTCCTTTGAAGATGGCCAGGTTCCTATGAAAGGAAGCATGGGGTTATAGGTTCCTTTGAAGTGCGGGAACAGGCCCCTGTTCCCTTTCTGCCTCATTCATCTTCTAAGGTGCTTCTGTGACCGGATCTGTGTAGTAGCTGAGTGGGAAGTGCTCTCGCTCTCTTTTGAGCCTTTGTCTCAGATTCCACCATTTAAAAAAACTATTTGTTATTGGTTTTCAGAAACATAAAAAGAAGGTGCAGTCGACAGCATAATATGGTGGAAGTACAGCTTTTCATTTGGGGCCAAGGCGGTTTATGGCATTTGGTAAGTAACATGTAAGTCCAACACATAAGTACTGTGAGAGCAATAGTGCACATAGCTGTGACTGTTATATATGTGTAAGCAGCTGCCAAACTATGGTAACCAAAGGTTGATGTGTGAACTGGGAGAGAGGTAGAAGTTTGGAAGAAATGGAGGGGTACGGGGGAGGTTGCCTGATAAAAAGAGAGAGTACAGCAGCAATATGAGCAGGGCTTCTGGTGAGGAGAGGATAATGGAGAATGGAGTAAGTATGCAAAGGTGGGGGGCTAACAGTGGATATTGGCAGGCAGGTAGTATGCTTAGGGTCTTCAATGAGGGAGGTCATTATTTCCATTGAGTTGCAAAAGGTGTCATAGAATAGTAGCCAAGTGAGGGGAAATGGGTCGTTTGCAAATGCCCTGGACTTCTTTGTGCTGGAGAGCACTTTCTTCTGCTGCTCCTCACTTACAGACTGCTCCGTTCCAGGCTGTTAAGATGGGGGTTGTCAGAAATTGCCAGTGCATGGTGATGGTACGTTTGGCAAGGAGAAGCACTAGGGAGGCGAAACAAGAGTGTATTTTTGTGATTTCATTACTTGAAAATACCAAGTGAGCACACCTCACATGTGCAGATATTGGTGAGCTCTGTAACTTGACATAATATGGCATGTATCTTCTCCCAGAAATGGTGTAGGGTTGGCAGGACCAGATCAGGTGTTGTAAATCTGGGCTGGTAGCCTGGCATCGACGACAGCCTTTGCTAACTTGTGGGAAGAATTGGTTTATTTGGGCTGGGGTGAGATATGCGCAATGCAGCATGAAGACTTATATGTTTTTAAAGCAAGAGTTATGGGATACTTATCTCGGAAATTGTACAGCAATTTCTCACTCCTTATTCTGTAGTGCAGGCCCAAATTCCTCCTCCCACCTATGGCAGAGGGCATCTAGGGGAAGCGTATTTAATTTGCGAATGGCTTTATTGAGTGAGGTGATGACATTGCGACCGGGCCCCTCATCATAAGAATAGTCTGCAGTACTGGGTGCGGCAGAGGCACTGTCTCCGCAGCATTCCCCAGGGTGTGATATGTAGGGGTGACTCAACGGTGAAAGAGCAATTGCCCTAGGAGTAAATCATAGTCTGTTATTAACTGATCAAATGAGAGGAACTGGCCATTGAGGTAAAGATCCACAACTGTGAAGATTGAGCGTTCCGTCCAGTGAGCTAGGTCATATATATGAACCAGGGAATTTAGAGAGGTCAACCAAGGGCAGCGCAGGAGCATACAGCAGTGATTTTGGGGACATGCAGTGTATTTGAGCCATGCAATTGCGGGCTATTGCTACTTGTATAGATGGCCAGGAGGGGGGCACTGTCCTGGGAAGGAGGAGATGCTGTACCACTGGGGAGGGCAGTACGCCATCTTCATTGCAGGCCACCCCAACATATTTCCTAGCTATCCAGCATGACAGCCATTGTAACCGCGAGAAAGTACGCTTCAAATGACGGGGCACCTAACACTCCCCGGTCCATTGGGAGCTGTAACTTTCAGGGTGCTACTTGATGTCGGTCTATGCCCTAGACAAAATCTCCCAACAATGAGTCTAGCTCTTTGAAGAATAAGTGGGATGGGATTATGGAGAGGTTAGTAAAATAATAAAGCAGACAAGGTAATATAATCATTCTTGTTAGGGCAATTTTTCTTGTTGGAGCAAGAGGCAATGAGCGCCAGAAGTGCATTTGTACCTTGATGCCCTGTAGCACCACTCGGAGATTTCCATCAAATATGTCCGGAGGAATATGGCAGAGATGGACCCCCAAATAGTGGGTAGCCGCTTCCTGCCAATGGAGAGGGCTAGTGCCTAGGTGTATGGATCACGGTAGTTGGTTAGGGTGAACTGAGTGTATTGCTGATTTATCCCAGTTGACTTCAAAGTCCGGCGGCTGCTGTGAAATCATCAAGTGTAGCGCAAGGTGGAGTAAGGTCAGATGTGATGTCATTTAAATAGATGAGGCGATCATTGGCATATAGGGATACCAAGTCTGTCCTGTCTTTGAGGTTTATCCCCCAGGCAGTACCCTCATGGCTCAAACGTATGGTGAGGGGCTCCATTGCAAGGGTGCAGAGCAATGGTGAAAGGGGGCAGCCCTGTCTGGTTCACCTGCCCACTCATAAAGAGTCAGGAACAAGGCGCACCAGGCGGACCTGGGAAGTTGGATTGGTTTAGAGGAGTCAAGTGTATGCAAGAAGCAGTGGACTGATTCCAAAGTGGGCCAAGACCTGGAAAAAGTAGTCCCACATCAGCAAATCGAATGCCTTCTCCAGGTCTAATAACAGACAAGCCGAACACGGGTGGTGTCCCCCGATCCAGTCCTGTATGTGGAACAACCTTTGAATATTTTGTGATGTGCTTCTTCCGGGGATGAATCAATTCTGGTCTACATGAATGAGGTGTGGGAGTATCCGGGCATAGTGGTCTGCTAGTATGTTGGCCAATATTTTATAATCTGCCCCCAGAATGGCAATGGGGTGAGACAACGATGATTGGGTCGGGTCTCTGCCAGGCTTCAAGAACAAAATCAAAAGTGATTCCTGGAGGGAAGGAGGGCCCTTATCCGGAGACAGTGCCGTTCCATACAGTTTGGGCGCAAGTTGTGAGGAGAAATCACTGTAATATTTGAGTGGCAGGCTGTTTAGTCTTGGGGTTTTATTATGGGACATGTCCCTGAATGTCGGCACTATGTCTTCCATAGTGATTTTGATATCTAGTGCAAGTTTGATTGCAATGGGAATGGGGGCAGTGGGACGCCATCAAGAAAGGCATGAGAGTGGTATCCAATGGGGTCGGATGGTGCCTGGTATTATATGGAATAAAAGGTGTAGAAAAGTTGTAGTATGTCCACTTGGGCATAAATGTTGATGCAGGAGAGCATGGTCAATTCAGTAATTGGGGCTAGATTGGTGTTTTGTCACGTGAGCCAGGCTAAAAGTTGGCTAGGTTTGTCCCCCTCCCTGTGGATTATGGCTACATGAGCTGTGAAATTAAAGTGACAAAGGAGCTTTAAGAGTTGTGCATAGGATGTCTTTGCTGCAGCTAGTTGCGGGATTATCCCTGGGACCTGGTCTGCCACTTTTTTAACTGTGCAAGACGTGTATCTGCAGCCCTTATTTTGCTATCTTGAGTCCTGCGTACACCCACCACTACTTGTATGCAGGAGCACCGCCTCACTGCTTTAAAGGCATCCCATTCTATTGCCATCGAGCAAGCAGTGCTGCGGTTCTCCACAAAGTAGTGACAGATATCCTCCCTGAAAACTGGACCATTAAGGCAATCGCGTTGGAGTCATCATGTGGGAACCGGTAGCAGAGGTATATATAGAGGGCATCATGATGCGAAACCACACGACCTAGACAGTCGGAGCGATGTATGAGGGGAAGTATGGAGTAGACTGAATATGTGGGATTGGGTAGGCACCAGACATCCACCAGGGACTATTGCTGGGTCCAACTGCGTAGGTTTTCTGTTTGTGCATGAGGAAGGGAACTGGGGAGGGGGTGGGACCTGTTGAGATGGAGATCTTGAGCACAATTGTAATCCCCACCAAGTATACATGGGAAGGTAATTATATGAGTGAGAATAGAGGAGAGGGTGTCCCAAAAATCTGCTTGACCTGAGTTAGGGCACAGATACTTCTGCGGAATAGGGGGCGGCCATCAAGACGCCCCTCCAGGAGAACAATAGCAGTTGTCAGCATCTATGGAACTTGGTAGGGTACACCGGGTCTGATCCAGATGAGAGCCCCACAAGCGTATGCCGAATAGGTAGTGGCATAAATGTGTCCTCTCCATTGCCTGCGCAAATTGTCTACCTCTTCTTTGGTGACGTGGAGGACTATATGTTCGTGTTATCTTTTGACATTGGAGTATACTGCATATCTTTTATGGGCAGCATTCAGTGTCAGCAGGCAGAGCACATCATAACACTAAAAATTATGGCAACAATGACTCTTGTTTAGCTGCACATTCCTGTCAGTTCAAATAGTTATACAGACGGTGCTCAAACACTATACAAGTACCTGCTGCCAAAGTACATATACTGGTAAGAAATTAATTTCAACCAGTTATTCACAAACAAAAAGACAACTAGTGGAGCACACATATATCACAATTCCTAAACTTCACCAAAAACAGTATCAATAAAAATGTGTATCAATACAGACTTATTTCTTAGTTACAAAATAGTTCAGACACAGGAATGAGAATGGGTATGTGATAAGTTAATTCAAATCATACATTTTATTAAACACAAGAAACAATTCCATATCAAAGAAACACAAATCACCTAACAAACCTAAAGTAACATTATGAATTGTGTAAATTGAAAAACAGATTCAAATATTTCAATCACATCTGTGACCAGTTCACAAAAGGTCCAACTAAGGGCAATCTTTGCTGATGTTGACAGGATTCAGCCAGTAGTTGAAGTTGATAGGATTCAGTCGACATGTGTTTCGTCCTGTTATAGGACTTTTTCAAGGCTGATTAAATATTGACATATGAAAGAGTTATAATTAACACAAATAGAGTAATCTCAATTCCTATTACCTCAACTAAAAAACCCAAGCCTCACAAGATAGAGGTCTTGTTGTAAAACTTTCAGATCACATTGCGTTATATCATTAAAACCAACAATATATATGCAGATACTTGAAATGATCCAACATATATACCAATATTAGAAACCACATACCCATGAAAAGCACCCAGTGATTGATTAAAACTATTTACAAGCCTACACCAAACACCGAAAAAATGTTTATGTCTGGTGAAAAATAAAACACAAATAAAAGAAGACAGGCTACGCCCAAACAAAAAAAAAACAATAAAACCCATTATAATCACATGGTGAGTTAATCCAAATTGTGTGATGCGCCAATAGTTTATAAATAGATATTGTCTCCTGTATTTAAAGATGTTATTTGTTATGTATTTTTTTAAATGCATCTCTTAATATGAAATGTAATCCATTTTCTTCTATTGTACCACCAATGCTAGAGGAGAGAAGACTAATGTCATATAAACATATATTGTGCCAATATCTGTTACCCCTGGGTAAACAGTCCATTGCTCACACCAACCTTTTGGGTAATCGTCTATTAGGCGAATGTAATCCAATTTTGCAGTAGGAATAGATCCAAGAACATCATGTCAACAGGAAGATTCCATCTAGATTTTGGCCACTTCTCATTTTAGAGCAACTCACTAGTAACCCTTAATAACTGTCAAAAAAACAAATAAATATATGACAACCCTAATAGATAAATGAAAAATAGAATCCAACAAATCCCCTAACAAAAAAAACCCACAAATTTAGTCCAATAGTCTACTGGTGTATGTATTCGGTTTACTACTAATATAATCCTAAACCAAGCAACAAATTTCCAAAAAGCGAAACGACTATACCTAATACTGCTATTACCGACTCTTTTCCACAATATTCTGTTCTTGCTGCAGTCATGATTTGAAAGTAATAGCTTTAAATGACAGTATTAACTGAGAAAAGACCTTCCAATTCCCAAATGTAAAAGTTGGGATGTCGCTGGTTATTTCTCATTTTAAACCGTAGTCAAAAAGCTATAAAACTGACCCAAATCAATTACCTATGTTTTCCGCACGGTTATGCTCACACCATGAGTGTATCGTATCCTTCAAGACGCCAAACAATCCGAACGCGTGTATCTGTCTTCAAATAGTACTAGTCACTGTTTTCGGACGTGTCTGCTGACGTCGTTAAGAGAGCGTCCGACAACGTTTCGATCATCGCGGTCGCCATATATGAGTTGCCCGCATTCATTTAATTTATTCGGAAGTCACCGACATATTGCCTGATAATCGACATAGTACTAATGTTTGTTAATGAGCGACCTGAAATACCAACCATGTGGTAACTTATAATTCAACGGCCCGTTGGAAATAAATCTATAAAATTCCAACACGTACGCTGCCAACCAATGTAATCACATTTACCTACAGCAATCTCAAAAAGAGTTGATGGCATTTAACTCTCTTTAAAGAAAGAATAGAAAAGTCTCAACATATCGTAAAATCGCATTTGCTATTTATACGGTTATTGACGATCTCGATATAAAGATTTAACTTCCAAATCCAGATATTCACAGAGGACCCGCAATCCTCAACATAGTCATTGCAAATATGGTGGCCATATTTGAATTTGCCACAAAAAGAGCCATAATCATCATAATTACAAATAAAATCAGCTCATCTACACCCAATGGGTTCAGTAATATTTCCTTTTTCTAAAAATCTTAGAATGACCATAACCAATTGTCAAAACTTATAGAGCAATACATATGTCTAAGTGTCATTTCAAAATCTAACAGATTTTAGTACAAGGCCAAGGGACAATATCCCATTAGAGAGTGAATAGTGTGTTAATACACAGAAAGTGAAAAACATATATAGACATTGTGGGAGCACCTTAAATTTGTTAAGTATACAGTACTAATAGTAATACAAATCAAACACTCTCAAAATGAGGAAAAGGATAGAAGTGAAAAAGAAATTAAATGTAAAAGACATTGTATGAAAAATGTTTTTGGGAGATACAGATGACATGTATCTCATGGAACAATAAACACCCAATGTCGTTATTCATAATTGTTACACAAAAATCTTATCATTCAACTGTTGTGGAAATGAATAGCTGATGTCATCCCCTAGTTCTCTAGATCAAAATGATACATGTTGGTCACACATTTACAGAAAATGATGCATTTCATGGTCATGATTCATGCCCAATTTGATGCTTTTAAGTCTAATTATCCACCTGGCCTCATTCTTTCTAAGTTCATTTTCTCGATTCCCTCCTCTGGGATGTAAAAGTGTCTGACTAATGCATTTAATTACAGGAATCTCTGATGTCACATGTTCTTTGTTTATATGTCTAACAACAGGTGATGAAGGATCATTGATCTTAGTTGTACCTTTTATGAACTGGTGACAGATGTGATTGAATTATTTGAATCTGGTTTTCAATTTACACAATTAATAATGTTACTTTAGGTTTGTTAGGTGATTTGCGTTTCTTTGATATGGAATTGTTTCTTGTGTTTAATAAAATGTTTGATTTGAATTAACTTATCACATACCCATTCTCATTCCTGTGTATAAACTATTTTGTAACTAAGAAATAAGTCTGTATTGATACACATTTTTATTGATACTGTTTTCGGTGAAGTTTAGGAATTGTGATATATGTGTGCTCCAGAGCACATCATAAGATGTATGCATACTGAGTGGGATATATAGGGATCACTAGGAGAAGGGTCTCTTCGCTTTGCTCGTATAACAGTGATCCCCCTTACTGCGTATGAGTGGAGTTGGTACAGTGGATCTGCTGTGTTGTGGATGGAGTATAGGGGTAGGGCTGGGTGAGGAATCAGCTGAAACTGGGTGAGTAGAACAGGTTTGTCCTGCTGTAATTATGGTACACCCAAACATCGTCATAATTGAAAACTCTAAAAAAGCTGGGAGGTGCCAACAACTATGGAGGTGTAGTGCCAGGTTGTAAGTGCCAAGATGCGAGAATTATGAAGGCCTGTGGGACCTGCTGTCACCAACAGGGGGAGGAGCATGCAAGGAAAGTGTATTTGGTTTGAATAGGTTAAGTTTGATGCACTGGGGGCTTCAAAGACTCCATGCAGGAGGGCCCTGATAGGTTGTTGCATCGCGGAGGCAATGTATCACTGCTGTGAATTTGAGGCATCAAGGCATAACAGCAGATCATATCAGTAAACAACAGTGCAATTGCTTAATACAATAGCATCTGTTTATTGTAGTGACATTTCATGCTGGTTGGGGGAGCTCCGCTGAGAGTCATTTGAAAGGAGGGTATTATCATCGGTTGTGAATAGATGGGGCCCTCTTTCCTCATCAGTAATGATGCTGTGAGGTACAATAGCTGCTGCCGCTAGCAGGGCTGGTCGCCTGTCTTCGATGACCTATTCAAGATCTGGGGGGTCATCTTGGATGATCATTGGGAACTCGGAGTGCAAGATCAGTTGTGTTTCTTCCATCTTGATTTATGCAGGTACAAGGATGGTCTATTGTGGTTTTCTGGTGGGGGACCTTAATGTTGGTCCGCCCAGTACCAGGCTTCCTTTGGATGGGTGAAAACAAGCGTGGTGTGATTTGTAATGACCTTAAAGTGAGCCGGGAAAAGGAGTGAGTACTGGGCTCCCTGCTGGCGAAGATGGCATTTAACCCCCAGGAAGGATGACCTTTGCTGTTGAACTGCTGTATTATAGTTAGGAAAAAGCATGACCACCTTATTCTTCACCTTGAGTGGCCGCACACAGCGTGCTGCTCTGAGGATGGCGTCTCGGTCTTTGAAATGATGGAGTTCCGTAAGCATAGGTCTAGGTGGGATCCTGGGAGGGGGCGACAGGTGGGCACTCGATGTGCCCTCTCCAGCGTGAAACAGAGTGAGTTTCAGGGCTTGGGTGAAGGATTTGAACCAAGTCTCTTGGTACTGGATGGGGTCTTGGCCTTCAACCCCCTCTAGCAGGCCCAGTAAAAGCACACTGCTTCTACGGGATCTACCCTCAATGTTGACAGCCCTGTCGTGCAGTTCATGGACTGTCTGTTCATTGTCAGTCACAATGGGTTGCAGGATGGCTACCTGTTTCTCCCTATCTGACACCTTATCAGTAAGTTTGCAATGATCACCGCAGAGGAAGCTGAGGTCGATGGCTGCAGTGCTCAAGTGTGTCTCCATCGAAACTCGCAAGTGCTGTATGGTGACCAGCACTAAGGGGGGTCATTATGAACACAGCAGTAACAACCGCTGTGTTCATGCTGGCGGTCAAAACACTGACGCCAGCAACCCCGGAACCCCGCCGGCCAAATAATGAACCTTTCTGTGGGCTGGAGGGCGGAAACATTGTTTCCACCCGCCGGCTCACAGAAAGGCCCAGCAGGGACATTCAATGCCTCTGTGCGGCAGGTGCAGCTGCACCAGTCACGCAGATCACTGCTTAAAAATCGGGCAGTGACCTGCGCGACGGGGCACTGCACTGGGGTCCCTGCACTGCCCATGCAAAGTGAATGGGCAGTGCAGGGGTACCCCCTCAGCCAGCCTTTCCCTGGCAGGTGAACACGCCAGGGAAAGGCTGGTGGAAATGGAAACATTATCCGAAGGGTAGCGCAGCTACCCTGTCAGATAGTGTTTCCACTCACCGCCAGGCTGCCTAATGGCGGAAGCCTGGTGGTGAGTGAGGGCAGCCGATGGCGGCCCTCACTATGTTCGTAATGCGGCGGGTTGGCCCACCATGCCGGCTGGCGGATTTAGCCGCCAATGCCGGCATGGCAGACCAACCCGCCATGTTCAAAATGAGGGCCTAAGTCTAGTTTATCCATCGTGGGTGTCAGTTAAGAGGGGCCTCTGAGGAGGGTGTCAGGAATAGCACTAGGTGGAGGGTCCAGTGTCTGGGTCAGCATGGTTGTTGTGGCCAATTGGAGTCTGTCTATGCCGTATGATATCAAGGATGTTTGTTTCGGGGGCATGGAGGTAGGCCGGGATGCACTTTGGTGTCATAAGTCCAGACTGCATGCATGGATCTCCAGGTATGTCCCTCGGGTAGAGATTGTAAGTCACAGGGGGCAGAGCAGCCCTAATGCATGTGCAACTCTCTCCTGTCCGCAACAAGATGAGCGATGTTGTGCGGTGCGAAGAAGAGGACCATCCACAGGCAGGGATAGTAATTAGTGGTAGAATGGGAAGCCTTAGTTAGAATGCAGGTTACCCCTTGGGGCAAATGCTTAGCTCACATGGCATGCAGTCAACAGTAGAACCAGGAGTCACAAGAACGTGTAGTGAACCAAAGTGGATGGGGGGATCATGGCAGTGGGCACCGGATCACACTCAGGAGCACAGGAGGAGGGGAGTTGCTGGTGAGTTCTCAGGGGGCAGCCCCACCGTGCTGTTCAAGAAGAAGCACCACCAGTAGTGGTAGATGAGGTGGAGGGGCAGGCGTTGTCCTGCAGAGTGTGAGGCCCACTGGGGCTTGGTACCACTTGTCATGGGTCCCTCGATCAGAGGCTCCAGGTGTGTCCTTCGATGTCTACAGTGGGTCGGCACCCCACACGGTAGAGGCCAGACCTAGGGCTCAGATGATGTGAGAGGGCTCTCTGGCCCTACAGCGCATCTCGTTATGATGCCGATGCAGGAGGGCCCCCACACAGCCCACAGGCTGAGAAGAGCAGAGCAGTCACTGGAGGTTAGCGGTTTGGCTGGTAGTGTTCAAGGTCTCCAGGGTGATGCAGACCTTGTATTTATAGTGGTGAGCCCCCTTGTCATGCATGCAGCAGCCCGAAGTGAATGCTGAAAGTCGGGACTGGGGGGACTCTGTGCAGGCAGAAGTCAACTGGCAGGGGCCAAGGAGATGCAGGCGCAGCGCAAGAGGTACATTGATGACGTACTTACCATTTGGACTGGAAACAGAGAGGACCTAGATACACTTATAGGCCATTTAAATACTAACAACTATAACCCAGTCTTCACACACAAGGTAGATTGTGACCAAATAGAGTTCCTTGATCTTCTCTTGTACGTTACTAGCAACAAGATTTCTCCAAGAATATACAGAAAACCTACTGCATGTAGTTCTATCCTACATGCACTTAGCGCACACCCTAGCGCTCAGATTAAAGCCATCCCATGTCGCGAAATGATAAAAACCAGACGTAACTGTAGTGACAATGAGATTTTTTCACAAGAAATTGAACTTTTGGCACAACGCTTCCACAATAGAGGATACTCAGAAGAAACAGTTTCCATGGCCAGTAAACTTACAGTCTTTAAACAACGAAGTACCTTGCTTATTAGGGGGTACAAAAAATCCAGCAACAACAAGAGGAAGGACCTTTCCCTTATCACTAGATATAGTCCTGCCAGTAATTTATTATTTTGTATATTGAAGAAACACTGCCATCTGTTACTTTTGGATGCGGGGCTCAGGACAGTTATAGGTAAGACACCATCTATTACTCACAGTAGAGGACGCACTCTGAGAAACATTCTATGTCCCAGCTACATTTTACCTCTCACACAAGCTCACCCTCAAATGTGGTTACCTAATAAGCCTTTTGGTTTCTACAAATGTGGTTGCTGCATTTCATGCCAATTTGCTCTGAATAGAACTTTGACCTTCTCACACAACACAGGGGATACTCACCATGTTAGACAGTTTATTAACTGCAATACGAAATACACAGTCTACTGCATCATTTGAGTCTGTGGACTCATTTATGTGGGAAGTTCTATTTGTCCTCTGAAGGAACGCATCCAAGAATATAATAGAGCAATCAGGAACTAAAACTTTGGCTATCCTCTTGCTATATATTTCAATTCACAACATGATAAATCAAACATTCCAAGTATTAGATTCCAAGGCATAACCCAAATCACCACATCGCCCAGACTGGGGGATAGGACTAAAGAACTATTAAAATGTGAAGCAAAATGGATACTCAAACTAAAGGCTGTGGAAAAAGGTTTAAATATTGATAGGAAACTTCACGTGTTCCTGACCTAGAAACGTTCCCTAGTGGAGTAAATTATGTGATTATATTTCTGTTATGAATTGTAATTGTTATCACATTATGGGATGTAAACATTTCTGATAACTGGTTGCATGATTGTATGTATAAACATAATATAACATCTCTATGTAACCACTCACAATGTTATAATTGAGTACTTTTTGGTATTATACCTCTTGACAATTTTATGCCTCATGATTACTCTCAACTTAAATATGGTACTCCAGTTATACACGATGTAACATTATTAATATTTTGCTATAAAATATTTCTCCATAGCATGACACTTAAGGATATAGATTTTTTTTTTTACAACAGAACGCATCTGTTTGACTGTTTATAGACTCATTTCAATCAGCACCTTATACTTGCATTTCTATAAGTGTTATAGTCATTTTATGTAACAGACTGCTGGTTACGTACACCATGTTACTTACACCAGTTTTTGACATAGATGATTAATCTATCATATATATTCCATGTAGCCAGTTTTGAATTTAGCGCAATTAACTGGTAACCGCCACCGCACTTACGGTTATTTGAATGCGGGTTTCCTGTTACTTGGGAACCCACCTAACTACTACACTATCTTGAATGGTTTTCGTGGTATTTATAAGTTAGTGAAGTTCCAAACTATTGTCATCAACGAGTCACTAGTTTCTATCTTGAATTATAGTTTCTTCACTTGCGACAGTCTCCTTGTCTTCGCGCTACATGACATTTGTTGTAACTTCATTAATAAGCGTTTCCTTCCCTTGTAATACTGTTGCCAATACTTAGCCAAGAACTCGTTTTTCCTTTCAAATATGGCCGCCGCTCGAATCCACACTCCTTTGAGTCCTCCCGTGAGCTAGTCTTAACTAAATACAATTCGTCCAAGTCCTTCTTTTATGTCTAGCGGTACAGCTGCTACTTACACTACACGTATGCCGCGCTCTATCAGAACTTTTTTAGAACTGGAAGCGCACGTCCAAATACAACTCTTAGGTAAGTGTATGCTCACTTTGTTGATTGAAGCAAACTATAGCTATGTTACCACTTAAGCCCAGCATTGGCGTCTCGCTATACTCCTGAGCAATTTTGTATTATTTGAAACCGATTGGGTTTACTTCGTTGCGGCACTACCAATAAACGAAGCTGTCGGCAACCCACTAACTATTGGTTTATGTACCATTCAGGTTTACTTTTGTGCCACGATACACTGATACAATACTTGGTAATATTCCAAATACTCCTAGGAATTATTAATCAAGTTTTTAGCTACCTCATTACATTGACCTAAATTTTTAGCATTTCGCTATATGCATTAGCGTTTTCTACACACGTAGAGTTTTGGCTTGTACATCTGTACCTCTGTGGGGAACAGCCCGGGTCCTTTATTCTAAATTACTTATATTTTGAATAAATTCCCTTTATGGTTAATCCGTTACGGTTTTGCCATTGAACTAGGCTTCTTAGGACCAAACATTCAATAGGCACGACTCACTTGGTTCACCTAATAGGTCACATCTAAATACAGTTTGGAGAATATTCAAATTTAATTTTCAACACCACAACTTTATCATAAATGGAGTGGGTCACAACACAACTTGATCTTGCCTTTATAATATAGTCTGGTACTTTAATATATCATCCTATTTTTTACAGGACTTACCAAGGTCTTTTGATTCTTAGCTTACTTAGGACTCTACTACTTTCTGTACATACAGTACATATTATACCTTGGTGTCCTTATATATTTTATGACACCGGAACAACACACTTCCTCACTCATCTAATTAGGATACGAATACAGGTACTTTAACCAACTACTAATTGCCTTTATGTTTCTTATCATAAGGCCTACGTACCCCATCTCTTATGTCTCATTTGGGCTTTTTCTTTTCTCTGTCCCCGCCAAAGCTCCCTTACTTCATCTTTTCTAGTTGGATACTTTATCTACTCATCTCCAGTCTAGGTAGGTTTTTTGACCCCAGAACTTTCCTCCACGATCACGTGTGCCAGCTACTTTCAACAAATGTGACCTTTTAAATAGTCCATTTGTAACATATGTGCTTGCTCTCGTTGAACACTTTGGGTGTCCTTGAATACTATACACAGTTATGTGGTTTTTAACTCACTCTCCTACTTTCTCTCCCCTTTTGACAAGTCTTACTGTTGTTGCTTACAAGTATGCCTTTTCACGATTACACAATCAGTCACTTTCGTCATGTCTGTAACTTCACATGTCTGCTATATATTTTTTCAACATATGTCGTTTCGATGTAACAATGTTTAAATCCTCTGTACAATATATCCCTTAAAGCCTTGAAAAAGTCACTGTGTGACGGAACACGTGTTGGCTGTGCTTGATTGGCTGTGCTCATCGAAACTCAACTATTGATCCAAATAAACATCTTTCTGGAACACAGAGAAGAGTATTGTACTATTCATCAACAGATCTGTCATACCGAAGTTTGCACCTGTATTTTACTACTATATATGCTTTGTGTGCTGTGGTCGTGTCTGTTTAATGTACATTGTGTATACCCGTATACACGATTCCCGTGCCTTGGGGTAGTAGGGCACCTGACCACTTGCACCACTTTTGGACTAGTGTATGAACTGTACTAGATTGGACACCACTTAGAGGTGCAGAAGTTTTTGCCATTACTACCTTAGATTATTGGGTGCAAGTTGAACTTAGGTAGGCTCTCTCAGGGCGGCGCCCGCTGTGTTCGTGTGATATGCAATGGTTCCCCTCACACATTACAACATGAGACACCGATGGGAGGTATAGCAGGCACAGTGCGGCAGGAGAGACTCGGCAAGCAGGCCCTGTCATCTGCAGAATTGTTTGTATCACTCACTGGGCTGCATCTGGACAACGGCGAGGGTCGCAATCGACAAGAGGGGCCTCAGGCAACTGTGGGCATCCCCCAATGGCTGTCCAGCAGGGCCCCAGGGAAGGATGGATTATGATGAGCTGGCAGGCAGACAGAGCTTCAGGGACTCACATCTGCCATCTTGGATGGCTCGGCTACACTGTCTCACATTCCACAATAAGGGAACCCCCTCCAGCTCCACCATCTTTTCCTGAGAGATTTGAGTGACAGAGCTTTTAGTCTCGCCAGCCTGGGGCTAATAAAAAGAAGAAAATCCTAGCAACTGAGCTGAATCTCTGGAATCCGCATTTTTATCTGAAATACTAGGAGAAATACTGGGTTCAGACCCTGGTGAGTGTGCCAGGAATCTCATTGACTAGTGCCAGTATGCACAGCACTGTGGGTGAGAAATACACAAGTTTCAGAGCCAGGATCCTTCATTGCTGCCCTCAATCTCAAAAGTGCAATGTGGACAAGACCCTTGCTAGAACAGCTGTTGACTGAATGGAGAAGGAGGAACTGATTGCTGGCATAAGTGGGATTGCTGGATATCATTCTCCAGATGACAACTTGCCTTGTGAAGTACTTAACGATCTATTTTGGCTACTGGAAGTGTGTCCCCGCAAGAGGATGCTGTATAGAAATGGAGTTCCGAACTGTACAGGAAAAACAATAGAACTCTGGCCATCTGCAAAGGGCATCTAAGACAAGAGCTTCTCTGCTGATTCACATGAAAAACTGTGGAGAACTTGTGGAAAAACATTTAAATACCAACATGAGTTTATCCGAAGGACTGAGGCACCTGCACCAACTTTTAGGGAAGACGCAAAGAGGGCAGTGGCAGGCTCCTGGCGGCCCTTAGTGCACGGAGAAAATGTACCACTCTAGTCTACCATGAGGGAGAAGACAAGTGGTTAAAAACAGGCGGGCACCTACTGGAACTGCTTGCCAGTGCCTAACCTTTATTAAGGCCCTTGGGCAGAGGACACCAGCAACTGTTGTGTGTTGTAGAAGGGTTCCTAGGCAACCTGTAAACAAAGTAGGAATGGAGAAGCATGTGCGGTTTCCAAAGAAAAAATGTGTCTGGCTGCGATTATGTTTTCTCTCCTGCCAAAAACGTTTTGTAATTGCACCTGTTTATTATTATTTCCCACCAGAAGACTTTTAGGACCAGATGTATCAAACACTTTTGCGATCGAAAAATGCATTGGGTATGTATCAAGTCCAATTTGCGATTCGGTAACTTGTTACCGAATCGTAAATTGGATTTGCGACTACATTCCGATTCGGTATTAGGAAGGGGCGTGTCAAGGGAATCCCTTCCTAATACAGAATCGCAGAGGTATATATGATTGTTTTGTGACCATGAATGTGGTTGCAAAACAATCGCAATTAACACCAATTTCAAATTGGTGCTAACCCATTAGCAAAAGGTAAGGGGTCCCCAAAGGACCCCTTTCCTTTTGTGAGTGCATGCGAAAAAAAATGTAAGAGCAGGCAGTGGTCCCATTTAAAAAATAAAATGATTGCTTTATTTAAGAGCAATCACAGACATGGTGGTCTGCTGAGCCCAGCAGGCCACCATCCCTGTGATTGCAGCCACTCGCAATGGGTCGCAAATAGCAACCTACCTCATGAATATTCATGAGGTAGGTCCATTTGCGAGCACTTGCGAATCGCCATATGAAACTCCTGGAGTTTCATACATTAAAATAGCAACTACTTAATTGTGATTCATAAAAAAATCGCAATTTGGTAATCGCTATAGGAATTAATGATACATCTTGCTCTTAGTTCCTCTCAGTGGAGATTAATATTATTTGGAATATCGGTGTATTTTCTGTATCTAGGAAGAGAGCTAATGTTAATGACTGTTATAACCAAAGTCAGTAGGCCTAATATTACTAATTATGAAAGGGTTTGTAAAAGTTGTAGGCCAGGTTTTCTTTTTGAATTACGAAAACTTGAAGAAAAGTTCGCATCCAAATTATTATTTGTGAAAGGCCACATAATAATGTCACTCAAAGTTGGTGGTAATGCATTTGCAAATTGAAAGTGTCATAGTTTGACTCTTGCTCTAGGCAAGACTGCTGGTTTAAGGATGACAGCACTTATGTTGGTAAGCGAATAGGCCAATCCTACAACAAGTCACAACTGTCGTCCCAACCCTCCCGGCTCACAAGCAGTACCTCACCAAAAACCCAAACAGTAAAAGGTGATTTGTGGCAGCCTTTACACATGGACTTAAGAATGCAACATCTCAGGGAGGATGTGGTTAAACAAAGATTACCCCTCACATGGACAACATGTCTCAGTCAAACAAAAGCAAGGGAGGAGATGCAGTGAAGTTTTCAATAGGTTTTATCAACAAGACTGCAATCTACAATAAGTTGCAAGGGCTGCAGTGATTAGGATAATAAAAAAAGCAAGGAACAGAACAGTAAAAACACGAGTCATGAATATAAAGACTCTCACCATCTTGCAATAACATAAGATGTGAAATATATGTGAAGTAGGCCCTAATGCCCTAACATGATGAACCTAATCTCTAACTTAAAGAGAGCTAGGTATGTTAAACCTAATCTGTCAGTACCATGTCCATGCGAAGAGACCCCCAACCTTCGTTACCTTGGAATGAGGTCTCTAGATCAGACCCCGCAGGGACATGAAGACTGGGTCAGCATCAAGGCGACGTGTAGCATAGATAGCGTTGATGGCATCTGGTAGGAATCCCTCTGATTATCTTGTCTGTGTGAAATGTATTTATACAGATCTGGTAGAACCCTAACACAGACATGTTCCCAAACAATAGATAAGAAAGCATGCTTCAGGCGGCAATTATATAAACAATTCCCTGAAAAGGTACAATGTGTTACTGGCACACAAAAGTGTGAAAGTACATAATGTGACAACCAACATATCTCATTTACCTTTGACACTGATAGTGATGCCTTTATAGAATGGCACTGATAACAAGAAACTAAAACATTTTCCTAATTATAAACATGGTAGCCATCTTGGAATAATTAAATAAATGTGCTAAAACAGAGCAAGCTAAGTAGGTTAAAAGTCACTAGGTGATGGTGGCACAGGCCAGCAAGCCAGAAGGCTAAGTTAACTCCCGATTCCCATTAAAACTGAATAGGATCCACTACAAAAGGCAAGTCACAATTTGCGACCCGTTAGGAATCTCTGCCATCACAGGGCTGGTGGCCCGCTGGGGTCAGCAGGCCACCATGTCCGTGATGGCTTTTAAATAAAGTAATCATTGTTCTTAAACAAAGCCCATTTTCCTTAAAAGAAAACAGGATGAGTTTAAAAAGAAAACAATGAAACTTTGAGGTTTCATTTTTTTTTAGAGTAGGCAGTGGTTCGTGTGTCCACTGCTTGCTCTAAAAAAATTTTTTCACAAAGGGGAAGGGTCCCATGGGGACCCTTTCCAGTTTGCAAATGCATTACCACATGCATTTCGTCCGCAAAACCTTGATACATAACACTGGAAATCGGTATTTGGAAGGGCCGCCCTAAACGTGCCTCTTCCAAATTGCAATTTATACACCCAAACTGTGATTATGGAGAATCACAGTTTGGATGTTTCTACAGTGGAAACCCATTTTTGCCACCGCAAATGGCCCATTTATGGAAATCGGCCCATTTGTGACAGCAAAAAAGCTTCGTACATATAGCCAAAATGGATTAATATATTCGGATAAAATCGCTATTTGGAAATCGATATTCTTTCTCTTTTCACATCCAGCCCATAGTTTTTACAGCAGTTAAGCTATTTTCTTGATTGTGCGAGTGACAAATAAATCCTTTCTGGCCTCTCACCTTCAAATAGCCACATCATCGCAATGACAAGTGTCTGTTCACACGAACTGAAAAGCTTACAAAAGCCTTGTGTGCAGAAAAGGTACATTAAACCTACTCCTTCAACAACTTGCAAAACAGGGGTCACAATGTGAGACCCCAGTGTCTCCCAGAAAGTTTTAACTCATACCAAGGTTCGCAGAGTTGTTGCTCAGGGGCAAGAATGTTTCTACCTCTAGACCACTCAGAGCTCTATTGTCCCCATTTACTGTTCTGCACCCATCCTAAGGTACTCATGCTTGTCCGGTCCTAGGATGGATTGCACATATGGTCTGTGTAAACACACTGGAAGAAGGTGAGAGGCATTTGTGATATTAAAACAGATACATTCAGGAGCAGAGGACAGATGGCTGGGTGTAGAAAAAGCAAAGGTAAGCGCACAGGAGAGCCACCAACAGCAGGATATTGTTGCCGACTACAGGGGGCGCACCACTGCATCAGAAAGACCAACCAGCAGCATGGGACTCTTTTCGTTTGGTTTCACCTTTTCGCCGCCCTTCAGCTAAGAGTTCCTTTTCCCTTGTGTTCCTTCTAGGCTCTATTACCAAAGTCACTTGTGCAGGTGTCTATGATGTCCTGGGATCTCCAGCCAGTTGTCCAGGTCTTTGCAGCAATTCAGCAGAGCCCCCTCGGCCTGCAGGCAGGTAGCTCAGTTTCGGAATGCCACAATAATTCTCGCTCGTCTGGTTATGAACGCAAAAACAACAATCATGCTATACATTTGATGAGAAGCCCTAAGTCTCCCATATCTCACTGATATTCATTGACCTTGGACTAACCGGGGTTCTCTTACGACGTCCTAAACCAAAGTCCTCAACTGCTAGCATCAGAGTCGGTTTCTCTCCCAATTTCCTAGTTTTCACTGTGTGCCTGTGGCAGGTACTGTTCCAGACCAGCACTCTCTGTGGGTGTTCCTTGATACCGCTATTTTAAGAATTTTGGTCGGAGGTGTCTATCCAGAGATCAGGCCATCTCACCCACAAAGCTATTCCTTAAGTTTTCCTAATGTTTCTTTCCATGGCTATTGATATAACTACAAGGAAATCAAAACAGTTGATGTGATTATCTTCCAGAGCACAAACACAGAAGATTTACATTTTATCACTAATAAGCATCTTCTTGGAGTGTGCCAGTACATCCCCTTTTCTTGGCTATATGCCCTGGCCATGCGTCCCTTGCTCCTAGCAGTGTGCACCAACTCTGGCCTGTCCCCTGCTCATGCCACTGCTTCAATCCCTCTTACTGATTTTCATGCACTTGTATGCTCCCTTCTCCCAGCCATACTGAAACTACCTTTTGCCTTGTGTGTGAGGCTCACAGCGCACATCCCTTTCTATTGTTGGTGCATTTTCCGCTCCTGGCAGTGCAACTCCTGCCCCTGTCCATGCATTGAGTCCCCCTTACACTGGGTCCCAAACTTCTACCCACATGTGCCCTTCTCCTGGCAGTGATCATCATTATCCTGGCAACATGCACCCCTTAATCTTACTGGCACACCCC
Organism: Pleurodeles waltl; assembly: GCF_031143425.1. NCBI lineage: Eukaryota > Metazoa > Chordata > Amphibia > Caudata > Salamandridae > Pleurodeles > Pleurodeles waltl. Next base: position 332,237,801 of record NC_090443.1, read on the forward strand.
TGCTCTTGGCTTTGACTTTCACCTGCTTGGTCAATCTTCAATCCATCTTTTGTATGCCCATGTCCTCATGGCACAGTACCTCAGCTCACTGTACCCCAGCTCCCACCCATACTTAAACTTTCCCTGAAGTTTTTAGTTCAAGCTCCGTATATCCCTTCTCCTACCCACAATGCCAGTGCCTCTTACCAGGTGGCCCGTTCTCCTATCGGTGTCTTCCCTTCACCTGGTAGTGATCCCCTTCTGCTGGCAGTGTGCTGCCTTATCTAGGTGGCATGATCACTTTTCTCCTACTGGTGTTTCTCTCTGCTGTTGCATCCTCTGTGGCCCTGTTTCTGGACATGTGCCCCCCGACCTTGATGTTTGTGGTATCTGATACTGACAATCTGTCCCTGCTGCTAGTTATGCTCCGGCTGCTCCCTTCCACGTGTTCCCTCTTTCAAGCCAGAGGTCCCACCTTTCATGGGGATTAAGCACCCCTTAATCCTAATGCTGCACTCCCTGCTACTGATGGTCAGGCTCTTGTGGCTGTAGAAATTAAACTGCCCAACATATCCAGAATCCACCGTCCCTCAAAACTGCAGCTCAGCCTCCTTTTGGTCGCATAAGAAGATCATAACATTAAACCCCTATTCTGATCACATTAAAATGACTCCCCATGGAGGCCAGACTTTTGTTCAAATTAGCCAGTACAGGTCACAAGAGCATGCTTGGGAGACAGGCAAGCTCTTTAACAGAAAAACGAATCATCTCCAGGTGACCAGTTGTCGGCCCCAATCGGGGTGCTACTGGTCAAACAGGGGACACTGGTACTCAACTGTGGGGTTTGAGAACGTTGCCTCCGATGCCCTAGGGATTGTTCTAATATGGCTCTTCAAACTGGACCAAGTACAACCCCTTCACCACTTGGCTCTGTTGATAATGATGGCAGAAGTCCGTGGAGGGTCTCCCCCACCATGAAATCCAACAGGAACATCGATCACAGATCCCAATGGTATTTAGCATAATGTCGTGGAATGTCAATGGTCTATTGGATCGTGTGAAGAGTGCTGCTGTATTTACATTTGCTCACTGCCACCTCCCTGACATACTACTACTCCAGGAAACCCATTTTAGGGGGAAGAATTGCTCCTTCTTTGCCCGTAAGGGGTTTGATCGAGTTTACCACTCAGAGTATAATCGGGTTTCCCATGGGGTGGGCATTGTCTTGAAACCCTCCTTCCCCATGATGGTCACAAGTGAGATCTGTGAACCCACAGGGTCACTTCGAAGGTCTGACAAGGACCCTAGAAGGACAGTTGGTGCACCCTGTCAGTGTTTATGTGCCGCCCGCAAACTCTTCCCAATTGCTTCAATAATCTGTCGGATGTCCTCCTGAACTTCCTTCAGGGCATTTCAAATTGAGGGGGTGACTTCAAAGTGGTCCCGGACCCGGATTTTGATGTCTTGGGGTCCCCCTTGAAAGCTAGACAGACTGGGGTGGGCCACCTCAGGGAATGGCTTGATAAGCTCAGGCTGTACGGTGCCTGGAGGACCTGACACCGGTGCAATCGTCAATTCACCCATACTGGCTGTGGACTGCAAGCTCTTTTCCCGAATCCAAACCCTCCCCGTGGGATCTCGGATCACTCCCCTTTTCTGGATAGCTCCCCAAGACCGGGCCAGAGGCTGGTATCTTCAGGACGACCAGTTTGTCCAATTCCTACAAACAGAACTACAGGGGTACATCAAATCCAAATCCATGAGGCTCTGTCTCAAAAGTCACCACAGTATGGGCTGCACATAGGGCAACCATAAGAGAACATGCCAAGGGAGAGATTCGAGCCCAGGAGCGCAAGAGATCCGAACACATTACCCAGCCGGATGCGTGGGCCCTTCGACTGGAGGGGGATCTCGTTTCCGACCCTCGGGAGGAGATCTCCCGCCAGCTAAGTCTAGTCCGCGAGGAGATATCCCAGCACTCAATGGAGGCCACAAAACACCTATGGCAGGCCACCATGGCCCGGGTCTATGGGTGGGGGACCAAAAAAATGTTGCCGTATTGGTTAGCCTAAATCATCACGCTTCAAAAATTATACCAGAGATAATTGACGAGGATGGTGCGCAGAGGCGCTCCCTTCCTGAGATTGTCCAGGCCTTTGCCCAAGACTATGAATGATTGTACACTCCCCTGGAGCAACGCGGTTCACATTCCTGCAGTCATTTTCTGTAGGCTATTTCCCCTTACCTGTTTGTCCACGAGGAATCACAGGCCCTAGATGAACCCCTTGTGGGCATGGAGGTTAGGGAGGCGATTTCCAGATTAAAGGCTGTTAAGAGGCCGGGCCCAATGGTTTTCCATCGGAGTATTATACTCAGTCCTGCAATATCCTTTTACCTCACCTGCTCTCATTAAATGGCTAGGTCTGCCAGATGGGTAGCTTCCCCTTGAAGCTGGACCAAGCTAAAACAGTACTTATTCCTAAAACAAAGCCACCATCGACGTCTTGCAAAGAGTACCGCCCTATATCACTCCTCAACAGAGATGTCTAAATCTTTGCGACTATACTGGCCAAAAGACTTAAAATGGTCCTCCATAAACTGATCCACCTATATCAGTATGGCTTTATGCCATTATGCAGCACGAGACATTGCATTGGAAGACTTCAGGTGGCCCTAGCCCACAGTCACCGGCTATCAGGGGATCTGGGGCTGCTCCTAATTGATTTCGAAAAGGCATTTGACACAGTGAATTGGAGTACCTTCAGTCAGTGCTGGCATGTGCAGGTCTCGGACCTAGGTTTCGGGCCATGGTGAAGGTGCTGTCCTCTACGCCGACGTGCAGGTTAATGGGGCCCTGTCAGCAGCCTTCCCAATATGACGAGGAACCAGACATGAGTGTCCACTGTCACCGCTCCTCTTTGCACTGGTGATTGAGCCATTGGCCCAACTTATTCATTCTGATGCACAGCTCAGGGTGTGAGCATGGGAAATGGCTGAAGAAGATTGTATATCGTTGTACGCAGATGATGTTCTCCTATACTTAGTGGACCCCATGCCCAGCTGCCCCCGCTGTCTCCACCTACTCCACAGATTTGGAATCGAGTCAGGCCTCAAAGTGAACCCAGAGAAGTCGGTACTGATACTCCTTAGCCGACCACAAGACTGCTTTGACTGGCAGACTAATATTCCTATTCGTAGGCTAAGCTTTCAATGCCTAGGTGTATGGGGCATGTTGCACCAGGAGCATGCCTGGTCTCTCAATCTCCAGCCGTTGGTTAGGAAGGCCAAGAATGACCTCACTCGTTGGCAATCTCTCCCCTTGAACGTGATGGGGCATATAGCCCTGTTCAAAATGATACCCCTCCCCAGTTTCTTGTATGTGTTTCAAATCCTGCCACTGCACCAATCATGGTTCAATGTTCTTGATGGCATGGTGATGACATTTCTGTGGCACGGGTCATGTCCTCCTATTGCATTCAAATATTGCTTATGGGGCTCCCTATGACGGGGGTTGGGGATGTCCAGCCTCTACTTGTACTATTTAGCATCCAATCTCTTGGTGATCAACGAGTGGTTCAGGGAGGGTGGGCTGATCCAGCATACAGACCTGAACTATCCATTTTGGGGTTCCTGCGTTTACAGGCCATACTCTATGGGTCCTGTATATCTGAATCCATTCCCTCAGTTACCAAGGAAGTTTTCGTTGTCTGGACAGCAGCACTCCGACACACACGTTGGGGTAGCAGACTCACTCAACAGACCCTCCTTTGGCACGGTATCTCGTTGGTGGAGGTGGCAGCTCTCCCAGGGTTTGAGGCCTGGGACCAAATAGGAATAACCTGATTAGGAGCTATATGGTCAGGGACACAGCTTCGTACTTTTCAAGACCTCCAAAGTACCTGTGCCCTCACTCGCTCCCAATTCTACAAGTGCCTACAGTTGAGGCACGCTCTCCAGGCCCAGATTTCGCTGTCAGCACCATTACTTCAATTTAGCCCCTTAGAGGCAAAAATCTTTACGGGGTACCTGGGACGAGGTGGTATCTCCCACAAATATCGTACGTTGATCGCCAATATGCCTGACACGCTGGAATATCTGAATCACCGGTGGAAGGGATGGATTGGCCCGCTGGTGGAAGAGGATTGGCGCAGTAAGCTGATGGCCCCATAGGAGCTTGCCATCTCCTCCAGGTGGCGGCTAGTATAGGCGTACTACCTGCACCCTGCGTACCTTACACCTCTCTTAATGCATAAGGCTTGCCTCTGTAATGGCTCTTCTTGTTCTAAATGTGGGCATGAGCCAACCATTGCCACTTGGTGTGGGTGTACCCAGTAATTACACTTTATTGGGCCAGAGTAGCAAACTGACACAGACCTTAGGCTGGGAAGTACTACTCTCTCCCAAGCTGATATTACTTGGGGTGATGGAGGGCAAGGGGGCACGAGAGCCGAAAGATTATTCCTGGGAACAGCTCTCCTGGTGGCCAAGAGGAACATTGCTGCGGCTGGATGTCACCCTACCCCGCGTCCCTATCTGAGTGGCGAAGAGGGGTGGACTGGTGCACAACAGGAACGAGTAGTGTATGAAGCTTGGGGGTGTCCATAGAAACATGAACGAGTCTGGGGCAAATGGCTAGGTTGAGGTGGTTGGGACAAGGGGGGATCTCACGAGTCAAATACTGTCATAATGTGATCATACTGATGGAAAGACAAAGGTGGTTGTTCTTCATTTCCTGGTGAGGAGCTTCTGTGTCATTATCTTAATGTTTACTGCTTTTGCATGTATAATACCAAAACTCAATAAAATTGGTTTATCAAAAAAACAACAAAAAAAACAATGACAGCGGTCATAGGCTTCTCAGGAAGGAAGTGCGGGGGTGCTCGAGCAATCAATCAATCAGATTTCTTATGTAGTGCAACTACTCACCCGTAAGGGTCTCAAGGCGCACAGGACTCAACAATCACACAAAAGTGCTATAACCAATTGTCCAACCAAGTGCTTTACTTTCAAGAAAGAGTATTTAAATGTCCACTAAAAGGAATACTACAATACTACACACAAGGTATACATGTGAGGTACAACTTAGTATCCTGGGCTAAAGTCCAGACTACGCCTCTTTCTGCTGCCTCTCTCCAGCCCCTCCTATCCCTCACCCACCTTTCCTCCAGTTTCTGACATAGGCATTTCTCCCTTGGGATTAAGGCAACCATGTGATTATGACTCAACTGCAGAATGCCCCTTTATTGTAAGTCATGCTTTGTCTCTTAGGCCCATATTTATACTTTTTTTGTGACGCGTTTGCGCTGCTTTTTGATGCAAAAGCGGCACAAACTTACAAAATACAACTGTATTTTGCAAGTTTGTGCCGCTTCTGCGTCAAAAAATGATGCAAATGTGGTGCTAAAAAAGTACAAATATGGGCCTTAGAGTTCAATTGCTCACTTCTTTCTTAGTTCATTTGCTTACTCTTGGTGGATCAGTCGATTTGGGTGGCCATCTGGGTTTATCTTCCTGCAGCCTCTCCTTTCCACTGATGGGAAGGAAAGCATGTGAAGCAGCAGCTCCATCGGGTCTCTTCATTTACTATGGGCACCTGCCTGGCAGACGTGTCCTCACTGATGCTGATGTTGCACACCTCTGATGATTGCTTGCAGTCAGGGATGATGGTTCCCGAGGAAAACTGGCTTATACATGGAACAAGCAGATAGCTGCTCTGGGATCAGCACAATGCTATTGGGGTCAATCCCCTCCTGGTAGTTGGGAATCATAGGGACTAATCTCCAACTGGCGGTATGGCATGCACCACCCTAACTGCTTCTGGTAACATGGCTTACTTCAGGCCATGTTTTTTCTGCCCATTACAGCTTAATACAGGAGGTGCTTCACCTGGGTACTACAGCCTGGTATATAGGCCATGCTTCTTCTGAGTTTTAAGGCTTAGTACAAGACATGCTGGATTCAGATCTCAGCGATCTTCCAGTCAAGTCATCATGCTCTCCATGAGGTACTGCTGTGTGAGAGACTGAACCCTGTCATCACACCTGTACACTTCTCTCTCCCTCTCTCTCTCTCTCTGTGCAGTTGTCCTCTTCTGAAAGCCACACCAGATCTCGGGTCACACTGCACTTGCTCCTCCTGGACAGGATTTATCCTGCAGGGTTGGCAAACTTCTTCCATCTCTGTGCAGGCAGGCTGACTTCTGTGTGCTTTAGGTCAGGTATCCAGGTCATCCGGCAAGGGGAAGACTCGGATGATATCCCCTGAAAGCTCTGGCTGCACAGCAGTCCTTTGAGCACACTGCAGAGCACTCCTTTCCTTGGTCTTAGAGAACCATAACAGCAGATAGGATGCGTATCCACTGTGTTCACTATCAGAACTGGCTCAAGGTGGTTTTCTTTTGAGTATCCTCTCCAGGCTGCTCTCCAGACACAGCCCTTGTGTGGGATGATGCTTCTCACAGCAGGGTTGTCCCCTGGTTGGTGCACCCACAACTGAAGGACAAAGAGGTGTGAACTTTCAGCACCTGGTTGTCAGTATCCAAAGTGAAAGACTGAGCAGGAAAGGCAAAATTATGGATCTTACTTGAGGGCCACCCTTCACCTTGCACAGTAGTCCACACTACCATTTGCCAAATGGTAGTGGTTCCAGATGAGCAATCATCAGGACTTGGCTCAACAAAAAGCCTAATCTAATTGAACATCTAAAAAGAGCTTTGTCTCCTCTTCCCTCATGTCAGTGCCTAGGTCATTTCCCTCCAGAATAAAGAATTCCAGCAATACACTTCCACTCTCTGGGACAACAGCCTTACTGCCATCTTGTGCAAAAGACCAGGCTGGGAATGTGCAAAATGGATCCCACAGGCCTCCATTACTCTAGTTCACACACACACATGCCCGTACCACACAGGCAACAGACACAAACAAGCACATCGTACATTTGGAATGTTAGTGCTAGGGGTCAGGTAAACACATAGAAGTGGACATTTACACAAGTGGACAAGTAGGCCTCCACTCCAGTGACCCAGATAAAAAGATCTGGCCACAACATAGGATTCACAAAACACATTATGATGCTACAATCTTTCTATGTGCCAAACTCATGACAGGGGCAGTAGTCTACTGTCTGTCAATGACCATGCACTCTCTGTGCCCCTTCATATGTTGGGAGAGGTCTAGAATCTCACTCAGGTACAAAGTCCTAAGCTTCTGTGAAGAACACACTTCCAGGGCCAAAATCAAAAACCAGGATAGCAGATATACACAGTTAGGCACTCAGGGCAGGGGAATACAACACCACACAGGGGACACTCCGATCTCAATACCTGTGATCTCTATGAAGAAAAGCTCTTCCTTTGGGAACTCCTTTTCCCAAACAAAACAAAACACCACACAGGGGACACTCCCATCTCAATACCTGTAGTCTTTAAGAAGAAAAGCTCTTCTCTTGGGAACTCCTTTTTCCAAACAAAACAAAAGCTCTGAATCAAGCTCTCTTTTTCTCTAAGAGAGCTTTCGAAATCTGGAACACCATTCATCCTGCTTTAAGGCCAAGACTTGTTATGACAATTTTCAAGAAAAAGCCCCAGGAATTAACCTTCCTTTTTTACTTCTAGATGTAACAGCCTTCAATTATCTGTTAAGATCTGAGCAGCCTTGAACAAATCTGAACTGAATATAACTCAAACATCTAATTGGTTCTGTTACACTGACAATGACTCTACAATATCACTTTTTACAGACAAACGTTCTAAAGTATTTGGGACTTTATTACAAAGACTGAATCTGATGCCTTTTGTCAATGAGTCTTTTGCTTCTTCTTGTTGAATAAGACTATAAACTACACGTGTTTTTTCCAATATACAACAGTATACCTTACGGTGTAATTTAGTGTAAGCAATAGTGTTGTTAACATCTTTTAAACTGTGCATTTGTATAATTTATATTGTATGTCTGAAACCTCCTATCCCTATTTAAAGTACTCTGCTACCCTGGTGGGTCTGGTTTCTGCTATATAAAATTGTAAAAAATAGGAAAACAAGTTACTTAACTCTACACATTGAAACCCAGTATTGAAATATTTAATAGATTCACATGTTTGAATCTTTCCAGTCAATAAGGTGGGAGTCCCCTGGTAATTATAATTAGCACTGTATAGTGAAGCATTGTCAGCAAATCTTCAGCTAATCAGAGAGCAGCTACTGAAGCACTCGTTCCCTCCGGGGACACTGTTGGGCATGGCTCTCTGAGGCAAAAAATCCTGAACAATTTCACTTTTTCCTCCCAGCCTATGCTGTCTCCCCATGCCAGAAATTGGCACTCTGGACACTTCCCCGTTGTCTGGAAGCCCCCCTGTACCAGCATACCCACACACTGTAGACCCCCATGCGGTGTGCTGGCGCAGTAGCCCAGAAGGGCACCATACAACTCAAGAGTCTAGGAGCTCAGAGCACTTTTCCTCTGTCAATGCAAGGTGAAAGTGCCCACGCCATCCATACGAGTAAGAAAGTGGCACTGTCACTCCTGTGCAAGTTTCAGTACCTGGGCTAGGCCAGGTATGGATGGGGGTGGGTCTCTCCACCCCAGGCGTCCATACGAATGACCAGGTGGGGTGGTTCTTATGTGGATGCACACAGGGCCGAAGTGACAACAGCAAGCATATTTAAGCACAAGTATTCATGATAGGAACGGAGTTTGAGGGCTCAGGACTACTGAGTCGTACGAGCATCATGTGGTGTCTGTAACCAAGTGTCACCTACCTTGGCAGGTTGGAGCGTGCACTAGGGCACAAGTCCCGGGAAGTGCCGAACACCCATGTGTGTTCGCACTACCACTGAGAGTTGCTCTACCCATACAGTGATATGGGACACCAAGGCTTGTTGAGTCCGGTTACAATAAGGGATTGCAGCCTCATGCTGTTTGGTATCATTGGACTCAGGAGGAGAAGCCCGAGCCATTGGTAACAGTAGCTTCATGAGCCCTGGCCAGGAAATGCTACTTCTGGGAAGTGAGCATTTCAAGGCTTTGGGACTGGTTCTGGTGCCCCACAAATTAGGCTTCAGTCAAGGAGACGCGGGCTAACAGCACATCTGCACATTCCCCTGATGACCGCTATAAAACACGGGCCCCTAAAATGACATATTCCTGCCATTTGATGCCTAGTGAGATAGATGGGGGTTGAGGTTGTGACACTTGGCCTCCCGGAGCCAGAGTCTGACACCCATAAAGATAAAGATCTACATTCCAGGACCCCCGGGCAGACACTGAGGAAATTTAGGGGAGACATCTGTGGTTCAAAGCAATGCCCTTTAAATCACCCCCCACGTCAAACGTTTTACTAAGTAGGGGTACTCAAAGTCTGCAACTTAGAGTACCACCAATGGATACATGGGACAAGTGTGACTGGACCACGCTGGGGCACTGTCAGAGGAATCTGGGTGCCCAGGAGGATAACTGTCCAAGGAAAGGGATCCACACACCCTTACTGATTAGAGACTGGACTGAGGCTAATTTCCTGCTGCTGTGTGGCATCCTGAAGTGTCTCTCAAAGGGCAGGTTGGCTGCCCCTGTTCTCTGCGGAGGTCTCAGGGACATCAAAGACCTTCTGAGAGGGACCTATGTCGTGATCGGTAATATCTGGAGAGCAGTGCCCTCTGTTTGTGTGTACGTCGTGCCAGACTACACCTGCCAGGAACAGTGTGCGTATTGACCAGGAACTAAGTCTGGAGACAGGGCACACCAGGTGTAGCGTAGCAAAGTACTGCTCGCACTACTGCTGTATGGCTCTTCATTGTAGAGACCACTGCACCCGAGACAGCTTGTAAGTGAATGGATCACTGTTGTGGGACTCTGCTGCGGCCTCATTGTGGTCAGGTGGGAGCATTTCTCTCGTGTGACCCTCGGCTGCATGTTTATTGTGTTCTGTGCCCCTTCATAGGTTGGGAGCTGGGGAGGCATGGGTACAACCAGAGGAGTGCTTTATGTGACCTAGTACTGCATGATGGAAATTGAGCCTAGTGTGTTCATCCGGAAAGTCCAGTACTGCTTAGGTCACAGCATACTGGGCAAAGTACCTCAACCCAGAGGGGTATGGAAACTAAGGCCCTCATTCTGACCCTGGCGGTCTTTGACCGCCAGGGCGGAGGACCGCGGGAGCACCGCCGACAAGCCGGCGGTGCTTCAATGGGGATTCCGACCGCGGCGGTAAAGCCGCGGTCGGACCGGCACCACTGGCGGGGTCCCGCCAGTGTACCGCGGCCCCATTGAATCCTCCGCGGCGGCGCAGCTTGCTGCACCGCCGCGGGGATTCTGACCCCCCCTACCGCCATCCAGATCCCGGCGGTCGGACCGCCGAGATCCGGATGGCGGTAGGGGGGGTCGCGGGGCCCCTGGGGGCCCCTGCAGTGCCCATGCCACTGGCATGGGCATTGCAGGGGCCCCCGTAAGAGGGCCCCTAAATGTATTTCACTGTCTGCTGCGCAGACAGTGAAATACGCGACGGGTGCAACTGCACCCGTCGCACAGCTTCCACTCCGCCGGCTCGATTCCGAGCCGGCTTCATCGTGGAAGCCTCTTTCCCGCTGGGCTGGCTGGCGGTCTGAAGGAGACCGCCCGCCAGCCCAGCGGGAAAGTCAGAATTACCGCCGCGGTCTTTCGACCGCGGAACGGTAACCTGACGGCGGGACTTTGGCGGGCGGCCTCCGCCGCCCGCCAAGGTCAGAATGAGGGCCTAAGTCTCAAGAGGAACTGGAAGGTCTGGTGCGGTTTAAGTCATCACATACCAGTCTAGTGCCTCCTGTGGAAGGGGGTATGATGCTAGGAGTTGGTTGAAGAAACCTGGTTCCGTCCAGGAACCCCCAGTCATCAGAGGCATGGCACTCAGCACTTTCTATGTCGGATTAAACCTATCTGGGGCCACTGGAAGCTTACGGGCACCAGACAGGGTGTCTCCAGTCCAGAAACACGGACCTGGTAACTTGTTGTGTGCAACCTGAAATATTGAGGGTGGGTCGAGTTAACACGCCCTGACGGCACCTCTCCATTTAAGAGGTGATGAACTTGGTAACACTGGATTATCTGCCAGGGCTGGGCGCCTCTGAGTCTAACGGTTGGCCCCGGTGACTATCCCCCTGTGTTTTGATGACTGCTGAGTGAACCTCCCATTGGGAGCCTGAACGTCTCCTCCTTAATGGTTTACTGGCTGTTGGCTTTCCTGAATCCCACCTTGACCTCAAAAGCTGGGGGGTTGTGACTTAGTCATGAGTGGCTGGGTGCCCAAGGGGAAAGTTACTATAATCTTTGGGGTTGCGGTCGGGCGAGGTTAACTGGAGGTTTGTTGGCAAGTGGAGGACAGGTTGCAACCCAGAGAGTGTGCAAGCATATGGGCATCCACTTGCCAGATATCAGGGCATCACATAAGGGTGCCAGGAGTCAGTGCATACAAGAGTGTGTGTGCGTGTACCAGCGACAACTGATACCTGGGCCCCATGACTAGGCACAGGGTGGATGTGAGGGAGTGGGTCTAAGCAAGAACAAGTGAGTGCTGGGGCATCAAAGTGGTGTTGCTGGGTACTCAGGCTCTGCCAGGGATTTCATAAGGTTGACATCACAGTTTGCTAGCGCGGCTGAGGCAGCGGATTTAGGTGGGAGTGTGGCTTACTGTGATATACATTACGCTGCTACTGTCAGCCCCAGGGCGCACCCTGGATTGCATGTTACACTGATCCTGGGTACCTTGAGGGTAGGCCTAGTCCTGACAGCGGGTGGGCACCTTAGGGGGGGTGCATGAGTGCTTTCCTCAAATATATATACAGTGATCAATGTTTAACATGCTGCGGGCCTATTATCATGTGTTGCGGGGGTGATTGAGATTCACGCCCAAGTTTACATTGAATGTTTTTGTGTGTTGTGTGCTCACTGACATTTACACTGGGATTACATTGTAAACAAACTGCGTTAATCGTGTGTGTTTAACAATTTTTCTATATATGCAACCCGTGTGAATTCTCTTTTTGGGGTTGTTCAGCCGGGGTGTAATGTGAACGTGCTGTGCCGTTGCTTTACACATTGCCTCCGAGATAAACGCAGGTTATCTAGCAGGTGTACTTGACCATCCCGGACAGGAGTGTTACGTTCCGTCTGGCTGAGTGTACGCTTTAGACAAATGGAACACGCAGCCTCCATCAGCCACCATACCTCAAAAGGTGTGCAGGTGTAATAGAAGAGGTATTCATTGAGTCCTAATCGGGAACAAGGGTCACATTTGAATCTATGAAAGATTTAAATACTGGAGAATGACAGTGTTCAGTGAAGTACATTGTTTTTTCCAGTATTGAAACTTTCAATATTTCACATGCTTGAATCTGTATAATAATTGTATTACCTGATAGCGTGGAGGTTGGAAATGCGAATCATGAGTAATAAACATTGACATTACTATAATTATAAGTTGAAAATCTCACCTTATTGAATGGGTTGGCAGGGCTGCTTGACCTACAGCTGTGTCCTTCTTTGATGTTGCATCCACACAGTAATTTCAGTAATATTTGATAAACGCATGTACATTAGTCCATGTAGCGGCCCTGCATATGTCCGGTAAAGACACTTCCGCAAACAGGGCAGTAGATGTGGCTACATCTTTTGTGGAGTGCACTTTAACTCTTCCAGTCAACGGACATCCAGCATTTTAATGACAGAGGACAAGAGCTGCAGAGACCCAATGACTATTCTGCTCTTTGAAACACCATAACATTTCCTTGTAAGGGTAAATCTGATCTGGTTTCCTAAACATTTTAGTTCTTTTTAAATAGAACTTCAGGCATCTATTGACATAAAAAGTACGAAGTGCTTGCTCCACTGCATTGTTTGGAATTAAAAAAAAAGTCTTAAGGATTATTAACTCTTTGAAATGAAAGCTAAATAGTACTTTAGAGATAAAGTGAGGATTGGTTCTCTGTTATGCTTCAATTGAATGTAGGGTTCTCTAACTGTAAAAGCATGGATTTCACTGATCCTTCTGGCAGACGTGAAGGCTAGCAATAAAGTTACTTTCCAGGACAGATGTTTCAGTTCTGCCTAGTTAGTGGATTCAAACAGGCTTCTCATTAATTGCGATAGTACAGAGTTCCATTGCCAAGCAATAGGAGACTTTTTTTATTGGTGAGAAAGCCTTGAATAGTCCTCTCAAAATATTTTTGATCAATCTGTTATTCAACATGGCTCTCTATTCGTTCTGTTGAGGAGACTGGGAATCAATGAAAATGAAGGAAGTGTGTAAATAAATATCCCTGTCGATACTATCTGAAATGTGTTCCCCCACTGGCCTCTTTGTGGGAATCAGCAGAAATAGAAATGGTATATGTTGCAGTGAGCTACTGCCAAAACGTCTAGGTTTTGACTTTCCTGAAATATTTTCGATAGCTGGCTGGCATTGGTTTAGGTCCCACTAGTGGCACTCTCTCAAGGTTCTGCTGAGAGAGTTCACCCACTGGTTGTCTATTCCAGGATCCTGTTCAACTTTCAAAGTAATTTTGTGTTGGACAATCCATTTCCAGAACCTCTGAGCTTCCTTGGATAGTAGATGTAACATTATGCCTTCTTGTTTAAGTAAAACATTGTCATAGTTTTGTGTCTATGAACTAGTACTACCGAATTCCTTATTTTCGGGAGAAATGATTGAAGACCCAAGCTTTAAGAATTTGTTATGCATCCTTGCTTCTTGAGACGTACTTTAACCGCAAACTTCGAGATCTTGTAAGTGCGCTCCCCATCCTTCCAGAGAGGTGCCCATGATCATTACAAACTGGGGCTAAGTGGATATGAATATCAGGCTTGGGAACACATTATTTATTGCTTCCACCACTCAATAGTTGATGCCATTTTGTGGGTGATCCAAATGACATCTTCGAAAGTCTCCTGGGTCTCTATCCACTGTTGGTCTAATCCCCTCTGTAATGGACTCATATGAAGACAACAGTTTTGAAATAAATAGATGCATGATGACATCATCCACAATAGCAACTTCTATGTTCAAACTGAAGTGAACATTATTTTCGAAAGGGAAGATCCAAAACGTGTTAGCCGCTGGATGCTTTGATTTGTTGGAAAAGCTTTGCATGAATTTTTATCCGGTATTGCACCTGGAAATGTTATCGACCTGCAAGGCTGGAGACAGCACTTGTCCTTGTTCAATTTTAGGGCTACATCTTTGAAGACTTGGAAACAGGCTCTTACAGAGGTTTTTGCTGATTGAAGTGAACAACCCTTAAATTGTCTACTTATGGAATGATCTGGTGACCATTCCTTCTTAAGTAAACTCCTATTGGCACTGCACATTTGGTAAATATTCTGGAGGCAGATTTGAGATCAAGGGGGAGGACATTAAACTGGTGATGGCTTCCAGTCACCTCGAATCTTAGAAACTTCTGATGTTCTACATATATTGGTTTACGTGGAAGTACGCATCCATAAGGTCCTGGGATGTCATAAAATGTCCTGGGTTTAGTAAATGAAATAAACCCTGGAGCGTAATCATTCTGAAAGATTGTTTCTTTAGGAATTTGTTGTCTCAAACCTGCCACTGGTCTCCATTTGCCTCAGGTTTTCTTAATAAGGAAAACATTTGAATAGAACCCTGTGTTTCAATGAGTGTTGGTGATCTCCTCTATTCCTTATTTTCACAAGAGTGATAAAATGTTCTCTTTTAACAGATTAATATGTTGATGTAACCTCCTGTGAGGTGGATTTTGTGGAGGTTCCAACCCCCATGATCTGAAGAAATAGAATTCCAGCAGTTCTAATGACTGGAAAGTCCTTCGCATCCATGATGAGGTGGTGAACGGAGCCTGAGGATTGTCACTGGCACCTTGAGGTTTCTTGTCCTTTGCCAACAGCTGTGGGCCTCTTTAGGGGAACTTGCCTTGAGTAGACTGCTGCAGGTGGTGGCCTGTATTGATGTTGTGAGTAAGGTTGGCAGTAGACCTGTTGCGACTGGTGAAGTTTAAATCAATATGACTGGCAAAATCCCTTATAAGAGAACTGCCCCCTTCCTCTCGTGTCATGAAAACGGTGGTAACAACACTGTTGTAGCACTCCTAGAGACCTTGTTGTCTCCATGGTGGATTTAATAGACAGGACAGTGTTGTCCACAAGTATGTCAAAAAGCTTCTCTCCATTGTACAGCATGTGTAATATTTTCACAAGAGCCTGTATCTATTATTTTGGTGATGCTCTCTCTCCTTCTCTGAGTATTTCCTTCCTTTTGTGTGTCTTCAGGCAAATATTGTAGATATTCGCCAGATTGGACCACATTTGCCTATCATATTTTCCAAGAATAGCCAATGCGTTGCAGGTCCTGATAGTTGTGGCAGCCATTGCAGAGAATCTTTTCCCACATTTTCTAAACATCTGCCCTCCTCATCAGGGGGTGCAGTGCAAGGAGTAGTTGGATTTCTTGACCTCATTTGAGCCTCTTTCATGAGTACAGGGTCTGGATGCAGTTGCCTGATTAGAATGGCTGGAGAATCTTCTGGGGGCTTTGTACTTCTTGTCTAGGTGAGGTATCGCTGGCAATGGATTTGTCATCAGTTTTGAGCCTTCCGCCCATATGTAGTCCACTTTTGGGACAGCTTTGACTGATGATTTTCTTGTAGAGTCCTTAAAATGGTGGAGGATACATTGTGTTTGACAGTTACTGAGTCATCAAAGCTTTTTTATACTTGCTCAAGGAGGGAATGGAATCCTCCGATGTCATATGGAAGTGAATTTGCTGGTGATGGTGTACCAGGTGCAGAAAGTGAGGAGATGTAATTGTCACATTCCTGCCCAGTTTTGGGAATCTGATCTTGTGTAATTTCTCCTTCATCAAATTACCTATCATCACTATCTACATATTTGTTACAGATTGCATTGTTTGCTAGTATTCTCATGGGCACCAGACAGGGTGCCTCTAATCCAGAAACACGCACCAATTGCTTCTGTTGTGTTGGTGTTCTCCGTTGGTTTTCTGGATGAGGAGTACATCGTGATGTAGTGTGCAGAGGAGTAGTAGCCGGTTGAATCGAGAGTAGAAGGTTACTAGTTTCTGGGAACCTTTTGTAAGAGTCCGTCGGCATTTGACAAAGGTCAGTCACTAATTCTGTTGGCACTAGCATAATGTATTCTTGGTAGTGTGAGTGATTATCTTAATCCTCAGTAAATGAATAATGGTAATGTTTATCAAAAACCTTGTATGATTTTACCTTCTCCTGAAGTCTATACTGGACTTAAGAGTCACCATGTAAGTACTCATTATCCTTTTGGCGCTTTACATTTAGTTGTGTTTGGATGTGTGTGAGGCCAGAAGGGCCTTCTTTTTCTGGTACCTCTACTTCTAGTAGATACACTGGTGGAAGAGAAGAAACTTTACTTGGTAAAGTCTGATCTGGTGGGATAGAAATTGGAATTCTTACTTCAGATATCCAGGTTGTACAGTCATTTATAGACCTTTGTGTTTGAAGAAGGATGTTGGTTGCAATGTGTCTTCCATCAATGATGTTACTGCCATGAACGGTATGGTAACTGATTGTCTCATCAACACTATTGTCATTGTCATAGATGATTGTATCGTAGAGGTAGTGGTAGCCATTGTCATCGCAGTTATTGTCTACTCTTTTTTTTGCCAATGAGTATTTTGTTGATGATGGGTCCATCTATTGTTTCATTTTCACTGAAGAAGTTTCCTTTAATGAGGGAGTTGAAGGATCAGACCTAATTTTAGATGTTCTTTTGTCAGAAGAAGATTCCTTCTTTTTCAGGGGTTTCTCAACCTCTGAGGTCTTTTCAGTATGTTTAGTCTTGATCATCTTCTTTGAAGGTTCTTCAAAGCAGACTTTTTCCTCCTGTCTTGCTCTTTTCTTGAGGGAAGATGAAGTCTCTTCCCCTTTGATCCCCAGATGTAGGACTTTCCAAAGCTCTCTCTATCTCTTAATAGGTTTGCTGATAATCTATGGCAGTGCTTGCAATACTAACGTTTTTGGTGGGGTTAAAGGCAATATAGGCTTTCATTGGGAGATTTCTAAGAAAATAATATGAGTTTCCTACAAGATCTGTATGGCCTAAAGAGGTCTTTCCTACAACTTTCTGACATATTATTTCTGTGAGAAATAAGCAGCTAAAACATTACCTTAAGCTTGTAGATAACAGAAAAACATGTCAAAATTTAAAGTAAACCAACTGGAACATTGATGAACCAAGCACAGCCAGGGACACTACCTTTGACATGACACGCAGTAAGAAATCTCAGGCATGGTGGCCAAGGAGGGTAAGAGTGCTCCAGGAGCTGCTCTCTGATTTTATTGTACACTGCTTATTGTAATTACTGTGGGACTCTCACCTTGACAAGCGGAGAGATTCAAGAATGTGAATTTATTAAAGTTTCAATACTAGAGAATACAATATATATAGGGACTTAAAGTTACCAACATATCCGTGGTAGTGGAAATGGCATCAAGTCTGCAGGAGGACACTGTACACAACCAGGAGCCTAGCTAAACAAGATGATAAAATACAAAGATGAATCCAATTTTGGGGGTTAGGAGTCCCCCGAAGAATGGTACTGGTGGTTGGAGCCCACCTCCAGGAATCATATGTTTAAAACTGCTCATTCCAAGGATAAAGCCTTACAAAGAGCAACTTCATGAAAGGCTGTCTGTTTCGTGCTACGCCCAGAGGCTGTGGGCACCAATCGTTAACTGTAAGCCACGGGTTAACTAAAAGATACTGTACTTTTAAGGTTTATGGCCATTGCAACATTTAGGGCTTGATTTCCATCACAAATGTGACGGGTATCCCGCCCACCATATTACAATTCCACAATATCCTATGGAAATTGCAATATGGCAGATGGGATATCTGTCACATTGTGACGGATTAACCCTTTCACCAAACTCTAGATCAGGCCCTCAGTCACATCCTTTATATTCCCCATTGAGGTGGGAGAACCCAATTTGTAGTTGTTGCAGCCCGCGGGAAAGCAAAAGTATGTATCTCTGTCCCTGGAAATCCCTTGGGTCTCAAGACCACAGCCATGTGTAAATGGGTATCCTCTAGAACCATCAGTATCGCTTTCATCACCTACCTCACTCCCCATGCTGAGGTGTAAGGAGTCACGGGGAGAACATGCTACGACATGTAGGAAGTGCTGTGCTCATAGTGATGGGAACAGGAAGGTTTGTGCAGCCAGATGAACCCACTGCGTGGTCCATATTTGAGTTGCATGACAGCCACAAAAGAAGTTGAATGCTCTAGAACCCTGCATGTGCCTGGGGAAAAGAGAATGCATAAAGAAATGGCAGGGCTGTAGATGATCGCCCCATAAGACCTTGTGGGCCTTCAAAAATTAGAATATCAGGGCGTAAAAGTTTTGATGAAATGTTTATTACTTGCTAATATTCTGAGAAGTGTGTTACAACCAACTGGTCTGGCTTTTAATAATGGAAAACAAATATGGTTGTTTAACTTGTCATAGGCACTGGTCAAAGGCAGTTAGGCTTCCATTATAGATTATGTGCTGACTTGTCAAGGCATGTAGGCTTTGCTTTTCAATGGTCATCTGCAAGGTGCTCATCAGTAGGAATTTTAATATACTGTTTGGTATATTGCCATTGTTTACTGTTTAGAAATGTCTTCAAAGACCCCGACAGCCAGCATTGTTTATTTCAATCTGTCATTCAATCGTAGGGATTCTGTAGCATTAAAAACAGAGAAAATTGCAAATGGCAACTAAGCACTTTGTAGACGGTCCTTATTACAGCAAGGTCTTCAGGGATCCCCTAAACACCAGAAGATACTCTATACTTCACATATTTTTATAAATTTATTCTGTGCCCTCTTCTGCTTGCCAGAGTTCCATGAAAGGAATCAGCAGCCTGGTGTCCAAGGAGAGCAGCATTAAAGTATTCAAAGTGTGATGAGTGACTGTACTTTTCAGGACAATAAGTACTGAGTGATGATGGAATGTTCTTTTCAGATGCAAAATAATCCCTTGTGTATCCCAAAAGAGACTGGAGAATAAATCCAAAGATCCCTTACAAGGATGGTTTACTGTGTCAGTCCAGTGCCTGAATGGTCAGGAGCCGCCAAATAAGTCAATGGCTGAAGGAGTCAGAACTGCAGCCAATTTTACGTAGATATACATATTACTGAAAAAAGACAGTTAAAACGGGGTTACAGTTCTGGCTTAAATTAACAAATGCACTGATATAGCAATTATCCAAATAAAATGACAAGAAAATCTGAATTTCATTAAAGACATGGAAGCTGACATCATGCATTATTCTTTTAATGCTACTCCACACAGCACTTGGAAGTAGTTTACGTCATAAAGAAAAGACACTCTAGAACTGAACCATCAGAACATGTGAAGAGTGTGTAGTCATCAATCTGCTTCTTTAAATGCTGCATTTCTGAAGTAAAACGCAATCCAAGCAGTCCTCCGAAGAAAGCCATCTTAGATGTAGAACGTCAAACCAACCTTCTCTGAAATTAAGAAAAAACTAAACAAGATGATACAACAACTCATAACAACAAGTATACTCTGTGTAGGCAAACCTATTTATAATCAAACATTGGAGATGAAAAAGTTTTAAATAATACATATAAACAGTTAAAATTAATAAATACTCTCTGAAAAGTCATCATATATTGATAAATGTATTGATAAAAGTATTTTTTCCCTTTTATTCGTACAATTTCAGGGGTTGAGGGTGGTGGGATAATGTCACCCTTCATGTCTTTAATGAAATTCAGATTCTCTTTTCATTCTATTTGGAGAATCATATTTCATTACAAGACAGGAGGCTTCCATTATGCATGTTGAAAGCTCTTCAGTACCACATCAGACATGTGATCAGTTGGTTTAAGGTAATGTTTCACAAAGGTGGAGTAATTAGACTAATCTGCTACTTTTAACTGTCCTCCAATTCACCCCCTTTTAAAAGAGCTTGACTCACCACAGCACCCCTCTTGTAATGAGCTTGATATTTCTGTAAATCGATTCCTGCGGACTGGATTGTTCATTTTACTCATCTAGCTATCATAGCTGTAGTAACTGCTTTGAAAGGCTTAGCATAAGAAATCAAAAGTTGTTTAGTTCCATCTGGTCGAAATTCACTCATTCTGGCATCATACTCTTTCATGCAGCTCACGACACAGCTTTCAACAAGAATCAAAACTTGGATAAAAAATAGTATCACACATTGTTTTTGTTCTCTTAGTAATTTCAAAGGTAACTTTAAAAGCATCATACATTTTATAACTTACCTCCAATGCCTTAACGTCTGTCACACGAGTACAAGAAATCAAACAGAGTAACAAGGCTAATTTCATGGACAGTCTTTTCAAGTCTAACTATCTGTTACTAGGCCAGAAACAAAACATAGAGAGAATCAGATTAACATCCCAGCAATAATTATATCTAGCTTTGGGAGGTCTCCTCAGCCTAATACTTTTGAGTACCTTGAAGACCAAAACATTCTTACCTACAGTTCTGTTGTTAACAAGACTATGACCTGCAGAAATTGCAGACCTATACAAATTAATAGTTCTGTAGCCAAGACCTTTCTCAAATTGTTCTACAAGAATATTAACAACTTCTATTATAGGTGCCTCCACGGGATACCAATTCCTTCCCAAGCACCAACAAACCCAATTTCTCCATATTCCTTTATACTTAGAGTGGGTACCTGGAGCCCGGGACTCTTCTAGGAGTTCCCAAGCTGATCTCAAAAGGCCTGACAATTCTCTATATCTCCTGATACTCTACATGCAAGTAGGTTCAAAGATCCATTCAGAACTAGCTGGTGTTCTCCATCTGCGTTTTGAAGTAATCCTTGCCTGGCTGGAAGAAAGCATGGAATGTCGCAGGCTAATTCCAATGTCATTGGGAACCAAGCCTGAGAACTCCAAAAAGGAGTTACTAGAACTAGGGAGCTTTTCTCTTGTCTGATCCTCTGTAGAACTCTCTGAATCACAGCACACTGGGGAAATGCATATCCTTTTATCCCTTTTCAGGATTGAAGAAAAGTGTTCACCACTAGAGCCTCTGGGTCTGGCATCCAGCTGTATTATGTTTTCAGTTGAGATATTAGTCTGCTCGCAAAGAGGTCTATTTCCAGAGGACCCCAGATTTGTGATATTTTCTTGAAACAAAGATTGTTCAGCTTCCAGATGCTGAAGTCCCTCAAGAACCTCGAATTCCAATCTGCTGATACGTTTACTTTCCCAGGTAAATACTGTGCCTTCAGACTAATTTTGTGTTCCAAACAGAACATCCAGAGCTTCTTCACTAGACTTGATAGGTCTGTGGCTTTTGTTCCACCTAAGCGATTTAAATATGCTACTGCAGAGACATTGTCCATTTTTAACACAACTGCTCAGCCTTGTAAACATTTCAAGAAACTCATCAGTGCATAAAACCCTGCTGTCAATTCTAAGTAGTTTATATGATGTTGTTTCCCTGCAAGAGATCACAAACCACCAGTTTCCTGTGAACCTAGGAGTGCACCCCACTCCTCTAAGATCGCATCTGATTCCAGAATAAAACCCGGGGTGCAACCAAAGAACGCTCTAACCTTGCTTCCCCATCTAGAAGCACCATGTCCCCAAACTATAACCCTCTCTGTAAGGCTTTTGCTTGTAATCTTTGCAAAGGCCGATAATGTAAAGAGGCCTAGAAATATTGCCTGAATAGATGACGAAAGAAGTCCTAGAAGTCTTGCTAACTCCCTTAGAGTTACAGTTTCTCATTGGAGAACATATCTTATCTCATTCCAAATTATGGTAATCTTTTTTAAGGGTAAAGAAAAGATCACTTTTACAGTGTCTACCATGCATCCCAAGAATTCTAGGCATCTTGAAGGAACGAGAACTGATTTCTCCTTGTTTACAATAAAGTCCAAATTCGTTAGTAGAGACATAACCATGCCCATATCCAAAATGATTTGTCTCTTGCATTGAGGCATAATAAGGATGTTGTCTAAAAAGATGATCATCGGAACTCCTCTTTCTCTGAGGTACAAAACTACTGCTCGCATTTTCTTGGTAAGACACCATGGAGCTGATGATAGACCAAAAGGAAGTGACTGGAACTGGAATAGTCAGACATTCCATGCATATTGTAGGTACGATTGAAAATCCATGGCCAGGGGTATGGTAAAATACGTGTCTTTCAGGTCTAGTTTTATTAACCAATCCTCCTCTAGCAACATATTCCCCAACAAATGGATTCCATCCATCTTGAAATGTCTGTAAATTAAGAACTTGTTCAGTTCTCTTAAGTTTATCACTGGTCTCCATCCTTCGTCCTTTATTCCACAAAGAACAAGGTACTTACAAAACCCTCTAGTCTAAAGGTACCTCTAGAATTGCTCCTTTCTGCAATAAGGATGCAACCTCTTCTTCTGCTATTTTTTGTTGATCGGTGGATAAACTTAGTTCCCTTGTGAGACGTTTTTTAAATGGTTGTCCCCAAAAACCTATTTTGAATCCCTGGACAGTATCTAATACCATTTGATCTTGTGTAATTGCTTCCTAAACATGTAAAAAAGTTTGAGCCACCCTCCCCCTTTTGTTAGGGAATAGGAACAAGGAAAAAACCATAGTACTCACCCTGGTATGATTTAGAGTTTTGGCCTCACAGACTAAATCCTCTTTGGTGGTAGAGGGGCGCCTTTGGTCCTGTCTGCGATGTTCTGCACGACAGTCTTGATTATCTTGAAAATTGGGAAAGCGGGCCAGCAGAAAGTCACCTTCTGCCGACCCTACCAAAAACACCTGCGTTAAACACCTTGCGCATGTTGGTTTGTGCTTTATCAAGTGCAGTAAATGTTGCCACATATTTACTAAGAGTCTTAATCATGTCTTCCCCAAAAAGGAGGCCTTTGGGGTTCTCTGATGGCTCTTTCTCAGCTAGACCCGCCAGTTTTGGGTTGATTTTGGTGAAAACAATTCTACGTCCTTCCTTGTTGAGGCCTGCATTAGCGTTGCCTAGGAGGATCATGGCTCTTTGGGTCCAACTCCTGAGCAAATTGATGTCTACAGAGACTCCATTGGTGTGAGCCACCTCTACCATATCTATTATTCTTGGCAATGGACCAATTACATCCAGAAGGCAATCCTGGCAGGATTTTAATGATCTTTCGACCCCCTTCCTAGGGTCACGTCCCAGTTTAAATAAAAAGGTTATAAGTCCTGGATCAAGGTTAGGTGTGAGACACGCTTTGTCCTCAATCACTCGTTCTGTCTTTAAATATTTATTGTACGTTTCTCAAGAGGATTTCGAATCCAGTGTTTATAAACTTAACATGTGCTTTAGAGGCCACCATTCAGTGCTTCTAGGATGCGTAATGTTGTCCAGGGAAAACATCTCTTCTTCTAGGGGTTCTTTTAAAAGCAAAATAAACGTTACCATAAAAGCTTGAACCATTGTCCAAGCATTCAGCAATTCCATTTAGAATATTCTTCTAAGGGTGGTTTCTGCAATATGCTTACATTTCCTCTTCTAGGACCACTTGAGATAAAACGTGAGTTTTCTCGTCTTCTGTGTCCTAATTATAAATGCATGTGTGGTGCAAGAACAGCCTTATCTGAGCCCTGTGCAATCACAAATCACGAAACCCTTGAAGCTGAGAGGAATAATTCGTTATTTTGCAAAAGGAATTTCTCACAGAACGTTTGACTGTAAAATATTGATTTTAGTTAAGATAAAAGTGACATGTGTTAGAAAATTATAGCTTTTTACACTATGTAACCGGAACGTGACCTTTAAGAGGGATATGTTGTTACATATGAAATGCAATTTGCCCCAAACAGGGGCCTTGAAATTGAGATGAGGGCCACATACAGGCTCCTTTGAGATGTCATTGTCCTAATTTACTTTACTGATAAGCTTGTTTTTCTTTAAAATATAATTTTTCACTGTCAATTATATGCCTTGCAGCTGTGCTTGTAATGCAAACCAGTGAGTGTTTAAACCTATAAAAGGTTCGACCCAACTTGATAAGCTTGAAGTACCACACAGTGCACCACTGTGTTCGTGGCTTCCACCTATTTAATCGCCATGACTGTGTATTAAATGCTATTTCTCTTTCAGACAAATTTTGCTTTGACAGTCTCTAACAATATTACTTGAGGTGGATGGGGTATCCTTTCCCAGAAGGAGTTCATCCTCCTAGGGATCCCGGGTCCAGAACGTATTCATCTGGGGGTAAGGTATTGTGAGAGGCTGCTTCTCCCCCACTAGAAACTAAGGTGTGATTTAAGATATCTGATTCAGTTGTGTCATACCTTACGTCTTTCCATTTTGTGCCGTTTAAGGCACCCATACTGAGTGAGTTGCGTAGACCGCCTGATTTCTTTGTGGGGCTTCGGCCTCCAGAATTAGTCGAGGTGCTTAGACCTCTTGAATTAGTTGAGGTGCTTAGACCTCCCAATTGTTTGCACTCTTATCAATATGTTTTGTTTGTCGCTTCCTTTTGCCCCCTGTACATTCAGTAATAGGAATGTTTTCTAGATTGAAAATGTGTTCTTCTTCGATCTCTCATACATAAAACTTGGCTTAGCGCTTGCCGCACACGTATACATTTCGGTTTGAATTAATTTAATAATCATCTCTTGGTTCCTATAGGGCTCGGTAGGTAGAGGATTATCAATTTCTTGGCCAGTCATTGGTATAAAATATGAACGCTTTAAAGAATTAATATGAAAGTTTAAACAATTATAAAATTCTACATAATTGTAGGGTTAATTAAATTCTAAACACATGTAGAGTTAAGGAATATTACATTATTTTTTTTAAAGTTATATATAGAGAAAAACGGGAGCCTAAGTGTTGAAAAAAACAGCTGACAGAATAATCAGCTGTTCGCGGTCTCTGCAACTGTCAATGTTGCCTTGATGACGTGCTGCAGAGCCCCACATAATTAAGTGTAGGGCCGTTGCCCAAGGAATTCCTCTATACCTGTCGGGCTGATCCGGGACATCAAGGACGCGTTGGGGGTGAATGCACCAAGAGGATTTGGGTTAGAATTTGCTTCCGAGCAGGTAAGCCCAGGAGCGAAGTTGCCTTTGAGCTCGGCACACAGCTCCACCAAGTGCACCAGGCTCAGCGCATCTGCAAACCACTCGGGAGGGAAGCGCAGCAGGAGGTGCTATGCGCCAGAAACATGTCGGCCAACTCGAGGCCCTGGCCAAGGAAATTGTCGGCAGACTCGAAGCCAAGGCCGATCACTCGGAGAGGGCCCAAACCGGTCACGACACACCCAATGAAGCAAATTGTTGGCCGACTCGAGGCCTCCACCGATTGC
The DNA here is from genome assembly GCF_031143425.1 of Pleurodeles waltl. Classification (NCBI taxonomy): domain Eukaryota; kingdom Metazoa; phylum Chordata; class Amphibia; order Caudata; family Salamandridae; genus Pleurodeles; species Pleurodeles waltl. The sequence continues at coordinate 332,263,116 of NC_090443.1, forward strand.
TTGGAGGAGAGCCCGGGCCGATCACAACGTTCTTAACAGAATGACCTGATTCGTTCGTACGTTCGTTAGCTTTATTTCGGTAAAAGTAAATACCATAAAAGCACACCACAATTCACAGTTTTACAAAGCAGCAGGTTATAAACAGAAGAATTCGAACATAAGAAGTTGGACTACATAAGAAGCTGTTAAACATGGGAGTTTTCCTTCTGGAAGTTCGAGCCATATTATAAAATCATATGATGGTGCAAAGATTTGCATGTTGGGCATCAAGATTCAAATACAAGCCTAACAGAACAAGTCACAAAAGGGAACATTTCTATTTAAAAAGATAAGAATATCTATACATTAAAAATGTTTTTAAAGAATAAAAGTGTATATATTAACCATAAAAATTCTTCCTTTAAAAATTTCAAACCATATTAAAAGATCATGTAAGAATACAAAATTTTGCAAGATAAATATCGAAAATCAGATACAGGCTTGGCCGGTCATATTAAATATAATAAGACATTTCTGTTTAAAGGAAAAAAAATATATAAAAAAAAGTCTAGGCATAAAAATACTTTAAGCAATAAAAGGTAATAGGTGCCTGCATTAAAATTCACAGGTGAGTTCATCAACAACCGCTCCCCACGTCTATGGTCGAGTTTACCTCAATTTTTTTAAGCATGTTCAGTCTACAGTGCCAGATGGAGTGTAAGTATTTTGCCAGACAGCAATCCTCTAGAACGGATGGATCAGATTAAAAAATTCTCAAGGCCAGTGGACAGTTCTTAAAACCCATTTTCCTACACAAGGGGATAATCCAACGAACTCTCTGGTTTTGGTATGCAGGACATTGAAAAATGTGGGTTAAAGATTCTTCCCTGGCACAACCCATTGGGCACATCTTCGAAGTGCAGCTAGTATTGGCCCATTTATGTGTTAAAATGCACAAAGGGAGAGAACCTACCCTAAATCTAATATACAATGCACGTGCACGTGGAGAGAGAACTATGTCCATATATTGCGCGGATTCATAATGGCATTTTATTTGTAAAAAACTGCCCGTCATGGATGATGGTGATGCACATGGAGCCAAAACGCATCCTTCAGTGTTTGTGTTGCGTTTTTTGGAATGGATAGCGGATCCTTCCAGTAAGACCCCAAGCCAAGTAGTGTGAAAATCCCTTCTACGTACACACACCACTTGATTTTTGGACTAGTATTATTGGCCATCAGGTTGACTAGCCCACATCTATAGGGAATAAGAGAGTCTAATGACTATAGACGGATCCAATACAACAAGGGCCTGAGCGCAGCAATCTGGCAAATGGGAGGCAAGTTTAGGTCCATTCGAATGGGGAGCATTGGGGTACTAGAAGGAACTCTTAGCAGGGACCTTAAAAAAGAGTTTTCCACTTTTGTCAAATCATCTAGATTACAGTGGCCCCACAGCTCGGCTCCATAAAGGGCTCCCCCCCTTGCTTGTAATTTGTAAATTTCAATTGCGGGTGTCACGGCAAAACTGGGAGATCTAGCTGCAAATCTTATGATACCGCTCGTCCGTTGTTTCAAACGGAAATTTGCTTTCTGAAGATGAGAATGCCATTTGTGCGAATCTTCTAGTTTCAGGCCTAGATATTCAAAATCGCCAACTCTTTCCAATGCGGCGCCCTCTAAATAAATGGGGCGCTGCATCCTACCTTTTTTATCCCCAAACACCATACACTTAGTTTTTGATCGATTGATTTCCAGGACGTGATCATTGCAAAAGGTCATGAATCTCGAAAGCAGGATTGTGAGACCTGTGGCTGTTTGGGATATCAACAAGGTGTCATCAGCAAATAGGAGGCAGGGGATCTTCTGCCCTCCTATTTTGGGGGCATCATTGGAGCACTCCATAAGATACGGAATGCAAGCGTTTATGAAAAGGAGGAATAAGGTAGGGGCGAGTACACAACCTTGCCTCACACCACGAACAGTGGGAAATTTTTCAGTTAGTTCACCATGCTGGCCCCATCTGATTCTACCATAATTTCCAGTATAGAGATCTCTAATGATATTTAAAATAGGGCAAGGGACTCCCATTTTAGACAAGACCTCCCATAGTTTATTGCGAGGTACCAAATCGAAAGCTGATTTTAAGTCAACAAAAGCTACAAATAGGTGGCCTGAATTCACATCAACAACTTTCCATTTAATAGAGATAAAGCGAAATATCTGGTCTATTGTGCTGCTTTTTCTCTGAAGCCCGCTTGGAGGTGATTTAAAATGTGGTTATCCACTATCCATTTATTCAGCCTGCTCAACAATTGGTGGCAAAATATTTTTGGGAGATTGTCAAGGAGGCTGATGGGTCTGTAGTTTCCCGGGAAATTCCTCTCTCCTTTCTTATAGATAGGCACGATAATAGCCTCTTTCCATGAGTCAGGGTAGGATCTGGTAGTCAAAATGGCATTAGAGAGCCTATTAATATACGGGCTCCAGGTGTTCAAGTCCGCTTTGAACATATCAGAAGGAATCCCATCCGACCCAGGGGCCTTCGCTGCTTTTTGGGCTGTGATGGCCAGGGCGGTTTCGTTCAGTGTAAAGAGAGGCAAAGAGGATGCAGGCGAATAAGATGTTATCAGCTGTCCCAGATTTGGGGCATCGAGGGCCAATGGAGAGCCGTACAGTTCTTTAAAATGGGAAAGCCAGGCATCAGGAGTAATATGAGACTCCAAATAAGGGGCTCGGTTCTGATCACTGCGAGATACCAAAATCCAAAATCGTTTGGAGTCATGAGCTCTAGCTGCCTCAAATAGGTCACTCCAGAGCTCCTCTTCATGCTCATGTTTGCTCTTATTGCATATAAAAGCATAATTACGTCTAGCATTGATGATACCTAGTCTGTCCTTTGTCCTTAAGACGCTAACCAGGGTATTTTTAGCCTCTCTACACCTCTTGTTGAACAATTTGGAGCAGGGTAGTAAAGAGGTCCAAATGGAGGGACGTAACTTCAATTGAAGAAAAAGTAAGACTATGGTCAAATAACTGGTGGGAAGAAATTAGATCACACAGTTTATCTCGGAGCTTGTTCGATTTCTCAAAGGAGTCCAATCTTACTGTGCGCCTATTGCTAGACAACTCCATAACAGCAGGTAAAGCAGAAGGAAATACGGCTCCTGCTAGAAGAGGTCTCTTGTACGTAATCTGTAGAGGGGCATGATCGCTAGTGTGTGGACTGCCCACTTCCACATCTAGTATGTAGTGCCAAACTCTTAAATAAAAAAAAATGTAATCTAGTTTACTACTATAAGAACCCCTAAAAAAGGTTGATCTTGCGGGGGTGTCAGCTGGGAAACGGCCATTGCCAAGACGGAGACCATGTGATATCATAAGATCTATTACCTGCGTTGCCCTAGCGCAAGGTTTGTATGAGTTTTGCTGGGTGGAATAGGGAGGAATGTTCCATACACTATCTTCAGGTTGCATGACCTCTATAAGATCTAAATTGATTTCAAGTTGGACATTAAAATCCCCTGCTATTATAATATGATATTTAAGACGAAAGTCTGAAATAAGAATATTTAATAGCTCAATAATAGTAGAGCAATTATTGGAGGGTCCCGGCCTGCTATAAATATTTATACAGAGAACGGGGGAGCCTGAGATTGGTTGGATAGCAATAGCCAAAATGTCATGGGAGTCCACGTATATCTCCTTTATTCCTCCCACCTCTGTCGATTTTACCCAAGTACATAAGCCCCCTACTGCCCTACCTGCTAAAGACGGCATAGCCGGTTTAAAAAAGAAACTAAACCCGTGTCTATATGTGCAGTTTTTTGGCCCATGTTTCCTGGAACATACATACATTAAAATTTTCAACAAATGCCCCCCACTCAATGTCTGCAAGTTTGCCATTGATGCCAGCCACATTCCAGGACAAAAGTTTTGCTGGTGTCTGGGCAATAGAGCAGCTTGGTTTCACGAGAGTGTCGTCTGGAAGGTTGCTGTCAATAAGCTTCTCCATACGCGGACTTGTAAATTGATTAATATTAACGAGTTGTGAACCCAGAGGGGAAGCAACACCTGGGCTAAGTGGATAGAGTGAAGAACCTATAGCCCGTCGGTCTAAGCTAGGAATGGGGACGCAGGAATTAGTAGAGTGTAGTCAATCGATGTCGGAGATGGCCCCCTGGAGATCGAAATCAGGAGCTAATTGGCCACTAGAAGTAGGGCCGGAGCTGGTGTTTGGGGCAGGGTCAGATGGTCCACCTTTTGGGGCCTGATGGCCTAATGGCCTGAAATCTCGATGGTCTATAGAACGGCTCGAGACCCAGTTGGCTGTTCTAGGGAGGAGGTTCGGCTTCATATAACCATTGGTGGGTCGATTGGCGCTGAGAAAAATAGCAGATGGCTTCCTATTTATATTGCGTGCTTCCATATCTAGAAGACCTCTTACCAGATGGGAGTTTTTGAAATTGAGTTTTATGAAGTCTCGACAACCTGGAAGGCCATTCGCACGTTCGGCAGATAAAATGTCGTCATGGATGACTGAGCCACAACCTCTAACGTGTCTCAGCCAGTGCGTGGCCTTATTGGCTAGTGAGGCTTTGTCTTCTGGTGTATTTGGGGGCAGAGGTGGAACATTACACATATATATATAATTATTCTTCGTTGGGTCAAAGTTTTGGCGGGAAGCTTTAGTAGTGTCCCATTTGAGAGGGACATTAAAAGAAGGAGGAATATTACGTTCAAAAGAGGACATGTTTTGGCTATAAGAGTGCTGCCCTTCCATAAAGGCTGCTGCGCTTGATGGCGGTGGCAGGGACTCAGTTGAAGAAACAATTTTTACGTGTGAGTGGTTGGATGTTGTAGAGTTTGGTTTGGGCTCACCAATAGGGAGAAGAATTTTACCTTTGAGAAGAGTAGTAATTTCAAACAGAAAGGATTTCAGCTCGCCTATTTCGCTCTTAAGACTAACCACCAATGCTGGCAAGTCATTTAGTAAAGGAACATTCTCCGTATATGGCAAGGTCGTAGAGATTGATAAAGGATTTTCCAGAACTTGGGGGGCCAGAGAGGAGAAACGGTTAGAACAAGGAATTGAGAAATGTGTAATATTGCCGTTTAGTACTTCAGGATCAAGATGAGATGCAGATGGGGAAGAAGAACTACCAATATTAGTAGGGCCTTGGGGGGCTGATGCCTGATGAAGTGACGTAACAGTTTGCGGTTTGGGGGCAATATGCGAGCTTGGAGTCAAGAACGGGATGAGAGTACCAGATTTCGGCTCCTTTCGCCTGATCCTCTCCTTATTGTTTAAAATCTGTTCAACTTCTTCAATCAAGTCATCTATTTCCTTGGCAACACAGTTAGTATGTGGTAACGTGGCTTTATTGGTTTTGAGTATTTTAGATTTTGCAGAGCCCAGTGCAGGGCTACCTTTCGCCTTACGCTTCCCCATTGAGGATTAAAGCTACAGAAGCAGGGCAAAACGGAGTTTTAAAGGTGCTTCCCAGCACTAAATGAACTAGTAGCGTACCTTAGGGCCCAGAGGGGGGGCCCAGCCCGGCCTCCTTCGGTCTCTGACGGGCACGGACGGGCCCGCCCTTGGCCCGGGCGCGTCCCGCGCAGCGGTGTTGCACGGTGCGCTTTATAGCGCCCGCGATCAGAGACGAGTGGCCCCAGGTGAAGAGGAGCCGGCAGCAGCGAGAGGGAGCCTGGGACTTGGAGTCCCACCAGGCTCGTCTGGTCAGCAACCACAGCGGTGTTGCGCGGTGCGCTTTATAGCGCCCGCGATCAGAGACAAGTGGCCCCAGGTGAAGAGGAGCCGGCAGCAGCGAGAGGGAGCCTGGGACTTGGAGTCCCACCAGGCTCGTCTGGTCAGCAACCACAGCGGTGTTGCGCGGTGCGCTTTATAGCGCCCGTGATCAGAGACAAGTGGCCCCAGGTGAAGAGGAGCCGGCAGCAGCGAGAGGAAGCCTGGGACTTGGAGTCCCACCAGGCTCGTCTGGTCAGCAGATTCAATCTTTTTATTTCTTTTAGAAAACTATTAGGAAATCAAACCAAGCAACAAAGCTAGAAGAAAAAAAACACCCAACAGAGGACATAAAATTCCAAACTAGCCACGCAGAGCAGAGGAACACATCGCAATCAATCAGAGAATAACAAATGCAGTACTCATCTGTGAGGAGCAGCATTTAGAAGAGGAAGATTGATGACTACACACTCATTTCATATGTTCTGATGGTTCTGTTCTAGAGTTTTTCTTTCTTTATGATGTAAACTATTTCCAAGTGCTGTGTGGATTAGCATTAAAGGAATAATACATATTAGAACATTGGAAGTTGGCAGCTCCATTGAAAACAATGGAGTGCTGCGGGCTTTTACTGGCCGGTAAAAGCCCGAAACGCCAACATTCCAATGTTCGCTTTGTTCACAGCAGCAGCTGTGAACAAAGCCTCAGGGAGCCCGAGGGGATTTTAATCCCCTTGGGCTCCGTGAGCAATTTGTTTTTTTTAAATAGAACATTCTGCCCTGAGTGGCAGAATGCTCTAATAGCCTTAGAACCCGCCGTAGCAGGCTTTACCGGCTATTAAAGTCCCTTTCCCTTGTTAAATGCCCTCGCCTTCGGCTCGGGCATTTAACGCGGGAGCGGGCCTTTAATAGCCGGTAGAGCCCGCTATGGCGGGTTCTAAGGCTATAATAAAAGCCTCCGGTCTTCTAATGAAATTTGCCAGTTATTGCATGCAACATACATAAAGCATGTTATAACTAGTTGCCCCCACCATGTTTTGCTCTTAGAAGACAGTCTTTCTTTCCTGTGCCATTTTAAAATGGGTGTTTTGTCTTTTGTTTTGCATTTTCTACATGGCAGACGATGTGAGCTATGGTGTGCATTGAATATGATAACTGGCACATTTCACTGGTTTTGCATGTTTTAACCAGAACTCAAGTTTTTATCTGTGTTTTTCAGTGAATCTCTGTTTTTTATTTAATACACCTTTTTCTAAACCTCTTTCATCCGCCAGTCACATTTGAAAAAAGTTCAGCTGTTATTGACAGGGTGCATGATTTACTGAATTGATATTTTAAATGGCACAAATACACAAAAGTGTTAACCCTTTAAATCCCACTTGACAATCTTTTAGACATTTAAATCTTAAAATGTGCTGCAAAGATTTACACAAAACCAATGGAAGAACATATTTTGAGAAAGTTCTACTTTTATGCTAGGATTGGTGTAAATCCATTTACAGGTTACGGCTGTGGGTGCGACCAAAATTTCAAATGAGAGCTAAAAGAGGAAAACATCCGTCCACCCCTTTTGTATAACTTTTTTCCTTGCATGGATCTGCACGAGAATTGAGATGCCAGAATTTAGCTGACTGTGACAAGAGACTTCAAAGTTTGATACAGATCCGTACCTGGGGTCAAAAGTTATAGGCAAATCAAAAAATACTCTTTCATTGGCAGTGCTGCTGATGAATAACTGCAGAACGACTGCCAATGTGTAAAAATGTGTTCTTATATATATATATATATCTATATATGTATATAGATATATATATATATAACAATATATTCAGTGAAATTTACAGGGACATTAGAGCTAGGAAATAGAATTTAAAAAATACCTCACTAATTCACTGAAAAAACGAAAGGTTACAGGGACGTTGTAGTTAGGTTCCGATTTTACACACACAAAACCATAGAAATTCAGTACCTATAGTTACTTGAACTAACTATAACTCCCACACTTAGAATGCACTGCTATGACCTTACATATTATACCACTCATGACACAGTGACATCAATGATGACATCTCAAATAACATCACTGATGACATCACCCAGCGAGTGTATTTGGTAAAAGTTTCTGACACTGAAAGGTATATTCTGAGCTACTGCATACGTTAAATTCTCTCTGTACTACCGAGTGATAAAATTTCAAGCATATATCATCTGAACTATAATCCTGTTTTTAAAGCAGGTGTACTATTTATGAGTGAACTAACCTAAACACTGACACATGTCCCCTGGCTGATGTATGTGTTTGGCAGTGCTTTGAGGCAGTCTACGTTGTTCATTGAGACTTTACTACACAGTGAAGTCTGAGTATAGTCGTGTTTTACAACATACTGACCGCTTTCCTTAGACCACTCTCATTTGTGATGAATGAGTGTAGTAGTATGCAATAAATTCATGTGTTCACTAAGACCTTCTCTAGGGTGATGGCTCAGTGTAGTAGTGGTTTGCAACATACTGACCTCTCTGCTGATACCTCTCTCCAGGACGAAGAATCATTTTTCTAGTGGTTTGTGACACAGTGGCCTGCTGAGACCTCTCTACTGGGTGTGTGTTGAAGTGGTTAATGTAATACTGATGTCTGCACTAAAACCTCTTTCCAGGTTGACAAATGGTATTGTTGTGGTTTGCGATAAACTAGCCTGCATGGTTAGACGTCTTACTTTGATCATTAGTGTTTAGAGTAGTGGTTTAGAAGAGACAGGACTATCCACTGAGAACTTGCTCCTGGGTGATAAGTGAGTGTAGTAGTTGATAAGGTTATAGTGAGCTCTCTGCTGTACATCTCTCACCTTTCTCCTTGTATTATTTAAAATAAATTAAAATTGTATGAAGTCTATTGAAGTTAACTTTGCTGGATGATATAATCAGCAATGCCGTTTGAGATGTCATCAGTGATGTGACTGACCATGTCAGAAGTGATGTAATATGTGAGGTCATAAGCAGTGTATTGCGGGGGCGTAAGTTTAGTTAGCACAGGTAACTATAACTTCTGGATTTCTATGGTTTTGTGTGTGTAAAATCTAAATCTAACTACAACATCCCCGTAACCTTTGTTTTTTTAGTGAATTTCTAACTTTATTAAATTCTATATCCTAACTATAATATCCCCGTAACCTATGTTTTTTTAGTGAATTTCCATGGTTTTTAATGTTATTTTCTAACTGTAACGTCCTTGTTTCATCATTTTTTAAATATAAATTGGACTACAATTTGACCCATAAATTCAATCTAATAATATACATTTCCACAAGTTGATAAATCCAATTTATTCACACATTCATTTTTAAAGCAAAAAATTACCAAATTAAGGTAAGGTAACATGTAGTCATTTTATTAATGCAATGCACCAAGTCTTCCTTTTTTTAAATTAATTTCATGGATTTGATTTGCAGATCTATTGCGAATCCTTTGACAAATAAGGGATCTGTCTGTTATACTAGAGGCCTGTCAGAAGTGCAAGCCCAAAGGAATTTTGTTCCTACCAAGCAGTATCTTCTAAATGTCCATTTTGGATGATCTTTGTGAAATGATGAGGACCCTACAAATAAAGAGGTTGTAGCAGCACACACTGAGACAGCCGCTTTGACTTCTCAAGTGTCTCAGTTATAAGACCAGGTATTATAGGGACGTGCAGGTACATTTCCTTCAGTATCCAGCACTCAGAGTCAACCACCACCCGTGGTTTCAGGCATAGTGGTAACCTCAGTCCCAATAGCTTCTCCTGAGAATTATACTGACAACTTCATGCGGGTCCAAACCTTTCTAACTCAATTGCAATTGCATTTTATGGTTAGACCAAAGGCATTTTCTGATGCACAATCATGCATTCCATTTCTGATATCTTACCATAGTGGCGGAGGCGTGGCCTGACAAGATGGCCATGAGGATGTGATCCCGAACGCTCTCCATTACCACAGAGGAATCCTTCACTAATCCGGCTTAATCCTGGCATCCTGCTACACATCCTGAGCACAGGTAAAGTAGGGCCCCTGGGGGACTCGACAATCTGGGGGACGGCTCTCCACAGCCCCGGGAGGTGGCAGGGGGCTGCTCGGCCCACTCGAGCCGCAAATCTAACATACTTCACGCTGTAACCAAGGGCAGAGGAAGGAGGATGCGGCGCGCCTGCTTCCCGAGCCATCGTTGGTCCTGCCGGTCAGGCAGAGGGGGTGCTGACTGTGGCTGTTGCCTGGGGTGCCACCACACCTCCAGGCTCATCGATGAGTGGAGCGGCGAGCAGCCAGTGGATGGGCCACCTCAAGGGCCCACCCTAGTGGAGGAAGGAGGAGCCTGCTTAGGGGCGCGGTGAGCCACAGGAGAGGCCCAGCGTGGCTGTCGGGCCGGTGGCGGTCTTTGTGGCCTGTGGGGCCAGCTGAGACTCGTGGGCTCTCCTGCCCGGAGCGGCGTAGGGGCCAGCCGGCCGGCCTGTTTCGGTGGCTGCGGTCACGTGGCCTGTGGGAGCGGAGAGTCTGGTCCCCCCAGGTGGCGAGAGGATCCTGTGGGGAGCTGCACAGAGGTCCGTGCTGCCTGGGCGCGCTCCCCTACCTTGAGCAGACGAGCACTGGCCTGCAGTGGAGTCCTGGTCCGGAGGTGAGAGCATGCGGCAGGGGGCTGGGAAGGAGGAGCGTGTGGGACCCCAGTGAATGGAAGCTGGGTGGAGACGGTTGCGCTTGACCCATACCTGCATGAGAGACACAAAGGGCCCTCTTGGGGCAAACCATCGGAGGAGGTGTGGGCCCACATGGAGCTGAGTGTGCTGGGATCGGGGGTGGACCGTGGCAGGGCCACGGCTCAAGGCCAGGACCTGGGGTGGCAAAGCGCCCCCTCTGGGCAGTGATCTGGTGAAGCCTGGGGGGCTCCGAGCAGTGACCTTGCGCAGGGGTGACTGAGGGCCATCCGAAGCAGCATCCTGAGGAGGAAGAGGTGCAATTGTAGAAGGAGGAGAATTTTTGCCTTCCTGCCGCAGCAACATTCGGGTGTTGGGGTTCCCAGAGAAATCGGAGGGGATCGCAGCAGAGCGTTTTCTGGATGATTGGATAAGATCATCACTGAGGCCCCGTGGCCTGTCGCAAATTTTTGTCACTGAGAGGGCACACAGGGCCCTAGTGCCTCCGCCCCCTCCGGGGCCCCCCCGAGAGCCATCATTGTGAAAGTCCTTAACTACAGGGATAGAGACTGCATCCTAAGAGCGGCCCACGAACAGCAAGTCCCGCAATATGGAAATTGTACCTTTGCTATATTCCCCAACTACACCAAACAGGTGCAGGAACAGCGCAAATCCTTCTTGCAGCAAAACAGAAAAAGTCTATGGGGCTCACATATATGATGTTATATCCTGCCAAATTGAAAGTCATCCACAATGGCAAGCCACACTTCTTTGAGATGCCACAAGAGGTATGGGACTGGTTGGAAATTGGGGTGCCGGAGGCCGTGGGCTGTGGCCGAGAAGTCAGGGGAGGGAAAAGGACACGACACAAGTGACCGGCTGGAACTCCTATTGATCCTGGCAGGGAACCACGCGGGTAAGAAGTGTCAACCACACACGAGATCCAAACAGAGGAAGATGACACTATGTACATGTCACAGTCCAGCTCGAGGGGGAAGACGGGCCAGTCGTGGGAGCGGGAGCCCTCCAGGAGGCTGTCCCATGCAGCCGAGGATCCGACCAGGAGATGACCTCAGATGGGGCACCCGAGGGACTGTCCTACTGGAGAGCTGAGAGCCGTGGTGCTGGAGGAGTGGACTTGCCGGTTTGGAGCACTGCGGAGTCAGCAACGCAGTGACGAACATGAGCGTGCCAGGTGGCCATACTGGACTGACTTTTCCGGGGTTGATGGGTCGTGAACCAATGCATTGTAATACTTGGATACTATGCTGGGTTTCAGTTATGACCAAGGAGCTACAGCAAGCAAACAGCAGGATGCCTTGATGGAGTAAGAAACTGGTTTGGGGGAGTAGACTTTAACCCCTTCGCTGCCAGGCCTTTTCCCCCTCCTGTGCCAGGCCTTTTTTTGGCTATTTGGGGTAGTTCGCACTTAGGCCCTCATAACTTTTTGTCCACATAAGCTAGCCAAGCCAAATTTGCGTCCTTCTTTTCCAACATCCTAGGGATTCTAGAGCTACCCAGACTTTGTGGGTTCCCCTGAAGGAGGCCAAGAAATTCGCCAAAATACAGTGAAAATTTCGTTTTTTTCAAAAAAAAGGGAAAAAGTGGCTGCAGAAGAAGGCTTGTGGTTTTTTCCCTGAAAATGGCATCAACAAAGGGAGAGCGGTGCTAAAATCACCAGCTTGCCAGCTTTCAGGAACAGGCAGACTTGAATCAGAAAACCCAATTTTTCAACACAAATTTGGCATTTTACTGGGACATACCCCATTTTTACAATTTTTTGTGCTTTCAGCCTCCTTCCAGGCAGTGACAGAAATGGATATGAAACCAATGCTGGATCCCAGAAACCTAAACATTTCTAAAAAGTAGACAAAATTCTGAATTTAGCAAGGGGTCATTTGTGTAGATCCTACAAGGGTTTCCCACAGAAAATAACAACTGAAAAAGAAAAATATTGAAATTGAGGTAAAAAAACATCAATTTTTCTCTACGTTTTACTCTATAACTTTTTCCTGCAATGTCAGATTTTCAAAAGCAATATACTGTTACGTCTGCTGGACTCCTCTGGTTGCGGGGATATATAGGGCTTGTAGGTTCATCAAGAACCCTAGGTACCCAGAGCCAATAAATGAGCTGCACCCTGCAGTGCGTTTTCATTCTATACCGGGTATACAGCAATTAATTTGCTGAAATATAAAGAGTGAAAAATAGCTATCAAGAAAACCTTTGTATTTCCAAAATGGGCAAAAGATAAGGTGTTGAGGAGCAGTGGTTATTTGCACATCTCTGAATTCCGGGGTGACCATACTAGCATGTGAATTACAGGGCATTTCTCAAATAGATGTCTTTTTTACACACTCTCTTATATTTGGAAGGAAAAAATGTAGAGAAAGACAAGGGGCAATAACACCTGTTTTGCTAATCTATGTTCCCCCAAGTCTCCCGATAAAAATTATACCTCACTTGTCTGGGTAGGCTTAGCGCCCGCGACAGGAAACGCCCCAAAACGCAACGTGGACAAATCACATTTTTTGAAAGAAAACAGGTGTTTTTTGTAAAGTGCCTACCTGTAGATTTTGGCCTCTAGCTCAGCCAGCACCTAGGGAAGCCTACCAAACCTGTGCATTTTTTAAAACTAGAGACCTAGGGGAATCCAAGATGGGGTGACTTGTGGGGCTCTGACCAGGTTCTGTTACCCAGAATCCTTTGCAAACCTCAAATTTTGGATAAAGAAACACATTTTCCTCACATTTTGGTGACAGAAAGTTCTGGATTCAGAGAGGAGCCACAAATTTCCTTCCACCCAGCGTTCCCCCAAGTCTCCCGATAAAAATGATACCTCACTTGTGTGGGTAGGCCTAGCGCCCTCGACAGGAAATGCCCCAAAACGCAACGTGGACACATCACATTTTTGTAAAGAAAACAGAGGTGTTTTTTGCAAAGTGCCTACCTGTAGATTTTGGCCTCTAGCTCAGCCTGCACCTAGGGAAACCTACCAAACCTGTGCATTTTTGAAAACTAGAGACATAGGGGAATCCAAGATGGGGTGACTTGTGGGACTCTGACCAGGTTCTTTTACCCAGAATCCTTTGCAAACCTCAAATTTTGGATAAAGAAACACATTTTCCTCACATTTTGGTGACAGAAAGTTCTGGAATCAGAGAGGAGCAACAAATTTCCTTCCACCCAGCGTTCCCCCAAGTCTCCCGATAAAAATGATACCTCACTTGTGTGGGTAGGCCTAGCGCCCGCGACAGGAATTGCCCCAAAACGCAACGTGGACACATCACATTTTTTGAAAGAAAACAGAGGTGTTTTTTGCAAAGTGCCTACCTGTAGATTTTGGCCTCTAGCTCAGCCGGCACCTAGGGAAACCTACCAAACCTGTGCATTTCTGAAAACTAGACACCTAGGGAAATCCAAGATGGGGTGACTTGTGGGGCTCTGACCAGGTTCTGTTACCCAGAATCCTTTGCAAACCTCAAAATTTGGCTAAAAAAACACGTTTTCCTCACATTTTGGTGACAGAAAGTTCTAGAATCAGAGAGGGGCCACAAATTTCCTTCCGACCAGCGTTCCCCCAAGTCTCCCGATAAAAATGATACCTCACTTGTGTGGGTAGGCCTAGCGCCCGCAGCAGGAAATGCCCCAAAACACAACGTGGACACATCACATTTTTTGAAAGAAAACAGAGGTGTTTTTTGCAAAGTGCCTACCTGTATATTTTGGCCTCTAGCTCAGCCGGCACCTAGGGAAACCTACTAAACCTGTGCATTTCTGAAAACTAGAGACCTAGGGGAATCCAAGATGGGGTGACTTGTGGGGCACTGACCAGGTTCTGTTACCCAGAATCCTTTGCAAACCTCAAAATTTGGCTAAAAAAACAAGTTTTCCTCACATTTCGGTGACAGAAAGTTCTGGAATCAGAGAGGAGCCACAAATTTCCTTCCACCCAGCGTTCCCCAAAGTCTCCCGATAAAAATGATACCTCACTTGTGTGGGTAGGCCTAGCGCCCGCGACAGGAATTGCCCCAAAACGCAACGTGGACACATCACATTTTTTGAAAGAAAACAGAGGTGTTTTTTGCAAAGTGCCTACCTGTAGATTTTGGCCTCTAGCTCAGCCGGCACCTAGGGAAACCTACCAAACCTGTGCATTTCTGAAAACTAGAGACCTAGGGAAATTCAAGATGGGGTGACTTGTGGGGCTCTGACCAGGTTCTGTTACCCAGAATCCTTTGCAAACCTCAAAATTTGGCAAAAAAAACACGTTTTCCTCACATTTTGGTGACAGAAAGTTCTGGAATAAGAGAGGGGCCACAAATTTCCTTCCGCCCAGCGTTCCCCCAAGTTTCCCGATAAAAATGATACCTCACTTGTGTGGGTAGGCCTAGCGCCCGCAGCAGGAAATGCCCCAAAACACAACGTGGACACATCACATTTTTTTAAAGAAAACAGAGGTGTTTTTTGCAAAGTGCCTACCTGTATATTTTGGCTTCTAGCTCAGCCGGCACCTAGGGAAACCTACGAAACCTGTGCATTTCTGAAAACTAGAGACCTAGAAGAATCCAAGATGGGGTGACTTGTGGGGCTCTGACCAGGTTCCGTTACCCAGAATCCTTTGCAAACTTCAAAATTTGGCTAAAAAAAACAAGTTTTCCTCACATTTCGGTGACAGAAAGTTCTGGAATCAGAGAGGAGCCACAAATTTCCTTCCACCCAGCGTTCCCCCAAGTCTCCCGATAAAAATGATACCTCACTTGTGTGGGTAGGCCTAGCGCCCGCGACAGGAAATGCCCCAAAACACAGTGTGGACACATCACATTTTTTTAAAGAAAACAGAGGTGTTTTTTGCAAAGTGCCTACCAGTAGATTTTGGCCTCTAGCTCAGCCGGCACCTAGGGAAACCTACCAAACCTGTGCATTTTTGAAAACTAGAGACATAGGGGAATCCAAGATGGGGTGACTTGTGGGGTTCTGAGCAGGTTCTGTTACCCAGGCTCCTTTGCAAACCTCAAAATTTGGCTAACAAAACACGTTTTCCTCACATTTCGGTGACAGAAAGTTCTGGAATCTGAGAGGAGCCACAAATTTCCTTCCACCCAGCGTTCCCCCAAGTCTCCCGATAAAAATGACACCTCACTTGTGTGGGTAGGCCTAGCGCCCGTGACAGGAAATGCCCCAAAACACAACGTGGACACATCAAATTTTTTTTAAGAAAACAGAGGTCTTTTTTGCAAAGTGCCTACCTGTAGATTTTGGCCTCTAGCTCAGCTGGCACCTACGGAAACCTACCAAACCTGTGCATTTTTGAAAACTAGAGACATAGGGGAATCCAAGATGGGGTGACTTGTGGGGCTCTGACCAGGTTCTGTTACCCAGAATCCTTTGCAAACGTCAAAATTTGGCCAAAAAACACTTTTTCCTCTCATTTCGGTGACAGAAAGTTCTGGAATCAGAGAGGAGCCACAAATTTCCTTCCACCCAGCATTCCCCCAAGTCTCTCAATAAAAATGGTACCTCACTTGTGTGTGGTAGGCCTAGCGCCCACGAAAGGAAATGGCCCAAAACACAACGTGGACACATCACATTTTTTCACAGAAAACAGAGGTGTTTTTGCAAAGTGCCTACCTGTGGATTTTGGCCTCTAGCTCAGCCGGCCCCAGGGGGTTCAGAAATGGCCTAGAAAAACACAAAAAAAATTGCTGTGGCGCCTAGAGATTTCTGCCCCTCCTGGGGGCAGATCGGCCTAATAACAATAGGGGGGCAGAAATGGCCTAAAATTAATTTGCCACCCCCCCCCACCCCTCCCCGGGAGCGACCGTTGCCTACGGGGTCGCTCCCCCTGCGTGACATTGGCGCCAAAAAAAAATCCCCGGTGCCTAGTGGTTTCTGCCCCCTTGGGGGCAGATTGACCTAAAATCGGCCAATGTGCCCCCAAGGGGGGCAGAAATGGTCTAAATACAATTTGCCCCCCAGAGGAGCGACCCTTGCCTAATGGGTCACTCCCCATCTCTAAAAAAAAACACAAAAAAAAAAATTGCCCTGGCGCCTAGAGGTTTCTGCCCCCCCGGGGGCAGATCGGCCTAATAACAATAGGCCGATCTGCCCCCAGGGGGGGCAGAAATGGCCTAAAATTAATTTGCCACCCCCCCACCCCTCCCCGGGAGCGACCCTTGCCTACGGGGTCGCTCACCCTGCGTGACATTGGCACCAAAAAAAAATCCCCGGTGCCTAGTGGTTTCTGCCCCCTTGGGGGCAGATTGACCTAAAATCGGCCAATGTGCCCCCAAGGGGGGCAGAAATGGTCTAAATACAATTTGCCCCCCAGAGGAGCGACCCTTGCCTAATGGGTCACTCCCCATCTCTAAAAAAAAACACAAAAAAAAAAATTGCCCTGGCGCCTAGAGGTTTCTGCCCCCCCGGGGGCAGATCGGCCTAATAACAATAGGCCGATCTGCCCCCAGGGGGGGCAGAAATGGCCTAAAATTAATTTGCCACCCCCCCACCCCTCCCCGGGAGCGACCCTTGCCTACGGGGTCGCTCACCCTGCGTGACATTGGCACCAAAAAAAAATCCCCGGTGCCTAGTGGTTTCTGCCCCCTTGGGGGCAGATTGACCTAAAATCGGCCAATGTGCCCCCAAGGGGGGCAGAAATGGTCTAAATACAATTTGCCTCCCAGGGGAGCGACCCTTGCCTAATGGGTCGCTCCCCATTTAAAAAAAAACAAACAAACAAAAAAAACACACAAAAAAAATTGCCCTGGCGCCTAGAGGTTTCTGCCCCTGGGGGCAGATCAGCCTAATAACAATAGGCCGACCTGCCCCCAGGGTGGGCAGAAATGGGCTAAAATACATTTCCTAACCCCACCCCGCCCGGGAGCGACCCTTGCCTACGGGGTCGCTCCCCCTGCGTGACATTGGCGCCAAAAAAAAAATCCCCGGTGCCTAGTGGTTTCTGTCTCCTTGGGGGCAGATTGACCTAAAATCGGCCAATCTGCCCCCAAGGGGGGCAGAAATGGTCTAAATACAATTTGCCCCCCAGGGGAGTGACCCTTGCCTTTTGGGTCGTCCCCATCTCTAAACAAACAAACAAACAAACAAAAAAACACAACATTTTTTTTTGCCCTGGCGCCTTGAGGTTTCTGCCCCCCGGGGGCAGATCGGCCTAATAACAATAGGCCAATCTGCCCCCGGGGGGGGCAGAAATGGCCTAAAATAAATTTGCCTCCCCACCTCCCCAACCAATCCCCCCCCGGGAGCGACCATTGCCTACGGGGTCGCTCCCCCTGCGTGACATTGGCGCCAAAAAAAAAATCCCCGGTGCCTAGTGGTTCATGCCCCCCTTGGGGACAGATTGGCGTAGCAAAAATCGGCCGATCTGCCCCCAAAGGGGGCAGAAATTGCCTAAATACAATTTTCCCCTCCAGGGGAGCGACCCTTGTCCAAGGGGTCGCTCCCCATCTGTAAAACAAAAAAAACAAAAAATCCCTTGTGCCTAGTGGTTTCTGCCCCCCTTGGGGGCAGATTGGCCTAATCAAAATAGGCTGATCTATCCCCCAGGGGGGCAGAAATGGCCTAAAATAATTCCCCCCCCATGGGAGCGACCCTTGCCTACGGGGTCGCTCCCCTTGCGTGAAATTCACGTAAAAAAAAAAACACTCCCTGGTGTCTAGTGGTTTCTGTCCCCCTTGGGGGCAGATTGGCCTCATCAAAATAGGCCAATCTGCCCCCACGAGGGGCAGAAATGGCCTAAATATAATTTGCCCCCTAGGGGAGCGACCCTTGCCTAAGGGGTCGCTCCCCACACCTAAAACAAAAAAGTAAACAAAAAATAAAAAAAACAAAAAAAATGATCCCTGGTGCCTAGAGGTTTCTGCCCCCACTGGGGGCAGATCGGCCTAATAATAGGCCGATCTGCCCCCAGAGGGGGCAGAAAAGGCCTTCCAAAAAAATGTCCTTCCTGGGAGCGACCCTTGCCCAAGGGGTCGCTCCCTTATGACAATTTAAAAAAAATAAAATAATCCCTGGTGTCTAGTGGGCGTTTCAAAAGCCGGATTGCAAGCAATCCGGCTTTTGAAACGCTTGGAGAGACTTCAAAGGGAAGGAAATAAATTTCCTTCCCTTTGAAGCCTCTCTGGGCCTCCCCCACGTGATCGAAAGAGAAATGCAAAGCATTTTCTTTAGATCGCGCTGGAAGCTGAGCTTCCAGCGCGATGGGGGAGGCTCTGTGATTGTCAGCGCGCGCTCGCGCGCTGACGTCACACGGGGGGGTGGGGGGATCGGGGGTGGAAGGGGAAGGGCTTCCCATTCCATCCCTGCCTTTGCGTGGGTGGGGGGAAGCACACAGAGGGAGCGAGAGCAGCACTGTGCCGCAGGACGTAACCACTACGTCCTTGGCACAGAACCGGTTAAAGTGGAAAGGACCCGGTGGGACCGGTAAGGGGTGTGTCAACATCCAGACACAATAGTGGGTGGGCCCTGATAGACGCACATTCATGCTACGGTTATCCATGGGAGGGGGAGGTTATTGGGGCAGTTTTGGTTGCGGATATTGATGTTATACAGGTTGCTGTTTGTCATACACTATGGCTGGGAGGGTAGGAAGGTACCCACACAAGGGAGACATGTATCACATCACACACAATGGTAGTCCGGAACGGTTATACACTCCTCATCTGGAATGTGAGGGGACTTGGTACAGCCACCAAGCGATACAGGGTGATGTCATTGCTTAAGCGCCGGGGAGTCAGTATAGCCTGCCTCCAAGAAACTCATCTGACGGACGCCAAAGCACAGAAACTGGCCAAAAAATGGAGGGGGCAGAACTATTATGCTACTTTCTCATCTTTCGCTAGGGGAGTACACATCTGGGTGGCTCCGGAGTCCCTTTTGCACTGCGCTCGATAGAGGCAGATACAGAAGGTAGATACATCCTGCTTAGAGGAACCTTGGATGGTCACCAATTGGAAATACTCAATTCTTATGCCCTGAATACGGATGACTCCACATTCTACCCCGCTTTAGCTATTGAACTGTCCAGACACATGGGTTCTGATGTCTTTTCGGCGGGGGACTTCAATTGTATTATAGATGGGAACTTGGACAGACACCCCCCTTCACCCCCCCCCCCCAGACAGGGGACCAAGCCAAGAATGACAACAGATTTGAAGACCACAATGTCACACCTTGGGCTCACAGACATTTGGAGGGACACCCACCCAGACTGTAGGGAATACACGTGTTACTCGAATACTCATGGTACTTTCAGTCGGCTTAATAGCATATTGCTCACTCAACATACCACTCCTAGGGTGCAGCAAGTATCTCACCTTACACAATATTTGTCGGACCACACCTCTGCGGTATATGTCTTTCAATGGGGCTGTCCCTCTCGCACTCTGTAGCTGGTGATTCCCTTCTGAGATACTTCAGGATCCAGTGGGTAGGACAACACTGACACAATTACTAACAGAATACATGGAACATAAATGGAAGTCCACGCACAGCCGCATGACAGAATGGGAAGCATGTAAGACAGTGCTCCAGGGAGGACGTATGGGGTTTACATGTGGAGTGCGGAAGACCCTCCAAGCAGAACTGACTGATAGAGAAGATGTCCTGGCAACATGCCAGCAGGGTGCAGCACGGGGGAACAATCACTTACATTCCTAATACAACACACGGCAAAGCTCTGAATGCGGGCGGTGAAAGTAGTTGTGTAGCGCGGGCCCTCTGTACGGGACTTGGAGTTTTTGGACCTTCTCAGTAACTGAGACGGCCCGCCAGCTCTTAGACCTAGGGTCTCACGTAGCCATCATCCTGCTTGACCTAAGTGCAGCTTTCGACACTGTCGACCATGATCTTCTCTGTCGGAGACTATCGGATGTAGGAGTCGGAGGTTCCACCCTCTCTTGGTTTTCCTCCTTCCTTAGAGACAGATCTTTCCAAGTCTTGGACCGGACCTTCTTTTCTGGCCTTTTCCCCTTGGCGTGTGGAGTCCCCCAGGGCTCGTCCCTTAGCCCCACTCTTTTTAACATTTACTTGTCACCTTTAGCTAGAGTAGTTGCCCCTCATAATCTGTCCTTGGTCACCTATGCAGATGACACCCAGTTAGTGGTATCCCTCTCCAGCTCTGGAGACTCGCCGGTGACCAATCTCTCCCGCTGTATGAGTGACATCACCAAATGGATGACCAAGTCCAAACTCAAATTTAATGATGGAAAATCGGAAGTCCTGGTTTTGGGCAACGGTCCCCCCCTCTTCCCCTTCCCTCGCTCTCAGATGCCTTCAGTACTCTTCCTCCCCCCAAATCTCAGGTTAAAACTCTAGGTGTGATGCTTGACCCCAGGCTTACTATGGACTCTCAAGCCAGTAAAGTTTCTTCTACCTGCTTTGGTCTTATGCCCATGTTCAGAAAGATTCTCTCTCTTCTTCCTCCTACAGCCAGAAGAATTCTCATCCAAGCCTTAATTCTTTCCCGTCTGGATTACGAAAACTCTCTGTTCCATAGCTCCCCTTTTTATGTTATAAAGAAGCTGCAAAGAGTGCAAAATGCAGCTGCCAGGCTTCTTACTCACTCCTCAAAATATTCATCCGCCAAATTGGCTATCTCCACCCTCCACTGGCTCCCCATCAAAGAACGGATCCATTTTAAATCTCTCTGCATTGTCCATAGGGCCCTACATGGTAAAGGTCCCATCTCTTTAAGGAAACGGATCTCCCTGCATACTCCTTCTAGGAACTTACATTCCTCCTCTCTTAGGTATGCACACATTTCTCGATCTAAGAGAGCCTGGGGCAACAATTCTTTTTCCAGTAAGGCCTCCCACCTTTGGAATACCCTTCCTTTGGAGCTCCGTAATGAATCCTCCGAGCACCTCTTTAGGAAAAAGCTCAAAACTTTTTTATTCTGTAATTAGCATTGATCCCCCCTCCTATTTGTGCGTTGCTGCTTTTAGCGCTGGGATGCCTTCGGGTCGCCATGCGCTTTACAAATCTTATAAACTAAACTAAACTAAACTAAACCTTCTGGTGTTCCGACACTTGCCCGCCACGGTGGATCCTCAACCCTGGCAGGAGTCTGGGTGCTTGACTCTTGCAGACCTCTACCCCAGTGAGACCTTTTTCACTTCTGAGGCGGCACGGGATACTTTCAGGTTGAATCAGGGACAGTTCTTAACATATGCCAGCATCCTTCATAAAGCCCCTCATCGGTCCTGCTTCGGGTGCTCCTGGAATACAGGGGGGCAGTCATCTTATATCACACATATATGAAGCCATGATTGCAGATACGCCCAAGCCTGTTTTGCAAGCACGTGTGACGTGTGATGGTGAACTGACTGCACCGTTGGGGGAGGAGCAGTGGAAGGCAATATGTGTGTTGCTCCATCAGGGCACCTGTAACGCCAGATTCAAGCTAATACATTTTAACTATATACATCGCACGTATGTCACTCCAGCCTTCCTCCACAGAATCGATCCTAGCAGAGATGACGGCTGCCAACGCTGCAATGCGCGACCAGCAACCTCCTTACACTTAGCTTGGAACTGTCACATAGTACAAACTTTCTGGGAGGCAGTGGTCCAACCTTTAGGAGCAGTGGGGGTGGTGAGTGTTGAACGAACTCCTGTGCAGTGCCTTCTGGGGCATGTTAAGAGAAAAAAAGGCAAAAAAATGGAATGGAAATGTGTGCAGTTGGTGCTGGTGTTGGCCAGGCGAAGGGTGGCGATTACTTGGATGAGTGCGTGGGGGTCAGGCATACAAAGGTGTGTACAGACGTCAAGGAATGGGCGTTGGCAGAAGAAATATGCTTAAGGCAGGTTAGGAGAAATGGAAACGTTGATGGGGATATACTGACATGGCAGGAGATGCTTACAAGTATTGCTGAGCTTGAAGACACAGGGCAGGATGTCTCCTTGAGTACTCAGGAATAGCGCTGGGGCAGGCAAGGCTATGAGAAACAGTATTTGCAAAGTTACTGGGAATATGATAAATATCTATGTGGCACACCTATTGTACCTTTGAACGTTGGGAAACGGACTAACTCAGAAATGCCATATCATGAAGAACCGGGGGGGTGGGGGAACAGCCGATGGGTGCAAATGTGGTTACGGTGCAATGTTTAGAATGTACCGAAAGTAAAAAAATGGAAAAATAAAGTTTAAAAAAATAAATGAATCTTACCATAGTGGCAATGCAGCCATGTGGGCAGTTTCATTAGTTAATTCTGATGAGCCTCTCTTACATAATCGGTGCAGTTTTTAAAATTGAGTTTGAAAGGGTCTTCGATCCATGACAAGGTCAGCTGATAGGGAGCTCTTAGAACGCAGACAGGGCAATAAGGATTTAGTTTCCTATTTAACATACTTTAATTGTCTTGTATCTGAGACCAGGTGGCCAGAGGAAAAGACATCATCTCTTTTTTAATCAAGGGTGGAAAGAAGATTTCAAAGATATCATCGCTCAAATAGACCCACAAATTGAATTGTGTCAAGACTTGACTGTCCTAACCTTACGCATGGACCATTGTGTACAAGAACGAAAAGGGAATCATAAAACGAGTAAATCATAGGTCAACGGACATGGGAAAGCAATGGAAATTGGTGGTCTCCGGAAACCCCTTACACAAGAAGAAAAGGATCAACACCATCGTAGTAGACAATTTCTTTATTGCAGAAAGAAAGGGCATGTTGTAAAAGAATTCCAGGCAAGACCTAAACCGTGGGATCCCAAGACTGCAAGCAGTCAGACTTCTCCCAAGGTTTCAGAAAACTAAGCTGTTCAAGAAATGTCCAGGAGAATATTTTGAGCCTCTCTGTGCTATCTCCTGACAAAGCTATAACCGACTCCCTTCAAACATCTGCCCCACATTTAACTCTAAATGCGTAACAAATTGTGAAAGAAAATAAGAATTACATAGTTCTCATGGTTGATTCTGAAGCAACCAGTAATTTTATTGATCCTACATATTGCTCCCAATTACAGATACCAATAGTAAAGAAACCAAGATCAGAAACAGTACGAGTGGTTGATGGGTCTCTCCTAGCCTCAGGGCTCATAAACCATCAAACCATCATGGTTGAGTTGAGGTGCAAAAAAGACTCAGAAGTACACAAGAAATACATTCAATTTGATGTAATTGTTGCTCCACAATTAGGTATCATAGTAGGAATGCCTTGGTTAACAGAACATAACCAACTCATGGATTTGGCCAAAAGTAGCATCACATTCAATTTTGAGTGGTGTAACAAGAACTGTTTGAGCAAAAGAACGACAGATCAAACATCAGGCATTCTTTGTCATCTAATTGCTACTGCAACAAAGCAAGAAGTGGAACTACCCAACGAATATGAAACATTCCAGTGCCTCATGTGTTGAAACCTTGCCACCACGTTGGACATATGACTGCCAGAGAGATCTGAATCCTGGGGGCCTAAATTCAATGAAGCAGGATATATGCACCAACTGATTGGGAAAATCAACATTTAAGGGAGTACCTTGATAACGGTTTACAAAATGGCTTCATAAGACCATCAAAGTCTCCTGCTGCGCCTCCACTCTTTTTTGTCTCTGAGGCAAATGGTGAGCTGAGTGCCTGCATAGATTACAGGGCCTTAACGAATATCACAATAATAAATCGTTACTCCTTGCCACTCATCCCTGTACTGTTAGACCAAGTACAATCTGCTATGATTTACGCAAAATTGGACCTCTGTGGTGTGTACCATTTGGTGCGCATCAGGGAAGGTGATGAGTGGAAAATGGCATTCAGAACCAGATATGAGCTATATGCTGTTCGGGTTTATGCAATGCTCCTGTGGTATTTCAGTTTTTTTTAAAATAATGTCCTCCAAGAGTACTTGGACAGATTTGTTATTGTCTACATAGAAGATATTCTAACATATTCATACTCTTATGCTGAACACGTTGATCATGTGAAGACTGTCTTGAGTACGTTACAAACTCAAGGACTTTTTTGTAAAGTGACAAAATGTGAGTTTCATATCACTAAAATGGAACTTTTAGGATTCATTTTAAAACCACAAGGCAACACAATGGCCAAACGAAAGATCCAAGCCATGACTGAATGGCCCACGCCTACATCAATCAAAGACACCCAAAGAATCCTTAGTTTCGTCAATTTTTAGAGGTGATTTATTGATCATTTTTCTTCAAAAGCAATGCCATTAACAAAATTAGTAAAGGGAGTAAAATTCCTCTGGACCACAGAATCAGAACATGCATTCCAAATACTTAAAAAGTCCTTTGTTTCCGCTTCCGCATCTCCGCGGGCAGGGAAACAGAGGAAACCTCCGCTTGCAGTGAGGGAGAGCTATTTGACAGGTCTCCCTCACTGCAGGCAAAGTGTGTGCTCTGACTTTGAGGGAGCTGTCAAAACTCCAACCATATCACAGCAAACAGCTATGTCCCGGGGTGGGCACCCTGGGACATTGCAGGAGCTGGCCCTGGGGGATGGTGGTCCCCAGGGTCATTGTAGGCTCCACGAGGGGGGCCACGTGGCCCCCTCCAACTTCACAATTTAGCTCCGGGGAGGTGGCAGTCCCTTTGGCTGTGGGGGTGGGCAGGTAGCCTCCCGCATTAGTTTTACATTTGAACCCTGGTTAGGTGGCTGTCCTCTAGGCTGCGGGGTGGACAGGTAGCCCCCCACATTAGTTTTAGAAAAGTGCCCCGGGGGATGGTGGTCCCCAGGGCCATTGTAGGCTCCATGAGGGGGGCCACGTGGCCCCCTCCAACTTCACAATTTTGCCCTGGTGAGATGGAGGTCCCTTTGGCTGTGGGGGGTGGGCAGGTAGCCCCCAGCATTAGTTTTACATTCAAGCCCTGGGGAGTTGGCTGTCCTCTAGGCTGCGGGGGGATAGGTAGCCCCCACATTAGTTTCAGAAAAGTGCCCTTGGGAGGTGGAGGACCCAGGGGCTGCAGGTGGACCGGGAGGCCCCCCGCATTACTTTTGATTAACTCCTTGGGTGCCGCGGGTGAGCTGGACTCGTCCAGGCACACGGTTCCTGTGTGCCTGGGACGAGACCAGCTCGTCCTGCACCCGGCCCACACCCCCCAGTCAGGGATGGAAGGGGAATTGCTTCCCCTTCCACCCTGAAGGCCCCAACCCCCCCGAGGACGTCTGAGCGCAAATCTCGCGCTGACCTCATCAGAGGTCACCTCGGATCAGCGCGATCCCAGAAGAGAAATGCAATAGCATTTCTCTTACGACCAGGAGGTGGTGTGGGAGAGACATGAAAGGAATGGAAATACCTTTCCTTTCCTTTCATGTCTCTCGAAGCATTTTAGACACCAGGGAATTTTTTTTGGTGTGTATATTTCAATAAGGGGAATGGCCCCATGGGCAAGGGCCGCTCCCCAGGGGGCCAAATAATTTTTAGGCCATTTCTGCCCCCCGGGGGGGGGGGGCAGAAAACCCCTAGACACCAGGGATATATATTTTTTTAATGTGTGGGCAGTGACCTCTTAGGCAAGGGTTGCTCCCGGGGAGCAAAATTATTTTTAGGCCATTTATGCCACCCTGGGGGCAGAAACCACTAGACACCAGGGATTTTCATTTTTTATCAATACGTACGCATAAGAGGAGCGGCCTCTTGGGCAAATGCGGCACCCCCAGGAGGCCAAATTATTTGAAGGCCATTTCTTCCCCCCTAGGGGCAGATCGACCTAATATAATTAGGCCGATCTGCCCCGGGGGGCACAATACCCCTAGACACCAGGGCAAATTTTTATTTTTTTCTTTATATATATATTTTTTTTATATGTGGGGAGCGACCGCTTAGGCAAGGGTCGCTCCCGTGGGCCAAATTATTTTTAGGCCATTTCTACCCCCCCAGGGGGCAGATCGGACTAATATAATTAGGCCGATCTGCCCCCAGGGGGGCAGAAACCACTAGACACCAGGGATTTTTTTTTATCAATACCTACGCATAAAGGGAGCAGCCCCTTGGGCAAGGGAAGCTCCCCAGGGGGGCAAATTATTTTTAGACCATTTCTGCCCCACCTAGGGGCAGATCAGCCTAATATAATCGGGATATATATATATATATATATTTTTTTTTTTATAGGTGGGGAGCGACCCCTTAGGCAAGGGATTTTTTTGTTTGTTCATGCTTACAAATAAGGGGAGTGGCTCCTTGGGCAAGGGCCGCTCCCCAGGGGGGGCAATATATTTTTAGGCCTTTTCTGCCACCCCTGGGGGCAGATCGGCCTAATATAGTTAGGCCGATCAGACCCCGGGGGGGCAGAAATCTCTAGACACCAGGGATATATATATTTTTTAATTTACTTTATGTTTACATGTATGCGGAGCGACCTCTTAGGCAAGGGTCGCTCCCTTGGGGGGCAAATTGTATTTAGGCCATTTCGGCAGATCGGCCTATTTTTGTTAGGCCAATCTGCCCCCGGGGGGGGTAGAAACCACTAGACACCAGGGATTTGTTTTTATCAATACCTATGCATAAGGGGGGCCCCTTGGGCAAGGGCTGCTCCCCAGAGGGCAAAATTATTTTTAGGCCATTTCTGCCCCACCTGGGGGCAGCTCGGTCTAATGTAATTAGACTGATCTGCCCCCTGTTGGGGGCAGAAAACCCCTAGACACCAGGGATATATATTTTTTTATTTAATTTTTTTTATATGTGGGAAGCGACCCCTTAGGCAAGTGATTTTGTTTTTGTTTATGCTTACACATAAGGGGGTGTGGCTCCTTGGGCAAGGGGAGCAGAAACCACGAGACACCAGGGATTGGTGTGTGTATGTGTGTGTTTTGTTTGGGGGGGTAGCCCCTTGGGCAAGGGTTGCTCCCCATGGGGTCACATTACTGTTGGCTATATCTGCCCCCCTTGGTGGCAGATCGGCCTATTTTTGGAAGGCCCATCTGGCCCCAAGGGGGGTAAAAAGCCCAAAAGAGACCAAGAAAGATTTTTTTTTCAAAATAAGTGGGTGGGGGTATGGCCATACAACCACCCCAAATAAATGGGGCAAATGTTGTTCTGCTCACCAGTGGGCAGCTTTGGCAATTACCCACGATCCACACCCCAGGGGGGCAGAAAGTCTACTAGATGCCAGGGAATAAAAAATAAAAAAAATTGTGGGGTGGTGGCTACCAACCAGTATGGGCCTGGTTATGCCCCATCCCAATAGAAGGGGGTAACAGTCTTTTAGCTTTCCCCCGCACACTAAAACATCTTCTCCCACGGCAAGCAAGCGGACATTTGATTATTTGGGGTTTTGGTTTTACATTTGGGCCATTTGAGTTTGGTAACTCTCAAAATCGCCCCACGTGGAATGGTGAGGGCTGCACTTTTTTTACTTTGGGACGCTGCAATGTAGAAAAATCCACAAGACCTAGGCACATCTGAAAACGGAACATCTGGTTGATTCCAGGGTGGTGTGCTTCACATGCACCCCGCACTATTTTCTTACCCACAATGCACTGCAAACCTTCAACTTTGCTGGAAATCACATATTTTTTCCACATTTTTGTGATGGAACCTTCCGGAATCTGCAGGAATCCACAAAACTCCTACCACCCAACATTGTCTCATCTATACCGATAAAAATTCTGCTGCACTTGTCATCCTAAAAATGTTTTTTTTTTTATTGCCCATTTGGACCCGCTTTGGTTCCCCCTCAATTTCAACATGTTTTTGGCTCTTCCCTGTCACAGGCACTTGGCCCACCTACACAAGTGAGGTATCATTTTTATCAGGAGACTGAGGGGAACGTTGGGTGGTAGGAAATTTGTCCTGGTACAGTGATCCCACGCAGAAATGTGGGAAAATTTAGATTTTTTAGCTAAATTTGAGGTTTGCTGAGGATTCTGGGTAAGAAAACATTGGGGGATCCACACAAGTCACACCTCCCTGGACTCACTCGGGTGTCTAGTTTTCAGAAATGTATGGGTTTGGTAGGTTTCCCTAGATGGCTGCTGAGCCCAGGACCAAAAACGCAGATGCCCCCGCAAAAACAGGAAGTTTTGTATTTGATAATTTTGATGTGTCCGGATAGTGTTTTGGGTCATTTCCTGTCGCGAGAACTAGGCCTACCCACACAAATGAGGTACCATTTTTATCGGGAGACTTGGCGGAACGCTGGGTGGAAGGAAATTTGTGGCTCCTCTCAGATTCCAGAACTTTCTGTCACTGAAATGTGAGGAAAAAGTGTTTTTTAGCCACGTTTTGAGGTTTGCAAACGGTTCTGGGTAACAAAAACTGGTGAGATCCCCACAAGTCACCCCATCTTGGATTCCCCTATGTGTCTAGTTTTCAAACATGTGCAGGTTTGCTAGGTTTCCCTAGGTGCTGGTTGAGCAAGAGGCCAGAATCCACAGCTCGACATTTTGCAAAAAACAGCTCTGTTTTCTTTGGGAAAATGTCATGTCTCCACGTTGCGTTTTGGGGCATATCCTGTTGCGGGCACTAGGCCTACCCACACAAGTGAATAACCATTTTATCGGGAGACTTGGAGGAACGCTGGGTGGAAGGATATTTGTGGCTCCTCTCAGATTTCAGAACTGTCTGTCACCGAAATGAGAGGAAAAAGTGTTTTTTTGGCCAAATTGTGAGGTTTGCAAAGGATTCTGCGTAACAGAACCTGGTGAGAGCCCCATAAGTCACCCTTTCTTGGATTCCCCTAGGTGTATAGTTTTAAAAAATGTGCAGTTTTGCTAGGTTTCCCTAGGTGCCGGCTGAGCTAGAGGCCAAAATCCACAGCTAGGCACTTTGCAAAAAACAGCTCTGTTTTCTTTGGAAAAATGTGATGAGTCCACGTTTTATTTTGGGGCATTCCTTGTCACGGGCGCTAGGCCTACCCACACAAGTGAGGTACCATTTTTATCCGGAGACTTGGGGAACGCTCGGTGGAAGGAAATTTGTGGCGCCTGTCAGATTCCAGAACTTTCTGTCACCGAAATGAGAGGAAAAGGTGTTTTTTTGGCCAAATTGTGAGGTTTGCAAAGGATTCTGGGTAACAGAACCTGGTCAGAGCCCCACAAGTCTCCCCATCTTGGATTCCCCTAGGAGTCCAGTTTTCAAAATTGCGCAGGTTTGCTAGGTTTCCCTAGGTTCCGGCTGAGCTAGAGGCCAAAATCCACAGCTATGCGTTTTGCAAAAAACAGCTATGTTTTCTTTAGGAAAATGTGATGTGTCCACGTTGTATTTTGGGGCATTCCTTGTCGCAGGCTCTAGGCCTACCCACACAAGTGATGTACCATTTTTATCGGGAGACTTGGGGGAATGCTGGGTGGAAGGAAATTTGTGGCTCTTCTCAGATTCCAGAACTTTCTTTCACCGAAATGAGAGGAAAAAGTATTTTTTTGGCCAAATTTTGAGGTTGGCAAAGGATTCTGAGTGACAGAACCTGGCGAGAGTTCCACAAGTCACCCCATCTTGGATTGCCCTAGGTTTCTAGTTTTAAAAAATGCACAGGTTTGCTAGGTTTCCCTAGGTGCCGGCTGAGGTAGAGGCCAAAATCCCCAGCTAGGCACTTTGCAAAAAACAGCTCTGTTTTATTTGGGAAAACGTGATGTATCCACGTTGTGTTTTGGGGCATTTCTTGTCGCAGACGCTAGGCCTACCCACACAAGTGAGATACCATTTTTATCGGGAGACTTGGGGGAACGCTGGGTGGAAGGAAATTTGTGGCTGCTCTTAGATACCAGAGCTTTCTGTCACCGAAATGAGAGGAAAAAGTGTTTTTTTTTTGGCCACATTTTGAGGTTTGCAAAGGATTCTGGGTAACAGAACCTGGTGAGAGCCCCACAAGTCACCCCATCTTGGATTCCCCTAGGTGTCTATTTTTCAGAATTGCACAGGTTTGGTAGGTTTCCGTAGGTGCCGGCTGAGCTAGAGGCCAAAATCTACAGCTAAGCACTTTGCAAAAAACACTTCAAATTTCAATGTAAAAATGTGATGTGTCCATGCTGCGTTTCCTGTCACAAGCATTAGGCCTACCCACGAAAGTGAGGTACCATTTTAATCGGGATACTTAGGGGAACATAGTATAGCAAAACAAGTTTTATTGCCCCTTGTCTTTCTCTACATTTTTTCTTTCCAAATGTAAGACAGTGTGTAAAAAAGACGTCTATTTGAAAAATGCCCTGTAATTCACATGCTAGTATTGTTGTAGTTTAGCAGCGATTAGATTAAGCATTAGCAGAAGACATCTTGTATTTAGTAACTATTGTGAACATTTCGCGGAATCCATTTTGTATTCATGGCAGCTATTTTCTATGCCACATGCTGCCATGTACTCACCATGTGCTCTGTCCTACCTTTCTGTTAACTACTCTTGAAAATCTGCCTAGTGACAAGTTATATTTAGCATCTCCCACTTTCGCACATGCTCAGTAAGGTCTGCAGCTGTTAGTCCTTGAAAACTGTTAGCTCCTCCTGCCTGTCGACTGTGCATTTCCACATGACCTTACATGTATGCAAGTCTTGCTTCTATAATTGTACCACCTCCTTTTAGCCCCTGCGTGGGTATAAAAGGACCATGCTCTCTCAGTTCAGTGTACTACTTCAAACATTACCGAAGGGTGCTGTTTGAACTGTAGTACCACCTCATGAGGTTAATAAACTTTGTCTTTTATTTCAGTTTCTGTGCCAACTTCTTCCTACATGGTCTGAGGACTTTGTGCAGAGAAAGGTGAACCCCTTGCACTAGTAGGCCTTGCTGAGGCTTACTTCAACAGTATGGGCACCCCGGAATTCAGAGATGTGCAAATAATCACTGCGTCTCAACACCTTATCTTGTGCCCATTTGGGAAATACAAAGTTTTTCTTGATACCTATTTTTCACTCTTTATAATTCAGCAAATGAATTGCTGTATACCCGGTATAGAATGAAAACCCATTGCAAGGTGCAGCTCGTTTATTGGCTCTGGGTACCTAAGGTTCTTGATGAACCTACAAGCCCTATATATCCCCGCAACCAGAAGAGTCCAGCAGACGTAACAGTATATTACTTTAAAAAATCAGACATCGCAGGAAAAAGTTACAGAGTAAAACATGGAGAAAAATTGCTGTTTTTTTCACTTCGATTTCAATATATTTTCATTTCAGCTGTTATTTTCTGGAGGAAACCCTTGTAGGATCTGCACAAATTACTCCTTGCTGAATTCAGAATTGTGTCTACTTTTCAGAAATGTTTAACTTTCTGGGATCCAGCAGTGGTTTCACACCCATTTCTGTCACTAACTGGAAGGAGGCTGAAAGCGCAAAAAATAGTAAAAATGGGGTTTGTCCCAGTAAAATGCCACAATTGTGTTGAAAAATTGGGTTTTCTGATTTAAGTCTGTCTGTTCCTGAAAGCTGGGAAGATGATGATTTTAGCACCGTAAATCCTTTGTTGATGCCATTTTCAGGGGAAAAACCACAAGCCTTCTTGTGCAGCCCTTGTTTCCCTTTTAAAAAACAAAAAAAAAAATTGCTGTATTTTGGCTAATTTCTTGGTCTCCTCCAGGGAAACCCACAAACTCTGGGTACCGCTAGAATCCCTAGGATGTTGGAAAAAAAGGACGCAAATTTGGCGTGGGTAGCTTATGTGGACAAAAAGTTATGAGGGGCTAAGTGCGAAATGCTCCAAATAGCCAAAAAAAAGCCTGGCGCCTGAGGGGGAAAAAGGCCTGGCAGCGAAGGGGTTAATGTCCCAGGAAGTTGTGGTCCCCGGAGCTGCAGAGGGGATGGGCACCCCCCTGAATTACTTTCAGAGAAGTGCCATGAGGAAGCTTCATGGCGGCATGCGGTCTCTGGGGCTGCCACACGGCCCACCCCCACATTCAATGTGCTTAAAGCCCAGGGGAGGTGGCGGTCCCCGTGGCTGTGATAGGGGCCACACAGCCACCCCCACAAAGAATAAGAATTAAGCCCCAAGGAGGTTAAGGTCCCCAGGGCAGAGATAATCCCGAGAGGTGGGCCCGTGTGCACCCTCCTTTATTTTAAATATTCCCCCTGGACCTGGCCCATCCGGTGGCTTTAGTCAAGCAAATTATTTTTACTGCAAATTCACAACAATGTTGCGAAATCGCAGTAAATTCTTTTTTTCCTAAAGTGCTTTTTTTGCCCCAACACCAGAGCTAAGAGGGTCAGGGTGTCCCTAACTTGGCTTCTTTTCCTTTTTTTGCGTTTTTTGTTGGTGCTCGGCTGAAGCCGAGTCGCAAGATGGCTGCCAAGTCTATCTGGTTGAGGCGTTAACAGCCAATCAGAGTTGTGCATTTCCCTGCACTAACTAGTCATTATTTGCGACTTAATCACGAAGGAACAGCAGCCCAAGATATTTATATTTATTTTTCCTTTAATATCTCCAAAACTACTGGACAGGTTTACACTAAATATGCGAAAGCATAATCTGTGTACCGAAAGCTAGCTTTCTACCAAGTTTGGTGTAATTCCGTCCCACGGTTCGAGCTGTAGTCACGTTGAAAGGTCCTGTGGGAAACGCATGTTTATTCACCCCCCACTATTCCTCAGCCCCTGCTTGACTGATCACCCTGAAACTTTTGAGGCACAGCAAGCATCAAAGGCACACTTTTTTGGGAAAATTTCGGTAATATTCGTCAAACGGTGCCAAAGATATAGGCAAGTAAAAAAACGCTTTTTCTATGGAAACATGGTCCTAACTATAACTAACTAGTGGATCTACATGGGTCTCTGTGCTTACGTAATTAAGGGCCAGATTAATTAAGGAAAGTGGTGCTGCACCCAGTACATTGCCACTTTTCTTGTGCCACCTGGCACCCCTCTAACTCCACCATGTGTGCAGAATATCTAAGATACGGTGCACCATAGCAGTAGTTAGGAAACTAGCGTCAGCATTTTTTACGCTAGTTCGGAGCTTTGCAGGATTAGTGTAAAAAAATGTTCACGCTAATCCTGCAAAGCCCATTGAAGTCTGTTGTGAACAATAGTGTGCTTCCTTTGAACACCTGCTCTGAGCAGGCGTTAAAAGTGCTGAAAAAAGTGACACAAAGAAATCTCTTTGATTTCTCTGTGCCATTTTTTGGCCCCCTAACAGAGCAATGCCCCCTTTACATACATTATGCCTAGCGCAGGCATAATATAGCGCAACCGGTTACAAAGTGGCGCAATGCATGCATTGCGCCACTTTGAAAATGTGGCGTGGGGAAAAGACCCCCTAGGGCAACCTTGGCATAAAAAATGACTCTAAGGTGGCGCTAAAGTAGCGCTAGGCCCTCTTAAATCAGGGCCTAGGGGCTAGATTTAAGAAAAGTGGTGTTGCAATCAGTGCAGCGCCACTTTTCTTGCGCCACTTAGCACCCCCCTAACACCACGTGTGCGTTGTATCTAAGATATGTCACACCATGGTGGTAGTTAGGGAACTAAAGCCAACATTTTTTATGCTAGTTCAGAGCTTTGCATGATTAGAGTAAAACATTTTGACGCAAATCCTTCAAAGCACATTGTGGCCCATTGTAAACAATGGTGTGCCTCCTTTCAATGCCTGCTCTGAGCAGACGTTAAAAAAGGGACAAAAAAATGACGCAAAGAGTTAGATTTCTTTACGCCATTTTTTCGGCTCCCTTAACAGGGGAATGCCCCCTTTCGATACATTATGCCTGGCGCAGGTATAATGTAGCAAAAAGGGTTACAAAGTGGCGCAATGCATGCATTGTACCACTTTGTAAATATGGCGCGGGAAAAAGGCCTCCTTAGTGCCCCCTTAGCATCAAAATGCTAAGGCATCGCTATAGTGGCGCTAGGCACTCTTAAATCAGGGCTTAAGTGTTTGAAACAATGGAGGTTTATAGATGGTATCTAAAAGTGTGGCTCTGAATAGAATATGATTCAGTACTTGTTTGTTTATGTGTCTTTGAGGGAGTGCTGTTTTACAGGTCTTTGTCCCTGTGTGTGCCCCTGAGGGTGTCTAAGTTTACTTCGTCTGTGTCCGAGACAATGGTGCTGTGCACATTTTGTTTTGTTTCAAATTCTTGAGCTATTTATACTTTCTAATTGTTGTGCATATATTTAAATGATTTGGGGTGTTTTTGACCTAATATAGTCAGCAGTAATGCAATTGCTGAGTCATAAGCGATGTCATGGTTGAGATCCTGTATGAAGTCATGTGTGATGTTAGAGGCAGCACAAGTGTGGCACTAGTTATGGTTCAAGCAGTGTCAATAGGGATGTCATGAATGATGCATTATGATGCTGTAATTAACTTCATGCACAATGTCATTCAGAACTCAAGGGGAAGGTTTAAGTTATGGTTTGTGCAGTGAACTAACTAACTGGCAAAATTCAATGGTTTTATATATTTGAGCCAGAACCATGGCTCAGTGTTGAACTGTGTTTTTCACTGAATGTAAAAAATTCTTTGCATAGTTTGGAATTTAACCTGTTAACTGCAGAGGCTTTCCCCACCCCCTGGTGCGGAGCCCTTTTTTGGCTTTTGGGGTAATTTGTGTTTAAGCCTCCATAACTTTGTTTCCACATAAGGTATTCATGCCCAATTTGTGTCCTTTCTTTCCTCAACAGCCTGGGGATTCTAAAAATGCCTAGGGTTTGTAGATTCCCCTGGAAGGGAGTTGAGAAAATAGGCAAAATATGGCTAATTTTGCAGTTTTTGGGTGGCAAA
Source organism: Pleurodeles waltl (assembly GCF_031143425.1). Taxonomy (NCBI): domain Eukaryota; kingdom Metazoa; phylum Chordata; class Amphibia; order Caudata; family Salamandridae; genus Pleurodeles; species Pleurodeles waltl. The sequence goes on from NC_090443.1 coordinate 332,298,116, forward strand.
TAGGAAAATAATGCTCTGGATAAAAATGTCAGGCTTTTTTTCTAACGAAGACAACAAAAACATTTTGCTGTGCTAACATCACCATCTTCCCAGCTTCCTAATTTTTTTACCATAGTTTTGGCATAGCCCATTGTTGCTATTTTTGGTGCTCTCAACCTACTTCCAGTTTGTGGTGGAAAAGAGTGTGAAACCCATGTGTGATCCAGTAAAGCTATAGATTTCTGAAAAGTAGACAGAATTACAAATTCAGCAAGGAGTCACATGTGTAGATCCCTCAAGTTTTTTCCCAAAGAACCCAACTGTTGACGTAAAGAAATACTGAAACGGAGTAGGGAAAAACTGAAATATCTGTAACTTTTTGCCATAATGGTCGATTTACAAAAGCAATATATCATTAGGTCCACTAAACCCTTCTGGTTGCAGGTATCAGTAGGGTTTGTAGGTTCTCCAAGAACGCAATGTATCCATTTCCAGCAACTCAGCTGCACCATATAATGGTTTTTCCTTATGTTTCAAATACAGACCAACTCACATGATGAAATATGTAACGTAAAAATGGGTATCAAGGAAACCTAAGCATTTCTGAAATGGGCACAAGATAAGGAGTTTAGGAGCAATGTTATTTGTACATCTCTGAATTTGTGTGAGCTCGTACTAGTATATGATTTGGAATGCATTTTTCAAAAGGCCTACTTTTTTACACACTGTCTTACATTTGGAAGGCATACATTCAATTAAATCAATTGGTAATAACAAATGTTCTACTATTCTATGCTCCAACATCTTTTCAAATAAGAATGTTACCTCAGTTATGTGGGAATGCCCAGTGCCCATGAATGGAAATGGGCCAAAACACAACATGGACGATACTCATTTTTCCACAGAAAATGGACCCTTTTTTCCCCAAAGTGGCTAATTGTGGATTTTGGGTGCTAACTGAGTTGGCACCTAAGGAAACCCAAACATCATCTTCTCTTTGGTGTAGTCTATTGGTCGACACCAGCACCAAAGAGGTTAAAATATGCATTTAAAAACAATATGGCCCTCATTATGACCCTGGCGGTCGGCAGTAATGTGGTGGAAAGTTCTGCCAACAGGCTGGTGGTACTTTCCACCATATTATGACATTGGCGGTTTGGCTGAAGCCATTGCGCCAATGTACCACACCGACCGCCACAGCGGTAACGGCCGCCGGGCTAGAGATATCAATCTCCAGCCTGGCGGCCGTCACTGTACTACCTGCGGGATTATGACCCCGCCTACTGCCATGGTTTCCGTGGCTCCCTTACCGCCACCAAAACCATGGCGGTAGGCACTATCAGTGACAGGGAATCCCTTCCCTGTCACTGATAGAGGTCTTTCCCACCACCACCCCCCTCCCCAGATTCCCCCCACCCTCTTCTCTCCAAACCCCCCTACATTCACACCCCGCCTTCACACATGAACACACGCATACACACACCCATTCCCATATTCATCCATGCATGCATACATCCATTCACACACACATCCTCATGCACTTTCATACATACACGCATTCACAGAACACAACATACACGCACTCACACCTTTATACATGCACATACATTCAACACGGAACACACACCTGCATACACGCACGCAAAAACATTCACACACCCCCACACACACAAACACAACACCCCCCACCCCTCTATTCTGTCGGAGCACCCACTTACCTGTCTTTAGGGGGTCCTCCGGCAGGAGACGGAACGCTGCTGCCACCAGCAGCGTCCACCAGCACAACACCGCCAGGCCATATTATGGGTCATAATATGGCTGGTGACGGTCTACTGGCGTGGCGCTGCTGATGGCAGCAGTGCCACCTAACCGCCATCTGCCAGCATGGCCACAGCTGGATTTCCGCCATCCTTCTGGCAGAAATCCGGCTGTGGTCATAATACGGCAGACAGCTGGTAGCCGTGGCGACGGTCTTTTGGGGGCCGTCGCGCGGCGGTAGGAGGTTTTTACCACCAATGACATAATGAGGGCCTATGTGACTTGCCAAGAGATATAGAGGGTTATTATATCGGCGGTCTTTGTAATCCAACTGGCGGCAATGTTGATGTGCAGCGGGTGCAGCAGCACCTGTCGCGCATTTCACTGCCCGTAATTCGGGCAGTGAAATGAGTGACTGGTGCTGAGCCTGGAGTCCTCTGCACTGCCCATGCCAAGTGCATGGGCGTTGCATGGGCACCCCGAGTCGCCCTTACCGACAGGCTGGCGGATGGAGACTCATAATCCCCAGGGCAGCGCTGCTGGCAGCGCTGCCCTGGCGGATGACGACCGCCAGGCTGACGCCTGGCGGTACTGGCGGTATGACAGAGGGGAATGCGCCACCGTCATAATACGGCTGGTTGTCACCGCCAGCCTGTTGGCGGTACTACCACCACCGCGGTGGTCCGGGACCGCCGTGGTCGTAATGACCACCATAGTGTAGATTCATTATTCAGTTTATCTTTCTTCTTTTGGCAAGTTTCATCTGTAAATTAACAGTGTGACAGTGTGTTGAACTCCCACTGCCTCAAAGTACCTTTACTTTCATCAGAGTTTTCATATCCCTGAATGAAGCATCTCTATCTGAGTGAGTGGCAGCGTGTGTAAACTTCTGCCTGCTTTGGCCTCCACTGCCTCAGTGAATCTTTGCCTCTATTGGAATGTTCATATCCCTGAGCACAGCCCAGAGTGTGTATCTGAGTGAGTGGAAGTGTGCGTAAACGTGTGCCTGCTTTGGACACCCACTGCCTCACTATACCTTTGCCTCCATTAGAGGGTTCCTATCTCTAAGCCTAGCCCCAAATGTCTATCGGAGTAAGCAGCAGTGTGTGCAAACATGGGCCTGTGTTGGCCTGAGTGTAAAATCAGTGACATGAGCATATTCAGCTCCCTTAGTGAACTTCTGTTTGAGAGATTGAGTATAAACTCACTAGTCATGACTGAATCGAGACTCTTCAGAAAATGAAAGTGGTTTCTGCTACATACAATTGGGGCTCTTACAGCCAGTGACATTTGAGAAAACATTCAAATGTGATTGACAGATGTCTAATCAGCACATAGAATAGAGTACCTCTTTTAAGCCCACCCCACAACTTTTTTTCTAAACATTTCTAACACAGAAACTATTGAACAGATTTACCGCAAACAAAAAAGCCCACTTTCTTAGAAAACATCTACCTTCATGTCAAGTTTGTGTAAATCCGTGCAAGGGTGTATGCTATATATTTTGCAATATTTGTTATTGGAGCTAAAATGGGGAAACACTTATTTTTTTGTCCCACACCTCCTTCTAACTTTTTTCCTCCTGCACAGATCTTCATAAAATTGGTCATGCCGAATCAAGGTTGAGATGATTACCTAGTACTTTGCAGATCCGTTCATAGGGTCAAATGTTATAGGTAAATCTAGAGGGTAACTCTAAAACTACATCTAGGTCTGAGCCCCAACTCTGTGACTACCACTCACATAAATCTTTGATCTTAATAGAACTCTAAAACTGACTCAGAGGCCTGGCCTCACTGCTAAACATTAACCCTAAAACTATCCTTAGCCATGTCACTAAACCAGAACAGTAATGTTAATCTTAAACCTTGAAGCAGAGCCTAAAGCCTAACCATAACCCTAAGCCTAACCCACAACAAACTAGCACACAAGTCTGATCCCAATAGCAATGGTAACTCTAATTCCTGAACCTAAGAATCAGGGAAGTCTTATGTCTCTACTTGCCGGAGCCCATGAGTAAGGCTAACCATATGCCTGAATCAATTTTTTTTTGGTTGACAAGGTTTTATTAAAGTTTTGCGCATAGCAATAACATTAACATAATGGTTACTTTACTTGAACTGCTTCTCCCCCCACCCTCCCGTCATGCATCCATTTTTATCTAATGTAGTTCACAGTCAGCAGGTCTCAGTAGGGTTAGTTGCTGGATTCCTCGCTCGCGAAGCATTAGGATTCAGGTGCAGTGTTTGAGTCTGAGTCGGATTCTGAGGTGGTTATACTTGCTTCTATGGAGGGTGCATTTGGTGATTTTAGTTTTTCCAGAATTGAGTCCCATTGAGAGGCGTCGTCTCTGGGCCTGAGTTCTCGTAGTGCCTCACGTAGCAATACTGTTCCTTCTGCGTCTGCCCACTTCTCTAGTGAGTTTTGCCATCTGGGTATTTGTGGGCCTGTTGTTGACTTCCAGTTTGTGGTTATTTCACGTCTAGCCAGGATCAGGGCCAGGTCTATAAACTTGTTAGCTATTTTAAGGGCTGTAGGGCGTGAGAAGTCCCCTATTAGAGCCACTTCTGGAGATTTATTCAGTGGCCTATCGGTACAAGCTGAGATTTTAGCTAAAGATTCTTCCCAGAATGTGTTAAGTTGGGGGCAGCTCCAGAGCATATGTACGAAGCCTGCCACTGGTTCCGCACATCTGGGGCAACCTGCGGTGTTTGTGCCGTAGATTTTGGTGATCATTCGTGGGGTCATGTAGGCCCTGTGAAAGATGTATAGGTTTATTAATTTGAATCTGCCATTTCTGGATACCGAGTAGACATGAGAGGTGATCTGGTCCCATTGTGTTTCTTCCCGTGTGATGTCTAAGTCTGATTGCCATTTGGATTTAAGATTTGCTAGAGGCAAGCGTGTGCTGGCTTGCAGTGTTTTGTATATTCCTGATACCACTCCTTTCTGATCTCCTATTGAGCAAATAATGTTGCAGCTACTATGAGTTCAAGGTTCCCAGTCCTCCAAGTTTTTTGGGGGACTCTAATGATGGCATTGTGGGTGATGAATAAACCAGGGGGGGAGGTTGTATTGTGTTTGTAGTTCAGTGTAGGTGTGATGTTTCCCTCCCCGTATAGGTCTCCTAGTTTAGTAATATTATGTGCTATCAGTTTGTTGAGACCTGGGATATTTTGCTTCCCTGAGATATGGGTCAGGCAGGACAGTGGAGCTTTTGGAGCATATGGCATGTTAATGCGAGAGCGTTTTAAATATTGGGACCAACAGTGTCTAGCCGATTCCCACTCCATCGGGAGCAGTTGTTTGGGTTTCCGGGGGTTCAGTAGTATACCCATTATCCTGTCTATGGAGCAGTTTAAGGGAAGGCATAGTTCAGCGTTAGTTTGGAGGGTTGCTTGATAGTTTTGCGATCCATTGTAGTTGTCCCGCCCAGTAATATATTTCCATGTCAGGGGCGGCTAGGCCTCCCGCGGCTGTGGGTCTCTGGAGAGATCGTATTGCCATTCTGTGTCTACTTGGACCCCAAATTAAATTTGTTGACATGGACTCTATTTCTTTGAACGTTGCTTTCAGGATTATGAGTGGGATGGTTGAAAAATAGTACAGCAATCTAGGCAGCACTATCATTTTAAGAAGAGCAGTTCTGCCTGTGACTGTTAGAGGCAGCGTTTCCCAGAAGCGCATACTGGTTCTAATCCCTCTGAGTGCTCCTTGTATGTTTCCTTCTAATAGATCACTTACTGAGTGGTAAATCTTTACTCCTAAGTATATGAATGTGTTAGGTGACCAGGAGAGACCTCTTGTATTGTTAGATACAGGGGTATCTTTATGCAGTGGGAAAATGGCGGACTTCTTCCAGTTAATCTGGAGACCGGAGGCAGCTCCGTAGTTCTCCATCATTCTCATGGCCCCTGGTAGTTCTGTTTCAAAGTTTTGTAGGAAGAGCAGCATGTCATCTGCATATAGGGCAATGTGATGGGACTAGTTATTGATTGGGATGCCCTTATAGTAGAGGCCGGATCTTGCCATTTGGGCTAGAGGTTCTACTGCGATTGCAAAAAGAAGGGGGGATAATGGACATCCTTGTCCGGTGCCCCTTCCGACCCGAAATGGAGGGGGTATGTAATTGCCTGTTCTTACTCTAGCGGTAGGGTTAGCATACAATAGTTTGGTCCACCTTACAAACCCTTCCCCCAACCCCAACTTTAGCATAGCTTGTTCCAGGTAGTCCCATCTTAAGCTGCCAAATGCCTTCTCTATGTCAACCGAGATGATCGCCGCTTGTGGTCAATTCGGGGGTAAGGAGTGGAGTATTGATATGAGGCGTCTAATATTTTGGGATGTGCTGCGTTTGGGTACGAAACCTGATTGGTCTTGATGTATCAAAGAAGGCATAAGGGGAAGTAGTCTGTCAGCTAGGATCTGGCTTAGTATTTAATAGTCTATGTTGAGCGTAGACAGGGGGCGGTAATAGTGGACATCTGTGGCTGGTCTATCAGGTTTCAGCAGGGGGATCATGATGGCTACATTGGTCGATTGGGGGAGGGTATTACTATTCCATGCTTCTGCATATAATATGCAAAGGTAGGGGGCTAGCAAGTCTTGGTACTGGTGGTAAAATTCTAATGGGAGCCCGTCCGCAACTGGGACTTTACCCCTGGCCATACTTTGGATTGCAGATTTTATTTCAGCAATCGATATAGGCGTCGCTAGGGTTGAGCTTTCTTCTGTTGTCAGGTTGGGGGTGGTGAGGGCTTCTAGATTGCGTAACTGGGTGGAGGTCAATGTTACAGTGGGGGATGCATATAAATGTGCATAGTACTCATGGAAGACTGAATTAATTTATTTTTGGGTGTACACATGTGCGCCCTGTGAGTTTTCGACTTCGACTATAACGGTTTGTTTTTTGGGGGGTTGCGCGAGCCAGGCTAATAAAGCGCTGGATTTGTCCCCTTCTGAGTGTTGTCTGGTTAAGTGTTGTTTATAATCGAAGCGAGCGAGTGTATTAATTGTCACCTGGATTTTAGTCCTGGTAGCCGCTAGCGTGGGGTGCAAGTCAGGTTGCGTGGGGCGCCTTCTTTCTAAGTCTCTAAGAAAGTCTTCCAATTGTAGAGGTTCTGCTTCTATTGATTTTCGAGTACCTATATTTTCAGGCAATGCATTTTCCCCGGATTACTGTTTTAAAAGTCTCCCATTCAATGGACCTGGTAGACGCTGTTCCCTCATTGTGTTTAAAAAATTCCCCTATAGCTGTATGTAGTGTATGTTTGAATGCTTCATCTTCGAGCATTTCTGCTCTAAGGTGCCAGGTTGGGATTGTTGGTCTCTCCCTGCCCCGGGATAGTGAAGATAACAGGGGGTTATGATCAGAAATTGTTCGGCTAAGATATTGCGCTGCCACTGTGTCGCTCTGTAGTTCGGGGGATGCCAAAATGGTATTGAGTCTAACGTGTAGATCGTGTACAGGTGAGTAATATGAGTAGTCCCTGGAGTGTGGGTTGAGTGTTCTCCAGCAATCTATTAGTTGCCAGTGTTGTTGCCATTCCGTGAATAGTTTCGCACTTTTCAGCGACTGGGATTGTGACACTGGTGGGTGTGATCTATCTAGGGTGTTGTTAGCTATGCAGTTAAAGTCCCCTCCCAATTATATTTATGCCTGTTAAAAGAGGGCCAATTTCTAGAGACAGTCTGTCGAGGAATTTGCCTTGGTCGTGGTTTGGGGCATATACTCCCCCTATGGTCAGTTCTATTCCTCCCAGCCTTCCGTTAATCATCACATATCTTCCCTCTTTATCAATGATCTTGTGGAGTATTTGGAAAGGGACCCCGGGGCGGATCCACATTAGTACCCCCCGAGCATAGGCTGAGTAGTTAGTGGCAATTATTTGGCCTCTCCATCTTTTGCTGAGGGCTTTAACTTCCTGCTCTATCAGATGGGTTTCTTGCAATAGGGCTATGTGAATTCCCCTTCGTTTGAGATAGTTGTGCACTTTGTATCGTTTGGGCCTATTATTTAAGCCTCTCACATTCCAGGTTATTATTTTATACTGTGTAGTCATTATCTAGGTTAATTTTGGCTGTGTTAACAGGATTGATCGTGAGCCTTGCGATGCGTGAAATCCGGCTTATTGACCTATATTTGGTTTGAGTACTGCCAACTAAGGTGATTGTGCGTGCATGAATTGTCCCATTCCCAACTTTAACGAAAACTTTCCCCAACTCCCTCTCCCCAGGACCGGATAACATAACTTTCCCCATCCAAACCATTTAACTTATCTTAAATCCTATTGGAAGTGGGTGGCGTGTCAGGGCCGGGAGCTTACACCCTGGGCCGATCTGGGGACCCGGCTGAGGTATATCGGCTGCCCGTGAAGGAGTATTCGGAGTTTTCTATTCCCTTATAGTTGTCTAGTGGGTTCACCTCCGCTAGAGTTGTGTGTGGGAAATGTTCGATAAGTAAGTTGGGTGACCGCTGTGTGGCTCTAGGGTGGTTAGATGATTTCTTCTGCAGTTCTGGGAGTCACTTTTGGTAGATTAGTGCAAGTGTTTTGTGATAAAACCGAGAGACTCCCGCAGCTCGAGTCATGGTCTGATGCATCTCCTGTGGTTTGCGAGTGAAGCGAGGCTCTTCCGCTCAATGCTGCCGCTGCGTCTACTGCCTCACGCATTTCTTGTAGAGACTGGTGTCTGGGTGGAGCTATTTCTAATGTCCTTTTGGAGGATCTACCCCGCTTCCTGCCGGTCGCGCGGGATGATCTGCTCGGAGTGTCTAGGGAGGTAAAGTTTAGAGATTCTAGCCAGTCCCCTACCAGCTGAGGGGTTGAGAAAAAGTGCGTCTTGCCCTTGTGTTCAACTCTAAGTTTGGCTGGGAAGAGCATTGCATATTTGATGCCTTTCTCACGTAGTGTACGTTTATGGTCATTGTAAGAGGCTCTCTGAGTTTGAGTTTCTTTGGTAAAATCAGGGAATATCATAATACGCTGATTGTTTAGTATGATTTCCCCTTTAATACGAGTTTGTGAGAGGATGTAGTCCCTGTCCTTAAAGTGCAATAATTTTGCCACTATCGGGTGTGGTCTGGCTCCCGGTGGGGGGGTCTGCCGGGGACTCGGTGGGCTCTTTCGATCGCAAAGAATGCTGAGAGGCCTTCAGGTGGGACTGTGTCTTTGAGCCAGTTTTCTAGGAATGTTTCCATGTTTGCCGCCGAGGATTCCACACCCTCCGGTACTCCAATTAGACTCAAGTTGCTCCTTCTGGAGCGGTTTTCCGCCTCCTCAGCTCTGGCTTCCAGTGTTTTGATTCGAGACATTATCTCAGATGTCTCTATGGTCATTGTTTTTTGAGTGGACATCACCATACTTAAAGTTTTTTCTGTGGCCCCCCACCCTTTCTGCGAGTTTACGATGGTCGTCTCGCAGCAGTGATAAGTCTGCGGTTAAATTGTCTATTTTCTGTTCAAGAACTTCGCGAGATTCTCTTGTGGCTTGTAGGACTGTATCCAGGGTTGTTTCTTGTTGAGTTGATGCACTCTGGGAGGCCAGATGTGGAGGTTGTCCAGCCATCTTGTTTGTCGCCAATTCTTCTTGGTCTTGACCATCATGCTTTTTGGGCTTTCCCATTTTGTTATGTTTGCCGTAGGTAGGTGGAGGCAAAGGACTCTAGTTGTAACAATCTGATGTTCGGGAGTCCGGGTATTGTCAACGAGGGGCTCACCTTGGGTATGATGTTACCTGTGAGGTAGTAAATCGATGATTTAGGTTTTAAGAGGGGGGGTTAGTTCTCAATGAAACTTTCAGCATGGCGGGGCCTTCCGCCGTGGCACCAGGTGACGAAGTAATTTGCCGTCGGCGCGCAAGTCTCCGGATGCAGCGAGCGCAGCGCGGCCGGGGACCGCGTCTATGTTCCCGGCTCGGCGGGGATGGTCAGGCCGGCATGTGGCTGGGTTTGGCTTGTGCTTGATATTCTATTTCTGGGACACATCCCCATCTGGATGTTCTGAAAGTAGTGACATTGGGGAGGCCCTCTGGAGGGGTTTGACACTACTTAGTGGTTGGACCAGTTGTTACTCACTGCGTTGGTTGAATGCCCTCCTGGACTCCTGATTATAAGCGCATTGTCCCCGTCTCCACCGCCATCCCTCCGATCCCGGGGGGGTCGGTCTCCCAGGTTCTCGTGGCCTGGTAGTGATTCCGCTCTCATTAGCGGGGGAGTCCCCGCCTCTCCCCGCCCGCACCTTGCAGGGGTCCCTCGTTGCTGCCGTGATCGCCGAGCGGAGCGGGGGGGTTCCAAGATGGAGCTGTCGTCCCCAGGCGCACGGCACCCCCGAGCCAGCGTTTCGTAGTGCGCCTCGCCGCCCAGGTGTCTTTTCTGCCTTGGATCTTCAGACCGCCAGGTTCCACAACCTCACCTGACACGTTCGTGCTGCTGTTCCGCACTTCCCACTCAGTTGGGCTGTTGGGTCGCTGTTCTTTCCCTGCTTCAGCTTGGTGAGAGGGGCCGTGTTCTCGAGATCGCATCTCCGAGTCAGGGAGCTTTGTTGTTTCAACTTAAGCAGAGCCGCCATCTTGGATTTTGGGAGTTACGGAGCTCGTTCACATATTCTTCCTTCTTATTTGATCAGGGGCATTGCCACTGCTCTGATTTCTGCTCGGGGGTCCGCTGGTGCTGGGACCACCTTTGGTTGCGGTATCTGGGCTTGTTTAGGGCTAGGTTTTGTTCAGGTCCCGTTCTCGGCCCCGGAGAGCCGCTCTACACGTGCAGCTTCATCGGCTGCTGGCCACACCCCCCCACCATATGCCTGATTCTAATAGTTACTTGAACTCTGACCATATAGTTACAGCTACCATGAGCCCCATTTCTAATGTTTACCCTGAAATTAAATCCACACTCTGGCTCTAAACCTAAGTGTTGTACCCAAGCATGTTAACCCTATAACCAATCCTAACAAGATGTACCCATCCCAACAGTAACACTAACTCTATGCCTTGACCCCAAGCCTAACACTAACCTTCTTTTTAAATTGCATCAATTTAAAGAAAGATAACCTGTGGTCTCACTGTAACATATCTCCAGGTTTTTCTTCAAAGTCAGCGAAGGCAATGTTTTCTCCTTCCCGTGAGTGTTCTGAGACCTCCCTTGGTTCTTGCTGTAGAAGGACCCTAGCCTTCAACACCCACTGGTTCCTTTGGGTGAGGTGATTAGGGGTTTGACCCTACCAATCTCCTGGGAAACTGCCCCTGGCCTTATGTGGCATGTTATCCTACTATGAGCCAGGGTAGAATGTTTGGGTGGGTGGGTTCTCTCACCAGTGAGTTTATCAGGAGAGGGTGTTAGGGATTCCCGTCCCCCCTCAAGCACCCCCACCCCTTCACAGTTTAAGTTGGTTCTGTATCACCCCAAACTCCCACAATGAGGTGGTTTTGAGGTGATGTTCTCCCCTACAACACTGCCTGGCAGAGTTGGATTGGCAAAACGGCCAGTTGGCCGCCATCCGATGGGCCTTGTGTCTGAGTGCCAGCTGTGGGCTGGTTTCTTGGAGGATAACCACCCATAATCTCTTAATAGCCACCCACCCCTCCCCAGCATGTTTACCTGCCCATGCTACTGTCCTATGAGGCCAATATGGGCACAGGTGGACAGTCCTGTGCTTAAAAGTGGAGGGTGGGGAAATGTGAGCTTGGAGCTGCATTATTGGGAGGGATTCAGTGTTGGTAACCAAGCATAGTAGCACTGTCTTTGCCGCATCCGCCCCTGCCAGGCCGTCACACTGAGGCCATGGTGGGCGGAAGAGAACTAGGGAGTGTGAAGAGGCTGAGAGGCCTTGCCCTAGCTCTTAGGCCACTTTCACCATAGTCTCTAAGGGATAGCCCAGTCCAGAAGCAATGTGTTTCACCTGACTTCTCGGGCGAACAAATTCAGGCCATGGTGGGCGTGGGTGGGGTAGAGCGTACAAAGGCTGAGGCACCTCACTGGAAAGCCAGGTTAGGTCTTGTCACCACTGGGTCATTTTCACCTCGACAAAGCAGGCCCAAATTTCAATGATTAACGTATCTACTTACTTAGTGACCTTACGGAGCGACCTCTGACCTGTTTTTGGTCTAGAGCTCGCCCCCCACGTCCGCAGCACCACCTTGCTGTCTCGTGTCCCTGAGCCCCGCCCACGCTGCTGCTAGCGTGTTCGAGGCCCTCCTCCACCCGCAGGCATCCTCCTGCGCCTCATCCCTGGTGTCTAGTGGGCTCTGAAAAGCTTTGCTAGACCCGTGTGCACTGTGCCGCTTTTCCCCATATCTCCTGGTTTTCGCCCCTTAGGCACTCCCCCTTGCCGCTTCCCCTGCCGCTGCCTCCCTGCGGCCCCGCCCCCTTCGTGCCCCCATTCGCCGCTCCCTCCCACCTCCCAGCTGCTCCTCCCTCCCCCCTCCCTTCTTAATGGCTGGCGCTGCGCGTCCACGCAGCGGACGAGCGCAGAGGGTGCGCCGCTGGCGCGCCAGAGGCGCGCCAGGGGCAAGCCCGTCTTCGCCCGTCCGCGCCTGGACCGTGCCCAGCGCCACCCCCCCTGGTCCGCACGCCCCCGCACCACCAGACTTCACTACTCAGCCAGCGAACTCCTCGCCCTCAACCCTGGCTCCTCCACAGCCTGCTTCCAGGCACTCCGAAGCACACCAAAGGACCCTTCTCCTGCAACTTCACCTGCAACAGAACAAGGAAGCCTGCAATAACCAACTCCAACCACCTCCACTGCATTCTCCTCAACACACGCTCCGCACGAAAGCACGCCATCGAGCTCTGGGACCTGCTCGACACCACCGCCCCAGATGTAGCCTTCCTGACCGAAACCTGGTGGAACGACTCCTCGGCCCCAGACATCGCCATCGCCATCGCCATCCCTGACGGCTACAAGATCACCAGAAGAGATTGCACCAACGGAATCGGACGAGGAATAGCCATCGTCCACAAATCCACCCTCAAGATCCACACCCAGATGGACGACACACTCAAGACAGCTGAACACCTTCACTTCCGGATCCACACGGACCCCAACACAACCCTCAGAGGAACTCTCATCTACCGACCTCCAGGACCAAGAGCCCCCTTTAGTGACACCATTGCCGACCTCTCAAGCACCCACACCCTCGCCTCTACGGACTACATCCTCCTTGGAGACCTCAACTTCCACCTGGAGAATAACAACGACGCCAACACCGCATCACTGGCCACCAACCTCTCCAACCTCGGACTCAGACAACTGGTCAACACACCCACCCACATCGACGGCCACACGCTAGACCCAATCTTCATTGCAAGCAACCACATCTCCTTCAGCCACACCACCGAACTCCACTGGACCGACCACCTCTGCGTCCACTTCACATTCAAGAAACATACCGAGCACCACCGCACCCCACTACCTCCGCACCGCCGCTGGGGCAAAGTCACCGAAGACCAACTAACCAGCGCCCTCGCCCAGAACCCGCCTACCGACCCTACCGACCCGGACACCGCCGCCATCAACCTCCAACAGTGGATCCTCAACTGCGCCAACACCCTCGCACCACTCAAGAGGCCCTCCGTCAATCAAGAAAAGAAAAAAGCAGCCTGGTTCACAGATGAGCTCATCACCTCCAAACGCACCTGCCAGAAACTTAAGAAAAAATGGCTTCCGAACGCACAGCCTGGCAAACCACAAGGAAGCCACCCGCAAGCACCACCAACTAATCCGACTCGCCAAACGCTCCCACTTCACAGAACACCTAAACAACAACGTACACGACAGCAAGGAGCTCTTCTGCATCGTGAAGGAGCTATCCAACCCCACCACCAACGTCAACGACGTCCCACCATCCCAGAAACTCAGCGACGCACTCTCCACCTTCTTCTACCAGAAGATCACCGCCATCCACGACAGCCTTAACACCACACCTCCGCCAGACCCTACCCCCGACAACTCCTCCTACGCCGACCGCCTTACCACCTGGACCCACGTAGATGACGTCGAAACTCGAAAAATCATGAACTCCATCCACTCAGGATCCCCCTCAGACCCCTGCCCACACCACGTCTACAACAAAGCCGACTCCACCATCGCCCCCCAACTTCGAAAGACCATCAACCTATCCTTCGATACCGCGACTTTCCCGGACAGCTGGAAGCACGCCGATATCCAAGCCCTCCTCAAAAAACCCAAGGCTGACCCCAACGACCTCAAAAACTTCCGCCCGATCTCCCCTTCCCAGCGAAGGTCATCGAGTAGATCGTCAACGCCCAGCTCACCCACTACCTCGAGGACAACTCCATCCTGGACCCCTCCCAATCCGGCTTCAGACGCAATTACAGCACCGAGACTGCGCTCCTCGCTGCCACAGATGACATCAGACAGCAAATGGACAACAGCAAAACTTCAGCCCTCATCCTCCTGGACCCCTCCGCTGCCTTCGATACGGTCTGCCACCGCACCCTACTAACACGTCTCCACGAAGCCGGAATACAAGACAAAGCCCTCAACTGGATCTCCTCATTCCTCTCCGGCAGAACCCAGAGAGTCCGACTCCCACCCTTCCGCTCCGAAGCCACCAACCTCATCTGCGGCGTCCCCCAAGGCTCCTCGCTAAGCCCGATGTTGTTCAACGTTTACATGGCACCCCTCGCACAACTGGCCCGGCAGCACAACCTCAGCATTCTCTCCTACGCCGACGACACCCAGCTCATCCTCTCACACACCGCCAAAGCCAACCTCCATGAGGGATTGAAATCCATCGCCGAGTGGATGAGTAACAGCCGCCTGAAATTAAACTCCGACAAGACGGAGGTCCTCATCCTCGGACGCACCCCCTCGGCCTGGGACGACTCCTGGTGGCCCACCACGCTGGGACTCCCCCCTACACCAGCCACCCATGCACGCAACCTCGGCTTCATCCTCGACTCCGCTCTCACCATGTCCAAACAGGTCAACGCAGTCTCCTCCTCCTGCTTCAACACCCTCCTCATGCTCCGTAGAATCTACAAGTGGATCCCAACGGAAACCAGAAAAACGGTGACCCAGGCCCTCGTCAGTAGCAGACTTGACTACGGCAACGCACTCTACACAGGCATCCCAGCAAAAGACATCCAATGACTCCAACGCATCCAGAACGCCTCCGCCCGCTTGATCCTCGACGCACCCCGCCGTTGCCACATCTCCCACCACCTGAAGGACCTCCACTGGCTCCCTGTGGACGAAGGATCACCTTTAAACTCCTCACCCACGCGCACAAAGCACTCCACAACGCCGGACCTGCCTACCTGAACAACAGACTCAACTTCTACGTCAAGTCCCGCCAACTCCGCTCTGCCAACCTCTCCCTCGCCATCGTTCCCCGATTCCAAACGCAAGACCTCCGGCGGCAGATCCTTCTCCTACCTCGCCGCCAAGACCTGGAATTCCCTCCCTACCCCCCTGCGCCAGACCCGGGACCTCCTCACCTTCAGGAGACTCCTCAAGACCTGGCTCTTCGACCAATAGCAGCTACCCACCCCCCACCCCCCTCAGCGCCTTGAAACCCTAACGGGTACGTAGCGCGCTTTAGAAATTTACTGATTGATTGATTGACTTACACATGTCCTGTTTTTCATATGGAGGCAAAAGTGGAACTGCTGGAAAGATCTGTGCTTATCTATTCACCTCTATTGGGGCACAGGGGCGATGCTCCCCTATATTCATTGGCCCATAGTTGTCCTACTTAGCCCCCACATTAAAGAAATAAATTTAAGTTCAACATTTTTTTTTGCTAAAGGCGTAGCATTGCCTTTTTTCACAGCTGCGGGTTGGGTTGCATAGAGTGAGGTGCTGGGGTGGGGCTTGAAAATAATTGACAACAGGCACTCATAGATATCACACTTCAAAGTGCGCATGTCGAGTTGGCCGGCTGCCTTTCTACGACCAGCCCAACATGTGCACTAGAGGTCTCTCACTACCTGAGCAATTAGTGAGCTGGAGGGGGGTTTCACTACCTGAGACTCCCGTACTCCTAATGAGCATTGCACTCACCTGCCCGAGCCAATCCTGGCATTGATCTCATGCTGTGTTTAAGCATGGGAGCAGACACATCTAGATTGGATAAGATACGTAGTTAGGCCTCTGGCTCATTAGGTCTGTAAATGGGGTAGCGCAGGGTGGGCGGTGCAGGAGCACGGAACAATGGCAAATCACTACATGGCTTTATTATGAAGCCATGCAGTGATTGGTCAATTCTGTTTTGTGTTCTCTTCCTCTCTCTTCGTGTGCAGAGCCAGTAAGGGCATTGTGCACGAGAGAGGGGTTGAGAATGAGATGAGCCATGAGGCTTCTAAGCTCCTGACCTCGCAGGCCGTAAGGCAGTGGTTCTGCGAATCAGAGGCATACGGAGTCAAAAAAATAATCACTGAGGTAAAACGACTGTATCACTGAGGAATAGTCTTAACTGTGGCCAGAGTTGAAATATGTGGCTGTCCTAATTATAGAAATTAATGCTGTTAAGCACCTCCCTTGGATGATTGCGAAAGATTCGGAGTGATGGATCCGACAGAAGGCGCGAGGGCAGTGCACGGTGTATTCTTACTCGGAGTTCGTGTACACATGTGGCAGGCCCCTCTCCACACCCCTGCCCACAACTCTGATTTATGCGGCCTAAAAACCTCTTAATACTGAAGAAGCACTTCACAAGTAATCACTGAGAGCTACAGCGGGCCGGCGGGGAAGGCGGGGTAGTGTTGGGGAAAAGTCCACAGACAAGCAAGCAGGGCACAAGCCGAGGAATGGAACCAATGAGGGGGAACGAAACTGAGGCAGGGGTAGTATAAGTAAAATAGCAGAGGGCGAATGAGAGATTAAAAGACTGAATGACATATCATTACATTTGTTTTTAAATAATGCTGTGATTCTGATCGAGGTGCGAACCAATGCTGTCAACTGTTAGTTTTCTATTATTCAGTTCACGCAGGGGATTCCAGACAGGCAATACATATACCTGTTCTGCGAGGGGGCGGGCATCAGTAAATTGCAGAAGGTGAGAAGTGCAGGGAGGTGCTGTCTGCGGAATGAGGAGGCTGACGCCGCCACAGAGAGATAAGTGGCTCATGTCTTGTTGAATATTGCGATTCCCATTTAAGCACCATCTCCCAATGAGAAGGATTGATATCTGCTGACCCCTGTGTATCTGACCCCTGCGTATCTGATCACAGAAATACAACTCCCGTGACCCACCACACACCTTTGTTGTTGTTGCAGAGGTGGGGCTGTACAACATACTCTGTAAATACACTATTCCCCAAGGTGTCAATGGAGCTCTAAATTACTTCCGGTATCTCACACAGTTAAGTGTTTCTTTTAATAGTCTGATCTAAAATTTAAAGTTGGCTTGTGCCTTATTTATCCATTATAAAATATTCATTCCCGTTGCCTTTTTGTGGTACGTGAGTGAGTTCTGTTTTGTAACTCCGTTTCAAACTCCGAACTCACCACCTCCAGAGTTCTCAAGTGTCGTATGGGTGAGAAGCTTTGTCAATCCTGGTTTATTCTCTGCCTTCTGGGAATTGCAACCTGTAGTTTATGGTGGGATCAACAAAACTACAGATCCCATACTACAAATAAATAGCTGGAGTGGGTGAGCTACTGATGCATGGTATTGGGTAAAGTGCTCCATCTGCTTCTCTGCAATCATACCCTTGCCTACAACCCCATCCCCTTTGTTACTGCTACCAGCCCTCCTATTCGGTGGGTGCGGCACCTGCCTAAGCCACTCCCGGTCCTTGATTCCAGCCTTCCGTGTTTTGGTTTGTTTTGACCCCCCCCCCCTTCCTACCACCTCTGAGACCTCTGCTACTACAACCCCATTCCGCCTAGTCTCTGCTGCAGCCTGCCTACTATTCGCTGGTAACAGCTAAGATTGCCACCTTCTTCAGAGGAAAAAATACTGACGCTTTGTCCATGATTTGAGAATCTGAAAGGGGCAGGATCTGGTGTTAATAGAATTGTTTAAAAGATTGTATAATATTTATATCATTCACATTCTCTCTTTGTTTTTAAAATTATTCAGAAGACACGTAGCTAGCTTAAAAACACCTCCAACGTGATTTGAATCTGTTGCTTTAGGTTCATATTTTGCATGGAGAAAAATAAGACATTTGATGACTTCTGAATCTTTTAATTTGTGGGATGGATGAAGCGTTGGTACACTTTTCGGCCTATCTGCACATGGATATAAAGTCTAGGGTTAGATTTAATATGAATGGAGAGATCACAAATGATATAGATGTTCTCCGTGGCATGAGGCAAGGATGTGTTCTCGCTCCACTTATATATATATATATATATATATATATATATACACACACATACATATAAATAATCTTTATCCCTTTTTTAAAAGTTTTAAAAGATTTAACCTCTGCTGTCCCAGTTATTAATGGTTCCCCACTGCCCTTGTTGTTATATGCAAACAATTCTATTTTGATGGCACGTACCCCCCAGAGCACTGCGCCTTTTAGTGCACAGATTTGTCAGTTTTATGGGTGATCTAGATTTACAAGCTAATTTTAATAAGTCCTATTTTATGGCCTGTGGTTCTAAGAAATATAATTTGAACACTATGACAGTAGGCACCAACATCCTGAAATGCACCAGCACTTTTCCCTATTTAGGGCTGACATTTGCAAATACTGGCAGCTGGGCACCGCACATCGCTCACTGTAGGGAGAAGTTAGCGAAGGCAAGTTCTTCTTTGTTCAGCTTGCCACAGCCCAGGCGTGGAGGTGCCCTTATCTCTCTTCTAGAAATATATAAGTTGCAATGCTTAACATCTGCGACTTATGGAGCAGGAGTATAAGGCATTCAGAAATGTGAGGTGATTCAACTCGAGGACAATAGGTTTTGTAGGAGGGTCGTGGAAGCCCCTATTTCTTCCCCCAATTTCATCTGCCACAGGGAACTAGGCATTCAGTTTGTGGAAGACTATATTAGTCATAGCCCGCTCCTGTTATGGTTGGCAGTTTGGAAAAACAAAGAAGCAAGTCTTATTATAAAAGATTGCCTTAGATGTGACAAAGGTATGGAAATTCCTTGATTAACCTATGTGGCATCAAGCTTGCGTAAGTCGGGTTTCCATGATGCTTTTAGGTACCTCGATGTCATCTAAAATATTAATAAAAAGCAGTTATATCTGGCCTTATCTAACTTGATGGGAGGCCGACCATAGAGAGGAAAAAGTCCAGAGTGGCTACCTATATTGACTCCCCTATGCCTAATCGGATAGCTTGGTATGTGAAAAGACAGATGGGCTGTTGGGAGTGGAGCTTGTTCCAGTTTAGGGCAGGGATGATGAAATACTTGTTATGTTTTCCCTTGGGTTATAATGCCAGTCTTGATTGTCTACCTTGCTCATGTGATTGGAGGTCTCGGCAAACCATGGCGCATTGTACACTTTTTTGTAAATATTATTTTGTATATTCTGGGCTTTTATTAATACCCCTTGTAAAGAGACATGGCATTATTAATTTTAGGGTTGCTTTTCAGGTTTTTTTCCTAGCTGGCTGATGAGGAGGTAACCACCCAGCAACCCGTGCCCGTCATTCTATGAATACGGACTAAGGATTTTGTATTATTTTTAAAGTATAGTAACTGATTCTGTTTGTTATTTTAAACTGCTTTTAGGATTTATGTTTTGAAACTGATGATATTTATGGTGCTGTTTACTTTTGTGGATACATTTAGTATTCAAATAAAGTTATCTATCATTGTTGACTTTGAGTTCATTAATTTTTTATTATTATTATTTTTTACCTGACATTCAATGAAAATAGAATCCTGGCCAGTAACAAAAAGCATGGCTAAATGTCAAAGTTTCCCTTCCTAGTCTCTGGTGCCAGCCTTCCTACACTGTACTGTCTCAGGCGAGTAATGCCCATCGTGCACCATCCACCTTCAGCGAGGGACCTGCACTGTCCACCTCCGGTGAACCACAATGCCCACAGATTTGCTCTGTAGAGTAGTCTTCTAAGGCCCCCTGCCTCTGTCCTTAATGGCAGGTAATAATAATTTGGGAAACTTTCAAGGAGATGCTTTTTGGCTTTTCAATAGTAATAAGAGGGCTGTGTGTAGGAGGATGTGACACCATCAACTGGTCCAACAGAAAAGTAAAACGTTGGTAGAGAATTGCTTTTTCAATTCTTTTGCTACACCTTTGTACTCTGAATACTAATGCACTGTACTATCATTATACTTCTTTGTGACTGTGATAACTAGAGTTGTTGTGTAGCCATCTTAGTTATAGCTCCATGCGCGTTATTTTAGCACACTAGGCCTTCCACTGTGCACTTTAACCTAGATATATTTTATTCAGCTTTGTTTATTATTTTAACAATAGTCACATTTGCGGTCTTGTTTTATTTCTCTCTATCTAGCTGTTCTTTGCCTGGGCCAGCACTGTGTTCTTAAAAAATAAATTTCTTTCACTCTGTGCTTCTTTCAAGGCTGCAGTAAGATAGGTTGCCGGTAAACGTGGTAACGTTTTGTCTCTGGTATTCATAGAAACATACACATCCTTATGTAGGGACATTTTCTCAGAGCATCTGCTGTTTTATCATAAAACACTTCCCTGTCCCATATACGTTAGAGAGAGATTCCAGCCAGATGACCACGACTGTATGCTGATTGCTGAATGCTTCGCGTCAGCTGCTTATTCAGACTTCCGGCCTTGCTCAGGAATGGGGGATGATGTCTTCCCAGGGGAACCTAAAGGGCGGAACTAGAGCTTAACATGCTTTGCTCTAATATAGCCTAGGTAGGAATTTGTCTATTGACTTTAGTGACAATATGGTAGCGTTATTTCTATGCTTTACTCTACTTGTCACAATTTTAATCCTGTCATGCCTTATCGAAGCAGTATTTTCCCATTCCGGACCTCAGGATAAACATAGAATACTAACTATGGGCTTGCCATCTGGGATGGTTGCCCACTGTAGATAATTGTAATACATGGGGCACGGTATTTGCCACGCTCTATACTATCGCACATGGTACACCGACACTTGCCAATTTACCAGAAGTGTTGAAACAAATTCAAGATGAATACTGGCTGCCCCGGCCATGGACTTGGGGATGCAATTAATGGTCAATTTCACCACAGTATCCTCAATTATATTAAGTAACCTTAAAGGGAAAGCGGTCGCACTAGCAGCGCGCATGTGGCTCCGGGACGTTCCTCCACAGGATCAAGAACGTGAGCTGCCAAAGATTATCACGGAGACCTACTCTAGCATTGATCGAGATAGTCTGGGGGCCAGGCCAACAAAACCACAATTTCAAGGTAAATCTAATAAAGATTCTACCAAGCAAGCTCCTGAGGGTACTAAGAAATGCTGGGATAAAAAACAACAAACTCCTAAAAAAGAAAGGGGAGAATCTCCACATACGGAGACCCCACACAATAGATATAATCTCAGAAATAGAGATAATATAAAAACGCCTGACAGATATCAACGTACTGATACACGCCAATCTTGTTCCTTTCAGGACTCATCAGAAAAATGCAGTGAGACAGGTGGGTGGTCAGAGCAAAGAACTGAGTAGGTGAAACTGAGACAGGAATCACAACGCTCAACAGAAGTTTCTATTAAAAAAGAAGAGAAACTTCCCCAACAAAAAACACAATTCAAAAAGAAAAAAGTGGCAGCAGTTGCAGTCAGAAATGCCACTCAAGAAGAGGGCTCTCTTGAAGAACAAGAAGTGGGCAATAGAGCTATTAGACAGCGCGGCAGAGGTCACAATAGTTCGCCAGAATCTTCTAGAGCATCTGGAGGTGAAAGTATCTGATGACTTTCTACAAGTAGAGACTGCGGACATGCGTGTCTCCATGCCTGATAGGGTGTACAAAGTAACGCTACAGTTAGGAGACACAGAGCGCACAATAGACGCAATCTTTTAGGACCGCGTTGTAAACGTTTATGATATTCTTCTGCCTGAAAGGGATTGGTCACCTGAATTTTTCCTTTTTTGCCCATATGGGGAAGATGTTATTAAAACTTTCTTTCTCGCCTCTTGGGCCCGAGGAGCTCGCAGAATCCTACACCATCGATTGGGCAATGGCGCAGGCACTCACGTTATATCGCGACCACATACGATGGGATAAAGATTCCCCCTATCATGTAATCCATATTAAAAATCAACCCCAATATCCAATAAAACATGATGCTAAAGCACCAGTGAGGGAAATCCTCACACAACTAGAGTACCAGGGCGTAATCGAACCCTGTGTCTCACCAATGAATAATCCATTATTCCCAGTAGCTAAACCGGACCATTCGTACAGAATAGTCTTAGATTACAGACATTTAAACAGTCATACACGCACATATGCTATACAAAACTCACATAGAACAGCACTCATGAACAACATAGTGCGCACAAAATATAAAAAAACACTGGACATTTCCAATGGTTTCTTCTGGCAAAATATAGCGCCTGAGAGTAGAGACCTAACAAGTTTCAGTGCACTAGGCTCCCAGAAAAAATTCTGTTGTTTACCCCAGGGGTACAAGAACAGTCCAGGACTGTTCGCAGCTCGTGTGACTTCAATATTGCACGACATTGACCCTGAAGCATTGTCCTACGTAGATGATATCTATCTCACGGATGATGAATTACTGCAACATTTAAGACGGGTAGCCTGCATTGTTGTGGGATTTGCCGAATTCGGCTACAAATTCAATTTTAAGAAAACAAAAATAGCCTTCCTTAGCGTCCTGTTCCTGGGATATGAGCTATTGAGTAAAGGAAAGAGCCTGGCGCCACAATTATTAGAAAAATTTGCACAGTTACAACCTCCAAATACAATTACAAAACTCCAATCCCTATTGGGTATCCTAAATTTTGGCAGAACTTACATCCCTGATTATGCGTCACACATAAAACCTTTACATGACTTAATACGTCATGACTTTTCAAGTAACTTTTGGACAGTCGAACACACACACATTTTCAGAGCTTTGCAAACAGACATGCTTGCGGCACAACAACTACACACAAGGGACAACAAAACATATTTGGTCAGAGTAATTGCTGGTGCCATTGGTTTCACCTATGTAACTTTCAACAGTCCAGATTGCATACAAATCACATTTGTATTCAGCAGCAGAACAACGCTTTGCTCCCACTGAGAAAATTCTCACTGCTGTTCAGATGGCCATCATTAAAGAAAGATCTCTAGCCCAAGACAAACGCATTATTGTTGTCTTTCCAATCTCAGCCCTTCAGGCTGTTACCAAAGCCAGCATTCCTAACGCTAAAGCATTACATCCACGTTGGATCCAGCGGGCAACGTCTTTGACGGCCACTGATGTTGACTATATTTTAGAGTCAAAATTACAAACTCAAGAATTTTTGCAATGTGAACTAGAATACCCAATTCTAGAAAATACACTGCCTATTGATCAATATCAAAGAGTCATGTACACTGATGACTCAACGCGAACTGCAATTGGCACAAAACATTGATACTCCGAATGGTTATTACAGTACATGCTTTATTTTCTAAGATGCAGTTGCTTCATTAAAAGCCTTATTGAAACATATACTGCCTCTCCTTGTCCTTGTATATGTGAGACTAATGTAAGTGAGAAACGGATGAGATCTGAGTGACCACGATATACCTGAGGAGTCAATTGTGCCATGCTCCCGACTGCCCAATAATCCCTGCACTTGGGTGGAGATGAGGCACTGCTAGTTAGCCGGAGCAAAACCCGGATTAGGCCGACAGGTGTCACCTGTAGTGGGTTAGACTCAGTCCCCCACACCACAGGTGATTCTGCCGCTCAAATCCAGTAGTCTAGTTAGAATAATGAGAGTTTATGTGACAGTGTACTATATCATTTTTGTACTTCTACTGTTTGATATATTTTTTTTCCACACCTAGAGTACTATAGTATTTTTGTACTTCGTCTGTCATAGCTTTGCCTTTCCAAAGCAACTATACCATACCGTCTTTTTTCTTCTGTCAGACCTTTTAGTTTCTTTAGCTAGAACAACAAACCATCTTTGTATTCCGAAAGTTAGGGCATTACCACTATACCATCATTGTACTTCTTTGGGTGAACCTTTGTCTTACTGAAGATAGAGTACTATACCATTTTTGCATCTGCAAAATGACTGTATTTCCCAAGCTAGTCTACTATACCTTCTTTGTACTTCTTCCCTCAGACCTTTGATCTTCTGATAGCTAGTGCATCAAACTACATTTGCCAGACCCTGGTTTTTCAAAAAGCTAGTATATTATATTACCTTTGTACTTCTACAACCCCACCTTTGTGCTTACAAAAGTTAGTTTACTGTACTATACCTCTACCATCTTCGAGCTTCTTCTGTCAGACTTTTGTGTTTTTGAAGCTAGTGTACTATCCCATCTTTGAACTTATTCAGTTCAATATTTGTCTTTCCACAGCTATTGTGATATGCAATTTTTGTACTTCTGTCAGATCTTTGAGTTTTCAAAGCTAGTGTACTATATGATATTTGTATTTCTTCCGTTCCACTTTGGTTGATCTGAAAACGAGTGTACCATTCTGTCCAGCCCTGCTATTCTGATGTTCTAGCTTAGCATTTGACCCAGTTCTACAGCCCTACTTTTGTCAATGTACAAGAACCTGGGGCCTTTGGAGTGCATGTCCAGAACACCCCAGCTTGCATTAGTGTCTGCAGTTCAAGTAATGCCACCCAGAGGCTCTATATTGGTGTCATAATAGTACTCTCACAATTGCTTGAATAATCTTCTTGCTTTCTCAAATTTGCATGAAAATGTGCCATTTGCCCTCTCATTCTTCAAAATGTTCCCGGGGAAGAACTACCCTGCCTCCCCCCTTATGGCAGTAGGGCTTACTCACCACAAGGCACTCATACCGCACTTTTACGCCTCACCACTTTCAAATGTCACCAGCGCCACTGTTTTGACTCATAAGTTAGTGCAGATGGTGAATGTGCCTGTTGCAAAACACAACTTGTAACATGCAGATCACAGATTTGTAGTTTATGTTGAGAGGGCAATAGGTTACTGGTTTTGCTACACAGGTCCTTTTGTTACTTGAAGTTTATAAGTTACAATCCTTCCATTGTAGCATAGTCAGCACAGTCGGCTCTGAATTAGCATCAAGGCACTAAATGCAAACTGCAAGGCTTAGGAATAGAACTGTATTCTTTTTTTGCTCAATCTTTCTTTATTCTAGGATTGTTAAAAAGGGATCTTAGGGTAGTGATAAAGTTGTATTAGTAATGAATAATAGGTTATTATACACTAGTGGTAGTGTTAAAAACAAGCATGGCAAAACCAATAGGTCTCAGCTACACAAGCTACTAACTTTGTCCATGTTTTAGTCATGCTGCACACCAGCATGGCTGCTGTGCTACATGGTTGAAACTGGGGGGGAGGGAAGCATAACACAACCAGTGGTGTCATTGTTAAAGGGATTTTTTCTGTTATGGCGGGAGGGTGTAGGCAAGCAGTGACAACTGGGGATGGGTGGAAAGCAACAAGAAGAAGAAAAATGGAGGAAAGGATTGATGAAAGTTTTTTTTTACAAAAAAAAAGATCTATGATGTGGCCAGCGCTGGCTGATTCATAGGGCTTTTGTTCTGTTATGGAAGATGGGTAAGGGGGTAACATGGACAACGGAGGGGGGATAGGAGGAACAAGCCACAAGACTAGGGTGGGACAGGGCAAGCAACAATCCAGAGGGCAGGAGGGGACAAGCCACAACAAGTACAGCAGGTGGGGGCATGCAACAATATAGATGGTGAGTAAGGGCAAGCAACAACACGGACGACTGGAGGGGGACAAGCAACAACAGCAAAGGGGGCAAAAGTGCAAGGGTAAGAGAGAGTGACAAGGGAACAGAGAGAAACTAAGGAGGGAGATAGCCTTTGTAGACATGCACTCTTATGGAGTGTTTCAACAAAAAGAAAAAAGTAGCTCAGAAGGTGCGAGCACTGGAAGGATGTAAGTACTTGGTCATGCTTCAGGAGAGGGACAAACACACAGTGTAAGTGAAGCTGTCACGTGCTGAACAAAGAGAAGCAAGCAAATGAGAATGTCGATGAAGCCAACCAGGGGTAAGCAATGGGCAGGCTCTCAGCCCACTGTAAGTTAACAAAATATCCCACAAATGACAGGGCTTGTACTATCAGGTGAGACCTAAAAAGGGGCAGAAACAAAGCAGACCTTTCACTAAAATTGAGAGCATTTAATCTCTGGAACCCCTTGGGTGTGAAACATCGAGAGGAGGCATTTCTGAGACGCTTTTTTGTCATTGAAGGGCCTTTTCCCAGAGATCCTGACACAACCCCCCTCCCCCACCTTTGACTTTCTGTTGAATTTGTGATCTATATGATAATCTGGGTCAAAACACAGTTGAGTGGGTATCTCACTCTGTTGTATAAGGTGTTGAGATTGCTATGAGTATTCAGTTTTTTTACATCTGCCGTATTTTCAGTCGTGACCAATGCAGCAGTGCTACTGATCCTACAAGATCTATAATGCCTAATTTACCGCAGATTTCGTTAAAAAATTAGATGCCTTCTACTAACCAACCAATGTTTTGTGAAAGGTTGCGCTCCTCCAATGTGGGCCACTTTTTTGGGTTGCCTGGGCCCTATTTTTGGTTCCAATCCCACCCTGCCACTTGGGACTCCTACAGGACGTGATTGGTGGGAGCAGCCAACTGTAACTCCATTTTCACGACAAACTTTGTAAGCATGCCAAGGAGGAAGGGGCTACCTGCCGCAAAGCACTTAAGTGAGTATGTAGGGATAGAAAATGCTATATAAATTCCACTACAATACAATACAATTCAATCTACATAGTTCTGAGGGCTTTAGGGTGTAAGGTGCCAGCCCTAAAGGACTCAGATGGACTATTGGGGGGGTGAGGTGTTTCTGTGGGGGAGAGGGGAGGGGAGAAGGATTGCTTTAGATGCTAAAAGCTGCTGCGATCAGCATGTGTGGGATCGGGGGAATAGGTCTTCCTGCTCTTAACAGTCACCGTGGGATCCTGTGGACTATAAGGGGGCAGAGGAGGTGTGGCTGTGGGTTAACTAAGGACAGAGGGGGTACTTTAATTCTTGCTATTCCAACTCTGTCCACTTTCATGGAGCTCTCAACATGTGTGAGGGGATCTGCGCCAACCCCCACTTCCAGGCCCCAAGGAAGGGAAAGCTGTGATGGTGGGGTGGGGGCGGGTGGGTGTGGGGGGGGGGGTGTTCTTCCTGCAGCCCCAGTAGGCTGGTGGGCATTTCTTAGTGCCTAATCTCACGGGCTTGAGTGGGAGATGTTGGCAGAAATTGTTCGGTGAGCCCCAATGTGAGGTAGTCTAGAGGACTTTGTTTATCCCTTCCCTAAGGGCCGGCCTTTAGTGCTGGTAGTGCTCTGCGCAACAGTCTTTTTTGGTGCCCCCCCACCCTATGACCACCTCCTCGGATTAACTCACTATCACCCGACAAATGTTCTGCTCATCTCTCCATAGCCCAGAGGCGTAACGAAGGCCTGTGCAGCCCCCGAGCTGTGGGAGGGGGCAGCTCCAGGGAGCACCCTCAGCACAGTACACAGTGCAGGGGTGGCAGGCCCCTAACTGGGCTCAGGGAGGAGGGGGCCCCTATAAGTACTTTGCAGGGGCCCGCTTCAGTTTAGTTACGCCACTGCCATAGCCCCCCCCCCCCCCCCTCACATACATTCGTTTTAAAGCGCTTGTAAAGGCTGGCTTTACTAATCCACTCATTTATCCACATGAATTATAGTTATGTCCTTTGCAGCAGGCATGTTAAACTTCTATGCTACTTTATGGTGAGTCAAAGCGCTAGACAAAGCTCCCATCTCCCTCCCCAGCAGGAACATTAATCACAAGAGTTATCTTAACATTTGAATTATTTCATGTAGGCTGGAGCACAAGGAACTTTTCAGCAGGTGCTTTTAAATGGCAAGATTTGTAAATTACTGCTCAACACAGCGCCCCAGAGGTCAGCGACCCCAATCCAGGCCAGCACCCGGTGAGGGAGTATCGCTCGCACCGCCCTAAAGCCGGCTATGCCTTCCCTACACCTTTGGCTCACGGAGAGTTTTTCTGGGGGGTGGTGGGGTGCGGGGAGTCTTCTACAGAGCTGCCCCGACCCACCCCATGCACCGAGGATGGATGGGGCTTTACAGGAGTCGGGGTTGCCTTTGTCCTGCAGTCTGTCCCTGCGTCACAGAGGTGAACTAGCTGAAGGGGCTGGCCCAGGCCCCTGTGAACGCTAGAATGTGTTAGGGAGGGGCTCCTGCAGGCTCCAGAATGGAAGGGTTGTGGAGAGTTCGAGGCTGTCCCCGTGGGACTGGAAGGGGCGAGTGTGAGGGCTGCTGCAGGCCCCTGTCACCTCTAAGATGTATGTGAGGGGTGTGTGGAAATGATCGGGGTCGTCCCTGGCCCGCAGGCTCCCCGGTGGGCCCTTGGGGGCGGGGTGACTGTGTGGGTGTTCTGCTGGGCGGTGGGGACTCTTCCTCCTACACAGCTTTGTCCAGGCCCAGACAGCAGTGCTCCCGCCTCCGCCTGTTTAACATTCACTGCTTGGTGCCTGTTCAGCTGCAGCCATCCGATCAATAGCAGAGGCTGAAATCAATACAGGCAGAAGGGAGACCCTGCAGCAAGCAGGCATCAGTCACAGATACGCATGGGGTCACCAGGGACCTACCTGGAGAGGGGGAAGCAAAGTCAGGGGGCATACACAGCCAGAGGGAGACCCTGCAGCTAGCTAGCATCACTCACAGGCAGGGATGGGCAAAGAGGGGCCAGGTCCTCACCTGAGGAGGAGGGTAAACACTGGCGAGGGGCAGAAAGACGCGGGCAGACAAACAGAAGGAAAACCCTGCAGCAAACAGGAATCACTCAGAGATAAGCATGAGGATACTAGTGCCCTGAGGAGGGAGGGATTACACGCAGCAGGACAGACTGACACAGACAGAAGGGAGACCCTGCAGCAAGCAAGCATTTCTCAAAGGCAGCAACGGGCAGGGGGGCCAGGGGCATGGCAAAGTGAGAGAGTACATGCAGGAGGCATAAAGACACAGGCAGGCAGACAAACATAAGCTCAGACGAGACTGCAGCAAGCATTTACCTCTCACAGGCAGCCGGGGGCATGGGGACAGCAGAGTCCAGTCTGGGGGAAGGGTGGCACAGGCAGGAGTGCAGGCTGATACAGACAGACTGTTAGACTCGGTATGCTTGGCGTGGTCTCCCCTAACTTTTTGCCTCTGCTTCCCAGGTTGTTGCTGTGGGCTGGACTCTGTTTTAAATGTTTTTATTTCTCTTGGCACTTTGCCACTGCTGGCCAGTGCTAAAGTGCAAGTGCTCCCTATTTGAAATTGTATGTGTAATTGGCTTTTCCATGATGGGCATTTTTGTTCGATTAACTAGTAAGTCCCTAGTAAAGTGCACTAGAGGTGCCTAAGGTCTGTAAATCAAATGCTACTAGTGGGCCTGCGGCACTGATTGTGCCACCCACATGAGTAGCCCTGTAAACATGGCTCAGACCTGCCAATGCGACCTGGCAAGTGTACCCACTTATCAGGCCTAAACCTTCCCTTTTTATATAGGTAATGCACCCCTAAGGTAGGCCCTAGGTAGCAGGGTGCAGTGTATGTTAAAGGTGGGACATGTACTGATGTGTTTTACATGTCCGAACAGTGAAATACTACAGAATTCAGTTTTCATTGTTGCTAGACCTATCTCTCTCATAGGTTAACACAGGGGCTGCCTTTAAATATTCTTAAAGTGCAGTTTCCCTTTGAGAGCAGATCGAAATATGGCCTCTGAACTCACAATTTAAAAATACATATTTTAGTGAAGTTGGTTTTCAGATTGTTAGTTTGAAAATGCCACTTTTAGAAAATAGGCATTTTCTTGCTTTAACCATTCTGTGACTCTGCCTGTTTTTTGGGTTCCCTGTATGAGTCAGACTGGCAGTCAGGCTGTTTGTAAATCCCCTCTAGACAGTGACACAAAAGGAGCTGGGGTATAGCCTGCATATCCTGATGGGCCATCTGAGCTAGAGTGGAGGGAGGAGTGGTCACTTACACCTGAATGGACTGTGCCTGCCCTCTCAGAATGCAGTCTCCAACCCCCTGGTGTGTGTCTGGGGCCAGGCCTGGGCAAGGCAGGATCTTGTGAACAACAGAGGCTTTTCTTTGAAATTTGACTACTTCAAAGACAGAAAGGGGTATAAGTAGGGGACCCAAAACAACAGACGTCAGATTTCTACAAGATCACTTCTGGATGCAAGATGAACCTCTGCCAAGGAGAAGAGCTGAAGAGCTGAGGAGAGGTGCGGCCCCTGCCTGTGACTGTGCTTTGTTGGGGTTGCTTCTGCCTTTGAAAGGGGACAATGACTGGACTTTGTTGTGCATTTCTGCTTGAGAAGAATCTCCAAGGGCTTGGACTGAGCTTGCCTTCTGTTTTGAAGTCTGAGGGCCATCCAAGTCTTCCTTTGCCAGCACTTGGACTCTCTGCTGAGACTCCTGTCCTGCCAAGTGTTGCCCCATCCAGTCCCTGGACCCTTGAAAGGTGAAGTTGGCAGAACAAGGACTGAAATCCTCGCACAGAACACCGTGTGGGTAAATTTTTGACCTGCAACGCGGCTGAAAAATGACGTGCCACCCGCTTTGCGGCTGAAATCGATGCTCCACCTGCATTACGGCTGGGAGATCGACGCATTGTGGCTGGAGAAATGATGCAACAGCAGCTTGCGGCTGCTGATAATGACGCAAACCCCACACAGCGCAGTTTTCCAACACCGTACAACCGGATTCCTCACGCATCATCGCTGGACATCAAAGTCATTGTGAACCTGCGCGGATCTGAGGTACCCTGTCTGGAAATCGATGCCTCGCTCTCTTCCGGGGGAGAAAAACTACGCATCACCGACCCGACCGTAAAAGGAACGATGCACAGTCTCACTTGCGAGTAAGGAATCGATGCATCACTGACTTTTCCGATGCACGCTCACCCGTGCGGCTTTGTTTCTGATGCAAACCAGGTACTTTGTGAAAAATCAACGTTTCCATTGCTTTCAATGGATAATGCATATCTTGGCTTGTGTATGTTGGATTTTTTTCGGTTTGGTCTTGTTTGAGTTAGATAAATAGTAACTATTTTTCTAAACTGGTGTCCATTTTGTAGTGTTTTCACTGTATTTCTGTGTGTTTTGGTACAAATTCTTTACCAAGGGGGTGAGCAGGGGTTATCTTAAGTGTGTATCTCTATTACCCTGCTTACAAACTGACTGCCAACCAAAGACCCCATTTCTAACACAAACAGAGCAAAAACCCTGCTTCAAGCAGGCATCCCTCACAGGCAGACACAGGAACCTCAGGGGACTAGCTGAGGGCAGGAAGGCACAGATGGACAAATACAGGCAAAGCAAGGCCTCACTCGCAGTCATCCCTGGACCTGGGAAAACCAGAGACCTATCCAAGGTAAGGGTGGAGGGTATAGATAGACAGGTGAACCGACACAGACATACAAACGGAGGCAGAGACTCCGCAGTAAGCAGGCATCCCTCACCGGCAGCCTTGGGCTAGTGAAAACCAGAACCTGCCTGAGGAAGGGCACAAGTAAGGAGAAAGAGAGACGTAGGCAGTGATACACAGGGAGACATACACATTTAATTATTTTTAAATGTTTATTTTGACGCAGACTAGGCGCCTAATAAGAATTGCAAGCATTTTGGGTACAATAGACAAGTATGTTTGGGATTTACAAAAACACCACTAATACAAGAAAAAGAGGCATGGCTTACAGAGGTAAATCAGAAATAAGGTAAGATTTACCCTTGTTCCTGAATGGATCCACTAATAAAGTGTGAGGTTAGATCAAATTACTATTCACAAAAGTTTAAGGGCCA
This sequence comes from Pleurodeles waltl, assembly GCF_031143425.1. NCBI lineage: Eukaryota > Metazoa > Chordata > Amphibia > Caudata > Salamandridae > Pleurodeles > Pleurodeles waltl. Next base: position 332,329,772 of record NC_090443.1, read on the forward strand.
GATGTACAAAGAAATGACTCACAAAGAAGTGGTTGCAAATTGTGCACCAAACAAACTTTTTTACTTCCACGAAGGAATGCCCTTCCTCTGTAAATGGGTCCCCCCCTTTTAAGTAGTTGGTAACATATCAATAATTTGCAACCAAAATTGAGTTAGCAAACCATTGATATAACATTCTGAAACACAATATGGAAGGGATGTCCTAAACACGCCCCTTCCAAACTGTGATTTGTTCTACATTTCTATATAAATTTAGCATTTTGGCAAGTGCTAACCGAATCACAAAATGAGTTTAACACATTTAAAAGAGCCGTTTGGCAGTCATAAATCCTGTGATTTCATGAATTGCAAACTTTGTGACCACAAAATGGCTTCGTATATCAGGCCCTAAGTGTTTTGTATCACTGTGAATACAGCAGAGAAGATAGGGTCCACAAAGTTGTGAGGATATACCTCACATGAGTAACAGCTCCGCACCACAGAAACAATGGTTAATGTATCCCTGGCTTATGGTAGCGTCCTCCCCAGCCCAGGAGCATGTAAAATAAATACACCACACAAGGAGCTCTATAGGAGACATCTTTACTCTTCTACTTACTATTGCACCTCACACATTGCGTCACTTTTATAACCACACCTTAACACCTCCTATCCAAATATGTAATTCCTGTCTAGAGTCTGCCCAGGACCTTAAGGGCCCTAGCGTGCATGATAGCAAAGACACTACATCTCCCACTTGTTAAATAAAAAGTACAAACACATTAGCATTCTATTCCCTCTATGAGCCGTCAAGGCGTTCACAATGAGCTGCCAAATGGGGTGGTATGAGGTAGTTGAGATGCACTGTCATCATGCATTAAGGGGCATAGGCTCAGGTGTGCAAGCTGGACGTTCAGGCAGAGTCCCCTCGCTTGCAATTTCAGGAGCTGCCGAGCACTGAGATAGATGTTGAAAGTGTGATAAGTCCAGTGAGATGGATTTTCCGGAACGATGCGCTGTCACCATGTGTTCTCTGCATGTCACAACCATCAAAGGGTCGACAGTAAACAGAGTGCCTTTTTTATGCTTCCATTTCTGTTTGACCACTACAAAGTCCTCTTCCTTATAGAGTGTTTCCTGCGTACATCGGCACTGATTGGCATATGTTTTAATTTTGCACTTTTGAGAAGTGTCCATGACACAAACCTTTTCAGCATTCACCTATTGGCTGTAGTAGTTTGGTACTGATGGATCTCCCAAACAGCAAGGTGGCAAGGCTCTCACCAGTTGTGGAGTAAGTAGTTGATCAATAGGCACAAAGTGCTGGGCACAGGGCTTGATTTAGATGAATTCCTTCTTCCATTGATATGCCCTGAATTACCGTCTTGATGGCGCTCATAAATTGTTCAACACCACCATTGGCTTGGGGTCAGAGATATGTGCTCTTTTGGTACTTAACATTGAGTAGATCAAGAAACTCTTTAAATTCTTTGCTATTGAAAGGTGGGCCCTTCTCAGATCTGAGAATAGCGGGGATGCCCCACGCTGCAAAGATGTCATCAAGCTACTCAATTACTACATCATTGATTGAGGATAAGTTTCCTACCAAAGGGAAACGCCAGTCTTCATCAATGACTATGTTGAGATGATGTCCATTTTCCAGAGGTCCAAAGAAATCAACTACAGTTCTCTCCCAGGCATGCACCGGGAAATCAGACATTGTCACTGGATGCTGCATTATCCTGGGGGATAAACAGTTACAAAGATGGCACGCTTTTAGCTCTCTCTCAACTCGTTCATCCAGGTGAGGGAACCACACACTGGGTATGGCTTAGAGTCTGACGAACGGGTTACTCCGTCACAAACGTGAAAGATATCCCGTCCGCTGTTTTACGATGTCTATAGGACATAATGCAATCGTAATACGGTGGACAGGAGATCTATCCCATTTGTGACACAGTCACCCCATCCACCAAACTCTAAACCAGGCATCTGTCTCTTAAGGCTCTTCTGGTGGCTAGAAGGCCACAATGTCCTTCATGGGCTAGCTTGATGACTTACTGCTTCAGCTTCTTAGGTATGACGGTTCTCAAGCCTTTCAATATGATAGCCATGTGAGAGACGGATAGCTAATCCTGTATATTTTTGAACTTTTGGAATTGAACATCATCAGCAAAAGGTCGAACACTTGTCTTCTATGACTACTCTGTAATGAGGTCTTTGAGAGTGCGCATATCTTTATGTGCTTTAGTACCAACAATAATCTGTTAAATGCAGGGTTTTGTGTAAAATCACATAGTCGTACTGTCACAGTCACAACCCCACCTCTTGATGCAAGGGAGAATTTTAGCTTCCGGGTTTCCAAAGACAGTGAGCAATGCCTCGTGGTCAGTGATGATAATGAAACGTTTCCCATATAGAAACACATAAAAGTGTTCACAGGCTCCCACTACAGCCAGCCTCTCCGTCTCCGGCTGAGAGTAGGCACATGTTTCAGACAGGCTTCTACTAGCACAGGTCACAATAGATCTCTGGGCATTCGGATGGCCATTGCGCTGAGCAATAATTGCCCCCAACCCCATCAGGCTCACATCTACTGTGATCTCAGTATGTGATTTGGGGTAAAAAAAAAAAAGGCCATTTCAGTTGTATTCTCAATTGCAGTTTTTCTTTGAAACTGCACTCACATGCAGCAGACTACTGAAACAGAACATTCTGTTTTGTTAAGTCTCTCAATGAGGCATTCAATGTAGCAAAGTCACAAATGTCCCTTGAGCAGTAACTCGCTATGCCTAAAAAGGGTTGTAGCATGGCTACATCTTTTGGGGTGCTTGCATCTTATCTGGGTCTGGAGTCATTCCCCCATCAGAGAATATGTGGCCAAGGTATGTCATCACTGTAATTGAAAGCATTCTTCAAAGATTGGATAATTCAGTGAATAACATTCTGAAATATCTCCACAGCCAAAGATACTCAAAAACTCACTCTTTTTTATCTAAATCAACCAAGATGAGCCAAAAAAGTAGTAATGTACCTACAGTTTTCTTCCAGCTCAAGTTAATATCTTTTGTTTAGGTCAAGACGGGAGAAGACTTTAGCTCTGTTCAGCTGCATGATCATGTCCACCATGTGGGGACTAGGATGTCGTTCTTGATTGCTTTGCTGGCCTGGCGCATAGCAACAACACAAATGTGCACCACACCTCCAATTCCCTTTTTTAACACCACGACTATGAGCGAAACCAATGGCACAGGACCAGTGGAGTGTTCAATGTCATGTTTCAACATTGTTTCTAGTTATGTTTTGAGAGCTGCTTGTAAGTGAAAAGTGACTCTGTGGTGCCGTTGGGCAACAGATTGAATGTCCTCATTAATATGAAGTTACACTTTCAGCTTTTTGAGTCTTTTTGGCCATGAACGACGACGGGACCTGACTCACAATTTCAGCCTGAGCATGGATGTTGTAGTTGAGAGATGTCAGTCGCATGTCAGCAGCAGTGCCAAAGCTAAGCAAACATCCACTAGATGAAGTTCCTTGAAGGACATGAATTGGCGCTTGTACTGACATTTTGTGACCCTTGACTCCAACGGTTGTGACACAGCCCATGTGTATACCTTTGTGTTTGATGGAGTGAGGCATCGCACACGAGACAAGTTGTTGAACTTTTCTACTGGCGTGATGTTAATCGACGCACCACTGTCTATAATGAAGTTTTGGGTCAACTGCTCACTTTTAATGTGATTTTGAGACAATGTCCAAATAAATTCTGTTGTATTGTTTTTTTTGCTTATTTTGACTCAGCCAACTCTGTATGTGCATGTCATTCCTTAGTCGATATCATCAGCGCACATCCGTCTTTTTTACTAGTGCTTGATAATGACGTTGAAGAGCCGTTGTACGATGAACTTGACGATAGTCGACTGGGCTTGGTTTCTACTTGTTGTAACTGATTATGCGTTCTGGCCTTGTGGGTATGTGAAAATGCTTCTGGAACCTTCTGGTGACCATTTTCTTTTGTCACTGTGATGCATTTGGTTTCTCTTTTGCTTTGCAGACTGTTATGAAGTGGTTTTCTTTCCTGCAGACTTTGCATGTCTGTCCTACGGCTAGACATTTACCTTCATTGGGAAATGAAAACCCACATCAGAAGCATATCTTTTTCTTCTTCTGAGACGTTGACTTGTATGCATTTGTTTTGTGCTTTTGCTAGCTTTTCATGATAAATGCCGATTCATTACACATTGTTCCTGCTTACATATCAGCAGCTTGTCGATCTGTTCGTTCTTCTGACCTTCAAGCCGTTAGTATTTTTTCCAAACTGAGTGGCTCTCTCAACATGCGTCTTCTGAAGGAATCTGAAAGGCAACCATCAATGACTCGGAGGCGCATGGCTTCTTCTTAGTTAAAGCCACCAAACTTACACTGTTTAAGAAGTGCATCAAGTCTCTCAACAAATTCCTCCATCTTTTCCCCAGCTTGTGGTCATGCTTGGTTGAAGATGTACCTTTCGCGGATTGAACTTGGCATCCAGCGTTTCTTTTATCTTTTGTTATGATGTTGCATCAGCTTGTGAGACTTTCTTTAGCACTTCTTTCACTCCATCACCAGCAAGGATTTTGAAATATTTAACGATTTGCTTATCGTCTTTTTCTCCTAGCGCATCTATGAAGTCACTGAATGTCTCGATCCATGCAGTCCATCTGCACCAATGTTCTGCTTCTTTGCGGTCTCAAACAAAGGTGGTGGTTTTGGGAATGTAGCCACGTCGTTCATTGCGCTTCTTTCTGTCACCATCATGAGCAATGTGCTGTTGAGGCAGCATTCATCTTGTAAGGCGGGATTGGCAACCTTTCCACACAACCCCCATTGCTTGGGCCTGGTTGTCACGCCTGATTTTTGAGGTCATATAGCATTTTACACACTTGTGCCAGTAAGTAAGTTTCTGTTTTCGTGCCTGGTCGTCACCGCCTGTAGCATTTGCTTTGTATTGATGATGGCTCAGTGTTGTGGAGCAGTGCAGTATTTTTTTCTTTTAGATTTAGCAACGGATTTTGGATGGCTTTTCGAATGTGCTGCTCTGCAGGTCCTTCTACTTCTTTGAAGGCTGTGCATGGGCTGGAGTGGGGCTACAACTCCAAATACCAATCACAGACCATTTTGCATTGATTTTGGGGCGCATGTGGCACGCATGAGCAGTTCACTGTACTTTTGCAAACTCTCAGGGACAGCAGCGTTTTTTCCTTTGGGGCACTTATCCCCTACTCGTCGCCAGTTTTAGCTTCATCCCCATCCTGGGAGCATGTAAATACGGTGCACACACAGGGTTCTGTAACAGACGTCTTTATGCTTCTACATACTATGGCGTCTTCACACATTGCACAATAATGTTTATAATCACACCTTAGCACCTACAATTCAATGACCTAATTCCTGTCTAGAGTCTGCCGAGGACCTCAAGGGCACTCTGGGAAGGTCTCAAAATGACAAGCCGGTGTAAGTGCTTTTTAGTTGATACTCTTGGTACACTAATGCTGAGGAATCAAGGGAAAGCCTTGTTTTAACAATCTCTGTCACTGTTGCTTGTGAGAACAAAAAGGGATTCTATCTCAGTGCCAAGTGTTGCATGGCCTTGATTTTGTAAAATGAGAATTCTACATAAAATGAGTAAAAATTTATCAAGAAGACGACATATTTTCGTGTTTCAACTTTTGCACGTACTAAAGTCTAAGGAACATGTAAGGCCCTTGTAAGGAAGAGGTTGACATGTGTAATTACCACTGCAGTTGCAGCAATTTCATCAGAACACAATGACAATGGAGAAGACATTTCCACTTTTGCAATTGCACCTTGGTTCAATTGTTCTCAGTCATATTTAGTCTACCTGCCCCTATTACAGGTGCCATGCAGTTTACAGTCCTCTTTTAAGTAACTCCTTCATTTTCCTCAAGCTACTTGTGTCACAGAGACCCAACAAGGAGGGACCCTCATCTGGCAATGTAGGAGGCCTGGTGCATAAATCAGTGCTGAAATGTTGCATGTGAATGCATGATCCTGGTTGGGCATGAGGAAGATGAGTGTGAGTAACAATCTGATCACATTGGCTCCCAACCAACCTGTACTTAGGTTCTCAACACGACCAGCATTTAAAAGGGTGTTAAATGCCCACATCTTACTTGTGCAGGACTGTCGGACCCTGGTTGGAAGGGGTGAGGAGATAGAGCAAGACAGGTCTACTGAGCCACCGTGGTGGGGCCAAGGTCAGTTTGCCTTCAGTGTTCAGAGGCAGTACTAAAATAGCTCTGCAAATTGAGCCAAGTACAACCTCTTCAGCACTTGACTGTCAATGGTAGGGATGGGGGCTTGGACATCATTTAGGGGCACCAGGGATTGCTGCTTTTGACCCCTGGCTTGCCCCTTGCGGCCACTGGCACTCCTTTTGTGACCCCCTGGCCTCTGAGGTGGAAAAATCAATGCCTGGAAAACAGTGGCAGCGCACACGTATGGATATTGGTTGGGGCACAGTTTGTTTTCTGTCAATAATTTTATTACACTGATAGTGAATAATATTATATTATTTACCAATAATGTAATTAAAATGGAGTACAGTTGTCATGGTCTCACTGGTATGTTTTATGTTTAAATTAAATAATATTGCTTATTTATACAATGGAGTACAGTTAGCTGGAATATGACCTTCCATAGCAGCTGAGTAATTAAAAAATGCTTTTAAATGTGTGCTGGTTGTGTGCTTGTGGGTAAGAGTGTGTTTATGTGAGTGAGTTTGTGTGTGAGAATGTGTGTGTATGTGTAAGCACATGTGTGTGAGTGAAAGTGAAGGTAAAAGGGCATGCAATGTTATTTCCACTACCCCAGGCATTTTGGTGAATTGATGTCCATGATAGGCAGTCTGTTGCAGGCTTCTCAGGGAGGACAATGTGGAGCACAACAGGCTCAACACTCAACAGCCACCCAACAATGTAATACTGTGGTAATACTGTGATTATCCACCCCAGTGCTTCTCTTTGTGAAAAGAGAAGTACTTTAATATACAGTAAAACTCAATTCTACACTGTACACAAAAGTACTGGTTACTAAAAGTCTATGGTACAGGACAACTGGCTCCCAGCAAGGATGCTTCCTCTACCCCATCCCTGCCCCCTTTAATCTAAGGTTCCCGTGTAGGATTCAGCCAAACTGCAGGACACCCAACCCTTTGGTCTGGCAAGCACTAGCAACAGTCACTGGTTTTACCTACAACCAGGGACTGTTGTAGACCTACTCAGACTCCTGCTTCTCAGACCTGGTCCTCCCACTATTGAGGAAGACACACTGGTTGCAGGTAAATCTTGCAGATGTTTCACTCTGTTCAAGCTTTCACAGCCCACGCTACAGTGACAGGACTTACTGACAGGCATGTAGCTGCAGCTGCAGCTGCAGCAGCGGCAGTAGGGTCCGATCTGGTCCACCTCGGGTCAGCACCTTGGCAGATGCACGCTCACTTGGGCAAACAGTAGCAAATACTTCAAGGCAGCAGCTCACTTTCAGCATCACAGTCCACAAGGGCACACATTTGGAAGCCATTGTGTTAGCCATCATATAAGCTCTTGTGAGCACACTTGGGGCAAGACATGTTTTTTTCTTCTTTTCATCAGTGGTATTGACTGCCCGGGCACACTTGCAACAAGTTGGTTGCAACGGCAAAGTTAACTGAGGCACATTTGGTGAGTGCTGCAATTTAGCAATAGTCTCTTCGGCAGTGCTGACCACTTGGACACACTTTGGGTCAAGTGCCATAGCTGCAACTGCAAGACTGGTGAGGTGATCCTCTTAAGAATACTTCAGCACTGCCACTAATTCTCCACTATGACAATGGTGACCAGCTCTGAGCATGAAGCATGCCAATCACACTTCCAGAAATCTTTGTCCGAGAGACACATAGCAGTGCGTCAGCTGCTCTTCCCCCTCACCAGTAGTGCACTCTTCCTGCAGGGTTGGCTTGCTCCTTCATTCTTCCAGGCATATCCTACAGGGATTCCAAGACACGGAACAGCTCTTTAGGTGAGATACCCTTACCTCGTGGAGGCTGAATGCGAGGCAGACACCAGTCCTGATAACACAGTGGTCCCCTGTAGAGCCCAGCCTCCTTGGCTGAAGAGAACATGGTGTGGAACAAGAAGTAGGTCAACAACTACCAATCTTATACAGGTACAGCCGGTAGGGGATGTGTATTCTCTCTCTGAACTTCCAGAACAGGCTTGGGTCAGTTCATCTTTCATGAGTCCTTCTCAGGCTGTTATCCAGACTGAGCCTTTGTCTAGAGTAATGCTCCTCACAGCAGGGCGGTCTCCAGGCTGGAGCACCCACAACAAAGGCACCAAGTGGTGTGAGTTCCTGGCTATAGCATCAAAACCTGAGAGTGATCAATAAGAGAGACAAACAACGTGTCTCTCTCTAATGGACCCTTTACACCTTAGCAACAAGAACTTCATTCCCACCCTTACCATCCACCAAATAACATTATTCAAAGAGACTATTCAACAGATCTCTGCAGCTAAAGGACCTCATTGAATTTCTAAAGGGATCACTATCTCCACTTCGGTATCTATGTCTCCTCCCTCCACTCACAGGAATGCCAACAAAACACTTCCACTGTCTGGGAAAGTAACCTGACATCCATCTTCTGCATACGAGAAGGCCAGGGGCTTCAAAAACGAAACCCACAGTCCTCCTTCACTATGGTGCACTCAGACATACACAGTTATTTTATAGACAGTGCAAGACACAAGTTGACCATCACCTTTTGTCTAGCACTACACCAATGAACTACTTAATCTCCATATCTAAACTAAGTTTTCAGACATTTCCACTTAGGTGTCCCAGTCATCCATTGTCGTGATGAGAACTCAACACTGCAAATGAGTTTGAAACTTAGTTGCCTCCATTAAACACAAATCAATTTGGTTTAGGTAAATGCCAATAAAAGGAAACATAGTTGTGTTTTAAAGAAACACATATTGGAAAGTTTTTGTCTATGGACAGTACTATTATTGTCTTAATTCTATGTGTTTTTTCACGCTGGGACACGATGCTCCAATGTTTGTGTTTTTGTTTGATTGTAACTGTTTATAGTATATGCATCATCTGAACAACAGCTTCTAGTTTTTGCTCCTTGTTTAGTATATTAAAAGTGCATATGACGCTAGACTACAACCATATCTTTTACATTAATTGTATGCAATACATTGTTTTTCAGCAAAACAGTATGTTAATGGAATAAGTTCCAGGAGAATCACTGTTTTAAAAAAATATATATACAAGGCAATGGCGAAAACGGATTTATAATAAATATTTCAGAAAGGTGACTTTTAGAAAGTTTTTTTTTTGGCCAGCACTTTTGCACACCAGAAATTAGAATTGGAATAGTTGTGAACGTTGTGTGAACTTGCTCCAAGGAGCAAACAAAAACGGACTTAAATGTGCATATATGACCAATTGTAACCTTACACAATATGCAGGATTAGACAATAAAGTGTCAGATCCTGCTTGAATGTCAAACCCTGCTTGACAGACCTGCTGGGATTTTTCATGACACTAGGGGAACACTTCAAAGAGGCCACCTCTAGCAACTGTGAGCAGACACTTGGGTAAGGCCCTTCTTCCCCCCCCTTCCAATGCAGGCCCCAATAACAGAGGGCCTCTTTTTGACATTATAGTGTCAAAGCTTGTTTGACAGGTCTACTGGGTTTACATATAATATTTTAGGTGCACTTCAAAGAAGGGACACAGGATGCCAAAATCATTTGTGTGTATCCACTGTCTGGTTGCTGAAAGCTTAGCTTTGTTCTACCAGACATCTACCAGAATTCTGTCTCTGAGTTTGTTGTGGGTACAGGACCTGTCTCAAACTGGATTTTAGTGTTAGTGTGGGACACTAGGATTACCATAGTACACCCCCCTAACACACCCTAGCTCTCAAATCCTGAATCAAAGATTTCAGCCATCTTGAACATGCCCAAAGTGGGTTAGCCTGGGGACCCTTTTACCCGGGGGTCATTCTCACCCACTACCTTAACCCTGCATCGCCGGGCATCCACTTCAGAGCACAACACTCATAGGCCCGTGGAAGATCAAAAGAGGACTGAGCCTGCTGTCTGAGATTTGAGACGAGCCTAGAATACTGGCCTTGCTCTCCCTCTTTTACCCAGGACAAAAAAAATTGAATCCAAGGGACATAAGGCTGACCTGCTAAAGCTACAAGAAGACAGCAAACTAAAATAAGCAACTAGACCTGGACTGGACCCTGCTGGCTGGCCTCTGTCTGACACCTGATGAACCTCTGTTGCTTTATTCTGGATCTACTGTGGTTTTCATAGATCAAACCAGGGTGCAGAATCCAGAAGACCCAAGAGCTCAAAAGAAAGAATAGGGGTGGTACATGCTGTTGAGAGATCACCGCTAACCTTAGGATGAGGTAGTGAGAGTACTCCATCACTGTTCAACCAAAAATAATCCTTACACTTTGAATTGCTTCCCCTGATCATCCAGTTATCATGTGGCTATTCGATTTTGCATGCACAAACATTGCACTAACTACACAAACAATATCCTAAAGTTCCATGTACTACACAATACCTATTTTAACTATATGAACAATATCCTTACATTCTGTGTGCTGCAATCTGTATTTTCCGAAGGTAATACAGATTTCAGTGGAGGAAGTTCAATCGGTAGTGAAGATATTCAGACCATTCATACTTTGAACATAATTCCAGAGCAATATCAGTATGTTTATTCAATCTGAGGTGAAACAATTACCACCTCATCTTATCTTTGATTGTGCAATTCATTTAAAACCAGGTATTGGGTGGTTTAGACAGGTGTATTCCCACTCCAAAACAGAGTAGAAAGTGATTCAGCAGTACCTAGATGAAAACTAGGAACAAGGGCAAATTCTTTACTTATCACCTGTTGAGGCCATCATACTTTGTACCAAAGAAATTTAAAGAGCTGGGGCCATGTATAGCTTATAGAGGACTTGATTACATAACCATCGAGGAGAGATATCCTCTCCCTTTGTTTGATCAAGGTTATTCAGGATTCCATCAAGGGATCTCAGTTTTTTTTTTTAATTAAAGCTTAATTTATGTGGAGCATATCATCTGCAGTGCAAAATAACTTGTGATGAATGGAAGGTAGCCTTCTATGGATATCACAAATACAGGGTGATGCCTTATGGGTTGAACAAAGCCCCCTTAGAATTTTAGAAATTAATGGATAGCTTTTTTCAGATATATTGAATATTTTTGTCATGATCCATTTTGATTATATTTTCATTTTCTGTATCTGTGATGGACCACAGAATACACCCCAATGAAGTTCTACAATGCTTCAGGGACAACCAACTGACTTGAAAGCCCAAGAAGTGTCAATCAGAAGTTCAGAAAATTGAATACCTCAGATATGTATTAACAAATATTGGATTAACATGGACTCAAAGAAAATCTATGCAGCATTGTAGTGGCCGCATCCCACCACCATAAAGGTGGCTTCGCAGATTTTTAATCAACAATTTATTAAGGTTTTTCTGCCTATCTCAAAGACACAATGTAAATTCTTGGAAAAGGGACAAATACAAAATGGATTTTATTGGAACAATGAAATCTTAGGAGCCTTAAAAGCCGCATTTGATATTGCCTCAGTTTTGTATCATACCATTCACACCAAAACATTTCAGTGGGAAACTGACGCATTTATTTCACTCGTGGAGCACAGTTTGAACAGGAATAAGAGATGATAAGAAGCAACATCTCATATTGTATTGTTCCCTTTCCCTCTGCTGCAGAACAAAATTACTTGGTGCTTGAGAGACAACTTCTTGCCATAAATTAAGCTTGAATAGAGTAAAAACATCTAGTATTGAGAACCAGGAATACTTTTGAGATTAGACTAGATCACCAAAATGTACAAGATCTATGTGGCATGTAGTGTAGAAATACGGATCAGTTGGGCATATTGTTTTTTTCTCAATTCAGTTTAATCATCATTTTGAATCCTGGAATTCATAATCAAATTGCAGATGCCCTATGCGGAAGATATGCAGGACAGAAGGAAACCCAAACCATAACTTCAGTAGCTCAAGTAAAAGTAACAACATCACTTTTGGAGGCAGTACATTCTTTCAAACAATTGATCAGTGAAGAAAAACTACAAGACATTAGGAAGGCCTTTTGCTCTATGTTGGGAATTTCCCAGACGCTATCTTCAGGATTTTATACCAAGATGAATGGGGTGACAGAGCGGACCAATCAGACTTTAGAACAGTATTTAAATTGTTTTTTTAATGCCACTGGTGATAATTGGGTTTCCTTATTATATTGTACTGAGTCTACTTGTTATAATAGTGTCCATAGCATCACTAAAGCTACCCCTTTTTCCTGAATGCAAGGCGCCCATCGAAGTACAAGTCCATTATTTATTAAGAGACCATGTGCAACAACAAACTTAAGTCAAAAACTAGTGAAAGATATTTATTGATAGCTCAGAAAAAGATGAAAGAAAAGATGGATAAGCACATGTAATCAGAACCCAATAATGTTGTTGGAGACAAGGTTTGGTTATCTCAGTTTCTGCCGACCAATAGAGATTGATTCACATTAGGACCCAGACACTTGGGTGTTTCATGATTAGTCAAACAATTAACCTAGTAAAAGCTTTCCCTCTAAAACTTTGATTTACTTTGAAGATTCACCTTACATTCCATTTCACCAGTTGAAGCCAACTGTGCAGGATTGTTTCATTAAAAATCTGTCCCTTTCACCTCCACTTGAAACTTATGGTTCTCCAGATTATGAAGTTTCTGATATTGTACATTCTGGTCTTTTTTGGGGAAGGTGCAGATTTAGGTAAGATTGGAAAGATTATCTAGTCTGTGATCAATCCTGGTAACCAGCTTCAGCAGTTCTCGCTCCTCTGTTGGTTGGTAGATTTTATAGGAATCATCCCAATAAGCCTGGGGCACCAAGCCAAATGTATACTGGCAGGAAAAGCGCTCCTCGTGAGTCACTAGCAGCCACCTTATTACTCGAATCCACGTTCAGGGCAGAGCAGCCAGAGTGATTTCTGCAAAGGGATCACAGATAAAGCTGCCAACAAGGTGAGAATTTGAGCCACTCATTTCAGGAAGGAATTCTGAGGCTGCTGGGCAGAGGTTCGTGACTCCCTTCAGGTGAGGAAAAACACACCTGGTTCTAACTTGTGAATACTCTGTGATCAATCTGCCCAATCCAAAATGGCACTTCCTTTTTTGATCTATGGGCACCTTTACCCAAGCCTGCAATACGGATTCCTCTTCCTAGGCAATTGCAAGTAGATAATGGGGTTATTTGGAAGGACAAGTGTATTTTTAAGCACTTCCTGCTCCTTTGCTACAGGACTGTCACTTTGCTAGCCATAGCTCTCATTCCTTTTTCTAGTTATTTTGCCTTCCGTATTCCTCTCCATTGTTGCTTCCTGTCAGCTGGTCTTTGTCATACCATATCTTCTGGTCAAGTCATCTGAAGCTGTTTAATGCCACTGGCTTTTTCCTCCGCCTGTAGCGATTTCTTTTTGGGGAACACTCATTGATGGATTGTGCCTAATCACCAGCTAGTATAGCGGCTGCTGAAAGGACTCATCCTTTCTTACAGGTCAAAACCTTGTGGACAAAGGACCAACAGTCATGACCTTCCCTTTACAGCTAGCTATTTTAAGGGTGACTGGTGCATTTTTTTAGAAAGTTGCATTTTGGGGAGTGCTAAAAGCAGCTGAGTTAGCTAGCCTTGTGGGTAGAGGTAGGGAATTCCATAACTAATGTGCTTGGACTGAGAAGGCCCAAAAACCTAAGGAACTTTTCTTGAGTCACTAGGTCCATCAAGAGCCTCTACAGATGGTCACTTTATTCGAAATGTATTTGGGCATAATATCTTTTACGTTGAACATTCCATTTCATAGAGGCATATCAATTCAATCTGGAGTCATTTTAAAAAAGAGACGACAGGTCTGAGATGGTTAGAATTGTTGGATTTTGCAGGAAGAGACAAACCAAGGTGTAGCATATGGAGGGATTCCAGAAGAACCACGTTTTTTAAGTAGTCATGACAGAAGGCTTGTGCTGTAATGCATGCGAGAAGCAGTGAATGTACTGCTGTTGTCAAATATTCAGAATGTAGGACAGGCTTACAGTTACTAAGTAATTTAGGATGGGAAAAAAACACCTTTACCAAATTTTTAATGGGGCATCAGAATTCACTTTTTTGCCTGAAACATAGGGACTTGGCAGATTGTATAATATGAGGGTGGAAACCAGCGGATGGGATTGTAGCTGTCCAGTTGTCACTCATGCAGAAATTTGGGTTTAATAAAAGAAGTAGAAATGTAGTTTTGTTATTTAAGTTGTAGGTGTCGACTTTTATACCACTCTTGTAGTTTGGTCAGTCAAGATCACAAAACTGAGTGGTCGGATTTAGAGTTAACTTTGATGTACAACTGGATTTCATCCACATAAAGATGGTACTACGTCTAGTTCTGTTAGCAAGGATCCCAGAGGTTCAATGTATATGTTGAACAGTAGGGGACCTAATATTGAGCCTTGGAAACACTACTTACAAGGACAGGAATGGGGAGTGTCTCCGAAGTTCCCCCATTGGAACCTGTTTGAGAGGTAGGATTCCAGGCAAGGACAGCAAACTTCATTTATCATCACCATTTCTTTAAGTGTGTGTATTTTGATTTCCCGGCCCATCGAGTCAAAATCAAACCTAATAAATTTAAAAGGCAGTTATCACTATGGAACAATTTTAGAGTCTCATGCACCATAGTCCCCAAAGCGGTTGTGGTGCTATGACTCGAGAGGCATCCCAATTGCATGTGTTCACATCAAAAATACTTTAATTATTTAGTTGTGAGGCAATGCAGTTTGCCAAGATTTGCATTACAAATGGTTGCCCCATAAAAAGGCAAACAATTTCAAGAAGGCTTAGACCCTTACAATTTTTGAATAAAGGTTTCACATTCCAATTTATAAATTCAAGAACAGCCCATGTTCAAAGGATGACTGATTTTGTTTAGCTAGACTAGGATCAATTAGGTCAGCCTCAAGCAGAGGAGAGACCCTGAAGCAAGCAAGCAGCTGTCACTGGTAGCCATTGTCATGGAGAAACCATAAGACCATTATGCAAAGTCACACAAAAACTTACAAAACCAGTCATAAACAAGCAGACAATCACACAGACAGAATATAAGGAAGACTTGCATAACAGTTACATGCAAGCCCAAAGATACGTAGAAAGAATACAGCTACCTACCGAAATATAGCCGGGCCACAGGTACTGAACCCCAAGTTATCCTCCAGTCAGCAGGTCAAGCTGGGGGTTAAGGATGCAAATCATCAACTAAAAACAGCTTGGGTAGAAGGACTTTCAGTGCATGTGAAAACATGACAGAATGTATGTGTGTGTTCTCCCTTCCCCTCTGAACAAGAAGTTTTATGCCATTTGTTGCACTCTGGCTCCCTCCTGTGTACTGTTGTGGCAGAGCTATAAGGCAGTCACCTGCAGTGGTCCAGCTGTACCGCAGGAACTGAAGAATACACTAACCCAGACTCACCGTGCTGAGAGTGGCACCTGGATGAAAAGTAAACACGCCGCCACAAATGTCGCTTCTGCAATGGCAGGTCTCTTGCAAAGGGTAAATGATCACCTTTACGTTGTTGATTGTTATATTTAGGTGTTCAACTAATTCTAACAAAATGGCACTGATGTTTATGGCGGGGCATTTCTGAGAACATGGGCATGTTTCATACAGATCAGACATAACTGTATTATGGAAATAAGCACACTAACTCTTTACAGAGTGCATATGAAAGGCTTAGGGCCCAGAATAGTAATGTTCTGAAAGATAGACAAACGTCTGTGTGTGAGATCGCCATATTATTTTAAGGAGGTGACATTAGTTGTGCTAACAGAGGTAGGATAAATGGAGCAAAGCGGAAACTTGCATTCTTCTGTCCGGACAGCTACGTGTAGTGAACACCGTTTCAAGGCCATCCAGCCGAGCATAGAGCTAGTCTGAAAGGAAGCATGTTTTTATACAACTGCTTGCCTTTCAGATAGGCCTCTAACTGGGGCATTGTTCACACAGTGATGCACGGCAACCCACCCCCCATAGAGAATCACAGGGGAGAACTTAAGAGGGGACTTAAGTATATGGGAGAAACCAACACGAGTGCTGGTTGATTGGGGACATGTGGACAGCCAATATCAGACAGCAGGTTGATGACTTTTGCAAAGGCAGGTGGGAATAGCACTTGGGTTGGGATAGGATCTAACTTGGTATGAGTCTAACTTGTAGGTGAGAAGAATTGGAGACACATCGGTGTTTTTCTTTTCTCCGAAGGGGCCGCGATAATCAACAACCTCATGGGGCTAATTAAATATTTTAGGGTGTAACTTTCGATTGGTCGATTGACAACAAAATCTTTTCCGAGACAGTACTGACGTGCGTTAACAGGTGGAAAAGTAATAAAGTACTTAAGTAAAACTGGCACAAAATATGCTACATTATGCTGCATAAAATGTGCCTTTGCTTGCAGCATAGTCAACCCTGCCAATACTTTGGTCCTCTCCGTACACACAATTCCAGAAGCCCCGGACTCTTCCAAAAGTTAAAACCTAACAATCAAGACAGCGAGAATGTGTTTAAACATACAGAAGGGTGAATGGTTTCCATTTTCTCACAGAAAGGAAGGGAAGGATGCAAAGATGAAGGCCCAGATTTAAGAAGGCCTAGCACCTCCTTGTGCCATTTTAGCATAATTTTTATGACACTAATGTGGCCCGGGGCCAAATTCGCCACGGCCTATTTACAAAGTGGCGCAACGCATGCATTGTGCCACTTTGTAACCCCTTGCGCCACATTATGCCTACATCAGGCATAATGTATCCAATGGGGCGTTCCCCCATTAGGGGGGGGGGGGGGGGGAACCACAAAAATGGTGCAGTGGAATCTAAGATTCCACTGCGCCATTTTTAGCGGCTATTTTGAACACCTGCACAGATCAGGCATTAAAAGGGGACATACCATTGTTTTTAATGGGCCCCTATGTACTTTGCAGTATTAGCGGCAAAAATGTGGCTCTAATCCTGCACAGTACATCAATATCATCAAAAATGTTGACGCTATTGCCCCTACCATGCGCCATGTTATGCTGTATACTAAATACAGCACACACATGGTGGCGGTAGAGGGATGCTAAGGGGCGCAAGAAAAGTGGCGCTGCATTGAATGCAGCATCACTTTTCTTACATTCTTGCCCAAGTTCAAGATGCTCTGAACTACAATCTCCAAAGCATGGTAAAGAGCGGTGAAGGAGCTACCAGGCAAGGAAGATCTGCCTGAAGGGGTAGAAGAACCAGTGTCCCGGGACTGGTACTTTACACATAGCCCTGCTTCTACTACATGGTGCTAGATTACATGACATGCAGAACACTTCTTTGGTTGCTTTTTTTTTATTATTTTTTTTTATTAGTGGTGGGGAGCTCTCCAGCAGGACATTACAGGTGTCATTCATGAGGCTCTAGTGGCAGACTCGGCCACAGGAGCATCAGTGTGCCAGCCCATATTTACAAGGCCATGCAAAGCCACCTTGCTTGGCTTTTCATGGGATTGTATATATGGACCCATTTTATGCATAACACTGTGAAACGGGCTCTCCATGGGTGTTGCTTGACGTGTTCCCACGCAACACCCATGGAACCCGAAGGAATCTGAAGCATTCCCATATTTACAAGTCTGGGGAATGCATTAGATTCCTGTGCCACCTCAGGGGTGGCGTAAAAATGATGCAATGGGAAGAAATGTCTTTATTTCTCTCTGGTTTTTCCTCTTTCTGTGTGCTGCATTTTGCAGCACACATAGAAAGAGGAAAACACCTCTTGTGATTGTTTTTTTGTAGGAAGGTATGTCTTTCTTCACAAAAACAATCATCCCCACGGTGCAGGCACCCTTGCACCATGGTGTAAGGGTGCCCTCGTTGGCGCTAGGCAGCAATTTATGCGCCAGCGCAGGGGGAGAAGACAGAAATGCACCTTATCGTGTAGATACAGCACATTTCTGTCCTTTCCTGGTGGCGCAGCAAAACACTTGCTACGCCGCCCTGCATCACCGGCCTCGTAAATGATGCCCTATATTTCGCCGGTGCGTCGAACATCCTTGCCCATTCACAGCCTCTGGAACGAAGTGTACCTGCCTTCAGCAGAGCCAACACAAACTGGGAAAAACTTCCTGTTCAGAGATGCTGGAGCCCGGCATATACCATCCCCCACTTTCACTAGAAGTGATCAACCCAGACACAGGTAGGGCTGCCAGATGACCCCATGTCACCAACACTTAATTTGTTTCCAGTCGCATGGGCTTTCATTGACATTCTGGAATTGGTTTCTTGGTTCAACTTATTTTAATTAATTGGCCAAACCCTCCTAAAAAAATGATAACGGATAAGCCAGGACTGAACACTTGGTCGACTGGTAATCATGCTTCCAGATCTCACCAACGATCAGGGGCGTAGCTTCAGGTGCATCTGGGGGTGTTACACCTCTCTAAGAAATACATTTTCTGCACAGTGGTTGAGTATACAGATTCTTTCAGTCCAGTATTCTGAGATTTCTATCGGATTTCACAAGGAATTTTTACATAAACACAGACAAAAACGCACAAATTCTTTCTCCCTCTCTGCTTTGGAAGTCGTCACAAATGTTGTTTATGCTATCAAATATTGTGATTTTATTCCTTTAGTTAGATACAACGCCGAAACCCTCCTCTGCATTCGTTTCCCTTTCCACTCACTGTCCCTTTAGCCCCTCATGTGCCACGCTTGTCGTATAAGGTATTTTAACATTGAACTAGGGTGACCACCCGTCCGTAAATTTCACGGACTGTCCGTAATTTCGCCCTGCCGTCCGTTGTCCGTGATGAAAGTCTTCACGGACAGCATTTGTCCGTAATTTTAGCCTTTCACCTAAAGGACAACAGAGGCAGGGCGAAATTATGGGCAGATCAATCTCCCTAGCTCAGAGGTCTTCAAACTTTTTGATGCCGGGACCCCCTCTTAAAAAAGTTTAGGTGTAAGGACCCCCTCCTGATAAAAATTTCTAGAACCTGGTACTCCTCATCATCAACAATAATAATAAACATACCCATTTCACACAGCAAATCATTTTTACTGTGAGGAAATAATATTAAACAGTGTTTCGCAAATCAAAGATCAGTGAGTGTGGGGGCGTGGTCAAGGGTGTGACTAAAAACAAAGGTCCTCATTTATTAGGAATTGACATGGGGCAGAGCTGCAAGTCTTCTTGCTACACTGCCACACTCCAATACAAAAGGGCAGGAATGGACCGTATTTATGAAATACAGTACATTTTTGTCCTATCCCCCTGCGCTGGCGCACAATTGCTGCCTAGTGCCAACATAGGCAGGATTGTTTTTGTGCAGGAATGGGCACCTTCCTGCACAAAAACAATCCAGAAAGGCATTGTACCTCTTTCTACATGTGTGGCAGATAGCAGCACACATGGAAAGAGAAAAAAAAAAGGAGAAATTAAAACATTTCTCCTCATTCTGCCTGCGTAAGGTTTTGGTACTGCTCCAGTTTACGTGATTTTGTAAATCTTGGGCAGCGTCAAAATCCATCTGTGTTGCACAGGAACACCCACCACAACGCCCATGGAATGCCTCCTTGATGCAAAGTAAGGCAATGCAGCGACTTGCACTGCCTTGCCTTACTCCATATCTACAAGGCCATTCAATCCACTCAGGGTGGTTTGAGTCAGCTCATAGGTACGATTGAGAGGCTTGTGATGCTGGAGCATCAAATAAAAGTGATGCTCCAGCAGCGCAAGCCTCTCATAAATAAACCCAAAATATTCTCTAAATTTGTTTACGTCTTTCACCGCCAGGTAGCTACATATAAAATAATAGCCAGCTGAAATGAAAAATAAATAAAATAAAGTTGTTACTCATTGGGAAATGCACTGTAGTGCATTATGAAACCTCTATTAGTTAATGCACTGCAGAGGTCTGTGTTTTACCGGAGAGCAACAGAACTAAATCTTTGTTAGTACAGTTGAGAATAGTGACTTGTGTATTTTTAGTGCCATGATGTCACAGCCTGTGACAGAAAGCATTGTGAATATATAAAAAGGCATTAATTTATACTTGCATTGCACACAGTATTAGATAGGCAACTACAAAAAGGTTTATTATAAAACAGTGCTTCCAAAATGTGTATTCAAGTAATATCAGAGCATACGCAATACCTTTTTTTTTAATAGCTGTCCCTTCAACACCTCCAGGTGAAGTAAGCGCTGTGTAACACAGCTCAGTTTTTAACTCTTTGCACTACCCCTCAAAAAAAAAAAGGTTTGTCCTCACAAAGCTTTGATCATTTAAAGCTACTCCCAAGCACCCTTTACATTTGCAGATCAGCTAGTAGAGCACATTTGCTTTTCATTCAGGAAGCAGAAGCCCTGGGCTGAAAGTCTCCTTAGCTGTCTGTGAGGCTTTCGCAGCACAGGAGACTCAAATTAAAGTTCAGCTGAGGCATTTTAAGGATCAGCTGGGGGAATGTGCGACCCCCTTTCCAGATCTCCACGGCCCCCCTGGGGGTCCCGACCCCCAGATTGAAGACCTCTGCCCTAGCTGGACAGGAAGGCAGGGAGTCTCCAGTGCTCTGAGGGACGGGCAGACAGATAAGAATCAGACCTTCTTGCCAGGGGGTCTCCTTCCCTAAAGACATGCAAATGTGCCCAACTGGTAAATCTGCAAATACAAAGGGGCTTGAAAACCTGCATTGACTTTACTAAAAGGAGTCACTTGAAGTTTTCTGGTGACAAAGATATTTCTCTTAGAGAGGTATTGTAATGGTGTTCCAAAGTGAGCTGTGGGGTGTGTGGTTTTAATGGAGTGTTATAAAATGTTTTAGTACTAGGTAAAACTGTATATTATTCAAATCTGTATTTGAGAAGCACTTTTTTTTATTAAACCGAAATGTATTTGCGCATTTTGTAGCAGCCTTTATTATGATGTAATTGTATTTTTCACAGTTCTTTCAGGTACCTCTGTACCTCATAGTAGTAACAAACATTGGCAAAGCCAATAGGTCTCATCTGTGAAAGAGTTATTGGCTTTGCTAATGTGTTTTAGCCATTAGCAATGTTGTACACCAGAGTAGCTGCTATTCAGCATGGCTTAAAGTTAGTGGCATAGTTGTGTGGAGTGGAGTAGAGTGGCATAGGAGCAGTGGTGTAGAGCCCAGTGGTGCAAAATACAGTGCAGTGGGGTACAGTGCAGTTGTTTAGAGTGCGTTAGCGTAGAGTGCAGTGGCATGGAGTGGCGTGGGACAGAGTAGAGTGGCAAAAGTGCAGTGGAGTAGAGTGGCATACAATGGAGTAGCAGAGAGAGCAGTAGTGTAGAGTGGTGCAGTGGCATAGATTGCAGAGTAGACTGATGTTGCAGGGAGTGGAGTGGCGTAGTGTAGAGTGGAGCAGAGTTGAGCAAAGTGCTGTAGAGTGGGGTGATGCAGAGTAGAGTGGCATAGAGTGCAGTGGCATAGAATGCAGTAGTACATTGGTGTATAGTACAGTGGTGGAGAGTCGAACGCTGCAGAGTAGAGTGTCAGTGCAGTGATGTAGAGTGGAGTAGAGTGGCACAGAGAGCAGTGGTTTAGAGTACAGTGGTACAGAGTAGAGGGCAGTGGCGTACAGTGCAGTTGTTTAGAGTGCATTGGCGCAGAGTGCAGTGGCATAGAGTGGCATGGGGCAGAGTTACATAGAGTGCAGTGGAGTAGTGTGGCATACAATAGAGTAGCAGAGAGTGCAGTAATGCAGAGTGGTGCAGTGTAAGAGTGCAGAATAGACTCATGTGGCATAGAGTGCAGTGGTGTAGAGTGGTGCAGAGTGGAGTATTGTAGAGTGGTGTAGAGTATAGTGCCTAGAGTGCAGTGGCATAGAGTAGAGGGGTGTAGAGTGCAGAGTTGCAGACTAGAGTGTCAGTGCAGTTGTGTACAGGTTCTGGCAAGGCAAGAGAAAGCTGTGCATGATAACCCTGAATGGTGATCCGTAGAATGGTCAGTAGGAAACAATGAGCAGTGCATTAAGCCTTTCTTAAAAGTCTTTACTGGTAAACCCCATCTCATGCAGGGAGGTGGGCAGAAAGCCTGCAAGCCACCCATTGGACCTGTGCAGCTGAAGAATAGCATTCCAAGTCCAGAAGACCTAATCCACCCGCAGTCACAGTTAGCTTTAGAGTGGAAAGAGCTCCTGATGGCGCTGCAGTGACCAAATCAGATGTGTGGCCTGTCTGAAGAAGGAATGAAGGACGAGCAGAGGAAGGTTTGCAAAATAATACTATCATTGGGGTAGCACACCATCTTTACTAGTGCCACATGGCCGCTACAGAAAGCAGAAGAGAAGACCAAAAAGCAAACTGGGCTTGGAGGGACCTTTCCCTCTGCCGAGATTTTATTCCTGGAAATCACTGTAAGAATGGTAGATATTAATCATTAGGTATCAAAAGGTAACTGGTTCCCAGTTCAATCTGAGATCTAAATGTATATAAAGGCAAAAACAGTGCCATATGTCAAAGAAACACTATTTAAATTTTAAAATTTGTAAATTGTGTTTGTGCAATTTACATCCCAAATATTTTGAAGATTCTATGTGTACTTGACACTTAGGAATAACCCAGATCTCTAGTTTGGCTTTTGCTTAATTTCAAAACCATATAAAGACATGGACAAAGCGGGCAATTGCCTTGCACAACCTTGCAAGGGGTCTGGCCCCTGCTCACCCTTCAAAAGCACTAACAGCGGACCATTGCACCAGAAGAGTTTGCCAAGGTGGATGGGTGTTGCTTGTTCAACCACTTGACAGTGCCCCTTCTGTTTCGCTCCTGTGTGCAGAGACAACTGCCCAGGTTCCCAATACCTTTGAATAGTCTTGGTGGACCCATCTTGTCTGATTTTAGGAATTGTCCCACCTTGTACTTCTCTTCCTTATTTACCCAGTTCTTGGCAACAACCCTTTGAATTACTTGCCGTGGATCTCCCATTTGCTGTCGATATCATCCTCCTCTTTTATTATCTTTGATTGGTAGTCCGGGCTCCTATTTCTGAGATAAATGTAGAGTCCCAGACATACACTCTAGTGCTGTGAGACCACAGACAAGTTATGGGTACATCACATCCTGACATTAGGTGTGAGACTGTCGCCCACACCATCTACCCTGCCTCGTTAAGTTGAAAGTCCATGGGCGGTTGGGGTAAGCCAGTTGTTTTTGTTCAATTTGTTTAAACTAGTATAAGGTTAATTACCTTAATGTTTCCCAAACTGTTTGCCAGGGATTTTAAAATGTTCAGAAACATAATCAAAATTTTGCTATTACTTTCTCTTCAGGAAAGGTCGGGTAGATTTGGGTAGGGGTGATGGCCTTGCCGCAGTACTGAAGGGCATTAATTTACTACTGTACAAGGACGTAATGTGACACCTGAATGTAGCATACCAGGAGGGAATCACAAAAAGTCCACAGTGAATAAATAGTGCTATGTTAAAAAAAAGAGTCAATAAATGCACTGACAACATAGTGAGGCATGGCCTCTCTTGCGTGTGTCTGTAAAACTGAGTTTGTTCTTGAATTTTTGTCCTGAATTTTGACCCTTTGTCCTGAATTTTCGTCCTGAATTTTGATCCTTTGTCCTGAATTTTTTACAGTCCTCTCCAGAATTTGCCTCAATGCCAGGTGGTCACCCTACATTGAACACCAGCGTGATTGTTAGAAAATCTGAACCTCACCCCACCCCCTAAAAAATATGAAGTCGCTCCCGCCCCGCCACACAGAGCGAGTGTTATTTAAGCGCATTTATGCGGCTGTTTTATGGTACCACCAGTTAAGGCCACAGGAGGGCAGCAGAGCCTAACAAATTCCCTCTACAATGCCTCGTTGCTGTTAGGAAAGGGTATACCCAAAGGATAAAATATCACGTTGCCTGGGGCTCAACAACTACTCCATCGAAGATGGGATCCACCACAATTTTTGCACTTAATGACATAGATAACGTAGCCACCAATATTGCGTAGGTGAGGTCACATAACGAGTACAGTGAAACAGACCCTTATAGGAAAAAGTGTCTTCCTGTGTGTGATAGAGCCAGCCGGAGTCACTTGCATACGAGCATATATTAATGCCGTATTATACTCTAAGAAAGGACAAATTATACGGTGTAATGTGGCACATTTTGTTATAGTATAACGACATTATTTGTTTTTTTCTACTCATGTTAACACTGGATGGTCAAAGGATTTGCCTCATTAGGACCGGTTTAAAACCCGAGCACATCAATAAGCAAACTGAAAAGAGACCAGTCAATCTCTATGAGGGACCTTCCACTGCGCAGGAAGTGGAACACGTGTTGTTGCTGTTTTAGTCGCTTTTGATCCGTTTTAACGAGAAACAACATTACTTTGTTAAAATCTGTACATTATGCAGTAGATGATGAATTATGTGGCAAATGCGTCAGATCCATAATTAAGCGGAAAATGCAGTCGCCGCCGCAGAATCACATAATTCCAGAGGCCCTAATTAGCCCACAAGTAAGGAAAGTTACAAAGGGACAGTCGGGCACAAGCAGGCAGAATTACATAGGTAGTGTCACAGATGTATGCAGAGACGTTTTAAGGCGTGGGCAAAATGGGCTCTGACGCAGGCCCCGCCCCTGACAGAGCCAGCTCTGATCTGCACACAGTCTTGTACTGGTGACCTTAAATCATCCCCAAACCTATTGTTTTAAATAGCCTTTCCTTTGGTTTTAATGTATGTTGTGTGAAAGGTTATTATAAGCATTTTGCAGAGGATGTTCTGTTTAGGTTTCATGCAAATTCCATAAAAAAGTCTGTTTTAGATCAAAACGGGACCTCACATATGAGAAGTGGAATGGTGTTGGAGATTATTCGCACTAATGTTAGTGAGTTGCTGCTGTGTTACAATATTGAAACACGACTGTCCCTGAATATTAAATGTAAACACATTTAGAATTTGGGCAAGTGTGCCTCTGCCCTGTCAGTGACCTGTCCAAGGGGGTACAAAAGAGCTGAAAATGTATCATAAATTCGAAGCTCTTCTGAACAGGGCCCCCAAAATCCTTAAGGTGTCCCTGGATGTATGCATACAGAACACCTCCCCATTTCAGGAAAATAGACAAACAGACATTTGAACACACAGAGGGACTAACAAATGCAGTTACTAATAGGCAGTCATTAAAAACAGGCACCTCCGTCAGCCAGACACATATAGGCAGACATTAACACTAGCAGGCCAACCCAGCAATTCAATTTCAATTCAAGTCAATTTGCATTTTTGAAAGCGGGCTACTCACCTGTAGGATCTCAAGGCATTGTGAGGTAGGTCCTCAAGATTCAGTCTAAGAGCCAGGTCTTACGGTCCTTCCTGAATTGAGGTAGCGATGGCAACTGCCTGAGGTGGAGAGGTAAGGTGTTCCAACATTTTGCCCCAAGGTAGCTGAAAGATCTCCCTCCAACCGAGGACTTCCTTATGCTCGGTACAGTGGCGAGTGACTGCTGGAGGAGGAGAGAGGTCTGGCAGGGGCGTAAAAGGTGATGCAGTGGTTGAGGTAGCTAGATGCAAGGTTGTGGAGGGCCCTGTAAGCGTGTACGAGGAACTTGAAGTTGATCCTCTTCTCGACGGGGAGCCAGTGGATAGCTCGCAGGTGTCCTGTGATGTGTTCTCGGTGGAGGATGTTCAAGATGAGACTGGCGGAGGAGTTCTGGATTTGTTGCAGCTTGCTCAGGTTCTTCTTGGTGGTTCTGGCATAAAGGGCATTGCCGTAGTCAAGTCTGCTTGTTATCAGGGAGTGTGTTAGGGTGGTCTTGCAGCAATCGCTTGGGATCCATCTGAAGAGGGTGTGGAAACAGGTGGAGGCGACAGAGTTGACCTGTCTTGTTATGGTGAGCGCCAAGTCAAGGATGACACTAAGGTTGCGAGCATGTTCTGTAGGGGGAGGGGGCTGCCAAGCATGGAGGGGCACCAGGAGTCACCCCAGGCTAAGGATCTCGGTCTTGTCGAAGTTTAGCTTAAGGCAGCTCTCCTTCACCCAGACAGGGACTACTTCCATCCTGTCTTGGAAGTTCTTCTTGGCCGTTGTGGGGTTTTCGGTCAGGGAGATGATCAGCTGGGTGTCAGCAGCGTAGGAGACGATGTTCAATCCGTAGTTTGGTGACTGGAGCAAGCTGGGCCATGTAGATGTTGAATAGTGTGGGACTCAACAAGGATACTTGGGATACGCCACAGCTAATCTCAGTAGGTTCTGACAGGTGTGGTGGGAGTCTGACTCTCTGCGTTCTGCCTGTCAGGAAGGAGTGTATCCACTGACGGGCCTTGCCGCATATGCCTGCTTCATGGAGTCTGGTGCATAGAGTGTGATGGGACACTGTGTCCAAGGCAGATGATAGGTCCAGTAGAATGAGGGCTGCTGTTTGGTCAGGGTGGAGGAGAGAGAGTGGATGTCATCTGTGGCAGAAAGCAGAGTGGTCTCGGTGCTGCGTCAGTTCGGAATCCTGAGTGGGAGATGTCCAGGATGTTGTTGTCCTCGATGTGTTGGTGGAGCTGAGCGTTGATTGCTTTTTCAGCGATCTTGGCTGGGAAAGGCAGCAGTGAGATGGGGCAGTAATTCTTGAGATCCGTGTGGTCGGCCGTGGGTTTCTTCAGAAGCGGGCAGATCTCAGTGTGCTTCCAGATCTCGGGGAAGGTGGCAGACACTAGGGAGCAGTTAATGGTCTTGCGGACTTATGTGCAATCGAGGCACTGACTTTGTTTAATATGTAGTGGGGGCAACGATCGGTGGGGGCTCCGGAGTGGATGCTGCTCATGATGGAGCGAGCCTCGTCCGTCGTGAGGGGGGGTCTAGGCATGCAGGAACTATTGGGATTCAGTGGATCCAAATTGGGGCATTGTTGGTGAGTTTGGAGAGTCTTTGGTCCAAAGCTATCGTAGACATCCTTGATTTTCCGGTAGAAGAAGGCTGCTAGTCTTTCGGAAAGGTCCTAGGATGGAGGGACATTAGTGGCCTCAGCTTGTGGTTTGGCGAATTCCTTGAGGATGGCAAAAAGTTGGTGGCGTTGATACGGTCTTGCAGGGCAGTTTTTCTGGTAGCTCTGATTAGGTCATGTTGGGATCCTGTGGCGGATTTGAAGGCTGCAAGGTCCTTCGGGGATTTGCTGTTCCTCCATCTTTTCTCCAGTCTCCTGCAGCTGCGCTTCGATTCCTGGAGTGCGGGGTGAACCAGTTGGCTTTCTTGGTGGTGTGTTTCCATGTGGTTGTTCGAAGAGGAGCTACGGTATTGGTGCAGTCAGCAATCCATTGGCAGAGGTTGCGTGCTGAGGTGTTGGCATCTGTTGTGTCGGGGTGGCGAGTTGCTGAGGGTGTTAACGAGTTCCTCCTCTGTGGTCTCGTTACACTTCCTGGAAGTATGGGTGATGATGACGTGAGCTGTAGGTTTGGTGATGGAGAAATGGATGCAGTGGTGATTGGTCCAGTGTAGTGGTGTTGTGTCATTGATGGTGACGTTGCTGCTGCCGGAAAAGATGGGTTCGAGTGTGTGTCCGGTGATGTGCATTGGTGAGGTGACCAGTTGTTTGAGACCAATTTTGTCAAGGTTCTAGAGGAGCAAGGAGATGCTGTGGTCTTCCATGTGGAAGTTGAGGTCTCCGAGGTGTGTATAGTTGGTGGAGGCGAGTGTGTGGTGGGCTATGAAGTCGACAATGGAGTCGCTAAAGGCTGGATGGGGCTGGGTGATCTGTAGATGAGGGTTCCAGGGATAGTGGCCTTTGGGGTGATGTGGACTTAGAAGTGGAGATGCTCCATGAGGGGGGGGGGGGGGGAGTGTTCCTGGGTGTTGATTTATAGGCGGAGGGTGGTCTTGTGGGGGATGGCAGGTCCACTGCCTGGTCTGGAAGGTCAGCTTTAGCGGAGCAGTTTGTAGTTGCTGGGGATGGCGATGGCGATATCCGGTTCTGATGCTGTGTTTGTCCATGTCTCTGTGAGGAAGGCGATGTCCAGGCATGGTGGAGTCAATCAGGTCGCAAAGTTCCACGGCGTGCTTGTGAAGGGAGCGGATGTTGAGGAGGATACACTTGAGGTGATCTGGATAGGTGTGTAATGGTTCTGCAGCTGGGTGGTCTGGCTTTTGGAGTGTGGTGGCAGTTGCGGCAGGCGAAAGGTCCGTGGGTGCCTCTATGGGAAGCGAGGTGGCAGGCAGTCGAACGTCCTGGGTTCAGTGAGAGGAGGGTTTCGGCGTTGTATCAGTGTATAGTGCGAGAACCAGGGTCTGCGGCTCTGGGCGCAGTCCAGGCGCAGACAGGCTTGCCTTTGGCACACCAGCAGCGCTTCCGCATAGTGGCCACCCTTAAGAAGGAGAGAGAGAGGGGAGGGATTGGTCAGCTGGGAGGCGGGAGAGCAGAAAAGCACTTCGAGGGTGTGGGCGGCACGGAGGAAAGTGCAGGAGCGGCAAAGGGGCAGAGCTCCAAAATTAGTGAAAAGTGCAAAAAGAGAGGGAAACAGTAAAAAGGAGGAAAAACAGGAATAAAGAGGAAAGACAGAAAAACGGACAGACACAGATGGCCACTAGGCCACCAGGGTTAAGGCACAGGCGGGTGCTTGTGGGTGGAGGCGGGCCTCGAACACAGAGCCAGCACGCTCTGCCAGGCACACACAAGCGCAAGCAGTAGCTGTAGTGACCACGATGGAGGGAGCGACGGACGCTGGCCAGAAAGGTTAGTGGAGTCTCCCCTCACTGAGCAGCAGCCACTCTTAAGAAGGGGAGGGACAGGGGAGGGACTGGTCAGCTTGGAGGCAGGAGGGCGGAAAAGCACCTTGATCTGCGGGAGCAAAAGCGGCAGGGTGGGAAGCATGGGAGCGGCAAAGGGGCAGAGTGCCAAAAGAAGGGAAAAGTGCAAAAAGAGAGAGAAACAGTAAAGAGGAGGAAGAACAGAAATAAAGAGGAAAGACAGAAAAACAGGCAGACACAGATGGCCACAAGGCTACCAGGAATGAGGCACAGGTGAGTGCTTGCAGGTGGAGGCAGGCCTTCAACACAGAGCCGGCAGGCTCTGTCAGGCACACAGAAGCAGCGGCAGAAGCAGTAGTGGCCACACAGGAGGGAGCGTCAGACGCTGGCCAGAAAGGTCAGTGGAGTCGAACGAGAACACACATGCTAACACAGCGGGTCATACAAAGGAAATTTGCACAGATGCAGGGATTAGGTACATATATATCAAGACAAAAGCAGTCATGTAGAGTCTAGCATTTGCACACAGGCAGGTATTTACAAAGGCATGTCAAAAGGAGCGCAGCCAGATTTATAGAGGCAGTCACACACAGGTAAGCATGGATATGCAGAGGTCGGGAGTTACACTTGTGGAAACGAAGACACACAAGCCCCTCAGACAGTTATAGGTACACAGAGATAGTCACACACGGCACAGCCTTATGCAGGCAAACAGACAAACCGGCAGATCTACAATTAGGTGGATACATATGCAGCAGAGGTAAAACATAAGACAGTCCGCAGACAAACAGGCAAACAAACAGAAATACATATAGAGTGACCAGAGGCAGGTTGAGCACTTTCATGAGTCACAGAGGCAGATACATGTGTATAGCTTAATGCTGTAACTGGAAGAAACTCACTCCAGGACCCCATAAATTGGGGGTCACGGTGTGGAGGTGGAAAGGGGGCAGGGTCATGAAAAGGAAGCCTGAAAGTCAACTTATGCATTTCTTTGTTAAAAAAACTGAAAGAAATTGGCAACAAGGAGAAAGTGACATTAAATTTGTTGTGGTGGTGCATTTAATTGGTTATAAACAGGCAGCATTTTAAGTCACAACTGCAGACATATTTGCATCCCATCACTATTGATGGAATAATAATAGTAAGATAACTCCAGGGGTTAATGCACTTGCTGGAGAGATCTCAGTTTTTATCCAGTCACAGTTGTGATTCAAAGGAGTATGTAGTATAGCAGGTTAGTGTGTCTGCTGCAAAGCAAACTGTGTAAAAAACAGTTCACATATTCTGTGCACATAGGTAAGTCGCCTACTGTTTGACAAAAAGATCCTTTTGTTATTTGCAGTTCATAATTTTGACTTCTAATATAGCACAGCGACATATGCACCATCATCAAAATATTGCATGCAAACTGCAAGGTATGGGGTTCAAACCTTATTGGGCTTTTTCCTCAATCTGTTATTCTAACATTGCTACATAGGGTGCCTTTGGGTAGTAATAACATTTTATTAGTATCATATTAGTACTTATAACCCCAACCAATATGCATTAAGTTTTAAACCCTAATTTTGTGCTCTTTACATACGCTTACCAGTAAGGATGATATGTGACTCTTATACTTTGTAACTCTCATTGACATATAATATTTTCTGTACATTGATTTAGATGCTTGTATGGAATATTTTCTGTGGATAATGCTGGTGGGTGTGATATAAAGCGCTCCGACAGCCCACACTGGGATGGTTAGTGCCACAAAAAGATTTTAAAAGGAGTGCTATTTAAATTGGTATGTGAGTAATTACTCATAAGGACAGATGTATTTGGCATGTCTATCTCTTATATACAATGGTTGAACAAAGTCTGAAACCTGCCTCCAAATCATTGTTTCTCTTAAGAACTTGTGAAGTAATAACACGCTATCTGCCTTTGTTGCCCTCCATTGCATTGGCATCTAGGTGGTAGGCTCTAGATGGGTCCTGCCAGGATAATAATCAAACAAAAAGAGGGCTGATTGCCTTTTAAAACAGGGCTTCGTTTTGGGCTGAGATGATAGTGAAAATAAGAAACCTCCTTCACAGTCTGCAGGTTGCTGCTCAGAATAGGCAGCAGAAAGCGTGTATGGCGGTACTGAATGTGTCCTGTTGCCATTTATTTATACCGGGGCAAATTCAGCATATTTCACTGGGTCCTTGCCAGATTCAGCTCAATAAAAGCTGCCAGATGGAGGATCAGACTGGATCCTCCTGATTTCCTGCACTGATAGAGCCACATAGATACCTGGGCCCACACATGCTGACAACTACCACCAGGCAGGCAAAAGAAGACTTGTGTGAACAGGAACGCGGCTGTGCATAGTGCTGGACTGGGAACCAAAAGCAACCCTGGCAAAAGAGCTCTAACCAGCCCTGCTCCCTTCCTCGTCTCTCTTTTACCTCTCTCTTCACTCTCTTTTTCTCTCTCCGAAGCCCTCCCTGCCCGGTGAACTTACCTGGCAAAGCTAGAGGAGGTGACAGAGACATCAGTACCCCCTGCCCTTAAAAACGGCCTACAAAGTGTGCAGCCTACCAGGGAAATGCCCAGTGGAAAGAACAAACAGTCCGGGCCTAGCTGTACACAAATGCAGGCAAATTGTGTAAACGTGAACCCAGGGGCGTAGCTCCAAGGGGGTTGTTAGGGGTGTTACACTCCCTAATAAATATATTCTGTAGTAAATGGTAGGGTACAGGTGCTTTAAGTCGGGTATGGTGAATGGTTTGTTGAATTTCGCTTGGGAGCTTACTTCAGGCAGAAGAAAACACTCTCTGTTTTAAAGGTCTGAAAAAGGTTGTTTTACAAAATATTGAATTATAAGTACCCATCTCAATCCTCACTCTTCTCCCTTCCGAATGATCCTTAAGGTCCCCATCTGTCCTGCTTCTCGTATGTGTTTTAACCCGCTCGATTGTGAGGAAATCTGAAGCTGCCCCCCCCATCCCTCCGCCCTCGCCCCCCCCAATCTTACTGATCAAACTACGTCCCTGCTTGAAACATGGTGGGTTTTGACAAACCGAGGGTGCATTGTGACTGAAAAGTGTACAGGGGTGGTGCAACTGTATTTATTGCTTGATAAAATGCAACAAGATGGAAGCTAGAAACAGTAGTGGCAAACGCTAACATGCACCAGTTACTTTGACAATTGGTGTGAAGATAACACACAGTACAATCTCAATATGTTAAATATAGTTGATAATGAGGCACACAGTGTACATGCAGGTGCGCTATTTATTATCGCTGTTGGGTGTAGGGAGGGGTTATGATTCGCAACGATTGTGCCCTCAAGTGGACCATGATGCCACTACCCCAAAACTGATAGTAACATATTACACTCCGCACAAATGGCGTGACGTTTTTCAAATCTTTTTTTTTTTTAATTAATTGACAAAAACTAAGATACTGGGGTTAAATTTGTTAAGTATTGTAAAGTTATAATTAATAGGACGCAAGCCTACTAGGAGAGTTGATTCCCTGTGTAAGATCATCATACCTTGTAATCTCGGAGGCAGGAAACCAAGCCCTTCTCCTGCCAATTTCGCTGCTCTGTGGTAATCAAATGGAATTTAACTTTTACGTTATAGTAATAAATGTGCAAGATTGCTCTAAATAACGTGTAATTGGGAAACTTTTTTTTTTTCACCACATGTTTTATGTGTATGCATAATGGCAGCCTGAATAAATGGGAGGACACTATGATTACCATAGTGCACTCCCTGCACACACACCTCTGCCCTCAGAGCGCATGTTTAGTGTAGCAGAAGACTTCTGCAATCTTGAAAATGAGTGTTAACTCTGGACATTTTTACCTCATTGGTTAGGGCATGCCCAGGAGTTATTCCTCACCCACTAGCTAGTACCTGGCATTAATGTGACATTTCCAGGCCTGCACTTCAGAACACTTCCTAGAGCTGCGGGATAACAGAGGAGGACTTGACCTGTTGTCTGTGGCCTGAGAGTAGCCATAAAGGACTGTACCTGCTCTCTCTTGTATTCAGGACAAAATGTAGACTCCAAAAGTCAGAAGGCTGGACTCCTGTTCAAGATACAGGAATTCGACAAGCAACAAGAGAACTGCTACTGGAAGTACCCTGATGGCCAGTGGTAACTGGGCCTGCACTGGACACTGCTGTTGGCCTCTGCCTGACATCCTACGAGTCTCCAAATGCATAACCTGAGGTCCTGGAGGGGCTTTAGAAGTGTACTCCTGTGGTGGATTGGGACTTAACTGATAAAGACAGAAGATACATTTTTTGACCAGGGTGAACCTGCTTGGTGTATCTGACCCACAGTCCATTGCAGTCAGCTTAAAATTACACCTAGGTACTGGTCTACCACGACCATTAAATATTATTGTCTCTGTGCTTTTTGGTGCAGTTTCTATGTAACTCTTTGAAAATTCATATCTCTAGGGCCCCGTATTGGAATTGTGTCAGTTAAATGGCATTTTGTTAATTCAATTTTATTCCATTTTCTGTAAACTGGTTTAAAATGTCTATGTTTTGCATTTTTACTTTATTACTGTTTTGGTACTGCATAAACAGTTTACACATTACTCTAACTTAAGCCCTTCTGCTGTGTGCCACAGCCACCAGAGGGTTGAGCTCAAGTCAATTTAGTGACTTTTAGGATTCACGCTGACAAGGGTTCCAGTTATTCCTTGAGGTGTGTAGTCACCTAACCCAAATATTAATTGAAGTTCATACAAATGCAAAAGTCAAATTCAAGTTTATTTCAACACTACAGGACTTGGTGATAAAATATGATGCCCCGAGAATAGGTTGGGAGCACGATACAGTGAATTCTTCAAAGGAGGAAAATGGTCTGATCAGGAACATCCTCTTCATGTCAACTGCTTGGAGTTGCTGGCAGGCTTCTTTGATATAAAATGTTGGACCAAGGAAAAGATTCAATGTTGCATTCTCTTCAAAATGAACAATGTGACGGCAGTCTGGTACGTCAACCATCTAGGGGATCACAGTCCAAAGGCCTTTCAGATCTGGTCCAGAGCATCTTGGAGTACTGCCGTGAGAATCAGATCTTGGTCACAGCAGAGCACCTGCTGGGGTCAGCCAACCAGGTGGCAGATGGACAGCTGAGATATTTTCAGGATCTCAGTCTGTTGAAAATGGATCCCTCTGTTCCAAAAGCTAGCATTCAGGTTGGGCACGTTATTGGTGGATCTTTTTGCATCCAGACTGGACTTCCAACTGGACAAGAACTTCAGTTGGAGACAAGACCCAATTGCCTCCACGAAGGATGCCTTCCTGCAAGACTTGGCAACAGAGACGGGTATGCCTTCCCCCTTTCTCCATGATAATGCAGCTCTCAGCCCAGATTAGGCGAGCGGGCAGATGAAGTGGTAGCAATCCTCGCTAGGAGATCTCAAGTCTGGTATTCAGTTCCGATGGAACTTTCTTGGTATTTTCCAGTCAGTCTACCCCTACTTCCGTCTCTCTTCAAAGATCCCTCAAGTCAGTTTGTCTTCTTGTAATGCAAATACTTCTTTGTGACTGCAGAGTTCCAGGATTTTGTAGGGTGAACTGTTTGACCTATGTGAAATGAAAGGCTTTTGGTATCAGGTTTTTCCTAAAATACATCATTTATATAACTAAGTCAACTTTACAAACATTTCAAAATATATTTCATTAGTGTGAAAGACCATTTTTTGTACTTCTGTGTGATGAAAAAAAATATTTTAATAGGATGAAAAAAGTCACTTTACTTGGTGATGTGCAAATGATAAGTGTTTTCTGAAACCCAATTTTCACATATTATTGTTAAAACACTATATAGTTTTATCAGTAAAGCTGCAAGTTAGAGAGAAGGCTTTTGGATATTTCTCTGAAATTTACTGTCTGTGAATGACAGTGTGCTACCACATCATGCTTTAGTAATATATTTATCTAAAGTGAGTGTTTAAACATAAACTGAGAAACGACTCCTGAACTGAGGCAAGTCATGCATGGATCATGTGTACCCTATATGCAGGCTAGATTTATTATACATGGAGCAAATGTTCAGTGTATTTAATCAAACAAAACAGGATTTTTTTTTACATCAGAAATGCTGAACTCACATATTTGAAGGTGCACTCATATGTGAGACTGAAGAAAAAGGCAATTGTAAAATACAATATTTGCCTAGGATCACACAATTTGAGACCCGTTTTCAGGTCAAGTACATTACAGGTAGGTCAAGTAGATTATCAGGCTACTTGACCTGCAGTTCTAGTAACATTTTAATGATTTTTTGAGGCCTGCTACGCTCAAACGTTACAGATTGCCAGGTCTAGATGGATGGGTTTGTTTCATGAGAGACTACTGGATCCCATGGGATTTAGGGGAATCAGAATATCTTTACCCCACCCCCACCCTGAACTGAGGTATTTGGTATTATGGGATGTCAATTACGTGCCCAGTGTGTTTCTCTCAAGGCCCCAAAACAAATATCTATTTTGGAAAGAGCGGTCAGCCAAACTGGTGTCTCTTATGTTTGGTCTTGTGCGGGTGGATTTTGGACGTCAGGGCCCTGGACCTCACAGGGAGGGTCTTTACCACAGATAGTCACCTTTTTCATTTCCAGAGGAACAAAGACCAACTATTGCATTCCCTCATACCCTGCTTTTGTGCGTTCTCCCAAATTATGTGTGGTGCTGTGTCTCAGGCGTATGACACCAGGAGAATGCCAACTCCTCATTGCCCTCAGAAAATCCCACAAAGATGTGTTCTCACCCATCAATGCCAGGTGGGTACACTGGGCCATGCAAGAAGCTGGTATTGACACAAAGATGTTTGGTGTGCATTCTACCAGAGGGGCAATGGCTTTGGCTTCTAAAGTGGTCTCCCTTGGAGCACGCTCAGAGGGCATTATGAACGCAGCAGACTGGTCCTCAGACTTGATGTTCAAGCAATTCAATTTAAGCCGCTCCCCAGCATGGTGGCCTTACTGATAAATAAGCTTTGAACTAGCATAATCCTTGCCTCCAGTCCTGACATAGAATATAAAGTTTCCTAGCTTTCATAAAGGAAAGTTTAAAATCTAACAAGGCCACAGAGGTGAAGATTATCCCACCCAGGGTCGAGGGCTGACTGTCCTACCTGGTATGAGCCCCAATGTTCAGAGACATATAGCGATAGATGAGTTCTACTTAAGCAATCTATCTTTGCTAAAAAATAAAGTTCTTGAGTATAGTTACACGTTTGCTAGATGGAGAATGAATGGACGGGTATTGCTGTCTCTTGATGGATATTATGTTCCCTAGATGTCAGGGACCTTGACTCAATGATCTCCATTATTTCACAGGAGCTGACTCGACTAAACAGGACTGGGTTGGAAGGTTTCAGGCTGGTGTCATACAAAGAAAGAGTAGAACAGAGTCATCAGAGGACTATAAAAGGACTTCCTAGCACTGATTGGATAGAATAATGATACACTGTTACTAAAGGTTCATGGAATTTGAAGTTTGTTCTTCTTTAAAATGGTTTAATATCGCCGCTGTTTAATAAAGTGGAGAAAGTAAAGCATAAACCTCGCCTCCGTCTCTTTCAATTCTATTAAGCTTTCCGTTACGAAAGCTCAGAAATTTTACATTCATGCTCTTTTAATAGAAACAATGCATATACTGCTGATATTCAAGAATCTATGGATAGCTTCCTTTCTGGGCCTCTGGGAGACATTAGAGTCATTCAGCTATAGCTGTAAAATAATTAACAGGTAACAAAGAGGGTGAGTAGAGGAAAACCCAGAATACAACCTCCCAACACTACAATTGTATAATAACTAGGAGTCCAGTAGTAACTGAAAAGATGGAAATACCTGTCTCTTTAAGTGTGAAAGTTTCCTTTCATAGGACGAAAGCCCTCACCCACCTAGGATGACATGCTTCATGTGTGTACCAATCGGGCTTCTGCCCTATTGTAGGGGTGATCTTTTGTTCCCAGACTGCATGCTTTTGTGATGCAAATGCACCAATCTATAGAAGCAGAGGGGCAATACGTGGAGAATGGGTATCTGCTGAATCCCCGTCTCCAGTCTAAAAATGCAGGGGAATAATGTGACTGTGCGAATGCATTGACCTGTTTCTACCCACAGTTGTATCAATGGGCTATCACCAGGACCATGATCCTCTCTGTTCGGGCTATATTTTATTTTGTGATGACAATGAGGGGTTCTGGATTTCAGTTGAAGTCGATTAGAACTCTAAGAATACCATTAAAGGGAATATTTTTTTTTTCAGTGGAAACTGGATTTTTGATCCACTTTTACTGCTTTGACGCCCTCTGGTGTCAAACTTTATAAATGCCTCACATAACTCCAAGCACTTTTCTATGATGAACGCTGAGGCTATGAACCAAAGGGAATGCTAAACCACTCAATATGCCCATGTGGACATCTGCAAGGTCCCCCCTGGAGCATGGCTTCAGCTCGCTGTCCATACTATGTTGGTGCAACTCTCAGCTTTGTCTCAGTCCTAGACAAGGAGCACCTCCATGACTCCCATCTTCCTTCATGGAAAGTAGGACAGAGCTTTGGTTTCTGTAAACTCAGATATCTAGATTGTGGCAACAAAGATCACTGGGCCTATAGATGTCTCCTGAATCCACATCCTCCCACAAAAACACTACAAACAACTGTCCTGTTCTTAGGTTTACACTGACAGTCAACAAAGCATGCCACTAGGAGCTGCATATGTTCATACAGAAGGATTAGGGACCACAACATAAACATGCTCAGTACCTATGGGTCATGCAAAGAGGTACATGAGCTGTTTTTTAGTGAAAGTGTGCTGCTTTTACTGTATAAATTCTCTCTGAAAAAGTTTAGTGTTGAAGTGTAAACAATATAGCTAGTAGTTTCCTACAATGTTGTCTGCAGAAGGTGTGTTTCAACAAAAACAGGTGCATGGACTTGCGCTGAGCCTGCACACTGACACATATACAGCTCCAGGATTACAAAGCTCAACTTGCATTCCTATAGACTCCATTTCAAAAAGAAGTTTAGAACTTATGATGCTGAAACAAGGCTCGAAACTTAGCAGTATCACCTGTGCACAACACTGACTGCATGTAAAGGAAACATTTTGTGCTACGCTCACTCTTTCACTTAAGATGGAATATGCACTGAACAGAATACAAAGGTGTAGGAAGTTGGCTCTGTATGTACTATTTCAAAGTAAGAAATAGCATGCACAGAGTCCAAGGGTTCCCCATAGAGGTAAGATAGTGGCAAAAAGAGATAATTCTAATGCTCTATTTTGTGGTAGTGTGGTCGAGCAGTAGGCTTATCAGAGGGTAGTGTTAAGCATTTGTTGTACTCACACAGGCAATAAATGAGGAACACACACTCAAATACAATTCCAGGCCAATAGGTTTTTGTATAGAAACATATCTTTTCTTAGTTTATTTTAAGAACTACAGGTTCAAGATTTACAAGTAATACTTCCAATGAAAGGTATTTCACTTAGGAACTTTAGGAACTTTGAATCAGCAAAATAGCATGTCCAGTTTTCACAAAAATGGCAATAAGCTATTTTAAAACTAGACAGTGCAAATTTCAACAGTTCATGGGGGAGGTAAGTATTTGTTACTTTTGCAGGTAAGTAAACCACCTACAGGGTTCAAAGTTGGATCCAAGGTAGCCCACCGTTGGGGGTTCAGAGCAACTCCAAAGTTACCACACCAGCAGCTCAGGGCCGGTCAGGTGCAGGGGTCAAAGTGGTGCCCAAAACGCATAGGCTTCAATGGAGAAGGGGGTGCCCCGGTTCCAGTCTGCCAGCAGGTGGGTACCTGCGACTTCGGAGGGCAGACCAGGGGGGTTTTGTAGGGGACCGGGGGGGGACACAAGTCAGCACAAAAAGTACACCCTCAGCGGCACGGGGGCGGCCGGGTGCAGAATGCAAACAGGCGTCGGGTTTCAGCGAAGCAGGCAGGCAAGGGGGGGGGGGGGCTCCTCGGGGTAGCCACCACCTGGGCAAGGGAGAGGGCCACCTGGGGTCGCTTCTGCACTGGAGGTCAGATCCTTCAGGTCCCGGGGGCTGCGGGTGCAGTGTCTTTACCAGGGGTCGGGTTCTTAGAAGCAGGCAGTCGCGGTCAGGGGGAGCCTCTGGATTCCCTCTGCAGGCGTCGCTGGGGGGACTCAGGGGGGTCAACTCTGGCTACTCACAGGGTCGCAGTCGCCGGGGAGTCCTCCCTGTAGTGTTGGTTCTCCGCAGGTCGAGCCGGGGGCGTCAGGTGCAGAGTGGAAAGTCTCACGCTTCCGGCGGGAAACGTGTGGTCTTTAAAAGTTGCTTCTTTGTTGCACAGTTGCAGTTTCTTTGGAACAGAGCCGCTGTCCTCAGGAGTTCTTGGTCCTTCTAGATGCAGGGTAATCCTCTGAGGCTTCAGAGGTCGCTGGACCCTGGGGGACACGTCGCTGTTGCCGTTTTTCTTGAAGTGGGGAGACAGGCCGGTAGGGCTGGGGCCAAAGCAGTTGGTATCTCCGTCTTCTCTGCAGGGCTTTCAGGTCAGCAGTCCTTCTTCATCTTCAGGTTGCAGGAATCTATCTTGCTAGGTTCTGGGAGCCCCTAAATACTCAATTTAGGGGTGTGTTTAGGTCTGGGGGTTAGTAGCCAATGGCTACTAGCCCTGAGGGTGGCTACACCCTCTTTGTGCCTCCTCCCTGAGGGGAGGGGGGCACATTCCTATCCCTATTGGGGGAATCCTCCATCTGCAAGATGGAGGATTTCTAAAAGCCAGAGTCATCTCAGCTCAGGACACCTTCGGGGTTGTCCTGACTGGCCAGTGACTCCTCCTTGTTTTTCTCACTATCTCCTCCGGCCTTGCCGCCAAAAGTGGGGCCGTGGCCGGAGGGGGTGGGCATTTCCACTAGCTGGAGTGCCCTGGGGTGCTGTAACAAAGGGGGTGAGTCTTTGAGGCTCACCGCCAGGTGTTACAGTTCCTGCAGGGGGAGGTGAGAAGCACCTCCACCCAGTACAGGCTTTGTTACTAGCCACAGAGTGACAAAGGCACTCTCCCCATGTGGCCAGCAACATGTCTGGTGTGTGGCAGGCTGGTAAAACTAGTCAGCCCACACTGGAAGTCGGGTATGTTTTCAGGGGGCATCTCTAAGATGCCCTCTGGGGTGTATTTCACAATAAAATGTACACTGGCATCAGTGTGTATATATTGTGCTGGGAAGTTTGATACCAAACTTCCCAGTTTTCAGTGTAGCCCTTATGGTGCTGTGGAGTTCGTGTATGACAGACTCCCAGACCATATACTCTTATGGCTACCCTGCACTTACAATGTCTAAGGTTTTTCTTAGACACTGTAGGGGCATAGTGCTCATGCACCTATGCCCTCACCTATGGTATAGTGCACCCTGCCTTAGGGTTGTAAGGCCTGCTAGAGGGGTGACTTATCTATGCCATAGGCAGTGTGAGGTTGGCATGGCACCCTGAGGGGAGTGCCATGTCGACTTAGTCATTTTCTCCCCACCAGCACACACAAGCTGGCAAGCAGGGTGTCTGTGCTGAGTGAGGGGTCCCCAGTGTGGCATAAGACATGCTGCAGCCCTTAGAGACCTTCCCTGGCATCAGGGCCCTTGGTACCAGGGGTGCCAGTTACAAGAGGCTTACCTGGATGCCATGGTGTGCCAATTGGGGAAACAAAGGTACAGTTTTAGGGAAAGAACACTGGTGCTGGGGCCTGGTTAGCAGGCCTCAGCACACTTTCAAATCATAACTTGGCATCAGCAAAGGCAGAAAGTCAGGGGAAACCATGCCAAGGAGGCATTTCCTTACAAAAGTTAACTGTCACAAATGCCTGCCAGCATCACAGTCCCTTCAGTGCTTTCAAACAACAAGGATCTGCCCACATGCTTGACAAAGCTCAATTGTTAGAGGTCCTCAAATAAATAAGAAGTCTACAAACAAGGCCCACCAATGTAAAATAAAGTTCCATTTTGCTGTATACTGCACACGCAAACAGCCCAAAACACACTGCATGTCCTTAATTTTCTTTACTACTTCAACTAGTTTTTAAT
Source organism: Pleurodeles waltl (assembly GCF_031143425.1). Taxonomy (NCBI): domain Eukaryota; kingdom Metazoa; phylum Chordata; class Amphibia; order Caudata; family Salamandridae; genus Pleurodeles; species Pleurodeles waltl. The sequence continues at coordinate 332,370,693 of NC_090443.1, forward strand.
ACATCAGTACAGTTTGCTGTCACCAAAGTCACTGTGCCATAAGGTTCCTACAAAAATAATAGGACTGCGCATTAGGACAACAGAACTTCAGAATGTGGGGACTGAGTCAATAAACATAATCAGAAGGTGTCAGCCCAATTCCTGGCTACCTCACAGTGTCTCATCCGAACCCTTAACCTCACTGGGGTGGAAGACGTTTATGGCACCCTGAACCAGACATTATGATCCCCAAGGAAATTGTGGAAACTGATCTTATCCTTTCATTGTCTGACTTATCATGTATTTCTTTTGTGTTTTGCCTGGGCATGCTTAAGTCTTCATTACATTAACTGAAACAATCGTAGTCTTGCATAGAGAGAATGAGCTGTGATAATTAGGCAGATTAAAAAAAAGCAATGTTATCGGCATTACAAACATGGTGAAGAGAAACAGCCCAACCATGGCAAATGATTTCTATAGATTCCTCACAGTCACCAACCCTATACTGGGAGCATAGCGAATATATCTTCTGCCTTTGTCCAATCTTAGAGGATAGCCTTAGCCCCCAAACCTGAAGAACTGAATCAGGAGTCGGCCTGTAGTGTGTATGGCAATACTTTCTGCAAATTGAAATACCAGCACCAGCAGAACTGCATGTCAAACATAGCATTCATCCCGAGACAGTCGTGGCTGGAGTGCCCCTAAGCCCTACTCCCTCCTCAGGTCACTGTGTGAGAGGCACAGCTCTGATGCAATGATATGTCTAGATGTTAGAAGACATCGATGAATGGGCAACATAAGCACTAGGATGTCTTGTACTGTGTTCCTAGCCTTGAACAGAAATTACAGATTGCATGTCAAGAAAGGCTAACTAAAACAAGCAACTTGTACAATATATTCTTAGAATAATATTGTGTAAGGGTGTAAAATGTCACTGCTATAAAAAGGGGTGTCAGCTAAAATGTGTAAATTGTAAAATATAAAATGAAGCTAAAATGGGGAACCAACCTAGGTAAAAAAAAAAAAGGGCCTCACTACATTCTTCCCTTGGCTGCGAAAAGTTAGATTCTAATAAGATTGTGATAAAAAAGGGATACAAATGTTCACTCCAACAAGCAAAGCAAACAAGCCATTAGAAATAAAATTTCAATTTATAACAAAGCCAATTAAAATAATTTGATAAAGTAAGGGCCAATTTTAAAAAATCAGAGGAGGCTTCCAAAATGCCATCCATATGGTCACAGTTAATGGAATCCAGAACTGATCCCACTTCCACAGACAACAGAACCACAATGGCCTCGGTGAGCAAATCAAAGGAACAAGCACGGTGGGAAGCTCAGCGGACAAGGTTGATGCATCCTATACAGTGCCCGCAGCAGGAGAACTTCCATTCAAAAGTAAACAAAATATTAGGCGAACAAAGGAAACTGGTACGCCCTTCAAGTAGCATGCCAGATTGGCTATGGATGCATTACACACCCTGTCCAATGCCACCTGTTTACAAGCTATGGGGTGGCTTGGAGAAGTTTTGCATTTGTTTCCACTAAGAAAAAACGCTTTGTCCCCACTAACACATGTGTAATAGAAGAGTAATTACCACACCTCCTGAATAAAACTCTCCTCTAAGCTTCATGTCTGCCTACTAGAAAATGTTTCAAGCACAAAGTGAACTGAAACGTTGAAATTGGCAGCGAGGTAACTTCATAAAAAAGCCATACTGCTGAGTGTCTTTTGGCTACTGTGAAAGACAATTTGTCTAACCTCTCGATTTTCAGCATGGTATAAGTAGCATCTTTCTTTGCCATTATTTGTCATTTACATGTCAAACTAAAAGCAGAAACAGTTCTGTTGCGTTCATGTGCTTTCAGTGCATGCAGTTTGATTTTAGAACTTGCAATGTCCAACTCAGTTGCAAAATAGATCTAAGATGACTTTGCCCATGTTGTAAAGAAGACTGTATGCTGTCAGTTGCAGATGATACAATGTTATTTAAAATGTAAATATAAGTGGAGTATGTATTCATTCTATTATCAGCAACAACCAATGCCTTTCCTAAATTAGCCTGATCAAGTTGCCTTAAACGAGCAGCAGCTTCCATTTCAGAAAGCTTCCATATTTCACTATAGATGGCCCAAAGAAACCTTCTAGAATGTGATGACCTAGGACCGAACAAGAAATCCTGTAAATCCATGTCATCAGAGAAGAGAGAGATGTTCTTTTGCTGCAGATAGAGTGGAATGTTGCAACCATTGCTGGCATAATTTCCCATCGCTATAATTAGTGACACCCCTGAGTGCTGGGACTGGAAATAACCAGGGTCCAGTCTGCCTGCTTTAAAACCCTGTGAGGAGCCTACAAAACATGCATACCAACCATTTGTGCCCACTGGCCATAATAACCACTGTTACGACCCGAAAATGTAGAATTAAATGTACCATTCGGCACCATGCCTTTGAGCTGTTCTTCAGTGTAATTTCCTAGGTGATGCCAATTTTCAAAACAGGCAATAGAGGAAATATTCAAGTCTTTAATTTTTGCTATACCCAAGCAAGTGGTTTGCTGCTCTGTGTCATTCAGAAAAATAATCTGTATTGGAATTAGATTAACTTTAAATGAGGCATATATGTGCTGTACTTGCCAATGTTTTGCACCCCAAACTGATTTTAAATCAATTGTTTCTTTCCAATATTTGTAGCCTTTATTGCAAGTTGGGAAACAAATGAATACAAATAAATTGATTTTGTCTGGGTCAGCATATTGTTCTTCGCTTTTGAAGGTGTTCATTTATAATAATAGGAAACAAGATCTGAGGTATCATGCCCAGAAAAGTATACACTGGTGGTGTCGAACAAAGTTCCCATTGTGTAGAATTAAAAACTATACGGGTTGTACTAGCTTTTTGTAAGTAGTGGTAGATTTCATATACGTATCTTCACTTTCAAATACAATATAATATTCAAGCGCTGTCAACATTGGACTCACTGTTTTTACATCCCATTCTTTAGAAATGACACCTGGGGATATTACATTGTCCATTACTACTTTAAGACATATTTAAATATTATATGGGACCTTATCCCACACAATTCCATCCACTGGAAATAGGAAAAGCAGAAATGTTCACAAGGGATATGTCTCTTCCCACTTTTGGGAAACTTTATGAGATTTCAATACCTCAGTTACCAGTTGAACAGCAGAGCATTCTGGGAGATAATGTCCATTTAAAAGCAGGAAGGAAACTGCCACAAATCCAATCCACAGAAGCAAAGCAAGTAATGAAATTATAATCCACAAGTAGGACCATGGATGGATCAGAAGTACTTTTCAGCCAATGAAGATAATCACATACACCATTAGGATCCGGAGGCCCCCAGTCGGCCCACACTTCCCCCACCAGGAATGCACGAGAAGACAAGATTTATTCGTTGGAAGAAGTATCTTTTATTTTTAAAAAGACATATGAAATAACTCATAACTTCAACAAGCCAAACATTGTATAGCAAGGTTAGTCAACAAAGAAAACATTTTTATTTACATATCAATGAGAAATTACTTGTGACCATAACCAATCTGACAGGATCCCTTCCTGTCCTGAACCACCATTTGGACCACACAGGTGACCCGTGTCTCACCTGTATCCGTAGGATGGACGGTTACCCTGACTACCCGGGTGCCTTGTCCTCCAGTTTAGGGTTCCGCCCCCCCTCCAAACACCAATCAGCCCTGGGGTGTAATGGGGGAAGCCAAGAGCTGGAGCCCCATGTTCTCCCCCAGCGATCTGAGGTCTCTTACCCCCTGATCTGGTGTGTACATCCGCTGGTTGGCTCAGAACTTCAGGATGCTATCCATGATGTCCTCCTGGGGGCCCCACCTTGGGGACCCCCTCCTATTGTTTCTAGTCACATTTTTATCTCAATTTCCCAACTTCATTCCAAACTACTAACATAAAGGAGAGGGTGGGTGGGACAAAACGCGGGCCGCACGCCATGTCCCGCCGCCGCGCACAGGTAAAGAAGGGGTTTCCCTTCTTGGGGGGGCCTTTAAATAGCCCCCCACCAGTGCGCGGCAGCCGGAACCGGCGGGCGGCCAACGTCGGCCCCACGACATGCCCCCTGTGGCATGACTTCCGCCCCAACGCCTCGCGAGGCGTCAGGGCGGAAATCCGGCCGACTCCCGCACCCCCGGCAGAGGGGAAAAGGGGGGTGGAGTGCCCCAGGGCCTCGGAGGCCCCGTCCCCTAACGGGCCGCGCCCCCCCACTGCGGGGCGGGCGCTTTACCCTAGGATCCGGAGGCCCCCAGTCTGCCCACACTTCCCCCACCAGGAATGCACGAGACGACAAGATTTATTCGTTGGAAGAAGTATCTTTTATTTTTAAAAAGACATATGAAATAACTCATAACTTCAACAAGCCAAACATTGTATAGCAAGGTTAGTCAACAAAGAAAACATTTTTATTTACATATCAATGAGAAATTGTGACCATAACCAATCTGACAGGATCCCTTCCTGTCCTGAACCACCATTTGGACCACACAGGTGACCCGTGTCTCACCTGTATCCGTAGGAGGGACGGTTACCCTGACTACCCGGTGCCTTGTCCTCCAGTTTAGGGTTCCGCCCCCCCTCCAAACACCAATCAGCCCTGGGGTGTAATGGGGGAAGCCAAGAGCTGGAGCCCCATGTTCTCCCCCAGCGATCTGAGGTCTCTTACCCCCTGATCTGGTGTGTACATCCGCTGGTTGGCTCAGAACTTCAGGATCCTATCCCAGATGTCCTCCTGGGGGCCCCACCTTGGGGACCCCCTCCTATTGTTTCTAGTCACATTTTTATCTCAATTTCCCAACTTCATTCCAAACTACTAACATAAAGGAGAGGGTGGGTGGGACAAAACGCGGGCCGCACGCCATGTCCCGCCGCCGCGCACAGGTAAAGAAGGGGTTTCCCTTCTTGGGGGGGCCTTTAAATAGCCCCCCACCAGTGCGCGGCAGCCGGAACCGGCGGGCGGCCAACGTCGGCCCCACGACATGCCCCCTGTGGCATGACTTCCGCCCCAACGCCTCGCGAGGCGTCAGGGCGGAAATCCGGCCGACTCCCGCACCCCCGGCAGAGGGGAAAAGGGGGGTGGAGTGCCCCAGGGCCTCGGAGGCCCCGTCCCCTACCGGGCCGCGCTCCCCCACTGCGGGGCGGGCGCTTTACCCTAGGATCCGGAGGCCCCCAGTCTGCCCACACTTCCCCCACCAGGAATGCACGAGACGACAAGATTTATTCGTTGGAAGAAGTATCTTTTATTTTTAAAAAGACATATGAAATAACTCATAACTTCAACAAGCCAAACATTGTATAGCAAGGTTAGTCAACAAAGAAAATTTTTTTATTTACATATCAATGAGAAATTACTTGTGACCATAACCAATCTGACAGGATCCCTTCCTGTCCTGAACCACCATTTGGACCACACAGGTGACCCGTGTCTCACCTGTATCCGTAGGAGGGACGGTTACCCTGACTACCCGGTGCCTTGTCCTCCAGTTTAGGGTTCCGCCCCCCCTCCAAACACCAATCAGCCCTGGGGTGTAATGGGGGAAGCCAAGAGCTGGAGCCCCATGTTCTCCCCCAGCGATCTGAGGTCTCTTACCCCCTGATCTGGTGTGTACATCCGCTGGTTGGCTCAGAGCTTCAGGATCCTATCCCAGATGTCCTCCTGGGGGCCCCACCTTGGGGACCCCCTCCTATTGTTTCTAGTCACATTTTTATCTCAATTTCCGCCACAAGGGCGACCAGGGCCCCAAAGGTCCTTCGCCCTCCCCACCCAAAAAGAGGCTGCGGGCAAAACCCCACATGTCACGGATAAATTGATCGGTTCCCTCGTCAGACAAATGCACCTGGTCGTTGTGAAATATGTGCACGCCTATCAGCAGTTTGTGGGGGATATTTCCATAGGCGCCCAGGGCCTGGGCAGAGTTTTGCCATCTCGGCATTCAGCCGGCGAACTGACACATTGATGGTTCGAGATCTTATCCCTGCCCCCCACTTACGACATGGAACCATGTGTGACCAGGCGAATGCTGCCCCCGGGAATTGCTTTGCCACTCTTGTGATTTGAAGATGGAAACCGACAAAATCTGATTGTTCTATGTATTTGTAACAATTTTGTACACATAAAAAACATATGCTGCAAGTCGACATCCCATCCTGTCCAAAATCATGATAAAAGGCAACACAGGGGGCCTCCTGCGTCCCGAACACCTTTGGACCACACAGGTGAACCATACTTCACCTGTATCCTTGGGAGGGGGGTCCCAACACCTCACAGTCCCTTGTCTGCGAGCTCAGGGTTCCGCCCCCACCCCAACACCGAGCTGCTGTGGGGGTGCAAGTGGGTTGGCCAGGAGCGGGAGCCCCGTGCCCACACCAACGATCCGAGCACCCTAACCCCCAAGCAGGTGTGAACATCCTCTGGTTGATTCATGACTGCGTGATCCTACCTTCCGTGTTATCAAGGGTACCCTGCCTTGGGTATCCCTCTGCTACTTAGGGTGCTTTTATTAACTCCACTCACGCCACAAGGGGGACCCGTGGCCCGGAGGTCCACCACCCTTAAACGAACTGTGGGAAAAAAAGGCCCAACCCGCTTCAATGCAACGGTTTGTGCCCACATTGGAGAAATGCACCCGCTTCTCAGCAACTGTCTGTACCTTCCACCAACTGTGTAGGGTATTCCCCGCATGCCCTGACCCGGGGTATTACCATGGTATACTTGCCTCACCCATATCATATCCATATCTGGCAATGAGGTCCGGGAACAGAAGTTCCCCGCACCCCTTCACCCTCTGGACCAGTCGCTGTAGCTGAGTGATCCGCAGTCGCCTGCAGGACAAAGTAGTGACTGAGCACCCATAACACGTTCTGCTACTGAAACAGAAAAAACAAGTATGAGTATGTTGTACAGAAGTGAAGCATAAGCCAAGCAAAATTGGCTTTTGTTATTGCGGCACAGGCCGATTATACCGACACTAGCAGACAGGGGACCACCGGCTGCTCCTAAGTGCCTTGCTTGCAGCCACCCTTAGAAATTAAAGTGCCACAAATGAGCTGCTCGACGTGGACTCAGCAGAATATTGCTGAAGCAACGGAGGTTATAGCTGGCCAGGCCTCCTAAGGAGTAGGGGCCAGGGGATCCCACTGACATGGGGAAAGAGACGGGCCGCCAGACAAGGAGAGAGAGGGAGTCATCCTGTGCTTGTCTCTGCAAGAGATTGATATGCCCCATGCCAGACTAGCATTGGAGGGGAGGAGCCATGTGGCCCCGAGATGGGAGTGCCATGTGTACACTGTGCATTGGCACCTGCGATGTGAGTGCAGCACACTGGTGTCCTCCGATGCACTTCAGCCAACCCCGCAATGATGAAGCACCGCCATTAAACGGAACGAAGAAATATGTACTTGAAATACATACCTACCATCACTACTATAGGGCAACCCAATGCAAAGGTACCACGTTAAAATGAATATGCGGGGGTCACCATTCCCACAAAATCACTGCGACGATTAGGCGCCTAGTGTGTAGCTTTTTATGCATGGAAAATTATGAAGCTCTAGTCCCTTTGTGGTCTTAAACCACCAACCTCTCAATTATTTGTGCCACAGAGGAGCAGGATCCGAACCCTTGTCCTGGGGAGCCCGCAGCACCTAAGGCAGAAAACATTACCATTGAGCTACAGCTCTTTAATATGGAACAACCCAGCTAAAAACAAAATGAACATTTCCTTATCAGGCGGCACATAGCCAATGAGGGTTTCAGAGAGTGTTATGGTACATAATGCTTTCTGTCTAGTTGGAAAATGCAGAAGAGGGATGATTTCTTCCCCCACAGCAGGCCCATGTGTGCTTATATGCTGCTGCCAGTCAGTGGTAACGAGGCAGCTCTTCGTGCTAAATAACAGGAGGCCATTTCCCTTAAAACTTGATCAAATCAATCTATGAAAAACCTGCACCTTCCTAGGCGCGTCATTTCACAAAAGAACACAGAATAATTGCAGAGAAACACTGGCTACTTAGGTACTGTAAAAAGGGGTTGCAAATACAATAAAAGCAACACAGAACTGATTTTTTGGCAGCCAAGTGTAGGTTACACAGTGCTGCCAAGAATATAACCGTGTTACACCAGCTATGCGAAACGCTCTACTTCAGTAGCATAAAGACAAGTAATAACATTAGTTTTAAGTGCGAAGCGGTTTTTGCCCTTCTTACCAGACAACAAAGCGTGCTGTAGGGCATCAGACCACAAAGCGTGCTGTAGGGCATCAGGTCTCTTGCCCCCCTCAACCTCCTCTACACCTGTTCACTGCAAAAGCTTTGGTGGCAAGCGTATTAAGTTCAAGGTGTAATCCTCTGGAACTCCCTCTCACAGCCTCTAAGGCTGGGTGGAGATTTCCCAAGATTCCTTGTGAGGGATGAGAGTAGAAAAAGGCTGTTCTAGACTATTTTTTGCCCAGCTAGGCATTTCAAAGGGCCTAGGGTCTGACCTTGATGAGCCAGTCGGTCTCCAAAGGTCAGCTGTTTTCTACACAAAATCAATCCTTAAAAGAACAAAGCTCCTGGAAATTTCCCTCTTCTCAGGGATTTTTCAAGCCATGCCAACTTCCACCCATCCTAGACAACAGTGGAGATGACTGCCACTGCTCTGACCAAGTCAGCGGAGTATGGCTGACCCAATCACATCTGACCATCTACACCACTGATTAACAGTTCAACCCAAGCGCTTTCAGGTGTTCAAAAGGTGGCATGCAGTGCCTCGAAAAACTAGCTTTAGAAAAGATTACAATTTTGCTTAAAAACAACCAACATCAACCACAGTGCAACTAACTCCTAATCTGTCAACGACCTACCAACCCATTCATTCAGCTGATTTTTGGGGTTAGTGACAAGAGCTTCAGGGGTGGTGAGATAAATAGCTTTACCATGGTCAAGCCTTGGTTGAGGCAGTGAACGGTAGTACGCATAGTAGGATTTACAAAGGCCAAAAGCACGATATATATACATATTATTAAAGATTGGTGATATTAGTAAATGTGGTGAGTTGCCACAACTGACGTGTCTTTGGGCTAAACTTTCGAAATGCTACAAACCACCTACAGTCCTCTAGAATGGGGAGAGCCATTCCAGACCTTTGCCCAACATGCAACAGTTTACACACAATGCATGAATTACCAATGGTGTCAATGGCAGCAGACTTATTAACATCAGCGCGCCTACTCCATCCAAGATAACAATTAGGAAATAAAGTAATTGGCTTAGAAAATCTGGTACTCCCACCTTAATCAAGAGCGTTGGCTTGCATGTCCATACACATGTTCGCTTAGCAATTTTTGGTCACTGTATTGTATTTTTGTGTTAATGGGGGTTTATATGATGTGGCCATTACCCCAAGGTAACGATGCTAACCTAAGCTGCTATCCACTAAACCAAGCACTCTTACGCTAACCAAAGTTTACTGTATTGGAATTCCATAATTCCAGAGTGCAGATGCAGTGCAGTGTGTCTTATGAAGTGAACGTAAGGATTCCAGAGGCCAACAGCAGCACAGTAATGAAATCGGTAATCTGCTGCCCCGCATGAGCAATGTGCACTCCTTTGCCACCACTGGACTCAACCACACCAGAGCAGGCCAAGCTGGTACTTGTGAAACACCCCACCATAGGTACAAGTACTGGTTCACCCTGAACTTAGGAATCACAGTGGAAAGCCCTCAAGAGTAAGCATGTTCGAAGTATTGTGCATCAGCTAAACCTTTGCTGTTACTGCTGAAAACTAGAACTGGAAAGGATGGAGTCCGAAAAGTTGGCCCCAAGGACTCTCTCATTGAGGCTTTAAAGTTATCTTTCTCTTTCAAACAGTTTTGTGATCTACTCATATATAGAAGTCCGTGGCAGTTTAGAAACTAGGTAACAAGCTACTTGGCAGCAGGAACAAGTGACAAAAAAGGAGTGCTCACATGAACGAATAAAAACCCTTTCTGATAAAATGGACAGATGGATTGAAACAGGCTAGGTAAGTTCAGCGGGTTCGACACCTGCTGCAGAAATGGTCTGCCGAAAGAAAGTCACAGATCTGAATCCCCCGGCAAGCCAACACTGCCTTTTAGTCCATTTACATTGGTAAAACAAATACCACTGGGTGAAGTAACCACCCTGTTCTAATAATGAGGCAGATAAAACAGATACTTGTACCGATTCTCCAAGACGAGTTTACGGTACCCACTTTACAACTATAGAATATTATAAAATTACAAAGGAGTAGTTTCCTTCTGTCCCTTAATTCGCATCAGGTAAGATTTCCATGTCAGACCCCGTCGCTGGTGATGACCGATTAACATACCGAAGCACTGCAGAGTCTACAAGCTATTGTCCTGTGTATTTTACGGGGGCCCTTTAACTATTTTAGCCGCCACAAGATGACTACGCCTTGCCAGTGCTCAGAAGTCCGAAAATGCCTCTGGGGACAACGATGCAGCCCCGCACATGCTGCAAGGCTTCAACTACGCAACCATAAATCACCATTGCCACTTCTCAGTCCTGCAACCGCTATACGCACAAACGTCCAGCTTGAATACATTTGTTTATATTTTGTTTTAAGGTTTGGGTTTCCCAGCTCATCTGTTAGCAACGCTAGCCGCTACGCCCCACACCTTTTAAAACAGCAGCGCCGGGGCACCGAGGAAAAGACTTGACTGTTAAAACACGAGCGATTAACTCAAAAACTAGGCCAGTTAACACAGCGCGTGCCTGAAAAGCGCTGCTCGCCACTTGGGAGACAGACCCGGCGACCGGAACCCAAGCACTCTGCTGCTCGGATAATATTGCACCCACACGTGGCTTACCAAACTACATAGTCGGCCCCCTGAAATTAAATACGTCTGGAGACAGCTGCGCGTTTGGTTGCCCCCCCCCATGCGGCTTGAAAGCAGGGGCCCCGGCACGCCACTAGAGCGCAAAGAAGTTGCGCAAATACTTACAAATAATCTCGACCGCGAGGCAGGAAAAACCAAGACGAAGGCAGCAACCGATGAAAAAAGAAAGTAGAGAGTAATCCTCACAAAACGCGGGCCGCATGCCATGTCCCGCCGCCGCGCACAGGTAAAGAAGGGGTTTCCCTTCTTGGGGGGGCCTTTAAATAGCCCCCCACCAGTGCGCGGCAGCCGGAACCGGCGGGCGGCCAACGTCGGCCCCACGACATGCCCCCTGTGGCATGACTTCCGCCCCAACGCCTCGCGAGGCGTCAGGGCGGAAATCCGGCCGACTCCCGCACCCCCGGCAGAGGGGAAAAGGGGGGTGGAGTGCCCCAGGGCCTCGGAGGCCCCGTCCCCTAACGGGCCGCGCCCCCCCACTGCGGGGCGGGCGCTTTACCCGAAGTGAAGTGTGAGAAGAATTGGTAGAGAAGTTGTCAATGCAGACAAAATGACCAGAAGCAGTCTGTGTGACGACAGGAGCCTCAAGAGGTGAAAGAGAACTGGTAGACACCTCCAAAGGTAGTTAATCATAAACAAGACTGCTGCTTTGAGGATTAGTAGGAGACGGGCGACCTATGTCTGATGCATTTCTTACATTTGCAGCACTAACAGGAATCTACAAAAGTTAATTTGCTGTCATCCCCAGCCTGGGGTCAATGGTGTTGTTTAATACTTGAAGAGGTATTTCTTGTAGGGTAGTGAGAGGGGGTAGGGAGGTACCCAGGAGTCCTTGTGACCTACTGTGAAGGATCACCCACATGATGCAATTTTACTTGATCAGTGGAGACAAAACATTTGTCTTTACAATCAGCATGCGGTGGCAAGATCACAGTTCTGGTACATTGAATGCAAAAGGACTGGCACTGGTTCACAGTATGATGGGCCAAACTCCTTTTCCATTACAATCTTCGCTCGAAACAAATCCCCCAAGCCTTGTGATCCAGCCAGATGGTACCTGTTTTTCCTTCACAAAATCAGTAGCAGAATGTTTATTTGAATGCTCATAACCAAAGCCTTGGAGTCCCAGTAAGACAGCGAAACATTCATTTATGGCAAAAGTTATGTCTGCCGCCACTGCTCCAGGACAATCAAGATCTAGAACATACACCTGGATGCGTGAACGGGACCTCTATGAAGCTGGGCCACCCAAAGATCGTCTAGCCAGATTATTTACTGCTCTCTGGACTACATACAGGTGATGGATCCAACTATGACCTGAACCTATTACTTTTGCTGTTAAGGACTGCTTTATGTCTCGGTTTTTCCTCTCCACATTAAACATTTTCTCAGGATGATACAGGGAGGAATAATACACAGCTACACGCAGGGTTCCCATGGCATCCCTGTAAGCTTTAGGGGCAAAAGCAGGGCCCTAGTCAGAGGGGAATGCAGCTACTGCACATGTCCCGATAAGGACTTGCAAATGTTTTTTAACAGTGTAAGCATCAGCCGATCCCTGTGGCCACACCAAGAGGAATCTAGAGCAAGAGTCTATAGCAAATAGAATTTATTTGAATGCACCTTCCGAATTTAAGGGGACGCCCTGGTCTAGATACATGCGTTGGAATGGTTTGTTTGAAACTAAGAGGGGTGTCTGCGGGGGAATGCAATGGTAGAACCTTTCACTTGCAGGCAAATATCATAACTAAGGATATATTGTTTTGTCTGCTTGTACAGAGAATGCCACCATTAGGATTTTTGTAACAGGGATACTGTGGCCGCTATTTCAGCATGGACAGATGCTACACCCTCATGTGCTGCTTTAATTCTAGCCTACAGTCTTGGTTGAGTATCACACAATCACTCACCCTTGGAATGGTAACAAAAGGAATGTTCTGGGCTCTGAAGTGGTAGGAATATTTTGCTGGATATGCTTTTGGTAAAAGGGTGTCCTTGCCTGAAGCATTCAAGGCAGCCATTATTTCTTCATCTATTCTCATATGAGAACAAGTAATCACAGTGACTGTTGCAGTCCTAACTGCAGATTTGGCTGCTTCATCAGCCAGTGAATTGCCTACAACATGTATTCCAACAAACTGATGGCTCAATGTATGAATTACATTAGCCCAAGGCAGACTGTCTTTGAGCTCTGCCACGTTTCCCCCAAAGCACTTTGTGCTTTATAGTATTCCCTTTTGAGTCTCTGAATACATTTAGGCACCAGTAATGAAAATTTTAATTAAAAGACCGGCCACAGTAATATGAATGATATTATATATTTATACTCTTCTAGAGATATTATACTAGGGCATGGAGTATTCTTGTTCATATTGGAGACATTCCTCAACTTGTAAGGAAGGGTCAAACACAGTCTACATTAGTAGCCATCAGGGAGGTGGCCCATTGTATCCATCTAGGATGTAAGGCTTTCACATTCGGGATTTTTGCCTTTGTGACAGACTCCAAAGAGAGAACAGTAGTAATGACAATTATGCATTTTCCTTGAGCCAGTGGTCCTTCCTCTCTAGTAGCCATCTGAACTGCAGTCAGTATTTTCAATCGATGCAAAACACAATTGTGCATTAGAATATAGATGGGATTTATATGCAATTGACATTGAATCACCTTCACAGAATGTGACATAGGTGAAACCAATGGTAGCCGTTATTATACGGATGACAAAATTTGTTTTCCTGGTGTGTATTTAAGTGTTGTGCTGCAAGCATGTCAGGCTGTAATGATCCGAGTAGTTGTGTATGTTCCGGTGTCCAATGGGTGTTGGAAAAATCGGTACAAATTAAATTGCATGAAGGTTTTATGGGTTGTGCATAATTTGGTATATATGTTCTGTCCAAATTGAACAATCCTAACAACTATTGCAATTTTTTTATAGTGATTCGTAGTTGTAATAGGGCACACTTCCTTAGGAAGTGTGGTGCCAGGCTCTTTCCCTCATTTGACAACTAATTTCCCAAAAACAGGTCACTGAAAAAAGCAATTTTTGTTTTTTGAAATAAAATTTGTTACCATGTTCAGTAAATCCCATAACATTGTGATCTACTCTGGCTAGATCTGTGTTTAAGTCATCATTCATGAGATATATATATCAACATAGGATAATGTTTCTGGATTAATATCATGCAATAGTGATGTTACTCGGGCGGCAGACAATCCAGGACTGTTCTTATACCCATGCGGGAGGTGACTAAACCGGCACTGAGAGCAGAGCACAGAAATGCGGTTAAATCCCTGCTTTCAGGCTCTATGTTTTGGCAGAAAAACCAATTGGAAATATCCAGGTTTAAAAAAAAAAAAATCTATATAATATTGTTCATTAATTCCGTACTATGTGAATTTTGTATTGGAAGTGTGTGTTTGACTGTTTAGATGCCTATAATCTAATACTATTTTATAGGAGTGATCCAGTTTAGCTACTGGAAACAAAGGGTTATTCATAGGAGATACATAGGTTTCAAGTATTCTCTGGTACTCGAGCTGGGAGAGAATTTCTCTCACTGGAGCTTTCACTTTACGTTTAATTGGGTACTGTGGTTGCACTTGCGGCAGGACCTTATGTGTATCACATAAGGTGAAACTTATCCCTGCCTACATGGTTGCAGTATAATGCCAGGGCTTGTGCAGGAGCCCATTCTGCAGCATACACTTTTTTAACGTCTTCAGGAGCACGGACTGAGAAAGATGGTAGTATTACCTCTTACCCTGTGGGAGTGTTCTAACAAACTATTGTGGCCAATCAATTTCAGCCAAGAAAATGTCATATCTAAGTGTTACATTTTCCCAGAATAATACCTTAATTGTGGCCATTATGTCACCCTCAATCTGTACATTTAATTTGTACAGTCTGTCAGGACGGGTGACCCACTGATCTGGGGTTTTGACTTAAATAAAGTTGTTAGCTACTTTCACATCAAAAAACTCTTGAAGATTCTGGCAATCTATTGTGACCTCTGCTGTGCTGTCTAGCAGAGTCACTTCCCACGTCCTGTTCTGAAGTCGAGTTTTCAATATGAGCGGCACATTTTGCGGATATTCCCACAGCCTTCTTTTTGAATTGGGTTTTTTGTTGAAGAAGTTTATCTTCCTTTTTTATGATGTCAGATGAACGCTGCGAGCCGGTTTCACACACACTTCTTGTCTGTACTCTGACTACCCAGGTCTCTCAGATCATTTGTCAGGTAAGTCCTTAAAGGAACCAGAAGGGCGTGTATCAGTGTACTGATACATATCAGGCTGTTTTAATTTATCATGATTACATACATTTTAATGTTTGTCAGAGGTCTCCAGTTGCGAAGACGCTCCCCATTATTTTACTTTATCTTTATTTTTTTTGCTTAACCCAGCACTTTTATAAAACTTGTGTGCTTGCTTGGTATTGTCCTTGTCAGAACTATCCCTTAAGCTGTGTGTTATTTGGTCTGTCCCCAAAATTATCTTGACTGACAGAGGTATAGGTCTCTGCAATAATTTTACGTTGTTCACGCTCATGGTCTGCTACTGCGACCTACATGAATCTCTGGCATATTGCAAATGCTTCCGTCTCCCCTCTGATATTTCCTAAAATAATTGAGGAGGCTGTAGCAAAGTTGCCAACTAATTTCATCCCCAAGTCCAGGGCAGGGGCAGCCAGTATTAATTTTGAATCTGTTTTAGCACATCAGGCAAAATAGCAAGTGATGGTGTACCATGAGTTATGGTATAGATTGCAGTAAAGACTGTCCCCCATGTGTCACACTTGTCAATGGAGGGAACCATCCCAAGTAGCAAGTGCATGGTGAGATTTCTATGTTTATCTCTTGGGGTCCTGTATGGGGAAGCACTGCTTCAAGCGGATTTGTTTCTTGTGCCATCCAGAATGAAATTTCCTCTCATCTGGTGGGTATCTTACCCATAGTAAGGTTGATAGTTACTGGGTCAAACCCAGGTTTAGCCAACTGTGGGTGGACAACCTGAACAGCCTGTGCTGGGGTAGTTGTTTTTGTACCCATAACAAACTGAGTTAAATATCTGTATAGTCTAAATAATTAATTTTATTATTGGCGTAAATCACCCACAGCTAGTTGATGTTTACTAGGATATGGTGTGTAGCTGGCTAGAGCTGACCATGTGGCCCAGTCATTACTAAGGGGACCCAATCTAACATTTCCTAAACTGTGTAGTATGGTGCCTTAGAACCAGACTATGGCCCTCATTATGACATTGGTGGTAAATGCCGCTTACCGCCACGGTGACGGCCGCCAACATTCCGCCGCAGTGACGAATATCCGTTCCACATATTATGACACACACGTACACCAATCAGACACAATACAGCCACATACACAAATGTGCCAGCCCAAAGGTCAGTGCTAAAGTGGCGGTACCAACACCCATACAGTTACGACAACAAAACACCCACCACATCATGACCCACGAATCACTACGGCGGACATTCAATGGCAGTAAACCATTGGCAGTACACACCACCTCGCTCAGAATGTATACCCACAAACAAAACAACACTACATTGGCCAATACTAAAAACATATACCTGACACTGATACACACCACACACCCCCACCCCCCAGCACCATAAAACACACACCCACATTACCCACAACCCTTTACGAACAACCATTACTGCCAGGAGGGTGACACGAACAGCACAGAGACAACTAGACACACCACATACACCCATACAATCCTCACGCACTCCACATCACACACCCCACCACATTACTCAACACACTCTTGCCAACACACACCACACAACACCCATGTCCCCACAAAGGCCCTGTTTCACTTATGAGGAGGTAAGGGTCATGGTGGAGGAAATAGTCAGGGTAGAGCCAAAGCTGTTTGGAGCACAGGTACAGCAAATATCCATTGCCAGGAAGATGGAGCTATAGCCGAGAATCGTGGACCATGTGAACGCCGTGGGACAGCATCAAAGAACAAGGGACGACATCAGGAAGAGGTGGAACGACCTACTGGGGAAGGTACGTTCCGTGTGGCAGCAAGGCACCAGCTCGCCATATAGAGGACTGGCGGTGGACCTCCTTCCCCACAACTCACAGCATGGGAGAAGCAAGTATTGGCATTACTGCATCCTGAGGGACTCGCTGGAGTTGCCGGAGGACTGGACACTGGTAAGTCAATATTTACTACTTATCAGCCACCATAACGGCATGCCATCACACCCCCTCACCCTCACTCCCATCACTCTACTCCATTCCACACACTGCACCTACACATATGACTAACCCCAATGCCATATCCTGCATGGCATACATGGACAGCCCAGCCCTGCATGGACACCAATCACTAAAGCATGCACAGCATAGGGAAACTAACAATCCCACAATACATCACCATACACAAACAAAGGTGGCAGGGCAACAGCAACCGTAGAAAGTAAGCCAGGGATGTACAATATGTCACAGACATGAAGCATAATACATCACTTACATCCCAACAGGTGCCCCAGCCAATCCCAGCAGAGAGGAGGTGCCATGACTATCCAGTCCCCCAAAAGAAGATGCACCCAAGTGATGACAGTAACTCTGGACTTCAGGATATGGACCAACAACCTGGCCCATCAAGGACCACTAGACAGTCTGTCACCCCAGCCCACTCAGTCCACCACAGAGAATCCCCCATCAGGATCCAGCACCCACAGTACCAACCCAGTGTACCCACACCTCTGTCCCCAGGACACGTCAATCAGCAGTGTGCCCATCTATACAGGGACTCCAGTCCACACCTTGTCAAGACAATCAGGGACCTGGGGTCAGTGGCAATGGGCACACCGTTCAGGGGACAAAGGCACAGGGCAACAGGGACACTGAGAGGACTACTCTGTGCCGGGGAAGAACAGGCCCAGGGAACCAACTATCCAGGCCGCACTCACCGAGATCCTGGGAGGCTACTAACATTCTCCAGACACGATGGGCCAAATCATTGACAACGTGCAGGAGAACAGGAGGCTGCAGGAAGAACAGTCTCAGGGGATCAGGGAGGACTTTCAGGCCATCAACACCATCTTGATCTCCATAGCAGGGGTGCTGGCAGACACGGCCAACATCATGAGGGAAGCAACAGCACACCAGCGGGCCCCTACCACTAGCCAGTCGATTGACCAGCCCTCCACTTCCGCTCCAGCTAGTGGGCAGGAGGCCCCGGCAACAGGACCCACAGGCCACCAGCAAACGTTCTCTGCGACCCGGACAGAAGCCAGAGACACTTGCCAAGACCACAGCCAGGAAATTAGACTCTCCTGATTGTCCCCCTTTTGTCCCACCCTGTCACCTTGTCCACTTTGAACTGACTTTTTTCCCCTTCCTATGGCCCCTTGGACACTGGACCTGTGCTACAAACAGACTGCAACAATACCCTAGACTTTCCTCCACCATCACCCCATTCCATTGTACTTTTCAGTCACTTATTTGCACTACAATAAACACCCTTGAACACAACTTGACTACTGGTATTTTATGTGTTGAAAATTTGTATTTATGGAAACAGTCACATCTAGTGCAAATGATCTGAACACTGTGAAAGCATAGAAATAATGACCTGTAGCTGTCTGTAGTCATCACATCAGAACACAGTTGCTATCTCACCAACATCTGTAAAATGACAAGCCATAGGTGATAGTGAGTTTAGATGCAATGGAAGTTAATGCCATCATGATACAGCCACAGAGAAAACATCAATAGTCAGAGGAATGGTCAGTTGCACTGTCTCACCTGTATGTCATTGAAAGTATTGACGTATTACTGATGTTCAGTTGTCCTCATCCTCATCCTCATCCTCATCCTCATCCTCTGCCTCCTCATCCTCACTGTCCTCAGGGTCCACGTCTGCCACAGGGGCATCTCCAGTCTCCTCCTCCTGTAGAAAGGGTACATGCCATCTGAGGGCCAGGTTGTGCAACATGCAGCGTGCCACTACTATCTCGCAGACCTTCCCGGGTGAGTAGCAAAGGGATCCACCTGTTAGATGGAGGCACCTGAACCTGGCCTTCAGGAGCCAGAAGGTCCTCTCGGTGATCCTTCTGGTTCGCCCATGTTACTCATTATAACGTTCCTCAGCCCCTGTCCTGGCATTCCTCACAGGGGTCAGCAGCCAAGATACGTTTGGGTAGCAAGAGTCACCTGCAAGTATTGAGGAACAACATTTAGGGGGTTATTCCAACTTTGGAGGAGGTGGTAATCCGTCCCAAATGTGACGGATTTACCACCAGCCGTATTACGAGTTCCATAGGATATAATGGACTCGTAATACGGCTGGTGGTATATCCGTCACTTTACCGTCACTTTTGGGACGGATTACAACTTCCTCCAAAGTTGGAATAACCCCCTTAGTCTCACACAATGCTGTGGGGATAACACCTGAAGGCATACACTAACATACAGTGGATGGGGACCATGGCTCACCTATCAGTCACACCCTGTGCCTCTGTAGTTGGTGCGATCACATTTGGGATACTGCTATTCCTCAGGACAAAGGCATCATGTACTGACCCAGGATACTTAGCAGTGACGTGGGAGATGTACTGGTCCGCCAGGCACACCATTTGCACATTCAGTGAGTGGAAACTCTTCCAATTCCTTAACACCTGTTCATTCTGGCGGGGGTACTAAAGCAATATGTGTTCCGTCAATCGCCCCAACAATATTGGGGATATGTCCCATTGCATAGAATCTGGCCTTCACAGTGGCCAGATCTTCCACCTGAGGGTAAGCTATGTAGCTGCACATGTTTTTCACCAGGGCAGACAAAACTCTTGCCAGCACGATTGAGAACATTGGCTGTGGCATTCCAGCTGCCAAGCCCAATGTCACTTGGAAAGAACCAGTTGCCAGGAAATGGAGCACTGATAGCACTTGCAAAAGCGAGGGGAGCCCAGTGGGATGACAGATAGCAGATATCAGGTCAGGCTCCAATTGGGCACACAGCTCTGTGATTGTGGCCCTGTCCAGTCTACAGGTGAGTATAATGTGCCTGTCCTCCAGTATATCCAAGTCCACAATGGGTCTGTACACGAGGGTTTGTCTCCTACTCCTATTCATCTGCAGCGGTAGGTATCTAAGGGACACAAGAGTGAGTAGGCTGTCACAATTTGAACAATGGAACCACAACCTGAGTGTACATACTGCATTTATGTGATGGGACAGTGGCAATGGCGAGGTATGTGTTAATCTAGGCTGTGACGCAGTAAAGGTTGATATGAGCGTTGTCTGCCACCATGAAATGGCGACCGGCTGTCCTGTACGTAGGGACAGGTGGAAGTGAGGTAACGCCGCCGACGTTGGGCGTCATGGGTGAAGGCAGCCTTGCACTGCTGTGCAATTCATCATTGGATAATATGGGACTCTATGGAGTACAGTGGCCAATGGGGATCAGCGGTGATGGTGTACACCGCCGCAGATGTGACTGCCATTTTCTATCTGATTCTTCACTTCTTCCCTGACCTTCAACAGGAGAACACCTACACTGTGTGTGCTGCTGTGTTCTATGTCTGGAACCTACCATGGCCCATGTGACTGGGCAAAGGGCCCCTGCCTTCACTGCGGAGGAGTTGGAGCAATTGGTTGATGCGGTCCTACTCCAGTATGGACTACTGTATGGGCCTCCAGACCAACAGGTGAGTACACCTTGGACACAATGCAGGTGGGAAGGATACATTGAGATGTGTATGCAAGCATCATGTCGACGGGGGGGATGTATCGTGGTAGTGTACATGGTATGCGCCAGGTGATGTGTGTGCCAATGGATTTGAAACAAGACTGGTGGGCCATATGTGTGCCAGGCTGGATTGTATGTGTAATTGTGTCCTCCTGTCTGTATTATCTCTGCAGGTCAGCGCCCATCAAAAGAAGGGATTATGACGTGCCATCGCCAAGGACGTGCGGACCCTGGGGTTGTATGGCAGGCACGCACTGTTGGAAAGGGTGGGAAGAACTGAGATGCTGGGCACGGAAGACTGCGGAGGCCCAGGTGGGGATGGCCTCCCAACGAGGAAGGGGTGCCTGTCGGAACCTGACCCCCCTGATGGCCCGCATACAGGCGGTGGCCCACCCAGAGCTGGATGGGTGCTTGAGGGCATCACAGCAGCCACAAGAGGGTGAGTACAGTGAACATTACTACAATAATTGGTAGGTGGCATGGGATCCGGGTGGTGGGTGTGAGTTAGTGGGTGCCCCTTAATGCCAGGTCAGACATTGCAGCGTGATCCAGCTCAAGGGCAATGGGTGTATGGGAAATGCAGGTAACCTAGTTTGTTAGCATTCCATGTCAGTCAGGACTTTGTGGGTACCAGGAGGGGTGCTGTTGGCTGTGTGTGGCCCTCATCTTGCCGTGGCATCTAGCCAAATCACTGGCAGTGCAATGCATAGTGCACAATCCTGATCCCTGTGTGTGTGAAGGTGATGTGTATGCTAACTGTGGTGTTGGCGCAGTAATTGACCCAGTGTTTCCTTTCTCTCTCTCTCTCCCCCTTTTTTCTTCTGTCATCCTGTCCATGTGTGCATTAGCATCATCTGGCCGAGGAGCAGGGGCACCGGCAACAGAGGGAGCTGCAGCCCATAGGACCCTGGAGGCAGAGTCCATTGACGCCGAGGGAACCAGTGGGACGGAGGGCGAGGGGAGCACCATGGCAGAAACAGGAGGCGACAACAGACTCAGATAACTCCTCCAATGGAAGCTCCCTGGTGGTGGCAGACACCTCTGTGACCACCCCAGCTGCAGCTGCCACCCCCATACTAGCACTGCCCTCCCAGTAGCCCCTCTGCGAGTTGCCCGTGCCTGCTCACCCAGGAGGGTGGGCATCTCCTTCGTCCCAGCCACCTCAGGCCCTGCCCCAGTAAGCCCTGCTGCCCTCAGTGAGGAGGCTATTGACCTCCTGAGATCCATCTCTATAGGGCAGTCAACCATTGCGAATGTCATCCCAGATGCAGCAATAAAATGCATTCCTGGAGGGCATCCACGGTGGATTGGCGGCCCAACAGAGGTTGATTCAGGCTCTGGCCTCCTCCCTGATGGCAGCCATTGTCCTTGTTCCTACTGCCCCCCACCAACTACCACTTCCCAGTCCCAGTCTCCTCAACCCCAACCCATCCCATGCACACATACAGACAACACAAAAGAGTGGCACAGTCAAACCCAGGCACCACACTTCTTCCCACAAGCAGACACAACCACATCCACTGCCTCCTCCTCCTCCTCCACCTCCCGTCACGTCCACACTCACTGCATCCACATCCACCACCAGCATCATCACACCAAGCAGCACACACACCTCACTAGCATCCTCCTGCCCTACTGGGTGTGTGTGTGTGTGTGTGTGTGTGTGTGTGTGTCTCACTCATTTTCCTCCCTCCCTTGTGTGCTCTGAAACTCAAACCATATTTTCTGATTGGTTCACCCACAATTGGCATACGTTAACTTACTTATAAGTCTCTAGTATATGGTACAAAGGGTATCCCGGGACTGTAGGTTAAAGTGCCCCTGGTGGACTGCAGCACTTATTGTGCCACCACAGGAGTGTAAAAAAAAAAAAAGCAAGAATCCCAGCCTGCCATGGCTCTGGCTGGTAGAGTTTTCGAACTGCTAACTTGTGTTTGCCATTTAAATTAATATATATATATATATATATTTTAAAAAAAACACACATGCCTAAAGTAGGCCTATTGAATGCTACGACAGGATGCTGTGTGTTAACAGGCATTGGCAAGGCCAATAGGTCTCGCCTATGCAGGAGCTAATGCCTTTGCTGATGTGTTTTAGCCATGTTATACACCAGCGTGGCTTCTGTTCAGCATGGCTCAATGGTAAAGATATAGAGGAGAGTGGAGTGTCGTAGGGTGGAATGGCGAAGAGTGGAGTAGATTGTTGTACAGTGGAGTGGGACAGAGTGTTTTGTATTGGAGTTCCATAGAGTGGCGTGCACAGGAGTGGCAGAGTAGAGTAGACTGGTGCAGAGTGGATTGGTGCAGAGTGTTGCATAGAGTGGCATAGAGTGCTGTGGTACAGAATTCAGCTGTGTACGATGCAGCACAGTAAAATGCACTGGTGTAGATTAGAGTGTTGTATAGTAGAGTGCAGTGGTGTATAGTGCAGTAGTGCAGGGTGGAGTGGTGCAAAGTAGAGTACAGGGGCATAGAGTACAGTGGTGTACAGTGTAGTGGTGCACAGTACAGTAGCACTGAGTGCAATGACTGAGTGGAGTGCTGCAGAGTGAAGTAGCGTAGAGTGATGCAGAGTAGAGTGGCATAAAGTGCAATGGCGTAGAGTGCACTGGCATAGAATGCAATAGTAAAGAGTAAAGTTGCATAGAGTACAGTGTTGCAGAGTAGTGTTGTAGATTGCAATGGTGTAGAGTGACGTAGAATGCATTGGTTTAGAGTACAGTGGAATAGAGCTGAGTGGTGTGATAGAGTGGCACTGAGTTCAGTAGTCTTGAGTAGAGAGTGCACAGTGCAGTGCTGCATAGTGAACTGGAATAGAGTACTGTATAGTGCAGTACCATGGGGTGGCACAGAATTCACAGGACAGTTGTAGAGTGCATTGGTGTAGAGAGCTGCAGAGTACAGTGGAAGCAAGTGCAGTAGCACAGAATTCAGCATCATACAATGCAGTGCCATAGAAAGCAGTGGTGTAGATTAAAGTGGTGCATAGTACAGTGCAGTGGTGCAGAGCAGAGTGGCACAGGGTGCAGTGGTGTAGAGTACTGTAAAGTGGTGTAGAGTAGAGTGGCAGAGGGCAGTAACAGAGTGTTGCAGAATGGAGTATCGTAAAGTGCAGTGGCGTAGAGTGCAGTGATCCACAGGAGAGTGGTGTGTAATGCATTGGTATAGTAGCGCAGAGTAGAGTGGCTTAAAGTTCAGTGGTGTGGAATGGCGGAGAGTGCATTGGCATAGCTTGAATTGGCGTAGAGTAGGGAAGCTTAAAGAAAAGTGGTACAGAGTAGAGTGCAGTGGCATAGAGTGCAGTGGTGTACAGAGCAGTGACGTAGAGTGGCACAGAGTGCAGTGGCACAGAGTAGATTGTTTCAGAGCTGAGTGAAGTGTTGTGAAGTGCTGCAAAGTAGAGTGCAGTGGCATAGAGTAGATTAGAGTGGAGTACAGTGCACTGGTGTAGAGTGCAGTGTTGCAGAGTCGCATAGAGTGGAGTGATGAAGAGTAGACTGGAGAGGCATTGAGTGCAGTGATGCAGAGTGGAGCAGAGCGCAGTGGTGCAGTGTGGAGTAAAGTGGAGTGTTGCAGAGTAGACTGGAGTGGTGTAGAGTGGAGTATGCATGGTGTGGTAGCACACTGCCATCACAGACAACACATTTTCAGCTGAAATGACTATTACATTAGCACATACAGTTTTACAAATACAATTATACAGTGCACAAACCATAATGTGTAGAAATTGCATCACCTAGTGTATTGATTTGATCATATTAAAGTATTTACTTCCAACACACTTCAGAATTAACAAAAAAGTGCTTTGTGTATTCCTAATTATGATATATTCTGAAATATTTGCAGTTATTTGAACGTTCAATAAAAAAAAAAAAAAAAAAAAAACTTTCCTATCCCCAGTGTTTAGCAAGATTGTCACATACATCTTCTCAGTTTGAAGTCAGAGACAGAAAAGTAAACAACATGCTCTGTCAAAAGACAGAGCCTGACATTTGACCTCTGTGTTTTAATGCAAAGCAAAACGGACTAGATAAGACCAAGATTTACGGGCCTGTTTACAAAAAGGAGCAGTTGTGGAAAATGCTTTGCTTCTTGGGAAGGACAAACTCACTCAGTTCAGCCTAAAACAAATAAAACCAGCAAATAGAAAGCCACAAAATACGAGTTACAAACCACAAAGCCAATGGTAAACAAAGGGCGGAAGTAATATATTCCTTTGAAAGCTTTATGAATGTCCAAAAGATGTATTTAGCAAATCAGACAGCTGTGCTGTCTGACAGGCTTCGACCTAATGAGGGATGACAAAGGGGCAAAGGGATGGGGAGTGATAGCATACGGTTCTCTTAAATTCAAGCCAATTAATAAAGCTGATTAAACTCACATAGGAGGTTAAATGAAGGCATCTCAGTGGCATATAATACTATAAAAGAGCAAATTAGGAATTATTTCTTTCAAGAAAGTTTCATGAAACAGATTGCTGGACTTGGAAACCTTTGTGAAGCTGAAGGAACATCTTCCGAATAGCATCTAAAAGAAAACAAAATGATATATAAACCACAAAGACACTGCGTGTTATAAAAACAAAATGTATTACTGGACTTAAAAAAACTTCTCCTGACAACTCAATGTGCATCCATAAAACAGCACACTGCAATATTCACTCAGAAAACACTGGAAAACATGCACTACAGTGCACCACGGAAGATCAAAGCACCAAACAAACTGTTTCAAGGCACTTCACTTAAGAGCGTTTTTGTTTGTTCGCAAGCAGACACTTCAGTCAAAATTTGAACTGCTCTTCTGGTTCCAAGGACAACTACAATTAAGCCATCAGATCACAACTCCCTTAAAGAAAAACAGTGCATCTGTGGCATAGTCTGGGCAAACTCCCTCATTACTGATTTCTTTCAGTAGGAAGCAGCACTTTGATTTCATCCAGTCTCCATGCGCTGCCCACTGAAACCCATAATGATGTCAGCAGAACATAAAACATCATCCAAAGAAATGTGGGTTTTTGCCTAAAATAGAGAAAAATCAAGAACTTCTTATTGAAAATACAATTGGGGTACAATATATAATACACACACATACCACTTACAATGTACACATACATAGTTATATCATAGTTGCTTTCCATAAAAATTTGTATACACTTAAGTACATGAAAGATTCCCCTTTGGCTAGTGTTTCACTTAAGTACATGAAAGATTCCCCTTTGGCTAGTGTTACACTTAAGTACATGAAAGATTCCCCTTTGGCTAGTGTTTCATGCATAGATTCGCAGAAGCGAAAAACTCAAGAACTGTAATCTCCTCAAGTGAAAAGTTACAATCCATACAATGTGTATTGTGCTGTGTGAAGCATGGGGAACCGCCAATTGAGAATGCCAACCAGATCCCAAGAAGAACTGAACTAGAGAAACGAGCCCACTGCAGCTCAAGAACTGTGTGTGTCCAGGAACCTGCGGCAACCTGGGCACAAAAACACGACTGAGGTGGGGGTTGTGGGGAGACAAATTACTGCGGTAGAAATTCAGACATTCTACCGTTTCTTTTCTACCGCCGTGCAATTACGGTGGTAGAAATACAGAGACCTTCATACATTATACAACAATATATAATTTGAAACAGGTGCTCACAGGTAGGGATATCTATAGTAAGTGTCAACTGGCTGCCGTTAGCGTCTGAGGGGCAGTTGCATGACATTCAAAATAAAGCAAACCTGGTCTTTGCGGTGCTAGCTTTCTCAGGGAAATAACGTTCATAAAATGATGGCACTCACCTCAGAAGTAACGAATATGCTCTTTCTACAAACTGTAAAGAGACATTGTGTGCCACATGAAACCTCCCGCTCACTGCGTTACAGTGGGCTAAATTCCGGTTCATCCTGATTTCACATGTTACCTGAACAGCCATTCTTTGACGTGCTGTAGAGTTTTAGCCCTATGGGTGTTGCGCGCCTTCTGTGGGCATAGATCATACTCCCCGAAAGTCAGCCAGGCGATGAACTGCCACAAAGCCAGAGCAGGTCTCAGATGGGTGGAGATGTGGCCGAGGCAGGGGATATCTAGGATGAGTCTGGCTGCTGCGTTCTGAATTTTCTGGAGTCTTGCTTGGAACTTTTTCGTGATTCTAGCATAGTGTTGCCATAGTTGAGTTTGCTGCTGACAAGTACGTAGGTGACCGTCCTTCTTGCCTCAGTGGGGATCCACTTGAAGACCTTCCAGTGTGTGAAAGCATGTCGATGAGACAGCGTTGACTTACGGGAATTTCTAGATACCCTGTTCTATTTCAATCTTGGTGCCATTCAGAACTCTCTTATATGACCCTAATCTTTAATAACGAAGGTCTGTTTACTAGCATTGTGGACTCTCTCGCCTTATTTCAAAGACTATATTTTGATCCTTGATTTTTGCCTTGTTTGTGAAAATCTGTTTCCGATACAAGGGCTGTTTTCTTCACAATTTATCATTTTTTCATAACATCCCTAATTTAACATGGGTCTGACATTTCAATTTACATATTCAGCTCTCCGTCCTCTGTTTTGAGACAAAACCACTCATAGTTAGGATAAAGTAAAAATATTTTCTTCGCACATGGGGTGCAACCTGGTTTCATGTGTGTGTTTGCAGTGTAACACTAAAGCAAATTAAAGAAATTACGAATAAAGCCACTACTGATTGCAGATGTGTACTACTTCAGTTAAAATGTTCTTCCCCCATAGGGTATCCTGTGCATGGTGGATGCTTCACCACCCCCTCAACATTTCCAGTTTATTATACTTTTGCCAATTGTAATTCATATATTTTAATAAGATTTTGTGTTTTCAGTTTTTGTGAAGAAATTGGTTTATTATATGGTGTGATTGGGCAACCTCATTGTGTATAAACTCACAAACCTGTCTCAGGTCCATTTCTGGCTTGTGTTTAAGACCTTAGATCAACCCTGGATAGCTGTGGCTTCCAGCACTGATGCTTAAACAAAGCAACACATTAGAAAACATTCTGAAGTACCAAAAAAGATAAATAAGAATAATGACACAATGGAAATCCGACACAAATTTATGAAAATAGGTCTTATTTTTGTGATTGTTTAAATACCAAAATGAACAAAATACAAAGAGGGCTCCACAGATATGAGTTCTAAGCAAATCGTAAATCACTACTTTTCACTCAAATTGCAAAGAAGTATTGGCAACTACTATGGTTATTGGTTACTTTGAAAACTTTAGTAAATTTGTGTTGGACTACTCCAGCCCGCTTTGGATGATCAACTCTGGCAGACAGCAAGTCACAGGGGCCAATAAGGCTTAGCTAAACAGTTATTAGCAGTCTCTAGTCCAGTTCCAGGTTCTATGTGTGAACAGCCATCACATTCAATGGAGTGATCCTGATGCAAGGGATACAGGCAGCTGAAGATTCTGTAGGAGGCTGAGGTATTGATCCGGTAATAGGTGGCTTCCTGGGGATACTCCTTGGTCCACGATGAGGCGATTGTCCACAGGGGTCTATGTCCCTCAAAAGTCCAGTGAAGTCCAGCAAAAAACAAGTTGCCACTGGTCTGCTGGTCTCTGCCTACAGCAAAACAAGCAGTTACCTTTAACTGAGGTCAGGGTCTGTTTTGGGCAACAAAATTGCTTTTCGATGACTCTTGCAGATTCAGCTGCTACTTTTGAGTGTTGGGGCTTGGTCTCCCAGGCTGCCCATCAGCTGTCAGTGGCAATTAAGTGGTTGTGGTACCATTCTCCAAGACAGGCTTCTTCAGCTTTTATGGCCCTGATGCCATTACATGAAGTCAGCTATCTGACTCTTGGAGTCACCTCTTCCGTCTGGGGTTTGGGAAAAACAGGGGCCAAACCACTGTTCCGGTGGGCATGTAGCCCTCGGAGACGTCACACTCCTAGGTTGAGCTACCAAGCTCTACAACTTGCTCTTGCCGCCACCCATACAATCAGGAAGAGCACAGTGGGAGGCAGATCCTTAAACTACTTCGGAGCACAGATCTGGAACATGCTACCAGTCCACCTCAGGCAGTTCCTCTCGCTGAATCATCTCAATAAGGACCTCAAGACCTGGATCTCTGACTGATCGGAACCCCTATGGCAGTGCCTTGAGACCACATGGGTGTTAAGCAGTGCTATACAAATTGCTGATTGATTGATTTACACACCCTCTACTAACCACCCCGGTGCCCCCCATCCACCACCACCAGCTTGAGTAGTCTCCCTTCCAAAACTGGTGCACTGAAGCCCCGAGTGATGGATCTGTAGAGGTTATAAAGGGCTTCCAAGCTAATGCTACTATTAGTTTCAATGTATACAGGGTTTTACTCCAGTTCATTTAATTGAGGGTTGGCCCAATAATATGTGAATGGTTACAGACCGGAAATTACCAAAAGGTCATTACAAGTTTGAATAATGCTGCATTTATTAGGACACATAGATAAGCATACACCAGCTGGTATTAGGACACTATAGGTTATTATATGACTGTTTCCTACAACAAACACCATTACGGGATGTTGATTTACAAAAGGTGGTTACACAAAGACCATGTTGGATCCAATACTTATGTTAAGCACCTCAGTCCACGGTTGAATAAGTGACAACTGACCAAAGTACGTGAGAAGACATGTGTTCCATAAGATTTATGCAGGATTAGACTGCTCTGATTCCATGGCTTTGCCTCATACATGAAACTCAGTATCGGGTGAAATTTGTGGTTCAATTTATCAAATTGTGAGACATTCCTAGTTTTACTGGGGCCTGACATTAAAATTACCAGATCCAGCAGCTACCTGTCCTCTGTGTTGGGAGGCACAATCATGCATAGTCAGAGTAAAATATTATATTTAAACATGGAGATTTTATTCACAAATGGGGTTCAGCATGTTTTTTTTTATGTTGTGCATGTAGTGTAATACTGAAGGAAATTTACCACATGATGAAGAAAGCCACAATGGATTCCAGATGTGTGAAATATTGACACTAGTTGTGTTTTTATATTCTTCCCCTGAATGTAACTTGGGGGATTGGGGACAGTTCGCCCACCCCTGGATATTTCTGTTTGAATATACCTATATTTTGCTACCAATAAGGGTTAAGAAGCCAGACAGGCACTGCTTA
The DNA here is from genome assembly GCF_031143425.1 of Pleurodeles waltl. NCBI lineage: Eukaryota > Metazoa > Chordata > Amphibia > Caudata > Salamandridae > Pleurodeles > Pleurodeles waltl. The sequence goes on from NC_090443.1 coordinate 332,400,433, forward strand.
ATTTGAGCAGGTGGGGCCAGCCATAGTCACTTTTGACTACTGGGACTTAATTTTCATCTTCAGACTTTGACCCAGAATGATAGCGACGAAGGCAGAGAAGAACGAGTTACTTACCTTCGGTAACGACTTTTCTGGTGGATACATTAGCTACCTGTGGATTCCTCACCTAATAAATACTCCCATGGCGCCAGCATTCGACGGAAATCTTCTTACTAGTCTCTGCACGTCGACGAGGACGTCACTCTAGCCCACGCGACGCCGTCTGACGTCATACAGGCAATAAGAGGTCCTCGACGACGTGCGGACGTCAGTACCAATCATTTTTTACGTGCATGAGAACAACCAGGCAATGCAATGAAAGAGCAAGGCAACATCCCATTACATTGTAAAAATACACAACATTGCATGAATAACTGTAAATCTTTTATATATATATATATAACTCTCTCCTTTTAAAATATATATCTACACATCAAGTATATACACAAAGATATATACATATATACATATAATATATACAACGTCCATTGCACCCTCAAAGACCAAGAGGAGCGTACTCAAGGATTACTTGGCAAGACCAGAAAGGCAACGGGGAGGCGGGTGGGACCGTGAGGAATCCACAGGTAGCTAATGTATCCACCAGAAAAGTCGTTACCGAAGGTAAGTAACTCGTTCTTCTGATGGATACAACTACCTGTGGATTCCTCACCTAATGAATAGAGTCCCAAAGCAGTACCACGCCCGGCGGTGGGTGCCTAAATGGTCAAACCAAGAAATCCTGCAGCACTGACCGTGCAAAATGGCCGTCCCTTCTAACCTCAGAATCCAAACAGTAATGTTTTGCAAAAGTGTGAAGGGACGACCAAGTTGCGGCCTTGCAGATGTCGACCACAGGAACACCTCTGGCCAAGGCCGAAGTGGCCAACTTAGCTCTGGTGGAATGAGCTCTAATGCCCTCAGGAGGATCCTTCTTTGCCAAAGAGTAACAGATTTTAATGCAAAGAACAACCCACCTGGATAGTGTTCTCTTGTGGACTGCCTTTCCTCTCCTCTTGCCCACGTATCCAATAAACAGCTGATCCTCCAGCCTGAAATCCTTTGTTCTATCAATAAAGAAGCTCAACGCTCTCTTTGGGTCCAGACGGTGCAGTCTTTCTTCCTCTTTGGAAGGATGAGGCGGAGGATAGAACGTGGACAAAGTAATTGCCTGAGCCAAATGGAAGGGTGAAACAACCTTCGGGAGGAAAGCAGCCTTGGTCCTAAACACCACCTTATCCCCATAAAAAGTTGTATAAGGGGGCTTTACTGATAAGGCCTGCAACTCACTCACTCTCCTTGCTGATGTTATAGCTATCAGGAAGACTGTTTTTAAAACCAAATACCTTAAGGGGCAAGAATGCATAGGTTCAAAAGGGGACCCCATAAGGAAAGTCAGGACCAAGGACAAATCCCATTGCGGCATAACGAATGGCTTTGGAGGATATTTATTTAGAAGACCTTTCAAGAATCTGATAACAATAGGGGATTTAAATAAAGATGGTTGGTCTGGAAGACATATGAAGGCTGACAAGGCCGATAAATAACCCTTAATGGTAGCCACTGCACAACCTTTCTGCGCTAGAGACAGAGCAAAAGACAAAACGTCCGATAGATGAGCATGCAAAGGATCAATCTGCCTCTCTCCACACCACGCAACAAATTTAGACCATCTATTAGCGTAGATAGATTTAGTGGAGTGTCGCCTGGCCGCTAATATAACATCCACTACCTCAGGCGGGAGAGAGAAGGAACTCAGGTTGCCCCGTTCAATCTCCAGGCATGTAGGTGCAGACTCTGGAGGTTGGCGTGTAGAACCTGCCCCTGCGACTGCGAGAGGAGGTCTGCCCTGAAAGGGAGACGGAGCGGAGGGCACATTGAGAGTTGGAGAAGGTCGGAGTACCATACCCTCCTTGGCCAATCCGGAGCTATTAGGATGACTAGAGCCCGGTCCTGGCGAATCTTCCTCAATACTCGAGGAATCAAGGGTATGGGAGGAAACGCGTAAAGCAACTGGCCGCACCAGGATATTTGAAACGCGTCCCCCAACGCTCCCTGCATCGGATACTGGAGGCTGCAGAACAACGGACAATGCGCGTTCTCTCGAGTGGCAAACAGATCTACCCGAGGAAACCCCCACCTCTGGAAGATTAAACGGACTTGATCTGGATGGAGACGCCACTCGTGGTCTGCCGAGAAATGGCGACTGAGACTGTCCGCACGCACGTTCAAGACTCCGGCCAGATGGTTTGCTATCAAGCAAATCTGATGGTCCTTTGCCCAGGACCATAGTCGAAGAGCTTCTCTGCAGAGAAGGTACGACCCCACCCCTCCCTGCTTGTTTATGTACCACATCGTGGTAGTATTGTCCGTTAGGACCTGTACCGACTGACCACGAAGGGAAGGGAGGAAGGCCTTGAGAGCCAGACGTACAGCCCGTAACTCTAACAGATTGATGTGAAACATCTGTTCCTCTGGAGACCAAAGACCTTTGATCTCCAGATCCCCCAGATGAGCTCCCCACCCTAGAGTGGAAGCATCCGTTATGACTGTGGCCACTGGTGGCGACTGCTGGAACGGCTTTCCTTGTGAAAGATTGTTGCTTGCAATCCACCACTTCAAATCCACAGCAGCATCTCTGGAAATCTTGACAGTACCCTCTAGATCCCCTTTGTGTTGAGACCACTGCCTTCGGAGGCACCACTGAAGAGCCCTCATGTGCCAGCGAGCATGCGTGACCAACAGAATGCAGGAGGCAAACAGACCGAGCAGACGAAGGACCTTGAGGACTGGAACTACCGCTCCATTTCGAAACATTGGAACCAAATCCTGAATATCTTGAATCCGCTGAGGTGGAGGAAAGGCCCGACCCAATGTTGTATCCAGTACTGCCCCTATGAACAGGAGGCGCTGAGAGGGCTCTAGGTGAGATTTGGGCTCGTTCACCGAAAAACCCAGGTCGAACAACAACTGGGTTGTTGACTGCAGATGATGCGACACAAGCTCCGGGGACTTGGCTTTGATCAACCAGTCATCCAAGTAAGGGAATACTGCTATCCCCTTCCTTCTGAGCGCTGCCGCAACCACCGACATCACTTTTGTGAAGACTCGAGGTGCTGAAGTAAGACCAAACGGAATGACCGCAAACTGATAGTGCTGCGATCCCACCACAAACCGGAGATACTTCCTGTGTGACTTGAGTATCGGGATATGAAAGTAAGCATCCTGCAAGTCGACAGACACCATCCAGTCTTCCTTGTTCAACGCCAAAAGCACCTGTGCTAGGGTCAGCATCTTGAACTTTTCCTGCTTGAGGAACCAATTCAAGATCCTCAGGTCCAGAATTGGTCTCAAACGACCATCCTTCTTGGGAATCAGGAAATACCTTGAGTAACATCCTCGACCCCTTTCCTGCTCTGGGACCAACTCCACCGCGCCCTTGGAAAGGAGGGCTTGTACCTCCTGTTCTAGCAACAGGAGGTGTTCTTTTGAACAATAAGAAGGGCGGGACGGGATGAGGGGCGGGAACTCCCGAAAGGGAAAGGTGTAGCGTTTTCCCACAATACTGAGAACCCAAGTGTCCGTTGTAACAGTCTTCCATTTGGTGAGAAAATGCTGTAATCTTCCCCCTACAGGAGAGGAGTGAGTGGGAAATGGTGGAAGCCTAAGGCGGCTTCCCCTGCTGCACCCCGCCAGAGGATGAGGAAGAGGCAGAGTGCTGCTGAGAGGCTCCTCTGGTACGGACCCTACCTCTCCCCCTGAAAGATCTATAGGGATGGGAAGAGGCAGGTTGCTGATATCTTCCCCGAAAGGAAGAGGAGGAAGAGCCACGCCCAAATCCACGAAACCTCCTGAAAAATCTGGAAGAGGCCGTGGAAGAAGGAGCTTGGAGCCCTAACGACTTAGCCGTGGCCCTGCTTTCCTTAAAACGTTCCAAGGCCGAATCAGCCTTGGCTCCAAACAGTTTGTCCCCATCAAACGGGAGATCCAACAATGTGGACTGTACATCTGCAGAAAAGCCCGAGTTACGGAGCCAGGCCTGTCTCCTTGCCACCACAGTTGTGCCCATTGCTCTGGCTACCGAGTCGGTGGTATCCAGTCCCGTCTGGATAATCTGGGTCGCAGCAGCCTGGGCATTTGAAACAAGATCCAAAAGACCCTGGGGAAGCTCTGTAAACGATGAGGAAATGTCATCCATCAGAGCATGAATATACCTCCCCAGGATACAGGTTGCATTGGTGGCTTTTAACGCCAGACTGCAGGACAAAAAAATCTTCTTGGACTGCGCCTCTAGTTTCTTTGAATCTCTGTCCCCAGGCACCGTCGGGAAAGAACCAGGCGCTGACTTGGATGAACAGGAGGCCTGCACCACCAAGCTCTCCGGCGTAGGGTGCCTAGATAGAAAACCAGGGTCAGTCGGAGCCGCCCGATACCTCCTGGCCACGGCTCTGTGAACTGCTGGGGAAGATGCCGGCCTCTTCCACACCTCTAACACCGGATCCAGCAGAGCGTCATTAAATGGCAACAGAGGCTCCGCCGCAGCTGAGGCCGGATGTAGCACCTCTGTTAAAAGGTTTTGTTTAGCCTCCACCACCGGCAAAGGCAGGTCCAAAAAAATTAGCTGCCTTCCGTACCACTGCATGAAAGGAAGCAGCCTCCTCAGTATATTCCCCCGGGGACGAAAGATCCCACTCAGTGGAAGTGTCCAGCCCACTGGCCGACTCCAGTCCACGCAGCCCATCACCCGAGTCCTCTAGCTCTCCTTCCTCCAGGGCTCGTTGGTACTCCTGCTCTTCTAATACACGGAGAGCACGTCTCCTCGAATGAAGTCGTTGTTCAATACGCGGAGTCGACAATGCCTCCGCCGAAGTCGAAGATCGGCGCCGATCTTCAGAAGCCACCGATGCCGCGTCCGGCGCCACAGGTAACTTCGGCGCCGACGAAAGAGCAGCTGAAGCAGATGGACCCACCGGAGTCACAGGCCGAAATCCCGACGTCGACGGGATGGAAATCCCCGGGGCCAATCCTTCTGACGCCACCGGAGCGGCCACCGGCGCCGACACTGGCGCCGAGCCCACGTTCCCAAAAGGGAGAAAGGGCATAAAGGGTGCCGGCCGAAGAGGCGCAGGATCACCCAAAGAAAAGGCCAAAGGCCCAGCCGGAGCACCCCCTGGAGCCATCTGTTGGAAGATGGCATACATCGCATTCAAGAATGCGGAACTATCGGCTCCAGGGGTGGGAAAAGCCGGATACTGAGGTGCCTGTCTCGGAGGCGACCCCGACGCCGGCCTCGACGTCTGCGCCGGAGAAAACACCTGAGGCTCCAATACCTCAATCACCGACGCCTGTCCAGGTGAAGTTGGAGACGCCGGAGAGGGCAACGGCGTCGAAGGATGCGGCGTAACCGTGGGACTGATCTCCCATGTCCTTCGGCGCCGATCCGAAGACCTGGAACGAGTCTCCTTCGAATGACGCCGAGATTCTCTACGGCGCCGGGAGTCTCGATGACGCCGATGTCTTGGAGAAGAAGACTTCTTGTGATGCTTCTCCTTCGATTTTGCCATAAACAGCTTCGCCTCACGTTCTTTGAGGGCCTTTGGATTCATGTGCTGGCATGAATCACAAGTCGAGACGTCGTGGTCGGAGCTCAAACACCAAAGGCAATCGGAATGAGGATCCGTCACCGACATCTTGCCTCCACACTCACGACAAGGCTTAAATCCAGACTTTCTCTGCGACATTATTACCACAGCGAAAGACTACGCAGCAAAAATACACTGTAAATACAAAAGTAACAGTTGCTCCCTCGAAGATAACCGTTTCGAATGCACGGAAAAAAGGGAACTGACGTCCGCACGTCATCGAGGACCTCTTATAGCCTGTATGACGTCAGACGGCGTCGCATGGGCTAGAGTGACGTCCTCGTCGACGTGCAGAGACTAGTAAGAAGATTTCCGTCGAATGCTGGCGCCATGGGAGTATTCATTAGGTGAGGAATCCACAGGTAGTTGTATCCATCAGAATTGAGAAAGACAAAGGGAGAAAGCAACGATGATTAAGAATTTGCAAGAGTGAGATAAAAGGATAGAAGTGTATTGTGGTAGCTGAAAGCGACATGAGATGAAATCAAAACTAAACAGGCTTGGTATTCGACAATCCTGATGTTCAGCAGTGCCGGTCATCTGAGACGAACTTTGGGCACCAACACTTTTTGTTTAGAAATTAAGCACTGAAAACAGGGTAAGGACAGGTAGATGTGGTAATGTTGTTGTTTTGTAGCTCTAGCTGAAGGCCTGGAAGAAGGAGTGACAAGTGCCAACCCCACCTTTAGGTAAGATAGCGAACCAAGAGGGGACACAAACTTTCCACTGTGATCATTACCTAAGGTCCCAGAAGAAAATCGGTTCACCCCTCATCCTCTGACCTTGTACAATGATGGTGAGGTGCTGGTGAATCTTCTTCCCAGTATCTGGGTAATGCGAGGCAGAAAGTATTATGTCCCTCTGTGGCCCATTCAAGCCACGGTAAAGCTGGGGAAAGCAATGTTGGTTTACCTTTGTGGGGGTGTCAGTATACCCAATTAGGTGACCGGTCTTCCGGGAGACAGCCTGCTGATGCTCTTGGTGCGGGCCGGGCAAAGGAGTATAGTTCAGCTGGTGGTGCTGAAGCTGGACAGGGAGAGAGAAGCCTGGCATTGCTAGACTTGAAACTATTACATTACAGCACAGCACACCAAACTCAAGGGAGAGTTAATGCCAAAAACTGCCCTCTAACATCCGCTTGATGAGAGGAGCACAGCAACCCCCAAACACTCCTAGGTTGATAGGTCAAGTGGCCTTGAATTAGCAGTCAAGAGAGTACTAAAGCGCCCACCTTTCAGGAGATCCCTACTAATTGACCGGCTACAACCGTATTGATGCATACAGGAGACCACAATGCTAATGGAAGGATTGTGGATGACACAGTTGGTGATTTATAGCCAGAGACAAAATTCATTACATTTGATGAGGCGTGCAAGTCTTGTGGGGGTTGACGCAGGACAGTTTTTACAGTTTACTAAAATAGCACGAACACCCAAAGATACGGTGTCCCTTTCTGCATATTTATTCCTGATTCCACAGACTTTTCTGCTTCCATCTACCATCGGAGATTAGCAGATTGTAAATGGGAGTTAAGTGTGGGGAGGAGGGGGCATAGGTGGGGTTGCAATCAGGCCTGGTTCTAGTGGGTGGGACAGGCCCACCCAAACATGACCTTTGGACCTCCAAGTTGGCAGAAGGGGCCATGGAGAACGCAATTCGTGAAATGCTTCCCCCATGGGGACACCAAACCTTATGATGTTTTTTCATTTAGTTTACATTAATTATCAGTCAGGGGTAGGGTTAACACATTTCATTTTCAAAAGAGAAATACTGGCCTCGTGTTGTAGTTATAAGAGTGTGCAAAGGACTGGGCATGATATTACATTGAAACTATGAATGAAATCAAATGTATTCATTTGTAACATTATTTTTCTGTCTGCATTTACTTTATTTATTATTCAGGACTCTTTGCAGCTCTAGAACACATTTAAAACAGTTTCTATTTATATTCGCTGTTTGAAGTATGAACACATAAGGGCTAAAAATTACCAGCTTTCGCCGAGTTTTCCTATTTTTGTATTAGCCGGGACACTAAAATACCAGTGATGCCGTAGAAAACCTGCCAGGTGGCAACTATTCAAGAGTCATAAAGGAACCTCTAGAGCTCATTTTAAAGTGCTCTACTTTTATAAATACTTTAAAAAATATGTTCGGGGGCGGGGGGGCGGGGGATGGGGGAATGTCAGATTTAGGTGATTTACTCTATTTTTGTATTTGCTGACACATTAAAATATTAATGACGAAAGCCAATGGCACTCTGGCAATTCTTATTTGTGTCACAGGCAAGCTGCAGTTGAGCGGTGTGTATTAGGGGAGTGGGGGCAGGGTGTTGCGTGCCAGAGGTGCAGTTGAGCGGTGTGTATTAGGGGAGTGGGGGCAGGGTGTTACGTGCAAGAGGTGCAGTTGAGCGGTGTGTATTAGGGGAGTGGGGGCAGGGTGTTGCGTGCCAGAGGTGCAGTTGAGCGGTGTGTATTAGGGGAGTGGGGGCAGGGTGTTACGTGCCAGAGGTGCAGTTGAGCGGTGTGTATTAGGGGAGTGGGGGCAGGGTGTTACGTGCCAGAGGTGCAGTTGCTTAAGGGCCCACGGCTATGAGCGTCCTTTTGAACCCGAATTATGTCTTTGCGCTAATGCAGATTCACACAAAGTGACGCAAATGAGTGCAAAGGGCTGATCAACTATTTGCTTTCCAGTGCTAAACTTTTTTTTTACCTTAGAAAATAGCCTCAAATTAGCGCAAATAATCCTTTGTGCTGCTTTGCACTACCTTGCCCCATGTGAGCATGACATGGGTGCTCTATGGGCATTCACACTCTACAACCTAGGGTTTTTGACGCAGTCCTGTCTCCTAAAAATGTTAGACAGGGCTTTGCACCAAAAATAACACCTTCTTGAAGCAGTTGCTTAGTTCAATAAATTCTTTAATTTGTTATAACTTTTTACACGCTGTATGTGTGCTGCACTATACAGCACACATCCAATGTGTGAAAAGTTTTAAAGTTTGTCTAGGCACAGTATATTGTACTGGAAGGTTAGCTGCCAAGTACAAAACTTATGCCAAGCATCATGCACATACCTTCGCACCATGGTGCACAGGAATGCATGCTTGGTGTTAGGCAGTCTCTTTGTGCACGAGTGCTGGAGGAGAGTGCAGCAGTGCTATAACTCAGTAGCTATAATGTCTTCCCCTAGTGCAGTGCAGCATAGAAACTTTAGTTACTGCGCTGCATGCTGCTCTTTTATTTTATTTTTTGTAAATATGCTCGTAAGTGTCAGCGAGTGTGTGTGAGTTAATGTGTGAGAATGTGAGTGAGAAAAAGTGAATGCAAAAAGTGAGAGTATGTGGGTGGGAATAAATAAGTATGAATGTGAACAAGAATGCCTCAGAGTGAGTGGCAGTGAGCGGCAGTGAGCGAGCACAACTGTGAGTGGGAATGAATGAGTGCACGCTTGTGAGAATGAATGAGAGTGTGATTGTGAATGACTGGATATTAGTGAGCATGAATGAGAATATGGTGTTATGCTTGTGAGTGTGCCCTTGACCCTAGCATACTGAAGGTAATTCTCGACTTAAGGAGGCACCCATGACAATATTCTGACACTACTGGAGGCAGTTCTTTGTAGGACAAGCACCTGTGAATGTTGAAATTTAGGGCACACTATACATTATACTTAGCATAGGGGGACACCTAAAACAAAATGGTGTATTGGCATACTTGATGTAATATGTAGCATAGCAGTAACTTTAAAAAAACTGCTGGCGTACACAAAAATATTCTTGGCATAGGGGCCACTCATGTCAAAATTCTGGCACATTTAAGAACATTTTGCCATAAAAGAGGACAACAATTGTACACACGAGGGGGCAATTATGACAAAATGCTGGCCCTGACATACTATCGACATTCTTTGGTGGCACTAATGGCAAAATTCGGGCAGTGGCATATTGTATGTAATTTTTGGACGTAATGATCACATATGGCATATGTGGAGCACATATGACTGTATTGCTGTATCTGGCACAATGGAGGTACTTTTTGTTACATTGGAGCACCGCAAGCATCAGGTTAATTTGGCTTCGCACAACATGAAAGACTTGATTATTTAATTAGAGCAGAGCCTACAGCTTTTTAGCAGATGTATGTGAAAACCATGCTTTAAAACGCACTATCTGTCACATTTTTTCAAAATGTTCATCAGGGAGATGCCCAGAACCGTCCTTAGAAGATGTCAGGCTCACTCACTTCACTCTCTACAATTCAGGGCAAGCATTACGGCTCACCACTTTAAAAAAATCACTAGCCGTGTCTCCAAGAACAGCAAGCAAACAGGGTCCTCATGAGCACTGTTTACTATTTGCAGCTTCTACTGGGACATTACACATTCAATTATCAAATAAATAAAATCCGCAGTGCAATGTGCACTCTTCTGACTAAATAAAAAAAATTAACTAAGGAACAACATTTTTTTAGACAATTTGTTGCGATGTTTCATTATTGTGAATATATGAAAAATTGAGGGTCTGAATAAAACTTTCACCTCTTTGCTTCACGAGTGATAGTATATTTTTTGAGATCACCTGCAAGGCTCCAAGGGCATGATTTAGAATTATTCTTCACACTTAGGACCTGATTTAGAACTTGGTAGACAGGTTACTCCGTTAGAATGGTGACGGATATCCTGCCCACCAAAATATAAATCCTATTATTTCCTATGTGATTTATATTTCGGTGGACGAGGTATCAGTCACCGTTGTGATGGAGTAACCCGTCTGCCAAGTTCTAAATGAGGTCCTAAGTGTGAAGAATAATTTTGGCTATGAATATTGTTAATATTCAATATATGGTCAACTCTACATCAATTAATGCATGTGGACAAAACTACTATTGTTTTATTTAAATCCGTTTTTCGCTCTATGATTTATCAATACATTTCTCATTGCAGCTTACAGTAGGGCAGTGGTTCCCAAACTTTTGGCATCTGGGGACCCCCACTGAATCAATATTGGAATCTGGGGACTCCCTACTGAGTCATTACTGAAAGTTGGGGACCTAATCTGTTAATATTATTTAATTTTCTAAGCAGTCACGGAGCCCCTGAGGATGTTTTGCGGACCCCCAGCGGTCCCCGGACCACAGGTTGGGCACCACTGCAGTAGGGAAACTATTAAGTAATGACAGTTTGTGGTTTAAAACATGTAGGCTCCCAGTGCTGTTGTGCGTTTTGTGGTCCTCCATCCTCTTCAGATGGACACATAATTTTTCATTTGATATTGAAAGAAAACATTAGTGATCTCCTTGCACATCGCATCAGCACCCTTATACAAGTGCCATCTAAAACAGACATTTCTCTATATTGTGATATTATATTAGTTATGCTTTTATTATGGCTTTAATTATAACTTCATTAATGCCAATTATTGTGATGTCATCAGGGTTAAGGTCGCATGGCATTACTTCGTAGGAAGCTTGAGGGTCAAAGGTCATGTGATGTCATTATGGACCTGGATGTGTAATGTCCTTTTCACTAACCCTGGCATTTTGGGTGAATGGACATCCAAGTGTAGATCTAGGGCTTGTAGTCCACCTCCTGAATTGACATAAATTGGGCCCGCACTGGACCACCTGAACGTACCCTTGTCCCATCCAGATAACAAATCCTGGGAAACCGAGCCTGGTTGCAATGCAGGCTCATACAGATTCCTGTGGGGGAGAACAGTGCACACTTCCCAGGACTGTTATAAAACAGTAGGGTCCCAAGGCATATCCATGCTCTCTGCCTGCTTTGATCCTAGGCATGATTTCACACAATAATTTTCGATTCAAGAATAATGTGCATTATGGAATCAGCCGAGCATTCCACTCCAATCAACTCATAATTAGGCCAAAGTGTTACAGCACAGGCAACAGCTTGGCAAGCTTCCCTCACAAACACTAAAGTCAGGAGCAATGGTATAGTCCTGGGGGGACACATTGGGAGTGCAACACCCCTCAAATAAATGCATTATTATCTTGGTAATTGGGTCTGGGGGCCATGAGTTGGGTCTGCTATCATGAGCCAAAAAGGAAAGACAAACCAGTGAATTTTGATGTAAATGGGAGAGGAAGAGAGAGACTTACCAACTTCCCTGCTTGTGCAAATTGTGTGCTATTAAGCACACATTTTACTATACAGAGCCCCCTTTTTCTTTATTATCACATGAGCGCTCTTTTAAATACTTGAGTTCAGGATATGCATTGTATATGCACCTCATATATGATTTAATAGACTAACATTTCTCCTTCTAAAATAAGAATGTAGACCACCCTTAACGTTTACATGGCTAGTGACTTGCTTCTTAGTTCACTAACGGCATTGTTATTGGGAGTGAGGCATGAATGTTTCTAAAAACGATCACTTTAATTTATGTCGATGCAGTGATATAATCTGATGTACTAAGGTAAAAAGATTTTGCTTGTTAAATACACTTAAGAATTTTGAAGAAAATGTTTCATATTTTTACATTATGTTTGCTCCATGATATACATGTCAAATGTTTACATGGCTCAGCTCATGCACACACAATTAGAATCAAGCCAGACATATGGCTCACCCCATTAATTTGCCTGTGCGCCCTCCTTTATTTATGTATCTGGCTTAGTACACAGGGATAGTCGGTCACTTGATAAAATGATTTATAAAAGGTGAGGACCAGAAACATGAAACCATGCCCAAATGCAGCGATTTGACACCTCTACCTTCAAGAATTCCTGTAGCAGAGACAAAGAAAGTGTGCTGTGAAAATACATTTAAAATAAGTGATCCAATGGCATGGGCTCCAGGCAATTGTGTTGTATGTGACTGGTCCCTGGAAAACTACCATGCCCAGAGGGCAAGCAGGGTAGCTTCAGCAGGGTATTAGGGGTGTGACAACATGGTTTGGTAGTTTGGTAGGGGGCCCCAGAGACAGGTCTGCTATCCCTGTGACAATTTAAAAAAATATATATATTCTCATTTCAATAAGAAGTTTCAACTTGCTTATTTTTAGGATCAAGATCTGAAAGATATATAGTGACCGGTTTACTGAAAAAGTAGGAAATCTGCACCCACAGGAGTACTCCTTGAATGGGGGCAAATTTACTACTTTTTGGAACTCACAAATATTGGCAGTATTAGGACTGGAAAGCTGCACCAGTCCCACGTTTCCAGGCATCCCACGGGCAAACAAAAACCCAAAAGGTGATGGGACAAACGCATACAAATAGTTTAACCAGCAGCAATTTTTCAGAGTAGCATTCCAACCCACCATTTTTCACCCATTTTGCCACTCTGGACAGAGGCCCACCTATTGCAAATCAATACTTAGCCTGCTTCTTAGAGAAACAGTCCATCCCGAACCTGGGGCTTTGTCACCCCTCCACCATGCAGCCCACTCTTTTAGATGGGAAATTTGAGATTCACACCCCAGAAATCTCATTGCCTAAGCTACACCCCTGGGCAGGGGTAGGGTTAGCTTCCCTAGGACTCGAAATACAGGGAGAGTACAGGCTGCAGAAATTCAAATTTTACTTCAGACACAAAAGAGGAAAAGCAAACGCAGCAACTGAGTTCGTTTCTATCCATACAAAAAAGTAAAGCATGGGCAAGAGCAATACAAGCTTACTTCATGGAAGGAACTTGTATAGAACTGACTCCAACACTGTGTGCAGGCAAGTGGGTTGGGTTGTGTTATGTGGCCCATCTGCCTCCAACAGTGTGCAATGGAGAGAAGGTGGGGGGGGGATGAACCTCAAGGTTCTCCTTCCTCCAGCATGATACAGTGGACAAAGGATGAGTTGGATGCTTGCTTGGACAACTGGGGGGAGAGGCCTGCTGCTGGGGCCTCAGTCATTCTCCCCCCTCCCCCCCCACCAAAACTGGCTCCATAATCATTAAGAGACCCTTTGCAGGCCATCTGCCCACCAGCCTTCCAGTGTATTTATAAACTTGTTGCAGAGATCCTTGTTTAACCTGAAGGGACAAGCTTCAATCCTGAGAAAAAGTTTGTGAGACTAAACACTCGCTACATACACCTGGATGATCTGTAAATGTGAATCTCTGTAGAGCTTAATTCCTCAGATGTTGATAAAAATCAATGCCATAGAATTGCATGGTAGTATTTTTGACAAAAAGAATCTTGTTTGTAGAGTGTTATATGAAGTGAGAAGTACTAAAATGATACATACAAGCATATAATTGAATATATACAGGCAGGATGCTACATATATAAACTTTTCTTTTGGTATCAATCTCAAACTTTCTTTAGAAACTCATTTTTATAGTCTGTAGAAAGATTTCCTATAAAGGGGCTCTCAGCCAACTCACAAAGAGACGGGAAGGGGCCGCGTACTACTTTGTTTCTACTGTATGGCCCTACTAAGCCAGGCAGCCGGGCCACTGATTCAAGGGGCTACAACGAACAAGTGGGAAAAATGTCCAGAGGCCCCACAAAGGCCCCTTTAGCCCCAAACATCACCCAGTAGTCACTACCACCTACAATGACACTGTGGCACATGATCCCCCTGAACACCAAGGGGCTGAATCATCCAGTGAAAAGGACTAAAATATCAGACTACTGTAAAGACATGCTAGGAGACTAAGGGGGTCATTACGATGTCAGTGGTTCCATGGCCGCCATGTTGGCTGTGGCGGTTGTACCACCAACAGGCTGGCAGAGAAGACCACCAAATTATGACCATGACAGTATTCCCAACAGAATACAGCAAATCCACCACTGGCATTGCCAGTGCGGTCAGACTGCCACGGACGGCCAGAGCCACCTTCAGGCTGGCAGAGACCATGTTTCTGCCAGACAGATTACGAAGATGCACACTACCAAGCTTTTCACCACAGTCACACCACCACAGACAACCTTGGCGGAAACCAACAGTATAAATGGAGACACCCACCTTCAGGAAGTCACGCCCGTCTGGAGCTGCCACTGAACCTGAACTACAAGTCTTACCGCTGCTCCTGTTCGCTCAGTGACTCCGGAACCAGCAACGACGACAGCAGCAACCGTGAGTAGACACACTTACCTGTCACTATTGAATAATGGCAAGGTCGCAATGCACACACAACATACACATCCGGAACAGGTGCCAAGGGCGACACATGTACATACTCCTACACTGACACGCACATTCACATACAGCCATATACACATCTGCACAGACCCAGGACACCCACTACCAAAAAACATACTGAGCCGCAGACACACATCACCAGCACTGTCAAACATAACACACAACACCACTAAACTACACAACAACTGCAGCACCTCAAACGCATTGTCAAAATGCCACAACTCACACCTCCACCTGACAATACATATATACAACTCAACGTAACAACATGCTTGTACCAAGGCATACAATCACGCAGCGATACAACAAGGCATACGTCACACCATGCAAACATACCAGACAGTGGTTCGGACATACCAATCAACACACATGCACACACACAGTAAAACCACACAAGGTCACACCACACTCCAAATCACAACAGCTAACACAATCAATCCACACAAAGCAACCTAATTGTATGCCCCACACACATACATGACTACACACCATACCAAGCCATCACTGCGGGAGAAATGCAAAGCACACATCACACCAAGCAGCTCAGACACAACAGGTAGCCAGGAGGAATGAAAGACAGGACAAAGATGATAACGCTGGAACCAACAACTAGCTGGCCTAGATGTATGTATAAAAAAAGGTAGAAGTATTTTAGATTGCATTATTTACAAATATAAAAGGCCATAGGCCAGTCCCGAAGTCCAAAGTGCAACATGCTCAGCTGACATGTCGGACTTCCCCAACTTGATTCCTGATGGCTAAAGTACCTTTACTGGGAGGAGCATGAAGGAGACAGGCAGGCACCTCAGGGATTAAGGGGGTGGGCCCTTAGACCTAGGTTTGGGAGAGGGGGTCTTTGGGTTTGGGCGGTGGGGTCTCTGGATGTGGCTAAGGAAGGACTGGAAACACTTAGGAGGGGTCGAAGTCTTGGCAGGGGGAGGGGCATGGGTACTTGCAGAGGGGCAGGAGAGGACTTGGAGGTGGTAGGGCTGGACTTGGGGAGGTGTAGTGTCTGTGAAGGCAAAGGTGGTGGGGAAGTCTATACAGGTAGTGGCTGTTGATGTGTCTGCAGGTGGATGTTGTCTGTGTGTACGCCGGTGGTGGGTCTAGTGGATGACTGCAGTATCCTTGTCTGTTTAGGTGGATGCATGCTTGTCTGTCTGTCTGTGTGTGTGTTCTGCTGGGATGGGGAAGAGGGGTGTGGTATTGGGTAGAGAAAGATGGAGGGGGAACGGAAGACAAAGGGTGAGTGGCTGCAGTCAGTACGGAGAGCACAGCCTGAAAGGATCTTTGTAGGCCAGTCAGTGCACCAAGAATGCCCTCCAAGAAGGCATTGCTCTGTTGGACTTGAGCTGCAAGTCTGTGGATGGCATTCACGATGGTCTACTGACCCACAGATATGGACCTCATGGCAATAGCCTCCTCACTGAGTGAGCAGGTCTGACTGGGGCAGAGGTGCCTGCAGTGAAGGAGACGCCCACCATACTGGGTGAGCGGGCACGGACAACTGAGTGGGGAGCTACAGAAAGGGCGGTGGTAGTATGGGTGTGGTGGACAAAGATGGTGCTGAGGTGGTCCCAGATGGGTCTGCCACTGCCATTAAGTGTCCACTGGAGGAGGATTCCGATGATACTAATGTTCCGGTCTCCCCCCCCCCTGCACTCCCCTTCCCCTCCTGGCCACTGGGTCAGTCGCTGCCGCTGGTCGCAGCACTCCAGGTCCTGTGGCCAGCAGCATCCCCACTCGCCTGTGCCCCATCTCCTTCATTGCCGATGCTGATGCACACAAATAGAGAGAGGAAAGGAGAGACATAGAGGGAGAGAAAGGGTCATTACATTCCTTACGTACACACATGGAAACCTGCAGTTCTGCAGGTGAACTGGAACAGGCGAGGCTATCTCTGTTGGCATTACACATATCCTACCCAGTGTCACATCATGTTAATACTACCCACCCTTTCAGGTCATCCCGCTCACCGATATCAAAATTTGAGTAAGTTAGCATTACTGGATTAATCAATCTGTACACACACCTGTAAAGCCATGTCTACATGCTACTCATGCCCTTGCAGAAGTAGATATATCATGCATATTCCAGATACTATCTCTCAATACTCCTATCACCAATTGAAAGAGCAGGTGAATGTTCCCAAAACATCATGCATGTTCTGAAACTACACCTGACCAATCCATCTCAAATACTAATGTCCCTTGAAAGTATAGACTACGCAATTCACATCCCACACAGCACATGCCATACATATACATTGCTGGCTGACCCCACTACTTTCATGCCAACAAGGGTATGTGAACTGATCATGCCACAACAAGTGGCACTCACATTCAGGTGACAATTAATGTATAGAAAACATGTCTGGAGAACAGCCATGGCATGACATTCACATAATCACAGAGGAATATCAGCACACCTAAAACACAGATGCATCACATCATTATTGCATGACCAGCTACAATGACCTACATATCACCCATTACACATTCATAGCCAGAGTGTAGTGCCACAACAACTACACAACAGGCAGCCACTATAGACATCATAGACCACCTACCATTCCACCTGACATGCAGTCAAAGTTCCTATACTTGGCAAAATGAGTACACCTACATCATTCACACCATACCTGACATGTGATTACATGTACCTAACTCCATACTACACAAATGTCACACGGAAATGACATATACACATGATTTGCACATGGCCCAAAATGTTTGCCAGTGCATTAAATACATCTATTACAACACATACCTTCTTTCTATATAGTGGTATAACCAGACCACCACTTTATGATCACAAAAGTGATGCAATACATATTCCTCACCTGACTGGACACATCAGCTAGGCCAAGGGTAACAGAGTGACCTACTTACTCCACATCGTGTGCCCGCATTTAACCATTGAGACACGATGTAGACAGCATATTACCAAGATTACAAAGGAACTGGTAGGCCATTTCCACACCAACCATATGCATTGTGGAGGGAAGCCCAAGACAGCCACCTCCATTTTGTGAGCCCAGCATTTTCCCTGTGCCCTAGACAGACCGGTGTTCAAGGATTCCTAAAAGACCTAGTGTAGGAAGTTGGCTCTGTATGTGCTATTTCAAAGTAAGGAATAGCATGCACAGAGTCCAAGGGTTCCCCTTAGAGGTAAAATAGTGGTAAAAATAGATAATACTAATGCTCTATTTTGTGGTAGTGTGGTCGAGCAGTAGGCTTATCCAAGGAGTAGTGTTAAGCATTTGTTGTACATACACATAGACAATAAATGAGGTACACACACTCAGAGACAAATCCAGCCAATAGGTTTTGTATAGAAAAATATCTTTTCTTAGTTTATTTTAAGAACCACAGGTTCAAATTTAACATGTAATATCTTGTTTGAAAGGTATTGCAGGTAAGTACATTAGGAACTTTGAATCATTTCAATTGCATGTATACTTTTCAAGTTATTCACAAATAGCTACTTTAAAAGTGGACACAGTGCAATTTTCACAGTTCCTGGGGAGGTAAGTTTTTGTTAGTTTTACCAGGTAAGTAAGACACTTACAGGGTTCAGTTCTTGGTCCAAGGTAGCCCACCGTTGGGGGTTCAGAGCAACCCCAAAGTCACCACACCAGCAGCTCAGGGCCGGTCAGGTGCAGAGTTCAAAGTGGTGCCCAAAACGCATAGGCTAGAATGGAGAGAAGGGGGTGCCCCGGTTCCGGTCTGCTTGCAGGTAAGTACCCGCGTCTTCGGAGGGCAGACCAGGGGGGTTTTGTAGGGCACCGGGGGGGACACACGCCCACACAGAAATTTCACCCTCAGCAGCGCGGGGGCGGCCGGGTGCAGTGTAGAAACAAGCGTCGGGTTTTCAATGTTAGTCTATGAGAGATCAAGGGATCTCTTCAGCGCTGCAGGCAGGCAAGGGGGGGCTTCCTCGGGGAAACCTCCACTTGGGCAAGGGAGAGGGACTCCTGGGGGTCACTTCTCCAGTGAAAGTCCAGTCCTTCAGGTCCTGGGGGCTGCGGGTGCAGGGTCTTTTCCAGGCGTCGGGACTTAGGTTTCAGAGGGTCGCGGTCAGGGGAAGCCTCGGGATTCCCTCTGCAGGCGGCACTGTGGGGGCTCAGGGGGGACAGGTTTTGGTACTCACAGTCGGAGAGTAGTCCGGGGGTCCTCCCTGAGGTGTTGGTTCTCCACCAGCCGAGTCGGGGTCGCCGGGTGCAGTGTTGCAAGTCTCACGCTTCTTGCGGGGAGTTGCAGGGTTCTTTAAAGCTGCTTCTTGAAACAAAGTTGCAGTCTTTTTGGAGCAGGTCCGCTGTCCTCGGGAGTTTCTTGTCGTCGTCGAAGCAGGGCAGTCCTCAGAGGATTCAGAGGTCGCTGGTCCCTTTGGAAGGCGTCGCTGGAGCAGAGTTCTTTGGAAGGCAGGAGACAGGCCGGTGAGTTTCTAGAGCCAAGGCAGTTGTTGTCTTCTGGTCTTCCTCTGCAGGGGTTTTCAGCTGGGCAGTCCTTCTTGTTGTTGTTGCAGGAATCTAATTTTCTAGGGTTCAGGGTAGCCCTTAAATACTAAATTTAAGGGCGTGTTTAGGTCTGGGGGGTTAGTAGCCAATGGCTACTAGCCCGGAGGGTGGGTACACCCTCTTTGTGCCTCCTCCCAAGGGGAGGGGGTCACAATCCTAACCCTATTGGGGGAATCCTCCATCTGCAAGATGGAGGATTTCTAAAAGTTAGAGTCACTTCAGCTCAGGACACCTTAGGGGCTGTCCTGACTGGCCAGTGACTCCTCCTTGTTGCTTTCTTTGTTCCCTCCAGCCTTGCCGCCAAAAGTGGGGGCCGTGGCGGGAGGGGGCGGGCAACTCCACTAAGCTGGAGTGCCCTGCTGGGCTGTGACAAAGGGGTGAGCCTTTGAGGCTCACCGCCAGGTGTTACAGCTCCTGCCTGGGGGAGGTGTTAGCATCTCCACCCAGTGCAGGCTTTGTTACTGGCCTCAGAGTGACAAAGGCACTCTCCCCATGGGGCCAGCAACATGTCTCTAGTGTGGCAGGCTGCTGGAACTAGTCAGCCTACACAGACAGTCGGTTAAGTTTCAGGGGGCACCTCTAAGGTGCCCTCTGGGGTGTATTTTACAATAAAATGTACACTGGCATCAGTGTGCATTTATTGTGCTGAGAAGTTTGATACCAAACTTCCCAGTTTTCAGTGTAGCCATTATGGTGCTGTGGAGTTCGTGTTTGACAAACTCCCAGACCATATACTCTTATGGCTACCCTGCACTTACAATGTCTAAGGTTTTGTTTAGACACTGTAGGGGTACCATGCTCATGCACTGGTACCCTCACCTATGGTATAGTGCACCCTGCCTTAGGGCTGTAAGGCCTGCTAGAGGGGTGACTGACCTATACTTGCATAGGCAGTGAGAGGCTGGCATGGCACCCTGAGGGGAGTGCCATGTCGACTTACTCGTTTTGTTCTCACTAGCACACACAAGCTGGCAAGCAGTGTGTCTGTGCTGAGTGAGAGGTCTCCAGGGTGGCATAAGACATGCTGCAGCCCTTAGAGACCTTCCTTGGCATCAGGGCCCTTGGTACTAGAAGTACCAGTTACAAGGGACTTATCTGGATGCCAGGGTCTGCCAATTGTGGATACAAAAGTACAGGTTAGGGAAAGAACACTGGTGCTGGGGCCTGGTTAGCAGGCCTCAGCACACTTTCAATTGTAAACATAGCATCAGCAAAGGCAAAAAGTCAGGGGGCAACCATGCCAAGGAGGCATTTCCTTACACCTAGGTAAGGAGCCCAGACTTTTCTGGGAAATAGTATTTGTTTAAAAGTGTTTTTTACCGCTACCCATGCCTGTTTACTGTAGACTCTCTGTGTTTCGGGCAGCTTGACCTTTAAAGTGGTGTTTTTAGCAGTGACTGTGTGAATTTCTTTTCTAGTTTGTGGCACAAGACTGCATAAAGCCCCCCCCCCCTCTTTTCTAAGTAAAAAGGCTACATACATCTTGCAGAGTGCGTTTAGGAGACTGCGTAATCTGTTTCTGTGATTTAAATTGAGTTTAGAAACTGTCTGCATCCCGTTTTTTGCCTTAAAAAAGCCACATTTCAGAGTGCGCGGCAAGCACTATTTCATTGTTTTTTTAAACAATCTCTCCCTTTCCTGGAAAGTAGACTCTGCTAGCTTGGAAGTGTGGATTCAGCCTGTCTGTATCCTAGGAGATTCTGAATAGAGCAGCAGCTGCCTCCTCCCTGCCCACAGGGACTGGACTTCAGTTAACTTGCCCCTTATATAAGTCCCTTTTGATTGTTGCATATGGTGTTGTGACAGGATGTTCAGGGCTGGTCTTTCTATTGGTTTAGGGATTAAAGTTGGGCTTGTGATAAGTAGTATAGCTGAGATTCTGATTGGATCCTGGTTCTAGGGCTGGGGTTGTGATTGGTGGTAGGGCTGAGATTCTAATTGGTTTCTGGTTCTAGGGGCTGGGATTGTGATTGGTAGAAGGGCTGAGTTTCTGATTGATTCCTGGTTTTTAGGGTTGGGGTTGTGATTGGTTGTCAGGTTTAGGGGTATGATTGGTGATTAGGGCTGGGTCTCCCATTGGTTGTTTGCATCAGGGTTACAAATCTGATTGGTTAGGGTTAGGACTAGGTTTCTATTGGCCAGTAGGGCTATTTAAACCTAGGACTCAGGGCGTCTCAGCCTGGGCGTCGAGACTAAGGGTGGAGAGGACAAGCGCAGTTGCCTGTTTGGGCCTGTTTGGGACTGGTAGGGCCTAGGGCCAGAAATGCTGCCCAATTCTCTATTGACCAGCAATGACTTTATTCCCTACACATCAATCAACATGCAAACACATTATCTGCAAAGACATCCAACTCATGCATCACAAACTGACCGCAGACAGATTGCAATGTCCCATCATCCAACACAATACCTCTTATACAACACATATACACATATCCTCCACAACTACAACAGTCAAACCCCTGCATTCTCACAGCAAACACTACTCTGTCCACTCCCACTAACACATCTTGCTATCACCCACACAACACAAAACCACACTATACATTACTTTACCTTCCAGATACACACTCCCTGTTCATACAAACCAACAACACTATCCTCTGTTTGCTCCACACAGACCACCTCTCATCATAACAATTCCCAAACCCAGCCTTCCAACACACCATCTACAAACACCCTTCCCCTCTCTTCACCATTTACACACAACCATACAATCCTCACTCTCCACCCCACCACATATATTACCTCTTCCAGTCATCACAACTAACACAAACTCCCCAGACACACATCCATCCCCTCTTACACACCTCATACATTCATCTCCAAAACACACCAACAACCCCTGTAATACTCTAAGTCCACTCACCAGCACTAACTCACATACAAATCCCTCACTGAAAACAACTACATCAATATCCCCTCTCACTAGTCCACAAAAACAATACAGACCACACACATCAGCACATCAAATCAACACAAACTTTCATTATACTTATCGTCACACCCACTCCCACCCTCATGACTACACAAAGAATACAAATCCCGTCCTCCCTTTACCCCTACATTCTCACTCTTCACAAACACCTATCACAAGCACCTCAACCCAGCAACTTTCATTCACTCGCCTCTCCTCCATTGCACAATTTAGAGCCTTACATCATGATCCACATGCTCCTCCACCACCCCTAACCCATACTCCATCCACACTAAACAGATGCAAACAAAATAAACAACATGCCACTCTTAACAACTTTGCATCCCCTTGTCTATTACATAATAAGGCTACCCTACAAAAAAATGTACACTCTTCATTTCTCTCTCAGCCACCAAGTCCACCACCCACACACACAGACCCAACAAAATGCCTCCTAAACCTGCTGGAAGAGGAACATTTTATTGAAAAACAATACTATTGTGACCCTCACACAGTTATCTCAACTAACAACACACCTGCTTCAAGCTCAAATTATACTGCTTACCCTTCTCCTAAGCAAAACAACACTGCCACTCTCAAAAAACAAGCACCACATCTACGACCTGCTCACAGACACAAAACCTGACTTACTATTCATAACAGAATCATGGTTGGGAGATTACATGGCCCCAGTGTTGCACGAAGCCCTTCCTCAGGACTATCAAACCATCAAACAAAACCATATAGGCAAGAGAGGAGGTGGACTAGCTATTATATTCAAACAGGCAATAAATCTCAGTAAAACAGACAACATTTCCATACAAGGTTGTGAAGCCCTCCTCACCAGATGCCACCCTGATGCAACTTCCTCCTCTAACTTTCTCCGCCTTTACAGACCTCCACCTAACAACTCAACATTCCCAGATGCTTTTCTAGATACAGTCTCAAGCCTTATTACATTATACTCAAACCTATGCATTATTGGGGGCCTAAACATTTGGTTTGACAAACCCAATATGCCCCATCCAAAAGCTATCACCACTGGCCTAGTCGCATTGAACCTACATCAGATTGTACACAATCCCACACACATCGCTGGACACATCCTAGATGTCATTTTTGCTAAGCTTGAACTAGTTACAGTTCATAGCATCACGCCAATCTCATGGTCAGATCACCATTTGATAACTTTCCGACATAAAACTCCACAAATCAACACACCCCACAACTACTTACATACATACACTTATCGACCTTGGAGCAAACTCAATTTTGATGACTTAGAAACACAACTAACAGCCAACACAGATCTACATAAAATTAATTCGGTTCCAAAACTTTATGAGTGGCTACAGGAAGCTTTTGATATCCTAATACCACTCAGAAAAACTAAACACGACAAAAGAAAACCAACACCTTGGAGAAACACAGAACTTAAAAAGATAAAGCGACACATCAGAAAGTTGCAGTGGACCTGGCTCAAAACAAACAACAGTCAAGACAAACTGCAGCTACACAAACTTAACAGAATATACAAATCATCAATCAAAAAAAATTAAAAAAAGGTACCACTCAGACAGAATTCAAAATGCTAAATCTGCAACCAAAGACTTTTATAACATTCTCAATGAATTTCGAAAACCTACATGCATGGAAGGAAGTCATCCCACTACTCAAGATTTCACAAACAAACTGGCAACTCATTACACAACCAAGGCAGACAAATTGGACTCCTATTTAAAACAGAAGAAAACCATCAGCACCAACCTCTTTCCTAAAATACCCTCTAAGAATAAACCAACCCAGCCTCTACAGTCCTTCAAACAAATATCCCAAGGTGAATTTATGGAGTTGGTCAAAGCAAGCAGACCTTCCGGTTGCCCTTCTGACCCTTGCCCACCACACATCTTCAAGAACATTCTTTTATCTACTGCTGCTGCCACACCTGTAAGAAGAATCATCAACAACTCTAACTACAGGAATTTTTCCTGTAGAGCTGAAAAAGGCATACATCTGACCATTAATAAAGAAAACAAACCTAGACCTGCAAGACCCCAACAACTACAGACCAATCACAAATGGACCTTTCCTGGGCAAACTGATAGAAAGAGCAGCATTCGCCCAGATGTCACAATTCATTGAAGACAATTCTATACTTTCAGACTTCCAAACTGGATTCCGCCCAGGAAGAAGCACTGAATCGGCACTCATAGCAATCTGGGATGATCTTAAAAACACAGTCGACCACAATGGAGTTGCTGCAGTACTTCTCTTGGACCTCTCGGCTGCCTTTGATACGGTTGACCATGACACCCCAATTCAGAGACTCCACGAAGCCTGCATATAAGGGACTGCTCTCAACTGGATTACATCCTACCTTCAAAAAAGATCTAATATCATCTATTCTCTCCCCTTCTGGTCCAAACCCTACCTCACAAAAGCAGGGGTCCCCCAAGGATCAATCATCTCACCTTTGCTTTTCAACATCTACATGATATCATTACCAGAACTGATCAATGATTTTTATCTCACATGCTACAACTATGCAGAAGACACACAAATACTACTTAAATTAGAATGCCCCAAAAACATAGAAAACTCAGAAATCTTCAATTGGCTCAGAGCCATTGATCAGTGGATGACCTGGAGCCATCTCAAACTAAATGCCTCCAAAACAGAAATACTCATATGTGGTGACTGGAAAACTTAAGACCCAATGTGCGCCTGGCCTGACGATCTCGGACCACCTCCTCAATTGTCCATGGAAATTGAAAACCTTGGAAACACCATGGACTCCAAGTTAACTATGAATGCCCAAGTGGACAAATTAGCACGAACAAGCTTCATCACCTTGAAGACTCTACGACGCATCTTCCCCCACCTCGGATTTCCACACAAGGTGCAAGCTACTATCTCGCTTGTACTATCCAAACTGGATTATGCCAGTGGCCTCTACCATGGATCATCTCTATCTAGTATGAAAAAACTACAACGTAGTCAGAACTCCGCAGCCTGGCTACTATTACATGTAAAGTCACAAGCCGACATCTCCCCTGCCTTGAGATCACTACACTGGTTACCTGTTGCCAGAAGATGCACTTTCAAGCTGCTTTGTATCACCCACAAAACTATACATGGAACAGGACCGCTTATCATCAGAAACAAAATAACCAAATACATTCAACAAAGAAACCTCCGCTCAAGATTGGCACCCGCCTTAGAACACCACCATACAAGAAAAAGACTATAGGTGGTACATCCGTCTCCGTTCAAGCAGCCAAACTACGGAATTCATTACCCCCAACTATAAGAGCCCCAGATAACTATCTTGTCTTCAGAAAACTACTCAAGAGTTGGCTCTTTCCTTTATAACCACCATATTCAAACAACTATGGACTGCATATGCCTATGTTGATAAAAAAAAAAATATGTGAATATTCTAGTTATATATAGTTCTTTAGAAAATATGTATCGCTAGTATGTCATAACAATAAACTACACACACACTCTTTAAACCTGTTTAACTAAGTATAGTTACTCATGGTTTAAATATGTATATGTATATACATATATGTGTGCATATGTGTGTATATTCATGTGTGTATGTATATATATGTTATTCTATGCTTAACATATTCATAGGTCATTGCATAACTTCTAGATAAGTTGTTATACTTGATACTTATGAATCCCTGCTCTCATCTTATATCATACTTATCTACCCATCACCATATGTCGTGTCTATATCAATCTATCCTCCATTCCCACTCGGACTCATCCCAAATCCATTCTACTACTTTCATCTCCTAAATAACTCTGCCTAAGCGCTTTCCTCCGCTTCCACATCTAACTCACCTAAACCTCACTTTATTACCATGATCTCCCAAACAACCCTACTATGTTCTCCATCATTTATCTCACCCTGCTACTATGATCTCCCTAACCCTTTCCACAGACTCTTCCCTCTTCCATCCTCCCTTTACTCATCCCAAGCCAAAATCCTATTACCATAAACTTCCAATTAACACTTCTGGATTTTTCCCTCCTCCACCCCTCCATTACTCCAGTCAATCTAACTAACAAACTCTCATATCCGCGGCTCAAATTAACTCATAATAATACTAAAACTGTACTCATATTTCCTATACTAATCAACCACTAATTCGTTTTTGGGTTCCTGAGTAGCATGCTACTTGCTGAAAAGCGGTTCGACGCCTCATCAGGGGTAGTAAGCGCTATATAAATACTATCACGATACAATACAATCACATATTTTATAAGGCTGGCTCTGGCAAACCACTAACATTCTCTATTATCCACCCATTGGGACAGAGATGAAATGCCCACAGGTCAATCACATGGAAAAGCAATTGTATTATGAATACCGAAAGCATGCCCCCAAAGTAGAATGTCCTTTTGTTGCTAACTTCACATACCCCATTGAATGGAGCTAAACGGACAACGGAGTTACAATGACAAACACAGATATGTACTGGCCTAGACAGGCTGAATCAACAACAGTTCACAAGGCCAGCTCACAGTCACACACAACACCAATCACACACGGCTGGGGCACTGAACTCATCTGTTCCTCTGGTGCCCCATATGGCTGTCCATACAGGGGTAGGAACTCCTCCTCCTCCAGCTTTTCCAGCTCTTCCTGTGTGAAGGCAGGGGGCCTATCATCTGCAAGATGAGGCATGGTGGCTCCCAGAGGCAGTACACACAGCAGCTCACGTAGCTGAGGTCTTGACAGCAACAGTGCCAGGAGTCAAGTGAACATGACTGCAGAAAATGGTGGTCACGGCCGCCACATACAGGACCGTCACTGCCGGCGGCCATCGCCAGTGGCCCAAGTCTGGCGTAGGTAGCAATGTTAACCTATGACAAGTTACACAGAGGTTGGGACCGCATACCGTCATGACGACTTCCCCCGGCGGACTTAGGTCACTTCCAACTGTCCAGAACAGTATGTCAGGCACATGTCATTTTGGGCACTCAATGCATGATCTTAAATAAGTGCATCATACACCTGATCAACCAGAAATCTATGTCACCCAATGTTGTGAGTTCATGATAGTGCTACATAAGGGGACAAACATGAAAAAATGACATGTTGAGCCTGTATATTTGGACAGGTCTGTGTAGCTCCTCTGAGGTACATAGGTGTCTAATAGAAATTGGTTAATTTAGTAACATATGTGTCATCAGTGCAGGACTGCACATCACCCACTCACATATGTGTCACATCTCCTATCCGACTGACATTCCAGTCAATGTGCTGCAATGACAGTGTCCGATGTGCATTTCTATGGGCTGTGATGTTTATGTCAGCACTGCTCCACATCCCCTACACATGTAGGAGTCTGCAAGTATACAATGTGCTGCCGTTGTGTGCCAACTACATGACATTGTTCATTTCTCCTCTCAAATTAGATATCCAGCCATGAGGGAAATGATACAACCACCAGTGTACCATTCACTGGTAGACCTGGCAAAACATGCATGTCATCCAGATCTACCGTCCGAATAGCCAGACCAGCATGGATCTATGTAGGCAGTTGGAGCCAAATCTGATGCCATGCAATCGCAATCCCTATTCCGTACAACCCATCGTACAAGTATTCTAAGTGCTACACTTTCTGGCCACTGGCTCATTCCAGCATACTGTCGCCTTTACAGCAGGGATATCTCAGCCAGGTCAGACAGGTCTTGAGGCAGGTACTGAGTGCTTTTTGCAACACCTGGACAGCTATATCAGATTTCCCGATAGAGCGGATATGGCCAATGTGAAGGGTGACTTATCAGATGGGACTGATTCCTAATGTGGTAGGGGCCACTGATTGCACACGTTTCCCCGGTCTCTCCCACTGTCAATGAAAAGGTGTATAGAAACAGGAAGAACTATCACTCAATCAACGTGCAGGTGGTGTCTGGCAAACCAGTATTTCTCTCAAGTGATTTCCAAGTTTCCTAGATCAGTGCATGACTCCTACATTATGCAGAACAGCAATGTCCCAACCATGATGACATGACTACACACCAAGAGGGCCTCACTGGTTGGGGAGAAAGCATTGTTATGTTTCTAAATGTTATGTGACCTGTCATCACAATCGACACAATCACAGTACCTCAATTAGTTTTGTTCTATCATTGTGTTCACAGGTGACTCTGGAAGGAATGTTTGTAAAGCAGTATTAGTGGTTCTGCCCTAACATATGTTGTAGCAACTGATTCAAGCATTCACTCCTCTCCTGGACTGACCAGTTTTGAGCTGAATTTCATGTATTCTCCTACTGCCATCTTCTCCCACCCACAGGATGTGTATATCATCTGTGGGTCTGCTACCTAGGGCATGGGGTGTACAGTCAGTAGTCAAAGGTTATAGAGTACAGTTCTGAGAGGTTTTCAGGATAGACAGCTTGTTAACAAGATATTAGGAAGGCCCTGAACCTTGTGCTGTATAGGTCCTATCTAGATGCCCAAGCTTTGCAGTCATACTACAATAGGCACACAGTTGATTACCTGTGCACGTGCGTACTGTGTACTCATGCCTTCCATCCTGATGGTACTCTCTGTCTTGCTCTAATTGCAGATGCCTCAATGATCTATATCCTGGTGTTACTGTGGATTTTTAAATCATACTGTGACATCTGTCCAGTGACTTTACTGTTGTGTTGTGTGTCCTGCTGAGGGGGCCTCCGACTGATGGTCATTACATTGCCAGTTGGAATCAGGGGGCCATTACCAGACCACAGTTGTGTTGAAGGACAAACGTTGTTGTACTATTAAACACACATGTACAGTAGCTGTGTCCATAAGAGATGTATTGTGCAGATCAGTTTTGTGAGTAATCAAATCAAAGTGTACAACATAATAAACAGGTGATGAGCGGAGTCATTGGAGATGGGTTGATCAGAGTAGCTGCTACAGCGTTTGGTCACATTTGACAAGGTCACGTTTCCTTGTCCCATGGGAAAATGGAGTTAGGATTCAGAACAGTCAACAGGGTGTCCCAGAAGCACACAAGGGTGACAAATCAGGAGAAGTTCACTTCCTGGCAGTGGGTTTGGTCTTGGCATCTTCTGCAGCCAGATGTCTGGATGGTTGTCCACGTTTGCGGGGGGTTCTTCTGCTACAGAGGTAGGGGTGTCTGAGGCTTGGGGCTCCCCTGGCGGGACCTCCATTCCACTAGCTGCTGCTCATGTAGAGGGGGCAGATGTAACATTGTTAGTGGAAGTGGCTTGATGGTGGGTAGCTACATCACACAGGGTGGTGCTGATGTCCCTCCGCACCCCTGCTATGGAGGCCATGGTGGCACTGTGTGCCTGCCACCGCTGCATGGCCTCCTGGTGGTATTCCCTCTGCAGCTTCTGATTTTCCCTCCAAAATGGTGATGATCTGGCCAATCCTATCCTGGCAAGATTGGTATGCTCCCTGGACTTGGGAGATGGTATCCTGATCAGGAGAATCCCTTGGCTGCCCCATCCTCTGTCCCACAGCATCCCTCCCCATGCACCTCCCCCCAGGTGCCTGTGCCCCTGGCATGGTATGCCCACTCCCAGTGTCAGCAGGGCCGTCATTGTCTGGAATGTCAAGGTCAGACTCAGGACCCTGTACTGTAGGGCACACAATAGTTTGAACAGTCCTTGGGACACAAGTTTGGTGGCACTTGCTTGGCTGTGATATCCTAGCAACTGTGGTGGGGGGGAATGATGTGGGCAGGGTGAGGCTTGGAGTCATCCACTAACCAGATGTCCCGGATGGGCCAGGTAGGTCGTCACTGTCCAGACACCCAGAGATGTTATCCTCACCAGGGCCTTCATCCTGAGGAGGGCTGGCAGTGTCTAGTATCCTCTCCATGGTGGCAATGGCAGGGTTCCCTGTGGATGGAGTGAGATACAGAGTACAGTTAAGAAAGTATGTTTGGTACCCTCTTTGTGTGATACAGACAATAGCTCAGCATGATTCCCAGCAATGAAATGACAGTTTCTGCACAGCATAACTTGGTGGTACATAGGAGTCTGTGACAGGAGTGCCATAATCCATGTTGTGTGCGGTCATCAATGATTGGTACATATGGTACTGCAGATGCGTTTTTGTAACTATCTGATACGTAACATGACAAATAGACTCCTGGTACCTGGTGTGTAGTCAGGCTTGGTTGAAGTGTCACATAATGGCTGAACATTGCCCCTGATGCTCCATAGGGAATAGAATATGCAGGCATGCAAGGCTCATACTCGGTTTCTGAATCTGGTTTGTGTGCATGGAGTCTGGCATCTTACTTTTTAACCAATGGTCAGTAAATTACAGGCTTGGGATATGGATCAGTGTCCATTATGAATAGTGACAGGGCTGTTGCTGTGTTTTGCCTTACTTGCCACTGTGGTGAGACAATACATTGCTGTCATTGCCATATGTTCTAGATGGTATAGGTTGTACACTAGTCATACATGCATGAAATATGACCTGCTGTGCACATTGCAGGTTTTAGCATTAATGGATGGTGCATTGTGGGAGTCGTAGTGATAGGATTAGGCTGTGGTATCCCTGCCCTTGCCAAGGGCTGTGTCGGCAATAGGGCTGTGTTGGGTGGTGGCATGCAGGAGAGGGGCACTGGGTGATTGGCAGGTAGGATCAGTGGGTAAATCAGTGAATTGTGGGGTATTTGGGTGGTGAGGAAGCAAACAGGACACATAAATTGTGTTACATTGATGTTGTGGGTACTTACCAGACTCCAATCCCCCAGGTATTCCAGTCAGGCCCTCAGGATGCAGTATCACCAAGACCTTCTCCTCCCAAGATGTGAAGTGTAGGGGAGCTTGTGGGGGCCCATTGCCATCTTATGCACGGCTATTTGGTGTCTTGATGCCATGGAGCACACTTCTTCCTGATGTCGTCCCTTATACGTGGATGGCTGCCCACTGAGTTGACCCTGTCGATTATTCTTTGCCATAACTCAATTTTCCTGGCAACTAATGTTAGCTGGACCGGTGCTCCAAATAGTTGTGGCTCTACCCCAACAATTTCATCCACCATGACCCTCAACTCATCATCTATGAATCTTGGGTGTTTTTTGTGGGGACATGGTTGAGATTGTGTTGACTGTGTGGGGTTGTTGGGTGAATGATGGGGTGTGGGTGGTGCGTTGTGAGGGACAGACAGTTGTAGCGAAATGTGGGTGGTGCTAATGTGTGTGTAGTGATTGTTTATTCAATGTGTGATGCATGTGAAGCGTGTGTGCCTATTGTGTCAGGGTGCTCTCTGTATGTATTGCCAGCTCTCAGTGTCCCTGTATGGCGTTTTGGTTGCAAAGGAATGTGGTTTGTGTGGGAGGGTGTTATATGGTGCAGTATGTAGGTGTGTGGATGTGTGTCAGGTGTGTGGTATTCAAACTGTCCAATCTGGAGATGTATTCTGTCTGACCTCAGTGGCTCGCACCGCCAATGTTTTTCTGCCATGGAAGTACCGGTGTGCTGCTTTGTGGATCATAATCTGGTGGGTAGATTTGTGTTGGGCTGGCAGTGCTGGTGGTGGGACCGCCTCCTTTCCATCCGCCAGTGTCCTGGCGATTTTGTAAATTTGGCTGTTTTTTTGCAGACTTCATGGCATGGCCTAAAGACCACCAAGATCATAATGGGGCCTATAGTGTTCCTACAAGAAACACAGTCTAAAGAAGCACTATCATTAAGTAAGGGATGGGTTACAGAACTGACCTGCTCGGAAGCCTCTAAGAAAAAAAATTGTGTGCTCACCTTAACCTCCAAAAGATCCGGTCTAATTACCATCTTCTCCAAACATGGTGCAGAAGTCAAGAGGCTGTTCACCATCTGAAAAATGGTGATAGTGACGACTACACAATAAACATCTATGCCCTTAAGGGGAATGACCCACAACTCTGGTGCACACTCAACAGGAAACTAGCTGATATCCTAGTCAATTCCAGAATTATTGATGGGAGCAATTTTAACCTCCTAATGGACTCTATAATAGACAGACACTCAGCATTCAGATTAAGAGCCCCTAAAGCATACAAATGATGAACTTATGTGAGGTGCATGGTCTCTTAGAAGTCTGGAGGATCCACAACCCTACTGGAAGTGACTTTACATTATTCTCTCCACCCTACTCCAGCTTTACTTGATTGGACTATCTCCTAGTTGATGCCACCCTACTTTCCACTTCTGCCAATGCCACAATTCATCCTATTGTCATATCAGATCATGCTGCAATATCAATATCCCTTCTGAACCACTCCACCAAAGAAAGAAACTCAACCTGGCGTGTGAACGCAGAAATTCTAGACAAAGACTCAAACGTACAAGAGTTAGAGAGGGAAATAGAACTATACTTTGGTGGGGCACAAGAGTTCTGTCACCTAGCTGGTAACCCATGCTTTTAAATGCATTAAAAGAGACCAAATGATCAAACACATGTCCAAAAGAAAAAGAGACATAAAAGAAACACTACAAAAACTAGCTATTGGAATAGAAAGAGGTGACCTTTCGACACTCCAAAGACGATCACCTATTAAAAGAAATCAAACAGCTAAAATATAACTACAACACCATAATCAGCAACTGAGCTCCCTTATGGGTCCATGCACAGAAATCCAAAAGGCTATTATTCCTTAACAGAGCTGAGAAAGCCCTAGCAGCCACCCTCAAAATAAAAAAAACATAACAACAAAATCCCACGAAATTCCCACAGAAATGTGTAAATATTACAATTGTTCAAAAAGTTCAATGAGGACCTTTGCAGTACTCAGATGACCACCAGGTAGGCAGACTGGTTAACTTACCCCTAGAACCTTCTGATAAAGTCAATTTTGGAGGCTGAAAAAATCCACCTTAATAAACCTCTAGAAACTGGTGAAATTGAGAAGGCAATATACTTAATCTGTTCTGGTAAAGCCACAGGCCCAGAAGGCCTCCCTATAATATTTTTTTTAAATGGTGAGAATTATAATTAAATCCCTAAAAGATATTTTTGACCATTTTGCACTACAGGGCAGGGTTTCGGTATCTGCTGCAGAGGCCACTATTATAGTGATACCTAAGGAAGGCAAGGACCATTCTGATCTGAAAAACTACCGTCCAATATTCCTCCTTAAAATGGAACCCAAAATATTTGCTAAAATCCTAGCCGAGAGACTGGCCTTGCATCCCTAAACTGAGTCACAACTCCCAGATGGGATTCGTTAAAGGGAGACTTGCAAGAGACAGTGTGCGTACATTTTGCCACACAGTAGAAAATGACCAACTATCTCAGCTGCAGCAATTGCCTTTGATGTAGAAAATGCTTTTGATAAGGTCTTGTGCCCGTTCCTGCAGTCAGTTCGAAAAACACAACCTTGGAACACACCTTTCACAAAAAGACAATGACGCTGCATACCAACCCGATAGCAAAAATTTGAATCAATGGTGAATTATCTGCTACCTTAAACCTGCAACAAGGCACACACAACAGGAATGCCCCTTCCCCCTTTACTCTTCCTCCTTTCCATTGATCAGTTACTGCAAACGATTAATATCTCCCCAGAAATTAAAGGGTTCCTATTTGGGACAACATCATACAAAACCACTGCTTAACCAGAGGATATTCTTATATTTTCCAACAATATTGGAAAGCCATCCAGGCAATCACTAACATAATCCTCCAATTCTCAGGTGATACGTTAAACAAGGACAAAATGGACATGCTCTCCCCCAACCTACACTGCTTGCCTGTACACTTGGGAGAATCCCGACTTAAGTGGCAACCCCAGTTCATCAAATATCTAGGTATCTCGTTTACCAGCGATCTAACTGAATCACTAAGACACAATGAAACCCAAACCATACCTAAAGTAAAATACCTTCTCGCCTCTTGGTCACCTAAACACATCTTGTGGGGCAGACTTCATTCCCTTAAAATGATGATCACCCATTAGTACATTTTGTTACATCCATGCTCCCCCCTGAACTATCACCCGCTTTCTCTAACTCCATTGATAAGCAGATGTCCAACTTTCTCTGGAATGGCTAAAGAGTGAGAATCACCTACAACACTATGACAAAACCCTGCAAGTGGTAGGTGTAACCTACCAAACTAGAACGGATGCCTTCTTGGCAGCACAAGGAGCCCATTGGCTTCCGCTAAATACAACAGACCACCCCTGCTGGTTAGAAATAGAATGCAGATTAAGTAAGCCCTTCCAAACCACTTACATTCTTACAATATCGAAATACACGTTTACACAATCTCAGCAAATATTTACTGAAACTACAAACGTGCTTAGACTAATTGACAATCAAATGCCAAAATCTATCTGTAACTCATCACTATTCTCCATATGGCACAACCTGAAAAAAATAAGGCCAAGACAGCCACCGACTTCGGCTCCTCTTGGGCGTCCAAAAACATAAAGCTAATCTGTAACCTACATGACGCGAACAATAATCTGCGCTCCTTCACAGAACTCTAATCTATATTCATCCTACCCAACTTAGATTTCTATGCCTTCCTAAAACTTAAAGTTATCAAAACTGCACCCACTGGTTTACACCTATATTGTTTCGCGATTGTTAACATGGCACTCAACAGGGCATATGGCATCAAAAATATACAAGATATTATCCAGCCGGGGCCAACCACACAGTCACCACGGCAATTGAAATGAACCAAACATCAAGATTCCTGTCACACTGTCTACATCTCAGAAGAAAGCTCGTCACAAATATGTAACACATCATTACACAATAAAATGCCCAACCCCTTGAACAATCAAAAGGTTTCACTAAGATTTCCTCAACTAGACCCCTGCCAAACTACACAAATTAAAACTACTCGACAGTGACAAATACTGGAACTGCAACTTGGCTACCGTAAAACACCCGAACATGTGTTCTTTAGCTGTAACCTTCTTGCCCCATATTGGTCAGTGATTAAGTACCAACCAATAGAGATTTTTGGAACACTAATGTCTGTAAACTTTCCAGTGGTTATTCTGGTCCCTGGGCTTCACCGAATAACCGAAAGGCCTCTATACCCATGACATGGCATTACTCAACCTACTTCTGACCATTGCAACCAAACTTATTCTCAAAGAATGGCAGTCATTCATAAACATATCCCTTTATACTTGGTAAGCCTGGATCTCGTATCTCAGAGGGTCCAACAGCTCCCAAGAAAAGACCAGAAGTAACCCCAAAATCTCAGAGTCTGGCAAGCCCTAGATAAGATTACAAAACGCAACCCCACCCTACTGCTCTCCTTTGTGCAAAAAGCGACCAACTATGATACGTTTATCTAGTTTAATCACTAACCTCACTAATAGAAATATAAGGCGATACACCTATAGATTATATACTTCGCCCTCTGTTCGATACAGCTCTACCCCATGACCATTTATTGAGTACCACTTACCCCAATCATACCTGGTTTAACTGTCTACAATACAACATCCTCTCATGCAGTCACTATCTAAATGTACAATCATCTCAAAACATTGCAACTAGTAATATGTGTACTCCTCTACACATATCCCGGCTTATAGTGTATCCTCTGACACGTATGGCTGGATTTCACTGTGATGGACTTGCATTGTTGTTTCTATAAAATCAATAAAAATTTATGGATATAAAAAAAATAGCCTTAGCAATTTTGTGTGCATCACTCCAAAGTGGTTTTTCTAAAATTTGGAATGCAGATCAAGCGTGAAACTGACCAGGCATCTGCCAAATTTGATGTGGATTTGCCTCATGGACCAAAGGTCAGTAGTCAAAGAAAAGTGTGCCCTACATAAATATTGACTCAAACAGAACTATAGAGATGGTATTAGACCTCTGTAATTATACACACATATGATATATAGTGGACAACCATGTATTAGGGTTCCACCATGATAATTATGCCTATTTTGCTTGTATCTTACATACTGCAAAACTAAATTGCTTTGAGCGGCTAAAGCATGAAATCAGTATAAATAACAAAACAAATATGTTACTTTTAATTAGCATCAGACTGTTTAGTAAGGGTTATTACTGGCATCAGGAAGGCAAAGTATATATGTGGAATGTTCATATTGTGATCAAGACTATATCTGGAGCCATGGCTTGGCAGGCATGGGTTTCTTAACTGAGTTCAAGGGGCATTAGCAAAGTATATTAGACAACATAATAAGGCATCATATAGGGTAAATTAAAATTATTAACTAGTGTAAAATAGGTGCGTTGTAAGTTTAGTTCTGCAAGGTGTTATGGGATTAGAGAAGAAGGGTAGGGTGTTCTGGTGCAAAGGGCTCCCACTGAAGCATCGGGTCTTTGCATCTGGTTATGGCAGTGACCTTGAAACACTCTACTGCTGGGAAAAGTTGCATGTAGATGTGTTTTGTACATTGCTTCTTGTAGGTATTTGGGTAATGTGCCTTCAACACTTTTGTATGCCAGGCACAGATACTTTAACGTGAGTCTTACTTTTATCGCAGGTCAGTGTATGCTTTGGAGACGAGGGAGCAATAGGCTCATATTTGTTTAGGTGGACAATCAATCTTAAAGATGCATTTTGCACCTATTCAACTTGGTAGCTG
This sequence comes from Pleurodeles waltl, assembly GCF_031143425.1. Classification (NCBI taxonomy): domain Eukaryota; kingdom Metazoa; phylum Chordata; class Amphibia; order Caudata; family Salamandridae; genus Pleurodeles; species Pleurodeles waltl. The sequence goes on from NC_090443.1 coordinate 332,437,220, forward strand.
GTAGACCTGAATAAAAAGTGTTACCATATAGTCGGCTTGAGTTAACCACCGCTGTGGAGAGGTGTTGAGGCTGTATAAAAGGGATGCTTTTACTCAAGAGACTGATTTGGTGGAAGGAACGTTTGACTTGGACACATGAATTCGGGCGGAGGTCAGTGGGGTGTGGAAGTGATGAGAACAGCTTGCTAATACTTTTGAGATGGTGTGCTGGGCCTACAGATATGATTTCTGCCTCTCTTACTTTCAGACTTTTAATTTGAGGCTACGTTTTCTATCCATACCACATCACACCTATGGAAGCCTTCAGGTATGCCTGCAAATTGTCTGAAAGGGCCTGTGACTTTGAGATATAGTTGAGTGTCCCCCAAATACATGGGGAACTGCGGTGGAGGGTGCAGAGCAGGTCCATTAGGGATTTATGTAGATGTTTAAGAGGAGGGGGCTAAGAAGGAGCCCTGTGGCACTGCAGCTGAGACCTAATCATTGGGAAAGAGGAGTACTCCCGTTCTCATGCTTTGGATGCGATTTTCAATGAGCTTCTTTATCATGTTTGCTTAGGCTGATGCACTAGCCACCATTTAAAGTCTGTGGACTAGCCTGATGTATTCTACAGTGCTGATAGCCATGAATAAGCAGCTGGAATCTCCCAGGTTGGCCGATTCAGCTCAATGTACTTTGGTTTTCAGAAAAATCTAATTCACTAATTGAAGCTCACCCAGAAATATGTGGCAGGAATCACAAAGGAACTTTTGAAGTCTAACCAACCACTCCAACTCAACTACCATTTCCAGAGTTCAGGCTTCTACACAAGCTGCATGGGGAGCACAAGGCTGGGGGTATACCCTAAAAGACAAACCCATCAAACACACTGAAGACTTCAAACCCTCTAATTCAAAACACTGGAAATGATACCCACAGATATACTGACAACATACAAATATCCAGTGCAACGCAAAATACACAAAACCTTATGTGGCACTCACAAGCCAACAACTCACACACTTCATGCCTGGAACAGTGTACCTCCTAGCCTGCCTCTGACAATCTTTCTTGCACGCCCACATCCCAACATCTACGTGGCACCTTCGGAAACCACTGGGACAGCAGAAAGCCAAATGGACAAAACCTCATTGTAAAATGTTGCTACAAAAACAAGCTCTTCATTAAAATCTATTTACATTAAACACAGAGTTCACTAAACGTTATTTCATGTTTACACAACATTAAAAATCGAACTGAATCAAATGGCCTTTCCTTGGGAAGAATGAATAGCACAACTTTGAACATGTGTCCCATATCTATCGGGGTTATGCCAATACCAAACATCTAACTAAAGACTGGTAGAGGGTTCAATTTTTTTTTTCTCATCATTCGTGATGGACAACTAGATTCCAATCAGTGTTTTTTGGGGGGGAAACAACATTTCTCTGCACGCTATAGGACAGTGTGTCTTCAGGGCAAGATGAAACAGGGCTGCCCGACAGTGAATGCAAGGTAAAACCATCTCCCTCAGCCGACTAATGTTTAACACAGTGGGACTAACCTTCACCCCGACTAACTTCATCGAGACAATGCCCAAAGCCTGGATTGTCCCAAAGAATGAAGGAGCCATGTTCAAGAAGGGAACACAGAGGAAGATCTATCAGATCCATTACCACACCTTACTATTAAGGGTAAATCTAGAGGACATCATCACGGATACACTGCAATAGAACAGAGATGGGTGCTCTTCATGGAGCAAATGCACTTGCCATCACTGCACAGAGTGCACAACTCCAGCTGCTCCTTCCAATATCTTCTCTTGTGCCCTTAATAGAAACCTAAAGCCAGCTATCAGGATGAATCTGATTGAAGGCGAACAAGGAAAAGCTTTTGTGACCATGTGGACCTCAAAAGGTCTTAACTTCACTACCAGGATAAGCTCTAGGAATATGTCTAGAATGCACTACTTTTTTTCAAGATACAGGTCAAAGCAGAATCCCCTACAGCTGACCCTCTTCCTGGTGGCAGGAACGTCCCCACTGGCCAAAGCATACTAGGAGAATGCTTGCTGTTCACTGAACTGTCAGGCTGGTTATGGATGGTACCAGGAGCATAAGATACGGTGCTTCTGCTAGCCAAATATTTGGGCTTGACTAAATCCTATGCCACCCACTGTCAAAGATTTGGTGAAATACTGGAACTCTTGTTATCCATTGTATGACTGGCACCTGTAGGCCTAAACCAAGGTTTCAAATGAATGCCCCTCTTCAAGTTAGTGAGCATTGGTCCACTTGGCCCCCTGGTCATTGCTAAGTGTCATGTCTACTAGTGAGGGATCCTCCGTTCCGTTTCTCCCTTATCTCTATTCCCATCGCATCGATATTTCCAGACTGTAGTAACTTGGCTTCAGAAGTACAAACCTGATTGAGATATTATATTTACTTTGCTAATTCTGTTTTCATTATAACCAGACTGCTGATACAAATTAATAGAGACTGAGATGTACCAATCACAGCAGCAAGCTTTACTTACTGAGATATATATGAATATATGGCCTTGACGGACCTAAACATACTAGGTGTGATTTGTATACCTGCACATACATGCTTTGCATACATGGTAAACCTGAAAAATACTATAAAGGTAAGTTAAAAACATTGTGGACTTCAGAGGGAGATGAGAGAATCCAGCACATCCACTTTATTAGTTTAAGTTTGGGTTGCTTCAAATAAGGTTGATGTGCTAGGGTCCAATGCCATTTTAACATGCTTCATTGCAATTCTAAAATGACCAGGGATTCCCAGCCTGACAATGGGAGATTAGTCAAATGTGTGAATCTATGAAAAGACTCAGTGCTGCAGAACACAGTGTTGGCCTCAAGCGCTGGCTGGCCTCTCCCTTGAATCCACAATGTGACCATATGGTGTCTGCATCTACGTGCGGGTAAATGTTTGTTTCAAATTGAGGTAAGCAGATGGTCCTTTAAATTAAAGTTTCGATGATTTGCTTCTATATGGCACAGATACAAAATAAGGTAGCGAATGAGCCAGAAAAAAAAAAAAATTATCTGTTTGTCAAAATGGGCAAAAGCCACCATTTCACTGGATCGCGTGCAGAGCAGATATGCATGTTTTTAAGCCCAATTGTGCTCCGCAAACAGATTGGAAATATGGTGGGATTTCACCCGTTTTTCAACTTGGCTTTTCTTCTTTTTACCACCTCCTCTACCTACTTCTACCCCTACCCTGAAAATTCCCTAGAAGAAAGTTTACAAACATGCACTCAAATGATATTCACTTGACATGACTTCAATAGTAGCTTGGAATTTGGTTGGCACTGGTGTAGTGCCTGTCCCCATAAAGTCAGACAGATATGATCCCTCTGGTGTCAATATTTTCCCTACAAGATGACAGTCTACTACATCAGCACTAATGAGAACTCACAATGTTAGTCGTTCTGCTCAAAAAGAAGAAAGACCAGTGGAGACCAGTAGAAGCATGTGTGACCCACTTAGGAGTCATGAGCACTTTGAGGGACCTCTGCAGGACCTGCAAACAGATTTCAAAGTCTGCGAGTGGATGCACTTGCATTGTTCCTGATCTGTCCCTCATCACCTGTAGGTGTTCGCAACACCTACTTGGCAGCCAAAATCAGATATGGAGGATTTTCCTCTTCACCATAGATTTCAGCAGGTTCTGTGTTTGTCCCAGCAACAGAAAACCATGAGCAACCATTTTCTAGACATGGGCCTGCGAAGTCAGGCATTTCAAAGGGACTTACTTTTGAGTGCAAGCATAAATTAAACACCAGGAAATCCACTTCAAAGGCCAGTTGTGAAAGTAACTGGTCTGAGCTGAACGGGGTCCAATGACTCCAATGCTGATCACCAATTTCGGTCTGGTCCACTAACTAGCCTCTCTGTTAATATCTTGGGTTCGGGGTTACTGGGGCTTGGGCAACACCTGCTGTCTTGAATTGGAACAAATTTGTCAGATTCATACTAACCTTAGGTTAGGATCGTCGAGTTGCCCCTCCTTGTTCCTCTGGTGCAGATGCAGTAAATCACACGACAGCCAATTTGATAAACTTCAACACTTTACCAGGAACCTTTGTCTGTAGGAAATGTTAAGCCTTACTTCCTTGTCACTTCTAAGTTGATTTACCACCTTATCAAATTGTTTGTGACACTTTTCCTCATCATTATGGAGGCATTACAACGTCACAGCAATGTTTGTGCTACCTTTTAAGAGGGTTTCTCCTTCACCATGTGAAGGCCTTATTGTGTCAGCACATAGTTGGTTCCATCTCTACTTGCACCCACTAAATTAATGCACACACTAGAGGAACAAAGTTGTGCCACCATCTCTCAACAATAAACAAGCACTCACACTCATATGCACCTATTGACAGGGGATATTTGTGTGTTCGCCCGTATGTAGCGCAATTGACACCCATTTATGACGGTAAAGTTGCCAGTTTGTCTGCTAAAGATCGGAGAGACATCTGCGGCACAACATCCTCCAGTTTCCTTGATCTTAGCAGGATATTGATGCAGGTTCATCCAATAAGTCTAGAAAAAAAACGAATCAGAAAGTGCGTATCTGGAGGGGTCTTGGGCAACACAAGAAAGGAAGTGAGTGAAAAAAAGGCTTAGCAATTGAAAGTCAAAGGGTGATAAGTCTGAAAGAGGCGGACAGATATAGGAACACCATCCTGCTCCATGGAATGTTTTCTGAGCTGCTATGACCTTTAGAGAGAGGGCTGGCTGAGTCTGGGACAGATGTTTAGGGAGGGGCAGGCTTGAGCAGTGGAGAGATGTTCAGGGAAAGGAAGACTGTGGATATGTTCTTATAAAAACTACTCCCAGAGATGGGAGCAAGTTTTGACTGTGCAGAGATGCTCTTATTGCATAAATCACTTTCGTAAGTGCTAAGGTGTGGGGAATGTTCTTATAACGGGTATTATGTCTACAGAGGACAAGTGGAGCCTTTGGAGGGATGTTCTTATTAAAGTAATTCCTTCAACTGGTAGGAGTCAGCTGAGACTGTGAAGTGAAGTATAATGGGAAATATTGCCAAAGGGAAGGATAGGATAAGCCAAAGTTGATGACACGTTGTATTGTAATGGAAAATTGCTCTAAAAAGCAGGCCAAAGCAGGACGGGTGAGAGACGTTTAGGTAAGGATCAGCCGGTTCTTTAAAAAAAAAGAATTACTGCCACTAGGAAGGACAAGTTGGAGATGCTGGGATATGTTCGGACAGGAATCACTCCCACAGGGAAAGACAGGTGAGAGCTGTGGAGAGATTTTCTTCAAACAGCCATAATACTGGGAGTGGCAGGCTGGAGCTGTATAGAAATGCTCATGGAGTTAAAGATTCAGGCTGTGGAGAGATGCTCTTAACCAAATAAATTCCACAACAGGGAGGAACATGCTATGGCGAGATGTCCAGGGAGGTATAAGCTGGAGCTGTTAATAGTGATTACATGACCTGGTTTCAGTAGGTCTTTAATCGAACACGAACGGCTATTGCACCAACTATACTGATTCAAGGGGTATGGCTGCCTGAGTTGTGAGCAAGGACAACGTATAGTAAATACCACAAAATCCTTTTTTTCCTTATTCTTTCGCCCTGCTCTTTCTTCTTCCTAACTGACTCCCAATCTGATTTCATACTCATTTGCCATACAAATAGTCAAAGAAAATGTACACAGAACATCTGGGTTGAATGCAGCAGCTTTCCTTGAATATGCTTTCAGAGACAGATGCTTGAGAAAAGTGCGTTGAGTAGCACACGTTGCTGCCCTATACAGGTCTTTGATAGTGACATGCCTTTGAAAGGTCTTAATGGTACCTTTGCTCCGGAGTAATAAGCATGAAGTCCTTAAGGAAACCCCCCCTCCTCTGATGCCATATGATCTGGAAATAGAAGAGATTTTCCACTTTGCATTAGTGACTTTAGCCCTATGTTGTTCAGCGCAAGAACAACCAAAGCAGATGCTGAAAGATTCTAAAAGGTTTTGTCTTTTGTGACAAACACAATCCTTTAAGAAAGGAAAGCCTGGGAAAAACTAAACAGTATTACCCACGAGAAGGGACCAAAAAGTGAAGACAACCTCTGTCTCCTGTAGGATGGTTGTAACAAACAGGAACTGTTTATACCGGTTGGTGAGTCAAGGGCTAGGGATGCTCAGACAAGGAGGGCTAAAAACGTTTTTAAAGTGTGTCAGCAATTACAGGCAATCTCTATCTATTTGGGAAGGAAGGATAGCAGGGCTACAGAAAGTTGTTAAAGGAGAGATTGGGCAGGACACGGGAGATTTCAGTAATGCATAGACAGGCACTTTGAAAAATGGGCACACAGGCACAAGCATTGGGTCCGAAGAGAATGTAAAACACCACTAACTTCCATACAGACTGACAGATTGGAGCTCAGGAACACTTTGGAAGATCTAGTTTCGACAAATGAGCAAAGGTGTTCTCCTTTCTTCATTAAGTTTATTTTCCATATAACAGGTAAAAAATATAACATGTTCCCAGAAACTCTGTCAGAGAGACTATAGTCGAGAGGTCCTTCCGGGGCTTGTGCATGGTCCCACTCCCCACCTTGTGGAATAAGTTGTGGACCTAGCTACACATGGTGCTCTGGGCTTGGAATCTTCACAGCACCCCATGGATGGCCTCCATCTATTTCAGGTAGAGTAATGGAAATTGTGGACTGGCCTCCCTCCTAGCATCCACTGTTTGAGGTTCACCTGCCCTTGAAGGAGGCACTGGAAGCTGTGGACCTGGCTACAGAGGGTACTCGACATCTTCATAGCACCCCTTGAATAGAGTCAACCCACTCCAGGTACAGGTGATGGAATTTGTGGGCCAGGCTGCGGAAGGGAGCATCGTAGTTATCCATTTCCTTCTGCAAAAAAGCAATGAAAAGTCAGCAAAGGGCAAGACAGAGAAGAAGCTGCCCAATTAAGAGAAATACAAAATGCTGGAGAAAAAGTAGATTTGACAGGACCAATTTACACAGCTAAGATCATTATATCAATGCAATCAATTCATTTGCAAGGGCAAAATAAAATCCCGACTACAGAAATAGGATCGTTGGAATTTCAGCCTCACAAATGCGATTGCAAAGAAATAAATATTGCAACTATTAATGAGGGTGTGAAGTAAGTTACTCAACAGTGCTAAACAAAATAATGAAGTTAAGTATGAAAACGCATATCCCCTTTACATTTCTGTAATTCTGCATGTGTGAATGTTAAGTAGGTAAATATTTCTGGAAAAAGTAAACCCTCCAAAGTTGAGCAGAGGTACTGGAATTCTTTGAGAATTGCACTACGTCAGAAATTTGCTCTGAGCCTAGGGGGTAATCCTATGGGAGCAAATGTCCAATTTTGCCACACATATATCTGTGGAATGGCTCGATGCTATTTAGCAGGCAGGAAAAAACACAGACAGGGTGGGTCTGTTATACCTCGTCAGTTTTCAATAGCCATATATGTATGTATGTTTGTATTTATGTATGTATTTATGTATGTATTTAAAAAAAAAGAAAGGTGGCCAGAGCATCACAGATGGACTGAAATTATGAAAGGTAGAGGAGGGCCATTCATTTAAGCGAGTGGAGCGGTGCAGAGTGAGAATGCCAATTTAATCCATAGTGAGGACGAGACCATCTCTTGTAGCCACCACCTTGAGAGTATACAGTAGTGTGAGGCCTTCCTCTACAGCTGGATACAAAATCACTGTTCTTTAGAGTGGCAGCAAAAGAATGGCTACTCCAGTAATCCAGTGTGAGGCGAAGAAGGTATCTTTAGGATGGAGAGAGTGAGACTGAGTGAGACAGGGTGACAGCCTTTAACACAAATTGAAGAGGAGTCTGTATCCTTAAGTGAAATAGTGAAATAGGTGCAGTATGCAGACTGGTGTGGTCGTATTACACAAGAGAGGCAGAGCCAAATTCAAACAGAGGGAGAAAGGGATCCACTATCTAAAGTAATAAAGGGAGGAAGAAAGGGACAGCACTTGAGAAATTGAAATGGTATGCAATATTCACGAGACATCTCACAGCTACTGCCTTGAGATGTTCTCTCCCAATAATACTTACTGCTGAGGTTTCTATATACTCCAGTCCATGTTGCGCTGCCCACTCCTCTGCCTGTTGTCGCTCCACGGCTCTCCGTCCATCAAGGTCTGACTTGTTACCAACTAGCACTCCTGCAGAGGAAGGCGAGAGACTCAGAGCAGCAATCAGCCACATAAAAGAGAAGTGTTCTTCCATAGGAAGGTCCAGTAAAAGAGGGGTATCCATGACACCAGACTATGTACACACAGGAGCAACTCAGAACCAACAACTGTTCTGCACTATCAACTGATTCACATGCTCAGAAATTTCCCAGTCTCATGGGGAAGAGCGTGGTGACACTTAAGTCTAAACATCATAAAGAGGTGCCACTTCGTGTCTCTACTATCATAGAAGCCCACTTGTCACAAAAAGTTAAGCAAAGTTTAAAAGTGCTACATTTTAAGAAATCTACAAAGTTTTGTTAATTTAGCTTTCAAGAGAACATTTGTGTATAAAAGAACAAGTTACTTACCTTCAGTAATGCTTTTTCTGGTGGATACAGTAGCTACCTGTGGATTCTTCACCTTATGAATTATCCCAATGCGCCAGCATTCGAAAGAAGCTTTATTCGCAGCTCTTCACATTAACGAGGACGTCACAACTGCACGGCTCCGCACGCAACTCCGTCTGACGTCATTGTGATAATAAGAGGTCCTCGCCGGTGTGCTGACGTCAGTTTCACCATTTTGTACGTGCCTTTGAGGCGAACAGGTGAATACCGACTTCACAAGAACAACATATATATATACACGCGCACACACACACACACACCCCAATCCAAGTACAAATATAAATCCCAATATTTGTTTATATAAAAATAATTTAAAAAACACCAAAAACGTATATACATATTTAGCAAAGGAAGTCTTGGTATGACCAGACAGGCAATGGGGAGGCGGGTGGGACTGTGAGGAATCCACAGATAGCTACTGCATCCACCACAAAAGGCATTACTGAAGGTAAGTAACTTGTTCTTCTGATGGATACAAATGGCTGTGGATTCCTCACCTTATGAATACAATCCCAAAGCAGTCCCGCACTTGGCGGTGGGTGCCTGACTGGTCAAACAAGGAAATCCTGCAACACAGAACGTGCAAAATGGCCGTCCCACCTAACTTCCGAATCCAAGCAATAATGCTTCGTGAAAGTGTGGAGGGAAGCCCAAGTTGCTGCCTTACAAATATCCACAACTGCTACACCTCTAGCCAAGGCCAAAGTGGCAGACTTCGCCATGGTGGAATGGGCCCTAATACCCTCAGGTAGCATTGACTGATTTTAGGGCCATACTACAAGAGGAGAAACTCTTCTTGGCTGCTTGCTCCATTCTTTTGGACAACTTGTCGGATGGAGTAACAGCAAACGAGCTAGCTGCAGATCGAGCAGAACAAGAAGCCTGGACCACCAAGCTCTCAGGAGCCGGATGTTGGGATAAAAGTCAAAGATTCCCAGGAGCAACCCTGTACCTCCTTGCTACACTCCTGGACACCGCTGGAGACGTAACAGGCTTTCTCCAAATGTCCAAAATAGGCTCAGTAAGAGCATCATTGAAAGGGAGCAGGGGCTTCGCAGAAGTGGAGGAAGGATGCAATACCTCCATCAAAATGTTTGTCTTTACTTCCAAAGACGGCAAAGGAAGCTCCAAAACTTCTGCAGCCTTCCTTATGACAGTGTGATAGGATGCTGCCTCCTCTGTAAATTCACCTGGGGATGAAAGATCCCACTGAGGGAGGGTATCCAGTCCACTAGCAGAGTCCAGACCCTGAAACTCTCCCAAAGGCTAAGAAATCTCTCCTTCCTCTAATAACTGTCGCTGATATTCTTGCTCTTCCAAGAGCTTTAATGCTCTCCTCCTCCAATCTTGGCGTCGACAGAGTTAGCCGACTTCAATGACACCAGCTTCAAGACAGATGGACGTAGCATAGGAGATGATGGAGATACTCTGCATCCCGACCGGGACCCATCCGGTGCTGGTATTGACCCCATCGGCATCATTTGAGGCGCCGAACCAGCACCCTCAGCCTCATAGAAGGGCACAAACGGAGCAGACTTGTATGGCACTGGCAAACCCAAAGAGAATGCTAATGGACCAGTGGGACCAGCAGGGGCCATAGTTTTGTTAAAAATGCTGACCATAGCATTTAGAAAAGCGGTTTGATCCGGTCCCGGAGTCGGGAAGGCAGGAAGCCTCGGTTCGTCTTGCGGCGCTTGGGTCGGATCTGAAACCTGCACCACCGGCTCCTGAACCAACACAGGTGAAAAGTGAGTTGGAGGACTCGCCGGGGACTCGAAAACCTTGATCAGTGATGGCACCGGAGAAGCCTGAGTACTCTGAAGCTGGGGGAGTAACAGTTGGACTGACCTCCCACGCCGTACAACGTCGTCTCGAAGGGGACCGAGATTGAGACCGATCGCACAAGAAATGGCGCTGGCACGATTCTCAACACCGTTCTTCTAGAGATCTCGATGACTTATGAGACGAAGAGTCCCGTGTCTTGGATCTCCGATGACTCGTGTCCTCTCTTAGCTTTTGCTAAGAAGAGCTTAGCATCTCTTTCTTTTAACACCTTTGGATTCATCCTCTGGCAAGACAGGCACCCTTCCACGTCGTGGTCTGAACTCAGACACCACAAACAGTCTTCATGAGGGTCCGTGACTGACATACGACCCCCACACTCACAACAAGGCTTAAAACCTGATTTCTTTGGCAGAGACATTATAACAAGTACAACAAGGCACCTTCGAAACAGTAGCTGTTCGAAAGCCAGAAAAAACAGTTAGCGTTGAAGGCACGGAAAAAAGGGAACTGACGTCAGCACAGCGGCGTCGACCTCTTATTGCCACGATGACGTCAGACGGAGTCGCGTGTGGAGCCGTGCAATTGTGACGTCCTTGTCGACGTGAAGAGCTGGGAAGAAAGTTTCCGCCGTATGCTGGCGCACTGGGAGAATTCATAATGTGAGGAATCCACAGGTAGTTGTATCCATCACAAATATTTTTTCAGAACAATTTTTCCACATAAACATTTCTTGTGCAAGAGAAAAACGAGGATGCATTTATGCTGCTAAAAGACAACTAACTGAGCCAACTATGGCAAAAATTATCGAACATAATCCTGATGTAGTCCCTTTCACAAAATCATATTACCCATCACAATTACATCACTGATGTTAGGCTAAAATATGGAAAAGGTACAGTAGATTTCGAGAAAGGGGGTGTCCATGGATATTTTAAATACAACTGCGCAAAAAAGCAGATGCGAAGAAAGGGATGATCTCCTAGTAGGTCTCTCTATAAATAGAGGATCAAAAGATGGTGATGAAATGTATCAATACTTTTGGTAATGAGGAATTAATTCTTAGGAAGATCGTTAAAATGCTGCGTTATTCTTCCATCCAATATTATTTTTAAGGATATGCTAAGCCTCAATCAAGCTATCACTTTCCAAGATCATAAAAATACAGTATATCCTACTCAAAAGTCAGTTAAAAAGTGATGGTGCTAAAGCCCAATTGCAACAAGTAAGGCTTTTTCCATTGCCAGAAATGAATCAGAAATGATAAATCCACATATACTGCTGTAGGTAGTAAGAGTTTGTTAAACACAAGTTGATCACCCATAGCACACGTTTACTGTTTAGTGATTTTTGCTTGCACCACTGTTTCTCCCTCCCCCCCCCCCCCCCCCCCTTCCCTTAAAATGTATGGAAAAATCTACTTTCATGTAATCCTAGTTCTCTGTTATGGGTATTTTCTCTGAATCAATAAACAGTAGAATATCTCTATACATAACGGTGATCACTGGAATGCCATTTTTTTCAAATGAGTTATAGGAACAAAAAATACCTATAAGAGGCAATGTTTTCTACATACCCTTTTTGGTTTTAAAAACAGTTCCAATTAGCTAAATTACAAATACAGCATATTTTACTGAAAACACCAATGTATTTAACCTACTTAAAATCCCTAATTAAAGGGACAAATATAGCCTCTAATAGGTTGAGCAAATATAGTGCTAATCTAACACTGACCTTCAAGGAATGGCAAGGCAGCCAAACGTCCCATCATGCACTGGAACATATAGGTGACAGTTCTTTTGGAGGTTCAGTGGAATTGTTCACATTTGGAGGCAACTGGGATGTTTGTTTATGAATTCAAGAAAAATATCCATGACAGAGAACAAAAATTAAAGGTAAGTATTTGTCCTTTCTGTCATGGTATTGTCTCTGATAGCCATAAGAAGTAGAAAATAATAGCAAGCTGCGTATGAACAGGCTCAGAGTAGTGTCGTTCCCTGGGTCAAGAGTAATTAGTTGTGAGTGGTTAGTACCCCTGGAGGGTTCTGCTGGTTACTACTAGTGTTAAGGTTACTCTTGCACTGCACACTAATAAAAAAGTTGTTCTGTCTGAACATTGGACTCTCCAAAAGGTAGCAAGTTGAGCAGACAAGCTTAAATCAGGAGGGGACAGTAGGTGGGTAACGCAGATAGAGTATGCCATAGTAATAACACAAAATATACTTAGTGTCCTGTAACCTCTGCTTTTGTAAAAAAGAGGACTCATTTATAGAAATAAAAAGTATGGCAAGTAAAGTTGTTCTACCACAAGGTTCAGTTGTATTCTAAAGCCAATATACCATTCTACATGTCCTTATAACGCTTAGGGGTTAAGGCACTGTACTCAAAACTAGGGCCTTTAACCCCTTCCGGGCCAAGGACGTAATGGTTACGTCCGGTGGCGCATCGCTCACGTGCCACAGACGTAACCATTACATCCTCCCACACCTTTCCCTGGGCAGGGATGGAAGGGGATTTGCTTCGCCTTCCTCCCCCGGCCCCAGCCAATGACGTCTGAAGACATCAGCGCGCAATTGCGTGCTGACTTCATCAAAGGTCGCCCCCATCGCGCTGAGCTCAGCTACCAGCACGATCAGAAGAGAAATGCTTGCATTTCTCTTCTGATCGGGGGTGGGGGATGGCAGAGACGCATCAAAGGAAAGGAGAGGCCTTTTGTTGCCTTTAATGTCTTTCTGAGTATTTCTGCACCCCAATCGTAAAGCGATCTGGCTTCAGAAATGCCCACTAGACACCAGGGAGTTTTGTGTTTTTTTTATAAATGAAGGGGAGCGACCCCTTGAGCAAGGGTCGTTTTCCTGAGGGTTTTTTTTTTTTTTAGGCCTTTTCTCCCCCCTCCGCTCCCCCAAGGGGGCAGATAGGCCTATTTTAATTAGGCCGATCTGCCCCTGGAGGGGGCGGGGTGGGTGCAGAAGGCATTAGACACCTGGGATTATTATTATTTTTTAGACGTGGGGAGCGACCCCTTAGGCAAGGGTCGCTCCCCTGGGGGACAAATTGGTTTTAGGCCATTTCAGCCTATTTTTACAAGGGGCAGAAACCACTAGCCCCAGGGATTTTGGGAAGGACATTTTTTGGCTCCTCTCAGATTCCAGAACTTTCTAGCACCGAAATGTGAAGAAAAAGTGTTTTTTTGCCAAATGTTAAGATTTGCAAAGTATTCTGGGTAACAGAACCTGGTGAGAGCGCCACACGTTACCCCATCCTGGATTCCCCTAGGTGGTTTTCCTAGGGGCCGGCTGAGCTAGAGACCAAAATCCACAGCTAGGCACTTCCAAAAAACACATCAGTTCTCAATGTAAAAACTTGTTGTGTCCATGGGCACTAGGCCTACCAACACAAGTGAGGTACCATATTTATCCAAAGACTTGTGGGAATGTTGGGTGAAAACAAATTTGTGGCTCCTCTCAGATTCTCGAACTTTCTATCATCGAAATGTGAGGAAAAAGGGTTTGGGTTTTTTTTGTGCCAAATTTTGAGGTTTGTAAAGGATTCGGAGTAACAGAACTTGGTGGGAGCCCCCCAAGTCACACTCTCCTGGAGTCCCCTGGGAGTCTAGTTTTAAAAAATGCACAGGTTTGGTGGGTTTCCCAAGGTGCCGGCTGAGCTAGAGGCCAAAATCCACAGCTAGATACTTTCTAAAAAACAAGTCAGATTTAAATGTAAAAATGTGATGTGTCCATGTTGCGTTTCCTGTCGCGAGCATTAAGCCTACCCACACAAGAGAGGTACCATTTTTATCGGGAGACTTGGGTAACACAGAACAGAAGAACAAGTGTTATTGCCCCTTGTCTTTCTCTACATTTGTTCCTTCCAAATGTAAGACAGTGTGTAAAAAGACATCTATTTGAGAAATGCCCTGTAATTCACATGCTAGTATGGGGTCCCCAGAATTCAGAGATGTGCAAATAACCACTGCTTCTCAACACCTTATCTTGTGCTCATTTTGGAAATACAAAGGTTTCCGTGATGCCTATTTTTCGCTCTTTATATTTCACAAAATGAATTGCAGTATACGCGGTATACAATGAAAAGCCATTGCAAGGTGTAGCTCCTTTATTGGATCTCGGTACCTAGGGTTTTTAATGAACCTATAAGCCCTATATATTCCTGCAACCACAAGACTCCAGCAGACGTAACAGTATATTGCTTTCAAAAATCTGCCATGGCTGAAAAAAGTTATAGAAGTTAATGTGGACAGAAATGGCTCTTTTTATCATCACCTCCATTTCAATAATTTTTTTTATTTTAGCTGTAACTTTCTGTAGGAAAGCCTTGAAGGATCTACACAAATGACCCCTTGCTTAATTCAGAATTTTTTCTACTTTTCAGAAATGTTTAGCTTTCTGGGATCCAGCACTGGTTTCACATCCATTTCTGTCACTAACTGAAAGGAGGCTGAAAGCACAAAAAATAGTAAAAAGGGAGTATGTCCCAGTAAAATGCCGAAATTCAAGTCTGCCTGTTCCTGAAAGCTGGTAAGATGGTGATTTTAGCACTGCAAACTATTTGTTGATGCCGTTTTCAGGATCAAAACCACAAGCTTTCTTCTGCAGCCCTTTTCCACCCATTTGTTTTTAAAAACGAAAACGTAGCTGTATTTTTGCTAATTTCTTGGTCTCTTCCAGGGGAACCCACAAACTCTGGGTACCTCTAGAACCGTAGGATGTTGGGAAAAGAAAAGGACGCAAATTTGGCATGGGAAGCTTATGTGGACAAAACGTTATGAAGACCTAAGCACGGATTACCCCAAATAGCCAAAAAAAGGCTTGGCGCAGGAGGGGCAAAAGACCTGGCAGCGTAGGGGTTAATCTGAGGAGAAATGGACTAGGACATCTCAGGTGGCTTGGGAACACTCTGCTACCCGTGCTTCTTAAAGGTTTACAGTCCCTGGACATTTGGAACAAAACATGTCAAAGAGAATGTTACAACGAACCAAGTTTCCCACAACATGTATGCCCGAAGCACTTGTTTCTCAGCAGCTATGGATGTGGGCAGCTGGAAGAAAAGGGCAAACAAGTAAGTGGGTTTCAGCATAGGCTGGTAAAGTTCTGCAAAAATGCCACAAAGCGCAAAAGTGGTTTAAATACTTCAAGCCTCACACACATCACACACATAGGTAGGTCCGAGAATGGTTATACCTTCTTGGGTCAGTCTTTTGTATTCGGGCAGGGTTCACAGCTGACTGTATACTACATCCACAAACTAGTTGGGAGCAAAACTGCAAGGGGGTTTCTGGAGTGCATCTGCAGGCAATGTTGAAGGAAAAGAAATCCAGAATGACCAGGTAGTCTTCATGGTACTAATGTATGCTAAATGTAAGACCAAACCAGAAAATCCCGTATGGGAAAGAGACACATGGCAATAATGAGGTGAAAGAAAAGATTTTACCCAAATGGGGTCAGCAGACTTCTTACAAAGCAGTACAAGGTGAAATCCCAGTAAGAGATCTCGACTGCCGCCACCCACCAATCCACCCAAATAGTCAAGTGAGAGGATAAAAGAGGGTGCACCCCCACTGTGGCAGTACCCTGAGCTTTCCTGGTGAAGCAACAAAAAAATATAATGAAGAGCTAAAGAAGGCTCATAGAAGTGGAGTCCACTGGGGAACAAACCTCAATATTTTTGCATAAATTTACTGTATAACGAAACGAATAAATAGTTCGAATAGTACACCACTTTGCACAATGCAAAGATGTGCATCCCGCACTCTAATTCCAAGTTAACGAAAAAAAAAATCAGGTGATGCGGAATACTCAACTAGTGCGAACAGGCATAATTAAGAGTCTGCAGGACCGGTTCCCACATGGCGGTTACAAACTGTTATGCTGGCGGATCAGGTCATCAGAGGCACCACACAGGAGACATTATCCCACTATTTGACAGAATACTTGGGCACAGCGTCCTCACGACCAGTGAAATGGGGGGTGCTAAAAGTGGTACTTAGGGGGCACTGCATTTGTGCAGTGTTGGGGTCATGGCGGACTTACAGAGGGACCTGATGCACATACAGACTTCACTTGGAACACTGGAGACCACAGTTCACTCTAAACCCGCACAGCGACACCACAAAACGGCATGCACAGTTAGTGGGACAATTGCATTGCCTGGACTTTAGGGCCTACCAGGCGAAAATGCATGCGGAGGGGAACAAGTCAGGCTGCCTCAGAGTGGCTCCTGCGCAGCGCCACACAGGTTTCCCTGATCACAGTGATCAGACTGTCTTCCACACATGTCTCCCACACATTTAGTCACCAATCAAGCTGATATTCACAATGCATTCAACGTCCACTACAGTGTTCTTTATGACCCTCCTTCCATAGTCAGTCAACCCCATATCTGTGATTTTCTTTTCAAAGTAACTCTACCTGTCCTCGAGCCACACACAAGGAACAACTTTAATATGCCTATCACAATACAGGAGATCTGTGGAGCCATCAGGGTGCAGACACCAACAAGGTCCCAGGACGCGAAGGATTCCCCATAGACTTCTATAAAACATTTGAGCATCTGCTTGTCCCTAAGCTCCTGCAACTCCTGCGCAAACGGAAGGCTGACTTTCAGCGCTGCTTCAAGAGTCCCTCCTGGTTTCCCTTCCTAAGCACAATAAAGACCCCTTAGAGTTAACCTTGTACCGCCCATTATCTATGCTAGGGTCATATAATATCATACTAAGCATGATCATAGCAATCAGACTCCTCAATCATTTCCCTACACTAGTTTATTCAGACCAGAATGGCTTCATCCCAGGCAGATTCAGCACACTGAATATCTGAAGGCTACACAGGGTTATGAAGCTTTCTCCCACTTACTGGTCCTATGCCACCTGCATGGTACTAGATTTAGAAAAGGTGTTTGAGACAGTAGACTGCGAGTAACAGTTCTCAACCCTCACCTCATTGGGAATCATGGTCCGGCTGCAAAGACTTATTTGCCTCTTCTATACGAAGCCCACGGCTGGAGTAAAGATTGGATAATGCATCTCCCTACCATTCCTGGTGAGCACAGGGATGTGACAAGGTTGTTCCTCATCTCTGCTCCTTTCCGCCTTAACTATGGAGCCTCTGGCAAAGAGGCTCCCGCAGCAGGGTCAGATATGGGGTATCCCCCTGAATGGGGAAACACATACAGTCTCACTCTACGCAGATGATGTATTAATCTACATCTGTGATATCAGGAACGGAATCTAAGATATCAGAAACATCTTGTCGGAACTTCCAGCAGCCTCAGGCCTTGAGGTGAAATGGAGTCAATCCTGTCTGTTTCCAGTGCACCCAGATTGCCTGCCACAGCATTTATCGGTGGATTCACACCCTCTGCGGTGGAATCTCCATGCATTTCATTATTTAGGCATACATATTTATCGTAAGACTCAAGACCTCCTAGACGGAAATCTCTCTGAAGACTTCCCCTCCGTCCGCCCTCAAATGGCTTTTTGGAGTACACTCCCGCTCACAGTACAAGGCAGAGTGTCTCTATCTAAAATGGCGATGCTCCCGCGCCTCCTTTACTACTTTAATAATTTTCCTGTACACATCCTCTGAAATACATTTCATATAATTCATGCCATTCTAGGTAGTTTCATCTGGAACATAGGCAGGTGTACCGTTGCACTGCGCAAGCTACAACTACCCTTTGAAAAAGAGGGCCTAGGAGCCTTCAGATTTAAGCATTACTTCCTAGCAGCACCGCTTCAATAGCCTGCTCGCTAGCTGGTGGGTTGCCTGCTCAATGCCATCTATTAGAATGTACACTCCTGAAATAGGACTGTGCTCTAACGCTCCATTTCATAATACGAGTAGGATCCAGGGTCTACTGGCGCGAGATACCGCTGGGGTGGGCACTCTCAGCACTTTATTTCAAAACGGCGCTCTCACACCCTTCGAGCAGTTACAGGCAGACTGCAAACTACTGGCCGGACATTTATTGGTGCATGGCCGATTATTGGCCGAGCTGACTCAGTTCTGGAGCATTATAGATTATAGATGCAGAAGCGGAGCAGCACCCATTGGTACACACACGCCACACAACAGGCAGCGGCTGTTGTCTAATCACCTGGTTCACTTGGGCCTTGGCACATACCTCATGGGACCCTTTATCATCGGCCCGTAGATTTTGGGAGCGGGACACAGGCCGTAAATTCACAAAAAGAGAACGGGATAGAGCGCTCACATGCCCAAGGAAACTGCCACGAAACGCAAAGTTTCAATACATAAAAAAAAAACAGCATCCTACATAGGGCACATCTCACGCTGGAGAGTCTCCACAAGACGTTTGGTACTGCCTCAAACTGCTCCCCCCGCCAGAAACCATCTGCCGACATGGAGCACATGTTTTAGACTTGCCCAGTGGTGATGATACTTCAGGGAGACATTGCAAATGCACTGACAGAGGTGACAGGCCACAGTAATATCTGCACCTAGGACTGTTTAAACACACGAAATGTGCGAAAGCTCAGAATGGTTTCACTGATCTAACCTTGCTGATAGCTTGCAGAATGATTACCATGCATTAGACGGCCATTACACTCCCAGGGCTGAGGCACTGGTTTGCGGCAACGCTAAAATGGGGAAGGCAAAAACTGTAGCACTCATGCAAGAAGCACGCAGACTGCAGAGGGTCCCCATAGCTGCAGAGTGGGAGACAATTCTGGAGTTGTAAACATTTAAAGAAGAGCTTCCCAATTACTCAATGTACGCACTCATCTACTCAGACGACACTCAGCTCATCCTCTCCCTCACGAAAGACCCTTCAACCTCAAAGAACAACCTCCACAACAGACTTCACGCCATCGCCAGCTGGATGGAATCAAGCTGCCTCACGTTAAACACAGACAAGACAGAAATCCTCATCTTTGGCACCAACCCCTCAGCATGGAACGTCTCCCTAGGATCCGCACCCTCACCCACCACCCACGCACGCAACCTGGGATTCATCTTGGACTCCACGCTCAGCAGGACTCGGCAGGTCAACGCCATCTCCTCTTCCTGCTACAACACTCTCTGCATGCTCCGCAAAATCTTCAAGTGGATCCCCGTCGAAACCAGGAAAACCGTCACCCATGCCCTGGTCAGCAGCCGGTTGGACTATGGAAATGCCCTATATGCAGGAACAACAACCAAACTCCAAACTAAGCTGCAAAGAATCCAGAACGCATCCGCCCGCCTCATTCTTGATGTCCCACGCCGCAGCCACATCTCCCCCGACCTCAGAGACCTACACTGGCTACCAATATCAAAGAGGATCACCTTCAAGCTCCTCATCCACGCACACAAGTCCCTCCACGACACAGGTCCAGCCGACCTCAACGACAGACTCACCTTCCACACCCCCACCCATGTTCTTCACTCCGCCAGCCTCGCCCTCGCCTCCGTCGCCCGCATCTGCCGCACCACCGCTGGAGGAAGATCCTTCTCTTACCTAGCCGCCAAGACCTGGAACTCCCTACCGCTCCACCTTCGCCAGACCGAAGACCTCTTGACGTTCAGGAAATCCTCAAGACATGGCTTTACGACTAGTAGCTTCCCCCCCCCCCCCCAGCGCCTTGAGACCCTAACAGGTGAGTAGTGCACTTTATAAATCCTTTGATTGATTCATTTAAACATATGCCATACCATCTGCCTGGAGCCTAAGCTCCGCCCCAGTCCATTAATCCTCCCTCTCCGCCACTCCCTTCTTTGTAAACACATTAATCTAGTCTCCCTTACCTCTCACTTATGTGAGTAATACCTCAGATATTTTAACTTAGCCATTTAACACACCTCAATACCCATTTGTACCAAACCATAATAAAGGGATCAGGACTACAGCAGGAAGACCCCAGATTTAGCTACAGGTATTCACTTTTTACTATCTGACAATGCAACTGTTATGACGTTTTGAAATGTTTCTGTGCAGCAAAAATGGACTGTTAGAAATGGGGTCTCTAGCTGGCAGTCGGTTTGCACCCTGTCCAAGTAGGGACCCTCACTCTAGTCAGGATAAGGGAGATACCTGCTCAGATAACCCCTGCTCACCCCCTTGGTAGCTTGGCACGAGCAGTCAGGCTTATCTCAGAAGCAATGTGTAAAGCATTTGCACATAACACACAGTAATAACTGAAAACACTACACAAGGACACCACACCAGTTTTAGAAAAATAGCCAATATTTATCTATATAAAACAAGACAAAATACGATAAGAATCCAACATACAGTAAGAAAAATATGAATTATGCAAGATTTACTCAAAACCACAGTTTCTTGAAGTCGATAGCTCCACCTGGGGCTATCACGGCGTCGTGATCAACAAAACCAACAGTTCAGGCTGGCCGCGGCATTGTGGGCCAGCTACGGTGTCAGGAAGACCCGCAAACAGTACCTTGGATTTGCAGGGCGTCGTGATCCTCGCGGTGAGCCCCAGAAGGCGGCGTCACTGACGTTGTGGTGTCGGGTCCGGAGTCAGTGCAGGAGTCCTCAGGCCCTTGAGGTCACACGCGTTGCAGATCGAACTCCAGGCTGATGAAGTCACGTGCGCCGCCGTGGATGGCGTCGGGGCTGCGGTGCGAAGTGGGACGATGCGATATGCGGTGCCCACAGGTCACGGTGCAGGCAGCGGCTCGGTGACTGCATCCAGCAGCGTTGGTGAAACCAGGGCTGCGGTGTGAAGCGGGGCGGTGCGACGTGCATTGTCCACAGGTCTCGGTGTAGGCAGCGACGTTGTTGTTGCTGAAGCACTGTCATCGGTAGGCCCAAGCCAGCGGTGCGGGACGGTACTTCGTGACCCTCACAAGCGGTGTCCACAGGCCACGGTGCAGGTAGGATGCCTGGGGAACGAACCAGGAGTCGAGGGTGCTGGCGTCAGTGGACCGGGGATGTGGTGAGGGATGGGACGGTGCTTCGTGTACCTCATGAGCGGTGTCCACAGGCTACGGCGCAGGTAGCGGCGCCAGTGTCAGCAGGAGCGGCGGCGTCGGGGATGCCCAGGCTGCGGTGTGAGCAGGCGATGCCGGAGTGCAGGGCCCACAGGTCGCGGTGCGAGCAGCGGCTCGGTGAAGTCGTCCGATGACGGCGTCGGTGAGACCAGTGTCGCGGTGCGAAGCGGGGCAATGGTACTCTGTGTGGCGTCGGCAGGTCACAGTGCAGGCCAGGCGTCGCAGTGGTTTCTCCTCTTGAACAACACAAAACACACAGTTCCCAGTGCTGCAGGTCGAGGAAACTGAAGTCTTTGGTGTCCCTGAGACTTCCAACAGGAGGCAAGCTCTACTCCAAGCCCTTGGAGAATTTTCTCAAGCAGGACACACAGCAAAGTTCACCCTTTGCAATCTTTTCAGGCAGAAGCAGCAACTGCAGGCCAGTCCAGCAAAGCAACACTGTTAAGGGACAGTACTCCTCCTTCAGCTCTTCAGCTCTTCTCCTGGGCAGAGGTTCCTCTTGATTCAAGAAAGATTCTAAAAGTCTGGGGTTTTGGGTCTTCTTCTTATACCCAGTTCTGCCTTTGAAGATGGCAAACTTCAAAGCAAAGTCTCAAGTGTATGCAAGATCCTTCCTTGTCCAGGCCAGGCCCCAGACGCACACCAGGGGGTCGGAGACTGCATTGTGTGAGGGCAGGCACAGGCCTTTCAGGTGTGAACGACCACTCCTCCCTCCTCACTAGCTCAGATGGCTCATCAGGATATGCAGGCAACACCCCGCCCCCTTTTGTGTCCCTGTCTAGAGGAGAGGTGTGAACAGCCCAACTGTCAAACTGACCCAGACAGACAATCCACAAACAGGCAGAGTCACAGAATGGTATAAGCAAGAAAATGCTTGCTTTCTAAAAGTGGTATTTTCAAACTGACAATTTAAAAACTAACTTCACTAAAAGATGTATTTTTAAATTGTGAGTTCAGAGACCCTAAACTCCACATTTTTATCTACTCTCAAAGAGAATCTGCGCTTTAAGGAAATTTAAAGGCAGCCCCCATGTTAACCTATGAGAGAGATAGGCCTTGCACAGTGAAAACCAAATGTGGCAGTATTTCACTGTTAGGACATATAAAACACACTAGTATATGTCCTACCTTAAACATACACTGCACCCTGCCCCTGGGGCAACCTAGGGCATAACTTAGGGGTGCCTTACATGTAGTAAAAGGGAAGGTTGAGGCCTGGCAAGTGGGTACACTTGCCAAGTCGAATTGGCAGTTTAAAACTGCACACACAGACACTGCAATGGCAAATGTGAGTCATGTTTACAGGGCTACTAATGTGGTTGGCACAACCAGTGCTGCAGGCCCACTAGTAGCATTTGATTTACAGGCCCTGGGCACCTCTAGTGCACTTTACTAGTAAATCAAATATGCCAATCATGGATAAACCAATCAACAGTACAATTTCTATAGGGAGAACTTGCACTTTAGCACTGATTAGCAATGGTAAAGTGCGCTGAGACAATAAACCAGCAAAAACAGACCTAAAAAAATAGGAGGAAGAAGGCAAAAAGTTTGGGGATAACCCTGCAAAAACTGCCATTTCCAACACAACCCCCTCCCAGCCTAAAGCCAGGGTAGGCCAATCAATACCTTGCTGGACTTCCCTGCTCAGGGCGATAGAACCTGGACAATGGCCCACTACTGCAGGAGCTCTTGCCAGTTCTACGCCTCTCTGAACCCAGGTTGATCCCTCGGTCAACACTCTCAGGGCCCACTGAACTAACCTTGAGGGATCTCTTCTCCTCATCTGAGAACTCCATGTGTTCAGCAACTAACCTTACCTTGCTCACAGATGCATCCCAGTTGGCAGACCGTACCACCAGAGCCAAAAGTGTGATGTGGCCCATTCCACCGCTATGGTCTGACTTCAGTCCCCCTCCCAGGGAAAACTCTGACCACAAGGATAACAACCAACAGAGGCCACTGACAGCTGTCAGTCTCAAGAGCCAGGACCCAGGACATGCTAGGGTCTCTAGCCTCTGTGGTTTTAAAAAGTGGGGGGCAGTAACCCCAGGTTACTTGCACCCTTTTTCTACTTCCCTTCCCACCAGTTCAGGAGTGGTGTCCTGAGACTGGTCACTCACCCTTGAGTCTGTACCCTCAGGCTGAGCAGGGGACAGGGGTGGGCTCTCCCTCCGACTGTCCCTCGTGCTGGGATCCGGTACCCTCGGCCTTGGAGTGGTACCCCCAGACAACTGAACTGTGAGGTTGCCTCTGGGGGCCACACCTCCCAGTTCTCCTGACACCTAGGACAACTCATTCCCCAGAAGGCAGTCTATGGGCATCTGGGGACTGACTATGACCCGCCTCTGGGTCACCTCCCCACCCCACTCTAGGGATACCAGGGCCATAGGACGGAAGAAGTCCTGCCCATGGGCTGGTGTCACCGTACACACCTGGCCGATGTACTGTTCTGGGGAGACAAGCCTTTCCACCATCATTGTATGGCTAGGCACACTGTCCCTCAGAGCAGTGACTGGGACCCCATTCACTGTTACCTGGTGGAAGTGACGACTCCCACCCTCAGGGATCACCAACTCACCCTCTGTGTCAACCTCCCGACTAAGGGATATCATGGCATGGTCTATGACCTGCCCCTGGGGCTACCTCCCCCTAAGGCCACATTAGCCACCTCGGTAGAGGGGCCACCAATGTGGGTTGTCTTAGGACAGACAGAGTCCCCTTTCATGTGTACTAACTGGGAACACTCAAAGCACAGGGGTTGAAAATGGGGTGCCCTGGGCCACCGCCTACCAGAACCTCCCTCCTTCCTGTCAGAAGGGGCCAGGGACTCTTTTTCTGACCTCCTTATCCTGGGACGTGTCTGCATCTCCCTTGACTTCCCTCTCCTTCTGGGAACCCTGCCCACCTTTGGCAGAGTCTCCCCCATAAACCTTTTTGTGAACCCTGGTACTCACCCAGCGGTCCTCCTCCATTGCAAGCTTCCTGGGGTCCGTCAGCTTACTATCAGTCAAGTTCTGGCGCAGCGCTGCAAAACACAGACTAGACAAGTGCTCCCACACAATTAAGTTGTACAGCCCCTGAAAATCTGTCACATTACTGCCCTTCACCCAACCATCCAGTGCTCTGCAAAACATATCTACACACTCTAACCAGGTCTGGGACTCAGTTTTCTTACTCTGCCTAAACTGATCCCTGTTCTTGTCAGGAGTGAGACCATACCGAGTGAGAAGGGCCTCCTTCATGTCAGCGTAGGTGAGGTTGTACCCCTTACCCAAAGGTAGCAAAGTATCCCTCCCCTCCTCTGTGAAGTGGTTCCACAATCCTGCTCCCCAATTCTTCTCAGGGACCCCATTCATGTGGATGGACGCCTCATATCCCTGAAACCACCTCTGTATGTCATCTCTCTTCTTGTACTCTCTCCCTACGTTTTTAGGAATGTGCACAATTCTGTCCAACTGCACTGAGGAATTGCTGCCACCAACCTGGCTGGACCTGCTCCTCATATCCAGCTCTTTTACTTTAAGCTCATGGTCTAAAAGCATCTTTATTTCCTCCATGGCTCGCTTCTCCCTCTGAGCCTCCATTTTTAATCTCTCCAACTCAATCTGGTGCCTCCTGGCTTCTCTCCTGTCCTCCAGCTCCTCTGGAGTCAATCCTTTTGATCCACCACTGCTGCTTCGCAGCTCCTGCACCCTCAGTACATCTTCCCTAGAATTTGTGTCAGTAGACTCTCCATTTGGATCCTCAGACTGCCCACTGGCAGTTCTGGCTGTTACCCAGGCCCTCAGCGCCTTCTGTAGCTCCTCCTTTTTGGTGAGGCCTCTGATCTGAACTTTGAGGTTTTTACAAACTGCCTTCAGTTCCTTCATGGAATAGGTTTCCAACCTATCCTCCTCAAAAACCACATCCTGGGTTGCAACTGAAGATGCTCTTGATTGAGACATGATGTCGTTGGGGTTCACTTGAACTCAAGATCAAAAATAGGTCAAAGAGAAAAAAAATCTAAAACAAAAAAATGTATGTGGCACGTAATGGTCTGCGAGATGGTATTTGTGTACACCAATCACTGTAGGTCAAGTGCAAATGCAAGTCCTATCCTCACCGCTGACAACCAATATTAGAAAATGGGTTTCTAGATGGCAGTTGGTTTGCACCCTGTCCAAGTAGGGACCCTCACTCTAGTCAGGATAAGGGAGATACCCACTCAGATAACCTCTGCTCACCCCCTTGGTAGCTTGGCACGAGCAGTCAGGCTTATCTCAGAAGCAATATGTAAAGCTTTTGCACATAACACACAGTAATAAGTGAAAACACTACACAAGGACATCACACCAGTTTTAGAAAAATAGCCAATATTTATCTATATAAAACAAGACAAAATACGATAAGAATCCAACATACAGTAAGAAAAATATGAATTATTCAAGATTTACTCAAAACCACAGTTCCTTGAAGTCGATAGCTCTGGCCTGGGGCTATCACGGCGTCGTGATCAACAAAACCAACAGTTCAGGCCGGCCGCGGCGTTGTGGGCCAGCTACGGTGCCAGAAGACCCACAAACAGTACCTTGGATTTGAAGGGCGTTGTGATCCTCACGGTGAGCTTCGGAAGGCGGCGTCACTGACATCGTGGTGTCGGGTCCAGAGTCAGTGCAGGAGTCTTCGGGCCCTTGAGGTCACACACGTTGCAGATCGAACTCCAGGATGATGAAGTCAGGTGCGCCGGCGTGGATTGCGTCGGGGCTGCAGTGCGAAGTGGGACGATGCGACGTGCGGTGCCCACAGGTCACGGTGCAGGCAGGGGCGGGGGGACAGCATCCAGCGGCATCAGTGAAACCAGGGCTGCGGTGTGAAGCGGGACGGTGCGACGTGCGGTGTCCACAGGTCATGGTGTAGGCAGTGGCGTCATCGTTGCTGAAGCGCCGTCGTTGGTAGGCCGAAGCCAGCAGTGCGGGACGGTGCTTTGTGACCCTCACAAGCGGTGTCCACAGGCCACGGTGCAGGCAGGATGCCTGGGGATGACACTGTAGTCGAGGGTGCTGGCGTCGGTGGACCAGGGATGGGACAGTGCTTTGTGTACCTCACGAACGGTGTCCACAGGCTATGGCGCAGGCAGTGGTGCCGGTGCCAGCAGGAGCGGCGTCATCAGGGATGCCTAGGCTGCAGTGTGAGCAGGCGATGCCGGAGTGCGGGGCCCACAGGTCGCGGTGCGAGCAGCGGCTCAGTGAAGTCGTTCGATGACGCCGTCGGTGAGACCAGGGTCGCGGTGCGAAGCGGGGTAATGGTACTCCATGTGGCGTCGGCAGGTCACGGTGCAGGTCAGCGGCGTCGTTGGCGGAATCACAGTGGTTTCTCCTCTTGAACAGCACAAAACACACAGTTCCCAGTGCTGCAGGTCGAGGAAACTGAAGTCTTTAGTGTACCTGAGACTTCCAACAGGAGGCAAGCTCTACTCCAAGCCCTTGGAGAATTTTCTCAAGCAGGACACACAGCAAAGTTCACCCTTTGCAATCTTTTCAGGCAGAAGCAGCAACTGCAGGCCAGTCCAGCAAAGCAACACCGTTAAGGGACAGTACTCCTCCTTCAGCTCTTCACCTGGGCAGAGGTTCCTCTTGATTCCAGAAAGATTCTAAAAGTCAGGGGTTTTTGGTGGTCTTCTTATATCCAGTTCTGCCTTTGAAGTTGGCAAACGTCAAAGCAAACTCTCAACTGTTTGCAAGATCCTTCCTTGGCCAGGCCCCAGATGCACACCAGGGGGCCGGAGACTGCATTGTGTGAGGGCAGGCACAGTCCTTTCAGGTGTGAACGACCACTCCTCCCTCCTCTCTAGTTCAGATGGCTCATCAGGATATGCAGGCTACACCCCGCCCCCTTTTGTGTCCTTGTCTAGAGGAGAGGTGTGAACAGCCCAACTGTCAAACTGACCCAGACAGACAATCCACAAACAGGCAGAGTCACAGAATGGTATAAGCAAGAAAATGCCTGGTTTCTAAAAGTGGTATTTTCAAACTGACAATTTAAAAACCATCTTCACTAAAAGATGTATTTTTAAATTGTGAGTTCAGAGACCCTAAACTCCACATTTGTATCCACTCTCAAAGAGAATCTGCGCTTTAAGGATATTTAGAGGCAGCTCCCATGTTAACCTATGAGAGAGATAGGCCTTGCACAATGAAAACCAAATGTGGCAGTATTTCACTGTTAGGACATATAAAACACACTAGTATATGTCCTAACTTATACATACACTGCACCCTGCCCCTGGGGCTACCTAGGGCCTAACTTATGGGGGTCTTACATGTAGTAAAATGGAAGGTTGACGTCTGGCAAGTGGGTACACTTGCAAAGTCGACAGTTTAAAACTGCACACACAGACACTGCAATGGCAGGTCTGAGTCATGTTTACAGGGCTACTAATGTGGGTGGCACAACCAGTGCTGCAGGCCCGCTAGTAGCATTTGAGTTACAGGCCCTGGGCACCTCTAGTGCACTTTACTAGTAAATCAAATATGCTAATCATGGATAAACTAATCAACAGTACAGTTTCTATAGGGAGCACTTGCACTTTAGCACTGATTAGCAGTGGTAAAGTGTGCAGAGACAATAAACCAGCAAAAACAGACCTAAAAAAATAGGAGGAAGAAGGCAAAAAGTTTGGGGATAACCCTGCAAAAATGGCCATTTCCAACATGGACCAATGACTCCTGACACAAATGCATTGCTTTCACATATGTATTATGAACACGATGGGTCTACTGATAATGTAACTGACATAGTTAAAGAATAATCGATGCCCTATGTCTGTGTTTACAAAAAAAAAAAAAAAAAAAAAAAAAAACACATAAAAATTGGTTGAAAAACATGACGAGTCTGCAGGAATCCAAAAATCTGCGTATCTTCTACTATGTGATACCTGAAAAAATAGCTGAAAAGCTGATATTACTCAGCAAGAATGCTGATTTTATTTTCTAGGAAAACCATGATGAAACATCCTGCTACGTGGAAACAATTCCTAGGGTGAATCCGCCTTTTTTGGTGGCACCACAATAAAATGGAAGTAAGCAAAGAGTTGGTGGTACCTATGGAGAACTGCAAGAATACTGACCCACGTGGATTTCCGGGGCTGTAGGTCTATTTGCTATTCTGATTGGCTGCACCCAGAAAGGACTTAAAAAGGGGTTCTATTATCATTTGTTGAAAGGATGTCTAATCCGATTGCTAAAAAAAACAATGTTTCTGTTCATTCTTTAAACCAATCAAAACCGTCCATAAGTAATGACCATTCTGTTTGACTGGGTTTAAGTCGCCCTTTTGAGTGCTATTCCCACTTTTAATGCGTTTATGACACTATAGGAATAGCATATTTGACCCTGGGCACCAGGAAATTGTATATTTGACCCTGGGCACCAGGAAACTGATAAACAGTCACCAGTGCATGTGTGTGCTTTGCCCTCTAAATGTGGTAACAGAAAGGCTGAACCAAATTGTCTTTTCAGCATTTAAGGTAAGGTGACAGTACAATGGCAAGGAAAAAACACTGTGGCTTAAGTGATGGGTGCCACAGGCGGGCTGTGATGTGGACTTTCACCACCGCATGAGTGACTGAAAGCAAGTCTGTTGGGCAGCTAATGCAGCCCAATGCTGCTATTAGAAAGGCTAAAAACAGACATGTTCGGGGGCGTGGCCTGATGCCGATGGAGCAAGTGAGTAGTGTTTCACCATGCTCCTGTCCGCATCTCCAGCATCTAGCCTCATATCCTGATGCCAATCCGATGACTCCTAC
The DNA here is from genome assembly GCF_031143425.1 of Pleurodeles waltl. Lineage (NCBI taxonomy): Eukaryota > Metazoa > Chordata > Amphibia > Caudata > Salamandridae > Pleurodeles > Pleurodeles waltl. The sequence continues at coordinate 332,466,377 of NC_090443.1, forward strand.
CAATGCCTCCCCCCTATTCCCCCCCTCCCCCCCACACCTCCAATTACTGCCCCTACTGGTTACAGGTGTGGGCGGCACCTGGAGTTCAGTGGTGGACATGGGGGGGGGGGGGGGGGGAAGAGTCCCTGGAGCCATGGTATGTTTGGATCGCCGCCGCCGCAAGGTATCGTAAAATGGCAGGCGGAAAGTAGTAGAGACCCAGGAAGCAGGCTCTGCAGGGGAGGTGGAAAGGTCCATGCGCAGCCTGGTCCGTGATTCGACTCGTCACCACTAGATTGTTGCCAGCGCTGCTGTGAGACATCGCACTCCATGAGGCAGGCTGCCAGCGTGACAACCACCAGCAACAACAGCTACGGTTGCTGCTACCGGCCTTGGGAACGTTGTGAGCTTTAGCGGTAGGGTGAAGATTTTGAAAAGAAAAAAACGGGAACAGGTTAGACACAAAAGTAGGTCTAAGCTGCAATGCAGGTGACAGGAGGGGGCCTGGTGGCACCAGATGTTGACTCCTACTATCTGGCAGCCCAGATCCAGTGGGTGGCGCAGTGTGTCAACATGCAGAAAGAGGAGGCAGCCCGATAAGTCACTGTAGGCCCCAGATGCCAGTGGCTTGCCCAGTTGCTCCTGGAGCCCCAGTGGGTAAAGCAGTCTCTGGGTGACCTATGGTCTCAGGACAGAAAAGACTGAAGGGAGAATATTCTCTGATCAGCTGAGAGATGACTACACTTTTCTGCAGTCTTTGAGTGGTTGAGGTTGCCACAGTTACTAAACTGTTGTCTGGTTGACAGGAGACTAAAGAGTGGTTTGTGATTTGGATAAGTAAACTGGAAAAAGGTTTCCAGCATCTTCAGTATTTAGGATTTAGTCATGTTACGCACTTGAAGAAACAGGACAACATGCCAAGACTCTGAAAATACACAAGTCCAGTAGGCAAGATTTCCTATTTCTCTGTTGCTCTAAGCTTTTTTGTGGGAGTTTCGAGGGTATTGCAGGGTCCCTGAAATCAAGTATCTGGCCTTGCAAAGCTTTTGCTGGATAGCATCTTAGTCCCACAAGCAGATTTTATTGCTAAACAAAATAATAAATCTAAGGTCAAATGTAACCCATTTAGGAGCAGCACAAACTCCATGCTATCCTAACAGCGAGGAAGACCTGAACATCATGTCTTCCTACTAAAGGTCAGAAAGCCCTCTGATGCCAGCACCAGAGGGTTTCCCTTTAAAGCCTACTCACGCTGCTTGGGAAAGTTTCCCCAGTAGCCTGAAGCTTCTTTTATGAAAAATGACTGGCGTACATGGTTTCTCTGATGTCATCACTATAGAAAATTAAAGTGAAAGGAACTGTTCTGCAGTCGTCATGGTGCCAAGTGAGTGGAAGTTTACTTTCCTTTGGATGTCATTTTGACATGGACCAAAATAGATGGGATTAAGTGTCTCTACCTCATTCTACCTTCCCCAGGTGCTTTAAAGACCATGTGCTGCACTGGAGTAGGACCTGATGCCAAGATGGGTTGATGATCCATGTCATTTCATTTTGGACACCAGTGTCTGGTGTCTATTTGGGCTTCTGCCCCTTCAGCAAGAAGATAAAGGGTGAATCCTGCAATCCTCCGCCTAAAGGGGCAGAAAGACTGTCTGGTGTCCATGGGTAGGGCTGCACGCAAATGCCTGGATGGGTAAGCTCTGCACCAGATTATGTTCCTCACCTTATTTTCCTAGATGGTCTGGTGAGCTTTCTGATCCTCTGCGAGATGGGAAGACAGTGGGGGTTAATTCACCTATCTGGGTTAATACCCGCTCTCTGTCAGCCTAACGGTCAAAAGCACATTGAAAGAAATACTCATTTCTTGTTATGAACCGTTGGGAATGGCAACAGTATTCAGACTCTGGATCAACCAGCACCAACAGAACCCAACCAGCCCGGAGTTCTGAAAACTTCAAAAGGAAGCCAGGGTGGTGAAGCAGTTCTCAGACTACCCCTTGATGAAATAGCTGGCAAGCTTTAAGATACTAAATACGCTGTGCCGGATACACATGCTCTACTGATACTAGTTCCTGAATACTAAAGTAGCCTCACATTGCAGACCATTCAAAATCTAAAATGTTACTCAAGACAAAATTATACCTGCAACATTCAATCAAGGAAACTACGAGAGCAGATCCTGGTGACATCTAAGCGTGGAGGGAAGAAACATGCTGAACCCAGCTCTCAGGCTTCAGTAACGCTACAAAACCAGAAAGAAACAATAATTGCTACTTTCCACCAAACAGGTATGAACCGCGGACTTGAAGTAGTTCTGATTTAGGATATTCTCTCATCTCTCTGTATCTGAAGCAATCACAATATAGCAACTACCAAATCAAAAATAAATAAAATATTAAGGCAATTGACTCAAAGGGTAGTTGGAAGATCTTGAGGTTGGAGCAGTTATAAAGTACTCCACTGGAATTTCAGTGACTGTGGAACTTACAGCCACGAGGACCCAGCTGGGTGAAGAGCAGGCCTTGGCTGGCTTAAAAGAAGAGCATTAGAGAGGTTTTCATTACCCTTGGAAACTTCACTGGAAGTGAAAAAGACTGAATTAAGGAGACGCTACAAGCTGCGTTTAGCACCTCAGCCTTTCATTCAGGTCTGACCATTTTCAGCTTCACCAACTATAGGATTAGTGTACGAAGTCTTGCATGAGAAAAAGGATGTATGCATACTTCAAGGGCCTGTGATGTATATCTTCAAGACCAATGTGAACTTTAAATCCAGTAAGTTAAGTTATAAAAAGCTCACAATTGTACAAGTCTGTGGACGTCAGAAGTAATCAAAGTAACATATCTTAAAAAGGTAGGTTGTGCATTTTATATTGCCACAAAACTTAATTAAATGGTGAACAACGTTCCACAAAAAAGTAACAAACACAGGGTGAACATAAGTAAAAATATGCAACTACACACACTCTTATCGTTTTTCTGACATCACAGTGGTGAATCGTTTAAAAAACAAAAACACTAAGATTAGAAAAAGCATGGATCTTTTGAGATTAAAAGGATATTGAAACAGAATAAACTAGTAAAATGTATATGTGTGGACAAAATTGCTCTAACTTAAGAGCATGCATTCACCGAACAAAGAAAAGCTCAACAGGGAAAAATTCACCCAGGTGAAACCAAAGTTGAAAGCCAAAAAAAGAGACAAAGAGCATGGAGATCTCACTGACGAGGCGGAAATGCACGGAACATTAAAAAAAACAAAAAACAAAGGTAATTATATTAGATAAAAACAAAAAAAACAGACAACCAGTAGTAGTGCTGTAAAAAAGATAATTTAATAGAGCCCATTAAAATCGAAGCAGCACTCCAACCGTGTTCAGATCTTGAAAATGGTAAGCCTGCTAAAGTTCTCCCTGGTAGCTGGGAACATTCAAAGCACAAGAATCAAAGAACACTTTCATTGTGTGAAAAAGAGGAGACCATCACACATGCAGGAGAAAGGAGAAGCCGTGTACAGTGTCAGAGAATGAATAGCGCAAAGGTGCATAATCAGAGGAGAGGTGAGAAAGGAATGTGCACTGACCAGGGAGGTGGGCGTAGGGCCTCTGGGTTCTTGCTCGCTCAAGCCACTTGGTGCAACTGTTGAATGACTGCTCACTGGTGATATCAAAGACCAGGCAAAAAACATCCGGTTGCTCCCACTGCAAGGAAAAGAGAAGGCACTGATGATGGAACCAACAGAATGTACAAGGGGCCTAGTATCAGTGATTCTCTCGTGCAAAGGGCATGAGGAGTGTTGGAGGGGTGGAGTTACCTACTCGAAATAATGTTCTATAAAGTCGTTGTCCTGTATTCGTTTACCAGTAGTCAGGGATACAGTGGATCTTACAATGCTTACAGAATTTCACAGAATATCTAGAAAAGAGACACAGAAGTAGTCTAGAGCTAAGGCACCATGACCTCACGGTTAGGAAAGTTCACCGATGATCTTCAAAGAATGGGTGACAGGTTTCATAGTAACACGAAAAGAATAAGTAAGCCAGGAAAAGATAAATCAGATATTTGACATTATTCCCCAAAAAATGAACAAAGGAGAATGGCGGAGTAAATGAATTCCAAAAAGTTCTCCGATAATGAAGGCAGGTGGACGAGAGTATGCAGAAATGCAGTATGTCTAAACTTTTAAACGACAGAGCCAATAGAAAGGATCACGTTCACTATTTGTAATCATTAAAGCAATTTAATAAAGTGCTAAGGACAATGCCCAAGTGCCATGGTACAAAGTGATCAACCGTCCAGCAAGTCTAAGCAAAACCTCCAATTACCTCGAACCCTTCCTTAACTACAATTTTAATATGAACAAACTATAGGTCAACCTTGATAAATCGAAGGTAGTAGCATTAGCAAACTGCAAAACCTCTTCCTAAACCTGTATGCATACGGGAAAGAAATAAGATAGCAATTCCTAAAAATATCTTTGGAGGGGGCGAGGGGGGGTCACATTGCAGGCAAGTGGTTCAATCAACGCACACCACTACTCACACTAGGAATGTGCCTTCAACTTTAGTGTTCCATATGTTAGTTAAAAACTGCTCCAAGTTATAAAAGCAAAGTTCCTGATACATTTATACTTGGAGTTAGAAGCTTCCCATCGCAAATTCTGAAGTTGGTTATATAAAAGCAACCCATCTATAGAAATCACGGTTTAGAATCCCTCGAACTAAGAGTCAGCGCCACATTCAATTGAAATGTAAGTAGCAAGAGCAATCCTTAACTCAGAATGCCACAATCCTTAAACATTGGTGTAGATTTAAATATTCTGACTCTTTTAAAGGGATTTTAATGTGCAAATTTGAATTACTGTTATAATGAGGATAGCCTTTGGCCAAAAGCAATGAACATTACCCTCCAACAAATGTACAGATCTCTTATGAGGACAGGCGGTCATATTCATGTTTTAAAAGAACACACAATGCATTCATTTCTACTGCTGATAATCTATCCAAAAAAAAATAAGACTGACTCTGCTTTGTACTACGAAATTCCCCATTAGTAGTTATTCAATATTTGGTAGAGAAATAGAACACTATTGTTTTGAAGGTTGGGGCAACTATATTTCTGTGATTTTAACTTAGTTGTGGGAGAGTTTATTACCCCTTAGGTTTGTTGTTTTATATAGTCCAGTACAATCACTTATTAATACATTCAAGTCAACGTTCACACATTTCAATTATAATTAGTCCACCACTTGTGTTTTGTTTTTTCACGAAAGTGAGCTCGATTATAATCGTAAGCTTTTTAGTTTGATTCCTGTATTAGTTCAAACACAGTCTCTATATTAATTCATACTACACCAACAGGTGTTTTGCACCCCCCCCCCCCCCCACCCAACACCTTAACCTGCAAGCCTGGGATTTTCGCTGTCGTCATCTGAATATCCAGTCATTGTTAACCTGAAACAGGAATTTGGTAGTCTTATTAGGCCTTGCGATTGGCTTAATTGTGTTATTCTATGTATCCTCAGTGCAGTTGCTGTTTGGACCACGCATCCCAGGAGACCTAACCACCAGCTGTTGGAAGCGGGCCCAGAGGTGACTCACGCTATATGGCGCTGAAGGGCTTCCCGCTGCTAGGCTTGTTTCTGGCTGCAGCCGTAGGGGTGGTGTAGAAGGAGACTGGCCTGGCAGAAAGGAGGCTCTTTTTTATCTTAACGATCAACAACAAATTTCTACCCCATGCTCTGAAGCAAACCCTACACTAAATGAGGCATCTAGAGAACCTGCTGTTGCTGCAGATTCACTGACAACCACTGGATCTGCCCCTGTGAACCTGGATGATTTCCAGATAGGACAGGAGCCTAATTGTCTACCAACTTGTCTTCTAGCACTGAAAGCTCTCCATCAAAAAGAAACCGTCATTCAAGAAGGCCCTGTAAAAAGGCTGTTATGGCCAATGGAACTTCAAACTGTGAGGACACTGAAGAGGCCTTAACTGACCCTCTTTGCATGATTTCCTTGACCCACAATGACAGGAGCTACACATCTTCTTCCGATAATTTTCAGGGGCAAATAAAGGCATTGGTTGAATTATGTTTAGCCCCCTTGAAGGAAAAATTGTGCTCCCTGGAATTGTTGCTCACTATGCTAGGTTCCAGGTTGGAGGATCGCCAAGTATGTAGGCCTAATCCGATAAGTTCTGAATCTACTGCTGGAAATCCTTCAATAATAGCAAACAGTTCGGCTTCTGACCAGACTGCTCTGGATGAATTTCCTAATCTGGCGACTCGTGTGGCTCCAGTTAGACCTGTTCCTTGTCTACCTCAAAAATGCAACCCCGGGGTGTTTCCGAACGGGAACACTAACGGACCAGTCCTTGATGAACCATGAAGCGCCCATGCCCAGAGGTGATCATTCTAATGCCCATTCTCGTCTAAATCTCCCACTGGAATGTGGTCTTTATATCACAGTATTAACAAATGTACCTCCGCTGTTTCCGGAAGCTAGGGAATCCAGAGTACATTGGAAACTAAGGTTTGCTTCTGGCTGGCTGGGTTTTTGAGGTTTTCTATTCCAGCTGTTCGGGACCCTGACCAACAAGCTTGGGGATGGCTGGTGACACTTATTCGTATTTCAAAGGCATATTGGGCCTACCAAATAAAATGCAATCAACAAGGGATTTTGACTGTTTCGGTTGTTTTCCCAAATATGTTTAACATTCTTGTAGTAAATTTTTATAATGCTGTATTGGAGTAGGGCTGTCAAATTTGTGCTCTATTCACAGCACCGTTTACAGGGAGACACAGAATGGAAACTATTTCTAATGATTTCTGTGTTATCGCCACAGGGGATTTTAATGCAAAAATTGGTATTAATTGTACCTTACCTACCCCATTTGAACAGACAGATCTTAGTCTAACTGAAGGCCAGAGGGTGGATCACAGAGGAAACTTTCAGAAGCCCTTCTATACTCTGGCTTGATAAATACTGCTGAGTTGGCGAGTAATATTTATAGGCAGGCACCTACCTTTGTGGGTCGGGGTTCGGGTACAGTAATTGATTATGTTTTTGTATCCCAAATTCTGAGTCAGTTTGTCCTTCGGGTGGGGCGCAGGAGTTGGGGTACAGTGACCATAATCCTACAGAGATTGCATTTGAATTACCTAATTTTAGATGCTCCTCTGCTGCCATGGGGCCCAAGGTCATAGTAAGCAAGGACCATGCCCTTAGGGCGAGCTGGCGATGTATTAACATCACCTTTTTTTTTTCCAACCCTGGTGAAACGTAACCTTAATTTGATCTTGGATGTGCTACTGTCAGATAACTCACCCCCTGTAGAGGTTATGGTCGCCATGGACAAACTGAATAGTTCAACTAGAGATATGATTAATGGTACCCATAGAACATCCAAGAAGAATCTTTGTGGATGGTTTGATAATACATGTATACTGCTAGAATGAGACTGCGCAAGGAGTTGAACTTAAATCCTAGGGATGGGGTAGGAGTGATTGCGGCTAGATCTCATTATAAGCTAGCAATTGAAAACAGGAAACTGGAGGCTAGGATTGTGATTTTGGGAGAACCTAGTTCAAGCCTGTCAGACTAAAAATACCAGGATGTTTTGGAGTATTGTACACAAAGGAAGTTTTTCAACAGGAACGGCTGATGGGTTGGGGTGTAGCATCCCATCTGAAAGTTGGTACAATCACTTTAGCCTTATTTATTCATATAGGGAATCCATGAAGCATGGGGAGGTTCCGGTCAAACCCCACCCCTGCTTAGATATTAGGTTCTTTTCTCAATGAGGTGATTGTATCCATTTATGAAAGTCTGGCAAATAAGGCACCAGGCCCGGACGGTGTGTCAATGGACCTTTATAAAGCAAACGTCCACTTTTGGGCTCACATTATTGTTAACACTCTAAATGCTGCTTTAAGACATGGAATTCCCCCCTCCTGTCGTTTAGCATCTATAGTCCCTGTGTATAAAAAAGGTAACAGAAGTGACCCTAAATGCCATCAGTCTATCTTCATTTTATACTCGATGGTGAAGATCCTGGGTCATATTATTTTGCGGAGAATTGAGTGTTGGGCTGAGTAAAAGGTCATCATGAGTTTGGTGCAGTTTGGGTTGAGAGAGGGTCTGGGGACCTAGGAGCAGTGTCTAAACCTACATGTGTTAATTGATAAATATATGATTGCTAAGAAAAGCACCTTATATTTGGTATTTATGGACCTCAGTAGTGCCTTTGATAGGGTCCATCATCCTAAACCTTGGGGGACCCTATATAAAATGGGTGTATCCTATCCTATAGTTGATTTTCTACGAGTACTTCATGACGGAACTAAAGCTTCCATAAGGTACGGCCGGGAAGGTAAATGTACAGAACTTTTTAACATTTGTTTTAGAGGGGTGCGCCACTGTCGTGTTTTAGCTCCGATCTTATTTCTTCTGTATATTAATTGTCTGAACTCTTTTAGTGGATATTTGCAAGGACATACCAGCCGTTAATGGCAGGAGTTTGCCAACACTAATGTATGCCAATGATGATGTTTTAGTGGTGCGAGTCTCAAATGGCTTGCGAGGGGCGGTGGACACCTTTGTTAAATTTTTGGATGACCTAGACCTGGAAGTTAACATTACAAAACCCCACTACCTGGTGTGCAGTAAAGCACAGAGTACACGCGGTCCAGTGATGGTCAAAGGTTCAGCCCATTAGCCGTATTTGGGTGTGATGTTTGGTGACAAAGAAAACTGGCTAACATGCATATCTAAGCGATGCGCCCAATTCAATGCTGCAGTTGACAGTCTGAATTCTCATCCAGAATGGGCATCAAAACAATTAAACAAGTCAAAATGTCTTCCAGTATTAACTTATGGGGTGTCCATTTGGGGATATCAAAACAGACCATCGCTGCAGCAGGAAGAGGACAATTTTGTAGGCAGTTGTTGGAAGTTGGGCCTAGTAGTCTGTGCTTTGTTTTACATGAGGAACTAGGTATAGGTTATGTAGAGGATGATATCAAGCTTGCTCCTCTGCGCCTTTGGATCTCTATCTGGGCAAGTAAGCATACATCTCTAACCAGGAAAACTAAATCGGACTGTCATGTGATGTGGGTCAGAAAATTCCATGGCAGAACTATATTAGAAATACTGCCAACAGCTTGGACCGATCAGTTATTCACTTTCCATACTGAATAAACTGGAGAAGAGTTTTAAAAAACTGGCTGTGGCTAATAGAAAGGCAAGTGAATTGGTGAAATCATCTGTGCATGATTTTGCCATGATTAAGACATGGCAAGGGACTGAGCCCTACCCATTTCAGATCAATTATGTGTGGGAAGGGAATAAGTTACTTACCTGTAACTGTAGTTCTCCAGTATTGGAATCTTTCATAGATTCACATGCTTGAACCATTCCCCTTTGTCGAGATGTGAGTCCCCCGGGAGCTTTACAATGTAGTGTCAACCTAGACATAAACAGAGGCGCTAGGCCTTTCAGTTTAGTACCACATCAAAGTAACTATTCAGAAAGGACCAAACTTAACAGTCAACCAATCAGGTAACACCACCCTGTAGAACCTTCCTGAGAGAAGCTCCAGTCCCTCAGATGTTCAAGCACTAGTGGTTAAGGGAAGAACTGTACTGAGAGAGATAAAGGTGAGCTTCTCAGGGAAAGTGGGTGGGTCACATGTGAATCTATGAAGGATTCCAATACTGGAGAATGAAAATGTCACTTACCCAGTGTACATCTGTTCGTGGCATTAGTCGCTGCAGATTCACATGTTTAGCACAGTCCGCTGCCTGGTGTTGGGCTCGGAGTATTACAAGTTGTTTTTCTTCGAAGAAGTCTTTTTTGGTCACGGGACCGAAGGACTCCTCCCTCTTCGGCTCCATTGCGCATGGGCGTCGACTCAATCTTAGATTGTTTTCCCCCAAGGGTGAGGCTGGAGTTGTTTGCTATAAATAGTGCCCATGCAATGGAGTGAATACGTATGTACATAAAAAGTTTATAATAATTATTTACAAATGTACAAATGTTTAAGATTTAAGATTTACTTCTAAACGGCTACAGGCTTCCCGGGGAGGCGGGAGGGCACATGTGAATCTGCAGCGACTAATGCCACGAACAGATGTACACTGGGTAAGTGACATTTTCAGTTCGATGGCATATGTTGCTGCAGATACACATGTTTAGCATAGACTATAAAGCAGTTACCTCCCCTAAAAGCGGTGGTTTAGCCTGTAGGAGTTGAAGTAGTTTGGAATAATGTTCTTAGTACAGCTTGGCCCACTGTAGCTTGTTGTGCATTTAGTACATCTACACAGTAGTGTTTAGTAAATGTATGAGGCGTAGACCAGGTTGCAGCCTTACATATTTCGCTCATAGGAATGTTTCCTAGAAAGGCCATTGTAGCACCTTTCTTTCTGGTTGAGTGTGCCTTTGGTGTAATAGGCAATTCTCTCTTGGCTTTAAGATAGCATGTTTGAATACATCTGACTATCCATCTAGCAATGCCTTGTTTAGAGATTGGATTTCCTATGTGTGGTTTTTGAAAAGCTATGAACAGTTGTTTTGTTTTCCTGATTAGCTTTGTTCTGTCAATGTAGTACATTAGTGCTCTTTTGATGTCTAATGTATGTAGTGCCCTTTCAGCCACGGAATCTGGCTGTGGGAAGAACACTGGTAATTCTACTGTTTGGTTTAAATGGAATGGTGAGATTACTTTTGGTAGAAATTTTGGATTTGTTCTTAGAACTATTTTATTTTTGTGTATTTGAATAAATGGTTCTTGTATGGTAAATGCCTGTATTTCACTTACTCTTCTGAGGGATGTGATTGCAATGAGAAATGCGACTTTCCACGTTAGATATTGCATTTCACAGGAATGCATGGGTTCAAAAGGTGGACCCATGAGTCTTGTTAAGACGATGTTAAGGTTCCATGAAGGAACTGGTGGTGTTCTTGGTGGTATAATTCTTTTTAGCCCTTCCATGAATGCTTTAATAACTGGTATTCTAAATAGAGACGATGAATGAGTAGTTTGTAGGTAAGCAGATATTGCTGCGAGGTGTATTTTTATAGATGAAAAAGCGAGGTTTGCCTTTTGCAAATGTAGTAAGTATCCCACTATGTCCTTTGTAGAGGCATGCAATGGTTTGATTTGATTGGTATGGCAGTAGCAAACAAATCTTTTCCACTTAGATGCATAGCAGTGTCTAGTGGAAGCTTTTCTAGCTTGTTTTATGACCTCCATACATTCTTGTGTGAGGTCTAAGTGTCCGAATTCTAGGATTTCAGGAGCCAAATTGCTAGATTCAATGATGCTGGGTTTGGATGCCTGATCTGTTGTTTGTGTTGTGTTAACAGATCTGGTCTGTTGGGTAGTTTGACATGCGGTACTAGTGAAAGGTCTAGTAGAGTTGTATACCAAGGTTGTCTTGCCCATGTGGGTGCTATCAGTATGAGTTTGAGTTGGTTTTGACTCAATTTGTTTACTAGATATGGAAGGAGAGGGAGAGGGGGAAAAGCGTATGCAAATATCCCTGACCAACTCATCCATAGAGCATTGCCTTGTGATTCGCGGTGTGGGTACCTGGATGCGAAGTTTTGGCATTTTGCGTTTTCTTTTGTTGCGAATAAATCTATCTGGGGTGTTCCCCAAATTTGAAAGTAATTGTTCAGAACTTGGGGGTGAATTTCCCATTTGTGGACTTGTTGGTGATCTCGCGAAAGGTTGTCTGCTAGTTGGTTTTGGATCCCTGGAATAAATTGTGCTATTAGGCGAATGTGGTTGTGAATCGCCCACTGCCATATTTTTTGTGTTAGGAGACACAATTGTGTTGAGTGTGTTCCTCCTTGTTTGTTTAAATAATACATTGTTGTCATGTTGTCTGTTTTGACAAGAATGTATTTGTGTGTTATTATGGGTTGAAAGGCTTTTAACGCTAGAAATACTGCTAACAGTTCTAGGTAATTTATATGAAATTTTGTTTGGTGTACGTCCCATTGTCCTTGAATGCTGTGGTGATTGAGGTGTGCTCCCCACCCTGTCATGGAAGCATCTGTTGTTATAACGTATTGAGGCACTGGGTCCTGAAATGTCGGCCCTTTGTTTAAATTGTTGCTGTTCCACCATAGAAGCGAGAGGTATGTTTGGCGGTCTACCAACACCAGATCTAGAAGATGACCCTGTGCTTGTGACCATTGTGATGGTAGGCACTGTTGTAAGGGTCGCATGTGTAGTCTTGCGTTTGGGACAATGGCTATGCATGATGACATCATGCCTAGAAGTTTTAGCACAAATTTTGCTTGTATCTTTTGGTTTGGAAACATAGCACTTATTACCTTGTGGAATGCTTGAACTCTTTGTGGACTTGAAGTGGCAATTCCTTTTGATGTGTTGATGGTTGCCCCTAGATATTGTTGTGTCTGACACGGTTCGAGGTGTGACTTCGTATAGTTGATGGAGAAACCCAGTTTGTGAAGGGTTTGTATGACATATGTGGTGTTGTTTGTGCACTTTCTTACTGTGTTGGTCTTGATTAGCCAATCGTCTAGGTAAGGAAACACATGTATTTGTTGTCTCCTGATATGTGCTGCTACTACTGCTAGACATTTTGTGAATACTCTTGGTGCAGTTGTTATTCCGAATGGCAACACCTTGAATTGGTAATGTATTCCTTTGAATACGAACCTTAGGTACTTTCTGTGAGAAGGGTGTATCGGTATATGAAAGTACGCATCTTTTAGGTCTAATGTGGTCATGTAATCTTGCTGTTTGAGCAGTGGAATGATGTCTTGTAGTGTGACCATGTGAAAGTGGTCCGATATGATGTAGGTATTTAGTGTCCTGAGATCTAATATTGGTCTTAATGTTTTGTCTTTTTTTGGAATTAGAAAGTACAGGGAGTAAACTCCTGTGTTTTTTTGTTGTACTGGTACTAACTCTATTGCATCCTTTTGCAGTAGTGCTTGAACTTCTAGTCCTAAAAGTTCTAAATGTTGTGGTGACATTTTGCGTGTTTTTGGAGGGATGTTTGGTGGGAATTTGTGGAATTCTATGCAATAGCCATGTTGGATTATTGCTAATACCCAATTGTCTGTTGTAATCTGCTGCCAAGATTGGTAGAATTGGCTTAGTCTTCCCCCCACTGGTGTTGAGTGAAGGGGTTGTGTGACTTGAAAGTCACTGTTTAGGTGGAGGTGTTTTTGGAGTCTGGAATGTTCCCCTACTCCTTGGGAATTGACCCCCTCTATATCCCCTGAAACCTCCCCTTTGGAATGAACCCTGATATGGTGTGGTTCTTGTTTGTTGGCTGGTGGTGTCTGTGGGTTGGCCACGAAACCCCCCTCTAAATGGAGTTTTTCTAAAAGAGCCTCTGCTCTGCGGGGAGTAGAGTGCGCCCATGGCTTTGGCCGTGTCTGTGTCCTTTTTAAGTTTTTCAATGGCTGTGTCCACTTCAGGGCCAAAAAGTTGTTTCTCGTTGAAGGGCATATTAAGGACAGCCTGCTGGATTTCAGGTTTGAACCCTGAAGTGCGGAGCCAAGCGTGTCTCCTTATGGTGACAGCAGTGTTGACTGTTCTCGCTGCAGTATCGGCTGCGTCCATTGAAGAGCGGATTTGATTGTTTGAGATCGTTTGTCCCTCTTCAACTATTTGCTGCGCCCTTTTTTGGTATTCCTGGGGAAGATGGTCTATGAGAAGTTGCATCTCATCCCAGTGTGCGCGGTCATATCGGGCTAGCAGCGCTTGAGAATTTGCGATGCGCCACTGGTTGGCTGCCTGTGATGCTACTCTTTTTCCTGCCGCATCAAATTTTCGGCTTTCTTTGTCCAGAGGTGGGGCGTCGCCAGATGTATGGGAATTTGCTCTTTTGCGAGCTGCCCCTACTACTACGGAGTCAGGTGGTAACTGCGAAGTAATAAACACTGGGTCTGTGGGTGGTGGTTTGTATTTTTTATCCACCCTTGGGGTGATGGCTCTTGATTTTACGGGCTCTTCAAAAATTTGTTTTGCGTGCCGTAACATCCCTGGTAGCATTGGGAGACATTGATATTGGCTATGTGTAGCCGAGAGGGTGTTAAATAAAAAATCATCCTCTATAGGATCGGAATGCAGTTGGACATTGTGGAATTCTGCTGCCCTAGCCACCAGTTGCGAGTATGAGGTACTGTCCTCTGGCGGTGACGGCTTTGTGGGGTATGAATCGGGATCATTGTCCGGCACTGGGGTGTTGGATAGGTCCCAAGCGTCTTGATCCTGATTATCTTGACTTATAGTAGTTTGCGCTGGTGAGTGCATTTGTGGCGGAGTTTGTGCCGGCGATGCCTGTTGTGGTGGAGAGGGCGGAGGCGTGACTTTTTTAACCACTTTGGCTTGTGGTTGTGCGTCATCCTTGAGAAATCCGATCCTTCTTTTTCTCATTATTGGGGGAAGGGTTGATATCTTCCCTGTGTCTTGTTGGATGTACAGTCTCTTTTGTGTGTAGTCTGATTCTACACTTTGGAGCTCTTGTCCAAATCTGTGCATCTGGCCACTTATTCCTTGTTCCTCTGTGTAGGAAGGAGGTGTGGAACTTTTCGGCGCCGAGAGAGAATCTTTTTTCGGCTTCGGTACCGACTGAATTATTGTGGCTTTCGGCAGTGTGTCTCGGTGCCGATGTTTTTCGGTGCCGGCATCTTGTTTTTGCTTCTCGGAGCCGCTATCTCGGCTCCGAGGTTGCTCCATGGCTGTTCCTCGACCGGAGTCGGGTGTCTTCGCTACGGGCGTGCCCTTTTTCGGCGCCTTCGATGGCTCGCCGGTTTTATGGGTCGAGCCATGGCCTGTTGGCAGTGGCGTCCCCTGGGCTTTTGTTTTTTCGATGGTTTTTATTTTCGACGTCTTACTCACTGTTTGTTGTTGTTGTTCGACGTCGGAGTCTCCGGATTCTGAGTCCGGAACCAAGAATGTTTCCTCTTCGTCGTCAAAACGTTGTTTTGTCGGCGTGGACGCCATTTGTAGACGCCTGGCTCTTCGGTCCCGGAGTGTTTTTCTGGACCGGAAGGCTCGACAGGCCTCACAGGTATCCTCCTTGTGCTCGGGGGACAAGCACAAGTTACAGACCAAGTGCTGATCTGTATAAGGATACTTACTGTGACATTTTGGGCAGAAACGGAACGGGGTCCGTTCCATCGGCTTCGATGTCGCACGCGGTCGGGCCGACCAGGCCCCGATGGGGGATCGAAGCTACCCCAAAGTTTTCCGATGATCGGTGTCGATGTACCTAACTATCCCGATACCGAACGGAACAATACCGACGCTTTCTTCCGAGATTCTGACTAACTTTCCGAACCGAAACACGGAGCGAAAAGGAATACGTCCGAACCCGACAGCGGAAAAAAACAATCTAAGATGGAGTCGACGCCCATGCGCAATGGAGCCGAAGAGGGAGGAGTCCTTCGGTCCCGTGACCAAAAAAGACTTCTTCGAAGAAAAACAACTTGTAATACTCCGAGCCCAACACCAGGCAGCGGACTGTGCTAAACATGTGTATCTGCAGCAACATATGCCATTGAACCTACAGTTACAGGTAAGCAACTTATTCCTTACTCCGGTATTTGAACTTTCATAGATTCACATGCTTGAATCAGAGCAGACCGCAGTACTGACCTCATTTTGTATTAAACAACATTTGTTTTGAACAGAAAAAAATACATAACATTTTGTCTTTATACATCTATCAATGCATATATACATTTCCAAAAAGAGGATAAAATGTGCATGGTAATTCGGCGGCTGGTGGGTTGGAAGAAAATGGCTCACCTTTATTGAAACGGGTGCTGTAAAACAGATTGACCTATTATTACATCCTTAAGGACTTCTAAATCCAAGCAGTAGTACTGAGTGAAGGTATGAAAACTTCTATGTCGCTGCTCTGCAGATATCTGGATCCCCGCCACAGCTGGAACAAGGTCACCAACGACGAGCTGATCTCCGCCCTCGCCGAGGCCCACCAGCCGACACCACTGACACCGACACAGCTGTCTGCAACCTCAGGCAATGGATCGACAATTGCACCAATGCTCTCACCACGATCAAGAAACCCTCCTACAACCGCGCCATCAGAAAGGCCACCTGGTTCACCACCGACCTCCGGGCCTCCAAACAGACTTACTGAAAACACAAGAAGAAGTGGCGCCAAGAACAGACACCAGACACCCATACGGCCCTCAAGAACGCCATCCGCAAGCACCACCAGCTAATCAGGACCACCAAGAGATCCTCCTTCAAGGAACGAATCGACAGCAACGCGCACAACAGCAAAGAGCTTTTCAACATCGTGAGGGAACTCTCTAACCCCAGCCCCAGCACCAACGACATCCCACATTCGCAAGACTTCTGCGACTCCCTTGCCACCTTCTTTCACTGCAAGATCGCAGACATCCACAACAGCTTCAACACCAAGACCCCAACAGCAGTCGCCAACACCTCTGACTCACCGTCCCCCAGCCACACCAACCTCCTGCTCTCCTGGACCCACGTCAGCGACAATGACACCACCAAAGTAATGAACACCATTCACTCCGGTTCACCATCTGACCCCTGCCCGCACCACATCTTCAACAAAGTGAGCTCCATCACCGCCCCCCATCTCCGGATGATCATGAACAGCTCCTTCGAGACCGCCACCTTCCCGGAAAGCTGGAAGCACGATGAGATCAACGCCTTACTCAAGAAACCCAAGTCAGACCCAAAGGACCTCAAAAACTACAGGCCCATCTCCCTGCTCCCGTTCCCGGCAAAGGTCATCGAGAAGATAGTCAACAGGCAACTGACCCACCACCTTGAGGAAAACAACACTCTGGACCTGTCCCAATCTGGTTTTCGCAGCAACCACAGCACTGAGACCGCCCTCATCGCTGCCACCGACGACATCAGGACCTTCCTGGACAAAGGCAAAACTGCAGCCCTCATCCTCCTTGACCACTAGGCTGCCTTTGACACCGTCTGCCACCACACCCTGCGCACAGGCCTTCACAACGCAGGGATCCGCGACAAACCCCTGGACTGGATCACCTTCTTTCTCACCGGCAGAACCCAGAGTGTCTGCCTCCCTCCATTCCGATCTGAAGCCACCAAGACCATCTGTGGCGTACCACAAGGATCTTCCGTCAGCCCGACCCTCTTCAACGTCTACAGGACACCGCTCGCCAAATATCATCCGATCTCACAACCTCAACATCGTCTCATACGCCGACGACATGCAGCTGATCCTCTCCCTCACCAAGGACCCCGCCACCACCAAAACCAAACTCCACAAACGTATGAAGGCCGTCGCCAAATGGATGGAGAACAGTCATCTAAAACGGAACTCGGACAAGACAGAGGTCCTCCTTCTCGGCCCAACCCCCTCCGCCTGGGACGCCACCTGGTGGCCGACCACACTGGGAGCCGAACCGAAGCCCAACAACCACACACGCAACCTGGGTTTCATCCTTGACTTATCGCTCTCCATGACCCAACAAGTCAGCGCTGTCTCATCCTCCTGCTTCAACACCCTCCGCATGCTCCCCAAGATCTACAGGTGGATCCCTACCGAAACCGGAAGGAAGGTCACCCAGGCCCTCGTCAGCAGCAGACTGGACTACGGCAACGCTCTCTACGCGGGAACCACGGCCAGTCTCCAGAAAAGGTTACAACAAATACAGAACGCCTCCGCACGCCTCATCCTCGACATCCCCCGCCGCAGCCACATCACAGCCCACCTGAGAGACCTACACAGGCTCCCTGTCACCAAAAGGATCACTTTCAAGCTCCTTACCCACTCCCACCTCAATGATCGACTCACCTTCTACACCCCGAACCAACAGCTCCTCTCTGCCGACCTCGCCCTCGCCACCATCCCACGCATCCACAGATCAACAACCGGCGCCAGATAATTCTCTTACCTCGCTGCCAAGACCAGGAACACCCTCCCCATCCACCTACGACAGACCAAGGACCTACTGACCTTCAGGAGACACCTCAAGACCTGGCTGTTTGAGCAGTAGCAGCTCCTCCCCCCCACCACAACCCCCCTCAAGTGCCTTGGGACCCTCATGGATGAGTAGCGCCCTCTACAAATGTACTGATTGATTGATTGGTAATGGGACTCCAGCAAACAGCGCCATAGATGTGGACATGGCTCTTGTGGAATGAGTTCTAACTTTTGCATGCAAAGATCTGCCAGCTTTTTGTTACAGAGAATAGCGCTAGCGATGCATCTGGAAATACTTTGTTTAGTCAGGGGAAAACCCTTTCTAGGTGCACTATTTGGTAAGAAGAGCTGGTTGGATTTACAAACATTTTTTGTTCTGTCCAGAAATAAAACTTTAAGCACCTTTTAATGGAGAGTGCAATGCACTTTCCGCCAACGTCTGAGGATTTGGGAAAACAAAGACTTCAGAATTACAGGCTCATTAAGATGGAAGTCTGACGAGACTTTAGGAATGAATTTAGGGTTAGTATGCAATATAACCCCATCATCCCTGAATTGAAGGAAAGGTTCCTGGGTGGTGAAAGCATGGATTTCACTCGTCTAGCCGACGTGACGGCGAGAAGTGGAGCTACTTTCCCCGAAAGGAACTTTATATCCGCTTTGTGGATAGCCTCAAAAGGTGGTTTCATTAGCTGTGAAAGAACTGTATTAAGCAGCCACTGCGGAGGAGGCTTTACCGGTGGGAAGGTCTGGAATAATCCTTTAAGGAGTTCTTTATTGAGCTTCACTGGCCACAGAGATGGAGTAATGCAAGAAATGGCTGCAAAATGCACTTAAAAAGAGGAGTGAGATAAGCCTGACTGAGCCAGGTGTAGTATGGTAAGGCAAAATCTGTACAGGTGACGAGGAGATGGGATGAATATTTAGTTTGACACCATATGCAAAACCTTTTCCATTTTAAACTTTTAAACTATATGTTCTGTCGAACTGTCTGCTCTTGCCTTGGCTAGAATGCCCCTGCAGTCTGAGGGAATGTTTAGGTGTCCAAATTCGTAGAACTCAGGAGCCAGGCCGCTAACCGCAGAGACTTTGAGGTATGGATGTTGAACTTGACCCTGGTTTAGCATTAATAATGCTGGAATCTGTTTGAGTGGAATGTGCCATTGTGCTGAAAGGATGACAAGCTCCATAAACCAGTGCAGGCGCGACCATGCTAGGGCTAGGAGTAGTGCAGAGCTCGGCTTTTATCTTCCTGATGACTTTTAGAAGAAGAGGAATCAGAGGAAAGGCACAGGCAAATATGCTAGACCGTGCAATTGAAAATACATTCCTCCACGATCCTGGATAGGATGTCAACTTGTGAAGAATTGACATTTCACGTTGAGAGGAGTCGCAAAGAGGTCCAGATT
This sequence comes from Pleurodeles waltl, assembly GCF_031143425.1. Classification (NCBI taxonomy): domain Eukaryota; kingdom Metazoa; phylum Chordata; class Amphibia; order Caudata; family Salamandridae; genus Pleurodeles; species Pleurodeles waltl. Next base: position 332,485,720 of record NC_090443.1, read on the forward strand.
TGGTTTGCCCCATTGTAGGAAGACTTGATTCAGTGTGCGCTGGTCCTGTTCCCATTCATGACAAGGGGGGGTCATCATGGCGGAAGGCGGAGAACCTGCGGTAAGACCGCCAACAGGCTGGCAGTCTTACTTTGTGGAATTATGACCATGGCGGTTACCGCCATGGTCATCCGCCGGTCATCCGCCAGTTCTCCGTTCCACCCGCCGGGCTGGAGACCTGGGTCTCCAGCCCGGCGGCCGTCACTATACTGCCGGTGGTATTTGGACCCGGATTACCGCCGTGGATTTCTGGCGGTTTGAACCGCCATGAAATCCATGGCGGTAAGCACTATCAGTGCCAGGGAATTCCTTCCCTGGCACTGATAGGGGTCCCCCCCACCCCGACTCCCTCCCCTACCCCCCCCCCCACCCCACCACCCCTGCCACCCCCCAAAGGTGGCAGGGCCCCCCTCCCCACCCCGACCCCCAACATCACTTCACCCATACCCACATGACACGCATGCAGGCACCACCTACATACTTACACGCACACACGCCGACATACATGCCTACATCCACACACACAGTCATACACGAACACCCACATTCAAACATACACGCACACATCCATACAGACATACATGCACTCATTCCCATACACACAACACCCCGCAGGCATACACGCACTCACACACCCCCTCTACATACACACACAACATCCCCCCAGCCCCCTCCCCTCACGGACGATCGACTTACCTGGTCCGACGATCCTCCGGGAGCGGACGGGAGCCATGGGGGCAGCTCCTCCGACACCACACCGCCAACAGAACACCACCACGGCGAATCACAGGACGTGATTCGCTGGGTGGTGTTCTGTTGGCGTGCGGGGGAGGTGGAGCAACCTCCACTTCCCCGCCTCCCGCCAGTATGGCTTTTGGCAGCTTTCCGTCAGTAAAAGGATGGAGAGCTGCCAACGGTCATAATAGGCCGAGCGGCAAACCGCCACCACTGGCGGTCTTCCGCACGGCAGTCCCTCGGCGGTCTTTAAAAAAGACCGCTGAGGTCAAAATGACCCCCAAGATGTCTTGAGCTTGCTCATGGTGTCTGCTAAATTGTTTTGTCTCCTGGGTAGGTGTTCTGCCATCAGATGTATCTTGTGACGAATGCACCATCTCAAGATGAGCTGAGCTTCCTGAGATAAAAGTGAGATCTGGTGCTGCCTTGTTTGTTTATATTGTGCATCGTTGTTGTCTGTTCTTACAAGCACTGAGCATTGTTGAATCCTGGGAAGATATGCCTACAGAGCAAGGTACACTGCCTTTAATTTGAGTAGGTTAATGTGAAGGCCCTGATGGAAAAGTGTCCATTTGCCACTGATCTGGAGGTCTTGAAGAAATGCTCCCTACCCATCCAAGGCAGTGTCTGTGGCACTCACCAGAGATGAGGGTGGAGTCAAGAATGGTAGGTCAAGTGACAGAGTCACTGGTTGTGTCCACCAAGATATCAAACTGACTATTGTCGGAGTGACATGGATGATGTCCTCGAAACTTCCCATCACTTGCGCCCATTGGATGTCCAGTTCTTACTGAAGTGGATGCATGTGTAGCACGCAGTGTGGTATTGGATGGATGCAGGAAGACACCATGCCCAGAAGAGATTTGTAAAGGTGAACGGAAAGTGATCTTTTTTATATTATCTTTGCCAGTTTGACCAGCTTTTGTTGCCTCTCATTTGTGGGGTATGCTCTGTTTGTGTTTAGCACTGCTACTAAAAATGTTATCTGCTGCGCCGGATGGCGAGATGACTTTGTGAGAGTGAGCGTGAGACCTAACTCGCTGAACAAGCATATGCAAGCCATATTGGATCCTCTTGCTGATTGGTTGTAAGGCACTTTGATTGACCAGTTGTAGAGGTAGGGGAAGACTTGATGTAGGTGCTATCTGTGGAAGGCAGCTATCAGGGACAGGCATTTTGTAAAGATTTGAGGGGCAGACTTGAGACCGAAGCGTAGTACTCAAAACTGATAGTGGCTTCCAGCTAAGGTAAATCTGAGGAACCTCCTGTGTCTTGGATAGATGGAAATATGAAAATATGCATCTTGAAGGTCTAGCAACGACCTATAATCTCCTCTGTTGAGGAGCTGTGTAGTTTATCTTGTAATGTGACCATCCAGAAGGATTGTTTTTTTGAGGTATTTGTTGAGGTTCCTTAAATCCAAGATTGGTCTTCACTGCCTTGACTTCTTTCGTATTAAAAAGAAACAGGAGTAGAAGTCCTTCCTTCTCTGTGATAGAGGTACTCTTTCTATAGCCCCTTTCTTGATCATGTTGCTGACTTCTCCTTTGAGAACGCGTGAATGTTTTTGTAGAAAAGGTTGTGGCGGCATTGGAGGTGGTATCTGTATAAATTCCAGTGTGTCTCCAAACCGGACTAGGTCTATAACTCAGTTATCTGTTGGTATCTTCCTCCAGTGGCTCCGATGATGGATTATTCTGCCTGCTAATTCAGTAGGAACAGCACGGGAAGTAGACGGCACTCGGAATAGGTTCCTGTCGACGGATTGGGTACTTGCCTTGTCGTCCAGATTTTCCTCTGGGAGGAGGTATGACGTAGGCAGCAGATGGTGGTTGCCTTTGTTGATATTGGGTCTGACATTGTTGGGTTGAAGAGGAATATGCTTGATAACAGTATAGCTGGTATAATTCTCTATAAGATACCTGTTCTCTTCCTCGGACTCCATGAAGGAGCAACTTTCTATGTTGCAATGTGCCACGTGACCTGGCCGTGTCTGTCTTAATAGCTTGGAAAGCATTGTTGACATGCTTTCCAAACAAAGCTCGCCTATCATAGGGCAGATCCAGTATTTTGGTTTGAACCTCAAGCCTGAACGAGGTAGCTTTGTGCCAATCTTGATGGCGTAAAAGCACTGCTCCAGCCAAATGCCTGAACCCAGCAGTAGTGATATCCATGGCATAATCGATGACTTCAGAAGATGTGCGTTACTAATCCATTAAGATCTTTTTTGCCTCCCCATTTAATGTCATCTAGAAGCTTGTCTAGATAAGGGGCAATATCATTCCATAGCTGCCTATCATATCTATCAAGCAGGGCCAGTGACTTTGCAACTGTGACTGTGAGCACCGACATTTCTGAAAAACGCTTTCCTATGTTGTTGAGGCGTCTACCCTCTTTATCCAGAGGTGCTGACAGAGGCTGCTGAAGGATTCCAGGATCTTCTTTAAGCTGCCTGATTGGGATGGCCTGTCAGGCAGGCTAGAGCATCCTCCGAGGTCATATATTTTTTATCAAGTCATAACACTGCTGCTACGGAGGCTGGAATGCGCATACCTTTCAGGCCTTCTTCCCAAATATAATCAATAATAAGCATGGTTCGGACAGTTTTTCTAAAAGGTTCTTCGAAATCATAACGGAAACAGTCCTTTTGTTTTGCCGGAATAGGAAGTCCAAATCGAAGTGCTGCCCTTTCTAAGATATTGTGGAAACCTCCTATATCTTCTAGCAGGGAGTCAATTGGTGTTGGTGAAGAGATGAGGGTGTTTTTAATACATAATCATCCCATTCATCATGGAAGTCATGAAGTTCCCCATCCTCTCTCTTCCTCAAATGATGTCAGGTTATCTAATGTGGAGAATGTGGAAACTGGGGGGAAGAAGGCAACTGGTTTGTGGGTCATGGAGTTGAAGGTGGAGGTGGCACGGGGCTGCGCTGAGCAGGACTTAACTGGGGAAATTTCTTTCTGTAGTCTGACAGCATAATTTGTAGATCAGTCACTAACGGTGATGGAATACATACCATTTCTTCATGGTATTGCTGTTATTGCTGATAGTGTGCTTGGGGTTCATAGTAAGGTTGTTCATATTCTTCTCCCTTATCAGAATACTCTTAGAATTTTACATTTAGCTGTGATGGGCTGAGTGCAGCCCCAAAAAGGCTGTCCTCATCTGAATCTTCATCAAGGGGAAGGGAGGGCAATAATAAAGGCACTGTACTTGGTGAAGTGTGTCGAAGTAATTATCTTTTGGCTTTTTGTTTCTGGACAGGTTTGACCGCCGTCATGGTCTTCGACAAGGATGATGATGGAAGCTTAAGAAGTCCCATTTCCTTCATCGACGACGGGGTCGTTGTCAATGGGGTAAGTACCCCATTGTTGGCATGCTGCTTGTAAACAGAGGCAACGTCGATGGTATCATCGACGACAGGGTCATTGTCGATGGGACTGTCATCGTGAATGGGTGTTTCTTCATTGGTGGGAACACTGTTGTTGCTGGAAGTGCCGACGAGGAAGTAATCCTCAGTGCTGACGAAACAGGTGCGCTGGTAACCAATGACGTCAACGATGAAGACGCCACCATTGACACTGTGATAGTGTTTGCTGCAGACGTCGTAGATGCTGCCGTCACAGCTCTAGTTGTTGATGGGGTCGTCAATGATGATTTTCTTGGCGACGATGAAGTCGTCGACAAGCCGTCTATAAGCTAAGCCGATGAAAGCTTTTTAAAAATGTGTTTGACCTGAGGTGGTGGAATTGAAGGTTCAGAGGTCTACTTTTGAGGTCTTTTTACTGATCTTGAAGCCGTCTTCTCCTCCTTAGTTTTTGAAGGTAGGCCACTCTTCTGAGGAGACTTAGAGAGGCTGCATCTGTGAGAATCCTGAGATGACTTCTTGGACACCTTTGTGGGTGTCCACCAGAAGAGTGAGCACTGGACTACTCTTTACATCTTTTAATAGGCATCTTCTGAGAGGACAGAGATGAACAATTCTCTTACTCAGAAAGGATTCTCTCTTGATTTAAGTTTCTGGAGCTATAGAAGGACTCGCCTTCACGGTCCTTTAAGGTCTTATTGGAAAAAAAGTGTGACATAACTTGCAGTCCTTGCTTTTATGGTCAGGATAGAGGCAGTAAATGCAATCCTCGTGAGGGTCATGTGTGTGAAGCCTCTTCTTTCTGCAAGTGCCACAGGGTCTGAAGAGAACTTTTTAGGTGTGTCTGACATATTAAAACATCAATTTAGGACGCTAAAAAACACAGAATTCCAATATCCAGGGTAAATCTGTGAGATGTTCTTGTACAAATCAGCAGAAAATTAGTAAAGATCCTTCTGGAGAGTTGAGAGGAAAAAATGAGTAGAGCTCAGTGGAGACTCCCTAGCATGATGTGTGGTAGAAAGTTCTACAGGGTGGTGCCACCTGATTAGTTGACTCTTAAGTTTGGTCCTTTTTGAATAATGACTTTGATATGGTACTAAACTGAAAGGCCAAGGGCCTCTATGTTTATGTCTAGAGTGACACTACCTTTTAAAGGTACCGGGGACTCCCATCTCGATGACAGGGATGATTCAAGCATGTAACTCATTCCCTGTTGTTGAGATGGGAGTGATTCAAGCATGAGAATCTATGAAATTTCCAATACTGGAGTAAGGACGCTTGTAACAAGACTTCGATTGGGCTCCATTAGGTGCAATCTTGGTTTTCCCTTGCCCCAATTAGATCCAAAAAGTATTCTTGTGTGTCCCTGTGACGGTTTCTCTTTTCAGACTTTGCTGCATTTTACTTTTTTTTTTGGGTTGTACATTTTATGATCCTTTCAGGCAAAGGTTTTTATTGTTCATTTTAAAAGAACAGGGTTTGTGTTTTTTTTTTTTGTTGTTTTTTTTTAACAGTGCAGACCAACCTTTTATTTGTTGTGTATGCTAGCAAATGCTCTTGTTTGTCTTCTGTGGGATAGCTTCTCAGAAGTGCAATATGTTGGTGTTACTGTGAATTTTTAAATGATTTGTCAATGTATCTATTTGTGTATCTGTTTTTATATTTTTATCTAGTTTTATGGCTATCTGTAATAATGACCGAATAAACTGAAACTGAGTCCTCTAAGTTTGGTCCTCATGCTGGTCAGTGTGGACAAAATGCCTGGCTTCTAAGCTCAGTTGTCAGTTGCAAATCCTAGTGCTGTCCATCTATACACCCCGAAGCAATGAATAGTCAGAAAGGGCATATCACTGCACTCAGCCTGGTTGCTGCACAAAGCATTTTCAGGCAGTGTGTGTGGACCTAGTATTAAAAAAGGTCTTACAAATAAAAACTGTAGAGACTAGATGTGTTCCAGCCAAGGTGGCTCCAGTCAAGGAATGTAGCGTTAGTCATTTGAGGTTCTGCCAGGCAGTGATGGTGTAAGATTGTGTAGTATGCTGAGTGGAGGAAGCTGCAGTCTAGCAGGTGAAGGTACTGGGCATCTTAATGGTATTGCTTTTTACCACAGTTAGTTGTATGTCAGAATATCATTGAAAAAATATTTGAGGCAAATACTGCATCCTAAAGAGCATTTACAACCATAGTGTTCCACAAGCAAACTCCAATGGGGTGACACCTTTGTGAATGATATTTGGGTGACAGAAGGAACGCACATGAATTTATTGTTTTTTTTTTATATATAGAGTACATATGTTATGAATGAATGAACGCCCCCAAAAAATAAATATTAGCTCAAGAAGTATGATAAGAAACTGAAGGAATTTGTGAAATATATATTTTTTTCTTGAGTCTGTTATTAAACAAGAACTATCTCATACCTCCTGCATTAATCCCCTGCGTATTATGAGGAAGGAGTAATGCTTGAGAATTAAATAATCTTCCTTAGGCCTTGAAAGTACCTAGGGAACACATTGAGCATGTTCTTTTCTCAAACACATAAGTTAGACAAAAGGAATCCAGGTCTGCTTTAGCACTGGAGGCCTCTGGTGCGACTAGCTTTGTTGGCGTTTTACCCCCTCCCGCCCAAGGACCTCCTTCGCCACAGATTCCCTCGCTACTACCCTCCAACAGTCTACTTCATCTCTCCATCGCCCCTCTTTCATATGTACTTCTTTTGCCTTATAGCGCTACTCATACCAGTGTAGAGTGTCAGAGCACTTTACATCACACACAGAGACAATTAATCATACCTATGTAAATCAGTGTGTAGGAAAAGTTACATAAGACAAAGGACTACTAGGAGTAAAAGTGACATGTCATCCATGCTGGTAGGCATTATATTTTAAGAGTGATTGGTCTGGAGTAGTGGTTGGGGTTGGTTTTAATAATAAGAAGTAGATATCTAACCCAACTAACCCTTTTCAGCATCATTAGGATAATGAGAGACTGGGGAAACATGACATTCTAACCTATCTCTTGCATTCTGCATGCAGCTCTTTGATGAAAACTGATAGCTCACTGTGCTATGTAAGGGCAGTAACTTAGGAACCGCAAGTCACAAAAGGATCTGTAATAAAGGCAGTGACCCAAGGAGCGATATACATAATATACAATTTTATGATCTGCATGGTGCACGTGATCGCAGCAGGCATATTAACCCTCTGGGCTTCATTATGTGTCAAAACTGTTACTAGACAAAACTCTGATCTCTCTCCAGCAGGTACAGAAATCACCAGAGTTATCTTGACATTTTTGCTACTTGAAAATTGCTGCACACACAAGCAACTCTGCAGCATGTGCTTTTAAACCCATAATATATTTCAATACACAGTGGCCCCATCAACCCGACCCACCTGAGCTTGGCACCCGACAAGATAGGACCAGTTGCGTCACCCTATAGCCAAAACTGAAAGGAATGGGTGTGGAATCAAAGAACCTCCCTATGTCCAGATTGTATATGTAAGAAGAAATAAGGAAATGTACAAGACTTCAATATCTTTCATGTCTAGAGCATGCATGTTAAGACACGTTGATGCACATTAAAAAGAGTATTTCCAGGTCTGCGATGTATAGGTTAGAGATAAAAGCAATGTGTGATGCATGACATATTTCTTACATGTAAACACGTTAGAAAACAGATAGACTGTGTGGGACGTGAAACAATCGTTTTTAATGTCATGAATGAATACTTTAGGAAAAAAAGAATTGACAACTGAAATAAATTTCCTTAGGTGAACAGCGCATATGATGAAACAAAAAGAATGTATGAGACGTGCATGTCACACATTAGGAGATAGAAGATTTTGTCACATAAACATTTTCTTATCTTGAGAAAGTGTATATGTAGAACATTTTAGTCTCAGTTTTCCTCCTGTCTGGAACATACATTTTAAGAGATGAAAAAACATGTCAGATATGAAAATATTTTTTCTTATGTGTAAAATCTGTAGATTGGGATGTGAAGAAAGAATCTATCTGAAGAAATGAAACAATCTGCATAAACAGTCGTGAAGATGCACACGAATATTCCTCAAATTACAGCGAACGATATGCACTGCGATTATTTATCATTCCTAAATATTTAAAAACAAAGCCAAGTGATGTATATGTATGTATATGGCCTCCGGTTCAGCTGCACAAATTTGACAATGGCCCCTGTTCTTTTTGTGCAACCTAGTATCGGAAATGTAGTACCAACCACCGACATCTCTCAGCCTTGGTGCTATGAGCTCTGCAACATCCCAAAATTGACCAAACCAGCTTTCCATGTTTGTGTCCCTAGAAGCACACACTATTTGTCTTGTCGTAAGGTATCGGAGATGACATGAAATGGAGGAGTAAATGTATTTGTTGTTTCTTGTAGGAGGTAAACTGTGCGGGTGCCCACTATTCAATACAGTAGCCACTCAGATCAGTCTAGCTGACTACCCAGCTGAAGAGTCAGTACACCAAAGTAGGAAGTACCTCTGCTGTTTACTGCATACAAATAAGTCATAACTGCAGAAGGCTGGCTCAGTTTATGATGTAAACCTATGGTGTGGCACCATAGACTGATTCCAGGCAACCCTTAGTGATCGTGTTTTGGTGCCTAGATAACCAAAGCTCTCTAGGAATAGTTTGGAGACTGGCTCAGGCATATCAAGGAGGAGTATAAAGCATTTACAAGACCTCAGTAGTTAGTGATTATCACACAAGAAAGAACTACACCAAGTGTTGCAAAAATAAAGTATGCTTTATTAGAACATCAGTACTATCCTAACGTTGGTATATCTCCACTTGGACATATCTACACACAAAATATATACTTAAAAACAAACAGTAAAAGCATAGGAATACATGGAACCGCATGGCGAGCCCAAACCATATTCTAAGAAAGTGGTATTAGAATGGAGGTGCCCAACCAAGGTAGGTGTGTTAGAATCCCAAGGGCTGGGGCAGTAAGGAATTACCAGAGGTAAGTATCAGAAATCCCCAGGCGCCCTGGTGCAGAGTAGTTCTTGAGATGGGTGTCCCATAGACTGTTGCAGTTGGGAATTTCAGGATTCAGGACCCTTCGCAGAGGTTCCTGAGGAAACCAGTTGGCACAAAAAGGATTTGATAGTGCCCTCACAGTGGATACCCAGAGAAGTGGAGTACCTACACCAGGGAGCCCAGGTTCGTAGGGATGAAGTGACATTGGAAACCTTTGTTGGAGTCAATGAGAGCCTCGTTTGTCCAGCTGCGGTTGCGACCCATGGACCAGGTCGGTGGAACCCAAGGGTGGATTCTGGGCAAGAAGAACCTGAAAAGGAAGGGGACAGTGTCCAGACCATTCGGAGATGTCCAGGTGGCACAGGTAGGCAATGTCAACCCTCCTAAAGGTGAAGTTCCTGCAAGTCGGTGAAGGAAGAAGTCCAGCTGCAGAGTTCAGGAGATACTGGAAGATCCTTGGAGTCACCCACAAGCTGTCCCATGTCGGTCGCTGGATTGCAGGAGGGTCAATGACCAACAGTACCACCAAAAAGCATTGGCAAATGCAAGACAAAGTTACAGGAAGTTTGCAGGATTGTGGGGACCAGCAAGGTCAAGGAGACTCGACACTTGGAGGGAAGTAATGGCCAGCACTCAGCATGCAGGAGAGCCAGCAGGAATCGTTGGAGCCACCTACTAGTGACCCACTAGCAGCAGGCACAGGGAGTTGCAGGGAGGCCTCAGCAGCCCTGCAAAGAAGGAGTCCCATGCTGCAGGAGTTGCAGATTGGAATCTAAACTTAAATTTGCATAGTGCTGGAGGCTGGGGCTTATTGGAACTTGAAGATCTCCTGGATGTAGAGTCAACAAGCCTTGCAAAGAGCAACAGTCGTGGTGCACAAGGGTTCAGTTCCAGTGGCTGCAACAAGGGCCTACCGTCTCCAAAGTTGGTCAGAAGACAAGCTGGATGAGGACAGGACCACAGAATCACCATCTGTGTTACAGAGCCTTTCAATGTCCTTGGGACAGCAGGATCCACCAGCTGGTTGTTGTCGTCTTAAGCTTCCTGCGGACGCAGGGAGTGACTCTTTCACTCAAGGAGAAATTCCTTATTGCTTCTTGATGCAAATTGGGTCCTTATGACCCTGGAGGCTGCACAGCCACGTGTGTTGCAGAAATTTTGCAGGAGCTGGAGAAACAAAGTTGCAGTGTCTTGCAGAGAATTCCTTGTAGAGTCTTGCCCAACTAATCTGGGAACCCACCCTCAGGGGGGCCCTTAAGCAACCTAAAAGAGGGTTAGACACTATCTGCAGTGACCAATCCATCAGAGGGGGTCAGGGGCGTCATCTGCCTGGCCTAACCAGTCAGATGCTACCAGGGGCCACTGCACATCTTATTTCCAAGATGGCAGAATCCAGTGGCCACCCGGCAGACCTTTTTGCACCTCCCTAGGGGAGCAGCTAGATAGGGGGTGGTCACTCCCCTGTCCTTTGTGTGGTTTTGTGCCAGAGCAGGAACCAGGGGTTCCTGCACTGGTGCAAACCAGTTTATGCACAGAGGGCACCAAATGTTCCCTTCAAAGTAGTCTGGTGGTGTGGAGAAGGCCACCCCCAACCCAGCACAGAGACATCAAGTTCTAAGGGAGAGGAGGTCACACCTCCCTCCTACAGAAAACCCGTTATTCTGCCTTCACCTGCTCAAGTTAGGCTCAGCAGCAGGAGGGCAGAACAGTGTCTGGGGGTCTGCAGCAGCACAGGCTGACAGACAGACCATGCAAGGCTTTACAGGCAGATCTGAGGGATCCTCTAAGGAACCCCCAGAGTAAATGGTATCATGCAATTAACACTGGAGTCGGTGTAGTTGCATGATTCTAACATGTTTGATATAAAACATGTCTAGGTTAGTTGAACCCATTATATAGTTGGACTACTCGTGTTGACCAGTGTCCACTACATATCTTAAAATGGCCTCCCTACACTTACACAGCCCAGGGAATGGAGTCTGAGGTTTGCAGGGGCACCTCTGCTCATGCAAGGGTACCCTCACACTCAGGACCAAACGCCCTGCAGTTGAGCTGAAGGGCCTACCATAGGGGTAACTTACAGTGTGCAGGTGCAGTGACCGTGAGATAAGGCAAGTCTTATATCTAAAGTGAAAGGTGCATTAACCAATTCACGCAGGCTGCAATGGCAGGCCTGCAGACACAGTTTGCGTGGGCTCCCATGGGTGGCATAATACATGCTGCAGCCAATGGGAGACCCCTGGTGTACCAATGCCCTCAGTATCCAAGTACCATATGCTTTCATGGTTGCACCAGTATGCTAATTGTGCGGTGTAAAAGTTACCATGTAACCAAATTTAGAGGCGAGAGAACAGACACTGGGGTCCTGGTTAGCAAGATCCCAGTGTACTGCAGTCTAAACACTCTGACACTAGGAAAAAAGTGGAGGTAATTATGGTAGAAAGATGCTACTTTCCTACAAAAATGACCTGATGTTTGTTTACTGATTCAGAAATGAAACACTGATGCTACGATTTGGTTTTGTTTTCCTCTCCTGTTCACTGAAATGCCAGTAAAATTGTTTTATTTAAAAAATATTAATAAGAACCTCAGCCAGTGCTAAACTGTTTCATGCCTTTTTTGACACTTTCCACTACTTCTTGGCCTCTCCTTTTCAGATGTTTTTACACGGTTCTGATTTGCCTGGAAATCGAAGCAGAGACCAACCAATCAGTCGACTTGCAGAACGCGACTTGACACCCGTGAGGGTATCTAGATGCTGGCAGAGGTCAGTGTCTCAGTCGAAGGGCCAGGTTTTCAGCATCCTATGGAAATCCTATAGAGTAGAGGAGGTCCTGGGGTGCAGGGGAGGCCCTTCCAGGCTTGCCTGCAAAGTAGGAGAAGGAGGTTCCTCCTGCTCTGCTGCGTTGTACGATATGGCTATAGGCCAGTGCAGAGGAGGTGGAGCAGAGGTGTCTGCTAGGCGGGTTGCGAATAGTGCAAGGCCTTGAACGTGTGGGTGAGAAGCTTCAATTGGCATATCTTTTGAACAAGTGGAGTTATTTTAGGTCGGGGGTGATGTGGGTGCGACATAGGAGATCCAGGATGAGTCTTGCTGCAGCGTTTTAGATGGTCTGTACTCTGAACTAGGTGAGCCGCGATCCCCACATAGAGGGTGTTTCCATAGACCAGTTGACTGGTGACGAGGGCTTGGGTGATGGTGCGTCGCACGTTTTGCGGAAGCCACTTGAAAACTGATGGAATATCAGGGGTAAATGTTCAAGATTTGCAGGCGATTAGGAAATCTGTACCATCCACCTGCAGAAATATTTACACTACAGATTTAGTTTAGTTTTCACTATTTACAAATAATATAATCATGAGAGAAAGTAAACATATGGCAAATAATTTTAAAAACATCTGGAAGAACAGTCTGGGACATAATCACAAAGTCCCTGCAAAAATAGGTAATCATCAAGGAGGGTAAGTGCTGCCAACACTAGCAATATTGTGTGCAGTCATTGAGGCTCACTGGATTACAGAGCTGGAAGGCCCATCAGGAGTGTTTGGCCAAGTAAGGGATAGCATACATGTTGACTGGATCCACATCTGGTAGCCAGATCGGTTGTGTTGCATCCAATTCCCGGAGGCCATGCTGGCATTGTTCAGTCTGATTCTAGTGGATACATCTGGGTTGTGATAGTTTGGGAGGTCTGTCTAACACATTAGGTCCATTCTCCATTTTACTGACTTACATCCTGAGCTATTGCTCAAAACTTCACAGCAATGGCACTTGTGGTATGCTTACCATTTCACTCCTCTAACTGTATCTCCCAGCCTTGATTTACTTCATTGAAATGGAGGCTAATGTCACATAACGGGGCAGAAGCGAGAACAAAATGGTAAGAATCATGGCAATACATTTCTTGCACCAAGTGGTTCACATCTGTAGCGGCTTTGGGTCATAGCAAAAAGGCAGCACCAATTTGCTGCACCTTGGTGAGCCTGTGTCAGACAAACCGCATGACTACTGCAGTTGCAGTCTTGGTCTGACTCCTGCTCTGACCCACACACACTCCAAGTGGAATGCGCATACCAAAAACACTGTCATGGAGGAAAGATTGGAGAGAGGATGTTACCAGATATATTCACCAAAGAGAAATAAATGTACATTACAGGTCAAGCAATTCTGAATAAAAGAAATCCTATGCTACAAGGTGGAGGAGTAACATTGCAGCAGGACTACTAGAAGTGACTCCAAGGGCTAGCTTGCTGGCCTCTTGTTCAGAGCCACAGGGACATGATAGGCTCTCATCATCTTGAACCCACACCTGGACCCAGCCTGACCGAGTCCTGATTGACGAGAGGTGTCCCACAAGTACTGGACCCTTGGTTGTGGTGCCAAAGGTGCTCAGAAGGACATTTTCCCAAATTTGGCCTAAAGGTGCTCTGACCACCAGAGACCGGGACCGACCTGCTTGCCAATCCCCCCTCCCACCCTCTCCCCCCTGAGGTATATCACTGGTTTAATTAACTTTGTGGTTTCTCACACTACATTCTACTCTGCAGCTGCAAAGCTGTTTCAGTGGTCCATTGTGGAACTGTCTTCGGCTACAGCCTTCTGCCTTTCCCCACTGGAGCTTTTCCACTTCAATTTCGGCGACTAAATCAAACTGTAGAAAACTTCACTCTGTCTTTGATCTTTGACCAAAGAACATCCGAGGTAAGCGTGGACCTGGCCCAATGCACCTCTTGTATCCAAACCTTTTTCCATCAAGGTTGGCCTTCACTTTAGACTCTCCCCCGGTTTTGCTAAACTAGATGCTCACGGTTGGTGCTTTGATCTTTTTGGTGCGATTTTGAACCTTAAAGTTTAAAAATGTATAACTCCGGTTCTACTGATTTAAATTCTGTTGTTGTGGTGTCAAAAGACTTATTAAAAAGTACTCTATTTTTCTAAATTGGTTTAGGATTTTTCTTGATTTGAGTTTTCACTTTATTGTTTGTGTGCTGCATAAATACTTTATACATTGTCTCTAAGAGACGCCTGCCTGTTTTTTTGAGCCAAGCTACCCAGGGTTAAGCACAGGTTAATTTAGGGACTTTTTGTGGTTCCCCTGCAAGGGATTGTGGATGTTGCTTGACGAGGGTTCACAGCCCAGACAACCAACAATCCAGTTTCTCATGTTACTGAATAAACAGTTCATCATCCAATACACATTGCAAGTTTATATTTGTGAGACACAGAGTTCCCATTTCCAACTTAATTTCTCTATGTTTTACCCTACTGCCTCGGCTCCAGTTGAACATTTCTTACATGATTCTGATGCACAGCAAGCTTGGAGGTTTTAACCAGAAAACAACTAGGCATTTCAAGAGTCAAAGCCGTGCCTCAAAACTTGTAGTTCCAATGGTTAAAAGAAAACTGACACTAAACAAAGGCAAGGAATGTACTCACCATTTTTGCTAAGACATCATAAAATATCTCTTTGCCAGAAGAATCACAGATAAACAGCTCCTATGGGGAGAAACAAAGAAAGGCTACTGCTCAGCAAGACAACCAATGCAGATGAGGGGGTGAACAGAGTGAGGAGAGGGTTAAGATGAGAGAGAGAGAGAGAGAAGGGAATAAGAAAGCCATAAGGATTGAGAAAGTGGAAAATAAAGTGAGAGATTAAAAGCGAGAGCTGGCTGATTAAGTGGAGGGCAAGAAAGGAGAACCGAATGAGGGAAATGGGGGAGTTAGGAGGGAAGATGAGCAAGTGAGAGGTAAACACTTAAAAAAGCAAGATAATAATATGGAGCGCTGTCAGAAGGGGCTGCTGACAAACTTGAGTACGAGTCCCAGTACAGGAATGACTGAGGTGCAGGTCAATGCTTAGGTGCAGTGGCAGAGCTGTGCGGGGATCCCTGTACTAGAAGAGGGATGCAGATGAAGGAAAATGTGTAACAAATCTAAAATGAGTGGATGCTGCAAGATTCACATGCATCTAGAGAATTGTGTGGGCAGCTCAGCAGTAGCAGAACAACTAGAATGTTGTACGCAGGGATTGAAGTGCATCAACAGTGATGTTTGCAGTTCTTACCACATTGTCACTGGTTTCTGGAATATGGACCGTCTTCACCAGCACATCAACTCCAGCAGTCTGCAGAGAGGAATCAGAATCTGACATAAAGCCAAAACCGCTCTCAAACTCACTTCTTGACTGTAATGTAGTCTTCAAAATTACCTACCATGGAGCGCTGCTGGCCACAATTTCAAAACCACTAAAGCCAGTATCAACAAAATTGAGAAAATAATAGGAAAAAACTGCATTAAAGTTCCAAACAGGAATGCAACGTTAAGTTAGGAGGTTAATGTTTTAATAAATAGTTGCAGGCTCAGCAACTGATGCCTTTGTTTTCCCACACTACTTTAAACAACATATAGTCGCCTGATTCAGCACATCAATTCCTGGATTGGGGAGGGAGGATGAAGAAAATTCTCACCACAAGAGAAGAGGAAATTACAAGGTGATGAATAATTTTGTGTAACCCATTAAATAAATTAATTATATATAGACATATGCAGTTCGAATTGTCCAACCTCTCACTGATGGGCAGGAAGTAATTGCCCTCCACACCATCAACTGTCCACTGCCCCAGGTTCCTTTTAAAGACCTCTTAACCCCTGCACCCCCCTTGTGCCTTTCCAGCTCACCATGGAGTAATTCTTCTGGAAAAGTGCACCATCACTGCGGAAGAGTTGGGCCAATGAACTTTTTCCCACCGTGGCATCACCTACGAAAACAAAAGACAGAGCAAATATAAGAGTGTAATGTCATCAACCCCTACAGCAGAAAAGGTCTACACCACAGAATAACTGGCATACAAATCTTTAAAGATTAACAGAGAGTCCTGTGTGTAGAGCCACTGAGGAGACCACTACAGAAGTAATTCAGAGGCAGTCTATCAAAGATAATCAGTAGAGCCAAAACATGTTTACTCTGGAAGCAGAATGAAACAATTACATTCTCAAGTAACCAACACCATAATTAATGAGCAGGAATCATTTGTGCACAGCAAGGGATCATGGACCTTTCAAACTCCCGTGACTCCTTTCATGTGATAACAATGTGCAAAAGTGATGTGGAAGAGCAGGTGCAGTGAGCAGGACTGATTGAGAAATCAAAAATACCCGATGAGAAACAAACTGCAAAAGTTGCAAATGAATGCTCTAATCACTTACAGTGGATTGCATTGTTCGGAGTCCTATACCCTTGTTTCATTCATTAGAAAACAAGGCCATCCGGCCTCACCAGACATCGATTACCAAGCTATTTTGGAAAACATAAAGGCCCTCCCTTTCTCCTGTTAGTTCAACAAGCCACAACTCAACCTAACTTTGGTTGGCCTGGAACGAGGACTTAGAGTTATCAAATTACCAGTAAGTAATTGGAGCCTTACCTCATCGTCCCTACCCTTGCTTCCCTTCTTTATAAAATTAGATATACAGAGCAGTCACAGGACAACCAAAGATCTAATGCACAAATATCTTTTAAGTGTAATTTCCCATTTGAAGCAAATAGAGATCTGGAGTTTGGGGTCTCTGAACTCACAATTTAAAAATGCAACTTTAGGTGAGGTTGTTTTTTGAACTGTAAATTTGAAAATGCCACTTTTATAAAGTGGTCATGTTAAACCTGGCAGCCTTTGGGTGGTCACCCCTAACTTTTTCCCTGCCTCCCTCCACTTTTGGGACACTGTTTTTGCTGGTTTTAGGACTCTACGCACTTGACCACTGCTAACCAGTGCGAAACTGCATATGCTCTCTCCCTTAAAACATGGTGACATGGGTTCATACCCCATTGGCATATTTAATCTACTTGTAAGTCCCCAGTAAAGTGCACTACATGTGCCCAGGGCCTGTAGATTAAATGCTACTAGTGAGCCTGCAGAACTGATTGCGGCACCCACATAAGTAGCCCCTTAACCATGCCTCAGGCCTGCCTTTGCAAGGCCTGTCTGTGCAGTTCCACTGCCAATTCGACTTGGCATTTAAAAGTACTTGCCAAGCCTTAAATTCCCCCTTTTTTTTAAACATATAAATCACCCCTAAGGTAGGGCAGGGTGCTATGTAGATAAAAGGCAGGACACATACCTGTGTAGTTTATATGTCCTGGTAGTGTAGAACTCCCAAAACCGTTTTACACTGCTGTGGGGCCTGCTCCTTTCATATGCTAACATTGGTGCTACCCTCATATACTGTTTGAGTGGTAGATTCTGATCTAAAAGGAGTAACAAGGTTATATTTGGTATGGCCAGAATGGTAATACAAACTCCTGCTGACTGGTGAAGTTGGATTTAATATTGCGATGTTAGAAATGCCACTTTAGAAAGTGAGCATTTCTCTGCACTTAAATCTTTCTGTGCCTTACAATCCACAGCTGGCTAGGTTAGTTGACAGTTCCCTTGTGCATTTCACTCAGACAACCCCAAACACAGAATGCTCAGTCACACCTGCACACATCTGCATACTGAATGGGTCTTCCTGGGCTGGGAGAGTGGGGAGCCTGACACTTACATTTGAAAGGACAGTGGCCTGCCTTCACACAATGGACTGCCAAGCCCCCTACTGGGACCCCGGCAGACAGGATGGAACTGAAAGGGGACCTGGTGCACTTCTAAGCCACTCTTTGAAGTCTCCCCCACTTCAAAGGCACATTTGGGTATTTAAAAAGGGCCTCTGACCCTACCAACTCAGACATTTCTGGACAAGATGCCACTGGTGAAGGAACTCTGAACAAGACCCTGCAACCTGCCAAGAGGAACAGCCTGGCTGCCCAAAGGACTCACCGGACTGCTTTTCTGCAAAGTATTGCTGCCCTGCTGCCTTGCTGCTCTCTGGCTCTGCTGAGAAGTGCTCTCCAAGGGCTTGGATAGAGCTTGCCCCCTGTTCCTTGAAGTCTCAGGGCCAAAAGACTTCATCCTGCAAAGAATGCTAGCAACGACGCACAGCCTGCATCGCTCCCCGAGTGCAGATCGATGCAGCGCCAGCGTTGCGACCAGAACTTCAATGCATGGCCCACTGGATCGACGCATAGCAGAGCCGGAACGACGCAGCCCAACTTCCTGTGAGAAGAATCAACGCAGCGCCTGTCGTGCGACAGAAATTTCCCCGCATCGCCCACCGGATTGACGCAGATCCTTTGACCTCGTCCTGCACACCCAGGATTTCTCCGCATTGTCCCCGGGGCATCCGAATACCCCGCAACCCAAAGAGGATCCAAGACAGCGTGCCGGAAATCGAAGCAAAGCCTTCCCTGCGTGGAAAATTGTCTGTGTGCCCGGAGAAACCAACGCACACCTCCCCATTTTCAACGCATCTCCCCCTCTGCGGTCCCTTGCGGAGAATTTGAACCCAAACCAGGTACTTTGTGCTTGCAAGAGACACTTGTTGCTTTTTAAAGAGCAAAGACTCTTTTTATCATTTTTTTAAAAGTGATATTTCAACGTGTACTTATCAAATCTTGATCGTTTTGACCTGCATTTAACCACAAATATAGAATATTTTTCTAAACACTGTGTGGTATATTTTTGTGGTGTTATACTGTGTTATTGCATGATTTATTGCACAAATACTTTACACATTGCCTTCTAAGTTAAGCCTGACTGCTCAGTGCCAAGCTACCAGAGGGTGGGCACAGGATAATTTGGATTGTGTGTGACTTACCCTGACTAGAGTGAGGGTCCTTGATTGGACAGGGGGTAACCTGATTGCCAACCAAATACCCAATTTCTATCAGGGCATTTTCTTGCTTAACCATTCTGTGCCTGTCTGTGGATTACATATCTGGGTGTTTTCCTTCACTGCTGACCGAGCTGAACTACACATACACTGAAACAAATCTCTGGAATGCAACTCTTAGTCTAGGAAATACATTTAATAAATCACTCTGTGAGGCTCGTAAAGAAAGGTCAGTACAACCGAAAGTGCAGGTTTAAAATGTGCACAACAATGAAATGAAAACATGTACAAAAAATCTATAAACAGCAAATATATATATGTAAAGATGCACAATGCAAAGCAGATAATTACTAAAAAATAAAAAATAAAAAAAAACATCACCATGGGGCGCAGTTGCTCCTTCATCTTTCTCTCAGTAGCTTCAAGCCGTAGACCCCCAAGATTGGCTGTCTCAATCCTGAATGAGGTCTCTGCATCTCCCCACCGTCAATCCTGGGTCTCTTATATACCTTAAACAAGCCAGAGAGGAGATTTCTAGAACCCGCCCTTCCCCACTCTGCAATTGGTTGTTCAACAATGCTGGCTACTTCAGGTCAGTTTTGAAAGGAACACGTCGGAATTGGCCAAGATCCCAAGGAGACCTCTCTCAAAACCAAACCGTTCCCTGCCGTACCATAAACATCATCCTAGCACATTCTTATCTTCCTAAGTCCTTGGTGAGAAAGAACATGCAGAAACGCAGAATAAAAACATGAGCAAAAGGTACATTGCATGACATGGGCACGGAAAAATACTTGCAGCCTTTACATTTCTAACATCTGCACCTCTAAGGCAGCAGTGGCTAATGCTAAAATAAAGTCAATAGGCAAAATGAAGCTGGTGGTCACTAATGTGACAGTGTGCTGCTAGGCTAAGTGCAAAGTGGAGTCAGTGGTCAAAACACAAATATCATTACACTGGGTCAGGATGACAGATGGACTGTTTGTGAACTCACTCTAGACAGTCACACAAAGGGAGCTGAGGTGTGCCCTTCATTTCCCGATGGGTCTTCCTGAGTTAGAATGGTGGGGGGAGTTGACATTTGCACCTGATTAGGGCTGTGTCTGTCCTCACACACAGCAGTCTCCAACTCCCTGGAGTGTATCTGGGGCCAGGGGAGGGAAAGACAGGGTCCTGTGCACTACAAAGACTTCTCTTTGAAGTTTGCCTACTTTAAAGACAGAAATAGGTATAAGTACTGGACCTCTGACACCACAAAGATAGAACATTTCTGGACTGAGGACATTATGCCATAGAGAAGAGCTGGGTGCTGAAAGAGGGACTGACACTCTGCCTGTTGCTTTGTTGTGCTAGCCTGCTGCTTCTGTCCTTGGAGTGAAAGGACTGGACTTTTCTTTCTACATCCTGTTTTCCAAGGGTCCCGATGGGCTTGAACTGAGCTTGCCTCCTGTTATGAAGTCTCAAAGACATCAAAGACTTCGTCTGCCAGTGCCTGGGCTCATCTGCTGAGAGTCCTGCCTTCCAAGTGGTGTCAGCTCCCAGTCCCTGGGACCTTGAAAGGGTAAGCTGGTGACCTGAAGGAGAAAATCCATGCACCAACGCACCCCATTCAGAGACTGTCCCGTGGTTGGAGAATTGATGCAGCGCCAGTCTTGTAGCTGCAGAATTGATGCAGCACTTGTTTCACTGCAGCTCCAACTCCAGCGCATCTGGATTTTCCACACATCGTCCCTGGGCGTCAATTTCTCATTAGCCTCGCACCACAGTAAGGAAACAAAGCTGCGTGTCTGGAAATCAACGCATCACTTTTTCTGTGAGGAAAGAATCAACACTTCACCTCCCCTGTGCAGTAAGGAACTGAAGCACCACTTTGCTTTGTCAGCACCTCACCTCCCCTGCATAGTCTTTGTTTTTGACTCATTCCTTGTACTTTGTGCTAAAGAGATACATCCATTGATTCTTATCGATTGACTTGCTTAAACTTTTTTTTTTTTTAAAGAGATATTTTGATGTGTGTATGTTGGATCTTTGTTGTTTTAGTCTTGTTTTACTCCTTGCTCTGATAAATAGTGCTATTTTTCTAAACTGGAGAAAGAGAGCTAGATAGAGACAGAGAGAGAGAGAGAGAGAGAGAAAGAGAGAGAAAGACAGAGATAGAGAGAGATAGGTGGGTGTCTCTGTGTGTGTGTCTGTGTGTGTGTGTGTGTCTGTGCGCACAAATACTTTACACATTACCTCTGAGATAAGCCTAACTGCTCGTGCCAAGCTACCAAGGGGGTACACAGGGGTTATCTTAGCTGTGTGGCACTCTTACCCTGACTAGAGTGAGAGTCCCTCCTTGGACAGGGTGGGTACAGACAATTGCAAACTAGAGACTTCATTTGTAACACCGTGGATATGGATCACCCAGATGGAGATCAGTCTGTTCTTCCCAATGAAACAGTTTGTTTGCAATCTTTGACAGTGACCGTGATTTGACTCCCCCTGCCTGTTGACAAAAGCTTTTGCTGTCACATTGTCCGTTCTGACTAGAACCACTGTTTCCCGCAAAAGACATGAAAAGGGTTTCAGAGCCAATTAAACAGCTTTCAGCTCTCCCCAACTGGATGATCTCCTGCTCTAGGAGAGAGACCAAAAACCCTTGATCAGTCGTACCCCTAGCCATACACCCTAGCCTGACAGACTTGACATCCGTTGTAACAATCCTTGGAGCTGGGATGAGTAGAGGGTTTCCTTTTAGAATGTGTCTTTTCTCTAACCACCATCTCAAATACACCTGTACCTGGGGAAAAAAAGGAATCTTTACAGTCAGAGGCTGAGACAGGGGAGCCCAATGTGCTAATATGATTTATCAGCTTGTGCAGATGAAACCTGGCCCTAGGAACAGGAAACACTGTTCCAACCAATTCCCCTTGCACCTGAAGCCACGCAGTAGCCACTGGAATCGTCAGAGTTAGAAGAATTAAGATATGAGACCGAGGTGGTCATTCTGACTTCGGCAGTCTTTTCCTCAGACCGCCAAAGTCTTGGGCACCAGAAGACCGCCAATGTTGGCGGCCTTCCGATCGCCATATTACGAGTACTGAAGGATTTCCGCCACAATCTGTTTGGAAATCCTCCAGTAGTCGTTCTGGCGGTCGGAGGCGAAGAGGCGGTTCAGCCACAGGCCCCACCCCGTTAAAAGGACTCTGCCAGCCATATTACGACCTATAATACGGTCTGTCGGAGTCCTGATGGTGGGGCGCTGACTGTGGTGGGAGCGCTGGGTCCCGTCCCCTCAGGGAGGAGCACCTCATCGGATGAGGTAAGTGTCCTCCACAAGGAGAGGGGGCTGGGGTGCATGAATGGATGTGTGTGAGTTTGTGTATGAGTGTCATGAATGGGGGGAGGGAGAGGGAATGTTCCTGCGTGCGTATGTGTCTGTGTGTAAATGAGGTGACGGCGATGCATGTGTAGGTGTATGTGAATGCTAGGTCGGGGTGTGTGTGTGCATGCATGTAGGCAGGGGTGGGGGTTGTGTGTGTATGTATGTTGAGTAAAGGAGGGGTGGGGGATGGAGTGTGTATGCGTGTCAAAGGGGGTGAATGTAGTGAGTGCGTGTGTCAATGGGGGTGTTGTGCGTGTATGGATTTGGGGGGTTGCGTGTGTGTGTGTGTGCGCGTGGCTGTAAGGGTGTTGTGTGTGTCAGGGTGTGCTTGTCTGTGGGTGCGTGTGGGTGGGTGGGAGGCTCTTGGGTAGAGTGGGGGGAGAGGTAGTCATCTGCTGATGAAAGGAATGGAAAGTCGCAATTAGCCTTTCCACCAGGAATTTTGTGGCAGTGCTACCACCACAAAATCCCTGGGGAAAGGGGCCTCGTGAGACCGCCGACAGTAGTGGGTGCACTGCTGGGTCAGAGATGCTCATCTCTGGCCCGCCGGTCCGACTGCCCTGGTGGTATGCACAGGAAAGTGGTGGTTTACCACAGACCAAACAGCCACACCCGTAACGTGGCGGTCTTCACCGCCGGTGGTGAGACCGCTACCATCAGAATGACCACCTGAATCTTTATTACTCTTTCTTCTAGCAAGGTGACTCTCTCAATATCAGTGAAAAAACTTGCTTTTATAAACCGCTGGTTATGTGTTGGAACCAGTGGGAGGGGATTTTTATTTTCCAAATTACCTTGGTAATCTATTTTGAATGAGGCAGGATAGCCTCATTTAGTAATGAGGGGAAGCAAGAGTAGGGACGATGGGGTAATGTGTCAGATATGCGTACATAGATATATCCTTTTCAGGGCAGTAAACCTCACCCATCCTGAAATGGAATGCTTCATCATAGGGTAATATTCACACACTAGTGACAGCTGACACCAATGAGGGCCTGATACTCAAGGGATCTCTTACGGATGTTTTAATAAGGTATCACCTCTATGATGCTGAAGTTTGGTCAGGTTAACCCAGCAGCATGAAAAGAGTGGTTGGTAATAGAATCCTTCCACCTGTACAGAGATGTAGGGAAAGCTACAAATACTTAACAATGGGCCATAGGCTTTAATGGCGTCCTCGTTTGGTATATCTGAAAAAGGTTGAGAGGAATAATTCAACCCTCATTAATGGTTGACATGTTTCAACCCAAAAAGCGTCCTCCTTAGAAGTACCAGGAGGTTGCTTCAGGACCAGTGAATCTCATCAGTAATAATCCAGGGTTCTTTCTGTAAAACAATAAAGGATCAAGTGGTGCCTTACCTTACTAAAATTATAAACTCCTAATTCTCCAGAGATTTTCCAGAGGGCTTTAAACTGCAATTGGGTACCTTCATTGGAAAAAATCAAAATAGCACTGGACTCTGCCAAGCCAATCAACTATAGACCTAGTTTGCTATTGCTTCATATAGCCAATCATGTGGAGAAGGCCGTTATCAAGTTACAAAGGAAAGAAAATGTGTGGGAAGTAACAAACTAGGACACTCAAAGCAAGCTGGTTTTAGGCCAGGCATAGGAACAGAACTGGTTGTTACATCAGCACTGAATAACTTCTGGATGATGGTGGGCAAAAGTGACAGATGAGTCCTAAAGCTTTTGGAGCTCTCGGCTGTCTTCGACACTAAAACGTATTAACCGCTTTAGTGCGTGCGTCGGACACTGGCCGACGCCCACACTACCTCCCTGGTGCGGGTCGCGACCAGTGGCCGACACCAGGGAGGGGGTTAATAAATCCTCGGGTGCGTCGCACCCGAGGATTTATTTATTTATTTTTTTGTCCCTGGGAGACACGGAAGCTCTTCCGTGTCTCCCCCCACCCCCCACCCACCCCTTTGTGATGTCGGCGCGCCGCGAGGCGCGCTGAC
Organism: Pleurodeles waltl; assembly: GCF_031143425.1. Taxonomy (NCBI): domain Eukaryota; kingdom Metazoa; phylum Chordata; class Amphibia; order Caudata; family Salamandridae; genus Pleurodeles; species Pleurodeles waltl. The sequence continues at coordinate 332,509,914 of NC_090443.1, forward strand.
GTTACAATGTTGATTTCCCCATTGCAGCAGGAAGCAGCTGTGCTGCGATCGGGGGCCAGGAAACACCACTAGACGCCAGCGATTTCACTTGGGGGGGGGGGGGTCGGCCCCCTCGGAAAACGGGCATATTTTTTTTTTTTTTTTTTAAGAGGTAGGTGCCCCCTGGGGGGGGGGGGGGCTAAATTTTTTAATTTATTTTTTAAACAAAACAAAAAGAAAATAAATGGACAGGGGGTTGCCCGTGGGCAGGGCGACCCCCCGTGGGGGCAATATTTTTTTGTAGTTGTTGTAAGGTTTCCCTGGGGGCCATTTTGGCCCCCAAGGAAACCATACAATAACTACAAAAAAATATATATATATATATATATATATATATATTTTTTTTTTAACATCCAAATTATTTTATAATAGCCACACACTCAGGAAATCAAAAGTAGAATATGTTTAACACAACGCGTTTCGGCTGACTAGCAGCCTTGGTGTGGTGTATAACTCAACCAATACACACCGAATTAAATACCCAACAATCATGGCCAAAGAAATAGGACTGAATCTTTCTACAAAATTGCCATTTTCTTTTTTCACAAAGATACATATATAAATAAATATAAATACCAATATAAATCCAAAGGGTATAAGGCTGAATAAATAGAAAATATCAAATTAATATATATACATATACATAGCCATATATAAATAACTGGAATATCAAGGAACGCACATATGTCAATAAATAATATCAATATATAAATATAGATATAAATATCGATACAGTTCATATATACATCCAATAAAATGATTCTCTTAGAGAAATGATTTTTCATAATGTAGATGAAACCAGTATCACAATTCTAAATCGCATTCCCTTCTACCCAAGATATTGAAATTCATATACCATGTATATATACTATTTAAAATTTCTTCATTCAACCAAAAAAACAATTATAAAGTAACATCAGTATTGTTCTTATTGTAGGAAAATTAAAATTCATTCTCCCTTTTTGATCTTTGGCAAAAATATATTTTTCTTTTTAGGAAAAGTACTCGTCGCTATTTCTATATGGTCAATGCCCATCACCATGTGAAAAAAACAAGCACTAATCAATTCACGAATCGGGAATCCATCCGGATCCCACCATTCTAAAAAACATAAATGGAATAAATACATTATAACACAAAATAATAATTTGAGATACAGACTGATTAAAACATCCTTACTAATCATAATATAACTGCCATAAAGTCTAAGATCTAAGATGCAGAATCACCAGCTCCTTATATTTAATAATCTTTCATCTTAATTATCAAATAGGTAGGTATTCAGCTCTTCCCCAATATTCAATCCTTTCGGCACCTTAGTTTCTAAATCCAAGATATATCGAGATTCCTTTTTCCGTAAAATCAACTCTCTATTGCCACCTCTGTGTTGTAGTGGCACATGTTCAATACCAAAATAAGATAACAAAGTGGTATCAGAGTTGTGATTATCTTGAAAATGTCTTGCTACAGGATAATGTGGATCCCTTGTTGTAATAGCACGCATATGTTCTAAAATACGTTTTTTTACTGCATGTTTCGTACTTCCCACATACCTAAGATGGCAAGGACATTCCAATACATAGATGGTAAATGGAGTACTGCATGTCACAAACTGCTTGATTTGTCTATTTGTTCCTGGTTTACTTGTAGAGTACTCTTTCCTAGATGCACTATTGCGGCATGCCTTACAATGGCCACATGGAAAAAATCCCTGCAGATTATGTTCTTTTGCTTGAGAAGTAGATGAAATATCATTTGATCTCAACCTATCATGAAGATTATGCCCTCTTCTATAGGTAATTAGAGGCCACCTCTGAATCTCTTTACCAATAATAGGATCGCTTTTCAAAATACTCCAATGCTTGGAAATGATCTTTTTAATCTGTGTAGTATCTTCATTATAGGTTAGGACCAATCTGATGTCCTCATTCTTAATATTTTCCATTTTCCCAGTATTGTCAAAAAGTGTCTGAATTCTTTCCACTTTCTTGATTTTATCTGTAGCCTTTTTGATTACCCAATCCGGGTAACCCCTTTGTTTGAACCTTGCAATCATATCTTTCTGTTCTCTTTCAAAAACCTCATCTGTATTGGTAATTCTTTTGGCCCTTAATAATTCTCCATAAGGAATACTCCATTTAAGTTTATCCGGATGTCCGCTGGTAGCATGCAGTAAGCTATTACCTGCTGTAGTTTTACGGAAAAGTTCAGTATGGATCATCTTATCCTTGATCTTGATCCTTGTGTCCAAAAAAAATCAATCGACAGACGACTGATGTTATATGTCAATCTAATGTTACACTCATTCTCATTAAGTTTCTCAATAAAACATATGGCCTCATTCTCAGATCCTTTCCAAATTATGAAAAGATCATCAATATATCTAAGCCATAATATGGCCTGATTAATTTCAGGATATTTTTCTTCATCTTTGAAAATCCCTTCTTCCCATAAGACCATAAATAAACAGGCAAAACTGGGAGCAAAGCAAGTTCCCAATGCAGTTCCAAGAACTTGTTTGTAGAGCTTGCCATTAAATAGAAAAATATTATTTGTCAAACAATATTTTATCATCTCAATTAGCATATCAGTATGTGCCAAATATCTCAAAGATCTTGTCTGCAAAAAATGTCTACATGCTTGTATGCCTTTCTCATGGTCAATGATCGTATACAAAGAATTGACATCTAAAGAAACAAGTAAAAAATCGTCTTCCCAGATAATACCTTCTAATTTACCTAGGAAATCTTTAGTATCACGAACATAAGACGGTAAACTCATAAAAAATTCTCTCAGAAAAAAGTCCACATATTTAGACACATTTTCCAATACATTCCCACACGAGGAAACAATTGGTCTCCCTGGAGGATTATCTCTATCTTTCTGAATCTTAGGAAGAATATATAGTATGGGTAACTTAGGATAATCCCTTTTCAAAAAACAATATTCTTCCCATAGTAGAAGGCCCTTGTCCTTCCACTCTGTCAAGAGATACCAAATTCCTGTGATGCTGTTCGTGTATACATCTTTGGTTACAACCACATAGAACTGAGAATTACTCAGTTGGCGCATGACCTCATCAATATATCTTTGTTTTTTCCAAAGTACTATATTGCCTCCCTTGTCAGCAGGGCAGATAATAGTATCACTATCCTCTGCTAACAATCTAATAGTTTCACTTTGGCTGTATGTCATATTGCTATTATGTCTGGGTTTAAACCATGTACGATGTCGAAAATGTATCAAACTTTGAACTGCCATATCATAGAAGGTGTCAATATTGTCATGATTCATATTCGGGGAAAATGTCGACTTAGGTTTGAAGCCAGATGGAGCTGCCAGATCATATACAATACCAAAATCATCTAAAGTTTGATATAGATATTTTTCATTAATCGGTTGATCTTATTCTAATTCATGAAGGGCTAACAACGTATCGACATCACCAATGGATAGAGCATTTTCACCCCTGTCATTATTCCTGAAAGATTCTGAACAATTACCAACATTTCCTTTCAATTTGAACCATTTTTTTAGTTTCAGTTTCCTTATAAATTTAAACAGATCAATGCGTGTTTCAGCATAGTTGAATCGTACAGTAGGACAGAAAGAAAGGCCTAGACATAATGTCTTTTTATCTTCCTCAGTTAACTGATGATCTGATAAATTAATAATAGTCTTGTTCACCGTTTCACTATCCATTATGTCGACACATTGGAGCCTTTTGTTGTTTTTCCCATTTGCTCCGAATTTAGATCTCTTCTTATTACGGTTTCTAAATCTCTCTCTCCGCTTTTGGCACCGGCTCGTCTTCCTCTTCGGCCCCTTGGTCTGCCTCTGTAGTTCTGTCCCTCCCCTTTCTGTTTGTACGAAACTTGCCTGCCATGTCGTAGCAGGCGATACTCGTCTAAAAAAGTAGCCGGCTTGTTAGTAATTTCAACATTAGAAATTTCACTCAGTTGAACTCAGAGAATAAGTCTCTCTTATACTCTCCAGCTCACTTTCAGAAGTGGAAGGTTGGCCCACAGATATAGAATAATTTGACCCTGGTTTGTACAGATGATCATATTTCCTGCTAAAAGTCAAAATTCTTCTGCTTTCATAATCACCTATGTCCCTATGAAGTTTTTGTTGCTTTTTAATCTTTATCTCATCTTCATATTTTTTCAATTTTGTCTTCATTGTTTCGTAAAAATTGGCAATCAATTCTTTTTCTGATCTAGATGCAAAATCCTCTTTCATTTTCTTGATGTCTACTAATAAAGTCTCCCTATCACGCCAGGCATATTTCACCAGAATTTCAATCATATGTCTGGAACTTACTGCCGAGTTCTCCGTCCACTCTGTCAACATTTCAGGGTTAGATGACTCATATGCTGGTGTAATAAAAACTCTTAATCCTCTCTGAACCATGTTTTGATCAATATCATTCTGTAAAGAAGTAGCTTCCCACCATTTAGATATTTCTTGTTTACACATTTTCTCCAATTTATATAATAATGTATTAAAATCACTGTTACGACCTGCATCATTCCCAGGCAATTTTCCTCTTATAGTAGTCTTAGCAAATAATGCTTGAGCAGCCATTTTTCTCGGATTATCAATATCATCATCCATAGTAATTAACCTGTTATCCCCGGGGCATATATATATATATATATATACATATATATATATATTTTTTTTTTTAAAGGTAGGTGCCCCCTGGGGGGGCGCAATTGCGCTCCCCACCCTCACAAGGGGCTAATTTTTTTTTTTTTTTAATTTAAACAAAACAAAAAGAAAATAAATGGACAGGGGGTTGCCAGTGGGCAGGGCGACCCCCTGTGGGGGCAATATTTTTTTGTAGTTGTTGTAAGGTTTCCCTGGGGGCCATTTTGGCCCCCAAGGAAACCATACAATAACTAAAAATATATATATATATATATCTATCTATCTATCTATCTACATGGATATATCTATAGATAGATCTATAGATAGATCTATAGATATATACACACCTATAGATCTATCTATAGATATATCCATGTAGATAGATATATATATAGAGATAGATCTATATAGCACTTTTGTCAATACGTGTGTGGTTTCCCTGGGGGCTGTGATCGGCCCCCAGGAAAACCAGACCCACATATAAAAGTGATAGATATATATATATATATATATATTCTTCAAACAAAGATGGTCTAAAGGTTGCTGGGTGGTGCACTCCGTGGTGCTAGTGACGGAGAAGACCAATCTCGAAGAATACAAATCACCAAAAAGTATTCACTGCACTCCATGAAGTTTCAATAGTGCCTATTTATTGATGCCAAACTAACAACCACCAACGCGTTTCAACTCCCCAAGGAGTCTTGTTCACAGTGAATGAGTCCCTTTTCCCTTTTGCTATTTATACCTCATAGTGCTTCATTATTTACAATGCATTCTGGATAATGTAGTTTACAATTAAAAAACATTTATATGATTTTCCTAATTTTAAATACAATTACTAAGAAATAAAAATAACGAAAACAAATACATGAAGTAGTGCTTATAAAACCATTTACCCCGTAAAATAATGCTTGTTGCGTATGTTCTCCTCTAATTTCATGGAGTGCAGTGAATACTTTTTGGTGATATATATATATATATATATATATAGAGATTTTTTGGTATAGATAGGGTCCTTGCCACTCCGAGAGGAGGGGACAGAGAAAAACAACTAAGGAGATTGGAGTCTGAATACATCATTCAGTTAAACAGTCGTCATCCCTGGGGACTGAACAAGGATGAGGAACTTTTTGTACATATTGGTTAATATGAAGATACCAGGGCAGGGTCTGACCATATTAGTTTAGGTTATCCATTATTTTTTGTTGGGAGGCTTATTGAAATATTAATTTGATGATTTATTGTGTTATGAACAGTGGCTCACCCAATTAGCGGAATTATTTTTTGATGACACTCGTTATTGAAAATGGGAAGAATAGATAAACCAGACATTTAAAACAAAAATGTAAAAGAATAAATTTCTATGTATATATATATATATATATATATATATATATATATAGACGCATATTACAAAAAAAAAAAAAAAAAAAAAAAAAAAGGGGGAATGTATATCTTCTATGTCTATGGATGAGGGTACATATAGATAGCAAATGGGCGGGCCATATTCCTTTTGTTAGATATGTATTGCAAGAAGGGCCAAGGAAGAAGACCGTGAAGGTTGAAACGCGTTGCCCTATGTTTCTGCTTTATGGAATTTTGGAATAAATGAAGGCCATTATATTTTTGTAAGGAGTGCCAGACTTTGACTTATATATATAATGTTTTTGGAGTGGATTAAAAATGGTTCCTGTGCCCATTAACTGAGCACCAACCTCGATAGGCGAGCGCCGGAAGGAACACAGGATTACCTTTGGCTGATATATAATATATATATATATATATATATATATATATATATATATATATATATATATATATATATATATATATAGATTTGCCACCAGTTGTCTTGCAGTTGCAGCTTGCGTCTTCAAAGCAATGCACATACTTCAACTGACGCTTTTCAACTGTAGCTTTTAGGCAGCAATAAAAAAGTCAAGTAAGTATTGTGATTATGTTTCTGCTACAAAAGGGTCAGACTTGTCTAGTGGCAGTTTTAGTGCCATAAAGAAGCGCAGAAGGTTTATATGCCTACTGCAAAGAGCAAATCTGTATTTTATGTAAATAGCTGAGTACATTAGTAAAGTCAGCCATTACCTGCGCTATAATACAAATGAAATGTATGTGCGGGGTGGAGGACGGCTATGGAGAGATGAAGGGCACTTTTGCTAGGTGGTAATGAGGGAATCCGAGGAGGAGGGAGTGGGAGCACCAATGATTATTGTTGCACTGGGCGCAGGAGGTGCTAAAAGACTGTGACGAATGGTATGTGACAAGGTGTTTTTTGAGTGTCTTGAAAGAACGTGATGATTGAGGGAAGAAGCGCAGGTAAGGTGGCCTCTACTGTTGCACGTATCTCACACACACCATCGATTTTGTGACTGTCTACGTAGGCTAGTGTTTTAGAGCAACACTTTAGCCAATAGCAGAGATGGCATCTTGATGGATGACTGCTGCCGTCACTCGGGTTATAGAGGACAGCTCTGACATAGGATCAGAGACTGAGACATCAGATACTGAGACAGCATCTGAGGGATAGGACAATGGCGCAGACTCTGGGAGTGATTTTTCAGTCGGAGGAGTCCCATTCGATAACTCCTCTTCCAGTACATTATGAGGGAGGTGATGAGGACAGTCCTGCTATCCCTTCGCAAGCAGTCTGTGCAACTGGGTAATAGTGGGTTACCCAGAATCGTATTGTGGAGACATCAAAATTATCTATGGCAAAACAAACTGGTTTTGTAAGGCAGGCACCTGTGTTTTTGGTCCTGGGTTCGGCGGCCATATAAAGAAACACACTAAACCCAAACATTTCTGGAAACTAGACATTCGGGGGAGTCCACAGAGGTGTGACTTGTGTGGATTCCCCAAAGTTTTCTTACCCAGAATACCCTGCAAAGCTGAAATGTTGAATAAAAACTCTATTTTTCTCGCATTTCTGTCACACAAACTACAGGAATATGCTGGGATCCACAAAATTCCTACCACCCAGTGATTCCTCACCTGTCCTGATAAAAACACTACCCCACTTGAGTGCCTACACCTAGTGCCTGCATCAGGAATGGATCCCCCCAGGGACAACAGCTGCCTCATGTAAGGACCAACATTGACCGTTGTGTGATCTATTCCTGTCGCGGGCACCAGGCCTACCAACACAAGTGAGGTACCATTTTTATCGGGAGACTTGGGGGAATGCTGGGTGGAAGGAAATTTGTGGCTCCTCTCAGATTCTACAACTTTCTTTCACCGAAATGTGAGGAAAACGTGTTATTTTAGCCACATTTTGGGGTTTGCAAAGGATTCTGGGTAACAGAACCTGGTCAGAGCCCCACAAGTCACCCCATCTTGGATTCCCCTAGGTCTCTAGTTTTCAAAAATGCACAGATTAGGTAGGTTTCCCTAGGTGCCGGCTGAGCTAGAGGCCAAAATCTACAGGTAGGCACTTTGCAAAAAACAGTTCTGTTTTCTGTCAACAAATGGGATGTGTCCATGTTGTGTTTTGGGGTATTTCCTGTCGCGGGCGCTAGGCCTACCCACACAAGTGAGGTATCATTTTTATCGGGAGACTTGGGGGAACGCTGGGTGGAAGGAAATTTGTGGCTCCTCTCAGATTCCAGAACTTTCTGTCACCGAAATGTGAGGAATCGTGTTTTTTTAGCCACATTTTGAGGTTTGCAAAGGATTCTGGGTAACAGAACCTGGTCAGAGCGCCACAAGTCACCCCTTCTTGGATTCCCCTAGGTCTCTAGTTTTCAAAAATGCACAGGTTTGGTAGGTTTCTCTAGGTGCCGGCTGAGCTAGAGGCCAAAATCTACAGGTAGGCACTTTGCATAAAACAGCTCTGTTTTCTGTCAAAAAATGGGATGTGTCCACGTTGTGTTTTGGGGCATTTCCTGTCGCGGGCGCTAGGTCTACCCACACAAGTGAGGTATAATTTTTATCGGGAGACTTGGGGGAGCGCTGGGTGGAAGGAAATTTGTGGGTCCTCTCAGATTCCAGAACTTTCTGTTACCGAAATGTGAGGAAAACGTGTTTTTTTAGCCACATTTTGAGGTTTGCAAAGGATTCTGGGTAACATAACCTGGTCAGAGCCCCACAAGTCACCCCATCTTTGATTCCCCTAGGTCTCTAGTTTTCAAAAATGCACAGGGCTGGTAGGTTTCCCTAGTTGCCGGCTGAGCTAGAGGCCACAGTCTACAGGTAGGCACTTTGCATAAAACAGCTCTGTTTTCTGTCAAAAAATGGGATGTGTCCACGTTGTGTTTTGGGGCATTTCCTGTCGCGGGCACTAGGCCTACCCACACAAGTGAGGTATCATTTTTATCGGGAGACTTGGGGGAACATAGAATAGCAAAACAAGTGTTATTGCTCCTTATCTTTCTCTACATTTTTTCCTTCCAAATATAAGAGAGTGTGTAAAAAAGACGTCTATTTGAGAAATGCCCTGCAATTCACATGCTAGTATGGGCACCCCAAAATTCAGAGATGTGCAAATAACCACTGCTCCTCAAAACCTTATCTTGAGCCCATTTTGGAAATGCAAAGGTTTTCTTGATACCTATTTTTCACTCTTCATATTTCAGCAAATGAATTGCGGTATACCCAGTATAGAATGAAAACCAACTGCAGAGTTCAGCTCATTTATTGGCTCTGGGTACCTAGGGTTCTTGATGAACCTACAAACCCTTTATATCCCCGCAACCAGAAGAGTCCAGCAGACATAACGGTATATTGCTTTAAAAAATCTGACATCACAGGAAAAAGTTACAGAGTAAAACAACGAAAAATGGCTGTTGTTTTCAGATCAATTTCAATATTTTTTTTATTTCAGCTGTTATTTTCTGTAGGAAAACCTTGTAGGGTCTACACAAATGACCCCTTGCTGAATTCAGAATTTTGTCTAGTTTTCGGAAATGTTTAGCTTTCCGGGATCCAGCATTGGTTTCACACCCATTCCTGTCACTAACTGGAAGGAGGCTGAAAGCACCAAAAATAGTAAAAATGGGGTATGTCCCAGTAAAATGCCAAATTTGTGTTGAAAAATGTGGTTTTCTGATTCAAGTCTGCCCGTTTCTGAAAGGTAGGAAGATGGTGATTTTAACACCAGAAACCCTTTGTTGATGCCATTTTTAGGGAACAAACCACAAGCCTTCTTCGGCAGCCCATTTTTCCCATTTTTGGGGGGAAAAAACGAAATTTTCACTGTATTTTGGCTAATTTCTTGGTCTCCTCCGGGGAAACCACAAACTCTGGGTACCATTGGAATCCCTAGGATGTTGGAAAAAAAGGACGCAAAATTGGCGTGGATAGCTTATGTGGATAAAAAGTTATGAAGGCCTAAGCGCGAACTACCACAAATAGCCAAAAAAGGGCTCAGCACTGGGGGGGAGAAACGGCCCAGCAGCTAAGGGGTTAAATCTTATTCCATTGTTTATGCTTCCTTGCCATGGGAGGGGAGGAGGGCGGGTATGTGGATAGTCTTTCATTTGCTCTCTTCTACCTGGAAGAACCACGATGGTACACTCGGGCTCCTTTTATTTGTTGCATAAACCCCCCCTCAGCGAGGCATTCCACCGTGATCATTAATTGCATTTCTGCTATGTCAATTTTGCTTGTGCCCTTTTATGCACTTACTCCATAACTTTCAGGTCTAAACATACTTGTATGCAGCTGGCATTCAGCTCATATTTCAATCCTGCGGTGATACCACAGATTCCTCTTTGGACCATCCACTAATGCTTGAGGCAACCCAAATGTGGATGGTTAAAAAAACTTTGTGAAACTGAATGCTTTAAAACTTGAAACCGTATCCATATGATAAATTCTGTAAATGGGACAGTGGTTCCCAATCTTTTGACTTCTGTGGACCCCAAATTATCGTTACTGGAACCCAGGGACATCCACTGAATCATTATTGGAATCCGAGGACCCTTATTAACTCATTACTGGAACCCAGGGTCCCCAGCCTAAACACTGGCAATGATTTGAAACGCAAAACAAAACAGATAAAATACAGAGCATTCAAACACATACACAAATGATAACACATTTATTTAATTTGCAAACAAATGAAAATATATATAATAATAATAATTTCAATGGGAAGGTTGGAGCTTTTCTAAATTAAATTGAAACCACACATTGTGCATACTATATTGTTTGATGCACATGCTCTGCTCACATGAATCAGTCCGAGGATTCTAATTTAATTTTTACCATCCAATTAATAATTCCTTGACCTATACAGTGTGTTTTAAAATGTTCAAATGTACATTTAGCCACTTTACTTATATACACTTTATTATTCTGTTAATATTATTTAATTTTCTAAGCAGTCGCGGACCCACCAAGGAGCGAATGCATCCCCCACGGTTCCACAAGCCACAGGTTGGGAACCTAGATTACTCTGGCTGAACACACTGGGTGACTGTACGAAACCGGACCATTTACCTTGGCATACAGGCACTGTATTGAACAGAGTTCAATCTATGGAAGACTAATACTCTGCATTTAACAAATCCTGCTTTTTCCATCTGAAAACACTAAAGAATCTTTCTTTTTCTATCCTTTGCACACCTTGTTGTTGTTACCAATGCCTTCATTCCGTTTGTACTGGATTATGGCAACTCAATATACTAAGGCCACCGAAATGGAAGCCTGGCTCACCTGCAGTGAATACAGAATTCAACTAAAAGAATTTTGTTAATTTTGAGGAATTTCAACCAACTACTTTAAGCAACTACATTGGGTGGCTATTACCAATAGAATCCAGCTCTGATCTACCTACATAGTTCTCAGGTTATTCTACAGCAACAGTCTATAATTGCGTTCAGAAGAAAATGTAAAATATACCCCTGCTTAGCACCTCAACTTAGTGGAAAATTTGAGTTTGTCATAAAAAGATCCAAGCTCACAAAATGGGAAGCAGGAATGTGCCAGATGAAAGGAGCCATTCTCTGGAATTCCTTACTTCTTAATAGCCAGATGTAATTTACTTACATCAAGGAAGCTCCGCAGGACATGGGTTTTCACATTAGGGTGGATTTTCACATTAAAATTCTCCATTGCCTTTAGTTTCTCCTATCTAGCTACTAATTCAGTACTTCTTCTAGAACACCAGGAGACTCTAAGGGCCACATGTACTAAGCTTTTTGCACGTCGCAAACAGCAAATTTGGCTGTTTGCGACATGCAAAAAGCACATCACAATGCACAAACCCCGTTCTGCGATTCGGTAACCTGGTTACTGAATCGCAAAACGGGTTTGCAACTCGCAATTAGGAAGGGGTGTTCTCTTCCTAATTTACTCGCAGTGCAATGTAGGATTGTTTTGTGACCGCGAACGCGGTTGCAAAACAATCACAGTTTGCACCCATTTCAAATGGGTGCTAACCCATTCGCAAAAGGGAGGGGGTCCCCAAGGGACCCCTTACCTGTTGTTAATGTCACTGTAAAAAACAATTCAGAGCAAGCAGTGGTCCGTAAAAATGAAACGAAAACGTTTCATTTTTTGTTTTTGTAATGCATCTCGTTTTCCTTTAAGGAAAACGGTCTGCATTACAAAAAAAAAAAAAACTGCTTCATTGAGAAGCAGTCACAGACATGGTGGTCTGCTGTCTCCAGCATGCCACCATGCCTGTGAGGGCCGCCATTCCCAAGGGGGTCGAAAACTGCAACCTACCTCAAGAATATTCATGAGGTGGGCATTTGCGACCCCCTTGCGAATCGCAAATGGTGTCAAGAACACCATCCTACATTTGAATTTGCGAATCGTAAATTGCGAGTCGCAAATCTGAACCTACGTACATGTGGCCTTAAATTATGAGCGACAGTGCAAATTACAAAACCTAAGATCAGTAAAAAAAATAAAAAAATATATATATATATTGCGTCTAGGTGGCTGTTTCTTGTGTAGAGCTGCTGCCTGATTGATTCATCACATGAAAGATGGTATATGGTTGAGGAACCACTGACAGCAAAAAGTTGGGAGCTCAGGCGAAAAAAAAATTTTTTTTGATGTTACTGAATAAAGCATTTATTACCACACAACTGCTTGAACCACAAATGCTACAGATTTTGTCAACAAGCAATGGCAACTCCCGGCCCTGATGAGAAGCTATGGGATGTTTTGCAGGCCTCCCTCCAGCTTTCAATTTGTTTGACTCCACAATACAGGTCCGCCACTGGAAGGAGAGCCAATGAAAGTTTGAGGACTACAGAAGCAACGATAAGAACTGCTCTGAGAAGAATGTTTTTGATCTTTTGCTAATCTGGTGGGTTATGATGAAAGGGGTCTAATTCATCACATTTCCTGAAGACAAAACCCAGCCTTACAGACATCCACTGTCACTCCTTGAGATCCTCGGGAACAGTACCCCCAGAGGCCCAACTGCAGCAGCTCCAGCTCCGACTATACAAGAAAAGAGGATCAGAGTGGATAGATGGGGAAAAAAGAAATTAAGGAAGGAACGCTCGGGAGGAAGACCTGCAAAGCAAAGTAAACCAAACAATGCTTGAATTCTGCCAAGTTCAAGCAGAACTCTTTTCATCATGTATGAGTCAATGTAGGTACTGTGGTATTAAATCACTGAGAATTCATTTCATAAACACTTTAAATTAATTTAATTGTCAACTCTCGCACAACACAGCACTCTTATCAGTGCATCAAATGTCAAAGGGTGTAAAAATTGGTACATATCATACTCACTTGGTTCCCATTTTCAAACTTATGTATGTATACTCAGTGCAGTATTTGCACAAACAGAAAATAGCGTCCCAAAATACACAGGACTTTAGTAAGGTCAAACTCAACCTAAACACAAGTAATTCCACAAACAGTGATTTCTTCAACAATGCCACACTTAATCACCCCTTAAATGAGCAAATGATCCCTGACTACGGCACGGATAAACAATATGCGGCACATGAAAACCCTCACAACGAAACACATCTGCCGAGTGTACAGAACGTTAGAGGAAAATAAGGAAAAAGTCTAGAATGCCTTCTCCGTACGAAACATGCTGCCAAGGTATTACCAGAATGATTTAACACAAGGACACCCGCACAACGGGATGCGTGCCAAACAATAACTTCTCCCAAATCTGCAGAACAGCTGATAGCCAGGATGAGCGCCAAGCACCGTGACTAAGGGTGGGCGGAGAGTTCCGTTCAACCGGCGGAGTTAAAGTTTTTGGCACTCCACTTGGAGCGCTGAGTTCAGCTAAAGACTCCACTAGCCCCTGCAGTGGAGCAGATCTCACCGTGTGCACACTGCAGCCCAGTTATGGGTCACACCGCGCAAGCGCAGACAGTCTGTGCTTGCGCTGTCTCGCCTATAACTGGCTGTAGTGCGCACTTGGCGCAAAGAAGATGTCGGTGGCAGCTGCTGCTGAGAGGCTCCACCAGTGCCAGCTCTAGATCCAAGCCTCCCTCCTTTCACTGCCCACCATCCAGTATCAGGGGGCAGAGAGAGGCAGAGAGCCAGGCCGCTTGCAACAGGGACCCAGCTGGACCCAGGTAAGTCCTTGTTTCTCTTTCTCTTCTGTGTGCACGGGGGGACGGCACTGGGCATGGACAGGCTTTGCATATGAGTGGGGGGACTGTGGTGGGAAAAAAGGAAACTTGCCATCAGAGCTCCACTTGAAAAGAACCAGTCTCCCCAGAGTCCCTGGGAAAGGAAGTGGTGTTATGGGAGTATAGTGCTGAGGCAAACAGGAAGAGCTGGAGACTGTTGGAGCATCAGGCTGCAGAGGAAACGATTGCAAGGCTGGTGCAAGACAGGGGGTGTGCTTGGCCCTCTGTAGCAAGTTTGTGAAGGAGGTGAAGGAGGGCAGTTTTTGAAGGGAGAAGTGTGTAGGTGTTGTTGAGAGCAGCAGGCTCCAGGCCAGTGGACTGTGCCAGCACGAAAGGCATGAAACTGCAGCTTCTGCTGTTTAATGGCCGGCATACACCGTTGCCTGAATGCACACGATCTTGGCACCAATCAGGCCCGACCCTGCTTAGCGCTTCCGAGATCAGGCACATTCATCACTAGGGTGAGTAGGGCAGGCGGCAGTCTGCCCACACACGGATCTCTGCGGAATTCCACAGTTTTTCACAACTCTGCTAAGTAGAACTCCATGAGTTCTGCCCACCCCTAACTGTGACATGAGACACGCCCAAAACAAGAGACTCGAGAGACCAGCTCACTCTGCAAGGTTCAAATAGGAGATGCTAACCCTGCTTTCTACAAACTCTTGTTTTGTTAAGCAGGCTCATACGTCATCACGTCCAGGAACACGCTCCATTAACTCAGAGTCCAACGCAGTGGCAATCTTATAATGGAGCTTCAATCCCAGGACTTGACAGGTTCCGGACATGGCTGTGATTACTCCAGCATTTCCACCACTGACGGCCCACTGGAGGATGATATTATGTGCAAAAAGTGGACTTCCCTTGTGTAATTTGGAGCACGAAATGGGCACAGGTTCCACAAGTCCTGACACCTAGTTGCATGTTTAAGTGAACAATTAAATCCACAAATGCACATTGACTGAGATCTACACCTTCAGTCATGCTTGACAAATACCTTTATAATCAGTGGACAACAATGCTACAGGCATGCTTCGACTACTGACTACAATTTTCACAAATTTGAGGAAGGAAGCCATTTGTCACAAGGACCGTGAGGAGCTCTAATTCATTCTGCAAGAAGCTACTCACAAAAACTGGTAACACTTGCACAGATCCAGATGATGGCAAGAACAGGTGAGAGTGCTGAAGCTCACATAATGACGATAGAATCAGAATGGTAAAGTTTGAGCAAATGATGTAACTCGCTGAATGGAGAAGAGGAAAAAAAAAAAAGAGACAGAGAAAAACCCAACATCAAAAATGTGGGTTCTCTACGGTATATCACTTTCTCTCAGTTGTCCCTGCTCCACTACTGGTCAAAACTACAGCAAATGTGTCTGTGAAGATCAATTCAGAGGGGTAACTTCAAGAAAGTGATGTCACCAGTCCATGCCGAAAAAGGACAAGAAACATTCACAGTACGTCCCAAGCTATGGAAAGCAAAGAGAAGGAATCATTACTCGTCCTTGAAGAGCAAAACACAAAACAGAGGAACTTTCCAATAGTGATTTTTTTTGGTGAAGGCTAAAGACATTGGCGTAACTCACTATTTCGATTTTTCTTTTAGAGCTGGCTGGTTTTGGAGTGTGTAGAAAGAGGTTTCCTGCAGTATCAGAAACTGGTGGAAGAATTCGATGCCACTTTGGCATCTGAAAAAATAGAAATACCCAGTGCAATATTGACATTCTGGGGATTGATACTCCTGCCTGACAGATGCAGGCTAGGATACCAAAGATGCGGGTTGAGAAGATGGTAGTTCTGTTGAAAGAAGATGGTTCAGCATGAAAGTTGACCTTACAGACAGTTAAGCATCTGCTCAGGAATTTTTATTTTGCCTGTAGTCATGAGGCCAAGGAGGATATTTGCAGGAGACCCTGTTTTGTCATGTCGGGATGGTGTTGCCTCATCAGTGTATGGATTTCATTGGCTTGCGAGCAGATTGAAGATTAGGGTATGTTTCTCATATCAGTTTAATGGTGTCACTAAAAGGAGTTGTGTAGTGTAGATAGATTTATTTGAAAACAGCTGCTGCCCAGGTTTTGGGATTGTAGACAGTATGCACAAACGTCAGCCAAATATTGGTTGAGTCAAAGTAGAAGTATTTCATTTCTTGAATTCTTTTAGTTGTTGGTGGTGTTGGTAGTGTTTTTTGGGGCTTGGAATTAACCAATACCAGAATCTAGTTCAATGTGAACAAATCAAACAGTTATGGCGACGCTAATGGTCATATGGCTAAAGAGGTACGAATTATGAATCTGTTTTGAAGATTCATGTAAGTGCATCTTCAGTAGAACATTGTGTTTAGAGCCAGACATATGCCAGTTGTGGGCAGAAACATAGCATATGTTTTGTCTTGTTCACAGTGGCATCAATTCCATGGGTTGGCTCTGGGAGCAGAAGCCCAGAAGACAGTGATGCCGATGGAATTGTGGGCACAAGGGAATAAAGAGTGCTTGACTGATTGGAATATTGGCTAGCCCTCTCTATCAGAAGGGGGCATGAGCAGCTGTGGCAGAAGTTTGTAGTCTGTGGTGCGAGAAGAAGGGACTGTGATATGGTGGGTTTGATCAAGAGAAGTGATATTTGATGCAGTTGTTTTGGGGTTTAATCAAGGTAGGTTTGTTGCCAGTGAACACAGCAGGAAAGCTATCAAGCATTTAATTTTAAGGAAAGTTATTCTGAGGTTATGATCCTGTATTTGGTGAATTAGCTGAACAAATGTTGGCCAGCTGGGAAGCGAAACAGGGGAAAGGTGGCTTGTGTGTGGATGCCAGTGACATATGTCTTGTTGAGGGATCTGAGTAGGATTTTTCTATAGAGTGGTCATTCAGACTTTGATGCGTGTTTGTACTGTATGTAACATTTGGTTGTTTTTTTGGAGATTTTTCCGATTCAGAGTTGAAGGGTTGTGGCGTAACGTTTGTTTTTGTTTGGAGATTTTTCTGATTTCAGAGTTGTAGGGTTGTGGAGGAAGGTTTCTTGTAGAGACACTGAAGTTTAGGTAGGGGTTTAACAATAAGGCTGAAGGCACTTAAAACAGATCAGGTATGTAAAGGGCGTTGAGTGCTGCAGTTGTATTGGCGGGTTATTTCATTTATTATTTATGTGTACTTTGAGTATTGTACTTATTTGTATATGTCACTTTAAACATGTGTTTATATTTTTGATTCTTTATGAATGAGAGTTCTGTTTCGTTGGCTTCTGCTGTTGTTCGGTTGAACAATTCACATGGTTCTGCTCGGCTGAACAGCAGCATACACCAGAGGCTCCGCCAGCTCTTCGAGGGCACTATTAACTGATTTATTTTCTAACATGGAATAAACAACTCCAAACATTTTTTGCAGTTTCCTGCTTTGTTTACTTTGGGACAGCACATATTTTGGTGATGAGGGGTAAATTCTACTACTTTTGCCCACCAAAGAGATAATCGCGTTACTGCCTTCGCTACAGGAGCACATTCTTGGTGAACTGTGGTAAACTGTTTTTACGTTGCTGTCGATTCCTTTTTATGGGCGAGCACAAAGTGCTCCGTCCATTCGGTAATCTCTCTTTGGGCTTGAAACCACGCCCATGCTACGTAAGTCACTTACATTGGTTCGTGGGCTTGCCTTTTAAAATCCGCTTGCTTTCATTTGTGAAAGGCATGCATACGTCATGCCTTTTCCGGTGTTTAGCCCACCTACACAGCACCTGTAAATACCAAAAACATAGGAGGCTCGATGTTTTCTGCCTGGAGTCCGGACTACTTTATCTGTTTATTTTCCATGCATGCGTTTTTTTTTTTTGCTTTACAACGCTAATAGCTCTAACTCAAACAAATGCGAGATCTGTTGCATTGAAAATGCTTGTTCTACACTGCTTCTACAGATCCATCTAAGGCTTCCCTATCATAGGTAAAGCATGTGCTCATTCCTAGTGCTTATTAGTTAAAAGGCGCCCTCACTTGATTATTTCAACTGCTACTGCTCTCGCTCCCCTGCGCAGGTTTCCATGTATCTACGTCCTCTGGGGGGTTTGCACAACATTCACAAGCTCCTTTGAGAAGGATTCTGGTGCGACCATTATGTTGTCACCGCATCTTGTATGCTTTCCTGTACCGCGTCTAGTATGCGGTGTCTCACCAAGCATTCTGGTGAGACAAGGGACAGATTTCAGTTGCGAGTCAGTTTCACAGTGTACTAGTAAGCAGGCATCGGAGAAGTGTTGGCACCATGAAAACAAGTAACATTGGCATCAGTATTGTTTTTGTGCCTCATCTTCAAGGTTAATGTGGTGAGAATCCTCATTCATAATAATATATTATTTTAAGGAACAATTTTAACAATATTAATTCTGCAATATTTATATTTGTTCGGCTTATTATCGAAAATATAACCCTTTACAGAAACATGTCTAACAGCTTGCAGCCTGTTCAAATTAGTCAATTTTTGCAAAATCCTGGAAAATGTTATTGTTGTTATTGATGGAAGAAACTACTCTAAGGAAAGAAAAAAAACTTTGTTGTTTGGACTTCTGGGTGAAGTGGGACAGGAATTTTTTTGATAATTTACCAGAGTGCGAACGTCCTTCTGGAGTATACTCCTTGGAATGTGTACATTGAAGCAGTTAAAAGACTGGAGAAAAGGTTTTGCGAACAACCTAACATTATGATAGAAAGACAGTTTCTGTCAAAGGAAACAATTTGGTCTATGAAACTACTGAAGAGTATATTTCTGATCTATGTATACTAGCTTCTAAATGTGAATTTGGGGAAAGCATGAGCACTTATTCACGTAAGGAGTTTGTTTTCCATTGCCACAGTAAAAAAAGTACAACAATGTTTACCCGCTTGCAGGAACCCATCGTTGAGCAAAGTCCTTCATTTTGTGAAAGGTATAGAACGCTCATTAACCTTGTCCACAAAAGCCATTGTTGGTACTGAATCAATGTCACTGATACGGTTTGTGTAGTTACGAACAAGAGTTGTCTACAGGACAATTTCAAAAGAAGATATAATGCTGGAAATTCTAGAAAACCTGTTTGTTACAGGTGTGGATCTAAACAACATTGTGAATTTATTTTAAATTGTCCTGCGATTAACAGAAAATGTAAAATACAAAAACCTGAACATTTTCAAGGTTCAAGTCTAATAGTATGCCTGTCAGGGTCAACATGGTTGAATCTACAATGGATGATTTTCAAGAGGACATGGTTAATACTCGTGTTAACAATTGATGGTAATGCTAATAATCTTTTCTTTCAGTGCTCATTTATGTACTTCACATATTGGCAAAGTAATGGTAGAAATAATGGCTGACTCAGATTAGCCTATATCAATACTGTTGGATGCTCCATTTCACAAGAAAAAGTTCAATAAGGTCTTAAAAGAAACAGATGTTTATCCTAAAGCTTTTTGTGGTCAGGAAATTGAAATGTTAGGTTACTTTAAAGATGAATTGAATGTTTTAGGATGTAAAATCCTATCCAAGATATATGTTGCAAAGAAAGGACATGATATTGTGGGTTGGCATGATTTGGGAAAAATGGGGATAATTCTCAGACCAGGTTGTGATCAACCCATTCATTTAGGGGAGATGCCTGTAGCATCTATTGAACTTGACAAGTCACTTTGTGAAAATAATAGCATAATTGAAAAAATATTTTAACATTTTTTAAGCTAAACTTGGCTGTGTGAAAGTTGTATATGATATCAAATTGAAACAGAATGCTGTCCATGTGAAACATAAGGTTAGACCAGTCCCACTAAGTGCTATAGATCAACTCAAGAAATCTTTGGATGAAATGTGTAAGGATGGCATTACAGCACCCAATGATTCATCTGAGTGGGTTTCAGCAATAGTTTTAGCTAAAAACAAATAAATAAAAAGAAACTCAGAAAGTTACTTTTATGTGCTTACTTACGCTCTTTGAATAACAATATTGTTGTCATCCCTTATCAAAATTTCAATAAATACTCATGGTAATTGAAGAGGCTATATAGTTTCTATAGCGGATTTAAAGTACGCCTGCCATCAAGTCTCATTGTCACCACGTTCACAGTAACTTACTATGATTGTTGCACACTTTTCCACCTTTACATTTCTGAGATTACGATTTGGATTGGCTTCTGCAGCCAGCGTTTTTCAGAAGGTAATTGACTCATTATTTAAAGGTGTCAAGGGTGTGAAGGCGTTTCAGGATGACATTCCTATATATGGTAAGATTGTTGCTGAACATAATGCCATCTTGATGTAGTTCTACACATTTTGAGTGACAAAGGGATGACTTTTTCCAAAGACAAATGCAAGTATTTTGTGAAAGAACCAGATTATTTAGGTCACACTATTACTGAGGGAGTATAAAACCCAAGAAAGACTTACTGGATGCCATTAGCAAAGCACCTTCACCGAAGGATAACGATTCACTCAGATCCTTTTTGGTCCTGCGAGAATACTATTCTAGATTTGTACATGGTTATGTTACACATGTTGAGCCATTATGATGTCTACTTAGAAAGTAAGAAAATTTCATTTGGGCAGAAGAACAGGAGTAGGCTTTTAAGGTTACTAAAGAAATGATTATGACAACACAGGCATTACGACCATTTTATAGCTCTTACAACTGTGCTGTAATTGTGGATGCTAGTTCTGCTGGTCTTGGAGCTGTTCTAACTCAAATTCATCATGGACGAGAACGTACTATAGCTTTTAGTTCCATCTCATTAAGTAAATCGGAATTGCATTATAGCACCACTGAAAGAGTGGCTTTGGCCTGTGCCTGGGCGGTTGAAAAGTTTAAGTCGTATTTATGGGGACAAAACTGTGATCTGATTATAGATCCAAAAAAAAAAATATAATCGCTCATTTATCTCATGAGTGGTAATGGCACTGGTACAGATTCAGCCAGGTTGGTAAGATTATTATCCAAATTACAAAAGTACAACTGCAGTATTAAATATATACCTGCAGGAAGGAATTATAGGGCTGACTGTTTATCTTGCATGCCTATTAAGGGTGAATCTCAGGATTGTCAATATCCAGAATGCATGTTATCTGCCACTGATGCCTCTGAGTTTTCTGGTGGCAATATTAGTAAGGAGGAATGGGTAAGTTAAACTCCGGAAGAGACGGTGTTGTCTCCTGTCAAACAATATGTTTTAATAGGTTAGCCGCTAGTAAGAAATTTGGATAAACGTTTGGTTCTTTTTGAGCAAATTTCTTCTGAGTTGTCTTCAGAGAATGGTTTAGTAACCAGACAAGGATTATTTGTGCCACCAGAGAAATGAAAGAACAGGTTGATTGACATTGCTCATGAGGGCCATCTGGGCATGACTGACACAAAAAAAAACTCTGGGAGAAATACTACTGGTGGCCAGGGATGGATGCCCAGGTTCAACATTTCTTTAAAAAAGTGTTCAGATTGCAAGTTTCCAATGTTTATCAGAAACATGACAAAGTGTAAATCCCCTACCTAAAGGACCTTGGATTAAATTGCCCCTTGATTTTTCTGGACCTATCCAGAAACTTCCTGCAAACATGGGATATTTAATTGTTCAGGCTGATTATTTTAAGCGGATTACTTATGACTGTGTAACGATGCCTAACACTGATACAGTTATTGAATTTTTGAAGAAAGTGTTTATTACTGAGGGAAGCCCCAAAATTTTGGTTTCCAATAATGGCACTAGTTTTATTTATGCTACAAATTACTGCATTTTTGCATAGGTATGGTATCAGGCAAGAAAGACACCACTTTATTTTCCAGCAGGAAATGAGCTTGTAGAAAGATATAACAAGTTGTTCAAGGAGGGGATTCGCACAGCTCTGGCTGTGAATCTTGATGTTCACACACACATATATAAGCGAGAAGGTCTGGAGTTATTTGTATTGGTTGTTTTCTCATTTTTATTTTTTAAAAGAACAAGATGTTCTGGTGGTTTCTTTTATTTTTTTTGTTTGTTTAGTTTGAATGTTGTACCTTTTTGTATATATCACTTTAAACAGGTTTGTGTGTTTTTGACTCTTTATGAATGAGCGTTCTATTTCCCTGGCTTCGGCTGCTATTCACTTGAACATTCCACCTGATTCTGCTCAGCTGAACAGCAGCATATGCCAGAGGCTCAGCCAGCTCTTCACGGGCACCATTTATGGATTTATTTTCTAACATGGAATAAACTATTCTAACAAATTTCTTCCTTTTCCTGCTTCTTAAACTATGGGACACCACAGTTGCTGAAAGTAGTTACTGAGAGTTCGATTTGCCCACTTGAAATGTGGAGACGGTTCGCAGAAAACACAGCAGTGAGTGTGAAAGAAATATTTTGTCATGCAGAATGTGTTGGGAGTGTTCAGGAAGGTCTTGCTGGCATTAGGGCAGTAGGATAGAATTATGAGACACATTCATTCAGAACTCTATTGGCTAGAGGTGACTAGGTTAGGTTTTGCAAGGAAGCACAGATATATGGAACTTTTTATCAGAGTTTTGGCTTTGACCATTCAATGATTTTCATTAGGATTATTGTTATTATTTGCAAAGCTTGTGGTTGGCTGTTTTGTTATAGGATGTGTCTGAGGCCTGCCCTTATTGAAGATTTTAATATGGATTGTAGGACACTCCTTGATTAAATGTGTGGTTTAACAAGCCAGTTCTCATGTAGAAGAGCTTTAGGAGTACATAGCAGGCATGCAGTTTCTTGGTGGAAACATGGCTGCAGCAATGCAGGATCAATCACTGCCCTTTTTGGCAGATATGTTTTTGAGAAGGGGTTGGCCTGGAGCCTTAATTATACATGTAAATGATTGTGATTTCGTGCAACTGTTGGAAAAGGCGCTGCTAAAATTGATGATGTGATTTGTTGCAACTGAAACACGTGGTAAGGCATGAGAGGAGATTAGAAAGGGGCCATTAAGCATGCGGCCATGGGCAGAGCTAGAAAGAAATTAAACAGCAAGAAGAGGGTCTTTTACGAATAGTATGGTGTAGGAAAATGCCTTTGTTGGCATGGTTAACTCCCCTCTCCCCCCTCCACTTTCTGCCTGATATTGATGTCAACTTGACTGAGAGTGTGCTGGGATCCTGCTAACTAGGCCCCAGCACCAGTGTTTTTCCCAAAATCTGTATCATTGTTTCTACAATTGGCACACAGTTAAGTCCCTTGTAAACGGTACCCATGGAACCAAGGTCCCTGTGGCCAGAAAAGGTCCCCAGGAGCTGCAGTATGTATTATGCCACCCGGGGGAACCCCTCATCAAGCACATGCACACTGCCTTTGCAGCTTGTGTAATCTGGTGGGGAGAAAATACAAAGTCGACATGGCCCTCCAGCAGGGCTTACAACCCTTAGACAGGGTGCACTATACCACAGGTGAAGGCATAGCTGCATGAGCAATATGCCCCTACGGTGTCTACGTCAATTCTTAGACACTGTAAGTGCACTGTGGCCATATTGAGTATATGGGCTGGGAGTCTATCATTACGAACTCCACAGCTCCCTAATGGCGTCACTTAATACCAGGAAGTTTGGTATCAAACTTCTCAGCACAACAAACCCACACTGATGCCAGTGTTGGATTTATTGAAAAATGCACCCAGAGGGCATCTCAGAGATACCCTCGGTATGTTAGCCAAACTGCTAGTGCAGGACTGACCAGTCTGTGCCAGCCTACAACTTCCAGACAAGTTTCTGACCACATGGGGTGAGAGCCTTTGTGCTCTTTGTGGCCAGAAACGAAGCCTGCACTGGGTGGAGTTGCTTCACATCTCCCCACTGCAGAAACTGTAACACCTGGTGGTGAGCCTCAAAGGCTCATGCCTCTTTTGCAGTGCCCCAGAGCACTCCAGCTAGTGGAGGTGCCCGCCCCCAGACAAAGCCCCACTTTTGGCAGCAAGTCCAGCGGGAAAATTAGGGAAAAAAGGGAGGAGTGATCACCTCACCTGGGACCATCCCTAAGGTGTCCAGAGCGGAGGTGACCTCCTCCTTGCAAAATCCTCCATCTTAGTTTGGAGGACAGGGACCAATAGGGTTAGGTCTGAGACACAGGAAGGGTGTAGCCATCCTCAGGGACAATAACCATTGGCTACTGCCCTTTGACCCCTGTAACACTCCTAAATCCAGGATTCAAGGGCTTCCCTGATCCTAGCTCATCAGATTCCTGGCAACCTCACAAGAGGAAAGAAGAAAGAGAAAGGACTGCTAAGCTGACCCCAGCAGAGAGGGCTGAAGATGCAAACTGATTTGGCCCAAACCCTACTGGCCTGTCTCCAGCTTCAAAAGCCCTGCATAAAGGAGGTGACGCATCCTGCAGGACCAACGACCTCTGAAATGCCTCCAGAGGACTTTCTGCACCCCAGAAGGCCAAGAACTCCCGTGGACAGCGGCCCTGTCCAAGAATAAACTCAATCCAAGGACCCCAGAACCTCCCCGGATCTGTGAGTCCTCTCCACTCTGCACCTGACGCCCACGGCCCATGTCCAGGTGGCCCAACTGACCAAAGTTGGTCCCCAGATGACTCTGAGCAAGTGCCCACACTGGGTTGACCCCTTCCTATCCTCCATGATGACTGCAGCCCGAATCCCGAGGAACCCCTCTCCCCCCAACCACGACAGAACCGGATGAAGATTCCCGACTGCAAATGGTACCGCTGCACCAACAGCCCCCTGGCCTTAGGGAGTCTGACATTGTCCACCCTTTGGTTTCCTGGAACCGACCCCCTCGACTTCACCCGTAGCATCTTTGTGGCCCCTGGGGTGCCCCTACAGGAAAGCATTGGGAATCCAATGCTGTGTTTGCACCCTGCACCCGGCCGCCCCCGTACTGCTGAGAGTGTGTGTTTGGTGATGACCTGTGGCCCACTGGTGCTCCTCTAAACCCCCAGGTCTGCTCTCTGAACACAAGGGTACTTACCTGCAAGCAGGCCTGATTCCAAGTGCCCCCAGTCTCTATAGGAGCCCATGTTAAATGGACCTCAACGTTGAGCTCTGCACCCAGCTGGCCCCTTGTTGCTGGTGGTCGGTTTTTGAGTTAACTTGAACCCCAACTTGTGGACATCCTAACCCCCAGAGACTGGAACTGTAAGTCTTGTACTTACTTCAAAACTATACTAACTTTTTTTCCCCCCTAGAACTGTTCTGAAAATTGCACCATGTCAACTTTTAAAACAGATTATTAGGATTAACTTAAAAACTATTTAAATTGCCAAATTGAAACAAAGTGGTCTTGATACATATGCTGGATACTTATTTACAAACGTACCTACGTGCAACTTCAATCTTGTGGTTCTAGAAATAAAGTAACAAAACCTATTTTTGGTATATAAAAACCATTGGCCTGCAGGTACAACAAATGCTTTGCACTATCCTCTGATAAGCCTAACTGCTCGACCACACTACCACATAAGAGAGCATTAGTATTATCTACTTTAGCCTCTGGGAAATCCCTCGACTCTGTGCACACTTTATCTCATTTTGATATAGTATATACAGAGCCAACTTCCTACATATGGTCTCAAACTATTTTCATACGTTAACACTGTGGAAGAGGAATTGTCGCTGTATCGTTCAGATGTTGAGCATGTGTCTTTCACTGCTCAGGAGCATTTCTGCTGAATTTAAGACAAAAGGTGGTACACGTCTAGGAGGTGAAGCTGTGGTGCTAGAAGGTTCAGTGATGTTGGGTGATTTTATGTTGTGGTGGGGTAGGAATACAACCAATGGGGTTTACCTGGTTGTCTAGTAACCGCGAAGGTCTAACCAGCCCAGCAGATGTGAGGGAGGCAAAGAAATGGGACACCTCAGAAGGTGCAAGGGTAAAAGGTTGAAAGTTAAGAAAAGTGTGTGGGGCTTAGTATAGGTGAGAGCAAGAAGGGAGGGTGATGGTTTACAACACCACTAAGTTTAAGGGTCAGGTGGTTAATAAAAGCACTGTTTGTTTTAGTGAGGTGGGATATTTTGTTCTTGTATTGAACTAGTGTGTTATATTGTAGACCTGTCCTAATAAGGCAGACTTTTGTTATTTATTGTGCTTATCTCTCGCCATATGCTATCACTATTCAGTTGGGTGTCGTGATGTGGGCGTGGAGTAGGGTGTGCCTAAAGAGGCGTTATCTGCCTCTCAACTGACATCACAGAGTACTCGCTCTCAGTAACTGACAGCTCTCGGTGTTAAAGGTGTCGCTTCTCAGTAACGAGGATCTCTCGGTGCTATAAAATCTTATCTCTCTGTGGCAGTGAGAAGTCCCTCAGAGCTCAAGACGTCAGCTGTATCAGGGGCAGCAATATGCCTCTCAAACAGAGTCAGAGTTGCCTGAGTGATAGTGCGGAAGACCCCAGCGGTGTGAGGTGTATCCCTTGCTTCCAAACGGCACTCGGGTGACTCTCAAAACAAGTGTTATAGCCGCCTACAGTCTCGTAGCAAAAAGCGGGTAGCGGCGCACAGTGCTAGAGGGGTCACTTGCCTTTTGGTGACGGTGTTAGACACGCTCTCTTATACAGACTCACCTGCTAGAATGCACTTGGCTGCCAACCTCACCATGGTGTGGGAAGGGTACTCCAAATGGAGGTCTCGGCAAAACTGAGAACACTCGGGTATACCTTGGGCAGAAATCACCGGGGCAACAAAAAAAAGCCAAGAGCTCACCTCCAATCAGGTCTTGTATATTAAACATCTCTAGTCTGGCAGCAAAAGTGAAAGCATCTTCAATTGGTCACCGACGGTCTCGTTTCTCATTGGCCATGGAGCTTTTACGCCGTAATCTTATTGGTTATATAATTAAATACCTAACTCTCTGTCATTTTATAAAATACATTCGTTATGTGCGCGTGTCTCGGGCACGAAATGTAACTATTAAAAGACTCCGTTCTTTCTCAGAAGCGTGATTTCGACGAATTCGAAGACGCAGGTTCTTTCTTTATTAGGTACATGTGCGCCAATATCCCTATTTCGGTGCGTGGGCTCCATCGCTGGTAGCCTATTGGACTGGTTTAGAATGTTTTGTAGAACGACTTTGGAGGTGGGGAGCCAGGTTCGAATTTTGGCGGCGGTTTAACATCCTCCGATTCTGGGTACATCAGTTAATTTCCCCGTGCCCATTAAAAATGAATGTGTCCTTGTGTAAGGTAAGTGGGGCTCATGGGAAGTGCGCCAGTACCTTCGGGACGAGTTCGCGCTATATCAAAATGCCCCCAAAAATCTGTAGTGGATTATAGTGCCCACTGTTATATTGTAATCTTTAAATTAGTCAACAAATTGACACTGAGGGCCGAGCCAAGGGTCTGACTCGGAACTGAGCTATTCAGGAACCGAGTCCTGAAATGTTTGTCGTAAAAATCATACAATAAACATTATGAAAAATATGGTTAAGTCCCATTAAAATTAAACATTTCTTTAATATTAGGAAGCTTCGTCAATACGTTACATTATAACACCACACTAAGAAGTATTGATTAAAAGCGATAGCTTTTAAACCATAGTGACTAAAACAAGGCAGTTTTCATTATAAACTCTTGTACATGGCCCAAATTATTATAGAGCAACATTATAGTCTATTAAATAAAGCACCATAGGTTTTTGTACAATTGGTATTCTAAATCCAGATATTTGAAAGTGCTTTCATATTGTGGTATGATGTGTATACTTTTTGGGGTGTGCTAGACACAGGTGGTTGCAGTGCGAAATAAGGCACGGGCACAGCAGCGTTAGTTTATCGAAAAGCTGTTGGCACCAAAACAGACCTTCCTTTTATTCCCTCCTCTTCCTGCGTCAGGGACAGACCAATGTCTTGTCATAGCAGAGGGGAAACAGACAGGCGGGAGGGAGCAGAAACACCTCCTCATCGTACGGCCCACACATAACATTCCTTCCATACCCACAATGATGAACAAAAGAAAAAAAAGAAACACCATGAAATATAATAATGACATTGCTCAACACCAAGTAACACACATTAAAAGGATACATGTGATCTCAAAGTAATAGGAGATTATGTCAGCACAAATTCCTTCAGTCTAGTGGACGCCTTGGGCCGAGGTCTCAGGGAGTATCGATCAGTACCTTGTCTTTGGGTGACCGCATCCTCGGTAGATGGCAAGACGTTTGACCTCAAGTTGCCCCTTTCTTCACATGCCCCAGATAAGTTGGGTTTGTCCCTCATGGGGTCAGGCACCTCAGCCCCATTGTCATCTGTCACATGATCAGGGTCTTCTGCAGAATCGGACAACCCCACTGCTCGAGGACTCACAAGGCTGTCTGGTGAGTCATTGATCTGACTCCATGAAGAGATATTGCTTGAAAAATGACACATTCTTCCTTAAGCTTTTGCCGTCTTCACGAGCAGTGATGAGGGTTCCCTTGACCCGGCTTACCTTTCACAGGCAGACTCAAAGGTAGCTGGAATTTCCCCCAGTGCGGCGATTCTTGACCAACACAAGATCCCCTACTTGGATGCCCTGGCTCGTGGCCTGTCTCTGGTGGAATATGCGATCATTGCGTATACAACTTTGCCTCAACTTGTCAGCCACTTGATCATGCAACACAGAGGGACCTTCTGTTCTGCCTTCCTATTTATCTCGTATCAGAGCTTACAGAACATCTCTGGAATGCACTTCTGAGTTCAAAGAAGTCCTTTATTGTTGTTAATTCTTCCCCACCCACAAGTTCTTGAGAGACAAATTAATAGACTTCAAGCATATGTTCAAATGAGTAAAAGTAGTTGCAGCAATGAAAACAAAATATATCACAGTACTTCTCAGTTGTAATGTACACAGCAGGTTATATATTTAATGCAAAGCGTATGAAATCAAATACTTCACCATTTGAGCAAGGCGGCAGGGCCTACATACTCAGCTTCATCTTTCTGGGGTCTGCAAGTTGATGACTCCCGTCAACTGCGAGAAAGAGATTATCTACCCAAACGGGAGACTGGCAACTGGCGCCTAGTTCCCGCCTGAAGTCAAGCAGATTCGAATCTAAATCTCTGAAGCCCCGAGTCATCCTTACAAAAGCATGCCCCCTCCTCTCAGACTCGGGAAAACTATGCAAGCCTTTGGAGACTGGCCAGATCTCCTAGACTTCTCCTCTTCCCAAGCCTGAGCAGAAAGGAAAACACCAAATGTACTCTCTCTTATCAGGTCTAGTCTGGTGTGAAGAAAACAGCTTGGTTCATCTTGTAGAAAAACACAGCTTGGAAAAATACAGCTTGGATTCTCAACTACAATGTCTAACTCCACGTTAAAGGCAATAGGCAGCTAACCTAAATATCAAATGTAATGTCTAATGTCATGTCAAAGCCAATAGGCAGCTGAGCTGAATACAAAATGCAATGTCTAATATCATGTCAAAGCCAATAGGCAGCTGAGCTGAATACAAAATGTAATGGTTAATGCAATGTCAAAGCCAATAGGTGGCTAAACTGAACAAAACATATAGGCCCTCATTCTGACCCTGGCGGTCGGCGGAGAGACGGCGGTCGGACCGCGAACAGACCGGCGGTATTAAAAATGGCATTCTGACCGCGGCGGTCCCCGCCGCGACCGACCGCTACTTCTCCACTCCGACCGCCACGGCGGTCATGACCGCGGGGCTGGAGTTTGCGCACTCCGGCCCGGCGGTCGTCCCAAGACCGCCAAGGGTATTATGACCCTGCCTACCGCCGCGGTTTCTTGCGGGCGGGAACCGCCGTGCGAACCATGGCGGTAAGCACTATCGGGGCCAGGGAATTCCTTCCCTGGCACTGATAGGGGTCTCCCCCACCCCCCACTACCCACCCGAGTCCTCCCCCCACACCCTCCACCCCCCTGCCACCCCCCAGAGGTGGTACGAACCCCCTCCCCACCCCGACATGCACATACATGTACCCCGACATGCACACACCCCCAACATGCACATATACACCCCCCCTACACACACATACACAACGGGGACACATACCCGCACACATACATGCCGACATGCGCACCTGCCGAACAGCACACATTACCCATAGACACAGCAGCACCCCCCGCCCGCATACACGCACTCACACACCCCCTCTACACACTCACACGCACACCCCCATGCACGCCCACATCA
The DNA here is from genome assembly GCF_031143425.1 of Pleurodeles waltl. Classification (NCBI taxonomy): domain Eukaryota; kingdom Metazoa; phylum Chordata; class Amphibia; order Caudata; family Salamandridae; genus Pleurodeles; species Pleurodeles waltl. The sequence continues at coordinate 332,540,261 of NC_090443.1, forward strand.
CACAACACCCCCCCACCCCCTCCCCTCACGGACGATCAACTTACCTTGTGCGTTGGTCCTCCGGGAGGCGACGGGAGCCATAGGGACGTGACCGCCAACAGAAGACCGCCAACAGAAGACCGCCACACAGAAATGTGGGTCGTAATTCTGTGGGCGGTGTTCTGCTGGCGTGGCGGTGGAGGTTGACCAGTCTCCACTTTCCCGCCGACCGCCAGTGTGGCTGCTGGCGGTTTTCCGGCGGAACGCTCCCAGCGGTCAGAATGCGCACAGCGGCACACCGCCGCGTTCGGCGGTCTTCACCGCGGCGGTAACTCAGCGGTCTTGCGAAAAGACCGCCAAGGTCAGAATGAGGGCCATAATGTGCTACTGGTGAACATTGAGCAACTAATATGCGCAGTGGTGAAACACAAAGTCATTGGTCAAACACAATTAATAGCATCACATTCCACCCTATGACCAATGAATTTTTGTTTCACATATCTCTTGTTTAAAAAAAAAAAAAACATCAGCACAAAAATAAAAAAACATTATCAGCAAGTCAGATTTGAATGATCAAAGCAATCACTTTAAAGCAATGGAAGTGGATTAACATATTGATCTCAAACCTTTTACATCAGATACATCTACACAGAAAAGACTGAAACATTTATACTCTGAATGAGATTCTAGTGTCTCTAAAATAGCAATTTGATGTAGCATGAGTTCTACTCATGTAAAGGTGCACGGTCCACCTAAAAGGTTTGCTGGAAGGTAAGTGAAAGTCAGAGTTCCACATGAAAAAACACAGACAGTTAGCTGTTAAGGTTGCTTAGTTCCAGTGGAAGAATGCAATCAAACAAGTTGAACTTGATCTGAAGGCGCCATTTGCGCAAAATGGATCCATGGTGCTTGCACTTTACTCAGCCAGGTTCAGGTTGGGGGTTCGGTCCCTTCCCCGACCCCACACGCACACACCCGAAGGGGGACCACACAGCACACTCGGGGACAGTGGCGAAACGTTGTAGGATCTGCAAAAGAAAAAAGTATGACTTTTCTTGCAAATAACATTTGTCATTTAAAATGTACCCTTCCTCTTTTCCCTGTTTTATAATCAGCAGGACCTTTTTGGGGCCCTTTATTATAATTTCTGCAGGTTCTGGAGGGTCACTTGGGTCTTCAACCGACACATCAGCACTGAGGTTTTTATCTGCTGCACCACAGCTTCCCTTTTCTTGCACTGTCAGAAGGGCTGGGGCAGACTCATTCTTTACCAAACCTCCATTCACTGCACTTTTGACAAGTTGGGCCATTCTGTCTCCAATTTGTATGAATGAATCAGATTCTTTTCTAGTTATCAACATAATTTTGATTTCTCCTTGGTAATCTGCAGCAATCACTCCCCCTAAACCCTGATCAATTTGCCATTTCTATTCTGGTAACTTTCCTCTCTCTGTGACTGCTTGTGGGACAGATTGCTCTTGTGCGTGCTGCACAGTTTTTATCAAATCTAGGGGAATGTGCATCTCACTCATCTCTGCCCACCTGTAAGTGGCTTTTTCTCCCAGCTGTTCACATTTCTGGTGCACCCACTTAGCCATCCCCACTAAGTCAGAATTCTGGGTGAACACTTATCTCTCTGAATTATTCTCTTTAATATCTGCAAGGGAATTGAACCAGTTATGCACAAGCCATGTGGAAAACCAAACGGCTAAACCATTGGCAATGAACCAAGAATCAGCGTAAAAATGACACATCTCAAGCAGCTGTTTTTTTTTTTTTTAATATGTTTTTATTGTTTTGCCAGCCAAGTGGCAACATTTAAATGAAATACAAGAGGTTACATTATGTTTCAACATACATTATACATGTAATTATTACTTATGCACAGTCTGCAAATCCAGTATGAGTGCACAATTACTTGAATTGGGTTCTGAGAGTTGTGTTTCTACACACGAGGTGTATTCAACATGTGCGTAGTTATTCAAGAGACAAGATACATGGAGAGAGGAAGTAAGATAGGAGCTGTGGCGGTTCCGGAGGGCCTAGACCAAGGGGAGGGGGGGGGGAAGGGGGGGCCCAGGCAGGGGGGAGAGCCAGCCGTCGCAGGGGCAAGAGGTACCTTCCACGAGCTGTGTAGAGCGATTGTGTGTTCATCCCTGCGACAACGCCACACCAACACGCAGCCAAATCGCCCCCAGGCCACAAGAGACCAGCCCGCTGTCAGCCGTGGGCTGCTGTGCATGGGCAGCGGGCCACGATAGTAGGGATCAGCAGGGTTCGAAGTCCCTCTTCCCCAGTGCCCGTCGGCGCCCATCGGGGCTCCGACGATGCGCCTAGGGGCACCTGCAAGGGGCATTACAGTTTTATATTGGTTCATCTCCCCCCCCCCCCCATATGCCTCAGTCAATCTATATGATACTGTTTTACTGTGGTCATTAATGTGATATCCATTATCTCTTACTCATCTGTTTAGGGGGGGCGTTCATCGTCTTTGTTTTCTGCGGCTATCAAGAATAGGTTCCATACCTCTAGGCCTTTAACTAATATACCCTTAACCAGTAAATTCTGTAGTGTCTGTGTTTCTGCTTTGGTCCATCGTATTACCTCTTCTCGCCACTGGGCAATACTGGGAGCGCCAGGGGCTTTCCGTTTCATGGCAATGAGGCGTCTATACAGCACCAAAGCCAGGGCAATGCATTTATATGTACGTTTGCGTTTCTTGGGGTGGGGTAGGAGATAATGTGGTGTTTGTCCATTCGGCTAGTAACGTTACTATCTCTATCCATGTGTTCCGAATCGGGGGGCATTCCCATGTCATGTGATAGAAAGTGGCCTCTTCTGTGTCACATCTGGGGCATGTTTGCGGTGATCGGGGAAACATGCGTGTTATGCGGTGTGGTGATAGGTAAGTCTGATGCACATAATTAAACTGTGTGTATCGGAAGCGGGGATTACGTGAGACCTCGCAAGTCATTTTCATCGCTTGTTCCCATGCATTGGGGGATAGTGGTTCCGGTAGCCCACGATCCCATTTATTTTTTGCTTGTTCCTGTTTGTGTTCAGCCTGGGTTGTGAGGATGTTGTATATGTTTGATATACTTGATGGAGTGTTCGTGCTCCCCAACAGTTCGTGAAGCAGAGGGGAGACATCTGGTTCCGAGTTGCCCTTTCTCCAGTATTCTCGCATTACCTGCCTAACTGCTCCGTAAGCTATGAATCCTCCCCGGCCCAGCGCGTGCCTGTCGGCTAGTGCCTCATAGGTTTGAAATTGTCAATCCTGATAAATATCACCCAATGTATGTATGCCCCTGCTACCCCACGCATTCAGGCCCACTTTGGCTGCTATTTTTGCTAATGTCGGGTGAGCCAATAGTGGAATCCTCAGTGAGTACTGCGGATCTTTTGCGTTTTGCAACGCGTATCGGCCCCAAGCCCAGTGTGCAGTGTACAGCAGCACGTTGTTAGTGTGTGCTGGATTGGTTCGATTCATGAGGTATTGCATTATTTCTGTACCGCCGAGCTCTAGCGACACTCTCTGAGTTTCGGCCCCGGCTGGATTACCGACCCATGTGGATATCCATTGTATCTGGGCAGCTGCGTAGTACGCTTCAAATCTGGGGGCGCCCAGTCCCCCCAGCCTGAGCGGTTGGAGCACTTTTGTTAATGCAACGCGTCTACGACCATTGCCCCATATTAGATCCGTTAGTAAGCTATTCAGTAGTCTAAAAAAGGAGCTCGGGAGTATCAAGGGTAATGCCATAAAATAATAAAGTAGACGGGGCAGTACTATCATCTTTGCTATAGCCACTCTGCCCATAGGGGATAGTGGGAGTGAGCACCAGAAGGGTAAGGAGCCCCTCGTTGATCTGATCACTTGGCCAAGGTTACCATCTCTAAGGTCTTGATTGTTGTGGTATATATTCACACCTAAATATTTAAATGTTGTCTAGCACCATTTCAGGCCACTCGGACCCGTTAGTGTTCTCAATGCCTCGGGGACCGGGCGCATAGGGAATATGCAGGATTTTGTCCAGTTCACTGTTAACCCGGCCACTGAGCGAAATTTTTCCAGGAGTTCCAACAGGCCCGGAAGGGTTCCCGTGTGATCTTGTAGGAAGATCAGCGCATCATCCGCATATAAGGATACTATCTGGTGTGTCTGGCCGTCCAGTACACCCCATGCGGGGGCCATTATGCGAAGGCGGGCGGCCAAAGGTTCAATCGCTAATGCGAATAACAATGGAGATAGCGGGCATCCCTGTCTAGTGCCTCTACTAATGTTGAATTTTTCGGAGATCGTATCGCCCGTCTTAACCCTGGCTGTTGGGTCAGTGTATAGTATTTTCACCCAGCTAATATATGCTTGCCCGAAGCCCATCCGTTTGAGTGTCTCTGTTAAGAAAGGCCAACCTAGTGTATCAAACGCTTTTTCTATGTCCAATGAGACTGCAACCTGCTGATTGCCCTCTACCAGGGAATTTCTCATTAGACGCAGGAAATTCCTGATGTTGTTGAATGTGCTGCGACCGGGTATGAAGCCTGCCTGGTCTTGATGTACCAGCTGTGATATATATGGAAGCAGGCGATTGGCTAGTATTTTGCCAAGTAATTTGCAATCTGTGTTTAGTAATGATAATGGCCTATATGAGCGGACGTCCAAAGGGTCACGGCCTGCCTTCGGTAATACTGCTATCAATGCCTCACGACATGTATCAGGAAGTTTGCCTAGTTCCAAAGCTTCCTTTAGCATTGCCAAATATGGGGCCAAAATCTGCGGTTGAAACGTACTATAGTATTCTATGGGTATACCATCGCTGCCGGGTGCTTTGCCGTGTAACTGCTGCAATGCTCGTTGGATTTCAGCTATCTCTATCGTGCTATCTAGTTCTGTAGTTTGAGCAGCGGTCAGGTGGCTCAGGGTGGCACCGTTGAAGAAGTTGTTTAGATGGGCATTGGTGGGCGGAGGCCGTGCCTGGTACAGTGAGCTATAGTACTCTTTGAAAGTATTATTTATCTCTGCTTGTGTGTTAACTATCCGACCTGAATCCAGTCGGATAGCGCCTATGGGGGTGTTTCGGCGTTCGTTTTTTATAAGCCACGCTAATAATTTACCGGATCTGTCGCGTGTGTGCGGTCCATGTGATGTCAATAATCAAAGTGTCTAAGGCGGTTGTCTGACTTCGTCCATTTGGAGCGCATGTTAGTGAGCATATTCGATGTTATGGAACCTTTAGCGAATTCGCCTTCAGCTAACTGAATTTCTTGTTCTAATACTCGGAGTTCGCGCGTCATTGTTTGCCGCACTCCTACTGTGGTTGATATGCATGCCTCTCTTATGACTGTCTTGTGTGCATCCCATTCGATGGCCCTTGAGCTGGCCGTCCCTTCGTTCGATGTGAAATATGCTGAGATGTGTGTAGCAATATCCTTCCTAAAAGGGGGGTCTTGTAGTAGGTGCGTTTGTAATCGCCAGGTAGGAATACAAGAGCGAGGTCTGCCCCATCTTATTTGTACTATGAGTGGGCAGTGATCTGATATTACCCTGGCGGAAAAGTCCGCTCTCGTTATTTTATGTGTTAGATTCTGTGAGGTGAGGATGAGGTCTATTCGGGTATGTAATAGGTGTACTGGGGAATAGTAGGAGTACACTTTTTCATGTGGGTGCAAGTGCCTCCATATGTCGATCAGTTGACGTTCTGTCATCCATGCGTCCAGTATTTGGGCGTTTTTCATTGTTTGGGCGGCCAGAAGCGGGGGGTGTGATCTGTCTTTATCTATGTGTGGGACGCAGTTCATGCCCCCCCCCCCCCATATGCATGATGAAGTTAGGTCGTTGGTTAATTGTGAAGCCTTGGTTTGTAAGAATTCACCTTGTTTGATGTTCGGGCCATATAGCCCATTTATCATGAGTTCCTCCCCATCCAACAACCCCCTCAGTTGTATAAACCTGCCCTCCTTGTCTCTTGTGCTGTGTTGTACAGTGTAAGGGACACCCGGCGCTATCCAGATCAGTACCCCTCTGGCGAAGGAAGAGTCGCCAGCACTATATATTGAGCCCATCCAGCACTTTTCTAGCCGAGCAGCCTCTGTGGGTGTGATGTGCGTTTCCTGTAGTATTGCTATATGTATGTAGTGTCGTTTTAGGAACGCGTGTATTCTGTGACGTTTGCTAGTCCCGGCCATGCCCTTAACATTCCAAGTCATGAGATTATAACTGGGTTCCTTATTCATTGTGTTGTGTTGAGGCGTAGGGAGCTACCTGAGCTGTACCCGGCACACTCGCCCCCCCCCTGCCCCCCCCCCGCACCACCCCACCCCCAGCCCCCCATCCCCACCCCCGAGGAGTGAAGAGTAAGCCCGTAGTGGACTAAAGATAGAAAAGAAAGAGATAGATATAACAACAAAAAGGATAATGCGTCCGTTAAGTAAAGTGGCACAACCGGAGCCTAAAGTGTCTTTCAGAGAGGTCAGGTCCATTCGGATACCGTTCAGGTATAGGGGGTCGTGGGTTCCTTGATGTCGGGCCTTTGGGTGGCCCACCTGCAGGATATTTCACGTTTCTACAGTTCCATTCGCCTTGTGCAGCTTCCGGGGAGTCAGTCATGGATACTCATGTTAATGGCAGTCACTCACTGTGGAGCTCGGGGGCAGCGGCCCGGTGTCGGCGGCCCGCGACACCATAGTCGCTGCCGCCATCGAGGGGAGGCCATGGATGCCAGATCTACATGTTTAAAGTTCGTCCGCCGATCGCGGCGTGAGATCCGGGCCCGCCAGCAACGGGGAGGGGGATGGACTCGTATCTCCCCGTGTGAGGCGGAGTCATTGGTGTCCGTTTCGCTCCTGGCGTCCAGCATCCCACGGGCGAATGAGTTTGTGTCTTTTATTATTTGCGCACGATCCAATGCCATTTGCGCTTTTGTGGGGCGGGAGGATGTTTTGGTGTTTTTTTCCTTTTCTTCCTGGAGTTAGCGGTAGTCCATTCTTCAGATACTGTGTCTTCCTTGGTCGGGTCGGCCAATCCTTTAGCATGGATCCATGTCCATGCATCTTCAGGGGTGGGGAACATTAGGGTTTTCTCGTCCATGACGATGCGTAGTCGCGCTGGGAACATGAGGGAATAAGTGATGCCTTTTTCTCGTAGCAACTGCTTAACCTTGTTATACGCGATTCTTCTGCTTTGTACCTCCATTGTGTAATCGGGGTAGGCAGTTATTCTGCTGTTCTCGAGCATAATCTGGTCAGACGTTCTGAAGTGCTGAAGGACTAAGTCTCTGTCCCTATAATTTAGGAAGCGAGCTATTAGAGGTCGGGGTGGTGCTCCCGGTCTAGGCGGTCTGCCCGGTATTCTGTGTGCTCTTTCGATCACAGGTATTGTGTTGGGGTGCTGCTCTTTAAGTGTGTTCCTCAGCCAGGTCTCTAAGAACTCCTCTGCCTTAGGGCGCTCGGTTCTTTCTGGGATTCCAAGGAATCTGATGTTGTTACGTCTGGAGCGTCCTTCGGCTTCCTCAGCCCTGCGTTGTAGTAGTGTTATGTCTAGTTCCATTTTTTGCATTTTATTTCTCATTTCCACTACCTCTGGCTGGATAGTTTCCAGTGTCTTTTCAGTGTCGTGAACCCTTCCAGTTAATTTGCGTTGGTCGGCCCGCAGCAATGAGACTTCCTGTACTGCGGCGTAAATTTTCCCTTCTAGCGAGGATTTAGTGTCCATTATAGCTTGCATAATTTTATCGAATTGTAGGGAGTGCGTGCGTAATGTTTCATTCAGCTGTAGCTGTGTGGGCGATTGCGTTTCTGCTTGGCCAGTCGGCTGGGGAGGATCTCCTTCTCCCGTGGACCCCGTTTTGGGGTGTTTTGGTTTGACCATGATTTTCTTGTTGACCTGCACCAGATCGTTATTCCAGGGTTACCGGTTAGCCGCCTGCCAGGAGTGTCCGCTCACGCCTTCAGTCTTCCCTCAGCGCGTCTCCTAGTTCTTTTAGTCTGTAGTACAGGAGGGAGTAGCGTGCATCCGTTTTGATATTAGTGTCTGTTTTAGTTTCTCCGTTTTCTTGCTCCGTTTTTTGTAGTTTTGAACCCAGTCCGGTGCCCAGCCGATCCCCGCCGCGCGGCAGCCGCCGCTACCAGCGGCCAGCAGGACCCGGCTGGGTCCGCTGAGATGCGTGGTACCCCTCGTCAGGGGGGACAGCCCGAAATTCAGTGCTTCCGGAGGTTCCCAAGTTGCAGGCACTGATGTTACCGTTAGTGATGCCAGTGGACTGGTCAAGTTCGTTGCAGACCCGCGCGGCGCAGCTCGGCAGGAGCACCGGTTCTGTCAGGGAGCCGCGATACCACCCCCAGGCCCCGCGCCTGCGGAGCCCAGATGCCCAACTCGGTGCCGAGAGCCCCTCCAGAATAGCGCCGAGCGCCAGAGACCCGGGGAGGAGCCGGCCCGAGGCCCCGGGAAGCAGACTCACCAGCCGCGGGTGCCGACACGGCAGGCCGCCAGCTCCTCCTCGGCGCTCGATGGGACCCCGGCGTCGCGGAGAGGATCACTGCCTCGGTCAGTGGTCCTGAGTAGTTGAGTAGACGGCGCCCGCCTCAGAGAGGGTGGTGGACGCCGTTTTCAGGATGTTAATGTGGGCCAGGCACGGAGCTGCAGTATTATCCTGCCGCTCCGGTCGCCATGTTGGCCACGCCCCACATCTCAAGCAGCTCTTGCTTTAAAATCTGATACACATTGTACAACACTGTTCCTTCTATTGTGCTAGAAAACAGCATTTCAGTCAATGAATCATTAGTCAAACAAACATGCTTTTTATCCTCAGTGGACACGAATTCAAATGGTGCACACAATTTCACTGGTGACTCTTTTACCTGTGGTATTCTAGCCTTGTCTTGCAGGTACCAGTTCCAGTGTATGATCCTAGCTAGGGGCACTCTTTTCTTCCCCTGTTCCTGATTTACATGTAAATCAGTGTTTCCCCCTTGCACTGCGCAGAAACTTAAAGTCTGCATTATTTCATTTGCCAAGTCACAAGCGCGCAGCTGTATATAATTTTTCCTAGTGACCATATACCAAAGAGTTAGGATTTCACTCAGATGAGGGCTATTCTGTTTCCAAGAATCAAACAAGCTAATGAAACTTGGTGTCTCTTGCTTAGTGCCAACAGTAAGAAACTCTAAAATCTTTCGTTTTACACTTTGCGATGGTACCTCGTAAATCACATTCTGAGCTCCATTCTCCCTGTTATCAGTTAAGGAATGCACTTCAACTGCCAAAAAACCTGGCTCACACGGAGGCTCAGACTGGCCCACAGCTGTCTTCACCCCCTCATTACTGGAATGGGAAAAGACAGATTCTTCTAAAACAGCAGTTTTATAGATTTCAGCATTATCTTGCATTAATGTATTCTGGCTAATTTGCTCACGTAAATTCTCATTTTCATGTTCCAACTGCCTACATTTCTCCTGCATTTTTCAGTAAGCAGATAAAAGTATCCAAACCCTTCTGTCAAAAACAAAAGGATCATCATTGCTTGCAAAAGGCACATTTTCTAAATATGCTTTATCACAGAAAGAAAACATGTTTCTCACAGCACCATCAGGCAGTTTAACTACACATGCATTTTCAAACATGGTCTGCCGTGCTTCTGTAATTCTCCAAACAACAAAAAACAATTACACTTTTAAATTGTGCACTTAGAAATCTATAATTCGACCCCACTTCTGGTACCAAAATGTTCTGCCTTCCTACTTATCTCGTATTAGAGCTTGCAGAACATCTCTGGAATGCACTTCTGAGTTCAAAGAAGACCTTTATTGTTGTTAATTCTTCCCCAACCACAAGTTCTTGAGAGACGAATTAATAGACTTCAAGTATACGTTCAAATGAGTAAAAAGAGTCGCAGCAATGAAAACAAAATATATCACAGTACTTCTCAGTTGCAATGTACACAGGAGGTTATATATTTAATGCAAAGCGTATGAAATCAAATACTTCACCGTTTGAGCAAGGCGGCAGGGCCTACATACTCAGCTTCATCTTTCTGGGGTCTGCAAGTTGATGACTCCGGTCAACTGCGAGAAAGAGATTATCTACTCAAACGGGAGACTGGCAACTGGCACCTAGTTCCAGCCTGAAGTCAAGCAGATTCGAATCTAAATCTCTGAAGCCCTGAGTCATCCTTACAAAAGCACGCCCCCTCCTCTCAGACTCTGGAAAACTACGCAAGCCTTTGGAGACTGGCCAGATCTCCTAGACTTCTCCTCTTCCCAAGCCTGAGCAGAAAGGAAAACACCAAATGTACTCTCTCTTATCAGGTCTACTCTGGTGTGAAGAAAACAGCTTGGTTCATCTTGTGGAAAAACACAGCTTGGAAAAATACAGCTTGGATTCTCAACTGCAACGTCTAACTCCACTTTAAAGGCAATAGGCAGCTAACCTAAATATCAAATGTAATGTCTAATGTCATGTCAAAGCCAATAGGCAGCTGAGCTGAATACAAAATGCAATGTCTAATATCATGTCAAAGCCAATAGGCAGCTGAGCTGAATACAAAATGTAATGGTTAATGCAATGTCAAAGCCAATAGGCGGCTAAACTGAACAAAACATATAATGTGCTACTGGTGAACATTGAGCAACTAATATGCGCAGTGGTGAAACACAAAGTCATTGGTCAAACACAATTAATAGCATCACACCTTCATGATGAGGAATTGTGTCGCACACCAGCAGATTCATACACAAGACACTGGGGGCTACCTTGGTAGTGGTATGGGGAGTAAGACGATATTCCCTTAGGAAAGCATAGAGGGCACATTCAATATTCCTTCCATTGGCCACCGCAGTTCTCAAAACCTTATTCAATGTTTGCATGAAACGCTCAGCCTCCCCATTCGCATGTGGCCAGCGAGGAGTGATCTTGATGTGATGAATGCCATGGGAAGCTAAATAGCCCGTAAAGTCTTGACTTGAGAAAGGTGGACCCTTCTTCTTCGACTTAAGAAGATCATGGATGGCCATGATCTTCTTAAGTCGTGGCACGTGTGGGCACAGATGGTGGAATGGTGGAGTCAAGGATTTCAATCTCAGGATATTTTGAAAAATCATCGATGGCGACTAACATGTGTCGCCCATCGGGTAAACTCCCAAAAGCCATACTTGCTCGATACCAGGGAGTTGAAGGAATGGGCTTAGTGATGAGAGGTCCTGGAGGATCAGCCAAACCAACTGTCACCGTGTCACCAACAGATGTGACAGTGTTTTACAGTCAGTTCAACGTGCTAGTCAACACCAGAGAACCATACTTTGCACCGGAGACGTGCTTTGGTCTTGACTATCCCTTGTTGAGCGGCATGAGCGAGATGCACAAGTCGCTGCTGCAATGACGATGGGATCACCAAGCGTCATCCCTGTAACAGACAACCGTCCGACGATAGCACCAACTCTTGCAGCACTGAGTGAAGCGATGTCAGTAGCAGTCACACCTCTTCTGTCCGTCTGGAGATGTGATGTGTTACTGTGTGCCACTTCCCAGTGGTGACAGCCAAGATGACCAACTGTAGATACTCGTCAGTTTGAGTCACTGTTTTGATTTCTTCCAGGGATATGGGGAGAGGCCGGGATCATTCAACTACCAACCGCACATATTCTACAACTTCTTCGTCATCTGCCTCCTCACTCGCAGTTGCAGGTCTGGCATGTCGAGATAAATAGTATGCTGGGTTCTGGGCCCCTGGTCGATAAATCACAGAGAACTGGTATTCTTGGAGCTGGAGAATCCACTTTTCAATGCATGGATGTGGCTTGGATGAGGATCCATTGAAAAGTGGTATCAGGGGCTTGTGGCCTGTGTGAACGACAAAGGGTGGCCATATAGGTAGAGGTGAAAATGACAGAAGCCCCCGTGTACAGCAATGGCCTCCTTCTCAATGTGCAAGTAACGCTGCTCAGTGTCTGTCAGTGCACGACTGGCATAGGCCACGGGGGCCCATTCTCCGTTGCTCCCCTTTTGAGACAGCACTGCCCCAAGGCCTGTTGGACTGGCATCAACGGAGAGCTCAGAATCCTTGGAGGGATCGAAATAGACAGGGTTGGTGTGCTCTGATAGAGCCTGCTTGGTGGCTCTAAATGCTGCTTCTTTCCTGCTCCCAGCTGGCGTTGGACTCAGTTCTCTCAGGGGAGCTGTGAGGGAGGTAAGGTTCTGCATAAACCTCCCACAATATGTAACCATGCCCAGAAAACTCCCATCACAGACGTGGGAGCCGGAACAGACCGAATGTCTCTGACATTGTCCGGATCGGGCATGACTCCTTTCTCCAAGAAGTGATACCTTAAAAAAGCCATTTCCGGTTGTAGGAAGGCACACTTCTCCCTATGCAGCGTCAACCCATTCTCACGCAGCCACGTGAAAGTGGCTTGCAGTCTCTCAATGTGATCTTCAATAGTGCAGGAATGTACCAGAATGTCATCGCTGACATTGATGATCCCCTCAAGCCCAGCTATCCCTCTACGAAGTGTGTCCTGACAGACCTCAGCTGCACACGAGATGCTGAAACAGAGGCGCTTGTATCAGCAGAGTCCCATGTACGTTGAGGATGAAGTGATGGCCCGTGACTCCGGGGCCAGCAGCAGTTAGTAGTACCCTGCCCAGAGATCTATTTTGAGAACCATCTCGATCCATTCACCTCAGCCACAATATCATCGACTGTCGGTGTCAGGTGGCATTCCTTTTTAATTGCTACGTTGGGCAGTCTCATGTCCACACAGATTCGTACTTCGCCTGGTTGTTTAGGCTTGCAAGTGATCCCAGTGGGTGAGACCCATGGGGTCGGCCCTTCCACGTGTTCAATAATGTCTGCCTGCTCTAGCTTTCTCAACTCCTCCTCCACTTTGGGCGCAGATGGAATGCAACCTGTCAATGTTTCTACGCCACGGGTTTGATGGATTTTTCAGTATGGAGGTTGACCAACCTCCCCTTCAGGCACCCTATGCCTTCAAAAAGCTGAGAGAATTCTAAGACCAGATAAACAACCATCCCTAGGTGCACACTGAATGCGAATGACACCAGGTGAAGCCTCTCCGCTGTCTTGCAACTCCACAACATGCCTGCTCCAGCTTTAGTGACATAAATCTTGGCACTTGCTGTCTGCTGCCCATGAGTGAGGTCAATCGAGAAGACCCAAAGGCATAGACCCGAGTGTTGGTGGGACTGAGTGTCGAATGGATCGGTAATTTCTTGAGAACAGACTGTGCCAAAATGTTTATTGATGCTCCTTTGCCAAGGAGGGCAGATATCTGTTGACCACCCATCAGAATGGTACACCTCAGAATCCGTCGAAGAGGTTGGCCCCCATGTTGCGTGGCATGGATGACATGCACGGCCCCTTCACTGTCCTCTTCATTGTCATCCATATCTCCATCCTCCTCAGGAAATGTGACACTTTGAGCATAATTTACACTTTTGACTTTAGTGGTCTTGGTCTTTGTTGTAGACCAGCAAACCTTTGCAAAGTGGTTAAGTTTGTTTCAGTTCGTGCACCCGCTTCCCATGGGCCTGGCACAGTCCTTGGTGGGGGTAGACGCCTCCACACATGTAGCAAGTCCTGGGAGGGGGCTTTGGTTTGGGGCGAGCCTTTCTTTTTATCTGTGGACGTTGTTGTCACTGCACTTACTGGCTCAGTCTTTATCTGTTTTTGCAGAGCTGCCTCCATGTGCGCAGCTCTTACCTTGGATAATTCTTTGGATCACCCTATGGTGAGTATGTCTGCCATTGACATGCCCGGCATCTGTACGATACCCTCCCTCAGTTTACTGTGTGACACCCCTGAATAAACTGAGGTCTTATTTCATCTTCTGGATCCGTGAGGGTGAACATGCTGGCCATTTCTCAGAGCCTGGCGTAGAACGTATCAGCGGACTCTTCAGGCAGTTGACAGGCTTGTCTCAGTAGGAACCTCTCATACTCTGGATTTGCGAGAGGTTCAAAGTACAAATGGTTCTAGAGTGGGTATGGGAAATAATATTAGTGAAAAAGCCGGCTCAGGGGTTCCCACTGTTCTTGATTGTCCCCAACATCCACGGATGGTGTCCTGGTGCCTTGTCTGGTCGGTGATTGTTTGTTGCAGTTGCTGTCCTTCTCTTTCCTTATTTTGTTCATAAAAAAACAAATTTAGGTGCTTCTAGCTTGTGTGCAGCTTGTTTGTTCGTCTGCTGTCCTGACAGTCGGCTCAGGGCTGACACCCCCTTTTACAGGACTGGCTGGGCTGCACGCTGCTAACACATGGAGAAAACACAGGGGGGTTGGCCCAATCATACAGCTGCCAAGCTTCACCCATACCTACGTGCTCCAACAAGTTCTCCTGATGATTGGGAATTCAGCCCAGTGAGCATCGTCCATAACTACATGCGCCCGGAGTTGTAATGTTAGAGTGAGAGGCCCACCTGGGATCCACAGTGCTGGTTGGCCTTGGGCTGCCGCACGCTCCCTCTGGGAGACGCTCACGGGCAGGGGTGAGCGGAGCCACCCTGTAGACGTGCTCGCCAAGTGAATCGAGGCGGCGCGTGCAGGCTGTGTGCAGATGGCAGGCTGGACAAAGTGCTCCTCCTGTGGCAGAGCAACCGTCACCAGACTCCTGCCCCCTAGAAGTGCTGTGTGGCAGATCGGAATGGAGCGCCGTCGGCTCCAAGCCTCTGCCATGTGGGTTGCAGGATCCAGACCCACCCTCGTCGCCAGTTTGTGGTATGGTGTGTATACGTTTTGGGGTGTGCTAGACACGGGTGGTTGCAGTGCGAAATAAGACATGGACACAGCAGCGTTAGTTTATCAAAAAGCTGTTGGCGCCAAAACCAATCTTCTTTTTATTGCCTCCGCTTCCTGCGTCAGGAACAGACCAATGTACTATCAGAACAGAGGGGAAGCAGCCAGGCGGGTATGGGCCCAAACATAATACATATGAGATAATAAATAAATAAAGTTTTGGTAAAATAAAATACTTGGCTTACGCTTTGTTATCACCTCTGTGCATTTTCTGCAGTTTTTATATAGCGCAAACTTGCAGTTCTTTACATGAGCACTAGTTGTATGACACAGGGTGCCCATTCATTGTTTAAAGACTTGGAGAGATTTTGTCCAGAATCACAGGATGTTTATCGGAGGCTTAGACTCTGGTCACCAGTTCCACAGTCAGCAGCTTTGCTCCTAACAACACATCCTGCGTAGAGGGAGGCAGGCCGAAGCCACATGAAGGCTCGGCTCATTATGGACTTGAGGTTCAAACTGAACCTCAAGCTGTACCAGAGCGAGCCTTAAGGCCTGGCTCGAGCTTTCAGTGGCTCGGCCACCTCTAATATTCAAACATATTTAGTAAACAGCTAAACTTTGTCACTACTTCTATAGCTGTTCACACCACTAAAACTGGTTTGTATTGTAGCCAATGGAGCCTGAATTTTGTCCTGCAGTCCAAACATACTCTGTGTATGCAGGGAAAAAGTTAAAAAAAAAAAAAGAAGTGGGGGTGACTAACTGAGCTAGGCAGTATGCAAGTGACATCACGGAACGTGACATTGCATGTGGCATCACAGCCTATTACCTAACAGGAAGTGATATCACAAGAAGTGACATCACATCATAAGACCTCACACATATGTTTAGCAGACATATCACGAGTAAACTTGAGCACATTACAATATTTGACCATAGAGATATTTAGCGTCAAGGTTGTGACAAATAATTACACAACCCCAACGCAAAATCTGGGCCTCAATTTATACTTTTTTTTTTAAAACTGCCACGAATACATTTGCAACAAGAAGAGACATGTCAGTAAAACTGTTCTGCTTAATTGGTTGCAAAGTCTGCAGTTTACATTATCTTATGAGTTAAGACACCACCTGCATAGAGTGCCCAGCAAATCTCAGATAATAATAAAATGGTAAGATAACTGGAGGTTAATGCACTTGCTGGAGAAAAGGTGTTTTGTCTAGTCCCAGTTTTGCATCAAAGTATCATAGAGGATTGAAATGTCACCTGCAAAGCCCATCATGTGACATGCACATGACTATTTTTTATTTTATGTAGATGGGTAAGTGCATTACTGCTTTTAACCACTTCGCTGCCAGGCCTTTTCCCCCTCCTCTGCTGAGCCTTTTTTTGGCTATTTGGGGCAGTTTGTGCTTAGGCCCTCATAACTTTTTGTTCACATAAGCTACCCACGCCAAATTTGCGTCCTTTTTTTCCAACATCCGAGGGATTCTAGAGGTACCCAGACTTTGTGGGTTCCCCAGAAGGAGGGCAAGAAATTAGCCAAAATACAGTGAAAATGTCATTTTTTAAAAAACAAATGGGAAAAAGGGGCTGCAGAAGAAGGCTTGTGGTTTTTTCCCTGAAAATGGCATCAACAAAGGGTTTGCGGTGCTAAAATCACCAGCTTTACAGCTTTCAGGAACAGGCAGACTTGAATCAGGAAACCCAATTTTTCAACACAATTTTGGCATTTTACTGAGACATACCCCATTTTTACGATTTTTTGTGCTTCCAGCCTCCTTCCAGTCAGTGACAGAAATGGGCATGAAACCAATGCTGGATCCCAGAAACCGCAACATTTCAGAAAAGTAGACAAAATTCTGAATTCTGCAAGGGGTAATTTGTGTAGATCCTACAAGGGTTTCCTACAGAAAATAACAACCGAAAAAATAAAAATATAGAAATTGAGGTGAAAAAAACATCAATTTTTCTCTACGTTTTACTCTGTAACTTTTTCCCGCAATGTACGATTTTCGAAAGCAATATACTGGTACGTCTGCTGGACTCCTCTGGTTGCGGAGATATATAGGGCTTGTAGGTTCATCAAGAACCCTAGGTACCCAGAGCCAATAAATGAGCTGCACCCTGCAGTGCGTTTTCATTCTATACCGGGTATACAGCAATTCATTTGCTGAAATATAAAGAGTGAAAAATAGCTATCAAGAAAACCTTTGTATTTCCAAAAAGGGCACAAGATAAGGTGTTGAGGAGCAGTGGTTATTTGCACACCTCTGAATTCCGGGGTGACCATACTAGCATGTGAATTACAGGGCATTTCTCAAATAGATGTCTTTTTTACACACTCTCTTCTATTTGGAAGGAAAAAAAGTAGAGAAAGACAAGGGGCAATAACACTTGTTTTGCTAATCTATGTTTCCCCAAGTCTCCCGATAAAAATGATACCTCACTTGTGTGGGTAGGCCTAGCGCCCGCGACAGGAAACGCCCCAAAACGCAACGTGGACACATCACATTTTTTGAAAGAAAACAGAGGTGTTTTTTGCAAAGTGCCTACCTGTAGATTTTGGCCTTTAGCTCAGCCGGCACCTAGGGAAACCTAACAAACCTGTGCATTTTTTAAAACTAACTCACCTAATGAATACTCCCATGGCGCCAGCATTCGACGGAAATCTTCTTCCTAGCTTCTGCACGTCGACGAGGACGTCACATTTGCCCACGCGACGCCGCCTGACGTCATGCAGGCAATAAGAGGTCCTCGCCGACGTGCCGACGTCAGTTCCCCTTTTTCCGTGCGTTCAAAACGGTTATCTTCGAGGGAGCTACTGTTGCTTTCGAAGTTACAGTGTTTTTTCTGCTGCATGATTCTTCTCTGAGGTTACTATGTCTCAGAGGAAGTCTGGTTTCAAGCCCTGTCGGGAGTGTGGGGGCAAGATGTCCGTTACTGACCCACATTCGGACTGTTTATGGTGACTAAGCTCCGACCACGACGTCGCAACATGTGATTCATGTCAACACATGAATCCCAAGGCCCTAAAAGAGCGAGAGGCTAAACTCTTCATGGCGAAGTCAAAAAGGAAGGAGAAGAAGCATCATAGGAAGTCCTCCTCGCCGAAATCTCATCAGCGTCATCGAGACTCCCGGCGCCGTAGGGGTTCACGGCGCCATTCCAGCAGGGAGAGGTCTCGATCGAGGTGGCCTTCGGCTCGGCGTCGAAAGACTTGGGAGGTCAGTCCAGGCACCCCAGTATCTGGCTTTTCCTGCCCCTGGAGCCGATAATACCGCATTTTTGAATGCGATGTATACCATCTTCCAGCAGATGGCTCCAGGCGGTGCTCCAACTGGTCCTTCGGGGCCATTGGCTTTCACCTTGGGTGCTCCGGCGCCGCTACGGCCAGCACCCTTCATGCCCTTTCTCCCCTTAGGGAATGTGGGCTCGGCGCCGGTGTCGGCTCCGTTGTCCGCTCTGGTGGCTCCAGAGGTTTCGGCCCCGGAGGTTTCCATCCCGTCGACTTCGGGGTTTCGACCAGTGACTCCAACAGGACCATCAGAGACTCCGAGACGCGCCTCTCTTCATCCGGCTCCTACCTCGGCGTCGAAGCTGCCTGTGGCGCCGGACATGGCGTCCGATGGATCCGGAGATCGGCGTCAATCCTCGACTTCGGCTGATGCCATGTCGACGCCGCGTATTGAAGAAAGGCTACATTCTAGGAGACGTGCTCTCCGTCTCTTGGAGGAGCAGGAATACCAACGGGTCTTGGAGGAAGGAGAGATTGAGGATTCTGGCGAGGGTCTTCATGGTCTGGATACAGCTAGTGGACTGGATACTTCCCCTGAGTGGGACTTGTCATCTCCAGGGGAGTATACTGAGGAGGCAGCCACTTTTCACGCTGTAGTAAGAAAGGCAGCTAACTTTCTTGAACTGCCTCTGCCAGTAAGGAGGCGAAACAGAATTTGTTAACTGAGGTCCTACATCCGGCCTCTACTGCAGCGGAGCCTCTTTTACCATTCAACGAGGCTTTGCTTGATCCGGTGTTGGAGGTGTGGAAGAAGCCAGTATCTTCCTCGGCTGTTCATAGGGCTGCGGCCAGGAGGTATCAGGCTGGGCCATCTGACCCTGGCTTTCTGTCCAGACACCCTACGCCAGAGAGCTTGGTGGTCCAGGCCTCCTGTTCTTCTAGATCTGCGCCTGGATCTTTTCCGACGGTGCCGGGGGACAGAGACTCCAAGAAGTTGGACTCACAATCCAAGAAAATATTCTCGTCCTGTAGCATGGCGTTGAAGTCCACTAACGCGACATGTATCTTGGGGAGGTACATCTATGCTCTTATGGACGAAATAACATCATCACATACGGAGCTTCCCCAAGGTCTCTTTATTATCGTCTCGGATGCCCAGGCTGCTGCAACCCAGGTTATCCAATCTGGGTTGGATACGACTGACTCAGTGGCTAGGGCGATGGGCACGGCTGTGGTTGCGAGGAGACAGGCTTGGCTTCGCAACTCAGGGTTCTCTGCGGACGTGCAGTCGACCCTGTTGGACCTCCCGTTTGATGGGGACAAACTTTTTGGAGCCAAAGCGTATTCGGCCTTGGAAAGGTTTAAAGAAAGCAGGGCAACAGCCAAGTCGTTAGGACTCCAAGCCGCTTCTTCTGTCTCCTCCAGATTTTTTAGTAGGTTTCGTGGATTAGGACGTGGCTCTTCCTCCTCTTCCTTTCGGGGGAGATTCCAGCAACCTGCCTTTTCCCTCACCTTTAGCTCAATTAGAGGGAGGGGTAGGGCCCGCACCAGGGGAGCCTCTCAGCAGCACTCTGCCTCTTCCTCTGGAGGGGTGCAGCAGGGGAAGCAGCCTTAGGCTTCCACCAATTCCCACTCACTCTTCTCCTGTAGGGGGAAGGTTACTGCATTTTCTTCACAATTGGGAGGCTATTACATCAGACACTTGGGTTATCAGCATTGTGGGAAAAGGCTACACCCTTCCCTTTCGGGAGTTTCCGCCCCCCATCCCGCCCGGCCATCTTATTGTTCAAAAGAACACCTCCTGTTGTTAGAACAGGAGGTTCAAGTCCTCCTTTTAAAGGGCGCGGTGGAGTTGGTCCCAGAGCAGGAAAGGGGTCGAGGTTGTTACTCGAGGTACTTCCTGATTCCCAAGAAGGATGGTCGGTTGAGACCGATCTTGGACCTGAGGATCTTGAATTGGTTCCTCAAACAGGAAAAGTTCAAGATGCTGACCCTAGCTCAGGTGCTTTTGGCGTTGAACAATGGAGATTGGATGGTGTCTGTCGACTTGCAGGATGCTTATTTTCATATCCCGATACTCAAGTCGCACAGGAAGTATCTCCGGTTTGTGGTGGGGTCGCAGCACTATCAGTTTGCGGTCCTTCCGTTTGGTCTTACTTCAGCACCCCGAGTCTTCACGAAGGTGATGTCGGTGGTTGCGGCAGAGCTCAGAAGGAAGGGGATAGCAGTATTCCCTTACTTGGATGACTGGTTGATAAAAGCCAAGTCCCCGGAGCTTGTGTTGCATCATCTGCAGTCAACAACCCAGTTGTTGTACGACCTTGGCTTTTCGGTGAACGTGCCCAAATCTCACCTAGAGCCCTCTCAACGCCTCCTGTTCATAGGGGCAGTATTGGATACAACATTGGATCGAGCCTTTCCTCCGCCTCAGCGGATTCAAGATATTCAGGAGTTGAGTCCAATGTTTCGAAATGGAGCGGTCGTTCCAGTCCTCAAGGTCCTTCGTCTGCTCGGTCTGTTTGCCTCCTGCATACTGTTGGTCACGCATGCTTGCTGGCACATGAGGGCTCTTCAGTGGTGCCTCCGAAGGCAGTGGTCTCAACACAAAGGAGATCTCGAAGGTTCTGTCAAGATCTCCAGAGATGCTGCTGCGGACTTGAAGTGGTGGATTGCGGGCAACAATCTTTCACAAGGAAAGCCGTTAACGCAGTCACCACCAGTGACCACGGTCATAACGGATGCTTCCACTCTAGGGTGGGGAGTTCATCTGGGGGATCTGGAGATCAAAGGGCTTTGGTCTCCAGAGGAACAGATTTTTCATATCAATCTGTTAGAGTTGCGGGCGGTACGTCTGGCTCTCTTGGCCTTCCTCCCATCCCTTCGCGGTCAGTCGGTTCAGGTCCTAACGGACAATACTACAGCGATGTGGTATATAAACAAGCAGGGAGGAGTAGGGTTGTACCTTCTCTGCAGAGAAGCTCTTCGACTATGGTCCTGGGCAAAGGACCATCAGATTTGCTTGGTAGCAAATCATCTGGCCGAAGTCTTGAATGTACGTGCAGACAATCTCAGTCGCCATTTCTCGGCCGACCACGAGTGGCATCTCCATCCAGATCAAGTCCGTCTAATCTTCCAGTTGTGGGAGGTTCCTCGGATAGATCTGTTTGCCACCCGGGAGAACACGCACTGTCCGTTATACTGCAGTCTCCAGTATCTGGTGCAGGGGGATTTGGGGGACGCGTTTCAGAGAACCTGGTGCGACCAGTTGCTTTACGCGTTTCCCCCCATACCCTTGATTCCTCGAGTATTGAGGAAAATTCGCCAAGACCGGGCCCAAGTAATCTTAATAGCTCCGGATTGGCCAAGGAGGGTGTGGTATTCCGACCTTCTCCAACTCTCAATGTGCCCTCCGCTCCGTCTCCCTCTCAGGGCAGACCTCCTCTCGCAGTCGCAGGGGCAGGTTTTACACCCCAACCTCCAGAGCCTGCACCTTCATGCCTGGAGATTGAACGGGGCAACCTGAGTTCCTTCTCTCTCCCACCTGATGTAGTGGATGTTATCTTAGCGGCCAGGCGACACTCCTCTAAAACTATCTACGCTAATAGGTGGTCTAAATTTGTGGTATGGTGTGGAGAGAGACAGATTGATCCCTTACGTGCTCATTTGTCAGATGTTTTATCTTTTGCTTTGTCTCTAGCGCAGAAAGGTTGTGCAGTGGCTACTATTAAAGGTTACTTGTCTGCCTTGTCAGCCTTCATTTGTCTTCCAGACCAACCATCGTTATTTAAATCCCCTATAGTTCTTAGATTCTTGAAGGGCCTTATGAATAAATACCCTCCAAAACCTTTCGTTATGCCTCAATGGGATTTGTCCTTGGTCCTGACTTTCCTTATGGGGTCCCCTTTTGAGCCTATGCATTCTTGCCCCTTAAGGTTCTTAGTTATTAAAACAGTTTTCCTGGTGGCCATAACATCTGCAAGGAGAGTGAGTGAGTTGCAGGCTTTATCGGTAAAACCCCCTTATACAACTTTTTATGTGGATAAGGTGGTGTTGAGGACCAAGGCTGCTTTCCTTCTGAAGGTTGTTTCACCCTTCCATTTGGCCCAGGCAATTACTTTGTCCACGTTCTATCCTCCGCCTCATCCTTCAAAGGAGGAAGAGAGACTACATCGCTTGGACCCAAAGAGGGCGTTAAGCTTCTATATTGACACAACGAAGGATTTCAGGCTGGAGGATCAGCTGTTCATCGGATACGTGGGCAAGAGGAGAGGAAAGGCAGTCCACAAGAGAACACTCTCCAGGTGGGTTGTTCTTTGCATTAAAATCTGTTACTCTTTAGCAAAGAAGGATCCTCCTGATGGTATTAGAGCTCATTCCACCAGGGCTAAGTCGGCCACTTCGGCCTTGGCTAGAGGTGTTCCTGTGGTCGACATCTGCAAGGCCGCAACTTGGTCGTCCCTTCACACTTTTGTGAAGCATTACTGTTTGGACTCTGAGGTCAGACGGGACGGCCATTTTGCACGGTCAGTGCTGCAGGATTTCTTGGTTTGATCATACAGGCACCCACCACCGAGTGCGGTACTGCTTTGGGACTCTATTCATTAGGTGAGGAATCCACAGGTAGTGTATCCATCAGAAGAACGAGTTACTTACCTTCGGTAACGACTTTTCTGGTGGATACATTATCTACCTGTGGATTCCTCACGGTCCCACCCGCCTCCCCGTTGCCTTTTTGGTCTCACCAAGTAATCCTTGAGTGTGCTCCTCTTGGTCTTTAGGACTGAAATACATTATGTATATATGGATATTTGTATATATATTTCTTTGTGTATATACATATTTAGTGTATATATGTTTTGTTTGAAAAAAAAAAGAAAGTTATAATAAATTTATAGCCATTTTCTTGCAATGATGTGTGCTTTACAATGTTATGAGATGTTGCCTTTATCTTTCATTGCATGGGATTATTATTCTCAGGCACGTAAAAAATGTTGTCGGCACGTCGGCGAGGACCTCTTATTGCCTGCATGACGTCAGATGGCGTCGCGTGGGCAAATGTGACGTCCTCGTCGACGTGCAGAAGCTAGGAAGAAGATTTCCGTTGAATGCTGGCGCCATGGGAGTATTCATTAGGTGAGGAATCCACAGGTAGCTAATGTATCCACCAGAAAAGTCGTTACCGAAGGTAAGTAACTCGTTCTTTTGGCCTCTAGCTCAGCCGGCACCTAGGGAAACCTACCAAACCTGTGCATCTTTTAAAACTAGAGACCTAGGGGAATCCATGATGGGGTGACTTGTGGGGCTCTGACCAGGTTCTGTTACCCAGAATCCTTTGCAAACCTCAAACTTTGGCTAAAAAACATATTTTCCTCACATTTTGGTGACAGAAAGTTCTGGAATCAGAGAGGAGCCACACATTTCCTTCCACCCAGCGTTCCCCCAAGTCTCCCGATAAAAATGATACCTCACTTGTGTGGGTAGGCCTAGCGCCCGCGACAGGAAATGGCCCAAAACACAACGTGGACACATCACATTTTTTCATAGAAAACAGTGCCTACCTGTGGATTTTGGCCTCTAGCTCAGCCGGCCCCATGGGGGGGCAGAAATGGCCTAAAATAAACTTGTCCCCCCAACCCCCGGGAGCGACCCTTGCCTACGGGGTCGCTCCCCCTGTGTGACATTGACGCCAAAAAAAAAATCCCCGGTGCCTAGTGGTTTCTGCCCCCTTGGGGGCAGATTGACCTAAAATCGGCCAATCTGCCCCCAAGGGGGGAAGAAATTGTCTAAATACAATTTGCCCCCCAGGGGAGCGCACCTTGCCTAATGGGTCGCTCCCCATCTGTAAAAAAACAAACAAACAAAAAAATAATTTTTGCCCTGGCGCCTAGAGGTTTCTGCCCCCCCTGGGGGCAGATCGGCCTATTGTTATTAGGCCGATCTGCCCTCAGGTGGGGCAGAAATGGCCTGAAATAAGTTTGCCCCCCCGCGGATCGACCCTTGCCTACAAGGTCGCTCCCCTTGTGTGACGGTGCAAAAAAAAAGATCCTTGGTGCCTAGTGGGGCAGATTGACCTAAAATCGGCCGATCTGCCCCCAAAGCGGGCAGAAATGGCCTAAATACAATTTGCCCCTCCAGGGGAGCGACCCTTGCCTAAGGGGTCGGTCCCCATCTCTAAAATAACAAAACAAAAAAACAAAAAATTGCCCTGACGCTTAGAGGTTTCTGCCCCCCCTGGGGGCAGATCGGCCTAATAACAATAGGCCGATCTGCCCCCTGGGGGGCAGAAATGGCCTAAAATAAATTCCCTCCCCCCCGGGGAGCAACTCTTGCCTACAAGGTCACTCCCCTTGCGTGACGGCGCAAAAAAAAGATCCCTGGTGCCTAGTGGTTTCTGCCCCCCGTGGGAGAGATCGGCCTAATTAAAATAGGCTGATCTGCCCCCATGGGGGGGCAGAAAAGGCCTAAAATAAATTTGCCCCCCAGGGGAACGACCCTTGCCTAAGGGGTCGCTCCCCTTATGTGAAAAACAAACAAAAAAAAATAACTCCCTGGTGTCTAGTGGTTTCTGCCCCCCTTGGGGGCAGATTGGCCTCATAAAAATAGGCCAATCTGCCCCCAAGGGGGGCAGAAATTGCCTAAATATAATTTGCCCCCTAGGGGAGCGCCCCTTGCCTAGGGGGTCGCTCCCCACCTCAAAAACCAAAAAAGTAAACCAAAACAAAACAAAAAAATTATCCCTGGTGCCTAGAGGTTTCTGTCCCCCCTGGGGGCAGAAAAGGCCTTAAAAAAAAATGCCCCCCCTGGGAGCGACCCTTGCCCAAGGGGTCGCTCCCTTATGCCACTTTCCCTTTTGAAACAGACATCCCTGGTGTCTAGTCGGCGTTTTGACAGCCGGATTGCTTTACAATCCGGCTGCCAAAACGCAGAGAGAGACTTCAAAGGGAAGGAAATAACTTTCCTTCCCTTTGAAGCCTCTCTGCCTCCTCCACGTGATCGGAAGAGAAATGCTTTGCATTTCTCTTCCGATCATCGTGCTGGAAGCTGAGCTTCCAGCCCGAAGGAGGAGGCATTGTGATTGTCAGCGCGCTCTCGCGCACTGACGTCACAGAGGGGGGTCGGGGTGGAAGGTGAAGGGCTTCCCCTTCCATCCCTGCCTTGGGGGGGTGGGGGGGAACCCCAAAGAGGGAGCGCTAGTGCTCCCTCTGGGCTGGGTGCCCAGGACGTAATGGTTACGTCCTGGGCACAGCAGCACTGTGCCGCAGGACGTAACCATTACGTCCTCGGCACAGAACCGGTTAACACAGAGATCCTTTTGTTACTTACAGTTCATAAATTGTAATCCTTCTAATGTGACACAGTGAGCTATGAACAGGGCCACTGGATTTATGCAGTGTGAGAGGGCAAAATTATGTGGCATAGTTTAGGAAATTATGCAGTAGGAAAAGGCATATTTTGTAATAATATTACTTCATTAGTTCAACAATTGTAAATGTCTTAACACTGTCTGGGCATTAATTGTACCTCGTTAGTGCCATTTTAAGACCCAAAAGTAGCGATAAGCAACCAGTTGTCGCTGCACTTTTAGTAAATTTTGCACCGTTCGAGCTAAAAACAATTTTTGTTGTTAAAATCTGCAGATTATGCAGCAGATTATGGATTATGTGGCAAATATGTAATTATGCGAAAATCGCTGCCGCCACACAATCGCATCATTCCAGATGCCCTGGCTATGAAGGACATGTGACTCCAACACCGTGTAACCCTCACTGCCTTATGTAACACATCATGTACATTGCTTTACATACGCATGGTATATTGTCAATGTATAATGTGTACATGTGATATAAAGCACTCCGAAACCCTGGTTTGGAATGAGAAGCGTGTGAAAGAAATAAAGCAAAATAGTTGTATTCAAATTGTTATTTGTGTAAATGCTGGGACAGACCAACACATCTGTTATTCTTACAGTGCATGCATATGTTGTATATACAGTCAGAAACATGCCTATTTTAAGGGCCTGTGAAGTAATAACAAGCTCTGAGCCTCTGATTCCCCTCCATTACACTTCCAGTTGTTCCACATACCTCCCAGAAAAGAAGTCCACATGGCCCCTTAACTTCAGCCTTTGGCCCTCATTACAACCCTGGCGGTCCAAGACCGCCAGAGCTGTTGTGGCTGAAGCACCGCCAACAGGCTGGCGGTGCTTCAGAGCGGATTACGACCGCGGCGGTAGCACCACGGTCGCACCGCCGGGGCCGCCGGTTTCCTGCCACATTTGCCCCAGCGGCGATAATCTGCCAGGGCAGCGCTGCTTGCAGAGCTTCCCAGGGGATTACGAGTCCCCCTACCGCCAGCCTTTTCCTGGCGGTTTGAACCGCCAGGAAAACGCTGGTGGTACGGGGAGTCGCGGGGCCCCTGGTGGCCCCTGCACTGCCCATGCTTCTGGCATGGGCAGTGCAGGAGCCCCCTGACAGGGCCCCGTGCAGCTTTTCACTGTCTGCATAGCATATGCTCACTCCCACATTTTTGGACTGATGCTGCTGGTTTTTTACTCTGACATTTTTGTTGTTTTGGTGTCTATTTACTCATAATATAACCTATTTTTATAAATTGGTGTGGGATTTTTATTGTGTGTTGTGTCTCACTTATTTACTGTATTGGTGTTTAAGTTAGGCATGCCTGCTCGGTTACAGCTACCTGGGGTTGAGCAAGGGGCTAATTTACTGAAACTTTTACTAGACCTATATTTTGTTAGTGACCTTAATGCCAGTGGTAGGTTCATACTTACCACTACCAACAACCCACTTTCCAACAGTCTGCATCAGCAACCTTTGGAACCCCTCAAAGAGGACTTTGTGGGTCCCCGAAATCCATGGACAGAGTCGCCCCCGCTCACCTACCTGTGGACAGAGGACTCGATCAGACTTCACCCCCATGGACTACACAGCATCAGGATGACCCTTGAGCATCTCTGAAACTGCGTCACTCAGCATGAGGACTACTCCTTCACCATCTACGACGGTCATCCTGTAAAGTTTGGATCATGCTCTAAAAACGCTCTGGTGGCCATGCAGCTGTCCAAAGTCTCCTCTCTGGCCCCGCAGGCCTCTGTCCTACCGGAATTTGTCTCCCAACTTGGGCCGGAGTTGCTAAATTAACTTTCCAAACAAGTTTTTGTTGACCAATACTTGTTTGCTGTTAATGCTAAAGTTATTTATTCTTTTAAAATTCTATATCTTCAGAACCCTCTGGTGGGTTTTGATGATCAAGGTCTCTAAAAATAAAATCTATTTTTCTAACCTGGTGTCTTGTTTCTTTTGTCGTGTTGTGTGACTTTCTTATTCTGTTTTTGGTGGTGTTAAATGCTTTACAGATTGTTCCTAAGCCTTTCTGCTTGCAGCCACAGCAACCCAGGATTGAGCTTAAGATTGAGTAAACGTACTTGACTGGACCCAAGACTGTATTTGTGAGTGTACTGCACGGTAATGCTACAAGCCATACCATATAGTACACCCCACATCCTCATATTCGTGACTAGCGGTGGGATCCAGAACTGGTGCTTAGCTATGCAGACAGTTAATAAGTTAGTGACTGACCTAAAGTGTTTTTGCCAAGTCGAGAAGTGAAAGTTTGACCAAGTTCTGTCACTTAAGGCACCTTCTTGTGCAAAGAAACGTTAAAGTTACAAAAAGCTTTTTTCTTGCTTCTAAAAATCTTCAAGGATTAGGGAAAAGGAATAGACTTGGCCACCTTGCCTACTTTGAATATCAATGAGTTAAGGGCTTTACGCAAAGAGAGGAAAATCGTACCAGGGGTTTCAGCTAAAAAAGGATGACCTGAAGAAAGCCTGGGATGAGGTAAGGAAGCAGAGTCTATACTGGGGGTAAGATTACCCCTGAGAGTGGGGAAGAGTAGGACAGCAGTGACCCATTTACAGAGCGGGGACCAAGAGAGTGTGGTTCCCCACAATTCATTCTAGGCACAACTCCCTGTCTGGGAGTGAGAGAAGCTTCCTATCTGTGAGGAGGCCTAAGGACATAGTGGTGCAACTTACCCTCTTGGAGCTACAAGAGAGGAAGTTGGCATCAGTGGAGAAAAGTTTGACCCTGGAAGAGAGAAGGGCCAGGCTGGGGTTGAGACCCCATGCGATTGGTGGTAGCAACAGAGTGACAGAGGTAACTGCTCAGGGTGCCTATGATCCAAGATTTGCAGAAGGGATTGTGCCCAAGAATACTGAGGGGGAATGATATAGACAAGTGACTGGCATCCTAATGGAGAGCTCTTAGGATGAGAAGGGTGGGCGCGCAGCACTGTGGATCCTAATTGTGTGCGCTCATTCCAACTGTAGGGGTAGATAAATTGCTGACACTAGAGGATGAAGTGGCAGAACCTTAAAATCACATGAAAGGTACACTCATTGAGCTCCTTGTTCTCACTCCTGAAGAGTATAGACAAACGTTTAGGAGCACACAAAAAGGAAGCAATGCAATCATGAATTGATCTTGTAAGTCACTGGATGTGTGGATTAAGGTTAGCAAGGTTGATACTTATGAGGTTTTGTACAATTTAGTGGCCAAAGAGGACATTTTGACAAATTGTCCCTCAGAGAAGCTACACCAGCATCTGGTAGACTTTAAGTTATCTAGCCCTAGAGAGCTGAGGAAAATAGCTGATGAGTGGGTACGCACTAGGGTAGGGGTCTCCAGCCTTTTCTGCAGTGAGAGCTACTTCTGATCAGTGAAAATCATAGTGAGCTACCTAAGGCTAAGCAACGTGCGCATTATTACGAGACACCCACACCCCAAACTTCCTTGACTTTAAGCCTAAAGTTCATAGAGCCAGATACTATGGTTTGAACAAAATACTTTGACTGGGGGTACTATGACAGGGCTGTCACATGTGTCAGTGAGAGCGTGTTCCTTGGGGATATATGAACATGTGTGTATATGAATGGGCTATATTTGCATGGGTAACTGAGAGCCAGTGTTGAATGTACCTGTGGCACAGGGCATAGCTTTCGCTATATGTGGCACTGTTACAAGTATAACACAAACATACAATCGGCATTTTAAATTGGAGAAATTTTAAGTGCAAAAATCTTCATAATGTGGAACATTTTTCTGCGCTTTAAATGTCTACCATTTAAAAATGATTGTATTTTTCAGTTATAAATATTGCACAGTGGGAGCAAGGCCACTGGCCACTGGGAGCAAGAAGCCTGCTATTTGTAAATGTAACACCTTGAAAAATAATTCGAGAAAATTAAAAAGAAAAGTTAACTTAATTGTAAGGTAACTTGTCATTTTCTCCAGTTGAAGTCGATTGAAAAACATCATTTTGTTCCCTCTTCCAATTCTTAGTTGACAAAGACTTTTATTTAAGAGTTAACTACCTCAGTGCTTCAGTTCTTCACCTCTGTGACCTGGTTCATAAATATGACTCCAACACTGCTCCTTATCAGGCCCTACTATCTGCTGCCTGGTGATATTAATTTAAAATACGCACAGTCTTCCCTTAACTTTAAAAGGAAAAATGTGACCCTGAGCTTATTTGAAAATGAACTCCAGGTTGTGAGCTACTATGAAGGGGTGTCGGAGATTCTAGTAGCTCGCGATCCACTGGTTGGACTAGGGTATCCAAAAAGTCCTCTTGTGCTGAACACAAGAAGGGAGGACAGCCCCCTCCAGGGGGAAGGTGGTGGTGTGAGATAAAAAGTCAGAGAAACCCAATGAGTCCCAAAAGAAGCATCTAGGTGGGGGGAGGCCACTCCCAAAGGTATTGTCATTGTAGAGATGGAGTTTGAATTTGTCCCTAGGAATTTCAGGGTGGAGCCATGTTAGTGTCCTTGGGTGAGTAGGAAATTGAACCTTTGCCCCATTGGTATGCTAGCATGGTGAAGTACAGACAATGGTAAAAAATCAATGGGATGGAAGTTCAGGCCTTGAGGGATACAGGTGCCAGCATAAACATGGTGAATGTCCTAGCTGGGTACCCTAAACCAGATATTAATACCAGATGAGGTGCATGAAATGGTTAACTCTGCCAATTTTACAGTCATATCCCATTGCTGTGGTAGACCTTGAGTGTGGAGAGGTTACTGGCCCTAAGAAGGAAGCTGCGTCCCCTGCCATTCCAGTGGAGTGTCTGCTGAGCAATGACTTTGAATTGTCTGCCTGGGCAGAGGTGGATAGAAGGAATCATGCAGCAATGCTGGGTCTGCTTGAGTGGGTTTATGTTTCCACTAGAGAACAAAGAGCTTTGAGGGGAAGTCCAGGAACTGTGGATTCTGAATTAGTGGCTTCAATCCCTAGTACAAGAGGAAAGGCAGGTAGCCTAGGAAGGCATCTGCAAAATGTCCACAGATTCATAAGTAGCCCAACACTCAGGAGGAAAGCCTGGTCTCTGAAGGGGAGGGAACTGCCTTGAAGGATTTACCTAACTTGGAGGACCTTCAAGGAGCAGGTGGTCCCTCCATAGAGGCCATTACCCAAGGACAAAAGACTTGCCCCACCCTTGAAGGCCTGAGACGGTTAGCTGTCAAACAGGAGAATGGAGATGTCAGTGGGACCCATAAGGTGTACTCGGAGGAGGAAAACCTGTACAGTGAGGCAAGAACCCCTACACCAGGGGCAGCCAAGAACAGTGGTGGTCCCCCAACAGTACATGGAATTTCATTACAAGACTGGAGGCTACCAATATGCAGTAATACCTTATTGCCGCCCCAAACTGCAGCCCTTTAAAGATCAATAAATACATCATAAACAGAAAATGTAAAAGTGGAATTTCAAAAGTAATATCAGTCCATAACAGCCAGGCATATTACTCTTTTATTGGCTGCTCCCCAACAAGATAAGTATCGCCTTCATTTGTGCTTATTCATTATATATATATATATATATATATATATATATATATATATATATATATATAATTTTCGAAGAACGGTGCAACATATTTTAGCACCAAAAGGCTGCACAATATCCAAGAGATCGTGGAAGGTAGAAAATGAGCACAGTTCAAAAATAATTAATGTAAAAAATCGTCAGCTCCATTTATTAGAAAAGTTCATACAGGCAAATAAAAATAAACTTCAAAAAGGTCACTTCAAACATACATATAATAATAATCAAATTAGTGCCCAAAAAGAACAACAAACACACGCTGTCCCGGCCAAATGTTATATATTGCTGGTATTAAAAATGTTATCCTGATTTACTGATAAACAGGTGAGTACAGCTTTATATTAAGACTATTAGATTTACTTACTGGTTTAGGTGAGTATAGCTTCCACCCCTCCGATTTATGGTCAGGTTTCTGGTATTTTTTTGGTATTATTTCCTTCTTCTTTCGTACCATTTTCTGAGGCTTCTTTAAAGGCTTCTGCATTATCTGCGAGTTCTTTAAGGCCGAAACAAGTGCTTAAAGCATTCCAATTAGGAAACCTTTCCTTGCGTTTTGCACCCCGTCTCTTTGGAAACGGGGAGAGAGTTACTTGCCTCGCTTCCCTGGCTCCAGGTTTACTTTCCGCCAGTGGTATGCTCCTCGAGTGTGACGCCTAAGGGCGGGCCACTTACTCTGATCGCCTTTTCCCGTAGAGCATGTCCGGCATAGAGCGTGGTGCCCATTTTGTGGTTGAAAGTATTGACAGCAGAGTCCTCGTTAAAAATAGAAAGAGGACTCACTGCGTACGGCCATGTTTATTTGGGCATCAATATGTTTTATGATGCCTCATGAACGTTACTATGGTAACACATATTGAAACTGTTGCAGTTCTTACCTGAAAAGGGACACAACAGGCATCAAAGGGCCTGCTGACTTTTTATTCAAACAAATTAAGACTAAAGACTGTAAGAGATTTTAAGGGATTTTTTTTTTAGAAATGAGCTTGTTTTGAGTTTTTCAAACCTCTTGTGACTTATGTCTGAGCAATCATCCTCCCAAGTGGCCTCTGCCCCTCCCCTTAATGAGGATGTTACTAGAATTTATTTGGATAAAGAGTAACAATACCCTTAAACAAACTATTGAAGCCATTTTTAATAAGAGAAACAGAGGCCCTCTGTCAGAGGAGGAGTATTTTTCCCCGTCTGAGGAGGACTCTACTGTTGTCGCCAAAAAAGTGGGTAAAGCGTTAAAGAAAAGCAAGCATTTATCAAGGGAGACGCATAATGTCAATAGGGACATGAGACAGGGTAGTTCAAGCGCTACAAAAGACCACGGTATTCAACGCGGCACAATTAGAAGGAGCATCCAATCTGGCACAATTGATTTAGTTATCCCTCACGGCACAAGTGGAATGAGTGGCCTTTTTGTCACAAGAAATGGCTTGTACTCCCAACATACATCTAGTGCTGGTTTATTTTATGACAGTTATATGGATCCTGGTGGATGAATATGTCTTTGATCTACATGAGGTCCTTGACACTGATTTTCTTGAGGATGACTTGGAACAGCCTTCAAATCCTCATGCTATTAAGGACCCAATGAGTGCAGATATGTTTAACCCTACTCTCATTACACACCCAAGGTGATCAAACTCGTAGCCTATGGAACACGTTAGTTCTTTTATTCAATTTTGAATCAGCAAGTCTCTGGACAGAGCGACTCCTAATTTAATGGGAGAGGAGTGCCCTAGTCCATTCCTGGATAACAATGCAGGAATTACCCCTTATCTTTACCCAGAGCTATTGATCGCCCTGGTGATGTTGGGAAACAATCATAGGTAAGGGCCTGAACGTTGCCTTAACCAATGTCAGGAGTGCTAAATAATGGGCTTATAGCCGAAAGAAGGAGGGCTATTCTAATGCAAATAAATCCAAAATTATGAGATTTATCAAACAAAGAATCCTTGAGTGATCCTTATGGTCTGTTTTTTGGGTAAAGCTTTGTTAAGACCATAGGCAAGTATGTTTCAACTTTACTGCCTTCAGCAAGGCCCAAAATAACATGTGTTGCATGTTCGATAGTAGAGTTTTTGGAATGGCTGACAGGATGGGACTGGCTGTCAGCTGTGGTATGCCAAAGTCCCAATACTATTATCAAGACCAACAAGGCTACGGAAGGGCTTCTCGCCCCAACTTCTATCCTCAAAGAGGTCAAGCATCCAGCTCCTGTGGCAGAGGAAAATCTCAAGGAGCTGGGAATCACTGTAAGTGTACCTCCTTTAGTTGGTTTTCCCATACAAAGGTGGGGGAAGATTACAAATCTTTGCACAAAATTGGCTAACCATAACAAAAGATTCATGGGTATTACAGACCGTGAAAGGTTTCAAAATAGATTTTTGGGATACCCCTCTCCAAATTTGTCAACCAAGAGAGTTATCTTTGGATCAAGAGCAAATGACACTGGTAGATTCAGAGGTTGCTTTCATGTTGCTGTTGCAAAAAGGGGCGATTTCCTATGTTTGAGAATCAGAAATAGGCTTTGTTACCACAGTCTTTTTGGTCAAGAAAAAGAACAAAGGTTGGCGTCCAGTAATAAATCCCCCAAAAAATGAAACAAATTCTTAGTTTACAGGCATTTCAAGATCGAAGGAATCCTCTTTTACAGGGCATCTTACAGCACAGGGATTGGATGGTGAAGCTGGATCTGAAAGACACATACTTCACAGTCCCTATGGACGCAGGTTTTCAAAGGTTTCTGCAGTGCAGCTGGAGAGGAAATTTACACCAGTTCTCTTGTCTCTCTTTTGGTCTCTCAAAAGCCCTTTGGTGTTTTCCCAAAGTGATGCCCCCAGTGGTTGCCTCTATCCCAGGAAATTGTTATGCATTCCCACTGTTTGCCCTGATTCAGAGAGTGTTGTTAAATGTTCGAAGGGAACGTTGCAAGATTGTCCTGGTAACTCCCTTTTGGACTTCTCAGGTGTGATTTCCTTGGGTGATAGAGCTAGCAGTTGAAATGCGTCGCTTGATTCCAGTTTGTCCAGGCCTGTTGGAAGATCAAGGCTGGCAGGAACATCCTTTGGTACTAGAAGGGAATTTGAACCTTCTTGTTTGAAGGCTATCAGGGGATCCTCTAGATACTCTGGCCTTTCAGGATAGGCTAAAGATTTATTTGGTGAATCCTGGGCATCAGGTACCAGGAACAGATACAGAGGAGTATAGAGGAAGTGGTGGTGTTGGTGCATGGAGAGGAATCTGGGTCCCATTCAGGCCCCTTTAGTAGAGGTTGAAAACTATCTTGCTGAACTTTTCATGTCAGGTCGCTCCTACAGAACAGTTAACTGTTACAGGTCAGGTACGTCTGCAGGACATTGTCTAGTTAATAACCTTGCTATTGACAGTGGCCCTTTGGTCCGCAGTTATGAAAGGTTTAAGGCTTAAGCGGCCTCCTAAGACTCGTTACCACTCTTTGTGGAATGTTAAAGTTTTTGACCTTTTCATCTCTTGGCCTGAAATGTTTACCTTTCTTTGAGACAAATATTTGGAATCTGGCAATTTTGCTTTGTCTTATCTCTTTTAGAACAGTGTCTGATGTTAAGGGTTTAGAAAATGCAATAGGTTCTACTCCTCACATGGGGTTCACTTCAACATCTGGAAAATGACTAAGAAAATGTCTGAGAACATGTTCTATCCTTTTTCAATGAGTGCAAGAAATTATGTGTTGTGAATTGTACGAAAGTCTATGAGCAGAGGCTGCTGCAGTTTAGGGCGGATGGTGAGGATCAGTTACTAATCCCATATTTCAAACCCTATAGGGCTGTATCAACTGCTACTATTTCTCAGTGGGTAAGAGCAGTGATGTCTGAAGCTGGAATTGATTTATCCAGGTTTGGAACTCACTCTTATAGGGGAGCAATGGCTAGTAAAGGTTTCTGAGCTGATGGAACACTTACTGATAGTTTGAAAGCTGCAGACTGGTCGAGTGCTAGCACTTTTGCAACGTTTTGCATGTGAGCAGTCTGGCACTACAGAGCTTTAAATGACGATTCTTCAATTATCATGCAGAGAGAATCCTTATTTCATTAAAGACAACAGAGGCTAACATTATGCAGTAATCCTTTATTGCTGCCCCAAAGATGCTAGAATGCTAGAGTTAGAGGTTATTGAGCCCTCTATTAGTCTCTGGGCTAGTCCACTGGTTCTGATGCCCAAAGCCAATCCTGAAGGAGGTAAACCTGAGTCACGGTTGTGTGTGGACTATGGAGGACTGAATGCAGTCACTAAATCTTATGCTCTCCCCATACCCAGAGCTGATAATCTCGTAGACAGTATTGTGTTTGGCTCTCATTATACTAAATGAGACTGCTGGATTCGGGCGGCAGCACCACCAAACTGTGGGGAACTTAGTCCATTTCCACACCTTCTCACAACTGTCTGCCTAACCCTTTCGGTCAGCTAGCAGTACCTCACCAGCACCTAAAAGAGGTGGTGATTTGTGGCAGCTGTGCGCATGACATTCCGACTTCTCAGGGAAATCATGGTGCAACAGATCTAATTATTTTCTCTCGATTACATTTGTCTTACACATGTAAAGGCAAACAGAAGCAAACATTGATTCAATCTAGTTTATTAAATCAGTTACATTCTAAAGAAAATGGCATGTACTGCAATGGTTAAGATGGTAAAACATAGTATTAATAATAATGCAGTGACAAAGAGAGTGAAACATAAGAAAAGTCCACCATAGTGTCAGAATGCTAGGTGTTGGTGATGCTATGCTACTAAAGTACTATATTACAGCACAGCAGTGTTGGCTCTAATCCGCCCTTCAGAATCCTTAGGAAGACACCATCCCCCATGCCTGGATTTGGTAGTGGCTAAGAGTGCTGTTAGTCTACTGAGAGTCCTCTCTCCTGTAGGCAGAGAAAGATGTCAAGTCTCCGCAGACTGCTGCAATGAAGTGACAGTATGCAGTGGCAGTGTTCTGGCTGTAACGTTTTCTCTAATGTATAGGGGGCACAGAGATGTTTTATAGTAAACCAGCTAATGTTCTAGAAAAACTGCCCTCTTGTAAAAAACACGTTTCCGTGAAGTGGCAAGAGATTGCGGTGTTCCACTTTGTGCCAGCAACATATTGTAGACAGTCTTGAGCAGAGCACAGAACGAAAATGTCAAGAGAACAAAGAATGATTACAGTTTCTTTGCTAAAAGCATACAAGATAAAGTGAAATAAAACATAACCGCAGAAGAGAGCTTCTGCTCAAAAAATAAAAATGAATTACAATGAGAATAAAGGGCACAGGCTGCAGGCCTTTGCTAAAATAACATGCCCATAAAACTGTTAAGGTACCCTCAAAACAACAGGTTGGGAATTGCAAAATATTTGGGTACCTTTGACCTGACCTCAGGTTATTGGCATATAGCCCTCGCACCAGGAGCTAAGGAGAAGTCTGCATTTTCAACCCTAGAAGGCCACGTCCAGTTCAGAGTGATGCTCTGTGGGTTGAAAAATGCACCTGCCACCTTCAAGAAGTTGATGAAAAGAGTTCTCTCAAGCCTGGAAAGTTATAATGCTGCATATCTGGGTGCTGTTGCTGTATTCAGTTCCACCCGGGAGGATCACCTGGTCCACCTTAAGTAAGTGCTTCAAGTCCGTTAACAGACAAGGCTATCAAGGCAAGCAACTGCCACATAGGGCAGGGTTCCGTAGTGTACCTGGTTGGTGGAGGCCAGGTACAACCTCTCCAACCCAAGATCCAGACAGACCTGGGTTGGGAAGCTCCAAAGACACAGACCCAAGTCGGAGCCTTTTTAGGCCTTTCTGGGTATTACAAGAGATTTTTGTAAGGCTATGGTACCATAGTGGCACCAATAATAGAACTAACCTCACAGAAACAGCCAGGGAAGGCCATATGGACTGCCTCCTAGCAAAAGGCCTTTAATACCCTAAAGGAAGCTCTGTGCTCAGCACCTGCCTTAAAGGCACCTGATTTCACCAAAGAGTTTATTGTCCAGACTGATGCTTCAGAACATGGGATTGGGGCAGTTCTGTCACAATTTAATGACCAGGGTCAGGATCAACCTTCCCTTTATTAGTAGGTGATTCCTCCCCAGAGAACAGCGTTGGAGTGCCATTGAGAGGGAAGCCTTTGCTGTGGTTTGGTCCCTGAAGAAGCGAAGACCATCCTTGTGGGGGACTCACTTGAAAGTTCAAACTGACCAAAGACTTCTCAGATGGCTTATGCAGATGAAAGAAGAGATTTCCAAATTGTTGAGGTGGTCCATCTCTCTACAGGGTATGGAATTTACAATGGAACACAGGCCTGGGACTGACCTTGCCAATGCAGATGGCCTTTCCAGGTGCTCCCACTTAGATAATGAGAACGGCCAGGAAAAGGGGTAAGTTGCTCATCACATTTCGTCTAGAGGGGAGCCATGTAAGGAAATGCCTTTTTTTGCATGTTCACCCTCACATTTTTTGGACGGATGCTGCTGGTTTTCCACTCTGAGTGCACTGAGGCCTGCTAACCAGATGTCCGTGCCAGCGTTCTAACCCCATGCAAAGTATGTGTTGAACTGAATACACCCGGTTGGCAAGGCCAGACTTACTTACACGTCCTAAGTATATGGTATCCAGGGCAAATAAGGCAGAGTGTCTAATCAGGGTTGCAACACTATTTGTGCCACCTTTCGAGTGATAAGACACAAAATGGCTCCCAGCCTACCACTGCAGACTGGAAGGATGGTGTTTTCACTGTCAGGTCGACTTTGCCATTTAAACCTATGGCAAAAGCACCCTGCCCCTTTACATTATATATAAGTCTCCCCTAAGGACAGCCTGTGGAGCCCTATGGCAGGTAGCTGTATTTTGTTGTCAAAAGCAACACTTCCACATTGTCATTTTGCTGTGGGTAAAGTTGTTAGTCCCAACGACTAACACAGGGTTCCCAGCTGGCATCCTCACCCAGCTAACCTTTGACTGAGACTATCAAACTGGGTCACGTGAGGTATCAAATTATTTGTGACATTAAATGTGATCTGGTGCTCAGGTCGAAATTGATGTCATTACTAATAGTTGGCCACTTGGTCTAATGGAGTTTGGACCCTGATCTGCGTGCCTAGCTCAGGCAAACACTGAACCCCGGCCCCAGTCCGAAGAAGAGACTTCAGGGTTCAGTTGGTTGGGCCCCCAGAAGAGCAATTAGGGCATCAAAGCTGAAGAAGCACAAGTCACATCTCTAGTAGCCACCGCAGAAGTCTTGCCGCTACCGGACGGCGGGCATGAGCAATTTGGAGATATCCTAAAGATGCACCTGCATGTGCTGGACTTATGAGTGTTGGTTGTGACCAGATTCATCACCCAAGAGGTACACTAGCCTCCAACAAAGATTTGCACTGTGGCCGCTGTGTTGAAAAAAGCACAATGTCTGCATTGGCAGTCTTGGAACTCTGCAAAAAGGACTTGGTGGAACCACGAAATCCATGGACAGAGTTGCCCCCACTCACCTGTGGACCAGGACTCAACCAGACTTCACCCCCGTGGACCACATGGCATCAGGAGCATCCTTAAGCATCTTTGAGTCTGCTTCCCTCAACATTAGGACCACTCCATTGTTGTCTTTGGCGGTCATCCTGTAAAGTTTGGATCTTGATCAAAAAACTCTCTGGTGGGCAGGTAACAGTCCAAAGTATTCTCTCTGACCCCCTGGACTTCTGTCCTGCCGGACTTGGTTGTCCATTTCTGTCTGGAGTTGCCAAACTAACTTTCCCAAACTTTTCAAAAGTTTCTCACGTTTTTGTCGAACAATTCTTGTTTGCGGTTGATGCTAAAGTTATTTATTCCTTTACAATTCTATATTTCCAGAACCCTCCAGTGGATTTTGACGATCAAGGTCTCTAAAGATTCATACAAATCTAATCTATTTTTCTAACCTGGTGTCTTGTTTCTTTCTTGTCATTTGAGTTTCTTTCTCTGTTGTTTGGTGTCGTTAAATGCTTTACACATTGTTCCTTTGCTGAGCCTTACTCTCACCACCATATGTTCCCAGGTTTGAGCATATGAGTCTACTGCACAGTAGGGCTATGTTGGAGAGGAAATGAAATGTGAAGAAATTACACTACATCAGACATTGTTAGCAAACAATACAAAAGTTTATGTGGTAGGCCTAAAATTCATGCTGATGCCAGAGAGGTGAAGAGTTCACTTGAAAATAGAATGCATTTAGGAAAACTCCGTGTTTACAAGCTTGAAGGAATTTATAATCTTAAGCACACAGGCACATATTCTGTTGTACCAGTAAATTAAAACATGATTGAATAATGGAAGCAGGAGATGGAATTAGCCAATGGTACACAAAATCTGGTAAGAGGTCTTGGGAGCAGAGTGATAAAACACTCATGCAAATAGACATTCATTCAAGAGTAGTGAATAGTTAGTTTGTTAAGCATTGTTAGTACAAGAAAGAATGTGTAAGAAATAGGTTAAACGTTTAGGGACACCAGTGGTATGATGTTTTGCAACAAACATGTAACTGTTAAGTAACTTATTATTTGACCTTAA
Organism: Pleurodeles waltl; assembly: GCF_031143425.1. NCBI lineage: Eukaryota > Metazoa > Chordata > Amphibia > Caudata > Salamandridae > Pleurodeles > Pleurodeles waltl. The sequence continues at coordinate 332,579,659 of NC_090443.1, forward strand.
CAAGCATTGTGCATGTTGCTGTATAAGTGGCTGCATGGGAAGCAGCAAATTGAGACCAGCTGTTTACCTGTATGGAAGTAGCTACTCTCCCTGCGGCAACAGTAAATAGCTGTGTTTACCTTGCTGAGAGGAATCTTGGCTTTTTTTTATCTTACGTTTCCCCGCAACAGCTACCAGTCTTACCATGTAGTACCCCCCCCCAATCCTCACAGACGAGTTCTGCATATTTCTGTGGGGCCCAACTTCTCGGCAGGGAATATGACCTCCACTCTGTAAAAAAAAAAGTGGGTAGACACCGTATGTGTGTATGGTTCATAGCAGTTTTGCAAATGGAAATCATGTATTCTGGGGACGCAGTAATTGGGAAGATACAGGTGTTTCACAGAAAGGCAGCGGAGTCATGGGCTATAATTCAACGACAGGCACCTAATATGCATTTTTATTTTCCAGATCCTAACCCCAGAGCAGATTGAAATCATGAGAGGAACTGATAAAGCAGCTGTTTTTATTGGTGACTAATAAACTTTTAAGCTACCATAGGAAGTTTATGCCTTTGTTGCAGAAATCTCTGTTACCTAATTTAATATTATTAAGATAACTTAGGCGTCGTGTTTAAGACCCGGGGATATGTTTGAATTATTAAATAGATCAGAAGGTTGATATATATGTTACAGAGAATAACCAAGTTTGTAATGTTGGTCACAGAATCCTATTTCTTGCAGGGTACTCCAGTAAGTTAATACCTTTGTTGATGGATCTTTATTTAGTTTACATGTTAAAATAACTTTGTGAATTATGCACCCACTACAAGCATCCGAATGTAAACTGGGTGTTATTATTTTTAATCCTTGCAGGTTTTAACTAAATCTTTTGTTATTTAAGATTGGTGAAAAGTGTTTAGTTGTGTACTAAAATAATTATCAAGAAGTGCCGAACATGACCATCTTGTATTGTGTGCTATGTAAATAATTTCTAGTGCAAGTACCCTCACAGTACCCAGGATTCATACAAAAGATACATTGTTACCAATAAAGAGAGATTAAGTCAAGAACAATTTTAAATCTCATTGTATTGTTTGGAAACTTGTGAATTTACTCCCCAGTGTACCACTGTCTGTTGCTGAACCTGAAGGCCAGACTGCAGAACCAGAATAGGGCTTGTTCTCTCTCTATTTCAACACTCGTAGTGAAGAGAGTGAAGTTGAAAGTTTTGAAAGCCATCAAAACCTGTTGTTGTTCATTTCTTACTGTCACTTGCATAGAGCTAAAATGTCTGAACAACCAAATGTTTGCTTTATACATCAGGGTAGCCCTCAACATTTTGAAGCCGTAAGGAGGATGAGACTGAGTAGTTAGTAAAAGTAAACCCATTCAGGTCTATAGAAATGAAATATTTGGAGGATGCAGAAGGCTTTCAGGGCGGGTGAATCCATTGGAGTGTATGAGAGGTACATCACTTGACTTGAGTAAGCAGATGAGTCTGTGGAGGGCAACACCCTCCAAATGTGGGTCAACTGAAAGGTACAAAGAGGCTAAAATGTTCGATGAATTAGATCAAATGTGTCTTAACATCTTCTGAATAGGAATGCTCTGATTTTCAAATGTCATCAATGTCTACAATTATAAAGAATTAAATTACTCAACTTTGGCTCCAACTGGTGCTGACTATCATGGCTCAGTTAGACTCATCCAGTAACAAGCGACCCCCCTCAGAAGTTGTAGGTGGTATGTAACTGATGCAATAATGGCTTAATCAGACTGTCAATTATTATTTTTGATTCAAATGATAATCCCTGAGTCTTGACTTCAACTTTAGGGGAAATCTCTGGTGACCCAGCTCTAAAGTCTGAGTGCTTTTTTTTTCTGTCAAAATGTGCTTAGCCCCCAATTGGAAGAATCCAGTTTTAGACGTATTTGAATTCAGCCAGTTTTTGTCCATCAAATGTTCTATTATCTGCAAAGTTCCTTCCACTCGTTGCAGCACTTTCTCACTACATTGGATGAAAAACTCCCACTTATTATCTATCAGAATTGTTGAGCACTACACATGACAAATCATTTAGGGCCATATGTACGAAGATAGGAATAGTGATTTCCTAAATTTCCTGAGAATCGCAATTACAAAATTACTTTTCCTAAAGTAGGAAACTCTTTTGAGTTTCAGTAGTAATTCCTAGTGGGTCGCAAATAGACCTTCCCATGCAAATTAATGAGGTAGGTCGCAATTTGCGGTCCACTAGGATTCACTGCCATCAGAGGAATGGTGGCCTGGTGAGGTCAGCAGACCACCAGGACTGTTATTGCTTTTAAATAAATAAGCATTTTTTTTAATGCAGGCAGTTTTCCTTTGGGGATGCATTTTTAAGACCAGTGCCTGCTCTTAAAAATATTTATTCAACTGTTCTCAAAGGGCAAGGCGAATGGATTCCTACCAACCTTGAGTTGGTGGTTAATTGGCAGTAAATTGTGAATGTTTTGCAGCCACATTTCAGTCTCAAAATATTTATACATAACACTGCAAATAGGTATTAAGATGTGACGCCCTCAGCATGCCCCTTCCAAATACCAAATCACAAAACTCAAATTGCGAATCCGTAACGAGTTACCGAATCACAATTTGGGCTTCGTAATCAGAAAAGGCCTTTTTGTGTCCGCAAAATCGAGCCATTTGTGAACGCAAAAATACTTCATACATCCAGCCCCTAATCACAGGCTTTGCTTTGCATTCTGTGACTTGAATTAGTGTTTATCACTTTATAACTCAGGCCTTCAAGTCCCAGAATGCAAAGCACACAACTGGATAAGGCACTCACATTGGCATGTGAACATTGAGTGATCTGCAACCTCCTTTCATCTTTAACATACCTGTCTCCTCTTCACATTTATGTTTTGTGGTCAACAAGGTCAAAGCAACTAAAAGATCAAAAATCATTAGGACCTACAGAGACCCCCTTTGTCTTTGATGCTCAATATGGAAAAGGTGTTGGGCTCAGTGGAGTGATCTATTCATTGCAAGGATTTCCCTTTGATATCGTTATCTCACGTTAAGTCCTAGAAAGCCCATTCAGTCTTTCACGCACCCAAGGTTGATAAAATGAGTGCCATACATTTTGGTACCAGTGAGTTACTTAACAATAAACATTTGTTGTGAGCCCCATCTGCCTCATTTTGCTTGACCTACTGTTGCCTTTTTTACTGTGATTCATACTGTTCTTGTGCAGCTTAAGAAGGAATTCAGGGATCAGCACAGGCGTGGTTTGCCTCATTCATTTCCAATAGATTGCAAATAGTTTAGCCCTCTTCTAATCCAAATATCAAGCAGTCAGCTGGTTGTCCCACTGGAACCTTTCCCCATCTTATCCATTTATGTGAGGCCACTTGCTAAAATACACAAGGCTTATGGGGTGGATTTTATCTGCAATGCTGATGACACCCAGTTTATTCAGAGGATGGATAAACCTATCAATCACATTCAGTAAAATCTTAACTTTTATATTTGCAATGCTTCTCAAAACAGTAGTATTCTACTTCGAGCAAGGGCCTGCTCGATCATCAATTTCTTGGCCAGTATGTAAAGAGAGACACCATACCCTTTAGAATCTGTAAAATGTCTTGGTTTATATATTGACAAGGAATTGAATCTTAATAGACAGACCATTTCAGTTCTTCTCTCCTCTTTGTTTTCAGATGAGGCCGCTGAGAAGAATTCTCCCATTTACACGGTATGAGCTTTACTGATTTACTGCTGTCAGCATGTTTAGACTAGATTATGTCAACACCTGCTACTTGGGCCTCTCCACCAATTCCTTCCAGTGTGCTTCAAAGAGTGCAGAATGTGGCAGTGTGCTTTGTTTACACCTTCAGAATAAAATGGGTAGCTCATAAAAGGTAGGCCCTGGTGGAATTTCCGTTACTCTGGCATATTCTCACAGAGTTTTGCAAATGTAATTATGCTCGTTGTTTGAAAATCCCCAAATTATACCATTAAACCACACAACATTTTAGCATGAGAACAATGCAAACAACCAGAACAAGAGTGGCTGCTGTTTACAGTCCTTATGGTTTTTGCACTGTTTTTTCAGTGGAGGCAAAGACACATGTCGCACTGAAATAGATCACCAAATGTAGGTTTTTATTTTGCACAGTTTAACGTAATTTTATGTTCAAGAAGGCAATCGCTTTTCTATGATTTAAGTTTCCCTTTGGGAGAGTCTTCTGGCGCCATTTGAGGCAAATTTACAATCATGATGACTTCAGGTAAGCACTCAAGACCAATTTGTTTGCTGAATGTACAACGTGTTCCTGTGGTTTAGAGTTTGTAGTACCAAGATGCTGTATTGTGTATGTTAAGCTTTAGAAATACAGTACTAAGGGCCAGATGTAGCAAACACTTTGCGACTCGCAAACGGCGAAAATCGCCGTTTGCGAGTTGCAAATGCGTGTTTGCTATGTAGAAATACATTTTGCGAGTCGGAACCGACTCGCAAAATGCATTTCCGAGTCGCAAATAGGAAGGGGTGTTCCCTTCCTATTTGCGAGTCGCAGTGGTATGCAATTCCATTTGCGACCGCGTACGCAGTCGCAAATGGAGTCGCAGTTACCATCCACCTGAAGTGGATGGTAACCCACTTGCAAACGGCAAGGGGTCCCCATGGGACCCCTTCCCCTTTGTGACTGGACCCAAAAATAATTTTTCAAAGCAGGCAGTGGTCCAATGGACCACTACCTGCCCTGAAAAATACCGAAACAAAAGGTTTCGGTTTATTTTTCAAAGTGCAGCTCGTTTTCCTTTAAGGAAAACGGGTTGCACTTTGAAAAAAAAAAACTGCTTTATTGAAAAGCAGTCACGGACATGGAGGTCTGCTGTTTCCAGCAGGCCTCCATCCCCGTGAGTGCCCTGAGTCGCAAATTGCGACCCACCTCATTAATATTAATGAGGTGGGTCTTTGCGACCCCATAGCGACTCGCAGAAGGTGTCTGAGACACCTTTCTGCATCCCAAATTGCGACTTGCAATTTGCGAGTCGCAGGGACTCGCAAATTGCAAGTCGCAATTTGGGAGTTTCCTACATCTGGCCCTTAATACTTACTTAAGAGATCCTAACAGGCGAGTGCGTATATAATGAATACATCTTATGCTATGTATGTGTAACAGGGTAGTCTCAGGTCGTTAGTGGCAGCAGAAGCCTGACTGGCAATCCCCTCCCAGCCGGTTCCATTCCAGGTACTCCAGCAATCGAATTGCTATAGCTTTTTCCAGGACTTTTAATAGAAAAGATACATTTTATTTTGTACAATAATTTTGGGGATAAGAGGATCCAGATTTTTCATTTTTCATCAAACGTATAACCAGTAACCAGTGCTTAATTTGTGTAGTTAGTTATAGTTGGTGTGCAGTGGCTCTTATTTCTGGGGACCACAGTTTATTTTTCAGGATCACAATTAGACCCTGAGCGGAGTGAGAATGCATTAAAAGAGAAAAGGGAGAAGGAAAAGAAAGATCAGAAAGCAATGATAAAGTGAGAAATCAGGGAGGAGAAATAACTTGTGATAATGAGATAAAAAAAGACAGGCAATATTTGCTGGTGGTGAGGAAAATGGTGCAATCAAGGCTAAACAGACATCAGTACTGGAGATGGCTTCTAACTGAAACTTTGGGCCCCTGTACTGATTTTATTATTATTTTTTTCTACAAATTAAACACTGCATAACTGAAGATTCTTGAAGACCTTCTGAGTTTTCCACAGATCACCAGGACTTGTGTAGGAGTTCTGTAGCAAAAGGTGTTAGGTTCCCACACCATCCTTAACCCACTTGAGGGACAAGGGGCACCAAGTCATATAGTGGCATTCATATTTTTCAAAATAGATAGCCGTTAATTGGTTGACACTTTCCTCAATATCAGATGTTCTTACACTTTTTATGTGGACACTATGCCACCTGGAATTTGCAAATTGTGAACTTACCCCGAACTACACATCCCAACTTCACATATGCTACAAAAACATTACATTATATAACAAGGGCTGTAAACCCAAGTAAATAAAAAAAAACTTGTTGAAGCTGTGATTTCTCCACTGGGAGGACACCAGCATATCAGACCTCCCACAGTTAAAAGATCTCGAGCCCCTGCTTTGGACTCCTTTTCAGTATTCCAGACAGTGAACATCTCCAATTTGTTATCCTTTCGTTTGTTTTGGTCAATAGTGATTCAGAACTTCATAATCTTATTTTCAGAGTATCTTTGTAATGTCTCACACTACATCTTTATCACATTCTTCTTCCTGTGTGGGTTGAACAACTGCTGTAGAGCAGCCTCTGCAGAGCTTTCAAGTTTACCTTTTCCATATGTGCGAGGCTCAATCTAGCCCAAACCTTTTCTGTGCATTTTAGTATTTGCAGTCCTGTTTTTCCCAATATACATTCAGGGCTACCAGTACCGTCATAGAAATAATGGCAGGACATGCCTTTTATTCCACCCGGCTTGTACTCCGTAGGCTAGAGCCCTCAAGTCTGTTGTTTTAGGGCAGGAGGCCACTCCTGGTGCCTTTGTCACTCTCCCCAGCTAACCAGAGGTGAATTACAGCACTGGAAGGTTTCAAGAGAGAGGGAAGGTAGAAATTAAGTAGGGAGAGGGAGCGAGAGACCAGAAGAGAGGGAGAGAAAGGATGGATGGAAAGAAAAAGATTGCATGAGGAAATGAAGGGACTGGGGCTGCTTTGAACATTTTTGCCAGAGTTAACCAGATGTTGATTGCAGCAGGCACTGGAAGATGTCAAAAGAGAGAGAGGGAAGGGGGAGCTAGAAAGAAAGCAATTGGAGAGAGTGATGGGAGGGAGAGAAAGAATGGATGTAAAGAGAGAGATTGCATGAGTAAATGAAGGGAGTGGGGCTGCTTTGAGCATTTTTGCCAGAGCTGCTTTGGTTCCCCAGTCCAGTCCTGATAAACGACGTGCACTGGATGAGGTTCTCAAACATTGAATTGGGAAACGAGAGAGATCTGCCAGGGTGGTTTTGACATATCACTGTTGTTTACATGTCAACACACCTGATTCGGTGGGAGACTCCTTAATTATTTCTTAGGTCAAAAACAGCTTTATTTTAGCAGAAGCCGTAGGTGAGCCAAAGGGAAGCCATCAAAACACCTGGACTGTGCCCAACACCACAAACACTGACTCAGTCTCTCTGCAACGGTACTCCACAGTATCCCTCTAGTCAGTCACTCAACCTGAGATACCTATACCGCTGCTGCTGCAGCAGCACTGCTTAACATAGAAGAAGCCTTCAATTGCACCCACTTTTGTTTTGTGTGCAACAACCCATCCACCAGGCTAGCACCACCCACACACACCCAACTTATAGCACACCTCCCATTCCCGCTAGCAATTATACACCCAAGAAAACTATCATGCATGCACCTAAATAAGTCTTGGAAATCTGAGACATTCGGGACAAGACCCTGGACCACCTTTTCCTCATGGAAACGTGGCTGACCACCGAATCAACACCTGACATCACCACGGCCACCCTGGAAGGACACAAGATTGCACAACCGGGCCGCCTGTTATTGCCCTATACACAGATAATTAGGTCCAGATCAAGATGACCCAAACTCATGCCACTTCAAAAATATATACAAACAAAGGCCTGAAATAGGAATGTGTTGTTGCCCCTATCTTGTTTAATCTGTATACAGCAGACTTGGACTTGGAACTTTTAAAAGGGAATCTCTTCCCACCAAAGCTAGGCCCCACACAAATGCCTATCATACAATATGTGGATGGCCCGGGGATACTGAACTATACACGTATTGGCATGAGGAGGACACTGTGCATACTACACACCTATAGTACCACCAATTCCCTGCTCACCAATATCACAAAAAAACAAAGTCCTGATTTTCGGACAAAGGGCCAAAAAACACCAGCTAACATGACACCTGGGACCCTGAACCATTCCCACAATTGGTAACTATAACTATCTTGGCATCTGGTTGTCGGACATAGGCAAACCCTTCCATCAGGCAAAGGCCCTTGAAGAAAAAACTGCCAAAACATTGTGTGACCTAACCAGACTTCATCACAAGCTACAAAGCCGAACGGCTGAGGTGATTCGAATAGCAACAAGTGCCAAATTGCTAACCAGCATTAGCTATGGGCAACTCTCATACCCCAGAATGCTCACAAAGACATTAGAGCATTGCCATGTAGCTGCATATAGGACAATATTCGGACTCCTTAAAAGAAGAAGACACACATTGAAATTATTGGAACTTAGTGTTGTATAGGTGTTACTGTTGGTTTAGTTCAGCTGTCACAGCATGAGCTCTGCTCGTGCTGTGACGTCTGCTGCATGCTTACATCATTAGGTTCTCTGCAGCAGCACGTTCTGTTTATTTTCAATAGCGTGTGTTGTCTCTGATGAGAGTCTTGTGAGTTTCAGTTTGTTTTCTGGTTGTTGAAGCTGATGGCTCGTGTGCAGGCAACATGTTGTATTTTGAATGGCACAACCGGTTTTGAAAATGTAAGTGTGACATCGGTTGGCCAGTTTTCTCCTTGTTACCTGTGCTCATGTCATGCTGGTTGTGAGCTCCTATTTTGAGGCAAATTAAAGAACTTCTTCACAGGAATCCTGCTTGGCCAGCCTCAATTTATTTCTATTTCAAGGCGCTTGCAACATTTGGCGACGAGTTTGGAGCAGATTTGCCTGTGAGGATATGTAACATTCCTGTATCCATGGTCCAAGTTCAGGAGAAAAGTTCAGTAAAAGAGATTTGTGACGCTTACCCTGAGCTCTTTAGTCACTCTATTGGTTGTTTTAAAAATTACACACACACTATTAGGTTAAAGAAGAATGCAATTCCAGTAATTCATAAAGTTCGCCCTGTACCCTTTACCATCAGAGCAGAATTAAAAAGGTTATTGGACCAAATGGTAAATGAGGGTATCATTAAACAGGCAGAGTCTTCTGAGTGGGTCAGTCCCATTGTGATCGTTCGGAAAAAGGATGGGGACATAAGACTCTGTGCTGACCTTCGCACATTAAATAAAAACGTTGTTGAATGTCACCCATTGCCCAAGGTGCAAGACTTGTTAGCTAACATTGGTCATGCACATTTTTTCTCACTATTAGATCTTAAATCAGCGTATCATCAAATTCCGCTCGATCAGGTGTCACAAAATCTCACCACTTTTATAACACCATTTGGTGCTTTCAAGTTTACAAGGCTACCTTTTGGCCTGGCTTCAGCTGCCAGTGTCTTCCAAAGTTTGATGGACACAGTATTGGAGGGTATAGAAGGAGTTCAAGCTTTTCAAGATGACGTACTCATCTTTGCAGAAACTTTGAATGAGCACAATAGAATTTTAACCAGGGTTTTTGATAAATTTAGGGAATTTGGAGTTACTCTTCGGTCTGATAAATGCAAATTAAATGTGCAAAATTTTGACTATTTGGGTCACATGGTTACCCCAAATGGTATTTCTCCCAAATATTCATTAATTAAAGCTATTCAGGATGCAAAGCCTCCCAGGGATAAGGATACCTTGAGATCTTTCCTAGGCTTAAGTGAGTATTATTCACGCTTTGTGAAGGGATATGCATATATTGTGCAGCCATTAAGGAACTTGTTAAAAAAAGGAGCCAAATATATTTGGTCTGATGAGGTTGAGGAAGCATTTCAGAATGTCAAGAGTTTGATAATATCAGCTCCAGCATTATCATCTTTTGTTTCTGGAAAGAAATGTATAATTACTGTGGATGCCAGTCAAGTTGGTCTGGGAGCTGTACTATCGCAACGGATTGAAAGCAAAGAAAACACTATTGCTTTTGCTTCACGTGCACTGAATTTGGCAGAGTCACATTATAGTACAATTGAACGTGAAGCACTAGCATGTTCATGGGCAGTGGAAAGATTTAAAAACTACATCTGGGGCACACAATTTGACATGTTTACGGATCACAAGCCGTTAATTCATCTCTTGAATGGAAATGGAACGGGGAAAGCGTCGTCACGTTTAGTGAGATTGATTTCAAGGTTGCATGAATTTGATTTTGTTTTGAAATATATCCCTGGAGGTAAGAACGTTAGAGCAGATTGTTTGTCAAGGTTACCAGTTTCAGATGAAATTGTACTAAATTCGGAAGAAGAATGCGTGGTGGCATCTATAGAGGACATTTTACATAATACTGGGTCACTTTCGCATGAAAAATGGATAGAGGCTTCTCACAATGATCCTATTTTTTCTAAGGTCACAACTTATATGAAGGACGGATGGCCTCGTGAGAGAAATGTGGAGACGTCATTACGTCCCTATATTCAAGTGTCTGAAGAACTGTCATTGGTGTCTGGTGTCTTAATGCGTGCTGACTTGTGTGTCCCTCCAAGTTCTTTAGGGGAACTACTAATTGAAGAAGCACATAAAGGGCATTTGGGCATAAGTAGCACCTGTAAAGCTCTCAAACAATTTTATTGGTGGCCAGCAATGGAATCCCAAGTGGCCACTTATATTGGTGCCTGTGCTACTTGTCTGGTCTCAGATAAACATTGGAAGTTGCAGGAGACACCTCTATACAACACTCCTTATCCTGACATGGCATGGGAAAAAGTGGCAATAGACATTGCAGGCCCTTTTGAGTTGCTTCCATCTAGTCAAAGGTATATAATGGTTTTAATTGATTATTTTTCTAAATGGGTGTATATTGATTTTGCTACAAATCCAAATACGGACACTGTAATCACATTTTTGCAGAAGATATTCAATATTGAAGGTGCACCAAATGAAATAGTAATAGATAATGGTACACATTTCACTTCACACAAAATGTATGAGTTTTTATCTCAGCATCACATAAAGCATAATAAAGTGGCTCTTTATTCCCCTTCATCAAACGGTTTAGTGGAGCGTATGAACAAATTCTTAAAGGAAGGTGTTCAAACCGCTTTAGCGATGGGTCAGGATGTTAAAATGTTTTTAAAAGACAAAATGTGGTCATATTTAACCACTCCTCACAGTACTACTGGCGTTTGTCCTTTTGTGTTATTACGCAAAAGGTTGCCCAGATTTAATATGTTACCTGATTGGATTAGAAATTTGAACAAAGACAAATTTGAGGATTTATCTAAAGTGGAAAGTTCAGTGATTAAAAAACAAAATCGAACAAAAGAACTGTTTGACAAGAAATTCAGAGTTAAATTAGTTGATGTTCAGGTTGGAGATTGGGTTTTAGTGAGAGTACCGTCTAGGGTTAAAAAGGGAAGTTCTAAATTTTCCTTACCTGCCCAGGTTGAGAAAATTTCTAAAGGTTCTGTATTTTTGTGGAACAAAGGTTGGTGGAGCAAGAGAGACATTGTTAAAATTTCTAAAGAGCAAGCTAAGAAAATATTGTTCGTCAGATCAAGAACAACAAATCAAGAATATAATTTTGTGGGTGATCAACAACTTATGAATTTCTCTCAAGTTGATTTGAGTAGGCCAACCTTGGAAACACAATTGACGGAAGGTTCAGAAGTTTTGGGTCCGTGTGATGAGGAGAGTGCCTCTTCTGGGCAATCATTACATCAACCTTCTTCAACAGTGAAAAGTAGAAATTCTCGCAATGCGTGTATGTATGCCTGTCAAATTTCAGGACTATTATGTCTCTTAGCTTTAATGCTTTAAGTTATAAGTTCTGCACTGGCTTCTTAGTAATTGGGTAAATGTAATGACAATATGTATATGTATATATTTTTATATTTATGTAGTCATTGATTTTTTTTTTTTTCTTTTTTTCCTTTTGTATTAAAAGGGGGGGGGTTGTATAGGTGTTACTGTTGGTTTAGTTCAGCTGTCACAGCATGAGCTCTGCTCGTGCTGTGACGTCTGCTGCATGCTTACATCATTAGGTTCTCTGCAGCAGCACGTTCTGTTTATTTTCAATAGCGTGTGTTGTCTCTGATGAGAGTCTCGTGAGTTTCAGTTTGTTTTCTGGTTGTTGAAGCTGATGGCTCGTGTGCAGGCAACATGTTGTATTTTGAATGGCACAACCGGTTTTGAAAATGTAAGTGTGACATCGGTTGGCCAGTTTTCTCCTTGTTACCTGTGCTCATGTCATGCTGGTTGTGAGCTCCTATTTTGAGGCAAATTAAAGAACTTCTTCACAGGAATCCTGCTTGGCCAGCCTCAATTTATTTCTATTTCAAGGCGCTTGCAACACTTAGGCTCGTGAACATGGACATCGAATGTAAAGAGGATGTAACTAAATACGATCACAAAGTGGTCAGAGCAGACGCAGACTCCTTGAAAGGAGCTCTGCGCATAATATTTCAAGACAATAAGAGTGACTAGGCAAGGTACCTTAAAAGCGCTATGACCTCACTAAACTTAGGCACGGAATGCCTTATCAATCCAGCTGTTATGCTGCAGCATTTGAAGAGTACCTTAAAGAAACAGGGCAAGCTTCTTCCAAAGGAACAGGATCTAAACTAAATCCGGCACATTCCGGGCACCATGGGGCTTGTAAAGTCCCATGAAGATGTTCTGTGCGAACCATACTTGAGAGCGGCTATGGGAAAACAAGCCCTAAGGAATATATTGATGAGTAGACTCCTGACACTGCCTATACGGGAATAGAGGGCCCACTGGAAAACAAGACCTTCAGGGCAAAAGCAGTGCAGGCTGGCCCTTGCACTTTAAAATCCGTAGAACATTTAGTATGCTGTTTTCCATTGCTGCTTCTCCAAAGGGGAATCCTTTTAAAGCCTCTGTTTTTGCAGCATGGAGTAAGAACGTGCAGAGAAGCTGTGGCTTGCGTTTTCTCATCTGAGCTTCCATGAATTGGTAAGTTATTTGCAATAGTTGGAAGGACACTGAGGGATCATAGTCCACACATGGGTACATACCATCAGGTTCCATCAACCATAAACTTGCATGAACCTAAACAATGATTCCACGGATCTGAGGACTTGTAGACTTCTCTTCGCCACGGCCGGTATTGCACTATCCCTACTGGTTTTTTAATGCCCTTCTTATGCCAGCAAAATCGTAACCTCGGAACACACTTACACCGCATCTTGCATTCTGCACTAGCAGATCACTTCTAGCCAGAGCGCGCACTGCCCCAGTGGTTTCTATTGCTTCTTCTAGATGTTGCCTGTTTTTAACTTGCTTTTAATGAGACACCTGTACTGGTTCAATCATATGGCACTTTGTAGCATACTTGCTTTCACTTACCCTGGATGCTGCATCCTGTGTTGGTAGACCTTTTACTGCCAGGCATCATATTGCACTGCCCCATCTCTTTTTTATTACCTCTTTTTTCCAGGTATCCAGAGCCTACCTTAGGGGTGACTTAGGCGTAGTAAAAAGCGAGCCTAGGCCTTGGCAAGGGTTTTGACTTGTCAAGTCAGTGTGGCAGTTACTGTGCATGCAGGCCCTGCAGTGGCAGACCTGAGACATGTTTGAAAGGCTACGTCTGTGGGTGGCGCAATCTGTGCTGCATGCCCACTAGTAGCATTTAATTTACAGGACCTGGGTATATGGTGTACGACTTTACCAGGGTCTTACTGGTAAATTAAATAAGCCAAACAGGTGTAATCCAAATGTACCAAATTTTAGGAGTGAGAGCACATGCACATTAGCACTGATTAGCAGCGGTAAAGTGACAGAGTCCAAAAGCCAACAAAAAGAGGATCAGGAAAATAGGAGGAGAAAGGCAAAAAGTTTGGGGATAACCCTGGAGAAAAGGGCATTTCCAGCAGTTGACAATGCATAATCATGAAACCACCCCAGCCATGCGATAAAAGTCTAATACTAATGAATTCTGTAACAATGGTTCTGGAGCTACCTGCATCGATTGTTGCACTTTTACATGGAGCTTAGATTTGCTTGCCTGATTCAAAGGGCATTGTTAACTTTGATATGGAAATGAGACAGAGCATTAATGGCACCAACAGGGTGGACTGTGTTCCATGCCCAATATTTTCACGATGGCCCTGATTTTTCTGTAATGACTTCATAATGATATTTTAAATTGTGGATTTTAAAAGATTTATTGTTGGAGACCTGAATGTTACACAAAGGAATTGAAAACATTTAGCCATAATGCGATGTTATCATTGTGAATGTGGATTGCAAAGGATTGATTGTCTGCCTCTATGTTATACGATGGAATTGTAGAGATTTTAATTAATTAAGCAATAAACATTTATTACATAACAGAACCGCCTGTGATCATTTTGTGATACCATCAGCTGTACCACAGCCACAGAGAATGCAACACCCTTCACGGAGTACTTTTACCATGAACAGAATCCTCATCTGCCGTCTGCCTGGACTATGAGCAAATTCCACTGACAACATCTCTAATTTCACCATAAGTTCCAAAGCCTATATACTCCTAGGAGACCTCAGTTTCCACATGGAAGACCAGAGTGACCCCAGCTCAAGAACATACCTTGAAAGCATTGGAAAGCTCGAACTAACAATGGCTCACTGGACCCACACACTCTGCCAGAAACATCCTTGACCCCGTCTTTGCTAACTTAGATGGCAGCAAAATCACCGCAACCATGGCCCTCACGTGAATCGACCATGCCATTGTCCACTTCCAGATCAACATCCCTTACCAAGCAAAACCCGCCAGTACCAGCTTGGCCAGCTGCAGCTTGAGCAGCATTTCGGAATCAAACTGGTCCCACACCATGTGCATGAACCAAAGTAAATCTACACGCAACTTAAACAGTGACATCAAAGAACTCGACAAGTGGATCACAGACTGCGCCGACTCCCTGGCACCCCACAAACAAAACAACCAAAAGAGAACCAGTAAGCAGACAAGTTGGTACGCACAGGAACTCCGTTCAACCAAACAATACTGCAAACAACTGGAAAGAAGCTGGAGAATGAATTACAAAGAAACAGACATCATCTTCAAAGTGGCACTGACACGCTACCATGAACAGACCAAAGAAACCAAGAAGAAGGCTCTAGCCGAGTGTATATGTAACAACTCAAATTGCTGTAAAGAGATCTTCATGATCGTGAAAAACTTCACTTCATCAGTTTTCACCAATAGCATCACCCCCTTCCAAGATCCATGCAACAACCTATCAGAATTCTTCATCAACAAAATTGCTATATAACAGTTTCGACCCTCAACTGTACCCAAGCCAACTTGCCCCCAAGCCTACCCACAAAAAACCTTGGAAACACCCTGACTACATTGAAAACCATAACCATGGAAGAGACAGCCAACATCATGAGAACCATCAACTCTGGGGCCCCAATAGGCCCTTGTCCCCATCACATCTATAACAAGGGTGCCCCCCTGATCGGGGAAGTGCTCACCCACAACCTGAACACCTCCATCAACACTACAACATTCCCAGAGGCCTAGAAACATGCAGCGGTCAATGCACTACTAAAGAAACCTTCAGCAGACCCCACCCAACTAGCAAACTACCACCTGATCTCTCTAACAGCCTACCCACCCAAGGTCATGGAGAAAGCCATCACTAAACAACCCACCCACCACCTTGACATACACCAACTCCTGGGCATCACGCAATCAGTCTTCAGATTCATTCACAGCATAGAGACTGCACTCATCGTAGCAACCAACGACTTCAGGATGGTCCTTGATCGAGGAGAAGCAGCATCCCTTGTTCTTCTCTACCTCTCACAGACTACCACTCTACCATGATCCGAAGACTACATGAAACAGTCATTTAAGGACCAGCTCTCAACTGGATTTGCTCCTTCCTCACGGGAAGAACACAAAAAGTCAGCATGCCACCATACACTTTGAAAGCCATGAAACTCCTCTGCTGGGTCCCCAAAGGATCATCTCTTGCCCAACTTTATTTAACATCTGCACGATCCTACTAGCCAACATCCTCAGATTGCACACCATCATTATTATTTTCTACACAGATGACATGCAGCTGAAACTCTTCCCAACAGACAAAACTCCCATGACAAAAACAACTTCACCACCTGCATGACCTCTGTAGCCACCTGAATGGGATCCAACTGCCTCAAGCTCAACTCAGATAATACCAAAGTTGTGATTTTCAGAAGGAAGACCACTGCTTGGGATTCCACCTGGTGGCCAGCAGACCTTTCCACACCAACCCCCATGACCCATGCCAAAAACCTACGAATCATCCTAAACAAGAAGCTTCACATAGCCCAGGTAAATGTAGTGAACTCCACCTATTTAGACGTCCTGAGGATGCTGTGAAATGTTTTCAGGTGGCTCGCAGAGTATACCAGCAAATCATTCACACAGGCTCAGATAACCAGCAGACTTGACTTCAGCAATGCACTCTACACTGCAATTACCAAACAGCTCCTGAGCAGGCTCTAAACCATAACAAATGCTGCAGCAAGTCTTGCACTCAAACCTACTTCTCCCCACCCACATCACTCCTCATTGTTAGGAACTTCACGACCTCCCATTGCACAAATGCACCCAGGTTAAACTCCTCACACACACATACAAAGCACTACACAAATAGGCCCTGCCTACCTCAACAGCCGCATAGTCCAGCACCTCCACTCACTGGACACGTACAAGCACATGTGCCACATAAATATAAAATCAGAGCAGTTTACGCCTCCTGCATCACCCCCAAAGCATGGAACGACTTCCCACAGCACATCAGAGCTTCCTCATTGCTTATTGAGGCCCACAAGAAGCTAAGGACCTGTTTTTTTGAAAATGTTCTCCTTGGGAGACTGCAGCCTACTCACCTGCGAAGCGCCTGAATACCCTCACAGGTGATTACATGCTGTGCGAAGGCATAACAACAGTTTCCTACCTCAAAATGCCTCTGCTTCAATATGTCAGTGGAAATAATAAAGTCCTCTGATTTTTTTTTTCCCTTCAAAATCTCCCTCTTCTTAATTTTGAAATGTTGGCATGTGTGCAGCCTGCGAACCAACTGTGGTGAAGCACTGAAGGCTAGAAGGCCAGGACTGGTGAAAAGTACAGGACATGCCATGGGGGTCGCGTGGCATCTCTGCTGCTCCCAGCCACTGATGCTCTGTTCATTCTCCATCCGTTCTAGCTTCTCATCACCTACTCTGCCTCTTTCCTCCAAACTGCTCCCTGAACATCTTTCTCCTAGTCTGTTTGCTGCATCTTCACAATCTCCTTATTTTGCTCCCTTTTCTGCCACTTCCTTACATTCTGTTTTCTGCCGTGTGCAGTTTTCCCCTATGGAATCGTCTCTCCCCTGCATTTTGGCAAGTGTCCCTGATTTGGTTCCGCCTGCACCTAATCATGCGCCTTTCTTTACAGAGGTCTGTGCTCCTCAAGCCCCAGCAGCAATCTCTGCTCGACATTTGTCTCTGTTGTGACCTTGCATACTTTCTTCTTTAACACTGTTATGTTTTCACAGGTATGATCCACTGCTGATTTGTGGTCAGTGGTTAAAAGGCCTTAAAATGTGATTAACGATACTTCACATCTGGTTCATGTCAGATTTTCAGGATAACCACAGACAATGTAAATGCGTTTCACTTATATGTACTGTATGTAAATGTATCTTATTTCGATATCCTAAAATTTGGCGTGAGGAAGGACAGTGAACACCCTAAGACAGTGGTTCCCAACCTGTGGTCCGGTGACCCCTGGGGGTCCGCGAAGCCCCCTCAGAGAGTCCGCGACTGCTTAGAAAATTAAATACCATTAACAGATTAGGTCCCCAGCTCTCAGTAATGTCTCATTTGGAGGGGTGGGGGGGTCCCTGGATTCGAATTATGATTCAGTGGGGGTCCCCGAGTGCCAGTAATGATAAAGTGGGGGTCCACAGAACTCAAAAGGTTGGGAACCACTGTCCTAAGAAAGTGAGAAACCTTACACTGTAATTGGAGTGTCGGGCATTATTTAGAGAGCTGGTCTCACATTGTAATACCCAATACGTCCCAAAATACGCACAAAAATGAGACAACAGGTTGGGGGTTGACCTTTTATTGTCTGGTGTCATTACAGCATCTTCCATCACCGAGATCCAAGGGGCGTCGAATTACGGCATAAAAAAACAGGATAAATAAATACGGTGTGGCCCGGCGGGGCTACGAGGGTTGAGGGGACGAGGGTTCACCTCTAGCTTTCTGCCACCAGAGATGTGAATTCTGCAAGAAAGAGGAAAACATGGTATGTAGTCAATATACTTCACACAGTGAGGCAGCACTGGAGCAGGGAGGAGTGACCTGGTGTTGCGGCTTGGCTAGGAGTACGGGTGTACTGATTGGGAGCTCTGGGTGTGGCTAGTATCTATGGTGGTAGCTTGGGACTGGGACCCTCTCTGCTCCATAACCGTAGTTTTGCTCCATAACAATGGGTAACAAAGAGGCCCTTACATTTTGTTTTTAATTGTTTCTTTGCTGTTAGTTCAAAGCAGAGATCAATTGCCAGGCAGTGTCTTCTGACAAACTGCTGCTAATCTAACAAGGAGATGGGTGTTTACTGTGTCATTCATTGATTACTAAGTGAGGCTGTTTCGTAGCGGGAACTAAGTGACAATCTTGTGGGGGTGCATGCAGGAAGCGTGATAGGAAAGGCTGCAGGACGGCAAATGCTTTCTAACACACAGGAACATTTAAATACTTGTAGGTACAGTAAAAATATTTCAAAATATATCAGCAGCAAATAAAGTACAAATAATATACATCGCATTTTGTTATAGGATCAAAACCATCCAAACATTCTACTAATGTAATGCACACATGAAAAATATGTGCAGCAAATCTGTTTTTTATACGTTAGCGTTTGTGCGCCATATAGGTTTAGTAGTAAAGCTGCAGGTCTAATGCTAATTTAGTGGCCATCGCAGAAGGGCATTTTAACGTAAAAAGTGCTCTCTGTGAGTGGCAGTATCCTAGCACACAATGCGTTAGTCTTTTTTAGGGGCAATTTCTTTCAAAATGCACCACTGGTATACACTGCGACCCCCATAGTTGCGGATCCCAGCGCGCGCGAGCGAAATACCACGTTCCCGAGTTACGCACCATCCACGCCGATTTTGCCGTCGCCGTCCTTGTCTCCTGCAACTAGAAGGATCTTGGCCTCCTCGTCGGACAGCGTCCGGCCTTCTTTGGAGAACCCTTGCATCATGCATCTGAGGAGAAGCGACGAGAGCGTGAGTAGTCTTACACGTAGCTGTCTTTCCTGTCATTATCAGTCTCACAGTAGCTTGTGCTGTATTTTCACCATTAGTCCTCGGCTATTTGTTTAGTCTTAACCCCATATATAGCAGTAACATTTCTGTTCTACTTGACCTCTGGCAGAAGTTTTACACTCTGTGCAGTAATTCGCTGTGTAGCTGTACTCTAAAGTTACTCTGTGTATCTGTTTTCGGAATAGCAATACTTTGCATAACTATCTCATGTATAATGTTACGTATTCTCTGTTTAGCAGTGCCCTATGCAGCTTGCCCTGCCTAGCCAGCCCCTGTACCTATGCCCTGTGCACCGTAGCACAAGATTGCGCTCAACTATATGAAGCTACTCCCTCTGGTGGAGTGCCCTTTGTAGCTGCCTCCTCTATGGTGGCGTAGATTTACTGTCTAGTTGTGCCCCAAACAGCAATGCCTTCCTTAGCTCCCTTCTGTGCAGCGGTGTCATGTACATTGTCCTGCAGCGCTGATGCACAAAATGGCACCTCGCTTGTTCCTATAAGTGCACGATGCTATCCTTTAAGTAACAGCATCTATTTTCTGCCTTGCGGTACAGCCGCACCCATGGAGCTATGCCCTGTACAGTGGTGCCTTGTGTTGCAGAGCTCATGCACAAGTTGAACCCGTACTTGACTTCGTCCAACTCCATGAAGCCGCTGCAGTCCGCGTCCAGAATGTTGAAGACTTTCTTGACATCATCCAGACTGCGCTTCTTCAGTCCGAGGATCTCAAAGAACTTCTTGTGGTTGAAGGAGTCGACAGCTGAGGATGAGGAGGAAATCTGGTATTAGTCCTAGACAGAGCCTTACCTTCATTCCTGATCGCGCATCAAGGAGATATAATCTTGGACTTGACTGACGTAGGAAGAACTGGCTTTGTGGTAATGACATCACAGGAAGTGACATCTCAGGATGTGATTTTTCTTACATTATATGTGGCGCTGTGAGGAATGCACTGAGTAGATAGATTAGGATGTGTGAGTAAAGGTGTGGCACAGTAGGCAAGGATGGACTGAGGCAAGTAATAGAGGGCTCTTACTGGTGCAGCTGGCAATTTATGTAGGTGGTGAGAAGTGGCATTTATGAGGTGGCATAGCAAGGATGGGTGGATTAATTTACTGTGGTAGGGTTAGGGGGTGGTAGTTGTTGGATGTGACGCCGCACGGACACTGGTAATGTGAGAGGAAGTTCAAACAGCTGGGGACGGGAGAGGGTAGGAAAGGTGGAAGCTGTAAGCGACCAGCTTGGCGCATGTACTGGTGCTGGCAGTGGGGGGAAGCAATGGTAATCTGGGGGCAAATAATGCTGGAAATTGGTGATTTGTATTTGAGTAGGTTGGATCTGCTGGCTGGCAATGGGGCATGGATTTTACTGAAGGTGGTGTGTACATGGAGGCATGGAATTGCATTTGTAGTACTGTTACAGATAAGGGTTTTAAGGAGACTGGACCGTCAGCTCTCTAGCTCTTTTTCTATCGTTCTCACACTCCATCCCTATCACTTCAGTCCTTTTTTCCATTGCCCTCTCCCTGTGCTTCCTCTTTGTCCCTATTCCTTCATTTCCCTCTGTAATACCTCTATTTTCATTGCCTTCGTTTCCCTCTTCCTCCTTGCTCCTTCGACCATTAAGTCCCACTCCCACTCCCACTCCAACAGGCCTGCATGGTCCTCTGAAGAAGGGCTAAGGGGGCATTATTTGCATAGGTCCCACTTCTCCTCAGGTCCCAATGGTCACTCTGTAATATGTATTTATAGATCTTCAAACAAGCCTGTCCTATTTATTAATGATGAGTTAGCAAATATGGCTATATCACCAGCTGACACCAGGTGCTTTAGCTAGCGTGTTTATCTCCTTCCCTGGAGGAAATATCTCTTTTAACTTAGAAACAGGTGCTCGTGCTGTGTAGTGCCGCGCATGCAATCTTTGGCACAGGCACCACAAAACCTCCCACCTGCCTGCAGCGTGTGACAAAGCAGGGCAGTTCCTCCCCTTTCTGGGAACAGTCTATGATGGGGCATGGCAAAGCCTGTGATCAGCAGAGCAGCCCCAGCCCCTTTGAATGAGCTACACCAGGGACACCAGGGACAGAACGCCCCTCTTTGAATCCCACAAAAGAGCAACAAGTACATCTCTGAAGCCACAGACTCGCTGCTCCATGTGAGCTCAAGAAATGTGTAGTAGATTTGAGATTAAGGTATTACCTCCAGAGGTATTTCGTCAGTTCGAATAATTTTATAATTCTGTTTTTGCCTTCATTGTATGTTTAGCTTTACAAATGGATACATTTGTGTGTAAATAAATATGAATTAACACTGTACTTCTGATTATGTTTAATTAACGTATTTCATGGTGCACTTCAAAGAAAAAGAAAAGGAGGTTACGTGTGGATTGGCTGTGATCAAATAGGGCAGGCACTCTCCGACCAGATGTTTTCTTTAATGTCAAGCTCCAACAGTGTGGTGGCTATGGCGAATTGGAACTCCTTTGAGGCTTATTTATAACAAGATCAAATATTAGACCACGTGGGTGCCTGATAAGCAAGAGGAGCTTGCTCCGCTAGCCCCGCTGCTGATTAACCATTGCTGATCAGCTTTTATGAGCCACCAACGTCTGAAGAATTGCACCCACATTTAGTCCCAAAAGCTGGGCTTGGTATGACTTCCAGATGCATAAAAGTGTACTGTCATTGAAAAATTGGTCTTATTTTGACCCGTCTCCCAGAGCTAGGCCAGAATTTTCTCTTGGTCTGGCAGATTCCAAATCTATTTCTGGCGTAGTAAATCCCAAATCTGCTCCCAGTAGATCTAGTATCTCCTCGTGACCTTGCAAATGTTAAGTCTAGCACTTGAAGAGTCACAGCAGATTTAGTAAGAACCCCTCCCTCAGGCCATGTCCAAATTAGTTTCCTGTCACCGCCCACCCCTTCCAGCTGACCATGTAATGTTGACTTTGGCTTCCCTGGCAGCTCTCCAGATAAATATTCCCGTATCATTTAGAAATTTCTGTTGCAAAGTTTTAATATTTGTAATAATAAGTGTGTGTTAAAAGGTTTTTTTTCCCCTGGTCACCTCTAAACCTCACTAACCCCTTCACCTGTTTCAAGACGCTTAACTCAGATTTGTATATTTGCACCTGCAACTGGTCAAACATATTAAATTATTTGTATAGCACACTGTTATCTATGAGCAGGGTGTCCCATTGCAACATACATGAGGTTATGCTTAGTGAGTAGCGGAGAATAAAGAGGTCTTCTGTTTTTTTTTTGGGAAGAGAAAGTGTTAATCAACCCTAAAATATTGACCGGCAACATTATTGATTCTAAGAAATCAACTTCCAAAACATTGCAAATTGTAGTGGACGCGGAGTTAGAATAGTAAATCTATATTCCCTATATATGTTTACCTCAACAATACTGCACAGGTCAGTCATTTGAAGACTATATTGTGCCATGTTGATATTTTGACATCCAAGCAATTATTTGTTTGGCAGAGTGAATGAACAATTGAGTTCAGTGATTTCATGGTCAAATATGAGAAGAAGCACCTCCCGTTTATGAGCATAGAGTTCAGCTAGAAGACTGTATCTGAAGAAGGTCAGTCTTATTATAAAAATCATACAGGTACATGCAGAGGCATCTCAAAAGGGCACCTTTGATTACTGGAAGGCAATGAAGAGATGCAGGGTGGGCAGAAATATGAGTGCACCTGTTGAGACCCAATATAAGCGTTGTGCTGAAACTTTGAACCACCTGAAGTCTAGACAGCTAATACATGGGGAGTCCTGGTAGCAAGGAGTTGTAGTAGTCAACATGAGATTACTTTTTGGCTTAAACTGCCTTTTCAGGTCAGTAGTGGGTAGTAGAGGAGAATCTTCCTGACTACTTTAGGCTGGGAAAAGCAACAAGATATTTTTTCCTGAAATGGGGTTTGATGGGCAGTCTACTGCCGAAAGTACCACCTAAGTTATGTGCTGATGCAGATGGAATAGGAGGGGAGACTGACTCTGCTGGCCCTCAGAGTTGTGATAACGGGTCAGAAGGTTGACCTTCTGTCTTTCCGGAGCTGAGCCGAAGGGAGCTGAGACTCATTCTGATGATACGCAGCTTTTCAACTGTTGCATGGTGTCTGATGTACCATCCTTCATATTGTGGGCCAACAGACTGTCATCCACACAAAAAATAGATAGCCTAAAAGACCAAATGAGGCCTGATATGGGAGGTAGGCATTATTGTTAAAAGGTTAAAAGGGGGTGAGGCTGACTTATGGCCCTTCAGATAATTCCCAATTTACGGCTTTAAAGAAGGATCTACAAAGAAGGCGCTGCTTGACCCCTGGTCTATGCCAATACTTATCTCTCTGAGGTGAATGAACAGGATGGATGGGGAAACCAAAACAATTGTCGCAGGGAGATCTAGCAAAGCTGAAGATGGATGCCATTCCATCATCCATAGACACTTTGGTGTCAACGGCGGAAGAGATGAGCACCACTTGTGTGCCATCACCAAGGTAGAAGCCAGACCAAAAATAAAATACATTTCCATGTATTCAGAAATCTGTTTTTTGATTACACTGTCCTAGATCTTGCATAAAAAAGGCAAGTGTGATATAGATCTGAAATTAGAAAGGATGGAAGGGTCAACAGAAGGTATTTTTAGCAGAGTAGTAATCAGAAAGGATGGAAGGGTCAACAGAAGGTATTTTTAGCAGTGTAGTAATCAAAGCTTTCCTTTAGCATAATCGGGACCATGCCTTAGCAGATAGTGCTGTTTCACATGTTCATCAAAACCAGGGCAACCAAGATCCTTATAAACTTTATCATCCGCATAGGGCAGGTGTCTATAGGAGAGCCCAATTTCATAGATTGATCTTATAAAGTAGAAGGGAGGAATAACACACTAGGGGCCATATGTACTAACACATTTTCCCATAGACATAGAATGGGTAAAACCCTTTGCTACATCTGGCCCTAAATGTAGAGGGAGGTACTGGCTCTGGAGGGAGAGGTGTAGCGGAAGAGAGCAAAGCAAAGGTATGGAGTCATGTAAAGTAATACAGAGAGAACAAGAAGGATGCGCAAATATGAGGAGGTACAATGTTAAATATAGGAAGAATGAGACAGTCCCCACACTCGGAGGCATTTCCAGCCCACACGTAACGCACTCCCAACATCAAATTTGTCACTGCTTGACAACTGCTGGCAAAGTCCCTCTCTACAGTAATAGCTCTTGGCTCCTCATAATGTGCACAGTGCCCTTTGACTCCCTGAAACACTCCTGTACTGCTTAGTCCTTTGTATTGCCCAAAAATGTATTGTTGGGGTTCCCAACATGTATGCCTTGGGGACCCTTTAGTGATGGCACCACTGATCTACATGTAAAACTCCCACTGATCGTCATGTAAAATTCCAACACCCCTCAACCTCAATCATGTTCAAGCAGCCTTCACCCTCCTGCTGTGTCTCCGAACCCATCACACCTTCAAGAAAGTCATTAACACATTATCTTCCCTTTAAAGCCCCAGCAGCCCTCAACCCTCAGAAGTGACAGGTGTCCTTACCTTTGAATGCATTGATGGCCTTGGCGATGTCGGCCGCGGGGATGACGTCAGTCATGGACATGTTGGATCTGAAGAAAGCAGAAGAGAGGGTGAGCAGCACTGCCTCATCATAGGCATACTGGCTATCCATGGACCCTTACTGTGGGCTCCAGGAACAAGAGGTCAAAGTGGGTGGGGGCTTCTATGATTAGTGTTTCTTTACTTTTTCATTAATGCAAATCTGTTTCTATTCTTTTTTACCTGGCCTTCCTAAATTTCTACGCACTCCTAGAATGTGACTACATGTGGGTACAGGTGGTCTCTGCCTACTAAGAGAAAGCACCTGGACTATGATTGGATGGTAGGGTGTACTTGAGATTATTCTAATGTGGGGTGCACCTGAGCTTTGCTTGCATCTGTGGTACACCTGGGTTTTCCCTGAGAAGCAGATGCCCCTGAACTTTGACTGGACGTTGAGCTGCACCTGAATTGTCTGGATGCTGGGGTGCTTGCTTTGAAGGCAAAGGTTTCGGAGACTACACTTCAGCATTTCATTGAATCTTCCTGAACCCACAGAGTCTCTCTTCTGCTCGAAAAGCAGCCCCAGTCCCTCGTAAGGCAGAGGTTGACCTGTGTTGGTAGGTACCAGCTGGCTCCTCTGATCCAGCAAGCTGGTCCAGGAAAAGAACAGCCTTGTAATCTATGCTTAGCTGGTCCATGCATGTGTTGCTTCAGTCCATGCTTTTTCTTTGATTCTAGGACTTGTGGTCATGTTTATAATGGGATAACTAAGACTACAAGCCCACTAATTCAATGAAAAAAATCTGGACTGGAGGAGCAGATCATGCAAGGACCTGGGAAACATGGCAGGGCTGCCTACCAGTGGATACCCTTTAACTAATTTCCCCACTTCCATCCCTTTCCTTTCATTTTCTCATTTACGAGATTAAGGGTCATGTACTAGCCATGTTTGAGCCAATATTTGATTTTAACAAAAGCCAAACGTCCTTATATTGGCCAGCCCACATAACAAGGAGGGCCTTCCTTCAAAGATGGTGGCAGTTGTCTAGCACTCTTTATGGCAAATGGCTGAGCCAATCAGGTTCCCTGATGCTTAGAAATCAAGGTTTTACGGCTCATTGATTGGCTCCCTAGCTCTGATTCTACTTCCAGTTTTTATTTCCTTATAGGTGCCCAGGGCTTCTTACATCAGAATCTGCAGCAAAATTAGCAGTGTTATCTGCAGCCACAGAATTGTTTTCATAAACTTTGGAATAAACTGTGACTACTTGACATTTCCTGCTTTCTTAGTCTGATGTGCCTGACCTTTCCTAATTAAGCAATTCAGTGGTGTTGTATATTAACCTGCTTACTCCCCCGCCCCCCACCCCTGCCAGGCTTTATCACTTTAAGGGGGGGGGTGAGAGTGTGGTTGACACATTAGAAACACTGGTTCATAGTTTATGAGCCTGTTCTGTCTGCACCTCTGCAAGAAAAATATCCCAAAAACAAAGTAAGAGACAACCATAACAAAGGTAAATGATTTGAAACCAGCCATAGTAAAGGAGGCCCAGAAGAAGGGATGATGACAAAAAGAGCAGGAATTAGAAAGGGCAAGGCTTTTTTTTTTGTCCCAGCTGAAAGCTTTAAGGGTTTGCTTCTTTCGGGGGTCTGGCCTTGTGCCAGATTGCCATCTAAAATCTAAGCAATTTACCGAGCATACAGTAACGTTCCCCCATCCAGAGGCCCTGAGCATAGATGTAGCCTGATGCCACCTAGGAAACCTTTATATGGCATCCCTGCTCTTTTAACTCTGCTACACATATGCATCTCAGCCAGAGCACCGCAGTGCCCACTGCAGTTCCTGTACTGGGACACCACTCACAGCTCTACCAGGGCACCGCAATCCTTAGAGACAGTGCCCCACTTCTACTCCAATACCGGGACCCCTCACCCAGCTCTACCAGGGCACCACAATCCTTAGAGACAGTGCTCACTTCTACTCCATACAGGGATCCCACTGGCAGCTCCATCAGTGCACCTCTGTTCACACACTTCAAGCCCTCAGCTGTGCAATTGCCAAAACCCCACACATGCTGTCTCTGCCAGAGCACCTCAGATCTTGCAGGCAGTACACCAGGCGCGGCTCCTCCTTTTGGGTGGAGGAGCGTCGTCCCCTCTCCTCCCGCAAGCAGCAACTGCTGCAAATCCTTTCACAAGGAAAGGATAATAAACTCTGTTTATTAATCTTTCCTTGTGAAAGGGGCAAGGCATTGGGGGTGACGAGCAGAGGATAGTGCACTGTTCACTCCCCTCTGAGTGCATGTGTGTGTTGGCCGGCCGTCTCGGGCCGGCCAAACACACATGCACACAGGGCCCTCTCCAGCAAAGCTACATGGTGCTGAGCCTGCACAGGCTCCCAGTCTGCCTGGGAGAGCCCTGGCTGGGCACTCTTAGCCAGTCCTGATGCTGCTTTGAGCAGCGTCAGGATTGGCTGCAGGGCAGGCTGCAAGCCTGTGCCTGCAGCAGCGACGGGAGAGGAGCAGCACTGAGCAAGTAAGTGATTTTTTATTTATTTTTGTATTCATTTTCTCCCGTGCCTCTCTACTGCCCCCGCACCATGTAACTGCGACCCCCACCACACCCTGACAAAGCCCTGCAAGCCACTCCAGAAGTACACACTGCTGTTCCAGTTCTGGGACCCCGCATGCAACTCCATCAGTGCACCACTGTGCTACCCCGGCGTTCCTTTCCTAGACTGAAACCCGACCCACATACAGCTCCCTTACAGCAGCTCGATTGTAATACTCAGACCCGCTGCCAAGCTAGCATTGAACCCAAAAGAGCAAAACACAGCTCAGCCAGTGCACCTCAAGTCTAACATCCAACACCAATGTTGATCGGAACCACCACAGCTCCACCAGAATTCATTAGTTCCATCATTCTGTGCATGTTTCTGTCTCAGTTCTGAGGCCCAAACACAGGCCCTTCAGGATTCCCTCGCTTCTATGGTTAAGAGACAATGCCACTCCCATGCTGGACACCACAAGCAGCTTCACTAAGGCACCTCCAGTCTAACACTTGGCAACACTGGAACTCCAATACTAGGTTTCACACACAGCTCCATTAAGATACCTCAGTTCTAACATTGTGTGCTTGTTACTATTCCAGTTCTGCAGCCCACACACAACTCTGTCAATGCACCTCAATCCTAACCTGCAGCGCCCAATTATTCCAATGCCAGGAATTACACGGAGCTCTGTTCCTCATTCCTGACCCGCTGCCTTTCTGTAATTCCAGCACTAGGACCGAGACAACGTTCTGTCTATACCCCCTATCCTGATCTGAAGCGCTCCAATATAGCTGTATTGGGGTTCACATACATCTCTGCGGATGCACCTCATTCTGTTCTGCAGCACCCCCTGCTGTTCCACACTCTGTCTTCTGTTTGAGGAGGTGGGAAGACAATTAAATCTATTCCTAGATGCCATCTTTTTTGGGAGGGTCTGTTTCACCAATTTCACTCCTTTGTTTCTTTTACTCTCAATGTTTTATTTCTCTCCCTCTTTTCTCTTTCCAGCTCTCAAAATCCACACGTTAAGAGTTTCTTCCAACTGTTTCTTTCTATTTTGCTCCCTTTTTCTCTTTTTATTTCTCTCTTCCGCTTTCTACATCCTCTTTCGAACTCACAAATTTTGGCAATTTCTTTACTGATTTTGTTCCTGTCTTTTTTCTTTATCACATGTTCATTCTTTCACCACTTTTTTTCTTTCCTTCCTTTGACTCTATATGCATCATTACACTTTTTTCGATCTTTCTTCCTCCCTTTCTTTGGTGTTTCTCTTATCTTTCTCTGTAAATTCACGTTTTACTATAAATTCTTCTTTTTTTGTCTTTATGTGCACTTTATGTGAAAGCCACAAGAGACTTGTCACCCGATGTGTCAAAGGAGATTTCCCATTCTATGTCTGTGGAAAAATGTCAGTACATTTTCTCTTCTTGTTCCTCTCACCATCTTTCTTTTCCTCTCTTGCTCATTTCTTTCATTATTTCTATTTCCTCTTTCTTTGTCTTTCATTTCTTAACTCCTTTTCCATTTTTTGGCACATGATTACTCCATAGCTTCTCTAGCATGTTTTCATTTTCTCGTTCTTTCTTCCGTTTCATTCTCTTATTCTTTTGCGGTCCCTCTTCTTTCTTCCTTTTGGCTGTTGTATTCCTGTTGCTTCTCCTTTTTTCTGCACCGCGTTCTCTCTCACAGTCCACTGCTTTCCCTGTTTAGTAACTTTCATCAGTCTTTCCCTTGCCTTTCTGTTTCGGTGTCTATCTCTTCCCTTTCTGCTCCTGTTTTTATGCCCTCTCCGCTTTCTCTCCTGAGGTCTAGTTATCAATGGAGCAACAGGTGCAGTGCACCGGGGCCCAGAAACCTAAGGGCCTCACACAACTCTACCTTTCTTGCGCTAGGGCCCATGGCGCCGTTGCTACGGTTCTACCGTTGCCACTTGTCCTCTCTATCTCTACTTCCGACCCCCTTTCCCTTTCACCCTCCACTTAGTGCCTTTCCCTCCAGTATGCCCTCGTGTGTGGCGCCTCGAGGTGCCCCACTTCCTTCCGCACCAGGTTCTTGCTACCCCCCTTTTTTCCGAGTCCAGTGGGTACTTACAGAGTTCCGGGGGACGTTGTGGAGGCTGAGGGGCGATGGGTTATCCAGAGACGATGGTGGGTGTCCCCCCCGACCCGGGTCTTATATACCCACGCTGCGGGCTCGCTATTTTGGGACGATGCCCTCGCCCCCACCTGCCTTTCGCGCCCTCCCCACTCGTTGAACCTTGGCATCTCCCCTTGGCATCCACCTTGCTGATGAGGCAGGGGGCACTATTAATATCCTGGCACCAGATGCCCAAGGAAACGGAGGCGAGGAGAGCGGTGGGCCAGACACAAAGGTATAGGAGTATAGGCCCCCTGTGACCCTTGGTTTTATTATGGAATAAACATGACCACAAGTCTCAGAATTCAAGGAAAAAACTGGAATGGCTAAACTGGCCGCGCCTGGTCGCGGGAAACTAGCCTGGGCTTTCCCCCTGCACGACTCAAAGCGCCTAAGTGCCTCTACATTGCGGTACCCGTAAAATAGCGCTCCCTCAAATGAACTCCCTTTTTAACTAAATACATTCCGAATACCACCTTTCTGTCTTCATACGACCCCCTTTATTCCTGCACACAATCTTTAGTAACTATGTGCATCACCTGCACCTATTTACAGCTCATGCACCCTCTTTATTGACCCACGCGTCCATTATAACTCTGTGCATCCTCTGCACCCCCTTATAGCGCTATGCACTTCGGTTACATCCCTCTACCCTCAAGCACTTCCTGTATAACTGTGCACCTCTCCAGCACCACCGTCAGTCACAACGCCATGCACACTATACTTAGTTTGTGCACCCTCTTAATACCATGCACTCTTACTGTTATCTCTGAATGCATCCCTTTTATTTTCCATTGCACACCCTTTATATCCACCCGCTCTACGAAATATCGGGGCGCAGTGGAATTATGCGGCAGGGGAGGAACCAAATTATGTGGCAAGAAAAGATAAATTGTTCAGTGTAACTAGGCACATTTTGTGGTAGTATTTCTTGTTATTTTTTCATTTTTACATATATGAACACTGATTGGCCAATGATTTCACATTATTGGTACGATTTTAGCACCCAAATATAGCACCAAGCAATGAAAGATGACCAGTCGACCTTGGCGAGGGACCCTCCACTGCGGCGGAACACCCCGTCACCATGTTTTAATTACATTTGATATGTCTGAGCTTGTAACTTTCTTTTGTTAAAGTGTGTACATTATGCAGAAGATGATGGATTATGTGACATATGGCAAATCCATAATTATGCAGAAAAAGCAGCATAATCGCATAATTCCAGTGGCCCTGCCCGCTTTAGATCTTCATGCACCCTCTTTATAATTCTGTACACCCTTTTATAACCACGGACAGCTTGTGCACTTACTTTTTAAGTCCATGTACCTACTTAACAAACTTGACACCCTAAGCGCCTCCCTTCACCACCATACACTCCTGGGCGCTTTAAAACGGTATGTACTGCGGTTAAAAAAAAAACATACTCCAACTGCGCCCCCTTCATAACTCTGCATATCCCCTCCACCCCTTCATAACGCGATGTCTCCCTGCGGTCATTAACGGATCCATACACCACATCTACGGCTTATAGAAGTCTATAAGCCACCTGCACCCTAC
Source organism: Pleurodeles waltl (assembly GCF_031143425.1). Taxonomy (NCBI): domain Eukaryota; kingdom Metazoa; phylum Chordata; class Amphibia; order Caudata; family Salamandridae; genus Pleurodeles; species Pleurodeles waltl. The sequence continues at coordinate 332,610,620 of NC_090443.1, forward strand.
TTGATCAATGTAACCCCGCTACAGCCTGCCCCCCCCCTTAAAACTCATACACAACAGGCACCCCCATTATACCAGTGTTCGCCCTAGCACTCCATTTATAGTTCACCATACCACCTGCACCCTACGGGAACTTCCACCCCTGTGCCACCTGCACCCCTTTTTGTTCGACTTACTAGTTGCATCCCTTGTACACCCCCCAGTGACACATACCACACCCGCACCACATGTACAACCTCTTGTACTCTGCACCCTTTGAAACTCATGTTGCCACATGTCTTATACCCCTTTATAATTCTACACAAGACGCACCCACTGTGTATGCATCACTGCTCCCACATGCCCCGGGGACAGATCTGCCGAGGGACAGTTGCACTCTTCAAGGACTGAGCCTAAGACCTGCATAACCTCAGGGATAGCTCTGCTGATCTGTGCAATCTGAGGGATAACCCAGTTATCAGATCCTGTGGGATGTGTGTGACCTCTTGGATGCCTTTTCTTTCTGAGCCCGTGAGATCTGTAACTTGAGGGACAGTGCTGCTGGTGCTGTCTGAGATGGTGAGATCGGTGTAACCCGAGGGATAGTTGTGCTGTCCGAGGTCCGAGTCTCTGTGGACTGCTCCACCCTCCAAGGTTTGGGCTTAAGATCTCTATAAGGCAGGGACAGCTTTGCACTCTTAAGACCTGTAGGATCTATGCAACCCGCGAGATAGATCTGCTACCGGAGCCTGTGTGAACAGTGTAACGTCTTTGATGCCTCTTCTTTCTGAGCATGTGAGATCTGTAACCTGAGAGATAATGCTGCTGTCTGAGACGGGGAGATCGTTCTAACCCGCAGGATAGATCTGCTGCCCGAGGCCCGAGCGTCTGTGGAAAGTTTACCCTGACAGATCCACTCTCCAATTATATTTAATTTATTTATTTGTGTGGTTAATGAAAACCCCCTATAAACATTACATTCACAGAATAAAAACACAGCGGTGCAATTGCTATTATATCAATCAGAAATCGATGTGGTATTCTGCTACGTTTGATTCATTGGGTACACATAAAAGTGCACAATTATACTAACAATTCATAAATCTAAAGACAAAATTACAAAGGAAGGGAGCACACTGCCTAAACTCCAGCAACAAAGTCCAACCCCAATGCATCATGGTAAATGCAGTCGAATTCGTAGTCCGTTCAGAAAGTAATAAAGTCTTTCACCTCCGTAGGCCCAGCAAGTGCTGTATATCCCTGTACACGTGTTTCTGGGTTTAGCCCGTCATCCGCAGGGAGCAGCATGGTATAGGGTCTGCTTGAAATTCCGCCAAATGTCTTCTCAGGTTTATGTACAACTCATGGCGCACAGGTGCATCCCAAGGCTCGTCAGCCGTGGCTCAAGGGAGCCGTCTTAAAAGACAAAATTACAAAGAAAGGGAGCACACTGCCTACACTCCAGCAACAAAGTCCAACCTCAATGCATCATGGTAAATGCAGTCGAATTCGTAGTCCGTTCAGAAAGTAATAAAGTCTTTCACCTCCGTAGGCCCAGCAAGTGCTGTATATCCCTGTACACGTTTCTGGGTTTAGCCCGACATCCGCAGGGAGCAGCATGGTATAGGGGCTGCTTGAAATTCCGCCAAATGTCTTCTTGGGTTTATGTACCACTCATGGCGCACAGGTGCATCCCAAGGCTCGTCAGCCGTGGCTCAAGGGAGCCGTCTTAAAAGACAAAATTACAAAGAAAGGGAGTACATTGCCTACACTCCAGCAACAAAATCCAACTCCAATGCAGCATGGTAAATGCAGTCGAATTCGTAGTCCTTTCAGAAAGTAATAAAGTCTTTCACCTCCGTAGGCCCAGCTAGTGCTGTCTATCCCTGTACACGTGTTTCTGGGTTTAGCCCGTCATCAGCCGGAAGCAGCATGGTATAGGGGCTGCTTGAAATGCCGCCAAATGTCTTCTCAGGTTTATGTACCACTCATGGCGCACAGGTGCCTCCCAAGGCTCGTCAGCCGTGGCTCAAGGGAGCTGCCTAAAGACAAAATTACAAAGAAAGGGAGCACACTGCCTACATTCCAGCCACAAAGTCCAACCCCAATGCATCATGGTAAATGTAGTCGAATTCGTAGTCCGATCAGAAAGTAATAAAGTCTTTCATTTAAAGAGACGAACTGTGCTGGGATGTGAGGCAGTGTGCTCCGAACCCCCCTTCCTGTTTAAAAGGCTCCCCTGAGCCAATGAGCTGACGAGCTTTGGAGATGCTCCTGTGTGCCTGTGAGTGGTACTTGACCTGAGAGGATTTTGTCAAGCAACCCCAGATTAATTTTCTTTGTTCTCTACTCTGTACTGATGAAGGGCTAAACCCAGAAACACTTGTCTAGAGATATACAGCAATGTCTGCACCAACTTTGGTGAAAAACTACAGATAATTTCCAAGTAAGCGCTAACTGTGAACTGCTTTTACCAGGATGCAAAGGGGCGAACAGTGCTGGGATGTGAGGCAGTGTGTTCCAAACTCCCCTTCCTGTTTAAAAGGCTCCCTTGAGCCAGTGAGCTGATGAGCTTTGGAGATGCACCTGTGTGTCTGTGAGTGGTACTTGACTTGAAAGGATTTCAGCAGCATTTCCAGCAACCCCAGATTAAGTTTCTTTGTTCTCTACTCTCTACTGATGAAGGGCTAAATCCAGAAACACGTCTAGAGATATACAGCAATGTCTGCACCAACTTTGGTGCAAAACTACTGATAATTTCCAAGTAAGTGCTAAATGTGAACTGCATTTACCAGGATGGAAAGGGGCGATCAGTGCTAGGATGTGAGGCAGTGTGCTCCTAACCCCCCTTTCAATTCATAAATCTAAAGCTGAACTCAATCTTTGAAAACATGAATATCAAGATGTGGGCTTTATATGAAAAAAGTGCATGGAGAGTGTAAAGTGCTACCAAATTTGCTACATCTGTTACACTTACAGTTCATAGATCTAAACATAGAATTGGTGTGAATACATTTAAAACATGCATATCCAGACAGGCCTCGTAAAAACAAAACATGTTGATTCCTCAAACGTGCATAGCATGAGTAAAGTTCCACTCAAACTAAGCTCTGAGATTTTGAGATAAGTCTAACCTGAGGGAACTAGTTGCTGTCCGGGATATGTGAGATCTATGTATCTAGGGATAGCACAACTCGATGCTTGATTTGTAAATAAAAACGTGCCGGTGAACAAAGCTCTCCTCTAAAACATGTGGCTGCTGTAATTAAATGTGCGAGCACAGTATACTGAGGTAGTAATCCTGAATCCATCTGGGGCCTCTTAAATCAATTTACAGCCACCCCCTGCCCCTTCAGATCACTCTTGCAGCGTTCTGCTTTCTCCCCTTGTGACGCGTTTTTGTTTTTCTCTTCCTTCCTCTTTCGCATGTGTCTTTTGCTCGCAAGAAATGCTTGAGGCATAGGAACAAATGCCCGTCCTCAAAATTAAGTGTCAGTGGCCCGCACCAGAAACCACCAGCTCAAATTACAACTGTTTTAGAATAGAGATTAATATTAGCTACACAGAGTGTAGCCCCAGTTCCCCAAGAAAATCTCCTTCGACTTTAACAGCAGTTGTCAAATATCAATACATTCTGAGCTAGTGAATATCCCCATAGGCATGCACGGGCAAAAGACACCCCAGAACATTAAAGGGCCAGCTACCTCCACAGTAAAGATCTAGCACTTTCAAAGCCAAAAGGTCTGCTGTTGGTTACCAGCCTTTTGGTGTAGTCAGTGCTTGATTTTGGTCAGTGTTGGTGTTTGCAGAACGTTATTGTTGGGGAAGCTGCTGGTCCCTCATGAACCTATATAAAACATTGGCTAAAAACAAAAGTACATATTGAATGAAAAAAAAAAGGAAATTCCCGTAGCAGCCCGTGCCACTTAAGAGAGCTACTTTGTGTATGGATGTACTCCTCATGAAAGGACAGAATGCCATTACTCACAGTAAATGTAGCCAGTGGCTGAAGTGGGCTGACCCGCTGCCACATGCTGTAGCGAGCCAAAGGAAAATGTGAATGACACAAGAACAGGCTATACTGATAATATACTGTGTGCAAAAGGGCATTATAGGTCTGAAAAATTAAAAGGGTATTTTCAAAATATTATAATTTAACAGTACACCCTTTCAAAATGAAAATGCTTTAAATATTTTATTCTCTTAGTTTTGAATCCCACTGTGAAGGCAGTGTTCCTGTCTGACAGCTGTCTCGCAGGTCTTCAGAGTAGGGCATGTACTTTGTCCATTGCTCAGGTCCTCTCTAGAGGGACCCCCCTGCTCCTTGGAGTTCTGCCAGGTCAGGCAGGTTTCCAGGAGCAGCCTGTTCTTCAGGCATCAGCCCTTTCCCCTGAAGTCTGTGCTCCTTCTGGGCCTGTGTGTATGAAAGTGCCCCCTTTCAACATGGTCACCTCCACTTTTTGCCTGTTTTTTGATGTAATTTTGACTGAATGTGAACTGGGTTCCTGCTAACCAGGTCCCAAGTGCCAGACCTCTTTCCCTAAAACTGTACATTTGTTCCCCAATTGGCAATACCTTTGCTCCCCCTGTAAGCCCCTACTAAGTGGTACCCCTGGTACCTAGGGCATGAGTACCAAAGAGGGACCCTAAGGGCTGCAGCATGTATTGTACCACATGTAGACTTGTCTTAGTGCAGCTAAAAGTGAAAACACGACATAGCACACAGTTGTGTGTCATGTCCTGTAAACGCTGCATGCGATGTATGTAAGTGATCCCTACAGCAGGCCTTCCAGCCCTAAGGCAGAGTGTATTCATTGCATGTGATATGCCCCTGCTACGTCTTTGTTGATTCGTAGACAGAGTAAGTGAGCAGGGAAGCCATTTTAAGTACACATGCTGGACACGGGTCAATACGAGTCCCCTACCTACACGATGGCTTCACAGAAAACAGAGATGTTTGGTATCAGACATCTCATATTAATAAACCCTCACTGAAACCAGTGATGGATTTAATAATACATACACCCAGAGGGCACCTTAGAGGTACATCCTGAAAACCTACCAACTACCCTTGTGGGGACTGACTAGTTTTAGCCAGCCTGCCACCACAAGACACAAGTTTTAGGATGAGAGCTTGTGCTCTCTCTCGGGTGATCAATCACAAAGCCTGCTCTGGGAGAGGTATTACACACCCCACCCAACAGGATGACCTTGTGAATCTACATTCGAAGGCAGAGGGCTCCAGAGAGGCCCACCACCCTTGGTATGCAGATCTGGCTTCACTCAAAGAAGAGTTCCCGCCCTCCCCTGCCCAAGGGCCCATTTGGCATCAGGACAACCAGGTGCCAGGTATATTCAGGGAGGTGCATCCACCCCTCAGGTCAGTCCCACCACTAAGGTGAGCTGCCTGATGTGGACACAGCATTTAGAAATCTGCCATCTTGGTGTTGGGAGATTTAGGAACTCTGGGACAGGGTTATGCTCACTCCCCACAGGAAGTGGTCATATAGGGGGTGTTAGACCTGGCAGCTTTTTGGCGTGTCTCCCCTGTCTTTTTGCCTTCTGACCTCCTGGTTTGGGACTCTGTTTTTGCAGGTTTATTGTCTCTGTGCACTTTATCACTGCTAATCAGTGCTAAAGTGCAAGTGCTCCCCATATAAACTGTACTGCGGATTGGTTTATCCATAATTGACATATTTGATTTACTAAGAAGTCCCTAGTAACGTGCCCTAGAGGTTCCCAGGGCCTATGAATCAAATGCTACTAGTGGGCCTTCAGTAGTGGTTGTGCCAACTGCATTAGTAGCCCTGTGAACATGACTCAAACCTGCCATTGCAGTGTCTGTGTGTGCAGATTTAAACTGCCAATTTGACTTGGCAAGTGAACCCACTTGCCAGGCCTCATCCTTCCCTTTTACTACATGTAAGGCAACCCTAAGTTAGGCCCTAGGTAGCCCCAGGGGCAGGGTGCAGTGTATGTTTAAGGTAGGACATATACTAGTGTGTTTTATATGTCCTAACAGTGAAATACTGGCAAATTCGATTTTCACTGTGCAAGGCCTATCCCTCTCTTAGGTTAACATGGGGGCTGACTTTAAATATCCTTAAAGCGCAGATTCCCTTTGAGAATGGATAAAAATGTGGAGTTTAGGGTCTCTGAACTCACAATTTAAAAATACATCTTTTAGTGAAGTTGGTTTTTTAAATTGTGTGTTTGAAAATACCACTTTTAGAAAGTAGGCATTTCTTGCTTATACCATTCTGTGACTCTACCTGTTTGTGGATTGTCTGTCTGCGTCAGTTTGACAGTTGGGATGTTTTGCACCTCTCTAGACAGTGACACAAAAGGGGGCGGGGTGTAGCCTGCATATCCTGATGAGCCATCTGAGCTAGAGAGGAGGGAGGAGTGGTCGTTCACACCTAAAAGGACTGTGCCTGCCCTCGCACAATGCAGCCTCCTACCCTCTGGTGTGCATCTGGGGCCTGACCTGGAAAAGGAAGGATCTTGCAAACACTTGAGACTTTGCTTTGAAGTTTGCCAACTTCAAAGGCAGAACTGGGTATAACAAGAAGACCCAAAACCCCAGACTTTTAGAATCTTTCTGGAATCAAGAGGAACCTCTGCCCAGGAGAAGAGCTGAAGAGCTGAAGGAGGAGTACTGTCCCTTGGCTGTGTTGCTTTGCTGGACTGGCCTGCAGTTGCTGCTTCTGCCTAAAAAGAGTGCAAAGGGTGAACTTTGCTGTGTGTTCTGCTTGAGAAAATTCTCCAAGGGCTTGGAATAGAGCTTGCCTCCTTTTGGAAGTCTCAGGAACACCAAAGACTTAAGTTTCCTCGACCTGCAGCACTGGGAACTGTGTGTTTTGTGCTTTTCAAGAGGAGAAACCACTGCAACGCCGGCAATGACGCCGCTGGCCTGCTCTGAGACCTGCTGACGCCACAGGGAGTTGCATTGCCCCGCTTCGCACCGCGACCCTGGTCTCCCTGACGCCGTCATTGGATGACTTCCTGGAGCCGCTGCTCGCACGCGCGACCTGTGGGCCCCGCACTCCGGCATCGCCTGCTCACACCACAGCCTGGGCATCCCCGCTGACACCGCTCCTGCTGACACTGATGCCGCTGCCTGCACCGTGGCCTGTGGACACCGCTCGTGAGGTACACGAAGGACCGTCCTATCCCGCACCGCAGGCCCGGCCCACCAACGCCAGCACCATCGACTCCTGCGTCATCACCAGGCATCCTGCCTGCACCGTTGCCTGTGGACACCGCTCGTGAGGGTCACGAAGCACCGTCACGCACCGCTGGCTTGGGCCTACCGACGACAATGCTTCAGCAACGACAACGCCGCTGCCTGCACTGTGACCTGTGGACACCGCACGTCGCACGCTCTGCTTCACACCGCAGCCTTGGTCTCACAGACGCCGATGGACGCCATCACCGAGCCGCTGCCTGCACCATGACCTGTGGGCACCACACGTCACATCGTTCCACTTCGCACCACAGCCCCAACCCCATCCACGCCGGCACACCTGACTTCATCAGCCTGGAGTTTGATCTGCAACGCGTGTGACCTCAAGGGCACGACGACTCCTGCACCGACACCGCGACGTCAGTGACGCCGCTCTCCGGAGCTCACCGCGAGGATCACAACGCCCTGCAAATCCAAGGTACTGTTTGCAGGTCCTCCCAACACCGTAGCTGGCCCACAACGCCCCGTCTGGCCTGAACTGTTGGTTTTGTTGATCATGACGACGTGATAGCCCCAGGTGGAGCTATCGACTTCAAGGAACTGTATTTTTGAGTAAATCTTGCAGAATTCATATTTTTATTACTGTATGTTGCATTTTTATCGTATTTGGTCTTGTTTTATATAGATAAATATTGGCTATTTTTCTTAAACTGGTGTGGTATCCGTTTGTAGTGTTTTCACTTATTGCTGTGTGTTATGTGCAAATGCTTTACACATTGCTTCTGAGATAAGCAGGACTGCTTGTGCCAAGCTACCAAGGGGGTGAGCAGGGGTTATTTGAGCGGGTATCTCCCTTATCCTGACTAGAGTGAGGGTCCCTACTTGGACAGGGTGCAAACCGTCTGCCAACTAGAGACCCCATTTCTAACATTGGTTGTCAGCGGTGAGAATAGGACTTGCATTTGCACTTGACCTACAGTGATTGGTGTACACTACTACCATATCGGAGACCATTACGTGCCACGTACAGTTTTTTGTTTTTATTTTTTTCTCTTTGACCTATTTTTGATCTTGAGTTCAAGTGAACCCCAACAACATCGTGCCTCAATTAAGAGCATCTTCAGTTGCATCTTAGGATTTGGTTTTTGAGGAGGATAGGTTAGAAACATGGTCCATGAAGGAACTGAAGGCAGTTTGTAGAAACCTCATAGTTCAGATCAGAGGCCTCACCAAAAAGGAGGAGCTACAGAAGGTGCTGAGGGCCTGGGTAGCAGCCAGAACTGCCAGTGAGCAGTCTGAGGATCCAAATGAAGAGTCTGCAGACACAAATTCTAGGGAAGATGTACTGAGGGTGCAGGAGCTGCCAGGGGGGAGGTACCCCCTGTGCCAAGCAGCAGTGGTGGATCAAAAGGACTGACTCCAGAGGAACTGGAGGAAAGGAGAGAAGCCAGGAGGCACCAGATGGAGTTGGCGAGATTAAAACTGGAGACTCAGAGGGAGCAGCGTGCCATGGAGGAAAGAAAGATGCTTTTTGACCATGAGCTTAAAGTAAATGAGCTGGATGTGAGGAGCAGGTCCAGCCAGGATGGTGGCAGCAATTCCTCAGTGCAGTCAGAGAGAATTGTGCACATTCCTAAAAACGTAGGAAAGAGTACAAGAAGGGAGATGACATTCAGAGGTGGTTTCAGGGATATGAGGCGTCCATCCACATGAATGGGGTCCCTGAGAAGAATTGGGGAGCAGGATTGTGGAACCACTTCACAGAGGAGGGGAGGGACACTTTGCTAGCTTTGGGTAAGGGGTACAACCTCACCTACGCTGAAATGAAGGAGGCCCTTCTCACTTGATATGGTCTCACTCCTGACAAGTACAGGCATCAGTTTAGGCAGAGTAAGAAAACTGAGTCCTAGACCTGGTTAGAGTGTGTAGATTCATTTTGCAGAGCACTGGATGGTTGAGTGAAGGGCAGTAATGTGACAGATTTTCAGGGGCTGTACAACTTAATTGTGCGGGAGCACTTGTCTAGTCTGTGTTTTGCAGAGCTGCGCCAGCACTTGACTGATAGTAGGCTGACTGACCCCAGGAAGATTGCTATGGAGGCGGACTGCTGAGTGAGTACCAGAGTCCACAAAAAGGTATATGGGGGAGATTCTGCCAAAGGTGGGCAGGGTTCCCAGCAGCAGAGTGGGGGGGGACAAGAGTAAAAAAAAGGAGTTTTCCAAAGGGCACCAATCTAGTAACCCAGGTAAGAAATCCCACCCCCTAGGAGATAAGAAACCATGGACCTCTGCAGGAAAGCCTGCAGAGGCAGGGCACCGTAAGTGCTTTGCTTGTGACCAGGAAGGTCACATGAAGGGAGATCCCAAGTGTCCCAAGTGGACACCACCACCCAGCGGTGGGCAGACCAAGGGGTTGGCCAGTGTAGCACTTGGGGAGGAGGTGGTCCCAGGAGGGTGTGGGGATCCCACGGAAATGACCCTTGTCTCACTAGGGGAGATGGTCCAGAGAAACCTAATGCCTGATAACACAAAAAAATACAGGCAGTGGGTGACCATCAATGGGCAGAGGGTACAGGCTCTCAGAGATACTGGAGCCAGTGTGACCACGGTCCGGTGTCACCTGGTGTCTGAGGAGCTCATAGTCCCTGGTGTATTCCACCAAGTAGTTGCAGCGGACAGCTCAGGGCGCCAATGTAAGGTGGCGCAGGTTCCCTTTGAGTGGGAGGGGTCTCAGTTTCCTTGAGGGTAGCTGTGAGTCCCACCATGCCAGTTGACTGTCTGCTGGGCAACGACCTGGAGTCTTCTGCCAGAAGGAGGTGGAGCTCAGGTCGCACTTGGGGATGTTGGATCTGCCAGAGTGGGCATGCGGGACCACTCAGTCCATGGCAGCCAATCACGGGGATCAGACAGACCTGGGGCGTGAAACAGTGGCCCAGGTGACTGCCACTAGAAAGGGAAAGGGGTGAGGGAAACCTGCCCCAGAAGTTCCCACGGTTTGGGAGGAGGCTGACCTCGAGGGGGAAGCCCCAGCACCTACAGGGGAACAAGTGGCTGAACTGGGAGACCTACCTGAGCTTACCCTTTGGCAGCAAGAGGGGGAGGAGTTCTGCGCAGAGCAGAAGGTGTGTTCTACTCTCATGGGTCTTAGGCAGCAGGCCAAAGACCGGACAGCTGGTGCTGAGCCCAAGGATCACCTGATATACTGGGAGAATGATCTCCCGTACAGGGAGCCTAAGGTTGCTGAACCTGGGGCAGCCCGTGTGCTGGTGGTACCCCAGCACTTCAGAGCCTTCCTACTGGGTTTGGCTCATGATGTGCCTCTGGCAGGACATTTGGGGCAAGACAAGACCTTTGACAGGCTTGTCACCCGCTTTCATTGGCCCCAGATGAGAAAACATTCTGATGCATTCTGCAGATCCTGTCAAACTTGCCAAGCAAGTGGCAAAAGTGGAGGGAAATGTAAGGCCCCCCTCCAACCCTTTCCTGTCGTGAGCACCCCTCTTGAGCGGGTGGGCATCGACATAGTGGCAACAGGTTCATCCGGGTCTTGGTGGACCATGCCACCCAGTACCTGGAAGTTATCCCTCTGAGGACAGTGACAGCGCCCGTTGTGGCCAGGGCACTGATGGGGATCTTTACCCGAGTGGGTTTCCCCGAGGTGGTATCTGACCGGGGTACCAACTTTATGTCCATGTACATAAAAGCCATGAGGAAGGAATGTGGAGTGAACTACAAATTCACCACCCCTTACCACCCCCAAAGTAATGGGTTGGTTGAGAGATTCAACCGAACCCTGAAAGGCATGATTGGGGGTCTGTCAGACTCCATGAGGAGTAAGTGCGACGTCCTATTACCATGCCTTCTCTTTGCCTACCGGGAAGTACCACAGAAGGGGGTTGGCTTTAGCCCCTTTGAACTGTTGTATGGGCACCCAGTCAGAGGACTTCTGAGTCTGGTGAAAGAGGGCTGGCAGCAAGCTCCTAGGAAGCCACCCCAGGATGTATTTAGTTACATGCTGGCCTTCCGAAACCAGACCGCCCGCTTCAGGAAGCTCACACAAGAGAACCTTGAGGCAGGCAGGGAGGACAGGCAATACTGGTATGACCAGAATACCACTCTCGTTGAGTTTCAGCCCAGCAAAAAAGTGTGGGTCATGGCTCCCGTAGAGCCTTATGGTGTACAAGACAGGTGGTCAGGGCAATTTGAGGTGAAGGAGCGCAAGAGTGACGTCACCTACTTGGTGGACACGCAGACTCCTAGGAACTCCTTGAGGGTTCTACATGTGAACCGCCTCAAACCTCACTTTGAGAGGTCTGAGTTAACCATGCTTCTGGCTACAGATGATGGGACAGAAGGGGAGAGGGAACCTCTCCCTGACCTCCTGTCTAGCAAGGAGCAGGATGGGTCAATAGAAGGCGTGGTCCTCTCCCCTTCCCTGACTCTAGAACAGCAGAGTGAGTGTCGCCAGTTACTGGAACACTTTGCCACTCTGTTCTGATGGATACAACTACCTGTGGATTCCTCACCTCATGAATACTCCCATGGCGCCAGCATTCGACGGAAATCTTCTTACTAGTCTCTGCACGTCGACGAGGACGTCACTGTCTCGCACGCGACGTCGTCTGACGTCATACAGGCAATAAGAGGTCCTCGACGACGTGCGGACGTCAGTTCCCTTTTTTCCGTGCATTCGAAACGGTTATCTTCGAGGGAGCAACTGTTACTCTTGCGGTTACAGTGTATATCTTGCTGCGTACTCTTTCTCTGTGGAAATAATGTCACAGAGAAAGTCTGGATTTAAGCCTTGTCGTGAGTGTGGAGGCAAGATGTCGGTGACGGATCCTCATTCCGATTGCCTTTGGTGTTTGAGCTCCGACCACGACGTCTCGACTTGTGATTCATGTCAGCACATGAATCCGAAGGCCCTTAAAGAACGTGAGGCGAAGCTGTTTATGGCCAAGTCAAAGGAGAAGCATCACAAGAAGTCTTCTCCAAGACATCGGCGTCATCGAGACTCCCGGCGCCGTAGAGAATCTCGGCGTCATTCAAGGGAGGCTCGTTCCAGGTCTCCGGATCGGTGCCGAAAGACATGGGAGGTCAGCCCCACGGTGACGCCGCATCCTTCGACGCCGTTGCCCTCTCCGGCGTCACCAACTTCGCCTGGACAGGCGTCGGTGATTGAGGTATTGGAGCCTCAAGTGTTTTCTCCGGCGCAGACGCCGAGGCCGACGTCGGGGTCGCCTCCGAGACAGGCACCCCAGTATCCGGCTTTTCCCACCCCTGGAGCCGATAGTTCCGCATTCTTGAATGCGATGTATGCCATCTTCCAACAGATGGCTCCAGGGGGTGCTCCGGCTGGGCCTTTGGCCTTTTCTTTGGGTGATCCTGCGCCTCTTCGGCCGGCACCCTTTATGCCCTTTCTCCCGTTTGGGAACGTGGGCTCGGCGCCAGTGTCGCCGCCGGTGGCCGCTCCGGTGGCTTCGGAGGGATTGGCCCCAGGGATTTCCATCCCGTCGACGTCGAGATTTCGACCTGTGACTCCGGTGGGTCCATCTGTTTCAGCTGCTCTTCAGTCGGCGCCGAAGTTACCCGTGGCGCCGGATGCGGCGTCGGTGGCTTCGGAAGATCGGCGCCGATCTCCGACTTCGGCGGAGGCATTGTCGACTCCGCGGATTGAGCAACGACTGCATTCAAGGAGGCGTGCTCTCCGGGTACTAGAAGAGCAGGAGTACCAACGAGCCCTAGAGGAAGGAGAGCTAGAGGACTCGGGTGATGGGCTGCGTCGACTGGAGTCGGCCAGTGGGCTGGACACTTCCCCTGAGTGGGACCTTTCGTCCCCGGGGGAATATACTGAGGAAGCTGCTTCCTTTCATACAGTGGTACGGAAGGCAGCTAGTTTTTTGGACCTGCCTTTGCCGGTGGTGGAGACAAAACAAAACCTTTTGACGGAGGTGTTGCATCCGGCCTCAGCCGCGGCGGAGCCTCTGTTACCTTTTAATGACGCTCTGCTGGATCCGGTTTTAGAGGTGTGGAAGAGGCCGGCATCTTCCCCAGCAGTTCACAGAGCCGTGGCCAGGAGGTATCGGACGGCTCCAACTGATCCTGGTTTCCTATCTAGGCACCCTACGCCGGAGAGCTTGGTAGTGCAGGCCTCCTGTTCGTCCAAGTCAGCGCCTGGTTCTTTCCCGACGGTGCCTGGGGACAGAGACTCAAAAAAGCTAGAGGCGCAGTCGAAGAAGATTTTTTCGTCCTGCAGTCTGGCGTTAAAAGCCACTAATGCGACCTGTATCCTGGGGAGGTATATTCATGCTCTGATGGATGACATCTCCTCTTCGTTTACAGAGCTTCCCCAGGGTCTTTAGGATCTTGTCTCTGATGCCCAGGCTGCTGCGACCCAAATTATCCAGACGGGACTGGATACCACCAACTCGGTAGCCAGAGCAATGGGCACAACTGTGGTGGAAAGGAGACAGGCCTGGCTCCGTAACTCGGGCTTTTCGGCAGATGTACAGTCCACATTGTTGGATCTCCCGTTTGATGGGGACAAACTGTTTGGGGCTAAGGCTGATTCGGCCTTGGAACGTTTTAAGGAGAGCAGGGCCACGGCTAAGTCGTTGGGACTCCAAGCTCCTTCTTCCACGGCCTCTTCCAGATTCTTCAGCAGGTTTCGTGGATTTGGGCGTGGCTCTTCCTCCTCTTCCTTTCGGGGAAGATATCAGCAACCTGCCTCTTCCCATCCCTATAGATCTTTTAGGGGGAGGGGTAGGGTCCGCACCAGGGGAGCCTCTCAGCAGCACTCTGCCTCTTCCTCATCCTCTGGTGGGGTGCAGCAGGGGAAGCAGCCTTAGGCTTCCACCATTTCCCACTCACTCCTCTCCTGTAGGGGGAAGATTACAGCATTTTCTCACCAAATGGGAGACTGTTACGTCGGACACTTGGGTTCTCAGTGTTGTGGGAAAAGGCTACACCCTTCCCTTTCGGGAGTTTCCGCCCCTCATCCCGCCCCGCCCTTCGTATTGTTCACAAGAACACCTCCTGTTGCTAGAACAGGAGGTAGAAGTCCTCCTTTTAAAGGGCGCGGTGGAGTTGGTCCCGGAGCAGGAAAGGGGTCAAGGAGTTTACTCAAGGTATTTCCTGATTCCCAAGAAGGATGGTCGTTTGAGACCAATTCTGGACCTGAGGATCTTGAATTGGTTCCTCAAGCAGGAAAAGTTCAAGATGCTGACCCTAGCACAGGTGCTTTTGGCGTTGAACATGGAAGACTGGATGGTGTCTGTCGACTTGCAGGATGCTTACTTTCATATCCCGATACTCAAGTCACACAGGAAGTATCTCCGGTTTGTGGTGGGATCGCAACACTACCAGTTTGCGGTCCTTCCGTTTGGTCTTACTTCAGCACCTCGAGTCTTCACGAAGGTGATGTCGGTGGTTGCGGCAGAGCTCAGAAGGAAGGGGATAGCAGTATTCCCTTACTTGGACGATTGGTTGATCAAAGCCAAGTCCCCGGAGCTTGTGTTGCGTCATCTGCAGTCAACAACCCAGTTGTTGTTCGACCTAGGCTTTTCGGTGAACGAGCCCAAATCTCACCTGGAGCCCTCTCAGCGCCTCCTGTTCATAGGGGCAGTACTGGATACAACATTGGGTCGGGCCTTTCCTCCGCCTCAGCGGATTCAAGATATTCAGGATTTGGTTCCAATGTTTCGAAATGGAGCGGTAGTTCCAGTCCTCAAGGTCCTTCGTCTGCTCGGTCTTTTTGCCTCCTGCATTCTGTTGGTCACGCATGCTCGCTGGCACATGAGGGCTCTTCAGTGGTGCCTCCGAAGGCAGTGGTCTCAACACAGAGGGGATCTAGAGGGTACTGTCAAGATCTCCAGAGATGCTGCTGTGGATTTGAAGTGGTGGATTGCAAGCAACAATCTTTCACAAGGAAAGCCGTTCCAGCAGTCGCCACCAGTGGCCACAGTCATAACGGATGCTTCCACTCTAGGGTGGGGAGCTCATCTGGGGGATCTGGAGATCAAAGGTCTTTGGTCTCCAGAGGAACAGATTTTTCACATCAATCTGTTAGAGTTACGGGCTGTACGTCTGGCTCTCAAGGCCTTCCTCCCTTCCCTTTGTGGTCAGTCGGTACAGGTCCTAACGGACAATACTACCACGATGTGGTACATAAACAAGCAGGGAGGAGTGGGGTCGTACCTTCTCTGCAGAGAAGCTCTTCGACTATGGTCCTGGGCAAAGGACCATCGGATTTGCTTGATAGCAAACCATCTGGCCGGAGTCTTGAACGTGCGTGCGGACAGTCTCAGTCGCCACTTCTCGGCAGACCACGAGTGGCGTCTCCATCCAGATCAAGTCCGTTTAATCTTCCAGAAGTGGGGGTTTCCTCGGGTAGATCTGTTCGCCACTCGAGAGAACGCGCATTGTCCGTTGTTCTGCAGCCTTCAGTATCCGATGCAGGAAGCGTTGGGGGACGCGTTTCAAATGACCTGGTGCGGCCAGTTGCTTTACGCGTTTCCTCCCATACCCTTGATTCCTCGAGTATTGAGGAAGATTCGCCAAGACCGGGCTCTAGTAATCTTAATAGCTCCGGATTGGCCAAGGAGGGTGTGGTACTCCGACCTTCTCCAACTCTCAACGTGCCCGCCGCTCCGTCTCCCTTTCAGGGCAGACCTCCTCTCACAGTCGCAGGGGCAGGTTCTACACCCCAACCTCCAGAGTCTGCACCTACATGCCTGGAGATTGAACGGGGCAACCTGAGTTCCTTCTCTCTCCCGCCTGAGGTAGTGGATGTTATATTAGCGGCCAGGCGACACTCCACTAAATCTATCTACGCTAATAGGTGGTCTAAATTTGTTGCGTGGTGTGGAGAGAGGCAGATTGATCCTTTACATGCTCATCTATCGGACGTTTTGTCTTTTGCTCTATCTCTGGCGCAGAAAGGTTGTGCAGTGGCTACCATTAAAGGTTATTTATCGGCCTTGTCAGCCTTCATATGTCTTCCAGACCAACCATCTTTATTTAAATCCCCTATTGTTATCAGATTCTTGAAAGGTCTTCTAAATCAATATCCTCCAAAGCCATTCGTTATGCCGCAATGGGATTTGTCCTTAGTCCTGACTTTCCTTATGGGGTCCCCTTTTGAACCTATGCATTCTTGCCCCTTGAGGTATTTGGTTTTAAAAACAGTCTTCCTGATAGCTATAACATCAGCAAGGAGAGTGAGTGAGTTGCAGGCCTTATCAGTAAAACCCCCTTATACAACTTTTTATGGGGATAAGGTGGTGTTGAGGACCAAGGCTGCTTTCCTCCCGAAGGTTGTTTCACCCTTCCATTTGGCTCAGGCAATTACTTTGTCCACGTTCTATCCTCCGCCTCATCCTTCCAAAGAGGAAGAAAGACTGCACCGTCTGGACCCAAAGAGAGCGTTGAGCTTCTTTATCGATAGAACAAAGGATTTCAGGCTGGAGGATCAGCTGTTTATTGGATACGTGGGCAAGAGGAGAGGAAAGGCAGTCCACAAGAGAACACTATCCAGGTGGGTTGTTCTTTGCATTAAAATATGTTACTCTTTGGCAAAGAAGGATCCTCCTGAGGGCATTAGAGCTCATTCCACCAGAGCTAAGTCGGCCACTTCGGCCTTAGCCAGAGGTGTTCCTGTGGTCGACATCTGCAAGGCCGCAACTTGGTCGTCCCTTCACACTTTTGCAAAACATTACTGTTTAGATTCTGAGGTTAGAAGGGACGGCCATTTTGCACGGTCAGTGCTGCAGGATTTCTTGGTTTGACCATTTAGGCACCCACCGCCGGGCGTGGTACTGCTTTGGGACTCTATTCATGAGGTGAGGAATCCACAGGTAGTTGTATCCATCAGAAGAACGAGTTACTTACCTTCGGTAACGACTTTTCTGGTGGATACATTAGCTACCTGTGGATTCCTCACGGTCCCACCCGCCTCCCCGTTGCCTTTATGGTCTTGCCAAGTAATCCTTGAGTGCGCTCCTCTTGGTCTTTGAGGGTGCAATAGATGTATATATATATAATATATTTATATATATATAGGTATATGTGTATATATCTTTATGTATATACTTGGTGTGTGTATATATTTTAAAAGAGAGAGTTTTATATATATATATATATATATATGTACATAAAAAGATTTACAGTTATTCATACAATGTGGTGTATTTTTACAATATAATGGATGTTGCTTTGTTCTTTCATTGCATTGCCTGGTTGTTCTCATGCACGTAAAAAATGATTGGTACTGACGTCCGCACGTCGTCGAGGACCTCTTATTGCCTGTATGACGTCAGACGACGTCGCGTGCGAGACAGTGACGTCCTCGTCGACGTGCAGAGACTAGTAAGAAGATTTCCGTCGAATGCTGGCGCCATGGGAGTATTCATGAGGTGAGGAATCCACAGGTAGCTAATGTATCCACCAGAAAAGTCGTTACCGAAGGTAAGTAACTCGTTCTTCTCACTCATTCCAGGGGTCACCCATCTATGCATGCATGATGTGGACACTGGGGGCAGACTGCCTGTGAAAAACAAGGTTTACAGGTTGGCTGACAGAGTGAAGGCCAGCATCAAGGAGGAGGTTTCCAAGATGTTGGCTCTAGGGGTGATTGAGTGCTCCAGCAGCCCTTAGTCCAGTCCAGTGGTTCTGGTATCGAAGCCTGCTGCACCTGGTGCCACACCAGAACTTCAGTTCTGTGTGGACTACCGGGGGCTCAATACCGTCACCACAACAGACGCCCACCCCATCCCCAGAGCTGATGAGCTCATAGATCGGTTGGGGGCAGCCAAGTTCCTTAACACGTTTGATTTAACGTCTGGGTACTGGCAGATTGCCTTAACTGAAGGGGCCATGGAGAGGTCAGCGTTCTCAACACCAGAAGGCACTTCCAGTTCCATGTCATGCCCTTCGGGTTGAAGAACACCCCTGCCACCTTCCAGAGGTTGGTCAATCAGGTCGTGGCTGGGCTTGAAAACTTCAATGCCGCTTACCTTGACGACATTGCTGTTTTCAGCTGCAGCTGGGAGGACCACCTCTGGGAAGTGTTGAAGGCACTGCAAGCCACAGGCCTCACTATCAAGGCCAGTAAGTGCCAGATAGGGCAGAGGTCGGTGGTATACTTAGGACACCAGGTAGGGAGTGGCCGGGTGGCACCCCTACAACTCAAAATTGAGGTCATTCGGGCTTGGGCACCCCCAAAGACCCGGACAGAGGTGAGAGCCTTCTTAGGCCTCACCGGGTACTACAGGAGGTTAGTCAAGGGATATGGCACCATTGTTGCCCCCTTGACATAGCTGACTTCTAAGAAGCAGCCTAGTCAGGTGATCTGGACTGAAGCATGCCAGACCGTGTTTGACACCCTGAAGGAAGCCATGTGTACGGCACCCGTGCTACTGGCCCCTGACTTCTCCAAGGAGTTTGTGGTACAGACAGATGCTTCTGAGCATGGTGTGGGAGCAGTACTTTCACAGCTAAACAAAGAGGACCTAGACCAGCCTGTAGTCTTCCTTAGCAAGAGACTACTCCCCAGGGAACAGAGGTGGAGTGCAATTTAAAGGGAAGTTTTTGCTGTGGTCTGGGCAGTGAAGAAGCTAAGACCCTACTTGTTTGGGTCTCACTTCCGGATTCAGACCGACCACAGGCCTCTCAGATGGTTAATGCAGATGTGGGGTGAGAACCCAAAACTGTTGAGGTGGTCCATTTCCCTACAGGGGATGGACTGTACTGTGGAACACCGCCCTGGCACAGAACACGCCAATGCTGAAGGTCTGTCCAGGTTCTTCCGCCTTAGTGAGGAGGACTCCCCAGGGGTTGGGTAGTTCCCCTACTCTCAGCTGGAGGGGACATGTGTTAGACCTGGCAGCTGTTTGGCATGTGACCCCAGGGGTGAGTATCCCATTGGCTACTACCCTACTCTCCCTGAAACATCCCTTAATGCAGTATTTAGGGGCACCTTTGTCACCAGGAAAGCAGATTCCTGTTAACCTACAAAAGAAGACACTCAAGAGCCACAAAAACTGAGGAAGAGGCACCTGACTAGGCCCCAGCTCTATTGGCCTGTCTGCTGTTACTGCCAATTTGCACCAGAGTCGAGTTGTCCTGCAAGCTGCTGTGCCTCCAAAAGGCTGGGAGGCCCACCGGCCTTCAACAAAGACCCAGGAACTCCTGTGGAGCAGCAGAGCTGCTTCCCTGCATCTTGCAGGCACCCCAAAAGAACTGCAAGGAATCTGGACCACAGAAAACCTGCCACCTGAAAGCACCACTTCATCCGTGCTCCCTAGCACAAGCTGAAGTTGGCCAATATGGTCCCCCACCTGTTCAGAGACAAAGCCCACCTTCGACGTGTCCACTGTGGACGCATGACACCGCCTGCAGCCTCTGTTGTAGCCCCCCACAACCTCAAGTGCTCCCAGTGGAAAAAACCTGACGCCTCAAAGCACCTTCACACCCGTCGCCCCAGGCCCATGGAGAAGAGGACCCGAGGTATCCCCCCGTCCCGAGCATCTCAAAACTTGAACCCACCTAGTGCACCTAGTGGTTCTTCTCGACTAGATTCCCTGTCCAGACATGCAACCTCTTTTCAACCCGACTGATCCCCACTGACTAACATTGGGCGCCTGAAGCCGTACTGCACGCTCTGAATTTTACACAATTATCATATTAAACTGGCAATCTTTAAATGTCTAGACTTATTTAAATATTACAGTTAAGTTATGTTAAATGCATGATGCCAAACATACTATTGTGGTCAGGAAGGCCTTACTAACGTGTAAAAGTATCCACAGAGTGATTATTAGAAATGGGGGTGGATTGGGCATTTGAAGAGTATTTGGTGTCCCTTCCCTTTTGACACATACTCCCAGCTTGGTTATAAATGACTAAACATGTTAATGATGGCCCATTACGGAGCAGTTTACTGCTGCTCATTTTTACAGTTTAAAACAGAGCCCTGTTATCAGCATAATGCTTCTTTTGGCTAGACCCTGCACCCACTGTCCCCCCCCCTCACCCCTCTCAGCTCCTCCCCACTGGGACCATTTCAGGCCCACCTAGGGCAGCCTGCCCCTAGTTAGAAGACCACTGGTCTAGCATAACCACACACTCTAGGTGATAGGATACACTTGACCACCCATATCTATGCCGTGTTCACATCCTGCTTCAACAACGTAAGGATGCTGAGGAAAATCTTCTAGTGGCTACAAGTCAGCACGTGGAATACAATCACCAAAGCCCTCATCACCAGCTGACCAGACTATGGGAACACCCTGTATACAGGAATAACTAACCAGCCCTCAAGTAGACTGCAAACCTTCCAAAACGCGGCAGCCAGACTAGTCCTCAACCTCCCACATGAACCCACATCACACCATACATTAGGGAACTCCACTGGGTCCTGATACACAAGCACCCACACTCCAAACTCCTCGCCCACACCTAAAAAAACACTCCACAACACAGGCCTGGCCTAACTGAACAGCTGCATCCACTTCCACTATTCTTCCAGACACCTCGGCTCTTCCGGTCTCTTATTAGCACATACCCTATGCATACACAAAAACAGTAGGGGGTCACACCTTCTCATACCTGGCTCCTAAAGCCTGGAACAACCTTCTGAAATACATCATAGTCTCCTCCTGTCTTCTTGACTTTCGCAAAAAGCTGAAGTCCGGCTTTTTGAGCCAGCCCCTTGGGCTGGTCTCACTCCTGCTAGGAGCAACTGGATACCCTCCCAGGTGATTAGTGTTATAAACACAATATTAACATAATATAACAATGTGACATAACATGTACAGCACATACCATAACATTTACAGTGCTCCACTGCCTTTCTGCTACGTTTACACTGTACGCATACCACAAACATACATTCATGACACAGAGTGATATCACATACCCAGAGACATCAATAAAAACACAAGAAGTGACATCATTGAAACAAGGAAACTTCAAAATCATTGTTGAATTAATGGAATAACACCAAACAGTCACTAACGTAGCCTCATGGTTTACATAAGTAGTGGAGCAGTACTATGATGTGTCTACAGTAGCTTCACCCATTTGCTGAAGGATCTGTAGCAGGGCCCCTTGTAGCAGAATGTATATCATGCCTGTCAAGGCAGAGCAATGAGTGAGCATACCTTCAGTCCAGTTGTGGGTGACATCAAAACCCCTTTCAAGGCAAATGTGCAGTGTGTGCACATAAAGGACCTCGGAGGTGCAGGGGAAAATACTAGCACTTCCGCATTGGGAGACCGAAGTCCCGCTTTGACTCCCAAGATAACGGCCATCTTGATTGTGGCTACTATATAGTCCCGAAGACCGGAAATGACGCTTGTCGTTCCCTACGGACCTCAGCCTTTCTGAATGGACTCACCTGTTTCAATGGCATGCATACAACTCAAATATATTACATATATATATATATATATATATACACATATATACACACACACATAGACACACATCCACATCTACAGTCTATCCTGATGCCGTCCAGTCCAAGTGATGGCGGTTCGTGTACGGGTCAGACTACCAAAAATATGTCATGTCCACTAAAATTTTGTGAAGAAAAACACGAACTCAGCAGCGCAGTGAAAACAGTAATATGAATCACCATAACCTCCAGTTGTACCAAAAACAGACACCCAACGGTTTTCGGTGTACAACGAGTTGCTCACCACAGCATATCGCCTGTCTTCTCTTCCACTTATTTCTGAGTGCAAGCACATAGGGGCCGCAGAGAGGGGGCCACAGGGGGTATCGAAAAGAGAAAGGAGAGAGAGAACATATTCTTAACATATATTTTGTTCTCTCTTTTTCTTTTCCCTGCTGCATATAACCCCGCCTCTTCTTCCCTCTTTTTGCTCTCTCCTCTTTCTTATCCATCCCCTCTGTGTTCTCCTCTCTGCTGCCCCTACGTGTTTGCACTCAGAAATAAGCGGAAGAGTAGATAGGCGACATGCTGTGGTTCTGCTGAGCATCAGCTCCTGGTGTCCAGTATTTAGCGCAACATGGACAGTATTGTACTGTTAATGATTATTGATATATCTGTGTGACCTGATTTGTCCATCTATACAGTAAGCCGTCTGAGATATGCATACTGCGATTTTGTACATAATTCATGGCGCAGGACCTGTAATAAGTGAACAGTGTCAGGGAGGTGGATAATACAGAGAGCATGTAGCGTATGGGAGACACATAGGCTGTGTGACGGCCCACTTGGCGTAATGCTATATTTACTAGGCGCAATGCGGTAGCAGCCTGATTACAGTCTATTCTTTTTTTTTTTTTTTTTTAAATCTGTTTATTAAGCTTAATACAAAACAGAGTACAAGAGTAGCAGTACATTACATAAGGCTTGGTGAGAGAATGCCCAGCTTCTCTCTCCGTGTGCTTTTCTTAACGTTTGTACATTACACTGTACAACATAGCTGTATTTTAGTGTACTGGCTTTCAATTAACATTATATAACTAGTAACACTTGACATAAGGGATATTATTCTTAAATATGTATGTTAGCGTCAAATATAATATTGAGAGCGTATGTCTATATAGGCGCTAAGGGCTTCATTTCTATGTGTGCGCTTTGGTGTGGAGAGATGACAGTAACAAGGGGCGGCTGACGGGTAAATAAGTTATGGGTTAGGCATGGCATTACGGTAGAATGGAACTGTTTTCAACAAACTTGATTGTTATGGGTAATTGTAATAATAGCGTATCCCAGGAGTGTTAAAGGGATTTTCTCATGGTGGATATTTGTCGTCTCTGGATTCAATTCTAACTACAAAAAGGTCCCAACTTTCAGTCCCGCCTTGTGTCTGAACTCTATTTTGTAATTGCCTTAGTGTTTGAGATTCCGCCAATGCGTATTCGTGCAGGTCTCGTAGCCAGAGGGAATGAGAAGGGGCATTTGGGGCCTTCCAGTGTGTGGCTATCAGGCGTTTATATGTCACAAATGCCAAATCTACAAACTTGTGAATATGTTTATCTCCTTTTGTGCGGTGGCGTATGTTGAGCAGGCAAGATACTGGAGTAGGAGTTAGCAGCTGGTCTACCACGTCTGCAGTTGTAGCAACAACGCGGTTCCAGCTAGTGTTGATTGCATGGCATTCCCAGACCATATGGTAGAAAGTTGCTGCGGGGGTAGCGCATCTCGGACATATGGAGTTAGCGCCTGGGTATATTTTATGAATACGAGCTGGGGAGAGATATGCTTGATGCACATAATTGAATTGCGTGTATCTTAATCTGGAGTTGCGAGATACGAACTTAATCGAACTAAGAGCTGTGTCCCAGGATTTTAGTGCAATTGGTGCAGGAAGGACGATGTCCCAGCGGTGCTTGACCTGGGTAAGGGCCTTGCAGCTTCCTGCTAGAAGTATTTTATATAGTTTGGTAACAGCGCGTTTTGCCTCGCTCATAGAGAGTATTGCAGTAAGTAGGGGAGATTCTTTTGGTTCGTTGTGACCGCAGCCCCATATGTGACGTAGGAGATTAGTTATGGCATTGTATGTCAGAAAGGCTCCCGGTTTCATTACCTCCATAGTCCATAAATTTGATTGCACTGGAGTCATAATAAAAATCTCCTATGTTCAGGGTATTAACCGCTCGTACGTCATGGTGAGAGGTTAGGGCCTGGATGCCTGGTAGCTGTGGCATTGGGAGCAGGGGAGAGTAGGGGAGGGGCTGCCCTTTGCCCTGCACGTATCTCTTCCAACAGTGTCTGGCCGAGTCCAGTAAGGGAGTATTATGCTGTAGATGAGGGGGACCCGTTAGTAAACATGTTAATGTCGTTGTTGGGGTTGTGTAAGCCCTTATAGCTGTGGACTCTGCATTGGATGGTTCGTTAAGCCATTTAGTGACCCACTGAAGTTGGGCTGCTGCGTAATACAGCTCAAGGTTCGGCATGCCCAGGCCCCCCTCTTCTTGTGGATAGTGTGTGGTAGTTAGAGCTACTCTGCGTCTGTCTCTGCCCCAGAGCAAGTCAGTTAATAGGGAATGCGCTTTGTGGAAAAACGAGCGCGGCAAGATCACCGGAAGTGCGGAGAAATAGTATAAAAATCTCTGTAATATTAGCATCTTGACTATTGCTGTCCGGCCCATTGGCGATAGAGGTAAGGAACTCCAAAATATCAGGGAGCCTCGGGTGGAGCGAAGCAGCCTATCTATGTTACCTTCCCTTAGGTCTGACATAGAGTGATATACTTGAACACCCAGATATTTGAAGGTCTGGTGTGTCCATGGTAGTTGATGCATGGGGAGAGACGCTCGCTGTTCAGAGGGCAGACAGGTAAGAGGGAAGATACAGGATTTAGACCAATTCACATGTAAGCCAGAGACAAGAGCAAACATATTCAGTATACGCATTATCCCAGGAAGGGAGACAGAATGATTGCGCAAGTATATCAGGGCATCATCTGCGTACAATGATATTATGTGATATGCGTCAAACTCCCGTATGCCCCATTTATGTGCGCATCCCCTGAGCTTAATTGCGAGTGGTTCCATAGCTATTGCGAAAAGCAATGGAGAAAGCGGGCAGCCCTGCCTGGTTCCTCTATTTACAGGAAAGGCTTCCGACACTACCTGACCGGTTTTAACTCGGGCTGTTGGTTTAGAATATAGTGTAGCAATCCAGCTGATAAAGCCACTCCGGAAGCCAAACGCCTTGAGGGTGCGGAATAGATATTCCCAACCTAGTGTGTCGAACGCCTTCTCTATATCTAGTGACACGGTCACACTATTTGGGTCAGTGGTATTTTGCATGATACGGATTAGGCGCCTTATATTAAGAAAGGTGTTTCTACCCGGGATAAACCCCGACTGGTCAGGGTGTATTAAGTGCGGCAAATAGGGGAGCAATCTATTTGCTAGGATTTTCCCTAGGAGTTTGCAATCCGTGTTCAAAAGAGAGAGTGGTCTGTATGATCTAACATCCAGTGGATCTCGTCCTGGTTTTGGTAGGACCACTATTAATGCTTCCCTCATAGAGTCTGGTAATTGTTTTCTATTTCGTGCTTCATTAAACACCTCTAGTAAGGGTTGCAGTAGGTGAGTGCTTTGTGAGTTATAGTATTCTAGTGGTAGACCATCTGTGCCAGGGGTCTTGCCTCGCGCCATCTGAGAGAGGGCTAAGCGAAGCTCCTCAATAGTAATGGGGCCATCTAGAATGTCAGCGTTATTGGCGATATTTGAATTTTGGGGGATCTGAGCTAGAAATTCAGCCAGTTGTTGTTCTGCAGGGGGATAGAGGATTGGTATAACGAGTGATAATACGTGTAAAAGGCCTTGTTGATATCGGCTTGAGTGTTAACCACTATTCCTGTTTGTAATTGGATAGCCCCTATCGGCGACGATTGTGGAGTTTGACGCACCAGCCACGCCAGCAGTTTGCCCGATCTGTCCCCCTCAGCGTGTTGTCTCGTTTTGAAGTGTCTATAGTCGTGCTTGCTAAGACTGTCATCCGTTTCTCTGTATTTTGCTTTCAGTGAGATTAGTGTTTCTGGTGGGGTATTATTTGTTGAGACTTCAATCTCCGCCCTATGTATTTCGGATTCTAATTTTAATAACTCTGTGGTCAGCATTTTCTTAATGCCCACAGATGCTGCCAGGCAGTGCCCTCTAATTACTCAGGGGTGTGGAATTTATTAAAATATCTACTTGTCCAGGGGACAGGTTGCTTCTCAAATCTACTTGTCCTGTAAAAAGATCTACTTGTCCCTTTGGTGCCATGTAGTGTGGCGACAAATTATGGCAGCAATCTCATTATGTAAGAGCTCTGATAATAGCGTCTCTGATTATGCCAGGGCTACTACCTTAGTAGGGCTTGAATACTTGCAGTTTCAATCCCTACTGTAGCAATTTCCTTATATTTCCACCTTTCTGCAGATCTGCATACTGGGGCTGGAGGAAGCAGTAAGCAATAGTTCCAGGGCTGGAATGCCTTCGAGTCTGCAAACCTACTAACCTGCATGTTTTAAAGATTTTCACCAGCTTCTCTCTAATATTTTCCCATAATAAGAAAGGTTGGACATTTACTCCTGCCAATGGCAGAATTAGAACTTCTTCCAGGGTTGGGAAGAAAGTGGCTGGAGGGAAAATGAACTTGCAAATGCTCAATAGATTTTCACATGAGCAAATCTACACATCGTATTTACCCATGCTAAAATACAGTTCACAAATATTTTATAGGGGTACGACATATACTATGGGTGCACTTTTGTGACTTTCTTTAAGAATTTGGGGCCACATGTCAGTAGGTTCAGATTAGCGACCCGCAAATTGCGAGTCTGAGATACTCGCAATTTGCGAGTCGCAAATCCGAATGTAGGATGGTGTCCCTGACACCATCTGTGATTCGCAAGGGCTTCGCAAATGCCCACCTCATGACTAATCATGAGGTGGGTCGCAATTTGCGGCCCTCACAGGGATGGTGGCCTGCTGGAGACAGCAGACCACCATGTCTGTGACTGCTTTTTAATAAAGCAGTTTTTTTGTTTTTTTTGTAATGCAGTCCGTTTTCCTTAAAGGAAAACGAGATGCATTACAAAAACGAAAAATGAAACGTTTCCGTTTCATTTTTTCAGAGCAGGCAGTGTTCCGCAGGACCACTGCCTGCTCTGAAAAAATGTTTACAGTGACATTCACAATGGGGAAGGGGTCCTATGGGGACCCCTTCCCTTTAGCGAAAGTGTTAGCACCCATTTGAAATGGGTGCAAACTGCGATTGGTTTGCGCCCGCGTTCGCGGTCACAAAACAATCCTACATTGCACTGCGAGTCGCAATTAGGAAGGGAACACCCCTTCCTAATTGCGAGTCGCAAACCTGTTTTGCGATTTGGTAACCAGGTTACCGAATCGCAAAACTGGGTTTGTGCATCGCAATGTGCTTTTTGCACGCCACAAACAGCGAAAGTCGCTGTTTGCCACATGCAAAAAGCTACCTACATGTGGGTCTTGGTCCCTAATTAGGTCTGGTGTTAACAAAACATTTTGTTTTTATTAAACTTCTATTTCTCTCTCTTTCGGCTGGCTTTACTGTGAGCGATCACATTCTGCTCTTCCACAAGGAGCATATTGGCACACAAAGTAGTTTTGTTCAGTGTCAGAACTACAGTGGCAATCAGTGACGTAACGAAACTGGAGGGTGCCCCTTTGAAAAGAACATGGAAGAGACCCCTCTCCAGACTCACTTAGGCCAGGTGCTGTGCTGAAGGGGCCCCCAGGAGGGCGGCTGCAGGGCCTTTGTTATGCCTCTGGTGGCAACGTGTGCTTTTAGAGTTCAAAAATGTTTTTTTTGTTTTTTTTTGCCAGTGTTTGTTGCAGTGTTGAGGGCCTGATAGCTCCCACAACAATAAAGTGTTACAAAAGCCATGTCAAAACAAGACACGCATTGATGAAACTAAAAGACTTATAAAAATATGTCAGATCAGTTGGCTTTGTCAGTGTTTGTTTATTTTCATGCTTCCCATAATCGTGTTGAAAATGATTACACTGATTTTCCATTAGAAATATTTTTGGGAAATACTAGCATGCACCAACACATTTTACTAAATGACACTTCATTTGCATCTAATCAGAGAGCATTCTGGGAGCATTATACTTAGCCTCATAGCCTAAACTTTTCAAACATGTGTATACACGTTTTTTTTTTTTGTACTGGAACCAACGTCAGTAGTGAAGTGTGACCTTAAAACATTTATTTACAGCACTCACCCTAAAAATGAAGGATTTCAAATAATGAACCATAAATACAAGTTCGAACAGCATTATCTTTTGGAAACACATTACCTCAACTGCAGAGAGTTCCACTCTCTGTAAACAGGCAGCCAAAGGGTTTGTGCTGCAGAGGGTTGGGCCTACTTGTCCCAAGGACAAAGTAAACACAAAAACTTGTTGCCCTTGACCCCAAACAAGATGTCCCGGGCGTCGGGCGATAGGAATTCCACATCCCTGATTACTACTTTATGGGCATCCCACTCAGTGGCTCGGGTTGATGTTGTGTTTTTATTTAGAGAGAAATAGGACGACAGGCATGTGGCCAATTCAGTATTAAAAGGGGGGTCAGTCAGGGCGTCTGGCTGCAGGCGCCATGTTGGAATACGGGCATGTATGTAGCCCCAGAGCAATGTGGAGTAGTGTGGGTTGTGGTCTCATAGAGTACGGGCTAGGTAGCCAGATGTAGCTACCTTTGGGATTATGTTAGGTGTAGCGAAGAACATATCTAACCTGGTGTGAAGTTTGTGCACTGGTGAATAGAAAGAATATTCACGTAGTGTGGGATGAAAAGTTCTCTAAATTTCGCTTAGCCTATTATTAGAAGCCCAATCTGCCAGGTCAAGCGATGCTCGTTTAGCTGGGGCGTGAGTTAATGGAGGGGTAGAACGGTCTTTCAAGATATCTAGAACGCAGTTAAAGTCCCCGCCCCATATGGCATCTGTTGCGGGGTCGCTGAGCATGCTACTGCCCAGTGTCCTGAGGAAGTCTTGTTGATTTGTATTAGGAGTGTATAATGTTATCAGGGCTAGGGGGACTCCGTCTAAAGTACCCTCCAGTACCACGTACCGCCCATTTGGGTCACATTGTATGCGGGACATAGTATATGGAACCCCGGGGGCTATCCAGATTATCGCTCCTCTGGCATATGTTGAGAAGGTGGTCCCATATAATTGGCCTTTCCATTTTGTTTTGGTATATGCCAACGAGGACTCAACTAGGTGGGTTTCTTGCAGCATGGCTATGTGTATCTGGTGCCTCCTGAGGTATGTATAAATCCGTTGCCTTTTGCTTACGGATGACATGCCCTTTACATTCCATGTGAGAATTTTATAGTGTGTGGTATAGCGCTGATTTTGGGTTGCCTTGGGATTTGAGTGAGTCAGTGTGGGGGAGTACCGCCTGTGGTTGCGCAAACCTGATTTTCTTTGTCATTTGATACGTATACTTATCATCTAGCCTCTTAGTTACTGGACTGTGTGACCTGCCTCTTAGGTATATATTATGTTGTGGCGCTCTGTAAATAGTACATGTCAATACATATAACAGTAAAACATTCCATTCAACTACAACTATAAAATCTACTATACTTAGCAGCAGTAGCAGTTGCGGTAAGAACAGGAAGGAAACAAAACTTGTCGTATTAGGGTAACGGTCCATATGGAGTGGGGGTGATCCAAGACTGCGGGTGGTTGAGTGTCTTAGACCCGGCCTATTTTGCGCATGTTGGTGACCTTGTCGAGCAGGAGCGGCAGCAAGCCAACCACACGAGTTAGGGAAAGTAATTTTGTGATGACAAACTACTGAAGTATCCAGATAGGAGTGGCGGGTGAGACGATCTCCTATCTACAGGGGAAGAGATTTAACAAATGTCATCTGCTGTACGTGGAGTGAGGCTGGGGCCGCGGGCAGACTCTGCCAAGTCGGGGTTTAACTCTGGGTCGGGATCTGTTTCTGATTGCCCAGATAAGGATGTCGGTGATGCGTTGGCAAAACGCGATGTAGACTGTAGCAATAGCGATCGTTCAACTCGCGATTGTTCAGGAGTAGGTTTGTTATCATGTTTACTGCGAGGTCTGCGTTTATCCCTTGGAGGTAGGCTTTTATCATTGGGTGGTAATGGGTCAGCTAGTCCTTTTGCATGAAGCCATGTCCATGCGTCTTCAGGCGTAGAGAAAAATAAAGTGCGGGTATTGTCTTGTATGCGAAGTTTAGCGGGGAACAACAAGGAGTATTTGATATTGTGCTCTCTTAGACGCTCCTTGATCCGGTAGAATGAGTTTCGTTTTTTTTGTACCTCTACTGTAAAATCCGGGTAGGTGGTTATTTGCGTGTTCTCAAAGTGCATTGGGCCTGTTTTTCGGAATAGTTGCAGTATAAGGTCTCTATCACGGTAGTTCAGTAATTTTGCCATGAGGGGACGTGGATATGCACCCGGTGGTGGAAGTCTGCCCGGGACCCTGTGGGCGCGCTCTATGGAAAAGAACTTTGGGACATTATTTTTCAATACCGATTCCGTCAGCCATTGTTCGATAAAGAGTTCTGTACTGGGGCCCTCGGCGTGTTCCGGAAATCCCACGAACCGGATGTTATTTCGACGCGATCTGCCTTCGGCTTCTTCGGCTCTGCGTTTAAGTGTCTCAACTTCTGCTTTTATAGCACCCAGCTGTGACTTAACCTCAAGCATAGATGGTGTGAGGTGCGACGTGTCTTTTTCCAGCTCAGCGACCTTTTCTGCTAGCGCCTGTTGGTCCGTGCGGAGCAAGTTAACATCTTCTGTGATTGAGCCAATCTTCGCCTCCAAGGTTATTTTAGTATCAAGTATGGCTTGTAGCACTTTTTCGAGTTGTGTTGAGTGCGTTTGCAATGTCCCTTCCATTTTCTGATATGTGTCTGAGGCCCCGGATGATAGAGGCGGCGTAGCAGAGTCCATGGTTCCAGGGGGCGCTCGTGGAGTCTTTGGTTTTCCCATTAGGTGGTTTTTATGCGATGCTGTTGTTGGTGTTTGGGTTTAACGTTGCGTTGCTTGATTTTATCGCATTGGCTAAGTGCTTTGATGCTGGTAGCGTGGTTAAAATGGTGCAGAAAGGTTTAGCTGCGCTTCAGCGCTTGAGGGTGTCAGGCGGTCCGCTCTTTTCCTACCTCACACTTACTGGTAGGTGCCTCTTGGATCAGTCGCTTCTGCAGTTTGTTACTAGTTGTGTTCCTGTTGATTTCTCACATTGATGTAGTATTATCTTTTCTCTGGCACTCCAGCTTGGCTTAACATTTCTTTATTGGCCCCTGCTGTGATGGGCTGGTTTGTTCCCTCGTGGCTACAATTACTGGTGGTTAAAGCCTGGGCTAGCCTTTCAATTGCCCATATTTCTATGTGACTGGTAGCCTCCTGGCTATTGCCCTGGTTAACTGAGAGCCCACAAGTCTTTTAGAGGAGTACAGGAGAGATATGAAGTGCCTGTGCACCTCGCCCGCGCAGCCGTCGTATCACCTGCCGGCCGCAGTTCCGATGGAGTGAGGCCCCCGAGGCGAAGCAGTAGCGTGGACAAGCCGCCACTTACCGCTTACGGCGATCCCCGACACTCTGCACGGTCGCGGCTCCAGCCGCACTTCCTTTTTGGTGCAGTCAGCGCTCGGTCTCCTCCCAGTACGGTCGCGCGGTGGCAATGGACGCCGCGAGCGCTCCACGGATCGAAAGTGAACCGAGTGCCCCAGGCAGCTCCTTTGCCGCTCTGCTCGCCACCGCTCCCGCCACGTTGGTTTCGCGGCTGGGGGGGATGGTTCTCGGCCCCGCAGCGGGTCAAGGGTCTTTGTAGAGGATTATTATTTTAGGCCGGGTCGGAGCTGCGATTTATGCGTCCGACCCGGTCGCCATCTTGGACACGCCCCCCCGATTACAGTCTATTCTTAATAATGAATAATATGTGCCATTAGCTAAACGTAATTTGATCAGTGACATTACTTTCTGCTATGAGGAGGGATGGGGGGCTCTTTTGACAAAAGAAGGTGGCTGTCACAAGTATGACCCTAGTTGGGTAGAATATGTTTGCCCACTGGAGTGAGATTTTTGAGTTCTAATATCTGTGGAGCAAGGGAATGATTTATTAAACACCCTTTGAGCGTGTTTCTATAGTGAATTGAGTGGATTTAAGATGAAAGGAAGAGATGGGGAAGACATAAGCAGGGTTGTATCGATGCAGTAATTGGTACTAGGATTAATTGTTTGATATAACACATCATTTGTGTTGCAAAGTCATCTTTTTGACCTGTTCATCCCCATGTTTTTTGTTGCTGACTGGTGCTGATGATAACTGACTCTGACTGTGCCCTGGACTCTTTTAGCCATACCCAGGCCAGTGCTATGTTAAAACACACACTTGTAGTAGAGTACACTAGGTATTAGGGTACCCTATAATAATGGGGCATGGGTGTACAATCTGCCTATAATCCCCTATATAATAAGGCATGGAGATTAGAGGCCCAGCAGAATTTCTGCACTTGGATGTGTGCACTGCTGTGTGCTTCCTGTCCTTTTAAATGCAGACCTTCCTTGCAGCCTGTCTTTAAAAGTTACATTCCTACCAATTGCATGACAGCCCCTGTAGGTCCCTAGTAAACAATGTGGCAAGGGAGTGCAACTACCTATAAGACCCTCGTACATAATAGGGCATAGAAGTAGAAACCCAGCAGAATTGCTGCCCCTTTGCATGTGGGCACTGCTGGAGGTTTTCTGTCATTTTAAATTGCAACCTTGACTCTGCAGACTGCATTTACATGGAAATGGTGTCCCAATTCGACGTTGGTGCTGTGGGCACTTTAAATGTGACGATCTACCTTATTTTCATATATTAGTACCCCCAGGATCTCCCCTAGGTATCCCAGGGGCGGGGGGTCATGTAACCATAAGCAGGGGTCTTAGATGTTTTATAAACCTGGGTAAGGGAAAAACTGATCATTTCATTTTCCCCCAGTATAGATACTGGCCTTCATAGGCTATCATTGCTATATTGTATTTTCATGGTAATAATAGTAAGGCAATGCGCAGAAAAGTAATTCAAGGACTTAAAAGATTTATTTTGATAAATCCAGCAATTTGACATTGGTGAATTTATCACAACCTGTCCAGAAAATAAGTTATAAGGCTTTTCTAACTGTAAGCCAAAATCCAGCCTTCTGACTGTCCCCTCTGATTGGTCAGTGCTAACCAGATTAGCAGAGCTGCTTGATTAAGTGATAAGCGGCTGTCCAGGGGAGAGCATATCTGGTGAAGGGCAGCTCGGGGGCTACACAGGAATGCATGAGCAGGGGGAGGGGTAATAAAACATACAGCCTCAAAGGAGAACAAGACAGGAGAGAATGCCAGATCACCTAACCCCCACCTTCTGGACCCCTCAGCCAGATACTAGGCGTAAGAAAAGAAGTTGAAGATGTTAGAAGAAGGAGAGCTATGGAAATGAACCACACTGGAGGATGGTTTAGTCAGCTCTTAGTTTCAGACTTCAAGGATTTTGGAAAAATTGTGCTTTCTGGGGCAGGAATATGCCACACTTTGCAGGAAGTCATCATGCATCTGGGTGTCACTCTGCATTCTATTGGTTGCGTGCCCCCCTTCCTGATGCCCAGGAGCTGGGAATAAATATGTAAGAGGTGTATAGCCTCTCAGATCTGCTGCCTGAAACTACAAGAGAAAGAAGGACTGCCCTGCTGGAATCTGGATCTGCACCCTTGGCCTGCACTTCTAAGTGAACTGTGCCTGCAGCACAATCTGGTACTACAGCCCTAGGGACAGTGCCTTGCTTCAAGAAGGACTCAGGAGTGGACTACCAGCAGCTACAGGTTAACAGAGCTTCACCTTCATCATCCCCAGCAAAAGTCCCCAGCCTGGAGTGCATCCAGTGGACTTTTAAGGATTTGTCCAGGTGCATTGCGGGAATTGTGGTCCAACTTTCCAAGGACCATCCAGGAGATTCCGGATCCTTGGATTTGTGTTTTGGACCCTCTGTACCTGCAAGGAGGACTTCAAGAAAGGCCTCCTGAAGATTGGAGAAGTTTGAAGAATTTAAGTAAAATTGGCGCTTTGTGTTTCTAATCACTAGGAAGTGTTTATTCTTTAAAAAATTCATATCTCTGGTTCCAAGGACCCACCCGGAGATTCCAGACTCTTGGATTTGTGTTTTGGACCTTTTGTACCAGCAAGGAGGACTTCAGGAAACACCTCCTGAAACTTGGAGAATTTTGGTAAAGTTGGCACTTTGGGGGTCATTCTGACTTTGACGGGCGGCGGAGGCCGCCTGCCAAAGTCCCGCCTGCAGAATACCGCTGCGCGGTCAAAAGACCGCAGCGGTAATTCTGAGTTTCCCGCTGGGCTGGCGGGCGACCGCCAGAAGGCCGCCCGCCAGCCCAGCGGGAAACCCCCTTCCATGAGGATGCCGGCTCCGAATGGAGCCGGCGGAGTGGAAGGGGTGCGACGGGTGCAGTTGCACCCATCGCGATTTTTCAGACACTGAAAATCTTGGTGGGGCCCTGTTAGGGGGCCCCTGCAGTGCCCATGCCATTGGCACAGGCACTGCAGGGGCCCCCAGGGGCCCCACGACACCCGTTACCGCCAGCCAGGTTCTGGCGGTCAAAACCGCCAGAACCAGGCTGGCGGTAAGGGGGTCGGAATCCCCATGGCGGCGCTGCTTGCAGCGCCGCCATGGAGGATTCCCTTGGGCAGCGGGAAACCAGCGGGACACCGCCGGTTTCCCGATTCTGACCGCGGCTGTACCGCCGCGGTCAGAATGCCCATGGGAGCACCGCCAGCCTGTTGGCGGTGCTCCCGCGGTCGTTGGCCCTGGCGGTCCATGACCCCCTTTGTGTTTCTAAGCGCTAGAAAGTGTTTATTCTTTTAAAATTCATATCTCTGGTTCCCTACATTGGATGTTTGTCATTTTAGTGTCTATTTACTCATAAAAATATAACCTATAGTTATAAATTGGTGTGGGATTTTTATTGTGTGTTGTGTCTCACTTATTTACTGTATTGATGTTTTTGAAGGCTTTACACTCTTGTCTCCTAAGTTAGGCCTGCCTGCTCGGTTATAGTTACCAAGGGTTGAGCAAGGGGCTAATTTACTGGGGCCTGTACTGAACCTATATTTGGTTAGTGGCCTTAGTGCCAGTGGTAGGTTCATAGTTACCACTGCCAGTAACCCACTTTCCAACAATTTGTGATTCGATAATGAATGTGACCTACAATGACATGAGAGGATATCAACATGATGCAATTGATTAGAACATATGTTGTAAGATGGCTGCCATAAAAATACGAGTTATGTTTGTTGTTGTACTTTGTGTTTTTTTTTCACTGTGGGTTTTAAAATCATGCCAGGAACACACAAACAATTTACTTGTGAGCAAGGCGTTATACGCTGAAACATGTTGGGTGTCTGTTTTTGGTGCCATTGGAGATTATGGTGATTGATTAAATTACAGTTTTTACTGCGTCGCTGAGTTTGTGGTTTTCTTCATGCACATGGGGAAATTATTGTGGACATGAGATGTATATGTATATATATATGTATATATATATATATATATATATGTATATATCAAAACAAAGCCCTTTCAGGGTTAGAGTGATACAAAAATTGTGCAAAAAAACAAAAGAGAACTCTCGGTAGTTCCCAAGTTTAGGTGGAGCGCAGCTCTAGTAAGGAGCACTCTGCAACACCAGCGACACTCTAGATTTGCTCACCTCAAATGTCTGTTTAGCAAAGTGTTTAAGCATAGGATCAGCACAGTGCTATCCACGCCGAGCTAGATAGGGACAAAGGGGGTCATTCCTACATTGGCGGGCGGCGGTCGCCGCCCGCCAAGCAGGAACCGCCACTTGGCCGCTCTGCGGTCAAAAGACCGCGGAGGCCATTCTGCCTTTCCCGCTGGGCCGGCGGGTGCCCGCCAAGGGAGCGCCCGCCGCCCCAGCGGGAAAGGCCCTGCAACCCAGAAGCTGGCTCCGAATGGAGCCGGCGGTGTTGCAGGGGTGCGACGGGTGCAGTTGCACCCGTCACGATTTTCACTGTCTGCTAAGCAGACAGTGAAAATCATGCTGGGGCCCTGCTAGGGGGCCCCACGACACCCGTTCCCGCCATCGTGTTTCTGGCGGTGAAAACTGCCAGAAACAGGCTGGCGGGAAGGGGGTCGGAATCCCCAGCGCCGCCATGGAGGATTCTCCCAGCCGGGGCTAATCCGGCGGGAAACCGCCGGACCCGGCTGGGCGAAGCCGCGGTCAGAATTCCACATGAAGCACCGCCAGCCTGTTGGCGGTGCTTCCGTGGACAGCCACCCTGGCGGTCTGACCGCCAGGGTTGGAATGAGGGGCAAAGTCTTTTGCCATTTGTACAGCAAAATCTTTAAGCATAGGATTGACACAGTGTCATCCTCGCCGATCTGTAAAATGACAAAAGCCATTCACCACTCCAGGCACAGTATTACAGCTTTGGACTGGTAAAATACCATCCAAGCCAATCTGGAATGAGTAAAAGCAACTCCTGACACATGCTACTCTCTCATGAGAGCTCTTCAGAGGGGTTTAGCTTTGTCCAGACACAAGGGAGCACCCAGTATAAGTCAAAACAAATCCCTTTCAGGGTTAGAGTGACACATAAATTATGCAAAAAAGAAAAGAGAACTCTGGGTAGTTCCCAAGTTTAGGTGGAGAGCAGCTCAGTAAGGAGCATTCTGCAACACCAGCACCACTGTAGATTTGCTCACCCAAAATGTCTGTTTATCTAGCAACGTTTTTAAGCATAGGATCAGCGCAGTGCTATCCACGCCGAGCTAGATAGGGACAAAGTATTTTGCCATTTGTACAGCAAAATCTTTAAGCATAGGTTTGACACAGTGTCATCCTTGCTGAGCTGTAAAACGACAAAAGTCATTCACCACTCCAGGCACAGTATTACAGCTTTGGACTGGTAAAATACCATCCAAGCCAACCTAGAATAACATTTGAAGTGGGGAAATCTAGAGTGTCGCTGGTGTTGCAGAGTGCTGGTATGTACATAGTTCTAGAACTACTTTATGAATATATATTCAGTAAATTGAGTAACAGAATGTACATACAGGTTGACTAGCGCTAGGGATTTCTGTCCTTTACACTCCTTCCCATAAGTCTTCTTTTGAGAACAACTTGTGTAGGCGGGGAAAGGGGATGAAACAGGTATAACATTTTAACAAAGGGTGAGATATGATGTTAGCACATTTTCCATCACTAATCTAAATTGCATCTTCCGGGAAATGATGCTCAAGTGCATCGCCAGGTAGCAGTCTTCCAAGGAGAGTCCAAGGATCTGGAGCACGCTCCCCTTTCCCTCATTGGGTTTGAGATGCCTTTTTACCCATAACTTGAATAGAGGGGCTTCAGCTTGATGGTAGAGTTGAGAACCAGCAATGCAAGTCCAGCTCACTCCTGTGAGAATGTTCAGTGAGTGCTTGTTAATTGTTTCCTGTTGCCTACATATCTGCCAAGACCTACTTTGCACACAGCACAGATCTAAAAGGAGTTGCACTTAGAGTCCAGGTTCTTGCTCCTCTCACCAGGGGTGACATTTAGCTTGCAGTGAGTGATAACTAAATCTGACCTGTAATTGTGTGAGTGGCACTTTAAGTGAGTAACACTTTATATTTCTGTCGCTGTGTTCTTACATAAGTGAGCTATGAGAAGCTGCATGAAATGGTGTGAAATGGACAGAAATATGTATGCTCTGGTAGAAAATGTTGGTGGGTGCATTGAAAGAAGGTTGAGCATTCAGTCAAATTGCATATTTTTGTGTTACATACACATTCAACCGCACTTTGGGCCATTGTTCTGTGGATAAAAAAGAGCACTTGTTTACTACTGCTGGGTACCCTGTACTGGTTACCTGTGATGTCTTGAATGTACAGCATCCCATGAGCACTAGGAGAGTTGGGGACAGATCAAGCTAACCACAACTTGTTAAAGTCGGTAACCACAATTGTAAGTTTAGAAAAGGGAGCATTTATCTTCCCCCACTGACTTACCTAACGATTAATGTTGCTGTGTTGTCTGGTATTATTCTCTCATATTTAATTTCAACACTGGGCTGGTAAAAGTGGCTCCTAATTGGCCACTTAAAGGTACTTCATCAGCCACCCACTGCGGTGTAGCTCTGTATTACTGGAATAAAATACTCACCCTGTTCTCCCTTCGAATGTGCAGATTGGTCTGCTTCTCTTTCATTCAGAGTGTCGGCCTGTAGCACTCCAAATCTGCAGTCTTCCTTCTCTGTAGGAAGTGCTGCTACTCAAAGCCCTGTGAAACATCATTCTCCCAGGTACAACAGATTCTTTGGTTTTCAAAAATTATTCTAGCAAAGTAAGGCTAAAGGCCAACATCACCTGGACCCACTGGGGTGACCTCTGTGTCAGACTAGCCAGTACATCCACATGGAGTGGAGGGTTTACTCACAGTCCATCAACTAACTTCAAATGCTCATTTCTAGTTCCATGTCAGTATTATTTGCACCAGTATTATCCACGCCATTATGACAAGAAAACTTGACCCACTATATTTTCAGCCAGTAAGGATTGAGAAGCTGCCTTCTTCTTTTGCCCCATTTCTTACTTGGGTATTCATCTTCAATGAAGCAGCAAAGGTGGAGTCCAGAGCAAAGACACTCTGTATAACAGTGGTGGATATTTATTATTTGCTGTCTCAGGAATTGTTTTTTACAGTTATTGTGGCTGGAGTGGAATGTGCAAGTAGGCTGCTTAGTAGAGGTCCAGCCCTCACCATGAAATCATATTGGTGGATTCATTTGCATTGACATTGTATACTTTCACAGTCAACTCTATGCCTCTCTCAGTGGGTAAAAAAGCCAACCCTGCTGGCCAATCTGAGTGGCTCTTACATTTACTTACAGGCCATTACAAACACCATTAGTGTCTTGTGAGTGTGTATGATGGAACCCTCTTGGTTCCTGAAAGACTCTGTAGAGGGATGGCGTAAGTGTTAGAACATAGTGATGTGAATGCTGGTTTAGAATGTTGAGTTTGCAGTTACACACAGAGGAATAACGTTGTGTAATACATAGCTGTGTGTGTGGCATATTCATTGGCGGGTACAAAGGCAGGGGAGGACACTACAAATGGCAACGAGATAGGGGATAAGTAACACAAAGATTGACAGTTCTCTCCCAGAGAGTTTGCAGTGGTCCAAGCAAACTGCTCGTGCCTTCACTGAAGTGCCAAATCAACGGTTGCCGTATGTGGAGTCAAAGCACAACTCCAGCTGGTGTAAAGGATTTGGTGATAAAGAAAACTTCACTGAGAAGTCTATACATCGTTGGTCAAGAAGCTATGATGAAGGCCATACAGAAAGGTACCCTCCAACTATGTAATATAAAGCTATACAGTCCACAAAGTGATAACGCTAAAGGCAGCCACAAACAGATACAGAAATGGGCACTAGCTGACAGAACAGCCAATGACAAAGCATATTGTAGTTACACTTACCTGAGCCTTGAGAAGAAAAGCTCTAGGACGTCAGCGGCAGGTGAGGAGACACAAGAAGAAGTGCAGGGTTATGCTTACTGAACTCTCCTATACCTGAAGAAGTACACCACCAAAGGGGCTAGGTGGTGGCTCAGCACAACTTTAGAAGTCTCCAGAAAGTAAAGGCCTCTAATGGAAACCAGGAAAGAGGTTACAGTTCCACAGACTGATCAAGACGACCCAGGGGCCAGCACATCACCTGGCCTCAGAGATGGTGTGGATGAACAAATTCACAAAGACCGCCAGATGGAGTCAGAGAGAGCTCCAGTTGCAGTGTAGCCACTCTAGTGAACATTTATAATGCTGTTACATTCCTGAAACCACCACCACTCTTTCATACTGCCAAAAAGCAAAATAACGGCGATAGATGGACTGGTTGGATAGTGACATTTGATGATTTAATTGATGCACTAGAAGAGACTAATAACAAAAAGATTATCAAATACCTCAAGAATTTTGCTGGTAATGGTGTAAAAGAAGGCATAGAGAAAATGCTGCAAGCTGATGAAGTTATGTACTGTCAAATTAAAGAAGTCTTGACTCTCAAGTTCAATCCAGTGCTAAATGTAGATTACGAAAGATACATTTTCAGTCAAGAATGACAAAAAGTTGGTGAAATCATAGATGAATTTGTTGAGAGACTGGATACTACAGATTCAATTCATTTAATGACAAATAAGCAATACAACTCAGAGTTATTGACGGATTTCTGTCAGAATCATTCAGATGACAAATGCTACTCTTAATCTGGAGCGCATTCTCATGGCTGTCAGAGCTGAAGAGCATGCTGATTAAAAAGCTGCTGACATGGAGGCCAGCAGTGCCCAAAGTGAGTCAGTCATGAACATAACAAGTAAGCAGAAACACAAAGCTGAAGGATGCAAGGTGATATATCCACGGAAAAAGAAGCTGTGCTTCAGATGTGGATTGTCATTTCCACACAAAGGTAAATGTCTGCCTATCAGACAGCTATGCAAAGACTGTGGTAAAGAGAATGATTTTGTCACAGTTTGCAAGGTGAAGGAAAAAGCGTGTCACTGCGAGAAGACAAAATGGGCGAAGAAAGAAATTCCACAAGAAACGCTTGAGGCATGCCCTCAAGGCCAAGTGACAACGTAAGCTGAGACAAATCAACACCAAACAAAGTCGATTGTCATCTAAATAATTTTTGCAGTGGTCCAAGCAAACTGCTTGTGTGCAGAGAAATGTGCATATGTTGGACTGGCTGCATGTGAAGAGAAATACCACTCAAAGAAAAGAAGACATGAAAAAGCACCCATGTCATTCAAACATTGTCCGAAGATTACACTGAAAATAATTGGTTGTACAATACCTTTCATCATCAACAGTGCTGTGTTAATAAATGTCATGCCTGAGGAGAAATATAATGAACTATCTCCACTACCACAACTGATGGAATCAAAAACAAAAGTGTATACATGGGCTTCATCGACACCTTTGAAAAGTAAAGGTTAATTTATAGAGACCATGAAACACAAGAGAACAAAACTGCAAGCGCCCATTCATGTACTTCAAGGTATGGCGTCAAGTGCCTGTTTACTCAGCTTCAGCATAGCTGCTGATATGGGACTGATATCAGTGAATTAGAATATGAATGCTCATAATTAAATGGTAAGTCATTTCCCTTCATTATTTCATTGGTTAGTAAAACTTAAGACTATGAAAGTACAATTGCAAATCAATGAGGATGTTTGTCCTGTTTCTCAAAGACACAGAAGAATTATATTACATTTACAAGATGCTGTTGAAAAGGAACTTGAATCATTACTTGAGCATGATATCTTTGAGCGTTCTACTAGTTCGACGCCATGGGTTTCTCCCTTAGTGGCAGTGTCCAAAAAAGACAATGAAGGAGCTGTATGCATCTGCATGGATATGCGTCAAGCGAACAAGGCAATTGAAAGAGAACGACATTCAGGTCCACATATTGCTGACATAACACAAATGAATGGTGCGAAGGTCTGCTCTCTCCTTGATTTAAATAAAGGATATCATCAGTTGGAACTCAAGGAAAATTGCAGGTACATTACAACCTTTTCTACACATATGGTCTGTTTTGATACAAAAGACCACGTTTTGGTGTGTCAACAGCTTCAGAGATTTTTCAAGATGTCATTAGGTGTATCATACAACCTGTTGTAAATGCTTTCAACCATAGCGATGGCATATTAGTTTTTTGGAGCTACACAGAAGGAACATGACAGTGATCTAAGGTAAGTGTGTCATTTACTTGTTGATGCAGATTTAACACTAAATGCAGAGAAATGTGAATTCAATAAGACAAAGCAAATGTTTTGGGCTATATCTTTTCTGATGGGGGCATGACACCCAAACCAGCTAAAGGACAAGCACTGTCAACTGCCAGTCCCCCATAAGATGTTTCGATGTTACATTCATTCCTTGGCATGACCAGTTACTGTTCCAGATATATACAAGACTTTGCCACTATGAGAGCTCCATTGAGAGAGCTGGCGAAAAAGAATGTTTCATTTCACTGGTCACATGAATTTGTGCAAAGTTTTAAGAGAATTAAACAAGCTATAGAAAATGCTGCTGAAATGGCACACATAAGATGTTGTTGATGCTAGCCCAGTAGGGTTAGGTGCTATCTTTGCATAACACAGTGGACAGCTAGAT
Organism: Pleurodeles waltl; assembly: GCF_031143425.1. NCBI lineage: Eukaryota > Metazoa > Chordata > Amphibia > Caudata > Salamandridae > Pleurodeles > Pleurodeles waltl. Next base: position 332,652,505 of record NC_090443.1, read on the forward strand.
GCTTGAAGACATATTGCGGCCTATGCAAGTAAAACTTTGTCCCAGAATGAACGTGCTTATTCACAACCTGAAAAAGAAAGTTTAGCAGTGGTGTGGGCCTGTGAACATTTCCACGTATTCCCGTACGGAAAACCTTTCACCCTTGTGACAGATCATCAAGCATTGCTGACTATCTTTGGCAATTAAAAGGCCAAGATGCCTTCACGCATTGAACGTTGGAGATTATGGCCCTAATTACAACCATGGCGGTCGGTGTTAAAGCAGTGGTAATACTGCCAACAGGCCGGCGGTAACAGAAATGGAATCATGACCACAGCGGAAACCGGCAACACATACAGCCACTTTAACACTCCGACCGCCATGGCTGTAGCAACAAACACCGCGGCGGTAACCGCCAACAGCCAGACGGAAGACAATGTACCGCGCACCACATTACAACCCGCCCATCCGCCAGCTTTTCCGGGGCAGTACCAACGCCATCAAAAGCACGGCAGAAACAGTACTTTGAACGGAAACCACTCACCCCTCGACACTCAAGGAAGAACCAGGACGCCATGGAGCCTGAACTACAGGTGTTACCCATGCTGGTGTATCTTCTCCTATACCAGGAGTACCAACGCCGGTGACGACGACCACGGTGAGTACTGCACCTAGTACACGGGGGAAGGGGGGAGAAAAAAGAGAGTGACACACATGCAACACGCAACATCGCCACCCCCACCCTCACCGCCAACACCATACACACAAAAACATGCAACAACATTACATATACACCCCATAACCCTCTGGAATAATGCCAGGACAAAAAGAATGGAGTCAAATGAGTGTAATGTTAGAAATTTAGAGAAATGCGTTCATAAATAAATAAATAAACAGTATGTACAATATATACACTATATACAAAATGGGGGACAATGTCCACACAAAAATAGTCCGTGGCCCACTAGGCAATAACACATAGGCAAGCCCACACTTGACTCCTACCTCAAAAAGGAGAGAACAGTGCAGGGGCATCAGGTCGAACACACACAGACACCTCATGGGGAAAGGGAAGGGGGTCACCTCAGTCGGAAGATGGTACTACGCCACTGCTCCTGGAGAGGGCTCCATGCCCACTGTTGGGTCCTGGGGAGTGCAAAGCCACAATCTCTCAGGTCTCTCAAGTGGGTGGTTTGCCCACTGCTTGGTCCTGGGGAGTGCAAATCCACAGTCTCTTAAGTGGGTAACATGTTCCACTGGTTCTGGAAGGGGCTTTGTGCCCAGTGTGCTTCATCCTGCCGAGGATAGGGTGAGTGAATGCCTTTCTCCACTGGTTCTGGAAAGGCTTGGTGCCCAGTGTGCTTCATCCTGCCAAGGATGGGGTGAGTGGATGCCTTTCTCCACTGGTTCTGGAGGGGGCTTGGTGCTCAGTGTGCTTCATCCTGCCCAGGATAGGGTGAGTGGATGCCTTTCTCCCCTGGTTCTGGAGGGGGCTTGGTGCCTAGTGTGCTTCCTCCTGCCAAGGATAAGGTGAGTGGATGCCTTTCTCCACTGGTTCTGGAGGGGGCGTTGTGCCCAGTGTGCTTCATCCTGCCAAGGATAGGGTGAGCGGATGGCTTCCTCCACTGGTTCTAAAGGGGGCTGTGTGCCCAGTGATGCAACATTTGGGGTGTGGCAGTTCACAGTCCCTCACCTGTGTGTCTGAGGCACGAGATTTGCAGGGACCAAGTTGCATGATAGTCCATGGAGGCAGGGCTAGACTCCATCCGGCGACGGCTACGGCTGCAAACTGGTGATAGAGCTGGTGCTGGTGGGGGTGCAGCCAGTGGTGGAGGGAGGCTCCAGCCCTTCTCCTGCAGCCTCGGACGGCTGTCCACTGGGGCTGCTGCTGCTGGTAGTGGTGCTAATGTCAACGGTGCAGGTGGCGGTGCTTGCGGCGGTGCTAGCAGCAGTGCAGGTGGCAATGCTGGCCGTGGTGCAGGTGCCGGTGCTGCCAGTGGTGGAGGGAGGCTCCAGCCCTTCTCCTGCAGCCTCGCACGGCTGCCCACTGGGGCTGGTGCTGCTGACAGTAGTGGTGCTTGTAGCAGTGCAGGTGGTGGTGCTTGTGGCGGTGCTAGCGGCGGGGCTGCAGGCGGTGCTGGCTGCGGTGCGGGTGGCAGTGCTGGCAGTTGTGCTGGTAGCCACCAGGCCTTCACCTGCAGCCTTGGATGGCTGAAGTGCCTTGCCTGGTGTTTTGTGCCCCTTCTTCACCTTGGCAGATGGTGGTGTGACCTTGGGTCTGGCAGCTGGAGTCTTTGAGGTGGCCTTGCTGGGTGGTTGTGGCTCCTTCCCCTTGCTAGATGCTGCCCCCCTCTTCACCTTGCCAGGTGGCAGAATGGTTTTGGCCTTGGCAGGGGTTGGTGGCACACTGGCTAGACCGACGGGTGCCCCCTTTGAGCCTCTGATAGCTGCAGGAACCACAGCGGACGTCGACTTGGTGGCCGAGGTGCTGGGCTGGGTTCTGGCCACCCTGGCCCGAGGGGAAGGATAGGGGGGTGAAGAGGTCAAAGTTTGCCAGGAAAATCTTCTTAGGGACACTGGGGCAGGTAAATGGGAGAGGCTTTGGGAGTGGAGGAAGAGGCAGTGGTTGTGAGAAGTGTCTGTCTGCTGAGTTTGGGTGCAGGTGCATTGGCTAGAGGCTGTTGTGAGGTGGATGACTGTTGGTTGGGTGGGTGCTTGCGTACTTTGGGAGGAGGAGTCACAGACATACTGGGAGAGGACACAGGGGACGTGTGCATGGATGTGGGGGTGGTGACTGCCAGTGAGGGGTGTGTTGTGAAGGGCGTGCTGGTGATGGAGATAGTGGATGGGAATGTAGTGCATGCAGGTGTGAGTGGAGACACTACTGGGAGGGTGGTGGATGACGAGGAGGAGGGGGACACAGTGGAGGCAGTGGATGCTGGTGTGTCTGCATGGGGATGGTGCTTGTGTGAGTGCCTGTGAGATGAAGTGTGGTGCTTGTGTTTGCCTGAGCCAATTTTGTGTGTTGATTTGGGTGCATGCTGGTCTGAAGGTGTGCTGGGATAGGCTGGGGTTGAGAGGATTGGGACTGGGTAGAGGAAGTTGGAGGGGTGAGGCTGAAAACAGGGACAATGGCTGCCATCAGTGCGGAGGCCAGAGCTGGAAATGCTCTCTGTTTTGGGTGCCATGCCAGAGTGAATGCCCTCCAGGTATGCATTTGTTTGTTGCAAATGCCTCTCGACACCCTGGATGGCATTCAGAATGGTTGACTGCCCAACAGTGAGGGATCTCAGGAGGTCAATAGCCTCCTCACTGAGGGCAGCAGGGCTGACTGGGGCCCTGAGGTGCCTGCGGCGAAGGAGATGCCCACCCTCCTGGGTGAGCGGGCACGGGAAACATGCTGAGGGGCTGCTGGGAGGGTGGTGCTGGTAGGGGGCGTGGCGGCTGTACCTGTTGTTGGGGTGGGCACAGAGGTGTCCGCCACCGCCAGGGAGCTTCCATCGGAGGAGGAGTCGCTGTCTGTGGTGTCACCTCCTGTCCCTGTCGTGGTACTCCCATTTCCCTCTGCCCACCGGTGCCCTCACCGTTGTTGGATTCGGCCTCCAGGCCCATGTGGGATGCAGATCCCTCTGTCGCCGGTGCCTCTGCTCCTCCGCCAGATGATGCTAATACACACAAGGACAGGGTGACAAAAGAAAACAGGGGGGGACAGATAGAGGATACACTTGGTCAGTGCCAGCAACACCACTACCGTTGGCGTACACAACACACAGGGAGTAGCCCTATGCACTAGGCCATGCACTACCAGTTACTAAGATAGTCACCAGCCCATGGGGTACAATGCCTAATGCCATTAGTTGCACACCTGAAACCCACAGGACCCTGCCCAGTAGTAGATGTCCACTAACACTATTGGGGTTGGAGTGTTTCAGAGCCTGCCCAACAAGGGACCTAGCCTGCCATGTTCGCCCTGGCCTAGGGGCACCCACAGCCCACATCCCCCACCCAGGTACACCTTAACACGCGCACAGTCATGATTCTGAATCTGTACTCACCCCCTTGTGGCTGCTGTGATGCCTTCAAGCGCCCATCCAATTCTGGATAGGCCACTGCCAGGATGCGGAACACCAGGGGAGTCAGGGTACAACAGGCACCCCTTCCTTGTTGGAAGGCCAGCCCCAGCTGGGCCTCCGCCATCTTCCTTGTCCAGCGGTGCAGGACCTCCCACCGTTTGCGGCAGTGGGTGCTCCGCCTGTCAAAGATGCCCAGGGTCCGCACCTCCTTGGCGATGGCACGCCAAATACCCTTTTTCTGATGGGCGCTGACCTGCATGAAAAAGACAGCAGAAAAGGTAATTATTTAACCATCCAGACCGTTACATTCATGGCCCACCAGATCCCTCCCATCTCCTGACGCACATACATTGACCACCATATATGCAGCACCGTGGCCAGGACGCCTCAGCACTCCCCTACATGTGGCTTACACACACAGCAATCCATACATTCATGGCCCACGCATTATGCTCACAGTGTACTCACCTGTTTGTCTGGCGGACCGTAGAGTAATGTGTTCTGGGGCAGGACTCCATCCACCAGTTTCTCCAACTCTTCCGCAGTGAAGGCAGGGGCCCTTTCCCAAGACACATGAGCCATTGTCGCTTCCAGACACAGGTCACAGCAGCACTTGCAGTGTAGGTCCTCTACTGTTGAAGCTCAAGTAGCAAGTGAGTGAATAGATAGAAAATGGCAGTCACGTCTGCAGCGGTGCGTACCGTCACCGCCAGCGTACATTGCCATTGGCTCCTGGAACCCATAGGGCCCAATGAAAACCAATGCGAGGTTGCACAGCGGTCATCAACCGCCTACTGCAACGGCGCACTACGCCAGCGGAATTACCTAATTTCCACTTGCCCCTCCTCACAGGTCAGGCAGCTGCCATTTCAGGGGGGCACAGGCCATGGTACCTAACTGCATCACAGCAGACATTGGCACAGCAACTGACTCTTGGATTCACATACAGGTTCTGTAAAGGAAAAGATGCATCATTATTTCAATTGATGTGTGAATATGATTCTCTGCTCACCGTTTTCCTCCATAGGCTTCAACCGATGAGGATGAATATGAGATGGCGACATCCTCCGGTGTACAGACTCCTGGTGGACCTTGCGACAATGGAAGACAAACATATTATACTAACATACAGACTTGATTGGGCCACAATCCAAGAACTTTGGGCCCAGTTGGAGCCAGACCTGATGTCAGCTATCCGCCAGCCCACAGGTATCCCCCCTATAGTGCAGGTCCAGTCAGTGCTCCATTTCCTGGCAAGTGGTTCCTTCCAAACAACAGTGGCCATGGCATCAGGGATGTCTCAGCCAATGTTCTCCAACGTGTTGACCAGAGCGTTGTCAGCCTTGCTGAAACACATGCACAGCTACATCGTATTCCCCCAGGTGGAGGATTTGGCCACAGTGAAAGCTGACTTTTATGCCCTGGGACATATCCCCAACATCATTGGTGCCATTGATGGTACCCATGTAGCCTTTGTCCCCCCTCCCCGCCCGGAGAAATGAACAAGTGTTCAGGAATAGAAAAAGCTATCACTCTATAATGTGCAGATGAGGTGTTTGGCGGACCTGTACATCTCCCATGTGAATGCTAGGTTTCCTGGCTCTGTGCATGACACCTTTATCTCGAGGAATAGCAGCATCCCATATGTGATGGGCCAACTCCAGAGGCACCGGATGTGGCTAAAAGGTGGTGTCTGGATATGAGCTGTCCCTAAGGGTAGTGTGTGTCTAACAGGTATCCCTCGACATTTGCAGATGACTCTGGTTACCCCAACCTCTCATGGCTACTGACCCCAGTGAGGAATCCCAGGACAAGGGCAGAGGAACATTACAATGAGGCACATCGGCGAACAGGGAGGATAATTGAAAGAACCTTTGACCTCCTGAAGGCCAGGTTCTGGTGCCTCTGTCTGACAGGTGGGATCCCTGTACTACTCACCCAAGAAGGTGAGCCAGATCATCGTTGCATGTTGCATATTGCACAACCTGGCCTTGAGACGCCGGGTGTCTTTTCTGCAGGAGGATGAGCCTGGAGATGGTCTTGTGGCAGCGGTGAAGCCTGTGGACAGTGAGGAAGAGGAGGCAGAGGAAGAAGATGTGGACAACAGAAGTAATATAATACAGCAGTACTTCCAGTGACACACAGGTAAGACACTGTAACTTCACTTTACATTTCAGTTTTCTCTTGGACATTGTACATGGTAGCCTGATTTCCCTATGTCTATGGCCACTTACTGTACCCTTTGGCATCTCTATTTTCAGATCTCTGTGGCCCACTCTGGCTCCTGATATGTTTACTGCTGCCCACTAAAGGTCATACAAATGTATATATAACTGTACATATGACTTGCAATGTTTTCAGACTATTGTACTAATACATATTTCAATCATTTGACAGACTCAAGATTTGTATTTGTTCCAAGGGTGTTTATTTAGGTGCTGATACGTAGAGGGGGGGTGCAATGGGCTGGGGTGATGGTGGAGGAATGTCCAGTTTGAGTCCAGTCTCTTGGAATCACAGGTGCATTCGCCAATGGGGCATTGGAAAGTGAGTAATGGCAGTTCAAGCTGGATAGGGTGACAGAGTGGGACAGAAGGGTGACAATCAGGAGAGTCCTATCTCCTGGCAGGGGTCTTGGCAATGTTCTCTGGCTTCTGCCTGGATCGCAGGGACCGTTTGCGGGGTGGTTCTCCTTCTGCAGGGGGTGGGGTTCTGGTGGCCTCTTAGTCCTGTGGTGGGACCTCCTGTCCACTAGCGCCGGCGGAGGTGGAGGGCTGTTCTTCAGTGTGGCTAGTGTCAGGGGCTCGCTGTTGTGCCACTGCCTCCCTCATGGTCTTGCCCATGTCAGCCAGCACCCCTGCAATGGTGACCAGGATGGTGTAGATGTTTTTGAGGTCCTCCCTGATCCCCAGGTACTGTCCCTCCTGAGCCGCTGGGTCTCGGCAACTTGTACAGTATCTGGCCCATGGTCTCCTGGGAATGGTGGTATGCTCCCAGGATGTTGGTGAGGGCCTCCTGGAGAGTCGGTTCCCTGGGCCTCTCCTCCCCCTGTCGCACAGCAGCCCTCCCAGTTTCCCTGTTGTCCTGTGCCGCTGTCCCCTGAACCGTGTGCCCACTGCCACTGACCCCAGGTCCCTGATCATCCTGTGTTTGTGGGGTTTCCTGGGGTCCCTGTAGTGGTTGACACACTGCTGATTGACGTGTCCTGGGCCCACTGGGTGGGTGCTGTGCTGGTTTTTCCTGAGGGGGGAGGCTCTGTGGTGGGTTGGGACTGTGGCAGGGTAACCGACTCTCTAGAGGTCCCTGAGGGGCCAGGTTGGTCATCGTGGTCCAGGCGTGCAGAGCTGCTGTCATCACTGTGGGCCTCCTCTGGGGGGGGGGGGGGGGGGCTGGATGTTGCTGGGAACTCCTCTCCGGTGATGTTGAGTAGGGGTCCTGTGGGGATGAAAATGCAGTGTTCGAAATCTTCCCTTCAGTGGTTCTAATTCGATGCTGAATCAAATTAGTTGTACCCAGTATCTTTGAAAGTACCTTTCTGTTTTTTTCCACTAACGATTTTATTTGAGTTCTTTGGTTAACTCTACCCCATATGAAGGTTCTATTCCCTGGTCTTCTTCCTCAAGTGTAGGGAGTATAGGAATGTCTAATGGTTGTGTTTTTGTAATGAATTAGGTGGTGTTGTTCATAGAGATAGGGACTTCATTTTCTTTCCATACCTTTAGCAAATTAATATGATATATTTGGCTTTTGTTTGAACCCTCAGGGATTTCAACTCTCTAGGTTACAGAAGTTATTTTCTCCAAAACTCGGTATGATCCCTGCCATTTTGCCAGAAATTTGTTGTCTGTTGTGGGTAAGAGAATTAAGACTTTGCAATCTATATCCAGGTATCGTAGCTTCTTGCCCACATCATATTGCTTTTTTGTCTTCCCTGACTCTCTTTGAGATGGAATCTTACTTCTTCCCATACTGAGTGTAGGTTTTCTTTTAACTCTCTGGTGTATGTAAGTATATCCCAAGATTCTTACTCGGTCTCTTCCCATTGTTCTGCTGCCATATCTAACAGGGATCTTGGCTGTCTCCCAAATAACAGTTCAAACGGACTATATCCTTGTAGCCGGGCGTCGGAACACCCGGCTACCTCCAATGGCGGCCTCCAGGCAGGCCGATACCCCGGGGGCACCGCTGGGGAGGAACCGGAAGGCGAAGACATCGGGAATCTGGATATTCGGATTCCCTGTAGTTCAAAACGCCAAACGTCCGCGGGAGCCGGGGAGAGAAGACGGCGAAAACACGGAAGCAGGGAAGAGACGTGGAGAACGAGAGCACGAGGAATCTGGATGGACAGAACAGCGGACTCCAGGAGGAAACCCTGACGATGGGCAAGGAGGCCCAGAAACGAGAAGACTCCGGGAGTGAGAGGTGAAAAGGGGTAAAAGGAGGAAGAGAGAGGAAGGGAATCAAAGGAAGTACAGGCAAAAAGGCTACCAGAGAAAACATTTCCTTGATTGTTGGGTTTTTGTTTTTATTGTTTTTTCGGCTTAGAAAATTAGGAAGAGAACTATTCTCTAAGTGACCCTTCCACTAGTACCCACACTTACCTTTCTTACACAGGCGGTGTGTGAGTTTGAAGTGTCTGTTAGAGGGCTCTACCTCACAAAAGTGATTACATCTCCTTCCCTATTACCTCACCGCACTCTCTCTTGACCCTCCCACCATACTAAAACGACTGAAGAGATCCCCCAGAGTTAAGACTTACCCTACCTTTTTTCCTTTTCCGGTTTCCCCGACTTCGCCACTCCACCACGAGACCTTTGGTTGGACCAAAGAAGACCTGAGGAGAGAAGAGGAGAGAAAGAGTTATATTCTCTGAGAGAGAGAGAGAGACTCATGGACTGATAGAAAGGACTGGTGTATTAACAATAAAAACCCATCTTTCACACCACCTAAACCCGAGTTGTCTTATATGTCCTTGCCGCTACGCTCACCGCTACAGTGGTGTCAGAAGTGGGATAAGAAGTAGCGGCTGATTATAGGAGGAAATAATCAAAACCTGAACACCATGGAGGTGAAACCAACCATTGAAGACATGATCCAACAGCTGGAAGAAGGACAACGCCCCAACACAGAGAGGCCAAAGCCGATAGGGAAGCACTCCAAAGTGCTCTGAAGAGCCAAGCCACTATTATCACGAATAATCAGCTAGTACATGAAACAGCCTTACAAAAATTGACAGATACAATAGCCGCCAGCAGAGTTCACCCCAACGTCCCAAGTTCTGTCCTCCAAAAACATCAGGAGGGGGAAGACCCTGACGCGTTTTTCACAAACTTTGAGCGAGTGGCTTCCTCTGCCACATGGCCCGAGGAACGATGGGGTCAATATGTGGAACCATTGTTAACGGGTACACTACAGGCCGCCTATCAGGCCGCTAACCCAGACGGAACCACCCCGTACAAAGACATAAAGAAGAGCATACTAGAACGCGTGGGACATGATTCAGAACATTACCGGAAGACAAAGTGGTCACCTTCGGAAGACCCCAGGACATTATATTATAGAGTGAAAGATTTACGGCTTAAATGGTTAGGTCCTATTGGGACTGAACGGGAAGACATCATAAAGACTATTCTCCTTGAACAATATCTATCTGCCCTCCCTACTGTTACCCGAAATTGGATCCAACAACATCCCAATGTTGACACCAATATGGCCATTAACCTGGCTTGTGCGTATCATCGATCAACCAAGTTTAAAGCAGGGCCTTCCAAGTCGACGAGTTCCACTAATTGACCCCCGGGTATACCATACCGACCTGCTACCCGAAAGAATATCGAAGAAGTTCTCCTTCCCTGGATTGCTGAAAAGAATCCTATGTAACAGCCTCAATGCTATAGTTGCGGAGAGTGGGGCTATATAGCTCGGCTATGCCCCCACAAAGAGGAAAGGTATGAACCTATGGAGATCGGGATGACCCGGGGACGTGTCCTATATACAGGGAAAGACAGCTCCAGATATACTCGGGAGATAACGGTTAATGGCCAGAAAATCAGGGGCTTAGTGGACTCTGGGTGTAGCCAGTCTGTCATTAGGGCCGACCTCATTTTTCCCAGCGTCCAAACACCAGAGAAACTAGTCTCCATCTGCTGCATACATGGAGAACTGAAGGACTATACCTTGGTCTCCGTTCTCCTCGAGTGGGAAGGGAAACAGGATTTGTTAAATATGGGTGTTATTGACCACCTGGTAGAGGAATGTATTGTGGGTACAGACTATGTACACTTCACTGACCTACTACAGAGCGTAGAGAAAAAGAATTGTCTGGAGTCATGGTGGGGGGGAGGCCACTTTTTCAGAGACCCCGATAGAGGCAGGCACAATACGATATAAACCTAGTAAGAGAGAGAAAAGAGAAAATAAAAAAATTTATTTTGTGAGGGAAGAGAAGGAAGAACCAAGAAAAGTGCAGAATATAACCGTTCCCTCCCTACCTCCATTCCGTAGTAGCCAACGAGAGGACTCCTCCCTCCAGAATGCTTGGGAAGCAGGTAAAACAGAGATCAGCGGTGAGGTGGGTCCTTATTTTTAATACAAAAAGGTCTCCTATACAGAATCACTAATCATAACAACCACGAGAAACTGCAACTAGTCATGCCGGAGCCATACCGAGTCCAAGTACTGCATCTCGCTCACAGCCAACCGGGAGGGGGACATTATGATAGAGATAAGACTGAGGAATATCTATTACGCCGATTTTACTGGCCAGTAGTTTATGCCCAAATACTCCATTTTTTTATGCAATGCCCTAAATGTCAGATGGTAGACCCAGGACCTCAAAAGAAAGCACCGTTACAGCCATTACCTATTATCGAAATACCCTTTTCAAGGGTGGGAATGGATTTGGTAGGACCCCTCCTTCCATCAACAAAAGGGTATACTTGCATACTAATCTTTGTAGATTACGCAACAAGATATCCCAAAGCCATACCCCTCTCCAGCATGACAACCAAGAATGTGGCTCGAAAAACACAAATTCCCGTGTTCTGCTGTGGTTCATGGAGCTGCAACCCTTTTCGTTTCAGGTATGCCACATCCCGGGTGATCAACAATATACGGCGGATTACCTGTTACGTTACCCCATAAGCACGGAACTCCAACAGTCCCTCTCTAGGGAAGGGATATGAAGCCAGGCGTCGGAACACCCAGCTACCCCCAGTGGTGGCAGCCAGGCAGGCCGATACCCCGGGGGCACCGCTCATCTCTCACCCCACCTAAACCCAAGTTGTCCTATATGTCCTTGCTGCTACGCCCACCGCTACAGTCCTGTAGATGCCTGAACATGAGACCAGATAGCATATAAAACTAAAGGTAACGTTTTGTCCCAGTCATGCCCTGTTTTGTTTATGGTCTTTTCTTAACAATCTTTTGATGGTTTTATTGTATCTCTCTACCAGGCCATCCATCTATGGATGATAGACAGAGGTACGTATTTGTCGGACTCCTATCAACTGACAGACTTCTGCCATTAATCTGGACATAAAGGGGGGTTCCTTGGTCCATAAGAATTTCTCTAGGGAATCCTACTCCAGAGAAGGAACCAGTCATGGCCTGTGCTACGCTCTTGGTTTTCATACTGGTGCGGGGGATGCTTATGGGTATCTGGTAGCATAATCCACCAAAACCAATATGTACTGATAACCCTTAGATGAAGCTATCAGTGGACCTACCAAGTCCATTCCTATTCTGGAAAAAGGTGTTTCTATGATCGGCAATGGGAACAGAGGGGCCTGTGACTCATTCCTGCGGTTAACCAACTGACACTTGGGACATGCTTGACGGTGTCTCCTGATGTCACCGAAAACCCCCAGCCAATAGACCCTGCGTAGTAAGTACTCTTCGGTCCTATCTCTACCGAAGTGACCTCCCCCTACCTGACCATGGGCTAAATGCAGCACCTGTTCCCTGTAACCTTGGGGAACTACTAGCTGTGTTCTTGGCCCCACCTGCTGATGGACACATCTATATAATAACCCGTTTTTGACCATAAAATAGGCACCCACCTGATCTGTAGGGTCAGCGACTGCTGTAGTCCAAGCATTGTGTAGGGTTGGGTTATCCCTCTGGCACACCCTGAACTCCCCTGAAGTGGATAGTACTCTTTTCTCTTTGGGAACTCTCTCCACATCTTCACTTGTTTTATTCAATCGGTACGTTGCTTTTTGGTTCTTTTTCTGACTTTTGGTCATTTGATCCTTATTTTTACTTTGTTCAGTGTCCTCCTGGGAGAAAGGTACCTCTTGTAACCACAACTTCATGGGGTTTGGCGATTTGGTGCTATCCAAAAGGTACTGAAAGGCGGAGTAATCAGTACCTATAACATTGTGCTCCACTAGACCGGGAATTCCTCTCACCCTGATTTTCTCTTCCCAACTTCTCCAGTTTATCGATATCTTTGCCACTGGATATCTCTTGGTGTCCCCATGTACTCATGTTATTACCACAGTCTCTTCTCGTAACCATTGTCCCCTAGTACCAGCTGTTCGTTAACCACGATCTGGCTACATCTGGAATCTACTAGAGCTTGTTCTGATGGATACAACTACCTGTGGATTCCTCACCTCATGAATACTCCCATGGCGCCAGCATTCGACGGAAATCTTCTTACTAGTCTCTGCACGTCGACGAGGACGTCACTGTCTCGCACGCGACGCCGTCTGACGTCATACAGGCAATAAGAGGTCCTCGACGACGTGCAGACGTCAGTTCCCTTTTTTCCGTGCATTCGAAACGGTTATCTTCGAGGGAGCAACTGTTACTCTTGCGGTTACAGTGTATATCTTGCTGCGTACTCTTTCTCTGTGGAAATAATGTCGCAGAGAAAGTCTGGATTTAAGCCTTGTCGTGAGTGTGGAGGCAAGATGTCGGTGACGGATCCTCATTCCGATTGCCTTTGGTGTTTGAGCTCCGACCACGACGTCTCGACTTGTGATTCATGTCAGCACATGAATCCGAAGGCCCTTAAAGAACGCGAGGCGAAGCTGTTTATGGCCAAGTCAAAGGAGAAGCATCACAAGAAAAAGTCTTCTCCAAGACATCGGCGTCATCGAGACTCCCGGCGCCGTAGAGAATCTCGGCGTCATTCAAGGGAGGCTCGTTCCAGGTCTCCGGATCGGCGCCGAAGAACATGGGAGGTCAGCCCCACGGTGACGCCGCATCCTTCGACGCCGTTGCCCTCTCCGGCGTCTCCAACTTCGCCTGGACAGGCGTCGGTGATTGAGGTATTGGAGCCTCAAGTGTTTTCTCCGGCGCAGACGCCGAGGCCGGCATCGGGGTCGCCTCTGAGTCAGGCACCCCAGTATCCGGCTTTTCCCACCCCTGGAGCCGATAGTTCCGCATTCTTGAATGCGATGTATGCCATCTTCCAACAGATGGCTCCAGGGGGTGCTCCGGCTGGGCCTTTGGCCTTTTCTTTGGGTGATCCTGCGCCTCTTCGGCCGGCACCCTTTATGCCCTTTCTCCCGTTTGGGAACGTGGGCTCGGCGCCAGTGTCGGCGCCGGTGGCCGCTCCGGTGGCTTCGGAGGGATTGGCCCCAGGGATTTCCATCCCGTCGACGTCGAGATTTCGGCCTGTGACTCCGGTGGGTCCATCCGTTTCAACTGCTCTTCAGTCGGCGCCGAAGTTACCTGTGGCGCCGGATGCGGCGTCGGTGGCTTCGGAAGATCGGCGCCGATCTCCGACTTCGGCGGAGGTATTGTCGACTCCGCGGATTGAGCAACGACTGCATTCAAGGAGGCGTGCTCTCCGGGTACTAGAAGAGCAGGAGTACCAACGAGCCCTAGAGGAAGGAGAGCTAGAGGACTCGGGTGATGGGCTGCGTGGACTGGAGTCGGCCAGTGGGCTGGACACTTCCCCTGAGTGGGACCTTTCGTCCCCGGGGGAATATACCGAGGAAGCTGCTTCCTTTCATACAGTGGTACGGAAGGCAGCTAGTTTTTTGGACCTGCCTTTGCCGGTGGTGGAGGCGAAACAAAACCTTTTGACAGAGGTGTTGCATCCGGCCTCAGCCGCGGCGGAGCCTCTATTACCTTTTAATGACGCTCTGCTGGATCCGGTTTTAGAGGTGTGGAAGAAGCCGGCATCTTCCCCAGCAGTTCACAGAGCCGTGGCCAGGAGGTATCGGACGGCTCCAACTGATCCTGGTTTCCTATCTAGGCACCCTACGCCGGAGAGCTTGGTTGTGCAGGCCTCCTGTTCGTCCAAGTCAGCGCCTGGTTCTTTTCCGACGGTGCCTGGGGACAGAGATTCAAAAAAGCTGGAGGCGCAGTCGAAGAAGATTTTTTCGTCCTGCAGTCTGGCATTAAAAGCCACCAATGCAACCTGTATCCTGGGGAGGTATATTCATGCTCTGATGGATGACATCTCCTCTTCGTTTACAGAGCTTCCTCAGGGTCTTTTGGATCTTGTCTCTGATGCCCAGGCTGCTGCGACCCAAGTTATCCAGACGGGACTGGATACCACCGACTCGGTAGCCAGAGCAATGGGCACAACTGTGGTGGAAAGGAGACAGGCCTGGCTCCGTAACTCGGGCTTTTCGGCAGATGTACAGTCCACATTGTTGGATCTCCCGTTTGATGGGGACAAACTGTTTGGGGCTAAGGCTGATTCGGCCTTGGAACGGTTTAAGGAGAGCAGGGCCACGGCTAAGTCGTTGGGACTCCAAGCTCCTTCTTCCACGGCCTCTTCCAGATTCTTCAGGAGGTTTCGTGGATTTGGGCGTGGCTCTTCCTCCTCTTCCTTTCGGGGAAGATATCAGCAACCTGCCTCTTCCTATCCCTATAGATCTTTTAGGGGGAGGGGTAGGGTCCGCACCAGGGGAGCTTCTCAGCAGCACTCTGCCTCTTCCTCATCCTCTGGCGGGGTGCAGCAGGGGAAGCAGCCTTAGGCTTCCACCATTTCCCACTCACTCCTCTCCTGTAGGGGGAAGATTACAGCATTTTCTCACCAAATGGGAGACTGTTACGTCGGACACTTGGGTTCTCAGTGTTGTGGGAAAAGGCTACACCCTTCCCTTTCGGGAGTTTCCGCCCCTCATCCCGCCCCGCCCTTCGTATTGTTCACAAGAACACCTCCTGTTGCTAGAACAGGAGGTAGAAGTCCTCCTTTTAAAGGGCGCGGTGGAGTTGGTCCCGGAGCAGGAAAGGGGTCAAGGAGTTTACTCAAGGTATTTCCTGATTCCCAAGAAGGATGGTCGTTTGAGACCAATTCTGGACCTGAGGATCTTGAATTGGTTCCTCAAGCAGGAAAAGTTCAAGATGCTGACCCTAGCACAGGTGCTTTTGGCGTTGAACATGGAAGACTGGATGGTGTCTGTCGACTTGCAGGATGCTTACTTTCATATCCCGATACTCAAGTCACACAGGAAGTATCTCCGGTTTGTGGTGGGATCGCAACACTACCAGTTTGCGGTCCTTCCGTTTGGTCTTACTTCAGCACCTCGAGTCTTCACGAAGGTGATGTCGGTGGTTGCGGCAGAGCTCAGAAGGAAGGGGATAGCAGTATTCCCTTACTTGGACGATTGGTTGATCAAAGCCAAGTCCCCGGAGCTTGTGTTGCGTCATCTGCAGTCAACAACCCAGTTGTTGTTCGACCTGGGCTTTTCGGTGAACGAGCCCAAATCTCACCTAGAGCCCTCTCAGCGCCTCCTGTTCATAGGGGCAGTACTGGATACAACATTGGGTCGGGCCTTTCCTCCGCCTCAGCGGATTCAAGATATTCAGGATTTGGTTTCAATGTTTCGAAATGGAGCGGTAGTTCCAGTCCTCAAGGTCCTTCGTCTGCTCGGTCTTTTTGCCTCCTGCATTCTGTTGGTCACGCATGCTCGCTGGCACATGAGGGCTCTTCAGTGGTGCCTCCGAAGGCAGTGGTCTCAACACAGAGGGGATCTAGAGGGTACTGTCAAGATCTCCAGAGATGCTGCTGTGGATTTGAAGTGGTGGATTGCAAGCAACAATCTTTCACAAGGAAAGCCGTTCCAGCAGTCGCCACCAGTGGCCACAGTCATAACGGATGCTTCCACTCTAGGGTGGGGAGCTCATCTGGGGGATCTGGAGATCAAAGGTCTTTGGTCTCCAGAGGAACAGATTTTTCACATCAATCTGTTAGAGTTACGGGCTGTACGTCTGGCTCTCAAGGCCTTCCTCCCTTCCCTTCGTGGTCAGTCGGTACAGGTCCTAACGGACAATACTACCACGATGTGGTACATAAACAAGCAGGGAGGAGTGGGGTCGTACCTTCTCTGCAGAGAAGCTCTTCGACTATGGTCCTGGGCAAAGGACCATCGGATTTGCTTGATAGCAAACCATCTGGCCGGAGTTTTGAACGTGCGTGCGGACAGTCTCAGTCGCCACTTCTCGGCAGACCACGAGTGGCGTCTCCATCCAGATCAAGTCCGTTTAATCTTCCAGAAGTGGGGGTTTCCTCGGGTAGATCTGTTCGCCACTCAAGAGAACGCGCATTGTCCGTTGTTCTGCAGCCTTCAGTATCCGATGCAGGAAGCGTTGGGGGACGCGTTTCAAATGACCTGGTGCGGCCAGTTGCTTTACGCGTTTCCTCCCATACCCTTGATTCCTCGAGTATTGAGGAAGATTCGCCAAGACCGGGCTCTAGTAATCTTAATAGCTCCGGATTGGCCAAGGAGGGTGTGGTACTCCGACCTTCTCCAACTCTCAACGTGCCCGCCGCTCCGTCTCCCTTTCAGGGCAGACCTCCTCTCACAGTCGCAGGGGCAGGTTCTACACCCCAACCTCCAGAATCTGCACCTACATGCCTGGAGATTGAACGGGGCAACCTGAGTTCCTTCTCTCTCCCGCCTGAGGTAGTGGATGTTATATTAGCGGCCAGGCGACACTCCACTAAATCTATCTACGCTAATAGGTGGTCTAAATTTGTTGCGTGGTGTGGAGAGAGGCAGATTGATCCTTTACATGCTCATCTATCGGACGTTTTGTCTTTTGCTCTATCTCTGGCGCAGAAAGGTTGTGCAGTGGCTACCATTAAAGGTTATTTATCGGCCTTGTCAGCCTTCATATGTCTTCCAGACCAACCATCTTTATTTAAATCCCCTATTGTTATCAGATTCTTGAAAGGTCTTCTAAATCAATATCCTCCAAAGCCATTCGTTATGCCGCAATGGGATTTGTCCTTAGTCCTGACTTTCCTTATGGGGTCCCCTTTTGAACCTATGCATTCTTGCCCCTTGAGGTATTTGGTTTTAAAAACAGTCTTCCTGATAGCTATAACATCAGCAAGGAGAGTGAGTGAGTTGCAGGCCTTATCAGTAAAACCCCCTTATACAACTTTTTATGGGGATAAGGTGGTGTTGAGGACCAAGGCTGCTTTCCTCCCGAAGGTTGTTTCACCCTTCCATTTGGCTCAGGCAATTACTTTGTCCACGTTCTATCCTCCGCCTCATCCTTCCAAAGAGGAAGAAAGACTGCACCGTCTGGACCCAAAGAGAGCGTTGAGCTTCTTTATCGATAGAACAAAGGATTTCAGGCTGGAGGATCAGCTGTTTATTGGATACGTGGGCAAGAGGAGAGGAAAGGCAGTCCACAAGAGAACACTATCCAGGTGGGTTGTTCTTTGCATTAAAATATGTTACTCTTTGGCAAAGAAGGATCCTCCTGAGGGCATTAGAGCTCATTCCACCAGAGCTAAGTCGGCCACTTCGGCCTTAGCCAGAGGTGTTCCTGTGGTCGACATCTGCAAGGCCGCAACTTGGTCGTCCCTTCACACTTTTGCAAAACATTACTGTTTAGATTCTGAGGTTAGAAGGGACGGCCATTTTGCACGGTCAGTGCTGCAGGATTTCTTGGTTTGACCATTTAGGCACCCACCGCCGGGCGTGGTACTGCTTTGGGACTCTATTCATGAGGTGAGGAATCCACAGGTAGTTGTATCCATCAGAAGAACGAGTTACTTACCTTCGGTAACGACTTTTCTGGTGGATACATTAGCTACCTGTGGATTCCTCACGGTCCCACCCGCCTCCCCGTTGCCTTTATGGTCTTGCCAAGTAATCCTTGAGTGCGCTCCTCTTGGTCTTTGAGGGTGCAATAGATGTATATATAATATATTTATATATATATATATATATATGTATATGTGTATATATCTTTATGTATATACTTGGTGTGTATATATATATTAAAAGAGAGAGTTTTATATATATATATATATATATATATGTACATAAAAAGATTTACAGTTATTCATACAATGTGGTGTATTTTTACAATATAATGGATGTTGCCTTGCTCTTTCATTGCATTGCCTGGTTGTTCTCATGCACGTAAAAAATGATTGGTACTGACGTCTGCACGTCATCGAGGACCTCTTATTGCCTGTATGACGTCAGACGGCGTCGCGTGCGAGACAGTGACGTCCTCGTCGACGTGCAGAGACTAGTAAGAAGATTTCCGTAGAATGCTGGCGCCATGGGAGTATTCATGAGGTGAGGAATCCACAGGTAGCTAATGTATCCACCAGAAAAGTCGTTACCGAAGGTAAGTAACTCGTTCTTTAGGTATATGGTTTACAGTCAGGCTGGTCATATATCTAGGAGTTGTACAACTAGCCCACAAGACCCTCCCTCTAGTCAGTCATATCTCCATTGGTTCAGTGGTTGGGTGTTTGTGGGGGCAATTCCTTGATATTTGGCCCCACTCTGCACAATTATAACATTCAGGGGTTGAAAGGGGTTCCTTAAGAGGAAAACGCACAGTTGGGGTTTTGTCTATAGGAAATATAGATTCCTCATGGGTGGTTAAGGGTGTGTAGGCCTTGTAACTAACGGTATGCTTTTCCCCTGGCTCCCTCGAAAATCCTGTGCTCTATGATACACACAGGCTAGCTCAATTGCAGAAGGAATGGTAATATCAAGATGTTGCCTTATCCAATTTCTTGTGTTAGCGGGTAAAGCATCTAAATATTGTTCTAATGTAATGGCCGGTAAGAGTTCCTCTTTGGTACAGTCTGTGGGGTTCGGCCATTTACATCCCTCATCCTGTACTCTGAAAAACAAAGCTTGGGGATTCTCTGATGGATTCCATTTTATAAGACGGAAACATAGACGATAGCTCTACTTATGTAGACCCACCCGTTCTAATATCACCTTCTTGACATCGTTATAAGGGGTCACCCCTCCTGGGTTGACAGCTTGGTAGGCTGATTGTAAGGTACCTGTCAAAAGTGGTGCGATATATTAACCCCACCGTTCCTGTGGCCAATTGGCAGATGTGGCAGCCCTCTCATAGTTAGTAAAGAAGGAGTCCGGGTCTTCTCCTTCCTGATATTTTTGTAATCCGTAGCTGGGCACTGCTGGGTGTGTTCTAGTAGTAGCAATCGTTTCAGTCAGTTTCTCTAGGGCGGTTTCATGAACCAGCTGATTACTGGCTATTATAGTTGCTTGATTCTTTAATGCATTTTGCAGAGCGTCTCTATCAGAACGAGTCTCCTTAACCTGTCCTTCCCATAAAAGCTGAAGGTGTCTCTGCCCCTCAGCCAACTGAGCAATCATGCCAGCTAGCGTTGGTTTTACCTCCATGGCTCTCTCCCTTTGTACTGAAAATCACATACCACTTCTGACACCACTGTGATAGGAAGAGTGTATGAAGGGAGGTCTTAGTGCATCTATGCCATCTATAAAGAACTTTATACTATGAAAGATTTGAACAGACTGTCTTTATTTTTGTCAACAAAGAGTTCTAATAATTTCTTAGTCTCTTCTATGATGGTGTACTGATTTCATGTCTCTTGTTTCCTTCCTCAGGTAACTGTTTCTTTGTTTGTTTTCCACAGGACGCCAGGGATTCTTCTGGGTTCCACTCCCATGTAAGCAGCAAGAGAAGGGGAGAAAAATAAGAATCCTCTTTCAGGTAAGTGTTTCAGTTTTTTCTCTTTTATCACTTATGCAGTACGCAGTCACATACCTGAGAGAGCCACGTCCCAAGGCTGGCCTGTTCACTCTCCCCGTTCCCTGCGGCTGCTTCCTGGCTATCTGGTTCTGCTCTCTGACCTCTGCTCGCCGTCTTCCTTCGTTCCTCTACCTCCGGACGCGCTGCCTCTGGTCCTTTTCTGCTTTCCTGTGGTCGCGCTACCTTCGGTCCTCTTCCGTCTTCCTCCTGGAGCTTCTCCGTTCCTGTAAATGCCTCTCTGTTGCCCCACCCAGCATTTCTTGGTTCCTGGGAATTCCTCATGACGTAAGCACGTTCCATTGTGCTTACGTTCACCAAGTTCTCATAAGTGCCCCTGTGGCACTCATACATGGGCCTGACGTGTGTTAACTCCTGGGCCCTGTCACAGATCCCTAAAAAGGAGATGGAAGAACTGGGACCTGCTGTCTTCTCCGGAGCCAAAGACACCCCCACATCCTTCATGAGCTCCTGAAAACTGACCAGCAATGTGTGTCAGTCTGCGAAATCAGAAGGCATGCCAAAAAAGAAGTCATCCAAATAATGCGTCACCTGGTCATGGCTGGTGCAATATAAGAAAAACCATTCCAAAAAAGAGCTGAAGCATTCACAAAATGTGCACAGTATGGCACAACCCATAGGTAAAGCCTTATCAACATACCAATGTTCTTCAAATTGAATGCCCAGAAGTTGAAAATCATCTGGGTGAACCAGCAGTAACCAAAATGGCCACATTGACAGAAGAGTATGATACGGTGGAAGCTTCCTCCGGAATGAAGTCATTCACAGACTCACTTCCCGCCATGATAGGTGTTGTATCAACCTGTATTGTCCCTGTTGCTTCTTCGGAAACCACGCCTATGGGGGATATAACCCAATTCTCCACCGGCCAATCCTGAAACGGTCCTGCCATCCTACCTTCAGAAACTTCTTTAGCAATTTTTGTAGAGTCCCTTGTTAAAGTACCAGCAGGATCCCAGGACCTCTCCTTGTTTTTTGGTTGAGGACCCCTCCCCAGGTGGGATGTGCCTGAAAGGGCCAATACTGTATTGGAAGGCCACTGGACGTAAAGACGGTCTTGCCAAACTTCGCTGGGCCCATTGTCTGGTGCCAGAGGTTGGTGTCTATTTCCCCCCATTTCGTCTCCGGATCCGTCACCATGCGCACCCTAAAGTCCTCATCATACTGTGTGCAAGCGTTACCTCTGTAGGAGAGTTGAGCCTTCCTTATCACATCGATATATTTAAGCAATGCTACACTCTGCTCCGGATATTTTTTGCAATACACGCTGCGTAAATTAGGAAGGCAGGTGTCCTGTTCTCAATAGTAATCAATCTCGCTCTCCACCTCTATGCTTTCACATTCTTCTGGGATGTCATTATTGTAATCTAATTCCATGCCTTCGACCCAGCTCACGTGGGCAAAACCTTTACCAACCATTGTCTTCTGGAGCACCTCTTTACCCCCTGCTGAACCTTTAACTCCTGTGGACACTCCACTCTTGTTAGCGACTCCACGTGGCATCTCATACACCACCCTGGGAGTAACCCTTAGATGAGCTGGAGGGACCGTACCATACCCACTCGAGCCAGCTTGCACCTTTCTTGCCGCCTGACTCACAGCTCCTGAAGAATGTGTTACCAGCTGACGCGGGTGCTCACTGCTGGGTCCTACAATGATGCCTGGATGGCTGCCCTGCGCCATGCGGACTCTTCCCCGTGGGGTTGTTGAGCCGTCCAATGCTCTCCTGACTCCGTAACTCCCTCCTCACGGGCGACGTGCAAAAAAGCTGGTGAGGCCGGTGTGCAGCCCCCCTTCTGCCTCTATACTGGTACCCGCTATATTCACCCGTCCCTCCCAATTCCGCCTCTTCAGAATGCTGCAAAGGTACCTGAACTTTTTTTCTGGTGTATACTTGCTTCGGCCGGGTTCGAACACCCTCTTGCTTATGCACCTCATCATTCCATATCAGCTAGCCCACTTGTGCTGCCATAGATGTACCTGGCCTGCCATCCAGCTCCTCCCACTCCCCTACACTATGGGACCCGCTCCTATGATACCCCCCTGCCCTCTAGTAGCCCTCACTGTAGAGTGGGCCCCTTGCTTCTCCCGTACCCAAAGGAATGGCATATAGTCCTGGGTTTCTGCAGCTTCCTCCCACCCCTGACGGTCAGGGCTCTGGTCCCCCATAAAAGTAATCTCCCCTAGCACCCCCCACCCTTCTGAGTATTCCCCCTCCATTTAATCGAATGCCCTCTTGAGCCCAGCATGATTCAAATGTGGTGTGCTAGGGCTCACTAAATCAATTTCTATGGGTATTTTAGTGGCACGTTGCTGCCTCATCTATGAACTGGGAGAAGGATCATGCAGCCCTCGTTTCCCCAGGACCTTGCTCGACTCCTGAAGCTCCTCACCAACATTCCTGGACAGCACCTGCGCTGCTGCCTTGATCGATGCCCCCGCCTCACCTTCCAGGCCGCTTATACCCAGCGGCTCCTCCCTAGCCCCTGCCCTTCCCACTTGATTTGGCCACGCCACACGATCAGAGGTAGCCTTGTCCACATACCTGGGCCTCTGCAGTCTCCTTGTGAGCGAAAGGCGGTGATCATGTAAAAATCGCAGCTGCCACCCCACTCGAGGTGCACCGCACCGGCCAATGATACGCACCTCCTCTGACCTCCAAATCGAGGTGTCTGACCTCCACCAACAGCCTCATGGCCTCCTGCACTTTCGCATCAGCTGTCGTAATGGTAACTAATAGCTACACTAGAGGGCTGCCACCATGTACCTCACCACTAAAATGGTGGCCAGCCCCTCGAAACAGCCGTTTACAAATCCCTTGGGCTACATCTTTTAATGGATGTAGTCCAAAAGCTGCCTTGTTATCTAGGCTGCGCTTCCTCCCCCCAATGCCCCAGACCAACTGTTGATCGACTGATGACTGTCCCCTAAAGCCCCATTGCCTGAACACTTCTGTGTCTCCGGGGACCATTACCCTTCCCCGTTGTCCAATGGCTAAATACATATGTGGCTACACTTCAGTCACTTTTAGATATTGCTCTGCACCATTACTGTATTTTAGGGTTTAAATAAAATATATGGATATTTCATTAATGAGTAAGTCTTTCAGGTGGCAGGGGGGCATTTGTGCCAGGGCGAGGCAGTCTTAAAGGCCAATTAATAGTTAATTTACATGTATCTGGATGAGGCAAGTTTCTGCAGGACAGCTGCCAGAAATCCTTACAGATTAAACCAACTGATATGCTTTTTGAAAACAAGTGTTGGCAAAGCCAATATGGTGTTTATGCAAGATCTATATTGGCGTTGGCAATCTGTTTTAGCCATTACGTACACCGGAGTGACTAGAAGTTAGAGGTGTGGAGTAGGCTAGGGTAGATTGGAGTGGGGTAAATTGGGGTAGAGTGGAATGGGGTAGATTGACCTAGAGTGGAGTAGGGGTAGAGTGGGGTGGATTGTGGTAGATTCTAGCAAGGGAGTTGGGTTTATTAGTGTGGTAGATTGAATTGGGGTGGAGTGGGGTAGAGCACAGTAGATTGGAGTGGAGTAGATTGAATTGGGGTAGATTGGAGCGGAGTGGGGAGTATTGGAGTGGAGTAGATCGGAATGGGGTAGATCGGGTTAGAGTGGAGTGGGATTTATTGGGATAGATTGGAGTGGGGGTAGATTAGGGAACAGTGAAGTGCAGTGAATTGTGGTATATTGGAAAGCAGTGGGGTAAACTGGAGTGAAGAGGAGTAGATAGGAATGGAGAGGCATAGGTAGGTGTACAGTGGGATAGAGTAGAGTAGAGTGGGGTAGAGTAAAGTGGGGTAGATTGGTGTGAGATAGATTGGAGTGGGGTGGAGTTGGGTAGACTGAGGTAGATTGGGATAGATTGTAGTGGGGGAGTTGGGTATATTAGTGTAGTAGATTGAATTGGGATAGATAGTGGTGGAGTGGTGTGGATTGGGGTGGACTGGGTAGAGCGGAGTATACTGGAGTGGAGTAGATTGGAGTGGGGTAGATTGGAGTGGGGTACATTGAATTGGGCTAGATTTGGGTGAAGCGGGGTAGACTGGAATAGAGTGGGGTAGATTACAGCAGAGTAGATCAGAATGGGGTAGATCAGGTATGGGATTTATTGGGGTGGATTGGCGTGGGGATTGGGTATATTACTGTGGTAGATTGAACTGGGATAGACTGGGGTAGATTGAAGTAGAGTGGAGTAGACTGGGTACAGCGGAGTAAATTGGAGTGGAGCAGATTGGGGTAGATTGGAATGGGGTAGATCGGGGTGAAGCGGGGTAGGCTGGTGTGCAGTGGGGTAGATTGGAGTGGAGTAGATCGGAATGGGGTTGATCAGGTTAGAGTGAAGAGGGGTTTATAGGGGTACACTGGAGTGGAGTGGGGTAGATTGGGGAAAAGTGGAGTGCATTGAATTGTAGTAGATATGAGTGGAGAGGAGTAGATAGGAATAAAGAGAAGTAGGTAGGGGTGCAGTGGGGTAGATTAAAATAGAGTGGAGTGGGGTAGATTCGATGCATTATGAATGGGTAGAAAGTAGTGGGGTATACTGGAGTGGAGTGGGATGAAGTGGAGTAGATTGGAGTGGGGTTGGGTAGATTGGAGTGAAATAGGAGTGGGGGAGTTTGGAGTGCGGTAGACTGGAGTGAAGTGGGGTAGGTTGGAGTGGAGTAGAGTTGGATGGAGTGGTATGAGGTAGATTGGGATGGGGTGGGTAGATTGAAGGGGAAGAGATTGGGTAGATTAAAGTGGGGTAGATTGGGGTGGGTGGATTTGATGGGGTAGGTTGGAATAGAGTAGTTTGAGGTGGGACAGGGTAGATCGGAATGGGATGGAGTGGGTGGAATGGGTTAGACTGGGCTGGAACAGGGCTGAGTTGGGTGGCATGTGGTAGAGTGGATTGGAGTAGAGTGTAATGGAGTGTGCTATATTGGGGGAGAGGGCAGTGGGTTTGGTTGGAATGTGTAGATTGGAGTGCAGTAGACTCGGGAAAAATTTAATGGAGTGGGGTAGCTTGGAGTGTGGTGGGGTAGATCAGAGTGCAGAGGAGTGGGGTAAATTTGGTGGATTATATCGGATTAGGATAGATTAGAGTTTGATAGATTGAAGAGGGAAGATTGGAGTGGGGTAGTTTGGAGTAGGGTAGATTGGAGTTGGTTGGATTGGAGTGGGGTAGAGTTTATTGTGTGCTTGAAAAAAATCTTACACCCGCTCCTCTTACATGGATACTCAGCAGGATTGCCACATAAATTCTCTTACTTTGAAGTCAGAGAAGGAAAAGTAAACACCAAGCTTCCTTGGAAGAGAGAGCTTGACATTTGACCTCTGTCTTTGAATGCACAGCAAATATGGCACGATTTAAAGGACTCTGTTTACAGAAAGAGAGCTTGTGAAAGAATACAGGAAACATGGGTTTGGGAACAGGAGGGACAAACTCAAGCTGGGCAGCCTAAAGCACATAAAGCCGGGAAATAGAAAGCCAAAAAATGTGAGTTAGAAACCACAAAGTCAATGGTAAGCAATGAATGACTTTCCGAATATCCCCAAGATATCTTTAGTAACTCAGACAGCTGCGATCTAATGAGGACGGGTGGATCCAGCAGCAGAGTTTCTATAGCTGACTCCTATACGACGGAACAGGCTGCCTTCTACTATTGTTTCTACAATGGGCTAGTTTATTTATAGTTCCCAGTAACAGGCATGTGTTGTGTCATAGAGTTAGGACCACAGTGTAAGGGCTGCACTGGGAACGAAAAAAGGACTGCACCTGTAGCATAGCACATGTGACTGTGGCATGGTAAGCAGGCCTCAGTCAACAACACAGGGGAAAAAGCAATGTATCCAAAAGGAAAAAGATTGGGTATTATAATTAAGCAGATAGATTCCTCCAGTGTTTACTTCGCTGGACCAGCAGTGTGATATTCAGTAAATGTAAGTGACACTTCAGCTGTTGTGCTTTTGCGCTTGTCACTTTTCCTCAGAGCCGCCTTGCTCTGCAAAGCTCTGAACTCCTGAGGATCAGCAATCCACACCTCATTCTCCCATCAGCTTGGGTTCTGTTCAAAGCACTCAGTTTAATATGGTGTGTCCTTTTTTCTTGAAGTTTGTTAAAAAGAACGTTTCACTCTCTTCTTTTAAAATGTGAATGCAGTAACAAATGTAAAGTAAAGTAACAATAACATGTTTTTTTGTAAAAGAGCACCTCGGCCACACCTTTGTGCCACCTTAGTGTGTGATACTCTCGTAGACCCTAAATACAAGGGATACCAACCGAGGTGACTCTTTGGTTCTAATACAAGTTCATGGCTAAATTCTGACCCCTGTGCACAATGATCACAATTACAAGTTATGTGATAATTATCAGAACCAACCCCTCTCCCCCAACAAACACAGTTTTCCCCTAATAGATTCAAAGCAGGTCGAACTTACCAAGATTTGTTGGGGGAAAGGCCCAGAAAAAGGCAAAATATGCAGAATCAGTGTGTAACTATATTGATTATGCACATTATGCCTCATTTCCAAGTTGAAAAGTTAGGATAAGAGGTATTTAACTCACTGTGTAAATGTATCATCCTGTCCTAATGTAACCGTTTTATCGGTTATTAATTTATTCTAATGATTACGGTTATTAATGGTGGTATTTCTGAGGTATTGACAAGATGCTTTCATCTGTGACTTCTTAAAATTTACCGTAAATTAATGCATTGAATTAAATACCTCATGTATTGTAATTTTACAAGTACAGCCAATACAAAATTGTCTAAAAACGTGTACGTTATTGTCTTCACAGCTTGTTTCCTTCTCCCCTTCCCTCTTTTCCATATTACTTATGAATATTTCTGCATAATGCTGATAATTATAGAGATGCCCTATGATTTCAACTATAGCATGCAGAAGCGACATAGTGCTCGTAAAGGTTACAAAACACAAGTTGGTAGACATGTAGCAAGTCTTGTAATACTGACTGGCAAATTTGCAACAAGGCCAGTGGTATAGCCAGTGTGTCATGGGCCCGAATGAAAGGATGCCAATGACCCTCCCTATCTGCTGTTTGAACTGTGAAATGCAGCAATAATTAGGGCTTGGTGGTCCCCTTACACCTCTGCAACTGCATCTGCTGCACCAATGGAAGCTTCACCCCAGGACAAGTCATAGAGCATTAACTATACATAAACCGAGTCCATCAATAAATACATTTTCTTTTTCTGTTACTTCACTGCCTCTTAAGTTGTAGCTGTCCATTAGATGATATCTGCTCTATGTGTCAAAGACCCTGGCCTTACAGCAACAGTAAAACCTGCCTCAGAAACCAAGGCCCAGATTTACAAACATTTCATGCAACGCAGCACAGCAAGTGAAGTTGCTGCATTGCCTGAAAGAGAGAGAGAGCAGGACTGCACCATATTTTCAAAGAAATGACACAGTTCTGCTCTTTCCCTGTACTGGTGCACTGTGGGATGCATAGCACCAACACAGGCATCCTTCCGCCATAGTGGAGGCTTTTTCCTCTTCGGCTGTGTCCTCCAGAATGCAGCAAAGAGGAACTAACGAGGAGAAATCAAGATATTCCTCGTTGTTCTACGGGCCACAGGCAGGCACACCACTTTGGTGTAAACTAATGTTTACAACACTTTGTATATATAGGTTAGAGTCAAAATCCACAGGTGGATGCATTGGAACGCACATGCAACATCCACGGAATGCCTCCCTGATGCGACGTAATGCAAGGCAGCACAGTGCTCTAGATTTTTTGATCTAAATGTGTCAAAATAAATGATGGAAACCCGATGCAAAATCTTTGAAAATCTGAGCCAAAGTGTCTTCAGCCACACTCACATATGCACAGTTAGAAACAGCATGGCTAAACAATGTGATAGTTTGGGTACTGTGCACACATAGAGGATAGTACATAATGCCAATTTTCATGTCTCTACGCCAACCCAGTTTATGTAGCACTTTTGTAATAGTCGCCATGACATAACAAAATGGGTGCACTGTGCTCTGAGAGGCTGCATTTATGATAAATCAGTCAGAGGCACAGAAGTACAGAATGCCACGCAAAAGGTGAATTGTGCATGTTTTGTGTTGTTACGCATGCAATGTTTACTACTGTTGCAGAGCATGCCACTGCGAGCTTAACCGTTATACTTCATGACTGTATGGTGCATTGCTGTTTACCCTGGGATCGCACAACGAGTCAATGTATTATTGTGTATTACCTCATGTTACAACAGGTCCTTACTAGAATCAGGCACAGGCCGGCAGTTACTACCCTCGCCTCGCTTAGTGAGGCCTACCAGCCCGTCTCAGGGCAACCCGGGGAGTCCCAGGATTAATTTAGCCCTGTTTCTTGGCTGCCAGGCACTTGGTAAATTTAGTGCCCAGATTAAGAAGGGTTATACATCGGATAGGGCCTTACAAGGAGCCACGGGGAAGGAGAGGTCTGTGCCGCCCAGGGTGTAGAGGGGAAGGACGGTGGGAAGGGAGCCAGGAAAGGGAGGCAGATATGCTAAGGAACAAGAAAAGAAAAAGAATGAATTATACTTGGCACCAAGGGAACAAAAATATCATAAAATTAATGTTATATAGCTCCCGGTACCACACCCTTACTGATTCGTGGTACAGTCCATAACAGCTGTTGCTGTTGCATAACATGATTGGCCTCGTTCTAGGAACCCCACAAGCAGAGGCCTCTCGGGGAATTGGCCACACTGCTGGTCGCCTATGGGTCCACCTGCTGGGGACGTCACTGCCTTGCCTTGCCAGAGGCCTAAAAATAAGGCTCAGAAAATCTATACTGGTCAAACTTTAAGTGCAGCTGCTGCAAATGCCAATATTGAAACATGTTAAGATGTTCCAACCGACGCGTATCACCCGAACTGGGGCTCTGGGAAGCGCTGGGAACACGCTTGTCGCAATTTGTCTTGCGTGACTCCTTCAGCGGGCACCGCCTTTCTGCTCTAGCCAGACAAAATATTGTACGATGTAATTGTTCAGCCCGTAATTGTAATGATAAATGATACAAGAAACACCCGAGAATGCACAGTGCGATTGGGCAAAACGTTCCACAATGCGATGTCAGCAATGACACTCAGAGCAGTCCGCCACCTCAGCCTGTCCTGTTCACCGGCACTGAAGTGCTGGTTCAAGTCGAGTTGCCAACTGTAGTGCCTTGAACTGTGCCTGAAATCTGGGCACATTCTACCGGTTACAGGTTTTAACAGCGGGAAGTTGCACTGTGGTTTAAGCCACTAGCTGCAGAGACTTCCGTGTAGCTTGCAGATCGCAGGTTTCAAACCCAAAAAGATAGCTCATTGTGATGAGAGCCTGTATAAAACGTGTGTTTCTAACCAACAGAAAGCTTGCGTCTTTTGAACATCAAATGAAGCACGAACCCTACCACTCATCAGTAGTGTATCAGCGATGCCATGATTCCTGGTGCAAGTAAGGAAAATTGCCTCTTTGACTGCAGTTAGTGGAGTAAAAACACAGCATTGTCAGGGTTTTCTGGGGCCCGGTGCTACTGCTCCTGCTGCACCACTAGTAGCTATGCCCCTGGCCTGTGATGTGAAAATCAGGCCACCTAGTTTCCAAGTAACATGGTCTTGCAATCCTACTTACCAGATCTGCATAAAATATAATACTACTTTCCCAAATACTCTGGGGGGTATCGACCAAACACATTGTGACTGTGAAGTATCCTTGAAGTCTTCCAAAACGTTGACTAATTTTACTTGCCTAAAGTGCTTAAAATGCAACATTTTGATAACAATAACTAAATGAATATCAAATGCCATAAATAGATCCTCAAACCCAATGCAGCGCCGTTTTCAAATCCTACCAGGTATGAACCAATATCACTACCATTATGTTGTTGAAAATTCCCCCTTTCCACTTTAAATACCCAACAAACATTATTCCGTTAACTTTAAGCACTCCTGCATAGTATGTGTTATAAAATAATAATTCCCTCCCTTACACAGCGTTTAATAACACAGTTTTGGGATTTGTAAGCCCTGTAGATAGAAGGAGCCACAACTATCAGATGTAATGGTATCCAGTCTACTGGGCATAAAGGATGAAAGGCCAAGTTGGCTCATCGGAAATCACACTAATGAGCCACAATTCATACACAGATGTCAGTGGCTAGCACTTTTTTTAGTCATATTGTCAACTTTAACATTCTTTAACACTTTCATTAAGTCCTCTCCATCACATACCACGAGCTGTGTGAGGTGCAGGGAAGATTAAAGCAGTGTAGGCTGTGTACATGAAAAGTGAAAGGGGGTGATCTGCTTCAGAAATGTTATTTGCATGTGGCGCTGAAAATACCTTGAAATAGATGTGCTCTCAAGCCTGAATGGCCAAGTTGAACTAGTATGGATTCATAACTGATGTGCAGATTGCACACAAAGCTCCAAAGTACATGCCATCGCTCTAATTAAAATAACTAAGTTGGTCGTCACGTAGGCTCTGAACCATATGAACCTTCTCACAACCTTGTGAGTCTTTATAAGACTGGGTCCAACAAAAAAAATTCAAAGTCATAACCTTAACAGTTTATTTACATTTTAGTAAGCCAATCATTATTCTAAACATAAAATACATCTGGGAACACCTAATTTATTGCATATTAATGAATATGGTGTGCATAGGAAATGGCATGTCATTTACGTAACACATAAATAGATACACAGTTCAGCTAATAAATGGTACCTAAAAAATTCTAGAGCAAAGGACCTTGAAAGTTACAAAAACAGCAATATCCTTAGCATTGCTTCCTCGGTGGAACACACATTGATATCATTTATTAATAGAGTCCATCGATTAAGCATTTATTTCCCTGTTTTTCTAAAATAGAAAAGTACCCACAGGCATGCACATCAAAAGGTCTTATTTCCCATAAAATAAAAGTGCGCATTTCTTTCTGCAAATATGAATAGATGTCAATGGCAGCTTTCTAAGGCCAAATCAAGCTAACTAAAACATGTCTAAACTAGACACTATTTTCTCATTCATAAAAATGCTCCTACCATAATATAAACATAACTGGAAATAAGTCAACTCTTTGGCAAAAAACACAATAAGCCAGAACTGTTGCTTGTTAAGCATTAGGAGAAAAGGGTTAGGATGTAGTTAAGGGGGAGGGCTAGTGAGGTCATCCTTGCCTTCATGGCACCTCATGTCCTAGTGCAGGTGGCAGCTGTGGTCACGGGGTGGTTCTTGCTAGCCGCACTAAAGATATGACGGATGTGGTCACTGATGTTGTGACAATTGTTGCTGCTGTTGGCCTTGCTGTGGTAGCAGATGTGGTTATTTATCTGGTCCCTGCTGAGGTTACAGCTGTGATTGCTGCTGTGGTAAAAGTTGTTTTTGCTGTGTGGTCTTTGTCGTGGTGGTAGCTGTTGTTTTGCTTTTGCTACAGCCGAAGTTGATGCTGTGGTGCGTGCCATATTAAAAACAGCTGTCATTGCTGTGGTCTTTGCTATGCTTTCAGCTGTTGTTGAAGCTATTACCGCTGATGTGCAGCTGATGTTTCCGTTGGTGATGACGCAGAAATGAAGGTTTTACATTTATTAGCGCATAATCGTAGTGCTGCAATAATCAAGTGTGACTTTAACCGAACTAATAAAGATTGTACGGGGACAAATGTGCCCTCAGAGTAGTTCGCCAACATTTATAAGCGTGCTTTATATAACGTGATGTATTAGAATTGTACTAATCTGACATAACCGTAAACGCGTGCTATGATTTGCTTGTTTGAAATGTTTTAGCTTAGCATAACTTTAGTGGAGGCTTCGGCCTAGTTGCCTTGTCTCACGGGTTTAGATGCTCGTGTTTTTCCAATGTGCTAATAAAACGTGTATTTCTGCTTGAAGCTGTACTTTTCCAGTAAGATCGGTTCACATGCTTATCTTTAAGGTTTCGTGCCAGCCTGGCATCTTCTTCTTTGCTCCAAGGTCAAACTGCAGGTACGGACAATGGAAGCTCTGAAAGTGAGTTAATTGGTAAAATATGTTGCAACTTACGTTCCCGACTCCAAGGATAATGTATGCCTAGGTAGAAGCTTGAGAACTGTTGTTTTTGATTGGACAATTTGAAGCCAACCTATGAACCCTCCAATGGAAGACCCTACTGGATTTGAACTGTTGACTATTTAAACCTGGTGCACGAGAAGAAAGCAGCCATTACTCGCCATAGCCATTTTAGCCATTAGACATTTGCCATTGGCCATTACCCGTCATTTTGCAGGACATTGCAGTCATTATGGCCCATCTTGCCGACTTTGTCATTTTGCCATCTTCTATGATGCCAATTGATGTTCGATGCCATTTTGAATGAGACTGTGATGCTTTCTCTAATCGAGAGAAAGAGACTTTAAGTAATTCTTGCCCTAGAGACTTTAACTTTGAACTGCCCCTATGCATGAAGTAGTAGTTTATCTTGCCGCCGTGAGGCAATTGCCCCGTTCACCCTGCCCTTTGCCCCGTCCTATGCTGATCGAGAAAACGGTACCTGTGAGATGAAGACTTCCTTGAATGCTGATTGAATTTGGTAAATATGAAAAGGAAATTGTACATTTGCATTGTGTTTCTTTTTAGGTAACCAACTGCTGATTTTTGATAAGAGCCCTAGTTAGGAGTTTTCCAAATTAATGTTGCTAAATTGTTTTTGCATGAAGTCCCACATGCAGATGCTAATTTGAGGTTAGATGAGGAATCATTGTTGCACGATGCAATTTGAGACCTTGTTATGCTGACTAATGTATGCAATTAGCTCATTACAGATTATAGTTTTAGTGGTTTGCGTTGCTATTATCGAATGCATTGTTATTCAAATGCTGCATAGATTGCATCTTTTTCGCCGTTATGGACAGCTATTAATGTTCATTTACATATATCATTTGGTGTTGAGACACATATATATTGTGCTAGCTTTGTTAATATAGGGAAATAAATTCATTAACTTTGAATAAACTGGTGTGGTTATTCATGGCCGAAAGGTCATGGTTCGCCGAAATGTTTTCTGGATTAATTGTTAAGTGTTATGTTGATCAGGGTATTGCTTATGTTTGTTATTGATTATTGATTTGATTAAATTGATTGATCTCGGGTGAAGTGAGTCCCACTTGGTCAAAAGATTCATCGACCCAAGAGCGTCCAAACACAGGTAAATTATTAGTACGGAACGCTCTATCAGTAGATGGTAGCAGAGGACGGTTACGCCCTTTGGGACCCCGCTCGAGAGGTATATGGTGTTGAATTAGATTTTTCTTGGGTAAAACAGATTGAGAGAATGATGATGCCCTAAGTCCCCCGCGACTTTCCCGGGATCTCGGAGCTTGCGAATGGAGAGAATGGAGGTGTGAAATGGGCGTTGGCGGTACTAGTGACGGTATGAGTGAAGTCAGGGTTTTGCGCTTGCACAGCTTATTGCCGCAGATTGTTTGAAAAGGTTGCGAGGATTTTAGAGAATAGCGGAGGTGCGACTCCGAGTGTGAGAGTAGGGAAGTCGTCGAACTTCATGTGCATGTGGCGCTTTGTGCAGAAAAAGGTCCACGTGGTTGTTGTTGTTGAGACGGGCCCTGCGAGGTCAAGAGACTCCGGAGTATGTTGAAAAGTGTATGAGACACTTGGTTTATGTTGTGGTCTGGTCGGTTTAGTAGGTTGACCGGGCGTGGTCAACGAGTCGGTACGTGTGTTAAGGGAGTGAAAGAAAACTTCGACTTCGGGCTTTGACAAATTCTAAGTGCACTAGAATAGATCATTGACAAGTTGAGAGCAGAGTCTGCGGGTCAGATTTGCTTGCGAAAGTGGGGACCGAGAAAGATGGAATAACTGCCGAGGCTAGTGAAAAATCCCTAAGGTCCTGAAGCGATTGTGTTACCCTTCCTGTAGTAAACCGACAGATCTGTTTTATTATTATTTGGTTGCTCGCGATACATGCCAGAAGTTGTTACGAGAGGAGCTGAGTGAAGGAGGACAAGCCGCGAGGCTTTGTCAGCCGCAGTGTGTGTGAGTGTGACGTCACTAGGAGCCGCGCTGGGATAGGTTGGTTGCAAAGAAGGGTCGCGCACGGATTGGACGCAGTCCGTGGGGCTCGATTGGAAGGGGAAAGGCAAGCGAAGAGTATTCCGGGAATTAAAGTCACTTATTGATTACAAACTTTGTGAAATAAAAGACGAGAAAATGAAATTTTTTAAAGCCTTAAAGAGTGCGATGAAGGGGGAGTCTTACATTAAAGCGAGTGTAGGAGAGGAGACGCCACCCGAAGGCACACCAGCTTACATTGTAATGGAGGAAAAGGGGGTAGCTCCGTGCCTTTGGCTAAAGCAATGGCACAAGCTGACAGAGAAACATGGGAGCGTAGCGTTCCCGATCCATGGGACATTCAATATAAGGATCCTAGAGAATTTGAGATTCGCGATGTACGACATGAAGGTACCTCCAAGGCCAGCACAGTTTGAGGCTCTAGCGATTTGGGAACTAATGGCTAGACAGCAACAGCAAAAGAAGTTTGAGACCAGGATAAGAAAGGCAGAAAAGACACTAGCGGACGCTAGATGGGATAATGCACAGAAGGTGTGGAGGTCAGATGTATTGCAGGGGATAAAATTGTTTCCCGCAATTGCTAAGGAAGAAGAGGCGACAGGCAAGAAAGTTACCTGTAAGACAAACAGGAGGTGTTCCAAAGATAGAGAGGACGAGGAAAAGTTAAGGAGCGAAGAGGAGTTAGAGGATGAGGAGTTAATCATGCAATTGCTGAACGATCGTCCACCACCTTATGCAGAGAGTGGACAAGGTCCAAGTACCAGTTCTGCCCCTCAGGCACCGGTACAGAATAATGAAACTCCGAGTTCAGGAACGCCATCGGGATCTAAGGACCCGAGTTTACTGTTCACCCCGCAGATACCGCAGGTTAGGAGAATATATCCAGATGTGCCTATATTGAAAACAGCAGAAAATTATCAGCCTCAGGTCCCAAGGTACTACAGCAGTGACAACAGTACGGGAATGATTCTAGATCCAACCGTAATGGGAGTACAGAATGGTCGCAACCCAACATTGGCACAAGCTGAATCAACCCAGTTTTTGATGCCTCAAAAGCAGATGCAGGGGGGAACCGCACATGCTCAGATGACAGGGAGTCAGACGGGCATGCCGGCAATGATGACCCATAGTGTGGGAATGAACATGTCTCAGAACATGGGGAATGGACAGAACCCAGATGCGATATCCCTACCCATTACTGTAGGTCCGCCGGTACCTTTGTACATTCAGCCTAACTCAGGTATGAGCGGTCAAGGATCAATGGTGCAGAGTGGGACGGAAAGGAGGTGCATACAAAACACTCCAGAGACAACTCCGATAGCGGCTCTGCCAACTGGATCTGGGTCCTTGATGGAGTTTAGTCCCATATGTGCTCAGTCAACAGTGGTGAGGTCGAGTCCCCCACTGATGATACCGCTATCATCGAACACTGAAAAGTTGCCGCAACCATCAATGGCAGTCGATGTGAATGCTACACTGATGGGGTTGAATGCGCAACAGCTGACACAGTGGTTCAACAGTCTGAATTCCACACAAAGCTCAGCCAGTGGGAAGGGAGAAGACTATCTGAATAGGGTCAGGTTGAACATGGAAGCAGAAGAATTGGTGGAAGGGACTATGGGTGTGAATAGGTTAGAGTCCTACTCGGAAGAAGAGCTGAGGTATCTATGTCCCAGGATTACGAGAGAAGTGAACAAGGTACATAGAAGGTTGCAAGAAATAGCTGACAAAAACGGGGTTGAGATAGACAAGACAAAACACTTGAGCAGGAGCTATAGATTGGATTTCGGGACCACAGACTTTGAACACATGAGGTCAGCAGGCATGAAAACGCACCTTAGAGAATTGCTGCAGAGTGCACAAGTGTGGAGGTGCTTAGACAAGTGGGAAAGCAGATGGGCAAAGAAAAAGGAAAAGAGGAAAGACAGTGTCCCAGAGCACAACGAGAAAAGACCACAGAGTAGTGATGCAATAACTATGTTACCAATGAGGGAGACAACAGGGGGAAAATGAATACATGTACCGTGGCACAGAAGCGACATTCAGTCTTTTACGGATGATTTTCCCAAACTGAGAGAGAAACCGATTGAATGGTATCAACAGACTGATAGGTTTGTGAAGCTTGCAAAATGTATTTGGGAAGACCTGAACACCCTCTTTGAGATTGTGGTTCCGGCAGATTTGTGGGAAGACTGCAAAAGGGCTGCAGGTTGGCCGACAAGTGAACCAGAGAGAGACAGGGATACGGGTGCACCATCACCTATGGTGATGAGCTTGTACTATAAGGTGATTGAGCATTTGAAGACGAAGGTTGCCGCGAAAAATGTGGATTGGCAGAAGATTGATCGAACTGCCCAAGAGGCTAAAGAGTCGATTCATGGTTACTATGAGAGGTTGTTGAAGGCGTTCAAGAACTACAGTGGCACGGAAACAATAGAGGCGAAGGACATGCTTCATTTTGTGTTTAGATTTGTGGAAGGGCTGAGACCAGAGATAAGTCAGATGATAAAGACGCATTTGATTTGTTGGCAGTTGAAACCTATTGATGAGGTGTTGAATTATGCGAAATACTGTAGCGACGAAATTGAGGTGAAACAGAAAAGGTTGAAGGAGAAAGTGATGGTGATGCAACTTAAAGCAGCTCAGACAGGTCTGCAAGGGTTGCAAGGGTTCCAACAGCAGATACCGCAGCCGCAGCCGCAGGGAAACATGTTGTTTCAGCCACAGGCGAGAGGCAGAGGCAGAGGAGGTTTTGGGAATAATGGTCCGGATTTGAACACTGTTGTGATTCCTAATGGTGTGCAGGCAATGAAAAAGGTGATGCCGTGTCACATGTGCGGAATCGTCGGTCATTGGAAACGCGAGTGCCCGATGGTGGTGCAGGAAGGTGCAGGTGTTGGTCAGCAAAACAATGATGTCAATGCATTCCAGACAATGAAGGGACCGAAAATGAGAGGTCCAAACCCAAATTTTCAGACCATAAATCAGCTGCAGGGATTACAGCCCATGCAGCCGCAGCAGATGCAGATGCCCCGTATGCAGATGACGCAAATGCAGCCAATGCAACAGCAGTTTCCCATGGTACCTAATCAGCAAATGCAAATACCTTTGGCACCAGTGAGTCAGCAGCAAGTGATGGTTCTTCCACAGGTCTCGGGTCAGGTGATGAATACAAATGGCACCGTACAACAGTTCCCATTACACAGTGAGAATGGAATAAACAATGTATGGGAGAGTGAAAGTTCAGATGAGGAGGGAAATTGTGTGCTTGCAGCATCCTTGGAAGTTGATCAAAAGGGTCCATATGTGGAGGGAAGAGTTATGGGTCATAGTGTTTCATTCTTGGTTGACACAGGAGCCACACGTTCCACTGTTAGGAGCATTGAAGTACCAAATTTGCCACTCTCAGGGAGAACAGTTCAAGTGGTGGGAGTAGCAAACAGGCACCTGACGAACCCAATAACAGATCCAGTACCAGTCAGAATTGGTAACTATCAAGGGTCACATAAATTTGTGGTATGTGACTCAAGCCCGATAGCACTGTTAGGGAGAGACCTGTTGTGCAAATTGGGATGTTCGATTATGTGTTCGAACGATGGAATTAGAATTCAGACGAGCAGTGATGGGGAAGAAGAGGACAGTGTAGAAGGGGAGGAGATGGAAACTGTCGATGAAGAATATCCTCTGATTAACCTTTTTCCGATGATAACTGAAGAAGATATTCCGGCTGAATTACGAGAAACAGTCGGAAAGGAAGTGTGGGATATGACAGGAAAAGAGGTGGGATTGATGAAAGGAGTGGAACCAGTGAAAGTGACCGTAAAGCCCAATGTAATCTTTCCCCAGACCCCACAATACCACATGGCACAAGACCCCCTCATGAAAGTCGCCCAACTCATTGACGAGTTTGTAAAACAGGGAGTACTGAAAGAAGTGTTGAGCAGTCCATGTAATTCACCAATCATGGGACTAATAAAGCAGAGTGGAAAGGTCCGAATAGTGCAGGACTTGAGGAAAATAAATGACATCATAATTAAATGCTGCCCTGTCGTACCAAATCCAGCTGTGATAATGTTTCAAGTCCCTTGCGATGCCGAGTGGTTCTCAGTCATTGACTTGTCACAAGCATTCTTTTCGGTGCCTCTTCATGAGGACAGCCAATTTCTCTTTTGTTTCAAATTCTTAGACAGAGTTTACAGTTGGTGTCGAATTCCTCAAGGGTTTTCAGAGTCACCGTCAATTTTCAATCAGATTCTAAAGAAAGACTTGGAAGCGTTAGAATTGCCATTCGAGTCAACCCTAGTACAGTACATCGATGACTTACTGATTGCGTCTAAGACAGAAAGTAGCTGCACAGCCGACACCATTGCTCTACTGAACCATTTGGGAAGGAATGGACACAAGGTGTCTCCTTCAAAGTTGCAGTTCTGTGAGAAGAAAGTAAAATACTTGGGTCATCAAATAGAGAAAGGGTCACGGAGAATAATGAAGGAAAGAATAACAAGTGTACTTCAAATGAGTCCACCAAAGACGAGGAGGGAGGTGAGGAAGTTTTTGGGGATGGTAAGCTACTGTCGTCAGTGGATTCCCAACTTTTCAACTCTAGCAAAGCCTTTTCTGAAACTGACCCAGAAGGATGCCTTGGATCAAATTGAGCTGAAAGGAGATGAGATGGATGCTTTTATTGAATTGAAAGAATGCATGTGCAGGGCTCCAGCTTTAGGTATGTCTGATTACACAAAGCCTTTCACATTGTTTTGTCATGAACGTGATGTATGTTCTTTGTCTGTCTTGACCCAAGCCCATGGTGGCATAAACAGACCAGTAGCGTATTTTTCAGCTACTTTGGATCCGGTCGCAGCAGCACTGCCAGGGTGTTTGCGCGCCGTAGCAGCAGTTGGTATCAGCCTCACTCAGAGTGAAGGAATAGTGATGGGACACCCATTAACAGTCATGGTCCCTCACTCAGTTGAGATACTTTTGACCTGCTCCCGAACGCAACACATGACTGGAGCAAGACTCACAAGGTATGAAACAATAATTCTGGGCTCACCGAATGTGCAGCTGAAAAGGTGCACTACGTTGAATCCAGCAACCTTGCTTCCCGGTGAAAATGCTGAAATTGAGAACGCTGAGGACGTCGAGCACGACTGTCTTCAGGTGACTGAATTTTGCACAAAACCCCGACCTGACATTAAGGATATTAAGCTTGATGAAAATGACCAAATTGTTTTTGTTGATGGGTCATGTTTAAGAGATGCATTGGGAATATTGAAAGCAGGATATGCTGTATGTACTGTAACAGGTGTCTTGGAAGCATCCTGGCTTCAAGGCGTCTATTCCGCACAAGTAGCAGAGCTTGTAGCCCTTACAAGAGCATGCCAACTGTCTACATTGATGAAGGTTACCATTTACACTGATAGTCAGTACGGGTTTGGAATTGTGCACGACTTTGGGCAACTATGGTCACAGAGAGGTTTCCTGACCTCTTCAGGGTCCCCAGTGAAAAACGGGGAGAGAATAAGGGAATTGTTACACGCCATTCTGATGCCAGCCGAAATTGCAGTGGTAAAGTGTAGTGCTCATACAAAAGGACAGGACTATGTTTCTCTGGGAAATGCATATGCGGATCAAGTCGCAAGATTTTGTGCCTTGAACTGTATATTGCTCAGGGATGAATGGAATTTGATAAGTGAACCAGAACTCGAACCAGCTGAAGCATTTGCCTTGAAGGTCGTGGATACAATGGATGAACTAAAAGCATTACAAAATAGCGTCAGGGAGGATGAAAGAGTTTCCTGGATTAAGTCACAATGTACAAAGAGACCAGATGAGTTATGGGTTTCAAATGAGGGAAAATTAGTCTTACCAAATAGTCTCTTATCGCAGCTAGCGCGGTTCTATCATGGGCAGGCTCACCTAGGGAGAGATGCCATGATAAGATTGTTCAAAACTGATTGGTTTAATCCCAGATTCCGTCAAGTTGCAGAGGCAATTTGCCATCGATGTGTCATTTGTCAGCAGGTGAACCCAGGAAAGGGAACAGTTGTGAACGTGAGCCACATTGGTAGGGCGGGAGGCCCGTTCAGCAGAATGCAGATGGACTTTATTGAGATGCCTGTGCATGGAGGTCTAAAGTATGTGTTGGTGATTGTGTGCATTTTTAGTCCCTGGATTGAAGCGTACCCCACACGTAGAAATGACAGCCTTACAGTTGCAAAACTATTGTTGAGGGAGTTGATACCACGTTTCGGATTCCCGATCTCTTTAGAATCAGATAGAGGAAGTCACTTCAATAACGAGGTGATAAAGTTACTTTGCGCAGCACTGAACATTGAGCAAAAACTGCATTGTAGCTATCGCCCTGAAGCCTCAGGACTGGTGGAGCAGATGAATGGTACACTGAAATCAAGAATGGCGAAAATATGTGCATCGACAAATTTGAAATGGCCTGACGCATTGCCTTTGGTGTTAATGTCAATGAGAAACACCCCTGACAGAAAGACTGGATTGTCCCCGCACGAAATTCTCATGGGCAGGGCCATGAGACTTCCCGCAGTTCCCGCAAACGCGCTTTTGAATATTACAGATGATATGGTGTTAGACTACTGCAAAGGTCTGGCTGACGTGGTTCGCTCTTTCTCTCACCAGGTGGAAGCAACCACCTTGCCACCGATCCAAGGTCCAGGACACACACTGAAAGCAGGTGACTGGGTCGTGATAAAGAAGCACGTGAGGAAGTCGTGTCTGGAACCCCGTTGGAAAGGCCCTTTCCAAGTGATCCTGACGACCACTACCGCTGTGAAGTGTGCGGGAGTTCCCAACTGGATTCACGCCAGTCATACAAAGAAGGTGTTGTGTCCCACAGATGAGGAAGTTGAAGCGCTGAAACTGCCAGTACCTGATAACAAAGTGCCGAGCGCTGAGACAGAGCAAAACAGAACTAGGAGCGAACAGGCAGAAATAAAAGAGAGAGAAATATTATCTGAGGACGAAACAACCGATTCACTTGGGGAAGACCAAGGAGAAACCTCAGACAGCGACGAAGCAGCTGAAGGTGACAAAGAGCCTGAAGCAGCTGAAGGTGACAAAGAGCCTGAAGCAGCTGAGGGTAACAAAGAGCCTGAAGCAGCTGAAGGTAACAAAGAGCCTGAAGCAGCTGAAGGTAACAAAGAGCCTGAAGAAAGTAACGGTGACAAAGGGCTCGAAAGAGGTGAAAAAGCAGGAGAGCCTGATCAGAGGAGGGCTTTCCCAGAAGCAGACGGTACAGAAAAAGAAAAGAAAAACCTGATTGACTCCCCAGAAGGAGGGGACAAGGCAGAACAGAACGAAACTGTTCAAACTTCCTCAGAAGAGATCGCAGGTCCATCAAGTGGGCACAGTGCAAAGAGAAGACCAAGTATATCACCAGTAAAACTAAGAACTAGAGAAACGTTGAACGACAGTGAAGGGCCAAGAGTGAAAGAGAAAAGAAGGGAAGTGTCTGTCGTGGTACCGACATCAAGCGAAGAAAAAGACTTGGCCAAAGAGGAAAGTACCAGTGAGGCAGAATCAAAGAGAGATGCAAAATTGAAAAGGAAAAGGATACCAAACAGGAGATATTCCGGTCCAGAATGGGCATATGCAGTCAATGACGATTGGACTGACGAATTTGTATCTCTTAGCCTCGAGAACGAAGAAGAAGAGATACCAATAGAAAAGAAAAGTTTTATGGACACTGTTGATTGATAAATGACATTGCTTGCTATAATCTAACGTGATACAACCAGCTGAGACATTGCTAAACCGGATGAGACATTTGCTAATTTGATAAGACTTTGATAACCTGATTGACTCTTAAACACGATTTGAGACAACGTTGCTAACTTGAAAAAAAACAAAAAAAAAAAAACTGAGTTATTGCCGAACTGAGACGAATGCTGCTAACCGATAAGTGACTGGGCTGCTGAAGAAAACTGTGTGAACATTGCGCTCGTTCAGCTTTGTAACTAATTGCTAAATCGTTTCTTTATAAGTGCTTCTAGCTCTCTGATTCTATACAGATCATGGCTACACAAAAAAGTAGAGTGAAATATTGTAAATATGCGTGTATAGGCTTGATAACTGCATGTGTACTAATAATAATGGCAATAGTGCTTGCAACACGTGGAAAGGGTGAGAATGAGAAAATTGATGCTTCTACTTTTGCTCCTATTACTGTCACTGAACTAACCGCATTGAAAAGATTAGAATTAGACGAAAGACACTTGCATGATAAGAAGGAACTTTCGTATAATGTTTTCTATCGCCTACTAACAGAATATGTTGAGACTATGGATGCGAAAGATTGTTATGTGTGTACACAGATACCGACATCGGTAAAGGAAGGGGTGACTTATCACCACATGCCTCTTACATATGGGATTACATGTAGTATAGTAACTTCTAGATTTTATGGTCAAACTAACATACAGTATTTTTACTCAAATTATGATGTTACCTTTGCATATGTTCCTATAATAACGCAGCTAAGCCAGATTGCTAAAGATTGGGATGCTAAAATAATGAGGGAATTTTTCGAGCCAATGCAACCTTTTGAAACAGCTCACGCACATAGGGAAAACCTTACATGCTCACTCACTGCAGTAGAAATAAGCTTTTTAGATCGCACAGATGATAGAAGGGCACAAATGAATGCGAAATTAGAAAAGGAGCTAAGTAAGAGGACTTCAGTAGATAATTATGCTTTTGCCGCAATAAAAACACAAGGGAAAATAGCTTTAGACGCTTGGCATGTAGGGAAATTTTGTATATATCGTGGTGAATCTTATTATGATAACATTTTCGTGGGAGCGAGTGAATGTAAACATACGTTTATCTTTAAGGCCAAATGGACATTCATGCTGAACGGACTTGACCCTGTCATACCTGGTGTATATTACATTTGTGGGCATAATGCCTATTATCGTCTTCCAAAAGGGTGGTGGGGGAGATGTTATTTGGGTATAGTGTTCCCAAAGGTTTATCAACTGGATGACCTATCGGTGATTCCAAAGACGTCTGGATCTCATCGTATCCAGAAAAGAGAGACCGCAGCTGCTGTGGTAGGAGATATATTTGGAGCCATGATTCCTTCATTAGGAGTTGTGTTGAATTCCATCAAAATAAGAAAGTTGTCTACTATAGTGGATAACATGTTGACAAAGTTTTCAGGTGCTATGATCCTGATGGATGCTGAACTTGCAGCAGAAAGAGCTATGACTCTTCAAAACAGGCTTGCCCTAGACATTCTTTTAGCAAAGGATGGCGGCGTTTGCAAAATGCTTGGTGCGCGTCACTGTTGCACGTATATACCAGACAACAGTGTGAAGATTAAAACAATGCTTGCAAATCTAACAAAAGAGAGTGCAGACTTGAAGGAATTGAAAGAACCAGGAGTTTGGGAGAAGGTTGGAAAGGGA
This sequence comes from Pleurodeles waltl, assembly GCF_031143425.1. Classification (NCBI taxonomy): domain Eukaryota; kingdom Metazoa; phylum Chordata; class Amphibia; order Caudata; family Salamandridae; genus Pleurodeles; species Pleurodeles waltl. The sequence continues at coordinate 332,696,044 of NC_090443.1, forward strand.
ATTGCTTCAGTGGGAAATTGGCTTGGTGGCATTTGGAATGGAATATTACTCAAAATAATACAGGGAATACTAATAGTACTAATTTGCATTTTTGGGATTTGGGGAATAAAAAGGGGAATACTAATGATAATGGAAAGAATTAAGAGAAGGAAGGAAGAGAAAATGATGAAAAGAATGGCAGAAGAATACAAAGCAAGAACAAGGGGAACTAAAAGGAAAAGAGAACTGACAGAATTTTAATGGAATAAAATTTGTGGGAATAGTTTTGTTTTTATGACAAGTAGTCATCAGAGGAGGGATTGATGACGCAGAAATGAAGGTTTTACATTTATTAGCGCATAATCGTAGTGCTGCAATAATCAAGTGTGACTTTAACCGAACTAATAAAGATTGTACGGGGACAAATGTGCCCTCAGAGTAGTTCGCCAACATTTATAAGCGTGCTTTATATAACGTGATGTATTAGAATTGTACTAATCTGACATAACCGTAAACGCGTGCTATGATTTGCTTGTTTGAAATGTTTTAGCTTAGCATAACTTTAGTGGAGGCTTCGGCCTAGTTGCCTTGTCTCACGGGTTTAGATACTCGTGTTTTTCCAATGTGCTAATAAAACGTGTATTTCTGCTTGAAGCTGTACTTTTCCAGTGAGATCGGTTCACATGCTTATCTTTAAGGTTTCGTGCCAGCCTGGCATCTTCTTCTTTGCTCCAAGGTCAATCTGCAGGTGCGGACAATGGAAGCTCTGAAAGTGAGTTAATTGGTAAAATATGTTGCAACTTACGTTCCCAACTCCAAGGATAATGTATGCCTAGGTAGAAGCTTGAGAACTGTTGTTTTTGATTGGACAATTTGAAGCCAACCTATGAACCCTCCAATGGAAGACCCTACTTGATTTGAACTGTTGACTATTTAAACCTGGTGCACGAGAAGAAAGCAGCCATTACTTGCCATAGCCATTTTAGCCATTAGACATTTGCCATTGGCCATTACCCGTCATTTTGCAGGACATTGCAGTCATTATGGCCCATCTTGCCGACTTTGTCATTTTGCCATCTTCTATGATGCCAATTGATGTTCGATGCCATTTTGAATGAGACTTTGATGCTTTCTCTAATCGAGAGAAAGAGACTTTAAGTAATTCTTGCCCTAGAGACTTTAACTTTGAACTGCCCCTTTGCATGAAGTAGTAGTTTATCTTGCCGCCGTGAGGCAATTGCCCCGTTCACCCTGCCCTTTGCCCCGTCCTATGCTGATCGAGAAAACGGTACCTGTGAGACGAAGACTTACTTGAATGCTGATTGAATTTGGTAAATATGAAAAGGAAATTGTACAATTGCATTGTGTTTCTTTTTAGGTAACCAACTGCTGATTTTTGATAAGAGCCCTAGTTAGGAGTTTTCCAAATTAATGTTGCTAAATTGTTTTTGCATGAAGTCCCACATGCAGATGCTAATTTGAGGTTAGATGAGGAATCATTGTTGCACGATGCAATTTGAGACCTTGTTATGCTGACTAATGTATGCAATTAGCTCATTACAGATTATAGTTTTAGTGGTTTGCGTTGCTATTATCGAATGCATTGTTATTCAAATGCTGCATAGATTGCATCTTTTTCGCCGTTATGGACAGCTATTAATGTTCATTTACATATATCATTTGGTGTTGAGACACATATATATTGTGCTAGCTTTGTTAATATAGGGAAATAAATTCATTAACTTTGAATAAACTGGTGTGGTTATTCATGGCCGAAAGGTCATGGTTCGCCGAAATGTTTTCTGGATTAATTGTTAAGTGTTATGTTGATCAGGGTATTGCTTATGTTCGTTATTGATTATTGATTTGATTAAATTGATTGATCTCGGGTGAAGAGAGTCCCACTTGGTCAAAAGATTCATCGACCCAAGAGCGTCCAAACACAGGTAAATTATTAGTACGGAACGCTCTATCATTGGTGTGGTACTTGCTGTGGTAGAAGCAAATGTTGTTGTTACTGCTGCAGCGTTGGTGGCTTTGGTTGATTTCCTGGACCAACTCTGGTGGCAGCTGTGGGTCCTGCTGTGGTTCCTACTGATTGTACATGTTGGTGCCCTTCCTTGCCGCTGTTGCTCAGTAGGCCGCTCGTGTGGTACCTGTTCTGTCAGCTGTGCTGTGGTGGTACTGTTGCTCATGCTGTGATCCCGGCTATGGTTACAAGTCCTCTTGTTGCCTGGTTCCTTCTGTTGAGTCACCTGTGGTTTCAACTAGGGTCACTGCTGTTGCCCCTGTCTTGCTGACAGTTGTTGTTGTTGCTGCTGTCCTTGCCGTAGTGCTAGTTGTTTTCCCTGCGGTTCTATCAGCTGTTATTGTGCCTGGCATGATAGCAGCTGTGTTGTAGTAGATGCAGTGGTCCCTACTGCTGTAGCAGCTGTGGTCACTGCTTTAGTGACAACGTTATTGCCTGTGTGGTTCCTGCTGCAGTGGAAAATGTGGTTACTGCTGTGGTCCCCGCTGTTGTTGTCCCTGGCACAGTGGTGCTGTGGGTCTTGCCTGTCGTGATTTCAACTGTGTTTACTATTGTGATCATTGTTGTGCTTGCAACTAATGTTTAAAATATTATTGATACCGTGAGAGTGGCTGTGGTCGCAACTGGTGTATCATTTTGTTGTTGCCAGAGTCTCAGCTGTGGCTAAAGCTATTGTGGCTGGTGTTGCTGCTTCCTTGGTGATAGCTCTGATTGATGCTGTGCACCCTGCTGCGGTTAACGCTGTGGCCACTATTACCCAATTCCATGTCACAGTGGCAACTTTAGTCAATCCTGTGGTAGCTTCTGTCATTATATGTGTGCAGTCATTGCTGAGGTCCTTTTTGAGTATGAAGCTACTGCTGCTGAGGCAGCTGTTGCTTCTATTGTGGTGGACATAGCACAACTGATGTTGTTGCTGGGGTCCATACTGTGATGTCAGCTGTTACAACTGATGTCATTCCTGGTGTCATGGTAGCTGTTGTTGTTAATGACCTGGTAACTGTGGTAAATGTCATTGTGCTTATCGTGCTAGCAGGTATTGTTACACTTTAGGGGGAGAGAGAGGACTCAGATCTACCATTACATTCCCCTGACAAATAGCGCCCCATGAGTTGGAATTTAAGATAGGTTTGCACGTTGACAATATTCAAGGTACGTAGATGAGGAGTTAGGAATAGTAAATCTATACTTCCCTACATCTATTTAACTTTAGATTTCTGATGGATACAACTACCTGTGGATTCCTCACCTAAAGAATTCTCCCCATGTACAGCATTCAACGGAAACTTCTCTCTCTAGCTCTGCATGTCGGCGAGGACGTCACAATTGCCCGACTCCACGTGGCTCCGCGTGACGTCATCGTGGCAATAAGAGGTCCTCGCCGCCGTGCTGACGTCAGTTCTCTTTTTTCCGTGCCTTCCATAACGGTTACTTTTCTGTTACCTATATCGTTAGCTATTCTGAAGGGATACTTTGTGTATTTCCAGGATGTCGGCTCCGAAAAAGTCGGGTTTCAAGCCATGCAGGGAATGTGGAGGTCGCATGTATGTGACTGATCCGCACAACGATTGTCTTTGGTGCCTCAGTTCCGATCACGACGTCCAAGAATGCAGATCCTGCCAAAAGATGAATCCGAAGGCATTGAAGGAACGCGAGGCGAAGCTTTTCTTGGCAAGGTCCAAGAAGGAGAGGAAGCGGCACCATCGGTCCTCTTCTGGAAAGTCATCCCATAAGAAGCGAAGTCATTGTGACGTCGGTCCAGAAGTCGGTCGGCGTCGAGGTCTCCATTGTCTTGGCGCCGCAAGTCTTGGGAAGTGAGTCCGACGGTGTCCCCTCAACCTGCGACGCCATAGACGTCCCCAGTGCCGTCAGTCTTTGAAGTTGTGGAGCCTCAAAGTCATCTGGCTTCGCCGGTGCATCCTGAACCTGAAGAGTCCAGCCCGGCGCCAGCACTCGCTCCACAGGCTTATCCTTCGTTCCCGGCTCCGGGTACTGATCCTGCGGCATTCCTTAATGCATGTTTCAGATTTTTCAAAATATGGCTCCGGGAGGTGGTGCGCCGGCTGGCCCCACTGGTCCCCTGGCTTTCAATCTTGGTGTTCCGGCTCCATATAAACTGATGCTGTTTTGCCATTTTGTTCAGGTGGAGATTCAATTCAGGCCCCTCTGCCGACAGTGCAGCCCTCAACATCGAGGGAGAGACCTTTGACGCCGGTGTCGGAGGTGATGGAGCCGAGAGGTCGTATGTCGGCATCGGATGCGGGTGCCTTCTCCATGGCGCCGATGGATCCATCTGCGGTGTCGGGTGGATCCAGAGAACCTGTCATGACGCCTTCCCGGCGCCATTCACCGACGTCGCTCCGCTCCATGTCGACGCCGGGGCTCGAGGCCAAGTTGAGGTCACGTCGAAAGGCCCTTAGACTTTTAGAGGAGAGGGAATATCAGCAGCAATTCCTCGAAGAAGGGGAGATCACTGATCCCCAGGGTGACTTCCCTGGGTAGGACACAGCAAGTGGTCTTGATACCTCTCCAGAGTATGACCTGGCCTCCCCTGGTGAATATACAGAGGAGGCAGCATCTTACCACTCTGTTATTAGGAAGGCCGCAGCATTTCTGGATCTTCCTTTACCGACAGCGCAGGTGAAGACCAACCTTTTGACTGAGGTTTTGCATCCTGCTACAGCCATGGCGGATCCTCTTCTACCATTTAATGAAGACCTGATGGATCCAATCGAAGAGGTTTGGAAGAAGCCTGTTTCCTCTTCAGCTGTTAGTAGGTCGGTGGCCAGGCGTTATAGATCTGCGCCTGGGGACCCGGAGTTCTTATCCAAACACTCTCCAGAGAGCTTGGTGGTGCAAGCATCCTGCTCTTCGAGGTTGGCTCCTGGTTAGTTTCCAGGAGTACCATCGGACCGGGAATCCAAGCGGATGGACCAATCGGCCAGGAAGGTGTTTTCTTCTTGCAGCATGGCTCTAAAATCTGCCAGTGCAACATGTATTCTGGGCAGGTATATCCATGCCATAATGGATGTAACGAAGACTGTACTTCCGGACATGCCCCAGGACTTGCATAGTCTTCTTTTGGATGCTCAGGCGGCGTCTACGCAGGTTATTCAGACAGGGCTGGATACCACAGACTCTATTGCGAGAGCCTTGGGGACTTCCGTTGCCTCCAGCCTGCATGCGTGGTTACGCACTTCCGGATTTTCGACAGACGTCCAGTCTACGTTGCTGGATCTGCCCTTTGATGGGGCAAAACTGTTTGGTTCAAAAGCGGACTCTGCGCTAGAGCGCTTTAAAGAATGTAGGGCCACAGCTAGATCTTTGGGTCTGCAGGCTGCTGCTACCCCATTTCGATCTTTTAGATGGCTGCGTGTTTTTGGAAGAGGTGCTTCCTTTTGTGGGAGATCACAGCAGCCGGGGCAGCAGTCCTCCAGCCTCCCTTATCGCTCATACAGGGGGTGGGGTAGAGTCCGCACAAGAGGTGCCGCCCAGCAGCAGCATCCTTCCTCTTCCTCTTCCTCTGGAGGGTTACTGTAGGAAGTTGGCTCTGTATGTGCTATTTCAAAGTAAGAAATAGCATGCACAGAGTCCAACGGTCCCCCTTAGAGGTAAGATAGTGGCAAAAACAGATAATTCTAATGCTCTATTTTGTGGTAGTGTGGTCGAGCAGTAGGCTTATCAGAGGGTAGTGTTAAGCATTTGTTGTACACATACAGGCAACAAATGAGGAACACATACTCAAAGACAATTCCAGGCCAATAGGTTTTTATATAGAAAAATATATTTTCTTAGTTTATTTTAAGAACCACAGGTTCAAGATTTACAATCAATTCTTCAAATGAAAGGTATCATAGGAACTTTTAATCAGCAAAATAGCATGTACAGTTTTGGCAAAAATGGCAATAAGCTATTTAAAACTAGACACAGTGCAAATTTCAACTGTTCCTGGGGGAGGTAAGTATTTGTTAGTTTTGCAGGTAAGTAAACCACCTACAGGGTTCAAAGTTGGGTCCAAGGTAGCCCACTGTTGGGGGTTCAGGGTAACCCCAAAGTTACCACACCAGCAGCTCAGGGCCGGTCAGGTGCAGAAGTCAAAGTGGTGCCCTAAACACATAGGCTTCAATGGAGAAGTGGGTGCCCCGGTTCCAGTCTGCCAGCAGGTAGGTACCCGCGACTTCGGAGGGCAGACCAGGGGGGTTTTGTAGGGCACCGGGGGGGACACAAGTCAGCACAAAAAGTACACCCTCAGCGGCACAGGGGCGGCCGGGTGCAGAGTGCAAACAGGCGTCGGGTTTGCAATAGGTTTCAATGGGAGACCCAGGGGTCTCTTCAGCAAAGCAGGCAGGTAAGGGGGGGGGCTCCTCGGGGTAGCCACCACCTGGGCAAGGGAGAGGGCCAACTGGGGGTCGCTCCTGCACTGGAGGTCAGATCCTTCAGGTCCTGGGGGCTGCAGGTACAGTGTCTTTACCAGGCGTCGGGTTCTTGGAAGCAGGCTGTCGCGGTCAGGGGGAGCCTCTGGATTCCCTCTGCAGGCGTCGCTGGGGGGGGCTCAGGGGGGTCAACTCTGGCTACTCACAGGGTCGCAGTCGCCGGGGAGTCCTCCCTGTAGTGTTGTTTCTCCGCAGGTCGAGCCGGGGGCGTCGGGTGCAGAGTGGAAAGTCTCACGCTTCCAGCGGGAAACGTGCAGTCCTTTAAAAGTTTGTTTCTTTGTTGCAAAGTTGTTTCTTCTTTGGAGCAGAGCCGCTGTCCTCAGGAGTTCTTGGTCCTTTTAGATGCAGGGTAGTCCTCTGAGGCTTCAGAGGTCGCTGGACCCTGGGGGATGCTTCGCTGTTGCAGTTTTTCTTGAAGTGGGGAGACAGGCCAGTAGGGCTGGGGCCAAAGCAGTTGGTGTCTCCGTCTTCTCTGCAGGGCTTCAGGTCATCAGTCCTTCTTCGTCTTCAGGTTGCAGGAATCTATCTTGCTAGGTTCTGGGAGCCCCTAAATACTCAATTTAGGGGTGTGTTTAGGTATGGGGGGTTAGTAGCCAATGGCTACTAGCCCTGAGGGTGGCTACACCCTCTTTGTGCCTCCTCCCTAAGGGGAGGGGGGCACATCCCTAATCCTATTGGGGGAATCCTCCATCTGCAAGATGGAGGATTTCTAAAAGTCAGAGTCACCTCAGCTCAGGACACCTTAGGGGTTGTCCTGACTGGCCAGTGACTCCTCCTTGTTTTTCTCATTATCTCCTCCAGCCTTGCCGCCAAAAGTGGGCCCGTGGCCGGAGGGGGCGGGCATCTCCACTAACTGGAGTGCCCTGTGGCCCAGTAACAAATGGGGTGAGCCTTTGAGGCTCACCGCCAGGTGTTACAGTTCCTGCAGGGGGAGGTGAGAAGCACCTCCACCCAGTACAGGCTTTGTTACTAGCCACAGGGTGACAAAGGCACTCTCCCCATGTGGCCAGCAACATATCTGGTGTGTGGCAGGCTGGCAAAACTAGTCAGCCCACACTGGAAGTCGGGTATGTTTTCAGGGGGCATCTCTAAAATGCCCTCTGGGGTGTATTTCACAATAAAATGTACACTGGCATCAGCGTGCATTTATTGTGCTGAGAAGTTTGATACCAAACTTCCCAGTTTTCAGTGTATCCATTATGGTGCTGTGGAGTTCGTGTTTGACAGACTCCCAGACCATATACTCTTATGGCTACCCTGCACTTACAATGTCTAAGTTTTTGCTTAGACACTGTAGGGGCATAGGGCTCATGCACCTATGCCCTCACCTATGGTATAGTGCACCCTGCCTTAGGGCTGTAAGGCCTGCTAGAGGGGTGACTTATCTATGCCATAGGCAGTGTGAGGTTGACATGGCACCCTGAGGGGAGTGCCATGTCGACTTAGTCCTTTTCTCCCCACCAGCACACACAAGCTGGCAAGCAGTGTGTCTGTGCTGAGTGAGGGGTCCCCAGGGTGGCATAAGACATGCTGCAGCCCTTAGAGACCTTCCCTGGCATCAGGGCCCTTGGTACCAGGGGTACCAGTTACAAGGGACTTACCTGGATGCCAGGGTGTGCCAATTGTGGAAACAAAGGTACAGTTTTAGGGAAAGAACACTGGTGCTGGGGCCTGGTTAGCAGGCCTCAGCACACTTTCAAATCATAACTTGGCATCAGCAAAGGCAAAAAGTCAGGGGTTAACCATGCCAAGGAGGCGTTTCCTTACAGTTACCTGAAGGAAAGCAGCCCTAGTCCCCTTGCCATTGTTTCTCATACCTCTCCGGTAGAGTGGAGGCTTTCACTTTTTCTCCCCATATGGGAGTCCATAACAACAGACTCTTGGGTCATCAGTTTGGTGAGAAGAGGTTACGACCTTCCCTTTCGGGAGATTCCTTCTCCCTTCCCTCCCCATCCTTCCTTTTGTTCAGAAGATCATCTCCTGCTGTTACAACAGGAGGTTCTCTCCCTATTATTGAAGGGTGCAGTGGAGTTGGTTCCAGAGCAAGAAAGGGGTCAGGGGTGTAATTCCAGGTACTTCCTGATCCCCAAGAAGGATGGTCGTCTGAGGCCTATTTTGGACCTGAGGATTTTTAATTGGTTCCTCAAACAGGAGAAATTCAAAATGCTGACTCTATCACAGGTGCTTTTGGCATTGGACAAGGAGGATTGGATGGTGTTGGTCGACTTGCAGGATGCTTATTTTCACATTCCCATTCTCAAGTCGCACAGGAAGTATTTCCGGTTTGTGGTAGGATCGCAGCACTACCAGTTTGCGGTCCTTCCTTTTGGTCTTACTTCCGCACCACGGGTCTTCACGAAGGTGATGGCGGTTGTTGCAGCACACCTCAGGAGGACGGGAGTAGCAGTATCCCCTTACCTGGACGATTGGTTGATCAAAGCCGAGTCTCCGGGGCTTGTTTTGCGTCATCTGCAGCTGACAACCCAGTTGTTGTTCAGTCTGGGTTTTTCAATAAATGTGCCCAAGTCTCACCTAGAGCCCTCTCAACGTCTCCTGTTCATAGGGGCAGTACTGGACACGACATTGAATCGAGCCTTTTCTCCGCCACAGCGGATACGGGACATTCAGGCGTTGGTTCCAATGTTTCAAGAAGGAGAGGTAGTTCCGGTCCTCAAGGTCCTTCGTTTGCTCGGTCTGTTTGCTTCTTGCATTCTGTTGGTCACGCATGCACGCTGGCATATGAGGGCTCTTCAGTGGTGCCTCCGCAAGCAGTGTTTTCAACACAGAGGAGATCTCGGGGAATCGATAAGGATCTCCAGAGACACTGCAGCGGATCTCCGATGGTGGGCTGTGGAAGGCAACCTTTCTCAAGGGAAGCCGTTCTCGCAGCCAACTCCGGTGGCCACGGTTGTAACGGATGCCTCCACCTTAGGGTGGGGAGCTCATCTGGAGGATCTGGAGATCAAGGGTCGTTGGTCTCCAGTAGAGCAGAGGTTTCATATCAATCTGCTGGAGCGGCAAGCAATTCGTTTGGCCCTCAAGGCCTTCCTCCCTTCCCTTCGTGGTCAGTCAGGTCAGATTCTGACGGACAACATGACCGTGATGTGGTATATCAACAAACAGGGGGGTGTAGGGTCGTACCTTCTTTGCAGAGAGGCTCTGCGACTTTGGTCCTGGGCTCGGGACCATCGGCTTTGTGTAGTGGCAAACCAAACCATTTGGCCGGGGTCCTAAACGTACGTGCGGACAAACCCAGTCGCTTCTTCTCGGACGACCATGAGTGGCATCCGGATCTGGTTCTTTAAATCTTTCGGATGTGGGGTTTTCCCCGTATAGACCTCTCTGCCACTCGAGAGAACGCGCATTGTCCGTCGTTCTGCAGCCTTCAGTATCCGATGCAAGGAGCGTTGGGGGACGCGTTTCAGATGTCCTGGTGCGACCAGTTGCTTTACTCGTTTCCTCCCATACCCTTGATTCCTCGGGTTTTGAGGAAGATTCGCCAAGACCGGGCCCAAGTCATTCTGATAGCTCCGGATTGGCCTTGAAGGGTGTGCTATGCAGACCTTCTCTGACTCTCACTGTACCCGCTGCTCCGTCTCCCTCTCAGGGCAGACCTCCTCTCGCAAGCCTGAAGATTGAACGGGGCAACCTGAGTTCCTTTTCTCTCCCACAGGAGGTGGTGGACGTTCTTTTATCAGCCAGGCGACACTCCACCAAGTCGGTCTATGCAAGTAGGTGGGCTAATTTTGTTCGTTGGTGTGGAGAGAAGAAAATTGATCCCTTAAATGCCCATCTTTCTGATATTTTATTGTTTGCATTGTCATTGGCTCAGCGTGGTTGCGCTATGGCCACGGTTAAGGGCTATCTTTCAGCCCCCTTTCGGCTTTTTTATATCTTCCAGATCAGCCCTCTCTTTTCAAATCTCCTTTGGTTGTTCATTTTTTAAAGGGGCTTACTAATAAATTTCCTCCCAGGACTTTTATTATGCCGCAGTGGGACTTGAATTTGGTGTTGACTTTTTTGATGGGTTCCCCCTTTGAGCCACTTCATTCCTGCCCATTAAGATATTTGTTTTTCAAGACTGTGTTTTTGATGGCCATCACGTCGGCTAGACGTGTTAGCGAACTGCAGGCTCTTTCTGCTCACCCGCCTTTCACCACTTTTTATAAGCAAAAGGTGGTTTTGAGGACCAGGGCGGCTTTCCTCCCCAAGGTGGTGTCTCCATTTCACTTGGGACAATCAATAATTCTCTAGACGTTCTACCCTCCTCCGCATCCATCTAAGGAGGAGGAAAGACTCCATCGTCTGGACCCTAAGAGAGCTCTTAGTTTTTATGTCGACAGGACGAGAGAGTTCCTGTTGGATGAACAACTCTTTATCGGATACGTGAGGACGGGGAAGGGGAAGGCCGTCCACAAGAGAGTGCTCTCCAGGTGGGTCGTTCTTTGTATTAAAATATGTTACTCATTGGCAAAGAAGGATCCTTCTGAGGGGATCAGGGCTCATTTCACCAGGGACCAAGTCAACCTCATCGGCTTTTAGCCAGAGGTGTTCCGCTGGTGGACATCTGCAAGGCTGCGACTTGGTCTTCCCTCCACACCTTTGTGAAGCATTATTGTTTGGATGCGGAGAGATGGCCATTTTGCGTGGTCGGTGCTGCAGGATTTCCTGGTTTGACCAGACGGACACCCTCCTCCGAGGTGGTACTGCTTTGGGACTCTATTGTTTAGGTGAGGAATCCACAGGTAGTTGTATCCATCAGAAGAGCAAGTTACTTACCTTCGGTAACGCTTTTTCTGGTGGATACATTAGCTACCTGTGGATTCCTCACGTTCCCTCCCGCCTCCCTGTTGTCTGTCTGGTCATACCAGGATCGCATTGGGGGTGCACTTCTGTGCTTTAGTTTCAATGTTTCTACATATGTATATATGTTTATAGTTCTAATTCAAGTTATTTTCAAGTTGCAACCATTCATGTTGGTATGTGGCCTTTTTTAAAGAATTGTGCAAGAGTTTTTAGATGAAGATTCTCTATAAAGTTTATTCTTGTTAATCTTAAAGGGTGTAGATTGTTGATGTTCTTTATATGTTTCAAAGGCATGTCAAAAATGGCGTGAAATTATGTCAGCACGGCGGCGAGGACCTCTTATTGCCATGATGACGTCATGCGGAGCCGCATGGAGTCGGGCAATTGGGACATCCTCGCCGACGTGCAGAGCTAGAGAGAGAAGTTTCCGTCGAATGCTGCGCATGGGGAGAATTCTTTAGGTGAGGAATCCACAGGTAGCTAATGTATCCACCAGAAAAAGTGTTACCGAAGGTAAGTAACTTGCTCATTTTGACCCTCAATATTTCGTCATCAGTATTCTTGTCCACTATATTTTTGGTGTTGATATTCAGTAGTAACAACTTCTTTAAGAGTAAAACAAGATTAGTGAGGATGCTAGGGAATATTAGTTGTTTGACCGTCCTTTAGGCAACATGTTTCAGCCAATCAATCAAGTCACCTAGGGTCTTCAGGTCTCTATGATTCCTAAGCACACCCTGCATTTAACTAGAATGCAAAGAAGAGTTTAGGGGATAATATCAAACAAACAGCTGAGAGCATACATTTATACTCCCCTGCAACTGGTGCTGATTTTATACTTTTCCTAATGTAAAGAAATAGAGAACACATGACTTTGGTTATTACCATGGTTTATGGTCCATCAATTTATCTTAACAAATGTAAAGTAATGTAGAAAAATAAAAACTTTTGTTATTTCCAAATAACAAACATGCACCCATGTGTATCATGTATTAATAAAAACAATTGTCCTCTGGGACTCTTTTAATTGTGGGGACCTCATATATATATATTGGAGAGAACCCTGAGATATTTTAACTTATTTTGTAACCCAGAGTTAATAACAAAAACAAAGCAAGCACAGGACGCATTTAGTTTCCATCTGAAATGCATTGGCTCCGGTCATGTTTACCAAACAATGAAGTATGTGATCATAGCGGAGACGGCGCAGTGCTCCAATAGTGAATCTATTTAAAACAAAGACACTGGACAATTCCCAATGGTTCTCTACATTAATCAACATAAAGCATGACAAGGATGCATAGATCATTTTGAGATCCCTTGGAATTGATTTCCACAAGCAACCAAAAGGGAGAGTTCACTGATGTTTCAACCCCATAGGGTCTTATCAAGACATAGGCCCTCATTCTGACCCTGGCGGTCGGTGATAAAGCGGCGGCCAAGCCGCCAACAGGCCGGCGGTCCAAAATATGCAATTCTGACCCTGGCGGGAACCGCCAACACAGCCCGCCGCATTAACACTCCGACCGCCACGGCGGTACAAACAAACAGCGTGGCGGTCCCCGCCAACAGCCAGGCGGCAGACAATGTACCGCCCACCCTATCACGACCCACCAATCCGCCACCTTTTCCGAGGCGGGAGCACCGCCGATAAAAACACGGCGGAAACAGACTACGAACGGGAAAACGCTCACCTCTACGCACTCCACGCGAGATTCCGGCAGTATGGAACCAGAGTTGCAGGTCATCCCCGCACTCCTATACCTGCTCATATACCAGGAGCACGCCCGGCGGCGCGGAAGACATCGGTGAGTACTGCACCTACGACACAGGGGAGGGAAAAGATTACCGGCACACACCCACCCACCCATACCCACTACAACACACACATCAATGCATTCCCACAGATCACTGTCACAACCCACAAACCCCCCCCTCCGAAATAATGCAAAGACCAAAAGAAGAGATCATAAACGGGCAGATATATTGAAATATGGACACCAGTAATCCCAATAAATAAATAAACTATGTACAAAATATACACAGCTACTAAATGTAGTCCAACCACTGTCCGTGGACCACAGGGGTCCTGTGCAAAGGGGCAAGGCCCAGTCCCACGACAAGAACTCCACGGAGAGAACACTGCAGGGGCATCAGAAAGAAAATAGGACAGGCACCTCAGGGGGAAGGGAAGGGGGGGCACCTCAGCCACTTGAGTACACGACGCCAGATCCACGAGGGGACTCCATGACCACTGGGCCATCCTGGGGAGTGCAAAGCCACAGTCCATACAGTCCATACAGTGGGTGGCCTGCCCACTGGGCCATCCTGGGGAGTGCAAAGCCACAGTCCAAACAGTCCATACAGTGGGTGGCCTGCCCACTGGGCCATCCTGGGGAGTGCAAAGCCACAGTCCAAACAGTCCATACAGTGGGTGGCCTGCCCACTGGGCCATCCTGGGGAGTGCAAAGCCACAGTCCAAACAGTCCATACAGTGGGTGGCCTGCCCACTGGGCCATCCTGGGGAGTGCAAAGCCACAGTCCATACAGTGGGTGGCCTGCCCACTGGGCCATCCTGGGGAGTGCAAAGCCACAGTCCAAACAGTCCATACAGTGGGTGGCCTGCCCACTGGGCCATCCTGGGGAGTGCAAAGCCACAGTCCAAACAGTCCATACAGTGGGTGGCCTGCCCACTGGGCCATCCTGGGGAGTGCAAAGCCACAGTCCAAACAGTCCATACTGTGGGTGGCCTGCCCACTGGGCCATCCTGGGGAGTGCAAAGCCACAGTCCATACAGTCCATACAGTGGGTGGCCTGCCCACTGGGCCATCCTGGGGAGTGCAAAGCCACAGTCCAAACAGTCCATACAGTGGGTGGCCTGCCCACTGGGCCATCCTGGGGAGTGCAAAGCCACAGTCCATACAGTCCATAACAGACCCCACTGCCACTGGAGGAGGCATGTTGGCCAGAGGACATCCTGCAGCCCTGCCCGAGATAGATCCTGCCCTGCCACGTCTGCCAAAGGGCCAGCGGTTCTTGCCTGGAAGGGCCCAGTTCAGCGCCTCATGCCTTGAAGGGCCCAGTTCAGCGGGTCTTGCCTTGAAGGGCCCAGTTCAGCGGTTCTTGAGACGGCGGGGCCCAGCGGAGCGGTGCTCGAGATGGCGGGGCCCAGTTCAGCGGTTCTTGAGACGGCGGGGCCCAGTTCAGCGGTTCTTGAGACGGCGGGGCCCAGTTCAGCGGTTCTTGAGACGGCGGGGCCCAGTTCAGCGGTTCTTGAGACGGCGGGGCCCAGTTCAGCGGTTCTTGAGACGGCGGGGCCCAGTTCAGCGGTTCTTGAGACGGCGGGGCCCAGTTCAGCGGTTCTTGAGACGGCGGGGCCCAGCGGAGCGGTGCTCGAGACGGCGGGGCCCAGTTCAGCGGTTCTTGAGACGGCGGGGCCCAGCGGAGCGGTGCTCGAGACGGCGGGGCCCAGTTCAGCGGTGCTTGAGACGGCGGGGCCCAGTTCAGCGGTGCTTGAGACGGCGGGGCCCAGTTCAGCGGTTCTTGAGACGGCGGGGCCCAGCGGAGCGGTGCTCGAGACGGCGGGGCCCAGTTCAGCGGTGCTTGAGACGGCGGGGCCCAGTTCAGCGGTTCTTGAGACGGCGGGGCCCAGCGGAGCGGTGCTCGAGACGGCGGGGCCCAGTTCAGCGGTTCTTGAGACGGCGGGGCCCAGCGGAGCGGTGCTCGAGACGGCGGGGCCCAGTTCAGCGGTGCTTGAGACGGCGGGGCCCAGCGGAGCGGTGCTCGAGACGGCGGGGCCCAGTTCAGCGGTTCTTGAGATGGCGGGGCCCAGTTCAGCGGTTCTTGAGACGGCGGGCCCAGTTCAGCGGTTCTTGAGACGGCGGGGCCCAGTTCAGCGGTTCTTGAGACGGCGGGGCCCAGCGGAGCGGTTCTTGAGACGGCGGGGCCCAGTTCAGCGGTTCTTGAGACGGCGGGGCCCAGTTCAGCGGTGCTCGAGACGGCGGGGCCCAGTTCAGCGGTTCTTGAGACGGCGGGGCCCAGTTCAGCGGTTCTTGAGACGGCGGGGCCCAGTTCAGCGGTTCTTGAGACGGCGGGGCCCAGCGGAGCGGTGCTCGAGACGGCGGGGCCCAGTTCAGCGGTTCTTGAGACGGCGGGGCCCAGTTCAGCGGTTCTTGAGACGGCGGGGCCCAGCGGAGCGGTTCTTGAGACGGCGGGGCCCAGCGGAGCGGTTCTTGAGACGGCGGGGCCCAGCGGAGCGGTTCTTGAGACGGCGGGGCCCAGTTCAGCGGTTCTTGAGACGGCGGGGCCCAGTTCAGCGGTTCTTGAGACGGCGGGGCCCAGCGGAGCGGTGCTCGAGACGGCGGGCCCAGTTCAGCGGTTCTTGAGACGGCGGGGCCCAGTTCAGCGGTTCTTGAGACGGCGGGGCCCAGCGGAGCGGTGCTCGAGACGGCGGGGCCCAGTTCAGCGGTTCTTGAGACGGCGGGGCCCAGCGGAGCGGTGCTCGAGACGGCGGGGCCCAGTTCAGCGGTGCTTGAGACGGCGGGGCCCAGCGGAGCGGTGCTCGAGACGGCGGGGCCCAGTTCAGCGGTTCTTGAGACGGCGGGGCCCAGCGGAGCGGTGCTTGAGACGGCGGGGCCCAGTTCAGCGGTTCTTGAGACGGCGGCCGGTCTATGGCCAACTGCTCATTGCCTGGTGGTGCCCTCCTGGGCAGCGGGGATGGTGCTCCTTCAATGCCCACCTGGGCTGTGGGTGGTGGGGCCCTCCTGGCCAGCTGGGCTGGGTCCTCCCTGTGCAGCGGCTATGGGGGTGGTGGGCTCTCCCGGGGCAGCTGTACCGGTTCCTCCCGGGGCAGCGGCTATGGGGGTTGTGGGCTCCTCCTGGGCAGCATGCCTGCTGCCTGACCTCTCCGACTTGCTGCCCTTGCCCTCCTTAGTCGTGAGTCAGTGGCCCTTTCCTCCCTTTGGAGCTGTGGCTGGTGACTGTCTCTGGGTGGTGTCCGGGGGGGATGTAGAAGGCGGGCTCCTGCGGCGCCCCTTCCGCCTTCTGCTCCTCTTCCCAGGGGGTGGGCTGGCTGTCCCCTTGCTGCTGGGCGAAGATCCAGACATGCGGGCTGGCGGGCTCCAATACCCCTGCACCCTTGTCAAGGGGGCTGCAGGGCTGGTGGTGGCTGAGGTGCTCTTCTTACCCCGACGAGAAGGAGGGGGGGGGCTCAGGGTCAGGAAAGAAGTTAGCAGTGGCGAGGAAGAGTTTCTTGGGACAATGGAGAGTGGTAGGTACAGTGGGAATGGGAGTGGAGGGAGAGGATGTGGTTGTAGGTGAGTCACGTTTGCTGTCTTTGGGTGCAGGTGCAGGAGGGATAGGCTGTCGTGAGGTGGATGGCTGTTGGGTGGGTGGGTGGCTGCGTTTGTGTGGTGTGGAAGAGGGGGTGACAGACACAGTGGGAGAGGACACAGGGGACGTGTAAATGGCAGTGGGGGTGGTGACTGCACGTGTGCGGACTGGAGTGGAGGGTGTGCTGGTGATGGAAACACTGGCTGATGGTGAGGTGAATGGAGGTGTGAGTGTAGACGTCACAGGGAGGGAGGAGGGAGACGAGGAGGTGGGGGTCACAGAGGTGGTAGTGACTGTTGGCATGTCTGCATCGGAATGTTGCGTGTGTGAATGTCTGCGTGATCTGTGGTGCTTATGTTTGGATGAGCTTCTCTTGGGTGTTGAGGTGTGTGCAGGCTGGTCTGATGGTGTGGGTGGGACAGGCAGAGGAACAGGAGACTGGGAGGAGGGAGTTAGTAGAGGGAGGCAGGAGACAGGGACAATGGCTGCCGTCAGTGCTGAGGCCAGAGCCTGGAACGATCGCTGATGGGCAGCCTGACCCGAATGAATGCCCTCCAGGTACGCATTGCTGCGATGAACCTCCCTCTCCACCCCCTGGATGGCATTCAAAAGGGTAGTCTGCCCAACAATGAGCGTTCGGAGGAGGTCAATGACCTCCTCACTGAGGGCAGCGGGGGTAACAGGGGCAGGGCCTGAGGTGCCTGGGGCGAAGGAGATGCCCGGCATCCTGGCAGAGCGGGCACGGGGCGAACGCTGAGGGGCTGCTGGGAGGGCGGAGATGTTGCGCTGGGTGGCGGCTGTACCTGTAATGGCGGGGGGCACGGATGGTGCCACCCCCGCAAGGGAGCTCCCTTCCGAGGACGTGTCCGTGTCGCTGCAGGGTCCAGTCGTCCCCGTCGTGGAGCTCCCCTCGCCCTCCGTCTCACTGGTCCAGTCTGACTCTGTGGCATGGCCCTCCTGGGCCATGTGCGATGCAGCTCCCTCCTGCCCCGATGCCACTTCTCCTCCGCCTGATGATGCTGATGCACACAAGCACAGAAAGACAAACAAAAAGGGGGGGGGAGAGAGAAATAAAGGGATATTGAGTACATGGATCTCCGGTACAGTTAGTGGACATGACAGACACAGATGCCCCCTGCACTAAGTTGCGCACTTGTGGTCCGCTACGCATTCCGTGGAACATGCCCTACACGCCTAGAGTTGACAACTGCACCCATGGATGACACGACCCAGGGATGGCTGTACTGACAAACTACTGAGGGTGGTGGCTGGGGACACAGGGGCTTACGGTGGTGCCCAGCCTACAGATATCGCCCTGGCCTAGGGGGACCCACAGCCCTCCTCCCCCACCCAGACACCTCCACTGCGCGACAACAGAGTAGATAATGCTTGTACTCACCCCCTTGTGTCTGCTGTGCTGCCCTCACGCGCCCATCCAAATCAGGGTAGGCCACCGCCAGGGTCCGGAACATCAGGGGGGTCAGTTGACGGCAGGCACCCCGCCTACGTTGGGAGGCCATCCCCAGCAGAGACTCGGCGGTCTTCTTGGTCCCGCGGCGGATGTCCTCCCACCTCTTGCGGCAGTGGGTGCCCCGTCGATGGTGGACCCCCAGGGTCCGGACTCCCTTGGCGATGGCACGCCAAATCCCGATCTTCTCATGGGCGCGGACCTATGTGACACGTACAGGGAGGGAGAAATACCACGTTCAAGTTTGTCTGCATTTTCCCTGCCAGTGGCCCAACGCCCCCCATCCCGGCCAGGCCCCCCGCCATGCCCCCCGCCAGGCCCAACATGCCCCCCATCCCCGCCATGCCCCCCGCCAGGCCCAACATGCCCCCCATCCCCGCCATGCCCCCCGCCATGCCCCCCGCCAGGCCCAACATGCCCCCCATCCCCGCCAGGCCCCCCGCCATGCCCCCCGCCAGGCCCAACATGCCCCCCATCCCCGCCAGGCCCCCCGCCAGGCCCCCAAGCCAGCCAGTGGCCCCAAATCCAGATTGAATTAAACTCACTTGTTGTTCTGGAGGACCGTAGAGTAGCGCATACTGGGGGAGGACCCCATCCACAAGTTTCTCCAACTCCTCTCCAGTGAAGGCAGGGGCCCTTTCCCCAGGCGCAGCAGCCATTGTCCCTTCCAGACCGAGGTCACAGCAACACTTGCAGTATAGGTCCTCTCCTGTGAAAGTTCAAGTCGCAAGTGGATTAGTAGATTGAAAATGGCGGTCACGTCCGCGGCGGTGCGTACCGCGGCGGTGCGTCCCGCCACCGCCGGCGCCCTTCGCCATTGGCTCCTGAAACCCATAGGCTTCAATGTTAACCAATGCGGCTTCGCGCCGCGGTCTTCGCCCGCCGCCCACTGCGGTGTGCCACGCCAGCGCATTGACCTCACATCCCACTGTCACACTTCACAGGTCAGGCAGCCGCCATTTCCAGGGCCCACATGGCTCTATTTCAACTGCGTCACACAGGCCTAGGCCTTGCATAGCCACTCAGACACACCATTCACTGCATAGAGAATCGTTTACTGTGCTAGCTGTGAGTACGTACCTGTGGGTTGCTTGACTGTGTGCTCCATGTTGTCCTTCCTAGGCACCGTCCGCTGGGTTTGGCGAGGAGACGGATGAATCCTCCCGTGTACCGACCGC
The DNA here is from genome assembly GCF_031143425.1 of Pleurodeles waltl. Taxonomy (NCBI): domain Eukaryota; kingdom Metazoa; phylum Chordata; class Amphibia; order Caudata; family Salamandridae; genus Pleurodeles; species Pleurodeles waltl. Next base: position 332,715,268 of record NC_090443.1, read on the forward strand.
TGGTGGACCTGTCGACAATGGAAGAACGCCACATTATCCTGACCTACCGTCTTAACCGTGCCACTATACATGAACTGTGTGCCCAGCTGGAGCCCGACCTGATGTCCCCCATCCGCCAACCCACAGGGATTCCCCCTCTGGTGCAGGTCATGTCAGTACTCCATTTCTTGGCAAGTGGGTCATTTCAGACAACATTGGGAATTGCTTCTGGGATGTCTCAGCCCATGTTTTCGAAGGTGTTATCCAGAGTGTTGTCTGCCCTGATGAAATCCGTGAGGAGCTACATCATTTTCCCTGAGGTGGGCGAATTGGCTACAGTGAAGGGTGATTTCTACGCCCTTGGACATATTCCCAACGTCATTGGTGCCATTGATGGGACCCATGTGGCTTTGGTTCCCCCAAGAGACAGGGAGCAGGTGTACAGGAACAGAAAAAGTTACCATTCAATGAACATCCAGGTGGTGTGTTTGGCTGACCAGTACATCTCGCATGTAAATGCCAAATTCCCAGGGTCAGTGCATGACGCCTACATCCTAAGGAATAGCAGCATCCCTTACGTGATGGAACAGCTAGAGAGACACCGTGTATGGCTAGTGGGGGACTCTGGGTACCCCAACCTGTCGTGGCTACTGACCCCAGTAAGGAATCCCCGGACAAGGGCAGAGGAACGGTACAATGAGGCCCATGGGCGTACTAGGAGGGTGATCGAACGCACCTTTGGCCTCCTGAAGGCCAGGTTTCGGTGCCTGCATATGACAGGTGGATCCCTAATGTACTCACCTAAGAAGGTGTGTCACATCATCGTGGCCTGCTGCATGCTTCACAACCTGGCTTTGCGCCACCAGGTGCCTTTCCTGCAGGAGGATGGTCGAGACGGTGGTGTTGTGGCAGCTGTGGAACCTGAGGAGAGTGACGAGGAGGAAGACGACGGGGCTGAAACAGACAACAGGGACAGAATCATTGAACAGTACTTCCAATAGGACACAGGTAACAATTCAAAGATAATTTAGTAAATGTGAACTACTCTCCTGCATCTCTGCTGCCTGTCTATTTGCCCCAGTGTATGATGACTGAGTTGTGGCTTTTCCCTCCCTATTTCAGATCTGGGGTCCCCACTACGAGTCCTGTGCTTCGTTTCCGCATGGACTACAGCTTTGTGGCAGCTGTTTGTTGACTTCACCATGTACAAGGACATATTTGCACTGTCATGTCAATTACAATATATTGAAATCACAGCCAGACTCCAGATAGTTTTGTGCAAAATAGGTGTTTATTGAAGTGCTCAAAATGGGATGGGTGGTTTCAAGTGGGTGGGGGCTATGGTGAAGGAATGTCCATGGCAGAGTCCAGAGTAACAGTCACACAGGTGCATTGTCCAGAGGCCTGTGGAGAGATGGAGCATGGGCAGTTCAAGGATGGACAGGGTGACAATGTGGGACAGTGGGATGACATCAGGTGGTATCCATTGCTGGCGGGGGTCTTGACATCCTACTCTGTCTTCTTGCGAGATCTCAGGGCCCTCTTGCGGGGTGGTTCTTCTCCTGCAGGAGGTGGGGGTCTGGTGGGCTGCTGCTGTGCGGGGGCCTCCTGTCCACTAGCGCCGGCGGAGGTGGTTGGCTGTTCTTGGTCCAGGCTAGTGGCAGGGGCCCTTGGGTGTTGTTGAGTGTCCGCCCTGGTGTTGACGAGGTCCTGCAGCAGCCCTACCATGGTAACCAGGGTGGAGGTGAGGGCTCTGATGTCCTCCCTGTACCCCCGATAGTGTTCCTCCTGCAGTACCTGGATCTCCTGGAACCGGGCCAGTACCGTCGCCATCGTCTCCTGGGAGCGGTTGTATGCTCCCATGATGGTGGTGAGGACCTCGTGGAGAGTGGGTTCCCTGGGCCCGCCCCCCCCTGTCGCACAGCGGCCCTCCGAGTTGCCCTGTTTCCCTGGGCCTCTGCCCCCTGGCCGGTGTGCCCACTACCACTGCCCCCAGGTCCCTGTTGTTGTTGGGGTGGTGGGTTATCCTGGGTGCCCTGTAGTGGTAGACACACCGCAGATTGACGCGCCCTGGAGACAGAGGCATGGGCCCGCTGGGTGGGAGCTGTGCTGGTGTTCCCAGAGGGGTTTGGGTCTGTAGTGGCCTGGGCCTGTGTGAGGGGAACCGACTGTCCAGAGGTCCCCGATGGTCCGGGCTGGTCATCGGTGTCCAGGTCGACAGAGCTGCTGTCATCGCTGACGGCCTCTTGGGTGGGGGGTGTGGAGAATTCTGGGCCCTCCGCGGCGGTGTGTTGACGGTCGGGTCCTGCAGGGGTATAGAGGTATGGTTATAGTTTCAATGTGTGGCATATGGGTGTATCTGTGGGTTCCCGTGTCCCCAAGTGCTGGCATTCGTGTGTAGGGGCTTTGGTGAGGGTGGCTTGTGGGGGGGATGTGTATATGCATTGGGCATGCTTTGGTGATGGGTGTCCATGCTTAGTGGACGCATGCAGGCCTAGGTTTTGGGATGTGTGGGTTGTGATGGTGAGACATTGGCGGGGAATAGGTGTGCTGGGGGTGGGGGTGAGGATGGTGGTGGGGGTGAGGGTGGGGGTGAGGATGGTGGTGGGGGTGAGGATGGTGGTGGGGGTGGGAGTGAGGGTGGGGTTTGAGGATGGGGGTGAGGGTTGGGGTATGATTTGGCATGCAGGTGGGGGGGAAGCAGTAGTGAAGCTTCAACTTACCAGTATCCATTCCTCCGCCGACTCCTGCGAGGCCGTCAGGATGCAGGATGTTCAAGACTTCCTCCTCCCATGATGTAAATTGTGGGGGTTGAGGTGGGGGTCCTCCGCCAGTCTTCTGCACGGCGATGTTGTGCCTGGATACCATGGAACGCACCTTCCCCCGTAGGTCGTTCCATCGCTTCCTGATGTCTTCCCGATTTCTGGGGTGCTGTCCCACAGCGTTGACCCTGTCGACAATCCTCTGCCATAGCTCCGTCCTCCGGGCAATGCTGGTGTATTGGACCTGTGTGCCGAACAGCTGGGGCTCTACCCGAACGATTTCCTCCACCATGACCCTGAGTTCTTCGTCTGTGAAGCGGGGTTGTCTTTGGGGTGCCATGGGGTGGTGTGTATGATGTGTGGGGTGGAGTATGTGTATTTAAGTGTGTTGAGTGTGGTGGTGTGTGTTGTTTTGTGTGTGGATAGTGTGTGGGTGATGGTGTGGAGTGGCTGTGGCTGCTAGTCTGTGGATGGTGGTGTCTCGCTCTGGCCTTCTTTCAGAATTTTTTTGCGTAGGGGTTTGTGGGTGATGTGGGTGGGTGTTTTATATTGTATTGTGTGTTGGAGTGGTGTGTGTATGTGTATCAGGTGTGTGGGATTCAAATCGTCCAATGTGGCTGAGTTTTGTTCGTTTGTGTGTATTCTGACCGCGGCGGTGTGTCCCGCCAATGGAATACCGCGTTTGAAAGACCGCCGCGTGGATTCGTGGGTCGTAATGGCATGGGCGTATTTCTGTTGGCGTGGCGGGGGAGGTTTTGTCACCTCCACTTTTCCGCCGACCGCTGGTCTGGCGGTCGGTTGTGGCTGTCGGATTTTCGGAGGTTTGCCTTCTGCGGGTCAGAATGACCGTGGCGGGTTTCCGCGACCGCGGCGGGATTATGGAGGATTTATGACCGGCGGTAAGTGCATTTTACCGCCGGGGTCAAAATGACCCCCATAGTCATCTGGCTACCAAACTTGGTCGTAAAACTGACAGAAACAAAAAAGCTTCCTAAGTCCTGTGCTAAAACAAACTGGTTACCTCAATTAAGCAACAAATTATTACTCACCACCTTAATAGTGTGGTGACTTATTTGCCAGGAAGGACCGTAGGCTTTTAAAATTTCTAAAGTTAAAAGGAAAAACCTGTGGAGATTATCCCCCAAAAGCAGAAAACTAAATGGCTGCTCTCACACCCGGTATCTAAGATCGCAGCATGAAGCAGTGCACCACAAATGTGCACGCAAGATGACTCAGTCCAAGAATATAAGACAGGGAAACCTCGTAAAGATACTGTGCATCTTGTCCACATTAATCTCAAGCGAATGTCAGTGGAGGGGCCCGCAGAGAGAGAGACTCGCTCTAGTCTCTCCATGGGTTCTTTCGGGAGAGGGAAGTGACGACGCGGGACAGGATAGGAAGAAGGTAGGTGTCCGCGGGTTTTAGGGGTGGGAAATAAAAGGAGTTGTGGGGGGAGGGACCAGCCTCTTTTCCGCGCCGCTCATCGTGCGGTTAGGTTTTGAGGGCGGTCCTGGGAAAAAGGGATTTATTTAATCGGTGCAGGCAAGTCGGGGGGTTATTAGAGGGTGCTTTGCCGTGTAGGCAGGTTTTCTGACATTGGGAGCTGCGGCCGGGCGTTTGTTCTGACGCCGACGACCAGGTTCCTTTACTACTGTTGCGGGCACAAGAGGAGCGGCCGCGTCGGCGCCATGGCAACCAGCCATGACGCTGAGGCGGTAAAGGCCGCGCTTCGCGTATTAGGCCTCAGGCCTGGGGTTTTGGACCAGGCCTGGATCGGAATGGTGCAGCCGACGCGCAGCGCGTCAAACCGGGTAGCGGCAGTTGTGGCCGCGTGCTCATCACCAGAAAGGGCTAAAAAGCCCCAAAAAGCGGCGGTGGTGCAGGCACGAGGTGCGGCCTCCCCCACCAGCCAAATGGAGGAAGGGGAGGGCACCATCAATGATGCTGAACAATTTGAGGGGGGGGGCAGGAGATCAACAAGGGGGGGCAGTGAGGGAACACAAGAACAGCCAGTGGGGGAAGGAGCCCCAGTGCTGGACCAAGGGGCCCAGGAGCTGCCGGGGCCCAGTGTAGAGGTGGCCCCCATGGACCTGTCCCTTCCCAGAGATGGGGCCAACACGGCAGGAACCCCTGTGCCACCAGTAAAAAGAAGGGTAAGGGCCCCAAACAGGGTGGTGGCCCGGTTAAAGCCAAGGCAGGCAGGAATGTCAATGCCAATGTCTGAGATTAGCAGAAAGAAGGTGATGCCAACGGGGCACCACACGGCCTCTGCACGTTGGTCTGAAGCACTATAGTGGCCTTCGGTGGCCTTCTCTACACAGCAGGATCGGGGGCAGCGCAGAGATGGTGTCCGCCATGAGGGACAGGAGGAAGTTTCGTCGAATTACATGGTGATGATTGGTGGTGTTGACAGCAGGTTGGAGATGGGTGAGGAGGATGTGTTGGAACTCGATTATGATGAAGACTTGGATGAATGGGAAGACGGGGAGGTTCGGGAGGCAGAGGTGAGCAACGTGAGAGGGAGGGGTAAAGGACGCAGGAGCGGCGCAACCCCTCATTCCGTTTCTATTTTGCAGGATCGGTGATTGGTGGTGAACAACAAGAAGGGCGGCAGGGGCCGGCACGTGGTCAAGGGGCCCAGAAGGTTTTGCGGCCTTTGGGGGCACAAGGAAGAGGTAAGGGGCAATGGTGGTCAGTTTGGGGGGATGGCGTGGGTTTCGGCAGAGCCCCTGCACGTAAGTCCATGGGGTGGGGGATTTTTCAATTCTGGACACACCAACAGACAAAGGCTCTCAGGGTAGGGAGAGTGGGAAGGACCAACAGGCAAATACCACAGCTGGGGGCGAAGGGGGTCCAAGGTAACAGGTGAGACTGCAGGGTCAGATGACAAAGAGGGTGGTGGACACAAGAGGCGGCTTCCATATATGGATTTGGCTATGCCTTTGGGTTCGCATGTTGCAGACAAAACAAAGGCGAGAATATGGAAGCATGAGTACGTGGATGTGTTTAAGCTCTTACACAGGGATATCCAAGCCAAGGAGGGCTCTAAAGAAGAGCAGAGGGAGCTAGCACGGAGACCGAGGGTTCCAATTACAATGGATAATTGGACCTCAGCATTCTTGATTTTCGCAAGTATATACTGCGAGAAGTTCCCGGACAGGGCCATAGCACTTTTCAAATATATGTATATCATACGGAAAGCGCAGATGCACTTCGGTAGTTTCGCCTGGTTGAGTTATGATGAGGCGTTCAGGGCTCGGGTGAGTGTCAATCCTGATAAGCCAAGGGGGGATGTAGACCCAGAGTTATGGATGCAATGGATGGCGTTGTCGCAATCCACTGCATCTACGCATACCGCCAGCGGCCAGCCTGTGGTTTATAAGCCGTTTCAGGCTTGTCCCGCCCAAGAAGGGGCGGGCGTGGGTCAGCGAACCCCGACACCTACGACATGAGCTTGCGGGAACTTTAACAAAGGTTTCTGATCTAGACAACCATGCAAATTTAAACATGATTGCTCCAAATGCGGGGGCCGTCACCCGGTTACCCAATGTTTTTCGCTCTCCAGCCCAGCAGAGCAATGGAGAACGTCCAAAGGCAGAGGCATGCAGGGCAATCCTGTACCAAAGGGCTCCTGTGCCAATTAATTTGGATTTTCTCCTGCCCTGGCTCCATACATATCCTGACAGGGCCACGGCTGTTAAACTAGCAAAGGGTTACCAGGAGGGTTTTCGGGTCAGCTATCAAGGTCCGCGTATGAGGCGGTGGGCAGACAACTTGCGGTCTGCAAAAGAATTGCCACATGTTGTGAGAAGTAAATTGGTTAAAGAGGTGTCATTGGGCAGAATTGCAGGGCCTTTTTATGACTGGCCAAGTCAAACTCTTATGATCTCCCCGTTAGGAGTAGTGCCAAAGAAGGCTCCAGGTGAATTTCGGCTGATCCACCATTTGTCATGGCCGGAGGGCACATCTGTCAATGATTTCATTGCATCAGAGGACACCAGGGTAGTCTATGCATCGGTGGATGATGCCATAAAATTGGTCAGAGGTTGTGGCAACGGGGCGGAGTTGGCAAAGTGTATCATCCAATCAGCGTTCAGGTTACTGCCCATACATCCAGAAGACATTGACTTGCTGGGGATGCAGTTTGATGGGGCCATTTATGTGAACAGGGTCCTCCCTATGGCTTGTGCTATATCTTGCGCCCTGTTTGAGGCATTTAGTACTTTCCTGCAATGGGTTTTCGTCAAAGTGAGTGGGCATTGTGCAGTGACCCATTATTTGGACGATTTTCTGTTTGTAGGGACAGTTGCTTCTGGGGCTTGCGGGAAGGCTTTGTTGGCCTTTCAGGAATTGTCACGACAAATGAGGGTGCCTTTGGCTCTGGAAAAGACCGAAGGACCACAGTCGGTCCTCACATTCTTGGGCATCGAGCTAGATTCCATTACCTTGATAGCCAGACTACCAGCACAAAAAGTCAAAGAAATGCTTGAATTTCTGGGTACTGTGAGGGACTTACATAAAATCGAGCTGCGCACGGCACAGAAGCTGCTAGGTTACCTCAACTTCGCTTGCAGGGTAGTCAGGGGCGGCAGGACTTTTTGTAGGAGGCTGGGTTTGGCTATGTCTGGAGCAGTACTGCCACACCACAGAATACGGGTGTCAGTGGGTTTGAGAGAGGATGTGAGGGTGTGGGAAACCTTCGTGATGAGTTTTAATGGGGTATCCATGTATTTCTGTGAGGAACGGACAGTGTGGCACGTGCAAATATTTTCAGATGCGGCAGGAGCCAAGGGTTTTGGGATTTTCTGGAATGGCAGGTGGTGTGCCGAAACGTGGCCTACACAATGGATGCAACAAGGGTGGAGTATTGCGTTTTTTGAATTTTTTCCCCTCCTGGTGGCAATGGCAGTATGGGGGCAGGAGCTAGCTAACAGAACAGTGCTTTTTAGGGTTGATAACATGACAGTCGTAGAACTAGTCAACAGACAGAGGGCAAGGGACCTTAGGGTTTTGCGCTTGTTGCGCCAGTTTATGCTGCAGTGTTTGTCTTTGAATATAGTTTTTAAAGCTGCTTACATACCAGGGCTATACAATGAGATTGCGGATTCCCTGTCTCATTCACAGTGGCAGCGTTTTCGCAACTTGGCACCAGGAGCAGAGCGGAACAAGACTGCGGTCCCGGCAGGCATTTGGGAGTGGGGGGCATGATGATCACAGGGCTGGTGGAGATGTCCTTAACGGAATCCACTCGGCGGAGTTACCGGCTGGCATAGTTGGATTTTCAATCATTTGAGTTGTTTTCAGGAAATTTTTGGTTGCGGAATGGTAAACAGTTAGAGCTGCCTGTGTTGCGTTTTGTGCTGTTCATGATACAGAAAGGTTTGTCACCGGCGACCATTGGCGGTAAACTTGCGGGCCTTTCCTTTTACTGGAAATTGTTTTTTGGTCAGGATCCAGCTAGAGATGACCTGTTGGGGAAAATGTTAAAAGGCTGGGGCAGGGTTGGATCAGTTGGAGGTAGGGCGGCCAGAGAACCTATTGGTTTCGACCTGTTGCTGGAGTTGTTTCATGTGCTGCCAGTGTGTTGTGCGGATGACTATGAGTTGGCACTGTTTCGCTTATGTATGGTGTGGATGTTCTTTGGTGCTTTCCGAGAAGTAGGAGTGCGGATTAAGGAGGTTTGCTTGCATGGTGATCGGTTGGGGATTTGGCTTAGACGATCTAAGACTGACCAGCTAGGGAAGGGTAAATGGGTGTGGTTGGAGAAAGAGGGCAATGTTTTGGCTTGCCCAGTACTGGAGTGGATGAGCTTTCGAGGTATGAGGGTTTCCCCTAGAGAGGCAGGGGTGTTTGTTCACAAATCTGGGTCCAAACGTACAGGTTTTCAGTTTCTACACGTTTTGAGGATGGTTCTGGGGCGGACAGGCCATCGAGCTATGGATTTTGTCACGCATTTGTTCCGAATTGGGACAGCTACTGCTGCTGCACATTTGGGTTGGGACTGGGCTAAGATCAGGGCGATAGGCCGTTGGAAGTCGAGCTGCTGTAAGCGTTATGTGAGGCCCCGATGGTTTGACTAGGGGCATCAGCGTGGTTTTAGCAGGGGGGGTTATTAAAGTTGGGGTTTCGAACTGAAAGTTAAGGTTATGTTATTGTTGCAATCCTGTCCTAAATAAATGACCTTTTGCACTAAATGGTTGTCACTGAATTATGTCCGATGGAGGGGCCGGTGGAGAGAGAGACTCGCTCTAGTCTCTCTACGGGTTCTTTTGAGAGAGGGAAGTGACAACGCTGGACAGGATAGGAAGAAGATAAGTGGGGGCGGGTTTCAGGGGTGGGAAATAAAAGGGGATGTGGGGGGAGGGACCGGCCTCTTTTCTGCGCCGCTCATCGCGCGGTTAGGTTTTGGCCTCCCACCCACCCGGCAAATGATGAAAGATGTGAGATGATTGGAAGTTTTGGATAAGTGAAAGTAGGGGTAGGTGGGCTGTCAGTTAGGGCAGGTTTGCGAGGAAGGGCAAGCAGTAGATGGGGGAGGGTGGTGAGTCAGATGCGGGCTTGGCCAAACTTCCAGGGAATAAACAAGCAGGTGAAGGCTCTGAGTGGGGGTACGCATGAACCAAGTGGGGCATGAAAGGAAAAGGGGAGTGTGTAGGGCAGAGGTCTTCAAACTGGGGGGGCGGCCCCCCCTAGGGGGAACTGAAGTGATCCCAGGGGGGCCCCAGACTCTGGTCAAAATAAATATTATACAGATAACACGCCTTTGTTTTAAGCAGAAGCATGTTATTGCAGTTTTAAAAAGGTAACAGTACTTAACTGCAATGTTTAAATAGGTTTAGACATATTTAAACATTGCCATGTTTATAAAATAATTGTGAACAATTCTAAGGGGGGCCCAATGATTTTTATTTTTCAACTGAGGGGGTGCAGCATTAAAAAGTTTGGAGACCTCTGGTGTAGGGGAATGGAAGTGAAATGAGGGTTTGGACTGGAAGGATGAGCAAGGAAATGTTAAAGGGTGGGCGTTATTAAAGTTGGGGTTTCGAACTGAAAGTTAAGGTTATGTTATTGTTGCAATCCTGTCCTAATTAAATGACCTTTTGCACTAAATGGTTGTCACTGAATTATATCCCGACAAGTTATGTGAAAAATGATGCTTATAACTTAGGGTGCAATTACAGCCACACATAGCAGTGCTGAAACTCAATAGCTTAAACATGGTACAGTGAATGCAAACCACCACGCAATCGTGTTTGCTATGCCCAACAAGCCAAAAGTGGCGCATCAGCCCACAAAACAGTGTGACAGCCAGTAGCCACGCACGTCAAATCCAGTACCTCTCGCGGCCCACTAGTGCCTTGACAGAGAGTGCACTCTATGACAGGTACCGATCCTGATGGCGGCAAGAAATCTAAAAGGTCACTCCAAAATTTTCCAGAACCAATCTAGGGTAAATAAGACAAAATCAAAATGTTTCGTACATGGCGACAGATAGCAGACAGTTAAAAGACTAATCCCCCTACGGTGGAGCTAATCCAACTCACTGCATCACCACTGCCGTGTGGAGAGACGGAGGGAAGACGCAGCGGACACTGCTGTGTTATCTGCCCTACTGTCTCTCCAACGCTAGGCTGCTAACCAAAGTTACCATCTTAGGGGGATTGTGTCTCCCGTCTGCGACAAAAGCACAAAACTACACCCCTGAAAGGTCCAATGTTTGTGCACTTCAGACTTTCTAGTTTAAGAAAAATAAAATTAAACATTTCCAATGTCAAGAAATGTTAAGTAATATAATTATGTAAGTAAATTCAAGGGAGTTGTAAATTACTCCATAACTTAAAAAAACAGGTTAATTGACAAAACGCATGTTAACCCCTTCGCTACCAAGCCTTTTCCCCCTCAGGTGGCAAGCCGTTTTTTGCTTCTTTGGGGCAGTTCACGCTTAGGTCCTCATAACTTTTTGTCCACATAAGCCCCCACACCAAATTTGCGTACTTTTTTCCAACATCCTAGGGATTCTAGAGGTACCCTGACTTTGTGGGTTCCCCTGAAGGAGACCATGAAATTAGCCAAAATACAGCAAAAATGTTGTTTTTGTTTTTCAAACAAAATGGGGAAAAAAGTGCTGCAGAAGAAAACTTGTGTTTTTTTCCTTGAAAATGGCATCAACAAAGGGTTTGCTATGCTAAAATCACCATCTTCTCAGCTTTCGGGAACAGACAGACTTGAATCAGGAAACCCAATTTTTCAACACAATTTTAGCATTTTACTGACACATACCCCATTTTGACTATTTTTTGTGCTTTCAACCTCCTTCCAGTTAGGGACAGGAATGGGTGTGAAACCAATGCTGGATCCCAAACAGCTAAACATTTCTGAAAAGTAGACAAAATTCTGAATTCAGCAAGGGGTAATTCGTGACGATCTTACAAGGGTTTCCTACAGAATATAACAGCTGAAAATAAAAACATATTGAAATTGAGGTGAAAAAAAGCCATTCTTATCTGTGTTTTACTCTGTAACTTTTTCCTGCGATGTCAGATTTTTTAAAGCAATATCCCGTTACCTCTGCTGGACTCTTCTGGTTGCAGGGATATATAGGGCTTGTAGGTTCATCAAAAACCCTAGGTACCTAGAGCCAATAAATGAGCTGCACCTTGCAATGGGTTTTCATTCTATACCGGGTATACAGCAATTCATTTGCTGAAATATAAAGAGTGAAAAATAGGTATCAAGAAAACCTTTGTATTTCTAAAATGGGCACAAGATAAGGTTTGAGAAGCAGTGGTTGCACACCTCTGAATTCCGGGGTGCCCATACTACCATGTGAATTACAGGGCATTTCACAATTAGATGTCTTTTTTACACAATGTCTTACATTTGGAAGGAAAAAATGAAGGGAAAGACAAGGGGCAAAAACATTTGTTTTGCTATTCTGTGTTCCCCCAAGTTTCCCGATAAAAATGATACCTCACTTGCGTGGGTAGGCCTAATGCTCAAAACAGGAAATGCAACTTGGAAACATCACATTTGTACATTGAAATCTGACGTGTTTTTTGCAAAGTGCCTAGTTATAGGTTTTGGCCTCTAGCTCAGCCGACACCTAGGGAAACTTAGCAAACCCGTGCATTTTTTAAAAGTAGACACCTAGGGAAATCCAAGATGGGGTGACTTGTGGGGCTCTTACCAGGTTCTGTTACCCAGAATCCTTTGCAAACCTCAAAATTTGGCCAAAAAAACACTTTTTCTTCACATTTCGTTGACATAACGTTCTGGAATCTGAGAGGAGCCACACATTTCCTTCAACCAAGCGTTGTGCCAAGTCTCCCGATAGAAATGGTACCTCACTTGTGTGGGTAGGCCTAGTGCCTGCGCTAGGAAATGCCCCAAAACACAACGTGGACACCACATTTTTCCAAAGAAAACAGAGCTGTTTTGTTCAAAGTGCCTTGCTGTGGATTTTGGCCTCTAGCTCAGCCGGCACCTAGGGAAACCTACCAAACCTGTACATTTTTGAAAACTAGACAACTAGGGGAATCCAAGATGGGGTGACTTGTGGGACTCTCATCAGGTTCTGTTACTCAGAATCCTTTGCAAACTTCAAAATTTGGCTAAAAAAACACTTTTCCCTCACATTTCGGTGACATAATGTTCTGGAATCTGAGAGGAGCCACAAATTTCCTTTCACCCTGCATTCCCCCAAGTCTCCCGATAAAAATGGTACCTCACTTGTGTGGGTAGACCTAGCGCCCGCAACAAGAAATGCCCCAAAACACAACGTGGACACATCACATTTTCCCAAAGGAAAACAGAGCTGTGTTTTGCAAAGTGCCTAGCTGTGGATTTTCGCCTCTAGCTCAGCCGGCACCTAGGGAAACCTACTAAACCTGCGCATTTTTGAAAACTAGACACCTTGGGGAATCCAAGATGGGGTGACTTGTGGGGCTCTCACCAGGTTCTGTTACCCAGAATCCTTTGCAAACCTCTAAATGTGGCTAAAAAAACACTTTTTCCTCACATTTCGGTGACTGAAAACTCTGGAATCTAAGAGGAGCCACAAATTTCCTTCCAGCCAGCGTTCTCCCAAGTCTCCCGATAAAAATGGTACCACACTTGTGTGGGTAGGCCTACTGGCCGGTACATGAAATGCCCCAAAACACAACGTGAACACGTCACATTTTCCCAAAGAAAACAGAGCTGTTTTTTGCAAAGTGCATAGGTGTGGATTTTGGCCTCTACCTCAGCTGGCACCTAGGGAAACCTATCAAAACTGTGCATTTGTGAAAACTAGACACCTACAGGAATCCAAGATAGGGTGAATTGTGGGGCTCGCACCAGGTTCTGTTACCCAGAATCCTTTGCAAACTTCAAAATTTGGCTAAAAAAACACGTTTTCCTCACATTTCGGTGACATAACGTTCTGGAATCTGAGAGGAGCCACACATTTCCTTCCACCCAGCATTCCCCCAAGTCTCCCGATAAAAATGGTACCTCACTTGTGTGGGTACACCTAGTGCCCGCGCTAGAAAATGCCCCAAACCACAATGTGGACAAATTCACATTTTCCCAAAGAAAACAGAGCTGTTTTTTGCAAAGTGCATAGCTGTAGATTTTGGCCTCTAGCTCAGCCGGCACCTAGCGAAACCTACAAAACCTGCGCATTTTTGAAAACTAGACACATAGGGGAATCCAAGATGAGGTGACTTGTGGGGCACTCACCAGGTTCTGTTACCCAGAATCCTTTGCAAACCTCAAAACGTGGCTAAAAAACACTTTTTCCTCACATTTCGGTGACAGAAAGTTCTGGAATATGAGAGGAGCCACAAATTTCCTTCCACTCAGAGTTCCCCCAAGTCTCCCGATAAAAATGATACCTCACGTAAGTGGGTGGGCCAGGTGCCTGCAACAGAAAAATGCCAATAACCTGTAGAGATTGAGGGGTTATCACAGCGAGTTGATAAGCACACATTTTTCTTTTATACATCTTTTAGGCTGACTCTGCTTTGGGGACCCACACAAGTGGTGTATCATTTTACTTGGGAGACTGAGGGGGATGGTGGGTGGTAGGAAATTTTTGCCGGTGCAGTGATCCTACAAAGAAAAGTGAGGGAAATATGCTTTTTCAAGCAAATTTTGAGGTTTGCAGAGGAGTCTGGTTAAGAAAATGTTGGGTGATCCAGGCAAGCCACACCTCCCTGGACTCCGTGGGGTGTCTAGTTTTAAAACATGTCTGGGTTTGGTAGGTTTCCCTAGATGAAGGCTGCACCCGGGACCAAAAACATAGGTGCCCCCACCCCCAAACACAGGTAGTTTTGCAATAGATCATTTTGATGTGTCCACGTAATCATGTGATGTTCCAAACACTAAAATTGTGAAACGAAACGCACATAGGTTATGTTAAAAAGACCCCTCACCCACCAACCAAGTTGGTGGCATGCTTCATCATCGGGGTCCCACCGAGACACCTAGCGTGCCACAGGTGTGCTGCGACGCCTGATTACAGCGGAACAGGTTTTGTTATTTTTACCACACATACTGGTTGGATTTGGCACGTAGGTGAGTGAAGGTTCAGTGGATCATATTTTCTTAACAAGAGATTTCACAAAAATGAAATGCACTGTTAATAACTGAAAGGCCAAATAACTGAACCAATGACTCACAGCTCATGAGCTGTAAAGCCACGACAAGGCACCAACCGCTTTACAGTCCATTCACACACCTTTCATACATGACATGCACAAGACCATTCACGCCGCCAGTCACGGGACCAGCACATTACAAAACTTGCATCGACAGACAGCATCACTGAAGGGCCCATCACTTCCGTACGCCCTCATGCCTGATACAGCAATCACACCAGCTGATGGGAGTGTGTGGACTGCCGTTTGCCTGGGAGTGTGTTGCAGTAGACAACAGCAAGTCAATATTTGCACTGTCAGCCAAGCGCCACCCTACGCACACTGCCAGCCAAGCGCCACCCCACTAACATCACCAACCAAGCGCCACCCCACTCACACCACCAGCCAAGCACCACCCTACGCACAGCGCCAGCCAAGGGCCACCCCACGCACACCACCAGCCAAGCGCTACCCTACACACACCGCCAGCCGAGCACCACCTCATGCACACCGCCAGCCAAGTACCACCCCACGCACACCACCATCACTTTTTTTTGTTTTTAAACAATAAAGAAACCACTAATTATAAATAAGTACAAAACTACAAACACAAAAGCTCTAACTGAAAACATGGCAGTAATGCCAACTGTGAAACTGAACATATGAAACGATAAAACAGCAGTTTACGCTCACTGTATTTCCCAATAATTCTTCTGTATGTGGTAGCTCCTGAAACAGCCACCCACACACAGCCCAGGCTTTGAAGGACAATCAGGGCAGTACATCCTAGTCTCCTTCCTGATACCTCTTTGAGCACAGACTCTACATCTCTTAGCAGGAAAGTTTTTTTTGGCCGTGGGAGGAATGTGCTCAGCAAAGTGACGATCTTTCAATCTAGCCACATCCTCCACCACTGCTTCTCTAGGAGCTCTTGCCTGTTCCAGTACAACAAGGCTCACTATGATAGACTCCTGAAATTTCACAAATGTCATCCTTGACTCTGGAGTACTATCCTTGAACACAACAAAAGCATTAAAAGTTGCCAAGTGGAATAGGTGAACCGCTAATTTCTTATACCAAACATAAGACTTACGAGCAGCAGTGTAAGGTTCCAACCTCTGATCTACTCTGTCAGCACCACCCATGTGCTTATTATAGTCTAAAATGCACACAGGTTTGCGCACTTTAGCAACTTGACCCCAACAGCCACAGGTGAAGTACTCTCATCATTGATGGTAGTTAGCATGTACACATCCCTCCTGTCTACATATTTCAGAGCTGGCAGCTCCCATTCCGCAAGGCACTGCAGTGGCCCTTCTCAAGTTTTTTACAGACAAGCTCTCTTGGATAGCCTTTCCGATTGGAGCGGATTGTGCCACAAGCAACAGTGTCCACTCTGAACAACTCCTTGAACAACTGAACTCCAGTGTAGAAGTTATCTTCGTATAAATGGTGACCTTTGTTAAACAGTTGTCTGCCAAGTTCCCAGACAATTTTCTCACTAACTCTAAAAGTGGGTGGACAACCAGGGGAGTCAATATTGGAATCCCTACCAGTGTAGACCCGGACATTATAAACATATCCTGTACTACTTTCAGACAGCATATACAATTTAATTCCATACTGTGCCGTCGTGCTAGGAATATACTGCCTAAAATCCAAACGAGCCTTGAACAGGACCAAAGACTCATCTACAATGATTTCTTTGCCTGGAACATAGATCTCTGAAAACCGATCTACCAAATGATCAAGGACAGGTCTAATCTTAAAAAGACGGTCAGAATCAGGGTGATCTTGTGGCAAGGCTAAAGCAGTAACTACAAAATGCAACATCCGATGAAGAAGCTCATACCAGTTACGACTCATGATTGCAGGAAATATAGCAGTTGCCATCAAGGGACTAGTAGAACAATATGAAGACAGTGATGGCTTCCATATCAGCCCCATCAAAAAAATTAAACCCAAGAACTTTTTCAACTCTTCCATATTTGTGGGAATCTACCGGCTAGCTCTAGAGTGTGGCCTACGTCTGGCAGCGTTGTCCCTCAAATACTGCTCTGCGTACAAATTAGTCTGCTCAACAATCTCTTTGTCCATTGTCCATAAACAACTCAAAAAAGTTGACAGGCAAAAAGTTTTCCGTATTAACTCGACACCCTAGGAAACCAGTAAATACAGGCAACTGTGGCTGCTCCATGTTTGGTGCAACCCACGTGTCAGGTCTTCCAAAGGGAAGCCTTTCAGCCGCTGGCTGCTGCACCATTGGCACATCAGTGTCCTCCTCTAAGACAGGCCCTTCATCAGCACTGAGAGTGGCTTCATCATCAGATGATTCCTCTCTGACAGAAAATTCACTTCCAGAATCTTGCACGTCCTCCTCTGGCTCAGATGCAGAGGCAGAATCATAATCACACCAAAAACCTGCTAAGCGGTCATCCTACGCCTAGCCATGATCCTTCCTACAAAAAGTAACTGGACAAATGCACCACCAACAACCAGCACTGTGTAAGATAAGTAACAAACAAAGTGTAGCTTTATCACTAAGAGTTATAAACTCAAAAACTATACCGCTCACTTGCCTGAAAAAGCTTGACTCACCAGCAACTACTCTACACAGCCACAGCAATCACCAATGATATCCCACTAAAAAGAGAAAAAAAGCAAATTGGAAATAAGACAACGCAATAATCATTGTGCATAAATCTAAGGACAATTTCACACATAATTCTGCATTCAGTACACCACCTACAAACATGACATTCATGCATGGCAACAATACTACTTTGGAGTAAATGTATTTACTTACCTAAAACATGCAACTACACAAACCGCAGGACAACCACTACCATAACTGCAACAAGCCACAGCAAAGGAAGCAAAAGCTTTGAACTAGAACAAAAAGGAGAAATAAACTGTTATTATCATAAATGCAAATAGGTTCGCCAGTTGACAAACACCCCGCCACCAACCATTTTTAAATTTTCCCTGGTGTCTAGTGTTTTCTGCTTGGCGGCAGATGGGCCTAAAAAAAAAATAGGCCGATCTGCCCCCAAAGAGGGCAGAAATGCCATAGAATATATTGCCCCCTTTGGGGGGCGACCCTTGCCCAAGGGGCCACCCCCCCACATAAAGCACACACATGATCCCTAGCGCTAAGTGGATGGGGGCCTAAAAAAATAAATAGGCTGATCTGCCCCCAAGGGCGGCAGAACTGCCCAATAGTGCTTTTTGCCCCTTGGGGGCGAGACCCTTGCCCACGGGGGCACCCCCCCACCACAAAAAAAACAAAAGGAAGAAAAAATCCATGGCGTCTTCATGGTTTCTGCCCCCTTGGGGGCAGAAGGGCCTAAAAAAAAGGCCAATCTGCCCCCAAGGGGGGCAGAAATGGCATAGATTATATCGCCCCCTTTGGGGGCGACCCTTGCTCAAGGGGTCACCCCCACACAAAGCACACACATGATCCCTGGCGCTAAGTGGATTCTGCCCCCCTGGGGGCAGATGGGCCTAAAAAAATAGGCTGACCTGCCCCAAGGGGGGCAGAACTGCCCAATAGTGCTTTTTGCCACTTGGGGGCGACCCATGCCCAAGGTGGCACCCCTCAAACACAGAAAAAACAAAAGAAAGAAAACAAAAAAAATCCCTGCGGTCTTTATGGTTTCTACCCCCCCCGGGGGGGGGCAGAAGTGGCATAGATTATATTTCCCCCTTTTGGTGGGCGACCCTTGCTTAAGGGGCCACCCCCACACACAAAGCACACACACGTGATCCCTGGCGCTAAGTGGATTCTGCCCCCCTTGGGAGCAGATGGGCCTAAAAAAAAAATAGACTGGTCTGCCCCCAAAGGGGGGGGGGGGGGGGCAGAACTGCCCAATAGTGCTTTTTGCCCCTTTGGGGCGACCCTTGCCCAAGGTGGCACCCCTCAAACACAGAAAAAACTAAAGAAAGAAAACAAAAAAAATCCCAGTGGTCTTTATGGTTTCTACCCCCCTGGAGGGGCAGAAGTGGCATAGATCATATTGCCCCCTTTTGGTGGGCGACCCTTGCTTAAGGGGCCAACCCCCCACACACAAAGCACACACACGTGATCCCTGAAGCTAAGTGGATTCTGCCCTCCTTGGGAGCAGATGGGCCTAAAAAAAAAATAGACCGGTCTGCCCCCAAAGGGGGGAAGAACTGCCCAATAGTGCTTTTTGCCCCTTGGGGGCGACCCTTGCCCGAGGGGCCGCCCCCAACACAAAAAAATCAGCCAAAAAACAATCCCTGGTTTCTAGTGGCTTTCTGCCCCCCTTGGGGGCAGATCGGTCTAAAAATAAAAGGCTGATCTGCCCCCAAGGGGGGCAGACACAGCGAAAAATACATTGCCCCCCCCAAAGGAGAGCAACCCTTGCCCAAGGGGTCGCTCTCCCACACTGCAAACACACGCACACACCCACTAATTCCCTGGTGTCTATTGGGCATTCCTGCTGCCCGATCACATTGTGATCGGGCAGCAGGAATGCTAAAAGAGACATTGAGGGAAAGGAAACCCCTTTCTTTTCCCCCGATGCCTCTTTTAGAGTGATCCCCCCTGCCCAGAGGTAAAACTCACGTCCGTTCTGTTGGACGCGCTGGAAGCAAATGGCTTCCAGCGCGTCTTTGCACCCTTTCATGATATCAGCGCG
The DNA here is from genome assembly GCF_031143425.1 of Pleurodeles waltl. Taxonomy (NCBI): domain Eukaryota; kingdom Metazoa; phylum Chordata; class Amphibia; order Caudata; family Salamandridae; genus Pleurodeles; species Pleurodeles waltl. The sequence continues at coordinate 332,734,288 of NC_090443.1, forward strand.
TGATCGCGCACTGCCGTCATTGAGATTCGGGGTGGAAGGGGAAGCGATTCCCCTTCCAACCCTGACCTGGGGGGTTGAGGGGACGGCCCTCAGGAGGAGCGCTAGCGCTTCCCCGAGGGCCTGTACACAGACGTAATGGTTACTTCCGTGGCACCTGAAAGGTGCCGCCACAGATGCAGACATTATGTCCGTGGCGTACGAGGGGTTAAAGGACAATGTGGTTGATATATAAAAAAACAACAAAAGCCTTTATAATTGGGCTGTTGTGAATAGCGATGCAGCTTTAATACTCATCATCAGTAACTCACCGGTAACGGGATCACATCAGCATTGACATTATCCATGATATTTATGAATACATATACTTCATACTTGTTGGGCCCATGCTGCTGATGCCAGTGTACCTCTAGTATTGTTAGGTCTGGCATGGCAGCACAACTGTAGCTAAACCTTATATGATCAACAGAAAACAGCATTAAAAACACTACCTTTGCATTAAAAAAATTACCAAGAAAGGGACTTTGGAGCTGTTTACTAAGAAAATGACAACAAAAGACAACAGACCTGGCTTATTTGTGGGGAAACATATATGTTAAAAACATATAGGATTGTTATTACACTATGTTTAAAATAGATGTTTTGTTACATGGAAGCTCATAGTAGACAATGGTTTTGGCGATGGTTGCATAGTCGGAAAAATACATGGGGGGTGGAATTAGAAGATTTACACTGTGCTCATTCTTTATAGGCTTTGCCGGAAGTGCTGTATATTTTTTACCAAATGTAATTTTGTACATATTTGTAATTTTATGATTGTATGCCTGATGGCTGTCCGTCTTCGGGATAAAAAAATTATGCTCAATACAGTAGGCCATAGTGACAAGCCAATAATGCAGTTTATAGCAGTGTTTCCCAAACTGTGAATTGCGATCCACTGGTGAATAGCGAGCCGATTTCTGGTGGGTTACCAAAGTCCAAGCAATAAACATGCCATTAAATTTGAATTTATTGTGTCACATTTACTGCGCTTCAGAGACAGAGGTCAAATGTCAGGCTATGTGTTCTGCTGCTTATTTTAGTTCAAAACCTACCAGACAACGCAGCTGTCTAGACATCTTGGGGATATTCAGAAAGCTTTCCTGGGAATGCACTCCCACCCGTGCTTACCACTGGCTTTGTGGTTTTTAGATCACATTTTCTGGCTTTCTATTGGCTGGCTTAGTTTGTTTCAGGCTGTCCAGAGTGAGTTCATCCCTCCCAAGGAGCAAAGCCTTATCAAACTACCTCTCATTATATTCTTCCATGAGTGCTCCTTTCTGTAAACTGGCCTGTCAATTCTGTGCTTATCCTGTCACATTTGCGGTGTATTCAAAGACAAAGGTAAAATGTCAGGCTCTAGCTTCCAAATAAGGTTGGTGTTTACCTTTCTTTCTCTGACTTCAAAGTGAGAGGATTTTATGTGACAATCTTGCTGGATACTGGGGCAAGAAAATGTTTTCTTTCTAGCACACAACAACATTTAAATGAACTGTGCAAGAATTTGTAAAATGTATAGTTGTATTACTAAAGCTGTATGTCTCTGCAAATGTAATGGTCATTTCAATTGGAAATATGTTGTCTGTAATGGCAGTGTGCTACCACACCATGCATACTCTATTCTACGCCACTCCACTCTACTCTGCACCACTCCTTGTCACTGCACTCTGTTCTGCACCACTCCACTTCACACCATTCCACGCCACTGCACTCTGCGCCACTGTACTCTACTATACACCACTCCACTCTATGCCCTGCACTTTATGCTGCTTCACTCTACGCCTCTCTACTTTGGAACCACTCTACTCTATGCCACTCTACTCTACAACACTGCACTCTCCACCACTCCAGCCTAGGCTACTCCAGTCTACATTGCACAACTCCACTGTATGCTACTCCACTGCATGCCACTCTGCAACACTGCACTCTATTCCACTGCACTCAAAGCGATGCACTCTACTCTGTGCTACTCAACTTTACGCCTCTGCACTGTATGCCAATCCACTGTATGCCACTCTAATCTACTCTGCACCACTGCACTCTACACTACTTTACACTTTTACACTCTGTCATTACACACTACGCCACTGCACTCTACTCTGGACCACATCATTCCACTCTGAAACTATCTACTCTGTGCCACTGCACTCTATGCCACTCTACTCTGCTCTATGCTACTGCACTCCATTCTATGCTGCCACTGCACTTTACTTTGCACCACTACTCTTTATGCTACTCTACTCTATGCCACTCTACACCACTGCACTCTGCCATACTCTACTCTGCAACACTGCACTCTACGCCACTGACCTCTATGCCTCTCTACTCTGCACTACTGCATTCTATGCCAATGCACTCTATGCCAATGGACTATGTGCCACTTTACTCTGCATCATTCCACTCCATGCCACTGCACTCTTCAGTACTCCGCTCTATGGCCCTAGCTCTATGTGATTGCACTCTGCACCACTCTATGTCAATGCACTCTGCCAGTCTACTCTGCGACACCCTACTCTACTCTGCAGCACTGCACTGAGTGCTTCTGTACTCTACATCATTGCACTCTGTGCCACTCTACTCTGTACTGCTCCACTGCACTCTACACCACTACACTCTACTATGCACCACTCTATTCTACATCTCTGCATTCTACAGCGCTGGATTGTATGCTGCTGAATTCTCTGCCACTTCACTGTACGCCAGTGCAATCTACTGCATTATACTCTGCAACACTCTACTCCAATGCACTCTATACCAGTCCACTCTTCTCTACTCTATGTCATGCAACTTTACACTACTCTGTGCCACTGCACTCTACAACACTTTACTCAACACCACTCTACATTATACCACTGCACTCTACACATTCTACATTCTATGACACTCTACTATGCAACACTACACTCTAGTCTAGGGTGAGCTAGGGTGGAAGGTTATAAACCAAATCAAAAGACCCAATGTATCCATGACATAACTCTTAGAGAGAGCAACAAAAAACCCTACACAAGAGGTAAATTGTGACATTCCATGGCGCCTATTAAACAGAAATAACCAGCCCCTTCGTTAACAAGCAACCTCTTCTGAGCCTGTATCTCTTGGTTTCTTTTGAGGTTCTGTTATGATAGAACATCTAACTACACAAAGAATTGGGTCATCTGCATGCTCTTACCCATTTATAACACAAACTCTTCTAAATGTCATTTATGAGTTCCCAGTGGTTCAGAGATATGAGATTTGTCTGTGGCGTCTTCAATTCTAAATATAGGCCACTCTCTTAAATACAAGCTAATATGTTTTCTTTATATTTTAGCTCCTAAGATCGAAGGTGGTTACACACGGGTCCTTTTCAATGATCATGCCTGCTTAACACAATATTATTTTACCCATGTATGTTACCATGGCTCAGGTAACACAAAAAAAAAAACAATTGCCTTTATCCGCCAGTCCATGATGATGGACACACACGCACGTACTTGCGTCAGCGTGTAACGGCGTGACGTGATATTGTCACCGCTAGGCCTCAGATGCAAGCGCTGCCCCGACTTTAAAATATTACCACCGTGCCGATTGAACCTATCGACCGGGCATAACAAGAAAGAAAAGTGCTTTTGTCCAAGGGGCTGAGGCATAGACCGCTAGATTTTGGAGTACTCTTTCATTTTAGAAATACGAAAAGGGCAACTTACGTTCCTTCTCTTATTAGAACGAACACGAAATTTCTCGATTGCTCCTTTCACTCTCTGTGTGTGGCTTTAGGGAGTTGTCTGTTAGTTATACATTTTAGTTTGAGTGCGACTACAACGTGCTGTGTGCTGTATGACACCAGCGGGCACAATATTTACAAGCTGGCACTGTTTGTTGTGTATCACATGGTGCAATTTGCCATAAAAAATTGCATGCCTCTAGTACGGGACGTACATTTCATCGCATATTTTGTTGGCAAAATATTTGTTTATTTCCATACCAGGGTTGACAACACTCTGGATACCAGCAAAAATTCTGAATGCTAGACATGAGAGATTCATATGAACACTTTCTGATGGATACAACTACCTGTGGATTCCTCACCTAATGAATACTCCCATGGCGCCAGCATTCGACGGAAATCTTCTTACTAGTCTCTGCACGTCGACGAGGACGTCACTCTAGCCCACGCGACGCCGTCTTACGTCATACAGGCAATAAGAGGTCCTCGACGACGTGCCGACGTCAGTTCCCTTTTTTCCGTGCATTCGAAACGGTTATCTTCGAGGGAGCAACTGTTACTTTTGTGGTTACAGTGTATTTTTGCTGCGTAGTCTTTCGCTGTGGTAATAATGTCGCAGAGAAAGTCTGGATTCAAGCCTTGTCGTGAGTGTGGAGGCAAGATGTCAGTGACGGATCCTCATTCCGATTGCCTTTGGTGTTTGAGCTCCGACCACGACGTCTCGACTTGTGATTCATGCCAGCACATGAATCCAAAGGCCCTCAAGGAACGTGAGGCGAAGCTGTTTATGGCGAAATCGAAGGAGAAGCATCACAAGAAGTCTTCTTCACCAAGACATCGGCGTCATCGAGACTCCCGGCGCCGTAGAGAATCTCGGCGTCATTCAAAGGAGACTCGTTCCAGGTCTTCGGATCGGCGCCGAAGGACATGGGAGATCAGTCCCACGGTTACGCCGCATCCTTCGACGCCGTTGCCCTCTCCGGCGTCTCCAACTTCACCTGGACAGGCGTCGGTGATTGAGGTATTGGAGCCTCAGGTGTTTTCTCCGGCGTTGCAGACGTCGAGGCCGGCGTCGGGGTCGCCTCCGAGACAGGCACCCCAGTATCCGGCTTTTCCCACCCCTGGAGCCGATAGTTCCGCATTCTTGAATGCGATGTATGCCATCTTCCAACAGATGGCTCCAGGGGGTGCTCCGGCTGGGCCTTTGGCCTTTTCATTGGGTGATCCTGCGCCTCTTCGGCCGGCACCCTTTATGCCCTTTCTCCCTTTTGGGAACGTGGGCTCGGCGCCAGTGTCGACGCCGGTGGCCGCTCCGGTGGCTTCAGAGGGATTGGCCCCGGGGATTTCCATCCCGTCGACGTCGGGATTTCGGCCTGTGACTCCGGTGGGTCCATCTGCTTCGACTGCTCTTTCGTCGGCGCCGAAGTTACCTGTGGCGCCGGACGCGGCGTCGGTGGCTTCTGAAGATCGGCGCCGATCTTCGACTTCGGCGGAGGCATTGTCGACTCCGCGTATTGAACAACGGCTTCATTCGAGGAGACGTGCTCTCCGTGTATTAGAGGAGCAGGAGTACCAACGAGCCCTGGAGGAAGGAGAGCTAGAGGACTCGGGTGATGGGCTGCGTGGTCTGGAGTCGGCCAGTGGGCTGGACACTTCCCCTGAGTGGGATCTTTCGTCCCCGGGAGAATATACTGAGGAGGCTGCTTCCTTTCACGCAGTGGTACGGAAGGCAGCTAGTTTTTTGGACCTGCCTTTGCCGGTGGTGGAGGCTAAACAAAACCTTCTAACAGAGATGCTACATCCGGCCTCAGCTGCGGCAGAGCCTCTTTTGCCATTTAATGACGCTCTGCTGGATCCGGTGTTAGAGGTGTGGAAGAGGCCGGCATCTTCCCCAGCAGTTCACAGGGCCGTGGCCAGGAGGTATCGGGCGGCTCCGACTGACCCTGGTTTTCTGTCTAGGCACCCTACGCCGGAGAGCTTGGTGGTGCAGGCCTCCTGTTCATCCAAGTCAGCGCCTGGTTCTTTCCCGACGGTGCCTGGGGACAGAGATTCAAAGAAACTAGAGGCGCAGTCCAAGAAGATTTTTTCGTCCTGCAGTCTGGCGTTGAAGGCCACCAACGCAACCTGTATCCTGGGGAGGTATATTCATGCTCTGATGGATGACATTTCCTCATCATTTACAGAGCTTCCCCAGGGTCTTTTGGATGTTGTTTCAAATGCCCAGGCTGCTGCGACCCAGATTATCCAGACGGGACTGGATACGACCGACTCGGTAGCCAGAGCAATGGGCACAACTGTGGTGGCAAGGAGGCAGGCCTGGCTCCGTAACTCGGGCTTTTCTGCGGATGTACAGTCCACATTGTTGGATCTCCCGTTTGATGGGGACAAACTGTTTGGAGCCAAGGCTGATTCGGCCTTGGAACGTTTTAAGGAGAGCAGGGCCACGGCTAAGTCGTTAGGGCTCCAAGCTCCTTCTTCCACGGCCTCTTCCAGATTTTTCAGGAGGTTTCGTGGATTTGGGCGTGGCTCTTCCTCCTCTTCCTTTCGGGGAAGATATCAGCAACCTGCCTCTTCCCATCCCTATAGATCTTTTAGAGGGAGAGGTAGGGTCCGCACCAGAGGAGCCTCTCAGCAGCACTCTGCCTCTTCCTCATCCTCTGGCGGGGTGCAGCAGGGGAAGCAGCCTTAGGCTTCCACCATTTCCCACTCACTCCTCTCCTGTAGGGGGAAGATTACAGCATTTTCTCACCAAATGGAAGACTGTTACAACGGACACTTGGGTTCTCAGTATTGTGGGAAAAGGCTACACCCTTCCATTTCGGGAGTTTCCGCCCCTCATCCCGCCCGCCCTTCTTATTGTTCAGAAGAACACCTCCTGTTGCTAGAACAGGAGGTACAAGCCCTCCTTTCAAAGGGCGCGGTGGAGTTGGTCCCAGAGCAGGAAAGGGGTCGAGGATGTTACTCAAGGTATTTCCTGATTCCCAAGAAGGATGGTCGTTTGAGACCAATCCTGGACCTGAGGATCTTGAATTGGTTCCTCAAGCAGGAAAAGTTCAAGATGCTGACCCTAGCACAGGTGCTTTTGGCGTTGAACAAGGAAGACTGGATGGTGTCTGTCGACTTGCAGGATGCTTACTTTCATATCCCGATACTCAAATCACACAGGAAGTATCTCCGGTTTGTGGTGGGATCGCAGCACTATCAGTTTGCGGTCCTTCCGTTTGGTCTTACTTCAGCACCTCGAGTCTTCACGAAGGTGATGTCGGTGGTTGCGGCAGAACTCAGAAGGAAGGGGATAGCAGTATTCCCTTACTTGGACGACTGGTTGATCAAAGCCAAGTCACCGGAGCTTGTGTCGCATCATCTGCAGTCAACAACCCAGTTGTTGTTCGACCTGGGTTTTTCGGTGAACGAGCCCAAATCTCACCTAGAGCCCTCTCAGCGCCTCCTGTTCATAGGGGCAGTACTGGATACAACATTGGGTCGGGCCTTTCCTCCGCCTCAGCGGATTCAAGATATTCAGGATTTGGTTCCAATGTTTCGAAATGGAGCGGTAGTTCCAGTCCTCAAGGTCCTTCGTCTGCTCGGTCTGTTTGCCTCCTGCATTCTGTTGGTCACGCATGCTCGCTGGCACATGAGGGCTCTTCAGTGGTGCCTCCGAAGGCAGTGGTCTCAACACAAAGGGGATCTAGAGAGTACTGTCAAGATCTCCAGAGATGCTGCTGTGGATTTGAAGTGGTGGATTGCAAGCAACAATCTTTCACAAGGAAAGCCGTTCCAGCAGTCGCCACCAGTGGTCACAGTCATAACGGATGCTTCCACTCTAGGGTGGGGAGCTCATCTGGGGGATCTGGAGATCAAAGGTCTTTGGTCTCCAGAGGAACAGATGTTTCACATCAATCTGTTAGAGTTACGGGCTGTACGTCTGGCTCTCAAGGCCTTCCTCCCTTCCCTTCGTGGTCAGTCGGTACAGGTCCTAACGGACAATACTACCACGATGTGGTACATAAACAAGCAGGGAGGAGTGGGGTCGTACCTTCTCTGCAGAGAAGCTCTTCGACTATGGTCCTGGGCAAAGGACCATCAGATTTGCTTGATAGCAAACCATCTGGCCGGAGTCTTGAACGTGCGTGCGGACAGTCTCAGTCGCCAATTCTCGGCAGACCACGAGTGGCGTCTCCATCCAGATCAAGTCCGTTTAATCTTCCAGAGGTGGGGGTTTCCTCGGGTAGATCTGTTTGCCACTCGAGAGAACGCACATTGTCCGTTATTCTGCAGCCTCCAGTATCCGATGCAGGGAGCGTTGGGGGACGCGTTTCAAATAACCTGGTGCGGCCAGTTGCTTTACGCGTTTCTTCCCATACCCTTGATTCCTCGAGTATTGAGGAAGATTCGCCAGGACCGGGCTCTAGTCATCCTAATAGCTCCGGATTGGCCAAGGAGGGTATGGTACTCCGACCTTCTCCAACTCTCAATGTGCCCTCCGCTCCGTCTCCCTTTCAGGGCAGACCTCCTCTCGCAGTCGCAGGGGCAGGTTTTACACCCCAACCTCCAGAGTCTGCACCTACATGCCTGGAGATTGAACGGGGCAACCTGAGTTCCTTCTCTCTCCCGCCTGAGGTAGTGGATGTTATATTAGCGGCCAGGCGACACTCCACTAAATCTATCTACGCTAATAGATGGTCTAGATTTGTGGCGTGGTGTGGAGAGAGGCAGATTGATCCTTTGCATGCTCATCTATCGGACGTTTTGTCTTTTGCTCTGTCTCTAGCGCAGAAAGGTTGTGCAGTGGCTACCATTAAGGGTTATTTATCGGCCTTGTCAGCCTTCATATGTCTTCCAGACCAACCATCTTTATTTAAATCCCCTATTGTTATCAGATTCTTGAAAGGTCTTCTAAATAAATATCCTCCAAAGCCATTCGTTATGCCGCAATGGGATTTGTCCTTGGTCCTGACTTTCCTTATGGGGTCCCCTTTTGAACCTATGCATTCTTGCCCCTTAAGGTATTTGGTTTTAAAAACAGTCTTCCTGATAGCTATAACATCAGCAAGGAGAGTGAGTGAGTTGCAGGCCTTATCAGTAAAGCCCCCTTATACAACTTTTTATGGGGATAAGGTGGTGTTGAGGACCAAGGCTGCTTTCCTCCCGAAGGTTGTTTCACCTTTCCATTTGGCTCAGGCAATTACTTTGTCCACGTTCTATCCTCCGCCTCATCCTTCCAAAGAGGAAGAAAGACTGCACCGTCTGGACCCAAAGAGGGCGTTGAGCTTCTTTATTGATAGAACAAAGGATTCCAGGCTGGAGGATCAGCTGTTTATTGGATACGTGGGCAAGAGGAGAGGAAAGGCAGTCCACAAGAGAACACTATCCAGGTGGCTTGTTCTTTGCATTAAAATCTGTTACTCTTTGGCAAAGAAGGATCCTCCTGAGGGCATTAGAGCTCATTCCACCAGAGCTAAGTCGGCCACTTCGGCCTTGGCCAGAGGTGTTCCTGTGGTCGACATCTGCAAGGCCGCAACTTGGTCGTCCCTTCACACTTTTGCAAAACATTACTGTTTGGATTCTGAGGTTAGAAGGGACGGCCATTTTGCACGGTCAGTGCTGCAGGATTTCTTGGTTTGACCATTTAGGCACCCACCGCCGGGCGTGGTACTGCTTTGGGACTCTATTCATTAGGTGAGGAATCCACAGGTAGTTGTATCCATCAGAAGAACGAGTTACTTACCTTCGGTAACGACTTTTCTGGTGGATACATTAGCTACCTGTGGATTCCTCACGGTTCCACCCGCCTCCCCGTTGCCTTTCTGGTCTTACCAAGTAATCCTTGAGTACGCTCCTCTTGGTCTTTGAGGGTGCAATAGATGTTGTATATATTATATTTATATATATGTATATATGTATATATCTTTGTGTATATACTTGATGTGTATATATATTTTTTTTTAAAAGAGAGAGTTATATATATATATAAAAGATTTACAGTTATTCATGCAATGTTGTGTATTTTTACAATGTAATGGGATGTTGCCTTGCTCTTTCATTGCATTGCCTGGTTGTTCTCATGCACGTAAAAAATGATTGGTACTGACGTCGGCACGTCGTCGAGGACCTCTTATTGCCTGTATGACGTCAGACGGCGTCGCGTGGGCTAGAGTGACGTCCTCGTCGACGTGCAGAGACTAGTAAGAAGATTTCCGTCGAATGCTGGCGCCATGGGAGTATTCATTAGGTGAGGAATCCACAGGTAGCTAATGTATCCACCAGAAAAGTTGTTACCGAAGGTAAGTAACTCGTTCTTCTTATCCCTTCAACATTACGAATGGCATAACAAGCACCATGCAGACACAGCAGTGAACTGAAGGGTATACCGCAAGCCACCGACCTGCAATGCAGAGAAGTTGGCTGAAATATGATGAATATGAACAGATGTTGAGGATACTAGGAACCCATACATCCACCCAAATCTCTGTATGTCTTGTTGGAGGAGTACCAAACAACTATAGGACTACTCCACAAGGCCATTTTACTTTCCTTTCTCCCTATGCACAATATTAAGAGCTCCCTCCTTAGAGGTTGAGCCTACCCTGGATGAACATCACCAGGGTGCAACCTGATGATGAAACATGCCACACGAGTGGGTGAGGGGTCACTTAATCAGAATAAAGGACTTTTCCTTCCACTTCTTCCTTACAAACCCACTCTTTCTTTACACAATCTTAAACTTTGGCTGTCTTTGCATGTTCGGACATTTCCTTTAAAATGTGTGTAATCATGTAAGATGTTGTACCCGTCCGTAAGAGCAACTAGTGTGTTTCATGTGCACAAAGTTCTGTATAGGTGGGACATCTGCCCCATTGGGACCTCTGCTCTGTTCAGGGCTTGAGCAAGCTCTGTTTCAAGAGGACATCTGCCTCATAAGCAGGGACTTTTAAGTTGGCAGTTGCCTATGGACCTCACGTTCCAGAGGGCCTCCTGTTAAATTGACGGAGCAGTCCAAATTCCCGCCATAAAAATGTGTGAATTAAAAAAATATTATTTTTTAAGGTCTGCCAAGACTCTGTTTTAATAAAAAATAAGTGTACTATGCTTACTTAGTTACAGGGGCTTTTGGTCATCCCTCTTCATTCAAGGCTTGCCTAACTGTCAGCAACGACATTCTGCTTTTGCACTATGTTCACATCCGACCAACAAAATGTTTCTTTCAGTGCCGAGGACTACAGGGGCAATGTGTGCTTTTACATTAAAATATATTTTGGATTTTAAATTATGCTCGTTTTCTTTAGCGAGGTCCTTGCAGCACCCCCAACAGTGCTACGCCCCGCTCCCTCCATATTCCCAAAAGACCCCCACCCCCTCCCCGGGCTCCAGTATATCATGCGCAGCAGCACGCCGCACTGGGACCGCTGGGCTCCTCAGCCCATTGGGCGAGGGTCTCGCGCGGAGGGGTGCAGAGGTTAAGAAAGCCACCTAGCTGGGAAGTATCTTCGCCCTGATGTCAGAGGACCCCGACTTGGCACCGGCCCATGCCCTGGCCCTCTGTCACCCGGGGGAGGGGAGGGGCGCCGGCCTCGGGTTACGCAGCATCGGAGCCGGGCATAAAATTAGCAGCTGAGTACGTAGAGGCGCCCCGCAAAAATGTGGTGATCAGCAGAAGCGAGGTGGTAAAGGGCGGGCGAAGGAGCCCGCGCGGGCACACCTCCAGGAATCATGACCGGGAATGCCCCCTAATGCCAGGGCATTCATGGCAACAATACTGCTGTCACCGGGGTTTAAGGGCTTTATCGAGGGCACTACTGTTGTCATCGGACACGAAGATAATAATGGTGTCGGTAGAGCCATCCGTGGGTCAACGTTAATTGTGGTATTACAACTATCCTTCCCAGGATATTTACTGCTGGAGTGCCATCTACTCCAGGCCATTCATGGATGTTACAGCTATCCAGGGCATTAATGGTATTGCTGTTTCACGGTATTAATCTGTACTTCCCCGGTAAATGCGTACCAGGGTATTATTGTCCCTTGTGTGGCAGAATCTGAACATGCAATGCCATTGTTTGACAGTGCATTAACAGCAGGTAATGCCCCTTGTGTGACAGTGTATTAACTGCAAATCATGCCACTTATTTAAGAGTGAATTAATAGGAGATAATGCGCACAGTTATGCGTACAGTAGCAACAGTAACATATCCAGGTCTTTGCAAACTTTCAGCTGACTCCGTAGCCAGGTTCAGCTGAGGACAAGAGGGAGGGGTAAGGTCAGAGGTCATGTCTACCTTGAACCAGGCAGGCAAAGGTCGTCTGTCTGTTCTATTAGCAGCCCGGTAAGAGAAGCCTTAATTGAATTTCCTCCTCAGCACTGTGGAGGGACGAGTGGGGAGGGAGAAAACGAGGCGGCCGGCTGTCTTAAAGTGGGACTGTGACTGGCAGGTAGTGCCATCATACAGCACTCCTTTAGTCTAACAGATGACAGGCACTGGCGTAACAAGGCCCCCGCAGCCCCCGCGGTGAGGGGGAGGGGCGAGCTCCGGGGGCCCCCCTCAGCACAGCACCTGGCCTGAGTGAGTAGGGTTGCGGCCTCGATGTTCTTTGCCTGGAGTGGGGCTCCAGTTTCGTTACTCCACTGGTGACAGGTGTGCTGATGAAAGTTAGGGAGCAGGTGTGACGGAGGCAGGGCGTGGAGGTGAAGACAGAGTAAGAAGATGTGAGCTGGGAGAACGTGAATTGGACAAAGGGGAGGAAGGGGCATAGAGAGAGGAGAAAGGATGACGAGAGAAGCAGAGGATAGTCATATCGATCGAGGAGCACGGGCACTTATTTTTGAGGGCCGGCACTTTTTTTTTTACCTCAAGCAATTATTCTGCCTCAAGCATTTACTGCGAGCAAAAGACATATGGGAAAGACGGAGGGAGAGAAAAACGAGAAAGCGTCATAAAGGAAGAAAGCAGAAAGTTGCAAGAGTGAGATGAAGGGGCAGGGAGTGGGTTTAAATGGACTGAAGAGCCCCGAGATGGCTTCAGGTTTATGCTGCCTCAGTTTTTTGTGTTCGCACATTTCATTTCGGCAGCCGCGTGTTTAAGAGGAGGGCTTTGGGCACAGCACGTTTTTATTTACAAATTAAGCAGTGGAGGTAGCGTAATCCTAAAACCAGCTGAAACATCTTAAATCCATTTACAGGCAATCCGTGCCATTTCAGCTCACTCTTGCAGCATTCTGCTTTCTCCCTTTGGGACACATTTCCGTCTTTCTTTTCCTCCGTCTTTCCCATATGTGTTTTGCTCGTAGTAAATGACTGATACAGACAAATAAGAACCTGTCCCCAAAACATAAGTGCCGGTGCCCCCACCGGCAAACACCGGTTCAAATTAAGCACTAGAGAGGGAGAGGGTGCTCCGAGAGACAGCAAAGAAGAGTGTACAAAAAACAAAGAAAGAAAGAAGGACTAAGGACTAAAGACGCGGTCGAGAGAGGTAAAGATAAGGAGAGAATATGAGTGAGCACGCAAAGGTGAATACATAAAAAATGAGAGGAAGGGAGATAACAGGAGATGAGAGATCGAGTTGAATCAGGGCCTTAGGTGGGTTGAAAAAAAGTGTGTGTATGTTTTTTTTTGGGGGGAGGGAGAGTCTATAAAGGTGTCGTGGCTTAAATACATAAACTATAGCTCTGTGATTCCCATAGTGTGCCGGGCGGCCAGTATTTTAATTCCCCCGAGCTTTGTTATTGCACCCAAAATATAACACAACTGATATACATCTGAAACCACCTACGTCTATTGGTTTTGTCAATGGGTGTTGGCTGTTTAAGATACATGAATAACAACATTAATTTTGTTGTAAATAATACTGAATATATTTCAGTTCTGAAATTGTGAGACTGAACCTGTGGAGGGGATAGTGGTCTTTAGAGTGTCTCAATCACTCCCATTATGTTCACTCAGTGTTAGACATGTGTGCCCTTTTTCTCTCCACATCTCCATCCGTATGTTACACTGCACCTCTTTCCTATTCAGTGCCCTCTTTTAACTCTCTCCTGAATGCACTTCCTTAATCTCCTTCATTCAATCACCCTCCAAACAGTCAAAATGGGGAGCACCCTGTCTTCCATTCCAGCATTTGTGACCCCAAGGCATCATGGTAAATGCAGTCATTAGCACGAATTTGAATAGAGTTTTGAAAGTTTTTCACCATAAGTTGGTGCGGCGAGTGCCGTATCTTCGGACATGTGTTTCTGGCTATTTGGCCGTCATCAGCGAAGAGCAACGTGTAGCTGGCAGGGTTGCTTGAAATGCCGCCTTGAAAGTATTCACAGGTTTAAGTACCACTCAAGAAGGCGCACAGGTGCTTCCCCCGAGCTCGTCAGCTCAGAGGCTCATGGGAGCCTTAATTACAACAGTCAAAATGGGGAGCACCCTGTCTTGCATTCCAGCATTTGTGACCCCAAGGCATCATGGTAAATGCAGTCATTAGCACGAATTTGAATAGAGTTTTGAAAGTTTTTCACCATAAGTTGGTGCGGCGAGTGCCGTATCTTCGGACATGTGTTTCTGGCTATTTGGCCGTCATCAGCGAAGAGCAACGTGTAGCTGGCAGGGTTGCTTGAAATGCCGCCTTGAAAGTATTCACAGGTTTAAGTACCACTCAAGAAGGCGCACAGGTGCTTCCCCCGAGCTCGTCAGCTCAGAGGCTCATGGGAGCCTTAATTACAACAGTCAAATTGGGGAGCACCCTGTCTTCCATTCCAGCATTTGTGACCCCAAGGCATCATGGTAAATGCAGTCATTAGCACGAATTTGAATAGAGTTTTGAAAGTTTTTCACCATAAGTTGGTGCGGCGAGTGCCGTATCTTCGGACATGTGTTTCTGGCTATTTGGCCGTCATCAGCGAAGAGCAACGTGTAGCTGGCAGGGTTGCTTGAAATGCCGCCTTGAAAGTATTCACAGGTTTAAGTACCACTCAAGAAGGCGCACAGGTGCTTCCCCCGAGCTCGTCAGCTCAGAGGCTCATGGGAGCCTTAATTACAACAGTCAAAATGGGGAGACAGCACTCGCCGCACCAACTTATGGTGAAAAACTTTCAAAATGCTGTACAAATTCGTGCTAATGACTGCATTTACCATGATGCCTTGGGGTCACAAATGCTGGAATGGAAGACAGGGTGCTCCCCATTTTGACTGTTGTAATTAAGGCTCCCGTGAGCCTCTGAGCTGACGAGCTCGGGTGAAGCACCTGTGCGCCTTCTTGAGTGGTACTTAAACCTGTGAATACTTTCAAGGCGGCATTTCAAGCAACCCCGCCAGCTACACGTTGCTCTTCGCTGATGACGGCCAAATAGCCAGAAACACGTGTCCGAAGATACAGCACTCGCCGCACCAACTTATGGTGAAAAACTTTCAAAACTCTATTCAAATTCGTGCTAATGACTGCATTTACCATGATGCCTTGGGGTCACAAATGCTGGAATGGAAGACAGGGTGCTCCCCATTTTGACCACCCTCCAAACACACCCACTCACCTGGGGGCACTACATTTTCTTTTACTTTGTTAATGTTTTGGCAACTGTGTGCCTACTTCACACCAGTGGTGTAACAAAGGCCCTCGCAGCTCCTGCAGTGTGGGGGTGGGAGGATGAGTAACGGGCCTCTCAGAATAGTACCCTGGCCTCAGATCTCCTGACTTACTCTGGGGGTGCAGGTCGCCTGGGGCGGGGGGGGGGGGGGCTCCATGTACTTTGCAGGGTGGGGGGGGGCCTCAAGTTTCACTATCACTACGCCACTGCTTCACACATGTGCACAGGATCACAGCTGGAACCGGAACACCAGACATTTGTTCTGTGGAGAGAGGCCAGTGATTGAATGGCTATGTTTACTGAAAACTTCTGACACACTGACAGGGGCTCTGAAACCCTCACATTGCCTTCAGCCTCCACGCCAGAGTGCTGAACCGTGGCCCGTTATAAACACCTGGAGGCAGCTCAGCTCAAGGTATATACCCTACTCGAGAGCAGTATGCTACACGAAAAATCACACTGAAATACACTATCCTGTAAATAACTGACAGTCTTAGGAAATGCAAAACTAAGTAAAACGTAAAATATAATGGGGATTGATGTGAATTAGCTTAACGTTTTTAACATTATTTGTTAAAAAATCGACCCGTATTTTTGACGGCAAAAAAGTTAGACATTAACATAGAGCCCATTAGGGGCCCGTTCCAATGTCCGTTTTTAATTACTGCCGGGTCTTAGACCTGGAGAGACTTGGCCCACTTAAAGCCCTGGTTTGGGTTAAATGTCACAGTGCATGCACAGTCCATAGGAGCGGTATGTTACACTATGCTCATGACTGATTTTGGGCACAATTTAAGTGTTACAATATGTGAATACTCTATTCACGCAGTACATCAATTAAGTTTATGTTTTAAGGCCATGTGGCGTGAAGTCATCTAAAGTGGTGTGCGAAATTCGTGTAATATGATTTTGCATAAGTATGTGATATTCCCCAAAAGGATGTGAAATCACGCAAACTGCAAGACCAGCAATTAGCCCTATGTTTTAGCCCAAAATCCTTTCTCGCATCCATTTTGGGCATGCAGGCGCACTCTCTGCTAAATGAAAAAAAGCGCAAAAACATATGTGACGCGAACAATAGGTGCGTGCATTTAGCTTGTTTGTGTAGTTTCTGTACTAAAATTTCAGAACAACTGTGACTTTATTGTACCATGAGGCATAATGGCATGATTTTGGTGTAACATAAAATTTGTGAAGTTACGCAAGATTACACCAGCAAAGCAGAAATGTTGCCTGAGCATAATAACAATGGAGTTATGTAATTGCAATGCATATGACTGCTTACTCATGTCCATTTTGTAAACGAGTTGTAAATATTGTCCATGTGATTTTATTGTATTGTATTATAACTATACAATAAAGCTTACTTCTAATAAGAGTTTGGGTTAGGGGGTGTCACTTTGGGGTTAGGTTTAAAGGTTAACCTTAGCATTAACAAACAAAAGCTGCATGTAAGGAAGAAGACAGAGGACTATGCTTAGATTAGATTCTGATTCTGTTTAATGTTATAGATTAGGATAGGAGTCTTGTGGGTAAAGAATATGTCTGGGGTAAAAGCTAGTGGAAGTGACCAGGTTAAACTTACAGTAAGGGCCACTGTTAGTATTTGACTTGAGTTTAGGGTCTTTCTTTCTTCAAACTTTATGGGCCTGTCAGAGTCACACCTAAAAGTAAATGAAAACTAACTAGTCAAACACAGGAGCATAAGTCACAAATCAACAATCAATTGTTAAAACTGATTAGACGTCATTTTTACCAGAGCACAGTGGTCCCAGAATGTACAGCTGCTTTCAGGAAAGACCCCCTCTCAGAAGCATACCTCTGCATCTCTTAGTCATTGTAAAAAAATGTGGTTATTCGGCACTGTGTAAAACTGAGCTCCCTCAATATTGGGATCAAACACAATTTGCTATGAATAACATACAAAAGTAATTAAGGTACAGGAATGACTGATTAGTCACACCATTACGCGAGCAATTGCAACCAGATAGATCTTGACTTTGCCCCAACGGAAAACAACATATATTCAACGGAACCTGCCCTAAAAGGAAACAAAAGCAACCTCTACCCTCAAGTAAATACAATTGTAGACCAAAGCAAGTTTTTAAATAGGCGTAGGTCTTTACGGTCAGTTTTATTTACTCCGCAGTGTTCCGTGAATTACGCTGCATATATAGTGCGAAGTCAAGGGGGTAAAGTGAGGAGCTACGTACAAAAACAGTCCTCCTCAGTCTAGATGGCAGAACCTTTTGCATAACACAAAAGTCCATCTCCTCATACAGCGGTGGCAACATATTGGGCCTTATAGATTTCAAGTGAATTGAACTGCCACCCAAAAGGGCCAAGGCAGATTACAAAGTGCACCCACAGATCGAGAGAGTTTCCTGCTACAATTAAGGATATTAGAGTTACCAGAACCTGAGGAGTGAAAAATGACCCCAAAGTAAGAAAAAGTATTGACTCTCTCTAGTTGTTTATTATCAACGGAAGGCACAGGGACACTTAGGGGGTGATTCTAACCCTGGCGGTCGGTGTTAAAGCGGCGGCCAACCCGCCAACAGGCTGGCGGTAAAAAAAATGGGATTCTGAGCCTGGCGGGAACCGCCAACACAGACAGCCACCTTAACACTCCGACCGCCACGGCGGTACAAACAAACAGCGCGGCGGTCACCGCCAACAGACAGGCGGCAGACAATGTACCGCCCACACTATTACAACTCACCAATACGCCACCTTTTCCGGGGCGGGAGCACCGCCGATAAAAACACGGCGGAAACAGACTACGGACGGGAAAACGCTCACCACTACGCACTCCAGGAGGAAGGAGGACAGCATGGAACCCGAATTAAACATCCTACCTGCTCTCGTCTACCTTCTCATCTACCACGAGTACGAAGTCCGGCGCAGACGACAACGGTGAGTACTGCACCTACGACACACGGGAGGGGGAGGACGAAAGGTTACGGGCACACACATATGCGAACCCCCCCCCCCCCGCCCAACTATGTACTCACCAATGCAGAGCACCAAGTCACAGTGACACCATCCAAACACCCCTGAAAAATGCTAGGACATAATCATATTTGGAATAAATATTTATGTACCAAAAAGCTCCAGAAAATTATCGTACAACCATGAAAGATATTCACAACAAAACTAATGACATACACATCAGTGTATAACTGAAGTACCAAGTCCTGCACATCCTACGAATTCAGCATGTCCGTGGGCCAAAGTCTTGAGAAATAAGGGCAAAGCCCACACATGAGACCTGAGTCCTTTGGAGAGAACACTGCAGGGGCATCAGATGTAAAAACTACAGGCACCTCAGGGGGAAGGGAAGGGGGGGCACCACAGCCACATGAGTCCACGACGCCAGATCCACGAGGAGCCACCATGCCCACTGGACCATCCTGGGGAGTGCAAAGCCACAGTCTCTCAATGTCTCTACAGTGGGTGGGCTGCCCACTGGACCATCCTGGGGAGTGCAAAGCCACAGTCTCTCAATGTCTCTACAGTGGGTGGGCTGCCCACTGGACCATCCTGGGGAGTGCAAAGCCACAGTCCATCAGGTGGATGACAGTCTCCACTGGTCAAGGAGGAGGCATGGTGGGCACAGTGAACCATAAACGGTGCTTGAGACGGCGGTGCCCAGCGGAGCGGTGCTTGAGACGGCGGTGCCCAGCGGAGCGGTGCTTGAGACGGCGGTGCCCAGCGGAGCGGTGCTTGAGAGGAAGGGCCCAGCGGAGCGGTGCTTGAGACGCCGGTGCCCAGCGGAGCGGTGCTTGAGACGGCGGTGCCCAGCGGAGCGGTGCTTGAGAGGAAGGGCCCAGCGGAGCGGTGCTTGAGAGGAAGGGCCCAGCGGAGCGGTGCTTGAGACGGCGGTGCCCAGCGGAGCGGTGTTTGAGAGGAAGGGCCCAGCGGAGCGGTGCTTGAGGCGGCGGTGCCCAGCGGAGCGGTGCTTGAGAGGAAGGGCCCAGCGGAGCGGTGCTTGAGAGGAAGGGCCCAGCGGAGCGGTGCTTGAGACGGCGGTGCCCAGCGGAGCGGTGCTTGAGACGGCGGTGCCCAGCGGAGCGGTGCTTGAGAGGAAGGGCCCAGCGGAGCGGTGCTTGAGACGGCGGTGCCCAGCGGAGCGGTGCTTGAGACGGCAGTGCCCAGCGGAGCGGTGCTTGAGAGGAAGGGCCCAGCGGAGCGGTGCTTGAGAGGAAGGGCCCAGCGGAGCGGTGCTTGAGAGGAAGGGCCCAGCGGAGCGGTGCTTGAGACGGCGGTGCCAAGCGGAGCGGTGCTTGAGAGGAAGGGCCCAGCGGAGCGGTGCTTGAGACGGCGGTGCCCAGCGGAGCGGTGCTTGAGATGGCGGGGCCCTGTTCAGCGGTGCTCTTCTGCACCGTGGGCCCTGTTCAGCGGTGCTCTTCTCCACGGCGGGGCCCTGTTCAGCGGTGCCTATCTCCACGGCGGGCCCTGTTCAGCGGTGCTCTTCTGCACCGCGGGCCCTGTTCAGCGGTGCTCTTCTCCACGGCGGGGCCCTGTTCAGCGGTGCCTATCTCCACGGCGGGGCCCTGTTCAGCGGTGCTCTTCTGCACCGCGGGCCCTGTTCAGCGGTGCTCTTCTCCACGGCGGGGCCCTGTTCAGCGGTGCCTATCTCCACGGCTGGCCCTGTTCAGCGGTGCTCTTCTGCAACGCGTGCCCTGTTCAGCGGTGCTCTTCTCCACGGCGGGGCCCTGTTCAGCGGTGCCTATCTCCACGGCGGGGCCCTGTTCAGCGGTGCTCTTCTGCACCGCGGGCCCTGTTCAGCGGTGCTCTTCTCCACGGCGGGGCCCTGTTCAGCGGTGCTCTTCTGCACCGCGGGCCCTGTTCAGCGGTGCTCTTCTCCACGGCGGGGCCCTGTTCAGCGGTGCCTATCTCCACGGCGGGCCCTGTTCAGCGGTGCTCTTCTGCACCGCGGGCCCTGTTCAGCGGTGCTCTTCTGCACCGCGGGCCCTGTTCAGCGGTGCTCTTCTCCACAGCGGGGCCCTGTTCAGCGGTGCTCTTCTCCACGGCGGGGCCCTGTTCAGCGGTGCTCTTCTCCACGGCGGGGCCCTGTTCAGCGGTGCCTATCTCCACGGCGGGGCCCTGTTCAGCGGTGCTCTTCTGCACCGCGGGCCCTGTTCAGCGGTGCTCTTCTCCACGGCGGGGCCCTGTTCAGCGGTGCTCTTCTGCACCGCGGGCCCTGTTCAGCGGTGCTCTTCTCCACGGCGGGGCCCTGTTCAGCGGTGCCTATCTCCACGGCGGGCCCTGTTCAGCGGTGCTCTTCTGCACCGCGGGCCCTGTTCAGCGGCGCTCTTCTGCACAGCGGGCCCTGTTCAGCGGTGCTCTTCTCCACGGCGGGGCCCTGTTCAGCGGTGCTCTTCTACACCGCGGGCCCTGTTCAGCGGTGCTCTTCTCCACGGCGGGGCCCTGTTCAGCGGTGCCTATCTCCACGGCGGGCCCTGTTCAGCGGTGCTCTTCTGCACCGCGGGCCCTGTTCAGCGGTGCTCTGCTGCACCGCGGGCCCTGTTCAGCGGTGCTCTTCTCCACGGCGGGGCCCTGTTCAGCAGTGCTCTTCTGCACCGCGGGCCCTGTTCAGCGGTGCTCATCCAGCAGGTCAAGGGAGCCAGGCCTGGCCTGGACTCCCTGCTCAGTCGCCCTCGGACCGTGACGTTTCTGGACCCTTCGGGGACGGACTCCTGGCCTCCTTAGTGTCCTCCTTCCCAGCTGGGATGTGGCATGTGGGGTCCACCTTCTCCGCGCTCCTGCTGCCCTTCCGCTCCTTTGATGGGGCTCTCGGGCCCTTGCCTCCCCTAGATGGTGTGGGTGGTGAAGTGGCCGCACATTGCTCCTTGGGGGCAGCCCTGTCGGTCCTCGCACGGCGGCCCTTGTTTATGCGGGTCCTCTTGCCGGGGGGGGGCTGGACGTGTCCTTGCTGCTGATCGATGTGTCACTGCTGGCAAAGGGTGGGCTCCAGAACCCAGGCACAACAGTGACACCCGAAGCTGGGCTGGTGGTGGCTGCGGTGCTCTTGGGACTCTTTGAAGATGGATGGGGGAGCTCATCGGGGGGAAAGAGGTTAAGGTTAGCCAGGAAAAGTTTTTTAGGGCCAAGGTAAAGGGTAGGAGAAGTGGAGATGGAAGTGGAGGTAGAGGAGGTGGTTGTAGGAGAGTCAGGTGTGCTGTCATTGGGTGAAGGTGCTGGTGCTGTAGGCTGTCGTGAGGTGGATGGCTGTTGGGTGGGTGTCTGCCTGCGTTTGTGTGTCTTGGAAGAGGGGGTGACAGACACAGTGGGAGAGGACACAGGGGACGTGTAAATGGCAGTGGGGGTGGTGACTGCACGAGTGTGGACTGTCCTGGAGGGTGAGGTGGTGATGGAAGCACTGGCTGATGTTGGGGTGCATGCAGGTGTGAGTGTAGACGTCACAGGGAGGGAGGAGGGAGACGAGGAGGAGGGGGACACAGGGGTGGCAGTGGCTGTTGGCATGTCTGCATCTGGGTGTTGCTTGGGTGAGTGTTTGTGGGATCTGTGGTGCTTGTGTTTGGATGAGCTGCTCTTGGGTGTTGAGGTGTGTGCAGGCTGGTCTGATGGTGTGGATGGGATAGGCTGAGGAACAGGAGACAGAGAAAGGCTGGAGGCAGTAAGAAGAGGGAGGCTGGAAACAGGGACAATGGCTGCCGTCAGTGCTGAGGCCAGAGCAGTGAACGCTGGTTGATGGGCAGCCTGACCCGAATGAATGCCCTCCAGGTACGCATTGCTCTGTTGCACCTCCCTTTGCACACCCTGGATGGCATTCAAAAGGGTCGTCTGCCCAACAATGAGCGTCCTTACCAGGTCAATGAGCTCCGCACTGAGGGCAGCAGGGGCAACAGGGGCAGGGGCTGAGGTGCCTGGGGCGAAGGAGACGCGCGCCTTCCTGGGCGAACCGGCACGGAGCGAAGACTGAGGGGCTGCTGGGAGGCGGCTGTACCTGTAGAGGCGGGGGGCACGGATGTTGCCGCCACCCCTAGGGAGCTCCCATCCGAGGACGTGTCGCTTTCGCTGCTCTCACCAGCGGTCCCCGTCGTGGTCCTCCCCTCGCCCTCCGGATCACTAGTGCCCTCGGTGTCTGTTCCTGGGCCCACCGGGGCCTTGTGTCCTGCAGCTCCCTCGTGCTCCGATGCCAAATCTCCTCCGCCTGATGATGCTAATGCACACATGCACAAGAAGATGAAGAGAAAGGGTGGGGGGAGAAAAAAGAAGACCAGGTTGAGTGCATGCAATGTCAACACCGTTGGCGGAGAGGACAGACACAGGTGCCTAATGCACTAAGCCGCGCATTCGGGGTACACTACTCAGTACTACTGACTAAGACAACAGGCCAAGAGACGTCAAACGCGCACATGGGAGATGCTGGACCTTCAATGGCTGTACTTGTCACCCTACCGAGGTGGGGGCCAGGGGCACAGGGCCATGCCTAAGGGAGAGGACTACACTACAGAAAGCGCCCTGGCCTAATGTCACCCACAGCCCTCCTCCCCCACCCAGACGCCTCCACTGCGCAGAAAGATAGGAGAATGTGCTGATACTCACCCCCTTGTGTCTGCTGTGATGTCTTAAAGCGCCCATCCAATTCAGGGTAGGCCACCGCCAGGATCCGGGACATCAGGGGGGTCATGGTGCGACTGGCACCCCTCCTAGGTTGGGAGGCCATCCCCAGCAGTGTTTCTGCGGTCTTCCTTGTTCCGCGGCGGATGTCCTCCCACCTCTTGCGGCAGTGGGTGCCCCGTCTGTTGTGGACCCCCAAGTTCCGGACTTCCTTGGCGATGGCACGCCAAATCTCGATCTTCTGATGGGCGCTGACCTATTTGACATGTACAGGGTGGAAAGGAGGAAATCATCAATGACCTGCATGTTAGATGTAATTGGCCCCCCCACCCACTTAGCCATATGGCACATGCTCTCATCTGTCGGGCGTTGCACTCCTCATTCGCCCCCCACCCCACAAACTTACATCCACCCCAATCCACACAGGCATAGCCCATTCCATGTGCACCCGGTGTACTCACTTGTTGGTCTGGAGGACCGTAGAGTAGCGCATCCTGGGGGAGGACCCCATCCACGAGCTTCTCCAACTCTTCAGACGTTAAGGCAGGAGCCCTTTCCCCAGTCGCAGCAGCCATTGTATCTTCCAGACCGAGGTCACAGCAGCACTTGCAGTATAGGTCCTCTCCTGTGGATGATCAGGTCTCGAGTGATTAAGCAGATAGAAAATGGCGGTCACGCCCGCGGCGGTGCGTACTGCGACCGCCGGCGCACTTCGTAATTGGCTCCTGAAACCCATAGGCTTCGATGTTAACCAATGCGGCTTTGCGCCGCGGTCTTCGACCGCCTACCGCCACGGTGTGCCCCGCCAGCGCATTGACCTCACATCCCATTGTCCCACTTCACAGGTCAGGCAGCCGCCATTTCAAGGGCCTACATGGCTTAATTTTGACTGCGACACGCAGGCCTAGGCCTTGCATTGCCACACATACACGCCTTTCAACCCATTGCCATTCTTTAACTGTGCAAGCTGTCTGTACGTACCTGTGGTTTGGCTGACTCTGTGCTCCATGTTGTCCTTCCTAGGCACCGTCCGCTGGGACTTGCGATGAGAAGGAGGAATCCTCGCGTGTACCGACCGCTGGTGGACCTGTCGACAATGGAAGAACGCCATATAATACTTCGATACAGACTTGACCGTGCCACTATCCATGAACTGTGTGCCCAGCTGGAGCCAGCCCTGATGTCCCCCATCCGCCAACCCACAGGGATTCCCCCTCTGGTGCAGGTTTTGTCAGTCCTCCATTTTTTGGCCAGTGGGTCATTCCAGACCACAGTGGCCATGTCATCTGGAATGTCTCAGCCTATGTTTTCTAAGATTTTGAGCAGAGTGTTGTCTGCCCTGATGAAACTCATGCGGAGCTACATCATTTTCCCCGAGGAGGGTGACTTGCCTACAGTGAAGGGTGATTTCTATGCCCTTGGACATATCCCCAACATCATTGGTGCCATTGATGGGACCCATGTGGCTTTGGTACCCCCAAAAGACGATGAGCAGGTGTACCGAAACAGAAAAAATTATCATTCGATGAATGTCCAGGTGGTCTGTTTGGCTGACCAGTACATCTCCCATGTAAATGCCAAGTTCCCAGGGTCAGTGCATGACGCGTATGTGATGCGAAATAGCAGCATCCCCTATGTGATGGAGCAGCTACAGAGACAACGTGTGTGGCTAATAGGTGACTCTGGTTACCCCAACCTGCCGTGGCTACTGACCCCAGTGAGGAATCCCCGGACAAGGGCAGAGGAACGCTACAATGAGGCCCATGGGCGTACTAGGAGGGTGATTGAGCGAACCTTTGGCCTCCTGAAGGCCAGGTTTAGGTGCCTGCATATGACAGGTGGATCCCTAATGTACTCACCAAAGAAGGTGTGCCATATCATCGTGGCGTGCTGTATGCTTCACAACCTGGCTTTGCGACGCCAGGTGCCTTTCCTGCAGGAGGATGGTCCAGATGGTGGTGTTGTAGAAGCCGTGGAGCCTGTGGAGAGTGAAGAGGAGGAAGACTCAGAGGACGACACAGACAATAGGGACAGAGTGATACAACAGTATTTCCAGTAACACCCAGGTAAGAATCACCCACGCCATTTCCCAATTGCTTCTAGCCTCCTGCATCTGTACTTTCTGTAGTTCCCACCAGATATTTTTGGGTAATTTTTGATTTTCCCTTCCCTTCTCAGTGCTGAATGACGCAGTGCCTGACTTCTGCTTGGTTTGCCCATGAACTACAGGGTATTGACATTGGTATGTTGTCATCACTAATTGACAGAACAGATATTGAACAGTAATATGTAATACATTTGCTAATAATACAGCATGACTCCAAACTGATTTGTGTGCAATATGTGATTTATTTACAGGGCTAGATATTGGTACATGTGATTATAAGGGTGATGGGTGGGGGTGGAGTAATGTCCATGGCAGAGTCCAGTTCTCAGTCTCACAGGTGCATTGTCCTTTTGCCTGTGGAAGGATGGAGCAGAGGCAGTTCATGGTTGGACAGGGTGGCAATGTGGGACAGTGGGAAGAGTTCAGGGGGTATGTCCTGCTGGCGGGGGTCTTGACATCCTACTCTGTCTTTTTTTTGGATCTCAGGCTCCTCTTACGGGGTGGTTGTTCTTCAGCAGGAGGTGGGGTTCTGGTGGCCTGCCGTGGTGGTGGGGCCTCCTGTCCACTAGCGCCGGCGGAGGTGGTAGGCTGTTCCTGGTCCGGGCTAGTGACAGGGGCCCTGTGTGGTGCCACATGGTCCCGCAACGCGTCTTCTATCCTGTTGAGGGCCAGGACGATGGTCCCCATTGCGGTCCCGATGATTCTCAGCTCCTCCCTGAACCCCATGTAGCGTTCCTCCTGCTGTGCCTGGATCTCCGTGAACCTGGCCAGTACCGTCGCCATCGTCTCTTGGGAGTGGTGGTAGGCCCCCATGATGGTGGTGAGGGCCTCTTGGAGAGTGGGTTCCCTGGGCCTCTCCTCCCCCCCCTGTTGCACAGCAGCCCTCCGAGCTGCCCGGTTTCCCCCGGCCTCTGTCCCCTGGACGGTGTGCCCGCTACCACTGCCCCCAGGTCCCTGTTGTTGTTGGGTTAGCCTGGGTGCCCTGTAGTGGCAGACACACCGCTGATTGAGCTGTCCTAGAGACAGAGGCATGGGCCCGCTGGGTGGGAGCTGTGCTGGTGTTGGCAGAGGGGGTCGGGTCTGGTGTGGCCTGTGGCTGCCTGAGGGGAACCGACTGCCCAGAGGTCCCCGATGGTCCGGGCTGGTCATCAGGTTCACTGTCGACAGAGCTGCTATCCTCAGTGTGGGCCTGTTCCGGTGGTGGGATGGACACTTCTGGACCCTCCTGGCTGGTGTGTTGTCGTTCGGGTCCTGCATGGGGTAAGAGAGTTTGGTTATTGTTTCTGTGTGTGCAATAGCGTGCGTGTTATGGGTGCCCTTGTCCCCCAGTGCAGGCATTCCCTTGAGGGAGGTGTTGTGAGGGTAGTTAGTGGGGGGGGGGGGTTAGTGCAGTGGTCATGCTTAGGTGATGGGTGCCCCTGATTTGTGTTGGCATGCAGGAGTTGGTGTTGGGATGGGTGGGTTGTGCTGGTGAGACATTGTCAGGGAGGATGTGTGCTGGGGGGTTGGGGGTGAGGGTGGGGGTGTGGGTTGGCATGCTGGTGGGGTGGGGGGGATATAGTAGTTGAGATGGGACTTACCAGAGTCCATTCCTCCGGCTACTCCAGCGAGGCCCTGAGGATGCAGGATGGTCAAGACCTCTTGCTCCCACGATGTAAATTCGGGAGGGGTGGGTGGGGGTCCGCCGCCAGTCTTCTGGACCGCGATGTTGTGCCTGGAGACCATCGATCGGACCTTCCCCCGTAGGTCGTTCCATCTTTTGCGGATGTCCTCCCTATTCCTGGGATGCTGTCCCACCGCGTTGACCCTGTCCACGATCCGCTGCCATAGCTCCGCCTTCCTGGCTATACTGGTGTGCTGCACCTGCGAGCCGAAGAGCTGGGGTTCCACTCTTAGGATTTCCTCCACCATGACCAGGAGTTCTTGGTCCGAAAAGCGTGGGTGCCATGGGGTGGTGTGGGTGAGGTGTGGGGTGGTGTATGTGATGAGGAGTACGTTGGTGAGTGGTGCTTTGTGCTACTATGTGGTGTGTGTGATGGTGTAGTGTGCCTCAGTGTGTCTTGCTATGGATTGTCTGTTGTGTCTCTCTCTCCTTCTCTCAGTAATTATGGTCGCAGGGGTTTGTGGGTGATGTGGGTGTGTGTTTTATAGTTGGTTGATTGTGTGGGAGTGGTGTGTGTATGTGTATCAGGTGTGTGTATTTCAAATTGTCCAATGTGGCTGTGTTTTGGTGATGTGTGTGTATTCTGACCGCGGCGGTGTGTAGCGCCAATGGAATACCGCGTTTGAATGACCGCCGTGTGGATTCGTGGGTCGTAATGGCATGGGCGTATTTCTGTTGGCGTGACGGTTGAGGTTTGGTCATCTCCAGTTTATCGCTGCCCGCAGATGTGGCGGGCTGCAGTGGAGGACGGATTTTTGGAGGTTTGGCCGTTGTGGGTCAGAATGACCGTGGCGGTTGACCGCGGCCGCGGCGGTGTTATGGCGGTCTTATGACCGGCGGTAAGGGCATTTTACCGCCGAGGTCAGAATGACCCCCTTAGTTGTTTATGGCTGCATTCCATAATATATTGTTTAAAATAATTAGTGACTAGCTCAAGATCTGCCATAAACTGGACCAAGGAACTAGCTAAATAGCATAAAGCCTTACGCGTTCGGGCCATCAATACCGCATGGTCAGCACATAACAGTGCAGGGATCGAAACATCATCCGGTCTGACACTACCATCTCTTCTGGACTCCCCAAGAGAGACCCAAACGTTCCAGTAGTTCACAACATGCAGAAAATCTCACCCTTGCATTTAAATCATGTAGTACATATAAAAAATGCACCAGAGCCTCATCCAATCCCAGTTCAAGGAGCATCAGCCACAGGTTTGTACAATTTACGTAATCAAATGCTGTTGACAGGTGCATGAATGCTAGGTACAGCAGCAGTGTTTAGCAATGGTATATTTAACTATAATAAGATGGAAGTTTATGCACTGCTCCACTGTACCCAGCCACTCCCTGAACATGTATTCACAAGAATTAAGTATGTTGTTAGCAGTGGTCCAGTCCCTTATTTCATAAAAATAAATCTGCCAATGATTTTGACAATGGTATCAGTAAGCAAAATGGGGCAGTAACACCTGAGTTCCGAGCAATTGCTCTTTTTAAATATAGGGACGATATTTAAGGTTCACCAATATCTAGGAAATTGCTTGGCATCTAAATTGTTAAAGGCATTGACCAACAATGGTGCCCGTGGATCAAATTGCATTTCACCAAATCGATTGGCATCCCATCGGGCCCAGGAGCTATATTTGTAGGGCTCTAAGTTATTGCTTTAGTTACTTTCACCAGTGAACAAGCATTTGCAATGCAATAGGTCTCAAATCTGTGAGAGTTAGAGCTGTTGGAGTAAACGACAATGGGGGTCATTATGACCCCGGCGGTCGTCATTAATATGGCGGTAAGTACTGCCAACAGGCTGGCGGTACTTACCGCCATGTTATGACATGGGGGGTTGGCTGGAGCCAACCCGCCAATATACTATACCGAGCGCCACGGCAGTAACAGCCGCCGGGCTGGAGAAATCCATCTCAAGCCCGGTGGCCGTCATTGTTCCACCTGCGAGATTATGAGCCCGCCTACCGCCATGGTTTCTGTGGCGTTCGTAACACCATGAAAACCATGGCGGTAGGCACTATCAGTGACAGGGAATTCCTTCCCTGTCACTGATAGGGGTTTCCTTCCCCTCCATCTCCAGTTCCCGCCCCCCACCTCTCCAAAGCCCCCTCCCCACCCGCTACATTCACGCCCCCTTCACACACACACACACACACACACACACGCATACACACCCCCATTCCCACATGCTTACACGCATGCATACATCAATTCACACACACATCCGCACACACTTTCAAACATACACGCAGACATGCAGACACATTACACAACATACACACACTCACACCTCCATACATGCACACACGCATTCAACATGCAACACACACCCGCAGCCATGCACACATAAACATTCATACCCCCCACACACACACAACACCATCCCTCCTCCCCTGTCGGAGACCTGACTTACCTGTGTTCAGGGGGTCCTCCGGCAGGGGACGGGAAGGGGCGCTGCTGACACCAGCAGCGCCCGCCAGCAGCACACCGCTAGGCTGTATTATTGGTCATAATACGGTTGGCGGCGGTCTACTGGCGTGGCTCTGCTGGTGGCAGCAGCATCACCTTACCGCCATCCGCCGGCATGGCCACAGCCGGATTTCTGCCATTCTTGTGGCAGAAATCCAGCTGTGGTCATAATACGATGGATGGCTGGTAGCCACGGCGATGGTCTTTTGGCGACCGTCGCCGCGGCGGTAGCCAGTTTTTACGCCAATGTCATAATGAGGGCCAATGTCTTTTACCTAAATGTTTTGGTTTGGAGTGTAGTGGATGTATGCCAGGTGCCACAGCAACCCTCCCAGGCCTGTCACTGCAGGAGAGAGGACACAACAAGGCTGCCATTTTGGGAGTGTTTTTGCCTCATTCCTACAGACTGGCTGTGACACCCTAGAGATGCATCCCTTTCTAGTATGTTTACCTAGATATTTATAGCACCAAACAAGCCACAAATAGGCACCTTCATGGCATTTAACCCAGAAAATAAGGGGGTAAAAAGAGTTAGGAGCAAAGAACAGGGGCCAGCCATATATTTTTGTGTTAAATGTTTAAAGGAATTATTATTGGCAATACCAGCCTAACTTTTAAAAACACTATTTATAAAGAGAATATCAGAAGAGGCAGCTTAACTGCAAATGAATTATAGAGATTTTGTTAAGAATAGCACCTGCTTTGCAGCGCTATGAAATGGCAGAACATGTATTACCAAGTGCTGTATTAAAAAAAAAGAGTTATTTTCAGACTGCCCCAACACGCAACAGACAAAGAACCCTAGGGGAGTGGATATGTTGTAATGGCCAGAGTTGCTGAACTTGGAGCTGGGGAACATGGTTCAAATCTTTTCGCTGGCTCACAGCCTGTGACTGTCGGCAAATCACTTAATCTCACCTTGCCACCAAAATGAATGTATTATTGTGTAATGTAACTGGTGCTCGTGTAAAGCACTGTATTGAGTTTGCACTAACTGAACTTTATTTGAAGAGGCCCAATTTACATCCAAAAGGTAGATGTCTTTGCTATCAAGCTTGAGGCCGTGAAGTGCTTGGGTCTGGCGTCACAACTCTTTTTACACCATTTTTGAGACAACACAGTTCATCTTCTTGCCTAGAACTAACCTTCGTGCTTGGTTGGTGATCCTCCGGAGGTTAACATGCTATCGCCAAGTGTTAAGCTCTACTCAAGTCAGTTGGTTAATGCATCCACTGCAGAGATCGTGACAGAACGAGAATGTCATAGATTACAATCCTGACATAACTTTTTCACCTCTTCATCTCTGCAAGGTCGATGCAAATGAATTATAGCGATATTATTAAGAATGGCACATGCTTTGCATTGATATGAAATGGCAGAACCTGTACTACCAAGCACTATATAAAAAATAAGTTATTCCCAGACTGCGTCAACACGCATCAGACAAAGAACCCTAGGGAAGAGGATGTGGCGTAAAGGCTAGAGCTGACAACTTTGGCCATGTGGAATACGGTTCGAGTCTTGGCGCTGGCACAACAACCTGTGATTCTGGGCAAATCACTTAGGGGGTCATTCCAACTCCTGCCGGCGGCGGTAACCGCACTCCTGGCGGGAGCCTCCGAATGACCGCACCGCGGTCAAATGACCGCGGCGGTCATTCTGAGTTTCCCGCTGGGCTGGCGGGCGACCGCCAGAAGGCCGCCCGCCCAGCGGGAAACCCCCTTCCACGAGGATGCCGGCTCCAAATGGAGCCGGCGGAGTGGAAGGGGTGCGACGG
Organism: Pleurodeles waltl; assembly: GCF_031143425.1. NCBI lineage: Eukaryota > Metazoa > Chordata > Amphibia > Caudata > Salamandridae > Pleurodeles > Pleurodeles waltl. The sequence goes on from NC_090443.1 coordinate 332,765,212, forward strand.
GTGCAGTTGCACCCGTCACGATTTTCAGTGTCTGCCACGCAGACACTGAAAATCTATGTGGGGCCTGGCGGGAAGGGGGTCGGAATCCCCATGGCGGCGCTGCTTGCAGCGCCGCCGTGGAGGATTCCCTGGGGCAGCGGGAAACCGGCGGGACACCGCCGGTTTCCCGTTTCTGACCGCGGCTGTACCGCCGCGGTCAGAATGCCCATGGAAGCACCGCCAGCCTGTTGGCGGTGCTTCCGCGGTCATTGGCCCTGGCGGTCCATGACCGCCAGGGTCAGAATGACCCCCTTAATCTCCTCTTGCTACTAAAAATTTATGTGTTTTTGTGTAATGTAACTGGTGCTCATGTAAAGTGCTGTAAAAGCTTTGAATTGAATGTGCGCTAACTGAACTCTATTTAGAGAGGCCCAATTTACATCTAAAAGCTAGATGTTTTTTGGTATCAGGCTTGAGGCCGTGAGTCACAACACCATTTTGGAGACAACATCATTTGGCATCTTCTTGCCTAGAACTAACCTATGTACTTGGTTGGTGACCCTCCAGAGTTTATCAAGACATGCTATTGCCTAGTGTTAAGCTCTACTCAAGCTAATTGATTAATGCACCCACAGCAGCAGTCTTGACAGAATGAGAATGTCACAGGTTACAATTCTGACATTGCTTTTTCACCTCATCATCTCTGCAGGGTCGATGCAAATGAATTATAGCAATTTTGTTAAGAATGGCACCTGCTTTGTAGTGCTATGAAATGGCAGAACCTGTATTACCAAGCTCTTTATAAAAAAATAACAAGTTATTCCCAGACTGCCCCAACACGCAACAGAGAAAGAACCCAAGGGAAGAGGATGTGGCATAAGGTCCAGTGCTGCTGACTTTGGAGCTGGGGAACACTGTTTGAGTCTCGGTGCCAGCTCTACAACGTGTGATTCTGGGCAAATCACTTACTTTCCCCTTGCTACCAAAAATTAATGTGCTCTTGTGTAATGTAACCGGTGCTCATGTAAAGCACTGTAATACCTTTGTATTGAGTTCTCGCTATATAAAACTTCAAAAAATAAATAAAGCTCTCCAATACCTTCAAGTCAAGTTTGCACTACATAAAACTGCAAAAAAATACTGACATAGCTTCTTCATCTCTGCAAGGACAATGCAAATGAGTTATAGAGATTTTTGTTAAGAATGGCACCTGCTTTTCAGTGCTACGAAATGGCAGAACCTGTATTACTAAGATCTATATAAAAAAACAGACAAGTTATTCACAGACTACCCCAAGACAGCAGACAAAGAACCCTTGGGGAGAGGATGTGACGTAACGCCCAGAGCTGCAGACTTTAGAGCTAGGGAACACAGTTTGAGTCTTGGTGCCGGCTCACCGTCCTGTGATTTTGGGCAAATCGCTTACTCTCCCCTTGCTACCAAAAATTAATGTGTTGCTTTGTAATGTAACCAGTGCTCATGTAAAGCACTGTATTACCTTTGTATCGAGTTTGTGCTATATAAAACTGCAAAAAAATAATAATAAAAAAATGCTCCAATACCTTTGTGTCGAGCTCGCGCTACATAAAATTGAAAAAAATAAAAATAAATACAAAAGACCACGCAGACATCACAAAGAAATAGCAAGCTGCCCGAAACCAAGGAAAATGAAGAAACAACATACTGTCATGAGCAAAGCTGCGAGGCAAAAGAAAAAATAGTGAGCCAACACAGAGCTTTCTAGCAGATCGTGCAATAATTTATGTGACAGGATCAGTCTCCAAGGCGGTAACAAAACCGCCTCAAGACGAGACAAACGTAAACATTTACCAGTGACATCAAAGGTTTTTGAAAGGCAGGCCCAGGAACAAATTAAAGTGATGTGCATGGCTAAAGCCCACAGAATATCTTACAACAGGTCGAAAAGTAGCACTTGTGTGCTGCTATGCTCGACCTAAAAACTAGCTTCATTCTCCCCCTGAAATGAGTCACTAGTTCAGTTGGTGGAGGGCTGCAAATAGAATCACGGTGAAAGCCTAAAAACAGACAATCCACTGATCACCAGTAATATAACTGCACGTCAGTGTGTTACCATACCGCATGCCCAGATGGGAAAAAATATAATCTATTAGAGAAGTGCATCTCTTCCATAGAAAGTAGGAGTAAAATTATCATCATCATTCACGCTCTCAAGCATGTTGACAAGATTGTGTGCTATGGAAAAACTGCCCAAGTCTATGCTCCTACAGTCTGCTGAACTATCTAAGTGATAAGAGGCCAATTCATCCGCAATGATAGTAATTGCTGACAATTTGGCATTCAAATCCTGGGCAATGATTATATTCCAGTCCTCTAAAGACAAACTATGGGGCAAATGTATCAAAAGTGGTGCATCATGTTATGATGCACCACTTTTCTTGCACCCCATTGTGCCCCCCTAACGCCACAATGTGTGTGCTGTATTTATGATACGCAGCACCATAGCACATGTTAGGGAACTACCATCAAAAATGTTGATGCTAGTTTGGTGCTTTGCAGGATTAGCGCCAAAAAATATTGACGCTAATCCTGCAAAGTGAAAGAAGGCCCATTGGAAACAACAGGAGACTCATTTTAACACCTGCTTTAAGCAGGCATTTAAAATTAAACATTTTCTAGGCCTCCAAACGCCGGAACGCCTCGTTGCATGCATGATGCATGGTGCAAGCATAATGTGGTGCAAGGGTTTACAAAGTGTCGCAACATGTGCATTGCATCACTTTGTAAATATGGCGTTTTTGCCAACCTAACGCCACTTAGTGTAAAAAATATGATGTTAATGTGGTGCAAGATAGCACTAGGGCCTTCTTAAATCTGGCCCTATGTCTATCCTTTATATTTTCAAGGAAGCCAAACAGATTAGAGAAATTAGCACAAATAGGATTCAGAAAAAAATTGTTATATAAAATTGAATACATGTTGAACTTGCACCTTCCGTAGATAAAAACATCTGAATTTCATATCTATGGGGGTCATTCCGACCCCGGCGGTCAAGGACCGCCGGGGCCGGGGATGCGGGAGCACCGCCAACAGGCTGGCGGTGCCCCGCAGGGCATTCTGACCGCGGCGGTTTGGCCGCGGTCAGACCAGGAAAACCGGCGGTCTCCCGCCGGTTTTCCGCCGCCATGGGGGATTCCGACCCCCTCACCGCCATCCTGTTCCTGGCGGTTCCGACCGCCAGGAACAGGATGGCGGTGAGGGGTGTCGTGGGGCCCCCGTAAGAGGGCCCCACTTTGAATTCCAGTGTCTGCTTTGCAGACACTGGAATTCGCGACGGGTGCCACTGCACCCGTCGCACATCCTCCACTCCGCCGGCTCCATTCGGAGCCGGCATCCTCATGGAGGGCTGTTTCCCACTGGGCTGGCGGGCGGCCTTTTGGCGGTCGCCCGCCAGCCCAGTGGGAAACCCAGAATACCCACGGAGGTCTTGTGACCGCGCAGCGGGATTCTGGCGGTTCCCTCCAGGCGGGCGGCTCCCGCCGCCCGCCGGGGTCAGAATGACCCCCTATGTTTCCATAACCTTTATACCTACTTTCAAGGACAACTTTATCCATATTGACAGACCTCCTTTGAGACGGCCATCCGAGATGGAATAGTAGAGATAGATTGTCATGCATAGGCATCATAGGCCAATGGGAAAATGGCCCATGTTTCCTGAAGAAAAAAATATGTCATATTTGCTGACCATATACTTCCACTCAGGCAATGACAATTTAGAGCTAATTCCCCCAGTGTTCCGTCTCATAAAAGTAACAAGATGGAAAATGATTTTCCTTAGATCTTGATGCAGGATAACAGTTAGTCAAAACTATTTGCTCTTGTTTTATCCTTTAAGGGGGCCTGCTTAAGCCAGTCATTTGACAATTTTTCAAATTTCTGCAACTCTATTCCCAAGTGGTAAATTTCCCATTGATGCTGATTAATAGTTTGGCAGAGGTCAGACCAGGCATTAAAATGAGGTCTTGCCACAACTACATAAGGAAAACACACAGAAGGAACCCTGGCAAGCAAATGGACAACATGGACCTGTTACTGCTATGGCTTGGCTCCCGGAGAAAATGACAGCAATGACACCAAGTGCCATCAGCACCACTGCAGCAACCTCAACCACCACCACTGCAACCACAAAGGCAGCACAGAAGGAGGGAGAGAATATACCACACACATGCTTGCATCCTTGGCCTCAGGGATGAATAGGTCATCAGACTTTACTGTCCCACACAGGAGTCCATCATACGGCTGCTCCACCACATTGCTCCTGACATCACAGCAAGAGTGGAAAGTCACACAGTCATACCACCCATGACCAGACTATTGGCTGTCCTCCACATGCTGGCCTCTGGATCATTTCAGACCACTGCAGCACAAGTGGGTAGTATCTCACAACCATCCCTTTCTGCCTTCCTTCCTATGGTCCTGGACACCATCATCCGCCTCACACCCCAACGCATCCTGTTCCCTAACACCCAGCAGCTGCAGCAGGAGACCAAACAAGGATTCTACCAAATTGCTGGGTTCCCGCATGTGTTGGGTGTAACGAGCTGCACACATGTTCAACTTGTCCCTCATGCTGCAATGGAAAACCTCTTCAGGAACAGGAAACTCACACACTCAATGTGCAGGCCATTGTGGGACATTGTGGAGTATTTAACAATGTTCTTGCTAAATATCAGGGCAGTGTCCATGATGCCTACATCTTCAGACACTCTACAATAATCAACGCTTCCAGGATGGACCGTATGGCAGTGGCCTACTCGTAGGTAAGCCAGCATACATTTCATAACACAGACAACACAATAAACAAGTGGAAAAAACAATATATTTACCACATACACACACATGGCCAGGAAAACACACAACTACACATGCCACCGGCTTCACTACACCACGTTCAATGCACATCACCCTCACATACACCCATATGTACAAGTTCTTAGCACCACCTGACTGACACCATACACTGACTGAAACTGTACATGATGGTCTGGTGGAGCAATGTCCCCTCTTCATTCAAAAGCTGGGGTCAAACCACTACATGTGTCCACATGTTCATCACAAAATACAGGTCCTTCACACATAACACTTAGCATGGAATAGTTAGCTATGTGTATTGCATTGGCCATGTAACTGTCAAACAACTCACATATTGGCACTGCCCCACATCTGTAGAAACCTGAGGCTGCACCGACAAATAATGCCACCGTAGTGGTGGCATCACCATTCACATATCATCAAAATATTCCTGATGTACTCATTGTGTTCACCTTTCCCTTGTGTGGTTCATAGTGCAGCACCCATTGAATTAGAACATCACCATCATTGATAGATCATGTGTAGGAATGCACGCCTCACAGCACACAAACAATCATACTTGTAAATCCCAGATCTCCCACCCATGATACAAGGGTGCCAACAGTGGACTGTGGCAGCTGAACTACTGCCAGTGCACTGGTAGAGGCCAGAAAGGCAAAACATTAAGGAGACAGGGGACTTTGCAGGGCTGGACTGGTTATGGCGGGCAGTGCATAAAAGCATCTCATGCCCTGTCCTGTCCTACAGGTGTCTGCAAACTTGTTGCATACATCGCAATACATCACATACAACTGTGCCACACTGTGCATGTGAACCACATACACATATGCATGCTAGCCAGCAATTGGCAACAATAACACTTTGTACAAGGGAGGTAATTCAAGGCCAAGGGGGTGGGATTCACATCCAACACACAGGGTACAACATCTGTCTTTATGGCACACAACACACAAAATAAGCAAACATAACTCTTCTGCAGGTGTAAAGTTATGGGACAAATATAGATAACACCATACATATTCTTCATCGGTTAACTGTCGGACCAGAAATTAATCAACAATTATCAGGTTCCTGAGGCACAACCGATGACGGGAAAGTGCTCCACCACACACCAATACAACCATGCATTCAAAAACAGAAACATACACAACACTTGATGCAAGCATACATACAAACACCCCCACCGGACCGCAGACATATATACAAACACCCCCACCAACTGCACCCATACATATAAATACCCCCACCCAATCACACACATCCAGACACGTACCCCCTCCACATTCAAACACACACACACCCTCTGCATACATGCACACACCTCCCTCCATGCACGCATACAGACACACATGCATGCACACCCATTCTGACACGCACACACATTTGCTAGCACACATACATGCACACACCACACACATGCACCTACCACTATCACCCCCCCTTCAGTTGGTCCACCTACCTGTCGTGTCTGCACAGCAGCCCACATTGAGGTGGCCATCCGGGAGGGGGTGGATATTGGCAGTTCCACTTCCAATGCTGCACCACCGTGCCAAATTACTTCTTGTAAAATGGCAGACGGAGTCCTTGTGGCGTGGCAGTGCTGGCAGTGGAACCACCTCTTACCCGCCGTCGGTTAGGCCAATGGTGTCGGATTTCTGCCTGTGTGTGGGGGAAATCCGTTGATGTGTCATAATGCGGCAGTCTTTGGACTGCCAACACTGACGGTCTTTTGGCGCCCACTTTGACGGCAGTTTTGGCAAAAGACTGCCAAAGTCAAAATGACCACCTATGTGTTATACCTACATTATGAGTTCTATCACATATGTACGCTCACAGTATACACATTGTACACATGTGGAAACATGTATGTAGAAAAGGTCCTCATACACATTTCCAAACAGTATCTGTCCTCCCATGCATCACACACACCTACAAACATATGGAAACACATTCCAATGTTACTGGTACACAGTGAAATACTCAATGCTGTTGCCCTAGCATTCAAACAACAGTGATGCATAGCACATGTAACTAGAACTGTGAATCTGGGTGCCCTGTCAGCCTTCCCTCTAAAATCCATGCCCGTCATGCATCACAAATTTTGACACATACGGTAGTACTTCATACATCGCAAATACCAAAAATAACACCACGCACCTGCACATCTAAACTAAATCATCAGGCCTTGTCAGCCTTCATACAAAAATTCACTCATAGCCATCATGCGTCAAAAATAATTATGCATATAAGAAAACATGATCAGGAAGTGATATAATAGGACTTCCTTGCTGCACACATGGAAAAGTGAATTTGCTTTCACTTTTACAGTACAGTCTTGTAGTCTGTGCTTGGGAGAGGTTGCATGGTGCTTGTGCTGGTGTGAGGAGTGGTGGCTTTGGAGTCTTTTGTGCTGTGTGCTGTCTGTGTCTTGTTCTTTTTGTAATTTATGTCATTGTATTTGTAAATATGTGTCCTGTTATTGTGTCAGTATTGATTGTGTGTTTGTCTTAGGGGTAGATAAGTTTGTTGGGGTAGTTGGGGAATTGTATTTTTATTATTTTTGCTTGGTATTTAGGTTGCAGTGGAGGCATACTACAACATGTCAGGAAAGGGCACAGAGAATGACTGGGGATGAACTGGGAGCCTTCATCTCGTTGGTCTGACACTACCTCCCTAACATGGTGACCATGGGGGGCCATGTGATAATGGACTACTACACAAAGGCATTGAAGCTGCTCTGGGGGAAGGTGCTGCACCAGCTCATACGCATCTTCTTGGTCTGGCGTACTGACCACCAGTTAAAGCATCTGTGGGCAGGCCTCATCTCCTGTGAAAGGGATCTCCTGGGTCACCTGGTGACTCGGGTCAGCAGAACTGTTAGTGAGTATCCCTTAAACAAAGCAACATCCTTATTTCCATTTGCATGACAGCAGGACTTAAGGATTACTTCTGCGTGTCATGACAAAGGTGAGGACAGCAATTTCTGTGTCTCAGCCAACCTACATTCATAAAAGGTCAGGAATACACTGGTTGCTGGCAATTCGCACATTCTTTTCTTTGTACCTTGTGTATTGCATATACATGTTGAAGTGCATTAAATAAAACACACGTGTAATGGTGCATGGAATCATGTTTTCCAGGCACAACTGTCCATGTCCATCATGGGCTTGACAACTGAGGAAACTTGCATAGTAATTTTTAAGTGATGACAAACATGACGCTGGAGTACAGGTAGACATGGATGTGTGTGTTCCTTGAGTCATGTATGTGCAGAGTGACACAAGGACCCAAATGTAAGAAGGGCTTAGGGGCTCATTCTGCAACATAGGTGTCATACATTTTTAAGGTAATCTGGCTGATGGAGGCAAGTATTGCCACATCATATGTCAAAAGGTGTGCAGTGCAAGCATTGTGGCACTTTTAAATCCTGGCATCACATATTGCCTGTGTCAGGCATGATGAATGCAAAAGGTGTGTTCCGGCGGTAGGAGGAACACAAAAACTGAGCATTTAAATCTGCTGGTTTCCACTGCGCCAATTATGGAGGTTACCTGAATGCATGCCTAAGACAGGTTGGTAAGATGATACTCCCATTGTTTTCAATGTGCCTAATTTCACTTAGCTGTTTTGGCACCTTCATGTATGGTGAAAAGCATTAGAAATGGCAACATAATGTCATAGTTTACAACACTAATGTCCTAACATGAGCCATGATGCTCAGTGTGTCAAATATGGCACACACACTGTGGATTTAGGTGATGGTAGGGGGCCGCAGCAAAAGTGGAACCTCTGAGTTGATGCTCCATTTACACATAGATTTTCAACATACTCCTAAGCTTCTGACAATTGACAGTGTCCCATTCCCTAGAAATTGTTACGTATGTATTTGAGATATGTACGTATGGGTGAATTCCATATCTGTCCATGATTTAGTGGGCTAACAATGTCTATCTAATTGTCATCCTATTGATGCCAGTTGGTCATTCCTAAACCTAAGTTAACTAAGTCAATCAGTTTAGCAAGTGGAGTGTGTAACAGTTGTTCATGCTTTATTTTGTTCTACAATCACAAAGTTATGTTTTCCTGTAATCTCTTGCAGGTAGGCCTGCACCCTACACTGTTCGTGAAGTTTCGTGATTTGAAGACCCCGATGCAGCCAGTAAGTGTTACCTTGTATGTTGAATGTGTAGATCAAGGGTTGTGTGTGAGGCAGTATGATGTGTGCGATGCCATGTTAAAATGGCATGTGTGCCATTTAAGACACCACAATCTATTCTTGGGTATTGACAGTATATCTGGTGTTATTTTGAGGATGTGGAATACAACAAAATGATGCACAATGTGTGCTGCAATGGATTTGTGAGTTTTTTGAATAGGTAAATATGCACAGAAACACAGTGTCAGAGGTGCTGGGTTTCAGAAATGTATGTATGTTGGCATGATAGTTGTCACAGCAGATGTTACTGCACTGTGTGCCACACTTAGCACAATGTTACTCTGGACATGGTACAATTTATGTCCATCTGTAGAGGTCTCCTAGGGGCTTATCAATGAGACACTTGCACCCCCGCTGCTTCACTTCTCTTCGGAAATGAAGTGATGTACCAGCCATGCAAGGAGCTTTTTGAGAGGGCCAACAATTAGTTGAGTACACATTGAGATTTCAGCTTTTGTTCTGATGATTGTGGTACATGTCTAGGAGTGAAGTAATAAAGATGTGTGCAGGTGAACCTACATGAGCTACCCATCATGATGCGTGTGAGCGAGTGTGGTCACATCACGTGTATGAGATGTGCATGCTGACTGTTTACCTCATACTTATGAGATGTTAGAAGCTTGTACACAGATAGTGTACAACATTGAATAGCTGTTATTCCTGCAACATGAACAATATTTCGTACATGCTTGGGAGGCAGATTGGTATAGTCTTTGGGCTTCACGTTGTTTTATGAGATCTGGTGGGCAGCATGTGCCATCTGTAGATGCTGTTTCAATTGCATGTTTTTACTTCCTCTGCCCAACACAGTTTCTGATGACATGTTCCCCTCACGTTTTAGCAGCCTCAATGACTCCAGCACAGAACCCTGCCTTTCATAAAAGGGCACAGAGGTTCTGAGAGGGTACCGCAGGATGGCCAGGCGATACAGACTTAAGAAAACATCGTGGCAGGCTTTTCCGCATTGAGGACTGGGCAAACATTCTGCTACTAGCAAGCACACTACTGGAACCTCAAAACAGAAGGTCAGGGGTGGGTCTGCAGGTTCCACCCCCTCAACATCAACGGCCCCTACCACAACAGCATCCCAGCCACAGCCAAGACCAGCTCCCACTGCCTCCGAATTTGAGGACAAAATGAGGAAGGACATGGCCGAGATCAAGTCGAGGTTGGCTAAATTAGAAGAGGCAAATTAGAGGAATTATTAACTATGAAAGTGCACCAAAAAAGAAGATGAAGAGGCACTGACTTTGAACCCTTTCCATATCCCAGTACCTTCCCTTCCCCTAGTTATAATTGTAAATAATTTTATTGGGTTTTAGATGGGTAGGCATAGGTAAGGTAACATAGAGTAGGTTAGTTTTAAACATAGTTGGTATAGTTAAGGGGTGGAATTTAGGGTTCGATTTTGTTTTGGGTGGTATTTGGAGGGGGGGTTTGTATAGGGGCATATGTTAATAAAAAATATAAAAATATTTTTTTTAAATTCAAGATAAAAAACAAAAATTATATATTTGTTTAGGCTATAGGTTTAGTTAGTGTATGTTTAGCTTTAGTTCATGTTGTCCTTCTCATCTATTGTATTTTAAGGGGGTGTGGGGACCAATGTTTATTGTGTGGCGTTACATGTATAAGATACGTTTAGATAAGGATAGTTAGCTGTAGGGATAAGTTAAGATTAGTTAGTATAGGTTAGGTTAGGAAAGGGAAGGTTAGTGTGTAGTTTAGGTTTTTCATAGGTAGAAGTTTTTAGTATTAATAAATCATGTTAGTTTCCTACAGTATGGTGTCCATGATGATTGACTGTCTGGGTGTCACCATATATGCACTGGGCGTGTTAGACAAATGCCTTTAGGTCTGCATTCAATATTGATTAACATATGTAACTATGTGTATTCCCTATAACCCAGTACCTGTCGGATTGGCAGCGGTATGACATCAGCTACTCAATACACTATTCAGCTCAGTTCCTGACACTGTGCATGGATACAAAATCTAAAACAGGTAATCAGGCACCATCTATTGTTTTTGGTTAAGTAATGTCACATTTATTGTTCAAAGGTTTAGAACATTGCACTTAACCTCATTTGGGGAATGGATACTGGCACACTAACGGCTTCCCCTCACAGTCTCACATATGCCTTTCTTGTTTGTCACATCAATGTTCTGCTGGTACAATAATCAGAAATATTTCCAGACATTTTTGTTCTGAACCAAACATGCCATATGTAAACGTGCATGGTACCTATTTAATACATGCTTGGAAGATTCCGAAATTTTGTGGGAGTACACAATGCTATCAGTCACATTAATCATGTTCGAGTCATGTTTGTGGCTTTGTGTCTGACAGAAAGCCACACATGTCTCTTTGTTCAGTACTGGTTGTCATAGCTTCACACAATGCATACATTTGAAACAGTCGATGGGTCACTGAAATAAGCCGAACATATGTGAATATGGTAATTTATTTATATGTGCAAGTTTTGTTTCAGATGATGTCCAATGTACAGTTCATTGACCCCATGAGAGAGCCCAAACCATTGAATGTCCAGTTAGAGTCCAAGGGTGAGGGACATGTCACAAGACATGTGTGGGAGAGGCGTGCATCAGTGAGGAGGTGTTTAAATTGACAATAGGTAGGAAGTGGGACTATGACAGTACATACATGATAAGTCAACAGTGGTAGAGTGAAGAGGGCACATTGCCAGCTGTAACTTAACTTGGCATGATCTTAAGAACAGAACTAAAGAGATACTGTCCATGTGGCACAGACTGTAGCTACAGGGTGTTTTTTCTGGTGAATGTTGTTCCTTTCACATCTTCCTCCTCTGATGTGTGTGGTATCTCCTGTGTCATGGGTGGTGGTGTTGAAGTTGAGGGTGGCACACACACATAAGGGTATAGAGATGTGGAAACAAAGGTCCCGGCAGCTGCCATTTGTGGGAAAGCAAAAAGCATCACTGTAGCAAGGAGGTACTGCTGGTTTAGCAACACAGCATCTACATCACAGTGGTAGGCAGCCATGGGAGGCCTGATGCTGCTACATGGATTCCAGGACATTTTGGTTAGCTCTCATCCTGTTGTCAATCATGCTGCTGCCACTTTGGGAGGGCAATCGTTCCAGACTTATTCAGACTGAGGCACCTCTGCACTCCCTCTAGGCTGGCTGCCATGGTCTCCATCCCCACCCGCATCTGCTGTGCCAGCTCCTGCTGGACTCCTACCACTGTCCTCTGAAAGGTAATGTCTGGGTCCTCAAAGTTCAGGGCTGTGGCTGCACTGGTCAGTGCTGTGTGTTGGTTGTTGGGTGGTTCATGTGGATACCCCACAATTCTGTGTGTCCTCTCTCTGACTGGAGATGGTGTCTGGAAGGAACCCAGGACATCCTGGAGAGTGTCAACATTGATGGTTGGCAGCTGGTCATCCACATCATCAGATAAATCCAGGACAGGCAGCTCCACAGGAGTTAAGGCTTCATCCCCTGCAATGGGATAGTGGAATGTCAGTCTTGGACTGTAGTGGCTGTTGACGTAAGTCATCATTTACTTGCTACTGGTGACTTAGTGACATGGTACAGACTCACACATCAAGGCACACATTTAGGGACCGCTAGTGGCACACTGTGCCACCTCAGCATCATTTCTGTGGAGTCACCATTGGCACAATCTGCCAGTCCACATTTCCAAGTGTGTTCCACCTACCTTGAATGAGTTATCATGGTCTTCGGCATATGTACCCCTTTCATTGATTTGAATGTGTACATATGCATGCCATAGGTGTTGATAGGGATTTTTGCAGACACCACAAATTGAGGATAATTTGCATCTGATTTTACAGATATTTGAGTAAGTAACTGACTCCTCTGCCACCTTACGTGTGTTTTTAGAGTGATGGAAGGGTGTGAGCTGTCCACATGCATCCTCCTAGCTACTTTGAGTCATGTGTCCAGAATCCTGCACTTGTGCGATTTAATCACCTTGTGTGTATGTGTGGAAACAGGAATTTCTCCATTCCATTCCTGCAAAACAACACTCATCCATGCATCACAGGTTTACTTGTTGCATAGCTTCAAGGATGCCTGCATTTCTGGCTGAGTGTTGTTTTGCTGGAAGTTAGACCTTCCTGTTTGCACACATACACACAAGGTGGTTCATCGTTACGATGTGTGGTGCAGGATGCTGAATACATAAGTCAAAGTGGCTAGGACTATGCATATGGAAAGCCCACCCACGTCTATCACTCTGACATTACACGTGGCATGGCATGAAGACCTGACACATTTTGAGGCTAGTTGATGTGTGGATGCATCATGTTGGGACACCACTCCAAGGGTGGTATTATAGTCGTAGTACTAAGGACTGACATTGTTGTAGTCCTATTGTGGACTACTTTCAATGTGAGTTGCAATCAACATGAATCATTGTAAGTGGCATACAGGTTTCCTGTTAGTTGACTTGCAGGATGTGTATCTTCCTGCACATGTGCATTTGGACCGGCAAGAGGGGCACCCTTATACCATGCAGATTGTGTGGCAAAGTTGGTATTGTCTATCATTTCTTTTGCCATAACCAGGGTTAATAGAGCGATGCATTGACTATCTGTGACAACTACACATACCCGCACATTTGAAATGATGCTGCACAGCACAGCAAGCTTCATAAATGTGCCATAAAGCCCAGACACAGATATCATAGTGCTCTACCAATGAGGAATTTCTTAAATTAAACTCCAGTGGTGGATAATAGTAGCTCATAATAACCATGTCAAGTTAAGGCATCTTGCATACCTTATCCTAGCCTAATTCTCATGTGACCGTCACACCTGACACTGCATACAGTTGGCATTCCATGTGTATAGTTGGGATCTTCCCATGCAACACACATGTGACCCACCCAGCTTCAGATGCCTTTAAAAATATGCACATCTGGATTTCGTTCAGTGTAGTCCAACAACTCAACGGTGGTGTGGGAGTGACAAGTGGGTGTGTGACAAGTTTGTATTTCCAAAGGATTTGGATGTTTATTGTGTGCTGCATTGTGCGTCACACATAGGGCAAACTTACTATGTATTTGGTGTATTGATCCTAAATCACCATTTTCTTTGCAGCCCCCTTGCCCCAGTCAACAACACAATGGTAGCACCTTATTTACATTATTGGTCACCATGGTGGACATTTCCACAGTAGCCCCATGAGTTTTGCACTATAGTGGTGCCTTACTGCATTGGCACCACAAATGATGGCACTATTGCAGCAAAGCACAGGGCGGTCCATTGATTACAATGCTTGCGTCACTTTGGCAGGCCTCGCAAATAAGGTTAACAGATAGCACAGTGCAATCTTTATGGATTGTCTGCCTCATTTGTTCTTCCCTCCCTGCGTAAGAAATAGTTCCTTGCATACATCATATCTGGCAAAGGCATATTGTGGTGCAAGGGTGTACAAAGTGGAGCTATGCATGCATTGTGTGACTTTGTTAATGTCGCACAAGGGGAATGGGTGGCTTGAGTCCACATTGGCATCAATGGATATGATGCTAATGTTGTAGTAAGGGCTTGTGAATATGGGTCCCTACTGACACAGTGAGACCACTTGTGGCTGATTTTATGCAGAAGGTGTCCCTTTGTGCACAATGCCAATCATTCCCACTACACAGGCAACCTTTCTACGTGGTGACATGGAAGCTATTTTTACAGCAGCACAGATGATAATAACAGACATGCCCAATAAGTTGTGCATGATCAATTTTGTGCCCATTCCCAATGATGCATGGAGGCGTCTCGCAGTTCTTGCTGCGTGTAGTACATGTTGCCCAATGAGTGGTACACATGGGCAGGTGGTTCAGTGGCACCAGTGAAGGGATTGTTGTGAGTGTTGAGAAATGGTTTGTGCATATAGGGGGAAAGTGTGAGCACATTAGAAGTGTTTGGCCACTATTGTGTCCTCATGCGACCCTTTTGCATGCATTCAGTGTGTCCTATGTGCATCTCCTTTCTGCCATTTGCGAGTTTCAAGATTGCCCCCTCCTGCAACTTACCTTGCATTTGTGGTAGGTCTTGGAAGTTTGCACTGTCCTGTCCTGAGACTCCAATGACCAGCTCCTCCGAGATGATCGCTGCCACCATCTCCTCCAGCTCACCCAGTTCCTCCTGGGGTGCGGGACTTCCACCTCCATTCTGCAATGCTTCCTTTCGGTTCCTGGCAAATTTCTCTTTAGTTCTGCACTTGCAGTTGTGCCAGCGCTTCTTACTATCAGTGACAGTCCTCTTCACCTCTGCCACACTGTTGACTTTGTTGACAATTGACTACCATATGGACTCCATCCTACCTACTGGCAATTTAGAGGTGACAAAGAGCTGGTGTTGGTGCTTCGTCATCACTCTCTGACCAAGTTGGGATTCTCCTCTTCATTGAAGTGACACTTCCTCTTTCTTTTCCCCTTCTCCTGTGATTTTTTTTCCCATCCTGGCTTGTACTGGACTGATTGGGGTCTGTCTGGGATCTCTCCTGTCCTGCATTCTCCATCTTGAGTCCTTGTGGCTTCTTTAGCTTTCTTACTGACTTTTTTTTATGCCAAATGGCGCTAGCACGATTAGCATGAAAAACATGCTGTTAATCAGGCTAAAACCACTTTTGCAGCATTAGCTTGATTTTTCATTATGACATGTCACAATGGTTAGCATCATTTCCCGCCCGCGTGCACGGACCCCGGAGCATAACAAACACACATATATATGTATGAAATGTCTAAGAAAAATAACGTTTTAGTATAGAATTTCAATTCAAATATAATATATACATGTGTAAAGAGCAATGCAGTCTATTTCGAGAAACAGGCTAAAAATGCTTTATTTTTTGGAGTTTTTTTTGTTTTCAAAGATAAATCAAAAACTTCAATTAAAGTTAAAGAAACTTTCTGTAGTCAAAGTAGAAGGCATAGAAAGTACAAGCAATACATTTTAAAAGAGAAAAACTTCATTGAAAATAAAGGAGCATTATTAGCCAATAGGCTGCATGCAGGTTAATACAGGAGAACCAAAAAATTGGCACCGTGCCTTTAAGGCCCTGAGCACCTCCAGTATCCTACCATGCGTCAGGGGTGAGATTGAGGTGACAGTTGGTTCACAGTTAGGTGAGTACTTTTTTCCGGTGATAATGAGCAAAAGACTAGACACATGAGTATCGTTGCACTTCTACAAATCGTGTCCGGGGAGGAGGGTGTGTTGTTTATGACTTTGATGAGGATACCCCTGGAAGAGAACTAGGATTTACAGGTAAGTAACTTATCCTTTTGTAGCATTATCTTGATTTTTCTGTATGACGTGTCACAATGGTTAGCATAATTTTTTTTATGCTAACCTTTCCTCAGCACCATGGTGCGCCATTTTATAAATGCGATGCATGGATGGCGCTAAGGAATGTCCTTATGCGGCATTAATTTGTTTGAAGTACAACTGCGCTAACGCAGTTGTGCATCATTTTTCATAAATTTGGAGCTTAATGTTTTTCACACACTTTCTGACATCAAAATAATTCTCCCTTTCATGCTGAAGTTTCACTTCTAATTCCCTCCATTCACCATCACTATCGCACTTCAACCCTTTTCCCCACATCATCCATTACGTATACGGTTTTGTATTTGTAGATCTCCCTTTAAAATGTTGAAGTACCATTTTTCCAGTAGTAGCATGTGGTGACATAGAGTACGCCGCAATTATTTCATACAATACCTTCCGTCACTCTTAATTGTTCATCCTGGCTAATTGTATACATTTTTTAAAGGTTTTATCTAATCTTTCAATTGCACCATTTGCCTCAGGATGATAAACAGAACTCCTTTTATGACATATGCACAGACCTGAAAGTAACTTTCCCTTTCCTGTGAACAAAACTGAGGACCATTCCATTATCTGACAAGACTTAATTAGGATAACTCCTTTTAAAATATTTCCTCCAAAAATGTAATAACACTTGTTGTGGAAATATCTTACACAAACCACTTCAATCCACCTGGAACAGAAATCCATAAAAACCATTAAATACGTTGTGCAATGTTCTCCATGCAAAGATCCCACAACATCTATTGCAACTTAAATCCACGGACATTTCTGAGGTTCCCAGCAAACCATAGGATTTTGCTTAGTTTTCAATACTTTGTCACTTATGTTACAATGTATAAAGTTTCTAGCTACCCGCCCCACCTCAATATCTATACCTGCCCACCAGAGTTGTAAGCTTAACCTCTTCTTTGTTTTAGCTATTCCCATATGTCCCTCACGTGCTAACTTCAGCAATTTGCTCCACATCTCTTCAGGCAGAACCAGTCTTGTACCACTTGTAAAACCCATTAACTACAGCCAACTCCTCTTTTACCAAGACTAGTTCAATCTTCTTAAAAAGTACTGCATCCTTCGCAATTTCAACCTTCCAAATATCTTCTTCCACTGCCCCCATAGTAATTTCACAAACACTCATTTCAGCTTCCAAAAAATCCTTTTGTGATTCTTCTATGTTTACTAAGCGCAATAGGCAGTCACCTGAGAAATGTCCTACCCCTGTAATGTTTTCTAATGTGAAATCATACTCTTTGAAGGGAAATAACCCAATTTCTTATCCTTGAGGAGACTGAGGCAAGCCTTTCTTTCTGAAAATTTCTTTCAAAGGTTTACGGTCAGGCCTCACTCTGAAAGCAGTACCCTAAATCAGATTTCAAAATATCCCTCATGCCCAGAAGATTGCAAGCACCTCTGTCTTAATAAATGAGCAATTCATCTCAGCACCTTTCAAACACCAAGAGGGACATGCAATCAGTCGTTCAGCACCAAACTTCTTTTGAACAATAATGCCTTTCTCTTCAAAAGTGTTCCTTGAAATTATAGTGAGATGCAAACAAGAATCCAACCTCATCATTGCATCAACGTTCTCAATTCTCACACATTCAGTAGGATGGTCATCCTTTCCCTCACTGACTTGAAATACAATCTCTTTTACTTCATGCCATAGCTCTTTCTTGTTCTTGCTTTTACAACGTTATGAAAAATGCCCTTTTCCCCACAAGAATTACAAATAATATGAATGGCTGGACATGCTACCATTAGCCTTGTGTCCCAATCTTGCACATCTAAAAGATGTTCCTCAAAACAGAGTGCACACTTTTGTTTTAGTCACCTTCCCTTTGTTTTCTAACACATCAGTTTTAGTCTTATCTTGACATACTACCTCCTCAATCTTTTCAGAATATGTACTGGACTTATTATTATTGTTACTCAATTCACCCACACACTTAACCATATGTTCCACTCGTTTTGCTACAGCAATCCCTTCTTCCATGGGTAGCTTATCATTTATAGTCGCTGTTCCCTAATCTTATCATTGAAACACTTTCAAACAAATTCTTTCTCTTATTCTTTCTTCTCCTATTCTTCGTATGTCAATCCTCTAAATTTGCAACTTGAGGTCAGCTTTCTTAGACATGTCACAAAAAACAAACAAATATTTGAACCCTGTGCTAAAATTTGAGCCAAGATTGTAAAGGTTTTCTTCACTTGTGCCACTTTACCAAGGTTCCCCTGGGCTGCTAAAAAAGAAACAAAAAAAACATCATGGAGGTGTGTTCTGCATGGGAGAGTATGGTAGAGTTGAGCTCACTATACCTTAAATCAGTGGTGTGCCTGTCACTGAAAATATCAGATTCTTCCATGTACTGTACATTTAGCGTGTACCTGTCCCTGTTTTTGACAGACTTAAACCGCCAGAATCGATTTGATGTGCCTGCCATGAACTAGACAGGCTCCACATAGCACAGACTGTTTAATTTCTCCACAATATGCCCCTGATGACAAAGCTGTAGTGTTTATCCTTTTTCCTTTTTTATAAGGTGTACCTATGATTGTGTGGATAGGTAAGCAAACTGTATTAGAAGTCAATTCAAGTCATCCCAATCCGTTAAAATGGCCACTGTGAGCCAACACACATTGTTTCAATTGGGCATCAGCCTAATTTCCCAAAAAGAAATGGCCGCTGTAAGTCATCACTCTCCGGTTTACGCCTGTTTTTCACAGTTGATTGGGCTTGGTTTTTGAACTGCAAGTTCTGTTTTCACAGGGAATTGGGCACAAAGTTCCCTTTGATGTGGGTACACACAGAATGTGTTCCACTACTTGTCAGAGGAACCCAAGGCCTAAATTACACACACTCACATCGAAAAGAGTGCTGTGGCACCATTCCTCTTTCTTATGGACCTCTTCTCCAATCCTTACCACTAAGTGCATCTCCCGATCAAGGTAAACACTTCAATCTGTTTTCATTAATATTTCTTCAAATGAGATTTTGAGGTGTAAATATCCAGCATTTAGACATCCCATCCTCGACACCAAATGTGAAGTAGTAGCACATAATTCTTTGCAAACACCTGATATCTGGTTAACTCAGAAGCAGCATTTACATCCCATCCATAGTCAGCTCCTAGTAACTGTCACTCCTACTTAAATGTTAACATTCTCTCTGCAGCCATATTATGTTATTGGCATTTATTATAGTGCACAACTCACGCCCGAAGGCGTAGCTTGGTGCTGGAGCGCAACCCATGGAGGATGCAGAGAGTTCTAGTGTAGAATCTTGCCATCCCACAATACCCCGATGCTTGGTAACAAAGCACATGGGAAAGCAGAATAGGTTTCTTATGTATAGCAATACAGTCTCCATTCAGGTTTTTATTAGATGTGTTCATTCAACCAACCCTTCTGGTCATAATGATTTAATTACAGTGGATAGCCATTGAATTATATTGTTGAAATGTTGATCCCCTGACTCCTTTTGGTGCCGCCTAAGTGCTGCAATACCCGCCTGTACAAGGACATACAAACATGCAGCTGGAGGGAAGTTCATAATGGTCTTTTTAGTCATCATGTCAGAGTCCTGCACATCTGGTAGCATCTGGCCACCTGCCGTGAATACTGATCCTGAACCCATTCGGTAAGTAACAATGTCCACACTGTCATTCATCCAGCGAGTTCTGAAAACGGTCTATGTGGGCCCTCTCGAGGGGACATGTTCTTATGGGGAGCAATGGCAATCATTGGATGTGAGTCTTCTAGAGGTACTCTATTTGTGCCGGGGTAGAGGCTGGATGGGAAATTACTAAGTGAGGCAAAGATGGAAGGTTTGCAGTACTGTGTCGGGAAACAGCTGCTATCGTCGACTAAATATTCTCCAAATGGTTGATTATAGGTTGTAGCTGTACTTGAAGAATCAGGCTAGGCCTACTGCAGCATTGCTAACTGAAATAGGTCCCACTTAAAGCCCTACCATGTAGTAAAGGGAACCTCCTGAATGATGTACCCATCCCCTGCCACCACCATCCGTGCGCCCCTTTTCTTTTATTTATCTGCTGGTACTGGAGGACATACAGAATCAGTAACAATAGGAAGGCCCATTGGGGTACATGGGACATTATCAACTAAATTAGGGTAAAGAGCCCAATACAATCTCATCCCCTTGAACAGTGTCAGAACAAACAGCTGGGATCATATGCAAGACAGAGAGTCTCCATTCTGTA
Organism: Pleurodeles waltl; assembly: GCF_031143425.1. Classification (NCBI taxonomy): domain Eukaryota; kingdom Metazoa; phylum Chordata; class Amphibia; order Caudata; family Salamandridae; genus Pleurodeles; species Pleurodeles waltl. Next base: position 332,785,813 of record NC_090443.1, read on the forward strand.
AGGGCAATTTCCTCTGAAATAACCCCAACCGTTCTTTTCAGCATTCTATCAAAGGTTGTACCTTTGTAAGATGGATTGGAACTTACAGCTGTCTTTTGCTTGCCCATCTTTCAGCTGAAACAATGGTAATGGGCCTTTTTAAACAAACAGGACCTAAAAAGGGAGATGAAAGAGAGAGCGCCCCAATGAGCTCAGACTGGCCTGCTCTTCCTCTGTGTGTGGCGAGCTGCGGGAAAAACAGCAATGCTGTATTAGCACCAAAAACAGCAGCAAGCTCCTTCTACAGCAGGGGCTGATGAACTGTGGGCAGTCCCCAGAACCTTATCTAGTTTTTGGTGCCAAGGAAAAAACAATTTGCTTCAATAACCCCAAAAGCAGCAGCGAGCTGGAGGACCAAATTATAATTAGGCCCAGGCAGAGTTTGCGGAAAAAAACTCTGCCACACTATGCGAAGTTCCGCAAAGTGCGTTAGATCGTGCAGTTCATGCTGATTTTTAGGGCCAGGTGTTTGTGCCACGCTGTAAAATCAGCGTGAACGGCACCACATGCAGCGCAAGAGGACGCTGCTTCTTTTCTACCGCTCAAGTAGATTTTCTACTCAAGCGGCAGCTTCCTCAACGCAAACAAAAGTTTTCTCAGTGCGAGCAGTAGCAACCATCAACAACCACCTGCGCTGAGAAATCTTGCCAGGAGATGGTCGTGCTGTCAAACTTAACATTGGTGCGGGAGGAAAAAGAATCCACCTTGTTTAGTTTTTCAGAACTCCACGCTCTAAGCGGAGCGCAGAGTGGGCAAAACTCTGCAAACTCCATGAGCGGAGTTTATCACCCACCCCTAATATTAATGAAGAATGCAGCCTATTTTTTATCAGTATATATCACATTAATACAATCTGTGCAAGTGTTTTACCTCACTAGGACCTGCTTTCAACTGTTCTATAGCAATTAGCACCTGAAACAGTTTCAGCACCTGAAAACCAATTAGCACCTGAGACTCTGCAAAGTTAACCATTGCGTAGTGTCTGCCACTCTCCGATGCTATAAATGGCACATTTTTGTAAATATTGTCCTATTTGAGTTAGAAACTTGTTTTAGTTGAAATCTGCAAATAATGCAGCAGATGGTGGATTTTCTGCATTTATGATCTTTAGTTTTGGGTTAGACAGCGCAGCTGTCTAAACAGCCTATTGTTTCCAATGTACATGCAGTGGGCTTTCCATCCACCACTTTCTCTCACTGGCGTCTTTTGACAGGCTTCTTTGTCCATTTGCTTATGATCTTGAAAATCACACCTTTGCTCAGCCTAAAAGATTATTATTCTCTCATCTAATGCCATTGGATGTTTGGATGCATCCTTCCAGTCCAATGGAGTGTCTGCTTAGCAATGTATGAAGGACCATTTTACATCTCAATGCCTTTTCGGCTGTTGGCTCCTCATTGATAAAACTGGCATAAAATCACAGTTGTCTGCATTACCACATTAAACTTAGACCTACTGCCTTTGCCAACGTCTTTGATGCATATATCTGGACTAGGGTTGGCCTAGGGCACAAGTAGTCGGTACACGTGAGTAGACAGTGTCCATCCACTATTTTTACAGGGTGGATATCGTCCACCCTGCCAAGAAGTTGGGGCCTACTAAAACATGCTTAACTCCTCCTAGTGTAGGTTTCAGACACCAGCACACTTTCATCAGCACCTGCACAGTCTGCTTTCGTTCCAAGTAGTAAAGTGTAGGTGGGGAGTGGGCTTTCTTATTTTAAATTCTAGCTGACCCAAAACAAAGGCCGAAGGTAAGGTGCCACCAGGCCTACTTTTTTTCGACTTGTCTGTCTGGGAGCCATTTGGAGCCTCACACCTAAATACATTGGAGGGGAAACAAGGGTACACAGTTTATCACTTCACAGGTACTTAAGAGAGGCATGCTTTTGACTTTGTTCAGTTCTTATATAAAAGACATATGCATGCACTGTAAGAATGTCAGATGTGTTGGTCTGTCCCAGTATTTACACAAATAACAATGTAAATACGACTATTTTGTTTTATTTCTTCTATAGCGCTACTCATCCCAGTGTAGGAAGTCAGAACACTTTACATAAAATGTAAACATCATACATTAACTATAACTCATATGTGTGCAAATCAATGTACAGGATATATGAAAAAAGACAGTGAGGGTTACAAGGTGTAGGAGTCCTTTGCCCTTCATAGCTCATGTAAGGATTCTTGTATTAAAAGGCAGCACCCCACTTATCTGAGTTATCCTACCATTATTATTGTTCTCTGAGATTTATTAGGCACACAAAGATCTCTGTAGCAGGTGCCTAACCTCATAAATTATTTTACAATGCAGACTTTTCAACCAGTTAAGCAGTACAGTTGTACTGCCATATATCTCCTTGCTGCTAATTTCTTTGTGGCAGATATTTTTTTTAATTGTCTAAGTTGAGGCCCAGAATTTGTGATGGAGTTGCGTCAATGTTCTGGCAGAACCCCGAAGCAACATTTCACTTTTTTATATTGCAAAATGCGCTAAAATGTACTCGTGAAAGAGCTACTAAACATTATGTCGGCGATGTTGAGATCTAATGTCATTTTTTGTGGTGTAGTTTCTTGTGGGGTCATGGATTGTGATGCCACTTTCTGTGATGTCACCTACTGTGGTGCCATGTGCGATGTCACACGCTCTGATGTCATGCACAATGATTTTACTTGCATACTACCTAACTTGTTTGGTTCCCCCACTTCTGTTTTAAGGGCTTGTCTTCTGCGTTGGTGTTTGGTTTTGGGTTTCTCTCTAGAATTTGATTTCAGCGGGAGTGAGTAGGGTAGAGGTTGATTTCGATTGGGGTGAGCATTAACTTTACCTTACAGTCAGAATAAGTTAGAGATAAGTATAAGGGTTTCAGTTTCAGGTAGGGGTGTATTTAATGTCATGTTTGTGGCTCGGACTGATGTGAAAGTTAAGTTTAGACGTTAGGCATCTGGTTAAGGTTAGTTAGTGTTAAGGGGGCTAGGCTTTGTGTTGGATTCTAATAGCGCTTGCAACTACTATGCCTTTTATATTGCTGCCATCCTGTGGCTATTTTCGATAGCGCACTTTTGCTACTTCCTCGTGTTATTTAATACCAATATATTTGGACACAGCTTAGCTTGACTTTCTATTGTCGTTGTTTGAACTCTCAGACGGTAAGCCAGGGTTTCCGCACAGCTCTTAAGTTGTGGTTAGTTTATAGGCTGTATTCAAGTTTAATGTTGGGAGTTAAGGAGACACGTGAGTTAAGTTTAAGGGAGGACAAACCTGCAATACTCAGAAGGCACTTAACCTTTGCTGTCGTATGTAGCTCTGAAACAGGCCATTTCATGTGGCCAACAGACATTTAAGCATTTAAGTGCTGACTCTTTCATCCTTGACACCCAAGCAATCAAAAAGACAATGGCACGAAAGCGATGCTTCTCCGAGAGCGAGTCCCGGGTGTGTTACACCATCGCTCTGGAATTAGGACACTTTTCTCCTATCATACATTTGAAAAAAAATAAAATGCGTGATGTTTCAGCTTCACCCTGGCAAGATTTCCACATGTATACCAAGTCCTCTCCTCTTTGGAAAGTCCCCAGACTGTAATTTTGAATGAAACATCATCACAATATTTTAAATTAATGAACAAATAAAGGGTCACAGGTTATGAGTTAGGAGGTAAGGTCCTTGGGTGTTTAAGTCAGAGCAGAGGTTCCCTAACGTTTTAGAAGCATGACCCACGTTTTAGAATGACAGACTTTCGGAACCCACTTACCTTTAATGGACGTGAGGTGGGGCGATTTTTTAATGTAACTAGAGCACTGTGTAGTAGCACATCGTTATCTACAGACTTTCTGTTGCATTGTCCACTACGTTTGCAAGGACTAACAGTTTTACTGACACAACTATAAAGCACACAAATGATGATGTATGAAATTCGGGTTTCTGTGAATATTTATCATTTGTGCATCACCAAGTAAAGTGTCTTGATTTGTTTTGATCCTAATAAAGTTAGGGGTGGGCAGAACTTGCACAGTTTTACGCTGTGGGATTCCTCAGAGTGAGATAACAACTCTGAGAGATTCCACAGAATTCCGCCCACCCTCAGTCAGCCCAAACTTGGCCCAATGACACTTTACATGCAAAGCAGATTACAGTACTCTTTTCTTTTTAAGTCATGAGAAAATTAAGTGATCTCCCCCAGAATTGCTAGATGTTGAGCCGAAACCTAGTTCCTCCACTTCAAAGTAGGAAGGTCTGGCCATATAGGCAGGTCTGGCCATTAAGCCATATCTCATTCTGAGTCTGGCCCTGTGTATCCCTTTAATGAAGACACAATGCCTGAAGTGCTGCAGATAATGAGTGCGCCCCCGGCTGGTGCGCTGCTGGCACCTGTGATCTAACGTCACTCAGCTCATACCTGCCTGGGCTCTCAGAACTTCATTTTCACACTGAGTGATGGGAAGTGTCCTCACTCTTCTTATTTTAGATAATAACAATTTGCTTTCTCTCCCCAAACACTCCAAAAGCTGACAGAAGTCCTTTTAGCAAATGATGTGCGAAGAGCAGAGATAAGGTGCTAATTGGTAGCAAGTGCCCCTCCATGGTCAGTCACAAAAACAATCGCAGCATTCCCAAGCAATCAATCACAACGCATTAGTGAACCTGCTCGCGCATCCCACAAGCACGCCACATAGGTATCTCAGTGCTAGTTTCTTGGACACTTAACACTGTACATGGCACCAATCCTGGAGTATACATATCCGTAATATTAATAGGAATGGGGATGGGTGGTGTGAAAGGGAAGGGGAGGGGAAAGAGAGAAGGAAGGGTACTGCTTCATATAGGCATAGCTGCTCTACTCGGGTCTTGCAACCTGGCCAGCATTACATTCAGACATGCCCCAACCTGTTATACACAGCATTGAAACATTCAATAAATCATGGAGACATAATTATCTTCCCCCAGCCTAGCAACATGAGATGTCGTTTCTGTGGTTCAATTTGTAACAGCAAAAGCAAGTGCACATTTATCTGTGGGGGTGGGGAAGGTTGGATGAGCCCGGTAGGGCACTACATACAAAACTGAGGAAAGAGCCCCTTATTCACTCACCCCCCACGTGCCTGCGTCCTTGTGCGGGTCAACCAGGGAGTCGCTGCGCTTTCTTCCCTCCGGTCTATAATAATGCACACAAACACAGGGCTGCAATGCAGCTAAGGGGTACGTTTACCATAAAATACCCCAGCCCCCAAAACAAGCGAAGGAGTTGGCAGTGCTAGAAGTGCAGCAACTCATAACTCTCTAGTCAGGAAAAGCAACTTTCCTTTTTTGCTTACTTTAGGCGCGTCCTTTCATTGGGATTTCTGATAGGGCAGCAGTATAGTCACGGGCCAAGGCAGAGACGAGCTTTGGGAAGTCTGGAGGTTGTAGTTGTGAGGAGGTGCACTGCCAATAATCGATCACATGCAAAAAATGGTCATACAATGGAGCTGAAGAAACATTCAGGTACTAAGGGATAAAAGGACCGACTGACGCCACAGTGCTGTCTTCACTAGATGTAGCAGCATACCGGTGTTGATCCTAATTGTTCATCCATACAACAGGACTTTGGAAATACATTGATACTGTTGGGACTACAGTTACCACGAAGGAGGTCATCTTCAGTTGCAGGTGAGTGAGTGCCCGTAAACTCCACCACACTGCGGTTGACAGAGTTTTTGCCGACGTCTGAGCTCCAAGCGGAGTGCAGAGTGTCCTAATTAAAATCTGTATTTGCAGCTCACTTCAGAATTAGAAAAATGTGCTTCATATTTGCTTTCCTTAGTGCTGTATGCATACAGTTCATTTACAGGTATTTAGATTTTGTTTTATGTTGCAAAAAATGTCATCCTGCAGCCTTTCTTTTCATACTCCCTATACTCCAGCACGATTGTCACATAAGTCAAGTGAAGCAGTATCTCCATTCTGACAGATTACAAGTGCCCTGGAATTACCAGATGAGGTAAACTCCTCCCCCGGTGATTCATCACCAAGCTTGCTCTCTCCTCTCTGCTGCTGAGCTCATGTCCGCCCGCTCGTGCCCACCGCTCTTCTCTGCACTGCACATGTTGATGCCATTGATCCTCGCTCGAGGCGCTGCAGGGACGTGGCGACACTACTGCAGTTATATAGTTAGGAGAGCTGTCCAGGTAGATCATTTTATGGTGAGAAGGAGGTCAGTTCAGCACCTTTAGGAAATAATAATCTGCAGTGTGCACCAAAGTCACCAGAGTCTTGTGTTGACCGGAGCAAGTTGATTGGTGGGAGCAAAGTGTGTGATCTCTTTTGATCATAGACCCCTGGTTGACCCTGGCTCCTTGGTCCCTGCATCCAGTGCAGCAAGTGTGGCACCACCACATCTACCCCCTTCAGTGGGCCTAGGAGAAGTTTGTGTAAGGCAGGGCATCACAGGCAGCATTTGTAGGAAGGCAGGCGCTGGGGGAGGTGTGGGGGGGTTTGAAGAGTTGTTGGGAACTGATGAAAAGGGCAGAGGTTGAAGGAAAAAGCAGAAGGCTGTTCTCTCAAGTAGCAGTGGTGGTGACAACAACACGTTGGTAACACAGCTACAGGGGTGAGGTGGCACTGGTGATAGTGAGAGAGCAGTGTTTGAAGAGAGGAGGTAAGTGCTGTTTGTGCTTCTTGTGTGTTTTTTGCGATGATCTGGAACTGCATTGATCAGCTTGGGTCACAGTGGACTGCATCAGACGGCTATGAATTATTTGGATTACTTGAATTGAACACACCTTGCCATACTATGTAGGACAGTTTTTTCTGCTATATGTCCAAACATTTTTCAACTAACCTCTACTTATTTAGTAAGGGGCAACATGGCTGAAAGTAGGCTATGAAAGCCTGACACTGTGGGCAAGGTCTTACCGGAGTATGGTGATGTTTTCCCCTCAAATCAGTGTAAAAGTTTGAAGTCATCCACCTTCATGTGTTTGGGGTGTTCGGAGGTGACTCTAAGTCCATTACAGGCCTTTAGATCTCAAGGGATGACAAGAAGGGAAGTGTCAAAAAGACATTGTGCCCCAAAGGCCTAAAGGCATCCAGCTACCTGATACAGACCTATACCAAATGGATATTGAAGAAGGACTACAACTAGCATCAGACAACAACTGTGCGAACGTGGGTGTGGTGGCAGTGGATACCAGGATATCTTTGCTCCTTCCACCGATTGATTTACTGACAAAACACAATGGTTCCAGTAGTTGTGAGGTAGGGTCCAGAATTGATGAAATGACTGTCAATCTAAGTAAAGAAAGCAACCCTAAGGGAACGATCAAAGTGCAGGCGGAATATCACAATTATGAGGCCAGTCAGGTTGTGAGCACCTCGTGTGTGTTCCCTGACGGAGGGCTTCATAAGATGGGGCAATGTCTTTGAACTACCCTAGCCATAGTGCACGCTACCAGAATCCTGCTTGTCCTTTTAATGGAGATGTGTATGAATTTGAGCTAGGAGCCTTGTCATAGGTGAGCCTTTGGCTACATATCAGGATCCAATATGTGGGGAAATAAATGACAGTTCAATTTTGGAAAATTTAGAGAGAGAAGGGGACTCGGAGGAGGCCAGTGATATGCCCTTATGTTCAGTGCTTTCAGGTAATCAAACATTTTGGAAACTCGATCAGTGCTCGGCTCCTTGTGATGTACCCATAAAACTCACTAAACCAATAGAAAAGCCTCAATTAGCTAATGAGGAGTCGGATAAAGTAAGGAGATCATCTCTTCTACTTAACTGTTCTCTCATCCTCACAGGAGGTCTGTGATGTGGAACTAAATCAAACACAGCCACTTAGACCGGATTCATTGCTAGATAGTCCCCATCTGGCTTAAATACGTTATCCTCAGAACTAACTTTTTTCTAAATAATTCATATTGGAAGGCTTCCATGAATAAGATACTGGAATCGGTTTTCCATTTATTATCCAAATTAGTGAAGGACACAGGGCAAAATGTGGATTTTAATTTAATGATATTACAATTTTTATCATAATTAAGGATGAAGGACAAGAAGGACAGGTGTAAGGAAAGTATGGTCCCTCTCACATACATAGGTTAGGCACCGGGATCTAAAGTGCTTGGAAGGGACGGTGAGGAGCTTGCAAATGTGAATGACAATAGTGGCTCGCTGCTCGTTGTTACTGAGAATAAATTAGTGAGTTCAGTGGGTGAGTCAGAGGTGGTTGGGGGAGAGTGTGAAGGAGAGAAGGTCAAGTTAGATCCCATTTTTCTGAAGAAAATGAAGCAGGTTTGGTCCAATGCAAACAAGAGAACTAGAAGAGTGCGGAAGTGTAGGATTACAAAAAAAGGGAAAAGAGTTCTGAAGCTTGAGATGGTACCTTTAAGTGGGTTTGAGGGTCGGGAGGTGGGAGAACAGCAGGTGGCAGCAGGACTAACTTTGAGGAGGTCGTCAAGTGATATAATAGTAGAGAAGCATACTGACCCCATATTGTCAATTAGTATTGATGAAGTCTCTGAGAATCCAGCGGCGGGTGAAAAAAGTATACTGTTACGTGCTCTGTCACAAAGTTACTGGGATAGAGAATTTGTCAGAGAATCAACTAAGGAAGCAGTCACTTATGGTAAGGGACGTTCAAAGGTTGAGGTGGAATCGGGGTGGAGTTTAGTTTATTATGTCTGGGGAAGAGTGGATTGCCGATGGATCCTTATAAAGTCTCAGATTGGGTTCTACAATTGGTATATATTGTTGCAGATCACGTTTTGGGTGGATTCCTGAATAGAGCTAGGATACAATTTTTTTTAATACAATATCTAAGTTGTCTAAGATAGTGTCTAAGGACATTGACTTGGTGTATACCCTAAGGCATCTGATGTAGAAGCATTGTGGCTACATGTTGCTGTTCATTTCCACTCCAGAAATTGTGCAGAGAAAGTCCTTAATTCAGTTAACAACCTACACCATGCAGGCTATGATGTCTATGGGAATTTTTCTTTCCCTTCACATCTAGTGGACAATTATTGTGAAGAAGCAAGTAATCGGCATAGCTCCCAAGTTAAGTAAAGTGCAGGTAAGTCAAACAATATAGATTGTCATGAGGGCATGGGAGCTATCTGGTTAGAAGGATTGAGTGGATTGTTATAACAAAGTCAGTAAATGGAAGGCATATATATACAAAACCTGATGACCAGCTTGAAAATTATGAGCAGGATTGCAATTGGGTGGGGGGGCAATGAAGTTAAAAAATGTGGCTCTAACACCTCCATATTGAAGATCTTGATGCTGGTGATGGTTTGTTCATGTCATAGAATATAGCCGGTTTGAAAAGACATTCAAACTCATTAAGGTCTATTTTAGATCTTAAAAATGATTTGCTGCTTATTACCTGCAGAAACCTGAGAAAGTAATTAATTTCTTCTGAAAGATTCTGCAGTCTTTAGTGTGGCTGTAGTCAAAGGATAATTAGGACGGTTGGCAGGGGATTTAGCATAAAATACAAGCGCAAAGACTTTTTACTAAGTCACTAGTGTTTTTAAGTATTATAATTTCAGGGTTGGAAATAAAAAAGGATCCCCACAAGAGAAATGCTTTTATAGACGTAATTATAGTTAATACTTATTTTTCTCCACGGAAAAATCAGACTAGACATCTAAAAGAACTCTTATTATTAATTGAAAAGAATAGTCTGAAATTTTCATTAAACCCAATTTTATTGCTCGGAGATTTTAATGCAAATATAACCAGTAAAGTATTGGAGAATTTCCAGTATGAGAAGGACAAGGGATTAGGAATCTCTTGCCAGGTCCTTGTTCATACAGCAGGTGATGTAAAAGGTAGGACATTGGTAACTATTTTGGACATTTTGAATATGGACATTATTTATGGAAGGTTTAGAAATGATCAGCTGGGGAAAACACATTTGATAATGGAAAATCAAAAAGTCAAACTGACTATGCTCCATATTATACTATAATCTTTATTATACTGTAATATTGTAGAAATACTATACTATAATCTTTTAGGAAGAGTGAGGATTAGTGAAAGATCTTGAACTTGAGGAGTCTTTAGGTAGCGACAATAAGTCTCCATTTCTCACTTTACACAGTTCAGTATGTTTTAGAGATCCATGGCAGATTGGCACACCATTTTTGGAGAAAAATAAGCATGAATGTGGTTGACAAAATTAAAACAGAACACTGTGGACAAGGTTGATGTTTTCTTTAGAGAACAACTTAACTTGCAGCAATGTTTTAGCTTGGAGAAATATGACAAATTGATATATTCAGTCAGAGAGCCGACATCAAGGTCCCTAAGAAGCTGTCAGAGTGAGGTAAATAAGAAAATACGGAAGGCCTATGAAGAGGTTAGTGCCAATCAAATGGCACTTATAAATCAGTATAGGAAGGAATACAGACTAGAGGAAAATTAGTTGGAGGAAGAAGAATGTTGCCAGGGCTAAGGTAATTACGATGCTCCGTTTTGGGAGAAATTAAGGGGGTAATTCCGACCCTGGCGGTCTTTGACCGCCAGGGCCGGGGCCCACGGAAGCACCGCCAACAGGCTGGCGGTGCTTCAATGCCCATTCTGACCGCGGCGTTAAAGCCGCGGTCAGAAAAGGGAATCCGGTGGTTTCCCGCTGGATTTCCCCTGCTTGGGCTGAATCTCCATGGCGGCGCTGCAAGCAGCGCCGCCATGGAGATTCCGACCCCCTTCCCGCCATCCTGTTCCTGGCGGTTTTTACCGCCAGGAACAGGATGGCGGGAACGGGTGTCGTGGGGCCCCTGGGGCCCCTGCACTGCCCATGCCACTGGCATGGGCAGTGCAGGGGCCCCCTAACAGGGCCCCATAAAGATTTTCACTGTCTGCATTGCAGACAGTGAAAATCGCGACGGGTGCAACTGCACCCGTCGCACCCCTGCAACTCCGCCGGCTCCATTCGGAGCCGGCTTCATTGTTGCAGGGCCTTTCCCGCTGGGCCGGCGGGCGCTCCTTTGGCGGGCGCCCGCCGGCCCAGTGGGAAAGCCAGAATGGCCTCAGCGGCCAAATGGCGGTTTCCGTTTGGGGGCGGCGCCCACCGCCCGCCAATGTCGGAATGAGGGCCTAAGTGTTTTAAAATGCAGTGGGTAATAACGTAGGGACATTGAATAAAGTAGCAGGAACCCCGGTTTCCGAAGAGGAGTGGGTGAAGTATATTACTGAGTTATAAAAGCAAAGAAATGGTCAAAGAGACATGACTACGTGTATGGTATAACAAAGGCTGGGCACACTGGTGCCCGAGCAGTGCTCATTAATTCCCACAGTCAGAAGTATTAAGGAGATAATAAAAATACTCAAGGGTCTAACAGGTTATCACATTGGTGTCCAAGCAGTAATCATTAGTAGATAACAAGGAAGCTAACAAGTTCAATTGCCCAATGGGCTATCAGCAGATATAATAAATATTAACCCCAGTTTGTGGGTACAAGTATTGACTCCAGTGTTTTTAGCAATAATAAGTGGTTATGATATACCGGAATCCTGGAAAGGAAGTACATGAGTTCTGGTTTATCGAAAAGGGCTGTCTCCTATGAGTAACTGATTGATCAGTCCATTGGATATCCTGAGTAAGATTTTTGCTAAACACCTTTTACACATATTGGAGGAGTGGGCATTAAAGGAGGGTGTGTTCTCTAGGGTACAATTGAGTTTCTGCAGGCGGTCACTCAACAGTTGACAGTTGTCTTATATTGAAACTGCTGGTTGAGGATTACGTTTTTAAAAGAAAACAGCCTCTTTATGTTTCATTTATAGGTTTGTCAATGGCATTTGGCACCTGCCAATCTGGCCCCTTTGTGGGAAAAAAGGTGTAAGTGGAACGTTCTACCAGGGTCGCTAAAAGTTATAATCAGGCTTCATGAGGGGTCATGGGCAATAGTGGAAATGGAAATCCATGATGCTTTATCAAGGAGGATTCAGACTCCTAATGGCCACTGCTGTTTTCCATCAATGTAGCAAACGCACATGTAGCCCTAACCAAGGTTTGCTCTTTTCCTCCAAATTTGGGTGTGGAGGCTATTTCCTCGCGGTTTTACGCAGCTAACACAGTTATATTTGATGTTAACCCAGTAGGTCTTCAGAGACAATGAAACGCTTTCGCAAAATACTGACGAAAGAAGGGGTTGATAATAAGTTTTGCTCAAACAAAAGGAATGTTTTTTTCTAAGAGAATTATACAGGAGATAAACAGACAAAGTGATTGGATGGTCTGCAGTTAGATGTGGTTGAGTATAGATAGATACATCTCCTTTTCAAACACAATCTTAATTTTAAAACACACATTGATCAACCAGAGCAAAGAGCGTGGTCGATTGTAGGGGCATTGCTTAAAATTAATGTAAAACTTGGGTATAAATCTGTAGTAGTGCTTAAAAAAACGTATAACATGAAAATAGTAAACTTGCTCCTGTATGGTTGTGAAGTCCTCTTGGGGAAAGATATTCACTGCTTTAGGACAGCAGAAATTAATATGTGGAAAAGATGGTTAAATCTTTCGAGGGGTACAGTTAATAGCACACTCAGGTTGGAATTGTGCTTGATAAACATAATATATAAGTGCCAGCAAGGGATTTGCAATTACTGGGCCTGTATGCAGAATGCAGTGTAGGGCTCGTTAGGGCTGTTGATTAAAGATCATCTACAGTTCACTGCATCAGCACCATGGATGAGAAATGTAAGAGTATTAAGGACATTCTTGGGCACACGCCTTCTTCTGATGCACAGGGTATATTTGCAATCCAACGGAAGAGCGTCTTAAAGAAAGTAGTTAAGGATAAATCTAGGCACTGTGATTTAGAGGATACAAGGTACAAGAAATAAGTTGTCTTATTTATTAGCTATTGATTATGGCAATGCCTTACACCCTTACCTCAGCGAAATTAAAATGTTTATGGTTATAAGGTGATCACTCGCGATTAGGCTTGCCGGGTGCAAGCAATTATAAAATGGGGGAAAACAAATTATGCAAGGATCGAAATTGTTCTGTATCATTTTTGTAATCACCTTCCTTTAACGCTGGGTCATCTAGAATGATTGTAGAAGTTTGCGTGACTCCTGAATAATGTATTGTTATATTAATGTTTTGCTGAAATGTTTTTGGATATGGTATTCAGGCCACTACAGAAACGTAAGCTATACATTGTATATTGCATTTTGTGTTTTGTTTGTGTTACCTTGTCGGCAAAAAATGAAACGAATGAATAAAAGTAAACTCACTTTAAAATGTCCTCTCACTTTGCAGCCAGAGAAAGAAAAATAAACATCAATCCCCATGTTAAAACAGTAAGCAGCAAATTTGTCTGAAGGCACACCTGGGCATTTGACCTGTCTTTAAAGCACCAGCAAATATAAAAAGATAAACATAGAGATTAAAGACATCTTTTTGGTTGTGACACAGTTTGGGAAAAACTGCATTAGATGTTACGTTTACACACCAGGAAACCATCACCCACCAGCAGATGGGCAACTGTGGTGATTCCAACATGTTACTAACGCAAGATAAATGGTTATCAGGCAGATGAGATCGAACTTTGTCGCACAGTAATGCTTACGATACCCGGTCGTGCTTATGGCGACACCAAAAGTGGATTAACTTGCTATGACTTTTATCAAGTTAGGGTATTTATATATTTTCCTTGTAGACCACAGTTTGGAGAAATGGCCAAAGATCACAGTCTATTAACCCCTTCGCTGCCAGGCCTTTTCCCCCTCCTGTGCCAAGCCTTTTTTTTGGCTATTTGGGTCAGTTCGCGCTTAGGCCCTCATAACGTTTTGTTCACATAAGCTACCCACGCCAAATTTGCGTCCTTTTTTCCCAACATCCTAGGGATTCTAGAGGTACCCATACTTTGTTGGTTCCCCTGAAGGAGACGAAGAAATTAGCCAAAATACAGTGAAAACGTTGTTTTTAAAAAAAAAATTGGAAAAAAGGGCTGCAGAATGCAGCTCGTGGTTTTTTTCACTGAAAATAGCATCAACAAAGGGTTTGCGGTGGCAAGATCACCATCTTCCCAGCTTTCAGGAACAGGCAGACTTGAATTGGAAAACCCAATTTTTCAATACAATTTTGACATTTTACTGGGACATACCCCATTTTTTACTATTGTTCGTGCTTTCAGCCTCCTTCCAGTTAGTGACCAAAATGGGTGAGAAACCAATGCTGGATCCCTGAAAGCCAAACATTTCTGAAAAGTAGACAAAATTCTGAATTCAGCAAAGGGTCATTTGTGTAGATCCTACAAGTGTTTCCTACAGAAAATAACAGCTGAAATAAAAAATATATTGAAATTGAGGTGAAAAAAAACAGCCATTTTCCTCCACATTTTACTCTGTAACTTTTTCCTGCGATGTCAGATTTTTGAAAGCAATATACAGTTACGTCAGCTGGGCTCTTCTGGTTGCGGGGATATATAGGGCTTGTAGGTTCATCAAGAACTCTAGGTACCCAGAGCCAATAAATGAGCTGCACCTTGCAATGGGCTTTTATTCTATACCGGGTAGAAAGCAATTAATTTGCTGAAATATAAAAAGTGAAAAATAGGTATCAAGAAAACCTTTGTATTTCCAAAATGGCCACAAGATAAGGTATTGAGAAGCAGTGGTTATTTGCACATCTCTGAATTCCGGGGTGCCCATACTAGCATGTGAATTACAGGGCATTTCTCAAATAGACGTCTTTTTTACACACTGCCTTACATTTGGAAGGAAAACATGTAGAGAAAGACAAGGGGCAATAAGACTTGTTTTGCTATTCTGTGTTCCCCCAAGTCTCCTGATACAAATGGTACCTCACTTGTGTGGGTAGGCCTAGTGCCACGAAAGGAAATGGCTCAAAACACAACGTGGCCACATCAAATTGTTTCACAGAAAACAGAGGTGTTTTTTGCAAAGTGCCTACCTGTGGATTTTGGCCTCTAGCTCAGTCAGCCCCTGGGGAAACCTAGCAAGCCAGTGCATTTTTTAAAACTAGACACCTAGGGGAATCCAATATGGGGTGACTTGTGGGGCTCTGACCAGGTTCTGTTACCCAGAATCCTTTGCAAACCTCAAAATTTGACCAAAAAACACTTTTCCCTCTGATTTCGGTGACAGAAAGTTCTGGAATCGGAGAGGAGCCACAAATTTCCTTCCACCCAGCGTTCCCCCAAATCTCCCGATAAAAATGGTACCTCACTTGTGTGGGTAGGCCTAGCGCCCACGTAAAAGGAATGGCCCAAAACACAACGGTGACACATCCCATTTTTTCACAGAAAACAGAGGTGTTATTTACAAAATGCCTACCTGTGGATTTTGGCCTCTAGCTCAGCCGGCACCTGGGGAAACCTAGCAAACCAGCGCATTTTCGAAAACTAGACACCTAGGGGAATCCAAGATGGGGTGACTTGTGGGGCTCTGACCAGGTTCTGTTACCCAGATTCCTTTGCAAACCTCAAAATTTGACCAAAAAAACACTTTTTCCTCTCATTTCGGTGAAAGTTCTGGAATCTGAGAGGAGCCACAAATTTCCTTCCACCCAGCGTTCCCCCAAGTCTCCCGATAAAAATGGTACCTCACTTGTGTGGGTAGGCCTAGTGCCCACGAAAGGAAATGCCCCAAAACACTATCTGGACACATCAAAATTATCAAATACAAAACTACCTATTTTTGTAGGGGGTCACCTGCGTTTTTGGTCCTGGGCTCAGCAGCCTTCTAGGGAAACCTACCAAACCCAGACATTTCTGAAAACTAGACACCTGAGGGAGTCAAGTGAAGTGTGCCTTGCGTGGATCCCCCAATGTTTTCTTACCCAGAATCCTCAGCAAACCTCAAATTTTGCTCAAAAATAAAAAAAATCCCACATTGCTGTGTGGGATCACCGCACTGGGACACATTTCATACCACCCAATGTTCCCCTCAGTCTCCCGGTAAAAATGATACCTCATTTGTGTAGGTGGGCCAAGTGCTTGTGAAAGGGAAGAGCCAAAAACATGTTGAGGGGGAACAAATGGGGTCCAAAAGGGCAGTTTGCAAAAAAAAAATTTTAGGCTGACAAGTGCAGCAGAATTGTTATCGGTATAGGTGAGACAATACTGGATGGTAGGAATTTTGTGGATTCCTGCAGATTCCGGAAGGTTCCATCACAAAAACGTGGGAAAATGTGTGATTTCCAGCAAAGTTGGAGGTTTGCAGGGGATTGTGGGTACAAAAATGGTGCGGGTTGCATGTGAAACACACCACCCTGGAATCACCCAGATGTTTAGTTTTCAGATGTGTCTAAGTCTTGTGGATTTTTCTACATGGCAGCGTCCCAAAATCCATAAAGTGTCACCCTCACCATTCCAAGTGGGACGATTTTGAGAGTAAGCCAAGTTCTCATGGCCCAAATGTAAAACTAAAACCCCAAATAATCAAATGTCTTCTTGCTTGCTGTGGGATAAGATGTTTTAGAGTGCGGGGGAGAGCTGAAAGACTGTTACCCCCTTCAGTTGAGGTGTGGGCATAACCAGGCCCATACTGGTTGGTAGCCACCACCCCAATTTTTTTTGTTTTTTTAAAATTCCCTGGCATCTTGTAGACTTTCTGCCCCCCCGGGGTGTGGATCAGGGGTAATTGCCCCATCTGCCCACTGGTGGGCAGAACAACTTTGTCCCCATTTATTCGGGGTGGGGGTATGGCCATACCTCCACCCTCTTATTTTTGAAAACAAATCTTCCCTCGCCTCTGGTGGGCTTTCTGCCCCCAATGGGGGGCAGATATGGCCAACAGTAATGTGCCCCCATGGGGAGCGACCCTTACCCAAGGGGCTGCCCCCCTAAAGAAAACACACGCATACACACACACCAATCCCTGGTGCCTAAGTGGTTTCTGCCCCCATGGGGGCAGATTGGCCTAACAAAAATCGACCGATCTGCCCCCAAGAGGGGCAGAAATGGTATAAATACAATTTGCCCCCCAGGGGAGCGACCCTTGACTAATGAGTCGCTCCCCATCTCTAAAAAAACAAACAAACAAAAAAAAACACAAAAAATGTTTAGCCCTGGCACCTAGAGGTTTCTGCCCCCCTGGGGTCAGATCGGCCTAATAACAATAGGCCGATGTGCCCCCAGTGGGGGGCAGAAATGGCCTAAAATAAATTTGCCCCCCAAGCCCCCCGGGGAACGACCCTTGCCTAGGGGGTCGCTCTCCTTGCGTGACATTGGTGCAAAAAAAAAGATCCCCGGTGCCTAGTGGTTTCTCCCCCCTTGTGGGCAGATCGGCCTAATTAAAATAGGCTGATCTGCCACCAGGTGGGCAGAAATGGCCTAAAATAAATGTGCCCCCCAGGGGAACGACCCTTGCCTAAGGGGTCGCTCTCCTTTGCGTGAAATTCACGGAAAAAAAAAAACTCCCTGGTGTCCAGTGGTTTCTGTCCCCCTTGGGGGCAGATTGGCCTCATAAAAATAGGCCAATCTGCCCCTAAGGAGGGCAGAAATGGCCTAAATATAATTTGCCCCCTAGGGGAGTGACCCTTGCCTAAGGGGTCGCTCCCCACCTCTAAAAAAACACAAAAAAACAAAAACAAAACAAAAACAAAAAAAATTATCCCTGGTGCCTAGAGGTTTCTGCCCCCCGGGGGGGCAGAAAAGGCCTTCAAAAATAATGCTCCCCCTGGGAGTGACCCTTGCCCAAGGGGTCGCTCCCTTATGCCAATTTCCTATAAAAAAATAAATCCCTGGTGTCTAGTGGGCGTTTTAGCAGCCGGATTGCTTTGCAATCCGGCTGCTAAAACGCTCAGAGAGACTTCAAAGGGAAGGAAATTCATTTCCTTCCCTTTGAAGCCTCTCTGGCCTCCTCCATGTGATCGGAAGAGAAATGCTTTGCATTTCTCTTCTGATCGGGCTGGAAGCTGAGCTTCCAGCGAGATGGGAGGAGGCCTCTGTGATAGTCAGCGCGCAATCGCGCGCTGACGTCACGGGGGGTCGGGGGTGGAAGGGGAAGGGCTTCCCCTTTCATCTCTGCCTTGGGGGGGAACCCCAAAGAGGGAGCGCTAGCGCGCCCTCTGGGCTCTGTGTCCAGGACGTAATGGTTACGTCCTGGGCACACAAGCACTGTGCCTCAGGATGTAACCATTACTTCCTGGGCTTAGAAGGGGTTAATACTTAGCGTTTCTGCTTACAGTTTTAGTGTGCCGCATGGTAGGCAGTGCGGAGTGGCAGAGAAGGTGTAAGAATGTGATGGAAAGGGACTTTGGAGGTCATTCTGACTCCCGCCGGCCGCGGTAACTGCGGTGCCGGCGGGAGCCGCCAGAATACCGCTGCGCGGTCAGAAGACCGCCGCGGTTATTCTGTGTTTCCCGCTGGGCGGGCGGGCGACCGCCAGAAGGCCGCCCGCCCGCCCAGCGTGAAACCCCTTTCCACGAGGATGCCGGCTCCGAATGGAGCCGGCGGAGTGGAAAGGGTGCGACGGGTGCAGTTGCACCCGTTGCGAATTTCAGTGTCTGCCCCTCTTACGGGGGCCCCACGACACCCCATACCGCCATCCTGTTCCTGGCGGCCAAAACCGCCAGGAACAGGATGGCGGTATGGGGGTCGGAATCCCCATGGCGGCGCAGCAAGCTGCGCCGCCATGGAGGATTCCCCTGGGCAGCAGAAAACCGGCGGTACACCGCCGGTTTTCCCTTTCTGACAGAATGCCCAAGGGAGCACCGCCAGCTCCCGCGGTACCCTACCCTGGCGGTCTCGGACCGCCAGGGTAGGAATGACCCCCTTTGTCTGTTGTTTATCTCTGACACGAGGATGATTTAGGTGTTTTTAACCCTTCCTGCTCCCTGAATGGCTGATGTTACAGTGAGATGCTGAAGGAATTCGATGCATGATTGGTCAGACCGGCTGTTTATCTCCAGCTGGTGTGTTTTGTATGGGTGGTGTGAGAGACAGAGAGAGGGTTACATTTTTTTGAGAGGTATGGAGGCTTATCATTTTGCTTCTTGACTTTTGGGTTTTGGTTTCTCTGATGAGAGTACCCATGGGTACAGCTTAGGGATTTGTGCCTTTTCTGCGAGCATTTTTTAGTGGACTCTATGCTTCTAACTGTTTTAGTGCCCTGAAGACTTTCAGGTATGGATTTTTTCAATTTTTTTGTATAGTTATCGCAGAACGTTAGATACCGTTCTTACTGATTCTGTGCTTTGACTGGCCTCTAGGGTTAGGGTTTCTATTGAACCTAGTGCTTAAGGTTTGCGTTTTGATTGGCTAATAGGATTAGAGCTCTGATTGGTTCCTAGGAGGTAGGGTTTGAATTGGACTTAGGGCTTCGGGTCTGTGTTTAAACTGCCTGATAGTGCTAGGGTTTTAATTTGTTCCTGGGGGTAGGGGTTGTATTGAACATAGGTCTTATGGTTTGTGTTGACTGGCTGATAGGGCTAGGGTTTGGATTGGTTCCTAGGGGGTAGGGTTTGTACAGGACTTAGTGCTTATTGTTTGTGTGTTGATTGGCTGATAGCGCTAGGGTTCTGGAGAGGTAGGGTTTCTGTTTGACTTAGGGCTTGAATGTTAATTGATTGATAAGGCAGAGCTGTGATTGGTTGATAGGACCAGGTCTCCTATTGGTCCTAGGGTTTAGGGTTAGGGTTCTGACTGGTTAGGGATAGGGTTCCACTTGGCCAAGGTGTCACCTGACCTAGGGCTATTTAACCTTAGGGTTCAAGGCGTCTTAGCCCGGCATCAAAGCTATGGGCAAAGAGGACAGCAACAATTGCCTGGTCAGGTTGGATCTAGGGCCAGAAAGGCTGCCCTTTTTCCCATTCACCAGCCACCACCTTAACCCATTCACACCCACAAAGAGAATAACACACTCTCAGGAAATACACTATACTCAACCTGACTTACTCTTCATAAAGGAATCATGTTTGGGAAATGACATGGCTCCAGCGGTTGCATGAAGCTGTTCCTCCTGATTATCAAACTGTCATGGAAAATTGTATAGGCAAATGCCCCATTCAAAAACTATTACTACTGGCCTAGTCACACTGAACCAACATCAGATTGTCTGCAAACCGACACACGCCACTGGACACATCCTAGATTTCAGTTTTTGCAAATCCAGAACAAGTTGCGTTTCAAAGAATTACTCCATTCACATGATTGGACCATTATTTGGTAGGTTTCCAAAACAAAACACCACAAATCAATACACTTATGGACACCTTATATTCATCCACCTATCGACCAAGGAACAAACTCAATCTTGAACACTTTGAAACACAATTAACTTCCAACACAGATCTAGACATAATACATTCTTTATGAGTGGCTACAGGAAGTCCTAATGCCACTAAGAGCAAAAAACAGGACATAAACAAACAGGCACGTTGGAGGAATGCAGAACTAAAAATGATAAAAACAACAAATTACAAAGCTGCAACGCACCTGGCTCAAAACAAATAGTAATCAAGACAAACTTCACCTACACAAACTTAACAAAATTTATAAGTCAACAATCAAAAAAGCTAAAAAATTTACTATTCAGACAGAATTCAAAATGCTAAATGTGCAAATAAAGAATTTTATAAAATTAGTCAACAAATTTCATAAACCTAAATGCACAGAAGGAACTCACCCCATTACTCAAGAGTTCACTGACAAACTGGCAAGTTATTACACAACCTAAACAGACACATTGGACTCCTATTTAAAACAAGGAAAACCACCAGCTCCAACTCATTTCCAACAATCCCCTCTAAGAGAAGGCTAACCCAATCTCTCCGTTCCAACAAACAACTATCACAAAGTGAATTTATGGATCTTGTCAAAGGAAGCAGGCCAGACAGCTGCCTTTCTGACCCTGGTCCACCACAATTATTCAAAAACATTGTTTTAACTATTTCTGCTGCCACCCCAATAAGAAGGATCATCAATATTTTTTTAACTACAGGAATATTTTCAAGAGATGTAAAAAATCCATACATAGGCCCATTATTAAAGAAAACAAACCTGGACTCACATGACCCCAATATCTACAGGCTGATTACAAATGGACCTTTCTTAGGAAAACTGATAAAAAGAGAAGAATTCACCCAGATGTCACAATTCATTGAGGATAACTCCAAACTTTCTGACTTCCAAACAGGATTTCTCCCCAGAGGATGCACTGAATCTGCCCTCATAGCTATCTGGGATGACCTTAAAAACACAGTAGACTGGAATCGGGTTAGTTCACTACTTCTCTTGGATCTCTCAGCTGCATTTGACACAGTTGACCATGGCACTCTAATAAAAAGATTCTACGAAGCCAGCATAAAGGGGACTGCTCTTTACTGGATCACAACCTTCCTTCCTTCAGAACAGAACAAATGTCATCCATACTCCACCTTTCTCGTCCAAACTGTGCTTCACAAAAGCAGGGATCCTGCAAGGCTCTATCATCTCACCCATGCTTTTCAACATCTACATGAATCATTACCAGCAATGATCAATTCATTTCAGCTCACATGCTGTAACTATGCAGTTGGTACATAAATACTTCTTAAACTGGAAAGCCCCAAGGACATTGGAAACTCAAAAATCTTCAGTTGCCTCAGAGTGGTTGATCACTGGATGATATGGAGCTATCTCATACTAAATACTTCAAAAACTGAAATACTCACATACATCGACTGGGAAAATTATGACCCACTCTGCACCCTGCCTGACGATCAGTGACCACCTCCTAAAGTATCTACAGAAGTAAGAAACCTTTGAATTAACATGGAATCCAAGTTATCAATGAATGTCCAAGTGGACAAATTTGTAAGATCAAGCTTCATTACTATGAAAACTCTTAGATTCATCTTCCCCCACCTGGGATTTCCACACAAGGTCCAGGCTACTATCTCTCTTGTACTGCCTAACCTTGATTATGCCAAAGGCATCTACCACGGATCACTTTTATCAACCATGAAAAGACTACAACCAATCCAGAACCCTGCTGCCAGAGTACTCCTACATGTAAAGCCTTAAATCCACATCTCCCCTGCCTTGAGTGCCCTAAATTGGTTACCGTTTGCCAGAAGACCCACCTTCAAGCTGCTTTGTATCACCCACAAAGCAATACATGGAACAGGGCCACTTCTCATCAGAAATAAAACCACCAAATGCATTCAACAAAGGAACCTCCACTCTAGATTGGCACATCATTTCAAAACTCACCATACAAGAAAGAAAAACAATAGGTGGTACATCTTTCTCTGTTCAATCAGGCAAACTATTACATTTGTTACCCCCAAACATAAGATCCACAGATAACTATCTTATCTTCAGAAGCCTACTTAAGAGTTGACTCTTTCCTACATAACCACCATACTCAAACACTAATGTGCAGCACATTCCTATGTATGTAAACATTTATAAATTGATGATATGTGTATTTTTAGATATCTGTATTTCTTTGTACAGTATATGTTCTATGGTTTTCAAAATATATAGATATTCTTTAGGTTTGCTTAACAGGTGGATATATTACTTATGGTTATATATCCATTATTTTATGCTTATCATGTATATAGGGTACTGCATTGTTTTCATTTAAGTATGGGTCTCTGTTTAATTTATCTATCACAATAAGTAAAAATTATCATAACAAGTACGTCTACAAGTGCTTCATTATTGAAATATTGAGAAAAATATACATTGAAAATGAAAAAATAAAATACACAAATAAGTTATCTTCATGTACAACAACACTTGAAAGTCTGAGTTTATACAATACACATTTATTTCTAAATATATTATCTTCTTTATACATATATACTATTCTATGTATTTATGTATCTATATATTTATTACTTTACTCCCACCGTAGAAGAAAATACAAACAAAAATACTTTGACTGTCTCTAATGCACAACTCTATGTTGTCTATCTATATACGTATTACTTTACTCCCACTGTAGAAGAAAGACATTGTTTTAAAAAAAACTTTAACTGTCTGCAAGGCACCACTGTATGTCTCATCCTACACCAATGCACTACTCTATGTCTTATCCTTTACCCTCTCAATATATCCTCTATTTGATTTATCGCAAACCTCATTCTACTACAATGATCTCCTAAATAACCCCTTCTAGACTCTTCCCTCCTCTGTCCCTCCTTAGCTTACCCCAAACCTCATTTTACTACTATGATCTCCGAAATAACCCTTTCTAGATTCTTCCCTCATCTATCCCTTCTTTGACTGTTCCCAAGCCTCATTTTACTACTATGATCTCCCTAATCCCTTTCTGGACTCTTCCCTCTTCCATCCCTTCTTTGACTCATCCTTAACCTCATCTTATTACTATGAACTCCAAATAACACTGTCTAGACTCTTGCCTCCCCTATCCCTCCATGATCTTATTTAGTCCAACTAACAGAGTTGCATGTTCGCTGCACAACTTAACTCATATTTCTCTGTGCTAACCCACCATTAATCCTTTTTGGGTTTCGGAGTAGCGTGCCACTCGACGAAAAGCATTTAGATGTCTTGTCAGGGGTAGTATGCACCATAAAAAAATAATTACCCACACTGGTGCACTGACAATGTATAGAGATTTAGGCCTCAGCCACCGCCATGGTATTGCATTCTGGCTGGGAGACAGGGTCCCTTTTTCTGTTCTTGACAACTGGAGGGCTACAGCTTCTGAAGAGAAAAGGCTTCCATCTCATTTGTCTTTTTTGAAAGCAAGGGCAGCCATGACCTCAGAGTCACGAGTTCGAATCAGGTGGGCCCCCTCACCTTTTCATTTTTCTGAGGTTGATACAATAAGTACGGTGGGCTTGGTTAACAATAAACATCAGTTATCGGTCAATAGCACCAAAGAACACACCAGAGTGAATGTTGGCACGACAAATACACCTGATATGTATTCATTTTCATCATCTGATACATTCGTGATGGGTGGACTTAATCTGAACCTGGCTTATAAATCTTTCAAAAGCAAATGCATCATGTGATTGACTCTTGCCCACCCATTATAGCATTTCATAGGCGATTTTAGCATATCACAGCCTACCCGTCAATCCTGACAGCTTTGCACTGGGAATTCTGTGAAGTATTAGATTCTGCATCAAGTCTGCTTGCATTTCGGAGATGATCATGACAGGTTTCTGCATTGCTGCCAACTTGGCTCATGTCCAGTGTGAAAGCTTCAGCCAGTAAATGTTTTTTAGCTAGCTACACATTGCGTTCTGGAACTTATAGCTTTGTTTGATTAGCCTTAAGAATGTGGGCTACCACACCTCACACACTAAGTGGTGTTTGCTACCAAGACAGAATTCGCTGCAAATTTTGTGCTTGTCATGAGTAGATATGTAATGGACTATAACACGACCCTATCAACTTTTAAGAGGCAGGTTACAGAGAGGCAGTAATGTGTGTGATTTATTTAAGCTTATGATTTATTTATTTATTAACATGTGCAGTTAATGAAAACCATTACATGTACAGTGACCCAAATAACATGTAACTTGATTCCGCGTGCTGTATCCATGTACAAAATAAATTTGAATAGTCTTTTAAAGTGCAGCTAAATGGACAAGGCAGCTGGACGCCGAAGGCATATGTTACAGGCTTAGCATTTGTTGAGATCAGTTTCTCGGCCGTACAATCACCTGATCCTTTCTTGGCTCTAATCCTAGCTTCATATTGCCACTACTGCTGTCAATCAAAATTCCATAAAGTGCTCAACACATACTAGCAACTAAGTAGTGGCATAGACATATACACTCACTAAACACAATTTAGAAAGATTCAAGGTGGCAAATCTGTGTGATTAAACCCAAATTGTTAGTTGTAAAACATGTATTCTTCAACTAAACATAGGGTTAATGAAACTATCCACAACTTTGACATGTATGACAAATTTGGGCATTGCATTTACCTTTTCAGATGCATGGAGCTATTAGATTCCTTCTTAGAACATGAAAAATTAATACAAATTGAAGAGGTGAGAACCAGGTCATTAAAGGGTACCAGGCCCGCAAAACGTCTACAGTTCAAAGGGAAACTAACAAATCAAATCATTCACTATTTAGGATGATTTATAGTTCAAAGCTCTATACTTCAATTTTTTGCCACTGCACGCAGTTCGATATTTCGAGTTCTGCAAGTGCCCATTTACTCAAACCTTGAACTGCATCATTGCCATGTAAAACAATTGTTTTTAAAATGTCTTTGTTCCCATGTGCTTATTAATCTTTTAAGATGTAACATAGGATCATTTGGTATTTCCACTCCACGTATACGTTTTCCATGAAATGGCTATTTGTTGCTGCCCAACATCATACATAGTCTGCATTTTTTAAAAGTATTATCATGCCCACTGCTTGGTTTGGATTTTTATGAGTAATCTGTAAAAGATCAAAATGATTGGGTGTTTCACCCTTGCCAATTTATAGTGTCACCTTTTGTCAGTTTATTTCGAAACAATTTCTAAGGACTGGCGGTACATTTAAAAATGATTGCACAGTAAAAACAAAAAGCTTAGGGGCAAGGATCTGCAGAACTGCAATGAACATGTTTGTTCTCTAATGTGTTTACACGTTGAACTGGATGTTGTACATTTTTACTGGTGTGCTGTAGGCCAATCTCCGTATACTTTGCAGTCAGTCTCATGAACCACTATAAATATTCGAACTAGGCAACTGGACGTTGAAATCTAATTTCATTATTTGTAGATATACAAGTGATAAAATACATACACTTTGACAATTTCACGCCATAGTTTAGGCAGTTTGCTACGTCACTAATTGAACTAAGTATTTAGTTTTCAAAACTAGCTATAACATACAGTATCAATGCATTTTGATGTCTTATGTTTTGTGATATTGCTGAAATAAATATAGAAATGGGATTAAAAGAAAGACATTGAATGCAATTTACCAAAAAAAGAACAACTCGGAAATTGGGTGGCACTGACAAAAAGGGTAGGTACTCAGGCATAATACATGTCAGATTATAAAAGATATTCCCAAAAACATAAATACATCATTCAAAATTCATAACAGTCTCAAATAAATGATTAGCCTGATAACCTGCATGTGGGGAGGAGTCAATAAGGTCGATTTGATAGAATACAAACAACTGTGCTATCTTGGGTCTCTGGTTATAGAGTTTTTGTCTAACTCTCCAAACTGACATCAGAAAACGGGAGAGTACAAGGATCGGTCATAGTCCTATCTTCTCAGGTATAGGTCTAAGGCCAAGGTCTAGCCTGAGCAGGAGTAGGGGATACATATAGGCAACCCAGTCACCTGGCGCATAAATTGATTTTCCGCTGTAAGCAACGAAATTAAGGCCCACATTTATACTTTTTTAGCGCCGCATATGCGCCCTTTTTTGACGCAAAAACAGCACAAACTTACAAAATACAATTTTGTAAGTTTGCGCCGTTTTTGTGTCAAAAAAGGGCGCATATGCGGCGCTAAAAAAAGTATAAATATGGGCCCAACTGCCTGTTGCACCATAGTTCTACACCATTTAGAGCTGTGCCTAGGGCCTGGTAATTATAGCTCTGGATGCTTATGCGAGGAATAGTGACGAATACCAATATCAAATGTAAAGAATTTTGGTGCAAAAAAAATTAAAAACAATATTGGTCACATTACTCTCAAATGGAGTGCATGGTTTTGACTGAATTTCTTTAGAGTGAGATCAGATGAGTAATATTGAAGATAGCACCAAAAGGAATGCTGTAGTGGAATATAATGAGACTGCCTGCGTCTGAGGAAGATGGTTCTGATATTGGGGAATTTAGGACCTCGAATCACCTTTAATGAGGAGGGCAGTCACACCACCTATATTACATTCACACCCTGAGTAATCAGTATCAGTTTCTAAAAATGTAACTCTTACACTTTAAAAAAAGAACAACATTGGGAAACAGACCTTGAAAAGAGGACTAGGTCCAAGGCTACTACTAACCTTGAAAAGATGATTGAACCAACAACCTAAATGACCTCAGAAAGAGGATGACTAGTGCTTGTGCGTTCTCGAAAGCCCGCTTGTAGAGGAGTCAGAATTTCATTGGTAGTCAACCATTCATTGAGTCTATCTAAAATTATCCTGCTAAACAATTTTTGGGAGCTGTCAATAAGGTTTATGAGTCTGTAGTTAGTTGGTATGTCACAGGAATCGTTTTTAAAGATCAGGAGGATTTTGGCCCCTGTCAAGGTTGAAGGAATGGGGGCCCCTCTCACCATAGATCACAGCTAAGTAGGAACTCCAAACATCAACCTCATCCAAGAACAAGACCCCAGGAATCTTATCTAGCCCCAGGGTTTTGCCTGGGATGATTCTCTTGATGGCCCCTCTAACTTCAAGAGGTGTTATATCCGAGATCTCAGTTTAAGCAACTGGATCAGTAGGGCCATGCAGCCACAATTTGGAGTTTGGTGCCTGTGCTACTCTCTCTCACATGTTAACCAGTCAGCCAATAACCCTACCTGATCGCCATAAAGATCCTCACGGTCTCTGGGTGGGGAATATAGACTGGAAAAGTCTGCAACCTAGTCACTTGCTTGGATATTGTTCTCAAAAGGGCAAAAGCTATCCTTGCTGCCAGTAGCTACTATTTTCCAGAAGGACCGATGGTCCTTCCTCCTGACGGCACCTAACAGGCCCTCCCATTTTCCTAGTTTCCAAATCATTTTTGCTTCTAGGATGGTTTTTCAATAGACTCTTCGAGTGACTTGAATCTGCAATCTGTTGTGTTTCTTTATTGATTTAGCCAGGGCTTATCTAGCACCTCTACACTGTTTGTTATAGCATGAAGGAGAATTTTACCTTTTGACTGCCTGCTTGGTCTCCATACAGAAGAGATTCCTTGGCTTGTGGAAGAGCTGAACATGAGTTAAGCGTGCCCCTACAGTATGCCCCATTTTAGCTCAATCAATAGTATACCCTCTATGCCATTTGCTACAAGCCTGTAGATCTTCCCAGCAGTCTCATTAGATGGCTTTACGGTACTCCATTGAACTCTGCTCTTGTTTTTAGTTATTCTAAGCCTTCTGTCAAATGGCTCTGTCCAGCTGTTTGGGTTGGGATAGAGTGATAACCCAATGACTAGGACAAGAGCATTATGGTCACTATTTTGTCATGGAATTATGGTAAATTTCAGTGAGGTGGGGCCATACCTTTACATCTAGCAATATATAGTCATGAAGACTTGTATTGTCAATACGATTAAATGTATAACTGCCACCTTTTTCAGAAAGCAATCTACCATTGGATGCTCTCAGTCCCTGGGTAGGTGTGGGCATATTTAATTGCGCTGCCAGTGGAGTTTGTTTCTTAATGGGAGGAATGTTTAGCCTCATGGTGAACCAAACAATGTTCTCCTCTTCAGTTAGGGCCACAAGGTGTGCATATAATGGTTCAAATTGGCAGTTAAAATCGCCTGCCACAATTTTCCTCACAAATACAGGTAATGCAGATAAGTGGACATTTAACAGGTCAATAATGCACGGTGCAGGGGGGCGTGGCCAAGATGGCAGCCAAAGCGGACGCTTGAACTCAAAGCTCCGCTCACGGCCCACCGAAAATCTGCTAAAATCCTGACCCCTGTGATGCCTTACACTTATACCTGCAACACGTGGAGGCCCCTATACACGTAGGGGCTCTCCAATTTGTCGGCGTAGCAAACAAGACCGCAGAGGATCGACGATTGATGCCAGCACTGGATGGGCCTGGGCTGCGGACCCCAGAGAGGAGGTGAGCGCTGACAGTTTGCCAGACGCGAGCCTCCCGGGTCTCTGGCCGGGCCTGTCCCCGCGGCAGAGAGGGGCGAGCTGAGCCATCGGCCCGTGTGTGCCCTGCTTGGCGTCCCGGAGGCGGGTGGCTGCAGCTTGGACTTACGCAGGCCGGGGGGGCCTGGGCCGCGAGGGCCGGAGCGGCTGCGGACGCCCTTTGTCGCCAGGCGCTGCTGCCCGACTCCTCGGACGGCCTATTTTTGGCGTGGTTGCGGGCGGAGTTGTGCCTCCCTACCGCGGGCGCCCCGACCAGGGCTCCCGAAGAAAATCGACAGGCGTGTCGCAGCCTCGCCCGCGCGTGCTGGCTCGGGGCAGCCGCTCCCCCGCGACCTAATTGTGCTCGGATCACCTTGGCTGGCGGACTGAACCGGAGCGGCAGAGGAGCGGCGCCGGGTGGGCGGGAGCCCTGGAAGAAGGTCGTCCCGTAGGAGTAATCAACGGACTTGGGGTGGGATTCTGCTAGGAAATAGGAAAGAAGAATTAAACATTTTTTTTTTTTTAAATCAATGAATAAATGGAAATGAACAAATAATCACACCACCAAGCAAGGAGAAGACACTAACCACTGTAAAGTGACCGGAACACCGTGATCAAAGAAACAAGGCCCTTTCAACTCCCCTAGGGCGCAACATATGGAAATGTGAGAGGGCTGTAAAGAGACCACAGAACTGTTGTCAATTGCTTACCCCTCTTCATTGCACTGTGTAGATCGGTGGGGTCTACGTGTAACCCCTCAAACACCTGCAGAAGGAAACAAGCCATGGGGTAAATGAACACAAAGGTGGCTAAAAAACGGGAGGCACTATAGGACCTCACAGATCACCCTCACAATTGAAACTGAGTAAATCACCAACGCACCAGACATAAAGACTTAACGATGCACATCCTGGTGTTGGCTCTCTAGTACCCCGATAACAACGATTGAGGGATATCCAACCCTGTTCCGCCGGCGAATACGCTCACATCAGCGATCACAACGGATCAAGAATCTCGCTAGAAATGTTGCCAAATCAAGTTCCCTGGAGCTTCCAAAGGAGGCACAGCCATAATAGGCACGTACAGCTCTCCAGTTAGCCTGTACCTACGAAGTCACTTAGATGTAAGTGGTCTTTAAATCACCAGTGCGCATTACGCCCCTCTGGTAATCCTAACCAAAACCAGCCTCAACGAACAGATCAGCAGTGCCCACTGCCGCAGGACATAATAGTTAAGCCAAAACAGCCCAAACCAGGGAACCACATGGACGGAGGTATCCCCCCGCCGCTGGTGAACCCGACACGCAAATTACAACACTCCGTCAGGTGAACGAAACGCTGCGCACCCACTCTTTGCAATTCGACAAGCTCCTACAAGCAATAATGGACACCAAATCCTCACTTGAAGGTAAAATCGACACTGCGGTCATGTAGGTCACACTACTACGTGCAGATCATCGCAAACTAACGGACAGGGTCCACAACACTGAATTAGCACTAAAAACAGCCCAACCGGAGATCGCAAATATGAGAACTAAAATCCAACAAATGGAAATGACGCAACTACAACGCAGGGCCGAGGAAGCAGAGGGCCACTCCAGACGCAATAACATCAGATTCCTAGGAATACCAGAACGACCAGAAGCACCAAATGCTGAGGAATTTTTAGAAAATTGGCTGAAAAATGTAATGAAAATGCAAGACTCCCCTAGGGCACCAGTGGTGGAAAGAGCACACAGGATTCCTGGTAGACCTCCGCAACCGGGCGCCCCACCTCGCCCTCTGATGGCGCATTTCCTAAATTGCAGAGACAGAGACCTAGTCCTTCAACATTTCAGAACCTCAGACGCAGTCAGTCTGGAGAACAGCAACGTCACTGCTTATCCAGACTACACAATCGAAGTACAGCGTAAAAGAGCATCATATGTCAAAATGAATAATTATTGCGTGAGCACAAAATCACTTACTCACTTATGTTCCCAGCTCGTCTCCGGATAGTAGTGGACGAAAAAACTCTAATGTTCCCTACTCCCGAAGATGCATGGACATGGATTCATGCTAAGGGCCTAGTTGAGTCACCCAATGACGACACAGCAAAAGAGGAATGGATCACTCCTAGCTCTAGTAGAAAGTAAAAGAAAAATACCACAGCGCGTCCAACAAAGTCACAGATGGCACCGACCAGGTGAAAACCGTAAGAGACACTAGTACATTTGCAAGATCGCTATCAGACACCAAAAGCGAAGCAGACATAAACGACAGCGGCTCACAGTGCAGTGGCTCTAGCTCCTCCCTTTCCCAACAGCTTGGTGGCCCCAACCTCACTCCACACCTGGCAGACGAAATCTGAAGACTCGCAGAAATTTTCCTGAAAGGGTCCGTCGACCCGGGGCCATCAGAGCTGAACTACCCCCTCCATATGTTGAAACTGACACATATGGGCACTCCATAACAAGACCAGACCCGATGCGGACACTACAGACTGTGAGAACCTACAGCCGGACAAAACGATGATACCCTTGGACATCACAGGGGGAAACAAAAAAAAAAACATCGCAGTGGTGGGCCAACGACGTGCCCGGCCTCCATGATCCACGTCCCCCACCACCTGAACGGTACCCAAATGGAACTTAACTGTACAGACTCAAGTTTAGGCACCAGTTGTGCCACACCGTTCAAAGTTGGGCACTGCCGCACATATCCTTTTTTGTTGATCTCCTTACTCTTCCCTTTTTATATCGAGGTCTATCCCACTGCTGTAAGGTCAGTGTCACCCTGCGCGGGGCTCGGGACGGGGGGAGGCGGCGATGGGTGTGGGTGCTCGGGGGAGGACCATGGTGAAGGCAGGAAGATCGGACCAATGGCCCCTCAGGTGAACCTGACAGGAAGAGACAATACCAATAAATATAATGCACAAAGAGCCTATATATAACATCTTAACCTGGAATCTGAAGGGAATGGTGGGAACGTCCAAACGCAATAGAATATACGCACACTTAAAACGCCACCACATACACATTGCCATACTACAAGAAACACATGTCAAACCAGAAGATATTAAACATATAGAGAAGAAATGGGCGGGACAAATATATGGATCAGGGACGTCGACTTTTGCAAGGGAGTACTGATTTGGATAGCCCCAGGGGTCCCATACACAGTAGAACGCAGCATAACGGATAAAGAAGGCAGGTTTATACAACTAGTGGGCTCACTGGACGGTGAACCGCTAATAATTAATGGGTTATACATCCCGAATGTCAAGCAGGGCGAATTCCTACGCAACACGATCTTACACCTATCAAACAACTTAGCTTCGCCCAGTATTTGGGGTGGGGACATGAATTGCGTCCCACAAATAGATATGGACAGATCAAACACCCCACTAGTGGCCGCCCCAGTGAGGAAAAACTCAGAGATGCTACAGTCATGGATAACAGATCGACGCCTAATAGAGGTATGGAGACATCTGCACCCTCTAGAAAGAGAATACTCGTACCACTCCCCGTACATTTACTACACACCCGCATAGATTTAATACTTAGCTCACAGGACCTGACACACAGAATCATAGGCGCGGAATATACTGCAAAGATAATATGAGATCATTGTCCACTCATTGCCCACATTACATGGGGCAGACCACGGGCTTGCATTCCAACCTGGCGTCCCCAACCACGACTATTGCAGGATCCCGCATTCAGAAAAGAAATAGCTACTCACATTGCCTCATATTTCACCCTAAACAATGAGACGAGTTCCAGAGCAAATGAATGGGACACACACAAGGCGGTTATAAGGGGCACATGTATCTCGATGGCAGTGGGAATAAGACAAACACTGACGCGAGAGCTCCGTCAGTTGGAGCAGGATGTCCGCACCGCAGAGCGCAAACAAGCAAAGGGCATAATAGCAGAGACAGAGTTCACTGGACTATGAACAGAATGGAACCAGGCAGATCGGCGCCTAAGACAATACGACTACCGCCATTATCTGGCTCGTACACACTCAGAAGGCAATAGATCAGGTAAATTTCTGGCATGGCTGCTAAAGAACGAACTACGGAATTCCCCCATAGGGGCCATCCGCCTTGACACAGGGACAATAGTAAACTCCCAAGCAGATATAAATAGCGCCTTCAGAGAGTACTACTGCACATTATACAGGGCTCCACCGCCCCCCCTACAGAACAGTTAAATGAGTTCTTCAGTGGGATAAACTTAAATCGCTTAACTCCCACACAGGTGGCGGACCTAGAGAATCCGATCGATCTGGCAGAGATACAGCAAGCTCTGCAACAACTAGCACATGGTAAAGCACCAGGCAGCGATGGCATCCCCATAGAGTATTATAGCACATTCTCAGCAAAAACATTAATCCCATACCTAGGAATGCTAACTGAGGCCTTAAAACACGGTCAATTACCTGACACTCTGAGAGAGGCGCTGATAGCGGTGCTACCTAAGTCAGGTCGAGATCCATTAGACATTCGCTCATACAGACCACTATCGCTGCTGAACACAGACTGTAAGTTGCTGGGCAAAATACTTGCAAACCGCCTGCTGCCATGGCTGCCGAACCTGGTCCATCAAGACCAGTCCGGATTCATTCCTGGCCGCAACACTTTCATCAACATATGGAATCTACTACGACTAATGGCAAACACCCCAGAGGGCGAATACAATCAAGTAGCAGTATCGTTAGATATTGAAAAAGCGTTTGATACGCTGGGATGGCCCTTCCTGATAGAAACGCTAAACCGCATGGGATTTGGCAGGACATACGTCAGCTGGGTCAGGGTTCTATACTCTAAACCAACAGCGAGAGTCAAGACAGGTGACATGATATCCGAGAAGTTCAACATTGAAAGAGGCACCAGACAGGGTTGCCCGTTATCCCCACTATTATTCGCTCTCGCCATTGAACCTTTAGCCGCCTGGCTACGAACATTAGCCCCGGTATGGGGCATTCTGGACGGACACACACATCGCATAGTGTCACTATACGTGGACGACGCATTAATATTCTTACGAAATTACACAGTATCTCTATCTGGCTTATTGAAACTGCTACACCAATTTGGGTTGGTGTCCGGATTAAAAGTGAACTGGTCAAAATCGTGCCTATTCCCAATGCAACCGGTGCCGGAAACACACTGTTTGACCTCCAGCCCGGCAGACCTGAAATGGTGTTACACCACTTTTAGATACTTGGGAATAAATGTATATCACGATCCACAGGACCTCAA
Organism: Pleurodeles waltl; assembly: GCF_031143425.1. Taxonomy (NCBI): domain Eukaryota; kingdom Metazoa; phylum Chordata; class Amphibia; order Caudata; family Salamandridae; genus Pleurodeles; species Pleurodeles waltl. The sequence continues at coordinate 332,819,810 of NC_090443.1, forward strand.
GGATGGTAACCTGGGACAAGTGATTCGGTCCGTTAGGGGCTCACTATCTTTCTGGTGCTCGCTCCCACTCTCACCCATGGGAAGAGTGGCCATAGCAAAAATGATAATATTACCGCGCCTGCTGTATTTCTTCATGGCGCTGCCATTAGTACTCCCCACTTATTTTTTTAAACCGCTGAACAGTATACTAACTGATTTAATATGGGGCAAAGGCCGCTGGCGTGTGGCGTTAACGAAAATACAACAACCACTTACATCGGGAGTGCTAGGGCCACCAAGATTTGAACTATACTATGCTTCCGCCCAGTTACAATGGGTGTTTACATGGCTTGGAAATCCTACAAGTGAAGAAACACAGACAGTACTCATAGACCTAGGTCAAACCAGTTTACTACATTATTTGATGAACCGATCCAGATCAATGCACACACAAAACATTTTACTGAATATTGCCTATTGGGTCTGGGGACGCTTTGCATTAGTTGGGGACAAAAAAAACGCAGTATTCCCCCAATATCCCACTATTGGCCATTCTGAAAATCGAAGATATAGCAGAAGAGGTAGGCCTGAATACGTGGCCCGAAAAGGGCATACAAACAGTGGGCGATATCTATGGCGAAGGACGCCTCCTAACATACGAGACACTGGCTAAAGCTCATAACTTGGGACAATGAAGCTTCATAGCATTCAACACATTACGACACTTAGTACGTTCAATCTGGAACAGTGGGCATAATGAACCAAAAACATCCCCTATACTACATGATTTATTAGATAATGTAGCCATCCCAATAAATGTATCGAGAATATATAGAATCCTGACAACACATACTGAGCATGGGCAGGAACAAGCAAAAAACAGATGGGATCAAGTACTTTCAGAACTGATCCCAACGCAAACATGGAACCAAGCGATGAAAATGATATATGAAGTGTCACGTAACCCCCGATTCCGCTATACCCAGTTCAATTACGTACACCAAGCATACTTGTCACCGCACCGATTGGCACGCATGTTTCCCCAAACACCACAGAGGTGCCCTAGATGTGGCATCACAGAAGCCACCTTTTTTCACATTACATGGGAGTGCCTGCCAATTCTGCGTACATGGAACAATATAATTAATTTGTTAGCTGAGTGGACTGACACTCCGATGTCTCCCAGCCCGGAGTTATGCCTACTAGGAATAGGGGTAAGATCTAAAAAACGTAAACAGACACACAGATGCATAGCGTTAGCACTAGTGATGTATAGGCGCCTGATAGCCATGCATTGGAAAGCACCCAGTGCGCCAAGCATTTATCAGCGGCAAACCGAGCTACTACGCTGGGCAAAAGTGGAAGCACAAACACTGCAATCACTACAGGACAAAGGAGTACAGGTCAAGGGCGTAGAAACCTGGAACTCCTTTGTGATAACTTTGGAAAACAAAGACGATAAATTACCCCGTGAATAAACGATACTGATGGGTAACGTTGAATAATCCATAGAACATACCTGAAATGGTGGCACAGTCAATTACACTAGTAAATGCAGCACGGAGCCACACAGTGAGCAATAATTGTAACAATTGAAATTGCAGGAACACAAGACGAAGGTCACGGCGGAATACAGCCGCAAGCTGATAATAAATTAAATCATATGAGGGAAGCACATAAATGCTCCAGCTACCTTGGACGACCCCACTCTGGAGGTCTCAACTTACATGCTCGCTCGCACCGCCGCCCCCCCCCCCAGAACGTGTATGTTTGTTGGATCACCCCCGTATACCCAGATTTGAAATCACATAGAGTGCATATATCACCCTACTCCGGGTACCATCGGAGGATCATCTTGCGTGCGGTGTGTGCTGCGCCCCTCCCCTCCCTTCCCCCTGCGCGGACACTCACCTAGACCTATCTTAACCTCACTCGTCTCTTCTCTCTCTCCACTTCTAGTCCTCTCTCATTATGTTTAGGTTATAAATCATATAGTATTTCCTGAATACACAATGTTATCAAAATGCCTCGTTTAAATAAAAAAACGATAATAGTATTACTTAAAACGCAAATACAAGAGGGATGAATATCGGAACATGAAAATAAGTGTGTAATCACGTAATCTTGAAATACAACTGTAATTTCCTATTTTCTTGCATCGTTGGAAAAATTGCAATAAATATATTTTTTTTTAAATAATGCACGGTGCAGGTCTACCATAGACATTATAAATATAATAGACTTCATTTAGGAGAGTGGTCTATCTGACACATGAAATGTTGGGGGAACCCAGCTTGATTTCCTTAATCATACATGCTAAGGTGGTCCTAACCCTGATTGTGACTCCTCGGAAGGCCTGCCTTTTCCAGCTTCTTGACTAAAATTCATGAATCCTGAGTGAAAGAGAGGTTTTAGAGACCATGGGCCAGATGTAGGAAACACTTTGCGAGTCGCAAACGGCAAAATCTGCCGTTTGCGACTCGCAAATGCGTGTTTCCTATGCAGAAATGCATTTTGCGAGTCGTTACCGACTCGCAAAATGCATTTCCGAATCGCAAATAGGAAGGGGTGTTCCCTTCCTATTTGCGAGTCGCAGTGGTATGCAACTCCATTTGCGACCGCGTACGCGGTCGCAAATGGAGTCGCAGTTACCATCCACTTCAAGTGGATGGTAACCCACTCGCAAATTGGAAGGGGTCCCCATGGGACCCCTTCCAGTTTGAGACTGGACCCCAAAACATTTTTTCAGGGCAGGGAGTGGTCCAAGGGACCACTCCCTGCCCTGAAAAAACCGAAACAATAGGTTTCGGATTTTTTTGAAATGCAGCTCGTTTTCTCTTAGGGAAAACGGGCTACATTTAAAAAAAAAAAAAATGCTTTATTGAAAAGGCAGGTCGCTAACATGGAGGCCTGCTGACGTCAGCAGGCCTCCATGTTAGCGAGTGCCTATACTCGCAATGGGGCCGCAATTTGCGACCCACCTCATGAATATTCATGAGGTGGGTCATTGCGACCCCATTGCGAGTTGCAGACGGTGTCTGAGACACCGTACTGCATAGCAATTTGCGACTTGCAAATTGCGAGTCGCAGGGACTCGCAATTTGCAAGTCGCAAATTGCTCTCTTCCTACATCTGGCCCCATGTTCCCTGAAAAAGACGTGAATCAAACTGGTCAATGAATTGACGCAATTCTGGACTAAATAATTTTGGGGCAAGGCCAGCTATATTCCAAGAGACTAGCTTGGTAATTGAAACTAATGAAGTGGAAGCAAGAGCTCCACCGCTCGGAGCAACTGGAATTGGTCCAGTGCACTCCACTGCTGCAGAGAGGTGGGAGTAGATTTTACCATTCCTAGGAGCAACAAGAGATGGCAGAGTTCATGGATCTGCAATGACTTCTTCAAACTCAATTTTACTACTGGGTTTGCTGAATGTCAGCTGGTCCGTCCCACGGGGAGGTGTGAGGCGATCATACGGAGCAGGTCTGTCCCTGGAGGGGATGTGAGTCAGTCATACAGAGCAGCAGAAAGCGAGGTAGCACAGTAAGACATCACCCATGTGGCAAGACGTAGGTGATCCGGGGCCCTGCACCTAGAGCTAGTCTGATGCGATTAATATTGGATTTACATTAAATATTAATACCATTAACTAAGGTTTTCTGCTGCCTCCCCTCATGGTTCACCAGAATAGTGTCTGATGGACCAGGCCCTGCTAGGCTATCTTTGTAGGAAAGAGGCTGGGTTTCAGTGGCAAGTCCATCAACACTTGTTAGTATATTATAGCGATTGGAAATTAGGACTGAAAAAAATGTTAAAATTGGGTCTGGGATTAGCATAGACAGGTGGGGTGGGGGTTCACTGACCCAAGTCAGCCAGATGCTGGTAGCTGGCAGGAAATGAGCGCAGGGCTTAGAAAAAAACCCTAGAGGCAGCAATTCAATGTTAATCCTGGTTGTCGGTGTGTTCAAATGACCAAAGGGCAGGCTCTGCGCCAACAGCGGAGGTCTAGAATTGACTATAACACATACACCACTGCTGTCCACCATCCCGTTGCAAATCCAATCCACCCTGCGGGTCAGCAAAATGTTATTTGCCAAAGAGAGAGGAAAGTCCCTGTGGTGAGCAACCCAGTTCAGAGTTTTGTTTAAAAGTTTGTTGTGCGTTTTTCCTGGTCTAAGCACAGATGGGGTTTTCTCGTAAGGATTATCACATAGGGGCAGGGGGCCAGCGGGAGATTCACCACTGGCAGACAATTTCTTGGGTGTGCGCTTGGGCATAAGCCTCCAGTTCTTGAATCAGCACTGATGGTGGCTCTAGAAGGGTTAGTCTCCTACGTATGGCAATAGTGTTCTTCAGAGCAGTTATGCACAGGAGTTGGGAGAGGGGCATGACGTTCTTGCTCAGAGTTCAGTGAGGTGTAGGCAAGACCTGGCCTAGTCACAGGAACTGTGGATGGTGTCTACACCCTGGATTGTTTGAATAGTTACAGTGCTCAGTACCTAGCACCTGTTAAGTTATCTTCCTCCACATTTTCATCCTTCTGAAAACAAAAAATCCTCACTCCATTTTAACGGCCAACAGAACCCTCTAACTCAGTACGTAGACTAGAAAAACTGTGCTAGGAGGTATGTTAGTAGATGAAACAGAACATTATAAGAAGTTAAAGAATTCTAAAAAATCACAAGAGAGAAAAACAAAGTAGTTGCAGGACATATTCATTAAGGATAATAGATTTTTCAGAGCATAAGGTGATGTTAAAGGGGTAAAGATTAGAGTTTTTTTAGGTAAAGATTTGAGGTTTTGTAGCCCAGTGGAGGCAAGACAGGGCTCTTAAGGTAGAGTTAATCTTTTTTTGCACAGGTCCTGCTGAATCAGTTTTGCCATTTCCTGGACCTAAAATAATAAGTAGCGTTCCCACTTGACCGACTATTGCTTATTTTATAATCTTTTCTATGATGAAATAATTAATTTGTCCTGCCACGATTCAAAACTGGATTATTTCGGGCAGTTAACACACGAATCACCTAAGTCTGGGTATAAAGACTAAGAATTATGGTTGGCCTTAGATGCTTTCCATTCTCGACTTTTTTAAATGCCTAATTATTCTTCCACTTTCACTTATTTATTTCCTGCAGCAGGCCATTCTGATTGGAAATGGAGTACAGTTTTAGAAGGACAGTTGAAAAGGTGATGGTATAGGTGGATATCAGATGTTGAACGGTAACCTAACAATCCATATATCTATCGCATTTGCGAATGTACTGGGGCAGATTGGGTGTGAAATTATGTTGTGTTGATTCCTCAAAAAAGAGACATTCTTTAAGAGCACGCTTGATCTATTAGAGCAGAGACAGAGAGAACACAGTTCATCAGGATGAGAGTTCCACCAAGGTGGACCCAACTCACAAAACACCTGGAGAGAAACAACCTGCTTAATCCTCCTCAATCAGGTTTCAGAGCCAATCACAGCACCGAGACAGCCCTCATCACTGCAACAGACAACATCCACATCCTACTTGACAGAGGAAATTCAGCTGCCCTGATCCTGCTTAACCTCTCTGTAGCTTTCAACACTGTCTCCCACCCACATCAATCGACTGTGCCAGATCGGAATCAGAGACAACTAGCACAGATGGATGCATCCTTTCTCACGGGACGCACCTAGAGCACCCGTCTCCCCCCCACACCTCACAACACAAGCAAACCATCTGCAGAGTCCCTCAGGGCTCATCACTCAGCCCAACCCTCTTCAACATCTACATGGCACCACTCGCAGACATCGCCAGATCCCATGACATCAACATCATCTCTCACTCTCAGCGGACCCCCCCTTCGACGAAGACCAATTTCCACAACTGTAAGAAGAATGTTGCGGCCTGAATGAAGAACAGCTGCCTGCAGCTCAACATGGACAAAACCGAAGTCCAGATCTTTTGGAGACACACTGCACTCTGGAACGACTTCTGGTGGCCAGCGGAATTCATTCCAACACTTGCTTTGAAAGACCACACTTGCAACCTCAACATCATCCGAGACATCGAACTCTCCATGAAACGTCAGGTCAGTGGCGTCTCCTCAGCCTGTTTCCACACTCTCTGCATGCTACATAGAGTTTTCAAGTGGCTCCCCTTCAGCACCAGAAAAACAGTGACGCATGCCCTCATCACCAGCCGGCTGGACTACAGCAATGCACTCTACGGAGGCACCACCACCGAACTCAGAAAAAAAAACTTCAGACAATCCAGATCACAGCAACCAAATTGATCCTCAACCTACCCAAGAGGATCTACATCTCCCAGCACCTGAAGGACCTCCACTAGCTCCCGATAGAGAAGAGATGCCAAGTCAAGCTTTTGACCCCCACCTATAAAGCCTTCCATGACCAAGGACCTGCTTACATACACCACTGCCTAAATTTCCACGGACCTCCCAGGAACCTCTGCTCTGCTCACCTCGCTCTCCCACAGATACCACACATCCGCCACCGCTACGGAGGACGCTCTTTTCCCACCTTGCCATCAGAGCCTGATTTCAAAGCCTCCATTTCAGGAAGGGTCTCAAGACCTGGCTCTTTGACTGAAACCGCAGCACAGAAGCACTATATAAATACCGCTTGATTGATTGAGAAAGGATGGACCACTCGAATCTGCACATAGGAGTTTGGTATGGCTAGGAGGTAGCAGTTGGATGTTGCCTGTGGTGATAATCTAAATTGAAATTAATGGGCATAGTCCTGGGAAAAGACATTTTTGCATATAAAAACTATGATTAATGGCTTGTAAAGAGCTCTGTATTTTAACTGACAGTTTGATGACTGCAGTGAGGACTGCGCCTGGGAAGATCCTAAAGAGACCATATGTCAAAATGTAGAACAAGTAGGACAAACCAGCAAACGTGAGAACAGTGAGCACCCGGAATATCAAATCCAGAATATCCAGGAATACAAATATTGAGGACAAAATATCAAATAAAAAATACTTGAATGTAAGTATAGATTTTCTATACCTAAATCCAATATCTGTACCTTAGTGAGTTACATATCTTCAAGTTACGTAGATGTGGAGTTAGGAATACTAATTCTGTACTTCCCTATATGCACTTACCTTTCAATATTTTGGCCCTTAATATACTGTCCATAATAATCATGAATGTCTCTATTCTTGGGCTCGATATTCAATAGTACAACTGTGAAATCTACTCATAGGCAGATGAGTATTGTCAAGTTTGCTAAGAACTTCCCTCGAACTAAGAACAGGACAAAAGCCAGATTCATAGATATAGGAATGATTCTAGCTAAGAGAGCAATAGCCATGCAATACAAGGCAAAGGACCAAGGCTAGAATGGACAATTGAGGAGGGACGTGGTGAAGTGGAGTGAGGTGAAGTTATGACATTAGGCAACACAGGAAAGAAAAAAACGATTACAAATTACTGACTAGGATCATACCCAGCATTAAGTATGCAGCAGAAACGACACCTTATGAACAAAAATAAAAAACATTTTTTTGAAAGTTGACTAAGATCTAGTGAAGAGATCAGTATCATAGGTATGTAACCAAATTGTTGGTTGGATTTAAAGAATGTGCAGTAGTTGAAACCTAACTTTCTTATGTAAGATGGTTTTCATGACCATAGAAGGACTGGAGTGTGCCTTGAGGTTTCTGTCTGAGGATGTGATACGTTTTCAGCATATGTAATCCAGTTGATGCAGGTAAATGGCTTCGTAAAGCAAGCATTGCAGCATGAATGGCATGAAAGCTGAGAGAAATTCAGAGAATGGAGCTCATTTGGGTTACTAAACCATCCAATATTTTTAACTTCGGCTTCAGGATTTGGGGGGACGTAAGGCATATATTTATTTATTTATGTTACATTTTTAAATAGCACTGCTGCACCTGTGGGCATTAGATATGGTCTGTACATGCCAAATATGACTGCTGAATAACTAGTTGGTGCCCAACGTATTATGTTACAGAGCTGTAAAAATCAAAGAATAACTAAGGCCCTCACTATGACCTTGGCGGTGAGTAATAAGATGGCGGCAATACCGCCAACAGGCTGACAGTAATTACCGTCAAATTATTACCATGGTGGAGAAAACTCCCATAGACAGCCAATGTAACACACCAACCCCCAGGGCGTTAAGAACACTGACCATGGCGGTAGCCCACCATATTTTGACCCTGCAATTTGCCACGATTTCTTGGGCGGTACCAATGCCATCAAAAGCCTGGCAGAAACACATCACAGAAGAGCAAAGACTCACCATTGAAGACACAGGGAAGAACAACGCCACCATGGAACCGGAACTGGAACTGCAAGTCTTGCCGATGCTCATCTATGTCATGCTCCACCTGGAACACCAACGCAGATGAAGACGACGACGGTGAGTACAGCCGCCTAGTACACAAGGAAGGGAGGGAGGCAAACAAGAGTGACACACATACGCACAACACACACCAGACACACACACACCATACACACAACCAGCTGTAGACAAAAAACAATGGCACACTATACATGGCAGAATAATACAAGGACAACAAGAATGCAGTAGTGAGAATGTATTGATATAAACAGCTACCAAATGAACCAATTGTACTAAAAACAGATATGTACAAATGTACACAAAGGGCCAATGCCCAGTCCAATGTACTAGGGGCCCATTTGGCCACAGGGCACAGTCCAAGGCCCAACTCGAATCCTGACTTAATCAGGATAGAACTCTGCAGGGACATCAGTTTGCAAGTGGGTAGGCACCTCAGGGGGGTGGGGGGCACCTCAGCCGAATACAGGTACAAGCCCACTGGCTCTGGAGGGGGCTCCATCCCCATTTCTCAGTGCTGGGGAGTGCAAGGCCACAGTCTCTGGAGTGGGTGACTTTCCTACTGGTTCTAGAGGGGGCTCCATGCCCATTTCTCTCTGCTGGAGAGTGCAAGGCATCAGTCTCTCAGGTGGGTGGCTTTCCCACCGGTTCTCGAGGGGGTTCCCTGCCCATTTCTCTGTCCTGGGGAGTGCAAGGCCACAGTCTCTGGAGTGGATGACTTTCCCACTGGTTTGGGAGGGGGCTCCATGCCCATTTCTCAGTGCTGGGTAGTGCAAGGCCACAGCCTCTCAGTTGGGTGACTTTCCCACTGGTTCTGGAGGGGGCTCTATGTCCATTTATCTGTCCTGGGGAGTGCAAGGCCACAGTCTCTCAGGTGGGTGACTTTCCCACTGGTTATGGAGGGGGCTCCTTGCCCATTTATCTGTCCTGGGGAGTGCAAGGCCACAGTCTCTGGAGTGGGTGACTTTCCCATTGGTTCTGGAGGGGACTCCATTCCCATTTATCTGTCCTGGGGAGTGCAAGGCCACAGTCTCTGGAGTGGGTGACTTTCCCACTGCTTCTGGAGGGGGCTTCATGCCCATTTCTCTGTCCTGGGAATGCAAAGTCACAATCTCTCAGGTGTGGAACATGCCCACTGCTCCTGGAAGGGGCCCCTTGAGCAGCAGTCCCTTCAGGGTGGCCTACATGGCTTCCACTGGTGGTGATGGCTGGACTGTGTCATCTGGAGGTGAGGGCTGCACAGTGTCAGCAGGTGAAGGTGTCTCTTGGGCAGCCTCTGCTGGAGGTGAGGGCTGTACTGTGCCGGCAGGTGGAGGTGCCTCCTGGACAGCCTCTGCTGGAGGTGAGGAATGCACTTCCTCAGCTGGCGGTGAGGGCCCCGTGACCACTGGTGGTAGGGGTGGTGGTCTCACCCTGAAAGCCTCCGCTGAAGGTGAGGGCTGAACTGTGTTGGCAAGTGGAGGATCCTCCTGCGCAGCCTCTGCTGGAGGTGAGGGATGCACTTCCTCAGCTGGCGGTGAGGGCCCCGTGACCACTGGTGGTGGGGGTGGTGGTCTCACCCTGACAGCTTCCGCTGGAGGTGAGGGCTGAACTGTGTTGGCAAGTGGAGGAGCCTCCTGGGCAGCCTCTGCTGGAGGTAAGGGATGCACTTCCTCAGCTGGCGATGGGAGCCCCGTGACCACTGGTGGTGGTGATGTCACCCTGACAGCCTCCACTGGAGTCGAGGGTTACTTCCCCTTCATGGCAGAAGGTGTTGGATCCTTACCCTTCCTGGCAGGGGTTGAGGGCTTCTTCCCCTTAATGGCAGGATGTGTGGGCTGCTTAGCCTTCCTGGTAGGGGTTGAGGGCTCCTTCCCCTTCATGGCAGGAGGTGTGGGATCCTTAACATTCCTGGCTGGTGGAGTGGGATCCTTCACTGACTTGCCACAACGACTAGGTGGTGCCACCACTGTCCGCGAGGACTGTTTGGCTGAGGTGCTGGGCTGGACGGGGGGTAAGAGGGAAGGAAGAGGTCAGGTTGGCCAAGGAAAAGCTTCTTAGGGATGCTGGGGCTGGATGAGGGAGGAGGAATGGGAGTGGAGGTTGAGAGAGTGTTGTTGGAGGTGCATGTATGCTGGACTTGGGTGCATGGGCAGTGTGCTGATGTGAGGTGGATGGCAGTTGAGTGTGTGAGTGCTTGCGTTTGTATCCTTTGGGGGGACAGACAGGGTGGGAGAGGACACAGGGGACGCGTGCCTGGATGTTGTGGAGGTGTCTGCTAGTGAGGTGTGTGTGCTGCTTGGTGTGGTGATGCTGGTGGTGGATGTTGATGCAGTGCATGCAGGTGTGAGTGTGGACAAGACTGTGAGGGAGGTGGAGGTGGAGGAGGAGGGGGAGACATTGGAGGCAGTGGATGTGGTTGTGTCTGCAACTGTCTGGTTTTTGCGTGAGTGCTTGTGGGATGAAGTGTGGTGCCTGTGTTTGACTGTGCCACTCTTGTGTGTTGTCTTGTGTGCATGCTCATCTTTATGTGTGCATGGGATCGGTTGGGGCTGAGGAGACTGGGACTGGGAAGTGGTAGTTGGAGGGGGGACGGTAGGAACAGGGACAATGGCTGCCATCAGAGAGGAGGCCAGAGCCTGCATCGATCTCTGCTGGGCTGCTAATCCACTGTGAATGCCCTCCAGGAATGCATTGCATTGCATTGCTGCAACTGGGATGCCAGCCCCTGGATGGCATTCACTATGGTTGACTGCCCTACAGAGATGAACCTCAGGAGGTCAATAGCCTCCTCACTCAGGGCAGCAGGGCTGACTGGGGCAGGGCCCGAGGTGCCTGGGGCAAAGAAGATGCCCACCCTCCTGGGTGAGTGGGCACGGGACGGGCAACTCGCTGAGGAGCTACTGGGAGGGCGGTGCTGGTACAATGGGTGGCGTCTGTACCTGCAGCTGGGGTGGTCACAGAGGCGTCCGCCACCACCAGGTAAATTCCATCAGAGGAGGTATCTGAGTCTGTGTTGTCGCCTCCCGTCTCCGCCGTTGTTGTGTTCCCCTCGCCCTCCATTTCACTGGTTTCCTCGGTGTCGGTGGACTCTGCCTCCAGGGTCCTGCCGGTTGCAGCTCCCTCTGTCGCAGTGCCCCTGCTCCTTTGCCACATGATGCAAGTGCACACATGGACAGGATGACAGAAGAAAAAAAGGGGAAGTGAGAGACAAAGAGAACACTGGGTCAATTGCTGCAGAAACACCACAGTTGGCATACACAGCACCGTCACACACAGGGATCAGGCTTGAGTAATATGCATTGTACTGCCAGTGATTTGACTAGGTGCCACGGCAAGATGAGGGCCATACACCGCCAACACCACGCCTCCTGGTACCCACAGAGCCCTGACTGACATGGAATGCTAACAAGCTACGTTACCTGCATTTGTCATACACCCATTACCCTTGAGTTGGATCATGCTGCAATGTCTGGCCTGGCCTTAGGGGCACCCACTAAGACACACCCACCATACGGATCCCATGCCACCTGCCAATTATTGTAGTAATGCCCACTGTACTCACACCCTTGTGGCTACTGTGATGCCCTCAAGCGCCCACCCAGCTTTGGGTAGGCCACCGCCAGTATGCGGGCCATCAGGGGGAGTCAAGTTCCGACGGGCACCCCTTCCTCGTTGGGAGGCCATTTCCAGCTGGGCGTCTGCAGTCTTCTGTGCCCAGCGCCTCAGGTTCTCCCACCGTTTATGACAGTGGGTGACCCACCTGCCATAGATCCCCAGGGTCCGCACGTCCTTGGCGATGGCACGCCATAAACCCTTCCTTTGATGGGCACTGACCTGCAGAGGTAATACAGACAGGAGGACACCATTACACATACAATCCAGCCTGTCCCACATATGGCCCACCAATCCCGTTTCCGTCACCATTGGCACACAGATCAGCCGGCGCACACCATGTACACCACCACAAGACATTCCCCCGATGACACAATGCTTGCAGACACATCTCCATGCATCCTTCCCACATGCATCGTGCCCAAGATGTACTCCCCTGTTGGTCTGGAGGCCCATACAGCAGTCCGTACTGGGGTAGGACCCCATCCACCAAATGCTCCAACTCCTCCAAAGTGAATGCAGGGGCCTTTTCCCCGGTCACACGGGCCATAGTAGGTTCCAGACACAGGTCACAGCAGCACACGCAGTGTAGGTGTTCTCCTGTTGAAGGTCAGGAAACAAGTGAGGAATCAGATGGAAAATGGCAGTCACGTCCTCAGTGGTGCACATTGTCACCGCCGGCGCAGATCCCCATTGGCCACTATACTCCATAGAGCCCCATATTATCCAATGAGGAATTGCACGGCGGAGCAAGACTGCCTTCCACCACGACGCCCAACATCGGCGGAGTTACCTCACTTTCACCAGTCCCTACATACAGGACAGGTGGTCGTCGTTTCATGGTGTGACAGCGGTCATATAATCCTTAACTGTGTCACAGCCTAGATTAGCACATACCTTGCCATTCCCACTGTCCCATCACATAAATGCACTATGTACACTGAGGTTGGGGGTCCATTGTTCAAATTGTGACAGCCTACTCACTCTTGTGTGCCTTAGATACCTACAGCTGCGGATGAATAGGAGTAGGAGACAAACCCTCGTATACAGACCACTTGTGGGCTTGGCTATACTGGAGGACAGGCACATTATACTCACCTATAGACTGGACAGGGCCACAATCACAGAGCTGTGTGTCCAATTGGAGCCTGGCCTGATATCTTCTATCCGTCATCCCACTGGGATCCCTCTGCTTGTGCAAGTGCTATCAGTGCTCCATTTCCTGGCAACTGGTTCTTTCCTAGTGACATTGGGCTTGGAAGCTGGAATGTCACAGCCAATGTTCTCAATTGTGCTGGCAAGAGTTTTGGCTGCCCTGGTGAAACACATGTGCAGCTACATAGCTTACTCTCAGGTGGAAGATCTGGCCACTGTAAAGGCCGGATTCTATGCAATGGGACATATCCCATATATTGTTGGGGCGATTGATGGAACACATATTGCGTTAGTCCCCCCGCCAGAATGAACAGGTGTTAAGGAATCAGAAGAGTTTCCACTCACTGAATGTGCAAATGGTGTGCCTGGCGGACCAGTACATCTCCCAGGTCACTGCTAAGTATCCTGGGTCAGTGCATGATGCCTTTGTCCTGAGGAATAGCAGCATCCCAAATGTGATGGCCCAACTACAGAGGCACAGGGTGTGGCTACTAGGTGAGCCATGGTCCCCACCCACTGAATGTTAGTGTATGCCTTCAGGTGTCATCCCCAAATCATTGTGTGAGGCTAAATGTTCTCCCTAAATATTTGCAGGTGACTCTGGCTACCCAAACCTATTGTGGCTGCTGACCCCTGTGAGGAATGCCAGGACAGGGGCTGAGGAACGTTATAATGAGGCACATGGGTGAACCAGAAGGATCACTGAGAGGACCTTCGGCCTCCTGAAGGCCAGGTTCAGGTGCCTCCATCTGACAGGTGGATCCCTGTGCTACTCACCCAGGAAGGTCTGCCAGATAGTAATGGCATGCTGCATGCTGCACAACCTGGCCCTCAGACGGCATGTACCTTTTCTGCAGGAGGAGGAGACTGGAGATGCCCCTGTGGCAGAAGTGGACCTTGAGGACAGTGAGGATGTGGACAAAAGAATGTCAGTTATACGTCAATACGTCCAATGACACACAAGTGAGACAGTGCAACTGACCATTTCTTTGACTATTGATGTTTTCTGTGTGACTGTAGCATGACGGCATTAACTTCCATTCCATCTCAACTTACTGTCACCTATGGCTTGTCATTTTACAGATGTTGGTGAGATCACAACTGTGTACTGATGTGATGAGTACAGACAGCTACATGTCATTATTTCTATGCTCCCACAGTGTTCAGATCATTTGCACTAGATGTGACTGTTCCCATAAATGCACATTTTCAACACATAAAATACTAGTAGTCAAGTTGTGTTCAAGGGTGTTTATTGTAATGCTATGAAATTGAGGGAAAAGTGCAATGGAATGGGGTGATTATGGAGGAAAGTCCAGGGTATTGTTCCAGTCTGTTTGTAGCACATGTGCAGGGTCAAAGGGGCCATAGAAAGGTTAGCAAAGGCAGTTCAAAGTGGACAAGGTGACAGTGTGGGACAGAAGGGGGAGAGTCTAATTTCCTAGCGGTGGTCTTAGCAAGTGTCTCTGGCTTCTGTCTTGGTCACAGGGAACGTTTGCAGTGTGGTTCACTTTCTGCAGGGGGAGGGGTGCTGGTGGGCTGTGGGTCCTGTGCCGGGGCCACCTGCCCTCTAGCTGCAGCAGAAGCGGAGGGCTGGTCAACGGACTGGCTAGTGATAGGTGCCCGCTGGTGTGCTGTTTCTTCCATCATGATGTTGGCCATGTCTGCCAGCACCCCTGCTATGGAGATCAAGGTGGTGTTGATGGCCTGCAAGTCCTCCCGATCCCCTGAATTCCTCCTGCAGCTGCCTGTTCTCCTGTACATTGTCAAGGATCTGGCACATCATGTCCTGGGAATGTTCGTAAACTCCCAGGATCTTGGTGAGTGTCTCCTAGAGAGTCGGTTCCCTGGGCCTGTCCTCCCCCTGGTGCACAGCAGTCCTCCCAGTGTCCCTGTTGGCCTGTGCCTCTGTCCCCTGAATGGTGTGCCCACTGCCACTGACCCCGGGTCCCTGTACAGGTGGGCACACTGGAGATTGACGTGTCCTTGGGACAGAGGTGTGGGTACGCTGGGTGGGTGCTGTGGTGTTGGATACTGATGGGGGAGGCTCTGTGGTGGACTCTGAGTGGGTTTGGGTGAACGACTGTCCAGTGGTCCCTGATGGGCCAGGTTGTTGGTCCAGATCCAGAAGTCCAGAGTTACTGTCATCACTGGGGGCATCTTCTGTTGGGGGACTGGATAGTCGTGGCACCTCCTCTCCGCTGACATTGGCTGGGGCACCTGTGGGGATGTAAGTGATGTATTATGCTTCATGTCTGTAACATATTGTACATCTCTGGCTTCCCCTCTATCGTTGCTGTTGCCCTGCCACCTTTGTATGTGTATGGTGATGTATTGTGTGATTGTTAGTTTCCCTATGCTGTGCATGCTTTAGTGATTGGTGTCCATGCAGGGCTGGGAGGACTGTCCATGCATTGATATGGCATGTAGGGCTAAGCATTGGGGTTAGTCAGACGTGTAGGTGCAGTGTGTGGGATGAAGTGGAGTGAGGGGGTGTGATGGCATGCAGGTATGTGGGGTGATAAGTGATAAATGTTGATTTACCAGTGTCCAGTCCTCTGGCTACTTCAGCGAGTCCCTCAGGATGCAATAGTGCCAAGACTTGCTCCTCCCATGCTGTGAGCTGTGGGGGAGGAGTTGGGGGTCCACTGCCAGTCCGCTGTATGACTAGCTGGTGCCTTGCTGCCGCGGAACGTACCTTCCCCGTAGGTCGTTCCACCTTTTCCTGATGTCGTCCCTTGTTCTTGGATGCTGCCCCACGGCGTTCACCCTGTCCACGATTCTCTGCCATAGCTCCATCTTCCTGGCAATGGGTATCTGCTGTACTTGTGCTCCAAACAGCTGTGGCTCTACCCAGATAAATTCCTCCTCTATGACCCTTAACTCCTCATCAGTGAATCATGGGTGCCTTTGTGGGTACATGGGTGTTGTGTGGTGTGTGTTGGTGAGAGTGTGTTGAGTAATGTGGTAGGGTGTGTGATGTGGGGTGCGTGAGGGATTTATGGGTGTATGTGGTGTGTGTCTAGTTGTCTCTGTGCTGTTCGTGTCAATCTCCTGACAGTAATTGTTGTTTTTAAAGGGTTGTGGGTAATGTCGATGTGTGTTTTATAGTGCTGTGGGTGGGTGGGTGTGGTGTGTGTATGATTGTCAGGTGTGTGTTTTTAGTATTGGCCAATTCAGTGTTGGTTTGTATGTGGGTGTCCATTCTGAGCGCAGCGGTATGTGCCGCCAATGGTTTACCGCCATTGAATGTCTGCTGTGGTGATTCGTGGGTCTTAATGTGGTGGGCGTTTTGTTGGCGTAACGGTATGGGTGTTGGGTCCGCCACTTTAGCACTGACCTTTGGGCTGGCGGATTTGTGTATGTGGCTGTATTCTGTTGGATTGGTGTGTGTGTGTCATAATATGGTGAACAGATATTCGTCACTGCAGCGGTATGTTGGAGGGCGTCACCTTGGCGGTAAGCCGGATTTACCGCCAATGTCATAATGAGGGCCTAAGTGTTTTGTGTTCTAAATCTCTTAGGCCTGGGAATCCACAGGTGAGTGGCAGGCCAAACCCGACCTCCTCGTCATCAGGACACTAGAAAATCATACCTGAGAAGTTTATACACAATGGTAAAAAGAATAAACCAGATATAAGAATGTGTGAGAATGAAGGGCCCAATGAATGTGGAGACCTTGCAAAACAACCGGCCGTCTTAGAGGCCAGTTAACACCCTTCCACGGACGCTTCACAGATGGGTCAAAGGTCCGTAACAGTGAGCGCTCAGCTGAGTCGCAATTATAAATAGGTCTAACGGCTGCTGCAAGAACCGTGGCAGATGCAGGGACTAAAAAGATCACGCTGGTGTACAGTTACGCTTGGCAAGAGCTCTGTATACAACCAAGTGGACCTGTCAGGCCATGTTAAAGGTCAGACTGCCATTAGACCACAAAAAAGGGTAGTGTTCTGATGTGCATAAACCCATTTCTTGCTATTTTTAAATAATAAAGATTTTATTGTGTCTATTGGCCAAAATGTATGGGCATAATTGTTTTCGGATTAGATTAGTAGTAAGTGTTCTGATGAGGGATCATTGCTCCTTTATAATACCAGAAATCCAGAAGCAATTCCTCTTAAGAAAGTCACTGCCCCTGCAATGGCTAGCACCCTACTTGGCATCTTTATCAGGGTTGGGTTCCCTACTTAAGTCATATCCGATAGTAGCACAAATTTTGTATCGGCCTACCTGAAAGCAATGCGGGATTGATTGTGGAGTGACTTATAAGCTCACTACTTTCCGCAACCCCCATGGAAATGACTTGTAGAGAGGTTTAACAAGACCATGAAGGACATGATCCTGGGTTTATCAAAGAAACTCAAAAGGAGATGGGATATTCTCTTACCATGCTTACTGTTTGCATACAGGGAGGTCCCTCAGAAAGGAGTATGTTTCAGCCCATTTGAGCTGCTCTTTGGACACCCTGTACGGGATCCTTTAAATTTGGTAAGGGAAAATTGTGAGAGGCCTCTTAAAGAGCCCAAAAAATATATACTAGGATATTTACTAGACCTTTGCTCCAAAATGGCTGAGTATATGAAGAAAGCTAACAAGAACTTGAAGGCCAGCCAGGAGCTCTTCAAGCACTGGCATGACCAGAAATCTTCCATGGTTGAGTACCAAACTGGGACACTCTTGTGGGTGCCAGAGCCTGTAGCACCCAGAGCCCTCCAAGACAAATGGACTGGGCCTTTCCTTATCTTGGAAAAGAAGGATGAAATCGCATGCCTGGTGGACTTGGAACCCTTCAGGTACTCCCATAAGAAGATACATTCGAATAGGCTCAAACTTCATCATGACAGAACAGACATCACAATGAGCTAGGTGACAGATGGAGGAGAAAAAGAGGACAGTGAACCTCTCCATGACCTACTTTCTACCAATGTCAAGGAAGGATCAGTGGAAGGAGTAGTCATCTTCTCCAGTTTGTCACAGCAAAAATACTTCCACAACCTGCCCAATTTGTTTACGGATCTCTTTTTCTTGCCCCTTTTTTGATAACTTGGTTGTGGACACCAGTGACAGGTTACTTGTCTAGATCAAAATATACAGGTTGTCGGACCAGTTGAAAGCTAGCAACAAAGCTGAGGTTGCACAGATGCTAGAGTTGGGAGTGATTGATCCCTCTAGTAGTCCTGGTAGTTTTGGTGCCAAGTCAAGCCTCACGGGTGGAAAACCAGAAATGAGATTCTCTGTGGACTTACCGTGTTTAGTCACCAAGACTCATGCCCACCCCATTCCAAGAGCAAATGAGCTCACAGACAAGTTGAGGGCTGCAAATTATTTGTGCATATCTGACCTGAGTGCAGGTTATTGGAAGACAGCTCTCACACAGACAGCCAAGAAGGGGTCTGCTTTTTCAACTTCTGAAGGCCACTTTCAGTTCAGGGTGATACCCTCTGGATTGAAAAGTTAACCCACCACCTTCCAGAGGGTGGTGAACAGAATACTTTTAGGTTTGGAATGCTTTAGTGCAGCGTATCTGGATTACAGTACTGTATTTAGTTTCATATGAGAGGATCACCTAGTCCACCTCAGAAAAGTGCTTCAACCCCTTCAACAGGCAGAGCTGACTATCAAGGCACGTAAATGCCAGATAGGGCAAGGGTCTGTAATGTACTTGGGCCACCAAGTAGGTGGAGGCCAAAATCCAGACAATTCTGGGCTGGGAAGCTCCTAAGACACAGACCCAAGTCAAGCATTTCTTGCTCTGGCCTGGTGTCATAGGAGATGTGTGCAAGAGTATGGTACAATTGTTGCACCCTTAACAGCGCTAACCTCCTAGAAACGTGATAGGGACTGCGCAATATCAAGAGTCCTTTGATATCCTTATGGAAGGTTTGTGCTCAGCACCTCTCTTGAAGGCACCTCACTTTGAAAAGATAATTGTTTTTCAAACGGATGCTTCAGGACATGGGATTAAGGCCGTGTTGTCACAGCTAAATGACCAGGGTCAAGATCAACCACTTGTCCTTAACAGCAGGCGACTCCTCCCCAGAGAGCAGCATCAGAGTGCCATTGAGAGGGAAGCTGATACCCTACCCGTTTGGGATTCACTTTAAAGGTCACCTTGAACACAGACCTCCCAGATGGCTGATGCAGATGGGAGAAGAGAAACTCAAACTGTTGAGGTAATCCTTCTGCCTACATGGTATGGACTTTAGAATGGAACACAGATGGCCTTTCCAAGTTCTTGCACTTAGATGATGAGAACCAACAGGGAAATGGTTAGCTACTCATCGCCTTTATTTGGAGGGGCCCGTGTAAGGAAATGCCTCTTTTTGCATGCTGACCCTGACATTTTTGGACTGATTCCGATGGTCTTTCAACTCTGAGAGTGGACTGAGGCCTGTTAACCAGACCTTAGTACCAGTGCTGTAACCCCTTAAAAAGTGTATGTTGAATTGGCTATACCCAATTGGCAAGTACTGTCTTACTTAGAAGTCCCTGGTTCCCTAGTATATGGTACCCAGGGTATCAAGAGCATGTAAAGCAGAGTGTCCACTCTGTAGCTCTGATTGTGCCACCCTGTGTGTGACAAAGTACAAAATGGCTCACAGCCTGCCAGTGCAGACTGGAAGACCAGTGGTCAAATTGCAAGTTTGGCATTTCCACTCAAAGTAATGGCAAAGCCACCATTTCCCTTGAAAATCTATGTAAGCCTCCTCTACAGAAGGCCTGTAGGGTCCTATGGCAGGGTGCTGTATATTATAAAGTATGACTAATATTTATATATATGTGTTAGCAGTAACACCTCTAAAATGTTGCCTTGCTGTGGAAAAGTAATTAGTCCCAAGGTCTAGCACCCCAGACTGGCTAACTTCTAAATGGATCTACCTAACTGGGTACTATAAAGTATCATACTAATCATGGCATTAAACCTGACCTGATGCCCAGGTCGAATTTAATGTCACTATTAAAGTAATGTGACTTTTAGAAAGTTGCCACTCTGTGACCCAGCTGGTCCAGTAGCCTCACAAGGGTACTTGGCCAACACAAAACTTTCTGCCTGCCAACGGAGTTATTTGAATAACTCCCAGGCTTATGAACAGTAGCAGTCTGCTGCAGGGTGGGATGTTACCTCCCCTTCACAGAAGGCCACTTAGGGTGTTAGCCCAAAAAGCGAGCTTCAAAAGGGGAAGCCTCCTTTGGTGGGCAAATGACAATCACTTTCCTAAGGGGCTGCGCTGTGTTCAGGTAGATGGGCTGACGACAGGGATAGAGAAAGGAAACCAGTACCAAAATAAATTTCCAGTAGGTATGTATCCCACAGGTAGCCACACCTCTAGGGTGGGCTACCAAGATCCTAACATCCAAGGAAAATTGCCGACATCTTGGAAGGGGGCAGAATAGTCCACTCTGAGATTGTAAAGTGCCACACATTTTCAGAAAGTCATCACCATGAGAGAGGGGACCTGGTAGCCCATTAGCTAGTAGCCCCATTGTCCCCTTAGGACCCTTTCCTTGGGAACATATGACACCCCTGGCACCCTGGACCTTAGATCATGCCAGAACTGGAACAAGGATCAAAAAAGGACTTCCCTGCTGAACCCTGGCCCTCACAAAGGGAGGCTGCATAGTTTGCTGGACTGCACCTGCTGCACCTTAGGCTAGTAAAGATGGGACTGTGCCTGTGGCTCCTGCCTCAGGGAGAAGTTGTGCCCCACTCTCAGACCAAAGCAGTGACTCTAAGGGTTAGTTGGTTGGCTACCCTGGAAGCAGCTCCAGGGACAAAAGAGCTGAAGTAGCCCAAACCGACAAGCAGTTGCCACTTTAGAAGAATCACCACTGACTGCCGCTGGGTGCCTCAAAAGACTGATCCTTGATGGCCAAAAGTTGCACCCGAGTCAGCTGGACCCGGGAATGTTGTCATAGTCCAGCTTGATCACCCAAGAGGGACACTAACCTTCACCATAAGATTTTGCTTTCACTGCTGTGTTCAGAGGCTGGTAGCCCAGCTGACCATCTACTGTCTCGAAGAGGACTTTGTGGGACCCCAACCTCTGTGGCCAAAGCCACCCCACACGAGGAATCACCACAAAGGCGTCCTGGTGGACCGCACAGCAACCGGAGCATCTTTGAGCCTCTTTTCATGCTGTATCCCCAGCATAAGAACCACTCTATTAAAATCTATGGCAGCCGTGAGATGTAAAGTTTGGAACTGTACTGGAAAACGCTTGGTGGCCAGGTAACTGTCCAAATCTGCCCCACTAGCTCTACTAGACCTCCATCCTGTTGGATTTGGTTGTCCAAGCAGGGCGGGAGTAACCAAACTAAATCGACAAACTATTAAAAAAATTGCAAACTTTAGATTGACCAGTGCTTGTTTGTGGTTGAATTAAAAAGTGATAAATCTTTATAAATCTGTATCTCTGGAACACTCTGGTGCATTTTGCTCATCTTGGATTAACAAAATTCATAAAAATATAATCTATGTTTATAAATTGCTGTTGTGTTTCTTTCGTGTTGTGTGGCTTTCCTATTTCATTGTTTGGTACTGTTGAATGCTTTATGCTAAGATCATTTGTACAAGCCTTGCTGCTTGACGCCATAGATTCCTAGGGTTGAGATTAAGGTTTCTCAACTGAGCCTGACTGGACCAAAGACAGTTATTGCAAGTGTAAAGTTGCACAGCTATATAATATAATACACCCAAATCCTCACATACACGTTTACACCAACTGGCCCTGTCATATTTACATACTGAAACAAATCATGTCTATCATCCAATACCCCTACCAGTTAAGGGCAGCAAACCACTCCAACTGGACAGGCACATAACAACTGAAGAGGTCTGCAGCATAGTGCTGGCCAGTGGAATAATGTAAACTAGACCATGTTGCAGGTACTGACAAGCTACATATCTTACTCGATAACTTATGATACTCATGGATGGGATGCCTATAATGCAGTCCATCCTAGCAGATCACTGACCTTTCTCTGCTTCCCACCCATTTCTGTCCTGGCCTATAATATTAAAGTGACTGATCTCATGCTCTAACAAGCAAATCAGATTGAGTATGTCAGAACATCATAATTATCATGAAGGAACCTGCAGAGTTAATCAAAGCTGCCAGTAAGCAATAACTGTGCATCTGTCTCTCGCACTTCTTTAACTATAACGTCGCTAAATGCTGCCTCCAAAAACATAATAACCATAACTTTTTGGTCATCACACAGGGCATGGAAAGACTTTCCATAAAAGATCAAAACAAAGACAATGCACTTCTAACCGCACAACCTACACAGTGGTTTACGCTATCTGTGCAGACATGTGCTTCAGCACCCCACTTAAGAGTAGTAAGTTCTATATAGATACTACAATACAGTACAGTACACCAATCTGGTCGGGCTTTACAGCCCTTTATGAGGAAGACACTGTTGCTTAGGGGTAGTTCACCTTTCTATATCCCTAAGACAAGAAGAAGAGGTTTTGTCCTTCCTCTAGCTAGGAAATAAAGCTAGTTCACTGTGGAGAAGGCACTACACATGCTACTTTCCCACTAGGTTGGGCTGTGATGGCATGTGGGAATCTTTTTGTGCTTTAGTCTTTGCTTTTGGCATCCGTAGTAACAGGCCCCTTCCCTGGTCCTGGTCTATCCCAACCTCTCTCCCCACCTCTCCCTGCTATTGACCTCTCCAAGATAAAGTCAATTCCCTGTGCTTGGTTTCTCCTGTTACTGGCCCCTCTGGTGCTCAAGGTATTTCCACACAAAAGGGCCTTTCTCATTATTTCATCTCTCTCTCTCTCTGTTGCAGGCCACTCGCAAAACGACACCAAAAGGGATGATATTTTTGTAAACAATATTTAGATTGCTATATTCCTGTCTTATGATATTTTGGCCATAGTTTGCCATACAACCCCCTTCACTGCTCTTAGCTCTCCCTGTTACTTGCGCATCCACTTCTGTTGATTTCTCCTAGCCTTAGGCCATCTCCCCAATCAATCTTAGGAAGTGGCCTATAACTTACTCTCTCCTTTTTACAGGTTCTTTATCCTGCAATTGGTCCCTCTAAATTTCAGGTTCCTGACAAGGTGTTGATCTCTCACAGTTAAAGCAGCCAGCCTCTGCACTTGGACTCTGCCAGTTACAAGCACCTCCTTTCCTTTTGGTCTCTTTGGACATATTTTGCATAAGAATTGCTGTTTATGTTTCTATTAAGGCCCTAATCTAAGCAAAGTGGTGCTGCAGCCAATGCAGCACCACTTTTCTTGCGTCCCTTAGCACCCCTTTACCGCCACCCTGTGTGCGCCGTATTTAATGTAAGGCACACCATGGTGCCGGGTAGGGGCAATAGCATCAACATTTTTGACGCTATTGATGTACTTTGCAGGATTAGTGCCAAAACATTGACGCTAATCCTGAAGAGTACATAGGGACCCATTGAAAACAATGTTATGCCCCCTTTTGATGCCTGCTCTGTGCAGGCTTTTAAAGTAGCCACTAAAAATTCAAAATTTCCTAGCTACTGTGAAGGAAAGTTTCAATTCTGTTAAGGACACAGAGGCGAGGATTATGCAGTTCTTTCTTCACTCTTTATTAAATAGCAATTTCAAAGTTCAAACAAAAAAACACATAACGAACTACAAATCCCAGGAGTCTGCTTCCATAGCAACTATTGTCCAATAAGACTCCGATCCTGTCAACTGTATAAATGCCCTCGACCACGTCACTCTCCCTCGTCTTCACTGCGAAAGAGAACCTTGATTCCTCAAGTGGCCGCTGCCTCAGATCCTACGGAGAAACATGAAATATTAATCCGGTCATACCCAAGATGAGTCATTAAACAATACTTAAAGAAACCTGTAGACTTAAAGATATTCTAGTGTCTTAAACCATAAAATGGCAGGAAAAACAACAATGTAGAGTATTCCAGATATGATCACTCACAGCAATAACCAGTCTTAAAACATATGCATACACATGTCAGTATAAACAAAAGAATACCACCTCCGTACGAGCTCCAAAGGACCTCCGGGTGGGAAGAACACGTAACACGTGTAGGGTGGAATAATCCTCGCCTCCGTGTCCTTAATAGAATTGAAACTTTCCTTCACGATAGGTAGGAAATTTTGCATTCTATGTCAGGACCGGAGGCGAGGATTATGCACGTTCAAAGCTTACTTACCACCAAAGAGGCTGCCTCGTGTATCTGTTTAAAGTAGAACTTTTTAAAAACCGACTCAGAGGACCAATCTGCTGCATTCATGATGTCTTCCAACCTACCTCCTACATGAATAGCCTTGGAGGCCATGGCGCCTCGAACCGAGTGTGCCCCGAACACCTGTATATTGATACCAGCTTCTGCCAAGATCCATCTGATCCACCTAGCAATGTAAGGGGAGGAAACTGCCTTAAAAGGTTTCTTCCAGAGGATGAAGCTCAGCTGTCATTTCCTCGTAAGCCTTTAAGCACTGCACTACACAAAGTTTAGGGGCGAGAGGAAACGCAGGGTACGATACCGACTTGGTATTGCACTTGGTCCTTCGAGAAACTGTGAAAGTTACTCCTTCCGGAGAAAACACTCTATCCAAAAAGTCTAAGGCTCGGACATCCGACACCCTTTTGCATGAAATGAGACACAGTAATACAGCCAGTTTAGCTGATAATTCTTTCCTAGAAAGATATGGATTGTCCTGCCACGAGGATAACAGACAAAGAACTAGGTTGACATCCCATAACTCCGAGTACGTAGGCTGAGGAGGTCTGGAAAGTCTGAAACCCTTAAGAACTTTACATACCCAAGGATGTTCCCCCACTGGATGGTTGTCGAGATGGGGGTGACCCGCCGAGATGGCCGACCTAAAGGAATTCACCATGCAATAAGACAAACCAGCGCCCACTAGTTCCGCCCAAAAATTTAGGATATCGGTAATGTGGGACCCCATGGGATTGGTATGCCTGTCCATACACCAGCGAGCCCATCTAGTCCATGTGGACCTGTACCACTTACCAGTCCCAGGAGCCCAGGCTTGTGCAATAAAGTCCTTAGCTTCTTGCGAAAGTCGACAATCCTACCAGCAAGTCCTGAAATCTTCCAGGCCACCAGCAATAGATGGCCCTGAAGGACCAGTGGATGGAAGTGTCCTGTTGGATCCTGAAGAATTGAAGGACAATCCGGAAGACGGATTGGAAAGTTGCGCGAGAGCTCCAGAAGAGACGGAAACCATGCCTGAGAACGCCACAGAGGGGTTATTAAAACCACTGTCGCTTCCTGATGAATTACCTGGGCTGATACTCTCGGAATCAGAAGGAAGGGGGGAAACGCATACCCCAGGTGTGGGCCCCAGTTCTGCAGAAACGCATCCACCGCCGCTGCTCCCGGATCCGGGTGCCAACTGAAGTACAGAGGTAGAAGGGCATTCCACCTGGAAGCAAAAACGTCTACTGAACACGGACCCCACCGTTCCATGATCGCCTGAAAAATCACAGAATCCAGCTGCCATTTGCTGGAGTCTGACAGGAACTTGGAATTCCAGTCCGCCAAAGTGTTCTGGGAACCCGGGAAAATTTGATGCTTGAAAATGCCAAAAGTCTTTCACCAGCTCCACCAAGGCCTTCGACCGAGTACCCCCAAGGCGGTTTATGTATTGCACCACTGACATATTGTCCATCCGAAGAAGGACCGCGCAGGAGATTCTGTACCGTTTCAGGGATCTGATCACAAACGAGCCCGCTAGGAGCTCCACACAGTTGATGTGCATGTTGAGCTCCTGAGGAGTCCACCGTCCTAAGAACGAGATGTCCCAGCAACGGGCTCCCCATCCTTGTCGGCTGGCATCCGACTCTATGACCAGGTCTGGGGAGGCCACGAAAATGGCCCTGCCAGTCCTGCCACCATGTGGTCTAGCCACCACTGCAACTCTGTTCTCGCCTCCTTGGTGAAAGAAACCAGTTCGGAGTATGTCAGACCGCGTCGAAGGTGATAGGCTTTGAGGCGCTGGAGAGCCCTGAAGTGAAGAGGGTCTGTAAAAATGGCCTGGATCGACGATGAGAACAGACCCACCACTCTGGCAAGTTGCCAAAGTGAGATCCTGTCTCGCCTCAATACCTTTCTTAACTCCTTCTCGATCTTGGAGATCTTTGGAGTCAGGAGACTGAGAGATGCCAACTGGGAGTCTATGAGGAACCCCAGGAAAATCATCGACCGCGAAGGTAGCAGCTCCAATTTCTGGTGGTTGATCACAAACCCCAGATCCTGAAAGAGAGCAATAGTCGTGTTCGCATTGGATATAAGTTGCGACCTGGATTGATCCATCAGGAAGATATCATCCAGATAAATGATGGGGCGAATCCCCTGAGAACGAAGGAATTCCACCACCGGTTTGAGAAGTTTGGTAAAGCACCAAGGAGCCGATGACAGACCGAAGGGGAGAGAGGTGAGCTCAAACACCTGTCCCTTCCACAGAAACTGTAGGAACCTGCAATGAGGTGGGAAAACTGGCACAGTGAGATACGCATCCTTGAGGTTCAGATGGACCATCCAATCCCCCCGCAGGAGGATAACCCGGAGCAGATGTATACCCTCCATTTTGAAATGTCTGTAGACTACTCAGTCGTTGAACGAACAAAGGGTGATCACTGGGCGAAAACCCTTGTCCTTCTTCTCCACCAGGAAAAGATTGCTCACAAAACCTCTTTGGTGGAGAGCTAAGGCGCATATAGCGCCTTTGCGAAAGAGCTCCTGATCCTCTGAATCTATAAGGGCGGAATCCGCTGCTGAAAAAACTAAAGGAGTGGGAGGTTTCTCCTGAATCGGAGTTCCCCAAAACTCGATGTGAAAGCCAGACACTGTCTGCAACACCCAAGCATCGGAGGTTATGAGCTCCCAATTGTGTTTGAAAAGACGCAACCTGGTAGAGGGGAAAGCAAGATGGCGGCCGCGTGATTCGGCCGTGAACGTCTGCTCCGGCCAGAACCCTTCAGTGCGGCAGGAGTTTTCCTGTGAGCCGGAGGCTCTCTCTGCGGCAACGGCGTCCTTGCGCTAGATACAATGTAGCGGCTTCATCTCTGGCGGTCGTACTGGGTACATTATCGCGGCGTTCTATTTTAGGGAAAAAAATAAAATTGTGGATACTGTTGCTAATGTTAAAGGATTACACGCCACATTCAAGGAAAGTGCTCTGGCTCGCTCCTACTCCCCGTTCCTGCTCGAGGGCAATAAAATATCGTGCATATTGCTGTTGATGTTAAAGGATTACACGTCGCCTTCGAGGAATGGGCTCTGGTTTGCTTCCGTTCCTGCATGAGGGCAACGGCTGGTTTGTGCTCACGGACACTAATTTGGGAAAGCTTCAGACGCGGATTCACAAAACGGTTAGAATTTTCTTTTATTACTGGCGCTTGGCATTTGGTATTTGCTGCAATAACGCACTTGTGCTTCGGAGAGCGAAGAAAGTAAAAATGCCGCCAAAGGGGCAGAAAAATATGACTTTGTCTGGACGGGGTAAATCGTTAAGGGTTAGTACGTCAACTCGACAGGGGGCAACAATGGATACAAAGCATGGTTCGGGGGAGAAGATTGTCTCTAAAATTAATAATGCCTCGCTGTACAGGTTTCTTGAGAGAGGGAAGGACATACCAGTGGGGGTATAGATACCCCCTCTGTTGCGGTGGTGGCTGATCAATTAGCAACTATTGAGATGGTGGCTGCGGAAGGACTCCCCCCACAGGAAGAAGGGGGAGGCAGGGCGATGTTTCAGACGTGGCAGCCTTAGAAAAGCATGTTGCTGGGAGTCAGGTGGAGCAGAGGAAGAACTCTCAAGATGATATGATACTAGCACAAGTAGACGTGGGGGGTCAACAACAACCACAACAAAATCTTTTTGGCAGTAATGGAGATAATAGGATGGAGGACCCAGGAGAGGATTCGTCACATCTTGCTGGAATAAGTTTGTTAAAGCACGGGCCTACGGGGTAACGAGATAATGAGACAATGCAAGGAGATACGTTTTTTTCATTATCGGATCATTCAAGCTGGTCAAGCAATTTAGATTTAGAGGCAGATAAGACTTCTTCAGAGTTCGATTCCGAGGTGTCCTCCTCGGCACTGGGGAAGGAAACACATGAAAGTAGCAAGAACGCCACGGTTAGGAAAAAACAGAGGAAGAGAAGCGAGCAAGTAGGACCTAACAAGCATTCTACTAATTCCCTGGATATTAAGGGTCTTCAGGGTCTTCAGTGGGAATATTCTAAGGATGACTTAACTCTATATGATAATATTGAAAAACAGCCTAATCCTGTGTCGTTGGAAACCATATATCAAAGTATTATGGAACACCGAGAAAAATCTAAATCTGAGAGCCGTAGGACTCAATTAGCTTGTCGAAAGATGCAAATCCAAATTCGTCGGGTGGCTAAGACATGTTCGGAGTTTGCTACACGGATGGAAGAAGTGGAGACTCGTATTTCTCATCTGGAGGATGAGGCCGGATCTCATCAAGTGACTCGAGAAGCTATGGAGAAACAACTTGAGGATACTCAGTGGAAATTGACAGATTTGGAGGACAGACTAAGGCGGAATAATTTGCGTGTACTGGGCATACCAGAGGGACTTGAAGGATCAGATACACATGGCTTTATGGTCGCACTTTTTAAGGAGGCCTTTCCTGACTTACATCAGTGGGATTGGGATAGAGAGATTCAAAGAGGCCACCGATTTCCCTTTAGTAGAGCAGGGTCAAACTCAGTAGGAGGAAGTGGGAGACCCAGAGCAATGTTAATCTCTCTGCTTAATTTTCAGGCAAGACAGGCCATATATGACCATGCCTGACCCAATTCTAGAAGTAAGGCTAAGGGATGCGAGTTTTTTGTGAGGCCAGACTTCTGCCATACTACTGTTGAAAAAAGATGGAGGCTCTGTCAGTTAATTCAACGACTTCAAAATAAGGGGGCACAGGCTTTTTTATTAAACCCTGCTAAATTGAAAGTAGTAATGGATAACAGGACCCAGTATTTCACGTCAGAGGTGAAAGCAAAAGCCTTTTTGGGTGGACTCAGTGGTCAGTGTTCTTAATGTAGGTTTTTTTTATTAATGTGGGGGTGGGGAAAACAGAAAGGGTAAGGTTTTGAGAGTTGAGAGGATGAGGTGGTGGTAAATAACCCTTTTGTGCTCCCCACTCACGATTATCTTCCTTTTTTTTTCTTTTCATTACAAAATTTAGACATAAATAGCACTCAGACAGATAGAGATAAAGATAAAATGTGAAGGCTATGATACTATAAGTTAGTTTTGTGGCTTGGTAAAAAAGGAAAAAGTTCCAAATAAAATGCACTGGGTGGGACGGTCGGAGCGGATGTTCTACCATCATTAGGGACAGTGGGATCCCATACTTTCCATAAACTGGGTGTAAGGGTAAGGGTAAGGGTAAGGGAATGTGGGGGTGTAGGTGGGCGGGGGTGTGGTTGGTAGTAGGGTTGGGTGGCAAGGGGTGGGTGGGGGAGGGGTGGTGGGGAGTGGGGGAGTGCTTATATAGGCAGTAATGTACGGAATAAGTTAATGGAGACATGCCAGAAGAGGAGGATTAATAGGGCTCAAAGTCAAAGTCAACAAGTAGGTTTGTTCAGAGGAAGAAGCAGCAATGTGAGATTGGTACAACAAATTGAGCGATATGGCAAATAGACTAAGGATCTGTACGGTGAATATTTGCGGTCTTAATAGCCCTCAAAAAAGGAAAAGAGTGGCAGCTGGTCTTAAACTAATTAAATCAGATTTATACTATTTACAAGAAACACATATTTTGTGGAGCAAACGTGAGCTCCTGTGAGAGCTTGGATTAACGCCTGTGGTTTGTACCCGACAGCAGGTGTCGACACGTGGTGTGGCGATATTTGCTAGAATGAGTAATGTTCATGTCTGCCGATCTCTAGCAAGCAGCGATGGGCGCTGGGCTCTCGCAGAGCCCTCTGTGAACACATTTACATTTACTCTTTGCACTATATATGGATCAGTTTTTGACGAGGTTGAGCCTCTGGACACATTGAATGTAGAATTAGCCGGATGGCCCTTGCCAATAATTGTATGTGGTGATTTAAATATTCATTTAGAGGTAGGTAGTAATAGTATGGGTGCTCAGAGCTTATATCAGGGCCGAAAGCCTAAAGTATGGAATGCTTTAAGGAGGTTAGTGATGGATCATGGGTTGACGGATGTTTGGGAAAATATTAAAACTCCAAATCCAGGGTATACCTATTACTCTTTCCCACATGCGAAATTAGTAAGGTTGGATTATTTTTTTATTTCACAAAGTTTAATTCAAGGGGTTGGAATAGAATGTAAGCCCAGATTTTTATCAGATCATAATCCGTTAATCTTGTCTATAGAAGTAAGGGGGCCATCTAGTCCACGGCGTGTGTGGACATTTGATAGGAAATTGTTGGTCGACCCAGGATATATATCCTATATGAGAGTGTGGATCCACCACTTTTTTTAAATTAACAGGAATACGACAGATCCTGGAATGGTATGGGACTCATTTAAAGCTGCTGTAAGGGGTGAAACCCTTAGTTATAGTTTGGGAGTAAAGGTAGCTAGGGGGAAGGAAATTGCAGAGCTTCAGCAAAGATTAATAATAAAAGAGAGGGAATTAGCTCTTAAAATTGTCAATAAGGAAGATGTTACTTTTATACAGACCCAGACGATGATCCTTAAGGCTAAAATAAATGCTCACTTGAACAAAACAGTTGCAGCAGACTATCAAAGTCACCGATCTGAATATTATGAATATGGCGAAACAACAGGAAAAGTTTTAGCTAGGCGGGTAAGGCAAAAGGCTGTTAAGCAGAATATTTTGAATATCACTGATAGTAACGGACAGAAACATGTAGGGCTAGAAGGAATTCTAGAGGTTTTAAAGGGCTATTATCAGGATTTGTATAGAGAGGATATAAATTATTCTGAACAGCTTCAAAAAGAGGTCAGAGGATTTTTGGGTGAATTAAAAAGCACAAGGCTCTCTCCTGAGGAACAAGATATATTGGATGCACCAATTCAGATTGAAGAGATAATTCGGGCAGTGAGCTCCCTGGCAATGGGGAAAGCCGCTGGGCCGGATGCCATACCACTAGAATTTTATAAGGTTTTTTTAGCAGACATAAAAAGGGACATGCATAGTACTTTTTGCATAGCGCAGATAGGTCAAGCGCCCCCATCGTGGGAATGCGCAAGTATTATAGTGTTAAAAAAAAAGGATAAACCAGCAGAACTCCCCAGCTCGTATCGACCTATTTCCTTGTTGAATGTAGATGGAAAGATTTATGCAAAGGTTTTGGCTAGTAGATTGGCAAATGTAATAGTTAGTTTGGTAAGGAAACAACAACATGGATTTATCCCTGGTAGAGATACAATTGATCATATAAGAAGAAGAATATCCATGTTTGATCTTGCAGAGTTGCATCAAACAACTCTTGGGCTATTACTTTTAGACGCCGAGAAGGCATTTGACCGTGTATCATAGAAGTTTTTATGGGAAACTATGCAGTGGAAGGGCATAGGGAGTGGGTATATCACAGCCATAAAAACCTTATATGCAGCTCCTAAAGCTAGAATATGCATCGCAGGTCTGGAATCAGGTATTATTTCAATCTCAAGGGGGACTAGACAGGGATGCCCCTGCTCCCCCTTGCTCTTTGCTTTATACATTGATTCTTTTTTGTTAAGATTAGAAGACTGCAAAAATATCAAACCTTTATTATATCATGGAGAAGCATATAAGGTGTTCACGTATGCTGATGATGTAGCCATAGTGACAAGCTGTCCGGAGGAAGCCATCAAGGCAGTAGAAATAGAGGCAAGAGAGTTTGGAAGATACTCTGGATATAAGTTGAATTCCGATAAGACACAGATAGTATGTTCTGAGCATGCTTCGCTAATAGATAGGCGGCTGGTATCTGAAGCGGTGAAGTTGGGAGTCAAAATCACTCCTGCGGTTAATCGTCTCGTGGAAATTAATTTCGTTCCACTGTTAAGCAGAATAAAGAAAGATTTAGATAGAATGCATAATTTGCACTTATCATTAGAGGGTCGCTGCAATGTATTGAAAATGATGGTTCTTCCGAAAATTTTATCCTTTTTTGAGCTATTCCCCTCGAGGTCATCAAAAAGTGGCTCAAAAGATTTGAAAAAATGGGGAATAACTTCTTGTGGGGATATGCTAAAACTAGAAGGGCAATGAAGTATATGACACTTCCCAAGGACCAAGGTGGCTGGTCAGTTCCTAATTTTACACTGTATTATTATGCCTGTTGTCTCCAACACATGGACGGACTTATAAGGGGAAGTTCCAGAGGAGATGTAGAAGTAAATCAAACCCCTATCTATCCTATGATGGCGGGTGAGGAGGCAAGTGGATGGTTGTCGAAATTTGAGGAACCAAGCTATTTTTAAAAAGTAAGATTCAAGCCTTTCTTAGCCGCCTTCAAGGTTTGGGCTCAGGTAAAACGGAGTATGGGATTGGGAAAGATTGCAGCTTACACGCCAATGAATTTTTCGGCTATTCCGAATTATATATTTAAAGATCCCATACTAGCGTTTTGGCGTTCTAGGGGAATAAATAAGGTTGGAGACATGTATTGTAAATCTGGATGTAAATCTTTTACGGCAGTGGTTCCCAAACTTTTTTGACCCGCGCCTCCCTTGACCTATTGGCTATTGGCCGCGGCTCCCCATTATGCTATTTTTTTGGGGGGCGGGTGGAGGGATGTGAGCCGGGCCTCAGGAGTACTTACATTTTTCACGCTGAAAATAATTGGGATAAAGCCAATGAAGGTATTATAATCATAGATGTAACAACATAAAAATATAACAGTTATTTAATTAAAAAATATATATAATTGGTTAAGTCAGAAACAATATAAACTATGCTTAGAAATCTGTACTGAGGGGAATGTCTCCAGTACTAATCCTATGCTAGACAGCATATGCTCTCCTCTGCACTCTGGTGTTTCACTGTGCGTCGCACAAAACAGCCTATTTGTGTGCTAGATCTGGGAGTGACACCAGCAGCATGCAAAGTTTTGCATATATGGTGCTGCACTCTGTTTTCTCTTTAATGCAACAATGCACAGCAAAATTTGAAGTTTCATCACATTGTGTGAAATCTTAGTAAACTTGAGCCTGCAGGTTTTTGTGAATAGAACTAGTGTGTACTATAATTACTACCACTACATGGTGTTTGAGGATTAAACTTCAAGGCCCTTCCTTGCTGTATTTCAATTTCTCACTCGGAATTCCACAATCACGAGCTGTGCACTCTAAACAAGGAAAACGGCTTCTGACTTTTTTTAATGGAGGGGATTATCTAAATTCTAATATGCAGCTGCAGAATTAGGTCACTGCTATCGGTAATGATGCAGCTCATGGCACCCCTGTCTTGCTTTGATGGCGCACCTGGGCGTCGTGGCGCACGGTTTGGGAACCACTGTTTTACGGAGTTGCAGTCCCAATACGGTTTACCTAAGACCCATTTCTTTAAGTTTTTGCAAATACGAAACTTTTTTCATTCTCAGAAGTACGACAGGTCAGGAATTACGGAGATTCTAATAGTTGAGGCTATTAAACGTGGTGCAAAGATTGCCATGATATATAATTTGCTAACTGATTTACAATCAGATGACATGGTACATCAGAATGAAAGATGGACTGTACGGTTTGGCTTGGCTGGGGAATGGATGGATCAATCTTTAGCTATGGCTGATACAACACTTTTCTCAGCTAATCTGAAAACCCAGCACTACAAGACATTGATGGACCTATATTATACACCTGCTAAGTTTAAAAAGTGGGGGAAATCCTCTGGGATTTGTACTCATTGTGGGGAGGCTGAAGCTGAGATAATGCATATGTTTTATGCATGTCCAATGTTGCGGGGAATTTTGAATGAGATAGAGGTATTCCTCAAGAAGATTACGGGGTGCAATGTTCAGGTAACTGTTATGCTGGTTGTACTGGGGGTTACGGATTCATCAGAAAGTATGGAGCCTGCATTGTATAAAATAAGGCGATTTTTATTTTTAACAATGGCAATATATCGTCTTTGTATTGCTACAGACTGGATTAAAAAAGAACCCCCTACGTTTGAGGGATGGCGATCTAGACTACTTGCCATCTATAATATTGAATTAAGTCTTTACAAACTAAAGGGTCATAAGAAGAGGCATGGGGGGAATTAATTTGGGCACCATTGACTAAATGGC
Source organism: Pleurodeles waltl (assembly GCF_031143425.1). Classification (NCBI taxonomy): domain Eukaryota; kingdom Metazoa; phylum Chordata; class Amphibia; order Caudata; family Salamandridae; genus Pleurodeles; species Pleurodeles waltl. The sequence continues at coordinate 332,854,099 of NC_090443.1, forward strand.
TGAAAAATCAAGATATTTTGTAGAGGATGTTAGCTGCTTTGATATGCGATGTATATAACTGTCTTCTTCCAGGGCCTTTTTTTTATCTTCTTTGTTTCTTTCTTTGTGGATATATTATGTCTTCTTTTTTGTATAGTCCTCCCTCTCTGACATATTAAATAAAAAAATAATTAAAAAAAATGAAAAGACGCAACCTCCCTCCCAGTTTTTGAGGCGAAGAAGGGATAATCCTTACCCGAAGTTGGCTGCCCCCCAGGTGATCCTGTTCGCTCTGGATTTCCCTTTGCCCCTATTGGGGAAGAAGGTTCCTTGGCGACTGTCCCGCCATCCATTGTTCCTGTAGGAACCGGGGCCTTGCTGGTACTGGCGGCCGGATGAGCGACCCCTGCCTTCGTCTGCCCCCCCACCCCCAAAACCTTGCCCGGAAAAATCTTCTTGATCAAAGACTGCGCCTTGTCAAGGGCCGAGAAGGTAGCAACAAACTTTCCTAACTCTTTGACGAAAGAGTCCCCAAATAAGTGAGCCTGGGCAACTGCCCCTGCCTCCAAGGAAGACAATTCTCCCAATTTGGGATCTATTTGTATGAGCAGGGATCGGTGTCTGTCAGCCGAAATGGCACAATTGGCATTGCCCAGGAGACAACCTGCCCTCTAGGCCCACCCCGCCACGACGTCCATCAGTAGGGGCGTGTTTGACTGCTTGGCACCTTCCGCCAGTTGAATGATATGAGTCAAGGGTCCAAGGACGTCCAGCAGTTTGTCCTAACACGCCCGCCAGGACCGATCAATACCCTTCTTAGGGTCTTTAACGTACTTAGCAAAGAAAGTACACATTTTGGGGTCAATGTCTGGGGTAGCAGCTACCTTGTCAGGTTAAGTAGGGCGTGGGCATTCGACTTTCAGGCCGGCACAAACCTCTTTAACCAGAGGTTGCCGAATTTTGCTTGCCACATAATCGGCCACTTTCTGTTCAGGCCGCCATTCCGAAGAGCGAGGATGATATATACCCTCAGGCTCGAACATGTCCGAGTCCGAGTCTACCAGACTTTGTGGGTCTGGTAGAGAGGCCCCAGGGCGCCAAGGGCGGCCAGATTCCTCGTCCTCCACCGAGGAGGAATCCCCATCTAAGTCACCTGCGATACCTTTAGGTGACCCCACATCGAGGTCTAATTGGTGGTGAAGCTTTTCACCCATTATGCCGGGTAGAGAGTCCTCCTGGAAGGGTATTCGCTTCTGCGCGTTCACACTCTTACTGGGGACATCGGCGGAGAGCTCAAGGTCCTCAAGGTGCCCCACGTCGCGCTTGCGTGGTTTTCTGGGTGTTGTCCTCGACTCAACACCTGTCGTCCCAAATATGCCCGGCCCTTTGGATATTTGCTCTGCAAGCTGTGCCACGCTCTCCTTTAAAGGGGCAAGAGCTTGGCGATAGCCTGCGAAAGCAACACATCCACCCCAGGGGGTAGGGCGCAGTGAGAAGGGCCCTCACCAGGAGACATGAGGGAAAAGGAATCATGTTCCTTCGCAGGCTGCATCACTCAATTCTGGGGTAATTAGACAGAAGACACGCAAAAAATAAAAAGGGTAACCCCCCCCACACTTCTGTCACTAGAGCCGAAAAAAGGCAAAAGCCTGAAGAAAAAAGAGAAAGACGCACTCAAAATGAATCCAAATGCGGCTCAAGATCGTTCTTCCTGCTCAAGATTAAATGCTGACTGCAAACGCAGTGTAAGTGGGGGGTTGGAGGGGTGAAATAGAGCCCAAGCTTCTGTAAATAACCCCTAGTGCGCTGAACATCCAAGCGCCGAGCGCAAAGCGTCTCGAGCGCTATGGAAACGTGTGAAAACCACAATACGTGCCCCCCTAGTGGGCCCGACGTGCCACTGCGTGCCACAAAGGCAACGCAACCTAGCAACAGTAGTTGCTACAACAAATACGTGAAACTGACAGGGAACGTGCACAGAGATCCTAAAAGCAGTCACCAAATACAATCAATAATACTGTAACGCTCAGAGGCAGTAAGGGCACTTATCTGTCACTGAAGCAGTGAAGAAAGAGAGAGAGTGACGTGGTCGAGTGCATTTATATAGTTGACAGGATCGGAGTCTTATTGGACAATGGTTGCTATTGAAGCAGACTCATGGGATTTGTAGTTCGTTATGTGTTTTTTGTTTGAACTTTGAACTTGCTATTTAATAAAGAGTGAAGAAAGAACTGCATAATCCTCGCTTCTGTTCCTGACATAGAATGGCGCAGTAGAATCTCTTAGATTCTATATCAGGACCGGAGGCTCAGATTATGCTGTCTCTTTCTTTACTGAATCTCACACAGCAGCCAATTAAAATACATTAAACAAAAAACTACATTTCCCACGATGCCCAGAACCAGGCATCACATGTTCCAATCACTGACAGTGACCTTAGTCCACATAAGCTGTAACCCCAAACGTCACATCCTCTTTCTTTGCTGCTTCGCAGCAGATAAGTAAACTTTTATCTTTCCTCCGGTAGTTTTTATACTTTAGGAGTGTGATATTTAATTACTGTGTACGTTTAAACAAGTGACGCGATTCCACTCGCTTTATCAATGTTTTTTCAATGTTGTTTCAACGTTTTAATGACATAATTCTCGGCGCTTTGCCGATCGCATGCTTTGCCTTCGTGTTTAACTAATGGGAGCGGGAGTGCTGTACGCGCTACGCGCGTAGTCTGTTTTCCCTGGCAACGAGTGTTGCCGGGCGCGCGCACTTTTATGAGCCGATCTCCTTTCCCTCAACACTTTGAAGAGATTGGCTTGTTTTAGCTATCGCGTCCAGGCAAATCGAGTGTTACCTGTTCACAGGCATATTAAGTATCTCCCTGACGCCCAGAGTGACTCCTTCTGGGTTGTAAAATTTATATAAGGCTGGGCCTAGAGTGAATACCAGGCAGCTCCCTATAATTATATTTATAAAGAAACTTTTCATTTCTTTAGTGCCTGGAGGTTTTTTTTCACTCCCCCATTTGTTCTGAGCCTGATTTTTGGGACAGACAATTACTGATTATGGCTCAATGGAGTGACCAAGATGCAGGGTATTACCCTGAGGCTATAGATAACCAACTAGAGGTTAATCTAGTTGAAGCACTCAATTCCAGGGTGCAACAGTCAGTAAATGATGCCTTGGTGAGAGCCTTAGGCTCCTTTTCCGGGCAATTGTTAGAGTACGCTCACTCTCAAGGTTGGATGACTGATAATACATATTCTGTCCCGGAAGAGAATAATCCCAAGGTTGCATCTAAGTCTAAAGCCAAAACTAAGAACCTCGTTAGAGAGAGTCCCTCAGAGGACTTACATGCTGACATGTTTGAGAAGTTACCCAAGAAAAGAAGTGCGGAACATAATTATAGTACGCTAAATGATTCCTCCACTTCGGGAGCTTCTGATGATCAAGATTCTGATGGTCTGAATAGTTCAGTACCTACTAAAAAAGCGAAAAAACAGTCCCCTCCCCTTCAGGTGCTAGACTTCGATCCTTCTGATATTCTACACCCTAGGTCTTCTAATTGGGTTCCAACCTCAGAAGTTGTGCAGTATGTTCATGCTAATATACTTTGGGGTTTTGACAAGGAGGTTCGTTCTCGTCTCAAGGCGGAATGTCCTAGACCGGATCTGGACAACAATGTGAAGGACACTCTCTTTTTTTTTTTTTTTTTATATATTTTTATTGTTTTATCGGCCAAGTGGCCACATTGGAATTAAATGCAAACTGTTACATTGGGGGTCATTCTGACCCTCGCGGCCAGTGGCCGCCAGGGCCACCGACCACGGGAGCACCGCCAACAGGCTGGCGGTGCTCCCACGAGCATTAGAAGCGGAAAGTCGGCGGTCTCCCGCCGACTTCCCGCTGCTCGGGGGAATCCTCCATGGCGGCGGAGCGCGCTCTGCCGCCATGGGGATTCTGACACCCCCTACCGCCATCCTGTTCCTGGCGGGTCTCCCGCCAGGAACAGGATGGCGGTAGGGGGTGCCGCGGGGCCCCTGGGGGCCCCTGCAGTGCCAATGGCATGGGCACTGCAGGGGCCCCCGTAAGAGGGCCCCACTGTGAATTTCAGTGTCTCAGAATGAGCCCCATTATGTTTCATCGTGCATTACACACATAACTGTTACGTATGAGCAAAACGCTACTCACGTATACATGCAACAACGCCCGAGGGGGCTACACAAATGGCACGTTCACGTAGGGGTTGTATTAAACATATGCGAGATTATTCCAAGAGAACAGATAACATAGAGAAAAAAGAATAAGATAGACGCTGAGTAGGCTTTAGCCGACACGCAATGGCTGGAGAGAGGAAGGGGACCGACAACGGAGGACAGGAGGGGCCCAGGAGGACGAGAAACCAGTTTTCGGAGGGGTCAGGGAGCAATCTACATGAGGCTTGCTTGACATTCGCACGAATCTCCACGCATCACACCACATCAGCCGGTGGCCATGCCACACCACAGCCCCAGGGGACTGGTCCACCATTGGCCGTGGAGCGCCATGCATGAGGGACGGGGCACAGCAGGAGGGAGCCAGAGGGTACCAATGTCTCACAGCCCCAGTACCCCCGAGCGTCACACAAGGCACCCGTTACGCGCCCAGGGGAGAACGCACAAGGCAACACAATTCTATAGTGGTTCATTTACTTTATTATTATTATTATTATTATTATTATTTTTTTATTATTATTTTTTTTTTTTTATTAAGTATTTCCTTTATACTATTCCTACCCCCACGCCCCCCACCTCACACCCGCATATCCCGAACGCACCATATGATGATGTCACCCTGTGGCCACTGTGATGATGTAAAATCACTCCTATTCATTAGTTCAAGGAGGACGCATATCGTCTTTTTTTTCCACCGCTGTCAAAAACGAGTTCCATACCTCCAGGCCTTTAACCCCTTCTGTGCCCAGGACGTAATGGTTACGTCCTGAGGCACAGTGCTGCTGTGCCCAGGACGTAACCATTACGTCCTGTGCACAGAGCCCAGAGGGAGCGCTCTCGCTCCCTCTGTGGGGTTCCCCCCCACCACCCCAAGTCAGGGATGGAAGGGGAAGCCCTTCCCCTCCCACCCCCGACCCCCCCAACCCCCCCTGTGACGTCAGCGCGCGAGCGCGCGCTGATTAGTCACAGGGTCTCCCCCATCGCGCTGGAAGCAGAGCTTCCAGCGCGATTGAAAAAGAAATGCTTTTGCATTTCTTTTTCAATCCCATGGGGGAGGCCCCGAGAGGCTTCATAGGGAAGGAAATGTATTTCCTTCCCTTTGAAGTCTCTCACAGGTTTCAAAAGCCGGATTGCTTGCAATCCGGCTTTTGAAACCCCACTAGACACCAGGGATTTTTTTTTTCTTCTTGAAATTGGCAAAAGGGAGCGACCCCTTGGGCAAGGGTCGCTCCCAGGGGGGCATTTTTTTAGGAAGGCCTTTTCTGCCCCCCCTGGGGGCAGATTGGCCTATTATTAGGCCGATCTGCCCCAAGGGGGGGCAGAAACCTCTAGGCACCAGGGACCATTTATTTATTTTTTTGTGATGAATTCTTTTTTTTTAGGTGGGGAGCGATCCCTTAGGCAAGGGTCGCTCCCCTACGGAGCAATATATATTTAGCCCATTTCTGCCCCCCTTGGGGGCAGATTGGCCTATTTTGATAAGGCCAATCTGCCCCCAAGGGGGGCAGAAACCATTAGACACCAGGGAGTTTGTTTTTGCGTGCGAATGTCACGCAACAAAGCGACCCCTTTGGCAAGGGTCGCTCCCAGGGGGGCATTTTTTTAGGAAGGCCTTTTCTGCCCCCCCTGGGGGCAGATTGGCCTATTATTAGGCCGATCTGCCCCCAGGGGGGGCAGAAACCTCTAGGCACCAGGGACCATTTATTTATTTATTTATTTTTTTGTGATGAATTCTTTTTTTTTAGGTGGGGAGCGATCCCTTAGGCAAGGGTCGCTCCCCTACGGAGCAATATATATTTAGCCCATTTCTGCCCCCCTTGGGGGCAGATTGGCCTATTTTGATAAGGCCAATCTGCCCCCAAGGGGGGCAGAAACCATTAGACACCAGGGAGTTTGTTTTTGCGCGCGAATGTCACGCAACAAAGCGACCCCTTTGGCAAGGGTCGCTCCCAGGGGGGGCAATTTTTTGGGAAGGCCTTTTCTGCCCCCCCTGGGGGCAGATCGGCCTATTATTAGGCCGATCTGCCCCCAGGGGGGGAAGAAACCTCTAGGCGCCAGGGCAAATTTTTTTTGTTGTGTTTTTTTTTTTTGTTCTTTTTTTTTTTTTAGAGATGGGGAGCGACCCATCAGGCAAGGGTCGCTCCCCTGGGGGGCAAATTGTATTTAGACCATTTCTGCCCCCCTGGGGGCAGATTGGCCGATTTTAGGTCAATCTGCCCCCAAGGGGGCAGAAACCACTAGGCACCGGGGATTTGTTTTTTGGCGCCAATGTCACGCAGGGGGAGCGACCCCGTAGGCAAGGGTCGCTCCCGGGGGGGGGGGGGGGGTGGGGGTTGGGGGGGCAAATTTATTTTAGGCCATTTCTGCCCCCCCGGGGGACAGATCGGCCTATTATTAGGCTGAACTGCCCCCGGGGGGGGGGGCAGAACACTCTAGGCACCAGGGCAATTTTTTTTTTCTGTTTTTTTTTTTTGTTGTTTCTTTTTTTAGAGATGGGGAGCGACCCATCAGGCAAGGGTCGCTCCCCTGGGGGGGCAAATTGTATTTAGACCATTTCTGCCCCCCTGGGGGCAGATTGGCCAATTTTAGGTCAATCTGCCCCCAAGGGGGCAGAAACCACTAGGCACCGGGGATTTGTTTTTTGGCGCCAATGTCACGCAGGGGGAGCGACCCCGTAGGCAAGGGTCGCTCCGGGGGGGGGGTGGGTGTTGGGGGGGGCAAATTTATTTTAGGCCATTTCTGCCCCCCCGGGGGGCAGAAACCTCTAGGCGCCAGGGGAATTTTTCTTTTTTTTCTTTTTTTTTTTCTTTGTTTTTTTTTTTAGAGATGGGGAGCGACCCATCAGGCAAAAGTCGCTCCCCTGGGGGACAAATTGTATTTAGGCCATTTCTGCCCCCCTTGGGGGCAGATTGGCTGAGTTTAGGTCAACCTGTCCCCAAGGGGGCAGAAACCACTAGGCACCGGGGATTTGTTTTTTGGCGCCAATGTCACGCAGGGGGAGCGACCCCGTAGGCAAGGGTCGCTCCCGGGGGGGGGTGGGTGTTGGGGGGGCAAATTTATTTTAGGCCATTTCTGCCCCCCCGGGGGGCAGATCGGCCTATTATTAGGCCGATCTGCCCCCGGGGGGGGGGGGGCAGAAACCTCTAGGCGCCAGGGGAATTTTTCTTTTTTTTCTTTTTTTTTTTCTTTGTTTTTTTTTTTTTAGAGATGGGGAGCGACCCTTCAGGCAAAAGTCGCTCCCCTGTGGGACAAATTGTATTTAGGCCATTTCTGCCCCCCTTGGGGGCAGATTGGCTGAGTTTAGGTCAACCTGCCCCCAAGGGGGCAGAAACCACTAGGCACCGGGGATTTGTTTTTTGGTGCCAATGTCACGCAGGGGGAGCGACCCCGTAGGCAAGGGTCGCTCCCGGCGGGGGAGGGTGGGGGTTGGGGGGGCAAATTTATTTTAGGGCATTTCTGCCCCCCCCCCCTGGGGCCGGCTGACCTACAGGCCAAACACCACAGGTAGGCACCTTGCAAAAAACACCTCTGTTTTCTGTGAAAAAATATGTTGTGTCCACGTTGTGTTTTGGGCCATTTCCTTTTGTGGGCGCTAGGCCTACCCACAGAAGTGATGTACCATTTTTATCGAGAGACTTAGGGGAACGCTGGGTGGAAGGAAATTTGTGGCTCCTCTCAGATTCCAGAACTTTCTGTCACCGAAATGAGAGGAAAAAGTGTTTTTTGGGCCACATTTTGATGTTTGCAAAGGATTCTGGGTAACATAACCTGGTCAGAGCCCCGCAAGTCACCCCATCTTGGATTCCCCTGGGTTTCTAGTTTTCAAAAATGCACTGGTTTGCTAGGTTTCCTCAGGTGTCGGCTGAGCTACAGGCCAAAATCCACAGGTAGGCACTGCTTTTTATAAAAAAATGTGATGTGTCCACGTTGTGTTTTGGGCCCTTTCCTTTCGTGGGCGCTAGTCCTACCCACACAAGTGAGGTATCATTTTTATCGGGAGACTTGGGGGAACGCTGGGTAGAAGGAAATTTGTGGCTCCTCTCAGATTCCAGAACTTTCTGCCACAGAAATGTGAGTAACATGTGTTTTTTTAGCCAAATTTTGAGATTTGCAAAGGATTCTGGGTAACAGAACCTGGTCCGAGCCCCGCAAGTCACCCCTCCTTGGATTCCCCTAGGTCTCTAGTTTTCAGAAATGTACAGGTTTGGTAGGTTTCCCTATGTGGCGGCTGAGCTAGAGGCCAAAATCTACAGGTAGTCACTTTGCTAAAACCAGCTCTGTTTTCTGTGATATGTCCACGTTGTGTTTTGGGGCATATCCTGTCGCGGGCGCTAGGCCTACCCACACAAGTGAGGTATCATTTTTATCGGGAGACGTGGGGGAACGCTGGGTGGAAGGAAATTTGTGGCTCCTCTCAGATTCCAGAACTTTCTGCCACAGAAATGTGAGGAACATGTGTTTTTTTAGCCAAATTTTGAGGTTTGCAAAGGATTCTGGGTAACAGAACCTGGTCCGAGCCCCGCAAGTCACCCCTCCTTGGATTCCCCTAGGTCTCTAGTTTTCAGAAATGCACAGGTTTGGTAGGTTTCCCCAGGTGCCGGCTGAGCTAGAGGCCAAAATCTACAGGTAGGCACTTCGCAAAAAACACCTCTGTTTTTTTCCAAAATTTAGGATGTGTCCACGTTGCGCTTTGGGGTGTTTCCTGTCTCCGGCGCTAGGCCTACCCACGCAAGTGAGGTATCATTTTTATCGGGAGACTTGGGGGAACGCTGGGTGGAAGGAAATTTGTAGCTCCTCTCAGATTCCAGAACTTTCTGCCACAGAAATGTGAGGGACATGTGTTTTTTTAGCCAAATTTTGAGGTTTGCAAAGGATTCTGGGTAACAGAACCTGGTCCGAGCCACACAAGTCACCCCTCCTTGGATTCCCCTAGGTCTCTAGTTTTCAGAAATGTACAGGTTTGGTAGGTTTCCCTAGGTGGCGGCTGAGCTAGAGGCCAAAATCTCCAGGTAGTCACTTTGCTAAAAACAGCTCTGTTTTCTGTGATGTGTCCACGTTGTGTTTTGGGGCATATCCTGTCGCGGGCGCTAGGCCTACCCACACAAGTGAGGTATCATTTTGATCGGGAGACGTGGGGGAACGCTGGGTGGAAGGAAATTTGTGGCTCCTCTCAGATTCCAGAACTTTCTGCCACAGAAATGTGAGGAACATGTGTTTTTTTAGCCAAATTTTGAGGTTTGCAAAGGATTCTGGGTAACAGAACCTGGTCCGAGCCACACAAGTCACCCCTCCTTGGATTCCCCTAGGTCTCTAGTTTTCAGAAATGCACAGGTTTGGTAGGTTTCCCTAGGTGCCGGCTGAGCTAGAGGCCAAAATCTACAGGTAGTCACTTTGCTAAAAACAGCTCTGTTTTCTGTGATATGTCCACGTTGTGTTTTGGGGCATATCCTGTCGCGGGCGCTAGGCCTACCCACACAAGTCAGGTATCATTTTTATCGGGAGACGTGGGGGAACGCTGGGTGGAAGGAAATTTGTGGCTCCTCTCAGATTCCAGAACTTTCTGCCACAGAAATGTGAGGAACATGTGTTTTTTTAGCCAAATTTTGAGATTTGCAAAGGATTCTGGGTAACAGAACCGGGTCCGAGCCCCGCAAGTCACCCCTCCTTGGATTTCCCTAGGTCTCTAGTTTTCAGAAATGCACAGGTTTGGTAGGTTTCCCTAGGTGGCGGCTGAGCTAGAGGCCAAAATCTACAGGTAGTCACTTTGCTAAAAACAGCTCTGTTTTCTGTGATATGTCCACGTTGTGTTTTGGGGCATATCCTGTCGCGGGCGCTAGGCCTACCCACACAAGTGAGGTATCATTTTTATCGGGAGACGTGGGGGAACGCTGGGTGGAAGGAAATTTGTGGCTCCTCTCAGATTCCAGAACTTTCTGCCACAGAAATGTGAGGAACATGTGTTTTTTTAGCCAAATTTTGAGGTTTGCAAAGGATTCTGGGTAACAGAACCTGGTCCGAGCCCCGCAAGTCACCCCTCCTTGGATTCCCCTAGGTCTCTAGTTTTCAGAAATGCACAGGTTTGGTAGGTTTCCCTAGGTGGCGGCTGAGCTAGAGGCCAAAATCTACAGGTAGTCACTTTGCTAAAAACAGCTCTGTTTTCTGTGATATGTCCACGTTGTGTTTTGGGGCATATCCTGTCGCGGGCGCTAGGCCTACCCACACAAGTGAGGTATCATTTTTATCGGGAGACGTGGGGGAACGCTGGGTGGAAGGAAATTTGTGGCTCCTCTCAGATTCCAGAACTTTCTGCCACAGAAATGTGAGGAACATGTGTTTTTTTAGCCAAATTTTGAGATTTGCAAAGGATTCTGGGTAACAGAACCTGGTCCGAGCCCCGCAAGTCACCCCTCCTTGGATTCCCCTAGGTCTCTAGTTTTCAGAAATGCACAGGTTTGGTAGGTTTCCATAGGTGGCGGCTGAGCTAGAGGCCAAAATCTACAGGTAGTCACTTTGCTAAAAACAGCTCTGTTTTCTGTGATATGTCCACGTTGTGTTTGGGGGCATATCCTGTCGCGGGCGCTAGGCCTACCCACACAAGTGAGGTATCATTTTTATCGGGAGACGTGGGGGAACGCTGGGTGGAAGGAAATTTGTGGCTCCTCTCAGATTCCAGAACTTTCTGCCACAGAAATGTGAGGAACATGTGTTTTTTTAGCCAAATTTTGAGGTTTGCAAAGGATTCTGGGTAACAGAACCTGGTCCGAGCCCCGCAAGTCACCCCTCCTTGGATTCCCCTAGGTCTCTAGTTTTCAGAAATGCACAGGTTTGGTAGGTTTCCCTAGGTGGCGGCTGAGCTAGAGGCCAAAATCTACAGGTAGTCACTTTGCTAAAAACAGCTCTGTTTTCTGTGATATGTCCACGTTGTGTTTTGGGGCATATCCTGTCGCGGGCGCTAGGCCTACCCACACAAGTGAGGTATCATTTTGATCGGGAGACGTGGGGGAACGCTGGGTGGAAGGAAATTTGTGGCTCCTCTCAGATTCCAGAACTTTCTGCCACAGAAATGTGAGGAACATGTGTTTTTTTAGCCAAATTTTGAGGTTTGCAAAGGATTCTGGGTAACAGAACCTGGTCCGAGCCACACAAGTCACCCCTCCTTGGATTCCCCTAGGTCTCTAGTTTTCAGAAATGCACAGGTTTGGTAGGTTTCCCTAGGTGCCGGCTGAGCTAGAGGCCAAAATCTACAGGTAGTCACTTTGCTAAAAACAGCTCTGTTTTCTGTGATATGTCCACGTTGTGTTTTGGGGCATATCCTGTCGCGGGCGCTAGGCCTACCCACACAAGTGAGGTATCATTTTTATCGGGAGACGTGGGGGAACGCTAGGTGGAAGGAAATTTGTGGCTCCTCTCAGATTCCAGAACTTTCTGCCACAGAAATGTGAGGAACATGTGTTTTTTTAGCCAAATTTTGAGATTTGCAAAGGATTCTGGGTAACAGAACCTGGTCCGAGCCCCGCAAGTCACCCCTCCTTGGATTCCCCTAGGTCTCTAGTTTTCAGAAATGCACAGGTTTGGTAGGTTTCCCTAGGTGGCGGCTGAGCTAGAGGCCAAAATCTACAGGTAGTCACTTTGCTAAAACCAGCTCTGTTTTCTGTGATATGTCCACGTTGTGTTTTGGGGCATATCCTGTCGCGGGCGCTAGGCCTACCCACACAAGTGAGGTATCATTTTTATCGGGAGACGTGGGGGAACGCTGCGTGGAAGGAAATTTGTGGCTCCTCTCAGATTCCAGAACTTTCTGCCACAGAAATGTGAGGAACATGTGTTTTTTTAGCCAAATTTTGAGATTTGCAAAGGATTCTGGGTAACAGAACCTGGTCCGAGCCCCACAAGTCACCCATTCTTGGATTCCCCTAGGTCTCTAGTTTTCAGAAATGCACAGGTTTGGTAGGTTTCCCTCGGTGGCGGCTGAGCTAGAGGCCAAAATCTACAGGTAGTCACTTTGCTAAAAACAGCTCTGTTTTCTGTGATATGTCCACGTTGTGTTTGGGGGCATATCCTGTCGCGGGCGCTAGGCCTACCCACACAAGTGAGGTATCATTTTTATCGGGAGACGTGGGGGAACGCTGGGTGGAAGGACATTTGTGGCTCCTCTCAGATTCCAGAACTTTCTGCCACAGAAATGTGAGGAACATGTGTTTTTTTAGCCAAATTTTGAGGTTTGCAAAGGATTCTGGGTAACAGAACCTGGTCCGAGCCCCGCAAGTCACCCCTCCTTGGATTCCCCTAGGTCTCTAGTTTTCAGAAATGCACAGGTTTGGTAGGTTTCCCTAGGTGGCGGCTGAGCTAGAGGCCAAAATCTACAGGTAGTCACTTTGCTAAAAACAGCTCTGTTTTCTGTGATATGTCCACGTTGTGTTTTGGGGCATATCCTGTCGCGGGCGCTAGGCCTACCCACACAAGTGAGGTATCATTTTGATCGGGAGACGTGGGGGAACGCTGGGTGGAAGGAAATTTGTGGCTCCTCTCAGATTCCAGAACTTTCTGCCACAGAAATGTGAGGAACATGTGTTTTTTTAGCCAAATTTTGAGGTTTGCAAAGGATTCTGGGTAACAGAACCTGGTCCGAGCCACACAAGTCACCCCTCCTTGGATTCCCCTAGGTCTCTAGTTTTCAGAAATGCACAGGTTTGGTAGGTTTCCCTAGGTGCCGGCTGAGCTAGAGGCCAAAATCTACAGGTAGTCACTTTGCTAAAAACAGCTCTGTTTTCTGTGATATGTCCACGTTGTGTTTTGGGGCATATCCTGTCGCGGGCGCTAGGCCTACCCACACAAGTGAGGTATCATTTTTATCGGGAGACGTGGGGGAACGCTGGGTGGAAGGAAATTTGTGGCTCCTCTCAGATTCCAGAACTTTCTGCCACAGAAATGTGAGGAACATGTGTTTTTTTAGCCAAATTTTGAGATTTGCAAAGGATTCTGGGTAACAGAACCTGGTCCGAGCCCCGCAAGTCACCCCTCCTTGGATTCCCCTAGGTCTCTAGTTTTCAGAAATGCACAGGTTTGGTAGGTTTCCCTAGGTGGCGGCTGAGCTAGAGGCCAAAATCTACAGGTAGTCACTTTGCTAAAAACAGCTCTGTTTTCTGTGATATGTCCACGTTGTGTTTTGGGGCATATCCTGTCGCGGGCGCTAGGCCTACCCACACAAGTGAGGTATCATTTTGATCGGGAGACGTGGGGGAACGCTGGGTGGAAGGAAATTTGTGGCTCCTCTCAGATTCCAGAACTTTCTGCCACAGAAATGTGAGGAACATGTGTTTTTTTAGCCAAATTTTGAGGTTTGCAAAGGATTCTGGGTAACAGAACCTGGTCCGAGCCACACAAGTCACCCCTCCTTGGATTCCCCTAGGTCTCTAGTTTTAAGAAATGCACAGGTTTGGTAGGTTTCCCTAGGTGCCGGCTGAGCTAGAGGCCAAAATCTACAGGTAGTCACTTTGCTAAAAACAGCTCAGTTTTCTGTGATATGTCCACGTTGGGTTTTGGGGCATATCCTGTCGCGGGCGCTAGGCCTACCCACACAAGTGAGGTATCATTTTGATCGGGAGACGTGGGGGAACGCTGGGTGGAAGGAAATTTGTGGCTCCTCTCAGATTCCAGAACTTTCTGCCACAGAAATGTGAGGAACATGTGTTTTTTTAGCCAAATTTTGAGGTTTGCAAAGGATTCTGGGTAACAGAACCTGGTCCGAGCCACACAAGTCACCCCTCCTTGGATTCCCCTAGGTCTCTAGTTTTCAGAAATGCACAGGTTTGGTAGGTTTCCCTAGGTGCCGGCTGAGCTAGAGGCCAAAATCTACAGGTAGTCACTTTGCTAAAAACAGCTCTGTTTTCTGTGATATGTCCACGTTGTGTTTTGGGGCATATCCTGTCGCGGGCGCTAGGCCTACCCACACAAGTGAGGTATCATTTTTATCGGGAGACGTGGGGGAACGCTGGGTGGAAGGAAATTTGTGGCTCCTCTCAGATTCCAGAACTTTCTGCCACAGAAATGTGAGGAACATGTGTTTTTTTAGCCAAATTTTGAGATTTGCAAAGGATTCTGGGTAACAGAACCTGGTCCGAGCCCCGCAAGTCACCCCTCCTTGGATTCCCCTAGGTCTCTAGTTTTCAGAAATGCACAGGTTTGGTAGGTTTCCCTAGGTGGCGGCTGAGCTAGAGGCCAAAATCTACAGGTAGTCACTTTGCTAAAAACAGCTCTGTTTTCTGTGATATGTCCACGTTGTGTTTTGGGGCATATCCTGTCGCGGGCGCTAGGCCTACCCACACAAGTGAGGTATCATTTTGATCGGGAGACGTGGGGGAACGCTGGGTGGAAGGAAATTTGTGGCTCCTCTCAGATTCCAGAACTTTCTGCCACAGAAATGTGAGGAACATGTGTTTTTTTAGCCAAATTTTGAGGTTTGCAAAGGATTCTGGGTAACAGAACCTGGTCCGAGCCACACAAGTCACCCCTCCTTGGATTCCCCTAGGTCTCTAGTTTTAAGAAATGCACAGGTTTGGTAGGTTTCCCTAGGTGCCGGCTGAGCTAGAGGCCAAAATCTACAGGTAGTCACTTTGCTAAAAACAGCTCAGTTTTCTGTGATATGTCCACGTTGGGTTTTGGGGCATATCCTGTCGCGGGCGCTAGGCCTACCCACACAAGTGAGGTATCATTTTTATCGGGAGACGTGGGGGAACGCTGGGTGGAAGGAAATTTGTGGCTCCTCTCAGATTCCAGAACTTTCTGCCACAGAAATGTGAGGAACATGTGTTTTTTTAGCCACATTTTGAGATTTGCAAAGGATTCTGGGTAACAGAACCTAGTCCGAGCCCCGCAAGTCACCCCTCCTTGGATTCCCCTAGGTCTCTAGTTTTCAGAAATGCACAGGTTTGGTAGGTTTCCCTAGGTGGCGGCTGAGCTAGAGGCCAAAATCTACAGGTAGTCACTTTGCTAAAAACAGCTCTGTTTTCTGTGATATGTCCACGTTGTGTTTTGGGGCATATCCTGTCGCGGGCGCTAGGCCTACCCACACAAGTGAGGTATCATTTTTATCGGGAGACGTGGGGGAACGCTGGGTGGAAGGAAATTTGTGGCTCCTCTCAGATTCCAGAACTTTCTGCCACAGAAATGTGAGGAACATGTGCTTTTTTAGCCAAATTTTGAGATTTGCAAAGGATTCTGGGTAACAGAACCTGGTCCGAGCCCCGCAAGTCACCCCTCCTTGGATTCCCCTAGGTCTCTAGTTTTCAGAAATGCACAGGTTTGGTAGGTTTCCCTAGGTGGCGGCTGAGCTAGAGGCCAAAATCTACAGGTAGTCACTTTGCTAAAAACAGCTCTGTTTTCTGTGATATGTCCACGTTGTGTTTGGGGGCATATCCTGTCGCGGGCGCTAGGCCTACCCACACAAGTGAGGTATAATTTTTATCGGGAGACGTGGGGGAACGCTGGGTGGAAGGAAATTTGTGGCTCCTCTCAGATTCCAGAACTTTCTGCCACAGAAATGTGAGGAACATGTGTTTTTTTAGCCAAATTTTGAGGTTTGCAAAGGATTCTGGGTAACAGAACCTGGTCCGAGCCCCGCAAGTCACCCCTCCTTGGATTCCCCTAGGTCTCTAGTTTTCAGAAATGCACAGGTTTGGTAGGTTTCCCTAGGTGGCGGCTGAGCTAGAGGCCAAAATCTACAGGTAGTCACTTTGCTAAAAACAGCTCTGTTTTCTGTGATATGTCCACGTTGTGTTTTGGGGCATATCCTGTCGCAGGCGCTAGGCCTACCCACACAAGTGAGGTATCATTTTGATCGGGAGACATGGGGGAACGCTGGGTGGAAGGAAATTTGTGGCTCCTCTCAGATTCCAGAACTTTCTGCCACAGAAATGTGAGGAACACGTGTTTTTTTAGCCAAATTTTGAGGTTTGCAAAGGATTCTGGGTAACAGAACCTGGTCCGAGCCACACAAGTCACCCCTCCTTGGATTCCCCTAGGTCTCTAGTTTTCAGAAATGCACAGGTTTGGTAGGTTTCCCTAGGTGCCGGCTGAGCTAGAGGCCAAAATCTACAGGTAGTCACTTTGCTAAAAACAGCTCTGTTTTCTGTGATATGTCCACGTTGTGTTTTGGGGCATATCCTGTCGCGGGCGCTAGGCCTACCCACACAAGTGAGGTATCATTTTTATCGGGAGACGTGGGGGAACGCTGGGTGGAAGGAAATTTGTGGCTCCTCTCAGATTCCAGAACTTTCTGCCACAGAAATGTGAGGAACATGTGTTTTTTTAGCCAAATTTTGAGATTTGCAAAGGATTCTGGGTAACAGAACCTGGTCCGAGCCCCGCAAGTCACCCCTCCTTGGATTCCCATAGGTCTCTAGTTTTCAGAAATGCACAGGTTTGGTAGGTTTCCCTAGGTGGCGGCTGAGCTAGAGGCCAAAATCTACAGGTAATCACTTTGCTAAAAACAGCTCTGTTTTCTGTGATATGTCCACGTTGTGTTTTGGGGCATATCCTGTCGCGGGCGCTAGGCCTACCCACACAAGTGAGGTATCATTTTTATCGGGAGACGTGGGGGAACGCTGGGTGGAAGGAAATTTGTGGCTCCTCTCAGATTCCAGAACTTTCTGCCACAGAAATGTGAGGAACATGTGTTTTTTTAGCCAAATTTTGAGATTTGCAAAGGATTCTGGGTAACAGAACCTGGTCCGAGCCCCGCAAGTCACCCCTCCTTGGATTCCCCTAGGTCTCTAGTTTTCAGAAATGCACAGGTTTGGTAGGTTTCCCTAGGTGCCGGCTGAGCTAGAGGCCAAAATCTACAGGTAGTCACTTTGCTAAAAACAGCTCTGTTTTCTGTGATGTGTCCACGTTGTGTTTTGGGGCATATCCTATCGCGGGTGCTAGGCCTACCCACACAAGTGAGGTACCATTTTTATCGGGAGACTTGGGGGAACATAGATTAGCAAAACAAGTACTATTGCCCCTTGTCTTTCTCTACATTTTTTCCTTCCAAATATAGGAGTGTGTGTAAAAAAGACATCTATTTGAGAAATTCCCTGTAATTCACGTGCTACTATGGTCACCCCGGAATTCAGAGATGTGCAAATAACCACTGCTCCTCAACACCTTATCTTGTGCCCTTTTTGGAAATGCAAAGGTTTTCTTGATAGCAATTTTTTACTCCTTATATTTCAGCAAATGAATTGCTGTATACCCGGTATAGAATGAAAACGCACTGCAGGGTGCAGCTCATTTATTGGCTCTGGGTTCCTCGGGTTCTTGATGAACCTACAAACCCTATATATCCCCGCAACCAGAGGAGTCCAGCAGACGTAACGGTATATTGCTTTCGATAATCTGACATTGCAGGGAAAAGTTACAGAGTAAAACGTAGAGAAAAATTGATGGTTTTTTCACCTCAATTTCAATATTTTTCTTTTTCAGCTGTTATTTTCTGTAGGAAACCCTTGTAGGATCTACACAAATGACCCCTTGCTGAATTCAGAATTTTGTCTACTTTTCAGAAATGTTTAGGTTTCTGGGATCCAGCATTAGTTTCATGACCATTCCTGTCACTGACTGGAAGGAGGCTGAAAGCACAAAAAATTGCACAAATGGGGTATGCCCCAGTAAAATGCCAAAATTGTGTTGAAAAATTGGGTTTTCTGATTCAAGTCTGCCTGTTCCTGAAAGCTGGGAAGCTGCTGAGTTTAGCACCGCAAACCCTTTGTTGATGCCATTTTCAGGGGAAAAACCACAAGCCTTCTTCTGCAGCCACTTTTTCCAATTTTTTTGAAAAAAACGAAATTTTCACTGTATTTTGGCCAATTTCTTGGCCTCCTTCAAGGGAACCCACAAAGTCTGGGTACCTCTAGAATCCCTAGGATGTTGGAAAAAAAGGACGCAAATTTGGCTTGGTTAGCTTATGTGGACAAAAAGTTATGAGGGCCTAAGCGCGAACTGCCCCAAATAGGCAAAAAAAGGCCCGGCACAGGAGGGGGAAAAGGCCTGGCAGCGAAGGGGTTAATTAGTATACCCCTATCCAGTAGATTCTGCAATGCCTGTGTTTCTGCTTTGGTCCATCGTATTACCTCTTCGCGCCATTGGGCCACCCTGGGGGCATCGGGGGCTTTCCACTTCATGGCGATCAGGCGTCTATACAGCACCAGTGCCAAAGCAATGCATTTATATGTGCTTTTGCGTTTCTTGGGATGAGATGTTAAGCCCAATAGGCACACCTCAGGAGTAGGAGATAGTGTAGTGTCCGTCCATTCCGCTAGCAACGTTATTATCTCTCTCCATGTGTTCCGGATCGGGAGGCATTCCCATGTCATGTGGTAGAATGTGGCCTAATCTGTGTCGCATCTGGGGCATGTCTGGGGCGAACGGGGAAACATACGTGTTATGCGGTGAGGTGATAGGTAGGTCTGATGCACATAGTTAAACTGTGTGTATCGGAAGCGCGGGTTGCGTGAAACCTCGCGAGTCAGCCTCAACGCTTGTTCCCATGAATCAGGGGATAGTGGCTCCGGTAGCACGCAGTCCCATTTGTTTTTTGCCTGATCCTGTTTATGTTCAGCCTGGGCGGCTATGATATTATATATATTTGAAATGCTTGATGGGGTGCTTATGCTTCCCAGAAGTGCGTGTAGCAAAGGGGAGGTATCAGGTTCCGAGTTGCCTTTACTCCAACTCTCTCTCATTACCTGCCTAATTGCACCGTAAGCTATGAAGCCTCCCCGGCCGAGCGCGTACCTATCGGCTAACGCTTCATAGGTTTGAAGTTGCCCGTCCTGGTAGATGTCACCTAGTGTAAGTATGCCCCTGCTACCCCATGTATTTAGGCCTACTTTGGCTGCTATTTTTGCTAATGACGGTAGGGCCAGCAGTGGAATCTTAGGTGAGTACTGCTGGACTTTTGCGTTTTGCAGCGCATATCGGCCCCAGGCCCAATGTGCAGTGTGCAGCAGCACACTGCTAGTGTTCACTGGATCGGTACGGTTCATGAGGAATTGCATTATCTCCTTGCCTTCAAGATCCTGCAACACCCTCTGAGTTTCGAGCCCGGCCGGATAACCAACCCATGTGGATATCCATTGTAGTTGGGCAGCTGCATAGTACGCTTCGAATCTGGGGGCGCCCAGTCCCCCCAGTCTAAGCGGTAGGAGGACCTTTGTTAATGCGACGCGTCTGCGGCCATTGCCCCATATTAAGTCCGTTAGTAAGGTATTCAGTAGTTTAAAGAAAGAGCTCGGGAGTATTAAGGGTAGCGCCATAAAATAATAGAGTAGTCGGGGTAGTACTATCATCTTTGCGATGGCTACTCTGCCCATAGGAGACAGTGGCAGTGAGCACCAGAAGGGCAGGGAGCCCCTCGTTGATCTGACCACTTGGCCGAGGTTACCATCCCTGAGATCTAAGCTGTCATGGTATATATTTACCCCTAAGTATTTAAATGTTGGATAGCACCATTTCAAGCCTCCTGGGCCCAACGTGTTCTCAGTCCCTCAGGAACCGGGCGCAAAGGGAATATGCAGGATTTTGTCCAGTTCACTTTTAATCCGGCAACCGAGCTAAAGTTTTCTAGGAGTTCCAGTAGGCCCGGCAGGGCGCCCACATGATCACGTAGGAAGATCAACGCATCATCTGCATATAAGGAAACTATCTGGTGCTTCTGGCCATCCAAGATCCCCCACGTGGGGGCCATTATGCGAAGGCGGGCGGCCAGCGGCTCAATGGCTAATGCGAATAATAGTGGTGAGAGCGGACATCCCTGTCTGGTGCCCCTACCGATATTGAATTTTTCGGAGACCGTATCGCCCGTCTTAACCCTAGCCGTAGGGTCAGTGTATAATGTTTTCACCCAACCAATGTACACTTGCCCGAACCCCATCCGCTTGAGTGTTTCTGTTAAGAAAGGCCAGCCCAGAGTATCAAACGCTTTTTTTATATCCAATGATACTGCCACCCGGTGTCCGCCTTCTACCGGGGAGTTTCTCATTAGACGCAGTAAATTCCTGATATTGCTGAAGGTATTGCGGCCGGGGATGAAGCCTGCCTGATCCTGGTGTACCAACTCTGACACACAAGGGAGCAGGCAATTAGCTAGTATTTTTCCGAGTAATTTGCAATCGGTGTTTAGTAGTGATAATGGCCTGTATGAGCGAACATCCAAGGGGTCACGACCGGCCTTTGGTAAAACTGCTATCAAAGCCTCGCGGCAGGATTCAGGGAGTTGGCCCCGTTCCAACGCTTCCTTTAGCATTGCTAGATATGGGGCTAGAGTCTGAGATTGGAACGTGCTGTAGTATTCTATGGGAATGCCATCGCTGCCGGGTGCTTTGCCATGTGTCAACTGTAGCAGCGCACGTTGGATGTCTGCTATCTCAATCGGGCTGTCCAATTCTATAGTTTGAGAGGCAGTTAGACTGCCTAGAGTTATATCGTTGAAGAATTCGTCTAACTGGATTTTAGTGGGTGGGGGCCGTGCCCGGTACAACAAGCTATAGTACTCTTTGAAAGCGTTATTTATCTCAACCTGGGTATTAACTATACGGCCTGACTGCAGGCCGATAGCGCCTATAGGGGTGTTCCGGTGTTCACTCTTTATGAGCCACGCTAATAATTTACCGGATCTGTCGCCCTCTGCATGCGTGCAAGCCATATGATGCCGATAATCGAACTGTCCGAGGCGTCTGTCTGTCTCGGACCATTTAGTGCGCAAGCTGGTGAGCTTAGTCGCTGTTGTGGTATCTTTAGTGAACTCAACCTCAGCGATTTGAATTTCTTGTTCTAACGCACGGAGTTCGCGCATTAGCATTTGCCGGACTCCCACTGTGGTTGATATACATACCCCTCTTATGAC
The DNA here is from genome assembly GCF_031143425.1 of Pleurodeles waltl. Classification (NCBI taxonomy): domain Eukaryota; kingdom Metazoa; phylum Chordata; class Amphibia; order Caudata; family Salamandridae; genus Pleurodeles; species Pleurodeles waltl. The sequence goes on from NC_090443.1 coordinate 332,875,171, forward strand.
TGTCTTATGTGCATCCCATTCGATGGCTCTGGAGGCGGCTGACCCCTTGTTCAATGTGAAGTATGTTGAGATATGTGTAGCAATGTCCTTCCTAAAAGTGGGGTCTTGTAGTAATTGCGTTTGCAGTCGCCAGGTGGGAATGCATGAGCGGGGCCTTCCCCAACTTATTTGTACAATGAGTGGGCAGTGGTCTGAGATTACCCTAGCGGAATACTCCGCACTTGTTATTTTATGCGTTATATTCTGTGAGGTGAGGATGAGGTCTATACGGGTATGTAATAAGTGTACTGGGGAATAATAGGAGTACACATTTTCATGTGGATGCATGTGTCTCCATATGTCGATCAGTCGACGTTCTTCCATCCATGCGCCCAGCATTTGGGAGTTTTTCGTTATTGGGGCGGCCACCAGCGGGGGATGTGATCTATCCTTGTCTATGTGTGGGACACAGTTCATGTCCCCCCCCCATATGCATGATGAAGTTAGATCATTGGTTAGTGACGGACACTCTCGAAATTGATCCTACCATGGTAACTTTCTTGAAAATGTTTGCGAAGGATCCCAAAAAAGGATTAGATAGATCATGGCGCCTTTGTCAAGACAGATTGTTAGACTTGTCAAGTCCGTTAACTAAGATTGTAGATATGGCCGTTGTCTCCAAAGAATCAGGTAACCCTGTTGACACAGACATTCTACTGGGATGGGCTGAGAGAGCTGTGTGTCAGTTAGGTAACACTAACTGCGTCATCTCCACTGAGAGATGTAAGTCCATCCTGATGCGGATGGATCCTAAATTGGTAGATCTGGCCTACTCGGAGGCAGGCCCAGCAGCTGAAGGACTTCTTTTTGGCTCGTCTTTTATTAAAGAGCTAGCAAAAAACTTTCTACTTTTTCCATCCTGGACAAAGCTCAGTTGTCACTTTAAAAAGTCTTCAAAAGTGGCCTTTTTCTCAGGGCTGGGCATTATGGTGGACGAATGCCCAGCCGGGGGTCTTATACCAGTCCCCAAAACTACTACCTCAGAGGCAGGGGTAACTGGTCCGGTAACCAATCAGATGCTACCTTCTACCCCTCTCGCTCTAGAGGAGGTAGGGCCAGGTTTCGCAGGGGACATCGCAGAGGACAGCAAGGAGCGATACAAGACTCCTCCTTTTCTGGTAAGCATTATTCACCACTCTCAAGTTATACTTGGGGGAAGAGTGGGTTTATTTGTGGACAAATGGAGAGACATCTCATGGGATCCTTGGGTTATTCAGACGGTAACAGGTTTTCATCTCGAGTTTACCAGTACTCCAGTCCAACTGTACCCCCCTACACAAATGTCTTTCTCCCTAGAAAATCAGAGTTTTATAGACGTAGAAGTACAAGCTTTACTAAACAAAGGAGCAGTCGTTTTTTCAGCTCCTCACCCTTCTGGGTTTTACAATCCCATTTTTGTGGTAGACAAGAAAGGCGGAGGGCATCACCTAGTGTTAAATCTAAAAGACTTCAATTCTTGGATAGTGTACAGGCATTTCAAGATGGAAGGAATTCACATGTTGAGGGATATCCTTTTAGAGGGAGACTGGATGGTACGTCTAGATCTAAAGGATGCGTATCTCTCCATTCCAATTTTTGCTCCTCACAGGAGATTTCTCCAATTTCAATGGAAGGGTCATTGTTTGGAGTTCAGAGCTCTACCGTTTGGCCTATCCTCAGCCCCCTGGTGCTTCACGAAACTGTTGAGACCAGTGGTAGAATGGCTGAGAACCAAGGGAGTTCGACTAATAATTTACTTGGACGACATCTTGTTGATGGCGCATGAACCTCAGACTTTGTTGACGCACTTGAATTGGACAATCAGTCTTTTGCAGGATTTAGGTTTCCTTATCAATGCACAGAAGTCATTGTTGAAACCAACTCAGATGATAGAGTTTTTGGGTTTCAAGATAGACTCAGTTCAGTCTCAATTGACTCCCCCCTCCTTAAAAATTCGCAACATCAAGAGGGAGTTGAGATCGGCATGATCCAGCCCGACTGTTTCCCTGCGGAACATTGCCCGATTAGTGGGTCTGTTGGCCTCATCCATTCAGGCAATTTTCCCTGCCCCCCTGCAATACTGAGCTCTACAGAGACTGAAGATTCAGTACTTGAGACAGGGCATGAGTTACTCAACTTTGATCCCCTTATTATCAGAAGTCAAGGAGGAGATTCAGTGGTGGCTTCATCACATGGAGGCATGGAATGGCAGAGCCATTTTCGGTTCTCACCCGGAGATTGTCATAGAATCAGATGCCAGTCAGTGGGGATGGGGAGCCCGCTGCAGATCAGTAGTGACAGGAGGCCGGTGGTCACAGATGGAACAAGGTCTCCATATCAATTGTCTAGAGCTTCTAGCGGGATCATTTGCAATAAAGAGCTTGTCTCCTCACAAAACAGATTGCTGCATCCTTCTACGAATGGACAACGTTTCAGCAGTGCGTTATGTCAACAAACTGGGAGGAACGAGGTCCAGAGTTCTCGCGGAGATAGCCAAGGAGTTTTGGCATTATTGCTTGAGTCACAGATTGGTGGTCCTAGCAGAGTACCTCCAGGGAGTTCGGAACACCATAGCAGATTGGAACTCCAGATACTTGACGGATGCCAGCGATTGGAGACTGGAGCCGAGTATTTTCCAACAGATAGTACAGGAATGGGGTCCTTGCGAGATAGATCTCTTCGCCTCTCGTCTCAGTGCTCAAGTTCCGAAGTTCTTCAGTTGGAGACTGGATCCCCTGGCATTAGCGACAGATGTCTTTCTACAGAATTTGTCCCCTTTTCAGGTTTATGCGTTTCCTCCGTTTCTATTGATACCCAGAGTCCTATCTCAAATTCGGAGGCAGAAATCAGACCTGGTCCTAGTGACCCCGTTGTGGAGGTCTCAGCCCTGGTTCCCTATTGCGCTCCAGTTAGCTTGTGCTCCTCCTTTGCTCATCCCTTCTCGCCAGAATCTGTTATTGAGTCCGGAGGGCCTTCAACATCCATTGATTGCATCAGGGAACTTAACACTGATGGCTTGGATGGTTTCAGGGCAAGATGGAAAACCCCAGGCATTTCGCAACAGGCTGAGGACTATATCAAACAGGCCTGGGCCTCTAGCACTCACAAGAGATATGCATCTGCATGGCGCAGATGGGTTAGTTGGTGCAATGGAAGGGGTATCAATCCCATGGAGTCAAGTATTGAGTTAATAATACATTTCTTAGCTGAATTAGCTTGATCAGGTTTGGCTTACAGGACGATTAATAATTTTAGATCAGCGTTATCGTCTGGTCATAAACAAATTGATGGTAAACCTGTAGGGGAACATCCACTAGTTTGTAAACTGTTGAGAGGTATTAGTTTTTCTAACCCTCCTCAGGCCAAATATTCGGTCTTATGGGATGTTAACATTGTGTTGAAATTCATAAATGCTTGGCTCAGTAACAAATATTTATCCCGCAAACAACTGTCGGCTAAATTAGCCATGTTGTTATGTTTAGTTTCCTGCAAGAGGGTTTCGGATGTCAGAGCCTTAGACTTGTCTGGGAGGATTTACTCCCCCAAGGGTGTTACGTTCAACATTTCTAGAAGAACTAAAACTAATTGCAGGTCAGTATCTTACCCTTGGTTTCCAGATAATTCAAAGTTATGTGTTGTGCAATGTTTAAAGGATTATGAATTGGCTACCGAAGAATTCAGACAAAACATGAATGGTCAAATACTAATCTCTTTGCAGAAGCCTTTTAAACCGGTTACCTCAGCCACTTTGGCAAGATGGATAAGATGGTTAATGAGTGAAGCGGGTATTAATACCAGTCAATTTGGAGCTCATTCTGTTAGAGGAGCTATGGCATCAAAATCATATGCTTTGGGTTCTAGTCTTGTGGAGATTATGAAGACAGCAGACTGTTCTTCTGAAAGTACTTTTCAGAAATTCTATTTTAAACCTGTGATGGATGTAGCCTCTGTTATTGTTAGTCAGCTTTGAACTAGCATAATCTGAGCCTCTGGTCCTGATATAGAATAAAAAGAATTCTAGCTTATGCGTCAAGAATTTTCAATTCTATTAAGGACACTGAGGCGAGGATTATCCCTCCCTCAAATGAATAAAGAAATATTGTTAATGTATAGATGTATATAACCTTTTCTCATTTATACCCTCCCTGTAATATGTTGGAGTTTGAATTTGAGAAAGAAATCTTGTTGGTTTTGTCTACCATTTGGTGGTATTACCTGTATTATTTTTTACTTATTCCAGGTTCGGATCAGAAGAATTCCTGAGAAATATATCCTGTTGCCTAGCGGTTGGACATGTTCTGCTTTAAGAAGTTGGAAGCCTTTTCACGATCCTAGCTGGATGGTTTATTGATAGTTGTTGATGCAGATGAGTGGAATTTTCCGATTCTATGGATACAGAAGAAGTTTTTCGTTGGGAAAGTTAAAAAGTTATTGGTTTGGACAAAGAAAGAGGATGTGACGTTTGGGGTTGCAGCTTATGTGGACTAAGGTCACTGTCAGTGATTGGTACATGTGATGCCTGGTTCTGGGCATCGTGGGAAATGTAGTTGTTTGTTTAATGTATTTTAATTGGCTGCTATGTGAGATTCAGTAAAGAAAGAGACAGCATAATCCTCGCCTCCGTGTCCTTAATAGAATTGAAAATTCTTGACGCGTAAGCTAGAATTTTTTTTATTCCACTGCACCATTTTTGCAGTCCCCCTAAGGGAGCAGGTATAATGTGGCGCAAGGGGTTACAAAGTGGCACAATGCATGCATTGCTCCACTTTGGAAACTGTGAATTTTGCCTTTTTGGCCCACAATAGTGTCATAAAAAATGCCGCTAATGTGGCGCAAGGAGGCACTAGGCCCTCTTAAATCTGGGACTAACTTTTTGTGGCGCATTCTTATGTGATCATTTAGACTCAGGCGTCAGGTAAAACCAGTCACAAATGGCATTTGCACGCATTTTTACACAAGCTAATATTAGAGGGTCAGTGCTCACTACTGAGATTCTGAGCAACAAATATTACCTGGTTCTACCTTGTGCAAGTCATGGCTAGCTGCAATAGTTCACCCAAAATGGGTGCAGTTACCATTTGTGTCTGTTATTGGCAGCGCATGAAATGCGGATGGGGAGGTGCAGCTGGATCCCAGATCCGGCAGCAATTATTGAGTCTCATTGAGTATCCTGGCTGGACCCAGTGAAATATATTGACTTTGTCCTGGTTTAATTTGTGAATTCCTCAGCACGTTTTGCAGCGCATGCGTGTTGTCTGCTTTACATTCTGAGCAGGAAATTGCGGTGGGGGGGTTGAGAGAATGTTTCTTAGTTTCACATTCAGCTGGGCCCAACACATAGGCCTTGCGCAGAAGGCCATAATTCCTCCTTTTGTTCAAGTCTTATCATGGCTCTGAACTATCTGGGGTCTAAAGCCTATACGAGAAGCCAATGCAACATAGGGAAACAAAACCACCTAGCATTTTATCGCTTCACAACTGTTTCAGAGAAACTGATTTGGAGGCAGGTGTCTGACTTTGTTCAACTCCTGTATATAGGTCAATGTGTATGCACTGTACAAATGGCAGATGTATTTGTCGGCCTGGTTACACTAATAATGATTTAAATAACTCACTAATTTACTTATATTTTATTTAATTTATTTTACAGTACTTCTCATACCAATGAAAGTTGTCTGAGTATTTTACATCACTCCCACAGTGTCTAGATCAATGTATAGGAAATGTCACATAAGACAAGGAGGGTTACGAGGTGTCCAAAAACAACTCTCTTCACTTAGGAAGTCCAAAATATGTGATAAAAAGACTCTAAGTGGTTCAGAATGTTGCAAACAGAGTACTACACAAAATACCCAAACATCATTCGGCTAGTCATTTGGCTAGTCCTGCGTGGCCTCGCTACCCTGGCTTCCAGTTTAATAGGGAATGTATTTTAAGGTTCTGTGCATCGCACATCAGGTTTTTTTTATGGAAAAGGCCCTCTTATCATCCGGAACCTACTTACTTCGTATGTCCCTAGGAGGTACCTCAGCTCAGACAGTCTAAAATTCCTGCTGGTGCCCAGGGTGGAGAGAGTAAGAAGCAGTAGTCGCTCCTTTGTTTATCTGGTTTCTAAGCATTGGAATAGCCTTCATCTCTCCCTCAGAAGTCAAGAGTCTAAAGGATGTTTTATAAAACTTTAAAAAACTCACATTTTCTGAAGTCTGGGCTGAACTTAAAGGTTCACTAGGAAATAAGTGGAGGTTGTTGCAATAAGCGTTGGGAGGCCCGGTTGGGTAGCTGTGCGCTATTTTTTTTTAAACGGAATCGACTAGAGCAGTAGTCACATATCATGTATACTGGTAGGCATTGTATGTTAAAAGTGCTTGGTCTGGAGAAATACAAAGTCAGGAGTTAATACGTAACAAAGGGGTTGTGGTTATATGTGTTAATAAAACGTTGTAACTACCCAAAGGAACCATTTTAGCAGCCTTAGAACAAAGAAAGAATGAGGAAAAAATAAGGTTCTGAAGCTTTGCCTTACACTTTGCAAGCAGCATTGTGAAGCCAGCTCATAGCTCACTGTGCTATTTTAGAAATATTGTAATTTATGAACTGAAAATAAAACAAGCATTGGCAAAGCCAACAGGCCTCGCCTATGCAAAATCTATTGTCTTTGGCAATATGTTTAGCCAATATGCACACCAGTGTGGCTACTGTTCAGCATGGCTAAATGTTAGTGACGTTGGGTAGACTGGAATGGGGTAGGTTGGTATAGAGTGGAATGGGGTAGACCGGGATAGAGGGGGTGGGGTAGATTGGGGTAGAGTGGACTGGGGATGGAATGAAGTGGCTGTATTGGGGTAGATTGGACTGGGGTGGAGTGAGTAGACTGGGGTAGATTGGAGTGGGGGAGTTGGGTAGATTAGTGTGATAGATTGGATTGGGATATATTGAATTGGGGTGGAGTGAGGTAGATTGAATTGGGGTGGAGTGGAGTAGATTGGATACTATAAAATAATTACAAAATAATCAGACAAGTGGACTCGCATTAAAGACACAAGTCGGTTTGAGAGAGATATTGGATGCTTCGTTTTTTTCATTGTTCTCAACGCTGGAATCGATAACCAATTATGACTAACTAAAGAGGAAGCAAATAAAATTCGGACTAGAAGCAGACAGCCCTGATGAAGTCGTGGGGTACACCCCTGATGAAACATGTGTTTGCGGGCGAGTTCCTTTTGGTCATCTACAATTAATAGCTGAAAAATTGAAGAATTGAAGACATGAATATTGGTTCTCCTTGAAACATGGACAATAAAAATTGAAGAACTGTGGATATGGTTTTTCGCTTTCTGAATTTTGGATGACAATGATATGTACATTGACGGACAACAGATTCAATGTTTGGTTGTGTGCCTTATATAAATTTATATTGTTATCAGTGATTCATCGCTGTATGTATGGAGTTTTGGATGACCTTCGTTTAAGTGCACCACCAGTGATATATAATGAACTTTGACAGGCAGCGCCAGATACACATTTCTTTTGATGTCATCCAGGGTTGTTATTAGTGTGGAGTAGATTGGAGTTGAGAGGGGTAGCTAGGGGCAGGGTATACCGGGTAGATTTTGGTAGAGTGGGATATATTGGGGTAGACTGGAATGGAGTGGGGTAAATTGGGGAAGAGTGAAATGGGGTGGGTTGGTGTAGATTGGAGAGGAGTGAGGTAGACCGGAGTGGAGTTAGCTAGACTGAAGAGGAGTGGAGTAGACTGTTGTGGGGTGGATTGGGTGGATGATAGTGGGGTAGATTGGAGTGGATGGGGTAGACTAGAGTGGCGAGGAGTAGAGATGAGTAGATTAGGGTGGCATGAGATAGAGTGCAGTGGGATAGATTGGGTGGATTATTCTATGGTAGATTGGAGTGGAGTAGATTGCAGTGGATTTAGAGTGGTGTGGGGTAGTCTGGGATGGAGTGGGGTAAATTGGGTAAGGGTGGGGTAGATTGGAGTGGAGTATATTGGGGTAGACTGAAGTGGAGTGGATTAGATTAGGTAAATTGCAGTAGGGTGGACCCCCTTTCTGCTGCAACACCTTCTCACCTCAATTTATATGATTCCAGAGTACATGTTTCCATTAAAGTCACTGGTTGTTGTCATGTGTATTTGGCTGAAAAACACTGGGAGTTCCTGATACAAATGTTATTTGAACCAGGATGTTTTTGCCCTGTCGTTCACAAATATGGTCTAGATTACCTCATTGCTGAATCAGAAGAGGGTTTTTTCAGTCATCATTTGGAATTAACCATGCTTCCGTAACAGATACCAAACACCCAGAAATCAGTGAACGCTATCAGAGATCAATGATACTATCAGACATTCTAAACAGAAGGTAAAAGACAGATGGTCAGATGCCAAGAGACCAACAGACAGTATCAGACATCTGAAAAACAGCAGGAACTATCAGACATCAAGGGCATAATTCACAAAGGGCCTCTGCAGTTGCTGTGGGGGGCACTCTTGGCTGGACCTCTGTACAGCAGTTTCCCATTGCTGAGGTCCCCGACAAGTGGCGGCCGGCAGCTTTAGGAGGGACGGGGGCGGGCGGGGCACACACACACGCTCATTCTTTCACACACAGACACGCACGCATGCACATCCATTAACAACACTCATACCATTCAAACATGCACGCACGCACCAAACATTCATTTTAAAATATCACATACACTTATTCTTTCACACACGCATGCATGCACATCCATTAACAACATTCATACCATTCAAACATGCATGCATGCACCAAACATTCATTTTTAAAGATTGCACACACTCATTCTTTCACACACACATGCACGCACATCCATTAACAACACTCATTACACTCAAACATGCATGCATGCACCAAACATTCAATTTAAAACATCACACACATACACACACACACACACACACAATTACCTTCAGCCTCCAGGTCCCAGGAGGGTTGGGACTGCTGCCTTCCCTCATTGGCTGACCTGAGGTTAGCCAATGAGGGAAGACAGCAGTCCCAGCCTCGTCACAGAGTGGGATGGGGTCAGTGAGACTGCTGACCCCACCCCACTCTGTGACGAAGTGTCACTGATTGACACTCGCCCTGGGCGCTTCAGGGCTTAAACCTGAAGCGCCCAGGGCGAGTGTCAATGGGTGACGCTTTTCTCGTCACCCAGGGGAGGGCCTCAAGGCACCTTTGCTGAGCCGAGGAGGTCACGCCCATAGGAGCTGTGACCTCCTCAGCCCAGCAAAGTTCAGCTCAGGCAGCCAGGAGTCAGCGCAAATCACGCATGTCTGCTCCTGGCTGCCAGGGCTGAACATGAAGTGTGTCTGTCAGGCTGACCTTTGTTCAGCCTGACAGACACCCTTCATGAGGGGCAAAAGGTGGGGGGGCGTGGCCCCTCCGCCCTAAAGGACGGGCCGCCACTGTCCCCGACGCGACTGCAGAGGGCATCTGTGAATTAGGCCCCAAGTCAATAATACACAGTACCGGACATCCAGAGATCATGGGACACTATCAGACGCCCAGAGGGCAGCAGATGCCATTAGACACTTATAAGTCAATGGCCACTATCCAAATCGCACAGAGTAGCAGACAGTATTAGAGACTCAGCACGCAACATACAGTATTAGGCACCCAAGAGCGGTAAAAAACATATCAGACACGCAGAGAGTAGTAGACAATATCCGACACCTAGAAGTCAAATGTCACCGTCCTACACAGAGATTCATGGAGACTGCCAGACACCCAACAAGCAACAGAGGCCAACAAACACTCAGAAAGACGCCTGGGGCCGTTTCCTTAGGGGCTCCACTCGCTCAGAGAGGTGCAGCTGTTTCTATGCGCCTAATTCACGTAATGCGATTTCTTCGAGTGAATGCTTAATTTTCCTACAAAAGAGCTCAAGGGAGCCAACCTTGCTCACTGTATTCGAGCTGTACGGCCTGAAAATGAAGCTTTAACTTGAAGAAATATCGGGTTAAGTTAATTGACTTTAAGGGCAGCTGGAGCATAAAAACAGGCTCGGCTCTGCGTTGAGCCACCAGAGAAGCTAGAGGCCAGAGACGCACACGGGGGTGGATAGTGTTGGGAAAGAAGAGGTAAGGCTGGAGACCAAGGACTGACACAAAGGATTAATAACACTTAGAAATAGCACATACATCTGGAGACCAAGGACAATGAACAGTGGTGAGAATAGAGGGCTAAAGCTTGAAACCACAGACAGACAAGAGAGGTCAATGATTCTGAGACACAAGTAGCTCTTAAGACCACGGGCAGTCGTAGGGATAAACAGTGCAGTGAATTGTGGGTAAAGCTGGAGACCGGGTCCAGGCACAGGGCTAAAAGTCAGGTGAAATGACGGATAAAGAATCTGCTCTCCCTCGTGCCCTCGCTCTTTGTCCTGTTACTGGCAGTTGCCGACCTCATCATTCATGTTTAGGCCTCACTTCCCCTTTCTTTTTCTCCCCGCCCATATCACTTCCCTTTTCGGTTAGAAAGGCCCCAAGCGCTAGGCCTCGTTGGACTTCACTACGGTCTGTACTGGACTCCGTGGGACTGCACAGGGCCTTTTTGGACCGTCCCGGGGCCGCTCCAACTATCCTGGGTTACCTGGACATCACAGAGCACGTTTGTACTGTACAGGGTCTTGCTGGACAGTAAAGCCCCACACTGGCTACAGTGGGGCACTGTGCCTTTGCGGAATTTACTGGGCTCTTTTGGGCTGCACCCTACTTGATGGTACTGGGCCTGCTGCACTCCTGCCTTGGACGATATCACTCCAGGGATGTCGCTACCCCGCCAACTGAGGGATGAGAGGTGAGCACTTTGTACAGAGCCACATGCATGCGATTAATAGCTTCAGGGCGCTGAACAAGAGACGGCGTGAACGTGAAACATAAGTTACATAACTGAGGGAGGTGTACTGACAATAGATGACGAGAAATTTCCCATTCGTGAATGGAAAATTGTGTTGCACATTCTGAAATGCTTCGTGTTTGTTGTCGCATACTGCAGTGATGAAATAAGTCGCACACTCAGGAGAGATAATGCGGCGCATACAGTGAGGCATAGGGACGGGTTTCACACTCAGGACTGGTGAATTGTGTCACACACACTCAGGAGAGGGGAATTGTTTTGTATACCCTTGAATGGAGATGTGCATCTCACACAAGAGCATTGAACTGTGTCACTTGCTCAAGAGTGTTAAATTGTTACTGAAGCTCGGGAGTGGGGAGAGCGCTGCATAGTTATTGTTAAAGGGCTTGCCTCACACTTGGGCATGAGGAAGTGTGTACGGTGATGATAAAGCGTGTCACGCACTAGAGAACTCTGAAGTGTGTTGTAATGCAAACCAATCACCAGGGACGCTTGGGTAAGTCGAATTGCTTCAGAATACAAGTTTATTGAGCATTAATGTCCATCACCAACTGTCCCACGTCAAAATCGCCTCCACATCCAGCTCTCTACTAACCCTTCCAATCTAGAATGGAACTACTCACACATCATACAGCTCCCCCCAATCAAACAAGACCACAACATGTTGCACACTCATAAATGGTGAAATATGCTTTACTCTCAAGGTTGGTAAAAGGTGTCTCACACGAGATTGGTAGTTTATGTTGCAACCCGGAAACGGCCGAGTGTGGCACACACACTCAAGGATGATGGGATATGTGTTACATTAAAGAATGGCCAAGTGTGTGCAACACTTAGAAATGATCAATCATGCCTCTTAAAAATTGTGAGGCATGTCTCTCATTCCAGAATGGTGAAGTGTGCCACGCACTCATGAATGCTGAAGTGTGTAACACGTTCCAGAATAGCAGAGCGCAACATGCACTGCTTAACTACCTGGAGATGACAGTGTGGTTGTTCTTGAGTGTGTCACTGGGTGTGACAGTAAAGTGAGGTTTATAGAAACCTCACATCTCCAGGGATGCTAACACACATTGCATATGCACAGTCTGCCTGCATTAGAGATATTCCTTCCCTGCTGCCCAACCTTTGAAATTGCCTTTGTTGACCCTGGGGCTCTCTTACCTTTAATTCCGATACGACTGAATAAACTTGTAGTATTTTCTTTGCCAAAACGTATGTGTCGGGACAATAAAGTTCTTTGTTTGTGCTATTGTCTGCATGGCACTTTCTGATGGTAGCCTCTCCCTTTTTCAGTGATTTCTCCCAGTTGCCAGATGATGTGCCGGTGTCCGCTCACATCGCCGACATCGAGGAGAAGAAAGGCCTAACCAATTATTTTGTAAGCACTTCCTGTTTATAGACTATTTGTGTGTTGAGGGGGCATCACTGGGTACATCATCAAAGGCTGGAACCATGCAAGATTTTCAGTGTATCCAAATGAGATGAATATAGTTACAGTTAACCTAAATGAAAACTATTTACTTATTCTGTAGGACTTTTGAAATCCAGGCATGGCTCTCGTAGCTGGGACTAGTACTTAATCAGAGCTGGTGGTTGTCAGTGGGGGCCATCGGCATTCATTTCCAGGGACCAGCACTTATTTTTCCTCATCAGACTTTTCCTGAGAGCAAGAGAGGGAAAAACACACAAAGGGGAAAGAAGGAGAAAGAGAAAGACTGTAAAACTGTCACAAACGGAGACATCAGGAAACAACAAGAGTAATATAAAAGGAATGGGAGAGATTGGTAGTTGGTTAAAGAGGTATGAGGTGGAATCAAGACTACGCATCCTTGGCATTCAGCACACCAGAGCTGGCCTTAGGCTTCTGAGCAGAGTTTTGGGCACTAGCACTTATTCTTCTACAAATTAAACACTGTCTGGGAACATATGTAGGTGCATGCTAACGAGGAGGAATGGTTAACCATGTACCCACTAAAAATTGAAGACAATTTAAAAGAAATTGGGGATAAAACCGGAATTTACCCAGATCCCTCTTTTTTCTAGATGTTTCTGATCAGCGTCAAAACAAAGGGAGGTGGGAAGTACCTGGTTTACCGTCGTTACAGCCAGTTCCATACTCTCAATGCCACCCTGGAAGAGCGGTATGGGCCTGAGAGCCCCAGCAGCAACTACAGAATCAGCCTTCCAATAATGCCGGGTGAGAAAATGCAGCCCTCTTACTTTTTACAACTCCCCACCAGCGTAATCTTGTGCTTTCATTTCCTGTTCTCTAGCTCTTCCATTATCTCTGGTTGTCCTCTGTCCCCATGTGATCGCATCTCTCTCATACTGTTTTCTGATCTCTCCTATTCTTCTTTTCACAGTTATCCTGCCCCAGCTGTCTCTTCATTGCTTAGCCTCTTAGCCTCTCTTTCTAGTCTCCCCTTTTAACTTTTAACCTTTTTGAAGCTATATTCAGTTATGAGCCTTCTTCTACATTTGATAACTCTAACCCCATTACTCAACTTTTATCAGTCACCACTCCTTCTCTACCTCAGTGTGAGAGATGTTTCACACATTCAATATTTTCGTTAGCTCCACTTTGAAACATATCTCTCTTCCATAGGAAAGGTTTATATGGGAAATAAAAGAGATATTGCAGAGAGCCGCATCCCTATCCTTAACATCTATATGAAGGTACTGTGATGGTCACTTTGAATTAATGCTATGTGGGTTATCTAAAAAAAGGTAAATGCTTGACTCTGGAACATATGTGTATTAAAATGATTTTTTAAACTGTAAACAAGTGTGTATGTAAAAACGCATTATGCTTTATGGCAGATGATGGGTATTCAAACTAAAAAATAATAATGAGAGCCCCAAAAGCTTTTTACCTGATTCTGAATTTTGGTCAAGAAAGGCCCAACTTTAACTTTCAACCCTTTTATGTTCTAGTCCTGACAGTGTTGACTTATTCACCACTTAATCTCCAACAGATAATACAAGTCCTCTTTTATTTTTCTACCACTGCTGACCCTTTGAACTGACTTTGACCACAACAGATGTTTCTCACATGTTAAAGTGGCTACGTGCTCCTTACAGTATTTAAAATACTTTTGATTTTATAAAAGTCAAACACTCACTGGAGGCGTATCTGAACTCTAAAATCTGGCGCAGGATTAAAAAGCTGCTTGCACAGCAGCGTGGCAGTGCAAGGTTGCAGCCTCACTGTATGTGTGCACTGCAAACACTGTCGAAATTTCAGTTGACCAAAATTTGTTGGCATGTGTGAGCTTGTGTGAAATAAGTTGTTATTTTTTAGAAGTTTTCAAAAGTATTCTTTTAAAGGTGCGTGTATTTATGGTGTGACCGGTGTTTTTATTATGCTACTATTAGTTTGATGGTCAGTACAGCGTACAAAAACACTCACAACACGTGGCTTGGCTGCTGGGAAAAACTATTATTGGTCCAGTTTATAGGAGAGGAAGCAGGATGGCGAGAGAGCATCCTGGTGCTACCTTGTTAACAAGGTATGGTTGAAGCCATTGGGAGCTTACAACCCCTCCCTTAATAAAATACCTTTGACCATTCTAACAGAGTAGCTCATCTAGGTCAGGGCCATTTTACCCAGGCATGAATACAGATGCCATCAGAGCTAAAAAGGAAGTTTCTAGTTAGATTTTCAATTCGACTCTCCCAACTTTTTGTGTCTAAAGCAGTGTCACATTGTAATTGAAGAGTATCAATCATGATTTGTCACCAAAGGACTTCAGATTTACAACTTTGAAATAGTCAGATTTCCCTGTAACGTGTCAAACCGTGTCACTGGAAATCTCTAAACTTTAACATCCTTGCAATGAAGAGATGACTTGCTTGCTGATGGACCAGGTACCTGTGTACCAGGACTGACAGAGGCAGACTCTTTCTTCTTGCATGGCCTATTTCACTAGGCTTGATGCTCCAAGGGGCCTGAGTCATCTGCCTCGCCCTCTGGCACCAAGCAGGCTGCACCATAGTGCGCAACAATACCTTCAACAATCCTCCTTCATGATAATTCATTCCATGGCCTCACTTCCACTAGTGGTGTATAGGGAGCTGACAGCACCGCTGGAAAAATATGCTCACACATGCTCTATAGTGTACTGAGTGAGTGTAGTGAATGATTCCAACCACACCTTAAAGGAGAATTGTGGGCAAGGTTGTTTTTCAGTCTGAATAACTGATGATCCCTCCACCCACTGAACCCTGGAAACAGTTCCCTGGTCCTTAGCCTACCAGGGTCTTTTATTTTTTCACACTCAGCCAGTCCAGTTAAGGCACCCAAGCAAAGATTTTTGTCATGTCTAGGGTTGGGTGGAACTCATGTAGTTGCAGTCTGCAGAATTCCGTGGAGTTCCATAAAAACTCAGCGCGATTCTGTGCAGTTCTGCCCACCGAGTCATGGACTTCTTTGACATGGCACGTAAAGTGGCATCAATCAATCAATCAGTGATTTATAAAGTGCGGCTAATCATCCGTAGGGTCTCAAGGTGCTGTTTGTGGGATTGCTGCTCAATCGAAGAGCCAGGTCTTAAAGTCCTTCTTGAACTGCTTCAGTGATGTGGTCTGCCTGAGCTTGAGAGGTATCCTGTTCCATGTCCAGGCTGCTTAGTAGGAGAAGGACCTTCTTCCTGCTGTGCTTTTCTGGATTTTGGGACCGGCTGCAAGGGTGAGCTGGGAAGAACGGAGATGTCTGTTGGGTACGTAGAAGGTGAGGCGGTGGATGAAGTAAAAAAATGTAACCACAGGACTCAATATACGATCTCAATGCATGTAGTTATATATATATATATATATATATATTTTTTTTAAATCATGAAATTCCGAACCAGTCTTTCTTGAAAGTTAAATTCTTCTTTATTGTTAACCTGCAATTTCACACGTTTTGAAACCCTGCAAGTTAATTTGCTCCTTGACAGCCAACACGTGTTTCGTCACTATTGTGACTTCATCAAAGCATGAAAAAGTAGTATGATGCATCCATCTGTAATGTTGCTTGTTCAATTATTGGAAAAACTGTACTTAGCACTTAATAATCACTCCAAGGAAATCAATATATTATCTTCTCTAGGATATCAGTGAGGTGCATACATTTCAATAATTTTCAATAGTTCACGGTTGCATATAGTAGTGACAATTCAGCAGACCATGATAAGTCCTAAACTGTTAAGAAAGTCCTCTGGACAAGTCTCTGCGTCATCAGGATCTCCACCATTGGTGGTTGAGGTATGCCAGTTCTAGTGCCTTGTTGGTGTGGATCAGGAGTTTGTATGTGATGCGCTTGTTGACTGGGAGCCAATGCATGTCTCTGAGGTGGGAGGAGATGTGGCTGTGTCAGGGGATGTTCAGGATGAGTCTGGCTGCTGCATTCTGGATTCTTTGTTGTCTTGATTGTAGTTTCTTGGTGAAGCCAGCATAGTAGCCATTGCTGTAGTCCAGTTTGCCAGTGACAAGTGCATGGGTGACTGTCTTTCTCGTGTCGGAGGGTATCCACTTGAAAATCTTTTGCAGGAGTCAGAGGGTGTGAAAACTTGACGATGAGATGGCGTTGACTTAGCGGGACATGGATAGAGAGGAGTCCGGGATGATGCCCAGATTGCTTGCGTGGTACGTGGGGGAGGGGCCATGTCCCAGTGCGGTGGGCCACCAGAAGTCATTCCAGTCTGAAGGAGAAGAGCCGATTACGAGGATCTCTGTCTTGTCTGAGTTGAGTTTGAGGCTGCTAGCTTCCATCAAGGCGGCGACTGCTGTCATCCCATTATGGAAATTTCTCTTGGCCTTTGCAGAGTCCTTGGATAGGGAGAGGCTCGGTTAGGTATTGTCGGCATAGGAGACTATGTTTAGCCTGTGTTGTTTGATGATCTTGGCACGCAGGGCCATGTAGATGTTGAAAAGCGTTGGGCTGAGTGATGATCATTGGGGCACTCTGCAGCATGTATCTTTGGGTTCTGACGTGAATGGCTGTAGTCTGACACTCTGTGTTCTTCCAGTGAGGAAGGACCTGATCCAATCCAGTGCTTTATCTCGGATGCCGGCGTCGTGTAGTCTGACGCAGAGGGTGGAGTGGGAGACAGTGTCAAACGCAGCAGAGAGGTTGAGGAGGATGAGTGCGGCCGTGCCTCCGTGGTCTAGTATGATGCGTATGTCATCGGTGGCTGCTAGGTGTGCAGTTTCAGTGCTGTGGTTGCGCTTGAATCCGGATTGGGTCTAGGATTTGGTATGTCTCGAGGAATTCGGTGAGTTGCTGGTTGACAGCCTTTTCTGTTACTTTTGGCTGGGAAAGGGAGCAGAGAGATGGGTCTGTAGCTTTTCAGCTCCCATGGGTCGGTGGTGGGTTTGTTGAGCAGCAGGTTGACCTCGGTGTGCTTCCAGTCTGATGGAAGGTAGCAGTCTCCAAGGATCGGTTGATATTTTGGCCGAGCTCCGGTGCTATGGTGGCACTGGCCAGATTGAAGATATGATGATGGCACGGATTCAAGGGTGCTCCTGAGTGGATGGAGTTCATGAGTCTTTGGGTGTCCTATTTGGTGATGGGGGTCCAACAGTTCAGGATCTAGTGAGGTGCTGGGTCCATGGTGGTAGGCGGTGTGGGTGGGTTTTGGTTCCTGAAGCCTTCGTAAATGTCCTGGATTTTTCGGTGAAAGAAGATGGCGAGGTTGTTGCAGAGGTCTTGGGAGAGAGGGATGGATGAGGTGGCTGTCCAGGGGTTCATGAACTCTTTGACAATGACGAAAAGCTCTTTGCTGTTGTGAGTGCTGGTGCATAGGCGTTCTTGAATGGCAGCTTTTTTGACGGCTCTGATGTTCTGGTGGTGCCTGTTGACTGCATTCTTGAAGGCAGTGCTGTCTAATTAGCAGTGATAAAATGCTCATAGCCCTAAGGTCAACAAAAAGATATAGGAACAAACAGGAGGTAAAGGCAAAAAGTCTGGGGTAAGACCACCCTAAGGATGCCAGGTCAATGGTTGTGCCAGAAGGAGTTTAGAGCGCTGGCAGAGAATCAGTCGCGCAAACACGCACTCGTGGCACAGTACAGGTTATTTGATGTGGATGAGAAGGCTAGCAAATTACTGGCCTGGCTGGAACAGAGGGACAGGGAGCGTTCTTTGGTGCTTAGTGTTCACTCGGAGGAGGGGGCATTGCAGACAAGTGCAGCTATTGCTGAAATGTTGCATCATATTATGAGGGCCTATATGCCTCCAACACTAGAATGTCAATGGAGGACTGTGCAGACTTTCTAAAAGATATTCCTTTACGGCAGCTCACCAAGGAAGAAAGGGACATGCCAGATGCCGACCTAACAGAAGAGGAATTGCTGGTGGCCTTACGAGGCATACAAATGGTTAAAGCTTTGGGTCCTAACGGAATCACGATTGAAATGTATAATGGGTTAGCCAATGTTATTGTTAAACCAATGTTGGCCATGTTGAGAGAATCCTCCCAAGTAGACAGCTTGTCGGAAGATCAGAGACCTGCAACAACTGTAGTGCTGCATAAGGAGGGTAAGCCACAGTTTACTTCTTATTGAATATGGAGGTCAAAGTATTGGCCAGGGCCCTGGCATCCAGACTCAGAGAGATGACTTATCCATCCCTATCAGACAGGCTTTATGCCCAACAGGAGCACTAGGCTTTACCTTCGCTGCCTTTCTGGTGTGCTCCATAGAACGGCAAACATATTGGCGAAACAGGCAGGCAGTCATAATGGCATTAGATGCCAGGATGGCCTTCGATTCCCTTGAGTGGAACTATTTGTTTGCCACACTGGAGCGGCTGAGGTTTGGTCCCCATTTCTGCACCTCAGTAAGGTTCCTGTACAAATTTCCCATGGCCAGAGTACGAGTGAATAGTGTAATATCTCAAGGCTTCAGGCTGCGGAGGGGGACCCGGCAGGGCTGCCCCCTGTCCCCTATGCTCTTTGCCCTAGCACTGGAGCCGCTAGTGGCTTGGGCCCACTGTGACCCACTGGTGCGAGGAATTCGGGCCCCAGATGGTTGAGAGGAGTGCACTTCCCTATATTCTGATGATGATGTTCTATATGTGGCACAGACCTCTCTGACAATTGTCAGACATCTGCAGATTTTTGGTATTTTCGGTGATCATTCTGGATACACCATTAACTGGTCCAAATTTCTTGTTTATCCTCTTTCGGGGGGAAAGCCCAGATTGCCCCGGGATTGTGCGGCGCCGGTGTCCACTGAGGGTTTCAAGTATTTGGGAATATATATATCATGGGGAGACTTCGAGAAGATGTTACTCACTGGCAAGGGCACCCTTTAACCTTAATGGGGAGAGCCCCGCTATACAAAACTGCCCAGGCTCCTGTATATTTTGCAAAATACTCCCTACAGGATCTCTAGAGAGGTATTTCGGAACATTGACAAAGAGGTCACACCACCATGGACTCTCCCAGATGTTTAGTTTCAGAAGTGTCTGGGTCTGGTAGGTTTTTCCAGGTGGCAGCGTACTCAAAAAGTGCAGCCGCTCACCATTGCAAGTGGGACAATATTAGGAGTTGGGCAAGATTTCTAGGCCCATATGTAAAATCAAAACCCAAACGAGTCAAATGTCCTCTTGCTTGCCATTGGGATGTGAGGCTTCAGTCCACGGGGGGGCTGAAAGATTGTTACTTCCTTGAGTTCTTCAGTTGGGGTGCATAACCATGCCCGTGGTGGTGGGCAACCCCCACAACTCTATGTTTAAAAAAAAATCCCCTGGTGTCTAGTGGGCTGTCTGGCCCCCAGAGGGGGCAGAAAGACTGTTTACATATTTGGGGTGGTTGGGGGGCAATGGTTAGCCCATATTGGGCAGTCCACCAACCCCAACATTTGAAAACAATAATACTTGGGGCCTAGTGGGCTTTCTGCCCCCCCACCGGGGGAAGATCGGGGGCTATTGCCCCATCTGCCCCGAAGGGTTAGAAAGGCTGTTTATATATTTGGGGTGGGTGGGGTGCATTGGTAAACCAATTCTGGGCAGCCCCCACCCCAAAGTTTGTAAAAACAAATCCCTGGTTCCTAGTGGGCTTTCTGTCCCTCCCCCAGGGGGGAGATTGGGTGCTATTTCCCCCATATGCCCCTGGGGGATCGAAAAGACTGTTTACATATTAGAGGTGGGTTGGGGCATTGGAAAGCCCATTTTGGGCAGCCCCCACACCCCAAGGTTTGAAAAAAAATAATAGCTGGTGTCTGGTGGGATTTCTGCCCCCCCCGCAAAGAGACTGTTTACATATTTGGGGTGAGTGGGGGGCATTGATAGCCTTTTTTAGGCAGACCCACCCTCAAGTAAAAAAAAAAAATCCCTGATGCCTAATAGGCTTTCTGCCTCCTTAAGGGGGCAGATCAGGGGCTATTGGCACCATCTGCTCCCCCCCCAGGGGAACAGAAAGAGTGTTTACATATTTGGGATGGGTGGGGGGGGGCAATGGTAAGCCCATTTTGGCCAGTCCCCACCCCAAAGTTTAGAAAAAAAATCCCTGGTGCCTTGTCGGCTTTCTCCCCCCTCCCCCGGAGGGGGGAACCAAGGGCTGTTGCCCCCATCTGCCCGCCGGAGGGGGCAGAAAGACTGAATTGTGCCAAAAAAGAGAGGGGGAGCAAAATCCCTTGCCAAAGGGGCCGCTCCCCCTCCCTGTTGCCTAGAGGAGTGGATCCCTGCTTCAAGGGTGCTCTCCCTGGGCGAACCCCAAGCAGGGATCCACTTGAGAGGGGTACCATTGGAAAGGGGAGATTCTCTCCTTTTCAAGATACCTCTCCCGTCTCGATAAGTGCTCCGTCGGCTGAGATAGCCCGACAAACACCGATGCAGAGAAAGTGAAATGAGCCAATTGGCTCATATCACTTTTCTTTTCAGAGAAATGCGCGCTGATAATAATTTTCCTGACAACCAAAACAGCGTTGGGAGGTGAAGAAGCTGTTCCCCATTTCCCAGGACTGTTTTTAGCAGCAGGAACTTCCTCAGGTGACCACACAAGAGAGATTTCCTTGTTCATGTGCATGGCCGGCTGGGGGTCGTCCGGGGCACATGAGCACCGTCACGTCAGATGGTTCCCAGCCGTCCTACGCACGGAAAGGGTTAATAGAAAATATTTGTTTGCCTGCAGTATCTCAGTAAGTTCAGATTCAGCATTCTGAATTAAATTAGCATTCAAATGAGAATAGAAACCTACTTTTTTATCTTTTCTGCCGTTTAGGCTTTTCCAAAAAGTCATTTGCTCAATATATCTAGACATTATACCACCTGGGGCACTGCAATTCCCAAAGGCCCTCAGCAAGTTACATTTATTTATATAGGAGTTTCCATTTATTAATTTTCTTCCCAATCCTTTGCATGTCAAAATATAGGTTGGTAGCTTTCTGATCTACCTTCTGTGTTTTTGAAAATCACTTGGGATGATCTTGATCAAGGAAACCAGCACTTAAGTCCTGGCTAGGAGAGAATTGTTGAATTCTCATAGTCATGGAGAGTTCTTTCTCTGTTCTTTTACCCCAGTCCTTAGCCCTATCTTCCAAACTCTCCTCCTTCTTTACATTTTAGGCCTTTTATGTTGGGGTTCATTAGACTCTGGACCCTTCCCTTTAAGTGGGGCCTCCTCAGACTCCAAGTCCTATGTCGGCCACGACTTCTCTGCCTGTGGCATTTACTCCATTCATTTATTACTATTCAACCCAGAATTTGTAGCAGCTACCTGATACTTCCTCCTGGGCTTCTTTAATTTCCTTGGGTGATATACAGAGTTTTTCAGCCCTTTCTCTGTCATTACATGCATCCTTCCCTACTGCATAACAAGTGCTATTTCCCCTGATAAGCAATATTGCCTCTGTTTACTAACATAGGCCACCTGGATACATATACAGAAGCACAATCCACTTCCTCCCCTTTTTTGCCTGATTCCTCCATTGTGTCTCCATGTTCCAGCAGGGATACTGGCCTTACTAAGGGTGGCATACAGGAGTTAGTTGACTTTAGCTCATGTACAATCTCCTTTAAGAGGCTTTCCTGGGAATTCAAATGATCATTTATCGTAACTGTAGATTCCAGTATGCCATATAAGGTTTTTTTGTATTAGGAGGAGAACGTTCAGCATTGACGAGGGCCCCATAACTAGTGATTATGAGTTCAGGGATGCCCTCGCTTAAGAATGCATCATTTACCTGCGCCCTTACCGAAGGAATGTATTAGATTGGGGAGCAGATCCCGTCTAAGCTCACCCCCTGCATCCTCCCACTAGCTAAAACGTTCTCATCCTCAGAATGGCCTTAACCTAATAGGGGCATTCAAGAACAAGCAATTGCAATGCAATAGATCTTGCATTTGTGAGAGTTAGAGCTATTGCCGTTGTAAATGCGTAAATTGACTTTTCGGGCCACATAAATCGGTCAACCCTGCCTCTTAATTTGGTCCTTTCCTGCCACATAATTCCAGTGGCCCTGCCTATATCTAAAGCACTTCTATATACCATCTCCCTCTATGTGCAGCAAATTACAGGCAAAGCCCTTTAAACTTGACAGCTTATGCCCATACCAGAATGCTGGGTCCTGTGATAGCTCCTCAGAACTCAGGTGGATGAGTGCTGCATGGGTAAAATCTGGCCAATAAGTTGACTACCTACTTGTATTTGCACTTACTCATCAATGGACCCTATCACGTAGGTATGTATTTCCAAATTAAAGAATTAACAAAAGGTAAGGAGCAGTTGATGCGGGTGACATTTTTCATAGTGCTCACTAGAAATAGAAGCCTTTTACCTACTCGAGCAGCTGTACAGTTAGAGTTACATAAGAGCCTGACCCTGTACATAGTTTATGGTGTTAGCACAAGTAAAGACTGACAAACGGATAAGTGTATCTCACTGCACAGTAGGCAAGAGTGACTTGGCAACTAATTAGCATTGGTTTATTGAAACTGGTTAACCCAACCTCCTCAGTACTACAAACCAAAGAAATGAAAAAAGCACACTGGCAGTGAATTTAGTCAGGATAGTAAATCCTGCAAAAACACAAATGCTAATAGTAAGCGCTAATACTAAGTGCTTTTTTGCTCTACTAGCGCCAGGTGAAATGTTGAAAGCTGCCATTAAGGGCACATTCCGCTTTCTCTGGAAGGCAACGTGGGGGGCTGAAGTCCCCTCAGCAACGCCCATCACATGGGAACCCACTTAGCGACTCATAACTGGAGGGCAGCACTTACATACCGTGGACAGTCTGAGGGAGGTGGCCGCTAATCTGGAGCCATGCTCTAGTACAGAGGAGACACCTGATCCATGTGCACCACCTTCCTGCTCTGTGGGAACGTGCCATATAGCACTGGCCTATCCTGGAGTGAGAGATCCAGAGAAACAACACTGTGCTCAGCCATCGTGCACCAACCACGAAGTACACATGTCTGGGCAGGGGGAGGAGGAGGGAGGGCACAACGCTTAGGGCACACATCAGGGTGTAGCGGAATGAAGGGCCTAGAGAAAATGGCCGGGACAAATGCTCAATGTCAATAATGCAAGAGTGGGTCAAAGTAGAGCCAAGAAGGCAGTGTATTTCAGGCAAAAAGGGGGCGAGTGGAGAACAAATACCTGAAAGAAATGGTAAAAATCTATTGTGCAATGATGGGGCAGCAGGTAATGAAGGGGTGGGGCAGTAAATGGAAGAGAAGAGAACATGCAATAGAACGCAGGACAGATACCAAAAAAGGAAGGAGGTACACAAGCTAAGACAGAATGGGAGGAGTGGTAAAATTTCGACGCCATTAGTCCCAGCCTTTTGGCCTCTGGATCGGAATTTGGCGGCTGCAAAGGCAGTTCCCACCCCCAAAGCTAAAGCAGCTCGGGGAATTACTGAGGCTGGAAGTTGATTAAACTATGTGCAGCCGAAAGATTAAAAGTCTGTGTAAATAAAGATTGCCAATTACTTCACCCGTGCCTGAGTATGTCAAAAGGGGAAGGTTCGCCAAAGCCCACCTGCTCCCCACAATCACACAGTATTAAGCAACTTTAATAGAGATGAAGACTTCTTTCGTATAATGCTGGGTTTTGCAATGCAATATCATTTATACCTAAACTTTTGTGTGTTTCTGCAAAACCCATCAATGCATTTATAGACAACCCAGTCTCTTCCGACGCTCACAGCCTTGTGATCGGTAATGCTGCAACCCCTCGCTGCTGTTAACAGGATTTGAACAGCAGTGGGAGCTGCTGGTCCTGAATGAGGGGTATCGGCAGAGCTATCTGAGGATGGCAGGGGAGGGAGCTACTAGTCCAAGAAGAAGGCTTGTGGTGTGAGCTTGGGTGGCACATGAAAGAGAACAAAGATCTTTATGGAGTTTTCAAAAAGGAGTAGGTGGGAGGGACGAATGATGCAACAGGCTGATTTACAGCCCTGTTTACAGAAACAGCGTTGCAGCAAAGCTAAGCTGAGAGCAAGAATGCTCTGCAAATGAAAAAGGAAGCTTCGCCGAACAGGAGCAGGAAATCAATAAAAAAAGTCCCCAGAAGAACAGATAAACATGACAAAGCATAATTATACAGTAGTTGGTCCCTTCTCCCAAAGA
This sequence comes from Pleurodeles waltl, assembly GCF_031143425.1. Classification (NCBI taxonomy): domain Eukaryota; kingdom Metazoa; phylum Chordata; class Amphibia; order Caudata; family Salamandridae; genus Pleurodeles; species Pleurodeles waltl. The sequence goes on from NC_090443.1 coordinate 332,899,639, forward strand.
GAAAAGGAAGGACAAAGAGGCATGACTGACCACTAGCAAGCAAGGATTTTTAAATGACACTGAAACCAACAAATGAAATGGCTTTAAGCCCACAGAAGAAGTATACTTAAAAGTATACAAGAGGTTGTACACTCACATTTGACCTGAAAACAGTGAGGATGGTAAATGCAGCACCATGATCGCTATGAGATCCAACCTTTCTAGTCACAACAGATCCTGTACCAAATGCTCCTTCCTGTATGTAGTTATTGGAACAGACACTGACCCGACTGCTGACTGTAGCATCGACTGAGCTGAGTACTCTTGTAGCCTTATATTCTTGAAATGTGTCCTCACAAAGTCCTTCATTGGTGAGGCACGGGACATTGCTGGAGTATGTGCGGGAGGAGGCTGAACTATCTAGTTGAGGGATTGCACTAAGATTACTAGTAGAGCAATATATACTCTTCTCCCCTTGTGGTTCTTTAGTATCTCCAACAGACCCTAGGGTACTGGCTCCTTTCACAGTTTACTAGTTGTTTTACTTTTCATTGGCATCTCTTTTTTCGTCAGTCTAACCTTACTTGTAGTGGTCACCTGTTTCTCAGGTTACTTGCCCCGTCCCTCTCGGCTAGTTAAAATTCAATAAAAAAGCTAACTTTCTTTTAGGCCCCTAGCTTTTGCCAATTAGCAGGGTAGGCTAGAAATGAGACTGCTCATGAAGTGTTTTCCCACCCACCTTGAGAGAGCACACTAAAGACATAGGTGTAATTACACCCTCCGCCTGGACCGCAGGTCAACCTCTTAGTGCGACCACAACCACCACCCTTAAATCTCTGGCTTTAGCCTGTTTTGTCCATTTTTGATCTGGTTAAACAAACTGGTCGCTGCTGGATACAGAAACCTTTTCACACTGTTAGGAGGGCAAACTCCTCCCACCCTGCCAACACCTATTTCCCTGACTCCCCGAGGGCCAGCGGAGTGACAGAGGGAAAGCCTCCTGTACTGTCATGGTTTTTAGAGCAGAGAAAGATCCACAGGGTGACCACATACACAGGAGAAAAAGACTTCAAGCTTATGCTCAGATGCCCAACAGGTTACAGTTACCACTGGCACTGGGGAGTAGTCCAGCTACTCCTTCTCAAAGGCCGCGTCCTGTCCGCACCACCGCCTTTGGTTCCTGCTGAGACCAGTCCCAGTGGCATATAGAGAGAGGGAACGATCACAGAGCATTGAGTGACCACCCTTATACACAGTGAGCCGTGTCTGATGTGTGACTTGTAGCTTAGGGTAACCAGAATTCTAAAGCCCTAAACCTGGACCTTTCACAAAAACAGAAGAAGGATTACAATTGTACTCAAAACGAGTGCACAGAATGAGAGCACTCATTAGCCTAGACTTATGGAAGAGACACTAAGGGGCAGATTTAAGAAAAGTGACGCTGCACCCAGTGCAGCGCCACTTTTCTTGCTCCCCTTAGAGCCCCCCTACCACCACCATGTGTGTACCGTATTTAAAATATGACGCACCATGGCGCAGGGTAGGGGGCAATAGTGTCAATATTTTTGACGCTAGTGATGTACAGTTCAGGGTTAGCGCCAACATTTTGGTGCTAACCCTGAACAGTACATAGGGGCTCATTGTAAATAATGGTGTACCCCCTTTTAACGCCTGCTCTGAGCAGGTCTTAAAAATGCCACAAAAAATGGCGCAAAGAAATCTTTTAGATTTCTCTGCACCATTTTTCCAGCTCCCCTAACAGGGAACCGCCCCCCCTTTCATACATTATGCCTGGGGGCAGGCATAATGTGGCGTAAGGGGTTACAAAGTATGCATTGCACCATTTTGTAAATCTGGCACAGAGATTTTGGCCTCGTTGGGCCACATTAGCATTAAAAAAAATGATGCTAATGTGGTGCAAGAAGGCGCTAGGCCCTCTTAAAAATACATTAAAAAATGCAGTTTTTAAAGCCATTATTATCACCTGTTATTTAATTTGTTTTTATATAAAAACTGCTAACGATCACTGCTTTGGAAAATATAAAAAGGCACCTCCCACCATTTTCAGTCTACCCTGTCTAAAAACTAGGACATCATCTACATTTCCCGAAATCTGCCAGGACTGTTAGTGGGCAGTTATATATTAAAGATAGAAATTATTTTCCAATTTCTCCCACTAATATCATCTGTGACCTACTTCCCAACTTCCTCTTCCTTGACCTACTGTGTTCCAATTAAGGAATTCCCCCAGTCCGCATTTGTATTGGCACAACTTCCTCCACAACCCAGATTGTGAAGTAATCAAGCCCATGGGAAGGCTTGTCACAAGCTCGGTGTTTCCTCAGCCCTCTCCACTGTTTGTTATCATATCTGATGTCGGTCACGTTCTTTTTTTATTCTACCAAGCTTTAAATGTATATATAGGCGTGCATACATTCAGTAAACTCCCCTATGTGCGTAAACACAAATAACCACACACGTACAGTGCCCACTCCTGGTCTTTCCAACAGTTCAGGAACTGTGTAGTTAACTGCCTTTCCCAGCAAGAACAGTCAGACTAAGTAAGTGTACTACTCTTTTTTACTACTATGTAACCATAGCATCCATTAGGAGTAACCGGTTAGGGTAGCTGCTACACCGAGCTTGCCCCTTTTGTATCCTGCAGTTGCATCTCCTTTTCACAGGGGGGTCTTTAAAGCAGAGGCAGGGACTGGAGAAAGCAAGCTTGCAGTAAGAGCCCTGGCTATCGGAGTCCTTCCGTAACCGCTCAGCAGGAAACAGGAAGCTACAGGGAGGCTGCAGCTGGGACAATTTTGTGATGTAATTGGGGTCACTGGGAGACTAATGTCACTTCTGCTGCAACTGGGGTTCTGGTGAATCAGTTTCAATGGGACTGAGAAGCACATGACAGCCAAGAGCACACTCACATGGTGGAAGGACAAGGAGGATCCCTGTTTAGGTCGAAGCCTACAAGTCTGTGCAGCTGCCTGCTTGTGAACAATTTCTTGTGGGCATTTTGAAATCCTCCCTTAGAATGTATTCCACCCATTGTTTACCAATGGCTTTGTGGCTTGTAACTCACATTTTCTGTTTTTTTTATTTGCTGACATTATTTGTTTGAGGATGTTCAGCATGTCTTCGCCCCTCTCGTGGGGCATTACGTGTTCATTGTATTCTTCCACAGTGCTCACTTTCTATAAACAGCCCCTAAAATCTTGTTCTTTTCTTGGCACATTAGCTGTGTGTTTAAAAACAGAAGTCAAATTTCAGTCTCTGTCTTCCAAGGGGGCTTGGTGTTTACTTCTCTTTGTCTGACAATCTTGCTGGGTACTGGGATAGAACATATTTTTTTCTAGCTTTCAGCAGAATGTAAATGTCAGTAAATGAACTGTACAAATAACTCAGAATATGTCAGAATTAGGAATGCACAGATGAAGCACATTTTTTAAAATTCTGCACTGCGTTGGACACAAATATTTCAATATGATCAAAACACATCAATATACTAGGTGATGACATTTCCACACATTATGTATGGTTTAAGTGCAGTAAAACTGTATGTCTTTACAAATGTTACGTTCATTTTAATTCAAAATGTGTTGTCTGTAATGGTAGTGGGGTTACAATGCCATGCATACTCCACACTTTGCCCCTCTGCTGTATGCCTCAACACTCCATTCTACAAACTCCACTCTATGCCACTCAACAACCCCCTACTCTAAGACCCTCTACAGCATGTCACTCTATGACACCTCAATCGACTTTATGCCACTCCACGACATGCCACTGTACTCTGTGCCCCTCCACTGTATCATTGTGTTTCTTGCTGGTGGATGTCAGTGGCCAGGGTACATGAGGGGTGTGTAACTTACCTTATTTCCATTGCCATTACACAATGTCCATTGTCTCCCGCAACCATCTCCCCTTTTCAGCAGTTTGACTCCAGTACACCCCCAGCAGGACTATTACATCTAAATATGGTCTGTGGAAGCCTGCCAGCTTCACGGCTAGGAAGAGCACTCCATCGTGGCAGTCGTCTGTTCAGCCACAATACATCTAAATACGGCAATCAGAACACTGTCGACTTGATGAAGTACTCGGGTCCCCTGCTGAGTTCTCTATAACGGCTACCTCAACCTTCCAGAGCATTGTCACTGTAGGCAAATTACAGGTGTGCCTTTCCTCTCAATCCATCAAGACTCCAAAAAGGCAGGCAGTCAGAAAAGTATGTCTTACATGTCTATAGATCATTTTGTAAAGAAGGATAAAACAACTTGAAGCCATGTTACAAGCACCTCTCAAATGAGGATTCAGTGATTTTCTGTGCAGGCACGCTCAGGCTGATGGAAAAACGAAGCAGACATTTTGGGTCGCCGAACCCTCAAATCAGTGTTCATCTGTTCAAGCATGCTTAAAATATTGCAAGTGATGCAGTAGTCTTTGTGGATTTGTAAACTATTGTTTGTTGCATACATTTTAATTCAATTTTCTTCTCTGCAAGCATGGTCACACTAATATGCAAAATGCTGCAACCATTTTAGGTCCACGTTCCCTCCCAGGCTCCCCTGGTCAGTGTTCTTCACAAACATGGTCACCAGCAGTGGCCGCTACAAATCTCAAGGGGAGTGGTGGGCACAGGGGGAGGGATTGGGGGGGAGGAATAAAGATAATTAAAAAACGTACCTCTTCCCATTGCCGCCTCCACCTCCTGTCACCTCGCTCCTCTTCTGGTGTCCCAGCATTCACTGTGACACCAGCACAGGCTTCCCAGCAATTCTGGTGCTGCTTTCATGCAAAAGCTAGCATGAAAGCAGTGTCAGGATTGGTCTGAGCGGCTTGGACTGCTGCTCAGACAGAAACCTGGGGTCTGTGCAGTTTCTCCAGCCTGGCAGTTCAACACAGCCGGGTTGGAGAAACTTAAGTGCGCATGTGTGTTTGGCCGGTCTAAGATGGCCGGCCAAACACACATGCACACTTAGGTGCTCTCCTCCTCCTCCTCCCGTGGGCCAGCCCCTCCCTCCCTGCACTGCTTTGTGACCCAGCAGATGAAAGATAAAACGATAAAGAAATATTGTTTTATCTTTTAGCTCCTGGCTCAGCCAGCGGGGCGACGCCCTTTCACCATTGCGAAGGAGCCGCCCCTGCTAATGTAAACAACCCTGCAGCCATTTTAGTTACATAAAACCCTTCTTCTTGCTTGTTTTTCATATATTAGTGTTGTTCCTTTCAGGCATTATCATCTTATTGTAAACGTCGACGACACTGACATTTTAGGGTTTGTGAAACCTTGCTTCTTGCATGCTCAATAAAGGTTACTAGATGACTCCATATCCTCGAGGACACGATGCCCTGAACAAGAGCTTTCCTACTACATGTAATTCTTTTCAGGTGTGTTAATTGACTTGGTTCAACTGAAATTAAACTGTACTGCAATTCACAGAATGCATGAAGTTACTAAAGGAAAAACCCAGGCATGGAAAGTGTTATCACTAATGACATAGAGTCACCTGGTAACCCTTTTCTCAGTGGACCAATGGACTCAAGGCCCCGACCCTGCCTAGGTATAAGACGGAGATGCCACCCTGGAGCGGCCTTAATAGCAGCTAATTCAATGCCAAAGTGCGCATCATTTCTCTTACCACACACTGCATTCACCTGTGATGATTTTTATACTTCTGTGTCAGTTTCCTAGACAACACTTGGAAGTTACTCTGAAGTATTTAATAGCATGCTCCTTTAATACCTCTCAAGTTGGCTCTAACTACCTTTGCCTTGGCCGTGCATCACGACTAGTGTGAGCAGCTGTCTTTCATTGCCACCAGAATGACCACAATAGGGTGCCACACTACAACAAACGTCTAAAAAACGGAGCACATAAGCAGCAATATATCACTTTCCTTAAGGCTCTGAAAATCCTTGCACTCAGCTGACCTTGTAACTCATTGTTAAATAATGCAACGTATGGCTGTTTACATGGCTTACCCTTCGAATAACATCAGAGATCTGTGCAATTTGCAAGTAGATGTTTTGAATCCAAGCAGATAAATTGAGACTTTCAGCCTACCGAAGTCAATAAAATAAACACTGGGGATCTGCTATCCTCTTATTACGACTATATGAAGGCCCAAGACTGTATGAGCAATCACTATATCAAACTCAAGTTGCCAGTGTTATATATATCTATAACTATATATATATATAGATAGATATATATCTATCTATATATATATATAGATATAGATATATATCCTAATTCTGGGGTCACCAGGGGCGTAGGAGACAATACATTTCTTGGGGGGGACAGCATTGGGTACTTTTCAGTTGACCCTATACAAATCGCTTGTTGTTGTTTGCGAACTGCAGGCTCCGATAAATGTACACAATCATATATATTGGAAGTGAAATAGGGAGAAACGAAGACATGTTGTCACAGTCTGAAAGTATCTTTTATTGTTATTTACATTCACAAAGTACTTAGCTCAAATGTGAAAATAACATGTTGATTAACCTTGCATCTTGGTGAAACAAGCAAATAAAAATAGGAAAGTAAAAAGGAAGAACATACCCTTTGCCCCCCACACCCTTCATGCCCCTCGCCTCATGCCAATTGGAACTGCACTGGAGACATCAAAAGCGATTAGGTACAACAGTTGTAAACTGTGCTCGGAAACCATAGTTCTAATAACACTTCTACTCCTTTGTGTGATCTTGGGCAGCTCAGATCCACATCAGTCAAAACTGGAAGCATTTCAACTGAAGACGCTCTTGGAGTTACAGGCTGTATAAATATGGGATTCTTTAATCCCTGTATGAACTGCAGACAATACATTCTTTAGAATCTGCTATTTGTGATGCACCAAGTCACTGAGTATAAAGAAAAGACAGTATTAAGAAAAAAAATCAGAAAATGACTATTATAAGTTTATTACAGTCGATTTCTGACATCACAATGCCTTCTGCCAGAGCTAGCAACCAAGGTGAAAGGCAGATCAGGTCAGAGAGCATAATGAATGCAGCTGTTTAAAGCAACAAATGGAATGTTGTTTTTCTTTCTTCTGCTCTATTTTAATAGCTTGCAATGACAGAATCTATGCACTAAGGTTTTAAGTGGTTTGTGGGAAAGTTGAGGGTATGACCATGTATTATGTGGGGTAAAATATCCCCCTGCGTACATAAGGATATTGCAAGTCGCCTCGAAGTTCATACCTTATAAACAAGCATTGGCAAAGCCAATAGGTCTCACCTATGCAAGATCTTTTGCCTTTGCCAATGTGTTTTAGCCATGCTGTACACTAGTAAGACTACTATTCAGCATGGCTAAAAGTTAATGGCATAAGGGAGAAAGCTGTGTCATCGATTAGTGTTGCGTAGTGTCATGGAGTAAGTACAGTGTCCTAGAATGAAGTAATACACTAACTCTAAAGGAACAGAGGTCCCTTGAGTAAAATGCAACACCACTCCAATAAACAATGATATTAAAGTAATATCCAAATGGAAGGTTTCAAGCATTTATTCAATCAAAATACAAAAGATCAAATTTAGTGGGAAAACATCAACAGGGGAAATCGAGAAAGACTTTGGTATTCAGGCATTACACAAGTTATCTGGATGACCCAATGTCACCAATTACAAGAAATTTTTTTAAAGTAACCCGTATAGCACAGTGGTTAACATCCACAATAATGATTTACAAGCTTTCATACACCAGATTTTACATGAATGACTCAAATAGAGAATCAAGACGTCATTAGCTCATAGTACCTATGCTTATGCCAACTTATATACAATATCACAAATTCAAGTCAAGGTACTTTGGCCGAAGACGTTTCGATCCCCTAGACAAGTATCAGGATCATCCTCAGCATTAATTAAGCCTGAGATAAAAGGGTTACCGAGTGCTGGTAACCAAAAAGATAAATCTGACTCACGTCACACATGAGTGAGAAGGCAATCAATGGAGATCTGAATCGCTAATCATGCGCCAATGTCATAAAGTAGTAGTAGAGTGGAGTAATGTCATAGTGTAGTACAGTGTCCTAGAGTGGAGTGGCAGAGTGTTGTAGAGTGGAAAGGCATAAAGAAGAGTGAAGTGTCATAGAGTGTAGTAAAGTAATGTGAAATGGCATAGAGAGAGTTGGGTAGAGTGTTGTTGAACATATTACATTGTTATATAGTGGAGTGGCATAGAGAGTTGTGGAGTGGCGTGGAGTAGAGTATCGTAGATTGAAGTGACATAGAGTGCCGTGGAGTGGCACAGAGTGGAGTAAAGTGGAATAGAGTGGCGTCTAGGGAGTTGTATGGGGAGTTACAGAGTTTAGAAAGTGTTAGAGTTGAATGGAATAGAATGTCAGAGTCTAGTATCATGGAGTGTAATGTCAGAGTGAAGTGTCACAGTGGAGTTAAGTGGTCTAGAGTGAAGTGGCATAGAGTACAGTGGTGCGAATTAGATTGGCGTAGAGTGAAGTGGTGTAAAGTGCATTGGTTTTGAGTAAAGTGGTGTAAAGTGCATTGGTGTAGAGTACACTGGTTTAGAGTCAAGTGGAGTAGCGTAGAGTGGTGAAGAGTAGAGGGGCACAGAGTGGAGTGGCACAGCACAGATTGCAGTCTTGCAGAGTGCTGTGTCAAAGAGTGATGTGGTGCATGGTAGAGTAGACTGGTGTAGAGTGCAGTGGTGGAGTGCAGTGATGCAGTGTAGAGTGGCGTAGAGTGTAGTGGCATAGAGTACTTTGGTATAGAGTGCTGTAGAGTGGCATAAAGTTGAGCGGTGCAGAGTAGAGCGCCGTGGTGCAGAGTAGAGAGGAGTATAGTTCAGTTGCAGAGTGCAGTATTGCAGAGTAGAGTGTCATAAAGGGCAGTGGTGTAGAGTAGAGTGGCTTAGAATGCCTTGACATAGAGTGATGCAGAGTAGAGAAGATTGGCGTAGAGTACAGTGGTGCAGAATATAATAGAGGGGCATAGAGTAGATTGCTACAGAGTAGAGTATACTGGTGAAGAGTAGAGTGTTTTGCAGAGTAGACCATAGTGATGGAGAGTGCAGTAGCATAGAGTGGTGCAGGGTACACTGGAGTGGCGCAGGGTAGATTGGACTGGCAGAGCATAGAGTGGAGTTGCGTAGATTGCAGTGGCATAGAGTAGATGGTTTCAAAGTAGAGTGAAGTGCCCTAGAGTGGAGTGGTGTAGAGTAGATTAGAGTGCAGTGGTGCAGAATAGAGTGCAGTAGGGCAGAGTACAGTGGCATTGAGTGCAGTGGTGCAGAGCAGAGTGGCATGGAGTTCAGTGGCGGAGAGTGCCATATTGCAGATTAGAGGGTGGTAGAGTACACTGGTGCATTCTAGAGTGGCGTAGAGTGCATTGGCATAGAGTGCTGTGGTTCAGACTACAGTGGCAGAAAGCACTGGCATAGAGTGCTGTGGTGCAGAGTAGATTGGCATAGAGTGCAGTGGCATAGAGTGCATTGGTTTTGAGTAAAGTGGTTGAGAGTGCACTAGCGTAGAGTGCAGAGGTGTAGTGTACATTAGTTAGAGTAGAATAGCATAGATTGCAGTGGCGTATTGTTGAATGCTGCAGAGTAGAGTGGTGTAGAGTGAAGTGGTACAGCATAGACTGCAGTGGCGTAAAGTGCAGTGGCGTAGAGTATCACAGAGCGTAGAAAAGTAATGTAGGGTGCAGTGGCATAGAGTAGATTGTTTCAGGGTAGAGTGAAGAACAGATAAATAGAGAAAATATAATATACTTCAGTATGCTTAAGTATGTAACGATAACAAAAACATAAATAATAACGCTATGCATAATGGCCCAAAATGAAATATGGCTTCTCCCTGCTAGCCATGCTGTAATCAAACCCTTCATTGCCTAGATAAAAAAACATTAAACATAAATGTTAGAAAAAGATACTCTTCTAATAACTAAATTGTGTAGTGTTAAAAGGTAAAATCTGGGCTCAACCTTGACTTCACTGTTTCACCAACTGGTGTGATCTTATGCAAATACAAATATTGTGTTTCACAGAGTCTCCTTTCTAGCCTGCAGGTGTAGGCTGAGTGGGACTCTGTTTCCCCTTTAGATCTTCCTCATTGTCATGCAGCGCTCCTCTTCAAGGCGGCAGGTGAGGGTAGGGCCAAAGATCAGACAGCAACCATCAAAGACACTTTTCTCCTCTTCGCTCTCTTTATTCTCAGGTACCAGTAATGCCCACAGCTGTAAACAGGACAAACAAAAGGGCAGAGGGTGCAGGGGGCCTCCTGACTCACCTTCATTTTGTGACCATCAGATTGGAGGCAGGTCAGTGCAGGGCTATTATAAGTGGCGCTTTGTGCGCTAATGGCCCTGTGAATAATAGAAGTGAGAGGGGAAATTATTTTGTTCCCTTGTACTCCCATCCTCGTTCCCCGTGTCCACCACCTTCCATAATCTGGGGGGGATACATCCGTGTCCCCCACACTTCCTCCGCCCATGGGGGTCACAGCAGGACTCAGATTTAACAGGCATGCTGGGTTCTGTGTTTTTCCTCACGAGTTCTGGTACAGAAAAGACAGACGCACCTGATTGCAACAAATGACCCAAAAACACGCATTTTTGTAGAGAAGTGGGAGCGCCCTGAGAACAAACTGTCATTTTTTTGTGGGGCTTCGTTCGGAAACTCTAATACTGGAGCTGGCCCTCGTCATGGTTTTTCAGTACCGCAACAAGATTAAGGCTACCTCGTGCCAGTTCTTACTTTAAGGAGTTTGTTTGTGCTTGGCCGATGCCGGGTTACCAAATAGGCAAATTAGCACCAGCCTATGGGCCTCACTCCTTTTAGGGGCCCTGCGACAACAGATCAAAATAAAATTGATTTGATTTTGAAAGAAAATTACAATTAATCGTTCTCAAATTGTTTCTTTCCAAAAGATATAAAAAATGAATCATCCTAAAGAAACGAAAACTTTACATTAAGGACTCTATAGAGGAAATACTGTATCAATGCAATGAACCCATTAATAACTTAAAGCACATAAACCACAGACATCAGATTCACATAACAGTTCGGCTCTTAAAATCTCAACTTCTGTCAGCTGCCAGGTTATAAAATTAAAAACGTATTAGGAGCTAATTTGCTGAGGAGGATTCCGACTGCCTGTAGTGTAGGCCTTCACATTGTCTCCGTCACTGTGCTTGGCACCAGCATTTATTTATGAGTCTACCGCATAGTGGCGCTGTCTGCCTATTTTTGAGCAGAGCTCACCAACATGTTCAATGTACCTAAAAAACATAAAGCAGCACGCCCAGGTCTTATCTACTGCGCCACATGACCTGTAATAGTCAAACTTGTATTGTGGGATGGTTAGAACTTGGCAATGCTGTCAACCAAAGCGGGTAGTGCCAACCATGTTGGCCTCCTGAGAGGTACCTCAGGCCCTGGAGCTTACATTATTGCAAACTAGGCACTGCATCTTGCCTCTTCATTTCTTCAGAGAATCCTCTGTGTACTCGCAGAATGTGGTGGGACTATGTGCCCCAAATAGCTTTGTATATGTGACAGTCTTGAAAAATTTGTCTCTCAATCTCTGCTTCAAGGCAAAAGATTCTGGCATCTCGGGACATCTGATTTGATCTGCGTCGGACACCTTTGTTGTGTTTGGGGCTGTGGAAATAGCCCGTGTCCCGATCGTGTGATAACACTTCCACCCCTCTCACATGATTGAAACCTCTATACCCAGCCTGATGTCACGTGGCCTGTATTTGGCGAGCATTTGCTCGTGGTTTGTGTTTCAGGCCACTGATATTCTTCATACTTGAGGTCTCCGTGGCATTCTGGCTGGTTCTCTTCAAGTATGTCTCCCAGGGTGCAGAGTAACGATCTTACACGGCAGGGGAGCCCAACGTAGGTGCATGAGGTTAGGCGCCATGCTAGAATTTCAGGATAACCACGCACTATGCAAATATGTTTCATTTATATTGATTGAACAAATGTATATTTGTTTGATGTAAATATTTGGAAAATCTGGCACGGATCCTGCCGCCCTGGTCTATGCTGGACACCCATGTTCTAGGGTATGGGTTGGATTCCGCTTCTTCTAAGTATTTCTTAGTTGTTCGCCAACAGCAACGACTTTTGCTAGGGATTGCTGGCACCGTGGCATAGGATTCTGGCAAATATTTGGTACCGTAGTTTAGAGAAGAGGCGTCCAGCATTTCCCCAGAAGGGCTCGGCCAATCAAATTTTTCTGGATAACCACTCTGTAAATGCTGATAGATGAGCAGAAAATGAATGTGTTATGTGGATATTCTGAAAGTCAGTATGAATCTTGCCCTCGTGGAAAGACGTTGGGCACCTGTGGCTCAGCTGACCCTGCAGTGCCTGGAAGAGTTAGCGTTTTGGCCACTCTCAGCAATGTGGGCGCTAACATTTTGAGATGTGCTCTTAGACAGGGACGACAGACAGAATATACCCAGGTCTGCTGTTCAGCTACGGGATGGACAGACACACAGAATACGATCTTTTTCAACTATCCCAGAGACCCTTGCCACCACATCTTAGATATTACCCGACTTCGCTCGGATCTCTCCACAACTGCTATGAGATCACCAGACATTTTGGGGATGTTTTTTTTAAACTGTGTGTTTAAGGAAAAACAATGGGCACGATATTCTTTCTCTTGTAAGCAGTGCTTTGAAAGGGCCGGGGCTGACCGGTACTGAGTACCGGCACTTTTTTATTTTGAGAGGAAGAGTACCTGCACATCTCAAGAAAAATGGAACACTTTTAATTGGAGAGTACTGGCACTTCTCAGAAACAAGCAGGTACTCTGGCACCTGTTTTGTCCCATCTTAAGAGTGTACAGAAGCTTATTTAACCTTTGATGTTCTGCCCTGCGGTTGGGGACGTTGGTGGGATGTTAGCGCCCCCCCCCCCCCCGTTCTCAAGATGCAGGTTATCTGATCAGCAGTGACGTCCTTACTTCTCAGACTGACACTCGTGGGGATGGTCACTAGGGGGCTGTCTTGAGTCTCAGATGGTATCTCTAGTTCCTTTATAAGACATATTTTCTGGCTCCATCCGCCATCTTAGCTTTTATAGGGCATTGTCCTTTATACTTTTTACAAAGTTTGGGGCGTATCCTCTGCCCTTGGGTACTCGTGGCTATAAGCACATGCTAGCCCCTTAGGAATAAGGGGTAGACCCTCGATGCACAGCTGTGTAGTGCGAAGAGTTACCTTAGTCCTTCTGGTCATTAGTCTTGGAGTACGTGTTGTCCAAAATAAACAGTCCAAGTTCTAAGAGTTCTTCCTTTGGTGCTTCGTTGTTTTAACTCATTGAACACTTTGTAGATGGCACCCAGAGCAGTGGTTAATAACGTATTTATTTATACTCCGTTACATTGGTTAGCAACAATTACCGTGCAGATCCCGTTAACCTCACCGCATTAGGGAAGATCTTTCATCGGAGGATGACATGAAACATATTTCACATAATGTACAATTTGTGGAAAAAAATATATATAAATACTATTCAATGATGAAGGAACTTAACCTCTCAGCTGCCAGGCCTTTTCCCCCTCAGGTGCCAGGCCTTTTTCTGGCTATTTGGGGCAGTTAGCGCTTAGGCCCTAATAACGTTTTGTGCACATAAGGTACCCACGCCAAATTTGCGTCCTTTTTTTCCAACATCCAAGGGATTCTAGAGGTACCCAGAGTTTGTCGGTTCTCCTGAAGGAGACCAAGAAATAAGCTAAAATACAGTGACATTTTCGTTTTTTTTTTAAAATGGGAAAAAGGCTGGGGAAGAAGGCTTGTAGTTTTCCCCATTTGTGTAAATCCTACAAGGTTTTCATACAGAAAATAACACCTGAAATAAAAAAATATTGAAATTGAGGTGAAAAAAACAGCCATTTTTCTTCACGTTTTACTCTCTTTTTCCTGCGATGTCAGATTTTTGAAAGCAATATACCTTTATGTCTGCTGGACTCTTCTGGTTGCAGGGATATATAAGGCTTGTAGGTTCATCAAGAATCCTAGGTACCCATAGCCAGTAAATGAGATGCACCTTGCAATGGGTTTTTATTGTGTACCGGGTATACAGCAATTCATTTGGGAGAAACATAAAGAATGAAAAAAAGGTATCAAGGAAATCTTTACATTTCCAAAATGGGCACAAGATAAGGTGTTGAGAAGCAGTGGCTATTTGCACATCTCTGAATTCCTGGGCCCCCATACTAGCATGTGAATTACAGTGCATTTCTCAAGAAGATGTCTTTTTTACACACTGTCTTACATTTGCAAGGAAAAAATGCAGAGAAAAACAATGGGCAATAACACTTGTTCTGCTATTCTGGTTTCCCCAAGTGTACCGATAAAAATGGTACCTCACTTGCGTGGGTGGGCCTAATGCCTGCGACAGGAAACCCAACATGGACACATCACATTTTTACATTGAAAACTGATGTGTTTTTTGGAAAGTGCCTAGCTGTGGATTTTGATCTCTAGCTCAGCCAACACCTAGGAAAACATACCAAACCTGTGCATTTTTTAAAACTAGACACCAAAGGGAATCCAAGATGGGGTGAATTGTGAGGCTCTCACCAGGTTCTGTTACCCAGAATCCTGTGCAAACCTCAAAATCTGGCAAAAAAAGACTTTTTCCTCACATTTCGGTGACAGAAAACTAAACACCTAGGGGAGTCCAAGATGGGGTGACTTGTGGGGCTCTTACTAGGCTCTGTTACCCAGAATCCTTTGCAAACCTCAAAAATTGGCAAAAAAAAAACACTTTTTCCTCACATTTCGGTGACAGAAAGTTCTGGAATCTGAGAGGAGCCACAAATTTTCTTCCACCCGGCGTTCCCCCAAGTCTCCCGATAAAAATAGTACCTCACTTGTATCCTCAGCCAACCTCAAAATTTGGCCCAAAAAACTTTCTCCTCACATTTCGGTGACAGAAAGTTCTTGAACCTGAGAGGAGCCACACATTTCCTTCCACTGAGCATTCCCCCAAGTCTCCCCTTAAAAATGATACCTCACTTGTGTGGGTTGCCCAGGTGCCTGCAACAGAAAAAGGCCAAAAACCTGTAGAGATTGAGGGGATAGCACAGCAAGTTGATAAGCACATATTTTTCTTTTATAGATCTTTAGGCTGACTCTGCTTTGGGGAACCACACAAGTGAGGTATCATTTTACTTGGGAGACTGAGGGGAACGCTGGGTGGTAGGATTTTATTTCCGGAGCAGTGATCCTACAAAGAAAAGAGAGGAAAATATGTTTTTTAAGCAAATTTTGAGGTTTGCAGAGGAGTCTGGGTAAGAAAAAGTTGGGGGATCCATGCAAGCCACACCTCCCTGGACTCCTTGGGGTGTCTAATTAAAAAAAATGTCTGGGTTTGGTAGATTTCCCTAGATGAAGGCTGCACCTGGGACCAAAAACTTAGGTGCTCCCCCCCCCCAAACACAGGTAGTTTTGTAATAGATCATTTTGATGTGTTCACGTACTTGTGTGATGTTCCAAACACTACAATTGTGAAAAGAAACGCACTTAGGTTATGGTAATACTAGATCAACTAGATGGGGAATGGATTATTTGAGGCTGTTAGCGACACCATTGTTCTTTCTTAGCGTCACTGATGCACCAGCTGATGTAAACATGACAATTTTCATAAGGTCCAGCTTATTGGCAGTGTAGAAGTCTTTTACAGCTATAGTGATAGCCTCCGCATTGCATGTACTCGGAGTTACAATTCCCCCAAACACTGTTTTTTGCTCTGTTGATGTTACAGATTGGAATTTGAAGTAGAGGATGAGCAATTTTGTAACTGAAATATCTGTGCACTCATCAATTATCAATGTGTGATACCGAGCACTGTGCAGTTCTGCCATGAAGTCAGAGCGTATCGCGCTGTTGATTGCCTCCAAAAACTCAAAGGCATAGTTCTTGCTCCTCCAGTTGTCTGGTATCTTCACATACAATGCGAAGTGGTCATGGATGTCTTGAACAGATAACAGTGAAGTGTTCATTTTGACTGCTAGCAACACATTGTTGATGAGAATCTTTATCTCCCCAGGCAGAGATCTTTGCCGTTCAACCACATCTAATCTGTTTGCTCTGTCACTGGCGGTTTCCGTCAGCATGGTGCGCACTCCAAAACTCAGCCTGGCAGCTGCACTTTTATTTCTTAGGGTCACCAAAGCAGATTCATGAACTTTGCTACATAGATGATGTTTCAAGTAGTCCAGCTTCCAGCCATCACTCCATTTCTTCCCAGTAGAAAAGTCCCCTGCGATCTTTGCTTCTGCACATACTTTGCAAATCAGGCCTACTTCTGGATTGTATAGAAATAGCTCTCCCAGTTGTACGCAAACCTTGCTTCGTGACTTCTGCGTCTCATTCTCCACAACTTCTTTCAGCCATTCTTCTTTGAACACAAGACAGCATTTCTTCCTTTGTGGTGAAGCACTGCTCTCTGCAGAAGTCACAGCTTTGCGTTTGAACATTTTGGTGGCAATCAGTCTCAGCCTACCATGCCTCAAAGCCTGGAAAAAAAACAGGAACATTTTTTAAAGTGAGGAACATTATTTAAAGTTGGTTCTTATGCTATTGAATGCAGTCTACCAGACAAGTCTGGGCTATGTCTTGGAAAATGTAGCAAGTAATTACCTGGCCCTTTCTGTTTGTTCTTACACCTGCCTGTAGATGTAACACTGTCTGTAATGTCTGCAATAGAAGAAAAAAATGGTTAAAGCACATGATCATGTTCTAATGTTTCCGGTGTACTACAAGGAAAAGCTACTAAATAATTATCTGGTCTTTCTGCTTGTAGTCACTTCTGCCTTTTCTAATCTATGATTAGCACTAAGAAGCCTGCAAAAGAACAAAACAAAGGGTTGAAGAATGTTGTTATAATATAATGTACTGGGTGCATCACAAGTGAAATCTACCAAATAATTACTTTGTCTTTCTCCTTCTACTCATGTGTGCCTGTTCAAATTTATGTGTAGCAGGGTCTAAGATGCCTGTAAAAGAAGAAAAATTGATTAAAGCACCTGATCGTTTAAATGCCTCATATTCACCAGAAGGAAAAACTAGCAAATAATAACCTGCTCTTTCTGTTGCTACTCTGGTCTACCCGTCCTCCTCTTTGACCAAGCCTGTATGAGATACCTGCAACAAAAGAAAAGATGGTTAACAGTTGGTTACAGCATGTTGCTATATTATAATGTGCCAGGTGACCCAGATGGGGTCCTACCAAATAATTACATGGTCCTTATGCTTCTATGCATGTCGGCCCATTCAAATCTATAACTTGCTTGGTCCGACAAACCTGTAATAGAAGCAAAGGTGTGGATCATGAACGTGATTTATCTAGAGACCCTTAATCCCACCTGGAACGTCTACAGAATTACCTGGTCTTCCTTGGTACTCACGCCTGCCCGTTCAAATCCAAATGTTGACTGTCTGTAATTGGAAAGAAGATATTTAGCATAGGTTATAGGAGTTACAAAAATATTATACATGACAGTTCCAGAGCAATTGAATAGTTACCTGGGGGCCTCAGTTTAGACGAACTCTGGTTCCATATTATCATCCATTTAGAAACTTACATCATGCGTTAAACCTTTGATGATGCAGCCTGTACATGCCTCAAGTTATCTGCTCGCCCACTCACTATGACTAATCAGATTTTATAAGGGTGGGTTAGGAAGGAACTTACAGGGAACATTGCCTATGAGAGCAGTAGGTCGCACAATAATGAAAAACAACTTTGGGAGCTTTTCATTACCAGGACACATAAAACTTAATAGTTGAAGTCCTGCCTTTTACTTACTTAGCACCCTGCCCTATGGGATACCTAGGGCCTACCTTAGGTGTGACCTATGGGTAATAAAAGGGGAGTTTAAGGATTGGCAAGAGCTTTTAAATGCCAACTGAAGGTGCAGTTGCAGGCCTGAGGGATGTTTACAGGGCTACTTGAATGTCTGGCACAATCAGTGCTGCAGGCCCACTAGTAGGAGGCCCTGGGTAAATGTTATACCACTTTACAAGGGATCTACAAGTAAATTAAATATGATAATTGTGTATACACCAAGGTTACCATGTTTAGGGGAGAAGCACATGCACTTTAGCACTGGTTAGCAGTTAGCAGTGGTAAGGTGCTCAGAGTGCTAAGGCCATCATAACAATACAACAAAAACAGGAGGTGAAAGGCAAAAGGTAAGGGGTAAGACCACTCTAAGGATGCCAGGTCTAACAATTGCCACTAACTGGTCCCTTAAACTTTTGTTTTCTACAAACTTCTGGATGCCTTAGATTATCCATTCTGGGGCAAATGTGTGGTAGGAAAGCACCTCCACTACTTAATTTGAGCAGGGTGATACCAGTTGGGGGCTACTGGCACTTATTTTGTGGGACCAGCACTTATTTACCCTCATCAGACATTTCCCATGAGTGAATAACACACAACATAAATAGATGGAAGAAGAGAAAGACAGAAAATCTATCACCGAGGTAGAAAAAAGAAACCCTTTTAAGTGTGAGATTACGGGACTGTCTGGCAGAGAATTAAAGAGACCTGAGATGGATTCAAGACAACGTACCTTTGGTATTCAGCATGCTGACATGTTAATAGTGCTGACCAGGGGTGTCTGAGCAGCGCATTGGGCATTGCCACCTATTATTTTACAAATAAAGCACCGAGCACCTGTACTCCTAATATTTTCTAAACATGTGTGCACATTTCGGATTGCAAGAGACATCATATAAAAGAGTAAAAATTAACATTTAATAAACAGTTAATGTATTACATTATATAGCACCATATGCTTCTAAGGTTTATATAATAGATTTTGGCCATAATAGCTTTTCAGAAAAAATATTAAACACAATACGATAACAAGTGCAAATGCATATACCATTGCTAATTAAAGGCATGAGCATAATAGTGCCATATGTAAATTACAAATAAGGCAAACATTGAATCCTAGTAAGAAATTATATAGCCTTATCACCTGTCGCAATACGCCAAACCTGTCATTAATGACTTTCCAAGTATTATCGGCATGAGTTAGAGGCAGTGGTTCTTTGAACAGTCCCCTCTGTTCTGCTACAATAGAAAAAAAAAATGAGCTTAAGCTAGAAGTTCAGCAGGTGTAAACAACCACCCCGCCCCTTTGCTAGAAGCTTTTCCCTCCCACAGCTTAATCTGTTATCCAATAACAGTGTTAAAATGATCACACAAATACTGCAGTTACATATTTATAACATTCTGAATGTCAGGAGTATATTTATTTTACTTTTATATTTTGAACTGAGGCAGTGATGAAATCTTGGGCTAATTGCAAAAACACTGTTTTACCGGTTGATAAGGTGCTGCCGAAGAGTATGTTATGTTAGCATTTTGGTGAAGGTAGAGTTTTGATAAAATGTTGTTTCCGTGGTGTGACTATGAGGAATACCATTTTCTTTTCTTCAGAGTACACCATACCACTGCCATGTGTCATTCTATACACTGCCCACTGCCTTTGAGGTATTTGCTGCACTGCTTTCTGTGCACAGTTGGGACAAATGCAATGTAAAGCTGTGCGCAGTTGAGAATTTGTTCAAAATACAGTGCGAAGCTGTGCATAGATGTGATAAATACGAGATGCTGTGCAAAGATGGTGTGCATTCGGAATAAATACCAAAAAAAGGGATGACGCTTCAGTCAGAACCCTAAAGCACTTAACAGATTTTAGTGAAACCTTTACAGAAAATGGCTGCCCGTCGTCAGATGATCTTGAGTGGCCGAGGATTATCTGTCACGCTGAACAAATGTGACACGTTTCATTGAATATATTATGCCCCTACATGTACATAAGCAATGTGTTTTCAATATTCTTGTTTTCTTAAAGCAATGTCTCTCGCAGCACATTTTGGCAGAATTGCTCTCGTTAAAATATTTACCGCATCAAACTTTTTCATTATTGGTCAGTTAAAAAATGTGTAGGCAAACTATTCTTTAGCCCAACACAAGGTAGGAAGTGATTTATTTGTTTGTATTGGGTAACATACATTAGTCCATGAGGTTCAAGGTGAAATGTGAAAGTTGCTGTAAGTACTTACCATAAATGTCTGATTGTAATGCTGTTAGAAGTGGTTGGTGCAAGTGCACCACCTCTCATTGTGTTTAGTATTTAAATACCCTGCAAACAGATGTTACCAATTGACGCTCTTGGTAAAGCTGCAGCAAGATTGGGTAAATCTGTGCCTGTGCATGATCTGTTTTTTTTAATGTGTTGTGACGATGGGGCTTGCCTCATGCAAACTGGAGGTAACGTGAGAATAAAGCAAGGCCACTCAAGCTAGCATTCAGCTGGAAGCTGTGCTTTCAAGTAGACTTTCTCCTGAGTCAGAGGCCATAAAACTAAAAGAGTATTGCGCTAGCCTAGAGTGCAACTTAAAAAAAACATTCTTGAAACCCTGGTGGGGAAAAAACGGCAAACAATCTTTGGTTTGCTAAATTCTGCTCTCAGTTTGAGGAGTGCTGGCTGTAGCCTTTACTGTGACATGCGGAGGATTGGATTTCCCCTCCTTTTATGCTGATGATGGCTGTACAAACATTGCGTGGCTACCTGCAGCACCACATCCTAAAGCTCCTTGTGGTGTTGTGCACACTTACCTGCGTACATATGGTGCTCTCCATGTGCAGGGGGTTCTCCTCCAGTTGCCGTTTCTTGTCCTGCTCTGCCGCAAAGAAAGTGGCCCTGTTTTTGCGCTGTTTCTTTTTTAAAACGTAGTGCTGACTCACGGTTTCACTCTCTCGCTTGAGGCAGCAACGTGTCATGCAGGCACTGGCGACGTGACGAACGCGGTGGGCGAAGGAAGGGTGCGCTTTTCAGGGAACATTGCTTGGGGGCAGATGGACCTACAAAAAATAGGCTGATCTGGCCATCAGTAATGTGCCCCCTTTGGGGGGTGACCCTTGCCAAAGGGCCGCCATACCACACAAAACACACATACACACGATCCTTGGTGCCAAAGTGGATTCCCCCTAAAGGGAGCAGAACTGGCCAACAGTTCTCTGCCCCCTTTGGGGGAGCCCCCCAGCACAAAAGAAACATAGGGGAACAAAAACAATTCCCTGGCATCTTGGTGACCTCTGCCCCCCTTGGAGGCAGATGAGGCTAAAAAAAATAGGCTGATCTGCCCCCAAGGGGGGCAGAAATGGCCAACACTAATGTCCCCCCTTTGGGGGGGAGACCCTTGCCCAAGGAGTGCCCCCAAGATACAAAAACACACACAGACAGCACAATCCCTGGGGCCTAGTGGGTTTCGACCCCCCACCCCCTCCCTGGGCGAGATCGGCCAAAAACATGGCCGATCGAGCCCCAGGGGGGCCAGAACATATAAAAAAATATTGCCCCCCAGGGCAGCGACCCTTACCTAAGGGGTCGGTGCCCTTAAACATTATTGCAAACAGCATCCCTGGTGTCTAGTGGGTTTCGACCCCCCTGGGGGCAGATCGGCCGAAAAATGGCTGATCTGCCCCCTGGGGGGCCGAAACACGGATAAACTTATGCCCAAAAGGGAGCGACCCTTGCCCAAGGGGTCGTTCCCCAAAATAAACAAAAAACAATCCCTGGTGTCTAGTAGGTAGATTCAAGGCCCGCGATCATCATGGAGCAGGAATCCACTCAAAACAGCCACGGAGGAAAGGAAAAACTCTTTCCTTTCCCCCTGTGTCTGTTTTCCACCCCCAACCACCACCCAGGAGGAGGACTCACCTCTTTTGGGTCCTCTCTCCTAACGCGCTGGAAGCAAATGGCTTCCAGTGCATCCCCAACAGCATTTTATGACATCGGCACTCTGTGAGCACTGATCTAATCAGATTGCCAAGGGGGAGGTCAGGGGTGAAAGGGAAAGCGATTCTCCTTCCATCCCTGATTGGGGGGTGTGGGGGGAGGCCCACAGGCTGTGTGCTAGCGCTACCCGTGTGCCTGGTGCAGGACAAGCTGGTCTCGTCACCGGCACACTGGAACCGTGTGCGAGGACAAGGCCACCCCGCCCCAGGCACCGTAGGAGTTAAGCGGGTGCATGTAAATAACAATAAGGAAGTGTGTGCACCTCATACCTGGCAATTCCCTGCACCACACACATGTACACAGTGGGACTACCCCTTATTCCTTAGGAGGTAATTTGTGTTTATTATCTTGAAGGGCCCGGGGAATGGATCCATTGAACCCCCTTTCTGTGGCCATGAAGATGCCAGCCCAGTGGCTAGTGAGGCCATCATTGCCAGAAGGAGAACATCTGTTAGGTTCCTCAGCAGACAGACCTATACTCACAGCCTTGGGACGATGGGAAAAGCAACGAGTCCAGGTTTTGAATGTTCTTGTCTGCCAAAAGTTCTGATAGCCAGGATGCTGCAGACAATGGAATGTCTCAGCAGATAGTGCCCTCCAGAAGGAGCCCCCAAGAAGAAAAAACCCAAATGGAAACATTCTCTGATGGCGATTGGCGACTCCCAGGAGACTGATGAGGACTGGTACTGACGGTAGAAGACCAGGACTGCAGCAAGGCTCCGAAGGTGCAGATAAGGCTACTGGAATGCCTAGAACCAGGAAACAGAAAGGTTCAGAAGGGAGCAAGAATCACCAGCAAGAGCAAGGAGACACACGCAGGAGCGAAGGAAGATACATCAGGAAGAGCGAGGATACGCCAGTAGGAGCGAGGAGTGTTGCAACGAGAAAGACAGTTCTGCTCCTTATATACCCAAAACCAGGAAATTACATAGAGGAAGAAGCGAGGCTGCCATGATGGATTGGAAAATGCTGGCAGGAATACATGATAGAGCCTCCATGATGGATTGGTATAGTAAAAGCCTTTCTCCAGGATTTCTGGGAAGAAGAAACTACAAAGAGCAGGAATATGGCCCGAAGAAGAGGAATGCCTCCAGGCCACCTGACAAGTGAGGCGAAGAATGGCCCTCATTGTCCCCTTGCAGGTCTCCCCAGTCTGCAAGTAAGTGTTTAGGGCATCCTGCTGTGTAACACGAGAGGGAGGCAGTGGAGTGAGCCACGGGCCATGCTCCGACCAACGGAATGACAACATGCATCACTCACTGCTAGACTCTGCAAGAAGCCTGTCGCCGACCCAGTGTCAGGGCTCTCTCCTTTGGGGTTAAGGCAGTGTTGCAGCATGTCAGAGCCATTTCCTATGCCATGCAGCTAAGTGAATATAAGAAACTGGATTCATTTGGCCGGTGACTACCTACCTCAAGGAATAATCACAACCCTTGTCAGTGTGAACCCTGTAAGTCACTAAATAAACATGATCTCAGTTCCCTGGTAGCTATGGCACAGAGCAGGAAGGCTTAACTTAAGGCAAAGTTAAAGTATTTATGCAGTAATAAAACTGCTTTAAAGGTGAAATGTAAAACAATTAAAATCCCCAACCAAATTAGAAAGGTGGTGTAAAAATGTAATAAACAAAATGACACAAAAATGACAAAAATCCAATAGCGAGAACCAAAGATATGAGTTTTTAAAGTTTTAAATAGAAATAGGAAATAGGGCAAAGAAGCATAAAGTGCTAATGATAGTCAGTGAGACTGGGGCCTGGACCAGGACTTAGGAGCAATCTGATGCTGACCACAGTGGAGCACAGTCTGATGCACCAATCAGGTTCGTCCTGGTCAAAGATTTTATCTTCTGTTTTAGGCCTTTGAATCCTAATCCACTACAGTACACTTCTGAACTCCCCCTCCCCCACAGGACCACATAGGAGGAACTTAGAGACTCAAGGGTGTCGGCCAGACGCTAACAACTGAACCCATTTAAAGTCCACTTGCCACTTGTCAACTAGGCAGTTGCAGAAAAAGGACTCTTACAGCTTGTGTCCTGGAAGCTTTAATAGGTGGTCAGCTTTATGACCCTTGAAGTTCACTTCTCTGCCGTAGGAACAAGAGGGAGTAGGTCCAGGGCACATCATAGGGCACAGACAGCAGATGCAGTCCTCTTCTTAGGTTCAGGAGTGTTCTGAAGTGGATGCCTGGAGGTGCCAAATTCAGTGGGTGGGAATGACTCCTAGGCATCCCCTAATCAATGGGGTAAAATTTTCTGGGGCCAATCCAACTCACTTTGGAAACTAAGGTGGTCATTATGAGTTTAGCGGTCCTGCTCCATCATGCCGGCGGTGGCGGTAACACCGCTGACAGCGTGGCGGAGCAGGACCACCAAATTATGACCACGGCGGTAAATTTGATGCAAAGCAGCCAGTTTACCGTCTGTACCGCCAGGGTGGTGGCACCACCGGGCCGAAGGTGTACCACAGATGGTATTATGAGTCTCCTTTCCGCCAGGGATTTTCTGGCGGCAACCCCACCAGGAAATCCCTAGTGGAAAGGATACTGGCGACACAAATTAACATTTCTGTTGCCAGTATGGAACTCCCCCGAAACAGCCACCGCCCCCTTCCCTCCCCCTGAACCCCGTAGACACCACCCTCCCCGCCCCCAAACACCATACATTTCCCCACCCCATCCATGCATGCACACACCACACATTCACACACCACACACACACATTCACATACATACACGCGTCCACGACACCCCCACCTCCCGCTAACACACATTCACACAGGTACATGCACATACATGCACACAAACACCCTCCCCTCCAATCACACACACTTACACCCCCATTCACACACACAACACTCAACACTCCCCATCCCCTGTCGGATGATCACTTTACCTGCTCGCAGTGGTCGCATGGGAGGGAACGGGGTCCATGGGGCATGCTCCGTCAGCACCACCCCATCCCCACAACACCACCACGCCGATTACAAACTTGTAATAAGGCGGGCGGTGTTGTGATGACGTGGCAGTACTAGCAACCTCCACTAGACCGCCGACCTCCAGTATGGCTGCTGGCGGCTCTCCGCCCAATTTATGGCGGAGAGCGGCCAGGAGTCATAGGATGACGGTCACAAGACCGCCATCTCTGGCGGTCTGCTGGCAGGCGTGACTTCGACGGCCAACTGTTTTGACCACCAAAGTCATAATGAGGGCCTAAATTTGGACTCTGAAGGCCCATTTCACAAAGAGCCTCCGCAGTCAAGGCAGAGGCTCCGCAGTGCGAATTCTTATTGCAGTAGTTCCTCCACAAGTGCAGAGATTTCACCATGACTGCAAAGTCTCTTTGTAAATCGGACCCTGAGGTCTGGGAGTGAGGTGAGGAATGTATTAATGCCCAGTTTGGAGCAGTCACTGTACCCCCATCAACTCAGAGACTGAAGTCTGGTAGAACCAAGCAGGGTTTTCCAGCAAACAGTGGACAGACAAAAATTGTATTGGCTGCCTGTTTTCTTTAGAAATGTTTTGCCTTCCTGTTTTCCTTCCTTTCATGTATGCGCCCAGTGTTATATGTAAACCCAGCAGACCTATCAAGCAAAATTTGACATTCACGCATGAATTTACACTGTAATTTAAAAAAAGGATGCTTACAACTCCACCCTTCATATTATATCAGATTTGGTGGAGTCATCTCTTTCCATTCTGCCTATTGTTTGCTCCTGGGAGGCACTTCACACCTTTTTCATACCTACTCAAATGCTAATTACTGGTTCGCATAACTGAGTGACCAAATGCAAATTAGAAAGTCAGAACAAGGTAACAGTGGTACAACAGTCACACATCTCTTTTTAGTTTAAATAATATTGAAGAGATAGTGCCCAAGACACTATAGCACACCTATTGCCATGGTGTGACACTCAAGACTCTGCCAAGACCAATATATACAGCAAATAGTGGAGCACTCATATATTATATCTTGTATCACCAGTACGTTGTGAAATCCAAGTGGTAGTCACCTTGATGTTTTGGTTCTCTTTCTGTGTCCCAAGGTAGTTTTGTTTTCCTTTTTTCTCAGGGGTTAAGGGTCTTTTGTATTTCCTTGAAGAATTCCAAGGTACGGACGAAATATGTGTCGGCTGAGACTACCCATCAACTGAGATCATCAATACACTTGTCATGTTGTTATATCAATGTTTATTTTTATGCTGCTATAGCTATGGTGTACATGCAAAAAGAAGTATGACTGAGTAATATATGTTCCTCTGCAATATTTGGATGTTTTCTTTTTTTCAAAAAGCTAAATATGTATAATAGTCATTACGATTGTTTCAACATATATTACATTGTTGTCATTCCCTGGACCATGATGTTATGGTGATACAAGATATAATAGATGAGTGCATTGCTATTCACTGTATATTTTAGTCAAATGCAAATTAGGCCCCAGGAACTTCTGACGGAAAAGGTAAACTATCGAAAAGTTACACTTCTTAAATATTTATTAAAAATCCAACTTCACCATTAAATTAGATTTTTAATAACTATATAAATAGTTGTTTAATTATTTATCTAGCAAGTCCCATTCTAGAGATACAGTATTAGGATTTTTAATCTGTACTCTGGTTTACTACAAAGGGCAGCCAGGCCTTCCACAGTGAAAATAGCTTTTGGGTGTTAGCTACTGCAAGGACATGTTTACTTTAAATTTCCACATGTCTTACTTTTAAATACCATGTATTCTGCCTTGCGGACTACAGGGCCTAAACAAGGTTAAGTTATTCATATTTAAAAGGGAGGTTTTTATCTCCCTTTTAGGTTGACAGGTCGAATTGCAGTGTTTAAACTGCCACAGTTAGGCTACAATAGTAGGCCTGAAGCCAGGTTTTATACTGGCACTAAAGGAGATGGCACAATAGGTGCTGCAGTCCAATAGTGACCTTTAACTCACAAGCTCTCACTACATTTTGTTCCATATACAAGACACATATATGTAAGTTAAATATACCAATTAGGAACATTCCATTTCAATCAGTTTGAAAGGGGTAGCAGAGTCACTTTACAGGAGGGTTAAAGTACACAGAGGTCTAACACCAGCAAAAATATAAGGTTCAGCAAAAAGGGAAAAATAAGGGGTGGTCACACAGAAAAGCATGACTTCCTACAATATTCTTTTTTTTTTAAACTTAGAAAAAGGTGCTTGCGCAACGTTGAGTCCTGTCTGAACTTTTTGACTCAGGAACACAAAAAGTGTTGGCATCCCTTGGTAACTATCAGATTAACTTGTGCGGATGTTGCAGTGGCAAGTGCTCAGTCAGTCAGGTGGTTTGTAACAGTACCATTTGAATTATGGAGCCATTAGTTGTGTCAAACTTACACAACGATGCTCAGTTTGCATCCCTATGTCTGTCCTCTTCCCAGTTCACCCTGTATCATTCTCTTGTGTCTCCTCTTCAGACCCTCCTCTCCCTCCCCACTTGGGTTCTACTCGACGAGGATGTACGGCTATTCTTCTACCAGACCACCCATGACAAGGACACAATGCCCAGCGGGCGCCTGCGCAGACTGCGCCCTCCCACCCGCAAAGTGTTGGTGCCAGACTCCTTTTGTGCTCTCTCTGACAATTTCTCTCTATTGTTTTTCTCTCTGTTTCTGTCTCTCTCTTGCACTGTGTATCCTCTCTTTACTGCTCTCTCTTCATCCCTAAGTGTCTCTATTGCTGTCACCTTCTCACTTGTCTTTCTATCTTTCACTATCCACTCTTTATCAGTATATTGTCACCATTTCCCACTTTCTCTCGCTCCTGAAAACCTCTGCCATTCTTCCTTTTCTCACTCTGTTTTTCTTTCTCCTTCACTATATGCTCTCTATCAGTATCTTTTCCCTCTCTTCCTCCCCCTCCTCTCCGCATATCTGCTTCTCATCTCTCACTTTTACTTCTTTCTTTTTCACAATCCTGTTTTCACACCCAGCCTTTTCTCAGTTTCACTTTCAATATCTCACGCCCTTCTTTCTTATTTTTTTCTCAATCTCGTTCTTTCCAATTTTTCCATCTAGCACTGCCTTTACTCTACAATCTTCCCTTCATGCTTTCATTCTTACGTTTTTCTTTCTAATATCTCTTATTCTGTACTATCTTTTTTGCTTTATCTACCTCTCTTTTTGTCTCAGTCTCTTTTCTCGCCATTTCACTGTCTTATCTCTCTTTCAGTATCTTCTCTCCCACTATCTCACAGTCTTCCCACTCTGACCCTCTCTGTTTTTCACCTCTCCTCCATCCTTCCCTACCCTCACTTTTCTATCGTCCATTAAAGATGGTTCCTTCTCTTGCCCGCAGGCGGAGCGATTCAACCCCAATCCCTGACTCAGAGAGACCGAGGGCAGAGGTAGGCATCTCTACTCGTTAAATTGTTCTACAGATGTGACATCCTATGATGTTTCTTCCTTGCCACACATCAGTGGAGTTCTCCCCACCCCATTCCCAAATCATTCAGCTCATCCTTCATCCGTCACTAAGATGTCTCCACCATCTCTGAGATCGATCAGTGAGATATCACCTATCCACTGGGGATCTCTCTGCACATCCCTGTTATCGCTCCACCATTGAGATTTCTTGCGGTGTGATTTCTCTGAAAAAGCTTCATATCCCTCTACAAACATCACAAGTCTTATTTACACTCCCTTGAGATCTCAACATTTTTCCCTTGATACTTCTCCACACATCCTTTGAGCTTACATCTACATACACTGATATCTCCCTAAAAGAGCCTTGAGGTCTCATGACGATCCACTGAGATCTGTGTGCACCTGCTCTGAGATTTCTGCAGGCACACCCTGAGATCTCTCCAAGCACATCCTGAGGTCTCTCTGACCACACCGTAGGATGTCTCTACATACACTCTTTGGGAGGTTTCTGCACCTCCATAGAGATCTCTTTTCATATCCTGAGCTGATTCAATGCATCCTCTGAGATGTCTCTGCACAAACTCTGAGATTTCTGGAGGTACACTCTCGGAACTCTTCAAACAACCAAGATCACTTTAAGTACATCCTAATATCTTTCTGACCACACCTTGCGATGTCTCTGTATAGACCCTTTTGAGATCTTGTTACACCTCATACAAGACCTCTTTGCCTATCCCGAAATCTCTAAATATACTGTTGAATGTCTCCTTATAGTATCTGAGATCTCACCATATACCCCAGAGATGCCTCCATCCACCATGGGATGCCCTTCTTTAGTGTTAGTAAAACTTTGTTTTGAATATTCAGAATTTCTGCACCTGACTTTGCTTTAAATGTTGCGTTCATCCCAGGCCCTCTATGACTTCATGGGAAACCACAAGCTGGAGCTGAGCTTCAGCAAAGGAGACTTGGTGTATCTGCTGAGCAGGATCAATAAGGACTGGCTGGAGGTGAGGGGGAAACCAGAGGGTGGGTTTATCTGTGACTGAGCTCTGTTGTGGCACCTCAATCCCAACACCAAACACATGCTGCAGATACAGCACTAGCACCAACATACCACTCTAAAAATGTACTCTAACGTGACCTGAATGACCTCCTGCCAATGAACAATGAGACACATACACAGCTCTGTTAGTGACCCCATTCTTGACCTGCAGCACCCCCTACTGTCTCAGAGCCGAGACTTACAAGCTGTTCTGTCAATAGAACTCATTTTCTCCTGCAGCCCCTTTGCTAGTCTACTACTGGCACTCACACACTGCAGTGCTAATGCACCTCAACCCACTACCAGCATTGCCCTTCTGTCACTTCAGCACACATAGCTTTGTCAGTGCCCCTCATAGCTGACCTGCAGCACCCCTGCTTTTCTGGGAAGTACACATTCAGCTCTGCTAATGCACCTGAGTCCTAACCTTTAGCATGCTTGTGAACCAAGTATTGTTATGTTGATGTGGATAGTGCAGTATTACCCAGAAAGGTGTCCCGATGCTGAGCAGGTGTGAGTCTAGACACACCTTGGGCCTGCTGGGAATACTCAAAAAGCCATGTCTTCAACTTCTTGTGGAATTCAATAAGCAAGGAGGAGGCTCTTATGTGTAGCGGCAGTTTGCTCCATGCTTCAGGAGTGATGTAGGAGAAGTCTCAACCACCAGATCTGTTTTTTTCTGTATGTGTATGATTTGTACAAGTAGGAGTACAGGCAAGTGGAGGTGTCTGGAAAGTTTGTGAAAGCAGATGCGACTGTTGTGGTATTCTGGGCCATTGTTATGTAGAGCCTTGAAAGAGTGGGTGAGGAGTTTGAATTGTGGTTGTTTGTGTAGGGGGAGCTCCTTCAGGTTTGGTGTGATGCAAGTCCATGTGCGGGAGGTTGAGAGTGATTCTGGCTGCCAAGTTGTGAATGGTTTGCAATGCAGCCTTCTGGTGAGTTTTTGCTGACCCTGACAGATAAGGTGTTCCCATAGTCCAGCTCACTTGTGATTAGGATGTGCATGATGGTTTTCCGGCTGCTGATTGGTAGCCATTTGAAAATCTTCCTCAGCATTTTAAGGGTATGGGAGCATGAGGCGGTGGTGGCATTGTCTTGGGCTGTCATGTCGAGTTGGCTGTTGATGATGATCCCAAGGTTCTTTCCATAGGTGGTGGTGGTGGATGTTGGTCCTAGCTCTGTTGGCCACTAAGTGGAATCCCACAGTGATGTGCTCTTCCTGAAGATTACAATTTCAGCCTTGTTGGTGTTCAGCTTTAGACAGTTGGTCTTCATCCAGTGGGCGATTTTAGTCATGCAGGCATTGAACTTGATCTGAGTACTGGGTGTCTTGTACGTGTAGGAGAGATTCAGTTGCATGTCACAGGAGTGGGAGAGGAAGTTGATATGAGAGTGGATGATGCTGGCCAGAGGGATCATGTATGCGTTAAAGAGAGTTGGACTTTGGAAAGATCCTTGGGCAACTCTCCAGATGAGGTCGCAGTTGTCCGAGCTGCACGATGCCAGATTGACTGGCTGGGTCCTTCCCGCCAGGAAGCAGCAGATCCAGCGGAGTGCGTGTCCTTGGTTTCCCGATATTATGTAGGAATTGGATGAGGAAGGAGACTATGTGAAATGCTTCAGAGAGGACCAGGAGGATCAGAGCCGACATGTCTCCTCTCTCCAGAGTCATGAGGATGTCTTCCGTGGCAATGATGAGGGCAGTTTCCATGCTTATGTTGGGTCTGAAACCAGACTGAGTGGTGTTGAAAGTTGGTGGTCATTGAAGTATTTAGTGAGGTGTGTTTGGATGAGTTTCTGTAAGACCTTAGCTGGGAATGGTAGCAGGGAGATGGGTCTGTAGTTGGCGAGTGTTGAAGGATTTGCAGAGGGTTTCTTTAACAATGGAAGGAAGGTGCATGTTTCCAAGCATCTGGGAAGGACACAGAAGAGCTGGAGGCATTCAGAATGGGTGTGAGCATGGCGCTGATGGGTTGCAATCCTCTATAGTAGGTGTGGTGGGGTTGGAGTCTGATGGGGCCCCTGAGTGGATGGACGTCATGGTGGCAGCAGTTTCTTGCTGTGTTTGAGTGGGGTAAGGGAGTCAGCACTGAACGTGATCCAATTGTTAAAATTCTTTATGGCTTTGGGGAAGCAGTTGCTGTGTTCGGGTCGGTGGATGTTGAGAACAGTGTTACAGTCCTTGCCAGTGATGCTGTTCCAGTTTCAGCAGGCTTTTCTACTAGTTGTGCATGTGCATTGGACCAGTACAGGGATGCTGCACTTGGTAAAGGTGTGGTCTGTCCAGGGGACTGATGTGGGCTCGTTGACTCAGATATTGCTGATGTTGATGCAAACAGGGTCCAGGAGGTGTTCAGCAATGTGGGTAGATTTCCTTACTCATTGGGGAGGTCTTCAATGAGTGCTCTTGAGTCGGGGTCAGTGTGGTCTTCCAGGTGGGAAGTTCAGGTCTCCGAGTGGGATGTAAATGCAAGCATTGAGGGTGAATGGTACTACGAAGTCTGTGATGCTGTCTGTAATGTTGGTGTGCAATACTGGTCTGTTTTGCCTGGCAATGTTGCAGCATTAGATGGAGGAGGTTAGGGGGGCAGGACGGTGTCAGGTGCCGATGCAGAGTTCAGCCAGGTTTCTGTGAGGAAAAGCAGGTCAGGGGCACTGTCGTGCAGCAGGTCCCAGATCTCTGTGGTGCGTTTGGTGAGTAAGCGGTTTTTAAGGAGTATGCATGGTAGCATAGAGTGTTGTGTGAGTAGTTGCAGGACTGTGAGAGAGAGTGGGGTGTGGGTGCTGTTGGTGCGGTGAGTTTGGGTGTGAGTAAGAGCATGAAAACTTGCAGGAAGCAAAGAGGCATACATACCTCTCATTCAATACACCATTGAGATCCTCATGTTGCCCTGCCAGTGCATCTCAGTACAGGCCTGTAACATATTATTCCATTCCAACAATGACTAATGAGCACAGCTCCGCAGATGCACCTCAGTCTTCATCTTTTCATCATTTTCTCCTGACATATCCTTTCTTTGTCAGGGAACCGTCAAGGACCTCACAGGGATTTTCCCACAGTCCTATATAAGGATCATCAAAGACCTGCCCGAACAGATCGTCACTATCAGCTGGCTGCGCTGCTACCTGCACAGAGAGGATCTCTGTGAGATCAGGTGATGAAGGGATCAATGTGCCATTCGGAGGACAGGGAGAGAACAGTGGTGCATGTACGAAGTTCACACGTTTAGATTCCGCTAACAATACACAACCAGTGATAGAAACATGTATAATAGCTGCTGGACATATTATTTTGATGAGTCTACAAGCTTGGCCAATTAGCATGAAGCACCTCAGTGATCCTGGGGCCTGATGTATCAAAGGGATTTACCCAATCTGTGTCTATGGGTAAAAGCGTTTAAAGGGCCTTGATGTTGTAGGGCCCAACCAGTTTCATTGTGTGCCTTCACAGCACTTACCAGGCAGGACGATGGCATGTATGAGAATGTATGGTGTGAGGAGGATGAACACCAAGAGATCTCCTGCCATTTCCTAGCTACCTCTATTATTCAAGCAAGGCATTCCTGTATCTGCCATCACTCCCACCCCCAGTTGCCCTCATTATGAGAATTTTTGGAATTAGAAAGGTTTAAAGTCCAGTAAAACATATTACAATACAGTGCAATCAATATACAAAAGCCAGTCTCCAATGTCATCATTACAGCTGAGTTGTGACATCTCTTTAATTAAAAAAGTGATGTAGCTGCTCAACTGTAGTATGTTATTACAAGTGAGTTCTGACGTCACAGTGCGTGTTGCCAGCGTAAGCAGCAAGGTGAAAAGCAGGTCACGGGGCATAATTACAGTTACCAATTAAACTACAAAAACGAAAACTGGCCTTTTCTTCTTCTTATCTGTTTTTGTAATAATAACAGTGATTATTTATTATGGATGACTCCACACGTTCTGAGATACAGCACATTTTAATCAGACTAACCTTCAACTGGTCTCATCGTTCCTGAAATATTACATCATCACTGCAACACATCCACCATTTTAAAAAATGTTCTCCAGAAAACATTGGCCCAGATTAGCATTGCCGAACCAAGCTAAATTACTTCTCTAATTATACAAAAACACAAATCAAAAATGAAAATCTCTGGACAACAATTGTTTTACTCAAATATATTAATGTGGGAAGGACTATTTTATTGAAGGGAGGAAAGAGGCCGATGGGGCTAGGGTATGGGGCAGAAGGTCCTTGAAGGTAGTTCTCAGCATAACACACGGCCCTCAAAGGCCACTCCCCCTTCTCACATAGCAAATTTTATTCTCACGTTGGCAGGTCTGTATATGCACTTGTTGCAACGAGAACTTCTTATGTTGTAGGATGGGAGGAGAAAAAGGCAGAAAACTGTAGAAAAAAGAACATTGAGAATTAGCGTTTTAATAAATACTGTATATATTTTTGAAGAATGAGGGCGGATGACATTCGTCAGAGTCTGCTGTTGCCTGAAGGGTTCTCTCGGGGAAGTTGTTTTTTGGGGTGTGTTTTATGACATGCCTGTCCTCTGGACGGGGGTCGTGTGAGTGGACATGAATGATTATTTAGCAAGGAGGGTCATGTGTAAAGCCTATAGTGCCCACTGCTAGTGTCAGTTGATGTGGCAGGACTCAGGGGAGGGGTGAAGTGAGAGGCATAGGCTTTTGGAGTGTATGGTGTCAAGGTAGGGGGGTGTAAATTTGCGGAGTGTTGGATCAGAGGGTGTTAGGCGATGTGGTGTTTGATGCTGGCTTCGATCCTTCATTTCTGATGAGGTTTCTCCTCTTAGGACCATCGCTTTGGAAGATGACGTCAATGTTGTACCCTCTTTCCAGCAGCTACTGGAGTTAATCAGGTATGTCAGAAGTCCTTCTCAGCACCCACAGTACTCCTCGCACACAGAGTATTCCTCTCCCTACACCTAGAAAGCCTGAGTACTCAGAGGTCTCTCCTTCTTAGCACCCAAAGTATTCTTGTCTGTACAACCTAGAGTACACCCTTGCGGCAATGCAAAGTTCTCTATCCTCAGCGCCACAGCCCAGTACCCAAAGTCCTTGCATCTCTAAACCTTAGCGTTCTCCCTGGAGAACTATCTCTACACCCTAAAATCTGTTAAATCCTTCACCACTAGAGTACTCCCACCTATGCACCCTAGAACACTTCCATACCAACATGCCAGAGTACTCTCAGCCCTGCACCTTAAAATACTTCCTTCCTTACACCCTGATGAGCTCTCATTAATACGCAGATTGATAATCTATCCCTGTACTCCAGAGTATTTTTAGAGTACTCCAATCTCTAAACAATAAAGTACTCATCCATAGCATACTGTGAAATCTGCATCTTAAGAGTACCTCTAACACTCTACACTAAAGTACTCCCACCCATACACCCTCGAGCATCCTTTCTTAATATTTTGGCTTGTATGGACCTCCACTGAATCACCACTTGAAGTCAGGACCCACTGCCTGAGCAATTGCTACAATTTGAATATCAAAACAATACACAAAAGTACAGAAACAAGCATGTATCAAACAGCTACAGAAATGAAGAAATTGTTCAATTCGCAAACACAAATGCGCAAAAATCTGAATTTTAATGGGAAGGTCTGAGTTTTTCACCATTTAGTTTTATTTCTAAAAGACAAAGTAATATGCTAGACTCAAACATACTACTTTGCTGTTTTACACCTAATACATGTTTCGTTTTTTGTCAGCGCTTTAATTTAGGCAACCAATCCTCCATGTTAGGTTCCTTTTGCTGTCCTTGCACTGCTCCTTCAATTCAAGATAAGAATACTACTACCTTACATTTCAACCTCCATCTTCAAATCCCTTCACAAGTACAGAGCGTTTTAAATTGTTTAATTATCATTTTTTTTATATATGCATACTTTAGTAATCTGCAAATATTATTAAATTTTTCAAACAGCTGCAGACCCCCAGGGAGGCGCTGAAGATGCCAAGGGGTCTGCGAACCCTTGTTTATGAACCACCACCCTGGAGTACTCGTATACCTACATTCTAGAGAGCACAACACCTATTCCCAACGGTACTCTTATTCCTCACCACCAACTACGTCCATAATTACTAATGAGTTTTTATATCTCCAAACCCTAGAGTATTTTTCATACCTACACACTAGTGTACTCCAATCTCTACACCATACAGGACTCCTATCCATACACCCTAGAATACTCTCTCAGATCTCCACATGCTAGAGTACCTATGCCCCATAGCACACTCACCCCTGCTCTAGAAGACTCTCATCTCTATTGTCCGCCACACTCTACATGCCTAAAGTACTCCCATCTCCACAAACTAGGGCACTCCCACCCCTATACAATGGAGTACGAACCCATGTACGCCATGGTTCAGTATAACCCCTACACCCGTATAGAGCACTCCCACCCCTACACTACTCTTATCCATACACTTCTAAAAGCTACAAATCATGTGACCTAGAGTATTACTATTTCTACAACATAGAGTACTCTGAACACTATACTCTAGAGTATTCCCACTCACACACATTAGAGTGCTCCCATTTGTACACCCTGGAGTACTGTCAACTCTACACCATAGAAAACTCACATATCTCCTCTCCAGAATATTATTATCTATAAACACTAACAAACTATCAGCCGTGCTCCCTGGAGTATTCCCATTTTTGCATTGTTATCTCTTCAGTCTGGAGTTTTTTTAAACCTACACCCCCAGGAGCTCCTATCTCTACACTATGGAGGTCTACCATTCCCATACCCTAAGGTAGTCTCACCCCGCTCCCAATAGTATTCTTATTTCATCACCCAAGAGCACTCCCATCAAGACACCAAGCACAAGTACTTTTTCTACACCATAGAGTACTATCAACCCTACACTCTAGAATACTCCCATCTTTATACCCTAGAGTCGCCATTAATACTACTCTTTCTACACCATTCAAGGAATTGGTGTCCAGCACTCTCTCATAATCTGCAAAC
Organism: Pleurodeles waltl; assembly: GCF_031143425.1. Lineage (NCBI taxonomy): Eukaryota > Metazoa > Chordata > Amphibia > Caudata > Salamandridae > Pleurodeles > Pleurodeles waltl. The sequence continues at coordinate 332,935,871 of NC_090443.1, forward strand.
ACCCCACAATACACCTATGCCAACACCAAACAAGTATACCATGTTTGCCACACAAAAGTATCCTGAAAACAACTTCCCAAAGTGCGAGCATCCTAGGACCCCAAATAACCCTTATCCTGAAACCTCATCCTAATGCTCTTCCCCTCAATGTCCTCTCTCTTAGCTGCATCAATTTACATCATGCAACACACTTTCTGATGCATTGTACTTTCCCTTCCTCTCAGCTTTACTAAAGTGGTTTTAAGCTTCAACATTAGCTTCAAATCTGTTTAAGATCTCATTGCCGCCATCTAGTGGCCAAATGGCTATGTCGCACCCTTAACTTTCATAGGACCGGATACACAAAAGTTATAGATGTGTATATTTATTCACATGTAGAGTTGCATATAAGTGTAGCTCTTGCTTTTTGCTATTCACCATTTCCAAGTGGGGATTCACACCTAGGTGTAGACTTATGTGACTCTACCCCCTCAAATGAGAAAGTGGAGCCTCCTTTAACAGAATTTACAAGTGTAACGTTACTAGCAGCCACAAGAAGAAGAAAAAGGATGCTGGGACATGGAGCCTTAGTTCTGTGTCCTGAAAAATAATATTACAACATTAAAACCACACAAATGGGTAGGGTAGAGTTACCCTGACCTCAGGACTTTTGCGGAGGTTCCAGAGGGTCCCCCGGGTTCAGTTTCCTTTTCAAACAATATTTTGGTGTCCGCGACTCTGCTGGAGTCATACAGGAACCATTGTGGCCAAGGTGAGGCTTTACGGCCTCCTACAAGTCTCTTCTGGTTACTCATCAGGACAAAAAATGATTTAAAAAAAAAACCCTACTATGCTCAGCCTTTTCCCTCCACAGAGGTCTATGTGCAGAGGCCTGTCCTTCACCAAACTCTGCTATGCACAGCCTTCGCCCTGTACATCAGTTTTGCAGAGAGGCCAGACCAAACCCTTCTATGCACAGCCTTTGCCCTGTAAAGAAGTCTTTGAGAACAGGCAAGTACCTCACCAAACCTTACTATGCACAACATTTGTCCTGTACAGATGGCTGTGCACAGAGGCCAGTTCCTCCCTCACCAAGCCCTACTATGCACAGCCTTCAACTTATAAAGAGGTTTTTGTGGAGAGTCCAGACTCTCTTACCTTTGTTTTTTTCAGTAAATTTCTATTTTTTTTTGCGTATAGTCATTTTCATGACTATATGTTAATCCAACCACCGTCATGCATGGCCTTTGGCTGTGCGCGACTGTGATTGACCGCAGGGCCTGGCCAGTGCTGCAGCCCACCCTTATAACCACTGAACCCCGTACTGTACATGGCCTTCAGCTGTGCACGGTGGGGAGGGGTGGGTGGGGTGGTCCTGAAGGGCCTGTAGGCAACACCTATAACCACCCAACCCTGCACTGTGCACGGCCTTGGGTCTTGCCCAGCGGTGGTTCGCAGAGGGGCCTGGCCTGTGGCTAGTCCCTGCGACCATTCCCTATAACAACCCACCCATGTATGGTCCTCCTTCACAGGCCTATATTTGCCCTGGGGACCCCTTTCCCTGGGGCTCAGCATAAATATTTATTTTTGTGGGGGGGGGGGGAGAGCTGTTAGGCCCCTCCCTAGGAAAATCTCAGCATCGGGGAACCGATGCCTGGCCTAAAAATGACATGTGGCCTCCCTCCCCAGGGCCGATACCTATCTCCTGGGTCCCAGCCATGTGACCTGGGTCCCCCCAGGACACCCAGTCTCAATGTTGGGGACCATGTGGGGAGCCTAAAAGCCCCCTCCGTCCCAACTGGCTCTGCACCTCTTTCGGGAGCCATCATTGTGAGAGCAGTTTTCTCTGTCTCCCTGCCTGCAGCCAAGGAGACAGAGGAAACCACTGCTCGAGGGTGTTTGCTATCAAAGCTGCCACCATGCCACAGCAAACAGCTATGTCCTGGGGTGACATAGCAGAAGCCGGCCCTGGGTGGTGGTGGTCCCCAGGGCAATCAGTGGCTCCTCGAGAGGGGCCACATGGCCCTCCCTAACTAAAATAGCCCTGGGAAGGTGGTGATCCTTAGGGCTGCAGAGGTCCGAAATTGACCCCCTTTTCTTTTTTTCACATTTGCCCCAGGGAGTTGGTGGTCCCCGAGGCTGTGGAAGGGGCCCTGCGCCCGAACATATTTTGAGAAATGCCACAAGGAGGTGGTGGTCCCCAGGGCTGCAGGGTGGGGTAAATGCCCCCCGGGGGAGATGGCGGTCCCTAGGGATGTGAGGGTGCTGGGCGTCCCTGCCCGCCCACAAATTCAACAATGCCCCAGGGAGGTCCCCAGGACTGCGGGGAAGCCGGCAGACCCCCACTCCCCCAGCATTATACTGATTTAAAGCTTGGGGAGGTGGTGGTCCATGGGGCAGCAAGGGACAGGGCCCCCCGTTACAATTGTTTGAAGCACTGAGTAGGTGGTGGTCCTTGGGGCTGTGGGGAGGGCAAGGTCCCCCCGCGTTTCGTTTTTTTAAAGCCCCGGGTACCAGGTAGGTGGAAGTCCCCGGGGCTGCATGGGGACCAGAGGGCCTCCCCGCATTAAAAATGTAAATACCCCTGGGATCTGGCCCACCTGAGGGCCTCTCAGAAACAAGTGCGGGCCTGTGCTTGTTTTTTTTTTATTTTTTTAATTGCTGCAAGTTTGCGAATTTCAAAAATTTGCGGCAAAATTGTGAAAAAATACTTTTTAGCCGGGGGGTCCCTCTGGGGAGGAGTGTCGGTGGATGGCTCCTGCGGCAATCGGCGCCAGCGACTGGTAGAGTCACGGCCTGGTATGGTGAGCCGCAGTAGGGCTGACTGGAATCCACCATGTGAGACTGTTTGAGTTCGGGACTCAGGCCTTAAAAAAAGGCACAGAACCACCAGTCCCTACTTCGTGCACACTATTTGACAATACCAGTTCTCCACCCTGCGCCCATCTGCTCGACATAATGGGTCACACAAAATCTGCCTCGGGTAGTTGGGATGCTGCCTTCCTCACCCGCTCAACGCCATCAGAAGACTCGCTGACCCCCATGCCGGAGGATTGTATCCCCCCTAAGGATATTAAACCCTAAATGGACAAACTGGATATCATCCTTCAAGAAATTCGGGACTCCCGACTTTCACTTGAGCAGAGACTGGGGACAGTCACTGCAGACATCATTGTCCTAAAAGACGACCAACACAAGCTGACAGAGAAAGTCAAGACAAATCTTGGCCACTATGGCTGCAAATCAAACTGAACAATCCGCACAGATCGCACAGTTACAAAAGCAGGTGGAGCAATTGCAGGATCGCATACAGGATGTGGAAGGAAGGTCGCACAAGAACAATGTTTGCACAGTGGGGATCCTAAAGGGGGCAGAAGGCCTCCATCCCTCTGAGTTTATTGAGGACTGGTTGAAGTCAATAGCGGCCTCACTGGACATATCAAACATATTCGTAGTGGAAAGAGCCCATAGAGCTCCCACGAGGAGATCAATACCGGGTGCTCCGCCGCGTCCCATAGTGGCTAAAATCCTGAACTACAGGGACCGGGATGCGCTACTGCGAATGGCCCCTGAGAAAGCACTTCTCTCCCTGGCAAATTCGACTGTTTCGTTGCTCCCAGACTACACGATCACAGTGCAGCTCAAACGCTCCACCTTCCAGGAGATTAAAAAATTTCTGCGATCAATTGGTTTTAAGTATGCAGTGCTGTTTCCTGACAGGCTTAAAATACTCCATGAGCAGCAGTCTCTTTTATTCAACTCACCAGGGGAGGCCTGTGAATGGCTAAATAGCCAATTTCTGGAATCCACAGTTCAGAAACTACAAAAGACTACTTCACTTAACACAGAGGATCCCTCAGAAATGCAGAATGAGAGCCCCCCATGAACTCAACAAAAAAAATGGCTCCCACCCTGTAGCAGGCCCTGGAGGGCTGGAGAGAGGCTATACGTGCTGAAAACTCTTTGAAACTCTTCAAGAAGCCTATAAGTTCAAGCAGTTTGCATGGCAGTGGTTTGGACACTGACTCCATCAGTAGCATGAATCTATTCCCCATGATCACTCCACAAATGTTGCATAACCCTCTACTCGAGGGGGAATGAATATGCCACAGTCCATCTGCTCACCTATCCTTTTTTGCTTCCGTGATGGACCATGAACCACAACATGCAACAGGTATGGAAGCAGCTGGGCTTGGACTGGACGACTGCTCAAGCTCCTGTAACCTGTTTGAATCTTACCGGGGGGTGAAGATAGCTTCCTCCCTGCCCTAGGGTTAATAGTTGTACACCATGCCAACACATTACTGAGGGGTTAAGTGATTCTTCTTGCTTAACTGTAACATATGGGTACCGAGCCCGGCCGACCTGGACGATAGGTCAAGATCTCATATAATACATTAATTGAGAACACTGCTTTGACTGGCTTTAATCCTGCTAGCAGACGCACCAGATTCGTTATCAGTTGAGTTTTTCAATTGTTATCATAGTTTGGTCCAACAAATGTTATACTGTCGAACCGAGTATTTTACATTTTCTTCTGTATTTCTTTCAGGGGATAAGAATGTTTAGTTTTCCATTGTCACTGATTACTATGTATGGAAGTGTATTACCTGTAGTACCCAGGGAACCGGTCTGTGAGAGTGGGGAAACGGCCCTAATATTGTAATAGATGCCATGTACATTAAATGAATATACTATAGTTACATGGAATGTAAGAGGACTGGGCTCGGTACATAGAAAGGCATAGAGTGCTTGCACAATTAAACAGGCGTCAAGCAAAAATAGTGCTTTTACAAGAGACACACCTCACAACACAAGAGGCCCTAAAGATGCGTGGAAAATAGCATGGACAATTGTTCCATACATCCTACTCTGTCTTTGCGTGTGGCGCAGCTATATGGCTTGGAGCTAATGTTCCATTCGAAGTACTAGAAACCAATATAGATAGTCAGGGTCACTATGTTCTGCTGCGGGGCAACTTAAATGGTGAACCCATTGTACTGGTCTGCGTATATGCACCCAATATGGAACAGGAGACATACTGGTCCCAGTTATCCTTGTCACTGGCAGGTTGAGCGGACTGTACCTGGGTGCTGGGGGGTGACTTCAATGCAGCCATTGACATGGGCCTGGACCGTTTTCACCCCCACAACCGCGTGCCGCCACGGTACGCCAGACAAAGGTACTAAAGAATTGGATGTCGAGTTGGACCCTGTTAGATGTCTCTTGTGAGAGACACACCGATGAGAGGGAATACTCTTTCTATTCCCCACGTGCATTAAACTCCCGTTTAGATAGAATCGTATGTCCAGCACAACTCCCACCCCTTATAAAAAGAAGTACATATTTGGGGGAAACACTATCTGATTATAACCCACTCAAAGTGATGCTTTCCTGGGACCATGTGCCGACTCCAGTCCCCATTTGGCATCTCCAACCAAGCCACCTAGAAGATGCTGCGTATAGGGAGACACCGGTGACCATGATAGATACATATTTCACCAGTAATGAGGTCCCTCCCTCTTCCCCATGGATAGAGCGGGAGGCCTTTAATGTGGTGATACGTGGCACCTCTATTTCTCCGCTGGTGGGAGCAAGGTACGAAGTTGAACGTGACATTTCCAAAATAGAAGACCAGCTTAATGCGCTAGAAAAAGCAGCAGCTGCTTACACTGAAATGTTACATACATTACAAGAAGCGTGTGTTACACATGCAGTCCTCCTTGAACATCTCTGCATTATAGACTACCGTACTTATACACAGAAGACATGCAGAAGCGGATAAATCTGTTTCTTGCACGCCTGATTTACCTGCCCATCTCACCCACCCCAATACTGACAATCAATAACCCTCCCCGGGGAGTGATAATCACGCAAACTGGAATAAATTATGCTTTTAAAGATTATTACGCCAATGCTATACACTGCCACAGAACCCCCGAGCCCAGAAGAGATCACACAGTTCCTAAACCAGATTACATTACTGAAAATACTAGCCAATCACACAGAAGAAATCGGGGCACCGATCTCGGCTACCAATATATGGGGGGCCATAAGGGAACTAATCAGAAACAAAACTCCTAGGTCCAAAGGGCTTCCTATCGAGTTTTTTTCTACCTACTCGACTAAATTAGTACCCAAACTAGAAAGGGTACAACACACCTCATTGAAAGCAGGTGCACTCCTACCCACCACCAGGGAAGCATTGGTTACTTCCTTGCTGAAGCCCGGCAAAGCCGCCTTCAAGCTCTCCTCATGCACACCACTGTCCATCCTCAGTACAGAATATAAAATTCTGAACAAAATTCTTGCCAGTAGGCTGCTTCCTCAGCTCCCACGTCTTTTACATATAGACCAATGTGGGTTTGTTCCTCGCCGCAGTACCTCTCTAAATATATGCCTGCTAATTAGCATAATAGAAACAACACGTGGACACTATCCATTTGCAGGTTGCAAATCGCTGGATATCCGCCAGGCATTTGATGAAAATGTATGCTAACTGTTCTGACACGCTACGGTATACCCCTATCCTATATTCATTAGATACGTCTCTTTTACACACAACCCACGGCGAGAGCAAAGACTGACGGCCACATCTCACAGGCCTACCACATCTACCGAGGGACTAGGCAAGGCTGCCCCTTGTTGCCCTTACTATTTGTGCTGGCGATTGAACCTATAGCACAGCTGATCAGGCAGAGCTCCACAGAATGGGGAATCCCTATAGGCTGCACAATACACTCAAGAGCTCTGTATGCAGATGATATGATTCTTTATATCAAAGACCTCTGAACAGAACTAGGAGGAATTGCCCAATGACTAGACAAGTTTGAACAGATATCTGGCATCCACGTAAATATAGACAAGTCCTGTGCAGCCTTCTTTTCTCCCACTCCAGCGAATTCAACACAGACTAGGCCAAGCAGACTTCAAGTTGCCCCACACACATTCTGTTACTTAGTCATACAAGTGTACAGAGACTCATTAGATTTACTGGAGGTTAACCTTAGGCGAGCAATCAATACCCTAAAAAAACTGATAGCCTTCTGGACCACTCTGCCTCTGTCAGTAGCAGGCCGCTTATCCCTTGCTAAAATGGCCATGCTACCAAGACTATTATACTACTTCACAAACCTCCCGGTAGTGGTGCCTGTAAGGGTGTTCCAACTGTTAAACAGTATGCTGCTAGAGCTCGCATGGGATTTGGGGCATCACAGGATTAGTCTCCCCCAACTGCAATTACCATCAGGAAGTGGAGGAGTAGGGGCCCCAGATTTCAAGGCCTATTGTATAACAGGTCAACTTCAATGGCTGTCTTATTGGCTAGCCGGCACAACTTATCGGAGATAGGCTATTCAACAACTCAATTGAATAAAGATCAGTTACATCTGCCCAGATTTATGTTAAAGTGGTGCACCGTGGTGCTGCGCCAAAAATAGCGGTACCGCGCGCACCACTTTAGAAACACAGAGGTGCGCTCTATTTAGAGGAATATAGTGCACCCCTGCTTTTCCCCATGCGCTGGCGCTGAGTTAAGCTGACTAGCACCAACGCAGTCATCCTTGCACAATAGTGCTAGGGTGTCTGTGTTGAGGGGATAGATTGTTTATGTGCAGGAAGGTATCCCTTCCTGCACATAAACAGAAACAGTCTATAACGGCGATTTGGCAATTCTATGTGTTCTTAAAAATGTAGCACACATAGAAATACCAAAGCGTTATTTTGAATAATTGTTTATGTGCAGGAAGGGGCCCCTTCCTGCACGTAAACAATCGTCCATGGCATTTTGCTTCTTCTATGTGTGCTGCAGAATGCAGCACACACAGAAAAAGCAAGGAGGAATAAAAGCATTCCTCCTCGTTTTGCCATGCTAACACTACCCCTGGGGTTAGTTTGTGGCGCTGTCTCAGGTTTATGAGAACTCGTAAATCTGAGGCAGCGCCAAAAGCAATGGCGGTTGAACGCCCACTGCAACACTCACTGCATGCACCTCTGACGCAGAAAAATGCGTCGGAGGGGCCCATATTTACAAGGAGGCCCAACGCCACAAAAAAGTGGCGTTACCCTTCCTTGTAAATGTGTAGCTGTGCTTAGCTCCACCAGAGCGTCACAAAAAGTGGCGCTTCCGTGGCGCAAGGGGCTCTTAATTATGCCTCATAGTTTGTTATGTCCAGGCAAGATGTGGCACCGAAATGTTCCTCATTTGGTACAAGTGGATCTCACATATTGGAAGCTGGCACAAAGGTACACAGTGCCCATGCTTCCCTATGTGCCGAATGTCCCGTAGAGGGGGCTCCCTATGACCTCCGGGGTCTTAACAATGCATCCACTCACAGCTTGGGATTGAGGAGGCAACCTCACACTGGGCTCCCTGTTCCAAGATGGCACACTAATGATGCATACTGAATTTGTACAATTACATGGTCTCCCTCCCACTCTATTCCTGACACATGTGAGAATTCTCTTCTACATGCGTAAACATGTAGCACCGAATTGGGTCGAACCACCCACACATGAACTACTCCAGGGCAAACATGGAGTGGGTGACAGTAGACATTTGGTTCGCTGGCTGTACCGAGGGAGTACAGCTCACACAGGCACCCCTACTTTCATTAAAACACAAATGCAAAGCAAAATTGGGCCTTGAAGTCTCCGAACATGATTGGACTCAGAACCCAGAATATCTCAAAACCATCTCACGCGATGCGAGATTTAAGCTCATTCAACTCCTTACACTACACAGAGCCTACCTCACACCACATGGGATTAACACAGTGTTTGCCCTCAACACAACAGTATGCCCTCGCTGTAAAGGCCTGGCGCTGGCTGCATCACATGCTGTGATTCCATAGCATATGTACCAGGTCTGCTTTAGGTTCTTCGCAACGGGGGCATTTAGAGTTGCTCGTGGTGTAGAATTTGAATATCAATTGTGGGGTAAGATATGCCCGATGATAGATATATAAGTTTATCAGTTTGAACCTTGCATTCCTAGATACTGAGTAGATGTGAGAGGTGACTCTAGTCAATTGAGTGTCCTCCAGTATAATGTCTAGGTCTGTCTGCCATTTGGTTCTAAGTTTATTCATTGGTGCACAGGTATCGCTCTATAGGGATCTGTATATTCCAGAGACTGCCCCCGTCTGGTCTCCCATTGAACAGAGGAACTGACATGCTTCATGCGTATTTGGCTCACTAGATTTTGTTCCCCATAGTTTTTGGATGGTGTTAACTAAGGCATTGTGGGCAAGGAACAGGCCGGAGGGGAGATTAAACTATTCCTGGAGCTCTGCGTAGGAGCAGAGCTTACCGTTACTGTACAAATCCCCCACTTTCATGATGTTGTGTGCTATCGGTTCATTAGTGTGTGTTGCGATGTATCCCTTCAGGGTGGGATTTAAGGCTACTAGGGGGAGCTCAGGAGAGTATGGGGAGTTTGTACGGGTGTGTCTCTGAAATTGTTCCCAGCAATATCTTGATGTTTCCTATTCCAACGGGAGCGGTTGTTTAGATTTTTTGGGGTTCAGTATTATATGTAGAATGTTTTTGAGAAGACAGTTTATGGGGATTCGTAAATCCTTTGTGCCTGAGGGTTTGCTGATTAATTTAGCCTGCCATTGTAGTTGCCCTGCCCAGTAGTAGATTTCCAAGTCTGGTGCAGCTAATCCACCCTCCGAAGTGGGCCGTCAGAGGGTGTTAAGAGCGATTCTGTGTCTATTCGGGCCCCATATGAAATTCACAATTAGGGAGTCTATGTTTTTGAACACTCTTTTCGGGATTATTAACGGGATAGTGGAGAAGTAGTATAGCAACCTGGGTAGTACTATCATTTTGAGCAGGGCAACTCTCCCAAATACAGTCAATGGTAACGTGCTCCAGAAGAGCATATTAGCTTTGATTCCTCTAATTGCCCTCTGTACATTTCCCTCTAATAGATCTTCTACTGTGTGGTATATGTTGACCCCTAGGTATTTAAAAGTGTTCGGGGACCAGGGTAAGCCCTTGGTATCTGCAGGTTCTGTAGTGTCCCTGGTTAGTGGGAAGATGGAGGATTTTCTCCAGTTGATTCGGAGACCGGAGGCCATACCGAAAGTTTCAAGCATGTTTATTGCACCGGATAAGTCTATATCCAGGTTTTTGAGGAATAATAGCATATCATCTGCGTATAGAGCTATGTGGTGTGTCCAGTTATTGATTAAAATACCCTCAAAGCACTTCTTGGATCTTGCTGTTTGTGCAAGGGGCTCTACTGCTATAGCAAACAGGAGGGGAGAAAGTGGACAGCCCTGTCTGGTTCCTCTACCTATAGGGAAGGAGTCGGAAATGGTGTTGCTTGTACGTACTCTCACTGTGGGGTTGGAATACAGTAGTTTTGTCCAGCGTGTGAATCCCTCTCCTAGTCCAAGTTTTAGCATAACCTGTTCTAAGTAGTCCCACCTTAAGCTATCAAAGGCTTTTTCTATATCTATGGAGATTATCGCTGCTTGAGGCATTGTTGAGGGTAAGGCATGCAGTATTGAAACTAAGCGTCTGATGTTTTGTGCTGTGCTGTGTTGCGGGATAAATCCTGATTGGTCTTGATGTATCAGTGATGTCATGTGGGGTAAAAGTCTGTTTGCCAGTATCCGACTTAGTATTTTATAATCTAGATTCAACATAGATAATGGGCGGTAAGAACGAACGTCTGAGGGAGGTTTATCAGGCTTAAGTAGGGGAATCATTATGGCCTCATTGGTTGATTGAGGCAGTTTATTGTTGCACCATGCTTCGGTGTATATTGCGCAAAGTTTCGGAGCTAATAGATCCTGGAATAGTAAATAGAACTCCATTGGGAGTCCATCCGTTCCCGGGACTTTCCCCCTTGCCATGCCCTGTATCGCTGTTTTAATTTCGGCTATTGATATTGGGGCAGCTAGAGACAGGCATTCCTCCGCTCCTAGTTTAGGAAGTTAGAGAGCCTCTAGTTCCTGGACCTGAGTGTTACTAATAGTGTCCTTAAGTGTGGCATAAAGAATTGAGTAGTATTCTAGGAATCTCGTATTAATCTCCCTTTGACCATGTACTCTGTCGCCCCCTTGAGTCTCGATCTCAACTATGGTGGTTTGCTGTTTGGGGGGCTTAGCTAGCCATGCTAACAGGGAGCCTGGCTTGTCGCCTTCTGCGTGTTGTTGGTTTATATACTGCTTATAGTCAAAGAGAGAGAATCTAGTGTTTGCCTCAGTAATTTTAGCTGTGGTTTCAGTCATGAGGGCGGTCAGTTCAGGGTGAGTTGGGATCTTACGCTCTACTTCTCTGAGGGAGTCTTCAAGTGTTTTTAGTTCATTCTCAATTGAATTTCGGACCCCTATACTCTTGCCAATACATTTGCCCCTGGTTACTATTTTGAAGGTTTCCCATTCAAGGGCTCTGGAAGTGGCTGTATCTGTGTTTATAGTGAAGAATTCCTCAATGATAGTGTTTCTGTCCTCAGTCGCCAAGTGGGGATCAACAGAGTTTCCCCCCTCCATGCTAGTGATACCATCAGGGGGTTATGATCTGATATCGTACGACTTAAATATTCGGCTGCTATTACTACCTGCTGCAGTTCGTGGGATATTAGGAAGGTGTCTAGCTTAACTTATAGGTCATGTGTTATCGAGTGATAGGAGTAGTCCCTACAGAGCGGGTTAAGCTGTCTCCAGCAGTCTCTTAATTGCCAATGTTGTTGCCATTTTGTAAAGGAATTGGCGGTTTTTGTAGTTTGTGAGTGCGGTAAGGGCGGATGTGACCTATCTAGGTGTATGTTGGCTATACAGTTGTAATCCCCGCTGAGAATGTTTGGGCCTGTGAGGCTCGGACCTAATTCTTGTGATAGTTTATCAAATAATTTTTTTGGATCTAGGTTTGGTGCGTATAGGCCGCCGATTGTCACCACTTTCCCGTCTAGTCTGACCTTGACCCTTCTTTATCTATGGTTGTTTGTAGTGCCTGGAAGTGAACCCCCGGTCGGATTCATATTAACACTCCCCTGGCAAATGCCAAGTAGGTAGTGGCAAATATTTGGCATCTCCATCTTTTCTTTAGTGCGGTGACTTCCTGTTCTAACAGATGTGTTTCCTGTAGTAGGGCTATGTTTGTCCCCCTACGTTTGAGGTAGTTGTATACTTTATACCGTTTGGACATATTATTTAAGCCTCTGACATTCCATGTTATTGTAGATTGCGGCCATGATCTGTGGGTTTTAGATTTGTGAGTGTGGGTGGGAGTAGACCTATAGCTAAGTTTTCTGTTAGGAATACTGATTGAGGATCTAGGACGAGAATTGTTTGATTCGTTAGTGGTTAGTGCCTTTTGAACCCCTCTAACCATGTAAACAAATTTAATCCCCAACTCCCACTCCCCGGGACCGGTGACCAGAATATTACCCATCCAAACCATAAACATTCTTAAATTAGAGTCCTATAGGTGGGAGATGTGTCGGCGGCCGAGAGCCCCCGCACGGAGCTGCTCCTGGGGCCCGGCTGTGCAGTGTGTTGCTTCCGGTAGCCTGCAACCAAGAGGCATAAACTATCGGTTGGTCTGAGGGGATACTTGTTTATTATCCTGGATGTGCTAATTAGGACCATGTTGGTAATCACTTAAAACTTGATCCTCATAGACAGCGATTAGATAATCTCCTCAGCCGTACCTGGTGTTATTTTGGGCAGGCTTGTGATTGTGTCCTGCGAGGATGTCGATGAGCCCCCACAGTTAGAGTCGAGGTCAGAGACCTTGTCCAGGGTCCGAGGTTGAGGGCTGGCTCCTCCGCTTAGAGCTGCTGCCGTTTCTACCGCATTCCTCATCTCCAAGTGATTGGTGTCTTGGTGGGGCTGCTTTCAGGGTTCGGTTGGCGGATCTGCTGCGTTTCTTGCCGGGATTGCGTGGAGTTCTAGTAGGAGGGGGCGGGTTATTTATGTTTAAGGTTTCCATCCATTCCCGTACTAGCTGAGGTGATAGAAAGAAGTGTGTTTTGCCGTCGTGTTCCACACGGAGCTTAGCCAGGAAGAGCATTGCATATTTTATACCGCACTTGCGTAGTGCTCTCTTAGAGTCATTGAAAGAGGCCCTTTGTGCTTGTGTTTCTCTGGAGAAATCTGGGAAGATCATAATTCGTTGGTTATTGCATGTTATCTCACCTAGTTGACGTGTTTACGAGAGGATGTAGTCTATGTCTCTGTAGTGCAACAATTTTGCTACACTTGGTCGAGGTCTGGCTCCAGGTGGAGGCATTCTGTTGGGGACCCTATGGGCTCTTTCTATTGCGAAGAATGCTGAAAGGCCCTCCTCGGGTATTGTGGTTTTGATCCAGTTTTCCAGAAAAGCCCCATACTGTCTGCTGATGACTCTGTACTCCTTCGTGCGTGGTTTTCAGCGTCCTCCGCTCTGGATTCCAGGGATTTAATGCGTAAGGAGAGATCTGTGAGCTCTGTGGTAGTTGTGTTTTGTGTTAGGGTTGTTGCTGCAAGAGTTTTTTCGTTTGCTCCAACCCTTTCCTTTAATTTGCGGTGGTCATCTCGCAGTAAAGTAAGGTCCATTGCTAAGTTATCTATTTTCTTCTCTAATGCTTCCCGGGAGTCTCTGATGGCCAGGAGGACCGTATCCAGGGTTGTTTCTTGTTGTGACTTGTCATCTGGAGAGGTTAATTTTGTGGGGTGACTAGTGGTTTTAGTGGTTGTAGCCTCGTCTTGGCTCTGCTCTCCGTGCCTCTTGGTCTTCCCCATTTTTGGAATTATTGACTAATTAGGTGAGGAGAAGTATCTTCTGCGCCGATGGGCGGCCCCTTATTTTGCGTTGCACTTTCGGGGGGGGGCACAGTGTTATTAAGACCCGCTATTTTCCTTCAGGGGGTGGGCAGAACGGGGGGTAATTAGCTGACTGTTTAGATTACTCGAGGGGGAATGTGAGGGTCCCACTCTCCTCCCGACCTCAGGGATTACGAGTCCGAATGATACTGTTCAACAGGGCTTGCCCAGGCTGTGTTTCACTGGTGCTTTTCGTTCCCGTCCTAGACCTGTATTGTTACGGGGGTCCTCCAGTTTATCCTGTGGTGGGGTCTGTGATCATTTATGTGCTCAGCAACTCATCTCGAGACAGGTAGGGGGGACTTCAGCGCGGGGTGACCCGCTCTGCGTCGCAGTTCGAATCGTTGCTGTTGAGGGGGAGGCTGCTAGCACCCAGTCTTCTCAGATATTTTCCAGCACCTACGAGGTGCAAGCATTGGACCCCTGACTCCTATTCCCCCACTCTCTGGGCTTCGAATTTGAGGGGGGGTTTCATTGCTCATGCCTGGTGGCGGGGGTGCCATGCGACCAAGTAGTTCCGTGTTATTTCTTTTGCTCAGTGGCCCTGGCCCAAGGGAGGTTCGTCTCTCTCTCATGCGCCCGCGGCGGAGAGCTGCCGGGGCGCCCGTGTCAGTTTATAGCACGGGACGCGCCTCCGTGTTGGTATTGGAAGGGATCCCCATGCTCCACTCCGAGTTTTCTTTTTTCTGCCCCCGCCTGGAGACCTCCGGTATGTTTTTTTCTATTTATTCTTTCTTTTTTTTTTTCCCCCTTTTTTGGGAAGGTTGAGGGGTCCCCAGGCTGGCGGGCACAGTCTCCAGGCCGCAGCCGGGCGAAGGTTTCAGGCCCCTCGCGCCCGAGCGTCCCCCTACTCACCTGCTCATCCAGAGTGCCGTTGATGAATTGCCTCCACTTCGGGGGCCCCTGGGTTAGCGGGGGCCACCTGGTACCCGTCACGGGTGTCCCGTCTCCTTGGCGTTCCGAGGCAGGACTCCATGGGGCTCACTTGGTCGTGGCGCCATTTTTTCTCAGGCGGCCGCGGATGAAAATGTCTTAAATTAAGTAGTGTCCCGAGGTTGTTTCTGAACAGAAACGTCTCTCCTGTAGTCTCGGTGCATTCTGAAGTGTTCACGGTCCACTGGCTTAGGACGCTTATCAGGGGTTTGAAGCAAATCGGGCCTGTTTGCTTCCCTTGAAGCTCCTTTCTAGGCGTGTGGCTCCATCAGCCGCCGGCCACGCCCCCACATAGGCAATGTATATCATGAGTGAACATAAACACAATTATATCATTCACACTCATCTTTATCATCTTCTTCTGTATAGGTGTCATCATTCTCTGTGTTTGATTTTCACAGACCGGAAGTCTGCACATGCCAGCGCATTTGAGGTCATTCAGGCAGCAGACACCTGTTAGCAGTTTGCAGTTCCTAATGCAGTTGCAAGCTAGTAGATCTAACACAGCCTGAGGTGCTTGCTGCCCTTCTGTCCTTTCCACTACCAGTTGCTCTGCACCCTCGTGTTTTTCCAACTTTCACCTGATAGAGCGTTCCGTACTAATAATTTACCTGTATTTGGACGCTCTTTAGGCCGATGAATCTTTTGGCTAAGTGGGACTCTCCGTACTCTTAATCAGTCAATTCAATCAGATCAATAATCAATAACGAACATAGGCAATACCCTGATCGACATAACACTTAACAATTAATCCAGAATACATTTCGGCGAACCCTAACCTTTCAGTCAGGAATAACCACACCAGTTTATTCAAAGTTAGTAAATTTATTTCCCTATATTAACAAAGCTAGCACAATATAGATGTGTCTCAACACCAGATGATAAACATAAATGAACATTAATAGCTGTCCATAACGGCGAAACAAGTGCAATCTATGCAGCATTTGAATAACAAGGCATTCGATAATAGCAATGCAAATCACTAATACTATGATCTGTAACGAGCTAATTGCATACATTTAGTCAGCATAACAAGGTCTCAAATTGCATCGTGCAACAGAAGGAATCCTCATCTAACCTCAAATTAGCATCGGCATGTGGGACTTCATGCAAAACAATTTAGCAACATTAATTTGGAAAAACTCCTAACTAGGGATCTTGTCAAAAATCAGCAGTTGGTTACCTAAAAGAAACACAATGCAATTGTACAATTTCCTTTCATATTTACCAATTACGATCAGCATTCAAGGAAGTCTTCGTCTCACAGGTACCGTTTCTCGATCAGCATGGGACAGGGCAAGGGGCAGGGGTGGACGGGGCAATTGCCTCACGGCGGCAAGGTAAAACTACTACTTCATGCAAAGGGATGAAAGTTAAAGTCTCTAGGGCAAGAATCATTTAAAGTCTCTTTCTCTCGATTAGAGAAAGCATCAAAGTCTCTTTCAAAATGGCGTCGCAGCAAGGTGGGCCATAATAGCTACGAAGTCTGCAAAATGGCGGGTATCGAGCTGGTAATGGCAATAGTAGCTGCAATGGCTACTTTCTTCTCGTGCACCTGATTTTTATAGACAACAGTTCAAATCCAGTAGGGTCTTCCATTGGAGGGTTCATAGGTTAGCTTCAAATTGTCCAATCAAAAACGACAGTTCTCAAGCTTTTACTTAAGCATACATTATCCTTGGAGATGGGTACGCAAGTTGCAACATTTTATACCAATTAGCTCACTTTCAGAGCTTCCATTGTCCGCACCTGCAGATCGACCTTGGAGCAAAGAGAGAAATATGCCAGGCTGGCACGAAACTTTAAGATAAGCATGTGAACGATCTCAGTGGAAAAGTACAGCTTCAAGCAAAAATACACGTTTAATAACACATTGGAAAAATACGAGCATCTAAACCGTGAGACCAGGCAACTAGGCCAAAGCCTGCACTAAAGTTATGCTAAGCTAAAACATTTCAAGCAAGCAAATCGTAGCACACGTTTATGATTATGTCGGATTAGTGCAATTCTAATACACCACGTTATATAAAGCACGCTTATAAATGTTGGCAAACTACTCTGAGGGCACATTTTGTCCCCGTACAATCTTTATTAGTTCGGTTAAAGTCACACATGATTATTGCAGTACTACGTTTATGCGCTAATAAATGAAAACCTTCATTTTCTGCTTCATCAATCCCTCCTCTGATGACTACTTGTCATCACACCAAATCATGCCCACAAATTTTATTCCATTAAAATTCTGTCAGTCCTCTTTTCCTTTTAATTCCCCTAGTTTTCGCTTTGTATTCTTCTGCCATTCTTTTCATTATTTTCTCTTCCTTCCGTCTTTTAATTCTTTCCATAATCATTATTATTCCCCTTTTTATTCCCCAAATTCCAAATATGCAAATCAGTACAATTAGTATTCCCTGTATTATTTTTAGTAATATTCCATTCCAAATTCCCCCAATCCAATTTCCCACTGAAGCAAGTCCTTTTCCAACCTTCTCCCACACTCCTGGTTCTTTCAATTCCTTCAAATCTGCACTCTCTTTTGTTAGATTAGCAAGCATTGTTTTAATTTTCACACTGTTATCGGGAATATACGTACAACAGTGTCGTGCACCAAGCATTTTGCAAACGCCACCATCCTTTGCTAAAAGAATGTCTAAAGCAAGCCTATTTTGAAGAGTCATAGCTCTTTCCGCTGCAAGTTCAGCATCTATCAGGATTATAGCACCTGAAAACTTTGTCAACATGTTATCCACTATAGTAGACAACTTTCTTATTTTGATGGAATTCAGCACAACTCCCAATGAAGGAATCATGGCTCCAAATATATCTCCTACCACAGCAGCTGCGGTCTCTCTTTTCTGGATACGATGGGATCCAGATGTCTTTTGAATCATCGATAGGTCATCCAGTTGATAAACCTTTGGGAACACTATACCCAAATAACATCTTCCCCACCATCCCTTTGGAAGACGATAATAGGCATTATACCCACAAATGTAATATACACCTGGAATGACAGGGTCAAGTCCGTTCATCATGAATGTCCATTTGGCCTTAAAGATAAACGTATGTTTACACTCACTCGCTCCTACAAAAATGTTGTCATAATAAGATTCACCTCGATATATACAAAATTTCCCTACATGCCAAGCGTCTAAAGCTATTCTCCCTTGTGTCTTTATTGCGGCAAAATCATAATTATCTACTGAAGCCCTCTTATGTAGCTCTTTTTCTAATTTCGCATTCATTTGTGCCCTTCTATCATCTGTGCGATCTAAAAAGCTTATTTCTACTGCAGAGAGCGAGCAGGTAAGATTTTCCCTATGAGTGTGAGCCGTTTCAAAAGGTTGCATTGGCTCTAAAAATTCCCTCATTATTTTAGCATCCCAATCTTTAGCAATCTGGCTTAGCTGCGCTATTATAGGAACATATGCAAAGGTAACATCATAATTCGAGTAAAAATACTGTATGTTAGTTTGACCATAAAATCTAGACATTACTATACTACATGTAATCCCGTATGTAAGAGGCATGTGGTGATATGTCACCCCTTCCTTTACTGATGTCGGTATCTGTGTACACACATAACAATCCTTCGCATCCATAGTCTCAACATATTCTGTTAGCAAGCGATAGAAAACATTATACGAAAGCTCCTTCTTATCATGCAAGTGTCTTTCATCTAATTCTAGTCTTTTCAATGCGGTTAGTTCAGTGACAGTAACAGGAGCAAAAGTAGAAGCATCAATTCTCTCATTCTCACCCTTTCCATGCATTGCAAGCACTATTGCCATTATTATTAGTACACATGCAATTATCAAGCCTATACACACATATTTACAATATTTCTTTCTACTGTTTTGCGTCATGATCTGTATAGAATCAGAGAGCTAGAAGCACCTATAAACTATTTAGCAATTCAGTTACAAAGCTGAACGAGCGCTATGTTCACACAGTTTTCTTCAAGAGGCCAGTCACTTATGGGTTAGCAGCATTTGTCTCAATTCGGCAATAACTCAGTCTTTATCGGTTTAGCAAATGTCTCATCCGGTTGTTTGTTTCACGTTATATTGTAGCAAGCAATATCATTTATCACCCTTTCAATCAACACTGTCCATAAAACTTTTCTTTTCTATTGGTATCTCTTCTTCTTCGTTCTCGAGGCTTAGAGATACAAATTCATCAGTCCAATCGTCATTGACTGCATATGCCCATTCTGGACCGGAATATCTCCTATTCGGTATCCTTTTCCTTTTCAATTTTGCTTCTCTTTTCGATTCTGCTTCGCTGGTACTTTCCACTTTTGTCAAGTCTTTTTCTTCACTCGGGGACGGTACCACGACAGACACTTCTTTTCTTTTCTCTTTCACTTTTGGCCTTTCTCCGTCGTTCAAACCTTCTTCAGTCCTTTGTTTTACTGATGATATACTCAGTCTCCTCTTTGCACCATGTCCATTTGTTGGACCTGCGACCTTTTCTGTGGAAGCTTGAACTGTTTCGTTCTGTCCTGCCTTGTCCCCTCCTTTTGGGGAATCGATCACGTTCTCCTTTTCTTTTTCTGTATCGTCTGCTTCTGGGAAAGCCCTCCTCTGATCAGGCTCTCCTGCTTTTTCCCCTTTTTCGAGCCCTTCGTCACCTTTACTTTCGTCAGGCTCTGTATCACTTTCAGCTGCTTCAGGTTCTTTGTCACCCTCAGCTGCTTCAGGCTCTTTGCTACCCTCAGCTGCTTCAGGTTCTTTGTCACCTTCAGCTGCTTCGTCGCTGTCTGAACTTTCTCCTTGGTCTTCCCCAAGTGAGTTAGTCTCTTCGTCCTCCAATAATATCTCTCTCTCTCCTGCTTCTGCCTGTTCGCTTTCAGTTCGGTTTTGTTCTGTCTCAGCACTCAGCACTGTTTTATCAGGCACTTGCAGTTTCAGCGCTTCAACTTCCTCGTCTGTGGGACACAACACTTTCTTCGTGTGACTGGCGTGAATCCAGTTGGGAACCCCCGCACACTTCACAGCGGTAGTTGTCGTCAGGATCACTTGGAAAGGGCCTTTCCAACGGGGTTCCAGACACGACTTCCTCACGTGCTTCTTTACCACGACCCAGTCACCTGCTTTCAGTGCGTGTCCTGGACCTTGGATCGGTGGCAAGGTGGTTGCTTCCACCTGGTGAGAGAAAGAGCGAACCACGTCAGCCAGACCCTTGCAGTAGTCTAACACCATATCATCTGTAATATTCAAAAGCGCGTTTGCGGGAACTGCAGGAAGTCTCATAGCCCTGCCCATGAGAATTTCGTGCGGAGACAATCCAGTCTTTCTATCAGGGGTGTTTCTCATTGACATTAGCACCAAGGGCAATGCGTCAGGCCATTTCAAATTTGTCGATGCACATATTTTCGCCATTCTTGATTTCAGTGTACCATTCATCTGCTCCACCAGTCCTGATGCTTCAGGGCGATAGCTACAATGCAGTTTTTGCTCAATGTTCAGCGCTTCGCAGAGTAACTTTATCACCTCGTTATTGAAGTGACTTCCCCTATCTGATTCTAAAGAGATCGGGAATCCGAAACGTGGTATCAACTCTCTCAACAATAGCTTTGCAACTGTAAGGCTGTCATTTCTACGTGTGGGGTATGCTTCAATCCAGTGACTAAAAATGCACACAATCACCAACACATACTTCAGACCTCCATGCACAGGCATCTCAATGAAATCTATCTGCATACGACTAAACGGGCCACTTGCTCTACCAATGTGGCTCGCGTTCACAACTGTTCCCTTTCCTGGGTTCATCTGCTGGCAAGTGACACATCGATGGCAAACTGCTTCTGCAGCTTGACGAAATCTGGGGTTAAACCAATCAGTTTTGAACAATCTTATCATGGCATCTCTCCCTAGGTGAGCTTGCCCATGATAGAACCGCGCAAGCTGTGATAAGAGACTATTTGGCAAAACAAATTTTCCCTCATTTGAAACCCATAACTCGTCGGGTCTTTTTATACATTGTGATTTAATCCAGGAATCTCTTTCATCCTCCCTGACGTTATTCTGTAATGCTTTAAGTTCATCTATTGTATCTACGACCTTCAAGGCAAATGCTTCAGCTGGTTCGAGTTCTGGTTCACTTATCGAATTCCATTCATCTCTGAGTAATATACAATTCAAGGCACAAAATCTTGCGACTTGATCCGCATATGCATTTCCCAGAGAAACATAATCCTGTCCTTTTGTATGAGCACTACACTTTACCACTGCAACTTCGGCTGGCATTTGAATGGCGTGTAACAATTCCCTTATTCTCTCCCCGTTTTTCACTGGGGATCCTGAAGAAGTCAGGAAACCTCTCTGTGACCATAGTTGTCCAAAGTCGTGCACAATTCCAAACCCGTACTGACTATCAGTGTAAATGGTGACTTTCATCAATGCAGACAGTTGACATGCTCTTGTAAGGGCTACAAGTTCTGCTACTTGTGCAGAATAGACTCCTTGAAGCCAGCCCGCTTCCAAGACACCTGTTACAGTACATACAGCATATCCTGCTTTCAAAATTCCCATCCCATCTCTTAGACATGAACCATCAACAAAAACAATTTGGTCATTTTCATCAAGCTTAGTATCCTTAATGTCAGGTCGAGGTTTTGTGCAAAATTCAGTCACCTGAAGGCAGTCATGCTCGACGTCTTCAGCGTTCTCAACTTCAGCATTTTCACCAGGAAGCAAGGTTGCTGGATTCAACGTAGTGCACCTTTTCAGCTGCACATTCGGTGAGCCCAGAATTACCGTTTCATACCTTGTGAGTCTTGCTCCAGTCATGTGTTGCGTTCGGGAGCGGGTCAAAAGTATCTCAACTGAGTGAGGGACCATGACTGTTACTGGGTGTCCCATCACTATTCCTTCACTCTGAGTGAGGCTGATACCAACTGCTGCTACGGCGCGCAAACACCCTGGAAGTGCTGCTGCGACCGGATCCAAAGTAGCTGAAAAATACGCTACTGGTCTGTTTATGCCACCATGGGCTTGAGTCAAGACAGACAAAGAACATGCATCACGCTCATGACAAAACAATGTGAAAGGCTTTGTGTAATCAGGCATACCTAAAGCTGGAGCCCTGCACATGCATTCTTTCAATTCAATAAAAGCATCCATTTCATCTCCTTTCAATTCAATTTGATCCAAGGCATCCTTCTGGGTCAGTTTCAGTAAAGGCTTCGCTAGAGTCGAGAAGTTGGGAATCCACTGGCGACAGTAGCCCACCATTCCCAAAAACTTCCTCACCTCCCTCCTTGTCTTGGGTGGACTCATTTGAAGTACACTTGTTATTCTTTCCTTCATTATTCTCCGTGACCCTTTCTCTATTTGGTGACCCAAGTATTTCACTTTCTTCTGACAGAACTGCAATTTGGAAGGAGACACCTTGTGTCCATTCCTTCCCAAATGGTTCAACAGAGCAATGGTATCGGCTGTGCAGCCACTTTCTGTCTTTGATGCAATCAGTAAGTCATCGATGTACTGTACTAGGGTTGACTCGAACGGCAATTCTAATGCTTCCAAATCTTTCTTTAAAATCTGATTGAATATTGACGGAGACTCAGAGAACCCTTGAGGAATTCGACACCAACTGTACACTCTGTCTAGGAATTTGAAACAAAAGAGGAATTGGCTGTCCTCATGAAGAGGCACAGAAAAGAATGCTTGTGACAAGTCGATGACTGAGAACCACTCAGCATCGCAAGGGACTTGAAACATTATCACAGCTGGATTTGGTACGACAGGGCAACACTTGACTATGATGTCATTTATTTTCCTCAAATCCTGCACTAGTCGGACCTTTCCACTTGGCTTTATTAGTCCCATTATTGGTGAATTACATGGACTGCTTAACACTTCTTTCAGTACTCCCTGTTTTACAAATTCGTCAATAAGTTGGGCAACTTTCATGAGGGTATCTTGCGCCATGTGGTATTGTGGGGTCTGGGGAAAGATTGCATTGGGCTTTACAGTCACTTTCACTGGTTCCACTCCTTTCATCAATCCCACCTCTTTCCCTGTCATATCCCACACTTCCTTTCCGACTGTTTCCCGTAATTCAGCTGGAATATCTTCTTCAGTTATCATCGGGAAAAGACAAATCAGAGGATACTCTTCATCGACAGTTTCCATCTCATCCCCCTCTACACTGTCCTCTTCTTCCCCATCACTGCTCGTCTGGATTGTTATTCCCTCGTTCGAACACATAATCGAACAACCCAATTTGCACAACAAGTCTCTCCCTAACAGTGCTATTGGGCTTGAGTCACATACCACAAACTGATGCACCCCTTGATAATTACCGATGCTGACTGGTACCGGATCTGTTATTGGGTTCGTCAGGTGCCTGTTTGCTACTCCCACCACTTGAACTGTCCTCCCTGAGAGTGGCAAATTTGGTACTTCACTGCTCTTAACAGTTGAACGTGTGGCTCCTGTGTCAACCAAGAATGAGACACGATGACCCATTACTCTTCCCTCTACGTACGGACCCTTTTGATCAACTTCCAAGGATGCTGCAAGCACACAATCTCCTTCTTCTTCTGAACTTTCACTCTCCCATACATTGTTTATTCCACTCTCACTGTGTAATGGGAACTGTTGTACTGTGCCATTTGTACTCATTACCTGACCCGAGACCTGTGGAGGAACCATCACTTGCTGCTGACTCATTGGTGCCAAAGGTATTTGCATTTGCTGATTAGGTACCATGGGTAACTGCTGTTGCATTGGCTGCATTTGCGTCATCTGCATACGGGGCATCTGCATCTGCTGCGGCTGCATAGGTTGTAATCCCTGCAACTGATTTACGGTCTGAAAATTTGGGTTTGGACCTCTCATTTTCTGCTTCATCACACCCTCTCGCCAATTGGATGAGGTGACTGTGGATCATTGAGAAGACGTTTCTTGCTTATAGCGGCTTGATAATTCACACGTTCGGGAATGATTCTTCAGCAAGTCCCTGCAAGGTGGAAGTTGATGACAGTCTATCTTACCCTTCTTTGCGCAGAATAGTTGATCACTCAAGTTAGTTACGTGATGAATCGAAGATTTTAGAGCATACAGCAAGCATGAAAATTGTTCCAATTTGTCCATTAGTTCTTCAGAAAGATCTCATTCATCTCCGAGCTGCGAAAATGTTTCCTGTGTATGTCTGTTGGCAGACAGGATTTTGAATACACTCACTTTTCCTTTTCCAGCAAATGCGCTTATTTTGTCACAGCTGGTAAACGCATGTAGACCTATCATAGCTCGACAAACATTTTCACCGAGAGTTGAAGCTATTTTCTCAATGTCAAGGACTCACATGCGTATTTTAGTACCATATTTCAGAAACAATTTAGCCATGATTTTGTCATGGAATCCCAAACCCATAATAAACACATCGGTGTCATCTGAGCTTACCTTTACTGCCTCCTAACCCTCATTACCAGCGTGTGCAAATGACCATCTGCTTCTTTGTGTGTACTGTTCAGATCGGGCACTTCGTGACTCCCTTCAGATGGTATTTTGCAGCATTTATCATCACAGTTCGTGAACAGTGTTTTATTTTTAGGTTTTACAAAATGCTCTGGTTTCCTCCATTCGTTAACAAGAAATGTGATGAGAGTTGTTTTATTCCTTGCGTGGCTTAAGAATTTCCTCCACTGTCTTACAATCTGGAAGGTGGGATGCTCTGTAACTGGTACCTGAGTTCTTCACCTCTGGCTGTCCTTTCGCTGTTCTTAATAGACGTCTCATTGTACTTATCAAACACAAAATTTATTTTTAACTCCTATTTCCTTCCTACAAAGCCATGGACAAGACAGACATAGCCACCTCACCAAAGTTTTATTCCTCTCCTTTTGCTCCCTGAACAAGAACCATACCATCAATCAGCGTGGCTAAATTTCCAGGTATTTCCTCAGCAGGGGTAACATTTTTTCTGCAAGTATGTTGCTAAAGCAGCTTTATTTGTCTTTGTCACCAGACCATCTGGAGTTGCTAAAGCCCATGGTCCTAAGGGATGAGAGAGTACATGAGATATTTGAAGGTTTAGATTCTGTGCTGTCAAAATGATTCAATCAAATAGTGCTTGTCTGCTTTCATGATGATTTTCTTGCCATTGCTGTTCACTGCCTTCTTCTTGGGCATGTTAGTGAATGTTTTTAGTTTGTTTATTTTCATTGGGTCATGAAACTTCTTAATAGGTGGATTATTCTTAAGTCGCTCAAGTTTGAAATCTGTATAGCACTGTTCACCTATTTCATGCTCCTTCATTATGTTCAATACTATGGGCCTGATTACAACTTTGGAGGAGGTGTTAATCCGTCCCAAATGTGACGGATATACCACCAGCCGTATTACGAGTTCCATAGGATATAATGGACTCGTAATACGGCTGGTGGTATATCCGTCACTTTTGGGACGGATTAACACCTTCCTCCAAAGTTGTAATCAGGCCCTATGTCTTGAAATGGTGTTTGTGCCGTGGAGAGACTAATGAGATCATGTGGTCTAAAAAATGGGTTTATTTAGCTTTAAAACAGGACTAATAGCTCTTATAACAGCATCTTGGTCTTTTTTAGTTTGTGACATATGTAGGTGTCTGTGAGTAAGATCTGATCGGTTGTTATGAACCAGTTCCCTTATCTGACCCAAAAAGGAACTTCTGTGTTCAGCCGTTATAATATCTTTCCACAGCACCCACCTTGAGGTTGAACCTTGTATTACCACGCGAAGTCTATGTGTCTTTGTAGACTATTATCTCTATTAATGGTGGGCAAGTAGCCAATGGAATCCTGTGACACACTAACTAGGTCTCTAGTACTGATGTTAAATCCTGTTAAACATGGCATTATCTGTGCAAGGCTCACTTCTTGTCCTGTAACAACCCAGATTATGTTTCTGTTTTGTATACTTAAATTGGGCAACACATTCCGGCATGACTTTGGTACTTGTCATCAATAGGTGAGGCCCAACTTGTTCACCAGAAACATAAGTTAACTATTCTTTAGTATTTGTGGTGCTCGATATCTTTGCTTTTGTTTCTCAGTGCTTGGGGGAGGAGCTTTAAAAGGTTGAGGTCCAAACAACTGAGCTGCACAGCTATACCTTTGACTCAATGAGTTGTCCCCTTACCAGTAAGAATCTCTTCCAGCCTATCAATGTTATCCCATGCTAAGTTAGTGAAGATATGAGGCTGAAACTCAGCTGGAAGAACAATTTACTCATTTAAGGTAGCAGCACGTTTCTGAAGACACAAGGCGGTATCATTTTCTTCCAGTTGTGAGTATGAAGTCCCATGACCAAGTCTGTTCAGAGTGCGAATGATTTCAACATTGCCTGACAGCGTATGGGAGCAACAATTGCTTGGGGAGGTTTCTGTTGGCCATTTGTGACTGCATTTATAATGTCTTGACTGAACGATTGCATAAGTAAGGCAATTCTTTTGGACAGCTTTGTGTTTTCTGGATCTCCAGACAGAAGTCCTAATAGGAACATCAGGCACTGTAAATGAATCTTTATCAACGTCTGATGGATGATATGGCCTTGGTATTGATTTCAATTTTGTTTTAATAATTGTTCTTATGTGTGATGATGTTTCATCAACTATCGTATTCATGTCTGTTGCCTTAACCTCTAAAACTGATAATTCTCTTTTCAAGCTCTGGTTTTCTCTTGCAATGTCCTGTAGCATAACACTATTGGTTTGGGCCAATAATTTGCCTCAGTTGTCTGGGAATATGTGGAGAGTGTCACCGAACTCGGAGTCCAATTTACTTATAATACGATTCATCTAGTTCCTGTATTCCTCTGCGTGTCATGAGGGTTTCAAGCCTTTCAGTGAGAGTCTTCACATCAATTACCTCTTTTTAGGAATAATCACAGTTCTAATGTATTGAAATAGTTCATCATATGCTTCATCGCTCATATGTTTGTACTAATCAATGGTTTGAATGCTAGATGCATGATCCTCCTCTGCTTTAACCCTTGTATAGTTCCTATAACAAGATGCATGATAGCCACTATGGCGATCATTTTGAATAAGGCGGTAAAGCCCGCTCCACCGGCGGTGGTGGTAGTTACCGCCGACAGCATGGCGGTGCCAAATAAAGATGACAGTAGTGAACTGGCTGCAAAGCAGGCAGTTCCCTACCAGTCACCGCCAGACCTGAAACGACCGCTGGGCTGAAGGCAGCCACCGTCGACCCAGTGGTGGAGCCTAGACCGCGGGTGGGATAATGATCCTGTTTCCACCACAGATTTCCCGGTGGGATACTGCTTCATTATAGGCGTGACGATGTCTGGCTGACATGGCGGTGAGGGTGGAGCAGCATCCACCCCTGCCACCAACCGCCAGCATGGCTTTGAGGCTCCAGACGTCATTATTTGGCAGGGTGCCTGCCTCTGCCTATGGCGGTCTTCCGTCGACCGTCAACACGGTTGTTGGTGGTGCATCCTGCCATGTTCATAATGACCGCCTTTGTCTCTACTACAAACTGCTAAGATCTTTGAATCACAATTAAGGGTTGCACACTCTCAAAGCCTTTTGTCAACTCTAGGAAATGTGGCCTTGATTAAATTCTTATGCTTTGATGTTCCTGTGTACGATTTTATCTTTCCACAAAATATACATTCTTCAGCATACAAATTTGACTTTAATGATGTTCTTCTTTTTAAGCATTTACTTGTGCACTCACTTGTTCCAGCATCATCACTGACACTTACATCAGCTTTTCGCTTAATAGTTTGTAAATATCTCTTCATAGCAAATAGGCCGCTGCACTTTCTGTGGTAAAATACTTGGGGAGCCGTGTTGCTTTCCACATTTCTTGTAAGGTCTAACAGTAGAATGTGATTCCTTACTTGAGTTGCCTCTAACAAAGTTTCCATGATGAGTACTCCTGCGGGCTTGTCAACGTAAATCCAAGTTGGACATTTGACCATAAATGAATTATACACTGGGGATCGAAGGGACAGGATGTGCACCTTTCAGTCTTCCTCATGATGCTGTGCCATCATTCACCACCAGCTCTGGAAAAATTAATTAATTAAAAAATGTCTAAATGTTCTTGGTGTACTTAATATAATCATAATTATTACTATTATAATTATTATCAATTTATATTATCACATTTACTTTAATTGTAATTTTTAATAATAAAATTCACAGTAATACAAATTCTGAAAAATTTCCATTTACATCAAGGTATCTTGGGAGTGGAGTGGTAACTCACAAAAGGCAAAGAGGTATGACTTGCTATCACATATTTTCTGTCTCGAGGTGTCTATACCTTGCCAATCAATCATATTAGAACCCATCCCCCTAGTGGTACCGATAACATGGTTGTCTGAAGGCCTACATTACCCCAGGTCCCACCCGATTTTGCTACAAAGTTGTATACTTACAAACAGGTAGATATTCACCGCCTTGGCAGAGATCACTGCAAAGAAAAGATAGGGAGGCGGAACCAATGGTCTCTGGTCCTACGCCTTTAAATTGCATTTTGTTGTAAGTGGTAGTTCTACTGTAGTTCTATGTTACTTACTGTAAATTGCAGTTTGGGAATCAGGCTTAATGTAATTTAAGTCTTGTATATTCTGCCCAGCTTCTTATTTCGACTGGCGGAAACAAGCATTTGCTCTGCTGGACTCACCATGCCTTTGTCTTCCCCTGCTGACCTGTACCACAAGCATCATCACTCAAGTGTTTTTGACTTATAAAGGAACCACACCTGGGAGACACAGACCCTCTTAGAAATGGGAAGGAGAGAAGGCCCACAAAGCATATATTTTAGTAGACAAACCTGGTATAGAATGATGAGCAGCAAAAAAAAGAAACTAGTTAAGTAGTGTTTTTTAGCATCTTGCCTTAGTAGCTACGAATGAGACTGGTTATAATTCTTTAGGTGATTGGCTATGAAAATCTGTTGTTAGTGTGAGAGTGAAAAGCATTTGAAAAGCTTTTTGCGTTTTTTGTGGATGTTTAAAAATATCGCACAGCATCTCCCTTTCTTTGCCATTGTGGGGTCTGCCCAGAAGACCTATTAGATCCTTTGAAGAGTTTAATGGTGAGGTAATAAGAAGGATTCACAGGACGTTCACCACGGCCCAGGGGAAGCATCACTCCTTCCTGTTTGGATGAGTGGGTGCCTACTCTCAGTCACACAAAATGTGCTCTTGAAATGTCGCACAAAACACAATACCAAACACAGTAACTTTAGCAGTGTTTAGTTGTCTTGTACTCTCTTCACATGCTGCCCTTTTCTCCCTTTTGCTTCCTCCTTCATATTGTCCTTACCTTTCTCTTCCATGATTCTGGTTACTTTGATCTTTGCCCTGCAGGAAGGAGCTGCCAGGAGAGGAGGAGGTAGTTCTGAACTATCTGGATGAAGAGGGGGATATGATCCGGCTACTGGATGACCAAGATGTGCGTGTGATGGTGTCACAGAGCCACAGGCCCTCTGCTAGGAAGACCTCCATTCCCTGGCAGCTGCACCTCACACATCCAGACAACTTTGGTGTATACGAACAATGCAGATGACGCGAAGGGTGCAGTTGCTCCTAACCCGGCCAGACAATTTCGATATGTACGATGAATGGATGAAAGAGGGGACATACCAAGCCAGTCAAATTTGGGGTGTCTAAACCCAGATAGGAAAATAAAGGGTACATCAAGGGTCCTTCCGGGATGGGGGGGTGAGTTGCAGGTGTATGGGGGATTCCAGCCATGTGAACACGTGAGGGGTAAGTAGGGCCACTAACAAGGTGTGACTGCACCTCACTCAGTTCTGTATGGCTTGAAAGTGGGTACTAATGGGGGTCATGGGTTGGGGATGCAGCTGTACCTCATCTGCTCAGTCAGTGCAGGGTGTGTAACAGCTGTCATTGAGCAAAGACAACAGCATCTCATTAGCCCAGCAGCCTATGTGCTATATTGGGATGTTCTTACCTCATCTGATGTGGGAACTATGGGATGTTATGCCCTGTTCACAGGAGGCATGGCAACTCCACTTCAGCTTCCTCTGGCTTATACTGTGTCCCAGTCTGATATAGAGAAATGAGGATTAAGGCCCATATTTATACCTTTTTTGCGCCGCGATTGTGTCATTTTTTGACAAAAAAGCTGCGCAAACTTACAAAATACAATTATATTTTGTACGTTTGCGCTACTTTTGCATAAAAAAAATGGCGCAAATGTGGCGCATAAAAAGTATAACTATGGACCTAGGGGAGGCAGATAGGGCACGATGAATGGGACACGTACAAAGGCATATTTTTTCTTGCTTTTTTGCTATTCTTCCATTTTCTCATTTAGCTCTACTCCGTTGGAACAAAATTAAAAAATATACTGTATGGGATAACTTTTTCTGTGTTTTCTGTTCATTTAATAAGGTCATTGTTTGTGGCTACTAGTTTTGTTGGACTTATTTATAAACGCAAAAGACTCCTTGTATTACTCAAATACTACGTATCAAAGTTCTCTGTGAAGACCGTGCCCTCTGAGCAGCACCTGCACCTCCGTTAGAGATGCTTGCAGACATAGAATAGACAACCCAAAACTAAGAAGCACAGTCAAAATCAATAGGTCTCACTGTTTTACCCCTTGGCCTGGCCAGTGCCATTTGGTGATGCTGTATAGCATTTGCAAGATGCTGTGCAGCATGGCCAAAAAAAGAGAAAGCAAGCAAAAAAAGGCACAAGGACATGGATGAAGCAGCCACGTCATTTTGTAGGCATGCACATGCATGATGGTGTGGCGTGTATGTCATTACACATGCACGACTACTAAATTAGTTTTTAATTTACTGATCAAGATAGAAAAGAAGTAGCATGGAAATCATTTTTAAGGCAGCGGGACAGACAGCAACTGGTTCTTCTCCCACCCCCCAGAAAAATAAAATAAAATATTAAAAAATATATGATGGGCGTGGGGTCAAGCAACGGGGAGTGGACAGGTGAGGAGAAAAGCAACATACAAGAGTGAGCAACATGAGTGGCAGGTGGAATAGTAAACAAGTGAGAAAGCAACACAGAGTGCACGGATGGCAGAGAGTTTGGCAGGGGAGAAGCACCAGAGAAAGCTTACAATGCAATGGAAACAGTTATACAGAGCATGGGGAGGCGGGTATTTGGCAGGTATTTGGCGAGGGTGAAGCACATAAGAGAGAGAATTTAAAAACACATGCACTGTCATGGGGTGCTTAAGAAAAACAAAATAGTTCCCTAATAGTGAGCAGTAGAAGGATGGATGCAAGTCATTCAGAAAGACTTAAAAACGCTATGCTCCTGGGGAAGGACACAAGATGGACAAGCTGAGACAACGAAAGCCATTCAATAAGCAGCAAGCAAATCTGAGTGACAGTAAAGCCAGCCAATGATATGCAATGGGCAAGCTATAAACCCCTATGAGTTCTTGGTATGACCACGATAGGTCTTTTGCAACCAGACAGCTTCCACTGTCTGGTATGCTTGACCTAAAAAGAGGCCTCGCTAGTTACTGCAATCTAAAACTGAGCAGCCAAAAAAACTGCATCTCTATCAGCTCATGACTCCTTTTGAAGGGCTGGAGTCTGGAGATCCGTGAGCAAGGTCTGAAGGTTCCTGTCCCCTAGAAAAATTTAAGACCCTGGGATCTATACATTCCTATCCCCATTAGAAGAGCAAGTTTACACTATTTGTGACCCTAAGCCAGATGACTTATTCCCTACAGAAAAGCAAGACCCTAGGGCTGATGGTTCCTGTCCCCTACAGAAAATGAAGGCCCCAGTGTCTGTGAGCCCAGGACATAGAGAACAGCAGGACCACAGGGACAGGACCAGTGACCCAGAACAGTCTGCTCCTGTCCGCTATAGGAGTCCATCACTCCTGGATCTGTTACCCCAGGATAGGGCGCTCCAGGCCCCAAGAAATTAAAAATGCTCCAGAATCTATGACCCTAGGACCAATGGCTTCTGTTTCCCTACAAAAGTTCATTGTCAAAGGATCTGTGAACCATACCACAATATGAGTGAAGCCCCTAGATCTGTAGCCCCAGGACCGTAAGATTCTGCCCCCATAGCAGACCAAGACTCCAGGCTCTCTCACCTTGGTTGTGTCAGGCCCTGCCTTTAAAGAAGAGTAAGGATGAGTTTTCGTGTGTGGAAAGTGATCCCTGAGTATACTAATCCAGCTCCTCAGAGAAGAACAAGAACTGACTCCAGAAAATATGGATTGTTGCCCTTATGAAATACCAGAGCCAAGATTGTTATCCTAAGAGTAACAGGCCTTGCCCCCTACAGAAGAGCATGGATCCAGGATACAGAACCCCAGGAACTATGGATCCTGCTCCTACTGAAGAACATGATCTCAGGCTCTGTGACCCCAAGAGAAATGGCTTTTGTCCCTCACCAATAAAAGAGCTCGCATGAGGGTATGTGGGTCTAGGATGGACTAAATCTGTACTCTGTACAAAAACATGACCCCAGGACATACGGATTCTGTCCCCAATAGAAGAGCAAGATCCAAAGATCAGTCACTCTAGGACTGATGTTTCTAGTCCCCCACTGAAGGGCCTAAGTCAGGATCTGTAAACCTAGGACTAATGGCTCATTTCCACTACAGAAGGACAAGACCCCAGAACCCCATAAATGAGACACTAGGGCTGACCACTCCTTTCCCCGACGGAAAGGCAGAAGCGTAAGCCATGGGACAACCAGACTGGCTACATCCTGTCCTCTACTAAGGGATAAGAAGCAGGGCATGGCAGCACCATACCCTGTAGAATAGAAAGACAGAGGTTCTGTGACCCCGGAACTGCCTGCCCCCTTCTGTGTAAGGGGCTCGGATCACTGTGGTGGTCACACTCAAACTAAAAAATGTTATGCCTTCATAATTGCTGAGCAAACAAACTGTGACCCCAGACAACACTGGTTCCAAACAGAATTTCAGAAATTCACATCATCTGACACTAGAACTGCCAGCTCCTGTCCCCTAGAGAAGAGTGCAGAACCAAAATGTGTGACCCTCCCCCAGTGTTACATCACCAAGAGTAGCAACTATCACAATATCCATCCAGCTCCTAAACTTTCACTCACTGAGAGTCCCGCACATGCACAGTCCATTTATGTATGTATTGGACACATCATCAGAGTCGAACCCTGACAATAGAGATCTTCTCCATTGAGGATCACCTGGATTTCACTTCCCACATAAACAATCACAGTCACCTATAGAACTGCTGCATTCAGGAGCTGCGGCTAAATAAGGGTTTTGTTCGTCCTGTATCTCTGATAGACTTGTCAGCCTGAGGATAGTATTGGCCCAAACTTCTTGCCTATATGCCACACATTTTCACTGCATCTTTTTTTTGGCTTTGGGACTCTAAGCACTCTAGCATTGCTGACCAGTGCTAAAGTGCATGTGCTTCTCCCATAAACATGGTAACAGTGGTTTATACACAGTTGGCATATTTAATTTATTTATAAGGCCCTTGTAAAGTGGTATACCATATACCCAGGGCCTGTAAATTAAATGCTACTTGTGGGCCTGCAGCACTGATTGTGCCATCCACTTCAGAAGCCCTTAAACATGTCTCAGGCCTGCCATTGTAGAGCCTGTGAGCAGTTTCACTGCCACTTTGACTATACATTTAAACTCCTTGCCAAGCCTTACACTCCCCTTTTATTACATATAAGTCTCCCCTACTGTGGGCCCTCTGTAGCCCATAGGGTAGGGTGCTTTGTAAGTAAAAGGTAGGGCATGTACTTTTAAGTTTTACATGTCCTGGTGGTGAAAACTCTCAAATCATTTTCCACTGTAAAGCCTACTACTCTCATAAACCCGCACTCTGAATTCCTTAATACACCTTTAAGCTGTAATTTCTAATCAGGAAGGAGTAACTGCATCATGTTTCATATCTTTGGAGTAGCAATGATACATTGTCTTTACTGGCAGAGTTGGATTTAACATTACTCTTTTAGAAATGCAACTTTTAGAAAATGGGCTTTTCTCTGCTCTGCGTGCTTTGCAGCCTGTCTCCAATACACGTCTGGGGTAAGGGACAGCTATACTTTGTACATTTTCTCTACACAACCACAGAGACTGGAAGCGTGGGTGTGACAGAGAACTTATTTGCATTCATCTGCATTCTGATATCTCCTTCTGGGCAGGAAAACAGAGGGGGAGCTGACACTTACACTTCAATAGGCAGTGTCCTCTGTCCCACACAAAGGGCTGATTGCCCCCTACAGATAGTCTGGAGCCAGGGCTGGGATGAAGGGGGTACCTGTGCACTTCAAGGACTTGTTTTGAAGTCACCCCCACTTCAAAGCACATTTCGGTATAAGTACTGGGGCTCTCAACTGACCAAGCAGAACACTACTGGACCTGTGAAGAAATCTGCCAGGAGTAAGGACTGCTGCGCTACAAGGATTTCCACTCTGCTTGACTGTTCTGAGGAACAGCTTCACTGCCTTGCTGAGCTGCCCTTGCTGCCTGCTGATCTCTGCCCTGCTGAGGGGAAGGACAGGAACCATCTCAGACAGGGTCTACTGGGGTGAGATGGCGGAGATTCTTCAACATCTCCCAGAGGAGCACAAAAAGCGAGCGTACCAAATTTCCTCGGAGGGTAAGTTGATTTCTAATACTCCCATTTGCTGTGCCCGTGACACTGCTGACACTGCAGCTAGAGGCATACATTCTAGTGTCCTCAGAAGACATGCCTGGCTCAGAGTCTCAGCCTTTAAACCTGAAGTCCAGCAAACCCTTTTGCCCCACCTTTTTGGTCCCCAAGTCGACACTCTCCTTGAAAAAATAAAAAAGGACAATGAGACAACTAAGGCCATGGGGGCTTTGCAGACACCATCTCACTGTGGCTCCTTTCCCTGTTCTTTCTATTCTGGAGGCTCAAAGTCAGGCTACCCTGAGACCTCCACCTCCAACCAGCTTCCCCAGACACAAGCTACCTTGCCTAGAGTAAACTACAGAGGCTTCTACAGGGGTAACAATTCTATAGGTCGAGGCAGCGGCGATTCACAAAACCCTCTGACACTACCACCAAACCCTATCTTGCCAACAACCCCCTCTCTCCCCCACTATATAACACCTGTTGGGGGTTGAATACAATGGTTCTTTCTAGCCTGGCAGAACATCACCTCCAAACTTTAGGTGTTGATATTATCCAACGTGGTTATTGTCTGGCACTCACTCACCTCCAAACATTCTATCTCACAATCACAAACTTTCTCCACAACATCTGCAGCTGCTCAGGGAAGAAGTACAGGCACTACTAGCTATAGAACCTGTTCCACTCCACCATCAGGGCACAGGAGTCAATTCACTGTACTTCCTTATTCCCAAAAAAGACGGGTCTCTGGGACCAGTCTTAGACCTTAGACCCCTTAGTAAGTACATTCTTTCAGAGCACTTTTATATGGTCACTGTTCAAGATGTCATCCAGTTATTACAACAAGGCAACTTCATGGCAGCGTTCAACCTCAAGGATGCCTATTTTCACATTCCTATTCACCTGGTGCTTCACCAGTATCTCAGGTTTGTAATAAACAGTCAGCATTCCCAATTCAAAGTGCTCCCCTTTGGGGTCACTACCACCCTAAGTGTCTCACAAATGTCTTGCAGTAGTAGCTGCTCACCAGTGCAGAGAAAACATACATGTTTTTCCATATCTAGACAACTGGCTCATCAAAAATGCAACCCCTCAAAAGTGCTTCCAACACACTCAGGATACCAAACCTACTTCACCAGCTAGGTTTTAAAACCAATGCACTAAAATACCACCTCTGAAGCCTCCAGGTCCAACCTTATCTAGGACTAATTCTCGACTCAGACCAGCTTAACCCAATACTACCAGGATACAATCCTTCCAGACATGCATTCCTCAATTTCAGTCAGGTCAACAGGTGGCAGTGAAGACAGTCATGCATCTCCTT
The DNA here is from genome assembly GCF_031143425.1 of Pleurodeles waltl. Lineage (NCBI taxonomy): Eukaryota > Metazoa > Chordata > Amphibia > Caudata > Salamandridae > Pleurodeles > Pleurodeles waltl. Next base: position 332,971,523 of record NC_090443.1, read on the forward strand.
AGTAAGATGGCTTCATGTATAGCCGTAGCACCTCATGCCAGGCTGAATATGCATCTGTTGCAAGAGTGCTTAGAGCACCAAAGGACTCAAGAAGGGGGTCATTGGGAAGATCTAGTGTTTGAGGCTGTGAAGCCTGCCACTCTCTGCAGTGGTGAAACACCAACAACCTTCTGAAAGGACAGCCTTTCCTACACCCAGTTCCATAGAGAACCATAAAAACATATGCCACCCTCACAGACTGAGGAGCCCATTCCCAAAATCTAACTGGACACTGGGCACCCAGTCAGAAACATCTCCACATCAATCAGCTGGAGTTGCTAGCTGTTCATCTAACACTCAAAGCCTTCCTCACCTGATTGGCAAGGTAGTTTTAATCCAAACAGACAACATGGCTGCCATGTATTATACCTAAAAGCAAGGGGGCACCAGGTCCCTCAGCTTTCTCATTTAGCCTAGACCATTTGGAGGTGGGCCTTCCGGTACAACGTTCACCTGTTAGTGGAGTACCTCCTGGGAGTGGACAACAACTTTGCAGATTTCCTCAGCAGGAGACACCAACAAGTCCACGAGTGGGAACTTCACTCACGAGTCCTCCACCGATATTTCCAATAGGGTCAAACACAAAGAGACCTCTTTCCCACGGCAAAAAATGCCAAATGCCCAGACTTAGCCTCCTGGCTCTCACACCCACACTCCAAGGGCAACGCACTATGGATAAGTTGTTTTGGGATATTAGCTTATGCTTTTCCGCCTCTCACACTGCTTTTGTTTGTGGTTTGCAAACTTTGGCAGACATCTCTCACCCTCATCCTAGTGACTCCCACATGGGTACTGCAACCATGGTTCACCACACTCCTAGAACTCTCAGCACTTCCTCCTGCGGTACTGCTGCACAGACAGGACCTTCTCACGAGGGGCCAGGGAGAAGTCAGACACCCAGACCCCAGGTCCCTCAACCTTGCTATCTGACTCCTCAAGTCCTAGAGTTTGGTTTTGTAAATCTTGCACAGCAGTGTATGGACATTCTTAAAGAAGCATGTAGGCCTATGACCCATTCCTGCTATGCTGCTAAATGGAAAATATTTTTTTATAAATCTTTTTTTATGGCTTGCTTGGTTCTAATAAAAAGAGATTGACCACATAACATCATACACTGATCTGGTGTTCTGAAGCATACATCTTCAGACATCATTCCTGTTCCCCCCATCCACCCCCTCGTCTCCCACCACACCCGTAAGTTAGGATCGAAAAGCAGTGCCCCCGCGTCAGGCTGGCAGGGTTGAGCACAGAGACAACCTCTGAAGCTGTTCCATTTGCCCCAAATTTTGGTCCACTTACAGGGACAATCCAACTTTCGTATATCACCCTCAGTGCCAACATGCTGCAGTCCATGTCTCTTTTCTACTCATCCAGGTGTGGAGCATGGACACTGCCCATAGTCGTGAAATGTTCCGTTTAGCTACGGTAAGCCCCAAAGTCATCCAGATCTGGTCCATCCGGCTTAGGTCTGTATCCCCACCAGACACTTAAAAGACACCATTAACCAGAGGTTCCGATCTCACTCCCACATAGGGTGTTCATTCAAGTGAGTAAGGACTCCCAAAAGGAATGGATCACTGGACAGCTCCAGATAATGTGGAAAAAGCTCCCCACTTGGTCACATTGTCTACGGCAGTTGGCATGTGTCTGTCTTCCCATCTTCGCCATGCAAAATTAGAAGGGTGAAGAATTTTAAGTTGCAATAGAAGCAAGACTTTATTGCAACCTCTGTCTGAGACATAAGGGCTTCAAACAATTCGTCATCCTCCAGTCCCTCCAAATCATACTCCTATTGTTCCCTTAATTATTGACGTGTATCTGGACAGTTGTTGATCAGTTTTTGGTAAATGAGGGAGATTATTCTTCATGGCATATGATCATCAAGCAACCTGTCTTCCAGGGGAGAGGAGACTCAGGGATGTCCTCTTCCCTGGAGAGCGTCACACAAAGTCGTATCTGCAAGAATCCAAAGGCCTCGGTGGCGATTTGGAACTCTTGTTGCAAGTCAATGAAGGGGATAACATCTTCCTGAGACCACAAGTCTCCCACCAATAAGGACCCAGTTATGGAAACCCGGTTGATTTCACAGTTTACCTGAGTCCCATAAAGGAGTGGCCTGGGTTGTCTTGTCTTCCCATCTCAGCGCTCCGAGCGCAGTGTGTCAGAGTTCTACTGTTACTGCGTGGGTCCTGTGAGTGTGGTCTGTCTAGGGTTCGCATGAATTACCCTAAGATATCCTCCTGGGTGCATGATCTTTCTGTCCATATGATATGCTGGTTCTTGTGTGGGGAGATGAACCCATGGTTAATGACCATGAGCTGCTCCTCACAATAGTATTCTTTAAAATTTGGCAGGGGGATTCTCCCATCATACCCTGCTCTTGTTAATTTGTTGAGTACTATTAGAGCTGGACCCTCATCCCATAGTAGTGTTTTAATTTTGCTCTCTATTGCTCTGACGTAGGTTGCAGGGGTTGGGCAAGGTGTGTTATGTAGGGCATAGAGGAAGCGAGGTAGAGCGCTGTTCTGCCAAGCAAGGAGAGTGATTGAGATCTCCAGTGTTGGACATCATTTTTAAGATGCTGGAATGGTAGTAGAAGGTTCTTAAGGTAGAATAGATCTGGATATGGAGTGACATAGATCCCTAGGTATTGGAGCCCGAGGGTGGCAATCTGCACAACACAATCTTGGGGCAATCGTGGCATCTGCCCACTCCGGGCAAATATTAGGGATTTTGCCCAATTGATAGTGTATACCAAATAGTTGCTAAATTGAGTGAGTATATGCGTTACTCTGCCGAGCGAGAAGAACGGGTCTGTCATATAAAGCAAAATATAGTCTGCATAAATTGATATCTTGTCTTCCCTGTGTTTGGTCCATTGGACCCCATGGGTTATTGGGTCCGTCTTTACCCAAGCAGCTAGGGGTTTCAATATGAGATAAAAAATGAATGGTGAAAGTGGACGTCCCTGTCTGGTACCACGCCAGAGTCTGAACCTCTGGGATATTCCCCCGTTAGCAGTAACTTGTGCTAGGGGCTCTGTATACAGGAGCTGTATCCAAGACAGATATATAAGGCCGAAGCCCAGCTTGGACAACACTTCAAAAAGATACAACCATTCAATCGTGTCTAAAGCCATTGGGCTTCCAAGGAAAGGACTAGAGTATTGTTCTGGAATTTTTTGGCCTGGCTCAAATCCCCATGGAGATATCATAAGTTGAGAGCAATGTTACGTCTGGCATAAAACCAGATTGATGTGGGTGGACGAGCTTGGTGATGAGTCGAGGTAGTCAGGAGGCCAAGAGTTTGGCAAGAATTTTTATGTCAGCATTAAGAAGCTAAATTGCCCTGTATGAGGCACAACATTCTGGAGGTTTATCCTCCTTATGAAAAACAACAATGGATGCAAGTCTTTGGTCTCTAGGAAGGAAGTCCCAATCTCAACTTTCATTGTACATCCATATCAGATGTGGGGTGAGCTTTGTGGCATTTATCTTGTAGAGCTCAATAAGCAGTCCTTTGGGTCCCACCACCTTACAGGAGTTTAAACTGCAGATTGCTCAGACTATCTCTTCCTCAGTGAGATCTTCTTCTACAAGTCCTCAGTCATGAGTCTGGGGAGCTGTAGGTCGACCAGGAGTTCACTTGAATCCTCTGTTGTAGTGTTAGACACTGGGGTATATAGGTGGGTATAAAAAGTTGCAAAGGCCTCTGCGATTCCCTGTCTGTCTCCTGCATGTTCACCACCATCAGTCTGAACTTCTAGTACCCATCTGTCTGCCCGCTCCTGTTTATGGAGCCAAGCTAGGAGCTTCCCAGCTTTGTCACCCACCTCATAAAGGTGTTGTTGTGTTGCTCTCTGTTGAGACCTGACTGCATCTGACGCTGCGTCCTTATATTCTTGCTGTTTAAGGGTCAGCATGTGTTTAATATTAGGAAGGCTTTGAGCATTTAGTTTAGACTCGAACTCAAGGATCTCTTATTCAAGCGCATCCAGCACAACTCTCTGATCTTTTGGGGGACTTCAGTAATTCTGGGGATTTTAAAATACCAGAGGTTGAGTCTGATGTTATAGCTTTTGCGTCCACTGCCTAGGCTATAGAAGTCCTAAATCGGGAAGTGGTCAGTGATACCCCTAGCCAGATGTCAGACCTTCCGGAATTGAGGGAGGTGATGGGCCAAGGTGAGGATATAACCAATAAGCGAGAGTCTACCATGGACCCCTGAATGGAAAATATATTGCAGTGTGGTAGGGCTAAGGGTACGCCATGTATCAACAAGGCCCAGGGCTGAGAGAAAGTCAGCTAATGGGCGGCAGCAAGAAGTCGCCTGTCTTGGGGGCTACCGGTTCGTTGCTACACATAGCGCCGTGTTAAGGTTCCCTCTCATCAGAAGCTCCCCCTCTAGTAGTGCAAGTAGGATAGCACTCAAATCTGGGAGTGTAGTGTTGTGCAAGCGAGGCAGGATATAGGTGGAAATTATATTGATGTTCCCCCCCTCCCACACCCTGACAGGGCTACACGTGCTAAATTTATCGATCCAGGTGCTTTGGACTGTAAAGGGGAGCATCTTTTTCATTAGCACCCTGACTCCTGTCGAGCCAGCGGTATAACACGCGTGGCTACCATCCTATACGCCCTCCTATCCAGTGCCTGACAGGTATTTACCATCAAGTGTGTCTCCTGAAAGAGGACCATATCTGGGGAGTAACGCTTTATGAATTGTACAACTACTCCTCTTTTAATTTTATCCCCCAGACCACTGCCATTACAAGCCATAAGATTGTTGTGGGTGTCACCTAACCTGTCAGCCATAATATGTATTATGAGGAAGGGTCCCCCGCCCATGGAGCACAATCAGAGTCTGGGGGCCGGGTCAAGAACTCATTTTGTGTAATGAGGACTCCTATCAGTGTGGATATGGTATAAAGGGCTTACTGTAGGTAAAACAATGGAAAACAACAACTATAGCCCCAACTAAATCCCCCCACCCTCGGTCCCTGTGTAGTGGACTTGGAACTGCCCGCCCACCCCAATCATGCAGAGTGCCTATAGCTCCAAATCCACATTTAACTTATGGGTGACAGTGGCAACCAACAGCAGGCCCTCCACCCCCTACCCTGATTTTGAAGCAACACCTGTTACCAAAATCTTGCTTCTACAAACAGGAGCAGGTTGCCAGTTCCAGCACCGCCAGACATCAATTTCACAGTCATGAATGGTGGGTCATGTAACACCACCAGCGTTCGCAGTTGGTGAAAAATGGCGTACTGAATCCTCCTTTTTATCCCTCCCCTTCGAACCAATCTTTGTGCGACTGTTGCTCAGTCATTTGATGTTTTTGGCATTGCTGTAAGATCTTCCTAAAGTGCTGATTGGTTGAACATAGCTATCGATCTTAGGTGTCCTTGTCAAGTCCCTGCTGTTGTGGTTGCACCCTGGCTTTCTTTCCACCAACCTGTCTCCAGCTGTCGAGCCATTCCCATGCTGCATTGGAGGTTGCAAAGTGCCAGGTCTTCCCATTCTCAATCACTCTCAACTGTGCAGGAAACATCATGAAATATTTAATGTCACATTCCCTCAGGGCTGGTTTAACTTTGAGGGCGTTGCGTCGCAATCTTTGGACTCTGAGGGTAAAATTGGGAAAAAAAGTGATAGTGGTATTGTCAAGTTTGACCAGTGGGGCACTTACTGCTGTTTGGGGGTTAACATTCCGCCCACAATAGTTAAAAATGCATGCTATGATCATGCAATGCAGCATCCCTGGTTTCGGAGGTGGGGGCGTCTGGGACTCAGTGAGCCTGTCCAACAGAAAAGTAGTTTGAGAGGCCCTTAGGTTGCAAATGGTTAAGCATGAGGTCTTTGACAAAACGATCTATTGTAGGCCCCTCCAATCTCTCCGGCACTCTTCTTATGCAAATATTATTTCTTCGCGAGCGGCCTTTGAAGTCTTCAACCTTCGCCTCCAAAGTGTCCGTCGTGGCATGCAGCACCTGTGTTTGTTTCTTTAGGGTCTCTGTTTGGTCTTGGAGAGTGGTGATCGTATCTCCAGCTTTCTCCATGCAAGTTCCCAAATTGCATAGGTCTGCTCTTACTAGTCTGACCTCTGTGTAGACTGAGTGTATTTTGTCCTCTAGGGTGCCGCAGACTCCTTGTATGGCTGCCAAGATGTCTTTCAGGGTGGGGGCCTCACTGTCAGGGAATGACTGGTCCTTTGAGCTCCGTGGCTCCATCACTGCCGCTGCAGCCGACTGATCTTTGGGCAGAGTGTACTTCTCTACATTTGTTTGGAGTGCTCCATGCCCCACTTTGCCACCAGTCATTGCTGTTCCCCACTGCAGCCGCTATGCCTCACTATGGAAAATTGCCAGGAAAAGGAGAAGTGGGGACCCACTTTGGTATTTTCTGCCATCCCGTCAGAGGGAGGGTGGTGAATGGGCAAGGTCTGTGGGTCCTCCTGTAGCCTATCAGTGTTCCCTACGGCAGCCTCTTAGGGCTCCTTGAATGTTATTGCTAGGCTGCTGTAGGTTGAGTTAGGAGGTCTCTGTGACTCGCCTGGGTATATCAAGGTGCCAAAGGAGAGGTTGTTATGTAGGCTGCTCTCCTCCGGATGGGTGGGAGAGAGGGGGAGAAGGACACCCACTCAGTTGTAATGTTTCCCCCTCGACATCTGAGGGGACACTCCTAAAAGGAGCACCATAGTTTCTCTGTGGAGACCCCTGAAGTCAGCAGATCACTGTGGGCGAGGGGGGGCTGAATGGGGTAGCTCCCAGACCTGTGGCAGTGGTGCTTTAAATGGAAGGCAGTCTCTATTGCCGCTGGTGCAATCACAGTGCTCAGTTCGCTCTCCAGCAATGGATGGGGCACTCTGGCTGTATGTATTCCCTCAAGCCTCCCTGTTGCAGCTCTGCCGCTGCCAAAGTGGGCCAATGATCCTCCGGGAGTCAACTTCAGTGGCTGTGTACTGCGCTGGGTCTTGTGGGCCCCTGGTTGGGGTGGTGCACTCTCTGTGTCTGAGCCTACAAGCAGGAGGGTGGGAGGGAAGGATATCCAAGCCATGGCCAAGTAGTATTTTCTGCTGTGCATGCCTCCCCTGCAGCTCTCAGCCCCCCACCCATCAGGCAGCAGGTATAGTCGCCAGCCTCCTCCCGCCAGCCTTAGAGTTTCATACCTCGCGGGCCATGACTTCTAACCTCTGCCACAGTTTGTGTGCACCCTGGGCACTCCCACCTTCCAGTGCTGCAGGTTCAGACACCTCAGGCCTGCCACACAGCAAGAGGCTCCTAGTCACTGTGAGCCCTCGATGTTGAGGCCGCGGTGTGACGTCAGCCACTAGGGCCCATCTCGTAACAGGGTGGGAAACAATGGGTGGTGAAAATAACAGGGGATTTGGTATCCCCACGACTAGAAACCCTCCATTCTTTGGTTTCAGTGTCATGGGGAGCGGATATTGTGGTGGACGGCAGGGGAAACGTTTGGTGGGTTGCAGGAGCCGTTATAGCAAGTGGCCATCTCTTGTTCGATGGTTGGCCACCCCAACCCAGAACATGAATATTGTATTAACAAGTTTGATGGGCCCTCCATTCGAACCCCTACATTCTGGCCCCATCTAGTTCTTATCCTGGAAGGTAACATTCCTAGTCCCTATCACTTCACTCAGACATGGCAGTGAGCTTGGGCATTAACTTTAGAAGAACACTTCTTTCAGTTACATCAAGATATGGTGGTACTTTGTACCAATCCTAAATTTCTTCCAAAGGTGGTTTCATCAATCTCATCTTAATCAATCTATTAAATTGCCTGTCTTTTTCCCCCAACCTTACTCATTTGTGAAAAGGGATTTACATACTTTAGACGTAAAAAGAGCTCTTATGTGCTATATTGATAGAACTAAATCATTCAAGAATACACAACTTGTTGTTGCTTTTTCAAAACCACACAAAGGAAGGGCCATCTGTAAGAAAGGCATTGCATGTTGGATTGTTAGATGCATCTAAATGTGCAATGCTAAAGCTAAAAGTACTTTACCTGTCCCTCCTAGAGCTCACTCCACTCATAAAGAAGGAGATGTATACATATAGCTGACATATGTAAATCAGCTACATGGTCTGCACCGCATTTACAAACCACTACTGTGGAGATGTGCTGGCCTTTCACCAAGCCAATGTGGGCTAAGCAGATCTGCGTATCTGCGTACATTATTTCAAACATCTGTAACCTCCACAGGTTTGCAACTGCTTATGGACGACTGCTTTACAGTGTTTGCTAAGCAACTGTATCTACAGCCACACATGCCTTGAACGGAAAATATTACTTATCCAGTAAGGATCTGTAGATTCACATGCACCCACCCTCCTCCCCTGACATCTGTGTGTGCTTTAAGTTATTTTTATGGGTCATCACACACTCTTTTAGCATGGCCATCTCTTTATGCTACAGTTTGTTTACCGTTTCTCACTCGCCATGTGGGAAAAGATTCTAACAATGGTGTCGATGGCCATGCACATTAACAGCAAGAGGAGGAGTCACACTACCTTCTGACTCGAAAAACTTTCTCCGTAGAAAACCAACTTTCACACATTCATGCTCAACACTAGATAGCACGATTATGCTAAACATGCGAATCTACAACACTATGGCGCAGGTTTGTGAGGGCCTAGTGCCATTCCAACACCACATAGGCGCCATTTTTTTTACATTGAGGTGGCGTTAGAAGGCCACAAACGTCACGCCATATTTACAAAGCAGCGCAATACTTGCATTGCGCTACTTTGTAACCCCTTGTGCCACATTATGCCTGCGCCATGCATAATGGATGCAAGGGGGTGGGGGCGTTCCGTCACTAGGGGGTAGAAAAAAATGGCACAATGAAATTAAGAGATTTCTTTGCGTCATTTTTAACTGCATTTTTAACGCCTGCTAAGAGCAGGCATTAAAAAAAGGCTCCCATTGTTTCCAATGGTCCTCTGGGTGCTTTGCAGGATTAGCGTCAACATTTTTTACGCTAATCCTGCAAAGCACTGGACCAGCGTAAAAAATCATGACACTAGTAGTCCCCCTGACTACTGCCATGGTGCGCTGTATTTTAAATACGGAGCACACATGGTGGCGTTAGGGGGGCGCTAAGAGGCAAAAGAAAAGTGGCGCTGCACTAGGTGCAGCACCAACCACTTTTCATATATCTGCACCTACATGCCATGAACAGATGCTTCCTGGGTAAGTAATATTATCCTTGTAAGCCTGTGTGAAATTCTCATCCTCTCTTTCCTTTGCTGAAATTAAGTGAAAAGGCCAAAACAATTATGCAAAATGTTGATTGTCCATTTTGTGTTATTTTTACCATAAAATGCATCCATTGTGAACGTGAGGACACATTTTGAACTAAAAATAGTGTAAAAATCTATACGACGCAAACAGCAGCCTCTCGTGTTCTGCTCTTTCATACTGTCCCTGTGTCCCCATGGTAGGCTTTTTACCCCAAGGACATCTGAATTACGCAGCATGGGGACCCCAACATTTTGCGTAACAAGCGTAATGTGAAATATCGCAAATTACGCAAGATGCAAGTGACATAATTGAAAGGTTGCCTGGCCCTAAATCTGTCACGTAATTCCGACCTCTACCTGACCTTCTTGCATCCGGGGCGCTTCGATTGGTAAATTATTTGTTAGTGCTCTCTTTACCTATTGCAGCATTAGCTGCTGCCTTCCAAAAACGTCATTTCTGGAGGTGACAAGAGCTAAAGGGGCTGCCATGGGAAAGCTGCACGTGCCTGTTGCGCAGCGACTTCCTACTTTCTGTTAAATTGCCTAAGAGTCATCATGGTCTTGTCCTACCTCGGCTGGTGTCATGCATGAGTTAAGTCCTGCAAAATGAGCTCTCTTTATTTCAATGTATACTCTCCATTGGCCATCCAATCACACTTGCAGGCTGGCTGGTTCAGTGGAGAGGCAATCTGAGACTCTTCAGCTCCTTAGGAGCCACACGCTGAGCTTCAAGTAGCAGTGCCCCTGCCACCTGGCCACTTATGGTCATGGCCAACAGTAGTGTAATGGGTGCAGTGTCACCAGTTTCCATGGGTCTCAGAGGCCCACTTCACCCAATTTAATGGCTGTTTTTACAACCAAACTAGTGGATGGTGGCCCAATTACCGTACCTATAATAGGGCCTCGCGTGCCCTTGTTAGGCCACTGTCTGCGTACGTTGAAACTGAGTGAACTTGAGAAAAAGCAAGGGAAATAAATTGCCTTTGAAAAAAATCTTCTTTTGAGAGGAGACCAGTTGGGCCAGTGTTAGTGAAGAGGCTCTCTCGGCTGCGCTGGATAACATCATGTGGATTGAACATTTTCAAAATGCAGTGTGTTCCTAACCAATATCCATTGTATTGTTTTTGTTTCCTCTGTGTGCGGCAGTGTGCCAAGATACTGACCACGCATGCAGCGCAGTGAGAAGCTAACATGCTGTCATTCATAACTCACAATCGGATTTCCTCATCAGAGACGAACCCACCTACAATCCTTTGGCAGCCACTGGAATTTGGTGAATAAGTAAACTGTTAGGTGAAGTTTCATTTAAGACGCGTTACTGTCTTGGACTGTACATCTTCATGAACCCGAGTCACTGAACTTTAATACTTAACTAAGTACTTGCTGAAAGCTTACATAAATATACTAAATAGCTAAAATGTTACTCGCCTAACCACTACTTATTGATCAGCAATGTTCTTTGTGATTTCTTCAGCACCATCCATCAAACTATTCATTATCAATAAATATAAGGCTACAAAAACAAAGAGTAGCTGGAAAGCGGAGTATTTTTACACATACGCATGTAAAAATCCCTTGACATGAAATACCAACATTCTACAGTCACAATGGGTGATCTTGGGCAGATAACCTGAACCGTACAATGCCACTGCATAAAAGAGGAAGACCACCTGGTGAGTGAATTATGGGGCATATTTACAGGAAAGTGGCACCAACAACACCATGTGTGCCCCGTATTTACAATACAGTGCACCATGGCACACGTTAGGGACATAGGGCCTCTTTACAACATTGGCAGGCGGCAAGCGCCACCCGCCAAGTTGTAACCGCCATGCGTCCGCCAATGCGGCCGCACTTCCGCGGTGTCCATTTTGACATCCCACCTGGGTCGGTGGGCGGAAACCAAAATTCCGCCCGCCGGCCCAGCGGGGATGTGGGCTGCAACATCCGGCGGTGTTGCGGCTGTGCGACGGGTGCAGTTGCACCTGTAGCGCTTTTCACTGTCTGCATAGCAGACAGTGAAAAGCTGCATGGGGCCCTGTCAGGGGCCCCCTGCACAGCCCATGCCAGTGGCATGGGCAGTGCAGGGGCCCCACGACTCCCCGTTCCGCCAGCCTTTTCCTGTCGGTGCAAACCGCCAGAAAAAGGCTGGCGGTCGGGGACTCGTAATCGTAACTCGCAGCGCTGCCCAGGCAGATTATCACCGCCGGGCAAAAAATGGCAGAATATCGCCGGCCCCGGCGGTGCGACGCCGCGGTCGTAATACACAAGGAAGCACCGCCAGCCTGTTGGCGGTGCTTCCGTAGACCGCCAGGGTCAAAATGACCCCCAAAGTGTCAATAATTGGATGCTATTGTGGCACTTTGGTGGACTAGCTCCATAAATTATTGCGCTAATCCACCAAAGTCAAAGGAGGCCCATTCCAAACAATAGGAGTGTCACTATAACGCCTGCTGAAAGCATGCGTTAAAAATTGCGCTTAAACGCCATTTTTTTGGGTCTCCCTGCATCGGGATGCCCCATTGCATACATTAAGCCTGGCGCAGGCATGATGTGGTGCAGGGGTTTACAAAGTGGGTCAATGCATGTATTGGGCCACTTTGTAAATACGGCACAAGGAAAATGCCTCCTTTACGCCACATTAGCATAAAAAATTACGCTAATATGTTGCAAGCAGGCGCAAGAAGCTTGTAAATATGCCCCTATATGTCCTAACTAGAACAATAATCTACAGAACTGGGAGTCAGATCATGTTAACCAGAGGGTATTATTGTGTTGTTTACAACTGATTACATAACTATCCATATGAATGCTTACTTTTGGCAGATAAGGAACCGAGACAAGAGGAGGGAAGTGATATGGGTAAGATGTCATAATCTGGGTACACAAACTGGGATACAAAGCAAATTTATTTGATTGTGAAGGCTGCAACATATCCAGTCACCACATCTTCTGTATCTACGGTGACCTGGAGATCCAGAGTGACTTGCAAAAAAGGAACACTAGTGCCAATAAGTAAAGACACAGAAAATGTTCTCTGTCTATTATGTGAAGGCATTAGGGAGATATTTATAATTTTTGGTGCAAAACTGCACTAACCCAGTTTTGCACCAAAAAGTTTAGCACCAGCTTGCGTCATTCCTGAGCACCAGTTGGGTGCCATATTTATGGAATGGCGCAAGCAGTGCAAAGGGTGGGCTAGTGTGTTTACGTTAGTCGGGTGGGGCTAGCGGTATTGGACAAGGGGGTTTTGCACCAAAAAAATGACGTTAGGCTAGTTAGAGTAAAAAAAGACTACTCTAACCAGCCTAGCGTTATTTTCTGATGTAAAACCATCCATACCACATGAATTCCATCTTATAAAAGACAGGAGTCATGCCCACCACCCTAATGGCCAGCACAGGGGACCAGTGTCCCCTGGGCATGGCCATCGCACCTTGTGCCATGCAGGGGGCCCCAAGTTGGGCCCCAATGGCACTTTAATTGGAAAAAAAATACTTACCTATACTTACCTTACTTGCTTGGGATGGGGTCCCCAATCCACCGGTGTCCCTCTGGTGTGGGTGGGGGTGTTCCTGGGGCTTGAGGAGGGCACCTGTGGACCCATTCCATGGTGTTTAAGCATGGAAATGGGTCCACAGGTCCCTTAATGCCTGGTCTGACCCAGGCGTTAAATAATAGTGCAATTATTTAGCCCCTCCTCCCACCCGTGCATCATTTTAGCACCGGGGATAAATATGGGGCTATGGTGTTAGCACCATTTTTTAGATGCGAACGCCTGCCTTGCATCTCATTGATGCAAGGTGGGTTCACGCATCTGAAAATGGTACAAACTCCAATATTTTGTCGTCAGACGCTGAATTTGCGTTAAAAAACAATGACGGAAATTCACCGCAAATGTGGTGTAAATATGCCCCTTAGTTTGAAAAGTGTGTTGTGCAAATTTACCCATTCACTTCCTCGCAGAGTTAATGTGCCAACCCGGCCTCAATGCTGCTGAATGATGCTGAATTGGATAAAACACATTAGAAGTGACAAGCCACCAATCCTTTTGCTGCGTGTGGACTCACCATCATGCCATCCAAAAAACTTTGTGCTACTGCAAAAGCCTATGCATTACACTATGCTGTATTTTCAATCTACAGCCAAGGGCAGCTGATTCTGTCAGTCGCCCTATCAGCAAATGCAGGGAACTGTGCCCATAGTGAGAGATTTCATATGCGGCCACCATCTTCAGACGTCCAAACACTATCTGTTCCCAATGGAGACAGCTGCTGTGGGTGTTGGGTATTATTGAGAAGACGGTCGTGCCTGAGCACCAAGAAACCTTCTGTTTTGTTAACTGACTCACGTTTTACACACTGCACATAACATCAAAGGGCAATTACTTTATTGGCAAATGATTGAAACAGAACGGGGCACAAGTTTGCTTGCAACGTAAATAAAAATATATAGATATCTGGACATGGAGTGGATTAATTTTGATGTTAAGGTGCCACGCCTTAAGTGCAATTACTCCAGAGGGCCCGCTAAGATACTTGACTTCGACCGATTGACAATGATAAAACAGCAAACTGAAGATTTTATGCCTACTTCTGCATGCCCTTTTAGATATTTAGAGACAGTTCATCACTTCAGATACACACCAGATACAATCAAAAACTTAGTTAAGTTTAAGTATTTACAAGACCTTTACTTTCGCACTTTAAGTTATAACATATCAGGACGGCGACGTCATATTACAAAATGAACCCTCGATATTATTTTGCCCCGCGTGGTTAAATTTGGTTTTGTAATTTCCAAATGAAGAAATTAGAAACGTGGGTTCTTCTTTTGCACGCTGCTGTGGAAGAAGTTATTTAGAACATAGTCAGTGTTTATTTCTAATAAAGCAATGCATTCAGTGTGAACTAACTGCCAAATTAAGATCTGTTGATAACGCCTACGCACTTATAACAGAACAAAGGCCCATATCTATACTTTTTTAGCACTGAATTTGCGTAATTTTTTGACGCAAAAGAGGTGCAAACTTACAAAATAGGGGCACAAACGTACAAAATACAATTGTATTTTGTACATTTGCGCCTCTTTTGCATAAAAAAAGAACGCAAATGCGGCACTAAAAAAGTATAAATATGGGCCTAAGTGTAAACATGAATAATTTACTTCCGAAACACACTGCTCCATGCACTCAATCGGAAATGAATTCCGCTTTATAAGTAGAGATCCTTTCTGTAGAGCTTTTCTAGGCTGCAACATGCACAAAGGTTTGTTTTTAAGATAGAAATGTGTAAAAAACAGTTGTAGCGGCATGGGGCGTGAAGAGAGATCTGACTGATCGTTATTTAAAATAAATAACCTGAGGTGTGGAAAACAGTAGAAGCCATCACCAGTGTGCGCGTCTGCTGGTAACCTATGTGTTGCAAAGGGCCCTCTCTGCAGGGTTATCCCCAAACTTTTTGCCTTTCTCCTTCTATATCTCTGACCCTCTTTTTGTTGGCTTTAGGACTGCTAAACAGTGCTACAGTGCATGTGCTCTCTTCCTTAAAACATTGTATAATTGGCTTACTCCTATTTGGTTTATTTAATTTACCTGTAAGTCTCTTGAAAAGTGTTATACCATATACCCAGGGCCTGCAAATCAAATTCTTCTGGTGAGCCTGCAGCACTGATTGTGCCACCCACAGAAGTAGCCATTCAAACTTGTCTCAGGCCTGCCACTGCAGCGCTTGTGTGTGCAGTGTACTACAACATTGACTTGGCAAGTCAAACTACTTGCCAAGGCCTAAGCTCCCTTGTTACTACACCTAAGTCCCCCCTTAAGTAGGCCCTAGATAGCTAATGGGCAGGGTGTTGTGTATGGAAATGGTTGATGGGTACCTTTATGTTTTTGCATATTCTAGTGGTGACAGTCAATCTCGTTTTTCACTTCTTTGAACACTGCTCGACTCATAGGTTTGCTTTGGGAATTCCCCAACATATGTCTAAGTTGTAATGTCTTATCTGTGAGGAGTAGCTTGAGCATGTTTGGAATTGTAGTGAGAAATCCTTCTTACTAATGTAGGTGGATTTTACATTACTATTTTAGAAATGGACACATTTAGAAAGTGGGCATTTCTCTGTGCTAATAATGCTAGTGCTTTGCAGCCTGACTCCAATCCACATCTGAGGCAGATTGACAGCTCCACTTGGTGCATACTTTCCACACAGCCATCACATAGGAAGGGCTGGGTGTGACAGAAGAGACATCTGCGTACCGATAGTCATCCTGGGCTGGGGAGGGGGGGACATTCACACCTTATATGTGAATAAGGTGTGGCCTCACACAATAGGCTGATTAACCCATATTGATGTCTGGAGACAGGGCTGGGTTGAAAGGGTATTGTGCTTCACTTAAAAGGTTTTTTTTTAAGTATAGGGGCGCTGACCCCCTGATGTGAGAGCACTTTTGGAACTGGGACTGATCCTCTATCTGAAGGACTGCTGAGCTGCACGTAGGACTCATCTGGACTGCTCTTCTGTTGTTGCCCTGCTACCTGCTACTGGCTGGGTGGCATAAAGGATTCACTAGGATTGCTTTTCTGCTTGTTGTCCTGCTGCCAGCTGCCCCCTGATTCTGAGCGCAATTGGCAGGAGGAACCCCCATTTCACCTCCTTGCTTGTGATGTGCTGGTCTTCCTTCCCCTGTTGTGCTCCCTCCAAGCGCCTCCCAAGGAGTCCAGCGCAGGGGGAGTACTGGTTACTGCTCCTTGGGCTGTGTACCCTAGCGCGTGGGAATCGCTTTTACCTCCTAGTATGTGCAGAGCTCTCTTTCCTTTCAGGGCATGTTGAAGCTGAAGTGCGTGCAATGTTTTTGAACTAGGACAGCACCCAGAGCTGCCTGTGACGTGGACCCGCACCTTCTGCAGTGCAGGAACCCTGCCTCATTGTGTCTCTCCGACTGGGAGTGGTGCCTCGGGCTGGGGAGAGGAAGCACCCACCCTGTCTGACCTGTGACTCCATTGCCAGAGCAACAAGGAAATCCTGGATGATGCTGGCACCACAGACCCCTCACTCCAGGGAGCAGACCTCAATGGAGTGAGGCCGCTAGGAGCTGACAGAAGAGGGGGCTGTGGTTGTCCTGCACTTAAGTAAGCCACTGCACCACAGGGCCCACCCCCATATATTTCCCCTGCAGAGCAACCCCTCTCTCTGGGTCAGGAAGGAATCCTACTTGAAGTCAGGACCAGCTCCCAACAGCTCGTCCTTGCATCAGCTGCACTGCGCGGCCACAGACAGTTGCCTTCTGAATTCCCACAATTCAGACAGCATGGGGAGACGAAGGGAGGTTTCCCCCTGCCGGAGACAGCAGGATTACCTAACCTGGCATTGCAAGGTACTGTACCTTTACACAGGAACCTGTGGAGCTGTTCTAACTCACCTGGCTCCGTGTGGCGGTTCCGCACCACTTGTGCCCCTCCCTGCCATGCAGGACCACACTTGGTGAGGTCCGGGGGCACTTATGAAGTACTGGATATATTAAGGCCAAACAATTGTACACATGGCAATAATGCAACACCTGTGGTTGCTTACTTGATACTGCCTTGCTAACCAAAGTGCATCTACATTGTTTAGGATTACCGTATATCTCAGGTTAGGCGGGCAGGGGCTCCGGCAACCTATGCTTTGTGCATCAACACACTCATTGCGACCAGGCCACTACAATGACCGTAATCCTGATAATAGGTGAGTGGGGGTTCCTGTAACTATGTTCCTGCACCATTATTGATGTGCGCATGGTAGTCTGTGATGACGCGTGTTTTGTGTCTAGCCTAACTATTGCATGTTATGCCCTGATACTGTTATCATGATCAGTCTTGCATTAACAGCTTCCTGAGTACCAGGTAATGCCTTATGTAAGGGCAGGGGCACTGTGACATATGTGCGTAGGGGAGTAACTGGTGGTTCATGTATTCATGTGGTACTGTCTGTGGTGATACTTATGCTCTATTACTTCATGCCCTACTGTGGTTATGAGGGTCGTTATGATATCTGCACAGTACAGTATGAATCATGTCATTTTGGTGATATATATTTATATAAAATATAAGAACATATTTTTTAAATAAACTTGTGTGGAGCTTTTTTTGTGGCGTATTTATCGTGTCACTGGTGTGAGGGTGTTACACAAATGGTTATGCATTACCTCTGGGGATAAGCCTAACTGCTCTGTGCCAAGCTACCGGGATTGAGCACAGGTTATCTTTAGCTTATAACTGACTTGCCCTGACTAGAGAGGTGGGTTCTGCCTGGCTGAGGTGCATACCTTAGCAAACCAGAAACCTCATTTCTAACACTACGCTTAATGCCAAGATACCGCAGAGTTCAAAAGATTTCTCCTGCCCCTGCAGACTGTTTACCCCCTACCTCCATGCTAGCTGAGCAAGTAATGCGTAGAAGACCCGACCTGCTGCAGCCCCAGGGCAGCGGAGGAGGAACAATAATCTGCTGCTGCACATATTTACATGTGACGCAAGCGACATGCACGCTCCATAATGGAGTACGAGCGCTGGGTGAAGAAAGGGTGGGTGCGGCTGCAGGGAACTCTCTACCTAACACAGTGTGGCGTGGAGACATCTACACAGTTGTTTTATTAGATATTAATGCTATGGAATGAAAAACTCAGCTGCTATCCGGGGCAAAACAAGACCCCTTCACTTTCATAGTTCACCTTTGGAAAAGTGTGAACCGTAAAGCACTTGCAACACAGGGGCTGCAAGCCACTGAATGTCTGAATTTGCATATGTTGCAGGATTCTACAGCAGGCAGTCATTGTCTGTTTCTAAGCATGTTTATTTTGTCTGTCTTGGTCCAAAATCTTTCACCAGAACAGGGCTCCCTGGTCACCCAGTGAGAAGAATATGTATGTGCTCTAGGACTCCAGAAACACTGCAGCTGTGATATGGCAGTTTCTAGTCGACTACATTAGAAAAAAGTGGTAATTTCAGATATTAATTTCAGTACATAAACATAACTGCTTGGTTGTACAGGCTATACCGCCACTCAACGTGTCATACATTACTGTGCCTAATTTATGAATTTGTCATACATATGCACACTGAAAACTTGACAAGTATGTTCTCATTGACCACTCCCCCACAGCATCTCAATACAGGCATGTCAATCATGTTCTGCTTGTTGCTTTCATTTCAGCCACCCAGGTGCAGTCCATTGTCTCTTGTCTACTCTCTCCAGCTGTTGACGAGCGGTGTGGATAGAGTAGACTTGCACAGAGGAGAGAGGACAAGAGTGGCATAGAGTCAGAGCCAGCCTTTGCTAAGATAGCGCCCTGGGCATGGGAGGAGAGAAATTTGGCGCCCTTGCTAATGGTAGTGAATTAAATAAAGCAGCAGGGGGTTCCTTTTGTGTTCTCTGGTCAGTGCCTGGAAGGGACCGTCCCCTAAACACAAACATCCCTGGACTGCCCCCTGCTCACCTAAATCACCGATAGGTTAGCTACCTCACGCACATGATGATTTTGTTGATGTGTGTCAGCAGACGTCACAGGGTGAAGGGAGGGCAAGGAAGTGAATTAAAGGGGTGTTAAAAACATCGCCTGCGGTATGATAAAGAAGGACTAAAACCACTTTAAACTGGCATACCAGACACAAACAAAACGACAAGGACAAGGCTGGAGCAAGGTGCTGCTGTTGGCATAACCTTAATGCACATAGCTCCATGCGCCACTCAGAGTATTGGTGCCCTGGGCCTGGGTCCAGCTTGCCCATGCTAAAGGCTGGCCCGGTATAGAATAAATTGGCATACTGTAGAATAGTTTAGTATCCAGTGTGCTGGAGTAGAGTGGAGTGGCATAGAATAGAGGGACGTAGAGTAGAGTGGCATCGAGCGGAGTCATGAAGAGTGGAATAGAATGGTGTAGAGTGGCACAGAGTGGAGCGGCATGGAGCAGTGTAGAGTGGAGTGGAATAGCCTAAAGTGAAAAGGTGTAGATTGGAGCGGAGTGGCATACAGTAGAGTTGAGTGGCATAGAGTACAGTGGTGTAGTCACTTAGAGTAGAATTGTGCAGAGTGGAGTATAGTAAGGTGGGGTGGAGTGGCATGGAGTAGAGTGGAGTGGGGAAGACTGACATTGTGTGGAGTGGCATAGAGTGCTGTACAGGGGCGTAGTGAGATTGGGGGGGGGGGGTGAGCCTCAAATTGTCCAACAATATAATGTTAAAATACATTGTAACAGAAGCAGGGCGCATGAGAGAGGCTAAAGGGGCAGGGGAAAAGGAAAGGAATGAGAACTGGTAGGGGTACTTAGTGAGAGAATACACAATATTTTGTAAAATAGCCAACAGTTTTGAAGACTTTCAAAACAGAGGGAGTGAGTGTGTGTGTGCGTTTTTGTCTG
Organism: Pleurodeles waltl; assembly: GCF_031143425.1. NCBI lineage: Eukaryota > Metazoa > Chordata > Amphibia > Caudata > Salamandridae > Pleurodeles > Pleurodeles waltl. The sequence goes on from NC_090443.1 coordinate 332,991,223, forward strand.
TGTGTATGTAAATCCAACAGACTACTCACCAACCTCGACTGAAACCTTCTGAACACAACTATTTACCAGAAGCCCCTGGTGCCATAGAGTGGCACTGTATGGAGTGGCACAGAGCATAGTGGAGAGGCGTAAAGTAGAGTGGCATAGAGTAGCGCACAGTGGGTTGGTGTGTGATGGAGTCCACTAGCATAGAGTGGATTGGCATTGAGTGGAGTGGCATAGAGTTGCATAGAGTGGTGTAACATAGAGTGGGTGGAGTGGCATAGAGTGGTGTGGTGTGATGTAGAGTAGAGCACCACGGTGGCACACAGTAAAGTGGAATCGCATAGAGTAGAGTAGTGTTGAGTTCCGTTAAGTGGCATGGAGTGATGTTGTGAATAGTGGGGTAGAGTGGCGCAGAGAGGCATTCAGTGGAATGGAGTGGTTTAGAGTAGAGTGGCGTAGAGTGGACTGGCATAGAGTGGAATGGAGTAGAGTGGCACAGAGTAGAAAAGAGTGGAGTGGATTGCCATGGAGTGGAGCAATGTGGAGTAGACTGGAGTGGCGTAGAGTGGTATTGTGTGGAGTGCAATGGAGTGCTGTAGTGTGGCATTGTGTGGAGTGGCATGGGGTGGCGTAAAATAGAGTGGAGTGGGGTAGTGCAGTGTGGAGTGGCATAAAGCAGAGTGCAGTGGCATAGAGCAGAGTGGAGTAGAGAAGGATGGAGTATAGTGGCATAGAGTAGCATAGATTGAAGTGGCAAGGAGTAAAGTGCCATACAGTGAGTAACATGGTGTAGAGTGGAGTGGTGTAGAGTAGAGTTACAAAGAGTGGAGTGGCATAGAGTGGAGTAGCGTACAGTGGAGTGGTATACAGTGGAGTGATGAATAGTGATGTACAGTAGAGTGGCGTAGACTAGAGTACAGTGTCGTAGACCAGAGGGGCATAGAGTGGAGTGGCTTAGAGAAGAATTGTGTAGTGTAGAGTGATGTGGAGTGCATAGAATGGAGTGGTGTAGAGAGGAGTGGTGTACTGTGGAATGACATAGAGGGGAATAGAGTGACATAGTTTGGAGTGTTGTGGAGTGGCAAGGCATGGAAACGCGTGGAGTATAGTAGTGTGGAATAGAGTGGCATGGAGTGGCATGGAGTGACAGAGTAAAGTAGCATAGAGTGGTGTAAAGTAGAATGGCATAGAGTAGAGTGGAGTAGTATAGAGTAATGTGGTGTAGAGTAGTGTGGACTGACACAGATGAGTGGCATAGAGTGGCATGGAGTGGTGTAAAGTGTCAGAGTGGAATGGAGTGGTGTAAAGTGGCATAGAGTAAAGTGGTGTAGAGGCATAGAGTAAAGTCATTGGCACAGAGTAGAGTCTATTGATGTAGAGTGGCATAGAGTAGAGCAGCATACATTGGAGCGAAGTTGTATACAATGGCGTAGCGTGGAGTGGAGTGTTGTAGTGTGTACTGGTGTAGCATGGAGTAGAGCGGTAGCCAGTGTTGTGGTGTGGGATACAGTGGCATAGAGTGGAGTGCAGTGGTATTGTGTGTAGTGAAGCAGTGTATAGTAGAGTGCAGCAACATAGACTGGAGTGCCTCAGAGTGGAGTGGAATGGCATGGAGTGGCATAGAGTAAAGTGTAGTGGTGTAGAGTGGTGTGTAGGGGCTTAGAGTGGAGTTGCATAGAGTGGAGTAGAGTGGCAAGGAGTGGCATATGGTGGAGTGGCGCCATATGAAGTTAAATGGAGTACAGTGGAGTGGCATATAGTGGAGTGGCATAGAATGGAGTAACATAGAGTAGAGTAGCATAGACTAGTACAGCTGTGGGTGTAAGTAACTTAAACAAGAAACCAAACTTAAAACCAATGCTAAGGTATGGGGCATCAAAATGGAAACAGGGGAAGTGTCCTGAAAGGGGCACCTCAATCACAGCACAATCATCAGATGGACACTCAAGAGGAAGCAATTTATGCTTGGTTCATGCTCCTCAGAAACAAAAGGAAGTGATGCCAGGCACGGGCTGGCCAATTAGGAGGCAGCAAAAAAAAGTGGTGATGAATCCAATGAAGGGTAAGCAATGGGTGGGATCCGAGTCCTTTAGCGAAAACAATACTAAGCATGTGAGAGCACATGCGGCGAGTGCATGCGCTGTCACAGATGAGAACTAAAATGTGGTATTCATGGTTGGGGATTAATTTCCACTCTACATGACTGTAAGGCACTAAAGCAATATAATTATATCCCATCCACTACATCATTTACACTACATAGGCATAGTAAGCATATTATTACTTGTATCATCACATCCTCTACCTAATGCTATCACCTATTGTATTAATTTATTATACTTATCATGCGATGCTGGAGTTAGGTCAGATACAATATGATTGTCATCCAAGGCATTGTATTGAAAGGACACAGCAGTAATGCAAGACCATAGATAAACATCTCCACTACCCAACCAGACCCAGGGGCAGAAAGAAGCTGCATTTGAAGTCCCCTGTGGACCCATGATTCTATGCCAGATGGTCTCTAGAACACTCCCCTGAGGGATGACGAGGCAGTGGATGACAAAGTATCCACTACAGAGACCCAAGGGACAACCTAGGGCGGCTCTAAAGTTTCCACAGGAGAGGGCCACAAGAGGGGAAATCCCATAGACATTTGAGTTCAACTAAGTGAGATAGGGCAAGTAGGCAAGGTAGCAGGAGGAGATCCGTAGCTGGCAGGAGTGTGACAGCGTGCAGGAGCAGCATACCTAGGGGCCACAATGGCAGAATCCAAGCTCCCCAGAACCTGCCCAAACATTAGCCTCTGCTAAGTATGTGCTATCTTTAAAGGACACTCTAAAGCTATGCAGTAACAGTACAATAACCGGCAACCCTTCTTATCACTCATTGACTATATTGTATTGTATTGTAATAGTATTTATATAGTGCTCAGTACCCCTGATGAGGCGTCAAAGCACTTTTTGGCGAGTAGCATGCTACTTCGGAGCCCAATAGGAATTAGTGATGGATTAGTATAGGGAAATATGAGTTCAGTTTTAGTATTTTTATGAGTTAATTTGAGCAGAGGACATGTGAGTTTATTAGTTGGATTGACAATAGTAATGGGGGGCTAGAGGAGGGAAGAATCCAGAAGTGTTAATTAGGAGTTTATAGTAATAGGATGAGGCTTCGGATGAGTAAAGGAGAGATGGAGGAGGGAAGAGTCTGTGGAAAGGGATAGGGAGATCATAGTAGCGTATGGGGTTTTGGATGAGTCAAGGTGAGATAAATGAGGGAGAATTTATCAGGGTTGTTTGGGAGATCATGGTAGTAAAGTGAGGTTTGGGTGAGCTAAATGTGGAAGAGGAGGGAAGAGCTTGGGCAGGGTTATTTGGAGTTGAAAGTAGTAGAATGGGTTTGGGATGAGTCAGAGTGGGGATGGAGGATAGATTGATAGAGACATGACATATGGTGATGGGTCGACACAGTAAAGCTTACAAGAGAGTAAATTTATATTATATTTATTTATTTATAATTGTATTTTTATATATATATATAGATATACTTTATTAATCATTATCTTATTTTTCTTTAATTTATTTATTCATTATTATTTATTTATTTATTTATTTTTACTTTAAATTACTTATTTATAATTTGAGTTTTATTTATAGATTTTATTTAATTTATTTGTATATACAAATATATATATATATATATATATATATATATATATATAAATATACATATTCACATACCTATACATATTTAATTGTGAGTAAATATACATTTGGTAAACAGGTAGAGTATGTGTGTAATTTATTGTTATGACATAGTACCGATACATATTTCCTAAAGAACTATACGTATCTAGAATATACACATATTCAGATTAAAATATTTATCAACACAGGCATACGCAGTCCATTGCTGTTTGAGTATGGTGGTTATAAAGGAAAGAGCCAACTCTTAAGTAGTCTTCTGAAGACAAGATAGTTATCCGTAGATCTTATATTTGGGGGTAATGAATTCTATAGTATGGCTGCTTGAACGGAGAAGAATGTACCACCTATAGTCTTTTTCTTGTATGGCGGTGTTCTAAGGCTGGGTGCCAATCTTGAGCGGAGATTTATTTGTTGAATGCATTTGGTTATTTTGTTTCTGACAAAAAGTGGTCCTGTTCCATGTATAGCTTTGTGGATGATATGAAGCAGCTTGAAGGTGGATCTTCTGGCAACAGGTAACCAGTGTAGTGCTCTCAAGGCAGGGGAGATGTGGGCTTGCAGATTTTCATGTAATAGTAGTCTGGCAGCGGAGTTTTGAATATGTTGTAATTTTTTCATAATAGATAGAGATGATCCATGGTAGAGGTCATTGGCATAATCCAGTTTGGATAGTACAAGAGAAATAGTAGCCTGTACCTTGTGTGGAAATCCGACGTGGGGGAAGGTGCGTCGCAGAGTCTTCAAGGTGATGAAGCTTGCTCGTGCTACTTTGTCCACTTGGGCATTCATAGTTAACTTGGAGTCCATGGTAATTCCGAGGTTTTTAACTTCCTTGGATAAATGAGGAGGTGGTCTGAGATCGTCAGGCTAGGCGCACAGTGGATCTTATATGCTTTCTTTTGACACTGTACCGCACTCTGCTGCTTTTTGGCTAGGTTTGTGCTATGAAATAGCACATACATATAGAAAATACTGTCACCACCACTATGCAAGCACCAGAGACACCCAGTGCCAGCAGAGCAATTACCTAATCAGAGGCACCAAGAATTTGCATGGGAAGGAGAATAGAAGAGGCAGTGACTCCAAACCACAGACCAAGGGAAGTACAACCCAAACACTGGAACACTACTCGCTCACAAACATAATTGTAGACAGAGAAAAGAACTAGAGGCCCAACCACCAGCATAACACAGCATTGAAGAACCAAACCTTAGCTCCCAGCATCTCGGCAAGAGATATGACTCAGCTTTCCATTCCTCACTGAGGCTAAAGTTCCATAACTGTGCATTTGAGCCAGCAGTACCCATGGCACAGCTAAACATACAAGCATGCAGTTTGGCACCTTAGCTCAAGGAAGTAGTGGGTAATAGGCAGACAAGCTGGCTGTACGTTTCTGATCCACTCCACTGCTCACAGTACTGGCTCCTGCCAGAAGGAAAACCCCAACTGCATATGCAGAAGAGAAGCACCCCAAACCCCTCTCTCCAAGAACCAGACATGGCCAACAGCACCTCAGCACCGCAAACAGCAATGGGGTAATAATGTACTCAGCAACTGAATCTCCAAATGCCAAATCCAAGGATCCCTCTGCTCACGCAAAACCCACACCACCAAACCACTAACTACTCCTTTTGTCGCCATCAACCCAAAACGGAGAAATCATTTCCAAACAACCCTCATCCAAATGTTCACATATGACGCATCCACCCCACTCCATGCACGAGACAGGCAGACCAACGGCAAATAGAAGGAGGCCAAAGCCCAGCAAGGCCGTCATGCACCTGAAGTTCTTCATCTCAGTCAGAGGCAAGAAAACAGGAGTAACGCAGGCCCATGAATGAAACCCAACTAATGTATGCAGGGCTTGCGTTTCAGCACTCTTTTATCTAGCGGTGGATTAAATTCAAATAATAATTTGTTGCTGACAATTACTTGTTACAATCAACTGCTTGACAAAGTATTGGAAACTCAATTAAATTCACTCTTGGCCAGAAACAGTTTGTCAGCAAGTAGAAGAAGTTACTAGCCTCTGGTGAGGTTCTTTCTCCTCGATACTGAGCTGATGCGCCACTTTTTTTGCTCTCCCCTACCAGCATCTAACGACACCATGGTTGTGCCATATTTATAATACGGCGCACCATGGTGGTCGCTAGCCCAGTAGTGCCAACATTTGTTACGCTGTTCTGGTGCTTTGCTACACTAGCATCAACACTGTTGACGCTAGTGTATCAAAGTGTAAGAAGGCCCATAGGTTTCTATGGGAGTGTCATTTTAACGCCTGCCCTGAGCACGTGTTGAAAATTATGCCAAAAATAGTGCAGTGAAATCTGTTAAATTTCACTGCGCCATTTTTGAGGGCCTCCTAGCACCGGAACGCCCTCCTTGCATACATTCTGCGCAAGGGTTTACAAAATGGTGCAATGCATGCATTGCGTCATTTTGTAAATATGGGGGAAAAAGCCACTTTAGCACCGCCTTAGCGTAAAAAAAATGACACTCTGGATGGCTAAGTTGGTGCTAGGGGCTCTTAAATATGCCCCTCTATCTAACTGCATATCCCTAACCATTAGAATATCCTCATAAACAGCATTGCTCCGGCCCATCAGGAGATGGAATTGTGTGGATTAACGTTGATTATGTTCCTCCCTGGAAGTGATGAGGGACCCTCATATAAGTGTCACCCCTATGCACCAATGTCAGCTTCTTCTTGAATCTGTCCACGCCCTCAGACGTGGAACCCAACAATAATCAGAGGTACCAGTGTGCAGATCTTTAGTTTTGGAGCTTTTTAAAAAGAGGGCATTCCAAAGAAAAGGGAGGATGGAGTATGGTGGGGAATTCACAGTTAAATAGAGTATCCTCCAAAAAGAGCTATCAAAGGTAATTGATTCTGATAACCGCAGATTTTTCACCTTTAGAATAGATACCAAAACAGTACCTCTCCAGGTGGTGTATTGTGAAATGGCTCATACCAAAAAGTCCAGCAGGATGGAATAGGTGAAATGCCCTTTCCATCTGACCTGGCTATCACAGCACTAGTGCTTTATGAAAGTGTGCACTGATGGCCAAGTCACATCCTGACAGATATTGAGAACAAGCACTCCACATGCCAGCACAATAGTAGCAACCCTGGCCATAGTGGAATGGGCTCTCAACCCCTCCAGAGACTGCTTCCTGGCCAATGTGTAGCACATCTTGATGCAGAGGGCTAACCACCTTGATAAAGTCCTTTCCTTTTTCACACTGCCTTGCCTTTCTTAGCCTCACAGATCCCACAAAGGGCTGATTGTGCACTCAATGGTCTTTGGTGTGATCGCTATAAAAGCTTAAGGCTTTAGGGTCCGGCCAACTGAGTTTCTCCTCCTCTTTTGACGGGTTGGGTGGGAAAAGAACTTTGGGAGAGTGAGGAATTGCCCAAGGTGAAAGTCAATCACAACTTTAGGCAAGAAAGCCACCTTGGTCCTCAGTATCACTTCATCTGGGAAAAAGGTTATGTAAGGTGGCTGTACTCAGAGAGCTTGGAGTTCAGTCATGTGACAAGCAAAGCACTGTGAACAGAAACGCAGTCTTCAGAGTCAGGAGACGTATTGGACAGCTCTGAATGGGTCTGAATGATGTGCACATGAGGAAAGTGTGGACCAAATTAAGATCCCACTGTGGGATCAGAAAGGGTTTGGGGGAAATAAATGAGTCAAACCTTTTAGAAACCTCATTTAAAGAAGGACAGCTGGTCTGGTAATTGTAAAAAGGCCAAAAGGGCTGACAAATAAACCTGAAAGATGGCAACGGGTAAGACAAATAACAAGACATGATATAGTGTGGCCTGTGATAGGTTGGCATTGCAGGTGCCATACCAAGCTCCAAACCTGTCCCAGGGCCAGGTATAGACAGACTTTGTAGAGAGACTCCCGGTAGCAAGGATGACATCCACAACCTCAGGAGAAGATTGAATGCAGTCAGTTGCTGCTGATTAGTCTCCACACATGGAGGTGCATCTTGTGCAGGTTTGGGTACAAGACCGTGACCTGCAGCTGTGACTGGAGATCTTCAGAAGCCTTATGAGAGGACATATGTTCATACCCAAAAGTCCCAGGTACCACACTCACCTTTCACAGAACTGGTGGCATACAGGAGTCCTGTGCTCCACTCCATCCAGAATGCGTTCCCAATAGAAAGCCTTCTGGAAAGCTACAGCGTGCAAACATTTTGACAGTTTGTTATCAACAGTGCCAAAAAGATCTAGCCAGGGTTACCCCCATTGTTACAAAATGCAATGCTGGTGGTGTAACTGCAATTTATGATCCACCAGGTGCAGTCAGCCCAGTATTTAAAGATACTGCCAGGTCGTTCATTACCAGGAAAGTGCCCTGGTGCTACAGCCAGCTTCAGAGACAAAGTGCTTCCTGGTACAGGACCCAAGACCCCACTCTGCCCTGCTTATTGCAAAACCACATGGGTCTGGTGTTATATATGAGAAGCTGAGCCAGCCTCTCTTTGATTGATTTTAGAAAGGCTTTCAGCGCGATTCAAATGGCCTACAACTCCAGAAGATTGATGGGGAGAAAGGTCTCTGCCAGTCCAGAGTCCTGTGAATGCCTCCTCTCTGAAATGGCCTTCCCAACCCAGCAGTGACGCATCTGTCACCACAGTCAACTCTGGGTGGGGCAGGGTGAGGAGCCTGCCATCAGACCAACTGCAGTTGAGCCATATCTGCAGGTCTTTTGCAGTCACCTTCAGAATCTGTATGGAATCTGACAGGTTCCCCTGGTTCTGGGTCCACTGAGATTTCAGGTTCTACTACAGTGTGCATATGCCACCTGGCATAGTCAACGAGCGGGATGCAGAATGCCAAGAAGCCAGAGGCTACAAAGACGAGCTCTCTGAGACCCAGGAATGAGGTTGAAACATCAGAATCGTAGGCTGAATTTCCTGGATTGTGTGGTGGAGAAAAGGTCCGAAACTGCACTATATCAAGGATAGCTCCAATGAAAAGGAGCCTCTACAAAGGAGTCAGTTGTGACTTTGGCACACTGATACTAAATGCCAATATTATCAGGAGGGTTGCCTTCATCTGGAGGTGGTCTACAACTAACTGTAAAGAGTATCTTTTCAACAGCCAGTCACTGAGGTAGGGGAAAACTGGAAATCCCAACCTACAAAACACAGGAAATTAAAAATGCTCCTGGCCTACCTTGAACCACAAGTAGCATCTGTGGGACTGCAGAACGGGTGCATGAATGTAAGCATCCTACAGGTCCAAAGCCGCCAGACAGCTGCTTTGATCGAGGGCAGTCAGAACCTGGGCCAGCGTGAGTATCTTGAATTTGTCTAGACGGTGGCTATCTAAAATAGGTCAATGGCCTCATCCTTCTTCGGCACAAAAACATAGCTGGATTTACAGCCAATCCCTATTTTCTTGGGGGGGGTCCTCTTTATAGCTCCTCTGGCCAAGCAAGCCTCCAATTCTTTTAGCAAGATGAATATGTCCTCCTCTAAAGATGTTCTGCTGTGGCTCAAAGAGGCAGAAGGTTGAAACAAAAATGCAGAGTATGCCCTTGTTTGACAATCTGGTGGCCCCACCTCTCAGATATTAAATTCTGTCACCACTGGAGTAAATATCTGACCCTGACCCCGCCCCAAAAACAGTTTGCAGGCTGTTGCAATATGGACAGGGGACTGGGAACTTGCCTGCTTGATCCCCATCCAAGAACCCATAAATACTGGGATGCCTGTTGCAGGAGTGAGGGCATTTGCCCTGGTGTTTGGCCAAACCCCTAGAGTAGCCTTAAAAGGGAAAGAACTGTTGAGGATACAGTCAAGCAAGGATAGATAGGCCTGGGACCGCCCCATTTCCCAGTATTTTTTAAAGTGTGGCAAAGCTGAATCGACCTTCAGAGAAGCCAGTAGATCCCATCCAAGCATGGCACCGAACAACCACGCTAGTACCAATTTCTCTGCCCAAGCAGTCAGTATGGTCCAACCTAGAATGGATCGTGTACTTTGCAGGGACCTGACCATCCTGGGTGATTTAAACCAAATTGGCATCAAATTCATCTGGAATTGCTGGCAAGATCTTGCCCACATGTCCCGTAAAGTATGGGTATATCTCCCCAATAAACAGCTGGCATTGCTAACTGAGGGTCTAAACTGGCCGAGAAAAACATATTTTTCTCAAAATCTCAATTAATTTTGATTCTCTGCTAGGAGGCATCATGGCAAAAGACTTGGCGTTTGTCATGCTGATGGAAGCCTGACCCACCAAACTTCCTGCCATAGGGTGCTGCATCAAGAAATCAGGGTCGCAAAGTGCCAGCTTGTGGAACCTGGCAACCTGCCAGTTCACAGATCAACAGGAACAGGGCTTGGACCAGGTGCCCATTAGGTTGCCAATTAGGGAGTCATTGAATCGAAGTAAGGGTTTTTATGAAGGTTGTCCTGGGTGCAGACCTTCTGTTAGTTCATTCGTTTTACCTTCCATGTAGTTGTAAATCCAATACCACTGCCTTGTGTCTCATTACTAAAGCAAAGGAAGAGGTCTCTTCCATTTGTGGTCTGGGGGAAGCATACAGGAACATGTCCAACCTAACGGCATCCTTCAAGTCCAACTATAAATTGCCACCATGAAAGTGTTTGCAGAAAACAATCCCCCTCATTTTCGTTGTTATCTCCAAAGGCTGGTTAACTCATCAGAATCTGAACTAGAAAGTTGTTTGAGTACATGGTTCTCAGACTGAATGGGTGCTGGGTACATCGGTATGACTTTGGGACATAACCTCATTGGCGTCCAGATACATTTAGCTCTAAGTCGGATAGGACTATGGGAATATGGTCTTCTTCCAGCTGTATTGTCTCCAGTGTTGGGGCAGAACCCAAGGTGGGTTCAGGAGGCACAGACGGTGCCAAGACAGCCTCACTGGCAGTAACCTGAATGATGGCCTCCAGGGGATTCCTGGGGCTCAAAGGTGCGCCAGAGGTAGAGGCAGAGAGTGTACAAAATGTGAAAGAGGGCCTCACTAAAGGCCTCAATCTGTTGCAAAGTTTCCACTGGACCCAGAATCCCCGGATGCATCGGGGTCAGTTGCAGGATCAGCTTTTCGGCGAGAGCCTGAAAGCAAGACTTTAATGCACACTGACATCATTGCAACTTCTCAGTCTGAAAGTGACAGGACTGTGACAAAACCCATTCAGACTTTTTGTGCTTCCACTTTGACTTACCGGCAGAAAAAAGGACCATGGTTAGAACCTTTCAAGGGAACGGCCTAGACAGCAGAACAGGTCTGCTCCATTGACTTTGAGCTAGACTTCAGAGACCTCTTTCGGTGTTCAGCAATGTGTAGCTTAACTTTGCATTTCCTGGCCGCTTTTAGGCTCATAGGAACACACTCCTCGCAGGGCTTGGAGTTGTGTGCCAAACCCAAACATCAGAGGGAAAGCTCGTGGAAATATGTCACAAACATGTGTTTATGACTGTTCCTACAAGGCTTAAATCCTGCAGTTTTAGGAGGGGACATAGTTCCCTTGCATACTGGAAAAAATAATTTACTACGAAAACACTTGTCAACTGACAAGAAAAGTTGGGAGCAAGCTTCTGATCTGCATACACAGGCATGGAAAGAAGGACACTGATGTGAACTCGCAGGTATGGCACTTATATGCGACTCCATCATCACTTCAGGGCAGAACAAAATCAAGGCGGAGCTGTACGGAGCCACTTACCAACAAGCTGCAGCAATGCTGCTTAAATCTTCTGGATCCAGTCTGGCACCTGTGGATATTCTAAAAGTGAGGAATCTGTGGTTAGAATATTCATCAGAATACCTAGTTACCATGAATGTTTCATTATGGGTAATAAAATCCCACCTCAAAAGGCCAGTTCTCATTAAGAATGGCTCCTTGTCAGAACTGGCTGATTACCAAGGTACACTCCTCAGTAGTAACTTTTAAGGGACGAAATTGTTCCTCCACAGGAAGGTCTTATTGCTGGGGAAGTAGACTCTTTTGTTGCCAGGAATCCTCTCTGGACAGGAAAGGCTCACTGAAAAATAACATCTCTTTAATCAAAAAATTGTCACCAGAAACGTCTTGGCGCCAAAAACGGCTCTATTCTGTAATGGCTGCTGGCCAGAATTAGGAATATGCCGCGTGCGCGTTTTGCCTGGAGGATGGTCCTTCCTTCCTCGGGGTGAGGCTTGGGCACCTTACCCCTATAGTCTGAGGTGTGGAGGATATCATTGGGCGGGGAGTTCTACCAAGGGGGATAGCTGGGGAACCACCACTGATATATCGCTGCTTCAGACTTCTACTTTCCTGAACTCTCGGCCCTGCCTCGTCGCCAATGGTAGACTGACCGTGTTCACTGATGACGGACATTATTTTACTGGCACCAGCCCTTGCGGTAAGTTCCAAACGGCGTTTACCTTTCGTCTGGTGAATGCAAGTAGAGTCTGGAGGGGGGAACACGGCCCCTTGAAAATAGGAGCTGGTGCGTCAGAAACCCCTCCCCGCCACTCCCATTGGACATGCACTGCGCTTCTATCGGGAAGTTCTGTCTTCCCAGAGGGTCTCCGAGAAAGAGAGGAAAGGTGCTTTGTAGGAGGGACGGGGCAGCAAAGTGTTTAACTCTGGGGCACAACGAACGCTGAATGACGCGCTAAGCATGTGACAAGAAGTGCCAGTCGGGGGAGAAAGACATGTTGAGTAAACGGTTGGTACGTAGCACAGGGGAATAGCTATTAGACTGAGCGACAGGAGAAGCCCGGGGTGTGGGTGGGCCTTCTGTGCCAAGCACAGGGGACGGACGCTAAGCAGGATGAGACAGCTGCTATTTATTGGGGGACAAATGGGAGCAGCGGAGGCAGCTACTGAGCTGAGGGGAACGCGCCAAAAACGTGGCGTTGTTTGCTAAATTGAAAGTATAGGGCCAAGCGATAACCATCGAGTCATACGAAATGTGGTAGGCAAATGCTCTGAGATGGAAACCCGTTTAGCTCAGGAGGCACATGCTAAGCACTAGAGGATGAAAGCACTAGTGTACACATGTTGGGCAATGGGGATAAATGCTTTGTAATGGGGTACACATGTAATGCCACAACCACTACTAGAGGATGAAAACACTGTGGTACAGTTACTGTGCACTGATTGACAAGTGCCAGGTAATGAGGAACAAATGTACTATGCACAGGCCAGGGAATGAAAGCACTGGGGACAAATGCTGTGTAATGGGGAACATACAGGAAGCAGAAGCTAATTCACTTCCACAAAAATGTTCCACGCGCTCTTCTTAGTGTTCGTTGATGAAACAGTTACAAGGAAAATACACACGTGATTGCTAGTCAGTTGCACTTCTCTGTTTCAGTGGCTTTGTATCTGTGGGCATTGGATTCCGAGTGTGTGTATGGTTTGTTTTTAATATACGCTCGTTTCTAGGTGCTTATTTATCTATCATTGTGTTTGTGAGCCTGCATGCTTGTATATGTTTGAAAGTGGTTGTGTGCATGTGTTTGTGAGTGCATTTTTCAGTCAGAGCCTTTATGTCTCCAAGCTCACTTAAGGCTTTGTGTTTTGTATGTGTACTGTATATTTTAGGCATCTGTAAATCTTCCAAAGCCAGTACATCTCAGAGTGTATTTAGCTGTGTCCTAATGTGTGTTGGTGTGTTTCTAGCCAGGGGCCACATACTAAGCAATGAGAAATGTAAACACTGGGGTGCAAATAGTGTAGGGGAAATGTTGTGCTGTGCTGGTATGTACTGGGAACATGTTAAACACTAGTGGGCACACAATGCACGCCATGTAACATGTATATCCGTGAAGGGTAAAAACTAAACACAGAAGGCCAGTATTCTAGTGGAACCCACATTAAACAGTATTGTAGTTCACCTACCATGTGGTGTTGGCAGTAACATGCTAGTGCATATCTGTGAAAATGATGAGTAGGGGTGGCTCAGTTTAGGAAATGTGACAACATTTTCTCTTGCTCCTTGATTATTAATCCAGAAATAGTGTGTGGATGGAAACATGCTTGTTATTATTACTGACATTAGTTTTATCATCCTAGGTGCATTGAGCATGGCAAAAGTATCAACAAAAACTTAAAAAGTTAGCCCATCCTAATCAATGACCCCATTTTACAGCACGTGTTCTAATATTACAGTCCTTGTCACTGTTTAATCATCAGATTTCTTTTTCTTTCCTTACCTTTAAACAGGGTCAGACTGGGACAAAAAATATCCTCAGGCACCAAAATAAAAGTGGGTCCTGTTAGTGAATTAGAAATCTAAAACAAAATAGCAGGGTTGCAAATTAGGGCAGTTGTGAACTAGTAAAGACACTCGGTGCGAGTATTTTGCAATGCAGGGGAGACTGCATGCATTTGCACTTCGGGCAGACAATGTTTGTGGTAATATGAGAGAAATAAACAATAAAAACCGGCCCACAAGACCATAAAACATGCCCACGAACAGCCAGTAAACCCGCCTACACACTGACTTGTCAGACTACCCCAGTAGTCACTGCCTGATTTCCCTATTGGTTAGTCCGACCCTACCTCTAAGAACTAAAATGCTAAATGCTGTGGGTTTTCAAGGACTAGAATCCTGCATAGTATGTTTATACAATCTATTGTGCTGTTTCGCAAGGCTGACATCATATGTAACTACTGCTGTTCAGTCATTTGTACATACCATTGTTTATGCTAAGCCGGTAAAAAGATATGTGGCAAATAACTGTGCTAATAAGTATATCTTTGTAGATGTATTACTTCAGTCTAAAGTTGTCATCATCACAGTATACAGTAATTGATTTGAGAATACCATGCTTGCTGTCTCATAGGTTCATCTCTAGAATCAGTTGATGGTGTGGAGGTGATATTTATTGCTGAGTTAGTAAAAACCTTTACAAATCAAACCAACGTTTAATAGAAGTAAAACAAAGGACATGTTACAAAAAATGACAATGAAATCCTTTGCAAAACAACCAGACATATCATCAATCAAGACAAAAGCAAGGTGTATTGCAAAGATTAAAAGAAAAATCATATAGGCAGAGCGGAGCTGGCAGGGCAGGATGTGGAAGTTGATTAGTTCGTTGAGGTAGGCCGGACCTTTGTCGTGGAGGGCTTTGTGAGCATGGATAAGGATTTTGAAGACAATCCTTTTTTTGATGGGCATCCAGTGTAGAGATCTGAGGTGGGCAGAGATGTGCTCGTGGCGAGGGAGGTTGAGGATGAGATGTGCGGCGGCGTTCTGGATGCGCTGGAGTTTTCTCTGAAGCTTGTCTGTGGTCCCTGCGTGGAGGGCATTGCCGTAGTCCAGTCTGCTGCTGATGAAGGCGTGGGTGACTGTTCTTCTGGTGTCTATTGGAATCCACTTCAAGGTCTTGCGTAGCATGCAGAGGGTGTTGAAGCAGGAGGATGATATGGCGTTGATTTGTTGAGTCATGGAGAGACATGAGTCAAGTATGATGCTGAGATTGCGTGCATGGGTGGTGGGTGTTGGGGGTGGTCCTAGGGTGGCAGGCCACCAAGAGTTGTTCCACGCTGTCTTGCTTGGTCTGAAGATGACGATCTTGGTTTTTCCTGAGTTCAATTTGAGGTGGCTTTCTGTCATCCAGTTAGCGATGGCGAGCAGTCCAGCTTGTAGGTTGTTCTTGGCGGTAGATGGGTTCCTCATGAGTGAGAGGATGATCTGGGTGTCGTCGGCATATGAAATGATGTTGAGGCTGTGGGGGCGG
Organism: Pleurodeles waltl; assembly: GCF_031143425.1. Lineage (NCBI taxonomy): Eukaryota > Metazoa > Chordata > Amphibia > Caudata > Salamandridae > Pleurodeles > Pleurodeles waltl. Next base: position 333,006,644 of record NC_090443.1, read on the forward strand.
ACGATGCTGGTGAGCGGACCCATGTAGATATTGAAAAGGGTGGGGCTGAGTGAGGATCCTTGGGAGACCCCACAACTGGTCTTGGTGGCCTTAGACCAGAATGGAGGGAGGCAAACTCTTTAGGTTCTTTTGGAGAGGAAGGAGGTGAGCCAGTCCAGCGTTTTGTGGCGAATTACGGCATCGAAGAGGCGTGTGCGAAGGGTTTGGTGGCATACGTGTTGAATGCTGTGGAGAGGTCTAGAAGGATGAGGGCAATGGTTTCACCCTTGTCCACTCTGGTCCTGATGTCATCTGTGCAGGCGATGAGGCTGGTCTCGGTGCTGTGGTTTTTGCAGAATCCAGACTGGGAGACGTTGAGTATGTTGTTGTCCTCCAGGAACCGGGACAGTTGTTTGTTTACTATCTTTTCTATGACCTTCGCGGGGAAGGGGAGTAGAGAGATAGGTCGATAGTTTGTGAGGTCTTCGGGGTCTGCCTTGGGTTTTTTGAGCAGAGCGTTGACTTTGGCGTGTTTCCAAATATCTGGGAAGGTTGCGGTCTCGAGGGAGCTGTTGATGACAGCCCGGAGCTGGGAGCGATGATTTGGCTAGCCTTGTTGAAGACGTGGTGGGGGCAGGGGTCTGTTGGGGAGCCTGAGTGGATGGAGCTCATGGTTGTGCTGGTTTCTTCATCGTTGGTGGGGGTCCAGGTGTTCAGCACGTTAGCAGGGCATTGTGGTGTTGGCTGCGTTGGTGGTGATGATGGTGGGTGGCGACGATATGAAGCTTTCGTGTATGTCTGCAATCTTGCGGTGGAAGTAGCTAGAGAGGGAGTTGCAGAGGTCTTGAGAGTGCGGAGGGTCGATGGTTTCAATGGGGCTCTGGGTGATTCGCAGGATTATCGTCAGAATATTTGACGCTAATCCTTTAATGCGCCGAACTAGCATAAAAAATTCTGAGGCTATTTCCCTAACTACCGCCATGGTGCACCGTATATTAAATATAGTGCAGATATGGTGGCTTTAGGGGGCGCTAAGGGGGTGCAATAAATGTGGCGCTGCACTAGGTGCAGCATCACTTTTCGTAAATCTGCCCCTAAGAGATTTCTTTGCGTCATTTTGTTCTGCACTTTTAACGTCTGCTCAGAGCAGGCGTTAAAAGGAGGCACACAATTGCTTACAATGGGCCTCAATAGGCTTTGCAGGATTAGCGTCAACATTTTTTAAGCTAATCCTGCAAAGCTCTGAACTAGCATCAAAAACGTTGATGCTAGTTCCCTAACTACCACCATGGAAGACACAGCGCACACATGGTGACGTTAAAGGGGTGTTAAGGGGCACAAGAAAAGTGGCACTGAACTGGGTGCAGTGCCACTTTTCTTAAATCCGGCCCTAAGATGCTGTGAAGTACTTACAGATGCCTAAAACACCCACGGTGTTAACTGAGCTTGGAGACACAAATATTCAGACAGAAAAATATGCTCAGAGACACATGTACATAACCAGTTTTTAAACATACAGAAACACACAGACTCACAAAAACAATGGCACAAACAAGGAGCTACAAACATGCACATAATATCACAAACTATACACACACTCAGAAGTCAGAATCCAATACACACAGACATAAACATAGCCACTAAAACAGACAAGTGGAAGTGACTGACAAACACTAATGTCCTTTCCTTGTAACTTTTTCATCAGTGAATACTAAGAAAAGCCATATAAGTATGTGGCACATTTTTGTGGAAGTGAATCAGCTCCTTTGTGGGGGAAAGGAAGTAGAAAGTCCACACCCTTTCAGAAGGCAAGTGCGGAACAGACAGCAAAAATGCACATTAAGTCAGAGACGCACACACGCACGCTATCCTAAACATACTTATGTAGATAGAATAAGTGAGAAACTGAGAGCCCCAGAGAGGAAGCGTATGAGATAAAGACACGCCGCAGGATGATAAGAGACGGAAAGAGGCATCACAAGGACTGACACAACATCCAGAGAGGACGACCGGAGCCAGGCACCTCCGCCCTTAGAAAGTGCCAGGCGTGGATACAGACACACACCCTAGTGACGCAATGGCACCCTACCTCTCTGCTGCCATGGTTTGGCTGTGCGGCATGCTTTGATGAAGGGCCCACGTCCCCCTCCAAAGTGCTCTTCTCGTCTTTTCCTTGTCTGCAGGGCAGCCTGCAGTGACATCTGGACGCGTGGCACCGAGTGGCATCACGGAGAGGCAGACAATGATGCTGACCACGAGGGGGTCCTGTAGCCGTTGGATGCCACTTTTCCTGCTGCTAGGCTTTGTCAATGGAAAACAAAACCATCAAGGTACGTCCTTCCCCAGCAACCCTCACTCTCCCCCTCAATTTCCTGCGCACCTTTGACAGGATCTCGGTTCTTTCTCCACTCTTTATTTAAACCTCTCTGTTCAAGTTACCCAGTCCCTAGTTACTAAAGCAGTAAAAACATACGTCATTTACAGTGTTTGCTACCTTTCCAGGGCTTCCTAGACCTGTGAATAACGCATGTTACTAACATCGTAATTCAATAGTGATCTTTTGATCAACTTCTTTCAATGTTGGAAGTTGGGCCAGCCCGGACTCAGTTCTTGGCCTGCACATTACAGGGACGAACAAGCATATACCCCGATGCAGAAGTCTGCAGCTGACACACAACTCCACTGAGTTTCCTTACCAGCTTACCAAGATCTCCCATGTATCTGTATTGTGCCTCCCAGCAGGGACGCCATCCCCGCTCGACACCCTGCAATGCTGCAATGACTACCGAACTCAGACAACATGCACGTGGGAGGAGAGCAGAGCTGCCCGCCAGTTCGTGAAGCTTCGCCTCTACCACTGGCAGAACCTGAGCAGGTAAGTCAATAACTTGAGACCAGATTGATTACATTTACATAGCGCACATTTGCAAAGTTGTCTCTTTGCGCTGGAATGCCTGTTGCATGTACACAGAGTCCAAGGTAAAGAATTTAGGAAAATATGTAGGTCTTAAGTGCTGACTACTGATTTGAATGGTTTTCTTTCAATCCCCCACCGTCTCCATCTATTTTTCTCTTTTATGTTTCGTCTGCGCAGTGCTGGTGAAATCTATTGTATTAAAAAAAAATCTTAAAAGGGGCTTAGAGCCCACCCATTACCTACCTCTTCTTACCATTGGCTGGCTCCCAGGTGGGTCTCATGACCTTGCTTCCTATAGGTCAGTAGCTACTGCTGGCCTCGGTTTCCTCCTACTCTTCAGATTCTTTGACTCTTCCATAAAGCTGTGGAGCTTGGACCAAGTACTGCTTCTGGTGGCTAGTCTCCTTTCACTGGCAAGCGGGTACTCTTTTTTAATTTACTTTTGCACATGCACTGAGAGTGCTTCAGTGCATGTGTCTGCAGTCTCTGTCCTTCAAACTTGCACTCCTTCTGTCTCCCACTCTGCGTTGTGTTTTGAGCCACGCCCCATTGTTTTGGCTTGTGCTAAAGGCTTTTCTGGTTTTAATCGTCATTCCTTGATTATGCTGCCCATCTACAGCCCTCATGTGGGTGCAGACACCTCCTTTGCTGGCATCGCCCCCTCAGTTTGTAAAATGCTAACTACACGATGTGTTCTGGGAAGAAGATAGCGAGGGGCCCAACAGCTGCTCAACATTCCTAAAACAGGGAAAGCACTGCCAGAGTGATGGCTCTCTGCTGGCGGCTAGGGCAGCCGTCCCACTATCATCACATGTTCCGTCTACTCATACTCTTCCTCTGTTCCTAGCAGGCCATCTCTCGTTTCTCTGTCCCTCCTTTCATCACATGTCCTGTCTCTTCCTCGTCCCTCTCTTCATAGCGGGCTCAGTCTCTCGTCTCCTCATCCTGTTCATCTCTTCTTCACAAGCTCTCTGTCTTTTCGCTCTTTGCTCATCCACTTCTCACAGTATCTGCCATGCCTAACTGTATAGCGCCTAAATACCTTGAGCTATACTTTTGGCACAGTACAACTACGCACATTGTAGCACGGTGAGGTGAGAGCGTCTCCGGCGTAGTCAGAATCCCAAATGTGTAAAGCAGATTGTGTGAGGGGGTAATTACGTGACAGACACATTGGCCCTACAGGGTATATTATTCTGTGATAGGCGCTACAGAGCGAATCCCCATGGGATAGGGCTGATGGCCACACTGACAGGCTGGTGGGCCGGGGCATATCCAGTCATGTTTGGGAGACCACTCAATATTGTCAGCAGTTATTCTTCAGGCCGTTAAAAGGAGGCTTCCTTTGGTTACAATGGGCCTCTGGCTGCTTTGCAGGATTAGCCTCAACATTTTTTACGCAAATCCTTTAAAGCGGCGGACTAGATAAAAAATTCTGACGCTGGTCCCCTAACTACCACCATGGTGTGCTGTATTTTAAATATGGCCCACACATGGTGGCGTTCAGGGGCGCTAAGGGGCCCAAGAAAGGTGGCGCTGCACTGTGTGCAGCCTCATTGTTCTTAATTATGCCTCTAGATCTATACTTATACACACCTGCCTTCACGATATTTTGATACTAGATATTCTGGATGTAATAATTTTGTACAATGGTATGTGAAACTCGATATTCTGGTACTATATTGATTGTTTACTCACTGAAATAACAATAAATCTACCAAGAAATCCCTTTCTTTCTCCTTGTGTTGTGGTAGTATGTGATTGATTCAAAATGTTCTTTGGGGTGCTTTACGGTAACTACAGCTGATCTACCTAAGAAAGGAAGGACGTATTGACAATACACCTGGGCGAAATGCAAGCTGTGGTAGTGTAATTCTGGTCATTTGGGGAGTTTTGCATTATTCTTGTTATACAAAATTCTCAAAATGACACCATCACACAATGTTGCGTAATTCCTGTGCCGTTTGTTGCACAATTATAGTGCAGGAGCAATGTAGACAACCGGAATGTAAGCGATGTTGTTCGCAGCATTTGTGAGTTCCACACAATTGCGCTGTTGGTGCGTCACTGTTTGCGATGTACCACCTGCGCAGGCCAATGTTTATAAGGCTATGCAAAGCCAGTTTGCGTGGCTTTTCATGGCCTTGTACATGTGGAGTAAGTCAACGCAGCCCAAGTCGATGAATTGCCTTACATTGCAAAGAGACGTTCCATGGGTGTTGCAGTTGATGTTCCCACGCAACACCCATGGATTTTGACAAATTCCCAGATTTACAAGATTTTGTAAAGCTGGGTATGCGTCAAAAGCCTAAGCCTCCCATGGGAGGCGTAAGGAAGGTGTAACGAGGAGAAATAACTTTATTTGTCCTAGTTTTTTCCTCTTTCTATAATGCAGCACACAGAAAGAGGAGAACACCTCCATTGATTGTTTGTGTGCAGGAAGGTGTCCCTTCCTAAAACAAAAACAATCATCCCTATAACCCAAACACCCTTGCACCATGGTGCAAGGGTGCCTGAAATGGAGAATGGCAACCCATTGTGCGCCAGTGCTGAAGGAGAGGGCAGGAATGCGCCATATCTCATAGATACAGCACATTCCTGCCCTTTTCTTTTGGTGCAGGGCAGCACAGCAGGAATCCTTTCAGCTCTGCTATGCTTCAAAACCTTGTAAATGAGGCGCTAAAGTTTTAGAGTAAAATACAACCTTTGTGTAAAAAACTGACGAGAGGACACATTTCATACTAAAATATAGCACTAAATGATGTATTTGTATTTCACATCAGTACACAAATTTCACATGATTTTCGTGGGATTTTGTGTAAGTATGCGAAAGCAAATTAATCAAATATTGCACACCCCTCGAAGACCCACTTCAGTGCTTGCCACAGCATTAACAAAATATGCTGCATGATTTGGATGAGAGATGGTTTTCTTATGCTGGCTTCAAGTAGATATTAGAGTATTAGGTTCCTAGACTCTGGCCTGAGCCTTCTGGAGGGGCAATAGTAATTCTGGGAGATCTGTCTTTCTTCCTGTCTCCTAATGTTGGTTTTCTGCCCCACTTTAGACTGCTTTCTATTGACAACCCTGAAGCTGGTCCCAGGTTGCCTGTTTCTGGTCTAGGGAGGACCTGGCTTAGCAGTTCGGCTGGACTGTTCCCCTAGGGAACAGGGTCAAGACTGATTTGCATATGGCTGGGTCCAAACTGGGGTGGTGTGGTGGGCAAAAAAACAATGGATTAAACCCAGATCTTTGTGACTGGGGCTGAATGTTTGCATTGTTCAACATTCCATCCATCATCTGTTCTTTTTGCTTTTGTCACCCTGTGGGAAGGGTATGCCCAGATGTGGGTCTCATGCTCACTGTGCCACTGGATTCAAGCTAGCCTGGCTGATGAAGGGTGATGCCCTGAAACCGATCCCAGGATGCTTGTTTCCAGTCAAGATGGTCAAGATTGATTTGCATATGGCTGAGTCCAAACTGGGGTGGGGTGGTGTGCTGGGCAACAAAACGATGTATTAAACCCAGATCTTTCTGACTGGGGGTGAATGTTTGCATTGTTTAGCATTCAGTCCATCATCTGTTCTTTTTGCTTTTGTTGCCCCAAGTGGGAAGGGTATGCCCAGATTTGGGTCCCTTGTTCACTGCACCACTGGACTCAAACTAGCCTGGCTGATGAAGGGTGATACCCTGTAACTGGTCCCAGGATTCTTGTTTCTGGTCCAGTGAGGACCTGGCTTGGCAGTTTGGGCTGGACTGTTCCCATGGGGAACAGGGCCAAGGCTGATTTGCATATGGTTGGGTCCAAACTGGGGTGGTGTGATGGGCAAAAAAACAATGGATTAAACTCAGATCTTTGTAACTAAGGCAGAATGTTTACATTGTTGACCATTCCATTCTTTATCTGTTCTTTTTGCTTTTGTCGCCTTTAGTGGGAAGGGTATGCCCAGAGTGGGTCCCGTGCTTACTGTGCCACTGGATTCAAACGAGCCTGGCTGAAGAAGGGTGATACTGTGAAACTGGTCTCAGGATGCTTGTTTCCGGTCCAGAGAGGACCTGGCTTGGCAGTTCAGGCTGGACTGTTCCCATGGGGATCAGGGTCAAGGCTGATTTGCAAATGGCTGGGTACAAACTGGGGTGGTGTGATGGACAAAAAAACAATGGATTAAACCCAGATCTTTGTAACTGGGGCAGAATGTTTGCATTGTTTAGCATTTTGTCCATCATGTGTTTCTTTTGCTTTCATCACCATCTTTGGGAAGGGTATGCCCAGACATTGGTCCCGTGTGCACTGTGCCACTGGATTCAAGTGAGCCTGGCTGAAGAAGGGTGATACCTAGACCTTTGTGACTGGGGGTGAATGTTTGCACTGTTCAGCATTCTGTCCATCATCTGTTCTTTTTGCTTTAAGGAAAGCATAGATCACACAAAATTAACAGAGCTGAGACTGCACTATTAATAAAAAATAGACCAGTTTTTCAATGATGTTGGATACAAGATAGGCAGAAGGCTATGCTTTCAAAGGGGAAAGACAAAATATTGGATATCTGAAAAGATGGAACAGCGTGTATTTAATCGGAGATCACGGCAAGCAGGACAGACACTTTGGAGTGAATACTACCAAATGCTCTACAAGAATGGAAAAGAAGCTAGAAAGGATTATCTAGACTCATACAAATGAGTCTGAAAGACATCATTGAGTCTCCTTGAGAGGAAACGGAGATCCGAGAAGTACTTAAGTTCATGCTGCCAGGCAACACTTTAGGGCTCGATGGGTTCTCAGTCCTATGTAACAAAACATTCCTCCCACACTTAGCAAAGCTACTGGCAGCCATATTTAGTACCTTTCACCACATTCCAGACCTCATTCCAATGTTGTACGAAGCAGACGTCATGCTAATACCCTAAGTAGCCTGGAAGAATGAGTCTTGTAGAAGACAATTGCACTACTGAACACTGACAAAAATCTTCACCAAGCTTTTAGCCAACTGTTTTGAAGCAATAATGCTCCAGTTTATAGATCCTGGCCAAGCAGCCTTCATCAAGCAGAAGGAGGGCAGGTTCAACATTAGGCATTTAGCCTACTTGTTGAAAAAGGTCAGAAGAAATCCTGCTATCCTTCGAAGCCAAAACTGAAAGCCCTAGAAAAAATGAAATTTGGGAAGTAGATGAAAAGCTGATTCCTGGCAGGATATGAGTCCCACGTGGCTTCAGTGTAAGTGAATGGACAAAGAACCCCCACCTTCCTCTTTTACAGGAGTATAAGGCAGGGATGCCCACTTTCCCCCTCACTTTTCGTCCTTGTGGTTGAACCATTTGCATCAACCCGCTATCCTGTAAAGACATCAAGGCATTACATGCATCGTGCATAGCAGTGTCACCTTGCAGATAAAGTCCTGCAGTCACTAACAGACTCGGGGAGGTCGTTCCAGGTAGTGGGGAAATTGTAGACGAGTTATAAGCGCTACGCAGATTTAAGGTCAACAAACAACAGTATTTATTTGTAAGGTATCTGTTCCCCCAGCAGAGGCACAAGCATTGAAATAGAAGTCCATGGTCTTATAGATAGAAAGATTGATCCATGTCTCAGGACTGAACCTCACCAGTCCATTGGAGTCGTGAATAGAAACCAATGGGCCAGCCCTACAGAACAAACTCTTTAGGTATCCTGTTTGGGACACGTCAATGTCATCAAAATGAACATTCTCCCCAGGGTTCTCTGCCTCTTTCAGTCCCACATTAGACATTAATGTACTGCACAATAAGATAATGTACTTCATATGGAGAGGACAGCGACCTTGGATCTTCCCAGAAAATGTTCATGTCACTCAATGAGAGGGGTGATCCTAACTTGCTTAGGTACCATTGGAAGATGCATCTCTGCTTCTTCTGGGAGTGGGCGGTAAGAGTGAGAAGGAAAATATGGCGCTTTATAGACTGAGAGGTAGTAGGCCACTAACTGAGTAAACTAGCCTGGATCAAGCGGACCCAAAACAGACCACCTCTAATGTTGTCAGCTAAGACACTTGGCCTTGTACCCATCTAACACAGCAGCTGCTACCGGGGTCCCAACCCCATTTACCTATAGAACACTTCAAATGAAGTTATTTACACAAAATATTAGTTTTTATGGTCACTTATGTTTCCATTTTTATAGTACACAATGCAAAGATAGGGGCATTTTTAAGAGCCCCTAGAGCCACCGAAGCATCACTTTTTGTGACGCTCCGGTGGCACTAAGCACTGCTCCATATTTACAAGGAGGTGTAACGCCACTTTTTTGTGGCGTTACGTCTCCTTGTAAATATGAGCCCCTCCGACGCAGTTTTCTGCATCAGATGGGCCTGCAATGGGTGTTGTGGTGGGCGTTCCACTGCAACACGCATTGCTTTTGATGCTGACTCACACTTACGAGTTGTCGTAAACCTGAAGCAGCGCCAAAAACTACCACCACCCCAGGGGTGGTGTTAGCATGGCACAACAAGGAGGAATGCTTTTATTCCTCCTCATTTTTTGCTTTCTTTATGTGTACTGCATTCTGCAGCACACATAGAAGCAAAATGCCATGGACGAATGTTTATGTGCTGGAAGGGCCTTCCTGCACATTAACAATCATTCAAAATGACACTTTGTTATTTCTATGTGTGCTGCCTTTTGCAGCACACATAGAAGTGCCAAATCGCCATTATAGATTTTTTATGTGCAGGAAGGGACACCTTCCTGCACACAAAGGCCCAGATTTATGGTGGCCCAGCACCATTCCAATGCCACATTAGCATCATTTTTTTAATGCTAATGTGGCGTTGGAAGGGCAAACATGCTGCACCATATTTGCAAAGTAGCGCAGTGCTTGCATTGCGCCACTTTGTAACCCCTTGTGCCACATTATGCCGGCGCCAGGAATAATGTATGATGGGGGGGAAGTAAAATTGGGGCAAAGGAATCCATGAGATTCCTTTGCCCCATTTTTATTGTCATTTATTTAACACCCGCTAAGTGCAGGCTTTAAAAAGAGGCTCTCAATTTGTTGAACGGGCCTCTGGGTGCGTTGCAGGATTATCATCAATTATTTTGATGCTTGTCCTGCAAAGCGCCGGACTAGCATAAAAAATGATGACGCTAGTCCACCTGACTACCACCATGGTGTGGCGTATTTTAAAAACGGCATACTAATGGTGGCGTTACGGGGGGCACTAAGGGAGGCAAGAAAAGTGAGCTGAACTAGGTGCACTGCCACTTTTTATTAATCTGGGCCAAACACTCTATCCCCTCAATGCAGACACCTTTGTACTATGGCGCTAGGTAGTTTAATTCAGCACCAGCGCAGGGGGAAATGCAGGGGTGCGCCACATTCCTCTAGCACGGCTATTTTTGGTGCGGCACGGTGCTGCGCCACTTTAACATAAATCTGGGCCATAGTTTTGGGGTAACTTCATTTTAATCTGGTTTATTTTAACTAAGGTGTGCGAGGTTTGCCTGTACAACTAAAGGGACAAAAAATCCACCCGGTTCTGTGGTTCTCGTTCCACTACAGAAAGAATTGGAATATTTAGGAACATCAGGCATTACTGCAATCGAGGTGCTTGCGTTGAGATGTCTGAATACCGTTTTTTCTCCAATTAAAACAACGGGCACTGCTAGTCATAGTCAAAAGCCGCTACTCACCAGACAAAAAAATGGAGTGTTAAAAAAGTAGGTGATCAATGTTTTAGCTTAAAGGCTAGCTAGCTATGACTCTCTGTCTCTGTGGACTAGTCTGTGAAAGAGAAAAAAGTTGTTTCGGGTATAATTGGACTGTAGGAAGAAAATGACTATGCGTGAAGAAAATGCCAAAGAGACACGAGATGGCACATCTGAAAAAGATGGTAGCAAGCAGTCGGTCGAAAATCACTCATCAAAATAGGATTGTGAATAGGTAATATAGCCCATTCCATAATTCAGTTTTAGCCACGACCCTCAAGTGTGGCGACGAGGAACAAAATCCGAAAGATAATATGCACACTTCCGGGGGGAGGGGAGTGGTGGGGGGGGTTTTCAAGGGTCGTTTTTACCACAATCCATTATGGACGACTTTGATTTCAATCAAACTGAGCTAGAATACACAACTGTCCCGTTTTCTAACGTTTTTGTCCTACCTTTGGGTGGTACGCCCAGCTCCTCTACTGAGCTGGTGCAGGAAGCTAACACTTTCGCTTTTTCGAGTTACAGGAAAAGCAGGAGAATTAGAAGGACTTGAGCTGCGGAATGGGACTCCATATGTGGCCTGAGGGTCCCACTCTCAGTCATTCAGCGCTATATGAGCTATAAAGAGGTGCCCATCATCAGCTGGCATGTGTTTGCTGCCTGAGAGGAGGGAGGAGCCGCACCATAGGAGGGGTCTGCATGTTCCTCTGGTGGATGTCTTAGTGATGGCATTTAGGGGCAGATTTATGAAAAGTGCAGCACCACTTTTCTTTGCCTTTAGCGCCCCCCTAATGCCACCATGGCTGTAGTCAGGGGGGCTAGCGTCATACTTTTTGATGCTAGTCCGGTGCACTGCAGGATTAGCGTAAAAAATTATGATGCTAATTCTGCAAAGCACCCAGAGGCCCATTGTAACCAACGGGAGCCTCTTTTTAATGGCTGCTCTTAGCAGGCGCAAAAAAATGCCAATGAAAATGACGCAAAGAAATAATTGATTTCTTTGTGTCATTTTTTTGGCCCCCTCTAGTGCTGGAATGCCCCCCTTGCATACATTATGCCTGGTGCAGGTATAATGTACCACAAGAGGTTACAAAGTGGCGCAATGCATGCATCGTGTCACTTTGTAAATATGGTGTGGCGTTTTTGACCTTCTAACGCCACATTAGCGTCAAAACATTATGCTAATATCGCGTTAGAATGGCACTAGGACCACATAAATCTCAGCCCTAGTGTGGATCTCCATATCACCACACTGAGGGGCATATTTACAAGCCCCTTTGGCCACATTGGTGTCATTTTGTTTATACAAATGTGGTGTTAGGTAGGGATTTCCAATGCACCATATTTAAAAAAGTGGTGCAATGCTTGCATTGTGCCACCTTGTAACCCCTTGCACCACATTATGCCTGCGCTGCGAGGCCCAAGAAATGGTGCAGTGGAATATACAAGATTTCACTACACCATTTTTGTTTAATTTTTAATGCCTGCTCAGAGCACGCCTTAAAATGACGCACCCATTATGTTCAATGGGCCTCCCTGTGCTTTGCTGCACGAGCATCAAATATTTTTGATGCTAGTGTAGCAAAACGCCTCAATAGTGTCAAAATGTTTGACGCTATTGTGCTAACGACTGCCATGATGCGCCTTATTGTAAATACACGCAGCCATGGTGTCATTAGGTGCCGTAGGGGGGCACAAGAAAAGTTGAGCATCATCAATGATGCGCCACTTTCTTGGAAATGTACCCCTGGAATGCATGGTCACGCAGTTTTAGAAATTCTGTAGCATTGCTCAAGGCACATTGCTCTCAGAGTGGCACATTTACAGCTTGCACTCATCTGACTGATCCTTATGTAGGTGCTTCAACGCAGGCCTTGGCGATGGGGCACTTCCCTTGGCTTCCCTAATATACAGGGTTCCTGGGCAACCATTTAGCTGCGCCTCACACTAACTGGTGCTTATGCGGCCCCTTTATTTATACTGCTTCTGGCATCACCAGGATTAACCCCCTTCACATCTTGTCCTGAGAGGAGTTTGTGTCATGACTTCTGACACACTCAACTCAGGCAATGTACATATTGGGGTCCAGGGCAATGCAATTTAAAGAACATATCTTCCTTTAGAAATACTAACATGGAATTTATACGCCTGCAGCTAAACAGCCTTGTACATGTGCATTAAAACCATGCTGGTGGCGTCTCCTGGTACTATGCCCCGGAGTTTAATTCTTCCATTAAACCCCTTTTTAAAGTGCTCACATCTTGTCAGATTGGGGGACAGAGTCAGAAGAAGTGCATGATTTGCTCAAGATCAAATAGTTTGGTAATTATGGAGACCTGAAACTGAAATAATATACTGCTTACACCAAATGCTATACATTTATCACGATATTATGCTTTAATAGATAGCACATGACACTTGGCACTGCCTCGCCTCCTCTTACCCTCCAGGTACCATCAAGCCCGCTCTTTTTACAACAGACATACAATCAGCTTTCAGATTGATTCTAAACAGTACCCAACAAGATAGCAAATGAAAGCACAGAAATATTTCAAAAAGCAGTTTCCCAAGGGCACACAATTTGGCCAAATGTGGCGAGCGAGATTTGAGTGACCACCTCCTTCCAGGCCATTAGAGCCACTGTTTCTGGTTCTGAATTTCGTATGATTGCTTAATGCATTCTAGTGGTGTTTTGCTTCCATTATACAAATGAGAGTATAATGCAGTTTCTGTGTTGTAGTCTTGCTTTGCTTCCATTATATTAATTAGACTATAATGCATTCTGGATATTGTAGTCTTGCTTTTCTTCCATTAGACTATCACACCTTAGAACAGTAAGGCCCATATTTAAAAAAAAGTGGCGCACCTGAGGTGGGGCACCACTTTTTCTGCACCCCTACCCCCCACCGGCACCTAACGGCACCATGGTTGCACCGTATTTATAATACGGTGCACCATGGCGGTTGTTGGCACAATATTGTCAACATTTTTTATGCTATTGTGGCGCCTTGCTGCCCTAGCGTCAAAAATTTTGAAACTAGTGTAGCGAAGTGTAAGGAGGCCCATAGGTTTCTATGAGAGTGTCATTTTAACGCCTGCTCTGAACAGGTGTTAAAAATGACGCCAACAATGACGCAGTGAAATCTGTTAAATTTCACTGCACCGTTTTTGCGGGCTTCCTAGTGCTGGAATGGCCCCCTTGTATACATTATGCTTGGCATATCAGATCTCAGATGGTTTCCTGGTCTTTGATAACACAAGAGTTTAAGCAGCTTTTGATAATCACAGAAGGTTTGGAGGCCTCTGACAGTCACGTGAGATATGGGGGACCTCTGAATCTCACAAAAAGTGTAGGTGTCTCCGATGGTCACAGAAGGTTTCGGAGTCTCTGATAACACACAAGAGTTTGGTAGCCTTTGATGTTCCCAGATGTTTGTGGCGTCTCTGATGGGCACAGGGTTGTTAGCCTCTAAAGGGTACATGTTTAGTTTGGCCGAGGTCTTCCCCACCTTTACGTCCCGCTCTTCTGTCCCCTGCAGATATTAGACATCACCATAAGTTTCCTGTGAAAAGGGGAAGGAAAGCCCTGCAAGAGGAGAGAGAGAGGTAGATCTGCAGAGCTGCGGCTTGGGGAGCACTGCTCTGCTCTAACTCCGCAGGGAGGGGCCTCCTTTATATTGTTGACCTCCAAAGCTGTTCCCTTCTAAGAGCTGGAGGACCTCTTAACTAAAAATATTATATTCATTTCAGCATCATCCCCATGGGTTACAAAGATTTTTCAGGTCACAAAGGTTTTTTATGACATTACAAAGCAGGCTTCTCCAACTTGAGCCTGCAGTATCCCAGCATGTTTTTAAAATGACCTTTGACTATGCAACTGATTCCAATTCATGTGATGGATATTCTGAATCACCAATGTCTGTAAGGCACCTGACTTCACAACCCCTTTCATCGTCACGTGCACAGATCCGGCCAATACAGGGCAAGGAACAAGGCAGAAGCAGAGTTTTCTTTTGGTCACGGACTCAGAGGTGACATGTGAGAGGAGGTTCTTTATTACTTATATTACACGGCCACCTTCATACATGAAAGATCCTGAACAACGCGTCCGGAACCACGCCTGCGTTGTTCACGCAAGCGGAACAACGCTTGCCTGAACAATGCAGGCCTCTTTCTCTGCCTTAACCACGCATGTGCTGAACAACGCGCATGCGTGGTTAAGGCAGAGAAAAAGGATGATCCATCAGTAGAGGACGCAGCCAGGTAGGTGGAGCTGGGGCAGGGTTGGAAGTAGTTTTTAGGGGTGGGGGAGGGGGATGAAGGTGTTTGGGTGGTTAAGTTATTTTTATTTTTTTAATGGGTGGGGGTCGGTACTATGGTTTTTAGGGCAGGGGTGGGGGTCGGGGTTATTTTATTTTTAGCGGTGGGGGTCGGGGTAATTTTGTATTTAGGGGAGGAGGAGTCGCGTTTTTAGGGGTGGGGGTCAAGGTAATTTGTAGTTAGGGCGGGTGGGGGTTGGGTTTTTTAGGGGCGGAGTGTGGGTAAGGGTACTTTTGTATGGGGGTTGGGGTTGGGGTAAGGATGTTTTTAGGGGGATGGCGGGTATTTAGGGGTGGGGGTCGGGGTAATATTGTATTTAGGGCAGGTGGGGGGGGCCAGGTTTTTAGGGGCGGGCGCTGGGGGTTGGGATAATTTTGTATTTAGGGCAGGTGGGGGCGGGTTATTAGGGGTGGGGGGTCAGGATAATTTTTTATTTAGGGTGGGGTGGGTTTTTAGAGGTGGGGGTCGGGCCATTTTTTATTTAGGGCAGGTGGGGGGGTCGGGTTTTTAGGGGTGGGGATGGGCGGGTCAGGGTAATTTTGTATTTGGGGGGTAGGGGTAATGATGTTTTTCGGGCGATGGTGGGTATTTAGGGGTGGTGGTCAGGGTAATAGGGGTGGGGGTGGGGTGGTCAGGGTAATTTTGTATTTAGGGCATGGGTGGGTGGTCGGGGTAATTTTGTATTTAGGGCGGGTGGGGTTTGGGTTTTTAGGGGCGGGGATGGGGGGTCGGGTAATTTTGTATTTAGGGCAGGGGCACGTTTTTAGGGTTGAGGGGTGGGGTAATTTTGTGTTTAGGCCGGGTGGGGGGACGGGTTACTAGGGGCGGGGTGGGGGTATGGGGTAATATTGTATTCAGGGCAGGGCAGGTGGGGGGTGAGTTATTAGGGGTGGGGATGGGGGTTGGGGTAATTTTGCATTGAGGGCAGGGGGTGGGTTTTTAGGGGTGGGGGGTCGGGGTAATTTTGTATTTAGGGTGGGCGGTGGGGTTGGGTTTTTAGGGGCGGGGTGGGGGTTGGGGTAATTTTGTATTCAGGGCTGGCCGGGTGGTCGGGTTTTTAGGGGCGGGGTGGGGGTCAGGATAATTTTGTTTTTAGGGGTGGGGTCAGTTTTAGGGCGGGTGGGGGTTATCAGGTAGTTTTTAAAGGTGGGGGCAGGGTACTTCTGTATTTAGGGTGGAGATGGGGGTCAGGATAATTTTGTTTTTAGGGGTTGGGTTGTTTCATTTTTGGGGTGAGGGGTCGGTTTTAGGACTCAGGTTGGGTGGGGGTATCGGGGTAGTTTTTAAGGGTGGAAAGTCGGGGTACTTCTGTTTTTAGGCTGGGGGGGTAGCATGTGACAACCACACATCCTGTTTCCAAACATGCCTTTACTAGGCATGCCTTTACAACAAAAATCATTGTAAAGGCATGCATGGTAAAGGCATAAGTGAAAACAACGCGGTCCTTGTTCCAACCGTGTTGTTCAGGCGTGCGTGGTTGCCGCATGCGTGGTTCCATCATACAACCCCTTCAAACTCCCTTAAATTGTTGATCTTGTGTACACTGATGAGAAAGAGATCTTCTGGTTGGGGTTATCTGTAATAAAGAAAGCCATAAAAATACCAGTAGCAACAGGGAATTGGTTGCAAACATATATTTGTAATCAGTGGCGGCCACCAAAAAACTCAAGGGAGAGATGGGGGCTGGGTGGCAATAAAAAAAATTAATACATTTACAAAAAAAAAAAAATGTACCTGTCCACCTTGCTACTCTCCCGATAGTGTTGGGGTCCCAGCACAGGCTCACCCCATGCAATCCTGGAGCTACTCTCATTCTATACCTAGCAAGAGACCAGTGTCAGGATTGGTGTGAGCGGCATGGTCTGCTGCTCAGACAGTGCACTGGAGTCTGTGCTCTTTCTCAAACCCGGCTGTGCAACACAGTCAGATTGGAGAAACCTAAGTGTGCATGTCAGTTTGGCCAACCTAAGACGTCCAGACAAATTGACATACGCACTTAGGTGCACTCACTCCAGTCCTCCTCCCTCATCCCATGGCCCAGCCCTGCCCCTCCCTGCACATGCTTTCTCAGAGCCAATTACTAAAAAATAACTAAATATCGTTTTATTTTTCAGCTGCTGGCTCTGAGCAAGTGTGGCGACGCTCCTTTGCCATTGCGGAGGAGCCACTCCTGAGTCCACTTCTGTGTTTCCTAATGCAATAATATGCAGATAGACTGCTCCCTCTTCTACTGAGTTGCAACAATGCAATATATAAGCAAGCGATCTGAAGTGTCAGGGTCGATATTCGCACTGAATGAAAGGTTAGAACGGAGGGTCTGAACCATGTCTCCCCTTCTATTGTTTAAGAGTCTGTTGGCGATTGTCCAAGAGGCTCTTAAACAATTGACAGTTCTGGAAGGATTAAATAGGAGCTGACCCCCTTGCTCCCTCCATTCCTTGTGTCCTGCACTTGGTAAATATCGATTCCACTAGCTGTGGTATTTACTGTATGCACAATTACCACACAATTATTAGTTTCGGACCTTGGTGTGGAGGATAACGTTCTAATTGTACATTTTTCCCTCATGTGAGATATGCAATGTCAGAATTCAGGTAGTGTGCTGCACAATGTGTGCCAGAGTTATGCAAACATCCTCGGTGTGTGCAAAGGGGCATCTGAGCTAGGATTCCCATTTGGATGCAGACTTCTCTGCACCCAATCAAGATTTGCATGGATACCAGGATAAGGGCCTTAAAGGTGATATGTCAAACAGAAGTGATATATTTTCTTTTTACAACAGAGTAGGTATGTCAGAGCTAAAAGCTAGTAACAGTATTAGGGGCAAGTGTTTATTTATTAGTTCGTGTCATAGTTTAAAAATATTAAATGTACACAATTTACTCCAGCTGACGTAATTCAATAATCAAATCATAGCAGCTAATAAGACATTACAATATTTAGCTTTATACTGTTCATAAACTAAGCTAATTAAATATTACTTGACATAGTAGCACAATAAAATAGTATGCACATAGCTGGCCTAAGATTGTGTAACACATTACAATAAAATAGTACGTGTAATAGTGATTTAGCTGAACTGTGAAAGAAACACAGTTTTTATTATATTGAATATCATACCTGACCCCATTGACCTCTAAAATGGGTAAATAGTGAAACAAATGAGTTTTTTGCTGCCAACCACCTACGTAGATCTCACAGTATTTGGAATAATTACTTTTATACAATGAACAGACATCAACCTTGAATGATACTGGATGAACAGTCATCCTAAGTTAGGATCTAAACATATTTTGGTGAAGCATAAACAAGATTCAATAAATCCAAGTTCATCAACCACTCAATCCAGACTTCCCTTCCGAGAAGGTCATCTAATGATGTCCCCGGGTGTTTGAGTCAATGTAAATGGCCATTGGAGAGGGGATATGTCAGCCATCTTAGACCCGCACTGCAGCCCCTACTTGAGGATTAGCCCCACCGTCACAGAATTCCTGCTGTCCACCAAGAGCAACAAGTAAAACTATTCTAACAATTAAGTATTCCTGAAATAATTTTGATTGAGTGAGAGGCCACATCGAGAAATTATAAATTTAGAAACCACTAGACAAAAGACACTAAGAAGTGTGCTCCCACCTCATTCATCCAGTGCTCTGTAAATTGACTTAAGAGTTCGAAACATGAAGGATGGGCGTTTGGATGTGAGCCATTTTGGAGAACTATGCCCTTTGAATTTAAGGTGCACCTTTTGATAGGTTGGGACCCACGAGTGTATCGATGACCCTGCTCATGCACTTTTTCTTATGCACTTTATGTGATTGTAAGTGTGTAAATCTCCTTTGAGTTGTTAAAGATTCAACTTGAAATTATTATTGGAGTTTGCCCTCACGAACAAATGAAATTGTTTGTTTTGACGAAGGAGGGGAGCATTTAATAATACTAGTGTACGTGTGCATGAAAAACATGGGGGGGTCTCTCTTAAAGGAGCATACCCACAGAAGTATAACTAGGAATCCTTTCCAAGAAGCATGACCTATGTAAATAAGGGTGTGAAGTAAACACGTAAATTAAAATCCTGTAGTATTTAAGTGCATTTTTGTGAGCTTTCTGTTATTGCATTCATACACATCACAGAATAATGAACAGGCAGGAGCTTAAACAAGCCAGATGTTTGGCTTTTTCAACATGTGTTACAAGTATAAGATAGAGTAACAATGATATTGCTGTGAAAAAATAGAACTGAAAATATACTTCATTGCATCTCCTTCACTTCAATATCCCCCACACATTCACCTTTAACCACTTCAATTTCTTTTACTCTTGGCTTTCGCATAGTACCACAATTGCAATTGGCACGTCATAATTGCTCCTTGTGCTCTGCATAGAGGCCAAGGATTGGATGAGCATGTATTCTGAACACCTTTATGACACTATGACCGGCACTGTAGGAACCTGCCTTCAGTTTCAACTCTAGAGCTCTCAATCGTGGCCCATTATAAATGCCTGTACGCTACCTGAACTCACACTAGCAGCTAAAGATGACATCCTGTAAAAAGGAAAACTCTTGGAAAAGTAAATCATTTAAAACATATTAAATGTACTCAGAATGTACCTCACTGACTAGGATTATTTTAATGTTTTTTACATCTGTTTTTTGAGATATCGCAACTAGAAAATCGATCTGTGTCTTTGCTTGTAAAGGAAAAAAATATATAGGATATGTTATGTTCCTGTATCAACGACAGTTTTTAATTACAGTTGAGTCCGAGACCTAGAGGGACCCACCAATTTAAAATAACATGTGACAATTTAGTCATAAGAGGGACACGTTTGCTCTGGTTATGGTGACTGAATATTGCTAAAAATTACTTTAGGAATATTTTTTTGAAATGTGTGGATTTTCTGCATCATAAATAGTGCCAGATCACTTCACTGGAGTTCATGTTCGGGTACAGTATTATATTTGTTTTAAGTTTTACATAATTCCCTCAGTACTTCAGGGGTTTTTCTCTTGTTTAATATATTACTCACCATCAAGGAATACAGTACATCAAAAAGAAAATCAAAATACCCTGGTATAAGCTCCTCTACTAAACAAAGTGAAATCATGCTGGTGAGAGAGCAACTTCATAACTGTTATTCAAATTCAATCCCTAGCATCTGGGTGGTGTTAATGCCCTGCTCCAAGGTCTTCCAGACTCCCTAGTGAACTCCTTTAAGGGAACCTTGCATGCTGCATCATGTATCATCCAGGGCCTGATGACATTTGATCATATCACTCATTTAAGTTGTAAACAGTAACTAATGGTTGTAAACTGCAATCGCCATATCACTGGTTAAACCTACCTCTTGAAATGAGTGCCTCTAAGCTTCACTAACAGCCCTCAGTACAGTTGACTATCTAAAATATCCACTGGAACTAAGCTCTACCAGTGACATACCATTTGTAAACCACTTCCCTTAAAATGTGCTGTTTCCAAATGCTGTGGTCTGACTCATCTTTCCGTTCAGGCCAGGCCAGGGCTAAGTGATGCTGTGAGATACCGAGACACCCTCCGAGTTTTAAGCGTAGTTTTGGGCCTCCAAGTACTCAAGTATTGCAGGCCCTATAAGTGGGGTTCCCTGAGCGTGAGGGGTGTAGCTGCCCTTTGGAGACTGTGTGCCCAACCTTCCTGCAGAAGCGGCCCAGCTAGGGAAGGGTGCGGGTTTTGGGGTAGGCTGATGTGCCAGGCTCAGAACCCCCTGTTCTCTTGTCAGTGGGTTCGGGCTGTCACATGGTCGGGCCTGGAGGGAGGTGCTGGATCCAAGGAAGGAAGGGCTGGATAAAAATAATTCCTAGGAACCAGCACGGCTATACCAAGCGGGACTCCTTGAACGATTTGGATAATCTAAGGAGTAGGGGTCAAACAAGGCTGGGGTTGTGGCTCAGACACAGAAGCCTCACAAGGTGCTGTCAACAACTGCCTTTGACTTTCTACACAAACTGGAAGGTCTCCCACAGAGCCTTTGTGGCCCAAAGGCAGGCTTCCAGGCCACACAGAATCCAAAGATCTCTGGGAACACCAGTGCCCTTATTCATACTCTGTTTGCGCCGGATTTACGTCCTTTTTTTTACGCAAATCCGGCGCAACAAAATATTGGAGTGAACAACATTTTTTGCCTGCGGGAACCTACCTTCCATAAATGAGATGCAATGTAGGCGTTTCCGGGCAAAAAATGCCTCTAAGGCCCTAGCGCCTTATATACCCTCCCGTGCAAAAATCACGCATGGGAGAAGGAGGGCCTTAAATAGCGCCATTATTTAACGCCTGGGTCTGGTCAGGCGTAAGGTGACCTGTAGGCAGATTTCCATGGTCTGAGACCATGGCAATTGCTCACAGGTACCCTTCCCTGTCCCCAGGGACACCCCCACCCACCCCTACCCACACCAAGAGGTAACCCACGGATGGGGGACCCATCCGCAGGTATGTCAGGTGAGTAATATTTTTTTTGTGATCCAATGCCGCTCGGGGGCCCTGACTTGGGGCCCCCTGCACAGCGCTGGCCCCAATGTCCATGCCCAGTTGACAATCGCCCCCTGGGCCTGGACATTGGGGTGGTGGGCATGGCTTCTATCTTTAAAAAGACAGGAGCCATGTCCATGGGGCTTGTGCGCCAGAAAATGGCCTTACACTGGTTAGATGCAATTATTTGCCTCTAAACGGTGTAGCGCCATAATTTGGCGCTCAAGCCCCGTTTCCCCCTATGCCTCCCAGGCCCTGTTTACGTCCTTTTAAAGGACGCTAACAGGGCCTTAGCGCCGGCTAGCATCATTCATTAAATATGGCACCCGCCCAGCGTCTAGGAATGGCGCTAGCCGGCGCTATACTTTTTGACGCAAACCTGCGCTAATGTGGGTTTGCGGCAAAAAGTATAAATCTGGCCCTAGGAATCCGAAAGTCATTTCAGCTGTCACAAATATCTGATAGATTGTGCATACCGGCATTTAACAAAATTGTCAAGCCCAAAGTGAGGAACAATAGTAACATTGGCACCTGCCCACAGGCTATTTTGTGTGATGAAAGGAAGTATAAGGATCTTGGTCCCCACCAAGATATGGGCTTGGAAAAGGGAAAAATGCTCCTGAAGACCACAACATTCATTGTAGATGCAGATGCAGAAGGCAATCAGCTCTTAAAAAACACTTTACACAAGTACTTCACGAGAAGAAAGATGTAGGTTAGCGAAATAACCGAGACAGAACTACCGCACCCTGAGGTGGTGGTGTCAGCACCTCAGGAAGCTAGTAGCCTCGAAAGCACCAGCTTAGAGAAGTCTTTAATTACCGAGATGGTGGAGTTGGCAGTTTCAGTAATGATTTTACAGAGCAAAAATGAGCAGGCTGAAGGACCTGTGATCTTCTAAATCTCTTTAACACTGGAAAAGGGAGACATACATCCCAAAAGCAAACTCAGTAGTTACACAACGGAGTGCAATCCAAGCTTCAACCCAGCTGTAATGACTTTGAGTACCAAGAGTAACAGCCAGGGCTCGGTCCACTCCTCAAACTCAGAAGAGTTGAAATCTGCCCCATCGGAATTAGGACACAAACTTTTAACAGGGGCATTAGTACAACAACATGAGCAGAACCACATGCAGGAGGGGGATGATCGGATGTGCTCTACACCATCTGACAAATAGAGATGAACAAAAGGGGAGCTGGGTTGCCCCTACAAGTCACAATGCACACTGATTTATCCACTAGCCAATCCTGAGGAACAGGTAATAGGCATTGAGGGGGAACAGCGGGCACACCAAGGCTCCAATTTAATAGACGATGATTCTCTAGATTACAAACCACTTGACCACGGCACAGCTGATTACATCATTACCACCATCAACTCTTCCTTAATGGCGGCAGTCAAGGCACTCACGTGGCAGCCACATAAGTTAAAGGTTCAGTTTGAGCTAATACATACGCTGGCACAGAGTGTCTTGTCATTAGACAAGAAGATGGACAATTTGAGCATCAAGCTTGATCATTTCCTCACCCAAAAATACAACAATCATACAACAAATTGAGCCATTATTGATAAGCTCACTACATTACCAGAGCTTCTGATGTCATTATTAAATCATTGCAAGACTATGTAATTGAATGCCACAAATAATGGAAAATCTAATGCTCAAACTTCACAGGAGGGCCTTGCGAATGTAGGCTGTATGGGCAAAGACAGAACAGACAACCGTGCTTCAGAGAGGGCTCAACATAATAGGACTGCAGGCCCAGAGGCTAACGAGCATTGTCCAAGGGCAGAATCCTTTGTTCCCAAAACAAAAAGTGATAATACTGGTAGTAAAGAAGATCAGCAGAGATGGCCTGTGGAACAAGCTGAGGGAATCCACAATGCCCTCCAGCTAGGAAATCAGGCAGGTGAGGCGGATTTTGGAAGTATGAGGGGTAAAGGCCTACTCTCCTGCCGTCAAAAGAAAAAATTAAGAAAGGCCATGAAAAATAGCAGAAGACTGAGTCGCCACCCCCCCCCCCCCCCCCAACTCATCTCATAGCATCCACATCACCCAGGAAACGAGTTGTACTGCAATAGAATGCATCGATGGTCAGGTAAACAGTATGGGTATCACCAGACAGCTCACAGTGACCTGTCCAATTTTCAACCTCAATGCTGTGACTCAAACATCAATCGACAAAGCCAAACAACAAATAGGCACGCAAGGGAAAACGGGCACTGGTGTAATGCTGTGGCAACATAAGGCTCTGCATTCTCCAAAGTGAACCTATGCTCAGGTGGTGGACTCTACAGGCAATTGGTCGGAACTACAATCAGGTTTCCAGCCATCTGAAACCATACATGCCCATGTGGCAGACTCTACTGGCAAAAGATCTGAACAACAATCAAGCTTCCAGCCCTCTTGAACTATACATCAGCACAACCTTTTTGCCAGGCATGTTGGTCTTCATCAGGCTCCAGGCAGGGCCACTACAGAGGAGTCAGTGGAGCAAAAAAGCACTGAGGAGGTGCGTGGTCAAAAATCTTCTGACACACAAAGTTGACAGTTGGCAAGGACCGGGACGCAGGAATCCAAAACGAAGATCACCAGCCACTCTCCACCTACAGTGATAATTCGGCACATGTGCTGGTACCACCTAATACTGTCCTGACCTTTACCCACACCATAAGACAAGAGGGCCTTGGAATATACTACATCGGTCCAACATTCTGTACCTCTTGAATATTATTCCATCACTCAGGTATCTTACAACAGTGCACCTGCTGTCTTTGCAGTTTAAGAACAGTGTGTTAGCTAACTTCAAGGAGTAAACCTTTACGGAATGGTCCAATTCTGAAGACACCAGAAAAATCATGACTGAAGCCGAGAAATTATTGAAGTTGGTTTTAACGTATGCTGGTTGACCCAGGAAAAGTACCTGTATATTCTGGCAGAAAAACAACAGTTCTGTCAGAAAAACTCCAGAACAGTCCTAATAAATGTAGTACATTGATACAGGATAAGGCTGCCTAAAGCATTTTGTGATGTACAAAGCAAATAAGACCTTCTAATTGAGAAAAAAGGATTATTATCCAAATGGCACAAGACACAGAAGGTAATCACCCTTCAAGAGACTCAGCACGTCAAACAATTAGGAAATGCATAGATCATGCAGACTGGTCATGGGTTCTAACAGTGCTCACGGTCAAGGGGAAGCCTTACATCAAATCATAAATGGGGTAACACGGCGTCACACAGAGCCACAGTTAAGCTGGAACGTGGCCAACCTTTATCATATAGTATCAAGCACAAATACTGTGGAATTCTTGCAAACAGGGGCTATCCTCCTCTTTCAAGAAACATGGCTGACAGCACCTATCACCACTCAAGGGTTTCATGCAATCCATGTACCAGCCTTAAAGGAAAAACGATCTGGGAGGCCTCACCATTTATGTAAAATCGGACCTGCTTGTGGAAGTGTCACGTATACTTTTTCATGCAAAACTGTGCAAACACATCAAAAAGTATAGCACCGGCATGCGTGATTCCAGGGCGCCAAATTTATGGAATCCCGCAAGCTGGTGCAAAGGGTGGGCTAGCGTCAATAAAAATTACATTAGCCAGGTGAGGATGGCGGTATGGGACAAGGGGGTTTTAGACCAAAAAATGACGTTAGGCTGGTTAGAGGCAAAACAATGTTTCTAACCAGAAAAGCATCATTTTCTGATGCAAAACCATCCATACCACATGACTCATGTCTTAGAAAAGACAGGAGTCATGCCCACCACCCCAATGGCCAGCACAGGGGACAAGGGTCCTCTGTGCATGGTCATTGCACCCAGTGCCATGTAGGGGGGCCATTTCAGGGCCCCCAATTTCACTTAAAAAAATATATATTTACCTCTACTTACCCTACTTACCTGGGATGGGGTCCCCCACCCTCTGGTGCCCCTCTGGTGTGGGTGGGGGTGTTCCTGTGGCTTGGGGTGGGCACCTGTGGGCTATTTCCATGGTGTTTGACCATGGAAATGGGTCCACAGGCCCCCTAACGCCTGCCCTGACCCAGGCCTTAAATAATAGTGCTAAGCAGGCTAAGTGCCATTATTTAGGCCCGCCTCCCTCCCGTGCAACAGTTTTGCACAGGAGGATAAATAAGGCGCCAGGGCCTCAGAGTCATTTTTGGGATGGGAACGCCCACCTTGCATCTCATTGACACAAGGTGGTTTCAAGCATCCAAAAAATGACTTTAACTCTAATATTTTGGCGCTAGACGTGTCTAGCGCCAAAATATAAATATGGAGTTAAATTTGCGATGAATTAGCATTAAAAAATTGTGCTATTTCAGAGCAAACTGAGTATAAACATGGGCCTTAGTCTCTCCTCTAATGATCTGCAGGCGCTGGTGCTTAAAGGTGTGGTATGAAACGGCACTCCAGCTCCCATTATAGCATTAAACCTGTACATCAACCCCCGGAGGGCAACCCAACCAGCAAAGGTTAAAGAACTGGTAAAAATAGGAGATCTGTTCTGAATGAATATCCTGCCTACAAGTGTATCATTGCAGGGGGCTTTAACATGCATGATTTAGGCCCCCTCAGGGCCACAGAATAGGGGCTCCCGACGTGATCTGCTAGTAGCTTACTATCATGAATTCGGCTTTAGTTTGGAAAATCACAATGGCACGCAACCTCAAACATTTTAAAACATTTCTACATTAGACTACATATTCTTAAGCAGGAATTTACAGAACTACTTCACTGCATTTCAAGTATTGCAAAGATCAGAAAGTGACCACCACCCGCTATCCATAGTAATGACTGCAAGAGTAACAACATATATGAAGGAGAAATGGATTGAACAACCACTTTCATGCAACGTAGGCCCCATTACTAGACAGATTAAATGAGGGCAAGAAGCAAAGAATAGGTATGCATCTTGTAAACCCCCAACTTCCCTTTCAACTTTAGCACTCAGTGCTACAACGCCCCAGAAAAGGAATGGGAGTTGATAATTACAGCACTGCATGAGGCCTTATCCAGAAATGAACATAGGAAGTCTTCATCAGAGAATGGAGGTCACCATCGTTCGATGTTCTCTGGAAACAAAGACTTCTAGGAAAGCAAACTAAATTGTTGCCATGCTGGGCCTACTATAGAATCTGGAAGAATCTCTATGCAGAAGATACATTGAAAAGCACTAGGAAAGTGCATAATAATCTGGTTTGGCAACTGGAACAAAAACAAATAGAGAACAAATGGTTATGTATATATTCCATGCTAGCACCAAATAAGTCGAGGGAGCTCTGGAACTATATTAATAACTTGCCTAACAAATCACCTGTTAAGTACAATGCAGTTTCAGCAGATGGGTGGTGGGCTCATGTAACCACCTTATACTTTGACACAGAGATACAGAATACAGCCACAAAGTGATTTCTCACTGAAGGTGTTGGTGATCTGGAAGAGAACCCAATATGTATCACTGAAAAAGAGATATCAAGCATTCTCAAAAGGACTAGGGCAGATGGAGCACCGGGTCCCACTGACCTGCCAGGCAGCATTTTCAAGGACGACTGGACCTTTTAGGCACTATACATACACATGATCAATGAATGGATTTTGTCACATACCATCCCAGAATCCTGGAAAAGCTCCATTTTGTTTCCTATTCACAAAAAGGGCCTTTGTTCTGCCCCCAAGAATTACAGATTAATTGCCCTGCTTGATGTCGATGGAAAGGCATTTTCTAAGGTGCTTCTGCACAAACTTGAGGCATGGATCAATGAAAGTAATATCATCCTGTACTATCAGACTGGGTTTAGGCCAAATTCATCAACCATCAACAACGTAATCACCCTCTCTTATTTGGGGGGAAGGCCACTGAAGCCAATATGGCCCGCTCTATGCCTGTTTTATTGACTATAGTTTCGCTTTTGATGGAGTAGATCGGAACATTCTCTGGGCCAAGCTTGCCATGTGGGGCATTTCAAAGCAACTACTAGCGGCAATTATAGCACTGTATGCGGGTACATAGGTGCGCATTAGGATCACACATAGCCACGCCACTGGGAAAATATACGCCAATAAGGAACTCAAGCAGGGTTGTGTCATCGCTCCAACTCTTTTCATTCTTTATACAGCCACCCTGGGTGCTGTGCTGCTAAAGGGTGAAACATTTCCACCTAAACTGTCGCACCGCATACTTCCTATAATGCAATATGCCGATGATTAAGTATTGCTGGATCACACCTGAGTTGGCCTAACAAGATTGCTGGATACTCCATGCTTACAATATCAAGAAGGCTTTACAGGTAGATGCTCAAAAAAAAAAAGGTCTTGGTGTTCGGGTGAAAATCCAAAAAAAGACAGCTAGGATGGCAACTGTACCCACTCAGGTTAAGCACGACTAGTAAATACAACTACCTCGGGGTCTGGCTGTCGGACTCAGGAAAGTCCATCAGGCATTGAGGAAGCACAAACCGGAAAAGCCGCATTATGTAAGTTGGATCATAGCTTCCAGAGTATCTCAGTGGAAGGTATTCTGAGAGTGATACATGCTAAGGTCCTACCTATCATTACCTATGGCCACCTGGCATTTCCAGTCATGTTCACCAAAACTCTGGAACATTGCCACGTCTCAGCATATCGAAAGATCTTCAGCACTTCCAAAGGGACACAGTGCACCTTGATTTGCCTAGAATTTGGGCTGGACAATATGGACATTTATTGTAAAAAAGATATAATCAAGAATTATCATCTGGTGTCTAGGGCTGCTCCGGACTCACTGAGAGCTGCACTTTGTATCATTTTCCAAGGAAAAACATCCATCTGGTCACGATATTTAGTCACGCCTGCAGGCACCCTGGATGTGAGTCTAGAGGCTATAGAAAACATCCTGTTGACAGCAGAAGCTCTAAAGAGGACGCTAAAAGCACAGGGTAAATGATTATCAAGAGACCAGGACATCAAGAAAATCAAAGGCAGCCATGGTTTAGAGGGCTTAGTTCAATCATATGAAGCCTCCCACTTACAGCCATATTTTAAAGTTGCCTTGGGGAGACGAGCTTTTAGGAATATACTAATGACATGGCTATTAACCTTCCCATAAACAAATACGGGGCACGTTTTAAAAAAATCCCAAAGCAATCAAAAATTGTTGTCTATGTGCCACCTCCCCAGAATTTGTCAGCCATGTGATATGTTGTTGCCCTGCATTGCTTACTCAGAGAAAGATTTATCTCAGTCCCGTTTTTCTACAAAATGGAATAAGAACCTGCAATGAGGCCATGACATTTATTTACTCAGCACTGACAGCAAAAAACCTGGCCCAGATTAGCAAATTTATGGTCACAGCTGGACGGAGCCTGTATGATGCCCAGTGGCAGATTAAAGTCACTGAAGGGTGGTATGCCTTCCCTTGTATGTCAGTTCTTTTGCCTTATCACCTTTCTGACCCAATGTACAACTAGGCATATAGTTGAAGGAGCTTATGCCAGCACGATATTGCTTGCAGTATTGCCTTGTATGTCCATTTTAACACCTTATTGCCATTTGACCTCAGGCACTAGTAGCAGGCTATTGCTTGCAGTATTGTAGTCTGTTGGCACATGCATGATCTTAAATATTATGGTTACACTCTGCACTGTAGGATATTGTTCAGTCATCATGACCTCTTTGACACTTGCTTCCTAATTTACTTGACAGCACCCTCATCACATCCCCACTCTTAATTAAAGTCTCTGGTTTTAACTGTCGGTCTTGTAATCCTTGAATTTGCAACCTATCTGAACCTAGGGGACTCTTGCACTTTAAATTGCACTTTTCGTGTACGCCCCGCCAACATGATTCTTAACACTTCCTTCTTAACTTATCTGGACAACATTCCTACATAACGCCTGCTGTTATGGTTTTAATCACGTCATGTACTTGGTGCTTTTCTCGTCTCTTTTTTCTCTGTTGCGTTTTCTCGTGTGTTGATGTTATCGCTTTTATTCTACACATTCTGATTTTGTATGGTGCTACTTTTTACTTGTATATATTTTGAGCTTTTGTAATGGTTTTAACTAACTACACCATAAATTATTCATTCATTAATTCATCTTTCCGTTGATTTTTAAATCGTTAACCCTAGAGCAGTTTGGCAAGATGTCTAACACACGCTATAACCCTACAACTGCTTCATCACAAACGATGTAGATTATGGTTTCCATCCTAGGTCTCAACAAATTGGAAAGGAAAGCTCAGCTTCATTCCAGAGCTGTGTTCAGGTCACTCAAATAGGGTGGGAGCCAAGACACAGACAGACACTACTCTAATGAGCCTTTGTTTCTCTTTGTGAAGTGCTCCCAGTATGAACTACGACCACATAGAGACCTCCGTCACCATGACTTCCATTCAAGGGAAATAGAAAGTGCTGGAATACATCATTCAAATAGGATAGAGTCCTCGGGGCAAAAGTAGAATCATTCGATTTGGGAATAAGGCTCGGGGTGTTGCCAATATATGAACTATTCATCTAGGCATTTCAAAAGTGATTAACTTTTGTTTAGCCAGGCATGATTAATAAAATCTACAGCGCTACGAAAATCTGTAATAACCCAATGAAGAAGCTACCCTCCTGGCTCTAAGGCATGACTCTCAAAATGGATAAGTGAAACTCCACTGTGCAACGTTGATAGTTGCTGTTAAAATCAGACGTGAGCAGCATAAAGGACCGAATTAGAAGCAATCCAGGTTTGCATTTCCACTAAGAGAATCTTGGAGAAAAACTGAAAAGAGGATGATTGTCCCACAAGCTATGTGGATCACTCTTCTTAACAAGCATTGTTAAGATTAACAAGTCAAGGGCGAGCTGCCAGCCTTTTGGCTTTGTCAATGCTTGTTTTGTCATAATTTTTGCACAGTAAAATTAGCCAGTGGCTGGAGTGGGCTGATCCACTGCAACATTTTGTATGTTGTAGTAGGCAGAAGAAAAATATAATTAACACAATAGAAGACCAATGGACGAAGGCTTATGGCCAAAGAGGACTGTCTGTAAGCTCTCACAACCAAATCTATATTGCGTGCAATTCTAGTAAAAACAAAAGGGCGTGGCTAAATCCAGACCTAAAAATTGCTACAAGTGTGCCCCTCTCTGGTTATTCAATATGGTGTGACCTGTCAGACAACATTATCAATCAGTAGAAAACCCCACGACCACCAAAATGGGTCCTCCCTTAAGATATTATTATAGAATCATGCCAGGACCTTTGGCATCCAAACCGTTTGGCATATTGATCAATTCAGCAAACTGATTAACTGACATCTCAATCTGAGTAGGTTCTACAGGCAAAAAAATTGTCATCAGTATAAAATTCTGGTTATTATTATACAAAGTTAGAATATAAGTAGCCCAATAATTACTCAAAATCCTATATGACCTCGTACTATTCTCGTCCAACTGCCTGTTAGAAACTAAAGTTAGAATTTTCTCAAAACAGAGGACTCGACTGCAAGGTATGCTATTATGTCAGTGAGTTTTGAAAGCACAACGGTTACGCCGTGGAGGCTTCCTGGCGCTACGTGAGGGCGACAGGAAGGGAAACGTAGAGTCGATGTAAAAGGAGAGGGTCCACTGCTTAAACAGGGAGGGTTTCAGTTTCTTCCTAAAAGCCACCGGACAGGAAGTGGAATTGACAGGAGAAGGGAGTAGGGTGACCAGACGTCCTGGATTTCCCCGGACAGTCCCGGTTTTTAGAGGACTGTCCCGTTTCTCTTAATTTTAAACAAATGTCCCGGTTTCTGGGAGAAAGGTCAGATCATTACATAAATGTCCCGGTTCTGAGGACAAAGGTCAGATTATCTAGGGAAGCATAAAATAAAGGTATGCTCTCCTTTAACAGATGCCTACATAGTATGCAATAATTAAAGTAATTTATCTGTTACTGTCAGGCAACACAGTCCCCTGTCTGCTCCCAGCAGAGAGACGGACTGGGGAGCAGAGAGAGGTGGGTGGGGGTGGGTTGCGGGTGCAGGCTGGGAGGACAAGCCATAGCTAATTTTATATATGTAGTCTTGTAAATGTGTGTGTGTTTGTGTGTGTATATATATATACACACATATATATTCATATACATACACACACACACATGTATAGGCACACATTCACAAAGCTACGCAAAAAAAGGGACAGGCCCCATATAAAAGTGAGTGTAAAGTCGTTTGTCCTTCTTTTATGTTTGAGATGTCCCGGTTTTTGCTCCTCAGAATCTGGTCACCCTAGAAGGGAGGGCACTGTAAAGCTTAGATTCAGTTAAAGAAAATGATCGGCCTCTCAGGCTGGACCTCTCAATTCTAATTAATAAGTGACGTTGTTTACCAGTTCCTTATATGCAAGTTCTGTTTTCCAAGCATAATTATTAACGTACTACTTCTGTCTCCTACTCGAAGAATAAGAAGCCAGTGTGAGGCTATACATCAATCCTTAATGTTGTCTCAATTATTGTCTCGCATGAGAGTGTTTTCCTGTACTTCATTATCGCACAATCATGGCGATGGGGCAGAAGAATCCATTTACCAAGTCACGTGGGCAGCTCCTGAAACATTCATGTCCCACTATAGGCTCTAGGTGGTTGCTTCCAAGGCTGCATGGGTCGGAAGTGTTGAGCTCTGTGGCCATACAAGCCTTGTCTTTCTCCTCTTAATTAAACTGATTCACCTTTGTAGCATCACTGTCTGTGTGTTGAATCAATGCCTCCCTCACTGCTGATTAAGGAATGGCATAAAGAGGAGTGATAAACTAGTAAAGTTCTGATTACTTATGGGTAGTCTTTATTACTCTCAGTCCTCTTACTTGTGCCACACCTACACCAGTCCTTATGAGTGGAAGGCATTGATGTTGGTTTCTTGCTTGCCGCTGGAAGAACGGAGAGGCATATTTACAATAAAGTGGCGCAGCGCTGCACCAAAATTGGCAGCGCTGCCTCACTTTAGAAATGCAGGGATGCGCCGTATTACAAGAATACGACGTACCCCTGTGTTTCCCCCTGGCTGGCAGCCAGCCTTGCGCCATGGTGAAAGGATGGCTGTGTTGCGGGGTAGATTGTTTTTGTGCTGAAAGGGATACCTTCTTGCAAAAAAACAATCTTCAAAGGCGATTTGCTCATTCTATGTGTGCTGCAGAATGCAAAACACATAGAAAGAGCAAAAAACGAGGAGAAATTAAAGCAATTCTCCTCGTTAGGCCATGCTAACGCCACGTCTGGGGTGGCGTTAGATTTTGGCACTGCCTCAGATTTACGAAATTTCGTAAATATAGGCCATCCTCAAAAGGCAATGGGTATTGCTGTGGAACGCTCACAGCAACACTCAGTGCACGCCCCTCTGCGGCAGAAAACTGCATTGGAGGGGCCCATATTGACAAGGTGGTGTTAAGCCACAAAAGTGGCTTAACGCTGTCTTCTAAATATGGCAGAGTGCACAGGGCTACAGGAGTGTCACAAAAAGTGACGCTCCGGTGGTGCTAGAGGCTTGTAAATATGCCCCTTAGTTGGTGTAACCCTCGTATATGTCCCCCAAAGGAGCAATGCTTAATTTGAGCTGGTAGTTTCCAGTGGGGGCACCCGCACTTATATTGGAGGGCCGGCACGTTTCTTCCTGCATCAGTCATTTACTGCAAGCTAAAGACACATACGGGAAAGACGGAGTAAGAGAAAAAAGAAAAAGTGTCACAAAAAGAGAAAGCAGAAAGCTGCAAGAGTGAGCTGAAGGGGCATGGAGTGGCTGTAAATGGATTAAAAAAGGCCCGAGATGGCTTCAGGATTACGCTGCCTCAGTATTCTGTGCTCGCACATTTAATTGCAGCAGCCGCGTGTTTCAGAGGAGGGCTTTGAGCACCGTCACAATTTTATTTGCAAATTAAGCACTGCAGATGAGACAGGGGGCGGTGTCAAAATGTTTTTGTATGTTATATAAATTAGAGATCATGTATTGTTAAACCAGGAATATTATATTATTTAATTTACGTACACAGATATATTTTTACTTTTATTAATTAACAGTTAAGATTTTACTGTAATTATGTATCCTTCCCGCAGTCAAGACTCTGTAATGCTGCAGAGAAAACTTAAAGTTGTTTGAAAAATGATTTTGTTAGAATTAGGGCGTAGGGGTGCCTAGAGTGCCAGACCCTCCTCGTTGATAAGAACTGGGCCAAGGAAGAGTAGACCTCAGTGCAATGAAGATTACTGGTAAGTAATCTAGGCATTTACACCAAAAGCTCTACAGGGAAAGCAAAGGGTTGTTAACATCGGCTGGCTGCTTAAGTGGGAGCCAATTTAGCGCTTTTCAGGGCTTGGCAATGTGATCCGAGCTCCTCAGATTATTGGTAAAGTCATAAAGCTTGATTAAGGATTCTGTGGAGTTTCTGAATTTGAAAGTTGACAAAATGTGCATGTTGTCTAAATAGGACTGCAATGGTGCCTTCAACCCCCTGAAGTCTCAGAACTCTTCCACTCAATCTTGATCATGTTTTTGGGGGCAGATCTCTGCTTCGTGTGTAGCTCTATCAGGTGCATGCTCTATTTTCAGCTCCAAGTACTTCTACTTCAGGTCTGACTCCCCTTGGTGGGATTTAACATGTTATGGGAGATGCAGGCAGAGGGAATCATCTTGACTGAATCCAAAGAAAAGAGGTATTCTATCATGAAAAGTCCCCCTTCCTTCGTCTAACTTTTATGTAGTGGCGGCTGACATAAATTAAAAGTGGTGGGGCAGGTGGAGAGGGTGAGGGGGAGTGTGGGGGGAGTCCGGGGGGGGCTGCGCAAGGGGGAGCGTGGGGGGATAATTAAAAAAAAACACTTACCTGGTGCTGTCAGCGCCTCGCCTCTGCTTCCTGGTCTGAGCATCAAAGACTCTTTGTGCCATCCCCGCGCTGCTCTCATGGTATTACCTAGCATGGGAGCAGTGGAGGAATTGGCCTGAGCAGGCAGGTTTTCTGCTTGCTCAGGCACAGAGCGCCTGTGTTGTTTCTCCAACCCAGCTATCAAATGCTGCTGAGTTGGAGAAACCTAACTGTGCATGTCTGTTAGCAGGCCTAGAACAGCTGGCCAAACGGACATGCGCAGTTAAGGACACACTCCACTCCCCCCTCCCATGGCCCGGGCCCCCCACTCCCTGCATAGGCTGGCTCAGCCAGCAGCAGAAAAATAAAACAATAGTGAAATATTGTTTTATTTTTCTGAGGCTGGGACTGAGCCATTGGGGCGATGCTCCTCTGTCATTGCAGAGGAGACGCAGCTGCCTTTATGGACTAGCATTGTTTATCTTGTGCCATGGGCTTGAGGGCCCTGCGTTGCGATGGATGCACCACATTACTCCAGTGAGCCTTTGTTTCTCTTTGTGAAGAGCTGCAAATAGGACCTACGACCCCATAGAGCCTGGCAGAGACCTTGGGCACTACCTGGCCTTGACTTCCATTCAAGGGGACAAGAAAGAGCTTGAGTACAGCATCCCTCTGGTGGACTACTACTCCTTCATCCCGGACAAACCACTGGAGGCAAAGCTGAGCATCAGTCTTCAGGAAAATAGTGAGACCCACCCCTTCCTGTGGCTACCATTTGTGTCTGCCTCTCTTATTCTGAATCTGGCTGCACTGCAGTGAGAGCCACCCACAGCTGTGTCTACCTCTCTGTCTGCCCAGGTGTTCCTTTCAGCATCTTGCTTTGTGTCTGCCTCTGTTCTGCCTATCTGTGTGGCACTTTATGTTCTTTCCTATTTTTGTCCATTTTATGTTTTCTGCATCTCTTTATAGAAGGTTGTGCCTTCTCTTACATGACTCTTAAAACTTGGAACAACCTCCCAATACACATCAGAACCTCGTCCTCCCTTCTTGAATTCCACAAGAAGCTGAAAACTTGGCTCTTCAAGAAATCCCACCAGGGATACACTCACCTGCTACAGTGCCAGGATACCCTGGGGGTGATCAGTACGCTCCAAATATACAGCTACTACAACATATCTGTACTCATCACTGTGGTATCATGTATTGGTCTGCCTTTGTGTGGGTCTCTGTGCCTGTGTTTTCATCTATCAATGCATCTTTTTTTCTTTTTGATACTGTGCCAGCCTGTCTCTGTGCATACCTCTGAATGCACCACTCTTTCCATGTCTGCCGGCTGCGTCTATAACTTTCATTGATTCCTTCTTGGTATCTATCAATCAATCAGGGAATATGTAAAGTGCACTACTCACCCGTGAGGGTCTCAAGGAGCTGAGGGGGGCTGGGGGGGCTGCTACTGCTCGAACAGCCTTGAGATGTCTCCTGAAGGTAAGGAGGTCCTTGATCTGATGCAGGTGGGTGGGAAGAGTGTTCCACGTCTTGGCGGCGAGGTGCAAGAATGATCTGCCTATCTGCCCATCCCTGTGTGAGTCCTTGTGCCTGTAACTGTGTTTGTATGTCTCGTGACAGCTTCTTTGCCAGTCTGTCTCTGTTCCTACCACTGTCCCCATTTTGGTCTGGATCGTCATTAGTCTGCTTCAGTGCGTTATCCCCACCTATCATTTTACTGTTGCTCTACCGTTCACTGTGTTTTTTCTGGATCTCTCTTGGGTGCTTGTCTCCTTAATTGCATCTTTGTTTCTTTATCTAACTGTGTCTATTTCCTTAGTCTGTGTTTTTCTGCTTGTTTCAGTTATATTATATTATATTATATTATATTATATTATATTATAATGTACTTTAGCTCTGTTTGTCTGTGTTAAATTTTCTGCCCACCTCTGTCTCACATACGGTTTGCTTCTTTGCAATTGTCTAGCTTTGCCTACTTTAAATCTGTATGTTTCTCTTCCTCCATTTGCCGAGCTGCTTGTCTCGTTCTGTTATACATCTCTATCTGTCAATTCTCCCTCTGCCTGTGTTTGACATCCAGCATCTGATTCCCAAATCCTCTTGCAGTCCGCCTACTCCCTCCCCTAAAACTGAAGATTGAAGCCTCTAACAACTCTGGAGACTTCCTGCTGTCCTGGGAGACTCCCTATGATGGGAAAAGAAGTCGGCTGACCTCTGAGAACTTGGAACATGAAGTGCAGTACAAGCGGAACTGGGAAACGTGGGAGGTAAGAGAGAAAAGCAAAGAGCTAGAAGAGAGCGTGGGAATTTCAGGGGTAGACTAGATGGACCAAAATTCAAGCTTGGTTAAGGATGTCTCCTAAGAGAGAAGTACTACTATAGCATAGTCAGCCTCATGCCTACAGCTGGGAGAGCTGATCCAGCACTGAGCCAATGGACTGGCTTGGCTCTAACAGTCCTGGACAAGTGTAGGCCTAAATATCTCTGACACGTATAGCAGGCCACAATGATCATGTTAGAATATGATAATGTGCCTTCAAAATTGAAGAAAGTACATTTCTTTAAAATACAGAAGATTTTTACCTTAGTATATTAGATTACTTTAAAAGTATTTATTAAAAATGACAATTGTTAAAGATACACTGTGAAACATTCTTGCCACCATCCTGATGACAATGTTATTAGTGAACTAGAAGCCAAGTAATTTCTCGTGGAGCACAACATTATAAGCTATTAAACATGACAGAGGTTTATTGTTCACGGCACATCCTGAAAGTGCTCTTATATGTGATAATGAAAAAAAGGAAGGTTTCGTGAAATAAAGTATTTGGGTAGGATCACACAATTTGGGCAAGCAAGGAAGATGGAATTTATTTAGAAAAATCAAAAAACAAATGAGTGTGCCATTCTGTCATTCCACCAAGTCTTAACTGATGACAGTGGGGCCAGAAAAGTTGGTCAATAAGGGATATCCTTTGTAGGATGCAACAGCCCTCACCCACAAAAGTGGCATGCTTCATCAGCTGGGTCCACCCAGCGAGGAGCTCAGCCTGATCATGGAGCATGCCATTTATGAGGGCAACACACTTTTCTGACCCCACTGTCTTAAGTTAAGACTTGGTGGTCTGGCAGAACAGCACGCTCATTTGATTTTCTTTATTAGATTTTGCATGGAGAAGACGTGTGCAACACCACTCAATTAAAAACTTCTCCAACCTCCTTTTTTGATGAAGAAGAAGCCGATATTGATCCCAGATTTTTCGTTTTCACACTGTTCAATTCGATCATTAGCTGGCTATCTCTTTCTTTCATCAAAGGTTAATACTTTGCCAATAATTCTTTGACAATGAGATTAAAGCAATGGTGACAGACAGAATCCACATTTTATTTTGGGCAGCTTCATACAGTGCAAACCTTGCCCAAGATTACAGGAGCTCTCTGCAAGAAACAGAATGTGAAACATGTTTTTTGTAACAAACCTTGCCCAAAAATGTATGAGCCCTTTGCGTAAGACACAGATGGTGAAAGTTTATTTTGCAGAGGGAGGCTTGCCAGAATTTACAGGATGCAGAGCGGAGGCCGAGATTCGAACCGGGTTCTCCTTGATACAATGGTGTCAGGAGTAGCCGTGAGGCCACGTCGCCTCTTGTGATAGCTTGTCACGTTTTGGGCTCGAGGTACCATGAGAAGCTGAGTTTTCAGTGGCCCACCCTTCTCTATGCATGCCGGAGATTAACTTGCTTCAAACCACGCTGACCAGACAAGTAACTGACTCTTCTGTGCTCAGGCCCTACCTTGATCTATGCAGTGCCTCCAATTTAGAGACAAAGGGAACGCTTGGCTTGCGAATGAGCCCGCCCCAGCCCAACAGGCTTTTCAGACATGCCAGGCTGCCTGTCCTAACTTTATCTCTACAGTGCCTTTATTCCAGAGACAGGATAAAACATAATAAAAACAATTGGCTAACTCTTTCCCAATCCAAAGACCTTTGCCAGGGTGTACCAGCCAGAGAAGTAAGTGAGTGACCATCCCGCATCTACCTTCTCAGTTCTGTCGTCCCTGACATGAAAGGCGAGTAACACGAAAGTGACCACAACACCAACCTATACCGCCCTTTCATAGTAACCATCTTTTCTGATGGATACAACTACCTGTGGATTCCTCACCTCATGAATACTCCCATGGCGCCAGCATTCGACAGAAATCTTCTTACCAGTCTCTGCACGTCGACGAGGACGTCACTGTCTCGCACGCGACGCCGTCTGACGTCATACAGGCAATAAGAGGTCCTCGACGACGTGCGGACGTCAGTTCCCTTTTTTCCGTGCATTCGAAACGGTTATCTTCGAGGGAGCAACTGTTACTCTTGCGGTTACAGTGTATATCTTGCTGCGTACTCTTTCTCTGTGGAAATAATGTCGCAGAGAAAGTCTGGATTTAAGCCTTGTCGTGAGTGTGGAGGCAAGATGTCGGTGACGGATCCTCATTCCGATTGCCTTTGGTGTTTGAGCTCCGACCACGACGTCTCGACTTGTGATTCGTGTCAGCACATGAATCCGAAGGCCATTAAAGAACGCGAGGCGAAGCTGTTTATGGCCAAGTCAAAGGAGAAGCATCACAAGAAAAAGTCTTCTCCAAGACATCGGCGTCATCGAGAATCCCGGCGCCGTAGAGAATCTCGGCGTCATTCAAGGGAGGCTCGTTCCAGGTCTCCGGATCGGCGCCGGAGGACATGGGAGGTCAGCCCCACGGTGACGCCGCATCCTTCGACGCCGTTGCTCTCTCCGACGTCTCCAACTTCGCCTGGACAGGCGTCGGTGATTGAGGTATTGGAGCCTCAGGTGTTTTCTCCGGCGCAGACGCCGAGGCCGGCGTCGGGGTCGCCTCCGAGTCAGGCACCCCAGTATCCGGCTTTTCCCACCCCTGGAGCCGATAGTTCCGCATTCTTGAATGCGATGTATGCCATCTTCCAACAGATGGCTCCAGGGGGTGCTCCGGCTGGGCCTTTGGCCTTTTCTTTGGGTGATCCTGCGCCTCTTCGGCCGGCACCCTTTATGCCCTTTCTCCCGTTTGG
This sequence comes from Pleurodeles waltl, assembly GCF_031143425.1. Lineage (NCBI taxonomy): Eukaryota > Metazoa > Chordata > Amphibia > Caudata > Salamandridae > Pleurodeles > Pleurodeles waltl. The sequence continues at coordinate 333,045,928 of NC_090443.1, forward strand.
GAACGTGGGCTCGGCGCCAGTGTCGGCGCCGGTGGCCGCTCCGATGGCTTCGGAGGGATTGGCCCCAGGGATTTCCATCCCGTCGACGTCGAGATTTCGGCCTGTGACTCCGGTGGGTCCATCCGTTTCATCTGCTCTTCAGTCGGCGCCGAAGTTACCTGTGGCGCCGGATGCGGCGTCGGTGGCTTCGGAAGATCGGCGCCGATCTCCGACTTCAGCGGAGGTGTTGTCGACTCCGCGGATTGAGCAACGACTGCGTTCAAGGAGGCGTGCTCTCCAGGTACTAGAGGAGCAGGAGTACCAACGAGCCCTAGAGGAAGGAGAGCTAGAGGACTCGGGTGATGGGCTGCGTGGACTGGAGTCGGCCAGTGGGCTGGACACTTCCCCTGAGTGGGACCTTTCGTCCCCGGGGGAATATACCGAGGAAGCTGCTTCCTTTCATACAGTGGTACGGAAGGCAGCTAGTTTTTTGGACCTGCCTTTGCCGGTGGTGGAGGCGAAACAAAACCTTTTGACAGAGGTGTTGCATCCGGCCTCAGCCGCGGCGGAGCCTCTATTACCTTTTAATGACGCTCTGCTGGATCCGGTTTTAGAGGTGTGGAAGAAGCCGGCATCTTCCCCAGCAGTTCACAGAGCCGTGGCCAGGAGGTATCGGGCGGCTCAGACTGACCCTGGTTTTCTGTCTAGGCACCCTACGCCGGAGAGCTTGGTTGTGCAGGCCTCCTGTTCGTCCAAGTCAGCGCCTGGTTCTTTCCCGACGGTGCCTGGGGACAGAGACTCAAAAAAGCTAGAGGCGCAGTCGAAGAAGATTTTTTCGTCCTGCAGTCTGGCGTTAAAAGCCACTAATGCGACCTGTATCCTGGGGAGGTATATTCATGCTCTGATGGATGACATCTCCTCTTCGTTTACAGAGCTTCCCCAGGGTCTTTTGGATCTTGTCTCTGATGCCCAGGCTGCTGCGACCCAAATTATCCAGACGGGACTGGATACCACCGACTCGGTAGCCAGAGCAATGGGCACAACTGTGGTGGAAAGGAGACAGGCCTGGCTCCGTAACTCGGGCTTTTCGGCAGATGTACAGTCCACATTGTTGGATCTCCCGTTTGATGGGGACAAACTGTTTGGGGCTAAGGCTGATTCGGCCTTGGAACGTTTTAAGGAGAGCAGGGCCACGGCTAAGTCGTTGGGACTCCAAGCTCCTTCTTCCACGGCCTCTTCCAGATTCTTCAGGAGGTTTCGTGGATTTGGGCGTGGCTCTTCCTCCTCTTCCTTTCGGGGAAGATATCAGCAACCTGCCTCTTCCCATCCCTATAGATCTTTTAGGGGGAGGGGTAGGGTCCGCACCAGGGGAGCCTCTCAGCAGCACTCTGCCTCTTCCTCATCCTCTGGCGGGGTGCAGCAGGGGAAGCAGCCTTAGGCTTCCACCATTTCCCACTCACTCCTCTCCTGTAGGGGGAAGATTACAGCATTTTCTCACCAAATGGGAGACTGTTACGTCGGACACTTGGGTTCTCAGTGTTGTGGGAAAAGGCTACACCCTTCCCTTTCGGGAGTTTCCGCCCCTCATCCCGCCCCGCCCTTCGTATTGTTCACAAGAACACCTCCTGTTGCTAGAACAGGAGGTAGAAGTCCTCCTTTTAAAGGGCGCGGTGGAGTTGGTCCCGGAGCAGGAAAGGGGTCAAGGAGTTTACTCAAGGTATTTCCTGATTCCCAAGAAGGATGGTCGTTTGAGACCAATTCTGGACCTGAGGATCTTGAATTGGTTCCTCAAGCAGGAAAAGTTCAAGATGCTGACCCTAGCACAGGTGCTTTTGGCGTTGAACATGGAAGACTGGATGGTGTCTGTCGACTTGCAGGATGCTTACTTTCATATCCCGATACTCAAGTCACACAGGAAGTATCTCCGGTTTGTGGTGGGATCGCAACACTACCAGTTTGCGGTCCTTCCGTTTGGTCTTACTTCAGCACCTCGAGTCTTCACGAAGGTGATGTCGGTGGTTGCGGCAGAGCTCAGAAGGAAGGGGATAGCAGTATTCCCTTACTTGGACGATTGGTTGATCAAAGCCAAGTCCCCGGAGCTTGTGTTGCGTCATCTGCAGTCAACAACCCAGTTGTTGTTCGACCTGGGCTTTTCGGTGAACGAGCCCAAATCTCACCTGGAGCCCTCTCAGCGCCTCCTGTTCATAGGGGCAGTACTGGATACGACATTGGGTCGGGCCTTTCCTCCGCCTCAGCGGATTCAAGATATTCAGGATTTGGTTCCAATGTTTCGAAATGGAGCGGTAGTTCCAGTCCTCAAGGTCCTTCGTCTGCTCGGTCTTTTTGCCTCCTGCATTCTGTTGGTCACGCATGCTCGCTGGCACATGAGGGCTCTTCAGTGGTGCCTCCGAAGGCAGTGGTCTCAACACAGAGGGGATCTAGAGGGTACTGTCAAGATCTCCAGAGATGCTGCTGTGGATTTGAAGTGGTGGATTGCAAGCAACAATCTTTCACAAGGAAAACCGTTCCAGCAGTCGCCACCAGTGGCCACAGTCATAACGGATGCTTCCACTCTAGGGTGGGGAGCTCATCTGGGGGATCTGGAGATCAAAGGTCTTTGGTCTCCAGAGGAACAGATTTTTCACATCAATCTGTTAGAGTTACGGGCTGTACGTCTGGCTCTCAAGGCCTTCCTCCCTTCCCTTCGTGGTCAGTCGGTACAGGTCCTAACGGACAATACTACCACGATGTGGTACATAAACAAGCAGGGAGGAGTGGGGTCGTACCTTCTCTGCAGAGAAGCTCTTCGACTATGGTCCTGGGCAAAGGACCATCGGATTTGCTTGATAGCAAACCATCTGGCCGGAGTCTTGAACGTGCGTGCGGACAGTCTCAGTCGCCACTTCTCGGCAGACCACGAGTGGCGTCTCCATCCAGATCAAGTCCGTTTAATCTTCCAGAAGTGGGGGTTTCCTCGGGTAGATCTGTTCGCCACTCGAGAGAACGCGCATTGTCCGTTGTTCTGCAGCCTTCAGTATCCGATGCAGGAAGCGTTGGGGGACGCGTTTCAAATGACCTGGTGCGGCCAGTTGCTTTACGCGTTTCCTCCCATACCCTTGATTCCTCGAGTATTGAGGAAGATTCGCCAAGACCGGGCTCTAGTAATCTTAATAGCTCCGGATTGGCCAAGGAGGGTGTGGTACTCCGACCTTCTCCAACTCTCAACGTGCCCGCCGCTCCGTCTCCCTTTCAGGGCAGACCTCCTCTCGCAGTCGCAGGGGCAGGTTCTACACCCCAAACTCCAGAGTGTGCACCTACATGCCTGGAGATTGAACGGGGCAACCTGAGTTCCTTCTCTCTCCCGCCTGAGGTAGTGGATGTTATATTAGCGGCCAGGCGACACTCCACTAAATCTATCTACGCTAATAGGTGGTCTAAATTTGTTGCGTGGTGTGGAGAGAGGCAGATTGATCCTTTACATGCTCATCTATCGGACGTTTTGTCTTTTGCTCTATCTCTGGCGCAGAAAGGTTGTGCAGTGGCTACCATTAAAGGTTATTTATCGGCCTTGTCAGCCTTCATATGTCTTCCAGACCAACCATCTTTATTTAAATCCCCTATTGTTATCAGATTCTTGAAAGGTCTTCTAAATCAATATCCTCCAAAGCCATTCGTTATGCCGCAATGGGATTTGTCCTTAGTCCTGACTTTCCTTATGGGGTCCCCTTTTGAACCTATGCATTCTTGCCCCTTGAGGTATTTGGTTTTAGAAACAGTCTTCCTGATAGCTATAACATCAGCAAGGAGAGTGAGTGAGTTGCAGGCCTTATCAGTAAAACCCCCTTATACAACTTTTTATGGGGATAAGGTGGTGTTGAGGACCAAGGCTGCTTTCCTCCCGAAGGTTGTTTCACCCTTCCATTTGGCTCAGGCAATTACTTTGTCCACGTTCTATCCTCCGCCTCATCCTTCCAAAGAGGAAGAAAGACTGCACCGTCTGGACCCAAAGAGAGCGTTGAGCTTCTTTATCGATAGAACAAGGGATTTCAGGCTGGAGGATCAGCTGTTTATTGGATACGTGGGCAAGAGGAGAGGAAAGGCAGTCCACAAGAGAACACTATCCAGGTGGGTTGTTCTTTGCATTAAAATATGTTACTCTTTGGCAAAGAAGGATCCTCCTGAGGGCATTAGAGCTCATTCCACCAGAGCTAAGTCGGCCACTTCGGCCTTAGCCAGAGGTGTTCCTGTGGTCGACATCTGCAAGGCCGCAACTTGGTCGTCCCTTCACACTTTTGCAAAACATTACTGTTTAGATTCTGAGGTTAGAAGGGACGGCCATTTTGCACGGTCAGTGCTGCAGGATTTCTTGGTTTGACCATTTAGGCACCCACCGCCGGGCGTGGTACTGCTTTGGGACTCTATTCATGAGGTGAGGAATCCACAGGTAGTTGTATCCATCAGAAGAACGAGTTACTTACCTTCGGTAACGACTTTTCTGGTGGATACATTAGCTACCTGTGGATTCCTCACGGTCCCACCCGCCTCCCCGTTGCCTTTATGGTCTTGCCAAGTAATCCTTGAGTGCGCTCCTCTTGATCTTTGAGGGTGCAATAGATGTATATATATAATATATTTATATATATATAGGTATATGTGTATATATCTTTATGTATATACTTGGTATGTGTATATACAGGGAGTGCAGAATTATTAGGCAAATGAGTATTTTGACCACATCATCCTCTTTATGCATGTTGTCTTACTCCAAGCTGTATAGGCTCGAAAGCCTACTACCAATTAAGCATATTAGGTGATGTGCATCTCTGTAATGAGAAGGGGTGTGGTCTAATGACATCAACACCCTATATCAGGTGTGCATAATTATTAGGCAACTTCCTTTCCTTTGGCAAAATGGGTCAAAAGAAGGACTTGACAGGCTCAGAAAAGTCAAAAATAGTGAGATATCTTGCAGAGGGATGCAGCACTCTTAAAATTGCAAAGCTTCTGAAGCGTGATCATCGAACAATCAAGCGTTTCATTCAAAATAGTCAACAGGGTCGCAAGAAGCGTGTGGAAAAACCAAGGCGCAAAATAACTGCCCATGAACTGAGAAAAGCCAAGCGTGCAGCTGCCACGATGCCACTTGCCACCAGTTTGGCCATATTTCAGAGCTGCAACATCACTGGAGTGCCCAAAAGCACAAGGTGTGCAATACTCAGAGACATGGCCAAGGTAAGAAAGGCTGAAAGACGACCACCACTGAACAAGACACACAAGCTGAAACGTCAAGACTGGGCCAAGAAATATCTCAAGACTGATTTTTCTAAGGTTTTATGGACTGATGAAATGAGAGTGAGTCTTGATGGGCCAGATGGATGGGCCCGTGGCTGGATTGGTAAAGGGCAGAGAGCTCCAGTCCGACTCAGACGCCAGCAAGGTGGAGGTGGAGTACTGGTTTGGGCTGGTATCATCAAAGATGAGCTTGTGGGGCCTTTTCGGGTTGAGGATGGAGTCAAGCTCAACTCCCAGTCCTACTGCCAGTTCCTGGAAGACACCTTCTTCAAGCAGTGGTACAGGAAGAAGTCTGCATCCTTCAAGAAAAACATGATTTTCATGCAGGACAATGCTCCATCACACGCGTCCAAGTACTCCACAGCGTGGCTGGCAAGAAAGGGTATAAAAGAAGGAAATCTAATGACATGGCCTCCTTGTTCACCTGATCTGAACCCCATTGAGAACCTGTGGTCCATCATCAAATGTGAGATTTACAAGGAGGGAGAACAGTACACCTCTCTGAACAGTGTCTGGGAGGCTGTGGTTGCTGCTGCACGCAATGTTGATGGTGAACAGATCAAAAAACTGACAGCATCCATGGATGGCAGGCTTTTGAGTGTCCTTGCAAAGAAAGGTGGCTATATTGGTCACTGATTTGTTTTTGTTTTGTTTTTGAATGTCAGAAATGTATGTTTGTGAATGTTGAGATGTTATATTGGTTTCACTGGTAATAATAAATAATTGAAATGGGTATATATTTTTTTTTGTTAAGTTGCCTAATAATTATGCACAGTAATAGTCACCTGCACACACAGATATCCCCCTAACATAGCTAAAACTAAAAACAAACTAAAAACTACTTCCAAAAATATTCAGCTTTGATATTAATGAGTTTTTTGGGTTCATTGAGAACATGGTTGTTGTTCAATAATAAAATTAATCCTCAAAAATACAACTTGCCTAATAATTCTGCACTCCCTGTATTTTAAAAGAGAGAGTTTTATATATATATATATATATATATATATATATATATATATATATATATATGTACATAAAAAGATTTACAGTTATTCATACAATGTGGTGTATTTTTACAATATAATGGATGTTGCTTTGTTCTTTCATTGCATTGCCTGGTTGTTCTCATGCACGTAAAAAATGATTGGTACTGACGTCCGCACGTCGTCGAGGACCTCTTATTGCCTGTATGATGTCAGACGGCGTCGCGTGCGAGACAGTGACGTCCTCGTCGACGTGCAGAGACTGGTAAGAAGATTTCCGTCGAATGCTGGCGCCATGGGAGTATTCATGAGGTGAGGAATCCACAGGTAGCTAATGTATCCACCAGAAAAGTCGTTACCGAAGGTAAGTAACTCGTTCTTCTATAACCCTGGTTTTTACCCACAGAATCGGACCACCTTTGCCACACTCTTTGCTGGAAGAGTTCTATCTTGTTTGTCTTGTTTTTCTGATTGCAGGTTTCCCGCACACTGCCGGTTTCCAGTGGCACTAGCTGTACCCTAGGGAGCAGGCAGCTAGTGCCTGGAAGCACCTATGTAGCTAGGGTCCGTACCCGCCTTCCAAAAGGTGCCAGCATCAGCCATATCTGGAGTGAATGGAGCACGGTGCTCTCATGGACAGTGCCCGAAGGTAAAGTACACCTTATGAAATGGATATAGCCTGTTGCCTCTGTGGGTGGAAGGTTAAGTGGGTTGGCATAGGGGTACAGTCTGTTGATGCTACAGTGAAATGGCTAAATGATTGGCACAGGGGTACAGAGTATGTTGCCTCTATGGCTGGATGGATAAGGGGACTGCCAAAGGGAGACTGCCACCTCTATAGAAGAATGGCTCAAAGAGTGCCACAGGCATACAGGGCATGCCACTTACAGGACAGAATGGCATAGAGAATTGCCACAGAGAACATACCCTGTCGCCTGAAGGGATTTGTGGCCCTGGGAGTTGTCACCGGCTGGAGGAGCCTGTCATCCTAAGGGATGGTTAGTTTTGGGCACTGACACAGAGATACACAGCACAGCAAATCCAACCCGCAATTCTAGCACAGAGAAACTGAGCAAGTCATATCCAGGGTGCAATAAGCTTGGTGGAGTTAATTGAAAATCTACACCCAATGGGAATTTATATTTGTAAATAACAGATGTACCAACCTCTCCTCGATAGTTGGCACGGCATTAGTGTCTGCAGTCTCCGTGTCTGCGATAAGGCTCAGCGGACTGCGGAAGAGGTAAAGCCTGCCACTGCTGAGACTGTCTCTTGGTGTCTTTTGCTCTCTCTCTCGCCAGGAACGGCAGCTGCCCCCAAGAACCTGCAATGCTTCTTCGACGCCACCAACAGGATGAGGTGCACCTGGGAAGTGAGGGCGGAGGTGACCGAGTCTGTCTCATTCATCCTGTACTACAGAGAAAGCTCACAGGCAAGGTAAGAGACAGTCTACATCTGCATGACATCCATCGCCCACCCAGATCGCTCCTAAGTGACGTAAGATACTGACATGACATAGCCTGCAGCTCTCATGTGCTCCATGGAATTCTCTGGGCTTCACAGCACTGTAATGTAAAGCAATAAACTGAGTTTAGCACAAAATTAAATGTTTAAGGATTCTTGGGAGAGTGGCATGTCTGGCAAAAGAAAAATATAGATTGTCTCAAAATACAGGTGTTATGTAGATTACCCTAACTTTGCAAAGGTAGAGCACAAGTATTTTTTTAAATTTTCCATAGATGTCCAGTTTATCACTTTATGGACCTCTTTACAAGTGGGCTGGTATTCTCAATTGGATCGAAAACCTCTCTGGCGCCGTGCTTCAGGACACAGGCCCACATGCTTAAAGCAGGTGGAACATCCGACCAGAAAAGGCCTAGTAAACAGTAAAACATGCAGCTAAGAGTATGATATTACTGCATCCTGCACGTTATTCCGCATTCCAGCCCAGAAACTTGTATTGCCCTACAAATGATGAGGTAATTCTTCCCAGTAACAGTAGTACTGGTTGTGCCATCACAACACCATTGTTACTGCGGGAATTCAGCTTTCTTAAACGTCCTGGCTCTAATCTCCACCCTTAAGGCAGTGTGAGGAACTGGCGTTATTCGGCTCCCTCCAGAGACTTGATGGTGATCCACTGCTAAAACAGCACATTCTGATGGATACAACTACCTGTGGATTCCTCACCTCATGAATACTCCCATGGCGCCAGCATTCTACGGAAATCTTCTTACTAGTCTCTGCACGTCGACGAGGACGTCACTGTCTCGCACGCGACGCCGTCTGACGTCATACAGGCAATAAGAGGTCCTCGACGACGTGCGGACGTCAGTTCCCTTTTTTCCGTGCATTCGAAACGGTTATCTTCGAGGGAGCAACTGTTACTCTTGCGGTTACAGTGTATATCTTGCTGCGTACTCTTTCTCTGTGGAAATAATGTCGCAGAGAAAGTCTGGATTTAAGCCTTGTCGTGAGTGTGGAGGCAAGATGTCGGTGACGGATCCTCATTCCGATTGCCTTTGGTGTTTGAGCTCCGACCACGACGTCTCGACTTGTGATTCATGTCAGCACATGAATCCGAAGGCCCTTAAAGAACGTGAGGCGAAGCTGTTTATGGCCAAGTCAAAGGAGAAGCATCACAAGAAGTCTTCTCCAAAACATCGGCGTCATCGAGACTCCCGGCGCCGTAGAGAATCTCGGCGTCATTCAAGGGAGGCTCGTTCCAGGTCTCCGGATCGGCGCCGAAAGACATGGGAGGTCAGCCCCACGGTGACGCCGCATCCTTCGACGCCGTTGCCCTCTCCGGCGTCACCAACTTCGCCTGGACAGGCGTCGGTGATTGAGGTATTGGAGCCTCAAGTGTTTTCTCCGGCGCAGACGCCGAGGCCGGAGTCGGGGTCGCCTCCGAGACAGGCACCCCAGTATCCGGCTTTTCCCACCCCTGGAGCCGATAGTTCCGCATTCTTGAATGCGATGTATGCCATCTTCCAACAGATGGCTCCAGGGGGTGCTCCGGCTGGGCCTTTGGCCTTTTCTTTGGGTGATCCTGCGCCTCTTCGGCCGGCACCCTTTATGCCCTTTCTCCCGTTTGGGAACGTGGGCTCGGCGCCAGTGTCGGCGCCGGTGGCCGCTCCGGTGGCTTCGGAGGGATTGGCCCCAGGGATTTCCATCCCGTCGACGTCGAGATTTCGGCCTGTGACTCCGGTGGGTCCATCTGTTTCAGCTGCTCTTCAGTCGGCGCCGAAGTTACCCGTGGCGCCGGATGCGGCGTCGGTGGCTTCGGAAGATCGGCGCCGATCTCCGACTTCGGCGGAGGCATTGTCGACTCCGCGGATTGAGCAACGACTGCATTCAAGGAGGCGTGCTCTCCGGGTACTAGAAGAGCAGGAGTACCAACGAGCCCTAGAGGAAGGAGAGCTAGAGGACTCGGGTGATGGGCTGCGTGGACTGGAGTCGGCCAGTGGGCTGGACACTTCCCCTGAGTGGGACCTTTCGTCCCCGGGGGAATATACTGAGGAAGCTGCTTCCTTTCATACAGTGGTACGGAAGGCAGCTAGTTTTTTGGACCTGCCTTTGCCGGTGGTGGAGGCAAAACAAAACCTTTTGACGGAGGTGTTGCATCCGGCCTCAGCCGCGGCGGAGCCTCTGTTACCTTTTAATGACGCTCTGCTGGATCCGGTTTTAGAGGTGTGGAAGAGGCCGGCATCTTCCCCAGCAGTTCACAGAGCCGTGGCCAGGAGGTATCGGACGGCTCCAACTGATCCTGGTTTCCTATCTAGGCACCCTACGCCGGAGAGCTTGGTAGTGCAGGCCTCCTGTTCGTCCAAGTCAGCGCCTGGTTCTTTCCCGACGGTGCCTGGGGACAGAGACTCAAAAAAGCTAGAGGCGCAGTCGAAGAAGATTTTTTCGTCCTGCAGTCTGGCGTTAAAGGCCACTAATGCGACCTGTATCCTGGGGAGGTATATTCATGCTCTGATGGATGACATCTCCTCTTCGTTTACAGAGCTTCCCCAGGGTCTTTTGGATCTTGTCTCTGATGCCCAGGCTGCTGCGACCCAAATTATCCAGACGGGACTGGATACCACCGACTCGGTAGCCAGAGCAATGGGCACAACTGTGGTGGAAAGGAGACAGGCCTGGCTCCGTAACTCGGGCTTTTCGGCAGATGTACAGTCCACATTGTTGGATCTCCCGTTTGATGGGGACAAACTGTTTGGGGCTAAGGCTGATTCGGCCTTGGAACGTTTTAAGGAGAGCAGGGCCACGGCTAAGTCGTTGGGACTCCAAGCTCCTTCTTCCACGGCCTCTTCCAGATTCTTCAGGAGGTTTCGTGGATTTGGGCGTGGCTCTTCCTCCTCTTCCTTTCGGGGAAGATATCAGCAACCTGCCTCTTCCCACCCCTATAGATCTTTTAGGGGGAGGGGTAGGGTCCGCACCAGGGGAGCCTCTCAGCAGCACTCTGCCTCTTCCTCATCCTCTGGCGGGGTGCAGCAGGGGAAGCAGCCTTAGGCTTCCACCATTTCCCACTCACTCCTCTCCTGTAGGGGGAAGATTACAGCATTTTCTCACCAAATGGGAGACTGTTACGTCGGACACTTGGGTTCTCAGTGTTGTGGGAAAAGGCTACACCCTTCCCTTTCGGGAGTTTCCGCCCCTCATCCCGCCCCGCCCTTCGTATTGTTCACAAGAACACCTGTTGCTAGAACAGGAGGTAGAAGACCTCCTTTTAAAGGGCACGGTGGAGTTGGTCCCGGAGCAGGAAAGGGGTCAAGGAGTTTACTCAAGGTATTTCCTGATTCCCAAGAAGGATGGTCGTTTGAGACCAATTCTGGACCTGAGGATCTTGAATTGGTTCCTCAAGCAGGAAAAGTTCAAGATGCTGACCCTAGCACAGGTGCTTTTGGCGTTGAACATGGAAGACTGGATGGTGTCTGTCGACTTGCAGGATGCTTACTTTCATATCCCGATACTCAAGTCACACAGGAAGTATCTCCGGTTTGTGGTGGGATCGCAACACTACCAGTTTGCGGTCCTTCCGTTTGGTCTTACTTCAGCACCTCGAGTCTTCACGAAGGTGATGTCGGTGGTTGCGGCAGAGCTCAGAAGGAAGGGGATAGCAGTATTCCCTTACTTGGACGATTGGTTGATCAAAGCCAAGTCCCCGGAGCTTGTGTTGCGTCATCTGCAGTCAACAACCCAGTTGTTGTTCGACCTGGGCTTTTCGGTGAACGAGCCCAAATCTCACCTGGAGCCCTCTCAGCGCCTCCTGTTCATAGGGGCAGTACTGGATACGACATTGGGTCGGGCCTTTCCTCCGCCTCAGCGGATTCAAGATATTCAGGATTTGGTTCCAATGTTTCGAAATGGAGCGGTAGTTCCAGTCCTCAAGGTCCTTCGTCTGCTCGGTCTTTTTGCCTCCTGCATTCTGTTGGTCACGCATGCTCGCTGGCACATGAGGGCTCTTCAGTGGTGCCTCCGAAGGCAGTGGTCTCAACACAGAGGGGATCTAGAGGGTACTGTCAAGATCTCCAGAGATGCTGCTGTGGATTTGAAGTGGTGGATTGCAAGCAACAATCTTTCACAAGGAAAGCCGTTCCAGCAGTCGCCACCAGTGGCCACAGTCATAACGGATGCTTCCACTCTAGGGTGGGGAGCTCATCTGGGGGATCTGGAGATCAAAGGTCTTTGGTCTCCAGAGGAACAGATTTTTCACATCAATCTGTTAGAGTTACGGGCTGTACGTCTGGCTCTCAAGGCCTTCCTCCCTTCCCTTCGTGGTCAGTCGGTACAGGTCCTAACAGACAATACTACCACGATGTGGTACATAAACAAGCAGGGAGGAGTGGGGTCGTACCTTCTCTGCAGAGAAGCTCTTCGACTATGGTCCTGGGCAAAGGACCATCGGATTTGCTTGATAGCAAACCATCTGGCCGGAGTCTTGAACGTGCGTGCGGACAGTCTCAGTCGCCACTTCTCGGCAGACCACGAGTGGCGTCTCCATCCAGATCAAGTCCGTTTAATCTTCCAGAAGTGGGGGTTTCCTCGGGTAGATCTGTTCGCCACTCGAGAGAACGCGCATTGTCCGTTGTTCTGCAGCCTTCAGTATCCGATGCAGGAAGCGTTGGGGGACGCGTTTCAAATGACCTGGTGCGGCCAGTTGCTTTACGCGTTTCCTCCCATACCCTTGATTCCTCGAGTATTGAGGAAGATTCACCAAGACCGGGCTCTAGTAATCTTAATAGCTCCGGATTGGCCAAGGAGGGTGTGGTACTCCGACCTTCTCCAACTCTCAACGTGCCCGCCGCTCCGTCTCCCTTTCAGGGCAGACCTCCTCTCACAGTCGCAGGGGCAGGTTCTACACCCCAACCTCCAGAGTCTGCACCTACATGCCTGGAGATTGAACGGGGCAACCTGAGTTCCTTCTCTCTCCCGCCTGAGGTAGTGGATGTTATATTAGCGGCCAGGCGACACTCCACTAAATCTATCTACGCTAATAGGTGGTCTAAATTTGTTGCGTGGTGTGGAGAGAGGCAGATTGATCCTTTACATGCTCATCTATCGGACGTTTTGTCTTTTGCTCTATCTCTGGCGCAGAAAGGTTGTGCAGTGGCTACCATTAAAGGTTATTTATCGGCCTTGTCAGCCTTCATATGTCTTCCAGACCAACCATCTTTATTTAAATCCCCTATTGTTAGCAGATTCTTGAAAGGTCTTCTAAATCAATATCCTCCAAAGCCATTCGTTATGCCGCAATGGGATTTGTCCTTAGTCCTGACTTTCCTTATGGGGTCCCCTTTTGAACCTATGCATTCTTGCCCCTTGAGGTATTTGGTTTTAAAAACAGTCTTCCTGATAGCTATAACATCAGCAAGGAGAGTGAGTGAGTTGCAGGCCTTATCAGTAAAACCCCCTTATACAACTTTTTATGGGGATAAGGTGGTGTTGAGGACCAAGGCTGCTTTCCTCCCGAAGGTTGTTTCACCCTTCCATTTGGCTCAGGCCATTACTTTGTCCACGTTCTATCCTCCGCCTCATCCTTCCAAAGAGGAAGAAAGACTGCACCGTCTGGACCCAAAGAGAGCGTTGAGCTTCTTTATCGATAGAACAAAGGATTTCAGGCTGGAGGATCAGCTGTTTATTGGATACGTGGGCAAGAGGAGAGGAAAGGCAGTCCACAAGAGAACACTATCCAGGTGGGTTGTTCTTTGCATTAAAATATGTTACTCTTTGGCAAAGAAGGATCCTCCTGAGGGCATTAGAGCTCATTCCACCAGAGCTAAGTCGGCCACTTCGGCCTTAGCCAGAGGTGTTCCTGTGGTCGACATCTGCAAGGCCGCAACTTGGTCGTCCCTTCACACTTTTGCAAAACATTACTGTTTAGATTCTGAGGTTAGAAGGGACGGCCATTTTGCACGGTCAGTGCTGCAGGATTTCTTGGTTTGACCATTTAGGCACCCACCGCCGGGCGTGGTACTGCTTTGGGACTCTATTCATGAGGTGAGGAATCCACAGGCAGTTGTATCCATCAGAAGAACGAGTTACTTACCTTCGGTAACGACTTTTCTGGTGGATACATTAGCTACCTGTGGATTCCTCACGGTCCCACCCGCCTCCCCGTTGCCTTTATGGTCTTGCCAAGTAATCCTTGAGTGTGCTCCTCTTGGTCTTTGAGGGTGCAATAGATGTATATATATAATATATTTATATATATATAGGTATATGTGTATATATCTTTATGTATATACTTGGTGTGTGTATATATTTTAAAAGAGAGAGTTTTATATATATATATATATATATATATATATGTACATAAAAAGATTTACAGTTATTCATACAATGTGGTGTATTTTTACAATATAATGGATGTTGCTTTGTTCTTTCATTGCATTGCCTGGTTGTTCTCATGCACGTAAAAAATGATTGGTACTGACGTCCGCACGTCGTCGAGGACCTCTTATTGCCTGTATGACGTCAGACGGCGTCGCGTGCGAGACAGTGACGTCCTCGTCGACGTGCAGAGACTAGTAAGAAGATTTCCGTAGAATGCTGGCGCCATGGGAGTATTCATGAGGTGAGGAATCCACAGGTAGCTAATGTATCCACCAGAAAAGTCGTTACCGAAGGTAAGTAACTCGTTCTTTAATGCCGAAAACACATAGATACGTTGGTTTTACTACCTAATTTTTATAATAACTAAAGCCAAACAACACGCACATGAACATCCAACGTGCAAGTGAAGTCTGCTCACCTCGAGTGAAGTCCAAGTACACTAGGAGTTCTGATTCTTGAAAGGCCACTTTGAGAACCTATTTGCAGCACCACAAGTCAGGCTGGTTACCTTTTAGGTCTCGCCTACAGCCACTGCAAGATGCCAGGTTGCGAATGACCTATTGTGAATTTACAGTGGGCTCCCAGTCCGTCCACTGCTTACCATTGGTTGGCTCTATTGTTGCTTTTATTTGCTTGCTTCTTATTTCATGGCTTTCATTGTCCTTTTAGGGTTGAGCGCAAAGTTCTCTATCCCCGTTGTAATCTCTCTATGAGCTTATAACCATGCCACCGCACACCCATGAGTTTGGTTGGTTTGTGGGCTTGCCTTTTAAAATTTGCTTGCTTTCATTGGTGGAAAGCATGCATACGTCATGCCTTTTCCGGTGTTTAGCCCTCCTTGAGCGCACCGGCCAACTACTGAAAACATACAAGGCTTTGTGTTTCCTGTATGGATTCTGGACTACTTGTTTCTATTTATTTCCTACGCAACGTAATCTTGCTGGGCAGTTGTCAAGCGCTTTGCATCACATTGACCCTGTTACATGGAAAATTGCATTTTTGCCGATAATACGTTTGATTGCGAGCAAACTTCTGTTTTACTCTTTTATTTTCAAATTATGTGCAAGAAATGTCCAGTTCGGAATTTACAACGCAAATAGCTCTTACTCGAGCAAACGTGTGATCCACTGCATTGCAAATGCTTGTTGGGTTTGTCCTTTCCCTGGAGCATAATCATCTTACCATACTTTCACTTGGGTGACTTATATCCTTCCAATACTCACCGTTAGTGGACCTTTTCTTTTTTTAAGTTAGGCACTCTATGAGTCCAATTATCATTAAGCTCTCTCTCTCTATGCTCTTCCCCCGCGCTCCGTATTGCTTTTTCAGTGGTGTACTTTTCCCCCTGCAAACCCCCATCCCTGCGCTCGTTGTTGCTAGCTCCGTGGGCAAAAAAACTGACATAAGGGGCCAGGATACAGGTATCCTGACCCCATAGGAGAGATGAAGGGGACCCTGAGGGACGCCTCATGGGGAAAAATTGCCTGGACAGCAGGAAAGCCCCTTCCATGTTAGCGGAGGAGCTTCCCCCGCTACAAAAAATGCCCCCCCAAAATGCCACCAGACCTACACTGTGTTTATTACCATTTTATTTTCCAGCGCCTGTCCTGAACCGAGTGTAAGGACGGGGTGGGGCAATTGCTGCCGAGTGGCAGCAGGGAGTTGTGCACTTGTTTAAAGTGCGCATGTCCCTTTGGCCGCCGTCTGCCAACAGCCAGCCTGTCATGGGCACTTTAAACTTCTCTAACCCAGCTGTCCTAAAACAGCTGCATTAGAGAGAGCACAGGCCAACAGCGTTCTTGTGAGCACTGAGAAAGGCCACTTCCACCAATCCTGATGCTGCTTTCATGCTGGACTAGCATGAAAGCAGCATCAGGATTGGTTAGTGGTGTTTCACATTACCACGTGTTGGAGTTTCCAGGAGCAAGAGGACGTTGTGAGGAAGACACTTGCAGGTAAGTGATTGTTTTTTAATTTTTTATTATTAATATTAATATTATTATTATTGTTCCCACACCCCGCCTTAAACATAAGCCAGCCGCCACTGCTGGACAGACCTTGAAAAACAGAGACTGTCCGGGCAAATCCAGGACATCTGCTTGCCCTAATACCATGTGATATTTGCTCCTCACCGGGTGACTGTGTGAACGGAGCCGATATTGTGTGACACATGGTAGCACTGTGTAAGTTGAAAGATCCACAGGTTCACTACTTAAGGGCTGCTGACCCGCATTTTCACAGTGCAGTCTTTGACGTCTCTTGTAATTGCTGTTTCTATTCCACCCCTGTCACTAGCCTCTCGCTCAGGCGGTATCAACAGTCTTCTGGGCAGAATATGGAGGAAGTTGTGGACTTTAACTGGTACCGCATGTTGTAGTTGTCAGTGTTTTGACAAGCAACAGTTCACCATACCTGCGAATGGAGATGCACACAGAGTATGTAGCGTCTGCACCTGCAACGGTGCACCAGTGCTCCCAATCCACAGGACCCTCTAACGCAATTGTATCTCTCGGCCACCACTAGGAGTTCGGTTTCCCACTCATATAAAATGATTGAGGAGCTAGTCCCTCTTGCAGCAAACGATCCTAGGGACCATTTGGGAGGTAGATCTGGGTGAGTCCATCTCTCAGAAAGTGTGGACACACTGCTGTACAAGGATAAGACAGTTTTCCTTTAATCAAAGACAAAAGCTTACACATTTTAATTTCTATCAGTCGTGCATTACACCCCACATCGACTCAGTCAGATGCACCTTGCATACTCTGAGCTGTACCTGATGCTACACTGATCCTACTGATTTTGTACACTTCACCTTGGCTTGCCCCCCTTTCAATCCTTTTGGACGGAGGTGTTTGACAGACTTAGCAAGATGCTAACTTTTAGACTCCCTTGTGTACCACTCACCATGATCCAGGGATTTGCTGCCAACATTCCCTGTGGTGTGAGAAAGCCTGCAGCCCTGCTAGTGTCACAGTTTCGGGTGGGTCTGATCAGGACTCTGGTTAGTACACCCCTTGAGGTCACAGAATATTCCAAAGAGGTAGTGTACTGGGGCAGAAGAGCAGCTAAAGGCATACACAGGAAAGGACAACTATGGACAGGCACAGGAAACAGGAAAGTAAAAGCAGAGCAACCTTACTGTGAACCAACAGGAAACGGATTACTAATGGACAAACACACTGGGGTTACCACTAAGGTTGTACCCAGGGTAGGGCTCAGAACCTCCCACAGCAACAGGGAATGTCAAGCCCTCTGTGCAGTTTGCTCTTATAGTCACCCGCAAGTCCCATAGAAAGGAGGCAGCAGAAGTGATTCTGTCTCTGGACCCTTAGAGCACAAACAAGGATAGTACTTACATACACAAGACAAGCTCTTGTGGGTCCAGCTGGAAACACAGTGGCAATTCCTGGAAAAATAGCAGTAGCACACTGTCACTGTTAGGCACGAAAGACAACGTATAACACTAGACACGGATCGGGCTAGAATTGCCTCCTAGAGACCAGGAGCCAACCCCAGTACAAAGGAGGACACTTATACACTGGTGAAGACTGATGGAACACTTACCAGACACAAATACCCAAGAAGAAACGGAAACAGAAGGAACAAACTAAGAGGCAGAGGCAAGAAATGGGAACAGACTCAGGCTGAAGCAGAGGCAGGAATAGGACTGGAAAACAGGGCACAAACCTCTGGCTGTAACAAACAGAGACAGGAATGGGAAACAGAGAGCAGGCTCTGGCTGGAACAAACAAGACCAGGGCTGGAAGATATGGAGTAGGAATAAGCAGTAAACAGGACTGGAAAACAGAGAGCAGGTTCAGGACTGAGAAACAGAGTAGGTTCTGGAAGAAACACTATAAGGCTAAGTATAAGGCTAAGAGATAAGGAGCAGACTCTGGCCTGAACAATCAGGAACAGGCCAGAGAAACAGGAAACAGGTTCAAGCTGAAACAGAACAGAAACAAAACTGGAACACCATCTGATAAGGGGTCTGTAACACAAAGGAATCAAACTCCAATGGACAATGAGGATCTTGAGGAAATGGCTGCTTATAAGCAGTTCCAAACTGCAGCAAACCCAGGTGGAATCACATGACTGAGCTGCACAGGAGAGGTCTCAGGTGTGTGTAGTTTCAGACACTTGCAAGTCCTGGAGGAGAGGATCCAGTGAAAAGGAGCAACTGGACTTCTCCCATAGAAAACAATGTATACCTGAATCCAGGCTTTCCTGACTACCAGGCTGTGCATTATGGGATTTGCAGATCTAGGGAGCAAATGTAATTCTACAAAAGCATACCATAGCGAAAAGAGAAACAAACGGGAGTCAGCAAGGGACTCTAGATAAGTGTTCAAGGTGATTCCCAGGCTACCGACAGTTCCTTTACAACACCCCCTAGAGATGGGACAACAGAGTCGTAACAGCTAGTGGACCTCGCTTGATGACGAGTGGTTGAGGCGTGGTTGAGTGGTGCCCTTCCTTCCTGGGTATCAGGACTGGTCGAAAGGCGCTATATTCTGTAATGAACAGGCAAGGGTGTATACATCACTGCAGGTTCCTTAACTGAGAGCTCTGAATATCTGAGGCCCCTTTTGAGATCATATGCTTCAACAGACAGAGACTCCAGAGCTGAAACTGCCTCTGTATGACCTGAGCGTGTCCCCGGAATGTACTTGATAAACCAGATGTCACCATATTGCTCACTTCATACTACCGCATCAAACAATCTGATGGTTCGTTTTTGATTTGCATATTGATATTTTATATTTGCAACACTGTTGCTTTTGCATTTATTCTGTCTCCTCTCTTTGTTTTTTCTGTTGTGGATTGTATTATTGTGCTTTTCACCGTGTGCACGTGATCGTAGTTGTAGGGAGAGGGGAGTAATAGTCTAAATAAAATGTACCTGCAGCAGGAAAATGAATGAAATTGCGTTCAAGAAAATGAGTAAAATCAGAGTTCGTTCAATTGCCACGCATTCTGTGACTGCAATGAAGGGTGTGAAGGAGAGTTACCAGCATGAGATTGGCACTTACATGCAAGCAGTGTACATGATGCCCCCCAAAGAAGTATTCCGAATGTGGTCTGTGTGCTGAGTTCTGACCAAAGATGGCCGGGTCAGACTTGGAACACGAACCCGACGCTGGTGAACCAACCCAATACACAGACCGCAGTACCAGTGCTATATGGATGCAACTGATTCCACTGCATAATGAGTAAGTGCCGCCCTCTTGCCCCTAGGAGCCTCCTCCGCAGTCACAGAGTGATTAACAGGGTCATTGAAAGAACTCCCACTTTCTGTTTACCTCATGTTTGGGACAACAGTCTCCATTTGTTCCCCACCGAAGGCACATGTCAGTGAGACCCTGGCTCTCCAATCACTCCTTATACCCTCCTTTCCCTACAACGACCACCAACTACAGATTTGCATATATACAATATGTATTCTTTCCTTTCTACTAGACAGAGGAAGTTGACACATTTGGAGGCAATAATAATCCCTTCCTGCCAGAAGCAACCTTGATACATGCAATACCACTCACGAGTCCCAGTTGTTTCCCCGCCTGGGGCTATTAAATACCTTATCCTGTCCATCCATTACTGGGTCTAGGATTTTTTATACTTCAATAATGGTCTCCCATTGTTTTGCCGGGACCCACGTGTGATGTGTTACAAAACTGTGACAACGTGACTTAGCTTTGTATGTATGACTGTTTAATTACTTATGCTTCTCTTTATACTTGTAATCACCCATAGCCTTGAAAAGGCCCCAGGCGTGTGTGCCATAAAGGTGCCAAATAAGTACAGGCTGTAAATCTACTATTAGATAGAACCCAGACTTATCAACTCAAGACTAAAATGAGTTCTTCCACTCTCCGGTGACTTTTCTTCTTTCAAAAAATTATGACAAACGTTGATTCATCTTAATGCTCTGCACCTTCACTTTTTAGATTAAAATGTTCTACTCTAAGGTGGAGGGGGCAATTGTCCATTTTTAGGTCGAGCATAACAGTGCGCAAGAGCTCCTTTTCCGACGTGTTGGTATGTATCTGGGCTTTTAACAACGCCCACCTCATGCCCATCACTATCACTCGTTTGTGGGCTTGCACTTCAGAAATCCTTTGATGACATTGGTGAATGGTTTACATTTGTCCCTCCTTGGGGAGGTTCTGTTACACTTTGGCTATCGCCCCTGTTATGTGGCTTATTGCACTTTTGCCGATAAGTTTGACTGCAAGCAAACTTCTTTTTCCTTTTGTGTGTCTCTTTACGCTGATGCTCATGGCGGCTGTGGCGCTATGAAGCGGCTCGCTTATGTGAAACTGTTTTACTTTAGATTTTCAGGTTATGTGGCAAAAAAAGTCCAGTTAGGAGTTTACAACACTAATAGCTCTAACTCAAGCAAATGTGAGACCGATTGCATTGCAAATGCTTGTTTAGAGTGTAGTTAGTACTGTCAGTTATATCCTTTAACATCACAAATAAATAGGAGTGATAGGGAGCAAGTGACCCTTTCTTTTCAGAAACCAAATAACTCCTCTGCTGCCCCTTGAGACAAATGTCTGTACATCTGTGTGCTTATGGCAGAGACAATCCAGCATTAAATATGGAATCCCTTTCACGTTGGACCTATAAGGCTTCCACCGGCAGCTGTACGTAGGAACATAGTGACAGATAGAGCCACCAGACACAAGGGACGCTCCACCTCGGAGTCAAAATACAGGAATGCTTTGCAGTCCACACTGGAGCCTGGTGATGTCATCACTGGCCCGTGTTCAGGTCAGCACCCCTCCTCTTGCTCCTCATCCGGTCACTTGTCATTTTGTGATGCTCTCTTCATAGAGGCTATAGGCTGTGCTAGTGATACTGCTCCAGTTCAGGACACAGGTAGGGGGTGAGGTTTGATGAACTGAGTGGCCAGTCCAGAGGGCTGGAGAATAACCCCAACTGGTTCCTCAGAGAGTAGCAGAGGTAGCCACCCCTGGCCCGGCACACTACCACAGTAAGCATGTGTGGAAGTACTCATGCAGGTTTTGAGATCACTGTTCATGTTAAGCTGGAATCCCTGCTGGCTCTCCAGGAAGAATTCATTTCCACTGCGATTGTCAGGAAAAAAGCCCTCCGTCCAGACACAAGCCCAATAATGAATGATATTCTGAGTACCATTAAGGATTAACAACCATCCTTAAAAGGTTGTGGTCCATGGCGCCCAATTCTGTCTCCGGTAATATGGCTAGCCATAAAAGAAACATTTGCAGTGAATCAAAATAGAAGCAATTTACACACAGTCATTATCATGAAAATCTGGCATGGATCCCGCCCTCCAGAACCTAACACCCCTGAAGTAAACCTATAATAAACTAAAACTGCTGCATGACTAAGCTTCTAATACAGTATGTTCTCTTCTGCTTCCCTCAGTGAGACCCCATGCCACCCGGAAGAGCTGGAGCCAGTCCCCCGGGGTGTCATCCGGTTCTACAGCTGTGAGTTTCTCCTCTCCGACCCAGAAGAGCTTGGACTGGTCCAGATCTCCGTCAGACCACAGACGAAGACAAAAAGCTTTCGACAGTGTCTGAACAGTGAGTCCAACAAAATGAGTGCATCAATGCAAGTATGAAATGAATGCATAAATGTTGGGAAATGAACAGGGACAGGACGAATTAAGAAGAGGAGAGGAACAAAAAAGAAGAGTTGGAGATTAGAGAGAGAAAAGGGAGAAGCAGACAAACAGGTGGAACGAAGGTCACAATGCAGAAGAGGCGGGAAGGAAAGAGGAGACAGGAGTTGTATGGGTAGATGGTGAGACAAGGAGCTGGTAGACCAGGGGACGGAGCTAGAGACTGATGAACGGAGATACATTTCGATTAGAATCAGGGAGGGCGGAAGGATAAATGTATAGTATGAGGTTTTATAGACAACTTCATTGTCATTTTCCGATAAAGAAAGATAAAGTTGATGTGTAACTCAGAACAAGGCCAATTTAACAAACCATACATACAATTCTGGAAAGTGCATCTCATTTACAAAGCAGGAAAGACTTTCGAGCCCAATGTTAATTCAAAATATACAGCACATCTGTATTACAACCCCCGAATGGCCAGACACCTGGGTGTTCCAGGACCAGGAGCACCACCAAGTTGTTTTTCCTTTCGCTGCAATAAATCAAAGAATATTACACTTCAAACCCTTTATGTGCCCACAAACCTCCTATGCTTTGCATTGTTTTGGTGGGAACCCCATGGCCCAGTATAACACTGCCATGCAGCGATCCGTGCCCAACACCACAAGTCAGAGTAATCCACAGGATGCAATTTACATGCCAGGTCCATTTTAGCTACAACTGTGCCAAAGTGGAGCAATGCTAGGATGTACCTATTGATATCTAGGTCAGTGAAACCGTTGTTTAAGTTCATGCTGGCAGTAAATTTCACTGGCCATGCCACTACTTCCGAAAGATGGTGGTCAGTTCGCTGCCAAAGGGGTTGTGTTTCACTGGGGTGCCAAATTCTATGTATTATGTCACCATCTGGAGCCATCTCAAGCATGTCACTGAAGTGCTTCACTGCACTGCCCAAAGCTTCTCAAGAGAATAATACATATGATATAGGTATTAGAGCAGAACTGGCCTGCAACCACCGTTTCCCTACAGGACCACAAGATAACCTGCCATTCTTCATCTATCAGTTAGTTCATATCTGTCTTATGCAGCATATGGAAGGAGTATGGCATCTTAATCACTAACGATCGATAAAGTCACAATATTTTATATTTGCCTATATATTGCATCAACACTTTGGCCTCTAATAAGTTCAAGTCTTGGAGGTTCTCGAATATAGGACCTGGTGGAGTAGCAAGTATCTAAATAATTGATGTTTGTGGAGGCTGAGCTCCAAATGGTCTTTGAATGAGCAGAGAGAATTATGATTTAATACATCCCAGAGCTTGGACATATCTATGATGTCCCAACCCTTGAAAAGCATGAAGAAGTAGATCTGTCAAGTGTCGCAACTAGCCACAGCAGGGTCTCCATGGAGGACTTGCCCTGCTTTCTTGCTAAAGCCAGAACACTTTAAGAGTGGTGGGATAGGGAAGGTTCTCGCATAGAGAACATGTAGTGGGTGCACATCCTCTGTCTGCCAACACTCTACTGCCAAGGTAGGGACTTGAGCTTGAGATGCATATTCAGTCAATGACATCCACTAGCTGCGAGGCACAATAGTATGATAAAGTGTCAGCCATTCACAGAGCTCCGTCAAATGGGGCCATGAAGCGTTTATTAATTTCAGCTCTAAAGATAGCCCCATTCCACATGAAGTTTCTTATCAAAGAGTTGATTTACGTAAAGAAGTCTTGGGTGATTTTGTGAGAATAGTTTGGAGCCCATGTAGGAGCTGATGGAGGGAGACCATTTTAAAGATGCTGGTTCCTCCAATCAAAGACAATGGAAGGGTGGACCCGTATGTAAGGTTGTTTCACAGGCTGTCCAGTACAGGGGCCAGATTTCCCTGCCAGTTTATGCAAGGTTTCCTGAAACATATATCCCCAAATATGTTGAACTTTTGGTCTCGAGCAGAGTCTAAGACCCAGCCCACAACCGAAACCCCTCCCCCTCCTATGGACTACTCCACAGATTTAGACCTGTTAACTTTTAAGCCAAGAAATCCACTACATATGCTTAGCATTTGTAGTGACAGAGGGCCTGTCAATCTGGGATTTTGAAGGTTGATGAGCAATTCATCCACGTAAAGTGACACCTTATTGTCCAGCCCACTCACCCTTTCAAATCACTAATGCTGAGCATCTATTTAGAATACCTTTTCCACAGCTAGCAACATGTGATTTGAGTTAGAAGGTAGTGTGGGGAAGGGGTAAGGGTGCCAGGAGAGTGTGAGTGGAATTAAGGGAGGCTCAGTAGCAGAAGTAAGAAGGTAAAGTTCTCGAGGGAGATTTTCAAAGGGACTGTGACGTGACTGATTTCCCAAGTAGGCAACCTCCCCATGGGACCTTCTGCCACATCTGACATCCCTTCCTAGGTGACCTCTTGCCATACTTCACCTCTAGCTGAATGTGACCACACTTTCATTTGACCTCTGCGTTACTTGACCTCTCGTTAATGTGTCTTCCAGTCCAGCCGTTCCCACCTTCTGACCTGAAAGTTGAACCTGAAGAAGACAGGCAAGTGTACCACCTTTCCTGGAGCCCCCAACCTCTGGGCTACAGCATTTCACAGCAATATCAGCTCTGCTACCAGAAGCAGGAGAAGAATGACAAGGCCCGAGCCATCAACCAGGTATGGAGGCCTTAGTGCACTGTTCCCAACCTGTGCATCACACATGCCTTCCAGATGGGGAAACGTCATAAACAACGCAGTCTAAACCACACAGACGCTTACCACACAAGCGGAGAAATGTTTGCCTAAACCACAACTGCTTTTTTCTCTGCCTTAACCATGCATGTGCCTAAACCACACATGTGCGTGGTTAAGGCAGAGATAAGGCAGAGAGCGGTCTAGTGGTGCGGAGATAATAGCAGAAAGGATCAGGAGAGGACGCTGTGAGGTAAGTGGGGCTGGGGCAGGGTTGGGGGTAGTGTTTAGGGGTGGGGTGGAGTAAGGGCTTAGAGAGGGTGGGATGGTCAGGGTAGTTTATTTTTTAGGGGTGGGGTGGGGGAGTCAGGGTCATTTATTTTTTAGGGCTTAGGGTGGATGGGGGGCAAGCTAGTTTATTTTTTGGGGGTGGGGGTTGGGGTAGTTTATTTTTTAGAGGTGGGGAAGGTTTAAGGAAGGACAGGAGACAGGCAGAGAGAAGAGGAGAGGAGGAAGGATCAGGAAAGGATGCAGTGCGGTAAGTGGGGCTGGGGCAGGGTCTGGTGAGGTAGTTTTTAGCGGTGGAGTGGATTTAGGGCTTAGGGTGGGTGGGGGCTTCGGGGTAGTTTATTTTTTAAGGGCAGGGTGGGGGGTCAGGGTAGTTTAGTTATTAGGGGTGGGGGAAGGTTTTAGGGCTTAGGGCGGGTGTGGGTTGTCGGGGTAGTTTATTTTTTAAGGGCGGGGAAGGTTTAAGAAGGGCAGGAGAAGGGCGGTGCGGAGAGGAGGAAGGATCGGGAGAGAACGTGGTGAGGCAAGTGGGGGTGGAGGAGGTTTTAGGGCTCAGGTCAGGTGGGGGGGTCGGGGTAGTTTTTTTATGTAAACTGTAGCCAGGGTTTTTTGGGGGAGGGTTTTAGGGGTGGGGGTAGTTTTGGGCCTCAGTGCAGGTGGGGGGGGGGTTAAGGTAGTTTTTTGGGTTAAGGGGGGGTTGTATAACACAACCACACATGCCAATTCCACATATTCCTTTACTAAGCATACTTTTGCAACAAAATTTGTTGTAAAGACCCGTGGTAAAGGCATGTGTGGAAAAGATGCGGTCATGGGTCCTACCGCACTGTTAAGGCATGCGTAATTCCGGCATGGTGTTTGTGTCATACAACCTTCCAGATGGAATGCAAGACCACCAGTGGGTGCTCGGTGGGTCGGGAGCAATTCTGGATGCTTCTGGAAAGGTGTACGTAGCTGTGAAGGAGCTAAGTGCTTATGCTTTTCGAGAACTCGACCCTATGAATTGGGCTTGTCGCTCTGGAGGTGAGGGCATATCCTAACTGTTTGAAAGAGTGGGTGGGGTAGAATTAGTACCACGTTAGGCTCGGACAGGTAGATGCTTCTGGGCCCATATTAAATATAGGGCGCACTGTCCTTGTTTGTGCCATGGTGCACCTTTAAGCAGGTGCGCCAGATGCGAACAGGGACAGTGCACCCTTTTAGAATGAATGTTCTGCCCCGAGGGCAGTGTGAACTCGCACTGCCCTGTGGGACATGCAGTTAGTAAAATACCGAGTGGCTGTTTCAAAGCTGATCAAAGTTTCTGTTTGCAGGTGGCAACCCACCTTGAGTAGGGGCTGTACATACTGAATTAATAAGGAACAATAGACTGCTCCAAGCAAAGATGGTGGTTCTATAGTTTAAAAAACAGATATTCCAAAGTGCCACCCAAAAATGAAGCTGACTCAGCAAAGCCTGACCACTTGTTACCAGCAGCGGCTGGCATGTAGGCAGAGTTGGGGGGGGGGGGGCAGGCAAATGTGGTGTTGGTGCGTGTGTGCATGCATGCAAGGTGATTGGTGTGTGCAAATAAAAAGAAAACAACACCTTGCTTGCTGCACAACGTCTGACATCCTCCTCGCTCCGGAATCCTCTTGGGCCCCCACAAATTCCCTTAAGCAGTTCTAGTGCTGCTTTCATGCTGGCAACCAGTATGAAAGAAGCATCAGGATTGAAGGGAGCGGCCTATCTCAGCGCTTCTAAGAGCACTGGAGGCCTGTGCTTTGTCTAACCTAGCTGTCTTAAGACAGCTAGGTTAGGGATGTTTAAAGTGGGCATGTCTGGCCGGCCATTGCAAGACGACTGGCCAAAGGGACATGTGCACTTTAAACATAGTGCGCAGTTTCCTGCTGCCACTCAGCAGCAGTGGCCCGCCCCGCCCTGAAACACGGTTCAGGACGGGAGGATGGAAAAAAAAAGATAATAAATTAACTTTATTACCATTTTATTTTTCATCCCTGGGGGGCATATTAGGAAGAGGGGCGACACCCTAAAAGAAAAACTGCTGCTTGTTACTGGAGTTCATAGAAAAGTGAATCACAATATTTAGGGGAAATGTGCAGTTAAGATGCAACATTCACTGTGCTTGT
Organism: Pleurodeles waltl; assembly: GCF_031143425.1. Lineage (NCBI taxonomy): Eukaryota > Metazoa > Chordata > Amphibia > Caudata > Salamandridae > Pleurodeles > Pleurodeles waltl. The sequence goes on from NC_090443.1 coordinate 333,072,741, forward strand.
TACCTACATAGAAATATGCCCCAAGGAAATGGTCAAAGGAATACAATATGAAGAAAAGAATTAAAACCTCCTAACAATATGTGTAACATGAGATGCAGAAATTAATAGCTATGTTGTGTTCCTATAATCCTCAAACTGTAATAAATCCTGTTCACTATCTCCATCCTGCCCTTTTAATCCTCTCTAACTTGCTTTGGGTTGTCCATTCTCCCTCTGTACCTCAAATCCTTTCCATCACCTCTCTGCAGTTCTCCTTGGGCTGCCCTTCTCATTGGAAAGAAGTTAACATCACCAATGGACCCCCAACTCTTTCCTTCAACCTGAAGACTCAACTAGAACCTCTCAGTCACTACACGGCAAGGGTGCGAGCCCGTGTCAACTTAGAAGATCCTGCAAAGTGCTATGCTGGACCATGGAGCGAATGGAGCAAGGCTATCATATGGGAGACTGATGCAGGTAAGAATTGCCTTCTCTAAAGGAGAAACTTTAAACCTCTCACCCCGAACATACTGGCATCCAAAAACTATTCCACGGGAACTGCAAGTCCTTCGTGAGTGACAAAGAGGAACCCTCAACTCTAAACAAGGGTGGAGGAGAAAATTCACAAGTTTGCCATATTTCCTTTCCTCCTTCCTTACCACAAAAACAGGCTTTAGAACTAAATTCATATGATTTTGCCTCTTCTCCCAAACCCACCTTTATAGAGCCCGAAAAAAAAGACAAGGTTACTTACTGGTAATTGCTTCCTACTCAAATCATTATCTAGCCAAGCATAAACATAAACACTCCACATGTATCCTCATTCTTCTTTCTGTATTGTACAAAGGAAGGAGTCATAACTCCACTTCTTGACTATGTCAAAGTAAAAATAAACTTACAACACAATTTGCTGGTTGCCCCATCTTCTCTTTCAATTGCAGGAATTATGGGTAGGGATGGGGGGGCAACCTTGAACTGGAAACAAGAAAAACCTGACACCAGAGTAATGAAGTTTACTGATAGGTAACTGGGCCTGTTTTCCTCGTCCCAATCCTTACTACTGGAGATCTTACCCAAGCAGTAATGAGAAATTAGAAACTATAACAAGTCACACTAAACTACTGCAAAAGTCTGTGATTTAATAACTATAACCATACTTTAACTGTTATTTACAACTGAATGAAGAAATTGCTCTCCATACTTCACAGATGCAGCAACCCCTAACCTGGAGGAGATAATGAGTCACACGTGTGTGTGGGTTTACCTAGGTGGCAGCTAACAACACATCTTTGATTGATGCTCCCTTTAGAACTGCCCAGAAAGTTGGCATGCCCCTAATAGGTTTTCTTGAACTGCACAAGAAAGTTATCTGCTCACCTCGCCATAAGCTGTGAAGATGGTCTGCTTAAGCCACCTACTCCAAGCTGATATTGAATTGCGTTATCTTCGAGCTGCAAACCGAAAGTCACAAACAGTGATTCCACCTTCATGAAGGTGGCAGTTAGGAAATCATAAATTCCCTATCAACATCCAAGGTTTGTAGGGCCTCCTCTTCTGAAGACAAAGTGGACGGTTTATAAACAGGAAGAACTTAGGGCCACATGTAGGAAAGTCCGAGATTGCGACTCAGAAATTGCGAGTCTGTCCGACTCGCAATTTCCGAGTCGCAATCTCGGATGCAGAACAGTGTCTCAGACACCGTCTGCGACTCGCTATGGGGTCGCAAAGACCCACCTCATCAATATTCATGAGGTGGGTTGCATTTTGCGACCCCATAGCGAGCCCCTGCACTTACAGGGATGGTGGCCTGCTGAAGTCAGCAGACCTCCATGTCTGTGACTGCTTTTTAAATAAAGCAGTTTTTTTTTTCATTTTGCAGCCCGTTTTCCTTAAAGGAAAACGAGTTACAAAATGAAGAAAATACCGAAACCATTTGGTTTCGTGTTTTTTCAGAGTAGGCAGATGGGTCCATGGGACCACTGCCTGCTCTGAAAAAATATTTTTGTCGACATACACAAAGAGGAAGGGGTCCCATGGGGACCCCTTCCCTTTTGCGAATGAGTTACCACCAGTGTGACACTGGTGGTAACTGCGAGTTGCATTGCGACCGCATTCGCGGTCACAAAGCAATTCTGAATTGCGATGCGAGTCGCAAATAGGAAGGAAACACCCCTTCCTATTTGTGAATGTGCATCCCGTGAGGCCGTTTGCATGGCGCAAACTGCGATTTTCCTAACATCCTAAATATTAATAATCTTATCACCAGATTAGCCACAGAATGAACTTCCGTTCTGTTTAAAGTCTAGAATTGTAGCCCACTGACTACCATTATTTAACGCCTCGGTCAGACCAGCTGTTAGTGGGCCTGTCGACCCATTTCCATGGTTGAACACCATGGAATGGGTCCACAGGTGCCCTCCTCAAGCCCACAGGAACACCTCCACCCACACCAGAGGGACACCGGAGGATTGGGGACCCCATCGCAGGTAAGCAGGGTAAGTATAGGTAAGTACATTTTTTTTTAATTAAGGTGCCATCGTGGGCCCAGCTTGGGGCCCCCTGCATGGCACTGGGTGCAATTGCCATTCCCAGGGGACACTGGTCCCCTGTGCTGGCCATTGGGGTGGTCGGCATGACTCCTGTCTTTTCTAAGACAGGAGTCATGTGGTATGGATGGTTTTGTGTCAGAAAATGACGCTAGGCTGGTTAGATGCATTTTTCTTGCCCATAACCAGCCTAACATAATTTTTTGGTGCAAAACCTTCTTCTCCCATACCTCAACCCCACTTGGCTTACGTCTTTTTTTTTCAAGCTAGCCCATCCTTTGGGCTGTCTTGCGCCATTCCATAAATATGGCACCCGGCTTCAGGAATGGCGCAAGTCGTGCTAAACTATTTGATGCAGAACTGCGTTAGCGCAGTTTTGCATCAAAAAGTATAAATATGCCCCAAAGTGTGCTGAGGCTAGTAAGGCACCCTCACCAACACTTCTGCTTGATCTTCCTGAATCTTATGAAATACCCTCAGAATTAAGGGAATTAGTGGAAATGCAAATATCAGCACCCCCGTCCCCACCTCCCAGGGCCATACTACTAATAATGTATCCATTGGCCAAGCTTCCTCAATTGGTCAAAAACAGAAAAGCAGTAGAAGGAAGACATCAACTCTGGTCGCAAAAGGTCGAGCCAAGGGGCTCTAAGCCTCTGCAGAACCTAGATGAAAAGTGATGGGATGGAGAGGTTGTAAGGCCAAAGATGGGAAGGAACAGGTCAAGCTGGTCTGATCACCCATTCTCCCTCCCTGTAAGATATGCTGCACTTCAGGAGATTGGGTTCTGCCCAAAGGCAAATCTGTGCCAATACTAAACTGGGAAACCCTGTTCCTTTTTCATGATTGAAGTATGCCCCATCACAGCACCTACCTTGAAAGTGTTGGCTCCCTCCCTTTGCAAATAAAGTAGGATCAAAAACTTTTTAAAGTCCAAAATGTACCCCTCTAATGAATGTACGGACGGGGCTAGCAACTTTGTTTCCTCTGCAGTTATATCAATTCTTCCAACTATGCCCAAACAAATTAGAACCTGAAAACAGCAGATGATGTGGCTCCACTTTGAGAGTTGAATGACTTGTCTGATAAAAGTAGTACGTGCTGCTCAATTCAATACAGGGTTTCAGAGAAACTGGTGCCTTTTTGTACTGGATCTATAAGGAGTTCATAGTCTCTCAGCAGAGATTGAAGTCTATATTTAGAGTACATGTGTTGTATCTAACTGCAAAATGTTATGCAATGTACACTCTTTTCTTTTAACTGCAGACTCTTCTTTCTTGTCCACTGCATCTTCAAGGGTGCTTCTTATATGATGATCTCTTGTGATGAGGCCTGCCATTAACAAATTCACATTAACCACTATTTACACCTCTTCACCGAACTTTCGCAACATGTACCGCTTTGTCAAGAATCTTGAAACAACTACAAATGGTGGTTCACATCTTTTCATTCATAAGCTAGGACCTTCCTTACAGCAGGATGCAAAGGAAGGCTTTCAGGCTCATGTCTCTCGTCTGATTAAAAAGTCATCTTGATACTCTGATGATTCAGAGGTATAAGGAAAACATAAGTTCTCCCTTAAATGTTGCAGCATGTCAGACATTTCTGGTTCTTAAATGACCAACCTCAAAAGTCGTCATCCTCTGGTTCTCCATCCAGCATCTTGTCTTGGGATGCTATACCCTGTAAAACCTTAGGAAGAGGCACCCCCTTCATTATCAACAAAATATTCTCAACAGCTTGATCAATATTTTGCAGGATTGTGCCAACTGAGATTCTATCCTTTGGTTGAGTTTGTAAATCTCTCTTTCTAAATGACTTAGGCAAGGAAGTTCTTTTAGAATGTTGCCTCTTCTGGGGTGCTTTGACTTGCTTTATTGCAACCTCTACCAGAAACTGCTTTGGTTTTCGGCAGTGCTACCTATCACATAATAGCAAAGCAGAGTAACCAAAACAATGAAGTCCTAGCCATAACCACTGCAAAGAAATATCTCCAAATGTTGGTGGCCCATGCACAATGTCGGATCAAGGTGGGGCGCCACTCCAATCTATCATGCAGCACAAGGGCCCAGATTTATACTCTGCGCTGAATTTGTGACTTTTTTTTTAACGCAAATAAGGCGCAGTTAAAATCATTTCTTGCTTGTGGGAATCTATCTTGCATCAATGAGATGCAAGTTTGGCATTCCTGTGCAAAAAATAACGACATGGCCTTAGCGCCATATTCATCCCTCGTGCTAAAATCAAGCACGGGGTGAGGGGGCCTTAAATAATAGCTTGCTTAGCGCCATTATTTAACACCTGGGTCAGGGCAGGCGTTAGGGGACCTGTGGGCCTATTTCCATGGTCAGAGATCATGGAATGGGCCCACAGGTGCCCTTCCCTAGCTCCAGGGACATCCCCACCCACACCAGAGGGATACCAGAGGATGGGGGGACCCCATCCCAGGTACGTAAGGTAAAGTACAGGTGAGTATTGTCAATTTCATTTTTATGCCTCTAACCTGACGCACAACTTCCTGTTCCCCCATGCCTCCCCCACCATGCTAGCGTCCTTTTTCATGACGCTAGGCAGGCCTTACCGCTGGCTACCGTCATTCCATAAATATGATGCCTGGCAGGCATCTTGACATGGTGCTAGCCAGCTGTATACTTTTTCACGCAAAACTGCGTTAGTGCAGTTTTGCGTGAAAAAGTATAAATCTGAGCCTAAGTTCGCAAGTCTATGTTTTTACAGAGCCAGATTGCTAAACCATGTCCAACAGGTCACATCACAAACTTTTCAAGCTGTGCACTACAGAAAATTAGTAAATGTATTTTATTTACCATGACCCCAAAGAGACTAATATAAGACTCAGTAATCATTAATCTTACTGCTCTTTCAAGACAGTTAGCATAAAAAGCACAACAGAAAACGAAACAGGAAGTGTTATTATGACTTCTTCCACTTAGTAACATAGGGGGAGTACAGAGGACATATTTGTAGTTTTTGGGTTCAAGCTTGGATTATAAGAAGTGTGTGCAAGTAGGAACTGATAACTCCTACAGTAAGGACTGCAACAAGGAATACAGGCAAGAAGGTAATATAAAAATGCAATGCAAAGGGAAATCTTCATAAACAAGCAGAAGAATTGTCCGAAAAGGTTGGGAGATTGTTCCACGGTGAGTAAAAGAGTCACCAATCTTAAAGATTACACTAGATTACACTACCCAGAACTATCAAATTACTATGTCCAAATGATTTTTACCCCACCTGTCTAGCACGTTCTTCCACCCCACAGTAAAAATCATTATGCTTCCCCATCCCACACTAAACGTTCAGAGACCCATCAAATATAGATATTTTTCTAACAACAAATATGATACAAATATAAAGCTCACTGCATGGAATGTTCTAAGCAAGCAAATCTCCTTTTATCTACACATGAGTATTTTCAATCTCTTCTCTTGAATTGCAGAGGTTTATCAAGAAAAAAGGAGTGTTTTATCTATGGTTTTGCTTTCACAATGCCTAATTGTGGGAATTGAGAAGAACGGTCTTTCTTCATTAACTTTTACAGTGGAATCTTTTTTCTCCATTTAAACTTTTGGATTTGTGTTTTCGGAGATAGAACTCGTCAGCACTTTGTCCAAAGATGTTGGACTTCACAGTATGACAGATTAACAGCAATTAGTTCTGACTCATAAAATCTGCTTTTCAGAACCTGGTCATTTGAAAGGATTGCTAAAATGCTTTTGTCAAATCAAATACAGCGGTACCACCAACCCCAATAAAATATTAGGTAAACTACAGGTTTGCCTGGATAGTTGACAAAATAGGTGTGACAGAACCTGATTTTCATAACCTGGGCATCTAAAAGGGTTTGCGGACACATTTTTTCAAATCAAATGTGGAGATTAACCTACTCCAGTAAACCATAAAGTAAACTAGGCCTTTGCATATTCTTCTTTAGTACAGTGACCAAGGGTAGACACGAGCTTGTAAGCGGTTCAATCATTCCATCTTTACTTTTCCTCAGTCATACAGTTGCAATATTGTCTTTCTGTAACATTGGAACCAATATCTAGTTCAAAAGCTACATATTTAGGGCATCTGGCTATTTCACAAGTTATCCATATATTAATAAGGTCCATAAGAGAAAGGCATTTCCCCGTCAAAGAAATCTACAGGTTTTAGAAAGAAGGAGTTTATACTCACTGTAATACTGTAGAGGTGGTGCACAGTAATGTGAGAACATCATCCTCCACATAACCATACAAAACAGGAAAAAAAGCCAACTGACTGAAAATGGGCAGGATCATATGAAGCATCAGTACAGGGTAAGATGTGAGGCTTCAACAATTTAGGCTGGATACAAAACATTCTTAGATGCTAATTGTAGCTTCCCATTTATTTTTGCTACTAGAATCTCCATGATCTACAAAAGAATACTTTACTGAATAGGCAGAATAAAGCTTGAGGCCCTGTATGTTGTAAAATCCAAGAAAAAATCAGACTACACGACTAAATAGTGGTTATCTGCTTCAGATATGTGTAATGGCATATTTTATCATGATTATTGATGATTACATGATTAATAAGAGCGTGTCTGTAAATACATTTCTTTTGCCCTCTCATAAACATCTTCAGGCAGAAAACAAAGATATGATATTGTAAGCAAAATTTCAAATAGGTCACCATTACTGGTTTCAATCTTATAATATTTATAATTCACAAAATAATTTTATCTCAGCCATTAATATACACCTACAGTTTTACTATGTATACTATGGGGGAATTAATTTTACTTCAGCTTCAAATTTGATGTCTCCTGTTCATTGTTAGTCAGCTCTACATTTTAAAAGCACTAGATGAAAAAAAAACTGATTAGGTTAACCATTTTAGGTCGAGGGTAAGCGTTCGACCTGGTGTATACTTAAGTATACTTATACTGTGGGTTAAAGCAATTTCATTTGTTGGTTGCAGTGTCCTTTAAAAATTCTTGATCGCTAGTGGTCAGTTCTGCATTTTTCTCGCTCCTTTTTCTGTTCCAGAACAGTGACCAACTACTGTATTGTTACACTTTGATTTCTTTATCTGTTGCTGTGACTGACATTTCTTTTACATTTCTTTGGTGGCGCCCTTTCACTGTGTTTTAGGCTGGTAGCTGCCTGCGTTTTATTGCAGCATCCTGTTCCTTCCACCTCCTCCCATGCCGGGGACAGTTGTTTTGACTTTATTCCAGTGCTGTCCTCCTTTACCCAGCTCCTAAAATAAGCTTATTTTACTTAACAAACACCATATGCCTTCACATTGCATTGCAGAGAGTCTCTCTCTCCAGAGCCCCTCTCTGCCACCACTCATGAAATCGCACACAGGGCATTGCTTATCTCCTTTATTGGGGCCATAAATCTTCTCAGGCTACTTTGCTACCTTTATTAGAGCTTTGTTGAAATGTGAGGCAAAAATGTTTGCAACACTTTTCATTCTGTTAACAGACAAACACTGTCCTTAGCCCAAAGGGTGAAATTCCCTTTCTGTTTACATTTATGTTGCAACAAAAGTCCAGTTATGAATTAACAACGCTAATAGCTCTAACTTGAGCAAACGTGTGACCCACTGTATTGTAAATGCTTGTTGTACATTGCTGTTGGAAATTGGGTAACTTGTTGAGGAGGGTGAAGCCCTACTCAAGCAGCAGCCACAGTTTCTGTCAGGATGAAGTCACAAGCAATCCCCAAATTAACCTGTGCTTTGATAGCTTGGCACAAAGCAGTCAGGCTCGACTTAGAGGCAATGTGTAAAGTATTTATGGAGCACTTCAAACAGTATAAAGTGAAAACACAACACAAAAATCCCACAGCAATTTAGAAAAATAGAGTAAAATGTAATAAATTACTTGACATGAAAATGACAAACATCTAATCAGTAGTACCAGAGATATGCAATTTTAAAAGTTTCTCGTAAGTAAAGAGCTTAAAAGCACAAAGCACCACTTGCTGGTCATGCGAGACCAGGTGAATGTTACAAGTTTAGGCCAATCATCATAGAGAGCAGGCTTGATAGATTTACCGAGTTAGTCCAGCCAAAAAACTTACCTTCTAAGTCCAGCGCGAAAAGTTCAATTTGTAGTGGAAGGGGCCACGAGGAGCAGGGAGAGTGTCACAGTTGGTCGTTGATGTGGTGTGAAGAGCAGACTGGGTGTCACGGACAGTCATTACTGCAGCAAAAATATCCTGTTGGGCATCGCAGACTGTCGTTGCTGGAGCTTTGCATTGGCAGTCACCGTGAGCTGTCAATGCTGTATCTCATGTTGACGAGCATCGTAGGCGGTTGCTGTGGCGTGAAGAGTCAAGTTCGCAAGAACTTTGCATTGATAGAGACAGCAAGATCTTGGTTCAAATTGGCCAGTTCAAGAAGAGCCCAAAACTTCAGGATTTCTTTTTTTCTGAAAGAGAGAGCTCGACTGATGCCACACCAAGGGTCCAGAGCCTAAAGGCACCTCTTGGGGATCAGGAACTCAATCCAGCAGAGGCCAGAAGGGCTCAGGCAGATCCAGCTGCAGGTCCAATAGCAGGTCTAGACAGCAGATCAGCTAGGCAGTTTGAGGAAGCCTCTAGAGCCTGTTATGGCCTGTGGTCCAAAACAGGAGGTCAGTCAGCTGAACCTTGGAGTCATTTAAGCCTGGGATGAAGGGTACAGGTCGAGTCTTCCTTCTCAGCATGTAGGACAGCAGGCAGCAGAGTAGCAAGGCAGCAGTTTGGCAGTCCTTCTGGCAGCAAAGCAGCACAGGAGTCCTTGTTCTGTAGAATCCACATGTCCAGATGTGTACTAAAGAGTTGGGTCTGATGGTCCAGTATTTATACCTGGTACCCACTTAGAAGTTTCTGCAAAATTCCCTTTGAAGTCCTTGAAGTTTCCTGCCTCTCTTGCTCCAAGATGGCTGCATGAACAATGCAGTGGTGAGAATTCCTCTGTGCGAAAGCAGAGCACAGGCTATTTAGTTGCAAGTGGGGCGGTGTGCAGCACTGCCCCCCCATCCTGCCAGCTGATGGAGAGCCAGGCACAACTAAACCCTCTATTGTGTGGCTGTCTAGGATGAATTTACAAAATCCAACTACACCTCTCCCAGTCATGTGACCCAGGAACAGGCTGCAGGCACCAAATGTTAAGGGCAGGAAAATGCCCACTTTTTAAAAGTCACATTTTAAAACGTGTAACTTAAATTCCAACTTTACCATTAAAGAGGACTTTTAATTACAATGTCTCAGACACCAAACATGATATATCTGCTTCCAATCAAAAGTAAGCACTTATTAAATGTAATAAGACAACCCAATGTTATCATGTATGAAAGGTAGGCCTCACCCATGTGAAAACGAATTTAGGAATTTTTCACTACCAGGACATGTAATACCTTTTTAAATACACTGCCCTGTGAGCTTATTAGGGCCTACTCTAGGGGTTACGTATATGTATTAAAAAGAAAGGTCTAAGCCTGGCAAAAGTTTTATTTTGCCAGGTCAAAATGGCAGTTTAAAAATGTGCACACAGGCTGCAATGACAGATCTGTGACATGTTTAAAAGGCTACTTAATTGTGTGCCACACTCAATGGTGCAGGTCCACTAGTAGCATTTAATTTACAGGCCCTGGGTAAATGTGGTACCACTTTTATCAGGGACTTACAAGTAAATTAAATGTGCTAACTGAATGTAAGCCAATTTCACTACATTTAAAGGGAAGCGCACAAGCACTTTAGCACTGGTTAGCAGTGTCCTAAAAGCCAACAAAATGAATTCAGAAAACAGGAAGGAGAAGGTAAAAAGTTTGTAGATGACCTTGCAAAATGTGGCAAGTCCAACAATTGCCCTTAAAGCTATGAATGTGATTCTCTGCACCTCAAAGAACATGTCTGATGAAAACAAGAAACCACCTTAGTGGTGTACGGAGAAAAGTAGAAACAACAAAAGACCAAGCAGTTAGGACGGACCAGATGGCAATGCTGCCAACAATCCCAAACACAGTGAATTGTTACTAATAAGGCACCCAAACGGTAAAGCATAAAAATCAACACTGAGCACAATAGACTTAGTAATCAATAGAACAGAACTGAGGACCTGCCTCGTAGGCTGAGGAAAGATAGAAGACTAACCTTAGCAACATACAGTCATTCACATGTAATCACAGATGATGCAGATATTGACCAGGGATGGTAAACAGCAGAGCTAGGGTGAAAGCATCTACATCTAAAGCAGAGCACAGACAACCACTTAAGAAACACCTTATCCTAAAAGTGACATGACCACAGCCCCAAGTGTAAACACTGGTGCACAGCGAACCATAATCATAATAATTTGCACTGGACATGCCTTTTTCAACTCTCCTCATCCTAGAATCCAGAGATCTCTGTGATGGGTAAAACAAGATCTCTAAAATGCTGGTTGCACATTTTCTTGTCTCCCTCTATATTTTCATTCTGGGGGGTTCTGTCTGAAAAGTATGGTGTGAACTAAGCACGTCCCTCCATCATCACTGTTAATCCTGGATTACAATATCTTGTAAGAGAGAGAGTTGATGAGAGGAGGGGAACATTTTGAAGTTTTTTAAAGTGTCTTCCTGTGCTGTTAGTAAAGAAAAGCTCTCTCTGATATGTCTAATGGGTGCTTCCTGGGGTATGGGCAAAGAGGGCCACTGGTAAAGGGTAATTCACTGGCCTGTTGGTTAAAGTGCATGTCAGACACTAGCTTATCTACTTAACACATCTCTCTTCATTGGGGGGGGGCACAAATCTGTTGTATATTGGCGATGTGGTGTTATTTGGTGCTGGTGAAATGTCTCCTTGAATGCTGGAGGGAAGGATCATTGTGGTGTTGTTAAAAGAGCTCCTTTGCATGTTGCTGATGCCAGGAAGACCAACTGGAATACTTATGATAATAAGGGATGGATGTATTGAGGGGGTGCTTCAAGTGTTTGAGAGTGCACTGTAATCAGTGCCAGTAGAGTTATGCAGTAGGGGACGACCATATTATGCTGCAGGGTTGACTAAACTATGCAGCAAGAAAAGGAAAATTATGCAGTGTAATATTGCAGAATTTGTGTTAGTATCAATTTGGCATTTTTACACCCATTTAAACTTTCCTGGCAAAGGATTCACCTCAATAATACAACTTTAACATCTAGATACAGTAATAAGCAACAGACAGGTGACCTGTCAACCTCTGCGAAGTTCCCTCCACCTTGCGGCAACACATGTTGCTGCAACACATGTTGCTGCACTTTTAATAACTTTTTATCCATTTGAGCTAGAAATAGTTTTTTTTTTTCTGAAATCTACAGATTATGCATCAGATCATGGATTTTGTGGCAAATGTGAAAAATCCATAAATACACGGAAAATGCCTTGGCTGCACAATTCCAGTGACCCTGACTGTAATGCAATGAGGATAAATGGGGGTCAAAGAAAGCTCCAAAGGGAGCTGGTGATGGCTATTCTGGGGCTGGCTGTATCTCATGTTGCACACTGTCTAATTCACACCTCATTTCTCTTCAGTCTGGGATCCACAGATCCTGTATGTGCTGCTGCTTGTGGGGGTTATCGTTATGTTGGCTGCAGCTGTTCCTTGCTACAATTACCTGAAGAGGTGAGATTGGTACATTCATACACTATCTATTGCAGACCTGTCAGCTTCAGTCTCTCATCCCAGGCAATCTCCCATCTTCTCCACCCCTCCTCTGTATACTCCCTGCAAGCTCCTTTGATTTGTGTTTCACCTCTAATACTTACTATTGTAGCCCCCCTCGACCAGTGCAGAACGTAAACTCACAGGGGGACACCTGACATCACTTTGCTTTCAGCCACAACTCTTACCCTTGAAATTCTGCAGGTTCTTTGACCCTTCAGTCTGACCCCTGACATCATTCAGCTCCCCCCCTATCAAATCAATGACAAGCAGCAGCTCTCACCTGTCAGCTAAAGCATTGGCTTCGCTCAGAAGTTCTCACCTTCCATCTGACCTCACACTGTTCCCATCGCAGTCTGACCACGGATCCTACTGACCTTCTTTGACCTTCCTTCTGACATCGCGCTACTCCTCTCACCTGTCAGTCTCACCAGTGACCTCACCAGTGACCTCACCAGCAACACTCACCTGTCAGGGTGGGCTAAGATCTTACTCAGCTGCTTTCACCTGCTGTTCTTTCCTCTGACTTCATTACTTATTCTCACCTCATTGCCTGGCTCCACTCAGCTACTCTCGCTTTTCAGATTGACCTTTGACCTCACTCAGCTACTTTCACTTGTCATTATGACCTCTAGCTATTCTCACGTCTCATGTTGACCTTCATCTCCTACTCGCATCTGTCATCGTGTTTCCCCAACTCCACTCAGCTGCTCCAACCTGTCAGGCTTACGTCACGCTGCTGACCTCAACAGCTGCTCTTACCTGCCAGGCCCTGTAGGACATGACTCAGGTGATCTAACTTGTCATTCTGACCTTTGCCCTTACTCAGCTTCTCTAATCTTTCATCCTCCTCTCGCTCTACTACTTTCACCAGTCATTCAAATCTCTGACCTCACACAGCTGCTCGACTATTAGTAAAAAGCAAGATTTTACTCTGCTCTCATCTATAATTCCGACCTTTGAATTCAGCTCCTCTCACTAGTCAGGCTGAGCCCAACTCCGCTCTGCTGCTCTCATCTGTCAGGCTGAGACTAGTCTTCTCTTTGAGCCAGATGTCTTAAAGAACCGTTTTGCTATTCTCAAATTGCGAAAAATAGCGATTCACAATTAGAGAATTGCAAAATGGGATGCACTATTGTCTGGTGGCGAGAAATAGTGATTTGCTAATTAATATAAGTGGTAAATAGCACCTACCAATTTTTGCTTATCTATTTTTTCGCAAATTGCAACTGGGAGTCGCAAATTGCACCCGTGATTGCAAATTGTGACTGCATTGTGCAAAACCTGAGAATGTGCTTCCTGCGTCATCGCAAGGACCCACACCACAAGAAGTATTGCCCACTAGAAGCCAGGATAGCAGCCATAGTGTGGAGGACAGAACTGCTGCACAACACCAGTGAGCTAAGGTGTGCTAGGAGTAATGGAATATTGTGCAGGAATGTCCAGTCAACAGCCACAGAAGGAGACACCTGCAAGCAAGCGCAAACTGAAGTTCTCTGAGAAAGAACTAGAGATACTGACAGAGGAGTGCTGCAACTACCATGGGCAACTGTTCAGATGTGCATCCCAGACCGTGCCTGAAACCCATAAACGCAAAAGAAAATCTGGAAGGACATGAAGGTAAAAATCAATACTGTTGGTGTTGCACAGTGCTCAGTCAACAAAATACGTAAGAGGTGATACGACTTCCAGTCTCTCACCAAAAAACATGTGGCCAACTGCCTTAGTGAGTCCCTTGCAACAGGAGGTGGTCCATCAACCGTACCCCCCTCAACGGCACTGGAGGCAACCCTGGACCATGAGGCAGCCATGGGATTTGGCAGCTTTGACAAGTCAGCAGCTTCATCATCGCAAGCTAAGTGTTACCCTGTGTCACTGAATGGTAGATACATGTGAACCTAGAACTGAGACAGGCAGATTAACATGGCACCATTCCACAGCAACAGTAGCCCTCATGGTGCATCATGGAACTTGTAATAAAACTCAAATGGTATCCCCCAACAACAGAATTAATAGCGTGTCCTTTCCTCTAATAAATGCATGTGATGAGGAAATAGAGTCTCCAAGTGGTGAGGTAGACAAACAGTTCCCAATGGATTAGAAAGGAGCAGTATTTGTGGATAGTGAATTCACGACACCTCATGCCCACTCCATTGGTGCCCCAGTCTCACCACAGCCACCTTCATGTGATGAAGTGGAGCCCGCCCAGCCGCACAACACCATCCAGCCATGAGCTGACATTCCCCAAAACCAGCATTTTGCAGTGTGTGCCCGTAGGTGTCCTGAAAGACCTCATGTGCATGCACCTTCTGGCTCAAAGCTCAGTGCAGGACAGGAAGCAATGTTTCATGATCTTGAGTCATCCATGCTTCAGATTCAGCGCCTGCAGCACAAAGAAATAAAAGGGGTGAACCGAAAATTGCATAACATGCAGCATGCTGTGTCCATGGCATTCAATACAATGGCCACTCAAATGTACAGGCTGATTTATGTAATTGAGTAATTATGCACACAGTTAGCAGAAGACAGCACCCACAGGAGGCACAAAGGGAGGAGCAATGATGTGTGCATGGCTGCCTTATCTAGCCCCATTGGATGGCTAGCACATGTGACCTCAGCTTTATCCAGGTGCTCTGTGAAACAGCAGGCACAAATGGGGCAGTTCAGTGGAAATGTGGAAAGGGCCGTGGCCACATTACCACTGTTGTGGAGGCCATACGGAGAGCGTAACTTGAAGATGGGGGTGTTGCATGCCTGCCGGACAGTGAGGACAGGCCAGGTGTCAGCTGCCTCTCTGCCACTGTAGTCCGAGTGCTGTGATGCAGTTCCACCCGTACTCCTGTACCTCTACATGATGTAGCTAAACATAATAGAGGCACACAGTAGAAAAAATTAGGGTTATGGATCCTGGAAGGTAATCTTTTTGTTAATGTCAGGTTGGTGATGTAACCAACCAACATTTTGAGGGATGCTGCATACGTTGAGGTGCTAAATTGTTCATTTCAATACATTTACTGATACCTGACAAAGTTTGGTTCACATGCATCATTCAAACTATTGCGCAAGCATTTTCATTCAACATGTTGATAGACCATAACTGACCTGAAAAGTAATGTGTGGCAATGTGGTTCCTGCGCCGCCTCCCCTCGCTGCTCTACTCTCCTCTGTTGGCAGCTGAACTGGGCATGCTGGTTGTTCATCTTCTGACTCCAAATCAGACACAGCAATTTGTAGGCTTCAGAGCCAGGCAATGTTGTGTAGGATGGCACAGGTTGCTACCATCTTACAGGCAATCTGTGGCGCATATTGCAGGGCACTTTTGTGGAGGCAGCGGAACCTGGATTTCAGCAGCCAAAATGTGCGCTCTATCACAGTTCTCGTTCAGCAATGTGCTGTGTTTTATCGCCTCTCATTCTGCCTGGTGGCCGAGAGGTAGGGTGTGAGGATCCATGGGCGTAACTATTCACAAAAACTCACTATTAGGAAATCGCAAACCACTTTTTTAGTACATCTGGATTGGAGTCAGTAAAGTATGAATGTTTTGTGACCGGATTCCAGTCACAAAACATTCATACATACAAGTGCGATTCGGTATTAAGAAGGGACGCTCTAAACACACATCTTCCTAATCCCGAATCGCAAATGCAAACTGCAATTCAGTAACAAGTTAGCAAGTCACTTTTTGCCTTTGGTACATAGCAAATAGTATTTTTAGAGCCACACATGGCCCATTGGGCTGCTTGCGACTGGAAAACGCTTCGTACATCTAGCCCTCCATGAAGGAAGTAGTAACCATCAGAAAGGGGAAGGGGTCATTACAGGATCCCTTCCCCTTTGTGAATGGGGCTCCAACATTTTTCAAGAGCAGGCAGTGATCCCACAGACCACTGCCTGCTCTGAAAAAATGAAACGTTGTATTTGTATTTTTGTAATGCAGCACCTTTTCCTTTAAGGAAAAAGGACTTCATTATAAAATAAAATTACTTTATTTAAAAAGCAATCACAGACATGGTGGTCTGTTGACCCCAGTAGGTCACCATCCCTGTGATGAATATTAATTAGGCAGGTCCCTTGCGGCCCATTTGGGAACCGCAAACAGTGCCTTAGACACTGTAGCACATCGTAGTTTGTGATTTCCTAACAGCGATTCCCACAAATTCACTACTGGGAAATCGCAAACCACTTTTTTAGTAAATCTGATCCCAAGACCCTTCATCTTTTATAACTTGTCATTCTGATCTCTGACCTCACTCTGCTGCCCTCACTAGCAGCCATCATAACACTTGACCTCTCAATGCCGCTCTAGGCTGCCAATATGAGCCATTACTTCATACAGCTCCCAGCGCCTGCCAGCCTGGTCTCACTCAAGCGCTCTCTTTTGCCAGTCTGATCGCTGACCTCACTCTGTTGCTCTCACCTGTCATTGTGACCTCTGACTTTACTATACTGCTTACACCTCTCACCCCGACCTTACTCCACTCTTTGTATCTATCAATGTGACTTATGACCTCACTGTTAGTCAGTTCTCTGACCTCACTTTGCCTCATTCTCAGGTTGGTATGTTTCTAAAACTTACTTTTGTGCTTGTGTCCGTCAGCCTTGACAGTCCCCTCTTTGTCATAACCCCTGACCTCTTTCTTCTCTGTCACTCATAGGTCGAGGCGCAGATGGGAAGATGAGATTCCGAATCCTAGCAAAAGCAAATTGCTGGCCAGCTTCCTTCAGGTAATGAACGCGGTGCCAGAGTTCTGAAAGCATTCCTAGCCCTGACCAGGCAGATATGTAGGTTAATGTACCCGTTGCAGAGATCTTTATGCCCTGCAAATCACAGTTTTGAATCCTAGCATAGTGTATCATAACTTTCATTCTTTTGTGGCTGATAAAAGGAGTACAGATTACTTTTGTACTGGTGCCATCTGTTATTTGGGTGTTAAAGTTTAAGTATGAGTTTTAGGGTAATGGCTAGGATAGCTTTTAACATTAAGGGTTAGGTCTAGGGCCTAGCTGGAGTATTAGCAAATGGGGTACCTTCAGGATTATTTAAAAAGGCTGGAGATAAGGGTTAACGAAAGGACTAGATTAGGTTTGAGGATTAAGCAGGGATCTGTTAGACGGCTGTGAGTAGTCGAAGATTTGGCATAGGATTTGGGTTAATGTAAGGTTGAATGGCTAGGACTAAGTTTAAGCAGAGATTTAAAATTAATGATAGAGTTGGAGGATATGATTAATGTAAAGTTTTAAAGTTGGACATAGGGTTAAGGAATATAATAAGGTTTGAAGATTAGGGAGATGATTAGGGTTTAGGATTTGACAAATGTTTTTAAGACATGGGGGGTCATTCTGACCCTGGCGGCCGGTGGCCGCCAGGGCCACCGACCACGGGAGCACCGCCAACAGGCTGGCGGTGCTCCCCCGAGCATTCTGACCGCGGCGGTTCAGCCGCGGTCAGAAGCGGAAAGTCGGCGGCCTCCCGCCAACTTTCCGCTGCTCGGGGGAATCCTCCATGGCGGCGGAGCGCGCGCCGCCGCCATGGGGATTCAGACACCCCCTACCGCCATCCTGTTCATGGCGGGAAACCCGCCATGAACAGGATCGCGGTAGGGGGTGCCGCGGGGCCCCGCAAAGTATTTCAGTGTCTGCCTTGCAGACACTGAAATACGCGACGGGTGCAACTGCACCCGTCGCACCCCTGCAACTACGCCGGCTCAATTCTGAGCCGGCGTCCTCGTTGCAGGGGCATTTCCTCTGGGCCGGCGGGCGCTCTTTTGGAGAGCGCCCGCCGGCCCAGAGGAAATGTCTGAATGGCCGCCGCGGTCTTCTGACCGCGGTGCGGTCATTTGGCGGCGGTACCTTGGCGGACGGCCTCCGCCGTCCGCCAAGGTCAGAATCAGGGCCATGGTTTGAATAAGTTTAAACATTCAAGGTTACAGTTAGTTCAGAGGGTTAAGAATTGGACTCGTTTCATGGTTATATAGTGATTTGATTTCTCATACAACAAATAACAAGACTACGGTAGATGTGCAGGTTAGATTTGGTGATTAGTCTTAAGAGTAGCATAATGGAAAGGGCAGGTTTGTGTTACAGCTTTATGGTGAGACTTGAAGGTTGGAGAATGGTTAGGTTTGAAGATTTTGGGTAGCTGTTAGAGTCAGAACACCATTTTAAATGTAGGGACAGGGTTAGTGTTAGACTACGGTTTCAAAGTTAGGGATAATGTTTGCCTTCAGGGTAAAAGTAAAGTTTTACATCAGTATAGTGTTGGTGATTAGAGACAGGTTATGTTTTAGATTAAGGATTTAGAATTAGGAATTAGGTTAGGTGATCAAGTTAAAGTATGGTTTGATAAATAGGGCTACATACAGTAAAGATTTGAAGTACAGGTACGTTGCCTGTTAGGGTTCACCTAGAGTATTGAGGGTGGAATATAGTTAACAGACAAGATTAAAGTAATGTTTAATGGCTGGGATAAGGTTTTAAAACAAAGATAGGATTCATTGAAAGGTTTGGTTTAAGATTAACAGCTATGGATAGGTTTAAAATGAGGATTTAAAGCAGGGACAGGTTTGGAGGTTAAGACTAAAGTAAAGCTTTAAAGTTAAGCATAGCATTAAGGTTTAGATTGCAGTTTGAGAGGGGAGATTAGGGATTACTGATTCATTCTGGTTTTTAAATTATGATGGACTTTAAACTGCGGGTTAGGTTTCCAGATAAAGGAGAGGTTTATTGTAAACTTTAATAGAGAGGTTTGAGGATAGCATTAAGGCCAGGTTAGAGGGTTTGTGTGAAGGTTAGGGAAATGGCTGCAGTGAGAGTTGGTTTGGAATATAACTTCTCATGTCACCTCAATTAATGACTGTGCCCCTTCATCTTAAATACTAACAATTATCCACATACTATCAACAATCTCACTGGGCAAACCTGCCTAAATAGCAGCCTGTGCTGTGTGTTTATTTTCAGAAGGGGTCTCTAGCTCTCCAGTCAACCATCAGAAGCCCAGGGGGGGGCCAGCAATACCTTCCAGAAACTGAGGACCGCACCAGCTGCTCGCTTGTGACTGAAGGGTGAGGATATCTATGGAAAAGAGAGGATCACTTGATTAATGTAAAGACAGGATGGGCTGTGTTGTAGTATGGCTGATATGAGGAGACAATGGTGTGTGACCTGCTGCTCTAAGCAGTGGTACTGTGTGTCTGGCTGCAACAAGGACAACGGTGTGGCTGCTATGAAATCTGGTGATTGTGGACCTGATTACCCATATAAAAAACAACAAGGTGACAGAAGGAATACTTACATTAATCTCAACCACTGGCAATCGCTTGAGCTGTAATCCGAACTATACTTTTTTTGCCCAATGTACAATTCAAGACAAATAGCTGCATAAAGCAAATCGGTCTTGGTCCTGTTCCAATAGGCAACGTTCAGTGTGAATTGCCAGGCAGAGTTCCATCCAGTTGGGAACACAAGTAACACCAGGCTCGTTTTGACCTAATGAGGTCTTATCAGTGATGTGTAGCTTTAGTCCTATGGCATAGCAAGCATGGGAGCCACATCTGCTCATATTCTCCACACGCAGGGTGATCATTGCAAAGCCATATGATGTTGAAAAAAATGCTTACATTAATGTCAGCCACTGGTGAGCTCCCAGGCTCCATTTCACACCATCATTTTATTACCATTGTGCCATTCCAGACAAGTGCAAATCAGTCCTCCTTGCCAGTTCGAGGCTGACTGTTGCTGTTGAAGCAGGATCAAAGCTGACTGGCACATGGCTGTTCTAATCTGAGGTCGCAACATGAGCAAAATACGACTGATTTTGACATGAGATTGAGTAATTGCCAGTGGCTGAGGATCAATGATTATTTACATATGGCTGGGTCACATCTGAGGTAGCACTGTTGACAAAAATGATGGATTGGAAAGTGGCCCAAGTAATTGCCAGTGGCTGAGATTAATTCAAGTGTTCCATCCATCACTTTTCTGTGTTATTTATTGTAGGCCCTTTTAGATGTTGGACTGTATTAAATGGTTTGAATTGTAAGACTGTGGTAAACAAAGCTTATTGTTCGGCTGATGTGAACCCTGTAGCTGTTGTAAATCAGTGTTGTTGTGAGACTGCTTGCAGAGCATTAATTCCTTTCTGAATGCAGGTTCTGTAAAGATGTCAAGGTGATGGCATCATCTTCAGTAAATGCGGAGACACCACGTCCTGCCACCCTGGATCTTCAGAGATCATCCAAAGCTGTGTCTGACCAAGGCCTCCTCCCCGGTCCGATTTCGGGTCACAGCAGTGGGTACCAGCCATTTCCAATGGTGGTGGGAAATTACAAGGGCCCACAACCAGGCACTATCCAATATGAAGGCAGTGTCTCTTCTGACTTTAATGGCCCATATTTACTATTCCCACGCTCTTCATGCCACTCTGAGAACCTTGATGCTGAGCACCTGGCTGGAAAGGAGGAATACATTGGTCTCCCTCCCAACTGGGGCACTAAAATGCTTGCAGCACCAGGAAGCTCAAATGCCTCTTTTGCCCAATCTGGCTATCTCCTGTGCCCACCCGAAGCCATGTTTGATTCTGCTGAGTCGAAAACCCAAAATAGAGAGTGCTGGAGGCATCAGCTCCAAACCGAGGCAGATACCTACCAAAAAAATCCACTCCTGGACAACTTGGCAACCTTTACAAATCAGAAACCACCACCTGGAGTGGAAGAGGCACTGTCAACTCTTGGCCCTGTTGACTATGTCATGGCTCCACCAAGTCTGTTGCTGAAGGCCACTAACTTTCCAACCACATTGGGCTTGAGCAGTCAGCAAGGCAAGCCATTTGTGGATCCAGACTGCTCTCAGGTGCACAAGCCAGCAATCACCATACCCAACAGTACAACTCTCTTACCAGCTCCACCTCCCGAATTCAACAAAGACACCAGCGAGTCACCCAAGGACAGGCTGTTCTTATTCAGCCCAGGTGAAGCAACTCCCATCATCTTGCATCAAATTGGTGACTACTGTTTCTTGCCTAGTTCCAGAGTCCCGGAGAACAACGTGGTAGGTGAAAAAGTCCCACCAGCAGCAGACCCTCCGAAGTTGTGTCTGTTCATGGCACCTGAGGACAGCCAGGTCAGAGTGCCCCAGCCTCACATCGAAGCCACAGAGATGTTCAAATTGGTAAAAAATGATTACGTGGCTGTTTCATAGGATTGGCCCGCGCAGACAATGATGCATGAATATTCAAACCAAAGCTTTTGAGAGAAACTAGCAGTGTGATGGGATGAGGAAGGTCGATGATTATATCACCAACTTCGATGTAAAATGATGCACGGTGGTGGGTCTGATCTAATTGATTAATCAATTGGGACAATGCTTGAGGGGGCATGGCAAGGATTTTGCAGGCACCATAAATTCTCTTTAGGTTTCATTTTATGTTCTTCTAAAAAAATGTGTTTTCTATACCACCTTGTACAGCACTTCCCCCTTCCTCTGCTTCATATATGCCTCCTTTATTAATCCTCAAATTGTGCAGCTTGTTTGGAGAGCCACTCATTGTTTGTGACCACCCAAAAGGAAACACTTATTTAACTTCTGTATTGGTACCTCTACTCAGAAGCTTCTCTTCAAAGGCACAAATAGTTAGGTGGACGGCCGCTGTTGGTTTTGATGGCCATTCAGCAAACAACTTTTTTTCTAGAATGGGGGTTTGCGTCTGAAAAACAAGAAGTCCTTTCCCAGGGTGTGAAAGTCATTATTGCTTTTTCTGTCCCTCAACACCAGATTTTTGGGTGTGACAGACAGAAAAAAAAACATCAAAAAAATCACTAATCTGCCTTCAATATAGCATGTGTTGTGATGACACAACTCAGTGGGCACCCTCCTCAGTCAGGCTGTCGAGGTAAGCTTTCCATCAACCGAGTCAAACTCCAAACTCTAAATCTAGTTCTCCCTCACCAAATTAATTTAGCAATTGAGAGGGGCAATGAGACTACCAATGCAGGAAATGGGAAACATTTATCCATGAACCCAAACATTGGGAGAGAGGGGGCACAGATGTGGGCAGACTCAGGAGAGCCGATATGTAGTCCATAAAATACATGACCAGCCTGTAAATGTACTTTTTATTTTCACAAACTTGCACCAAAGAAATTGACAAGGAGAAATATGATGGTAAAGCTATTCAGACTTCCTTTATTGCTCATAAACACACCATTCGGTGTCTGTCATGAAAGCATGAAACACTTTACCAACAGCGCTAACCCTTTTTCTGATCAACCCTTATCTTTATAATATTCTTGCACAATCTTATGCCAAGACTGCCATTAAAACCCAGGTATGGAGGCTTCAAATGCAGAATTAGTACATTTGAAATTAGTTAATAAATGGACGATCCAATCATAGAAAAGTGCTTTCCAATATTTGAGATGATGAGTTTTTAAAGGAGTAACAACGTCAGCACTGGAGGCCGAACAACTTCAGGCTGGTACCAGGGGCACTGTTGAAAAGGGGTGGACACAGAAGCAGATCACGCAGCAACACTGGACGAAGGGTTGTGATAGCAGATCACAGAGTGCACCAAAAATAGAGGGACCGAGAAAGCAGGATCTCAGGTTTTGTGTAGCTAAGAGAGTCAGGCCCACTAGACCAGAACTCAGCTCTCCAAGTAGCCTTGAAACAGAAGGGTATTTGCAGATAGAGGTGGGAATGGTGCCCTCTGTCTGGTTAAACCTGGAGGAAGGACAACAGGGTGGCAATGTCACAGTGACCCCAAGCCAGAGATAAAACAGATTTACCTCATATATTTTGGTATATTTAAGGAATCTGCACCAGGATGCATTTTGAAATTTACACAACAATATATATTGAAATATGCACTGGCATGTACAATGAAATGTGTAGTGAGATATGGATGTCTCTTCCAAAATATAACTACTATAAATATGTAAGCATATATTTAAATCTGTGTAACAGTATGACTCCCCAAAGGCCTCTGACCCCACACGTCCAGCCTATAATGCTCAATATTGGTTTTAACTTGCATGTGGAGCAGCTAGGCGATTTTGGTGATGCATATGGTGTCGGCATCAATCAGACACCCAAATATATCATCAGGTGTCTTTTGAGATGCACGGGTTTCATCTGAAGGGCTGGCTTTGGGTGAGTGAGGCCTGCATGTAAGAGCCATATTGGAAATTCAACCCCTACAAAACCGAGTACTTACTCATCTGCCCTGAGAGGTCTGGTCCTGTTTCCAGTTCTCAGTTGCCCGATCATCCAAGCAATTGGAATTTTAATACCCCGTTAAATTCTGCACAGTCGTTAGAATTTCTGCTTATTATTATTAGTTTTTGCCACCATCCAAGAGTTTAAGGGAAGGCCGGCTGGTGTACCAAAGAGATATTGTGGAAATGGTAAAGGAGTAAGGGTATTATTAACATCATGGCCAAGTCTGCTGTGCCCAATATCAACAACTGAGTTTCCCTATCACAGTAGGGAGCTACACAGAGCCCCAAGTGCCTGGGTGACACCCTCAGCGAAAAGATCAGTAAAGAGATGTGCCTCACAGACAACTCATCATAGGACACTTTTTGAAGGAAACAAGGTTTAGCCATGGTGGTAAGGAAGTCCTCAGTGCAGAACATACCAGAAAGTGGACAGGGCTTTGTCATTCATAAAAGGAACAAGTACTACGTGCCCCGGCTGACCCGGAGATGGGATATTGAGGCTTTCGGCTAAATAGGAAATTATAATCACAGCAGCTCCTGGCAAACGATTCTAAATTAGTCTAATAGGTATTGCTTTTTTGTGATGGATTCAACCACTTCTCGCGCTGGATAGTTTTAATTCTGTAGTGCAATCTCTAAAACTCTCTTGTTTGGTTGCCCTGGGATACTTAAATGTGCCCTGTTGCCCTCCAAAATCCATTCTGTTGAACGGAGTTCTTCAAGTGTGAAAAAAACTGGATCATTTGAGACTTAGGCATGAATCTTCCCATTAGTTGTCCACTTAAGTTGGGGTACCTGACTCCTTAAACACCATACTTAAGCAGACAGGTTACCTGGCCTCTAAATTGGTGCTATCTCTAGGATTATATACCATCCAGCGGCAAGGAATCCTTATGTCCAAAGATTCCCATAGTGGGAAAAAGCTAAACGTTAAACCATGTTTTCAGCAGCTCCGCCGCCCACGTTTTCGCCAATGTCTTTGTTTATCTCCCTCTGTTATATACGAGAAAAGAGCATACAACATACATATCAAAACAAGCTTTTGGGAAATTGTTATACTGGCTACATTACTTGTAACGTTTGATGGGTCCAAGGAATGCAGAGCAACTATGGAAATCTTTGCGACAATAATGAGATGAAACCTAAAAATTATTTTTACTGTTTATTTGTGCACTTCTGTAGGTAACTGTAGTTCACCAGTGTTGTTTTTGTGTTAAATTAGTTTAGAGTGCACTATGAGCCTTTTGGCAAGGTCCATGCTTAATTCACATTTTTAAATAAAGAAAACCTTTACACTTAAGTTACAAAAAAAGAACCGTTGTCCTGATTTTTTAGTGTTTAATGTATAAATGAGATCTCATGACAATACAAAAGAAATACTGTAAATATTCAAGCGTTGACAGGTCCTGTATGTGTAGTCATACAAAGTATTATTTTAATTAATTTCACAGTGATACCTCTGAAACAAGGGAGTAGTCAGAAAATTAAACTACTCCCCACTTGAACTGTCTCTAATCGCACAGAGCACGCTAAACAATCCTTTAACCCATCCATCTACTCACCCTTCTCCACCTGACCATTCACCATTACATTTGTCGAAGCTTTAACTCTCCATCCAACCAATCCCCCACCCACCATTCTATCCATCCATTCATTCCCTCCATCCTACCTTTCAGCTTTTTTCTTCTTTCCTTTAATGTCGCTTTCGTTCCTGTCACTCTTCCTCCCTCCTCACGTTCTTGGCCGTTTCTATCCTCCCAACTTTTTTCTATCATCTTTACTTTTTCTACCTTTCCCTCTCATGTTCATTTTTTCTGCTTGTTCCTCTCTCTCTGCTTCCCCCCATTTCACTTATTTTCAGGCATTGCCTAAGACAGCGTGCATGCGTTGTCCCTTGCAAGAAATATTCTGTACAAGGGGCTTAGAGTTCGCCCACTGCCTACTATTCATTAGCTTAATTATCACCGCTCATGTTGTGGTTAAGGTACTATTTTCTTCTTCTCCTGTGGTCCTTGTTGCTCCTTTCTCTCTCCCTCCCTTGTCCATGTTGTTTCTTCCATTGGCTTATAGGTAGGCAAATGCTATTGGCTATGCCAATGATTGTTCTTTCTTTCCTTCACTGTGAATGCCATACCCAAGGCCTCGTCCCCTCTCTCATGTATTCCCTAACGGTAATATGTATGAGCATTTTGGTGCAGACCAGACAGAAGAAAGCCATAAATAACGAATTCATCAGGACAGCGGGCCCAGTGGCAGCTTCTGTGTAAGCTGCTAAAGTGGGTGTTTTCCTACATTACTGCCCCAGTAGACCTGCTGAACTTCCAACATCTCATGCAGTACTACCGGTATCCGGTTTGATTTCACTCCAGTTCTTTCTTCTGCCACATCTTTCTTCATCCCGCTCATTTCTGATTAATTGCTTCGCACACAGGAACTCCGCCTTCAAAGCAATATCAGTATTCCCTCAACTTTGTTAATGCCACACATCTCACATGCCGGCCACCCACATTATGCTAGTCCCCAAGCCTGTGTTACTTTTGCTATGTGGCGTTTGGTACATTTTCCCATTTTTAGGTCTGACCTGACAGCAGCTGCCTGCCTATGTGGTGTTAACAATGTACACTGGGAAAGCTTTGGGTTAGGCCCAACTATTGGCTTATATGGGTGAGCCCACTTTCCCCATTGCTTTAAGATGGCATCAATAACATCTTGAATTAGCCCAGAGGAAAATATATCTCTGATCTCATGCGACCGGGTGTTTGGTGTATCATTGCATCTCATAGGAATTAGTTCCACTTCAATGCACGAGGGACTATTTTACAACAGAAAAGTACAATAATCACACTCAGTTAAATTCAACTTTATTGCATACAAAACCAACCCTTTTGTGTTATTTTTATTTTTTCCACTAGACACAATGGTTCTTTTCATAGTGTCAGTCAGTCAGTCAGTCAAAGATCTTTATTCGGCCATTGCCATAAAAGTACAGATAAAATCACATAGTCAAGTGAGCAGGCAACAGAATAAAGAACAAATTAAAACACAGCTCAAAAGATCATATCATACATGGATTACAAAAAAGAGGACAAAATAGTCAAATCTAAATTCCTCTTTCACAGATATTCCAATAATTCTTATCAAAACGTTTACTAGTATCATAAAATATAATACCAAAAATTTTAAATACCCTAAAATATAATAGAAATCCTTACTCCATATAGAATAAGACTATCCTAAACCACATATGAAGTATAACATTTTAAACAAAACAGATTTAAAAAAATAGCATAAATAGATTAATAAATTACAAAATATTAATACCGGTTCCTAATAGCAATAGATGATCTAATAAAGTTTAATACCTGAAAACAAATTTTGACGTTTGATCATTTCTGAAAATATATCAAGGCTTCCTTAAAATGGATCGGTCTTAATGTACGTAAAATAGGTAAGATAAATTGTTTTAGCATAAAGGGAACAAAAAAGAAAAAAGTGGGAAGTACTCTGCTTAGAACTTGCATCGCAGGGGCAAGGTGGTAAGTCTTTTTGCCAGATACACTGATTGGGAAAGGCCACCTGAAAATGAATCAAATTCAGTCTAAATAGAGTTAATAGAGAATATATTTTTGGACATGAAAACCAAGTCAAATAGGGTTCTATATGTGAGGCCATAACAATCTGAGTATAAGAATCTAAAGATTTCAGTTTCAAACAACTATGAAGTCTTATGTCTAAAGTATGCTCAGAGTGACATGATTTCAGCAGAGACCTTGCAGTTGTGGTTAGCAGTTGTGGTTCTTCAAACATATACCTAAGCTCCAGCTTGTCAAAGGATGATCGCAAATACAAGAGCCAGGGAATCCTGTTCGAATTGGCCAATTGTATGCACTCAGAAATATATTCCTGCACAAGACTTGCCGCTGGATCCGTCCAACATCTAATCCACAACAAAAGGGGGGCAATAGAGACTGTGTCCTCTAAAAAGCATTGGCCCACCTCCTCGTGGCTAATGATGTTTGCTATATACTTGGGTACCATCAGTAATCTGTGCATAAATTTATTCTCAATACATTGGAGAGTGGGTACTTTGATGTGGCCCCAGACACCAGCCCTGTATAGGGCTGCTGAGGCACACTTGGAATTATATAACATCATGATCTGAGAAGACGGTCCATGACCAAGTTTACGAGTAAAACGAAAAATCGCTTCAATGTTCCTTGCCATTTGTTGGGTCTTAAATTTAAGGTGAGTATTCCAAAGCATGGAAGAACTTATATGCATAACTAAGTAACAAAAACTCCTTACCTTAATAATGATATTGCCCCCCATAGTAAATTGTTTAGATTTTGTATTTCAGGGGCCACATGTCATAACAAATGTCTTAGAATAATTAACTTTCAGATCAAGGTCCAGCATGAAGTTCAAAAAGAGGTCCAACAGGCCTTGTAAACCATTTGCAGTGCGAGCAATAAGTACAGCATCGTCTGCATATAATAAAACTGGGAGCAATCTCTGACCCATCTTTGGTACATCTTTCCCGTTTTTTATCAAAAAGTCATAAAGCCCATTTATATATATCAGAAAAAGAAAAGGGACTAAAATACATCCCTGTCTTACTCCCCTCAATGAGGAAATGGGGACGGTTCTCTGTCTCGATGGGCCAAACTGAACTGAAACCTTTAAATCCATATGGAGACGCTTTATAAGTTCCAATAGGGTCTCATCTCACCCCAGGGTTTCCATGATTTGCCATAGCTTCTCCCTATTTACCAAGTCAAATGCGCTGGATAAATCAATAAAGGCCATATGAATTGACTCCCTTTTGGCAGTTACGTATTTACTAAGAATGAGATGCAAGTTTAATACTTGCTCAACTGTACCCAAACCGGGTCGAAAACCAAATTGAATTGGAGATAAAATCTGTGCCTTTAGCACCCAATCCTCCAGGCAAGATAAAATCACACTGCCCAGAATCTTGGCCGTAGAATCAATCAAAGATATTGGTCTGTAACAAGAAGGGTCTTGTCTATTGCCCTTTTTGAGTATAGGAATAATAATTGCCAGTTTCCAAGAAGAGGGTATATTACTTTTAACAGCGCTTCTTAGGACATTTGTAACTAGGGGACCCCAAAGTCATAGTGGTAAGAACCTTAGCCCTTTCGCTGCCAGGCCTTTTCCCCCTTATGTGCCAAGCCTTCTATGGCTATTTGGGGCAGTTCACGCTTAGGCCCTCATAGCCACCTAAACTATCCATGCCAAATTTGCGTCCTTTTTTTCCAACATTCTAGAGATACCAAAGGTACCCAGAGTTTGTGGGTTCCCTTGGAGGAGACCAAGAAATTGGACAAAATACAGCTAAAATGTTTTGTTTTTCAAAAAATGGGTAAAAAGGGCTGCAGAAGAAAGCACGTGTTTTTTTCCTTGAAAGTGGCATCATCAAAGGGTTTCTGGTGCTAAAATCATCATCTTCCCAGCTTTTATGAACAGGCTGATTTGAATAGGAAAACCACATATTTCAACACAATTTTGGCATTTTACTGGGACATGTCCCATTTTTACTATTTTTGTTGTGCTTTCAGCCTCCTTCCAGTTAGTGACCGAAATGGGTGTGAAACAAATGCTGGATCCTGGACAGCTAAACATTTCTGAAAAGTAGACACAATTCTGAATTCAGCAAGTGGTCATTTGTGTAGACATTGCAAGGTTTTCCTACAGAAAGTAACAGCTAAATTAAAAAAATATTGAAATTGAGGTGAAAAAAGAGCCATTTCTGTCCATGTTTTCTTCTATAACTTTTTCCAGCTTTGGCAGATTTTTTTAAATTAATATACGGTACATCTGATGGACCCTTCTGGTTGCGGGGATGTACAGGGATTGTAGGTTCATCAAGAACCCTAGGTACTCAGAGCCAGTAAATGAGCTGCTCCTTGCAATGGGTTTTCATTGTATACCGGCTATACAGCAATTCATTTGATGAAATACAAAGATTGGAAAATAGATATCACGGAAACCTTTGTATTTCCTAAATGGGCACAAGATAAGGTGTTGAGAAGCAGTGGTTATTTGCACATCTCTGAATTCCGGGATCCCCATACTACCATGTGAATTACAGGGCATTTCTCAAATAGACGTCTTTTTTACACACTGTCTTACTCTTGGAAGGAAAAAATGTATAGAAAGACAAGGGGCAATAACACTTGTTCAGCCATTCTGTGTTCCCCCAAGTCTCCTGGTAAAAATGGCACCTCACTTGTGTGGGCAGGCCTAGTTCCCGCAGCAGGAAACACAACATGGACACATCACATTTTTACATTGAAATCTGACATATTTTTTGTTAAGTGTCTAGCTGTGGATTTCAGCCTATAGCTCAACCAGCACTTAGGGAACCCTACCAAACCTCTACATTTTTTAAAACTAGACACCTAGGGAAATCCAGGATGGGGTGATTTGTGGGGCTCTCACCAGGTTCTGTTACCCAGAATCCTTTGCAAACCTCAAAATGTGCCAAAAAGCACATTCTCCTCGAATTTCAATGATAGAAAGTTCTGGAATCTGAGAGGAGCCACAAATTTCCTTCCACCCAGCACTCACCCAAGTCTCCAAATAAAAATGGTACCTCACTTGTCGGGGTAGGCCTAGTGCCCGCAACAGGAAATGCCCCAAAACACAACATGGACACATCACATTTTCCCAAAGAAAACTGATCTGTTTTCTGCAAAGTGCCTAGCTGTGGATTTTGGCCTCTAGCTCAGCCGGCACCTAGGGAAACCTAGCAAACCTATACATTTTTGAAAACTAGACACCCGGGGGAATTCAAAATGGGGTGACTTCTGGGACTTAGACAAGCTCTCATGGCCCAAATGTAAAACCAAAACCTAAAATAATCAAATGTCCTCTTGCTTGACATTGGGATAAATTATTTTAGCATGCAGGGGGAGAGCTGAAAGACTGTTACCCTCTTCAGTTGGGGTAGGGGCATAACCATGCCAATACTGGTTGGTAGCCACCACCCCAATATTTGTTTTGTAATTTCCTGGCACTTAGTATACTTTC
Organism: Pleurodeles waltl; assembly: GCF_031143425.1. Lineage (NCBI taxonomy): Eukaryota > Metazoa > Chordata > Amphibia > Caudata > Salamandridae > Pleurodeles > Pleurodeles waltl. The sequence goes on from NC_090443.1 coordinate 333,103,192, forward strand.
TGTCCACACAGGAAGTGGATCTGGGGTAATTGCCCTATCTGCCCACCGGTGGGCAGAACAACTTTGTCCCCATTTATTTGGGGTGGGGGTATAGCCATACCCCCACCCTCTTTTAAAAAACAAAAAAAATCTTCCCTGGTGTCTGGTGGGCTTTCTGCCCCCCCCTTGGGGACAGATGGGCCTTACAAAAATAGGCCTATATACCCCCAAAGGGGTCAGAAATGGCCAACAGTAATGTGCCCCAACGGGGAGCAATCCTTGCCCAAGAGGCTGCCCCCCCCCCAAACAAAACACACACACACCAATCCCTGGTTCCTAAGTGGTTTCTGACCCCCTTGGGGCAGATGGGCCTAATAGGAATAGGCTGACATGGCCTAAAATAAATTTGCCCTCCAGGGGAACGAACCTTGTGTAATGGGTCGCTCCCCTTGTGTGAAATTGGAGCAAAAAAAAAATCCCTGGTGTCTAGTGGTTTCTGCAGAAATAGGCTAAAATAAATTTGCCCCCCATTGGAGCGACCCTTGCCTAAGGGGTCGCTCCCCTTGTGTGAAATTGGTGCAAAAAAAATCCCTGGTGTCTAGTGGTTTCTGCCCCCATTGGAAGCAGATTGGTCTAGGAAAATAGGCCGATCTGCCCTCAGCGTGGGCAGAAATGGCCTAAAATAAAATTGCCCCCAGGGGAGCGACCCTTGCCTAATGGGTCGCTGCCCACCAGTAAAAAAGAAAAGAAATAAAAGCAATCCCTGGCGTCTAGAGGTTTCTACCGCCCTTGGGGGCAGATGGGCCTAATTAATATAGGCTGATTTCCCCTCAAGGGCATAAAAAATGCTCCCCTTGAGGAGTGACCTCCATGGAAATAGGCCCACAGATCCCCTAATGCCTGCCCTGATGCAGACATTAAAAAAGGGGGGAAAACAAGCTTTGCATCATTTTTTGAACCCTCCTCCGTCCCGTGCACCATTTTGGCACTGGAGTATAAATATGGCGTTAAGGCCATAGAGTAATTTTTTTACATGGAAATACCTATCTTGCATCTCATTAAGGCAAGGTAAATTTCCACGGCCAAAAAATGACTTTAACTCCAAAAAGTTGGCGCTAGACAGGTCTAGCGCCAAAGTAGTTTTGCACCAAATTAGAGTAAAAAAAGTGACGCTAATTTGGTGCACACAGAGTATAAATATGCCCCTTACTTTGGAAAGTTGACACTGAACTGGTGTTCTGTTCAGTTGAAAAGTGGACGGGCAATAAAAAATGCCTTTAAATATTGTTCTTATGTCACATTTGCTCTGTGTTCACAGACAGAGGTCAAAAGTCAATTTTTCTTACAATTAATTTTCCTTCTGACTGCAGAGTTCCAGGACTTTAGAAGTTGAACTGTGTGACCTGCTGCTTAGAGAGTAAAATAAAAGGATAAAGGGTGTCAGGTTTTTCCTAAAACACAGCATCTAAATGACTAAGTCGACTGACTGTGCAAACATTTAAAATATTTTTTAGGAGTTGTGAAAGCCTTTTTTTATATTTCTGTGTGATGAAAAAATATTTTAATAGGACGAAAACAAATCAGAATACTTTACATGTTGATGTGCAAAGGATTTGTTTTCTGAAACCCAATTTTCACAGATTTTTAAAACACTATGGGGGTCATTTTGACCTTGGCGGACGGCGGAGGCCGTCCGCCAAGGTACCGCCGCTGAATGACCGCACCGCGGTCAAAAGATCGCGGCGGCCATTCAGACATTTCCTCTGGGCCGGCGGGCGCTCTCCAAAAGAGCGCCCGCCGGCCCAGAGGAAATGCCCCTGCAACGAGGACGCCGGCTCAGAATTGAGCCGGCGTAGTTGCAGGGGTGCGACGGGTGCAGTTGCACCCGTCGCGTATTTCAGTGTCTGCTTAGCAGACACTGAAATACTTTGCGGGGCCCTCTTACGGGGGCCCCTGCAGTGCCCATGCCATGGGCATGAGCACTGCAGGGGCTCCCAGGGGCCCCGCGGCACCCCCTACCGCCATCCTGTTCCTGGCGGGAGACCCGCCAGGAACAGGATGGCGGTAGGGGGTGTCAGAATCCCCATGGCTGCGGAGCGCGCTCCGCAGCCATGGAGGATTCACAAGGGCAGTGGTAAACCGGCGGGAGACCGCCGGTTTACCCTTTCTGGCCGCGGCTGAACCGCCGCGGTCAGAATGCCCTCGGGAGCACCGCCAGCCTGTTGGCGGTGCTCCCGTGGTCGGTGACCCTGGCGGTCACCGGCCACCAGGGTCAGAATGACCCCCTATATAGTTTTATCAGTAAAGCTGCAAGTTAGTGGAGAGGTTTTGGGACATTTCTTGGAAAGTTACTGTGTGTAGATGACAATATTTTACCACATCATAGTTTAGTAATATAATTATTAAAATTGAGTGTTTAAACAAACTGAGAAACACTCCTGCGCTGATGGCAATGTTGTTAGTAAACTAAAAGAAGTCATAGGTGATGTGGGCTAGACCTCATGGGTATGTGGGCTAGATTCTTGTGATGCATGCAGCAAACTTTAGTCTACTCAATCAAACAAAAGAGGTTTTTTTGTACTGCAGAAATGCTGAGCTCACATATTTGAAGGTGCAATAATTTGTGAGAATTATGAAAAAGGCGACTCTGTAAACGATTTGCCTGGGGTCACACAATTTGAGACCCGTTTATGGGTCAAATACATTACAGTTAGGTCAGGTAGATTATTAAAGTTACTCGACCTGCAGGTCTAGTAAAAAAAAATTGATTTTTTGAGCCCTGGTACCTACTAGCTCAAAACTAGCGGAGAGAGTGAAATACTCCTCTGGCCTAATCCGGAATGTGGATGATATTTTCAAACAATAGCCGAAAGCAACTGACTCAAAATGAACCAATGGCTGAAGGGGGACGATTCAGTCCCTCTCTGTGTATGTTTTGGTGCTCATGACTTCAACCTAAACAAGCTAAAGCTGATTGTAGCCAGAACTAAAACATGCCTTCACTGTCTTGCAGGATTGCCTGGTACATTCTGCATGGATGTCATTTCGCAGTTGCAGCTGCAACGCCTTGCTTGCACATGGTGAACATTGACACTAATGTTGTGAGCTTTGGCCTCAGTGCCAGAATGTGAGTGAGGGAGACTGTGTCACAGTAAGTGAAAGTAGGTGAACCTGAGTGAGAATGTGTCGTTATGCCTGTGTGATTGCTGTTGGTCCTGGCATAGTCAAGATATTTTAGTCAAGATATTTTTTGGATATATAGGCACCTATGGCAAAATGAAGCCACTGGCATACTGAAGGCAATAATTGCATAAGGGATAACCATGGCAAAATACTGGCTCTGGCACACTGGAGGCAAATCTTGGCCTGTGGTACTTGTGGAAAAATGCCACTGCTGTCACACTGTAGGAAATTATTGGCATAAGGACAATGGTAATATATGTGTGTGGGGCATCCATGACAAAATGCTGTTGCTGACATATTAGAGGTATCTTTTGACTTAATGGTCACTTATAGTATGAGGACGGCAATAATGGCAAAATTTTGGCATGATATATTGTATGTATATTTTAGGTTAAAGGTGCACTCATTACAAAATGAAGAACCTGGCAATAGAGGTCATTAAAAAAAATAAGTAATCTTTTCAAAGGGCCTCCAAGAGCCGGAGACTAGTCTGTGACCCGGTATCAATATGTAGTTTTTTCTACATCAATAGCTCCCTCTCAAGAGTTATGTGTTTGTCTTGCATTTCCGTTTTTATGAGATAATATTTTGGCCCCTATCTTGAAGGACTGCTTAGTATGCCTACTAAAACAAGATTGGTGAGTCTACTGATTCTACATGTTCTGCAAAGTCCAGTGAAGGGCCCACCCAAACTCCCGTCACCACTTCTTTGTCGTGAAGCTCCCAGGTATACCTCCGAAATCTGTTCTTTTCTCCTTCAGCGACAATAATGGTGAGTGTTCAGAGATATCCCTGGCTAGATACTATCCTTCTAGAAGATCCGTTTTCTCACTCACTGGGACAAAAACGTAAGTCAGGAAAAGGATTTACTGATCCCTGAAAAGAATGCGTATTGTCTCGTCATTGGATCTTTTGTCCAGCACTTGTATGCTGGACCCATTGCATGAGTGAATTGTGTCAGTCATTCAGGACTACGGCGGGAAATGTGTGGTGATGTCAACCAATCCATGACTATCACTTTGCCAAAGTCGCCGACTGTAACATGCAGGTAAATGCTCCATAGGCATATCATTGTCTGTGTTGCGTTGTTATAGCAGTCATGCAGTTTTCATGAAAATTCTGAGATATTATTTTCTTATGATGTTATCATAGTTAAAGTTATGTGGTCACTTTCTGGAAAGATTCAGGTTCAAAGGACATAAGATGGTGCTTCCGTGTATTGTCATTAAAGTCAAACGGTGTTTGACGTCTCTTCCACTACACCTGCCATTTTGGTGACCCAACATCCATGTTTTGCCTTTTCTTCAAATGTACATTTTGTCTGGGACTCCCTCAGTATCCCTTACTTTTATTCAATATTTCAAATTGGCCCAGTTTGGGTAGCTGGTACCAGGTTTTCATCTTTTTGTTTAGCATGTTTACTCCTGGATTTATGAGAAAAGCAAACCTGCAAATACCAAAATGCAAAGAAAAACAGGCATGAATGAAATACCCTCACTTGAAGTGGGACAACTTGAGAATGCAGGTGTTAGGATTCATTTACTAATTCGCAGCAAAGCATGTACTTAGTTCCTGTAGCCAAATGTTGTGGTACTCTTCAGTTGGCAGCGTGTCATGTGTGACACTATCAGCGAATTCTGGGGGTCATTACAACCCTGGCGGACGATGTTAAAGCTGCGGTAATACTTCAAACAGGCCGGCGGACAAAAAAAGGGAATTATGACCGTGGCGGAAACCACCAACATAGACAGCCACTTTTTTGGTTACCGCCAACAGACAGGCGGAAGACAATGTACCGTCCACAGTATCACAGCCTGCCAATCCGCCACCTTTTCCGGGGCGGATTCACCGTGGATAAAAACACGGCGGAAACAGCTTTTGCAATGGGAAAACGCTCACCTCAACACACTCCACGAGGAAGGAGGCCACCATGGAGCCCGAACTACAAATACTCCCTGCGCTTGTCTTCCTGCTCCTCTACGAACACCAGCAACGTAGGTGCCGAAGACAGCGGTGAGTACTGCACCTACGACATAGGGGAGGGGGGAGGCAAAAGTCAGGGACACACACACGCAACACCCCCACCCCCAACCCGACCCTCACCCACTACAACACACACACCAATGCATTTCCAAACAGCACAGTAACAACCCACAACCCCCCCGGAAGAATGCAAAGACAAAAGGAAAACAGTTCAAACATTGTAATGTATCAAAATACAGTAACCAAATATATACAGATATATATAAACATTCGAAAATCATACATCACGATTAGTACTGCAGGTATGCACATATCAATGTCCGTGGACCCCTGGGCCCACAATGCATGGGCGAGGCCCACACTAGATACCTGTCCATAAACTGAGCGAACACTGCAGGGGCATCAGATAGATTGACTACACATTTTTTTGTGGTTCAAGGGTGTTTATTGAAGTGCTAAGTATTGGAGGGGGAGGCAAAATGGTGATGGGTGATGGTGGAGGTATGTCCATGGCAGAGTCCAGTCTATTAGTCTCACAGGTGCACTGCCCATATGGACATAGGAAGTGGAGCTGGGGCAGTTCCAATCTGGACAGGGTAACAAAGTGAGACAGTGGGATGACAATCAGGGTGGTCTCATTTCCTGGTGGGGGTCTTGCCATCTTGCTCTGTCCTGTTCCTGGATCTCAGGGACCGCTTGCGGGGTGGTTCTCCGTCTGCAGGGGGTGGGGTGCTGGTGTGGTGGTCCTGTGGCGGGGCGTCCTGTCCACTAGCACCGGCGGAGGTGGTGGGCAGTTCATCGTCCAGGCTAGTGTCAGGGGCCCCTTGGAGTGCCACGGTGTCCCTCATGGTCTTTTGTATGTCCTTCAGCACCCCTACGATGGTGCCCAGGGCGGAGCTGATGGTTCTGAGCTCCTCCCTGAACCCCAAATACTGTTCATCCTGCAGGCGCTGGGTCTCCTGAACCGTAGCCATCGTCTCCTGGGAGTGGTGGTATGCTCCCATGATGGAGGGGAGGGCCTTGTGGAGAGTGGGTTCCCTTGGCCTGTCCGCCACCTGTCGCACAGCAGCCCTCCCAGTTCCCCAGTGTTCCTGTGCCTCCGTCCCCTGGACCGTGTGCCCACTACCACTGCCCCCAGGTCCCTGTTGTTGTTGGGGTGGTGGGTTATACTGGGTTCCCTGTAGTGGTGGACACACAGCTGATTGACGTGTCCTGGGTACGGAGGTATGGGCCCGCTGGGTGGGTGCTGTGCTGGTGTTACCAGAGGGTGGAAGGTCAGTGTTGGGCTATGCCTGTGCAAGGGGAACTGACTGTCCCGAGGCCCACGATGGTCATCTGGATCCAGTTGGCCAGAGCTGCTGTCGTCACTGTGGGCCTCTTCTGTGGGTGGAGTGGAGATGTCTGGACCCTCCTGTGTGGTGACGTTACGTAGTGGTCCTGCAGGGGTATAAGAGCATGATTATTGCATGTGTGTGTGTCATGGTGTGCAATGGGTGGGTGTGTGTGTACCCCAGTGCAACCATTCCTGTGTGGGGGCTTGTGTGACGATGGTTGGGGGGTTGTTATGGGTATGTGCAGTGGCCATGTTTTAGTGATGGGTGTCCATGCTTAGTTGTGTCATGCAGGGCTTGGTGTTGGGATGTGTGGTTTGTGTTATTAGTACATTAGTGAGGAGTTGGAGTGATAGGGGAGGGGTGAGGGTGGGGGTGTGTGATAGCATGCAGGTAGGGTGGGGGATATGATAGTTAAGATTTGACTTACCAATGTCCATTCCTCCACCGACTCCTCCGAGGCCCTCTGGATGCATGATGGTCAAGACCTGCTCCTCCCATGTTGTTAGTTGTGGGGGAGGAGGTGGGGGTCCGCCGCCAGTCCGCTGAACCGCGATGTTGTGCCTGGAGACCACGGAACGCACCTTCCCCCGTAGGTCGTTCCACCTCTTCCTGATGTCCTCCCGATTTCTTGGATGCTGTCCCACAGCGTTGACCCTGTCGACGATTCTTTGCCATAGCTCCATCTTCCTGGCTATGGAGGTGTGCTGCACCTGTGCTCCAAATAGCTGTGGCTCTACCCGTAAGATTTCCTCCACCATGACCCTGAGATCCTCCTCAGAAAACCTGGGGTGTCTTTGGCGTGACATGGGGTGGTGTAGGGAATGTGTGGGGTGGTGTATGTGTTGATGAGTGTGGTGATGTGTGGTGGTGGTGTGGGGTGTTTTGAGTGTGGATGTTGTATGGGTGATGGTGTTGTGTGCCTCTGTGTGGTGGGGTTGTCTATTGCTGTAGTCTCTGTCTGTCGCCTTCGTCTTCAGTTTTTGGTCGTAGGGGTTTGTGGGTGATGTGGGTGTGTGTTTTATATTGTGTTGGGTGTGTGGGAGTGGTGTTTGTATGTATATCAGGTGTGTTTTTCGAATTGTCCAATGTGGCGGTGTTTTGGAGATGTGTGTGTATTTTGACCGCGGCGGTGTGTACCGCCAATGGAATACCGCGGTTGAAAGACCACCGCGTGGATTCGTGGGTCGTGATAGCATGGGCGTGTTTCTGTTGGCGTGACGGTGGAGGTTTTGTTTTCGCCAGTTTATCACTGACCTTTGTTGTGGCGGACTTGTGTGGGTGTCTGAATTTCGGCAGATTCCGTGCTGTGGGTCATAATAGCTGTGGCGGAATTCCACGGCCGCGGCAGTGTATTGGCGGTCTTCTGCACGGCGGTAAGCGCCTTTTACCACCAATGTTGTAATGACTCCCTCTGTCTTTAAAGACCACATTGTATAAACAGACATTGTACATACTATATAAGCTGCAGGCAGCACAGCAACTCTGTTAAAAGTGGGCAGTGTTGAAGGTAGACAGTACATCCCTATGCCCAGGAGGAGTCCACATAGTACAGTAGGGGTGGGATCTCAACCCCTGTCCCTTCATTTGATAGAGCTGTGCTCCTGACGTCAGCAGAAGCTGGAAAGGGCTTGAATTTGGTGTGACTTTTGTTAAACCTTTCCCTGCTACTGCCTGGCTCATTGTTCCCAACACAGAAATGTGCATTGCTGGTTCTGGTCCAGTGCTAGATTCCTGTCCTACTGCAGCCATGAAGAAGTTGAATGTAGAGAAATGAGGGCATAATCTAGTGGAGCTACTGTTGTTATGTGTGAATGAGAGTGTGTGTGACTGAGATTGTAAATCAAGGAGTGAGCGTGTGTCTATGAATACATGAGATTGAGTGTGACAGAGTGAGTCAGAGTATGAGTGAGAATGAGGAGGGAGAGCAAGGAACTAAGAGTGAGGCAGTGTGAGTGAAGGCGAGTGGATGAGTGTAAGTGATAATCTTCTGCAGGCTATTGGCATGCCTAAGGTATTTCTGGACCGATATGCAGGGCCACTGGAATTATGCGGTTGAAGAGTGTCGAAAACCATTATGTAGCAAGGTTGATAAACTATGCATCAAGAAAAGGAAAATTATGCGAAGGAATGCTTCACTAGTTTGTTATTTGTACACATAAACATTGTCTTGGCAAAGGGTCCACCTCATTAGTACCAGTTTAACAACCAAATACAGTAAAAAGCAACAGAAAGGTAACAAGTCAACCTTTGCATACGGCTTTTCACTGCACAGCAACAATTTTAGTAACTTTTGATTCGATTGAGCTGCTACAAATTGTTTTAGTTAAAATCTGTACATTATGATGCAGGTGATGAATTATGTGCAAAATCTATAATTATGCGAACAGTTCTACAGCCAAAGCATCGCATAATTCCAGTGGGCCTGCTTATGGGGACACCCATGACAACAGTGTGGCACTGGCACTTGGGAGGTACGTCTTGTATTTGGTTCACTCAAGGCAAAGTGCTGGTCTTGCCATACTGAAGACAGTACTTGGTATACTGGGCACCAATGCGAAAATAATGGTGCCAGCATATTGAAGGTAAGTTTGGGAAGGGGGCAATGACATACTGGGGTAATTTCTGACATATAGCTATCCCAAGGTATAAGGAGACATAAACGGCAAAGTTCTGGTGCTGATATACTCCACATAATTATTGGTGTAAGGGGGCACTCAAAGCATATCAGTGGCACCCATGGCTAAATGCTGGCAATTACACACTGAAGGTAATTCTTAACATGTTAGGAGGGAGGGCATTGCAAATTCTGAAAAACAATGTAGGGTCAAATTGTGGTAAGCATTGGTCCTCACTGGCAGAACATGAAACTATTGCAATACTATCATCTGCCTTTTTAATATGTTTAGGTAAATGTATAATTTAAAATGCCCTATTTGACCTCATTATCATCAAAGTTTTCTCTGGGTTTGAGGAGGGACCCACAAATCTTCCTAGAAGTGAGGCTCGCTCACATAACTTAATCACAGGAATTTGGGGCAAAAATTGACACCCTGATTTACTTTCAAAGATCACCAACCACCACTGTAAGGCAAATGTATTTCTTACACTACATTTCGTAGAGCTCTTGTGGCACAGTTTCCCTCCCAACTATGCTGACAGCAAAACCTAATCTCTAAGAAGCTCATGTGTGACTAAAAGACTTGAAGGTGCAGGCTGCTAGAAGTATGCTCTCTGGAAGCTCAAACCCTCTTGCTGAATGTTTTCTTGCTTGTCCTGTAAGCATCAAAATAAGGATATTAAGCATCATGCACCAGCACAATGCAGGCCAGAGGAAATACCCCAAAGCAGGTCAAACTTTGTGAAAACGGAACAATTGAACTGCAGTTAAGTGAGTTGAGCGAGTAAAATACATTTTTTGACTGAGATTTGGCGAGTCCTATGTGCACCATGACAGACCCATTGATCAGTTGAGAGTGAAATTCGCAGGTTGAATTTTGCTTGCGAATGTGGGAGACCGAGAAAGAGGAATAGCTACATGAGCAAAAGGGCCATTAGTGAAAATCTGTAAGGTCTCTGAAGCGACTGTGTACCGTCCTGTAGTAAACCAGCTGATTTGTTTTTGGTTATTGGTTTTTGATTAGTGCTAGCAATAATTTTGCATTAGTTTCATGTGAATCGAAGATTAGGAGGACAAGCCACAAGACTTTGTCAGCCGCAGTGTGTGAGGGTGATGTCAGAGTGAGCCGCGCTGGGATAAGTTGTTAGTGAGAAGAGTCGCGAGTGGATTGGCAGCCGCCCATAAGAGTCAATTGGTTGAGTAAGCGGGTGAAAGGAATCTTGGGAGTAAAAGTCATTTCCTTATTGAATCGAATGCACAAAAGATAGCAAGATGAAGTTCTTCAAAGCGTTTAGAAGTGGCATGAAGGGTGATTCTTACATTAAGGCGACAGTTGGGGAGCCTACCCCACCTGAAAATTCTCCAGCATTTATTGTGATGGAGGACCGTGGTGTTGCACCATGTAAGGTTAAAGCAGTGGTGCAAGTTGACAGAAAAACAGGGAGCTTTAGCGTTCCCAGAGCATGGAACGTTTAATTTGAGAATTTTGGATCAGTTGCGAATGACCTTATATGAGACGAAGTCACTTCCAAGACCAGCACAGTTTGAGGCTTTAACAGTTTGGGAGCTCGTAGCGAGACAGCAGCAAGAGAATAAGTTCCGAAGGAGGATAAGGAAGGTAGAAAAATCAATGGCAGAAGCAAGGTGGGATTGGGAACAGAAGAAGTGCATAATGACAACATTGCAGGGTGTTAGATTGTTTCCCGCTATTGCAGAGGAAGATGAGTCAGAAGAAAAAGAGGATGATGACAAGAGTGATAAGGGTTCAGGAGATTAAAAAAAGAAAAAGACTTATGTAGACAAAGAAGATTTAGATGTTTTCACAAAGATATTGAGGGATTGTCCTCTGCCATATGTGGCGCATAAAGGGGGTTCAAGTACCAGTTCTGTTCCGACTGCTCGAGCACAAGTGATGGGAACAGTGGGACCAGTGCAGACAGATAATGGACCGATACAAGGGGTGGTGCAGAGTGCTCCTAATGCAGTGACTGCTTCGGTGGTCCAAGTGCAGATGCACCCACCATTGATACAGAGGATTTATCCAGATGTACCAGTTCTTGAGACAACTTTGAACCTAGTAGTGCCGTCGGAGCAAGCGGTTCCGAGGCCAATGCTAGTTCAGACTGAGCCAACTCCAATGTTGTTGCCTCAGTTACAGCCACATGGTTTGCCGAAGTTCAAGCCAATGACAGGGACACAGTCAGATGTGACACAGTGATGAATCAGACTATGGGAGTAGCCCTTCCACAAAATGCGAGTGTTAGAACAGCATCAGATGCAATATGGCTGCCGAATACTGTTGGTCCAGTGGTACCATTGTTTGCGCAAAAGAAAACAATTGCAAGAGAACAGGGTTAAATGTCACAGAGCCTCGTGAGCAGGGGAGTGAGTGATCATGTGCAGGTGATATAATCTACAGGGCAGACCTTTGATGGATCTGGACCGTTAATGGATCTTAATCTACTTGTTGCGCTTCCAGATGCAGTAAATAGCCTGAGTGCAAGTCAGAGCCTGAAGGTTTTGACACCCCAGACTCCAGGTGCAGTGGTATAGCAGGTGCCATTGCCAAATGCAAGTAACATCTCATTACACGGATTGATAGCACAACAATTGAATGAGTAGTTGGATAGTTTGAATGCTCCTCTAAATGCATCCAAGAGTGAAGAGCAGATTAATCGTGTAAGGCTGGCTACATAAATAACTGAGCTAGTCGAGGGAACGATGGGAGTGAATAGATTAGAATCCTATACAGAAGAAGAGCTGAGGTATTTGTGTCCAAGGATTACGAGAGAAGTGGGCAAGATACATCATAAATTGGTAGACCTGGCAGACAAATATGACATAGAAATTGAGAAAACAAAACACTTGAAGAGGAGCTACAGGTTAGATTTCGAGGCAAAAGATTTTGAGCACATGAGGTCAGCAGGAATGAAAGCGCATCTTCAAGAATTATTGCAGAGTACTCAGATTTGGGGAGCATTGGAAAAGTGGGAAGGCAGATGGGCAAAGAAGAAGGATAAATGGAAATGAGATTCACAAGAAGGGTCTGAAAGTGTTCAGAAAGAAAAGGATCCAGTAAATTTTTTAACGATTATGGAAATTCCAGGAGGGCAGTTTGTTCATGTTCCATGGCACAGGAGTTTCTGTCCTTCACAAATGATTATCCAAAACTGAGAGAGAAACCAGTTGAGTGGTACCAGCAGACAGATAGATTTGTAAAGCTTTCTAAACGTCTGAGGGAAGACTTGAATACCTTGTTGGAAATAGTGATTCCAGCCGATTTGTGGGTTGAATGTAAAAAAGCAGTGGATTGTCCAACGAGTGAACCAGAAAGAGATAGAGTTACAGGTGCACCCTCACCTGAAGTTATGAAACATTATTATAAGGTGATTGAGTTCCTGAAAAAGAGACTCTCGCCTAAAAACATTGATTGGCAGAGGATTGACAGGACAGTGCAGGAGGTGAAAGAGTCAATACATATCTACTATGAAAGATTGCTGAAAGCGTTCAAAGAGTACAGTGCTAAAGAAGCAATTGAGCTGAAAGATATCTTGCACTTTGTGTTTAGGTTCGTCGAAGGATTGAGACCTGAAATAGGGCAGATGATTAAGAGTAATTCTATTTGCTGGCAAGCGAAACCGATTGATGAGGTGTTGCAGTATGCGAAATACTGTAGTAATGAGATTGAGTTGAAGCAGAAAAAGTTGCAGGAGAAGGTGAGGGTGATGCAAATTAAGGCAGCTCTGAATGGAGTACAGGGAGCTTTACTGCAACAGATACCACAGCAGCAGAGAACTGTCATGTTCCAACCTCAGGTGAGAGGTAGGAGTCATGGAGTCAATATGAATCGTGGTCCTGATTTGAGTACTGTAGCGGTTCAGAATGATGAGCAAGGGATGAAAAAGATGTTACTGTGTCATCTGTGCAGAAACGTGGGGCACTGGATGTGGGAGTGTCCGTTGATGGTGCAGGATGGAGTTGTTCAGCAAAGTGGTGATGTCAATACATTTCAAACTGTGAAAGTCCCTAGAATGAGATGACGTAATCCAAATTTGCAAATCAAGTGCAGAATTTTCAACCCATGCAGCAGGTGCAACTGCTGCATGCACAAGTGACACAGTTGCAACCAATGCGGCAGCAGGTTCCTATGGTACCTAGAAAGCAAATGCAGATACCTCAAGCCCTGATGGAACAGCAACAGAGGATGCTTACTCCACAGATCACAGGTCAGAGACAAGATAGAAGTAATGACACAGTGCACCAATTCTCGTTACATAGTGAGAATTAAATAAACAATGAATGGATGAGTATTAGTTCGGATGAAGAGCCATGTATGCTTGCAGCTTCATTAGAATTATATCAACGAGGACCCTTCGTGAAGGGAATGGTGATGGGATGGGTCACAGGGTTTCATTTCTAGTGGACACAGGAGCTACACGCTCTACAGTGAAAAGTGCAGAAGTTCCGAATTTACCTCTTTCAGGCAGAACAGTTCAGGTTGTGGGAGTAGCAAACAGAGAATTGATAAATCCGATCACACATCCAGTACAGGTTGAGATTGGCAACTTCTAGGGACTGCAAAAGTTTGTAGTTTGTGATTCGAATCCAGTATCCCTACTGGGAAGGGACTTGTTGTGCAAGACCAGATGTTCAATTAGTTGCTCGACTGCTGGAATAGAGATTTCGACACATAGTGATTATGAGGAAGAACAGGCACCCGAAACTGAGACTGAAAACGTTAACGAAGAGTACCCGTTGATTGAGTTTTTCCCGATGTTTACTGTGAAAGAATTGCATGCAGATTTGCAGGGAACAGTTCAAGAAAAGTGTCTGGGACCTGACAGGTAAAGAAGTGGGCATGATCAAGGGAGTGGAACCGATTAAGATTACTTTGAAGCCGAATGTAGTGTTTCAGCAACTTCCACAGTATAGCATGGCAGAAGATGTTCTGATGAAAGTGGTGCAGATAACTGGCGATTTTCTAAAACAAGGGGTTTTGTAAGAGGTGTTGAGCAGTCTGTGTAATTCACTGAAAGTCGGCTTGAAGAAGCCGTGTGGGAAAGTACGCATTGTGCAGGACTTGCAGAAAGTGAATGACATGGTGGTCAAGTGTTGTCCTGTAGTGCTAAACCCAGCAGTGATACTGTTTCAGATTCCATGCGATGCAGAGTGGTTCACAATGGTTGACTTGTCACAAGCTTTATTTTCTGTGCCTCTTCATGAGGATAGTCAGTTTCTTTTCAGTTTAAAATTCCTAGACAGAGTCTACAGCTGGTGCAGACTTCCACAAGGGTATACGGAGTCACCGTTTCTGTTCAATCAGATCCTGAAAAAGAATTTGGAGTCATTGGAACTACCATTCCAATCTAGTGCAGTACATTGATGATTTGCTGATCGCATCCAAGACAAGGGACGAGTGTAAGTACGACTCGAGTGCCCTGTTAAATCACTTGGGAAAATTTGGACATAAAGTGTTCACCTTTGAAATGCAGTACTGTCAGATGTCAGTGAAATACTTGGGACACCAGATTGAGAAAGGGTCAAGGAGAATCTCCAGAGAGAGGATTACAATGATACTGCAGAGAAGTCCTCCGACTTCACAGAGAGATATCAGAATGTTTCTGGGAATGGTAGGTTATTGTTGTCAGTGGATTCAAAAATTTGCTGAGATTGCCAGACCATTGCAGCAGCTGACACACAAAGATGTTACGGATCCCATACCTTTAGATGAGGATCAGATGAAAGCGTTCACAGAGCTGAGAGAGAGTTTGTGTCACGACCTACTTGTTGTCTATGTCTGTGGCCCACTGGAAATGTGGCGAGGTCTTGGTTCCTATAGGTTCTGCCTTGACCCAAGTAGGGGCGACCCTTTCTGGTAGCCACGGTGCTGCTGATCGAGGGAACGCCGAAGGCAGTCCGTGCCCTCCAGAAGGAGTCCCCGAGGGAAAAAACCCCAAAAGGAAAAAAAACTCAAACAAGAACTCCTGGAACAAAAACAAAAAGTAAAAAGTAAATCTGAACAAAAGGCAAAAATGTCAATGAAAAAAGCTGGAACAGGCTCAGAAAACATATAACTGACGCAGAAGAACAGGAGTGAAGATCACCACCCAGAGGAAGTGTTGCAGCGCAAAGAAAACAGGAATCACACACCTTATATACCCAAAGAACAGGAAGTGACCGGCAAGAAGTAAAAGACACCATATTGGAGTGGGAATATAACATAGAAACCTATAGAAAAAGTCACCATGTCAGTAAGGTTTTAAAGGCATGCAGGGAGAAGGAAGGCATGCTGGGAAGGAGAAAGGAACATGGAAATGAAAGAAAGGCATAAATACAGGAAGAAATGAGGAAAGCAGAAAAGAAGAAAGAAAAAAGAAGCAGAAGGTAAGTGGGGGTGAATGGAGAGTGGAGGGAGGCAAAAACTAGAAGGGGCGTGCCGTACTCTTAATATGTCGAGGCCCCATGCCCAATTTGGGGCCTCGATAAAAATAGAAAATGGCAGGGGCGTTGCACGTCCCGCCGCGGCGGCTCGCGGGCAAGTCCCAAGCCAAATGTTCGGCTCGCGGCGCAACAGTTTGTGCAGAGCTCCAGCATTGGGAATGCCTGATTACACAAAGCCATTCACATTGTTTTGTCATGAACGTGATGCTTGTTCTTTGCCTGTCTTGACACCGATCAATGGAGGTGCTTATCGCCCAGTAGCCTATTTTTTAGCTGTCCTGGACCCACGCGCAGCAGCTTTACCAGGTTGTCTGTGTACTGTTGCTGCAGCTGGTCAAAGCCTTTCACAATGTGAGGGAGTAGTGATGGGATACCCTTTGATGAGAATGGTTCCTCATTCTGTTGAGATTGTACTGACAAGGACGAAAATACACTATTTGACTGGTGCAAGATTGAACAGGTATGAGACGAGCATACTAGGTGCTCCAAATTTAACATTGAAAAGATGTACAGTGTTGAACCCGGCAACACTACTTCCAAGCGATACTGTTGAAACTGAAAAAGAGGAAGACACTGAGCATGATTGTCTTGAGGTAACTGAACTGTGTACAAAACCAAGGCCTGATATCAGAGATACTCGATTGGACGAAAATGACCAAATTGTCTTTGTTGATGGCTCATGTCTCAGAGATGGTATAGGGACATTGAGAGCAGGATATGCTGTATGCACAATCACAGGTACATTAGAAGCTTCCTGGCTTCGAGGTGTATATTCTGCACAGGTAGCAGAGTTGGTAGCTCTTACTAGAGTGTGCCATGTTTCTGCGAGACTAAGGGTCACAATCTATACTGACAGCCAATATGGATTTGGAATTGTTCATGATTGTGGTCAATTGTGGTCACAAAGAGGTTTCCTGACCTCTACTGGTACACCAGTAAGAAATGGCGACAAGATAAAAGAGTTGTATGTGATACAGTTGCCTTAAGACATTGCTGTAGTGAAATGCAGTGCACATCAAAAGGCACAGGATTACATCTCACTGGGAAATGGATATGCAGATCATGTCGCAAGGTTTTGCTCATTGAACTGTATATTGTTCAAAGACAAATGGGAATTGATGTCAGAAGAAGACAACACATGTACAGGTTTTGCATTGAAAGTGATTGATACCCTGGAAGAGTTGAAAACATTGCAAAGTAATGTTGACAAGGAAGAGAAACGTCTATGGGCCAAATTGAAATATGTCCAATGACCTGATGAGATTTGGGTTTCTGAGGAGGGTCAGATGGTCCTGCCCAATAGTTTATTGTCGCAAATGGCCAGATATTATTATGGACAGGCACACATTGGGAGGGATGCCATGGTTAAATTGTTCAAGATTGACTGGTTTAACCCTAAGTTTAGGCAGGCAGCAGAGGCAGTATGTTGCGCTGTATAATTTGTCAGCAGCTAAATGTGGGAAAAGGGACAGTGGTGAATTTGAGCCACATTGAAAGAGCAGGAAGTCCATTTAGCAGAATGCAGTTGGATTTCCTTGAGATGCCTACGTGTGGAGGTTTGAAGTACGTGTTGGTGATTGTGTGTGTTTTTAGTCACTGGATTGAAGCATACCCTACCAGGAGGAATGACAGTAGCAAAGTTGTTACTTAGAGAGTTGATACCACATTTCGGTTTTCCAATCTCTTTAGAATCAGATAGGGGAACTCATTTCAATAACGAGGTGATTTAACTCTTATGTGCAGCACTAAACATTGAGCAAAAGTTGCAATGTAGTTACTGCCCTGATGCTTTAGGACTGGTAGAACAGATGAATGGTACCTTGAAATCCAGAATTGCAAAGATGTGTGCATCTACAAATCTGAAATGGCCAGATGCATTGCCTTTGGTGTTGATGTCGATGAGAAACACACCTGACAGGAAGACAGGGTTGTCGCCCCATGAGATCCTCATGGGCAGAGCAATGAGATTACCAGCAGTTCCAGCCAATGCACTTGTCAACATTACAGATGATATGGTGTTGGACTACTGCAAGGGTCTGGCTGATGTGGTTCGCTCTTTCTCTCAGCAGGTGCAGGCCACCCATCCACGGTCCAGGGCACAACCTGAGAGCCGGTGACTGGGTCGTTGTCAGAAAGCATGTTCGCAAGACCTGTTTGGAACCACATTGGAGGGGTCCTTATCAGGTGGTGTTAACAACTATGACAGCTGTGAAGTGTGCAGGACTCCCGAACTGGATACACGCAAGCCATACAAAAAGAGTGGTGTGTCCACCAGATCATGAAGAAGCGTTGTTGAAAGCCCCAACAGCCGTGAAACAGGTTACCGCACCGGGAACAGAAAGAGAACCAATAGAGCCTGAAGTTGAACCAGAGCTTGTGGAAGATGGTTCCATTACCTCTGTAAGAGACGAAAGTGAAGAATTACAGGAGGGTGAGCAAGAACCAATCTCGACGGACACAGCTGGAGAGCCTAGCTCAGCAGAGGTTCTCTCAGAAGCAGACGGTGCTGAAAAGCAGACAGAGCAAGTGCCAGACCAAGAGGGGGAAAGAGTTGAGACCGATCAAAGTCAAAGTGATTCGACTCCTCCTGAGCCAGTTGCAGGTCCATCAAGAGAAAACACCATAAAGAAAGAGAAGGAAAAGAGTCCAATTTTGAGAAGAATATTAACAGACGGAAAAAGAAAAGGAGATAATTGCCTGAATCGCAAATAGGGAAGAAAAAGGAACTGGTCATAAATGAAACAATAGAGGAAGAAGTGGATACTACGAGAAAAGAAGAATTAAGTGAAGGAGAACTAAGTGGTGATTGAAAGTTGAAAAGAAAAAGAATAGCAAGTCGACTCTATGAAGGTCCTGAATGGGCATATGCAACTACTAATGAATGGCAACACAAGTTTATGTCCTTTTGTTTTGATAGAGAGGTTCTGAGTCAGTACTTTGATGTAACCTGAAGGTAATCGAGGAAGCTGAATTGTTGAGCTAATCTGAAAAACCTAAGAAAGAGACTGTTTGAAAATAAAACTGGAAGAGACATTGATAACCTGATTTGACACTGAAAACCGGATGTGACAAGCTGCTAATTGATTTGACAAAGGAAAAGGGTTCCTGGATGTGAAACTGAATTGTGAGAAGATAATTTTTCTTTTTGATTTTACTGCACTTTATATAAGAGTTACTTCTGCTTTCTGATTCTTTACAGATCATGGCTGAGCTAAATAATCAAGATAGAATTGCTAGGGGCTGTAGATACATGATTGGCAGTTATGTGTGGAATAAGGTTTATAGTGATGATTGTGGGAATGTCTGTTCATGATATGAAAAGAGCTATTATTACTTCTGATCCTGAAACTACTACACAAACGGCTTTAGAGAGGTTTAAGGTAGATGAGAAATATTTGCATGGCTATACTAAAGCTCAAGGAGAGCTTTCTTCTAACATTTTCTATTGCTTGTTGAGTAATGGGCAATGACTCCGGCGGTGGTCTCCTGACCAGTGACGATTGTGCTGCCCTCCTGGGCAATGACTCCGGCGGTGGTCTCCTGACCAGTGACGATTGTGCTGCCCTCCCGGGAACTGACGCTGGCGGTGGTCTCCTGACCAGTGACGATAGTGCTAGCGGTGGCGTCCCGGCCGCCGGGGAGGATGGCGCCCTTCTCCGCTGTGCTGCTCTTCCCAGACTGTGCAGACTTCTTCTGGCCCTTGACCACCTTTGGAGGAGTCACAGCTGACTCGGCACTCCCCCTGGGACCCTTGTGAGCAGTTTTACCGCCAGGAGTCTTCACCCTGTCCCGTCGGCCACTTTCCAACTTAAGGTGCTTTACAGGGGGTGGACTGGCAGTGCTTTGGCTCTGTGTCACACTGGCTGCCCTGGTGGCCGGTGCACTCCACACACCTTTAACACGCACCACTGGTACCAGACTTTTTTTGGCTGAGGTGCTACTACGGGACCTATAAATTGGAGGGGTGGGGGTGATGGCAAAGAGGTCAACGTTGCTGAGGAAGAGTTGCTGACAAAGACTGGGATGGGTAGCTGGAGGGGGTCTGGGAGTGGAGGAAGAGGAGGTGGTTGTAGGAGGTGTAACTGTAGGTGATTTGGGTGCAGGTGCAGGTACTGGAGGCTGTCGTGAGGTGGATGGATGTTGGGTGTGTGGGTGCCCGCATTTGTGTACTTTGGGAGGGGGCGTCACAGACACACTGGGAGTGGACACAGGGGACGTGTAAATGGTAGTGGGGGTGGTGAGTGCAGGTGAGCGGGGTGTGGTGCTGGGTGTTCTGGTGCGAGTCCTAGTGCCTGTAGATGTAGTGCATGCAGGTGAGAGTGTAGACAACAGTGGGAGGGATGAGGGAGATGACGAGGAGGGGGACACAGTGGAGGCAGTGGAGGTTGTTGTGTCTGTATGTGGGTGATGCTTGTTTGAGTGCCTGTGGGTGGTGTGGTGCTTATGTTTGCCTGAGATACTACTGTGTGTTGAGGTGTATGCATGCTTGTCTGATGGTGTGCTTGGGATAGGCTGGGGTACAGCGGACTGGGTCTGGGTGGAGGAAGTTGGAGGGGGGAGGCTAGACACAGGGACAATGGCTGCCATCAGTGCTGAGGCCAGAGATTGCAGGGTTCGATGAAGGGCCGTCTGACCAGAATGAATGCCCTCCAGGAATGCATTACCATGTTGCAACTCCCTTTCTACACCCTGGATGGCATTCACAATGGTAGACTGCCCAACAGTGAGTGACCTGAGGAGGTCAATGGCCTCCTCACTGAGGGCAGCAGGGGTGACTGGGGCAGGGGCTGAGGTGCCTGGGGCGAAGGTGATGCCCACCCTCCTGGGTGAGCGGGCACGGGGCAAAGGCTGAGGGGCTGCTGGGAGGGTGGGGCTGGTAGGGGAGGTGGCGGCTGTACCTGTAGAAGTGGGGGGCACAGATGGTGCCGCCACCACAAGGGAGCTCCCATCGGCGGACGAGTCGCTGTTTGGTGATCCGGTGACCGACGTGAAGCTCCCCTCGCCCTCCGTCCCACTGGTGTATTCAGAGTCTGTGGTGTGGCCCTCCATGGCCAGGTGGGATGCAGCTCCCTTGTGCTCCGGTGCCACTGTACCTCCGCCTGATGATGCTGATGCACACAAAAACAGGGAGAGCACAAAAAGGGGGGGCGACAGAAGAAAGACAGGTTGAGTGCATGGCTTACCGCTACCGTTGGCGGACAATACAGACACAGCAGCCCCCTGCACTACGCCGTGCTCTTGGCCTCTACAGATGCAATTCCTGGGATGTGGCCTACATGGCTATGGTGGTCATCTGCACACATAGATGATACAGAGGCATGTACTTGGCATTCTACAGAGGTGGGGTGGAGTGGCACATGGCCTGCATTACGGAGGGGCCTAGCCTACGGAAGTCACCCTGGCCTAGGGAAACCCACAGCCCTCTTCCCCCACCCAGACCCCTCCACTGCACGCAAAGTCCGCAGAATGAGAGTGTACTCACCCCCTTGTGTCTGCTGTGATGCCCTCAAGCGCCCATCCAACTCAGGGTAGGCCACCGCCAGGATCCGGAACATCAGGGGGGTCATGGTGCGACAGGCACCCCTCCCACATTGGGAGGCCATACCCAGCTGAGCCTCCGCCATCTTCTTGCTCCAGCGGCGAATGTCCTCCCATCTTTTCCAGCAGTGGGTGCCCCGTCTCTGGTGGACCCCCAGGGTCCGGACGTCCTTGGCTATGGCACGCCAAATGTCCTTCTTCTGGTGGGCGCTGGCCTACATGACATGCACAGGGGAAGAAGAGAAGTCATTAACAACAGCACCGTCAAAGTGGGTGGCCCCCATCCCTACCCTTGCCATGTGGCACATGCATTCACAGTCCTTCATGTTCCCTGAACTCTGCCCCCTTCCTACTGACATCCAGCCCTCTCCACCCAGGCATAGCCCATACAATGTGCTCCCTGTGTACTTTCCTGTTGGTCTGGAGGACCGTGGAGTAGCGTGTACTGGGGGAGGACCCCGTCGACTAGCTTCTCCAACTCCTGAGCAGTGAAGGCAGGGGCCCTTTCCCCAGACGCAACAGCCATTGTCTCTTCCAGACCGAGGTCACAGCAGCACTTGCAGTGTAGGTCCTCTCCTGTCGAAGATCAGGTATCGAGTGATTCAACAGATAGAAAATGGCGGTCACGTCTGCGGCGGTGACGTCTGCGGCGGTGACGTCCGCAGCGGTGACGTCCGCAGCGGTGCATATCATCACCGCCGGCGCACTTCATCATTGGCTCCTGGGACCCATAGGGTCCAATGTTAACCAATGCAGCATTGCGCCGCGGTCTACGACCGCGACGGTGTACAACGCCAGCGCAGATACCTCACATCCCATTGTCCCACTTTAGAGGTCAGGCAGCCACCATTTCAGGGGCCCACATGGCTTCATTTACTACTGCGTCACACATACCTAGGCCTACACTCAACACACATACAGGAAGAGTTTTGTATTTGGTGTCGTGTTCTGTGTAGCTGTAGGTACATACCTGGGAATTCGTTGACTCTGTGGTCGCTGTTGTCCTTCTTAGGCACCGTCAGCTGGTACATGTGAGGAGATGGCGGAATCCTCCGGTGTACCGACCGCTGGTGGGCCTGTTGACAATGGAGGAGCGACATTTAATCATCACCTACAGGTTTGACCGTGCCACAATCCAGGAACTGTGTACCCAGTTGGAGCCAGACCTGATGTCACCAATCCGCCATCCCACAGGAATCCCCCCTGAAGTGCAGGTGCTATCAGTGCTCCATTTCCGTGCAAGTGGGTCATTTCAAACAACAGTGGCCATGGCATCAGGGATGTCCAAGCCTATGTTTTCCAACGTGTTGTCCAGAGTGTTGTCTGCCCTGCTAAAACACGTAAGGAGCTACATTGTTTTCCCTCATGTGGAGGATTTGGCTACAGTGAAAGGTGACTTCTATGCCCTTGGACATATCCCCAACATCATAGGTGCTATTGATGGGACCCATGTAGCTCTGGTCCCCCCGCAGAAGTGAACAGGTGTACAGGAACCAGAAGAGTTATCATTCCATGAATGTACAGATGGTATGTTTGGCAGACCAGTACATCTCCCAGGTTAATGCTATGTTCCCTGGCTCAGTGCATGACGCCTACATCCTGTGGAATAGCAGCATCCCGTATGTGAGGGGTCAACTCCAGAGGCACCGTGTGTGGCTATTAGGGGACTCTGGTTACCCCAACCTGTCCTGGCTATTGACCCCAGTGAGGAATCCCAGGACCAGGGCAGAGGAACGCTACAATGATGCCCGTGGGCGGACTAGGAGTGTGACCGAACGCACCTTCGGCCTCCTGAAGGCCAGGTTCAGGTGCCTCCATATGACAGGTGGTTCCCTATTCTACTCACCAAAGAAGGTGTGCCAGATCATCATCGCCTGCTCGATGCTTCACAATCTTGCTTTGCGACGCCAGGTGCCTTTTCTGCAGGAGGATGGTCCAGATGGCGGTGTTGTGGCAGCTGTGGAGCCTGTGGAGCCTGTGGACAGTGATGAGGAGGAAGCTGAGGAAGAAGACATAGATAACAGGGAGTCAGTCATACAGCAATATTTCCAGTGACACACAGGTGAGAATATTTTTTTTACTATTACATTCACTTTCACACTTCTACCTCTATCCTGTCTATCATTTAGTAGCAGTATATGGTAACTGAGTTGTACCTTTCCATTACGGTTTCACAGGTGTGGTTACCAACGTGTGTCATCTGCTTGCATCCTTCATGGACTTGTGATGTGTGACATGGGTATGTTGACATTACAATTGAAAATGCATTTTGACACTGTCATTGATAATACAAATTTACCAAATCACAGACTGACTCCAGATTGTTTTGTACTTCAAGGGTGTTTATTTAAGTGCTCAAAAATGGAGGGGGGTTGTAAAATGGTGATGGGTGATGGTGGAGGAATGTCCATGGCAGAGTCCAGTCTATTCGTCTCACAGGTGCTTTGCCCATATGGGCACAGGTAGTGGAGCTGGGGCAGTTCCAATATGGACAGGGTTATAAAGTGGGACAGTGGGAGGACAATCAGGGTGGTCTCATTTCCTGGCGGGGGTCTTGCCATCTTGCTCTGTCCTGTTCCTGGATCTCAGGGACCGCTTGCGGGGTGGTTGTCCGTCTGCAGGGGGTGGGGTGCTGGTGTGATGGTCCTGTGGCGGGGCGTCCTGTCCACTAGCGCCGGCAGAGGTGGTGGGCAGTTCATCGTCCATGCTAGTGTCAGGGGCCCCTTGGAGTGCCACTGTGTCCCTCATGGTCTTTTGTATGTCCTTCAGCACCCCTACGATGGTGCCCGGGGCGGCGCTGATGGTTCTGAGCTCCTCCCTGAACCCCAAATACTGCTCCTCCTGCAGGCGCTGGGTCTCCTGAAACTTGGCCAGGACCGTCGCCATCGTCTCCTGGGAGTGGTGGTAGGCTCCCATGATGGAGGAGAGGGCCTCGTGGAGAGTGGGTTCCCTTGGCCTGTCCGCCCCCTGTCGCACAGCAGCCCTCCCAGTTCCCCTGTGTTCCTGTGCCTCCGTCCCCTGGACCCTGTGCCCACTACCACTGTCCCCAGGTCCCTGTTGTTGTTGGGGTGGTGGGTTATCCTGGGTTCCCTGTAGTGGTGGACACACCGCTGATTGACGTGTCCTGGGTAAGGAGGTATGGGCCCGCTGGGTGGGTGCTGTGCTGGTGTTACCAGAGGGTGGAAGGTCAGTGTTGGGCTGTGCCTGTGCAAGGAGAACCGACTGTCCCGAGGCCCACGATGGTCCGGGCTAGTCATCTGGATCCAGTTGGCCAGAGCTGCTGTCATCACTGTGGGCCTCTTCTCTGGGAGGAGTGGAGATGTCTGGACCCTCCTGTGTGGTGACGTTCCGTAGTGGTCCTGCAGGGGTATAAGAGCATGATTATTGCATGTGTGTGTGTCATGGTGTACAATGGGTGGGTATGCGTGTACCCCAGTGCAAGCATTCCTGTGTGGGGGTTTTTGTGATGATGGTTTAGGGGGTTGTTATGGGTATGTGCAGTGAGCATGCTTTAGTGAGGGGTGACCATGCTTACTTGTGTCATGCAGGGCTTGGTGTTGGGATGTGTGGTTTGTGTTATTAGTACATTAGTGAGGAGTTGAAGTGATAGGGGAGGGGATGAGGGTGGGGGGGGTGTGATAGCATGCAGGTAGGGTGGGGGATATGATAGTTAAGATTTGACTTACCAGTGTCCGTTCCTCCACCGACTCCTCCGAGGCCCTCTGGATGCATGATGGTCAAGACTTGCTCCTCCCATGTTGTTAGTTGTGGGGGAGGAGGTGGGGGTCCGTCGCCAGTCCGCTGAACCGCGATGTTGTGCCTGGAGACCACTGAACGCACCTTCCCCCGTAGGTCGTTCCACCTCTTCCTGATGTCCTCCCGATTTCTTGGATGCTGTCCCACAGCGTTGACCCTGTCCACAATTCTGCGCCATAGCTCCATCTTCCTGGCTATGGAGGTGTGCTGCACCTGTGAGCCAAATAACTGTGGCTCTACCCGTAGGATTTCCTCCACCATGACCCTGAGCTCCTCCTCGGAAAACCTGGGGTGTCTTTGGCGTGACATGGGGTGGTGTGGGTGATGTGTCGGGTGGTGTATGTGTTGATGTGTAGTGGTGTGTGGTGTTTTGTGCGTGGAATGTTGTATGGGTGATGGTGTTGTGTGCCTCTGTGTGGTGAGGTTGTCTATGCTGTGCTCTCTCTCTGTCGCCTTCGTCTCTAATTTTTGGTCGTAGGGGTTTGTGGGTGATGTAGGTGTGTGTGTTATATTGTGTTGGGTGTGTGGGAGTGGTGTTTTTATGTGTATCAGGTGTGTGTACTTGGAATTGTCCAATTTGGCGGTGTTTTGGAGATGTGTGTGTATTTTGAGCGCGGTGGTGTGTACCGCCAATGGAATACCGCGGTTGAAAGACCGCTGCGTGGATTTGTGGGTCGTGATAGCATGGGCGTGTTTCTGTTGCCGTGATGGTGGAGGAATTGTTTTCACCAATTTAACACTGACCTTTGGTGTGGCGGACTTGTGTGGGTGTCTGAATTTCGGCAGATTCCGAGATATGTGTCATAATTGCTGTGGCGGAATTCCGCAGCCGCGGCGGTGTATTGGCGGTCTTTTGCACGGCGGTAAGCGCCTTTTACCGCCAATGTTGTAATGACCCCCTTAGTATTGTAACCAATAGGGAAATAAAGTTGATAAAACGCATAATTGAGTTGTGGTTATTCATGAATGCTGCTATATTGTTCCATGCTTAATAATTCTCTTAGTGTTTGTTGATTGATTACATTGATAATTGATGTTCATCAATTACTACATAGCTAAGATACTCCATGCAATTTAAAAGGTTCATCGGCCTATACGCGTCCCCTTGTAAGCCTACTAACTAAGGACCAGGTGCGCTAGCAGAAGAAAGGGGGTCTGCTGTTCTTTATATACCTGTATATCTGGTAATCTAAATACAGTAGGTAAGGGGCCCGCCTACCACTCTATGTGCTCGTTGGCTCCCCAGTGACACAACATGTGGCAAACATAGGTGTGAAAAACTGTGTCTGCAGATTGCGCCAAAGGAACTGCAAATCTGAGCACGGAGTGAAGCGTCTCTGAAATCAGGTGAACTAACAAGGAGGGGAAAAACAGCAGCAGCCCCTGCGGTCGCATGCTACAGTACATTACCCCCCCTGAATCGGTCATCAAAGCAGCAAGGCCACTGGCACAAGAAAGCGAACAAGTCTCCTCAGAGGCATGAGACAGCGACCCAAATAAAACACGCGGGGCAATGTTCTGATCACCTTACAATCAAGCATGACAGACTTCTTCAAAGAGGTGCCCCGGGAATGCAGTGTCCTGGACACAGAATGTGAGATTTCACAAGATTACTGGGCAAATTGAAGCCAAGGTAAGCTTTACAGAAACAAAAAGGTAAATACCATTGTGAAGTCAGGCAAACTGAAAGTCTCAGAGAAGCCTTTGGGAGCAGCCATTTTAAGGTGAGGCAATCCATAAATCTCATAGGAAACAATACTGGTGGCCATTTTGAAGCCAGGCAACTTACAAAAAGTGAACTTTTAAGCACCCAGAAAGTAAATGATACCACCATACGTAAATGATTTATCAACATTAGCCCCACATAAGCAATCACAACCATAAACACCCCAACTAAATCACCAGAATGGCTGAAGAGGGCATACCCAGCTCTGTCTTCCAATGTTCTTCACCATTTGACCTCACAGACAACCAGATCAAATAAGCCAGGTGGGAAAAATGGATTAGGCCTGTCAAACCATACCTGCATGCCACCTGCAAGAACTATACTAAAAAACAAGCAAGGGACCTGTTCCACAACTTGGTCAGAGACGATGTGGAAGACTTATGGGTGATGTTACCACTTTAAGCCATCGCCATATACCAAGGTCTAATCAAATGCCTATGGAAAGCTTTAATACACAGCACAATACTAATTATGAATGCTGAAGATTGAACAAAGCATTTTGAGGGGATGATGAACAGATAGATGATTTTGCAATCAGCTTGAAGAAGTTGGTAACATACCGTAAATTCGAAAAATTCAACAGCGCGGAAGCAATACAACTGACAATCATCAGAGGGAGCGATTCAACAACTTTTCATAACAAGCACTTAAAAGAAATATGCACTCTGGCCAATATACCAGTCTTAACAAAGACTGATGTCAGAGCCACAACACATGCCATTACCATGGACAATGGGCAGACAAGAACACTCGAACAAGTACACTGGATGTCAGAAGGAATTAAAACAGCCAGACAAACACCAACATCAATCAAGAATGACAACGCATGCTAACGGATGGGACCAGCATAATCTATTTGTTGGTGTCTTCCCCACTATGGAACATAAGTGTAGGAAGAGCAGCAAAGATAAATATGTTGTAAACGTTTGCAAGGTCGGGCAGTTGAAAGCAAAAGGACAACAACCTGAAAGGTCAAGAATAAAGTCAAGGTGCCATGTAAAACGAACAGAGGCACACATCTGAAGATCCTCAGCAGACTCATGTTAGCGCGTCTGACCTTATTTGGTTTCTTATCTTTAATTTATAAGGGGACACGTTAGAGGTTTGATGGACCTTTTGACGGCGCTTAGAGTGTTCCACCATAAGTCTCAATTTCAATACAAATCATCAACAATATCAATCAACAATACCAATAATCTTTGGAGTCAGTAATCTCATGCACCATGACCCCTTTCACCATGAATAACCACACCTTTATGTAGAAATCAGAATGTTTATTTCCTTTTATTAACAATGCTAATATCATGTAAATTAATCTCAACACAAACTGATAGACGTAGAAAAACAGCACTGGTTGACAAAACCTTCTAAAGAATCTCAATTTAATTAGGGCATTTATCACTAAACATTCTAGAGTTACAGTACAAATCAATAGCAAGAACAACTGCACAATAGAAATAGCATACATCTAGATTCAGCAACTGGGCAACATCAACTTTCATTAATAGAAACCTGTTAATATGCAAGGTTTCCCTTATTAACCTTCTGATTAGAATAGCATGTTAGGGCTTCATGCAAAAAAATGTAGTCAACATAAATTTGGAAAACATCTAGCTAGGGTTCTATCAAACATAGCTGTTGGCACATAGAAACAAAAGGCAAAATTACAACAAGAACAATAGCATTTTGTCATACCTCTTCTCAGTATGGATCAGCAAGCTGTGATTATCTTCGTCAGTTGGACATCTGTTCGGTCAGCAACGGACCATGGGAGGGAATGGTTCAGAAATGGGGACTCTATCCAAACCATTTGAAAGCAATGTCTAAGGGATCAGCATTCAGCATTAGACGTTTAGGCGATAAAGTTAAAGATAGAATTAAGTCATCCAGAACCGTTCAGCTCCCAAGCAGAATAGAAGAAGCATGCAAATGAGAATGATCGAAAAATGGTTGCTTCTCCTCTGTGCAGTAGGGCTAAGTTAAAATTGTCTAAAACACTTCCCGCGTTGCCATTGGTCAAAGAATTGTACGTTTACAATTAGTGCAATAAGGATTAATTTCTATCTCTAAAATATAACTAAACTGTCTTTCACATGTCGATGATTAGCTCCTTTTCTCCTGTTCCCATCGCCAGGCTCGTCAGGTAACAATTTATGTATCCATCTGTACTCCAGTCAATGCATCCATTGTTAGCTCCTGGGAACATCGCTTTCCCACATACTACACTATACAAAGTTTCTTCTACTAGCACAAGACATTCTAGCACGTAGTTCACATGAGAAAGTTAAAAGACATTTGTAGCGTTTGGTCAACATAGTAAAAACAATTAGCGTATTATTTTCCCAAGCGTACATTTTTCACGGCACTATCTGAACAGTGCAGCTTGACATGAGGCAGTGCAAACTAGGCCCAAAATCTCACTAACTTAAGGCCTGTAATTAATTAAGCAGATACATAAAACAAATTAATTACTATAGCACATTACTACATTTTACTAGCGAAAACATTTCAATGAACATTAATATGCATTTAATAAGGACACTTCATGACTAATGGCTGCCACTCAAGTATTCTCTAAATTAAGTCATATTCTATGCAGATTCATAATTCAAAATACATGAATATTTATTAGTTTAATTCAACATTCACAATCCCTCCTCTGATGACTAAATATGTCATCGCACTTACATCTTCCCACACACATGTTTACTCCCCTAAAATTTGGCCTCCTTATAACTTTTATTTCTTCTTTACCTTTTCGGATTTTCCCTGAATAATTTCTCAATTTTTATTTCTTCCCTCCTCTGATAACTTTTCAACTTCTTTAATTTAATCACACGATACAATTTACATATTCCCCATGCTCCAATTATGCAAATCACAATAATCAATATTACTTGTATTATCTTCAATATTATCCCATTCACTAGGTTGCCAAGCCAATTTCCCACAGAAGCAAATACTTTCCCAACATTTTCCCAAACTCCTGGTTCTTTCAACTATCAAATCAGCGCTATCATTAGTCATCTTGTTAATAAGGTTCCTAATTTCATTACTATTGTTAAGTATATATGAGCCACAATGTTGCGAGTTCAACATTTTACAAACTTTGCCCTCCTTTGCTAAAAAGATGTCTAAAGCAAGGCAGTTCTGAAGAGTCATAGATCTTACTGCAGCCATTTCTATATCCAGCAGGATTATGACTTTTGAAAAAATTTGTCAACATGTTATTCACAGTATTCGATTCAAAATAACCCCTACTGAAGGAATTATTGCTCCAATTTGTCTCCAATTATGCCAGAATACGATTCTTGCTTTTGTCTAACATGATGAAATTCAATCATTTTAGGTAATTTACTCAAGTTCTCAAGATGATAAATCTTTGGGAAAACTATCTCCAAGTAACATGTGTCATCCTCTAGGAAGACGGTAATATGCATTTGGTCCACAGATGTAATAAACTCCTGGAATCTCTGGGTCTTGTCCATTCAACATAAATGTCCATTTACTCTGAAACAAAAAGAGATGTCTACACTACATTCACTCGTTCCCACAAACAACGTATCAGTTCTAGATTTAGGCCTATATACACAAAGCTTTCCTACGTGCTGTGCATCTAAAGCTAACCTCCCTTTTGTCTTTATGTCACTAAAATGCATAATAACTTCTAAATGTTCCTTTCTCTAGCCCTTTTCTAATTTCCCCTTTAACGCCTTTCTCCTATCATCTGTCTGATCAAAGAAGCTCTTTTATATAAGTATAAGCAAACATGTCAGATTGTTGCGATGTGCATAAGCTGAGCCAAATGTCAATGTAGGTTCAAGGAATCCTCTCACTAATTCTACAGTATTTTCCTTAGCTACTCTACTCGGGTGCTTAATTATAGGGACAAACGAAAATACCACATCATAATTGAATTAGAAGTACTGAATGTACTCCTGGGTATAGAATCTTGTTAGTAACAGGCTACAATTTATTCCATAAGTAAGGGGCAAACTATGGTAAGTAACTCCTACTTCCACCAATGAAGGAATCTGTGTGTAGACAGAACAATCTCTCGCATCCATTGTTTCAACATACACACGCAGTAAGCAATAGAAAACATTAGAAGAAAGCTCTCCTTGGGTATTATCTATGTCCAAATATTTCTCATCTAACCTAAACCTATCTACTTCTGTGAGTGTAGTAGTTGTCTCTAAAGCAGAGTTATGGTTGGCCACACTCTTATCAAGAAGAGTCATACTCACAATCAACACCAAACACAATATCATGCAAGCAATCGCCAAACCAATACCCATGTATCTACAGCACCTATTCTTCCTACCTTGTTGGCTACGGTTATTCATGATCTGTAAAGAATCATAAAGTAGAAGAGAAAATGATAGCTATGCAGCAAAATCAAAAAACTAAATCTTCGATCTTCTTTAGCAGTTATTTACAGCTTTCAGTCTTTCTTCCAGGACCTTTTGTCAAAAATAGGTAGCTTGTCAAAATCAGTTTAGCATGTTGTCAATCAGGTTATCAAAGTATTTTCCAGTTACTTTCAATAGTCTCTCTCTTGCACTGTTCTCAGTTTACAGTTTTCAACAGTTCAGTTCATTGATTTTCTTTACGTGCCAAAATATGGACCTGGAATGTCTCGATCAAAACAAAAAGACAAATATTCACTCTGCCATTCTTTTGTCACAGCATACGCCCATTCAGGACCTGCATACCTTCGACTTGCAATTCTCTTCCTTTTCAATCTTCGATCTACATTTAACTCTCCATCACTCAAATCTTCTCTTCTTGTGGTGTCTACTTCTTCCTCAGTTGTTGTCACTGCAATTGCTTCTTTTCTCTTTGCTTGTGACTTCTGCCATTTATCTCCATTCAGTGGGCCTTTTGTCAATGTACTTTTCAGTGTCGGGCTTGTAATTTTTCTTTGTTCTGCAGGATTCACTCTTGACGTACCTGCGACTGGTTTAGGAGATCAGATCTCTTTGGCTTTGATCCGCCTCAACTCCTTCCCCCTTGATATCTGTGGTTTGCTCTGTTTGTCTTTCAAGACTCTCCACTTCTGGGAGATCCCTCCTCCGATTAGACTCTCCTGCTACCTCAGTTGAGTTTGGTTCACTGTCACTCTCCTGTAGGTCTTCCATTTCGTCTTTCACAGGAGTGTTTGCACTGGCTTCAGTCTGCTCAGATTCCGTCTCTGATTCTCCTTCTCCTCTCTCCAATTCTGGAGTCGGTCTAGACATTGTTGGCACTCTCAACAGCTCTTCTTCATTGTCCAACAGTACTTTCTGAGTATGGCTGGCATGGATCCAGTTTAGAACTCCAGTACACTTCACAGCTATAGTGGTGATCAGTACTACTTGGTAAAGACTTTTCTACCAAGGCTCCAAACACATCTTCCTCACATGCTTTCTGATCACAACCCAATCACCCGCTCTCAGGTTGTGGCTTTGATCTTGAGACGGTTGCAGTGTGGTGGCTTCCACCTGATGCAAGAAAGAGTGAACCACATCAGCCAGACCTTTGCAGTAATCCAACACCATATCATCTGTCATGTTCACAAGAGCATTGGCAGGAACCCCTAGCAACCTCATCGCTCTGCCCATGAGGATCTCATGCGGTGACAGTCCTGTTTTCCTGTCAGGTGTGTTTCTCATTGTCATCAGAACTAACGGCAGTACATCAGGCCATTTCAGATTCGTGGGAGCACACATTTTTGCCATTCTCGATTTTAAGGTTCCATTCATCTGTTCCACAAGTCCTGAGGCTTCTGGGCAGTAACTACAATGCAACTTCTGCTCAATGTTTAAAGCTGAACATAGTCATTTAATTACTTCATTGCTGAAGTGACTTCCTCTATCTGATTCTAAAGAGACCGGAAACCCGAAACATGGTATCAGTTTTCTAAGCAGTAACTTCACTACTGTAAGGCTGTCATTTCTTCATGTAGGGTAAGCTTCAATCCAATGACTAAAGATACAGACAATCACCTATACATAACTCAATCCTCCACATACAGGCATCTCAAGGAAATCCATCTGCATTCTGCTAAATGGACCTCCCGTTCTTCCAATTTGGCTCAAATTGACCACTGTCTCTTTACCTACGTTCATCTGTTGACAGATGACGCAACAATGGCAAACTGCTTCGGCAACCTGTCTAAATTTCGGATTGAACCAAAATTGCTTGAAACTTCAAACCATGGAATCCCTTCCAACATGTGCTTGACCGTGATAATATCTAGCAATTTGAGTCAGCAGGCTATTAAGCAGAACCACTTGTCTCTCTCCTGAAACCCAGACATCGTCTTCAGGTTGAACACATTTTAACTTTACCCAACTCCTTTTCTCATCTTTGCCAAAATTATTCTGTAATGCTTTTAATTCTTCCAAAGTATCTATATCATGTGATGCATAGTTAGGGCACATTTCATCTTTATCATGTAACAATTTCCACTTATCCTTGAATGATATACAGTTCAATGTGCAAAACCTTGTGACTTGATCCGCATATCCATTTCCCATTGACACAAAATCTTGTGTTTTCAGGTGTGCACTGCATTTCACCACAGAAATCTTTTCAGGCATTTGAATAGCTTGTAACAACTCATGAATTCTGTCACCATTTCTGACTGGTGAACCAGAAGAGGTCAGGAAACCTTTCTGTGACCACAGCTGGCCAAAATAGTAGACTGATCCAAATCCATACTGGTTGTCCGTATAGATGGTAACTGTAAGCTGTGCAGAAACATGGCTTGCTCTAGTAAGGGCTACCGGTTCCGCCAAATGTGCAGAATATACTTCTCGAAGCCAGGACACTTCAAGTATATCAGAAATTGTGCACACAGCATATCTTGCTCTCAGTGTTCCCATGTTGTCTCTTAAACAAGAAACATCTAACGCTGTCAGTGACTTCCTTGTGCATCAGCTTCTGTAATGGCTTTGAAATGACTGAAAAGTTGGGAATCCACTGGGGACAATAGTTTACCGTTCCCCAAAACATCCTGACATCTCTCTGTGTTGCTGAGGGATTCATCTTTAATATGGCTGTAACCCTTTCTCTAGATATCTTCCTAATTCCCTTCTCAATCAGGTGACGCAAATTGTTCACTTCTTTCTGACAGTACTATAGTTTGGCTGGGAACACTTTATGTCCATTTTTCCCCAAATTATTCAGTAAGGCAATAGTATCATATTTGCATGCCTCTCTCGTCTTTGAGGCCACCAACAAATCAATGTACTGTACCAACGTTGATGGGAAGGGCATCTCCAATGACTTGGGGTCCTTTTTCAAGATTTTGGTTGAAAATGGAAGGTGACTCTGAAAACTCTTGAGGAATTCTACACCAACAGTAGACCCAGTCCAAAAATTTGAAAAAGAAACTAAATTGACTATCCTCATGAAGGGGTACAGAAAAGAATGCTTGCGACAGGTCCACTACAGTGAACTATTCAGCGCCAAATGGGATCTGAAACAAAATCAATGCTGGATTTGGCATTACAGGGCACCATTTAATTACAATATTATTAACTTTCTTCAAATCCTGAACAATTCAAAATTTCCCACAGGGATTTCACAATCCCATTATCGGTGAATTACATGGACTGGTCAATACTTCTTTCAAAACTCCTTGGTTTACAAATTCTGCAATTATGGGTGCAATCCATTCAATTGTGTCCTGTGTCATATGGTATTGAGGAATCTGGGGGAATAATTGCTTTTGGCTTGACTGGGGCCTTAACTGGCTCAACTCCTTTCATCAGACCAATGTATTTTTCTGTAAAACCCCACACTTTCATTTTAACTGTTCCCTGTAAGTCAGAAGGAAGATCTCCCACTGTAAAAACTGGAAAGAAACGAATCAAAGGGTACTCCTCATTTACTGAGTCACAATCTGTTTCTGAGGTCAGATCATCATCGCTGTTTGTCTGAATTGCAATTCCATCATTTGAGCAAGTAATTAAACATCTGACCTTACCTAGCAAGTCCTTCCCTAGTAAGGATACCGGACTCAAGTCACAAACAATGAATTTGTGTAATTCTTTAAAGTAGCCACTTTTAACCTGAACTTATTCTGTAATGGAGTTGGTCAAACACTGATTTGCAACTCCTACAATCTAGACTATTTTCCCTGAAAAGGGCAGGTTTAGAACTTCTTTTGGTCTTACTGTTGAGCTTGTAGCTCCTCCATTGACTACGAATGAAATCTTGTGACCCATTACTTTTCCCTTGACATACGGACCTTTCTGATCTACCTCTAATGAAGCTGCTAATACACATTCCTCTTCATCCAAACTCTCGCTCACCCACTCATTGTTTATTACATCCTCACTGTGTAATGGGAATTGGTGCACTGTGTTATTAATCTGATTAAACGTTTGACCTGTGACCTGCTGAGGAAGCATCACCTGCTGCTGCTCCATTGGAGCTTGAGGTATTTGCATTTGCTGTCTCGGTACCATTTGAACTTGAGGTTGCATTTGCTGCGACTGGGGCATCTGCAAATGTGGCGTGTACATCTGTTGCATAGGCTGGAAACCTTGCATCTGATTTTCATTGCTTTGAACATTTTTATTGTGACCTTTTATTTTCGGTCTTCTTATATTTGGAAATGAATTGATTTAGCTCATCTGCTGAACAGTACCTTCCTATACTAACATCATACACTCACGTTTCCAATGTCGGAGACCTCTGCAAGCATGACATGGTAACAATCTCTTCATTCCCTGCACATCATTCTGAACCACCACTGTATTCAAATCAGGACTACGGCTCACATTTACAGTTCCACCACAACCTCTACCTCTTGCTTGATTCTGAAGCAATACGGTTCCCTGCTGCTGCTGTTGCGGAAAAGTTCCCTGCATGCCTGTTTGTGCCGCTTTAATCTGCATCACCATTGCTTTCTCCTTCAACTTTCTCTGCTTCATTTTAATCTGATCACTACAGTGCTTTGCATACTGCGATACTTCATCAATTGGCTTCGCTTGTCGAACAATCAAATTAATTTTAATAATCTGGCTAATCTCGGGTCTCAATCCTTCAACAAATCTGAACACAAAATCAATCATGTCTTTTGGCTCAATTGTTTCTGTACCACTGTAATGTTTGAACTTCTGCAACAATCTCTCATAGTATGCATATATTGACTCTTTCGCTTTCCTGTCTATTGTCTGCCAGTCAATGTTCTTGGGCGAAATTCTCGTTTTCACAAATTCGATCAACATATAGCATGGATCTTGAAACTGGGGGAGCCCAAGTGATCCCACAGGGGGGCGCCAGGCTCTGGCCAAAAGAAGCATTACACAGATAACGTGTTTTGTTTTAAGCAGAAACATGTAATTGCATTTTTAAAAGGTAACAGTACTTACTTAACTGCAATGTTTAAATACGTCTAGACATATTTAAACATTGCCATCTTTAAAAAATATTTTTTTTAAGTTCTGAGGGGATCCCAATTACTTTTATTTTTCAACTGGGGGGGCGCAGCATTAAAAAGGTTCGGAGACCACTGCCTTCTTATAGTAATATTTCATTATGTCAAGAGATGGTGCACCTGCACTAGATCTCTCTGAGGTTCTCTTGTCAGCCAATCTACACTCCTTTTGCATTCAACTCATACGTCTGCTGGAGCTCTCTCTAACAGGGTGTTCAAATCCTCCCACAGACATTTGGCGAGTTTTACAAACCTATCTGTTTGCTGGTACCATTCTACTGGTTTCTCTCTCAATCTGGGGTAATCATTTGTAAATGACAGAATGTCACTTCTGCTCCAGGGGACAGCTCCAGGGGACACTGACAAAATTCCCTCCTGGAATCTCTCTCGTTGGTAGAATTTTCACTGGGTCCTCAACCTGCTGCACATTTGCAGTAAGATTCGCAGAATCCCTTTTCTTCTTGTCTCTTTTCTTTACCCATCTGCCTTCCCATTTGTCTAATGCTCCCCATGTTTGAATGCTTTGAATTAACTCGCTAAGGTGGATTTTCATTCCTGGGATTCTCATGTTTTCATAATCCTTTGTGTCAAAATCTAGTCTGTAACTCCTCTTTAAGTGCTTTGTTTTTTCGATCTCTATGTCATGTTTCTCTGCTAAGTCTTTTAATTTCTGATGTAATATTCCCACTTTGTTAGTAATCAGTTTACACAAGTAACACAACTCATCTTCTCTGAATGTGTCAATTCTGTTTAATCCCATTGTTCCGACAGTTAGGTCTTCTGCTTCTAGTCTGAGCCCGGTCAAATTTAAGGCACTTCCTCCGCTGGAATCTCCTTGGCTACTACTCACCTTCTCTAACCATTCAGCCAATAGTTGTGCTTTCAAACCTTGTAATGTAACATTGTTGAGACCTACACCTGGCGCTTGCAGTAATGTTAGGTTCAGGGTTTCTGGTGTAACCATGCTTGGATTTGGACCTATGTATGATCTCACCTCATTATTTGGATTAGTCCTGAAAAGACTTAAATCAATTAACAGACCTGTTACATCAAATGTTGGTCTCATGGGAGTTATCATTCTTGTGTGTGCGTTATATCTCTCCCTTTCTATACTTGGGTTCAGAGTTTTCTGCTCACTGCTCTCGTTATTTCCCTGGACGAACAACAGTATATCTGGACCTATGGTAACGGGTACTGACACTGCATCTGGACTGGGTGGGGCACTTGGGTCTCGTAGGTGCATTATTCCTGTATTTTGACTTCACAAATTTGTCATCTCTGTCTGTGATCCTGTTGGGTAGGTGTATCTTGG
Organism: Pleurodeles waltl; assembly: GCF_031143425.1. Taxonomy (NCBI): domain Eukaryota; kingdom Metazoa; phylum Chordata; class Amphibia; order Caudata; family Salamandridae; genus Pleurodeles; species Pleurodeles waltl. Next base: position 333,140,494 of record NC_090443.1, read on the forward strand.
GATCATCTGTGTCTGTATAGGGGACATCAAGTTCGGGGTTGACTCTATCTGGACCAATGTTGTCTTCTGGTAAGTTTGTCCTGCCAGTACTAGTAGGTTTGTTGCGGTATCTACAATAGGCACATCTGGGTAAATCCTGGGAATATCTGTCTGTGGCATGGGCCTTTGAATCGCTGAAGTAGCTGTAAGACTATGACTAACTTGTAGCTGGCTCTGGGTGGATTCAGTTAATATTGGGGCTGTACGATCTACACTGGTACTTAAGCTCCTCTTGTGTGCTGCATATGATGGAGGACGATTTCTCAATAGCTGTAAAATAAACTCATTATCATCTGACTCTTCATCGCGTGTCATAGACTTCCTAGACTCTGTCGCTTTCTGCTCTCTCTTGTCTGAAGGGTAAGAATCCCTTTTCTTAGTACTCTTTTTAGCCTCATTCTATTCTCTTGTGTAATCGCACGAAACAACTTAATTCCCTGTAAAGTCTCTGTTCTCCAGAATTTCTGCTCACTATCCCATCTACCCTCTGCTAGTGTCTTCTCAGCTTTCCTCATTCTTTTTTCAAATTTTTGTTGCTGTTGCTGTCTAGCCACTAGTTCCCAAATTGCTAATGCTTCAAACTGTGCCGGTCTCAGAATAGGTTTCAAATCATAAAGTACTCTCCTCAAATCCTCTAAAATTCTCAAATTAAATGTTCCATGAGCTGGAAATGCTAAGCTCCCATCTTTCTCTGTCTCTTTGCACAATTGTTTCAGCCAAAGACATGGTGCAGCACCCTGCTCTTCAAATACAATATAGGTGGGTGTACCTTCTGGAGGTGTGATTTCTCCTATTCTCGTTGGAATATACGTATCTCCCTTCAGGGCACTCTTTAACCACTTCGCTGCCAGGCCTTTTCCCCCTCCTGTGCCAGGCCTTTTTTTGCCTATTTGGGGCAGTTCGCGCTTAGGCCCTCATAACTTTTTGTCCACATAAGCTAACCAAGCCAAATTTGCGTCCTTTTTTTCCAACATCCTAGCGATTCTAAAGGTACCCAGACTTTGTGTGTTCCCCTGAAGGAGGCCAAGAAATTGGCCAAAATACAGTGAAAATTTCGTTTTTTTCAAAAAAATTGGAAAAAGGGGCTGCAGAAGAAGGCTTGTGCTTTTTCCCCTGAAAATGGCATCAACAAAGGGTTTGCGGTGCTAAACTCAGCAGCTTCCCAGCTTTCAGGAACAGGCAGACTTGAATCCGAAAACCCAATTTTTCAACACAATTTTGGCATTTTACTGGGGCATACCCCATTTGTGCAATTTTTTGTGCTTTCAGCCTCCTTCCAGTCAGTGACCGGAATGGTCATGAAACCAATCCTGGATCCCAGAAACCTAAACATTTCTGAAAAGTAGACAAAATTCTGAATTCAGCAAGGGGTCATTTGTGTAGATCCTACAAGGGTTTCCTACAGAAAATAACAGCTGAAAAAGAAAAATATTGAAATTGAGGTGAAAAAAACATCAATTTTTCTCTACTTTTTACTCTGTAACTTTTCCCTGCAATGTCAGATTATCGAAAGCAATATACCGTTACGTCTGCTGGACTCCTCTGGTTGCGGGGATATATAGGGTTTGTAGGTTCATCAAGAACCCGAGGAACCCAGAGCCAATAAATGAGCTGCACCCTGCAGTGCGTTTTCATTCTATACCGGGTATACAGTAATTCATTTGCTGAAATATAAGGAGTAAAAAATAGCTATCAAGAAAACCTTTGCATTTCCAAAAAGGGCACAAGATAAGGTGTTGAGGAGCAGTGGTTATTTGCACATCTCTGAATTCCGGGGTGACCATAGTAGCACGTGAATTACATGGAATTTCTCAAATAGATGTCTTTTTTACACACACCCCTATATTTGGAAGGAATAAATGTAGAGAAAGACAAGGGGCAATAACACTTGTTTTGCTATTCTATGTTCCCCCAAGTCTCCCGATAAAAATGATACCTCCCTTGTTTGGGTAGGCCTAGCGCCCGCGACAGGATATGCCCCAAAACACAACGTGGACACATCACAGAAAACAGAGCTGTTTTTAGCAAAGTGACTACCTGTAGATTTTGGCCTCTAGCTCAGCCGGCACCTAGGGAAACCTACCAAACCTGTGCATTTCTGAAAACTAGAGACCTAGGGGAATCCAAGGAGGGGTGACTTGTGTGGCTCGGACCAGGTTCTGTTACCCAGAATCCTTTGCAAACCTCAAAATTTGGCTAAAAAAACACATGTTCCTCACATTTCTGTGGCAGAAAGTTCTGAAATCTGAGAGGAGCGACAAATTTCCTTCCACCCAGCATTCCCCCACGTCTCCCGATAAAAATGATACCTCACTTGTGTGGGTAGGCCTAGCGCCCGCGACAGGATATGCCCCAAAACACAACCTGGACACATCACAGAAAACAGAGCTGTTTTTAGCATAGTGACTACCTGTAGATTTTGGCCTCTAGCTCAGCCGCCACCTAGGGAAACCTACCAAACCTGTGCATTTCTGAAAACTAGAGACCTAGGGGAATCCAAGGAGGGGTGACTTGTGTGGCTCGGACCAGGTTCGGTTACCCAGAATCCTTTGCAAACCTCAAAATTTGGCTAAAAAAACACATGTTCCTCACATTTCTGTGGCAGAAAGTTCTGGAATCTGAGAGGAGCCACAAATTTCCTTCCACCTAGCGTTCCCCCACGTATCCCGATAAAAATGATACCTCACTTGTGTGGGTAGGCCTAGCGCCCGCGACAGGATATGCCCCAAAACACAACGTGGACAAATCACAGAAAACAGAGCTGTTTTTAGCAAAGTGACTACCTGTAGATTTTGGCCTCTAGCTCAGCCGCCACCTAGGGAAACCTACCAAACCTGTGCATTTCTGAAAACTAGAGACCTAGGGGGATCCAAGGAGGGGTGACTTGCGGGGCTCGGACCAGGTTCTGTTACCCAGAATCCTTTGCAAACCTCAAAATTTGGCTAAAAAAACACATGTTCCTCACATTTCTGTGGCAGAAAGTTCTGGAATCTGAGAGGAGCCACAAATTTCCTTCCACCCAGCGTTCCCCCACGTCTCCCGATAAAAATGATACCTCACTTGTGTGGGTAGGCCTAGCGCCCGCGACAGGATATGCCCCAAAACACAACGTGGACATATCACAGAAAACAGAGCTGTTTTTAGCAAAGTGACTACCTGTAGATTTTGGCCTCTAGCTCAGCCGCCACCTAGGGAAACCTACCAAACCTATGCATTTCTGAAAACTAGAGACCTAGGGGAATCCAAGGAGGGGTGACTTGTGTGGCTCGGACGAGGTTCTGTTACCCAGAATCCTTTGCAAACCTCAAAATTTGGCTAAAAAAACACATGTTCCTCACATTTCTGTGGCAGAAAGTTCTGGAATCTGAGGGGAGCTACAAATTTCCTTCCACCCAGTGTTCCCCCAAGTCTCCCGATAAAAATGATACCTCACTTGCGTGGGTAGGCCTAGCGCCGGCGACAGGAAACACCCCAAAGCGCAACGTGGACACATCCTAAATTTTGGAAAAAAACAGAGGTGTTTTTTGCGAAGTGCCTACCTGTAGATTTTGGCCTCTAGCTCAGCCGGCACCTAGGGAAACCTACCAAACCTGTGCATTTCTGAAAACTAGAGACCTAGGGGAATCCAAGGAGGGGTGACTTGCGGGGCTCGGACCAGGTTCTGTTACCCAGAATCCTTTGCAAACCTCAAAATTTGGCTAAAAAAACACATGTTCCTCACATTTCTGTGGCAGAAAGTTCTGGAATCTGAGAGGAGCTACAAATTTCCTTCCACCCAGCGTTCCCCCACGTCTCCCGATAAAAATGATACCTCACTTGTGTGGGTAGGCCTAGCGCCCGCGACAGGATATGCCCCAAAACACAACGTGGACATATCACAGAAAACAGAGCTGTTTTTAGCAAAGTGACTACCTGTAGATTTTGGCCTCTAGCTCAGCCGCCACCTAGGGAAACCTACCAAACCTGTGCATTTCTGAAAACTAGAGACCAAGGGGGATCCAAGGAGGGGTGACTTGCGGGGCTCGGACCAGGTTCTGTTACCCAGAATCCTTTGCAAACCTCAAAATTTGGCTAAAAAAACACATGTTCCTCACATTTCTGTGGCAGAAAGTTCTGGAATCTGAGAGGAGCTACAAATTTCCTTCCACCCAGCGTTCCCCCACGTCTCCCGATAAAAATGATACCTCACTTGTGTGGGTAGGCCTAGCGCCCGCGACAGGATATGCCCCAAAACACAACGTGGACATATCACAGAAAACAGAGCTGTTTTTAGCAAAGTGACTACCTGTAGATTTTGGCCTCTAGCTCAGCCACCACCTAGGGAAACCTACCAAACCTGTGCATTTCTGAAAACTAGAGACCTAGGGGGATCCAAGGAGGGGTGACTTGCGGGGCTCGGACCAGGTTCTGTTACCCAGAATCCTTTGCAAACCTCAAAATTTGGCTAAAAAAACACATGTTCCTCACATTTCTGTGGCAGAAAGTTCTGGAATCTGAGAGGAGCCACAAATTTCCTTCCACCCAGCGTTCCCCCACGTCTCCCGATAAAAATGATACCTCACTTGTGTGGGTAGGCCTAGCGCCCGCGACAGGATATGCCCCAAAACACAACGTGGACATATCACAGAAAACAGAGCTGTTTTTAGCAAAGTGACTACCTGTAGATTTTGGCCTCTAGCTCAGCCGCCACCTAGGGAAACCTACCAAACCTGTGCATTTCTGAAAACTAGAGACCTAGGGGGATCCAAGGAGGGGTGACTTGCGGGGCTCGGACCAGGTTCTGTTACCCAGAATCCTTTGCAAACCTCAAAATTTGGCTAAAAAAACACATGTCCCTCACATTTCTGTGGCAGAAAGTTCTGGAATCTGAGAGGAGCTACAAATTTCCTTCCACCCAGCGTTCCCCCAAGTCTCCCGATAAAAATGATACCTCACTTGCATGGGTAGGCCTAGCGCCGGTGACAGGAAACACCCCAAAGCGCAACGTGGACACATCCTAAATTTTGGAAAAAAACAGAGGTGTTTTTTGCGAAGTGCCTACCTGTAGATTTTGGCCTCTAGCTCAGCCGCCACCTAGGGAAACCTACCAAACCTGTGCATTTCTGAAAACTAGAGACCTAGGGGAATCCAAGGAGGGGTGACTTGCGGGGCTCGGACCAGGTTCTGTTACCCAGAATCCTTTGCAAACCTCAAAATTTGGCTAAAATAACACATGTTCCTCACATTTCTGTGGCAGAAAGTTCTGGAATCTGAGAGGAGCTACAAATTTCCTTCCACCCAGCGTTCCCCCACGTCTCCCGATAAAAATGATACCTCACTTGTGTGGGTAGGCCTACCGCCCGCGACAGGATATGCCCCAAAACACAACGTGGACATATCACAGAAAACAGAGCTGTTTTTAGCAAAGTGACTACCTGTAGATTTTGGCCTCTAGCTCAGCCGCCACCTAAGGAAACCTACCAAACCTGTGCATTTCTGAAAACTAGAGACCTAGGGGGATCCAAGGAGGGGTGACTTGCGGGGCTCGGACCAGGTTCTGTTACCCAGAATCCTTTGCAAACCTCAAAATTTGGCTAAAAAAACACATGTTCCTCACATTTCTGTGGCAGAAAGTTCTGGAATCTGAGAGGAGCCACAAATTTCCTTCCACCCAGCGTTCCCCCACGTCTCCCGATAAAAATGATACCTCACTTGTGTGGGTAGGCCTAGCGCCCGCGACAGGATATGCCCCAAAACACAACGTGGACATATCACAGAAAACAGAGCTGTTTTTAGCAAAGTGACTACCTGTAGATTTTGGCCTCTAGCTCAGCCGCCACCTAGGGAAACCTACCAAACCTGTGCATTTCTGAAAACTAGAGACCTAGGGGGATCCAAGGAAGGGTGACTTGCGGGGCTCGGACCAGGTTCTGTTACCCAGAATCCTTTGCAAACCTCAAAATTTGGCTAAAAAAACACATGTTCCTCACATTTCTGTGGCAGAAAGTTCTGGAATCTGAGAGGAGCCACAAATTTCCTTCCACCCAGCGTTCCCCCACGTCTCCCGATAAAAATGATACCTCACTTGTGTGGGTAGGCCTAGCGCCCGCGACAGGATATGCCCCAAAACACAACGTGGACATATCACAGAAAACAGAGCTGTTTTTAGCAAAGTGACTACCTGTAGATTTTGGCCTCTAGCTCAGCCGCCACCTAGGGAAACCTACCAAACCTGTGCATTTCTGAAAACTAGAGACCTAGGGGGATCCAAGGAGGGGTGACTTGCGGGGCTCGGACCAGGTTCTGTTACCCAGAATCCTTTGCAAACCTCAAAATTTGGCTAAAAAAACACATGTCCCTCACATTTCTGTGGCAGAAAGTTCTGGAATCTGAGAGGAGCTACAAATTTCCTTCCACCCAGCGTTCCCCCAAGTCTCCCGATAAAAATGATACCTCACTTGCGTGGGTAGGCCTAGCGCCGGCGACAGGAAACACCCCAAAGCGCAACGTGGACACATCCTAAATTGTGGAAAAAAACAGAGGTGTTTTTTGCGAAGTGCCTACCTGTAGATTTTGGCCTCTAGCTCAGCCGCCACCTAGGGAAACCTACCAAACCTGTGCATTTCTGAAAACTAGAGACCTAGGGGAATCCAAGGAGGGGTGACTTGCGGGGCTCGGACCAGGTTCTGTTACCCAGAATCCTTTGCAAACCTCAAAATTTGGCTAAAATAACACATGTCCCTCACATTTCTGTGGCAGAAAGTTCTGGAATCTGAGAGGAGCTACAAATTTCCTTCCACCCAGCGTTCCCCCAAGTCTCCCGATAAAAATGATACCTCACTTGCGTGGGTAGGCCTAGCGCCTGCGACAGGAAACACCCCAAAGCGCAACGTGGACACATCCACAATTTTGGGAGAAAACAGTGCCTACCTGCGGATTTTGGCCTGTAGCTCACCCGGCGCCTAGGGAAACCTACCAAACCAGTGCATTTCTGAAAACTAGAGACCTAGGGGAATCCAAGGAGGGGTGACTTGCGGGGCTCGGACCAGGTTCTGTTACCCAGAATCCTTTGCAAACCTCAAAATTTGGCTAAAAAAACACATGTTCCTCACATTTCTGTGGCAGAAAGTTCTGGAATCTGATAGGAGCCACAAATTTCCTTCCACCCAGCGTTCCCCCAAGTCTCCCGATAAAAATGATACCTCACTTGTGTGGGTGGCCCAGGTGCCTGCAAAATAATAAGGCCCAAAACCTGAAGGGATAGAAGGGATAGCACAGCAAGTTTATAAGGGCATATTCTTTTATACATCTTTAGACGGACTCTGCTTTGGGGACCCACATAAGTGAGGTGTCATTTTACTTGGGAGACTGAGGGGAAAACTGGGGAGTAGGAATTTTGTGCTGGAGCGGTGATCCTACTAAGAAAAATCAGGAAAATATGCTTTTTTATGCAAATTGTGAGGTTTACAGAGGAGTCTGGGTAAGAAAATGTTGGGGGAGCCACACAAGCCACACCTCCCTAGACTCCTTGGGGTGCCTAGTTTTAAAAAGTTTCTGGGTTTTGTAGGTTTCCCTACATGACGGCCGCACCCAGGACCAAAAACATAGGTGGGCCCTCCCCCCCAAACACAGGTATTTTTGGAATATATCACTTTGATGTGTGCACATACGTCCGTGATGTGCCAAACACTAAAATTGTGAAAAGAAACACACTTAGGTTATGTGAAGAAGACCCCTCACCCACCAACCAAGTTGGTGGCATGCTTCATCATCGGGGTCCCACCTGAGGCACCTAGCGTGTCTCAAGTGTGCTGCGACGCCTGATTACAGCGGAGCAGGTTTTGTCATTTGTACCACACATACTGGTTGGATTTGGCACGAGGGTGAGTGATGGTTCAGTAGATCAAATTTTATTAACAAGAGATTTCACAAAAGTGAAATGCACTGGTAATAACTGAAAGGCCAAAAAACTGAACCAATGACTCACAGCTCGTGAGCTGTAAAGCCACGACAAGGCACCAACCGCTTTACAGTCCATTCACACACCTTTCATACATGACATGCACTAGACCATTCACGCCGCCAGCCACGGGCCCAGCACATTACAAGACTCGCATCCACAGACAGCGCCAGTCAAGGGCCCATCACTTTCATACGCCCACATGCCTGATACAGCAATCACACCAGCTGATGAGTGTGTGGACTGGCGTTTGGCCGGCACTGCCAGCCAAGCGCCACCCCACCCACACCACCAGCCAAGCGCCACCCCACACACACCGCCAGCCCAGCGCCACCCCACACACACCGCCAGCCCAGCGCCACCCCACACACACCGCCAGCCAAGCGCCACCCCACACACACCGCCAGCCAAGCGCCACCCCACACACACCGCCAGCCAAGCGCCACCACACCCACGCCGCCAGCCAAGCGCCACTTTACACATGCCATCCCCTTTTTTTTGTTTTTAAACAACAAAGAAACCACTAATCATAAATTAGTACAAAACTACAAACACAAAAGCTCTAACTGAATACATGACTAATGCCAACCGTGAAACCGAACATATAAAAATATAAAACACCAGTTTACGCTCACGGAATTTCCCAATAATTCTTCTGTGTGTGGTAGCTCCTGAAACAGCCACCCACACACAGCCCAGGCTTTGAAGGACAATCAGGGCAGTACATCCTAGTCTCCTTCCTGATACCTCTTCGAGCACAGACTCTACATCTCTTAGCAGGAAAGTTTTTTTTGGCCGTGGGAGGAATGTGCTCAGCAAAGTGACGATCTTTCAATCTAGCCACATCCTCCACCACTGCTTCTCTAGGAACTCTTGCCTGTTCCAGCACAACAAGGCTAGCTATGATAGACTCCTGAAATTTCACAAATGTCATCCTTGACTCTGGAGAACTATCCTTAAACACAACAAAAGCATTAAAAGTTGCCAAGTGGAACAAGTGAAGCGCTAATTTCTTATACCACACATAAGACTTACGAGCAGCAGTGTAAGGTTCTAACCTCTGATCTACTCTATCAACACCACCCATGTGCTTATTATAGTCTAAGATGCACACAGGTTTGCGCACTTCGGCAACCTGACCCCAAACAGCCACAGGTGAAGTACTCTCATCATGGATGGTGCTTAGCATGTATACATCCCTCTTGTCTACAAATTTCAGAGCTAGCAGCTCATCATTCCGCAAGGCACTGCACTGTCCCTTCTCAAGTTTTTTACAGACAAGCTCTTTTGGATAGCCTTTCCGATTAGAGCGGATTGTGCCACAAGCAACAGTGTCCACTCTGAACAACTCCTTGAACAACCGAACTCCAGTGTAGAAGTTATCTACATATAAATGGTGACCTTTGTTAAACAGTCGTCTACCAAGTTCCCACACAATTTTCTCACTAACTCCAAAAGTGGGAGGACAACCAGGGGGGTCAATATTGGAATCCCTACCAGTGTAGACCCGGAAATTATAAACATATCCTGTACTACTTTCTGACAGCATATACAATTTAATTCCATACCGTGCCCTCTTGCTAGGAATGTACTGCCTAAAAACCAAACGACCCTTGAACAGGACCAAAGACTCATCTACAGATATTTCTTTCCCTGGAACATAGATCTCTGAAAACCGATCTACCAAATGATCAAGGACAGGTCTAATCTTAAAAAGACGGTGTAGACAGTCCCCACAGTATAGACACTCAGGAGAGGTAAATTTGGGTTTTTGAGGTAAGTATTTATTAGTAATTTGAAATAAGAACTGATGAAAAGTCAGTACGACGTTTAGCGCCAGTTTCTTCTCTGGAGTGGTGAATATCTTCCTTCTAATCTGTGTCCCTTTTCTTCCTTTTCTCTAGGTGGCGTACCGGATCGTCCTCGTCAGGTCCCGGATGTGACATATAAGAAAAAGGGAACACATACCGCTGGTGAGTGGAACGGACGCCTTATGCCACGTCTTCTACTTATATGTTTTGCTGGGAAAAGGTTTAAGGAGGGGGGGGGGTTTTATGTGTGATATAGGTGCCAGTGAGGACTTCAGGGCTTGTGTATATTCCGTACTTTACCCTTTTGTGCTCTCCCGGTGCTCTCTAAAGTGCCCTTCTCTCCTCCCTCCCCTCACCCTGCCTTCCTCCCTTCCCCAGCGTTTCTCCCCTTTTATTGTGCCCCTCGGTTTGTCCAGAAGGACCGTACCTTGTAGAGCCACGACCCTCCAGGGTCGTGGCTGGCTCTGTGGAGGTCCTCTCGTCGGTCTGGGCTGGTCTCCCCTGCTTCCGGTCGGGCGCTGTTCCTCTGGGTTCGGGTTCCGCCGCTTCCAGGCCACTGGGGTCCTCCTCCGATGTCCTTGTCGCCGTCTCTCTCTTCCTCCTTCGGTTCGCCGCCGCCGCCGTCGTTCTCCTTCCTCTCTTCCTTTCCGGCTCTCCTCCTCTCGACCGGAGCTTCCGTCTTTTGGCCGCCTGGTGGCCAATCCGGAGCCTCCTCGTCACCGGAGGTTGCCGAGGCAACCTCAGGACGCTGGCCTCGTTGCGGACGCGTTTCCAGGGGAACCTGGGAACGCGGCCGTAGTGGTTCCGTTTCTGCCGGTTCCCCGCTGTTGCCCGGGGCGGCCCGGTCACAGACGGTCAGAATCAGGATGATCTCGTGGCAAGGCTAAAGCATTATCTACAAAATGCAACATCCGAAGAAGAAGCTCATACCGGTTACGACTCATGATGGCAGGAAATATAGCAGTTGCCATCAAGGGACTAGTAGACCAATATGAAGACAGCGACGGCTTCCTTATCAGCCCCATCAAAAAAGTTAAACCCAAGAACTTTTTCAACTCTTCCAGATTTGTGGGAATCCACCGGCTAGCTCTAGAGTGTGGCCTAAGTCTGGCAGCGTTGTCCCTCAAAAACTGCTCTGCATACAAATTAGTCTGCTCAACAATCTCTTCCAAAAATATATCGTCCATAAACAACTCAAAAAAGTTGACGGGCAAAAAGTTTTCCGTATTAACTCGACACCCTGGAAAACCAGTAAACGCAGGCAACTGTGGCTGCTCCATGTTTGGTGCAACCCATGCGTCAGGTCTTCCAATGGGAAGCCTTTCAGCCGCTGGCTCCTGCACCATTGGCACATCACTGTCCTCCTCTAAAACAGGCCCTTCATCAGCACTGAGAGTGGCTTCATCATCAGATGATTCATCTCTGACAGAAAATTCACTTCCAGAATCCTGCACTTCCTCCTCTGCCTCAGATGCAGAGTCAGTCTCATATTCATGGTCAGAAGATGACTCAAAAAGCACACTAACAACCTGCTGAGCGGTCATCCTACGGCTGGCCATGATCCTTCCTACTAAAATTAACTGGACAAATACACCACCAACAACCAGCACTGTGTAAGATAAGTAACAAAGTATAGGTTTATCACTAAGAATTATAAACTCAAAAACTATACTGCTCACTTGCCTGAAAAAGCTTGACTCACCAGCAACTACTCTGCACAGCCACAGCAATCACCAACGATATCCCACTAAAAAGAGAAAAAAAAAAGCAAATTAGACATAAGACAACACAATAATCATTGTGCATAACTCTAAGGACAATTTCACACACAATCCTGCATTCAGTACACCACCTACAAACATGTCATTCATGCATTGCAACAATACTCACTTGGAGTAAATTTATTTACTTACCTAAAACATGCAACTACGCAAACCGCAGGACAACTACTGCCAAAACTGCAACAAGCCACAGCAAAGTCAGCAAAAGCTTAGAACTAAAACAAAAAGGAGAAAAACTGTTATTATCATAAAAGTAAATACTTCGCCAGTTGACAAACACTCCGCCACTAACCATTTTTTCATTTTCCCGTGTCTAGTCTTCTCTGCTTGGGGGAAGATGGGCCTAAAAAAAAAATAGGCCAATCTACCCCCAAGGGGAGGGGGCAGAAATCACCCAGATTACATTGCACCCTTTGGGGGGGGGCGACCCTTGCCCAAGGTGCCACACCCCCACACAAAGCACACACACACATACATAGTATCCCTGGCGCTATGGGGATTCTGCCCCCCTTGGGGACAGAAAGGCCTAAAAAATAGGCATATCTGCCCCCTAGGGGGGCAGAACTGCCCAAAAATACATGTGGGACCCTGGGGGCGACCCTTGCCCAAGGGGCCACCCCCCAACACAAAAAATAAAAATCAACAATAAAATCCCTGGTGTCTAGTGGCTTTCTGCCCCCCTTGGGGGCAGATCGGCCTAAAAATAGGGCCAATCTGCCCCCAAGGGGGGCAGAAACGACAATAAATACATTGCGCCCCTGGGGGGAGCGACCCTTGCCCAAGGGGCCACCCCCCCAACACAAAGCACACATACATACATACTATTTCTGGCGCTATTGGGATTCTGCCCCCCTTGGGGGCAGAAAGGCCTAAAAAAAATAGGCCTCTCTGCCCCCAAGGGGGGCAGAACTGCCCAAAAATACATGAGGGCCCCTGGGGGCGACCCTTGCCCAAGGGGCCGCCCCCCAACACAAAAAATACACATCAACAATAAAATCCCTGGTGTCTAGTGGCTTTCTGCCCCCCTTGGGGGCAGATCGGCCTAAAAATAGGGCCAATCTGCCCCCAAGGGGGGCAGAAACGACAATAAATACATTGCGCCCCTGGGGGGAGCGACCCTTGCCCAAGGGGCCACCCCCCAACACAAAGCACACATACATACATACTATTTCTGGCGCTATTGGGATTCTGCCCCCCTTGGGGGCAGAAAGGCCTAAAAAAAATAGGCCTCTCTGCCCCCAAGGGGGGCAGAACTGCCCAAAAATACATGAGGGCCCCTGGGGGCGACCCTTGCCCAAGGGGCCGCCCCCCAACACAAAAAATACACATCAACAATAAAATCCCTGGTGTCTAGTGGCTTTCTGCCCCCCTTGGGGGCAGATCGGCCTAAAAATAGGGCTAATCTGCCCCCAAGGGGGGCAGAAACGACAATAAATACATTGCGCCCCTGGGGGGAGCGACCCTTGCCCAAGGGGCCACCCCCCAACACAAAGCACACATACATACATACTATTTCTGGCGCTATTGGGATTCTGCCCCCCTTGGGGGCAGAAAGGCCTAAAAAAAATAGGCCTCTCTGCCCCCAAGGGGGGCAGAACTGCCCAAAAATACATGAGGGCCCCTGGGGGCGACCCTTGCCCAAGGGGCCGCCCCCCAACACAAAAAATACACATCAACAATAAAATCCCTGGTGTCTAGTGGCTTTCTGCCCCCCTTGGGGGCAGATCGGCCTAAAAATAGGGCCAATCTGCCCCCAGGGGGGGCAGAAACGACGTAAAATACATTTGCCCCCAAAGGGGAGCGACCCTTGCCAAAGGGGCCGCCCCCCAACACAAAAAATACAAATCAACAATAAAATCCCTGGTGTCTAGTGGCTTTCTGCCCCCCTTGGGGGCAGATCGGCCTAAAAATAGGGCCAATCTGCCCCCAGGGGGGGCAGAAACGACGTAAATTACATGTGCCCCCAAAGGGGAGCGACCCTTGCCCAAGGGGCCGCCCCCCAACACAAAAAATACACAGCAACAATAAAATCCCTGGTGTCTAGTGGCTTTCTGCCCCCCTTGGGGGCAGATCGGCCTAAAAATAGGGCCAATCTGCCCCCAGGGGGGGCAGAAACGACGTAAAAAGCATGTGCCCCCAAAGGGGAGCGACCCTTGCCCAAGGGGTCGCTCCCCTACACTAATATTCACTCACACACACACACATACAGAAATCCCTGGTGTCTAGTGGGCATTCCTGCTGCCCGATCGCATCGCGATCGGGCAGCAGGAATGCTCAAAGAGACATCGAGGGAAAGGAAAACCCTTTCCTTTCCCTCGATGCCTCTCTGAGAGCACCCCCACCCCGCACGAAGGTGAAATACTCACCTTCTCCCTTGACGCGCTGGAAGCAAATGGCTTCCAGCGCGTCATTCCCCGTTTCCATGAAATCAGCGCGCGATCGCGCGCTGACGTCATGGGGGGGGGCGGGGGGGGTGGGCGTGAAAGGGGAAGGGATTCCCCTTTCAGCCCTGGCCTGGGGGTGTTGGGGGGCGGCCCTCGGGGGAAGCGCTAGCGCTTCCCCCGACTGCCAGTCCCTGGACGTAATGGTTACGTCCATGGCGCCACACGGGCGCTGCCATGGACGTAACCATTACGTCCGTGGCGGGGAAGGGGTTAATGCTTTGAAAAATTTCATCTTTGGTAATTCAAGTCAGGAAGTGTCTTTCAATCCCAAAATCTTTTTCGCAGACCTTTTCAACAAATGATGCTTCACGGTTGTCCACCCATCCGCGTGCGACCCTTCTCACTAAACAACCTACCCCAGCGCGCCCAAAAAGACGTCACACTCACACGTACAGCGGCTGACAAAGTCTTTCAACTTGCCCTCCTAAACTCAGATTCACGCAAACTCATGCAAAATATTGCGAACACTAAGTAAAATCAAAACCCAATTTGTCTGTTTACTACAGGAAGGCTAACACAATCGCTCCAAAAACCTTACTGATTTTTCACTGACGCCTTTTACTCTAACAGCTACTCTTTCTATCTCAGTTTCCCTGACTCGTAGGCAAAATTCAACCTGCAAATTTCACTCTCAACTGGTCATTAGGTCTGTCCTGGTGCACATAGGACTCGTCAAATCTCTGTCGAAAAAGCCTTCCACTCACCTTAACGCACACACTTGAGTTGTCAATCAAACCAGACAAATCACAACAAACCAAGTGTCTCATACACTTTTCAATACTCCGGAGTCTTAGACCATGCAGGGTCTGTAGTCCAACAACCACGTGGACATTTTTTAGCACAAAGCGCCACACACATGTGAAGTTCAACGACTTCCCTAATCTCACACTTCAGAGTACACAAACTCCTTCAACAACTTCATTTGGAGATCCGAAACTCCCTAAACCCTAACAAACATCACAATCACCTGCGATTTGCTTAAGCTGTGCAAAAGCAAAACCTATTCCATTCACACTGTCCCTAGAATGCCGAGAACATCCTCAAACAAGCATTGGCAAGCTCCAAGGTTACGGGAAAGTCACTCTAAGTTCTTAGGGCAACATTTTCTTTCCACTGTGTATCATCGAATCTGAAAATCTTAACCTTTTCCAGTTTCTCTTACCAAATCTGCGAATTATAATTGATCTCCCAGGGGAACTACCCATCCAACCCCTTTACCACTTCTGGGGAAAACTTGCAGCAACTCTTAGGGAGACGTAACCAACCTGCTCTGTTATCATTTCAGAAAAACCAAAGGCATAACCTTCTTACTTTGCTGACATTTCTGGGAAACAAAAAGAATCTTATGATGGGCTCTTAAGGAGACTAACCATCCTATTCTGCTATATTTCTAAGAAAATAACTTGTGTGTTCTCCTAAGGGGGTTTAAACTTTGTGGTGGTCTCTCAAGGAGCCGAAACCATCCTACTCTTTTACTTATTTAGTAAGGGAAATGTTATGGTGGCCTCTTAGGAGACGTAACCATCCTACTCTGCTACCATTTCTGTTAGCACATCTGACCTTATTTATCTTTAATTTATAAGGGGAGGCGTTAGAGGTTTGATGGACCTTTTGACTGCACTTAGAGTGTTCTTCCATAAGTCTCAATTTCAAAACAAATCATCAACAATATCAATCAAAAATACCAATAATCTTTTAAATCAGTAATCTCACGCACCATGACCCCTTTGGCTATCATTCATCACACCTTTATGTAGAAATTAGAATGTTTATTTCTCTATATTAACAATGCTAATATCATGTAAATTAATCTCAACACAAACTGATAGACGTACAAAAACAGCACTGGTTGACCAAACCTTCTAAAGAATCTCAATTTAACTAGGGCATTGATCACTAAACATTCTAGAGTTACAGTACAAATCAATCGCAACTTCAACTGCACAATAGAAATATCATACATCTAGATTCAGCAACTGGGCAACATCAATTTTTATTAACAGAAACCAGTTAACATGTCAGGGTTTCTCTTATTAACCTTCTGATTAGAATAGCATGTTTGGGCTTCATGCAAAACAATTTAGTCAACATAAGTTTGGAAAACATCTAGCTAGAGCTCTATCAAACAGCGGTTGGTACCTAGAAACAAAAGACAAAATTACAAGAAGAACAATAGCATTATGTTATACCCCTCCTCAGTATGGATCAGCAAGCTGCGATTATCTTCGTCAGTTGGACATCTGTTCAGTCAGCATCAGGAATGGGCCAAGGAAGGGAATGGGTCAGATATAGGGACTCTAAGCTATCCTAACCATTTGAAAGCAAAGTCTAAGGGATCAGCATCAGAAGTTTAAGCAATAAAGTTGAAAATAGAATTAACTCATGAGGAACCGTCCAGCTCCCAAACAGAATAGAATAAGCATGCAAATGAAAATGATCGAAAAATGTTCACTTCTCCTCTGTGCAGTCGGGCTAAGTTAAAATTGTCTAAATCACTTCCCACGTTGCTATTGGTCAAAGAATCATAGGTTTACAATTAGTCCAATAAGGATTCATTTCTAAAGCTAAGATATTACTAAACTGTCTTTTCCATGTCAATGATTGGCTCCTCTTTTCCTGTTCCCATCGCCAGGTTCGTCAGGTAACAATTTTTGTATCCATCTGTACTCCAGTCAGTGCATCCATTGTTAGCTCCTGGGAACATCACTTTCTCACACACTAAACTATACAAAGTTTCTTCTGCTAGCACAAGACATTCTAACATGTAGTTCTCATGAGAAAGTTAAAAGACATCTGCTAGCGTTTGGTCATCGCTGTGAAAACAATACACGTATTCATTTTTCCAAGAGTACATTTCTCACGCCACTATCTGAACAGTGCAGCTTGACATGAGGCAGTGCAAACTAGGCCCAAAATCTTGGCCTATAATTAATAAAGCAGATCCATAAAGCAAATTAATTAGTTTAGCACATTACTACATTTTCTTAGTGAAAACACTTCAATTAACATTAATATGCATTTAATAAGGACACTTCGTGATTAATGACTGCCACTCAAGTGGGCACATTTCCCAAGTCGCACATTATTTTCTATATTAAGTAAAATTCTGTGTAGATTCATAATTCAAAATACATGAATATTTATTAGTAAAATTCAGCGTTCACACTCATCCCCAAAACAAGAAACAGGTGAGCATCTGTACATCACGATGGAAGCTTCAGCACTATAAAGACAACCAGAACACATCCAAATGCTGGAGAAAAAGGAGATAAAAAATGGCAATGGTGCAGCTAATAGCGGGAAAACATGAAGCCACATTGGTCTGTAACAGTGGAGCCCCATGCAACATAACGTGTGGACGTGAATACACCAACATGGAGAACAAACACAGACTATCACCATCCAACACTGATGGTCTTCCAGTCGGAGGCAAGGCGTCCAGTGACTGACCTAGGCAAGTTCTCTGAAACACTAACTTATCACGGAACCTCACTATATGACAAAGTGCTTATTCTAGGAGGTAAAGTGCCAGCACCATGCCTTCTCAGCAACATGACTGCGCAACTTATGGTACTCACTTCTGTGACATACAATATGTGGACTCATCATTGCATATTGAAGAGGGCGCTGATCACACTCCACTTCAATGAAGCAATCATGTCACTGGGTCAAAACCACAGATGCATACCAGTGCACCTAGAACCCCAGGTAGAGGAGGAAATTCAGTCTACTAGAACAATACATCAGTGAACGGGTCAACAGACCAACTCTGTGGATGTCCCTTATCGTAATCTTGTCATGACATAATGCATGTAAAACATACGTTTGTGTAGGTATACATTTGTGAAACACGGCAATTTAAAGAGGGAGACACCTAGGCTCACCCCGAAACACACCTAAACAACATTATTAGTTGCCTCAAAGGAGCCTGCATATTCTTCAAGCTACACCTCTTCAAAGATACCATGAATTAGAACTGTATCCTCATCCACTTTACCTCAGGTCTTTCTTCATACACCTGGTATTATTCAGATAGAAGTGCCTTAGTTTTGGAGAGTAGTCTGCTGCTGAGATATATAAAAAAACGGTGAGGAAAGTCATATTGCCAAAGTGATTCACATCTTCATGTTTAGTCACATGAAAGGGGAGCATGACAACCCACTAAAGAAAATGTGTAGCCATCTGGGAGAAGCAGCACTGACAAGGAACAAAGGAAAATGTGAGCTACAAAAAGATGAGCTCATCTTCTTTGGGCACATATTCTCCCACAAAGGAATGCAACCAGACCCAAACAAAGTTGAAACACTCAACAAAATGCAAGCACCAGCTGAAGAAGCAGATGTGAAATCATTTCTGTGCCGAGCGAGCTACTGCTCCCGCAACATAAAGAATTTTGCCACAGTGAGCACACCGTTTCGGGAACTCACCAAGCAAGGAAAACTATCCATGTGGACCATGGAATGTCAGGAGCACTTCAAGAACATCCAGGAGGCAGTGGCTTCCATGCACCATTTGCCATATTTCAATGCTTTCCTATGCAGTGAAATGATAGTAGACGCCAGCTGAGTAGGACGAGGGGCTATCCTAGCACTGTACAAGCCTGGCTTGGACCCTCCAGGGCAAAATATCCCACCATTGTTGGCCACAATCACTTGTAAAAAAGGATTTCAATTTTGTAATGCAGCTGAACACCCCGGCTAAGATCATGCTAGAGGAACTTGTGTAAAAATTGTGTAACAACATCACACTGGAAGAAGTGAAGAACATAGTGAGAAAACAACCATGGAGACATGCCAACAACAGCCAGTACACGGGATGCTGTTCTGGAGGGTAGGTCCTGAGTTATGGACCAGAATCGGATATACACAGTGTTGTTCTGAGTCCTTTGAACGCGCTTCCCAAGGAGCCTGTTTTCAATTTGGGGATGGGCGACTTGACTTTGACCTAGCCAGTTTACTTTAATGTAAGTGACCGGTTTGTGTATTTTAATATTAAGACTTTTTCTTTAATTGGAGGAGAACTAACTTTTTGGTCCTGATGAAGTGTCATTGGATCCCATTGGACCGCACGACGCGAAACACGTCAACCTTTGCCTAGAGGTACGATAAAAGTTACAGACCTCGCACATCTGTTGCCTTTTTGAGAGTAATTGAGCATTATATACTCAATTTTTTACTCTCTTCCTGTTTTTAACCTTGGTCTTCATCCAATTACATTGATTAAAAATATGATATATGTGGTGATGAATAACCAATTTTAGATTGTTTTTCTTTCTGTTCTCTCCTTTGTGTGCTGGTGCCAGAATATAGGCATTTCCGTCCAGATAGTTCGAACCCACCAGTCACTATCAGAACAGTACGGCTTAGAGCCCCCTTACGGGGAGCCCGCCAGGCGTTGCAGCGCCAGCCTGGCGAGGAGCATTTCCCGATGATGATACTAGTCTTCCATTGTGATGCTTCAGGGCTCTTGCTCCTGCGACTCCAGGTCCCCTAGGCCATTATAGAATACGTGGAACAGTGTACCTTTATTTGCAACAGTACATTGGAGGTGTCAACACAAAGGAGATGCTTGTAGTCAATAATGTGGAGAAAGAGCTATCAAATTGAACAAGAAATTCTCCTTTGTGACACAAGAATGGTCACACAGACACTATATCGACAAACTGTCAACCTTGTACAGGAGTAACCAAGGGATGGTAAAAACCAAAAGGACACTCGTATAAAAGGTAGGGCTCCCAGGACTAGATCAACTAGTAGAAGAAATGACTGAAGCATGCCACCCACATCATAACACAGGACAGCCCTCAAGGCCCAATGGCTACGAATGTCTGTCCACCCATGCTCAGTAAGGTTAAGTTTGGCAGCTAATTTCTATGGACCTCCGGGCACCAGGGGATATCTCCTGGTTGTCATTGATCAGTATTCTCATTTCCCTCAACGTCAGCCCAATACCTATCCTAGATTAAATATCTGAAACATGGGGTGCCCCATCCACACTCAAGACCAACAATAGACCCCCTGTCTCAAGCAAAATGTTTCACAAATTCATGGTGCATATGGGAATACAACACCGGAAAAGTATGCTGCAGAGGCCATAGGTCTAGGTTTGGCAGAAAGATTTAAGGCTACCATAAAGGAGGCAGTGCAAATGGACGCAAATATCGACTGGCCAAGCCTCATGCTACGTTCTTAGTGGCTAACACAACACTCCCCACAGTTCCATAGCGAAGTGCCCACTGGAATTCATGCTAGGGAGAACGTCTCAGATATGAATTCCACAACTTGATGACAATGCCCCACCAGATCATGAAATCATAGTGACTTGCGATAAAGAGACCAAGACAAAGATGAAAAGCATGTAGACATGTGACCCTTAGCATCCACGACCACACCAGACCAGGTGACAGAGCTGGTGCAAAAGAAGCCGACCCTAAAGTCTGGCACTCCGTTTCAACCAAGCAGCTAACCTTCACCAGAATCAAAGGGACCTTGATGATTGCGGTGTCCAGACCTTAGACCATAACCAGAAACAGTACATATTTCAAAAAATTTCATGTACCCGAAGAAGAGCTTGAAAACAGTGAACAAGTGACAGTCACAATGGTGCCTACAGAGAAAGTGAAAGAAAACAATACAGAGAAATAGGTTCCCCACTGAATGAAATAAAGGAACAGGAAACTGGAGACTATTCACAAATAACCCAAAATCCCATGTGGTTGATCAAAGAAATATGAAACCGCACAGAAACTGAACCCACAACATCTGAGTCAGCCATTTCTCTATAGGTCTTCCCTTTTCATTCTTTCTATCTCTCTCTCTCTCTTTTCCTCTGTCTCTCTCTCGCCCTTGCCTGAGGCCTCCCATTCATCCTCCTTTGGTAAAAAAACAGGAGAGAGAAGTCATGGAGGGGACAGGGCACTAAGACCCTCCAGGCATGGAGCAAAGAGGACACCATTTCCGTACTCCTAGCTCGAGGGGACCTAGTGGTGGGAGTGAAGGGTTGTGTTGTGAGACACATATTCCTGGTTCCGAGGACCTCAAGGAAGAAAAGGTTTCTGCTGCTTGCTGTATGACTGTATTTCTGCTATCTGTATAAAGGACATAAGAAGCTCAACAATCAAACTATGGCCCTCATTATGACATTGGCGGTAAGTGCCGCTTACTGCCATGCTGACTGTTGCCAACATACCGCGACTGCGGCGGTATACCGCTACGCGTATTATGACCCACACAGAGATATCTGCCACTATACACTGGCGGATATCACACACAAGTCCGCCAGCCCAAAGGTGAATGATAAAATGGCGGTACCGAAACCCACACCGTTACGCCAACAGAAATACACCCGCAGCATTATGACCCATGAATCAATGTGGCAGACATTCAACGCGGTAAACCATTGGGGTTACATACCGTCGCACTCAAAATACACACAACCTAAAAGAACAACACCACATTGGACAATTCAAACTACAAACACCTGACACACATACACACCACACCCACATACCCACACCACTATAAAACACACACACACATTACCCACAAACCTTTACCACTACAAACAAGGTGCAACAGAGAGAGAGGCACACCAGGAGCACCCACAGAATCAGAGCCACAGAACACCATCACCCATGCACCATACTCACACCTCACAGCACACACCCCAACACATCACCCTGTACACACTCACACACACCACTCACACTACACACATGACACCACAAAGACACCCCAGGTTCTCAGAGGAGAAGCTAAGGGTCATGGGGGAGGAAATCATCCGGGTAGAGCCACAGCTATTTGGATCACAGGTGCAGCAGATGTCCATTGCTAGGAAGATGGAGATATGGCGGAGAGTTGTGGAGAGGGTCAACGCCGTGGGACAGCACCCCAGAACAAGGGATGACATCAGGAAGAGGTGGAACGACCTACGGGGGAAGGTATGTTCTGTGGTTGCAATACACCAGATAGCTATACAGAGGACTGGCGGTGGACCCCCACCTCCTCCCCCACAACTAACTACATGGGAGGAGCAAGACTTGGCGATCATGCATCCTGAGGGCCTGGCAAGAGGACTGGACTCTGGTAAGTCAAATCTTTACTACTTTCACCACCCCCCTATCTGCATGCCATCACAAACTACCACCCCTACCCTCACCCCCATCACTCCACCACCTCACATATACCCCACCATCACAACCCACCCATCCCAATACGACGCCCTGCATGCAACACCAATGCATGGACACCACTCACAGACCTGCATGGACCTCCATCACCACAGCATGCACACTAGTGACAATCACTTTGCCAACCAGATCATAACTCACACAAGCCAAAGCTGCCTTGGTAATAACAACCATAGAGGGGAACATACCCATGCACAAGATGTCACATGCAGAAACAATAACATTGTATTTACATCCCCACAGGAAACCCAACTCAACGTCACCGTAGAGGAGGTGCCACCAACATCCAGTCCCCCAACAGAAAAGTCCCACAGTGATGACAGCAGCTCTGCACGCCTGGATCACGATGACCAATCTGGCACATCAGGGACCTCTGTAAGGTCAGTTACCCTGCCACAGTCCCATACCACCACAGAGCCTTCCCCCTCAGGAAACACCAGCACAGCACCAACCCAGCGCGCCCATCCCTCTGTCCCCAGGACACGTCAATCAGCAGTGTGTCCACCACTACAGGGACCCCAGGCAGCCCCACAAACACAGGATGATCAGGGACCTGGGGTCAGTGGCAGTGGGCACACGATTCAGGGGACAGAGGCACAGGACAACAGGGAAGCAGGGAGGACTGCTGTGCGACAGGGGGAGGACAGGCCCAGGGAACCAACACTCCACAAGGCACTCACCACCATCCTGGGAGCATACCACCATTCCCAGGAGATGATGGGCCAGATACTGGCCTACTTGCAGGAGACCCAGCAGCTGCAGAAGGGACAGTACCTGGGGATCAGGGAGGACCTGAGGGACATCCACACCACCAGGGGTGCTGCCAGACATGGCCAACACCATGAGGGAGGCAGTGGCCCACCAACAGGCCCCTGACACTAGCCACACCGATGAACAGCCCTCCACCTCCGCTGACGCTAGTGGACAGGAGGCCCCGCCACAGGAACAACAGGCCACCAGTACCCCTCCCCCTGCAGATGGAGAACCACCACGCAAAAGGTCCCTGCGATCCAGGCAGAAGCCAGAGAACATTGCCAAGAGCTCCGCCAGGAAACAAGGCTCCCCTGAATGTCACCCTTGTGTCCCACTCTGTCACCCTGTCCACCTTGAACTGCCATTGCCCCACTCCCTATGACCCCTGGACAATGCACCTGTGATACCAATAGACTGGACTCTATCCTGGACATTCCTCCATCATCAACCCAGCCCATTGCAATGCCCCCTACACTTATTATCACCTAAATAAACACCCTTGGAACTAATACAAGTATGGAGTCTGTCAATTGATTGAAATGTGTATTAGTTTAACAAGCTGGAAGTATTGCAATTCAAATGTACAGTTATATATACATAGGTATGACCTGTAGTGGGCAGCAGTAAACACACCAGGAGCCAGAGTGGGGCACAGATATCTGAAAATAGAGATGCTAAAGGGTACAGTAAGTGGCCATAGAAATAGGAAAATCAAGCTGCCATGTACAATGTCCAACACAAAACAGCAATGGAAGGTGAGATTACAGTGTCTTACCTGTGTGTCACTGGAAGTACTGTTGAATTATAGTAGTTCTGTTGTCCACACCTCTTCCTCTGCCTCCTCTTCGTCACTGTCCACAGGCTCCACCGCTGCCACACGACCATCTCCTCCAGCCTCATCCTCCTGCAGAAAAGCCACCTGGCGTCTCAAGGCCAGGTTGTGCAACATGCAACATGCAGCGATGATTTGGCACACCTTCTTGGGGGAGTAGCACAGGGATCCACCTGTCAGATGGAGGCACCGGAATCTGGCCTTCAGGAGGCCAAAGGTGCGTTTAATGATCCTCCTTGTTCGCCCATGTGCCTTATTGTAACGTTCCTCTGCCCTTGTCCTGGCATTCCTCACTGGGGTCAGTGAGAGGTTGGGGTAACCAGAGTCACCTGTAAATATTGAGGGGTACCTGTTAGCCAGACACTCACCCTTAGGGCCAAACCCAAACCCACACCCATATACCAACAGCCACTGGGTGGGGACCATGAGCTCACCTATTAGCCACACCCTGGCCCTCTGAAGTTGAGACAACACATTTGGAATGCTGCTATACCTCAAAATAAAGGCATCATGCACAGACCCAGGATACTTTGCATTGACATGGGAAATGAACTGGTCCACCAAGCACACTATCTGCACATTCAGAGAGTGAAAGCTCTTTCGATTTCTGAACACCTGTTCATTTCTCCGGGGGGGGGGGGCGACAAAGGCAATATGTGTACCATCATTAGCACCAATGATGTTGGGGATATGTCCCATTGCATAGAAGCCGGCATTCACTGTGGCCAAATCCTGTACCTGGGGGAAAATAATGTAGCTGCGCATGTGTTTCATCAGGGCAGACAACACTCTGGTCAGCACGTTTGAGAACATAGGCTGTGACATCCCTGCCGCCATAGGCACTGTCGCTTGGAAGGAGCCCCTTGCCAAGAAATGGAGCACCGACAGGACCTGCACAAGAGGGGGGATCCTAGTGGGGTGGCGGTTAGCCGAGATCAGGTCTGGCTCCAATTGGGCACAGAGCTCATGGATTGTGGCCCTATCATGTCTGTAGGGTAGGATAATGTGCCTGTCCTCCATTGTTGCCAGGTCCACCAGGGGTCTGTACACAGGGGCATGTCTCCATCTCCTATTCATCCTCACCAGTTGAACTCTAGGGTGAAAAACGGTGAGCAGATGGTCATCTATAAACATATCCTCAGATTAATATGCCTTGCATTTTCTTTTACAGAAACAGTATGTGAACGTGTAGGACCGTTGATGTGCCTATGTCTGCTGTGATGCAGTTAGGTGCCATAGCCTGTTCCCCCCAGAAATGGCGGCCACCTGACCTGTGAAGTGGAAATGAGGTAATTCGGCTGAGGTTGTGCACCGTTGCAGGAGGAGGTGCAACACATCATTGGTTATCATTGGGGCCTAAGGCTTCCAGGAGTCAATGGTGATGTATGCCGGCGGTGACAGTACGCACCGCCGCAGACGTGACCCCCATTTTCCATCTGTTTACTCACTTGCTACCTGACCTTCAACAGGAGAGGACCTACACTGCAAGTGCTGCTGTGACCTGTGTCTGGAAGCGACCATGGCTCGAGTGTCTGGAAAAAGGGCCCCTGCCTTCACTTCTGATGAGTTGGAGAGACTAGTGGATGGGGTCCTAACCCAGTACCCTTTACTTTATGGTCCTCCAGACAAACAGGTGAGTACACCGTGAGCACGATGCATGGGCCATGAATGTATGGAGTGCTGTGTGTGTAAGCCTCATGGGGAGGGGGTGGCCGAGGGGTCCTGGGCAGAGTGCTGCATGTTTGATGGGCAATGTCTGTGCGTAAGGGGATTGGAGGGATATGGTGGGCCATGAGTGTAACAGTCTGGACGGTATGACTAATACCTTTTCTTATGTATCTTTTTCTGCAGGTCAGCGCCCATCAGAAAAAGGGTATTTGGCCTGCCATCGCCAAGGAGGTGCGGACCCTGGGGGTCTTTGACAGGCAGAGCATCCACTGTCAAAAACGGTGGGAGGACCTGCACCACTAGGCAAGGAAGACGGCGGAGGCCCAGCTGGCGATGGCCTTCCAACAAGGAAGGGGTGCTGTCGTACCCTGACCCCCCTGATTTTCTGCATCCTGGCGGTGGCCTATCTGGAGTTGGATACGCGTTTGAAGGCATCACAGCAGCTACATTGGGGTGAGTACAGATTCAGAATCATGAAGTTGCGGGAGTTGGGGTGTAACCTGAGTAGGGGATGTGGGTCTGTGGGTGCCCCTAGGCCAGGACGAACATGGGAAGGTAGGTTCTATGATGGGCAGGCTCAGAAGCACTCCAACTACATTAATGCTAGTGGGCATCTACTACTGGGCAGGGTCCTGTGGGTTTCAGTTGTGCAGCTAATGGTGTTAGGCATTGTACCTCATGGCCTGGTGACTAACTTTGTAACTGGTATTGCATGGCCTAGTGCATAGGGCTGTTAAATGTGAGTTGTGTACACCAACGGTGGTGTTGTTGCTGGCATTGACCAAGTGTATCCTCTGTCTCTTCCCCACCCTTTATGTTTTGTCGCCCTGTCCTTGTGTGCATTAGCATCATCTGGCGGAGGAGTAGAGGCACCGGTGACGGAGGGAGCTGCATCTCACATGGGCCTGGAGGCCGAATCCACCGATGGTGAGGGCACCAGGGGGACGGAGGGTGAGGGGAGCACCACGACGGAGACAGGAGGGGACAGTTCTGACAGCGACACCTCCTCTGACAGAAGCTCCCTGAAGGACATCTCTGTGTCCACCCCAACTACAGGTACAGCCACCACCCACGTACCAGCACCGCCCTCCCAGCAGCCCCTCAGCGAGTTTCCCGTGCCTGCTCACCCAGGAGGGTGGGCATCTCCTTCGCCCCAGTCACCTCAGGCCCTGCTCCAGTCAGCCATGCTGCCCTCAGTGAGGAGTCTATTGACCTCCTGAGATCCCTCTCTGTTGGGCAGTCAACCATACTGAATGCCATCCAGGGTCTAGCAGGGCATTTGCAACAAACAAATGCATTCGTGGAGGGCATTCACTCTGGCATGGCAGCCCCACAGGGATCATTCCAGGCTCTGGCCAACTCACTGATGGCAGCCATTGTCCCTGTCTCTAGCCTCCCACCTCCAACTCCCTCTACCCAGTCCCATTCCCCTCAACTCCAGCCTATCCCAAGCACACCTTCAGACCTGCATACACCCAAATCAACACACAGACGTGGCTCAGGCAAACACAAGCACCACACATCATCCCACAGCTACTCACACAAGCACCATCCAGATGCAGACATACCAACATATCCACTGCCTCCACGGTGTCCCCCTCCTCCTCTTCGTCCATCTCCCTCCCAGTAGTGTCTCTACTCACACATGCATGCACTAAATCCTCATCCACTACCCCCATCACCTGCATGCCTATCACTACATGCCCCTCACTGGCAGTCACCACCCCCACATCCATGCAAACGTCCCCTGTGTCCTCTCCCACTGTGTCTGTGCCCCCTCCTCCCAAAGTACACAAACGCAAGCACTCAGACACCCAACAGCCATCCATCTCACAACAGCATCCAACCCATGTACCTGCACCCAAACACAGCAGACAGACACCTCCTACAACCACTCCCTCTTCCTCCACTCCCAAACTTTCACCATCTTCCAGCCCCAGTGTCCATAAAAGGCTTTTCCTCTCCACCCTATTTCCTGCCCCGTCCTTCACTTTGGGCCAGGGTGGGCAGAACCCAGGCCAGCACCTCAGCCACCCAGTCCATGGTCACTGTAGTTTCTGCAGCTACTGCATGTGTGAGAGGCTCCAAGGAGGCACCGTCAGCACTGCCAGTGTGCCTGCACCACCTGCCAAGGGCAAGAAGGGGCCGACAGCTAGCAAGGGCAGGAAGGGGACACCATCCAGCAAGGGGAAGGAGGCACCACCAGCCAGCAAGGGCAAGGAGGCACTACCAGCCAGCAAGGGCAAGGAGGCACCACCAGCTAGCAAGGGCAAGGAGGCACCACCAGCTAGCAAGGGCAAGGAGGCACCACCAGCTGGCAGCAACAAGGAGGCACCACCAGCTAGCAAGGGCAGGAAGGGAACACCAGCTGGCAGAAGCAAGGAGGCACCACCAGCTGCCAAGGGCAGGAAGGGAACAACAGCTGCCAAGGCCAAAGTAAAAGGAACAGACGCCGCAGGCAGGATGGATCTGATGCCTGGGGCTGGAGTAGCATCTGGGCACACAACACCAGCCATGGCACTTCAGCCATCCGAGGCTGCAGGGGAAGGGCTGGAGCCTCCCCCCACCACTGACAGCACTGCCACCTGCACTGCCGCCAGCACTGCCACCTGCACCACTGCCAGCAGCAGCAGTCCTAGTGGGCAGCCGTCCGAGGCTGCAGGGAAAGGGCTGGAGCCTCCCCCCACCACTGACAGCACCACCGCCAGCCCCGCAACTGCCATCCACTGAGCAACCGTCACCGCCAGCGAGCAGTGTGTAGTCGTGACTACATGGCTTGTAGTGCATCCTGGCCCCTGCAACAACTGTAGGTGTGACAACCAGGTGAGAGAAAGAGACCTTGCACCATCCAGTATCTGCATCACAGGGCACAAGGCCCCCTCCAGAACCAGTGGAAGAAGGCATCCACTCACCACCTCCTTGCCAGGAAGAAGCACACTGGGCACACGCCCCCCTCCAGAACCAGTGGAAGAAGGCATCCACTCACCCCCTCCTTGCCAGGATGAAGCACACTGGGCACAAGGCCCCCTCCAGAACCAGTGGAAGAAGGCATTCACTTGAAAGACTGTGGCCTTGCACTCCCCAGGAGCAGCAGTGGGCAAACCACCCACTTGAGAGACTGTGGCTTTGAACTCCCCAGGACCAAACATTGGGCAAACCATGCACTTGTAAGACTGTGGCCTTGCACTCCCCAGGAGCAAGCAGTGGGCAAACCACCCACTTGAGAGACTGTGGCTTTGCACTCCCCTGGACCAAACAGTGGGCAAATCACCCACTTGAAAGACTGTGGCCTTGCACTCCCCACGAGCAATCTGTGGGCAAACCACCCACTTGAGAGTCTGTGGCTTTGCACTCCCCAGGACCAAACAGTGGGCAAATCAGCCACTTGAAAGACTGTGGCCTTGCACTCCCCAGGAGCAAGCAGTGGGCAAACCACCCACTTGAGAGACCGTGGCTTTGCACTCCCCTTGACCAAACAGTGGGCAAATCACCCACTTGAAAGACTGTGGTCTTGCACTCCCCAGGAGCAATCAGTGGGCAAACCACCCACTTGAGAGTCTGTGGCTTTGCACTCCCCAGGACCAAACAGTGGGCAAATCAGCCACTTGAAAGACTGTGGCCTTGCACTCCCCAGGAGCAAGCAGTGGGCAAACCACCAACTTGAGAGGCTGAGGCTTTGCACTCCCCAGGAGTATGCAGTGGGCAAACCACCCACTACAGAGACTGTGGCTTTGCACTCCCCAGGAGCAAGCAGTGGGCAAACTACCCACTTGAGAGGCTGTGGCTTTGCACTCCCCAGGACATCGCAGAGGGCATGTAGCCCCCTCCAAGAGCAGTGGTGTTATACCATCTTCCGGCTGAGGTGCCCCCCTTTTCCTTCCCCCTGATGTGCCTGTGTATCTTCGACCTCATGCCCCAGCAGTGTTCTTTCCGTATTGAGGCAGTGTGGCCTTGACCTATGTGTTATGGCCCTGTGGGCCACAGACATTTTGGAGTGGGCATTGTCCCTACATTTGTATATATTGT
Organism: Pleurodeles waltl; assembly: GCF_031143425.1. Lineage (NCBI taxonomy): Eukaryota > Metazoa > Chordata > Amphibia > Caudata > Salamandridae > Pleurodeles > Pleurodeles waltl. The sequence goes on from NC_090443.1 coordinate 333,169,975, forward strand.
ACATTCTGTTTTGTGCTTTAAGGACATATTTATCAAAATGTTTAATATTACACTCACTTTAATCAAGTCCTTTTGTCCTTGTGTTATTCCTGAGGGTTACGAGGTGGATATGTCATGTTGTTGCATCTGTTTGTGTGTATGGTGTTGGGGTGGGGGTGTTGCGTGTTGCACGTGTGAGTCACTCTCTTCCCCCCCCCCTTCTGTGCTAGGTGCGGTACTCACCGTGGTCGTCTTTGCCGCCGTTCGTGTTCCTGGTGTAGGAGGAGGTAGACCAGCATTGGAAATATGTGCAACTCGGGCTCCATGGTGTCGTGGTTCTTCCTTGAGTGTCGAGAGGTGAGTCGTTTCCCTTCTGTGTACTGTTTCCGCTGTGCTTTTGATGGCGTAGGTACCGCCCTGGAAAAGGTGGCGGATTGGCCTCTCATAATACAGTGGGCGGTACATTGTCTTCCGACTGGCAGTTGGCGGTTACACCCGCAGTGCTTGTTGCTACCGCCGTGGCGGTCGGTGTGTTAAAGTGGCTGTCTGTGTTGGCGGTTTCCGCCGTGGTCAAAATTCAATTTTTTTTTAACGCCGGCCTTTTGGTGGTATTACCGCCACTTTATCGCCGACCACCAGGGTTGTAATGAGGGCCTATGTGTGCTCCTTGCTCCTCGCAACACGACAGAGGACAGTCATAATAAAAAATCCACGATTCAGTCAATTTTTTCACATTTGCCTGCCAACCCAAAGCCTTCAATCAAAATACTCACATAGTTGGTTACATTGACCCCATTGCTTGATTAGCACTGAAAGGACTTGCTAACAGCAGTGCTTCCTTTTTTTTGTTTCGTAATTCTTTATTGAGCATATAACAGGAACATAATCAGGGCAAAAAAGGTGTAGCCAGTACAGTAAACTAAAAAAGCATCAGTCATGGATAAATAGTTGAGACACAAGGCATGGCGGTACAATGACATATCGTGTATGGCTGGAATGAGTCCATGTTTGGAAGGGCGCAGCAGGGGAAAGCCTTATCTGGGGCAGGGGTGTACTTGCTAGTGGAAGAAGGGTAGAATAAGGGGCAGAAGGCTTAGCTCCCGATGTGCTGAAGGAAAGGGACAGGCATACCATGTGGGTGTCTTAGTCGCAGGGAGAGTGGTGGTGGCTGTCTCAAGTCTATTTAGCGTATGCGGAGAGTACGCCGTGCATCAACAGGACGGGGGCCAAACATCTGGATGGGAGAGAGTAGATACTGCCAGCTGGTCACTAGCAGGGCCCTGTGCAAGGTGGTAGTGGGAAAGAAGTAAGGGGGCCAATCTAGGGACTGAGGGGTATCTGGTTACCCTATAACTAAGGTTCCCGGTTTTCCGTTTAAACTGATTTTTACATATAAGTACAGACAGAAAACTATTTTTCTTTGTCTGTATTCATAAAATATAAACAGGAGAATACTGACAAATTGTGCTGTGCAGCCCCTCTCCATCTAAGGGTTGCAGCACCAAGCCCCTCTTCCTAATCTACACCACAATGACCTGTTTAAGACGAGCTAATCGAATTGCACATCAGCAAATGTTGCATGTTAAGGGGGTGGGGGACACTGTAAGAAGTGAGAGCACTTGATGTTTAAATCATCACTGTGTCCATCCTAGAATGCATAGTAGCAGAGCACAAGGTGTTAATGTGTGCATTAGTAGTCCAACTCACTGATACAAACAGCTTAAGGCACCATCTGTCCGGTCCTCCTGGGGTCAGCGCTAATAAAGTAGCCTGTGAATACCAATGAGTGGAAACAAGGCCTGTTAGCAGGTAGTGGTGTGCTGGCAGATGGCAGGCACTGGGGAATTTCAAATGAACATGATGGTGTCTCTATTTCAAGAAAATAATTACATTCTTTGATTTGGTTAACTGCGTGTGTAATGCCAACTGCTTCTGTGCAATTAGCCCTCTCCTGCGAGATGTGTGGATCGCAGCCTCTTTTCTTTTTTGCTGTTGCCTTTGAACAGTATTTTCCCATTTGCTTTCATTCTACTTCTGAACTTCCTCAATAGCATTGTGATTCCTCTTTGCATCACAAAGGGATAGAACAGGCTGCAGGTCGACTCTGAGGAGATATTTTATAATGAAGTGTGTGTTTGATGCCATCACAATAACAAATATTTCAAACATTGCTAAAAGAAGGGCTGCATCCCTCATCACCCCCTCCTTAACCTAACACGCTCAGCGTACCCAGCATGTCTGTACAATAAATGCACACTTTTTGTTTAAAATAGAACATTCGGTGTTTCTGTGTTTTCAATTTTGTTTGGCAACTTTTTAAGTGTGTGCAGTCTTTAAAATCTCTTCATAGCCCATATCTCTCATGTATGTAATTTTAGAGCGCCTCTCTTACAGTGAAAGTTGTTGGAGCACTTCACATCACACGTGTAAATCAGTGTATAGAAATGTTATCTAAGACAAAGAGTGTAGGTGCAGGATTCACATGTCATCCATACTGGTAGGCATTTTTTAAGAGTGCTTGGTCTGGGAAACATAAACTCGAGATTCTTGACTTTACTAATAACGATTTATTTCTACCCAAACAAACCCTTTGTAGCAAAATTAGGATAAGCAAAGACTGACAAAAAACACATATGTATGCATTGTGTTTACTTAATTTGGCGTATATGTAGCTATATCTAAAGCTATAACAAGCAACTGCAAGTTTGCATTGCATATCTAATTAAATGTGAAAAAATACTAGCTGCAGCGTCATCTTTTGCTTGTGACAAAAATAAATGTGGATAAATACAGATAAAATGACCAAAATATAAATAGGGATAAATACAGACGGTAATGTTAAAAAAAAAAAAATACCATAAAATCGGAAGCCGTACTTATAACACACTAACAGTAACATGAATGTTGGGAATCTGGAAGGACTAGTAAGACTGGTCAGTGAAAGAGAAGGGGGAACAGAAGATGAGGAGAGAGAGGGTGAGGGGAGGAAAGAGGGGAAAGGGATAGCAAAGTAGGGAGGGGTAGGTGAGAGGGTAGGGAAGGCAGGCCAGGGGAGGTGTGTGTAATGGGGACGGGATTGATCAGGACATGTGGTAAGTGGGCCTATAGAGGTAGGGGTAAGATCCACTAGGCAACAGTATGCAGTCTTGCTCAGTTCCTAATCGGTTGTAGGAATGGCGCCCAGGTGGTTAGGAAGACATACACATTGTCCTGCAGATTATAGACGGTGCGTTCAAATGTTGCCGTCTGGTAGATTGCTCAGAGCCATTTGTCGTGGGTAGGGGGAGTCGTAGAGCACCAGTGGCTTAAGATGCAAAGTTTCGCCATAGCCAGTGCAGTGATGGAGTAAGCAGGCTTGCGAGCGGGTCAGCGTAGGGATGTTCCCGGTCTCGTGTAAGAAGATCAGGGTGCGCAAGAGTGGGACCCGGAGAGGGAGTATCTCTAGCAGCGATCTACCCACCGCCTCCCAGTAAAGTTGGATTGAGGGGCAGTCACAGATAACATGTATCTGATCACAATGGGCAGCAGGGCAGCGCCAGCACTGTGCATGGGGTGAGGCCTGCTGCTCTCAGTTTAGCCAGAGTCCAGTACCAATCATGGACTGTTTTGAACAAGCAGAATTTCATGCATGCCTCCCTAGCACCACGATCACGGGCCTCTAGGAGTTCCGCCCATTCCTCCCAGTCGAATTCTGTTTGAAGTTTTGCTTGCAATGAGGTCCGGAGAACATTTAAGATGGGGCGGGAGAAGAGATGGTGTATCAAGAGCGCATGTAGGCCCGGCATCACCCCACAACATTGACCCCAATCTTGCATTACGTAAGCACCAGGGAGGATGGGAAGGGCCATGGGCAGGGCCCCAGACATTGCTTGAGGCAGTGCTGTAGTTGTATACATTTCCAGCATGAGGGGAGGCCGTATTCTGCCTCCGGGGCTGTGAGATTTGAGGGACCCGGCAGTAACGATCTGTCCCAGGTGTAAAATACCTACGTTGCATCATTCCCTCCAGTTCAGCGTCTGGCCTCCTATGCAAAGTTTGGTGTTGCCCCAGAATGGTGCGTGCTAGTGAAGGTGTGTATCCACGTCGAATAAGAGATGGGCGTGTTGCCAGGATTTCACCATAGCTTGTACCACCGGATCAGCAGTCGGGATTCTGGCCTCCCTGGCGCCATAGAGCAAGCCCAGTCCATGTGGGCTATGTAGGAGGTTGCATTCTATTTGGACCCATTGCGTGGGACTACCGTCCCTGGCAGCAAGTAGCTAAGTTGTGATAGGTGGAGAGACAACGCGCAATGTTCCACAGAGGGGAGGCCAAGGCCTCCACAGGAATGATGGGCTTAGCGCTAGATAAATGGGGTTGATACGCACCCCAGGCGAATAAGTGTATGCTGCGATCAATGACTCGCAAGATGGGGAGCAGAGCAAGTAGAGGTAGCAATCCAAGAACATAAGTGAAGCGGGACTCATAAAGCCAACGAACCTTGTTGATAAAATTATCACCCAATCCGAAATGATGTAGCACTCAGAAAAGGTACCACGACTCTGTTCTCTCAAACGTCTTTTCCGCATCCCGGGAGAGGGCTTCATCAGGTAAGTCGCTGGTGGACCAGAGTGTGTGAGCCAGGGTGCGTAGATGATTCTTGGAGGAGCAGCCAGGCATCAACCCCACCTGAGTGTGGTGAACGAGGGAAGGAATAACCTTCTGTAGCCAGTTAGCCAGGACTCTGGCAAGGATTTTAATATCGCCATTCAAGAGGGAGATTGGTCCGTAATTCCCACATGGTAAGGGGTCCCTACCATGGTTGGGGAGGACCGCTATGGTCACTTTGTTGGAGATAGGTCTAAGGGTGCCAACCAAGGTCGCATCCCGGAAGGCCTCGTATAAGGAATCCACCACATTTGCACCTGCCCATTTGTAAAATTCCACTAGAAATCCATCCTCACCCGGCGCTTTGTGGCATGAAAGTTTGGTAATGGCCTGTGCAATTTCCTCCTTACTGATCTCACCCTGCAGTAAGTCTCTGCCTTTCTCTGCAAATGTAGGCAGGCACAGATCTGCTAGAAATGCAGTGAACTCACGGACAATGTCCTGGGGGCGGGTGATAATGATGCCGGTAGCAGTTTGTATAGCCGGGATGGCAAGCACTGCTTCCTGTTGGTGCAGCTGCTCCGCCAGAAGGCGGCCTTCCTTCTCCCCATGTTCATAATGGCACCCTCTGAGTCTCTGGAGAGCATATTCAGCCTTAGAGGTGTAAAGGGTGTTAAGTTCCATCTTGGCCTGTTCCAGTTTTTGGAGATTGAGTGGAGAGGGATCTGTGGTCTATGTGTGCGTGTAGTTCGATATCTGTGCTTCAAGGTCTATTTGTTGGGAGCTTTGTCAGGCATTGGCGAGGGCTACGTCTCTCAATTGGCACCGGAGGATCACTTTCACGGCTGCCCACAGCATTCTAGGGGAGGAAACAGAGCCCTTATTAACGACGAGATATGTGGAGACGTGGGCCGTAGTTGAGTTTTGCCTTGGGGAATACGGTAGCGGGAAACATTCAATCGCAATGGTTTGCATCCCGGGGAGGTAGCCCCAGGTCCAAAGTGAGGAGCACTGGAGAGTGGCCTGAGAGTGCAGCCGCCAGGAGACGGGAGTTGCCGGGTAGCGCCACCATCCCATGGGATGTCAAGAAGTAATGAGCCCTGGACTGGGAGCTGTGTACCTTTGAGATGAAGGAATATTCCCTTCCCCGCGGATGGGCTAGGTGCCATGGGCCAGTTAAGCCATGGTTAGCTCAGATGTTGTGAAAGAGGTCTCTGTCTGCCTGGTTGGAGTGATCTAAGGGACCCGTGTGGTCAAGGAACGGATGAGGAGCAAGGCTCCTATTCCCCCCCCACAAGAAGGTAATGTGAGGCTCTGATTTTAGTGAGAAGGCGTTTGAGAGAAAGAAAAAAAAACGCTTACTACCAGTGGGGGCATAGATCGAGCCTAGACATAGAACCCTGTCTGCTATCTTGACTTTGGCTAACATGTAGCGACCCTGGGTATCCGAACACGTTTTCAAGATAGTGAGGGGTAAAGACTTCCAAAAGAGGATGGCGACGCCGCAATTCTGAGTTGGGGCAGGCGCGGAGGCGCGTGGACAACTGCTATGGATCGATCATCCCACACAATCGCGGCGCAGCATATCAGATTCGAGTTGGGATAGATATGTCTCCTGCAGCAGGGCAATAACTGCCTCTGGGACTGCAGATAGGCCAGTATCTTCTTCCTTTTGATAGAGTGAGTGAGGCCGTGAACATTCAACGAGATAGCGGTCAAGTTGGAGGGGGAGCTTGTGGGATTGTTCTGTGACATCCGGTCAATGAGGTGAGTCGTCTGTAGCTTAAAGAAAGGTACCAGTATGGGCCTACAAAGTGTGAGATCCGGGAGGGGGAGTGGATGCAATAGCAAATGAAGAGCACTTGGGGTGGGGTCCCTTGGTCCCTAAGGGGGCAAGCTAATACAGTCGACAGTGAGGGGCAGAGTGGGCACTCCTTGGTGTGGTAGCGGTGTAGGATGTGGTGTGGTGGGCCGGTCGGGGGAAGGTTTAGGATGAACACAGGTGAACAGGGGCTGTGAAGGTAAGGGTGTACCGGCAGGAAGGGTAGGGGAGGACAAGGGGGAGGGGTGACACAAAGATAGTTCTGGAGTGAAGGGAAAGCTCTGGTGCCGGTGGGGATCTGTAAACTGCAGACATAAACTTGCGGAAGCCCCTGTTTGATAAAAGGGGGGGGAGGGGCAGATGCAACAGTATAGACCATACCAGTATATCAGGATAGCTGGAGTGATTGGTTTGGTTGAATGCGAGCGCAGAGGGAACGATTAGGGGGGGAGCGGGGATGAGTGCGGGCAACATGCGTAGTGGGCAAGGCGCTGCAGTGGCCACGGGAGGGGATAAGAAGAAGGAGGGGCTCCGCTCATGGGCCGGGGAGGTGACAGGGATTCCATGTCTCAGCTGGTGAGGAGTATTTGTCGGGGTGTAGAAGATCAACAGATCTCCGAGGCAATTGCCCTATATGGCATGTGGTAGGGCCAGTAGTGAGGCGGGGCTCTGCTCACAGGTGGGGGGGGGGGACGACAGCGATTCCCTGTCTCAGCTTGTGATGAGTATTCGTCGGGTGTAGAAGATCAACAGATCTCTGAGGCCATTGCCCTATATGGCATGTTGTAGGGCCAGTAGTGAGGGGGAAGCAGGTTATGAGATCGGAGGTGTGACAAGATCATGCTGCAGCAGCGAGGGTCTGGAGTATGCAGTACGCTGTGAAGAACAAGGGGACCCAGGGCAGAGATAACATAGGGGTTTAAGTATGGGGGCAAAGCTCCCAGGCTCCATTGATAGCAGATTCCCACAGGGCAGGTTAATAAGAGTCTACACCCCTTAGGACCATGATGAAGGCAGACCTCGTTATGGGGGGGTCGGAAGGCGCTAGAGTGTGGCCATGGAGTTCCTGAGGAGATTGCAACAACGCATAAGAAGTAATGATCAGCATCCCAACATGGATGAGAGAGTAGGTATCATGTGTCATAATTTGTGATCCTGTCAGAACCAACAAAAATAGTAACAGTATATAGAAAACCAAGCTGCCTGAAGACAAGAAATAACCACGGTCACAGGTTCGCTTGACAGCAACGCCAAATGTCCGGTTGTGGTATACTTATCCAGTCCAGAGGGATGACGGGAAGGGGAGGGGGTCTCTCCTTGGATGTTGCTGCAGCCACGTGGTCGAGTTCTGGTGGGGATATCTCTCAGTCCCCTGCAGACATGGGCTTCAGCGGGAATCTAGATTTGTCCTTGCCATGTTCATGGGTGACAGCCGCCAACGCCTGGAGCGCCATTTCCCTGTCCTCATGCGATCGGGGAGGTCGTTCGGTAGGTCTGCCTCTCTTAGGAGACTGAAGCCTGTAAAGGACGCAAACAGGGTGGGGGAGGTGTAGGGGAAACCGGAACTTGTGCATCAAATTATGGCGCTACACTGTTTAGAGGCAAAAAATGCCTCTAAGCAGTGTAGCGCCATTTTCTGGCGCACAACCTACCTTGACATGGCTCCTGTTTTAGTAAAGACAGGAGCCATGTCCACCACCCCAATGGCCATGCCCAGGGGACAAATGTCCCCTGGGAATGGCCATTGGGGCCAGCGCCATGGAGGGGACCCCAAGTCAGGGCCCGCGGGCGTGAAAACAAATAATAAAATACTTACCGGGACTTACCTGGGATGGGTCCCCCATCCTGTGGTGTCCCTCTGGTGTGGGTGGGGGTGTCCCTAGGGCCAGGGAAGGGCAACTGTGTGTTCTTTCCATGGTCTCTGACCATGGAAAGATGCCTACAGGTCCCCTAACGCCTTTCCATACCCATGCAGTAATAATAATGGCACTAAGCAAGCTTAGCGCCATTATTTAAGGCCCCTATCCCCGTGCTGGATTTCAGCACGGATGATAAATAAGGCGCTACGGCCATATCGTCCTTTTCTGGACGGGAATGCCTACCTTGCATCTCATTGATGCAAGGAAGGTTTTCACGTTCAGAAAACAACGCTAACCCCATAACTTTGGAGCTAGACGTGTCTCGCGCCAAAGTATAAATATGGAGTTAGGTTTGCGCTGAATTAGCATTAAAATATTGATGCTAATTCAGCTCAAACCAAGTAAAAATATGGGCCTTAATGTCCAATTGGTGAAGTTGGGGTTGCAGCGCCAGGAATGCCCTCCGCTTTTCGTTTGTATCACAGGAGAAATCAGGGGCCATTCGCAGCTCCAGACCCTCATACATATAGGACCCATGAGCGCAAACAGCGGTCAGTAGTTGTAGGACTTGGTCATGGTGAAGAAAGCAGGCAATGATATGGTGAAGTCTGTCCTCCTGGTCTTTGCGCATAGGACCTAGTCGATGTGCCCTTTGAAGCTCCAAAGGGGGGGGAATGCAGGCCTGTGATAGCAGGGGTTTTGTTAATGAGGAAGGCTTTGACATCACTACCCTCCACCCATTCTGGAAACCCGAAGAAGCAGACATTATTCCTGCAGCTTGGATCCTCGAGGTCCATGAGATTGTCCCGGAGATACTGCAGCTTGCGGTCCCTGTTGCGTGATGAGTTAAGTTTTTTTTCCATGAGGGAGAGGCGTCAATCAATATCGGTCACCTTGTCTTGGAAACTGGCAATGTCAGTACGGATGGACCTGGACTCCGCTGCCTCGTCTGAGATTCTGATATCCATGCCCTCCAGCCTCCTGCCGACCGCAGTGGTTTCCTGTACAATGGGTTCCATGGAAAAATCTGTTTTAGGTGTCTGTGTGGTTTCTTGCAGGTTGGATACCAGAGGTGCTGGGGGTCACTGGTGTATTCCGGTGATGGGTGAGGGCCTCCGAGAAGAGAAATTGGTGGGCTGGGTTGCCAGTTGACTTGCCCCAGGCATGGGTGTCTCATAGCGAAACTGCCGGGAGAAGGAGGGCGCCCCCCTCATGGGTGGAGGTGAGACTATAGGTGCTGCTGAGGTGAAGAGCACGATGGCGGAGAGAACCCCCGCTCCTGCGCCACAGGTCAGAACATAGCAGCAGGAGGTGTCAGGGTTAGAGGAGGGCCCCCAGAGAGTCACGTCCAAGAGTTCAAGCTGCCGTCCCGGTCTCTGCTCCCTGATCCGGGGTCTGTGAGGTAGAGCACGCAAAGGTCTCTGGACACTGGGCTCTCAATCAAGAAAAGAAAAACAAGGCCATGACGCGCTGGAGCGGGTCCCCTTCACCTGAAGGCGCCTCATCAAGCGAAGCAGCGGTAGACAGTGGGTGAAACAGGCCAAACGCCGCAGGTGAGCCCCAGGTTCAAGCACTGTTAGTAGGCAAAGGTGCTTGCTTCTCCCCCAGTACCACGTGGGAATGGCAGCAGGGAAGAAGGGGAGGGCCCAAGGCTCCGGTCCAGGGCCCCTTCTAGGCAATGCCCGGAGCCCACAATCCACCACTGCTCAGGGCTCTGGGTGTGTAGGCAATCCATGGGAGGGTGGGTTAGTGGAACTGGGGGTCAGACCATAGTGGGACCCATCCACCGTGCGACACCACCTAGCAGCTTCTTCACGTCTATGCGGGGGGAGCCTGAGGGGGAAGAGGAAGGAGCACCCCCGCCACCCCTCGCTCAGCTGCCACCCCCTCCTCCCCTTCCTCAGCGGATCAACAGCAGGAGGGGCCAGCCACCCGGGCTCAAGCCAGAAATTGAGCCCCCTACTCCACTCTGGGCACTAGGCCCGGAATCTGCCCAACGATTGTCCGATCAGCCCCGGGCAGCGGGAGCAGTGTCAAGTAAGATGAGGGTCCACGATGCCTCCGCCCCCACTCTGGAGGAAAGCAGCGATGTGCAGGTCTCCTCTCTCCGGCTCTACTGGCTCTGCCACCACCGTCCCAGGCCTCCGGTGCGCGGAGCACCCTTAGCAAGCGTCCATCTTCGTCTGCGGCCAGACCACGCCCCCAGCAGTGCTTCCTTAATGGAACCTTTTTTCCAGCCTCAACAGACACCTTTTGGTTCCAAAATAACATCTTGCCCCTATCCGAAAGATGACAAGGACATTGTGTTCTATGTACAGCCCTGGAACTAAATGTTCAGATTACAGGGCGACAATGCTTACTAGGAATTAACTGCATGTACACCACAATCTTGTTTTAATGTGAAAACATGTAAAAAAAAAAGTCACCATTAGAAAAATAAGTGAAGCCAAAACATAGAATCTAAAATGGAGACTAAGCGAGGGACCTAATGCACCTTACTTTGAAGAGAAAATAGAATAAAAAAAGTAACACGGTTTCATTTGTACAGGTTGAAAATAAGATATGCCTCATTTTATGTTCCAGAGCCCTGTGATTCTATTTTCTCTCCTAAACACAATCTCAGCTTCCCTACCGTGATAGCTAGCACTGCCTCCCCCCTAACCCTTCCCTCATTCCTGTGTATGATATTGCTGTTTGGCCCTGCGTATCCCCAGTGAAATCTTTCTGTTTTCTAACACTTTTCAACTTGTCACCTCTTTGAACCCCAAAAACCCATCTCTCCTTCCAGACCTGTTCTACACCAAGACCCATTCTTCCCTCCTGTGGTAATTATTACTCTGTGACCATCCCCAATCAGTGTAATCCATCCCCTCTTATGTGATATCTCTCACCCAGTGACCCTGACTCCCAAACCCCAGCATTTTCTTCTGTGACCCAAAATTGACCAAAACTCTCCTGCCATGTGACTTTACACCACATGTCCCTTTGATCAATAAAACACCCCTTTCCTGTGACATAGTCAGTAGCCCACCACTACGTCCTGTGACCCTTCTTGTCCACAAAACTCTTTTCCTCAAGCAACACTTTCAACTCTGTGACTCTTCTCTGATCACTGAAACCATCTTCTCACTTCTGTGATATTTGTCACTGAGACTCAAAAAGAACTTGAACTTTATCTCGAGAAACCGCCTCTCACGCACGCAACATTTGCCTCTTTTGCTCCTTTGGTCACCTTCTGAAAACAACTCTCTTCTTTCTTTATTGACAATTAATCCGTTGAAAGAGTGCTATGTGGGATAACGTTTACAGGCATCTATACAAATACACAAGATAACAACAAAGCCAGAAACAGTCAGTAAGAGAATCTCAATTAATAAGACTATTTGGAGCAGGCTTCTTTCTTACATTACGACTACTTCTCAGACGAAAGCTGATATATGTACATCAGCGGAAATAAATACAAGATTTTGAGTTCAAGAGGGAAAACTGTGAAAAACATTATTTCGTCTAATGCAGGGAGCACCTACTAAATGCTGAAAGTTGGTTGCTCCTAAACTACTACTCAAGCCCACCAGCGCATTCATGGAACTTTTCACAGTAAGGGCCGTATTTATACTCCGTTTGCGCCGAATTTGCGTCGTTTTTTTCGACGCAAATTCGACGCTAAACTAACGCCAACTAACGCCATATTTATACTATGGCGTTAGAGGCGAATAGCGCCAAAGTTCCCGGAATGTGCGTCATTTTTTAGCGTGAACCCCTTCCTTGCGTTAATGATATGCAAGGGAGGCGTTCCCGTCTAAAAAATGACTCCCAGGCCTTTACGTGGTATTTATACTCCCGGGCAAAAGAGACGCCCGGGAGTGGGCGTGGCTAAAAACGGCGCATTTGCGCCGCTTTTTAACGCCTGGGTCAGGCATGGCGTTAAGGGACAAGTGGGCTCAAAATGAGCCCAGAGTGCCCTCCCCTGCCCCCAGGGACCCCCCCTGCCACCCTTGCCCACCCCAGGAGGACACCCAAGGCTGGAGGGACCCACCCCAGGGACATTCAGGTAAGTATTTTTTTATTTTTTTTAAATAATTTTTTTTGGCATAGGGGGGCCTGATTTGTGCCCCCCTACATGCCACTATGCCCAATGACCATGCCCAGGGGACAGAAGTCCCCTGGGCATGGCCATTGGGCAAGGGGGCATGACTCCTATCTTTACAATGATAGGAGTCATGTTGATGGGGGATGGGCGTCGAAAATAAATGGCGCAAGTCGGGTTACGACGATTTTTTCGACGTAACCTGACTTGCCCCATTTTAAGACGCCCATGCGCCATTTTCCCCCTACGCCGGCGCTGCCTGGTGTACGTGGTTTTTCTCGCGCACACCAGGCAGCGCCGGTCTGCTTGCGCCGGCTAACGCCATTCAATAAATACGGCGCCCGCATGGCGCTTCAGAATGGCGTTAGCCGGCGCAAAACTTTTTGACGCTAAACTGCGTTAGCGCAGTTTAGCGTCAAAAAGTATAAATATGGGCCTAAGTTTTCTGAGGAGGACCATTTCTGATTTTGAGCCTCCCAGTGAGGCTTGTTTGCAAATCATTTTATGAAGGCTATGTAACCCTAAGCCTAAGTGATGGAGTCATTATAAGTCTACTCAAAAAAGCGAAACTTTGATCCACCTAAAATCATCAACTTTATACATATTACTAATCTTTCAGTCATGTTGAAAGTTATAAAGAAAATCGTGGACTTTCAGCTCCAAAAACATATGGACAGAGCTAGCTTTCTATCTTTCAGTTTGGGTTTCGAGCATGTAGTGACTCCATGCATTGCAAGGATTCTGGGATGACACCCCGATATGGGTGAAGAAAAAGCAGGCTGCCCCCTGATCATATGCAGCCTTCGGTGTTGTGAATCAGAGTCACTAACGCAGTGGAGGTTGTTAGGTGGCTATGAGGTGGTTAAGGCCATTCTGTAAAATCAATCTCAAAGAGTATATGTTGGGCCATATTTGTCTTTGCCGCTTTCCCCTGAATATGGAGTCCCAGAGTGCTTGCCTCTGTCACCAGTCCTGCTTAATAGCTACAAAACCCATCAATTCACTGCATCTGATGTGCAAGCACAGTCCTATGCAGATGACACACGTGTATATCTGGATCGGTAAGGATTACTTTAATTTCATCAATCCTCAGCAGAACCTACTAGGCAAGATTTAAATATGAATGTATTAGAGTGAGCTTCAGCTGAAAATTATCAAGATAAAGTTTATCATATTTGGATGTAAAGCCGTAGGTGACCTTAGAGCACAGTTGCTTCTACCTCTGCTAAACCAAGCATCAGGCTTGTACACTACTGTTAAAAACCTAGGTTTGCGCTTAATAGTGGGATGCACTTTAGAAGCTCAGAAAGGTGAGGCAGTGAGAAACTGTGTCCATCAACTGGGAGAACTGAAAGCAATTTTCACCTACTTTCCCTTAATCTATTAGCCCATGTTGTGGGACAACTATCAACTTTTACATTTGCTACTTCAACAGTTTTTAGGTCTGATTTCTGAAAAATGTAATAACACAGCTAGAGAGTTTGAACGACAACTGTGCAAACCATTGGTGTTCTTAAGCAGACCACGTCATTACATCACATTCCAACCGCAGACAGAATAATATTCAAATTGGTTTGCTGGATGTATAGGTGTTATCTCCATTGTGGCCTACTGTCCTTGCATCTCAGAGCCATGCCAAATTAAATCTATGGGAGGAAGAGCCTTCTCATTAGCAGACCCCATTCTGTGAAACACTCTCTCTGAACTAAAGTAGCCTACCCTACCAGCTCCGAAAACTATCCTACTCAACACCATGTAAGATCAGAATGAAAATACCTTTATTAGAGGTGGTGAGCATCTTACAATTGTTAACATGCATCTCTTTGTTAGTTATATCACTAATACCACAAAGGATTGATGTATTATGGGACAAATAGAACTGTGGCTACTATACCACATCTGATTGACCTGTAGTGGGAGAAAGTGCAGGTGTCACGACCTACTCGTTGTCTATGTCTGGGACCCACTGGAAATGTGGCGAGATCTTGGTTCCTATAGGTGCTGCCTTGACCCAAGCAGGGGTGACCCTTTCTGGTAGCCATAGTGCTGCTGATGGAGGGCACGCCAAAGGCAGTCCGTGCCCTCCAGAAGGAGTTCCCGAGGGAAAAAACTCAAAAAGGGGAAAAAACTTCAAACAGGAACTCCTGGAACAAAAACAAAAAGTAAAAAGTAAATCTGAACAGAAGACAAAAAAAATGACAATGAAAAAGCTGGAACAGGCTCAGAAAACATATAACTGACGCAGAAGAACAGGAGCGAAGATCACCACCCAAAGGAAGTGTTGCAGTGCAAAGAAAACAGGAATCACACACCTTATAAACCCAAAGAACAGGAAGTGACCGGCAGGAAGTAAAAGACACCATATTGGATTGGGAACATAGCATAGAAACCTATAGAAAAAGTCACCATGTTAAGTAAGGTTCCTAAGGCATGCAGGGAGAATGAAGGCATGCTGGGAAAGAGAATGGATCATGGACATGAAAGAAAGGCATAAATTCAGGAAGAAACGAGGAAAACAGAAAAGAACAATGAAAAAGAAGCAGAAGGTAAGTGGGGCTGAAGGAGTGTGAGGGAGGTACAAACTAGCAGGGGCGCGCTGTGCCCTGAACATGACGAGGCCCCATGCCCAATTTGGGGCCTCGAGAAAAATAGGAAATGGCAGGGGCGTGGCACGTCCTGCTCCTGCGGCCGCGACCCGAGCCGAATGCTCATCTTACAGCAGGAGTTAACAGAGCTTGATGGCAGAGCCACAAAAAACACTGGTTGGATTACAAAGGTGGGAGAAGTTATTACCTTTAGGCCAACTAGAGAACAAGAAAACCCACAAAGAGAATGAGTATATCAACTGTTAAGCATGGCCCCAGCAGCAGACACTACGGGAAAAGTACCTTAGATCAGTAATTTTCATTTGCACCCCAGCAACGACGATTTTTGAAAACCCAATAAAATTCAGAAGATAACAAACTTAGGCCCATATTCATACTTTTTTGTGACGCAAAAGAGGTGAAAACTTACAAAATACAATTATATTGTAAAATTCCACTAGAAATCCATCCTCACCCGGCGCTTTGTGGCATGAAAGTTTGGTAATGGCCTGTGCAATTTCCTCCTTACTGATCTCACCCTGCAGTAAGTCTCTGCCTTTCTCTGCAAATGTAGGCAGGCACAGATCTGCTAGAAATGCAGTGAACTCACGGACAATGTCCTGGGGGCGGGTGATAATGATGCCGGTAGCAGTTTGTATAGCCGGGATGGCAAGCACTGCTTCCTGTTGGTGCAGCTGCTCCGCCAGAAGGCGGCCTTCCTTCTCCCCATGTTCATAATGGCACCCTCTGAGTCTCTGGAGAGCATATTCAGCCTTAGAGGTGTAAAGGGTGTTAAGTTCCATCTTGGCCTGTTCCAGTTTTTGGAGATTGAGTGGAGAGGGATCTGTGGTCTATGTGTGCGTGTAGTTCGATATCTGTGCTTCAAGGTCTATTTGTTGGGAGCTTTGTCAGGCATTGGCGAGGGCTACGTCTCTCAATTGGCACCGGAGGATCACTTTCACGGCTGCCCACAGCATTCTAGGGGAGGAAACAGAGCCCTTATTAACGACGAGATATGTGGAGACGTGGGCCGTAGTTGAGTTTTGCCTTGGGGAATACGGTAGCGGGAAACATTCAATCGCAATGGTTTGCATCCCGGGGAGGTAGCCCCAGGTCCAAAGTGAGGAGCACTGGAGAGTGGCCTGAGAGTGCAGCCGCCAGGAGACGGGAGTTGCCGGGTAGCGCCACCATCCCATGGGATGTCAAGAAGTAATGAGCCCTGGACTGGGAGCTGTGTACCTTTGAGATGAAGGAATATTCCCTTCCCCGCGGATGGGCTAGGTGCCATGGGCCAGTTAAGCCATGGTTAGCTCAGATGTTGTGAAAGAGGTCTCTGTCTGCCTGGTTGGAGTGATCTAAGGGACCCGTGTGGTCAAGGAACGGATGAGGAGCAAGGCTCCTATTCCCCCCCCACAAGAAGGTAATGTGAGGCTCTGATTTTAGTGAGAAGGCGTTTGAGAGAAAGAAAAAAAAACGCTTACTACCAGTGGGGGCATAGATCGAGCCTAGACATAGAACCCTGTCTGCTATCTTGACTTTGGCTAACATGTAGCGACCCTGGGTATCCGAACACGTTTTCAAGATAGTGAGGGGTAAAGACTTCCAAAAGAGGATGGCGACGCCGCAATTCTGAGTTGGGGCAGGCGCGGAGGCGCGTGGACAACTGCTATGGATCGATCATCCCACACAATCGCGGCGCAGCATATCAGATTCGAGTTGGGATAGATATGTCTCCTGCAGCAGGGCAATAACTGCCTCTGGGACTGCAGATAGGCCAGTATCTTCTTCCTTTTGATAGAGTGAGTGAGGCCGTGAACATTCAACGAGATAGCGGTCAAGTTGGAGGGGGAGCTTGTGGGATTGTTCTGTGACATCCGGTCAATGAGGTGAGTCGTCTGTAGCTTAAAGAAAGGTACCAGTATGGGCCTACAAAGTGTGAGATCCGGGAGGGGGAGTGGATGCAATAGCAAATGAAGAGCACTTGGGGTGGGGTCCCTTGGTCCCTAAGGGGGCAAGCTAATACAGTCGACAGTGAGGGGCAGAGTGGGCACTCCTTGGTGTGGTAGCGGTGTAGGATGTGGTGTGGTGGGCCGGTCGGGGGAAGGTTTAGGATGAACACAGGTGAACAGGGGCTGTGAAGGTAAGGGTGTACCGGCAGGAAGGGTAGGGGAGGACAAGGGGGAGGGGTGACACAAAGATAGTTCTGGAGTGAAGGGAAAGCTCTGGTGCCGGTGGGGATCTGTAAACTGCAGACCTAAACTTGCGGAAGCCCCTGTTTGATAAAAGGGGGGGGAGGGGCAGATGCAACAGTATAGACCATACCAGTATATCAGGATAGCTGGAGTGATTGGTTTGGTTGAATGCGAGCGCAGAGGGAACGATTAGGGGGGGAGCGGGGATGAGTGCGGGCAACATGCGTAGTGGGCAAGGCGCTGCAGTGGCCACGGGAGGGGATAAGAAGAAGGAGGGGCTCCGCTCATGGGCCGGGGAGGTGACAGGGATTCCATGTCTCAGCTGGTGAGGAGTATTTGTCGGGGTGTAGAAGATCAACAGATCTCCGAGGCAATTGCCCTATATGGCATGTGGTAGGGCCAGTAGTGAGGCGGGGCTCTGCTCACAGGTGGGGGGGGGGGACGACAGCGATTCCCTGTCTCAGCTTGTGATGAGTATTCGTCGGGTGTAGAAGATCAACAGATCTCTGAGGCCATTGCCCTATATGGCATGTTGTAGGGCCAGTAGTGAGGGGGAAGCAGGTTATGAGATCGGAGGTGTGACAAGATCATGCTGCAGCAGCGAGGGTCTGGAGTATGCAGTACGCTGTGAAGAACAAGGGGACCCAGGGCAGAGATAACATAGGGGTTTAAGTATGGGGGCAAAGCTCCCAGGCTCCATTGATAGCAGATTCCCACAGGGCAGGTTAATAAGAGTCTACACCCCTTAGGACCATGATGAAGGCGGACCTCGTTATGGGGGGGTCGGAAGGCGCTAGAGTGTGGCCATGGAGTTCCTGAGGAGATTGCAACAACGCATAAGAAGTAATGATCAGCATCCCAACATGGATGAGAGAGTAGGTATCATGTGTCATAATTTGTGATCCTGTCAGAACCAACAAAAATAGTAACAGTATATAGAAAACCAAGCTGCCTGAAGACAAGAAATAACCACGGTCACAGGTTCGCTTGACAGCAACGCCAAATGTCCGGTTGTGGTATACTTATCCAGTCCAGAGGGATGACGGGAAGGGGAGGGGGTCTCTCCTTGGATGTTGCTGCAGCCACGTGGTCGAGTTCTGGTGGGGATATCTCTCAGTCCTCTGCAGACATGGGCTTCAGCGGGAATCTAGATTTGTCCTTGCCATGTTCATGGGTGACAGCCGCCAACGCCTGGAGCGCCATTTCCCTGTCCTCATGCGATCGGGGAGGTCGTTCGGTAGGTCTGCCTCTCTTAGGAGACTGAAGCCTGTAAAGGACGCAAACAGGGTGGGGGAGGTGTAGGGGAAACCGGAACTTGTGCATCAAATTATGGCGCTACACTGTTTAGAGGCAAAAAATGCCTCTAAGCAGTGTAGCGCCATTTTCTGGCGCACAACCTACCTTGACATGGCTCCTGTTTTAGTAAAGACAGGAGCCATGTCCACCACCCCAATGGCCATGCCCAGGGGACAAATGTCCCCTGGGAATGGCCATTGGGGCCAGCGCCATGGAGGGGACCCCAAGTCAGGGCCCGCGGGCGTGAAAACAAATAATAAAATACTTACCGGGACTTACCTGGGATGGGTCCCCCATCCTGTGGTGTCCCTCTGGTGTGGGTGGGGGTGTCCCTAGGGCCAGGGAAGGGCAACTGTGTGTTCTTTCCATGGTCTCTGACCATGGAAAGATGCCTACAGGTCCCCTAACGCCTTTCCATACCCATGCAGTAATAATAATGGCACTAAGCAAGCTTAGCGCCATTATTTAAGGCCCCTATCCCCGTGCTGGATTTCAGCACGGATGATAAATAAGGCGCTACGGCCATATCGTCCTTTTCTGGACGGGAATGCCTACCTTGCATCTCATTGATGCAAGGAAGGTTTTCACGTTCAGAAAACAACGCTAACCCCATAACTTTGGAGCTAGACGTGTCTCGCGCCAAAGTATAAATATGGAGTTAGGTTTGCGCTGAATTAGCATTAAAATATTGATGCTAATTCAGCTCAAACCAAGTAAAAATATGGGCCTTAATGTCCAATTGGTGAAGTTGGGGTTGCAGCGCCAGGAATGCCCTCCGCTTTTCGTTTGTATCACAGGAGAAATCAGGGGCCATTCGCAGCTCCAGACCCTCATACATATAGGACCCATGAGCGCAAACAGCGGTCAGTAGTTGTAGGACTTGGTCATGGTGAAGAAAGCAGGCAATGATATGGTGAAGTCTGTCCTCCTGGTCTTTGCGCATAGGACCTAGTCGATGTGCCCTTTGAAGCTCCAAAGGGGGGGGAATGCAGGCCTGTGATAGCAGGGGTTTTGTTAATGAGGAAGGCTTTGACATCACTACCCTCCACCCATTCTGGAAACCCGAAGAAGCAGACATTATTCCTGCAGCTTGGATCCTCGAGGTCCATGAGATTGTCCCGGAGATACTGCAGCTTGCGGTCCCTGTTGCGTGATGAGTTAAGTTTTTTTTCCATGAGGGAGAGGCGTCAATCAATATCGGTCACCTTGTCTTGGAAACTGGCAATGTCAGTACGGATGGACCTGGACTCCGCTGCCTCGTCTGAGATTCTGATATCCATGCCCTCCAGCCTCCTGCCGACCGCAGTGGTTTCCTGTACAATGGGTTCCATGGAAAAATCTGTTTTAGGTGTCTGTGTGGTTTCTTGCAGGTTGGATACCAGAGGTGCTGGGGGTCACTGGTGTATTCCGGTGATGGGTGAGGGCCTCCGAGAAGAGAAATTGGTGGGCTGGGTTGCCAGTTGACTTGCCCCAGGCATGGGTGTCTCATAGCGAAACTGCCGGGAGAAGGAGGGCGCCCCCCTCATGGGTGGAGGTGAGACTATAGGTGCTGCTGAGGTGAAGAGCACGATGGCGGAGAGAACCCCCGCTCCTGCGCCACAGGTCAGAACATAGCAGCAGGAGGTGTCAGGGTTAGAGGAGGGCCCCCAGAGAGTCACGTCCAAGAGTTCAAGCTGCCGTCCCGGTCTCTGCTCCCTGATCCGGGGTCTGTGAGGTAGAGCACGCAAAGGTCTCTGGACACTGGGCTCTCAATCAAGAAAAGAAAAACAAGGCCATGACGCGCTGGAGCGGGTCCCCTTCACCTGAAGGCGCCTCATCAAGCGAAGCAGCGGTAGACAGTGGGTGAAACAGGCCAAACGCCGCAGGTGAGCCCCAGGTTCAAGCACTGTTAGTAGGCAAAGGTGCTTGCTTCTCCCCCAGTACCACGTGGGAATGGCAGCAGGGAAGAAGGGGAGGGCCCAAGGCTCCGGTCCAGGGCCCCTTCTAGGCAATGCCCGGAGCCCACAATCCACCACTGCTCAGGGCTCTGGGTGTGTAGGCAATCCATGGGAGGGTGGGTTAGTGGAACTGGGGGTCAGACCATAGTGGGACCCATCCACCGTGCGACACCACCTAGCAGCTTCTTCACGTCTATGCGGGGGGAGCCTGAGGGGGAAGAGGAAGGAGCACCCCCGCCACCCCTCGCTCAGCTGCCACCCCCTCCTCCCCTTCCTCAGCGGATCAACAGCAGGAGGGGCCAGCCACCCGGGCTCAAGCCAGAAATTGAGCCCCCTACTCCACTCTGGGCACTAGGCCCGGAATCTGCCCAACGATTGTCCGATCAGCCCCGGGCAGCGGGAGCAGTGTCAAGTAAGATGAGGGTCCACGATGCCTCCGCCCCCACTCTGGAGGAAAGCAGCGATGTGCAGGTCTCCTCTCTCCGGCTCTACTGGCTCTGCCACCACCGTCCCAGGCCTCCGGTGCGCGGAGCACCCTTAGCAAGCGTCCATCTTCGTCTGCGGCCAGACCACGCCCCCAGCAGTGCTTCCTTAATGGAACCTTTTTTCCAGCCTCAACAGACACCTTTTGGTTCCAAAATAACATCTTGCCCCTATCCGAAAGATGACAAGGACATTGTGTTCTATGTACAGCCCTGGAACTAAATGTTCAGATTACAGGGCGACAATGCTTACTAGGAATTAACTGCATGTACACCACAATCTTGTTTTAATGTGAAAACATGTAAAAAAAAAAGTCACCATTAGAAAAATAAGTGAAGCCAAAACATAGAATCTAAAATGGAGACTAAGCGAGGGACCTAATGCACCTTACTTTGAAGAGAAAATAGAATAAAAAAAGTAACACGGTTTCATTTGTACAGGTTGAAAATAAGATATGCCTCATTTTATGTTCCAGAGCCCTGTGATTCTATTTTCTCTCCTAAACACAATCTCAGCTTCCCTACCGTGATAGCTAGCACTGCCTCCCCCCTAACCCTTCCCTCATTCCTGTGTATGATATTGCTGTTTGGCCCTGCGTATCCCCAGTGAAATCTTTCTGTTTTCTAACACTTTTCAACTTGTCACCTCTTTGAACCCCAAAAACCCATCTCTCCTTCCAGACCTGTTCTACACCAAGACCCATTCTTCCCTCCTGTGGTAATTATTACTCTGTGACCATCCCCAATCAGTGTAATCCATCCCCTCTTATGTGATATCTCTCACCCAGTGACCCTGACTCCCAAACCCCAGCATTTTCTTCTGTGACCCAAAATTGACCAAAACTCTCCTGCCATGTGACTTTACACCACATGTCCCTTTGATCAATAAAACACCCCTTTCCTGTGACATAGTCAGTAGCCCACCACTACGTCCTGTGACCCTTCTTGTCCACAAAACTCTTTTCCTCAAGCAACACTTTCAACTCTGTGACTCTTCTCTGATCACTGAAACCATCTTCTCACTTCTGTGATATTTGTCACTGAGACTCAAAAAGAACTTGAACTTTATCTCGAGAAACCGCCTCTCACGCACGCAACATTTGCCTCTTTTGCTCCTTTGGTCACCTTCTGAAAACAACTCTCTTCTTTCTTTATTGACAATTAATCCGTTGAAAGAGTGCTATGTGGGATAACGTTTACAGGCATCTATACAAATACACAAGATAACAACAAAGCCAGAAACAGTCAGTAAGAGAATCTCAATTAATAAGACTATTTGGAGCAGGCTTCTTTCTTACATTACGACTACTTCTCAGACGAAAGCTGATATATGTACATCAGCGGAAATAAATACAAGATTTTGAGTTCAAGAGGGAAAACTGTGAAAAACATTATTTCGTCTAATGCAGGGAGCACCTACTAAATGCTGAAAGTTGGTTGCTCCTAAACTACTACTCAAGCCCACCAGCGCATTCATGGAACTTTTCACAGTAAGGGCCGTATTTATACTCCGTTTGCGCCGAATTTGCGTCGTTTTTTTCGACGCAAATTCGACGCTAAACTAACGCCAACTAACGCCATATTTATACTATGGCGTTAGAGGCGAATAGCGCCAAAGTTCCCGGAATGTGCGTCATTTTTTAGCGTGAACCCCTTCCTTGCGTTAATGATATGCAAGGGAGGCGTTCCCGTCTAAAAAATGACTCCCAGGCCTTTACGTGGTATTTATACTCCCGGGCAAAAGAGACGCCCGGGAGTGGGCGTGGCTAAAAACGGCGCATTTGCGCCGCTTTTTAACGCCTGGGTCAGGCATGGCGTTAAGGGACAAGTGGGCTCAAAATGAGCCCAGAGTGCCCTCCCCTGCCCCCAGGGACCCCCCCTGCCACCCTTGCCCACCCCAGGAGGACACCCAAGGCTGGAGGGACCCACCCCAGGGACATTCAGGTAAGTATTTTTTTATTTTTTTTTAATAATTTTTTTTGGCATAGGGGGGCCTGATTTGTGCCCCCCTACATGCCACTATGCCCAATGACCATGCCCAGGGGACAGAAGTCCCCTGGGCATGGCCATTGGGCAAGGGGGCATGACTCCTATCTTTACAATGATAGGAGTCATGTTGATGGGGGATGGGCGTCGAAAATAAATGGCGCAAGTCGGGTTACGACGATTTTTTCGACGTAACCTGACTTGCCCCATTTTAAGACGCCCATGCGCCATTTTCCCCCTACGCCGGCGCTGCCTGGTGTACGTGGTTTTTCTCGCGCACACCAGGCAGCGCCGGTCTGCTTGCGCCGGCTAACGCCATTCAATAAATACGGCGCCCGCATGGCGCTTCAGAATGGCGTTAGCCGGCGCAAAACTTTTTGACGCTAAACTGCGTTAGCGCAGTTTAGCGTCAAAAAGTATAAATATGGGCCTAAGTTTTCTGAGGAGGACCATTTCTGATTTTGAGCCTCCCAGTGAGGCTTGTTTGCAAATCATTTTATGAAGGCTATGTAACCCTAAGCCTAAGTGATGGAGTCATTATAAGTCTACTCAAAAAAGCGAAACTTTGATCCACCTAAAATCATCAACTTTATACATATTACTAATCTTTCAGTCATGTTGAAAGTTATAAAGAAAATCGTGGACTTTCAGCTCCAAAAACATATGGACAGAGCTAGCTTTCTATCTTTCAGTTTGGGTTTCGAGCATGTAGTGACTCCATGCATTGCAAGGATTCTGGGATGACACCCCGATATGGGTGAAGAAAAAGCAGGCTGCCCCCTGATCATATGCAGCCTTCGGTGTTGTGAATCAGAGTCACTAACGCAGTGGAGGTTGTTAGGTGGCTATGAGGTGGTTAAGGCCATTCTGTAAAATCAATCTCAAAGAGTATATGTTGGGCCATATTTGTCTTTGCCGCTTTCCCCTGAATATGGAGTCCCAGAGTGCTTGCCTCTGTCACCAGTCCTGCTTAATAGCTACAAAACCCATCAATTCACTGCATCTGATGTGCAAGCACAGTCCTATGCAGATGACACACGTGTATATCTGGATCGGTAAGGATTACTTTAATTTCATCAATCCTCAGCAGAACCTACTAGGCAAGATTTAAATATGAATGTATTAGAGTGAGCTTCAGCTGAAAATTATCAAGATAAAGTTTATCATATTTGGATGTAAAGCCGTAGGTGACCTTAGAGCACAGTTGCTTCTACCTCTGCTAAACCAAGCATCAGGCTTGTACACTACTGTTAAAAACCTAGGTTTGCGCTTAATAGTGGGATGCACTTTAGAAGCTCAGAAAGGTGAGGCAGTGAGAAACTGTGTCCATCAACTGGGAGAACTGAAAGCAATTTTCACCTACTTTCCCTTAATCTATTAGCCCATGTTGTGGGACAACTATCAACTTTTACATTTGCTACTTCAACAGTTTTTAGGTCTGATTTCTGAAAAATGTAATAACACAGCTAGAGAGTTTGAACGACAACTGTGCAAACCATTGGTGTTCTTAAGCAGACCACGTCATTACATCACATTCCAACCGCAGACAGAATAATATTCAAATTGGTTTGCTGGATGTATAGGTGTTATCTCCATTGTGGCCTACTGTCCTTGCATCTCAGAGCCATGCCAAATTAAATCTATGGGAGGAAGAGCCTTCTCATTAGCAGACCCCATTCTGTGAAACACTCTCTCTGAACTAAAGTAGCCTACCCTACCAGCTCCGAAAACTATCCTACTCAACACCATGTAAGATCAGAATGAAAATACCTTTATTAGAGGTGGTGAGCATCTTACAATTGTTAACATGCATCTCTTTGTTAGTTATATCACTAATACCACAAAGGATTGATGTATTATGGGACAAATAGAACTGTGGCTACTATACCACATCTGATTGACCTGTAGTGGGAGAAAGTGCAGGTGTCACGACCTACTCGTTGTCTATGTCTGGGACCCACTGGAAATGTGGCGAGATCTTGGTTCCTATAGGTGCTGCCTTGACCCAAGCAGGGGTGACCCTTTCTGGTAGCCATAGTGCTGCTGATGGAGGGCACGCCAAAGGCAGTCCGTGCCCTCCAGAAGGAGTTCCCGAGGGAAAAAACTCAAAAAGGGGAAAAAACTTCAAACAGGAACTCCTGGAACAAAAACAAAAAGTAAAAAGTAAATCTGAACAGAAGACAAAAAAAATGACAATGAAAAAGCTGGAACAGGCTCAGAAAACATATAACTGACGCAGAAGAACAGGAGCGAAGATCACCACCCAAAGGAAGTGTTGCAGTGCAAAGAAAACAGGAATCACACACCTTATAAACCCAAAGAACAGGAAGTGACCGGCAGGAAGTAAAAGACACCATATTGGATTGGGAACATAGCATAGAAACCTATAGAAAAAGTCACCATGTTAAGTAAGGTTCCTAAGGCATGCAGGGAGAATGAAGGCATGCTGGGAAAGAGAATGGATCATGGACATGAAAGAAAGGCATAAATTCAGGAAGAAACGAGGAAAACAGAAAAGAACAATGAAAAAGAAGCAGAAGGTAAGTGGGGCTGAAGGAGTGTGAGGGAGGTACAAACTAGCAGGGGCGCGCTGTGCCCTGAACATGACGAGGCCCCATGCCCAATTTGGGGCCTCGAGAAAAATAGGAAATGGCAGGGGCGTGGCACGTCCTGCTCCTGCGGCCGCGACCCGAGCCGAATGCTCATCTTACAGCAGGAGTTAACAGAGCTTGATGGCAGAGCCACAAAAAACACTGGTTGGATTACAAAGGTGGGAGAAGTTATTACCTTTAGGCCAACTAGAGAACAAGAAAACCCACAAAGAGAATGAGTATATCAACTGTTAAGCATGGCCCCAGCAGCAGACACTACGGGAAAAGTACCTTAGATCAGTAATTTTCATTTGCACCCCAGCAACGACGATTTTTGAAAACCCAATAAAATTCAGAAGATAACAAACTTAGGCCCATATTCATACTTTTTTGTGACGCAAAAGAGGTGAAAACTTACAAAATACAATTATATTTTGTAGGTTTGTGCCACTTTTGCGGCAAAAAATGGCACAAATGTGGCGCAAAAAAGTATAACTATGGGCCTTAATATGTTGTATATCAGCAAACAGAGACATTGAACATTTGGAAGGACGAAGTTGAAAAAGTTCTATGTAGACCACTGCTTCATGTTCCAAAAAAGGAAGAGACTGACTTCTGCTCCACTGGAAAAATAGCCCACATTTGCATTCATTTTTGCCAAAAAAGATTTCGAAATCCCACTGGAATACCAATGATGGAAAAATTAATTTTATATCTGATTTTATACGTTAAGTTTGAGAAAGCTGTGTGTCATAAACTGAGACAAGTGGTAAAATAAGACAATATGTGATTATATTTTAACAATGTGCATGCATGAACTTTGCACATTCATGTTTTTTCTTTTCTTGCTCAACCAACTTGATCTAATTGCCTCTTTTTATAGCCATTATAGATTACTTAATAACATTAGACTTTATGACGGGGCTTGTTTGTTTTTATTAGTGTTTTAAATGTTATTTTTTTAACATGTTTGTGTAGCTGTACAGAAAAATATAAAGAACTGTAGAGATATGCAAAGAAAGAATCAAGCCAGCCCGGGGAACATTCTGGGATGGAAATTCAATAAAAACACATTGAACTTACCCTGTTTGACTGACTCTTGTATGTTATGTTCCGGTAATATATCCTTGAGAAAATACAGACTAAGGCTAATTTATGAGGTAGGTATGTAACGGTAGACTTCTCTCATGAAGACCAGTTTGGTGGCATCAAAGACAAAATATGTATATTTATCATGGCCCATAGAAAAGCCATTGCCGCTCCTTGGAATGTAGCTTGAAGTATTTGCTTAGCCTTGGCTAACAAACCGGAATGTATGTAACAGTTCACCTACGCAATGGCAGCCTCAGAAATGGATTTGCCCTGCTGTGGCTGGGGCTTGTCTAACATCATATCAACTGTATGTAATTACCTCTCGGGCACATTTGGTAGATTAGTACAAGTTCGGTATTTCCATGGACCGGATGATATCAGGAGAGACTGTCATTGGTAGGAAACATGGATGGCTGTGTAGTACCAACCTGTCCTTGTGTGCCTGTGACTCGCCATCAATAATGGTCTGCAACTCACTGACTCTGGGTATCTAAGCCAAAGCTACTAAAACAACTTTCCATGGCAGCTGCTGCAGAGTACCTAAATGTAACATTCAAACTGTGAGCTCAATCATATAAAAACAATATTAAGGACATAAGTAGAAAGTGAAAGCAACCTGAGAGGAATAATAATTTTCCCAGCCTTTAGAAACAGGATCTTAAACATTGATACAAATTGTTTTGTAAGAAAGCAATAATAGCTGCTTAATGCCCTTCTGTAGGGTAAGACGATTTTTAACAATGATCTTGGCTGATGCTTTCACAGAGTCCTGATAAACAGAAACACAGTAGTGTGCAAATCGTTTCTATTTTGCCACACAAGGCGCCATAGACCTTGGCTGTCTCGCCTCCATTGGATAACCATAGTCTGGGATCTTGTTTTGCCAATCACTAGACTGAAAGACCTTGGATCGGAATGTAGAAATAGGCCCTTTTGAAGGCTCATCAAGTCTGACAGGTGGAGTAGTTTGAAGAAATGTATTGAAGTATAAAATGTGTGAGAGGCATGCTTACCATACCATTTTGGAGCTATAAGAACCCATGTCATGCAGGATTGATGGATCTTACAAATTATCCGATTCAAAGGGGAAAAAACGTAGGTAAACATCTCATACAAATATAGCCACACAACACTGAGGAGGGACAGGCAGTGAAGATACCTGAGTTAGTTTGAACTTCTTTTGTTTGTGGCAAGAAGCAGTTCACTATGTGCACTCCCCTTACTTTGACAAATACCACGCTAACACCTTCCTTTCGATTTTCCATTTGTGAGTCTTCTGATGACTTCTGCTTAAAACATCTGCAAAGCCAGTGTAAGCTCTCAGCAGCAACTCTGCCACACGTACTGAGGGCCATATTTATACTTTTTGACGCTAAACTGCGCTAACGCAGTTTAGCGTCAAAAAAATTAGCGCCGTCTAACGCCATTCTGAAGTGCCATGCGGGCGCCGTATTTATAGAATGGCGTTAGCCGGCGTTAGCCGACCGGCGCTGCCTGGTGTGCGTGGAAAAAAACCACGTACACCAGGCAGCGCCGGCGTAGGGGAAAATGGCGTATGGGCGTCTCAAAATGGGGCAAGTCAGGTTGAGTCCAAAAAATCGCCTTAACCTGATTTGCGCCATTTTTTTACGACGCCCATCCCCCATTAACATGACTCCTGTCTTAGCAAAGACAGGAGTCATGCCCCCTTGCCCAATGGCCATGCCCAGGGGACTTCTGTCCCCTGGGCATGGTCATTGGGCATAGTGGCATGTAGGGGGGCACAAATCAGGCCCCCCTATGCCACAAAAAAAAATAAAAAAAATACTTACCTGAACTTACCTTAATGTCCCTGGGGTGGGTCCCTCCATCCTTGGGTGTCCTCCTGGGGTGGGCAAGGGTGGCAGGGGGTGTCCCTGGGGGCAGGGGAGGGCACCTCTGGGCTCATTCTGAGCCCACAGGTCCCTTAACGCCTGCCCTGACCCAGGCGTTAAAATCCGGCGCAAATGCGGGTTTTTTTGCCCCGCCCACTCCCGGGCGTGATTTTTGCCCGGGAGTATAAATACCACGCACATGCCTGGGAGTCATTTTTTTAGACGGGAACGCCTACCTTGCATCTCATTAACGCAAGGAAGGTGTTCATGCAAAAAAATGACGCTAACTCCATGGACTTTGGCGCTAGACGCGTCTAACGCCAAAGTATAAATATGGAGTTAGTTTTGCGTCGAAATTGCGTCAAAAAAAACGACGCGATTTCGGCGCAAACGGAGTATAAATATGCCCCTCAATTACGCTGAACCTCACTCCGAGCCTGCTGTGTCACCTGAAACAACTGTAGCAAATGTGAGTCTGCCTGCTTCTGAATGCAATTAATGAACATAATACATGGTTGTACAACACTCGCTTGTACAGCTTCTTATGAAAGGCCTTCGCTGCCTTTGGAACAATCCCAGAGAGGTATTGTTGCGCTTGGTACTTCTAACCGCTTGTTCTAAAAAATAATTCCTGGCATGTGTGCACTTAACGTCATTACAGAGGTGTCAATGGTGCTTATCACTTGCGGCTGAGAATCAAAAACAGATCTGCAAAATAATAAAGTTGGCTTGTTCCACCACTGAAATCTACACTGTGGTCTGGGCTTCCCAACACATGATCTTCCAGGCACCAGCTGTTTGAGACTTCCGGTTTCCCTAGCATGTCTTGAATTCAACAGACTCATAGTAATTGAGCATGTAGGACCAACGTAATGCATCGCGTCAACAACCACAACAACCTCATTACGTTCCTCGCTGTCACAGGATGCAAAGTATTTTAATTTAAAGACAAAACATATCCTTATGCTGCTTCACAACCACTTGAGGGGCATTATTTCATTTTAAAATGTCGACTGTTGTTTCCAGTCGCATAGCATGTACAGTGAAACCACTCTGATGGTGAAAAATAAAAGGTGAGTCTATTCCCTAGTGAATTTTGGTTTTGAGGGAACTGCTGTTTAAATTCAGGAGAACCAAGAGACTCCCAGCTGAAAAGACTCAGGACCATATTTATACTTTTTTAGCGCCGCAAACTTACAAAATACAATTGTATTTTCTAAGTTTGCGCCAATTTTGCATCAAAAAATGACGCAAATGTGGCACAAAAAGGCCCATATTTATACTTTTCGACGCTAAACTGCGCTAACGCAGTTTAGCGTCAAAAAGTTTTGCGCCGTCTAACGCCATTCTGAAGCGCCAAGCGGGCGCCGTATTTATGGAATGGCGTTAGACGGCGCAATCAGACCGGCGCTGCCTGGTTTGCGTGGGAAAAAACCACGTAGACCAGACAGCGCCGGCGTAGGGGGAAAATGGCGCATGGGCGTCTTAAAATGGGGCAAGTCAGGTTACGTCGAAAAAATCGTCTTAACCCGACTTGCGCCATTTTTTAACGACGCCCATCCCCCATCAACATGACTCCTATCATTGTAAAGATAGGAGTCATGCCCCCTTGCCCAATGGCCATGCCCAGGGGACTTCTGTCCCCTGGGCATGGTCATTGGGCATAGTGGCATGTAGGGGGGCACAAATAAGGCCCCCCTATGCCACCAAAAAAAAATATAAAAAATAAAAAATTATACTTACCTGAACTTACCTGAATGTCCCTGGGGTGGGTCCCTCCATCCTTGGGGGTCCTCCTGGGGTGGGCAAGGGTGGCAGGGGGGGTCCCTGGGGGCATGGGAGGGCACCTGTGGGCTCATTTTGAGCCCACAGGCCCCTTAACGCCTGCCCTGAGCAGGCGTTAAAAAGTGGCGCAAATGCGCCGTTTTTAGCCACGCCAACTCCCGGGCGTCTCTTTTGCCCGGGAGTATAAATACCACGTAAAGGCCTGGGAGTCATTTTTTAGACGGGAACGCCTCCCTTGCATATCATTAACGCAAGGAAGGGGTTCACGCTAAAAAATGACGCACATTCCGGGAACTTTGGCGCTATTCGCCTCTAACGCCATAGTATAAATATGGCGTTAGTTGGCGTTAGTTTTGCGTCGAAATTGCGTCAAAAAAAACGACGCAATTTCGGCGCAAACGGAGTATAAATATGGCCCAAAATGTATAAATATGGGCCTCAGTTTCTTGCATTGCCCTAGGAAATATTACCTTTATTCTTTCCTTTTATTTAAATAATTGTACTGTGTTTTAAAAATAGCTTATGCTGAATTTCGAACATAAATTGGCGTCTTTAGAAAGCACTGTCTGGAAAAGTCACCAAAAAGACGCTGTAAAATTATTTCATTCTTTAATTTTAAACAGTGATTACGTTTATTAACTATCGTTTTGAAATTTTAATTGAAAAGTCAAAGAGACAAAATGTTTATTATATTTTTGTAAACCATCCCTCCTGCGATGCCTGTGATCCTGTGACACCGTTTTGATCTCCAAAGTCCTGGACACTGCAATATCCTTGGGCAGACTATTTCTGATTAGCATTTCTAATGTGTATTCTATCCTGATTCGAATGTGTGGTCTATGTGCTTGAGGGTGGCCTGAGACAGAGGGAGGTAGCTACCAATAGGACCTTACACAATAAGATTTGACGGGTCATACACAGCATAGGGTATGAATGTACCACTTCTACTGTGCTCTTTATACATGGGATGGAGCCTGGGACATAGGATACAATGCACTTGTAACATGGTAGACTGGATATTTGTCACGTTTGTGATGGAGTAACCCATCAGCCAAACTCTAAATCAGGCCCTCTGCTATTGAATGTGAGGGCTTTTCATTATTTTGTGGGAGGAGCAAATTGATCACATTGAAAATGCTGTGGGTGAGTTATCTGTTTCTCCAAAGAGGACAAGCAGTAAGGATTCCTCTGTGCCATTGAAACTGTAGAGCACTCTGCTATATTTTGGCTGGCTTTGCACTATACGAATAATATGTGCATAAATATATACATACGTAAAAGTTACTCGTTGAGTACAGCTAGCAACTCCATCTTCTTTTTGCCTAGCTAGTGAGAGTAGGTGGTGCCAGGCCAAGCCAGGGTCTTGCTAGCATGGGTCTGCCCCACCTTTTTTTTTTTGCCATGTTCAACTTCTGGCCATAACCATCGCCACATAAAGGGCCATATTTATACTCCGTTTGCGCCGAAATTGCGTCGTTTTTTTTGACGCAATTTCGACGCAAAACTAACGCCAACTAACGCCATATTTATACTATGGCGTTAGAGGCGAATAGCGCCAAAGTTCCCGGAATGTGCATCATTTTTTAGCGTGAACCCCTTCCTTGCGTTAATGATATGCAAGGGAGGCGTTCCCGTCTAAAAAATGACTCCCAGGCCTTTACGTGGTATTTATACTCCCGGGCAAAAGAGACGCCCGGGAGTTGGCGTGGCAAAAAACGGCGCATTTGCGCCACTTTTTAACGCCTGCTCAGGGCAGGCGTTAAGGGGCCTGTGGGCTCAAAATGAGCCCACAGGTGCCCTACCATGCCCCCAGGGACCCCCCCTGCCACCCTTGCCCACCCCAGGAGGACCCCCAAGGATGGAGGGACCCACCCCAGGGACATTCAGGTAAGTTCAGGTAAGTATAAATTTTTATTTTTTATATTTTTTTTTGGTGGCATAGGGGGGCCTTATTTGTGCCCCCCTACATGCCACTATGCCCAATGACCATGCCCAGGGGACAGAAGTCCCCTGGGCATGGCCATTGGGCAAGGGGGCATGACTCCTATCTTTACAATGATAGGAGTCATGTTGATGGGGGATGGGCGTCGTTAAAAAATGGCGCAAGTCGGGTTAAGACGATTTTTTCGACGTAACCTGACTTGCCCCATTTTAAGACGCCCATGCGCCATTTTCCCCCTACGCCGGCGCTGTCTGGTCTACGTGGTTTTTTCCCACGCAAACCAGGCAGCGCCGGTCTGATTGCGCCGTCTAACGCCATTCCATAAATACGGCGCCCGCATGGCGCTTCAGAATGGCGTTAGACGGCGCAAAACTTTTTGACGCTAAACTGCGTTAGCGCAGTTTAGCGTCAAAAAGTATAAATATGGGCCAAAACATCTCTTGAGCGAACAAAATGGTGGGCAGATTAGAAACAATGTATGTGGAAATACTTTTTTGACTACTTTGTGGCCTAGTTGACTACCTAGAATGGTTTGAATTCATTTATGACTTTTTCCAGACCGTGCGCTTATATGATTGAGTGATGCTGGGTCAGGGAGCCTCACTTGCAGGAAGAATTCAAGGTAAGAACGACCCACGCATAAGGTGAAGTCTGTCTAAATGTGGATCTTAGGTATGGGATGCTTGAGGCAGAATTGTGTGCATTACCTCGTTGGCAATAAAGACAAACTGACTCTCAGCAGTGGACAGCCAGGTTCTTTGCAGGAAAAACTGTTGTCGCGAAGAACTCATATAATCCTTTTTGAGTTCCAATGCTGGGGCTCCCTTTATTCTGCATAATAAATGCAGGATTGAATGCCACCCTTCGCCTCATTGTTTTCTTCTCAGTCCTTACTGCACATTTACCTCAGTTTAAAAAACAGATACGGCCTGATTTAGCTATTGGCGGAGGGATTACTCCGTCACAAAGGTGATGGATATCCCGTCCACCGAAATCTAGATCCCATTGCCTATAATGGGATTTAGATTTCAGCAAACGAGATATCCGTCACCTTTGTGACAGAGTAATCCCTCCGCCAATATCTAATTCAGGCCCATGGTCTCCTACAATTGGTTCAATCGAATTAATTGGAATACAATTGTAAATGAGAAAAACGCAACTTAACATTGATTGCCCTTATTTTTTAAAAATATTTTTTCATTCCATTGAAATCAAAGTAACATCAGACTTGAGATAGCCTGTTACAAGGCATTGTCTTCACAAATTTCCAATTTCAGCTTATATGATGACAAACAGCAGCGTTACATGAGTATCTTGAGTTGGGTCTTGGACAAAAGAGTTTTCAGACTACGTAGCAATGAGATACCAATAGTTTGTAATCAAATAGTACACACAATAAATCAAATTGGGAGCTGCACATTTAACAGGAATCATCACCCTCATGCTGCTCAATTTTGGGGCCTCTAGAGAATAGAGCAAATTCGGCCTTGCTGGGATTCAAAACTGAGACCTGTAGGTTACACCAGGATCTTTGCAGCATCCTTATCAACCTATCACGTTAGCTTATTCCAGCTTCATATGTAGTTGTATCACATCATAAGAGAAATGGCACCTGACATTTACAGATATCAGCCCTGTTTTTCATAACTTCTGTATATCTGATTGTACAGGATATCTCTGGCCTTGCTGATTATATTTTTTACATGACTGTGTGAAGGCCACTTCCTCAGTTTGTGGAGGGCAGCAAAAAGGTGTGCAGTAAATTATACTTTATTGAGGCCAGGGTAGTGCTGGCAGAGGACGATGAGTTATTCAAACTACCAGTAATGGTACCTGTACAGTACAGATGCAGGAAACTAAACATCTGTTATAACCACGAAAGGACGGACGTTAGGTAGGAAGGAAAGCTTTTGTTATCAATTACTGCTTCTCTCATCTTTATCCCAATTTCAGTCATATCCCACTCTTAACTAAGCACCCAAAGCTGGGTGTTCTCATTAAATAGGTACAATGGGTTGATCGTAAAAGTCCCAGAAGTTGTCATTGTCATTTTCAGAAACAGTCTGAATGTCAGTTGGAGGAGGAGGGGCTGGCTGGCGCGCTCTGTGGGTGTGTCGTTTCCGTACAGGCGGCTGTTTCACCATCTTCTGCTGGGCAGCCGGTTGCTGAGCTTGGCGCACAGGTCTTGGGACACCACAGGTCCTCGCAGGAATGCGCTGGGAGTCCAGATATTGCTGTAAGTCCTGGTTAAGGCTGGCATGTGCTAGGAACGTTTGTCTCCAGATGCCTTAAAAATATATCAGAGCTGAAATCATACAGACACTAGGAAACAGGAAGTGCAGTTGTAGAGTAACCCCCTAACACATCCTTACCGCAGGAACAAAATCTCCACACCCTACCTAGTGAACCCTCATTCCCCATCCACTCTGTTGCTAGCATCAACTCATATAAGTGCTCATAAACACAGAGCCCCCACCGAATGCAAAGCACTTACCATTTTATGGACAAATGATTCCATATCCCGAATGCCCAAATTATGTCTCTTCATGGAGGCTCTCACTGACTTCATATACGCAGACACACATATTCATCCCGTTCCCTCACAATTCCTTTTGAGATAAGAATCGACCCACCAGCAAACATTTTTGTCACACATCTCCTTTGAAATGGATGTCACCTCACACTTTATGAAGATGAATGTCACCTTGCACTTCCCCACACAGATCGGTCATCTCATACTGAGGCTGCGCCCTTCCATCCCTAGAGCTCCCTGCTAAAAACAAAATGGACCCTTAAACAAAGTAGGCCCAAGACAGCCACACTTTCAGGAAACCCATAAAGTGAATCTAAATGTAACTCTTTTACATAGTCAGATAATAATCTGAAAATCTAGCAAGGATCCAGCCCTTTGGGACCTACACTGGGCATCCGCTCATTTACAAAAAATATATAAATCAGTAGACAGAAGGACTTCAGTAAATACCTGTAGAGATCTATCCAGCCAGAGCATATGTTCTTGATTGGGTTGGATAACTCTGGGACTATGTCAGGTGACCTTAATAGACAACAAAATTTAAGGAACAAAAAGAACCTTTGTGATTCACGCCAGAGCTAAATGCAGCCATTCCATGCTATGTTATGTTATGTGGATTTATACACTGAGGATCTCGTAGGCTGGTAGTAGCGCCTAATGACAGTTGTTGGCAGAGCAGAGTTCTGTATCAGGCAAGGTGGCAGAAATCACCCAAGCTTTTTTCCCCCCAGATAAAGGGGAATCAAAAGAAAAAACTTTTAATTTATTAGAAACAGTTAATGTTCTGTTACTTACCAGTAATCTTCATTACCCTGAATAGGGGTCCTCCTCGTCCCAGTCCTAACCAATGAGACTTGTCCTCCACCCGACAGGAGTAACACTGTACTTACTGAGGGAAACAGAATTACTTAGCAGCAGCAGACAAAACAGCAGACCCAAAATGGACATCACGATCCTCACACACAGAAAGAAGGTAATGAATGAGGAACCTATGAGGAGACAACCAAGTGGCCACCCTGCAAATCTTCAAAAGGGAAACCCCCCCAGCCTCTGCCCAGGAAGTGAACACTGCCTGAGTGGACCTTCCCTGGATATCATCAGGAAGGGACTCCCCCAAAGCACTATAAGCATGGGCGTTAGCCTGCCTGATCCATCTAATTAGAGTCTGAGTGGAAACATTGGAACCCTTGGAGACAGATCCACAAGCAACAAAAAGGAACTGAGGCAACCTGAATGGTTTTGTACGATCCAAATAGATCAGAAGAGCCCTCCTGACATCCAGGGTAGAGGTAAGGGGTGAAGAGGAGTCAGAAAAAACAGGCAAAACAATCTCCTGTGAAAAATGAAACAAAGAAGAAACCTTAGGAATAAATCTAGAATACAACCTCAGCACTACCCGATCCGGGAGGAATTTCAAGTAGGGAAAAACAGCCATAAGGGCACCCAACTCACCCAACCGTCTGGCTGAAGTAATGGCCACCAGTAAAAACACTTTAGCTGACAGCCAAGTCAAATCAGCCTCTTCCAGAGGCTGAAATGGTGCCCCCTGCCAGCCCTTCAGGACAATGGTCAAATCCCACAAAGGGACCAACTGCTGGACAGGAGGCCGCTGCAACCTGAAGCCCCAAAGTAATCTAAACACCAGGGGAGACAAGGCAGACAAGTCATCTGAAAAAAGAGCGACAAGCGTAGATAACCGCCCACTGAGCTGAAAGAGTGCTGGGGACCAAACCCTTCGAAAAACCATCTCGTAAAAAGTCCAGGCTCTTAAAAGGAACAACACTAGCAGGATCCTCAGAACCGACACTGCACCAAGAAGAAAAAGACCCCCAGTGCTTTTTATGAGTCTTCAAGGTAGACTGTTTCTGGGAAGACTGAATATCCAAAGCAACCTGTGGAGAACATCCTAACTGAACCAAACCTACCTGTTCAAGATCCAAGCCATCAGACATAACTGAGATACCATCAAGCCCATCAACTGAGGAACCTCAAGGGGAGAAGTCTTGTGAGGAAGAACCAGAGACTGCCATTCGGCCAGAGACAGAAGGATGGGAAACCAGTGACAGCGGGCCAGTAAGGACCAATGAGGATCACACAAGACAGTTCCACCCTGACTTTCTGCAGGACTCAGGGCAAGAGAAAAATTGGAGGAAAAGCATATAGCAGCCCCTGTGGCCATGGTTTGGACAGACCATCCACTGCCCAGGCCAGGGAAATGGAAGTTCCATGCAAAAGTGAGGGCAGTGGGCATTGTCCGGGGACACAAACAGATCTAACCAGTGAACCCGAAACCTCCTGCACACCAAGAGGAACAAGGGCTGGGCAAGGTGATACATCATAGAGGACAGAAGGTTCCTGCTGAGACTGTCCGCCCAGTAATTCAACTGCTCCCTGATGTGCACCGCCTTCAGAAGCACAACATGAGCGTATGACCAGGTAATTATCGCGGATGCAACCTGATTGGGGGACCTGCACCTCGTACCCACTTGCCTGTTGAGGTAAGCCCTGGCAACTTGGTTGTCCATCCTGACCACCACATTCCGATCCTGCAAATATGGTTGAAAAGCAAGCAAGGCCTGCACCACTGCCATGAGTTCCCTCCAATTCGAGGACTGATGATTCTCTCCTGGAGACCAAGGCTCCCCCCTCTCCAGGTGACACTGGACTGCATCCCAACCCCTCTTTCTGGCATCGGTCGCCAAAAGAACTGGGGGCGGAAGTTGGAAAAGCACTCCCTTCAAAAGATTGTCCCTGACCAACCATTATGACAGAGCCTGAGTCACATGACCTGAGAGAGGAATCAGTACCCTGTAGTCCCTGGAGCTGGGATCCCAGTGTGTGAGGATGTGATTCACAATAGGCTTCAAATGAAACTGCACCCACATGACTACAGGAGTGGAGGCTGCCAACAGACCTTGCACTCTCAACCAGCACCTTGCAGAACTGTGTGAACGAGTCAACAAGTCTAATACTGCTATCTGAAGAGAAAGAATCCTGTCATCTGGAAGAAAAGCAGCACCCAGCTGAGTATCCAGACAAACACCGATGAACATCTTCAACTGGGAGGAAACAAGGTGAGACTTCGGAAGATTTACCAGGAGACCGAAGTCGATCAAGGCCCGAGCACCAACTGCACATTTTGTTAAGCCTTCCAAAAAGACAGAGCAGTAAGCAACCAATCATCCAAATAAGGATAAAGGACAACACCTTTCAAATGCAAGAAAGCAACAAAAGGGGCCAATAACTGTGTGAACACTTAGGGAGATGTAGCCAAGCCGAAAGGAAGCACTTGAAACTGAAAGTGCTGGTCGAAGACTGAAAACCGCAGGAACGGCTGACTCTCCACATGTATTGGCATGTGGAAGTAAGCATCCTGGAGATCCAGAGTGGCTCAGATATCCCCCTTCATGAGAAGAGGAATGATTGCTTGTAGAGACACCATCCTGAAATGTTCCACAAGCAGAAACTAGTTCAGAGGCTGGAGGTTGAGGATGGGGTGAAAGGAACTGTCTTGTTTTAGGACCAAAAATAGGGTCCAGTAAAACCCCAAACCCTATTGAACTTCCGGAACCGGAACGATTTCTCATTTCAGCAACAGAAACTCGATGCCCACCTCGATACCGCGCAACTGCTCTGGATTCTTTGGAGAAGGAGTAACTCTGAATCGTGGAGGTGCAATGTGATCTTTGAATTGCATCCGATAACTATGTTCCACTACTGAAAAAACACACTCATCAGACACCACCTGTTTCCATTGTGCAAGAAAAGCTGTGAGGTGACCCCCATACTGCCATATAGTCATTTCTTCTGCTGGACAGAAGAGGCATCGGAGGAAGAGGTTCGGGCTTTATTATAGAAGGCGGCCACCTGACCATGGGCCCGTCCTCAAAAGGGCCGACAATCTGTTGTCTGAAAAGCACCACGTCTGAGAAACCCTTGGTTCTTATCCATCTTCTGTTTAAAAGAGCGAAGTCTTTTCTTCTCCTCAGCAGCCTTCTCAACCATGTCATTTAGTTCAGGGACAAGCAATTTTTGTCCCAAAAAAGGCAGTATACATATGAGGGAACACTGGCCTGATTCCAGCTTCCAAGACTTAAACCACAAGGAGCGCCTGCCCACAATTGAAGTGCCAGCAGCAGCAGTGGTGGTCCAAAGACTGTCAAAAGTAACATCAGATAAGAACTGAGACAAAAGTTCCATATTGGCCAACAAGTCAGAAGGGTCCCCATGAGCCTGAAGACAATCAAACAAAGCATGAAAGTCTTTCAAAAGAGCTTGTGTGGCATATGCAGCATAAGCATTGGCACGGATTCCATAATTAGAGGCAGCATAAGCCTGCTTCAAGGCAGACTCCACCTTTTTATCTGCTGCAATTGCCAAAATTGTTCACCTTAGGAGTTGAGGTACTTTATCCTCATATCCTTCCAACAGATACTGTTTGTGAGGAAAATGAGGAATTACCAATATCACTCCACTCCTTAAGCAGCAAATTGTGAATAACGTCTTGGAAGGGCAAGCGGTCAGAAGGAGAAGTATTGTATTGTGATAAAAAGTCCACCTCAGCCAGTAGCGGAGCAGGAAATCCCAACTGCTCCATGATATTGGACAAAACCTCCTTACCTTGATCAGACTGGATATAGCGCCCTCTACAATCAACTTGATCATCAGCATCCTCATCCAATCTCTGATGATTAGCAGGCAGATCTTTTTCCATCAAGGCAACATCCATGGCCTCCTTAACCGAGGAATGAAAATCATGCTTAGAAATATGCAGGAGTTCTTCAGCGTCCTCCAGCTCAGAAACCTGGGGATGGTGATGTTTCTCCACACGTTTAGCCATAATGCCTCCAGGAAAAGCAGGCAACAACATACACAGACGCACTAAGACGCGATACAGCAGCACACATGCTTCCTGTTATCAAGGGTATCCAGGGCAACCAGATCTCACCTTGTGAGACTGAGTGGCTTAGAAAAGCAAAATTTTGAAAACAGTCAGAGAAGAGACACATGCCAAAACGAGGAAGACGTCAAATTGGCCCCTGCATCATCCGCGCTCCGGACACCATAATAGCTCCCTGCCCCATCACATCGACAGGGAGTGCATTGGAGTGGGGAAACAGAACATCGCCGTGCACACTCGCAGCATGGACCACAAAAGAAACACAAAGTAAGGAAATAAAAGCACTGACCATAGCTCGCCAAACATATATATATATATATATCAGCCAAAGGTAATCCTGTGTTCCTTCCAGGGCTCGCCTGTCGAGGTTGGTGCTCAGTTAATGGGCACAGGACCCATTTTAAATTTCTCCAAAAAACACAATATATAAAAATCAAAGTCTGGCACTCCTTACAAAAATATGATGGTCTTCATTTATTCAAAAAAAATTCATGAAGCAGAAACATAGGGCAACGCGTTTCAACCTTCGTGGTCTTCTTCCTTGGCCCTTCTTACAATACATGTCTAACAAAGTGAGCTGCTAGGATAACTTGGGCACGGTCTCACTTGATTTTCTTGAGTACTCTGGGCAGGAGAGATAGGGGCAGAAAGGGGCAGGAGTCCTGATCTCCAATGTAGGAGAAAGGGATAGTCTAAAGAAGACAGACTACCTTTGAAATTCTAATGTGCAAAAGCTTGGACACTGCGCTTTTCTATGTTGGCGAATAGATCAAGCCAGGTTTCCCCCTCCATTGATGGAAGATGCCTTGTGCTAACTTAGAGTGTAACTGCTCTTTGTGATTTGCAAGGCAAAGTTGGTTCGGTTTGTCTGCTCTGGAGTATAAAGATCCCATCAGATGCTGTGCTATCAGGGAAATGTCCTGTGCAATCCGCCATTTCTAGAGGAGAGGAGCCTCCTGGCACAGGGTCCACATGACAGTCAGTTCTGCGTGGGGCAAGAAGAGGTGTCTGCAGATCCTTTACAGTTTCCCCCGACATCTGGAATCTGACAGATTTCCTTGGTACTGAGCCCACTGAGACTTCAGATAACATTGCAGAACCCACATGTGCCACCCACCGATGTTCACATGCAGGATGCAGAAGGCCAAGAGGTCCAGAAGCCTTAGACCCGACCTTACTGAGACCCAGGCTATAGGTTTAAACATCAAAATCATAGTCCGAATGCCTGGGCCTTGTTGAATCGGAGGGATGGCTCTTAAAAGCACCCTGTCTAGGGTGGTTTTAATGAAGTCACTGTGAAAGAGTCAGGTGAGACTTCAGCGCATTGATGGAAAACTCCAACAATATCAACATATTAGCCATCATCGGGAGTTGGTTAAGAACTGCTGAGGCAAGTCCATTTTCAGTAGCCAGTCATCAAGATATGAAAAGACTGGTATTCCCAACTGCCGCAGATGGGTTGCAACTACCACCATCATTTTTTGGAACACATAAGGTGCATTGGTAAGGCCAAAGAGGAGCACAGAAAACTGAAAATGCTCCTGACCACCTGAAACCGCAGGTTACATCTGTGGGGTTGTAGGACGGGAATATGGAAATATGTGTCCTGCAAGTCCAGTGCTACCATCCAGTCTCATGGATCGAAGGCAGACAGAACTTGGACCAGAATGACCATCTTGAACTTATCTTTCCTTAGGAAGATGTTCAGAGGGCGAAGATTTAAGATGTGAAGAAGGCCTCTGTTCTTTTTCGGTATAAGAAAGCAATGAAGTAATGAGAGTGACAACCAGTCCCCATTTCTGAAACCAGCACTCTTTATTGCTCCCTTGGCTTACATAGCTAAGCTTATACTTGGAGCATAGACAAGTGATCCTCCAGGAGATGCTGTGCTATGGTTGATATATCTGGAAGAAAGGAAAGGAAGTGTAAAGAGTAACCTTGTTCCACGGTCTTCAGCACCTATTGATCTGAGGTATTGCTGACCCATCCAGGGAGTTAAAAGGTGGTACAACTACCAACCAGTCGATTTTGTGTTATCAATGTTAAGTTTAATGGTTCTGAGGTGGCTGCAGAAGGAGGTAGCAAAATGTGAAGAGAACATTGCCTTTGGGAACCTGAACAACTGCGGACTAGTTCACAGACCTCGTCACATAAAGGACTGATATATCTGTTGCTGTTGAAAGGAATACTGCCTATGACGTTGCAGATAACCCCTTCCAGACCTATGAAAAGGGGATTGTTGTTGGGGAAGATGTCTTGTTGGTGGAGCTTATCCTAAGAAAAGGGCAGTCGGCTTACTCTCACTGAACCTTGCAAGGGCAGAGTCAGTTTTTGCCTCAAAAGCCCTACACCCACTAAAGGGTATGTCCATAAGTGAGATATGAATATTGGTGGAGAAGCTCGTGGGGCAAATTCAGGCATGGCACCTAAGCACCACACTGGTGCAGACTGCCCTATCCAGTCAGTAGTGTCTAGCCGACTTGATTGAGAATTTTGCAGAATCCTGACCATCAGAGACCAAATGTTGCAAAGTCTGACGTACTTCCTCAAGGACTGCCAGCAGGACATCCACTACTTTCTCTCATAATCCATGAAAATATCTACCCAGGAGTAATTATGTATTAATAAACCTGAAGGCCAGAGTGAACAAAGAGAAAATCCTCTTTGTAAATGCCTCCATCTTTTTTGATACTCTGTTGGATGGGGTGGATGGAAAGACATCTGATATGTATTGTAGATGCTGGTAGAAAAATTGGATGTTGGTTTGAAATTGAATGTTGTAAAAATCATTATTTCCAGAAGAAGACCTATGTCTATTGCCACCTGTGTATTAGTCAGAGGGCAAGAACCTGGCTTTGCCCAGGAGCCCACCAGCATATCTGTAAGGGCATCATTAGAAGGCAATATGGGCTGCTGAGGACTGTGCCAGATTCAAAACCTCTGTAAGGAGAGTTGCCTTTACCACTGGAGTAGGTAGGATAAGACCTCAGGAATTTTACTTGGGCTCTCCACCACGCACTTTAATGTCCATGTTTTAATCATCGAACAGCTTACTGGAGCAGCTAAATAATTCTTCAAAGATCTAAACTCTAACACTGGGCCTTATTTTGAGTTTTGTGGACTGGGTACTTTGCCACAAATTCAAGGTCGGCACCAGCCATACTTTAAATGATCATTCTCTTTTAAAATTCATTTACTTACTACAATGACTCAAGGCAAACTTGTA
This sequence comes from Pleurodeles waltl, assembly GCF_031143425.1. Lineage (NCBI taxonomy): Eukaryota > Metazoa > Chordata > Amphibia > Caudata > Salamandridae > Pleurodeles > Pleurodeles waltl. Next base: position 333,212,709 of record NC_090443.1, read on the forward strand.
CATCATACCTTTCTCCCTAAATTATTCACTTACATGCAACCTAGCATCAATCCACCTACCTCTGACAACGGCACCCATCATATGGGAGTCCTTAACCCCATCTACTCTCCACATACTATACAAAAGATTATTACCAAATGAAAGCACTGCCTGTGTTTTAACATCCTACCTTGACCAGCTGTACAGCAACCTTACTGGTTTGCACCATTCAACCTCTATAACTGCATTTAATGTCACCCGAAGGTATGTTGCCATCCATTATAACCACTAAAGATCTTTACCCCTAATATTCCCTCTCAACCAAGGATACCTCCCCCACTCATTCCATGAAGGCAAAACGTGACACTACTCTGCAAATATTTTAAGTCCAAGGTACTTGAACACCTAATAAACTATAAACAAGTCTTCAATAAGCTTACATCTACACTGGGGATAAACAAATCAAGCTACTTGCACACACTGTAACCACTCTACAAACCCATTTAACCAATCTTCTCTTCACTTCTTACCCCTCACTCATTCAGAACCCTCTTTGTTCCTTATACTTTGAAGCATACTTCTCTTCCAAAACTACAAATGTTAAACCATCGCAAGAATCACTTCAGTCACCACCACTGTCCCTACCATCATCATCACACTCTGGACACTCTTCCCTCACTATCGCTCTCTCTCCAATGTTTGTAGATTACTTCATCTGGCTTACTCTTCCTGTGCATTATCTGTCCTACTCAGTCTGCATATCAAACTTCTTGCCATCTCATCATGTGTCCTATCTTGTCTCACATTACTCTTTAAACTACTAATTAAATTCTGGTACCTATCACAAAAGCTTCAGATCTCCAATGGACTTATCTTTACAGTAGTAATTCACATATGACCTTCCAGCCCACCTAGCCACTGTCCAGTCTCACAATTCCCCTTATCCTCCACATTTATCACAAATCAGAATTTCAACAGCCCCTTCCAACCAGGCTTTGAATTTCTACACTTCAATGATACTGCAGCTTCAACTTCTTTACATATGCTTACAAAACAAACAATGAATACTCATACTCTTTGATACACCATGGTCACTTGATACTGTTGAGCATGTTGCCCTCCCTTTTACACTCATCAATCTAGGTATCACAAATGAAGCACTCAATTGGTTTTCCTCTTTTAAAATCCATCCTTCCCTATTATGTGAAGCTTTTCACTCTCTGGGCCTTATGCTTTATCAGTTGGTGTACCACAACACTTGGATCTAGGCCCTCTGCATTTCTCCCTGTACATGACACCCAGTACAGGCATCTTCTTTTTTTTAACTTTTCCCATCATCTATATCCTGATGATACACACATACTCTTCTCTTTCACCTTTGACCCACAATCCAGTCAGAGTGATATACAGCTATTTGTCACTTGTAATTAGCTCCTCCAAGACAAAAAAACAAGCACTTCCCTCAAAAGATGAATCAAAGTCTTGGCCAACTACTGCTTGATATCTCCAAGACACTCTTAACCATACACTTTCAGCCAGAAATCATGTCATACTAGTCAAAGCCATTATGAGCTCGTAAACCTTTATTACGGTCATGGATGCAGATACCAAGTACTCAACGTTCACAAAATCCATCCCCACATTGTATTCCACACATCCAAAACACTTCTCTCTTCCCTGGTACTGAGAAAGTTTGATTACTGCAATAGTTTATTAGCTGGGACCAAGTTTGTCTATTGGTGGAAGTACATTTAGGATAAGTGGTGGAAAAGAGAAATTCATGATTATGAATTATAGTCTATGAAAGTGTGACGCAAAACGAGCCAAGAACGGGAGGGTGCATGAAAGAGAGATGAGAAAAACAAATGTTTTGTCCCTTCCTTTATAAGACCAGCCCTGACAAAAGCTATGTGTCTTCACAAGTTCATGCAGCGATCCTTGCCCTGACCACCGTGGAGACTGCCAATGGTGAAAATAACCCAGTTGTCTTTCAACATATGCAGCTGCCAAGACACCATCAGAATGGGCTAAGCGTAAGATTTTCCCAATAGCATCGAGCAGACAGGGGAAGCAGGTTTTGAAGAACAGGTAATAACTTCTACAAGTCACAACGGTTCCAAACCCATTAATCAAATTAAATACTACTAAGAGACAAGGGAACTATCACTAATTCCATTAGTATTATTATAATTTGCATTAGTTCTCTTCCCATTTTTGTTACAAACATTGTTACTGGTAATACGATATCAACTAGCATTACACACTATGGGGGTTATTCTAACTTTGGAGGAGGTGTTAATCCGTCCCAAAAGTGACGGAAAAGTGACGGATTTACCACCAGCCGTATTACGAGTCCATTATATCCTATGGAACTCGTAATACGGCTGGTGGTATATCCGTCACTTTACCGTCACTTTTGGGACGGATTAACACTCCTCCAAAGTTAGAATAACCCCCTATGTTCTAATACTAGTGACACAAATACAAGTAGCACCACATTTATCACCACTTCAAGTATTTAGCAGAACAGAATAATACAGCTTGCATATCTTTTATGTGTCAACATATCTCTCTCTCTCCCTCTTTATATATATATATATATATATTTATATATATATATATATATATATATATATATATACATATATATACACATACATACATATAGATATATACGCACACACACATATAACTTTGTTTTCACTGAAAAACAAAGATTAAAGTAATATTATAGTTAGATGAAAATGTCAGTTAAAACAAAACATTTTAGCCACCCCCCTTTCACACAAAGCCTTCCCATGGGTGGACTTCCTCCCCAGCCACCACCCCGAACCAAGACACACACACGGCATTTTATTCTTCAATTCCTTTCCCTGTCCCTCAGGATTGCAAGGACCCCCAATTTTTTTATTTTTTTTATTGTGGTCCAGAAGGGCCAGAGGGTGAGGGTACACCTACTATGCTCCATTATATGGTCTTTTCTAAACATTTTCAGGGCAGAGGGACTGAGTCACCTGTGTCCTGCAGTCATAGCATTTCTTCTGATGTTGGGGCCTGCCAATCGGAGAGCTCATGAGCAAAATGACCAATAGGAGAAAGAGTCTGCTCAATGAATCATAATGCTTTATTTTTTAAATTCTCAGGCCTGCAGTACTCTTGATGGGCCTAAAAGACCAACTGCCAATATATCTCTATTTTTTAACTGTAATTTCTCCGAAACGATTGAAATGATTTACAACAAATCACAAATAGCATGCTTTCTGGGTAAAGATCTAGGCTCAGGCCAAATTTGATATAATTCTGATCAGCTGTTTTTTTTTTTTGCATTATCTAATATTCTCAATGGAAACTGCATGAGGAAATTGCATTGTGGGCTCCCCCCTTTTTCTTAGCTCCCCGTTTGACGGATCATCCCAAAACTTCACAGGAAGGAGCTGAGATAGATTAAATATTTTTGGGAAAGTACTGTGAACATTTGTGAAATGCCTCTAAAGTTATTAGCCAAACAAAAAATGCTTGTCATATTTAAAGTCTGGCCTTACAATGACCTAGCCGCCAAATATATGTGAGTGTGTATATATACGCTTAAAAAGACAATGGTTACAGGGATGTTATAGTTGGGTTCTGAACTTACTCGCACAAAATCAGAGAAATTAGCAGTTGTAGTTATAGTTATTTCGAGTAACTATAACTTGCGCCCTAAGGTAACTATAACTTGTGGCCCCACCATGTACTTTCTTCAATAACTTGACTGCTGATGTTTTATTGATATTTTTATTGACATTATAAAAGTTGTAATGAGTGCTGTAATATCTAGGGTGATTAGCAGTGCATGGCATGGGAGCGGGTCATAGTTACTTTAGGGTGCAAATTCGGCCCCAGGGACCCTATCCCCCGGGGCTCGGCATTAATATATTTATTTTTTTGGAGAAGGGAGCCACACGGTCTCCCTCCTTGGGCTGATCTTGGCCCCGTGGACCCAATCCCTGGAGCTCTGCCATCTGTCCTGAGTGCCCCCCAGAGCACCCAGTCACCATTTCGGGGGTTCCAGTCGCAGAATTTCAGAGGTGTTTTTTTTTTAATGCTTTTAAGTCCTGGCGGGGTCCATGGGGCCCGCCTAGACCAAGGCTAGGGGCTCAGTGTGACCCTTTTCTGGCCCCTTTTTTTGTGGGACTCGGCTAAAGCCAGGTCCCAAGATGGCTGCCAACACTTCCTTGTTGAAGTGTTGGCAGCCAATCAAATCAGCACAGGAACAGCTGGATCTGCAGATTATCTGCATGCCCAGATATCTCTACTTTTTGCCCTTTAATATCTCTAAAACTACCAAATGGATTTACACCAAATCACAAAAAGCACTCTTTCTGGACCAAGAGCTAGCTTTCCGCCAAATTTTGTGTAATTCCGTTCTGCGGTTCTGGCTGTAGGCTTGTTCAAAATGTTAAAAAATCCCATTGATGTAAAATGGGGAAAAAGTGTTTAGCGACCCCGCCTTTTTTTTCCTGCTTCCGCTTGATGGATCACCCTGAAACTTTCAACATTCAACACAGCAGCTGAACCGACTAAAATATACGTTTTGAAAATATTGTGAAGATTCGTCAAACAGCACCGAAGTTATTGGCAAAACAAAAAATGCTTTGTCTATGGAAAATAATGGTTCTAACTAAACACACACACACACACACACTCACATACACACATATATATAAAACAGTGAGGTATGTTTGAAGCTCAAATGATCCACAAATACTATGAAATTTGACAGTTATGTCTTGCAAACTGACACAAAATAACTTACAGGCACTTGAATACGCTGCAGACACCCAAACCATGATGTACATATCCTTTGGCCTTGTACCGTGTGGGGAGCAGAGAGTTGGGTGGCTTGCCCACCCTAAGCATGGCCAAAGGGGTTGGGCCCCTACTTCCTGCTTTTCAAGCAAAACTCTTAGGGCCTGATTAAAACTTTGGAGGAGGTGTTAATCCGTCCCAAAAGTGACGGTAAAGTGACGGATATACCACCAGCCGTATTACGAGTCCATTATATCCTATGGAACTCGTAATACGGCTGGTGGTATATCCGTCACATTTGGGACGGATTAACACCTCCTCCAAAGTTGTAATCAGGCCCTTAATCTAGTGTTTGGCTCTTCTGCCTTTTTTCTTTTTTTTAAAGTGGCTGTAACTCGCAAGTCAGGGGCAACCTAAGAGTCTGGCACAAAATTATGGTCAAATGCAGCACCTAAAATATCTGCTGGTAAGCTCTCAAGTTGGCTTCAACTTTCACAGCCACACCCAGGCATCTAGGTCCCCTCACTACCACCCTGAGGTCAGTCATCTTTGGGCCTGGCCTCCTATGGCTGCGAAAACTTTTATTTGACCAGCGCAAAACTCTTGAGCTGTTCCAACAATCACGTTTCAAGCCGGCCAGACAAAAATGTTCAGCCATAATTCAACCAATCACATTTATCACACTGTCTTACAAATTGAAAATGTGATTGACAGGTTTGACTCAAGAGTTTAAACAGATGAGATACAGAAAAGCATTGATTGTTTAAATCCCGCTCTGCTCTTTTTTCAAGCGCTAATATCTTAAAATCGAATTAAATGTTTTACACCTAACAATAAGCATGCTTTTGGTGTAAGGTTCTACGTTCCTATCAAATTTAAAGTAAATCGGTTCTGCTGTTGGGGCTGCAGAGGAGAGCAACATTTCCTATGAGAGCTAAAATGGATAATCATTTTTTTCACTCGCCCATAACTTCAAGAAATTTAGCATGCCGAAACATAGCTGACCAAAGTCACAGATTAACAAGGTTTGTGCAAATCTGTCAACCAGGTCAAATGTTATAGGCAATTCAAAGTTGCACACAACTAAAAAACAAAACACTGCCACTCACTCAGATGCACACACAGGGCTAGAATCAGGGATTGGAACACACCAATAGAGACAATGATATAGTGACACAGTTCGGTTTCCAACACAGGTCCAGGTCTGCGCACACCACCAATCACTCATATGGACACTTAGGGCTCAGAACCCTTCAAAGAGTCAAAGGCACAGTGAAGCGATTAGCCTCCAACAAAGATTCAGGTTTTAACACACCACCACTCACTTCGGTGCACTAAGAGACCCTACCCTCCAATGGAGCCAACAGTAGAGTGAAGCAAATCAGTGTCCAACAGTTAAAGTGAAGTAATAGTTCGCAATTGTCATAATGTTACTTTACGTTAAACAAAAACTTCAATGTAATTCAATGAAAAAAACAAAGGTTAAATGACATTACAGTAAGGTGAGAATGTATGTTAAAACATACTCTTTTAAATAATTAGAACTGCTGGAATTCATTAGTTATATTTATCTCAAGTAAATGTAACTTACGCCCTCGCATGCACTGCTAATTACCTCTCATACCATATTTCATGACATGTTTTATGACTTCATTGAAAACATCGGAAATTAAATCACTGATGAAAACACTGTGCATAACTATAACATCCCTTTAACTTCGTTTTTTTCACTGACTATATATAAAATTGTAAATCTAAAAAATGTATCACTAAAATCACTAACACATATAGTGAAAATCATATGAAATATTTGGAATTTGGATGTCGTTTTGAGTGTAAAAGAAAATTTATTAAATATCACTTTCCACAGAAAAGCAACAGCTGAAAATTCCATGCTTTATGCTAATAGAGGGCATCCAAAAACATTGAAGTGGAACATCCCATATGGTCGGATGTTGAGGGGACTGAGAATATGATCCACAGAGCATGAATTTGGAAAAGAATCATAAAGAGTGATAACAAAAATTACTTCTGATGGATATCCACAAAGTGTCCTTGATGAGCCATTAATAAGATCCAGAATGAAAAACAGGGAGTCTCTCCTGTATAAGTACAAAACGACTATTTTAGGAGTGCAAGCAACTGATTGCCAGGACACCAATATATGTAGATTGCTCATGGAGTACACCTTGGGACACTGATATAAAACATATGTACTGAATAGGAATTACCACATTTTTCAACATGCTTAAAAATCTAAAGGACACTGTGGGGCCACATCCTAACATCACATATCGGAGAACTGCAACCCTGGGGGATATTTTACTTAAATTTTCCACTCAACCTAATGGTGATCTACTTGGCCCGGAAACTGGTCTCAAATGTGTGATCCTAGGCAAATACTTTATTTTACAGAGTTGCTTTTTTTCTTCATTATCACATATGAGAGCATGTTAAAAAATGTGAGTTCATCGTTTCTGCTGTACAAAAAAACTATTTTGTTTGATTTAAAAAACTAAACTTTTGCTCCAAGTACAATAAGAATCTAGCCCACATACAGCACACGTGACCCCCGACTTACCTCTTAGCTCAAGAATAGGATTCTACTAAGGGCAGGTCAGGAATGTTTCTCAATGTGTGATTAAAAAGTCACTTTCGTTAAATATATGACTAAGCATGATGTGGTAGTTCAGTTATTTGCAGACAGCACATTTTCCACTGAAATGGCCACAACCTTTCCCACTAGCATGCAATTTTACTGATATAACTAAATAGTGTATAAACAATTATGTGTGGAAACTGACTTTCAGCAAAATATTTATTACTTGCACATCACAAAGTAAAATATTCTGATTTGTTTTTATCCTATTAAAATCTTTGTTTCGAACACACAGAATTGCAGAAATTGTAGTTCTAATTGCTGAAATATATTGAGAAATATTTGTACAGTTCATTAAAAAAATTATTAAATGTTGTGTTACAAAAAAATCAGCCACTCTAGAGCCTTCCAATTCACTCTATTTATACAGCATACTTCACTTTACAAAATCCTCTAACTTTGCAGTTAGAGAAAGAAAAGTAAACACCAATCTCAAGGATAAAAAGCAGCAAATTACAGGAAGATATAAGATGACATTTGACCTCTGTCTTTGAATGCAGAGCAAATGTTACACAATAAAAACAAGACTTAAACAAGATTATTGCTCATAAATGTTCTTTGTCAACTCGCCAGAACAGGGCAGCAGTCCCTAAATATAGCTCGCCCCGATAAACTCTGACTAAAATCTGAATCGCGATAGTGAGTGGGTGAGTACATTTCTTGAAGCATATATATAGACACACACATATAAAAAAAACAATGCCGGTCACCACTGGTTAGTTATAGGTAGGATCATTTTTCTATAGGAAATGCATTTTTTGGCTAGCTTGCACGTGGAAAGTTTCCAGGTGATCCGTCAAGTAGGCACTGAGAAAAACACGTTTTCCCCATTTATTTTTCCATAGAAACTTTAGGCACTGCTACAACCCAAACCACTGAACAGATTTACACCAAATTACACAGAAATCTAGATCCTGGTATAGAGTTCTATTTTGTGATTTGGTGTAAATCTGTTCAGTAGATTTGGAGAAATTAGGGTTCAATGAAATTGTATATTTCACACCGCAGAGGATCTGTGGAGCCGACAGATCTCAAAGTGAGAGCTGACTGGCTGCCACCACCTCAACCAGCAAGTGGTAACAGTCATCTAAGGACTCAGGACTTTGTCCCAAATCCTAAGAAAAACAAAAAAAAAACCTAAGGTGGCAGGGCATAGATACCCAGACTCCCTAGGCTGGGTAGTGGGGTCCCAAAGAGACCCTGCTGGCTCCAAAAACGTTTTTTTTTTTTTTTTAAATTGCAGCTAATTTACAGAGGATCTGGAAATGCACACCTAAATGAAAAAAACAGAATACACAATCTCCTGCGCCCTTGGTCATTTTCAGCCCCGGGGACCACATCTCCCGGGGGAAGATGTATTTTTTTAGGGGAGAGGTGCCTCAGTCCCCTCCTCCCTGGGCTTTTTTTGGTCCTGGGATCCTATCTCTGGGGTCCAAATTATTTTTTAAGGGGAGGGGTGTGTGGCTTCTCCTCCCCAAGCCACTTTCTGCCCTGGGGACCCCATCCCCTGGAGCCCAAAGGGTTTTTTGGAGGAAGGGCAATGCCCCTTCTTAGGCCATATTCGGCCCCGGGGATTCCCCCCTCTTGGGCCCACTGTATTTTTTAAGGGAGGGCAAACCATGCAGCCCACCTCCCACAGATCCTAAAGGCCTTTGGGACCCAATCCCCTGGGGCCGCCAGACTAATTAAAAGGGAGGGGGGGTCATGTGACCCCCCACCCCTTCCTGAGCCTTTTGTGGCCCCAGGGACCTCATCCTCCAGGGCAAGCTCACAAGTAACCCACCCCCGAGACACAGCGTACACCGGCACAGGCAGGAAAACGTGTATTTGCTCCTGCCAGGCAGGAGCATTTTCAAAACTCCCACCACACGGGAGCAAACACAAAGGGGGTCATTCTGACCTCGGCGGTAAAAGGCTCTTACCGCCGGTCAGAAGTCCGCCATTCTACCGCCGCGGCCGCGGTAAACCACCGCGGTCATTCTGACCAACAACTGCCAAACCGCCAAAAACCCGACATCCACGGAAGGCCGCATCAGCGGTCAGCGATAAACTGGAGATGACCAAACCTCCACCGTCACGCCAACACAAACACGCCCATGCCCATGCCATTACGACCCACGAATCCACGCGGCGGTCTTTCAACCACGGTATTCCATTGGCGGTACACACCGCCGCGGTCAAAATACACACACCTTTACAAAACACAGCCACATTGGACAATTCGAAATACACACACCTGATACACATACACACACCACACCCACACATCCAATCAACTATAAAACACACACCCACATCACCAACAAACCCCCACTACTAGAAATTCGGAGAGAATGCGAGAGAGAGAGAGAGAGAGCCCAGCTATCGAAAACCCCAACACACAGAGGAACACAACACCATCACCCACACTACATCCACGCACAAAACACCACACACCACCACACACACCACACTCATCACCACAAACACCACCCCACACCACCCCATGGCACCCCAAAGACACCCCAGGTTCTCGGACCAAGAACTCAGGGTCATGGTGGAGGAAATAATTAGGGTAGAGCCCCAGCTATTCGGCACACAGGTGCAGCACACCACAATAGTCAGGAAGGCGGAGCTATGGCAAAGGATCGTCGACAGGGTCAACGCTGTGGGACAGCATCCCAGAAACCGGGAAGACATCCGAAAGCGCTGGAACGACCTACGGGGGAAGGTGCGGTCGATGGTGTCAAGACACAACATCACTGTGCAGAAGACTGGCGGCGGACCCCCACCCACCCCACCCGAATTCACAGCATAGGAGCAAGAGGTCTTGAACATCCTGCATCCTGAGGGCCTCGTTGGAGTAGGCGGAGGAATGGACTCTGGTAAGTCGAATCCCAACTACTTCACCCCCCCCCAACCACCAGCATGCTAACCCACACCCCCACCCTCACCCCCAACCCCCCAGCACACATCCTCCCTGCCAATGTCTCACCAGCACAACCCACCCAACACAACACCAATCCCTGAATGCCAACACAAACCATGGACACCCGTCACCCAAGCATGACCACTGCACATACCCATCCCCCCCCACAAACCACCCTCACAACTCCTCCCACAAGGGAATGCCAGCACTGGGGTACAAGGGCACCCACAAATCGCACGCCATGGCACACACAGAAGCAATAACCATACTCTTTTACACCTGCAGGGCCCGAACGCCAACACACCGGCCAGGAGGGTCCAGATTTGTCCATCCCGCCCCCAGAACAGGCCCCCAGTGATGACAGCAGCTCTGTCGACCTAGAACCTGATGACCAGCCCGGACCATCGGGGACCTCTGGACAGTCGGTTCCCCACACACAGACACAGGCCACAGCAGACCCACCCCCCTCTGGGAATACCAGCACAGCTCCCACCCAGCGGGCCCATGCCTCTGTCTCCAGGACACGTCAATCAGCGGTGTGTCCGCCACTACAGGGCACCCAGGCTGACCCACCACCCCAACAACAACAGGGACCTGGGGGCAGTGGTAGTGGGCACACCGTCCAGGGGACAGAGGCCCGGGGAAACAGGGCAACTGGGAGGGCTACTGTGCGAGAGGGGGTTGACCGGCCCAGGGAACCCACTCTCCAAGAGGCCCTCACCACCATCATGGGAGCATACCACCGCTCCCAGGAGACGATGGCGATGGTACTGGCCAGGTTCCAGGAGATCCAGGCACAGCAGGAGGAACGGTACATGGGGTTCAGAGACGAACTCAGGAACATCGGTACCGCAATGGGGACCATCGTCCTGGCCCTCAACCAGATAGTCACCACATTGCGGGACCATGTGGCACCCCAAAGGGCCCCTGTCACCAGCCCGGACGACGAACAGCCTACCACCTCCGCCGGCGCTAGTAGACAGGAGGCCCCCACACCACGACAGGCCACCAGAACCCCACCTCCTGCTGAAGATCAACCACCCCGCAAGCGGAACCTGAGATCACACAAGAAGACAGAGTAGGATTCCAAGACCCCCGCCAGCAAACGATAACCCCTGATGTCATCCCACTGTCCCACATTGTCACCCTGTCCAACCTTGAACTGCCCCTGCTTCATCCTTCCACAGGCATATGGGCAATGCACCTGTGCTACTGAGAACTGGACTCTGCCATGGACATTACTCCACCCCCACCCATCACCGTTTTACTATCATGGACCTATACGCAGCACTTAAAATAAATCACCAATTGCACTTCAAACGTCAGGAGTCTGCTTGTATTCTTTACAAATGTATTACACATAACGGTGCAATAATGTTCATTTACATTGTGATGACAACATACCAGTGTCAATAAGCATTAGTCCATGGGCAAACAAAGCAGAAGTCACGCTGTGGGTCATACAGCTCTGAAAAGGGAAGGGAAAGTCAAAAATCAGTGAAAAGGAACTGGGGGGAAACATAGAAAGTAGAGATGCAGGAGGCCAGAAGTAAATGTAAAATGGCGTGGGTGATTCTTACCTGTGTGCTACTGAAAATACTGTTGTATAACTGTGTCCCTGTTGTCCGTGTCGTCCCCGTCGTCTTCCTCCTCTTCACTCTCCACAGGCTCCACAGCTGCTACAACACCACCATCTGGACCATCCTCCTGCAGGAAAGGCACCTGGCGTCGCAATGCAAGATTGTGAAGCATACAGCAGGCCACGATGATATGACACACCTTCTTTGGTGAGTACATGAGGGATCCCCCTGTCATATGCAGGCACCTAAACCTGGCCTTCAGGACCCCGAAGGTCCGTTCTATAATCCTCCTAGTTCGCCCATGTGCCTCATTGTACCGTTCCTCTGCCCTGGTCCGGGGATTCCTCACTGGGGTCAATAGCCAAGGCAGGTTGGGGTAACCAGAGTCACCTATTAGCCACACACGGTGTCTCTGTAGCTGTTCCATCACATAAGGGATGCTGCTATTTCGCATGACATACGCGTCATGCACTGACCCCGGGAACTTGGCATTTAGATGGGAGATGTACTGGTCAGCCAAACAGACCACCTGGACATTCATCGAATGGTAATTTTTTCTATTTCAGTACACCTGCTCATTGTCTTTTGGGGGTACTAAAGCCACATGGGTCCCATCAATGGCACCAATGATGTTGGGGATATGTCCAAGGGCATAGAAATCACCCTTCACAGTGGCCAAATCACCCTCCTCAGGGAAAACAATGTATCTCCGCATGTATTTCATCAGGGGACAAAACCTTAGAAAACATAGGCTGAGACATCCCTGATGACATGGCCACTGTTGTCTGAAAAGACCCACTTGCCAAAAAATGGAGTACTGACAGAACCTGCACCAGAGGGGGAATCCCTGTGGGTTGGCGGATGGGGGACATCAGGTCTGGCTCCAGCTGGGCACACAGTTCATGTATAGTGGCTCGGTCAAGTCGGTATCGAAGTATAATATGTCGTTCTTCCATTGTCGACAGGTCCACCAGCGGTCGGTACACGGGAGGATTCATCCTTCTCCTCGCAAGTCCCAGCGGACGGTGCCTAGGAAGGACAACATGGAGCACAGAGTCAAGCAACCCACAGGTTCGTTCCCACAGCTTGCACAGTACACGAATCGCTATGCATTGACAGGCGTGTATGAGTGGCAATGCAAGGCCTAGGCCTGTGTGACGCAGTAGAAATCGTGCCATGTGGGCCCTTGAAATGGCGACTGCCTGACCTGTGAAGTGTGACAGTGGGATGTGAGGTCACTGCGCTGGCGTGGCACACCGTGGCGGTAGGCGGTCGAAGACCGCGGCGCAAAGCAGCATTGGTTAACATTGAACCCTATGGGTCTCAGGAGCCAATGACAATGTGCGCCGGCGGTCGCGGTACGCACCGCCGCGGGCGTGACCGCCATTTTCTATCTGCTTAATCACTCGAGACCTGATCATCCACAGGAGAGGACCTGTACTGCAAGTGCTGCTGTGACCTCGGTCTGGAAGAGACAATGGCTGCTGCAACTGGGGAAAGGGCCCCTGCCTTCACTTCAGAAGAGTTGGAGAAACTTGTGGATGGGGTCCTGTCCCAGTATGCGCTACTCTACGGTCCTCCAGAACAACAGGTAAGTACACTGGGTGCACGTTGAATGGGCTATGCCTGGGTTGTGTATGGTGGATGTAAGATGGTGGGGTGGGGAGCGAATGAGGAGTGCAAGGCACGACAGATGAGAGCATGTGCCACATGGCAGGGTTGGGGGGGGGGGCAATCACATCTAACATGCAGAAAAATGTTGAAATTTCCTTTCCCACCCTGTACATGTCAAATAGGTCAGCGCCCATCAGAAAGTCGACATTTGGCGTGCCATCGCCAAGGACGTCCGGGACCTGGGGGTCCACAACAGACGGGGCACCCACTGTCGAAAGAGGTGGGAGGACATCCGCCGCGGGACCAGGAAGACCGCCGAGTCACTGCTGGGGATGGCCTCCCAACGTAGGAGGGGTGCCAGTCGTACCTTGACCCCCCTGATGTCCCGGATCCTGGCGGTGGCCTACCCCGATTTGGATGGGCGCGTGAGGACATCACAGCAGACACAAGGGGGTGAGTACCAGCACATTCTGCTATCTTTACACGCAGTGGAGGCGTCTGGGTGGGGGAGGAGGGCTGTGGGTGACATTAGGCCAGGGTGCTTTCTGTAGTGTAGTCCCCTCCTTTAGGCATGGCCCTGTGCCCCCGCCCCCCACCTCTGTAGGGTGCCAAGTACAGCAATCCATGGTCCAGCATCACCCATGTGCGCATTTGTTGTCCACAGACCTGTTGGCCTAGTCACAAGTACTGAGTAGTGTACCCCGATTGCGCGGCGTAGTGCATGAGGCTCCTGTGTCTGTCCTCTCCGCCAACGGTGTTGACAATGCATGCACTCAACCTGTTTTTATTTCTCCCCCCACCCTTTTTCTTTATCTTCTTGTGCATGTGTGCATTAGCATCATCAGACGGAGGAGAATTGGCATCGGAGCACGAGGGAGCTGCAACTCACAAGGCCCCGGTGGGCCATGGTACAGACACCGAGGTCACCAGTGATACGGAGGGCGAGGGGAGCACCACAACGGGGACCCGTGGTGACACCAGCGACACCGACACGTCCTCGGAAGGGAGCTCCCTAGCGGTGGCGGCAACATCCGGGCCCCCCGCCTCTACAGGTACAGCCGCCACCCAGCGCACCAGCTCCGCCCTCCCAGCAGCCCCTCAGCCTTCGCTCCGTGCCCGCTCGCCCAAGAAGGCGGGCATCTCCTTCGCCCCAGGCACCTCAGGCCCTGCCCATGTTAGCCCTGCTGCCCTCAGTGAGGAGGTCATTGACCTCCTACAGACCATCATTGTTGGGCTGTCTACCCTTTTGAATGCCATCCAGGGGGTAGAGAGGGAGGTGCATCGGAGCAATGCATACCTGGAGGGCATTCATTCGGGTCAGGCTGCCCATCAACGATCGTTCAATGCTCTGGCCTCAGCACTGACGGCAGCCATTGTCCCTGTTTCCAGCCTCCCTCTTCTAACTGCCTCCACCCTGTCTCTGTCTCCTGTTCCTCAGCCTATCCCATCCACACCATCAGACCAGCCTGCACACACCTCAACACCCAAGGGCAGCTCATCCAGACATAAGCACCACAGATCACACAAGCATTTACCCAAGCAACACCCAGATGCAGACATGCCAACAGTCACTACCACCCCTGTGTCCCCCTCCTCCTCGTCTCCCTCCTCCCTCCCTGTGACGTCTCCACTCACACCTGCATGCACACCACCATCAGCCAGTACTTCCATCACCAGCACACCCTCCAGTACAGTCCGCACACGTGCAGTCACCACCCCCACTGCCATTTACACGTCCCCTGTGTCCTCTCCCACTGTGTCTGTCACCCCCTCTTCCAAGACACACAAACGCATGCAGCCACCCACCCAACTGCCAACCACCTCACGACAGCCTACGTCACAAGCACCTGCACCCAAAGACAGCACAGCTGACTCTCCTACACCCACATCCTCTTCCTCCACTCCCATACCCACTACACCTACCCTTTACATTGGTCCTAAAAAACTTTACCTCTCCAAACTTAACCTCTTTACCCCACCTGACCCACCCCCTCCATCTGCTAAGAGTCCCAAGAGCACCTCAGCCACCACCAGCCCTGCTTCAGGTGTCACCATTGTGCACGGGTTTAGGAGTCCACCCTTTCCCAGCACTGATACATCGGCCAGCAGCAAGGGGACAGCCAGCCCCCCCCCTGGAAAGAGGACCCGTAAAATCAAGGGCCGCCGCGAGAAGACTGACACGGCTGCCCCCAAGGAGCAAAGTCCTGGGCCGTCACCTGCCACAACATCCAGGGGAAGCAAGGGCCAGAGAGCCTCATCGAAGGAGGGCAAGGGCAGCAGGGCGGAGAAGTCAGCCAGCAGGGGCGCGGACCAGGAGGGCCCCACAAGCCCCATCCCGGGTGTGAGGGAGGACACCCACGGGCCCAGGACTCCGTCACAGAAGGGTCCAGCAACTGCACGGTCGGAGGGCGACTAAGCAGGTAGTCCTGGCCAGGTCTGGCTCCCTTGAATGACTGGACAAGCACCGCTGAAGAGGGCCCCGCCGTGCAGAAAGGCACTGCTGAAGAGGGCCCCGCCATGCAGAAAGGCACCGCTGAAGAGGGCCCCGCCGTGCAGAAAGACACCGCTGAAGAGGGCCCCGCCGTGCAGAAAGGCACCGCTGAAGAGGGCCCCGCCGTGCAGAAAGGCGCCGCTGAAGAGGGCCCCGCCGTGCAGAAAGACACCGCTGAAGAGGGCCCCGCCGTGCTGAAAGGCGCCGCTGAAGAGGGCCCCGCCGTGCAGAAAGGCACCGCTGAAGAGGGCCCCGCCGTGCAGAAAGGCACCGCTGAAGAGGGCCCCGCCGTGCAGAAAGGCACCGCTGAAGAGGGCCCCGCCGTGCAGAAAGGCACCGCTGAAGAGGGCCCCGCCGTGCACAAAGGCACCGCTGAAGAGGGCCCCGCCGTGCACAAAGACACCGCTGAAGAGGGCCCCGCCGTGCAGAAAGACACCGCTGAAGAGGGCTCCGCCGTGCAGAAAGGCACCGCTCCGCTGGGCCCCGCCGTCTCAAGCACCGCTCCGCTGGGCCCTTCCTGTCAAGCACCGCTCCGCTGGGCCCCTCCTGTCAAGCACTGCTCCGCTGGGCCCCGCCGTCTCAAGCACCGCTCCGCTGGGCCCTTCCTGTCAAGCACCGCTCCGCTGGGCCCCGCCGTCTCAAGCACCGCTCCGCTGGGCCCTTCCTGTCAAGCACCGCTCCGCTGGGCCCTTCCTGTCAAGCACCGCTCCACTGGGCCCCTCCTCTCAAGCACCACTCCGCTGGGCCCTTCCTGTCAAGCACCGCTCCGCTGGGCCCCGCCGTCTCAAGCACTGCTCCGCTGGGCCCTTCCTGTCAAGCACCGCTCCGCTGGGCCCTTCCTGTCAAGCACCGCTCCGCTGGGCCCTTCCTGTCAAGCACCGCTCCGCTGGGCCCCGCCGTCTCAAGCACCGCTCCGCTGGGCCCTTCCTGTCAAGCACCGCTCCGCTGGGCCCTTCCTGTCAAGCACCGCTCCGCTGGGCCCCTCCTGTCAAGCACCGCTCTGCTGGGCCCTTCCTGTCAAGCACCGCTCCGCTGGGCCCCGCCGTCTCAAGCACCGCTCCGCTGGTCCCTTCCTGTCAAGCACCGCTCCGCTGGGCCCTTCCTGTCAAGCACCGCTCCGCTGGGCCCTTCCTGTCAAGCACCGCTCCGCTGGGCCCTTCCTGTCAAGCACCGCTCCGCTGGGCCCCGCCGTCTCAAGCACTGCTCCGCTGGGCCCTTCCTGTCAAGCACCGCTCCGCTGGGCCCCGCCGTCTCAAGCACCGCTCCGCTGGGCCCTTCCTGTCAAGCACCGCTCCGCTGGGCCCGCCGTCTCAAGCACCGCTCCGCTGGGCCCTTCCTGTCAAGCACCGCTGGCCCATTGACAGTGCCGGTTCTGTGTCGAGCTAGTGTTCACGCTGCACTCGGGGCACCCTGCCTCCTCCATTACCTGTGGAGTCTGTGATCCACCTGATGGCCTGTGTCTCTGCACTCCCCAGGATGGCACAGTGGGCAGACCACCCACTGTAGAGACTTGTGAGACTGTGGCTTTGCACTCCCCAGGATGGCACAGTGGGCATGGTGGACCCTTTGTGGATCTGGCGTCGTGGACTCATGTGGCTGAGGTGCCCCCCCTTCCCTTCCCCCTGAGGTGCCTGTAGTTTTGTCATCTGATGCCCCAGCAGTGTTCTCTCCAACGGACTCAGGTCTCCTGTGTGGGCTTTGCCCATGTGTTGATACACTTTGGCCCACGGACAGTGGAAATTTAAGTGACTGTGCAGGACTTATTGCCTATGTTTATCGGTTTCGCAATGTTCTTACTTGATTTTTTCATCGACCGCCAGGGTCAGAATGACCCCCAAAGTCTGCTCCCTACCGGCAGGTACTTCGAAAATGCTCCTGCCGCTGGGAGCAGACTTCTGATGTTACCCTGCCTGCAACGATGTGGCAGGGAAACAGATAAAAATATTGCTCTTGCACAAAGGGAGCAGCATATTTAACTGCTCCCTGTGGGTGGGAGCAATGCTGGCTCACGCTAGAACTGGGGAGCGGGCTGGGACACTGGGGCTTTGGGGATTCCCCTTTGGCCCCCAATGAGTATACTGTGGGTGCCCTGGGTGGACTCCATCCCCATCCTGGAATGGAGTCCCCAGGGCCATATAAGGCTTGGGGGAACATGCGCCCCTCTACCATATAGAAAAACAGTCTTGGAGTTGTGGGGCCCCCAGGGCCAGGCCCTATGGACAACATGCCGCCGCTTCTGGCCGAAGGCAATGTGCAGTTTGGGGTTAGCTGCCTTGGGGAGAGAGGGTTGGCTGTGAGCAGCGAAGGGTTGACTGCTTACAGGGGTTGGCTGCAGGGCCTGGCTGTTGCCAACACCCTGCCTTCCATGACAGAAGGCCCCGGGCAGGTTGGGGCTGCTTCCCTTAAGGGGGGTTGGGCATAGGCCAGGCCTTGTGGCCAACCCTCACTGCACAAGGCCGAAGGCTGTATGCACGTTGGGGTGGCTGGATGCAAGAGGTTGGCCGCTGGCAGGTCCCTGCAGCCAACATTGTGATGCACAAGGCCTTTGGCCATGCGCGGTGGAGGGGTTCTATTTACATATAATTAAATGTTACTTTATGATAAAAAACCCTAGAAACTCTTTGAAAAAAAAACCTAAAGGTTAAAGTAGCTTTATAGTTAGGTTAAATGTTCAGTAACAACGTAACTTTTTAAACTAAAAAAAAAACACTGAAATTCACCAGTTACCTCAAGTAATTATAACTTGTACCCTAAGGTAACTATAACTTGTCCCTTCGTCATGCACTGCTAATTACCCCACATATTACATCTCTCATGACATCTTCTATGACACCACTGATAATATAACTGCATTATTTGAAGTGAAATTATTGATGAGAAAACTGCACATGGCAGGAGCGCAGGGTATAGTTACCTTAGTTATAGTTACCATAGGGCACAAGTTATAGTCACCTGAGAAAAATATAACTGATGAATTTCTGTGGTTTTCAGAGTGTTATACTGCTACTGAGCATTGCTATAAATATAGTCAATTAGACAACTAAAGTTAAAAACGTATAACTTGCGCCATCTGCAGTGTTCGCTTTGTCACTCATTTTGATTATTCTTCTACCAATGGCACATTTGATTTTTGAGCATAAAGATGGCAAGAAAAACCTTGAGATAGCCACCAGCCAATTGCATTTGTAAACTAATTCAGGCGCAGTCTAAAATTCCTCTGGGAGCTAAAATGAAAAAATACATCTTTTTCACCCATCACCTTAACGTTTCTTCCCTTGCGCAGATCTGAATGAAAATTGGTATGCCAGACCTTATCTGACTATGCGGTTTGAATGCTGGATTTCATACAAGTTAATCAATTAAAGGCAAAGTATATACAAAACAAAATATGCCTCTTTAATATTGAAATTTATATTTGAAACATTTGTCCAGTGTTACAATGAGTAACAATTTACAAAGTAATCTATCACAAAATGTTCAGACATACACTGCAGTTTGCATTTTCTTGCCACATAATTTAGTCAACTCTACTGCATAGTTCGGTCCTCATTTGCAATATAATCCCAGTGGCCCTTGTTATGGTTCAATCAACCCAAGCCTGAAAAAGCCTTGGAATTCATCAGTTATGCTATGCAATGCACGCCATTACCCATGCCCCCTGTCCATTTTTGTTCTTGGTAGACAGCCTTTTTGTCCTGTGCCACTGGCAAAGTAGTGTATGGAGCATAACGAGCAGTGAGAGTTACGGTGCATGTTTGCATACCATAACTGGTGAAATACAGCCCTTTTTCAGGTTTGTGTTTATTGAAACCATAAGTAACCTTTAACAGTGATTTACCCAGTGAATTGCTAGGGGTGATTAACTGTGTAATGCATTTACCCACCATGTCCTCATTACAGGCCGCTACACGCGTTCAACCATGCACAGCACGGGTTGGTCACAAAGCATGACCTTTGGCCTGGTCCTGCAGTAGCATCTTGTGCATCTTCCCTGGGCTGGCTTTAGGGCGGTGCGAGCAGTGTGGCCGCACCGGGTGCTGACCTGGACTGGGGGGCGCTGGCCTCAGGGGGGGCGCTGTGTTTAACAATAACTTATGAAACTCGCGATTTAAAAGCACCTGCTGAAAATCCAGCCTTCACAAACAATTAAAATGTCAAGATACCACTTGTGATTAATGTTCCTCCTAGGGATAGAGAAGGAAGTTATAGCGGCAGCTTTGACTTGCCATAAAGCAGCAGAGAGGGTTAATATGCCTGCTGCAAAAAACTGAAGTATATTTTACAAGGATGGCTGAGTGGATTAGTAAAGCCTACCTTTACAAGTGCCTTAAAAAAAATGGATTTATGTGAAAGGGGGGCTATGGAGAGATGAGATGCACATTTGCCTGGTGGTAGTGAGGGAATCTGAGGAGGTGGTCATGGGGTGGCGGGCACCAAAAAAGACTGTCGCACAAGGCGCCACCAGCGGGAAAGCCGGCCCTGCATCTTACCCAACTGTGGCTTTGTTTTACTTTTTTGTTTTGTAGTAAAAATAATTATCTCCAGGAAAACTGCAATTTTAGGAAAAGTAATGCCTTTCTCCTAATACAAAATGGTAGTCCCCTAACCGGGATTTTCAATTGCATCGAAATTTTAGCAAGCTACATTTCTTTTCATCTGTTTTTTTACCACAATTTTACATGCCTCTGACTCCCCACAAACACATCCCCAGGGTCCAGCACCTTTCAAAATTGACTGCTATGGTGAAGAATTTTTCCCACCTTCTTGAAAAACACGAATCTGCCTAAAATTGCGAGTTTCAAAACTGCAGGAAAAATAATTATCCCCTTCGTCAGCAAATCAAATTTCACTAAAATTTCAAATGTAGTTGAACGAAATTACGATTTTGGAAATCATGCTTTTGAACGGCCCAGGTATGTGAAGGCATTAATCCTTTGAAACACACTGGTCACCTTTTTCAAACGTTAATATTTTAAAAACTACCAAACTGATTTACACCAAACTGTGAAAAGCATGCTTATGATTAAAGTTCTACTTTTAATATCAAGTTTGGCATAAATCTGTTCAGTTTTTGCTGCAGATGTGAGCAAAAGTTTCCATGCAACCTAAAATAGGAAAACATATCTATTTCACTCCTCCTCCTTCTCCTTACCCCTTTACGTTTGAGTGCCAAATTTTGCACAGATCCATACTTGAGGAACAAAGTTATAGACAAATCAAAAAATGCCTTTACAATTGAATTTGCAGCTGAACTATAACTACACAGTACTGATTGCCACTGCGTAACACAGATGTGCAGAGTATAATTCTATGGGCTAAAGAAACCCCATCCATTCATTAGAGGGCTATTGCAAGTCACCAAGGAGTTATGTGACCATCCAGCGCAACAAGGCTGAAGATGGAGTTCCTTTGTAGAGTCATGGAAAATGATGTGACATGAACACCCTTCTAACATGTTTTATTCCTTATAATACAGGGTCAGAGCATCACCTATCCCACAAACCACTAAAATCCTTTGCATCTTGCTCCTTAATTTGAAAGAGGTTGCATAGTTGTAGATATAAAGGATAAAAACGGAATCTATATTACAAAATTAAACACACAAAAAAGCAGCTGTAATTTGATTGAATACATTTTTAAATCAAGTTAATATAAATCAGATTGAAAAGGGACTGTAGCTCAGAATTAGTAACGTGCACAGATTATTTCTTTCTTGTAATCAAATAAGTGCAAGAAATCAATACTGGTTCACAATAACAGTGCAGAAAATGTGCTGCATAATTTGTTTTTTCTTGTACATGAATTAGATAACTATGCTGCACAATTTGGTAGTACACTTCTGCATCTGCAGGGTAACTTGTGGCTGCCATAATGATGTAACACATATTTTACAGGGATCCATGAATCATTTTTCATATTTGAGTTCCCTGAAAGATATCGGATTTCTTACTACTGCATTTGATGCTACAGTGTGTGTGTGTATATTTATTCACTGAAAAAACAATGGTTAAAGTGATATTTAACTTAGGTACTGGAATTAGACACAAGCTAGTGTTAAAAATGTTTTCAAAAACACTGAAATACGCCAGTTATGGTTTAGAGAACTATTCCTTGTGCCCCCACCATGCACTGCTTATGACCTCACACATTACATCACTCACAATATTAAATAACATCATAGATGACATCACTGATTATGTTTAAATAAAATTGTTAAAATTACTAATGAGATCAACTATGGTTTCTGACAGTGTGCTACAGGCTTTGTCAAAGAGAAGTAATAAAACAACCCAAATCAATGGCTGAACTCTTATCATCTTGTCTGTAAACTTGCAAAAGAAACTGGATATTTCATAGTGCTGGCTCCTCAGATTAGCTGTGAGCAAGACTTCCATCTTGACCTCAAGTGACTTATGTATGTCTATGCCCTGAGTCCCCAGCCTTGCCTCCCATCTTCTCACTTGAGATTCAAGATTGTCTGAACCCAGATCATTCATGATATATCGATCTGTCTGATTCTGCATTTCTCAAGCATGAGTCCAGAAGAGGAATTATTTCATCAGAGAATACCCCATTCCCAGGTTTTGATACAAAACCCCATGTCTGCAGTATTTGCAGATTTTCCCTCCTAAGACAAACTTGATCTGCAGATCACTAAATGAGCAGAGTTGGCCATGGTTGAATAAATCACCCATCCTTCATCACCTCCGCATGCACCCATAATTTACAGACTCCGTCATGGAATACTGATGGAAGAATGGGAGATCACCACAAGCTATACCTATTATATCTAGTAATACCTATTTTGCTCTTAAGCTGTTTCCACATCTTAAAGGCTGCTCTACCTGACTTGAATTTCTACTTCTTGTAGTAGCTATGCTCCATGTTCCTCATAACACATCCTCTGGCATTCTCTCTTGAGAGTCAGTTCATAAATAGACAGCAACTTTAGACATGAGTGGAACTCTCCCTGTCTGTAATCAGAATCCCTATGTATTGCGAAAGTGCTGACCAGTTATATAGCTTGAAATTAGGGACTGCCCAGCTCCCTCTGTTTCTAGGCAGCACCAAATATTTCAAAGTCTGCAGTGTCCCTTTATACTGGCATACGAAGTTGGTACAAATAGTATCTAGCTTTTTAAGCCATAACATTTCTAGTTCTAGTGGGATGACTCTAAATAGATAGAGTACCTTTGGTAAAATAGTAATTTTTATCATGTTACATCTCTCTGTTAGGATGCGATGTAAGCCATTCACTCTTATTAGGCCTTGTCTTATCTTTCCCAATAATGGAGAAAAGTTTCAGTGATGTACCCCACTTGAGCTGTAATCTTAATTCCCAGATAGGTTGCCTTGTCCACTCTACAGCTATCCGTCATTACAATATAACTAGTGCACACAATCTGAGTTTTCTCTTTATTCAGATGATACCCTGAGATTGCCCCAAACAGCTCAGCCTCTTTTTCTACTTCCTCCATAGTATTCTGACATTAGCAAAGTGATATTATCTTCATACAATAACACTTTAGTGTCGTACTTCTTTACCCTGGCTGGTATAATAGCCTGGTTCCTAAAAAATTGGATCATAAATGGGTCAAGATATAGCGCAAACAGAAGAGTACAGAAACATCCCTGCCTAGTACCTCTTGTTAAAGCAATCTTTTCGGACTCCCTGCCCATAATTTGGAGTTGGGTTATAATATAGTGCCTTTACAATCCTAATCAAGCCTGACCCAAGCCCCGTATGACTGAGCACTTCACAGAAATATGCCCAGGAGACCCAGTCAAATGCCTTTTGTGCATCTAGAAGGATCATAATCAGAGTTCTCCATCACTTCTGTAATGTCGAACAGTGTAATGGCACGCCGAGTATGGCCTGTAGTCCCACACCCTGGTATAAAGACGTGCTGCCAAGGGAAGACCAGCTGGGCCATGACACTCCCCATACATGTCACGAAGACCTTAGTGTACAATTTGGCATCTGAGTTTACAAATTAAATCGCCTTACAAGACCCAGGAGTCTTAGGGGGTTTCCCTTTTTCCTAGAGACCACTATATTTGTACTTCCCCATCAGGCTGGGGGGGGACTCCCTCCTGCTGGACACCAAGAAATGTACTCAGCAAGTCTTTGGACAACTCTGGGAAAAAAAGTTCTAAAATTCTAATGGTATTTTATCAGGCCCTGAAGCTTTTCTGGGAGCAAGTGATTTTATGGAATGTATGATGGAACAATGAATGCTGGAACAACGCATGCCTGAACAATGCGGTTGGAACAACGACTGCGTTGTTTTCACAAATGCCTTTACCACTCATGCCTTTACAGCGGTTTTTCGTTGTAAAAGCATGCCTAGTAAAGTCATGTGTGGGAATGGCATGTGTGGTTCTAGCATGCACCCCCCCCCCACCTGCACTAAGGCCCAGAAGTACCCCACCCCTAATACTAAAACTACCCCGGATACCTCCCACTCACCCTGAGACCAAAACCCTTCCCTGACCTTCCCCACCCACCCTAAAAAGAACCGAACCCCCATCCCACCCCTAAAACAAAACTACCCCGATCCCCCCGTCTCCACTCCCAAAAACCAAACCAGCCCGATCCT
Source organism: Pleurodeles waltl (assembly GCF_031143425.1). NCBI lineage: Eukaryota > Metazoa > Chordata > Amphibia > Caudata > Salamandridae > Pleurodeles > Pleurodeles waltl. The sequence goes on from NC_090443.1 coordinate 333,237,328, forward strand.
CCACGAACCCTAAAAACAAAAGTACTCAGATCCCCCCACAACCAAACTACCCCGATCCCCCACCCCCAAAAACCAAACTATCCCAACCCCCCCACCCACCCCTAAAAACCTAACTACCCTGATCCCCCACCTCCAAAAACCAAGCTACCCTGATCCCCCATCCCACCCCCAAAAACCTAACTACCCGGTCCCCCTTACCTCAAAAACCAAACTAACCCGAACCTCCCACACCCAAATAACCAACTACCCCAATCCCCCACCCCAAATACCAAACTACTACGTCCCCACCCCCAAAAACAAAAGTACCCCAACCCCCCCAAAAGAAACTACCATGACCCCTCCACCCCAACAGCAAAAGTACCCCGACCCCCACCCCTAAAAACCTAACCCGATCCCCCACCCTAACCTCCAAAAAACAAACTACCCTGAAGCCCCACCCCAAATACCAAACTACCCACACCCCCAAAAACCTAACTACCCCGATCCCCCACCTCTAAAAACCAAAAAACCCACCTCCACCCCAAAAACAAAAGTACCCCGACCCCCCCAAAACAAAACCACCCTGACCCCCTGTCCCTAAAAACAGAACTGCCCGATCACCCTGCCCCTAAAAACCAAAACTACTCCGATCCCCTCACCCTGCCCCTAAAAAACCCAACCTACCCCGACCCCCCAACCCCTGCACCAAGCCCTTAATCCACCCCACCACCCCTAAAAACTACCCCAACCTTACCCCCAAATACCAAACTACCACGCCCCACCCAAAAAACAAAAGTACCCCAACCCCCACCACCCAAAGCAAAACTACCCCGACCCCCCCACCCCCAAAAACCTAACTATCCTGATCCCCCCACCCCAACCCCCCCAAAAAAAAACTACCCGATCCCACACCCCCAAAAAACAAACTACCCCCACCCCCAAAATCCTAACTACCCCAATCCCCCACCCCTAAAAACCAAACTACCCTGCCTCCACCCCAAAAACAAAAGTACCCGACCCCCCAAAACAAAATTACCCTGACCCCTCCCCCTAAAAACTGAACTGCCCCGATCCCCCTGCCCCTAAAAAAACAGAACTACTACGATCCCCTCACCCTGCCCCTAAAAAACCCAAACTACCCCGACCCCCCAACCCCCGTCCCAAGCCCTTAATCCACTCCGCCACTCCTAAAAACTACCACCAACCCTGCCCCAGCCCCACTTACCTGACCACCTCCTCTCCGGTTGAACTCTCCCTTTTTCTCTGCCTTAACCACGCATGTGCGTTGTTCAGCACATGCATGGTTAAGGCAGAGAAAAAGGGAGTCATTGTTAACAGAAGCATGTTTCCGCTTGCGCTAACAATGTAATCGTTCTTCTGGATGTTTCCCGATTTTAGAACCTCTCTTATTTTGTCAAAAGTTATGGCTGAATGTGAGGCTTCAGACTCTTCACCTTCTTAAAGCCCCTTACTAATTCCCCCCAGAAAACACCCCAGGCTGACCCTGTGAGGAAACAATATCATCCTTATATAAGTCCTCATAATAGTTTTCAAACATCTTAATTATAGTGTCTGGGGTGGTTGTCAAGCTGCCATTCTTTCCTTCCATAACCTCCTGTTGAGTTATGCGAAGTGCCAATAATCTGCCCACTATCTCGCCATACTCATAACTCACTAAACTATGGGTCTGATATTTCTCCGCCAGTACTCTACAATGGTAGCTGTTGATCCTGGCCTTAGCGACCACTATTCTTTGTTGCATTTCCTGGTCGTTCTGCCCCCCCATGGTCAACCTAATGTGTTGCCCTTACATTTCTGATGGCTTGGCAAACAACCACTAATCTCCCTGGTCTGCTACCTCGCGCTATGAGGCAAAACTGATAGTCTTGCCCCTAACCCCAGCCTTGAAAGTGTCCCAGACTGCCTCTCTGAAGCACTGTTCCTATTTGCCTCCAAGAAATGCACAATCCATCTTCTCGTGGTCAATGCAGTTGGTGTTTAAGAGCAGTTTCCTGTCAAATGTCCATTTCTACTGAATCCGACCTACTGAGAAGTCCGAAACCTGAAATTTCTAGGATCAGCGGCTTAGTATCAGAGAAGACCCTCGGGAGCCTCCTAATGTCTGCTCTCCCTACTAAGCCAGCAGAAATCAAGAAATAATCCAACCGGACACACTTATTGTGCGGATGGAAAAGTATGTTATTCCCAAATCGGGGGATTTAAGCCAGTCCCATAAATACACCAAGCCGTGGTTCCTCATTAAGATGAGGCACTAGTCTGTATACCAGCGGCTTCCTCCCAACATACTTCTCCGCCTGTCTGCTATTAACAGCCACTCCCATGTGGATATTTAGATGACCACACACCATCAGGGGGGTGGGGCATGAAGCCATTTCTACCACCAATTCATCAATAATTGCTGCCTTATCCAGACTGGAACTGTGAATAGAGCATAGGGTAAAAAATGGCCCCCACTATCAGGCATTCGTCTATAGCCCATGTACCCAACTTGTCCATGAGCTTGTGCTTCACCAAGCAGCTAGCTCACCAGCTAGAATTGCCACCGCCCAGTAGAGGAGCTCTGAGAAGTGCTGTAAGGAGGAAAAATCCCCTGATTCACAACCAATCCTTCCTCTGCCAGGGGATATGGGTTTCCTGCTTGCATATAATGTCTGGCTCTATTGTTCTGAATTCCTCTGCAACGTTTTGCCTCTTTGCCTTATCATTGAAACCACATATTGGGAAAGCATATTTGCATTATCCTAGCCAGCATCATTTGTTCGATAGATCCGTATACCACAGTTAAAGCCCCACTCAAAGAAAAGATAGCATCAGCCACCCATCTTTAGCCACAACAACTGTCTTTTTAGGAAATTCCTCATATTTAAGTCCTGAGCTGCAAATTCCAACCACACTTCTTGCATCTGCTCCTCTGTTCTTTTTTATAAGTGACCACCCCGCCACTCCCCTGACTGACCCATCCCTCCTTGCACCCCTGACGTTCTTCCGTCCTAAGTATTGAGAATACAATACTGTCAAACTTACCAAACCCCCCTCCCTCCTAGTGTCCATACCCCATAACCAAATCAGTGACCCTGAGCCCAGGCGAGTATTTCATTAGACCCAAGACTCAAAAACTATTATTCTTCAAGAATTCTTTAGTTTTGACTTGGGATGTAAACATTCATGTTTTATCATTCCAAGTAACCTTAAACCTGGTCTGATTCACCAAAAACGCCTGTGCCCTCTTGTGCTGGAAGGGCTTGATCAATCTACCTGACTCCTAAATGTCTCTCTACCATCACATGGCAGAAGTCCGGTCTCACAAAGACAGAGCAGTCGGCAACTGTACACTAAGTTCTGCCGTGCTTTAATCTTTCTTACACTCCGGTGAAACTGCACAGTTGGCAGAAAAGATCTGACGATAAATGTCCCTGATGTGGCAAGACCCACGGAGATATGGCCCATATGTTTTCTGTATGTAGAAAGCTACAGGAGATAAAAGACGGAGTAGAGGACTTTGTGGAGGATGTACTTAAACTGAAAGTTGACATCACTCCTTCAGTAATGTTATTTGGTATCAAATAACACCGATTAAGGGATAGGGGTATGCTCTATTTTGTATTCATCGCTATGGCCGTAGCTCACCTTCTTATATGGGTGGCCTGGTTAAACACAGAGCCATCAACAATGCAGTAATGTTTTTCAAGTCTGATAAATTTTTAAAATCTGGAGCGAACCTTGTATAACTGCAGTCGTGGCTCGTGGGTGTAACGGGGGCGGGGCAGCGTGCGGGGGCACAGGAGTAGGGGGATTAATCAAATAAAAAAATAGAAATACCTCCTCTGTCGCCCCACGATGCTTTTCTCCCTCATCGTCATCGCCGACACAGGCTTCCAGCCTACCCTGCGCCACTCCTGACGCTGCGAGCGCCCAGCCAGGGCACTCCCAGGCAGACTGGGAGCCTGTGCAGGCTCTCGCCAGCCCAGAAATGTAGTTGCTGGGCTGGAGACAGCCTATTGCGCATGTGTGTTTGGCCGGCCTGAGACAGCTGGCTAAACACACATGCGCTCTGAGGGAAGTGCATTGTGCACTCCCCCCACTGCTCGTGACCCCAATGCCCCTCCCTTTCACAAGGAAAGGATAACAAACATGGTTTATTATTGTTTCTTTGGGAAAGGAATTGCAGTGGTTGCTGCTGGTGGGGGGGGGGGGCGACGCTCCTCCACCCTAGCTGAGAAGCCGCCACTGTATAACTGCAAGGACAAGAATGCTAGGAAACGTGGGGCCATTATCTGGTCGCCAATGCTGAAGTGGGTGGGGATCAGACTAGGAATACGGGATTGGCTAAACCCAGGTGGGCAGGGTCAGAAGTCTGATCAAGGTTGACTCAGTATGGGTGTTATCACAATCAAAGGGGCCAGGCGTACCCTTGACCCAGCTCTAGTTTGTACTATAATTTTTATTATGCTCTTAGGATTAAGAATTAGAAATGGTGTTTTGCCTCAAAAAGACTCCTAAGGTGGAAAATATTAATATTGGTAATTGATGAATTGGCTGTTTGGTTTAATTATGTATTGCTCTGAACTGCCAGATGGCACTAGTTGATGTTATATCTAGACGAACACTGTAACACTGACTCTTCACGCAACTTTGCCATAAATACATTTGCCAAACGCAATGTTTGGTTCAAATTTAGGATTCATAGTTACGTACGGGCACAGCCTGCTGCAAGCACCACTCAAGAAGGAATACATTTGGATGAATAATCTTTTAATGACTCTTGAATTATATTAATGGTCTTGGGCTAGCCTGATAAGAATGTCTTTGGTAGTCGGATGAATTGTTATGCATACTGCTTTTAAGACAATTAAAAAAATATATATTTCAGAAGTGAAGCACTTTTGATGGATGTTGTTGTCTTTTTACTTGTATTCAACCAATGGATGGGTGCAGTAAGCACAGGTCACTTGCAAAGAGCTGGCTGCTAACATCATTTAACAACAGACTCTTTGGTCAAACTTTGCTGTGAAGGGCTGAAGGCAGACCAAGAAGGGTCTTATGAGTTCATGTAGGGGTGAGGGCAGGGCTTGGTCACAGGCTAGGCCCTGTGGTCAACCCCCAGCTGGATATGGCCGAAAGCCATGGACAGTTGGGGCTGGCGATACACGAACATCTGGGCTGGGGTCGGGCAATACGGCAAGCCCACTGCCCAACCCCTACTTTATGCAGGATCTGGTGGGACTCAAGGCCATGCAGACAACCTCCAGTGTGTATGTCCAAAGTGGTGCATAGTGAGGGTAAGCCACTTGTGGAGGGATGGGTGAAAACCTAACTACAGGCTTACCCGTGTGTCGAAATTGCCCTATGTGTGGTTGAAGATAATGTGTGGAGGTTTAATTCATGCAGACAATTGGGTGCAGGGCAGGGCCATACTGAAGCCTAGGCCAGGGTTAAAAAAAAAATTACAATGTTACCAGTCCTTCAGGCCTACAGACTTGAATAATCTACACAACGTAACTGTAATACGCTTGACCTATAAACTGATCTCATATTGTGTGATGCAAGGCAAACTTTTTATTTCACAGTCACCTTTTTCTTCATTATCACATATGAGAACACCTTTTAATATGTGAGCTCAGCATGTCTGTAATACAAAAAATGATTTTGTTTGAATAGACTAAACGTTTGCTACATGTATAATAAGAATCTAGCTTACATATAGGGTGCATGTAACTCTTGACTTACCTCTTACAAAATTTAAAGGCATCTGTATTGCTCATTTGCTTTCTGAATGAAACGAAGAACTGTTCTTTACCAACTCAAGCTCTCTCACTAGAAAGGATCAGTAGGACCTTAAAATGACTCGACCTGATAAAATCTGATTCACCACAGCGTGTGAGCGAGTACATTTTTCACGGTCTGCTAGGTACTGAGTCCAAGTCTTATTGCAGAATGGTTGCAAGGTCTGGCCGGAGGCTATAACTGAGATGTCATGAATGATGTAATCAAGTATGTCATTTAACATGTCATGAATAAAGTAATAGGTGAGGTCATAAGCAGTGCATGATGGGGAAGCATCACTAATAACGCAGTCAATGCAACGCTACCCATTGACCACGCTGCCATTACCACGCATATGCGTTTACTACGCATGCCTTTACCAAGCATATGTGTGGTATCGGCAGAGAGAGCAGTCTGGACGGAACAGGAAGGAGCAGCGACCAGAGGAGACAGAGGTAAGTGGGGCCGAGTTTGGGGGGAGGGGAGGTTAGGGTCGTTTTAAGGACAGGGTGGAGGAGGTTTTAGGGTGAAGGGTAGTGGTTTGGGGTGGTTTTTAGGACAGAGTAGGTTTCAGAGTTTAGAGTGGGGGTTGGGGTTGTTTTTAGGACAGGGTGGGGTAGGTTTTAGGACAGGGCAGGGTAGCTTTTAGGGGTTAGGTTGGGTCAGGGAAGTTTTTAGGAAAGTGCAGGGTATGTTTTTGGGTTTAGGGCGGGGGTCGGGTAGTGTTTAGGACACGGTGGGATAGTTATTAGGACAGGGTATGTTTCAGGGTGGGTGGGGGGTTGGGGTCGTTTTTAGGACACAGCGGGGTAGGTTTTAGGGAAGGGCAGGGTAGGTTTTAGGGTTTAAGGCAGGAGAGGGGTAGTTGTAGGACAGGGCAGGGTAGGTTTTAGGGCGGAGGTGGGGGTCGGTTTGTTTTTGGGACAAGGTGGGGTAGCTTTTAGGACAGGGTAGATTTTAGGTTGGGGTGGTTTTTAGGACAGGCTGGGGTCGTTTTTAGGACAAGGTGGCTTTAGGGTTTAAGGTGGGGTGTCGGGTAGTTTTTAGGACAGGGCGGGATAGGTTTTAGGTTTCAGGGTGGGGGGTCTGGATAGTTTTTAGGACACGGAGGGGTAGTTTTTCGGACAGGGTAGGTTTTATGGTATAAGGCAGGGTTTGGGGTAGTTTTTAGGACAGGGCAGGGTAGTTTTTAGGGTTTCGGGCGGGCTGGGGTAGCTTTTAAGACAGGGTGGAGAAGGTTTTAGGACAGGGCAGAGTAGGGCGGGGGTTAAGACTCAGGGCAGGGGGTGGACTATGGTGTCAGGTGTAGGGGGCAGAAGGCAGGGCAGGGGAGAATTTACCACGCATGTTCCTTTGCCAAACATGCTTTTACAATGAAATTCGTTGTAGAGGCATGCATGGAAAAGGCATGTGTGGTAAAGACGCGGTCATTGTAGAGATCGCATTGTAAAGGCATGCATAATATATGCATGTGTTGTTCCATCATACATCCTGCATGATGGGGGAGCAAGTTACAGTTAGTTGACTAAAGTATAACTGGCGTCTTTCAGTGTTTATGAGTTTTTTAATGTTAGTCTCATTCCAATACCTAACTATAACAGCACTCTGATTGTTGTTTTTTCAGTGATTTCTTTTTTGGGGGGGGGCAGGCTTTAACATACGTTAGCACTGTGTAGTTATATAGTAATACGTCAATCAGAGTTTCCGTAGGAAGCATATTTTTTGTTTTGCTAATAACGTTTGTGTCATTTCACTAACCTTCACAAAACGTTCCCCCAAAAATGTTCATCCACCTCAGCTCCTTCTTGGAAGGTTTCAGGGTGATCTGTCAAGCAGGGTCAAGAAAAAAGGGGGACCCAAAATACTTTTCTCCCCATGCAATTTAAGAAAGAAAAATTAGTTACAGAAAAAATGGCTGAACAGAATTACACCAAATTTGCAGAAAGCTATATGCTTTTAGTGATTTGGATTAATTCTGTTCAGCGGTTTTAGATAAGTTAGAGGTAAAAATTTATAGAAATCTGCTGCCGCTGACTCCCACAGGAAAAACAAACAACAAAAAATGAATTTTTATTTGTGAGGTCCGTGGGAGTCCCATGGGGCCGTGCAATGTGACTGGCGGCGGCAACAGGAAGAAAATTGTGACAGCTGCCATTTTAGGGCTTGGGGACTCATCCCCAAGTCCTGAAAAAACATTAAAAAAGCATATAAGGGGCCAGGGTGGGGATACCCTGAACCCCAAGCCCTTGAGGGGCCATAAACACAGAACAAATTGGGGTTTTCTGAGGTCCGGGAGGACTCGCACAGAAGCCAGAACACCCTCCTCCTTTAGCCCTCACCGCGTGGTCCCACGGGATCCCCAAAAAATTGTTTTTTTTTTTTAACTAAATGTGGGATATCAGTTTGTGGCCAGCTGGGATGTCTTGGGGTGGTTGGTTGCAAGCATGAGGTTAGAAGCAGGGCCAGGCTGCAAGCCAAAGACCACAGAAAACCACATGTATACATAGCCGAAGACTGTGTGTAGCTGGTGGTTGGCCACCAGCAGGCCTGAGACGCACAGCAGCAACTCCCTACCACGCACGACTGAAAGAGATTGCACACAAAAGTATTGGAGTAAAATATTCATTTACTTTAAAAAAGCATAGAAAATCACTAAAAAAACAAACGTCAAAGTGGAATTACAAGTGAGGAAGGTTTTGACTTGCGTTGAAAAAACCTTAGAAGTTCACTTAAAAAGCACTACTGTTTAAAAAACAAAAAACACTGAAATTCGTCATTTATAGATAGCTGCATAGGTATAACTTGTACTGCTTATGACCTTACATATTTCATCAGTGATGACATCTGAATCCTAAAGCTTTCAATTGAAAAACTTATTTCCAACAACACACGTTCAGGAGTGCTTCACTTTAGTGTATAAAATGTTAGTTCTCTAGTTATTCATTACAATTCTATTGTGACACTGCTGTTGAATATCCAAGATTTCATTGACAGACTGCTGCAGGTGGTGGTGAAAGTACGTTTCACTCTGCATATTAAAATGTTGTATTGAAACGGATAAGGAAGATATTTCATAGCTCATAGAAAACATGTCCGCAATCTAGCTTTCTGCTTTTCAAAGCACTAAACCACAATTTCTATGATAAAAAGAAACCCTTATTTTTTCATTTACTGTAGCATCTTGTGTAGGAAATTCCTTCCAGTATTACAACTTTGATTCTATCAAGATGGCGTTGAGGTATGCCACACTTTTGTGATAAATCAGAATGTTAGCACTCTAGTTGTTCATTAGGAATTTGTGGTGATGCCGCAGTGGATTACTGGGGATTAACTGTTAGACTGTTGCTAGTGTTGAAAGTACACGTTCCAGTCTGCATGTCAGAATGTTTTACTGACATGGACAAGGAAGATATTTGAGATCTCATGGAAAATGTTTCCTCACTTTAGAATTCTCAAGCACTATGACAAAATAAACTCCCTGATATTGTACATTTCCAAAGGACATGCTTTGAGTTTCACAGGTTTGATTCCATCAAGATGGTGTTCAAATGTGCCACACAATGGTCATAAACACAACATGTTAACGCTCTAGGCGTCCATTACAACACTCAGGTGGAACTGCAGTAGTACAGTGGGAAATCAATTGGCAGGCTGGTACTGTTGGTAGTACATGTTTTACTCAGAATATGAGTTTGTTTTCACATGGTTGAGGAAGAGAGTGTAAACTTGTGTAAATGTGATCTCATTTTAGTTTCTGGAGCTCCTTCAGCAGTGAACAGCAAAAGGTTAGCCACTGGCCTATTCTCTGTACAGGCCCTGTACCAAACCCCCAATTGAACACCCAACTACACGCTGAACATGGCCTTTGGCAAACACTTGAATTCACTATTTGACTCAAAAGCATGCCTTTAGAGGCCAGAATGTTTCACTAGAAAAACACTATTTTTCTAGGTTAATCTAAGTGGTTGATACTTCTGATGAAACAAACTAATAGGTTTCTTTGTCATCTATATCTACAGCCACCAGTGAGCCTGCCTTTCATATTCTGTCATGCAAGGTGGAAGAAACACACGTAAAGTTATTATATCCACTGGACATCACTCATTATGCTTGCAACTATGCACAATAGATTACCCATATTTTGCCTACATTAGAGGCCTCTGATTCCAAACATCATCTTAAATGCCTGCAATTCTTGTCATAACCTAATATGAAAAATGGTTTCTATCATGATGCTGAAGAAGCAATGTCACACAAACTTCCATCAGACAAAGTCTACGAAGAGCAGTAATCACACAGTGAGCAAGGCGCACTGATCATAACAGACTGAAGAGTGCATCAGACACAGACTGTAGAAGGAAAAAGTCACAAGGTCTGTACAACTCATCAGACATAACGACAGCAGGGTGCAGTAAGCATGCACAGATTCCATGAGACATAAGTCATACACCAATTCTACAATGACAGTTTATCTATACACAGGCTTCAGGGGTGTCAACAGACAGGTGGAAGTGATATCAATTCACACTCAGTAAAGGGTGCACAAACTCACACACGTTGAAGGGCTACCAACTCACACAGACTACAGAGGCCATTGATCTTCAATTGACTGCAGGTGAATGGAGCATAACCAGATAGTAGAGGCCATCAACCATAGATATCCAAAGGGGGCATTATTCACACACACAGACTGATTAGGTATTAATCACACACAAACTTTAAGGCAATTAATCATTTTCTTCTACTGCATAAGATAATGGAGTCAATGCATTATTCTTCCAAGGTGTAGAGTTCTGTCTGCGAGCACAGCCTGCACCCACTCAGATCTTTTTTAACTTGTCCTGGTTTTTCTCCTGTAAAGCCTTCAGTAGGTTCAAGTTGCTAAAATTCCTTTCATGCCAGTGCCCTAAAGAGAAGGTAGAAACCAGAGATCACTTCTGCATCATTGCAAAGGGGAAACTGGGATGAAGGCTACTGTGGTTCAGAATACACCTCGCCCCCATTTTCCACCCACTTTAGGAGTCCGTTGAATTCCCCTGCTGGGATTTTTTATATTTTATGGCTAGTCCAGCAGGATGGCAGCTGCTAAAAGACCATACATGGATACTTTCACAGGTGCCTCTCCTGACCAAACAAATAAACACAAACAGCATACGTGGTGCATCCTCTATATCACAGAAATGCCAACACAGCACAGGGAAACACTTCTTATTGGCCAGAGAAACACACATCACAAGACATGCTTCTTATTGACCACAGATTACAAACATCATAAGTAATTATCAACGATCTCGAAGACACCTGTGCATCATGGGAAGTACCACTCTGAACACAGACATACACATGGGCAGTAGCAAGCTGCAGAAATTGTTCAACTCTCATTCTTATGTCCCTCTGTAACTCTTAATGACACCTAGAGGATAAGCAGAAAAGTGTAGGACCACAAGTGTAATGAGGCCAACGATGCACGCACAGACCCCCATTCACACGCTACCTGTCACCTTATGCATCTCGTTTGCGTCTCATCTCTCAGGTCTTTAGCAACAAAGAACCAGTAAGGTGCTCGCTCAAATGGGCATGAGATGTGAATATGGGTGGGGCTTAGGACTCGGAGTGAAGAAGGAAATTACTGTCAACTGTGTCTTTAGCAACAATGTCCTAAAGTACAGGCTCATCCCTCTTGAACTTTGTACTTGCCCTAGAACTGATGTCCAGTGAAGAGGGCTTGCGGATGCTAGTGGCGGACAAGGGAAGCCTCCGAAGAGATCATGTCAATGGGCACAGGCTTCTAAAATGCTTCTGAAACTGTCATTGCATTCACGATGGTTGGCACATATGCTTTTCAGAAGGTAGGGCCCTGGATAGCGTAAGATTTGCAGTGCAAGACAATAAGAAGTGATACTAGTCTTGGAAACTTCTCACATTTCCGCAGTGCTGATATGCCTCGGTAGCATTTATCAAAATCAGAGCTAAGGCAATGAAGTTAGAACTTAGCGTCATTAAGTGTATCACAAGTATTAAACTGTGTTTCTTAAACTGAACTGAACGCCACTTGAAGTGGAACAATCAGAAGTCCAAGCACTCTGGGAGGTGAGGAACACATAAGCAAGGCATACAAAGCAACAAATGTATCTTTTACCGCAAAAGTGGCATCTTTTACACGTTTCTGGTGCCAACCACTGAGTGATAGTGTTTGCAACCAGTGAAGCTGTAGTGTGGTTAGTTTTACGTATTCATTGCGCTTTAGCTTCAGGCTTTAGGCCTTTGTGCACTTTGCCCTGAATATATTTTATTCATTTGCTGACAGCTTAGAGCCTCTGTGCACTTTGCTCTACATGCTTTTTATTAGGCTTCGTACTGTTATTTTTCAAATAGCCAGTTCTACGGTGTTGTTTTTTATTCATATCACACTGTTTTGCCTACTTCAGCACTGGAGTTCTCCATAACATATTTACTCTGTGATTCAGTCAAGGATACAGTCTGGTACATTGCCGATAGACGTGGTAAGAGTTTAGACTTGGCATTCCTGCGTAGGGACATTTTCTGATCACGATGACATGTTAGTTATAAAATCACTTCCTTGTCCCAATACACGCAAGAGGGAGATTCCAACCAGGGAACCACAACTAGACGCTGACTGCCTCGTTGCAGATGCTGAACCAAGATCACAGGTCTTTACTCAGGTATGAGGGCTGATGTCTCCACAGTGATTCTAATAGGCAAGCTAGAAGCTTAACATGCTGTGCTCTAGATAAAACACGCAGAGGGAGAGTAGAAACTGTTTGACAATATGATAGCTTTGTTCTTATGTTTTACTCTCCTAGTAACTATTTCAATCCTACTGTGTTGTATCGTTCTGGTTATTGCGGCTCACGCCTTAATATCTAAAATACAGTTGTTTTATTAAAACATTATATAAAACTTATACTGTCTTTGTCATTTGTATATGAGATCATATTGGAAATAAGAGAGTTGGTTTGGATCTGAGTAACCACGACTTCCCTGAGAAGTTCCAAAGATGTCATGCGCTCGGCTGCCAAATCATTCCTTCCACATGGGAGAAATGAGGCACTGCTAGTTAGCCGGAGCAAAAACCGGATTTAGGGTGACAGAGTTCTTTACATGTGGGTCAGACTCAGTCCCCCACACCGTTATAGATCCTGCTACCTAGAAATCCAGGAGTCTCATTTAGAATAATGAGAGCCCACGCGACATGGCGCCTAACGTTGATGACATATATCTGACAGATGATGAGATTCTGCAACATCTAAGGCGTGTATCGCGCATTGTTGTGGGGTTTGCTGATATTGGCTATAAGTTTAATTTTAAGAAATCAAAGATTGCCTTCCTCAGTGTCATTTTCCTGGGATATGAGTTGTCGAGTGAGGGCAAGAGCCTAGCGCCACATTTTTTGGAGAAATGTGCTTTATTGCAGCCTCCTAATACGGTTCAGAAGCTCCAGTCATTGTTGGGGTTTCTGAATTTTGGCAGAACTTACATTCCTGAATATGCGACGCGTATAAAGCCCTTATACGAGTTGATTCGCCCGAATTTTTCGAGTAGATTTTGGACGACTGAACACACACACATACTGCGAGAGTTACAGAGTGATCTCGTAGCAGTTAAACACTTACACACACGGGACAATAAGACACATTTAGTCATCAGGGTGATACCTGGGGCTGTTGGGTTTACTTATGTCACCTTTAATGAAGGGGAGACAGTCCCAATTGCATACAAGTCTCACTTGTATTCTGCTGCAGAGCAACGTTTTGCACAAACTGAGAAAATTCTCACTGCAGTACAGATGGCTGTTATTAAAGAAAGACCGTTGGCCCAGGGTCAACGCATCGTTGTCGTTTCCCCGATTCCGGCCTTAGAGGCTGTTACAAAAGCGAGTGTTCCTAATTCGAAAGCTTTACACCCGCGATGGATACAATGGGCTACGTCTTTGACAGCCACTGATGTAGATTATGTATTTGACCCTAAACTGCAGACTCAAGAATTTCTTCAATATCAAATGGAATACCCTGTTCCTGCTGGTACGTTGCCTATTGACCAATATCAAGTGGTCATGTATACCGATGGAACTGCGCAACCAGCGGTTGGAACTAAACAACAGTATTCTGCTGCATGTGCGATGGTGAGCGGCACTATGGAGGGGGAAGTGTTCTGCCCCCGACATACTTATACTAAAACCTTGGTAGATTGCACGGCACAGCTGGCTGAGCTCAAAGCTCTATTGTTAGCGTTGGAGCACGCGGATCCGGCGCTTTTAACCTTGCTGGTCTGTGACTCCTACTACTGTGTGCAGTCTTTCAACGAATATCTACACTATTGGAAGATGAATGGGTTCAGAGATTCTAAAAGCAACACCATTAAACATAAAATGTTGTGGGGTAAGGTTGCGGATCTGAAGGAAACGCTTCCTAACGTCCATGTTGTGCATACACTTGGACACCAGCGCGTTGGAATACACGTTGCTGGGAATACTTTGGCTGATGAAGCCGCGAAATCGGCAGTGGCTGTCGCCACTGTGGCCGCAGTGACTCGTTCGAGTTCCAAACCAGACACAGAAATTTCGGCTGCCATAAAGGCTACGGCTGCTGGCACACCCTTTCCTAAAGGATTTCCTTCAAAATATAGTTACTGCTTGAATGGTGCGCTGAATGCTACTGTTACAATTCCAGGCATTGGTGTACGTGAAATTCCCGATAAAATTGACAGACCTCGATTAATTTCTGCAGCACATGAGGGGGTGGCTTCTGCACATGCTGGGGTGGCTGCCACGATTTCACTATTGCAGGCTCGTTACTGGTGGCCTGGTCTCTATAAAGATACGAAGCAATATGTCCTTTGTTGTGACGTTTGTCAACAAATTAAAGCATCGTCGGCTAGACGCCCGCAGCAGATGCCCCTTCTGATTTCAAATAAACCATTACAGTGTGTGTACTTGGATCATTGTGGTCCGCTGACACCAGATAGTGCATACAAATATATATTGGTTGCTGTAGATTCGTGCTCCAGATTTGTATGGGTATGGCCACAACGCTCGGCTGACGCTCGAACTGTTATTAAAGATTTGCGCATCTTTGTCGATATATTTGCAGTTGCGGCTTTTCATTCGGACCAGGGCCCTGCTTTTGCCTCTAAGGCATTCAGGGACACCATGGCTTCGTTGGGGGTCCAACTCCAATTCTCGTCTCCATTTCATCCCGAGGGAAATTCTGTCGCGGAGTGTTTAAATCGTGATTTAAAGCAGTCCTTAACGGCCAGAGTTATAGGTACGGGTCGTGGTTGGCTAGCCCACCTATATGGAGTACAGAGAGCACTTAATAACTTGCCTAGAAGGTCACTGGGGGGTCGTACTTCATATGAGTGCCTGTTTGGAACACGAATGTATGTTCCTGATCTAGATGGTCCTGGTGTGGAGGCGGCAGATACGCCCTTTGACATAAATGATCGTGTCACTGTTTTGCAGGATTTACAACAATTCCGTGAAGATAACTCTTCTGCCAGTGCTGCCTCCTCAGGAATTAAGGATGAGCCAGTAACACCTACTGGTTGGATACCCAGGATTGGGGATCTAGTGCGTGAAAAGGTCGCAGTTAAAAAATAATTTGGTCCTTCTTATCGAGAACCTGTCCCTGTGTTGGGGGTGAGCGGCACGAGAACTGTGATTTTACCGCCGCTGCGAGGGGCCAAAGGAAATCGCTTTGTTTCCATTGATAATGTCAAGTTACAACATGTGGCCGATTCTGCACAGCAGACCAAGAGGGACACCCAGTAGTTCCAGAATCCCTCTCACTACTGGGGAGGAAGTCCCGCTGCAGGTGATTTTCACCGACACTGTTTCCTCTCCGAGCTTGGGGAGGGTGGATGATGATCTTGCGATTGTTCCACCAACGGCGATTAATATGGAATCTTGTGATCAAATTGCTGTACGTTCTACTGACGTTTCTGAACATGTGGTTTATAGCGTGCCACGGCGAGAGCCTCCATCTGCTTCTTCGTTCACAGTTGCACCTTTTGCTAGAACTGCTTCTGGCTGCTTCAACGACGCTGATAATGATGGGTCCGGCTCCTCGTCCTCGATGTCTTCGGTCCACGACGGATGCTGGGTTGGCTTAAACGCACATATTTTGTGTTTCCTTGGAACTATTTTTGGCTGTTTTTGGCCGGGATGACTATTTTATTATGGTAGGGATTTGTGGTTACTTTTTTTCTGATCATACATGGTCATTTTCTTCCTGATCGATCTGACATTGAGCACGTGGAGACTGTGTTAAAACCGCATTTTTCGTCTCATATGGTTCGAAGAGACTTGTCCACAGTAAACATTTCTGCTATACCAGTTCCGGATGGAATTGTGTGGGATAAAGTAATGTTTGATATATATGGTCCCACTGAATTGATTCAAATACCGTATGTCCTCAAATTATCAATGAATGATATTGTTATACCTGGCATTGTTTCTGATGATTGGGATGTGAAGACAGTAGATTCTATGCTAACGGATTTGCAATATTATACTGTCTATGACGATGAAGATGCTTACCAGTTTAGAGATAATCATGGTGACATGTTTTGTTACAACTATTATGGACACCACTTTATTCATAAAGCTAGTAGCCCTAAGCCCATGTTTAATTATGTGCAATGGGAACATTGCTCGACTCCTCCACAAGGGAGTTCGAAAACGTATTATGATAAATTTGCATATTTTTCTGGGCATGATCAACGAAATGCTAAGTCCTACTATTTTAAAGTTGCACAGTATTCTAATAAGCAAATGTTATTGACCGATACTAAATTACTGTATTCCAATGTGTTTGTATCTAAACTTTCGGTCGAGGGATATGAATACTGGTTTAAAACTGTTGACTTGAAAAGTGTTTGGGGTTCGAAAAAATTGGCACATGCAAGGCAGGGACACGCTATTTAGAGCATGCATTATCCCTGTGCAGATGATTTTCCTCAATGACACAGTACAACAGACTAGCTGTTTGGGCTTAGCGACAATTAGGGAGTTGACTTTGCCCAGTATACCTGTCCCTTCTAAATTAACAAATTGGCAGCACTATGTGAATGCTACTTTTAGTGACTTTACACATTGGGTCCAGAATGGTACGCTTAACACTTCATCGTTACATCCAGGCGGGTGGTTATTATGGCCTGTGGACACTAATATGTGTCATCAACGTTTTGTCACCTCTTCAGGGGGGTTCAGGACTAGTAGGGCAGACCCTCGTTACGTTTCACCAGAACATGCTGATATTATAACTACATACAGTGTGGGGAAGCTTTGTCAGCAATGGTTGAAGTCATCCACGCTGGATGCAGTTAAGTCACATCTCACGTTACTGTCTAATGATACTGATTTACAAGATTTTTTGTCAGGTCCCAAAGTACCACGAAAGAAAAGGTTCTTATACGAGGTTTATAATGAGATTTGGAAGCTTTCACAACAGGAGGCTGCAGCCCGGTTGAGGCAGATTGATCAAGAAAATCTGATGCAGACTTTGTCTGTTGTTGATAATGGCATGCATACCCTTTCTGACCGTGTTTACACGATTGACAGCATTGTTTCCTCTGCCATTGACATTATTAAATCGGACATGTCTTCTTTATATCATGGGCAGAGTCAGACGCGGTCCATCATGCAGCTGGGTTGGACTCTTCAGACCTTGAAGGCGGGTCGCGTTCCATGGCAGCACGTTCGTGCCAGAGAGATCTTTATCTCTTTTAATTTGACTCGTCAACAACAACTGATGGCTAAAAAGGAAGCAACATATGTTATGTTAAATATTGAGAAATTAGAGAAACTGCCTTTCACGGTAGCTGAGATTCCGTCAGCTGAATGGTTGATTCATGGGGTTATTAATTTGCCTATCTCTACTTTGCAATTTACTTCGTGTTTGAAACACATTCCGGTGGGAAGATATGAACTATTGGGAGACAGTTACATACACGAGGTGTGGGACCTTCCCTTTCAGTACAGATGTGTTAATGGTTTGAAGGAGGTTTTTCTTAGCGGCAGCGAATGCAAAGCTTCTGTCAGCCATTCAATGGTTTGTAAACAGCTGTCCTTGCACGGGGCGTGTAACGCTTCGATTGCTAACTTAGCTTGTTATCTGAAGGGAGTTCCAGTCCCGGTTATTAAAAACACTTTCCAGGTGCTTTCTAACGGCAGTTACATTGTCCTTAACAGCGAACGCTGCTGTGGCATGCGTGCCGGAATAGTTTACATCGTCGTTGTCAACAAGGCCGTTACGTGCTGCGGGAATGTGTTGTTTCCCCCCACTCAAATTAGGGAGGTAGCGGACATCTGGCCTCATATTGCTACTTCCAAGGTTGATTTTGACAAATTGAGTCGGCTAAAAGCTTTATTGTTTCAAAAGCATGTGGCCCTTACATCTGCTAGCGAGACCTACGCACTTCAGGTGGCAAGGTCATCGGCGGAGATACAGTCCCTTTTGAATACTAACTTTCCGAATCACTTCGGTGAACTTGTGGGACGTATATTTAATGCATCCAGCACTGCTGGTATTGCACATTTTTTCAAAGTCGTTGGTGTTGGTTTCGCTCACACCTTCTCTTCCATATTCGGTTTGATACCTTGGGCTATACATTCTATTTTCGGAAGCATTTTTGGGGGTTTCCCGATTACTTTGGCTTTATTGGCTGGAGTCTTGCTGTTGTTGCTATTTTTTCGCAATGGCTGTCCCGTCACAACGAGATCCTGTATTGCTGCTCCCGTCAGCGCAGCTGTGTCGTGAACGCATGATGCAGCATTTTGGAGCGACACTCCTTGGACATTTGGAGTGTGACTGGTCTCTGTCATTCAGACCGGTTTTGGATTGTGTGCAACCCGTGTTTTGGTGCCTTTGGTGCTCGTTTGAACATGCACTGGCTCTCTGTCTCTCATTGCAGCGCCCTCCAATGGTCGATACTGATCTGTTGATGTTCCCAATTAGGGCTCATTCCCAGACTTGTGCACTACAGATGCGCTTGCTTCGTGAGGCAGTTTATGAGATTCCCTTCCTGGAGGAAGATGGTATTGTCTCTTTCATAGGCCCTGCACGGGGTGCCGCCCTGAATGGTTTTGGGGCTTTGGATCACACCTGCTCCATGGTGCTTTGTGGCGTGGATCTTCCGTTATTGACATATATCGAAGTGGAGGAACTCCTGCGTTCTATTGCTTCTATTTGACGATTGGATTTTTACGAAATTGACACTATATTGAATTTGGCTTTATGGTCACATGTTACCTAAATTTATGACTTTGTTGTCTTCTCACTTTGTCGAAATAATTGTTTTAGGTATTGTTTATATTTGGGGCATCCTTTTATATTATTGGAACCACTTGCTACCGACAAGGGGAGGGTGTAGTGTGGTTAGTTTTACGTATTCATTGCGCTTTAGCTTCAGGCTTTAGGCCTTTGTGCACTTTGCCCTGAATATATTTTATTCATTTGCTGACAGCTTAGAGCCTCTGTGCACTTTGCTCTACATGCTTTTTATTAGGCTTCGTACTGTTATTTTTCAAATAGCCAGTTCTACGGTGTTGTTTTTTATTCATATCACACTGTTTTGCCTACTTCAGCACTGGAGTTCTCCATAACATATTTACTCTGTGCTTCAGTCAAGGATACAGTCTGGTACATTGCCGATAGACGTGGTAAGAGTTTAGACTTGGCATTCCTGCGTAGGGACATTTTGTGATCACGGTGACATGTTAGTTATAAAATCACTTCCTTGTCCCAATACACGCAAGAGGGAGATTCCAACCAGGGAACCACAACTAGACGCTGACTGCCTCGTTGCAGATGCTGAACCAAGATCACAGGTCTTTACTCAGGTATGAGGGCTGATGTCTCCACAGTGATTCTAATAGGCAAGCTAGAAGCTTAACATGCTGTGCTCTAGATAAAACACGCAGAAGGAGAGTAGAAACTGTTTGACAATATGATAGCTTTGTTCTTATGTTTTACTCTCCTAGTAACTATTTCAATCCTACTGTGTTGTATCGTTCTGGTTATTGCGGCTCACGCCTTAATATCTAAAATACAGTCGTTTTATTAAAACATGATATAAAACTTATACTGTCTTTGTCATTTGTATATGAGATCATATTGGAAATAAGAGAGTTGGTTTGGATCTGAGTAACCACGACTTCCCTGAGAAGTTCCAAAGATGTCATGCGCTCGGCTGCCAAATCATTCCTTCCACATGGGAGAAATGAGGCACTGCTAGTTAGCCGGAGCAAAAACCGGATTTAGGGTGACAGAGTTCTTTACACGTGGGTCAGACTCAGTCCCCCACACCGATATAGATCCTGCTACCTAGAAATCCAGTAGTCTCATTTAGAATAATGAGAGCCCACGCGACAAAGCAAGTGCATCTACTTGGTAGACAACAAATGACATTAACTAAGGGCCGTCTACTCGCTACAAACCATCCACAGTGATATATTTACGCCACTGGGAGTCACCGTTGCACCTCTGCTCCTTCCAGGACCTCGCCCAATGCCATACAGTGACCCTACACTAGATGTCACGGCTGTGGTGTTGTCTGCTTCCCTCTAGTCCTCAAGGCCTATGTCCACTGTGCCATGTATATCCACCCACACTACTCCCTACAACCCCCCATCACCAGACCACTATTGAGTGGGGATTTAAAGCACACCCTTGTGAGAAACCCGCTACTGTAGAGTCCTACACAGCGGAATGTGCTCACCCTACCTAAATCATCCGTCTTCTTGCCGTGCCAGTGCGGGCTCTGGGACTTCTCCAGTAGGCCCTTCTGATTCACTTCTTTGGTGTATGTTTCTTGTGACAGAGTCTGCATGGGAACAGGCAATCCTGTATGGAGACAAACGTAGGGTAGGATTGAAGAGGATCACCCTGCTGGTCACCCAGTGACAGTGTGCGCAAAACATGGAGAGAGAGAGAGAACAAGAGAGGCGGGGAGGGTCATAGCAGCACATACAATCCACAGAACGATGGTGAGCTAGAGATCCCCTGAGACGGGAGGACAGAAAGTGGAGGCACAAGGTTGTCATTCATGATCAGAGACTCCTAGACATGGAGGGGGACATGCCAGGGCACCTCTACCGTGGAGGCTTGCGGGGAAAGATCAGAACCTTTTTTACCTGGGCAGGATGGAGTGGGCTCACAGCTCTTCCCACCTGGACAGGGTTGGGATATACACAGTAGGAGAAGGGTTCCAGACCATATTTTATTGGCACTGTTTGGTAAAGGTGACAACTAACAGTTACACTTACTTGGGTCTGGGTTGGGTGAGAGAGACTGGAACCTCTCCTACCAGGGAAAAGTATTGTTGGCTAGGATGACACCCCCTTCTCCCCGGTTAGGGGGTGAATTTACTACATTTCATATCTAGACAGTATATGGTGAAAGTTAAAGCCTCGCTTACATTAAGGGGCTCCTCTTCCGTAGACAGAGTTGGGGGAGAGTTAAAGCTTCTCTTGAATGAACAGTGAAGGGTTAGCGTTGAAGCCCCTCTTACCTGTATATGTGAGAGGAAAGTCACAGCCCCTCTTACCTGGGAAGTTGTTCGCTCGCAGGGCCTGTCCAAGCTGCTTGTAGGCACTGATGGACTTGGCACACTCCTCGATTTTCCCTCCTTTAAGGTTAGCCTTAGAAATGACATGTACGGGTACCTACGAGGGACAAGAGAGTCCTAAGCTTAAGAATCATAGGATGCAAAATACTGGCTCTTCTACTTTATTTTCAAGTAACAATTCAAACTACACCTGCTCCACAAAGTCATTCTGGTACCCCTGAGCTCAATAAAATACAGCTCTGCTTTACTGGCATAACCAGGCCTAGAAGTATTCACAGAACAAACCCTTGCTCGGATAAAGACATTTGGCGCCATCGCTGCTGTTGGTGAGTAAAACGAGGCAGCTCCTTTGTCGTTGGCATGTCGTTTCTGGCTGATTACATCAGAACAGTGAATGAACTCTAAAGACAAATACTGCACACCTGCCCCAACCTCCGTGACTCAAGCACGTACATTTGCTCCTTCGCGGTGGTACCGAATTGTTGGAGGGGTTCATGGCGTGTGGCGGAATGGGGTGAGAGGGAGACGGGGAGCGTGGAGGGGGGGCCCGTGGAATCAGTGCTGGAAAGTAGGGAGATCCCGCCTGATCCCATTTCCGGCAGCTATTTCAGGGAAACATGCCGAATTAGTCCTTCTGTCGTTTTCTAACACGTTTACTTAATTCAGCAGTGCCTGGGCGTTGTCTGCGTTCCGTTTGAAGCAGTAACCTGCAGGCAGCAAGGGCGCTTTCTCATGTTCGCTTCCAGGTGGGCCCAAAAAATAAAGGCCTGTTTTAAAGGGCCATCCACCCTTCTTTTATTCATCCTGGCTGGGAGTCATCTACTGCCTAACACCAAGATGCTAATGCAGTGGAAGGAAACACAGACACACTGCTTACCAGTTCACAAGTACTTTACTATATCTTGGATGCAGGTTTTTGACTTTGTTCATCCCTCTAAGTAAGAGACGTGAAAATACTGTAAGACTGCAAGATTTATCTGTGTTTATGAGTAATTATGAGTAATTACGCAAATAATGACTTAAATGGCACCTACTGATTTTTTTATTTAATTCTTTTATATCACTGCTCATCCCAGTGTGGGTGTCAGACTGCTTTACATCACACATAGAGGCGTAATAAATTATACAAGTGTTTAAATCAATGTATAGGAAATGTTACATAAGACAATGAGGGTTATAAGGTGTAGGAATAACACTGTTTCAACTTGTAGACATTAAGGGGCATATTTACTAATCTTTCACTCAAAGCAAGGCAGCAAGCAAAGTTGCTGCATTACTTGCAATGAAGAGAGCAGAAATGCTCCATATTTAAAAAGATATGGGGGATTTCTGCTCTCTCCTTGCGTTAGTAAACTGTGTAGTGCCTAGCGTCAGTGGAAGGCACCCTTCCACTACTGCGCAGGACTGTTTTTGCACAGGGTCACCATCCTGCATAAAATCATTAGAGGCATTTCCTCTTTCTATGAGTGATGCGGAATGCATCTGACACAGAAAGGGAAAGAAACAAGGAAAAATATATTTTCCTCATTACGCCTCACTGTTGAAGGCACTGCATTTTGATCCATTCCCGGATTGACTAGTTTTAGTAGTCTGCAAATGCGCCAAAATCCATGGGAAAAACAAAAGAAGGCACTGCTGGATCTAAGTGAAGCTGGGTCAGCACACTTGCTGTTTGTTTATTTTAGTGACAACAGGGTTGCAGCCAGAACCACATGATTGGGGAGACAAGACTCATCTTGGCTCAGCCAGCTACATACATTTGCCCATGGCAGGCAGGCAGCAGTGGCACCTGAGTGTGCGGGCTTAAATGAAGTGTCTCATCATTGCACGACCAAGTGAGGGGCTGTAATTACGCATGGCTCGTGAATTTTAGTGAGTGATGTGGACACCTGCACAAAATTGCGTTAGGCTAACCCCTGATGTGTGGTACTTGGCAGGCTGCACGGACATGGTTGCTAGATGGCACCTTTAGTAAACAGCAGTGTGCTGCCCAGCAGAAAGCACAACAATGCCTCATCAGAGGTAGTAAGTGCCGGCCTCGAAAAAAATCAGAAAAAGGTTACCAGACCTGCAGGTCTAGTGACTTGAATAATAAACTTGACCTAACTGTAATGTGCTTGACCATAAACTTGTCTCCAGCTATGTGATCTAAGGAAAATATTTTATTTCACTAAGTCACCTTTTCTTCATAATGACACAGAACAGCACTTTCAAATATGTGAGTTCAGCATGTCTGCTGAACAAAAAACTCCTTCATTTGGTTTCAAAGAATAAACTTTTGCTCCATTTATAACACAAATGTAGACCACATATAGGATTCACGTGACCCCTGACTTGTCACTTAGTTCACTAATAGCATTGTCATCACAGAAGACAAGAATGTTTCTCAGTTCATATTTAAACAAACTCAATTTTAATAAATATATTACTAAAGCATGGCGTGGTAGCCACTGTCATTTACAGACACACACTTTCTATTGAAATGGCCAAAAACTTTCCCACTGACATGCAGTTTTACTGATAAAATCATATAGCATACAAACGATAATAATTGGACATCAGGTTTCAGCAAATATTTATCATTTGTACATCACCAAGTAAAGTATTCTGATTTGGTTTGATCCTTTTAAAACCTTTCTTTCCATCTCACATCAGACTTATAAAAAAGTGCTTTCACAATTACTGAAGTATATTTTGAAATATTTGTATAGATCATTTACAAGCTATTTGCATGTTGTGCGCCCTGCATGGTTGATACAATAGATCGCTTTACAAAATCCTCTAACTTTTCAGTTCAAGAAAGAAAAATAAACACCAATTTCCTGACTAAAGTAAGCAGCAATTTGTAACACAACAAGAGCTAACATTCAACCTTTGTCTTTGAATGAACAGTACGTGTGATGAAATAAACGATTTAAATGTGCCTTTATTGCTCATTCACTTTCTTAATGAACAGAACACCTGTTCATTCCCACCTGGAGCTCTCCCACCAGCCCAGGCCAGGAGGCCCAAAAATAGCTCCCTCTAACAAAATTTCATTTGTTATAACGAGTGGGCCAGTAAATTTCTTGAGGCCTGATGTGCCATATAATGCAATCACAATGCAATATATAACCTGAGAGTTGATTGTACTTTATAGAAGCTGCTTAATAATTACCTTTTCCTGCGTGACTCTCTTACACTCACATAAGACAAAACTGCTAAGGATCATATCCACCACCCAGTAGTGTACTAGTCCACAGCAATAAACCACCCATTACCATCAGAATAGGCGCATAATAAATAAAGAGGTCTGCCACATACTACAGGCCAGGAGGACTCTAATTTAGTCCACCACACCAGATCCCTGACTAGTTACATACTACAGCCATTTTTTGGCATCTCACAATGACAATCTGATTTGGGATGATAATAAAGTCCATCCCAGCAGATCTCTCATCCATTTCTTCCTCTAACCTATACCTGCTCAGGACCATAAACTCTAAACAAAATATCTCAGAATGGACAACCCAGTGCAGTAACCAGGTAAATGTGCCATGAGCATAAGAAATACCATAAAGGGACTTTGCAGAGCTGCTCAAAGCTGCCAGCTTACTAAAAACCATAAACTGTGTGCCAACCCCTCACACGTTTTCATCCATCACACTGCTAAGCTCTGGGTCTCCCCAAACATGATAACCGCACTTTGGTGGTCCTCACGTACGATATGGGAATACTTCCCACAGAGACCCAAAACAAAGACAATATCTCTCCAACACAACCACACGTCCGACACAGTGTAGCGTGCTACCCATGTAGATTCTGCAATACCATACAATGCAATCATATTGTTGCTTTAAGCAGAAGGAAAAATGTGGAGGTCTCCAAAAGGAGATGGCCAAAGAAGCAGAACTATGAGTCCTAGCCAAGAAGGTGTGGCCTAAAAGATATCAAATAAAATCCTGAGCTTCACATAGCAAGCTACCTGACTAGTATTTGAGTGCTTATCTTGAGATTTCTTTATTGTATCCAGATACATCAAACAATAAGGGACATGAACCTAAAACAAGGCACTGGCTTTGCCAATGCTTGTTTTCAGAATCAGATAAATAAGTGACAATGATAGTCGTGAAAACACAGAACTGAAAATATTTAAATTCGGAAATTATAAGATGGTTAATTAAACATTACTGAAGTCTGTGAAAGAGGGAGTGGTGTCACAATCACTCCTGTTCTGCACTTCACACCACTTTCCTCCGCTGTTTTTGTGGGACACATACACTGTTTTTCTCTCCACTTCTTTCTGAAATCCCTCATCTGCATATTTCACACCTCCTCTCTTTCCTCTTCTGTGCCATCTTTTTTCATCATTCCTCTGCACATACTTTATTGTATCTACTTCACTTCACCTCTCTATTCCCCACACATATTGACTTGTAAGCACTTAGGGGCATATTTATAATCCCCTAGTGCTACCTTGCGCCACATTAACGTCATTATTTTTTACATTAATTTGGCCCAACGAGGCCGGAATCCCTGTGGCGTATTTACAGAATGGTGCAATGCATGCATTGCGCCACTCTGTAAGCCTTTGCGCTACATTATATCTGGTGCAGGCGGTATTAAACCTTTATGCCTTACTATGACCAAGTTTAAACAGTGAAACCCATGGCTCAGCATAACTTGTTCTCAGCTCAGTTATTTTCATATTCAATGGAAAATTCATCCTACCACCACCACTGATTCGATCTCCACGTGCCTCAACTAATGATGTGTTATGATCTCTAGAACAGCTAAAACCACCAGGGCTGTTCCTCCTCTGATTTTCCTTCATTTCCACCCCTGACCTGTCTCTGGTCTCTTCACATAGGAACTTCTTGATGAGATCCGCGCCATGCAGGAATACGGACAACTAAGCTACGCCAAGTATTATAATCCAGGCAACTACTAACTACACAACCTTACGGATACGTAAGAAACTATACTGAGACACAGACTTTAGCATTCTTCTTCTTTATTGGCCACTGACACTCTATTCTACAGAGGCACTTACCTCCTGAGACGGGAAACTCTCTCGTGAGCCAGACATATGTAAAATACTGCATTTTATTATGGACCAGGGCATGACCTCCTCTTTAGGACTACCAAGTGAACGGGTACTATAAAGGGTCCCCCGACATATACACCGACAAAATTTACCAATATCCTATTGTCCGTCCTAAACAACCTGAGCAGTCAAAGGAGACACACTTTCCTGAAAACCGCTTTTAAAACAGTCATGGATGGTGTGATAATGACAATGATATTCAATCACTGCCTAAGACATGTCGATAGATACAGAAGAACTACCTTAGGAATTGGATTCATTTTGTTACCATAGTAAAAGATTTTTCGGGAGTGTCTTCACATGTGTGCTCATGAATATGTTACATTGGACAGGAAAAAATGTTCTCACTTGTGAAGTGAAAAAACAGAGTGGCATTCGTTTAAAAGGCATCCCACCCCATAGTAGTAAATTATTTATATTTTTGTAAAAATGCTTTGTTTTTCTATTACGTTGATTTCCGACTTGAAAAAGCCTCAGACATCCAAAAATTGCACTGCGTTGACTTTTGAAAACTCTAAAAATTCCTATTGCGAAAAGAACTCACCTGATTCTGGTGATCGTGGTATCAAGATTTATATAAAAGTATGTGTTATTTAAGTGTGTGTCTCACTTACTGTATGTGTGTGTGATTTACATGCTTAGCACTACCCTCTGATATGCCTAACTGCTTGACCACACTACCCCAAAAGAGAGCATTTGGGTTGTCACTTGTGTCTCTGTGATACCACTTGGATTTGCTTGGACCCCTTGCACAGTGTACCTTATTTTAGTCCACTATTTAAAAAGCAAGCTTCCTACATACACCCAACTCTTTCCTAATGCTCCAACAGCTTCCTAGCCACCCCGGCCCTACTACAGTGGAGGTGCTGCCCAGCTCTGCGTGAATATGGGCGGATGATGAATACCAGTGGGAGTGCTGAGAAAGGGCTTAGAGAAGGATGTTACGCTAATGATTTTTCAAACTGCTCCTCTCAAAGCACTTTCACAGCACTGTGAAGGGTTTTGCCAATCAGCCACCAGCACTGCTGCCCTCTGCTCGGAGGTATAATGGAAACTGCCAAAGGCCTACTGTTGGAGCCCTTCGTGAAAGTCTGCCTGGAGCCGAACTCTGCATTTAACTGGTGTTAACCCAGAACGTCATGTAATTGCACTCACTGAGGGGTTGAGCCTTTCTTAGAATTCGTCATGGAAAGACTGTGATATATCAAATTCGGAAATGCAATATACTGCCTTCCCTTAAGTTCACTTTGTGAATCATAAGTCTTGCAAAGATGCAAGGTCACTTTAATATGATAAAATGAGCTTCTCTGGTTCTGTGACCCACAGGCCCGTCTTTATCTCTCACTCTGTTAGTTCTTTGGGATGATTCAATCACCGAGTTAAATAGCCTGTTGGAATTTTATCAGACAGAAATGTAGTCAGAGTTCAAGATCATGCAGTTCAAGTAACCTGGTGGATTGGTTACTTGGAACACACAAACCTGTGGCTGTTGTTAACAAGAGCACAGGCAACTGGTCCTGCTCATAGCTCCCAAGTGTGCGGGCTGGTGGCGGCATTGGTATGTGAGTACAGTGGCACAGGGCGGGAGCAGTGCAGGGCGGCAGTATCCCATTACCCTCGTTGACAGGAATCCTCCCACCGGGTGGTCTCAAGTCTTTGAACATAAGGCTTAATATCATGGCAGAGTCAGTGCCAGCTCTTCAGAGTCTGACACATGACAGGCACACCCCAGTAGCACTGGAGTCTTATTGGTGTCATACTGGGTCATAGTACAATTCTGCTCACTTGGCATGTTGTGGAAACTCTTAGGGAGGCCAGGAGACTCCCTCAAGTCTAGGGTGGACACATGTTGGGTGAGGACAGATTGCACTTCCCTGTTCAACCTGCTTCTTCTGTGATGCGCCACACTCCATGCACAACAGCTGGGCTTCTACTCGGGCATTCTGTTTCTGCATGGTCAAGCAATCTTTTCCTTCTCTTAATGGGCAGGCTACCGGCAGACCCAGGGCTCTCCAGCAAGATGCAGAGTCTCCAGGTGATGCCCCCTCACCTCTGGAAGACTGTCTATCAAAGATACCAGGCTTGGATCTTAGCAGTCCTTTGGGTGCTCTGCAGAGCACTGCCTAATTAGTCCAGTGAAGAGATTGGAACTGGAACCACGTGGCATAGTTTGAGTCCCTATTCCATACAAATTTTCCAGACATAGGAATGTTGACCGCCCTGCTGATGTCCACGAGCCAGTTTGTAGGATTTTCTTTTCATAATTTTAATTCTGCAGAACCGGCACATTCTTTGTCAAACGTGAGGGCTCTCACAGCAGCTAGTGATATGCTGGCTCCAACTGAAGCACCCAAAAAAGAGCACAAAGAAGGGTGAAGCCTGCACGTGGCTGTCATCGGCCTTACGGAGTAGCATTCAGGAAAGATACAGGGGGCGGACCATGTCTACACTAATACCTTTCTTTCACAACAGAATCTGGTGACTCGCCACCTGTGTACCACTATCAATCACAGAGGCAGTGTGAGGAAGAGATAATCCTCAGACTGTTACTAACAATTCACAATTAAATCACGAAGCCTGCCCTGCCTTTATCCCCACACACTTAATTGTCTGAGGTTACACCCTCTAACTCGGCAATGCAAGAAGTACATTTCCACTATGTGGGGAGACTGTACCCCGACCTCCATCATGTGCTGTGTTTAACCGGGGGTCTCAAAATGGATCACACTGATTTCTGCAACCACACAATATGGAGCTCTGCTACCGGTCACCGACATGCATTACCCACACAGAAATGTCAGTGCAGGGTCTGGGCATTACATTCCAGCTGAATTTTTCACATGTGGAGCCCATAGGTACCACACTTATCCTTGAATAGAACAAGGCCTGGTTAGTACTTTCAATCAGGAAAACAGCACGCTGCCACTACCCCTCTTAACGAATCTGACCAGATAGTATAAACATGTCAACTACAGAACAGGCTTGGTGCACCCTCCAGACCGCAAAGCATACTCTGGGTTTTAAAACCAGGATGAAAAGCCTGTGTCTCAGTGCACATGCATGACTTGTGTGTGCCAAAGAAATATCAGGATACCAGACAAACTTCAGCTGGGATCACTCAGGGCATGGGTGGAAGCCTGTAACGCTACGCCAGGGGCAGTCCAGTCACAAGAAGTTGGTGTAATAGTCCGAAATGTTATTCCATCTACAATAATCTAGGCACCATAAAGAGGGCACCTGATAAGTGATACACTGGTTAGATCACTGATAGCCCCATCATCAGTGCTTTCTAGGATAGAAATGTTTTCAGTTAATTTTTAGAAACTTTCACTTCAAATAAATAAATGTCACTCAATGCAGCGATTCGATATTTGTACTAACAATATGCACTTTTTTGAATTTTGGAGAGCCTTCATTAATTTTGCCTTGAGTTCTGTTGAATGATTTGCAAGGCATATATTTCCTTGGCTCGGGTCATATTCTTAATTGGCTAGTTTGCACGCCTCTACCTAAAGTTATCACATATGAGAATGATTTGGCTTGTCTAGTAAGCGCCTGGCCACTGCATAACACAGCAAAAATGCAAGCTTCATCCCAATTCCCTGCCCCTAAGCATGTCAGTGTTCAGTTCCTGAGCCTCGCATTGAAAGTGACCACACTTCTTCTCCATTGAACATAACACAAAATCCAAGCACACTTGCAGAGTCTCTGGCTGTCATTTCCTCCGCTACCAAGTCACTGGACTGTGCATCAACAGCAGTGGAAATGTAAAATCATGACTTAGGGAACCTCTAAGTTTGGAGTCTATTGGAGGGAGAATGGGGACAGAGTCATGAGGAGCGGTGTCAAGAGGTCAGCTTCTAAATTATGGGCCTGATTACGACCCTGGCCGAGACGATTACTCCGTCACAAACGTGACAGATATCCGGCCTGCCATTTTACAAGTTCCATAGGATATAATGGAAATTGTAGTATGGCTGACGGGATATCCGTCATGTTTGTGACAGAGTAATCCCCTCCACCAAGGTGGTAATCAGGCCCTATGTTTTTTAACTACTGTCCCAAAGTAATTGGCAAAAAGAACTAACGTGATAGTAAAGCTAGTATAGCTGACTCAATTGGTCACAAACAGAGTGCAGTTTAAATTGTCATGTGGGAGTATGGCAACTGCTACAGAGATATTTGTGTATCCAGCATGTTTCATGCTGTAACTCTACTAGAAAATGCATGTATATGGTATTTCTATAGTGTGAACCTAGCCAAAAGGGAGTGGAGCTTTGACATGGCCAAAGACAAGCATAAAACCAAAGGGTATTAGGAGAGGAAGCTGGTTTGTGGACAGTTAATGCATTTGTGATTCTGAATTCTTAAACAAGGTGAGTCTTTAACTCTTTCCTAAACAGGAGCAGCGTTGGGCTAGTCCTGATGGGTACAAGGATGTTGTTCCAGATACTGAGTACACAGAAGGAAAAGGCCTGCTGTCCTACGTTTATCTTTTTTACACTTCTTAGTCTGCAGTCTGATGGCATCCTGGCTATGGGTTTCCCAAAAACCTCTGGAGATGGTGAGCTTGTCAGCAAGATAAGCAGGAATGCTGTTTGTGATGGCTTTCGAAATGATGCCGCTAGCTGGGGATGGTGCGGGTTGGCAAGTGGAATCAATGGAATTCCATCAGGATAGGGTTGTGAGTAGACTTGCTTGTTATATTGATGTGCAATTGGTAGCAGGTTTGACTCATAAAATAGCATAAAAGTTAATGTATATCCTGCAGTGCACAGCATGTAACATGAAGGTCACATTTTTTTATTTATGGAAGACATTGGGTTAATGCTTTTGTTGCAGAAATCCTTGGGTTTCATGCAGGCAATCCTGGTAAAACAGCTTGGTGAGTTATGTAGCCCCCCATCAAAGAGTTTCATCCAAACTGTAATTCACTTTCAGATTTTTCTTTAAATCTTTCTTTTGTCTCAGGTTTTTCAATTTGGTTCCCAAGTCTAGCGATCAATTCTTGATAGTAGGTGTTAAATAAATGGTGCTTACTTACAGGGCTCACATAGACATTCACCTCTTGCATACGGAGCTGGAGAAATCTGCATACAGATCAGACTTTATGCAAAGCGACACACTGAGTGTCTTTGATCCGAAGGACTTCTGAGTCTCAAGCAAGAAATTGGGTTCCAGCTGTGATGCTCTGGCCTGCAAGTGATTGACAGTGCCGGAAGAGTCAATCAGGAAGATGACACTGCCAGTGGCAGCAGTGTCAATCAGGGCGATGACAGGGCAATCGTTGGCCTAGAACATCCAACAATGAGGCTCTGCCAACCGCTGCACAGCTAAAGGGCTGGTCTCTGTTAGATGTTCTCTCAATCATGTCAAACCATGGACCATGATGCTTTAGTGCTGCGTTGCCACAAATCACTATCCAAACAGGTATAAAGGCAGTAGCAGACATCACAATAAGTTGGCATGCATGATCAAGCAGCACTATTAAGTAGCAGGTATACAAATATATATTGGTAGGCAACTCCTTGACCTGCTACACTGTTGTTCTATACAGCCACTCTCAACTGTTGCCCCTGTGCATCACTGTTAACTCTGGTAGGGGAACCCACACCTCCTGTACCTGTGCCACACTGATGACATCTCTATTAACCATAACACTGGGTCCATTCCTGATAGCATCCTGCAAAGAGCTTTACACAGAATACTGTACTAATCTATAACTAGGTTGCTCCAGTACTGGCATCCGTCATAATTCCACATGTACCTCTGCGTAACAGCTATGGTTCCTTCAGGGGTCCTCACCCTTTCAGTGTCCACATCGCTGATCACACAGCCCACCCTGAGCCCCAGTACTCGTGCAACTTCACACCTCCTGTGCTGTGCACCACTGCTAGCGCCCTCAGGGAGCATCCCAAGTCTGTGCATCATGGTATTACCCCCAGTAACTCACACTGTCTGAACTGTACATCACCGATAACACACCCGGGACCCCTCACAGTTCATGTGCACCGTCTCATTCCTGGCTCCTGCAGCCCTTCATCCCTCACCTCCTCTGGCTCTCCTGCTGGTGGTGTTTCCTCTTCATCCTCCTCTTCATCAGTCAGGTTTGTGCAGCTCTTTTCCTCTTCAGGATTACAGAACTGCGAAGATGAGAAGACCAATATCAAAAATCTTTCTTTTCTGAAGTGAACTTTTTCTTTATTTTTGTTGTGTTCATTTGGATCACGCCTACTTCGTCAAAAACGTCTGCAAGCACAGCTAGAAATGCAAAAAAGTACAGAACACATCAACAAAGTGCGTTTTTTGCACATCAAACATTTCAGAACTGCATACCCGCTAGGCACTGATAGAGAATGCAAGGCTCTCTTCACTGTGCCAGCAGCCGCTACCCGCAGGACCCAGATCCAGTAAATGTGTCTCTACCTGCAGCTGCTCCAGCACTCCTGGTACATAGTGAGTGGAGTTCTGTTCTCATCGCTTTCATATTTCCTGAAGCGAGCTCTGTCCCTGTTTGGCTCAAAGGTAAGTTCTCGGGACAGTAGCCAGGTCAGCATTCTAGGTTGATATCTCAAACGGTAGAAACCTCAGTCCAAGCCACACTAGGGTAGGCAAGTTCCGGAGTCTGGCCTACGACTGTCTGCGGAGAGCTCCACCTTTAAAAAAGATGCTTCTGTCATTGCAGCAGTCCCAGCATCGAGGGGCACTGGCAGCCACCCAACTCTGCCTTCTTTCCACTGTCTCTTGGGCTGGTGCACAATGAAAAATGTGCCTTTACAAGGAGAGTGCATTAGAGACCTGACTGTAGATACTATGGAGAGGGAGGGGGCCTCCTTCCTCGCAGGGACTTTTCAGGCCTTTGCTAGTATTACTCAAACAGTGTGCCATGATTTCTAAGACTCTGTCATGCTCTGATTCTAATCCCTACTTCCCCAACATCCCTTCACGTCTAACTCTGCCCTTTTCTGTCCCCCCCACCCCCTTTTGCTCCCCTCCCAATTATTTTTCTGCTCCGTCTCTCCGTTTCTCTCCGTTAAACGTCTAAGGCCCCCTACTCATGGCCCACCATCCCCATGTGTTGGAAGACAATTTCAGATAGACCAGTTCATCATCTACGCCGTCCTTCGCTTCCTCTATCTTGTCTTCTCATTTTCTCTCCCTTTGTGCTTCTTTTTAGAATCCTCAGTGACCTGACGGTAGCATCAAGCATCACACAAACTAGCAACATAACACAGATTTTAGTTGTGGATAACAAAGGAAATTAGGCAAGATTTTTTCCATTTTTTCACAAAGCATAAAGAGTCCGCTGGCGCCATTACCGCCTCCACTTCCAAAGACAGTTTGTAAGTCAATTCGAACTGTTGGAGAATTTTTGCATTTTTGATAATGTATTGAAAGAAAAGCTCTAGAAATATTCTTTAAGGCAGAGTCCTATGGTTGCTTTGCAAGTGCTCAAGAGGCTTTGATCGCTGTGCTTGTCATCCAAAGTTACACAGACCATCAAGCCTTCTCCAGCCGTGTTACCACTGACATCACTTGCCCCTGAAATATTCTCACCTCCACATGGTGTGCTGAGCTTGGTCCTGCGTTGTCACAATTAGCTTTCAATACATTCATCCTCTTTTTCTGGAAAGACATAACACAACATGAAAATGAGATCTTAATCCCTGTCTCAACCCACACCCCTGTTCAACACCATCTTCATGTTCAGTAAGTGCTAGCACGGCCACCAGAGACTTATAGATATCCTGCGACAATGAAGCCACCTAATCATCAAGCTGCAGCAGCATATTGTATCCTAGTGCTACGAATTTCACTTTTTATATCACAAGCATTGGTTCAAAAATCCCAGCATGCAAAGTGCTGTTGGTCCTAAACGCCGGAACTGGCAGCAGATGTCAAAGACAAAGGCCCTCATTTTGAACACGGTGGGATTTCCCACCGTGTTCAGGCTGGCGGTCTTTTCATCGACCACCAGCCTCCTGGAAAACCCACCAGGCGTATAATGTTTTCCCCGCTGGCCTGGCGGGGAACACGGCTGCAACATTGAGTGCGGCTCCCTGAGGAGCCGCTGCCAATGTTGGTGTGCGGCGGGTGCAGCAGCACCCGTCGCGCATGTCACTGCCAGTAAATCGGGCAGTGACATGCGCGACAGGGGTCTGCACGGGGGCCCCTACACTGCCCATACAAAGTGCATGGGCAGTGCAGGGGTGACCCGGGGCACCCCCTCCGCCAGCCTTTTCCTGGCGGGATATCCCACCAGGAAAAGGCTGGCGGCATATGAAATATTATCCGCAGGGTAGCGCAGCTACCCTGGCGGATGGTGTTTCATCCCGCCGCCAGGCTGCCTGGCGGCGGGACCATGGCGGTGGGTGACGGCTGCCACTGGCGGCCGTCATCCATTTCAATATGTGGTGGTTCGGGCCGCGATGCCGGCATGAACCGCCATTTTCATAATGACCACCAAAATTTGGCCGCTGAGTCCATTTTCTCATGTTGCAGGCAATGTTAAAGGCACACACAGTATGTCCTGCATCAGCCCGAGAATTGGTCAGGAAGCATTCTACAATGCTCCATGACTGCTCAGGTTCATAAATGCTGGTCTCTTGGTCACAGAACCTATTTTAGAAATATAAGGAGAGTGAAGGCGGCAAGGCAGCCAAAAAGAAAGGACAGGCTCCATCTCCTCACCTAAAGAGGACTAGTAGAATGTAATTCTAAGAAGGAGAATGGGACAACAAGGAGTCTGAACCTACCTATCTCTTCAAAAGAAGAAAGAAAAGCACTAAAGACTTAAGAGGACATTACAGTTAGAGTTGTGTGGAATTAAAGTTATCCTGGCAAATGTGCTGGACAGCTGGCAGATTTTTTACAGGCATGACCAGTATATTAATACTTTAAACAGTAAATATAAGAAGAAGTCACTTTAAAATTTTGACCTAATGATTCTAAACTGATAATTAAAGTAAACAAAGACAGAAAAGCCATGTTAAAATTAATATGGACGATTTTCTATAAAGTTCTATTTAAGTATTGTGTCTCGGCCCTCGCAGAATTTGAAAAACGTGAGCAAATTGCTGGCATTTTTCTCTGTGAAAGGTGACCACCCTACTGGCAAAGACACAAACAATGACCATTTACTGGGTAAGTAAGCGCAGGCTGAAGGTGGGGGCAGGCAAAACAGGCAGAACCAGAAACTAGAGGAAGACAAACAAAGCAGCACGGACCTTATTAAAGACGAAGCTCATTTATGCATACACTGTGCCACATATGAAGAGGAGGCTCTACATAGATTTTGAAACGAAAATCATATACTTTGGAAAGCGAAATTAAGTATACATGTTGCAAACTTTGATGTTTGAAAATTGTGAAAAAAACTATAAACACTGACAAAGGTGTATAAACACACGACACCCAAAAGCCCAAGGAAGGACAAGAAGGCTTGACAATTATTTTTTCAATGTACCAGTATTTCAGCATGTTTTAATAAATGTTTTGACTCCGGTTGCCGCAATAAAATATCCGGCTATTGAATATTGCTACCAACACAGAGTATCCCCTAGATATGAGGCACTCAAGGGAATACAAGGGAAGGTAGCTTGCCACACCTGTACTCCACACCACTAGGTGTGGGAAAGGAAAAATCCTTTTTTTTAATACATAACCGTCACCCACTCCAATAGTGGCATGCTTCATCATCAGGTTCACCCTGACACACTAAAGGTCAGGGTGGACTTGACCATCTTCCAGGGAGCTCTTTTCAGACATTCAGACAGGGGGCATAACCTTATAATAAAAATTCCTCACCCAATCCCCAGGTATCCCTTTATTAATAGGGTGGATGGGAACCAGTTTTAAGGATATGATGGTCCTATGACCCTACAGTCACCAACATTTTTTCAGCCCTACACTAATGCCCTTCATGGGTCATGGGCTTTTTTCAGGGTGGTTTATATAGCTGCTAACGCTCCCCTGTGACGCGTTAGTCACAACTCAAGTGTGGCATGCATAAAAACTTAAAGCATGCACAGGCAGTGAAGTACTTAGCCCTTCAAGTCGCACCCGAAATATGGGAACAAACTTCTCCCACGGAGGTGGGAGGGGGGTTGGCCCGGTAGTCACAACTTTGTCAAGGGTCCCAAACCTCCAGTACACCTACTAGGCTCCGCCCTCCCTGGCTTGTAGCCAAATTAAATATTGCATCTACTTTCTTACATTTTAACATGTTAAACAACTAATCGTTATCTGTAATGAACATAAAATGCCAAGGGCCTAGCTTCTAGGTGCATCAAACAATAAAACATACCGTATGGAAGCAGATGAAACAGCAGATCCACGTTTTTCATTTTTATTTGTAGTTTTTAAGTAGTGCAAATTTGGCCCAAGGGCATTAGAGAGCTTTACAAGAGGGCACTAGATTACATATTAAATGTTTAATTCTCGCCTGTCTCTTGTGAGACGTTTTGTTAGCTTACAGTGTTCTTAGAGGCTGCCCATTGCTTAATGTTGGTTAGCTTCATCATCACGCTCATTTGGTTGCTAAATATTTGATGGCTTGTGTGGGCTTTACTTTGACCTCATGAGTTTGTCCCTCTCCTGGAGCACAGACATGTTACAGTGTCCTTACACTGCTCCCTTTTTTGGTACTGTTTTGTTCTTTTTGTTTATGCCCTCGATGAGAGAGCAGCATGTTTTTCAGCTGTCTCCCTTTCCATTGCGCTTTGTTTTAGTTTCTTCTTTCTCATCTGTGGTCAAACCTCACCAGGTGCAGCAGTGCTTTAACTTTACAGTGCTTACTTTCTTTTTCTTTTTAGTTAAGGGCTGAGCCAAGTGTGCCATTTCCCCGCAAGCTAAAACACGCTTGCCTGAACCACACATTGATGTGGTGTCTACCTTAACCATGCATATGCCTTAACAACGCATGGGCGTAGTTAAGGCAGAGAGCGTGGTCTAGCTGTCAGGAGCAGGAAGAGGAAGCAATGGGAGAGGCAAATGGGGTTGGGGCCAGGTTGGGGGTGGGGGGAGTTTTTAGGAGTGGGGTAGTTTTAGGGCTCAAAGCAGGGAACGAAGGTTGGATTCATTATTTTGACATGGAGGTCGGGTTCATTTTTTTGACGGGGGTCGGATTAGTTTTTTTGACGGGGGAGGATGACCTGGGGCCGGGTTTGGAGGGTTAGTTTTTAGGGGTGGAGCGGTTTTAGGGCAAGGTGGGGTTAGTTTTTTTGAAGGGGTGGGCGGGCTAGAGGTGGGTTTGGGGGGTGGTTTTTATGGTTGGGGTGCTTTTAAGGCTCAGGGTGGGTGGCGGGGTCGGGGTTGTTTTTATTTTCACAGGGCAGTATTTTATGGCTGAGATGGGAAGAGGGCGCTGTTGTGCAGTAGTTGCACGTGTGGCGAAGTAAGTGGAGCTGCGACCGGGTTCAGGGGGAGTTTTTAGCGGCGGAGGCAGTTTTAGAGCTCAAGGCAGGTGGGGGGGCTTGGGGTTGTTTTCATTTTTACAGGGGGCAGGGTTTTAGGGCTCAGGGCGGAGGGTGTATGACACAACCATGCACGCCTTTAACGCATATTCCTTTACCAAGCATGCGTTTACAACGAAATTCATCACAAATGCATGCGTGGTAAAGGCATGTGTGGTAAAGACGCTGTTGTGGTTCTGACCACGTTGTTAAGGCATGTGTGGTTCAGGCCTGTGTGGTTGTGTCATGCAACTGTTTCGAGGTCTCTCCTTTTCTACTGTTCTCCGTTTTGGTTCTTCTTTGTTGTTGGAGGTCATTGTTTGAAACAAAAACATACAGACTAATTTACACTTACCAACCACAGGCATCTGAATAAGCAAAGTGGCTACGTTCAAGCATACGAATGCAGGAGCTATGGAAAGATAGCAATCTAACGGCAACCCCCAATCTCTTTACTAGAACTGCGTACGAATGACTGTGTACCTGTTTCCTCTTCAGAGGAGCCCCTCTGCAGGACCCTTCTTCTTTTTAGGTCTCACATAGGCAGTGCTTGCGCCCAGCGTTTTTGGCTGGTTGTTTGGCCTGCCTTTCAAAATGTCTTTGCTCTGGTTGGTAAATAGCATACATCTGTCTCGCCTTTAGGTGCTTTGTTCCCTCCCAGTGGACTTCGCTCATTGATCTTTTTTGTTGGCCATCTCTGGCCATCTGTTGTCTCCTCGCTCGCAACCCCCTCCCGTCATTGCTGCTGTCCTTCCCGCGCTGCTGCGAGTTTTCAAAGGAAGTTTTCTTGCACTGCTCTTTGTTGGCCATCTCTGGTATTCTGTTGCCTCCTCGCTCACAGCCCCTCCCTCCAGTCATTGATGCCATCCTTCCTGCACCACTGCTTGTTTTGAAAGGTAGTTTCTTTGCACTGTCCCAGGGGGTTGTATATCTTTTTCTGCCGTTCTCAGACACAAGGGCTCAATAAACAGGTCATTTGTGTGCGCCTCTCGTCTAGACTCAATCCATAGTCTTGATCCACAGAGAGTCTTAATCCTGGGGCTGCCTGTGGCTCGAGCTGCCACTTTCACATTCAGCTCTTGTGCCAAAGAGTTTTAATCTGTCGCAATAACGCCTCACTTGCTGAAAACTGTGACCTCAACAAATGGCCCTTACCCTCTCTTTCCTCTCCTTTCCTTTATTTGTTCACCTGTGAAATGAATCCGAAAAAGAACACTTTTGCTGCGAATGTTGTCTTTTTCTGACATTTTTCTATTACAAAGTGCAGCCTCAAGACGGAGAGAAAAAAAAGGTTCAGAATATGAACAATAAATTTTAAAAAATAAAAATAAAGCAAGACAGAGTGGTCACAAAGTAGCCAGATTGTTTTTTTTTCACACCCACAAACATTAGCGCCACTTCACATAGTTTGCCAGTGAAGCTCTTCTTTCGTTTTCTCGTCTTTCTTTGAAAAACATTGTTTTCATTTGCTGCTGCAGATAGGGTAAGAAAGTAAATGGAAGAGCTTTAAATATCTGCAGGGCCACTGGAATTATGTTGGCTAGAGGACCAAATTATGCAGTAGGGTTGACCAATTTATGTGGCAAGAAAAGTCCAGTTATGCATTTACACCGGCAACAGCTCTAACTCAAGCAAATGCGAGACCTACTGCATTGCAAATGCTTGTTTATTCTGCCTTTTGGTCTCGCCATCATTAATCCGGCTTGTACTGTCAGACCTGTTTGCTGGGGCTCTGACCACCATTTGATCCTGCCTAAAACCTGCTCGGAATTATAGCCTCTTGGTCCTGTGTGGGGTTGGGCACCACTTATCGACCAGCAGGCGACAAGGCTACCACCTCTCGCCCTCCAGATGTGATGCACTCTACGTGTGGTCTTGCGATCGGTTGTCAATTAACATATCTCATACAACACAATGAGCTGCTTCTTGGCACTTTTAATAATTGCCATAGTAACCCGAGGATACAGTCATTTTATCGACTTTGAATGGGGCTGGCACTTGGAGGGATTCGAAAGTACGACTTTAGGTTGTATTCGATCGGCATCAGGCATTCAGCCCGCTGAGCTATCATTCTAATACCAAGCATTGGCAAAGCCGATAGGTTTCGCTTACGGGAGCTATCGGTTTTGTCATTGTTCTGTAACTATACGGTACAGCAGCTCGGCTGTGCATCACGGCTAAAAGTAGTTTAAAAAGCACTATGACGCTGGTAGCGCTGGCCACATGACGGCGCTTTTAAAAAATTGCTTTTAGACGTGCTGCAAAGTATTTGCTCATAAGCCCTAGAGGCAGAACTGAGACGCTCGCTCGAGATTGGCTCCCCAAGGGGACATCACCTCCCCCTAGGTACTCTCCTCGGCAATGAAAGGCGCAGAGAATGCAAGGATAGCTAAAAGAACTGACATAATTATAAGAAGATTAGCATTATTTACAGTAAGAAAGGGAATTCACCGTAAAGAAAAGCACAGACTAAGCTAAATGAAAGAGTGAAGCAATGTTCACAGATGATGTTAAAGTTGCCTGAATTTACGCTTAAAGTTTGTAAGGTTATTTTCTAACCTCAGATCATTGCGAAGTTCGGTCCAAAGCTTTGCTCTGGCACTGTAGTTAATAAGGTGGGCACCTGTCTTCAACAACATCCAGTTCCGTGAGCTGCAGTTCTTTTTACGACCTCTAAGTCCCTCCCCTTTTTTCTGTTTGTCGTATCCCAGGGCCCCAGGGCCTTTCCTGGGAGCAAACCTTATTGTTGCAGGGTGCAGCGCGGAAAACTATCACAAGGAGGCGCCAGCTGCACGGTTCGCAACAGAAAGTTAACTCCCGTCTTCCTGCATTAACCCAAATTGGACGAGTATCGTGCTGTATAGGATGGGCTTGGCTGGTGTTATCATGCTGACAGATAAAAACATAGCTAAATAATAGAATCACGTATTTTCCCTATAGAAACATTAACCTATAGCAAAGACATGCAGGAGGAAAACACACAAAATCTAGACGACCCCTAAATGTTTTAAAGCAAATAGAAGCATTTATGGGGTGTTAAAAAATAGGAATTTACACAACCTGTTTTTCGGTTATCAGCTCTTGTCGACCTTGTCCGGAACCCCAAAATCCTAAAACGGCAGGTATTTTTTTCTGAGAAAGATGGGAACCCTATCTAACCGCAGCTGTTTGAACGCTTACCGTTAGACAACTTCAGTGCAATAAACAGTCAGGGACAGATTTCCTTTTCTCATATGTGGTGTTACTGTTTTTCTCATTTATACAAAAACGTTTTCGATAAACTAAACACACCAGAGCCCAATAGAACTTAGACATAAGGCTAGGTTGACAACCATAACAAGCACTGACAAAGTAAATAGTTTTGGCTTTTCTGTAGTGAAACGATTATCCCAAGCTTCAGAAGACCAAAATAACTCATGTTGCATGGCCTCAACAATGCAGGCTTCATTCTGTAATGTGGGGCCCTAGGCCCTCATGCTGGTAAGTAAAGGGACGCAGACACGGTGGTAGGGTGGTAATAAACTGGCCTCAGGCACGTGCGCCCGGCCCCTTTTATTGGCAGGGTCACCTGACTGGTGACGCCTGTGTTGGGTGGGTGTAGGCTACACAAGCAAGACCAGCCCTCAGCAGAGTGGCTGGCAGAAACACTAGAATGAGTCCAGCTGGACTCTACATCCCTCCCAAACTTTATTGAGGAACCAAACAAAAGTCCAACCTGTAAAAGAAACAATAACAAAGCACCACAATCTGTCTCTCGGCCTCGAAAAGGCAGACTGCAGAATTGCAGTGGACATGGTGCAGCTGGGAGCATCCGGACACCTCCGCAGGAGTCCATAATTTAACCAGGTACAGCTGGGCACGAACACGGTGTGGATGAAGTCCAGATACTTCAGTTGCTTGTCCACGACCTCACAGTTCACTGGATATAGTCGATCCGGTCCTGCCTGGGCTCATGTGGTCAAAGTCTATTTACAGTTTCTGATGCTGGTGCATCTGGAGCAGTGGGGAGTCCAATGTACACAGTTCTGGATGGCATTCTGACTCTGGAGATTGTCTACCTCCTAAGACTGCAGATGACGTGACGGCCTGGGGCACCTGGGAGTCCAGCGGCAGAGAAGCGGCAGTCTGACCTCTCGTGCCAGATCTCCATCAAGCAGGAGTCTCCTCGAGGCCCTTTCACGGGCTTCCACGGGACTGTGTGGACTGTGCTTGCCTATCTCAGGCCCAGCAAAGACGTCTCAGAGGAACAGCCTACAGGACCACATCCTAGTCTCGCATGGAGCCACAAGGGTTGTTGATGCAGGGTCCGCTTGCTCGAGCCATCCGGATTCAGGTGCTCTGGCCATAGTGCAAAGTCTTCAGGTGACCAGTCTCTTGATATGAGACCTCCGTGCTTCCGGATGCCTGACGTGGAGCTGTCTCAGATGCATTCTCTCTCAGCGATATACCGCTCTCACAGGAATTTGTTGGAGGCCCTTGTCCCTGGATTGCGGCGGGACTGCGTGGGCCAACATCGGCCACGCCAAAGGAGTCTCTCTGAACTCCCAACAGGGCCACGTCCTAGTCTTGTGCAACCCCAAGGGTGGATGGTCCAAATGATCTGGTCTGCTCTCACCGGCAGGCGTCTGGTTCACGGAGCTCATGGCAAGTGTTCAGGTGATAAGTTTCTACGTTGCCAGACATGCCTTGTCAGCATCGGTTCTTGTTGCTGACTGTCTCCACTCAGGTGGTGCTGTGCTCCTCCTTCGATGATTGGGCGATGCACCTCATCATGATGATGATGTTTTTTTTTCATCCTTTTGCAGATCAAAACAGGTGGCGGCGGCTTCGTCAGCGGAAGGACCACTTGATGGACATAGGGGCCACGGCGGGTCTTGTGTGGCCTGTGCAGCCGGCGTCAGGGATGCCATCACAGCCAAGCAGCCGGTGACAGGTGACAGGTCGGTCGTACTGGGAAGCGTGGGGGACCACCCGCATCGCTGTCTTCAGTGACGTCTGCTCACCCCGGTGACTGTCTTGTACTGATGGGTACCTCCTCATCTGCTCGCACGAGTCCTCAGTTGTGTCACTCTACTTCCTTCCACTTTCACACCTGCGATGGAGTTGATCTGTGGTGTGACCGGTCTGTCACACTCCTCTCCTCATTTCTTGTTGGCATCGTGCCACTCTCTCTTCTCCTTGGTGTGGCGTCGTGCCACAGGTCACATGTTGCGGCACATGGACCTTGCGCTGCACCTCCACTGGTACATCTTCCTCTTCGTCCTCGATGTGGCGTTGTGCCACAGGTCGCATGCTGCGTCACATGGACCTATCACTGCACCTCCTCTGGTGCATCTTGCTCATTCGCAGCCTCTCACAGGCTGAGTCCTGCGGGTAGGACATGATCTGCTCTTCAAGCAGACCTCTCCCGGTCTGGTCCGTTCCCGGATCCTCTTGGTGGACCTCTCTCTGGCAGGAGGGTCCCCGCTCTCTTCCTACTTCTCTTCACTCGAGGGCTCCGCTCTTGCTCCTCAAGGCTGCGCTGTTACGGCGCTCACTCCTGCCATCTGCTCTGGCAGGGTCGGTCAGTTCAGATGACCTGCTCACTGATGGGCCAACAGTGGCCATCTTCCATTGCTGTGCGGCCAGCTGACATGGCCTCTTTTCCCGTGCGTTACGTCACGCTCTCGGGTACTCTCTCCATCTTCACGGACTTTACCCATGTCGTCACATTCTCGGGCGCAGCTCTCTGTGCTCGCTGCGCATGTGTCAGTCTCTTTTTTTTCTGGGCGTCCTGTGGCAACGCCTGGCATGTCCCTTTCTTGTCCTGCGGTGATGTCCATCACTGCTGGGGCATGTGGCGTTCTCTCGTCGATGGCGGCGGATGGCCGCCAGAGGCTGCGCAGACCATGCGCGCTCTCTTCGTACCTCACGTGGCACTTGCGTCCGTTTCTCACTGTTGCAGCTTCGCTGGGACAGCTGCAGTCTTCTTCTTTCCTTTTCCAGCGTCGCCTGCGTCGCTTCCTTCTTCCTCGCCGTTTCCGTCTTCTGCGCCGTTTCTGTCCACAGGCGCACTCTTGGTTTGGAGCAGTCACTTTCTGAAGGTGCTGCTGTAAACTTGCCTTCATCCAAGCTTGTTTTCCCTTTAAAACAGAAATAGGGTGCAATACCAACTCTGGCCACTGGATGCCAGTAGTGCACTTTGTTTTCTAGCTTGAAAGACAGTCTTTCCTGTTACCGGCTCGTTTGTTTCAACAGATGCCGGCCGGTGAGGAGGGCGTGCTGCTGGGAGGACCTCGTCATGCTGGTGGGGGCTGCAGGTAAGTTAAATTTTATTTATTTTCTCACTTCTCTCCCTTTTCTCTTCCTCTTTTTTTTTCCTTTCTGTCCAATTTTTTATTTTTATTTTTTTAAACTGCACAGCGTCGTTTGAAGAGGCATGCAGATGGCAGGACTTCAGTGAGGTGGGTGGGGGCTCCGGGCACTGCTTTTCCTTTCTTGTAGGTGCGTGTGAGCACCTCTCCTCTTCGTTGTTCGCTTGGAGGTGGGGGAGCGGCCCTGGGCAATTTGCTTTCCTTTGGTGGTGCATGCCAGCACCGTCACGGATCCCTCGTTGCGGCCGCAGCAGCCGTGCTTTGTGCTGCGGGCCGTTTTTCTGGCATTTTTGGGGTGGGGGCAGCCCTGGGCACATCTTGTTCTGTGCGCAAACAGCACCATTTGCTCTCCGGCGCGGGAGCTTCACTTGCGCTGCCGGGCGTGTCTTTTCCCTGGTGCCTCTGAGCACCATTACACTCCTGCAGGGAAGAGGGGGGGCGGCCCTGGGCATATTTTCTTCTTTGGTGCGCGAGTGCACCATTCTTTAAAAGTGACAAGG
The DNA here is from genome assembly GCF_031143425.1 of Pleurodeles waltl. Taxonomy (NCBI): domain Eukaryota; kingdom Metazoa; phylum Chordata; class Amphibia; order Caudata; family Salamandridae; genus Pleurodeles; species Pleurodeles waltl. The sequence continues at coordinate 333,282,071 of NC_090443.1, forward strand.
GGGCGACCGCCCGGCACAATTGGGCACTTCTTCTTACGGCGCATGGCGCGCGACAGCGCCACTTCAAAATGACAAGGGGAAACGGCCCCCGGTCATTGTCTTCATTCTTGGTGCTCGATCGCACCATATTTTTTTTTCTGCGCGCGCGGCCGCAGCGGCATGGGACACGCTGCGGACCGCGTTTATATTCTTGGAAGCTACCGTACCGGCCCTGGCCACAGTTCTTTATTTTCTTTTGTTTTCTCACGGCGCGCGACAGCGCCATTTCTCACACGTACTGCGCGGACCCAGCAGCTTTCTCTCACGCTGCGGGCCGCACTGGATCAGACTCTTGCGGGGGGGCTTAGTGCATTTTTCCTCGGGCTGGGGGAAATCAAATCTGTGCACTTCCTAGCGCTTTATTTTCGTCGCCCGCAGCCGTTTTTGCAGTGCTGCGGGACGCGCTGATCAGCAGCACTCACCCCCTTCTTTTACTCCAGTGGGACTGGGGCTGCGACGCCTCACTTCTCCTCTTTCCTCCACCGATTAGGTTCATGTCTGCAACCACGTGGGGTTGCAGATCCCACTCGTCGCCATTGCAATGTGGGGCCCTCATGCTGGTAAGTAAAGGGACGCAGACACGGTGGTAGGGTGGTAATAAACTGGCCTCAGGCACGTGCGCCCGGCCCCTTTTATTGGCAGGGTCACCTGACTGGTGACGCCTGTGTTGGGTGGGTGTAGGCTACACAAGCAAGACCAGCCCTCAGCAGAGTGGCTGGCAGAAACACTAGAATGAGTCCAGCTGGACTCTACACATTCCAATACACAGAATAGGCACATACCTAGATGGTCGCAGCAGTTTTAACTTTCGTGGCACGTGCATGCTTCATGCGCACCGCAACCACACGAAGTGGCTAGCTTGTGCATGTGCTTCTTACCTGCTGAAGACCTGTCATTCAAAGCCTCATTAGGAAATTAATTCCCCAGTAATTAGCATTGAAATGAGGGATATTTTATGAATATGAAACAAAACAAAAACAAGATGTTTGACGTACGATTTGATATATTCCTAGTAAATAGCGTGAACTGGCATGCATGGCAGCCCCTGTGCCTGTGATGGAAAAAACATATCTTCGGAGATTTTCTAAAGTGCAGATGGTTCTCATTATTTCTGATAGAAAGGGGCAACAAATTCTACAGGACAGGGGTCTTGGCGCGAAAGGAGAACCCACCAGCTCTGACTCTCCTGAAACGGTGGACTGAGGCCAAACTAAGGATGGCTGAGTGAAAGCAGCAGGTAGGTAGGTTGATATCGTGATAGAAAATTAGACAGAACAAAGGCCTTCTGGGAATACATATCTCATTGGAAACACAAACTTTTGAAATTAATACACTTTTCCACTAGGAGCTAGTGCAATTTTCGAAGAAGACGAGAGACAGAGCAGAATTTCGAAAGGAAAAAGAGCAGCCTAGCCACTACGTTTTGAGCCAGATGGAGTCTTCCTACAACTGACTTATTGACCTACTGGAGCCTAGATAAAAGACACTGCAATAATCTAACCAAGACAGTGTAGGAGGCTGGCCTGGCTTATAGTGGGCACCTTGTGGTACTTACACCTGTTGCCAGGTCCAGTTATCCCTTATTAGTAGAATAGAGGTGTTTCTAGCAGCTTAGGCTGATAGAAGGTAGCTATGGCAAAGCAGCATAGGCTGAACTAGGAGACATGCAAAGCTCCTACTATACCACTTATATCATATAGCACAATATAAGAAAACACAATACTCACAGTTACTAAAAATAAAGGTACATTATTTTAGTGACAATATGCCAAAAGTATCTCAGAGGATACCCTCACTTAGGAGGTAAGTAATATACATAAATTATATGTACACAAACCCAAAGCAGGTAAGTAACAGTAAGAAAAGTAATGTAAACAATGTAGGATCACAATAGAATGCAATAGGGAGAAATAGGCCTACGGGCAACACAAACCATATACTCCAAAAGTGGAATGCAAATCACAAATGGACCCCAGACCTATGGGAGATTGTAGAGGGTCGCTGGGACTGTAAGAAAACAGTCAGGGTGTCTAAGATACCCCACCTCAAGACCCTGAAAAGTAGGAGTAAAGGTACCCTACTACCCCAGAAAGACAGAATAGTCGTGATAGGGGATTTTGCAAGAACCACAAGCACCAGCAAAACACTGAAGACGGATTCCTGGACCTGAGGACCTGTAAAGGAAAGGGACCAAGTTCAAGAGTTACGCAAGTGTCCAAGGGGGGCAGGAACCCACAAAACCCTGGATGAAGGTGCAAAAGGGCTGCCTCTGGGTGGAAGAAGCCGAAGATTCGCCAACAACGAAGAGAGCTAGGAACTTCTCCTTTGGATGGAAGATGTCCCACGGTGTGCTGGAGGTTGCAGAAGTGTTTCCAGGCAGAAATACTGCAAACTAGCCTTGCTAGCTGCAAGAGTCACGGTTGAGGATTTTGGGTGCTGCGGGGACCAGGAAGAACCAGGATGTCACCCCTTGGAGGAGGAGACAGAAGGGGCGCTCAGCAACTCAGAGAGCCTACGCAGAAGCAGGCAGCACCCGCAGAAGTACCGGAACTGGCACTTAGAAGATCTGTGAACTCAGGGTCACAAAAGGAGGGTCCCACAACATCGGATTTCAACTCAGAGAGCCTACGCAGAAGCAGGCAGCACCCGCAGAAGTACCGGAACTGGCACTTAGAAGATCTGTGAACTCAGGGTCACAAAAGGAGGGTCCCACAACATCGGATTTCAACTCAGCGAGTTGGGCAATGCAGGACAGAGTGCTGGGGACTCAGGCTATGCTGTGCACAAAGGAATCCTTGGAAAAGTGCACAGAAGCCGGAGCAGCTGCAAGTCACGCAGTACACAGGTTTGCTGTCTGGCGTGGGGAGGCAAGGACTTCCCTCCACCAAATTTGGACAGAAGGGCCACTGGTCTGTGGGAGACACTTGGACCCATCTCCTGTGTTCCAGGGACCAAGCTCGTCAGGATGAGAGGGGACCCAGAGGACCGGTGATGCAGAAGTCTGGTGCCTGCGTTGGCAGGGGGAAGATTCCGTCGGCCCACAGGAGATTTCTTCTTGGCTTCCAGTGCAGGGTGAAGGCAGACAGCGCTCAGAGCATGCACCACCAGGAAACAGTCAAGAAAGCCGGCAGGATGAGGCGTTACAATGTTGCTGGTAGTCTTCTTGCTACTTTGTTGCGGTTTTGCAGGCGTCGTGGAGCAGTCAGCGATCGATCCTTGGCAGAAGTCGAAGAGGGAAGTGCATTCGTTATCTGAAGAGAAGCCCACAGGAGAGACCCTAAATAGCCAGAAAAGGAGGTTTGGCTACTAAGAAAGGAGGCTTGGCTACTGAAAGAGGTAAGCACCTATCGGGAGGGGTCTCTGACGTCACCTGCTGGCACTGGCCACTCAGAGCAGTCCATTGTGCCCCAATACCTCTGAATCCAAGATGGCAGAGGTCTGGGACACACTGGAGGAGCTCTGGGCACCTCCGCTGGGAGGTACTGGTCAGTGGAGTGGTCACTCCCCTTTCCTTTGTCCAGTTTTGCATCAGAGCAGGGCTGGGGGATCCCTGAACTGGTGTAGACTGGTTTATGCAGAGATGGGCGCCTTCGTTGCCCATCAAAGCATTTCCAGAGGCTGGGGGTGGCTACTCCTCCCCAGCACTTGACACCTATTTCCAAAGGGAGAGGGTCAAGAGAATCATTTGTTCTGCCTTCCTGGGACTGGCTGCCCAGACCCCAGCGGGGCAGAAACTTGTCTGAGGGGTTGGCAGCAGCAGCTGCTGCAGTGGAAACCCCGGAAAGGCAGTTTGGCAGTCCCGGGTTCTGTTCTAGAGACCTGGGGGATCATGGAATTGTTCCCCCAATACCAGAATGGTATTGGGGTGACAATTCCATGATCTTAGACATGTTACATGGCCATGTTCAGAGTTACCATTGTGACGCTACACATAGGTAGTGACCTATGTGTAGTGCACGCATGTAATGGTGTCCCCGCACTCACAAAGTCTGGGGAATTTGCCCTGAACAATGTGTGGGCACCTTAGCTAGTGCCAGGGTGCCCACACACTAAGTAACTTGGCACCTAACCTTCACCAAGTGAGGGTTAGACATATAGGTGGCTTATAAGTTACTTATGTGCAGTGAAAATGGCTGTGAAATAACGTGGATGTTATGTCACTCAGGCTGCAGTGGCAGTCATGTGTAAGAATTGTCTGGGCTCCCTATGGGTGGCAAAATAAATGCTGCAGCCCATAGGGATCTCCTGGAACCCCAACACCCTGGGTACCTAGGTACCATATACAAGGGAATTATAAGGGTGTTCCAGTGTGCCAATGAGAATTGGTGAAGATGGTCACTAACCTGCAGTGACAATTGTGAAAGCAGAGAGAGCATAAACACTGAGGTTCTGGTTAGCAGAGCCTCAGTGATACAGTTAGGCACCACACAGGGAACACATACAGGGCAAGCATTATGAGCACTGGGGTCCTGCCTAGCAGGATCCCAGTGACACATGGGCAAAAACAAACATACATACATTGAAAATGGGGGTATCATGCCAGGCAAGATGGTAATTTCCTACACAACCCCCCGCCCCCAAAAACGAAGGACAATAAGGATAACCTTGCCCAGATGAGTCTTCATTGTCTAAGTGGAAATATCTGGAGAGTCCATCTGCATTGGAGTGGGTACTCCCCGGTCTATGTTCCACTGTATAGTCCATTCCCTGTAGGGACATGGACCACCTCAACAATTTAGGGTTTTCACCTTTCATTTGTTTTAGCCAAAGTAGAGGTTTGTGGTCTGTTTGAACAATAAAGTGAGTGCCAAACAGGTATGGCCTCAACTCTTTCAGTGCCCAGACCACAGCAAAGGCCTCCTTCTCTATGGCAGACCAACGCTTTTCTCTAGGGGTCAACCTCCTGCTGATAAAAGCAACAGATTGATCCTGGCCCTCAGAATTCAGTTGTGATAGTACTGCCCAAACCCCTAATTCAGATGCATCAGTTTGTACAATGAATTTCTTGGAGTAACAAGGGCTTTTTAGGACAGGTGCAGAGCACATGGCCTGTTTGAGCTCCTCAAAAGCTTTCTGACTGCTGGCTGTCCACAATACCTTCTTAGGCATCTTCTTGCTAGTGAGATCATTAAGAGGGGCTGCAATGGAGCCATAATTCTTTATGAATCTCCTATAATACCCTGTGAGGCCTAAAAAGGCTCTCACCTGGGTTTGAGTTGTAGGGGGAACCCAATCCATGATAGTTTGGATTTTCCCCTGTAGTGGTGCAATCTGTTCTCCACAAACCAGGTGGCCCAGATAAACCACTTTCCCCTGCCCTATCTGGCACTTTGAGGCCTTGATAGTGAGGCCTGCCTTTGGCAGGGCCTTCAAAACTTTCCATAGGTGGACCAGGTGATCATCCCAGGTTGAGCTAAAGACAGCAATATCATCAAGATATGCTGCACTGAAAGCTTCTAACCCTTGCAGGACTGTGTTCACTAACCTCTGAAGAGTGGCAGGTGCATTTTTCAAACCAAAGAGCATTACTGTGAATTGGTAGTGCCCTCCAATGGTAGCAAATGCAGTCTTGGGTTTAGCATCTTCCGATAGTCTAATCTGCCAATACCCTGCAGTTAGATCAAAAATGCTTAGATACTTGGCAGAAGCCAGTGTATCTATGAGCTAATCTGCCCTGGGTATAGGGTGAGCATCTGTCTTGGTTACCTGATTGAGCCCTCTATAATCTACACAAAACCTCATCTCCCTCTTTCCATCTTCGGTGTGAGGTTTTGGTATAAGCACAACTGGGCTAGCCCAGGGGCTTTCTGAGGGTTCAATCACCCCTAAGTCCAACATTTTCTGCACCTTTTGTTTAATGCAGTCCCTGACGTGGCAGGCTGCCTATAAATTTTACTTTTGACAGGCAGGCTGTCTCCAGTATCAATTGTATGTTCACACCATAAGTTGTACCTGGTACAAGTGAAAATAGGTCTAAAAACTGACTTAAGAGATTGATGCAGTTGTCTTTCTGTTCTGCAGTAAGACAATCTACTAAGACTACTCCCTCCACTAAGCCATCAGCATCAGTGATGGAGAAGAGATCAGGGAGAGGGTCACTCTCTTCTTCCTGTCCCACATTTGTTGCCATGAGCAGGGTGAGATCAGCCCTGTCATAGTAGGGTTTTAGGCGATTGACCTGAATCACCCTAAGGGGACTCCTGGCAGTGCCTAGGTCTACCAAATAGGTAACCTCACCCTTCTTTTCAACAATGAGATGGGGTCCACTCCATTTGTCCTGGAGTGCTCTTGGGGCCACAGGTTCCAATACCCACACCTTCTGTCCTGGGTGGTACTGAGTCAGGACAGCCTTCTGGTCATGCCATTGCTTTTGCAGTTCCTGGCTGGCCTGAAGGTCTTTACTGGCCTTTTTCATATACTCAGCCATTCTGGATCTTATGCCAAGTACATAGTCCACTATGTCCTGTTTAGGAGCTTTTAAAGGTTGTTCCCAACCCTCCTTCACAAGAGCAAGTGGACCTCTTACAGGGTGCCCAAAGAGGAGTTCAAAGAGGCTGAAGCCCACTCCTTTTTGGGGTACCTCCCTGTAAGCAAAAAGGAGGCAAGGTAACAGGACATCCCATCTCCTTCTGAGTTTTTCAGGGAGTCCCATTATCATACCTTTGAGAGTTTTATTAAACCTGTCAACCAGACCATTTGTTTGTGGATGGTAAGGAGTTGTGAACTTGTAAGTCACACCACACTCCTTCCACATTGCTTTTAGGTATGCAGACATGAAGTTGCTACCTCTGTCTGAAACCACTTCCTTAGGAAAGCCCACCCTGGAAAAGATTCCCAGGAGGGCCTTTGCCACTGCAGGAGCTGTAGTGGTCCTTGAGGGGATGGCTTCAGGACATCTTGTGGCATGGTCCACTAGTACCAAGATAAATCTATTGCCTGAAGCTGTTGAAGGGTCAAGGGGGGCAACTATGTCAACCCCTACCCTTTCAAAGGGCACCCCAACCACTGGAAGTTGAATTAGAGGGGCCTTTGGAGTGCCACCAGTCTTGCCACTGGCTTGGCAGGTCACACAAGAGCGACAAAACTCTTTTGTGTCCTCTGACATATGAGGCCAGTGAAACAAGGGGACAAGTCTTTCCCATGTTTTCGCCTGGCCCAAATGCCTAGCCAAAGGAATGTCACGAGCCAGGGTGAGAATAAACTCTCTGTACTGCAAGGGAATGACCAATCTCCTGGCAGCTCCAGGTTTAGGGTCCCTTGACTCTGTGTACAAGATGTTGTCTTCCCAGTACACCCTATGGCTATCACTGACATCCCCATTCTGCTGTTTGACAGCGTGCTGTCTCAAACCCTCTAATGTGGGACAGGGTTTCCGTGCCACACTCCGCTCTTCCCTGGCAGGCACCCCTGCACCCAAAAGCTCAGCAGTGTCTGCTGCCAGCTCCTCTGGTGTAGGTTATGCACAGGGAGAGGATTCCTCTTCCTCAAAAGGCGAATCATCTGTAGAGGGAGGGATAGTGGGTTGGGATTTACCCTTTCTACCCCTAGTTTTTGGGAGCACTTGGTCCATTGTTCCAGGATCCAAGTTTCCCTGTCCTTTTTGCTTCTTGGCCTGAGCCCTTGTCAAAGCAAAAATATGCACATGAATGCCCAGCATTGATGCATAAGCCTCCAACTCCACTTCTGCCCAAGCTGATGTTTCCAAATCATTGCCCAGTAAGCAATCTACAGGTAATTCAGTGGCTACCACAACTTTCTTTGGACTAGTAACCCACCCTCCCCATTTGAGATTCACAACAGCCATGGGCTGGCTAAGAGTGTTGTTATGAGCTTCTGTCACTTGGTATTGCTGACCAAGTAGGTGTTGATCAGGGTGGACCAGTTTTTCTATCACCATAGTTACACTGGCTCCTGTGTCCCTGTAGGCCTCAACCTCAACACCATTGATTAGGGGAAGTTGCTTGTACTTACCCATATTAAGGAGACAGGCAACCAAGGTGACAAAATCAATGCCACCATCAGAGACTAAAGCAGCCTCTGTGGTCTCCCTAACAAGACCAACCCCAACTACATTGCTAATAGTGAGCCCAGCTACACCCTTGTATTGGCTATTAGTAGTAGATTTCCCACCACCACTGCTATTACTAGGGGCACTAGAATTTGCAGTAGGGGTTGTGGTGGTGGAAGGTTTGGTGTTTTTCTTTGGACAAGTGGAATCACTTGCCCAATGGCCTTTGACTTTACACAAATAACACCAAGGCTTTTTCTGATTATTGTTCGAAGAGGATTTGGACCCACCACCCCCAGAGGATTTTTGTGGGCCTGATGAAGACTGAGAATGTTTACTTTTATCCCCACCCTTCTCAGAAGACTTACCCTCCTTCTTCTTGCCATCCTTGTCACCCCCTATATGAACATTTCTGTTCACCCTTGTTCTGACCCATTTGTGTGCCTTCTTTTCCAATTCTTGGGGAGAGGTCACATCAGAGTCCACTGGGTACTGGTGCAACAAGTCGGACACACAATTGTTAAGAATATGTTATCTCAGAATAAGATTAAACAGGCTTTCATAGTCAGAAACTTTACTGCCATGCAACCACCCTTCCAAGGCACTGACCAGTCCACAAAATCTGTCCAGTCTTGAGAAGACTCTTTTCTGGTGTCTCTGAATTAATCCTGTATTGTTCAGTGGTTAAGCCAAATCCATCCAAGAGTGCATCTTTCAAAACTATGTAATTATTGGCATCACTTTCACTGACAGTAAGGAGCCTATCCCGACCCTATCCAGTGAAAGATAGCCACAAAATAGCAGCCCACTGCCTTTGAGGGACCAACTGTACCATACAGGCCCTCTCAAGTGCAGCAAACCATTTATTAATGTCATCCCTCTCCTTGTAAGGGGGTACTATCTTGTGCAGATTCCTGGAATCTTGCTCTTTAACAGGATTGCTATCAGAAATACTGCTGCTGCCACCATGGGGAACTAACCCCAACCTCTGTCTTTCCTTCTCTATGTCTAGGGATTCCCTATCCAAGGCCAGCTGCTGCTGTTTTAAGCTTCAGTCTGGTCTCTTCTACCCTCAACCTTTTGAGTTCCCTTTCTAACAAGTTATCCTCAGGGTGGGTGGGTTGGGAATGTTTAGACACAGAGGAAATGTGGGAAGTTTCAGAGGGAGACCTGTCCCTAACTGTCTGGACCCTAGTAACCTGGCCTCTAGGGGTGAAAGATGCACTACTGGTGTGGGACCCTGTAACACTACCAGTGTCACTATGTGCCCTGCTAGGGGGCAGGACTTTGTAAGAACCCTCCCCAGCTTCCTCATGGAACTCCTCTGAGTCTGACTGGGAAGCTTCCCCATTTTCTAACATCTCCTGAGATGGACCAGACTGGTTCTGGTCATCTACAATGAGCATGTTAAAGAGAAACTCTTTTGTAGGATTCTTACCTATACTCAAACCTCTATCCAGGCAGAGACCCCTCAAACCTTTATAGTTCAAACTCTCATATGTTGCATTAACAGTTTTGGGAGTGGGCTCTACAACAGACATGATAGTATAGGTTTAAGGATAGTGAGAGAAAAAGTTTTAGAACTTTAGAAAGCACAGAGAAAAAACTTTTTCAAACTTTGGGAAAACTTTTAGAAATTTTCAAAACTTTTCAGAAACTTTGTTAAAAGTTTTAAACTAGAAAAGTAAACTTTTTTGGTTAAGTGTACATATACTGAACTATTTGGTATATGATTCTCTTATGAAAAGTACCAAATGACAAAGTGGTAAAGCAGTTGCAAGTACTTATCCCACCGCTGCACCACCAATGTAGGAGGCTGGCCTGGCTTATAATGGGTACCTTGTGGTACTTACACCCTGTGCCAGGTCCAGTTATCCCTTATTAGTAGAATAGAGGTGTTTCTAGCAGCTTAGGCTGATAGAAGGTAGCTATGGCAAAGCAGCTTAGGATGAACTAGGAAACATGCAAAGCTCCTACTATACCACTTATATCATATAGCACAATATCATAAGAAAACACAATACTCAGAGTTACAAAAAATAAAGGTACTTTATTTTTATGACAATATGCCACAAGTATCTCAGTGAGTACCCTCAGTTAGAAGGTAAGTAATATACACAAGTTATGTGTACACAAACCCAAAACAGGTAAGTAACAGTAAGAAAAGTAGTGCAAACAATGTAGAATCACAATAGGATGCAATAGGTGAACATAGGTCTAGGGGCAAGACAAACCATATACTCCAAAAGTGGAATGCGAATCACGAATGGACCTCAGACCTATGGGAGCTTGTAGAGGGTCGCTGGGACTGTAAGAAAACAGTCAGGGTGTCCAAGATACCCCACCCCAAGACCCTGAAAAGTAGGAGTAAAGTTCCCCTACTACCCCAGATGGACACAATAGTCGTGATAGGGGGATTCTGCAAGAACCACATACACCAGCAAAGCACTGAAGACGGATTCCTGGACCTGAGGACCTGCAAGGCAAGGGGACCAAGTCCAAGAGTCGCGATAGTGTCCGGGGGGGCAGGAGCCCAGGAAACCCCGGATGAAGGTGCAAAGATGCTGCCTCTGGGTGGAAGAAGCCAAAGATTCTGCAACAACGAAAAGGGCTAGGAACTTCTCCTTTGGATGGAAGATGTCCCACGGCGTGCTGGATGTTGCAGAAGTGTTTCCATGCAGAAATACTGCAAACAAGCCTTGCTAGCTGCAAGGGTCGCAGTAGAGGTTTTTGGGTGCTGCTGGGGACCAGGAAGGACCAGGACGTCGCCCCTTGGAGGAGGAGACAGGGGGGGCGCTCAGCAACTCAGAGAGCCCTCACAGAAGCTGGCAGCACCCGCAGAAGTACTGAAGCAGGCACTTGGAAGACCTGAGGACAGTGGTCGACTCATAGTCACAAAGGATGATCCCACGACGTCGGAGTCCAACTCAGAGGGTTGAGCACTGCAGGACGGAGTGCTGGGAACCCAGGCTAGGCTGTGCACAAAGGAATCCTTGGAGAAGTGCGCAGAAGCCGGAGCAGGTGCAAATCAATTTCACAGGTTTGCAGTCTAGCATGGGGAGGCAAGGACTTACCTCCACCAAACTTGGACTGAAGGATCACTGGACTGTGGGGGTCACTTGCTTCTAGCTCCTGTGTTCCAGGGACCAGGCTCGTCGAGATGAGAGGGGACCCAGAGGACTGGTGATGCAGAAGTTTGGTGCCTGTTTTAGCAGGGGGAAGACTCCGTCAACCCACGGGAGATTTCTTTGGGATTTCCAGTGCAGGGTGAAGGCAGACAGCCCTCAGAGCATGCACCACCAGGAAGCAGTGGAGAAAGCCGGCAGTATTAGGCGCTACAATGTTGCTGGTATTCGTCTTGCTACTTTGTTGCAGTTATGCAGCGTCCTGGAGCAATCAGCGGTCGATCCTTGGCAGAAGTCGAAGAGGGAAGTGCAGAGAAACTCTGGTGAGCTCTTGCATTTGTTATCTGAAGAATACCCCAGAGGAGAGACCCTAAATAGCCAGAAAAGGAGGTTTGGCTACCAAGAAAGGAGGTTTGGCTACCAAGAGAGGTAAGAGCCTATCAGAGGGGGCCTCTGACGTCACCTGCTGGCACTGGCCACTCAGAGTAGTCCAGTGTGCCCCCAACACCTCTGAATCCAAGATGACAGAGGTCTGGGACACACTGGAGGAGCTCTGGGCACCTCCCCTGGGAGGTACTGGTCAGGGGAGTGGTCACTCCCCTTTCCTTTGTCCAGTTTCATGCCAGAGCAGGGCTGGGGGATCCCAGAACCGGTGTAGACTGGCTTATGCAGAGATGGACACCATCTGTGCCCATCAAAGCATTTCCAGAGGCTGGGGGAGGCTACTCCTCCCCAGCCCTTCACACCTATTTCCAAAGGGAGAGGGTGTTACACCCTCTCTCAGAGGAAATCCTTTGTTTTGCCCTCCTGGGCCGGGGCTGCCCAGACCCCAGGAGGGCAGAATCCTGTCTGACGGGTTGGCAGCAGCAGCAGCTGCAGTGGAAACCCCAGAAAGGTAGTTTGGCAGTACCCGGGTTCTGTGCTAGATACCGGGGGGGATCATGGAATTATCACCCCAATACCAGAATGGTATTGGGGTGATAATTCCATGATCTTAGACATGTTACATGGCCATGTTCGGAGTTACCATTGTGACGCTATACATAGGTAGTGACCTATGTATAGTGCACGCATGTAATGGTGTCCCCGCACTCACAAAGTCTGGGTAATTTGCCCTGAAGGATGTGGGGGCACCTTGGCTAGTGCCAGGGTGCCCACACACTAAGTAACTTGGCACCCAACCTTCACCAAGTGAGGGTTAGACATATAGGTGACTTGTAAGTTACTTATGTGCAGTGAAAAATGGCTGTGAAATAACGTGGACGTTATTTCACTCAGGCTGCAGTGGCAGGCTTGTGTAAGAATTGTCTGAGCTCCCTATGGGTGGCAAAAGAAATGCTGCAGCCCATAGGGATCTCCTGGAACCCCAATACCCTGGGTACCTAAGTACCATATACAAGGGGATTATATGGGTGTACCAGTGTGCCAATGAGAATTGGTAAATGTAGTCACTAGCCTGCAGTGACAAATTTAGAAAGCAGAGAGAGCATAAACACTGAGGTTCTGGTTAGCAGAGCCTCAGTGATACAGTTAGGCACCACACAGGGAACACATACAGGGCATACACTATGAGCACTGGGGTCCTGCCTAGCAGGATCCCAGTGACACAAGGGCAAAAACAAACATTCATACAGTGAAAATGGGGGTAACATGCCAGGCATGATGGTACTTTCCTACAGCCCCACATACCACACCTATACACATATCCACCCCAACTACAATGGTAAGACACCTTCATTCTCACCCAAACACTACTCTGTCCATTGCCACTAACACGTCCTATCATCACCCACACAACACAAAACCACATTGTACATTACTTTCAGCCATCTAGATACACATTCCCTGTTCATATAAACCAACAGCACTATCCTCTATTTGCTCCTGCCAGACCCCCTTTTATCAATGCAATACCTAAACCAAGCCTTCCAACACACCATCCACAAACACCCTCACCCTCTTCACCAATTACACACAACCATACAATCCTTACACTCTACTCTACCACCCATGTTACCTCTTCCAGTGAACAAAACTACCACAAACACCCTCAACCCTCATCTATCTCCTCTAACACACCTCATACACTCTTCTCCAAAACACATCAACACCCCCGTAATATTCTCATACCACTCACCAGCACTAACTCACATATAAATCTTTCACAGAAAACCACTACATCAATATCTCCTGTCACTATTCCACAAAAACAAAACATACCACACACATCAGCACATCAAAATAACACAAACTTTCATACTACTTTCCGTCGCACCCACTCCCACCCTCATGACTACACAAATAATACAAACCCTGCCCAATCTTTACTCATAACTTCTCACTCTTCACAAACATCTACCACAAGCAACCCAGCAACATTCATTCACCCACCTCTCATCCATTGCACAGTTTAGAGCCTTGCATTATGATCCACATGCTCCTCCACCACCCCTAACCCATACTCCTTCCACAGTAAACAGACGCAAACAAAATAAACAACATGCCACTCTTGACAACTTTGTTTCCCCTTGTCTATTACACAATAAGGCTACTATACAAAAAGAACTACACTCATCACGTCACTCTCAGCTACCAAGTTCACCACCAACACACAAGGATCCAACAAAATGCCTCCTAAGCCTGCTGAAAGAGGAACACTATATAGAAAAACAGGACTATTGTGACCCTCATGCAGTTATCACAAGTAACACACCTGCTACAAGCTCAAAATATACTGCTCGCCCTTCTCCAAAACAAAACAACACTGCCACAAACACACATTTTTTAAACTGCCTGCTCATAAATGCTCGATCACTCTAAAAAAACAAGCACCGCATCTACAACCTGCTCACTGACACACAACCTGACTTACTATTCGTAACAGAAACATGGTTGGGAGATGACATGGCCCTGGTGTTGCATAAAGCCGTTCCTCCAGGCTATCAAACTATCACACAAAACCAGATAGGCAGGAGAGGAGGTAGACTAGCTATTATATTCAAACAAGCAATAAATCTCTGTAAAACAGACATTTCCATGCAAGGTTGTGAGCCCCTCCTCGCCAGATGCAACCCTACACCAACTTCCTCCTGTAACCTTCTCCTACTTTACAGACCTCCACCTAACAATTCAACATCCCCAGACAGTTTTCTATTACAGTCTCAAACCTTATAACATTATACTCAAACCTATGCATTCTTGGGGACCTAAACAATTGATTTGACAAACCCAATATGTCCCATCCAAAAGCTATCACCACTGGCCTAGACACATTGAACCTACATCAGATTGTACACAATCCCACACACATCGCTTGACACATCCTAGATGTCATTTTTGCAAACCCTGAACTAGTTACCATTCAAAGCATCACACCAATCACATGGTTAGACCACCATTTGGTAACTTCCCCAACTAAAACACCACAATTCAACACACTCCGTAGCACCTTACATACGTGCATCTATCGACCATAGAGCAAACTCAATTTTGAAGACTTAGAAACACAACTAACAGCCAACACAGATCTAGACACAATTAATTCTGTTCCAAAACTTTATGAGTGGCTACAGGAAGCTTTTAATATCCTAATACCACTGAGAAAAACTAAACAGGACAAAAGAAAACCAACACCTTAGAGAAACACAGAACTTAAAAAGATAAAGCAACAAATCAGAAGGCTGTAACGGACCTCGATCAAAACAAACAACATTAAAGACAAACTTCAGCTACACAAACTTAACAGAATATACAAATCATCAATCAGAAAAGCTAAAAAAAAGTACTTAATGGAGAGAATTCTAAATACTAAATCTGCAACTAAAGAATTCTATAAAATTCTCAATGACTTGCGAACACCTAAATGCCTGGAAGGAAGTCATCCCACTACTCATGATTTCACAAACAAACTGGCAACTCATTACACAACCAAGGCAGACACATTGGACTCCTATTTAAAACAGAAGAAAACCATCAGCACCAACCTGTTTCCTAAAATCTCCTTCAAGAGAAATCCAACCGAGCCTCTGCACTCCTTCAAACAAATATCACAAGGTAAATTTATGGATTTGGTCAAAACAAGCAGGCCTTCAGGCTCCTCTTCTGACCCTTGTGCACTGCACATCCTCAAGAACATTCTTTTATCTACTTCTGCTGCTACACCTTTACGAAGAATCATCAATAACTCTTTAACTACAGGAACGTTTCCTGAAGACATGAAAAAGGTATACATATGTCCGTTATTGAAGAAAACAAACCTAGACCCGCATTAACCCAACAACTACAGACCAAATGGACCTTTCCTGGGCAAACTGATAGAAAGAGCAGCATTCGCCCAGATGTCACAATTCATTGAAAACAACTCCATATTTTCAGACTATCAAACTGGATTCCACCCAGGAAGAGGCACTAAATCTGCAGTCATAGCAATCTGGAATGATCTTAAAAATACAGTTGACCACAATGTGTAGGGAAGTACCCTCTTTTTGGCATGTTACCCCAATGTCTGCCTGATGTCAGTGTGTTTGACTGTGTCACTGGGATCCTGCTAACCAGGACCCCACTGCTTATGCTCTCTCTCCTCTAAATTGTGTCACTGCGTACTGGTAACCCAGTATTTCACCCAAAATTGGCAGACTGGTCAACCCTTATTATTCCCTAGTGTATGGTACTTAGGTACCCACGGCACTGGGGTTCTGGGGGATCCCTATGGGCTGCAGCATTTCTTTTGCCACCCATAGGGAGCCCATGTAAAGGCTTCTACAGGACTGCTATTGCAGCCTGTGTGAAATGGTGCATGCACCCTTTCACTGTCATTTCCACTGCATCAGGTCACTTATAAGTCACCTATATGTCAGGCCTTCCAACCCTGAAGGATAGGTGCAGAGTACCTGTGTGTGAGGGCACCCCTGCACTAGCAGAGGTGTCCCCACATCGTCCAGGACCATTTTCACTGACTTTGTTGAGTGCGGGGATGCCATTTTACGCGTGCAGTGGACATAGGTCATTATCTATTTATAGCTTCACAATGGTAACTCCGAATATGGCCATGTTTGGTATCAAACATGTTGGAATAAAACCCCAAGGCTTTTACAAGCATTGGTTGTATGATTCCATGCACTCTGGGGGCTCCTTAGAGGACCCCCAGTACTGCCATTACAACCTTCTGAGGATTTCCAGGCAGCCCCAGCTACTGCCACCTCACAGACAGGTTTCTGCCCTCCTGTTGCTCAAGCAGCTCGAGCCCAGGAAGGCAGAACAAAGAATTTCCTTTGGGAGAGGGGTGTTATACCCTCTCCCTTTGGAAATAGGTGTTACAGTGATGGGAGGGGTGGCCTCTCAGAGCCTTTGGAAATGCTTTGAAGGGCACAGATGGTGCTTTCCTTGCATAATCCAGTCTACACCGGTTCAGGGACCCCCAGTCCCTGCTCTGGTGCAAAACTAGACAAAGGAAAGGGGAGTGACCACTCCCCTGTCCATCACCACCCCAGGGGTGATGCTCAAAGCTCCTCCAGAGTGTCCCTGGGTTTTGCCATCTTGGATTCCAAGTTGGCAGGGCACTCTGGGAGTATCTGAGTGGCCAGTGCCAGCAGGTGACGTCAGAACCCTCCCCTTACCTGTGTAGCTGACCAATCTCCTTTCAGGGCTATTTAGGGTCTCTCTCTTGGGTGGTTCTTCAGATTCAGATTGCAAGACTCCAGCAGGAATCCTCTGCATCCTTTACTTCACCTCCTTTCCGGTACTGCATCTGGACCCTCCAGGAACTCTACAAACTCCAACACAGAAGCAAAGATGACTTCTGCAACATTGTAACGTCAGCTCGTGCCAGCAACTGCAACTGTTTCCAGGTCATGCATCCTCCGAGGACTGCCTGTCTTCAGCCTGCACCAGAAGAACAAAGGAATCTCCCTTGAAGTGAAGGAGTCACTTCTCAGCTTCAGCAGGCACCCCTCTGCAGCAATGACCGGTGGTTTGGGTCTCCTCTCCTGAAGAAGTGCGTGGATTCAGCAACACAGGTGGTGGACTGTTGTGGTCCCGACGGTCCAGATGTCCAACTTTCCAACTTTGGTAGAGGTAAGAGCTTGCCTCCCCACACAAAACAGTACCTCCGTGCACTGCATGTTTTGCAGTTGCCAAGGCTTGTTGGCTACCTTCCATGAAGTTCTTTGTGCACTGTGCAGCTCCAGCCCCCAGCACTCTATCCTGTGAAGCACAGCTTCCTGCGTGGTTCTCCGGCGGCGTGGGATCCCTTTGTGTCATGCTGCGTGGGCCTCCTTTTGCACCTTCCTTGTCCCCATGATGTGGGACTCCTGTGCACGATGTCTGGTCTTCTGAGGGCTCTCTTAGTTGCTGAGAGCCCCCTCTGTTTCCACCTTCTGGGTAGAGGCCACCAGGTCCCTCCTGGTGACGGGCAGCGCCATTTTCTGCTAACAGTGAGCTTTGCGTTTGCCAAGGCTTGTTGGCGGAATCCAGCAACGCAAAGCAGACTGCAATCATCCATCCAGCGCGGGACATCATCTGAACCAACCAGGAACCCGCATCCATTTTCTTGGGTGCAGTACTGACTGTTGTTCTTTACCGGTGGTTCTTCTTTTGCACCTTCATCCGTGTTATCAGGGGTTCCTGTTCTCCCTGGACTCTTCAGTGCTTCTTGTACTTGGTACCCTTCTTCCACAGGTCTTCAGGTCCAAGAATCCATCATTGGTGTCTTGCAGTCTCTTCTGGTTCTTTTATAATCTTCTTTCTCGTGTTCTTGTGTGTTCTAAGAAAGTTACTGTGATTTACTCCTGCTTTCCTGGGCTCTGGGGTGGGTTCCATTACTTACCTTTGGTGTTTTCTAATACTCCCAGCGCCCCTCTACACACTACACTTGCGTAGGTGGGAAACCGACTTTCGCATTCTACTTTCTTAGTATATGGTTTGTGTTCCCCCAGGCCCATTTCTAACTATTGTGATTTTCACAATTTGCACTGTTTTCTAACTGTTTTTACAGCGAATTCTGCATTCTAGTGTATATACTGTGTATCTTACTTACTTCCTAAGGGAGTATAGTCTCTAAGGTATTTTTGGCATTTGTGTCACCAAAATAAAGTACCTTTATTTTTGTAACACTGAGTATTTTCTTTCATGTGTGTGAGTACTGTGTGACTACAGTGATATTGCATGAACTTTGCATGTCTCCTAATTAGGCCTTGGCTGCTCATCCACACTACCCCTAGAGAGCCAGGCTTCTAGACACTGACTACATTTCACTAATAAGGGATAACCTGACCTGGTATAAGGTGTCAGTACCTTTGGTACCCACTACAAACCACACCAGCCTCCTACTCAATGGGGTTGTTGCACTACTTCTCTTGGACCTCTCACCTGCCTTTGATACTTTTGACCATGACACCCTAATTCAAAGACTCCACAAAGCCAGCATAGAAGGGATGGCTCTCAACTGGAATACATCCTACCTTCAAACCAGAACTAATATTATCTGTTCTCCCCTTTCTCTTCCAAACCCTACCTCACAAAAGCAGGGGTCCCCCAAAGATTAATCATCTCACTTATGCTTTTCAACATCTAAATGATGTCACTACCAGAATTGATCAATGATTTTCAGCTCATACGCTACAACTAAGCATATGACACACAAATACTACTTAAATTGGAATGCCCCAAAGACATTGAAAACACATAAATCTTCAGTTGCCTCAGAGCTGTTAATTTGGGGATGACTTGGAGCCATCTCAAACTGAATGCTTCCAAAATGGAAATACTCGCATGACTCACTGTGCGCCTGGCCTGACAATCTGGGACCACCTTCTCAAATATCCAAGGAAGTTAACATCCTCGGAATTACCATGGACTCCAAGTTAACAATGAATGCCCAAGTGGACAAATTAGCACGATCAAGCTTCATCATCTTGAAGACTGTGCGATGCATCTTCCCCCACCTCGGATTTCCACACAAGGTGCAGGCTACTATCTCTCTTGTACTATCTAAACTGGATTAGGCCAATGGCCTCTACCATGGATTATCTCTATTATGAAAAAAACTACAACATATTCAGAACTCAGCTGTCAGGCTACTATTACATGTAAAGCCACAAGCCCACATCTCCCCTGTCTTGAGAGCACTACACTGATTACCAGTTACCAGAAGATCCTCCTTCAAGCTGCTTTGTATCACCCACAAAGCTATACATGGAACAGGACCGCTTTTCAGCAGAAATAAAATAACCAAATATATTCAACAAAGAACCTCCCCTCAAGATTTGCACCCCGCCTTAAAACACTACCATACAAGAAAAAGACAATAGGTGGTACAGCCTTCTCTGTTCAAGCAGCCAAACTATGGAATTCATTACCCCCAAATAGAAGATCCACTGATAACTATCTTGTCTTCGGAAGACTACTCAAGAGTTGGCTCTTTCCTTCATAAACACATAATGTTAGAAAAGTACACTTATTAATTAACATCAAATAATACAAATCTTGAAAGTCTGTGTTTATACAACACAACTTTACTTCTCATATTATTATACCCATTATTATATTCCTTACACATACATTCCCTTACTATGTATAAACATATCTATTTATTTATTATTCTAGTTCCACTGTACTAGAGAAAAACAATAAATACCATTAAATCTATAAATACAATTCAAAAATAAATAATTACATAAAAAAATATATATATATATTATAATTTTTACTCTTGTTAGCTTTACTCTGTCTCCCCATCACCCTATGTCTCTATCAATCTATACTCCATCCCCACTCCGACTCATCCCAAACCCATTCTAATACTTTGATCTCCAAAATAACCCTGCCTATGTTCTTCCCTCCTCTACCGCATCTAGCTCACCCCAAACCTCAGTTTACTACCATAATCTCCCAAACAACCCTACTAAATTCTCCCTCATTTATCTCACCTTTGACTCATCCAATATCCCTTCTGCTACTATGATCTCTGTAACCCCTTTGCACAAACTCTTCCCTCCTCCATTTCTCCTTTACTCATCCCAAGTCTCGTCCTATTACTCTAAACTCCATATTAACACTTCTGGATTCTTCCCTCCATTACTCTAGTCAATCCAGTTCCGGAGTAGCGTGCTACTTGCCAAAAAGCGGTTCAACGCCTCATCCAGGGTAGAAAGCGCTATATAAATACAATTACAATTACAACTTTATTTAATGGCACTGTTTGCAGTGCCCGCATGTCCTTTATTCTGTGGCTTTACAAGTCACTATCTGCTGTAATTTTTTGCAGATTTCAAGAATAAAAGCGAAAGAGAAGAGAAACGCAACACCCGGTGTCATGCAGTGGCTAACCAATTGCAAAGTTGAACTGGCCGCTTTTTTGATGATGATAGCTGTATTCGACTGGTACTAACGAGGTTCTTTACCCAGTCTGTATTAATGTGTGTAAAAATTACAAAATAGCGAACGAGTACAGCTACAGAATGTGCCAAATAATCTGCCATTTTCTTGCCCCATTAGATGGCCCTTTGTTGTCACACAATGAAAGTGGCTCGGCCCAACACACATGGGTAAGCGTTAACAGCTTTTCAGCAGCTCTAATTTGTGCACGCCCCTCCAATATGCTTGTTTCTATCAATGACTCTGTTTTTCGGCTAATGTCAGTGACCAAAGAGCTCTGCATTTTTTGACGTTTTGTTACCTTTTTCTCGACGCTAAGTGTTAACCTTTTGCTGAGCTTCAAGATGGCGTCACCTCTGCCCACTCTGTGCTCTGCATAGTCAAACGTAAATGCGTTGTCTTTTGGTAACTGCTTGGTTCGTGTTACAAATATGCTAATAACAATTTGCCCCCTTAATATAAAACGATGGGTGATGGTGCTGTGCAAGGTCAGCTTCCTGCATTTTATTGAGATATTTTTACAATTGCTAAGGCACTACATCATATTTTTCTATGGTACAGAATTCCTACTGAGTTCTGTTCTTTCTCAATTGAGGCTCACAACAATACACAACACTCTCCAACCACACACACAGTGTAGCTTGTTACCCATGGGGACAAGTACTTGGCTGCCTCACATAGGACTACTAAGCACCATATAAATGCTACATTGCAATACAGTATAAATGCTGCTGTGCAATACAATACCACCCTAGGTCTAAGCGTTTGAAACGGACTGTAGTGCCCTGAATAAGCTTCCAAGGGTCCTGGCCAGGCATAGGAGCTGCTGTTTTTCAGGGTCGGTCAGGGTAGTTTGCCTTGGCTCACAGAATCATGAACCCTGACCTCTTGTATCCTCCAGGCGTTGGCTGTAATTTTCTGTTCTGTGCATTTTACTTGGTAACAGTGGCATAAAATTTTGGTCATAGTGAGCCTATTTACATGAACTGAACTAGAGCTGCAGAGATAGCGCCTCTCTTCCAGGGTAGGTATGACATGCAGTGTCCAGCAGATTCAATCAACACACTTTTCTGGCTGAAGCCTGCATTCAGAGAGATTCAGGCCTTGTCTACAATAGGAAATCAGGTCCATCCGTCTTGGTTACTGTTGTCTGCACCTATTGCCTCTTATTGGAGATGGGAGCAGACTTAATTGGTAGCTCTGCCAAGTGTCACTCATCAGGGGTTAGACTAACGCATTCTAGGAATATTCTCACATTACCGAGGGTCTCAGAATGCTTATGCAAATCACCTATCAATAAGCTGACAGTGTACTCTTTGGAAATATGTTATTTCTGTGCCCCAGTCCAGTTTTAGCTCTCATCCCCCGTGCACACAACAAATCAGGAGAGTGAGCCAATGTGGAAGTTGGGCCTGCCTCTGCGAGGACCTGATATCCAGACTGTTACTTCTGGGGCTGGTCTGAGTCTAGCTGCCTTACATCGTGTGCCATCCTGCTGTAGCCAACCTCTGATGGGCCTTCGGCCACTCTGAGAACCAAAACGACTGGGACGGGAACTGCTTTGAAAGCATTTTGATTCTATTTTACAAGGAAAGAAGTTGTGAAATTAGTTGGAGCCAGCTCAGCTACTAAGCTCCAACTTTATTCATCCACACACTGCTGCCCATGAGACCTGGCGCCAGACCTGCCTCATGTCAGTGCACCTTCACCGTAGTGAAACAGGCAGCTAGTGTAGGCTCATGACCTGGTTCTGGAGTTCACAGGCAGATCTGCAGAACAGAGAACAGCAGTTGTCAACTCTTCTGTCATGTGCATGTCGAGTAACTGTTCAAGAAAGGCCCAGGCTTGTTAAAGTACTTTCCCAAAAATCGTTCACCACATGAAGTAGTAAAATGTTTATGTCCTGACTCCTCCATATAGAGAGTAAGCAACGAGGCTCTTAGGTGGGGCAAAATAACAAACATTGGCAGATCAATAGGCCTCGCCTTTCAATGCTGCGATGCAAGAATTTAACTTGGCCAATGCTTTTTGAGGATGCTGTTCTGTATCAGCGAAAAGAAAACAAGCATTTGCAATGCAATGGGTCTCACATTTGCTTGAGTTAGAGCTATTGGAGTTGTAAATTCCTAACTGGACTTTTCTTGCCACTTAAATTGACAATAAAAAGTAAAACAGTTGACGTAAGCAAGCCGATTCAAAGAGCCATGGATGCCATAAGCATGAGTGCAAAGGAAAGACACAAAAAGAAAAAGAAGTTTGCTCGAAGTCAAACTTATCAGCAGTTGTGCAATTATCCATTTAACAGGGGCAGTCTGCAAGGCGGAAACAACCCCGCCCTAAGGAGAGACAAAAGTAAAGCATTTACCAATGATAACAAAGGATTTTTGAAAGGCAAGCCCACGAATGAGTGAAAGTGATAGGTGTGTGGTGGGCGTGGTTAAAAGCCCACAATGCTTATAACAGGTCAAAGCGATTGCACGCTCGACCTAAAAATGCTTTATTTGCTGATGCAGAGCAGTATAGGGCAAACTCAACAAAGTCAGTATCCACAGGATGATGATATGTCCATGCACTTGAGTGAACCATGAGCACTTGTGTGTCATGACACAGCAAACATTGTTGTTTCTTTTTTAATTTTTAATTTACTGTTCAAAAATGGCAGTAGACGCCAATCTTGGAGCGAAAAAAAAATTACAAATACGCGCAAAAGCACATTACTGAGAAATAAATTTTTGGAAAGCAATTTGCAGCTGTTAGGCTGTCCAAAAACGAAAAATATAATGAATTATTTTGGTAAGCAACGTAACAAGCAGGTGGTTCTCAAGGGTTGAAAAATATAACATACCCTCCCCCTTCCCACCTAGCAACCTGATTCACCTTCAACACTGCCTACAATTCTCTATACACCTGATGGACTGATTCCCAGTGGTGACCTATGGATGCCATACCTTGTTCTGTTCATGCTTCCTATTCTGTTGTTCATGTTTGCCAAGCACCGCATTAGGCATACTCTCGCTAAGTACCAGCTTGTTAGCCCATTGCATCGCAAGCTATCCAGGTGCTGTTAATTCATCCTGCAAGTATCATGTTAACTCTAACCGTTGACATGGCACTTCTGTTTAATGGTGATTTGCTTATCTTATAAACCATCAAAACTTCCAATAAAAAGATTCTGAATAAAAAAAAATGTCAAAACAGGTAGGAGATAGGTAGGGGAAGCAACTGGCTAACTGGTGGGTAGTGGGGTTTGCAAAAGAGTGCGTGTGGGGATTTCAGGGAGGAAGCAGCAGACGAGGGAAAACAACAAAAACACATACTCCCAAGTAGTGTTGAAATAAAAAGTAGTTCTCTCCATGCAAGCAGTGAAAAGATATAAAACATCAAATCAAAAGGATGGCAAAGAAGCTATGCTCAAGAGAAGGAATAAATGCAAGAGAAGAAAAGTTATTGAATAAGAAACAAGCACATGAGATTGACAAGAAAACCACTAAACAGTAAGCAAGCGGTCGTTTGACATCTCACAGAATCTGAAAAGAAGAAACAGACTGAAATGCAGCCTTGTCAATGACCTCTGCAGAAAAGGGATTTGTCTGAATGGCCATAGCAAACCCACTGACCCGAAAATCAGATGTCAACAACAATTATCCCTTTCCATCTAGTTTCATTCAAGGCTGATAAAATTACATTATCTTCTCAGTCCAGGCAGCAAAATTTGTGTAGAACTGCATCTGTCTCAGTGGCATATGGTTCACAGAAACTCAGTGTCAAAGCATTAACTGACAGAAAATGAACTCACAAACGTTACATGCTAAAATAAGCAAACATTTCTATAACCAGTGTGTTTTATAATACTTCTTTAAAAAGTAACAACTGTAACAGATCTCAAAATTGTTTATTACAAAACAGGTATGTACTCACTGGAATAGGAATTGGGGTGGGAGAGAAACGATGGTGAAAAAAGAACTTTAGGCTTTGGAGGGAAAAGAAACTACCCAGGGCAAATGAAGGAAAAGGAATCAACATAAGAAGGCTAGAATTTGCGGGAATGATCACAAGCCGTACAGCTGCAACTATATCCGTCCACCTTTAGGTCGGTAGATTGGGGTGCCTCAAGGCTTGGCTTGAAGCCCACATCTGCTTAATGTGCCCCTGCGTCCACTGGCCTTATCTATTAGAGCCCAGGGTATTCATTGTATAAACTGTGCCGGTGACACTCAGTTCATGTTGGCACTGGATTATTCCCAACAGCTGGCTGTACACTCCTTCCACAAATGTTTGAAGGATATCTCAGCATGGCCCAGTAACAAGGCTCTGCAATTCAATGGTGATAAAACCGAGATACTCTGTTGTTCAGCAGGAAAAAACAGTGCCTCCTTTACCTCTAATGTTGGCCTCTGTCTGACAGAGCGGCATCATCGATAGCTCCATCGATGCCTAATCTGAGGGATCATGTAGATAGTGATCTCTGCATTTTCACGCATGTGAACAGTTATCACCCCCTGCTTTGCTTTAATGAGATTGCTTTGCAAAGTTTTGCCCTATCTTCCACTGGTGGCTCGTCCATTAGTGGTCCAGGGCGTAATTCTAAATCACCTTGATTATTGCACTGCATTATTCTTGGGTGCTCTGGATTACCTACGGAGGTGTCTGCTGTAAATCCAGTCAGCTCTGACTAAATTAGCCTTAATGCGGCCCAGATTTTATTCAATTTCTCAGTGCTTGGCTGAGTTACATTGGGTTCCGGTCCCTGAAACAGTCATTTTTTAGGCTATGAGCATTACATTTAAGAATTTCACAAGATTGGCCCTTGGTTTCTTCGAAGGAAATGTAAGTCTTATGCACCTTCTATAGTTTTGCGATCTTCCAAAGGAGCTCTTCTTTGTATGCCGAAATTTATGAAAAGCAGGGTAGGTGGTCGGGCCTTGTCAGTTAAAGCAGCACAGTACTGAACCACTTGTCTCCCTAGCTTAGAACATGCCAAGCCCAATGACCAGTGACTTTCAGGAAAGCCTTGAAGACCTAGCTTTACCCTGTTTAATGGGTGATTGTGCATGAGGACTGTTTTGGGGGATTGATTTAAGCTAGCACCAGGACACCTTTCAGGTCAAAGCAGCTCATTATAAATATTATTTCACTTGATTTCATTACATGAGGTGATTGAGGAGCAGAGAGTGTACCTAGTGGAGATACACGCAAGAGTTATGGTATCTTAGAGGGTTAAGGAAAGCATTTGTCTGGCTGATGAAGAAAAGGGGTTCAGAAGGATAGTAAAGAGTGCATGATGTCGTTGTAGAGGAGAAAGGAATACAGAGTACCCAAGAGTGTGATGGGGACTGCCTGGAGCATGTGAAGGGAATACCTGACGCGGTTTGAGAAGAAAGAGACAATACATGAAGCATGTGCACGAGATGTAGTGTCTGACACCTAAGGTAGAGAGTTTGGATGATGGCTGGAGACGGACATGTTTCTATAAGGGATGGATAAGTTGAACTTAAGTTTCTGAGGGAGATGAGACTGTGTCAGAAACGGTATATGTTTAGCACTCTTACACAAATAAACATTTTGGAGGGCTTCAAAAGGAGGTGTTAGAAATGGGGTTCATGGTTGGCTAGGGTAGGCACTTCAGTCCTGCAGTAAACCACCACTCTAGTCAGGGCAAGGGAGCTACACACCTAAGATAACCCCTTCTCACCCCTTGGGAGCTTGGCACCAGCAGTCAGGCTTATCCCAGAGGCAATGTGTAAAGCATTTGCACAACATACATAACCCAGTGACACAATAAATACACCACAAAGAAAATGTCACAAGTTATATAAAAATAAGCTGTATTGCATAAAACATCAGACCAAAACAACATAAATCAGTAATACTCTGCTAAGCAAGCAGTTGTCAGATCATCAACATGAGTGCACATAACAGAAAACATTCCTATAGTGCGCAGATCATAATGAACACACACCCCCACTGCATATGAGGCAGACCCTGAAAATATGCATGTCACCCCCACAGGGCAAGACTGACATATAACGTAACCTCAGGTCATGAGATGCAGGAAAAATACAGAGAGTTAGAAAACACATAGATTACCCCTCATCCCTGGAGTGTACAACTCATTCCTATGATCATTACACACCATTGGCATTTTCAGAGTTACAGATTCTCTGCATAAACCACAAGATCTAGTGTTCCTGCATGGCTAGCATATAATGTGCGGTAATGTTCACCAGCCGGAGGCTGCAGGGTTCCCTGCATACCTTCTAAAATGATTATGGTCACTTAAGGGTAACTCTGTGGCACTGAGACATCTGTGTGCCTCCCACAGTCATTATGGAAATGCTCACACCGAACTGACAGGATTGGGGCCCCTGATGAGGATTTTGCCTCGTCCTGCCAGCGGATCCATAAAAAATGCCCCACTCAAGGTATGCCACTAGTCTGGGGGGGACCCACCACAGAAATCTGCGGGGAGACCTCGCTGGGTCTTCTCCTGTGCCTCCAACGAGCATGGCTATCCGCCCAAGAATGGGCACATGGCCACCGGCAAGGCGTATTGCTCTCATGGCTCCTGGGCTCCAAGCCTCTACGAACTACTGAGCGGAAAAACTGGAACCCCCCTGGTCTCCAGAAGGATGGCCCACAACCATGTTTGGGTTTGCCTGCACCCAGCGAGGAGCGCAAGCTCACTCCGGCAATCCTCTCAGGCAGCCGCCTGTATCCATGTGGAGCGGCTGACAGACTTCTGCTCCTCCTGGATTGGGGAAACTGCAGCGCAGCCTCCAGTCAGTCACAGCCGGCCACGGATTCTGGTCACTCCCGGGCCCGGTGGTGTCAGTCTTCCACAACACAACACCTGGCACAACAGCTGCTCAGAACTCCAGCAGCAGGAATAAGTGCCTGCTTGTGCCCCGGGGGAACCTGACAGTGTGCGGCTCGTCCACACACCTTGGGGGCTGCAGCAGCTGCTGCTGTGGTCTCCCAGCCCAGGGACCTCTCTCCACATGCCGGGGGGAACCTGCACACACAATGACGTTCCATCTCATGGCGATCACCAACTGAGGCGACAGAAGTTTACACACAGCACTCCCTACACGCGTAAGTCAAGAATAGAGCGCTTCCCTCACCCTATCCCATATAAAAACAGGGGGAGGGTGGCACACCACCCAGCCCCTGGAGACAGCTGGGGAATGCCAGGCAGGGCAAGCAGTTGGCCAGCACATCAGGGTCCCTGCAGGCGAAGTGGCAGTCCTCCTGGTGGCTGAGCTGATCACAGGTCAGCACAATCAACCAGTCCAATGGTGGTTCCTTGCAGCATCTGGTTCCAGGTCCGTGTAGTGCAGTGGTCTTCAAACTGGGGGGCGGGCGCCCCTAGGGGGGCCTCAAGTGACCCCATGGGGGGTGCCAGACACTGGCCAAAAGAAGGCATTATACAGATAACATGCCTTTGTTTTAAGCAGAAGCTTATTATTGCATTTAAAAAAAGGTAACAGTACTTAACTGCAGTGTTTAAATAGGTTTAGACATATTTAAACATTGTCATTTTTATAAAACAATTGTGAGAAATTCTGAGGGGGGCCCAATGATTTTTATTTTTTATCTGGGGCGGGGCGCGAAATTAAAAAGTTTGGAGATCACTGATCTAGTGTCTAACAACATAGTGAACAACCCCCTTACTTATGCTCATTTTGTCTTTGATCTCAGGAGGGACTTCAAAGGAACTTCAGACATTCACAACATCCTCTTCAACCCCAGCCCTGGCTCTAGACCTCAATAGGGGGTAAAGAAGCCCTTTGTGTGAGGGCAGGACACAGCCTATACAAATGTAAGTGCTCCCCACCTCTCCTCTCCCAGCCCAGGGACACCATTCAGTATGCAGATGTAATCCTGTTACACCGCCACCCTCCCTGCGTGATGGTTGTCTGGAAACTATGCACATAGCCCAGCTGTCACTCTGCCCCAGACATGGATTGGAGTCAGGCTGCAAAGCACAAGAGTCATAAGCACAGAGAAATGCCCACTTTCTAAAAGTGGTATTTCTACAATGGTAATAAAATTCCACTTACACCAATAAGCAGCATTTCTTACTACCATTCCAACCACACCAAACATGCCCATGCTGCTCTTCATAGATCAGAAAATACCAATTAGGAATAATACAAGGACATTCCTAATGCAACCCTATGAGAGAGGCAACACTCACATCAGTGAGAAACCGAATAGGCTGTTTGTCACTACCAGGTCATGCCACACAGTAAGGCACATGTCTTACCTCTTATCTGCAAAGCACTCTGCCCGTAGGGCTACCGAGAGCCTAACGTAGGGGTGACCTATATGTAGTAAAAGGGGAGTTCTAGGCCCGTTAATTTAGATGCTAAGCTACTGTGGCAGTAAACTGGGCACATGCGCACCGGTGGTGGGAAGCCTGAGACAGGCTTGAAAAGCTACTTTTGTGGGTGGCACAAGCTGCACTGCAGACCCACTAGTAGCATTTATTTACAGGACTGGGGTATTAGGGATACCACTGTACAAGGGACTTACAGGTAAATTAAATGTGCCAATTAGGTGTAAGCCAATCATACCACCTTTACAAGGGAATGCACATGCACTTTAGCACTGATCAGCAGTGATAACGTGCCCAGAGTACAAGAGCCAACAAAAAGAGGTCAGAAAAACAGGAGGAGGAAAGCAAAACGTTTGGGAATAACCCTGCAAGAAGGGCCAGGTCCAACAGGAGGTAATTTTTTTAATTAGCAGTATTACACTCACAAACACTAATTTGATTTATTCTGTCCTCAAAGTGCCACTCCAAGTGTCACACCTATCACATGGAAATGTCACACATAACCACATTGCAAACACAGGAATATCACACAGTATCACACAGTGGCACACTGACATCTTGGTAGCCCTGAATCTGGGAGGTGTGGTTAAGCAGGGTGGGTGAGCAGTGGCCAAAAAGCATAGTTCAGAATGAAAGTTAGCTTGTGGAGACATATAAAGCTGTGTTTTTGAAGGTTCACAGAAAGAGAAGAGCAAGGCTATGGGCCTGATTTAGATCTTGGCAGATTGAAGACTCCGTCACAAATGTGACTGATATCTCATCTGCCATATTTTGATTAAGGGTGGGAAAAGAATTCAGCTCTGCCAGCTGAGTTTGCAGTTTTCCACACTCCGCTAAGTGACGCGGAGCAGAGTTTTTTCCTCTTGCTCACCAACGTTAAGTTGGTGTGCGCGAGAGAAATCTCTAAGTTGGTGAGGCCACGACCGCTCGGAATGAAAAAGCTGTTGCTCGCATTGAGGAAGCTGCAGCTCGAGTAGAACATCTACTCAAGCAGCAGAAAGAAGTTAGTGCCCTCTGGCGCTCTGCATGATGCCATTCACACTGATTTTACAGCGTGGGAGAAACTCCTGGTGCTGAAAATCAGTGCGAACAGGGTGGCTTACACAAACTCCGCTGCTTGCGGAACTCCACCCAGGGCTAATTTTGATCTCCATAGGATGTAATGGGATCCTAATATGGTGGCCGGGATATCCATAATGTTTGTAACCGAGTATTCCCCTCCGCCAAGACCTAAATCAGGCCCTAAGACTGGTAAAAATCAGCCCAACTAAATATCTGCATTACCAGTGTCCTTCCTGAAGCTTTGGAAGCAGTTTCTCTCTTTTTAACCGCACTATTTGTTACCCTGAGGTGTAATTCCCATAGTAATTGCAAAAGTGGAAAGGTTTTGGAGGAAATATTATAAGTACAGGAGGATACCAAACTAGAGAGTCAGTATTGTCGTCTGCGATCTAAAAGAGTACAGGGCTTGTGCAGAGGGATGAGGATATGATAACCCGAGTTTGGTTGGTTCAGTCTTCTTCAGTCAGTGCAGCAACATACAAAGTTCTTCAGGCCTCACACTGACATGTACAGGGCAGCAGTCTGGCTTGGGTTTGATCCACAAAGAATTTGTTTTCACCCATCTGGTGCTCCACCTTTAGGAACTTTCTGGAGCTAGAAAAGGACTTGAGGAGCGAACCCCTGCTCAAAAATATAGTAAGTTTGGTGTAGTAGGAGTAGGTTACGTTTTGGCCTTTAATGACTGTGTAGTTCCTATGCTAGTTGCCAACCCTGGCTGTTCTTACACCATTAACCTCATTCAGGTGTGCTTGCACATCGATCAGCACTGTCATTGCCTTAAAAGCTGTCAGGATGACACTCTTATCGCCAACTTCCTGTCCTGATGCAACTCTTATTTTGCTTATTTGCCATTATTTTACACATTTGGAAGTATTCCTGCCTCGAGCATTCGCATTACTCGACCTGTTGTGATCAGCATCTTTTTTGGTGCACAGAGCCCACCACAGCTCTTCTGGCTAGGTTGGTGTGATGTAGCAGCCTACATGTTTTAGTCCCCCTAAGCGCCCTCCTCAACTAGGCAACCTTTGTCCTCATTGTTCAACAGTGCCCCAATGGATGTTTGCTTCTGGGTGGGAGCCACACGATGCACACACCCCACTTCAAGGATTAAGGGGCATTGTAAACTGCGCACACTGTTTCTCACACTTCTATACAAACCCAGGACGCATAAGAGAACTGCTCTGGCCACTCGTCAACATCGAAATGGACAAACAACAGCCTTCCAACCACACACTAGCATAGTGTAGCTTGCTACCCTTGTGTTCTAGTACTTCAGCCCCCCACATATGAATAGTACTTGATTATGATTCGGCCACACTTCCAATAGGTTGGCATCCTTCGCACGGGCAACTTTCATGAGGGTCTGAGTGCTACCATCCACTCAGTGCTTAATTTGTGCTTGTTGTTTCCGGTGCTGAGCACTGGCACTTATTTTTGAGGGCCGGGGCTTATTCTTCTGCCTCAAGCATTTGCTGCGAGCAAAAGACACACTTGGGGAAGATGGAGGAAGGGAAAAACGGAAAAGCGTCACAGTGGGAGAAAACAGCGGCAAGAGTGAGCTGAAGGGGCAGGGAGTGGCTTTAAATGGATTAAAGAGGCCCGAGATGGCTTCAGGATTACGCTGCCCCAGTATTCCGTGTTCACACATTTAACTGCAGCAGCCGCGTGTTTCAGAGGAGAGCTCTGAGCACCGGCACTTTTCTATTTACAAATTAAGCACTGCATCCACTGCAGGCAGGCTTGCACGTTCTACAGCTGGGCTTGACTGAAACCAGCACTGTCATGCCTTTTCTGCTAAAAAATCTTGTATATCCCTACAGGGACCCTCGTATGTTCATTCCTGTACAACATGAAATCACCCCGGTGCCTCCACATCATTTGTACCTTTACATTACATAGATATCATAAGATTCTCACACGCTCAGTACCCAACCCCTACATTATCTGTCCTTGTGCATGATCTATAAAACCTCTAAAGGTCACTATAGCTCTGGATCTATGTATTATGTCACCTCTCTTTCTTCCAGTCCTTCCAATTACTCTTAGAGGCCTTCACACACTATGTATGTACCCGTGCATCACGGCTACCACGCCCAGGGACCCAGCACAGAGATTTGTTTAGTTATTTAACAGGTACATTTCAAACAAAAGTGCTATGTATAAGGACAATGTTGGATCACATACCAATAGCAAGAAGGAGTGGTCAACACACAACAATGTAATATGAATCATATGCACTTTGGAAACAAGTGAACAGCGAAGACATGTAGGTGTAATAATAATATACTAAAACGTAACCGCAAATATACATTTTTACACAAATTAGGAGCAGTGTGCAGCAGTTATTGCATTTTCTACGACAAAAAAGGTGAGTGATAGGGATTGGAATTTTAAAAGGCTCTTGTATAACCCCCCATAAACCTAAGTCAACACAATGATATAAAAACCTCAGTAAAGCTGAATAGAGAGTGCGGCTTCTCTGTGCCAGGGTTGCGTGTGCCCAGGAGCCTGGCAAGTCTCAGCCCAAGCTCTATGATCATTAAAAGCATGTAAAACCCTCACCCACTTTCATTGGTTTGCTAAATGACTGGGTCACTGGATTGACATAATTTCTCTGAACAAAGGGCAGAGACGGGCGTGGCTGATGGAGCACGCAACCCTAGTGCAAGCTGGTAGACATGCAGTAGTATAGCGAGCCCAGGTAGCAGAGAGGTATTCACTGTATTGTATTGGGTTGTTTTAGCAGGTAGACAACAAGTGTGGTGCTGATATGAAACAGACGGGGTGTACCTTGGGAGAATTTCTAAGGTTCTGGTAGCAAAGTTTAAGACCGTGTCCAGTGAGAAGTATGATTATTGAGAAAAAGCCCATCCGTGGACTAGTTCAGTAGTTCAGTGCTTTGACTGTGTAGAAAAATATGAATGGATGGATCTTTCGTGCATTCCATACTTGATACCTTGCTGCAGTAGCTAGGGTAGTAATCAAAGATTACATTCAGCTAGAGAAAACGGAAAAAAAAACACCAGGATATATGGAAGCAGATGCGAAAGTCAGGGCGTCAGGAAGGACGGTGATTCATTCAGGCAGAGAAATAGAGGTGGATGAAGGAGGTAAGTGTAGGATCTCCATCTTGGATATGGGGAACATGAGGGAGTGAATGGCCAGGTTTCACAGGAGTGTGCCTGGAAGACGTGTGAACAGTTTGGAAACAAAAAGAAGAGTTACGTGTGACCCATGTATTGATAGATGGTGTAAAAACCCAAAGGGGAAGGCAAAGCCAATAAGGGGAGTACCCAGGATAGAATCTTGGCGACACCAGCTTGTAGAGACATGGCTCGGGAGTCCAAGACGAAGGAGAAAGACTGGTGCGAGAGGAGGGTGGAAAACCATCTGAGGGCTCAGGCAGTGATGCAGATGGAATTTAGGGTGAATAGGAAAGTAGGGTTATTGATGGTATCAAATGCCGCTGATAGATCACAGTATGATGAAGGGTGACAAGTGAGCTGAGATGAAGTTGCCTACGTGTGAGAGAGCGGTTTCTATGGAGTGAAGAGCATGGAAACATGACTAGAGGGAAGTGAGCAAGGTGTTGGAGATATAAGTGATGGTAATGTGGTTACAAAGTAAGAATTCCAAAGTTTTGGAGAAAAAACGGGAGATGGGACATTAGATGACAGTTAGAACGGCAGGAGTGGCCGCAGTTGTATTTTTTTTTTAAGTTAAGGTAAGACCACTACAAATTAGTAGCATGGTGGGTAGGTAGTAAATATGAGGTAGTTATGTGATAGAGATGATAAGTAGAGGAGCATCTTGAAGGTTAGAATAAGAGATTTTATAGTTGAGGGCCAAAGTCGACTGATGAATCGTTTGATGGATAAGGAGATTTGAGTATGGGGATGTGCCCTGTATGTGAAGTGGCAGAGGAGACCAAAGTGACTTTCGGGAGGGATGGTGGACCAACTAGAAGTGAAACAAGTTTGTGAGCAAAATAGGCTGCACATTCTGCTGCTGAAAGAGAAGAATGAGTGATAGTTGAGCGTGGTAGAGAGATTAGGGGCGAGATGCACGAAAATTACCTTTGCAAAAAGTGTTTTCAAATTGCATATCGACTTTCAGTGAATGAAACAGAAAATAATCAACTCACTTTTTTTTTCTTTTTTTAGACACTGCGCCTAGAGATAGACACAGAATGGCTGAGGGGAGATCAGAGCCCCCGGTGTACTGGAGCCTTTGGAGACCACGTTTGAAAGCTTTGGCCGCCCCTAGTGCTTCTGCCACTTTCCTCAGCCTCACGAGTGTAATTACAGCAGGCACGGGGGCCTTCAACAGAGAGACAGATAGGTTGAGACGGAGGAGGAAGGTAGAGAGAAAGTGATAAGGGAAGGAGAAGAGAGAAAGAAGAGAAGTAGAGAGAGAGAGTAGATGGATGCTAAGAGAGAGCTTGTGCTAGGAAACGAAGGGAGCAGGGCTGGTTTGAACATTATTACAGTGCTGCTTTTGGTGCCCCAGTCAGGCCCTGCATGAGTTTTCCTTTCGTGTACATGGGATTTGTGAATGTAGGCAGCAGTGAGCAGCTGGAATGGCGCTACACAATAAAGTGTTCAGTAGAGAATTGATGAGGTTCAAGTTAACATCACAGAGAATGACAGGTGGAGTGTATCTGTGTATCACACATATTCCCATCAGTGACACTCACACCTTCTATCCCGGACCGAGGAAACATCTCACCACAGCCCTGAAGGAGCTCACCTGTGCTGGGACTTCAGACCCTGGTTTCCTTTTATCTCCGTCTGCTTGAGATGAATGTACGTTCTCCTGTGAGGAAATAAAATGAAGGGTGAATCACCCTAGCGTGGAGCATGCTTTAGGAAAGAGCTATTTCACAGGCCCCAGTCTCCCTGAAGGAATATATTTGCATCCTTCTTACCCACGTAAGACATCCAACTACTGTTGGTGGTAACAATCTGAAAATGGCAAAAGCACATTACACTGCTCTGCCTGACTGGTGTCAATTTCAGTGACCTTCAGTGACCTCATTAGTGAATGTGTTTAAAATGGAATACATGTGGAAAGGTCTTGTTATGCATGGCTTCCACAGGAAGCCATAATTGAGAACATCATGTTTGAAACACGGATATTCACTGTTCTGATGTCAGAGCAATAGAAAAATGAGGTGCCGGTGTTCAGTTGGATGCTTATCTGCCTAGCCTGGGTCTTTCAGGTGGAATGGCAGTTCACAGTCCACCATCTATCCTAATGCACCTAGGTCACTGCAGAACCAACAGAGCCTAGGGAATAACAGTTGTCGCCTCCCTTGTCTACTCAGGTGTGCACAGACCTGCACTGATAGGAGATTCTGAGCTCTTACACAGCAGCTGCCAGCAGGTATCTGAGGGTGGTGGCTGGGATCGAAAAGGGAATAAACAGAAGACGCAGGGAGAGAGCAGCGGGCACCAGGTAATCAATTTTTAAACATTAGGGTCCTCATTTGCGAGAAACTGACGCATCGTCCCGATTGTTGCGCTGCCCAACAATTCCATAACAATGCCATGGACGTGCTGTACTTACTATACAGGCTCCATGGCGTACGTTTTTACAGATACGTCAGAAATTGTGACACTTCTGTGGTTCTAAACTGATGCATTGCTGGACTAGCGTAAAAAAATGACACTACTCCAGCAATGTGAGGAAGGCCCCCATAGAGAAAAGCCCTGCTTCAAATTTAACACCTGCTCTGACCAGGCATTAAAATCTTTCTACAAACTGACACTTTGGGCCCAATGTGTCAGGTTGTAAATCTGGAGCAGTGTAAAGCACTGCTTAGTGCCACCGCTGCATCAAAAAATATGATGCAACGGTGGCGCAAAGGCCTTGTAAATGAGGCCCTAAGGTGTGTTGGTGTGGAGGATATCGAGGGAGAGGATGACAAGACACTAAGGGCCTGATTTAGGTCTTAGCGGAGGGGATTACTCCATCAAAAAACGGATGGCTATCCCATCCATCATATTACGATCCCATTACAACCTGTGGAGATCGTAATACGGCAGACAGGATATCCGTCATGTTTGTGATGGAGTAACCCATCTGCCAAACTCTAGATCAGTCCCTAAATATTTTCTTTTAATATTGGTTTGGAGCTGTGGGAGCATGTTTTCAAGCGCAGTGTGGTGGATGGTGGATGCTAGGTAGAGTTGCCGTATATGGGGTAGCAGAGTTTACAAACAAGGGTGGTGAGTATGAGTGGTAGGACGCCAGGGATATTATGTGTATTCTGGGGAGGTAAGGACTCTGAGCCAAAGCACCAGGTAAATACTTATTTTGATGTGCAGTAATCTGACGGGGCTGAAGGACATGAGGCTGTGTTGTGCATAGCTTCCCCACAA
This sequence comes from Pleurodeles waltl, assembly GCF_031143425.1. Lineage (NCBI taxonomy): Eukaryota > Metazoa > Chordata > Amphibia > Caudata > Salamandridae > Pleurodeles > Pleurodeles waltl. The sequence continues at coordinate 333,318,398 of NC_090443.1, forward strand.
CTTTGCTTTCTTCCCCTTAACAGATGGTCTGAAGGATTTACTGGGTCAGCTGGGCAGGGAAAGATGATTTGGGGGCATACATAACAAACATGCACATCATAACGTGGAATTGTCCATCTCGGAATTCCAAGTGACATCATAGACAGCTTAAGCGTGCCTCTGTTGTCTATCTGATGACGTTTGGACCCCCTGGAACACAACCCCATTTTTACCACTGCCTAGTTACAAACTCCGACCCTGTTTCAGCCCTGATCTACCCTGAAAATCGAAGCTATTGCTTTCTCAGCTTCTACTGAAATTCTATGGATTGACAAGAATATCCTGATTTTTTTTCATAATCATCCTTTAAATGATGCATATAATTGTATGCAATAGCCATAACAACAATACGTTACAAAATAACGTTTTGAATAATGGCTAAAATAACCCCGAATCTACTACAGATGGCTACCTGCATTGAGGTGTAGAAAATTTGCAAACGTGGCTTTTCAGAACTTAATGAAGAAGTTTAAAAAATCATCACTGTTACAAGTGTCTTATTTGCAAAATTACCAGGAGAACACCCTTGCAAAAAGTAGGTTTTGCTAGGAACCACTCAGTAAAACCTGCTATGTGGCAACACAATTCTACTACAAAATAATGTTGTGAAAAAACTCACAAAATATTATTTGGTGGGAAATTTCATCTGTCTGCAAAATTATACGAAGGCTGCAAATCTTAAAGCTTTGGCAAAATTTAAAAAGTGAGATCGAATTATGTTTGGAGAAAAAACCTTCTTAGTAAAAGTGTTCTCAAAGCCGGTTTAATAAATGTGGGATTCTGCTTCCAGAAAAAGGAATGAATTTGACACTTAGACCACATGAGGTCACTCACAGAGTGTAAGTCTGAAACACCGGAGGGCAGTCTAAGCTTTGTGTGTAGTGGTTCAAAAGACTTTAATGAAAGTTTATACATAGACATTACCATTTTTTCTAATAAAATATGTTTTGGTGGAAAACATTGAAATGTTATGCTTATGTGCCCCTGAAACTTGGGATCCCTAAAGAGGTATGTGTATGAGATGAGGATATGGGAAAGAAACCTAGGATGTCTTGATACTTTTTTTTCATTTTGCAAAAAAATTGTGCCATTGTGGTCTTTGACATGATTGGGATGGTGGGTTGTATTTTCCCAAGACTATCTCAGGTCACCATTGATACCATGTGTGTGGAATTGTGGACGCAGTGGCCAGAAGCAATAGAAACAATCTAAACGAGAAGTGTGTTCAGTGGTCACCAGAGCTTCGGTTCTCAAGCCCTGAGGAGTCTGGAGATGTAGTTGTAGTTCACTAAAGTTAAGTTCATCTGCTCAGTTGTCTGTGTCTGAAGGGAATCATACATAGAGGGACAGGGGGTGGCGCTTGTTCATAGACCTATGGACTCAAAGTGACGTAACTGTCAAACTTGGTGGTATTGACATAAATACATATGTGCATATCTAGGAGTGAGGACTCTCAACATCTCTACAAGGAGTTCCCTTCAGTGTAGCTCTACTTAAATGATGAAAGGTCCCTGTCCATTATAGTACCTGCTCCGTGGGAATTGGTGACTCCACATTGCTGCACCCAGACTTACTCTGGGTGTTGTCTGAAACCTCATCTTCATCTGTCTCATCTGGCACTGCCTCATCCTCACTGTGCTCTTCCTCCACTGGGTACTGTACGATCACCTTGCTGCAAGCTTCCCGTGCCTTGGCTTCGCCCAGCAAGCAAGTGCGCACCATCCGCACCTCCTTGTTGGTGCTATCAGGGCTGGGGTCAGGGGTCTGATCACTTGTCTCAGGCTCCTCATTGCTGTTGCTGATGTTTTCCTCCATTTCCACTTCCTCTTTCACCTCCTTCTCTTCCTCTTCTTCCTCCTCCTCCTCCTCCTTCTTGGGGGTGACCACAGTTTTGTCGGGCGTCCTAGCAAACTTACGCAGGGCTTGTAGTGGGGAGGAGGAGTCTATACATATGCTGCCAGCAGCAGGGTTGGACATAGCAGTCAAGTCGCCATAGCTACTGCACTTCTTTGGCTCTTCCTGGAGATCCTCTAAGGAGGGAGAGAACGAGGGATGGGTATGAGTGAAAGCTTCCCTTGCAGGAGCATGGGGCATCAAGGGATTACATTTAAGAGAGCGACTGTTGAAAATAACTATTGGAGCAACCCAATGTCTCTGAAAGGTAGGCAAGGCTTTGGGTTGATTTAGTTTTATGTGAGGCTTCCTAGGCAAATACAATAAACTGGCAGGAATGAGACGCTGAGGCAAGGATAGACCCAGGAAACAGGAAAATAAGTGCAACAGAGGAAAAAACATAACGGGAAACAGGCAATAGAACCTGGAATAAAAACAATTGAGGGAGGAATGTAGACAGGAACCGTTAGACAGAATAGGGTATAAGAATAACTGAAAGAGGAATAAATAGAGGAAATGAGAAAGAACCAGGAAAATGAGCACGTGAGGGAGGAATGTAGTCCAAAAAGGGGGGAGGGAACCAGGATTAAGCATTATGGAGGGACAGCAAGCATACAGTAGAACCTAAATAAAGCCCAAAACAGGAACAAGAAGTACCAATAAGCGCAACAGTGGTAGAAATCAAGAAACGTACATCTGTGTTAGGATTGTGGATAACCCTGGGGTGAGGAATGGACGGCCGCCACTCTTGCAGCACCTTGTTGCCCTAGAATACTCATGACCTAGTCGCCCTTGTCCACATCTCATACACACCTGGATCATCTCCCTCGAGCTTCTGGTCTGGACTCTTCTTTTCCTGATCAGAACCACCCTCAACCTCACTGGGTACCGTGGTTCCCATTGTTTAGTTACCTGGAAAGGTAAAGAGGCAACAGGGGAGTCATAGAGGGGAATGTTAGAGCAACTCTGTTCTGCAAAAGGAAGAACCTGCATGGAAAAAAAACAAAGAAATTATCTAGGGCTAGAAGGGCTATTCCCATTCACAAACCATGGAGGTGAATTTGCACACTGAGGATCTATTCCCAAACTGCACTTGTAGTACTAAAATTGTAATGCAAATATACTACAAAATGCAGTGCTCAACCTACGTGCAGAGGTCTACGCTTCTTCCTGACCTATCTATTTGTGTGTGGCGATCTCCGCCTCGACTGTGAAGTGTTTTAGTAGTAAATGTGGGAAGCACAAGGGAAATATTTACAACTAATGGAAAGAGTTCAAAAGAGGAGTAAGCAAGGGTTAAGAGTAACCCCACTCCTAATCACATACTTCACCCCTACAGTTAAACTTTTAAGTAAATGTACATTCAGATTGTGTGAGTAGCCCAAAGTAGATAAGTTGTCGAGTAGTGTTAGAGTAAATTTACTTCTAGATTTACCTTTGTAAATAGACATGTGACTCTCTTACCAATATGAATACATTTAGGGACATATTTATACTCTGTTTGCGTCCGATTTGCGTCATTTTTTTTAAGCAAATCCAGCGCAAAGCTAACTCCATATTTATACTTTGACGCTAGACCTGTCTAGCGTCAAAGTTATGGAGTTAACAGCATTTTGTTTACCGCGGAAACCTACCTTGCGTCAATGAGATGCAAGGTAGGCATTCCCAGGCAAAAAATGACTCTAAGGCATTTGCGCCTTATCTATCCTCCTGTGCAAAAATGACACTCGGGAGGAGGCGGGCCTTAAATAATGGCGCTAATCCTGTTTAGCGCCATTATGTAACGCCTGGGTCAGGGCAGGCATTAGGGGACCTGTGGGCTCATTTCCATGGTGGAACGCCATGGAAGCAGTCCACAGGTGCCCTTACCTGCACTCTCACCCACCCCTGGAGGACACCCATGGATGGGGGGACCCATCTATGGTAAGTATTTTCATTATTTTTTTAAAGTGGCACAGGGAGACCTAACTTAGGCCCCCCTACATGCCACTGTGCCCAATGGCCATGCCCAGGTGTCAGAAGTCCCTGGGGCATGGCCATTGGGCAGGGGGGCATGACTCCTGTCTTTGCTAAGATAGGAGTCATGTCCACGGGGTTTGTACGTCAAAAAATGTACGCTAGTCAGGTTAGAGTCAATATTTTTGACGCTAACCTGACTTGCACCATTGTTTGACGCACAACCCCCGCTCATCCCTTACGCCTCCGCTGCCCGGCTTGCGTTATTTATTTTGACGCTAACCAGGTCACAGCGCCGGCTACCGTCATTCCAAAAATATGACGCCCAGCTGGCGCGTTGGAATGGCGGTAGCCAGTGTTAAACTTTTTGACGCAAACCTGCGCTAGCGTAGGTTTGCGTCAAAAAGTATAAATATGGGGCTTATTTTTTTATAGGTACTAACAGATTACATCACAAATTGTGTTTGTACATTTAATTAGGAGTGTGAAAAACAACCTGCCTAGTGAAAAGTAATTAGACAGGATACAAATTGCAAACCCTTTTGATTGACTGGGAATGCAGGGACAGAGGCCTGCAATGGAGAGCAGACGTCTATCCTGGCATTTGATTTTCCAGACTGGAAGTATTTTTATTCTTAAAGCAGCTTGTGGCCACTTAACAGACTGGTGCTGTTTTTTCAACAATTTTCCCATTTGGAAAGATATCTGGGAAGCAAGCAGTAGTGCCCTGGACCCTTGATGGCTCCCCACGAGGCTGCAGACGCAATTCCCATAGGGTAACCTATACATAGGGCTACATGGTGAGACATTATTTTGAGGTTGCAGATCCTGTGATTTGCAAATTGCAGGGTCTACAACGGCAGAATGGTTTCATACATTTGAACCCATGTATCTTAATAGTCACTAATGTGAAGTTTAGAATCCCCCTTCCACAAAGCACAGAAAGGAAAGGTATTTTACAAAGTGTAGTGCATCTGGCAACCCCGTTGTGGAATTCTTAAAATACGGATACCATACTGGCCTGTGAAGCATGTAGAAACAACTAGCACACACAAACTAAACACAAACTAAACACAAGAAGTAAATAGATTGGAAATTAAAGGCATATATAAAAGAATGGAGTATGGTGGGAAGGGCCACAAGTTATTCGAGAATGATTAACGAATGGCCAGAGTTCATTCAATGTGACCATGTTTCAACAGAACATTTTAGGGTTGAATTGCAAAGCAAGAAAAACGGTAACTATCCAAATCTGTTTTCTGCTGTTTTTTAAATTTGAAAAAATACTTTAGTAAAGAAAAGAAAATTAAATAACAAAGTAAAAACGTATCTACACATTTACATTGTTTATTCTTACTCCAAGGACAAAGGATAGAGGGAAATTTAAGCCTTGGTGTAAAAGTATACTGCCATGATTTCACAAAGTCTTGTTTCCAGCAAGTTAGATTTTCTTTAGTTTTAAACACAGTCCTGTCACGAGCCCCCAGCAGGGACGATGGCAACATGCATTAAACATTAACGACTCAATTTCTTAATGGTCATTACCCAGTGGCAGAAAAACATTTTGTGTCCTCTGATTTATCCAAGGATGCACATGTTTTTCATATACTCCTTGCCTTCGAAGGTTGGGGGGTCTTTGTCACCCGCTTCCCTTGCTTATGGATGGGTGTTATTTCATGCTCCCCCATCTTGTCTGTAGTGTTTGCTTGTACTCAGGCAAACCCATGATGCAGTCTCCGGGGAGGGGGATATGTTAGCACACCCCTCTCCAATGAGGCGGAATGGTTGGGCTGATGTAGTAGCAGTGAAAAGATTTAAATATCCGGGGGGTGTAGGAGGAGGAAGCAGTGAGTGCGCAAGCAATAAAGAACCTGTACCAAACACTCCTAGCTCCGTGTCGTCACTAGGCATACGCGAAACTGCCGATGAGAAGGGCCACGCAGACGTCCTCACCTGTCTCACGGCCTAGTGCCTGCCCCGCACGTCATCGCTGGAGCAATCGCTGTGTGGTGCTAACCCATGAGGGACCACCAAATGAAGTACTCACACCCATATGAGAATCCACCCAGTGCACCCGCCACCTGCTGCAGACTTCCAGACACGCACGCAGCTACGCGGCTCTGTCCGAGCCTACGGCCAATGTTCCTCCTTCTGACACACCTGCTATGCTCTAGAAGTCCCCGCCTCGGAGGGAAACACACCGGCACTCCTCCACCATGGGCCTCCCTGCAGAGCTGCTCCTGCCGAGCGTTCCACATGCCCAGCCATACAGCGTGCCCACTGCCCTGCCTGCTGTGAACTCCACAACATCTGGCAGGTACTGTGCATAATTCTCGAGTGCCCAGAGATCACCCCCAGCATCAACTGGCCCCAGCAATATTTAGTGCCTACACAAGGAAAGCATTGCATTTCTCACAAGGGGCACCTTGGGGATATGAAGGGAGCAAGCCACCACCCAGCCTGCAATCACCCAGAGCTGAGAAAAATAAAAGGAAGACACCACTAACACTGTGCACAGCTCATAGTGGGCAGGACTTAAAGGAATACTCTGGCCACCCAATGCAGTCCACGACTGCCAAGTTAGTGACAGCTCCCCAACCATCCACCCCCCAAACTGTCCAGCATTCCAGCCCACGAACATTTCACAATTACTGGGCCCCACCCATGCAGGCAGCCCATTGGAAAGCCTAGATTGAGTGCCTCAAGGCCTAATTCGAAGCCCTGGAAGTGAAGGATGAGAGGAAACGACCATTACTCCTACACCTGGGGAGGGTGGACGTTCATAAAATCTCCAAGTCAGTGGTGGCAGCAACACCCCACACGGATGCCATGCTGAAAGACAATTACAGCACATTTTGAACCCTATGCCAACCCTGACTATGCATGGTTCCTACTGCGCCAAGCACGCCAGAAACCTGACAAGTTGGTGGATGTCTTCTATGCATACCTGAGAGAACTGGCCAGCACCTGCACCTTGACAGACGAAGATGATGAAGTTAGAGCTCAGTTCATCCAAGGGTGCACCTCCTCAAAACTCTGAGAGCCATCCTACAAGAACCGAACATGAACATGAGGGACATCCTCACCCTGGATCACTTGAAGGGGGTTTCAAAAGCTCGTGCCACACACATGGAACAGACACCAGCTGTCCAAATCAAGTCTAAACCCGTCAACGCTGTAGTCATGGAAACCACCACAAATCCACAAGGTCGAGCTGAGAGACAGACTCTGCAGATGGTGCGGCGGCACCATTCCACACCCTGGCAGCTGCCCAGCCAGGGGAAAGACCTGCAGTTCCTGTGGCAAACTGAACCATTTCTCAAAGGTCTCCCAAGGTAGTACCAACACGTTCAAGAAGGCAGTCAAGGCAGCAGCTGCACTTCCCGCCACCTCATCAGACAGCGACATGGATGACAACCAAGAGGTGGTTCATGTAGTGAGAGCGGTGGGCGGAGGGATAACAAACAGCCGGCGGCTACCCACTTGGCAAGTGGTAGTGCGCAGACACGCTCTTCCAGCTCTAATAGATAAAGGAGCCTCAATCAATCTTATGGCAGCAGAGGTGTACGGCAGCCTACCTGACCACTTGCCTCTCAAATCCTTACAAGTGTAGGTATATGCCTTCGGGAACACCCAACCGCTACAGATAGCTGGCGTCTTCATGGCAGACATTGCGCACAAAAGTACAAAACTCACGGCCAAAGTCTATGTGTCGCAAGAAGGGTGGGGGTTCTTGCCCAGTTGCCAGACAGCGCACAACATGAGTCTAGTTCAATTCACATTCAGTGTTCATGGCAGCAGTGTAGAAGACATCACCAAAGAATTTGAAACACTATTCAATGGCATTGGGTGCCTGAAAGGACCCCCCTCAAGCTGCATATCGATTAATCCGTAGCCCAAGTCGCCCCCAGGCACAGACGGGTGGCTTTCCATCTTCGCCCAAAACTGGAACGGGAGCTACGACTCCTAGAGCAAGCCGGAATTATAGAAAAGGTGTCCAGACCCACTCCCTGGGTGTCACCAATAGTCATTGTGAGGAAATCCAAGTAGCCGGACGCAGTTTGCATCTGCGTGGATATGTGGCTGCCTACCCAAGCCATCAAGCGAGAGAGGCCCCGACCTCAACTACAGACAACATCATAAGGGAACTCTCTGGTTCTAAATGGTTCTCTAAAATGGACCTCCGGTCCAGCTACCACCAGATCATACTACACCCAGACTCCCGCCCCATAACCACCTTCTCCACCCAAACAGGCATCTGGAGGTTCACCAGTTTGAATGTCGGCATTTCCAGTGCTGCAGAGGTGTTGCAGCATACCATTAAAACGGTCCTGCAAAGGCTCTTGGGAGTCCTAAATGTAAGCAGTGACATTCTGGTGCATGCACCTATGCTTGAGAGCCAATTGGGTATAGGTTCTCAGAGCAAGGAATCGGCCCAGACACCGCCAAAGTGAAAGACATTCAGGAGGTCCCAGCCCAACCTCTGTCTCTGGGGTTAGGAGCTTTCTATGTATGGTCACGTATTGTTGGCGTTTTATGGGGAACTTTTTTGACATCACTGGCCCATTGTGGGATTTGACAAAGCCAACCACCCATGGGTGTGGGGCAAAGACCAAGAGTGTGCCTTCAAGAGCACGAAAGATGCCCTCTCAGCCAATACCACCATGGCATATCTTGATCCTCATCAAGAGTCTCAGCTGGCTGTTGATGCAAGCCCCACTGGTTTGGGTGCGGTACTGGCCCAGAGGCAAGACTGCGGGGAGTGTTCACCCATCATAAAACACTGAAACCCACTGAACAGCGATACTCCCAGATAGAAGGGAAGCCATTGCCATCCACTGGGGGTGCAGACACTTTCCCCTATATCTGTATGGCAAGGCGTTCACGGTTGTTACAGATCACAAGCTGCTCCTCCCTCTCTTCAAAGGTTTGTCATCCAAGCCGCCACAGAGAATTGAAAAGTGGATACTACAATGACAATAATTTAACTTCAACGTAGAGTACCAGCCAGGCACAGGGAACCCTGCTGACTTATAATCACGCCATGCAAGCCCAGTCACCCCCTGGGGAAGCCAAAGAAGCTCTTGAAAAAGAGAAATATGTCAGGCTGGTGGTGGAGCGGCCAAGACCACTACTCATACCTTTTGCATAGATAGTGGAAGCCACTAGTCAAGGCGACTGCTTACAAATAGCCATGGAGGCCATTCGATCCTGTGACTGGAACCTTCTACAGCACCCAGCACCCTTCTGTACCACTTAGGCAGAATCTACTCCACAAGCCCTTTATCATGCCCACCATGAGCTCTTGGTGAGTGAAGAAGGGTGTCTGCTGCAAGGCCCCCGCCTCGTGCTGCCCACCTGCCTGAGGCAGCAGGCCGTCCTGTTAGCACATGGAGCCCACCAGGTAATTAAATAAAACAACAGGCTTCGGAGCAAGTTCTAGTTCCCAGGGCTGGACCAACAAGTAGAAGACGTGATTAAAGGGTGTCTTGCCTTTTAGGCAAGCAAAATACCTGATCCACCAGCGCTGGAGTGCTTTGGAGTGAGTCACAAATTGGAATGTAGGATGGTGTCTCTGACACCATCTGCGACTCGCAAGGGGGTCGCAAAGGCCCACCTAATTAATATTCATGAGGTGGGTCGCAATTTGCAACCCCCTTGCGAGTGGCGGCATTCACAGGGATGGTGGCCTGCTGCGGACAGCAGACCACCATGTCTGTGACTGCTTTTTGATAAAGCAGTTTTTTTTGTTTGTAATGCAGCCCGTTTTCCTTAAAGGAAAACAAGATGCATTACAAAAATGAAAACTTAAATGTTTTTGTTTCATTTTTTCAGAGCAGGTAGTGGTCCACAGGAACAGTGCCTGCTCTGAAAAAAAAATTTCAGCTCCATTCACAACTTCTCTTTTGCGAATGGGTTACTACCCATTTCAAAATGGGTGCAAATTGCGATTGATTTGCGACCGCGTTCGCAGTCACAAACCAATCTGGCATTGCACTGCGACTCGCAATTAGGCAGGGGACTCCCCTTCCTAACTGCGACTCGCAAAACGGGCTTTGTGCATTTCATAGTGCAGTTTGTACATCGCAAACAGCAAAAAATTGCTGTTTGCGACGTGCAAACTGTTACCTACATCTGGCCGTAAATTCACTAAAGAAACTCAAGTTATGGGGAAATAAGGGTCCAGTGGTGTCAGTACTAGTTAGAATACAAAACATAAAAAGACATGAGATTGAAAAGTTAAAGTAAATTCTACTCTCAGCTACCCCACCTATCACTTAAGGGATTTCCACCAAACTTGGCATAAATGCAGAACCTCAATCCGAAAACGTGCATTTTATGGTTTGGTGTAAATCTGTTTAGTAGTATTTTTAAATATTTGCATTTGAAAAAGACACCAAATCGGTTTCAAAGGTTTAACATTTACATACCAAATTAAACAAATAACAAATTAAAAGGTGTTTGTCTAATTTCCTTCTAATGTAGGCGCCATTTGCAGCACCTGTATGAAATTTGGCAGATACCTAGCATGTTTGGTATTTTCAAATTTCCCCAGCTTCACCAAGGTGGAGAACAATTAAAAACAAGGATCAAAAATAATAATTTTCTAATTACTGTGAGTGTTTAACAAAACTACATGGAATTTAGCAGACTCTTAGCATGTTTATTAGTGCCTTGTTGGTGTGTCAATTTCCATTCTGATCCACTAACGAGGGCAATGATAAAGGGGGGGAGGGGGCAAAGATTTATTTTATTTTATTTGATAATAGCTTGGCACAGTGTAATGAATTTGCATGGAATTGGCTATTACCAAGTTAAGCTCAGTGCAGGGATCTTATGATGCATACATATCAAAAGGGAAATGTTAAAGCGGGTCAAAACATCTGTAACGTGTTAATGATAAACTGTGCCAATTAATAGAGTTGCATGAAATATAGTAGAACCGTGTTGAAATTGCTCTTGATTTGCTGAGATTTCTGTTGATCCATGGGGGTGGGGGAGTCAAAGGTTAGTCAGAGAATGTTTGTTAGCTAATAACTATGGTATGTTTAATGAATCTGCACCAAATTTAGCATGCTGTTAGCATGTGTAATATGTTGAGCCTAGTGCATATATTTCAGGCTGTAATCAGATCTTACAAAGAAGGGCAAAGTTGAAGGGGTGGGTGTAAAAATCAGCGATTTGCTAATCCATTTGGCGCTGTTGCATGCATGTACCACACTCGGCACATACACTCAAACACCCACCAGTAAAACGTAGGAAATAACTCATGAAAATGTGCCTCATGTGTGGAGCCATACTTTTCAGAGCAGTAAGACTTATGCCTGGAACGCTCTCACACTATATCTGCCTCATGTTTTAAACTTTCATCACTTCTTCAAGAGCCAGAAAACCTTCCCGTTCTGCAAGCTAGACTGTTGAGATCTGTGCTTGTCTGGTAGAGATCTCTTTGCCTTCAGAGAAGCCACCACCACAGCTGGACTTTTTGTGCCAATGTGTGAGGGTTATTTTTGTGTTTTCTTGTTATTGACATCAGGATTTCCCTGGTGGTCCTGGACAGAGAAAAAAATGTCAGAACATCTCCCCTAAAGAGGACTGACAACCTGATGCCCGTAGGGCCATTGGTTTAAGGTTTCCCCAACAGAGTCGGCGGAGGCTCCGCAGGTAGAACACGTGGGTTTGTCCAACTTTGAATAGAGTGGGAGAACCAAGACAGGGTATTTTGCCCCACTTGTGGCAGAGTACCCTTTCCGCTAAACACTAAATAAGACCCTTTCATATTTTTCCGATTGGGTTACAGGAATCTACATTTCCTAATTGCACAGATGACATCTCCAAAACTTGTTTTTGTAAAATGTCACTTGTGAGTGAGTCCGCTTCTTCTGCTGGTTTTATTTTACTTCAGCATTTAACTTATTAATTAACTTCCCCATAGTATACAGTTCAAACTACATTAGCTGGTTGGTAGCTGGCTGTGAAAAGATTGTTACCTTTATTAACTTACGTGTGCAATTCTTAAAAGGCCCAGAAAACTGCCAGAGGTCAAAGGTACACAGAGCTTTCGGATCACTCGAAAGCCCCACGGAGATGCCACTGCCAATGAGATGATTGGCTACAGGATCTTCCCTCCGTCTTAGAACCCAGATCTCTGTTCAAAAGGTCCTTTCCCTGTTACAATGTAGAAAATCATCCCGATTAGCAAATAGAATCAAACACCACACTGACAACATAAAACAAGAACTACGAGCAAGAAAGGAATTTACCTTATTACCCTGAGATAGTTGTCTTGAACCTAATTGCATTGTCCGTTTAGTATCTGGGCGACTGGCATTCTCTAGTGAAATCAGTCTCTGAGCTGACCCTAAACTGAAGAAGGTACATTTAAGCTTCTTCAAGCAACACCTTTCAATCTTCATAGTAAAGTTTCCCGCAGACCTACAACATGAAGCTCCAAGATTACTTCAGTAGCTGATCAAGCTCAGCAGATTCCACAAGGATCATCAGCGCTCTAGGGCCCTTTACCTTTTGGGTGTCCAAAGGACAAAGTATATCATTACAGCCCATCCATAGAGATCATTTAGAGTGCTCTCACAGGGGTTCTGCTCAGGCCCACCGAGCAGCTCTGTTACCCATGTTCAGTGGAACCAAAGCAAACAGTTTCATTTTGTCTCAGAGAAACTCAGTTTTCTTGATTAGCACCATACTGTCTAAAGTAGGGATCGCATAGTTCACTATTAAAGTATCCAGTTACTGACCCCTAGTCCACAGACCCATCTACCACACGCAACTGCTCACAACACTACCTCTTCATATAGTCATCAATCTTGCACAAGCCATGATGAACATGCTGTATTTCCTCAGACCAATGCCACCACTTTCACACCAGTGTCCGCACTCAGCCATTAAGCATTGTTTTTGTTAGAGGCAAGTATCATGGTTTTATCCAGAGTCACCTGCTTTACTGCCTCTGCCTGTTTCACCTTCGGTCAGGGGACTGTCTACTTTCAATGTGCACCTGGCTCCGACCGTCCTGATACTGCAAACTTGCTGGTATGCCCTCACAAAGAAAGGGCCCAGGTCCAATATATCATAGATCTGCAAAGAAAGATGACTGCTCTGGGAATCTTTTCCCTATAGGTTATCGGACTCATACTTTATCAGACAGAGCTTTTTGCCACTGGTGTCCAGGAGCTTTACCTTCTAGTAATTCCAAAACCAAGCACCAAAGCACAACCCTATGGTGCTTGACTGTCAGGTAGTGAAGTCCAGAAGTCAAAGGCTTACTCAGGGGGTCAGACTTTTGCCCTCCATGAAGGAATCAGTCCGTATTGTTTGGAGGTACTTTCTACGTTTCCTGTCGACCACTTTCCAGAGTTGTTTTAATCCGTCCCAAGGCGGGAATTCCCCTTCCCCAAGTGTCTCCCCTTTGCTTAGTACCTTGGTTATGTCTGTTTGCATGCTGGGACTGAGAATTCTGATAGAGCACAGGACAGCGCTGCATCAGGTGACTCATGTCCTCAAATGGTCCACCAAGTGGGAATGGCTGACGCTCTCCTCTAAACATGCCCTTATTGGTTACACATGGATAGGGCTAGCACTGGTCATGTAGAGGCCACGCTCCCATTACAGTACTTGTGATCAGGTAAGATTTCACTGGTGGATCTTCCACTGGTTCAAACACAAGCCCACCACTCAAAGAAAGAAAATAGCCCATCCTAAGTCGCAGCGGTGATAGAGAGGTATAGGTTGACATCCACTTTAACTGTGGAGAGAAATTTGGAGTCTGGGCCAGCACCTCCTGGTGCAGCAGTTCTTCAGGTGAGACACCGAATGCCTTGGTCGGACCGGCCAATAAGGCAATCAGGCCTTACCCGATGAGCCGGTCTGACAGATTAGTGTGAGGGCCAGTTTTTAGCATTGTGTGGCCTGGTTTTAAGGTAATGTGGGCCGTTTTGTTTATGTTGATTCCCGATATTGCCACAAACGGCATCCCTGCATAAATACATGCAGTCTCCAATACCTCGCAAAATACCAATACAGCATGCCTTTAAAAGTTCAAAACTGGCCTGATTTCCATATGTGGGCCATTTTTTTAGCTATCTGGTTTGCTAACGGGGGAGGGGGGTCACCATTGTTTCGGTGTCTGGGTCTATTTTTTTGTGCCAGTCCGACCAGGCCGAATGTGGTCATGGTCGTTCGTAACATTCTCATGTCTTCTTTGGTGAGAAACCCATGAGGTACAATCGTGGATCCCATGTGCATCTGACAGTCACACACATTTCAGCTTCTGAACATGCTGCAGAAATATTCGGATATCTAGGCCTCACCCTAGTGCCTACAGATGCTGGTCCTTCCTCAGAGTAACAGTAGGCTGCTTCAGTTTATCCTTCTTAGGCTCCTGTGTGTGCACCCCGTTTATAAGCAACATCTTCCAATGATCCTCCTCCATATCTGTTAGGTAATTGTTCAAGTTCACTACAGATGGTCTGTTTTTTTTAGTGATCACTGTTGTTGTGTGAATTTTTCAGTTTAATTTAGAGTTTATTTCAGTCCCAAGGTATGAATAACATGACTCTTGTTTGATGTTAATGTTGTCTTAGACCATTTACAATTAGGTTTAGTACAGCTTAAGTATATAATTTTGGCTTTCAACTCATTAGCCTTCAGCTGTTTGCATTTTATGTTTGGTTAGACAGTTTAGATGATGTTTTGCAAAAAGGTGATCATAAATCAATCAATCAATAATTTGTTAAGCGTGCTACTCACCTGGTAGGGTCTCAAGGCACTGGGGGGAGTGCTACTGCTCAGAGAGACATGTTTTGAGGTGCTTTCTGAAGGCTAGGAGGTCCAGGGTCTTGCGTAGGTTGGTGGGGAAGGAGTTCCAGGTTTTGGCGGCAAGGTGGGAGATGGATCTGCCCCCGGATGTAGTGTGTTGGATGCAAGAGACTGTTGCGAGGGCGAGGTCGGCGGAGCGGAGCTGGCGGGTCAGGATGTGGAAATTAAGTTGTTCGTTGAGGTAGGCAGGTCCGGTGTCGTGGAGGGCTTTGTGAGCGTGGAGTAGGATTTTGAAGACGATCCTTTTTGTTGATGGGTAACAAGGGTAGGGTTCTGAGGTGGGCGGAGATGTGCTCATGGCGAGGGAGGTTGAGGATGAGACGTGCTGAGGCGTTCTGGATGTGCTGGAGTTTTGTCTGGAGCTTGGCTGTAGTCCCTGCCTAGAGGGCGTTGCCGCAGGCCAGTTTGCTGCTGATGAGGGCGTGGGTGACCGTTCTGCTGGTTTCTGTTGGAATCCACTTGAAGGTCTTGCGGAGCATACGGAGGGTGTTGAAGCAAGAGGACGATATGGCGTTGACTTTCTGAGTCATGGAGAGAGACGAGTCTAGTATGAAGCCGAGATTGCGTGTGTGGGTGGTGGGTGTCGGTGGTGGTCCTAGGGTGGACGGCCACCATGAGTCGTTCCATGCTGACTTGTTGTGTCCGAAGATGATGATCTCGGTTTTTCCTGAGTTCAGCTTGAGGTGGCTTGCTGTCATCTAATTAGCGATGGCGAGAAGTTCGGTGTGGAGGGGTTCCTCGTGAGGGAGAGGATGAGCTGGGTGTCGTCGGCGTAGGAAATGATGTTGAGGCCGTGGGGTTGGACGATGCTGGTGAGCTGAGCCATGTAGTTATTGAAGAGGGTGGGGCTGAGTGAGGATCCTTGGGGGACTCCACATATGGTCTTGGTGTCTTTAGACCGGAATGTGGGAGGCAAACTCTGCGCATTGTTTCGGAGAGGAAGGAGGTGAGCCAGTCCAGGTCTTTTTGGCGAATTCCGGCATTGAAGAGGCGTGTGCGAAGAGTTTTGTGGCATACGGTGTCGAAGGCTGCAAGAAAGGTCGAGAAGGATGAGGGCAATGGTTTCACCCTTGTCAAGTCTGGTCATGATGACGTCGGTGCAGGTGATGAGGGCGGTCTCGGTGCTGTGGTTTTTGAGGAATGCAGACTGGGAGACGTCGAGAATGTTGTTGTCCTCCAGGAAGCGAGACAGTTGTTTGTTGACTATCTTCTCTATGACCTCAGGTCACATGCCTATGCTAAATTATTAATAGCCGTCCTGTTTAATTTTGGTGGAAAGCCCTCCCCCTGTTTCAAAGCTGTGGTAAATCAGCAATATAAAAAGAAAATATCAGTGATGCCAAAAATAAACCTTTGTTTAAGGCTGTTTACTGTCTGTATTTTGGGGGGTAATCCAACTCATCAGAGAATTTGTTCCAGACCCATATGTATTTAAAAAACTCGATTATGAGATCTGATCAGTACCCCAAGATGAAAGTTTTCACCATAGACTGTTTATGTCCACTCTGTCATAAGCTGTTGAACAGTCTACAAAAGCAGACACATTTTTTGTGATATTTCTGTTGAATAGCCTTATTTGCAATTAAATATAGGGCCATGATTTTGTATAGTGCAGAGCATTGTGATTTAAATTCGGTTTCGAAAGGAGTAATGATATTGACTTGAAGTAGCCATTTTATAAATGTATTTAATAGGAATTTGGCAAAGATCTCCCTGTCTAAGTAATGCAATTAGTTGATAATTATTTGGATCTGATTTTAGTCCACATTTATAAATTGGTTGTATATTAGAGCCTTTCCAAAAACAGTAATCCGCCATAAGAACAAATATGAAAGAATAAATATGACAATAAAGAACTTGAGTTCCCAGGATCTTTCTTTATCAGGGCAACTGGAATCCAAATAGGCCCTGGAGCGTGAGATGGTTTACAACCTTAAACTAAATCAATAATCTCTTTTTGCGAGCTATGCAAAAATTTGTGTGGACTGAATTTAAAGTGAAATGTGAAATTTAGAGAATGGCAATATAATTCACTGATGTATTTTTTCTAATCTGAATTTGTGATGTAATTACAAATATTTGTTTTAAATGTGAGGCTTCTTGGCCTATGAACTGCCAACATTTATGGCTGCCTTTAGTTCTAATTGATTCATACAGTTATGTCCAGGAATCCTCCTGCATAGCAGAGATGATTGCGTATACGTTTGTCCTGAGATGAAGCTTCAAAATCTTAATATCATGATTCCAATTAGAGGACTGTGATTTCCTTAAAATTATCTAAGTTTTTCTATAATTCCTTTGATCAAGATGTAGTAGGATGTCCTGTTTGTTACTGGTATAATTAAATTGTTTGATTTACTCCTTGTGGTGTCCCTCCTAGACAGAAAGTTAAAGGGATTTTATAACAGAACTTCCCAAGATTTCGTTTCCATTGTACTTGCAGAAGACATGAAGTCTTGCATAACATCTTGATTCCATGGGCTGTATGATTTTGTTACAGCCTGCTATTGTTTTTTCTGCTGTATTAAGGATTTTAGGGTCACATGTACAAAGCATTTCCGTTTGAGACTAGAAAATTGCTTTTTGGGATGTACAAGGCCCAAATTGCGATTTGGTAACTTGTTACCGAATCGCAATTTGGGTTTTGCGAATCGGTGTTAGGAAGGGGCGTGTTCAGGGCGTCCCTTCCTAATACCGAACTTAAATGGCATGTCTGATTGTTTTGTGACGGTGAATGTGGTCGCAAAACAATCGCAGTTGGCACCAATTTTAAATTGGTGCTAACCCATCCGCAAAGGGGAATGGGCACTAAGGGACCCTTTCGCCTTTGGGAATGCATGCAAAAATGTTTTTGAAGAGCAGGCAGTGGTCCCTGGACCACAGCCTTCTCTTAAAAAATGAAACTGTAACATTTCATTTTCTTTCTTTTTTAAACGCAGCCTGTTTTCCTTTAAGGAAAATGGGCCACGTTTAAAAAAAAAAGATTGCTTTATTTAAAAGCAATCACAGACATGGTGGTCTGCTGACCCCAGCAGGCCACCATCCCCGTAATTTTTGCGATTCCCGGTGGGTCGCAAATTGCGACCTACCTCATTAATATTAATGAGGCAGGTCTATTTGCGACCCACAGGGAATTGCAAAAGAAACTCAATGGAGTTTCTTAAATTTGGAATTGCGATTCCCTAAATGCGATTTGCATGAAATTGCAATTAGGGGATCTCAATTATTAATATATTTTATTGGCTTTTAATTGCTGCTTACTTTGTAATTGATTTAATTTTAATTAACTACTAATAAATACTGACACAGCTCACTGTGCACTCAGAGACAGTATGCAGACTTCGTGTCACACTGTTCTTGCTGACAGACATTTTGCCGCCTGCACTGCAACTCCTAATTAAACAGCGCCTTATTTGTAGGTGGGGAAATGCCCGTTAGCAGCTTGGAAAGAGGAGAGTGGGTATGGGGGAACACCCTTATTAAAAAAAAGGAGACACCAATCACAGCAGAACCAACTCCAGTGTCAAGAGTGTCTGCACTCATACACAGTTCACACTGTTCACATACACTCTCGTGGCACACCTCTCAAGCTGCGTTCCCTGGTAGCACACATTTCACCTTGCACTCACGCAGGCATACATCCTGCATTCACAGGGGTCCACATCTCACCATGTGCACATATGAGCACATCATTCACCCACCACTCGCATGGGCACACTTCTCTCTCTGCACTCTCAGAGGCACTCCTCTAACCATCAATGAAAGATCTCTTTTGCTATATAGATGTTCCCTCAAGACTTAACTTCCTGTCAAGTTTTAATTTCTTCTTAATTTCTGTTTCTCCTTCTTGCCCTCACTGACTAAGTGCCAGATTTATATGTTGGCACAGAGGGACGGAGTTCCCTCACCGCCAACACAGTGATCCGCACACCCGATTTAGATGCAGGCGGACCTTAAGTTTGGTCATAGCAGTGATTACTCCGTCATCGACATGGTCAGACTTCCCTGACGGACTGATGGTGTAAGGGTTGTTGGAGAATCAGCTATATGTCCATCCACACAACTAGGATGGGCAGACATGTAGCTGTCTTTTTTATTGTCCGCTGCTGCAAGGCAAAGCCTGGCGGTAAGGGACAGTAAAAATTAAATAATGTCCCCCTCACTATGGGAGGTGACTTCCATGGCAAGGGGGCATTATCCTTTTTATTTAAAAAAAAACAAAAAAATAAACATTTTTACAGATTTTCTTTTTGAAAATAAAAAAGAAAACTGTTTGGTACAAAGCTGTTGTTGACGAGCCCTACACCAAACAGCAAAATGCATTGACAAGTTCCTGCCAGTTCTTTATAAATGACAGTCAGCTTAGCAGTCATTTATAAATCTGGCAGGTGGTCCCTCCACCAGGATGACGGAGTAATTTAGTCTATCGCCCGTGGGAACGATTGGCTGTCTACCAGGAAACAAAACAGCCTGTAGGCTCAAGCTTTGAATTGTCCTAACTCTTTGTTTCCTTCCTGCTCAGTTAGTGCCTAGAAGCCTACAGTGGTTGTGTGCGCTATAGCTATTTCTAATATGACACCTATAGTCACACAGCACCCTACACTCCAGCAGATCACACCATACACTCCCAAAGGTGCACCACTCACCCTGTGTTACTCATTCTACCCATCATCATGCTTCTAGTTACAGGTTGTGACAAATCCCTGGCGCTCCCAAGGTTCATGACAGCATCAACAGCGCATCCATATCAGTCTCCATTTAATGTGATACCCTTGTACCTCTGTGTTGCGATTTTAAACTTTGGGACTTTGAATTACTTGCAAATTCGAGATGTTAGCACATTTTGAATTAAAGTAACAGCAAGTATCTGAGAGAAGTGGATTCAAAACCCTGGCCCACCATTTACACACTGACCACATAATTTTGTCTTCTGTTTTTTTAAATGTCAAAATCTGAGGAGGGGGAGTTAGAGGGATACACAGGGGAGATAAGAAGAATGATTAAAAGGGTAACATATGATTTGCAAATGTCACCAGAATCCTGGGATCGTAATATAGGTTTATATTATACATTTTACTCACTATGCATTTTTATGTTATATGTTTAGTTTAGTGCAGCTAACATGAGAAAAGAGTTTTTTTTAATTTAAGTTTACCTTACATGAACAAATTGTGGGTAAAACAGCGGCGAGGGGCTGAAGAATACAGAGTTTATGCTGTTCTGAGACTGCAGCATTTACCAAATGATTATGGATTTACCACTTTTGCCACACAATTTGCATAATTTGCAGATTTCACAAAACATGTTATTTTCTACACCAAGGCCATCATTACGACCCTGTGGCCGTCATGAGACCGGCGCCAGGAACCCTGAATCTCCGATAAGCTGCTCCCTGTCCACCCTCCATTACGACGCCAAGTCCCTCCAATGCCTTAACACGGGACGTTTCAGCACCTGCTACACTGCATCACCTCAGGACACCCACTGAACTTTTTACTGCTGGAACTGCAACCTCAGCTTCAGCCACAACAAACAGCTGGAACACACCACACCCTGAACCACCAACACCCACCACAACCTCATCAACTGCCTCCTCCTGAATATCCGCTCCCTCCATTGGCACACCACCAAACTTTGGGACCTGATCGACTCCGCCCACCCAGACATCGCATTCCTAACTGAGACCTGGACCAACCCTACCTCTGGACCAGACATTGCCTTCGCATAGCCTGGATGGCTACAACATACTAAGGAAAGACCGGCCCTCCCGTCCGGGTGGAGAACTGGCCATTGTACACAAGTCCTCACTACGCATCACGGAAAAGACAGAGGAACACTGCACCACAATGGAACACCTTCACTTCCTGCTCCACGCCACTCACAACTCCTCCATCCGCGGCACCCTGGTCTACAGACCACTCGCCCCCCGCACAGCCTCATCGACATCATTGTAGACATCACCACCCCCCATGCCCTGGCGTCCACTGACTACCTCCTCCTCGGCGACCTGAATTTCCTTTTTGAGGCCCGCAACGACCAAAACACCACTTCCCTACTCGACAACCTCGCCACCCTCGGCCTCAGACAACTGATCACTGCGCCGACACATGCTGCAGTGCACACACTAGACCCCATTTTCACCTCAAGCAACTAGATTACCATCAAGAACATCTCTACCCCAGACTGGACAGACCACCACTACCTACACTTCACCATCACCACACCCAACAGCCACCTCCACATCCCTAGGGCCCGCACAGGAAATGGAACAAAATCACCAACGAGCAACTCATCACGACCCTTGCCAAATCACCTCCACCTCCCACTAACGACAACAACACCACAACATGCAACCTCAACTCCTGGATCACCGTACGCGCCGACGCCTTAGCCCTCCTCCGATCAACTTCAGTCAAGTGCATCACAAAGAAAGCCAGCTGATTCACCACCAAACTCCAGGTATTCAAGCGCACCTGCAGGCGCCTAGAGAAGAAATAGAGAAACAGCAAAACCAGCATAGACCTTGCCTCTTTCAGAGCCGCTACAACCACCCACCACTGATGCATCAAGAATGGAAAAAAAGTCGCACTCCGTGAACGCATCAACTCCTCCATGCACAACACGAAAGGACTCCACTGTAATCAACAAATTCACCAATCTCCCTTCCGAAGCCACCAACATCCCCCCATCGCAAGACCTCTGCAACAAATTGGCCACCGCAAGGTTAAGGACATTTATGACAGTTTCCTCCTGGAGAACACGCCCAGCATCAGAACCTACGACCATCCCACCCACCCAGAACTCACCCAAATCATCCACAGCTGGTCCACTCTCCCCACAGAAGAGACCGAAAACATCATGAACAGCACTCACTCCAGAACTCCCACAGACCCCTGTCCCCACCACATCTACATCAGAGCCAGCGCATCCATCGCCCCCGAGCTCCGCAAGACGCTGAACTACTCTATCAACACGGCCACCTTCCCCGAAGACTGGAAACATGCCAAAGTCTGCCCCCTCCTGAAAAAACCCATGGCTGACTTCTCAGAGCTAAAGAATTTCTGGCACATATCACTACTACCCTACCCGGTCAAAGTACTCACCGCTGCGACAATTCATTGAAGACAACAACTCAATGGACACCTCTCAGTCTGGCTTCCGCAACAGCCACAGCACGTAGACAGCTCTTCTTGCAGCCACTGATGACATCCGCACACACCTCGACCTCAGCCACATCACAGCACTCATACTCCTCGCCCTTCTGAGCAGCCTTCGACACGGTCTCCCACAGCACCTTAGGCACCAGACTCCATGACGCAGGAATCCACAGAAAAGCTTTGCAATGGATTTACTCCTTTCTCTCCAGAAGAACACAGAGAGTTAGGCTCCCACCCTTCATATCCAAACCAACAGAAGTCAGCTGCAGAGTCCGTCAGGGATTCTCCTGGAGCCCAACACCCTTCAACATCTACATGGCCCCACTTACAGCCATAGTCAGAGGCCACGGAATGAACATTGGGTCATGCGCCAATGACACACAACTCATCATATGGACAAATCTAAGACGAATTTCCACATAGGAATGGAAGTCATCGCCACCTGGATGAGAGAGAGCTGCCTCAAGCTCAACTCAGACAAGACCGAGCTCATCATCTTCTGAAACTCCACTTCAGCCTGGGAAAACTTCTGGTGGCCCACATCGCTAAGTGCCCGCCTTTTCCGACTCACCACGCCCGCAACCTAGGAATCATCCTTGACTGTTCCCTATCAATGACCTGACAGGTAAACACAGTCACCTCTTCCTGCTGGCACACCCTCCGCCAACTCCACAAAATGTTCAAATGGATCCCGGTTGACTGCCGCAAGACACAAACAAGCTCGACTACGGCAACGCACTCTACGCCAGTACAACAACAAAAGACATCAGGAAACTGCAACTCATCCAAAACGCCACCAACAGACTCGTCCTGAACCTCCCCTGCCAGGAACACATCTCCCAACACCTGAGGACCCTCCATTGACTCCCATGGAGGGGCAAATCATCTTCAAATTACTCACCTACACCTACAAGGCCATTCACAACATCGGACTAGCCTACGTGAACCATCACATCTCCTTCCATAATCCTGCCAGACCCCTCCACTCAGCCCAGCAGGCACTAGCCACCATCTCTCACATACAAAGATCTTTCACCTACCTCGCAGCTAAGAGCTGAAACAACCTGCCTATGCACCTCAGACATAGCCCATCACTCACCATCTTTGGAAGAACCTCAAGACTTGGGGGCATATTTATACTTGTTTTGCGCCAGATTTGTGCCATTTTTTCTTACCCAAATTTGGTGCAAACTAACTCCGTATTTATACTTTGGCGCTATACCCGTCTAGCGCCAAATTTATGGAGTTAAAGTCATTTTTGGGATGTGGAAACCTACCTTGCATCAATGAGATGCAAGGTAGGCATTCCCGTGCAAAAAATGACTCTATGGTCTTATCGCCATATTTATCCCCGCCCAGGGACACCCACACCAGAGGGACAGCGGACGATGGGGGACCCCATCCCAGGTAAGTATAGGTAAGTACAGGTAAGGTTTATTTTTTTTTAAAGTGCCATTGAGGGCCCTGAAATGGGCCCCCCTATATGGCACTGGCTGCAATGGCTATGCACAGGAGACCCTGGTCCCCTGTGCTGGCCATTGGGGTGGTGGGCATGACTCCTGTCTTCTCTAAGACAGGAGTCATGTGGTATGGATGGTTTTGCATCAGAAAATGACGGTAGGCTGGTTAGAGTCATTTTTTTTACTCTAACCTGCCTAACGTCATTTTTTGGTGCAAACCCCCCTTCTCCCATACCACCAACCCCACCCGGCTAACGTCTTTTTTTTTACGCTAGCCTACCCTTTGTGCCGGCTTGCACCATTCCATAAATATGGTGCCCGGCTGGCACTCAAGAATGGTGCAAGCCGGTGCAAAACTTTTTGATGCAAATCTGAGTTAGTGCAGTTTTGCACCAAACAGTATAAAATATGCCCCTTGGTTCTTCAGATGAGGCCCAGACCCTCCCCCAGCGCCTTGAGACCCTCACGGGTAAGTAGTTGCGCTTTACAAAAACTGATTGATTGATTGCAGAAGGAAGTGGGATATCAGCAAGTTTCAGCATTTTACATACAGGAAGGTTAACAGATCACTTTAGCCTGGATGACCAGGAAAGACAGATCTTGCATCCTTATAAGAGAAGTTAAAAATTGAGCATCAATTACTAGAACATCATCGAGAAGGAAAATTAGTATACCTTTTTGGAATATTTCAAAGGGGTGTATAAAGAAGAATTAGTTACAGAGGATGGTCAGATTAAGCAGTGATTAAAAACAGTGGACCTACCTAGACTCACCTCAGGTCAGCAAGTGGATTTGAAAGTCCAATAAACATATCAGTAAAGAACAAGCATTGGCAAAGCCAGTAGGCCTCACCGTTTCGACCTATTGGCTTCATCAATGTTTTTGTGCAGTATTGGCAAAATAAATTATTTTTGCTAGTGCTGTGCAAAAATAAAGAAAATTAAAACGAATTGACTCATAGTTGTGCAAGTGTCATGCGCACACATGACTGATGATAATGCTACAGCAGCCCAGTGAATGACATATGCGTGCATATGCATCACCAAGCATGCACACACATACAAGCATGATACAGATTTCGTTTTATTTTTTTATATACAATTCCAAGATAGCAGATGGCAATCTTGGAGCAGCAAATAAAAAAATTATTTACACTTGTGCAAAAGTTCATTTGAGAAAAGAAGCGACCAGCCAGCAAATGGCAGCTGCCGGGCTTTCTCAAAAAATAAAAATATTTATTTTTTAGAAATAATTTATAGGGGAAGTATGCAATGTGAGTTTAGCAGGAGCGCATGGGGGAAGTAAATGCAGGTGGAGCACAGGGAAGGTGGGCATGGGTGCAATAAGGCACATAACATTAAAATACATTTAAAAAACAAATAAGGGCATGGAGGACTGAGGAAGCAATGTACGAACTACAGGTGGGGTAGGAGAAAACAAGAAGTGCAGGGGCAGCTATTTGACGGAGGAAAGCAGCACACTATCGAGACCAAAAAAGCACATGCAATCTCATGGGGTGCTGAAAGTAAAAAGAAACAAGCATTTGCAATGCAATAGGTCTCGTATTTGCTTGAGTAAGAGCTATTGGCTGTTTTTGCCCATATAAATTGGTCAACCCTGCCTCATAATTTTATCTTTTCCGGACATATAATTCAAGTGGCACTGCATATAACTAAAGCACTTCCATTTACCTTCTTCCTCTATCTGCTGCAAAAAATAAAAAAAGTTGTCATTTAGCATCCTATTTTAAATCTGGCATGCTAATTCCAATAGAATACCACTTTCACCACCCCACCATCAGAGTTGCTGGCTGGCTAACATAATTCCCCCAAAACAGACACAACACAGCCACAGAGGAGAAATAAACTAGAAGTGTCATCCAAATATATCTCGTGCTTAAACAGTCATAGTGTAATAAGAATATTACGTTGGCCTGAATCATGGTCATAATTGTAATAAGGAGAGATTATTAAAACATATACAAATATCATATAAACCTTTATCAGAAATAATCTTTTGACATTATACTGTAATGCTCAAAACAGCCCCTAGAGAGCACTAAAACAAAGATTACACTTGTAAGAAACATGGTCATGTAACCATATCGTTAGCCCCTAGAAAAAACAACCCCACGAAAAAAAACAGGAGAAAACAATGCAGTGTAATTATATACTTATCCCCTAGAGGATACTTTTCAGTGCAATAATATTACGAACAAAACCTTTAAAACAAAACGTCTTTCAACAGTAAAACAAAAGTTCTAGACATGAGAAAGCTTAAAAGACACTCAATGGTGGGAGGTCTTTTTTTGGGGTCCGCACTAACCTTGTGTGGGAACCCAGGGATGACGTAGACAGAAAGAGTGTTTTGAAGGTGGTCCCATTGTCCTAGGTCCACCACAGGCTGAGTTATGAGCAAAAATGTTTTGTAAAAGTAATGCCCTGCAAAGCATTATGGGGCAACTTTCAATGCCACAAATATTTTAATATGTTGATAGGACTGCAATGCGCAGAACAGCCCCTAGAGAACACCACAATAAAAATAGCATTTGGAAAATACATGGTCATGTAACCATACAGTCAGCCTTTAGAGAGCATATCCACATGAAAGAAGAACAGGAGAAAATAATGCAGTGTAACCATATATTTAGCCCCTAGATGGCATAGTGCATTACACAATTTCAAGGCTAGCAGGCATATTACAAAGATATTACAAACAAAACTCATAAAACATAACTTTCCCATCTTACAAATATAATGAATGGTGGTAGGAGTTATTATTTTTGAAGTCCCCACAAACATAGTGTGGGGACCCAGAGGTGATATAGATAGAAAGAGCACATTGTGGTCAATGTTTTGAAGGTGGTTACATTGTCCTAGGACTACCACAGGTTGCGTTCTGAGCAAAAACATTTCGTAAAAGTAATGCCCTGCAAAGCATTATGGGGCAAGTTTCCATGGGCAGCAGGCCTTGGGGTCGAGTTTCAATGGCAGTAAGCATTTTGAGGCTCGCTGCCAGGGCAGTGCACATTCCTGAGGGATGAGGTCATAGCACCTCCACACAGGAAGGGCATTGTTTTACAAACCAGAGAGACAGATCTCTCCCCTAAGGTTTGTAGACTGGATGTCTGGAGGTGGCAGGCTTGATAGAAGCAGTCAGGAACCATGCCAGGGTAGTTAGCTTTTGCAGGGGGCACCTATAAGGTGACCTCTGGGTGCATTTACTGGTACCCGTTTGGATTTATCATTCTGAGTGGTCATCATGTAGTTGGGAAACTTGTGTTGACCAGTGTCCAGCACATATATTAAAATGGCTGCTCTGTTCACTCACTATGTCCCAGGTTTGGCAAGGACACAGTGGGGGCATATTGCTCATGCACCTATGCCCTCACATAGGATGTAGTGCACTCTGCTTTAGGGCTATAAGGCCTGCCAGAGCGGTGTCTTACCCACAGTATATTCAGTGTATGGTGGACATGGCACACAGGCAGTGTGCCATGCTGAGTGTGTGTTTTAGGTTTGCACCAGTACACCCAGCCTGCAATGGCAGTGCTGGGGGAATCTTGATGCATGGCCCTAGAGGGTGGCACAATCAGTACTGCTGCCCTCAGGGGCTTACCCATAGTACCCCAAGGCCTGGGTACCTAAGTACCTTTTACTAGGGACTTATAGCTAAAGGTGTGTCTATATTGTGCCAATGTATCACAACAGTTTTAGGGAAAGAGCTCTGGCTCAGGGAATCTGATTAGCAGAAGCCATGGGCACTACAATTTCTAGGCTACATCATACACCAAGCAAAATGTGGGGGCTAACCATGTCAAAAAGAAGACTTTTCTCACAGTTCCACTAATCAGCTCTATAAGTACTTTGGATTATCCTGTCTTTCTAGTGTTCTATTTATACAGAAGCATGGATAGAACTGCTGAATAAGGGTGAGTTTAACCGCCTCTAAATGGAAAAGGTAGATATATCATCTGGATGGTACAAGGTTTTTACATACTTTCTCTTGGTTCTCTATTAAAGTTATTGCAGCTTCAGATTGATTCATAGCTAACGCACCCTTCCATACAAAAAACTCATTCTTAACAACTGCATTCATCTGGTACTACCAA
Organism: Pleurodeles waltl; assembly: GCF_031143425.1. Taxonomy (NCBI): domain Eukaryota; kingdom Metazoa; phylum Chordata; class Amphibia; order Caudata; family Salamandridae; genus Pleurodeles; species Pleurodeles waltl. The sequence continues at coordinate 333,345,850 of NC_090443.1, forward strand.
TTTAGTAAGAAGTTGAATATATATGCATAAAATGTCAGTATACAAATGTAACATGATCTAGAGTTGGCTCTAGGGTCCATGTAATAAAGTCCCATTTTCCTTTTTCTTTCCTCTAAGGCCATCACTACCTATTACCTCCTCAGTGGGGTTTTAAAAGATCACATACTCCAGCTTATGGGCAGCAATAAAGGTTTTCCCTTTCTCTAGCCTAAAGTATTACAGCTTAGAGCAGTAGTGCCTATCCACAAGAGAGCTCCGCCTTCAAAGGTCCTGTAGTCAGGTTTTTATGTAACAGATTTGTAACCTTTGTTAGAAGTATGCAGTTACACCATTCGGCCTTTTACATTAAGGGTGGCTAACCCCGCAAATAGTTTTTTTTCCCCTTAAACGTGTGAATTGAAAGCAATTGTGTTTTTGGCTCAGTCTTGAATATCACCAAGGATGTCAAAGACCCATAATCACACTAGAGACAGGGCAGCTGCAATGCTATGCACTTATTATTCCCTCCTTTCAACTATGGACAGGGAGAAAATTACAGTCAGAAGGCCGAAGTTGATTAAGACCTTATAATGAAGAAATTCGGGTCCAGAGTTTTTTTTTGGCCATATGCGCTTAGTCAAACAATCTCTTGGCATGCCTTAATGTATCATTGGATCATTGATCCCTGACGCAGTGTCCTAGTGTCGGCAGTCATCACTAAGCTTCCCTTGATTATCTAGAGGCTGCAGAAAAGTTTTCAAAAGCTGTGTTGCCAGCATTTCCAGTAATGCACAAGAACGCAGAGCAGTTTCTATTAATTAAACCAGGTAAACCTGCCTGTTTCCAGTATAATGTTTTTTTTCATCAAACCCAGACACCTCTTCAGGGCCACTGGAAGAACACAGCTGTGCTGGTGCTGTGTTTTTCACATCGTTATAAATTTAAATTTGCTGCACTCGCTGCACAATCCAACAAATGCTCCATAATTTGTAGATTTAAACAAATCTTGCCTGTAGTTGAAACACTAAACACAATAAATGTTCAAACAGGGGGAAGTATTTGCCTTAACTTCCACCACAAAATTAATTTATCAAACAGAGGAACCCCATTTACTCAATCCGGTATCCTTTAATTAATTCATATTTTATTTCTTTACAAAATCATTCACTATAACCTTTTAGTTCAATCACGAATATTTCTTGTAGTTTTTGATAAGTGCTAGGTGCTCCTAAAATAAAAACACAGTGAAAGTGAATATTGTGATGCATAAAGTCCCAGTGTAATATACAATATATACACAAATGTGGTTAAAAAACGAACAGTGAACTTCCAAAAGGCTCCTTCAATCCAGGAGTCTTGAAGTCACTATGTTATTTTACATCGATCCACATTGAATTTTTTGTCGACCTTTCGACCCTTTGTACAGATATAAATCAACAGCAGATCATAATCAGGACTGGAAATCTCTATATTGGTAGCACCTATTTGTTCGAAGATTATCTAGATTAATCCTTACATTTATTTCTTGGTGGTGGTTGCCAATATTATTGATCGCTTTCGGCGGTAAGAACATCAATTAAATTGTCTTAAAAGTGCAATCTTGTGAAAAAAAAGGAACGCTGTATCTTTAAAGTCCCCTCCATAGGTTAGAGACTACCCCTCAGCTCCGCACTCTGTATTTGAATTACAGCAACAGTAGTTAAAACGCCACAGACTTTTCGTCCTCAACCTTCATTAATAGCTGTAGGACACGCAGGAAGACGAAAATTGCAACCTTCAACCTTGTAGTTGAAACACAACATGTATTATATTTGCCGTACACTAGTACAGTGCCATGTCACACAATTTATGAGAGTTAATAGTGGCCTCTAATTGTTAACTGGTGTATTCAGCCAGTCATAGAGGCTGACAGGTTTGCCCATGTAGTGCAAATATCCCTATTCGATGGATAGGGAATGGTTTTTTCTTCAGGAGGAAACAAAAAAACTTGAATCAGAGACCGAAGCCCCAGATCATCACTAGTTAGGCATTGTAATCTCAGGATTTCAATAGCCAACATACTGCATTTCAGGTTAGTATAGCTTAGACACTCCTGTTGCATGTAGTGTGATACACCAACGCTTTCCTAGAATAACTCTAAATTTGTGTCAGCCATGTGAGATTTTAGAATATAAGAACTTGCTAACTGTTAATCTATACTCTCTTATCTGATCATCTGAAGACCTGAATGTTGGTGAAATCATTAAGTAGTGAAGAATTACCTTTCATAGCCAACTTGGGTTGCTAACCAATGAAGGGCCTTTTTGTACCACTTGAGAATCCGGCCTCTTTCCCACGAATCTTCCCCCTAAACTGCATTTTTCTTTTCTCATTCTGTGCCTTTGCCAATATTAGCTCCATTAATACCAATTGACAGGCTTCTGTTTGCCATTTTCAAATAATGGGGATGTTATTGCTTTCCATTCTCTTGCAGTGGTAATTCCGAGGATGCCTGTAAAACATGACCACTTGCTGTATTTCACCTGCTTCGTTTGAAGTGTCAAGCTACACTCCAATATTAGAGCTGCATTGCCCTCGGCTATTTACTGGTTCCATATATGCAACAATTTCACCATATAGTTGTGCTAACATAGGCATGCTAAAAACGTGTAAATGATTTGTATTTTCAGAGTTACATCTAGGACAAAGAGTTTTCCGAGATGCATTACTGGTTAACTTTGGCGGGGTGTAAAAAAGTTGGGGTAATGTCAAATAATACTGTTTGCAACGTCTGGCACTGGTGAATGTGAATAAATGCAGGATAGTCGTAGACCAGAACTCAGGTTCTAAAGTAAAGCCTTCCAATTTCGATTTCTGACTTAAAGTTATTGCCCAATTTACATTCAAATAGTTAAATATAGCATTGAGATATATTGCATTGAGGAAAGATTGCACCAGTTGCGGAAGCTGCTTAGATATATTGTAGTTTAGAAACATTGGTTTTATCTCAGTATATATATAGAAGGTGGGAAATTTGAGGTCAATTGTCCTGGTGAAGAGTTTCAAAAATTGCATTTTCTTTGATGATCAGCCACGTCATACAGTGTTTTTAAATTATTAACAACTACTGAATAAAACTGTATTTACAAAAAGGGAAATGTGAATTACCTGAAATCATGCAAAATGTAGATAATCTTGGGAGAGACAGGCTTTTGCGTATAGCCCACCAAGTACAAGCGGAATCAGAAACATTCTTTAATTGCATTTTTAAAATTATTTTGGATTATTGAATTTGATTAGGAAGCCTTCCAATGGGAAATTGGTAAATGCAAGGCTTCGCATGGCCTAAGCATGGATAATGTTAATCTCTCTGTAACCAATAAAAATTAATTAACTACAGTCTGGAAGCCCAGTAGGAAAACTTGAAGTTTGATCTGCTTCCGTTAACTCTTGTGACTCTTTTTCTTGAGATTCAAGTGGACTTATTTTCCCAGAAATCAAGGTTATGCTTGCTTCCTGTATCTTTAAAAAAATATGAGGGATATAAATTGGAAAATTCTGAAATCATGATTTTGAAATAATTAATCTATCAAATAATTGATAACAGGAGACTTTGGTGGTGATCCGTTGTTTTACCTGAGACCACTTCGGCAGGACGTTTAATATAAAAATGGTTTTTATATTCCTTGCTATTCAACCCTTAAGTATTTAACCTAATCTTTGACACATGATCTCCAAAACTAGGTTTTCTGATTTGAAATAAACCATATCATGATTTCAGTTCTGCCTCATTTAAATGTTGCTGTAGAATTTCACAAACTCCTGAACAGCTTACAATTTCTGAATAAAAAAATCAGAACGTTTCCTTAACAAAAAGCAAATTGTCAGCATACAATTGGACTTTGAAGTGACAAGCCATTAATTGGACAACATATATGACAGGACGGACTCTCAGGCTAATAGTAAGGGGATTTGTGAAAATTGAGGACAACAGGAGGGAAAATGGGCATTTTTGGCTGGTCCCATACTTGATAATTACACATGCTTTCGATTGACTGTAACAGCTTAGATGGTCCCATGCTAGATCTTTGACAATTTTTAGTTTTCTGAAGATCTATTGGACTTATTCCAACATCTCTTGTTCTTCCACTCTGATATTTGGACTACTGATTTTTTAGATGAAGGAGTACCACAAAATATTTCCGTAAACTCTCTTTCTGAACTCTTTGATAGATGTTTAGCAAGTGCCTCTCTAATAAGGGTTTCTCTACTACAACAGCCTCAATTGATCTGGCAAGATGAATAAGACTGTCTCGTGCCACGTCTGTGACAGGCTAAATTAAAACCTCGCCAGATATTTCATTGCATTCGGATATTCTGTTTTGTGCACAACTAGCACCTGTGCCTCTCTGGTGTTACCCCACTATATCTGTTTTCAGCACTACAGACAACTTATTTTTTGTCCATAGGTATACAGTTCTGTATATCCACTGATGTCAGATTGATGGCAGAAAGAAGATTTTGACTTTCTTTTAGTTCTTTTCGTCTTTGTCCAATCATGTACGTTAGAAGTCATGCCCTTAATACATGCGTTATCACTATCCCAAAAACATAGAGATGCTTAAGGTTTTGTTTGAGCTTGAAGAAATAATAGAAAGTTTGGATTTGCTAATAATCTGAAATCTAATGACCAGTGATGATGAATTACCCTTTAAAGGCTAAACTTGCTTAGCGTAAGAATAACTAATCAGTGGCTATAGAGATATAAATGTTCTCCTTGTAATTTCAGCAGGTTTTTTAGCCTTCTGGGCACAAATTACATAACAGACGCATTGTCACTGTTTGTGCCACATCACACCTTTAAAAAGGTGGGCTGGGTACAGACTGGGGCAATGCAGCCAACTGCACAAAAAAGTGTGGTCCTCAGAACTCTTATCACCTTCTGACAGCTTCTTTTCCTCTGTGCAACCATGCAAATGAAGCAACACCACAAAGTGATTGCACCAGTGCAATCTATACGCATTATAGAAGGGTCCACAAAAGCATCTGTAGCCCCTTCTATAATACAAAAGTGTCGTAGGAAAGAAGCAGGAGCAAACGCCAACTGTACCCCCAGGTGACCTTTCTATACTACTGCCTTTGAACTCATATAGATCAGACAGATCTTCATATCATGAATGGCTTCCAATGTTTTTGGTTTTACTATGGCTCCAGTTTGGTGCACAAGTCCATAAAGGACGTGCCATTCTAGGAGCCACCTAAAATATAAAGAGTGTGTCCATAGCAGCAAACTTGATTCCTAATTTTCTCAACCAGCTGGAGTCGCCTGAGTTGCTGCTGTGTATATATTTCTAAAGTTGATGTGCTTCTGACTGACTTCCAATGCAACCGTTGCCCAACTAACCGATCTGCCAATGGAGGTTTGCACTATAATGATCCCTGAGTTTTTCCAAATCAAGATTGCAGTTTCGTGGATTAAATTCATTGTTCTTAAATCTGCAGTTTTTTTCAAGGCAATGTGAGTTGATAAGAATCACAAATGCATTGGAACTCTATTTATGGTCGCAAGTTTTGAATACCTCCTAGTGAGACATGTATCTTTATCATACATTTGCAATCTAGTATACTGTTCTGCAGAGATAGTTTTAATGGAAACGGGTGCTGTATAATTAGGTTTTCCTGATTTCAGTTTCTATTTTTTGTAACTTCTGTTTTTTTTTTAGTATTTTCAAATTTTTCCAAAACTGTACAAATCAGTGGTTATCCACGTTTACTTTTTTGCTCCTACAAAATCACGGGATCATGTCTTTGCAGTGCTTATGAATAAATGCTAGACCACTTGCCTATCAATGTAATCCATGAGAATCCACATAACACAATGCCTGTGTACAGGTTTTAACACAGTGATGACAGTCCACCTTCAAAGGCCTGTTAGCCTTCAAATCTGCTTTTGCAATTAACAAGTCAGGCCTACTGCCTTTGTCCTAAATGTTCATAATAAACAGATCAGACCTCTGGCATCTGACATAACTTTTCCCAATGAACCACTAAACCCTGTACCCTTTATCATTGGCTACTCACCCTAACCTAATGATGCCCATTGTATTGAGTGCAAACTTTCCAACAAGGTAACCATCAGGCATTACATCATAGAGCTGCAGTATTTATAAAATTATAGCTGTAAAAAAATAAACAATTCCTCCTAAGAGGGCCTAACATGGATTATATCAGCATAAATCTTCTATCCCCAGGGTTTGTCGAAGGGTAACTACCACCAAACGCTTGCATAATAAAGTACTCTGTGAGATTTCATGTAACAAAATGTCTACAGGGTTTAACACGGTGTAATAACAATCCACCACCAAAGGACTTTTGGCTTTAACATATGCTTTTCACAATAAATATGTGAGGCCTACTGCTTTTGTCACGAATTTTCATAATAAACAGATCAGACCTATAGCATCTGACATCATGTTTTCCCAATGAACCAATCAGGCCTATAGCCTTTATTACAGGCTTGTCACCATAAAATACTTGTGGCGACTGTGTTGAGCACAAGCTTTCCCACAAAGCAACCATCAGGATACAGTCATAAAATGACAAATATGTACAAAATTGCAGTTGTCAAACTGCAGATCTTTTACATCTAGGGTTTCTCACAGTGGATAACTAATTCCAAACCCATGTGTACTATGCAGACTCTGTTAGAATCCCTGTAATCATCGTCATCCCCATTAAGAGTTTATTCAACCCTCGATAGGCCATAAAAGCATAATTAACAGACATTTTATAAATATAGTAGCATCATAAAGCTCATTACACATCATAAGTCATCATAAGAAAATATTATATTATTGCATATCATGATTCATAGGTTAAAACACAATATAAATACGACATCTAAAAACCTAAGGGGAGTAGGGATTTAAAATCTACAGACCTAAACGTCCCAGGATATACAATGAGGGGAATCATTATACTGAGCCATATCTATTCCTGACCCTCAGGGCAAGACAAACAAAACTGTCACATAAATCTCCAAATTATAGTTAGCACTGGCAGACAATTTATCAAATTCTGCCTGATGGAGTGTGAACTGTCTGATATGCAAAGCCTCCTTCCCTTTAGTTATTCCCTTTGAATCTATGCTCGCCGGGTGATCCAATTCCTTCCCTATGTAACAGAACCAGGGTATGGAATACACATTCCAAGGAAAAGCAATCCTCCATTACTTCACTCTATAATTGTACTTCCGGGTTTCCCCAGACCCTGTGCCATAATAATAGGGGTTCAAGCTTTATTTTATCTCCCACGGGGGCAGGCCCATCTCTGAGAGGCACATCAAGGCAGGAGTAAATTGTGGAACAGCCAAAAATCTACGTAAGAATTTATTTTCGACCTGCTGTAAAGACCCCGGCCTTTATATCCCCAGACTCCTGTTCCAGAAGTTGCCACAAAGATGAACGTACTCTTGTAAATCTCGATCATATCTCTAATTAGTTTTTGACCCAACCTTCAGGCAAAAGAAAAGACAGACTTCACAGCTCTTTGAGTTTGGGCAGGTCTAGTGGAGTGCAAATATTGCCAGGATAAACTTTGGTCAAAAGGAAGGCCCAAATACGTACAAACATTTTACTCTAAAAATTTCCACCCACTGCCCCACACCTCTTATATAAGATTAGCTGTTTTTCATGTTTTTGGGGCCAATGCTCATTGTGAAAGATTTTTGCAGGTTCGTTTTAAGATCCAGACCCCCAATAAAACTGTAACATTTATTTAGAAGAAGCTGTAAATCATTTGAACTTCTTGCCATTAAAACTGCATCATCTGCATAGAGTAGGACAGATAGAGCTCTAGACATGATTTTTGGGAAGATCTTTCCCCCACTTTGGTTAGGTGTGATTCTAAGTCATTAATATAAAGGAGAAACAGCAACTGATTTACTGAAAGGTAGTAGTGGCATATAAATCACACCTCCTGTTGACAGATGTAAATGTAGATAAAGAACACAGCCAATTGAGGTGGTGCTTGACAGGTATTACAACAATGGACCAATAGATCCACTGTATACCAAAGTACAAAAGAATACCCAAACACTCAAGTGGCAGTCCAAAAGCAATTTCAACAATTGTTGTGATAACATGCAATTTGGAGAACACGATCTTCCATGTTTCAATAAACTCACTTGACTGGATCAGTCCTCTATGAATCCTTACTTTATGGCCTTGTAATTGCTTTTGGACTGCTACTTGAGTGCTTGGGCATCCTATTGTACATTAAATGAGAAACCAAAGAGGGGCCATCACACACCCTTGTCTAACTCCTAGCTGTGACATGATATTCTGAAAGATTCCCATCTTTCCCATACCTGACACTTACAATAGTGTTGCAGTGCGATCTTTGTAAAAGCTCTATTAAGCCTTGGTCAATACCCATCCTATCAATACCATCCCACAACTTCCTCATGTTGACCGTATCAAAGGCAGAGGAGAGGTCAGTAAATGCAAGGTGAATGGAAACTCTTCTAGCCTTCACATATTTACCAATTGTCAACTGAAGGTTAAGGCACTGCTCAATAGTGCCAGTCCCTGGGGAAAACCATACTGAACTCTTGATAAAAAGTGGCTTCCCTGCAGCTAAACTATCCAATTTGGATGCAAGGCCCCTCCCCAGAATGTTTTAGGGAACTATCCAGAAAGTAAATGGTGCAGTAACAAGCCAGCAAGTTCTGGTTTCCCTTTTTAAAAATGGGCACAACTATGGCTTCAGATGAGGCAAGGATGAGATCTTCTTTTATCAATGCTTTCAAGACCTCTGTTAGGGTGGAAGCCCAAAGCAATGCATTTTCTATGAAGAGATCCAATGGGACCCCATCTGGGCCGGGAGCCTTTCCCGCATGGCTGTCGATAATAGCAGTGACAACATCCTTTACTTCAATAGAGTTACTCAGAGCCCCATACTATACTGAATTATAGTTTGCAACTCTAACAGCCTCTACATTCTTGGAATTAAAAATATGACTAAAATGGTCAACCCATGCTTCTAATGAGATTACTGTATCTAATGTCAGTTTGTCGCATCCAGTAAAAAAAGAAAGGTTAACCACCTTCCAAAAAGTGGCACTATCCCTCAGTCTGGCAGCCTTACCCAATTCTTCCCAGGCAGCTCAGATCTCCCGGCATCCAGGATAGCTTTATAGGGCCACTGTGCAACCAACATTTATTCTCTGAGGCAAAGAGTTTTAGTTTTTAATTTCAACTTCTTGTGGGCCAAAGAACATGCCTGATTGAACCACCTTAGTTTGGGTAGTGATTTGGCTGCTGAGTCAACTAAAGCACAACAACAGCACAAAGAGCACTAAATACGTCTGTAGTAGACTTAGGAGATTTCTCCGCCGAGGTCAATATTTAAAAGAAATTCAAATTTCCCTTGACCAAATTGGTCATGAAGGCCCGCTTATTTAATGTCTCCCATTTAATTCATACACCTTTGTTACATGAATTGAATGATCATAAGGTTTCCCTGGCTCCCAACATTACTCCGCAGGTGCAAATCAAAGACCAATACCAAAGGGTTGTGGTCACTAATACAGGAGGCATTGACCTACCTCCTGCCCAGTATAATTTTAGCCAAATGCAAAGATAGGAAAAAGAAGTCAATCTTGCTTCCCTCAGTGTCTCACTTATAGGTGGAAAGCAGAGGAGACCCACCCACCCTATATTCTTTTGCAAAGACCAAGTTCCCAGATACCATAATCCTATTCATAGAGTCACCTGTAGATTCATTATTGTAATTGCTGTGCAAGGTGTGTGTTCCCCTTTTTTTAATCTTTAATTTCCTGTTCTCCTCAATCCTAAAATTGGTCAAGAAATGAAACCATACAGGGGGGCATGTGGCCTGTTCCTGATTGGACCATGTTTTTAATCCTCTCTGCTCCTCATTCACAAGATTGTCAAGAAATGAAACCATAAAGGGGGGGCATGTGGCCGTTCCTGGTCAAAACATGTTTTTAATTGATATGCTGTTTGTTTATTTCCAAATGTGGTTTCACTAATGATGGTTTGATGGATGTTGTTTTGGGAATTGTCTTTTTACCAGTATTGTATGGGTTACTTACAGCGAGTTTTCAATGCTTTGCGAACTGTGTTTTTCATAAGCATTTTATGGGTTAGTTGTGCAATGGGTTTCAATGGTTTTTTAATGCTCATGTTTTTATATTTACTATTTACAGCCCTGAAGAAGTACAAGTGTATGGAATGAAACGCTTTGGCTGTTGTTATCTGTAATGATGGAATAAAGGAATTCAATATACAGAGGATACTGGACTCTTTAATACTTGGGTGTATCATCCTATATTGTGCTACTACCTGTCCTTCTGCTGCTGCAGTGGTACCAATCAATGGCTGGTACTGAGGAAGGAGTGCACCAAATTCATAATTTTTTGGAACTGTAAGATGTGGTTTAGAGTGTCTGCCCTTGTTTCTGTGCTTTTTTTCTATAAAGTTTGAGGTTTGCAAGGGATTCTGGGTATCACAGCCTGGGGAGAGGCACGCACGTCACCCCATCCTGGATTCCCATAGGTCTCTAGTTTTCAAAAGTGAACAGATTTGCAGGGGTTCCCTAGGTCCAGGCTGAGCTAGTGCACACAATCCGCGTCTAGGGACATTGCAAAAAAGGGTCAGTTTTAAGTGGAAAAATGTGATGTGTCCCTGTTGCATTTTGGGCTGTTTCCTGTTGCTGGCACTTGGCCTGCCCACACAAGTGAGGTACCATTTTTATCAGGAGACTTAGGGAAACACAGCATAGTAGAGCAAGTGTTATTATCAATTGTATTTACCTGCAAGTGTGCAAGAAAGAAGTTATTTTGAGAAATTCCCCCTAATTCACCTGATAGAATCGGTACGAACAAATTCAGAGATGTGCAAAAAACCCTGCTTCTAAAATCCATATTTTGCACATTTAGTAAATACATAGTGTAATAAATCAAGATGTTCTTCCAGATGAAATAAAGATGTACAACGGCATGTAGTCACGAGGAAGCTTTATTCCAATATATAGGAGGTCCCATCCAGCCAAGATCCAACTGTCAGCCTCTCCTCACCAAGCTCTCTCTGTCTCACCTGTCATGACATCACCAGATTCCAATCCACTCTCAAGAGTTCTACATTCCTATGCATACTACACACCTCCCCCCTTTTACAAACAACAACAAAAAAAATTAAACAATAAAATACATTAAGAGAGCAAAATAAAATTAAAGAGCCAAAAAAACTAATTGAACATATTACATTTGAGAACCACCACTCGATTGAGATTCCACATCTTTGAATCTTCTGTTCTTACAGCATTCTTAAATAACTTCACCACTTTTACAGGCTTGGGTTTATGTGTACTTCTGCCTTTGTTGACCGGGCCACGAATAAGTACCCAATCTCCTACTTTATCTTTGGTTACTCGTGCTGATTTTTTTGAGTCGAAATATATCTTCCTAGCTTCTTCTTTCTTTCGTTCACACTCTCTCCAGCTGTCATCTGACACAATCATTCCTGATCTTGACTCCCCATCGTTCACCCAACTGGGAGCTACTAAGGTATTTGGGTGTCTGGCTCTAAATAATTCAAAAGGTGTTTTTCCCGTGGTGGAGTGCGGGGAAACCCTGTATGCCTCAATCCTTTTAAGTACTTCTTTTTTCCAATCCATACCATTGTCTTTGGCCAACACAATTGTTTCTTTAAAAACTCTGTTGAAACGCTCTACCATGCCATTGGTTTCTGGATGGTAAAGTGCACATTTCTTGTGTCGTATGGCACAGTCTGCTAAAAACCGTTCCATTTCCCTAGACACCAACTGCACACCATTATCGGTGAGGATGGATTTTGGAAACCCTTCTCTCCCAAACACTTCCTTCAGAAACTCAATTACATGCCTCGTCTCAATACCTCTGGTAAATTTGATCTCCGGCCACCTTGAAAAAACATCTACCAGCACCAGGAGATATACGTCCACACCCCCTCCACGAATGGGTCCCAGAATGTCTAATGCAACTTCTTCCCAGGGTTGAGCGGGGCGTTCTCTAATCTCCATGGGTTGAACTCTAGGTTTGACTGTTTTCTCACTCAACACACATTGCAAACACTCCCTAATGGTCCTCTCCACCTGCCTATCCATTCCTGGCCACCAATATGTCGTTCGCAAACGCCCTTTGGTTTTAGAAATTCCCTGATGACCCGAGTGGGCAAGAGAAATAAGCTCCTGTCTAAGCGAGGTAGGAGGAACTAACCTTGTGCCCCTAAACAGTAGGCCGTCTCTATTCGATAATTCCCCCTTTACATGCCAAAACTTCTGTGTCTCTGCACTCCCATTATTTTTGTTCCACCAATCTTTCTCTAGCAAAGAAAGCACTTCTATTACTGTATTATCCAAAGCGCATTCTCTCCTCCATCTCTCTTCTGTGACTACATCGTTATCAAAACTACTGCCTCCTATTTCACATACCGCTTCACCGTCTGAATCATCATCACTCCCTTCTCTTTCCTGACTATTACCTGTAGACTGTACCAACCTTGATAATGTGTCAGCGACCATGTTCTGTACTCCAGGAATGTATTTTACTTCAAAATCAAAATCCTGTAACAATATCACCCACTTTGTGATCCTGCTTGATATCGCATCAACTCCTTTCCTCTTATATATCTCACAAAGTGGTTTATGATCTGTCCTGACTTCAAATTTGCTGCCCCACAATAATTTTTTTAGTTTCTTCACTGCCCAATGCACTGCTAAAGCTTCTTTCTCTATAACAGAGTAATTCAGCTCAGCATTTTTCTAAAGCTCGTGACAGAAATAAAACCACTTCCTCACACTTATGATTACCTTGTTGAAGCACAGCCCCAAGACCTTTCGCACTGGCAGCAGTAATCAGAACTGAAGGAAGATTAGGGTTGAAATTTGTTATCTTAGGAGCACAAATTATCTTCTCTTTGATGTCTCTGAATTCTCTTTCACAATTATTACACCACACAAATTCCACACCTTTTCGTAACAACCTCCTCATATTCACACAAAATTCCGCAAAATTCTTAATAAACTTCCCATAATACTCAGCCATTCCAATAAACTCCATCAGTTCTTCCTTATTTGAAGGAGATTGCAAATTCTTAATGGTGTCTACTAGTTCTCTCTTCGGTGATATGCCTTCTCCTGTGACCATGTGACCTAAGTATTCAATGGAGTCCCTCTGGAATTTGCACTTCTCAATTTTTATGGTTAGACCACACTCTCCCAGCTTCATCAAAACTCTACATACCCTCTCTTCATGTTCAGCATCATCTTTCCCAAAAACTAAAACATCATCTTGATATATTCTTACACCTTCAAATCCCTTCAAAACCCTTTCCAACATTCTTTGAAAGACTGACGCTGCAGAAATCAGCCCGAATGGCAATCTTGTGTATCTGAATGTTCCAAATGGAGTTACAAAGGCAGTAAGATTTTTAGATTCTTCAGTTAGTCTGATTTGATGATATGCTGATGTTAAGTCTATGGTGGAGAAAACCTTCGCTCCTTGCAATAACATTAACATAACTGAAATATTTGGTAGGGGATATCTATCCACAATCAAAATTTTATTCAGTTCTCTCAAGTCCACACACAAACGTAGACTGCCATTCGCCTTCCTGGCTGCAACGACTGGTGCCAACCATTCAGTTCCTTCAACTTCTTCAATAATTCCTTCTTTCTGAAGTCTCTCCAGTTCTACCTTCATTTCTTCACGCAAGGCCACAGGTACACCACAAACTTTACTACACACCGGCTTAGCTCCCTCCTTGAGGTGTATATGATGAGAATAGTTCTGAAGACACCCTAATTTGTTTTGAAACACAAAAGGAACCTTCAATTTTAGTTTCTCCACAAAGTCATTGTCTTTTTTAATTTCCTGGACAACAGATTCATCACGTTCCTTAATTTCGTTTATCTCATCTTGATCTTTGATCTTCACAGGAGGATCACTATTAGGATCAAGTATCACTCCAAGATCTTTCTGATGAAACCAACTCAGGATACTGTCTCCTTCTTTTGAAACATAGATCTTTGCATTGATCAACTTGTGTTTGAATTCCAGTAAACCTCTAAAGTAACCATACAGTTTGATAGGTTTTCCACCATACGCACGAGGAGTGATATCAGGTTTGTATAACTTAACTTTGTTTAAGAGTTTTTCGAAATAGAACTCTTTTGATATGATGGTAATCTTCGCTCCAGAGTCAAAAATAACCTTTGTTCTTTCACCATCTACCAGAATTTCATCAATGGGCCCTCGCCTCCCATTGCCGACTTGGAGAATAATTTGGCCACACTCAAAATCATCTCCATCCATGTTGTTTGAATCATCATTAACTTCATAGATACCTCCTTTCCTACTTTTGGTTCTGCAAACACTGGCAAAATGACCTTTCTTTTTGCACAAATTGCATGTTACTTTAATGGCAGGGCAATTTCTATCATTCGCCATGTGGCCCTGCTTACCGCAACGAAAACATTTCCCTTGAAAGTTTTTCGGTTCCTTTCTATAATTTTGTTTCAGAGAGATTTCATGTTTGTCTCCATGACTCTTGATGAGATGTACAGAGTCACATTTGTTCTCCTCTTTCTTAATTGCCTCGACACATTTGAGGGAATGTTCAATTTTCTTTGCCAGTATTACAACCTCATCTAGCGTCGGATCATCCTTTTGCCAAATTTCCTCTCTGACCTTCTCAATGTTGCAGCCCAGCATAAACGGATCCCTGATTCTCTCATCCAAAAGTGTCCCAAATTTGCATGATGATGCCAGTTTCCTAAGGGCTGTAATATAGCTCTCTCCGGTTTCACACTCTTCCTGGTTTCTCCTGCCAAAGTGGTATCTCTCGAGTATGGTGCTAACCTTTGGAAGATAATGTCTATCCAACTTTTCTATGCACATCTCATATTCATTTAGGTTCTCGTCAAAGATGTCTGGAAGATTATCAAAAACTTCCTGACCTTCTGATCCTAAACAATGTAACAATAATGCAGTTTTCCTTTCAACGCTAAGTGATGCACCACACACTTTTGCGTACCTCTCAAAAACTTTCTTCCACTTTTGCCATTTTATAGGCGGTTCTCCTGGCAAAGCCAAGAAAAACGAGGGCGCAGTAACATTCTGCATAATTGTGTGTTCCAACTCACAAACTCCTGTCTCTGAATCCTTAATTTTAAGGTCTTAAATAGTTCGTTATAATAGTTATATTAAACGTATCTTTGTGCTTGGTAGAAAAAAAAATGTATCTCCTTTTTTTTTTAAATCTTTTAATAGCTGCATTATACATTGGCCAAACTATTGGTGAGCTTGAAACAGCTGATGCGGAAGTGTGTGCGTTTAAGCTGCCGTGTAGCTGACTGGTTGCTTTATAGTTAATATGAGCTGATCCGATCCAGATAACTCCGTAGGATTAGGGCTATGATACAAATGTTTATATATATTTATATCATGAAGAAACTGGCGCGCAGTGCTTGTGCGTTACAGTCGTTGTTAAGCTCATGTGCAGGTCCAAAGCTCCACCGCTGTACGGTTTCTATAGAAACGCGTACACAGGCCAGCTGATTAGATCAAACGAAGCGCTCGCGTGGAGCCGGCGCGCGCTCAGCTGTTTAGTTAAGAAAGAAAGAAAAAACAACGCACGCTGGGAGTCAACGCGCACGGTCCTTCCTCTCAACAAACAAGCGTTCAAAGGACAAAATGAAAAACAGGAGAACAATAAAAACAAAAGTCACCTTCTCCCGTTAGTACTCCTTGAGTTCTGAATCAAAATCCCTTGTTGAGACCTCCATGTAACCAGCCGTTTAGATGATGTAGAAGACTAAAAGAAACGCATCCCATCCTCCGTCGCCAGTGTAATAAATCAAGATGTTCTTCCAGATGAAATAAAGATGTACAACGGCATGTAGTCACGAGGAAGCTTTATTCCAATATATAGGAGGTCCCATCCAGCCAAGATCCAACTGTCAGCCTCTCCTCACCAAGCTCTCTCTGTCTCACCTCAGCCATGACATCACCAGATTCCAATCCACTCTCAAGAGTTCTACATTCCTATGCATACTACACATAGATTTCCTTATTATCTATTTTTCACTATTTATGATTTTACCATATGAATTACTCAATACCCGGTAGACAATGAAAAACCATTGCAAGGTGCAACTCAGTATTTGGCTCCGGGTACCTCTAGTTCTTGGAAAACCCACAAACCAGAAAGGTCTAGCAGATGTAATAATATATTGCTTTTGTAAATCAGCAATAGTGATGAGAAGTTACAATTGAAAATGTTGTCACAAGGGCCCGTTTTTCCCTACTATTTTCAATACATTTTTATTTCAACCCTTAGGACCTCATTACGAGTATGGCGGTCTTCGGGCAAGACCGCCATGCGAAATGGTGCCACTATACCGGCAGTGGTGACGGTCTAGCGCCTGCCGGATTACGGGTCACAAAACACAAACCGCCAAAATACAGACACAAAACCAACACTGCCAGGTCAACCCACGGTGAAAGAGTGACTGTCTAACCGCCAGCCCCACCACACCGACACCATTCAGACCGTCATATTATGAGGCAACCTCCAGCACAGTGGAACGTGCACAGCGGAAAACGAAAAAAAAATGCACCTTGGAAAGTAGCCAACACCACATTGGCTAGTTCAAATATTCCACACCTGATAACCATACACACACCATGCACACCTGACCATGCCACCATCTAACAACCCCCCACCAACAATCACTTGCAACAGATACGAGCAGCCACAGCCACACTCGAGAGGAAGCATACCCCAAACACAGCACACAAATATCACAGAGCACACATTGCACAAATCAACACCATAGCTCACCAGCACACACAGCCAAACACCCCCATTTCACCACACATCTGGCACTGCACCTGACACGCACAACACATACCCACCCCACAACATGTCACGCGAGAAGCACCCACGGTTCAGTGACAGTGAGTTGCAGGTCATGGTGGACGAGATCATCAAAGTCGAGCCACAGCTCATGGGAGTCCAGGTACAGCAAACATCCATAGCCAAAAAGACGGAGTTGTGGCAGAGGATCGTCGACAGGGTCAACACAGTCGGCACATACCCATGCACAAGAGGGGGCATCAGAAAGAGGTGAAACAGCCTCAGTGGGAAGGTCTGATCCATGGCCTCCAGGCAGAGGATAGCTAGAAACAAGGCTGGCGGCGGGCCCCCACCTCCTCCCCTTCAGTTGACATCCTGGGAGGAGAAGATCCTGGACATCTTGCATCCCGAGGGCCTGACTGGCATCAGTGGAGGGCTTGACTCTGGTTAGTCACCAATACCCCTCCACACACCAGCCACCCATGCTCAGCATGGCTCCCCACCACCCTCCAACCCACTGCAACCTGTGCCCCAGGGACCCATCAATCAGAGGTGTGCCCCATAGTAAGGAGACCAGAGTCAAGGGCACCCACCCTAGACAATGAAAGCCCTGCTGCTACTGGGAGTGGGCACACTGTGCCTGGGGCACAGGCACAGGGGGGCAGGGGTAGCGGGAGAGGAACCGTGGGCCAAGGGTCAGGACAGCCACACAAATTGACTTCCAAGGAGGGCCTCAATCAAGTTCTGGGTTGTCTACCAGTTCACCCAGGACACGGTGGACCAAATCCTCGCTACTGTGCAGGAGACCCAGTGGCTGCAGGGGCAATACAATCAGGAGGCCATGCAGCAGTGGCAGGCCCACAATACCACAGTGGCCTCCATAGTAGAGGTGCTGAGGGACCTGATCACTGTAATTTGTGAGTCCACCACCCACCAGCAGGCCCCTACTACTGGTCACATCCCATCACAGCCCTCCACGCGGCAGTCAGTGACATGGAGCCTCTGCCACAGGACTCGCAGGACACCAGCATCCCGACCCCTGTAGCTGAGCACAGTTCATGTCTACTTATTTATTTGTCATGAGTACGCATGGAACTGACAATACGTGTACAACTGCCAACCCATCACCCAGCACAATCATGGGAGGGTGACAGAGGGGGGAGCAAAAACCCGGGAGGACAGACATGTAGCAGGCAATGGCTGGACATATGTGTCAATGGAGGCAAAAGGCCAATCAGGGACCACAGAACACCACAACATTGTCCTGAAATTAGAGCAAGACAGGGACAAAAATCACTGTAGGAGTCACAAATGCCAAATACACACAAATGCACAGTAGGAACAGGAATCCATTCCAGATACGCCATTCAAGTCCATAACCATATGACCAGTACCTACACGCATTAACAACGCATACAAACCCAATGGTCAAACCCGCACAGCGCCCAGCGCCAAACCTGAACCCATACCCACTGCCACCAACAACAATGTAGCACTGCCACCCAATGCCGAATCCAAGGATAGATGCTGCACGCATGTTACAACCCAGAGTGGCACACACATAGCACCTGCAATGGCAGCTCAGGGAACAAACTACATACACACTGGCACAACAGCTGCCTGACTATGGGCCTGACTTGTACATTGTGATCACCTCAGTAATGGGCACATGTGACACCCCCCCCCCCAACCCACCAGAGTCAATGCTGCAACCAATAGCGTCAGTGGTCACAGACAACAGGTGGCATCAGGGACAAGGCAGAAAGTTGTTGAGAACACATTCCACACAGTTAACACATACCTGCTTCTCAGCCAAACTAATGATGAATCAGCTCCGCCCTTGAGTCAGCTGCTGCCTCATCATCCTCCTCTTCATCACTCCCCATGTCCCCTTCATCAGCCACTGGCACAGCTACCCCCCCCCCCTCTGCATCCAGCAGTGGGATGTCACGCCTCAGGGCCTGATTGTGCAGCATGCAGCAGGCCACAATGATCTGGCACACCTTCTGTGGGTTGTAGAGCAGGGCACCCCCGGAGACATGCAAACAGCGGAACCTGGCTTTCAGCAGACCAAACCATCTCTCAATGACCCATCTGGTATGACCGTGGGCCTCACTGTAACGGTCCTCTGCAGCTGAGGTTGGATGCCTCATGGGTGTCATGAGCCAGGGCAGGTTGGGATAGCCAGAGTCACCTGTGTGTATAGTGGGAAGACTCATGTGAAGACAGGGAGGGCAATAGGGCATGGACACAAGGGTGCAGAGAGCTGAGGCCCACCCATATGCTGGGGTACATACCGAGGAGTCAGGCCCGGTCCATCTGGAGTGGTGCCATCACATTTGGAATGCTGCTGTTCCGCAGGATGTAGGAATCATGTATAGAGCCTGGGTACCTGGCCGTCACCGGGGAGATGTACTGGTCCGCGAGACACACCACCTGGACTTTGACCGAATGAAAGTTTTTGCGGTTTCTGTACACCTGTTCATTCTTCCTAAGTGGCACCAGGGCAATGTGAGTGCCATCAACAGCCCCAATCACATGTGGGATGTGTGCCACATGGCAGAACGCAGTTTTGACAGTGCCCAATTCTGCACGTCGGGGGAACCGGATGTAGCTGGACATATGTTCAATCAGGGCACACAGTACATCCCTCAGGACAGTGCTGAACATGGGCTGTGATATCCCAGCTGCAAGGCCCACTGCGACCTGGAAGGACCATGAGGTAAGTTAGTGGAGGACTGACAACACCTGCACTGTGGAAGGGATGGCATTGGGATGACTAATGGCAGGCAACAGATCCGGCTCCAACTGGGCCACCAGTTGAATTATGGTCACACGGTTCAGGCAATAGGTCTGGATGATGTGACGTTCCTACAGGGTAGCAAGGTCGACTAGGTGCCTGTACACCGGTGCATTCCTCATCCTCAACTGTGGATAGTACCTGGAAACAGGAGAGAATTGGTACAGTGTCGTGCACCACAGACGCATGACGCACTGACTTTCACACACATTACACATTGGAAATGTAAAATGGTAGCCGCCTGTCAGCATGTATGCTAGATGATTTCACTCCCATCTGTCGTAACACGTCATGGCGGTAGGCGGTCAGGACCGCCGTGCAACTCATCATTGGTGCACATTGTTGCCAATGGGAGGCAGAAGCCAATGGTGATCGCCACTGGCAGTGACGGTGATGTCAACGGTGGCCGTGACCGCCATTTCTTGTGCTCATGCCCTCTTGACTCCTGAACATCGTGCACTGAAGACCTCCACTGCGTGTGCTGCTGTGTACTGACTCTGGTAGCCAAGATGCCACATCCTGCAGGAGACAGGGCCCCAGCCTTCATCCAGGAGGAGTTGGAGCAGCTCGTGGACGGGGGCCTGCCCCTGTAAGGAAAGTTGTATGGGGCACCAGACCAGAAGGTGAGCCCATTGTCATTGTCCTGTATGTGAGTTGTGCGCATGGGGATGGGGGCCTTGATAGGTGGCAGTGTGAATGGAGCATGGATTTGGGGGAGGGGCCTAAGGCTACATTGGCTGATGCTGTGTGGGTGTGGAAGTGTGATGTGTTCTGTCCACTACTGTCCCAGGGATGCCACTAAACATGACTGTCACCCGTGCAGGTCAGCGCCCATCAGAAGAAGGGGATTTGGCGTGCCATCGCCAAGCAAGTGCGGACCCTGGGGGTCCATGCCTGGCAGAGCACCCACTGCAGAAAGTGGTGGGAGGACCTGAGACGCTGGGCCCGGAAGACAGCGGAGGCCCAGCAGGGGACATACTCCCAACTGACCCCCCCTAATGGCCCGCAAATTGGCGGTGGCGTACCCTGAGGTGGATGGGCGCTTGGGGGCAGCACAGCAACCACGTGGGGGTTCTCTCACTTGCAACATATGTTGGCATGGTGGCTCTGGGTGGGAACCTTTGGGTAGTTGTGGCGTGGATGGTAGGTACAATGATGTCCACTATGGGTTGTGTCCAGCTGGGCAGGATTGACATCACAGGTGTAAGTAATGCCATGCAGTCAGTGGTAGCGGGGCAAACTCCTTCAATGTAAGAATTGTGTGGCCACCTACTTGCTAGATGTGTTTGCCAGCATCTGGCAACAGGACCTTTAGAACTGGGGGTCAGGGCATTGTGATTGGTCCTGGCCAACCACTGTGCCAGGGGTGTATCCATGACCTCATTCAGCTGGCAGACACTGCATGTATAGTGGGGTGGGTGCACCAAGTGGTGACAGTGCTACTTGACAATAGCCAAGGAGGCCTACCAAATAGCCATGCAGGATCCTGTTGGGTATGCAGTCCTTTGCATGCCTGTCTCAACGGCCATGGGTAGTGGGTATGTACTGGACATGTGTGGCGGGTATGACACTCCTTATGTAGAGATATTCCTCAGTAAGACTATCAGCAGTTGACATGTGCATTGTTGCGGTTTCTCCCATGGTGTTCCCAAGTAGTTGGATGTTCAGAGGTGGGCATAATGTATAATGGTATGGTATCAATTGCTGATGTTCTACCCTGTGTGACCACTGTGCTGGCATTGACCAACTGCACCCTGTCTCTTTCTCTCTCTCACTGTCCTCCTCTGTCTTTGTGCGCATCAGCATCATCTGGCAGAGGAGAAGGGGAACCGGCAAGTGGAGAAGCTGCAGCCCACAGGACCCAGGAGGCTGACACCAGCAGAGCCGAAGGGACCAGTGGGATGGAGGGCGAGGGGAGTGCCACGGGGGAGGCCGGATCGACCACTACATCTTCAGATTCCTCCTCCGATGGCGGCTCCCTGGCGGTGGCGAACCCATCTGGGACCACCACCGTACCATCATTGTCCACCACCCCCTTACCAGCACTGCCCTTCCTGTAGCTCTCCACCCAGTTGCCCGTGCCAGCTCACCCAAGAGTGTGGGCATCTCCTTCACCACAGGCACGTCCGCCCCTGCCCCAGTCAGCCCTGCTGCCCTCAATGAGGAGGCTATTGACCTCCTGATGTAAATCTCTGTGGGGCAGCCAACTATCGTGAATGCCATCCAGGGACTGGCATCCCAGATGCAACAGTGCAATGCATTCCTGGAAGGCATTCACAGTGCCTTGTCTGGCCTACAGAGATTGTTTCAGGCTCTGGTCTCCTCCTTGACGGCAGCCCGGGTCCCTTTTTCCGTTCCCTCTCCAGCTGCCTGTTCCCAATCCCACATCCCTCTCCCCTCACCCATCCAATGGGCACACCTACTGAGCCACATGCATCCACAATCACAGACACGGTATGCAAGGACAGACATAAGTACCACAGACGCCACCACCGCCATGCACACACTCAACAGACACCTGTAGACATGACAACATCCACACCCTGCACCGACTCCCCAACCACCCCCCCTTACAGTCAACAGACTACTCACACCTGCAGTCTGCATCACAACATTCACTGATCCTGCCACGTGTGCCCTCAGTGCCACTGTCACCACATCTTCTGACCTCATTCATGCACCTCATACACCACTGGTGCAGACACGACTGTCAACACACCCACATGCAGCACATCCACCCTACCTGCAGACACCACCCCAACATACACTCATACTTCCCACCTGCTATCTCCCTGCATCTCCTCCCCACGTCCTCCCAGTACAACTCAACCCACCCATCAGTCCCCCAGCTCACACATTTCATCCATCCACGCACCTGCACCCAAGGCACAGCCACATGCACACCTCACAACCATATCCACTCCCTCCACTCCCAAACGTCTTTCCATTGACCTCCCATGTGTCCCCAAAAAACGTTTCCTCCATGAGTTTTCCCTGTTCCCCACCACTGACCCAGTCGCTGTTCCCCCCAAGTGCCCTGAAACCCTTCCTATGCCCCTGCTTTCCGCATCCCAGTCTGCCACTGCCCCTCCACCACCTGCCACTTCTGCCCCTGTCACATCCACTGCTCCTGCTGCCAAACCCAAGCCCAGGTTCACTCCCTCCACTTCCCAGGCCAAGCCCACTCCCTCCACTTCCAAGGCCAAGCTCAAGCCCCCCCTCCCTTACTAGCCTCCCCCTCCAAGGGCAAGCCCAAGGACCCACCTTCAAAGTCCACCCCCAAGTGTGCCCCCTCCAGGCCCTGACGGAAGGACACCCCCTCCAAGCCCCCCAAGTCCCCATCCACCCCAACCCCCTCACCCCTGAGGTGCCTGCATTCCCCATTGATGCTCCTGCCGTTTGGAGGCCTGCACTTTGCATTCAGGAGTCAAGTTGGGGCGTCAGCTTGTGCCCAGTGTGCTCGGGGCACTATGGATTTTGTACTAGCCCTTGGGCCTGTTTGATCATTGTTAATTGCACACTTTTGCAAATTATTATATTTATGCAGCACTACACCATTGGTATCAATCTTACCTACCTTGTCCTGGCTTTCCTTCAACATGGATGTGTGGTGGTTGTGGGTATTGGCATGAATGTGTGTGTGTGTGTGTGTACTAACATCGTTCCCTCCAGTGTGTTCTAGGCTAGTGTACTTACGTATGGTGTTGTGGTCGCCGTCGCTGGTCCTGGAGTTGCAGGGCCAGGTAGAGGATTGGAAGGAGTTGAAATTCACGTGCCATTGTGCCTACGGACATGCCTGTGTTCCTGAAGGGAGGTATTCCCTTTTATATTGTTAGTTTCAGCCAGGCTTTTGGCGGCAGTGGTTCCGCCACAGAAATCCTGGCAATGTGCAACCTCGTAATATGGTCATGGGATACTGCCTGACTGCCAGGCTGGAGATGGCTGCTGCCTGGTGCGCCTGCCCTTCTGCTGTGGCGGGCCGAACTGTGTCTTGGCTGTGTTCTACAGGCACCTTTCCAGGACTGGTGATATGGTGGTCTTCACTGCCGGGCCCACGGCAGCGCGGCTGCCAACTCCACCTCTGCAGTATGCTGACTGCCATTCTCGTAATGCGGGCCTTAGTTTCTATGACAATGCCTTGCAGGATCTTCACAAATGACCCCATGCTGAATTCAGAAGTTTATCTAGTTTTCAGAAATGTATAGCTTTCCGGGATCCACTGTCAGTTTCACACCTGTTTTCACCACAGTCTGGAAGGAGGTCTAAAGCACAAAAAATAGGAAAAATAGGCTATCTCTCAGAAAAAATGCCAAAACTTTAACAAAAAATGTTGTTTACTGAATGAAGTCTGCCTGTTCCTGATAGCTGGGAAGATGGTGATTTTAGCACTGCAACCTTTTTCTTGATGCCACTTGCAGGAAAAAAACAAACTCTTTCTTCTGCAGCACTTTTTCCCACAAAAAAAATATATATGTAGCTATATTTTGGCTAATTTCTCAGTGCCTTCCTAGGGAATCCACAAAGCATGGTACCTTTAGAATCCCCAGTGTATTTGAAAAAAGGACGCAAATCTGGCGTGCATAGCTTATGTGGAAAAAATGGTATGGCAGCCTAAGGCCGAACTACCCCAAATAGCAAAAAAAAGGGCTCAGCGCTGTTGGGGGGGGGGATGCTGGAGGGGGAGGCGCAACAGCTAAGGGATTAACCAATAGTTACTTTGTTTTTAAAGGCAGTGTAACTTTCTTTCATGTGTGGTGCTAAAACCGGCACATCTTTCAGTACTAAAACATAAGACGTACACTCAGGTGGGAGTTGAGGGAAGGAATTAGCTGCACTAAGCCTCGTGGATTCGGCATGTCCCTTATATTGCTTTTCTGGCTTTTCTGTTCCCATGAGACAGCTCTGAAGCCCAATCTCCCTCCCCACAGGCTTACTCCTGGCCCCTACTTGCAAGGAATTAGACAGCGAAGGGTCTTTTGGGAGGGGACTGGGAGGACCTCAGAGGGACGATTCACCTCAAAGTTAAGATTCAATTTCACCAGCTCTTTCTCGATGTTCTCAAACCCGTCAAGAATCTGGTTCAATAATCCCTTAATAGATGCCATAATTCCATTACACACGACCTCCTCTAAATCAGGGGTTCTGTTCCTAACCCTCCTTGCTTTAGGGCCAGAACTTATCAGTTGAGATGGCAGTTGAGTCAATAGGTCATGACACTGTCTCTGATTTGACCCCTCCCTCATTTCTCTTCCCCACCTGAACTTGTCTGCATGACACTAAATTGAGTCTGAGTATGGATTTCTTCCCCCTCAGAAAGCCCAACAGGTTCACTTACTGGGGCACTGACTCCAGTAGTGGCTCTGACAGAGG
This sequence comes from Pleurodeles waltl, assembly GCF_031143425.1. NCBI lineage: Eukaryota > Metazoa > Chordata > Amphibia > Caudata > Salamandridae > Pleurodeles > Pleurodeles waltl. The sequence continues at coordinate 333,370,900 of NC_090443.1, forward strand.
TACCTGCTCTTGGTTCCATCAAACATGAGGTCAAGTACACAGTTACAGAAGGCAACTCAGGCAGGAACTGTGCATCAGGAGGTGAGGAGAGGGACAGGCATCACTTTGCCAGCTAATCTCTTTTCTTATCATCCCCACCCGCCGCTGTAAAAAGCCACCCAGTGTAGTTACCTGCACGGGTAAAGGTGGGTTCACAATGGATTTTTGTTTCCCCATATTAGCACACTCATGACAAAAAAATAACTTAGGCAAATCCTTAAGAGGGATAAGACATACAACAGTACCTTTTGAAAGATGTAAGCCCAGCCTTTTCCAGTCGATGATGGTTGCAAGACGGGCCCACCCTTGGCCCTGGCTTTGCACACGCACCGGGTGTCATGTCAGTGCTATAAAGGACGCAGGGGGGGTCCTCCCCCAAACAGCAGAGCATGCATCTCCCTGTAGTGATTGCAATTGGGACTTCCCCTCCAGCAGCATAAACAGTGGGTCCCGTGCAGCGGTTGTATCGTCGGCGCTATAAAGCTTGTGGGGACACCTCCCCCAGGCAATAGAGCAGGCACCTCCTGGCACATGGCAACTGTGACATTAAGCCCCCCTCCAGCAGCGCAAACAGCAGGTGTCTTGTCAGCGCTATAAGGTGGGTGGCGGCTCCCTCCCAAACAGCAGAGCAGGCACCTCCTGGTGTAAGAGCAACTGGGACTTTGAGTCTCCCTCTAGCAGCACAAACAGTGGGTCCCAAGCAGAGGGTGTTTCGTCAGCGCTATAAAGCACATAGGAGCTGCTCCCCCAAACAACAAAGCAGACGCCTCCTGGCACAACGGCAACTTGGACTTTGAGTCTCCCTCTAGCAGCACAAACAGCAGGTCCTGAAAAGCGGGTGTCTCAGTGCTGTAAAGCATGTGGGGGCTCCTCCCCCAAACAGCACAGCAGGCACCTCCTGGCGCAAAGCAACTGGGTCTTCGAGTCCCCCTGTAGCAGCACAAACAGAAGGTCCCATGCAGCATGTGTTTTGGTGCTGGAAAGCATGTGGGAGCTCCACCCCCAAACACAAAGCAGGTACCTCCTGGCACGATGGCAACTGGGACTTGGGAGTCCTACTCCAGCAGCACAAACACCAGGCCCCCCGTAATCAAAATATCTATCTGGATGCATTAACAGATTATAGCAAAAAGACACACTTTAAGGCCTATTGGTTTTCACCAATGCTTTTCACAATAAATAAATCAAAAAAGTGATGGGTGGGATGACTGAATTTAACTCAGCCACTGGCAATTACTTAGGGCCACATCCCAGTCCATCATTTCTTTGCCCACAATGCCATCTAAGATTAGACCCAACCATATGCAAATCAGCCTTGGTTCTGCTCCAATTGGAACAGTCCAGTCCAAACTGCCACACCAGGCCCTCTCTGAATTGTAACACAAGCAACCCAAGAATATTTTCACTCTGTTGGGGCTCTTCAGTTGGTTGCAGCTCAGCTTCAGTGGCAAGGTGAGTACAGGACCCACTCAGGGCATACTCATCGTATGTAGGGTGTCACACTGAAGTAAACCAAAAAGTGATGGGTGGGATGCTTGAATCACTCTCGGGCACTGGTAATTACCCAGGGACTCATCCCAGTCCATCCTTTTTGTTGCCCCCAATGCCACCTCAGATTACATCCAGCTGCATGGAAATCACTGGTTTTGCCCTATTTGGGGCTGTTCACTCAGGTGCTCCAGTGGCAAAGTGAGCCAAGACGTGGGTACTGTGCTCATTGTGCCTCTGAAACCAAGCTGTACTTGACTGATGAGCACCATTCAGGGCAAAACTGGTCTTTGGTTGCTTGTGTTCAGGTTCAAAGAGGGCCTGGCTTGCGGTTTGGGTTGGAGTGTTAATATTGGAACAGAAACAAGGCTGTTTTGCATATAGCTGGGTCTAATCTGAGGTGCCATGGTAAGCAATATAAAGATGGACTGTCATGCGGCCCTGAGTAATTGCCAGTGGCTGAGATTAATTTAAACATTCCATCCATTGCTGTTTGGTTTACTTTTTCACAGTAAATAAGCCAGGCCTACTGTCTTTGTTGTAACTTTTTATAAACAGATGAGGCCTAAAGCGTTGATCATTGGTTTATCACCAAAACCAACCAGTCTTCGTATTTGGAGCATAATATTTCCCACAAAGCAAAAGTTGCAACATAAGCACTCATTTACAGTGCAAGCACAAAACACCTGCCCAATCAAAAAATGTACTCAAAGAAATAAACATTTGTGCAGAGTCAAGCCCCTTTCACTGTAGTGATTCTTCAAGCTCTTTTTCTGTTGAGCAAATAAAGTTTGGAGATAGCTGAGCTGTTAAGCCAGACCTCAAAAGCTAGGACTGCAAAATCCTGGTACATGCCAGTGGAATTAGCAGCAAAATATGGAAAACCTACAGATAATTGAGTATCATCAGCAGCTAAAGAAAACTGAATTGTATTTCAAAAGCATATTATAGTCCTATAGCCCACTGTAGTGGGCAATATTGGCGATTAAAGGCCCACTCCAACACTTTAAACGTGAGCGCAAGTCAAGGGCATATAACAAAGAAGCTGACTTTTAATAACTGGTATACCATGGTATGGTGGGCTATAAGGCTATTAGAACATTTTGTCCCAAAGGGGCAGAATACCCTCATTGAAAAAAGCAGTCTCCTGATAGATACAGCGAGTTTACCATTCCTTCCATCCCAGAAGTTAGTTACACAGCTCTTGTCTCTCTGAGGGTGCCTAGCATTTGCTAGTGTGTTCACACAGCAGAAGCTGTGAAAGTGGGCAGCAGTCAACCCATGATTCCCCTTGGTTATGACAAACAGTTTTCTTAATTGAGCAGAGCTCAGGAAAAGAGCTGAGCAGATTTCCCTCCTTTCTATCCTTTCTAGGTTCTAGTGACACAGAGCAATGGCAGGAGGGAGGGTTGAAGGTTCTCATCTACAATATCCAGCTGTCTCATTCCCTGCACACTCCATATAGCCTGTAGAGAGGCATGGGAGAGGGAGAAGGAGAGTTTGAGGGTATGGATTAGAACATTAGAAGGTTGACGGCAGCTGGTTTATATTAGTTTTTATAGCCTCAATGAAGCAGTCAATGTTCGTAAGCTGCAATTCTGATTATGCAACATCTTTGTGTGCATTGTTGATATTGTGCACAGAGTAAATAAAACGTTTTCATTTCAGGTCAAGATGTATTGCCAACGCCAGATGTATTGGCTTGTGTTGGCTGCCAGCCTTATGGCTTTGTCAGTTCTTGTTTTGTCATGGTTTTGAAAAGCTTTGTTTTTGAGGGAGGTGCTGGGCCCTTGCCAACATATAAATAAATTGGCTAAAATAAAAACAAATGTTTTACCTTAGCAGTCCAGGGCACTGACGGGAAGTACTTTTTAGGTGGATGTGCTGCTTGTGAAAAAGTAAAGTATTGTCACTTAGAGCAAAATTAGCCACTGCTTGAATTGAGCTGTCCTACTGTCCCATGCTATATACTGTAGTGGGCAGAAGAAAAATGGAATGACGATTGGAAGAAGAGGGCTAACTGAAAGCCTCTATAAAAAAGTATGTTATTTAGGTAATTATTTTACAAATCAAACTGAGGCGGTTTGTGCTTTTTGAGATGTTACATTTTTATGCCATTTATTTAAATATATTTTAGGCCTAGCAGCTCCCCAACAATAGAGTTTTACAAAAACTGCCAAAACAAAGCAAGCAAAAAGTAAAGAGGTTGGAAGAAAACGCACAACAAAATGCCTTTGCCAATGCTTATTTCAACGTGTAATTGCAGCTCTTTAAATTCGTTTTGTATAGGTGTGCTTTCTTCGGATTTATTTATAGTTGTACTGAACTCCATTACATTTCACCTTGTGCGATCAGCTGTTTTGCAGACAAGCCTTATGATCGGCCATGTCACCTGAAAAGTGAACACCTGGACTTTAGAGTCTTTCCCAAAGGGGAGGTGCTGGGTTCGGAAGACACCACAATTTGTGAAAGGTCTCATTTTGAGCATTGTCTTAGTTTGTGGGACAAAGGATATTGATTATTTAAAACTAACAGAAACCTTGGTTTAGGGGTGCGTCTTAACTCCTCGTTTGGAGGGACTTCTGAGACACCCAAAATTGAGAGATGTCTTGTTTGGAGGAATGATTTGGTTTAGTTACCACTTTAAAAAAGGAGAGACTTAGGGGCTTATTTACAAGCCCAGTTGCACAGGGCAGCGCAGCAAGGGACCTTGCTTAGCTGCCCTGTGCCATAGGGAAAGGGCAGAAATGCACTGTATCTACAAGACACGGCACGTTTCTGTCCTCTCCCCTGTGCTGGCGCACAAAGGGCTGCCTGGCACCAAGACAGGCAGGGGTGTAGCTTTGGGGGTGTTTAGGGTGTTACACCGCCCCTAAAAATGTATTCTTTAGTTACTAGTTGGGTATAAGTGCTTTCAGTCAGGTATGGTGAAGGGTCTGTGGGATTACATCTGGGATTTTTACGTACACACACTGACAAAAACATTCACTCTCTCATTTCAGTTTTGAAAGACCTTAAAAATGTTGATTACTTTAAAAAATGTGTTTTATGTGCCCCAAATAATCCACCCTCCTCTCTCTTTCTACTACCCCTTAATTCCCCCAATTATCTTGCTGCTCATATGTGTTTTAACCACATATCACAGCGTGATTGTTAGAAAATCTGAAGCTACCCCACCCTCCCATTTTATTGACCAAGCTACGCTCCTGGACACAAGCACCCTTGCACCATGGTGCAAGGAGGCCTGCATCGCAGACAGGATTGTTTCTGTGTAGGAAGGGACACCTCCATAAATCCATGGAGGCTTTTTCCTCTATCTATTTGTGCTGCAGAGTGCATAGGATGAGGGAAAAACGAGGTGAAATAAAGATATTTTTCTTCATTGTACCTCCCCTGGGAAGAGGTAAAATTTTAATGCATTTCCAGGTTTACTGATACTAGTAAATCTGGGAATGCGCCAAAATCCATTGGTGTTATGTGGGGAAACCCACTACAACACCTGTGGAATGCCTCCCTGATGCAGTATAAGGCAATGCAGCAACTTCCGCTGTGTTGCCTTACACCATACCTAGAAGGCCATGAAAAGCCACACAAAGTGGCTTTGTGTGGCCTTGTAGATATGGGCCTGCACTATGCACTGCTGCTGCCTCACAAAAAATGACGCACCAGCGGCACACAGAGCGTGTAAATAAGCCCCTTAGGACGTTTTAGTTTTGGGGATGCCTTAAGTTTGGCACTACCTTAGTTCTGGAGAGTACTTTCAGGTGCTTTTTCATTTGAGACAGTTTTTTTTTATGTGAAGGTGGCCTTCCTGTCACTTAGTAACATGAGGACTCTCATTTGTTTAAAAGTAGAGACTTTTTTCAGGAGCAGCAGGAGAGGTGTTCTCCACTGCCATCAAGTGTCCTTTCACTTCAGTTGCCCTTACGTTGGTGTCACCTTTAAATGGCGATACCTTTATTGTGGCATACTTTAGATTAGAAGTATTTTGGGGGTAATGTTACTTTGGAGATACTGTAGTTTTGGAAATATCTCAAGTCTCTGGGAGACATCTTGTGGTGCCCCTTAGTTGGGGGTCAAGTTAATTGTGGAAAAGCATAATTTGGAAAGGGTGGGGGCTTAATATGAGTTACACCTTAGATTGGGAACAAGCTTGACAGACACTTTAGTTTGGAGGATTCTTTCATTAATGGTACATCATAGTAGAGAGAAGTCTAAGTTGAGGGGATTCTTCAGTTTGAGGACACAGCTGGTGGAAATCTTAGTCTAGGGAAACATTCGTTTAGATGTCACCTTAGTTGGGGAGTGCCTTTGTTTGTGGGATACCTCAATCTGGGCTACACCCCAGTTAGTGAACACACTGGAGTGACACTTTATAGCGAAGAATCACTTCACTGGCATAGCTTAGTCAGGGCACCTTGGATTTTGGGATAACTTAATCAGGGGTACACCATGGTTATGGGACATCTTAGTTTGGGGAATCTATTTGAGAAAAGCAGCAACTGGGGCCTGATGATCATTACAGATGGGGCCGCTTTAGTTTGTGGCACATCTGAGGTACACCTTAGTTTGGCAACACCCCAGTTGAGACCTGGGGGCATCCTATTTGAGAGATCACAAATATTTGGGACATACATTCAAGCCCTTTTGTCTGAAGACTTGACTACATAGAAGTCCCTACTGTAGGCAACACCTCACCCTTCCACCGCCCCCTCTTATTCCCCCCTTCCTCCTCACCTGCAGCAAGGCCCCTTTGCTCCCAGTCAGGTAAGGGCCTGCTTGGTCACTGCAGGCCTGGACTGGGTAGGGGGGCATTCAGGTTGCTAAGAAGCATTGTGTGCTGTGGTTACCACAGCAACTGATGTCAACTTTGTGAGTGTTTTGGTGTGTGTATGATGAAGCAGCGTCACTAGGGGCAAGGGGCTATTTCACTGCTCCCACGGGCGTAAGCAAACCCAACTACTGACAATTAGAGTTTCTTTAAAGGAACATTTTGACGTTTGAATATAAAACTAACTTACAAAATCAGTTTTTCTCTATTTGTCTATTCTGACGAGTTCTTTCGAACATGCCGATTTGAACAAGAGTTTCTCATTTCCAGGTCAGAAACCACCGATCTTCCTTTTGGACATTTAAGAAGGAAGGGACGAATTCCTGATGTTCTTCGCCCCTCTGTATGTCCTTGCATCTTACAGCTATCTGCGCCATGTGTTTTTGTAAGAATTCAAAGCCTACTACAGCTCTCTGCGCCAGGTGTGTCTGTAAGGTTCCAGGCCCCTCACCTCTCTCTGTGTCTTTTTTCCTGTAAGAATTAACGGTCCCTGGTGCAACCTTGCAACACTGAGCCTTGTGTTCCTTGTATAATTCCAGGCTAATTACAGCTTTGCCACCCAAATTATTGTAATAATTTCAGGCTACTTACAGATCTGTACTCTTTATCCCTGAAATAATTCCATGTATTTTACAGCTACCTTTGACGCATATTCCTGCAAGAATTCCAGGCTACTTACAGGTCTGCAGTCCGTCTGTAGTCCGACTTCCTATACTTTTCTGTGTTCTGTGTTCTGCATGCCTCTAAGAATTTGGAGGGCCCCAGCAACTCTGTTTCCCATATTCCTGTATGTGTACCAAGCTCCTTACCGTGCTGTGCGCCATGTACACATGTATAAGTTCCAGGCCCCTTACAGATATTTGTGTCACTTAAGAATATTTGGCCTCCAATGGCTCCTCGTTTTTATAGTTCTATAAAAAATCCTGTTCCCTTAAGGCTCACTGTATCCTGCATTTCACAAAGAATCAATTGCTCCTTAAGTCTCACCATGTCCTCTACTCCTGTAAAAAGAATGTATTTCTATAGGAATTTTCTGGGCTAAGAAGGCTCGCCGTGTCCTGTAAGAGTTCAAGGCTTCGCTAAGCTCCCGCTGACCTTTGGTTTTCTAAGAATCCTTTGTCCTTGAGCCCTGTATTTTCAGACTCCTCAAACTCTCTTTAACGTGTATTCTGCATACCTCGTAGCTCCTCGTGCCTTTTATTTCTTTAAAAGCTCTGGCCCTGAAGATCTCCCTGTGCCTTGTATTCCGGCAAGAGTCCCAGGACATAGGGCACACTATGCACTGTATTTCTGCAAGAATTCCTTGCCTCAGGCCTCAGTGCACTAAATGCTCTTGGTTCGTGCAAGAATTGGTGTGCCCTGCACTGCTATAAGAATTCCTAGCCCACAAAGCTTACTCCGCCATTCTTCCTGTGAACAATAGCTTTAAGTTGTGTTTTCCTGCAGGAATCCCTGCCCCCCCAGAACATTCTGACCATTCATTCCTTGAGGTAGGATTACCTGGACTCCAAGAGAGTCCTGTGCCCTTTGCTCTGAAGAGGCCATACCGCTTTTGAGTTCTCTGCTTCCTGTTGATGTAGCATATTCTCCTTCGCAGGACATATGCTAGGACGAGGCCTATGGATCTTTTCACTCAGCATGTAAGCGTGTGGAGACACCTGACATAACACTTCGACAAATCAAATTCAATTTACAATACGGCCTATTAAGCCACACGTATGATACTCTAAGCTGAAACAAATTTCAAAGAGCTGTATTACAACTTAATGCTCAGAGTAACAGAAACATTTCTCAAAACAAGACTATAAAGATGCAAAACCATTATAGGCTGCCTACACCTAAAGAAGTTCAGATGAACTAACATAAAAAACACTAAACAATTCCATTACAGCAACACACAAGAGTAACACAAAAATCTGAAAGGAATGAAATGTGCTGCCTAGTTTGAGTAGTCATTTAGCTTGTTGTAAGCCTATATTTCTAATAGCCTCGAAAAGGGGACACCCTGCGAATTAGCAAATCCATTTAACTGGGACAAGCACAGGTGGGTAGAAAGACAAAAAGCACAAAAAGGACAAAAAGAATTTGGAAAAAGTAAATCTGGGGAATCAAAAGGCTTACTAAGGTTAGCAAAAAGCAGGTAAAAAGGGATGGCGTTAGCATGTCAGCAGCTCGGTCGAGTCTTCTTCATGGGTCAGGGAAAAATCTCAGTGAAGCATTTCAAAGGGCCAAAGGATAGAGAGGAATATACCACTCAGAGTCCAAGGGGTTCAGCAAGTGGTGAAGAGTGGGTGATTCTTCTCTACTAGGAAGATGGGAAGAGTGCTGCAAGGAAGAATCTGCCCCAAGGCCAACAGTATATTGAAGTTCATAGGGCAAGCTGACCCCACATGCCGCAAAAGGTGAAATATCCAATGGCAAACAGTGATGCGATTCAGATTGCAACATCGGTGACGTTTCTCAGGATTTTCGTGTAACCGGTTTCCATCTGTACTCTTCCATGCATATTTCATACATTTTTATACATATGTACTCCACAATTGCTTAATGTTCGGGCTTCAAGATGTAAATAATAAGCCTGCTATGCATAAAAAAATACAATATCTATTTCCAAGCCAGCTTTCCCACGGGAACTATATCTGAAATAAAGTTCACCATAGCAAGAAAGACTAAACATTTTCTGCACTGTCACGAAGCAGGGCTTTGCAGGCCTCACTTAGGCTAATTCAAGTGAGTGAAGACAGCACATTCAGTTATGCATTTAATATACATTTAGTATTTCTAAGCCTAAAATTCATTATTAACAAGCTAATAGGCTTTCCCATGTTACAGTAGATTTAAAACAACAAGATTCTGTTAGCCCTTTCATATAGCTATAACACATTACTACATTCTCTATGTTTGCAACCTACTTTTAAAATCCCTTTTCCATGAAAACTAATATTGTTTTAATACGGACTCTTAATTTACATATTAAGCTATAACATAGAGGCAAATGTATTCGTTAAACATAAAATTAAAACGCTAAACCACATGGGTTTCATTCTACTGACCTAGAGTGAATGCATGTTAATATGGCTTTTCAGGGCACCACTTTACAACTAAACCATTAGTACTGTGCTGAACATAAGGCATACACTGTCACGTATAGACAATCTCTGTGACATGAGGGACAATACTAAAATTTCTGCTATATTAGTGTACTATAAGAATTCCCTGTACCCCAAATTTCTCTTTGTTATTTGTGGTGCCTTTGTGTTCCTCTGTCTCCGTGTTCCTGTAATAATTCTCGGTCCCCTACAGGTCTATCTTGAGTTCCTGTGTGAATCTCTGCGCAGCTAGATTTCTCTGTAAAACATTTTCTTGTATGGTCCTCTAAGATTTCAGGGGACTGTGTTCACTGAAGACTTCCTAGCTCCGCAAAGGTCTTTACACCATGTTATGTTATACTATGTGTATTTGTAGAGCGCTCAATCACCTGAGGGGTATTGTGGTATTTAGGCAGAAACAGCATGGTCAGGCCTAAGGCTAAGTTGGTGGAGCCTATTCGAAGATCCATGTCTTCAGCTTCTTCTGGAATATGAGAGTTGAAGAGGCAGCTTAGATATGTAGTGGCAGGTCGAACCAGGCTTTAGGAGCATTTAAGGAGAAAGCCCGCCTGCTGGTTCTGTCTTGGTTCTGGCTCTGTGTAAATGTGGGTGTGTAACAGTAGGTGTCTGGCTGAGTGGAGGTTTCTGGTGGGTTTGTGGAAGGTGGTGTGATTTATGAGGTAGCCTGGGCCATTGTTGTGTAAGGGTTTGAAGGTGTGTTCCAGGAGTTTGAGAAATAGTTCTTTGTGTCTGGGCAGCCAGTGGAGCTAGATGAGATGTGGGGTAATATATGTGGATGAAGACTAAGTGTGATCCTGACTGCTGAGTTCTCTAAGGTTTGGAAGCCTCTGGCCAGTTGTGTGCTGATGTCGGCATAGAGGGGGCTTCCATAGTCCAGTTTGCTCATAAGGTCTTAGGTGACAGTTCTGCGTGTGCTGATAGGCAGCCGTTTGAAGATTTTCAGCATATTCAGAGCCCGGAAGCAGGAGATGTGGAGGTTGTTTACTTAAGCAGTCATGGTGAGTTGACTGTCAGTGACAATGCAGAGTTTCTTGGTCTGGGTGGTGGGGGTATTACTGAGCTCTCCTTGTCCCCAGATGGAGCCCCACAGTTATATTTTTCTGCCAAAGATCACAACTTCTGTCTTGCCTGTGTTAAGTTTGAGACAGTTGGTTCTCATCCAGCTGGCGACACCAGCCTTTCAGTTGGCATGCTGATGATGCTAACAAGGGGGGGGTCATAAAAGTGCTCAACCATGTATTCCTGTAACACAGTGGTTCCCAAACTTTTTTGACCTGCGGCTCCCTTGAACTATTGCCCGTTGGCCGTGGCTCCCTATTATGTTATTTGTTTTGGCGGGTGGGGGATGTAAGCCCAGCCTGGGCAGTACTTCCATTTTCGTCCCTGAAAATAATTGTTGATGTAACAAAATAAAAAATGTAACACTTGTTTAAGAAAAAAAAACTTGAATTGGTAAAGTCAGAAAAAATACTCTTTATCACATGGATGTACATAGGAATTTTTTTTAACTATTTTTTTTAATTGCCTCTAGGCTAGGGGCTTACTCCTGAGAACCAAGTGAAGGGTGAGATGGGCGGGAGAACAAAATAAATAATTTTCATTGGCACCTTTCATGCGATTGCATACGGAGCAGGCCATTTTAGTTGAGGAGGCACTTTTGTTATATAAGAGCGACAGAACTAAGGTTGCGGTCACACAGGTGAGATACGCATCAGCTCTTAAACAAGATTGCGAATATGCACAGGGAATACATAGGGCTGCTGTCAGAGCTTAGAGGTCATGGAGAAATACAACTGACTAACACGTTTTGACTGCAATAAACATGCATACACTTCGACCGTCTTCCAGATCTCAAGAATGGCGGTGGAGATTGCTGGAAAATTACAAGTGGAAGTTGAGCCATCTGTACAATGCGTAAGTCACAATCTTTGTACAAGTTGATGACAGTCAAACAAATCATACAAATAACTAATAACAAAATAACCAAGTAAGCCGACAATCCCAAAATGGTGCTACAGGCTACTGATAGCTATGCTATTTTTACGCGGTTACCTGTGAGCATGTGGTGGCAGCAAGCTTGAAGACAGTCTTTTCGACCTGGTCCTTAGCAGGCAGGGCTGATGAGGACTTGCGTCTTAATCCATGCAGGACTGCTTACAAGCTAAAACCAGAGCCTCAACAGGATCTGCAATCTGTTTTTGCCTTACGAAAGTACAGCTTGAGAGACAGGTAGCACGGGTACACTCTCCATGAATCTCCACTGGAGCGCCTCTTTGTGTCTATTTAATTCTAGGTACAAGCCAGGTAGTTGGGCCGGTGTTATAATGGGATCTCCATACAGAAGCAAAAGCGGGACTAGTAGGAAGGCTCCACTACATCTGACCTGAGCTGCTCATTACACTTCTGAAGACTATAGGTCCTATATAAGGTCTCCACTGTTCAATGTGTCTCAAGAAAAAGGCATTTGGGGTTCGTATTCACATACAAATCCTTTAAGAGGAACCTACATGGAGTTGCAGTGAGGGAAAAAAAACAACATGAGATATATTCTTGCATGATATTTCTGTGCCAAAACAAGTTTTGCAAGAAAACATCATGAAACCGTTATAGGCATGAGATAAATGGGAGACCATGCTTACTACAGATAGCATATTTATGCGGATCAAAGTGAGATTAAATTTGCATAGTAAACCTTATGTACACCAATAGCGAAGCAATCTAATACTTTTTCCAGATCGGTGCAACTGTATATGCAAGCCAGGCTGCTCCAGAAAGTCTTCACAATGTTGGTGGCACAGAATATTTACTCTCCATACACAAGCCTCCGAGATTAGGAGAGTAAGCAGCTGTAAACAGGCAGTAGCAGTACATGCAGTACTTGAAGCCAGAGTGCTTTGGCATAAATTAACTAATCTGAAGGAAATTGTTGGGGAAAATCAGAAATAAATAGACCCAAACTGGGCCTAGGAATGGTGGTTAACATGACAGAGGAATTTTCTGGGATGAGAAAAGCAGATTGTTTTCCACACCAATGTGTGCGCCGGAATGTATTTGTTCAATTAAAAACATGAAGCTGCTTACACTCTACCAGTGGGCAAGGCTCTCAATTTAATCCATGTCAGCAGTTTCCCCCTCAACTAGCAGGTAGCCCATGTGTTGAACACTGGAATAACCGAGAACATTAGGTAACCATGTTAAATATTTCGTACAGGAATAAATGGAGTCCTTTTACTTGAACTTTATTCAATTTCTTTCCAGTAGGTGGCGTCAGAGCCTGTGAAATACTGTCTATGTGACTAGCTTAATCCTCGATAAAAAAAACCAAATTAGGGCTTTAGTAACTCTTAGTATGTTTTAATTATGTCACTGTTGTGCAACGTATTATGTTCTAGTAAGAGAGGAATGAACAAAAAGACCGATTATTATGTCAATTTACAGCTTAGAAACCTGATATCCTAATAAGTCAAAAGATTTACTTTCACTTTGCATCTGTTCACGGCTCCCCTGGCTATATTTGATGGCGCCCGCGGGTGCCGCGGCGCACAGTTTGGGAACCACTGCTCTAGGGAATGGACATATAAAGTTTGACCTCTTTGACACCACTGCATTTCCCGTAGAATTGGAAACTCCGTGGCACCACAAACATAACCCTTTGATCAGCAGGAGCGAACAGATCATCACCATCTACTCCATCATAAGTTATGCTTTCCATGGGAACGTTGATTTGTGCCCTTTCTTTGATGTGCTGCACAGATTAATCAACTTCAGATCTACTTTCGGTGCCAGAAGAAAACAAGGAATTTCAATACAATAAAAAATGTTTTTTAAAATACAAGAAATTTCAGGAGCTATGTAGTAAGTAGAAAGCAATTACTGTTAACATGACGGAGCTGTATGTCAAACTTGCAACTTTTATTTTATTTTCAAAAAGAAAATTCCTAAGGGGGATATTTTTTAATTTAAAATGACCTCCTCATCATGTGAGCATTCTCCCATGGCAATTAGGTCATTTAAAAGTTTTGCCTGCCCCTTACAGCCACATTTTTCATGGCAGTGACAGGCAGCGAAAACTAGCCATGTGATTAGCCACTATAAATAGTGGGCACTGGAGACAGAGTAGTCTTCACCGTCTACACACCAAAGGTACATCTGGCTCTAAATGAGGCTGGCATACCTTCAGGTTGCTGGAAAAGGTACTCCACTGTTGTGACAGAGTACCCTTTCATTAATCACATAAATCAGGCCCTAAGTCTTCTAAAATATTCTAATTATAAGGTCAGAAAGGCACATATAAATTGTAAGAATACATCAGGGTGATAAATGGAAAACAGTCTTCAACCCAAGATACAAGTTTGAGTATTTGGTGATGCCTTTTGGATCTTGTAATGTTCTAGCACTTTGTGATTGACATCTTCCGAGACATATTACAAGGGTCGTAATGCAGGCCTGCAAGACCCCGAGGAAGTTGAAATCACATTGTAGAGACATAGTGCTCACGGCACAGCCACTCCCCCACAGCGCAAGTACACACATTGTAGTACTTGCCAGGTGCAGCCTCTCTTGTTGCCAAATCCATCATGAGTAGATCATGCAGTCCATGATTTTCAGGATTTGTAGTCCTGTTTTCCCATTATAACATTTGGTCTACAAGATCCAGAATGCCAAGAATAAACCTGGGATGGATCAACTTCTAATGCATAGAGAACTTGAGAACTCTGCATGAGACTCTTCATTAGTCAGCAGACTGACTCCAGGGCTCTGCTCACCAATTGTACACCCGACGGCCTTGCATTTGACATAACTACAAATCTCTGGACCCATGTTCATGTGAAACTGTGCTATAACCATTTTCCTTGGTCTAAAGTCAATCAAACAAGTATCTGCTATACCATCCGCCAGTTGTATTTGCAGATCTGACTGTTCATACTTCCTGCCCTGGAAATTTTAAACTCCACAAGCTCCTGAAAAAACAGTTTGTAAACTCCAGGCCTCCTTCCCCATCCGTCAAGTTAGCCATGGAACCTCAATTCATAAATAAAACATTTTTAATTCAAGCAAATGGCATGTTTTTTTTGTTTTAGTGGCATAGATCAGTGGTTCCTAATCTGTGGTCCGAGTGTTGAAGCTGAAAACAGCTCAGGTCAGCTCAGCTCAGATCAGATCAGAAACCAAAGACCAGCCTGCTCTTGATTTAAGAGAAAGCTATTTATTACGTGCACATGGAGACTGAACAGCCTGGGAGATCAAGCCTGAACAGTCTCAGGAATGAAGTAATACATGATCTTTTATGCTATCAGACCACAAAGAAGTTCGTACATTTCATTGGTTCTTGACATTGATGTATGATCATTTCTTCAACATTGCTAAAGGTGTTACCATTAATTCTTCATCTCGCACCATATATACTAAATTAAAGCATAGACAAGGAAATTACAGAATATGTCCTACGTGTCTAATGTTGCGAGATACATTTTTCTACAGAACTGAGAACAACACGTACACAGGATGGTACATTTTTAAAGAAAGATTTCTTCAGCTAGCATGCAATGATATTTCATGGAGCCTGTTCTAATAGCAAGCCTTGCAACATAATGCGTTCCGAGGAACAGTAAAATATCAGTAACCATCAATAATGTAGGTCATGAGTTGTTCAACAGAAACAGGCCTAGTTGTCATTGGGTATCACAGGGCCCAACAGGCCCAAAATGGGTCCCAGGAAAATGTGACTCCACACGAGGACCCCTAGGGTCAGTGCTTAATTTGTGTTTGTTGTTTCCGGCGCTTATTCTAATGCCCCAAGCATTCACTGCGAGCAAAAGACACACATGGGAAAGACGAAGGAAGGGAAAAATGAAAAAGCGTCACAATGGGAGAAAACAGAAAGCTGAAAAAGTGAGCTGAAGGGGCAGGGAGTGGCTTTAAATGGATTGAAGAGGCCCGAGATGGCTTCAGGATTACGCTGCCTCAGTATACCGTCTTCCCACATATAACTGCAGCAGCCGCATGTTTAAGAGGAGGGCTTTGAACACAGCCAAGTATTTATTTACAACTTAGGCACTGCCTAGTGGTCTGTGATGCCTACTCTGGGTGTCAACGACTGGTTTAAAATATTAAATAATATTAAAATTAATACATTAAAATTGATTAATTAAATACAAAGAAGCAAATCTGTAAATTTAGAACGTTTTTCTATATTTGATTGTGAATTAAACAAAATAGTTTAGTATCTGTTTGGTGTATACTTGTTTTTGTATTTCTGTGTATTTTTTTGAGGTTCAAGTTACTGAAATTGCTTTGGCTGGGAGTCCCTGGCTTCCAATAATGGCTAAGTAGGGATTCCCGGATTCCAGAAATGATTCATTTGAGGCCCATAAAAGTCAAAAGGTTAAGAAACGCTGGCATAGATATTTCCTAGCCCTGGCATCAATATTGAATTTAAGTGGAAACAGGAAAAATAACCAATCTGTCTAAAAGATTTCATTTTCTGTAATTCAAACTAACCTGCAACAATAGTAGTTATGTGCTTAACTTGTAGTGGGGATACGTTTTGTTATCCTCTCTTCAACAGTGTGACCAGATTCTGTAATCTCGGGCAAAACACCATACATTCATGTACCTTAGCTCAACTGTTTTCTGAATCGAGGGCACTGGATCCAACATTGCTCCATGCTTAAAAACATGATTTTACATTTATTATATTTGTGTGATTTCCTGGTTCAAGGAAGGGATATTGCTTTCAGAAGAATGGACCAGGTCTGCTCCTTCTTTTTTTGGAGCTGATAGGTGGTATTTCTGCTAATCCAGGAAATGTCCTTGCCTGTTATTCTCGAAATTAAATTGCACTTTCGTGCTTGAGCTTTTATCTTGCAGTGGGAAATTGTTTTAGAGACAGACCTCTTGGTGGTGATGCAGTTTATATCTCCTGAATGGAAGGTGACCCTTTACACTTTCTTTTGTGGACTAATGAGAGCATGCTTTGGTAGCCCTCAGAAAAATACCCTTAGGACATCTTCCTATAGTTCTGGGATTTTGCCTGCCCTCTCCTCACTCAGAAGAGAAACCATTGTGAGGGACATTTCATGTGCAGAGCCCATGAACAATTCCTACAACGGCAGCCGCAATCCTACAATCAGGGTCCAATTTACTATGCAAAGTGATCTAATGAAAGCCCATCCTGAGCTGTAATGTTTCACTAGGACGTGTTTAACTCCCTGATCCAAATCTGTCTTGACACACTACATGCATCCTAGATTTGAAGATACCACACTGGTCTTGGTGTTTTCTGTCTCATATATTAATTATTCAGATCTTCACTCCAATCCAGCTCTAAATTACCCTTCGTAACAATCTCTTTTTTCAACCGCCACTCTTTGTAATTCTTTGACTTTCAAGGCCCTCGTGTTGCAACATCAGCACCCTTAGCTGACCACCACCATTCCCATTGCTAAGCCGAGCCATCTATAATCATTGGCTACCATCTCGCAGGGCCGGACTAGTTATTCTGCCACTCTGGCATATTCCAAATGGGTGCAGACTAGAGAGCTGCTTTCAAAGCTGGATGACCTGTCTTGGACGAAACATGAAAGCCTCTGAAATCACATTTTGGTTGTGGCCTCCTGCCATGTGAACATTTTTGCCTCAGTTGATTTAGGTTTTCAGTCCATCCAACCGCCTCCTTCCCACTTCAAATGTTGAGCTTTGTCTAACCTTGAAATTGCTCCCTCCCCACTATCTAGATCCCCTTCAATTTCCTGTGTATACAAACTGTACCTTTTGGTTGAAATGTACCATTTGGGTATGCCCTGATTGATTTATGATGACAATTTTAAGGAGGAGTGCAGACACGACTGACACACATGAGGGCAACATCCTACATTCTTTAAACTATGTCAGTACTTTTTATATGAGAGTCTGAATGTACATAAAGAGGTATTCAGGACCATGAGTGGTCGGCAGCCCCCTCTGTACTAGCTAACTTTACACTATCAACAATTGCATTTTGCAGCAGTGCTGCACCAATGTACGCCTTACATTCAGGTAAATATAAATGATAAGGAATATTATAAGATTAAAGACAAATATGCTGAAGACATCTAGATCTTGATCAAGATTCAAGGGGTGGGGAAGTAAACATGACCATGAGAAATGTTATCCCATGGATGAACCTGCACCAAGTTTGGAAATCCCTTTATACTGGCGGCACTTAAGGAAGACAAAAGGTTTGTCCATATTTTATTCCATATTACAGGACAAAGTGATTTTTAAGATCCTTTTACCATTCCACCTCTATTTTACACTAAACATCACCAACCTTAGCACCATTCAATAAAAAATATATCATGGGGGCTTTAAGGGATAAGTTAAAAAATAATTTACCAGTTCTCAAAACCCTACGTAACTCGACCAGGTGCACACTGTTAAAAGCTACAAATAGTTTCTTGTGATGTCATATGTTACTTTTAAAGTGATTTTGATAAATTATACTTTCTTGTAATTAGGCATAAGGCACCCACTCGTTATCATCAAAGAGCTGATGTACCCAAAAAATACCTCTTTTAGCCCAACTTCTCCAAAAAATAGCCTTACTCTTAAATTTAAAATATTTCTTTCACCAGATAGGTGACAAATTAAGTATAGCATTATCTTCTATTTTATAATTAGAAACAAACGTTTGATATGGTCTATGCATATGTCTGAAAATAAGTAAAGCTACCACAAAACAACAGTTAATAAGAAATTTATCCTTCTGAAAAATAACTTTGGTATATTAACCAGCAACATGGAAAGATAGTACATAATAATCATTGAAATCATCATTTTAATAAAACTGAATCTGCCCCACCAAAATGGATGTGACAAGCCATATGTTAACTAAAGAATCACTTTTCCCCAAAATATATTGTAAGTTACACTTTAAGGAATGGTTGAGCCAAATACCTAGATATTAAATTTTTCATTACACCAAATTGAGTCATAATTTTTAAACATGTCTTTGAAATAGAATGTGTTTAAAGGGAGAACTTCCAATTTGTTTATATGGGGCTTATATCCAGAAACATACGAAAATTTCCCAACTTTCTCATACAAAGCTACTAATGAATTTCCAGGGTTATTCATGTAAAACATGACATCGGAGCAAAATCTATTAAAAAACACAGGAAATAGCTCTGCAGCATAGTATTTTGGAATGCATATTTATTATGTGGATCCCACAAGGAAACATGTTATGATTCAAATCATCAAACATTACAGATAAAAATGTTTGGAATATTTCCAAACTCTGTGTGCCTTTTTGAAATAGCTGCTGCTTACAAACACTGGCAACATGAATTTGTTTGAACAGTGAGCAAATACATTTTAGAGAATGAGAAACCCATTCTTTACAAATTTCTAGCACTACATTTGAAATGTGTTTTTTTTGTCTCCTGCTGAATATAAAGAACTATGCAATCAATTGGGAATGTTAACGACAAAAAACACAATTCTTTCTTGTGTCCTAAGTGCCCAAATACACTAATTGATAAACATTGACAAAGTCAACAGGTCTGGTGTTGACTACCTGTTTTTTGGCTTTATTAATGCTTGTTTTACCATTATTTTTTTCAAAACTGTATTGTAGGGAAAGATGACGAGCCTTCCTCAATGTTAAAAAAACACATTGTCTGCAAGCAAAAATAGTTTTTGTTCTCAAAAAGGACACATTGCCTTAGCAGTCCCTGTCACTGAAGGTAACTACTGTGTGCATGGATGTGCTGTTTGTGAAAGGGAAGAATGCCATCACTCACAATGAAGTTAGTGAATGGCTCACGTGGGTTGATCCACTGCCATATTCTGCAGTGTATGCTGTATGAGCAGAGAAAATGGGAATAACACAATACCACACCATGGATGAAGAAGGCTGGCTGAAAGTCCCTACAAGTAAGTATATTATGAATATAATTTTAGTAAGATCAAATGATCTTGGCCAAAGTGACAGATATGCTATGTGTCTAGCATGTGGTCAAAGGTTATGTCTATTATCACTCAATCTGTGATAGAAAATCTGGCACAGGTGTAGCCTGGTGAATTATTTCTAGATCACAAACTCTGCAGGACGCCGCAAAACTGACTGTGTGATCCCATCAATGATGTCATTTGAGATGTCATAAATGATGTCATCAGATATGTAATTTAATAGGGCATATGGAAGGTCAGAAGCACTACATGCAAGGCACAGATTATAGTTAGTTCACTAAACTATAACTGGCAAATGTCAGTGTTTCTTGTTTTTATATGTTAGTTTAAATTTCAACATCTAACTAGAACATTTTTCTACTTTTTCCCCAATGAATATCTTATATGTTGCTATAAATACATATGTGAGTGTGCTTAGTTAAAGTTGAGCTGACAAGTGTCAGATGATGTTATATGTACATATATATGTGTGTCCATATAAGCTACAGTTGTTCCAGTTGAGTGTTTAAAACAAAAAACAGGCTATGCCATTCGACAAAAACCTCTCCTTGTACACCTGCATGCAAAGAGGGTTGGGCTCAGAGTCTTGCCTATAGCCAGGTGGTGCAACCAACCCATGGTGCTTTTGGCCAATGTCCATGTTTAGCAGAGTAGGGAATATTCTCATAATAGTTGGATGTAGTATATTACCCAAAAAAAGAAAAGAAATTCACTGAACTACAGTTGAGGTGAAGTTAAGGTTAGGATGTGTTACAAACCCTTAACATATTTTTTTAAAGAACCTCTGAAATTCATTTAAAAAAACAGTTAACCCTGGTTAACGGAGCGCTGTCAAACTCTTTCCCCGCTGTCAAACTCTTTCCCCATCCACCATGGCACAAAGCAGCGTTACTGAGTGACGCCGCTCCTCTTCACCCTTGTCATTTAACCATTGGCCCGCCTACTACGTTGTGATGCCTGGGTACGGGGATGGAAATGGGCAGATGGCATGGAAGACTTGATCTCCCTTTATGCAGATGACATCCTCTATTTCCTCGCCCACTCCTCAATCCCCAGATGCATGGAAAGCCCTCCTGGAATTATATGCTCTGGTCTTGATATTACAGGTCAACCTCAACAAGTTGCAGTTTGCTGCACTCCAAGGAGGAACTACTAAGAGCTCCTGGCCCAACCCCCCCACCCCCCGGTGCAAGTGGTGCCTTCAAATATCTAGGAGTATACATTTCCAGAAATCTGGACGAAATCCAAGACCTTAACCTCACCTCTCTAACGAACCATGGTAAGGCGGACCTACAGCATTGGATCTCCCTCCTCCTGCAACTACTAGGCAGAATTGCACTGTTTAAGATGATGATCTTCCCTCGCTATCTCTATGTATTTCAAAACTATTCCCTCCTTATTCTGCATAGCTGGTTCCGGAATCTTGCGGCAATGACCCGCTCCTTCCTCTGGTCCAAGCCCCTGCCATAAATTGCCCTAAGGGAGAGGCTGGTATGGTGGACCTCTTTCTATACTACATGGCAGCACACCTTCTGGTTTTAAATAAATTGATCATGGGTGGATGGGACAACCCAGTTTATAGAACCGAACTTTCGCTCCAGAACCCAGACTGACTGATGGAGATCCTCTCTGATGATTCCCTTCAACATAACCTCCTGGAGGTCACTAGGGTGGCCTTTCACTGTTGGCAGGGAGCGGCTGGATATCTGGGATTGGGTAAGACTCTGTTGTGGAGGGGTAAGTGACTTAAACATGCGCCACAACTCCAAGGCTTTGCCAAATGGGACAGGATTGGCATTACTGTCCTAGGTGCCATATGGGTAGGTGACACAATCCACTTCTTTCACGAGCTGCAAACACAGTTTTCTTTGTCCACTACACAATTCCACAAATACCTCCAGCTACAACATGCCCTACAATCCTACAAATCCCAATTACCAGGCCTCCCTGACCACACTCCCCTAGAGGCAAAACTCCTGATGGGTACACTGGGGAAAGAGGGTCCCTCCCAAATCTACAACACGCTGGCAATAAATGACCCGGATAACTTCCCAGAATTGAAACAAAAAATAGGAGACCTGGATTGGGCCCCTGGAAGAGACGGACTGGACTTTGGCTGTACCTGGCACCCTAAGAGATTGCGATCTCCTCGAGGATGCAGTTTGTACAATTGAACTACCTTCATGCCTTGTACCTGTCCCTGCAGCGTCTCTGGCCAGCGAAATGGCTACCCGATCCGAGATGCCTTCATTGCCCCTGCCCTGATGCAGACTTGTAACATGCGGTCTGCTACGCCCTCGGATTGCTGCCTTTTGGCTCTGTATTGTGCTTGCCCTGACCCGGAGTCTGACCTCACAGCAAAACAAGCATTACTAGGGGTTCTCGACAAGGTGGTGATTGCCAAGGAAACCACTCCTTCGGCAAAGGTGGTTGCTGAGCAAGACACTGCCCAGAAATGGAGAACCACCACCTTGCCAACCCTCTCGGAGTGGTGCACAGGCATAGACTGCCGTGCCAAACTCAAAGACCCTAACTATAAGGCTCGGGTGTCCACCTAAACATGGGCAAAACTGGGGCAAGTGGGTTAGCTACTATGGCTTGGGGCAGCCTCAGGTACTGAATGGGGAGAATGAGTAATGCTGAAGATTGTTATACGTGTGCGGGGTGGTGCTAATCGTTGTGCACTACGGTTTGCCTTGTTTATCCATGGAAAAATACCAATAAAAAATGTTTATACAAAAACACAGTTAAAATACTGTCATGGTTACGAATTTAAACCCCCCAAAAAAGCATTGAAACTCACAAGATATGGTGATCTCTGCAATCCATAATGCACCAAAACAGCCATGCGAACCATAACTGCCACACCAAATGCAAGGCTTATGACTTCACAATATTTATTTATGCCAATAAGGAACACCATCAAAAAGCACTGCACCATAAAATAACAAGGCATTTTCAATCCAATGAATAATACTTTATTCATAGCCATCTCGTGATAGTGTTATTGTGATATTTAATCTTATTTGAAAGATCATTTACAACATTTCTATTTGTATCTGTTACGTCAAGGGGGGGTCAAGAGAACTGCATTTGGTGTGTAACTTGTGGTTTGCATGGCAGTTGTGGGATGCCGCGCTAACCTTAAGTTGCAAACTTTCGTGTCGTTTTGGTTTCTCTTTCTAATGTCGGTTTTGCTGTACTGTGGTAAATAAATTTGAAGTTGACCTTTGGTCTGTAGTAATTAGTGTATTTGCGTTTATTATTACAGCTGCACTCAACGACACATTCTGTTGGACCACAATTATTTTCAGTGGCATGACATACATATATTTATGCTATGGCAGTGAAGGGATAAAATTTGTGTTTATTACCACAGTGTGGGAAAAGGTGAAACACACTTTTTATTGCCTCTCAGTCTACATGCAACAAATACTGTATACAGGGAAATAGCTCTCCTAATAGTCAAGAGGTCTCTTCAATGGGATTTCACCATATTGCACAAAGTTAACCCCTTGAGTGCAGGTTTTAGCTAAGTACAAGTACAGATTTAAAAACAGTATGGCATAAACCGCATACAGCAAATGCACGGGTATATCCTATATTTTACCATTGTTGAAAGAGGGGAGGGCGTCATCAGTCACTCAAGTTGTCGCCTCTTGTGAGTCATGCATGGCCCATCCCCATGCAAAACAAAGGTAATAAACAGGATATTACACACTGCATATATATATAGTATATAGAAATTCAATGAAAAAAACAAAGGTTACAGGGGTGTTATAATTAGGTTCATGTTTTATCCACACAAAATTATACAAATTCAGCAGTTTTAGTTATACTTA
Source organism: Pleurodeles waltl (assembly GCF_031143425.1). Taxonomy (NCBI): domain Eukaryota; kingdom Metazoa; phylum Chordata; class Amphibia; order Caudata; family Salamandridae; genus Pleurodeles; species Pleurodeles waltl. Next base: position 333,394,164 of record NC_090443.1, read on the forward strand.
TAAATATACTTATGTTAATAAACTAAAACTTGTGGCCGAAAGTTACCTTCCCGCATGAGTTATAGTTTCTTCAGATAAGTATAACTTTAAGTATAACTACAATTGCTGAATTTCTATGGTTTTGTTCTGGTAAAACGTGAACCTAACTATAATATCACTGTAACCTTTGTTTTTTTCAGTGAATGTCTCTGTTTTGTTTTTTACATAAAGTAATATGTAAATACTGTACGTTAATACAACCTCCACTGCACATTGCCTTTGGCTATGCATGACGGGAACTTGTCGAAGGGCCCGGCCCGGCCTGGCCCTTCTGCCAACCTCCCCGCATGCATCTAGCCCCATGCTGTGAACGGCCTTTGGCCAAGCGCAGTGGGGGTATGGTGTGTGAGAGGGTGAGTTTTTTCCATTGGGCTTCAGATCTCCAGACCCATCCTGGATTTACACTGGACGTCGCACAGTGTGCTGCGGTGGATCTGCGGATCGGGCAAAAAGTTGGGCAATTTTTTTACCATGAGGGGTCCCCTTAAAGACCAGTCCATGGGTCCTATGTGGTCAGAATACCCCTATCCTGACCCCTTATGTGTGTTTTTATTTATGTTTTCTCCCCCCTGGGGCCCAGCCAAGAACCAAAATAGTGGGCGCAACTTTTCTTTCAGGTTAAGGCCAGCCAATCAGGGCCTTCCTTTTTGCTTGGATCCGCATCCCTTTGTGGACCAAGATCTAGCTTCCTGCCAAATTTGGTGTAATTCTGTTCAGCGGTTCGGCCTGTAGCCGTAGCTAAAGATTGCAAAATTCCCATAGACGTAGAATGGGGGAAAAGCGTTTGGGGATCTCCCCTTCTCCTTGGACCCTGCTACACAAATCACCCTGAAATTTTCCAGACAGCAATTGAAATAACTTGTGTACTAGTTTTGAAAATTTTGTGAAGATTCGTCAAAGCAAAAAGTACTTAGTCTACGGGAAAAGGTGGTCATAAATATACATATAAAGGCACACACTCAGCTCTAAAAACAAACATATATGACAGAATATGTAGCAATGAGCATGTACCATTTCATATACAAATGTTCCTGTGAAGTACATGTAGTTCAAAAAAGGTTTCAGAAGGTTCACAGCAGAAACCCAAAGGAAGGCTGAAGACAAGAGAAAATTGTGGAAGGGGGTTCCTAAAAGGCAAGCCTCTGAACGGCAGCCGGGCTGAGGGTGAGTCAACTATGTCAAGCCTACAGGTGGCTTACTGTAGGAGCAGTGCCTCTGACAGGCACCCAGAGTTGGGACAATTAGGAACTTGTTTAGATCTCAGCAGAGGGGTTACTCAGTCACAATGTTAACAAATATCCCATCAGCCAAAATCTAAATATCATTGTTTTCTATGGTATTTAGATTTTGGCTGACAATATATCGGTCACCATTGTGACAGAGTAATCCCTCCGCAGAAATCTAAATCAGGCCCTTAGTCATGCTAGACATGTAACGATCTATGCCGACAGCCATATTAAGGGTGGTGTAGGCAGCTACCTTATAACCCCGCTACAAATGGTCACATGAGGATCCCAGACTGTGATACATAACTTCAAAAAGTCAAAGGGAGCCTCCAAATGGAAAATAAATCTTCTTTTTTGAAGCTCAAAAAAATTACTGTACCTCAGCTACACATCAGGAAGTCCCTTCCCCTTTGACTGTCGGTGAGGTAGGTCATGGGCAGGGCTTTAAAGCTTTTTTCCCACTTCCCGTGATGCACCCCTTTTATCCTGAATTCCTCTTCCCCTCGCTAATGATGTCCTCTGGTTTGGCCCTTACAACCCACTCACTCCAGGAGCCGTCGTAAACTGCCACGTCCTCCTTGCCTAACATGTGCGCGGCCAGCGCGATGCTGCAAGCTGTGACACCTCTGTGGCACGTAGTCACGAGCGGCCGGGCCAGATCCACCTTCTTCTCCCGGAACAGTCTCTGAATCTCTTCAGCCTGCTTCTGATGGCCAGACTCAGTGAAGACGTTCAGGAACGGTATGTTGATAGTACCGGTAAAGTGTCCATGCCTGAACCCTGTATCCAAAGGAGAAGACAGAAATTTGAGGATATCAAAAGTAAGCCTGATAACTTTGGTCATGCATACAGTTTTCTTAATTACTTGACAATGTGAGAGCATGAGCATTTCCAGCTGGATGACATTAGCCACACCTGAGTATCTTCTATATTTCGTTTTAAAACAATTACAGTGTGTGCATTGGTAGCCATGTGTCATGAGCACAAGTTAAACATATTGGGTCTTTTATAGTTCTATATTTGGTCGTCGTGGAACTGGAGCAGCGCAGACACCATCTCTGCCTGCACAACTGCATCAGTCCACCTTATTGAGACTCATCCGCTGGTTTGGCAGGCAGTTTACTCCAGAGTCATTTGGGGGTGGAATAAACATGGTGGCACGTGGCAATAACTGTACGGTGTTCCTTTTGTTACCAGTGTGATTTCCAAAAACAGACCTCTAAAGAGCCACCATGACTAATATCTCCCATTCATTAGGGGTTTTCTCCCTGCAAGTCGGGGATATTTCTCAACTTTTTCTGTGCTACTATGGCTGATATCACAAACACAAACAAAATGGGTGCTGGTAAGAATGGCTTTGGAGGGGCAACCGGAAGGGTGGCTTTCCAATATCATTCTGGCCGTCGGTGGTTCCACATTGAGGGTTGAACGGACCTATTATTCATCCTGAGTAGGTTCTTATTTTCCACAGTAATACACCCATCCCATTAGTGTGTAAAGCAGAATCCTAAAACTGCTAGAAGACTAAACGATCAATGCTTCACACTCAAAGGTCCAACAGAACGAGAAGAGCATTCCCAATCCCATCCAGCAAACATCTCTATCAGACTTTGAGAACTAGGAGGTTCACTAAGGACAGGGCCCTAGGCCATCTCCCATTTCAAAAATCACAATACAATATTGCTTTATTAGCATGACTAAGTATGTGTTTCTGCAAAAGATTAGTTGGGTGAAGTATTTCTTTTTTATAATCTTGTGCCATTAATTAATCATTATACTTTCAACGAGGGATACCACTTCTTAGTTGTGTAGCATCCAAATAATGTGTCAAAGTTTTTTGGTCTGGGCAGTGAGAGCAGTGGTGCAATCAGTGTGTCAGGGCCCTAATGAAAGAAGGAAATGCCCCACCACACCCCCACATCCCTCACCCCGGCCGCTGTCTGAACTGTGAAATACAGCAATGTCAGTGTTCAGTGAGCCTCCAAGGCCTCTGGGCCCCAGTGCCACTGCACCTGCTGCACCAACTGAAGCTACACTTCTGAGTGGGAGGCCTTTTCACCTTCAAGGCGCAGCAATTTTGCACGATTTCGGTGGGAGAGGCATGACAACGTATAGAACCCGTGTATTCAAAGTAGTAACTAGTTTAACGTAGGGACTAAGTGCTCCCAATCTTTGTAATCAGAAAAACACAGAAAGAGCCCTCGGCCCCCTTGCCAACTGAATGGGAAATACCCTCCCCTAAAACTCTCCTGGAAGGGACCAGAGAGCAGTCTGGTGTTCATCCTAATTCCCCTACATTATGGTTTCCCAGAAGACTACCACTCTTCACTAACTGTTAGGTAACATTTAGCCCTCTAGAAAATACCAAAATTAAACAAACAGAGGTAAAACTAAAACTGGAAAAAAGCTTGAACTGCCAGTATACACTGGGGCACAATACATACCAACATCAAATAAACAGAATGTAAATGGTCCTTCATGTGAGAGTTCTGCCACACCAATGGATAATGTCTATTCAAAATTAAGTACATATCATTATTGTCCATTTGGTGATTATAAAAATAATTAAACCTGTAAGCAACACATTGAATGTGCTTAATAGGAAGCATTAGTGGAACCTATATTTTTTAAAGAAACAATACATTTCAATACAATATTTGTTTATTGATGTTATAGATAATATAAAGGGAAACAAATGACACTAAGGAAATGAAGTGAAGCACCTCATGAGACGAAAAGATTACTAATGTAAAAAAGGCGATTTTGTTAATTTAAGGATCTTTTGCATCACTGGTAGAGGCTAACTTAGTTTTCATCTTGAGACAGGCTACAAACTTCAACTAGATCCTCAGCTCTGTCAATAAATATATGCCATAGTACTCAGGATTATCTACAAACTGAATAAATCTTACTAAATATGCATTATATTTGAAAAAGTCTTCTAATTATTGTTTGTGACTCCCTAACGTGTGCATTCCTACGCAACATTTACGTTTAGGAAGTAGTTTTTAGGTCGAGCGTTAGCGTTCGGCCTGCTGTATACTAAAGTATACAATAGAGTGAGTTCCAGCGTTTTGATTTGTTAGTTGCAGTGTCCTTCAAAAATCCTTGCTTGCTAGTGGTCATTTCTGCCTCTTTGTCCTGCCTTTTTTCACTTTGGGAGCAGCACAAAGTACTGTGTAATTATGCTATGTCCTGTTTATCTCTTCTGGAGGGGACTTTTTCTTTCAGTATTTGCCTGTTTGCCTGGCACTGTGGGTGTGTGTTCAGTCCCTCCTCCCCACCAACTCCCTCTGTAAACATAAACCAACATCAGAGGGGGGGTTTCCAGGGCCAGCTCGCTCTCACTGTCTTCCTCTTGTTATTTTCAGTCTGTGTGGCAATAAAAGTCCAGTCAGTAATTTACAACGCTATGAGCTCTAACTCGAGCAAACACAAGACTATTGCATTCCAAATGCTTGTTTTCCTTGCAATTTGCGTGGCAAGAAAAGTCCGGTTAGGAGTTTACAACGCTAATAACTCTAACCCGAGCAAATGCGAAACCCATTGCATTGAAAATGCTTGTCCTGTGTACTGCCACATATCCTCTTAGCATGTCACGGTCGAAGGGCCGTTCTGCAATCATTTCAAGCAATCACTGAGGAAACTGGACTTCGCTGAAACGGCAGATAATTCATATGCACTAACTCTCCTGTCGCATAGCATCTGAAAGGGGGCACATGTCACCATTTCAAACTGTCATGAAAGAAACTGAGCTACCTCTAGTAGGGAAGCCTTGTAACATGAAACGTGACCTGTCCACTCTGCGTATCGCCAGAGAGAGCTGACATCATTTCACCGGCTAACAGAGCCGCCATCTCTTCTCTCCGCGTATCACCCAAGAAGGCTGCATTTCAAACTAGCTTATCTGAGAGAGCCATTCAGGAGAACAGCCTTTTAGCAGGCACCGGCATCTCTCTGCGCAGCATCTTATCCCGTCAAACTCACTGAGGTACCTTCCTGTTCAAAGTCAGTGAAGCCATTTAACACACAGTACACTCTCGTCTCCTGACAGCTCCCAAGAAGGGCTGGCATTTCATCATATAAGCAGTCATGCGCTAGCCGAGGTTCCTTCAGCAGAGCAGCTTTTAGACAAGGTTTTCTCGCGCTTTCCGAATTGCATCGAAGCCTCACTGACGAACAGCTTTGTGGGAACTGGGCAGGCAAGTAACATCGGCTCCCCTGTGGTGACTGTCAGGCTGACCGTGTCTGTATAATAATAGCAACAATAATAACAATGTCGTTCTTGAGACCGGATATTACAATCCGTCAATGTGGTGCAAATAAAAAGATACAACAAAAGTGGGGAACGTGTCCTCAGCCTCGGAAGAATACACTACTGAGCTTGCCCCTCTGGAATTGGAAAGCTTAACTCATAGAGCTACTTCACCTTTATGGGAAACAAGAAGCTCACACAATTTTTTCTCACGCGGGTATTGTTTATGACACTCACACAAGTCCTCTGTGAAATGTAATGTGTTTCTCTGAAAATTAGAAGAGTGCACATATAGCTTCAGAACGCAAATGTGTGTATTTAGTTCCTGCACATGTGCATAGCACCCCGTATCTCCAAATACGAAAACAAATTACTATGTTGGAGTTATTTATGTTCCATATTTACATAGTGCGGACATTACCATAAGGTATTACATACTTTAGACTAAAACAAGGTTTCATTACAAGAAATACAGAGTTACAAGCAGTTGCACAACATAACACCACATAGCATAACACAACATAGCATAGCATAACATAGCACAACTTAACACAACACAACATAGCATAACATAGCACAACATAAGACAACATAACACAACATAGCATAGCATAACTACACAACATAGCATAACACAACACGACATAACATAGCAAAACATAACACAATATAGCATAGCACAACATAACAACATAACATAGCATAACATAACACACCATAGCATAACATAACACAACATAGCATAGCATCACACAATATAGCATATTATAACACAGCATAACATAACACAACATAGCACAACATAACAAAACATAACATAAGACAACATAGCCTATCAAAACATAACATAGCATAACATAACACAAGATAACGTAAGACAACATAGCATAACATTACACAACAGAACACAACACAACATAGCCTATCATAACAACACAACCTTACACAACACAGCATAACATAACAAAACATAACATAACACAACATAGCATAAGACAACACAGCCTAGCATAACACAACATAAAACAACATAGCCTATCATAGCAGAACACAACATAAGACAACATAGCATAGCATAACACAGCATAGCATAATACAACATATAATATTATAACACAACAAATCATAGCATTACACAAGACAACATAGCCACAAAATTCCATACCACAACACATACATCCACCCCATTCCAAACCAAAACACGTGGGTAAAACAAATTGTAATTTATAATGCCAACAGCTCTAACTCTAGCAAATGCGAGACCAATTGCATTGCAAATGCTTATTTTCTGTTTCTATTGACCCATAAGCAATAGTGGGCAGACTTCAGTACATACATTTTCCATTGATGTTTAGCATATTTTTTCTGGTGTTAAGTAGCTTTATTGTAGATGTGTCTTTTATTTGAATTGTGTTGTGCAGAGGCCTTGTTTTTTTTAATCTTTCTGTCAATTAAAGTGGTTTCCCACTGGGGAAGTCGATGTGTTGATGGAAGAGGTGTTTGCTGGACTGATAAACTTGATTAAGATTCTTGTATTTCCTTTGTAGGCATTACCTATAGGGCAGCTGTCTCACCAGACAATTGTTTTTCCAAATCAAATACATACAAAACATACAAAGAAGTGATTTAGGTCAGCTGGATTCCATCTGTCTGTTAAAGTGTTATTCTAATTCTGCTTCCACCCATTTAGAGTGACTGCAAAAGCTTGAGCACATTGTTCAAATCCTCCTAAGAATAGTTCATTTCTCTTCAGTGATAAATCTGGGATAAAGTGTTTTATTTCATTTATACCTTATATAAACTATATGCTAGCATTTTATTTTGCTTGAAATTTAGCTGCATGGTTGGATAGTGATTTATTTTCCATTTCCTTTTTCAAGTTACTGTTATAGTCTTTACTCAAACCTCAACCACAATCCCTATCAAGGTGAACCACAAAAGTCACCAAATTAACCTGTGCTTAGTCATTTGGCAGCTTGCCACAAAAGCAGTCACTCGTAACTTAGAAGCAATGTGTAAAGTATTTATGCAGCACTCAAACAGTAACAAAGTGGAAACAAAATATACGAACAATCCCACATACATTTTGAAAAACAGAGTACATTTTAGTAAATAAAAGGAGACCAAAACATCAAAAATCCGATCAGTGGAACTGGAGATATGCAGTTTTAAAGCTTTAAGTGAAAATAGTGCCAAGAAGCAGAAAGTGCCAACTGTGTGTATCTGGTCACGATATATCGGCACAAAGTTGTAAGCTGGGCTGACCTCGATAGAGTGTGGGCCGATACAGGGACCAGCTCAGTCCTGCTGAAAAAGTTTCCTTTTCAAAGTCCAGCGAGCAGAGTTCAAAACCTCAGGAGCTTAACTGATGCCATCCAAGGGTCCAGGACCTAAGGAGGCACTTCTTGGAGATCAGGAACTCACTCCAGCAGAGTTCAGCAGGTCTCAGGTAGGTCCAGCTGCAGGTCCAGGGAGGACCAGTTGCAGCAGCTCAATTGAGCAGTCACGGGGAGGTGTTTGGAGCTTGTTGTGTCCCTGTAGCTGAAAGAGAAAGTCATCCAACTGACCCTTGGAGTCTCTCGGGTTAGCCTGGGATGAAGGGAGCAGGTAGATTCTTCCTTCTCAGAGAGCAGGGCAGTCCTCTGAAAAACAAGGCAGGCCTCAAGGAGCAGGGAGGTCTTCTGAAGAACAAGGAAGTCCTCTGGGGAAAAGGCAGCCCTTCTGTAATGTCCACAGGTCCAGAAGTGTACTGACGAGTGACTCAGGTGGTCCGGTATTTATACCTGGTGCCACCCTCTAAAGTAGGGGAAACTAACAGTCCTCCCCCATATGGTTCTGGAAAGTTCCCTCCTCCCTCCCCCTGCCCAGGCTCCAAGTAGTCTAGGGTGAAAAAGGATGGTGTCAAGTTTGTTTGTGAGTGTGCTGGAGTCAGCCCTTTGAAATGTAAGGTGGGGCAGAGAACAGCTGCACTCCTCCCATCTTGGCAGGATGGCCCTCTCCCCGCTATATCAAGGTTCTATTGTTCACTGTCTGAACCCAATACACATTCCTGACAGCGGAGCAATTAACAAGCCCAGGAAGATTGAAACTCTCAGAGGTCCTCAGAAAGTTTAGGGAAGGAAAATGCCAAATTTCTAAAAGTGCCACTTTCAAAACTGTAATTTAACATCTGATTTTCCCATTTAAGAAGATATTAAATTACAATCCATTTGAGTCCAAACATGACATTTCTACCTGCTCCAAGTCAAATGTTCTTAGGTGTATTAGATGTGATAAGGTAACCCAATGTTATCCTACGGGAGTGGTAGGCCTTACAGTAGTGGAAAACGAATGTAGGACTTTTTCACTAACAGGACATGTAAAACTTAAAAACACATATCCTACTTTTTAACTACAATGGACCCTGTCCTATGTGCTGGTTAGAGCAAACTTTAGAGGTGGCTTAAATGTATTAAAAAGGAAGGTGTAGGCATAGTGCAAGGTATATTTTGTTAAGTCGAATTAGTAGTTTAAAACTGCACTACAGGTTGCAATGGCAGGCAAGACACATGCTTTAAAAGGCTACTTTTTTAGTGAGTGGCACATGGAGTGTTGCTGCCCACCAGCAGCACTTAATTTACAGACCCTGGGTACTGTGGTACCAAATACAATGTACTTATAAGTAAATTATTTGTACCAATCAGCTGTAAGCCAACTGCACCATGTTTTAGGGAGGGCATAAGCACTTCAGCACTGGTTAGAAGTAGTAAAGAGCACAAAGTGCTAAAAGCTAACAAAAACAGGTTCAGAAAACAGAAGGGGTGAAGGCAAAACATTTGGGGGTGACACTGCAGAGAGGTCCAAATCCAACAATAATAAATATACATGACACAATTCATAGGCTTGTTATTTAAACAAAAACATCATTAGTAAAACTTCCAAATGGATGGGTTTTTTTAAATGTTAAAATTATATTGCAAGGATATGGGAGCCACATTTAGGTAAATGCAAGTTTTCTTTTTAGTGATATATTATTGCAATAAAACATGTTTAAAAGAATTTAACCATCACGCCACTGCTTTTTTTAATGTTCAAGTTTTTCCCCAGCTCAGTTAGTGCATGAGCCAGAAGTCTGGAAAGACATACTTTGCCCACCCACGTATCTCTTTGTAGGCCTCTTTTCTTATTTAACTACATTTATTTTTTTGTTTTTTTAATTGACAATATAATGTGACAGTTTACCAGATGTTGTGCTGTGACTTCTCAGTTTGGAATTTTGTTTTATTATTTTTTAATTGTGTAGTTTGAACACTATTACTCATGGGTCATGCATGCTATAGTTGCAGTCATTCTTTCCCACTTTGAATGTTTTTGCTCTTTACATTCATAGAAAGTCAGATGAGTGATTCTAAATGTAAATTGTGTTGCAGTGAGCCTATATTATTGTAATGTTGAAAGTATTTATTGAAAATTGAGCATTTTACATGCTTGCTCGCAAAATAAAGTTTCTTTAAACTTGGGGTGGGGTCATCAAATAAGGAAATGTTATGTCAAATTAAATATTTTTCTTACAGAGTTCAGCTGTGTAACTTGATGCTTCCGTTTTGTCCTCATCACATAATGTACAATCTGTTCTGTCAGCTCTCCTCTGCCCTAAAAGATTGAGTGGCCATACATTACTTTTGCTTCTTGGACTTTTTAGGTCTGCCATTATCCAAGAACTTTTGATTATGATTATGATCATGATTTTACTAAACTTTGATATATATCTATATATACATTAATATTTATCTCTCTCTCTCTCTCTCTCTATATATATATATAATATATATATATATATATATATATATATATATATATATATATATATATATATATATATATATAAAAAATAAAAGTTCAAGGGACAGAAATTCAGCAGTTATACTTATACTTATGTTAAGAAACTATAACTTTTGCCCTACAGTTACTTAACGACACAAGTTATAGTTTCTTCAGATAAGTATAACTATAAGTGTAACTGTAACTGCTGAATTTCTGTGGTTTTGTGTGTGTAAAACATGAACTTAATTATGACATCCCTGTAACCTTTGTTTTTTTCAGTGATTTTATATGTTTTTTTAAAGTAAAATAATATATAAAAAATGTACATTAATAGAACCACTGCTGCACATGGCCAAAGGCTATGGTGTATGAGTATTTTTTTGTTTCCCATCAGGCTTCGGATCCGCAGATCCATCGCCGATTTACACTGGAGTTCATGCTGTGCACCGCCATGGATCCGCGGATCAACCTAAAAAAAAAATGGGGCCATTTTTTCCCAATGCGGGGTCCCTCAGAGACCCCTCCATGTGTCCCATGGGGGCAGGATACCTCTACCATGACCCCTCATGTGTCTTTTTATTTATGTTTTCTTCCTGGGGGCCCAACTGAGAATCAAAATGGCAGCCATAACTTTCCTTTCAGGTTGTGGCCAGCCAATCAGGGACTTGCTTTTCGGCCAGATCCGATGATCCCCCACTGTTATCTGCAGATCCCCTGTGGGTAGATCCACATCCCTAAATTGCTATATTTTTTCCTTTAATAACTCCAAAACTACTGAACAGATTTACACCAAATTACAAAAGGGGCTCTTAAAAGACCTCGATCTAGCTTTCAGACAAATTTGGTGTAATTCCGTTCAGTGGTTCGGACTGTAGCCATGTGTAAAAACTGAAAAATCCCTATAGAGACTGCATGAGAAAAAATGTTTTGGTAGCCCCGTTTTTCTCGGCTGCTGCCTGATTAATCACCTCAAAACTTTCCAGACAGCAGCTGAACTAACTTGCATACTAATTTTGAAAATTTCCTGAAGACTCGCCAAATGGTACCAAAGTTATTAGAAAATTTAAAAAAAATTGCCTATGGAAAAAAGTTAGTGCTATCTATAACTATCTACTGGCTATAACCAGTAGGATAAAAAAAAAATATATATATATATATATATATATATATATATATATATATATATATATATACACTTTACATTCCCTTGCATGTACAAACAAACAGATGCATTTCGGCACTTGGCCTTTGTCCATGTCAATGGACTACACACCATTTCCTTTCTCATACATATCCTGTGATTACAGTTTCATGGCTGTACAGGCAGAAGCTAGGAACTGCCATGGGCATGTACTTCACCCCCAGCTACAGAAATGTATTCCTGGCTGGTTGGAGAAGCATGTGGCCTAGGCAGAAGAATGTGAAGCATGGGTTAACATCCTTGCCCACTGGGCACAGTATAACGTCTACCTATTTATTGTGTGGAACAGTACATGACAATCAGCAGAGGAATACATACACTTTCTCAACAGCAATTCCCTTAACTTACGGTTTATGAGCCACATCAGTAACACCAGTGTAACTTTTCTAATCCTCACAGCAGTTGTTCAAGATAATCAGTTGCAAACTGTACTTTAGCACCCCACAGTGGGGTACTCCCTGCTAAATGTGAAAAGCCATAAGCCACGTAGCCTCAAAAGCACCATACCTTACGGAGAGCTACTGCTCATTAAGCGCAATTGTTCAACAGAAAGACACTACCTTATTGCACAGGCTTGGGCACTGAAGAGGTTTTGAGTAAGAGGATATCCTCCATCAGTCCTCAAGAAAGCCAAAGAAGAGGTACAAAATCAGCCACAACAGCAACTTCTAACAGACAGAAGGAAGGATTTGAAGGAAAGTATCCATGTTAGGAAGATTGCTCTTTTCTCCACAAGCTTGTCTCAGATTTGTAATATTCTTAAAAGGAAGTGGCAGATATTATGAGCAGACAATATCACAGGAGAGATAATACCAGCACAAGAACTAGTGACATACAAGAGGTCAGCATAATTGAGGGACTATCTGGTATGCAGTAATTTCAATAACAAAGAGTATCAGAAAAAAGTACTGCGGGGTTCTTCCTGTGCACTAAATGTAAGGCCTGCAAAATCAGTAGTAAGGTCAAGGAGTATGAGATTCCAGGTACAAAGCAAAAGGGCAAAATTCCCATATTGTTGAATTGTAACTCAGAATACACATTATGCTCTCTGAGTGTGACAAGAAGTACAATAGGAGTACCACGCATCCTGCAAAGAAACGTGTGCTTGAGCATATGCGTGCTATAACTAACAAAAACCCAACATATCCAGTTGCAAAGCATTTTGAATTGTTGCATTGGAGTAACCATAAAGAATTGCGGCTCTTTCGCCTGGGCCAAGTACCGACAGGGGAAAGGGGAGGAGATAGGACCCGCAAACTGCAACAACTGGAATTAATATATATTATAAATTTACAGACCAAGATGTCTGTCGGCCTCAACAGTGAAGAGGATCTTTGGGCCCACAATGGAGAATGATTTTGATTTTAGGACCTTATTTGTGCACTTAATATAAGAGCCTAAATATACTTGTAGGGCGGGAGCTGGGTAATTTACATGGTGAGTTTGGCGGCGCGGTGTAGGATTGATCTATGTAACGGAATAGAGAACATGCTGATGATACATCCATACAATTTAGGTATTACGTTATCATAAAGGATAGCATTTGAATGCAGACTTTGCCCATTTATGGCATCATTCAAGTATGAGGATTGTCCCAGTGACTGTAACAAGTATTATTAATTGCACTGATGTGATTGTTCACTGCGTGCATCGACTTTGAGTTGAGTATGATGATTAATTAATATGACAACGGCATTATACTATGGATGGCTGGCTCACTGTTTTATGGTCTCTGTGTGAGTTATGATTTCTAATATTCGAATGTAGAGTTTGCCCACTTGGGGCATTATTTTGTATGAGGGTAATCCTAGTGCCTGGACTGAATTCAATAGATTGCTCTTATGTAATTGTTTTTAGTGCACAGTGATGATGAACTGAGTATGATGGAATGCTGGATGCATTGTTTAATTATTAATCAATGTGACAAAGGCACTATGATATGGATAGATGGCAACATTTTAAGATCCCAGTGTCAGTAATGAGTTTTTAGATGTTATAAGATGGCTGCCACATTCACTAACACAATTGCACCATGCTCTAAGCAGTAAACCTTTGCCTGTTTCCATGAAATTGTAATCACGAGCTATGTATAAGAAAGGAAATGGCGTGTAGTCCATTGACATGGATGAAGGCCAAGTGCCGAAAGGCATCTGTTTGTTTGTGGCAACAAATTCAGCACTAAAATGCCTCATGCGTACCCGTCGTTTATTCCCGCAAGGGAATTTAAGCTAATGGATTCATGAGTTCTACCCTCACAGACAGTGACACTTGCTATGTGAGGAGCGGCGGCCTTGGTGGAATAAAGATCATATATATATATGGGTAACGTGAGCAAGACCAAACAGTCGAAACTCGTCATTGGGACTATTAAATTCACCGCTGACGGAGGTCTGAGTGCACGTTTTTCTTGCTTGGAGAAGCATTAATTGATATTCTGGTTGCTCCACCGGCAACACGCTACCTTTGTACCAGTAACAGAGCTCGAAAGAAGTCTATATATATATATATATATATAAATATATATATATATATATATATATATATATATTATTTTTTTTATTTTTTTTAAAGGGGCTGTCAGACAGTCTTCTTCATCCATTGGTCTGTTATTGTGTCATTCATATTTTTCTTCCATCCACTAAAGCATAGAACATGGGGCAATGGATCAGCTCAATCCACCCACAAGGAGCACATCCACATACAAAAGAGTTCCCTTCAGTGCCAGAGGCTACAGTGACAATGTACGTTTTCTGAGACCAAAAACACATATTTGTTTTTACCCACTTTTTTATATCGGTGAGGGACCGGCAGCTTTTTTTTACTAAAACTATGATAACGTCAGAGTCTTTTCAGGTGTCTGTTCTGTGAGCGAGAGAAATCTGCACTGCTGTATTTTTCTACCCCAACAACAGTCAATGGGGCTTGTTCCCTTGCTTGCTGCACCAGTGCACTTGGCATCTTTGCTACGCTACTTCATGACATAACTCCCAGTGTGCAATAGTGAACCTGGAGGAAATCAGTAAACAATTCAAAACTATAGACGTTGTCAGTGCCGCTGTTAGTTTGTGGCGCCATGACACGTGTTCAGCATGCATATGTGTCAGAGGTGAACGGACATGTAGAGAAATGGGTAGACATTCAGTGTTTCAGTTGAGATAATGTCAGACTTGGACAGGTAGATCCGGGACATCTTAAAGATTTTCGGGCCCTGGGCCAAACATATTTTGGTGGCCCCTGTTCGGAACAGTGTTGATTTTATGACCTTCCATGCACTCTTTGGCTTGGTCACTGACAATGCACAGGCCCACGCTTTCAAATTCTAAAGTTGCTACATCTAATATTCAGGGATAGTGATGTGTGTTTTCAATATTGTAACCCTGCAGCTACTTACTAATATTACTGCAAATTATCTCTGTGACACCTTCCCATTTCTCGTTAGTGAGGACCTGTTTTGAGCTTAAAGAAACTTCTTTTTCTGGAAGTTTCATGCAACATAAACACATTTCTCTGCAAAATGACTGTAATTGACTCTCATACAACACCCATAATAAAAATTAATTAAAGGATAACGGTATTTGAGTCATTTTATGTTTAATAATCATTCAAGGAAGAACTGTGTGGACAAAAGAGCTGGCTCTATTGCGGGTGGGGGCTGAAAGGCTGGGGTCCTGGGCTAGAGCCCACTTTCCCCATGCCTTAAAACTCTGAGGTAGACCCATCTGTAAGACTGCAAGAGCTGGGACTGAGTCGGTCACATGTCGGACATAGGCCTTTTGGTGTGGCCCTGCCTTTTCAGTGTTCAAGAACTTTGGACTCTTGACACCACACAGAGATCTGAAAGTACAGGAGGCAACAGGAGTGAGCTGTGAGGTTTCCATATAAACTTTAATGGTTAACAGAAACATAATGATTCTCAGGTGTAAAGGCTTCATGGAGGTCACTGAGGACTTGGAGGCTATGTCTAAGGTGCAGGTCTCACACTCATCGAAGGAGACTGTTCTCGAAAGTGTGAGGCCAACACTGGGCGATCGCAGCTGTGGCGCAGTGCGCAAGAATCACGCCCAATCAATGAAGCTCTGTCCATAGTTGAGGAACTCGCAGCCAACCAACGGTGAGACTGCACTACAAGGCTTCGGACTGCCACACAATGACTGCATCTCTGGTTCAAGGTGTGAGATTAACAAATACAAAAAACTAGGCTCACTAGAATTATGAGATTTTCTGGTTGCAGCCTTTTCCGCATAATTATGGAGTTGCTGTTTTTGCCACATAATTCATCTCTAGCTGCATAATCTGAAAATTGGTACAAAAATCTTCTTTCTATTTTAAAGGTGTCAAAAGCTACTAAAATCGATGTGACACCTATTGCTGCACAGTGGATGGATCTTTGCAACGGTTTACTGACCTCCTTTCCCTTGTTTATTGTTGTATTTCGGTGCTAAACTAGTACTAAATGTGGCGAAATCTGTTCCCAGGCAACCTGTGTAAAAATCACAAAAGTGCACATAATTTATCTTTTCTTGCTCTATAATTTAGGGGGCCATGCCACATAACTTCGTACTCCAGTTGCCACATAACTCCAGTGGCTCTGAATAAAACTCTGCTCCAAAGGGAAAGCTGCATATCCAGCAACGGACACTGTGCTCTAAAGTGTGAGGAATGCACTCAATGAGTGCATCTACTACTACGGTCCACGCTGTGCGGCTCACACCCGACGAACAACACATTGCCTCAAGGTGTGAGACTTACATCCAACAAGTAAGACTTTGCAGCAAGCAGAGTTCTCAAGTTCTCATAATGCATAGGAGTGAGAATTAATTACCATATGTGATGATATCGGAGGAAATTATGGCACACAATCTTTGGCGTCACTGACAATTCATATAATGTCATAAATGAGAACAAAAAGTAAAATGATTACATTTACATAAAATTCTCACTAAAGCAGGCTCCTGTCTTACAAAAGCAGCAGTGTTTCAAATGTCCACGGCAGCGCTTTCCATGAACTGAACGTGCATGTTGGTAGCGGGCCCACGGGGGCGAGGGCATGGCTTCCAGAAGCTTCGACATCTGGCAGGAAATCACACGGTAGATATCTGGATAAAGGCTCAATCAGATTTCAGGTTCCCCGCCTCACCAGGTACGACGTTTAACTTGCTGTGAATGAGATATCCGCCCAACATCCATAAGAGTGAGTCTCACTGGCAATCAGTGAGACTCGAGGTCTCTATACTGAGAGCTACACAAAAGATTTGCACCTGTAGCCCAAAGTCTGAAAGGGTGCGTTTAGGTATGAACTTCACAGAAACAAGGGCTGCCAAACAGAGAGAGAACGTTGTGAAAAAAGCTTTGATTAAATAAAAGAGGCGGGCTTTAAAAGCTTCTCTCGTCCGAAACGTATCTGTCAATCTCTAGGTACATCTTGATGTACAGCGTTAAAGGCAGGGAGTAACTATTTAGCGCACTTGTATTAAGTACTAGTTTATTTTGTAGTGCCCGCTGCAAAACCTTCCAATATTTATACAAGTTGATTCCTAAATGGGAAATTTTACTCACCCTAAGGCCCTGATTTATATTTTTTTTGCGCCGCATTAGCGTCATATTTTGATGCAAAAGCGGCGCAAACTTACAAAATACAATTGTACTTTGTAAATTTATGCTGCTTTTGCGTCAAAATATGACACTAATGCGGCACAAAAAAAGTAGAAATCAGGGCCTAAGTACTCCCTGGGGTATAGGAAAATGCAGAGACACTTAGCTCAGAACTAAATCCATCCTGGTATTTTATAATCTAAGGTTCCACATGGGGTACACCCCTTAACAGGGCATGTAATTGATTTGGAACCTTCTTGTACCTATGGTTGAACAAACGTGTCTCATCTGATTGTTTTAGTGTCCCCATACACCCACCCAGGGCCAGCCTTTAGCATGTGCAAGCTGGGCCTACTTCCAGGGCACCAAAGTCCAGAGGGGTCCTGGAGCTCCCCGCTGCAGTCTCCTTATGATTTAGGCCCAAAGGAAAGTGTGTTTACAAACTTTTCTTGAAAGATTCTGGCACCCTTGTCAGCCTTTTGTTTGTTCTTTCAGGGTGGAGCCTGCAAAAGCGTGAGCTAGAGCATGTGTCTTCCTTGCGAGCTAGTATTGTTAACAAAAAGGGCTTGGAGACTGCCCATTGCTTAACATTTGTTGGCTTGTGTGGCACTTTTCTTTAAAGCCTCGTAATTGGTCACTGCGGGCCAAGCATCATTTCCGTTCATTCTGCGGAGCAGAGACCAAGCACTGATTGATTCAACTAAATCAGTGCCCATCTGCACTCCGGACGTGATTGAGGTACTATTTTGATCTTTTTAACTTTTAGCATCCTGCAAACAAAAGACGTGTGACTGACAAAAACGTGCCCAGCAGGACAAACAAAATTGCAACGTTTTATTTTCTATAGTAAAATTTCTTTTACTTTGCCAAGTCTTATTTTCTCACTTGGCAGAATCATGTTTTGTTTTTGCTTGTGGGCGCTGTTATGAAAAGATGCCCATTACGTTGTACTAAATATTGCAAAGCAGCATTGTTTGTTTCTTATGAGTAATTTCCAAAAAGATGCTTTAACACATACTCATGCAGCACACCCCAATTTACTCCACTCCAGTCCACCTCATTCCAATCCACCCAGCTCCACTCCAATCTGCACCACTCCGATCCACCCCACTCCTATTCACCCCACAGTCCACCCACCCCACAACCCAAACCACTCCAAACCAAACTCACTCCACCCTACTCCAATCCACCACAATCCAATCCACCCTACTCTAACCCTCCCAGTCTACACCGATCGCATCCATCACACACCAATCTAATCCAATCCTATCTGCCCCACTAAGTCTGCCCCATTCCAATCAAATCCACTCAGTCCAATCTGCCCCAATCCACCCCACCCCACCTCACCCTGCACCAATCCACCCCACTCCAATCCAGTCCACCCCACACAATTCAATCCACTCCACACCAATCCAATCCTTCACACTCACCAATGTAGCCCACTCCAATCCAGCCTGATCCAATCTACCCCATTCCAGCCCACCTCACCACAATCCAATCCACCCAACTCCAATCCAGTTCACCCACCCCATTTCAATCCACCCCACTCCAGTCTAATCCACCACACTCCAGCGCAATCCACCCCACTCAGATCCAGTCCACCCAACTTCAAGCCAATCCACCCCATCCAATCCAATCCACCCACTCCATGCAATACACCCGACTCCAGTTTACCCCAATCCAATCCACACCACTCCATTCCAATCTCCCCACTCCAATCCAATCCCACCCACTCCTATCCAGTCTAACTAATCCACCCCACTCCAATCTACCCCAGTGCAATCTACCCCACTCCAATTCAATCCACCCACTCCTATCCAATACACCCTAGTCCAATCCACCTCACACCAATTCAATCCACTCCACCCATCTCACTCTAATCTACCCTATTTCAATCCAACCCACACCATCAATCCACCCCACCCAATCCAATCCACCACACCCCAATCCAATCAACTTCAATCCACACCACTCCAGTCCATCCTACTCCAGTCCATCCCATCCCAATCCAATCCATCCCACTCCAGTCCAGGCCACTCCAATTCATCCCTCCCCACTCCAATCCTCCCAACTCGAGTGCAGTACCCCACTCCAATCCACCCCATCAATTTACTCCATCCAAACCACCCCAGTCGAATCCACCTCACTCCAATGCACCCCTCCACTCCAATCCAACACACCCCACTCTAATTTGTGCCAATCCAACCCACTCTACTTAAATCCAACACATCCCGCTCAATCCACTGCACTCTACTCCAATCCACCCCACTCTACCTCAACCCACTCCAACTGACTCCACCCTTGTCGACCCCACTCTACTCTATGACACCCTCTGTCACTGAGCCACTGAACTCTACTCCCATCTACACTCTGCACCACCCTACTCCCCCTATTCCACTCTATAGCAGTCTACTGTAACAAATCTACTATACTCCCCCTACTCCAGAACACTCCACATCACTAACATTTAGCCTTGCTGAACAGCAGCCACACTGTTGTACAACATGGCTAAAACACATTGCCAAATCCAATTCCTCTTGCATAGGCAAGACCTACTGGCTTTGTCAATGCTTGCTCTATTCATGACGCTCCGTAATCCTGCCTCCTCACCTTCCTCCTACTCCTCCGGAATTTTCAATGGATAGTCCAATAAAGACAGTGGGAAAGGGGTGGGGTTTGGTTTCATCCAGGCTGCTCTGCGCAGAGGCCAGTTGTGCATCCAGCACACGTCCACTCACCTCGTCACCCAAGGCCTGGCTCAGCGACTAAAGTGATACTTTCCTCACCTTGCTCCTGCACAGTGCCACGGTACCGTCCCTCGGACCTGGAGTCCACCACCTGGAACTTCTTGGTCTGCAGATTTTCCAGCATCTCCTCGAAGCTCTTCACAAGGCGCCGGTCCAGCTTGGCCTTGAATTGGGCGGGCTCTGGCCTGGCGGCCTCGGCAGTCACGGGGTGGCCCTCCTTCACCCAGTTCCGGAAGCCGCCGTTGAGCACCGACACCTGCCGGTGCCCGAAGGCCCGGAACATCCACCAGGCCCGCGGGGCGTAGAAGGAGCCCAGCGGGTCGCCGTCGTAGACCACCACGTGCGTGTTGTTGCCCACGCCCAGGCTGCCCACGTAGTCTCCGAAGGCCTGCTCGCTGGGCAGCATCACCTCGTAGGGCGAGGCCTGGTCCTTGCACACCTCGATGTCGAAGAACGAGGCGCCGGGGATGTGGCGCTCCAGGTACTCCTGGCGGGCGTCGCGCTCCCCGGGGGGGTAACTAGAGGTGTCCAGCACTCGCAGACCGGGCCCCAGCCGCCGGGCCCCCAGGGCCTCCGCCAGCCACTTGGCCGAGACCAGAGCCTTGGAGAAGAGCTGGTTCGCCATGTTTAACGAGGGTTTCTTTCAGACTATGACAACCTTCCCGAGTTCCCCTGGGTACTGGGGTGTAGTGGTCTTCTTGTAGCCAGCGAGAAATGCTCTGGTCCAGTGAGAATGAGCAAACCACTCTAGGCTGACATCTGAAAAGTGAAAGTCTAAAGTCCAAGGCAAGGGGAAAGGGTAAGAAGATAAGGAACGAGAGTGGCAACAAATGAGCGAAAGGAAGCAGAGAGCAGCAACAAACAAGTGAAAAGCCTCAGAAAAGTAGAGGAGTAGCCAGAAGTGAGATGTACACAAGCACTTGAATACCAAAATAACGCGCGTAACATATCATATGGTGCATAAAACACTGCACATCTTTATATATATAATAATAATACATAGATTGATAATACAGAGCATTTTTACTTTCAAACAGCAGCTGGGGCTCCTTTTCAACCTTGCACTAGGGCCCATGAAACGCTGCCTAGGCTACTGGGTGGTAACACCATCTACATTATAAGCATTGCCAAATATGTGCTAAGGGTCCATTTCTGTGGCTGGGTAAGAAAAAAAAAACTATATTGGTTAGCTGTAAACAGCAGGACTTGTTTCTAGTTATTAATCTTACACTAACGTAACTACAAGAACACGCTGAATCACCGAAAAACAATAATTGGCTAAACCAATAGTCTGGCTTTGGACTTGCTTTACTATTTCGTTGTGTATAAGCGTGCGAAGTATGCAAACAATGGCACACTTATTTTAAAACAAAAGGAGCATCCAAGTTACACCAGCTCTTGCACTGAAGACTTCATGACTTGAGCTGAGCCACTGCCCCATCCTGTGTACTGAGGTGGGCAGAATCAAAATATGAACGATTCTTGAAAAGAGCAATGGGTGAAGATGTCTCCTATATCTATGTATATATGTATAAATATTTGCTATGAATTTGTTGGGAATCATGAAGATGGGGATACAGCTAAAGCCGTGTCCAGGCCTCACCTGAAAACAGGCTAACGTTATATAATCCACCCTAGAATCTCTGCTCCAGTAACTTCTATCTCCTGTTGATCAGGAACATTAGGAGAGTGCAAACAGCAGACCATTATTTGCGTTTAGTTCTGCTGTACTATAGAATAAGCTTTCAGGGGGAAATATGGTGGCTCTGAAAACATTGTTATAATACATCCTACGACTTAAGGTTTTCCGTTGCTCCGACGTGTGTCCATGAATTACGTTCCCCTGCAACAAATAAGCTGCTTCCGTCATGACTCCACTGCCGTCTGCATGCTTTCCCGTTGAAAAAAGATTTTTCTGCTTAGGGGACGAACTTATAGCATTTTGTATATGCAGGAATTGCTTTACAATAAAGGTCCTTACACTGTTAGGAGGGAAGGAAGCTCACGGATATATTCGACTGTGGAACATACTTTCTATGGGATGAGCTGACCATGCACCTGTTGCACTCCGAATGGGGTACTCCAGGTCGGGGCCTGACTGGGAACCAAAAGAAGCCATAACAAACCAGCTCCGACCATTTCTCAACCTTTCTTATGCCTTTCTCTCTTACCCCTCTGCTTCTGCTGCAATAAATCCCAGGGATCAGGAGAATGTGTTTGAAGATCCAGCATCAGGCTCCTTGTGTCCTCAAACCGGCCTTCTATGCCTTCACTCCACCATACCCCCGAAATGCCCAATGACCTATTGGGCCCTTTCCCTGGTCCATCGCACTTCACTTCCTATCTGACCTCCCCAACTGTCTCCTTTGCTTCCATGTCCTGTCTGACCAGCTCCCACATTCTATGCCAGGATCAGAGGCTTTAGATTATGCTTCTCCTTTGCTGTTTATTATCACAAACTCAACAGCAGCCAATTAAAACAATTTTAATAAACTACGTTCACATCCTCACCAAAGACCTCACCACTCAGGTACCAATCATTGTCTCTCTGCCACTATAAAGTGAGTCAACTCCATTTCAAGGCCCTCTTTCTTTGCTGCTCTGCTGATCGGATAAGTGCTGTTATTTCGTTACTTTCCATTCTGTGTCTTGTTTGATCTTTTATCAGTGTGAATTTTATCGTAGCGTTTCATATTCATTTGCCGCTATCCTGAGGCCGATTGAAGTAATCCTGAGGCCGATTGCAGTAGTGCCCGAGGGGGGTTGCCTGGGAGGCGAGCAGGCAGTGCGCAGTGACACGCAGGATTTATCAGTCCTCTTTTGACCTCGCTGCCTGCTCGTTTGTGTCTCACACAGCAGGAATCCCGAAGTGTACCGGGCATAGCTCCGTAAGGGTCAGCCTGCTCCTGCGCTCCTCATTCTCTCGCGGTTGATGGTCCAAACACCATTATACAGGAACCACCCTGAGATGCTCAGAGACACTGTGCTAGCCACGCGCCCCATTTACATCAAGTGCTTCCCTCTCACAGCCATCAGGGCTGCACCCCCAGCACTTGATCTGATAGACCACGGTGAAGCGCACAGAGAATATCGACATGCTGCCTGACGAAGAAGTTGAGGAACTCAACTTTACAGAAAATATTGTTCACACCCTAGATGACTCATTAACTCAGTCAGTCAATAGGCCCTTGGCAACCCCCATCCAACCCCTTTCCTGCGAACGTAAAAAGTATGGCCTATCTCTACCCCCTTGGCCCAATTCCTCCCCTTCAAACATGCGCCTCAACAGGGTACTATGCCTATGAGACCTGGGGACTGGCCCCATTCTGCTGTGATGAATTGCACGTTCCAGTCAATCCTGCCAGACCATGCTTACTCCGCGCCCGCTCCTTCCACCAGTGGTCCCTCCAACCCACATACGCCCCAGGTGACAACACCGATGACACACACTATCCCTTCTCCGACTCTGAGGACAACTCCATCCAATCCCACAAATGTTGACGCTGGAGGCATCCGATCTACCTACTCACACAGCATCCTATGCTTCTTCTGACCCCACTTCTGCCCTGGGTTTTTTGACCCCAACTATTTTGTGCACCCTGGCTCTTCAGACTGGACTTCGCTCCCTGCTGTCACTGAGTATCCATGACCGACTCCATAAATACTACGACAGGGATGTCCAAACCAGCTCCTCTCAGAATGCCCCAAACTCAACATTCCAGACAAGGTAGCAGAGATCCCTGGACTTTATCCCAACCTGACCACCTTTTTGAAACAATCCACCAAAGGCCCCAAAAAGGGGATCAGGAGGTCATGGAAAGCCTGTCAAGATAACCTTCTTGACCTCACCTTTACGTAAGGTTCTGGAACTGATAATGATCGTCAAGGAGTCAGATTCCACAACTGACCCCGACGCTCTGGCAGG
This sequence comes from Pleurodeles waltl, assembly GCF_031143425.1. Classification (NCBI taxonomy): domain Eukaryota; kingdom Metazoa; phylum Chordata; class Amphibia; order Caudata; family Salamandridae; genus Pleurodeles; species Pleurodeles waltl. Next base: position 333,417,952 of record NC_090443.1, read on the forward strand.
CTGGGCCCAAAGAGCACTTTGCTTGCTAGGAAAAGCCAATTGTGCTTTGTCGATGGAATGCCGCCACTTCATGCTGGTCCACATTGACCCAAAACTTACAGAACTAGCCAGGGCAAGGGCGGACCATTGGCCAATGGCTTGTTATCTGGCAACAAGTTTGTCAAAGACCTTGGAAAATTTGTACCTACTTTCACGGCCCTCGACAAAGCTCAATCTTCGCTCCACAATGTCTTCCATCAACTGCTTTTTGCTAAGGCCAGCCATTATAGAGGGTGACTGACTGCACATACCAGTGTCCAAAGCCCCCAAGCCTCCAATCCACCCAGAAGTCATGGCTATTCTACAGAAGCCATATAAACTTTTTACTCCTCCAGGGCTCGAAGATGCTGTTTTTGCTACAGGATAAGCTTAATTTTCTCCCAAAGCAACTACTCCACCAGGACACGTACCCAAGGTAACCTTGATTCACTCTTCCTCTGTTGTCGTGGGGGCAGGACACAGTACTTTATGTCCAATTGGACCTCCCAGACCACAGATCCCTCGGTCCTGGAAACAGTTTTGGGGTACAAACTGGAATTCTTCGGTGCTCCTTCCCAACCATCCCTCCTCCAAATCCTTTTTTCCCTTAAAGATCGTTACTTCATTCAAATAGAGATAGATGTACTGCTGCATAAAGATGCCATCCGCTCTTGTCAACCTGATCTTTCAGGCTTATGCAGCAACAATTTTGTTCTGCTGAGAATGGAAAGTGTTTCAGCAGTTTAGTACATCAACAATCTGGGTGGGATAAGATCTGACTCCTGGCGGAAACTGTAAAAATATTTTGGCACTATTGCCTTCAACATTGCATTTCCGTCACAGCAAAATACCTACCAGACTAAAGCAATTAGATTGTTGACTGGAAGTCGAGACACTTCAGTGATTCCGGCAAGTGGAAACTACACCCTTAGCTTCTCAAGCTCTTTAAGGTCACTGGGGTCAGTGTCACACGGATCGCTTTGCGTCCCCTCTGTCCACTCAGTTAGAGAGGTTTTCTCTTTGATGCCTGATCCAATGGCCTTGGCCACAGACGCCTTTCTCCAAGTTTGGTGGGGCCATCTACAATACTTTTTCCACCATTCCTGATGATTCTAAGGGTGTCAACATACACATTCCGTCAATAAGCAGGACTGATCATAGTCAATCCTCTTTGGAAAGCCCAACCCTGGTTCCTGGTCTTACTAGAGATGTCGTATGACCTACCAATTCAAATTCCTTCATTTCTGGATCTTCTTCAGGATCCCTCAGGTCTGTAACACCCTCTCCTTATTCAGGGCAGTCTTCATCTCATTGCTTAGTGCATTTCCGCAAACATTGGTTTCTGCCAGACCTTTCGCCAGAAGCTATCTCTTTCATGTCCAACTCCCGGTCGGAGTCTATTCACTAACAATATGTCTCTGCATGGAGGAAATGGTTGAGTTGGTGCAGTGAACGAGGGTTTGATCCCTTGGTGGTCCCTGTTACCTCAGTTTTTAACTTCCTAGCAGAAATGGCTTCCAATGGCTTAACCTATTTTTCTGTCAATAATTATCGGTCTGCAATCTCTGGGGGTCACTCTGTCATAGAAGGAAATCTAGTTGACAAACACCCTCTGGTGAGTAGGGTTATGAGAGGTATTTGTTTAGTTAGTCCTCCCCTTCCAAAATATTCAGTTCTTTGGGATGTCAACATCATCTTAAAATTCTTACAGAGATGGGCAGGCAACTCAGAGTTGTCCAGAAAACAGAAAAGAACAGAAAACAACTTGTGGAAAAAATTAACGATCCTTTTATGTCTAGTTTCCTGCAGGAGAGTGTCAGACGTTTAAGCACTGGATATGGCAGGTAGTGCTTTTCCCCTGGACGGGGAATCGTTTACCATAACGAGGAGAACAAAAATTCTTTCCAGGCAGATTACTTATCCTAGTTTTCCCAAAAATCCCAAGCAATGCATTGTTCAATGTTTGAAGGAGTATGAAGACTGTCCTAGGGAAATCAGGCAATCCAATGGAAGTCAACTCTTAATTGCACTTCCAAAGCCTTTTCACCTGGTCATCCGCTACTCTAGAACAATGGGTGAAATGGATTCTCTTTGAAGCAGTTATAGGCACATCGATATTCGGTGCTCATTCAGTAAGAGGAGCCCTGGCATCGAAATCTTATGGCCTTGATTCACATCTCTTAAGAGATAATGAGAGCGTCAGACTGGTCTGCTGATTTGACTTTCAAATCTTTTTATTACAAAACCAATCTAAACCCAATTTTAGATGTCACCTCAGTTGTACTGCAGCATCTCTGAACAAGCATAATCTGAAGCCTCTGGTTCTGATATAGAATGAAACATTTTCAAGCTAAGGCAGCAAGAATTTTCAATTCTATTAAGGACACGGAGGTGAGGATTTTCTTCAATATCTTGATGTTTATTCAGTTGTATTATCATGTATTTGAATATGTTAACCCTACCCTCGGATAATTGTTTAACGCATGATGATGTTTTTTATTCTATCATGCATGGATGTTAAAATGCCGTTTCTCTCCCCTTTTTTCATAGATGCTGACCAGAAGCTGGAGTAGGTGACATGAGATAATCTCTCTGAGTTACCCAGTTCGTCATCCTCTAGTTGGTTTTAAGGAAGACCATTTCCTGAGGCGACAGTCAGTGTTCCATTCCAGTTATATCACCGCATGGGTTCCAGTTGAAGATGGAAGTGTTATGTGGTTTTGTTCAGCTGATGAGGCAAAAAAGAGGACATTAAAATGGAGCCAGCTCACTTTATGAAGGCAGAGAAACAATGACAGGTACATGAGTTGTGATGTCATACTGGTGATGATGGGAAATGCAGTTTATCAAAAAGTTTATTTTAATTGGCTGATGCTGAGCTTATGATAATCAACAGCAAAGAAGGAGAAGCATAATCCTCGCCTCCTTGTCCCTATTAGAATTGAAAATTATTGACGTGTTAGCTAGAAACTTTTTCATCCCGTCTCAAATACCTGGCATCACTTCCTGTCTCTCCCTATTCTACTTCCTGCCTGACCTATTCCCACTTCCTGTTTCACATGCATTCATGTATGTCTCAACTGCCAGATCCCACTTCCTGTCTTTCCTGCTCCCTGTAGTGATGTCTATTTCTAGCATGCCTTGCTCTCTCTCACCCTTGAACATTCTATGCGCATGAAGGAAGGTTCACAGGAAGCACTGTTTTAGCACAAAGTAGGGAGCTATTCGCCTGGTTTGAATGTCTAGCTCTGGCTCAGCTCAAAGCTCTTTATGAACCTCAGGTCAGTCAGTCAGTCAGAATATTTTTATTCGGTCTACATTTAGACCATAAAAGTACAGCCAAAACAACACTACAATCAGCAATCATTAAAATTGAAGTAGATCAATAATTATAAAATTTAAATCGATTATAAAAAGCTAAAAAACAATGCAAACAGAATGTGCAAAACAGCGAATAATGTAAACTATTTCAGCCATTCCCTCAGTGTAGTTGTGCAAAAAGGCAAAGGCCCTCCAAATATATTGCATCTGAGCCAATATGTACAAGAATAAATATCCTTAAAAACTCAATTTTGACAAAGTCAGCTCACAATAAAATACGTTCCAATTTCATCCACATAAAGTGCATTATGCATTTAATTAGGCGATGACACAAACATATAAAATAAAACAATCTTTAGCCATAAGTCTCCTGTAGCCTTCTAATAAAACTCACAACAGCAGAATAGATTTCCGGTGAGGTGGCAGATTGCAAATATCTCAGACCATTTTTGTGTGATAAAAAATGCATATTTTTAAGAATGGGACAAAGAAAACGAGCCCGACATACGGAATATAATTTACAAAAAAGCCTGAAATGCAACGTAGATTGAATTGAGATATTATCAGATGGGCAATGAGAACAAATGGTTATTCTGGACCCAACCACTGGGAAGGTAACCAAATGATGATTTAGATTGAGACTCAACCTTGTTATATAAAACCTATGCTGAGGATTGGTTAGCCATAACTGGTACATCTTCACCCCTGAAATGTTATTAAGCTGCACAAAATTCATCACAGAAACCATGTTAAGGGCCCTTACAATGCACTCTTCCTCCCTATGAGACAAACACCGCTTTTGAGCACATTTTTGGGTTTGGAGGCAAATCTCACCAGGAAGATCGAAAAAGAGTATTTTGGCCAAGGTCATAAAAATTGCTTTTAACATATGCCAACCAGGGGATAGCTTGCCAATTGTCCAACTTTAGGCAAGACTAAACGAGAAAATGTAGCCTTTGTTGTGCCCCAAATGATAATCCACAATACTAGGGGGCCAAACTCACTATATAACCTACTCCTGATCAAGACGGAGAATCAGACTAGCTGTGTTTTGTGGTAATGCCAGCAAGCAGGATAGGAATTTGTTCTCTACAACTTATAATCACCCTGGAGGACAGCCCCACACACCAGCACCATAGACCCCACAAGAGATAAATATGCTTCTATACAGCTGAATCAATTCCCTAATGGGTTTGCAACCAAGCTGACTAGCAAATCTAAATACAGCATCAGATACTGCCCCCAATTTAAGTGCTCTTTGGGCAATCAACCTCTCCCAGGACCCACAAGTGTCAAACAGGATGCCCAAATAGCTGAAGTAAGGTGCTTTATTCGCTGGGTTCCCCCTGTAGGAGGCTGGCCTGGTGTGTGGTGGGTACCTATGATACTTACATCTAATACCAGGTTCAGGTATCCCTTATTAGTGTAGTCAGTGTCTATAAGCCAGGCTCTCTAGAGGTAGCTGTGGATGAGTAGCCAAGGCTTACCTAAGAGACATGCAAAGCTCATGCAATACCCCTGTGGTCACACTTAGTACTTACACACCTGAAAGACAACACTCAGTGTTACAAAAATGAAGATACTTTATTTTGGTGACACAAATACCAAAAATACCATAGAGACTATACTAACTTAGGAGGTAAGTAGTACACATTATATACGCTAGTATGCAGAAATAAGCATGAATTCAGTCAGAAAACAGCAAATAGTGAAAATCACAATAGTTAGAAATGGGCCTGGGGAGCACAAACCATATACTAAGAAAGTTAAATGTGAAAGTAGAGGGGAGTACTAGGAAAGCCCAAAGGTAAGTACCACAACTCATCCCAGCGATCAGGAATGCAGGAGCAAATCACAGTAAATTTCCCAGAGCACAGACAGAGAAGTAAGAAGAATATTGCAAAATCCAGAAGAGACTGCAAGACACCAACAGTGGATTCCTGGAACAGAGGACGTGTGGAAAAAGGGGACCAAGTCGAAGAAAAACAGAAGAGTCCAGGAAGGGCAGGAGCCCCTACCCACCAGGATGAAGGTGCAAAAGGTGAACCACCAGTGACGAAGAAGAGTCAGCACTGCACCCAAGAAGACGAAGTCGGGCACCTGGAGGATGCAGGTGATGTCCCACGCCGAATGGAAGATTGTAGTTGGGTTTGCGTTGTCAGAGTCCCCCAACAAGCCTTGGCACACGCAGAGTTCGCGGTTATCGAAAATGGCGCTGCCTGGCACCAGGAAGGACCAGGTGGACTCTACCCGGGAGGGAGGGGGAGTCTGAGCACCACGCATGAGTTGGTGATGGACAGGGGAGTGGTCACTCCCCTTTCCTTTGTCCAGTTTCACGCCAGAGCAGGAACTGGGGGTCCCTGAACCGGTGTAGACTGGTTTATGCAAGGAGGGCACCAAATGTGCCCTTCAAAGCATTTCCAGTGGCTTGGGGAGGCTACTCCACCCAAATCTGTAACACCTATTTCCAAGGGGAGCGGGTGTAACACCCCTCTCCCAAAGGAAATCAATCGTTTGTTGTGCCTTCCTGGGCTCGAGCTTCTCAAGCAACAGGACGGCAGGAACCTGGCTGGGAGGTGGCAGCAGCTTGGGATGCCTAGAAACCCTCAGAAGGCCGTGATGGAAATACTGGTGGTCGTGTAAGGAGCCCCAGAGTGCATGGAATCATACAATCAATGCTTGCAAAAGCCTTGGGGTATGATTTCAACATGTTTGATACCAAAAATGCCTATGTCAGGAGTTAACATTATGTAGCTGGACATAGGTAGTGACCTATATCCAGTACACGTGTAAAATGGTGTCCCTGCACTCACGAGGTCCAGGAAAATGGCCCTGGAGTTCATGGGGGCACCTCTGCTAGTGCAGGGGTGCCCTCACACACAGGTACTTTTGCACCCTGCCCTCTGGGCTAGACGGCCTATAAAAAGGGTGATGTATAAGTGACCTGGTGTAGTGAAGAATGGCAGTGAAAGGGTGATTGCACCTTTTCATGCAGGCTGCAATGGCAGCCCTGCAGAAGCCTTTGCATGGGCTTCCTACAGGTGGCAAAATATATGCTGCAGCCCATAGGGATCCCCTAGAAACACAATGCCCTGGGTACTAGGTGCCATATACTAGGGACTAATAAGGGGGCACCAGTATGCCAATTATGGGTGAAATACAGAGTTATGGGAGAGAAAGCTTAATCACTGTGGTCCTGGTTAGCAGGATCACAGTGAACACAGTCAAGCCCACTGACATCAGGCAAATAAAGGGGGCAACCATGCCAGGAAAGAGAGTACTTCCCTACACCCCCTATATGAAAAGTCTTTGTTTTTTTCTAGTTGTGGGACCACAGGTCAATATAAATGTATATTTTTAATTGACTTTAAACTTTAGTTTAGACCTGAAATTATAGAATCTATTCAACAAAGTTTGTAGGCTATTAGCAGTTAGTGCCAGGAGAACTGCATCATCTGCGTAGAGGAGGACCAGGACTACTTCTGGACCAAGGCATGGGATGTCCAAGCTGTATGGTTCTAGATGAGGACCTAAGGAATTGATGTACAATAAGAATAAAAAGGCGCAAGAATACAGCCTTGTTTCAAATCTCTGGACACTGACTGGGTTTGTGCATTCCCCAGAGAGTGTGTAACGCATCTTTGTGGTTGTATCTGTATGTAGTCTTTGCACCAAATGCACCAATGTGTGGTCAATACCAGCCTGGTCCATTAGATCCCATAAAATCACCTGGTCCACTAAGTCAAAGGCACAGGAGAGGTCCATAAATGCCATATGGAGGGCACCTCTCCTGGCTTTGACATACTTACCCCAAATGAGAGTTAGATTTAAAATCTGCTCTACTGTCCCTAGACTAGGTCTGAAGCCATATTGTAGTGGGGAGATAAAGGAAGTGGCCTCTGCCCAGGTTTCTAGTTTATCTAGAATAACCCGACCAAGAATCTTTACTGTGGAATCTAGTAGGGAGATTAGGTGATAACACGTAGACAATGATGGCCTCTTTCCATGAGTCCCTCAAATTTCTTTTGACGGATGCCCTTAGGACATTAGTCAATGGGGGGGCCCATATATCTACATTATGTTTGTACAAATCAATTGGGATCCCATCTGGGCCTGGGGCCTTACCATTAGCTCCAATCTGGGTTGCATTAATTACAGAGGCTAGATTAATGAGATCAGCTAGCCATTCCTCCCCAGCTAGAGTGGACGGGAACACTGAAACTTCCTGTTGAGTAGGAAAAACCTGCCCGGAAATAAAAATATCAGAGAAGTGGTCAGTCCAGTCCTGACTGCTGATGTGACACTTAATTATGGAGGAGAAATCAGTAGAAAAGGATGGACGATTTATGATCTGCCAAAAAGGCTTACCCTCTTTTAGATCAGCCACTTTGTCTAGATCTTCCCATGCCTTAATTCTCAGCTCAGGCTTCCTTTTGAATAAGGCCTGTTTATAGGCCCTTCAGGAGCTGGTTATGACCTCTTGGTTATGTGGCGTGTAAGCAGTAGCCTTTTTGAGCACTTTGAACGCCGTGGTGCACTCGTTGTTAAACCAGGGTTTCATTGGCACTCGTTTAACTGTTTTTTAGAGATTAACTAGCTTGCCATATCACCACGAATATTACTGAAACTCTTGAGGATATTTTTCAGGAGCCTATCAAGTGACAGATAACAGAAAAAATCAGTCTCCATGCATATAATTAAATTATTTAAAAAATTATCGGGGTTAACGTTATTCCACTTTAAACGGGCACCTTCATCTTTTGTGTGGTTGATAGGGAGACAAATAGACCTTGCTGGAGTTACAAAAAGATTTCCAGTCAAGCAAATATGGATTGGGTTATGATCACAGAATGGTAGAAGATGTACTTTGAAATACCTGATATTGTGCATCAAATTAGAGGATATCAGTACAAAATCAATCGTACTGCCTCTCCCTGTAAGTGCAGGGGGCCTCTCCTCATTTTTATCCAACACATCTGAAGTGTCAACCAGACTATAAGACAAGATCAGTTTATTTATAGCTTCACCATATGCAGAATTTAGAAAATTACCACTAATGTTCTCTTGTAGATTAGAAAAGCCACAAATGCGCTCCCCACTAAATCGACATTTCACATTATTAAAATCGCTTGCCAAAATTATCAAAATGGATGCGTGTTTTTATCTACAGCAGAAAACTGCGAGCTTCTTCTCTAAATCCTCAACAATCAAGGAATTGATCCTCCGCTTCCTGATCTCCGGAATGTTCCACAAACGTTGCTTTCTTAAACCACAAGATGTTTCTTGTCACAAGATCACTCCCTTTCTCTGCTGTCACCATGGTCCCGGACACCCCAGTCACTGTCCACACTCCGGGTTCATACGGTGTATCCAGGTTTCCGATCTTTGACAATCATCTGGTCGCCGATGCGAATGTCTCTTACCCTGGCCCGCCTTCTTCTGCTCACCTCATCATTGACTTCTTTCCTCTTGGCTTGTGTCTGCTTCGGATGATCAGGATTGAGTTCCCACCCGGGGGCAGTGGGGATGGTGTCTCGTCTCAGTCCAGCAAGCATTAGCAACCACAGAGACTGGCCAGTTGTACAGTGATGGGTTCCTCTGTATTCTCGTAAAAATCGGTGAAGGCTGAGTTCCGGGTCAGTGGTTTCTAATACTGCAATTCTAAGGGCCTTGTTAAGCGTGCGCATAAACCGCTCAACCTCTCCATTATCTTGAGACCGTAGTGGCATGATTCTTCTGTGTCTGATGCCCAAGCACCTCATCATGTACTGAAACTCATTCCCTTGGAAAGGTGGTCCGTTAACCGTCTTGTATCTCCTCCGGGAGGCCAAACATGGCAAAAATCCTTTCAAGAGCTGGGCTCACCTGTGTGAATGCAGTGGACACGCAATGACCTCGACGACTGGATACTTGGAGTATCCATCTATGAGCACCATGGTGGTCCTGCCATCTGGAAAACTTCCAAAATCTAGGTTGACTTGCGCCCAGGTTTTCGTACATGCTTCTTCTGTCAGGATCGGGGCTGGTACTTCTGGGAATGCTGTTAATTGACATGCTGGGCATTGTTGCATGCATTGGTCCGCTCCCTCTTCAAATCTAGGGAACCACACCTTTTCTCTCATGCCCGCTTTAATTTTCGTCATTCCTTGATGTCCTCCGTGTGCTTACAGGATCACGCTATCTTGTAGTTGTCGTGGTATTACTAGCCGGTGCCCCCGGAGAAGAAGACCATCTGACGTAGAGCTTAGCTCATTCCAGACTCTCCATAGTTTTGTTAAACGCTCCCATTCAGCTGTGGTCCAGTTGTCCGTATTCCGGAGAAAATGGTGCCATGATCCACCTTCCAACACTTGCTTCACATGCAGCAGCACAGCGTCTTCAAGGATCACTTCTGAGATCTCCTTCGTTTTGATTGTTTTGGGACAGCTCCCCTGGGCGAGCACTTGCACCTCAATGTCTGCCTTGTCTTGACTGGGGACTTGAGTCTGGTCCGGATGGTGTTAAGACAGGAAGTACACGGGGTTCTTGGCCCCTGGTTGGTACACTACCTCTATGCAATAGTGTTGCAGCTGAATTGCCCATCTTTCGATCCGTGGAGGTGGATGCACTCCCCTGGAACAGGGGAAAAAGTGGTTGATGGTCTGTGACCACCCGGAAAGGTCTTCCTTGGAGGTATAGGTGGAAATGCCCTCACGGCCACTTGATGGCCAGGGCCTCCTTTTCGGTCTGGGAGTAGCGTTGCTCGTTGGCATTAAAACCTTATTGGCATATGCTAAGGCAGCCCACCGTCCTGGCTCGCTTTCTTGAGCCAGCACTGCCCGAGCCTACTGGGCTTGCGTCAACAGTCAGTTCAGTCTTTCTCAACGGGTCGAAGTATGCCATCGTAGTGTCACACAGGAGAGCCTTCTTGAGTTCTTGGAATGCTTCCTCTTCTCAGCTCCCCCATACCCACGGTGCATCTGCTTTTGTGAGGGCCCGGAGCAGCTCTGACAGCGTGGCCAGTCTTGGGATAAATCTGCCATAATATGTTGCCATTCCCAGGAAACTCCTCACTCCAGTCACAGTTTTCAGAGTGGGGGACTTTTCTGATGGCGCTGGATTTTCGGGGATCTACTTGGATGCCTTCCTGGTTGGAAACATATCCGAAGAATTTGATTTCGGTCTGAAAATAAATGCACTTGTCTCTATGGAGGGTAAGTCCATGTTCCGACAGCCTTTTGAGGGTGTCTCTCACTTGCCGATGGTGATCTTCGGCCGTTGTGGAGTATATTAGTATGATGTCGCTTAAGTTCATAACGCCTTGTAATCCTGACAGGATTTGTCGAATGGCATCCTGGAATACCTCTGCCGCCAATGACACGCCAAAACTCAGGCGCTTGTACCTTCTCAGCCCAAGGTGTGTCGAAAACGTGGTGATATATCTGCTTTCCTCCGCCAGCCTGAGTTGGTGGTATCCGGTGTTTAAATCTAGTTTGGAATACCACTTGGATCCGACTAAATTAGCTATGATGTCATCTATAGTTGGTGTAATGTGCCTTTCTCGCTTGATGGCCTGGTTGGGTAACCGCATGTCAATGCAGAGTCAAATTTTTCCTGGTTGTTTCGGCTTCTTCGCGATCACCATGGGTGGTACCCAGGGAGTGGGGCCGGATACTCTTCCAATGACTCCTTGTTCTTCGAGGCAGGCCAGCTCTTGTTCTACTAGCGGTCTTAAGTGAAATGGTATTTGCTGGTGTAATAATGCGACCGGCTTCACGGCCTTGTCGATGTGTAGCTTCATCGGGGAGCTTTGAGGTAGCCAAGGCCTGTGAACAGTCCCGGGAATTCTTTTAGCAGCTCCTCAGTTTGGCAAGATTGTATGCTTTTTGCAAACATAACCAGACCTAACTCCTCTGCCACTTGACTGCCAAGCAGAGTGTCCACTTCCCTGTCGACCACATGGAACGTAGTGTTTATCATTCTTCCCTCAGCCTGCACTGTCACTGCCATGCGTCCCTTTAGCGGTAAGGGCATGCAACTTCGGTAGGCAAATATTTTGGTGTTTGAGGGGGTCAATGGTGGATGGGGCTGGAGGCGACGATATTGTTGCACTCCCATCGACTGAGGTTCCTGTGTCTATGAGGGCCTTGACAGGGGACCCTGCTACTTCAATCACGCAAGTGGGCTGAGGCCGCCAATGCCTCTTTAAGTCATTGGTAAATGATATTAGAAACACTTCTTCCTCTTCCTCTTCACCTGGGGAGTAGTCCTCTAAGGTATGAAGCAACGATGGGTAGGTTGCCCCCGTGTCATATGGTCATCTAGTGAAGTTGTTTTACCGCTCTGGTGGGTGGGCGCCTCCCTCTTGCTCCTCTTACTCTCACTCCTCCTTTGCAGATGGCTGCAAAGTGATTCAGCTTTCCTCAGTTGGAACATGTCCTCCCTTGCGTGGGACAGTCTCTTGGGTTGTGTTCATCTCTCCCACGTTACTCACACCTCCCCCCTGACTTGGTGAGGGTATACGACCTAGGTTTTCTCTTTGTTTGTGACAACTGGATCACGCCGGCACATTCTGTTTTGACCACCAGGGTCCTCTCTGGCGTGTGTGACATCGCCATGTCCATTTCAGCCGCTCTAGCCTCCGATAGATCATGAGACCGCGCCATGATTAATATTTCATCCATACTGATATTTTGTTGTCTCAGTATTAGTCCTCTTAGGGCCATATGTACGAACACATTTTCCCATAGACAAAGAATGGGTAAAACCCTTTGATACAGCTGGTACTTAGTGTCTTATTTCTGCATCCCTGTATGATTTGTGCCCATACCTCTTTCTGTTGATCATTGTTGTTGCACGTACTTGCCAGTTCCCAGATGCGAGCATAAAACTGGTCGATGGGCTCTCCTTCTCTCCGTCTTTCCTGCCGTAGTTTTAATCTTTCAAAATCCGGGTTCAGCTGCGGATCTAAATGTGCATTCAGAGCCCTCACCACCACATTGTAGTTGTCATGGGCACCTGTGTTTGGTAGGTGTCTGAAAAGTTTGTATATTTCATCGCCCACAAAATGTAGGAGCAATGACCTATTGACTGCCCACATACTTCTCATGGGTGGCCACAAAGTAGTTCTCCAGGCGGCTGACCCATACCTTCTATCTAGGTGACACTGTGGCGGGATCCGCAAGCTTACTGAATGGCGGGAGCGCACATGTCATTGTGTGCTGTGGCAGTTGATGGGTGGCTAGCGCTGGTTCGTCTGCTATAATAAGTGCATTATCCGTGCTCGTTGTCTCAGGCTCACCTCTCTTAGTCTGCTATGTCACGGTGCACCCCTTCTGCGCTCACGTTGTGATCTGTCACAAACTGTTTGCATTTCCTGTTGGTGCAGTGTCTCTTTAGGGTATGCAAGAGTCTGATGATTGCTTTACTTCTCCCTCCTGGGTGTGGTGACGTTGTGTCACACTGTTGTGGAGCTTGACATGCTCTTCTGTATCTTCTTGGCTGTCATACAAGTGCAGCACATGGTCCCCCAGCCTGGGTGTCCTGCGCCATATTTGCATACTTGTCCGGGTAGCTGGTTCACAATCTCACCATAGGTGGCCCAAACAGCAGCAGCAGGTGCCCTTGTGGGGGTCTGTCCTTCCCCCGGTCTGTGCTCGTTAGCGCGCGTCCAGCGTGTTGGCAGCGTGTGGTATAGAGACCACCCTCGTCGCCAGTGTTATATTGCGGGCTGGGTAAAAAAAACACAATGGTCTCGCCATTTTCCTACTTTGCGTTCTATCTATATAGCTCTAACGAGATAACACGAAGTGAACCCATTTGATATTCTTAAAATTTAGCACAATACAATCCCCTTCAATGGACTTTAGTGTGGGGCCCACCCAGCTTACTCTGCGGGTCATGATAATGTTTATCAATTATAGTATGATGACAATTAGCATTTTTCTTACACCAATCCACTAGTTTATTCATCAGGCTTTGAGTATCCTCAGGTAGATCAACAGCCAGAAGCGGAACCCCAGCTAACACCACTGTATATGGAGTACACTCTGGGGGCAATTGCAAACAAACAGAAGCCCCCTTGACTTGGGGGGCAAACTGTGGGTTCTACTGCGAAGATTTTACCTCAGGCAGTTGATTTGATGGTTCATGCTGCAGAATAGAATGAGTGCCAGCCCCATCACCAAGACTATTGGTGAAAAATGTGGTGTTAACAGGAGTAGCAACTGAGATGGTATCGGCGGATAGCAAAGGGCCTGCGTTAACCTGGACCTCCTGGTTAACAACAGTGTCACTAGTGGGGGCCTGACCCGCTAACACAGGCAGTTCAGTCCAAGAATCTCTTTTTAATACAATCATCAGACATTCCATTTGGTTCTCGATCTACTCTAGGCATGCCTATATCAGATGCAAGGGATAATTAATCAGCTTCCTAATCTTCGAGAAGAGTGCCTCTTGTGAAAACAACAAACCCTTGTTGGCCTCATTGGCTGGCTGACAAGCCCCCAGAATCTCCTCCCTACTAGGGCTAGAGCGATTTTATGGGCAGTGACTTTCTGCTTTCTAGATTTTGTCATACTCTCCACTCTTTTCCTTTTCACAGTAGCGAATTTTGAACTCACTATGGGGGTTGATCCCCCTACTACAGCCTGAGAATCACAATCCTTCAGCGGGTTTCCAGATTTAACAACTGGAGCCAGTGGAGCAGTAAAAGGTGCAACCTGCGTGAATTGCTGGGTGTCTCCCTCCAGGTCACCCATTGACTGCAGCGAGCTTGAGGCTAAAACAGGGGTCAGAGCTGAGTTTGGGCTATGTGATGGTGATGAGCACAATGACAGTCTTCTCTCTGCCAATTCGATCTCCTTACTAAGAGCACCCACCGCTCAGTGCAAGAAACCATCCAGTGTAGAGGTGGACGCAGCCGATGATGTATTACTCCTACCCATGTTTACTAATGTCATATAAAGGAGCGAGACCCCACAGACAATTAACCCCCAAACAATTGTTGAGGTTTAACCTAATTCTGCCTAAAATTAAAAAAACACTGTGGGGGTCATTCTGACCCTGGCGGTCACCGACCGCCAGGGCCAACGACCGCGGAAGCACCGCCAACAGGCTGGCGGTGCTTCCTGGGCCATTCTGACCGCGGCGGTAAAGCCGCGGTCAGAAAAGGGGAACTGGCGGTTTCCCGCCGGTTTTCCCCTGGCCCAGGGAATCCTCAAGCAGCGCCGCCATGGGGATTCCGACCCCCTTCCCGCCACCCTGTTCCTGGCGGTTGTTACCTCTTGGTCCGGGCTTTGCCCGGGTGCATCCCGTGCTGCGGGCAAAGTGCACTGCTTTTAAGTGTCTCTTGGCACTTTCCAGATGTAGGCAGCGTGTCCCTAGCCACAATCCCTGCTGGGAGGAAGGAATTCAAGGCCTTCCCCGAAGAGCTAGAGCACGACCCGCTCTGCGGGCAAAGTGCGTTGGTAATAAGCACCTCCTGGCACTGTCTGGATGTAGGCGGCATGTCCCTAGCCACGACTGCTGCTGGGAGGAAGGGATTCAAGGCCTCCCCCGAAGGTCTAAAACACATCCCCCGATTCCCTCAATGGTGGAGTAGCTGTGCACCAAATATTTCACAAGTCCATTTACCTGTAGGCCCTGCTTATATGTAGATCAGTTGTCTGTCTCTTATGTAATATTATGTTGCCAGAAAAATATTATTCCTTGGATATTATCATTAAGTTACCAGCGGTGTTAATAATATGGCCCACTTATCCATGCTTTGGAGGCTCGCAGAAATCCTGAGACTCGGGCATGGAAGCAACTCCCTCTACCATGTCGTGGACTGCAGCACTCGTCAGCCTCCGACCTCCGATGTCTTTTCCATGCCTCCAGCAGTAGCGGCTGGTGCAGTAGCAGTAGGGGATCCATTTTCGCGCAGCAGATCAGAACAGGCTCTCGTTCCTCCCCTCCCGACTGATGGTCATGATCCAGAGGGCCTCCCAGCTTTTTCAAGCAGCGAGCTGGTTCAGCAGGAAGGCAACCAGTGGCAGTCGGTGGCCGCGCCACAACACACCCATTGCGCCAGACAACCTCAGGTCAAAAATTAGCTGAGCCCAGTGGTTGAAGCGGGTGCCTCCTTGCCTGAAAGAAATGCAAATATGTGCTATGAGTTATTCTGCAAATGTAAAAGATGCTTTGGAGCCAGTAATGGCTTTAATTGACCTAACCACTCAAAGCTTTGTGATGACAAAGATTTATTCTTTTTGAGTTGTAGTGCAATGAGTTAACAACTGGGCTGTGAAGTGCATAGTTTTCATTGCAACTGTAATCATACCACTCTTACTACACCTTGGGTATTACTAAAATTTATATTTTGGAAGCACCATTTTATCGTAAACATTTTGCACATTTTGTAGCAGTCTATCTTATACTGTTTGTAATGCAAGTTTAAAATAATGAATGACATATTCATACAGGCTGTGACCTCATAGCACTAAAAATACACAAGTCACTTTTCTCCACTGCACCAACCAAACCTTCATTCTGTGGCTCTCTGGTTACACACAGGACACTGCAGTGCATTAACTATTAGATGTTTCATAGTGTACTATAGTGCATTTCCAATGAGTAGCACATTTTTATTTATTTTTCATTTAAGCCGGATGTTGTGTTATATGTAGCTACCTGACTGTGAAAGACCAAAAAAAACATACAGAATATTTTATTTTTCATAGCTACACCTTTGACCCTGCCCCCTCGCTCACTGACCCCGCCCCACTTCATGCAGCATCACAGTTCACATACTTTTTTAGTGCACTTCCACCATTGGCTGCGCCACATACTTCCTGCATTTTTATTGCAGGCTACTCAAAATTTAAAAAAGCTTGTAGCACTGACTAGTTCCTTCTCTGTGGTATCCTTTGTATCTCCCAGTGCATGGCTCTGTCCCTCTAAATTAATTACGCTTGTAGCACTGACTAGGCCCTTTTCTGTGGCATCCTTGGGGACCCACAGCAGAGCTGCCAAGGTTTCAGATTACTTATGTGTACCATATTTAAGGTTTCACTGTGCATTAGTGACATTCTACTGCAAAATGTGTGAACTGAGTGACACTTTCTCATAAGAAGATTAAAGTAAAGTCTATTTATGAGTGCCTCTGTGTCTTCTTCTATTGCATTCAGACATATCACACAAACGTGAACATACACCTACAACAAAACAGATCTATTGGTGTGGCCCATGCTTGTTAATAGTATCAGCTAAATGAGTAACAGCAAAGATGTTGTCCTTAATTAGAATTGTAATTGTTTCAACCCTGAAAATATAGGACAGTGAATTAAACATTACCATGAACTGTGGAAGGGAAAGTGGTCTTCCATTTTTTCATAATCTTATCACTCCCTTTCTCCCTGTCCCGCCACTTTCCTTTGCTCCCTCACTGTTAGCCAATCAATCAATCAATATATTTATAGAGCGCGCTACGTACTCGTTAGGGTTTCAAGGCGCTGAGGGGGGGTAAGCTGCTACTGGTCGAAGAGCCAGGTCTTGAGGAGTCTTCTGAAGGCGAGTAGGTCCTGGGTCCGTCGCAGGTTGGTTGGAAGAGTGTTCCATGTCTTGGCGGCGAGGTAGGAGAAGGATCTGCCGCCGGATGTCTTTCGGTGGATGCGGGGACGGTGGCGAGTGCGAGGTCTGCGGACCGGAGCTGACGGGTGGGGGTGTAGAAGCTGAGTCTGTTGTTGAGGTAAGCAGGTCCGGTGTTGTGGAGTGCTTTGTGTGCGTGGGTGAGGAGCTTGAAAGTGATCCTCTTGTCAACGGGGAGCCAGTGAAGGTCTCTCAGGTGGGGTGTGATGTGGTTGCGGCGGGGTACGTTGAGCATCAATCGGACAGAGGCGTTTTGGATGCGTTGGAGGCGCCGCAGGTGTTTTGTCGGGATGCCTGTGTAGAGTGCGTTGCCGTAGTCTAGCCTGCTGCTGACGAGGGCCTGTGTCACTGTTTTTCTTGTGTCTGTTGGGATCCACTTGTAGATCCTGCGGAGCATGCGGAGAGTGCTGTAGCGGGAGGAGGAGACTGCGTTGACCTGTTTTGACATGGAGAGGGAGGAGTCGAGGATGAAGCCCAGATTGCGTGCGTGGTCGGTTGGTGTTGGTGGGGTTCCTAGAGATGTTGACCACCAGGAGTCGTCCCAGGCGGAGGGTTTGGGTCCAAGGATGAGGACCTCCGTCTTGTCCGAGTTCAGTTTCAGGCGGCTGTTTCTCATCCATTCGGCAACGGCCTGCATTCCCTCGTGGAGGTTGGACTTGGCGGTGTGCGGGTCTTTGGTGAGGGAGAGGATGAGCTGGGTGTCGTCGGCGTAGGAGATGACGTTGAGGTTGTATTGGCGGGCTACTTGAGCGAGGGGTGCCATGTAGATGTTGAATAATGTTGGGCTGAGGGATGAGCCCTGGGGTACGCCGCAGATGATTTTGGTGTCTTTGGAGCGGAAGGGAGGGAGGCGGACTCTCTGGGTTCTGTCGGAGAGGAAGGATGTAGTCCACACGAGGGCTTTCTCTTGTATTCCGGCTTCGAAGAGGCGGGTTCTCAGAGTGTGATGGCATACCGTGTCGAAGGCGGCTGATAGGTCCAGGAGGATGAGGGCTGATGTTTCGTCGTTGTCCATTTGGCGTCTGATGTCGTCTGTGGTGGCGAGGAGCGCGGTCTCGGTGCTGTGGTTTTGTCAGAAGCCGGACTGGGAGGGGTCCAGGATGTTGTTGTTTTCGAGGTGGTGAGTCAGTTGTGCGTTGACGATTTTCTCGATGACCTTCGCAGGGAACGGGAGTAGGGAGATGGGTCGGAAGTTCTTAAGGTCCTGGGGGTCTGCTTTGGGCTTCTTAAGGAGGGCGTTGATTTCGGCGTGTTTCCAGCTTTCCGGGAATGTTGCTGTTTCGAAGGAGATGTTGATGACCTTCCGTAGTTGGGGAGCGATGGCTGCGTTCACTTCGTTGTACACGTGGTGGGGGCATGGGTCTGACGGTGATCCGGAGTGGATGGAATTCATGAATTTACGTGTCTCGGTGTTGCTGACGTTGGCCCAGGAGGTTAGGCGATCGGAGCGGGTGGTATTAGTGGGGGTGGTGTCTGGCGTGGTGGGGGCAGCTGTGGTGTTGAAGCTGTCGTGGATGTCGGTGATCTTTTGGTGGAAAAATCTGTCCAGAGAGTCTCAGAGCTCTTGTGAGGGTGGAATGTCGTTGACATTGGCGCTGGGGTTGGAGAGTTCTTTCACGATGCTGAAGAGCTCTTTGCTGTCGTGTGCATTGTTATCTAGGCGATCTTTTAAGGAGGATCTTTTGGCTAGTCTGATTAGTTGGTGGTGTCTGCGGGTAGCCTCTTTGTGGGCCGTGAGGCTGTCTGGTGTGTGTTCAGTGAGCCATTTATTCTTAAGTTTCCGTCAAATTCTCTTGGAGGTCTGGAGCTCTTCAGTGAACCAGGTGGCTTTTTTGGTGGCTTGGTTGTTGGAGGTCTTCTTGAGTGGTGCAAGTGAGTTGGCGCAGTCGTTGATCCACTGTCTGAGGTTGTGGGCAGCGGTGTCTGGGTCGGTGAGGTCGTTAGGCGGGTTCTGGGCAAGGGCACTGGTCAGCTGGTCTTGGGTGACTTTGCTTCAGTGACGGCGGGGTGGCTGTAGGGTACGGTGGTGCTTGACCTGTTTCTGGAAGGTGAAGTGGATGCAGTGGTGGTCGGTCCAGTGGAGTTCGGTGGTGTGGTTGAAGGTGATGTGGGCACTTGTGGAGAAGATGGGGTCGAGCGTGTGGCCGGCTGCATGGGTGGGTGTGGTGACGAGTTGTCTGAAGCCGAGGTTGGCAAGGTTGTCGATCAGGGTGGTGGAGTTGATGTCGTTGTTGTTCTCGAGGTGGAAGTTAAGGTCCCTGAGGAGGATGTAGTCTGTAAAGGCGAGTGGCGAGGTCAGAGATAGAGTCGCTGAAAGGTGCCCGTGGTCCTGGGGGTCTGTAGGCGAGCGTTTCCTCTGAGGGTGGTGTTGGGGTCAGTATGTATTTGGAAGTGCAGATGTTCGGCGGTCTTGAGGGTGTCGTCTGTGTGGGTGTGGACCTTGAGGGTGGCCTTGTGGGCGATGGCTATTCCTCCTCCGATTCCGTTTGTGCGATCCCTGCGGGTGATCATGTAGCCCTCCGGGATGGCTATGGCGATGTCGGGCGCCGAGGAGTCGTTCCACCAGGTTTCGGTAAGGAAGGCCACGTCTGGGGCTGAGGTGTCGAGCAGGTCCCAGAGCTCGATGGCGTGCTTGCGTGCGGAGCGGGTGTTAAGGAGTATGCAGTGGAGGTGGCTGGTTCTGGTCTTTGGAGGTTTGGTGGTTCTGTCGCAGGTGAATCTGCAGTTATGGCAGGAGAAGGGTCCGTGGGTATTTCTTGGTGAGGACTGGAAGCATGCTGTGGAGCGGCCAGGGTTGAGGGCGTTGAGGTCGCTGGCAGTGTAGTGGCGTCTGGAGGTGCGGGCTTCCGTGGACCGGGGGTGGCGCTGGGCGCGGTCCAGGCGCGGATGGGCTTGCCTCTGGCGCACCAACGGCGCGGTCGCACAGCGACCGCCATTAAAAAGGGGAGGAGGGAGGGAGGAGCAGCTGGGAGGCGTGGACGAATGGGAGCTTGAGGGGGGCGGGCCGCTGGGATGCAGCGGCAGGAAAAGGAGATGGCTCGGGGAAGCCGAGGCGCTGGGGGGGGGCAGGGGGTCACACGGGGCGGGGAAAAAAAGTAAAAAACAAACAGCTAATACTAGGCAAAACACGGAGAAACAAACAGCTAGGACAAGGCAAAACCCGCAAAAAACAAACGGCTAAGACAAGGCTCAACACGGAGAAAACAAACGGCTAAGACAAGGTAAAACCCGCAAAAAACAGACAGCTAAGACAAGGCAAAACATGGAGAAAGCAAACAGCTAAGACAAGGCTCAACACGGAGAAAACAAACAGCTAAGACAAGGCAAAACACGCAAAAAACAGATAGCTAAGACAAGGCAAAACACGGAGAAAGTAAACGGCTAAGACAGGGCTAAACGACGGAGAAAACAGACGGCTAAGACAAGGCAAAACACGGAGAAAACAAACAGCTAATACACGGTAACTCAGGACAAGGTAAACACACACAGTGATTACAAGACGGCACTTACCACTAGACACCAGGGATGGCCAGTAGGGAGCAGCGAAGGGGGGGGGGGGGGGGGGAGGACACAGGGACAGCTGGGTGTTGCTGTACACGCGGGAGCGATCCAGTGGCCACAGAGGTCAAAGCCACTTACACTCCTCTCCCTACATATCTTACACGTCACACTCCATCCTTCTGCGTGTGCGTTCGTGGGTCGCCCCTTTCCCCACATCCCCACCCACTCTCTCGCTGTCCTCCTCTGTAAACACACTAGTTGTTTCCCTATGGTTTTGCCAATGTTTTGACAGCTGTGTACACCTCATTCACACATTTTCATGTACTATTATCAAATGTATGAACGATGCTCTCTGCTGTGTGCGGGAGGCCATGGTTTGGGTGAGTATGTAGCCTGAACACCTGCATGACACACCGACAGGCAGAAATTCTTACTGAGTCCAGACTCAACCCCAGAGTTCCCAAATGTGCCCAGTCTTGCCCACCCACCCTTAACGTGAAGTTACCAAGAGGCAAATCAGTTCAGAGTATGCACTATACAAGAGGCATGACTACAGAAAAACTACACAAACTACAGAAATAAAACATAGCGGGAAAAAATATATGCAAGATGAAGTAAAACGTGGAATACAAACAGGGACCGCTTGTTGACATGGATTATTACTCTAAGGTTTTAGCATTTCTTAGTGTGCTCTGCAGAGAGATCAACACCTGGATAAGCATGTATTCTGAACTCCTGTATGACCTAGTGACAGGCGATGTCACATGTTTCATGATAGTACAACAGAAACAACTTCGTCCGGAAAATGTAAATACTTTTTGAAAATGCAAGCTAAAGTAACATGTTTTTCTAACTGTTTGGTTTTCCTGAACCCCTCGCTACGGAGTCTAATGTTTGTCATACAGAATGAGGCTAGTGCTACTAATGTTCGTATGTCTCACCATCCCGAATAGCCGTGGGAGAGAGCTGCATGGACTGCCTCGAACAATGGGAGTGACTCCATGACCTTGACCCCGGTCTCTTGCTACCTCTTGTCCACAAGGAATACGGGTTCTGTCCCTCGACACAAACCGTTCCTCTGCGGCGCGATCGAGTAGGTGATCTGTCCCAGTGATCCACAGATTCTGCGTGCCCGGCCGCGCGTAGGTGCCAACCGGGGGGCACAGGTGATGTAAGCGAGGCTCGTGGGAAAAAAAAAACAGACAACATCACATTATCTGGAAGATGTAAATACTCTTACGTAATGCAAGAAAAAACAAAACGTGAAATGTGAAAAGGAACTGCATTGCTGAAATAGATTAACAAGGGATTGCTGCTTTTAACTATCGAGAGCTGGGTGCAACACACGATAGTCACGGGCTGTCACCTGCTCTCTGATCTGGAATCCATGGGCACGGAAGTGATACTGACTTCACTCTCTGGAAGATAACTGCACCTCACCCTCATGCCACGCTGCCTGCCCGGGTGCACTTTGCAGCAATCAATCGGGGCCCACTCACAGTTAACCAGACCCGATTATCAGGATACTACATCATTTGAGGAGAGGAGGGGAGTCATTAATTTGAGCTTGTGGTTGTAGTTGCGGCCCATCATTAATTATTTTTGGGGGCTGGCGCTTACTTTTCCTCATCAGTCTTTGATCCAGAGCAATAGAGAGAAAAACACAAAAGGGGTAAGAGAGGAGGACGACAGTGATGGAAAACAGCAACAAAGGGAAAGAGCAGTGATAAAAGAGAACCTGCAGGAGTGAAGTAAAAGGCAGGGAGTGTCCCATGGTGGGTTAAAGAGGCATGAAGTTAAATCACGACTGTGCATCCTTGCCATTCAATACCCTGACCCTCAGTGGCCCCTACCTCAGGCACCTGAGCAAAACGTTGGACCCCAGCACTTATGTTTTTACCAATTAATCCATGAAGGAGGGTATGAAGCAACCCTCGCTGTGCTACTTTGTGCTATTAACCATTTGGCAGATACTACGTAAACAAGCTGGGCCCAGGCTGCGATGGTGTGGGATCCAGGGTAATCACTCCCATTTCCTCAAAGCGGGCCTAGCTGACGCTCAAACTCCTTGGGGCTGCACAGTAAACACGATGCCAACCACCACCTTTGGGATGAAAAAATACCCCATCTGTTGGCAGACGTGTACTCCTGTCCTGAGTGCTCAGCTGCAAAGATATCTGGATCCTTGACACCAGTTGTTGCTCATGGGCAAACAAGCATCATGAGTGTGCACCATGACCCAGGCCTGTCTCATGGATAGTGGTCTTGTTAGACCAGAGTGGCTGCCCAAAGTGTTAAACTCTTAGTGGTAAAGAGTTACTTTTTTCTGCCTGCCGGCCAAGACCAAAGGACCCTTTGAGGAGGAGGATCAGAGTGCTTGGAGGGAGAGAGGTCCAATAGGGCCTTGTCAAGTAGACCCCGAAAGGGAAGTGATAAGGACTACAGCACCGATTGGGCCATCAAGCCCTTGTCCATGATATGGTCGTCATGAAGATCAGTACTGATGCACTAATTGTGCCTTTGCCTGACTGCTGCTCAAAGTCGGTGACCCCAGATGCCAAAGGGCACTGCTGTGAAGAGTAAGAACCATCTCCCTGGTACAGCGTGCAACAACAGCACCTAATAAAACATTAGAAACCAAGCAGCTGCCCAAGACCTACCGTCGGGATCAGAGGAACTTACAGTACCACTGGAGAAGCACTGTGGACACCAAGCTGCCTTGTCTGCAGCAGTGAGACTGCTGTTTATTGCTGGCGTCTGCCCCACTCTACTCTGATGCCAGACTGTCGAAAGCTCTTGGGTCTTCCATATCAAAACACCAAAGGGAGCCAGTAAGACTAATCGCTGGCCCGCAGAGCCCTGTGGGAAATCGATCTGACTAACAGGGCTGGGACACTTTGACTTCTACAAAGCCACTGTGAAACATTTAGGACTCATACTCGCTAATGGCCCTAACCTGAATATTACCTCACATAAATGGGTAATAACCACTGTCAGTAGATGGGGGAGTGGGACTCAGGATCTTACCCAGACAAGACTAGAGTGCTGGCCCTATGAAGAATGTGTATTTTTTTTGGTGTGCCGTGTTTCACTTTATATTTGTATATAAATACTACTTTTGTCATAAAAGTGCTTTGTGGTAGGCTCGATGTAAAAAGGAAAGATGCGATCAGAATCTGCATTCAGCAGCTAAAATCGGACATGAAAAATATGTTCCAATGACTCTTTGCAGTAAGACATACTCTGCAGACCAAGCAGTAAAAATAGAGGGCTTTTTTGCCCTAAATTCCACATTTGGAGAAGAAGTAACAGTAGCCTATTTATTTTATGGATAATAAGGTTTGTACTTGCTGCATGCAAATACTCTTACTTAGGGGAACACGGATAAGAATCAATAATAAACATGTTACAGTAATTCAGAGTCACCAAAGCACTGGATACAGTATATGATGTGACTGAATCTGCAACAGTTCTAGTGAGCCTTGGAATGTGCCTGTCTAAACATTCTGCCATGGCTTATCAAATGATTTCACTTCAGGACAGATCACCTTCTGAATAGCAGCTTTTAATGACAGACTCACTTCTTAGATGGGAACAGAATTGTAAAAAAGCAGTTTTTAGGTCTCACCTGTGACAGCGGAGGCACTGTCACAAGACATTTTGTATTAACCTCGCTTAAAAGGGGCTTGGAGCCCACCCATTAATTACCATTCATTGTCCCACTCTTAGTTGCTGGCTCCTGATTGTCAGTGAGTGCCAGTTTAATTTTATTTCCGTTTGTTCTACCTTCTGTGGAACATGGACCAAGTACTGATTGTTTTTTATTAGTGTCCTTCCGCTTCTCACAGTGGAATTGAGTTACTATCTTTTACTTCCTCTGCCATTGTTGCTTAAACACCATCCCTCCTTTTAAGTCGTTGCTTGTTGATCTCATGCCCGCCTTGAAAAACATCCTGTGTGGTGTGTGTGTTTGGTGCTCGTGAACTATCATCTTCACAGTTTACAATTTCAGAGTGTCTGGGGAGACTGCCCTCCCCTCATGCAATAATTTTAAACCCTCCACCTTCCAGTCCCAGCTCAGACTTTGAAGGCGATTTATACTTAGGCAGATGGTCTACCATTGTGCCATGGAGATGGAGTAAAATACTCTGACCCCATGGCAGAGGGGCAGCCTGGCTAATTTATAAATGACCGCCAAGCAGGCACTAATTTATTAAAGCATTGTCAGGAACCGCCGTCACGGCGGTTCCTTTCAGTGCATTTACTCTTTGCAACAGGGCTACATCAACTAGATGCAGCCCTGTACCAAACAGTATTTTTTTATTTACAAAAATAAAATCCCCAAATTAGATTTTCTTTCTGTAGATAAAAAAAAGAATGCTCCTTAACCATGATAGTCATCTCCCATGGCGGCTGTAGCATTAGATGCATTTTATTGCTCCTCACCTCCTGGGAGTGAAAGACAGTAAAAAAAAAATGCTATATGTCTGCCCATCCTAATTGGGCAGGTGGACATATAGCCATTTCTCTGACAACCCTTACCCCCCACAGGGCTGTTTGAAAAGTCTGGCCACAACGAAGACAGAGTAGTCTCTGCCATGGCCAAACTTAAGGGCCGCCCGTATATAGACCTGCCGGGGGGGGGGGGGGGGGGGTGGGGGGGGCATTATGTTGGTAGGGAGGGAGGGCCGTTGCTTCTGCAATGGAGTTCCCTTCCCACTAACATGTAAATCAGACCAATAGTCTCATGCTTTAGTGTGTCCGTGACCAAGTGATTCTCTAAACCAATAACCTCCCCAACAAGCTTGCATTAGTTAGATGCACGAGTTGAAAGGCATTGAAATAGTAATTGGGCCTATTAGGTTGCCTGCAGCTTGTTCTTTGTAATTGGTTGACTTTTGTTCTAAAGGACGTCACATGTTTTTCTTATTATGGCCTTGATCTTGCCAAATCTGGGCATTTTGAGACCTTTCATTGCAAAAGGGGACTTGAGTGGCTATCATTTTATGCTGGTAGATGTATGTTCCATTTTCTTTAACCGTCAAATGACATGCTGTCCTTTAATCAGTAGATCTGCCAGAAGTATTTGTTTACTTTGAAAAGCATGGCCTGAGAAAAAAAATCTCCCTTCATTGTTTCACAAAGAGTTGAGGTTACAAAATCTGTGCCAACAACAACGAAAACCCGTTGGTTCACACTGCACTGCGCATCAGGTGCCTCTGGGCAGCTATAGTACTCCCCCCACCTTTTTTTTTTTTAAATAAACCACAACCCACAGTTGGCAACACACGGGTTTCAAGTCTAACTAAATGATTCACTGCCATGCTGCACATACTGACAGAGTTGATTTACTTTAGATAATACGCTTGCAAGCTCTGCCAATGTCGGATTCGCGCTATCGCGACTAATTAATCACTCATTCAGTTTGTAATAGAGTGCATTTTTGGTATATGTTTCATGATTTATGGAGTGTCTTGGACATGATTAACATGCTTTATACAAAAACATACTGTGCTTTAAATTGGTTTATGTTTGCAAGATTACTGACTGGACATAACATTCTAGCATAAAAATAACATTATCTTGCACAGCATTTTTTGCTTGTTTTGGTCGCTCCTATTGTGCCTTCTCCTGTTAAAGTGTACATTGTGCAAAAACAACAAGTGATGGACGGAATGCTGAACATTGTCGAACATTCACCCCCAGTCACAGATCTGGGTTTAATCCATCGTTTTTTTGCTGCCCATGCCATTCCAGTTTGGACCCAGCCATATGCAAATCAGTCTTGACCCTGTTCCCCATGGGAACAGTCCAGCCCGAACTGCTAGGCCAGGTCTTCCCTGGACTGGAAACAAGCATCCTGGGACCGGTTTCGGGGTTTCACCCCTCATCAGCCAGGCTAGCTTGAATCCAGTGGCA
Source organism: Pleurodeles waltl (assembly GCF_031143425.1). Classification (NCBI taxonomy): domain Eukaryota; kingdom Metazoa; phylum Chordata; class Amphibia; order Caudata; family Salamandridae; genus Pleurodeles; species Pleurodeles waltl. Next base: position 333,444,319 of record NC_090443.1, read on the forward strand.
TGGGAAGCACGGGACCCACGTCTGGGCATACCCTTCCCACTTAGGGCGAAAAATGCAAAAACAACAAGTGATGGACGGAATGCTGAACATTGTCGAACATTCACCCCCAGTCACAGATCTGGGTTTAATCCATCGTTTTTTTGCTGCCCATGCCATTCCAGTTTGGACCCAGCCATATGCAAATCAGTCTTGACCCTGTTCCCCATGGGAACAGTCCAGCCCGAACTGCTAGGCCAGGTCTTCCCTGGACTGGAAACAAGCATCCTGGGACCGGTTTCGGGGTTTCACCCCTCATCAGCCAGGCTAGCTTGAATCCAGTGGCATGGGAAGCACGGGACCCACGTCTGGGCATACCCTTGAACATTGTCGAACATTCACCCCCAGTCACAGATCTGGGTTTAATCCATCGTTTTTTTGCTGCCCATGCCATTCCAGTTTGGACCCAGCCATATGCAAATCAGTCTTGACCCTGTTCCCCATGGGAACAGTCCAGCCCGAACTGCTAGGCCAGGTCTTCCCTGGACTGGAAACAAGCATCCTGGGACCGGTTTCGGGGTTTCACCCCTCATCAGCCAGGCTAGCTTGAATCCAGTGGCATGGGAAGCACGGGACCCACGTCTGGGCATACCCTTCCCACTTAGGGCGAAAAATGCAAAAACAACAAGTGATGGACGGAATGCTGATCATTGTCGAACATTCACCCCCAGTCACAGATCTGGGTTTAATCCAAAGTTTTTTTGCTGCCCATGCCATTCCAGTTTGGACCCAGCCATATGCAAATCAGTCTTGACCCTGTTCCCCATGGGAACAGTCCAGCCCGAACTGCTAGGCCAGGTCTTCCCTGGACTGGAAACAAGCATCCTGGGACCGGTTTCGGGGTTTCACCCCTCATCAGCCAGGCTAGCTTGAATCCAGTGGCATGGGAAGCACGGGACCTACGTCTGGGCATACCCTTCCCACTTAGGGCGAAAAATGCAAAAACAACAAGTGATGGACGGAATGCTGAACATTGTCGAACATTCACCCCCAGTCACAGATCTGGGTTTAATCCATCGTTTTTTTGCTGCCCATGCCATTCCAGTTTGGACCCAGCCATATGCAAATCAGTCTTGACCCTGTTCCCCATGGGAACAGTCCAGCCCGAACTGCTAGGCCAGGTCTTCCCTGGACTGGAAACAAGCATCCTGGGACCGGTTTCGGGGTTTCACCCCTCATCAGCCAGGCTAGCTTGAATCCAGTGGCATGGGAAGCACGGGACCCACGTCTGGGCATACCCTTCCCACTTAGGGCTAAAAATGCAAAAACAACAAGTGATGGACGGAATGCTGAACATTGTCGAACATTCACCCCCAGTCACAGATCTGGGTTTAATCCATCGTTTTTTTGCTGCCCATGCCATTCCAGTTTGGACCCAGCCATATGCAAATCAGTCTTGACCCTGTTCCCCATGGGAACAGTCCAGCCCGAACTGCTAGGCCAGGTCTTCCCTGGACTGGAAACAAGCATCCTGGGACCGGTTTCGGGGTTTCACCCCTCATCAGCCAGGCTAGCTTGAATCCAGTGGCATGGGAAGCACGGGACCCACGTCTGGGCATACCCTTCCCACTTAGGGCAAAAAATGCAAAAACAACAAGTGATGGACGGAATGCTGAACATTGTCGAACATTCACCCCCAGTCACAGATCTGGGTTTAATCCATCGTTTTTTTGCTGCCCATGCCATTCCAGTTTGGACCCAGCCATATGCAAATCAGTCTTGACCCTGTTCCCCATGGGAACAGTCCAGCCCGAACTGCTAGGCCAGGTCTTCCCTGGACTGGAAACAAGCATCCTGGGACCGGTTTCGGGGTTTCACCCCTCATCAGCCAAGCTAGCTTGAATCCAGTGGCATGGGAAGCACGGGACCCACGTCTGGGCATACCCTTCCCACTTAGGGCGAAAAATGCAAAAACAACAAGTGATGGACGGAATGCTGAACATTGTCGAACATTCACCCCCCAGTCACAGATCTGGGTTTAATCCATCGTTTTTTTGCTGCCCATGCCATTCCAGTTTGGACCCAGCCATATGCAAATCAGTCTTGACCCTGTTTCCCATGGGAACAGTCCAGCCCGAACAGCTAGGCCAGGACTTCCCTGGACTGGAAACAAGCATCCTGGGACTGGTTTCGGGGTTTCACCCCTCATCAGCCAGGCTAGCTGGAATCCAGTGGCATGGGAAGCACGGGACCCACGTCTGGGCATACCCTTCCCACTTAGGGCGAAAAATGCAAAAACAACAAGTGATGGACGGAATGCTGAACATTGTCGAACATTCACCCCCAGTCACAGATCTGGGTTTAATCCATCGTTTTTTTGCTGCCCATGCCATTCCAGTTTGGACCCAGCCATATGCAAATCAGTCTTGACCCTGTTCCCCATGGGAACAGTCCAGCCCGAACTGCTAGGCCAGGTCTTCCCTGGACTGGAAACAAGCATCCTGGGACCGGTTTCGGGGTTTCACCCCTCATCAGCCAGGCTAGCTTGAATCCAGTGGCATGGGAAGCACGGGACCCACGTCTGGGCATACCCTTCCCACTTAGGGCGAAAAATGCAAAAACAACAAGTGATGGACGGAATGCTGAACATTGTCGAACATTCACCCCCAGTCACAGATCTGGGTTTAATCCATCGGTTTTTTGCTGCCCATGCCATTCCAGTTTGTCAGCACTCCGTCCATCATCTTTTTGTGTTACTAATGTTGCCCTAAGTGGGAAGGGTATGCCCAGACGTGGGTCCCTTGCTCACTGTGCCACTGGAATCAAGCTAGCCTGGCTGAAGAAGGGTGATACCCTGAAACCGGTCCCAGGATGCTTGTTTCCGGTCCAGGGAGGACCTGGCCTGGCAGTTCGGGCTGGACTGTTCCCATGAGGAACAGGGTCAAGACTGATTTGCATATGGCTGGGTCCAAAATGGGGTGTCATGGTGAGCAAAAGAACGATGGATTAAACCCAGATCTGTGACTGGGGGTGAGTGTTTGCATTGTCAGCACTCCGTCCATCATCTTTTTGTGTTACTAATGTTGCCCTAAGTGGGAAGGGTATGCCCAGACGTGGGTCCCTTGCTCACTGTGCCACTGGAATCAAGCTAGCCTGGCTGAAGAAGGGTGATACCCTGAAACCGGTCCCAGGATGCTTGTTTCCGGTCCAGGGAGGACCTGGCCTGGCAGTTCGGGCTGGACTGTTCCCATGAGGAACAGGGTCAAGACTGATTTGCATATGGCTGGGTCCGAACTGGGGTGGCATGGTGAGCAAAAGAACGATGGATTAAACCCAGATCTGTGACTGGGGGTGAGTGTTTGCTTTGTCAGCACTCTGTCCATCATCTTTTTGTGTTACTAATGTTGCCCTAAGTGGGAAGGGTATGCCCAGACGTGGGTCCCTTGCTCACTGTGCCACTGGAATCAAGCTAGCCTGGCTGAAGAAAGGTGATACCCTGAAACCGGCCCCAGGATGCTTGTTTCCGGTCCAGGGAGGACCTGGCCTGGCAGTTCGGGCTGGGCTGTTCCCATGAGGAACAGGGTCAAGACTGATTTGCATATGGCTGGGTCCGAACTGGGGTGGCATGGTGAGCAAAAGAACAATGGATTAAACCCAGATCTGTGACTGGGGGTGAGTGTTTGCATTGTCAGCACTCCGTCCATCATCTTTTTGTGTTACTAATGTTGCCCTAAGTGGGAAGGGTATGCCCAGACGTGGGTCCCTTGCTCACTGTGCCACTGGAATCAAGCTAGCCTGGCTGAAGAAGGGTGATACCCTGAAACCGGTCCCAGGATGCTTGTTTCCGGTCCAGGGAGGACCTGGCCTGGCAGTTCGGGCTGGACTGTTCCCATGAGGAACAGGGTCAAGACTGATTTGCATATGGCTGGGTCAGAACTGGGGTGGCATGGTGAGCAAAAGAACGATGGATTAAAACCAGATCTGACTCCGTCCATCATCTTTTTGTGTTACTAATGTTGCCCTAAGTGGGAAGGGTATGCCCAGACGTGGGTCCCTTGCTCACTGTGCCACTGGAATCAAGCTAGCCTGGCTGAAGAAGGGTGATACCCTGAAACCGGTCCCAGGATGCTTGTTTCCGGTCCAGGGAGGACCTGGCCTGGCAGTTCGGGCTGGACTGTTCCCATGAGGAACAGGGTCAAGACTGATTTGCATATGGCTGGGTCCGAACTGGGGTGGCATGGTGAGCAAAAGAACGATGGATTAAACCCAGATCTGTGACTGGGGGTGAGTGTTTGCATTGTCAGCACTCCGTCCATCATCTTTTTGTGTTACTAATGTTGCCCTAAGTGGGAAGGGTATGCCCAGACGTGGGTCCCTTGCTCACTGTGCCACTGGAATCAAGCTAGCCTGGCTGAAGAAGGGTGATACCCTGAAACCGGTCCCAGGATGCTTGTTTCCGGTCCAGGGAGGACCTGGCCTGGCAGTTCGGGCTGGACTGTTCCCATGAGGAACAGGGTCAAGACTGATTTGCATATGGCTGGGTCCGAACTGGGGTGGCATGGTGAGCAAAAGAACGATGGATTAAACCCAGATCTGTGACTGGGGGTGAGTGTTTGCATTGTCAGCACTCCGTCCATCATCTTTTTGTGTTACTAAAGTGTACATTGTAACATAGATTACCATAGCATACTATACAATGACAAGCCATACCCTACAATGACAGGCTGTACTATACCATACTATAACATGGCAAGCCAAATCATGCCATACAATGACAGGTCATCTCACAGAATACTATATGACATGTCCTACTATACAATGACAGACTATACCATACATTGACAAGCCATACCATACCATATGACAGGCCATCCCACAACATACTATACAATGCCATGCTATACCATACTATACAACGACAGGCTATATCAGCCTCATTGTTCTCTATTGCCATTGTTGTCAGGGTGGGTGGAAGAATTAATCTTTCTAAATTCATGTTTGAAAACTATCACTTTTAAAATAATACTTCTTAAATGTGCTGATATAACCTCATATAGTAAGGAGCAATGGTTCTGCATGTTAATTAAATACCCTTTTTGAATTTTAAATAGACTTTATCATATTTGTACAGGTTTGTTGCAAGGTGTCTTCACTTTACCTTAAAATAAGTTCTCGCCTGTTTATTTAGCATGTTTTTAATGTTTGTATTGAGTCCAGTTCTTCTGTTGACCAAGAGGCCTCATGTAAATATCGGGACGGCTGCATGCGGCCCCGGGCCACACTTTGAGAATCACTGGTTTATTCAATACTAAGATTGTTAAAATGTTATCTATTCTACAGCCAGAGGTTCTAAATCCATTTGACTGAAGGGTAGAAAATCTCTCTGTAGGGGTTCTTAATATCCGGGGGAGGAAGACAAATTCACCCACTGGTCACTGCACAGGTTTATCATATAGTTTTATTTTGATTTTCTTTCTGTCATGAGGGTTTTCAAACAAATCAAATATTTTCAGTCTATTTAGGTGTTTCCTTCTTCTTTTGTCCTTTTTCTTTTTGTCTGGTTGGGTTCCAGTTTTTCTTAAGGTAGAGTGATGTTCTTTCCTTTTCTTTGTTTTCCTCTCTGTTTTAGGGTTCTCTTCCGGTGAAGTTGTCCACCATTGTAGGGCCCAGGGAAAAAGAACAAAACTGAAAACAAAGGTAAGTGAACCTTTTCTTTCCTGTCGCTATATCTCATTTAAGGGGTAGGGTGTGCGGGGGAAACACCAAACAAGTGAGGATAGGCCCTTGTAATAGAAGGTGTAGGCTGAAATCATAGGCAAGTATACCTACTTGTGAATAAGCAAAAACAGAACCAAGAAGAAAAAAATATATATTCCAAGAGAGTTATTATTTTTATTTCTATAACGTAAGTAATTCTTTGTGGAGCCCAGGTGTGTCCTATCCAAATAACAAAACACTTTGCCACTTCTGTCCTACTATTTTAGGGAGGTGACTCCTCTCCCAGCGGTGTTAATCCCACTTCCACCTTCCCTCCCCCTACCACCAGTATCCTGATGGATTTCGAAGGCAGGCACGTACCTGCGTAAGCCACGTCCCTCCAGGGATGTGGCTGGTTCTGTTGCCGTCTGTCCGGACCCTTCGTGGCGGTGTTTCCCGGGACTGCGTCTCAGAGCATGTTGAACCGGCTCCTCTCGGGCGTCTCACTGCTGGTTTCTGTCCCGTTGTCGGCTCTCCTCCTCTCTTCCTCCCGGAGCGCGCCATCTGCCTCGCTCTCTGTTCCTTTTACCCTGGATATCCGAGTGTTCGACGGTGCCCCCGGGGTACCGTTCGACAGGTCCCGGGACATCAACGCTGAACAGGGTTGTGCCGACCCTGTTACACTCTCATTTCCGAAGTTTGCAAAGCAATGTTGCCCCATAGCCTTGGCATCTATGTCTAGTAAAACAATTACATTCTTTTTTTAGTTTAGTATTTTTATTGACTAAATAATAGATATACATAAATTCCTGTGAACCAGTATACAAAGAGAAATTAGATATAATACAGTAACTAGATACTGAAATTCATGCTAACATCAGAAATACAAATAACCATATTGAGCAGCTAACTGGATTAAATAAGTGTTATTTAGAGAAAAGCTGAAAAGAGATAGTAAAATAAAGAGAGTAAAGGAATGTAAAGGAGAAAAATGAAAAGGAGTAAAGAGAAGTAAAGAGAGGCGAAGAGAAGTAAGCTGTACATACCTTAAACCTGTGCAAAGAAACTTCCCAAAACAAAAAGAAAATAACAGTAGAAATACACTGCATGAACAACAAGAACAGTATAAGCAATAAGTAACAAGCATTTACAATGCATCGTGTCTCGCGTTTGCTCGTGTTAGAGCCGATCGCGTTGTAAACTCCTAACCCGACTTTTCACCTATCGGGCAAAAGTGCATTTATGCACGTAACCTGAAAAAGTGAAATCAAGTAGGTAAAGCGCTCGACTTCTGCCAAGCGAGATCAGGCTCGTAAATTAGTTTAAAAAAAAGTCCACGAGCCCGATGGAAAACAGCGAGCCTCGCATGTTTTCTGTACTTGGTCGCTGTGCTCGAGGACGGCTAGCCACCGGAAAAGGCATGACATATGCGTGCCTCGACTAATGAAAGCAAGCTGATTTAAATAAGGAAGCCCACGAACCAATAAAAAGCACTGACGTGAAGTTGACAGGGCTCGGAGCCCTTTTCTAAATACATAAGAGTCTCCCTGCTATACGCATGCGCGAGCGCATGCAAAGCAGGCTCGACCCTAAAAATGTGTTAACAATCATCAGCGGTTGATATGTGAAAATGCTTTGGGCAATTAAGTTGCAGTAGTAGCATGCAAAGAGAAATATTTAATCAGTGGTTCCCAAAGTTCATCTCATTTTGCTGACAGATATGCAGAATATAAATTGTAACGATCCAGACAGTGATTGTAATAAACCAAGTTCCACCACTGTTGTAATGTGATATTGTCCGTAGATTTCCAATTTGAGGTAATCACATGGAGTCAATTAGCAATCAATTGATCAATCAGTTTACAGATTAGTTTATTCAGAGGCCACATACTACTTAACCCACCCAAAAATAAAACCACAATGGAAAATGGAGTGTGAACGCCAGTGATGTCCCTCATTCTTGTTCATATCTCTTCCCAAAACAGAGACAGCTTAGGATAGAGAAAAGACGTATGAAGATAGGTACTAGGAGTGGTATTGAAACACCAGCATACATCACTTTTGAGCAACTTGATTTTAAATAAGTGTACTGGTATATAATATAGTCTATTATAGAAATAATAAAGCCTTTGGGTAAGGTTGGCAAGAAGTACTGTAGAATGTATTATCTCTCATATTTTCTGCCACAATGATATAGGTCAACAAGAGATTAAGGTGGTCATTATGACATTAGCTGTGACTGTTAAAGTGGCGGTAATATTGCCAACAGGCTGGCGGTAATTACCACCAAATTATGACCATGGCGGTGATACCTCCCATAGACAGCCAATGTACCACACCAACCGCCAGGGAGTTAACACCACTGACCATGGCGGTAGCCATCAACAGCCAGTAGGCAGACAAGGTACCGTCCACCATATTATGACATAGCAAACCGCAAGGATTTCCGGGGTGGTACCAACTCCATCAAATGCCTGGCAGAAACATAACACAGAAAATGAAAGACTTACCAATAAGTACACAGAGAACTCCGCTGCTGCTATGGAACCGGAACTTTAAGTCTTCCAGATGCTCTTCTACGCCATGACCCTGCTGGAACACCAATGCCGACGAATACGATGACGGTGAGTACAACCACCTAGCACACAAGGGAGGGAGGGAGGAAAAGGAGAGTGACACACACATGCACAACACACACCATTCACACACACACACCATACACAGAACCAGCTGCCGAATTAAACCAATGTCACAGGACACACATTAAAATGAAACAAGGACCACAATGATAATCAACAAACCTGTAATTTGATGCCAACAGCCACCATATTGTCCATCTGAACACAAATGCAGGCGACAACGTCCAGAATGGGCAAATGGCCAGTCCAAAGTACAAAAGGGCCACATGGCCACAGGGCACACTCCAAGGCCCAACTTGACTCCTGACACAATCTGGAATCCACTGTTCAGGGGCATCATGTTGGAAATGGGCAGGTACCTCAGGGGTAAGGGGAGGGGTGGGGGCACCTCAGCTGAAGTTGGGAACTTGCCCACTGATTCTGGAGGGACTCCATGCCCATTTGTCTTTGGTGGGGAGTGCAAGGCCATAGTCTCTGAAGTGGGGAACTTGCCCACTGGTTCTGGAGGGGGCTCCATGCCCATATGTCTTTGTTGGGGAGTGCAAGGCCGCAGTCTCTGAAGTGGGGAACTTGCCCACTGGTTCTGGAGGGGGCTCCTTGTACAACAGTCCCTGGAGGGGGTCCTACCTGTCCTCTGCTGGAGGAGAGGGCTGCTGTGCCTCTGCTGGAGGTGAGGGCTGCTGTGCCTCAGCTGGAGGTGAGGGCTGCTGTGCCTCAGCTGGAGGTGGAGGCTCCTTGCCCTCTGCTGGAGGTGAGGGCTGCTGTGCCTGTGCTGGAGGCTGGGGCTCCTTGCCCCCTGCTGGAGGTGAGGGCTGCTGTGCCTCAGCTGGAGGTGAGGGCTGCTGTGCCAGTGCTAGAGGTCGGGGCTCCTGTGCCTCAGCTGGAGGTGAGGGCTGCTGTGCCTGTGCTGGAGGTGGGGGCTCCTTGCTCTCTGCTGGTGGAGTGGGCCTCTTGCCTTTCATTGGTGGCTGAGTGGGCCTCGTGCCTTTCATTGGTAGTTGAGTGGGAACCTTCCCTTTCATTGGTGGTTGAGTGGTAACCTTCCCTTTCTTTGCTGGTGGAATGGGATCCATGTGTCCCCTGTTGTGACGGCTCCCCTTGGCCTTTGACATGTCACTTGTATCCTTGTCTCCAGGACTAGGCTTTGCCTCCACTGTACCCATCTCCTGTCCCTTGCTTTTCACCACCCTAGTCCTCCCTTTCTGAGCCAGAGGTGTGCCCTCATAGGAGTGGCAGCCATCACACTCTGGGGCCCCTTTGTGCCAGCAGTTGATGATTTGATGGGAGCATTGGCAGACTGTTTGGCTGAGGTGCTGGGCTGGGTTGTTAGGACCCTGCTCATACGGTCAGGACGGGGTGGAGGGGAAGGGAAAAGGTCAAGTTGGGCAAGGAAAAGCTTCTTAGGGACGTTGGGGCGGGATGTGAGAGGAGGGATGGGAGTGGAGGTTGAGGGAGTGGTGGTCAGAGGTGTACGTCTGCTGAACTTGGGTACAGGTGCATGGACAGTGCATGTGTGAGGTGGATGGCTGTTGGGTGTCTGAGTGCGTGCGTTTGTGTCTCGTAGGAGGGGGGCAAACAGAGTGGGAGAGGACAAAGGGGACGCGTGGATGGATGTTGTCTGCAAGTGAGGTGTGTGTGCTGCTTGATGTGGTGATGGCGGTGGTGGCTGTTGATGTAGTGCATGCAGGTCTGAGTGCGGATGTTACTGTGAGGGAGGAGGAAGGGGGACAGTGGAGGCAGTGGATGTGGTTGTGTGTTCAACTGTCTGTTGTTTGTGAGTGCTTGTGGCCTGAAGTGTGTGGCCTGTGTTGACTGTACTACTCTTGTGTGATGTTTTGTGTGCATGCTTGTCTGTATCTGTGCCTGGGATGGGTTGGGGTTGAGGAGACTGGGACTGGGAAGTGGTAGTTGGAGGGAGTGCGGTAGGAACAGGGACATTGGCTGACATCAGAGAGGAGGTCAGAGCCTGAAATGATCTCTGTAGGGCCGCCAACCCACCATGGATGCCCTCCAGGTATGCATTGCATTGCTTCATATGGGATGCCAGCCCTTGGATGGCATTCACAATGGTTGACTGCCCTACAGAGATGCATCTCAGGAGGTCAATAGCCTCCTCACTCAGGGTAGCAGGGTTCACTGGGGCAGGGCCTGAGGTGCCTGGGGCTAAGGAGATGCCCACCCTTCTAGGTGAGCGGGCACGGGCAGCTCGGTGAGGTGCTACTGGGAGGGTGGTGCTAGTGCGTGGGTGGCAGCTGCACCTGTAGCTAGGGTGGTTCCAGAGGTGTCCGCCACCACAGGAAGCTTCCATCAGAGGAGGAATCAGAGTCAGTGTTGTCACCACCTGTTTCCACCATGGTGCTCCCCTTGCCCTCCTTCCCACTGATCCCCTTGGCGTCGGTGGACTCTGCCTCCTGGGTCCTGTGGGATGCAGTTCCCTCAGTCGCTGGTGCCCCTGCTCCTCCACCAGATAATGGTAATGCACAAATGGACAGGATAACAGAAGAAAATAGGGGGGAGAGAAAGAGAGCACTGGGTCAATTACAGCACCAACACCACAATTGGCATACACATTACCATCACACACAGGAATCAGGATTGGGCACTAAGCATCGTACTGGCATTCCATTGGCTAGGTGCCACAGCAAGATGAGAGCCAACCACCGCCAACTGCACCCCTCCTGGAACCCACTAAGCCCTGTCTCACATGGAATTCAACCTAGCTAGGTTACTAGATTTTGCTATACATCAATTTACCTTGAGCTGGATCACGCGGCAATGGCTGAGCTGGCATTAAGGAGCACCTACTGACTGAAACCCACCACTAGGAGCCCATGCCACCCAACAATAATTGTTGTCATGCTCACAGTACTCACCCCCTTGTGGCTGCTGTGCTGCCTTCAAGTGCCCATCCAGCTCTAGGTAGGCCACCGCCAGTATGCGGGCCATCAGGGGGGGTCAGGTTCCGATGGGCACCCTCCCCTCGTTAGGAGGCCATCCCCAGCTGGGCCTCTGCGGTCTTCCGTGCCCAGCGCCTCAGGTCCTCCCACCTTTTCCTACAGTGGGTGCTCCGCCTGCTATAGACCCCCAGGGTCCGCACGTCCTTGGCGATGGCATGCCACAATCCCTTCTTCTGATGGGCGCTGACCTGCAGAGGTAATACGGACAGGAGGACACCATTAACCATACAATCCAGCCTGTCACACATATGGCCCACAAATACCATTTCCATCTCCATTGGCACACACATCTCCCCGAGCCCTGCATGTACACTACCACCAGACATACCCCCCACCCAAATGACACACTGCTAGCACACACATCTCCATGCAACCTTGTCACATGCATCGTGCCCCGGTGTACTCACCTGTTGGTCTGGAGGCCAATACAGCTGTCCATACAGGGGTAGGACCCCATCCACCAGGCACTATAACTCCTCCGAAGTGAAGGCAGGGGCCCTTTCTCCGGTCACACGGGCCATGGCAGGATCCAGACACAGGTCACAGCAGCACACGCAGTGGAGGTGTTGTCCTATGAAACGTCAGGAATCAAGTGAGGTTTTAGACAGAAAATGGCAGTCACATCCAGGCTGGTGTACACCGTCTCCGCTGCCGGTGATCTCCATTGGACACTGTACTCTATAGAGCCCCATTTTAGCCAATGAGGAATAGCACGACAGTGCAAGACTGCCTTCCGACATGACACCCAATGCCGGCGGAGTTACCTCACTTCCACCTGTCCATACTTCCAGGACAGGCAGTCGCCATTTTATGGTGGTGGACAACATTCAGAAATTAGAAACTGCGTAATTGCTGTAAATTGCACATACATTGCCATTCACATTGTCCGATTACCTACATGCTCTAAGTACACTGGGGTGGTGGTTCCATTGTTCAATTTGTGACACCCTACTCACTCTTGTGTCCCTTAGATACCTACCACTGTGGAGGAATAGGAGGAGGAGAGAAGACCCTGTGTACAGACCCCTGGTGGACTTAGCTACACTAGAGGACACGCACATTATACTCACCTATAGACTGGACAGGGCCACAATCACAGAGCTGTGTGCAAAATTGGAGCCTGATCTGATATCAGCTGTCCGCCATCCCACTGGGATTCCCCCCTCTTTTGCAAGTTCTATCAGTGCTTCATTTTCCGGCAACTGGCTCTTTCCAAGTGGCAGTGGGCTTGGCAGCAGGAATGTCACAGCCAATGTTCTCAATTGTGCTGGCAAGGGTTTTTATCTGCCTTGGTCAAACACATGTGCAGCTACATCACTTTCCCCCCAAGTTGAAGATTTGGCCTCTGTGAAAGCTGGATTCTATGCAATGGGACAAATACCAAATATTATTGAGGCGATTGACGGAACACATATTGCGTCTGCCCCCCCAACCTGCCCCCCGCCACAATGAACAGGTGTTCAGGAATAGGAAGAGTTTCCACTCACTCAGGACCACATTTATACTTTTGATTTGCGTCAAAAAGTATAACGCCGGCTACCGCCATTCCAACGCACCAACCGGGCGTCATATTTATGGAATGACGGTAGCCGGCGCTGCGGCCTGGTTAGCGTAAAAATAAATGACTCTAACTGGGCAGCGGAGGCGTAAGGAAGACTGGGGCTTGTGCGCCAAAGAATGGTGCAAGTCAGGTTAGAGTCCAAAATATAGACTCTAACCTGACTAGCATAATTTTTTGACGCACAACCCCCATGGAAATGACTCCTGTCTTAGGAAAGACAGGAGTCATGCCCCCCTGCCCAATGGCCATGCCCAGGGGACTTCTGTCCCTGGGGCATGGCCATTGGCCACAGAGGCATGTAGGGGGGCACAAGTTAGGCCCCTCTATGCCACTTCTACGTAAAAAAAAACACACAAAAAAACAAACTTAGCTTTACTTACCGTAGATGGGTCCCCCCATCCATGGGTGTCCTCAAGGGGTGGGAAAGGGTGGCAGGGGGTGTCCCTGGGGGCAGGGAAGGGCACCTGTGGACTGTTTCAATGGTCGGAGACCATGGAAATGAGCCCACAGGTCCCTTAACGTCTGCCCTGACCCAGACGTTAAAAAATGACTCTAAACCGGTTTAGAGTCATTTTTTAAGCCCCCGTGCATACTATGAATAAGGCGCAAATGCCTTTGAGTCATTTTTTGCCCAGGAACGCCTACCTTGCATGCTCGATTTTAGAAGACTTTTAGAAGTTGAATTTATTTAAATGTGCCTCAATTTGTAGTTTTGGGAAAGCACCTTCCCTTCTTACCTGGATAATACTCTCTTGAGGAAGGGATATTTTTGCCGATGGTTTTCTGAGGCTCCGGTCTCATTCGGTGCAGGAAGTTTGGGCCGGTTAGAGCCCACTTCCTGTTTCTTGGCAGAAACCGCGGTTTGCAGTCTAGTGGATCTGCCTCATCAAGGGGGGATAAATGACGGCTCAAACACGGCCACGCAGCGGGCGCTCCGCTGGCGCGCCGAAGGCGCACCAAAGGCAAGCCTGTCTGCGCCCGTCTGCGCCCGTCTGCGCCAGTACGGGTCAGAGGGCCAGGAACTTTGCATCTTGCACTGGAAAAAATAGGTACACCATAGCGGAACTCAAGAATCTGGCGGGCCCCCGGTGCACGCACACACTTATCCCTGACATTACTTTTGCCTGGAGGTGTGCGCAGTGTAGCTGGACGGCGCCTATACCATTAATGGTGGGAAAGCAGAAAACCCAGGGAGTTTGGGGAGCAGGAGGAAACAATTCAGAACATGCTTTGGGTGGAGTTGTAAGGGACTTTAGAGCTGTGGGCTCTTTTGCCCTTATAAATGTTAGATCCCTCCCAAAACACAAATTTGAAATTAATGAACTTATTCTCACTCTCAACATAGACTGTCTCTTCTTAACAGAAACGTGGGCGAGGCCTGATTCGGACCCTGATTTTATTGAGGCGGCCCCTACCGGCTTCTCTTTCTATGACAGGAATTGAGGAAGAGGAGGAGGCCTGGCCATTATTTGCAGGTCTGAGTTTACCTGCACTTGGAATAGTGCTAGCCACATGCCAGAGGTCTGCGAAGCTATGGCCTTTAAACTCCTCCTTGACAAATCTCTGGTCTTTGAAGGCCTGTTAATTTAACGGCCCCCCGGCCCTGCTTCTAGGTTCCTCTCGATATGGACTTCATTATTGGAACCTTTAATCATGGCCCCTAAAGCAATCATCCTGGGAGATTTTAACATCCATTTTGATAACACGAGTGATTTGCTGGTTGTGGAATTTCTCAACCTTATGGCGGCTCTGGATTGGGTCCTAAAGGACGGGATGGCCACTCATAGAGCTGGCCATACTCTAGATGGGATTTTTACCCACCCCGAGGAAGAATTTTATCTTTCAACGACCCCGTTAGAATGGACGGATCACGCTCTCCTGACGTTTAAATTTTTGGTCAGGCAGCAGCCTATAATACCCATTCCTCAGAAAAAACTGATAAGATCCTGGAGAAATATTGAAGCAGAACCTCTGAAAATAACATTAATACATAATTGGAATGATCTAAAGGCGTCCACGCTGTCACCACTTGCTAGATTCAATCTGGGCATTACACAGGCAATGGACTTGCTAGCACCGTCGAGGATCTTTGTTCCCCGCACTAGGAAAAAACCAAATCAACCATGGTTCTCTCAAGACCTCAAAATTTTACAGAGAATATACCGGCAGAAGGAGCGCTGTTGGAAACTCAGCTCTCGAGAAACCGAGAGGGTGGAGCTAAAGCTCGCACTAAACATTTACAAAGAAGCCTGTCGGGTAGCCAAATCGGATTATTTCACACGTAAAATTAGCGAGGCAGCCAACTCTTCTTGAGAGCTATTTAGAACCATCAATGTTCTCACCACTCCCTCAGGTACTCCTAAAGTAGAAAATTCCCAAGACTTTTGCAATAAAGTAGCTAAATTCTTTGAATGTAAAGTTCTCGATATCTACTCTAGCTTTAGGTTGGACAAGGAACAAGCCAATTCCCCTCCCTGGTTAGCTACACACCTGCACCCTGTGGTGACACTAAACGGGTTGCCAGACAAGCCACTTTTACTCTCAAGGTTTAAGATGCCATCTCAAGAGGCTATGTGTAAGCTACTCTTGGAATGTAAATCAGGTTCCCCTATGGATCCCTGCCCCCGGCCATCCTCCAATTAGTTCCAGAGCTAGCGGCATCTATGCTGGCCCCTATTATTCAGGAAGTTCTCACAACGGGCTTGTATCCTAGGGCATGTAAAGAAACTACTATTATTCCGTTAAAAAAGAAGGTGGCTGGCAAACCCGATGACCTGACGAATCTACGCCCAATAGCCCTTCTTCCCTATGCGGCCAAAATCCTGGAAAAACATCTTAATAAAGAATTGGTTGATTTCCTGTCTGCCTCAAAGGGCTTAGACAGCTCGCAACATGGTTTTCGGAAATCCCACAGCACGGAATCAGCTCTCATTGCATCATCTGACACTATACGCAGATTGGTGGATGAGAGGCAGGGGGTCTTTCTGGTGCTACTGGACCTGTCGGCAGCATTTGACACCATTGCCCCTCACATCCTGCTAGACCGTCTTCATCAGGTAGGCATTAGAGACCAGGCCCTTAAGCTGATTGAATCTTTTCTATCAGACAGGTGGGCCACAGTTAGCAGTGGCGATTTTAGATCCCCTGCCTACCTCTTGCCGTGTGGGGTTCCTCAGGGCTCTTCTCTCAGCCCTACGCTGTTTAACGTGTACGTGGCACCGCTGGCAGAGCTGGTTCGCTCTTTCGGCTTTATTCCCACTTCGTATGCAGACGACACTCAGATTATTATCCCTATTAATAAAGACTTGGAGGAAGTGGCCATCCGCTTCAACGCCTGTATGACAGCAGTGAATAATTGGATGAAGACCAACTGGTTGAAACTCAATTGTGAAAAAACTGAGATTCTTTGCTTAGGAATTGGAAGGGAACATTGGTCTTCTAGCTGGTGGCCTGAAGAATGTGGAACTCTCCCTGTACCACGGTCTACCTCAAGAAATTTAGGATTATTGTTTGACGATCAATTGTCATTCAAACCTCAGGTCAACCAGATAATTAAGACTTGTATGTGGACTATGAAGAAATTAAAAAAAATATTTCCTTTCATTCCACTACCTTGCAGAACTACTGCCATTCTGGCTTTAGTCATTTCTAGATTGGACTATGGGAATGCGCTTTTGCTCAACCTGGATAAAGAATCACTGAACAAGCTACAGTTAATGCAGAACACTGCTGCTAGGCTTTTATTAAAATTGCCTCGCGGGGCCTGTATCAAGAGGTGCCTTAGAGATCTACACTGGCTTCCGGTAATCCAGCGGCTCTCTTTTAAGGCTCTCTGCATCACCCACAAGGCTGTCCATGGGATTGGGCCTAAGGCTTTAACCACCAAGCTGCAATGGTACAGGCCTAATCGGTTGTTGCGATCGGCCTTTTCCTATCGAATTCAAACATCCCGCACTAAGAAAGTGAAGTGGGGAGATAGAGCATTTACCATCGCGGCTGCTAAAATCTGGAACTCTTTACCATTGGACATGAGGCAAGAACATAACTATCTAATATTCAGGAGACTGGTCAAGACTTGGCTTTTTCCGCAATAAGTCTGGTAGTCCCCTTGTTAAGACGACTCACCTCACCCAGTTAGCGCTTCGATGCCCTCGGGCCGGAATGCGCTTTATAAATATTCAGTACATACATACATACATTAACGCCAGGTAGGTTTCCACAGTAAAAAAATGACTCTCACTCTATAAATGTGGCGCTAGACGGCACAAACCGAGTATAAATATGCTCCTTAATGTGCAAATGGTGTGCCTGGTGGATCAGTACATCTCCCACGTTACTGCCAAGTATCCTGGGTCGGTGCATGACGCCTTCGTCCTGAGGAATAGCAGCATCCAAAATGTGATGGCACAACTACAGAGACACAGGGTGTGGCTAATAGGTGACCCGGAGTCCCCACCCAATGTATGTCTGTGTATGCCTTCAGGAGTCGTCCCCCATACCATTGTGTAAGGCTAATGTTTGTCCCTCAAAACTGGCAGGTGACTCTGGCTACCCAAACCTATTGTTGCTCCCGACCCCTGTGAGGAATGCTGGGACAGGGGCTGAGAATCGGTATAATGATGCACATGGGCAAACCAGGCAGCTCATAGAACGTACCTTCGGCCTCCTGAAGGCCAGGTTCAGATGCCTCCATCTGACAGGTGGATCCCTCTGCTGCTCCCCTGAAAAGGTTTGCCAGATAGTTGTAGCATGCTGCATGTTGCACAACTTGGCCCTCAGACGACATGTGCCTTATCTGCAGGAGGAGGAGACTGGAAATGCCCCTGTGGCAGCAGTGGACCCTGAGGACAGTGAGGATGAGGAGGCAGGGGATGAGGATGTGGACAACAGAACATCAGTTATACGTCAGTACTTCCAATGACACACAGGTGAGACAGTGGAAATGACCATTCCTCTGATTATTCATGTTTTCAGTGTGGCTGTAGCAGGATGGCATTCACTTCCTGTGCATCTCAACTGACTGTCACCTATGCCTTCTCATTTTGCAGATGTTGGTGTTATAACAACTGTGTACTGATGTGATGACAACAGACAGCTACAGCTCATTATTTGTATGCTATCACAGAGTTCAGGTCATTTGCACAAGATGTAACTGTTACCATAAGTGCACATTTTCATCACATAAAACACTATCACTCAAGTTGTGTTCAAGGGTGTTTATTGTAGTGAAATGTATAGATGGAATAGTGCAATGGAATGGGGTGATAGTAGAGGTAAGTCCAGGGTATTGGTACAGTCTGTTTGTAGCACAGGTCCAGTGTCCAAGGGGCCATAGGAAGGGGAGCAAAGACAGTTCAAAGTGGACAAGGTGACACAGTGGGACACAAGAGGGACATTCAGGAGGGTCTCATTTCCTGGCGTTGGTCTTGGCAAGTGTCTCTGGCATCTGTCTGGATCGCAGGGAAAGTTTGTGGGGTGGTCCACCTTCTGCAGGGGGAGGGGTGCTGGTGGCCTGCAGGTCCCGCGGCAGAGCCTCCTGTCCACTACCTGCAGCAAATGTGGTGGGCCGTTCAGTGAACTGGGTAGTGGAAGAGCCCCGCTGGTTTGCTGTATATTCCCTCATTATGTTGGCCATATCAGCCAGCACCCCTGCTATGGAGACCATGGTGGTGTTTTTGAGAGCCTGCAAATCTTTCCTGATCTCCTGAGGGTGTACCTCCTGCAGCTGCTGGTTCTCCTGCATGATGTCAAAAATCTGGCCCATCTTGTCCTGGGATTGTTGGTAAGCCCCCAGGACATTAGTGAGTGCCTCCAGGACAGTCGGTTTCCTGGGCCTGTCCTCCCCCTGGTGCACAGCTGTCCTCCCAGTGTCCCTGTTCCCCTGTGCCTGTGTCCCCTGAATGGTGTGCCCACTGCCACTGACCCCAGGACCCTCGTTGTCTAGCCTGTGAGGTGTGCACTGGGGTACCTGTACAGGTGGGTACACTTCTGATTGACGTGTCCTGGGGACAGAGGTGTGGGGACCTTGGGTGGATGCTGTGGTGTTGGATACTGAGGGGGGAGGCTCTGTGGTGGACTATGAGTGGGCTGGGGTGGCCGACTGACCACTGGTCCCTGATGGGCCAGGAAGTTCATCCAGATCCAGATGTCCAGATTTACTGTCATCACTGGGGGCATCTTCTGTTGGGGGACTGGATAGCCGTGGCACCTCCTCGCCGCTGGGATTGGCTGTGGCACCTGTGTGGATGTAAGTGATGTATTATGCATCATGTCTGTGACATATTCTACATCCCTAGCTTCCCCTATATCATTGCTGTTGCCCTGCCACCTTTGTTTGTGTATGGTGATTGATTGTGGGCTTGTTAGTTGTGCGTGCATAGGCAGTGGGTGTACATACAGGACTGAGAGGGCTGTACATGCAGTGGGTATGGCATGCAGGGCCTGGCATTGTGGTTAGTCATACTTTTAGGTGTACTGTGTGGGATGGAGTGGAATGTTAGGAGACAGGGTGAGTGGGTGAGGTAGCATGCAGGTATCGGGGTGATAGGTCATACATTTTGACTCACCAGTGTCCAGTCCTCCGGCTACTCCAGTGAGTCCCTCAGGATGCGCTATTGCCAAGATTTGCTCCTCCCATGTTGTCAGCTGTGGGGGAGGAGGTGGGAGTACTGCCAGTTCTCTGGATGGCGAGCTAGTGCCTTGCTGCCATGGAACGTACCTTCCCCCGTAGGTCATTCCACCTCTTCTTGATGTCGACCGTTGTTCTTGGATGCACCCGGTCCACAATTCTCCGCCATAGCTCCATCTTCCTTGCTATGGATATTTGCTGTACCTGTGTTCCAAACAGCTGTGGCTCTACCCTGACTATTTCCTCGACCATGACCTGCAAATCCTCATCTGTGAAACAGTGGTGCCTTTCTGGGGACATGGGTGTTGTGTGATGTGTGTTGTGCAGTGGGTGTTGAATGATGTGGTGGGGTGTGGAGTGCGTGACAGAGGGCTGGGTGTTAGTGGTGTGTGTATTTGTGCCTGTGATTAGCGTGTCTGTCTCTTGGCTATTTTTCACTTACCTAAAGGGTTGTGGGTTATATCGGTGTGTGTTTTATAGTGCTGTGGGTGGTGTGTGTATTAGTTTCAGGTGTGTGTTTTTGGTATGGGCCAATGTTGTGTTGTATTGTTTTTGGGTGGCCGGTGTGTACCGCCAGTGGTTTAATGCCATTAAATGTCCGCTGTGGTGATTCGTGGGTCATAATGTGGAGGGTGTTGTTTTGTTGGCATGACGGTGTGGGTGTTCGTACCAACACTTTACCACTTACCTTTACTCTGTCAGATTTGTGTTTGTGGCAGTATTTTGTCGGTTTAGTGTGTGTGTGTCATAATATGGCGAACTGATGTTTGCCTCCGCGATTGTATGTTGGTGACTGGCATTGCAGCGGTAAGCGGGATTTACCGCCAATGTCATAATGAGGGCCTAAATCATATTCCCATAAGAGTTCCAATTTGGATTTCGGTCTATCCGGAAAGGGAGTTATCAGAGTTCTAAATATTAATGAAGCCCTGGCAACATGAATTGTACGATTGTGGGAAGACTGCAGAGCACCTCCATGTATGGAAGAGGTAGGGAGGGGTCCCAAATTAGGGACCAACAGTGATTCTAAAAGCTGATATTGTTTGAAATATTGGAGGGAGAGGTTAAAGAAAGAGGAAAAGGTTGTAAATGGAATTATTGTATTATCAAGAAGCAATTTAGAAGTAGTGAATAAACCCTTGTTTATCCAGTTCCGCCAAAGTATTGTTTTACCGTTTGCAACTATCTTCTTATTATACCAAATAGGACTTTGGAGGAATTGCTCATGGGGGGGGAAGTGAGCCACCAAGTAAGGCTTGAAAAGAGAACAAGAATGAGAGATAACTGCTGGAACCCAAAATTTAGGGGGCTGCAGCATATGCATGATATAAGTATAAGAGAATGGAGAGATTAGGGTTAATTCCAGGTGGTGCCACAGTGTGGATGGAGAGTCAGGACGGTCAAGAAAACAGCTTTGGTGCTGTTTAATACCATGGGCTTTGTGAAAGCATGAAAAGTCAGGGAAGTTGACCCCTTTGGCAAATTTTAGTATTTTTAGGCATTGTAAAGAAACACAATGTGGTTTTCTGTTCCATAAGAAATTAGGTAGAAGTTGTTTATCAATAGATATGAAGTATTTATGTGGGACTTTAATAGATCAAAATTAATGAGTGGCAGTGCCATCATTTTGATAGTGTCAAGGCGACCCCATCATGACAAAAACAGATGGGGCCAACCTTGCGTTAGTTAGGGCTTTCATATTAGAATGTAGTGTATCTCTGAGATTATTCCAGTATAGGGTTCGTAGACAGTTGATCTTATAAGGGTTCCAGGAGAGACCCATCCCAGCAAAAGAAGGTTTAAAGCAGAACTTATTCAGAGGCATTGCCTCAGATTTTTCTGTAATAAATTTACAACCTGACACCTTCAAGTATGAACTTAAGTCTTCAAAAAAGTGAGGAAGAGAGATTTCTGGTTTGGAGATGTAGACTAAGTTGTCATCTGCGTGAGCCATAAATTTGATATGAGCCTTACTTACCTGAAAACCAGAAAATGCATCAGAATGCATCAGTCTATATAAAAAAAGGTTTAAGAGCAAGAACAAAAAGCAGTGGTGATAGAGGGCAACCTTGCTTTGTACCGCTGTGTAGGGGAAAGTAGGAAGATTGTACACTATTGAGCAGAACAAAAGAACAGGGGTATAGGATATAGTAAAGAAATGAGTTGCAGGAATCCAGGGCTGAAGCCGGGCCAGTGAAGAGAGTGCATTACATATTGCCAATCCACTCAATCAAACGCATCCAATGTTACTGCCGCCAGGGAATGTTTAAGATTAGCTGCTGATCCAGCTTGGAAGATATCTGTAATTGTTGACGCCGATTAATCTTTTCTTCTCTGTTACAAGGGGTGAAGAGACTCACATTAAACTATTCAAGATCAATTACAGTGCAACCAAATGGTTACATATTCAATCTCGGAGACCTGCTTGAAGTTTCAAAGGGCCGTATTACAAACTCAAAGACAAACTTACATAAATGAGTCTCAAAAACATGGAACAGATACACTGAATCACTAAAGGAGAGTTAAAACGTTGCACAATATTGAAGCAAATTAGCAGATGGGATACCAATATCTCCAAAGCGACAATGCAGAAAATCAAAAAAAGTATTTGATGTTTAAAATCCAAAATCAAATACTCCAGTCTAACCATTGAATCTAGATCCCTAATTACTCTAATATTTTAAAAAGCTTTCGCTAACTAAACTACATGTAAATCTCAATCCCTCCAAAGATTACATCATTTTCAAACTCTTCTTCTGAAAAACAATGTCATAGATCAAAAGAATAATTGGTAACATTATCTACTTTAAGTTTATTCTATGTAGCATTAGTAAAGCCTTGCGCTCAGGAATTTCAAAATGATAACCGCCAATTCAGGATACTCCTTCCATCCGTGTAACGCGTTCCTCAGACTTTATCTCTCACACACAATAGGCTCCTTATTAGTCTCAGCACTTGCAGCTTCAGAAAAACACTTAAAAAGCTAACTTCACATTGAAGTTAAAATACAGGAATAATGTGGGCCTTCACTCCGGCCAAGTTAAAAAAGCACAAGTGCACGTTTGAATAAAATGGTTTCTGTACGTACTCTTATATTAAATATAAAATGATTATAAATAATAATAATTCTTAAAAATACTATAACAAACATTTTCAAACAGTGATTGAATGCGGCATACATGAAACATTATATTCATTTGTGCACTTTACTTGTATGAGATTCAGTTCACCACATTTTTGTTATACAGTGTTAGGCCTGGCATGCTTGGTGTGGTTTTCCCTGCCTTTTTGCCTCTGCTTTCTGTATTTTTGACTGTGTGCTGGATTTAGGTTTTGCTGGTTTTTGGTACTCTGGGCACTTTACAGTTGCTGACCAGTGCTAAAGTGCAAGTGCTCCCTGTGTAAATTGTGACTGTGATTGGTTATCCCTGGTTGCCATATCTGATTTCCTAGTAAGTCCCTAGTAAAGTATACTAGAGGCGCCCAGGGCTTGTAAATCAAATGCTACTAGTGGACCTGCAGTACTGACTGTGCCACCCACGTGTTGCCCTGTAAACATGTCTCAGACCTGCCACTGCAGTGTCTGTGTTTAGTTTTGCACTGCCAATTTGAACTTGCCAGGCCCGACCCTTCCCTTTTACTACATGTTAGTCACCCGTAAGGTAGGTCATAGGTAGCCCCATGAGCAGGATGCAGTGTATTTAAAAGGTAGGACATGTACTGGTGTCTTACATGTCCTGATAGTGAAATACTGCCAAATTCGGTTTTCACTATTGCAAGACCTATCCCTCCCATAGGTTAACATGGGGATTGACTTTAAATATCTTTTTAGTGCAGTTTCCTATAGGGAGCAGATAGAGCTATGGAGTCTGGGGTATCTGAACTCACAATTTGAAAATAAATATTTTGGTAAAGTTGTTTTTTACATTGCCTGTTTGAAAATGGCACTTTTAGAAAGTGGGCATTTTCTTGCTTAATCATTGTGTGCCTTTGCTTGGCTTCTGAATACATGTTTGGGTTAGACCGACAGTGGGGCTGTTTGTGAACTCACTCTAGACAGTAACACACAGGGAGCTTAGGTGTGTCCTGCATATCCCGATGATTCTCCCTGGGCTAGAGAGGGAGGGGGGAGCTGACACCTGCACTTGAACGGGCTGTGCCTGAACTCACACAATGCAGTCTCCAACCCCATAGTGTGTGGCTGTAGCAGGGCAAGGAAGAGGCAGAGTCTTGTGCATTACAAAGACTTTCCTTTGAAGTTTGCCTACTTCAAAGGCAGAAATGAGTATAAGTATTGGACTGCTGACCCCACAAATTTAGAACACTTCTGGATCAAGAGGAACATCTGCCAAGGAGAAGAGCTGAAGAGTTGTGAGGAGGAGTGCTTTGCTGGTTCTGCCTGAGAAAGCACAAAGACTAGATGTTGCTGTGTATCCTTCTTGTGAAGTTTCTCCAAGGGTTTGGACTGAGCTTGCCTTCTGTTAAGAAGTCTCAGGGACATCATCTTCCGGCACTTGGGCTCGCTTGCTGAGACCCCCTGAATTGCCAAGTGGTGCCACATCCAGTCCCTGGTCCCCTGGAAGGAGAAGCTGGCAGAACCTGAGTGAAAATCCACACAACGGAGCCACGCAGCATAAAAATGGACGCAGCGTCTGCACTGCGGCTGAAAAAGCGACACAGCGCCGGTGAAATCGCTGCAGCAATGGTAATATCGGTTCATCGTCAGCACAGTGCAGATGCAGCTCTGCCGTGCATCTGGATTTTCCACACATCGTCCATGGGTATCAAAATCTTCAACATCACTGCTTGTCCAGAAACCAAAGCATTCACTTCCGTACGAGGACGCATCGCTTACTCGGCGCAGAAAGAATCTGCACACGGCCTAACTTGCGAGTAAGGAATCAATGCATTACTTGCTCTTCCGACACATGCCCGCATGTGCGGCTTTATTTTTTAAATATACCAGACACTTTGTGCTAAAACAGCACATCCATTGATTCTCATGAATTAAGACTCTTTTTACTTTACAAATTGATATCTTTACTTGTGTATGTTGGTTTTTTGTCATTTTGGTCTTGTTTGACTTAGATACATATTGGTTATTGTTCTAAACTGGTGTGAGGTCCTTTTGTAGTGTTTTCACTTTGTTACTGTGTGTGTTTGTACAAATACTTTATTTACACATTGCCTCTGCAGTAAACCTGACTGCTTACGCCAAGCTACCAAGGGGATGAGCAGGGGATATCTGAGCTGTGTATCTCCCTTACCCTGACTAGAGTGAGGGTCCATACTTGTACAGGGTGTAAAATGACCCCATTTATAACATGCAGAAAAACAATCACCCGTTCATTTAATGTTTTAAGAGACATAATGGCACAGCCAGGTTATGCTCTCTCAACCCTTCCTCTGATTACTTTTAGAGTCATCATAAACCCACTTCATCCTTGAATGAGACTCTCTAAAACCTGGGTCCTTTAAACAACTTTTGCCTAGAGTCCTCCAAGCATTTCATATGATCATAATATTCACACTGATTATCTTCCATCTCAAATTCTGTTCTTTCTCTTCCTTCCTTTCTGAATCCTCATTCTTTGGAAGATGTTATAACCAACCAACAGACCTATTCCTACGGTTGAAATAATCAACAATGGTCTCAACACAAAGCCCACAATTGCGCTTCCCAAATTTCCAAACCACCTGCCTATAGCAGAAATCCTTTTCCAATCGCCTTCCATGCGCCGGTTGCTTCCAGCTCTTTCACATCCTTTGTCAACTCTAAAATGTACCGGATATACTTCTGAAAATCCTTACTATTATTCGGAATATAGATACAACATTGTTGGACCTTCATCATCCGACAGACCCAGTCCTCTTTTGCGAGCAGCAAATCTAGCGCAAGTCAATATTGCAAAACCATTGATCTTCTCGCTACCATCTAGGTGATTACCAAAAATGAATGTGCAGTACTAGCAGCTAATTTATCCACTATTGTGGACAACCATCTAGTCTTTAAATCATTCAGAATCACTCCTACTGATGGAATCAATGCACCAAAGACATTCCCTACGACTTCAGCAGCACTTGCTTCTTGTCTAGTTCTAGCTTTCATCCTCCACACAGCATCTTGAAGGTGTTCCACATGGTAATTCTTTGGAAACACTATTGCTAGATAACACCTACCATGCCAACCTTGCCACAACTTGAAATATGCATGCTGACCACAAATCAAATACACTCCAGGAATCACAGGATCATTTCCATCCAAGAAGAATTCACTCTTTCCCCTGACACCAAAAACATGCTCACAATCACTTTTTCCTATAAACAATGAATCTATATAGCTCTGGCCAATGTGTATGCACAACTTCCCTTCATGCTGCCTGTTCAAAGCCAAAGCTGGCAAATTCCCTTGCACTTGATGTTCTGTTTCCTCTTTCTTCGTTTGTGTTGTGCTCTGAGATCCTTATCTGTTTTGGATTTGGCTTCTAATTCCCTCCTTCGGTCTTCTACCAAATTCAAAAGTTTCTTTTCTATCTCAGTCATTGAACAGGTTAATTTATGTCTATGTGCATATGGGGTGTCTAAAGGTTTAAATGATGCAAAATATTTCCCTGCCATTTCGGCACCTTTAAAATAAGGGTTTTTATTCAGATGCTTAAACAAGGGAACTTCTAGCACCAATAAGTCATAATTTGAAAAATAATATTGAAAACATACCTCATTTTAATATATACTGGTAAATGATACCCTCTGATGCAGAAGCAGGTAACTGTGTACAGACATAACAATCCCTTGCATCCATTGTATTACTATATTCATATAGCAATTAAAAGAAATAGTAGCTGAATAATCTCCTCTAGACTCGTCTAAATGTAATGCTTTTTAATTTAACATATAGTGATTATTATCCTTAGGGCTAAGACTCAACCGGGAAATACTAGGGGATAACTCCTCTTCATAATGTGTAGAAGGAAATGCTTTGATTAGCAATACTACTAGTATTACAAAGAAAACACGCACCAAAATACCTACTATTTATTTATGTCTAACTGTCTGATTTGCCCCCATTACGTCTTTAGAATCAGATCTGTTATCAAATAAACACAGCAGTAGTAAAATACTTTGTCGCTGGTTTCACCAACGCAAACAGCAACAAAGTTCAAAAAGTTTAAAGTTCATTTATCAGCAAAATTCAAATGTTTGCAAGACTTCCATCGCCCTAGTTTGCGTTCTTCTAAGTGACAACCTTCTTTCTTCCTGATCCCAATTAATGTAAATGTCTCTTACATACATGCAAACTAAGCTCATAGATGACAGAAAAAATTCAAAATACAATTTAACTACAATATTCCGGTCATGGAGCTTTAGCCAAACCTGTATATTGATTCCAATATTTCCAGAAGTCTTGATTTATTGCTGTGTCATTTGCAAAGTAGGTCCACTCTGGTGAAGAATATCTAGACACTCTTGTCCTTTTTGACCTTCTCCGCACCACACCCTCATCTTCACTTTCGCTCAAGTGAGAGCTTTCATTCCCCTCAACTATTGCTAATAACAATCGTTCTTTAGGGAGGCTCACTTTTCCCCGTTGTTGTCTTCTGGGACAACAGTTTCCAGCTTCCACTCGCTTTCTTCCAGTACTCGTTCCTTCTCCAGGGTTTAATTCTGAGTCTGACTCTTTCACCACAGGACAGGACTCTATTGTTTCTGCTTTAGAGTCAGATGTGACTTGTTCAAGACCCTCTTCAACTTACTCAGGTGCTGTTTCAAACTCAGATTGGTCCCCGACAGCTTGACTAACCTGTCCTTGCTGTCACGCTTGTACCACTGGTTCTTCTGGAGCAGGCACTGTTGTATCAAGGGACCATTCAACTCTGCGAGTATGGGAAGCATGTATCCAGTTGGGGGACCTTTACATTTCACACCAGTTGTTGTAACCAGGATCACACGCCAATGGGGTTCCAGACACATTTTTCCAACGTGCTTCTTCACCAATACTCAGTCGCCAGGACTGAGATCATGGCACTGTTCTTGGTGCGGTAGGGTGGGGGGGCTGTGACTGCTCCAACCTGATAAGACACAGAACACACTACATCAGCGAGTCCCTTGCAATAATCTAGGGCCATATCATCTGTTATTTTCACAAGTGCATTAGCAGGAATCGCCGGCAGTCTCATGGCCCTTCCCATCAGCATTTTGTTTGGGACAGTGCAGTCTTTCAATTAAGTACACTCCAAAGACTCATCAACACAATGGGCAAAGCATCAGGCCATTTAAAAAATGTCAAAGTGCACACTTTTACCAGTCTTGATTTCAGCGTGCCATTCACCTGTTCGACAAGACCTGAAGCCTCAGGTCCGTAGCTGCAGTGCAATCTCTGTTCCATTTAATTTTGGCTCGCTAGGTACACTTCGACCCAACAGGAAAAGATGCATACAATGACCAAAATATACCTCAACCCATTGCACATAGGCATCTCAATAAAGTCCATCTGTATTCTATTGAAAGGCCCTCCTGACCTTCCTATATAACTCAATGAGACTGCAGATCTTTTTCCAACATTGATCTGTTGACATTAAACACACCTGTGACACAATACCTCAGCCAGCAATCTTAATTTTGGATTCAAACAGATGTGCCTAAACGGCCTAACCATTACATCTCTACCAATATGAGCTGGGCCAAGGAAATACCTAGCCATAGGAGGTAATAAGCTATACGGTAACACTGGTCGTCCATCCAATGAAAGCCAAATGTCATCATCTCTTTTGACACACACTGCTCTAACCAAACTCTGTTGGTCCAATTCAAACACTTCCTCTTGAAGCCTTTTCACCTCATCCCAGGTATCAGCTGTTGTCAGCAAGAGGTTAAAGTTAGTGTCATCCATTCCCTTATTTGTGAATTAACCATTAAGTGTACAAACATTATGAGCACAATACTTGGCAACTTCACCCACGTACCTATTGCCCCGAGTCACGTGATCATCTCCGGAACAATGGGCATGGCACTTGACCACTGCAACTTGTTCAGGCAATTGTAGTGGGCCAAGGAGGTGTCTCACTTGTTCCCATTCCAGATTGGAAATCAAGAGGACGTCATAAAGCCTCGCTGAGACCACAGTTGTCTAAAGTCAACGACAACACCAAAGCTGTACTGACTATCGGTGAAGATTGTTATTGCCAATTGATCAGAAACGCAACATGCTCTAGTAAGAGCAATTAACTCAGCTACTTGGGCACAGAATATTCCTTGAAGCCACGAAGCTTCAACAACTCCAGAAAAATGTACAGACAGCATAGGCTGCTCTTAAACGTCCTCCATTGTCTCTCAAACATAAATCATCAACATAAAGGACATAATTGGATTCATCTCCTATATCTGGCCTCGACTTGGTACACAGTTCAGTAACATCAAGACAATCGTGGTCCCCTTCACAATCTTCATTGGTTCTTGACCCACTAATAGCAACAAAGCAACAGGATTCAAAATCCCACAATGTTTTATTGTCACATTCTCTGCAGCTAGAATCACTTGCTCATATTTAGTCAGTTGACTGCTTGTCAAATGCTGTATTCTGGTTATAGTAAACAAAAGTTCTTAAGAACGGGGCACGTACACAGCTAATGGGTGACCCATAACAATATGCTCTGTAAAGGCTTGGCCACCAGGGAAAAGTTGGGTATCCACTGTCTACAGTAGCCCACCATTCCCCAAAACATTCTGACTTCCCTCTGTGTAGTTGGCGGATTCATTTTCAATATGGCTAAAATCCTCTCTTCTGAAACCTTTCCCACTCCTTTGTCAATGTGGTGTACAAAATATTGGACCTCTTTCTGACAATTTTGTAACTTCCCTGGGGATACCTTATGGCCATTCTGAGCCAGGTGGTTCAGTAACGCAATGGTACCCTGTTTGCAAGCCTCTTGAGTATTCAACATTACGATTAGGTTGCTGATGTATTGGCTCAGGACTGAATTGTAGGGTATGACCAAAGATTCAAAAAATTTCTTTAAAAGCCGTTTAAAGAGCAATGGAGAACCAGTATGCCCTTGTGGAACTCAGCACCATGCCAAAACCCTGTTTGAACCGAAATGCAAGAAGGAATTGGCTATTCTCATGCAACTGTATGAAAAAGAAGGCCTGACACAAATCAGTGATAGTGAATCACTCAGCATCACATGGAATCTGAAACTATATTACAGCTGAATTCTGTACCATGGGGTAGAAAGGAACAACAATGTTTTTTTATTTTCCTAAGGTCCTGTACAATTTTGTACTTGCCATTTGGCTTCTGAAGACCCATAATGGGAGAGTTGCAAGGGCTCCCCATTATCTCCTTTGGGATTCCCTGTTGTATCATGTTCTTGATTACAGGAGTTATTCCAACAGTTGTTTCAGGGGTCAAAATATACTGTGGAGTTCTCGGGAATTCGGCATTAGGTTTAACAGCTATTCAGACGGTCTGTACACCCTTAATTAGTCTGATATCTTCTCCTACGAAATCCCATACTTCATACTTGACAGTGTCTCTCAAATCTAGAGGCAAATCGTCAACTTTTAACAAAGTCAATAACGGGCAACAAGATTCATTTCTTGATACTTTACAGAAAGAATCTTCACCCTGAGTCTGAATTTCAATTCCATCTGGGGTACAAAAGATAACACAATTTAACTTTTAAGCAAGTCACTTCCCAAAAGGTTCACTGGGCTCTGGTCACACAGTATAAACCTGTGCTTGTCCTCAAAGGATCGATCAATCAATCAGGAATTTGTAAAGCGCACTACTCACCAGTGAGGGTCTCAAGGTGCTGATGAGAGGAGGGGGAGATGCTGCTACTGCTCGAACAGCCAGGTCTTGAGAAGTTTCCTGAAGGTAAGGAGGTCTTTAGTCTGGCAGAGGTGGGTGGGAAGAGTGTTCCACGTTTTGGCGGCGAGGTGCGAGAATGATCTACCGCCGGTTGTAGTTCTGTGGACGCATGGGACAGTTGTGAGGACGAGGTCAGAGGAGCGGAGATGCTGGGTCGGGGTGTAGAAGGAGAGGCATCTGTTGAGGTATTCTGGTCCGGTGTTGTGCAGTGCTTTGTGAGCTTGGGTGAGGAGTTTGAAGGTGATTCTCTTGTTGACTGGGAGCCAGTGCAGGTTTTCAGGTGGTCTGTGATGTGGCAGTGACGGGGATGTCCAGGATGAGGCATGCAGAGGCGTTCTGGATGCGTTGCAGCCTCTTCTGGAGTTTGCACGTGGTTGTTGCGTAGAGGGCATTGCTGTAGTCCAGCTTGCTGCTTACGAGGGCTTGGGTGACTGCTCTTCTGGTTTCGGTTCCTATCCAATTTTCACAGTGATTGGGGCAGCTTCTTGAGCTGTCATCTGCTTATCATCTACACCAACAACTTGGATGTTTTTTCCTGAGAGGGGTAGGTTTGGTATTTCTACTGTTTTTAGAGTAGAACGGGTAGAACTGATGTCAACCAACAATGACACGAGGCGGCCACCCACTTCACTATCTATGAATGATCCACTCTGGTTTATTTCTAACACTCCGCCAAGTACGCAGACTTCCTCACCTCTCAGGTACCATCAGGCTGACTGATCAGAGCCATCTCCTTCATTTGAATCGAACAAAGGGTATTGTTGGAATGGACTGTTATACTGAGTCAGACATGCATTCATTCTCAAACCTTGATTCACATTCTGACGTGACCCAACAGCATTTTGGTGTGGCAAGGAAGTTGAGGTACTTGCATTTTTGGGGCTCCTGGGTCTTTGAACACCCTGCACCTAGGTAGAATTATTATTCTGGGAAGGCACAAATCCTGCATTTTGGACCTGACTAGCTGGATTCAAATGTCATTCCTACTTCCAGTGTCCCGGCTCATTGCAAATGTGACAAGGAGTTGATCTTTTTAGGCTATTTACATCCATTCCAGTACCAGGATCTATAGGGACTCCTCAACCTTTAGCTTGCATTGGATTGTGTGGTTGCTGATATACATCTTTCATTGTGCAGCATTATTTACAACTTGAGGCAACTGGCCAGTTTTCTGAGCTGCTTTCATTTGAGTGACCATCAACTTTTCCTTGAGCTTTTTCTGCTTCATCTCTATCTCATCGTGGCAGTATTTTGCATATCACAAATAGCCAATCGCCAACAGACTTATTCTGCCAACAAATAAAATGTTGCTGTATCATGAGGCTGATATCTGGTCTCAGCCCTGCCACAAACCTTGACACACAATGCCCCATATCCTTAGCCTCTAAGGGCTCCATATCACTATACTGTTTGAATGCCTGTAATAACCTTTCATAGTTAGCATGCATCGACTCCTTTGACTCTTGAATCATCCTATCAATCGTAATCCAATCAACATCTAGTGGAGGCACCTTCCCTTTCAGGAATGTCATTGCCTCTTGATATTTCTTCATTACCAACGGCGAAGTACCCTTGGTTATTGCATTTCTAGTTTGTTCCATCTCAGGCCATTGAACAGCTATTTTACACTCTGTCTACAAGTCACTCAAACAATGATGTCAAATAACGTATTCGAATGAACCCACAACACCTGCAAGATTTTCACAAATCTTTCACCCTGTTGATACCATTCTACTGGTTTCTCTTGCAATTTTGGAAAATCATTTGTAAATGATGCAAGTTCACTTCTGCTTTTCGGTACACGAACATAACCTCCACCAGGCAATTCTTTCAAGGTTGTAACACCTCCCTCTGCTCAACCTGGAGGCGGCTAACTCGGAGGCTTCTTTACTCCTTCTCTGCCCATTTAGTCTTCCACTTAATTAATTCACTGTTTCCTAATGTTATGAATTAGTTCTTTGATCTGAGTTTTCAATCCTGGGGTTCTCATATCAGCAATGTCTTACTCACTGAAACACACTTGAAAGCTCCTTTGCAGAGCCTTAGTTTTATTTAAAGCTACCCCATATTTTTGGGCCAATTCTGTCAGTTTATCATGATCCTGGCCCGCTCGTTTAGGAATATCCCTACACACACACACATGCAAGCTTCTTGGTAAGTCTCCAATTGTTCTAAGCCAAGATTTCCAACAATCAGTGCATCCAATTCTATTGTCAACTTTGCTACATTCCGGATCCTTTCTCGCGTTGTTGACATAATTGTTCCCTGTCTCACTTCTGTACTTGTACTCCCTTTAGATGGAGTACATCCATTAAAGAATTGCACCCATCCATCTATCTCCTTCAAACTAATGGATCGAGCTACTATAGGAATCTTAGGTGTGGAATTGTTCCCCTGCGCACCATTTCCCAAATCCAAAGGTGGTTCCCATACAGGAGTAATACGGGTGGGTATTGTCGTGTAAGAACCTATTGAAGTGCATCCTGACATAAAGAAAGTCATATCTGCACTCGCTCCACACAGAGTACTTGTATGTGTTGGAATCAAAGGAACAAACTCCCTTGTATCTGGACTATTTGGAACTCTTTCAGCATTATTAGGTGCATCCAAATTGTACATATTTCTCCCAGGGCCTTCAAGTTTATACATAGGAACTATTGTGCCAATAGTAACTGGGCGAGAGCATCGACCTTACTCACAGTGGAATCGACTGGAACACATTCTCTCAAACTTTTGCTTCTTAGTTCCCAAAGCACATTAACTGGAAGGGGTTCCACAGGACTAGGAGTTGTCTTAGGTGGGGAAGTGGAAAAGGTAACTATGCCACTGCCATCAGTACCGTTGTTTCCCCGCCACTCATAACTTCATTATGTGGGGGTGAACGTTCAGACAATAACATGTCCAAAAGACTGTCTCCAGAATCATCCCTATATAGACTCATGTCATCATGCTCTTTTTTTTTCTTTTCCCTTTGTTTTCGAACCATTTTCTTTTCCCCTTCTCCCTTGACCACATCGGTAGTCAAGGCTGGGACAGCTTGACCCCTTCTATCATGTCCATTCTCCACCTTTTCTGCTCAGCATCCCATCTAGGATCTGCATAAGTACGTATAGCTTTCTTTTGCTCTACCCTGGTATTTCTCTTTTTCTCGAACATGGGCAGTACACTCCCAAGCATTAAGCGTCTCATATTGTGCAGGTCTAGGAGGTGGCTTTATTTTGTACATCACCCTCCTTAAATTCTCAATAATCCGCAAATTAAGTGTACCATATTGTGGGAATCTCAAAGGACCACCTTTTTCTGTACTCTTATGCCACTGACCAATACAAACACACATATGAAGTCATTAACTGCCATAATATGACCTGGGGTACCTTTGGGAGAAGCCACTTTGCCTTCCCTGCTAGGAGTATGAGCGTATCCCCTAAACAAATCTTGCATTACTGTAAAGCATTTTATTTTTCAACAGCTTCCACAAAGCTTCAATTCAAAACAATGTCGTACCCACAATCCCTTGTTTTGACACAACCATCAATCGCAGCACAGCACCATATGATTTTGTCAACCTACAGCAGCATGGCACTATGTCAACGACCTATACCAGTGTGGTGCACTGTGATGTAGACCTCGCATCTCACAGCAGTTCCCCTCCTTTACAATTTGCACGCACACTTGCGCTGCAATATCACACACATACAAAATACAATACAATAATCTTTGTCTCCTTCACTAAAGAATGAATAATTTCAGACACACAAGAAAGTTTTCAATCACTTCTGATGAAACCTCGACCTTCAGGGTGTCATCTAGATCAGTACAGCTTCACTCTGCGTATTAAGATCCCTTATAACAATTGTCTCACATTCACACAAACTAAATCCCTATCTTATCTGTGCTTTTGACAACATCTCACAATGAACACAACCTCTTAGCAGACAATATAATATGGTGTCTTCTACACCTCTTAAACTATCTCGGGATCTTAGGCCACGACGGACCCGATAACCACTTCAACTTCTTTACAAATCACCACACTTACACGAAATACAAAACATCACTGCAAAACACCATCCAACCTCACAATCACTGCAAGCTAAATGCAAACTGCTGTACAACCCCTTTTATACTCAAGTTCCCAACGCCAATATGACTCTCTTCCCAGTCTCTGCAACTTCACCAATTCTCCAACTATGGACATAGGCACTTGGGTTAGGTCTCTAAGGGACTAACTACTCTAGAGTATGGTTCTAGTTCTCCTCAGTTCAGAAAGAGAACCATCCTTGCCACTACCATCTGATCCAGCTTGGATTATATCTGCAATTGTTGAATCCAATGTATCTTTCCTTCTCTGTTCCGAGGGGTGAAGAGACTCACAATAAACTATTCAAGATCAATTGAGGTGCAACCAAATGGTCGCAAATTCAATATCGGAGACCAACCTAAAGTTTCAAAGGGCTTTATTACAAACTCAAACTTACATAAATGAGTCTCAAAAGCATGGTATAGATATGCAGAATCAGTAAAGGAGAGCTAAAATGTCGCACAGTATTGAATCAAATTAGTTTATAAAATACCAATATCTCAATAGCGCAAGTGTAGAAAATCAAGAAAAGTGTTTCATGTTTAAAATCTAAAACCAAATTCTCCATACTAACCATTGAATCTAGATTCCTAAATATTCTAATATTTTCAAAAGGTTCTAGAGAAAGGTCAGCATAACAGAACTTCCACAGAATATTCTGTCAAGAGAGTGTGTGCAGCATAAAGTCGCTAAATCTCTACGAACTGAGGTCCATACCTCAAATAGGTCCGCTCTGTTCAAGGGAATAAAGGAGTCAGAACCTTTCACTACCTAAACCACACTTAAATCTCGATCCCTCCAAAGATGATATCACTTTTGAACTCTTCTTCTGAAAAACAAAGTAATCAATCAAACGAATAATTGATAACACTATCTACTTTAAGTTTCTTCTATGTGGCCTTGGTGCAGCCTCGCACTCAGGAACTTAAAAACGATAACTACCAATTCAGGATACTCCTTCCATCCTTGTAATGCTTGTCTTAGACTTACTTATCTCTCACGCACAATAGGCTCCTTATTAGTCTCGGTACCTGCAGCTTCAGAAAAACATGTAAAAAGCAAACTTCACATTAAAATTAAAATACAGGAATAATGTGGGCCTTCACTCTGACCAAGCTAAATATGCACAAGTACACTTTCGAATTAAATGGCTTCTGTACGTCCTCTTATATTGAATCTAAAATGATTATAAAGAATGATAATGCTTAAAAATTCTATAACAAACCTTTTTCAAACAATGATTAAAGGTGGCATATGTGAAACATTTTATTCTCTTGTGCACTTTATATGTATGAAATTCGGTGCACCATGTTTAAATGGGAAACATTTTCACGTTATGTAGAAAAACAACCACCCCTTCATTCCATGCTTTACGTGACATAATTGCACATCCAGGTTAAGCTCTCTCACTGCTTTGCTAAGAATGTTTAAAATATCTGCAAACTGTCCACTATATTCCTGTTTTAAAAAAATCCGATTGCTCCACATCCACTAAATCAGGCATTAGTTATAAAGGCGAAGTTCGAGCGCTTTGGCGAAAAATTTAAAGTCCAAATTTATAAGGGATAAGACAGTAATCCTTACATTGGAGGGATCTTTGTCCCTTTTAGGGATCAGACAAACCATAGCATCTGTAAAAGATCCAGAAAATGTTTTCAATGATAGACAATGAGTAGTTAATTTAAATAGTGGAGGAAAAAGTGACTTAGAAAACTGAAGATAAAACCCAAACATGAACCCATCTGGGCCCGATGCTTTACCTACTGGAAGGCTTTTGACTGCTGAAAACAGCTATTCCACTCAAAGAGGCTCCTTGGAAGGGGTCAAATTGATATGTGAGGGTCTGCACGTGGAGGAATGAGGAAAGAAAAGGAGTGTAGGGCTTCCTCAGAGGGTGTGGATTGAGGGGTATACAAGGTTTGATAATAATCAACAAAACATCTAGCAAAATCGAAATCACAAATTTGATGCCAAACCGATTGGTAATAGAGGCGATGGAGGATTTGTCCTTCCTAATCATAAAACAGTTAGCTACAAGGAACCTGTTTTATTACGCTGGCCATAATGCCTTCTGCTGATCCCAGGAAGAGTACCACATGCGTTTTCTAAAGTGAATTTATTAAACTTGAATTTTGGCTGCCACCAGTGCATCATGGTAGATTTTATTATTTTAAGACAAAGTATTTATGCTCCTGTCTCTTAATTTTACTGAGAATAGAAACCAATTCCTTTTCCATAGCTTTTCATTTGTTAGAAATATAACTAATTATGAAACCTTAAGATGCAGCCTTAAACACAACCCAGACTACGTGAAAAAAAGTCTCCTCTACATCATTAAACCTGAAATATTCATGAACAAATTCCACATAAGAGATGATAAAAGCTTTATCAGAGAGTAAATGATTATTGAATCTTCACTGGGATCTAGATGGAGAGTCATGAAGAATATCTGTATCGGTACAAACAGAGATATGGTTCAGATTTAAAATAAAGTATATCTCAGAGTTGAGAAGTTCTTGAGCAAGGTTTTTGCTAAGGAAAACATGATCTATCCTAGTTTGTGCTTTATAAGGGGCAGAGTAAAACGAAAATTATTGGAGAGAGATGTGTGCTGATCTCCATCAATCCAAAAGTGCATTATGTTTGATAGTGTGTTTAAATGCTTTGCAGGCTTTGTGAATAAGACATCTCATAGATGAATGAAGGTCTTGAAAGGTGTCAATAACTTGATTGCAGTCTCCCCCCAAGATTAAGTTTCAGTAGAGTTTTGAGTGACCAATTACGAAATATGCTTCCAAAACGTGGAATTGGTATTAGTAGAGCCATAAACATTAAGAATCGAGAAAATGGTCCCATCAATATTACGACATACCAAAACCCATTGACCTTCCTTGTCATTTTCCGGGTAAATAAGAGAAATATTTAAACTTTTATGACATAGAATGACTACACTGTTTTTATGTTGTGTAGAAGGAGAAAAGTAAAATTCACCCACCCATTGATTTTTTAAACGTTTGTTGATATCTTCTTCAGTAAGGTGAGTTTCTTAGAGTAATGCAAGCTGGCAATACAGCCTAGAAAAATGGGAGAAAACATGTTGGCGTTTAATGTTTTTTTTTTACCTTTAACATTTTAGGCCGTAACTCCAAGGGATAAATGAGAATAATTTATAGATAAACTTTCATTGAAATTATAGACATAGGCATACTGTACAAGGGAACTTACAACAGTGAAAACAAAGAAGGAGAAAGCAGGATGAGAAGAAAGAATAAAAGAGAAGATGAGAGGCGGGTGAGGAACCCCCAAAAAGCAGAGAAAACAAAGGCAACACAGGAAGAGAAAACTTTAGTTAGAAGAATAAACTTACGTGAAAAAAGATATATCCATAAAGAGGAGGAGAGTGCAGAACACCTAAAGAAGATGGAGCCAGACTGCTACGGGGAACATGAAAGGGAATGTAGCGAACATCAAATATGAAAAATGTCAGTAAAAAACAGAGGCAAAGGCATTTAGGGGCTGTATGATGTGAAACGTTTTATAGAATGGTAGATGCAAAAAGATAAAAGGCTTAAAAGTACTCCTATCGTAAACCATGAGGGATGGGAAGCCGTAGAAAAAGCATGCACAATGAAAGGACAATACACATTAGACAGGACTCATGCACCAAATCATACTCTAGGGCTGAACAACAATGAGACAAACATGGGTTATAAGGAATATACAATTCAGGAAAAAAAACATTACTGAATGAAGGATAACATTTTGAAATTCGGTAAATATTAGCACTGTATATAAAGCAATCATATCTTTGCTACAACACCAATTTCCATGTCTTCAAGACAATGCTGTCAAAGAAAGTCCTGCAATTTACCTGAATCAAAGGTAAAAGAGTCTTCTTTGTAAGTGACTTTGAAAAAACATGAATAGGTTATGCCTTGTCTGATGTGCTTGGACTGTGGTTGTGGACAGTGTTCCAAAAAACATTTTCTTCTTGCAACCATTGCTTTGGAAAAATCCTGTGAGAAATAGCCCTTGTTGTCAGACCATGGGAGAGGTCCAGCTTGTTTAGCTGCAGACATGATGTGCACTAAGTCGGTTTATATTGCAAGAAAATACTAATAATGCCTCTAGGACTCTGATGTGAAGAAGTAGCAGATGATTTGGGGCCTATACCATGGGCTCTTTGAATACTAAGGGGGTCATTCTGACCCTGGCGGCCGGTGACCGCCAGGGTCACCGACCACGGGAGCACCGCCAACAGGCTGGCGGTGCTCCCGAGGGCATTCTGACCGCGGCGGTTCAGCCGCGGCCAGAAAGGGTAAACCGGCGGTCTCCCGCCGGTTTACCACTGCCCTTGTGAATCCTCCATGGCTGCGGAGCGCGCTCCGCAGCCATGGGGATTCTGACACCCCCTACCGCCATCCTGTTCCTGGCGGGTCTCCCGCCAGGAACAGGATGGCGGTAGGGGATGCCGCGGGGCCCCCGTAAGAGGGCCCCGCAAAGTATTTCAGTGTCTGCTAAGCAGACACTGAAATACGCGACGGGTGCAACTGCACCCGTCGCACCCCTGCAACTACGCCGGCTCAATTCTGAGCCGGCGTCCTCGTTGCAGGGGCATTTCCTCTGGGCCGGCGGGCGCTCTTTTGGAGAGCGCCCGCCGGCCCAGAGGAAATGTCTGAATGGCCGCCGCGGTCTTTTGACCGCGGTGCGGTCATTCAGCGGCGGTACCTTGGCGGTCAAAATGACCCCCTAAGTAGGCTGTGGTCAGGTAAGTAAAAAATTGAAGGAATACTCTTTTGTAGAAAGTAAATCATGTTGGGCCTTTCTGAGTTCTCCAGAATTCCATCAAGTCGAACGTTGTTTCTCCGATTTCTGTTTTCCAGGCCTTCAGTGTTCCTTTTGACCAGTTCTATTTCTTTTGTCAGTCATGAAATCTCTGGGATCGAGTCCTCCACATTGCTAGTTTTTTGTTCGATATTAATGATAGGTTGATCAAAAGTGGACTGTACCTCCTCAATGCCTATCAGAGATGCATTGGTTTCCACACAAAGGGTTTTAAGGCTCTTAGTTCCCCATGAGATCCTCTAAGGTGAAAGGAGGAGGTGTTTTGGTTGGAGAATCTGAATCCTTCTTTAGTCTCTTGACTGAAGCGGAGGGCTTTTTAAACACAGGTCCAGACGCCGAAGTAGAGCACCCCAGCACCAGGTCGCTAGCGCTCCCCATAAGGGCAGAGGGATTCTTAGGGACAAAGTCCAGCTGGCGTATTTTAGGGCGAGTGATGAGCTTAGTGGAAGATGGAAGAGGTGAAGTTTTGACCTTCTGCTTCTGAGTCCTACTCATAAAGGAAGGATGTATATTGGAGACTTTGAATAAACCTTGTTGCTAAGTAACTATATGAAGCCTAATATAAGGTTGCTACCCTGTGAGGACGAAGTGCAGGTTTGAAATCAGGTACCACAGGGAGACCAGACTGAATGGGAGGTGAGCTCCTAGGTTAATGTAGGAATTAATAGTGCTCTGAAGGGCAACAACAGTGGTTCAAGCAGCAATTGAATAGCATTCAGTGCGAAATATTCCAGGCTGTGGTGAATTTGCATTAACCGCTACTAAAGTGATCCAAGCGGTCACTAGGTAGCTCCATGGAAATGAAGATACTGCTTGGAGAGAGCAGCAAGAGCTCTACACTGTGATAAAAATGCCTCCTTGGGGCTGCACAGAGTGAGAGTCCTCTAGCCAGTGTAACTCAGGAAAGCTTCAGGGAC
The DNA here is from genome assembly GCF_031143425.1 of Pleurodeles waltl. Taxonomy (NCBI): domain Eukaryota; kingdom Metazoa; phylum Chordata; class Amphibia; order Caudata; family Salamandridae; genus Pleurodeles; species Pleurodeles waltl. The sequence goes on from NC_090443.1 coordinate 333,484,490, forward strand.
TAAAGAAGGTTCGAAAGGTGAAAGCCGCCTGCCACACAGCACAGCCTGTAACTCGAATTAGAAGCAGCTTGTACAATGTAACAGAGACCAAAAGTACCTTCAGCAGTCTGGATCAGTTGGCGATGAAAGCGAAGTTCATATCAGGATGCCAACAGAATTGATTTATAATATGCCTCCACAGCTGTATCGCTTCAATTCAAATCCATGCAGGAACGTGAGGGAGTCCAAACTGGCCGTGCATCATAACGAGTGCTGCATGAAACAAAACATGCCAGCGCAGCGCATAAATCTTTTATGAAAAGTCTAGGAAGGTGGCACCGACTTTCCGACCATATATTCCGGGCTCGGGAGACAATTTATTCTAAAATGGCGCCATAACCCTGAGCGATCGCTGCAGCCGACCAGGAGGTTCAAGGTCTGGAGGGCTTCTTGACTGCGCTCGTGACACGCTCCAGAACAATTACATTCTAATGACATGGGATTCACAGTTTGCCCTTCTTGCAAAGTGGGTGCAGTAGTAGTCCCTTCCATGAATCATGAACTGTTTAATATTTGAAGCCAGCAGACTATGCGGGGTTAATTACTTAGCCTACCACGTGATGCTATATATAAACATTGCTCTTAGCTCTGCCATTTAATATAATAATATTTTTGTGGATCTTCCTATTGCATCTTTTGTAACTGAACAAAGATGACGTTTCCGGGGTTATGTTATGCCCTGCGTTTCAAATATACCATTTCAGTAATTTGTTAACGTTAGCACTACTGATTTGTGTGAGAAGGCTAACTCCAATTCTCTGTGGTTGCTACTGGGTGTGATTATAAGCAAAAAAGCTGTTTTGTTGCATCTGAAATTAACAAAATACAACTGTTTTATATTTGAACCCCACTAGCCAGCGGCCACCTTGTTCAAATATCGCAGTGCGCTGACCTGGTCTAAATTGTTTATACAAGACCAGAAGTTCTTCCGATCATGGTTTTTACATGTATTGCATAACTTCGACCTTTTTCCTCCATGTATCGAGTTTTTGTTTCCCAATGCTGCTTATCATGCACATCTTTTAAACATCATTTTATTTGTGTTCTCATTTTACTTTAAGAGGAACCTTTGAACAATAGTTTTACTTGGGCTGTAGAACAAAATCTGTTTTTGACCTACAGCAAGCAATTACTACAACTAATTTACAAGAGGGGCCACTGCAAGACCAGATGGATTGAGAAATGCAAAAAAAAGAAAAAGGGGTGAATACAATAAGGAAAGAGAAATAACTCAAATGGGCACATAGAAAGGGAAAAGAAGCATAAATTGAGAAATTACTTGAAAAATAAAGAATAAAACTGCTAGAGTAACGCATCATTTGGCATGTAGCAGATCATTATTTCAATGTTACTGAAAGCAAGAGAGGAATTTTTTAAAGAAGGAAATAGTATATCTTCCTTATGAAGATTACTGATCATACAAAAAATACAAATACAACTCTATCTTCATTATGTGGATATCTTTCCATAACATCAAAACATCAAGCAAGAAAAACCCTAAACTGAATTAAAAAAAAGAGTACATTTTAATAAATAAAATTACACCAAAACACCAAAAATCCAGTATGTGGGACCAGAGTTATGAATTTCTCACGTTTATAATAAGAATAGTGCCAAAAACCACGAAGCACCACTGCTGGTCAACTAGTCATGGTAGGCCAGGACCTAGGCACGATTTCATGCTGCCCCCATGGAGCGCAGGTCAGATACATCAACCAAGTTCGACCTGGATGAAAGTTTTTACCTTAGGACTTGGTCTCATGAATGGAAGTCAAAATCCTTCAGCAGGGCAAGGCAGCTGGCTGTGCTGGAGGAGTGCTCCACGACATTGGGTGCGGGTCACGGTGAAGCCGTTGGTTTAGGCAGAAAAAGCTCTGAGGCAGAACATTTTTACACCCATGGAATTTCTTCCACCAGTAGAGTATTTTTGGTGCCTCCACCAGGTCAAGATTGCTCTGCCTCGTTAGAGCTTGGAATCCTCCAGCAGGGCAAGTCTACTGGAGCATTCCGACTACTTACAGATACCTTTTGCCGAGGTCCAGCTGAATCGGATTTGATGCTGCCGAGAAGCTCAGATGAGAGAAACTTGGTTCTTTGGTCCAGCGGCAATCACCTGGCAGGGTGGTTCCCGTCCTCCAGAGGTCTTTAAGACCAAAAGGTCCCAGGCTTTCTTGAGTGGTAGAAGTAGTACAGCCAGATACAGTACAAGGTTCTTGTACCTCAGGAATAGCAGTAAGGAGTCAGGACTTACTCCAGCAGAGGCCACCAGCAGGGTTTCAGATCAGGTCTATTTGGCAGCTTTTTGTAGCCCTGTAGCCAGCCAAACAGGAGACCAGCCAACTGACTTTTGAAGTCTACTTCTTTAGCCTTAGTACAAGATGGGGCAGGCCCAGCTCTTAGGACCTCCTCTCAGGACACACACAGCAGGTTCTGTTCTCCATCAGGTCCAGTAGTATACTGAAGAAGGTGCTTGGGGATGTCGCATTTATGCCTGGCAGTAGCCTTTGGGTGGGTGTAACTCCTCACCGCTCTTTAACAAATGCAGTATTAGTTCTTAGGGGTAACCCTACCCACTTTAGCAGCAGCTTGTGTCTGCTGTACTGCAAACAATCCCATAGTGCCCTTCATTACTAAAATCCAAAATGGTGAAACCTCTCTCCCGCTGTGCTGAGCCTGTGTGCCCACCCAGAGGAGTGGCCAGGGTAATGAATAGCCCATCCTCTGTGGTCACTCCAAACCAGTTCCAGGGTTGGTGTTTCCCTAACTGGATGGTTAAAAGAAAGTGACTAAGTGTCATTTCACATCCCCTTGTGACAGGAGTCCCCTTTGAAGAAAATGAAGTTCCTGGGCACATCCCATCTGGTCATCCTGCTAGAGGAACTAAAGCCCCTCTACACACTCAGGCCTTTATCTCAGCTCTGGGAGCAGTTGTCACACCTCATTCAGGGCTATTGAGCAGTTGGGTGACTATTAGAAGGCTCATATTAATTAGCCTTCGGGAGTTTCAGGCAGGGAAAAGGTAACTTTCTAAAAGTTAATTCTCCTTAATGTTTATTAAAAATCTGACTTCACCATTAAGTTGGGTGTTTGATAAATATAAAAAATAGTGGTTTACCCATTTCTCTAGCTTTCCCCCTATCAGAGATTGCAACATTAATATTTAATATTGCTCTTCCCAGTATTTCTCTATGAGCTAGCCAGCCTTCCTACAGTGAAAATAACTTTTGGGTGCTAGTCCTGGAAGGACAAGGTAACTTTAAATTTCTATATGTGCTACTTTTACATACCATGCACCCTGTCTTGTGGGCTTCAAGACCTATATAGTGGTAAGTTATTAATATTTTAAAGCAAGGTATTTATCTGTCAAAAGGGGTTTATTTTGACAGACAGTAGTGCATGTGTTGCAATGTTACAGTCAGACTACAATGGTTGGCTTGAAGGCGTATTTGCCCTGTCACTATAGTGGATGACATAATTAATTCTGCTGTTCACTAATGGAATTTAACTTCCAGTCCCTGGGAACATTCTGTACGATTTGTTAGGGACTTTTTTGGCGAGTTAAATATACCAATAAGGTGTATGTCAATTTGAACATGTTTAGAGGGAGAGCACAGACACTTTAAATCCGGTTAGAAGGGCTAAGTGCACAGAGTTGTAAAGCCAGTAAAATAGATAGGGCAAAAATCTGAAAAGTGTCAGGCAAAAGATGGTAATTTCCTATAGATTGCAAGTTAAGAGATGGGGGATGTAGTTCCCAGATACCAGCAAGGCTCTTTCTGGAAAATGGTACCCTGAAGGTTGGATATGTGAATGTCAGACTGGCAGCTGCTCACAGCATCAATATACATGATATGATTGTTGATAACAAGTAGGATGTCTTAACAGTATCAGGAGCCTGGTTCACTGACTATTCGGCGCTACAGGTTACATTTCCTGCTTTCAATAAACTATTAAACTATAGTGGTGAAAATAATGGATCAGAGGTGAGGGGCATTGCTTTTATAAGGAACAGGAACTTTAATGCCCAATGCCTGCAACAAATAGTTTTGACACTTTTGAAGCAGTGACAAGTGTACCCAACTACTTCTAGTTGACTGACTAGACTAATTGTTTGCCCATATAGACCACGTAGACACTAGATCCTTTTTGAGGAGAACTTCCTAGAACTTTTGACTACACTGCTAGGGCCCAATCACTGTCTGCTATTAATTGCATTAATATATAGGCAGGCCAAGGAAGCAATAGAGAGAATGTGTCTATCCTTAGCCACTTTAAAGTCATGAAAATAATCAATCACCCTGCCATGGCACTAAATGGAGCATATGTAACATTACCACTGGTAATTTGAACCTAGAAAGCTATGGGGCCTGCAGCAGTCCCCGATTCACCATGCCTTCACTTTGTATTTGAGGGAAGTGTACCCTGCCACTTGGATGCCATGGGAAACTGATGAGACAGAATTAAAGGAAATCATCTTCCTAACCACCAACCCTTTATTGTGCATTCCTTTTATTATGATCCCTTGTAGAGGAGTGGGTTGGCTTACAAAACATATGCCTTAAAGCAGTGGTTCCCAACCTTTTGATTTCTGTGGACCCCCACTTTAACATTAATGGAACCCAGGGACCCCCACTGAATCATCATTGGAATCCGAGGACCCCCGCCTGAGTCATTACTGGAGGCTGGGGACCTAATTTGTCAATCTTTGTTAATATCTTTTTACTTTTCTAAGCAGTCGTGGACCCCCTAAGACCACAGGTTGGGAACCACTGCCTTAAAGGGATTTGTGGCCACATAGCACACTTTAAAAAACGTGCATCCCTCACAAGAAGTATGTATGAAGGAGCTAAAATCAATCAGAGCTCATCTCGCCTCTGCTGCTAACAAGTGACAAAAAAACAGTCTTAACTCAAATAGAGAAAACTTGAATGAGCTGTGTAAGTAGGGAAACTAAAACCTGTTATTTGAACCTGAGAGTTAAAGAGGCTGAACATTTGCTTTGATGTTTTTAAGGTTCTGAGACCAGCTACAGTGGTCACCCCATATAATTTCACTGGCAAAAATATGAAGATATTGCCCCACAGGAGATCCAGATCTTTTTTATTGACCAAATGCTCTGGGCCACCTTTTTGTGCTTTTGCATGGGATTGTCCCCTCCATAGTAAACAGGCCTGGGTCCCTGCCTTGACTGTCTGACTACTTGTGAAACTAGTATCCTGATTTTTTACTTTGACATGGGTCTCTCCCTGGTAATAAGAGAGTCAGAACCTGCACTATAACATGGAAGGTTGTATCAAGCATGCTCTTATAGTGGGCATTGCACTACTGACACAGCCCTGGGTGTATCACATAAAGTGGTGATGACAGTGTGCTCTGTTTTGTAAATCTTTAGTGTGACCAGACCCTTTAGTCTGTGTCAGAGAGAGTGCAGTCCACTGAACCCTCTCATGTGAAGGTCTGCTATTGTGTGAAACAGCAACCCCTGCACTGATATTCTGTGTGTGTGTTGAATGCAATTGTTTGAAATGAGTGGATAGTCCATGTATGGAATTGTATTGTATTGTATTGTATTGTAATCGTATTTATATAGCGCTTACTATCCCTGACGAGGCGTCGAAACGCTTTTCGTTGAGTAGCACGCTACTCTGGAACCCAACAAGAATTAGTGATGGATTAGTATTGGGAAATAATGAGTACAGTTTTAGTATTACTATGAGTTAATTTGAGCTGCGGATATGAAAGTTTGTTCGTTAGAGTGACTGGAGTAATGGAGGGGTGGAGGAGGAAAGAAATCCAGAAGTGTTAATTGGGAGTATATCCTTGATTTACTCAACCCAAAGTCTTGGGATGAGTAAAGGGGGATGGAGGAGGAAAGAGTATGTGGAAGGGTTAGGGAGAGCATAGTAGCAGGGTGAGATAAATGCGGGAGAATTTAGCAGGGTTGTGTGGGAGGTCACGGTATTAGAGTGAGGTTTGGTGAGTTAGATGTGGAAGCAGAGGGAAGAGCTTAGACAGAGTTATTTAGGAGATTAAAGTAGTAGAAAGGATTTGGGATGAGTCAGAGTGAGAATGGAGGATAGTTTGATAGAGACATGACATATGATGATGGGTAGATAAGTGTGATAAGATGAGAGCAGGAATTCATAGATATCTAGTATAACAACCCACCCAGGAGCCATGCAATGACCCACGAACATGCCAAGCACAGAAACAACATATATACATACATGTATACATATATATATATATATACACATACACACACACGACTACACACACACATAAGCACATAAAATACATAATTAGAACCATGGGTAAAATATACTTAGTCAAACAGGTTAGGGTTCTGTGTGTTATGAGTCTGAATACAGGGGGCAGTGGGATTAATTTGTGATGCAGCAGGTTTAGCCAGGCACACGATTGAGGCTGAGGACCGTTTCATCTGACAGTGGATGTGTATTTCCTACATTCCTGTGGCTGAAGGGTTGTGGCCCAGAAACTGAAGTGAGGAAGGATGGAGACAGACCTCCCCCTAAAAAGTCAATTACGTCAAAAAGCTGCTGACTAGTTCTTTTTGAGCAATTTCTGTTTTTCAAGGTGTGGAATTTCAAGGCAGGGCCTACCTACCCTTTTTGAATTTCACTGCTTACTGCTGCAAGAAAGATGATGACAGCCAGGTGCTGTAATTTCACACTTCATAGTGCCCTTGTTTTGGATACTTCTGCTAGAAGCCTACATCATTGATACTTCCCCAGGAGCCATCACGAGGCCCAACGAAGGTGTCTAAGGAGCAGTTGGAAAAGGACATTTGAAATGCAACAAGGTCAAACTGGTTCTGAAGCCTCAGACATTGGATTCACATTCCCTGTCTGAAAAAAGTGGATAAAAGTGAAATCCACACCACCCCACTTTGTTCCAGTTCCAAGGTCTTTTTGACCAAGGAAGGAGTGCTTTGCTCAAAAGAGCTGCTATGTGATTAGGTTTGGTGTATGCAAACCAATCTCCCAAAGGTGATGGACGATCACCCAAAGTTTGCAGACCTTGCTAGATAAGCTGACACTCTGCCTAGCACCTCAATGACGATGTCTGCCTGCCTACTCAAAGAGGGAAGGGCTCAGTAAGAGAAGAGAAGAGACTGTCTAGGAGGAAGAGCCAGCTCTGTCTGTGGCTTGAGAAACATTCAGAATTTGCTGACTGCCATTGTGAGCAAAGCCAGAGTGTATAATGAAGACTGAAAGAATAAAACACATGGAAAAAACTGGTCATCAATAATGTAAAATACTAATGCCTAATCAATAATATTATCATTGAGCCAGATGGGGCTGACTCTTGCCTTCCTAGCAGAATTGTTGTCAACAGACTTTTCATTGGCTCTGCCCTGCTCAATACCTAAATCCTTCTCCACTGAGGATTTGTCATCTATATTAAGCTTGTCATCATGAAAGTTTGTTAACCATGACATATTCCACACATCACCCAAATCCAACACTGCCACATTCTTTCTTACTCTTGAAATAATGAAAGGTCCCATGAATTTAACACGTCCTTTTTTTCAATATCCCAGGTTTCTTCACCAGCACTTTTTCTCCTATATTCCATGTTTGTTTACATACAGAATTTCTCTCATCAAACCAAGCTTTATAATTTTCTTGTTTGATGTTTTAAAAAAAACTCAGATCTATGTACCTCTTTTCTCCCAGCATTTAAACTTAACCAGGTTTGGTTAGGTTTAGTGTGAGGTTTCCTGCCTCTCAATGCAGCAAAAAAGAGACACAGAAGTAATAGCATTAGGAGTACCGCAGTGAGCCCACCATGTCTCTCTCAAAACATTCTTCAGGGAATTCTTCTTAGTAAGCTCTCTGTGCGCTAGCTTTTACTATTTTGTTCATACTCGCAGCTAAGCCATTGGCTTGCAATGAGTACAGAGCTGTTTTGAAATGCATTATGAGCAATTCCTTGAGAAACAGGCACATTACCTGTGATTCAAATTGTACCCCATTGTCCATAATTAGACACCTTGCTGGAAAAATATCTTTATAGGGAAATTCAATCACTGTTCTTGTGTTAACAGAAGCTACACACTTAACAACTACCCACTTAGAAGTGTAGTCAACTAATAATAAAACATACCACTCATCACAGCCCAGCAGTTCAAAAGATCCTGCAATGTCTAATCCTAGCCTGGTCCAAGGCTCCACCCAAATTTCAACAGAAGATAATGGGACTGTTTGGGTCTTCCTGCACTTGTCATTGTTTGCACACCGACAACAGTCTTTCACAACTTCCTCAACCTGCCAATCCATACCTGGCCTCGAATACCATTTAAGGCCTAGCTCAGGTGTCCTTCATGTGCTAGATTTAAAAGCCTGTCTTTGAAATCACCAGGTGGTATTACTCAATCTCCCCTCAAACGTTTTCCCTCCAATGTACTCCCTTAGAGCCACAAAATCAGCACATTTTAGAGTAAGTGTCAGACCATTATTTGTCAACTGCCGACTCACATACCCAACCAACCACCAATGAGTTGTCACTGTAACTATCACCAAGTATCTCTCCTCAGCACCTTTTAATGAGTAAGAAGTGAATGCCACCACCTTCCGTTCGCCATTTACTACTCGGGACAACACCACACCCATCGCAAGATGCTGACATCAGTTGATAAGACTGTTCTCTTACAGACATTAAAATGTCCCAGAGTAGGTAACCTTCCAATACTGTTCTTAATCTCACAAAATACTGACCCACATTCGTCCGTCCACTCAAATCTGGAAATCTTTGATGATAATCTCAAAGGTTGACATAAGCTAGCAAAATTAGGAATACATTAGAACAGAATTCTGCCAACCCCAGAAATGAAAGCACTTGATATCTGTTCTATGTAGTGGGTTCCTCCAATATACTGTTGTCCAAATCAGAATTTGGACTCATCCCCTCTCCTGAGATTGTGTGGCCTAAATAGATTAGAGAAGTCACACAGAACGTGCACTTCTCCTTCTTTATGACTAACCCTGCCTCTTGCAAGTATCTTAATACTTGTCTCAACCTCTTATGCTCATGTTGATTCTTTCCATAAACTAAAATATTGTCTTGAAAAAACAACACTTTGTGAAGACCTTCCAGAACGTTTTTCATTATTCTCTGGAAGCATGCAGCAGCAAGCAACAGCAAACAACAGCCCAAAAGGCATGAAGATAAAACTATACACACCCAGTGGAGTTACAAATTATGTTAAGTGTCTGCATACAGGATAGAGTAAAACCTTGTAGTAAGCAAAGGACAAATCCATGACTCTAAATGTTTTTGCATCTTTTATTAAGGCTAAAGGTTGTGAAATATTAGGCAGAGGCTGCCTGTCTACCCACACATGCTTGTTTAAAACGCGTAAGTCCACATACATTCTTATCTCTTCCCCACCAAAATTCGGGGCAAAAACTACTGGGGCTAACCACTCTGAGAACTCTCTTTCAATCACCCCCAATTCCAACAGCTTGTTCAGTTCTTGTTCAAGGGAATCCATTATCAAACAATGAGTCTTTCTCACTCTGCTCACAAATGGTACAGGTCCACTTTTTCAGAACAATTTTATGTTTGAAGTTTCTCAGCAACCCTAGGCCATTACCAAAAACCCTGGGAAATTTAGAGTACACATCACCTGGTAATCCTTCTGTCGAGAGAGACAACACTTTCCCCAGTGTATTTGGATTTAATGTTATCCCCATATCCCTCTGATGTCTCCATCCTAACAAACTGTCATCTCCCCTGGCAACATACACTTTTCCTACTGTTTCCCGGTCTGTGAATCAAATTTTCATTACGGCATATCCCAAGACATCTATTTCACTCTGCCATATCCTACCGGGTTAATGTCGGGTGGAAGTAGTTACATTTTCTTCATACCAAACACCATCACCCAATTCTTGCAACTCCCTGTACTATATACTGACCCTGAGTCAGCTAGCACTGATAATTGTTTCCTACCAACTACAATCTCACATTCTGGCATTTCCAGTTGTCCTCCAACCATGAATCCATCACTCCTCACACTCAACACAAACTTCTTTTCCTCTACTACACAATGGACCCCTTTTGCTTTAGTCCCTCGACAAACACAAGCATAACGTCCCTTTTCCCCCACATTTTTTTCATGTAGCAAACCTCACTAAGCATCCCGGACTTAGTGCTATTCACTGCCACCGTTAAAACATTTCATGACACTATTCCTGCTAGGATTAGTATTTTTCTTGCTGTTGGGATATTTCTTAGGATTCTTACTGTTAGAGTGCTCTTTTAAATCCATGCTCTTATCAGTTTCTTTCTTTATCTCATGGACAACTCTCTCCCTTTCATGGTTATCTTTTCCCTTATCTTCCCTCGTCTCAAGTACCTACATGCTACTACTTTCTATAACTTCCACAACAGCCACGGTCTCTTTCAAATCAGGATCCTTTGTTAGAGGCTTTTCTTGTACCCTAATGTTATTGGTACATCTAACAATTTGATCCCTGACTAAGGAATTAGTTCGCTCCCCAAACTCACAGGTACATGCTAATGTTTTCAAATATGCCACAAAACTACCAGTCTTTTCTTGCTTCCTCTGGTCCTTGTGAACAACTTATGCCTATTGAGTACAATGTTTATTTGAGAACCAAACTGGTTCTCTAACATCATTACTAAGATGCCTTATACATTGTCACGTTCCCCTTCTCCATGCCCAACAGTAAATGTCATCCAAACTCTCATAAACATTTCTACCTTTCATCCCATAATTATGCAATAATGTGGCTTGTTTTTTCACAGCAGATAATTTCTCCCCTCCAATTGCGAGTAAATAGGAATCAAAAAGCTGTTTCCACCTTTTCAAATGTAGAACTGGTTCACATTTGACAGACAAATCTGTGGTGGCTGAGGCATATTTTCCTCCTAAGAAAATGACAGCAGTGTCTCCGTGACGTCACCAGTCAGCAGTGAATTAAGTTACATGATGATTTCCACTGAGCCATTACAATGCAACATCTCTCAACAGCCACTTGTACTGCTGTCGTGTCGTCATCGCAAATGCTCTTCACTCTGATTCAGTCACACCAATACATCATTAGCAGTGGTGGCACTTCCCTGGCAGTGCCATGAAATCCTTTGGTGCCTATAGTGCACTTTCCAGCCAAGCAGTTAAGCATCTAAATCCACGTGGGTTGTCGGGTAAAATGGGGGTCATACACCTGTCCCCAGCAGGCACTCGTCGACAATATCAAGATCACGATCCAGAAGTATCACAATTACTCTGATGATTTCTTTAAGCTGTTTATTGGTCGTACAGTTCACAGACCACCAACCCGTACTGGCAGCTATGTCAACGGACATTATTCAAAACCCTGCTTGATGTTGCTATGCATGCTTTATAGTGTTATCATTGACCTAGGTAAAGATCTAGTTACCTAGGCAATTAATTACCTGGAATTGTTTTAACTACAGAATGATGCATCAATCTAAGTCACAACACAGGGCCTTTCGTGAAAGAGTAAACTAATTGTGTTGTACCATGATGGGCTAAACTATCCCTTTGAGTTGGGCACTATTGAACTGATCTAATAACTACTTTGAGTACAAATCTAGAGAACTGCACCTGCATTAATCTGTGCCTATAACTACATTAGAATAGAAGAGCTATAGATAAGATAACCACTCCTAGCTCTGGGAAACGGCATCATAGCGGGTGGGTCACTTAACCAGGTACCTTTGTTGGATTTAGGACCTTGCAACCAAAGGTCCCGCTAACGTCTTATATCTGTGTGCAGCAGTGAAGAGAGTATGTGAACTGTAACCAAGCCTACGTGCACCAAAGACATGCAGCAGCTCACTTTCCAATATCAATAAGATCTCAGAGTGGACATCTCCCTGCCACCATCAGCATAGATTAACACAGAAAATACCAACACAATGAAAGAACTCACAGAAGTAATCAGAGATGCTAAAATACCACAATTTATAATAAAAAAAAGTCTAGGTCACACTTCTGCATCCATTGTACTGCCAAGCACTGCATGTCACAATACAATAACACCACATTAGTGGTCAGCATGCACAAATGAAACATTTCTCATACAGGTTCAAAGAAAAGATAGTACACTTCCAATCACACACTGTGGAATGCTACCCATGTGGATATGTATCCCACATAAGCATAGTAATGCTACACAAATGTCACAATGCAGTACAATACAATATGTGGGGTTATATAACACATTATTGTACTGAAACAATAAGTGTACTGACACTATGCAACTGTCAATCCAGGTGAAACTGAAAACTTTACTGCAATGTGTGTGGGCTACCGAGAAAGCATCCCTGGACAATCCATTCACTTTCGGAGCAGGCAGTGCTGGACAGAGCTAGTTGCTCTTGTACTTACATCGCCTGCACCCCAGTTTGAGAGTCTTTCTTTCCCAAGCAACAAGAAAAGGCACACAAAAAAATCAGGAAGCCCGCGACCAAGCAGACTGGTTTTTCCACCACTTCTCTTTTAAAACACGTAACTATCAAAATCTTTCTCCTGATGTATGAAGCAGTTTACTGTGCAAGAGAAATGACAAGTTTGTAGCCTACATTCCTTGTGGCTTATGGCTCACCCTCCCCAGTGCTTAATTTGTAAATAAAAAGGTGCCGGTGCCCAAAGCCCTCCTCTTAAACAGCAAACACGGAATACTGAGGCAGCGTAATCCTGAAGCTATCTCGGGCCTCTTCCATCTATTTAAAGCCACTCCCTGCTCCTTCAGCTCACTCTTGCAGCTTTCTACTTTTTCTCTTTGTGACGCTTTTTCGGTTTTCTCTTCCTCCATCTTTCCCAAATGAGTCTTTTGCTCGCAGCAAATGGTTGAGGCAGAAGACTAAGCGCCGGCCCTCAAAAATAAGTGCCTGTGCTCAGCACCAGAAACAAAATTAAGCACTGTCCCTCCCCCATTCTACATACTGGCCGAACAAAGGCATTTCAGTTTCATGTCAATCTTCACTGCTATCACTGGGGGATAGAGGTATGCCATCCCTCTTTTCAGCTGTCCATTTTTATTTGAGTGGAATTTATTGAGTGGAATTTATGCCAGTGTTTTGTGACCTTATTCACAAAACAAAGCAAAACATGAAGAAAAATAGGCAATTAATGACAACACAACCAGGGGCCATATGTACTAAAGCATTTGCCCATAGACACAGAATGGGTAAAACCCTTTGATACATATGGCACCAGATTTCTTAGCCTCTCCTAAGATGTAGGTGTGCGGGGAGAAGGAAAGCATCTAGAGGTGTTTTCCATGTAGTGTGATCTTTAAGTGTTTTTATCTGATTTCAAAGGCCATATAAACACCAAATTCACTGCCCCATACCCAAACTTCCGCTGCAGCCGGTCTCTTTCTTGCCTTGGGGAAAGTCCACTATGCACTGTTGCTTTTTCTAAATTCACACTGAGATTTCATATCATATTCAACTAAGGTAACATGGAGAGTGTTGAGATAAAACCGTGCAGTCCCCCTACCTGTACCCAGCATTGTACTGAATACATCTAAAAAAAAAAGAAAAAAAAGGGGAATGTTATCAATATGGTTTAAGAGAGGTTTCTTCAAGAAAACATTCATTTGTTATGTTTCTCCATACATTTTCCAATCATCTTGTTATTTCTAGTTTTATTAACACTAGAATATTTGTTTTCATAAGGGTGCCACTTTACCCACAGCATAATCTGTTACCACTTACTCACAGTTACATGCACCTTTGCAGCATTTTTTTATTTACACACACACAAACATACGTTTTACTATGCTTTTTCATACCAGTTGCTGTTGGTTGCCATCGGTTTACCACGGCATTGTAGGAACATTAACCATTAAGTTTATATCTTACCAGCTATGGTAGCTGGTAATGTTTATCATAAGTACGTTAGGGATCTGAAGCACAAATGATACCACCTCTGCGTGTGTTTTAAAGCAGGTTAGATGATGGTATCACACTGGAAAGCAAACACGTGTGATTACCAAGTTTACTGCAGAGCTGTTTCTAAAAGCCTTGTTACTAGTTTGACTAATTATAAAATGTATCCTAGAGGGCTAAGGCGCCTGCCCCAGGGCACTGAATGTAACCTGCAGGACACACGTTTAAAAGCTAAAAACATATCCCAGTATCTCCCAACATTTTTTGCAGAAACCACTTTCACAGGTCGCATCTTATTCAGGTACATACATCGGTGGACTACATGCTGCTGAAAACATTTACATTTTACCGGCAAAGCATAGGATTGAAGGTTTGTGTCAACTCAAAATATAAACCTTTCAAGCTAGACAGAATGTGCTCCATACCATCTGGTACTAATTTACACCTATTATTAAGCATTCACAGACATCTGCTTACATATGGTATTTTACATGAACGGAGTCATGTTACATCGTGCTGAAAAGGTATACACGTGTCTTTGTTTCTACTGATTACAAGATGCACAATATCTTTCGGCAAGCGGGTTTCTTTTATTATCACACACATTTGCTTCCAAAAATCTTCCTATTGTTTTGGGAAGCTAGACAATTTGTTTTATTTATTTCTTCTGAAGTCCTGCTTAGTTCCGAAAAGAAATAGTGGCAGCATATCCAGTGATGCAGAGGCCCGGATACATACTGAGAAAATATCTCTTCACAAAAGGTAATACTGATTAATGACATTTTTTCCAGCTATCGCGTTTAGAATTTTAGATTCTATTAACCCCTTCACTGCCAGGCCTTTTCCCCCTCCTGTGCCAAGCCTTTTTTTGGCTATTTGGGGCAGTTCACGCTTAGGCCCTCATAACTTTTTGTTCACATAAGCTACCCACGCCAAACTTGTGTCCTTTTTTTCTAACATCCTAGGGATTCTAGAGGTACCCAGACTTTGTGGGTTCCCCAGAAGGAGGCCAAGAAATTAGCCAAAATACAGTGAAAATGTAGTTTTTTTCAATAAAATGGGAAAAAAGGGGCTGCAGAAGGCTTGTGGTTTTTTTCCCTGAAAACGGCATCAACAAAGGGTTTGCAGAGCTAAAATCACCAGCTTCCCAGCTTTCAGGAACAGGCAGATTTGAATCAGAAAACCCAATTTTTCAACACAATTTTGGCATTTTACTGGGACATACCCCATTTCTACAATTTTTTGTGTTTTCAGCCTCCTTCCAGTCAGTGACAGAAATGGGTGTGAAACCAATGCTGGATCCCAGAAACCGAAACATTTCTGAAAAGTAGACAAAATTCTGAATTCAGCAAGGGGTAATTTGTGTAGATCCTACAAGGGTTTCCTACAGAAAATAACAACTGAAAAAGAAAATATTGAGGTGAAAAAAACTGCTTTTTTTCTCTACGTTTTACTCTGTAACTTTTTCCTGCAATGTCAGAATTTTGAAAGCAATATGCCGTTACGTCTGCTGGACTCTTCTGGTTGCGGGGATATATAGGGCTTGTAGGTTCATCAAGAACTCTAGGTACCCAGAGCCAATAAATGAGCTGCACCCTGCAGTGGGTCTTCATTCTATACCGGGTATACAGCAATTCATTTGCTGAAATATAAAGAGTGAAAAATAGCTATCAAGAAAACCTTTGTATTTCCAAAATGGGCACAAGATAAGGTGTTGAGGAGCAGTGGTTATTTGCACATCTCTGAATTCCGGGGTGACCATACTAGCATGGGAATTACAGGGCATTTCTCAAATAGATGTCTTTTTTACACACTCTCTTATGTTTGGAAGGAAAAAATGTAGAGAAAGACAAGGGGCAATAACACTTGTTTTGCTAATCTATGTTCCCCCAAGTCTCCCGATAAAAATGATACCTCACTTGTGTGGGTAGGCCTAGCGCCCGCGACAGGAAACGCCCCAAAACTCAACGTGGACACATCACATTTTTTCACAGAAAAGAGAGGTGTTTTTTGCAAAGTGCCTACCTGTGGATTTTGGCCTCTAGCTCAGCCGTCCCCAGGGGGAGCAGAAATGGTCTAAAATAAATTTGTCCCCCACCCCGATAAAAATGATACTTCACTTGTGTGGGTAGGCCTAGCGCCCGTGACAGGAAATGCCCCAAAACACAACGTGGACACATCACATTTTTTTAAAGAAAACAGAGGTGTTTTTTGCAAAGTGCCTACCTGTAGATTTTGCCCTCTAGCTCAGCCGGCACCTAGGGAAAACTACCAAACCTGTGCATTTTTGAAAACTAGAGACCTAGGGGAATCCAAGATGGGGTGACTTGTTGGGCTCTGACCAGGTTCTGTTACCCAGAATCCTTTGCAAACCTCAAACTTTGGCTAAAAAAACACATTTTCCTCAAATTTTGGTGACAGAAACATCTGGAATCAGAGAGGAGCCACAAATTTCCTTCCACCCAGCGTTCCCCCAAGTCTCCCGATAAAAATGATACCTCACTTGTGTGGGTAGGCCTAGCGCCCGGGACAGGAAATGCCCCAAAACGCAACGTGGACACATCACATTTTTTGAAAGAAAACAGAGGTGTTTTTTTGCAAAGTGCCTACCTGTAGATTTTGGCCTCTAGCTCAGCCGGCACCTAAGGAAACCTACCAAACCTGTGCATTTTTGAAAACTAGATACCTAGGGGAATCCAAGATAGGATGACTTGTGGGGCTCTGACCAGGTTCTGTTACCCAGAATCCTTTGCAAACCTCAAACAAATTTGGCTAAACAAACACATTTTCCTCACATTTTGGTGACAGAAAGTTCTGGAATCAGAGAGGAGCCACAAATTTCCTTCCACCCAGCGTTCCCCCAAGTCTCCCGATAAAAATGATACCTCACTTGTGTGGGTAGGCCTAGCGCACGTGACAGGAAATGCCCCAAAACGCAACGTGGACACATCACATTTTTTATAAAAAAAACAGGTGTTTTTTGCAAAGTGCCTACCTGTAGATTTTGGCCTCTAGCTGCACCAAGGGAAACCTACCAAACCTGTGCATTTTTAAAAACTAGAGACCTAGGGGAATCCAAGATGGGGTGACTTGTGGGGCTCTGACCAGGTTCAGTTACCCAGAATCCTTTGCAAACCTCAAAAAAAGTGGCTATACAAACACGTTTTCCTCACATTTCTGTGACAGAAAGTTCTGGAATCAGAGAGGAGCCACAAATTTCCTTCCACACAGCGTTCCCCCAAGTCTCCTGATAAAAATGATACCTCACTTGTGTGGGTAGGCCTAGCGCCCCTGACAGGAAATGCCCCAAAACGCAACGTGGACACATCACATTTTTTGAGAGAAAACAGAGCTGTTTTTTGCAAAGTGCCTACCTGTAGATTTTGGCCTCTAGCTCAGCCGGCACCTAGGGAAACCTACCAAACCTGTGCATTTTTGAAAACTAGAGACCTAGGGGAATCCAAGATGGGGTGACTTGTTGGGCTCTGACCAGGTTCTGTTACCCAGAATCCTTTGCAAACCTCAAAATGTGGCTAAAAAAACACGTTTTCCTCACATTTCGGTGACAGAAAGTTCTGGAATCTGAGAGGAGCCACAAATTTCCTTCCACCCAGCATTCCCCCAAGTTTCCCGATAAAAATGATACCTCACTTGTGTGGGTAGGCCTAGCGCCCGTGACAGGAAATACCCCAAAACACAACGTGGACACATCACATTTTTTGAAAGAAAACAGAGGTGTTTTTTGCAAAGTGCCTACCTGTAGATTTTGGCCTCTAGCTCAGCCGGCACCAAGGGAAACGTACCAAACCTGTGCATTTTTGAAAACTAGAGACCTAGGGGAATCCAAGATGGGGTGACTTGTGGGGCTCTGACCAGGTTCAGTTACCCAGAATCCTTTGCAAACCTAAAAAAAATTTGGCTATACAAACACGTTTTCCTCACATTTCTGTGACAGAAAGTTCTGGAATCAGAGAGGAGCCACAAATTTCCTTCCACCCAGCGTTCCCCAAGTCTCCCGATAAAAATGATACCTCACTTGTGTGGGTAGGCCTAGCGCCCGTGACAGGAAATGCCCCAAAACACAACGTGGACACATCACATTTTTTCAAAGAAAACAGAGGTGTTTTTTGCAAAGTGCCTACCTGTAGATTTTGGCCTCTAGCTCAGACGGCACCTAGGTAAACCTACCAAACCTGTGCATTTTTTAAAACTAAAGACTTAGGGGAATCCAAGATGGGGTGACTTGTTGGGCTCTGACCAGGTTCTGTTACCCAGAATCCTTTGCAAACCTCAAACTTTGGCTAAAAAACACATTTTCCTCAAATTTTGGTGACAGAAAGTTCTGGAATCAGAGAGGAGCCACAAATTTCCTTCCACCCAGCGTTCCCCCAAGTCTCCCGATAAAAATGATACCTCACTTGTGTGGGTAGGCCTAGCGCCCGCAACAGGAAATGCCCCAAAACGCAACGTGGACACATCACATTTTTTGAAAGAAAACAGAGGTGTTTTTTGCAAAGTGCCTACCTGTAGATTTTGGCCTCTAGCTCAGCCGGCACCTAGGGAAACCTACCAAACCTGTGCATTTTTGAAAACTAGAGACCTAGGGGAATCCAAGATGGGGTGACTTGTGGGGCTCTGACCAGGTTCAGTTACCCAGAATCCTTTGCAAACCTCAAAAAAATTTGGCTATACAAACACGTTTTCCACAAATGTCTGTGACAGAAAGTTCTGGAATCAGAGGAGCCACAAATTTCCTTCCACCCAGCGTTCCCTCAAGTCTCCCGATAAAAATGATACTTCACTTGTGTGGGTAGGCCTAGCGCCCGGGACAGGAAATGCCCCAAAACGCAACGTGGACACATCACATTTTTTTAAAGAAAACAGAGGTGTTTTTTTCCAAAGTGCCTACCTGTAGATTTTGGCCTCTAGCTCAGCCGGCACCTAGGGAAACCTACCAAACCTGTGCATTTTTGAAAACTAGAGACCTAGAGGAATCCAAGATGGGGTGACTTGTTGGGCTCTGACCAGGTTCTGTTACCCAGAATCCTTTGCAAACCTCAAACTTCGGCTAAAAAAACACATTTTTCTCAAATTTTGGTGACAGAAACATCTGGAATCAGAGAGGAGCCACAAATTACCTTCCACCCAGCGTTCCCCCAAGTCTCCCGATAAAAATGATACCTCACTTGTGTGGGTAGGCCTAGCGCCCGGGACAGGAAATGCCCCAAAACGCAACGTGGACACATCAAATTTTTTTAAAGAAAACAGAGGTGTTTTTTTGCAAAGTGCCTACCTGTAGATTTTGACCTCTAGCTCAGCCGGCACCTAAGGAAACCTACCAAACCTGTGCATTTTTTAAAACTAGAGACCTAGGGGAATCCAAGATGGGATGACTTGTGGGGCTCTGACCAGGTTCTGTTACCCAGAATCCTTTGCAAACCTCAAACAAATTTGGCTAAACAAACACATTTTCCTCACATTTTGGTGACAGAAAGTTCTGGAATCAGAGAGGAGCCACAAATTTCCTTCCACCCAGCGTTCCCCCAAGTCTCCCGATAAAAATGATACCTCACTTGTGTGGGTAGGCCTAGCGCCCGTGACAGGAAATGCCCCAAAACGCAACGTGGACACATCAAATTTTTTGAAAGGAAACAGAGGTGTTTTTTGCAAAGTGCCTACCTGTAGATTTTGGCCTCTAGCTCAGCCGGCACCAAGGGAAACCTACCAAACCTGTGCATTTTTTAAAACTAGAGACCTATGGGAATCCAAGATGGGGTGACTTGTGGGGCTCTGACCAGGTTCTGTTACCCAGAATCCTTTGCAAACCTCAAAAAAAGTGGCTATACAAACACGTTTTCCTCACATTTCTGTGACAGAAAGTTCTGGAATCAGAGAGGAGCCACAAATTTCCTTCCACCCAGCGTTCCCCCAAGTCTCCTGATAAAAATGATACCTCACTTGTGTGGGTAGGCCTAGCTCCCCTGACAGGAAATGCCCCAAAACGCAACGTGGACACATCACATTTTTTGAGAGAAAACAGAGCTGTTTTTTGCAAAGTGCCTACCTGTAGATTTTGGCCTCTAGCTCAGCCGGCACCTAGGGGAACCTACCAAACCTGTGCATTTTTGAAAACTAGAGACCTAGGGGAATCCAAGATGGGGTGACTTGTTGGGCTCTGACCAGGTTCTGTTACCCAGAATCCTTTGCAAACCTCAAAATGTGGCTAAAAAAACACGTTTTCCTCACATTTCGGTGACAGAAAGTTCTGGAATCTGAGAGGAGCCACAAATTTCCTTCCACCCAGCATTCCCCCAAGTCTCCCGATAAAAATGATACCTCACTTGTGTGGGTAGGGCTAGCGCCCGTGACAGGAAATACCCCAAAACACAACGTGGACACATCACATTTTTTGAAAGAAAACAGAGGTGTTTTTTGCAAAGTGCCTACCTGTAGATTTTGGCCTCTAGCTCAGCCGGCACCAAGGGAAACGTACCAAACCTGTGCATTTTTGAAAACTAGAGACCTAGGGGAATCCAAGATGGGGTGACTTGTGGGGCTCTGACCAGGTTCAGTTACCCAGAATCCTTTGCAAACCTCAAACAAATTTGGCTATACAAACACGTTTTCCTCAAATTTCTGTGACAGAAAGTTCTGGAATCAGAGGAGCCACAAATTTCCTTCCACCCAGCGTTCCCTCAAGTCTCCCGATAAAAATGATACCTCACTTGTGTGGGTAGGCCTAGCGCCCGGGACAGGAAATGCCCCAAAACGCAACGTGGACACATCACATTTTTTAAAAGAAAACAGAGGTGTTTTTTTCCAAAGTGCCTACCTGTAGATTTTGGCCTCTAGCTCAGCCGGCACCTAGGGAAACCTACCAAACCTGTGCATTTTTGAAAACTAGAGACCTAGAGGAATCCAAGATGGGGTGACTTGTTGGGCTCTGACCAGGTTCTGTTACCCAGAATCCTTTGCAAACCTCAAACTTCGGCTAAAAAAACACATTTTCCTCAAATTTTGGTGACAGAAACATCTGGAATCAGAGAGGAGCCACAAACTTCCTTCCACCCAGCGTTCCCCCAAGTCTCCCGATAAAAATGATACCTCACTTGTGTGGGTAGACCTAGCGCCCGGGACAGGAAATGCCCCAAAACGCAACGTGGACACATCACATTTTTTTAAAGAAAACAGAGGTGTTTTTTTGCAAAGTGCCTACCTGTAGATTTTGGCCTCTAGCTCAGCCGGCACCTAAGGAAACCTACCAAACCTGTGCATTTTTTAAAACTAGATACCTAGGGGAATCCAAGATGGGATGACTTGTGGGGCTCTGACCAGGTTCTGTTACCCAGAATCGTTTGCAAACCTCAAACAAATTTGGCTAAACAAACACATTTTCCTCACATTTTGGTGACAGAAAGTTCTGGAATCAGAGAGGAGCCACAAATTTCCTTCCACCCAGCGTTCCCCCAAGTCTCCCGATAAAAATGATACCTCACTTGTGTGGGTAGGCCTAGCGCCCGTGACAGGAAATGCCCCAAAACGCAACGTGGACACATCAAATTTTTTGAAAGAAAACAGAGGTGTTTTTTGCAAAGTGCCTACCTGTAGATTTTGGCCTCTAGCTCAGCCGGCACCAAGGGAAACCTACCAAACCTGTGCATTTTTGAAAACTAGAGACCTATGGGAATCCAAGATGGGGTGACTTGTGGGGCTCTGACCAGGTTCAGTTACCCAGAATCCTTTGCAAACCTCAAAAAAAGTTGCTATACAAACACGTTTTCCTCACATTTCTGTGACAGAAAGTTCTGGAATCTGAGAGGAGCCACAAATTTCCTTCCACCCAGCGTTTTCCCAAGTCTCCTGATAAAAATGATACCTCACTTGTGTGGGTAGGCCTAGCGCCCCTGACAGGAAATGCCCCAAAACGCAACGTGGACATATCACATTTTTTGAGAGAAAACAGAGGTGTTTTTTGCAAAGTGCCTACCTGTAGATTTTGGCCTCTAGCTCAGCCGGCACCTAGGGAAACCTACCAAACCTGTGCATTTTTTAAAACTGGAGACCTAGGGGAATCCAAGATGGGGTGACTTGTTGGGCTCTTACCAGGTTCTGTTACCCAGAATCCTTTGCAAACCTCAAAATGTGGCTAAAAAAACACGTTTTCCTCACATTTCGGTGACAGAAAGTTCTGGAATCTGAGAGGAGCCACAAATTTCCTTCCACCCAGCATTCCCCCAAGTCTCCCGATAAAAATGATACCTCACTTGTGTGGGTAGGGCTAGCGCCCGTGACAGGAAATGCCCCAAAACACAACGTGGACACATCACATTTTTTGAAAGAAAACAGAGGTGTTTTTTGCAAAGTGCCTACCTGTAGATTTTGGCCTCTAGCTCAGCCGGCACCAAGGGAAACGTACCAAACCTGTGCATTTTTGAAAACTAGAGACCTAGGGGAATCCAAGATGGGGTGACTTGTGGGGCTCTGACCAGGTTCAGTTACCCAGAATCCTTTGCAAACCTAAAAAAAATTGGGCTATACAAACACGTTTTCCTCACATTTCTGTGACAGAAAGTTCTGGAATCAGAGAGGAGCCACAAATTTCCTTCCACCCAGTGTTCCCCCAAGTCTCCCGATAAAAATGATACCTCACTTGTGTGGGTAGGCCTAGCGCCCGTGACAGGAAATGCCCCAAAACACAACGTGGACACATCACATTTTTTCAAAGAAAACAGAGGTGTTTTTTGCAAAGTGCCTACCTGTAGATTTTGGCCTCTTGCTCAGCCGGCACCTAGGTAAACCTACCAAACCTGTGCATTTTTTAAAACTAAAGACTTAGGGGAATCCAAGATGGGGTGACTTGTTGGTCTCTGACCAGGTTCTGTTACCCAGAATCCTTTGCAAACCTCAAACTTTTGCTAAAAAACACATTTTCCTCAAGTTTTGGTGACAGAAAGTTCTGGAATCAGAGAGGAGCCACAAATTTCCTTCCACCCAGCGTTCCCCCAAGTCTCCCGAAAAAAATTATACCTCACTTGTGTGGGTAGGCCTAGCGCCCGCGACAGGAAATGCCCCAAAACGCAACGTGGACACATCACATTTTTTGAAAGAAAACAGAGGTGTTTTTTGCAAAGTGCCTACCTGTAGATTTTGGCCTCTAGCTCAGCCGGCACCTAGGTAAACCTACCAAACCTGTGCATTTTTTAAAACTAAAGACTTAGGGGAATCCAAGATGGGGTGACTTGTTGGGCTCTGACCAGGTTCTGTTACCCAGAATCCTTTGCAAACCTCAAAATGTGGCTAAAAAAACACGTTTTCCTCACATTTCGGTGACAGAAAGTTCTGGAATCTGAGAGGAGCCACAAATTTCCTTCCACCCAGCATTCCCCCAAGTCTCCCGATAAAAATGATACCTCACTTGTGTGGGTAGGGCTAGCGCCCGTGACAGGAAATGCCCCAAAACACAACGTGGACACATCACATTTTTTGAAAGAAAACAGAGGTGTTTTTTGCAAAGTGCCTACCTGTAGATTTTGGCCTCTAGCTCAGCCGGCACCAAGGGAAACGTACCAAACCTGTGCATTTTTGAAAACTAGAGACCTAGGGGAATCCAAGATGGGGTGACTTGTGGGGCTCTGACCAGGTTCAGTTACCCAGAATCCTTTGCAAACCTAAAAAAAATTGGGCTATACAAACACGTTTTCCTCACATTTCTGTGACAGAAAGTTCTGGAATCAGAGAGGAGCCACAAATTTCCTTCCACCCAGTGTTCCCCCAAGTCTCCCGATAAAAATGATACCTCACTTGTGTGGGTAGGCCTAGCGCCCGTGACAGGAAATGCCCCAAAACACAACGTGGACACATCACATTTTTTCAAAGAAAACAGAGGTGTTTTTTGCAAAGTGCCTACCTGTAGATTTTGGCCTCTTGCTCAGCCGGCACCTAGGTAAACCTACCAAACCTGTGCATTTTTTAAAACTAAAGACTTAGGGGAATCCAAGATGGGGTGACTTGTTGGTCTCTGACCAGGTTCTGTTACCCAGAATCCTTTGCAAACCTCAAACTTTTGCTAAAAAACACATTTTCCTCAAGTTTTGGTGACAGAAAGTTCTGGAATCAGAGAGGAGCCACAAATTTCCTTCCACCCAGCGTTCCCCCAAGTCTCCCGAAAAAAATTATACCTCACTTGTGTGGGTAGGCCTAGCGCCCGCGACAGGAAATGCCCCAAAACGCAACGTGGACACATCACATTTTTTGAAAGAAAACAGAGGTGTTTTTTGCAAAGTGCCTACCTGTAGATTTTGACCTCTAGCTCAGCCGGCACCTAGGGAAACCTACCAAACCTGTGCATTTTTGAAAACTAGAGACCTAGGGGAATCCAAGATGGGGTGACTTGTGGGGCTCTGACCAGGTTCAGTTACCCAGAATCCTTTGCAAACCTCAAAATAATTTGGCTATACAAACATGTTTTCCTCAAATTTCTGTGACAGAAAGTTCTGGAATCAGAGGAGCCACAAATTTCCTTCCAACCAGCGTTCCCTCAAGTCTCCCGATAAAAATGATATCTCACTTGTGTGGGTAGGCCTAGCGCCCGTGACAAGAAATGCCCAAAACACAACGTGGACACATCACATTTTTTTAAAGAAAACAGAGGTGTTTTTTGCAAAGTGCCTACCTGTAGATTTTGGCCTCTAGCTCAGCCGGCACCTAGGGAAACCTACCAAACCTGTGCATTTTTTTAAACTAGATACCTAGGGGAATCCAAGATGGGGTGACTTGTGGTGCTCTGACCAGGTTCTGTTACCCAGAATCCTTTGCAAACCTCAAAATATGGCTAAAAAAACACATTTTCCTCACATTTCAGTGACAGAAAGTTCTGGAATCTGAGAGGAGCCACAAATGTCCTTCCACCCAGTGTTCCCCCAAGTTTCTCGATAAAAATGGTACCTCACTTGTTTGGGTAGGCCTAGCGCCCAAGAAAGGAAATGGCCCAAAACACAACGTGGACACATCACATTTTTTCACAGAAAACAGAGATGTTTTTTGCAAAGTGCCTACCTGTGGATTTTGGCCTCTAGCTCAGCCAGCCCCAGGGGGGGCAGAAATGGCCTAAAATAAATTTGTCCCCCACCCCCCCACGGGGGCAGATTGGCCGATTTTAGGTCAATCTGCCCCCAAGGGGGCAGAAACCACTAGGCACCAGGGATTTTTTTTGGGGCGCCAATGTCGCGCAGCGGCAAAAAAAAAAAATCCGCGGTGCCTAGTGGTTTCTGCCCCGTTGGGGGCAGATTGACCTAAAATCAGCCAATCTGACCCCAAGGGGGGCAGAAATGGTCTAAATACAATTTGCCCCCCAGGGGAGCGACCCTTGCCTAATGGGTCGCTCCCCATCTCTAAAAAAATAAACAAAAACAAAAAACTCAATTTTTTTTTTTGCCCTGGTGCCTAGAGGTTTCTGCCCCCCCTGGGGGCAGATCGGCCTAATAACAATAGGCCGATCTGCCCCCAGGGTGGGCAGAAATGGCCTAAAATAAATTTGCCCCCCCCACATCCCCCCCCTCCCCAGGGAGCGACCCTTGCCTACGGGGTCGCTCCCCCTGCGTGACATTGGCACCAAACAAAAAATCCCCGATGCCTAGTGGTTTCAGCCCCCCTTGGGGGCAGATTGGCATAGCAAAAAATCGGCCGATCTGCCCCCAAAGGGGGCAGAAATGGCCTAAATACAATTTTCCCCTCCAGGGGAGCTACCCTTGTCCAAGGGGTCGCTCCCCATCTGTAAAAAATAAAAAAAATAAAAATCCCTGGTGCCTAGTGGTTTCTGCCCCCCTTGGGATCGGCCTAATCAAAATAGGCAAAAATGGCCTAACTATAATTTGCCCGCTAGGGGAGCGACCCTTGCCTAAGGGGTCGCTCCCCACACCTAAAACAAAAAAGTTAAAAAATAAAAAAAAAATGATCCCTGGTGCCTAGAAGTTTCTGCCCCCCCTGGGGGCAGAAAAGGCCTTCCCAAAAAATGGCCCCCCTGGGAGAGACCCTTGCCCAAGGGGTCGCTCCCTTATGTCCATTTAAAAAAAAAAAAAAAACATCCCTGGTGTCTAGTGGGCGTTTCAAAAGCCGGATTGCAAGCAATCCGGCTTTTGAAACGCTTGGAGAGACTTCAAAGGGAAGGAAATACATTTCCTTCCCTTTGAAGCCTCTCCGGGCCTCCCCCACGTGATCGAAAGAGAAATGCAGAGCATTTCTCTTTCGATCGGGGGAGGCTCTGTGATTGTCAGCGCGCGGTGATATCACAGGGGGGGTGGGTGGGGTCGGGGGTGGAAGGGGAAGGGCTTCTCCTTCCATCCCTGACTAATAACCCCACAGAGGGAGCGCTAGCGCTCCCTCTGGGCTCTGTGACCAGGTCATAATGGTTACGTCCTGGGCACAGCAGCACTGTGCCTCAGGACGCAACCATTACATCCTGGGCACAGAACCGGTTAAGGACACGGAGGCGAAGATTATGCTTCTCTTTCTATGCTTTAATAACTTCAGCAGCCAATTAGAAAGACTTTTCACAAAAAACTACAAAACCCATGAACCCACCACAGCACTAGAACGACCATAGAGTCCAGCCCTATAAAACCGTCCTGACACAAAGTCTCTTCCTCTTTCTTTGCACCTAGACATAGTTACTGCTCTAATGCCGAAGAGTCACAATTAAACCTGGAGTCCAGGGAAAAGAGGAACGACCAACATCTGAACCAGAAACGACGAACATCCCATCAACAACGTGGAAGGAGAAGCAGAATCCCCAGTGGAAATCCAGGCGATGGAATCAGAATCATTTATCCTCTTGACCTAGGACAAAGAAAATAACGAGCCACAAACACTGTCTTATATATAATAAAGCAGATAAAATCAAACACTTTTTTTTTCTCTTTTTTTTGTACACAATACTATATCAGGGTGGGAATTATTATTATTATTTGTTTTAAAATCACATCAACATTATGAAAAACAAAGTATAAATACATCAGGAAACATGAAAGCCGAAACAATAATCATTTGTGGGATAATCCTTGCCTCCGTGTCCTTAATAGAATTGAAAATTCTAAACGCGATAGCTAGAAAAATTTTCAGTCTATGTCAGGACTGGAGGCTCAGATTATGCTAGTTTAAATTCCTGCCATAACTACTGACGACACATCCAAAATAGGTTTATAATAAAACCTTTTAAGTGTGGAATCAGAGAACCAATCTGCTGCGTTTAGGATATCTTCTAAACGAGAACCAAGAGCAATAGACTTTGATGCCATAGCACCCCTCACGGAATGCGCTCCAAATTTGGAAGTATCAATACCCGCTTCAGAAAAAATCAATTTCACCCATCTGGCAAGAGCAGCCGAAGAAACAGGTCTAAATGGTTTTTGGAGCGAAATAAGCAACTGGCCCAACATATCAAACCAAAATTCAGAAGTACTTACCTCATAATCTTTTAGGCATTGAACAACGCAAAGTTTGTTATTATCCGGAAATGCTGGGTAGGATATCAACCTGGTGTTGCACTTAGTCCTTCTAGATATGACAAACGAAACACCTTCAGGAGAGAAATGTCTCCCAGCTAAATATAAAGCTTTAACGTCAGAAACTCGTTTACAAGAAATGAGGCACAGCAGGATGGTAAGCTGGGCAGAAAGTTGCTTCCTGGAGAGGTGTTTATTGGAAGGTCAGGAATTTAAAAACCGTAGAACAATGTAACCATCCCAAAGCTCTGAGTACTTGGGTAGAGGGGGATTTAAGAACCTAATGCCCGAATCAGTTTACGAACAACAGGTAACTGACCAACAGGTCTACCATCAATAAAGACATGGCCGGCAGAAATGGCTGAGCAAAAATAGTTGATAGAATTATAAGCCATCCCAGAGGTGGCTAAAGATGCCAGAAAATTCAAGATCATAGTGCAATCCGCATTAAAGGGATCTGAATTCTCTGAAGAACACCAACTACACCAGCGTCTCCAAGCTGAGGCATAATGTTTATGTGTGTTGGGGGCCCAGGATTGATTGATGAATTCCTGAGCTTCGTTCGAAAGGCCTGGGAGACTCCAGTTTTGACTGAAAGATGCCAAGCTAGAAGAGACAGTTGACCTGGCAGGATCAAGGGGTGAGGAGAACCCACCGGATCCAGAAGGAGGTTCCAACGCCAGGGCAAGAGACTGGGAGGAGCACATGCTAGTTCCATAATGATGGGAAACTAAGGCTGGGCTCTCCAATATGGGGAGATCAAAACCATATCCGCTTCTTGTCTCTGAAGATGAGCTAGGACCCTGGGAATCATTACAAATGGAGGGAATGCATAAGAGAGGAAAGGAGTCCAATCTTGGAGGAAAGCATCCATTGCCCTCGCTCCCGGATCCAGACGCCAACTGAAGTACGTCGGGAGTTGAGAATTCAGACGGGAAGCAAAAAGGTTGATTGTGCACGGACCCCACATCCTCATGACAGATCTGAAAACTTGCGGGTGCAATCTCCAATCGCTGGAATCTGTCAAATGAGGGGAGTGCTAATCCGCAATCACATTCTGTTGACCTGGTAGGCACTCCGCTATCACCGAAATGTGATTGTGAAGACAATAACGCCAAAAGTCTTTGGCAATCTCCGTCAGTAAAGGTGAACGGGTCCCCCCTAGCTTGTTCGCCTATCAAACCGCTGAAACATTGTCCATCCTCAAAAGAATGCAACATTTTGCTTTGCCTGCAGTGAAGCTGCGAATTGCAAAGGAGTCCACTAAGAGCTCCAGACAATTGATATGTAGAGATAGTTCCTGCTGGGACTAGCGACCCCCAGTAGAGATGTGGCCGCAACGAGCCCCTCAACCCCACAGACTGTCATCCGCTTCTATGATCAGGTCCGGGGAGCAGGGAAAAATGGCTCTCCCATTCCATGCTTCCATGTGAGATAACCACCAAGAGATTTCCATCTTCGCCTCCTCCAAAAGGGGAACTGACTGGGTGTAAGACAGGCCCTTGTTCAGGTGCCTGATGTTGAGGCGTTGAAGGGATCTGTAATGCAGGGGTCCCGGAAAGATCGCTTGAATAGAAGAGGCTAGCAGCGCCACAAGATGAGCTAGGGACCTCAAAGATACAGTCGTCTTGGACAAGGCTAGTCTCAATTCTCTCTTGATATTCCTCAATTTTGTTGGAGGAAGAATCAACTGAGCTGAGGGACAGTCCACCAGGAAATTTAGGAATTCTATAGATTGAGAAGGGATTAGAATGGATTTTTGGATGTTGATGACAAAGCCTAAGTCTTGAAGAAGAGAGATCGCCCATTCCAAGTGGATCATAACCGTCTGGGGAGATTGGGACATAATTATTATGACATCCAGATAGATGATCAGGGGAACGCCCCTGGTTCTCAGACATTCCACCACGGGCCTCATCAGCTTTGTGAAACACCACGGGCCGACAACAGGCTGAAGGGAAGAACCTTGAATTCGTAGACCTTTCCATCCCAACAAAACTGGAGGAAACGTCTGTGGGGAGGGAAGATAGGAACGCATAGATAAGCATCTTTCAGGTCAGACCGACCATCCAATCTCCAGTCCGGAGAATGTCCCAGAGTAAATGAATGCCCTCCATTTTGAAATGGCGATACAGGATCCACTGACTGAATTCCTTTAGATTGAGAACTAATCTTGAGCCGCCACCCTTCTTGTCTACCAGAAAAAGGGGGCTCACGAAACCTCGGGGATGCAAGTCTAATTCCTCTATCTCATCCTTGGATAGAAGGTCCAGAATTTCTTTTTGAATGATATTCTGATCTGAGTGAGAAAAATACAGAGTGCTGGGTAAAGGAAGTTGAAGAGGCGATTGAAAGAATTCTATCTTGAATCCCCGAATGGATTCTAGCACCCACGGGTCGTTTGAAAGTTTTTGCCAATTGTGATAGAAACATTGAGTGCAACCCCATAAGGAAACCTCTTCCCATGGAATATTTCTCACCTGCAGAGGAA
The DNA here is from genome assembly GCF_031143425.1 of Pleurodeles waltl. Taxonomy (NCBI): domain Eukaryota; kingdom Metazoa; phylum Chordata; class Amphibia; order Caudata; family Salamandridae; genus Pleurodeles; species Pleurodeles waltl. The sequence goes on from NC_090443.1 coordinate 333,514,433, forward strand.
GAATCCTGGATGGCGGCAGCTGTGCCTCTGAACCTTCTTCTACGGAAACGCCCTTTGAAGGAACGTCTGGAAGGGTAGAAGGAGGAGGCTTGGTCTTGATAGCCACCTCTACCTCTGTGACCCTGGAAGCTGTCTCTGGAAGGATTTTGATAACAGCAGCCGAACAGTTGCCCCCTGAAGCGTCCGGCCTATGAAAAAAGAGGTCGCAGTGTTCTTTTGAAGGAGCCTTGAGCCTTGTCCAAACTAGAAAAGGTGGCAACGAATTTAGAGAGTTCCTTGAGAAAGGGGGCTCCAAATAAAAGGCCTTGAGCTGCAGGACCCGCTTCAGAGGAAGCTAGGTCAGCCAATTTAGTGTCCAGTTTCATAAGGATAGAACAACGGCGTTCATTCGAAATGGCGCAGTTAGTATTGCCCAAAAGACATATTGCACATTGAGACCATCCAATAAGCGTGTCCATATCTATAGGAGTGTTGGATACTTTTGCCAGAAATGCAAGTTCCAGGATCTTAGTCATAGGACCTGACAAGTCCAAAAGCTTGTCCTGACAGGATTTCCAAGCTCTACCGATACCCTTCTTAGGGTTCTTAGTATAATTTTACAGGTAGGTCACCATGGATGGGTCTATCTCGAGGGTCTAGGCCACCTTGTCGGGAAGATCAGGTCTGGGGCATTCAGAGCGCAAAAGTGCGCGTACCTCCTTGTAGAACTCTTGTTGAATGTGGACTTTCACATAGTCAGTGACTTCAGGAGGAGGGATCCAAGCTGTAGATCTGGGGTGTATAATCTCACCCGGTTCAAAAGTTAACAGTTTTGCCTGCTTAGGGTTGAGGTATGATGGGTTTTTGCCTTACGCTTGCGTGGTGTACGCAAATCAGTTTTAGGTGAACCCCGAGAAGAGGAAGCGTCAGAATCATCTGATAATTCTTCAGAGCGGGGTTCAGCAGGCGTACTTTGGGGATGCTCATTAGCCAAAGAAGCCGCAAGTTTCTCGAAGGCTTCAGAGTGAATTTCTTTAGATGCCAAAGTTGTGGACTCTTCACTAAGGCCCCCGGCGGGGGGAAGTCAGCCTTGTTGTTGAGCAACCCCGTCGAGGTGATGCTTTAACGGGGTAATAGCTTTAGCTAATGCATCATTAACGGTTTGGCGCACGCCTGCGTCCAATGCCTGCACAAGATCCTGTTCAAAGGAACCAGAGTGAGTTTCTTCAAAACAGTAATTCTCATCCCAATCTTGATATTCTTCATACATAGCTTGTTAGAATGATGAGGGCAACCCAGGGTAAACAGAAAAAATAAGATAAATATATATATGTAATTATATATAATGCTGATCACCACTGTGACCAAGGGGGAGGTTAAAATGGGGAGCTGTAAATTCTGACCCAAACTGCAGAAAACAGAAGTAGAGTGTGGAGGGAGCACTTATACAGCTCTAGGCAAAGCCTTGTTTGAATTTTACAACCCTGGAGAGCAAATTTGGCAGGGCGTTCAGGGGAGCACAGGGGATGGAGGCCCTGTAATTACGGAAAAGTCCCACGGTGTTCAGAAAACCAAGAACACACCTGGGTACAGCTGCGCTGAAAAAATGCGCAACGCGCAGGCCAGCAAATTCCCTTAATGAAAGGGAAACCCGATCGATGGCTTGCGCGTACTCGGGCGCTATAGACATGAAAATAGGACTGCGCAGCAAGGCCGTGCGGTCCAGGCTCCCAAAGACGGCTGCTGCTTCACAAAAACGCGAGCGGCAAGCCGCCGGGTTCACAATTCTAAAAGAAAAGGAAAAAAGGTCAAACACTTTGAAGAACAAGGAAATAAACAGCACGCGAGCCGCACGTATGGTGAAACAACAACACTGTAAGCAATAAATGAAAAATAATCGCACTAAGAAGTATATTTAGACTTAACTGGCTGCGGAGCAGCAAAGAAAGAGCAAGAGACTTTGGGGGTGATTCTGATTCTGGCGGGCGGCGGAGGCCGCCCGCCAGAATTCCGCCCCCATTATACCGCTCCGCGGTCAGAAGACCGCGGAGGGTATTATGAGTTTTTCCCTGGGCTGGCGGGCGGTCTCCAAAAGACTGCCCGCCAGCCCAGGGAAAAACTCCCTTCCCACGAGGATGCCGGCTCGTAATCGAGCCGGCGGAGTGGGAAGGTGCGACGGGTGCAGTGGCACCCGTCGCGTATTTCAGTGTCTGCAAGGCAGACACTGAAATACTTTGCGGGGCCCTCTTACTTGGCCCCTGCCGTGCCCATGCCGTTGGCATGGGCACGGCAGGGGCCCCCAGGGGCCCCGCGACCCCCCCTACCGCCATCCTGTTCATGGCGGCTTTCCCGCCATGAACAGGATGGCGGTAGGGGGGGTCAGAATCCTCATGGCGGCGGAGCGCGCTCCGCCGCCATGAAGGATTCCCCCGAGCAGCGGTAAGTCGGCGGGAGCCCGCCGACTTGCCGCTTCTGACCGCGGCTGAACCGCCGCGGTCAGAATGCTCGTGGGAGCACCGCCAGCCTGTTGGCGGTGCTCCCGTGGTCGGTGGCCAGAATGACCCCCTTTGTGTCAGGAAGGTTTTATAGGCCTGGACTCTATGGTCGTTCTAGTGCTATGGTGGGTTCATGGGATTTGTAGTTTTTTGTGAAAAGTCTTTCTAATTGGCTGCTGAAGTTATTAAAGCATAGAAAGAGAAGCATAATCTGAGCCTCCGGGTCCTGACATAGAATCTAAAATGACTGGGGCTTGCTTGCCTAGTCTTTCTTTTTATTTCACGAATTTTTGTATCACAAAGTGAGGATGATACAATGTATGCGCAGCTGAGAGACTGTTGTGGCAACACTATTTATTGTTTACGATCAATTAGACTAATTATTTCTGTGTAAAATAGCGCACCCAAGTTTGCAGCATGACTCACGGCACCTGCTGAAGGAAATACTCCAGCCTCGAGGTTTAATTTTTAACCTGCAGGTCAGCCGCAGTCTGCGTTCTCCTAAAAAGATCTTGAGCCAAAAAAAGGTAGGATGTGGGCGTGTGCATGCGCCCAGCCACCAGGAAAAGTATATTGCAGCTGTCTCTGAATTGTGTAATATTACATTTTGCAGTGATAATATAGTATTTTCTTTCTTTTTTTACTGAGCTAAGCACTGGATTGGACAAGACATTTATTGTGTTTGTTTAGATGACTGTGGGTTCTGCGCATGGATGCAGATTCATCAAAATACATGGGTTGCAAAAGTCACATCAATACCATGTGCTCCCCCTCCTGATGTCACATGAAGTAAAATCACACTAACGTTGACCTGGTGACATCACAGAAAGTGGCATCACCTGCCCCTTTACCCACCTGATGCTGTCACAGGAAGTGACATCACAAGGCATTTGATCAGATTATATCACAGGAAGTGACATTACGTGACCTTTGGACCCAGTGAAATCAAAGGAAGTGACATTACATGACATTTGGCTTGGTGCTGTCACAGGAAGTGATGCATCTAACTTTTGGTTACATCACACACAGAGGCAGGAAAATCTCTACAGATACTAAAGAAGTACCCTATAAACAGACATTTTCCAAATCCTATTGAAAATGCAGCTACATACATTGTTTCAGGTAGTATATTCAAGTATACAATTAAGATAATGTTGCATTGATTAAGAACCTATCAAATAGTGTACAACAATGGAAAGTATGCTAGCCAAGTTAAAATCAGCCTTTATCAATATTAAATAACTTTTAAAATGGGAAGGTTGATGGGCCTATAATGTTCAAAACAAGTTCACTTTATCATCTGTTTTAGAAACTAAGAGTGCCATGTAATTAAATCTCAGTCTTGGGACATAGATAACAGTACTATTTAATGTAGGTCAAGTTTTCCCGGCAACCTTCCTTTCTATGCCAAGGTATACACACTTCTAAACCTGAGGAGCATTGAACCCTACCAGATTTACAATCATTAATTTCTTCTACTGAAAACATGCACATAACTGGTATAGTACTTGTGTTGTTTAATAATATGCATTATTGATACTGCATTCCTGATACGAAGAGATGCTGCTGCTCAGCTTCCTTGAAAAGAAAAAGGCGCTCACTTGGTGGACAGAAAGAGGAGACAGTTCAAATACTCCCATCTAAAATTCTATCCGCGGGTATGACAAGCAGCTGGTACTAGTGATGATTGGGGCATCACTTGAGGGTAAGTTTATGCAGACAGCTAGTTGGGGCTTTTCCAATAGTGCTTAAAAGCATCGTGGTTGCTCTTTTCTTGCCCTTGCATAGGTTACTGACTTCCGTGATCACTGGGGGATATCTTCAGGTGGCATAGGCCTCAAGGGGAACAGAGACTGATTGAGGAGAAACTGTTTTTTGCCTGGCCATCAGAAGGCAGACACTGCATAGCAACATGGAGGATGCTGACTTCTTGCCCCTGCAGCAGATATATTCTTCTGTGATCATTCTGTTTTCGGACAGCAAATGGTTCAAGGTGAAAACAGATTGACAGCAGTTGCTTGCCTGGCCATAATGAGGAAGTGGATATGCTTGGCAACATGGTTACTGATGTCTGTGTGCCCCTGCATAGGTTTCTGACTTCGGCGATCATTGGCGGATATCTTCAGGCGGCATAAGAATCAAGGTGAGAAGAAGAGACTGACTGGGAAATAGTTGTTGCTTGCCTAGCCATCAGGAGAAGGCCGAAACTGTTAGGCACAATGATAGATTCTTTACCCTGCATAGGATACTGGCTTCTGAGATTTTACTGGCAGATTTCTTCAGGTGGCATAGACTTCAAGGGAATAGAGAGTGATTGAGGAGTAACTGTTGTTTGGCTGGCCATCAGGAGAAGGCCGATATTGCATGGCAGCGTGGTAGATGCTGTCTTTGTGCTCCCGCATGGGGTATTGGCTTCTGTGATCACTAGTCTTCAGGTGGCATGTACCACAATGTGAGAGTAAACACTCAAAAGCAACTGCTGTAAGTCTGAAAATCAATAAAGATAATAGTGGCTGGCAGAGTATTACTTGTGATTTAGATATTCATGTGGTGCTGCAAAGAGTGCAGCAATACTGAGGTTGCCTGATTGCCTTCATGAGAAGATTAAATAGAATCCAAAGTATGAGGCTGCTTCTCTGAATGAGGGAAAGGACCAGCTCATTTGCTAGAAGGATACGTCCGGTGGCACATGTCACCAAATCTGCCAAAAGCTTAATTCAAATTTAGTTGCTTAACCTTATTAGGTTCACAAGGCATTATCATTAAATCATTGAGGCCCTCATTTTGACAACAGTGGTAACAACTGCCTACCACTGCGGTGACGGACACCAAAATACCACCACTGCGGCTACCATCCGTCCGTCAGAATTTGACCACTGCGTGACTTCCACCACAATAAGGGCGGAAATCTGTCAGTGGTCATACTGGAGGACGGTGGTAAGGTGGTGCTGCTACCACCAGCACCGCCACGCCAGTCGAACACCGCTAGCCGTATCATGACCTGTGATACAGCCTGGCGGTGTTCTGCTGGCGGGAGCAGCGCCCCTTCCCGTTCCCTGACGGAAGACCACCTCAGACAAGGTAAGTCGGGCTTCTGACAGGGGAGGGTGTTGGGGGGGTGTTGTGTGTCTGAGTGTGTGCATGAATGTGTGAGCGTGTGTTTAAATGCGTGTATGCCAGTGTGAGAGATTAGGTGTATGTGTGGTGCGTGGGTGTATGAGGGGTGGGGGGCTGAGTTTGGATGTCAGGGGGGTGGGGGGATTAGTGTGTGTATGGAGGGGCGGGTGGGGGCTGAGTGTGGATGTCGGGGTGGTAGGTGTCAGGTGAGTGTTGTAGGGGAGGGGGAGCCACCTACTCGTAAACGGAAAGGAATTCCCTGTAACTGGTGGAACCTACTGCCCTGGTTTTCGTGGCGTTGCTAACTACTGCAGGCTCTGGATATTTGTCAACAATAACTAGTGCAGAGGAAAAGTCCCAAAAATGCACAGCTTTTGGATTGAACATTCCGACAGCAGACATGAGACCAATGTTGTCTGTAAATCGAGCATCAAGCTCATAAAAAATAAAAAAAGTTTATTGGCATGTATTAACAGTTTTCCTTCATCACATTTTGTCCGTACAGGATGGGCATACAATAGGAGTTATACAACATTTGTGTGGTCACATCAGGTACACAGTTCAGGTAAAACAAGAACATCAAGAAATACCAACAGTTCACAGTGCGTCGTGTGCCCTGGCTCAGCGTTAGACGAGTCAATATTTGACCTTCTATTTGTTTCCATAGCTACCTGTCCTGAGCAAACTGTATGTGGGGAGGGCTATTGGTATGCAGTGTAAGGAGCTCATTGTTATGAAGGGGTAAAGGAAATATCAAAATTTGGTGCCATTTCAACTAAAATGACCCATGTTAAACAAAACTGAACAGTGTTATAACCAACTGTGGGTTCTTGATTGTTAGGGGCAGCGATCACTATTATGGTAATCTATTGGCATTCTGACAAGAGAAGCGTCACTCACTGAGGCATCCCACCTCAGTCTCCGTGTGTAGCATACAGAGGTTCGTGTCCAGGGGTATATTGTGTATGTAGGTTGTGCTTTATGCAGGAATGGTTAGTGTGGATCCTGGTATCTAGCTTCTCTGTATGGTCCCTCCAGTCTCCTCTACATCTGATATCTTATCTAACGTGTCCTTCCAGTGCTAATGTTCTGTATCAGTATCACTTCCCTGTTCAGACTCCGTGTTATTATTTGGGTTTAGCCAGGTTCCTAATACTTCACTCCATAACCCTGCCATTGGATGCCTTCTGCTTCCATGTCTATCCTCAAACTGAAGTGCCCTTTCCTCTCTTTCTGCCCATTTTGTAACCCAGTCATATATGGGAACAGTATTGGATTTTCAGGTCATTGCGATGCAGCACTTGGCCAAGGCCAGTGCTAGGTCCAGAAATCTAGATCCCACCCTACGATTCTTGGGTCTTAGGAAGGCACCCAACAAGCAGACACTTATATCATGTGGAGTATTGCGTCCGAGTGTGAGGTGCAGTCTGTACAGTACTGCCGTCCAGAACACCTGGAGGATGGGGTAGCTCTAAGCCATATATGTAAAGTATGCATCTGGGTGTCGGCATCTCAGACCCCCCGTATCGGTTTCATATATTATCCAGAGTCTATGTGGGGTGAGGTAGATCATGTGAAGGAATTTAAATTGGGTATATTTGAGCCTAGTGTTGAGGGTTATCTTTTTAGGACATGCTACTATTTTGTTCCATTCTCTGTCAGTGAACTCCGTCCCATGCATATTATTCCATTTAGTTCTCAGGGAAGTCAAAAGTTGGCATTCCATGTTGCCTAGTGCTCTATAAAACCAAGTCACTCGTTGGTGTGAGTTAACCATCATTAATAGTAATCGCAGGGTGTCATGTGTCTTGAGTTCTTCCCTTCCACAATGCCATAAGTTTGCAAACGTTCGATGTAAAGCTTCATAATTCAGGAATTGACCTCTGGGTAATGCATATTGTTCCACAATTTCAGGACCTGAGCATCCCTACCTGGAAAGTCTCCCACTGATACCAATCCTGCGGTTGTCCAGGCGGCCAGATTAGCAGCACTAAACAGAGTAACCAGTTTGCCGTGTGGGAGACCAACCAGTGGGATCCCAGGGGCGTATGTACTTGCCTTTCGGTTTCTCAATTGGCATCTCTTCCAGGTATTTAATGCCACCTTCAGTAGGATGGTGGGATGCAGGATATTTACATCCAGGGTGAGTAACTTCGGCAGCAGTAGGTCTCGATTAGAGGCCAAGCCTATATGATCTAAAGAACTACTGTGTGAATCATCCAGCCATTTCGAGATCCACTGCAATTGTGCAGCCAAGTAATATAGCTCAAAGTCTGGCACCCTAAACCTCCTTCATCTATTAGGCGCCATAAGATCTTAAGTGAAACCCTATGTCTACCTCCGTCCCATATCAGACCTTGCAGTGGTACATCTATTTATTCAAAACAAGTAACAGATATTTTTTGGAAGGTTCACAAAATACAAAAGGTGAGGGAGAACTACCATTTTAGTCACGACGACTCGTGCCATCAGGGATAATCTAAGCGGTCTCCAAAAGGAGACGTTACCCTTAAGGGACCAATATGCCATCCCTAAGTTCCTATTGCGTAGATCGTCCACTGTAGACATAGATACCTAACTATTTAAAGGAGGAAGACTCCCATTTGAGGCCTCCAAGTAAATCCTGTGGGTGTTGTGCACCCCTGATACAGGGGAATAGACATGTCTTAGCGCTGTTTAATCGCAGTTCTGACACCTCCCCAAATTCCTCAGGCGCGCCCCCACTTTATGTGTCCCTCTCACGCTGTGTGTTATATACAGTAAAAGATAATCAGCATAGAGCGAGATAATGTGTTGGAATCCATCAATTATTATACTATCTCCGTCGCTTTCTTTGCGGAACAGCACAGCTAGGGGTTTTATGGCTAACGCTAATAGTAAGGGTGATAGTGGGCAGCCTTGTCTCGTCCCTCTATGAATGTCATATTTGGAGGAGATCGTGTTCCCTGTCCTGAGTGTTGCAGCCAGTTCAGTGTAAAGCAGTGTAACCCACTTAATCCATCCCTCCACTAGGCCCATCTTGTGCATGACCATAATTAGGAAATCCCATCTAATGGAATCAAATGCCTTTTTAAGGTCTACCAACATGAGCACGGCGTTGGGTTGGTTCTGTATATTCGGATGGTACAGGACATAGAATAGCCTACGTATGTTGAGGGCCGTGCTTGTATTCAGAATAAACCGTTTTGGTCTTTTCGTGAACTAGAGTCTGCATGTATGGTAGAATTCAATTTACCAGGATCTTGCTTAGAATTTGTCCGGGAGGCCACTCGGGCCTGGTGTTTTACCTGAAGCCATCTCCTTGACCACCTGTTTTATCTTGAGGACCGTTCTGGGAACACCCAGTATTTCCTTTGGCATAGAAGGCAATTTTGGGAGCTGTAAACATGCTAGGAAGCAAGGTTGTAACTGGGCAGGTAGAGTATTCGAACATCCATAACGGGTCTCTTAGCAGCTCCGGAATTCATCATTAATGGGTCTCAGGGCATGAATGTGCGTTCCCGCTGCAGTAGTCAGATGACTAATAGGAGAGTCTCACGATTCTGGGTGGATAAGCCACGCCAGAAGCCATCCTGACTTGCCCTCCTCATCGGTTGCTCTAGCCATGTAAGTCTTGTAGTCAAAGCATTTCAATCTGTGCAAAATGTCATTATGCTGTTTATGGGATTAAAGGAGTATTAAGCTAATGGAAGGGGTCTATCTATTTGTCTGTCTCCAATGTGTGAATAGAGGTTTCTAATATGTGCAGTTCTTTGTGCAATTCTCGGCTAACACCCACAGATTAGTTTAGGCATTGTCCCTGTACTTCCCACTCTATCAGGGCAGATGAGGCAGATCCTTGGTTCAATTCAAAGTATGCTACTACAGCAGTGCATAATAGTTTTCTATAGCTATCGTCCACCAGCGCAGCAGGTTAGAGTCGCCATTGAGGAATCAGGGGTCTATCGGTCAGGGAGTGGAAGGTTAAACGAGAGGGATATGATCAGAGCGCCCCAGATATTCAGTGGATTTTACATAGCTGCTTGACTTCCTGGAACAGAACAGTCCATCAATTCTGATGTGTAGATCATAACAGTAGGAAAAGTTGCGTTCTTGTCTGTGCTGGATTCGCAACATGTCTAGTAGTGCCCAGCTGTAGGTCCACTCCCTAAACCCCACAGCCAGGTTATGGGCAGGGACTCCCTGAAGGGGGGGTGTGGAACGGTCCAAAAGAACATCACCCACACAATTAAAGTCACCACCTAATAAGAGGTCCCTCTGTAACATCAGTCCCAGTGGTGCCGACAGGGATTCGAGTAATGTCAGTTGGTCTTGATTTGGCCCAAGTGTCACCTCTCTACCCATCAGTCTGCTATGGATCAGTATATATCTCCCATCTCTGCCAACCAGTTTTTTTTAAAAATAAATTTGAAATGGATTCCAGTCCTGATCCAAACCAGTACCCCCCCTTGTGTATGCAGAATAAGAGGATGCATAAAGCTGACCACGGCATCTGCGTCGCAGGCGATCTAGTTCTACGCCCATAATATGGGCTTCCTGCAACATCGCTAAGTGCACCCCCCTACGTCGCAGGTAACAATAGATCTCATAACATTTCATAGCGGCTCCCATCCCCCAGACATTCCATGTTATACATTGTAGGTGTTGCGGTGTATCCACCATTTACTTAGAAGTGGCATACATCGCCACCATGCGGGCTCCACGCTTATCAAACATTCTGATTTATCATGTGTCAATCTACCCTGATCCCAGAGAGACCAAACAAGAACAAAGTCTTTCAAATCCCCAACTACAAACTCCCTTTCCCCAGGGCCGAGCAGCAACTGCCCTCCGGCCAAACGTAGTAAGTTCCAGAAAGAAAACAAAGTAAAAGTGTAGCCCCCACCATCCCTTAGGATTGAGTGAGATGGTGGGAAAGGGGCATGCATAGTTCGCTGATCATGATGCTAGTCTTGCCCATTGGGTATACTCACAACCAGTGCATGGGATATCCAGCTTTCTGGAGCCCAGTCCGTTCTCTACCGCACTTCGGCAGCATCCAGACAGAGCCACGTTTGCTTCCCCTGCAAGGGCAGGGGTGTAAAGGGTTTCTACACTGTAAAATCCATTTTCCGCCCCTCCCCCCCACTCATGAGGTCAGGATGAGCCTTGGCAATTAAGTATGTGTGGTATCAGAGGATTCAACCTCATACAAGGCCACAGGCTAATGAAAGATCAAATAAGATCATCAACCATTTGCAGGGGTACCACCGGTAATTCATCTTCTGCTTGAGCCGAGTGTTGTGTGTCGGAATTTGTTACCGTCCCTTAGGAACCAGATCTTAGTTCTCGGTCTGAGCCATGTTGCACAGCAAGGTCCGCCGCCACCCGGATCGCCTCTGCTTTCTCCTTATCCACTTGTTTCTTGGTCGTCCTCCTCAGTGCGTCACCGCTCTTGCGCCTCTGGAGTTTTTTGCCAAGGCGTCGCTGTTTTTTCCTTAACGTGCATTGTTGCCCAGTCCAGGGGGTCCCAGCTTTGTAATGTTTAAGCCAGTCCCATGCTTCTTGGGGGTTTGCACAAAAATGTGTCTTATCAGCCACAATAGGTTTTAATTTGGTGAGAAACATTGGAGAGTATTTAATGCCTTTGTCCCTGAGCATTATTTTCACTTCAGTATATGAAGCCCTTTTGGCTTGGACCGCAGCCATACTTTACCATTCCTCACTTGGTAAGGGCCTTCCAATCGAGCGCATCGCAGCAGAGTGTCCTTGTCTTGGAAGTGGAACGGTTTAGCAACCACTATGGGTGGATGCCTACCTGGAGCTGGAGGCCTAGTGGGTACTCTATGGGCTTGTTCCAGCGCAAAGGAAGGAGTGAGGTGGGCTGGGGCCAAAACTGTTTTAATCTAGTTTTCTAGATAAATCACCATATCATCTCATTCGGGGGCCTTCTTGAAGACCCATCACGTGAATGTTGTTTTGTCTGTTGCGGCCTTTAGCATCTTCTGCCTGATGCTCCAAAATGGATACTCTGTCTGCCAAAGATTCAAACTGTCGTGCATGGTCTTCCTGTGCTGGGCGAACCACTTTGTACCCCTTCTCCACTTCATGTACTCTGTCAGCCAATTTATGCCGCTCTGCATACAGGACTTCCAAGCCTACTGACATGGCACCAATATCTTGCTAAAGGGTAGATTTAGTGTCCACCATAGCCGCCAGAATTTTATGAAATTGGAGTTGCATGGAAGACGACATATTGTCCGGTCCCTCAGTCGTTTCCATTTCATGCACTTGGGGGTCTGGGGTTTTCTGCGAAGCATTAGATTGTCTAATTCTGGACTTCCCCTTATTCATTTCTACCAAGTATACTCTCAGAGAGGTATGTACCAGTCCATGCACTTATATAGGTATGGCTGTGTAAGGCCTGCAAAGGAGTGGGGTAGATCCACCTTAACCGTAGTGGGAGATTCTGGGCTCTCTGCGTGTATTGTTCATGCCAAGTACTCAGTGTGGCATCTGACCGTTAGAGGCCAGGGCCACGGCCACCAAGTCGGCACTCCCGATCCGCCACCACTCAGACACGTCTCAAACCACTGCTCTCCGTCCAGCATGCCTGGAGCGAGGCCCACAGCAGTTCAGTATGTTGCGCCATGCACAACCAGCACAACAAGCCACCACAGTTGGCTCCTCCAACCAGGTATGCAAAGTATAATATTACAGGTTACAGTCTGAATGAGGGGGGGGATGCCAGGGCAGCAAATATCTTCCAATAGTACTTAGAAATTGAAAAAGGTCTTGGGGCAAACATGTGCAGGCCCACCTCGCTGTCAAAATGGGGTCCCAGCGGCACCAATCTCTACATACTACCTCATCCGCCAGGAATTTGTGTGGCAGGCTCTCTGGAGCATAGCCGGGTAGCCACGACGGTCGTCGAAGTTCTTCTGGGGAGTCCTAGTGGTCGCTCCAGTCTGCGACCATGCCGTTGTAGGTAACGTGCGTGGAGTAGCCACTCCCAGTGGCACTCTTCCTTTAGTCCGTTGTCTCCTCTAGTTCCCCCAGTTGTCGCGCGCAACATGCTCCATACAGAGAAAAACAGTGAGGAGTCAGGCAGCCAGCAGCACTTCACCGGAGAGACCAGCAGCACCAACCCCAGGCAGGCCACCGCTGCTCCGGAGGCATGTGAGACCCGGGAGGGTGTCAAGCGGGGAAATCTCTCTGTGTCTTGCCTACACAATCTCTCAGTGTCATCACCGCTAGCAGCACACTGTATCGGCGTCAGGTGTCCGCAGCTGTAGGCATCCCGGGCAAACATCAGACCACACCAGTCTGCGCCACAGGCCCAGGCACCACCGATGTCCACAGTTCTGCCCCTCTAAAATTCAACTGGGGGCGTGGGTGGGTTACAGTAACCACTGCAACCTGTTTTGGGCCCTCGATGAGCCCTCCAATGTATGATATAGCGGAGAAATTACTGCGCCAGAGCGATTCAATTGCGCGTCTGCCATCATTGGCAGTTTCGAGCATCAAGCTCAATTACAAATCTATCCAAAGTATATAAACTACCTGCTTTAACCCCCAGGGTGCCTGGGGAAAGCTGGTCTCGTCCAGGCACACAGGACGAGACCAGCTCGTCCTGCACCCGGCCCACACCCCTCAGTCGGGGATGCAAGGGGAATCGCTTCCTCTTCCACCCCCAACCCCCCCCCCCCCTCGGCAAACTGATGACGTCAGCACGCTCACAGCACGCCTACGTCATCAGAAGCTGCCGAGGACGTGCTGGAAGCCATTTGCTTCCAGCGCGTGGAGAGAAAGGACCCTCTACAGGTGAGACCTTCCCTTTTTGGGGTTCTGGGGGGGAAAACAGACACAGGGGTGAAGGAAAGTGTGACTGCTCAGCAGGTTGCTGCCATGCTTTTTGAGATGTCTTCTGACCATGATTATGAGACTGACTCTGCATCTGAGGCAGAGGAGGAAGTGAGAAATTCTGACAGTGAGTTTTCTGTCCGAGAGTGTTCTTCTGATGAGGAAGCTACTCTCAGTGCAGATGAAGGGCCTGTTTTAGAGGAGGACATTGATGTGCCAAGAGTGCAGCAGCCTGGGGCTGAAGGGTTTCCCATTAAAAGACCTGACACCTCGATTGCCCCAAACATGGAGCAGCCACAGTTACCTGCATTTACTGGTCTCCCAGGGTGTAAGTGAATACGGAAAACATTTTGCCTGTCAACTTCTTTCACTTGTTTATGGACGATGTATTTTTGGAAGAGATTGTTGAGCAGACTAATTTGTATGTGGAGCAATATTTGAGGGACAACGCTGCCAGACTTAGGCCTCAGTCTAGAGCTACTCAGTGGGTTCCCACATATTAGGAAGAAATGAAAATGTTTTTAGGTTTGACTTTTTTGATGGGGTTGATAAGGAAGCCGTCACTGGCTTCTTTTTGGTCTACTAGTCCCTTGATGGCAACGGCTATATTTCCTGCAACTATGACTCGTAATCGCTATTTGCTTCTTCTTTGTATGCTGCATTTTGTAGACAATGCTTTAGCCTTGCCACAAGATCACCCTGATTGTGGCTGTCTTTTTAAGATTAGGCTTGTCCTTGATCATTTTGTAGTTCGTTTTTCAGAGGTGTATGTTCCAAGCAAAGAGATAAGTGTGGACGAGTGTTTGTTCCTGTTCAAGGGGCGTTTAGTTTTTAAGCAGTACATTCCTAGTAAGAGGTCACGGTATGGAATTAAATTGTATATGATGCCAGAAAGTAGGACAGGATACATGTATAATTTCCGGGTCTACACTGGTAGAGATTCCAGAATTGACCCCCCCGGTTGTCTGCCCACTTTTGGAGTTAGCGAGAAAATTGTGTGGGAACTTGGTAGACGACTGTTTAACAAAGGTCACCATTTATACGTAGACAATTTCTACACTGGAGTGCAGTTGTTCAAGGAGTTGTTTAGAGTGGACACGGTTGCTTGTGGCACAATCCGTTCTAAATGGAAAGGCTAGCCAAGGGAGCTTGTCTGTAAAAAACTTGAGAGGGGACAGTGCAGTGCCTTGCGGAATAATGAGCTGTTGGGCCTGAAATTTTCAGACAGGAGGGATGTGTACATGTTATCTACCATCCATGATGAGATTACTTCCCCTGTGACCGTTTGCGGTCAGGCTGCCGAAGTGCGCAAACCTGCGTGCATTTTGGACAATAAGCACATTGGTGGTGTTGATAGAGTAGATCAGAAGTTGGAACCTTACACTGCTCTTCGTAAGTCTTACGTGTAGTATAAAAAGTTGACCCTACATATATTTCATTTGGCAACTTTTAATGCTTTTATTGTGATCAAGGATTATTCATCTGAGTCAAGGATGAAGGGGGTCATTCCGACCCCGGCGGTCAAGGACCGCCGGGGCCGGGGATGCGGGAGCACCGCCAACAGGCTGGCGGTGCCCAGCAGGGCATTCTGACCGCGGCGGTTTGGCCGCGGTCAGACAAGGAAAACCGGCGATCTCCCGCCGGTTTTCCGCTGCCCTGGGAATCCCCCATGGCGGCGCAGCTTGCTGCGCCGCCATGGGGGATTCCGACCCCCTCACCGCCATCCTGTTCCTGGCGGCTCCGACCGCCAGGAACAGGATGGCGGTGAGGGGTGTCGTGGGCATGCGCACTGCAGGGGCCCCCGTAAGAGGGCCCCACTTTGTATGTCAGTGTCTGCTTTGCAGACAGTGAAATACGCGACGGGTGCCACTGCACCCGTCGCACATACCCACTCCGCCGGCTCCATTCAGAGCCGGCTTCCTCGTGGGGAGGGGTTTCCCGCTGGGCTGGCGGGCGGCCCTCTGGCGGTCGCCCGCCAGCCCAGCGGGAAAGCCAGAATGGCCTCCACGGTCTTTCGACCGCGGAGCGGCCATTTGGCGGCTCCCTCCAGGCGGGCGGCTCCCACCGCCCGCCGGGCTCAGAATGAGCCCTGAAATGTGTTACATTTCAGGAGTCAGTGATAGAGAGCCTTATTGTGGTGGAACAGGCAAGAGTTCCTAAAGTAGCAGTGGTGGAGGATGTGACTAGATTGAAAGATCGCCACTTTCCAGATCACATTCCTCCCACTCCCAAAAAAGACTTGCCCACTAAGAAATGTAGAGTATGGGCCCGAAGAGGTATCTGGAGGGAGAGCCGGATGTACTGACCCGATTGCCCTTCAAAGCCTGGGCTGTGGGTGGCCGGCTGTTTCAGGAGTTACCACACCAAAAACATTTTTTGGGAAATACCGTGAGCGTAAACTGCCTGTTTTATATTTTCAGATGTTCAGTTTCACATTTCTGTCATGTTTTCAGTTAGAGCTTTTGTGTTTGTAGTTTTGAACTTATTTTATAATTAGTTAGTGGTTTCTTTGTTGTTTATAAACAAACAAAAAAAGTGATGGCAGTGTGCGTGGGGTGGCGCTTGGCTGGCAGTTTGTGTGGAGTAGCGCTTGGCTGGCGGTGTGTTTGGAGTGGCGCTTGGCTGGCAGTGCCAGCCAAACGTCAGTCCACACACTCCAATCAGCTAGTGTGATTGCTGTATCAGGCATGTGGGCGTATGTATGTGATGGGCCCTTGAGTGGCGCTGTCTGTCGATGCAAGTGTTGTAATGTGCTGGGTCGTGGCTGGCAGCGTGAATGGTCTTGTGCATGTCATGTATAAAAGGTGTGTGAATGGACCGTAAAACAGTTGGTGCCTTGACGCGGCTTTACAGCTCACGAGCTGTGAGTCACTGGTTCAGTTTTTTGGCCTTTCAGTTTAACAGTGCCTTTCACTTTCGTGAAATCTCTTGTAAATAAAATGTGATCTACTGAACCATCACTCACCCTTGTGCCAAATCCAACCAGTGTGTGTGGTAAAAATGACAAAGCCTGCTCCGCTGTAATGAGGCGTCGCAGCACACCTGTGACACGCTAGGTGTCTCAGGTGAGACCCCGATGATGAAGCATGCCACCAACTTGGTTGGTGGGTGAGGGGTCTTCTTAACATAACCTAAGTGTGTTTCCTTTCCCAATTTTAGTGTTTGGAACATCACAGAAGTACGTGGACACATCAAAATAATATATTACAAAATTACCTGTGTTTGGAGGGGAGGGGACACGTATGTTTTTGGTCCCGGGTGCGGTCTTCATCTAGGGAAACCCACCAAACCAGACATTTTTTAAAACTAGACACCCCGAGGAGTCCAGGGAGGTGTGGCTTGCATGGATCTCCCAACATTTTCTTACCCAGACTCCTCTGCAAAGCTCAAACTTTGCTTGAAAAAAGCATATTTTCCTGACTTTTCTTTGTAGGATCACCGCTCCGGCACAAATTACTACTCCCCAGGGTTCCCCTCAGTCTCCCAAGAAAAAATGATACCTCACTTGTGTGGGTCCACAAAGCAGAGTCAGCCTAAAGATGTATGAAAGAAAACTATGTGCTTATCAACTCGCTGTGCTATCCCCTCAACCTGTACAGGTTTTTGGCCTTTTTCTGTTGCAGGCACCTGGGCCCCCACACAAGTGAGGTATCATTTTTATTGGGAGACTTGGGGGAACGTTACGTGAAAGGAAATTTGTGACTCCTCTCAGATTCCAGAACTTTCTGTCACCAAAATGTGAGGAAAAAGTGTTTTTTTTAGCCAAATTTTGAGGATTGCAAAGGATTCTGGGTAACAGAACCTGGTGAGAGCCCCACACGTCACCCCATCTTGGATTCCCCTAGGTGTCTAGTTTTAAAAAATGCACAAGTTTGGTAGGTTTCCCCAGGTGGCAGCTGAGCTAGAGGCCAAAATCCACAGGTAGGCACTTTGCAAAAAACAACTTTGTTTT
This sequence comes from Pleurodeles waltl, assembly GCF_031143425.1. Taxonomy (NCBI): domain Eukaryota; kingdom Metazoa; phylum Chordata; class Amphibia; order Caudata; family Salamandridae; genus Pleurodeles; species Pleurodeles waltl. The sequence continues at coordinate 333,531,818 of NC_090443.1, forward strand.
CTTTGGGAAAATGTGATGTGTCCACGTTGTGTTTGGGGGCATTTCATGTTGCGGGCGCTAAGCCTACCAACACAAGTGAGGTACCATTTTTATCGGGAGACTTGGGGGAACACAGAATAGCAAAACAAGTAATATTGCCCCTTGTCTTTCTAAATATTTCTCCTTCGAAATGTAAGACAGTGTGTAAAAAAGACATCTATTTGAGAAATGCCCTGTAATTCACATGCTAGTATGGGCACCCCGGAATTCAGAGATGTGCTAATAGCCACTGCTTCGCAACACCCTATCTTGTGCCCATTTTGGAACCACAAAGGTTTTCTTGATACCTATTTTTCACTCTTTATATTTCAGCTAAAGAATTGCTGTATACCCGGTATAGAATAAAACCCCCTGCAAGGTAAAGCACATTTATTGGCTGTGGGTGCCTAGGGTTCTTGATGAACCTACAAGCCCTGTATATCCCCGCAACCAGAAGAGTCCAGTAGATGTAATGGTATATTGCTTTAAAACATATGGCATTGCAGGAAAAAGTTACAAAGTAAAAAAAGAAGAAAAATTGCTGTTTTTTTCACCTCAAATTTAATATTTTTTATTTCAGCTGTTATTTTCTTTAGGAAATACTTATAGGATCTACACAAATTACCCATTGCTGAATTCAGAATGTTATCTACTTTTTAGAAATGTTTAGCTTTCTGGGATCCAGCATTGGTTTCACACCCATTGCTGTCACTGACTGGAAGGAGGCTGAAGGCACAACAAATTGTAAAAATGGGGTTTGTCCCAGTAAAATGCCACAATTGTGTTGAAATATTAGGTTTTCTGATTCAAGTTTGCCTGTTCCTGAAAGCTGGGAGGATGGTGATTATAGCACTGGAAAACCCTTTGTTTATGCCATTTTCATGGGAAAAAAACACAAGCCTTCTTCTGCAGCCCTTTTCCCCCTTTTTTTAAACAAATGAAATGTTTGCTGTTATTTGGACAATTTCTTGGTCTCCTTCAGGGAAACCCACAAACTCTGGGTACCTCTAGAATCCCTAGGATGTTGGAAAAAAAGGATGCACATTTGGTGTAGGTAGCTTATGTGGGCAAAAAGTTATGAGGGTCTAAGTGCGAACTGCCCCAAATAGCCCAAAACGGGCCTGGCATCTGAAGGGGAAAAGGCATGGCAGCGAAGGGGTTAAATGCTCAGACAGTGAAATTCGACTTTCTGAGACATCAAAATGGCTGGATCTTTTCCCTACATTGGTATCTACAAAATAATCTGTAAGTTTGTCACTCAAGTTATGGTGTCTCACAGGTAGAGCCCTTGGAATGGATTTTTCTTGAATCTCAATTCCACACTGCTCTAAGTCCTTAGCCTGACTTAACAATTCGGTCCATTGACCGTCTTGAAAGAGTTTCGCTAAATCACTTCTCGTCGATTTCATTAGGTCCCTTGTTCTCGGCAAGTCTAAATCTTTTCTCTGCAGTTCTTAAAAATAGACCGTGAAACTTTTGGAGAATGAGTTCCATACACTGCAATGTAAGTAAGAAAGCAAATGTTTCAATGTTCTTAAGAATTTTTTTGGCTTCTGAATTAGCTTCCTTGTCACGCTGTTGTGATTCTATTACACGGACAACCACGACAGTAGACTCAAATTGCATCTGTACTTTTCTAACAGAGGAGTACCAGTAAAACCACCTCGTACAAGACCGTCTTTCTAGCTCCATTACATATAGAACACTCTCTTTCTGAGCTTTCAGGAAGACCTCATTCCTTGGTGAACTTTGGAAAGAAAAACAAAGTGCTTGCAATGTTGAAAAGAAATGTGTTACTGGTTGTACGCTTGCTACTGTTTGCACTCATGCAAGGTTTAGGCGATGGGCATGGCAGTGGATATAAATTGCTTGTAATGCGATCTCTCTTACTTTTGCTTGGACACCATCAAAACAGCCACTCATAACGGATGCTTCCTCGTAGCACTGTGCAACACATTTCGTCCAGTCGACTTTCTGTACTGCTTCAACAATGGCTGCAGCAAGGCTGAAGGCATCTAACTTCTCCATATGGTAACAACTTAGTGCATTCTCCTGAACATTTCCATCACCATTAACAAAGCTGATAAAACTCAGCTGCTCTTTTTGTGAAACATCTTTAGTTTCATCAGCTAGCACCACAAAATATTTTGTCACTTTTTTGACAATGCGCTCAAGGAAAAAATTCATTTTGGTAATCAGGAGAGGTATAGTGCCCAAACTGCCTGGACACTTTTTGCTTTTAACCTCTCATCACTGTAAGAAATCATCTCTAACAACTCAATGAAATTTCCCCTATTGAGAGAATCCTCAGTTTCATCTGTGGAGCGAATTGCAAGCCCTTGACGACCTAAGAAACACACATCATCAAAGCAGCTACTTCACATATTGTCTTTTCTCCTCAACTTTCCGCTCCTCACCTCTTACTAGTATGGAAGAAACTGACTGCTGACTGTTGTGAGCTACTGTAATCTTTTGAAGTTGTTCCAAGCAATAACCAACAATTTATGCTTCTCTGACTGTGAATGTAAGGACAAAGAATGAGTAAGCTTTTCTCACTTACTGAAGCCAATATCAACAAATGCAACATTTCCAGGTTCACATCACATCCTTCTCCTCCCACAGAAACAGCACAAAAATGTCTGCATGCAAAAAAATAAATAGCATCCTTAAGGACTGAATACTCAACTTCAAGATGGGTTTTGTAATCTCCAGTAAACCTACGGCATGCAGTTAAGGGGAATGTTTGACGTTTTGGTTGCACTTGGGTCACTATAATGATCCAGTGACATGTTGTCTGCAAAGAATTCACTTGCTTGGTGGGGTTTTGATGTTGGTGTCTGACTAGTTTCCTTGATTCGAGGTACCTCTACTATGTCACTCCCCAAAAAAGACTGGCTGTATTGTCATCACAGGAGGAGGAGGATGAACATTCAGCAAGGCCAGGCAGGGAAGTACTCTAAGCTTGCAACATAAGAAGATGAATCTTCAACATCAGTGTGAAATGAACACTCAGCAGTGCCAGCATGTGAAGTAATATAACTGATGTCAACAATGGCAGAACTATTATCAGCAAAGGGAGAAGCAGCTACAATGGCAGCAGATGATGCTTCCGGGATGTCATAACAATAGCAGTGTGAGCTTATGCCTTCACTGTTAGATAGAGCAGCAGCAGACAATTCTTTTGTTCTCTTACTTCCATTAGAACCTGTAGGAGGGTCTTCGATACTCGTACTTCTTTTTCTAGTGAACAAGTCCAATACTGATTTTTGTTTTTTGATCTTTGGGTCTTCTAGTAAGAAAATACATATTTTCCTTTGTTTTGCAGGTGAACTCAGCAATTCTACTGCTAAAATGTCAAAAATACAGAAAAAGGGTTAGGGTATGGCATAGTAACAGCGAGGAAACACAGAAAGCCTTTCGCACACATATGGGTGATTTTATTTAACGCTATTTTGTTAATAAACAGTATACAAGATATGTTTTATTTACCGTATGTTAACATTGTATATTATTGTATACACAACCATGCCAACTGCCAATGTCTTGTTGGCCAGTCCACCAGCACTCACTGACCGGCGTGCGCATGCTGCGGCATTTTATCTTACTTTTCTTGTTGCTGCTGTTAGAGGTTTGCCCAGGGCTTGCAGTCACAGGAGTCACAACGACCGGCACCACAAGGGGAGCTGGAGGGACAAGACTCTAGTGGAGTCGATGTGACAGCTCATTCAGTCTCACTCTCACATTACCTCACCTCCGACCGTCCAACTCAGTCAGAGAGTGAGAATTAAGTGAAGCAAGTCACTCATGGCCCAGTCCCAAACTAGCGTTGATTCAAGGCAGTCACGCTAGTGTCTTAAAACCCGGCACTCACGAAGCAGGCACGATTCCGACGCAGAGGTTGTGTTGCGTCGCGTGAGCGTGGCTCTTACTGCAGTGCGGGGGCTGGCCAATACTTTTTGCCAGGGCCGTCATCATTGGTATCGGTTTCACGTGATACCAGATTGACGGCCCTGGGACCTGGTCGGCGGTCCAAAACAGAGTGGTACACATAAGGTACCAGCCACCACATCCTCAGCTAGGATAGGGTGCAGCATGTGTAGTTAGTCACTGTCCAATCATGCCCAGCATGCTGAACACACTTCGTGCTCATTCGCTCAGCTTTCTTGCCCAGGCCCGCAGTAGGTACATACAATGTATTAAATAAAGGACTGCGCTGGCCGGCCCGGGGTTACCATAGCAACGAGTGAGACAAGTTCTTTTCCCCACCCGGGCCCAGGTTGCAGGCCATCATGATGTCTCTGAAGGCAGAGCTTTACCAAAGCAGTGCAATCAAGTGCTGCTCACACTGCTGCTGATTTTATGCCACTAGAGCGCTTGCCAAAGTTGACAAACAGCCAGGGGTCGCAAGAAAGATGGCGGGGTCGCAACGGGTTGCTTGGTAACTCCTAATTGATGTCCATAGTTCTGAGCTCTTGCACCCACTCACACTACCTTCCTTGGGCAGCCTTTGTCCGCTCATCCTCACCTCCCTGAGAGCCAAGTGCACAAAGGGTTTACGTGATACACTTTGCAGAGCCAAAGCAGGATGGACCCCAGAACACCAGAGAGGAATGACCTCAACCACCATAGCTGGGTCTCAGTAGCCTCTGTGTGCCCTGTGGCTCCCTGGACAGGCCCTGACAGACCACTAGCAGGTGATGTGAATGGGCAGGCAGTGACAGAGTTTCTTGGGTCTTTTACATACATCATGCCCAAAGTAATGGCCCAGAGGATCAAGACAATTATCAGAGAGATGAATGACACTCTGCACTGGGGACATTTGCCCCTCATGACTAATAAAGAACATGGCCTCCAAGCTAGCATCGGTGATTAGGGAATTCGGAGTTTTGAAAGGAAAACTTCCAAGTTATTTTAAAAAATCCTGGGTTTCTGCTGCAGTTGAAAAAAAAAATGAAACCCAAAAGATCCTGCATATTCTAAATATATTGCAGGCAACCCTTTTTTACAAAATCCAACAAAGTCATCTGGAATCCTATAAGTAGATGTGAGATCTCCAGCTGGGGTTCGGGCCATCTTGAACACCTTAAGGTGTTGCTGGATCTTAGGGAAAGACTGTTGGAGATTGCGGATGGGAGTCCAGATGCACTCTTAGCCCTGCTAGACCTTGCAATACCACAGATCATTGAATTTAGTGGCAGACCTGCCAACTCACACAGTGTCACCTTGTGTCACTGGTAATCTAATGATTTTGGCTCCCATCACGTGGCCACCCGGTGAGGAGTTGATAGCAAATGATGTGCAAGCAATTAGCTGGATACGCCTGCAAAGACCAGGCTTCCAGTTAACTGTGTGGAGGTTCTGTGCAGCCAATATCCATTAAGTGGTGTGAAACCAAACCAGGACATGGGAGGAAACCTCTGAAGCTTTATGTTTTGGTTTCGGATGAGCAGGCAGTGAATTTAAAGCACCTTGGGCTGTGCTCAGCACTAAGCCCTGTGCTTTAAAGGCCCCATGCCCCTCCTCACACAGTGAAAAATGTTCATAGATTTCTAGATCTGCACTGTGTATAGAAACACGCAGGGGTTTCCTCTCTGTCAATTAAGTGGTTAGGGGATTCCTTAATGAACCTTCCAAGTGGTGAGAGACTCCACAACCACATCAGATGTAGTTTTTTCTTGTGGGATGTCTCAAGACCCCCCTGTGCTGTTTAATATCTATATGACACCACTATGGGATCTGCTAGTAGTACAGGGGTACATGTTTTATATTTATGCTCACACTCAGCTGATGTCTCAACTTTTGGGTAACTCTGAGGTAGACTAGTCTAAAGTGAGTACTCTGGCAGATAGCCAGGTGTGCATGCAAACTATCAGCAAATGCAGGTAAAACAGAACTGTTTGTGTTACGGGTCAAAAGTGACTGTGAAAAAGTTGGAGATGGTGGGAGACAATAGGGTGAAGATTTCTGGAAAAGTCAAGATATTGTCTTTGCATTTAACCTATGCTGTTCCCAAATGAATGGCAGCACTTTGCCAAATTCCTTTGTGAACTACATACTTCTTCTGGCAAAAACTGAGATAACTGTTTTCAGCAGAGAACAGGGCAAGAATAGCCTAAACTAGTTTTGGATTAAGGCTGGATTACTCCTGCTCAGTAGCTATAGAAGCATCACATAAGGCCCCGATGGCTGCAGCAGATTCAGAATTCTGCAACCATAACTGCAGGCAACGGGAATATATTAGCCATGTCAATAAAACCATCTTCTTTGGCTTCTGGTTAACAGCCAGATTAGAGTCTCGGTCCTTGTTTTGATCTTTAAATTAATTTCTCTGAGAAAGGTGCATTGGTGGGGCAGCCAGTTGATTATGCACAAGCCAGGTCAGCCTGTTAAGTCACAAGCTAAGGAACAGTTGACGTCTTTTAAATTTAATAGTAGGGAGGTGGACGGGAACAACTGCAGACCAAGATGGCAAATGATTTTCCGGAGCTCTTGAAGTGGTACCAGTTTCCTATTTGTTGGAGCCTTCCCCAGGGGCAATGATGAGGGCACTTGCACTTTGCTGGTGTAGACCTGAGCATTCTCTCACTCTAGGCCAGAGTCTTCTTAATGCGTTCAACCATGATTTGCCACCTGGGCGAGGCGGAGAGCTGCCCAGTGGTGGCAGACCTGTAACAGGCTGCTGTATGTGGTCAGGGCCTGTGTGGCAGAGAAACTCCTTTTTCAGGACTTCTAGTTGAAGGATTGATCCCTGCAGGCTGCAGTTTAACCTGGGCTGCAGCAGTATTATACTGTGCCTAGGGGTGAGGCTGGTGGGAGATCTTGGCAGGGAAGGCACAATAATATCCCAGGAGGCCCAGTAAAGATTGTGGACTGCAAACCTTCAAAGGTCCCACAAACACGCTAAAAACAACCTCAAAGTGGAAGGGATTCCTGGGATAGTAACTGTGAAAATATATGTACATGCACTGCAAGACCAAATACAAAGAAGAATGAACACACATGCCTTCGGATTGTTTAAAGCTTCTTGATTCTGCACTCTTTGACAAAAATAGCTGACAAACAACAGGGTAAGGAGGCTTTTTTAATCCTAACAGAGCATCCTGTGGCAAAGGAAGGAGTGCCTCACCTCTGGGCCTGGTGAAGAGCTGGATACCTTCTGCATTTCTTATTAACATTGTGAGCTCTGAAATAAGGAAATAAAACAACAACAAAAAACATGGAGAGAGCAGTTATGGCAGTAACGGAAAAGATGGAGGGACTGACCAAAGAAATGGCGGCAGTTGAGAAAAAGCAATAATCTGGGATGAGGAGGCTTCAAACTTGGAGGTCCAATTGAGGGACTCATCCACTGCAGAGAGATAGCTGGGGGCTTTCAAATCAAATGTGACCGAGGATCTTGCATCATTAGAAGTGACGATAGAAGGCCTGGATAATCTTTGCCGGAGCACCCAATGGAGAGTGCTGGGTATCACTTTGCAGTTCCAGAATAAAGTCATGCAAAATATTATGCACTGTGTTAAGTGAACTACTTTACACAAAGACAGAGGAGATATGATCCCTGGTGAAAGGCATCTTTAGACAGCCCCAGAAACTGTGTGGAAATAAATAATATAGACATAGGTGGTATTGTGATGATTACAATTTCGGAAGTTGAGACGAGAGACTGAGTATAGAGCACAATGATCAATGATCAAATGTGACTGACATTCAAGAAAGAAGTGTTGTTTCAATAAATGACAATGCCTTAGCCATGTAATACATGTACAAGGAGTGAGACCAAAACGTCAAAAAAACATAAAAGTCACATACAAACTTGTTACTAAGAACAATTTATGGTCCTTCATGGGTATGGCAGAACACTAAGGCAAATTCCTAGAGCGTCCTACCACCATGACAGACCCCATACAGTGCTTATCAAATAAAGGGTACACATTTGAGAGAGAATGAGAAGCACAAGAATGTCTTAGTGAAGAAACACATACTATAAGCACTCATCCTGACATCATCCTCATGGTCAACAAAAGCGGATACGGCGCTGGGGAGAAAGGGTGGGATGGTGAAGAACCCATCCAATTTACCTCAGGTCCCTCATCAACACAGAGAATATACACCGTTATGTGGTGGGAAACGCTGGCGTCTATCAGGGCAACAACCTATTTTAGAACCTATCTATTGTTTAATTTGTGAACTGACTATAAACACCTCTCAAGGCCCTGGAGCGGCAGGGGTTGATAAGACCACTCCCAGATCAGCACATTTAGCTTCACGGTAACAGGAATACCAGTATCAAGTACAGTACTTGCAGGGGTTGGGGAAAACAACTAGCAGACTACCTGTTACGCTCACCAGGGACACAAAAGAGGAGGCGGAGAAGGAAAGAGAATCTGAGACTGTGGAGGCACCCCTTGATGCTTTCTGGGTGAGGTAACAGGAACTATAACAAAAGAGGATTGGGAAAATTACTGCTGGGCTGTTAAATACTGACTGCCATTATGTACTAAACAGAATACGGCTACTGCCAGTAGCCACCAGAGAAAAAACTGTTGGCATCAATGCACATTGGTAATCTTGGTAAAACATTAACACAAGAGTATAAGAGACCTATGTTTGGCCAGGAATTTGAACCAGACATGAAAAGGTGTGAGGATATATGCAAGGAATGTGTCGAAAGTGAAAAGAGGCTGGCCACACACCACTTCCATAAAACAGATCTATAGGAATTGTGGAGTAAAGCTGATGTCAGGCCTCTTTTGGAGGGCACAGGGCAGACCAGGGCTACTGAGCCATAATCGGTGTGGATGGATTCGTTTACCACTGTTTTCCTGATGTCTGTACTACTATGCTTCTGCAAACTAGATCAAGTACACAGCTTCTGCACTTGATTGCCAGGGAAGCTAAGGCAAGCGAGCAAAGGCTTCTCAGGGTGATAGTGAGGATGGCAAGAGCTTAGAACTCAGCAGTCAAACAACAGATCAAGAACATGTGAAAGAAAGGCCAGGCACGGTGGCGAGCATCCCATGTCCCTGCTGCTGCAGATGGCTGGGCTAGTGACGTCCTGAGGTAGGCGATTCGAATCCCTTAAGGCCAATGATGGTGTCATAATAGAAATCTTTGTAGAAATAAAATACAATAATATCACAGCAGAATAAAATACTACACAGTTCAATGGGGCTCAGTTACAGCATTGCAAACTCATCAATGGCTCTTAGTTGAGCCTTACTCGCACCGCAGTGGCTCTCACTACACTCTTACACTGTCAATGATGACTTATGAAAAAGTGCAGGCATCGGCATAAATTAGACATATCTGCGTGCCACAAGTGGATACCCACTGGGGATAATTTGATTACCAGTTGAAATAGTTATTGGCAGAAAGGACTCATGATAGCTATAGTTAGTGTGCTTACATCCGATTTATCTCTACACAATCAGTTCAGTCTTTCAGTCTCACATGTTTAAGCTCCGGTTTATCTGCTAACAGAGATGCAGCTTGTGCAGCACTTGCAGGTGCACTCACCAAACCACCTGCACCTTCAGCACTGGCTACAGTGACACTGGACCATGGTGGCTGCCTCCCTCTGGACTCAAACAGCTCAGGGGTGGAGCAGTGTAGCGAGTCTGCTGGTCTTCAGAAGTTGTGGCATCTGGGCAAGAACTGCACGGGTGATCTTCACGAGTTGCAGCCTCCGAGCTGAATGAAGGTGGTTACTCTTCTTCAACAGTTGCTGTCTTCGAACCAAATGCAAATTTGTGCCATGGAGTGGACAAAACTATTTATGAAACTATCTTATGAGCAGAAAGGCCCAAGAGGCGTATTGCTACCTTACTTTCCTTCACCGTTTCAGGGGTGAATCCACTTTTGTGCCAAAAAGGTTTGAGTTGTCAAACAGCGTGTCCGTCAGGGATGCTTGAACATCCCCAGAGAAATGCCGAAGAGCCACACTGGTACCCATTCCTCGACCAAAACAGTTGTGTATTTCCAAGCCAGAGCATATTATGAATTTCAGTGTATGGCAAATATCCTGAATAACTATGTAAGGGATGCCCAAGGTCATCTGGAACAGCGGGCAAAACATGTGCCACCATGTCCTAAAGAGTATGGGAGGAGCATCCTAGAAGGAAGCTGGCATTCACTGCCGTCAGACAATGCTCATATAGGAGAAAATTAATTTGCCAAATTTCTCTATTCTTTTAGATTCCTGATCCGGCCGTGGTGGAATCTACTCGGAGTCAGATAGCACAATAGGCTTCAAATCCTCCTCAGGTGTAGACAGAGATGGCATCAGCCAAGTTAATGCGAAGGGAACCATGGCTTCAGAACCAAAGTCGGCAATGAGCCGAGCAAATGCTGAACGTGATACAAGTTCAAGGGGCACAGATGATGCGGAAGGTGGACTCACTGCTGGAAGTCGCCTTCATAATGTTGTCCTAGTGTACTGAGCCAACAAAAGCTTTTGACGCTAACTTCCTTCTAGAGTAACAGGTACCAAATAAGGAAATGCAAATCTCAGCCCCACCATAATCCATCTAACTCATCCCGCCAAAGTCAAAGTTGTACCAGGCATGAAAGGCTTTTTTCAAAGCCTATGAAGAACTCAAAAGCCAATAGAGGATGCAAGTCAGCACTGTGCGCAACATAACATCTCAAAATGTAGACACACACAATTTAGGACAATCTGGAAAAGAATAGAAAATTGAACTCAATAACATTGTGGTGCAGCTCCCTGTGGAGAAAAAAGATTTGTTATCAATATCGAGCACCTTAACATCAAAGGCCATATGGAAAGAAAATAAAAAGACAAAAACAGGATTAACTTTGCCGAAAGGAAAGAGCTTCACTGAAGGAAAGGCAAAACTAACTTCATATCATAAAGCAGGTATCTGAGGAGCTTTGGGGCAAATTGACCGAAAAGCACTTCAGAATAAAAAATGCTTCCCATTCTGATCACCCTTTACCAAATGTGACCTGCTGAAATAACTAATCAATATACATTAACTGTTCTGTATGCCACACCACTTGAAAATAGAGAAACCTGCAAACTACACAGCCTCTACTGGAGAAGCAGATACAGGATCAACCTACTGTTCTACAGCTAAGCCAGACTGATCAGGCTTATCTGTGATCTGAACTATAGGGTGGAGCTGAAGAAACTCGGATGGCCGACAGAGCCTTTTGTGCAGGACCAGGAATATTTAATGATCTCTTAAATTTCTCCATGCCATCTGTTAAAGATGGATCTGCAACACTAGGATGCAAAGGACTCCCACAGGGAAGGAAAGGATCTGGGGGAAAATGAAAGTAGCCTAGGATAGCTTACAGAGAGTTCCAGAAGATGCATGTAACAAACATTAGCCAGTCAAACATAGAGTTACCAGAATCAGATAGACCCTGTCTTTCCTAACATATACTTGAATTCTGAGGATCATGGCAAAGGGGGAAAACATATTACCTGAAAACATTTCAAGGTCTTCCCCTGCCTTCATTTCCAGCTCTGGTTTCCAAGGAAGCTCGCAGTTAAACTAGGAAGCAAGCAGATCCATTTGAAGCAGATTTCAAATAATGAGAACACCCTCAACTCTAACGACCAATTACTCCTGTCCTGTAGAAACCTTGAGCCCCAATCTGCAACCAAGTTCACTAAGTAGGGTGTGGGCTGGCCGTTCCGCAAGATGGCTGCCACACTGTGAGGATCTGCCGGCAGGGACTCCTTCTGCGCTTTTTCTCCTGAAGATCGGCTGCCCCCCTCCTAGTCCTCCCTGGGTGCCTCTGGTGAAGGTTCAGGGAAGCTGCGGGCCACGGCGGAGTGCCGGTTTTGGGCCAGGGACCGCGTTGACCTGTTCGGCCCTGTGGGCTGGCCCTGATTATGGCACGCGGTGCGCGTGGGCCTCAGCGGCGCCTGCTTCTTCTGCCACCGGAGGCCGGGCTGGTGAGTGGTGTGGGGGGCGGCCCCTTTCTCTCCTATTTCTTTTGACTCGCCCCCGCGATCAGGGGCGAGGGACCTGTTGGCTGTATCATCGGCCTATCTGCCCGACACCCTGCTGTCTGCTCCTGCGGGGCCTGGTCGGCGGCTTGGTCGGACCGCGGGATCCCGCTGAAGCGCTAACCTGTGGTGGGTGCGGTGGCTGGTTCCTCCTGTCACCCCTCCAGTGTGTTGGCGGGCTCGGGGGGCTGAAGGTGCGCTGTGCCTGTTGTGGATGCCTTTCAGGGCGCCTGGGGTGTGGGCCTCTCCCCCCTCCCTTTTTTTTTCCTCCTGGGGGTGGCCTGCCGGTGATTCTGGGCCTGGCCTCTCTGGTAGGTGGGGGCCCTGCAATTGGTGACCTGCGGGCCTGATCGGCGGCGGGGCTTGAGCCGTGTGGCCCGTGGGGGGGGGGGGGAGTGCTGCTGCTGTGGGTAGCCGTGATATACTTCTGTGGCTGCTGCCGGCTGCGTGGCGGCGAATGTGAGACTGGTTTTGGTGCCTGGCGTCTCCCACCCCCCTCCTTCTTTGCCGTGACATGTGGGACGGGCGGTGTTGAGTGCCTGCGAGAAACTTCTGGTCTTTGGTGGCCCTACCTAACTGGTGACTACTAATGTGTGGAGTGGTGGGCACCTCTTTGGGCTACCAGCCTGGTCGGCTGCGTGGAGGATGGGGAAGGCGGACCAGAGACAGCCTAAGCTCACTTTTGATGGTGGGGAAAAAGAAAAGCGGCCCAGTTGGCCGTTCGACGGATCATCTGCCGCTTGAGGAGGAGGACGCCACATTCTCTGTGAAGGCTATGTTCTTAGTCCTCATGCATAGCCTGGCTAGCATTGACGCCAAGCTCCACCACTTAACTGAGCAAATGGACCATTTAAAGGAGCGGGTAGAAGGTCACGACGCCCGCTTTGAGCAGCTGGAATCATGCACCTCGGATTTGGAGAACAATCATCGCGGAGACGGGGAACAGTTGCTACGCATGGAGCGCGTTCTGGAGTTGATCCGGAATAAAAACGAGGACCTTGAGGCCTGCTCACGCCGTAATAACATCCGCATTTTGGGCCTCCCGGAGTCGACAGCCATGGGGCGCTTGAAGGACTATGTCGAGACCGTGCTCTCTGCGTTATTCCCCGGCGAGCTCTCCCGGGTGTTGGTGGTGGAGAGGGCCCACAGATCTCTGGGGCCATGGCCTCCAGCGCGTCCCATTATTGTACGCTTACTGAACTACAGAGATAGAGATACTATACTTACTCTGGCCAGAGAGCGTCGACATGTGATCTATAATAATACTAAACTGAGTTTCTTCCCTGACTACACTCCTAGGGTGCAGGCAGCCCGTAAGGCCTTCCTGACGGCCAAACGCACTCTGAGCCAGACCGATGCCAAATACTCCCTCATTTATCCAGCTAAACCGCGAGTGCAGCATAAGGGCAAGCTGTACTTTTTCATTGACCCAAAACTGGCTGCTAAATATGCTAAATCAATTCCCAAAAAGGTGCCATCGGAGTGTCCACGGGCTGAAGGCGGAGAGGGCGATGCTCTTAGTGACAATGAATGACTTAATTCTATTGTTTGGGGTCCTTGTGGCCTTGCCCGGTGCCTTGTGGCCTGCAAATTTGTTGCTGATTTACATGTTAGTGCGGTCTGTTCTGCTATACACCTTACATTGGGAGTCCCCTTGCCTACCCATCCCATTTGGGATGGTTCTCCGATGGTCTCGCTGAGGCCCCATTGGATGAGTCCATTCAAGCTGTTTATTATCATGTTGTGGGATTGTAGTACTGACCCATATGGGGGATCAGCGTGGGTAGGGGTTTGAAATGTTTCGTACTTGGTTAATTTTCCTTGCCTTCTTTCCTTCTCTCCTGTTCTTCCCCCTGCATGCAGCAGACGCTTTTAATTTGATGTTTTGGGGAGCTGTGTGATTTAATAGATTGCTGGGATGGCGCAAACAAATCGTGACGCCTATACGCTGTCTCACTTGGAATGTTCGTGGGCTGAATGATGGGCGTAAGATGAGGTTGTTGTCCGCCTACATGCAGCGGCATGCGATAGACATTTGAATGCTGCAGGAGACTCACCTGGTGGAAGCCACGAAACACCGGGTGAAAGCTGGTTGGATTGGTGAGTGTCATGCTGTGATGCATTTGAGAAAAACACGGGCGTGGTGATCTTGATCCGGAAGGGGCTGCAATGGCGTACTGAAAAGATGATTGTGGATCCGAATGGTCATTATGTCATGTTGAGAGGAACGCTGCTAGAAAGACCTTGTAGGTTGGTGTCGATCTACGGCCCAAATACTGATGACCCTGAATTTTTTGGGGAAGTGTGGCGGTTGATTGGCTCACTGGGTCCTGGGTCCCTGCTGTGGGGTTCACTTCCTAGGGAAGGATGCTACGGCGAGGAGATATGGTGAAGGAGAGTGGGCCGGCCGAACGCTGGCAGCAATGCTTCGTAAGCCGTGGGCAAGTAATTATATTTTAGAGCTGACTGATTCGACTGGTGTGCGACATACCGGTACTGAGGAGATCAAGCGAGTCCTCACTGACTTCTATTCTGACCTGTATGCTGAGCGCTCGGGACCAGAACCCGCAAATGTCTCTGACTACTTGGAGGATATCAGCCTGCTGTGGTTTGAGAATTCACATAGGCAATATCTGGACACTCCCTTTTCGGTGGACTATGTGTTGCAGGCAATACGTAGTCTGCCGGGCGATAAAGCCCATAGGCTGGATGGCCAGACGCCGTCCTTCTATAAGAAATACACAGATATATGAGCACCGCACCTCCTGGAGGTATATGCGGAGGCTCTTGAGAACGGTGTTCTCCGGGCCTCGAACGGGAGGCTCTCATCGTGACCATTTTGAAGCTCAGGAATGACATGTGCTGTTGTGATGGGCCCCTTTCATTAATAAACATAGATAATAAGATTCTGGCGACACTTATTGCAGTCCGACTGCAGCCTCTGCTCCCTTCCTTGGTGTTGCCTGATCAGTGAGGCTTTGTGCCAGGGCACTCTACTTTGTATAACCTTCGCACCTACTTTGCAATATCTAGCATGATCGATCCTGATGATCATTTGGCGTTGTTGTTCCTTGATGCTACTAAGGCCTTTGACTCTCTTGCATGGCCGTATATGTTTGCTCTGTTAGCTCTAGTGAGGTTGAGTTCTAGGTTTATTCAACTGATTCGCCTGCTGTATTCCCAGCCATCCACCCGGCTGAGAATCAATGGGGCTATTTCTGACCCCTTTTCGATTGCTAGGGGCACTCGTCAGGGACACCCACTCTCTCCGCTGCTTTTTGTAGTTGCGATGGAACCGCTTGCTGCACGTCTGAGACAGCACCATAACCACAGGGGATTGGCATTCCGACAGCATCCAATATTGATCTCTATGTAGTCGGATGATGTTGCCCTATACATTTGTGATTTGCAGCTGCACCTTGATGCTCTGCTAGATGAGATAGTTTGCTTTGGGAAGATTTCTGGGATCATCATCAGCTGGTCCAAGTCGGTGGTGCTGCCCTTGTCCGAGGCTACGAAGCGGTGCCCCTCTAGATATCCCCTCGGCTGGGCTGATGGACCGGTGCATTATTTAGGTATCTGGTTGAGTAGGGACATTAATACACTTTGGTCAGAAAATTACGGCAAAGCTATTGCATGGTTGGAAGATAAGGTGGAGGTGTGGCATTCATTGATGCTATTGTTGACGGGTCGCACAGCAATAGCGAAGATAGTTATTCTGCTCAAATTTCTGTATTTATTTATTAACTTGCCTCTTGTCCTCACTGTGAGCTTCCTCAAACGGCTTAAGTCTGCGCTTGTGACTCTGGCCTGGGCGGGTCGGCAGCCCAGAATTTCCTGGGGAAAACTGACACTCCTGTTTGAACCGGGTGGTTTGGCGGCCCCAGATCTAGAACTTTATTATCATTGCGCGCTGGCTCATTTTGCGCATTTTTGGCTGCACCCTATACGATATCTGCCACATTTGGCACTTGAGTGTGATTCAGTGTGGCCTGATAGGCTGCTGCGGGTGCTCAGTGGCCCGATCAGACCGCGAGGGGTCGATACTGTGGGCTGTACGCATGGGCCTGGACTGCGCTGTTGCGGTGTACTGCTGTGTGAGAGCCCTTTGCGCCTTCGATGTCCTTGCGAGTTGTTGCAGATGTGACGTTATCGGAGGATGTCCGAGTCTGTGAGTTTCATCGAGAGTCCAACTTAACTAATTTAGGATCTTGGTTTTCGGATGGGATGTTTATCTCCTTGGAGGCTGTTCTTGGTGATGTAAATGACTCTGCGCTGCACAGATTATTCTTTCTCAGAATTCGTGCCATGCTCTGTGCACGTTATCCCTGCTTTCCTTCAGCACCCCCGGTGTGCCAAGAGTTGGAATATCTATATCAAACGCGATCCCCACGCAGGCTTATCACTAGTTTATATGTTTGTATGCAGAACGTGGCATCTGATACTGAGATAAAGCCAAGGCCCAATGGGAAGCGGACATTGGCAAACCCATTTCTGATGAAGTGTGGCGATGATGCAGCGCGCATATGAGAGAGCTGTCCCCTAACTATAGACTGCGTCTTATTCACTTCAATTTTTTGCACCACTTGTACTATACGCCCCATAGACTGAAGAGTATGGGTATTCGAGCTGATGCGTGCCGCGAGAGGTGTCTGGCTCCTGAGGCAGACTTCTTGCATCTCGAGTGGAGTTGTACAGCACTGCGAGAATACTGGATGGTGGTGTTGCAGGCGACTGAGGAGATGACTGGACTCCTGTTGCTGCACACCCCTCAGCTTGCTCTTTTGGGATATGTTGAGGGGATTTCCTCCGCACACCAGAGGCTAGTGGGACTGCTGCTGCTGCTAGCTAAGCGTAGGGTCGCGATATGCTGGGGGTGACGGCGGGCTCTTCGTTGCTGTGACTGGTTGCAGGATGCTGCGTGCTGTCAGGAGCAACTAATGATATACTGGGAGCTTATGTCTGAGGGTTCCCGGCCGAGAGATGTATGGGCCCCCTGCGCTCCTATTTGGAGTCCCGAGCATTGAACAACATACGGTTGCCCAGCGCTTCCCACTGATTCTGCAATAGTTACACTCCCCTTACATGTCATTCAATTATTGCTTGCACTCCAGTTGGTGATTTGAAGGCTGTGGTGTTCCTCTATCCCCCTCCCTCTTTTTCTGCTTTCTCTTTTTCTTCGGCATTCTCTTGCTCTTTGCTCTTCCTCCTCTCTATTTTCCCCTTTTCTTTCATTGTTTGCATCTGGATTAATCAATGATGCAGTTCTGTTTACACAGTGCCCCGCGGCGATATGCCACCTTCTCATTGATGTATACTTATAATGGTTCATATGTCTCCAGTTTTGAATTGTACTCTACGCTGACTATCATCTGTACTTGTTGACCTCAGAGTTTTATTCTGTCTGGGTTTTGTTACCATTAAAGGAAAAAAATAATTTAAAAAAGTTCACTAAGTGTGGAGGGTATTCTGCCTGCCCCATAATTCTTATGTATAGGCAATTGTGCCAGAACTCCCCCGACTAATTCAGCTAAACCTCTGAGTACATCCTAACTTGTTTATAAACCTGACAGTCAAAATGTTAGCCTCGCACAACAGAATCATCAGTCCACCTTGTCTTGAGCCAAACTTTTAACAGCAAAGGGCACTGCGAGCAGCTCCAAGTAATTTATATAACAATAAGCTTCTTCTCCCGTGATGGCCTGCAGGACTAATATATGGCGGGGCACGATGGCACCAAAATCACCATATTTGTGTCTCTCCCCGGTGCGGCACTTCTCCCCTGGCGTCCCCGAGCAGATGAAAGGATTTCCTTCCTGCCCAGTAGAACCCAAGTCCAACCAAACTTGGAGCTGCTCTCATGCTGTTTTCAGCATGAGAGCAGCTCCAGGATTAATGGGAGCAGGCTAACCTAGTGCTCATTTTGAGGCTGGGGGCCTGGGCCATTAAACCGTCGGCTGTTTGATAACCCTGGGATCTCTGAGTCTACAGTGAGCATGTCAGGCTGGCCGGAGCTAGACAGTCGGCCAACCCGACATGTGCACTGAAAGGGGCAGCAGTCACCCTGCAATTGCAGGATTCAGCCGCGCTCCATGGCTCGGGCTGTACACAGCACAAGCTGGTGGCAAAATAGAATGGCATTATTATGCCATTTTATTTGTGTTTGCCTGCTGCGCTTGCAGCAGGTGAGGCATTGCCCCGCCACTCTTAAGGAGGAACCGCCCCTGCTTTTCTCTAGACCACTTTCCTTCTGTAAGGACCTCCTTGCACCAAGCTCCCCATCCTACCTGTTGGCTTCAGATTCCAACCTGATATAAGCAATTGGCCCTATAATAAATACTTCATTCCACACCTCCATCATCTTGCATCCTATAAAAAAGTAAACTAATACCGAGTAAAAGGGGCCTTTCCTCAGATGCATGACCTTCAGCCTCTGAAGAACCTAGTAATGAGGAGCGGCTAGAAAAATGGCCTGAGTAGATGCGGACAACAGGCCCACAATCTTGGCTAGCCTCTTTAAAGAAAACCTACCCATCTTTAGAAAAGAACATATCTCTTATTGATTGCCTTGATCATTTAATTTGAATGTAATTATGATGAAAATCAAACATGAAGATTTATTTAGTCGAGCCATTGTTGCCTAATATTTCTTTTAGAATGGCTTTTACCAGGATGACAAAGATAAAACCAGCTTGATTCTCGTTTTGTGGCTTTTAGGAAGGGGAGTGGGGATACTCTCTAAAAACCATTTTTTTAACCCCTCTTCCCCGTCTTCCGTGCCCCTTGTAATGCTCCCTTATCCTCCTTTACTCCAGTTTCGTTTTTCCACAGCCCTTACTCCCTTTTCCACTTTACTCCTGTTTTTTTCTTTAACAAGCACCGTACTCCTCTACATAATTAACTCCTTTTTACATACCCTTTACTCCCCTTCCTGCTTTTCTTCATTTTGTACAAACCCCTTACTGCTACCTTACAACTTTTTCAACCCCCTCACTCCCCCTTCTGCTCTACTCCTTTCACAGATCCCTTACTATCACTTCACTTCCTTTTTCAAATTACTTACCTCCACTTTCACTTTAGTTCTTTTTTAAAACTCTCTTGCTCCCAACTCCTGCTTTACTCTTTTTTCAAACCCCTACTCCTCTCCAGTTTTAAACCTTTTTTTTTAAACCCCCACTGTACCCCATTTTCAAACTCCTTACTTACCTTTGTTCTTTACTCTAATTTTTTGATTTTACAAACCAATTATTAACTCTCCAACTCTATTCCCCTTTTCCACCTCTTAACTTCCTCTCCCCTTTTTACTCCCTTTGTTCAAAAATCCCTTAGTAGTTACTGTCTTTCTCTGTTTTTTCAAAGCTCCTTCTCCCCTTTCTTTTTTTATTTACAAACCCCTTACTACCTCTCCATCCCCACCCTAGAACTTTCGTCAGCCTGTTTTCATCAGACTGACTTTCTTAATTTCAGAAATTTGTAAAAGTAGTGGAATACCGATCTTCGCCCTCAGAAGGAATAGGGATGACTGTTGCGAGTCTATCTCAAACTGCAGAAACGGAATCAGTTATTAAGGAAGCAGCTCAGACTTCTGTTTGATAACCAAACCCATGCTCTATTACAGGGAAAGGACTTACACTCTTTCAACCACCATAGACTTCCTTTGCATAACATAATCAACATATCATCCAGATAAACAACAATCCAAATACCGCAACACCTGAGCAGAGCCACCACCAGCTTTCAGGAGCTTAGTGAAGCACTACGGGGCCAAGGTTTGGCCAAAAGGTAAAATTCTGAACTGATCTTTCCCAAGTGTTCCCAAAAAATTGTAGAAACTGCCTGTGAGGAGGATTAACCGGAACTGTCAGAAAGGCATCTTTCAAAACGAATTTCACCATACAATCTCCCTGTTGAAGGGAACACCTCAAGCTTCTAATAGTGTCCATCTTGAAAATATCTGTACATGTAAAACTGTTCAACATCTGTCAGCACCTAGACAACACAATCCTCTTCAGGTAGGCATTAGCACTATGCAGTCATGTCATTCACATTTTCAGTGCTTCTTCAAGACAGGTCTCAATACACCCTGGGCTACATTCTTAAAAGACTTGGCACAAATTATTCCCATCTGCCAATTTTCAGTGGATTACAGGCAATGATCTAGTTAACACAGGATGTTAAAGGATTTTCTTAGGGATGAGGGACGCTTCTCTAGAAAGCATCAATGCTACCTTCTAGGCAGGGTATGCTCCCAAGAATGAATAGGTTGATCAAAGATAGAAAACAGATGGCTGTGTGTTATAAAATGAACATAAACATAGTACAGAACATGTTGAATGCACAAAGGTGAACCAATAACAATGTTAATGGATTAGCACCATTCAAACCCTTGGAAAGACTGAAATGCTCAAGAGGACAGTGAAGTTAGGCTCTGTTTTTGTTAAACTGTGATAGCCTGCTGGAAGATGTTTAGGCAATTGACAAGAAACTGGTGAAAATCAAAATATCTGCAATCCCATGGAAAGGGAGTGTAGTGACTACACCAAACCCACCTGACTCTCCAAGCCCACACTGCACATAGTAATGATATCAATCTCCGCTTCAATGAAGATTTGACAGCATTTTAACAACCCCAAGCCTCCTTCCTGCCTTACACCTCCATGCTTCATTGACAATGATCATCCATTAAGCCCTCGTCTTGTAGACCTTGCCAACATCGCCAATGCCCTCTGACACCTTTGAAGAAGATGACTTACTCTCATCATTCATCAAAGCCTTGTCAACCCTTATTATCAACGGCAACACCTTTCTTACTCAAAGCAGCTTCCCAGACATTCTCAAGACGGGCTAGACCCTACCTCTCCTGAACAAATCCATACTATATCCTGATGACTTTGTCAACCATTGGCTTATCACTCATCTACCCTTCACCATCAAGATCATCAAAAAAGCAATTAACTCAAGATCACATTAAGGTAATCCATCTCCTGCATGACAATGAATCCAGGTTCAGATCATGCTGCATCTTGGCACCAACTACCTTACACATGAAAGATAATTCCCTGCCTCCTGATACTGCTGGACACCTTTGGCCATTCCACCCTCCTAAACAACCTGAGGTCTTGACTTGCATTTACTAAAGATATTCTCCACTGGTTCTTATCCTACCTACCCAAACAACACCAGTTTTTTCACATGGCTAGTCTAGATCCCAGTAGCTTGCTATCACTTAAAGAGCCATCCTATCCTCCCTCACCCTCTACTTTTACCTGGAAGCTCCTCGAATGCCATCCGTGAAAAAGCAAACATATCCAACGGCATGCAACTCTATGTGAAAGCTCCTCCACTCCAGACAGTCTATTACTTGAAGCATTACTTGTTTTTCATCCAGACCTGCAAGTCGAGCACCACCTGAAACTTACCCACCTCTCATCAAACAGCAACACCAGATTCCTCCTATTCGCCAACACCAATCAACTACTAATTCAAACCTGGCTTGACAACATGAAATTGGATTAATTAAAAGCCCAGCTTATGACTAACACCAGGTCACTCTGATTTACCATTGCTATGGACCACACCTTCAAGGACCACAGGGCCACAAAAACCAAAATAGCTTATTACCAGCTTTCTCTTCTAAAGGAAGTAACATGGTTCTTACCAGAAAATAAAGTCAGATTGGCTGTTAAAGCACTACTACTCTTGTATCTGGATGGTGGCAACACTCTGCTTTGTGGCCTTCTAGACTCAATACTGATCTCCTAAAAGACATCCTGCATTCAGCAGCACATCTCATATGACCAAATCACCCTTGTTGTAATAGAACTCTGCTTGCTCCCCCATGTCAGCCTGCATCAGCTTTACAGCTAGCTGCATTATCTACAAGGTCATCATGACTGGCAACTTGCCGCCTATCTGGCTGACAGGCTTACGGGCTCCAGTGGCTCACAGTACACCCAAAGCCTGAACACAATCTGGCCAATTACAAGAAAAAAAAAAAACCTTTACCTTCTGTGCACTCAGGATCTGGACTGATGTCCCCATATCCATTAGGATGCCCCCTTACCTTTCTTAAATTTAGAAAAGAGCTCAAAACCCATCTCTTAAAAAAAAACAGCAACAAAGGAAATAGGTCACCTCTCTGAATCCAGCAACCCGCCTAGATTCACTCTAACGGTATCTCTACCTTCGACCGTGTTCAGTGCAATACCTCCTTTCTGCTACATCTACTCTATAATAACAACTCATACACAAGTAGCATCCAAGGTCCATACGTGATGAGAATTTCTACATTGTCTATGCTAAATAATACCAGCATGCGAGGAACAACATTTAGGAGGTTAGGCAAAGTGAAAAGATTATATGTGGCTTGAATCCTTGATTACAATGCTTGTTTACCTATTATTATGTTGCGAAGAGAGGTGCAGTGATGACTTCCATTTCTAGTGTGCCTCACGCCTGCTTTCCAACCATGAACATTCTATTTATGTGATAGACCATGCACAGACAGAAGTTTCTATGGACATTTCCTTGTCAGAAAAGACTTGGTTACTGCTTTCTGAGGCTTGCATTACATCTTGTTAATCTCTTAAGAAGGTATTTAGTATTTGTCACCTCACTTCCTCTAACTTTAACAACCATAACCACGGCCATTGTTTCAGCTACTCCTTCTTTCTATATCTCCTGTAGCCACTTCATAACTTACTCTCATTTTCTAACACACTTTCTCCTACTTACTGTCCCACCTCCAATTTTCTGGCTCAAATACCAACCCCCTTTACTTGTTGCATCACTTTCTTTTGTTCCCATTCTCACCTGCACCAACCTATTGCCTCAATGGCCTTATATTCTCCTTTCCTCCACTTCCTTTAGCATCTGCTCTCGCTTCTTGCCTTTCCTTTCCTTGCTTCCCTTCCATTCAAATACTGTTTGAGTAACTTTTCACATATACAAAATGACAAATATATCTAGAACAAGGACTTCTGTCGTATAGAAGCACTACTGCCCCTCCTCATATCGCTCTGACACCTCCTTGGCCTGTTGTGCGCTAAAGAGAACTACAGATAATAAACAGAATTTAGGCCAGTTACCACCTGTAACAGTAGTCAACCAAAATATAAAGGGAAATGTGTCTTGGGTCACTGACCTCACTGCATGAGTGACTCAGACGACCTCTATGAACATACACCAAAAAACAGGAGCCCTGCTCATACACGTGGGCAAACAGCTTTTTATAGTGTAACCCTCACCCACCAGGGTTGCCCTTGGTGGCATGCTTAGTTATAGGGTTCTTCCTGTTCCGTTGCAGAACGGGGCGTGCTGCGATCAACGAGTTACCCGGGAGCACTGTGTTGGATTTGATCCACCCGAATGATGGAAGATAGGAGTTGGAGAGGTTTTTTAAAGTTATAAATAAAAAGTACCTGAATGGTAGGAAAAACCTATATTTTATTCTGTCACCAAGGTGGCATGATTTAAATTCGGGACGACAAATGTAGAGAGTAAAAATATGGGGCCAGATGTAGGAAAAAAGCAATTTGCGACTTGCAAATTGCGAGTCCCTGCGACTCGCAATTTGCAAGTCGCAAATTGCTATGCAGTACGGTGTCTCAGACACCGACTGCAACTCGCAATGGGGTCGCAATGACCCACCTCATGAATATTCATGAGGTGGGTCGCAAATTGCGGCCCCATTGCGAGTATAGGCACTCGCTAACATGGAGGCCTGCTGACGTCAGCAGACCTCCATGTTAGCGACCTGCTTTTAAATAAAGCAGTTTTTTTTTTTTGAAGTGTAGCCCGTTTTCCCTAAGGGAAAACGAGCTGCACTTCAAAAAAAACCGAAACCTTTAGTTTCGTTTTTTTTTCAGGGCAGGGAGTGGTCCCTTGGACCACTCCCTGCCCTGAAAAAATATTTTGGGCTCCAGTCACAAACTGGAAGGGGTCCCATGGGGACCCCTTCCAATTTGCGATTGGGTTACCATCCACTTGAAGTGGATGGTAACTGCGATGCCATTTGCGACCGCATATGCGGTCGCAAATGGTATTGCATCCCAATGCGACTCGCAAATAGGAAGGGAACACCCCTTCCTATTTGCGAGTCTGAAATGCATTTTGCGAGTCGGTAACGACTCGCAAAATGCATTTCTGCATTGGGATATGCGTTTTGCGACTCGCAAACGGCAAATTTTGCAGTTTGCGAGTCGCAAAACGTTTGCTACATCTGGCCCATGGTCTTTAATAACCCTACTTACTTTCTAATTAGGTCCACATGTTTCACGGGGTGGCTTTCATCAGGACCATTTATCTCCCTCCCTGAAACCAGTCCTGATTATAAGTGCAAAGTGTTATTACGCTTACACTCTGCATGCACACTAAGAAACCATACACCTACTTGGTGTGTTTTCTTCTGTAATACCCGAAACATAAAGAAGGAACAGTTAGCCTGCCAGAGTGGAGGGCACAACGCAAGCGCTGCTCGGTCTGCAACAACACTAGTGAGGCTATGGTTGTTTAAAACTTACACCCTATCGTGATTTTACCCATGCATTTAAAACGTTCCTTAAAATTACATGAATGCGAGAACCAGGTGAACACATCTAGTACACGCATTGAGCATAATCCCTGTAGGGTAAACATCCCCAAAGAACATGCACACTGGACAATACAAACATAAGTGTAAAAATGACATTACGTACATACAAAAGCACATTTTGTGCTTCATAGGTATCTCAGTGATGAGGCTAGCCTGCAGTCACACTTTGCATATAAAGGGACGAGGAAATAATTTGTAATTATCAATAAGCACTGTCCTGCTATGCCGTACTTACATTGTTAAGGCCTTGCCTAGTAGAATCACTTAGGATCACATTACCTGCACGTTATCTGTGAAACCAGATCTATGGGGTTTTAAATGCAGTGTCGATGCGAGTCGTGTGTGCCCACCAATGAGGATGTCGGGCGTCCCAGACAACCGGTCCGCGCACCCATTACAAATGGCCGCTTAGTAAGGAACCACTTCCTGGTACATTTTCGGCCTTGCCTAGCCGTGTGCAAATTGCGCATGCAAGCTACTGACATCTCGGTGCCGGTACACTAGACCGCGCACCCAGCAATAATGGCAGTTGCTCATGGGACTATTTTCTGGTTCCTTCAAAGGCTTTGTTACACAGCTAGGGGAGGTGGATTAAATGGAAGGGAAAAAAACAAAAGGTGGGGTCTTTGCTCACTGTCTGTTTCAGTAAAGAGTGCTGTTGGTCCAAGGATTCCAATTGCTGTAATCCAAAAATGGCATTAGTATGAAAAATAGTGAAAAATAAATGTTCGGTCATAAACTGAAAACTTAAATAAAATAGTGAGTAACGGTATGATCATGAAAAAATATGTATATAGTAATTAGGAAGTAAAATAGTAAGATCCAAAAATCCAATAGAAATTGGTGATTAAAACGGTAAAAAAAAATGCATATCTGTGGTGAAGAGTGAAGGTTCTTCCTATTCTCCAAAAAACAGGGACATGTAGTGGGTCAATCATGTTGAACCTCATCAAGGAGAGTGCACAAAAAGTGAAGGCCATGGTCATTTAGTTCTATATTAAGATGTGAAATGACCCCATGGGATTTTGTCATTTTAACCTTCATTGTGCGTGTTCAGTTGAAAAACCCAGCGCTGTTCTTTCTCTAATAACACTCTTTCACAATTAGAAATGAGGTCTCTATTTGGCAGTGGGTTGCACCCTATCCAAGTAGGGACTCTGAGTCTAATCAGGGTAAGGGAGTCACACAGCTAAGATAACTCCTGCTCGCCCTCTTGGTAGCTTGGCTCAAGCAGTTAGTCTTAACTCAGAGGCAATGTGTAAAGTATTTGTACACACACATACACAGTAACACAGTGAAAACACCATAAAAGTACTCCACACCAATTTAGAAAAATAGCCAATATTTATCTAAGTAAAACAAGACCAAAACGACAAAAACCCAACATACACAAGTAAAGAAACACATTTTCAAAGATTAAATCTTAGTATAGCGCTTAGAAACACAATAACTCCAACTGAGGCTATCATGGCATCTTGTCGGAGTCGTTCCTCAACAGTCTGACGCCACTCGCGAGGGAGTGTGGACCGGTCATGGAGTCTCACGGACCCCAGGTACAGTACTTTGGAAAACAATGAGGAGACAAAGACGTTACACGGCGGTGAGGCATCGCTGGAGAAGGTGCAGCATACATTCCTTGCTGCTACTGAGGAGGTGAGGCGTCTGTTCCTTACGGTTGCAGGGGAGGTGATGTGGTGTCAGTTGCAAGACATCAGTTCCTTACAACAAGGCAGGGTCGATGAATACAGTAGGTCAAGACATGAGGCATCGACTTTGCGGTGTCGCGATCACACCATGGGGACACAGGTGCTGCAGCGGAATCGGGTATCATACTAATCGGTGATCCAGCACTTGGGACTCCTGCTGTGGCAGGACTTCGGAGGTGCTGCAGTGGTGTTGCGCCTGCATTGCAGCATGTTGCACTCAGCAGGCACCACTTGGCAAGTCAGGGCTCTCAGCAGGAGAGCCCAGGCGCTGCCAGGTGAAGTCCTTGATGGCCCTGAGACTTCTTAATAGGAGGCAAGCTCAGTGAAAGCCCTTGAAAATCTTGGAAAGCAGGATGTAGAAAGCCAAGTCCAGTCCTTTCACTCCCAGGACAGAAGCAGCAGGCCAGCACAGCAAAGCAACAGTCAGAATGACAGTCCCTCCTACAGCATCCCGCTCTTCTTCCTGGCGAATGTCCTCAGTGCAGAAGTGTTCTAATTTTGTGGTGTTAGAGGTCCAGTACTTATACCCATTTCTGTCTTTGAAGTAGGCAAACGTTAAAGAAAAGTCTTTGTAATGCACAAGACCCTGTCTTTCCTGTCCTGGCCCCAGACACACTCCAGGAGGTTGGAGATTGCTTTGTGTAAGGACAGGCACCACCCTATTCAGGTGCAAGTGTCAGCCCCTCCCACCACTCTAGGTCAGGAAGACCCACCAGGATATGCAGGGCCCACCTCAGCTCTTTTTGTGTGACTGTCTAGAGTGAATTCAAAAACAGCCCAACTGTCATCTTGACCCAGACTTGTATTCCACAGACAGGCAGAGGCACAGAATTGTTAAGCAAGAAAATGCCCACTTTCTAGAAGTGGCATTTTCAAACTTGCAATTCAAAAACCAACTTCACCAAAAGATGTATTTTTAAGTTGTGATTTCAGAGACCCCAACCTCAAGAGCTCTATCTGCTCTCAATGGGAAACTGCACTAAAAAGATATTTAAAGGCAATCCCCTTGTTAACCTATGGGGGAAATAGTCCTTACAATAGTGAAAAAGAATTTAGTAGTATTTCCCTATCAGGACATGTAAAACACAGCAGTACGTGTCCTACCTTTAAAATACACTGCACCTTGCCCATGGGGCTGCCTTTGGCCTACCTAAGGTGTGACTTACATTTTGATTTTTTTTATTCACATTTTGTCGTGGTGTAAGTACAGACAACAGCTTGACATTGACAGTTTCTTATCATATCATATGCCAACGTTATTTGCTTCCCCAGTACACATTTTGGGGTCCATTACTTGTCTTATTTATGCTACCTTATCCTTATGTCTGTGCCTAGCTATTGCATGTTCTCTGCTGTGTACCCGGGTGTAGCTTCCCTTGGTGACGTCTGTCATGTACCATGCTGTCTCCCACCTCCCCATTCAACTATCTTAACCAAACTCCAAACAATGTATTAACATGATGGTGCGCGTGGGGGCATGCTAGGGATAGTTGCTGTGAGATGTTGGGGTGGACCCACATCAGGGAAGGGGCCCGGCTCTCAACTCCATCCTCATCACTTGATTTGCCTCTCAGTGTGTCAGGGGTCCCCCCAGACACTATTTAACTACTCTCCAAACCTATTCAATACGAGATCTGTGGAGGCCTGTATCTCGTTCTAGCTTCACATTACCCCTCCCCACGTCTATTGTGGTCCTGACACTTTCCTCTCAGTCCACGTGGTCTGCCTTGCAGTTTTGTGTCCTCCATCTCTAATCATCATACCTTACATGTCAGCCGTCCCTACCTCCGTGTCTCCCTCTCCCTTAACTATATGTTCCCATTTCATCAGTATTGCTTCCCACGCCGGAGCAAAGGGTGTCAGTCTCAGGCCCGCGCCTCTTCACACTTTAGGGCTTGTAGTTCAGCTCTGGCCCATTTCAACCCGTCTCGTCTCCATTCAACCAGGGAAGGGCTCCTGGGTGATCCCCATCCATGCACTATTAATCTCCTAAATAGGACCAGCGCCAGGTCCAGGAAGCAGTCCTTTACCCTCCCCATTACTAAACCCATTTTCAAGCCCAGTAGACACATAGCTGGGATCTGGATCACCTCCGTCTCAAGAAATTCTTTCAGTTTGGATACCACTGCTCCCCAGCCCCTCTGAGTATCGGGACAGTGCCATACCCTGTGGTCAAAGTCAGCGTCCAGTTCGCTACATTTGGGGCATGTCTTGGGGGCTCTTCCGCATATTAGTGTCAGTCGATGTGGAATAAGGTACGTCCTATGTAAATAATTGTATTGGATATATCTTAATCGTGTGTTCCTCGATACCCCCCGTCGGTGTGCTAGTCAATTCTGCCATTGCAAGTCCGATAGATCCTTGCCCAAGGCCCTCTCCCACCTTTCCCTTTGGGGTTGTAGTGGGTCCAATACGCTTCCGACTTGTGTTTCATATAGCTTAGTTATTAAGTGAGCATCGTCTCCTACTGTAAGCAGGAGGTGCAGTACTTGGTGTGTGGCGGGTTCTGCGTTAACCGTGTCCCAATGCTTCTTTAAATTATGTACCAACCTCTGATAGATGGGGAACTGTCCACTCGGTACCCCTCTGCTCTCCATCAAGTCAGTGAATGGCCTCAACACCCCATCGCAGAAGAGGTCTCCAATTGTCTCCTCCCCCGCCTTCGCCCATGCTCTCAGTCCGGCGCCCTTTCGGCTCCCGCCCAATGTGTCTAGTAGTAGTACCGATAATGGCAGTCCAGGAGTGCAAGCCGGTCCTACATCCACGGCGTGTGCACCTTCTCCAGCAGGCCAGAGCTACTTTAGTCATTTTACTTTTTTCTTGGGGTTCTACCTTTCCGGTATATCATTTGCGCTATGATCTCATTGCGGTTTGTTTCGCCACTGGTGGTGCATCTGTCTAGTCAGTTCCCTCCCGCTAACCACCTGGTGAACCACTGTAACTGGCACGCCAGGTAGTAGAATTCGAAGTCTGGGACACCAAGTCCTCCCTCGAGCGCTGGCCTGCTGAGAACTGTGAGCGCTGTGCACCTTTGGCCTCCGTCCCATACCAGCTCCCTGAGCAAAGTATTCAGCCCCCTGAACCACAACTCAGGAATCAACACCGGAAGGTTAACGAAATAGTAAAGGAGGCGGGGCAACATAACCATCTTAGATAATTATATTCTGGCCATTATCGGCAATTTCAGTGTCAGCCAGAACCTAACCGAGGTCCGGAGGGAGGAGAGCGCTTTCCCCAAGTTCCCATCTCGGAGATCTTTGACGTCGTGGAACACTTGTATACCCAGGTATTTGAAGGTATGTGGTGCCCACACCACGTCCCCGGGGCACGAGGAGGGGCTGTCACATCCCGCCGCAATAGGGAAGACAAAAGTTTTGCTTCTATTGAGGCGTAGTCCCGACATGCCCCCGAAGCAGTCCAATATTTGAAGGGCCTAAGGCAGTCCAGTCTCCCAGTCTCTGAGATAGATTAGGACATCGTCGGCATAGAGTGAAATTCTGTACTCCGTTTTTCCCCACTCCACTCCCTTGCCCGCTCCCTCCATCCGTAACTGAACCGCCAGGGGATCAATAGCCAGGGCAAATAATAGTGGTGACAGCGGGCAACCCTACCTGGTACCTCTGTATATGGGGTAGGGCTCTGAGATCGTCTTACCCGTTCTCACTCGCGCCAGTGGGGTTGTGTACAGTAGGTCCACCCATCTCACCCACTCTTCCCCCAGCCCCATCTTGAGCATCACTGTTCGCAAATAGTCCCATCGGACTGAATCAAAAGCTTTCTCAAAATCAATTACTAGTACCGGACCAGCTGGAGGTCGCTCCGTCCTAGGCATCTGCAATATGGCAAAGAGGCGTCTGAGATTCAGCGATGTGCTACGGTTCGGGACAAACCCATTCTGGTCCGTGTGGACCAACATTGGTATATGTTTGAGCAATCGATTAGCTAGGATCTTACTGAGGATTTTAAAATCACTATTCAGCATGGATAGTGGGCGAAAATCAGTGACGGATGCCTCACCTGATTTCAGTTTGGGTAAGGGCACCACCAGGGCCTCTCTAAGCGAGTCTGGCAGCTGACCGCGGCGTAGCGCTTCTGCATATAATTCCACCAGCTGGGGCGCCACCAGCGCCATGTACTTTTTGTAAAAGTCCATTGGGAGACCGTCTGTGCCAGGTGTCTTCCCAGGGGCTAGCTGTGTGATGGCCTCCCGCACCTCTTCCACCGTCACCCTTCCCTCGTGCGTCAAGATAGTCAGTGGGGGCGGTCGTAAGAATTTATCTAGTCGTCCTTCCTCGACCTGTTCAGGTCTCCGGTACAGGTAAGTATAGTAGTCCCTGAAGGCATCATTTATGGGGCCTGGTCTGAATCTGTGCTCACCTTTAATATCCCGTACGCTCACGATGGGGGATCCCTCCCCTCCCGACCTCACCAGCCAGGCCAGCAGCTTACCGGCCCTACCCTCCTCAGCTTGTGCCGACGATAAATATTTCTGCGTGCAGTGGCATCTGAGCTGTTCCTCTACCTGAGAGTGGGACCTCCTTGCTTGCATATATTCTTCTTGGTTTTGTGTGCCTTTGCTCCCTTCCTTTTCTGCCTCATGTATGTTTTTCTCTAATTTGATCAGTTCGCGTTCTCAGGTGCGCTTAATCCCCACTGTTTGCCCTAAACTGTATCCTCTCGTCGTTACCTTAAGTGTTTCCCATTCTATGTACCTAGAAGTGGCAGATCCCTTATTAATTTTAATGTGGTCTGTCAAGAATGTGCGGAGCGTTTCTCTGTATGCTTGGTCATCGAGTGCAGCTGGTGATAGTCTCCACAGCGGTATGGGAGGCCTGTCCTCGACTACTCTCCAATTGAGCAATAGGGGATTGTGGTCAGATAATGTGTGTCCCAAATATTCTGAATGGGTCATCCCACGTGCTAGGGTGGCAGAGCACACCACCCTGTCTATCCTGGTGTACATGCGGTGTAGCCCTGAATAATATGAGTAGTCCTTGTCATCAGGGTGCTGTTCGCGTCAAACGTCAATCAGTCCCCAGTCACGCATCCATTCCCTCCGTTTTTGGACTGCCGCTCCAGGTAACAGCAGAGTGGAGCGGTCTAATTCTATGTCCATTATGCTATTGAAGTCCACCCCCAGCAATAACTCCCCGTGTTGTTGGCGCGTGAGGCGGCTCGACAAGCGCTGCATGAAGGGAATCTGGTCCTGGTTGGGGGCATAAATACTTCCCAGTACCAATGGGACCCCATGGAGTTTCCCCTCCACCAGCACAAACCTACCCTCCTGATCTACTTCGGTAGAAACCACCTCAAAGGGGACACCAGCCCGCACCCAGACCAGCGCTCCCCTAGCATATGCAGAGTATTTAGTAGCGAACACCTGCCCTCTCCATCTGCGCCTTAGCTTTTCCACTTCTATGGCTGTTAGATGGATCTCCTGCAGCATCGCTACATGTATGCCTCTCCTCTTTAGATAAGACAATATTCTGTGTCTTTTAGCTGGTGACCCCATCCCTCGTATGTTCCACGTTAGGAAACTATAGTCTGTCATGTAAAAACATCAAAAGAATTACGGCCTCACCCACCACCCTCGGCATCCCACACCCTTCCATCTACTATCTTGTGCTGCTTACATGCAATCCGCTGCCCTCAGGTGCCATCAAAACTCAAAATTGAAAACCCCAACTCCCCATCCCCAGGGCACCTTCGGAAATGCAGGCAGCCCAAATAAACAGTGCAACAGTGCAACTTTGTCAACCAAGCAAATATAGTTCTCACCAGTCTGATTGAGTGGAAAAGAAGCCGGAAGGGGGTGGGACCGTGCCCGTCGGGCCTACTTCATAATCCGTGCGCCCTACCTCTGGACCTGCTTGTGTACAGTTAACCCAGGTCGTCCGCCGTCTGCGGGGTCACCCTTGGGGGCCGCCCGAAGCAGCCAGAGCCGTCCACTGACGAGACTGTTGTGCCATCCGAGTCTCTCTCGTTGCTCTCTGGAGGAGATACTTCTCTGTCCATAGAGGCCACCGCTCTCAAGGCCTCTGTCCTCTTAGACTCCTTCTGGGATCTTGTCCGCCCAGACCGGAGGCGGGCACGGCGACGACACCCCCGGGAAGCTCCCCATGTCCTTCTCTCAGCGATATCCGATTTTGTGGGCCGCCCTGTTTGTCCTCTGAGGGTCTCCAGCCACTCCCATGCCTCCTCTGGATTCTGGAAGAATGTGGTCTTGTTCTCCATTATCACTCTCAGTCTTGCCGGGAAGAGGTGTGAGTATTGGATCCCTTCGTTTCTGAGGGCCATCTTCACTGCCATAAATTACACTCTCTTAGTTTGGACGTCCATAGTAAAGTCCGGAAAGAGAGTTACTTCTCCATTCGCCACCTTAAATGGTCCTGCCTCTCTGGCCCTCTGGAGCAGAATGTCTCTGTCTTTATAGTGGAGTAACCTGGCAACCACTGCCCGAGGCGGTCTTCCAGGAGCCAGGGGCCTGGAGGGGACCCGGTGAGCTCTCTCCAATGTAAAGAACAGCGTTGATTGTCCCGGTGCTACCACGGTGCGCAGCCATTCCTCAAGGAATTCCATCATATTTGTGCCTTCTGCTCCTTCCGGGAGCCCTACCACCCTCACATTGTTCCTTCAATTTCTTCCCTCCGCGTCCTCTGCCCTGCGCTCCAGACGCATCACTCTGTCTGTGACGCTCAGTACCGAGGCTTCTAGTTCCTTTTGTCTCAGTGTGAGGTCCGCTAGCATGGTCTCCGTCTCTTTGACTCTATCTACAAGATTTTGGTGGTCCGCCCAAAGAAGGCCCATTTCCACCGCCACCTGGTTAATATCATGCTGTAAAGTTGCTTTTGTGTCCTCGATTGCACCCAATATTTTGTCCAGGCTGTCTTGTACTTTGGTCTGCATGAGGTCTCGCAGGTCCCCTCCACTGCGGTCAGCGATAGTGGTGCGTTCCATTGCTTTACTCCCGCGTCGGCTCTTAGAGGTCATCAGCACAGGGTGGCCCGGGACCTCAAAGATGCCCGAGGTCCCCAGTCGCGACTCCGCCCGCCCCCGTTACCTCCGATTCCAGTGCGTCCAGTTCAGGTTCTTTAACCGGTGCGGCAGCGTCCTGGAAACCCTCTGCAGGTTCCTCTGGTTAGCTATGAAAGGCGTGTTCTCATGTGTGTACTGCCCTTAGGCAGGGGACCTCCGGGGCCGTCTGCGCCCGTCCCCCAGGACCGGTTCTA
This sequence comes from Pleurodeles waltl, assembly GCF_031143425.1. Taxonomy (NCBI): domain Eukaryota; kingdom Metazoa; phylum Chordata; class Amphibia; order Caudata; family Salamandridae; genus Pleurodeles; species Pleurodeles waltl. Next base: position 333,565,343 of record NC_090443.1, read on the forward strand.
GGTTCAGCACTGGGCCCCACTCTGCGTAGCCCTCAGTGGTCACGTCCCCCACAGGGCCCCAAGGTTAATTTACCGATGACCCAAGGTCCTCTCCAGTGCCTCATCGGTGTGCCCATAGCATCGGTTGCTCTTTGTGATCAGCTGATTCTGGGCCCCGCGGTCAAGTTGATCCCTCGGCGGCCCCACCTCCTTCCGGGCGTCCGGACCATCGCACCTCGATGCCCTGGGACAGCCAGGAAGGCCCGGGGCACTCAGGAGTCTTCGCGCCCCTCTAGTGAAGAGAATTCTGGGGCCTCCAGGCCCAGCATCGTCCGCGTGGCCGGCCCGAGCCAGGCGTCCTCCTCGGCCGCCACGCGGGGCACAGCGCACCACCCTCCGGTTCTGTTGGGGCCATCCAGGCCTGTCTCGCCTGCCGCCCCAGGTGATATATCTTCGCCCTCTATCGGGGGTTCACAGGGCCGAAGCCTTCGCGCCAACCCGAAACTCAAGTCCACGGCTTCAAATCCCCTCTGGGCTTCGACCGCGCCGCTCCGTAACTCTCCTCCAGGAGGGTCTCAGAGTCCGGAGGTCCGCTCCGCCGCCCGGCCTCAGCCCCAGCCGTGTCCCGTGTGCGGCACACACGGCGATGGTACCAGGGTGGGGCTTGTTTTTGCTGATAAATGAGAGGCCCCACGGTAGCAGATGGATTAAGCGGCCACCATCTTGGCCGGCCTAGCCACGCCCAGGTGTGACTTACATGTAGTAAAAGGGAAGGTTTGGGGCTGACCAGGTGGGGCACTTGCCAGGTCAAAATGGCAGTTTAAAACTGACCACACTGCAGTGGCAGGTCTTAGACGTGTTTACAGGGCTAGGGACGCATATGGTGCATTATACTAGGGTCTCACTGATAAATCAAATATACCAATCATGGACAAAGCAATCACCAATACCATTTAGACAGAGAACACTTGCACTTTAGCACCGGTCAGCAGTGGTAAAGGGCCTAGAGTCCTAAAGCCAGCAAAAACTAAATTCACCACAGGATCAAAAACAGGAGGTCTGAAGCAAAAAGTTTGGAGATAACCCTGCAAAATGGGCCATTTCCAACACTGCCCAAATGCTCGAGGACCATGCATTGACAGTCTGATACTGTGTGTTTTCGCTCTACGAAATAGGGTAACACCTTAGTAGCAGCCCGGCCACATATTAGATTGCTGCGATGTTCCACAATCCTGGTTTTGGCCTTACGTGTAGTCATTCTTATGTAGCGTAGGTGACATGGGTAGATAATCATGTGCACAACTCTCGGGGTGTTACAGTTCATTAACTTTCTAAGTTACCATTTGATATTGTTACCAAAATCAATGGTATTTGTAAAATGGCATATGGTGCATCCTCCACACGGATAGTGTCCTACCACCCTCAGGTGCACCCCTGGTGCCTGTTTTGATACCGTAACTTCGTTATGGGGCTGAGTATTTACTAGTGAGTCTCTCAGGATTTTGCCGCTTTTGCCCTTTTGTGTGAAAACATAGGTTTTGGTAGGTTGAGAGGGCCACTCTCAACCTTTCAGTATTCTCCAACTTTTGTTGATTATCTCGCTTATTTTGTCAGGTGCTATAATGTATGTGGTAATACAGATAAGGCGATCCTCTGTCTTGTTGAGGTACATGGTCTATAGCGGCATCCTCGTTATGGCATGCTCTCTTCATCGCCTTCCCAACTACTTTGAATGGATGCTTTGAGTTTTGCAGCTAGACCTGTGGCTTGTGCTTTGTAATCACATATGTCTGAACAATTCCACCTCATCGTTAAGAATTGTCCAAATTGTTCATGATGTTGGCCATGAAAGGGTAGCTTGAGCGCAGGATTTTGTGTTTCTTAAGGCGGTGTACGTACAGACCTGCTATACTTGGGGCAAAAGTACTCCCTATGCTGGTCCCGTATTTTTGTAAATACAGTGATCCCTCAAACTCTTTTAAATTGTGGGTGAGGGCCTACCTGCAACATTCCATTACTAGGTTTCTGGGGGTCTAGTAAGCCAACTTCAAACTTCTATTACATCAAGTGTTTCTGATTGAGGGAGGCTCATATGGAAAATGTCATTTACCCAGTGTACATCTGTTCGTGGCATTAGTCGCTGCAGATTCACATGCTGTGCATAGTCCGCCGTCTGGTGTTGGGTCGGAGTGTTACAAGTTGTTTTTCTTTGAAGAAGTCTTTTCGAGCCACAAGACCGAGGGACTCCTCCTACTTTGGTTCCATTGCGCATGGGCGTCGACTCCATGTTAGATTGTTTTCCCCGCAGAGGGTGAGGTTGGAGTTGTGTATGTTAGTAATAGTGCCCATGCAATGGAATGACTAAGTATGTACAAAATGAATGTTAAAGTAATATATTTACAAATGTACAAATGTTGAAGATTACTTCCAAACGGCTACAGGCTCCCGGGGAGGCGGGTGGGCGCATGTGAATCTGCAGCGACTAATGCCACGAACAGATGTACACTGGGTAAGTGACATTTTCCGTTCGGTGGCATGTGTAGCTGCAGATACACATGCTGTGCATAGACTAGTAAGCAGTTATCTCCCCAAAAAGCGGTGGTTCAGCCTGTAGGAGTGGAAGTAGTTTGAAATAAAGTTCTTAGTACAGCTTGACCTACTGTGGCTTGTTGTGCAGATAACACGTCTACACAGTAGTGCTTAGTAAATGTGTGAGGCGTAGACCATGTTGCTGCCTTACATATTTCGTTCATTGGAATATTTCCTAGAAAGGCCATGGTAGCACCTTTCTTTCTGGTTGAGTGTGCCTTTGGTGTAATAGGCAGCTGTCTCTTTGCTTTAAGATAGCAGGTTTGGATGCACCTAACTATCCATCTAGCTATACCTTGTTTTGTTATTGGATTTCCTGTATGAGGTTTTTGAAATGCAATAAATAGTTGTTTTGTTTTCCTAATTAGTTTTGTTCTGTCAATGTAGTACATTAGTGCTCTTTTGATGTCTAATGTATGTAGTGCTCTTTCAGCTATTGAGTCTGGCTGTGGAAAGAACACTGGCAATCCTACTGTTTGATTTAAGTGGAACGGTGAGATGACCTTTGGTAAGAATTTTGGGTTGGTTCTTAGAACTACCTTATTTTTGTGTATTTGAATAAATGGTTCTTGTATAGTAAATGCCTGAATTTCACTCACTCTTCTTAGAGATGTAATGGCAATGAGAAATGCAACTTTCCATGTTAAGTATTGCATTTCACAAGAATGCATGGGTTCGAAAGGTGGACCCATGAGCCTTGTCAAGACAATGTTGAGGTTCCATGAAGGAACAGGTGGTGTCCTTGGTGGTATTATTCTCTTTAGGCCCTCCATAAACGCTTTAATGACCGGTATTCTAAATAGGGAAGTTGAATGAGTAATCTGCAGGTAAGCAGATATTGCTGCGAGATGTATTTTTATGGAATTAAAAGCTAGATTTGCTTTTTGTAGATGTAGTAAATATGCTACTACATCTTTTGGAGATGCATGCAATGATTGGACTTGATTATTATGGCAGTAACAAACAAATCTTTTCCATTTACTTGCATAGCAGTGTCTAGTGGATGGCCTTCTAGCTTGTTTTATGACCTCCATACATTCTTGTGTGAGGTTCAAGTGTCCAAATTCTAGGATTTCAGGAGCCAAATTGCTAGATTCAGCGATGCAGGGTTTGGATGCCTGATCTGTTGTTTGTGTTGTGTTAACAGATCTGGCCTGTTGGGTAGTTTGACATGAGGTACTACTGACAGTTCTAGTAGTGTGGTATACCAAGGTTGTCTTGCCCATGTTGGTGCTATCAGTATGAGTTTGAGTTTGTTTTGACTCAATCTGTTTACCAGATATGGAAGGAGAGGGAGAGGGGGAAAAGCGTACGCAAATATCCCTGACCAATTCATCCATAGAGCATTGCCTTGGGATTGTCGGTGTGGGTACCTGGATGCGAAGTTTTGGCATTTTGCGTTTTCTTTTGTTGCAAATAGATCTATTTGAGGTGTTCCCCAAATTTGGAAGTAATTGTTCAGGATTTGGGGGTGAATTTCCCATTCGTGGACCTGTTGGTGATCCCGAGAGAGATTGTCTGCTAGCTGGTTCTGGATCCCTGGAATAAATTGTGCTACTAGTCGAATGTGGTTGTGAATTGCCCAATGCCATATTTTTTGTGTTAGGAGACACAACTGTGTCGAGTGTGTCCCCCCCTGTTTGTTTAAATAATACATTGTCGTCATGTTGTCTGTTTTGACAAGAATGTATTTGTGGGATATCATGGGTTGGAATGCTTTCAATGCTAGAAATACTGCTAACAGTTCTAGGTGATTTATATGTAACTTTCTTTGATGTACGTCCCATTGTCCTTGGATGCTGTGTTGATTGAGGTGTGCTCCCCACCCTGTCATGGAAGCATCTGTTGTTATCACGTATTGTGGCACTGGGTCTTGGAAAGGCCGCCCTTTGTTTAAATTTGTACTGTTCCACCATAGAAGCGAGATGTATGTTTGGCGGTCTATCAACACCAGATCTAGAAGTTGACCCTGTGCATGTGACCATTGTGATGCTAGGCACTGTTGTAAGGGCCGCATGTGCAATCTTGCGTTTGGGACAATGGCTATGCATGAGGACATCATGCCTAGGAGTTTTAATACCATTTTTGCATGTATCTTTTGATTTGGATACATGGCTTGTATCACCTTGTGAAAATTTTGAACCCTTTGTGGACTTGGAGTGGCTATCCCTTTTGTTGTGTTGATTGTCGCTCCTAAGAAGTATTGCTGTGTTTGACACGGCACAAGGGGTGACTTTGCATAGTTGATGGAGAAACCCAGCTTGTAAAGGGTTTGTATAACATAATCTGTGTGGTGTGAACACTTTGTTAGCGAGTTGGTCTTGATTAGCCAATCGTCTAGGTACGGGAACACGTGTATTTGCTGCCTTCTGATGTGTGCAGCTACTACTGCTAGACACTTTGTAAAGACTCTTGGCGCTGTTGTTATTCCGAATGGCAACACTTTGAATTGGTAGTGTATTCCTTTGAATACGAACCTTAGGTATTTCCTGTGCGAGGGATGTATAAGTATATGGAAATACGCATCCTTTAGATCTAATGTTGTCATGTAGTCTTGCTGTTTCAGCAGTGGGATTACGTCTTGTAATGTCACCATGTGAAAGTGGTCTGATTTGATGTAGGTGTTTAGTGTTCTGAGATCTAATATTGGTCTTAGAGTTTTGTCTTTTTTGGGTATTAGAAAGTACAGTGAGTAAACTCCTGTGTTCTTTTGTGGACCTGGTACTAATTCTATTGCGTCTTTTTGCAGTAATGCCTGAACTTCTAGTCCTAGAAGGTCTAAATGCTGTTTTGACATATTGTGTGTTTTCGGTGGGACGTTTGGAGGGAGTTGGAGAAATTCTATGCAATAACCATGTTGGATAATTGCTAAGTCCCAAGTGTCTGTTGTTATTTCCTCCCAAGATTTGTAGAATTTGTAGAACTGGCTTAGTCTTCCCCCCACTGGTGTTGTGTGAAGGGGTTGAGTGACCTGTGAGTCACTGCTTGTTTTGAGGGGTTTTCGGACCTTGAAATTTTCCCCGGTTTCTTGGGAATTGGCCCCCTCTGTATTGGCCTCGAAAGCCTCCCCTTTGGTATTGTCCCTGGTAGGTAGGCGGTGTTGTTTGTGAGGTGCTGGCTTGTGTGGCTTGACCTCGAAACCCTCCTCTGAAAGTGGTTTTACGAAATGTGCCAAATGTGCCTCTGCCCTGCGGGGAATAGAGTGCGCCCATGGCTTTAGCTGTATCAGTGTCTTTCTTTAATTTTTCAATTGCAGTGTCCACTTCTGGGCCAAACAATTGTTGTTCATTGAACGGCATATTAAGCACTGCCTGCTGTATCTCGGGTTTGAAGCCGGATGTGCGCAGCCATGCGTGCCTCCTTATCGTTACAGCAGTATTTATTGTTCTTGCAGCTGTATCTGCTGCATCCATAGAAGAACGGATTTGGTTGTTGGAAATGTTCTGTCCCTCTTCAACCACTTGTTTTGCCCGTTTTTGGAATTCTTTTGGGAGGTGTTCGATGAGATGCTGCATCTCGTCCCAATGGGCTCTGTCATATCGCGCTAGGAGTGCCTGCGAGTTGGCGATGCGCCACTGATTTGCAGCTTGTACTGCAACCCTTTTCCCGGCTGCATCAAACTTTCGGCTCTCCTTGTCTGGAGGTGGTGCGTCGCCTGATGTGTGCGAGTTGGCTCTTTTACGAGCTGCTCCTACGACAACTGAATCTGGTGTCAGTTGTGATGTAATAAAAGCAGGGTCTGTGGGTGGTGCCTTGTATTTCTTCTCCACCCTTGGGGTTATTGCTCTGCTTTTAACTGGCTCCTTAAAGATTTGTTTAGCGTGCCTTAGCATTCCAGGGAGCATAGGAAGGCTTTGATAATTGCTAAGGGTGGAGGACAGGGTGTTAAAAAGGAAGTCATCCTCGATAGGCTCTGAATGTAGCGATACGTTATGAAACTCTGCTGCCCTAGCCACTACCTGAGCATACGCTGTACTGTCCTCAGGTGGTGAGGGCTTAGTGGGGTACGACTCAGGGCTATTGTCCGATACTGGGGCGTCATAGAGATCCCATGCGTCCTGGTCATCTTGGCTCATGGTGGTATGAGCTGGTGATTGTGACGGAGTCTGTGCCGGTGATATAGGAGGTGCCGGTGGTGGAGAGGGTGGTGGAGTTACCTTCTTCACCAATTTTGCTTGTGGTGTTGTTCCTTGTTGTTGGAAATCTAGTTTCCTTTTTCTTCTAATTGGGGGAAGGGTGCTGATCTTCCCTGTACCACTTTGTATAAAGATCCGCTTTTGCGTGTGATCTACAGTCGTTTGTAATTCCTCCTCAAACCTGTGTTTTTGAAGTTGGGAGGACAGTGATTGTTCCTCTGAGTAGGAACTGGCTTTCGGTTCGGTTGCTGGGCGTTTTGGCACCGAAACCGTGCCTTTTGTTCTTTTCGGCTCCGACGAGATTTTCCTCTTTTTCGGCGTCGCACCCTCTCGGTGTCGACCATCTTCGGTGCCGATATCTCTGTGCCGAGCAGCTTCGGTGTCGCTGTCTCTGTGTCGAGCAGCTTCGGTGCCGCTATCTCGGTGTCGACCCTTTTCCGCGGCACCTTCTCGGTCCCGAGATTGCTGCGTGCCTGTGTCTCGACCTGAGTCGGACGATCTCGGCACCGTCTCGCCCTTCTTCGGTGCAGATGGACGGTCACCTACTTTATGGGTTGAGCCATGGCCTGTCGGCAGTGGCGTCCCCTGGGCTTTGTCTGTTTTCCCCTGTGATGTTTGTTTCGACGTCTTACTCACGGTTTCTTCGACGTCAAATTCTTCCGAATCTGATTCGTGGATGGAGAATGCTTCTTCTTCTCCCTCTTCCTCGAACCTTTGTTGTCCTGTCGGCGTGGACGCATCTGTAACCTTCTGGCTCTTCGGTCTCGGAGCGTTTTTCTCGACCGAAACGCTCGACAGGCTTCACACGTCTCTTCTTTGTGCTCGGGTGACAGGCACAAGTTACAGACCAAATGTTGGTCTGTATAGGGATATTTACTGTGGCATTTAGGACAGAATCGGAACGGGGTCCGTTCCATCAGTCTTGATGTTGCACGCGGTCGGGCCGACCAGGCCCCGACGGGGGATCGAAATTACCCCGAAGGGCTACCGGAGCTCTTCTGGATTCGGTGTCGACTCTAATCTAACCCGATACCGAACGAAACAATACCGACAAATTTTCCGTTGATTCTGACTAACTTTCCGACCCGAAACACGGAGCGAAAAGGAACACGTCCGAACTCGATGGCGGAAAAAAAACAATCTAACATGGAGTCGACGCCCATGCGCAATGGAACCAAAGTAGGAGGAGAAAAGACTTCTTCGAAGAAAAACAACTTGTAACACTCCGACCCAACACCAGACGGCGGACTATGCACAGCATGTGTATCTGCAGCTACACATGCCACCGAACACAGGCTTTCTATGTCCAAACCATCTGAAGATGGGATGATGGATTGAACTCCATGTCTCGTAACAGGTATAGTCCATCTTTAGTATGTTTGAGGTAAGAACTAGTGCTGTGCACAATGGGTCTCAAAAATGTGTCCGCAAATTTTGATAATGGTTCTCAAATTGAATCAACGCCTGAGACAATGGTGCGTTGGTGGGAGTTGGTCAGATTTTTAAGGACCTTGGAAATTGTATAGAAATAAGGGGTGACTGATGATCTGTTAGTGAGAAATTCAGATTGCTTATAAGTGATCCAATCATGTGCCAAGGCCTGTTCAGTTGTGCTCCAGATCTTTTGCACGAGGAAATCAGTAGGGTACACTCTTATGCGTTCATAGTTCCTCTCATAACTCAAAAGGCATAGGCATTCATTATGATATTTTCTGTGGACTGGATTACAATAGCCCCACCTTTGTCTGTTGGCTTTATAACTATGTTGTTGTCTAGTTTCAGTTCTCTGATGGCCTAATTTTCCTCTCTAGTTGTAATATGAAAAGTGCTGATGAGGGTGTGGTCAATCTCTCCTATTTCCTTTAGTACATCTTTCACAAATGCCGGTACTTCAACTGGGACTGCGTTGGGGGTGGGGTGAAAGTAGATTTGGGTTTTAGTCCTGTGTCCCCCCTCCACACTCTCATCCTGTGGTTTTCCCTCAAGAAGAAATTTTAGTTTAATCTTTCTTATGATTTATTTATCCCACAATGGAGTTTGAATGTATCGATAGTTGCCTTGGGCACAAACCCAATGTCTCTGACATTGCCTTGTAAAGTTTTTGTTTAAAATAGATATTTTATAACAAAATCTTTGTAGCTCGTACGCTGCATACAAACCAAGACCAGAATTAATTTACGGCTTTCTGATGTGTATTCGTATGCTTGTGGTGCTTCACTACTTATCTCGTTTTCAGCACTTACATAACATATCAGGAATGCACTTCTGAGTTCAAAGAAGACTTTTATTGTTGTTAATTCTTCCCCAACCGCTATTTCGTAAATGACGAATCAGTAGATTTCAAGCACACGTTAATGCACAGTTTGCAATATACACAGCAGGTTATATTTATAAGATATTGAATGCAAAGCAAAACAAATACTTCACTGTGTGAGAAACTATTTACAGCTTCATCTTTCTAGGGTCTGCAAGTTGATGACTCCTTGTCAACTGCGAGAAAGAGATATATCTACCCACACGGGATGCTGGCAACTGGCGCCAAGTTCCAGCACGAAGTCAGGCAGATTCGAATCTAATCCTCTGCAGCCTGTGAGCCACCCTTAGAACAGCGTTCCCCCTCCTCTCAGACCCGGGAAAACTACGCAAGCCTTTGGAGATTGGCCAGATCTCCTAGACTGCTCCTCTTCCCAGGCTTGAGCAGGATGGTAAACACCACCTGTACTCTCTCTTATCAGGTCTAGTCTAGTGTGCGAAGAAAACAGCTTGGTTCATCTTGTGCAAAAACACAGCTTGGAAAAATACAGCTTGGATTCTCAACTGCAATGTCTAACTCCACGTTAAAGGCAATAGGCAGCTAACCTAAATATCAAATGTAATGTCTAATGTCATATCAAAGCCAATAGGCAGCTGAGCTGAATACAAAATGCAATGTCTAATATCATGTCAAAGCCAATAGGCAGCTGAACTGAATACAAAATGCAAGGTCTAATATCATGTCAAAGCCAATAGGCAGCCAAGCTGAATACAAAATGCAATGTATAATATCATGTCAAAGCCCATAGGCAACTGAGCTGAATACAGAATGTACTATCTAATAGCATGTCAAAGCCAATAGGCGGCTCAACTGGATACAGAAAGTAATGGCTAATGCCATGTCAAAGCCAATAGGCGGCTCAACTGAACAAAACATACAATGTGCTACTGGTGAACATTGAGCAACTAATATGCGCAGTGGTGAAACACAAAGTCATTGGTCAAACTCCATTAATCAATGGCAGGACATTCCACCCTTTGACCAATGAATTTTTGTTTCACATATCTCTTGTTTCAAACAAAAACAAAAAAACATTAGCACAAAACAAAACATTATTAGCAAATCAGATTTGAATGATCAAAGCAATCCCTGTAAAGCAATGAAAGTGGATTAACACATTGATCTCATAACCTTTCACATCAGATACATCTACATAGAAAAGACTGAGCAATTTGTCCTCTGAATGAGATTATAGTGTCTCTAATTCAACAGTGTTAGCAATTTGATGTGGCATGAGTTCTACTCATGTAAAGGTGCGCGGTCCACCTGAAAGGTATGCTGGAAGGGAAACGAAAGTCAAAGTTCCATACGAAAAAACACAGACAGTTAGCTGTTAAGGTTGATTAGTTCCAGTGGAAGAATGCAATCAAACAAGTTGAACTTGAACTGAAGGCGCCATTTGCGCAAAATGGATCCATGGTGCTGGCACTTTACTCAGCCAGGTTCAGGTTGGGGGTTCGGTCCCTTCCCCGACCCCACACGCACACACCCGAAGGGGGACCACACAGCACACTCAGGGACAGTGGCGAAACGTGGTAGGATCTGCAAAAGAAACAAGTATGACTTTTCTTGCAAATAACATTTTTCATTTGAAATGCACCATTCCTCTTCCTTTCCCTGTTTTATAATCAGCAGGAAATTTTTGGGGCCCTTTGTTATATTTTCTGCAGATTCTGGAGGATTATCTGGGACTTTAACCCACACCTCAGCACAGAGGTTTTTATCTGCTGCACCACAGCTTCCCTTTTCTTGCACTGTCAGAAGGGCTGGGGCAGACTCCTTCTTTACCAAACCTCCATTCACTGCATTTTTGTCAATTTGGGCCATTCTGTCTCCAATTTGTATGAATGAATCAGATTCTTTTCTAGGTATCAGCATAATTTCGATTTTTCCTTGGTAATTTGCAGCAATCACTCTCCCTAAAACCTGATCAATTTGCCATTTCTGTCATGGTAACTTTCCTCTGACCAACTGCTCTGTGACTGCTTGCATGACAGATTGCTTTTGTGTGTGCTGCACAGTTTTTATCAAATCTAGGGGAATGTGCATCTCTCTCATCTCTGCCCACCTGTAAGTGGCTTTTTCTCCCAGCTGTTCACATTTCTGGGGCACCCACTTAGCCATCCCCACTAAGGCAGAATTCTGGGTGAACACTTCTCTCTCTGAATTTTTCTCATAAACATCTGCAAGGGAATTGAACCAGTTAGGTGCAAGCCATGTGGAAAACCAGACTGCTAAAACATTGGCAATGAACCAAGAATCAGTGTAAAAATGACACATCTCACGTAGCTCTTGCTTTAAAATCTGACACACATTGTACAACGCTGTTCCTTCTCCTGTGCCAGAAAACAACATTTCAGTCAATGAATCATTAGTCAAACAAACATGCTTTTTATCCTCAGTAGACACGAGTTCAAATGGTGCACACAACTTCACTGGTGACTCTTTTACCTGTGGTACTCTAGCCCTGTCTTGCAAGTACCAGATCCAGTGTATGATTCTAGCTAGGGGCACTATTTTCTTCCCTTGATCTTGAGTTACATGTACATCAGTTTTTACCTCTTGCACTGCGCAAAAACCTAAAGTCTGCATTATTTCATTTGCCAAATCACAAGCGCGCAGCTGCATATTATTTTTCACAGTGATCATATACCAAAGTGTTAGGATTTCACTCAAATGAGGGCTATTCTGTTTCCAAAAATCAAACAAGCTAATCAAACTCAGTGTCTCTTGCTTAGTGCAAACAGTAAACAACCCTAAAATCTTTCTTTTTACTTCATTCTGCAATGGTAACTCGTAAATCACATTCTGAGCTCTCTCGTTCTCGTCTGTGTTATCAGTTAAGGAATGCATTTTGGCTGCCAAAAACCCTGGCTCACACAGAGGCTCAGAGCAGCTTGAAGCTGTCTTAACCCCCTCATTACTGGAATGGGAAAAGAAAGATTCTTCTAAAACAGCATTTTTATAACTTTCAGCATTATCTTGAATTAATATATTCTGGCTAATTTGCTCACGTAAATTCTCATTTTCATGTTCCAACTGCCTACATTTCTCCTGCATTTCTCTGTAAGCAGATAAAGGTATCCAAACCTTTCTGTCATCATTACTTCCAAAAGGCACATTTTCTAAATATGCTTTATCACAATAAAAACTATTTCTCAAAGCACTATCAGGCAGTTTAGCTACACATGCATTTTCAAACATGGTCTGCCGTGCTTCTGTGATTCTCCAAACAGAAAACTATTTCTGTAATTCTCCAAACAACAAAAACAATTACACTTTTAAAGTGTGCACGTAGAAATCTACTAATTCGTCAAACCCCTTAACCAACCCCACTTCTGGTACCAAATGTAGTGCTTCACTACTTATCTCGTTTTCAGCACTTACATAACATATCAGGAATGCACTTCTGAGTTCAAAGAAGACTTTTATTGTTGTTAATTCTTCCCCAACCGCTATTTCGTAAATGACGAATCAGTAGATTTCAAGCACACGTTACTGCACAGTTTGCAATATACACAGCAGGTTATATTTATAAGATATTGAATGCAAAGCAAAACAAATACTTCACCGTGTAAGAAACTATTTACAGCTTCATCTTTCTAGGGTCTGCAAGTTGATGACTCCTTGTCAACTGCGAGAAAGAGATATATCTACCCACACGGGATGCTGGCAACTGGCGCCAAGTTCCAGCACGAAGTCAGGCAGATTCGAATCTAATCCTCTGCAGCCTGTGAGCCACCCTTAGAACAGCGTTCCCCCTCCTCTCAGACCCGGGAAAACTACGCAAGCCTTTGGAGATTGGCCAGATCTCCTAGACTGCTCCTCTTCCCAGGCTTGAGCAGGATGGTAAACACCACCTGTACTCTCTCTTGTCAGGTCTAGTCTAGTGTGCGAAGAAAACAGCTTGGTTCATCTTGTGCAAAAACACAGCTTGGAAAAATACAGCTTGGATTCTCAACTGCAATGTCTAACTCCACGTTAAAGGCAATAGGCAGCTAACCTAAATATCAAATGTAATGTCTAATGTCATATCAAAGCCAATAGGCAGCTGAGCTGAATACAAAATGCAATGTCTAATATCATGTCAAAGCCAATAGGCAGCTGAACTGAATACAAAATGCAAGGTCTAATATCATGTCAAAGCCAATAGGCAGCCAAGCTGAATACAAAATGCAATGTATAATATCATGTCAAAGCCCATAGGCAACTGAGCTGAATACAGAATGTACTATCTAATAGCATGTCAAAGCCAATAGGCGGCTCAACTGGATACAGAAAGTAATGGCTAATGCCATGTCAAAGCCAATAGGCGGCTCAACTGAACAAAACATACAATGTGCTACTGGTGAACATTGAGCAACTAATATGCGCAGTGGTGAAACACAAAGTCATTGGTCAAACTCCATTAATCAATGGCAGGACAATGCTTTATTAATTTATTTAATTCTGTAACGTACCAATCAATCAATCAAATAAATTTCTTAAGCGCACTACTCACCCGGTAGGGTCTCAAAGCGCAGGGGGAGGGGGTTACTGCTCGAAAAGCAATGTTTTGAGGTGCTTTCTGAAGGTTAGGAGGTCCTGGGTCTTGCGTAGGTTGGTGGGGAGGGAGTTCCAGGTTTTGGTGGTGAGGTGGGAGAAGGATCTGCCGCCGGAGGTGGTGCGTTGGATGCGGGGGACTGTAGCTTGGGTGAGGTCGGCGGAGCGGAGCTGTCGAGTTGGTTTGTGGAAGTTGATTTGTTTGTTGAGGTAGGCCGGTCCAGTGTCGTGGAGGGCTTTGTGGACAAGGATTTTTGAAATGATCCTTTTGTTGATGGGCAAGCAGCGTAGGGATCTGAGGTGGTCGGAGATGTGTTTGTGGCAAGGGAGGTTGAGGATGAGACGTGTGGCTGCGTTCTGGATTCGCTGGAGTTTTCTCTGAAGCTTGGCTGTGGTCCCTGAGTAGAGGGCGTTGCCGTAGTCCAGTCTGCTGCTTATGAGGGCGTGGGTGGCTGTTCTTATTGTTTCTAAAGGAATCCATTTAAAAGTCTTGAGTAGAATGCGAAGGGTGTTGAAGCAGGAGGATGATATGGCGTTGATTTGCTGAGTCATGGAGAGAGATGAGTCCAGTATGATGCCAAGATTCCGTGCGTGGGTGGTGGGGGTAGTCCAAGGTTGGTGGGCCACCAAGAGTCGTTCCATGCTGTCTTGTTGGGACTGAAGATGATGATCTCTGTTTTTTCCGAGTTCAATTTGAGGTGGCTTGCTGTCATCCAGTTGGCGATGGCGAGGAGTCTGGCGTGTAAGTTATTCTTGGCGGTAGCTGGGTTCCTAGTGAGGGAGATGATGAGCTGGGTGTCGTAGCGTATGAAATGATGGTGAGGCCTTGGGGGCAGAGGATGTTGGCGAGAGGAGCCATGTAGATGTTGAAAAGGGTGAGGCTGAGGGAGGATCCTAGGGGGACTCCACAGATGGTCTTGGTGGCTGTAGACCGGGAAGGATGGAGGCAAACTCTTTGGGTTCTTTCGGAGAGGAAGGAGGTGGGCCAGTCTAGGGCTTTGTGGCGAATTCTGGTGTCGAAAAGGCGTGTGCGGAGGGTTTAGTGGCATACGGTGTCAAAGGCTGCGGAGAGGTCTAGGAGGATGAGGGCGACGGTTTCGCAATTGTCCAATCTGGTCCTGATGTCATCTGTACAGGCGATGAGGGCGGTCTCGGTGCTGTGGTTTTTGTGGAATCCAGACTGGGAGACATTGAGTATGTTGTTGTCTTCTAGGAAGCGAAACAGTTGTATGCTTATCATCTTCTCCATGACCTTTGCGGGGAAAGGGAGAAGAGAGGTGGGTCGGTAGTTTGTGAGGTCTTCAGGGTCTGCTTTGTTTTTTTTTAGAAGAGCGTTGACTTTGGCGTGTTTCCAAATATCTGGGAAGGTTGCAGTCTCGAAGGAACTGTTGATGACGGCCCAGAGCTGGGGAGCGATGATTTGGCTGGCCTTGTTGAAGATGTGGTGGGGGCAAGGGTCTGTTGGGGAGCCTGAGTGGATGGAGCTCATGGTTTTGCCGATTTCTTTGTCGTTGGTGGGGGACCAGGTGTTCAGTAGGTTGGTTCGGCAGGGTGTTGTGGTGTTGGTTGTTTCGGTGGTGGTGATGGTGGGTGCTGATGCTGTGAAGCTGTTGTGTATGTCTGCAATCTTGCGGTGGAAGTAGTTGGAGAGGGAGTTGCAGAGGTCTTGGGAGTGTGGAGGGTCGCTGGTGCAGGATTTGGGTTTGGTGAGTTCTTTGATGATGGCAGAAAGTTCCTTGCTGTTGTGTGTGTTTTTGTCTATGCGTTCTTTGTAGAAGGACCGTTTGGTGGTCCGGATGAGCTGGTGGTGTTTGCGCATGGCTGATTTGAGGGCGGAGAAGTTGCTCATTGAGGGTTCTTGGCGCCAGGCTTTCTCAATTTTTCGGCATTCTCGTTTGGAAGACTGAAGTTCTGTGGTGAACCAGGGGGCAGTCTTGATGGTGCGGGTGTTGTTGTTTATTTTGAGAGGGGTGAGGGAGTCTGTGCAAGTTTCTAGTCATAGTGTGAGGTTGAGGGTGGTGGCGTTGGGTCGTTGGTGCTGGGAGGTAGAGCTTGTGCGAGGTTGGAGATCAGGTGTTCTTTAGAGATCTTGTCCCACTTGCGGTAGGGGGTAGGATGTTGTTGTTGGTGGTGGGTGGTGGGTTTCAGGAAGGAGAAGTGGGCGCAGTGGTGGTCAGTCCAGTGGAGTTCAGTGGTGTGAGTGAAGGAGATGTGGTTGCTGGAGGTGAAGATGCCGTCTAGCGTGTGTCTGGCTTAGTGGGTGGGTGAGGTGACCGGTTGCTTGAGGCCGAGGTTTCCGAGGTTGTCCAGCAGGGCCGTGGAGTTGCAGTCGTAGGTGCTTTCCAGGTGAAAGTTAAGGTCACCAAGGAGTAGGTAGTCTGTGGAGGTGAGGGCGTGGGAGCTGATAGTGTCGGAGATGGTGTCACAGAATAGGGGGTGTGGTCCTGGTGGTCTGTAGATGAGAGTTCTTCTTAGGGTGGTGTTGAGGTTGATGTGTACCTGAAAGTGTAGGTATTCTGGGTTGTCTAGGGTGTCGCTGGTGTTGGTGGAAATCTTGATGGAGTTTCTGTGTATTATGGCAATACGTCCTCCTGGTTTGTTGGTGCGGTCTCTACGGGTGATTTTGTAACCTCCTGGGATGGCTATGGCGATGTCGGGTTCTGATTAGGTGTTCATCCATGTTTCAGTGAGGAAGGCGATGTCAGGAGAGTTTGTGGTGAGTAGGTCCCAAAGCTCGATGGCGTGCTTGTGGACGGAGCAGGTGTTGAGGATGCAGTTGAGGTGATTGAGAGGTTTGGTGTTGTTGTGGTGCTTGTTGGTGTGAGTGCAAGAGAAGTGGCATGGGAAAGGTCCGTGTGTGTGTTTGGGGTTGGCCTGGGTGCAGGCCGGGTTGAGAGCAAGGAGCTCTGTGGAGGAGTAGTGGCGCTTGGGGGGGGGGGGGGCGGAGAAGCATGGACCAGGGGGACAGGCGCTGTCCAGGTGCAGACGGGCTTGACTCTGGTGCGCCTGCTGCGCGCGCCCGCACAGCAGCCGCCATTAAGGGGAGGTGGGAGGGAGGAGCAGCTGGGAGGCGGGAGGCAGTGACCAATGGGGGAGCGAGGGTGGCGGGCCCGCAGAGGACGCAGCGGCTGGGTCAGAGTAACCGGCGAGAGCCGGAAAAGAAAAAAGGCACAATTTAGAGCGAAAAAATACAAAGCGGAGCAGAAAATGGGCACAGTTTAAGATAAAAACAAGTGTATAAAACGAAAAACCAATTACAAGCAACGAAATACGAATTACAGAAAACAAAATACACGGTACAAGCACACTAGACACCAGGGATGAGGTGCAGGCGGGTGCCTGCGGGTGGTGGAGGGCCTCGAACTTCTTTTTGCAGCAATGGCAGGGTCAGAGGCATGGAGGCAGGTTGGTGGAGCAGAGTGTACTCCTGGCCCAAAGCAGGTCAGGGGGGTCAAAATGCTTTGAAAGTACAAATACTGCTGCATTTGCACCCAGTGTAGGAAGCTCACATTTGGGTGAATGACTGCTGCCAAAGTGTAACACTGCATACATGGGCGTGCAGTTTGGAATGAAGGGCTGTCCATTTCCTGCCCTCTGGTGACAATATGAATAGCGCCCATTCTGACCCTTGGTAGAGTGGCAACAGTTTGTTGCCTACAAACCGATAGTTATGTCGAGAATTTAAAATGGGCCAACAGTTTTGTGTACCATGGTTAACCAGAGGTCAGATCAAGGATCAACAAAGCAGGATCTTTTGCCTGGGCTGGAAGCATTATGGTCAGGGTGTACAGGAATGTCGTGAGAGGCGGGACTAGTTGTTTCGCGACTGGCATGCATGTGGAGCAATGTTAAAACCAGCACCACGTTGCATTGCAGGAGTGAGTGCGCCACGCATGTCTGACACTCCCCAGTGGGCTTTCATTGAGGACGAGGTGATCGCAGCCCAAACATTTTTTTTAACAAGGGTCCAAACGGCACATTTGGGAACATAGTATTTAAAATATATTTGGATAATAACCCACAGTACTTACAGGCAGAACTAATTACATTTTTCAATAGCTTAGGGTCTGCCACAGTATCCAGGAGCAAAATGACGTCACATTTCCAAATCAAATATGTGCCCGTAAACCAAATGTGTGCCGAATACCCCAAAAAAGTGGATGAAAGGAAAGCAACTATTTGTGAAAAATAAAAAGGAACTCCTGTTGGTGCACAGTACCCCCATAATACTATTCGAAGAGGAGCACAACCCATTTTAAATGTTGTGCCAGGATGCAAGACCCAAGTGTTCATGTGATAGTTAAGGCTAAACCAAAAATGCTATGCTTCAGGTTACTCCCGATGTCATGGGTAAGTAATAACTTCTAGGCCATTTTGCCATACACTCAAGTTTACACTCCAACATTCTAGACAAGAGTACTGATTAAAATGTCAGCCCGTTAAATGTGACCCGATGCACAAAAATACCAATGCTGCCCATAGCTCCTGTGAGCTACCCATGCCTACTGGTATGGGTGCTGGGACGCACACAAAAAACACGCTTGTGTATCCACTGGTTTCCGGGCCCTGGCATGCTGTCAGTGTCCATTCTGTCCCACTATGAAAAGAAAATATTTCCATGAGAGTTTCTACATTCCCTATGCTAAATAATACTAGCATGCGAGGAACAACATTCTGGAGGTATGTAGCTTACTACTTTTCTGCTAGATAATGGGTACTCAAACATTTTCCCAGGGACCACACAGTATGGTATGTGATGTGATCAAGGGCTGCATTGATGCCAGCAGGGTGGCGGGCTGAAAGGGGGGGGTTAGTGGTAGTAAGGGAGATGTTGGGGAAGTGAAGCCTGTACATTTAAGGCCTCAGTTACGATGCCCTTGCGCCACCAAAGCATCACTTTTAGCAACACACTGGTGACGCTGTGCCCTGCTCCATATCTACAAAGTGACGTACAGACACTTTACGTTTCTTAACGCGGCCTTGTAAATATGAGCCCCCCTGACGCAGTACCCACACAACACCCACTGCTTTTTGATGCTGCCACAGATTTAAAAGAAATCAAAAACCTGAGGCATCGCCAAAAACTAACTCCACCAAAAGTGTGGCATTAGAGTGGCGCACCGAAGACACTTATTTCTCTTCATTGCTTGCTCTTTCTATGTGTGCTGCATTCTGTCCCTTCCTGCATATAAACAATTACACCCGCAACGCAGGCATCCTTGCGCCTTGGAGCAAGAGTGCCTGAGTTGGCGCCAGGCAGCTGATTTATTGCCGGTGCAGGAGAAAAAACAGGGATGCGCTGAATTCTTGTAAATATGGTGCATCCCTGAGTTTTGAAAATGACACAGCTTGGTGCAGCAATATTGCTAGTGGCATTGTGCTGCGCCATTTCCTATTAAATGAGGCCGCTAGTGTCTGAATGGCACAATGTGAGACAAGAAACGTGGGTATAAATCCCAGCTTCTCCACTTAACCAAATTGTGTGATACTATGCAATTGTTTTATTTCACTTTACCTCCCTTTGTCCTTTTTTCTTCATTATCACATATGAGAACCTTGAAATACACGACTTCAGGATGTGCACCGTACAAAACCTTCTGTGTCTGATTTGGTATACTATAATGTTGTTCATGTATAATAGAAACCCAGGCCTCCCAAAGAGTTCACATAACAACCGACTTGCCTCTTAGGGCCATATGTACGAACACATTTTCCCATTGACACAGAATGGGAAAAACCCTTTGCTACATCTGGCCCTTAGTTCTTATTTTCACGTTGTCAGGGTTGGGGGATGAATGAAAGTTTCTAAATACATGTTTGAAAATATGAACTTTAAAAAATGCTTCTCAATGCCTTGATATAACCTTGGGTACTAAGGTGAAACGGTTCTGCATGTTAAAGAAATGCACTTTCTGAATTCCCAGACAGACTTTATCATACTTTTGCTGCAAGATGTCTATTACTTAAGATATTTTAAAATTAAGAGGTGCAGCACAGCCTAGTTACTACCGCTCTCTTCAGTTAGCATTTAAATACATAATTCCCCTTTTATTTAACATTTTTAGTGTTAGTGCTGAGTCAGTAAACAGCAGCACAGAGCTGCTGTTGACCAGGGGGCCGCATGTAAAAGTCAGTTGGGCAGCATGCGCCCCCCGGGCCGTACTTTGGGTATCATTCTGCTAGAGTAAGTATTGTCCTATAAGCAAGCAAGACCGATTTGGTGTATAAAGCACAACAAGCATGCTTGTCACCTACCTGGTTTCGTGGTTCCAGATGCAGGAATTTGGATATCCAGGACTCGTGTACAAATTACCATTCTGTGTGTCGGCACCTCATGCTACGAGACAGATGGACATCAGCTCATGCTTCAGTTTTGAATCCTGCAGGGGGGTGGGCATGGCTCCTGCCCCCAGCTACTATTCGGATCATCCATTGGTTGAACCTTCAACCTACATTAACACAGTCTTGCTGATCGGTTGTTCGGCATATGAATAATAAAAGCTATGTGGAAAGGCTCCTGTTTCAAGTTGGATGCATGGGGCATCAGAGGGAGAGGACATCATCACCTGCAAGTCCTGCCTCAGTCGCCTGTGAAAGGTTATCAGACAAGAAAAACACACCAGGAAATGCTGTAAATCAAGCCCTGAGCATTCTCATATAGGCACCATATAAACCTGAATTTACCGATCTTCCGCTTGTTTTGTTTTTCATGCCTTAGGACTGGAACAAATAAATGCTAAAATATTACACTAACAGAACCCTGCTGGGATTGTTGTCTGTAGACTTTAAATTTGCCCCTTTTCAGTAGGCCTCAATCATTTCTGAAAACCCTTATTAAGCTCTACATGACCGATGATGGTTCCATGAAGGGTGTGTCAACATAATTTTCCTTTTTAAAATTTAAGCCTGCTAGGTTTAGGAAAAATATTTTTCAGGAATGTATTTTGGTGTAGTAATTGACTTTCAATGTTTCACGAATCAGTTATTAAAGATCCCAATAAACGACTATTTCCAGCGTTTCAGATATGTAGGTGGTTTGGGGTATCATGCCTCAAGCTGATTGTAGCCATTAGCGATAGACAAAAGAAGATATTCTTCTCCAGGCTTCCAGGAGAGGGAGCATGGGGGCGGACAGTGCCATACAAACTCTTGCATGCCTTTCTCCTCTGTCAATAGTGCCACAAGCTTAACAGACGTTGATGGGTCTATTCCAAGAGGCGATCATGGTTTCCCTTGCTGAAATCCGCGGCAACAACATCCCAGTGGATTCTTCCTCATCACTCCTTGACAATAAAGAACAAGCACTGGCAAAGCCAATAGGTCTCGCCTACACAAGAGCTATTGGCTTTGGGAATGTGTTTTTGCCATGGTGTACAACAGTGTGGCTACTGTTCAGCATGGCTACACGTTAGTAGCGCGGTGCATCATAGAGTAGAGTGTTGGGGAGCAGGGTGTCATAGAGCTGAGGAGAGTTCAAAGGTTCAGTGGCAGAGAGTTGTGGAGTGACGTGGTGTGGGGTGGAATAGGGTAGAGTGGATTGAGGTAGTGGAGTGGATTGGGGTAGAGTGGGTGGATTGGACTGGACTACAGTGGGGTGTATTGACTGAAGCGGGTGGATTAGGGCGAATTGGGGTGGGGCAGATTTGACAGGAGTGGGGCAGACTGCACTGGGGCAGACTGGACTGAAGTGGACTGGAGTGGGGCTGACTGGTTTGGAGTGGGGCAGACTGGACTGAAGTGGCCTGAATTGAAGTGGGGTGGATTGAAATGGGGTGTGGTGGGTGAACCGGATTGGGGAGGGGTGGATTGGAATGGAATTGATTTTTTTGATTGGAGTGGGGTGGATTGGACTGGGGTGGGTGGACTGGATTGGAGTGCGATGGGATGGACTAAGGTGTTGAGTGGGGTGGATTAAGGTGGACTGGAGTGGGTTACGATGAATTGGATTGGAGTGGGTGGATTGGATTGGAATGGTGTGGACTGAACAGTGGTGTGTGGATTGGATTGGGTTAGAGTGGGGTGGATTGGGATAGAGTGGGGAGGGATGGACTGAAGTATAGTAGGGTGGATTGGAGTAGAGTGGGGTTAGGTTATTGGAGTGGGGTGGACTGGATTGGAATGGGGTGTACTGGATGTGGTGGTTTGGAGTGGTGTGGGTTGAGTTGGGGTGTGGTGGGCTGAACTGCATTGCAGTGGATTGGATTGGAGTAGGGTTAGTCGGATTGAGTGGGGTGAAATGGAGTGGATTGAATTGGATTGGTGTAGGGTGGATTAGATTGGAGTGGTGTAGGTTGGAGTGGGGTGGACTGGAGTGGGGTGGATCGGATTGGAGTGAGGTGAGTTGGACTAAGTTAGTAGTAGTTATCTTTTGAGAACAGCGCCCATGAGCAAAAGCAAAAACAAAACAAAACAAAACATGATTGCAAAGTGAGAAAAGAAGACTTGGCCAAAAAAAAAATATTGTAAATAAAAAATTTAATTTTGTGTGTTCTGCTGTGTGCGTTTTTGCCAGTCACACACTTTCTGTTTGCTGGGCATTAGAATTTAAATTTAAAAGGAACAAAATAGTAACTCAGTTACATCGGGAGCAGGGGATGGGCACTAATTAAGTTGAATCAATCAGTGCTTGGTCCCCTCTACAGAAAGTAGCGGCAATTATGCTATGCCTGCAGTGACCAATTAAGAGAGTGCCTCGCAAGCCAACAAATGGCAAGCAGTGGACGGGATCCAAGCCCTTTGTTGTTCATAAGAGTGTCTCATAAGCGACATGCATGCGCTAGTGCACGCTATTGCAGGCTCTACCCTAAAAAGGACTGTCAATTCTCAAACCGTCTTCATTTGTCAGTCTGTAAATTGAAACGCAGGGCTTGTAGAGGAGAGGAATACTGTCACACGTAGCTGCAGCAGTTCATAGGTCTCCTAAGGCTTCAACTTTGAAAGCTTATGCAACACACAGGGAACATTTTCAGCCATGGTGTTCTGATCCTTTTTCTTCTCCTTTTGACTGCCAACTTTCTGCTGAGCTACAATTCGTATGGGATAGTTTCAAGAAAAACCTTTCAGGAGCTACATTAAGATCTTAGTGGACATCCATAAAGGCATTTTGCTATCCATGGGAAATTTAGGAGAAGGTACATTTTTGTTTCACTGTTACTCAAGAGTTTTCCTTATAGAAGTCAAGAGAGATTAGAGCTCCTTGGAACATCCCTTTGAAACTCTAAAGTCAATTGATATCACATTTATGCCTATAAAAACAATTTTTCGGGTGGCTACTACATCTGCCAAAACAGCGGTGAGTTAGGAGCTTTTCTACGTCATCCTCTCTTTGTAAATATTTTTAATGACAGAGTAGTTTTGAGGTTAGACTGCCTTTCTCCCTATGTCCTACCATTTGCTAACAGAGAACAAGAAATAATCCTCCCTGATGTTTCCCCTCCTAATTCTTCTTCAGAAGAAAATAACTTGCACATGTTGGATGTCAGGATGGCCCTGGTCATTTATATTCAAAGGTCTTCCTTCAGTAATTGGGATTACATGTTTGTCACATTTGAGCTTCAGGTCAAGGGAAAAGGGTTTAATCATTGACAATAAATTCAACGATTTATTTAGCATAAGCTATGGCTGAACGACCTCTACTAGGCTTATTAAAAGGAGGGAAACAAGGAGACCGGCTGCTTCATGGGTGAATGGAGTTTATCATTACCAACTTCATCATTAGCGTCCGACAAGGCAAATGTTGGTGTTAGGGTTCTTACATCAGTAAATAGGTTGGGAATATATGTAGTTCATTGAAGCACTAGGCGATGCCTATGTTCCTTGCTTTGTGATTTATATCATTGGATTCATGTAATAGTGTGATAAACTACGACATGCATTGGTTTGATATACCTCATGGAGAAATGACGTAACAGGATCAATAGGTACTGCCTAGGATTACTTACTAGCCATCTTCATTACTCTTCCTTCTAACACCCTCTTATCAGTCATTACAGTAAGTAATCCTAAACATTCCCCGAGCCTCACAATTTTTCAGGGCAATTGGTGACTTCATAACTAGATTTTGGTAGCCTATCCAGCATTAAAACAGCTGCCCCGAAGCTGCAGCCCACTCGGAGATGTCCAATTGGTGAATCTGTTCCTACAGATAATCTGTGCTTCTTTTATGCACGTGAATATTGTATAGAAAATTCCTAAACTTCCGCAAATTAGTGATTCTGTAACAGAGTCTCTAGATTAATATAGACTAAAAGTGATTTTAACATATGGAGAGAGAAGTCAGTTAACTATCTTTACCAGCATGGTTCAAGCTCTTAATATTTGTAACTCAAACTGTCTATATGAAGAAGTGGGAAATAAAGGCAAGGTCTAAATAAGAGATTTCCTCCTTTAGCGATTAGCAGGTCCTGGCACAAAGGCACACCTGGGAGGTCATAATACAGGTTGCCGTCACGCTGTGGGAAAACACAGCCACCCTCTGTTTATTTAAGCCAGCTCTAAATGTAAAATGCTTAGTTTTAATAAGGCTTTTAGTACGGGAACTTCCAAGAACAGCTAATTTTGGCAGATAACAGAAGTGACACACCGCAAGATAAAGGATATATTATGATTGGTATCAGACAACCCTGCCTTAGAGGGAATCTGGCGTTTCTACTGAGCCATTTGGCTTAAGATCGCCTTGCACTGTACAACCGGGTAACATTAAACCGAGCTATGCTTACTTTTATTTACAGTGCTTAGCCGAGGCGTATGTATACAAGCTATTATTGTAACTAGGCTAGCCCAGGACGATAATTTTGCATTCATCTCAAGGATTTCATTTCTGATTTAAAAACTGTGACGCAGTTGCAGAAGATTGTGGCACTGTGTTCCTTAGTGTACACTCAAATTTACCTACTGTAAATTACTTCTAAAGGACCCAGATTTTCCACTGGTTTCAGAATTCATAAGGAATTCTCGAGACTGATGTCTAATCGTTTCAGTTGGTATTTTTATTCAACTAATAACATTTTCCACGTTATTACTCCTGGGTATGTGTAGTATCCAAACCCTATATGATGCACCGCATCCAGTAGAAGACATTAAATACTGTCCTAGTGGAATTTCTACCAGGGACTGCATGCACCACGAGGCAATGCACTAAACCAATAGCAGGGTGCATATTGACTTGTCACAGAAACGGGCTCAACCTGGAGAATCAAAGAAGAGAAATCAATCACGAAGGATTTCCTAATCCTCTCTGCATGTTATCCAGGAAAGCGCAGCAGAATTTCCACTGGTACAAGCTTACAACTGTTTGGGTATCTGCAATGCATGCAAAGGTAGAAAGCAATGTTATTATTATTTTTTTTTTTTAAGACGCTGATCGTTTTTATGGGTAAATATAGAATTTCACCGTTTCCTGGCCAAAACTATTTGAATCACCGACGACAGACACACTGTGTACACTCCACCCATGCCTAAAATTACATTTTTACTTTGTGGGGAAAAAAAACATGTCAATGATCGGACAGGCGACAGATGGTCTCAATTTTTTAAAATTTATTTTTACAAAAAAATAAATTTTCAAATTATCAAAGAAGCACTAACATATTGAAGCCAAAAGAGAGCGACAGGGAGAACAGCATGCTTGTAACTCACAAACCCTAGTGTCAAAAAACGAGATTGGGCTCACTTCCTCATTGAAAGGCCCCAAAAACAGAGTTGGAGCCGGAACTCTCCCAGCAGCAGCTCTCCAAGCAACCTGTGCCTACAAATCTTATGCCACTCTATATCCCGCAGCAAACTATCGCCTAAAATCAGGGACACTATCTCGGGAAATGTTCCCTCTCTTGCTGTACTTTCACCAAAAAGCCTGTAAATTTATCACCACACCAATCGGCAAGCAAAAGGTTAATCTTTCAACCACTTGAACGAGAAATGTGCCAAACTTATTGTGCGTACCCTTTTCTATGTACTTGTGCAAGGGTTCACCAACGCCAAAGGTGAAATGGGAGATGGATAAAATGCTTATACAGTATTCTGTGCATATATCAAGTTGTGTCCAGTTGACTACTACTTTCTGGAATATACATGGGACCAGTGAACGTTCCTCCATGACATGATCTGCTTGCCATGTCACATTCATCATTAAATGGATTTCCAGAAAAGTACAGAAGTGGCATCCAACACTATCCGGATTTGCGCTTCCACTCAGTGACGATGAGTTCTGGCTTGGCACGTTTGAACCACTCAGCCCAAGAGCCGTCGTAGATGGCCACATCCTCCTTTCCGAGCAGATAGGCTGCCAGTGCCACATGGCAGGCAGTCACGCCACGGCGGCAGGTAACTGCCAGTGGTCGAGCCAAGTCCACATTCTTCTCGCTAAACATTTTCTGGAGTTCCTCCAGTGGCTTCTCATGGCCTGACTCTGTCATGAAGTTCATAAAAGGCATGTTGATGGTGCCAGGGAAGTGTCCGGGATCAATCCCTAGAGAACCAGGAGAGAGACACGTTTAAATAAACTGAATGAGCAAAGGGATGTTTATGAGTACACTATCCCACAGCCTGTTTCCGGCAGCCCTCCCAGGCAAAGTTGTGGATAGGCTTCCAATTTGTAAATGGCCCCAAGAGGATACAAACCCAGCATGGCTCAGAAGTAACGTAGTCCCTACTGGACGCAGAAACTAACTAAACCCAGTAAGATCAAGAAGTGGTTCACCTCAATTGTTACCATTTACTGTCTTCCAATTGCCTATGTATGTTTTACCTGGTTCATTTTAGCCAGTGGTGTAGGGTTGATAAGGTTTTCAGGAGGGGGTTGATGCACACTACCTGCCAGAAAATAGAAAGCTGGGAGGGGCCTCAACTACATGTTGCCTGCCAATGGTCTTAAAGGAAATGGCCTGTGTGTACATGGTAGCAAAATCCACCAAAGTTTAAATTATATGCTTCACTCTGGAGCTGGAGAGTGCCTTGTGGAGAACAACGTCTGACAACACTATACACATTGTAATGTCTCCCCTAGATAAGGGAAGTAGATAAAATCTGATTTGCTTTATCATGCTCACTTCCTAGCACTAAAGCCAAGGACTGGCCCACCTCGTATCCTGAAGTTCTTCCCTTGTCCAGCTCTCTTCCTCACTTTGGTCTAGAGGTTATTACTTTCCAAGATGAAGGGCATGAGCCACCCCTAGTAATCCTGCTTTGCGGTGCATCTTACAGAATGCTTGCCCAGTGCCCTGTAAATGACACCTCGTCCTAGTAACTTTATCCATAAGTATCTTGGATATGCCCCCGAGTTGTTTCTCATGGCACCCCTGTAGCACGCTGGTTTCAGGCCTCTGGCATAAAAACACAATGGGGCTTGATTTCTCCTTCCGACTAATCTTGCAGGTATTGACGAAAATTATGTTCTGTTTCCAAGGTCCTGCACATGTTAATTTGGACTGCCATAGAGATGGAGACCTCTCCACCAGTGAGGTCCGGCTCCAAATTAATCAACGCTACTACTTTTTTTGATTTTCTGTCTATTAGACAGTCTGGAAGACATGAACCAGATTATGCTTCTTTCCAAATCTTACACGCCTCCAAAGAACTGATACCCTGCCTGCATGTTTCTTCCACAGTCTACCAAAGGTTCAATGAGACTGCAGAAACAGATTAGTGAGTGCTTGTGGTCTCACACTGTGAACATCCACAATCTAGTCACACACCTCTGCTGTTGTTAGCCAGGCCTTTTCTCTGTAAAATGGTGTAAGCCACGAAAAACAGTTCCTAACGTGCCACCCTCACTCAGCTTAAAGCCCTTCTTGCCCATGCAAGAGTTTTTCATGGAATGGCTCTAAGTCCCCCCCTCCCAGTATGGCATGCTTGGATTGAGGTGAAGTTCCCACTTAGCCATTACATCGGTATTGTCTTCTTTAGTCTTGGTAACTTATGACAGTCACAATGTCTGTGTGCAGAGATGGGAATCTCTCGAAAGGTAGGTAGATATGTGTGTACAAACCAGGCCAAATGCAGTTACAAACATTAGGTTATTCAACCATAAGTAATGTTGGGCATGCAACCCTGAGAGTGTGTGTTACTCTAGATACACGAACCTCATTGTGGGTGGACACGTTCTATGACCTCTGAAATGGCATGCAGTGGCTAACAGATGCTTTCCGAGAACTACTTTACGATACACATGGTCCTCCATCATAACATGCCTGCCTGAGAAATTTACAGTTATAGGGAAAAGTGGAAAATCCATGAAATACTGAGACAGAAATGCTGTGTATAGAAATATTCAAATTCAAAAGGCAAACAATTCTTAACCAATCTTTGAGTGTGACTCCAAAAATTTGGAGCGAGGATCCATCAGTGCTAAGAACCACATTGTGCATGACCTTTAAGAAGTCCTCTTAGATACTACACTCAACAATGGTGGGAGTATCTTCTAGACATTCGTTATAAATGAATCTACCAAGATGGTCAGGGAACACTTTATTTGAATAGTAAGAGAAAGAAATACTATTCATCTTGCTTTAATAATTTGAAGGTAGATTTATGAGTCTTAACTTTCTCCATATGATATATATGATTATTGGACTATACATTTTTGTAAATATTGTCACGTTCCGATTATTAATCTCTCACTGGTAATATTCAAGGCCCTTATGACTTGAGGTTTGCAATATGTATACCTTTTTTGTGACCAAAAAAAAGTAATTAAAACTACGCGTGTGCAATCTTCTGAGTGTCTGGTTGTCAATTATCAATGTGCCTTGGCCTCCGAGTGCCTGTATGCGCTCTCTACACAGGGTGCGCATACATAGATGCTTTGCTTGTATAATAATGGTGAAGATGTTTGTATTCAACTCTGCGACGGAGTAGATGGGGAAGTGAATCTGTGCCCCGTTCCCTGGAAGAGCTTCCCTCCTGCAGACGCCTCAAATCGGTGGCCACTACTCCTGCTCTCACCTTGCCCCGGCTCCGGCTCTGTGCCGCGGTACCGCCCCTCGGACCTGGAGTCCACCACCTGGAACTTCTTGGTCTGCAGATTTTCCAGCATCTCCTCGAAGCTCTTCACAAGGCGACGGTCCAGCTTGGCCTTGAATTGAGCGGGCTCTGGCCTGGTGGCCTCGGCAGTCATGGGGTGGCCCTCCCGCACCCAATTCCGGAAGCCGCCGTTGAGCACCGACACCTGCCGGTGCCCGAAGGCCCGGAACATCCACCAGGCCCGCGGGGCGTAGAAGGAGCCCAGCTGGTCGCCGTCGTAGACCACCACGTGCGTGTTGTTGCCCACGCCCAGGCTGCCCACGTAGTCTCCGAAGACCTGCTCGCTGGGCAGCATCACCTCGTAGGGCGAGGCCTGGTCCTTGCACACCTCGATGTCGAAGAACGAGGCGCCGGGGATGTGGCGCTCCAGGTACTCCTGGCGGGCGTCGCGCTCCCCGGGGGGGTACCAGGAGGCGTCCAGCACCCGCAGACCGGGCCCCCGCCTCCGGGCCCCCAGGGCCTCCGCCAGCCACTTGGCCGAGACCAGAGCCTTGGAGAAGAGCTGGTTCGCCATCCTTAGACCTGTATGTAGTTGTCAGTTTGAGGACTTGAGTATCATGTGCCTGCCCGAAGTAGGGTGAGAGACAGAGCTGTGGCGAGCTCCCTGCTGTTGGGCTACAGGGGAGTGTGGTGAACGCCCTACCTGGTGCAACACCCAGCAGGGCAAGCTAAACCGAACTCCTTATTAAGGAACTCGGCTGTCAGGGCAGAGGTGGGACGTGCCGTGTCCTTAAGTGACCGCAGCCAATCAGCCTTCTCCAAGGGGAGGGAGGGCTGACCTGCCCCATCCTTTAGCCAAGAGTAAAGCTGCCTGCCTGGCAGGGAAAGCGAGACACCTGCTGCCCGAATCAACAAACGCCGAGGGCAGAGATCTTCGTTTGAAGAGCTGCGAGGGGTGGGAGGTGGAGAGGTGTAATGGAGGCAAGGGGCAAACGAAATAATCAAACGTGTATAGTGCCGATTCGTTTACTTATACGGGGCTACGAAACTTCAAATTTTGAAAACGATGCACTGAGTTTCTTGTACCGACCACCGTTTAGCAGACCAGTTTGTCAGCAGTGTTAGGAGGAAGGGTAAGTGAAAATAAGGCTGGGTGGGTGAGGAGGCGTCATGACGAGAGGATTAGGATAATTTGGGAAGTAAACTAAAAATGAAGTGCTTATTAGTACAGCCTCGGATTGGCAAGGCGGGCAATCGGGCATCGGCTGACGGTCCTGTGCCTGACGCCAGTTAATGGGCTGGTTTTTCGGTCTGTTATGCAGAGCAACCTGCTTTGGCCCTCTCGGGCGCCACCAAGTGCACATCATCAAAGGCTGTTTTATATATATATATATATATGTATATATATATATATATATATACATATATATATATATATATATATATATACTGATGAAGTCATTGTCAGAGGCAGAATGACAATGGGGCTGCTCCAGCTGTCACAGCATGCCCCCTCCGACTCTCCAGGTGTGATAGAGCTCCCGATGGGAAGCGGTTACCACCTGTTTTGCAGAGGACTAGGGCAGGGGAGAGGTCCTGAGAGTTGGGTGGTTGGGATTGGTAAGAGTCGGAGGGAACTCCACAGTTGATTTTTGTCCCCTCCCCTCTATGGAACAGGGCGGGATAAATTAGTCTCTGCTGTTCTTTGCTTCCCCCATATCTGTTCCAGCAGTCAACGTCTATATTATTCTGTGTATCTCATATTTTTAGCGACAACCTTTTAGCTTGATGATCCAATTAATCACTTTGTATACCGGAGAGAACGTGTGGGAGTGGAAGGCAGAGCATAGAGCCTAAATGGGGGAAGTGCAACTCTTGCACAAGAAGCAGTGTTTATGAGAAGTTACAGAAAGACTGCCAATTCTGTGTCAGGAACGGAGGCTTCGGATTATGCTTCTCTTCCTTTACTGAATAAATAACAGCAGCCAAAGAGTTAACACATGAAAAACTACAACTCCCATAAACATTTGTAGTCCAGGCTGCCCAATCCCAGGCTAGCCTCAGCTATAAGTGTCACCATAACAACGGATCCTCCTCTTTCTTTGCTGCTGCGCAGCCGAAGCTGAGTCCCGTTTTCCTTTATTATTGTGCTTATTGTATCTGATATTGTATTTATTTGCCTTTTATTGTCGTGGCCTGTGGAGCGGGAGCGGGGCTGAACGGCGCTAGATGAGCCGCGGTCGTATTCAGCCCACACGCCTTTAATCACCCGACGTGCGCTCGGAGGCTTGTTTGGCTGCCTCCGACCGCGCGCCGAATGTCTCACTGAATTTATTGCCGGCCGCGTGGTTTCTTTGATCTTCCCGCGGCGCGGCTTTAGTGGTGATTACCCGGTCTCCCTGGGAGACCAATTGAGCGCCGGCGGTCAGAGAGCAGTCCGCTCTCTATTTCTATTTTTTTCCTCCCTCGCGCCTGCACGAGTCGGAACTGCGTTTTCAATCGGAGTTCCCGGCTTGTGCAGCACACAAAGGGAGAGTGAAGGCTTGATCTGCCCCCAGAACTTCCGACGGGGTGAATAAACATTTCAGGCTTGGCCTAGGAGGTCGGCAGGTGCTCCCTCCACGTGATTTGGCCAATTCTTAGAACTTCTAAAAGTAAACTATTTGTTAACCTGCCGGGGTCTCCCTTTGAACTCCGTCTGTCTCCTGCCATGGCTTATTTTGCTGGGGAGGAGGAGTACTATCAAGACCAAGTGGAAGCACCTTTCCCTGAACAGATGGAGGAGAGATTGGTTCAGGCTCTTGGGCACCATGTTCAGGACTCTGTTAACCAGGCATTGATTAAAGCTCTGAAACCTTTTACTGTGCCTTTGGTCCGATGTGGACGGAGAGAATTAATGGGACCTATTCCCACTGGATCAGGGGCGAGAGAGCCTCCTCCCAGAGATGCTGGTTTGTCCAGTAAGGGTCCGTTGACTCCTCTGTCTTCAGCAGAAATTCTGGTCCAGATGGCATCGGCGGTGATCAATGATCACGAGTATAGCTCGGATCTTCAACCTCCCTCTGGAAATTTCATTTCCCCTTCTGGGGCGCCTAGATAGTTTTTTCAAGCGTCTTAGTCCCACTCAGATTCAGATATTTCTGAACCCAAACTAGGGGGCAAACACAAGCGGAAAGCTAAACACTAGGCTGCAGATGAAGTTACCCCTCATGGGAATTTACTTTTCGACCCGGAGAACATTGTTCATCCCAGATCCACTGAATGGGTTCCTTGTGCTGAGGTGGCCCATTACGTACAGGAGAGGTTACGCAAGGGCTTTGATAAAGATATTCCCAGCACTCTTCGGTCGGAATGCCCTCGACCCTCTCTGCAGGGCAAGGTGGCTGACACCCCGGAGCTTGACCGCAGCATAGCAACTTTCTTAAAAAAGTTTACCAAGGGTGCCAAAAAGGGGCTTGACCGCACCTGGAAGGGATGTCAAGACAAGATGTTTTACCTGTCCGGCCCCATTACAAAAATCCTTGAGTTGGCGGTTCAGGCAAAAGAGACTGCTACACTTCTTGATCCTCAAACTGTACTGGAATGGGCTCAAAGAGCCATTTGTCTTCTCGGAAACGCGAACTGCGCCATGTCCACTGAGCGCAGGAAGTCTTTTCTTATGCGAATTGACCCAAAATTGGCAGAACTTGCTCCCTCTGAGGCGGGATCCTTGGCCAATGGTCTCCTTTTCGGGGAAAAGTTTGTTAAGGATTTGGGTAAATAAGTCTCTACTTTTACAGCTCTTGACAAAGCCTAATCCTCCATGAAGCGGATGTTCACTGGTGGCCTTTTTACCAGGGACGGACGCTACAGAGGTCGAGCGTCGGGCAGAGGTTTCCAACAGACCTCCCCCAACTACACCCCCAGAGGTCAAGGGTATTATCAGTACTCCGGATTCTACCCCTCCAGAGGTAGAAGAGGCCGTGGCCGTGGTTTCAGAGGCCGAGGGTCCAATCACTCTCAAGACTCCACTAATTCAGGTGAGAATTTTTCATTTTTCGGAAGTGATTCTTGGGGAAAGGTTAGAGCGTCACACTCAAGCTTGCGCTCGCATCTCTCAGGACTCTTGGGTTCTTCAGACAGTCCGAGGCTACAAGTTAGATTTTTACTCCAGTCTGATCCAGAGTCGTCCCCCTCTCCCTCTCCATTTTTCCCTAGCAGAAAGCAGTTTTATAGACTCAGAAATCGACAGCCTCCTCCTCAAAGAGGCGATTGTCCCCTCTATGCCCCACCCAAACAGGTTTGTCTGTACTATTTTTCTCGTTTCAAAGAAAGAAAAGGGCTTTCGTCTAGTGTTGAATCTGAGAGACTTCAACCAATGGATAGTCTACCGTCATTTCAAGATGGAAGGTATCCATATGTTATGCAATCTTCTGCAAGAAAAAGATTGGTTAGTGCGTTTAGACCTCAAAGACGCTTATCTGTCAGTTCCAATCTTCGCCCCTCATCGGCGTTTTCTTCAGTTTCAACGGAGACACCAGTGGTTCGAGTTCAAAGTTCTTCCCTTTGGCCTTTCCTCAGCCCCGTGGTGTTTCACGAAACTTCTCCACCCGGTAGCCCATTTCTTCGAGAACGGGGCGTTCGCCTCATTATGTATCTCGACGATCTTTTGTTCATGGCTCAGTCCAGCGAGTTAGTCCTACGTCATCTCTCTTGGACAATTCAGATCCTTCAAGACCTAGGATTCTTGATCAACAGCGAGAAGTCAGTGACAGTTCCGTCGCAGTTTAGAGAATTCTTAGATTTTCAAGTGGATTCGGTTCTAGCTCAACTGAAGTTACCTTTTGGCAAAGCGGACATCTATCA
This sequence comes from Pleurodeles waltl, assembly GCF_031143425.1. Classification (NCBI taxonomy): domain Eukaryota; kingdom Metazoa; phylum Chordata; class Amphibia; order Caudata; family Salamandridae; genus Pleurodeles; species Pleurodeles waltl. The sequence continues at coordinate 333,598,706 of NC_090443.1, forward strand.
AGAAAGAGTTACGGAAAGCCCTTGCCTCTCCGACTATATCGATGCGGATCTTAGGCCGGTTGGTGGGGCTTCTGGCCTCCTCCATTCAGGTGATTTTTCCAGGCCCATTACATTACAGGGCTCTATTGCGACTGAAGATATTGCATTTGCGCAAGGGCCTGACCCATACTGACCAGATTCTGCTGTCAGAGGAGGCCAAGACGGAAATCATCTGGTGGTTGAATCACATGGAAGCGTGGAATGGCAGAGCCATTTTTGCCTCCTCTCCGGAGATTGTCATAGAGTCGGATGCCAGCCACTGGGGCTGGGGAGCTCATTGTGGCTCGGTGGAGATGGGAGGACGGTGATCCTCGGAGGAGTTGAGGCTTCACATCAATTGCTTGGAGCTCCTAGCGGGAGCTTTTGCGGTTCGGTCGCTTTCCCCCACAAAGCCAGTTATTGCATTCTTTTGAGAATGGACAACATCTCAGCGGTAAGATACATCAATCAGCTGGGGGGGACCAGATCTCATCTGTTGGCAGAGATTGCCAGAGAGTTTTGGCATTATTGCCTTCAGAATCAGATTAATGTTATAGCAGAATACCTTCCAGGACGGTCCAATGTAGTAGCGGACTGGAACTCACGCTTTTGTGGGACAGCAGCGATTGGATGCTGCACCGAGCGATTTTTCAGAAACTCACAGAGATATGGAGTCCCTGTGTAACAGATTTGTTTGCGTCCTGTCTCAATGCTCAACTGCCGAGATTTTACAGTTGGAGACCGGATCCATTGGCAATGGGAACGGACGCTTTTCTTCAAAATTGGTCTCAGCACCTTCTTTATGCCTTCCCTCCCTTTTCCATGATTCAGAGGGTCCTTGCTCAAGTAAGGAGACAGTTCGCCGACATCATTTTAGTGACACCCCTTTGGAAAGCTCAAGCTTGGTTTCCAGTAGCGATGTCACTAATGTGTGCCTTCCCAGTTCATCTGCCATTGTTCCCGTCTCTTCTTCTGGACCCCTTGGGGGCCCCTCACCCACTGGTGATCCAGAATCAGCTGAGTCTCATGGCATGGAGACTTTCAGGAGACGTTGGCAAGTGCTGGGAGTTTCAGGAAAAGCTTTGTTCTTTCTGTCCCAATCCTGGGCTCCTTCCACCCATAAGCGATATGAGGCATCCTGGAAGAGATGGGTGGGTTGGTGCAGTGAACGGAGTATTGATCCCTTGGGGGCCCAAATTTACATGATTGCTAATTTTCTCTCTGAGTTAGCTTCGCAGGGGCTCGCTTACAGGATGGTTAATAACTTTAGATCTGCTATTTCGGCAGGTCACCCCATGTGGACGGTAAGCCTGTGGGCGAGCACCCATTGATTTGTAAGATTCTTCGGGGTATTCGGATGGTTAATCTCCCTCAAGCTCGATATTCAGTTTTGTGGGATGTTAATGTTGTTCTTCATTTTCTTAGGGCTTGGCCATGTAATGCGACTTGTCACGTAAACAATTGTCCGCTAAATTAACGGTTCTGTTATGCCTTATTTCGTGCAGACGCGTTTCTGACGTTAAGGCTTTGGATTTGACAGGTAGAGTATTTACTCCTACAGGAGTTTTTTTCACAATTTCAAAACGTACAAAAAGTGCATCTCGATGTATTTCTTATCCGCATAATCAGAAATTGTGTGTTGTACAATGCTTGAAAGCTTATGAAAGTTGTACTAGAGATTCTCGCAGAGACTCAGGAGGCCAACTATTGGTTTCCTTGCAAAAACCTTACGGAGCTGTCTCGGCGGCCACTTTGGCCAGGTGGGATAAGTGGCTGTTAGGAGAGGCAGGTATTGACACCTCTATGTTTGGGGCTCATTCCATTCGGGGAGTTATGGCTTCCAAATCTTTTGGAGCGGGTTCCAGACTGGAAGATATTATGGCAGCTGCAGATTGGTCTTCAGACAATACGTTTAAAGTATTTTATTATTAACCTATTGTTGATATAGCATTTACTGTGGTAAATCAGCTTTAAACTAGCATAATCCGAAGCCTCCGTTCCTGACATAGAATAAAAAATTTCTAGCTATCGCGTCAAGAATTTTCAATTCTATTAAGGACACGGAGGCGAGGATTATCCCACCCGTAAGTGTTACAAGCTTGTAATGTTGGTTAAAATGATTGTTTTTCAAATGCATATTGTAACAATGAAATATGTTTAGTGTTCCACCCCCCTTGAGACTTATTGGTTCTTTCCAAGGGCACTACTGGTTTGTTCTTTTTCTTTAGATGCAGTTACTAAAGGCAAATGTGTTCCTTTCATCGTGGGCGTCAGAGTTCTATTGCCTGGATGTTTTCGTTAACATGTTCCGCTGCAAGTTTTAAAGAACTGGAGTTTGGTTCATCTACGCAAAGAAAGAGGAGGATCCTTTCTTATGGTGACACTTATAGCTGAGGCTAGCCTCGGATTGGGCAGCCATGACTACAAATGTTTATGGGAGTTGTAGTTTTTCATGTGTTAACTCTTTGGCTGCTGTTATTTATTCAGTAAAGGAATAGAAGCATAATCTTCGCCTCCGTGTCCTTAATAGAATTGAAAATTCTTGACGCGATAGCTAGAATATTTTTTAGTGTGCCTGAGGTGATATGAGGGCGGAACCGCCAAGCATGCACCATGGATATTAAGTGGTCCGATGTCACATATCTGCATGCTGATCCCATGGATTGTAAGTTAATTTGCCCTTTATTATTATTATTTTTTAGACAACAGCAGCTAACATGCTGGGACTTGTAGTTTCACCAGTCTTGTGATGCATCGTAACTTATTGGGTCTATATATAAATAAAACCTTCCTACATGTGGCGAGATTCAGGACTAGATTTACAAAAATTTTGTGCTGTGACGCAAACCAGCACATTTTTTAAATTTACTTTTCAGTTGCTAAAAAGTACCACATAGCACTGCTTTGCCTTGTTTAGCATCAAGGGGGTGTTACATTGGTGTTCCTATGCAAACACCCATGCTTTTTGACGCGAAACCCATCTGCCAAAAATTTGAGACTGGATTTTACTTAAAAAATTAACACCACTTGAAAGCAGGCGTTAGGCGAAATGTTTTCCTTTCTCTTTTCTGACTTTGCATGTGTGTTGCACTGTACAGCATACTTCCAAAGTAGGAACAGTTTAAAGAGTTTCCTGGGGTAGTATTTTGTACTGGAAGGGGTTCCTTACAAAACCTATGCTTGACTCGCGCACACGCCCCTGCACTATGGCCCACAGGTGTATGCTTGCCGATGGGCAGCAAAATACTGCGTCAGCGCTAGTGAGAGGGAAGGAGAGAGTTATCTCTCTTTAGATATTGCGCTTTTCTGCTTCCTCCTTACGCAGTGCAGTATTTTTGGCTGCTGTGCTGCGTTGCACCATAATTTAGTAAATCTGGCCCCCAGAGCACCTTCTGAGTGGTCTGTTTGTAATTATGTAGCGTGAGGCACTCCAGTTTAACTCGGGTTCCTGTTCGTCCTTCTGACTGCCTAGCTGAAAAGGTGTTGGTTGTAGTTTGACCCAGTGCTTTAAATGGAAATATAGAAGTGCTGGTTCTCACTATTCAGAGTACTTGCTTGCTCCCCCGAGAAGTGCTGTTACTCCCCCATTAAATGCATTGTAACAGTGCTTCGAAGTGCATATACTCTCCCATTCAAAGCGAAGAAATGCAAGTGCTAAGTCCCGAGAGTACCTACCCATTTAAAGCACTGGTTTGACCTGTCTGAGCCATGTTGGGTGAGGTTCGAAGACATTGCTGCATATAAGCATGGGGTGCTGCATTAAATGTGATAATACATGGAGTCAGGCATGAACAGACTTTGAGTCTTTAGGGTCGTCAGTGTCAAATGTACAAATTGTCACCAATGTGCATCAGTTGGTCTACCAGGTTAGAGAGCCAACCCAGTAACATCAGAAGCCCAAAAAATTAAAGGTACTGTTAAACCACCAAGGGAGTACTGTATGGAGTCTACCCAGAAATGACAGAGGTCCGCCCCTAACATAGGCATTGTTAAGCCTCCAGGGATTGCTATGTGGAGTAGGAGCGGAAGAGGCCTAGGGCCATATGCACAAACACTTTTTCCCATAGACACAGAATAGGTAAAAACCTTTGCTACATCTGGCCCCTAGCCTCTTGAAAGCACAGGGTCACTGATAAGAGTGCTTGGGCTTTGAATCCACATAGATATTAATGATGCAGCTCAAGGTACTTATAGATATCCCACGTATGGGGTTTTCCAGTTATTCCAGTTGTCGGGTGTTTTACTATGAAAGTGAAGGTAGTTGTTGAGACTCCAGATTTTATAAAGAACAACACCCCCTTCCCCAAAGGTGGAGGCATAGAGTCAGGGAAAATGGGTTTCTTGTGTGGCAGAGGACTATGGTACTTTTCTATCCTGCTCCTCCACCACATGGTCACAATAGAGCACGTTGAAGTCATCAAGGCCTTCAGCGACATTTATATAATTTTATTGCTGCAAAGAAATACAGGGTGCTGTGGTGGGCCGTCACCTTAAAGTCCACAACCATCCAGTGCCCACTGGGTTTCTCGCAGCCAGCTCAGGAGCCTGGTTACTATCCCTTGTGAAGCCCACTGCCCTGCTACGAGATTCCCAAGTGTCCCCAGTTGCAAGCCTCTCGATCCACCCAGGATTATGTGCAGTGAGGGTGAGGTGGTCTAGCCTGCCTCTAGGGTCTAATGTAGGAGGTCCACCTGGCTGGCTGGCTGGAGGAGCTTGCAGGGACCAAGGTAATAAGCCCCACAAGTATGGTCATTTGTGTGGGGGAGGGTTCAGTCAGTGGCAGGTTTTATGTTCAGGCTGCTACAGTATTTGGGATGTAGTCGGGAGTAGTTATTAGGCTATTGAGGTGGAGAAAAAGGGCAGTTGCAGGGAGAAAGTAGAGTAAGAGGTTTGGGGAGAGAGCCGTACAGAAGAAGAAACGGTTATAGAGGGATGCGAGGGGGTAGGTGCTTGTAGAAGGCGAGGGATGAAGCATTTGCTGCATTGGGGGGAGATAGGGCAGGCCACTTTAGCATGGTGCTGACTCCCATAATAAAAAAAGACACATTGGCATTGCATGAGAGGTTGCAGAAGTCAGACAAGGAAAGGGATGAGAAATGTCAAATATTGTTGTTCAAGGGAGTCAAGGCAAGTTGGCAAGAGATGCGCCAGGAGTAGATGGGAAGAGGGAAAGGCTGGGATGGAGATGGTGGAAAAAATGGAGCTGGAGGAGACAGCAGTGGAAGTCAACAAACCATGATGGAAGGGTAAAGGTACACTGGTCCTCAAAAGCAGACAGGCAGTTATGGCAGCAGACAGCTAAAAGCTGGCCAAGGTTTGAGGATTTAGGATGCAAGGAGCAAATTGGGTGGATAGTACAGACATGGGGGCAATACATGGAGCACGATGAAGAGCAACTGTCACAGTGGAGGGTGTAGGTGAGTGCCAAAAGTGTGGTAGGAAGAAGGGAATAGGGAGGAGACAGGTAGCGACTAAAATGGAAAAGGAGGACGAGAATGGTGGCAGCTTGGAGATGTAATAGGCCATACAGCCCCCCCCCCTTAGCTATGAGGATGTAGATTCGATACTTTGACTCTCCAGCGCCAACTGGCCTGGTCTTTGGTTATTCTCTGCCTGGAGCTGCTGTATTTGTTCAACCGCAAAATTGATCCAAAAGTCAAGCAGCGTTTTTGTTCCCTTGCGAAGTTGTTTCAAATATGATTCAAGCGTGTGATGAGGTACCTAGAAGTCAAAATATTTACAAGACAAAAGGGAAATAAAATAAAGTGCTTAAATGTGACTGAGTGCAGTGTATGTTTGAGGTGGTGAAGGGAGGGAGATGCGAGCAAAGAAGTACATTTGTGAGAGCGAAAAGAGGGTGCTGAAGAGGCAAGAGACAAGGTTGAAGATGTACAGATGTAAGAGATACATAGAGAAAAAGGGCATGCGTATCAAACATAAAGAGCACATAACGGAAGGCCAATACTCATTTCACAGGCTCAGTAATATTTAATTCAGTCTCACAGTTTCAGAGTTGAAACATTTCCAGTGTTATTTATAACAAATCATTGATGTTATTCACCTAACAACCATCGACAAAGCCAATAGTATTAGCAGGTTTTAGGTGTATGTCAGTTGTGTTATATATCTGGATGCAATAACATGTCAGAGAGAAACCAAAATACTGGTAGGGTGGCACTCTATGGGAACTTATTTTACATGTTCACTTTTAGAGAGACCCCCACATTTTTCATCCCACTTAAAAAACCTACCTGCCCGTATTTCTGTGTGGTTGGTTGTAGTCAGCAACTGCAGGAGCTTCCCGAAGTCTGGTTAAAGCATTTTCTTCAAGGTCGATGCTGCATGCAGTACAAGACATTAAGCAAGCAACACTTTAAAGGGGCCTCAAGTTTGTGCACTATACAATGTGCACATTACAGTAACTGTTGAACATATTAATAAGTAAGATACAGGGCTATTTTTAACATGTTTATAATTTTAAGACTAGAAGTTCCCACTGCTTTATAAACTTTGCTTTCTCACTATGTTCATTTGCTTGAAAATGCACCATTTTCCAATCTTTTTAAAAAAAAAAATCTTGGTGGGAGGACCCCCACCCCATGTTAGTCCATTAACTTTGCTCGCTAAATAAAATTAATTCCTAGTTTTTATGCCCTACCACTTTCAAATGTCACCAGCTGCCACTGAGTGCAACCCCTGCAAAAAGAACAGATGATGGATGGAATGCTGAACAATGTCAAACATTCACCCCAAATCACAGATCTGGGCCTAAATCCACCATATTTTTTTGCTTGCCATGCCATTCCAGTTTGGACCCAGCGACATGTAAATCAGTCTTGACCCTGCTTCCTGTGGGAACAGTCCATCCTGAACTGCCAGGCCATGTATTCCCTGGGTGGAAAACAAGCATCCTGGGACCGGTTTTGGGGTATCACCCCTCATCAGCCAGGCTAGCTTGAATCTGGTGGCATACTGAGCACAGGACCCATGTCTGGGAATACCGTTCCCTCTTAGGGTGACAAATGCAAAAAGAACAGACGGACGGAATGCTGAACAATGTCAAACATTCCCCCCCAGTCACAGATCTGGGCCTAAATCCATTGTTTTTTTGTTCGCCACACCATTCCAGTTTGGACCCAGCCACTAATCAGTCTTGACCCTTCTCCCCATGGGATCAGTCCAGCCTGAACTGCCAGGCCAAGTCCTTCCTGGACTGGAAAACAAGCATCCATTACTAGGGTGAAACCAACCCTGGGCTACTTGTGTTCCGGTTCAGGGAGGACCTGTCTTGGCAGTTCGAGATGAAGTAATCAGAATGGAGCAGGGTCAAGACTGATTTGCACATAACTGCTTCCAAACTGAGGTGGGATGGTGTGTAGAATAGCAATGGATTGGGATGCTGCCCCAGTGATTTTCAGTGGCTGTGATTAATTCAAGCATTCCATCAATCAGTGTTTTATATACTAAGCCTGTCACCCTAAGTGGGACGGGTATGCCCAGACGGGGGTCTCATACACACTGTGTAACTGGAATCAAGCTGGACCTGGCTGATGAGCCCATAACTAGGGCAAAACCGGTCCTGGGTTGCTTGTGGTCTGGTTCAGGGAGGACCTGGCTTGGCAGTTCGGACTGGACTGTTCTGAATGGAGCAGGGTTAAGGCTGATCTGCATATAGCTGGGTCCAAACTGAGGTGGCATGGTGTGCAGAATAATGATGAACTGGCATGCTGGTCAAGTGATTATCAGTTGCTGAGATTAATTCAAGCATTCCATCTCTCACTGTTTGGAATACTAAGTGTGTCGCCCTAAGTGGGATGGGTATGCCCAAACTTGGGTCCCGTGCACACTTTGTCACTAGAACCTACCTGTACCCGGCTTATGAGCCCATAAACTAGGATGAAACTGGTCGTAGGTTGCTTGTTGTTGGCCCTAGCCCTTTTTACAGGGTCCTCCCCCAACTTTTTGCCTCCTCCTATTTTTTCTGATCCTTTTTGTTGACGTTAGGACTCTGGGCACTTTACCACTGCTGGTCAGTGCTAAAGTGCATGTGCTCTCCCTTTTAAACTGGGTATGTTTGGCTTAAACTATTTGCCTAGGATCACACAATTTGAGACCCTTCTATGGGTCAAGTACATTACAATTAGGTCGAGTAGATTATTTAAGTTACTCGACCTGCAGGTCTAGTAACATTTTAATGATTTTTTTTAGCCCTGGCTATGTATGTAAAAGGCAGGACATGTGCCTAGTTGTATGGCCTGTCCTGATAGTGACAATCAGCCTATTTGGTTTCTCACTACTGTGGGTGCTGCACTTCTCATAGGATTCCATTGGAAATGCCCTAACATATGTCTAAGAGGTATTGTCTGATCTATGAGGGGTAGTGTAGGCTGTTTGGTATGGTTGCAATGGTAGTGAGAAATGCTGCATACTGGTGTAGGTAGATTTTCTTTTACCTTTATAGAAATGCCACTTCTAGAAAGTGGGCATTTCTCTGTGCTTATGACTCTGATGTTTTGCAGCTTGACTCCAATCCACATCTGGGGCAGAGTGACATCTGGGCTTTGTGCATACCTTTCAGACAGCCTGTATATAGGAAGGGTGGAGGAGTCACAGAGGTGCATCTGCATATTGAATGGTCTTCCTGGGCTGAGAAAGGGAGAGGCGGGGCACCTGCATTTGTAAAGGCTGTGCCCTGTCCTCACACATAGGGCTCATTTACACCCCCACTGATGTCTAGAGCCTGTGCTGGAGGAGAGAGGGGACACTCCTAGAACCAGTTGGGACTAGTTGGATCTCCTTCTTCCCCTTTTGTGGAGACTGCGCAAAATGAGTATCAGTACAGGGGGCTTTCCCCCACATTTTTAGAGCACTTTTGGAACTAGGACTGAACCTCTGTCAGAAGGACTGCTGGACGACACCAAAGTACTCATCAGGACTGCTCTTCTGTTGGTTGACCTGCTGCCTGGTTTTCTGCAGGGTGGTATAAAGAACTAATCCGGATTGCTTTTTCTGCTTGTTGCCCTGTCTGCCAGCTACTCCCTGACTTGGGTTCCCCGCTGGACTGCCAGGAGGAACTGCTCCTACCTGCCTTTAGGTGGCTGGCCTCTTTTGCATGCAGCCTGCCTGACCCTGTGTGCCCCAGTGTTCTCCCAGGAAGCCCAGTGTGTGTTGGGTGCTGGTATTGCTCCTGGTTTCTACAGGTATAGCACCTGAGGAGTGCTTCATTTCTAGCCCTGGTGCAGTGAGAGTGCTGCGTGAATTCACCTCACTGGTTTGCTGGTCACAAGCGCATGAAGAGCGCCTTCCTAATTATAGCCCTAGCGCAGGCGAAGCACTTAACAACCTCCTATCACCTTTGGCAGGGGTGAGAGGGCTCTCTGCCGAAACTCCCGGAGTATTTTTCCAGAGGAAAAGCAGCTATGCCACTGCTGAGAAGTGCCGCAGCGCCTCCAGCTCAGCTAGTTTCTGCGACTTCCATACTGCACAGACCCCCCTAAGAGGGACCTCGTCAGCCAGAAAGCCGGGTCGGAGCCGTACCCCACCTCAAGGAACCCCAGTGCTGCCCTTCCTCTCGAGCCCGCGTGTGTCAGGCCATCGGTGAAGTTGACGCCATCTTCCCCGCCCCGCCCAACATTCTCTGCGTCACTACAGGGGGTGGTGGGGGAGACCTTGCTCCGTTACCCCTCTGTTCTGAAATGTGGCTGCTCCGCTGTATGGGAGGATTCACACTCTCTTCTAGCGCGGAAGACCCGGCCTGGTCCCTGCGCTCACTGGCAACTCCCCAGCTGTTGGCGAATAGGCAGCACCCAGGCCTAGAGCAACACAGCTTCTCTCTTCCAGGATTGCAAGGCTCTCGCCGGGGCCCTATTTCGGCTGGGCCACAGGTCAGGGGTGTAGACGGGGCGGGCAAAGCGCTTCTCCTGGTAGTGGAGTGTGGAAGCTGAGTCACTCTGTCCCCTGGCCCCGGTTCTAGGCTCAAGCCTGTTCCCACCCACTATCCTGGGACAGACAGTGGGAGGTTGCTTTCCCTTCACTGCAGGAAGAGACGAGTAGAGGCTCCCTGCACCTCTAAGCAGATGCATGCCAGCCTGTATCTGTGAGGTAGTCGTTTGGCATGAAGCGACCAGAAGGGACCAGACATCGGTGCAAGTGAACCCAAATTGCATATTGGTAATCACAATTTGTAGCCCCCCATATTATGGGAATGTCCTTGTAATTCACATGTTTTTGTGTTTTCTCTCTCTCATCTAACTGCTTAAATTAATAATCTGATGCCACAATATATGTTGTTTTCGCCTTATTGTGGGGTGACATATTTCTTCTAAGTTTTGGTCTTGCATGCATTGGAAGGGTAATGTTTTTAGGGCCTATGCCAGATGGGAATATTTCATTTTATGTGCATTTATGATGCTGTCTTGGCATCTCTGATATTATGTTTATTCTGACATGCGTTTTTGGTGATAATGATGATCTGACTACTGCTGGTGTTGCGGAACACTAGTAACCTATGTGTTTATCTGACTACTGCTTATTCTCGCAGACTACTACTAACCTTTGTAAAGTTCTGACAACTGCTTGTGTAGCAGGGTAGTATTAACACGTGTTTGGTCTAATGATGTTTTATGCAACACAGTTTTTTTTTTTTACATAACTTGTTGTAATGTTTGGTATGGGGTGTATTTATTGTGTTGTGTTCCGATTCAGGAAGGATCTGGCTTGGAAGTTCGGGCTGGACTGTTCTGATTGGTGCACGGTCAAGACTGATTTGCATATATAGCTGGGTCCAAGCTGAGGTGGCATGGTGTGCAGAATAACAGTGTTCCCAAGTGGTTACCAGTGGATGCAATTAATTCAAGCATTCAATCCATCACTGTTTTGTGTACTGAGTGCAACCCAGCCTGTGCTTGGCTCACACCCAGGCCACCATCGAACTGCTTCACAGTCTAGTATTCATAATCAATACCATAAAGTTTCACCTCTAGCCCCTACAAATCCAACCCTTTTTAGGGGGAGTCCTCAGCGCTGTGGTAGGGTGAGCCTTCCCCAGTCCCGCTCAGGTTCAAGCCTTCAACCATCGCTCCCTCTCATTCAGCCCTGATCGCCAGGTAACAGTCAAGACAGTTATGCTTTTCCTCGGCACGATGGCCTCTTGCATTGCCATACTCCCCTGTGCCTAGCTTTACATGCACCTGCTGCAGGAATGCCTTGAAGCACAATGGTCACAAGCTGAGGGTCACTAGGAGGATCTAGTGTTGATCTGAGGCAGTACTTGCTCTCTGCAGTGGTGCAACGCCAGCAACATGTTGCAAGGACAATCTTTTCTGGACCCAGTTTCGCAAGTACCCATCACCTCGGATGCACCCCTCACCAGGTGGAAGGAATGCACACCTGCAAGACCTCACTTTAGAAGGCCTTTGGATACCCTATCAGAGGAATCTCCACATCAACCTCCTCAACAGGCAGGCACCCCAACATTAGGCTGGTCAACCTTGCAATCTGGCTCCTGAGGTCCTGGAGTTTGGCTACCTCAAATTGCCTCCTCAATGTATGTTTATCCTCAAGGAGGCCCTACTACTTGGGCCTGCTTTGCAGCAAAGTAGAAAAGATTTGTTCTCTACTGCCTACCTAAACACATTCCTATCTATTTCATTCACAACACTCAGACCTAGGTTCCACAACCATTTGTTTATGTTTGGCTGCTGTTGTAGCATTCCTAGAGAATAGGGAACACACTTCAGTGTTCAGAGTGCCCTTTATTAAAGCCTTTATGAAGGGACTTAAAAGGGCTATGCCCAGTCCCCTCTTTGAATCTCAATGTGGTTCTCACTAGGCTCATGGAGCCTCCTTTTGATCCCCTTCACTCTTGCCCTTTACAGTTTCTATCCTGGAACGCAGCATTTCTCATTGCTATCTCCTCTCTTAGGCGTGTGAGCAAACTCTCAGCCCTCACACTCTTAGGACCTTTTTTCCAGGTTCACGCTGACACAGTAGTTCTTAGGATTAAACCAAAATTCCTATCCAAGGTGGTATGTCCTTTCCACCTTAGTCAAACTATTACGCTTCTGTTGTTCTTCTCATGCCTTGACTCAGTAGCAGAAAGTCGTTCACACACAAGATGTAAAGAGGGCTCGTACTACATTTATAGGACAAAACCATTTTATAAAACTCAACAACTGTTTGTTGTCTACACTAAGCTGTACAAAGGAATCACCATTTCAAAAGCAAGTTTAGCACAATAGCTGGTCAAGTGCATCCAGACGTGCTACTCCAAAGCCAAACAACATCTCCCTGCACCACCTATGACATATTCTACAAGCAAGAAGGCAGCCTCAATGGCCTTTTTAGGTAACATCCCCATAGCAAACATCTGTAGAGCAAGTACCTGGTGCACCCGGCATGCTCACTAAACATTACTGTATGGATGTGATAGCATGCCACCAAGTGGATCAAGATGCCCTAGGTAAGTTTTTTCAGTGTTCTACAACATCATCTGGTAGCAACCGCTTACAGAGAAACTGGTTTACAGTGTATGCAGAGCATGTGTATCTACAGTTACACATCCCACAAACAGAAAATGTTACTTACCCTGTTATTATCTGTTCATGGCATGCAGTCATGTAGATACACAGGCAAACAAACCTGCACCCACCCCCCAGAAGCCTGCGGTTGTTGTAGATACCTTTTACTTTTACTGTCCTTATTATCTACATTTAGTTGCATGGTAATCTTCCTGCTTTTTCTGTGCTCTCTTTTTATCCTTACCCACCCTGCAGAAAAAACAATCTAACAATAGAGTTCATGCCCATGCGCTTTACCAATTATAAGAGGAGTCACTATACCTCACGACACACAAGACTTCTTTGAAGAAACCAAGTTGGAAGTTGTACACATCCGAGCGCAACTAGATGGCAGAAGTATGCAGAGCATGTGAACATGCCACAAACAGATGTTTACAGGATAAGTAACATTTTCTTTTCTCCCTAGGGTGTGCCTTGGTTTTTGCGCCCTTGGTGCCATTCATACACTAAGTCCACCACTTTCTAGTGCAGTGCCATAGGTATCACAGTCCGGTGACCTGGCAGCAGCAAGTCCATCTGCAGTCAAGCTCAGTTTCTCCTGCAATCTGTACAGTTGTGACAGCTGTTCTTTGTCAGCCGGCACCCGTTAGTTAGCACACTCCAGAAACATTCTCCATGCACTTCCTTGAAGGGTGGTAATGGTCTTTTGGGGGACCTTGTCATGCTGCATCGTCTAACTTTTTTGGGCTGTGGGGAGGGCTTTGGGACATGCACTCGGGCTCACCATCCATATGCCACTCTATCTGTTCTCTGATGGGGCTGGGTGCCAGGCTAAGAAGTCTGCAGCATTTTTCACCTCTGGTCGGTATACAACAGTAAACCTGTACTGCTGAAGCTGTACCCTCCCATTATTCAATGTGTGTAGGTAGGAGAGGTGCAGTGCCTCCAAACAGGGGTGACTAGTGGACTATGATTGGTGATCACGTTAAATTCCCTTACGCAATGGTAAGGATAGAAGTGGTTGCGCCCCCAGTTGATGGCAAGAGCCTCCCCCTTGATTTGGGTATATCTTTTTTCTCTCACAGTGAGAGCTCTGCTGACGCTCATTCTTGGGTCAGCACTGCAATAATACCGACATGGCTGGCATCTTGGTCAATTAAGTAGCCTTGTCTGCATCGAAATATGGCAGTTTGCTGCTCTCAAAGGCAACTACTTCTTTGGTGCCCTTTGTCCATTTGACAGCTGATGTAGGGCTCTTAGCAGCTCTGAAAGAGTCAATAGATTTGGCAGGAAGCAATTGCAATAGGTGGCCATCCCCAAGAAACTGCAAACTTCGGTGGCATTCCTTGGAGCATGGGACTGCTGGGTGGCTTCAGATTTCCTGGGGTTGACATTCATCCAATTTTTCATGAACACATTCCCAAAGAACACAATTTGAAATTCAAAGAAGCATTTGGCACCAACCAGGGTTAGGCTGTGATCGCTCATTTGCTGTAGAGAGGTTTGCAGACAATGGTGATGACCTTCCAAAGTGGGCAAGTTTGTGAGTACTGTTCATTACCCGTTGTAGTTCTGAAGGAGTTTCATGGATGGTGTTTTGGAAGACCTCGACTGCAGATGGGTTCCCAAAATGGAGGCTCTTGTACCTCCTTAGACTGACATGTTAAAAGAGTCGCGATGGACCAATTTTCTATGCCTAGCAGCAGTTGATGTTACTCTACAATGAGGTCCAACTTGGAGAAACATTGGGCTTCATTGAGATCCCCCACCATGTAATCCATTGTTGGGGTGATATGTCTCTGTCTTTAAATCACCTGACTAGGGAGGCACATCAGTATTTCCACAGTGACCATTGGAGAGATCCACTGGGTTGGACCCAACACCTTCTCAATGACATTGAGTCATTCAAGTTCTTCAAACTTTCGCTGCACTACAGGGCAGAAATGGAATCATATCCTCCAATGTCGGAGAGACATCAGCTTCACCCACTTGTCGATGTGGAATTCGATTGGCTCTCCTTTTGGGCATCCTAGTTCCTGACATAGGGAAATGCTTGAGGATGCGGTCAATTTGCAGATCGTAAATGGTCTGTGCGAAGAAGACCACTTCAAGATTTTCTGCTGTGTGACATCCTAGCAGCTCTCTTCTCCTTCCTTGGTGACGTGGGACCTGGCAAATGACTTTCTCTCTTCATGCTGCACCACCACATTACTTACTCCTGCTAACAGAGAGGTCACTGGCTTCTGTATGTGTAGCTTGTGGTTTTGGTCGGCACAAGCTCAGGTTGTGACTCAGACTAATTACATTGACAGACGCCCCTGTGTCATTTAGGGCCTTGACCCCCATGCCCATCACTGTCACTTCACACATGAGCTATGGTCTTCTGCTTCCACTGGACTACGTAATGTATGAAGTGAGAATAAGTCCTCTTCATTGGTAGCCTCGGCATCTTGACTCGTACTGCCACATGCCGTGGCCACCTGTCTTGTGCATCTCTCTATTGTCCAGGTGCAGCCAGCAGACAGTTAAAGAAGGCATCTTCCTCTGTTTTGCCCTCTGTCCCATCTCCGGTATGGCATGCGCAGTGGAATTGACCCGTTATTCCACAGCACAAGCAGATTTTCCCTTGTGTGGGGTACTTTTCAGGGGAGTGGGACTCCATGCCACAGTTCCCCCAGCGGTGGTTCCGCTGTGCTTGAGCATGTTGGGGTTGGTCGTTTCATTAAGACATCCATTTTGTCCTTGGTGGGTGCGTTGTTCCGGGGTTGGAGTCTTTGTTAGTGCCTCATCTATCACCGCGGCACAGGAAGTCGAAGACAAGAATGTTGTCTAATCCGGTGGTTCCCAACCTTTTGACTTCTGTGGACCCTCACTTTATTATTACTGGAACCCGGGGACCCCCACTGAATCATCATTGGAATCTGGGGACCCCTCCACTGAGTCATTACAGAAAGTTGAGGACCTAATCTGTTAATATTTCTTAATTTTCTAAGCAGTCACAGGCCCCCTCAGGAGGCTTTCCTGACCCCCAGGGGACCCTGGATCACAGGTGGGAACCACTGGTCAAATCTGTTTTTTGCCAGCTGCCATAGAATGAGGCCTCTCCCTGTATTACTGATCTGCCTTTTTGTATAAGTTGAGCCCTAACTTCCTGGACCTGATCGTCATTGGTGCACATGCTCGCTATTTCACACAAACATGCATAGAAAGCATCTAAAGTTAGAGTTTAATTGGGGATCAGAGTGTGCATTGAGCACTCTAATAGCAACATTATGGTAATCATTATTACTAGTCCTTGGGAAATGCTCAAACAAATTAGAGATTTCCTCCCCAGCAAAATTGAGTAGTAGCCGTCTCTTGATGATGCTGTTGGTCTGTTGGGTAGCCAAGACATAGTAATTTATTCACCCCCTGCCATATCTTCCACGAGGTGCGGCACTAGCGAAGTCAACCAGTTAATTAAAGAGTTCCAGGTCGGGTAAAGAGTTGTGCACACCTGTTGCAACTTCACGTGGGGCAGTTGGCGCAGGGGCATTCACCCCTCCAGGAGCCTTTTGGGCCTCGTCAGCCATACACCGGTGTGTTGGTCTCCCTGCAGGGGGAGGTGAGGAGCCGATGTGAAGCCTTGGCATCATCACCCTAAATTGGTGCACTTTGAAGATGTGGCACAAGGAGCAGGCTAGGGATATGCAGTGTTATCTTCCATGCAGTGACTATTGGGATTGGAAAAAATCTGGCGGAGCAACAGTGAAAAGTCCCTGGGGAACTCTACCGATCAGCCCATTCATTTTTGCAGATGCACAGTTATGGTTATCGCTATCGCTGCTAGGCACATGTAGGATGCAGCAGCAAGCTTCCACCACTAAGGGGGAGAGGAGCACTGTGGTCAAGAAATCAATTGCACAGGTAGCACGAGGGGCATGGTGCGGTGATCATCTGTTGGTGCTAGGTGGCCCTGGTGCTGATATCTCCCTACTGGGGAGCCTCTCTCCAAGGGAGGCACTGTACTGAGCGCTGGTGATATCCTCGCCATGGTAGCCTCAAGCCTACCACTACAGACGGCAATAGTAATGTGGGATCCCAGGACAATAGGAGCTCCTGCTAGAGAGGTTAGACAGCAAGTGCTCTGGGAGACAACACCTCCTCGTCAACAGTGTAATGGTCATGCAGCCACACACACTCACACTCACAGATGCACAAAACCACTCACACACCTACTCACAGACCCACACAGCCACTCATACATCCACTCACAAACACTCACACACCCACTTATACACCCACACAACCACTCACACACCCACTCATACACCAATACAGCCACTCACAACCCCACTCACAGACCCACAAAATCACTCACACACCCACTAACAGACCCACACATGCACCCACACATGCACTCATACGTTCACACACCCACACAACTGCACACATCAGTCACACACCCATACAGCCGCTCATTCAATCACTCACAGACCCATAGCATGGGGTTAGCTGCATCTAGGGGAAGGCAGTGTGTAGCAGAGGTTGAATTAACGTATGGTAATAAAGTATCACTTTATGTAAAACAAAACCCTAGAAATTCACTGAAAAAATAAAGGCTACTGGGAAGTTATTTTAGGAACCAGAATTAAGAAAACCTTAGAAATTCATTTAAAAAAAGCTACAGGGATGTTATAGTTAGGTTCAGATTTTACACACACAAAACCATAGAAATTCAACAGGTATAGTTACACTTATCTCAAGAAACTATAACTCGTGCCCTCAGGTTACTATAACTCCCACCCTCGCCATGAACTGCTAATTATACCACATATTACATCAGTCATGACATCTTCTATAACCTCAATGATAATATCACTGCAACATTTGCAATAAAATTATAAAACTGTGCATAGTGGGGACACAAGTTATAGTTACCTTAGAGCACGAGTTATAGTTTCTTGAGATAAGTATAACTATAACTGCTGAATTTCTGTGGTTTTGTGTGTGTAAAATATAAACCTAACTATAAAGTCATGGTAACCTTTGGCTTTTTAGTGAATATTTTACCTACTGCCAAAAGGTAGTTATAGTTAGGACCATGTTTTCATAGAAAAAGTGTTTTTGACTTGCCTATATCTTTGGCGCCGCTAGACAAATCTTCACAAAAAGTTCCAAAAACAGTATGCCAGTGATTCTTGTTGCACACAGAAAGTTTTAGGGTGCCAAGAAAAAGGGTGGGTCAAAAAACATGCATTTCCCATGTTAATTCCTATAGGAGTTTTGAACACGACTACAGCCCAAATCACTGGGCAGAATTACACCAAATGTGGTAGAAAGGTAGCTTATGGTCTGCAGATTATGCTTTTTGTTATTTGGTGTAAATCCATTCAGTAGTTGTTTAGGAAAGTGTAGAGACCTGCAGAGCTCTGATTGGCTGCCAACACTTCCACCAAGAAGTGTTAGCAGCCATCTTGGGATTCGGTTTCAGCTGAGTCCCTGAAAAAAAGATGAAAAATAAGAAAAGGTGCGGACACCATGACCCAGTAGCTCTGGTGATGGGATCCCAGAGGACCCAGCCAGGGCAAAAAAGCACATTTTTAGAAAAAATGTTTGTCGCAAAATTGCGTCAACATTGCAAATGTGCAGCAAAAATTAAAATTAAAAAAACAAGTGCTTGTTTTATTAAACCCCTCGGGTGGGCCAGATCCAGGGTGCATATGAAAAATACACTAGGCCTTTCTCTTAGGGCATTTTTATGCTGCGGGGACTGCCACTTCCCCGTGGCAAATGATCAAATTAATGTTGGGGGGGGCCATGCGGCCCGTTGCAGCCGCAGGGACCACCACCTCCTCAGAACAACTTATGAAATGAATGCAGGGGGCCTGTCAAACAGCTCTTGCTTGCTGGGAGCGGAGGTTTCCTCTGTTTCCCTGCCCGGAGACAGGCAGGCAGGTAAACAGAGGAAACTGTTGCTCTCACAGACAGGGAGATGCATGTTTAGAAGCTCCCTGACTGTGACAGCAGTGCCGGCTGGGACTGCAGAGGTCCTTAAGGCTCCCCACATGGTCCCATTGCACACTGCTGGGTGCTCTGAGGGCAGCCAGGAGAGATGGTCAAGCCCCAGGGGATGGGATCCCCAGTGCTGAGATCGGCCGGTGGAGGGGGGCTGTGCAGCACACCTTCCCCCCCCAAAAAAAAATTATGATTCCCCCACCCCACGGGCAGAAATCGGCCGGGGGAGGGAGGCAGCGCAGTTCCCCCCCCCCCAAAAAAGTAATTGTTGAGGGTGGGGATGGGACCTCCAGGGCCAGTGCGGTCCCCCTTCCTCCCCACAAAAAAAGTAATAGTTGATGCCGGGTTCTGGAGGATGGGGTCACCGAGGTCAAGATCAGCCCGGGGGGCATGTGCCCTCCCCCCATTGAATTGTACTGGCGGATTGGGTCCCTGGGGCTGAAATTGGCTGTGGGAGGGGGGCCACGCTGCTCCCTTCATACTGGCCATTAACCCAATGAGGTAGCACTTACTAACTAACCAGTAGAATGTGCTCAAGTTGGATAGACATTTTGTGCAAAACTGTGTACTCTTGTTGGATAAATGAGCAGGTGAGCTTACATCCTGGCCATGATGCTCATTTCACAGAAATTAAACCTCAACAGGAAGCACTTACACGCATATTTGCATGGAGGGGAAACAGATGAAAACTCTGCTTTCTGCAAGCTAGAGCTGTTTGAAAGGTCTCATTTGCAGAAGGCGGAGTGTTTGCTTCAACTTGGCGGGAACTGTCAAAGCTCCCGCCACGTGAAAGAAAACAGCAATGTCCTGGGGGTGGGCACCCTCACTCTCCCTCCATAGTTGTTCCAACCCCCACCAGACAAAGCTACAAAACTGCTTCTTAGCGAACCCTGGGGCTGCATGACAAAGGAGCTGCCAGTACCTTCACGGTTAAAGCCCTCTAGTGCTCCTATTGACACTTCGCTCCAACACATTTCCCCCTCCTGGAGACTGCACGAAAAGGGCACCTGCTAGTGTATGGACCACCGCTCACCTGTACTGCAAGGCTTCATCCCACAATCCTGCCCTCTCCTCGGATTGATTAACCTCCACATAATCGCAACTGCCCCTCTACAAATTCGGCTGAAGACAACTCGCAGACATGCCCCACAATAAAGCGGCCAAGGAGACCTCAGTAACCAAATGACACAGCAACCTCTCAACAAACCTATGGAATCTTCGGCCCCTGCTCTTCCGACACAGGAGTACATGAATTTCTTTTTGCTAGAAATTCAAACAGATAGGTTTGCTTCAAGCTGGCTCCAAATCCTGCATCAGGGAAGTCAAGAAAGAAGTGTCTGAATTAGGGAAGAGAGGTGATAATATGGAGCAGCAATGGACACCCGTTTGGAAGACCACAAGATGCTCCGGCACCGAATTATGACTCTGGAGGTGTAGCATCTTGACCTTCGGCACCAGCAGGAGGACCTGGAGAACCGCAGTTGGCAAAATAACATTTGCATAAGGGGGGTGCCAAGGGGCCTAGAAGGAGATGACATTACGGCGTTTAAAGCGGCCCTCCTCCATGCAGTTAGGGGTGATGCTGAGGCACCCGTCCCTGTCCTGGCTAGGGCACACTGAACACCTATTGCTCCCTACTGCTCAGTCGTGGCTCCAGATATCCTAACCAGAGTGCACTATTTCACCCAGAAGGAGGCCATCTTACGAGCAACGAGGAAAAAGGTGGACTTGGTCTTTCGAGGATAAGCCATCCAGCTGTTTCAGGATCTCTCGCCCACAACCCTTCAGCGCAGGGGAGAATTCAAACCTGTCAGAGACAAGTTGCGTGCAATGAACATGAGATACCACTGGGGCCATTCCTTCGCCCTACTCTTCATGTGGGAAGGCAGACGAAGATCTCTACACTCTCTATCGGAAACAAAGAAAATACAGGGGATGTCCAGCCCTGACTCAGCTGGCTCAGCCTCCCCGACTGGCGATACTCGGATAAGAACCATGAAACCCACTTGGTCTACGATAGGGCCTGTCACTCCCCTACATCCAACATGGCTCTGATTACACAGAACACAAAGAGAGACATAATCCAGCATCTTCGCAAGCATGGAGAAAGATACATCCCCAGCATCATTGACAACTGGCTCTGCTTAATGAGGGACATATTCTGAAACTCTGACTCTCCTCTGTGGCGGGGTGCGGACAGGACAAGCGGCCCTCAATGAACTGAGATGGCTCTGGTGGCAGACAGATGGGCTGGAGGGACTCTCTGCCCATTGTCACTATGGACCTCTACCTCCACCGGACAGGATTCCTCCAGATGTCCCACGCACGGGGGTGACTCCTCTGTTGAGATTCCAGTGCATTTGCCCTGGCCTCAGAAGGAAGTGTATGGTATAAACCACAGAGGGTAACCCAAATAACCCCAGGGGGCTGGGTAGAAACTCGTTAAAAAACTACAGTGCCCCCATAGGAGACAAAATCAACAACCGAACCATCTCTTAACACTAACATGCAGCATGGGTACATGATCATTGGAACCCACTTTATTATTTTATATACAAGCAATAAAAATCTACATTTACATAAAATTGAATCCAAAGCATCCCCTATCGACCTGCCACAAAACTGAAGGACAGAAAAAAGATCAAAGATCAAGTGCTCGTGATCAGAAAAGAAGAAAGAGATAGTAAATCTCACAACAATGTATTTACAATAGACTAAAAAACAGCCTGCTGGTTAATCTTTTTCTGCATTGAACCAATCTTGAATTGAAACAGCATTAAATTCACATTTTAGTCCTTCATTGGCACTACAAGCAATAACCAGATCCAGGCTGAAGCATCATTGTCGACGTTTCGACCACCTCTCGCTCTTGGGCCAACTCCAAGCTCCACAATGGGTCTTCTTCAGGACTAATCGATAGGGAACCCCTAAAATAATCCAAAAGATTCAATCAACCTATCTAAAAATCACACCACTATGCTGCAACCAATCACCACACATACTTACCCTTATTTCAAATCATCTCATAAGGCAACAATCTTCTCCAAAGTCACTTCAAACCGACCCAAATCTAAAAATCCAATCAGAAACCAACTCAATTAGTCACCTCTTCAAACCTCTTACACAAATTAACCTAAAGAAATACTCCCCGCACACTCTTACCCGACATATATGATTTCCTTTGTGCTCCTTGGATGGTAATCACATCAAGTACATCCCATGTATAATTTCTTCAATATTAGTATTCTCCTTCAAGGAAATAAAAAAATGTCATTCATACATCCATGCATAATCTGTCTCCAGTCAAAAACATAACGCTATATATGTGTTTAAACGTATTGGCTATATCATGCTTTTTACTTGATAGGTTCCCCTCTATCTCAATTATAAAAGGTGCAACTTGCCATTCTACCAAAATCTTATGAGTCTCAAAAGGCCCTCATACAAATTTCCAAAACTGTTTACTGCCCATTCATTAATATATAGCCTTCAGAGAAAGTATATTTTCCACTCGAACTATCCTCAGTACCTTGGAACCGCTAATGTCCTATTCATATGTCTTTACGGAGCTGCTTTGACCAACCAAAAGTCGTGGCGTGTGAAAGACCACGCTTTTATATTCTTCATCAGCGCGTCCAATTTCCAGCGTCTCCAGGCATGTTTGGAATGCCAAACATGCTCCCTTCGTCAGTTTCACTTGCCCCAAGCACCCGTCAAAGAAACCAGTATCCAAAGGGAATCACTCCACCTACCGGCCCATTTTTATAAATAACACAAATGTGCTGTACTAGCGCAAATTAAAGCCTCAATCATTTAATCAATCCCGACACACATTCACAGTCCGGAATATTTATGCTAAATTCATCCTAAAATTCTCTCGGCACAGTAGTTATCAGAGAATAACTCTCACACCTCAATTAGCCATTGAGGAGTCCTTCATGTCCAAATTATAAACATAATATCTCCACGTCCATAATCCAATTATCATCCCACAGGACTATAAAACCGACTAGAACTATCACATGGGTTCTATGGATCTAATCTTGAATTCCTCTATGTTAGTCTTACTTCCACCCATCTATCTAACAAATTATTATATTTGTATACTCAACACCATGGGGGTCATTCTGACCCTGGCGGTCATGGACCGCCAGGGCCAACAACCGCGGAAGCACCGGCAACAGGCTGGCGGTGCTTCCGGGTGCATTCTGACCGCAGCGGTAAAGCCGCGGTCAGAAAAGGGAAGCCGGCGGTTTCCCGCCGGCTTCCCGCTGCCCCAGGGAATCCTCCACGGCGGCGCTGCAAGCAGCACCGCCATGGGGATTCCGACCCCCTTCCCGCCAGCCTGGTTCTGGCGGTTCTCACCGCCAGAACCTAGCTGGCGGGAACGGGTGTCGTGGGGCCCCTGGGGGCCACTGCAGATGCCCCCTAACAGGGCCCCACATTGATTTTCAGTGTCTGCGTGGCAGACACTGAAAATCGCGACGGGTGCAACTGCACCCGTCGCACACCAGCAACTCCGCCGGCTCCATTCGGAGCCGGCTTCCTCGTTGCTGGTGATTTCCCGCTGGGCGGGCGGGCGGCCTTTTGGCGGTCGCCCGCCAGCCCAGCGGGAAAGTCAGAATGACCGCCGCAGTCTTTTGACCGCGGTACGGTCTTCTGGCGGTTCCCGCCAGGCTGGCGGCTTCCGCCGCCGGCGGGGGTCAGAATGACCCCTCATATTTCTTATGGGAATACACCTATTCTCAATTATCCATTGATTTTACGAAGGGGGTAAAAAAGTGGGCAAGCTACTAGCATGCCAGTTGCGCTCTGCTCAGGCGACCGCCCAATTAGCCAAAATTAGGACACCAAGCCATGCGTGGATAAAAGGGAATAGGACAAGCAAAATAAATTCACTGACTATTATAGCACCCTGTAGGGACGGAAATGAAAACCTTCGAGCAGTGTAAGACAGAATTTCATCTGACGGATAATGCTAAGCTTCAGTACTTCCAACTACAACACTGAGTCCTCCACCCCTCAGTCTACCCAAATATTATTAGAGCATACACATCATTTGAGAACCTAGTAAGATCACTTGATGGTTCGCAAGGCCTCATATCTAATACCCACACTACGCTAAAACACTCTTCTCTCCCTACCCACATATATCAATTAAAATGGCACTTGGCTGATGCCGATGAGATAACACCTACACATTGAAACAAATTATGGCAGGACATACCCAGGACTTATCTATCCCTCTCTCTACGAGAAACGGCTTATAAGATTATGGGCCTGATTACAACTTTGGAGGAGGAGTTAATCCGTCCCAAAAGTGACGGATATACAACCAGCCGTATTCCGAGTTCCATAGGATATAATGGACTCGTAATACGGCTGGTGGTATATCCGTCACTTTACCGTCACTTTTGGGACAGATTAACACCTCCTCCAAAGTTATAATCAGGCCCTATGTGTCAGTAGTATTACACACCAACCTGCCTCGCTGCAATAAATAAGGGAATGCCCAACGTGTGTTGGCGTTGCCACAACACCCCGGGAGACTTTGGACACATTTAGTGGTCTTGCGCACCACTCAATACATTCTGGTAAGAGATCCTTAACCAAATTAAACACTCTTTAGGATCCCCCTGCCACATATCACACAGTTATCCCAGGACTACCGCCCCCCATTCTCGAGGCAATGACGAGGCGAGTGGACACTTGTCAGTGACATGCTCCATGAAGCTGCCAGCTCATTACTTTGGCCTGGAAACATATAGCGCCACCCAGCATAACCCAGTAGCTCTCCCCACTATGGCATATCTTGGCCATGGAACAGATCTCGCACAATCTAACTAAGGCTGATTAAACAAAATTCCACACTATATCCCATCCCCTCATCCAATACCTCGCCCTACCCCACACGATTTTACCGGTAAGGTTAGGTCCTCTAAATAATGATGGTCCTACCTGGCCTTTATTGGCCACTTATACACCTCACCCTGCAGTAGCGACTTTAGCAGTAGCTGAGGTTCGTCGCTTATATACAGAACTAACAGCTACATATAGACGATTAGTACAGGTTGTGATGCAATCATTAAATACAAACCCAGCATGTGCTGCTTCAGCATAACCACATGCAGTGACACCAGGTATAAACCCTGCGACTGCACATTCGATTATGGGTAAAGTACCCTCCAAACGAGAGGAAACTCAGTTTTGGTTAGCACAAAAAATAAATGCACTGGAAGCAGTATTTCCCCATACAGGACCTCAGGATAAACATAGAATGCTAGTGATGTGCTTGCCATTTGGGATGGTCCCTACAGCTGATCATTGTAATACATGGGGCGCTGTGTTTGCCGCGCTCTACACTACCGCACACAGTACACCGACACTTGCCAACTTGCCGGTACTGTTGAAACAAATTCAAGACGAATACGGGGCTGCTCCAGCCCTGGACTTGGGGATGCAATTAATGGGCAATTTTGCCACGGTATCCTCAATTATTTTAAGTAACCTTAAAGGGAAAGCAGTCGCACTCGCGGTACGGATGCGGCTCAGGGATGTTCCTCAACAAGATCAAGAACGCGAGCTGCCAAAGATTATATTAGAGACCTATTCTAGTATTGGTCGAGATAGTCTAGGGGCCAGACCAACTAAACCTAAATTTCAGGGCAAATCTAATAAGGAATTTTTCCAAGCAAGCTCCTGAGGGTAATAAAAAAACACTGGGATAAAAAACAACAGACACCTAAAAAAGAAAGGGGAGAATCTCCGCGTATGGAGACCCCACAGAATAGATATAATCTCAGAAATAGAGATAATAAAAATTCACCTGATAGATATCAGTATACTGATACACGTCAAATTTGTTCCTTTCAGGACTCATCGGGAAAACGCAGTGAGAGAGGTGGGCGGTCATGCGAGTCTCCACGCCTGATAGGATGTATAAAGTAACACTACAGTTAGAAGGAGACATTGAGCGCATAATAGACACCATTTTTTGGGATTGCGTAGTAAATATAAATGATGTACTGTTGGCCGAACAAGATTGGCCACCTGAATTTGTCCGTACCTGCCCATATGAAGAAGATGTTATTAAACATTCTTTCTTGCCCCTTGTTCCGGAGGAACTCGCTGAATCCTATGCCATTGATTGGGCATTGGCACAGGCACCCGCGTTATAGCGCGATCAGGTAGGGTGGGATAAAGAATCCCCCTACCATGTAATTCCAATTAAAAATGAACCTCAACCTTAGTACCCAATAAAACACGAAGCAAAAGCACCAGTGAGAGAATTCCTCACACAGAGTGTACCAGGTACCAGGGCGTAATTGAACCCTGCGTCTCTCCAATGAATAATCCTTTATTCCTGGTAGCTAAACCAGACCATTCATACAGAATAGTCTTAGACTACAGACACTTAAAAAGTGATACACGCACATATGCTATACAAAACTCACATAGCACAGCATTAATGAACAATATAGTGCGTAAAAAATACAAAACAACACTGGATATTTCCAATGGTTTTTTCTACCAGAATATAGCGCCTGAGAGTAGAGACTTAACGAGTTTCAGTTCACTAGGCTCCCAGAAAAAATACTGTCCTTTACCTCAGGGGTACAAGAACAGCCCAGGACTGTTTGCAGCTTGTGTCACTGCAATTTTGCACAAGATTGACTCTGAAGCATTGTCTTATGTAGATGACATCTATTTTACGGATGATGAATTGCTATAACATTTAAGATGGGTAGCCCGCATTGTTCTGGGATTCGCTGAATTTGGCTACAAATTCAACTTCAAAAAAACAAAAATTGCCTTCCTCAGCGTCCTGTTTCTGGGAAATGAGCTACCGAGTGAAGGAAAGAGCCTTCTAGGGCCAGATGTAGGTAGGTCCGATTTTGCGAATCGGAAATTGCGAGTCGGTGCGACTCGCAATTTCCGATTCACAAATTCGGATGCAGAACGGTGTCTCAGACACCGTCTGCGAGTCGCTACGTGCGTACCCCATAGCGAGTCGCTGCACTCACAGGGATGGTGGCCTGCTGAAGACAGCAGACCTCCATGTCTGTGACTGCTTTTTAAATGAAGCAGTTTTTTATTTATTTTGCAGCCTGTTTTCCTTAAAGGAAAACGAGTTGCAAAATAAAAAAAAATAACGCAACCATTTGGTTTCGGTTTTTCAGAGCAGGCAGTGGTCCATTGGACCACTGCCTGCTCTGAAAAACCCTTTTTGGCAACATTCACATGCGAATGGGTTACCACCTGTGTGACACTGCTGGTAACTGCGAATTGCTTTGCGACCGCATTCGCGGTCACAAAGCAATTTAGCATAGCGATGCGATTCGCAAATAGGAAGGGGACACCCCTTCCTATTTGCGAGTTGCATTCACAATTTGCGAGTCGGTACCGACTCGCAAATTGTGAATGAGCATCGCAATCGGCATTTGCAAAATGCTTGCTACATCTGGCCCCTAGCGCCACAATTCTTATAAAAGTGCGCACAACTACAACCTCCAAATACAATAAAAAACTCCAATCTCTGTTGGGTTTTCTAAATTTTGGCAGAACTTACATTCCTGACTAAGCATCACACATAGAACCATTATATGAATTAATAATAGGCCCTGACTTTTCAAGTAAATTTTGGACAGTCGAACACACACAAATACTTAAAGAACTGCAGACAGACATGCTTGCAGCACAACACTTACATACAAGGGACAACAAAACACACTTGGTTATCAGAATAATTGCTGGTGCCATTGGTTTCACTTATGTAACTTTTAATGACGGTGAGACCGTCCCGAATGCTTACAAATCACATTTGTACTCAGCAGCAGAACAACGCTTTGCTTCCACTGAGAAAATTCTCACTGCTGTTCAGATGGCTGTCACTAAAGAAAGACCTCTAGCCCAGGGTAAACGCATTATTGTCGTCTCCCCAATCCCAGCCCTTGAGGCTGTCACAAAAGCAAGCGTCCCTAACGCTAAAGCATTACATCCACGTTGGATACAATGGGCCACGTCTTTGACAGCTACTGATGTAGACTACATCTTTGACCCAAAATTACAAACTCAAGAATTTTTGCAGTACGAACTAGAATACCCAGTTCCAGCAAACACACTGCCTATTGAACAATACCATAGAGTCATGTACACTGATGGCTCTGCACAACCTGCAATTGGCGCAAAGCATCAATACTCTGCTGCTTGCGCGATCCTAAGCAACTATATGGAGGACAATAAATTCTGTCCACTCCATACATTTACGCAAGCCCTAGGGGATTGCACAGCACAATTAGCAGAGCTCAAAGCTCTGGTGATGGCACTGGAACATGCGGATCCTGCACAGTATACACTGATTGTGATTTGTATTATTGTGTCCAGTCCTTCAATGAATATCTGCATGACTGACGCCAGAATGGGTTCAGATATTCTAAAGGCAACACCATTAAACACAGATTTCTGTGGGGGAAAGTAGCAGATCTGAAAGAAACACTACCAAATGTCCATGTTGTACACACACTCGGACACCAGCGCGTTGGAATACACATTGCTGGGAAAACAATGGCTGATGAAGCCGCAAAGTCAGCAGTAGCTGTGGCTGCTGTTGCTGCAGTAACTCGTTTAAGTATGAAACCAGACGCAGACCTATGAGCTGCCATGAAAGCTACCGCTGATGGTACGTCCTATCCAAAAGCATTTCCTGACAAATATTCCTACCAAATGGGAGGCCGCCTCAACGCTGCAGTTAAGATACCAGGCGTAGGGGTGCGAGATATTCCCAATAAAGATATAAGACCACAATTGATTAAAGCAGCGCTCGAAGGGGTAGCTTCTGCCCATACTGGTGTGGCGGCTACAATATCAATCTTACAAGCCCGCTACTGGTGGCCAGGCATCTACAAAGAGACCAAGCAGTATGTCCTTTGTTGTGACATCTGCCAACAAATTAAAGTTTCAGCTGCCAAACGTCCGCCGCAGACACCCCTCTTGATTTCAAATAAACCTTTACAATGTGTGTACCTGGACCACTGTAGTCCTCTAACACCGGATAGTGCATACAAGTATATTTTGGTCGCTGTTGACTCTTGCTCCAGATTTCTATGGGTGTGGCCACAACACTCGGCTGATGCTCGGACTGTTATTAAAGATTTGCGAGCTGTTATCAAAAATCGGTACATATGCAGTTGCGGCTTTACACTCAGACCAGGGCCCTGCTTTTGCCTCAAGGGCATTCAGGGACGCCATGGCTTCGTTGGGGGTCCAACTCCAGTTCTCGTCTCCATTTCATCCTGAGGGAAATAGTGTCGCGGAGCGATTAAACCGTGATTTAAAGCAATCCTTAACAGCCAGAGTCTTAGGTACGGGTTGTAGTTGGCCTAATCACCTGTCTGGAGTTCAGAGAGCACTTAACAATCTGCCTAGAAGGTCCCTGGGGGGTCATACTTCATATGAGTGCTTTTTTGGAACTCAAATGTATGTTCCAGATCTTGATGGCCCTGGCGTGGAGGCGGCAGAAACACCCTTTGACATAAATGAACGTGTCACTGTCTTACAGGATTTATAAGAGTTCCGTGATGACAATTCTTCTATCAGTGCTGCCTCCACAGGAATCAAGGATGTACCTGTAACACCTACCGTCTTGATTCCTAGAGTCCGGGATCTAGTATGTGAAAAGGTTGCTGTGAAAAAGGAATTTGGTCCTTCTTCTCGAGCACCAGTCCCAGTCTTGGGAATACATGATACCAGAACTGTAATTCTACCACTGTTGGCAAGTGCCAAAGAAAAACGTTTTGTCTCCATTGACAGTGTCAAACTACACCATGTGGCTGATCCTGCACAGCAGACCAAGAGGAACAACCAGTAGTTCCCAGATCCCTCTCACTACTGGTCAAGAAGTTCCTCTACAAGTTGTGAGCAGCAACACCGACACCTCTCTCAGCTTGGGAAGGGTGGAAAATGATCTTGCATTGGCTCCACTAACATCAAATAGTACAGAAGTAATTGATCGATTTGATACAGCTTCAACACAAACGGATGTTGCTATTTATTCTGTGCCACCGCAGGAAACACCAACTTCACCAACTAACACTGCTCCAGTTTTTGCACAAACTGCTTCTGGAGACTTTGCAGCCATCAATGACGACGTCTCAGACTCATTTGCCTCTTCAACATCTGAACTGTCAAAATACATAAGCTAATGAACTGGCTTAAAATAACATACTTTGTTCTTCCATGGAACTATCTTTCCTTGACTGTACTTGCTTTTCTACTTTGGATTGGTTTTGTCATAACTTTCTTTTTGTTAATACATGGTCATTTTCTTCCTGAAAAATCAACAGTTGAACTGGAGGATGAGGTCTCAAAACCACATTTCTCATCACACAAGGTCCGAAGAGACTTGTCTTTTGTGAACATTTCCGCAATACCAATTCCCGATGGGATTGTTTGGTATAAAGTAACTTTTGATATATACGGCCCTAGGGAGGTCATTCAAATACCAGATGTGTTCAAACTCTCAATGAATGATATAATAATACCAGGCATTATTTCTGATGATTGGGATGTGAAAACAGTTGATTATTTGTTGACTGAATTGCAGTATTATACTGTATTTGAAAACGAAGATGTTTATCAATCTAAAGAAAATTATGGTGATATGTTTTGCTATAATTCCTATGGACACCATTTTATACACAGAGCAAGCAGTCTCAAAACTGTTTTTAAGTATACACAATGGGAACATTGTCCAGCTCCACCGCAAGGGAGTTCCAAAACGTATTCTGAAACGTTTACATATTTTTCTGGGCATGATGTTACAAATGCCGAGTCGTATTATTTTAAATTGCCACCTACGGAAAACATATGCATGTGTATTGACAAATACGAAATTTATATATTTGGATACCTTTGTTTCCCAGTTGACTATAGAAGGCTATGAATATTGGCTGAAGTCGATTGACTTAAAAAGTGTGTGAGGAACTAGAAATTGGCATATAAGGGGGAAGGAAGCTTTATTCAGAGCATGCCTGATACCTTTACAAATGATATTCTTAAATGAAACAGTACAACAAACAAGTTGTCTAGGCTTGGCAAAGATCAAAGAATTCAACAAGCCCAGTATACCTGCCCCTGCAAAATTTTATAAATGGCGAAAATATACAAATGCAACTGAAGCTCAGCTCGACGAATGGGTCCAGAATGGTACATTTAATGTTTCACTGACCTGTCCTGGCGGGTGGTTATTGTGGCCAGTAGATACCAATGGGTGTCACAAATGTTTTATTAACTCCTCGGGGGGCTTTAGAACTAATAGGCTGGACCCTTGCTATATATCATCTGAACATGCGGGTATAGTAACGACATACAGTGTAGGGAAACTATGCCAGCAATGGTTAAGAACTTCCTCACTAGATGCAGTTAGAGAGCACCTCAGTCTCCTGTATAATAATACAGATTTACAGGACTTTTTGTTAGGCCCCAGAAAACATCGCAGAAAGTGTTTCTTTCATAAAGTATATAATGAAATTTGGAAGCTTTCCCAACAAGAAGCAGCTGCCCTTTTAAGGCAAATAGACCAGGAAAATCTAAAAAAGGCATTAGCTGTTGTGGATAATGTGATTAATACCCTGTCCACCCGGATATACACTTTAAATAACATTGTTTCTTCTGCTATAGACATTATACAAACAGATATGTCTTCCTTATAACACGGACAGAGTAAGCTAAGGTCCATTGTGCAGTTGAATTGGACACTTCAAACACTGAATACGGGTCGTGTTCCCTGGCAGCATGTCAGCGCAAGGGAAATATTTTTTTCCTTTAATTTAACGCGACAACAACAACTAATGGCTAAGAAAGAAGCGACTTATGTCACGTTAAACATCGAGAAATTAGAAAAATTGTCTTTTACTGTGGCCAAAATACCGTCTGCTGAATGGTTGATACACAAGGTCATCAATCTGACTATTTCCACACTTCAGTTCACCTCTTGTTTAAAACACATTCCAGTAGGCAAATATTAAAGGTTGGGAGATAGTTATATCCATGAGGTATGGGAGCTTCCCTTCTTGTACAAATGTCTCAGTGGCATGAAAGAGGTCTTTCTTAGTGGCAGTGAATGTGAGACTTCAGTCAGCCATTCAATGGTTTGTAAACAGCTGTCCTTGCATGGGGCATGTAACGCGTCTGCAGTGAATTTAGCTTGTTATCTGAAGGGAGTTCCTCTCCCCTTGATTCAGGTGCTTTCAAACATCAGCTATGTTCTCCTCAATGGTGAAGACTGTTGTGGGAAGCGAGCCGGAATAGTTTATTTTGTTTCGGTCTCTAAGATTGTTGTATGCTGCGGGAACGTACTGTGTGCTCCCACTAAAATAAAACAGGTAGCAGGTAGCAGACATTTGGCCTCACATTGCTACTTCTAATGTGAATTTTGACAAGCTGAGCAGACTCAAGGTTTTATTGTTTCAAAAGCATGTGGCCCTTACATCTACACGTGAGACCTACGCACTTCAGGTGGCAAGGTCATTAGCAGAGATACAGTCCATTTTAAGTACTAGCTTTCCAAGAGACTTTGGTGAACTCATGGGACAGATATTTAATGCGCCCAGTACTACTGGATTCGCAAATTTCTTTAAGGCTGTTGGTTCTGGTTTCGTTGACACCTTCTCCTCCATATTCGGTTTAATACCATCAGCCATTCATTCAATTTTCTCCAGTATTTTCGGGGGATTTCCAATAACTTTGGATATAATTGTTGGCGTTTTGCTGTTGCTATTTTTTATGCGCAATGGCTGTCCCACCGCAACAAGGAGGACTGAATGCGCTCCCATCATCGTAGCTGTGTCGTGAACGCATGATGCAGTATTTTGGAGCAAGGCTACAGCAAGATAGGTTGCTGATGAATGTGGTGTAAGTTTAGTCTCCAATATTCGTAGAACACATGCATCTTTACGCAGGGACATTTTCTTAGAACATCAGCTGTTTTAGTATAAAAACACTTCCTTGTCCTTACATGTTAGAGGGAGATTCCAGCCAGAGAACCACAACTGTATGCTTATTGCTGAATGCTTCGCTACAGATGCTAATGCAGACTTCAGGCCTTTGCTCAGGTATGGGGGATGATGTCTTCTCAGGAGAACCTGAAGGACAGAATTAGAGCTTAATACGCTGTGCTCTATTATAGCCTAGGTAGGAATTATTCTATTGACTGTGGTGACAATATGGTAGCGTTATTTTTATGCTTCACTCTCCTTGTCACAATTTTAATACTATGATGTTGTGTCGTCCTGGTTATTGCAGCTCACACTTTGCTATCTAAGATGCAGTTGCTTCATTAAAATCATTATTGAAACATATACTGCCTCTGTTTGTCATTGTATAAATGAGACTAATGTAATTGAGAGAAATGGATGAGACCTGAGTGACCACGGCTTCCCTGAGAAACCAATTATGTTGTGCGCTTGGCTTCCCAGTCATCCCTGCCCCTGGGTAGAGGTGAGGCACTGCTAGTTAGCCAGAGCAAAACCCAGATTGGAGCGGCAGGGTGTTACCTGCAGTGGGTCAGACTTAGTCTCCCACACCGCGGGCGATTCTGTCGCTCAAAGTCCAGTAGTCTCATTAGAATAATGAGAACCTATGCGACAACGCACTGAATACAAATGCTTTAACCCCCAACACTCAGGGCTCTGCAACACTTATTGGCTTCATATAGAATATTTCCAAATCACTTCCTCTACCTGCCTGTCACCTAAACATGGGCTATGACAGGAAACCACTGACCAGAAGGATAATGTGATACCATGCTGATGAACTCTCAACCTGTTTTGTGTTTGCACTGATTTGTTATTACAGGGTGCTTGTTACTCCTGACTTACTCTTTTTGCCACACTTTTGTAACAAATAAAGAATGTTAGCTATCTAGTTGCTTATTAGAATACTATGGGCTTGGCAGAGGTCAAGGTCTCAGACTTGGATACTTGAGGACAGGGAGGAGGGTGCGGAGGCATCAAGTTGACCAGG
Organism: Pleurodeles waltl; assembly: GCF_031143425.1. Lineage (NCBI taxonomy): Eukaryota > Metazoa > Chordata > Amphibia > Caudata > Salamandridae > Pleurodeles > Pleurodeles waltl. The sequence continues at coordinate 333,632,260 of NC_090443.1, forward strand.
CTGGGCAGGTGGGAGGGGCAGTGGCAGCACAATGGACCATGGAGGGCATGGGAAATGGGGGCAGGGACAACAAACCAACCATGTAGGACAGTCAAGAGAGGCTGTGACACTATAACAGACCATTGAGGGCAAAATGAATAGGCAGTGGCAATACAACCATATATGCCTAAAATCTCAGAAAGGCTTCATCCATTGTTTGCTCGGTCCTGGGTCCCCAAAATTACCCGTTGGCGCTACTTGGCGGCTGCGAACTGCGCCAGCTTACTGGAAACTAACTACACGATACACAGCCTCATCGATGTCATACGCGTCCAATATACCACTGAGCGGACTTCCTACACCCTCAGGAACTATCACAGCGGCTATGCTCCGAGTCTGGGAACAGCAAGGGCCCCATACACTTGGAGACTTGTTTGAGGATGTCATGCTAATGCCGCACTCGGACTTTGTGCAAGTACATGGTCTGTCTGAAACTCTCTTTTTAACCCATGCTAACCCATACTGTCCTATGTAGGCAATAATTGGGAACCAGAAGGCACTGAACCAATAACACACAAACCCCTGCAGGCTCTTCACACAATAGGATACGGAAGGCATCTTATTAGATGGCTATATCGAGGGATCCAAGCACATCTCAACACTTCTCTGGACCCGCTTAAAACTAAGTAGGCAACTGATATAGGAAGAGACATTACTTCTAAGTAGTGGACTTTTCTATTACAGTATGCTAAAAAACGTGTCCTGCAACACTAGATTCAAGCTGATACAATTTTACCTTTTCCAACGAGCATACCTTACTCCACACAGACTCAATATGACGTATCACACGACAACGGCGCAATGCCCTCGGTGTCATACTACTGATGCCGACCTTCTCCATATGATCTGGTCGTGTCCGTCCCTCTCATAGTACTGGGCCACAATAGGAGCCACTTTGATAGAAACCACAGGGGCAACTGTGGAACTGACGTCTGCTTATTTCCTCCTGGGGCTGCACCCTAAAACACGAGGCTCTACAGTAACTCCACAATTCATGGACCTGGCTATGCTATTGGCGAAGCAGCAGCTGTCGAGGTGCTGGAAGTCTCCCCATGCCCCATCTGTTCTTTCATGGAGGGCGGAAGTGCTGCACTGGGGCCAGGCTAAAAGTTTGGCTCTCCGGCACGAAGAATACAGAGGAATGAGAAGGAAACCAATATCACCAGAGTGGGACACACTGATGGAAACGTTTAGGGCATAGAATGAGGTATAGGAGTTACTGCACTGGGACTAGCAGCATCCCTCGTTGTGCACTGAGAGGGAGTGGGAATCCTGAGTTTTAGACAAATTCCGATCCGAGAAGCTTTCATCCTCGTCTCCCCCCCTTTTTCTTTTTGCTCCACACAAGAACGCGGATGACTCGTAAATGGTGGCAATGTTATCAAAAAGACTACACACGTAGGCCCCCACCTTCTAGGGGAATCATTTCTGAGCGGCCCAATGGTACTTGCGACCCATGTGACTTTACTCATATAATTAGTGACAGAAGTGGCTTGGGTGGGGGGGGAGTTTCGAGGATGGAGTTGATGTTCTTCGCTAACGTTACATAACACAAGAATGCTTAGCTCCACCTAATGATCTGAGGATTGGACCTCTCCTTTCCATTACTGTTACGTATGTCGAGATACTTGGTATATACAATGCTTGTTGAACCATACTAACATTGAAAAACAATACAATTTTGTTTATAAAAATATGCCTAAAATCTCCTCTTTTTCAATGTAAGTCAATGGAGAAAATCAATGGGGAAGATCAATTCCCCAGGTTAGTTTTTTTCAAAACCTTACCCAGTTCACAATGTTGACAAGTATGGTACATTGGATCACAGAAGGCGGGAGCAATGGGGTATGGGCAGGGACTCATATAACAGAGGGCAGGATGGAGATGGGCAGAGGCACCAAACTGACCTTACAGGGCAGGGGTTGCAGCAGCACAATACACCACATAGGGCAAGGGGGGTAGTGCTGCACAACGGGCAATGGAAAGCAATAGGGTAGGGGACAGGGCCATGCACATGGACAACAGAGAGCAAAGGGGAAAGAGGAAAGGGCAGCAAGGTGACCATACTGGACAGACAGGACGGACAGTTGCAACATAACGGACCACGAAGGGCAGGAGGGAGGGTGCAGGGACACAACAACGGCCCAGACAAAGCAGGAGGGAAGGGATAGGGGTCTGCACATGGAAAACGGTGGGCAGGGGGCAAGTGGACAAGGAGTCCAGGCAGGAGCAGCAAGCTGACCATGGAAGGCAGGCACGATGGGCACTGAAAGCACAACACACCATGGAGGGCAACAGTGAGACTATAGTGGCATAGATACAGACAACGGAGGGAGGGTGAGAGGTGGGGTCAGAGGCAGCAAGATGACCACACAGGGCAGGTGGGAGGGGTTGTGGCAGCACAGAAGACCATGCATGGTAAGCGAAGGGTTAGTGGGAGCACAACGGCCATGGTAGGCAAGAGGGAGTGGGCAGAAGCATTCCCAAAGGACCATGGAGGACAGAAGGGAGAGGTAGGGGCTGGACACAGACAAGAGAGGGCAGCGGAAGAGGTTTCACAACAAACCACACAGGGCTGGCAGGATCAGCAGTTGTAGCACAACAGAGCATGGAGGGCAGAAGGGAGTGGAAGCAGAATGGACCATGGAGGACAGGAGAAAGGGGATAGGAGAAGGCAGAGTGGAGGTGGCAGGGACAGGCAGCATCCATCTAACCAGGCTAGGCAGGTCGGAGGGGCAGTGGCAGCTCAACAGAACACTCTGAGTAGATAAGAGGGGCAGTGGAAGGTCCATGGATCATGGTCGGCAAAAAGGAGGGAGCAGGGGTATGCACACGGAGGGCAGGGGGAAGGAGGACAGGGGCAGCAAGCTCAGCACAGGCTAAGCAGGAGGGCAATGATGGTGTATAGAATTGGTCAATGGAGGGCAGGAGGAGTGGGTAGGGATATCAGGCTTAATGGAGGGCAGTGGCAGCCCATGGGACCATGCAGGGCAGGAGGGAGGGGGCTGGTGCATGGACTCGGACAAAGGTTAGGGAGGAGGTGGATGGGGCAGCAAGCTAACTGTTCAGGGCAGGCTAGACGGGCAGTTGCAGAACCACAACCACACAGGACTGTAATGAGGGAGTAGGGACATGGACTTGGACAATGGATGGAAAGGGAGGGTGGGCAGGAGCTGCAATTTCTTTTGGGGGGCAGCACGATAAAGGCCAGACCCTGCATCTAACCCTCCCGTGCATTGAGATGGCCACTTTATTTAACATTAAAAAAACTAGAAATTCTGTGAAAAACCAAAGGTTACAGGGACATTATAGTTAGCAAATAACAGAAAACAAGCATTGACAATAGGTCTCACTTTCAAGAGTTAGAGCTAGTGGTGTTGTAAAATCTGATGTCTTTTACCTGTGTGTTATGGAGAGGAGTGGATGTATGTGGTGTGGAGTGGAATTATGTGGGTTGGATTTGAATTGTTTGTTGTGGAATTGTGTGCCTTGGGATTGTGTTGTGTGGAGTGGATGTGTGGGGTGTAATTATGTGGCATGACGTGCAGTGCAATTATGTGGTTTGAGCGTACTGGAATTATGTGGAATAGGATTGTGTGTCACGGGGTTTAATTATGTGGAATGGTATTTCGTTTTGTGTAGTGGTATGTTGTAGAGTTTAATTGTGTGGTGAGTTGCTGAATTTTTTGGCATGATGTGGTATTCATTGGTGTGGATTGGATGTTGTGTAAATGTGTTGTTGGGTTGAATTATGTTGTGTGGAATGGAAATGTGTGGAGTGGAATTGTGTTTCGTGGAACTGTGTGGCGATGAGTGAAATTATGCTGATTGGAATTATGTGGCATGATGTGGAGTGTATTTATGTGGATTGTTGCTGCTTGGCACCAAATGAACTTAAAAGGCAGGTTACCTTTCAGATACCAGGAAAGCAGTTGTAAAAATGCGTAAACTTTAATAAGACTGAGGGCTGCCTTTCATCCCACAGGAACGCACATCATTCATTCAATAAAAAAATCACCTGTTTGTGTGTTTATATTGCATCCGGAGCTTTTGAAGGACGATGTTAGGTACTCCACCTGGGAAGCAGATCAGAGGAACCTACGAAGAGTGCGAGCAGATGTGAGAGGGGTACTGATGAGAGAATTTTAGTGTGGTCCTCCCAGCTGCATGGGTGCAAAGAAAGCAGACCTTTGTAAACGCTGATTTACGCGCAACCGCCATTAAAGAAAAAATTGGCTTTACATTCCAGCAAATGTAATAAAACTAACAACACAATATGCTCCAGTTCCAATATAAACACACAAAGGTAGTTTCTAAAAATAAATGTATGCACAACTGCAACATCGAACCAAAAACAATAATGTTACAGGCCAGGAAGATAAGGTTTTTCTTTTAAATTAAGAAAGAGATAAAGAGTTGGGTGGACAGTGTGATCCCAAATTAAGCCGGATATTGTACTATATTGAAAAAAATTAGAAAAATAACCACAAATAAATGAACTCAAAAACAATTCTTTGAATAGTGACATTTTAAGGTCAGGTCTATGCTGTGCGTAGCAGAAGTACAATGAACCATTGGGGAGGAGGGAACAACACCACGACACCGTTGCTTTATGGAAAACGTCGCTTTATTGGAACAGGTGCACTTACAAACTTAGGGGTGACCGCCAGGGCCAACGACCGCGGAAGCACCGCCAACAGGCTGGCGGTGCTTCCTGGGCCATTCTGACCGCGGCGGTACAGCCGCGGTCAGAAAAGGGGAACCGGCGGTTTACCGCCGGTTTACCCCTGGCCCAGGGAATCCTCCATGGCGGCGCTGCTTGCAGCGCCGGCATGGGGATTCCGACCCCCTTCCCGCCATCCTGTTCCTGGCGGTAAAAAACGCCAGGAACAGGATGGCGGGAACGGGTGTCGTGGGGCCCCTGAACTGCCCATGCCACTGGCATGGGCAGTGCAGGGGCCCCCTAACAGGGCCCCACAAAGATTTTCAGTGTCTGCTTTGCAGACACTGAAAATCGCGACGGGTGACACTGCACCCGTCGCACCCCTGCAAATCCGCCGGCTCCATTCGGAGCCGGCTTCCTCTTTGCAGGGGCTTTCCCGCTGGGCCGGCGGGCGATCTCTTGGAATGACCCCCTTAATTCCTTGGCCTTTGCCTTACAAAACTAAAACCTCACTAGACATCGAAAGCACCTAACTAAATTATCCTCCCCCCTCCCCTACCCCATCCTCCCCCTCCCTGTAACCTTATCCTGACCTCCTTCGCTTCACTCTTGTTTTACCTATATCCCTATCAGACCCGCTTGTTCTCCTCCTGAACGCTAATGTCAAGCTTCCTAACTGCCCGTCGGGACCTGCTGCTGTTCCCCCACCCACTACCTAAAATTGTCCTGCCATCTTCACCATCCGCACGTTTCGGTACCTGCAAACTCTCCTCGCCTCCGCCACCAGAAAAATCCAACCCTGGCCTTTTTCTGCCCGCCCCCCATCTACGTCTCCCGCAACATCATTCTCAACATGTCCTTCAACCGCAAAAGGTAAAGTTCCATTCCCATGAAGAATAAATGGACCCCATCATCTCTAAAAAATTCCACATCCTCAAAACGCAAGTCCTTGTGTTGCATATATGTCATACCCTTGTCCAAACAGAAACTTTTAATTTCTTTATTAAGCTTACGTCTGGCCCTCTCAATGGCCCCTGGTTTCTTCGCCCCTCTCCACACCTGCCGCGGAACAAACCCTATAAAAATAACCTGCAAATCCCTCTTCATATCCTTTATAAGATCCAACCCTGTTTTGACCACCAAATTGTTCTCCCCCAAATGCAAACACAAAACATCCGGACAGTAAACCCCCCGCGAGACCCCTGCAAACGTGATAAGAGCTCCTCCCACCTCATACCGCCCTTAATAATCCAGCGCACCTGATACTGCTCTATATCCAACCCTACGTTTTCCCCTATAACCGTCCGTCGTGCTTGGTGCTGTACCCATTTTACGAAAGAATGGCCGAAGACCCAGATCCCAATGTAAGCCACCTCTAGATCTGCCACCACACCTGGAAAAGAAACAGAAAATTTGCAAAAATTCCCCATCGAAATGTTCCTCCCTCTAACATATCTCTTGAAACAATCTAACTTCCACCTCCCAAAAGACATGAGCTCCTCCCTGCTCTAACCCTTCTGCCCGCTTCTGTAGCCACCCCAATCCTAAAGGAGTGGGTTCCAAAATGACACGGGTCCTGCCCGAACGCCGCCAGCCACTTCCGCATCAATGCCAATAACTGGGCTGATGTGGCCCTGCTCCCATTGCTATGAAGAAATACCGCACCAGACCGATCACTAGTTTGTTTCATCCACCTACTCCCCAGATTGAAAGGGCAGATCGAAGCAGCTGGATACCGCCTGAGAAATACAACCACCCCTCTGTTCTGTTTTTGCAGAGCTACACCCGACCTCCCCAATGGACTTCCTTCCAACAAATACCTGGCTTCTGCACCGAGCCCAGCAATTCAGACACCCTAAAAGCGCTGAAAAACAACCAAGCCATGAGGTTTTGAAAAAGTAGAGCCTCTCCCTCATTAAAGCAGACGTCTTTCATGCTACCGGGCAAGTCCTTCAATAAGCACAATGACACAGGGCCCCGAATACGACCCTGACAACCACCTTCCCTCGTCACGTAGCTGGCACCAGCAAATTCATTACCAATCAAAACATCCTCGAATGCCTATGTTCCATAGAGCTTCTTACATTGCCGTCCTGAACAATTCTGTGCCCGTGACTAACCCATGGGATCTGTCCCACTGTGAACGAGACAAAGCATCCGCAATGTCATTGTTCACTCCTGGCACATCACGTGCCCAAAACAAAATATAATTCTTCAAACACTGCAGCACGAAAGCCCGAAGCAACTGTAGAACCTGGACCTCCCTTGCTGACTGCATGCTTACTAAATGTACCACTGCCATATTGTCCACTCTAAACAATACCTTCTTGTGCCGCAACGCACTCCCCCACAGGCACACCGCTACCACCAATGGGAAAAGCTCTAAGAATGCTATGCTATGCCCTCTATTCTTCCACTCAAGCGGCCACTCCTCCTCACACCACCTGCCCTGCCAATAAATGCCAAAACCAGTGGACCCGGCCGCATCAGAAAATATCTGAACATCCCATTCCCACTCCTGCCATGCCTTCTGTGGAATTCCATTAAATTACTCCAGGAACGTGTTCCACATACAAAGGTCCTCCCGTTCCCCAGCCTCGAGGCGTACATGATGGTGGGGCAATGACTTCCCTACTAAAGCCAAAGCCAGCCGTCGACAAAACGTCCTCCCCGCTCGAACCACCCTGCTTGCAAAATTCAGGTTACCCAGCAATACCTGCATCTTCCTCACTGTTACTTTACATTTGCTCAACATCTCAAGAATCTTGTAGATCACGTCCACCCTCTTATCATCCGGCAGTCGCGCCGTCGCTGTCACCATATCCAACTCAATTCCCAGAAACGACAATGACGTACAGGGCCCCCCTGTCTTTTCGGGGACCAAGGGTGCACCAAGGTCCCCCATGACTTCCTGAAATTGCTGTAACACTTCTGCGCACCGCGGAAAATCCCCCGGTGCTGCAAAAAATAAGTCATCAAGATAATGCGTCACTTGGACATGTCCAGACACTGCCGTGAAAATCCATTGCAGGCACGTGCTGAAACATTCGAAAAGGGCACAAGAACTCGAGCAGCCCATAGGAAGTGCCTTGTCCACATACCAGCACCCACGAAATTGAATCCCCAGCAACTCAAAATCATCCAGGTGCATGGGGAGCAAACGAAAGGCCGACTTGATATCTGTCTTCGCCATCAGTGCTCCGGGCCCTAAAGCTTCCACCATGTCAATAGCCACGTCAACCGACACATAGGACACCTTCGTGACCTCCTCTGGGATAAAATTGTTAACAGAGGCGCCCTCTGGCCATGACAAATGGTGAATCAAACGATACTGCCCTTTTTCCCACTTGGGAACCACACCAATAGGGGACACAATAAGGTTCTGCATCAGCGAATGTAAAAAAGGGCCAGCCATGCGACTTTCCAACACTTCCTTCTCCAATTTGCTGCTAGCAAGCGCCTCTTTGCCCAGCCGGAACCCCTGCGAAAATTCCCGTATCAGCAAGTCTGCGCCCAAAGGTCTGTCATAAGCCTGCAACCAAAAAGCCAGTCTGTCCACCTTAACCAGAGTATGCGCCCTTTCCCGTAGGGCCCTGTCTAAACCTCTGTCCATCTCGACCACTCGCTCCTGATTGCTGCCCACCCCAAGAGATCTGTTGTTGCCCTGCCACTGCTCCTGTATGTAGGGGCTTGCTGCCCGGAACAGTGTATAAGATGGTGCCGTCCTGAACACTTTTAGCACTCGTGCCGGAATTTACAATTTTCCCAAGTGCAGATCCCTTTGTTGTAGTCCCAACACGCTCCCGATCGCCCGTTTGCTACTGTACCTGAACTTGACTGGCTGGCGCTCCCGACCCCAACCCCTTGGGTGGGGCACTCCCGAAAGGGCCGGTAAGTAATGGGCAGCTCACTGGCCGTAAATATTGTCTTACCAAATTTGGCCAGGCCCATGGTGTGTTGCCACAGGTCCGCATCTATATCCCCCCACTTAACCTCTGGCTCTGCTGTCATTCTCGCCCTAAACTCCTCATCCTACTGCTGCCATGCATACCCACTGTAGTTGATTTGCGCCTTCCGAATTATGTCCATATACTTAAAAAGCGCTACTGATCGCTCCGGAAAACGCTCGCAATAGACGCTTGAGAAGATCAGAAATGCCGCCGTCCAATTTTCATTATTAACAGGCACTTTTGGCTGCTTAGCGAGCTCAAACTCCTCTTCCTTGGAGCCCTCTTTTCCCCATACCTCCCTGTGCAGCAGTTTCAAAACCTCCACATACTCCCCTTTCCAAATATTTTCTTTAGTTGACTGCATCAGATGCGCTCCCAAAGGCTTAGCAGTGCCCATGTACGGCAACCTCGCCCGTTTTGATGATGGCTGCTCCGCCTTATCCCCCTGTTGAGTGTCACCATCTTGCTGTGAACCGCCATCACCTGACCCAACCCCCATGACTGTCGCCTGAGCCTCCTTGTCCCCTTTTACGGGTCCAACAGATGTCACCCCGCTGCCTGTTACCTCCCCCGCATCCAACACATATACACCTTTTACCAATCGCGCTGCCCCGTCCCCAATTCCTCTTTTGCCTCCATGGCTACTGACACCATATGTCAATGTTGAGCTGATTCCTTACCTGGAGACAACAACGGGGGCCGCTCCTGTGCCTTCCACCTCACCAGCTGGGTTCCTTCAAATGCCATGCCCGCCGACCGTGGCTGAACCTGCCGTGCCTCCTGAAACGACTCAGCAACAAAATTAGCAGCTACCCCCCCACCCCTGCTGTCCGCCCACCACTCCTCTTCCTCCCCATCCTCTAAAAGCTCCCCTTCCTCTATACTGTGCTCCTCAAAATCCGACTCACACACCTCGTCACCAAATGCATCTTTCCCCTGCAACCCCGCTGCAGAGCTTCCTAGCTGCCGCCACTCACCACTCGAGACAGCTTCTGCATACTGCACACAGAGTCCCTTCTGTATACCTGACGGGCCTGGACGCTGCTCCCTAGGGACGGCGACGCCGGCAGGCACAAAACCCATACCTTCACACCACCCCCTGGGAGCATCCGCAGCCCCTTTCCTCCTTGCTGGTGCTTCTGTTGACGGTCTCCAGCCAGCCGCCCTGGGCTCCGCCTTCTCTTCCCGCCAGGGTCTCAGACCCGCACACTACTCGCCTGGCTCACCACATCCAAGATCCACCTCTCCCTGCCAACAAAGGTCCGATGTGCCGGGTTGAGCACCGCCCCTTACCAGAAGCCCGCTAGATGGCCTGAAATACTCCCCCTCAGGATACCCCCAACGTGCTTGGCTCCCCTGGAAAACCCCCAGTTCCTTCCCTTCCCTCCTTCGTATATGCGCACCGGGAACTTACATCTGGGGGGGAGAGGAATCAATGTCCTCCCAAGCCCCCCCACCTATCCACCTCACTCTCACCCTCGCTGTCGCTAGCACTCCACTCTAACATGGTGGGCCACTTCCTAGAAATGGGCACCATGGGGTCCCCTGCCACATTGGGCCCCATAATATCTTCCCCAACACCACCTGTCGTATGGTTCAAAACGTGTTGCTAACCCCTTTTTTGGCAGGCAAATCGATTGTGTTCCCTCTCTCCCGTACATGGCCGTGAGCCTCGCCCCCTTGCCGCTCCAAAATCACCATCTCATCTCCAATGGGAACGCGAGGCCCCCGAAGGGGCCCGCTGATCAAGGGCTGCATTCCTCCAAAGACCGAGGCCCCTCCCTCGTTCCCTCACCTTGCCTTGAGGCATTAAAGAAAAGGCAGCGCTGAGGCCGGTTGCCCGGGCGATGTTCACGGACGCCTTTTGGCTCTGCGCCGGGGCTACGCGATGCGCTTTCCCTGCCCTGCCTTTCCGCTGCCGAAGGCCACTCCCTGCTCCACAAACCACCTGTCCCGCCCCTTTTACCGCAGCCCCCCCGGGACCCTCCCTTGTTTCCTCACCTGCTCTGCCTTCCTTCCGGGGCGCGGCAGCGAGCACGCCAATACCACCGCCGCGACCCCTTGAGACGCCTTCCTAGCCGGGCGCAATGCTCTCAGGGCCGCCCGATTTACGAAGTCCATCCACCCGCCCTTCTCCAGGAGAGCGAGCGCCCTCCGTACACAATCGCCCTCCATAAAAGCAAAGACCCGGTAAGCCGCCAAGTAACCTGCTCCTGACGTGTGTTGTATTGTTGTTGTTTTTTTGTTTGTTTGTTTTTTAAAACAAGCATGAATCGCAAAAATGCCTGCGAAGAGGACGAATAAAAAGACACCCAAAAAGCGGACCGGCCACTGTGTCACCAGTTGACAAAATACCCCCTGCCCAAAAACAGCCCAAGATATGCCAACTGCCACCGTGGGCCCTACCACCCTCCCCAAAGACCACGGGGGGAAAAACCTCATTCATTGGGGAATCCCCACGGGACCCCATTATTGTGCTTATGCAGCACTTGCCGCTTTGCAATCACAGACTGCAGGGATATCAGTGTTTCCTCAGAGCCCCTGTCTTTTTTTTTACTTTTGTGGGATCCGTGTTTCAATTGGTGTACTGGCCTTAGCAATTTTGTAACCAGTTTCCTGAAACTGATGTATATATCCAAACTTACTTCAGAGCAGGAAATAAACAGGGAGAATAAATCACAAAGAACAGATAGATGTATTGTTGTGTCCTTCACTTCAGTCCCAATGGCTATGGGCAGTAAATTAACATTTCAGTAAACCAGAGCTCTCTTGGAAAATACTGAGGCCAAAAAAGACCTTTTCAATTAGCCCCTCAAAACTAGACCCAGATTATTGCTGATTTTTAGGAACATAGACAATAGGGCAAATAAATGAATAGTAAAGCACCCTAGCTCAAACAAAGCAATCGTAGTGCTTGATGACGCATTGCAGCCACAGACAGTGATGGGACTTTTTTGCAGACATCTTTATTTAAATGTTGTACATTGCCCTGAATGTAAAGAACTATAGATTTAAAACGTATAGCACTGGATGGTAATTTAATGATTATAACTGCTTATGTGGTTCAGGGTCCGAATTCATCTTGTTTAAAGAAAGGAAGTTGGATAGCCAATTGAATGTGGTATTGTCACTAGCCATGGGGCATTAGTGATAAATAGCAGCCCCCACTACAGACAATGCCCAGGAGCCAATGAGTGCCTTAAATGCCAAAGAAAAGACCCCAAGAGACTCTGCCTCTTACAAGACTGTGTCTGGGGTTTTAGTCATTGGTAAGAGACAGCTGGGGGCTTTGACGCTAAGGATAGAACATCTAGGATCTACTCCAGTAGTTCCCAACTTGTGGTCCGGGGACCCCTGGGGGTCCGTGAAGCCTTCTCAGGCGGTCCGCGACTGCTTAGAAAATGAAATAATATTAACAAATTAGGTCCCCAGCTTTCAGTAATGACTCAGTGGGGGTTCTCCAGATTCTAATAAAGATTCAGTGGGGGTCCCCGGGCTCCAGTTATGATAAAGTGGGGGTCCACAGAAGTCAAAAGGTTGGGAACCACTGATCTACTCCATTGCTTAACAAGGAGATCTTAGAATGGGAACGTTGCAGTGCGCTATGGGCAGTGATGCCGGCTTCCCAAGTGTTACTGTGATACATGGTAATGGTAATCAACCAACTATTGAAGGACAGAAGGTATAGCCGACAATACCAACAAGCATTTGTAATGCAACGGGTCTCGCATTTCTCCGAGTTAGAGCTATTAGCAGTTGTAAACTCCCAACCGTATTTTTCTTGCCACATTAAATGGAAAAAAAAAGCGATCGCACTGCTACAGTTCACTCGTAGTGAAACCTATTGCAAAAGTGCAATTAACTATGTAACATGGTCGATGTCAAGAAAAGAGCTCCACTTCTGACAAACGAGATTGCGCTGCAAAAAAAGGTAAAAAGTAGTCCACAAACCGGACGGAAAACAGCAAGCCTCGTATGTTTTCAGTAATTCGTCGCTGCACTCGAGGAGGGCTAACCACCGGAAAAGGCATGACGTATGCATTCCTTCCACTAATGAAAGCAAGCAGATTTTAAAAGGCAATCCCACAAACCAATGAAAGACACTGACGTGATATGGACGGGGCTCCGAGCCCTTTTCTAACTACTAAAGCGTCTCGCAAGCGATACGCATGCTTAAGCGCATGCGACGCAGGCTGAACCCTAAAAATGTGACCTGAAGTCTACTGCAATGTCAGTGGCAAGTGCTTAACTTATAGGCTATTGGGCATAATGGCAACGCCTTAATGACATGACACTCTCTGGTGGTCCCATCTCTAACCCACAAAGCTTTAGAATATCTGTCCTTGGTTTTCCTTATATTAGCTTCTCAGCCTTTCATGTATGGAAATAAAGACTCACAGCTCTTTAAAACTAATAGCTCTGAGTGTGTACTGACTCTATTGTGCACGATTACTCTAGTTTGTTAGTGTATTTGACTTCTAAACCCACTATTGCTGCATCATTACCTTTAGAGTAACTAGTTTTGACAATATGAGTGCAATAGTAACTGAGGTCCTTGGACAACAATGATAGATGACACTAATTCTACCCAACATTACCATATGACGAAGAAAAAGAGATGCACAATAGACATGAACTAAAACATTATCACGAATGAGGACAGTTTCTAGCATGCACTACACATTGCATTGTTCACCGACTATGGGTTGGTGGTACAGTAAACATTGAGGTGGTGACTACATTACCTGAAATGGTGTTATGTTCCTCCTCTGTCAGTCTGAGCCCCACCTCTTTGTCAGGCTACGCCTGATGATCCCGCCAAGAAAGTGTGAGGCTTGCTGCAATGAGTATGGACATGAATCTTTAGGAAGCAACCTTTCTCTCTACTGTGGTGAACTAGGATCGCACCAAGAATTTTAATCTTACCCACAACGTTGGTAGCATTTACTGGTAACTCACTCTGTGTCACTGATTTACAGCCAACTCAAGGAGTCTGCGGGTCTGACAATTCCTGGCCATGCCTGGAACCTATGTGGTCAGTTTACTGATATTAAAAGCTGCAGGGATTGGACTAGGCGGGTTCACAGGTTATGCAGCAGGAGCTGCAGTACCATGTTTGACTATAGCTTTTGTTTAAAAAGGTTATTTTTATAAATTGAGGGTTGATGTTTGTGGAGAATTTAGATAGAGAAGATGCGACTTTTTAAGGCTCCTTCCCATAAAAGCATTGCCGTATTACAGGAGCCCCTGGTGCAGATTACTATTGGTTTGTAAAACATTTGCCCAGAGACCTAGTTTGTGATTCATTTATTTTAATGATTTCTGGAAAACGAAACAGAATGAGGACGTGTGTGTGTGTGTGAACTCCAGCAGGTATGGTTTGAAGAGGACATGGTGTGGGGGGATTTCCTGTGGGCGATATCACTTTTTTGATCTCTTTGCTTGAACGCACTGTGAATTTTTAATTGGATTCTTAATGAAACGTTGGGCGATACAAAACATGCATCAGTTGTGGGGTCCCCTTCATAGTCAAAAACCGGAGGCGAACACAGAATGGATTTGAAAAGCGCTAAGAAGCGGCCAGCTCTGGACGCTTCATGGCTCTTTTTAGGTTGGGATTGAAGAGCGGGGCACGAAGGACGGGGAGAAGAACGAGGGACAGGATGAAAAGAGACCGGGAGTTGTGAGTCTAAGGTAAACACATTTAAAAAAAAAGGTGTCTGGGAGAACACATCACCAACAATACAGTGATATGGAAACAGACACGACCAGCATCTACCACGCTCGATATGCTTGAGAAATGTGTGCAGTGTCTGCAAAATACGGCAGCTAGGAGCATTTGCAAGTTTGACGCATTGCTCTCTCGTCTGTTTGATCTCAGAATACCGAGCATTTATATGCAATTTATAAACAAGCCCCCAAACCTCGCGAGCTAAAAGAAGTACAACTCCTTTGTTCCAGGAGCCGTGGGAAAAACTTGAAAACTGTTACAAAGTCGAAGAGTCTGAACCAGAGAGAAATGGCACATTTGTCAGTGAGTTCGCACTAACCCGCAAAAGCGCTCATGTTTTGCATTACCCAAAATGTCTGATAACTAGGATGCGCACTGCACTCCATCTGTGCCCCTCGTGTTGAAGAGCAGGCTTTCTTTATCCCGGGAGATAACTGGACTGACGGCATAGCCACAGAGCACCAGGCTGTGTTTGTGGTAAGTTATGTGTGGGCTATGGCCCAGGTCACCAAAAACTAACACACACACTCTTCGTAGACTCTTCCGTGGAGCGGCTATACACGAGAACCCTAGCGTGGAGAGGATTGCGAAGGGGAGCAGCAGTGGAAAGCGCAGCCATTCCCAGCTGATACAAATATGCCACATATATATGTGTGTGTGTGTATATATATATATGTATATATATATATATATATATATAACCTAGTGGCAGTCGCAACTAGATAGTTATAGTTAGAACCATGTTTCTATTAAAAAACAAAAGCGTTTTTTGACTTTGGCACCATTTGACAAGTGTTCAAGAAATTTTCCAAAAAAGTGCCCCGGTGATTCTTGTTGCGAATGGAAAGTTTTGGGGTGATCCATCAAACAAGGGCCGAGAAAGAGGGAGGGAATCAAAAAAGTTACTTTTTCCATGTTAATTCCCATAGAACCTTTGAGCACGACTACAGCCCGAACCACTGGACGGAATTGCACCAAATGTGGCAGAAAGCTAGCTTTTGGTACACTGATTACTCTTTCTCTTTTTTGGGTGTAAATTCGTTAAGTAGTTTTGGAGCTATTAAAGGGAAAATAAGTTTGTATATCAAGGGACGCGGATCCTTTGCAATGCTTCGCGAAAAGAGACGAGCTTGTGCAGGGAAATGCACAGCTCTGATTGGCTGCCAACACTTCCAACAGGAAGTGTTGGCAGCTCTCTTGGGACTCCGCTTCAGCAGAGGGTAGAGACACCCTGACCCCTGATCTTTGGTGCTGGGGTCCTGAAGGGAGCCCCCCAGCCCCCACCCAAGGGCTAAAAAGCTATTTTAAAGTGTTTGCCACAAATTCGTGAAAATTGCATGCCCTAAAGGTAACCATAACTCACGCCGTCGCCATGCACTGCTAATTCCCCTACAAATTAGGCCACTCATGCCATCTTTCATAACATCATTGACAATTTCAATTTAATATTTGCAGTAAAACTGTGCATGGCGGGGGCGCAAGTTATAGTTAACTTAGGGCAAGAGTTATAGTTACTTGAGGTAACTCTAACTATAACTGGTGAATTTCTATGTTTTTTTATGTTTAAAATGTGAGCCTAACAATAACGTCCCTGTAACCTTTGTTTTTTTTACGTGAATATCTCCACTTGTAAACACAGCGATGCCTGACTGCACCTTACCGCTGGTGGGGCTTGATACGACGCTTTGCCACTGCATCAGTTAAATCCCCACTTCCTCCTCTTCAGTACTGAGAACACAAGCACTCCGTGTGTGTGCAAGGACCTTTATTTATTTATTTATTTTGGCAACCTTTATTTATTTATTTCGGCAACCTGTGAGATGCCATCTTGCCTCCACTTTTAACCCTTCGTGTGATCAAACACCCACCGATGGTGTGTGATACTCGTCACATAAAAGTTTATATATTTACAGTACTTCTTTTCTAAACAGAGCTGCTTTGAAATTTCATCAGCACTATGTAAATCCACAATATTTCATTTCTTACATCTATCCACATTTCAGAACATCATAACATCAAAGCAAGGCATTCGTGAAAGGACCCCAAGAAAAACCATAATAAAAAAGATGGGTTACAAATTTGAGCCATCTCCTTAAGTATATCTCTTCTCATTTAACACCGCAGTTATTATAAAACTCATCTATTGGTAGTCTCCAAATAAATCCATATTATGGTATCAAAATCAAACATTCAAAAAGAACCTCAGGGGAGCCATAGTTAAAAAATAGGTTATCACGTAATAGGTGTCTCATAGCCATCCACTCCGGCTCACCATCTGACCCCTACCGTCACCACATCCTCAACAAAGCAAGATCTGTCATCGCACCCCAACTACGGAAGATCATTAACAGCTCCTTCGAGTCCGCCACCTTCCCGGACATCTTGAAACACACCGAGATCAATGCCCTCCTCAAAAAACCCAAGGCGGACCCAAAGGACCTCAAGAACTTCCAGCCTCTCTCCCTTCTCCCCTTCCCGGCAAAAGTCATCTGGAAGGCTGCCAACAAACAACTAACCCGCTTCCTTGAGGAGAACTGCACCCTGGACTCTTCCCAATCCGGATTCCACAGCAACTACAGTACTGAAACTGCCCTCATCACTGCCACCGACAACATCAGAACCATACTTGACAATGGCAAAACCACGGCCCTCATCCTCCTGGACCTTTCAGCCGCATTTGACACTGTCTGCCAACACACCCTACACTCATGCCTCAGCAGTGCAGGAATCCGTGACAGAGCCCTGGACTGGGTCACCTCCTTTCTCACCGGCAGAACACAAAGAGTCCGCCTCCCCCATTCTGCTCGGAGGCCACCAAAATCATCTGTGGTGTACCCCAGGGTTAGTCCCTCAGCCTGACCCTCTGCAACGTTTACATGGCCCGCTCGCTAACACTGCCCGATCCCACAACCTCAACATCATCTCATACGCCGACAACACCCAGCTGATCCTCTCCCTCACCAAGGACTCCGCCAAGACCAACCTCCATGAAGGAATGAAGGCCATCGCCGAATGGATGAAAAACAGCTGCCTGAAACTCAATTCCAACAAGACAGAAGTCCTTATCTTCGGTTCCACCCCCTCCGCATGGGATGACTCCTGGTGGCTTGCCACTCTCGGAGTCACGCCGACTCCCACCGACCACGCATGCAATCTAGGATTCATCTTGGATTCCTCATTATCCATTACCCAACAAGTCAATGCGATCACCTCCTCCTGCTTCAACACCCTCCGCATGCTCCAAAAGATCTACAAATGGATCCCCACAGAAACCGGAAAATCAGTCACCCAAGCCCTCTTAAGCAGCAAACTGGACTACGGCAATGCCCTCTATGCAGGAACCATGGCCAAACTCCAGAAGAGGCTGCAACGCATCCAGAACGTCTCTGCACGCCTCATCCTGGACATCCCCGCCACTGCCACATCACAGGCCATCTGAGAGACCCGCATTGGCTTCCAGTCAACAAGAGAATCACCTTCAAACTCCTCACACACACTCACAAAGCACTGCACAACACCGGACCAGAATACCTCAACAGACGGCTCTCCTACACCCCGACCCGGCATCTCCGCTCCGCTGACCTCGCCCTCGCAACTGTCCCACGCGTCCGCAGAACTACAGCCGGCGGCAGATTATTCTCGCACCTCGCCACCAAGACGTGGAACACTCTCCCACCCACCTGCGTCAGACCAAAGACCTCCTTACCTTCAGGAATCTTCTCAAGACCTGGCTGTTTGAGCAGTAGCAGCACCTAAGCCTCCCCGCCTCCACTGAACGCCTTGAGACCCTCACAGGTGAGTAGTGCGCTTTACAAATTCCTGATTGATTGATTGATATTGTAAAACACCGCTAATGTTATGTGGCTAATCTAATAATGTATATACTGCCCGATAGGCTTGTGGCTATGCTCATGTCACCAATTTATAACGCCCAAAGGGGCTAGATTCCCACTAAAGAAAGATTCTTAACAAAATTAAGATACCATAGCTCCTTCGCATCTTCTTAAGGAGTCTTTTCCTCTCCAGCTCTGAAAAATAATTCATTAAAAACATAATTAAAATCTGCAAAATAGCTATTTGCAAAACAGCTTAATAAACACAGAGTTAAGCACATTCTTCTTGATACACTACTTGTGCCCCAGTGCCTCATATTCTTTTTCTGTTAATGTCCATATACCTACACATGTACATGCGTCTCTTCTCCATAATTCAACCCACTGGATTCTTTACTATCAAATCTTATAATGTATTTTGATTTGAGGACTTTTAGCTTTTTCTCTCTATTCCCTCGTCTTACATCTTTTTTAATTCCATCTATTACAGAGTACCTCAGATAATGTATTCTACCTGCATGTACATCATTTATATGCATTGCTACAAGGTATGTTACATCTCTGTTCTTGATGGCTCTCAGATGTTGTAAAATTCCTTTGTGTAAATGTAGGCTGGTACATCCTATGTAGACCTTCGGGCAGTTACGTTTCAGAATATTTACTACATGATCACTTTTGCAGTTGAAGGATCCTCAAATTCTTCCTCTCACTATTACACTATTTTTGATACTTTCACCGTTCTTACGGGCTTCTCACTTAGTACATTGCATAAATCCATCATTTTTCACTAGCGATGTCCCTTCTCTCTTTTGAAGGACATCGCTTCTGATTAGTGCATCTCTTGTGTATCTCCTCCTCTGAAAAGTCATCAGAGGTCTACGTGGCATATCCTCCCCAATAATGGGGTCACTCTTAAGGAGCTGCAACACTCATTCAACTCTGCTCTTGCTCTTAGATGCACCTCACTGTAGGTAATAATGGACACAAACAGGAAGTTTCAAGGTGATCCATCAAGCTGGGGCCGAGAAAAAGGGGGCTAAAAAAACTTTGCATTTCCCATGTTAATTCCCATAGGACCTGTCAACACGTCTACAGCCCAATCTAGTGGATGGAATTACACCAAATTTGACAGAAAGCTAGCTGCCAGTATGCAGATTGTGCTTTTTGTTATTTGGTGTAAATTCAGTAGTTTAGGAGATATTTAAAGGGAAATACATTTGTATATCTCTGGCCACGAATAATTAATGAAAGTCGCGAATGTTTGCGAACACGCGTGCAAAATAAAGTGCTGCAATTGTCTGACCACAACCTGAGTAGAAAGTTGCGACCGCTATTTTATTTCATGGGATACAGTCCCCGGTGGTGAAAATCCAGATTGAAAGTGGCATAAGGGGTTAGGGTGAAAGTACCCTAACCCAAGGGGTGTGTTTTAGAGGTAAATTATAGGTTTAATATACTTTTCCATCATGGCATGGGTTATTCGTGAAAATTCAGGATTAAGGAAAAACTTGAAAGAAAAAACACAGACACATTCATACACTGATTTATTCACTCATACATGCACTCAGAGGCTCAGGTGCCCACTTACACACCCACTCTGACACTCATGCACCCAGTTAGGCCCACTCATAGTCTCATACATGTAGGAGGCTGGCCTGGCTTGTAGTGGGTACCAGAGGTAATTACACCTTGTGCCAGTCCAGCTATCCCTTATTAGTGTAGAAGAGGTGTTTCTAGCAGCTTAGACTGATAGAAGGTAGCTATGGCAAAGCAGCTTAGGCTGAACTAGGAGACATGCAAAGCTCCTACTATACCACTTATATCATATGCACAATATCATAAGAAAACACAATACACAGAGTTACTAAAAATAAAGGTACTTTATTTTTATGACAATATGCCAAAAGTATCTCAGTGAGTACCCTCAGTAAGAAGGTAAGTACTGTACACAAGTTATATGTACACAAACCAAAATTAGGTAATTAAGAGTAAGAAAAGTAATGCAAACAGTGTAGAATTACAATAGGTTGCAATAGGAGCACATAGGTATAGGGGCAACACAAACCCTATACTCCAAACGTGGAATGCGAACCACAAATGGACCCCAGACCTATGTGAGCTTGTAGAGGGTCTCTGGGACAGTAAGAAAACAGTGAGGGTTAGAAAAATACCCCACCCCAAGACCCTGAAAAGTAGGAGTAAAGTGCACCTACTACCCCAAGAGAGCACAGAAGTCGTGATAGGGGGATTCTGCAGGAAGAACAAACACCAGCGGTGCACTGACAATGGATTTCCGGACCTGAGTACCTGTAAGACAAGGGGACCAAGTCCAGTAGTCGCGACAGTGTCCAGGGGGGCAGGAGCCCAGGAAACCCGACCTAAAGGCGCAAGGAAGCTGCCACCGGTTGGAAGATGCTTGGAGTTCTGCATGAATGAAGAGGACTAGGAACTTCTCCTTTGGAAGACCCACGTCGCGATGAAGCTTGCAGAGGTGTTCCCACGCAGAAAGACCGCAAACAAGCCTTGCTAGATGCAAGGGTTGCAGTAGAGGTTTTTGGGTGCTGCTGAGGACCAGGACGGACCAGGATGTCGCCTTTTGGAGGAGGAGACAGAGGGGGTGGCTCAGCAAGTCAGAGAGCCCTCACAGAAGCAGGCAGCACCCGCAAAAGTACCCCAACAGGCACTTGGAAGAAGAGTGAACCGGAGTCCACGCGAAGTTACAAAAGGGAGTCCCACGATGCCAGAGGACAACTCAGAAGGTTGTGCACTGCAGGACGGAGTGCTGGGGACCCAGGCTTGGCTGTGCACGAAGGAAATCCTGGAAGAGTGCACAGGAGCCGGAGCAGCTGCAAATCACGCGGTACACAGCTTTGCAATCTAGCGTGGAGAGGCAAGGACTTACCTCCACCAAACTTGGACTGAAGAGTCACTGGACTGTGGGAGTCACTTGGACAGAGCTACTGTGTTCCAGGGACCACGCTCGTCAGGATGACAGGGGACCCAGAGGATCAGTGATGCAGTCTTTTGGTGCCTGCGTTAGCAGGGGGATGATTCCGTCGACCCACGGGAGATTTCTTCTGAGCTTCTGGTGCAGGGTGAAGGCAGGCTACCCCCAGAGCATGCACCATCAGGAAACAGTTGAGAAAGCTGACAGGATTAGGCGCTACAATGTTGCTGGTAGTCATCCTGCTACTTTGTTGCGGTTTTGCAGGCGTCCTGGAGCAGTCAGCAGTTGATCCTTGGTAGAAGGTGAAGAGGGAGATGCAGAGGAACTCTGGTGAGCTCTTAAATTCGTTATCTGAAAAATTCCCCAAAGCAGAGACCCTAAATAGCTAGAAAAGGAGGTTTGGCTACTAAGGAAGGAGGATTGGCTACCAAGGGAGGTAAGAGCCTATCTGAAGGAGCCTCTGACGTCACTTGCTGGCACAGGCCACTCAGAGCAGTCCAGTGTGCTCCCAACACCTCTGTTTCCAAGATGGCAGAGGTCTGGGACACACTGGAGGAGCTCTGGGCAACTCCCCTGGGAGGTACTGGTCAGGGGAGTGGTCACTCCCCTTTCCTTTGTCCAGTTTAGCGCCAGAGCAGGGCTGGGGGATCCCTGAACCGGTGTAGACTGGCTTATGCAGAGATGGGCACCATCTGTGCCCATCAAAGCATTTCCAGAGGCTGGGGGAGGCTACTCCTCCCCAGCCCTTCACACCTATTTCCAAAGGGAGACGGTGTAAAACCCTCTCTCAGAGGAAATACTTTGTTCTGCCTTCCTGGGCCAGGGCTGCCTGGACCCCAGGAGAGCAGAAACCTGTCTGAGGGGTTGGCAGCAGCAGCAGCTGCAGTGGAGACCCCGGAAAGGCAGTTTGGCAGTACCCGGGTTCTGTGCTAGAGACCCGGGGATCATGGAATTGTCCCCCAATACCAGAATGGTATTGGGGTGACAATTCCATGATCTTAGACATGCTACATGGCTATGTTCGGAGTTACCATTGTGACGCTATACATAGGTAGTGACCTATGTATAGTGCACGCATGTAATGGTGTCCCCGCACTCACAAATTCCGGGGAATTTGCCCTGAACGATGTGGGGGCACCTTGGCTAGTGCCAGGGTGCCCACACACTAAGTAACTTTGCACCCTACCTTCACCAGGTGAAGGTTGGACATATAGGTGACTTATAAGTTACTTATGTGCAGTGGTAAATGGCTGTGAAATAACGTGGACGTTATTTCACGCAGGCTGCACTGGCAGGCCTGTGTAAGAATTGTCAGATCTCCCTATGGGTGGCAAAAGAAATGCTGCAGCCCATAGGGATCTCCTGGAACCCCAATACCCTGGGTTCCTCCGTACCATATACAAGGGAATTATATGGGTGTACCAGTATGCCAATGTGAATTGGTAAATTTAGTCACTAGCCTGTTAGTGACAAATTTAGAAAGCAGAGAGAGCATAACCGCTGAGGTTCTGGTTAGCAGAGCCTCAGTGAGACAGTTAGGCATCACACAGGGAACACATACAGGGAACATACTTATGAGCACTGGGGCCCTGCCTGGCAGGGTCCCAGTGACACATAGACTAAAACAACATACATACAGTGAAATATGGGGGTAGCATGCCAGGCAAGATGGTACTTTCCTACAATACACCCACTTTTAGACCCACTCAGACACTCACGCACCCACTCACACATCCACTGACATAGACAGGACCTGTGGCCGACCTACACTGCACATGGGTGGCCATGGGTGGGGCGGGATTGGGTAGTTATAAGGGCTTGACTGCAAGGCACACCGGAGGTTGGAATAACAGTAATTAAAATTACTTTACGTAAAAAAAAACATAGAAATTCACTGAAAAAACAAAGGTTACATGGATGTTATAGTTATTCTATTTCCTAACTATAACGTCCCTGCTGTAACCTTTGTTTTTTTCAGTGAATTTTGAAGGTTTTTTAAATATTATTCACTAACTATAACGTCTCTGTAACTTTTGTTTTTTTCAATGAATTGCTAAAGTTTTTTAAATTGTATTTCTAACTATAGCATCCCTGTAACCTTTGTTTTTTTCAATGAATTTCTAAGGTTTTTTAATTCTATTTCCTAACTTTAATATCTCTTTATCCTTTTGTATTTTTATGGAACTTCTAAGGTTTGTTTAAGTGTATTTTCAAACTATAACTTGTGAATAATGTTCTGATTTTTTAGGTAATTATAATTTTTTCTCATACATACTTAGATATTAACCCCAGATGTATGGGGAAAAAGCTGTTGGGAATCATTAAGCTCTCTGCCACAATGAAATACACAAACCCTGTACAGTGTTGCAAATTGAATTGAAGACCCCAAATTCTTCTTCTAACAGTGCTGCTGATACTGTTTTATATATTATTCAGTATTTACACAGTTCTGAAGTAGTATTGTAATATTATTATTATTTGTTTAATTAATTTTGGAACAGCTGCGCCATCCGCGGTTCCATAGAAGTGGAGCGGGGAAGCTCTCTGGTTTCCGTTTCGCTCATGTGACTGGAATGAATCTGCGGTTTGGATCCGTAATAATTTGAAAAATTACACAGTGCACCCCGTTCTTTCCCATATAAACAGAAGACTCAACATATTTACAACTCACAAACATTTTTTATTTATTTACAATAGAACACAAAACGTATATTATAATTTTCGTGGAACCGCAACCCCAGTTCTGAACTGCTGAGCCGCTTGATGTGCGAAGAGCAAACTGGCATTTCATTGATTAATTTTGAACCACACCTAGTTTTGGGTATGGCCACTACCTAAAACAGTGATTGTTCTGCTACCTCTTGAGGGAGAAGCATCTCAGCTGTGATTCTCCTGCTACAGAAGTTTCCAGAATGGCTGCAGGGAGTGCTCCACCACCACCATGAGAGTATCAAGATATTCCTGAAGAAGATGATTCTCAAAAGGTGATTTCTTCATCTAGAAAAGAGAGTGATATATGGATATTTTTTTACCACACCTAATGCGAAAAAAGTCAGTGCAAGAATTGAGAAATGCAGCCTCTGTGAAAAAATCTCTCTCGTGGTACATCAAAGAAATAAGCCACAGAACGTCAAGTATGTGGAAACATCTGCGCACAGTCCACAAATGGGCATGCTGACCAATAATGAGAAAAAAAGAACTGCCACATTCCGATGCAGAATCTGGTACATCCTCATCTAGCCAAGCTACTGCTCAGAATATCAGTATGCCAGCCACATGCACCCAATTAAGTCAAATGGTAACATCCTGCAGCATTTTCCATAATCTTGTGGTTGCAAAAGTTAAAAATATCAATGACTTAGTTTTGCAGGTCAAAAACCACCCCTGCTATTTTTTTTCACAAATGTTTTCTTCAAACTAGCTGTTATTGCACACTGTTGTGCTTTCATAATGCAAAAGTATTGCATTTAAGTTTTCCCAAGTTTCCAATACATTTTCCGGAAAAAATAGAAATAAAAAAACAATTAAAAAACATATCCTATCAAAAACTACAAAAATATGGTTCCTGATAGAACCACCACTGAATCAAACAAAGAGCTGTGTTCGAGTCTTTATGACTCATCAGTATTTCCATACCTGTGTGAGTGCATATATAACTTTTAATTTCCATGTATACGTTTCTGTCTAGGTGTGCCGATCTATCCATAATTGTGTCCCTGGGTGTGTTAGTGTATGTGTAAATCTGATCCTGGGTATGTCAATGTATATGATAGTGTCTAACTGTATGTTTGAGTTGAAGCATTAGTATATAGCTGGCTTTGTTAGTTTCTGCATTAATGTCTGCCTGGATATCTCAGTATATGCATCAGTGTGCATCTTGGTGTGTTAGTGTGTGTATTAATGTGTCTCTGGTTGTATTAATCTACACACCAGTGTGCATCTGAGTGTGTCTGTGTATGCAATCATGTGGGCCTGAGTTTGTCAGTGCATGCAGCATTCTGCATTTGGGTGTGTCAGTGTAAGCAGTAGTATCTGTACGGATGTATCATTGATTACATAAGTTTGTACATGTCTGTGTTAGTGTATGCATGAGTTTCTGCGTGGCTAGGTCAGTGTATGCATCAGTGTGTGCTTGTGTGTGGTAGTTTATACATCAGTGTACTCCTAGGTGTGAGTGTCACTCTATCCATCTCTCTCTCTCTCCCTGGGTGTCTCGGTGTATACATCACTGTACATCTGAATAATTCTCTGAATACATCAGTATCCACTTGGCGGCATCACTGCCTGCACCAATATGTGCCTGGTCTATCAATAGATACATAATTGCAACCCTGGATGCATCACTATATGTAAGAAAGAGTGTCTCAATGTATCACTGTATACATCAGTGTGTGCCTGGCTCTCTCAGTCTATAGATAATAGTGTATCTCTGTGTCCCACTACATGCATTACTGAATACCTAAGTGTCTCAGTGTATATGTCAGTGTATGCCTGGATGTGTCAATGTATGCAGTCAATGCATCAGTTCCACCTGGTTGTCTCACTGCATGCCAGGGTATATCACTCCACTCATTAGTACGCCTCTGGGGATGTTAGTCTATACATCACATTGTGCATAGGTGTGTCAGTGTACAGATCAGTATGTGCCTTGGTGTGTCAGTGTATGCATTAGTGCATCCCTGATTGTGTTATTGAATCTATCAGTGTGATCCCTGGTGTAGGCCTTGGTATATTAGTATCTGCATTGATGAATACACAAGTGACTTTATGACTATTTCACTAGGTATGAGACTGACTGTATATTTTCCTTATTAGCTATATGTTCTAGTAGAGTGCATATATACCTGGGCATAGGCCTCTACAATCTTTCAACTTAGTCACTAAAACTCAGAACAACATGCTTCATCTTTTAATAAAAATATACTCTCTTCTATAGTCGACATGCATCTCACTTAAAGGGGGACTTTTCTAACAACACACAGTATAAACCTACTTGAACACATTATCTAATGCCAAGTGTACAATGCCAAGTGTACTTAAAAATAACACTGTGTACCTATGCTCACAATTAGTACTCTAAACCTAATTAAACCAAAATGTATATAAATAAGAATCTATATTGTCAATTTACAAAACTACATATTGCATTCAGTATAGTATATCCTAAAAACATCTCTTACTGCAGCGAATGTACTTAAATTCTCTATGTTTACATCAAATTACAAGTGGTTGTTAATGTCTCTAAATGAGTATGGGGGTCATTCTGACCCTGGCGGTCTTTGACCGCCAGGGCGGAGGACCGCGGGAGCACCGCCGACAGGCCGGCGGTGCTCCAATGGGGATTCCGACCGCGGCGGTAAAGCCGCGGTCGGACCGGCACCACTGGCGGGCTCCCGCCAGTGTACCGCGGCCCCATTGAATCCTCCACGGCGGCGCAGCTTGCTGCACCGCCGCGGGGATTCCGACCCCCCCTACCGCCATCCAGATCCCGGCGGTCGGACCGCCGGGATCCGGATGGCGGTAGGGGGGGTCGCGGGGCCCCTGGGGGCCCCTGCAGTGCCCATGCCACTGGCATGGGCACTGCAGGGGCCCCCGTAAGAGGGCCCCTACATGGATTTCACTGTCTGCTGCGCAGACAGTGAAATACGCGACGGGTGCAACTGCACCCGTCGCACAGCTTCCACTCCGCCGGCTCGATTCCGAGCCGGCTTCATCGTGGAAGCCTCTTTCCCGCTGGGCTGGCGGGCGGTCTGAAGGCGACCGCCCGCCAGCCCAGCGGGAAAGTCAGAATTACCGCGGCGGTCTTTCGACCGCGGAACGGTAATCTGACGGCGGGACTTTGGCGGGCGGCCTCCGCCGCCCGCCAAGGTCAGAATGAGGGCCTATGTGTCCCTTTATATTTGTATTATGTTCTATCTCCTTAACAGTATACATTAGACAGTATACATATACCATAACATAGCAAGTGCAGTTTTAACACAATAAACATTAACAATACTTTTTTCTCTAATATAGACACAACAACCTCCTCTTCAGCCTGCATAAAGTATATCTGACCCCTTCACCTTCTACAGCAAAAAACAGTTCAAGCTGATCCCACCCAATCCTTTTTTTAGCTTTTGAAGTAATATAGCAAAATAACATTACTGCTATCGTCTCTCATACATGTGTGGCTCTCTGCATGCTTTTACACATAACCATTTCTGAATAGACAAACACATTACATTTTTAGAACTCAGTGTATCATTTTTAACCAATAAATTATTAAATTACTCATTAGTGCATTCTCCATACTAGCTTCAGCATACATGAGGAATCACTTTAATACACTAATAGAAACTGGAAACATCCTTATCCAACTTCAGCTTAATACCTTTCTTATATAATGAATTACTTGTATAATTCCTTTACATAAATCATAAACCTTGTATTAATATCTTTTATAGTATGTTGTGCACACACTGCTCACTTTCTACAACCTAATAATAATGTATTCCTATACTAACACTTTGTAAAATAAAGTTCATTTCACTACATATACCTGATGATTCTCGTTCTTGTGCTCTGTGTTTCGCTTTCAGTATCTGTTAGAATTTCTTCTCACTGAACAAAGCTTAAAAAACCAGCCACAAGAATGGAAGTCCACTCTCATGGCAGGCAACCAATACAGGCAACCTCTTCAACTCTTCTTTCAAGGATACTGAGTCAATAAACCAATCACAATCTCCTTTTCACGTTAATACAATGCTATACAACTTCTCACTGGTTTGTATAGTTAACCCTTTGCAGTGCTCCTGAAAAGTTAACCAATACAATTTGAGTTTCGCCGGATCCACGGATCCACCACGGCGCTGAGCGCTCCCTGCCATGTAAATTCTCGGGTGGATCCACGGATCCACAGGGAAGTTCGGAAATTATTTTTTGCTCGTATAAAAAAAAAAATCCATATATACACTTTTTTTAGACCACAAAATCAAATTATAACATGAAATAATCATTATGAATCATTACTGCCTCTATAGATATGGTAAAACAAAATCACGTTCTAGTCTTTTTCCTATTCCCTCCCCCCCTCATGCGCCTTTAGCTCTGTTACCATGGTTACACAGTCTGCAACATTCTGCTGCACCAGGTCACAAGTTCATAAGTGTTTCTGACTTGAGAATGCTTAGTTTCAAGCCACATTTAGCAGGTGCGGTTGAATCTTTCTGAGTAAACAGATCACAGCTATTTTTACTGTTTTCCAATTTTTCTAAACCCAATCCAAAGTATACTTACAATTCATATAACATCACTACCTACCTTCACCCAAAACAAATATACAACAGCCAATGGAATCACTTCTTCCAGACTGTACCTACTACCCTCCATTTCAACTGATTTTCATTTCATACCGGCAACATTCAGCTGCAGCCATCTCCTGTGTGCTTCTCCAGATTACCTCCAAGATGCTCAGAGTGTGGATAGTGGGTCACAACTTTGTGTTTTGGGCCAGAGAGAGTGTAAAAAGAAGTGGTATTGACAGGGACCTGAGTTTATCTAATGCGGCTATTACTTGGATTGGCCAGAGAGGCTTAAAGTGGCATCAGTTACTTCCTTTGGTTGAAACAATTAAGGATTGCCAACATTCAGACCTTATGATTGTAGACTGTGGTGTAGTCACAGTAGTTGGTTTGGAAATCCTAATGAAAGAAACCTTTGGAAGATTAATGACACTCTTCCCACACACTGCCTTGTTTTTTGTAAACATTTGTCAAAGGCAGAAGTGGAACTGGTCTACTCAGTTCTGCCTGGAAACATGTCAAATAAACTGTTTCTGCATTCCTCAGGGACTATAACATGATTTCTACATACCACAACAACTTACGATTTGATATGGAGGGTTTATACAGAAATGACAGAGTTCACCTAACAGAGAAAGGCAACACACTTTTCCTGCATAACTTCAGAGAACGTATCCTCTATCATGTGTAGTAATCACCTTCACATCGTAAACACAAAGGCTCTTTCAGAGCCAATCTATTACTCATATACATATATATTTCTATTTCCATCGGAAAATCAAGTATTTCTACGACAGTTTCGGATCCCAAGACTCTCCGAACTCACCAACAACGTCCCAACCCAGATCCACTGAACTCCCACAGTTCCTGCACGCCTGGACCCCCCTCACGATGGACAAGACTAGCTCCATCATGAGCAGCATGCACCCTGGAGCCCCCACTGACCCTTGCCCCCACACCATCTTCAACAAAGCCAGTGCCTCTATCCCACCCGAGCTCTGCAGGACAACTGCTTCCTAGAGGCAGCCACTTTCCCCGAGGACTGGAAACACGCCGAGATCCGCCTGCTCTTGAAGAAACCAACAGCCGACCCCACGTATCTCAGGAATTACCACCCCATGTCGCTGCTGCCTTTCCCAGCCTAACTCGCTGAAAAAGCAATCAATGCTCAGCTCCACCAACACATCAAGGACAACAACATCCCGGACATCTCCCAATCAGGATCCAGAACTAATCATAGCACCACGACCGCCCTGCTCGCTGCCACAGACGACATTTGCTCTCTCCTTGACCGTGGCCAAACAGCAGCCCTCATCCTACTAGACCTATCGGCCTTTTTCAATATAGTGCCCCACCACCCTGTGCACCAGAGTCCACGCAGCAAGCATACGTGGCAAGGGTCCATTGGTGGATACACTCCTTCCTGACAGGCAGAATGCAGAGAGTCAAACTCCTGCCACACCTGTCAGAACCTACAGAGATCCATTGTGGAGCACCCCAGGGATCCTTGTTGAGCCCCATGCTGTTCAACTTTTACATGGCCCCGCTCTGCCTAATCATCAGAAACTACGGATTGAACATCGTCTCCTACGCCGATGACACCCAGCTGATCATCTCCCTGAACGAAAACCCCACAATAGCCAAGAATTTCCAAGATGGGATGGAAGCAGTCAACGCCTGGATTAAGGAGAGCTGCCTTAAGCTAAACTCCAACAAGACGGAGATCCTCATCCTGGGACCCTCCTCCTCAGCCTGGGATGACTCCTGGTAGCTCTGAACACTTGGCAGCCCCACCACCCCTACAGACCATGCATGCAACATCGGCGTCGTCCTCGACTCCGTGCTCACCATGACAAGACAGGTCAACTCCATCGCCTCCACCTGTTTCCACACCCTCTGACTCCTACGGAAGATCTTCAGATGGATCCCTAATGACTGCCACAAACACATGCCCTGATCACAAGAAGACTTGACTACGGCAACGCCCTGAATGCTGGAACCACCAAGAGGAACCTTAGCAAGCTACAACAAATCCAGAATGCCTCCACCAGACTCATCCTGAACATCCCCCGCTGAGAACACATCACAGGACACCTGAAAGATCTCCACAGGCTCCTCGTCGAAAAGAGGATTTGCTTCAAGCTCCTCGTACATGCTTACAGAGCCCTCCATGACCTTGGACCCTGCTACCTCAACCACCCCATCACCTTTTACTCCCCTGCCAGACCTCTCCGCTCCTCCCAGCAGTCTCTTGCCGCCCTACCCTGCATAAGGAAGTCCTAGGTTGGAGGGAGCTCTTTCACCTACCTTGCGGCACAATGTTGGAACACATTAACTCTCCACCTCAAACAGTAACCATCGCTACCTCAATTTAGGAAGGACCCCAAGACCTGACTCTTCGACTGTACCTTGAGAACTTACCCCACAGCGCCATGAGTGCGTGAGTAGCGCACTTTAGAAATTGTTGATCGATTGATTGATTGATTTATATACTTCTTTTTTTTTTAAATCTCGCTTGAATCCGTGAATGGCTCAGCGGATCTTGTAAAAGGAAAAAACACTTTTCTGGGTGCAAGGGTGAGTGTGAGAGTGCCTCTGTGAGTGTGAGAGTGAGTGTGAGACTGTCTGTGTAGGTGTGAGAGTGCTTGTAACAGTGTCTGCTTGGATGTCAGACCGATGCCCTCATTATGAGTGTGGCGGTCTTACCGCTGTGGTCCCAGCGATAAAGACCACCGAATTACGAGTTTGGCGGATTGGCCAAAGCCAAACAGCCACAACGCCGTGAGTCCTGCCGGTACGGTTGGACCAGTGCAGCTGGCGGTGAGCTCCTCCGGGCCAGCGGCATGCCTAAGACTGCCTGCCGTATTACGAGGCAGCAAGTGGTCTGGCTTTTCACTGCAGTTGCCCCGCCACGAAAACCCTGACAGTAACGCACCCACTGACAGGAATCCCCACCCACACCCAATGGAAGACAAACAGACACGCACCCCCATCCAACTGAACACAGACAGACACCCCCCCACCCAGCCGAACACAAACAGACACGCACCCCCACTCGCTTGCATGCATACACACCCTTCCTCTGCGTACATTTACACACACACACACACACACACACCCTCCGCATAAGTTCACACACACACAAACACACACCCTCTGCACACATTCACACACACATCCCCTCCGCATACATTCACACACAACCCCCTCACCATACAATCACACACACCCCCCTCCCCATACATTCACACACACACACCCCCTCCGCATACATTCACACACACACCCACCTCCGCATACATTCACACACACACACACCCTTCGCATACATTCACACACACACCACCACATGTGCATACAGTCACAACCTACACCCACGCACATCCATTCCAACACACACATACATGCTCACACACATACACACACACACCACACACATGCACCTACCAGGCACACACCCCCTTCCGGTTGGTCCACCTACCTGTCTAGCCCTCACAGCAGCCCACATCGAGGTGGTCATGGCGGTACTGGTGTTGGAACCGCCTCTCACCCGCCCTCGGTCAGGCTGACAGTGTCGGATTTCTGCCTGTTTATGGGCAGAAATCCATTGGTGACACGTAATACTGCAGTCTTTTTGCACCCGCTTTGACAGTGGTCTTCTCTAAAGACCCCCATAGTTGAAATGAGGGCCTGAGTGTGAGATTAGGGCCCATATTTATACTTTTTGACGCAAACCAGCGCCGGCACTGGTTTGCATCAAAAATGTTACTGCGGCTAACGCCATTCCTACACGCCATGCGGGCACCTTATTTAAGGAATTACGTTAGCCGGCGCTGCGGACTGGTCAGAGTAAAAAAAAATGACTCAAACCAGCCAGTACCGGTGTAGGGGAATACCGGACTTGCGCCATTTTTTGACACACAACCCCCATTGAAATGACCCCTGTCTTAGCAAAGACAGGAGTCATGCCCCCTTGCTCAATGGCCATGCCCAGGGGACTTTTGTCCCCTGGGCATGGTCATTGGGCACAGTGGCATGTAGGGGGGCCCAAATTAGGCCCCCCTATGCCACTTTAAAAAAATAAAATAAAATACTTACCTCAACTTACCTGTACTTACCTGGGATGGGGAGGGAAGGGCACCTCTGGACTGCTTCCATGGTCAGAGACCATGGAAGTGAGCCCACAGGTCCCTTAACGCCTGCCCTCACCCAGGCGTTAAATAACGGCGCACATCAGGCCGTTTTTTAAGGCCCTCCCCCTCCAGCGCGTCAAAATGACGCAGGAGTATAAATAAGGTGCACAGGCCTTAAAGTCATTTTTTGGGCAGGAACGCCTACCTTGCATGTCATTAACGCAAGGCGGTTTCCCGCATCAAAAAAATGACACGCACAGAGGAATTTTTGCGTCCTCGGGCTCGGGCGTCAAAGTTTAAATATGGTACATGGTTTGCGCCAAATGTGCGTCAAAATTGTTGATGCCCAGAGGTGGCTTCCAATCAGGAGCCAGTACGGAGCCAGCTCCTCCACTGAAGGTACAACTTATTCAAGCTTCAAAGGTTATTCTCGGGGTCCTGCTTAATACTGTCTTCCCAATTGATGTTGCATAACTCAGGATGCTTGGGTACTGAAAACCATTTAGGGTTTCAAGATCGAATTATGAGGGTCTCCCGTACAGTGGATTGTGCCCAGACAATTGTCTTTTTCCCTTCCAGAGATGGGTTTTATAGACTGGAGATTCAGGAACTGCTATGAAAAATGGTGATTCACCCTTTGTTTCCCCATCCCACATGTACATATGTGGAGGAGATTACAGGCTGGTATTGAGTTTGAAGGAGTTTATTGGTTGGGTGCTGTACTGACATTTCAAGATAGAGGACATCTTAGGGACTTGTTGCACGAAAACCATTGGATCTTTCATTTAGATCTTAAAGACGTCTATCTAACAATCCCAATGTATACCCCTCACAAGCGGTTTCTTCAATTCCAATGGTGATATCATGAAATATGAGTACACACTGCGTCCTTTGGCCTGTCTTCCATCTCTTGGGGCTTCACCAAGGTTATAAAACTGGTTGTAAAGACTCTTATGTCAAGAGGCATGTAGGCGATTATCTAGATGACTTTATCCTGAGGACCCAAGACCAAATGCTCTTGATGACTCATCTATATTAGATGATTCACCTAATGCAAGAGTTGGGCTTTGTTGTGAATAGGGGTAAATTTGTGTTGAGCCCATCTCAGAATATAAAATTTCGGGATTTCCACATTGACCCAGTGATGGATCAATTATTATTACTGGCCCAGAAGATGAGGGACATCAAACAGGGGATTTGTTTGGCCCTCAGAGAGTGAGTGTCCTTACGGATGATTGCCAGGCTGGTGGGTCACTTGGAGTCATCCTTTAAGGCCATCTTTCTAGGCCCTTTGTATTACAGGGCCCTGAAGAGACTGAAAAGACAACACCTTCAGAAAGGCTTTTCTTATGTGGACCATGTCAGTCTGTCCAGGGAGACCAAGGTGGAAATGTCTTGGTGGCTGAACCACATGGAGGCATGGAACAGCAGGGCACTCTTTCCTTCCTGACTGGAAATCATCATTGAGTCAGATGCCAGCAGGTTGGGAAGGGGCCAGGTGTGCAGCCCTCTCACAGGGCAGTCAGTGTTCAGTGGACAAACTGAAGTTGCAGTGAAGACTTTGCTTCTGCAGAAGACTAGTTGTTACATTGGTTCCCAAATGGATCTATCACTGTTTAGGCATGTAAACAAGCTGGTAACAAAGGGTAGCGGCCCAGATGAGGAGGATCTGACACAACTGACTCCTGTTTGAAGGACCCAACCATGGTTCCCTTCTGTTTTGGAAATTTCTTGAAAGCCTTTGGTTTGTCTTCCCTCATTTCCAGGGATTTTATTGGATCCGGTGGAGTCCCCTCATCTGCTGTTATTAGTGGGCAATCTGCAGATTATGGCTTAGAAATTTTCAGGGGCCCTTGACAAGTACCTGGCCTTTCAGAAGAGGTTAGCTTCTTTATCTAGCAGTCCTGGTCCTCCGGTACCCATAAATGCTATTCTTTAGCCTGGCAGCGATGGGTACATTGATATGGTGAACTGCACATGGATTCCATAGGGGAGAATTTACCCTACATGGTGCACTTCCTATTGTCCTTAATTTCAGAAGGGTTGGCCTATAGATCGGTCAACAATTTCTGTACTGCTATTTCTGCAGGACATTCCAATGTGGATGCCAGACCGGTGGGAGAGCACCTGTTTGTCTGCAAACTCCTGAGGGGAATTAATCTAGCCAATCCCCGTCAACTTTGTTATTTCTATCTTTGGAATATCAATGTTGTGTGGATTTTTTTTCCCAAATTGGCCTGCTCATTCTGATCTTTCCGGAAAGCAACTGTCTGTGAAGCTTACTATGCTTTTGCATCTGGTTTCTTGCTGGAGAGTGTCTGGTGTGCATGCTCTTGACTTGACAGGTAGGATGTTTCCTCCTGATGGACTTTATTTATAAATTTATAGCTGTAAAAAGACTTTCTCCAGGAGTATTTTATACCTGTGCTTTCCGGCTGATCCCAAGTTGTGTGTAGTTCAGTGTTTGAAGACTTACAAGGACTGCACAAGGGAAGCTTTCCATCAGGTCAAGCTTTGATTGGCTTGCTAAAACCAATTCAGCTGGTTACGTTATCTACCTTGGTACGATGGGTGAAATTAATTATGGCTGAGGTGGACATTGATGTGATTAGATTTGGTGCACACTCGGTAAGGGGTGTCATGGCATCACAAACGTTTGGGTTAAGTTCTCGTCTGGAGGATATTATGAGGGCAGCAGGCTGGTCCTCAGATTTAATGTGTAAAAACATTTTACTATAAGCTTATTCCTAATGTAGCATCTGTGGTGGTGAATCAGCTTTAAACCTCTGGCACTGGCATAGAATAAAACATTTTCTAGCCATTGCATCAACAGTTTTCAATTATTTTAGGGACACAGTGGCGAAGTTATTCCACCTAAATTGACATGTATTGCCTTTCATTTATTGTTGCAGTTTGTTATTCCTATTCTGAAATTCATTGCATTTCTGGTTTAATGCACAATTGTTGTCTGCTTAACATTTTTTTCCCACTCTGATTGTTTATGGAACATTTTGGTGGAATAGTGGTTACTGCTGATCTTTTGCCTTTCAGGAAATGATCAGAAGCAAGAGTAATGCTTGGCAGTTGATGTTGTTCATCATGTTTCCAGGACCAGGGACTGGCTCGAGACGCTTTCTGTACTCTGGGGAAATATCATGTTTTGTCTAGGCGCATCGTCATGAAACATTCGGCTGAAGGAGCCTTTGGATCAATGGACTTTGTGGGCCGGTGTCCCAGGGGAGCACTGCAGACTTGTTGGATGATATTTTGGTCATGTTGGCTGTTGTTTTTCTCTTATATGTGTGATATTGTGAAGAAAAAGGGGAGATCTTGGTGTCTCTGATAGATAAATAGTTAGGTTGGTCCTGATTGGTTAAGTTTTATGGGAAGTGTAGTTTATATGTTTAACTGATTTTGATTGGCTGCTGTCATTTTACAGTAAAAAATGAGAAGCATAATCCTTTCCGTCATGTCCTTAATAGAACTGAAAACTGTTGATGCAATAGCTATAAAATGATTTATTACCCTTCCCAGAAGAAAGCTAATTGCCATACTGTTGTGCCTCTCCAAGCATACAATTGCAACTCATGCACGCGCGGTGCTTCACCTATGATCCCAAAACTGCAGACTGATACAGCCTACCGTGATGACTTCACTGATACGTAAGTAAGGTCATCATGGTACTTTGCGTCAGTCTGCCATTTTGGAATTAAAGGTAGAGGTCCGTATGTGCAAGGCATGTCCATGTTCATTCTGCCTATAAAAAAAATGGATCACAATATAGATGGGAGTCCCTTGATGTCATATCAAGCAAATAAATCCTGTGCTTGTCCTGAGCTTCCTAGTCCTAATTTTAAAGATGGTCACATAATGTATTCATTTCATTATTCGTGATAGGTAATCTCTGCAGATATAGGATGGCAAAATGCTTGTTCAAACTCCACACCTTTTTATTTACCTACTTTATTATGGAAGTGCCATCAACATAACAAATAAACAGGAAAAATAATACATCCAAGATGAGCTACAGATACACAATGAACGATGAAGCTAGTACATCCCGGGCGTTAGAGAGGTTACCGATCAGCCTTAAGAATTTGTATCAACATGTTGTACGCACCCGCTAGGAATACTGCAGAGTTAACAGGGTATCACCCACCATTGCACAGCATCAAAAGTCTGTCTGTATTTCACAAGTGATGAATAAATTACAGGGAAGGTCCTCAGAGAGGGCGGAGATTGTCCCTCGCCTCCAAATTCTGTACAAATTAGTTCAAGATCATAGCTCCTGTCTCTTCTCTTCCCTTTCTATGGGTTTCCGCTAGGGCATCTGCTTCTGCATGTGCCCATTTGAGCAGTATACGGAGCTAGCACTGCTTCTCGGGAGCGGCCAGCAATCTCCAGGACATGACCCTTAAACATTCAAACAGTACAAACACCAGATCAACAAATATATGTAGATGTTTGTCCCCTCTAACACTTGTGTGGATCCCCAGTAAGCAGGACTCAAGTATAAGCGGGAGCTCTGTATCAACAAGTGTGGACGTTATAGCTATTATGTCTGTCCAAGTACTTGTCAGTCCAAGTACGTGGCTGTTAGAAATGTCCCATTCTGCCGGTTATCCTCAAACTTTTTGCCTTCCTCCTTCTATTTTTCTTACCCTCTTTTTTTGGCTTTAGGACTTTACCACTGGTAATTAGTGCTTTACGACTTTACCACTGCTAATCAGTGCTAAAGTGCACGTGCTCTGTCCACTAAAACATGTTATGTTTGGCTTACACCTGTTTAGCATATTTAATTTACCTGTAAGTCCCTTGTAAAGTGGTATACCATATACCCAGGACCTGTAAATGAAATGTTCCTACTGGGCCTGCAGCGCTGATAGTGCCACCCATGAAAGTAGACTTTCAAACCTGTTTCAAGCCTGACACTGCAGGGTCTGCATGCACACTTACTGCCACATTGAATTGACATCTCAAACTACTTGCCAAGGCCTAACCTCCCCTTTTACTACACCTAAGTTACCCCTAAGGTAGGCTCTAGGTAGCCTTATGGGCAGCATGCTGTGTAAGTAAAAGGTAGGACATGTGCCTTTTTGTTTTAAATGTCCTGGTATTGACAAACATCCTATTTCATGTTTTCACTACTGTTAGGGCTGCTTCTCTCATGCATTAGCATTGAGAATTCCCCTATATATCTTTAAGTGGTAATTTCCGATCTGAAAGGAGTAACATTGTCATGTTTGCTATGTTTGGAATGGTACTGAGAAATTCTGCTTACTGGTGTAGTTAGATTCTAACTTACTATTTTAGAAATGCCACTTTTAGAAAGTGGGCATTTCTCTGTGCTTATAACTCTAGTGTTTTGCAGCCTGAATCCAGTGCACGTCAAGGGCAGAGTGACAGCTACACTTTGTGCATACTTTCCAGACAGCCGCAAAACAGGAGGTGCCGAGTGTGACAGAAGAGGCATCTGCATCCATCTGTATACTGATAGTGTTCCTGATTTGGAAGAGGGAGAAGTTGTTTGCACCTTACATGTCAATAGGTTGTGTCCTGCCCTCACAGAAATGGCTGATTTACCCCCTACTGATGTCTGGAGCCAGGGCTGGGTGGAAAAAGCTTTGTTGTATACTTGACAGAGGTGCTTTGAAGTCACCCCTACATCAAAGACATCTATGAGTATAAGTGTAGGGTTCTGATCCCCCCGTTTGTTTAGAGTACTTTTGGATCTGGAACTGGACCACCATTAGAAGGACTGCTGCGCTGTGCAAAGGACTCATTTGGACTGCACTTCTGCTTTTGCCCTACTGCCTACTACTTGCTGGGTGGCCTAAAAGGCTTATTGGATTGTTTTTCTGTTTGTTGCCCTGCTACGAGCGGCCCCCTGACTCTGGGCTACTAGGATCTACAGGCTGCACATTGCCAGAGGACTGTTGGGCTACCAGGAGGAACTACCATTGGAGTTGCTTGCTTTGTTGTGCTGACCTGTGGCCTACTGGGCTGCAAGGAGAACTGCCACTTTGTTAGCAGAGAGCCTGATGTGCTGGCCTGCCTGTCTACTGCACCTCTTGTGCCCCAAGTGTCCTCCAGGGAGTGCTGTTTTATGGACCTTGTCTGTTCACATAGCACATGGGGAGCGCTTCATGTTCTTACTCTAGATGTGCCACTAATGCCTTGGGAGCGCTCATTCTGCATTTCTGGAAGTCCAGCACGTGAGAAGCACTTTGGTGTGTCAGCATGAGTTGAGCACTGAGCCATCTCCTGAACATCAGCAAGCGGTAATTGCCTTCCTGGGGAGCCCCAACGAGTGCTATCACAGGCTCCCCTTGAGGGGCCATTGAATATGGTGTGTCGGGATCCACAGATGATTTCCCCAGAGTCCCGCTCCCCCTCCTTAGCGCCGCTGTGGAGGGAGGAGGCCATGCAGCACAGATCCCAGCCTGCGCTGCAGAGGAATGGTGGCAGGCAAAGCCTGCTGCAAACTCGCCTGCCGAAGGAAGGGCCATATGTACGAACACTTTTTCCCATAGAAACAGAATGGGTAAAAACCTTTGCTACATCTGGCACGAAGGGCCTGATTCTGATGTTGGCGGGCGGCGGGAGCCGCCCGCCAAGCGGGAACCGCCAGAAGACCGTACCGCGGTCGAAAGACCGCAGCGGTCATTCTGGGTTTCCCACTGGGCTGGCGGGCGACCGCCAAAAGGCCGCCCGCCAGCCCAGTGGGAAACAGCCTTCCCACGAGGACGCCAGCTCCGAATGGAGCCGGCGGAGTGGGAAGGTGCGACGGGTGCAGTGGCACCCATCGCGTATTTCAGTGTCTGCATAGCAGACACTGAAATACATAGTGGGGCCCTCTTACGGGGGCCCCTGCAGTGCCCATGCCATTGGCATGGGCACTGCAGGGGCCCCCAGGGGCCCCGCGGCACCCCCTACCGCCATCCTGTTCCTGGCGGGTCTCAGATGGCGGTAGGGGGTGTCAGAATCCCCATGGCGGCGGGGAGGATTCTCAAGGGCAGCGGAAAGTCGGCGGTACACCGCCGACTTTCCGTTTCTGGCCGCGGCTGAACCGCTGCGGTCAGAATGCCCAGCGGTGCACCGCCAGCCTGTTGGCGGTGCTACCGCGGTCATTCGCCCTGGCGGTTTTTACCACCAGGGTTAGAATGACCACCGAAGTCCCTTAAAGTGCCTAAGGAGCCTGCCCTCTGCCACAGGGAGCACTGAAGGGTAAGCCGGGTCCCGGGGGAGACTGGCAGCAGTCCTATGCTCTCTCCGTAGGCATATGCAGACACTGGTGTAAGCGACTGCACTGCATGCTCAAGGACAGTGACTTTTTGGGAAAACCTGCGGGCGGACTCGAGGTGGGTTGTTCCACCATCTTCTATCATGTGCGTGCCCCCCCCTTCTCTCCTTACCTCAGGTGGTGGCCAGGAGCATTGCTGGGGGGTGTCGCTTGATCAGTTGTGAGATATGGGGTCATTGCCTCGACGGAGGCCCAGATTGCCTCAAGAAGACTCACCTCATTCAGGAAAGACCTGTGGAGGAGTAAATGGATTACTGTATTACTTCTTATGGGAGCGTAGGGGCACTGAGATATGTTTTTATAGCGACTCATATACTTGGTGTGCTCTGTTCATGACCTGTTGCACTACCTGTCCACTGTTCAGGACAACAGGTACTATTTCATATGGCTGCATAGGATTCACAGTAATAATGTTTTATGATGTTTGCAACCTATGACCCTACTTCTTACTGTATGCACTGTGAGGCCTGACGACTGTCAAGTAATTAATGGTTTACTGATCTATGCTGATCTGGTCTAAGATATATATTTATAATATAAGAAAGATATTTTTATATATAATCACTCGTGAAGTCCCTTTTGTTGTGTATTTACTGTGTCACTGGTGTTGTGGAAACGCTTTGCACATTGCCTCTGGGGATAAGCCTGACTGTACACCAAGCTACCAAGGGGTGCACACAGGTTTTCTTTGGTGTGTAACTTGCTTGCCCTGACTAGAGTGGTGGGTTTAGCCTGGCTTAGGTGCATACTGTAACCAACCAGAAACCCCATTCCTAACATTGGTGATCAGCAGTGAGGATTGTATTTGTTTTGGTGTGATACCACACTGACTCAGTGTTGCTTTACAAACTGTGCACTTAGAGCATTAAGGGGGAGTCATTACAACATTGGCGGTAAAAGCCGCTTACCACCGTGCAGAAGACCGCCAACACACCTCCGTGGCCGCGGAATTCCGCCACAGCTATTATGACCCACATCTCGGAATCCGCCAAAATTCAGACACCCACACAAGTCCGCCACACCAAAGGTCAGTGATAAACTGGCGAAAACAAAACCGACACCGTCACGCCGACAGAAAAACGCTCACACTATCATGACACACGAATCCACACGGCGGTCTTTCAACCGCGGTATTCCATTGGCGGTACACACCGCCGCGCTCAAAATACACACACCTCCAAAACACCACCACATTGGACAATTCGAAATACACACACCTGATACACATACACACACCACTCCCACACACCCAATACAATATAAAACACACACCCACAAACCCCTACGACCACAATTCACGACCGAAGGTCAGAGAGAGACACCACCATCAACAAACTAGCATCCGCAGGCACACAACACCATCACCCACACAACTTCCACGCACCTCACACAACACACCACTACATATCACCACACTTAGCACCACACACACCACCCCACACATCACCTACACCACCCCATGGCACGGCAAAGAAAGACCAGGTTCTCGGAGGAGGAGCTCAGGGTCATGGTGGAGGAAATC
This sequence comes from Pleurodeles waltl, assembly GCF_031143425.1. Classification (NCBI taxonomy): domain Eukaryota; kingdom Metazoa; phylum Chordata; class Amphibia; order Caudata; family Salamandridae; genus Pleurodeles; species Pleurodeles waltl. The sequence goes on from NC_090443.1 coordinate 333,673,664, forward strand.
GTCCGGGTAGAGCCACAGCTATTTGGATCACAGGTGCAGCACACCTCAATTGCAAGGAAGATGGAGCTATGGCGAAGAATAGTCGACAGGGTCAATGCAGTGGGACAATACCCAAGAAATCGGGAGGACATCAGGAAGAGGTGGAACGACCTACGGGGGAAGGTGCGTTCCGTGGTCTCAAGACACCACCAGGCGGTTCAGCGGACTGGCGGCGGACCCCCACCTCCCCACCCACAACTAACAACATGGAGGAGCAGGTCTTGGAGATTCTGCATCCTGAGGGCCTCGCAGGAGTCGGTGGAGGAATAGACTCTGGTAAGTCAAATCTTAACTATTACATCCCCCACCCTACCTGCATGCCATCACATACCCCCACCCTCGCCCTCACCCCTATCTCTCCAACTCCTCACAAATGTACCAATATCACAAACCACACATCCCAACACCAACCCCTGCATGCAACAACAACGCATGGACAACCATCACTAAAGCATGCCCACTGCACATACCCATACACCCCCCTAAACCATCATCATACAAGCTCACACACAGGAATGCCAGCACTGGGGTACACGGTCACCCACCCATTGCACACCATGACACACACAGATGCAATAATCATGCCTTTCCACCCCTGCAGGACTACTACCCAACGTCACCAGACAGGAGGGTCCAGACATGTCTGTCCACCTGGATCTAGATGACCAGTCCCGACCATCAGGGGCCTCGGGACAGTCGGTTCCCCTCACACAGGCACAGGCCACCACAGACCTTCCCCCCCTCAGGAAACACCAGCACAGCACCCACCTAGCGGGCCCATACCTCCATCCCAAGGACACGTCAATCAGCTGTGTGTCCACCACTACAGGGAACCCAGGATAACCCACCACCCCAACAACAACAGTGACCTGGGGGCAGTGGCAGTGGGCACACGGTCCAGGGGACGGAGGCCCAGGAACACAGGGGAACTGGGAGGGCTGCTGTGCGACAGGGGGCGGACAGGCCAAGGGATCTCACTCTCCATGAGGCCCTCTCCTCCTTCATGGGAGCCTACCACCACTCCCAGGAGACGATGGCAACGGTACTGGCCAAGTTTCAGGAGACCCAGTGGATGCAGGAGCAACAGTATTTGGGGTTCAGGGAGGAACTCAGAACCATCAGCTCCACCCTGTGCACCATCGTAGGGGTGCTGAAGGAAGTACTCAACACCAGGAGGGACACTGTGGCACTACAAGGGGCCCCTGACACTAGCATGGACGATGAACTGCCCACCACCTCCGCTGCCGCTAGTGGACAGGAGGCACCCCACCCCCTGCAGACAGAGAACCACCCCGCAAACGGTCCCTGAGATTCAGGAACAAGACAGAGCACGATGCCAAGACCCCAGCCAAGAAATGAGACCACCCTGATTGTCATCCCACTGTCCCACCCACCCTGTCCATATTGAAACTGCCCCAGCTCCACTTCCTGTGCCTAAATGGGCAATGCACCTGTGCGACTAATATTTTGTATTTAAATAAACACACCTATAGCACCAAAAGATCTGGAGTCTGTCTGTGATTTCGAAATAGTGTATTTGCAATTACAGTGACAAAATGTTCTTGAAATAGTAATGTCAACATACCTATGTCACACAGCTCTAGTCCATGAGGAATCTAAGCAGATGAGACACGTTGGGACCCACACCTGTGAAACCGTGAGGGAAAGTGACAACTCAGTGACCATAAACTGGGTGAAAACGACAGACAGGATAGAGGTAGAAGTGCAAAAGTACATGTAGTAGGCAGGAATGTATTCTCACCTGTGTTTCACTGGAAATATTGCTGGATCACTGAAGTCCTCTGCTTCATCCTCATCACTGTCCACAGGCTCCACAGCTGCCACAACACTGCCATCTGGACCATCCTCCTGCAGAAAAGGCACCTGTCGTCGCAAAGCCAAGTTGTGAAGCATACAGCAGGCCACGATGATCTGGCACACCTTCTTTGGTGAGTAGAATAGGGATCCACCTGTCATATGCAGACACCTGAACCTGGCCTTCAGGAGGCCAAAGGTCCGCTCGATCACTCTCCTAGTTCACCCATGGGCCTCATTGTAGCGTTCCTCTGCCCTTGTCCTGGGATTCCTCACTGGGGTCAGTAGCCATGACAGGTTGGGGTAACCAGAGTCCCCTAATAGCCACACACAGTGCCTCTGGAGTCGACCCATCACATAAGGGATGCTGCTATTCCGCAGGATGTAGGCGTCATGCACTGAGCCAGGGAACATGGCATTCACATGGGAGATGTACTGGTCTGCCAAACATAACATCTGCACATTCATGGAATGATAACTCTTCCGGATATGTCCAAGGGCATAGAAGTCACCTTTCACTGTAGGCAAATCCTCCACCTGAGGGAAAACGATGAAGTTCCGCATGTGTTTCAGCAGGGCAGACAACACTTTGGACAATACGTTGGAAAACATAGGCTGGGACATCCCTGATGCCATGGCCACAGTTGTTTGAAAAGACCCACTTGCAAGGAAATGGAGCACTGATAGCACCTGCACTTGAGGGGGGATTCCTGTGAGATGGCGGATTGCTGACATCAGGTCAGGCTCCAACTGTGTACACAGTTCCTGGATTGTGGCACGGTCAAACCTGTAGGTGATAATCAAATTTCTTTCCTCCATTGTCCATTGTCGACAGGTCCACCAGCGGTCGGTACACCGGAGGATTCCACCATCTCCTCACATGTCCCAGCGGATGGTGCCTATGAAGGACAAAGGCGAGCACAGAGTCAAACAACTCAGAGGTATGTACCCACAGTCTACACAGAACACCAATCATACACAAAATGTGGCCTGTATGTGTGTTGAGACTAGGCCTAGGTATGTGTGACGCATTTGGAAATTAGGCCATGTGGGCCCCTGAAATGGCGGCTGCCTGACCTCTAAAGTGGGACAATGGGATGTGAGGTAACTGCACTGGCGTTGTACACCGTCGCGGTAGGCGGTCAAAGACCGCGGCGCAATGCTGCATTGGTTAACATTGGACCCTGTAGGTCCCAGGAGCCAATGACGATGTACGCCGGCGGTGATGGTACGCACCGCCGTGGACGTGACCGCCATTTTCTATCTGTATAATCACTCGATACCTGATCTGCGACAGGAGAGGACCTACACTGCAAGTGCTGCTGTGACCTCGGTCTGGAAGAGACAATGGCTTGTGCGTCTGGGGAAAGGGCCCCTGCCTTCTCATCGGAGGAGAAGCTTGTCGATGGGGTCCTCCCGCAGTACACGCTACTCTACGGTCCTCCAGACCAACAGGTAAGTACACAGGGAGCATGTTGTATGGGCTATGCCTGTGTGGAGAGGGCTGGTTGTAAGAAGGAAGGGGTCAGAGTTCTGCGTGCATGAAAGACGGTTGGTGCATGTGCCGCATGGCAAGGGTAGGGATGGGGGCCACTCACTTTGACGGCGCAGTTGGTAATGACTTCTCTTCTTCCCCTGTACATTTCATGTGGGTCAGCGCCCACCAGAAGAAGGATATTTGGCGTGCCGTCGCCAAGGACGTCCGGACCCTGGGGGTCCACCAAAGACGGAGCACCCACTGCCGGAAAAGATGGGAGGACATTCGCCGCTGGAGCAAGAAGACGGCGGAGGCTCAGCTGGGGATGGCCTCCCAACGTGGGAGGGGTGCCCGTCGCACCATGACCCCCCTGATGTTCAGGATCCTGGTGATTGCCTACCCAGAGTTGGATGGGCGCTTGAGGGCATCACAGCAAATCAAATCAAATCATTAACATTTATAAAGCGCGCTACTCACCCGTGCGGGTCTCAAGGCGCTAGGGGGGAAAAAGGGGGGGTTATCGCTGCTCGAACAGCCAAGTCTTTAGGAGTCTCCGGAAAGCGGAGTGGTCCTGGGTGGTCCTGAGGCTGGTGGGGAGGGAGTTCCAGGTCTTGGCCGCCAGGAAGGAGAAAGATCTCCCACCCGCCGTGGAGCGGCGGGTGCGAGGGACGGCAGCAAGTGCGAGGCCAGCGGAGCGGAGGGGGCGGGTGGGGACGTAGAAGCTGAGGCGTCTGTTGAGGTATTCCGGTCCCTTGTTGTGGAGGGCTTTGTGTGCGTGGGTGAGAAGACGGAAGGTGATCCTTTTGCTGACTGGGAGCCAGGTGTGCGGAGATGTGGCTGTTGCGGGGTACGTCGAGGATGAGGCGGGCCGAGGCGTTTTGGATGCGTTGCAGGCGGTTTTGGAGTTTGGCGGTGGTCCCGGCGTAGAGGGTGTTGCCGTAGTCCAGGCGACTCGTGACAAGGGCGTGGGTCACGGTTTTTCTGGTGTCGGCGGGGATCCAGCGGAAGATCTTGCGGAGCATGCGGAGAGTGAGGAAGCAGGCGGAGGACACGGCGTTGACTTGCTTGGTCATGGTGAGAAGAGGGTCCAAGATGAAGCCGAGGTTGCGGGCGTGGTCTGCGGGGGTCGGTGCGGTGCCGAGGGCCGTGGGCCACCAGGAGTCGTCCCAGGCGGACGGGGTGTTGCCGAGGATGAGGACTTCCGTTTTTTCAGAGTTCAGCTTTAGGCGGCTGAGCCTCATCCAATCTGCGACGTCCTTCATACCCTCTTGTAGGTTGGTCTTGGCGCTGGCGGGGTCCTTGGTGAGGGAGAGTACAAGTTGGGTGTCGTCGGCGTAGGAGGTGATGATGATGTCGTGCTTGCGTACGATGTTGGCGAGGGGGCTCATGTAGACATTGAAGAGTGTCGGGCTGAGCGATGAGCCTTGAGGTACGCCGCAGATGATCTTGGTGGGTTCTGAGCGAAACGGAGGGAGGTAAACTCTTTGGGAGCGGTTAGCGAGGAAGGAGGCGATCCAGTCCAGGGCCTGGCCTTGGATCCCGGTGGAGCGTAGGCGGGTGATTAGGGTGCGGTGACAGACGGTGTCAAAGGCAGCCGAGAGGTCGAGGAGAATGAGGGCGACTGTTTCACCGTTGTCCATCAGGGTTCTGATGTCGTCTGTGACTGAGATGAGGGCGGTTTCCGTGCTGTGGTTGGTTCGGAATCCGGTTTGTGAAGGGTCGAGCAGGTTGTTGTCTTCCAGGAAGGTGGTCAGCTGTTTGTTGACGGTCTTTTCTATTACCTTGGCTGGGAAAGGTAGAAGAGAGATGGGGCGGAAGTTTTTCAGGTCGCTTGGGTCAGCCGTAGGTTTCTTTAGTAGGGCGTTGACTTCAGCGTGCTTCCAGCATTCGGGGAAGGTAGCAGAAGAAAAAGAAGAGTTGATGACGGTCTGGAGGTGCGGGGCGATGATGTCGTCGGCTTTGTTAAAGATGAAGTGCGGGCAGGGGTCCGAAGGGGCGCCGGAGTGGATAGAGTTCATGATGGATTTGGTTTCTTCCGTGTTGATGTGGGTCCAGTTGTTGAGGGTGATGTCCGGGGAAGCGGGTTCAGTGGTGTATGGTTGGGTCTGGTGTCCGAAGCTGTCGTGGAGGTCGCTGATCTTGCGATGGAAGAAAGTGGCGAGGGATTCGCACAAATCCTGTGAGGGCGTGACGGCGTTGGCGCTGGCGCTGGGGTTGGAGAACTCTTTGACGATGCTGAAGAGTTCTCTGCTGTTGTGGCTGTTTTTGTCTAGTCTGTCGGTGAAAAAGTTCCTTTTGGCAGTGCGGATCAGGTGGTGGTGTTCGCGTGTAGCGTTCTTGAGGGCGGTCATGTTGTCCGCGGTGTGGTCCTTGCGCCAGGCCTTCTCAAGGGCACGACAAGTTTTCTTTGATTCTTTGAGGGTGTCAGAGAACCAGAGAGGTTTTTTGGTGTTGGTCTGTCGATGCGTGCGTTTGAGGGGAGCAAGGTTGTCAGCGCAGTTGGAGATCCAGTTTGTGAGGTTGAGAGCTGCGTCGTTGGGGTCGGTGGTGAGGGTGGGTTGGTTGGCGGCGAGAGCGGAGAAGAGTTGCTCTTCAGGGATCTTGTTCCACTGTCGACGAGGGGTGGGTTGAGTGCGGAGGTGGGAGGTCTCGCGTCGGAATGTGAAGTGGACGCAGCTGTGGTCGGTCCAGTGTAGGGCAGAGGTGTGGCTGAAGAAGACGTGTTTGCTGGCGGAGAAGATAGGGTCGAGCGTGTGTCCGGCGATGTGGGTGGCGGTGTTCACCAGTTGTTTGAGGCCGAGGTTGGCGAGGTTGTCGAGCAGGGTGGTGGTGTTGGGGTCGTTGTTTTGTTCCAGATGGAAGTTGAGGTCGCCTAGGAGGATGTAGTCCGGTGAGGCGAGGGCGTGCGGGGAGATGAAGTCGGCGATGGCGTCGCTGAAAGAGGCGCGAGGTCCGGGAGGACGGTAGACGAGGGATCCTCTGAGGGTGGTCCTTGGGTCGGTGCGAATCTGAAAATGCAGGTGTTCAGCGGCGAGGGGGGGGGGTCTTCGGTGGAGGTGGTGACGCTGATGGAGTCTTTGAAGATGATGGCGACACCTCCTCCTACTTGGTTGGTGCGGTCTTTTCTGGAGATCTTGTAGCCTTCGGGGATGGCGGGTAGCGATGTCTGGAGCAGAGGAGGCGTTCATCCATGTCTCCGTGATGAAGGCGACGTCCGGGGCTGTGGAGTCCAGGAGGTCCCAAAGTTCAACGGCGTGCTTGTGGACGGAACGAGCGTTGATCAGGATGCACTTGAGGTGGTTGATGGCGCGTGGGCTTGTGGTCGTGGTAGTTGCGTGGTGGAAGATGCGTTTGCAGGAGTTGCAGGCGAAGGGTCCATGGGTGCGTTTGGGGTGAGCTAGGAAGCAGGTTTTGGAGCGCCCTGGGTTGAGGGCGTGGAGGGTGGTGGGGTCGTAGCGGATCAGCGGGGCTTGGGGGAGCTGGGGACCAGGGGTCGTGGCGCTGGGCGCGGGCCAGGCGCGGGCCAGGCGCGGACGGGCGCAGACGGGCGCAGACGGGCTTGCCTCTGGCGCGCCTCCGGCGCGCCAGCGGCGTGCCCGCTGCGCAGTCGCGCAGCGGCCGCCATAAGAGGTAGGAGGGGGGGGGGAGGGGTCAGCTGGGGGCGAATGGGAGCTGGGGGGCGGGGGCGTGCAGGAGGTCGCGGCGGGAAAGCGCGAGGGGGGGGGACAGGTAGAGTGAGAGGAGCTGGGGGAGGGGGTTTAGGGTGGAGGGGGGTGAGTGTTAGGAGGTTTGGAGATTAGGGAGAGAGATAGGAGTAGGGTTGTGAAGATAGGGGAGGGGGGGTTGTAGAGGTGGGTGAGGGAGAGAGGTAGAGTGAGAGGATAGGGAGATAGGTAGTAGAGGGGGTGGCGGGAGAGATAGAGAAATAGATAGAGAAAATAGATAGAGAAGTCGATAGATAGGGAAATAGATAGATAGACAGATAGGTAGGTAGGAGGAGGTGGAGAGTGGGGGAGTTAGATAGTGAGATAGGAAGATAGGAGGAGTGAGGGAGGTAGATAGCGAACGGGTTAGCTAGGGGTGAGAGAGGGGGAGGCGAGTGAGGGAGGGGGATGAGGAAGGAGCAGGAGGGCAGGCTCGGGGGAAGAAGACGGAGGAGGTAGAAGAGCCGAAGACAGGAGAACAGAAGACAGAAGAACAGAAGACAGAAGAACAGAAGACCGGAAGAGCAGAAGACAGAAGAACAGAAGAACAGAAGAACAGAAGATCGGAAGAGCAGAAGAACAGAGAAGAACAGAGAAGAACAGAGAAGAAGAACACAGAAGCACCGAGAAGAACAGAGAAGAAGAACACAGAAGACCGGAAGAACACAGAAGAACAGAAGGGAAGAACAGAAGAACAGAAGAGAAGAACAGAAGAACACAGAAGAAGATTGCAGAGGGGGAGCGAGGAGGAAGAGACAGAGAGGAGGAAAAGAAGCAGGTGCAGGAGAGAAGGTGAGTGGCGCGGGGCAGGGCGAGGGGCTTGGAGGAGGGGGGTACTTACAGTTAGGTGGGTCTCAGGAACACAGGAACTCGGGAACTTGGAGGAGCTGCAGCGGCAGGGGGAGCGACCTACCCTTGGGTCAAGGGTCGCTACCACTGTCGCGCAGCGGCCGCCATAAGAGGTAGGAGGGGGGGGAGGGGTCAGCTGGGGGCGAATGGGAGCTGGGGGCGGGGGGCGTGCAGGAGGTCGCGGCGGGAAAGTGCGAGGGAGGGGGGGGACAGGTAGAGTGAGAGGAGCTGGGGGAGGGGGTTTAGGGTGGAGGGGGGTGAGTGTTAGGAGGTTTGGAGATTAGGGAGAGAGATAGGAGTAGGGTTGTGAAGATAGGGGAGGGGGGGTTGTAGAGGTGGGTGAGGGAGAGAGGTAGAGTGAGAGGATAGGGAGATAGGTAGTAGAGGGGGGTGGCGGGAGAGATAGAGAAATAGATAGAGAAAATAGATAGAGAAGTCGATAGATAGGGAAATAGATAGATAGACAGATAGGTAGGTAGGAGGAGGTGGAGAGTGGGGGAGTTAGATAGTGAGATAGGAAGATAGGAGGAGTGAGGGAGGTAGATAGCGAACGGGTTAGCTAGGGGTGAGAGAGGGGGAGGCGAGTGAGGGAGGGGGATGAGGAAGGAGCAGGAGGGCAGGCTCGGGGGAAGAAGACGGAGGAGGTAGAAGAGCCGAAGACAGGAGAACAGAAGACAGAAGAACAGAAGACAGAAGAACAGAAGACCGGAAGAGCAGAAGACAGAAGAACAGAAGAACAGAAGAACAGAAGATCGGAAGAGCAGAAGAACAGAGAAGAACAGAGAAGAACAGAGAAGAACACAGAAGCACCGAGAAGAACAGAGAAGAAGACACAAGGGGGTGAGTACACTCTCATTCAGCTGACTTTGCGCGCAGTGGAGGTGTCTGGGTGGGGGAGGAGGGCTGTGGGTTTCCCTAGGCCAGGGCGAGTTCCATAGGCTAGGCCCCTCCGTAAGGCATGGCCCTGTGGCCCCCCCCACCTATGTAGAGTGCTAAGTACAGCTATTCATGCACCTGTGTCGTCTATGTGTGCAGATGTCGTCCATAGCCTTGTAGGCAATTTCCCATGAATTGCACTGTAGAGCCCAAGAGCGCGACGTAGTGCAGGGGGCTTCTGTGTCTGTCTTGTCCGCCAACGGTAGCGGTAATCCATGCACTCAACATGTCTTTCTTCTGTCCCCCCCCCCCTTTTTGTGGTCTCCCTGTTCTTGTGTGCATTAGCATCATCAGGCGGAGGAGCAGTGGCACCGGAGCACGAGGGAGATGCATCCCACATGGCCATGGAGGGCCACACTACGGACTCAGAATACACCAGTAGGACGGAGGGCGAGGGGAGGAACATGGCTGGGACAGGAGCTGAAACCAGCGACACGGACTCGTCCTCCGATGGGAGCTCCCTTGTGGTGGCGGCAACATCTGTGCCCCCCGCATCTACAGGTACAGCCGCCAACCCATCTACCAGCACCGCCCTCCCAGCAGCCCCTCAGCCTTCGCCCCGTGCCCGCTCACCCAGGAGAGTGGCCATCACCTTCGCCCCTGGCATCTCAGGCCCTGCCCCAGTCACCCCTGCTGCCGTCAGTGAGGAGGCCATTGACCTCCTCAGGTCCCTCACTGTTGGGCCGTCAACCATTTTGAATGCCATCCAGGGTGTAGAAAGGCAGTTGCAACAAACAAATGCATTCCTGGAGGGCATTCATTCTGGTCAGGTGGCCCTTCACTGAGCCTTTCAAACTCTGGCCTCAGCACTGATGGCAGCCATTGTCCCTGTGTCTAGCCTCCCCCCTCCAACTTCCTCCACCCAGACCCAATCCCCTGTACCTCTGCCTATCCCAAGCACACCATCAGACCAGCCTCTCCCAGGGGTACATGGTGGGAGTGTGGAGTCAGCTGCGACACCTTCCAAGGTGGTGAAGGGGCACAAGAAACCCAGCATGTCTGGGAAGAGCAGCACGGCGGAGAAGACCGCCATCAGCCCCGCTGCCCAGGAGGCCACCGCCATCAGCCCCGCTGGCCAGGAGGACACCGCCATCACCAGCCCCGCTGGGCCAGACAGGACCGCCAGCAGCTGAGTCGCTGCCAAGGACCCCGCCGCAACAAGCACCGCTGAACAGGACACCGCCGCTACAAGCACCGCTGAACAGGACACCTCCGCCACAGGCACCGCTGCCAAGGACACCGCCACCACAAGCACCGCTGAACAGGACACCTCCGCCTCAAGCACCGCTGAACAGAACACCTCTGTCACAAGCACCGCTGAACAGGACACCGCTGCCACAAGCACCGCAGGCCCATGAGAGCCAAGGGCACTGACGCTACTGAGTCCGCCACAAGCAGGATGAAGCACTCTGGGCACAAAGCCCCCTCCAGAACCAGTGGAGAAAGGCATCCACTCACACAGTCCTTGGCAGGATGAAGCACTCTGGGCACAAAGCCCCCTCCAGAACCAGTGGAGAAAGGCATCCACTTACACAGTCCTTGGCAGGATGAAGCACTCTGGGCACAAAGCCCCCTCCAGAACCAGTGGAGAACGGCATCCACTACCTCTGTCCTTGGCAGGATGAAGCACTCTGGGCACAAAGCCCCCTCCAGAACCAGTGGAGAAAGGCATCCACTCACACAGTGCTTGGCAGGATGAAGCACTCTGGGCACAAAGCCCCCTCCAGAACCAGTGGAGACTGTTATCCACTTGAGAGACTGTGGCTTTGCACTCCCCACGATTGAACAGTGGGCAAACCACCCACTATAGAGACTTGAGAGACTGTGGCTTTACACTCCCCAGGATTGAACAGTGGGCGAACCACCCACTGTAGAGACTTGAGAGACTGTGGCTTTGCACACCCCAGGATTGAACAGTGGGCATGGGGCCCCCTCGTGGAATTGGCATCATGCACTCAACCGGGTGAGGTGCCCCCCCTTTTCCGTCCCCCTGAGGTGCCTGTTTTATTGCTATCTGATGCCCCTGCAGTGTTCTCTCCGTCATGTTCGGGTATTGAGTGTGGGCCTCACCCATGCAGTGTGGGCCCAGTGTTCCACGGACTTCAATGGAGCAATACCTGGACTACTATTCTTGGTGTATATATTTGTTTATAGTGTATATATATTTTTGCGTACTGGATTTTAATTGATTACAATGGTTACACTCATTTCCTTTTGTCTTTGCATTCTTCTGGGGCGTTTGGGGGTTCTAACTGTAATGTATCATGCTGTATTAGTGTGTGTGTTGTCATGGGTGAGGGTGGGGGTCGGGGTGTTGCGTGTTGCATGTGTGTGTCCCTGGTTTTTCCCTCCCCTGTGTCGTAGGTGCAGTACTCACCATGGTCTTCTCCGCCGGCGTCCGTGCTCCTGGTAGAGGAGCAAGAAGATAAGGGCAGGGAAAATGTGAAGCTCTGGTTCCATGGCGTCCTGGTTCCTCGTGGGGTGTGTAGAGGTGAGCGTTTTCCCTTCGAAGTCCTGTTTCCGCCGTGTTTTTGTTCGCGGTGAATCCACCCCGGAAAAGGTGGCGGATTGGTAGGTTGTGATACTGTGGGCGGTACAATGTCTCCCGCCTGTCTGTTGGCGGTGACCACCGCGCTGTTTGTTGGTACCGCCGTGGCGGTCGGAGTGTTAAAGTGGCTGTCTTTGTTGGCGCTAGGGTTGTAATGGCCCAGCCAGGGTTGTTATGACCACCAAAGTGTCCCCAGCAAAATTACAGTATTGTCAGAAAGAAGTGAAATATTTGGGACACCAAATTGAAAAGGGAGCTAGAAAGATTTCCAGAGAGAGAGTTACAGCCATATTACAGATGAATCCTCCGGTTATGCAGAGAGATGTCAGGATGTTTCTGGGAATGGTAAAGTACTGTCACCAGTGGATTCCCAATATTTCAATAATTTCAAAGCCATTGCAGAAGCTCACTCACAAAGAAGTTTCTGATCCCCTAGAGTTAGACCAAGCTTGCATGAAAGCCTTTACAGAGTTGAGGGAAAGTCTGTGCAAAGCTCCAGCTTTGGGAATGCTTGACTACATAAAGCCAATCATGTTGTTTTGTCATGAGCGTGGTGCATGTTCCTTGTCTGTTTTGACTTAGGTTCATGGTGGTGCAAACCGCCCAGTAGCATATTTTTCAGCTAATTTGGACACAGTTGCAGCAGCGTTACCTGGCTGCTTGTGAACTGTAGCAGCGGTTGGATTGAGCATCACTCAGAGTTGGAGCATTGTGATGGGACATCCCTTAACTGTTTTGGTCCCTCACTCCATTGAAGTGTTGCTTACCCGAACCAAGACCCATCCACTTACCAATGCGAGATTGACCCGATATGAAACTATAATTTTGGGGTCTCCAAATGTTACTCTGAAAAGGTATATGGTGCTTACCACAGCAACCTTGCTTCCAAATGAAAATGTTGAAACTGATAAATTAAGATAAATTAAAAGATGTTGAACATGACTGTCTTGAGGTTACTGATTTGTGAACAAAACCTAGACCCTGACATTTGAGATACCCAATTGGAAGAAAATTACCATTTGTTTTGTTGATGGTTCCTGTTTAAGATATAACATGGGAACATTGAAAGCAGGATTTGCTGTGTGCACAATTTCTGTTATACTTGAAGCTTCCTGGCTTCAAGGAGTGTATTCTGCACAAGTGGCTGAATTGGTGGTTTTTACTAGAGCATGCCATGTCTCCACAAAGCTTAAAGTTACCATCTATACAGACAGCCAGTATGGATTTGGAATAGTCTTGATGAATTCGTCAGCTATGATCACAGGAAGGTTTCCTGATCTCTCCTGGTTCACCAGTTAGAAATGGTGATAGAATACAAGGTTTGTTACAAGCTTTACAAATGCCTGAAAAGATTGTTGTGTGAGGTGCAGTGCACACCAGAGATCACAAGATTTTCTGTCAATGGGAAATTGATATGTAGATCAAGTAGCAAGGTTTTGCGCATTGAATTGTATATCTTTCAAGGACAGATGGGAACTATTACCTGAAGAAATTTGTACGAATTATGCTTTAACTGTGATTGACACTTGGGAAGAGCTGAAAGCTCTCCAAGAAAATGTTGACAAAGATGAAAAGAAAATGTAGATTAAATTGAAATGTGTACAGAGAGAAGATGACGTTTGGGGTTCAGGGGAGAGCCTGCCAAATAACCTGTTGACTCAAATGGCTAGATATTATCATGGTCAAGCACATGTTGGGAAGGATGCTATGATTCGCACCTTTAAGCAAATTTGGTTCAATCCAAAATTGTTGTTTTTTCCAAATCTCTTTTATTATTATGAACATTAGGAAGCCAGTTTCAATAGCAAATCTGTACAGTACAACGTTCTTTCATCTTTTACATAGCAATGCAGTGCATAGTTATTATCATGTCATATAATACGATTGGCAATGGTAGTATTATAGCTGTACATATCAGTTGGACATATGTGCTCTTGCGGAATTTTTCACTAGTATTACAATTTTTATACCACTGAGTGATATATATATCTAAAGTATCTAACAGAAAGTCAAGTAACAGTATAACTAATATTAACTAGCCGTGCATTCCAGGTATGTTGGCAGGAGCAGGGACCGGTGTTTCGGTCTACATATGGGGTAGGACACTATTCAGAAGATGGGTGATTTGGATATCCCTTGTTTAAGGGAGTTTCACATGTCTGTGGATGACCTAATTGCTCTGTCGGTCAAGGATTCTCTCAATCCCCTCTATAACTGTTGCTGAATCTGGGGGTCTTGATGGGGGGCCACCAAGTGCGTGTGTCGTCTGTAGTATTCGTTGTTCTGCGAGTACTCCTGTGCGTAGGTCTGTTAGCCATCCCGTAATTGATGGCACTGTACTAGATTTCCAGCACATTGCTAAATGTCTTTACGCTAGGATTAGTGCTAGGTCTAAGATCTTGTCAGTGGCCTTGTTCTTTGAGGATCTATGTGTTCCTCCGAGAATATAATGTGCTATGTCAAGGCATGTTCCCTATCCCGTGATCCTATTCAGTATCTCAGTTATGGATTCCCAGAACTCGGTTACATGGGTGCATATCCATACCATATGTAGGGAGTTGGCATTCCCAGTGTGGCATCTCGGGCATTTATCTTCTGTGGTCAGGTACATTTTCACCAGCCTTGCGGGTGTAAGGTAGGTGTGGTGTAAATAATTAAATTGTAGAAATTTGTAACGAGCATTCGTTGAGATAATCTTCGGGACTAGCTTGTTCCCATTGTGCGTCTGTGAGCGCTCCTTGGAGTGCAGTTTCCCAATATACCTGTAGCGCCCCGAGGGGTTGTGTATTGTCTATGTGTAGCGTTTTGTATATGTTTGTGATCGCTTTTCTCTCTCCCCCATGCGTTAATAATGTCTGCAGCAATACCGATGTGTGTGGTTCCTTGTGTATGGTGCCCCAGTAGAGTACGGCGTAGCGAGTTAGCGCCGCATAAGTGAGGAAGGTGCCTGGTGGTATGTCAGAGTCATTTACTGAGCTATCAGATGGGACCAACATATGATCTTCGAAGATGTCTCCCCACTTCACTATTCACGCATTCTCCCAGGCGGACGCCGTTGGTTTGTATTGGTTGTTAGCACATCCCGGCAGGACCCAAAGTGAGAGTTGTGGTGCATATGGGTATTTTTGCTGTGTTTTGTGCGTGTACTTGATCAAGCACTTCTTGGCATTTCTCATTAGTAGATTGCTATCGCCTACTGGTGCATCTGAGCCAGACTTCATGTGTCCAGCTTAGGAGCCTGTTTGTGTCACCGTGTCTATATGTGTTGCTCAGTTCATGTATGTTTTGTCCTGCTAGTCAGCGCATAGGCCACTGGAGTTGGGCTGCCAGGAAATATTGTTTGTAATTTGGGGCTCCCAGGCCGCCCTCTGATATAGGAGCGTGATGTTTGCCTAAAGCTACCCGGCTTCTTCCATTACCTCATATCAATGCTGTAAGAAGGGAACGCATATCGGCAAACCATTTATTTGGAAGGGATTCCGGGAGGGCTGAAAAGTGGTACAATAATCTCGGGAGCATCTTGGAGATGGCCAGCCTACCCATTGGGGACAGAGGAAGGGATGTCCAGAATTGCAAGGAAGATCTCGCTCCCATCAGTACTCTGCCGATATTTGGATCTATAAGATCTTTTTCCTCATGGTATATTCTGACCCCTAGGTATTTTAAAGTATTGCATGACAGTCGGCAGGTAGTTGTTCTCATTGGGCCGTATTCAAGGGTGTGAGGGGGAACAAACAGGACTTCTCCCAATTCACTTTGAGGCGGGACGCCCTGCCGATCTTCTGCAACAATGGCATCAGTTGCGGTACAACCCCAGCAGAGTTGTAGAGGTATACCAGCGCATCGCCCGCATAATAGTGAGATGATGTGGCAAGCACCCCCCATATATAATCCCCAATCGGGTGCACGGGTCCGGAGGGCATGCGCCAAGGGCTCCATCACCAGCGCAAAGAATAATGGCGACAGGGGGCAGCCCTGCTGAGTTCCTTGCCCAATATCAAAGGATTTTGAGATCAGGGTGCCCGTCCTCACCCGAGCCAACGGCGCCTGATGTAAAAGGGTTATCCATTTCAAGAAGTTAGGCCCGAAGCCAATCTTTTTTAGCACCATTATCAGGTAAGTCCACCCCAGTGTATCAAATGCTTTTTCTATATCAAGTGATGCCACCCATGCGCCTATCTCCCCCATTCGCGCCCAGTTCATAAGAGAAAACAGTTGCCGGTGGTTTAGGAAAGTGCTTCTGCCCGGAATGAATCCATTCTGGTTAGTGTGAATTAGCCTGGTGATTATGGGTGTGAGTCTGTTTGCCAACATGCGGCCTAGGATCTTGTAATCGGTAGGTAGTGATAACGGCCTATGTGACCCTATCAATAAGGGGTCTCTGCCCGGTTTCAGCACGACCATCAGCGTCGCTTCCCTCATAGATGCCGGGAAGATCCCCTTAGCATACGCGGCAATATACGTTGATATCAGTTTAGGGGCTAAGATTGTCTGGTATGTGGCAAAGAATTCAATCGGCCGCTGGTCTGTACCTGGGGTCTTCCCCTGCGCCGTGCCTTTAATGACTTCTTCTATCTCTGATAACTGCAGCGGAGACTCCAGTATTTCCCTATCTGCAGGGGTCATGCATGGCAGGGGTAAGGGGCCCAGAAACATCTCTATTCCATTGTTCTCCATATCGGTCTTTGGGGCTGTGTATAGAGTGGAATAATACTCTTAGAATGCTGCATTAAAATCCTCCTGTGTGTTCAGTAGTTGCCCATTCCCTCCCCGTAGTGCAGTGATTGGGGTTTGGGTATTCTCCAACCACAAAAGCCAGGCCAGGAGTCTGTCCTCCTTGTCTCCTTCTGCATGTTTACACGCTTGGTAGTCCCTATGATTCAAGTGGGCTAATCTATTGAGCGCTTGTTTGTGATCTATGTGTATGTTCGCTAGCGGTTTGGCTGCAGCGATATCCAAGTGGTAAGAGCTGCTTGTAGTATTGCAGTTTGGTTTCTAGGTCTTGGAGCTCCCTACGCAGAAGCAGCGCAGCCCTGAAGTTTGTTTTTATTGCATGACCCCTGAGTACCACCTTGAAGGCATCCCACTCAGTCCCTACATCTGATGCCATGCCCTCATTTATCTCGAAGTAGGTATTAATATGCCCTCTAAAGACTTCCCTATATGTTGCGTTTTGCAACGCCGTGACGGGCAGTTTCCAAGTGGGTATGCTGGGGGAGTACGGTTCCATTGTGTCCATATCCGCAGGGGCGAGTGGTCCGATAATGCCCATCTAAGATACTAAGCATTGGTAGCTTTTAGTAATGCTTCTGAGTTGCAGTAAATAAGGTAAATCCTAGTGAGCCGAACATGCATTACCAAGTAATATGAGTATACGCACTCAGTGGGGTGCAGGCTTCGCCACGTGTCGTGTAGTTGGTTGTGTGTTGCCCATTGACATAAATGTTGCGCTATTGCGACAGATTTGGCGCCCAGCACCAGTGGGCGGGATCTGTACAGCTCTATGCTCGGGGTGCTATTAAAGTCTCCACCCCAGTAACATAATGCTATCCGGTTATGGAGTAGAGACGTAGTAAGTGTCTGCAAAAATGCATTCTGATTTGCATTAGGGGCATATAGTGAAATTAGGGAAATTGGTGCTCCGTCTAGGTTCCCTTCCAATATTGCATATCGTCCTTCTGGGTCTAACCTAGTGTGCAGTGTCTCCAATGGTGCCCCTGTTGCCACCCGTATCAGTGCCCCCCTGGCGTATTTTGAGTATGTGGTCCCTACTATAGTCCTCCACCATCTTTTTTGCATTTTTCCCAGATCTGGAGCCGTGAGATGTGTCTCTTGTAGCAAGGCCACATGTACTTTGTAGCACCACAGGAACTGGTAGATCTTGTATCGTTTACTAAAGCCCGCTAGGCCTCTCACGTTCCATGTTATAAAAGAGTATTGTGCCATTTATCTGAAAGTGCATGGTGTTATCTGTATCTTGGATGGCCCTTGAGTGCAGGCAGCCAGGGAATCCAATATTATATGTACTGCTCCCCACCCTCAACAACAGCACCCTCCCTCCATTGCGGAACCCGACATGCACACCCTCTCAAAACCATTGGTAACCCACGTAACACACCTGCTAGTAAAACATAAGTATAACATTAAACTCCCCAACCCAGGCTGAGACGCCAACTGGTAATCAGCCAATAGCACTGTAATGTTGATACAAAACTTAACCATTGTTGTTCAACTATGAATACACCAAGGTGTATTGGGGTTTTATTGCAGGGCTATCAGGAGCTAGTAATGTAGTGTCCTATAAGTTAATCCTGCTCAGACCATAAGGTGGATTTCGTTGACATGACTTCTATATATGCTGTAATTCTTCTGAATGTTGAGCCCCTTGCAGTTCGCCTGCGGCTTGTCTTATAGCACATCCTCAGCAGTTTATAGTGTCATCGCCTACAATTACATGCATCTGTTCCTCGTCTAGGACCGGGGTGTCCAGCTCTTAGTTCCATCTCAGCACCGCCTGCGCTCTCTCTTTGGCCACTTGTTCTCTAGAAGGGCCTGCCTGTGAGTGCCGTTTACTGACAGTAGGAATACCCCTTGTCTTGCACCTCATGGATCGTGGAGATGATTATGGTGCCACTTGAGTTATGCCTCTGTTCTCTGGCCATTCCCAGGTGTCCTCCAGTGTGGTGCAAAAGGTGTTGTTGTTATTCGTTATGATCCAGAGGGTCGCCGGGAATTGTAGTGCGTATTTAACATTGTGCTTCCTGATTGTGCGCTTCACCATTAGGAAAGATGCTCTTTTCCGTTGCACTTTCAGGATGTAATCAGGATAGATGTGTACCTGCGCATTTGATATTCTCCAGGGGCCTCTGGCACGGGCCACCTCTAAGATGTGGCCTCTGTCTCTGTAATTAAAGAGGTGAACCACCACTAGACGTGGAGGGGCCCCCGGGCGAGGGGACCTGCCAGGTACTTTGTGGGCTCTTTCGACTGAGAAGAAGGACAAATGTTTGCCTTGTAGGACTATTTGGGATAGCTAATGTTCCATGTAGAGATCCATGCTGTGGCCCTCTTCTTGTTCCGGCAGCCCCACCACGCGTGTATTGTTGCGTAAGGACCTACCTTCCTGATCTTCAATCCGCTGTCGTAGTTACAGTACCTCTTTTTGTAAGTCATTGATGTGAGTGGCAACGTCCATCACCGTTGGGCACATCTCAGATACTGTGTTTTCAGTGGCTTCTACACGGTCCTTCAATTTCTTATGATCTTCGTGCAGGTGGCCTATGGGTATCCCCAAAGAATCAATCTTGGGTTCCAATGTGGACTTAATATCCTGCACTGCGTTTAATATGTCATTAAACTTCTGTGTGTGTTTCGCTAGTTTGGTCGCTAACGAGGCGTCCCGGGAGTCCCCTCGCTCCCCCAGCACTGCCTTCTCCTGCGTTCCTGTTCCAGTTGTCCCGGGCCTGTCTGTTTTGATGCGTCCCATCTTTTGTTGTTCCAAATTCAGACCGGGGAAGTATATTTATGTCTGTGGTACCAGTAGGGGGTGAGAGGCGGGTATGCGGCACAGTCTGCGCAATTACAGATCTCCGGTCTGTATTATTCGCACTCCAGTGGAATTGCAAAGCTATGACACTGTGGTCTGCTTTCAGGATGTCCAGCACGGGGTGGGTCCGCTGCACGCGTGCCCGGGCAGAAACTCTGTAAACTCCCCCCCCCGGTCCTGCCCTGCAGTTCTGTTCAAGTGAGGGTTGCTGTTGGGAATGCGGCCCTCCGGTGGAGAGGTTATCGATGTGCTTCTCCACCATTCCTCCTATCAGGGTTTAGCCCGCTGGTACACCCGGTCTCGTCAATGGTCGCAATGCGGATGGGGGGAGGTAGGAAGGGTTCCCCTCTTTTTCACCTCTATCAGTGTGGCGCAGCTCCCGCTGGGCAGCCTCCGGGACCCCTGTTGGTCTCCGTCTCCTCACGACCCCCGTGCCGGCTTATCGCGCTGCATCCACTCACCGGGCCAAGCGCTGCTACCCCTCCGAAGCACGTCTCGGTTGGAGGCTCTTTACGAGCGCTCCTCCTGCAGCCAAAGTCCTCTGTGTTTCCCTCCCTGGTGGGGGATCTCCGTACTCGGGTTCATCCATGGTTCAACCCCAGGTCTGTCAGAGTACACCACGCGGCTCCTCGCTGGCAAGGAAGCTCAGGTCCATCCATACGGCTGTTCTTTCTTCCGCAGGGGCCCCACACTGGATGGATTGCGGCGTAGTGTTAGCAAGCCTCAGTTCTCTTGTGCCATTCGAGTATTTGGTCCCGCTGTCGCGTTTATCACAGGATCTTTATGGAGCCTGGAGCGAAGTCACATTTAGACGTCCGCTCTGGCCGCCATCTTGCCCATGCCCCGGTTCAATCCAAAATTTAGACAGGTTGCTGAAGCAGTTTGTCACCATTGCATCATTTGTCAGCAAATGAACTTGGGTAAAAGGACTGTGGTTAAAATGAGCCACATTAGAAAAGCAGGAGGTCCATTTAGCAGAATGAAGATGGATTTCATTAAGATGCCTGTGTGTGGAGGATTGACATATGTGCTGGTGATTGTTTGCATTTTTTGTCACTGGATTGAAGCCTACCCCACGCGAAGAAATGGCAGCCTTACTGTAGCAAAATTAGTGCGTTGAAGAACAGATACCTAATTTTGGTTTTCCTGTCTGTTTAGAATCAGACAGAGGAAGTCACTTCAATAATGAAGTAATTAAATTACTATGTTCAGCCTTAAACATTGAGCAGACGTTGCACTGCAGTTACCGCCCTGAAGCATCAGGACTTGTAGAGCAAATGAATGGTACCCTGAAGTCACGACTTGCAAAGATCTGTGTCCACAAATCTGAAATGGCCGACGCACTACCATTAGTTCTGATGAGTATGAGAAACACACCCAACAGGAACACTGGACAGTCGCCGCATGAAATCCTCATGGATAGAGCAAAGAGGTTGCCAGCTGTTCCTGTCAATGCTCTTGTGAACATAACTGATGATATGGTGTTGGACTACTGCAGGGGTCTGGCTAACGCGGTTTGCTTTTTCTTTCATCAGGTGAAGGCCACAGCTGTGCAGCCATCTCAAGATCAAAGCCACAACCTGAAAGCTGGAGACTGGGTTGTGATCAGGAAACATGTTAGGAAGACTTGTCTGGAGCCCAGGTGGGAAGGGCCTCACCAAGTAGTACTGGTTACTACTACTGCTGTGAAGTGTGCAGGAGGCCCAAGCTGGATTCATACCAGCCATACTCAGAAAGTAGCCTGTCCGTTGGACAACGAAGAAGAGTTGTTTTCCATACCAAAAACATGCGGACAAGCTCCAGAATCAGAGAAGGAAGCTGGAGAATCAGAGACAGACTCTGAGCAGACTGAAGACAATCCAGGTACTCCTGTAAGAGGCGAAATGGAGGACCTACAGGAGAGTGACATCGATCTAACCATAACTAAGGTAGCAGGAGAGCCTAGTCAGAGGAGGGTTCTCCCAGAAGCAGATGTGCTCGAAAGACAAGTAGAGAAACCTACCAACCCGGTGGAAGGAGTTGAGTCGGATCAAAGTCTAACCGATCTGATTCCTCCAAAAGAAATCGCAGGTACGTCAAGGTGAAATCCTGCAGAAGAAGAAGAAGCTGAAAGTCCAAGATTGAAAAGAGTATCAAACAAGGGTCTGCTGAAAAGAGATAAGTGGCCGAAATCACAAGCTAAGAGAAAATAATCGATTACAGTGTCACCGATCGAAGAA
Organism: Pleurodeles waltl; assembly: GCF_031143425.1. Lineage (NCBI taxonomy): Eukaryota > Metazoa > Chordata > Amphibia > Caudata > Salamandridae > Pleurodeles > Pleurodeles waltl. The sequence continues at coordinate 333,694,797 of NC_090443.1, forward strand.
GAAGTAGACACCACAAGAGAGGAAGATTTGAGTGATGATGAAGAGTTGAATAGATATTGCAGACTGAAAAGAAAACTAATTGCAAATAGAAGATATGCAGTACCTGAAAGGGCATATGCTACATCTAGTATTTGGCAAAGTGAATGTTTGCCACTTTGTTTTGATCGTGAGATACCAGGTCAAATTTTGGCATGTGAAGTTGGTCAATGAACTGAACTTTGAGCTGGACTTTGAAAATTCTGTGAAACTGAAAAGAGAAAAGAGACAATTTAAATAACCTGAAGAGACTTTTGAAATAACCTGATTTGACAAGTTGTTAAACTGATTTTGACAACAGTAACTGATTTTTGTGACAAAGAAGTTCTGGAAGAGAGACTGAAAGATGTAAATAATTGCCAAGAAGATTTATGTTTTGCTGCATAGTAGCATTTATTTTTTCCTTTTCTCCTTTCTGATTCTTAACAGATCATGAGCAAACACAACGAGGAGGTTAGAAAGAATAGGTGTTGTAAATACATAGGTATTGGATTAGCAATCATGTGTATGATAGTATGTTTGTTATTTATTGTGAATGTGAGCGTTCTCAATGAAATTGTAGCTAATCATACCTTTGCGTAAGAAACTACTACTACACTTACAGAGTTAGACAAGGTTAGAAGGGATGAGCCATAATAACATGCAGATAATTCACAAGGAGATCTTTCTTCTAATGTTTTCTATTGTTAATTGCATGAGTATGTTGAGGCAATGGATGGGAGAGAATGTTATGTTTGCACGCAAATTCCTTCATCAGTAGAGGAAGGGATAACCTATCATAGCTTGCCGCTAACGTATGGAATTATTTGCAGTCTTATATTAACGAGGTTCTATAACCAAGAATGCATCCAGTATTTTTATTCAAATCATGATTTGGTGTTTTCCTTTGTTCCTATTATCAAATACCTGAGTAGAGTAGCTGGGGAACATAACATAGAATTAGTGAGAGGTTTCTTTGAACCCACATTGACATTTGGCACAGCTTATGCTCATCGTAACAATCTCCAATGCTTGCTCATCCCAATAGAAAAGAGTTTTCTAGACCAAACTGATGACAGGAGAAAGGCATTAAAGGAGACATTAGATAAGGGCTTAGTGAAAAGGACATTTAGAAATGATTGTGCATTTAGTGAAATCAAAACACAAGGGAAGTTAGCTTTAGATGTGCAACACGTAGGGAAGCTTTGCATCTATAGGCCAAAACCTAGAACTGATACATTATTTGTGGGAACGAGTGAATGCAGACATGTGTTTCTCTTCCAGAGTAAATGGACTTTTATGTTAAATGGACAAGACCCAGCAATTCCAGGGGTTTATTACATATGTGGACCAAATGGTTATTACCGTCTTCCGAAAGGATGGTATGGCACAAGTTACTTGGGAATAGTTTTCCCAAAGATTTATCAACTTGAGAACTTAAATGAGACACCTAAACTAAATGAATTACACCTTTCTAGACCAAAGAGAGAATCTTACTCTGGCATAATCGGAGATATATTTGGAGCAATGATTCCCTCAGTGGGAGTTATCCTAAAGTCCATGAAAATTTGAAAGTTGTCTACTACTGTGGATAATATGCTGACTGATTTTTCAGGAGCCATGATCCTAATGGACACTGAAATGGCTGCAGTAAGATCTATGACTCTTCAGAACCACCTTGCGTTAGACATCCTTTTAGCAAAGGAGGGCAGAGTTTGTAAAATGCTGAAATCGCAACATTGTTGCACATTTATTCCTAACAATATGAGAGAAATTAGAGGCTTTATTAACAATATGACTAATATTAGCTCTGACTAAAAACGTTCTGAAAGAACCTGGAGGTTAGGAAAAGGTTGGCAAAGGTTTTGCTTCTGTGGGAAATTGGCTTGGCAACCCAAGGAAAGATATAATTATGAAAATAATACAGGTAATGTTGATTATTATAATTTGTATCGGATTGTCGGGAATTCGTAAATTGTATACTGTGATTAAAATGAAAAAGTTGAAAAATGATCAGGGGAGGGAAGAAATTAAATTAGAAAGATACTTTAGAGAAAATTGGGGAAAGAAAAGAAATAAAAAAGGTTATAATGGAACAACATTTTAGGTAAACCAAAATTGTATTGTATGATGTAAAGTGTGATGACACATTTAGTCATTAGAGGAGGGATTGTGAAAGCTGGATTAATTACTTCTAAAATTTTGCACTGATTAATGGTTAAGGATTACAGGAATTAGACTATCATAGAAACTAGTGTACCTTGGAGACTGTGCCAACTTGAGTGGCGACGATAACGCGTACGACAGCTATTAAGGAAATCGTACTTAAAGTTTAAATAATGTGCACATGTAGAACAAAATGTATTAGTGGATCATAATAACACATAAATATTGTGTATGTCTAGAATATATGAGCATTAATTAACTGTGGAGGTTTGGGCCTAGTCGACTAAGCCTCATGTTAAGTTGCATGGCATAAATAAATGTTCGTAAATGTTTTGTGAAAGTAGAGAATTAATATTGTTCATTGTTCACAAGGAGCCGACCGAGCGATTTGTAAATGTCTTAAAACTTTCTCATGAGAACTGCTTGTTGAAATGTCTTGCACTAGAAGTTGCTACTTTGTAATTCTGATGTGCGAGAAGAAGGTGTTCCCAGGCCTGGACAATGGCCGCACTTACTACAGCTAGGATTGCAACTAAAAAGTTCCATGACAATGCTGACGATGAGAACGAGAGAAGAGGAGCCAATTATCGATGTGAGAAAGACTGTTTCGTTATACTTCAGATTTAGGATTTAGAATCTATTGGTCCTACTGTGAACATACGAGTTCCTGACCAATGATGGCATGAGAAGATACTTTATGGAGTTTTAACTTGGCCTGACTGCACTTAGGAGTTCTAGCCTATTCTATCCTATTCTCGACCCTTTAGCATTCCTGTCTGAGGAGCTGAGCAGTTCCTGATGTTCCTTCCCCTCATAACCACCCTTTTAGAGTAATTGTTTTAATGCTGATTCCTTAGCTTGATGACTTTTAAGTTGGTTCGGTTAACTTAGAGCCCAACCATGGCTGAGCCATTTCCTTTTACTGTCCCGTTGCTGATGCTGACCAGACGGATGTCCAACTGATGAAGAGAAATCGCAGCTTGTTGATCCACTGGGGAGAGGTATAACGAAATGCTATTTTTTCTGCTATAGATTATTGTTCTTTTCTTTCAGGTACCAACCGCTATTTTGATAGAGCCCTATTTAGATGTTTTCTAAATTAACTTTTGAATAAATTACTTTTATATGAAGTCCAAACATGCCATTCGAATTGGAGGGTTTGTTATAGTGTCACATGCTTACAAATGTCATTACTAAGAATTGGTTTTGTTCACCTGTTGAATCTAGGTGTATGCTATCTCTGTGGTTCAGTTACTAATGCTACTGATTTGTACTGTAACTCTTGAAGGTTTAATCATTAATGTATTAGTTAAATTCAGATTCTTTCGACACTTTGGTCAGCCTGTGTTGTTTGTATATGCTTATCATTTGGTTTTGAGATTAATCTACGTGATATTAGTGTTGTTAATATAGGGAAATAAACTATCTAATATTACTAAAAGGCGTGGTTACTCATGACCACATGGGTCATGGTGTGTAAAGATTACCGACTCAAAGTTTTGATAATTAATTTGTTGTTTATGTTATGTTGTTGCTGATTACCTTATGAGTAAGATTCTGTATATGGTGGAATCACTCTAAGCGTAGTCAAAAGGTCCATCAAACCTCTAACTCGTCCCCTTATAAATAAATTACTAAAGACCAAATAAGGCCAGACGCGCTCACATGGGCACACCTCTATTCACAATGTGCAAGGCTGACCTGTGGCTTGTGAGATATTAAAGTATACAAGAAAGTGATGGATGAAATGCTTGAATTAAACTCAGCCACTGGTCAAAATCCATTGGTATTTTGCACACCCTGCCACCGTGGTTTGGACCCAGCTATATGGAAATCAGTCTTAACCCTGCTCCAGTTGGAACAGTCCAGCCTAAACTAGCAAGCAGGGTCCTCCCTGAATGGAAACAACAGCAACCCTGGACTGGTTTCGCCCTACTTAGGGCTCAACAGCCAGGTGTAGCTTGGCTCCAGTGACATCGTGTGCACAAGACCCAGGTCTGGGCATACCCATTCCACTTACGGCGACACACCAAAGTATACAAAAAAAGATACTCAGATATCAATATTAAGTCCATCCATTGGCTGGCCTGCTGATTTGGTGGACATCCAGCCAGGCTGCTGGAGGTTTCTCAGTCCACCTCTAAGCAGAGAACTCAAGAGCTCAGAGGACGATAGGAATCAATATGGGGCAGTGAGCAATGAATAAGATTGGGGAATGGCAGCAGGGGGGAGCAGTGCATGAAAGAAAGGAACAGGACACGAGATAGAGGAGGTGTGCAAAGTGGCCTGTTACTCCCCCTCCATCCAGAATCTTGGACAGCAGCTATAGGGGCATAGTTACCATTTTTTCAGTTTGATTGTGTGTGATATTTTTTCCATTTTCAATGTGCTTGTGTATGAACGTTCCAATGCCCTAAGAGGGACATATTGAGCGATACTTTAATACATGTAAAGTTAAATGGTTATGAAAATATTGTGTTACATTCATGAAATGATTCCCTTTTTTGTAAAGTGTTGGTCTACAGTAGGCATCAAAGCAACAGCAATTCTCCTTAAGTGCTTATGCAAACTCACTAACCTATTTCCCTTTTCTGACACGATCACCTTGGAAACATTACAGCAGGGAGGATGAAGGTCTCAACCACCTCTTTTAGCTCTGCATAATCACTCCCCTCATACAGGGGGTCGAGCGGTCTTCCATGCTCCTGTCTATACATAAAACATGCTCATAAGGAGTTGTCAGAGGCAATTGGGTAACAGCCTCTGTGGTTCAGATATGAAGGGCTGGGCCACAGCCTTCCTCAGCCAAGGGTTCCTCTTCTACCAGACAGGTTGCTGCCCAACTCTCATTGACAGGTGTGCGCAGGCAAGAGTGCTGACTTCATTCTGCTAGACGACAAATGATATAGAGGGACCCAGCCATGCTGGAAGGTAGAGGTGTGACATCTCATCTATAGGGCAAAGATCTAAAGACCAAATAAGGCCAGACGCGCTCACATGGGCACACCTCTATTCACAATGTGCAAGGCTGACCTGTGGCTTGTGAGATATTAAAGTATACAAGAAAGTGATGGATGAAATGCTTGAATTAAACTCAGCCACTGGTCAAAATCATGTTCACAGCTCCAGTGCATGTTGCGGATTATGGGCAGTAGGGACATCATCGCACTCTTGACAGAAGGGAACACCTTCCATCTAATTTGAGTCCATTTGGGAAAGCTGGGCCAGCCAAAAAATATACAGGAAACACCATCAAAGGTGAAGGAAGTAAAAAGGGTCATAGAACTATTTTACCACTATGACTAAGGTTTCCATTTTCATGGAATTCTTTTTTATTTCCATCTTGATTTATCCATACTTACTTTATGACCATTTCCTCTGTATTTGTCCGAATTATTTTTGCACAAGGAAAAGAAGCTTAAACTGATGGTTTTATACCAAAAAGCAGAAAATGCACACTTGCACTCGATTGTTTCCAGAGTCAGTGATCCTTCCTTGTTCTGATGAAGCAAACCCTCTGAATTGTAACACTAGGCTTCTCGCCTTTTCTTTTCTAAGTGAAGAAGTTTTTCACTTGTTTCTGATGGGGTACACGGAGACTCAAAGATAAATCATGTCAAAATGTATTTGCTGTGGTGCGGAGTGTGGTAAACATTTCCTCCTTAAATTCCAGTCATAGTTAAATAGCCAAATTCAAAGTAGCACTACATTTACACTTAATTAAGCAAAAGTTGCACTAACACACTAAGGGCCAGATGTAGGTAGGGAAAAATTAGCGACTCGCAATTTCCGACTTGCTAAATGGAATGCAAGAAGAAAACGCGACTTCAATTTGCGACTCGCAAATGAAGTCGCACTGCAGATAGCGAGTCCGCTGTTTGCGAGGTCGCTTTTTGCGACCGCGCTAAAAACGGACACGCAATTTGCGAGTGGGTGTCGCAAATTGCGATTGTGCCGCAAATTGAATGCAGGTGCTGCAGAACACTCTGGAAAACACTTCCTGGCACATGGTGATGACATCACAGCCAGGAAGTTTACTAATACACCTGGGAGGAGGGAGGACCACACCCATTTCAACAGCAGAACTGCAAATAGAAAGAACAGCAGCTACCATGGCAGAGACACCAAGGGAGCAAAAACTTACATTTGCAGAGAAAGAGCTGGAGGTGCTGACAGAGGAGTGCTGTCAGCACCATGACCAACTGTTTGGAAGGGCAGCCCTCACCGTGCCAGAGGTGGAGAAAAGAAGACTATGGATGGACATCCAAGAGAAAGTTAACTCCCTGGGTGTCAGCCACCGGAGCATAGAAGAGCTCAAAAAAAGGTGGTATGACCTGCGCTCCCGGACCAAGGTGATAGTGGCAGAGCGGCTACGGGAGATGAGGGGCACAGGAGGGGGACCGTCCACATTACCACCACCCACACCCCTGGAGGAAAGGGTAGAGGAGACCCTTGAGCCTGAGGCAGTATGCGGGATGGGAGAGCTGGACACATCTGAGCCAGGACCATCAACCGGTGAGTACCATGAGACATGCATGTACCCTCATTAATGCCATACCCCCACCCACCTTGTACATAGGAGCATGCAGAACCAAATTAGCTCCATTTCAGAGTAGCAATTATCAGAATGGTGCATTATGGGCAATGTAGTCAAGTAGGCAGTTTATAGGCAACAGTTTATTAGGAAGTTGATAACAGATAGTAGATACTGACAGTGTGTTCCCTATGTCCCACAGGTCTCCCACAAGACACCCCCACCAGCCAAAGCAGCCAGGGGCCACTGGTCAGCCAGCAGCCAACAGAGGGATCAGGACCAGCCACCACTGAGACCTGCACCACCAACATGTCCCCTGTCCCCTCATGAGACACCAGTTGGCATACTGTTGTGTGATCCTGCACCAGGTCCCAGCCACAGTGCCACGGTAGAAGTAACAGAGCCTCCACTGCGTCGCAGGCGATGTGGAAATTTATCATCACAGCGGCAGGCAGAGTCAGGGGACGCCTCCATGTCACGTGCTGAGGCCGCACTCCTATGGGGTCAGCGCCTGCAAACACAAGAGATTAGGAGGATTACAGGGGCATTGCGGCGCATTGAGCGCAATCAAGGCAGTAGCATGCAGCTTGTGCATACAGAGTTGCAACAAATCAATACACACATGGGCGACCTTCCACTCTCCATGCGACAACTTGTGGCTGGACTCCTAACACAGACAGAGGGTGCACGGCGTCGGGACAGGCAGCTACTGAACCGGCTGGACCGAATGTCAGCATCCATAGTAAGGCTGGCCGTGAACACTACTGGTCTATCTAGGCGCACGGTCAGCCTCCAAGTGGACATAGGCCCCTTTGCCAGTGACGTGGCACGTGGACTGGGCCGTCTCAGCCACGCTGTTGACATAATCGAGGCACGGCAGGTGGCCAGGGGCGCGGGCGACACGCCGCAAGATAGCGAGGAGGGCTCCACTGTCAGCAGTGTCTCTGCCAGTGACACCAGGGTGTTGCGCAGTGGAAGCGCAAGGCAGGGCACTGCTGACACCCCAGGTACCAGCCATGCTGGCCGAGGCCGGCGTAGGGTTTGAGCTCCACACTGTCCTGGGGTTGGGGCACATGAAGTCAATGTGTCCCATGCCAGGTGGACTTTAACAGCCTCTGAACTGTTGACATTGTATATAGTTTTTTATGGTTACACTAATTAAATCACTTGTTCTTTCCACTTAACACCTGGACTCTTTGTGTGTGACATTAAAGAGTGTGGTGACAGTTAGCACGTACCTTCCAAAGTATTGGTTTGCAATGTGTTCCCGTCTCAGTCTGCCTTGATTTGCGATGCTTCTATCCCCATGATGGCGATGTGGTAGCTCTTGCTCTTCGTCCTCAGAATCAGGGTCTTCAGGGGTGAGAGGTAGCCCACGTCTGGTGGCAATGTTGTGCAGTATTGCGCATGCGACAACAATCTTAAAAGCTGTTATTGGGGTATACTGGAGGGCACCTCCACTTCTGTGGAGACATCTGAATCTTGCTTTCAGCAGTCCAAAGGTCTGTTCAATTATATTCCTGGTCCTCTTATGTGCACTGTTGTATCCCCACTCTGTCTCATTGCTGGGTGTTAAGTACGGGGTAAGTATCCATGGTCGTAGTGCATATGCACTGTCACCTGTGTGGCACAAAATGTACAATGTTAGCTGGGCATGGATGGTTTCCACATTGACCTGTGTGTATGTCTGCAAGGTGTATTCAGCTATACCTAGGAGATATCTGTCTCCAAACTCCCCACGTTCTAGGCGTTGGTGTATCCCACTGTGCCTAAAAATGTAGGAGTCATGAGTACTCCCTGGAAATTTGGCAACCATGTCAGTGATAACATAATGGGCGTCACATACCACCTGGATGTTGAGTGAGTGGGTACACTTCCTATTGTGGAACAGATATTCCAGGTTTGCAGGAGGGCATATTTGTATATGTGTCCCGTCTACACACCCTATGACATGTGGGAAGTTGGCAATCCTATAGAATTCCAACTTGGTGCTGTTGATTTCTGCCTCATTCCTGGGTAGGTATATGTATCTGGACATGTGTGTGAGTAAGGCGTCTAGGAATGTCCTAAAGAACCGTGAGAGTGCACTTTGGGATACCCCACTTGCCACAGCAATGACCCCCTGATAGCTACCCGAGGCCAAGAGGTGCAGTTAGCAAAGCACTTGCACATGTGTGGGGAGGGCGCAGCCACGCACAGTCTGGCGTTGTAGCTGTGGTTTGAGTAATTCTATTAAATCTAGTATAGCTGCACTGCTGAGTCTATATTTATCATAAATCTCCTCCTCAGTTTGCTGGAAAAGTGTCTGCCTGGTTCTGTGTATCTTCTCCTGTCTCTGGCTCCTCCTCCTCCTCTGCTGTGGGGCGTGGGCTCTCCTCCTCATTCCTATCACATATTTCTCCGCCATCTTGAGTAACCCAGATGCCTTCTGGGTCTCCTTTTATACTTTGGTAATGGTTACCACCTGCTCTGAGTTAGTGGTAAATTGGAAGTGCAAAATGGGCTTTTTGCGACTAGTCGCAATTTGCGAGTTGCTATTGCATATGGTTTGCGACTCGCAAATTGTGACTTCCTATTTGCGGGTCGCAATTTTTGTGAGTCGGTAATGGCTTGCGTTGCATTTTGCGAGTCGGAAATGGGATTTTTGCATCCCATTTCCGATTTTGCGGGGTTGCAAATTGCGATTCGGGCCATTTGCGACTCGCAAATGTTACCTACATCTGGCCCCAAGCTACTTTACTGACACTTGTGAAATGGAGGATACACGGGTCACAAGAGCAGACAATCAACCTCCTACACTATCCCATTGAGAAAGAACCTGTAGCCTGTCGCATGTGTTCAACTCAGTAACCTATTGCCATATTTCCCACGCTCTCTATACGCATCACGCAGAGATCCCAGAGGTTCGGTGGATATGAAGGGTTTCAAGAACGTTATTAATGATTCAGAATATAGTCCCTCATTCTTCTGGTGTGCCATACATCACTTACCCTGTCAAAACCACAGCAGATTCGCAACAGCTATGATTCGCTCTTAACACTTAACCTGAGTGCTCTTTTGTTCTTGTGCCAATCTGCTAATTAAAGTCACACAGGGAGAAGGAGGCTTGTTCAGAAGGAGGTTCAGTTAAGAAACCCATGCAAACGGTGTATGGGAAAAGGAAAAGTGAGAATGGATTTTGGTCTCTGTGCTGAGCAGAATGGTGCTGTCCAAAATAATAATGCTACTTGAAATAGTAGGGTGCACGTATTCAGAAGGTAAGGTTACACATTTTGGGGATGAATAAGGGATAGAACTGGGGAGATTCTTGACCTTTGGGATGCTGGTACATGCTGTCAAGACTATGGCACAAAGGCAACACATAGCCTTGAATGGACAGAACCCTACACCCATTACTGACATGGGAACAGGACACAGAATAAGGTCACATTTGTAACGCTAGATTACAAATGCCCTCGGCCAGCCACTCACAGGAGGTAGGACACATTTGGAAGAATTCTTGAGTGATGATGGCTGAAATAAAATACAGGTATACATTGCCTATATTTCCAGAAACAGCAGATTCAAAGTGGTTCAATTCAAATGCCTGCCTGCATAGGCTCTACTTCACACCTGTCTGAATTCGAAGAAAATTTCTAACAGGTCCACATAACTGCCAAATACAGACCTTTATCACATGTTATAGGAACACCCTGTCATAGGGGAGTACTAGTCTTGAATAGTAGCACAGATAAATATAACTCTGGATGTCCAGGCAACAGCATCACCGGAGACGTGTTTGTCAAGAATATTTCCACATGGGGGAAAAGGGATGTTCAAAAGTGGTCTTGTTGTCTTGACATTAACTCTTGCACAATGCAGAAAGCAATGTACTACAAGGGAACAGTATGTGGAGAACTCTGATCAATGTGTGGACATTGGATGTCAACTGAGTAGCACCCGAGAGCAACTCAATGCTCTCTAACCATCAGAATGTCCAAACATGCTGGAGGCATGGGAGGCTGCACTGGGGACATTCACCAAGAAATCAGCTGAGAGACCACATGAAAGAATAAAACATCTAAATTTGTTATTTTCTTGTCTGACACCACCGAAAGTAAAGGGAACCGTGAGACATAACGAACATGAGGTTTAGTGTGCTCACCACTTATGCCCATCATAATGTGCTACAACAAGGTTGATGTAGGGAAAATACATACTAATGAGACATACAATACCACAAATACCGCAAAAAAGATCAGGAATGTTAGGATAAGAAGCCTATATTGTGAGTTTTGGGAAATACCAATAAATATGTTTTAAAGAAAAATGTGATCTGCTGGGCAATGGAATATTTAGGCCAAATTCCATGAGGCTCACCCGTATTTTGGTTTGGAGGCATATGATCATATGGCTGGATATATAAAATAATGTAGTATGCGCCTGCTAGAGAAGGGCACTAGGGGAGATATGCAAGCTAAATGCTCAGATGTCATATCGGGGAGACGTTATGTGGCATGCTAAATCTTGATCCAGAGCTCATAAATGACTTACTAAGGCTGAGAAGAGGTTCAAGAAAGAATTTGGAAATACCTTTAAAGAAGTGTCAGAAAACGCTTTTAGAAACTGTTGGTTATTGGGCACAAATCCTGCATATGGCAGAAGAGGCCCACATTAAAGAGGTTCCAGGAGATTTTACTCTTCTAGGGGGCTGGAACCAAAGGGTTTTCTGTTTCCTGGGCAATCCTAAAGCGGCCTTAATGTTGTAGAGATGCAAGGCAATCCTAATTACAATAATCCTAAATTGGGAGATATGCAAATAAAGAGGCCAGTGAGGTTCTTTGGAGAAGGGCTAGTAAAGGGTGTAAGGAACCATGTGGGTATTTTCACTACCAGATAAGGCACAAAATTCAAAGAGAAAGTGTTTGGACCAACTGTTTTTAATAGGGCCTGGGGAAGTAAAATCTCCTGGCTGAGGTTTTCCAAGGTCCCAGTTTCGAAGAAGAGTCACCTCCTGTGGGTTGCTGGTTGACACAGTTTTCTTCCAACAAAGAGAAAGGAGTTTCAGAGGCCAGGCTGCAGGAGGTTGAGGACAAATTCAGAGTGTAGTCCAAGGGGTATAGGGGGATCATTTTTTACTTTCTCCTTACAAGGGTGGGAGGAAAGTTAAAGCAACATTTTCTGAAGTGGTGAATGATCAACAATGGTCCCCTGGTGCTGGAGGCTGTAGTGGGCTACAGGGCAGAGCATGGAGAGGAGGCAGTGCAAGAAGGAGAACTGTTAGATCTAATTTTCAGCAAAGAACACCAGGTGCTGATAGAAAAATAAGTACAGCATACATTACACAAGGGCGTCTTAATAGAGGTTTCAGAAGAAAACAAAGTTGCGAACTACTAAGGACCTTATTATGGCCCTGGCGGTCTTCTGACCACCAGGGCCACGGTGGCGGTCTCATTGTCGATGGGCCGGTGGTGAAGACCAGCACATTATGAGTGTGGTGGGTTGGCCTCTGCCAACCTGCCACATCCACGCTTATACCGCCAGGGCGGTTGGACTCGCCAGGCCAGAGATTAGCATCTCCGACCCGGTGTTCCAGTGAAGACCGCTGGCAGTATTTGGAGTCGGCTTTTCTCCAGGGTTTCTGCCGTGGAAGCACAGCCACAAAAATCCTGGCGGAAAGGCTACTGGTAAGAGGAAATTTCTTTCCTATCACCGGGCAGACAACGACCCCCCCCCTTGCAAACCCAATACCCCCCATCGCCCTTCCACGTCAGAACTCCCCATCCCCCTACCAGTACAGCCACACTTCCCTCACCCTCCACCCCCACACGTATCCACACACGCATTCACTCACAAGAACCATACACGCATTCACTCAAAAGCATCCATACACACACTCACTTACATGCATCTATAAACGCCCTCCCTTCAACATTACTACACACATACAACTGTGCATACACACACGCATTCAAACACGCTTACAAACATGCGTACAAACACTCATACACACTTACTTTCACACATGCACACACAACAACCCCCACCCTCCCACCTCCCTCCCCTGTCCGGCACTGGACTTACCTTGCCCGGCGAGGAAGCTGACCGGCAGGGAACAGGCTTTTTTATAGCAGAGGAGAGTAAGGTGCATCTGCAATTGAGGTGGTGGAAGCAACTGTAACAGTTTGTGTGCAAACCTTTTGTCTACTGATAATGTCCCAGAACTCAGGAGAATTGAAGCAACAACTTGAATTGGTTGGGAGCATTCTGGATGATTTATGGTTGATTGTGAATGCGGAAAAACCTGTTTTAGAACCAAAGAGGGGTGTGGAATGTTTAGCATTCAAAGTGCACACAAATGGAATATTTCTGATGCTACCAAGGAGGAAAGTAAAGCTAATAAAAACAGAAGTGCAGAATTTAGATTTGAGATCTCTGGCATGGGTGAGTGGTTTGCTGTCATCTTTAACTCACACAGTGCTTCCATTGCCTTACAATGGAACAAGGTGAAGTGTTTACAGGAAGGTTTGTGTTATGCAGAGAAGGTGTCCTTGACAGAGGAAGCAGGGGAAGAGCTGAAATGGTGGTTTAAGAACTTGTAGGTGTGCAATGGATACTCAATATTTGGAAAAGTTCCAGATTTTGTACCGTAGACAGATGCAGATGTGAGTTGCCTTGGTTGTGAAGAATGATTAGGCAGTCTCAAATATCAAGGCTAATAGAGTATGGAAGAGGAAGTACAGCAAACAAAATGTTTAAAGATGAAGTGGCTTACTTGCATTGAAGAGGTTTCAAGGCCGTTTGGTAGGAAGTTCAGTGTTGTTGCTTATAGTCAATGTTTCAGCTGTACAGTATATAAAGTCAATTAGGGGAAAGTAGATTGAAAAGGTTAAAAGATTTAGCGAAGGAAATCTAGTATTACTGCCAACAGCACAAGCTTCCAATCAAAACGTATATTTACTAGGAAAGGAGAATGTAGTGGCAGACTGAAATTCAAGATCCCTGACAGATTATAGTGATAGGAGCGTAAATCAAGGTATTTCATAAAGATACAGGTAGTTTGGTGGGATTGTTGGCGGTGCATCTGTTTGCATCCAGATTGACTAGTCATTTGAAGAATTATTTTGGTTGGAGACCCGATCTGGAAGCAACAGGGATGGTTGCTTTCCAGCAGGATTAGAGGAAAAGAGGGTTTGTGCCTTTCGGTCAATGGTGATGATTCAGAGATGTTTGATGCAGGTAATGTCTGTTTTTTCAGATGATATTAGTACCTCCATTCTGGTGGTATCAAACTTGGTTTCTGGGAGTTAAGGAATTGGTGTTGAAAAATCTTTTCTGATTCTTAGAGGGAAGAGATTTTTCATTTGTCTAGAAGGAGAAATTCCCTTGGTATCAAGTGAAGTCCAGAACCTTCTTGTTTTGAAGATTTTAGATCACAGCCGTTCAAGGAAATCTTTGATGAAGCTTCAGTACTTTTACAGAAGTAGTGGGAATCAGGAAAAAGGGAAAGATATAGAGGAGGTGTGGTGGAGCTTCGAAATGAGTATGGATTGCTTGGGGCTCTTTCTGTAGAATTGATGAATTGTTTGACAGAGTTGCTTACAAAAGGGTTGAATTAAAAGCATGGTGAAACGTTACAGTTCGATGTGGCATTAGGTCATTCTTTGTGGAATGGTATATCGACAGAGAATAGTGGCATAGTGTGTAGAGTTTTAGAGAGGAAGACATCGTGGAAAATGCCAGGAGCAAGGCAATTTTGAGGGATATTGGAAGGATACTGGATTTACTAAATGAGTGATTGTTGAGTTTCTGATAAGAACATTGGGCTAGAAATCAGCCATGTCATTATGTTTCTATCAGGAGGGTTTCTGGTATGAGAGAGCTGGATGTATGCAGTGCTGCTAATGTGATTTCTTAAAATTCTACAAAGGCTTATGATAAGAGTAAGTCTATTATTTTATACCCAAACCCTGATGAGAATCTACAGTAGTGTTCGGTGAGATGGATTCAGAGGTAAATAAAGAGGATGGACAAATTCAGGCCGAATGGTGATAAACACTTGTTGATTTCATATGTGAAGCTAACTAGGGGTGTCTTTGCAGCTAAAACTGCAAGCTGGGTGACATTGGTTGTTCAAGAAGTTCAGATATTTTGGTTTACATCCCATTCAAGTTGAGAAGCTATGGTAAGTAAAGTATTTGCAAGTGAAGAAAGGTTGGACTATATTTTGAAAGCAGCAGATTGGTCAATTGTGGATGAGTTGGCAAAATTTCATTTAAGACCATTAGAGCATGGAGCAAAATGACTTTGAGGCTTTACACATGCACAATGCTGGCCTCTGGTCAGGATGTAAAATGGTGATCCTCTAAAATTTACAGAAGGGAGGATCTTGATTTTGCTAACGACGCAGAGTATAGCATTATCCTGTCCTCCACGCCCAGGAATGTTAGGTAAAAGAGAAAAAGGAAAAAAAATAGGAAATTATGAGTTAATTGGATGAAACGGTTGATGATAGATACTTTGTTTCACAGAAAGACAATAGACAATGAAAACGACAGAAGAGGATAAAGAAGATAACGAAGACAGGAAAAGAGAACGGTGTCTTAGAGCAGTTAAAGAAAAAGAATGTTGGAGCACAGAGAGTATAGGGAAGAAGCGAAACATTCTAATACCGGAATAGCTAAATAACTAATGAAGTTGTGAATAGCACTAAAGAGTAATGCATAATGCGGACCTCTGTGCCTTTAATAAAATCAAGATTTTTCTTGCAGTAAACCCTGGCGAAATGTAGTTCTCTTCTAAAGATTACATTTCTTAATGAAGTGATCATTTACATGCACAGTAGGGTAGTAACATTGGTAAAAACAAGTCGCTACTGTACAGTGGGACACAGCTAACTGAATGTGGCTTTATTAAACAGAATGAGCCAGAGTGGCTAGGGTTTCACTGAACTGAAAGATACATTTCCATCGCTGCAAAAGGGTATAACTATCTGTGCTTTGAGTTTTTTGTCAGACTTCTTGCTGGAGTTCCAGGAGCACCCATGCCACTCAGCTCAATAAAATTCACTCTCAAAGAATAATCCTGCTCATAAATTTTATTTACGATTCAGGTATAGGCAGGTGTCCTTGTTTACTGCTGTGTGCATCGCACATCCCTGATCAAGGATGGGGAATTCCTATGACCTAATGCCCAGGACATAGGTGGTCATTCTGACCCTGGCGGTCTTTGACCGCCAGGGCGGAGGACCGCGGGAGCACCGCCGACAGGCCGGCGGTGCTCCAATGGGGATTCCGACCGCGGCGGTAAAGCCGCGGTCGGACCGGCACCACTGGCGGGCTCCCGCCAGTGTACCGCCGCCCCATTGAATCCTCCACGGCGGCGCAGCTTGCTGCACCGCCGCGGGGATTCCGACCCCCCCTACCGCCATCCAGATCCCGGCGGTCGGACCGCCGGGATCCGGATGGCGGTAGGGGGGGTCGCGGGGCCCCTGGGGGCCCCTGCAGTGCCCATGCCACTGGCATGGGCATTGCAGGGGCCCCCGTAAGAGGGCCCCTACATGTATTTCACTGTCTGCTGCGCAGACAGTGAAATACGCGACGGGTGCAACTGCACCCGTCGCACAGCTTCCACTCCGCCGGCTCGATTCCGAGCCGGCTTCATCGTGGAAGCCTCTTTCCCGCTGGGCTGGCGGGCGGTCTGAAGGCGACCGCCCGCCAGCCCAGCGGGAAAGTCAGAATGACCGCCGCGGTCTTTCGACCGCGGAACGGTAATCTGACGGCGGGACTTTGGCGGGCGGCCTCCGCCGCCCGCCAAGGTCAGAATGAGGGCCATAGTCTTAGGGGGCACAACGACAACAGGTTTTCATGTATATTTTGCTCAATGAGGAAGTAGACACAAACTCCGACAACCCAATCCCTTGGGCTACCAACTTACAGTATGCAGTATGGTTATAGGAAACAGTTCTCATCACAATAAGGAATCCTACAAGCTAAATCCAAAACATTTTCCCTTGGAACTGAGAAAGAGGAAAATGGAAGGCAACTCACCGAAGCCTATTTTAGTTTTATAAGAAAACCTCAACCGCTCTATCAGTGCCATTCTTCATCATCGTTTCTCATCCTGGTCCCTATAAACCAGGATGGGCTCAACCATGCTTCAGGGAGCACTTAACATTTTTTTTTCATCCCGGGTCTACTGAAATTTATAGGTACCTTATGAACGCCCAGTTATCCCTTTAATAACAGGCACACATGGTATGAATAAAAACAGATGTTGGATGTCTCTGGGGTATAACAGCCCCACACCGTTTCTAGTGTTGACGTGTTTCAGTCTTTCCTTAACAGCCACTAAGGGCCAGAGGCTTTCATCAGGCCTAAAAACTGCTCTGGGATTAATATTGATTTTTTTAAACATCCATTGTCCTTTCCCTATTGTCTTAAGACACACAACATACAATGTAAAGGGTGACTTGGGTATATTCCCCTTCAGTTCTTTGCATGCGTAAATATTCCCTATGGTGTAAAACCACTGTGTGACATAAGAAGGCAGGGAGACATGCTCCTGTAGTCACACAGTTATATAGGAAGTCATGTCACCTTTCACCACCTACTGCACCCTGAGAAAAGATGTGCGACTTTCATAAATTCCATTTTTGCCGGAGCACAATGAAAGGACAACCACACTTGTTAAACATTTTTTTCTTTTTCCTCCCTGTAGACTATTATATTACCCCAGTTCAATGTGGCATTAGGTCATTCTTTGTGGAATGGTATATCGATAGAGAATGTGGCATAGTGTGTAGAGTGTTAGAGAGGAAGACATTGAGGAAAATGCCAGGAGCAAGGCAATTTTGAGGGATATTGGATTTACTAAATGAGTGATTGTTGAGTTTCTGATAAGAATATTGGGCTGGAAATCAGCCATCTCATTATGTTTCCATCAGGAGGGTTTCTGGTATGAGAGAGCTGGATGTATGTGGTGCTGCTGATGTGATTTTTTTAAATTCTACAAAGGCTTAGGATAAGACTAAGGCCCTCATTATGACATTGGTGGTAAGTCCAGCTTACCGCCATGCCGACTGCCACCAACATACCTGCGGCGCGGCAGTTTACTGCTACCCATATTATGACCCACACATAGCAATCCGTCACTATACAGACACACACACAAGTCCGCCAGCCCAAAGGTCAGTGATAAACTGGCAGTACCAAAACCCACACCGTTACGCCAACAGAACTACGCCCACAGCATTATGACGCACGAATCACCGCAGTGGACATTCAATGGTGCTAAGCCATTGGCAGTACATACCCCGTGCTCAAAACACACACACATACAAAACTACACCACATTGGACAATTCAAACTACACACACCTGACACACATACACACACCACACCCACAACACTATAAAACACACACACACTACCCACAACCCCTTACCACTCAAAAACATTGCCAACTGAGAGAGACAGACCAACAGCACCCACAGAACCAGAGCCACAAAACACCATCACCCATACACCATCCACGTACCTTACAGCACACATCCCAACACATCACCCCACACACCCTCACACACACCACACACACTACACCCATGGCACCACAAAGACACCCCAGGTTCTCAGAGGAGGAGCTAAGGGTCATGGTGGAGGAAATCATCCGGGTAGAGCCACAGTTATTCGGATCACAGGTGCAGCAGACATCCATTGCCAGGAAGATGGAGCCATGGCGGAGGATCGTGGACAGGGTCAACGCCGTGGGACAGCACCCAAGAACAGCGGATGACATCAAGAAGAGGTGGAACGACCTACGGAGGAAGGTACGTTCCGTAGTAGCAAGACACCAGATAGCAGTACAGAGGACTGGCGGTGGACCCCCCCATCTCCTCCCCCACAACTAACAACATGGGAGGAGCAAGTCTTGTCAATACTGCATCCTGAGGGCCTGGCAGGAGTAGCAGGAGGACTGAACTCTGGTAAGTCAAATCTTTACTACTTTCACCCCCCCCCCCCACCTGCATGCCATCACATACCCCCACCTTCACCCTCACTCCCATCACTCCACCAGCTCCCACACACCCCACCATCACAACCCACCCCTCCCACAACCAAGCCCTGCATGCAACACCAATGGATGGACATCACTCACAGACCTGCATGGACACCCATCACCAAAGCATGCACACTTGAGACCATCACCTAGCCCACCAAATCACCACTCATACAAGCCTAAGCTGCCAGGGCAAAAACAACCATAGAGGGCAACACACCCATGCACAAGATGGCACACGCAGAAACAATAACACTGCATTTACATCCTCACAGGTCCCCCACACAACGTCACCGGAGAGGAGGTGCCAGCAACATCCAGTTCCACCCCCAGAAGGGGCCTACAGTGATGACAGCAGCTCTGCACGCCTGGATCAGGATGATCAACCTGACCCATCAGGTAACTCTGGACAGTCGGTTACCCAGGCACACTCACAGACAACTACAGAGCCTCCCCCCTCAGGAAACACCAGCACAGCACCCACCCAGCGGGCCCATACCACTGTCCCCAGGACACGTCAATCATCAGTGTGCCCACCACTACAGGGCCCCAAGGCCACCCCACAAACACAGGATAATCAGGACCCTGGGGTTAGTGGCAGTGGGCACACAGTCCAGGGGACAGAGGCACAGGACAACAGGGAAGCTGGGAGGACTGCTGTGCGACAGGGGGAGTACAGGCCCAGGGAACCGACTCTCCATAAGGCACTCACTAACATCCTGGGAACATACCACCATTCCCAGGAGACGATGGGCCAGATACTGGCCAAGTTGCAGTAGACCCAGCGGCTGCAGGAGGGACAGTACCTGGGGATCAGGGAGGACCTGAGGGACATCCACACCACCTTGGTCACCATTGCAGGGGTGCTGGCAGACATGGCCAACACCATGAGGGAGGGAGTGGCACACCAACGGGCCCCTGACACTAGCCAAATCGATTAACAGCCTTCCACCTCCACTGACACTAGTGGACAGGAGGCCCTGCCACAGGAACAACAGGCCATCAGCACCCCACCCCCTGCAGAATGAGAACCACCCCGCAAACGGTCCCTGCGATCCAGGCAGAAGCCAGAGAATATTGCCAAGCCCCCTGCCAGGAAATAAGACTCTCCTGAATGTCACCCTTGTGTCCCACTCTGTCACCCAGTCCACCTTGAACTGCCATTGCTCCACTTCTTATGCTCCCTTGGACAGTGCACCTGTGATACAAATAGACTGGAACTTTACCCTGGACTCTCCTCCACCACCACCCCAGCACACTGCAATACCCCCTCCACTTATTAGTACAATAAACAAACACCCTGGTAAAAAATACAAGTATGGAGTCTGTCAATTGATTGAACTATGTATTAGTTTAACAAGCTGTAAACATTGCAATTCAACTGTACAGAAATGTATACATAAGTATGACCTGTTGTTGGCTGCCGTCAACACACCAGGAGCCAGGGTGGGCATAGATATCTGAAAATAGACATGCCAAAGGGTACATGTAAGTGGCCATACTAGTGGGAAAATCAGCCTGCCAGTGACAATATCCAACACATAACTGTCAATGGATGGTGAAGTTACAGTGTCTTACCTGTGTGACACTAGAAGTACTGTCGTATGATTGATGTTCTGTTGTCCTCATCCTCATCCTCTGCCTCCTCTTCATCACTGTCCACCACTAGAAGTACTGTCGTATGATTGATGTTCTGTTGTCCTCATCCTCATCCTCTGCCTCCTCTTCATCACTGTCCACAGGGTCCACTACAGCCACACGCCCATCTCCAGCCTCATCCTCCTGCAGAAAAGGCACCTGGCGACGGAAGGCAAGGTTGTGCAACATATAACATGCCACGATGAGTAGCACAGGGAACCACCTGTTAGATGGAGGCACCGAAACCTGGCCTTCAGGAGGCCGAATGTCCTTTCAATAATCCTTCTTGTTCGCCCATGTGCCTCATTGTAACGTTCCTCTGCCCTTGTTCTGGGATTCCTCACTTGGGTCAGTAGCCATGAGAGGTTGGGATAACCAGAGTCACCTGCAAATATCGAGGGATACCTGTTAGACACACACTAACCCTTAGGGCCAACCCTGTACCCATACACCAGCATATACTGGGTGGGAACCATGGGCTCACCTAGTAGCCACACCCGGTGCCTCTGGAGTTGAGCCATCACATATGGGATGCTGCTATTCCTCAGGATATGGGCATCATGCACAGAGCCAGGATACTTTGTATTGACATGGGAGATGTACTGGTCCGCCAGGCACTCTATCTGAACATTCATTGAGTGAAAGTTCTTTCGCTTTCTGAACACCTGTTCATTTCTCCGGGGGGGGACAAAAGGCAATATGTGTACCATCAATTGCCCCAATAATGTTGGGGATATGTCCCATTGCATTGAAGTCAGCTTTCACTGTGTCCAAATCCTCCACGTGGGGGAAAACAATGTAGCTGCGCATGTGTTTCATCATGGCAGACAAAACACTCTTGTTAACACTATTAAGAACATTGGCTGTGACATTCCTGCTGCCAAGGCCAATGTCACTTGGAAAGAACCAGTTGCCAAGAAATGGAGCACAGATAGCACCTGCACAATAGGGGGGATCCCAATCTGGCTCCAATTGGGCACACAGCTCTGTGATTGTGGCCCTGTCAAGTATGTAGGCGAGGATAATGTGCCTGTCCTCCATTGTTGCCAAGTTCACCAATGGTCTGTAAACGGGGGGATGTCTCCATCTCCTATTCATCAGCAGCGGTTGCAATCTAGGGGCAAAACGATGAGCATCTGGTCAGTATTCCACATTTCCAAACTGTACACTGCATTGCATGTTGTGACTGAAACAGTATGCTGTTGGATAGGCCCCAATGGTGCCTATGTGTACTGTGACTCAGTTAGGTGCCATGGCCTGCACCCCCACCCTGAAATGGCGTCCGCCTGTCCTGTGTGGATGAACAGGTGAAAATGAGGTACTGCCGCTAACATTGTGCGCCGTTGTGGGAGGCGGTCAAGTACCGCTGTGCAACTCCTCATTGGTTGTCTATGGGCCCTATGAGTTACAGTGGCTAATGGTGATGTACGCCGGCGGTTACGGTACGCACCGCCGTGGACGTGACCGCCATTTTCTATCTGTTCTCTCACTTGCTACCTGACCTTCAACAGGAGAGGACCTACACTGCAAGTGCTGCTGTGACCTTTGTCTGGAATCGACCATGGTTCGCGTCACTGGGGAAAGGGCCCCTGCCTTCACCACTGTGGAGTTGGAGAGACTGGTGGATGGGGTCCTACCCCAGTACCGAAAGCTGTATGGGCTTCCAGACCAAGAGGTGCGTACTCTGTGAGCACAATGCATGGGGCATGAATGCATGGAGTGCTGTGTGTGAGGGCCTCGTGTAAGGGAGGGGTGGAAGGGTCCTGGGCAGCGTGCTGCATGTATGGTGGGCAATGTCTGTGCGTAAGGGGATGGGAGAGATATGGTGGGCCATGACTGTAAGAGGCCGGATGGTATCGCTGATACCTTTTTCTATGTTTATTTTTCTGCAAGTCAGCGCCCATCAGAAAAAGGGTATATGGCGTGCCATCGCCAAGGACATGCGGACCCTGGGAGTCTACGGCAGGCGGGCACCCACTGTCGGAAACGGTGGGAGGACCTGAGATGCTGGGTAGATGGTAGAGGCTCAGCTGGGGATGACCTCCCAATGAGGAAGGGGTGCCCGTTGAACCCTGACCCCCCTGATGTTTCGCATACTGGCGGTGGCCTATCCAAAGCTGGATGGGTGCTTGAGGCCATCACAGCAGCCACAAGGTGGTGAGTACAGTTTCCAAATCTGCAAATTGCGCATGGTGGGGTTGTCTCCGGGTAGGGGATGTGGGCCTGTGGGTGCCCCTAGGCCAAGCAAGGTCCCATGTTGGGCAGGGTTCTGATGTGAAAGTCCTCCAACCAAGCTAGTCCAACCAAGCTAGTAGGCCGCCACTACTGGGCAGGGGTCTGTGGATCTTAGGTATGCTGCTATTGGCCTTAGGTATGCCTGTCCTAGGGCTGGTGACTAGCATTGTGACTTGTAGTGCATTGCATAGTGCGTAGGCCTGTTCCCTATGTGAGTGTGCTGTGTACGCCAATGGTGGTGTTGGGGCAGCCATTGACCAAGTGTATCCTTTGTTTCCCCTCCTTTTTGTTTTGTCACCCTGTCCTTGTGTGCATTAGCATCATCTGGCGGCAGAGCAGTGGCACCGGCGACGGAGGGAGCTGCATCCCACATGGCTTAAGAGGCTGAATCCACCGACGGTAAGGGCACCAGTGGGACAGAGGGCGATGGGAGCACCACGGCAGAGACAGGAGGGGACAGTTCTGACAGTGATACCTCCTCCGATGGAAGCTCCCTGGTGGTGGTGGACACTTCTGTGCCCACCCCAACTAGAGGTACAGCCGCCACCCCCGTACCAGCACCGCCCTCCCAGCAGCCCCTCAGGGAGTTTCCCGTGCCCGCTCACCCAGGAGGGAGGGCATCTCCTTCGCCCCAGGCACCTCAGGCCCTGCCCCAGTTAGCCCTGCTGCCCTGAGTGAGGAGGCTATTGACCTCCTGCGATCCATCTCTGCTGGGCAGTAAACCATACTGAATGCCATCCAGGGGCTGGCAGGCCATTTGCAACAAACAAATGCATTCCTGGAGGGCATTCATTCTGGCATGGCGGCCCAACAGAGATCAATCCAGGCTCTGGCCTCCTCCCTGATGGCAGCCATTGTCCCTGTCTCTAGCCTCCCCCTCCAACTTCGTCTACCCAGTCCCATTCCCCTGAACCCCAACCTATCCCAAACACACATTCAGACCAGCATGCACCCAAGACAACACACAGGAGTGGCTCAGGCAAACACAAGCACCACACATCATCCCACAGGCACTCACACAAACACCATCCAGAGTCAGACACACCAACATCCACTACCTCCACTCTGTCCCCTTCCTCCTTGTTGTCCACCACCCTCCCAGTAGCATCTCCACTCACACCTGCATGCACTACATCCTCATCCACTACCTCCATCACCATCACGCCTATCACTACACACCCCTCATTGGCAGTCACCACCCCCACATCGATGCACACGTCCACTGTGTCCCCTCCCACTGTGTCTGTGCCCCCAACTCCCAAAGTACACAAACGCAAGCACTTAGATACCCAACAGCCATCCACCTCACAACAGCATCCAGCCCTTGCACCTGCACCTAAACACAGCAGACTGACACCTCCTGCAACTACTCCCTCGTCCTCCACTCCCAGACCTTCACCCTCTTCCCACCCCAGTGTCCCTAAGAAGCTTTTTCTCTCCACCATTGATCTCTTCCCTTCCCCTCCCCCCGTACTTCACATCAGGCCAGGGTGGTCAGAACCCAGGCTACCACCCAGTCCACGGCCACAGTAGTTTCTGCAGCTACTGCAGGCGGGAGAGGCTCCAGGGAACCAGCCATTACCACTGACAGCGTGCCTGCACCAGCTGCCAAAGGGAGGGACAAGGAGGCACCACCAGCTGTGAAGGGCAAGGAGGCACCACCAGCTGTGAAGGGAAAGGGCAAGGAGGCACCACCAGCTGTGAAGGACAAGGGCAAGGAGGCACCACAAAACCAAATTCACCAAAGCCTATTTTGGTTTTAGAAGAAAACCTCACCCACTCTATTAGTGCCATTCTTCATCATCAGTTCTCATCCTGGTCCCTATAAACCAGGATGGGCTCAACTATGCTTCACGGAGCACTTGAGATATTTTTTTTAGTACATGGTGTACTGAAATTTATAGATACCTTATGAACGCCCAGTTATCCCTTTAATTTAATAACAGGCGCACATGGTATGAATGAAAACAGATGTTGGGTGTCATGGGGGATAACAGCCCCACACCATTTCTAGTGTTGACGTGTTTCAGTCTTTCCTTAACCACCACTAAGTGGCAGAGGCTTTCATCAGGCCTAAAAACTGCTCTGGGATTAATATTGATTTTTTAAATATTTATCGTCCTTTCTTTATTGTCTTAAGACACACAACATACAATGTAAAGGGTGACAAGGGCCTAGTCTCCTTTAGTTCTTTGCATGAGTAAATGTTCCCTATGGTATAAAACCACTGTGTGATATAAGAAGGCAGGGAGACATGCTCCTGTAGTCACACAGTCACGTAGGGTGTCATGTCACCTTTCAACACCTCCTGCACCCTGAGAACAGATGTGCGACTTTCATGAATTCAGAAGAGTTTACAAAAGTAAGCCTGGAAACTTTTATGAATTCCATTTTTGCCAGAGCACAATGAAAGGACAAACACACTTATAAAAAATATTTAAAAAAATTCTCCCTGTAGTCTATTATATTACCCCATTGAGAAACCTTTTCCTTAAATATCCACCTTATTTTTGGGGATGGAATAGTCCCTTCCAACTTCGGAAAACGTTTGATACCTGCCTTTCCCAAGTGTACATTTCTAAACTTTTCCAGGAAGGGAATGGGCTGGAGAGGAGTTGGTGAATGCCATTAAATATGTAAGTTTGTGGGTGTGAACAAACTCACAGAGCATTTAGGTGGTCATTATGAACATGGCGGGAATCACCTCACCGCCGGTGGTGGCGGTAGCTACCGCCAACAGGCTGGCGGTCAGGACCGCCAAATAATGAAGCACATGAGAAACAAGTAGCGGTCTAGCCACACATCGCCAGCATTGGAGTGGCGACGAGGACGGAGTAGGTCACCCACAGGCCAGCGGAAAGGCCCCACCCACCCACCAGCTAATGAAGCACAAGACCGCCATTCTGGGGCGGAAACAAACTAAATAAAAGGAAACCCTCACCGGAGATACACACAACACGCCGAAGTAAACATGGAGAGAGAGTTGCAAATAATGCCAGTACTGCTCCTTGCCATATACCTCCACGACCGTGACCGCCGATGAAGACGACAACGGTATTTTCCGCAACCTAGTAGACATGGGAAGAAAGGGAACAGTTACACACCCACCTCACCCACCCCGTAATGCACTCCCAAAGCCTCACACCATCCCACACCATACACACCAGAACAAGATGTACTTACCCGACATAAGGCAACAAAGACCGGCACCAAAGTACACACATGTGCACACCACACCCCACAATGAAACAATGAACAATGTCACCATATTGTGCCAACAGCACCACTGGGCACTCAAACTTTAATATAAGGATAACAATGTAATGTTCGAATAAGACCATTGGCCAGTCCATAACGAATACCCTGAAGGGCCCAAATAGGCCGGACGTGACTCCCACATTTCCACAGGGTACTCCACTGTAAAGAGACATCAATGGGGCAGCCGGGCACCTCAGGGAACAGCGGCAGGGGTTGGTGGGAGCGGGGACTTACGTCTGGAAGTAGGTGGTTTAGGCTTACATTTGGGAGGTGGAGGGGGTTTGGGATTGCCCTTGGAGGATGGGGGATTGGGCTTGGACTGGCGTTGGCAGAGGGACCTGGGGCAACACAGGGCTTCTTCCTCCCTGGGGAAGGGGCACAGGAATGGGAAGGGGGGACTGGTGCGGACTTAGACGAGGAATGAGTGGACTGGGCAAGGAGATGCTTATGTTTAGGGACGTGATGGGGTTGGCCAGTGGGTTCAAACAGGTTAGCACGGGAGAGGAGAAGTTTCTTTGGGGCAGTTGGGGTGGATTTGGAGGAAGGTGTGGGAGTGGAGATAGAGGGAGTGCTTGTACCAGGTGTAGGTGTGCCGTACGTGGATGCAGGTGCCTGAACAGTATGCTTATGTGTGGTGGATGTATGTTGTGTGGGTGTCTGTGAACGTTTCAGTGTTTTGGGAGGAAGTGGGTGGACACAGTGGGATAAGACAGGCTGCCAGTGTACATAGATATTGTCTGGGTGTCCGTAGATCCGGTGAGTGTGCTGCATGTGTCAGTAAATGTAGCTGTGGTGAGGGCAAGTGTGGTGTCTGGGGTGGATGACTGGATGTCAGATGTTGTGGTGACTGCAAGAATGGGGGCAACAGCTGTGACTGAGGGTGCAGTGCTTATGGGTGTGCATGGTGAGGTGACAGACAGGGAGGTGGGAGAGGTGGACACACTGGGGGAAGTGGATGTTGTGTGTGCCTTTGTATGTTGGGTGTGTGTATGCCTGTGGTAGGAAGTGTGGTGCTTGTGTTTGTCTGTGTGCTTCTTGTGTATTGATGTGTGTGCATGGCTGTCTGGACGTGTGCTTGGGATGGGTGAAGGGGGTGGGGTGTTAGAAGGGGTAGAGGTGGTTGGAGGGGGGACAGAAAGACCAGGGACATTGGCTGCCGTCAAAGAGGTGACAAGAGCCTGAAAAGATCTCTGTAGGCCAGGCATGACACCAAGACGAAACATGGGAGAAATATGTAAATACCTAAATGAATGTACATTACTGGTTCACACACACTCCCATCCAGCTCACACACCTACACGCAGCACCTACAACAATAGTCATGACTGTGCCCTTGACTAGTGGCCACTACCCCAGAATACAACCCATTACCCACAGGAAACACGCACCTGAGAAACTGTATGGACTACACACATGGGGGACCATGCCCAGACAATGCACCCACTAGTCCATGGGCCCACAAAGCATCCAAGCCGATGGGAAGGTGAAACCCCATGGGCCTATTTGGACCGTCCACACCTGTCCCACACCATTTCCGTGTCTATGGGGGGCAGGACTGCAAAACACACCTGTCAGAGTGCCTGGCACTAGACAGCATACATACCACAGGACCCAAACACATCCATCAAAGTAGTATTAAACAGTGTTGGTACTCATCCCCTTGTGGCTGCTGTGCTGCCTTCAAGTGCCCATCCAAAACCGGATAGGCAACCGCAGGGTCCGACGGGCACCCCTTCCTCATTGGGAGGCCTTCCCCAGCTTGGCCTCGCAGGTCTTCCTAGCCCAGCACCTCAGGTCCTCCCACCGCTTCCTGCAGTGGGTGCTCCACCGGTTGTAGACCCCCAGGGTCCGCACCTCCTTGGCGATGGCTTGCCACAGTCCTCTCTTCTGATGGGTGCTGACCTGTATGGGACACAAACAGCAGCAAAACAGATGTCAGGATGTGGGCATCTTATACAGATGACATGTCGTCCCCTATGGAACGGACATTTCTAAAAGACATGTAACCAACTCACCAACAGTACATGCCACACAATCTACGGCTGTGCAGTTACAAATCGAACATACATGCATACAGGCATCCGCCCCCATCACACACATCCAAGCAAGACATCCTCCAACTCACCTGCTCCTCTGGTCACCTATATCACTTGGCATACAGGAGTAGGACCCTGTCCACCAGCTTCTCAAGCTACTCCGTGGTGAAGGTCGGGCCCATTCCCCTGTGACTCACGCCATTGGAGTAACCAGAGTCAGGACACAGCAGCACACTCAGTGGAGTACTTGCTTGCACAGGAATCAAGAGTCAAGTGTCATGGGTGTGACGACATGGCGTACTTTCTGCAGCGGTGTGCACCGTCACCGCCGGCGGCGATCATGATAGGCCCAGGTTCCCCATTGACAACCATGTTATCCAATGAGTGGGTGCACTGCGGTGAACACCGCCTTCCGCCATGACGACTACCGCCAGAGGAATGATGTTACTTCCACTCCCTCAGCCCTGGAGGGTAGGTGGCTGCCATCTTGCTTCCACCACGTCCATATATCCTGGTCAGGGCCCCCATTCAGGGCCTCCAAATCTCAGCCACTAGTCGCTTGCTCACATGAGTGGCTGATCCTCACATGCATCCATCTTAGGAAATGTGTCCACACTGGGATGCCATTACAACAGAGTTGACCATGCACACATGTGCCTAACGTTGTACATAATCCATAGTGTCTGTCTGTGTAACCTATGTATTGCACATCTATTAATACATTTACAACCGGTTTGGGATGTATATGTGTGACCCTCATATGTGTTCTTTCATTCCCCATAGGTACAGACCCATGTGGCGAGGGAGGGCCCCATTTGTGTACAGACCTCTTGTTGATCTGAAAACCATGGATGAACGTCACATCATTGTCACCTACAGACTCAATTGTGCTACAATCCATCATCTATGTGCCTTACTGGATCCTGTACTTAGACCGGCTAATCAGAATCAGCATGCCATCCCTACTGAAGTGCAAGTGCTATCTGTACTCCAGGCTAATTTCAGGTGACAGTGGGCATGGGTGCAGGGTTCTCACAGCCAATGGTCAGCCTCATCCTGTCGAAATTCCTGGATGCATTTGTCCAACACCTGCAGACATATGTCCAGTTTCCCCAAAGGGCTGAACTACGTGCTGTCAAGTCTGGATTTGATGCCTTTGCTAACATCCCCCATGTGATAGGTGCCATTGATGGAACCCACATTGCTCACATACCCCCAAGAGAGAATGAACAGGTGTACAGGAATCTAAAGAACTTCCACTCCATGAACATACAATTGGTGTGTACTGCTGACCAGTACATATCACATGTAACTGCCAGGTTTCCAGGATCAGTCCATGATTCCTTTGTCCTGAGGAACAGCAGTGTGCCACACATGATGGAACAACTACAAGGGGACAGAGGTTGGCTCATAGGTGAGTGTGTATGACACTGGATCAGTACATAGCTGACAGCCAGGCTGTATGCAAGTAATGGCAGTTTGTTAAAGTCCTCTTTCGCCCACTTTTGCAGGTGATTCTGGCTACCCCAACTTGCAATGGCTCCTGACACCTGTGAGGAATCCCAGGACAGATGCAGAGAGAAATTATAATGAGGCCCATGGACGTACTAGGAGGGTGACTGAGCGCACAATAGGTCTTCTGAAGGCTAGATTTCGTTGCCTCCATCTCTCTGGAGGATCCCTGTGCTACGGCTCTGAGAAGGTGTGTAGGATAGTGGTGGCCTGCTGCATGCTGCACAACGTGGCTGTGAGGAAGGCTATCCCCCTTCTAGAGGAGGAGGATGCTGTCCAACCAGACATGCAACCTCTGAGAGGGGATGAGAGTAATGGTGAGGATGAAGAGGGGGAAGATGTAAACTCCAGGAATCAGCCATTCCGCCTATACTTCCAGTGACTAAGAGGTACTGCTCAGTGATGCTGTTGTCTTCACTGCATAGTGTACGTCTGACTCATGTGATTGGTGATGTGGTGTCTGTAGTCATTGACACTGTTAAATGAAGACTGATGTGGCATGTGCCAGGGAAACCGAAATGGTGTACATTCTAACTTACTTCAGACACTACAGTGCGTGGGATTGCCTTCCTGCAATAAAGGTATAAAAATGATATTGACTGCCTAATGCATACACACTCACAATTGTATACCCATAATGACAGAGGACATACGATTTGGTGTAGATGTATTTTATTAAGTGTCAAATTTGTAAGTTCGCTGCACAGTGATATAGAGTGGGCTCATGGTGCATATCCATACTATGGTGCATGGGCTCAGCTGTTCGTGGCAGTGGGTATTGGTCCATTTGTCCCTTGGGAGATGGTGTATTGGTTTTGGCAGGTCAACATGTTAGCATAGTGGCACACTTGGGAGATAGTTCAGGGCAGAGTCACTTCTTAGCGGGCCTTTGGTCTTGGCAGGTGTTCCAGTCCCCTATCTGGGTCTGAGGGCATGTTTGAGTGACAGGTGATGGGCTGCAGGGCTATGGGTGCTGGTCTCCTTTGTGTCCTCTGGCAGTGCCACCAGTCCAGTGGCAGCTGCTGATGTAAATGGCAGGGCAGTGTCCTGCCTAGTGGTAGGGGCTTGCAGGTGATTGGGGGTATCAGGCAGGCTAGGGTAGTGGTACTGAAGCACCCCTGCAATGGTGGCCATGGTGGCATTGAGTTGTTTCCATTGCTTCATGGCCTCTTGGTGGTGTGCTATCTGCCTTTGGTTCTGCTCCAGGGTGGCAAGGATCTGGCCCATCCTGTCCTGGGTATGGTGGTATGCTCCCAGGACCTCGGAAATCACCTTCTGGGCTGCAGCATCCATCCTTTGGGCTCCCCCTGGGCCACTGATACCCTCCCACTGGCCCTTGCCCCATGTGCCTGTGTCCCCTGCACAGGTCTGGCAGTCCCACTTGCACTGGGGCCATCATCGTCCTGCCTGTTGGTGGGTGGAGACTGTGGCCTCTCTACATGTGGTCCGCCAGTCTGTGGCCTGGAGACACTGGTGTGGGGTCATTTGGCCTGAGCTGATGGTGTTGGCTGGGTGGTAGGGCTGTCAGTGGTATCCTGGGTGTGGCTGCTGGATGGAGACAGTCCAAGACTGTGTGACGGGCCAGGGTATTCCTCACTGTCCATACATCCCTCTCCAGTCACCTGAGTGGGGCCTCTGTCTCCATGTGGGGCGCTGGCACTCCTAGGCCTGTCCGTCCGGGTGGCATGGGTGGTGATGCCTGTTGGGGGGAATGGATATGTATGTTACATGTACTAATTCGGATGTGG
The DNA here is from genome assembly GCF_031143425.1 of Pleurodeles waltl. Lineage (NCBI taxonomy): Eukaryota > Metazoa > Chordata > Amphibia > Caudata > Salamandridae > Pleurodeles > Pleurodeles waltl. Next base: position 333,725,975 of record NC_090443.1, read on the forward strand.
ATGCACTGCTCTGCCATATTTTGTGCTTTTATTTCCCTGTCGGGCCATGCAGGTTTTTTTTGTGGAATTATCCTTTCATTTTGTGTGGGGGGTGGAGGTGCATTGTGGGTGCAGTAGTGCCATTGTGAATCATTGCAGGGGTAGGTGACTGTGCACAGGGGGAGGGATGTGGGCCTGTTAGCAGGTTTGTGGGCATGCAGGGTGACTGGATTTGGATGTTGTGGCCTAGGTGGGGATGTGCTCCTGGTGGTGTTGGGAGGGTTGGGGTGGTACATGCATTAGAGGTATGGTGGATATGAAATAATTGTAGTTGACTTACCCGAGCCCAGTCCTCCAATGAGTCCACTGAGGCCCTCTGGGTGCAGGATAGCCAGTACCTTCTCCTCCCAGTCGGTATAGTTGGGGGGTGTAGGTGGGGGTCCTCCACCAGTCTTCTGTACCGCAGTATTGTGCCTAGATGCCATTGACCTCACCATCCCACGCAGTGCGTTCCAACTCTTGAGGATGTCATCCCTTGTGAATGGATGGTTTCCCACTGCGTTGACACTTGACAATCGTCTGCCATACCTTGATCTTCCTGGCGATGGTTGTCTGCTGCACCTATGCCCTGAAAAGTTGTGGCTCGACCTTCAGTATATCATCCACCATGGTCCTTAGCTCCCTATCTGTGAAGCGTGGGAGCTTACGGGTTGCCATGGTGTGTGTGATGGGTGTATTGGTGAGGGTGCTGTTTTGTATTTGTGTGCATGACTTTTGTTATGTTGTGTTCAGTGTATGTGTGTAGTGTTGTCAGTCTCATTTGTGCAATTGGCATTGCAAAGGATTGTTGGGGTGTGTATGTGGGTATTTTATAGTGTTGGGGATGTGTGTCAGGTGTGTGAGTTTCAAACTTGCCAGTGTGTACATTTCTTGTTGTTGGGTCCCATTGCTGGCCATGGCGGTCCATACCACCAATGGTCGTTCGACATCCACTATCCGCCTGGTGATTTCTGCATCATTATTTGGGGCAGCAGAGGATTTGTCTGCATGGCAATGGCGGGGTGAAGTGTGCAGCTGTTCCCCCATCATGGGCCCTAGCGGTGGTTGGAGGTTGCTGGATTTTTGGAGGTTTTTGTTTTTGGCATCATTATACGGCAGTGTGCTGTTCGCCGCCACTGGCGGGCTTCTGTTCACCGTCACCACGGCAGTTGGTGGTGATTGTTGCTATGTTCATTAGAGGACCTTAGTTCCTGGAACCACCACTTTCCACTTACTACCTGCCACTGGGCATTAGATTTTCACACATGAAAATCGTCATGCATGTTAACCCTTTTATCAGTGTGAAACTAACCTTTGCATATGTAAGCCAACCTTACATGGTTAATAGTTTGGGGATTCTGGGCCATAACATTTTAAATCTGACATGACCTTGCACAGTTCATCTAGTTGTAAAATATAAATCAGTCATTCCATCGAGTGCTTGGTATATGCTTGCAATTATGACAATCAAAGAAACTGGGGCATAGTGAGATTAAATGATTTGCCGAAGAATTATACAATATGTTCAAGTGGAGAAGGCCTGACTGTATGGGTTCATGTTGATCCTTAGTTAACACTGCATCACAAATACAATATAGGTTTATTTACAGTAACATTTTGAGATATCAAGGGCCATAATTTGTCACCTAAATGCATGGCATCAACCAGAACAAGTGGATTTTTATAATGGGCAAGTATATCTCTGATGCATTCTATCCCTTTAACAAGTAAGTATTTTATAACATTCCATGCCCCACATGCACATATATAGATCAGTGGTGTGGTCTCTGATGCATTCCGAATCCAACCCTGCACCAGGCAGGGTTGTCCTGTGCCCCACCACCTCTTTTCCCCCTCGCTATTCGCTATTGAGCCTTTGGCTCGACTCATCCGATGCAATGCACAGAAAAAGGGTTGGGAGTGGTATATTGGACACAAAGACCATATTGCACTGTATGCTGATGATGTCCTTCTGTTCCTCTCTAGGCCTGATATTGTTGTCCTTGTTGTCTCTGTCTCCTCCAGCTCTTTGCAGAGGCATCTGATCTGCAAGTTAATTATATGAAATCACTCTTGGTTCCACTGCACCTTTCTTGGGAATGTGTAGACTGACAATCTATCATACCGGTGAGGCGGCTGAGCTTCCAGTATCTTGGTATCCATGAAGCGCTTCACCTTGAGATAGCATGGAGCCTCATCTTTATTCCCCTAGTTCGCAGAGTTAAGGTAGACCAGAAGAGGTGTCAGTCTCTCCCATTTAATGTGATGAAAAGGATTGTGCTTTATAAGATGATGATTCTACCAAGGTTCCTTTATGTCTTACAAAACTTCACACAAATGATACCCCAACAATGGTTCAGGGAAATGGACTCCTTAGCAACATCCTTTCTGTGGCATAATTCTAGACCACGACTGAGCTTTGCGAACTGTCAATGTGCCCTGTGTGACAGTGGGTTGGGCATGACTAATTTATATCTCTACTACTTAGCATCCCAGGTCTTATTAATAAATGATTGGTTCACAGGAGGGTGGTCTGACCCAGCCTAGAGGGAGGAACTAACCTCCATATGGGGTCGATATCATAATGCACATGCTATACGGTACCCCCATGCCTAGAATATTACCAGATGTGACCCGAACAATCTTTCTTAGCTGATGAGCTGCGCTGCGACATGCTGGGTGGAACTCCAAACATAGTCAACAAATGCCATTGTGGCGGGTTAGATGGCTATGCGAGACAGCGGACTTCGAGGGCTTTACTCAGAGGGCGGTATTGGTATTTCCCTGCTGAGAGATGTTTAGTCTGGTCCTCAACTACGCTTCTTTCAAGAACTCCAGTCCATTTATGCCCTATCGCAAACACAGTTCCACATATATCTTCAGTTGCGGCACACACTACAAACATGCATTACTATGGGCACAACACTTCCCGAGTTCAGCGCTCTATAGACCAAAATCATTATGGGGGCTTTATTGGAGGTGGCATTTCCCAAATCTACTGTATGTTATCACCAACAAGCCTGCAATGTTAGAGCGCCTGCGGACCCGATGGGAGGAGTGGGTAGGACCACTGGAGAATGACGACTGGCATGATGCCATCATGGCTCCCTGTAATATTACAATTTCCTCCTAGCTCAGTCCAGTCATACTACCTATATAGTGCTTACCTCACACCCATTCACCTGCAAAAGGCACACCTCATTTTGAGCCCTGCTTGTTTTCATTGTTGCTGGGCCCCCGCAGACTTCTTTCATATGGTTTGGACCTGCCCAGCCACTGCACGCTAATGGACAGGCATAGTTGACGAACTGTCAGCAGTGCTGAATTGGGAGGTGGAGCTCTCACCAAAATCACTCTTGCTTAGTGTCTTTGAAAATACTGGGGGCATATGGGCCAATCGAAATCTGCTCACAGTGGCCACCCTGCTAGCAAAGAGAGACACTGCGTTTAAATGGAAATTTACTGACTCTCTTACCTTGTCTCAATGGTGATGTGGAGTGGACTGGTGCACCAGCAGGAAAAGATGGTCTATGAGGCCAGGAGATGCTCACACAAACATAAGTGGAATTGAGGTAAATGATGGAGTCACTTTGGGTGTTTTTTTTTATATAATAGGGTGACAGATGTTTAGGACATCCTCATTCCTCACTTCTCATTCCTGCTTCTCATCCCTACTTCTCATCCATCATACACAATCCCTACTTCTCATCCATCATTCCTGCTTCTCTTCCATCATGCCTAGTTCTCATCTGTCATCCCTACTTCTCATTCATCACACCCCATCCATACTTCTCATCCATCATCCCTACTTCTCATCCATCATCCCTACTTCTCATCCATCATACATCATCCCTACTTCTCATCCCTGCTTCTCATCCATACTATTCTTAATTTTGGAGTTGCTGTTATTACTGTATGCATTGGATGATCTGTTCTGTTGGTGCCCAATGACAGCTGGAAATGATGTAGTGGTCACTGTTTTAAAAAAGAATACTTTTTTTCATTAAAAAATCCATGTTCACTACTGGTGCAACAGCCCCCTGACAGTAGGTCTTCAAGTGTCAGCTTCCATTCCTCCAGCACTCAAACCCTGCTCACTTTGGCCAGTGCATCGATGGAAGCAGAAGAAACCAGGTTTAACCTGTGACATTTGCAGTTAGGTGGCACACTGTGTAAATACCACCAAAGCTATGTGCACACCCTTCTAACTCTCTTCAAATGGGGGCATGTTGAATCCTCTGAGTTTCAGCGTTGGAGCCAATTTGGAGATTGACCATGCATATTTTGCATGTTGTCACACATGACACCAGTCTCAGTGATTGACAGTCGAGTCCCCCAAAGGGAGTATCAGCCAATGGTGGAGGACGAAGAGCATATCAGAAAGAGTGGCCCATGGGCAGCTCAAATTTAACAGTGTTACTATGAAGCCACAAATCTTGAGCGGTAAGGGGAATTCTTGGTTAGAGTTATGAACTCAAATCCTGAAAGAACTATCCATCAGGTCAGCTTCAACTTTATTTGCTTTACCAGTGGTTGGCTATGCAGTGCTCTGGTAATTTAAATAAGAATTAATTATTCTATTACTAGCTGAATAACACTTGGCAGGGCTGCGAGAGGGACTTGTCAGTGGTATATAACAAATAGAATATTAATTGTCAGCCCAGTACCCTGCCTGAACCCAGGCCACATATGGCATGAGAGCTATCAATCTGCCCAGAAGAGAACCCCTCTGTGAATCTTTCTACGAGTCCTCTGAATCAGAGGATGATGATGAAGGTTCATATGTGACTTGTTGTGACTGTGGTGGTATTGCAAAGGTTTATGTCGAACCTTGAGGGGCCGAATCCACATATGCGTGGTTGCGCAGGACAGAGACTGCCATCTACAACTCTTAAACTACAGGAACTTTTCCTGTAGACCTGAAAAAGACATACATACGACCGTTATTAAAGAAAACAAACCTAGGCCCGCAAGACACCAACAACTACAGACCAATCACAAATGGACCTTTCCTGGGCAAACTGATAGAAAGAGCAGCATTCACCCAGATGTCACAGTTCACTGAAGACAATTCTATACTTTCAGACTACCAAACTGGATTCCGCCCTGGATGAATCGGCACTCATAGCAATCTGGGATGTTCTTAAAAACAAAGTTGACCGCAATGGAGTTGCTGCACTACTTCTCTTGGACCTCTCGGCTGCCTTTGATATGGTTGACCATGACACCCTAATTCAAAGACTCCACGAAGCCGGCATAGAAGAGACTGCTCTCGACTGGATTACATCCTACCTTCAAAAAAGAACTAATATAATCTATTCTCCCCTTTTCTCGTCCAAACCCTACCTCACAAAAGCAGGGGTCCCCCAAAGATCAATCCTCTCACCTTTACTTTTCAACATCTACATGATATCATTAACGGAATTGATCAATGATTTTCAACTCACATGCTACAACTATGCAGATGACACACAAACACTACTTAAATTAGAATGCCCCCAAAACATTGAAAACTCACTAATCTTCAGTTGCCTCAGAGCCGTTGATCAGTGGATGACTTGGAGCCATCTCAAACTGACTGCCTCCAAAACAGAAATACTCATATGTGGTGAGTGGAAAAATTATGGCCCACTGTGCGCCTGGCCTGACGATCTCAGACCACCTACTCAATTATCCAAGGAAGTTAAAAACCTTCGAATCACCATGGACTCCAAGTTAACAATGAATGCCCAAGTGGACAAATTAGCATGAACAAGCTTCATAACCTTGAAAACTCTACAACGCATCTTCCCCCACCTTGGATTTCCACACAAGGTGCAGGCAACTATCTCGCTTGTACTATCCAAACTGGATTATGGCAATGGCCTCTACCATGGATCATCTCTATCTATAATGAAACAACTACAATGTATTCAGAACTCCACAGCCAAGCTACTATTACATGTAAAGCCACAAGTCCACATCTCCCCTGCATTGAGAGCACTACACTGGTTACCCGTTGCCAGAAGATGCACCTTCAAGCTGCTATGTATCACCCACAAAGCTATACATGGAACAGGACCGCTTTTTATCAGAAACAAAATAACCAAATACATTCAACAAAGAAACCTCCACTCAAGATTGGCACCCAGCCTTAGAACACCACCATACAAGAAAAAGACTATAGGTGGTACATCCTTCTCCGTTCAAGCAACCAAACTATGGAATTCATTACCCCCAAGTATAAGATCCACAGATAACTATCTTGTCTTCAGAAGACTACTCAAGATTTGGCTCTTTCCTTCATAACCAACATATTCAAACAGCTATGGACTGCATATGCCTGTGTTGATAAATATTTTTTATCTGATTTTGTGTATATTCTAGATATATATAGTTCTTTAGAAAATATATATCGCTATTATGCCATAACAATAAACTACACACATACTCTTTAAACCTGTTTTACTAATGTATATTTACTCACGGTTTAAATATATATATGTATGTACATATATGTATGTATATGTGTATGTATTCATGTGTGTATTTATGTGTGTGTATATATCCATATATATATGTGTATGTTATTATATACTTAACATGTTCATAGGTCATTGCATAGCGCCTCGATAAGTTGTTATATTAGATACTTATGAATCCCTGCTCTCATTTTATATCACACTGATCAAATGTTAATTATCATAGTATTTGGCTATTCAAAAATTGAGTAAAGACAAATAAATGTTAGAAAAGTACACTTATTAATTAACTTCAAATATTACAAAACTTGAAAGTCTGTGTTTATACAATGCTACTTTTCTTCTCATATTATACCCATTATTATATTCCTTGGGCATATATTCCCTTACTATGTACTTACATATCTATTTATTACTTTAGTCCTACTGTACTAGAGAAAAAATAAAATCTATAAATAAAATTCAAATTATAAATAAATCTAAAAATAAATATATATATATATAAATAATAAAGAATAAATAAATTAAATAAAAATAATGATCAAAATATGAATATATATATATATATATAAATATATATATATATATAGATATAATATATATATAAATTATAAATAAAAAATATTATATTTCTACTCTCTTGTAAGCTTTACTTTGTCTACCCATACATATGTCCCATATGTCATGTCTCTATCAATCTATCCTCCATTCCCACTCTGACTCATCCCAAATCCATACTTTCATCCCCTAAATAATCCTGCCTAAGCTCTTCCCTCCTCTTCCACATCTAACTCACCCAAACCTCAGTTTGCTACCATGATCTCTCAAACAACCCTACTAAATTCTCCCTCATTTATCTCACCTTTAAATCATCCAAAACCCCTCCTGCTACTACGATCTCCTTACCCCTTTCCACAGACTCTTCCCTCCTCCATACCCCATTTACTCATCCCAAGCCTAAATCCTATTACTATAAACTCCCAATTAACACTTCTGGATTCTTCCCTCCTCCACCCCTCCATGACTCCAGTCAATTCAACTAACAAACTCACATATCCGCGGCTCAAATTAACTCATAATAATACTAAAACTGTACTTATATTTCCCTATACTAATCCACCACTAATTGCTTTTGGGTTCCGGAGTAGCGTACTACTCGCCGAAAAGCGCTTCGACGCCTCATCAGGGGTAGTAAGCATTATATAAATACTAGTACAATTCAATACAATGTTAGCTGACAATGGACCCCCAAAGGATTGCCGAATGGGAATGGGGTCCCAGGGCGCCAGTTGTTGAGACAGGCTCACCTGATTGGAGTTGTCCATTAATTCTCTTCTGTCAAAACTGACCAGAGGCTGAGTAAATGGCTTAAAGGCCTTAATCAGGGCCCAATTCACGGAATCCTGCACATGGTGACCCAGTGCTTCCACTAACCTCTCCTCCATTTTGTGCTCATTAGGCGCCGCATTAATGTCCTGATATTGATCCTTTTCATCGGCGTAGTATGCCATAGCTGCTAGCCTGAGAGGTAGTGAGGAGGTTTTGGGGAGGGGGGAGGACCCTCAAGCAGATGAACACAGACGTTAAATGAAAGCAGTAACAAAATTGCCTAGCTAGAATTTGGTAATTCTATGTCAGGACCGGAGGCTCAGATTATGCCTTTCTTTCTATGTTTTATTTTTAACAGCAGCCAATCAAAAGTAAAGAACAGAAAAAACTGCAAATCCCAATAGTATCATCAACACGTGATGACCATAGAGGAGGACTCCTATAAAACGCTGTCTCACACAATTCAACTCCTCTTTCTTTGCTGCTTCGCAGCCAGTTAAGTTTGTCCTTTACTTCACTGTGTATGATATTTGGCTTATCGTGCGACAAGTGTTTCTTAATTGTTTCTTGTTTCTATTTCGGGAGCGGATTTTCCCTCCTAGGGGCGGCTGCTCGGAGCGCACCCTTTAATCTGGTGGAGTGGGAGCAGGGGAGCGAGGATGCGCAGCTTTGCCGCGCAGTCTTCTTTCTAATTTCAGGCTATGATCTATTTTTAGCACGCTTGTGTGTTTGCTGAGCGTTTTCATTTACAAGAGGAGACGCATGTGATCGTCTCTCTTGCCTGTGGTGTTGCTCCCTGTTTACACCCCAATTAGAGATTCTTAGGGTTGAAAAAGATTTATATTCAGGCTGGGCCTGTTTTTTTCTTGTCTGTAAGGCAGCTCCCTCGACATACTAACTGCATATATATATATGAGGCTTTATATATTTTTTCTTATACAGTTCATATATATTTAACCCCCCTGTTTTGAGGGTTGGTTTTTCTGCCCTACTATTCTTGTTTTTCGGACTTATTGCTCCTTTGGAGCCCTATCTGCTGTTTTACAGCATGGCTGGTTATGAAGACCAGGCTGGTGATGAGTATTACATGGATGATTCTGCTTGGTCCTTCGAGCAAGATTTGGTTTATGCACTGGACGCTGGAGGGTGTCATACAGTTAATCAGGCCTTGGCGCAGGCAATCAAACCAATTAAGCATCATTTTATTGGTTTTGCAGAGCAGCAGGTATGGGTAGATCCTTTGGGCGTCCAGACAATATTAGAACCCTCCCTGTATGGTGGTTCCCAATCCCTCCAACAGAGTCATAACCCGCATGCTGTCGACTTTGAAAGCCTTATCAGGGTTATGGCTAAGGAGCACAACTATAATGCGTCATCTCAGAAGGCTAAGTCCAGGCTAACTTCCAGAGAAGATCTGGCTTCTTCCTCTTCAGACCATTCATCTGAGCAACGGGATGATCCTCCCCGTAAGCGCAAAAAGAAATCTCATCACCATGAGAAGCCTATGCCTACTCCTAAGGTCCTGACGTTTGAGCCAAAAGACATTGTCCACCCACAGTCTTCCTTATGGATGCCCCCTCCTGAAGTGGCAGACTATGTGGAATCCCACATTAGACACAGATTTGATAAAGAAGTTTGCTTCACTCCAGGTTGCGGTCTGAATGCCCCAGACCGGATTTCTCCTCTAAAGTGACAGAGACTCTGGAATTGGACCCTACCTTGGTCCCCTTTTTGAAGAAGTCATCTAAAGGTCCAAAGGAGGGCATAGCTCGCGCCTGGCGAGGCTGTCAGGACAGACTTTTAGATGTTTCTGGCCCTTTGATGAAGATTTTAGAATTGGCTTTTTAGAGTCAGGTCAGGCCATTAACCTTGACGTTTTGGTGGGTTGGGCCCAAAGAGCCCTTTCTTTCCTACCTTCTTCTGAGTCAGGTCCCATGGCTCAAGGCTTACTGTTTGGTTCTCCGTTCCTCAAGGAACTTTTGAAATTTGTTGCAACATATGCAAATTTGGACAAGGCCCAGGCTCTATTAAGAGAGTCCTGCGTCCACTTTTTCGAGGGGCCGGATGCTACAGAGGGCGTGCCTTCAGGCTCTTCAACCATCAAGGCCCTCAACAGGGATACTACCACCAAGGGAGAGGTGGCTTCCAAGAGTATGAGGCCTCCTCCTCAACTTTCTACCCCTCCCGCCTGAGAGCGGGCCGCTCCAGATTCCACAGAGGGAGATCCAAGGGAAACCAATCCTCCCTGGAAGCAGGATCTACAGGTGAGCCAGATTGTAAGTTCAGAGGTAATTTTGGGGGGCAGGACAAGGGATTTTCTGCAAGAGTGGTACAAAATGACTTTTGATGCTTGCATCTTTGAGACCATTCAAGGTTTCAAGCTTGAGTTTTACGAGTCCCCTGTCCAGTTTTTTCCTCCCCGTCCAACGTATTTTTCCCTTCGAGAGCATAGTTTCATTTCCGCAGAAGTTTCTGCGCTTTTGTCAAGACCTCAAAGCACCCTTCTGGTTTTCTCACTCCTGTGTTTCTTGTAGACAAGAAAGGAGGGGGGTCGCGTCTTGTTTAGAACGTAAAAGAGTTTAACGGATTCTTGATTTATTGACAGTTCAAGATAGAGGGTATCCACTTGTTGAGGGACATCCTCCAGGAAAGAGACTGGATGGTTCGTTTAGACCTAAAGGATGCTTATCTAATCATTCCTATTTTTCCTCCCCACCGAAGATTTCTTCAATTTCAGTGGGAAGACCCCTGTTACGAATACAAGGTTCTCCCGTTCGGTCTCTCATCAGCCCCTTGGTGTTTCACGAAGGTGATGCAACCAGTGGTAGAGTTCCTTCGTTCTCGAGGGGTACGTTTAATAATTTATCTAGATGACATTCTCAATATGGCTCAAGACTCTTGTCTTCTCCTTTCTCATCTAGATTGGACCATTTCCCTGCTTCAGAACCTGGGATTTATAATCAATGTCCAGAAGTTGGTTCTACTTCCGGCTCAGCAGATGGATTTTCTGGGCTTCCGGATCGACTCCATCCGGTCTCATTTAGTTCTTCCCCTCAGAAGATTAATTTAATCAAGAGGGAATTGAGGTTGCTATTGTCCAGACAGACTATATCATTGAGGGAGATTGCTCGCATGGTGGGACTGCTCTCTTCTTCGATCCAAGCGATATTTCCGGGCCCTCTCCATTACAGAGCCCTACAGAGGTTAAAGATTTCCCATCTGCAGATGGGTCTCAAGTATACGGATCAGGTCCCCCTTTCGGAGGAGGCTCATTCAGAGATGAATTGGTGGTTAGCTATTTTCAGCTCCTGCCCGGAGATCATGATAGAGTCCGATGCCAGTCTGTGGGGTTGGGGAGCCCGTTGCGGCTCAGTCTCCACAGGGAGTCGTTGGTCCAAGTCGGAGCTGAATCTACATATCAATTGTCTGGAGCTTCTAGCTGGCTCCTTTGCGATCAAGAGTCTGTCCACGCTCAAGACAAACTGTTGCATACTTCTCCGTATGGACAATATCTCGGCGGTGAGATATGTCAACAAATTGGGGGGGACCAGATCTCGCATTTTAGAGGAGATTGCCAAGGATTTTTGTCATTTCTGCCTGCAACACAGGATCTCGGTGATTGTGGAATATCTGCCAAGGAACAGCAACTCATCGCGGATTGGCATTCTCGGCATCTTCGAGATTTCAGCGACTGGAGGCTTCACCCCAAGGTCTTTCGGGCACTACATGCTCAGTGGAGTCCCTTTTTCGATATATCTTTTTGCTTCCCGGCTCAACTGACAAATCAAGCGTTTTGTCAGTTGGAGGCCGGATCTGGAAGCATCAGCGACTGATGCATTCCTTCAGGATTGGTCTCTGGATCGGGGATATGCTTTCCCCCCCTTTTTGATGATTCCCAGGGTGTTGGTGCAGATCCGGCGCCAGCAGGCGGATCTTGTTCTGGTGACTCCTCTTTGGAGGTCCCAGGCCTGGTTTCCGGTGACCATGGAGTTGAGTTGCGAACATCCGCTTCTCCTGTTCATGAGGAATCTCCTTCAAGATCCGTTGAACCTTCCTTATCCGCTTGTTCTTTTGGGTCAGTTGGCCCTTGTGGCGTGGCGTCTTTCAGGGAAAGATGGAATATACCAGGCCTTTCGGAGGAGTCTTCCGCTTTCATTGGTCCTCCAGTACGCACAGGAGGTATGCTTCCGCTTGGAACCGATGGAGTGCTTGGTGCAGTGCACAGAACGCAGATCCTTCTTCAGCGGATTGCAGTTTGGTCATAAAACATTTGGTCGGCTATATTGGCGGGTCACTTGCCAATTGAGGGTAAGCCAGTAGGTGAGCTTCCCAATGTTTGTAAGCTGTTGAGGGGTATCAGGTTAGCCAGTCCCCCTCGCCCTCGTTATTCTACCTTGTGGGATGTAAATGTTGTTCTTCGTTTTTTAGAATCTTGGCCAGCTAATATGTTCCTTTCTAGGAAACAGCTTTCTGCCAAGCTTACTATGTTATTATGTTTAATCTCCTGTAAAAGGGTGTCTGACGTTAGGGCCCCGGATTTAGCATGAAGGGTCTTTTCTCCAGAGGGAGTTACTTTTTCTATTTCACGTCGTACCAAGTGTAATTTGAAATCAGTTTCTTATCCCATTTTTGTGGACAATCCGAAGCTGTGTGTTGTGCAATGTCTCAGAGCTTATGAGGTAAGTACAGAAGAATTTTGTTCTGATATGGGGGGTCAATTGCTAATTTCCCCAGTTAAGCCTTATCACCCTGTTTCCTCGGCCACTCTGGCCAGATGGATTTGTTGGCTTTTGAATGAAGCAGGCATTGATATTTCTAGATTTGGTGCTCATTCCACTAGAGGTGCTGTGGCTTCAAAAACATTTGCTTTGGGTTCTTGCCTGGAGGATATTTTAAGTGGCGCAGATTGGTCTTCCCCATCTACATTTAAATCTTTTTATTGTAAGCCTATTGTTGATATTGCATCTGTAGTGCTGGATCAGCTTCAAACAAGCATAATCTGAGCCTCCGGTCCTGACATAGAATAAAAAGAATTCTAGCATTCGCATTAAGAATTTTTCAATTCTATTAAGGACACGGAGGCGAGGATTATCCCACCGCTCTGTTGGCATGTATTTTCATTGGTCATGTTATATCTGTTTAACTTTTTCATTGACATGTTATTATGTTTCAGTGCTTTACCCACCCTATTAATATGTATAGAATTATTTCTATTGTGATTCAGTTTTATGGCCTGATTTTTTCATCTCTTTCAGGGACGGAGGACAAATAATTTGGTCGGACATACAGTTTGTTGTTCTGAGTTTCCCAAATGGTTATGGGATTTTCTTTCCTGTTGTCTCAAGTTGGTCGTTTTTCTCTCCTCTTCAGGATGTTCTTATGTTTCCTGTTCTTGGACTTGGACTTACTTAATCTGTTGCAAACTTGTTTAAGCAAAGAAAGAGGAGCTGAATTGTGTGAGACAGCGTTTTATAGGAGTCCTCCTCTATGTGTTGATGGGACTATTGGGACTTTTGGGATTTGTAGTTTTTTTCTGTTCTTTATTTTTGATTGACTGCTGTAAAAAAAAAGCATAGAAAGCGAAGCATAATCCTCCCCTCCCTGTCCTTAATAGAATTGAAAAATTCTTAACGCGAATGCTAGAAAACATTTTATTGTGGAGGGAGCCACCTGCTGCAATAAATCAATTTCCCCTCTGCCAGGCCTCAAAACGATGATTACAGCCCCATTGGGTAGTCTCTCGGAACAATGCATGTGTTGAAGTGTGTCAGACGTGTCGAGCCAATCGGAAAGATAAAATCCTCTGATGCGGCTCAACGCGCACATATGCGGTGTGCAATAGAAAGAGGACAGCAAAGGCCTCCGATAGTCCCACTCCACTTCTGGCGTGAGCTATTGAGAGTGAAATCCCCGAAATAGCACAAAAATACAAACGCGTACGCATCAAGCAAACAATCACATTGGCACTGAAACAATGAGTGCTTAGCTTTGACTGCTGCAGCAGCAAAGAAAGAGGAAGGACTTCAGTATCATGGACTTAAATAGGCATGGAAAGGACAAGATTGTTCAAGGATGTGTTAAAAGCTCATGGGGGGGAACATGGCAGCCAGTTGAGAGCTGGAACCGCGAGCTATCCGGACAGGCAATGTGTGTGAGTGTGTAGTGTGACGCCGGCAGCGGGGACACTGACCTCCGGTGCTGAGGAGCGGAGGTATCGAGGAGCCGAGCTGAGGTGTTGTGGCAGGATTCTGGCTTCTTGGCATTCCTGAAGCTGGGACGGCGGCGGAGACGGTGGAGGCAGGGACGGTACGTGCTCTGGCAGAGAAGGTAGAGGAGCGGTGCCGGAGTCGCGCAGTCGGTCCCTGGCGTGTGGGCAGAGGCTACGAGGGGCGTGCGCCGTGGAAGACACTACGCTTCTTGGTGCAACCTTCGCAGAGCGCCTGTGGCAAGTCCTGGGCTTCCCCTGGAGAGGAAACTCGGCTGGAGCCCGGGGAAAAGAGTTGGCGACTGCACGGAAGGTATGCCGTGCATGTCGCTGATTAAACATCGCCCTAGGGCCCCCCAGGCAGATATCAACAAACTAGGGGGCATACGGAAAGGTAAGCCTAGTTCCTTGGGGTCAGACTCTGCTACCTTTTCACCCACAATTGGTATTAACAAGAAAGGGGGTGAAAGTAGGTTGAAGGCTTGCAGTAGGGGGGTAGAGAAGCTGAGGGCTGGATGTAAAGACATTTCAATAGAGGATCGTCAGTTTGCTGGTAAACTTAAGAAGGAGTTACCACATTAAGGAGGGTTTATACATTCCTCGATAAAAGGTGACACTGTGGGCTCAATTACCAAATATTTTCAGACAGGGGTGAGTGTGGTTTTGCCCTCACAGGACGCAGTTAATATCCAGTCGTCTTCAGGGGATTTTGGGATGATGACTCAGGAGCCTGCGAAAGGTGACAATAATAATTTACTCCAAACAGAAGATTTCTCGGGACCAATGGAGGCTCCTCCCCCCCCTACTAACTTTGGTCGTTCCAGAACCTAGCCCTTTAGTTTCCCTTGGACCTCATAATTCGGCAGTACAGGATCTGTTGGTCTCGTTAACAAAGGAGATCAGAGAGAAGTTCGAGATCTCTGAAAATAATCAAACTAAAATTCGGGAAGCATGTGAGGTCTTGGAGAGCAAGATTAACCTGTTAACAGATAGGCTAGGTAAATTGGAAGCGGTGGTGGAAGACCAGGACAAACGACTGTTGGCTAATAGCCAGGATATTTCACAGCTGAAACTCGGAGAGAAGCTACTACAAGACAAGTTGGGGTTCTTGGAAAATAATATGAGGAGGAATTACATTAGGATGTTGGGGGTCCCCGAGGGCATGGAAGGTGAAGATGTCAAAGGGTATGTGATATCGCTGATCATTCCGAGCTTAGCCCATTTAAATTTAGAGGAGGACAATCAAAGAACCCACCGAGATCCTTTCAAGAAGAACCCCGGAAGGAAGGCCCCCTGGAAAATTCTAATACATTTTTCTACCTACTCAATTAAGGAGAAAATCTTGTCTGTATTTCTTAAAGCTGGAAGCTTCTCTAAAGGGGACTGGTCTTTTCGCATACGATCAGATGTGTCCAGAGCGACCTTGGATAGGCAGTGGGAACTGGGGAACTTTATGCAAGAGCTTCGGTCCCTAGGTGCTACAGTTCAGCTGAGGTTCCTGGCTGCCTTACGGATTATGTGGAAGAATAAAATGCATGATATTAGAGACCCTGTGGAGGTTCGGACTTTTATAGAGCAGATAAAGGTGTCACAATAGCAAATGTGATACTATGTCCAGTGGAGTGCTCAATAGGGGTAACTGAATGGTTATCCTAAAGGAAGAAGGGAGGGTCCCCCTGGGAGGTGGGTTGGCTTGGAGGGGGGGTTTTGGTGAGGGGTTGGTTTTGCACTAGGTGTGGGAGCAGGTGGGTACAAAAAGATAAAAATAGGAGTGTCCTCAGAATTTGCTTATTAAGATGTGGCGGGGCGCGCAGTCTTTTTTCGTTGGAGATGGTTAATTATGAGGGTTCACAGTTGAAGATTCTTTCGTGGAATGTCAATGGTTTGAGGGTTAAGCGAAGAAGGAGGAAGATTTTTGAATTTCTCAAACTGGCTGATGAGGAGGTAGTTATTCTTCAGGAGACCCATTTGTTGCAAGAAGAGTGGGATACTTTGCTTAAGCAAATGAAATGGGCAGCCTATAGTGCGGGCACTAATCAATCTTGTATAGTTAAAGGGGTGGCAATTCTTTTTAAAAAATCTATGAGGATAAAGGTGGTTGATATGCAAGTAGATTCAAGGGGTAGATGGGTGGTGGTGGAAGTGTGTCTTTATTGGTGCTGGGTTACGCTGGCAGGATACTATGGTCCTAACGTAGACAATCCAACACCATTTCAAGAGTTGTATAACCTTCTGCTTCTAGCCAAATATCCGGTTGTGCTAGGAGGTGATTTTAATATATTGTTCCTGTCTTGGATAAATCTACCCCTCGTGGCACGGTTAACTCTCCCAGAAGTTGGTCGCAGGTGAGGCAGGCCATGATAGACCTGGGCCTTGTAGATATTTGGCATTGGAAAGGGGGTGAAGGTCCTAGATTTACATTTTATAATAAGAAATATGGTCACAAACCCAGAATAGATTTTTTCTTAGTACATAATAGCCTGTGTGGAAATGTCAAGTATGTAGCTCATGCTCCGACACATCTCTCAGATCATTCAGCCGTAAAGCTACATTTTTGTTTTACTGCACAGGTTTCTAAGTTTAGGTGGACAAGAAATTGGTCGTTATTTTTAGATGACTTGATAGTTGAAGCATTAAAAAAGGACACAAGAGAATACCTTGCTCTAAATTATGGATCAGACATTTTACAGAATGTATGGGACGCATACAAGGCATATATTAGAGGTAGACTTATCAGTTTGGCGGCCTATAGGCGTCGAGAAGAAAAAGGGAAATTAGGAAGCATCGAAGCAGCTATAGCTACTTTACAATCATTAATACATAACGTACATAGGGATGAGAACAAGTGTCAATTGGAGAGTTTGGAGCAGCAATATGGAAAAAGCGCGTTTAGATTTAGATCTTTTTTTTAGAAAACCAAAACAGGAAAAAATAGGATAGTAGTCGGTATGTGCATTATGAGTATGGGGAAGGGTGTAGCAAGCTTTTAGCTTGGAAGGTTACGTCAGACCGTTCAAAGAAGTATATTTCATCGATAAGATCAGATGTTACAGGTCAGCTTTGTACTGAGCCAACAGAGATAGAAGTGACCTTTGTCTCCTTTTTTCAAACGCTCTATACAGAGGATCTCGGGAATTTAGTAGAGCAGGTCAGAGAATTCTTGAGGGAAATTCACCTTCCTGTGTTGGATGTCTCGGCACGGCAGTTGTTAGGAAGGGAGATAAATGAGAAAGAATTGTTTGAAGTTATAAAGGCGTTGAAGATAGGAAAGGCATCCGGCCATGATAATCTTCTGAATTAGGTATATAAGGTACTTGGGGAGGAATTAAATCCAACTTTATTGGAATTGTTTAATTGTATGCTTTTAGAAGGGGTGCAAGCACCTAAATCATGGGATGAAGCTATAATTTGTTTATTGTTGAAACCACGTAAGGACCCAACACAGTGCTCATTGTATCGACCTATCTTGTTACTTAACTCGGATTACAAGATTTATACAGGGGTTCTGTCTAGGAGACTTGGGAATTCATTGCTAGTTTGGTACATCCGGATCAGAAAGGATTTATTAAAGGTAGACAGCTTCAGGAATTAATTCATGATCTGCTGGCTGCGGTAGATCTGCCATTGCAGGAGGAGGCTCCCCTGGCTGTTTTGACCTTTGATGCAGCTAAGGCATTTGACCGAGTTAATTGGTCCTTTTTGCAGATCGTGATGGAACTAAATGGATTGGGGAACTCTTTTACTAGAGCTATTAAGGAGTTGTATAGATCCCCGACAGCGAGGATTTTGATTAATGATACGCTGTCCCAAGAATTCAGGATTGGACGAGGTACTTGTCAAGGGTGTCCTTTGTCCCCTCTACTTTTTGATTTATACATTGAGCCGTTGGCAATATTGCTAAGGGCTAGTACGAGTATCCTTCCTTTCCAGAGCAGTGGGTGGGAAAAGAAAGTTGCATTGTACTAAGATGATCTGATGATTTATACTAGAGATGTGACTGTCTCCCTTCCTATCATTAATTTATTGATGGAGCAGTTTGGCAGAATGTCGGGCTATAGTGTAAATACAGAGAAGACAGAGATTATGTGTTGGAATGTGGCCTAAGATTCCCCATTAGTCAAATATGAGATAAGATATTTGAGAGTTCAGCTTACGGTTAATTTTAGTGAAGTGGCGAGGGTTAATTTTGATAGAGCTTATTTCGAAACCAAAAAACTCCTTAAGACATGGGCCGCTCTTCCCCTCTCTCTAATTGGCAGATCTAATATCTTAAAGATGTGTATTGTTCCAAAGTTCACGTTTCTATTTAACACTATCCCATTAGAATTTAAGGCATGCTGGTTCAAAAAACTACAGGGTGACCTATCTATGTTTATTTGGGCATCTAAGGGAATAAGGATTGCATGGGAAAAGTTATGTAGAAAGAAGGAGTGGGGGGGATTGCATCCCCAGATTTCTACAAGTACTATTTGGCATTTCAATTGAAGAACATTAGAATGCTTCTGAATAAGAAGCTAGATTATACACCTCTGTGGAAAGCTTTGACGGCGCACCTTGCAGAGGGGGCCGATAATTTTCTATATAAATTCGGTCAACCGAAGTTTTTCAAGAAGGTTCGACTCAAGATCCCTAGACCAGCTTGAAAAGTCTGGGC
Source organism: Pleurodeles waltl (assembly GCF_031143425.1). Classification (NCBI taxonomy): domain Eukaryota; kingdom Metazoa; phylum Chordata; class Amphibia; order Caudata; family Salamandridae; genus Pleurodeles; species Pleurodeles waltl. The sequence continues at coordinate 333,744,642 of NC_090443.1, forward strand.
ACAAATTCTGAACACGTTAGGGATAGCCTACTATTGTAGTTTGGCTCCCATTTGGGATTCACCAGGAACCCCTGTGTGTCTTTTGGATAAGTTATCACCCCCGCTGAAAGCTAATGGGGTGGTAGAGTGGGGGCAGATTATAGAAGATTCCAAATTGATATCCTGGCCTACATTTCTGGAGCGAGCAGGCAGGACACTTTCTAAGTTTAAGTACTATCAGCTATCTAGTTGGGTTAAGTCTCTCCAGGCAGGAGAAACTGGGAGAAGCCTTTGGGAGGAAAAACGAAGTCAGAAATCCATAAATAAGGAAGTTGCTTTATGGTACCATGCGCTGTTGGATGCAGCAGAAGAGGATCCGCCTCTTCCGGTGTTGAAATGGGGAAAGGTTTTCCCGACCCTAGACATTGTTTCTTTATGGCAAAAGTCATGTTCAAGACTTTGGTTTACTATTAAATCCGTGGCAATGAGGAAAAACCATCTGTTTACTCTGCTTAGGGTATATTGGTCATCGGTAAGAATGACGGTCATTGGGAAAACTAAAAAAAAACTGCCCACGATGTGGGGATCCTAACGCCGATGACCTTCATATGTTTTGGCAGTGCCCAAGGTTGATTAGATTTTGGGAAGACATAGGAAAAATTCTTAAGGAAACGTTTGGTGGAAATTTAGAATTAAGCTCCTTATTAGTTATGTTTGGGGTATGTGATTCAGAGTTTCAAGGCCAGAAAATCTCGGTGCAGCAAGATTATTTGTTGTTTGTATTGATGCTCTTGGCTCGACATGAAATCTGTTGTAAATGGGTTTGTTCATTACCTCCCACAGTCCAGGAGTGACAAATGTCAGTAAAAAGGCTATGTAATCTGGAACTAGCTGGTCCTTTTAGTAAAAGAGATGAGTTCTGGGCGGTTTGGGAAAATGCTTATCAGCATCAAACATGACTTGTCTGTGTTAAGTGGTTCTCCTTCTTCAGCAATTAAGTCCAATGATTAAAAAACTCACCTCCACCTAATGGGTGTTGCTCTGGTATGATCACCATGTGAGCAAATGGCAGTGTGTGGCCAATGATATATGTGGGAAGATTTGGTGCGTGTAGAACAGGTGGTTTGGCCCGTTGATATTGAGGGGTCTATCCCTGGAAAATACAAACCAAAGGTGGGTAGTGAGATGAGGACAGAAGAAGAAAAAAAAAAAAAAAAAAAAGCTCATGGGATATGTAGTTTAAAGTTTTATGTATTTTGATCAGCTGTTGTTTGTTCAGTAAAGTGAAGCATAATCCTGCCTGCCTCCTTAATAGAATCTAAAATTCTTGACGAGATAGCTAGAAAAAGTTTCATTCCGTTCATGTTTTAAAAAAACTCCCTTTAAATAAACACTTTTTAATGTAGTGATATCTGATGTAAAAGGTGAAACATGTTCATGTCAAAGAAGTTTTGAATTTTAAAGTCAGTTAATCATATTTTTACACGATGTCTGTTGTCTGATTGACATGCCAAATATTTTCACAGACTCGTCTTGTGCACGAGCTCTTCCAGCCATAGCCGACCCTTGGCTAGGTTCGGCTCTCCGTGTTTACCTTTTGGTTCTCCCTTCTGTAGGTTTGGCCGTCACTAAAACTCACGGCCTGAATTTAACCCGTTTCGAACTGCCATGTGCTGTGGCTGTTGCCTCAGACCACAGTCGCCCTACTCTGCCGTGTCCAGTTCTGAATTGAGGGTAGCAGTACTGAGTGACGACGACCTATCACGCACCTCGCGACTCAAATCGTTTTTCCCAGTGTACGAGTGATTGATTCACTTGTATGCCTACTGTCAGCAAAGTCCAGCCACCAGCAAACTGTGGCTCTCTACTGTCCTGGGACAGCTGTGAGAGTGTTTATACTTCGCGGAGGCACGTGCGAACTTGACAGCCAATGAGCGCTTCAGAATTCTAGACAGGTCACCAGGATTGGTTCATATTCTTCACCGTTCCAATCCTGGGTCGCCTTGCACGTTAGAGCCCCTGCCACTCCTGAACGACGCCCATAATATGTTTAGTCATGGGAGTGGCTGCCATACGACCCGGAAGCGGTTAAATTACGAGAAAAGGATTGCGGAAAAAGATCAATAAAGGGTAAAGGACGCTGGACTGCTTTTACGGACAGCCATGTAAGTAGCGAACAGATACTTTTACATCCTCCCTTTAGAGCATACCCCCTGTCCCATTCCACTGACCCCCAGGTCCCCATTAGAAATCCTGCAGAGAGGGCATTCCGCTCAGTACTACCCATTGATCTTGGTAGTTCCTTGAAAGTGTTGCATAGTTTACAAAGGCAGCCGGTGGCTGTTAACATTGAAAAAGACAATCCTTCTCTTAAAACTGGATTTCAATCGTTTTAGGCAGAACCTTTCATGCCATTTTTCCACTTTACCATGTTCCCGGTGGGCTGCAGACTACCGATTTCTCTCAGAGGAGGCTGGGCTGCCATCACCCAATCGTGTCCCACTCGGCCACTTTCCATATGCGGCTACCCAGCAGTGCTGGTCTGATGTGCTTTTCTGCTGTGTGTTACTAGCATAGGTGCCCACTTTCCCGAGTCAGGGGACTGCCGACTCCTTTCTGTAAAAAGCCGATTCTTTGGCGGACTTCAGCTGGAAGGGACTGGTTTTGTGCGACTCAAGTATGCATGGCCAGTAAGTAACCTGCGCCTTCAGCCTAGTGCGCAACATTGTTGCCACGTTCTCTCTGCCTGCCATAGCTATTTCTCCGTGCTCTTGACAGGTAAGGAAAAAACTATATTCGCATTCTGATATCCGATCCTGTAGAACCCCACTGGCAAGTCTTATACATGACAATATACCCAATTCAGAACTCAATCGAAGTCAATGGGCGAAATACAAACTTCAGTGTTTTTTTTTTTAACTCTCCCACTTTTCTCTTTACAAATGTTTATATGTATGCGCTAGCAAACCCCATTCGCTCTCCTGCCAAGGGGGGAGAAATTGTATTTTACCTCAAGGAGAGGACATGCCACTACAGTGCTACTTCGATAGTCGTCTACTTCACTAGAACATTTGTGTGGATCTAATAACACAGAGAAGGTCAAGTACCGTGTGCTGCAGAGAGAACATTAAACTAGCTAGTAAGTGATAACCTAAAACAGCAGGTTTCCTTCGCAACAGAGGAGTGTACTCGTGGGCTCTTTTGTTATTTCCCATATCCGGTACACCGGAGATGCACTCCGACAGCATGCACGGACATTTATTTGATGCTTTCATACTCGTGCGGGAGATATGTTGGTCTCTGTCACGCAGAAGACATGCAATTATGAAGTGCCAGTGTATTCTTTTACTCCACCTATGTGTTCACTTCCTGGAAGAACACCATGGGGGTTATTACAACTTTGGAGGAGGTGTTAATCCGTCCCAAAAGTGACGGATATACCACCAGCGCGTATTACGAGTTCCATAGGATATAATGGACTCGTAATACGGCTGGTGGTATATCCGTCACTTTACCGTCCTTTTCGGGACGGATTAACACGTCCTCCAAAGTTGTAATAACCCCCCATGTGTGTTGAAAGAAATAGTTGACTGTAATCGTTGCTTTTCATTTTCTTAAAAGTGTATTTTGAGAGAATGCAATATGCCGAAGCTTTTTGATTGCCTTTAAGTTCATAACCTTTGGGTTATTTGCGTGTGTGAATTTAAGGGTACGGTGGATAATTTTATGCCTATACTACTCACGTAAATTCAGTTGATTTCAGTATTTTTATGTTTCCTCGTATTAAAGTCTCCATAATGGTGTTTGAACTTCGTTTTACGTAACATTTTTAAAAGTAATTATATTGTTACTTGTAGTTACTGTTAAATATACTCGCATCACGTTGATACGATTTTGGTAACTGCAAGCACAACAACTACGTTCAGGAAATTGCTTGCCAACTTGAGATGCATTTTTTTTTAATGGGGACACGGGATTGAGGCCTTATTTATTTACAAAGCAAGGTGACTCATTGGGGCGCGCATCAACTGTAAATTTCCGGATTAAGTTCCTGCCGAAACACAACTCATCCTGTCAGCCCTACCAATAGTAGCGTTCAGTTTAATTCAGAAACTTTACAGAGCGCCCTGTTTTGCCTTTCAGTTACTTCAGTGCTGCAAGTATAACTGTGCGATTTAGCAGGGACGTTGAGTTTGAGACTGACTGACTGACAATCAGCAGTGATTTGCTCAAATCTAAATTCTTCACCGTAATTCCTAGATACGAGAGGTTAAATCGCGAGCGAGCACAGATCTGTTTTGGGGTCATTCCCGCTCAAAGGTGGTTGGACTCTCTCTGCTCGCAACCTTGGATTCAAGGTTTCAGGAGTATCACCTTTCAGTAAGCGTTAAAGATTAGGCCATTCGCTTTGGAGTCTGTGCTGCACCATTGGGTATGATTAATTACTATTTAAATCACCAGTGAATGAATGTAAAATCTGGTTAAATGACAGATGTCCGGTTTAGTTCCTCAAGGACAGGTTCCATGCTAGACTACCTGGATAACCAGACTGTGTACATGAGGTTCCATGCTAGATTACCTGGATAACCAGACTGTGTACATGAGGTAAGTGTATTATTATTGATAAAACATTACTTCCACTGGGGCTGTTACCATTATTAAATTAAAATTATCAGTATTCTAAAAATACATTGAGAAACGTATATTGTCTAAAACGCATATTCATAATATACAGGCTTTATAATATTGAGTTCCATTTGGAATATTTGTATGTAAATGTATCGTTGGTGGATATCATGAGAATCTAGCATGTATCCAGTCGTCTTAAAGCTACGTTGGACACACCTGGTTTAAACCTAATCCAGTGAGAAACTGAATTATCCAGTTTAGGGTCAAAGGTATCCGAGAGGTTATTGTTTACAACAGCAAACCCAGCACCAGCTCATTATTATCAGAGAGGTCACACAGTTTATCTTTTTGTAGAGGCAGGCATTGTAAATCTCGAGTGGTCAACATGAAAATCGCCCCGTGGACACAGGAAAATGAACCTGAGGCATCCTACAATTATATGGTTGTTTTAGGGCAAAGGTTGTGCAGCAGATAAAATAATCTGTAGAGCCAAGTGTAAATTTTTGTTGCCGAATGAGCTTTATTTAACAGAAAAAGGCCGTAGACTTTTATTTAACTAGGTGTTTAAAAACAAGTTACACAATCTTAATTGTTTTCCTAGGTAGATATTGTGCTAGGATCATCAGATGGTTCACATTTTTACTGATTTGTCTTTCCAACCAAGTCATATGTTTCGTGTTTTTTTTGTGTCCTTTCTGAATATTTGAGGGACGTTTTAAAATGACAGATTTATAATTGTGTGTTAGTAGGCCAAAATCGCTATAAATGGAAGAGTTTTCTAAGTGCAACACTTGTAGTTTACACACGTACACGTGATTACTTACTATTTTACATTCCTGTTGGGAGCAGTCACAATCTGCTTTATAAAAGTCCCCCATTACACGGCCCTTTTGATAACAAGCATTTTGAGCTTTTTGTGTTCAGGCCTTTGGGGTATCAGCAGCATATGCCTAGTAGATACCGTATTCCCAATCTCTGTGCTTGTTTAACTCTCACTATTCCATCCAAGAGTGATATATACTACTTCAGCACACTAAATAACATAGCTGCACTTCTGTGCAAAACCTGGAACATAACGAAGCTGTACAGGTGGTGGGGTCTTTCCTGTATCCTTTGCCCAGTCAGTGATTGAGGCAGTGAGTGCTATATCCTTGTGCCGGTCCTCAAATTCAAACAGCATTATGTATGACAGACTAAGTATCACTTTGTCAGCACCCTGGAACTTTAACTACCTCTAGAAGAAGCAGACAATATATTACTTTGTCAAATCCCTGAACCCATCTTCTTGATGTTGGTCTCCTAACTGTCTTTCATTTGTCTTTCACCTTCAGAAACGGATGTGACCTTGCACCCTGGTACCCCATCCCTTTGGCATCTGATCTTTGACACCACTATGGCCAACCAGGTACTGCTTCGCACCCTTGTGTCTGCTAAATGGCTGTCTGATGCTGTACGCTCAACCCAGCTGGGCAGCCCCCTCCGTATCCTTGACGCTTCTTGGTACCTACCCAAGACCAAACGTGATGCTCGCAAAGAGTTTAAACAGCGTCATATCCCGGGTGCCCTGTTCTTTGATATAGATGCCTGTGCAGAACGGGCCACCCCCTATGACCACATGCTACCCACAGAGGAAGACTTTGCAGAGTACGTGGGCAACTTGGGCATCAGCAACAACTGCCACGTGGTGGTTTATGACGGCAGCGATCTGGGCTCTTTCTCTGCCCCTCGTGTCTGGTGGATGTTCCGCATCTTTGGGCATCGAGATGTGTCACTTCTGAATGGTGGGCTGAAGAACTGGCTACTGGAGGGGTTCCCTGTTACTTCGGGGATGCGTAGGCCCACACCAACTGAGTTCACGGCCAAGCTGGACCATTCGCAAGTGAAGACTCATGAGGAGATGGTGGATAACATGGAGACACATGCCTTTCAGGTTGTTGATGCACGTTCTGAGGGGCGTTTCAGAGGCCTGGAACCTGAGCCGCGGGAAGGTGAGAAGCAGTCTGATGTCACTGGGTATTACATTTGTAGGTAATGATAAATGAGAAGAATATTTTAATGGTGATAGCAATTGGAAGCGCTGTTGATATTTTAACTAGTGGAAGTATTCCTGATGGATCTTTTGTTTGCAGCAATTACTGCATAGATTCTACCAACGGGAACAATAGGAGGGAAGTACGTCTGATAGATCAATAATGTTAGCAACATTTGGAGGCACCGCTGCACCTCTTGCTGTGATGGTATAGCAGAATGCATATATCTTTGATGGTGGCAGTGGAAAAAACGGTGTGCAGTAGGAAACTGTAGATCTGTTTTCGGTTGGTAAAGCCTTAATGGTGGGGGACCCTGCCAATGGCACCCTAAGGGTGCCAGGATTTTTTATAGCTCTGCTGAAATGTTTGGTACTGGTTCCCTCGGTCATTACTAGATGCACGAGTGAGGTGCGATTATAGGTGCAAACAGTAGACAGTGCAGCTTATAGTCAATGTCCTAAAGGTAGCAAATTAGGAGGAACAGTTGAGATAATTGAATGGGCAGTACTTAATCAGGCACTGCTAAAGTTGCAATAGTGGAAAACTCAGAGAGAGGAGGAAAAGTAATGCTAAGAGAACTCTTGGTAATAGTATTATGTGCTAATGACTGCTTGCTTTGTTGGTTGTCGTGAAGCAGGACGAGGCAGCACTGCATCAAGATCCTTCACAAGGGTCGAGTGTGGCTCCTGACGTTTTTATTGGTAAAGGGTACTAGACGGAGGTGTGGGGGGTCTCATTTGCCTGTCTGGTCTCTAAGTTGTGGAACTTCTTTCCCATCCATCTCAGAACAAACACAAATGTGCTCAGTTTCAGGAAACAATTGGAAACTTGCCTCTTTCCATAAACAGTGCATGTCCTCACTTGGTCTGTCAGCACCGGGAAGTTCTTAGTTGGTTGCTGTGCGCTCTACAAGAACTTTTTAATAATCATTTTTTTTTTTTAAAAAGGCTTAGAGCTGTTTAAGGGCGTCAGTATTCTGAATTATTACTAGTAATATTGGCGTCTGTACAGGTTAACAACTACGATGGACACTTAGAAACCGGAGTAAGAAGCACTGGTGGAGTTCGCATTACGTGAAGTACTGAAGGATATTCTATTGAAAGGTGGCGATGATGGTTGCTCGTTCAAGGTCGCAGGAGTAGGTGCTACTGTTCTCATTCTTACTCGCTGCCCGTTCAGTACCCCTCTTTAAAGGTGTCAAAAGTATGATGTAATAGAGAGCTTTCCGCTTGTGGTGTACACCAGTTGGTGGCATGCCAGATCCTGAGATGTCCAAGATTCGTTTTCGAGGATCGGAGCCATGCATGATTTTTAGGATGGCAGCTGGCTGTAAGCGATGCATACTTCAGTTTCTTGCGTATAAAAGTACCCCTTGGTTTAGCCTGAAAGTTTGGCATGGTTTCGACCATTTGGATTAACATCGGACAGCTCTACAAGATGAAGTACTGCAGATAGGTACATCCGGGAGCCTGGACTAGTAGAGGTCGCTCTAGTGATAGTAACAGCGCTTATAAGAGTGCTGCTGAGGGGTTTCTAATGAGTAACTGACATTTGATCAGTCGGCAGTACTCTAATGTGACAGCAGTCGTGGTCACTTTTGGGCAGTTTTTAAGAACCTCCTTTTTAGTGGCAGTACTGACAGATCTTAGTTACCACGTCCAGGAGGTTTTGCTGCAAAATCCTTTGTGATGTTAGCAGCATTGGCAGGGGCGCATTCTGAGTTTCACATAGAGGGCAGCATTAAGAGACAAGCATTGGTAAAGGCAATAGGTCTCGCGTACAATAGCTAGGATGGCTGAAAGTGTTAAAAAAAAATATGAAAGCCAGCAGTAGTCAATTAATAGAACGTTTTGTTATGAATTGCTCCCTTGAGGGGTTGTGGCAAGCACATGGATGACAGGAGGAGCAAACAGTTAAACAGAGCGTCTGGGTGAGGAAAACGATGGGAGAGAAGCACATGACAGATAGCTGAAAAACACACACACACTCATAGAGTGCATAAATTAAAATGAAGTGTCTAAAAATGTTCAGTGGAAAGACACAAGTAAATGCATCCTTGCATCAGGGCTGGATGAAACGCAAGAAAAGTAAGGAAGCCTGCTGAAGCTGAGCAATAAGAAGCATGCACATGAAATTAAATAAAGCCAACCATGGTAAGCAATGAGTAGCCTCTAAGTCCTCATAAGTTGCAGGGGTGTGGAATTTAACAATATATCTAGTTGTTCATGGAACAGGTTGCTTTATAAATCTACTTGGCCTGTAAAAAAAAATCTACTTGTCCCTTTGGTGCCATGTAGTGAGGCGACTAATTATGACAGCAATCTCATTATGTAAGAGCTCTGATGGTCTCCTCTCTGATTATGGCAGGTCTAATACTATAGGAGGGCATGAATACTAGCAATTTCAAGCCCTTCTATAGCAATTTCCTTATTTTGCCACCTCTCTGCAGATCTACATACTTGGGCTGGAGGAAGCAGTAAGCAAACGTTCCAGGGCTGAAATGCATTTCAGTCTGTGGAAACCTACGGCTTTCCATGTTTTAAGGATTTTCACCAACTCTTTTCTAATCTTTGCCCATACTGAGAGAGGCTGGTAATTTACACCTGACAAGGGCAGATGTAGAGGTTCTTCCAGGGTTGGGGAAAAAAGTGGCTGGAGGAAAAGTGAACTTGTTAACGCACAATAGGTTTTCGCATGAGCAAACCTACACATGCGTATTTGCTTATGCTAAAATACAGTTCACAAATATTTTCCAGGAGTACTATTTCCTGGTCTACTTCTGTAATTCTTGTGAATTCATGAAAGCCTCTAATGCAAAAACCTACACCATGGGTGCACTTTTGTGACTTCCCTTAAGAATTGGGCCCCTAATCAGGTCTGGCGTAAACCAAGACATTTTGTTTTTATTAAAATTATATTTCTCCCTCTATCCATTTATTGTCTGGCTTTACTGTGAGGGATGACATTCTTCTCTTCAACAAGGAGCATATTGGAGCTCAAAGTAGATTTGTTCAGTGCCAGGTGTGCTTTTTGAGGCCAAATTAATATTATTATTATTTTATTCATTTTCACTTTTTGTCAATGTTTGTTGCAATGGCGAAGGCCTGGCAGCTCCCACAACAATAAAGTGTCACAAAAGCCATGTCAAAACCAGACAAGCATTGATAAAACCAAAAGACTGACCACCAATGTCAGATCCGTTGGCTTTGCCAGTGCTTGTTTATTTTCATGTTTCCCATAACCTTTTTGAAAATGGTTACACCGATTGTTTTTGCATCTACACGTTTTACTAAACTATTCATCAAAGAAATAGTACCTAAAATGTCACTTTAATTTAGAAAAAGCTTTTTTCATACTTGCATTTGTGAACATTTTATTTTGAAGGCAGAGAAGATCAATCTTGCTTTCAAGTTTCTGCAAACATTTGCATCTAATTAGAGAGCATTCTGGGAGTGTTGTACGTATCCTCATATTGTTAAACTTTTCAAATGTGTGCACATTTACTCGAACCAATCACTGTCAGTAGTGCAATGTGACCTTGCTACGATTATTTAGAAAGCTCACCCTAATAAGAAAGGCATTGCATTAATGAACCATAACTACAAGTTAAAAAAGCATTAACATATGGGCACAAATATTATCTCAACTGCAGATAGTTTTCTTCAGTGTAAATTGGTAGCCAAAGAGTTTGTGCTGCAGGGAGTTGGGCATACTTGTCCCCAGGACAAAATAAACACAAAAACTTGTGGTCCTTGATCCCAAACAATATGCCTGGGGCATTGGGCTAAAGGAATTCCACACCCCTGAGATGGCAGGAGGTCTCACGAGAGAGTGAATAATGCAATAAAAACCTTAGTGGTAGCCATGTTATCTAAGCAGCAAACTGTACATATTCAGATGACTCGAAAGACTAGACTGCAGGAAAAATGGTTGTTGCTAGAATCCCTGGACTTCAAATTAAATTTTACTCTTCTTAAATATCTCATTCATTGTCCTGCGCCATTCATAAGGTGTCTTCTGCATCATTCCATTCAACTTCACCATCCCCACTACTTGCTTAGTAAGCAAACAAAAACTAAAAGCCTCTTCTACTCCATCAGAAAGCTCTTTGTGGCCACACTGAAGGGAAAGCTAGGTATGTACCTCACACCTCACCCAATGATATTCTAATCCGCTGTCGCAGAGAGGATATCCAAAGTAGTCATGATCTGCTCTACTCTTAAAATAAGTTAAAACTGGTCTCTCAATAACTCATGGTTCACTAGCCATCTAAAAAAAAACTTCAAGTCAAGTTGTCATAACTGAAACTTTCTGTTGCAAACAAACTGCAGACTGCCTACTAGCTTTTCTGAAAGCATGCACAAAATCCCACCAAGCCACTTAAACAAAAAAGAGCTACTTCTGGAAAAACGTAGTCGGCAGCTGTTAACAAGGTTTCAAGCTAATAGACAAGTTCATCAACCCCCTTACCTCAATCCAAGATAAGTGCAAGTCCTTTCCCACGTTACCCATAGAAAAAGAAAAAAAAAAGTGTAACATCAAGGCGTGTGTGTGTGTGTGTGTGTGTGTGTGTGTGTGTGTGTGCCCCGCCCCCCAAAAAAGCCCTCAGTTTAGAACAGGACCAACCAGTTAAGCTCCATTCCTCTGACAAAACACAAGATGCTCCTCCACCTTAAAATATTTAACCATAAAATGTAGGTGACCACTGCCCTGCAGCCATTGCCCCTGCCTACGCAGAATCTCTAACCTATGAATTGATCAGATATATAAATTGCCTCACACACTGAACGTTTGTTTACACTATAAAGCATTTCTATAGGAGGCTTCCTTCTGCCACAGCCTAAAAAATACCCTAGACACCACAGATCCCAGTACTCCCTTTGGCAGCCCTTGGCATTGAGCTCAAAGACACTTAGAAAAAAGAATTTAGTGGACAGCAAAAATCACAGTGAGTCAAAGGACATTTGAAAACTCCAACCTCAATTCAGGCCCAAACAGAACTAAAACCATTTTGTGTTGCTGAATATCTTTGAAATCTCAGATGAGGTCACTTAGAGTGGTGGTACTACTTGACCTATTAGCTGCTTTGGACACAGCAGATAACAGCACCCATCTCTGTAGCTCAAAGTGACAGCCAAAGCATCAAGCAATGTTGTCAAAGTGTTAGTTGGGACAACTCTTGTTTCCTTCACACATAGTCATGTCGGAGTCCCTCAAAGATCACCATTCTTCAGCATGTATGTGAATTCACCAGAAGACTTGCTCAATTCTAACCACGTCTACTTCCACTCCTAATCAGATGGTGCATGCCTAATCAATTTGAAACAATATGCAGTTGCATCTCCAGCACTGAAGAATGGATGGTGTACTCGAATTGAATGGATCTAAAACCAAAGTAGACGCACCTCAACTCCTGAGAAACCTTGACACCTCGTGCCACATGCCCACCTTTTTGGAGAATACTTACCAATGTAAACAAAGATGGGAATCCTGGGGGTAATGAGATTTGCTGACCTCGGCGTTAACTGGAATATGGGAAACAACATTTCACCAAATCAAACTCTTAAAAAAAAATAAAAAAAACCCTCTCAAATTCATCTCCATCCAAAGTCACCCATTTAGGGTAGAGATCCTTGTACACAGCATACCAAATCAGAAGGATTCAAAAGGTACAAAACTCGCCAGGTAGACAGCTCTTTAGGGTCAAAACCTTAGCTGATCTCTTCAACTTGTGAGGCAACAAAAGGTCCGAGAGTGATTTGTATGCTGAGGACACACCTTTAATCAAGAACAAAGATACAGGGGGGTTAGGCCTTTAAACAACGGCTATTGGAGGACAATCGCACTAATTAAAACTCATTTAGCTAGTAATGATTTTAAAAGTTTGACTTTTTTTTGCTGCTTTATTTTTTACCCTAGTTTAAAAAAAAAAAAAAAAACAGCATAAATTCAAGCTCTTAAGGCTGAGGGAAATTAACCAGTACAAGCACACATTAAGCTGACACTGGCCTTCAGTAAATGATAGAATAACATTCAGGATTCTCTGGCTCCCGTACAAATGCATAGAAGGTCATGCAGGAAAGTGCCACTCCAGTGTCTCCCCCCCCCCCCCCCCCCCCCAAACATTCAGCAGAAGACTGCTTTTGGTCGCCAGCTCAATTAGGCGTAAACAGTGGCAACTGTTAATTCTCTTGCAGACCCCTCCCTCTGGAACAAGTTTCCCTGACAGATTTGACACGTCCAGTTTACTTATGCATTTCAGGTGGTGATTCAAGACCATCTACTCTAGCCACTGTACTACACAGTAGGAGGCATCTGCAGTCTCTGTTTCTGGGTTTTCTTCAGAACCAAAAATAAATGTAATTGTGCACGGTGTGCTATGCAAGGAAAGGAAAGTAAATTCTGGGTAGCCAATCCTACTGGAGAAGATTTAAATTTGTATAAATCTGATTATTGTTATTTGGTCTAGTATGATCTATTTTTATACTAGATGACCTCCAAATACACTGAAGCGGTGGTGTTTTAAGCAATTTATTTTTTAGATACTGGTTTAGCTATATATACATACTATGTTGAGTTGTGGTAAATGGTAATATAAAATGAAGTTAGTGTTGAAAGCGGCTGCAGTGGTAGATGGTGATGATAGAATGTCAGTACAGTTGATATTGGGCACACCTCACAGAACAGTTCTCTCTTGGGTGACATCACGACCTACCTATTTGAAAAGTTTTTTGCTCGTCCTGTAGCTGGGCACTGAGTAAGAATATGGACAATCACACTGTGGTTTGTGTGCATCTGCCCATTCTTTGTTATGTTCTTATGCACCTGTTCCTGGATTCTGTACATGCTGTGCCTCAAAGGCCTCAAGAGCACGTTTCTCTAACGAGACACAGGTGGCAGCACTTGGAAGAGACCTGCAAGAGAATAGTAATGCCAGGGGCACCACTGAGGAGTAGTTAGGGCGGCATTAGGAGACACTGATACCTTAATGAAAGTGGCATTAGGAGGCACTGCAGAGATGCACACCATAAGCATGTGCTGGCGAGACTGGAAAGATGTCATGAGAGACGGACGAAATGCTATAGGTGGCAGTGCTGAGAAGTAGATATCTTATTGGTTGAGCTCCTATGAGACTGATATGTGCTGCTGAGATGTAACACCTTGAATGGCCTGTTGACATATGTACATCATAAAGGGAACCTAGTTGGTCGTTTTGGGGAGGGTTTGTGTGTGATTTCATTGAATGAAACAAAGGTTAAAGTGTTGTTATAGATGGGTGAAAATGTTGGCTGCAAAATTCCATTTTAAACTTAAAAAAAAAACACTGAAATTCACCAGTTATATTTAACTGAACTAACTATAACTCAGACCACGCCATGTACTGTGCTGTCATGAATTATGTAATTTCAGATGTCGTACCGAAGTTATCAATGATGCCATAGAACATGTCCTGAGTGTTGTAATAAGCAGTACAAGGCAAGGGCACGATTTATAGTTATGTCAGTTAACTATAACAGGTCAACTTTAGTGTTTTTTTATTTTATTTTTATTTTTTATTTAAAATTGTATTTTTTAAACAAATATCTTTACATAACTATAGCATCACTCCAACCTTTTGGTTTTTTTAAAAGTGAATTTCTGAGTTTTTGTAACATAAATTAACAATATAAGGGGATGCCATTTTAAGTACGGCAGACCTCCTGGCTTTGTCAAAGAGTCAGCACACCAAAATATAAAAGGCAGGCCTGTTGGCTTTATCACAGGATCAGTCAGCATATCACCATCCACAAAGCAAACCTCTTGGCATTGTCAAAAAGGCTTCACAATAATGTATAAATAACCATAATATGATATATTCTTTATTATTCAATGTAGCACTGTTTGCACTTACAATTTTGCTAATAGTTAAACAGTGTGCCATGTAAATGTTACCATTCTAAATCAGACTTGTCTCCAAGACTACATTATTTATATTTCATAGATGCACAGATGTACAGAGAGTCAATGTATGATGTATCATACATGACAACAGACTCAAATCAGGCGGCTGGCTCCCAATATTTGTAGGCCAAAAACAGGTTTATTTTAGCTGTCTCCTGCCTAAACTTCCCTCTGCCTCAATAGAAGTGAGTGGGGAAAATACATTCTCCCGATTTTGTTTTCAAAATCTCCCACTTTAGAGGCTTAAAAGGTTGGCATGTATGCTGCATATCTTTGTGGACCCTATACAACTTTCTTTTCTAAAATGATCAAGCTGTTTGTAGAGTAATTTGAGGAACAGTAGTTTGGACGATATCATCAGTGATGTCATTGATGACATCTCAAATGACTTGTCATGAGTGGTGCAGTATGCGCGGTCATTAGCAGTTCCTGGCGGGGGCGCAAGTTATAGTTAGTTCACTGACGGTTACAGTTATCTCTAGTACCTATAACTAGTGCCGTAATGTAACTAATCCATGCCCCCCTCCATGCACAGACTTGTCATCAGTTCTGTCATTTCAAGTGTTGCTGTCATGCTATCAATGATGTCCTAGATCATGGGATAAGAAGTGTAATATGTAGCGTAATTAGCTGTGCATGGGAAGGAAGCAAGTTATAGTTAATTTAGGGCACGAGTTGTAGTTACTAGAGAACTATAACTGTGGAATTCCATTGTGTTTTTTTGAGTTTAAAACCTAACATTGTCACTGAAATATTCACCTAACTATAATGTCACTCTAACCTTTTTTCAGTGAACTTATAGTTTTTTTCAAAATACGTTTTATTACCAAACGTAAAGCCAACCTCCCCCTATGCACGGCCTTTGGGGTGGGCTGAAGGGAATGGTTTGTTCACATACCATGCATTAACTTCTAGCAGGCAACCAACCCATGCTGTGCTTAGCTGAAGGCCAGGCCCTGTGCCCAAATACCCCACCCCCGTGAGCTCCTCCAACCCATGCACGTGGCCTTTGGCTGTGAGAATGTATGGGATTGGGTTCAAGACCAATATTGCCAAAATTACAAATGAGATCAACCAGTGATTCTGGGAGTGTGCTACAGGCTCTGTGAAAAGGAGTGATTAAAAAAATCTGAATTGATGGTCAGATTCTTATGTACTTGTCTGTAAGCTTTTGAATTATGCAAAAGAAACTAGATATTTCAGAGTGAAGCACTTTTGATGGATGTAATTGTCTTTCTAATTATATTCACTTAAAGAATGAGTGCATTGGAGGGGTAGGTCACTTGCAGAGAGTTAGATGCTGAACATGACTGAACAATAGACCCTTTGGTCAGCCTCTGCAGTTCAGAGCTGAAGGCTGAGCAAGTAGGGTGTTAGGTGTCATGAAGGACTGGGAGCAGGCAGGGTCTAGCCGCAGGTGAAGCCCCACAGCTAACCCCCGGCCCGCATATCCAAAGATTATGCCCAGTGGGGCCTGGCCACATGCAGAGGGTTGAGCGAAGGGTTTGGCCATGTTTCACTCCGCTGTCCGTATGTTTTACTGAAATGGATAATGAAAGTATTTGATAACTTCATAAAAATGTGTCCTCATTTAAACTTTCTAGAAACACAAAAAACATAATATCTATGACATTGAATCATCTCTAATTTTTTTTTTTTTTTTTTTTACTGCAGTATTCTCTGTAGAAATTTCTTTCAGTTCTACAGCTTTTATTCCATCAAATGGCATTCATGTGTGCCATTCTTTTGTCATCAATACAGAATGTTAGCCCTCTAGTAGTTCATTAGAACACTATCGTGAAGCTGCATTAGGAAACTAGGGAATCAACTGACTGGCTGCTGGTACTGCAGTTGGAAGTACATGTTTTACTCAGAATATCACACTTTATCACATGGGAAAGGAAGATCGCATGACCTTGTAGAAAATGTGCTCTTGTAGCTTCTGGAACACCTTCCATAACCTCTAAGAGAAAATTACAGTTTTCCCTCAAACATGGTTCATTAAATCCCAGCAGTGGGTCAGTATTTATCACAAAGTAGAATCACCTGAACTTGCAAAAATTCTTAACATGAGTTAAACACCACCACCAAATGGTTTATATTGTGACTAAAGACTGTTATCCCCTTTTTATATATTTTCCCTTTGTGATCCTTAAAAACCTGATATTCACTATATTAATTTCAATGAGGATCATGTCCTCAAGTCTTGTAATGGCTGCCACAATATATTGTCCATGTTGTGTCAGTGAAGTCAAGGGGGGGGGTTCCCTTTGAGACCCTACGCTCCATCTGCATATGAACCTGGGGATCAGAGTGTGCTCGCCCTGCCACCTTAGTTTCTTTTAATTAATTTTTAAGACACAGGAACCATGCTCTTGAGCCCCATAATAGCTGCCACAACCTATTGTACATGTTGTGGCCAACCATTCGAGAGTAACTGTTCCCCTTGAAATTGGCCAACCAAGGAATATCTGAATGCCAGTAATTCAGCTATAGTTAACTTTTTAACCCCTTCAGAGCCGATTTGTTCTTTGAACGCTAATTTCAATGGCTGAACAGAACATCACAAAAAGCACACTTTCCTCTTAAAGGTAAAACTTTTTGCCAAATTTCATGTCATTCCATTCAGCCATTTTATTCTGCTCTGGGGCATAATTAACATGGGCAATCACACTTTTGGGACCCCTCCCGCATTCTTTTCCTTGGCCCCTTTCTAATGGGTCAGTATAATATCATCCACAAAAGAGCCTAGTTTGATGAACCTTTTTTTTTTTTTTTTCTCTCTTGTGGAAAGTTTCATGCATGTTTGTCTAAGAGCACCAGGGTTATTAGTGAAACTTCTGTGTAAACTCTGCGATATATATATATATACACATATATATATATATATATACACATACATATATATATATATATATATATATATATATATATATATATATATACATACATATATATATGTGTATGTGTATATATATTTATATTTATATTTTAGATAGACCTGTTTAAATTACATGTGGGCGGTGCTCCAAATAAGAATCAACAAAATTCCTACAATCCAGCATGTGCCCCAATAAAAAAACGCTGCCCCTCTTATGTGGCAGTACCTAGTGCCCGCAATAGGAACAGCTCAAACCAGGGTCTATGACTGTTCTTTTGGGAGGATTCCCATTGACCTTCGTTTGAACTGTTCCTGTCATGCCGCATTAGGGCCAGCCACACAAGTGGGGCTGCGTTTTTATCAGGACAAGTGGAGGAACGCTGGGTGGTTGGAATTGTGTGGATTCCTTCTGATTCTGGAAGAGTACATCACAGAAATGCGAGGAAAATGTGCACATTTAGGCACATTTTGAGGTGTGCTGGGTATTGTGGGTAAGAAACCTTTGTGGGATCCCCAAGAGGTACACCACCTTGGACTCCCATGGGTGTCTAGTTTTCACAATGCTTGGGTTTAGTAGGTTTGCCTGGTGGCTGCTGAGCCCAGGCCCAAAAACTGCAGCTACCCCTTTTGTTGATGAAGGCAGATACTACTGCACACTAAAACAAGGGTTCCCCAACTAAGAAATATTTTGGAAGTGGGACAGGGAGAATAAATTAACAAATAACCCACCTTCAATAATTGGTTCCAATAAATCAGAATCCCTAAATTTGATAACATTTCGTCAAGCCAAGGTCCTTAGCACACGTTCATATCCGGATACTGTAAATCTTCTTTCTTTTTTTAAATTTTTTTTTACAATTATAATTACCTTTATTTTGATACTGTGTGTGTGTGTGTGTGTGTGTGTGTATGTATATGTGTGTATATATATATATATATATATATATATATATATATATATAATAGATAGATATATAATCACACAAATAGTTCTTATTTGGCCGTTTCCAGGTTGCATAGAAGAAAAAAAACTATAATGCACAAATCTCATTCATACTTATTAAAAACAGTAGGAGCAACACCAATGGCACATTTTCTGAAACCTGCAGACCCCACCTCCCCTCCCCCCCCCCAAAAAAAATAGAAAAACCAAGCACAATTCCAAAGCAGGGAGACCTAAATAGTACACATTTGTATTCAACAATACAGATTAAGTAAGAATCCCCAACATCCAAATAATACATGATTATGGGAATTTATATAGTCCTGATTACATATGAATTCATAACATGATCAATAGTTGTTCTCTGATAAGCTAAAATATCCAAGAGTCATAGATCAAATGTTCTTATATATAAGAGAGGAGTCCAATCAAAAGTCTTTATTCTTGGTAACTGTGTCATCCAATCAAAAAGTATTTATCCTTAGTAGTGGTGCCAACACGCGTTCACCCACCATCCTCGGCACATGGCAAATATAAAAATAAGGTCCCCCATGAGAGGCTATAGTCCTCATAAACACAGTAACTGAAATATAGAATATTTCCATTATGGCCAATGGCTTGACAAGGGGGGGAAAAAAAGAGGGAAAAGAAAAAGAGAAGATGTTGTGTTTTTTTTGTCCATGGTAGCTCTATTCTCAAATGTGATCCACTGCGTTATTGAAAAAACTTCCACCTTGTTCAATTTCTAAAGGTGTATCTACATGCACCGAGACATGCATTGTCTATTGACTAGTGCATTCCCTCATGCAGGCGCTTATATTGCTTATTGCTGCATGCAGCCAAATTGCTTTCTCTTATGTATATAACCGGCAACCCAGTTCTGTGAGTTTAAAACTAAACAAAAGTGCCAAGAGCAAGCTTAAGTGCCATATCTCAATCAACTGATGATAAAAATGCCTAAAATACGGATTTCTTACTAATATACATAGGGGTCATAGAGCTCAAGGCTCTAAAAAGATCCACTTATTCCTCCACTCTCTCCGTCGTGGCGAGGTCGATCCTTACTGAGTTACAAACACAGAGGACAAGAAAAAGGTTAAAAACGAACACAATGTTGAATTAAAGTTTTTTTTTTTTTTTTTTTTTTTTTTTTTTTTTTTTTTTTTAAACCAAATACCATTTAAAAGAACTGTTTTTTAGCCAAAACACTGAAATGCCTTTTAAGTAATCGCATCACTACTTTACTTGCGTCTCTTCGGTGAACTTATTTGTCGTATCATATGGCCTGTCTTATACATCGTCTCACGATTGAGAAGGAGAAAAAAAGCAAGAATATATTGCGCCTAACGCGGGACTTCTAGAGCGCCTAACCTCGAGCACGACATCCAGAAATAGCTATACTCCGGGCAGAGCATTTCACTCTTCCAGCCCGGACCCTGCAAGAGCCAACTACTAGATATGCAAAACACGGCTGCCATGTTGGAATAGTAATTCGAGCAGAAGGGTAGATAAACGTGGCCACCATGTTGGAATGAATACTCGAACAAGAGAGTAGCTCATAAACGCTACAATTTGAATAATAAGTATCAATTATTCCAAGGTCTTTAATGAAAGAACTGAACGGACTTTCTTATAAAGACAAATATCTTCACAGGAGATGTATTAAATCTCCAGCTGCTGTCATTATTTTCTTCAGAATAAGGTCATACCTATAGTAAAGTATTGGTCATCCCTTTAGGGTTGCTTTCTTTGACAGCAGCTGGGGATTTAATATGTCTCCGGTGGGGCAGGAAATATCTGTCCTTATGAGGAGAAAGTCTGTTCGGTTCTTTCAGTTAAGAACTTTGGAATAAATGGTATCGACTATTTAAATTGTAGCGCTCTTCATCTACCCTTCTGTTCAAGTATTCATTTCCAACAAGGCGGCTGCGTTTTCCTGTCTACCCTCCTGTTCAAATAATTTTTCTCTTTGACAGCTTTTCAGAGATACATTCCGAACAATGGAGCACCGGTAAGTCCATTGGTTGTCTCTAATCAAGTCTAAATCCTCCTGGCAGTCCTGATGGGCCCTACTAACTCCTGGCTGGTGCTCCTCCTGTGAGCAAGTATGCAACCTGGCTATCATGCGCTGCAGCGTCTATGCTTACAGTAAATGTGTCAGGGCCGGGAACTCCGATGGTTCCACCAAGGTCTCTCCAAATAAGTCTCACATCATGTGGCGTGCTCTATAGTAATGGAACTGAGCTAGGACAGTAGGGGAATTGGTTTGTCCACTCACCTGACCCCCAACTACGGAGAAGCCCATCAGTGGAAAAAATTGCCCATGTGGTGCAAACCCAGCTCTTGAAGTGCGTTCACTGCTGCCTTTCCTTACTGTGGGGGAACCACGTGCACCACTCCTGTGGGATCTGTGGTGAATATAGTAGAGACCCAACCTGTACTTCTGCCACTTTCTTCCATGAACATTGCGTGGTAACTGCAGTATGATATTGGTGCATCAGCCTCTGAAACAGCTTTCAGGAAAAAGTGAGTGGCAGAGCTGCACCAGGCAAAGATGGAGTGAATCCCCGGGCCCATGTATCCAGTAATGGGTGAGCATGCATTGTGCTCCTCTATAGTAAGCTTCCAGGTGTGGAGCATTCAGGCCCCCTGCAGCATAGGGGAGAGTAAGTGTGTTCCAGCTCACTTGTGCCTGCTTACCAGCCCAAGCCAAGCACACTGTCAGTCCGCAAGGTCTGAAATACCATACTCGTCAAAAGAATCAGGATATTAGCAAATAAGAACAGGTAGTGGGGCAGCACTACCCTCTTCATGATACTGATACGGTCACAGAGAGATAGGGATATGCTCATCCAGCGCTCGACTACTTCTGTGAGACGCTGCACCACCCTACCATAATTGTCAATAAGAACTACACCCCTGGGTCTGTATGGACTTGTTCGCCCAGATACTGCACTGAGTCAGATGTCCACTGCAGTGGATACTGCAGCTGTACTCTTGTTGTTGCGGGGGTGAGAGGAAATATAAGGGATTGTCCCAATTATTTTGCAGCCCAGAGTGCCCATCAAATAGCATGACCTCCCTGATTACTAGGGAAAGGTTACACTCTGGATTTCGCCTATAAAGTAGTGTATCATCTGCGATGTAGACACTAAGAGGTTATAGTGTGGGAAGCGTGTACCACGATGTGTGTGTGTGTGTGTGTGTGTGTGATATTTTCATAGCACATAAGACAATGACTCTTCCACTAGAGCATATAACAGTGGGGACAAGGGGCAACCCTGCTGAGTGCCCCACGTGATGACTATAGGATCGGAGACCATCCTGTTGATGTGGACGTGGCCAGTCTGCTCAGTGTAGAGCATCCAAACCAGTTGTAGAAGCACATCACCCATTCCCTTACTTGTTGCAACACAGAAAACATAAATTCTCATTCGACCGAGTCAAATTTTTTTTTTAGCGAGAAAGACCGCAGTGGCACACACATTAGGATCAATGTGGGAAATCACTCCGAAGAGGGTCCGAAGATTATGGATCGGACAGGTATAAATCCCGCCTGCTCTGGCCCCACTACCTTTTGGGTAGACTTTTGCAAAGATTTTAGTGTCGGTATTCAGTAATGATAATGGAGAGTAGGATGAGCAACAGTCTGTTGACTTGCCTGGCTTTAGTACAGTCACCAATAATGCCTCACGCATTGTAGGGGGCATGTGTCCTTCTTGTACCATCTCCTCAAATCAGGTGACCAGATGCAGGACAAATTTATCCTGCTGGGCCTTATAAAAAGCCACCATCAGGCCATCTGTACCCAGCGCTTTACCACCTGGTATATCTTTCAGTGCCACTGCCACTATCGCAGAGGGACGGAGCAGGGCCACAAGTGGCTCCCTATGTGCCACAATAAGCCACTTCTTAATGATATGAGTTAAGTAATCTGCTATGGCCTGGTCATCATATGGGAGGTGCGAGGCGTACAGTTCCTTGTAATAGCAGCAAACCCGGCCCATCACCTGACCCGCCGCACAAAGAGGTGCACCTCGTTTGTCATTGGCAGACAGTACTGCATTGTCTTCATGTTACAGCCGAACAAGTGTTGCCAGTTTGCTCGCCTTCTCCATACAACCTTGCTGTCCTGTATGTTCTCACATACATAACCTCGCTCAATGCCGCTTCATTACACTCCTCCAATCGGGCCTTGATATTCTTCCCCCCATAGACTCTTCTCACCCATCTCTCTATGCGATTGTTCTAGTTCCGCAATTTCCACCTGCATCTGCGACAGATGGCAATGAACTGAGCAGAGAACTCCTGTATGCTTGGATATGGTTACCCCCAGATATAGACCTTCACGGCTTCCTAGATAGTGACGAAATTCTTGACAGACCCCACGTTGGTAGTGAAATAATTGGCAGCTGCATGAGCATGTTCCTCGTGAATTACAGCGTCTAGAAAGGAGTACTGTGGAAACCACCAGCAGAATTTGAGGGGGGGGGGTTGCATGTTGTTCAATTCTAGATCAGCAGCACAGGGGAGTGATCTGAATATGTACGTGGGAAGTGGTCGCACCTCCAGACGTGAGGCACTAGGCTCCATGCCAAAAGCCAGAAAACTATGCATGTGTGAATGTTGTGTACCATGGAGTAATGAGTATAAACCGTGCCTGTGGGGAATCTATGCTTCCATAAGGCTTCCAGCCCGCATTGTTGAGCCATATCGTTACGAGGATGGGCCGCAGCTCAGGGCTAAGGTGGTGACCCTAGTAGCGATCCCTATCTGTGCATAAAATGGGATTGAAATCTCTGCCCCCCACATCTGGGGCAAATCCCCACATTGAGTGATTTTTAGCATGCAAAGCGTGATAAAACTATGGATCGTCCTAATTAGAGCCAGAAACCCCACTAACAAATCTGAAAAGTGATCATTGTGACAGCGCACTATAATAAAGTAACCGCTGGGGTCTGCAGAGACTTCCTGTATCCTAATACCAGAGTCGCGCCTGACCCAGATTAAAACACCGTGTGCATGCACTGTGAAGCCTGCCGTGAAACATGCACCCCTCATGCGCCTCTGTGTGATCAGCCCACTCCTAGGGACGAGGTGTGTTTCCTGAAGTATGGTAACATCAATGCTATGTCGCTGTAGATACGACAGCACCTTGCATACCTTCCTGCAGTCATTCACCTCCCTGACATTCAATTTAATACATTTCAACAGCAGTGGGCGCTGGGTATCTATGCCCACATCAGTCACACTGTCAGCCATCATCCTACCACACAAACTGCACATTCCAAGCATATTGTGGTTCACTCAGTGCGGTCAGCACTCTCCAATGCATGATGAATTGTTGTATACCCACCCTCTATCCACTCTGTACTCCCTTGCAAACTACACAGTGAAACATTGCCCATCCTCGACCCACTCCAGACCCCCAAAAAACAGATCCCCAACAGAAACGGTGTGGTGCACACATGAGGACAGATACTGCCTCCCCAAGCATCCCTGAAACACAAGTGTGCAGAGGGCCGCATAGTGAGTATAGCGTGTACTGAAACAGGTATAACCAGACTCGAGTTTGAAAGTGCATGCCACCTCCACCCATTCACCCGCACATGATTCGTCATACAGCCCAGTTTCTGAACAGTGTCAACATTGCAGTAGGATCTGAATCCCAGCCATAGTGACAATCATTCAGACTGACACAGGGGAGACCAGCATATCCAAGCAACTGCCAGGCTCCAAGCCCATCACCACAAACCGACTAAACATCACGCACATCCTCCCTCTCTCCCACCTCCCCCGAACCAAAACACGTAATGAACCAACATTATGGAGTAGAGACACTGCAGCAGAGAATGAGACCACACAAAGTGAGACAGTAAGGATACTAGTCCTGCTCCTCCAAGTCCTGTACGTTCTCCACTCCCCCTTCTTCAGATCTCAGTGAACGCTGTTGACCCCCCAGCGGCTGCATGCTGCTTGATGAACTGCTACAAAAGTTTGGGTTGCTGAAAATCTTGGCCTTCCGGTAGACAGACATTCAGACGAGCAGGGTAGAGCATAGCATATTCCAAGTGGAGTTCTCGTGGCTTGCACCTAGCCAGAGTAAGCTACCTCCGTTGCTCCTGGACCTGCTGTGTGACTTCCGGCAAAATAGAAAGTTCAGTGCCCTTGTGGCGAAGTACCTGTAGCTCATGGGACTGGCGAAGCGCCGCAGCTCAGTCTCTATTGTTCAACAGTCTGGTGATATTTGGGTGAGGCCTTGCACCCCCGGCACCTGTTGAGGCACAAGAGAGTGGGTGGCACACTCCACCACAAAGATGTCCAGTAAAAACTCTCTGGCCCCAATAGACCAATAAGTAGTTGTTCCACGTACCTCTCCATGCACCCGATGTTCGTAGATTCAGCAAGGCCTACGATGTGGAGATTGTTTTGAAGTGATCGTACTTCCAAATCCTCTGCCTTGGCCTGTAAGGAGAAGGAGGGCACCTTCTACATCTGCTTCTGGGACGCCGATGCAGTGACTTGTCCATCCTCTGCCTCAGACACATGCCTTTTGACCATGTCCAGGCGTTCCGCGTGCTTGTTCAAGCACCCCAATGTCCTGTCCAACCAGAAGGTGAGAGCATCTATCTTGCTTCCAATTTTAGTGAGGCTGTGTTGCATGGCAATCAATATTTGATACAGCTCACCGCTCCCCTCCAACCCTCTGAGTGTCTGAACCGGCCTTGTGCGTCACTGCACCCTCCTCACGAGGTTTGGTGGTCTTCCGTAGTTCAGATTGTAGCTTAGGCTGTGTCTAGTCTGATTTGCCCATTGTGGTCAGGTGTTCCTTAGGCTACACCTAGAATCCGCATTTGCTGTCGCTGTAAAGTACTAGTCTGGGGAGAGAGTGTCTCTAGGTGCCACACACCATGTTCTGTGCCCAAGAAGATTCACAGCAAAGTTTTTGCAGTACCTTGAATGACCCAACACAGATACATCACACTGTCATTCAGTGCCCAGGGCTTTGTGTTTCTATTAATTCAGTGCAAGTAGGCCAGAATGATCTTAGGAGCACCAGTGAGCTGTGATGTTCAAAGCAATGGGATGCTTAAGCTCCCCACTCTTCCAAGGTGATCAAGCTCTGCATGAAAATTTCTCAAGGAGCCAGCAGCTTCCAACACCGCGGCTGCGCTGCAGTGGTTCACGCCAAGTGAGCCAAATGTGCTGGTGAGGCTCCAATGACAGGAGCATTAAGTCGCTGGGGGTGGGGGGGTTGAGGCGATCCGCATCGCCGTGGCGAATCAGCAGATATACCACTATGCTCGGCAGAGCACTTAGGCTCGCACTGGTACAGAGGTAATGCAGCAGTCAAACACTCACCCCCTTTACACTGGCTGCCGTGAGTCCAGCACATTACAAAACTCACATCAACAAATGGCGTGATTCGAGGGCCTTTCTCCGTCATGCCCAAAGGACTGACACCGCATTCCGGTGGTGGTGAGGGGAGGTTTCCAGCAGCAAGCCATTACATATGTACTTCGCCTGCCACATGCCAGTCCATATATGCCGCCAGCTGAAGGCCAGCCACTCAATCCACCGGCCAGATGCCATTTTAGACACAGCAGTCACACTGGTTTGAAGCTGGTGGAATGTCTAGGGTGGTGTTTCGGTGGTGAGGTGTGTGTGTGTGTGTGCGTGTGTGTGTTTGTGTGTGTAGTGACTTGCTGCTGGTCAAAACACATACACCTTGTATTCTTCCAGAAGTGCTTGCTTTTTGTAAACAGACCTTTAAATTTTGTTCTTATCTTGTCACGTTGCTGTGCATTCAAAGACCGAGGTCAAATGTCAGGTTGTCCTCCAAGGAAGCTTGGTGTTTACTTTTCTTTCTCTGACTTCAAAGTGAGAGGATTTATGTGACAATCTTGTAGGGGTTGTGAATGGGAACGATTTGTTTTTTCTAGCACATAACAAAATGTAGATGTCTAAGTCAACTGTGCAGATATATATTAGAATTAGGAAAGCACATGTGAAGCCCAATTTTTTTGTAATTCTGAAGTGTGGTGGAAACAAATATTTTAACATGACAAATCAATGCACTAGGTGATGGCAGTTCCACACATTGTGCACTGTATAGTTTATCAGTAAAACTGTATGTCTGTGCAAATGTAATGGTCATTTTAATTGAAAATGTGTTGTCTGTAATGGCAGTGTGCTACCACACCGTGTGTACTCAAAACTACACCACTGCACTCTACTCCACTCTATGCCCCACCACTTTATTCCAATCTACGCACTCCACGCTAGAACACGCCTATTCACTCCACGACTTGCCTCTCTACTCTACGACACACCTCTCCACTCTATGCGATGCCACTCAGTCATGCACCTTCACGCTACTCCCCTTAACTCTATACCCCTCTACTTCACTGTACACCATGCACTCTATGCCTCTCTACTCCACTGCATGCAACTCACTCTACTCTACTCCATTCCACTGTGTGCAACTCACTCTTCCCCCCCCCCTATGCAGCTCACTCTACTCCATTCCACTTCACTCTACTGTACGCAATTCACTCTACTCCACTGTGTACAACACACTCTAGACCACTGTATGCAACTCACTACTCTAGGCCGCTCTACTCCACTGTACGCAACTTACTCTACACCACTACTCCATTGTACGTAATGCACTCTACACCGCTCTACTCCACTGAACGGAATTCTCTCTCCTCTATATGCAACTCACTCTACTCTCCGCTACTCTGCTTCACTGTACGCAATTCTCTCATCTCCTCTCTACGCCCCTCCACTCTATGCCACTCTCCGCCACTAACTTTTTTTCCATGCTGACCAGTAACCGTGCTGGTGTACAACATGGCTAAAACACATTGGCAAGCCAATAGCTCTTGCAATCTCAAGATCTGTTGGCTTTGCCAATGCTTGTTCTTTGTATCTTTCTCTCCTTTACACTCCTCATTCATGTGCTCGTTACCATATTTTAATCACTCTCCTTCTCTTGCAGGTATCGAGCCGGGGCACATGCCTGGTGGTGTGGTGAACATACCTTTCTACAGTTTCTTGACAGAGTCTGGCCATATGAAGGCACCCGAACAGCTGCGCCAGATGTTTGAGGAGAAGCGAATCGACCTCTCTCGGCCCCTGGTGGCATCTTGTGGCTCTGGTGTCACTGCTTGCCATGTGACCCTTGCTTCATTCCTGTGCGGGAAAGAGGACACTGCTATCTATGATGGCTCCTGGGTGGAGTGGTACATGCGGGCGCGTCCAGAGGATGTGGTGTCTGAAGGCCGGGGGAAAACTGTGTGAAGTTTGCAGTCCCTTCTTCCTAAATGTTAGCAAATGGGAGCATGTCAACCCTTTTCAAGACCTCTCCCAACTTTGTGTCAGTGAATGTTTTGATCCAACTCCTTCTGAGCGAGAACGTCCGTGAATAGTGAGCTGAAGTGGCCACCACTGTGTCAGCAAGTGAGCTTCTCCAGCTCGATTGTGAGGGGACTCCTCCAGCTTCGTGCTGTAGAGCCGACCATCCACCTCGGTGCTGAGGAATGTGTTTACTCACTTTGGACCCAATAAAGGGAGTAATACATCTCGGGCTCAATGTGTGGCATACCACCTAGTCAGTGCTAAGAAGCAGGCTCGCTCAGCTTTGCCCGAGAATGGGACTTGCTCACCTCTGCATCAGTGAGTGTATGTATGTGACTCCACCCAAGCAAATGAAGTCATTCATCTCTGCCAGCGAGGGTATACATCCAGCTCTGCCGCTAAAAGTACTCCTTCGACTATGGGTGCGTAATTCCCTGAGCTCATCCCTTTGAGGAACTCTTCCATCTCTGGGCTAGCGAGCCAACTCTACAACCTCTGCAGCTTATTTACACTTGCATGCACTGAGTTGGATATTGGTTCTCTCAGTCAATATCTTTGCCCTATCAGCAACAAGTATATACCAATGTGAAGCCCATAAGGGGACTTATGCCAGTCTGTGGTAATCAAAGGCACTCTTCTAGCAAAACGGACACAGTGGCACACTGAGTTTGCACAGCGAGTATAAAATTGAGATTTAAAATACTGTAATCAAGCTTATTTTTTTATTTTTTTTTAATTTGAAAAATAAGACTGCAAATAAATATGGCTAGTTTTTTCTGGGAATGTGCTTAATCAGTTACTTTGAAGTCCAGTATGCTGCACACTGCGTGATGGTTCCTAGATGTGATATTGGTGATGCACAAGTGCAGAAGGTGTAGTGGGGAAACACTTCGATAATGTTCAGGTCCGGAGAGTGTGAGCCTGTCTGTGGGTAGTTTCAGTAACGCACAGCTATAGAAGGTGTTGCGGAGGTTGGAGGTAAATGGAGTGATGCACAGGTAGGGAAGATGTGGTGGAGCGGAATTTTAGTAGTACAGTGGTCTGGCAGTGAGTTGGGGGTAACTCAATTGACGGATTCATATGGACTGTGTAAGAAAGCCCAGAGTAATTTTAGTAGCGCAAAAATTTGGAAGGTGTGAGTGTATCTTGATCGTTTTATTGATGGAGTTTGAGTCTATGTGGGATAACTTCAGTGATGGGTAGAGCAGCTGCGAGGGTTCCAAAATATGCCATGCCATTCGTGATGTTATGGCATGTGGGTCCAAGGTCCCATGGGAAGCCATTAAGGATGTTCAGTAGATGTGTGGGAGACAGTGATGTCCTGGGACAATCCCAGGACCTCGTGGGGGGTGGGGGGTGGAGGGTGCGGTGGAGGGGTTATGTAACTTCACTGCTGAAATAGAAGGAAGATTTGTTGGTCCCATGGTAACATTTGTGGTGTTCGAGAGACATGTGGTCCATAGATGCTGTGTTTGTCACTCGTTGGCTGCCCTCATTGGCTTCTTACATCATTCACTTCGAGCATGGGACCTGTATTATTGGTGCCAACTATGAAAATGGCAGGCTGAGGATACTCTCCATAGTGCACCCTTTTATTGTTATGACTGGTAATGCAGCAATGTGAGCAGAACTGGCCTCTGGCGATGGTAAACTGTCACACACCTACAACCCTTAACATAATGTCCTCCACAGGCGGGAACAACTGTGCTTGAGTTAGAGGAATGATCTCGTTCATGCAGTGGAAAATATCAAGAGTCCCACAACAAAGAGTGAATGAGAAAATGATTTATTTGTAAACAGAACAGTCAAACAGTTGCTAGGTGTATCAGGTGTCTGGGTGAGGCTGTGAAGATTGTGTGAGTGGCAAGTATAATGGAGTGTTATCTAGTGCATGCCCAGCTAAATAGCAACAAAGCTTTGTACATATGTCACATTTGGTAGTGTCTATAGCAGGGACCTCCAACCTTTTCTGTAGTGAGAGCTACTTATGTTCATTGAAAATCATCTTGAGCTTCTGATATTGTACGTGTTGTAACAGTGATTATATTTAATTAGTGATCTCCATATGCAAAGTTACCAGCAGTGCATCGTTGATTATCGGGCGGGTTGTCAGGAGTAATGTAAACAAAGAAAGGGCGATATTAGTAATAAGGCTCCCCAACACTGCATGGTTTATCACCTATCAGCTGAAAATATCAATCAAATCTTTTTATTTGTAAAGCGCAGCACTATCACCCCTAGGGGTCTCTGGGTGCTGAGGGTGCCTTGTCTCCGTTGAAGTGCTATGTCTTGAGTATCCTTTTGAAATCCGCCAGGGAGGGTGCTGTTCGGAGGTGGAGGGGCAGGTTGTTCCAGGACTTGGCTGCGATGTAGGAGAAATCGCACCCTCCGCTGTGGCTGCAATGGATATGGGGAGGTGTGCACGAGCAACACAGAGCACAGGTGTCTTGTGGGAATGTGGAAGCTCCATCGACGGTTAATGTAGGGCAGCCCTTGATTGTGTAGAGCTTTGTACACAAGTGTGAGGATCTTGAACTGCCATCTCTTCTGGATCTGGAGCCAGTGGAGGTTTCTGAGGTGCAGGGTGACACTGGTATGCTTGGGGGTGTTGGGGGGGGGGGGGGGTCGGGATGAGTCTGACTGGTGTTCTGTATGGTCTGGAGTCTTTTGAGGAGCTGGGTGAAAACTCCGGTGTAGGGAGCGCTGCCGTAGTCAAGGTGCCTGCTCATAAGGGCATGCGTAACTATCTTTCTGATGTTGGTTAGGATAAAAAAAGAAATCTATGGTGCATGCGGACAGTGTGGAAGCAGGAGGAGGCGACTGAGTTTACTTGTCATTTCATGGACATTTGGCTGTCGAGGAAGATGCTGGTGCATGCGTGGTCTGATAGAGCAGGTGTTGGTCCGAATTCTGCTGGACACCAGCTGTGGTCCCATGTGGAGGTGTTCTTCCCGAAAATCAGGACTTCGTTTTTTTTCTGAGTTAAGTTTGAGGCAGCTGTCTCTAATCCAAATTGCTATGTTGGCCATGGCATTGCAGAAGTTGGTTTTGGCGTTGAGGGGGTCCTCTGTGAGCGAGGGGATCAGTTGAGTGTCGTCGGCATAAGAGATTATGTTGATTCTGTGGGATTTGACGATGTCTGTGAGGGTGGGTCACGTAGATGTTAAACCGGGTGGGGCTGAGGGATGATCCTTGGGGTATGCTGCATATAGTGTTCTTGGGGGCAGAGATGACGGCAGTAAGGCGTATGCTCAGAGTGCGGCCTGAGAGGAAGGAGACGATACACTTGAGGGCGTTTTGCTGAATACCGATGTTGTGGAGTCTGAGGAGAGTGTGGTGGGAGACGCAGTAGGAAGGTGTAAGAGGATTAGAGCTGCCGTTTCTCTTTGGTTGAGGCGGGCTCCGATGTCATCAGTGGCAGCGATCAGTGCGGTTTCAGTGCTGTGGTTGGCCCGGAATCCCGATTGTGAGGAGTCTAGAAGGTAGTTTGGTTCCAGGTATTCGGTGAGCTGTTTGTTGATGGCTTTCTCGAGCACTTTGGCTGGTTAGGGGAGGAGGGAGATCAGTCTGTAATTTTTGAGGTCGCTGGGGTCGGCGCAGGGTTTCTTTAGGGGTTTCAGCGCATGGGTTTCCATCTGTCCAGGAAGGTCACCGTAGAGATGGAGGTGTTGATGATGCTGGTTAGTTCTGTGCTGATGGAGTTTGACCCGAGGATGAAGAGTTTGGGGGGTTGGGGAGGGTCGATGGGTACCCCACAGTAGATGGATGCCATGATGGCTGCGGTGGTCTCTGTGGTGATCGGGGACCAGTTGTTTATCGTGCGGCTAGTGTTTGCTGGTTGCAAGAGGTTGTCTAGGAAATAGGTGGTGGGTTGGAGGTCGAAGTTGTTGTAGATGGTGGTGCTCTTGCTGTGGAAGTAATCTGAGAGGTTGACGCAGAGTTCCTGGGCCTGGTGGATGGTGGTCTCTATGGCTGTCGGGTTGGAGAGATCCTTGATGATTTTGAAGAGTTCTTTAGTGTGGTCAGCTGCGGTGTCTGTGGGTGGGGATTGCTGCTCTCCTGGCTGCCTTGATGTGGTGGTGGTAGTCGCTGAGGGCTGGCTTGTGAGCAGCTCTGTCGGAAGGGTCCTTGGTCATGCGCCAGCGCTTCTCGAGTCTGTGGCAGTTGTATTTTCTGTTCCTAAGCTTAGGAGTGTACCATCTAGCTTGCTTGGAGGTATTGTTGATTTGAAAATGTATCCATTTGTCTCCGAACATTAGCTGGTGATTCTGAAAACACAAGTTTTCATCTTGAATACACACTTTTCAGTGTTGGTATACATATGTTAATCCAACCAATCAAAAGCTTCTAATTTTAGTAGGCTAGGCTGCACACAGGAGAGCTACTTACATGTTGCTGGAGGTACCAGTACCTCACAAGCTTCTTGTTGAAGAAACCTTGTCTATACAATCCTTCAAGAGGAAATGTAGGAGCAGGTGTGGAACAGGAGGAGCTGGTGACAGATGAGGTGATGCATGAAAAGGAGAGTGCCCGGCGCATTTCTCAAGTGTAGAGTTGATTGGAAGAGCACGTTCTGGTATAAGATGTTCTAGAATCTGGATGTGCAATTTGAGTAGGATTGTCTTCTGGTCTTTTAATTTTTGCAATTCTTGATGTCGAGTACGTTGCTGTAGTGGCTTCCTGTGTTGCGACGACCTCTTGAAACGGTTGTTTTTTCTGCTACATTGACAACATCCCTCCACTATTGCTGAACTCAAGTTAACCAGCGTTGTGTCGACAGCCATCTTGTACTTATGTATCACCTTCTGCTGAATCTGATAGCAGGCATCCTGTCCAGTGGTCTCGGGAGTGACGCCTACGGCTACAGCTCTGCAGCTTGGGTGAGTTATTTCCGTTCTGTGTCCCGTCGTCTTTATGTTATCGGAGTGCTTCTTGTGAATTTTTAAAATGCAACTTTAGTTCAGAATTGTGTGTTCACTTCTGCCGCCTTGTGACTGAATGTGGTCAGCGAGTGGAAGTCTGCTAACGCTTAGTGCAACTTCAAAGGCACAGGGAAACCTACCCAGGAGTAGGAACCCACGGCCGAGTGAGATGCCAGTGTTGTCCGTGTATTTGTGAAAGGCTAGATTGAGGACAGAGGTAAAGGTCTGGAAGATTTTAAAGGTAGAGGGGATAACAATTGTGCGCTGCTTGATCCTATTGTAGTGGTATTCTCTTGTTTAATAGACATAAACTGGATGGCTGCTCCAGCCGGTGATTAATGAGTTAAGTGCTGAGGCTGTTGATGTGTTTTGTGCCCTCTGGGATCAGTGCACCTGTGCGAGGCTGGGCTCGCGTCCAAACTACGACTCCCAGCCGCCCCTGGGGCTGTTGCACCTGCTGCATCTACCTGTTCCCAGAGGTGGATACTGACGAAAGGAGCGGATGGAAGGAGCGGGAGAGGTGGCGGGTGCCCATCGGGGCCCCTCTCAGAAGGGAGGCATCAGTGGGGGCAGTCAGTGGGTACGGCTGAACGTGGGGGGCACAATCTTCCTCAGCACTCGCCAAACCCTGGCCCGTGAGCCCCAGTCCTTCCTGTGGAGGCTGTGCCAGGAGACGGACCTTCAGTCCGAGACGGTGAGTAGGGTGTGGCGGAGAGAAAATGTTATGTACTGCTCTAAGCCACCACCTATTTTCATGCCCTTAATATCTCGGAAGGGTGAAGAAGAGAATAGTAGCTGTGCTCTCTTTCTAAGTCTTACAACACTCATCCCAACGCACCCCACTCGTTTTCCATCTGCTACCCTTGGGAAGTGCTGTGGAAAAAAAGCGTAAAGAACGTAGCTTGGTTTTCTCTGGCCTACAGTCCAACTTCATCCTCCCACTCGGTGTCACAGGGAAATATCTGATAAAAATGTATGCTCTGCCCATCCAACAGAACCTGCTTAACAGCCTCCTAAGTGGGGCTGAGGGTATGGAAGCAGAGCGGTGCTCTGGTCTCTTCACACTGCGCAACCCCTTTACTCACATCCCGTTTCCACCTCTCTGTCCACCCCAGATGTGGGCACCTCCAGTTGTACTAAATGTGTGTGTTTGCCCCCACCTTAAAACAAAGCTTCCCTTTGCAAATGTTGGGTTCCCCGTATAATTTATATTCAGCCTTGGTCGCTGTTAGGCGCTCCACTGAGAATATTGAAGTTTTGACCCATGTGGTCGTACACCTTTTTATTAGGAAGTAGAATTATGCTGTTTTATCCCAGACCCTCTGTCCCATGGCTTAGATATCTTTGTACACTGACATTTTGCATGTAAAAGACTACACTGGTTACACACCAATGAATCTCTAGGCACAGTAAACCCACAAAGCTTTGACCTTACAGCTCAAAAGATGCGCTTTCCTATGGGTGAAGTACACATTTATTGGTAATTTCACTATGAGTGAAGATTGGATATTTTAATGGGTCCGGCCATACCCAGCAACCACACAGCTAAAAGATTGGCACACCCGCAGTGAACACACCAGTTTGCCACTGAGGTCAGTTCTCTTTTCCCAAAACCCCTTTGACACACGTTCTCGATTACTCCCCAAACCCAAATGCATTTTTTTCCCTTCAAAAATGGGTATAAAACCTAAGTACTATTGTTTGCACAGTCCTTCTCCTTTTTTCTTCTCCCTTCCTCAAACTGTATACTTCCCTTTCTCCATCATACTCACTCCCTTCCATTTCGTTCTTTGAAATTTCCTTCTCCCTCTTGTTTCAGGATGAATCTGGGGCGTACCTCATTGACCGCGATCCAACCTACTTCGGGCCCATCCTGAACTTTCTGCGCCATGGAAAGTTGGTGCTGGACAAAGACCTGGCAGAGGAAGGTGGGTGCCACTGAAGCAGATCTGTGCTGTGCCAATTATCAGCAGTGTGGGAGGATGCCTGGCAAGCCCTGCAAGGAGTGCCCTTGAAGTCTGAGGGCTGTGATTAAAAACAAGCATTTGCAAAGCAATGGGTCTTTCATTTGCTCCAGTTAGAGCTATTGGCGTTGTAAATTCCTAACTGGACTTCCTTGCCACATTAAATTGAAAATGAAAAGTAAAACATTAGTTGACATAAGTACGTCGATTCAAAGCGTCATGGCTGCCAAGAGCATGAGCGCGAAGAAAAGACACAAGGAAAAAAGTTCGCTCACAATCAAACATATCGGTAATTGTGCAATTATCCATAGAACAGGGGCAGTCTGCAAGTCGGTAACAAAACTGCCTCAAGGCGGGACAAACGTAAAGCATTTACCAATGATAACAAAAGATTTTTGAAAGGCAAGCCCACAAACGAGTGAAAGTGATGGGCATGAGGTGGGCGTGGTTAAAAGCCCACCATACTTACAACAGGTCAAAGCGCTTGCGTGCTCGACCTAACTAATCTTTATGGCAGTCCGGCCAGCCCTTGTGTATACCGAGCAGTGTCCATTCAAAGTCATGGTCCAGTTGTTTGACTGTTGACTAGCTAACATTTCTTGCTACTTTTTAACTAATGAAGCTCTTGCTGTAGTCTGAGGAACGACTGTTAGGGGTCATGTGAAGTAGGCTGCATCATCCTTTGAGTCGCGAGTTGTACCCATAAAAAACAAGTGCCACTTTGTCACGAGTACTGCTTCATCACCTTTAGAGTTCATTTTTTGTTGTGTTGATTTTGTGTAGCGCTTTATGGTGCCCTCGGACCACCTGAAAGTGCTGATGAGCAGAAGTGAAAGGAAGAGCCTCCAGGCTGGTGCTCCTTTCCCTTATTGTTTGTGGCGCTCCTAGGGTGGCCTGGACTGGTCCTTCATAGCTCAGGCCCTCAACCTCGGCAGTCTAAATTGCTCTGCACTCTATCCAACCTTCTGTGCTCTTTGCCTTCGGCCTTGTTCATGCTCAGCACAGCTTCTGTACGTAAATACATGTGCCACATTGTATCGAGGTACCAAACAAAGCCCTGAGTTTATGCACCTATTCATTTGCGATGCTTGCTTATGCCCCCGCAACTTCATGTATCCCTGGTCATGGCCACTTTGAATGGCTAGTCAGATGAAGGTAGGTTTTCTCTTTGATGTATTGTGACACTGCATGCATTCACACTGCGCCTCCTATCATCTTAAGGACGGTTTTAGAAGTACGTAATCTTTTTAAAAATGATATCTCACTTTGTAAATATGAGAGCTGAGCTACAGGAAGAAATTTATTTTTAAGGATCCGACATAATATAGTTGAGAAATTGGAACCAACGTCTTCTGAGTCCAAAGTTGATATTTGGTCATCCCTGGGATTTGTTGACTATCGGATAGCAGGACTGGATTAGTGTATGGTTTATAGTACAGTATTTTGAATGAAGAATAATAAGGGGAAACATATTGTCATTTGTGGGGTTTATAAGTCTTTCAGAATGCTGCTTTGTTGCAGTATTCTCCAAGTAAGAGTCCTTATTTGTTTATTTTCTAGATTTTCTGGTTGAGCAATTATGTTCCCTTTCTACTTAGTTGGTGCTGTCCTTTGAGTTACTATCACCCGTACTGTGGAGATTAATTCTCCTTGTTGAGTGTACCTGATCTGTTGTTGCAAGAATTTGTCCTGATATGCAACAATTAAATACTTGCTGCATGGGCCACAACCCATTCCATGACTCTCAGGAATGTAAGGTCTACCGGCTGCAGGGCTTTAAGTCTTTTGAGCTTAACTTGGCCTGTGCTGCTTGTCTCCCCAAGTTGCTCAGTTAAATCCCACCCTAAGCTGGGTGCCATATTGCGTGTTCAAACTCAAACTCCATAACCTATGACAGGTCTCTAGGTTTCCATCAGATGTGCTCCACCCACCGGACGTACACAGCTTGTTCATCTTCCACATTCCCACTAGCACCACCGCTTACATGTTACCTTATAATATGTTGGCACCAAAAGACCATACATGATTGTGTTTGATTCCTTGCAGTAGAAAAGTAGGTGACTGTTTGACCTGAGCTATCTGAGTCCACCTGAGCTATGTTGATGGATTAAAAGTAGCATCGCCTCCTGCACTCATCCCAGCTTTGGTTGCGAAGTCCTAGGGATGAATAGAAGAGATTGGCTTGATTTTTAAAACTTCCAGACTGGGATATATTGGAGTGTGAATGGCTAAGTTCCTTCATCCTTTTTCAGCAGTGACTAAATCTAACAAAGGAAGCAAACATTTTTACAGGCACTTAATGGCTATATTGTTTCTATGTGCTAATCCCTGTCCATCTGGAACACAAGCAATTTTGAAAAAGCTGATCAAAGATGGCCTCCTGTCCAGCGGGAAGGTGAATGTAAATGAGTTAATGAAGAGCAAGGAAGGACTCCTAACTTGAGTTTCGGGCCTGATGCTAGACGAGCAAGAGATTGGTAGCTCTTGTCAGTGATACGACTATACTACATCTGACGAAGCATGCGGTAGTAGCAAGAAAACAAGACAAAAAGATGACCTTCTGATCCTCCCTTCTTCAGAGATGCAGTAATATCTGACATGATCTTGTTGATGCTGTCAAAAACTTTCCGGTTATAGCGCGCTCTGGTCTACTGTGGAATGTGGTTACCTACACTGCCTTGTAGATGCCTTCTTGTGACATAGTTGAGCTCAGTTAGTGCACACCGGTATTGTCTGTCATGTTTATCTGGCCAAAACTTGCACAAAGTGGTTTTGGCTTGTATGAAATCAACCTCTGTTTTCTGGCAAGAGTGCAAATGTGCAAATTATGATGCATTCTTTTGCAAATGTGCCTTGTGAATGTATTCTGCTATCTCTCGGAGGATGTTTGCCAGCATATCTGTGACTAACTATGCCTTTACCTGTCTTTGTTTCTAAATGATTGTGGCTGGTGGTGGTCTCTTCTTGTTTCTCTTCATCTCATTGCTTCCTCATTTTGTGTTCCCTTGTCTGCCTCTTCCTCTCTGCTCGTTTATTTTGTCCTAAACACTTCTCAAGTGAACAAGTCCAAGAAGTACATATTTTATTGAGTACACACAAATATTTAGTACACCACTGTGTCCATGCACTTTAAATCGTACTAAGATGGCTCACTGAACCCTCCTTTACAATTCTCTCGATGAGGAAATTTGGGGCAAGAGAGGTAGAATTGTTGAGCTGGGACAGAACAAGGAGAGTCTAAAATCGGTGGTGAAAGTGGCAGGCTTTACATTTTTCATTTATTGCACAGAACCAGCCTCCCGAGGAGAATGGGAGGTGAGGGTTTCTATTTATAGCCCCCAAACATAGATCACCCCCAAGAGACAAAAGATTCCACTCCTGCTGGCAGCCCCCGACAACTTCTGCAGAGGCAAGAATCCTCTCTACTACATACTGCAGATACCCCACAGTTAGACCAGAACTCGCCCTTAACACCCAATACCACCACAGCCAATTTAAAGGATCATTGATGTCACATACATAATGGTCCCATGAACAAGAAATCACTAGTGCAGACTCCTGGGGTTTTATGTGCTTGAAAGGGTCTTGCGATCAATGCACAGTTTGCAGAGTCTTTAAGCTGCACCCTGAGAGATGTTATCAGCTACTTGTATCCCTGTAATTGATACCGGATTCTGCGTATCCCTAATTTTCCAATTTCCCTTGTATATTTTAATCACTTCTGTTGTACTATATTGTTGAATGTTGTCTTTCTTTGTTAATCGTTTCCATCTAGTCTCACCATTACTTTTTTCTCATTCGTGCTCCCCTCTCTTTCCCTGCACACTTTATTTTACTCCTCAGGTGTTCTGGAGGAGGCAGAGTTTTACAACATCTCATCTCTGATCAGACTCATCAGGGAGCGCATTGAGGAGAGAGACTCTGAGCTAACACAGGTATCGGTAACAGAAAGTATTTTGTGCTTCATCTGTCTCCAGTTCTTCTCTTTCCGTTGTCCCCGGTCTTCCCTCCTTTCACATTTAACAATTACACCCATCTTCCTAATCTCCTGCCTCACACACCCCCTACACCCAGTGCACACAAACCCACGTTTATCAGAACCTCAGTACATTCACATACAACCTTATCAGAATCCAGTGCACGTTTCCCCAGAAACCCCCCCCCCCCCCCTACCCCCCCTCCCGAAAATGCCAAGCACGCACAGTGCCCTATGAAGCTCCCTGGATGGGCTTAGTCGTTCTTCCATTAACTAAGCTGCATGACCAGAGTGATGCATCAAATGAGAATGCTAGGCTTCATAATTTCACTG
Source organism: Pleurodeles waltl (assembly GCF_031143425.1). NCBI lineage: Eukaryota > Metazoa > Chordata > Amphibia > Caudata > Salamandridae > Pleurodeles > Pleurodeles waltl. The sequence goes on from NC_090443.1 coordinate 333,783,603, forward strand.
TGTGCTGTGAGGACCTTCGCAGTCCCTTTGCAGCCGCGCAACAAAGGTGATGGACGCTCAGTACAGCTCTTCATATCCGAGCAGATGAAGCCTCTTAATTGTAATGTGGCCTGCAATGAACCATGAGCAGTCTTAATTATGCTTTCTTCATTTGATTGAAGAGTGCACAGCTGCCTAACTTTTGACCATCTTGCCTCGTGCAGCCTTATGTCAGATCCTCGTAAATAGAAGGAATGAGATCAAACACTTAAAAAATAGGATTTCAGACTGATAAAAATTTTGGGGAAATCCTGCACCTCAGGCCGCTGCTAAAAATATCCAAAGAAAGATGGAATTAAAAAAGTGGAAGAAGCGAAGCACAGAGATAATGCGCTGCTGAACATGCTATCGCAGGTATAATAATTTTAATGGAATGAAAGACATTTGCTGTAAGATGGTTGGACGCACTTTTAGTGGCGCGATGAAGGGCGACGTGCACTGGTCCCAGTTCTGAGGCATGTGCCAATCACAAGTCCCTGTAATTATTTTAATCAAACTGAAAATTATTCTAACGCGTTCGCAAAACTGTAGAGCAATGAAGCAGATTTTCACTTTATGGAAATCGTGAAAATACTGACGGCTGAAAATTGTTTTGCTGACTTAGCGTTCTCTAAATACGAGCAAATATAGGGTCCAGGCAGAAAAAACTTTGGGAGCTAGGTCAGTGGTAAATATTTACACAATAACTGATTTACTGACTTGAGGTGTGTGCTTGTGTTTTTTTCCCTCATAGTCTGTACTACTCTAGTTGTTTTTATCAATAGATTGTATATTTAGTTTTATAGATGCACACACCTATAGCAGTCTTAATTAAAATAAACTAGTATAGTATGACTTAATTCATTATTCTTTTATAGCTACATTTTCTTGGGTTATTCAACTTCTACGATTTAACACATAGTTTACTCAGTGTGGTCGTATTTGTTTATTAAAGTTCCCCTTTTAATAAAAAAAAAAAGTCGAGTGGTGAAATGTACGCTTTAGTTTTTACAGAAACTATTGAAAAAAGCTGTAAATGTTGAATAAAGGAATTTGTGGTCCTGAAAGCTAATGTTTTTTTGTACTAATTTTGTGGGTTCGATTAAAAAGTGCCCACCACATCTCCTTAAACTAAATTCTTGGTTTGGTGCAACATAGAGCCAACAACCTTCTCCCAAAAATGGTGTAACCCATCTCAAAATAATCCCGTTTTAGTGTGATTGGATGATCGGTTTTGGTGTCGTAATTCGAGGGAAGGGCAAACAAAGCGTAATCCAGATACGTGGATTTCCAGTAAAGTAGAATTCACTTAAGTTTGGTGACGTTTATTGTGGAGACGAGAAACTGGGAATGATGGGCTGTGTTGACTTAAGCTGCAGCAGCAATAGATATAGATATATACAGGTGAGATGATTAATGCCGCCTTGTCTCTAGACACCAGGAGATGACTCGGTTTGTGATGTGTTCTTTATAAATTTCTCTATTTAATATGGTACGAGTCCATTTCAAAATGAAAGAAAATATGGAAATGACACATCCTAGCCTTACACTTCCAAGCCAGTTTAAAACTAACCACAATGCAGTATGCAGGTTTATGGCAAACCAATAGGCGGAACCAGTTATCTACACTAATAATCTTGGTAACTCTAAAACTGTTACCATTTCGAATGGCTGCCAACTGTGGTTGATGTCATGAATGGAATAGGAGTGTTGTGTATCACCATGTTAGTCGTCTTCAGCGGAGCATATCTTCTAACGTGTTAGTCCCTATACTGTTGGAGCCAGGATGTTGGTACTTCGAAAATTATCTTTTCTAATTTTTCTTTATTTAGGTATAAGACCGACTGTGGGCAAATGGATCCTGAGGTTGTAGTGGATAGAATACAGATTAATATTATCTCTGTCCTTTGAATGCTTTTATTTTTTCACGGCTATTGTTTTCCCCTCACTTTGTTTGCTCAGGGAACATATGCTATTGACTATCCTTGGGGTTGCAAAGGCTGCCCTGGAACACACTACTTAACTCCATTAAAATCTGTTGGGGCACTGAGGCGGGTATTCACTGCTGAAGCCTCTACTGTAACCTATAGATTCTTTACCTTCAAGTTGAATTCCATGTCCTCTACTTACCGCTATGGTGGGTTCTTCTCCCCCATGGTCATCCCCTGAAGGCCCATAGCGGCCCCTCCCTTCTCTAGTAGGCTCCAGAGTGTCTATACTGTAATATCCCGTTAGCTCCAACCACATCTTGAGGCTCCTTCGAAGCACCTTCCCTCCCCACCATTCCTTGCCCTTTGATGCTAATCCTACTACATTCCTGAGACTCCGCCGGGGCTTGCATGTCGTAACCTCCTCATTCCGGTCTTCCTCAGGCTCCCCCAAAACACGTCTACCGGGTGTTGCAGTGCCAGGAGGAAGAACTCACACAGATGGTATCCACCATGTCTGACGGTTGGCGGTTTGAACAGGTAACTCGGTGGGTAGTGGGGTGGAGAAAACTGTGATGTAAACAAACATGTCTATTAAAGGAAGGAGGAGCCTGGGATAGTTAAAGTATTTTGAGTCTGCACACAAGCACATGAAAATCTCTATTTTATTTTTTCAGCCTTCGCTTCTGCCTGTAGTAGTTTTAACACAGAGGATTACTGGTTTGACTAAGTAACAGTTCGCATCCTCTACTCCTGAGGTGTACCACATATGTCCAGAAGGGCCTGAACTAATCCACATTTCTAGGATATCTGGGTAAATTGAATTACTATTACCGTACTCTGTCTTCCCACATTTTATCGGCCAGGGTAGGATGAAATGCGTCACAGGTCCATGGTAATTTCAACCTGTGAGCAGGTTCTATTCTCAGGAGCTAGTTGAACCAACCATCTAGAACTACCGTGTCTTCTATGATTATCCTGAAATCGTGCAGAGTGTAGGGCAATAGTGTGGAAAGTAGGGCAACTGATTGTTCCCTTTCTAAAGCCTGACTTCAGAGTGCTCCAAGGTCTACTTAGAGGCATGCAGCACTATGTAAATCCCACCGCTCTCCGGTCAGACCTAAAGATAGCCTTGCAGCTCAATAGCAGCAGCCTGGTGATAGTTATTTTGTAATGCATTTGTTTGTTTTACAGTTGGTGAACATCGGCTCCTCCTATACCTATGGTGGTGAGGACCAGGCTGAATTCCTCTGTGTGGTCTCCAAGGAGGTCCAGGGCTCACCTAATGGGCTGCGCGTTCTGTCGTTCTCACGCTGCCGGGCCAAGGTAGGGAACACTAGTGCTGGTAATGTTTACAACCGGTGTCTGAAGAATATGTCGGGCTATTTAATGGTGCCCCAGCTCTTACGACTGAGTACCTACTATTTTTCCAAGCAGTATATTTCCATCTCATCCATTGTCTACCTTTATGCTGTACTTACGATCAATAGCTCGACATCTTTGACCACCGTACACCAAGAACTATGTGCTTCCAATCAATAACTCCGCATCATGCCCATGATGATTTTCACTTATCAATAAGATTGCTGCCACCACTCACATCACATCCTATCAGTATCTCCATGCTGGCTGTCAGTATTGCTGCACCTTCTTCACCCCGACCTCTCATCGGTAATTGCACCCTTCGAGTCAGTAGTCTGCATGTCCTTAGCCTCTTACCCCTCATCAATAATTACACACATCAGAGCAATAGGTTTACCTCTTCTCAATACTTCCATATGACCAATGGATCTTGTTGGCTTTCGCCATCTCTTATCAATTGCTTTAACGTTTTGATCCATTACCGTGCATGTGCGGAACCATTCTGAGATTGTCTCCTCTCCAACATGCTTTCGGCGTGGCACACCATAGAGCACTAAGCGAACTACAAACCAGCACGGTACATACAGCTTTTCTCAAAGTGACCAATCACTGGAGAGCTGTGGGCGAATGTCAAACTGATAACCGTTGTAGCTGATATCTATTAAATGTGAGAACGTTTTAACGACCGCTAGCTAGGTGTATAAGCCTTAAAAATTATAAAAGTCTAGATACATTCAATTTACAACCCGATACGAATGGTCGCCACGTCTGTTTTTCTTTTTTTGTGCAATATCTTTGGAAACCATTTACATTTTTCTTCCCCCACCTGCCTGTTGTGGACTGTTGCTGCTCATCCTTCTGCAGTAAAGTTCGCCTCTCCTATATTTCCTTGTTAGTAATTGGAATGGCTTGGAGAAAGTTGGAGCATGCAAATGATCTCACCGCTTCCCTTTTTCCTATACATTACAGGAAGTGAAACGCTCAAGCTTGAAAGTAGTTTTAGTTTTTGAAAGTTGGCTCAGATTTAAAGTGACCATATAGGGTTACTTCTCTGTGATATTCGTGTACTTAAAAAGGCCCTCCTGTGGCAGGCCATACATATACGTTTTTGAAACGTATTATTTAGGGGAAGAGGCAACCCAGGCTGTTTAACCCCTAAAGTGGACCGGTTTCCTAGATTTTGAGTTTTCATAAATCTGCCCACTTTTTCCGCTTAACCGCGGGTTTATTTTTCACTTATGTAATTTTTCCCTGATTCTCAAAATTAACTTTATTGTGGTCCACGTGAACCACTGGCATTGAGGACTGTGTCGATTTTCTAATCTTTTTGCAACTTTGGCAAAAGAGGGAACCTTGGTTGCATTTTTCTAAATCTCCAATGCAAATAAATAATGCAGTCTGGGTCAGTTTTGAGTTCAGTCCTGAGCCAAGTAGCTTGGTACCAGCAGGTAGAGAGGACAAACATAACTACGACACAGTGAAATAATGGGACAGCTATATTTCAATATTTTTACAAATCCATTTGTGCTGCAGCTTTTTTTTCTATAAAATGAAAGTCACGTGGTTAAAAACAGACACAGAGGTATGAGCGACACCTGGAGTGTAGTCCACTTCTGGAGGTGTAGATGGTGAACCGTTTTCAGCTCTCCGGCCACGTTTCAATCATCGTATGCTTCTGAAGACCATGTATGGTACTGTATCTATTTCTGAGCACCATAGCTGGAATACTGTCTGAATTTATGTAGGTCATGTTTGGTGTATTGACTGGTTCTGGAGGCCACACATGGAGAGTAGTCTCCAGGTCTGAGACCTCGTATGCAGAGTTGGGCCCAGGTCTTGAGGTCTCATTTGAGGTACAATCTTATTTCTGAAGGCCAAGTGTACAAGACTTGGACGAGTTCGGAAGGCCACACATGGAGCACTAGGTCCAGTTCAGAAGGCCCCATCTAGAGACCTCATGAGCCTTTGTGATATAGGTATGATGATAAATTTAATCTAACAGGCGTAGAAGCAGAGTGGAGCTGAGACGAGTTTTACAAGCTGGGAAGAAGAGATTTATTTAGCATTTAAGTCTCTCTGGGGTTTAAATACAGTTGTGCAGATGCTCATCTTTCATGGGTGATTGATCTCACAATATCTTGCCTTAGAGTCCGACTTGTTGGAAGGAGAAATGCTTATGCACAGTGAAGCTGGAAGATGTATGATACTGCCTTGTAGCAGTGGGGTGGGCGAAAGTAATAACCAAACCTGGTACAGACAGACAGAAATAATCAAAAGTTGCAAACAAAGACGGAGTTTAGGCCATGGACGGTCACTGGTGTTGCAGTACAGAGGGAACTATGCCACCGTAATTCTCCTGGTGGGTCCCATCTGTCATCGGTACTTGTCAGCTCAAGAGTTGGAAAGTCCCTAAAAGTTGAGGTCTCAAGATCCCAGTGAGTATCTCATGATGCAGAGACCTATGTAGAACCTGTGGGTCTCATCCTACAATTTGGGCAGGACCGCTTTAACGTTACATCCTTCTGTTGTTGATGAAATTAAAGTTCTGTTACAGTACAGTAAATCCCACCATTGCATCACTACAACTGGATCTTCTACCACTGCAACGTCTTTATATATGTTTTAGCATTACATCGACCCTGCCCCTAAAACACTTGTTAATCAACTTTTTTTTATTAAATTGTAATTGCACACTCATTCTCTTAACTTGCCAATATTTTTAATTTAATCTCATCTCATATGTAATTTACAATTTATTTTGGATAATAAAAAAGTATGACATTTTTAAGAGTTTCCTTTCAATTATTATATTAAGACTTGAGGGTTATGTGACTTAACATTTTTAGCTTCTCTTAAAGGGAAGAGGCTTTTCGTGTAGCTGTTTTAGTGTTTGCAATGGTTTCGTATACTATAAATGTAATAATTAGCTAATAACCGTTTTTGTTCTACAAACCTTTTGAAATTATAATTCTTGCATCAAACTTGATGTGTTTTTTTTTCAGTATTTTTATTTTGATTTAAACCTTTTAACTTTTATGACTGTTTGCATAAATAACCTCTTCATTAACTTTCAGCAATATGTAGACTAACATTTGATTATAAAACAATGTACTTAACCTTTTTTAAATCTTTTTTTGTTGTTGTAATTGTTCATCATTTTCCAAAATAAGGCAAAAAATGGTGCACAAACCATAGATGTACATATGCACCTACATTATTATAAATTAAAAGAATCACCATGAATGCAGAAATATTGAGAACAATCAGACGAACGCTCGGAGGGGAAGCAGAGTAATGTTAAGTCCAAACACATCAAGGCATAAACGTTATACATATTTAAGTTAAATAAACAGACTGTGGTCAACACAGCGAGTAACATAGCGGGTCAGCAAGTTCAGTTCTCAGTGTCTTCATCATCAGGTTCCAGTGTTAATAGGTCGTCCTGGAGGTGTTGCTAGATGTCCCTAGGCCTGGAAGTTGGAGGTTGTAAGGAGGCATAAAATTTGCTAGTAGTTGTGCAGAACATCATGTCCTGCAGCCAGGCATCAGTAGTGGGGACCCTGCTGCTGCCCAGTGCAGTGCTATTCGTCGCTTAGTCAGCAGCAGCGCCGTGGCAGTCAAGTGTCGTAGACCCAGACTTAAGTGCTTAATATATCCCAGTAAGGCCATCAAAGGGTTAGTCTACTAGTGTAGATCAAAGCAGAAAATACCCCTAGAATGCATGAATAACAGTGCAATTCCAAGCTAGGTGGAATAAATCGGCCTGGTCTACCATACACTTGGGACATTGATGTGACCTCGCGGGGTCCAACCAAGCTAGTGCCTTGGGGGTAGTGTGTGAATGGTGTTAGTACTTATAATGAAGCAACCTATGCCTATGATTGCTAGAGACTAATTTAGTCTGCATGCAGCAGTAGCACCGGGTTCTGTCTTGAATTGCTACAAATTGTTGTTGTACTGCCGATAACCATACCATGGCTACTTCAGATAGGTATTCAGCTATCACAGAATTGTTTCCAGTCGCACGGGCATATATATATATATATATATATATATATATATATATATATATATATATATATATATTATTATTATTATTTTTTATTTTATTTTTTTATTGCATTTCAACTTTAGATACATTTCCAGCGTTTACAGTTTCAGGATATAATAGATCTATTACACTATTATCACACAAATTAACAATAAAAGCTTAACTGAGGTCTCGTCATATTACTTTAAGGAATTTCAAGTGTAGTTCCTACATGATCACTCTTACCATGTGTGTTTAATAAGCTTGTGTGTCCCGGGTTAGTAGTGTCCATTTGTCATGTCTTGTGGTTTTTACTATGAAGGGGGGAAGCCCAGTTAGTGACAATCAGTGGTGTTTGGGTTCCGTAATCTTGTGTTCCTGTGTGGGGCCCTAGAACTGCACTGGGTATTCACTGTGGGTCTTTTCTGGTGAAGGAGGTCGGCGAGGGGGTGACCATTGGCTATAGTGTTTGACTCGTCAGACCTATTCTTAGTGTAGGGATCTGTTAGGTAAAAAAGTGTTTGTCTTAGGGTCACCATTTGTTCCGGTTCATGGTGGTTTCTCGTCACTTTTGGCTTCCAATCTACTTATTAGGGTTTCCCAGACCTTGCTACCTGTATGCTGTTGACCCTCCCCAGCCGATTTCCGCAGCACCATTAATTCTGCGCTAGCCCATCTCAGTGTCATGTTGTGCCAGGTTTTCAGATCTGGAGCAGAGGCCGATTTCCAGTTCATTGCTATCAGTCTTTTATACATTACGTATGCTAGGTCTGTGAATTTATATAAATGCTTATGTTTCTTGTCTCTCTGGAGGATTTAGGGTCTGCTGTGAGCACCAACGCCGTCCGCTCCGATACCTTCTCCGCTATCCCACTCCATTACCTGCGCACATTCCCAAACCATATGGTAAAAGTGTGCTAGCGGGGCCTGACATCTTGGGCAGGTTGGGTCCGAGCTGGGGAGCATTCGTTTAACCCTGGCTGGTGAGAGATATGCTTGATGCGTATAATTAAATTGCGTGTAGCGAAACCTGGGGTTTCTCGATACCCCTTGTGTGTGGTGCAGCACGTTCGGCCATTCCTCTTGCGAAATCGGGGTTGGGAGGCCATCGTTCCACCTCATCTGAGTATTTTCTAGGTTGGGTGCGGGGTATTTGTTCAGAGTTTTGTATAGGTTCGACACTACTTTCGACTGGCTGTCGTATTGTAGCATGTGGTGTAATGCTAAGGAGATCGCAGGTTCTTGGTTCCCTGCTAGCCACATTGTCTTGATGGAGTGGCATATGGCACAATATGTCATGAACTGCCCAGGATTTACTGAGTAGAGATCCCGTATCTGTTCGAAAGACATTAATTTCCCTTCTTCAAAGCAGTCACCTATCGTCTCTATGCCCGCCTCCGTCCAGGCCGCTAGCGAGCGTTTTCTTTCTCCTCTTTCCCAGCCAGGAAGTACGCCCAGCTGTATGAGAGGCGAGTAGGGGAGCACGCTGCGGCCGTTTTGAATATATCTTTTCCAGCATGCATGCGCCACTAGCATGAGTGGTTTGTCAGACACATCCTTCGGAGTCCTGGTGGCCAGCCAAGCAACCAAGGGTGCGCCGCACAAGTACGTCAGTACCCATGCCGATTCAGCCAATGTGGGCCTATGTATCCAGCTCTGTATCCACTGTAGCTGTGCAGCCGCGTAGTAACGTTCAAAATTAGGGGCGCCCAGACCGCCCTCAGTCACTGGGCGCTGCAGTGTAGTAAGTGCGACGTGCGCTCTGCCCCTCGCCCATATGAGTTGCAACAGGGCCCCGTTCAGGTCGCGGAAGAAACTCCTAGGGATCAAAAGTGGCAGTGCCGCAAAGTAGTATAGTAGCCTAGGTAGTATCAGCATGTTTGCTATCGCCACTCTACCCATCGGTGATAGCGGTAGTTTACACCAGAAACGTAGTCACCCTTTTATGGAGGCTAGTGCTCTCCCCAAGTTTCCATCTCTAAGGTCCTCTGACTTGTGATATATTTGTACCCCCAGGTATTTGAATGAATCAAAACACCATTTCAATTGCCCGGTCAGGGATGTACCTCTATTTGATAGTGGCCGTGGAGACAAGGGGAACATGCACGATTTTCCCCGGTTCACTACTAGACCAGATAACACCCCGAATTCAGTCAAAAGTGAAATTACCAGCGGAATCGTCTCGGTTCCCTTCCGCAAGTATATTAAGGCGTCATCTGCATATAAAGATATTATATGTTTTGCCCAATTCTTGAGTATGCCCCAGCTGTCCTCCATCATCCGCAGGCGGGTCGGCAGTGGTTCCATCGCTATTGCGAATAGCAAGGGGGACAGGGGGCACCCCTATCTGGTGCCTCTGGCAATCGGGATGCTGTCAGATACAACTCTCCCCGTTTTCACGCGTGCTTGTGGTTTGGAGTATAGTGTCTGCACCCATTGTATATATTTAGGGCCTATTCCCATTTTCCGCATGGTGGTGAACAAGAAGTCCTACCCCAGCGTGTCGAATGCCTTCTCAATGGCCAGTGAGAGCACCATTTCTTCAAGTGCCCCCGGTGGAGTGCCCCCCCATCACTCCCAGTAATCTACGGATATTTAGAAAAGTGTTGCGTTTGGGGATGAAGCCGGTTTGGTCGTCATGTATCAAAGTGTAGATAACGGGCGCTAGCCTATTAGCCAATACTTTGCCCAGGATTTTACAGTCCGTGTTTAAGAGTGAAAGTGGTCTATAGGATTTAACGTCAATAGGGTCCCGTTCCTGCTTGGGTAGGACCGCTATCATGGCTTCTCTTTGTGTGGGGGGCAACGCCTTGTGGTTCCAGGCTTCCTCATACACTTTCAGCAGGTGAGGCTTTATATAATTTGAATATGTCGCGTAATATTCTAGTGGGAGGCCGTCTATTCCCGGTGCCTTATTCCTGCGCATCTGTGCTATTGATACGTTTAATTCCGCTACACTCAACGGGGCCTCCAATTTCTCAGCGTCTCCCTAAGACAATTGTGCCAATTGGGATCCTGCCACAAATGCGGGGAGCTGTGTAGGCGTACAGGCCGCTCGCTTGGCGTAGAGGTTCGCGTAGTATTCCCTGAACCCCCCCATTTATCTCCTTTTGTGTGGAGGCCATCTCTCCGTTTAGTTTTATGGCCCCTATTGGAGATTGTTGTCGGTCTCCCTTGAGGAGCCATGCCAGCAGCCTGCCTGACCTGTTTCCCTCCGACTGCTGCCGCATCAAATAATATTTGTGGTCGTGCCTACGGAGGCGAGTATCTGCTTCTTTATATTTTGAGCCGCCTCTTGCAATACGGTGTAGGGTGCCTCCTTCCGTGCCACCGCTGTTTCCAGCGCTCTCAATTCCTTCTCTAAGTTACTGATCTCCGAGGGTAGAGTGCGCCTAACTCCCCAAGTGGACGACATGCAGTAACCCCTGATTACCACCTTATGTGCCTCCCACTCTGCTGCCCTTGTGCTCGCGGAGTCTGTGTTGGTTTCCCAGTATTGCCTCCGCGCCGTGTCCAGTCCCTCTGCGTGTGCCTGACCTTGGAGTGCTTCTGGCTGTAAACGCCATGTGGGGATCACTGATCGAGTTCCGCTCCATTTTAATATCATTTTGAGCGGCGAATGATCCGATAGTGTCTTAGCCAGGTACTCTGACTCACTCGACAATGTGCATATATCTGTGGAACCCCAGATTATGTCTATTCTAGTATGCACTCCGTGGGGTATTGAGTAGAATGAGTATTCTCTCTGTTGGGGGTGTTGCGCGCACCATACGTCATAGTCTCATATCTTCCGCCCATACCTGCAGGGGGCTCTTAGCGCTTCTATTTGTTATACCTTTCTTGGGGGGGGGGGGGGGGGGGTTGATCTATCCAGCGCTGCATTCGGTAAGCTATTAAAATCACTTCCCCATATGGCCGGGGCTGCAGGGTTTACTAGTAGTGCCGGGGTGAGTATCTCCAGAAAACCCACCAGTGCATTGTTGGGGGCATAAATCCCTATGAGCGCTAAATGCCTCCCGTCCAGTTGTCCCTCCACTATTACATATCTGCCACCTGGGTCTACTTTATATGAGGTTCGTGTAAACGGGCCGCCGCCTGCTATCCATATCAGTACCCTTCTAGCAAACGCTGAGTAAGCTGTGCCTATTATCTGCCCGCCCCATTTCCCACGGATTTCCTGCAGCTCAGGTTCCAGTAAGTGTGTTTCTTGTAGGATAGCTATGTGAACTCTCTGGCGTCTGAGACGCACGTGCACCTGCGCCCTTTTGCCCGGTGTGCCCATGCCCCTCACATTCCACGTAAATATTTCATATTGGTGTGCATGTACAGTCGTGTGCCCAGACATGTGTCACTGAATGGTGTGTCTCCATCTTGCACTTCCCAGAGTGCGGCTTCCTTCTGGACTCATTCCCCCCCCCCCATTCCACCGGGTGTGTATTTAAGACTGACATCAACAATGGTGTATCCTGTTCTCTGAGTTGACCTATAACAAACCCTTTAACTCCTCAAACCCCTCCCCAGTTCTAACTATTTCCCTTAACCAACTACTAACACTTAGTGAAACACCCCACGTACTACTATGTGGTGAGGTCTGTATCTGTTCGAATACCTGTGGGGGAGCCATTTTGATTTCAGATGTGGCCCTTGTGCGGAGCTCACATCCTTCCTCAGACCTGGTCTGCGGGTATGTGCATATATAAGTGTGGGCACTCCCGATATGTTGTGTTGCGTTGTCGTGTTAGTCACCCCCCTTTTGTTTGCCCGCAGTTATTGATCAGCGAACACAGCGTCGAGGATTAATCGTTCAAAAGATACTCTTTATAGCCAACACGGCTGGCGATTCGATTCTGTTGTGGTTTGTTCTGTACCCCAGTCGCTCGCTGCCCTGTCGGGACTGAGGTATCCGGTGTGTTATCATCATTTACAGTTCATCTGCAGTTCTAGGGGTAACCTCCGGGCCCCGGAGCGCATCTGTAATCGTGGAGTCCGAGCTGGCCGATTCCGAGCCCGCAGAGGGGCCCGCCCTGAGTGTCTCAAAAGAGTTCTGCATTAGTAACGGAGTTTCTTTTAACACTATTGCTCTTTCCTCCGCTGCTTGTCTCTCCTTGGGCTGTCCCTTGTGGCGTCTCTTATTACGTTTTCTCGATGTGGAGGGCATCCATTCCTCCTCTTCATTCGCTCCTTCATTAGACAGTGCTATGCCTTTAGCATGCATCCAGGTCCAGGCATCTTCGGGGGATGTGAACATATGGATACGTTCTTCTGAGATCACCCTCAATTTGGCAGGGAAGAGAAGAGCATATTTGATGTTGTGTTCCCGGATTTTCATGTAGGAGTTCCGTTGTTTCTGTACTTCTTGAGTGAAGTCTGGGTAAGCATGGACCACTGAGCTCTCCTGCCGGAATGGGCCTTTGCTGCAAAATTGCTGCAGTATCAGGTCTCGGTCTCTATAATTCAGGAGCCTCACTATTAATGGTCTAGGAGGTTGACCCGGTAGTGGTGGTCTACCCGGGATTCTGTACACTCGTTCGACAGAGAAGAACTTCGAAGGGGACCCGCTTCTTTAAGACTTCTTTAATTAGCCACTGCTCTATGGTTAGTTCCGAGTTCTGTTCTGGTGGGTGCTCAGGGTTCCCCACGAAGCAAATATTATTGCGCCGGGATCTGCTTTCTGCTTCTTTGGCGTGCCTCCATAGGATCTTCACCTCTGCGTCCAGGTGCTGTATTTGTTTCTGGTTGTCCGAGACCATGGGGCTCGTCTTGCTCAGAGTATCCTCAGTTGTTTTCACCCTCTCTGTCAAGTTCCGATGATCCACTCTGAGTAGGTTTAGATCTTGTGATACTGTGTCTATTTTTAGTTCTAGTGAGGATTTAGTGTCCATGATTGCCTGTAGCACTTTTTCGAACTGTACAGAGTGGGATTGGAGTGTACTCTCCAGTGATTGCAAGGTTAGGATTTGCTGCTAGTCATTGGGCGACGGGCCGGGCGCGGTTTTTTGCTGACTTGGATTTCCCGGCCATTGTTGTTCCTCTTATGTAATTCCCGCAGCCAGGAAACAGTTAGATTATGCGTTTCTAGAGCGGCGAAGCGCCCCGGGAGTTCCAATCCTCCTTTCGACGTGGTATGCCTTGTTGAGGCCCCTATGTCCTGCTTCTGGTCCCTCTTTGTCTATTCTATCTGTAGAGGCTTGTGCTGGGTCAAGTATTGCTGTTGGTGGGGGACCTTGGTGCTGCTAGTTGGGCGTTCCGGTCCTGGGGTGAGTGCAGGTGCCCTTCAGGGTGTCTACCCTGAGCCGAGCCCCCAGAGGGGGGAGGGATGGTGGGGGGTCAAGGCGATCCTGGTGTCCGCAATATTCCTCCACCTATATCTCCCCCGCGCATCTGCAGGCCCCAGCCCGTGCAGCGCAGGAAAATCTGACTAGGGCGATTGTGCAGGGGGGAGGAGGGGGAAGGGGAGCCTCCTAGTTGGGCTACCCCCCTCGGCTGTTTTTTATCAGTTTACAGTGTTTCCCCCATTGCCTTCTTTTCGCCCTGTTGTCCCCGTGACCCTGGGGGGATGGGGGGAAGCAGCCTCCAGTGGTGGGGGGGGGGGGCCTGTCCCCCGCTGTGTTTGGGCACTTCACCCTTGGATCAGGTGAGCGTCCACGAGGCTCTGGTTTTTGCCTCCTGTGTGGTTCCCTTAAAATTTCCTAGCGTCCGGGCCGACTGCAGTGCCCGGACGCATCACCATCATCCCGCCGTGCCCCCTTGTTGTTTGGTTCGTTGGGGCGGTCCGCCCCTTGCAGTGAAGTCCGCCGGCTCTCGCCGCTCCGTTCGGCTGACTAAGGGGAAGAGGGGGGGGAGGAGGGGAGACGCAGCGGTGAGGGGAGAAGCCACCCCGGTGCTCAGGCCTCGACCCCCGAGGCCCCCTCCCCCACTCCAAGGGCCCCCGGCCCCTTACCTCCACCGCTCCAGGGTGTTCTTTTCTTTCAACAGAGGCTCAGGCCTCCAGGGCGCAGCCATTTCGCGGCTCCGTGGCCGCGCCTCCGCTCCGGCACCTCGATCGGCTCCTGCTCCCATGCGGGCTCAAGCAGCCCCGCTGATCCGTATGCCACCCGGGGGCCGGGTGCACACCGCCAGAGATCAATCTCCCTTTTCAGGAGTGCCTTGCAGGATTATTTCTTCAGGTCCGATTCGGAGGTCCTCGTTAGGTGTCCGACTCGGTCGCCATCTTGGCTCCTCCCCGTCGCACGGGGCATATATAGTGCTGACTGTAGGTTTGGAATGTCGGGGTGATGTCAGCATTGTCCATGGCGATCGTGCCATCACCCATGAGAAGGCGCTTTACATAGCATGAGAGTTAGGCCAGAAGAGACACTTCAGTGTACGGCTCAGTCTCTCCTCTGCCTCATATTGATGAGCCCTGGCATATTTGCCCATGTAGGCAACCTCTCATTTCACCAAGCCCCAGAACTCCAGCAGTAGCTTGTAGCGGCTGTGTAGTTGGGTGGGTTGTGAAATGTCCATTGTGGCCAAATTTATATCACACAACTCCCTCTCCACTGTAGACATGTCTCTTCAAATGCTCCAACGAACCCCTGCATGTTTGAAAATGCTGACGCCGTGTATATACCTTGAAGGCCTCCCAGAGTGTGGAGTGCTTATCTACTGAGCCAGTGTTGACTGCAAAATATTAATTGATGGCCTCTCGGGAGTACCGATTTGAATACAGCATCGTGCAGTGCATTTTCTGAAAAACCCCATTGCCATGCTGCATGGCCTTGGTATGGGATATGCAACGTGGCCTTAACAGGGGCATGATCTGAAAGAGTATGGAATGTTTGTGTTATATCTGTTAGTCAAGGGAGAGCCCCCCCACCCCACCCGAAACACATACCAGTGGTCAATACAGGTACAGACATCATGAGTGGACAAGTAAAATCTGTAGTCTTTGGTGTGGTCAAAGCATCCTCAAGCTGGAAAGCGTCCAGAAGATCATTAAGAGCTCCTAAGGAATGGGGGATTGGTGTCAGCTGCAGTGCTAGTGGAATCCAGAGTAGATTGCCATGCAAAATTAAAGTCTCTCTCCCCCCCCCCCCCCCAAACACACACACACACAATCACGATTAAATCTGCCTGCGAGCGCACCATCAGAGCGGAGACATTGTGATAGAATTCTGAGGCATTAATATTGGGTGCATAGATATTGATAAGCTATGCTGCTTTATTGGCCAAAGTGCCAGAAACAAGTTGGTATCTGCCATCTGCATCAGCCATGCAGTCCTGATATACAAAGGGGGATACACTTGTGAATTAAAATGCAGACCCCCTGGGAATAGGAACTGCAATGGGCAAAGAAACTATTTGAGCCCCACAAAGCTGCGTATGGACAGTCGTCTCGCGAGGAGAGATGCGTCTTTTGAAGAAACACCAGTTTGGCACCATGTCTATTTAAGTAGGAGAGAAACTGGCTTCTCTTTTCTGGGGTTGTTTATGCCTCGGATGTTCCAGGTAATACACGGGAGATCAAGTCCCTGACGGCTTTAAGGCTGGGTGTTCGTGTACTGTTAAGTGGGGTAATGTGGTGTGTGGAACGCAGTGTTGTGGTGATGTTAAATGATACATCAATCGTGCACTAAACAGAGAAAAACAGAGCAAAAGCGACCCCGCCCACCCGCACTAGAAGAAGCAACACCTGGCGAATCCCTGGATAAGAAAGACGCAGGCTAAGTGATTTATGAGCGTGTTCAACTACAATAAGTCTCGTAAAGATTTGCCTGCCGAAGAGTTCAGTAAGTTCTCGCCTTACACATCTGAGCGCCCAATGTTGTGGATTCGGTGATCCCTATAATCCATAAATTATTGCGGCAAATCTTCGTTTTTGGCCATCGCAGATTTAAGCATGCCCTCTACCTTGTCTATGCTTCTGGACATCAGTGGCTTCATCTTCAATCTCAGAGATCCTGCGTACTGCCCCATCGCGGGCGGTCAAGGCCTTAACCCAAGAGGTCTAGAAGACTAAAAATAGTGTTGAAACGGGCATCTATAGATTGGGATCCGGCACGGTTCTCAGCCATGATGGTGGAGGCTCCATCGTCATTGTGCGAGGCCTCCTCAGTGTCTGAGAAGGATTGGAGCCACTGCGGTGTCCTCGAGGGATTGAAAAAGAGCTTCTTCTGTTTTGGGTAACTGCGCCCCATCGCAGGCATCAGCTAAACAGTCCCAAGGGGGACACAGCCTCAATGGTGGTGGAGGGGAGGTACCACGGGCAGGGTGGTCGTAGTTACTGTGGTCAGGTAGGCCTCAGCGTGGTCTCAGCCATAGCCTGCGCGCGCCATCTGGTAGCAGGTGTAAATGTGGCTTGTGGTGGTTAGGCCTGCAGTCACAGAGTTGACTAGCGACCGCCCGTATGGCAGCGCCCAGTAGGATCCATGGGCACGTAGGCCACACTATTGTACTGCAGGCAATCCGGCAGTACGCAGCAGTAAGCACAGCCTAGGCCATTAAGGCAGAGGGTTAATGAGCTACCTACTCGGAGGTGCTGTCTGGCAGGCAGAGTCTCGGCGCGAATGTGGCCAGATCAGCGCTGTACCCCGGGGCAGGCCCGTCAGTGTATAATGGGCTTCAAGGTGCATCTCCCCAGACCGCACTCTCCCTCCTTGTCTTTGGTGACAGAGACCGGGCCGCACGATGAGAGTTGCATCTTCACCACTCGGAGGCGGAATTCACTCGGCTGAACCAAGTTGAACGCGCTCACGCCCCAGCTCCTGTCGTTGCGAGACCTCCACGGGCCGTGTCGGGCCACGTCGGGGCAGATCCCAAAGCAGCGCGGGCCCGGGGACGTATTTGTAAAGTGAGGGGGGGGGTCCCTTCACTTAATCATGGGCAGCATGTGGGGGATTGAGTGATGGATGGCTGGGCTCGTCCCGGAGCTTGAATGCCATGCGGTAATCTTGGTCGCCGATTGGGCCACGCCCCCAACCTTTTAATTTTTATTAAGGTATTTAATTTTAATTCATTTGGATTAATTATTCGACCTTTACCTTTGTTTTATCTCTTTATTTTTAAGATTATTCAGTAAGTTTCTCTTAACATACACGTATTTTGTAAAAAAAACAATTTTTAATTTACTCTATGCATTTGTAATTAGTGTATTTAGGTGAGAAGACACGCCACGAAACACATTTCTTTATTTATTTCATTTATTATATTTAAACGAACGTATCGTTTAATAAAATTTAAATTAATTTATTTTTAACCCGGCCCAAAAACAAATGATTAAATGTACACTTTGCGATGTAGTTACTATTTCGATATAGTGCAGACATTGCAGTGCTATGGTGATGTAAAAGGAGTATGCTGAAACGAGGACTTTAGAGCGGCTATGAAGTTGCACATTGTGAATCAAACAGCAGCCACAATGAAACGGGCATTCTTAGTTTAAGGCGGTTCGGATGGTAAAGGCACATGGGATACACATAGGTCAGTCTTCCTGAAGTGAATGCATACCCCGAATTATTCTGAGGCGGCCCTCGGAGTGGGCATTGTAAGTGCAGTGTTTGGAGCATGGTCTGGCAACCTGGTGCCTGTGAAATGGCCGGTAGGGCCAATGAAGGGGTCAGACACACATGACAAGCCAGTGGTCTGGGACAGAGCTCGTCCTCCTGTCAAGCCCAAGGTGTTAAAGCTTTTTTTCCCTGCCAAGTGGCATCTGACTCTGGGTGAGTCTTACTTCCATGTACACACCCCTACCTGCTGCCCGTCACGCCGCCTATTTCAGGACAAAGTCCAAAGGTGTGTATAAACACATAACCTCTGTTTTGCTGATGCTGTGCTTCTACCTTCGGTTTAATCCCTGCTGATCTCTGCATGGTACATACCTTGTTCCTAATAGGAAGAGCCTGACCTTTGTCATGCACCTGTGTAATAATCAACTGAGATCTGGAACAGTCTCAAAACCTTTCTGTTCCAGCTCTTCTTTCTCACCGCCTGGATTTTTTGCCTTAGGATTTGTGCATTGAGAAAAAACTTTGCAAGTCAGTAGTGTCTGCATGCACGCCGTTGCTACCTTGCCGTATCTCCAGCCCTCAGAACAACCTGTCAAACAACATCCATCTTTCCGCATCTCCTTCGCTGCCCCTTCAATCAAGGACTCTACTCGTCCTGTGTCTCTGGAATAGTTTCCTTTCTTATTGCCCCTTCATTCTTGCTTCTTCTCTGTCCATATCACCACCACTTGAAAAAATAATTATCCTTCCCCTTCTCGGTAACCTTTTCTGACTAGAACTGCACTGCTTAATCAATATCCTCGAACTCCTCGTCTACATCTTATACATAGCACTGCTGCTTGATCAATACACCCCTTTTCCTAAACCATCTCTTAGCCATAGCAGCACTGCTTGATCAATACCCTCTTTCTTCTCAGCCACCTCTTAGCCATAGCAGCACTGCTTGATCAATACTATTTCCCCTCGGGCGTCTCTTATCCATAGCCATACTGAGTAATCAATACTCTCCTTCTCCTCCACCACCTTTTGTTCATATCCTCGCAACCCAATCCAAATCTCTGGTTCTCCTCAGTCATCTACTTTGCCCTCCTAAGTTTTCGGGTTTTGTGTATTTTTATGTTGCCGTCATACTATTACCAAATAGTTAAATAAAAATTGTGCTGTCGACTTTGAGACCTGGATCCTAATCCCAAACCAATGTATGGTGGTGCACTGTTCGTTTCAAGCAAAGTTTGTGCTATATAAATAACAATACATACATACACTGGAGGAAATATTTTAAAAAGCCCCAAGTCCTCTTTCTGACATAGAGAAGATTAAAAGGGGTAAAAATAGTGAAGGGTGTAAGGATGAAGCAGGGGGAGACTCATCATGGATGAAATTGGATGGAGACATTTGGGATTGAGGGCAAAAAACTGGAAGAAGAGTATTCTTTCAACACCTTTTGAAACTAATTTGTCATCAACACTAAGGCTGTTTACCTGCAGACTTGTATACTGGCTGGGGTGTACCAATATTATGGCTCCCATTTTGCAGGGCACACATGGTTGTCTAAGTTTCCAACACCTTCGCTGTCCTCCTATTCACATTCTCAGGAAGGGATGCTTCCCGCCCTCCATGTTCTTCCCATCTGGTCTCTGTCCGGCCCTGTCTCTCAGAACGTTCCAGAGATGCTTCATGCTCTTGTGGCTCGTCCTTTGGGGTACTGTGCACTGGAACTGGGTTTTTTTGGGGGTTGGGGGTAGAGTTATTATTTTTTTAACAGTTTTTTTGTTTTTTTTAAAATTGTAATAAATGTGAGACTGTACACCCTTGTCGCGCAAGCCCTTCTCCTTTTGATTTGTTTACTGTTTGTAACATAGTTTTACTGTATCTTTTTCCTACACCACCTTCCATTTCTGTTTTCAACTTTTGTCATTTATGGCCCTCGTTCCTGTCCTAAGCAGTACAGATGTAGTTTGACATTGGAAATGAAATGTAGTGTTTCATCTTCCAAAGTAGGTCACCTGTTTTTCTGGTTTTAACATCAAGTGCCAAAAACACATTTTTTTTTTTGTATATTTTTCACTCGATGTTTTGAAAGTTGATACATGTGTCTCATACTGGAGTATTACCAACTTTTGCTTGGAAGATTTCCTCCAGCTCCCGTCCGATTGATCTGTATTTTGCAGATACCACGGGATGCTGCTATCTGCCCCAGTTATACTCTCATGGTCCGAAAATATTTCTACCAACCTGGGGAGCTCTGTATTTAAGCCAAATGTGGCTCCTGACTTACATTCACTTTGGAGGCTTTTCAGGCTGGAAAACGTTTTAGGAAAAAGGCCAAGAAGTTACCCAGAGGGTAATCCACCCTACCAGATTGAATAGTGGCTTCAGTTTGCTGGCCACTAGTTCTTTTGTCATCACTTGTTTGGATCCCCGTTTTGTTTACAGTAAGCTGATTTTGTTTAGCCAACACACAGGTCTCGCCTGCCCTGGCTTGCAGCAGGTAGTTGTGGGCATAATGACAGATTAGTAGGCGCACACCAATGAATGCTGGGGCCCTTCGATCTCTCTTAGCATGTCACTGGCCAAGGGGATAAAAAAAAAAGAGGAATCCTGCACAACCCCTGCTTTCCGCGGTGTACCTTCCAAACTTGTGGGTTCCGGAACCATTTAAGTATGGGCGTTGTCTAGCTTTCATGGAAGGCTCGCTATGTCAGAACCCTAACCTTCTTGAGCACTGGCGTCCGGCATTTTTCTGAGCAGAACCTGAAGGTGAGCTCCCAGCACAGGCTCTGGCTCTCAACAACCATGAAAACCACTGAAACGGATTGTGGGGGGAATCACTGCACAAAGTGAATCTCTGGAAATTTGTTTGCTGTTGGAGATGCAATGGGAGAGTTTCAGTCACTCACAAATACCCAAAGCCAACCTCTTTTCTTACAAGCACGTGCATCTTAGCTGGGGCAAACTAGACTCGTTCTACTGGGGAGGGGGCAGCTTCTAACATGCCAAGCAATTAAGGCAGAGCTATCCCCAGACCCAATATATGAAAACAGTGACAAACCATGTTTTTAAGCACATTGGTCGGAAAAACGCGATCTGATTAGAACAAACCTATATATGCCAGGTCTTCTCTCTAAGGACATCTGGGGACCCATTATCACAGATCCAGCATGGGCAGGCTGCTTGGAAGTTGTCACCATTACTGAAGTTTAAAAAGAAAAAATGGGCAATTTCTACACAATTTTGAAGATAAATTGAGGCTTGAATGGTATGTGACTATCCAATGGATTCCTTGGTTTGAAAAATGTTTACATTTATGGTGTAGGTACTTTTTGCCAAAGTTCCTGGACTGCAGTATTCTGCTGCCACATTAGAAACTGCACTAGCCAAGGGCGGCTCTTCCATAAGGGCAGAATTTCTAATGTCCCTCAAATAATATTTATAAATGCATTGCATTAATTAATGTGATTTGTACATGCAATTTTAAATGCTGTTTTATGGTTCTGTGAATAAGCAATAAACAATTATCGATTGCCACATTGTAATGAGGGTTTTTTATTTTGTATTTTTGAGGAAGAAACACTGCGTGTACCCAATGCTGGGTAGTAGCAGTACCACTCCTTTGTGCAGGTGTGCCAGAGATCACAAGGTTTTCACGGATGACTTCTTTACACAGTTCACTACATACCGGGAGACCCCTCCAAATTCGGATCTGCACCAGCATCACTCCCATTGATAGTGGGGTACTTCTGGATATTTCACACTCTGGAGCTGTGTAGAGAGACCAAAGGAACACTTTTGTAGCATAGGTCTCTCCTAATTCACTTTTTGTTTGTCAGTGTCGTGTGTGCTCCATACGTCAGGAAAACATGGTCCTCTTCCACTTGACAGTCTTTCCTCCTGCAGAGACAGGCACTCTCTTTCACTCTCTCAACAGGCAGGCAGTTATCTAGGCACATCCTCAATTTCTTCTCCAAGCTGCACAGACTTTAGGCAATGTTTCCTCACCTCTGGGAGTCTGGCTATTACACAGACACCAGCTCCTGGTCACACAGCAGTTCTTCGAGTACTCTGTGGCATACTCTTTCTCTTTGTCAAGAAGAAATTTGAACTGGAAGAAAGTGGGAAGTTTGGGGCAACACATGTAAATGCATTTTCCAGAGAAAAGATGTGGATCTCCTCTCTTTGGTCCTGGAACAGGTTTCAGCTTGGGAATGGTATTTCTTAACAAATGTAATTTTTTGGCTGTAGTTCAAACACATCTTTTATGCATAATGATGGCTCTCAAAGTAGGTGGTGATTAGGCTGGCCCCATGCAGGAGTATTTCAGATTATGGGCACTATGAAGAGTGACGGCTGTGTATCTGTCTGTCATTGCCTTTTCTTAAAATACATGCAGGACAGACATAGTGGCAGGCCCTGCCTAGGTACTTCACCACTTTGAAGAACTGAGTCTACGGGCTCTCCCCCGGCTCTCCCCCTCTCCCTACCATCCATCAAATGGCAGAGCTCAGGAAAATCGAATCCGCAGTCCCTTGCTAGCAGGTCTGTGTAGGTGTTCTAAGAGTAGCCCTATATCCAGCCTCACGCACTTCAGTACTTGGGTTTCCACCCACCAGTCACAGAAATGCAGCAGTACATTTCCACTGTCTGTGCAAACTGTGCTACCTTTCATCTTGTGCCGTGCCAATCTAAGGGCATCCGAAATGGATCTCACTGGTCCAAGCATTCGTACTCGCACTCAAGCAGACATTTTTCCTGAGTGAGACTGTCAGGAACAAATCTGTTCAGGACTACTAATTCATAAAAATCGGATCAAATTAACAACACAGGTCATTGACAATAGCCCCATGTTGATAAAGGGCACACTTGATGCCCCCCTTATGTCAAAGAACCAGGACTGGAACTTGTCATTACCATAGACAAGCCTAAACCCCAGCATGTTAACTGGGCACAAAAAACGTCTGGATGCCAGTTTTACATACAATTTGTCCTCTCTGGACAGGAGAGCATGCCTGTATTCTATGCAAGACACATTCATGTCCCAAAAGGACCGGATTCCAAGTTGTGCGGAATTTGGGCGGGAATTACTACTACTTTGTGGTGGAAAATGTAATCCGTGACCTAATTACCTCCTGTCCTGAATTTTTCACTTCAGAACGCGGCCTAAACTGAAATCTGTGGTTTACAACACAATTACTACAGGTTTGGCATTTTTGTGAGCATTTTCCCTTGATAGATTTTACCAGGTTTTCCTTGGTGAAAACTGTCAGTAGAAAATTGTGGAGTGTGGTCATTGGTGCTAAACTCAGAATCATGATCCATGTGCAAACGTCTATTTGTGCATGAATCGAAATATATAAAACTCAACGTGGAATCTTTAGTAACTTAAATACATTTACGTAAAGTATGTAAGTTTAGAGAAGGCAGAGGTAGATTATGTTAAAATAAAAGCCCAACTTTGTATTACCTTTATAACCGCTCCTAACTTTGTATTACCATTATAACTGTTTGCGGTTCCCTCGGATTTGAGTATATTATCCTATAGCAGTATTGATACAGCACTTGATAATGCTAAGAAAAGTGTTACCTGCATTTGTGGATGAGGATCATGCTGTTTCATGGATGGAAGAATGTACATTTGCTGTGCGGCCCACATAAGGGAGTGTTTTTGTCCTATATATGAGGACCATAACTAGGCTCTTAGGTTATATCGCAGCACCTATACATTATTCGAAGTGAAAAGGAGTGGAACCCGTGTTTTAGCATTAGATTCTGATGTATGGATTAATGGATAGATAGAAGTGTGTAAATGCTGCGCGGCCTACTTTTGAAGTGTTATGATGTTTTGCGTGTATGGTTGAAGCTGCTCAAATCTTGTTACAAATAAGCTGGTACCTGAGACTGCTCTCACATGTAGGAGAAAAATGCGAGGATAAACAAGTTCATACCAGTACCTTCCATCATTGACTGGTACATACAGTTTGGAGGAGACCGACTACAGGGCAGGTCCCCAGTGCAGTTTTGTTTTCTGTTAAAAATGGCAAGGTATAGATATGTGTGTAACACTACCCTAAAAATGCCTCTTCTGATTACACATTTTCACATTTCTTTGCTTCTTTTGCTACCCTCGATAACTGCTTTTATTCTGACACACACACACACACCCCCCCCTCACACACACACACACACACACACACCCACCCCCCCCCCTCACACACACACACACACACACACACACACACACACACCCCCCCATCTTCCGGTTTTTCAAACTTCGCTCATTTGATATCACTTCTTCAGCAGCTTGTCTCGCCAGTACATTCCCCCTCGGTCGGCTTAATCAGCTTCTCTGGCTGCCCTCTGTCACCGTGTTTGACCCCCACCTCTGTCTGCATTTCGCAAGCCACCTGCCTCTCTTCAGTGCCTCTTCCCCTGGTTACCTGCTCATTCTCTCCATTTTGCTTGCTTCTCAGAACGATGACATTGACGTGGAGGTGGAACCGGACCACGAGGTGCACCCGGAAGAGGTGATGGTGCATAAGACGGAGGACGAGTGCGCTGCCCATGCCGAAGGCCCCCCCTAGCCATGGCTCTGTGCAGGAGAATTCTTGTGGACTACAGTCCCGAGTCGGTGGGCCCATACTCTACAGCTCCATCAGTTCTATGCTGCGGGATCGTCCACCAGCATGGCCCAGTGCTTCTTGACTTGCTTTGTCCAGAAATACCTGTGGTAGAACCCTCTTAGAACCCCACCATGCCAGAAGATGCTCCCTCAGTTCCTTTTTGCTGAGCTCTCTTAGAAGGCGTTGCTTCCATTTTGTTTGTGTCCCGTTGACATGAGGGTAGTGGACACGCACCAGGATAAGCTTGCAACTGCATCCAGACTAGAGTTGGTCTACCGCCTCCCCCTCTGTGCCCTGCTTCATGTTTGAATGTCCCCAGCTCTTACATTGTTTATTCTATAATCTCCTGCCTCCACACTCCCAACTTTCACGTCACTCTTGTTTCTTTCTCTCTCTCTCTCTCTCATCCCTCTCCTTTTGTATTTACTGACGTCTGTCCCTTTGTTTCTCTGTCCCTTTATCCGGCTATCTCTCCCCTCGCATCCCTCGGTATTTCTGTGTTCTGTCTTCACAAAACCATTTTCTCTGTTTTCTCATGGTATGGTTTCACACTTGTTCAGCATTATAACCCTTATGTTGGCACGCTTTACTACTTACACACACCCCTGCCTGAGATGTCAGTAAAGGAGCCTTCCAAGGGGCGCCGGACCCTCTACTTCCAGCTGACTGAAGTCTTCTGTTTCTTTTATGAATAAAGCTCTTTCTGCCCTGAAAGCTTCACTACTAGTGTCTACATGGCATACACATATTATTTATGCAGATTATACGTACTTGTGCTGTGGGGGTACCACAAAAGACCTTAAACGTGCAAATCTCGCTCCTTTGGTACATTTTGGCACAGTGGTGCTTTCAAACATCTTTCGAGAAATAGACCCTCAGCTATGAGTAGCTAGATCCATAACACATGCTTACTCCCGAGAAAGATGGTTTCCATTGCTGTGCTTGAATGGCTACTGAGAGGACCCTCACCATAATGAATGTAGCCAGTTTAGACTCTTGCCAAAAGAGTGTGCCGCATTACCACTTTTTGGGAAACAAGCATGGCTACTGCAGAGGTTGTGCTTTTTACGGGAAGCTTGCTTTGCTTATATTCCTCTATGTTTGTGCTTTGCACTGCTGCTGCGTGCCCTATGCACCTATTTCCATGTGTAAGAGAATCGTGCACTGCATATGTCCAATTGTTTGTGAAGGACGTTTGCACGTCTGCTGGCTGCATTCAGTGGGGCGTAGGACTCTTGCACTGTTCTGTGTTATGCCTATGTTTACATTTTGTGGGGCGTAGAACCTTTTGTGTTATGCATATGACTGCGTTTTGTGGGGGCGTAGAACCCTTGCACTGTTCCCTGTGTTATACCTATGTCTGCATTTTGGGGGGCGTAGAACCCTTTCACTGTTCTTTGTGTTATGCATGTGTCTGCATTTTGAGGGGCTTCGGATCCTAGCACTGTTCACTGTGCTATAACCATGTCTGCATTTTGTGGGGCGTGGGACCCTTGCACTGTTCACTGTGCTATGTCTGCATCCTTTCTGAGGCTTGCACAGTTGTTGACCATTCAGTGTGGGAAGATTGCACTGCTGCTGCTCGAACCGTATGTGAGAGAAGCATGCTTGTTAAGTGGGTTATACTCTGTGTGTGTGTGTGTGTGTGTGTGTGTGTGTGTGTGAGTATATGCGTGTATGCGTTACATGAATGCACGTTATCTTGCTCTTCTGCTGGACCTGTTCCTTGTTTCTGTGAGGGAAGCTTGCACCACTGACGCCTGTTATAAGCTTACACCTTAGACATCTAGTACTGCGTGAGTGTGTGTGTGAGAGACGGAGGGGGAAAAAAAGAGCGTGGGCTGTTGATGCATGTGCTGTACATGTTTCTTGTGCTTCAGCGAAGCTGATAGTGCCTGTTCTTGTGGGTTTTGGAACCTTTGACTGCTACTGCTAACTGCCCATATGGTAGCTTTTTAATGTATTCACTTGTATGCAGCTTGGTGTGCTTATGCTTATGTTATACTATGTGTGCATGAAGCTTGCAGCACTGCTTCCTGTGCTCTAGAGTTCTGTGTGAGGGAAGCTTGCAGCACTGCTTCCTGTGCTCTAGAGTTCTGTGTGAGGGAAGCTTGCAGCGCTGCTTCCCGTGCTCTACAGTTCTGTGTGAGGGATGCTTGCAGCGCTGCTTCCTGTGCTCTACAGTTCTATGTGAGGGATGCTTGCCATGCTGCTTTCTGTGATCTACAATTCTGTGTGAGGGAAGCTTGCAGCGGTGCTTCTTGTGCTCTACAATTCTATGTGAGCAATGCTTGCCACGCTGCTTCCTATGCTCTACAGTTCTGTGTGAGGGGAGCTTGCAGCGCTGCTACCTGTGCTCTACAGTTCTGTGAGGGAAGCTTGCCATTCTGCTACCTGTGCTCTACAGTTCTGTGTGAGGGAAGCTTGCAGCACTGCTTCCTGTGCTGTACAATTCTGTGTGAGGGAAGCTTGCAGCGCTGCTACCTGTGCTCTACAGTTCTGTGAGGTAAGCCTGCAGCGCTGATACATGTGCTCTACAGTTCTGTGAGGGAAGCTTGCCATGCTGCTTCCTGTGCTCTACAAATCTGTGTGAGGGAAGCTTGCAGCACTGCTTCCTGTGCTCTACAATTCTCTGTGAGGTAAGCTTGCCATTCTGCTTCCTGTGCTCTACAATTCTGTGTGAGGTAAGCCTGCAGTGCTGCTACATGTGCTCTACAGTTCTGTGAGGGAAGCTTGCCATGCTGCTTCCTGTGCTCTACAATTCTGTGTGAGGGAAGCTTGAAGTGCTGCTGTTCATGTGATAACATGTTGCCTGTGTTTGTGAGTGTTCGACCAGTGAACTGCTGCTCTCGTAACTGTACCTGCTCTACGTCCAAGGGAAGTTTGCGTTTGGTGATCCCTGTGTAACTTTTACTCCCGGCTCGTGCGAATTATGCTCCCGCCTCTGTTTCTGTACCGGTCATAATCCTTTAGAAAATATTGCAATGACACGCTCGCGCTTGCGAAACAATTCTGACTACGGGGCACGGGTCTAGCCTCTTTAATTTATTATGCTTACGGTTTCAAGATTGTACTAATTCACCGTTTGAAACAGGATATTACACCCTAGTAATTCACCCATTGCGCATGCGCACTCTTACAGTTCGTTAGCACCTGCAACCTGCACTACCAGCCGGTTTAACCACACGTTCATAGAAGCAGATCAAAGACAAAGCCCCCCCCCCCCCCCAAAAAAAAAATATCCACACTAAGTAAACGTGCTGCAGTAGTGTACGAGTTCCCTGTGTGCGGAAGTGAGAACGCACACCCTATACTAACTCCTCCGTACCTTTATTGATGCGTGCGAACAGCTTTCCAATATACAAAAGTCGAACGACTGCCATTTTAAATGTTTGTTTGCACTGTGTCCGTGCTGCTACGCACAAAGGAAGCCAGTTTGATTGCGTGGGTTTGTGCAGAAACAGCTTTGTAGCCTCAAAACTAGACAGTCTTTGACCACTAGATGTCAGTGTTGCTTTGCTTTGACCCTGGAGAGCACGGTTTCCTGTTGAACAAACTTGTTCGAGTTCATGGAAAGTGGGGATTCTAGGCGCTGTGCTCTCACTGCAGAGTTCATTTACTCATTTTTGGGATTGACAAATATCCGAATGTAGTAAACATCTCAACTATAAAAAAAAAAAAAAATCATAGGTTTCCGTGCACTATTCTCTTCACTATTTGTTCTACGAATCTACGTGGAAAATATTTACTCCGCAGGGAACACATTGGGGAGTTGGGAGACTTTGCCATTTTAAACGCGTGTTCACAGGAGCTTATCTTTGGAGTAATTTTCAGTTTTGCATTTGAGTTTGACACCTGACGACAAACCTTTATGCATACCATGAAAATGTCGACTTTTATGGCCTCGCCTACACAGCGCATGCGCTGTGCTGCGAGACGTATTTACGATTCAGTGAGTTTACAACCTGTCCACAGCATACCATTAGAAGTTTCGTTGTCACTGTCATTTGCAATCTTCCCATTGCTTAGCTTTGCAGACTTCCCTTCCTTTCTTGTGTTTGTTCCTCTGGGGCATGGAACTAACTAGTACGTGTGTTCTTCCTAGTCTTTTTGCAGCACACTTAAAAAAAAAAAATTGATAAGCGTTTCAGTATCATTCCTGGACGTGCGATGTGCTTTCCTTCTTTTAAAACAGGCGTTATTTATGTTGCTTTCACCCTATCTGGCATTATTATTCACACTTTAGTTACTTACACCCCCTGCCCTACTACTGTACTTCACTCTATACAATGTCACTATATGCCATTCTACTGTACACTATACCATTCAAATCTAAGCCACTGCTGCACACCACTCTGCCATTCTACGCGACACCTCTGGAATTTACTCTATTCCAGTCCATCTTATGCCACTCATTGCCAATCTACTCTCTCTACTCCACACCACTCTTTCCACCCTACTCAGTGCCATTCCTCTCGAAGCTATTTTACTCTACACCACTTCACTCTATAGCACGCCACTATACGCCACTCTTCTCTGTTCCACTCTACTCCATGCCATTCTACTCTATATCGCTGTAATATGCGCCACTGCACTCTATGCCCCTCTTCTACATCCCACTCTTTGCCACTCAACTCCACACTACTACATGTCATTCTGTTCTACAGCAATTTAATCTATGCCATTGTACTTTACGCAGGTCTACTGTATGCCACTCTACTATAAAACTCTACTTTGCTTTTCGCCACACTACAGGTCACTACACTCTACTCTGCTTTATGCCATTCTGGCCTACACCACTCTACGCTGATCCACACAATCCCTCCCCATCCTACTGCACCTCACCCTATTCTACTTCTCTCTATTATGTTTCATTTCATGCCACTTTAATCTACGCCACACTACTGCACACCATTTCATGCTACTGTGTGGTACTCCACCCCTTCCACTCTACACCAGCGGAGTGTTGCTGGAAGGGCACCTCAAGTACTAGAGGAGGGGATGTGGAGCTTTGTATTTACTGATTGTCAGACCACCAGTCATGGTGAGCTCCATGTAGGAGAACACCAACATGAACATACGGTAGCCTGATAAAAGGTTCCCAGATTGCACCAAAATGTACCAACTGATCATTGTTCTTGTAGATGAACTGTTTAAGTTTTGCCACCCTGGCTAACTCAGTCATTGACTCTGACTTGGTAGTCGGGGTATGTTTCCTCCATTGCTGCAATATGCACACTTTGGCCGTGGCTAGAGTTGTTGTCATCCATTTCTCAGAGTGTTTATCCGGCATCACACAATTCCTCTATGTTGTGGATGAGTACAAGGTGGATTGATGGCACAATCTGTACCCTAGACATGCTGGCCATCCCTGCCCACAAAGCAGTCCAATAGAGGATTAGTGCTGTACAGTGCTAGAGGGCATGGGTAAAGGTTACAACCCTCTATGCCACATCTCCAGAAGGTGTCATGTGGTAAGAGGTTTGTCCCTGTGCAGTGTGATGGGTCCTGTACCAATTGTGGAGTATCTTAAAATGGACATGAATTCTGGCTTCCCATCCAGTAGAAAGAAATAATGTGTTTAGTAGGTCTGTCTTTACCAGCTCTTTTGATTGATGGGCTTCTATGCTTCCATGGTTTGCTTATCCAGAGTGCATGTGTTTTCCATCTGCCTCCCTCCTGTACTTGTTCCTCCTGCATTTGTTATAGCTGTCTGTCGTCCATGTGCCTCAAGGGCCTTATCATGTTGCGCTTGCCCTTTAAGTACTCCACTTCTCGAGAAGCTAAATAACCCACATGCCTGTCCCCTGCCTACTCGACATTGCTCTCTTTTTCCCATTTATGCCCCCATGCTTCACTTTGCTCTCTCTGAGCGCCTGTGTTGCTTCCCTGTTTGTTTAAAAAAAAAACAAAAAAAAAACGAAAATGCTTTTGCACTTTTATTTTCATTATAGTTACTGAGTCAAATTGTATCCGTAACTGCAAAGTAAAAACAAGCATTTGCAATGCAATTGGTCTCGCGTTTGCACAAGTTAGAGCTATTAGCTCTGTAAATTCCTAACTGGACTTTTCTTGCCACGTAAATTGAAAATGAAAAGTAAAATAGTTGACAGAAGCAAATTAATTCAAAGCACCACAGCCGCCATGAACGCAAGAGGTATTGACTCCCTGCATGAGTGTATAGAAAGGATCATGGCTGGGATGAAAGGCAAACTGAAACTAGAGGAGGGGCCATAACACGCTGTAACAGGAGGAAGCGTGACGTAGTGTGATGGCCAACAACAAATGTTCACTTAGTGAAATCGCCTGGGAGGGAACTCAAAATGCACCAATAAAAATGAGGCATTAAAGACGAGCACAACAAAGAATGAATAGCAAGAATGGGTGTGGTTAAAAGCCCACAGAGATTACAACAGGCCAGAGTGCTTGCATCCTCAACCCTAAAAAGTGGTCAAGTCATTTGCTAAGCCCACAGGTGTGTGGTGTGCACATCCACTAAATGACATGGCCAGCTGTGTCAAAGGCTTTTTTAATTTTTTTTAATTTTTTTTAGCCATGCTGCAGAGCATTAGAAATGCTGTGCATCATGGCTAAATGCCATTGGCAAAGCCAATCGGTCCAAAAGGTGAGATCTATAGGCTTTGCCAATGCTTGCATGGTCTAGAGTTAGCTAAGATCTTTTGAATGTACATTGGGCATGCTGAAGGAGTTGTAGAAGGGCTGCACTTCAAGTCCCAGAGCGCCGCAGGGAACAGGAGGAGGCAGAGGGAGCCTCAGAGTGCTGGTTGGGTGTTATCTAAGGCCAGCTGTGTACCGCAGCACAGGGCGTGTCCAGGCTTAGACCAGGCTCATCTGCGCCATGTCGAGCCTGGGCCATCACTCTTGGTTGCTAATTTTAAGACATATTGGTGAGTGGCCATCCTCCAGTCCTTTGTGTTAACTTGGCTGTGACTGACATTAGAACATCCTTGCCTTGTGCATGGTGGGAACCGTGGGGTGATTTTATTGTCTCTTCCACTTCCAGTGATGGCTTTGGCCGTGTGAGTTTTCCTTAGGTTCAGCCTCTCTTCAAGGCATAGACAACACACCAGCTTTTAGGATGGGGAAGAGAAAATTGTTGCAGGCCAAGGAATCAGTTGGACACCAGAGGGAACTTCTTAGAACAATCCTGACTCCTTTCTGGCCAGAGAAGTAAGGGTGGTTTCAAAAGAAATTGACTTGGTAGAAAGAAGGCCCTTGAGCTCAGTGAATGGCAAGAGTCCTCTGGCTTGTGCCCTCAAGTTACCCTGGCCTCTGGGGGACCCTCTATCTATGTGGAAGGCTCAGTAGCAGGTACTGGTCCAGCTTTTGAAATTCAGTATAATTCCTTGCCAGGGGTTGAGCTAAACTGTTCAATTAATCCACTATCAATTGAACAAAGACCTAGCCAAGAAGGAAGCACCAAATTAAAAGGTTTCGTAATAAAAATAACAAGGTGGGGAAGTAAACCCTAGCAATGCTAATGATGTCCCAGCTGAGTCCTTTCATGAGGTCACCCTGGTTCTTAATGATAATTGCCCCAAAAATATATTTCAGATAACCTCTCGGAGCAGTTTAAGGCCCTAATTGAGATGTGTTTAGTCCCTCTGAAAGAAAAGCTGAGTTCCCTGGAGTCCATGGTCACTAAGTTGGTGGATCGACAAAAAGTTTGGTCTGCCCCAGTAAGTATGGTTTCTCCTGATGGTCTACCCAGAGAGGTGGACAATTCCCCAGAAATGAGTCTGGCAGTTATAGCTGCTAACCTATCCAGGTCTATTCCTCCTGCACCCCAAGAGGGCAATTCCGTAATGCTGCGATGTGGGAAGCAAAGTTTGACGGAGGGCAATAAAGGCACTCAACCTGCCCCCGAGGCAGCCAGGTCTGGGGTTGATCGGTCTTCTAGTATTTATTTGCTGCTAAACCTCCCTCCATAGTGTTTCCCCCCCCCCACCATGTTTCTGTATTAACAAGTGTACCGCCATTGTTAGCTTCGCAACCGAAAAAGGACTGCTTTTGGCTGAGCAAGAACTCTGATTTACTCCCAGTGGAATACAAGAACATCCTATTTGTCAGAAGAATAGGCTGAATTGAGCCTTAAGCTAAACAGATGGAGGGGGATTGTGTTATCAGCTGACGTTACTCCAGGTTGACGGGTTGCCTGATCTTTTCTTGTAGACAGCATGGCCCATTGCCTAATGCGATTCATCTGGCGCCTCTAGGGGTTTTCTATAAGCGTTTACAGCCACCGGGGGAGCTGGCAATCCAACAGGCATCACTTACAGTAAGGGATGCTGCAGACCGACCTGCCATCAGGATCAGCAACAGATTGTCCATGCTGTCTGGCCTGAAGGACAATGACTGACCATCATCTACATGTAATCTTCCAGTGATTGGTGGAACTGGGATTTCCACAAAAAGTGGTGGGGGTAAATTACCCACCATCAGATACTCTTACTGGGGTAGATTCCTTGTTCAAGCTTGTTTGCTGAAACATTGCACGCTATGAACCCAAACTTCAGGATGGGCACTGCGTGGAGTATATTTCTCAATTTGACATCGTGATGATGCAGTAGACATGGTCCCCAGGCGATGTGGAATGTTTGTTAGCTTTTCTGCTCCAGCTGTTCGTGTCCATGGTCATAGAGCAAGGGCAGGGGGTTGGTGATTCTGATCTGTATTGCCAAGATAAATCGGACTATTGATATAGATTGCAACCATCGGGATTCTGATTGTGCAGGGTAACCTAAATAAGTTTAACTTTTTTGTAGTCCACTTCTACAACCCAATCTAGGATGCCAAATTTTTGTTTTAATTTTGGTGTTCATTTTGAAACTGCGATCCAATGCTATTTCTGATGACTTCTATTGTGGCGGGAGATTTTAATGCTAAAACTCACAAATACCACCATGTTAGATCCCTCTGAAGTCGGGGATGTTAATTGCCCAGGTGTTCCTGGTGTAGATCGCAGAGGGAAGAAACTCCTAGAGTCCCTTTTAAGCTCTGATTTGGTTAATACATCCGAACTGGTGGGTAATCTGCGCAGGCAATAACGTTTGTGGGCTGGAGTGATGGCACAGTAATTAATTGTTTTGGTGTCCAGGGAGCTGAATCGGTTCGTTCTTAGGAGAGGAGGCAACGAACAGGAGTGCAGGGGTCATAATGCTATTGAGATAGGGATGTGGGGATCAAGGACAATGTGCTTTGTGCCAGCTGACTAAATGCAAATATTACACGTATTCTCTCGGCCCTGGTGAAACATTAACGAAGCCTGATTGCAGATGTCCTGTTGGCAATTAACTTCTTCTCCTCCTTTGAGATCCTGGCTGCCACTGGTAAGTCAAATAGCTCAGTGAGGGATTTGATCAATGGTACTCGTAGACCTACAAGAGACCACTACCCCGGGTGGTTTGATAGCATATGTAGAGCTCCAAACAAAAGGTTGCACATGGCACTCAGTAGCACGTCTAGAGACAGGTCTATGGTAATGGCTAGAATGGAATATAAGCTAACCATTAAAAATAAGAAGGTCAAGGTTAAAATAGTTATGGGGGAAACTCGTCCAGCCATGTAAAGTGAAAGACACTACGAGTTTCTGGAGCATTGTGAACAAAGGGAGCCTTCCTACTGGGATCACAGAGGGGCTGGGGTCTAATATACCACCTGAACACTGGTATGATTACTTTAGCCAGCTTTATACCTATGAAGAGATTCAGGGTGAGTCTGGGTTGTTAGCTGATCCCCACCCCCCTTTGGAAATTAGGTTTCTCCTGGAAGAAGTGATTGCACCTATTGAGGAAAGTTAGTTTAAAAAGGCACCTGGTCCAGATGGGATACCGACTGATCTTTATAAGGCACATTTTCACCTGTGGGCATCTATTGTTACCAATGTCCTTGATGCTGCTGCAGTGCAAGGCATATCCCCCTTCTTGCAAATGGCATGCATAGTTCCCATTAATTAAAAAAACATGACAGATCAGATCTAAATGCTACAGGCCTATCATTACTGGACTCAACGGTAAATATCTTGGGGCACGATATTATGCTCAGATGAGGAAGTTGTGTTCAAGATACTGCCATTATGAGTCCAGTGCAGAAGGGTTTCAGGAAGGTCTGGGGACCCAGGAGCAATGTTTACACTTGCATCTGTTAATTAGGAAGTACACAGTTGCCAAGAAAGGGACATTATACCGTGCATTTATGGATCTCAGTAGTAAACTCGGGAGGATTTTACATAAACTAGATTTGCCCTATTCCATAGTAGATTTTTTTTACAGGTGCCCCATGATGGCGTTAGAGCATCAGTCCGGTATGACATGGAAGGTCTATGCACTGATTTTTTTTTTTTAACCTTTCTGGGGTGTTCAACAGGAGTGTGGTTTAGCTCCCATTTTATTTCTTTTCTATATTAATGGTCTGCAACGGGCTCCCAGTTGTGAATGGTAAAGGCGTGCAGGCTTAGCTGTATGCCGATGAGGCAGTTCTACTTTCTCAAACGCCAAATGGCTTACAGGGATCTGTTGATGCCTTTGTCCGATATAAGAATGACCTGGATTTTGATGTTAATATATGTAAAACACCCCAAATAGTGTGTGGTTAGTCCCACAGGAAGCCAAATCCAGTGGTACTTAGAGGACAAATAATCAGCAGAGTCCACTACTCCTCTTACCTGGGAGTAATTTTTGATGCCAGTGTAAGTAAGTAAATTTTATTAGCATAGTTAATTAAAACCAACGGCAATTTAAAACTTGTGTTGTCGGGCTAATAAAAGCTCACAAACACTTTAGTAATAGTTAAAAACAGACAATTACAAAAAACAGTAAAAGCAGGCACCGGTAGTATTTAATGTGCCTCTAGACTACTCACTATCCTGGTGGATTGGCCCTGCCTAGTGGTCATAACGCTTAAAACCTTTCATTAAGAATGGCCCAAAAGTGGGGTCTTAAAGACAAGACCTCGCTTCTAACCATGTATATACAATAACAGAACAACCTAATTAGTAATCCTAAAGTGCTCACAAAATCAAAATATCTGATGGCATAGTTTCCTTGTTCCTGAATACTAAGTCTAAAATCTAAAAATACTTGATTACACCACATGGTAGATACTAACCCAACAACTAGACTTTGATATGTCACCACCTGCTCAGTTTCCTATGATTAGCCAAATAACTCCCCATCAGCAAACATCCGAGGGCATTAGAAACAGCAGCACCCCTATCCGACATGGCTTTACGCTACCATTTCAGCACTATATGACAGTTTTTA
The DNA here is from genome assembly GCF_031143425.1 of Pleurodeles waltl. NCBI lineage: Eukaryota > Metazoa > Chordata > Amphibia > Caudata > Salamandridae > Pleurodeles > Pleurodeles waltl. The sequence goes on from NC_090443.1 coordinate 333,819,327, forward strand.
AAAAGTCTGCACCTTAAACTTAGTCCCCCGACAGGCAAGAGGAATTGAAGAGCCACTTAACCAGCTAGTAATGGCTGGCCTACACAAGCGTATACCTAGGGCATGAAAATGTATTTCAAGTATGTTTTCCTTTGTTCGGCCAACGCCAGGCATGCACAAAAACCGTGAACAAGTGACTCTTGTTTGTACCCACAGAGGCGACAAGATTGAGACCTGGACTGCTGCTTTGTGGAAGGAGCCATGTCTTTAGTTTCAATCGTCCAAAAGCGCAGAAGCATGAATTGATGTTTTAGTGATTGCGTGAAAAATGCTTATAAATATTCCTGTGATCGGAGTGCTTTATATGATGATAGTATGGTCCAGGCATGCTGTCTTTTGGCAAGCATGTTCTTGTCTGTTGTAAGCGACCGTAACAGAGTTGCAGCGTTTACCATCCGGTAGAACTCCGCTTTGCTCAAACTCATGCCTCAGACGTTTTGCAGGCCTAGTTATTTTATAGAGTTGTTTAGATGGTTTCTCCATGAGCCTATAGTGTTGCAGCGCTGTTGCTCCTCGATGTCACGTCATCATGGATTGCTAATGGTTCCTGTCTCTGCAGCTCGCAGTCTCCAGCAGAGTTTTACGTACGTGTATTTGCTCTGAAATTTTTAGTTTTTTTAATCCAAATTCTAGGCGTACCTGAGCTGGTGAAGCTGATTTTGGAATCTGGAACACTGTTTTATAGGCCTTCATTTGTATTTGATTTAAAACTGCTATTTCTTTGTTCAAGATTGTTTCAGCCCCATATGTAACTGTTGGCATTAGCCTTGCTGACATTACAGAGAGCAGATGGTTATATGGTGGACAACTCATTTTTTGTTTTAATATCTTAAACCCATAGGTCAAGGATTGTGCCTTTGCTTGAGCGACAACAAGCTGAGGTTTAAAGGTCAGGTTTTGGTCAACTATGAAACCCAAGTATTTATATGCAGGAACGACCTCCACCTGGGTCTCGTTGATGAACTATTAAAAAGATTTAAATTTCGAGTCCACCAGTCTGACCACTTTAGTTTTACTCAAGTTCAATTCCAAACCTTGCTTGGCTATATAACCAGTGAGTGTGTCAATTCTGTGCTGCAGACCAATTGGAGTTTGACTAAGTAATACTATGTCGTCTGCATACCTTAACCATGCAATTGCTTCCTGAGCCAAAACAGGAGGGTGATGGTTTCCCGGCGAAAGAGCATTGGCTAGGTCTGCTAGATATAAATTAAAAAGCTTGGGGACTAAGACACATCCTTGCTTTAGACCATTTAAAGTTTGAATTCTAATAGTGGCCTACGGTTCCGGCAACGCCCTGTCTTGATATCTTTATATGCAGATGATATCGCGATAAATGTGCGCAATCCCGGGCAAAATCTAGATATCTTATTAGATGAAATTGTTCGCTTTGGGAACTTTTCTGGGGTCACTATTAACTGGTCGAAATCAATGATTCTGCCACTAACCCCTAGTGTAGAGAGATTCGACTTGCGATACCCTTTGGTCTGGGCGGACGGGCCAGTGCGCTATTTAGGTATACACCTATGCCGTGATGTGGAGACGCTTCGACTTGCTAACTACGAAACAGCGATGACATGGCTAGAGGGCAAGGTGGAGGCCTGGAGGGCCCTTCCTTTCTCGCTGACCGGCCGCATTGCTATTGCTAAGATGGTGGTACTCCCTAAATTTCTGTATCTATTCGTAAATCTCCCCCTACCACTTACTAAAGCTTATTTCCGGCGCCTGAGATCTGCGCTCGTGCGGCTGGCCTGGGCGGGGCATCAGCCCCGCATCGCTTGGGAGAAACTGACGTTGCCATTTGAGCGCGGCGGATTGGCAGCCCCAGACCTGGAGTTATATTATCACAGCGCTCAAGCACATTTCGTGTATTTTTGGTTGAATCCGACCCAATATATGCCACACCTAGCACCGGAGTCATGCGAGTTACCTTGATGTGCGATAGCCCTGCGTGACGTGGTTATGCCCTCCACCTGCCTGCTTTTAGAGGTTTTTGCAATTGGTATCTAGTTGCAGTTCTTCCTGTACGACGGTGGTTAATTAATATCATTGGCGTGTTTCTGTCGTTCTCCCTACATGGTGCGGTGGAATGCTGCATCTTTCCGATATGGTGGGCCTTTTTTCTTTGATTTACTCTTCTGGAACGGACCCCTGGATACTGGCGGATGGCGAGAGACGCCGGTAGAGTCATACTTGAGATATGTGACACCACTGTAGTTATATGATGTGTAATGACTCTCACATATCCTTATCCACCCGTTTGGAGCTCTGCTGAATTAATGTATGTTTTTTCTTGGTTTGTGCTTAACTGAATAAACCATAAAAATAAAATAAAATAAAAAAAAACAAAAATAAAAAAGTTTGAATTCTATTGTTAACCTGGCCACCTTCTCCAATTTTGACCTGCGTCCAAGTACCAGAATATAGTTCAATCATTGTGTTCAACAGGCTACTGGAGAGACCCCAGCTTTTCAATTTTTCCCATAGGTGAGCTCTTGGGACACGATCAAATGCAGACTTAAGATCAATAAAACAGGCAAATAGTCGGATTTTCTTGTGCCTGGACTTTATGCCTAGCAAAGCCAAGGCAGTCAAGTTGGTTGAAGTACCCATGCCTACTCTGAAGCCAGTCTGACTTCGTGGTAGGAGTCGTCTCTCATGTGTCCAAACTAATAATTGTAACAGCAGACAGGATGCATAAGGCTTTGCTACGACATCAATCAAGGCTATTAGCCTGTAATTTAGCGGGGAGGCAGGATTGTCGGTCTTATTAAATTGATGGAAGATGTTACTTTTCCAGGCGTCTGGAGGCAGCTTAGTGCCATGGAGATCATTAAAAAGGAGTGCCAAGTAATAGGCCCAGTATGTTGCATCACCTTTAAATAGGGCTTTGGGGATACTGCTCTGTCCTGCGGCTCCTTCCGTTTTTAGCTTTGTTATAATGCCCATTAGCTGCTCAATGTCTATGTCCATGATAGCACTGTCTTGATCAGTCGGGAAGGGAAGCGTCTGTTTTCAACTTTACTCTAAAGCCAGTCAGTCAAACTTGAGGTGCTACGAATTGAGGGCAGAGGGTCCCCTCCCATCACAATGTGGTCTGAGGGCAAATACAACGCTGAGACCTGGGCTTCCCAGGAGACCACATCAAGGCCTGCATTGGAATGACGTTTTTTCCCATGTACCAGCCCATTCACCAGTTGCCAGAACTTTTTGTTGTTCTTCGGTTTATTAGACATCAAGTACTGCCTTTTTTCCATCCACCAGTCTTTCTTATATTGTGATCTCAATTTAAGGAGCTTTGTTTTGTCGGGGTTCTTATTCCTTCGTGCCTTCTTTGCCACTTTTTTATGACTCACGTGAGACTTGATTTTTAAACTTATGCAGAGATCTGTTATACCATGGTTGCTCTTTGGTAACACCTTTCAGATTTGTATTTGTAGCAACTACAGAGTTTGAGATAGGGATTTTATTAGGAAATTTGTATAGTAATGAATCGCATAGGTGCTTCCTTGCCTTCACCCATGCTCCTGAGCACCATGCAGTTTGTTCCTGATTCTCAAATTCTCTCTTAAACTCTTCGAGTGGCCCTGCACAGCGATACACTTCTTCCATCACTTTCTCAATGCCACGCCCCTGCCGTTTTAACTTCTTTGTATTATAGGTCATCGGAGCAGTGATGGTGATGTTTGCGGTTGGTAGTCGCTTCCATGCCCGCCTTAACTGTATGGCTTGTGGAAAATGATTGTTCTCTAGACATGCATAAATATTGTAGGCAGCGAATAGTGGCAGTGCTGCTTCATTTATTATCGTGAAGTCAATTGTTGATTTCATTGAACCACTTGAAAATGTTACTGGTGAAGGAGAGTCTCCCCCCCCCTAAGTGGGTCATCAACCGACGGAGTCCAAGATTTTCAAAACTTTTGTTCAGGTGCAAGCCCTGGTGTTTTTGTCCCTGTTTTGTATAGCCTTTGCTCAAGTCAACATTAAAGTCACCGGACACAATATGAATGTCCTCCTTGTACTGCATCATCAACATTTTGAGGATGTTTAACAGTGTTTCCATGTTTTCTCTGTTTTAGCTCCTTGTTTGGGTGAATGTACACATTGGTTAATGGCAATGGTTTAGCTCCTGAGGTTCCAAATTAATTGGCAGCGGCCAGTCTATTCCGAGATCGATTTGTTTGATGGCCCAATTAGTTTTGGTTGAACATAGTGTAGTGAGGCTACCTTTGGGATGCCCACATTTTTGGATCTTGACTGCTGGAACATGCCAGCCTACATAGCCTGAGATTTGGATAGGCTCTCCAGGTTTCCTGAAGCATGATGATATAAAATTTCTGTAGGAACATCAACGCCTCCGCGCCTGTTAACATTTGTTTCAGGCCATGGCAATTCCAAGAGCATATGTAGAGGCTATCCTCTATGGCAGTTTCCCGTCTAGATCTTACGTCTGGACCAATTGCTGCTGTGGACCATAATTGATTGCCGCTCTGCCTGATTCCAAATTGGAGGCCTGCCAATAAATACTTGATGGGTAATCCCCTGATGAAGTGAACTTTGATTCCCTACTATAGTAAAATTTTCTCGTCCGCTTGTAGTCGCCTCCACTCCAGCTGCTCCTTTCAACACTGAGGCCCCCCTCACAGTTCCCGGAAGCAGGGGGCTAGGATATCGACATGGTTCTTGTCTTTGTAACGTAATGCCCCATGAACTAAAGGTGTACTGGTATGCCAGGATTTAGGCGGCGTGGCTGGAGAGGTGCAGGATGTAAGTGTTGCCTCTTTGTCCCTGTTATTCGGGTGCAGAACTAACTCCAGTGTCTGCAGCTCAGTCGTAGTGATAGGGGCTAGGGGCCGAATTTCATTTATGAGCTTGATGATTGTTCCTTTATTTAAGATATCAAAGGCCCCTTTTGAATTGTACGGGGGATGAAGAGGAATTTGTAATCACGAAAAGCCTCAGTTTGTTGTAAGGTCTGACCCCCTTGAGGGCTTATTGGTGTCGACAGTTTGAGATTAGTATCATTCCTTGTGTATTGTTTCTTGCCTGTATTGCGCATGGTGTTTTCCTGTAGAAGATGTGAGGCCTGACAAAGCTCGATTATTGCAGGAGTTTGGTTGTTTTCCCTATTATTGACGGCTTCAAACCCCACATTGCCCCTTTGTCTCCCTTGAGCAGTGATCAGACCGATGTTAGAATCCACTTCCGGGGGGTTGTTTGTCAACCTCGTGCTCTACCGATGAACTGGGTTTCCACCTCGGCAGCTGTGCGATGACCTGATATCCTTAAGTGACTGGTTTCGGTGAGATGGTTGACTTCTGCATGCAGTAACGGCTTGTGTTGGGTTATCCTGGTTAACCTTTTGCGTAGTCATCTTCTGCGTGAGGTATATGCTGCTATCCTCCAAGTCTCCCTTGTTTTTCCCCTGAGGGTCTTTGCCCTGCGTGCTAATGGACTTTGCGAATGGCTTCCAGATACTATTTTGCTGAGCCATCTTGGCCTTCTTCCGAGGTTTCCTTTGTTGTTTCTTTTCCCTTTTAGTAAGAGAGACCTTGTTTGCTGCTGAGGTGTTTGAAGCTTCTCCTACAATTCCTTCCTTGACGGGACTTGTTGCATGAGTGAGAGTCTTTGCTGCACCCAGATGAACTCTGGTTTTCCTCCTGCTGGGAAAAGCGAGTAGCCAGTGGATTTCTGTTTTCACTGTCCGTGCCATTCTTTTCAAGGTAATTATCGTGCACATACCCTTCCCTCCTACAAAGCTCGTCCTGAGATCTGGGCCCTGACTTCTGTCAGGATGTCATTTAGAATTTCAATGGTCTTGGGTGAGTTATTTCCTGTAGAAGCACATTGACATAACACTTGCTGAGTGTAAGAATGGGTCTGAGCCCTTCTTATCAGGTCGTACAACCCTTGAAGCTTCTTGTCGATACTCCCAATATGCACTGCCAAGATGTTGAGTAGGTCCACTTGAGTTTCCCGTTTGTCTGCTTGATAATGAATCGCTGCCGACATTGCATCCATGGACGATAGGAGGGCCTGCCAAGAGGTCCCAACCTCCCCAGAAACTGACCAGTCCTCCTTGAGTTTAGCTTCCAAAGAAGGATCTGCCGGGACTTTTGCCTCCTTAAGACAGCCCAACACAGTGCCCGTTGCCTGATCCTGCTTGGCTAGGACACTAGGGCGCCGTTGGTTGGAGGAGTTGTATCCCTCCATCTCCGTCAATGAGCTGCTGCTACTGGTAACACACTGTTTCAGAATAGATGTTGGATTTTCTGAATGCTCCTTCCCACCTTGCGTAGTGTTGGTGTTGGACGGTTGGGCTGCATTAGTGGTCCCTCACAAGCCACGGGCTCAGTTGAAGAAACAGTGGCACAAGTGTCAGAGAGATCAATTAGAGGTGGATCATGCATCTTTATGTAATTGCTGATACTCCCACCCCCACGGTGATTGCTGTAATAGCTGTAATAGTGGTACTTGTGGAGTCTGTAGAGGGGGAGTTCTGTCTTCAGTTATTCTAGTTGCTAACATTTAAAGTGGAGAAGGAATCCTGTTGGTTACAGTGTGTACTTCTGCCGTAGTTATTACGTTAGGGGCGCTTGGGGTGCTGCTGTGGAAGCTTTCCCTATCATGAAGGGGCCTCTCTGTTGCTGCAAAAGTTGTCTCAGTAGCAGCGTCCATATGCAGTGAAACAGACTATGTGCCATTGAGAGCTTGGATGGACTTGACAGAAAGTCAGTGATTCTGTATCCCTCATTCTTGTGATGTCCAACTAATTTACTTGAGGTGTTGATGGGATTCTTGGCCGCTGTTCGGTTGGTGGAAGGGTTCCACTCAGAAGAGTCACTCAGTTGGACCATTGAGTCCGTTGGTCCCGGGGAGTTTGCCTTAACCTCTTTGCCCCCTTTTTTCTCCCCCAAGCTAGTGTCATCCTTGCTCCTCTGCTCCTTTTGACGGTAGTTGGTGGCTAGGTGACCAAGCTAGAGTTGAGTGTCTGTGCCAGCAACGAGGTGATGAAGTGCTTGGCAGCTTTTCTTCAGGCACAAGCCGCACCGGTCTAACATCGGCTGCTTCCGTGCAAAAAGGTGGCTGCGGTCTAAAGCCCTGAAGTAGCTTGCGCCCTCAATAAATGTCCTTGGCTGTGAGTTATGGTACTCTGCAGTTGCTCGCTATTGCTTGCACCACCTCCTAGTCTGTGTTAGGCCTGTGCTGTGCCGTGCCGTGCTGGTGCAAATTGATGCTTGGCGCTTGACTCACTCACTATTAGCTGGGTGGTCTGGTGAAGTTCCTGGACGCCTAGATCCCTGGACTCAAGCCACTGCACCTCTATGTCCGGGAAGGAGTAGGGCATCATCAGCTCCACCACATCCAAGCAACTGGGGGTCTCAGTGTTGACCCGCAAGCCCCCCTACCTTCCTGCTTTCCTGCTGGGTCCACGTGTTGCCCGGGTCCAAACACCATGCTGCTGTCCCACTGGCCTGCTAGCCAGGGCATGGTCAGCAACTGACTGAGGGTGGTTTGATTGCCTGCTCCCTGACCCCCAAAATCTTACCTCTACCACCTTACCTTCAACTCCCCTCGATGAGCTGGGTGTGGGCCTTGGAGCAGAAGCTCCTCCTGTTGCCTGCCCCTTCGCAGTAGCACCGGACCGGACCAGGTTAAAACCCGATGCTGGTGTGTGGCTCCGGTTGGGCGAATTGGGAGAATTGCGCTGGGGGGGACATGTAGGGCCAAGTCTGCTGTGGGCAGCACCGTGCGACCAGTTCCTCTCCCCCCTCGCCTCACCTGGCGTGTCCCGGCGTGTGCTCTGTTCCCCGCTCCTCAGCTGTGCTCCACCCAGCACTGGCGTCCAAAAATTCTGTGTCACTCCTTCGCTGTTAACTTTTGCTTCGTTTTGATGCCAGTAGAAATTGGTTACCATGTATTACTAAGCGGTGTGCTTGTTTTAATGCCTGAGCAGGTGTTGTTTTTGACCTTGCATCCAGAGTTGGCAACAAGCTAATTTTACCCTTGTTGGAAGTATATGAACTAGAATAGTCCATTTTTTTTAAAACTCCACACATCCTACAATCAGACACCTATCATTCATCAACTGTCAACCGAGACTAAGGCCTGATTTAGAGTTTGGCAAAGGGTTGCCCTGTCACAAACATGATGGATAGCGCATCTGGAGTATTGCGATGGCTAGAATGGAATTGTAATATGGTGGACGGAATATCAGTCACATTTGTAATAGAGTAACCCCCTTGGCCAAACTCTAAATCAAGCCCTATATATTAACTGCTTAGGTGCGGGCGTCGGCCACTGGCCGACGCCCACACACCCTCCCTGGTGCGGGTCACGACCAGTGGCCGACACCAGGAAGGGCATTAATAAATCCTCGGGTGCGTCGCACCCGAGGATTTATTTTTTATTTTTTTCCCCCCCCCGGGAGACACGGAAGCTACCGTGTCTCCCCCCGCCCCCCACCCGCCCCTTTGTGACGGCGCGCTGACGTTGCAAAGGTGTTTTCCCCATGAAAGCAGGAAGCAGCCTTGCGGCCGCTTCCTGCTTTCATGGGGAAAACGGCCTTTTTCACGTTCGGGAAGGCCTCGTAAGAAAGGGGAGAGTCTCCCCTTTCTTACGAGGCCTTCCTGAAAGTGTTTCCTGGCCCCCGATCGCAGCACAGCTGCGATCGGGGGCCAGGAAACACTTTCAGGAAGGCCTCGTAAGAAAGGGGAGACACTCCCCTTTCTTACGAGGCCTTCCTGAAAGTGTTTCCTGGCCCCCGGTCGCAGCTGTGCTGCGATCGGGGGCTAGGAAACACTTTCAGGTTTCCTGGCTCCCCCGATCGCAGCACAGCTGCGATCGGGGGGGTCAGGAAACATTTTGAAAAGGCCTCGTAAGAAAGGGGAGACTCTCCCCTTTCTTACGAGGCCTTCTGAAACTGTTTCTGGCCCCCGATCGCAGCTGTGCTGCGATCGGGGGCCAGAAACAGTTTCAGAAGGCCTCGTAAGAAAGGGGAGAGTCTCCCCTTTCTTATGAGGCCTTCTGAAACGGTTTCCTGGCCCCCGATCGCAGCACAGCTGCGATCGGGGGCCAGGAAACCCCACTAGACACCAGGGATTTCACTTTTGGGGGGCAGCCCCCCCCCGGAAAACGGGCCGCCCCCCCCCCGGATAATTTTCCGAAAAAAATAAAAAGGTAGGTGCCCCCTGGGGAGGGGGGGGGGGGGGCACGATCGCGCCCCCCCCCCCCCCCCAGGGGATTTAAAAAAAAAAACAAAAAAAATGAAATGACAGGGGGTCGCCCGTGGCAATTTTTTTTTTAGATGTTGTAGGGTTTCCCTGGGGGCCATTTTGGCCCCCAAGGAAACCATACAACAACTAAAAAAAAATATATGTATATATCTATATATATATATCTATGTAGATAGATATATCTAGGTACATGGATATATCTATAGATATATCTATGTAGATATATATTTATATATATATATATATATTGGTAGATCTGTATCAAAGAGATTTATAAAGCGGGCTACTCACCTGTGAGGGTCTCAAGGCGCTGGGGGGGGACGGGGGGAGGGAAAGGGGCTAGGAGGTTCACTGTTCAAAAAGCCAGGTTTTGAGGCCCTTCCTGAAAAGAAGTAGGTTTTGGGTCTTGCGAATGTGGGTTGTGAGTGCGTTCCATGTTTTGGGTGCAATGTAGGAGAAGGATCTGCCCCCGGTGGTGGTGTGTTTGATGCGGGGGTCAGAGGCGAGAGAGAGGTCAGCTGAACGGACGTTTCGTGTGGGGGTGTGGAAGGTGACTCTCGTTGAGGTAGGCAGGGCCTGTGTTGTGGAGTGATTTGTGTGTGAGGATGAGGATCTTGAAGGTGATCCTTTTGTCAATGGGGAGCCAGTGGAGGGATTTGAGGTGTGGAGAGATGTGTTCGTGTCGGTGGAGGTCGAGGATGAGTCGTGCTGCTGAGTTCTGGATGCATGTAGTTTGCACTTGAGTTTTAGAGTGGTGCCGGCGTAGAGGGCGTTTCTGTAATCAAGCCTGCTGCTGATGAGTGCGTGAGTGACAGTTTTTCTGGTCTCTGTGGGGATCCATTTTAATGTTTTTCAGTATACGGAGTTTGTTGAAGCATGAGGAGGTAAGAGCGTTGATTTGTTGGGTCATAGAGAGGGAGGAGTCTAGGATGATGCTGAGGTTGCGTGCGTAGTTGGCGGGGGTGGGTGCAGGGCCTTGCGTGGTGGGCCACCATGGGGGGTCCCAGGTTTTTTTTGGTGAGGGCCAAAGAGGATTATTTCGGTTTTGCTTGAGTTGAGTTTCAGGTGGTTGGCTGTCATATATACATCACTTTTGTCAATATGTGTGTGGTTTCCCTGGGGGGAAAAGGGTCCGACTTGTCTAGTGGCAGTTTTAGTGCCATAAAGAAGCGCAGAAGGTTTATATGCCTACTGCAAAGAGCACATCTGTATTTTATGTAAATAGCTGAGTACATTAGTAAAGTCTATGGAGAGATGAAGGGCACTTTTGCTGGGTGGTAATGAGGGAATCCGAGGAGGAGGGAGTGGGAGCACCAATAATGATTGTTGGACTGGGCGCAGGAGGTGCTAAAGACTGTGACGAATGGTATGTGACAAGGTGTTTTTTGAGTGTCTTGAAAGTACGTGCTGATTGAGGGAAGAAGCGCAGGTAAGGTGGCCTCTACTGTTGCACGTATCTCACACACACCATCGATTTTGTGACTGTCTACGTAGGCTAGTGTTTTAGAGCAACAGTTTAGCCAATAGCAGAGATGGCATCTTGATGGATGACTGCTGCCTGCACTCGGGTTATAGAGGACCGCTCTGACATAGGATCAGAGACTGAGACATCAGATACTGAGACAGCATCTGAGGGATAGGACAATGGCGCAGACTCTGGGAGTGATTTTTCAGTCAGAGGAGTCCCATTCGAAAACTCCTCTTCCAGTACATTATGAGGGAGGTGATGAGGACAGTCCTGCTGTCCCTTCGCAAGCTGTTCGTGCAACTGGGTAATAGTGGGTTAGGCCAACCCAGAGAGCAGGTGAATGCGGCGGCAAGCAGAGAGAGAGTGCTCTCTTGGGAGCTCACCAATTTAGTTCAGCCCCAAATTCCACCACCCAAATCATATTGTGGAGACATCAAAATTGTCTATGGCAAAACAAACTGGTTTTGTAAGGCAGGCACCTGTGTTTTTGGTCCTGGATTCGGCGGCCATATAGAGAAACACACTAAACCCAAACATTTCTGGAAACTAGACATTCGGGGGAGTCCACAGAGGTGTGACTTGTGTGGATTCCCCAAAGTTTTCTTACCCAGAATACCCTGCAAAGCTGAAATGTTGAGAAAAAACTCTATTTTTCTCGCATTTCTGTCACACAAACTACAGGAATATGCTGGGATCCACAACATTCCTACCACCCAGTGACTCCTCACCTGTCCTGATAAAAACACTACCCCACTTGAGTGCCTACACCTAGTGCCTGTGTCAGGAATGGATCACCCCAGGGTCAACAGCTGCCTCACGTAAGGACCAACATTGACCGTTGTGTGATCTATTCCTGTCGCAGGCACCAGGCCTAACCACACAAGTGAGGTATCATATTTATCGGGAGACTTGGGGGAACGCTGGGTGGAAGGAAATTTGTGGCTCCCCTCAGATTCCAGAACTTTCTGTCACCGAAATGTGTGGAAAACGTGGTATTTTAGCCACATTTTGAGGTTTGCAAAGGATTCTGGGTAACAGAACCTGGTCCGAGCCCCACAAGTCACCTCATCTTGGATTCCCCTGGGTTTCTAGTTTACAAAAATGTGCTGGTTTGCTAGGTTTCCCCAGGTGCCGGCTGAGCTAGAGGCCAAAATCCACAGGTAGGCACTGTTTTCTATGAAAAAATGTGATGTGTCCACGTTCTGTTTTGGGGCATTTCCTGTCGCGGGCGCTAGGCCTACCCACACAAGTGAGGTATCATTTTTATCGGGAGACTTAGGGGAACGCCGGGTGGAAGGAAATTTGTGGCTCCTCTCAGATTCCAGAACTTTCTGTCACCGAAATGTGAGGAAAACTTGTTTTTTTAGCCACTTTTTGAGGTTTGCAAAGGATTGTGGGTAACAGAACCTGGTCCGAGCCCCGCAAGTCACCCCTCCTTGTATTGCCCTAGGTCTCTAGTTTTCAGAAATGCACAGGTTTGGTAGGTTTCCCTAGGTGCCGGCTGAGCTAGAGGCCAAAATCTACAGGTAGGCACTTCTCAAAAAACACCTCTGTTTTCTTCCAAAAATTTTGATGTGTCCACGTTGCGCTTTGGGGCGTTTCCTGTCGCGGGCGCTAGGCCTACCCACACAAGTGAGGTATCATTTTTATCAGGAGACTTGGGGGAACGCCGGGTGGAAGGACATTTGTGGCTCCTCTCAGATTCCAGAACTTTCTGTCACCGAAATCTGAGGAAAACTTGTTTTTTTAGCCACTTTTTGAGGTTTGCAAAGGATTCTGGGTAACAGAACCTGGTCCGAGCCCCGCGAGTCACCCCTCCTTGGATTGCCCTAGGTCTCTAGTTTTCAGAAATGCACAGGTTTGGTAGGTTTCCCTAGGTGCCGGCTGAGCTACAGGCCAAAATCTACAGGTAGGCACTTTTGGAAAAAACAGCTGTGTTTTCTATAAAAAAAATAGGATGTGTCCATGTTGTGTTTTGGGGCATTTCCTGTCGTGGGCACTAGGCCTACCCACACAAGTGAGGTATCATTTTTATCGGGAGACTTGGGGGAACACAGAATAGCAAAACAAGTGTTATTGCCCCTTATCTTTCTCTACATTTTTTCCTTCCAAATATAAGAGAGTGTGTAAAAAAGACGTCTATTTGAGAAATGCCCTGCAATTCACATGCTAGTATGGGCACCTCGGAATTCAGTGATGTGCAAATAACCACTGCTCCTCAAAACCTTATCTTGATCCCATTTTGGAAATGCAAAGGTTTTCTTGATACCTCTTTTTCAGTCTTCATATTTCAGCAAATGAATTGCTGTATACCCAGTATAGAATGAAAACCAACTGCAGGGTGCAGCTTATTTATTGGCTCTAGGGTTCTTGATGAACCTACAAGCCCTTTATATCCCCGCAACCAGAAGAGTCCAGCAGACAAAACGGTATATTGCTTTCAGAAATCTGACATCGCAGGAAAAAGTTACAGAGTAAAACATAAAGAAAAATGGCTGTTGTTTTCAGCTCAATTTCAATATTTTTTTATTTCAGCTGTTATTTTCTGTAGGAAAACCTTGTAGGATCTACACAAATGACCCCTTGCTGAATTCAGAATTTTGTCTAGTTTTCAGAAATGTTTAGCATTCCGGGATCCAGCATTGGTTTCACACCCATTCCTGTCACTAACTGGAAGGAGGCTGAAAGCACCAAATATAGTAGAAATGGGGTATGTCCCAGTAAAATGCCAAATTTGTGTTGAAAAATTCGGTTTTCTGATTCAAGTCTGCCCGTTCCTGAAAGGTGGGAAGATAGTGATTTCAGCACCAGAAACCCTTGGTTGATGGCATTTTCAGGGAAAAAACCACAAGCCTTCTTCGGCAGCCCTTTTTTCCCATTTTTTTGGAAAAAACAAAATTTTCACTGTATTTTGGCTATTTTCTTGGTCTCCTCCAGGGTAAACCACAAACTCTGGGTACCATTAGAATCCCTAGGATGTTGGAAAAAAAGGACGCAAATTTGGCGTGGTTAGCTTATGTGGACAAAAAGTTATGAAGCCCTAAGCGCGAACTACCCCAAATAGCCAAAAAAGGGCTCAGCACTGGGGGGGAAAAGGCCCAGCAGCTAAGGGGTTAAACAAGTGACCAAACTACAACACATCATCCCATGATGTGCGTTTGCTTCTGTGGAATGTTCGATCATGCTGCAACAAAATTCTTTTAATTACCAGACATTTCTACTCTCTCAACCTCCTTGCTTCTCTCTACTACCTTCACAGGGTGCTGTATTGACACTGAAGTGTCTGCCCAGCATTTAGCCCTTTACATTGACCTAGCTTCTTCTCATTTCATGCCACTCACAAACCACAAGGGTGAAGGAATGGGCATTCTGCCTTACAAGCCACTCACAGCTACTTCTGTTTTCACACCAAGCACTCTTCTGGCTTCCTTTGAATACCGTGGCTCCTCTGATATGATCACTTTCGAAGCAAACACAGTCACCATCTACCACCCCTTGGTACTATTGACCACTCCTAAGTCTTGACCCCATCCTTTATCTATGTGGACACCGTCCACCTATTCTCCTCCTTGGTGATCTCAACCTGAGATTAACTGATCAACTGTTACACACAGTGTTCTCACAATTCACTGTTATCACTTTTTAATCAATACACACCTACACACTGCCAAGGAAAAGTCATCATCCTCATACTTTATGTAGGACACTATCCCTCTCCAAACCGATAACTGACCCATCTCCATCTGGCCATGACCAGTGGTGCTGGAGGTAGGGGTCTGTAAGGTCCTGCAGTACCCCCTTGACTTTTAAACATTTTTTTAAATCAAAATTACTGTTTAAAAAAAAAAAAGTCAACAGTCCAATAATTGACCAATTATAAAGGAAATAGTGTGTCTGTATCTGCAATTAGCCATTTTGTATAAGTAACCAATAATGTTATGACTGGGAAGATGCCTGCTAATCTAATCCTTCATCTCGCGAACAGCATGTGGTAAAGCAGTCATTCAAGATTCAGGCAAAGTTTGCTGCTATTGACTACAGGAAACTGTTTATCTTTTCTCATCATAGCACGAGCAGAACAACTATTTATCATTGGCTGTATTCCTTCAGTTCAGTCGGTAGCTGTATAATTAAAGAAAACTTTGGCATGGTAAAGGGGTTTTCTTTTTTATTCAATTTGTTCATCTGGGCTCCTTCAAGAAGTCTTTCATCAAACTGCATGCGTGACACGCAGTATACCTTATTACAAAACTCTCTGTTCACTTTACTTGCGGATAGGCGTGTTGACAAGTGCTTAATTTGTGCTTGTTGTTTCCGGTGCTGAGCATCGGCACTTATTTTTGAGGGCCGGGGCTTATTCTTCTGCCTCAAGCATTTGCTGCGAGCAAAGCACACATATAGGAAAAAGACGGATGAAGGGGAAAAACGAAAAAGCGTCACAAAGGGAGAAAGTAAAAAGCTGCAAGAGTGAGCTGTAGGGGTAGTGAGTGGTTTTATATGATTTGAAGAGGCCCGAGATGGCTTCAGGATTACGCCGCCTCAGTGTTCCATGTTCACACATTTAATTGCAGCAGCCGCATGTTTAAGAGGTGGGCTTTGGGCACCGGCACCATTGTATTTACAAATTAAGCACTGGCGTGTTCCATTAAAAAAAGGAAAGGGTGGCAGAAATGTTCTTGTTGACCTCCTCTTCCGAGAAATATACTGACCGTTTGCTTATGTTTTTAAATCATAGATTCCCTTGAATTAGACTTTGTGTAAAATCCGTTGTACGCTTTTAAACTGTCAATTACAATGGCTTGCTTGCCAAAGATAGTTACTCTGGGTGAACAGTGGCTTTACCATTCCTCCAGCCTCTTGAACCCTTCTTATGATTCACTGATGCTCAAGAGTAGAGAAGGAAAACAGCTACTGGGCAAAAAACATAGAGTACATGGAGGCCTTGGTAGGAAGTTATAGTTAATAGACTGGACCACTTTAAAAAAAAAAAAAAAACATAAAATCTATAACAAAAAATGGAGAATCCTATACAACAAGTTACGAATTTACCATAACAATTCAAATACATACCTGCGAATTGGCATTATCCCATGTGTGACCGAATACTCGCATCTTGAGAAAACGTTATTCAGCCATAGAATGGAAAACTTGAAACTAAACGTCCCTGAATGCAAAGGTATGTATGTTAACGGTTATATATATATATTTACATACAGCTGCACGTTAATAATAAATTATTGCAAATATTTGAGAAGCCTGTTCCTTCAAATATATATGCTTCTGGATTTGTTTTGAGTGAGGTTATTTTTTTGTAGCCCAGATCCATTGCACTCTGTCATTATGGAAAAGTTAAAAAAAGAAAAAGGAGCAGCAGCCCAGAGCCCCTTGTATTGAGGAATGATGCACTTAAACCAGCATCCTGAGATGAAACAGAAAGCTTTGTTGTGGGGGAAAGCGTAGCCTGAGAGGAATTAACAAGTAATGTCACCACCATGATCCTACATATCTGTCCTCACTGGCGGCCCTTTCGGGGATCAGCAAGTGCCGCACCTGTTAGCCCAGCCTCATCACAGTAGTGGTGTAAATGTGCCGCCTAATTCACACAAACCCTGAGGATCTGCTGGAGAAGCTGGACTTACAGGTCATTATTTTTAAGTCGAGTGTAGCAGCGCCCAAGCACTGCTTTCCCACATGTTATCTGTCTGTGGGCTTTAACCACGCCCTCCTCATGCCCATCACTTTCATTCGTTTGTGGGCTTGCCTTTCAGAAATCCCTGGATGTTGGTAAATGCTTTACATTTGTCTTGCTTGGAGCAGTTTTGTTCCCGCTTTGGGGACCGACCCTGTTACATTGATAATTACACAATTGCTGATATGTTTTACTGTGGGCGAACTATTTTATTTTGTCTCTCTCTTTCATGCTCACGCTCCTAGCGGACATGGTGCTTACAAGTTTCATACAGCGTGAACTCGATCTGCAGTACTGGAGCGCTTTGCATGACTACCAGGTTCGGCACATTGTTTATTTTCTCTCTCCACACTCTGTGGAGGCCATGCCGCTTTG
This sequence comes from Pleurodeles waltl, assembly GCF_031143425.1. Classification (NCBI taxonomy): domain Eukaryota; kingdom Metazoa; phylum Chordata; class Amphibia; order Caudata; family Salamandridae; genus Pleurodeles; species Pleurodeles waltl. The sequence continues at coordinate 333,836,134 of NC_090443.1, forward strand.
AAGTTTCATAGACTGCAAACTTGTTTTGTTCCTGCATCGCATTCTACTTTGTGGCTTGCCCATCTCTCCCACCACCTAACTCCCCCACTGCATCCCCCTTCCCAGTTTGTTGCTTGTTATGCAGCAGAATCAGTTTTGAAGATCATTGATTTGCAGGATGTGGTAATGTAGTTGAACTAGTTCCTGAATTGTTTATTACATTCGTCTGGCATGATTTTATTTTTGCAGACAATAACCCTGTTCTATTTCACTTTTTGCCAAAATACCGTAGCCATGCCCTTAAGCAGACTTCATGTGACAGTGACTTGACTGACACTCTAGTAGGTAAAAGACCAGTCTCAGCTGCTTTTCAGTCTAATGTTCGACCGCACCCTTTTGTCACGTTTGGTTAGTAAAATTGGGCTGCTAGCATGGCTTGTCGCTGTCTCGGACACAGTTGGAAAATTTCAGTCAGTGCTGCGCAGTGCATGTTAAGTGAGGCCTGCTGGATGTCACGTGTTTTCCTTTATGATGATTGCATTAAAGTGCACGTATTAACTCGAGCGCTACTTTGCCATTCTGGTTTATTTTTTACGCAAGTGAGAAGGGGAGGAAAAGGGTGATTTGAAATACTGCCACCTACTGGAATCCGAAAAAACATGCTGCTGAAATATACCGTATAAAGGATGTAAAAAAGGTGCACTAATCTGCCCAAAAAAACACCACATATGCCAACTACGAAGCTGTTTAGGAATGGAAAAGATTTATACTTTTCAACAGTTATTTTGTTTATTTTTCTGAAAATATCAACCACTTTAATGCTAGTCAGTGGACTAATTCAATTCCTAATATTTGTCTTGTAATCTACCTCTTGGTTGTGTCAAATGCTGGCAGAATGAACTGGGTGGAGGGGAATCTTGCGCCTTCTGGAAACATAGACATAAGACGTGTGGGAAAAAGGCTGAATTTATGGGCTACTAGCAGCACAGCAGAGATTTGAATTAATGACCAGGAAGTCCTCAGACGTGCATCCTTAATCGAAATGGTATTTAACGCCTATGGCCGGTTTACGTTAAACTCTTACCGGTGGCACCCGTGCTTCCCTGTACACTACCTTAGTGTAGTCATCTCTGCTAGCATTTATATCTAGAGATCATGCCAATGTCTCATGGCTGACTTTGCAGTAAGCTCCTTTCTCAAACCTCAACTACCTCTACACTCTTCCCACCTGTGTCACAACCCCTTCCAGCTCCTGGCAAAAATTACCAGCACATTAACAGGCACCATAAACCTAAAGACAAAAGAAAGAAAATCGTTGTATTGCACATCGCAAAACACCATTGACCAATTGTGTTTTCCTCCATATGCTACATACCCATCAGGTACCCATTTGGGGATGCAGGGACTTTAAGTTTACCCAATTTTCCCCCGAAGAACAGTTTTTATGCATCTGTATTTAACTTTCATCAGAACTTTCCACAGTCAAGCCACATGAATAGCAGCAGGACTGTTTCACGTGACATGGCAAAGTAGGTGCCTGCCACGTTCATAGTAAAGCCACTCTTACACGTGAAGAAATATACCACAACTAGCCACAGCACCACGTGTACATAGAAGGAAGATTCTATGTGTTATGGATGTTGAATGCCTATATTTTATTCCTTGGTACAGCTGACACATGCATGTTCCAAGTCATTTCACCAAGCACTTTAGCCACAAAGGATTTTCTAGTTGCTTTGTATGGAACCACACAGGCACCATATGCAGAGAGCCTGGGGTTACCATTAGAAGCAGCAAAATGTGGCCCCTACTTGGAAGGTGGTGGGTGCTGTGATTTAGGCATCAAAATGTTAGTTTAAGTAGAGCTGCAAAAACAAATTCAAACCTGCCCTGAGCACAACCTGTAAAAGAGAGAGAAGGTATGGAAAAGCAGTCATCAGAAAAAAAGCATGAATGCATGTGAAGAAATTAGTTACTTACCTGTAACTGTGGTTCTCCAGTATTGGAGTCTTTCATAGATTCACATGCTTGAATCATTCCCCGTCGTCGAGATGGGAGTCCCCAGTTTATTACAATAGCAGTGTTATGATAACTAAAGTGAATACAGGCCTAAAGCCTATCACACTAGTGGTCTATTCATGTATTTTTGAGGAAAAAGACCCAAACCAGGTTTCAGTCAATCAGGCTACCTCTACCCCCAGAACACTCCTGTGAGAAGCTCCAGTGCCTCAGATTTTCTCAGAGCACGAGTGCCGAATAAGTTGAGGAATCCAGTATGTAATGGTGAGCTTCTCAGGGGAGGCGGGAGGGTTGCATGTGAATCTATGAAAGATTCCAATACGGGAGAATCACAGGTACAGGTAAGTAACTAATTTCTTACTCAAGTACTGGAACTTTCATAGATTCACATGTTCGAATCAGAGTAGCAAGCAGTATTGATGCACATTGTATGATGAATATTTTATATCAATTGAAAAATGCAATTCAATAAGTTATATAAACTCTTACATGATTACGAAAACTAAAGAATCATTACTCTATGCTAAACAACAACAAGCGTATTGCGAAAGAAAGAAAACTTCAGTATCATACAATGTGGTGATCAATAGTATATTGGAGGGATAAAAAAGAGAATAGTACAGCTCACAGTTACTGGAACAGATGCCTCAGCACCGCTTGCCCCACTGCCACATCTCCTTGAGCCGACTCATCAAGGCAATAGTGCTTCGTGAAAGTGTGCGCACACCTCCACGTGTCCGCCTTGCAAATGTCCTGTATGGGCACACCAGCGAAGGGCTCAGTGGAAGCTGCAACAGCTCTAGTGGAGTGTGCACGCAATGATCTGCAGCTTTGTGGCAAAAGTCAATAGAACTGGGTATCCATCTAGAAATTCCTTGTTTGGAAATCAGCTGCCGTTTTCTAGGGGCAATGAATGACACAGATAATTGGCTTGTTTTCCTAAAACTTCTTGTCCTGTCCAGATAAAACTTAAGACATCTTTTGACGTCTAAGGAATGCAGGGATCTTTCCGCCGCCGTTGATGGATCTGGAAAATATGACTTTAGAATAAGTTGCTGGTTGATATGAAAGCCAGAAGGAACCTTTGGTAGAAATTTTGGATTTGCTTGCAAAATTACTACATCATCTTTAAACTGTAAGAAAGGGCTTTGGATTGTGAAAGCTTGAATCTCGCTAATTCTTCTAGCCGAGGTCAGGGCAAGAAGAAATGCAACCGTCCAAGACAGGAACTTCAAGTCTGCCCTGTGAATAGGTTCAAATGGATGTTTCATCAATTGAGACAAAACTAAATTTAGTCGCCAGGATGGCGGTGGCGGTCTGACTGGTGGAAAAGAACGAAAAAGTCCTTTAAGAAACTGCTTGATAATTCTTGTTGACCACAAAGATGGTGAATTTCCTGATCGCCTGTAACATGAAATAGCAGATAAGTGGACCCTAATTGAAGAGTTTGACAACCCCTGTCTGGCTAAAAGAAGAAGATAAGGAAGCACTTGATCTGGCGATGAGGAAAAAGGATGAACCTGTGCCTGTTTGCACCACAAGCAAAATCTTCTCCATTTAAGATGATACGACTCAATGGTGCTATCAGCTGCCGCTCTGGCCAGAATGACCCTACAATTGGAAGGAATGTTCACATGCTCGAATTCATGGTGTTCAGGAGCCAGGCAGTCAAATGAAGCGACGCTGGATCTGGGTGGAGAATCTGACCACCGTCCATTGTTAACAGGCGCAGTATTACAGGCAGAGGTATCCTGCAGCCCTCATACATGATCTTGGCCAGGACTCTCGGAATGAGGGGAATGGGAGGAAAAGCGTATGCATAAATTCCTGCCCATGCTATTGAAAATGCATTCCCCCAAGAACCCGGATGGTAACCGGACTTGCATAATGCAGGCATTTTGCATTCTGGTGAGTGGCAAAAAGATCGAGGTTTGGTTTTCCCCACTGAGAAGAGATGTGATCTAGCACAGCCTGATTCAGCTCCCAATCGTGATTGGATGATTTCTGTCTGCTGAGAGAATCCACAATGACGTTCAGAGCGTCCAGAACGAGCTCTGCTCAAAGATGCACACCATGTAGAATGGACCAGTTCCAGATACTCTGAGATTTTCGCGATAACAGCAGGGATCTGGTTCCTCCCTGCTTCAGATAGTGCATTGTCATGGTGTTGTCTGTATGTATGAGCACCAACAAATTCTTTATCTTTGGTCGAAAGGTTCGAAGCGCTAAGTGAACTTCCTTCAGTTTAAGATAGTTGATATGATAAATCTTTTGATGAGTGTCGCATCTGCCCTTGACTGATAGATCCTGAAGGAAGGCTCCCCAACCTTCCAGGGATGCATCTGTTGTGATCACCCATGGGTCCAGAGATGGAAGAAAAGGCAGACCTACTGATAGATGGGATGCTTAGGTCCACCAATACAGATGTCATTTCATTGGTTTGGTAACCTTGATCACGTCGTCGAAAGATCGCTTGGACTGTGTCCACTGAATGTCCAACTGCTCTTGAAGTGGATGCATTCTGAGACGACAGAAAGGCACCAGTGGGATGCAGGAAGACATCATCCCCAGTAGAGACTTGAAAAGGCGAACTGAAACAGACCTTCTTTTTCGGACAAGACTGGCTAAGGAGATCAGTTTCCTCTGTTGCTCTTTTGTGGGAGCCGCTTTGGAACCGGATGTGTCTAGAACTTCTTCTAGGAAAGTCCTTACTTTCAGGGGTTGGAGACCAAGCTTGCTGTTGTTGATAGTTAGGCCTAGCTTGGCAAATAGGCCTATGCAAGCCTCTGTCGCTTTCCGAGTCTGCAAGGGGGATCTTTCTTTGATGAGCCAGTCGTCCAGATATGGAAATACCTGAAATGTGTGTCTTCTGAGGAAAGTTGCTACTGGAGCTAAGCACTTGAGGCCGAAAGGAAGTACCTTGAACTAGAAATGGTCCCCGGCTACTATAAACCTGAGGACTTTTCTGTGAGATTGATGAATAGGGATATGGAAGTCCATAGTTGACATATAATCTCCTTGATTGAGAAGAGGAAGGATATCCTGCAATGTAATCATACAGAATAACTGCCTTTTGAGGTAAGTATTCAGGTCTTGAAGATTTAGGATTGGACGCCAATTCTTCTGCTTCTTCTGGATAAGAAAGAAACCAGAATAAAACCCCTTGTTTCTGTCCCAAGCTGGGACCCTTTCTATAGCTCCTTTCTTGAGCATCAATTGGACTTCCTTCCTGAGGAGCTTCAGGTTCTTCAGTGAGCATGCAGGAGGGGGTCTTGGTGGTGGGATTTGCATGAACTCTAGTGCATGGCCAAATTGAAGAAGGTTCAACACCCAACGGTTGGAGGTGATCATATGCCAATTGTGCAGGTATTGGGAAATCCTTCCTCCTAAAATGAGACTTGAAGAAGGATAAGTAGTCTGGGTAAGGGAAAAGTCATTACCTGCGACCTGATTCTCTAGACTGTTGTCCTGCTCTTGCTCAATGCGCAGTTTGGCATATGCTGCCTGCAGAGGTTGCCTCTGCTGAAATTGGGCCAGAAAGGATTGAATATTTGAGCCAGAAGCAGGATATTTATACTGCTGGAACCCCCCTCTGTAGGATGGATATCCACTTCCTCTAGCACCCCGAAAGGGCTGATTTCTGAACTGCAGGGTTCCAAGGGACTTTGTCGTGGTCATATCTGTCTTAATAGCTTGCAGAACTTCATCAACGTGCTTCCCGAAAAGAGCTTCCCCATCGAAAAGCAAGTCAAGGATTTTGCTCTCCGGTCTAAAAGATGTTGCGCAAAGCCAGCCCTGTCTCCTTAAAGCAGCTGCGCCTGCCAGCTGACGAAAAGCTGTAGTAGCAATATTCATTGCACAATCGATGACTTCCGCTGAAGCCTTTTCCCCCTCCTGTACTATCTTCAGCGCTTCTGCTTTTGATTCCTCCAGAAGATGGTCTATGTAAGGAGCTATGTCTGCCCGTAGCTGCCTGTCATATCTTCCTATAACAGCTAGTGAGTTTAACATTCTCACTGTGAGGGATGACATCAAGGAGAAATGCTTCCCAATATTATCAAGCCTTCTCCCTTCTTTATCAGGTGGAACGGAGATTGGAGTTGAAAGATTTCGAGACTTACGCTGCGCCGCATGAGCAATGACGGAATCCGGCTTGGGATGACCAGTCAGGCACGCTGGGGCGTCATATGGCGCCCTATATTTTTATTCAAGCGGAGCAAGACCACGGTAACAGTGGCGGGATTCTTCATGACCTTAATACCCTTGCTCCATATGAAGTCTACAATTGGCATCGATTTTACGCTTTTGAAAGGGCTCCTTAAAGTCATAGAGAAAGCAGTCCATCTGCTTTATCAGCATAGGTAGAGCATACCTTTTTGCTGCCCATTCCAACAAACTGTGAAATCCACCAATGTTCCCTGGTGGAGAGTCTGCAGGGACTGGAGAGGGTGAAGATGGTGAAGGTATCTGATAGTCATCCCATTCCGTGATATGATCTGTCAATTCCCCTTCCTCCCTGTCATCGCCGGAAGTCAACGGGTCCTGTAGTGGGGGCCGAAAGAGGTGTGTGTGGTGGTACATCCAACCGTAATACCCGTGGTCTGACGGGCGCAGAAAGTACCGGTGAAGGCATAATTGTCTGCTGGACTTCAGATTCAACCGGTGGGTATCTTTTTCTACAGTCCGCTAAGATCAGCTGGAGGTCTGAAATAAGAAATCCTGGCATAGGAATCATTTGCTCCTGATAGGAATGTTGTGTAGCCATTTTAGTTATAGCTCCATGCACGTTATTTTAGCATACTAGGCCTGCCGCTGTGCACTTTAACCTAGATATATTTTATTCAGCTTCATTTTTTTTTTTTTTACAATAGCCACTTTTGCGGTCTTGTTTTATTTTCTCTCTATCTAGCTGTTCCTGCTTAGGCCAGCACTATATTCTTAAACAAGACATTCTTGTTCACTCTGTGCTTCTTTCAAGGCTGCAGTAAGATAGGTTGCCGGTGAACGTGGTACAAGTTTTGTCTCTGACATTCATAGAAAAACGCACATCCTTACGTAGGAACATTTTCTCAGAACATCAGCTGTTTTATTATATAAACACTTCCCTGTCCCTTACACGTTAGAGGAAGATTCCAGCCGGAGAACCACAACTGTTTGCTGATTGCTGAACGCTTCGCTACAGCTGCTTATGCAGACTTCAGGCTTTTGCTCAGGTATGGGGGATGATGTCTTCCAAGGGGAACCTGAAGGGCAGACTTAGAGCTTAACATGCTGTGCTCTATCATAGCCTAGGTAGGAATTAGTCTTTTGACAATATGGTAGCGTTATTTCTATGCTTCACTCTCCTTGTCACAATTCTAACCTTGCCATGCTGTACCGTCCTGGTTATTGCAGTACATGCTTTGCTATCTAAGATGCAGTCGCTTTATTAAAACCTTATACACAATGACAAACAGAGGCAGTATATGTTTCAATATGAGGCAAGGGTAACTGAGAAAAACGGATGGGACCTGAGTGACCACGGTTTCCCTGAGAAATCAATTATGTCATGTGCTCGACTGCCCAATCATTGCTGCTCTTGGGTAGAGATGAGGCACTGCTAGTTAGCCGGAGCAAAACCTGGATTGGGGCAAATGGTGTCACCTGTAGTGGGTCAGGCTCAGTCTCCCACACTGCAGGCGATTCTACAGCTCAAAATCCAGTAGTCTCATTATAATAATGAGAGCCTACGCTACAGAAATAGTGATCATCAGTAGAATAAGGTCTGAGGGTGATACTGTTTATCGTCTCCCAGATCCTGACACTTTATATGTAGTTCAGAAGGACTATGGGCCGCTCTAAATGGCCCTTCCTCATCTGTTTCATCACCCTCTAAAAGATGAGCAGTGATCAGAGGAGAAACCTTACTGGGTGATGTGCGCGATGGCGTCGGGGACTTCAACTTTCTTGGTTTTACTGAAATATCCACTGTCGACGGCATCGATGATGGGCCCGTCAACGGTATCGTCTATGCTGTCGTTGTCAGCGGTGATGACGAGTGAAAGAGTCCTGTTGACGGACTAGTCGTCGATGACTAGGATGCCATCATCGATGATGTTCTCAATGCTGGAATCAACAGAAATGAGGCAACCACCAACTTCAGCATCGACGACCAGACAGAGGAGGCCGTCGACGATGGCATTGTAGACGTGAAGACGGAGAACACTGTGTAAACAGTCTTTGTAGTAGGTATCGTCAACGATGCCATGCAGACGGTTCTCATTGATGTAGTTGTCTGCGATCTCGTTGATGGCTTGACAAATGGAGTTTTGAAGGACTGCTTAGACGATGTATTTGGCAGAGGAGGCTCAGAAGACACTTTCTGACCATGTTCTGGGGAGAAAGAACGCTCACCTCTTACCCTGTGTGATGTTACAGGCATTTTGTGAGGAGAACGTGAAGAATTGTGCATCTTGTAAGACCCATGTCTGGTCTTTTTAGCTGTCTTTTTAGGTTGTTCCTCCAACTGACCAGTCTAAGGTGACCTTTTTTGAACCTGCTTGGAGGAAATAGAAGAGTCCTCACTGTCCGAACCAGAAACAGGATTCTACCTTGTTTTCTGCTTCTGGATCCAAATAAGAAGCCTGCCCTCTCTGTCTTTAAGGGTCTTGTTAGAAAAGGTTCTGCATACCTTACAGGCCTTGGCATAGTGATGAGGGTAAAGGCAGTAAATGCAGTCTTTGTGGGGGTCCTCAAAGTGAAGCCTCTTTTTCCCACAGGTCTTGCAGGCTCTGAAAAGATTCTTCCTCCCTTTGTCAGACGTGCTGAAAAGTTCACAAAAATTTAGTGTAAAGCAGTCTGGAGAAGAAAACCTGGAAGTCTTGGACTAGAAATGGCAAATGCTGAGGAGAAAAATAGTAGAATAAATGCCAAAAAAGTGTGACTGAGCAGAGCTCAGTGGAGACTCCCTAGCACTACGTACGATAGAAAATCTGAGGCACTGGAGCTTCTCACAGGAGTGTTCTGGGGTAGAGGTAGCCTGATTGGCTGAAACTTGGTTTGGGTCTTTTTCTTCAAAAATACATGAATAGACTACTAATGTGATAGGCTTTAGGCCTGTATTCACTTTAGTTATCATAACACTTCTATTGTAGTAAACCGGGGACTCCCATCTTGACGACGGGGAATGATTCAAGCATGTGAATCTATGAAAGTGCCAATGCTGGAGTAATTAATGTTTACTACCCAAGGTAACCCTTGTATGAGCTTCTCCCCTTCCAAGCATGCACATTTGGCTCTCAGATAATTATGCCCTTGTGCAAACCCAGAACATGGATGTGACATGTCATGTCATCCAAGATCACAATTATTATCCAAACTGGATTATTAAATAGACTTAATAAAGGAAGTAGATCTGATTTGCCTAAGATTACACAATTAGTAGATGGAAAGTAGGGACCAGAACGTGTGTTTCATGGTTTCACAAAAGTCATTCAGTTGAGACTGTCTGCAGAGGCAGAGGTTAGGTGGTGTGCTGCTCCAAAATAGCATATATTTTGATAATCGTAGCTGGGGACGTCATCTGGAATGGTAGGCAAAAGGCCTGACTGCTCTGGAACCTTATATCGAGATGAGTGATGAAAAAGACACAGGAATACCTTTGCATGGTACCTGCTTGCCTCCTTTCCCTCCTGGCACAAGTGCTGAAGTTCGATTATTGCTGTTCTTGCTGTGCCAGTCCCACTAAAGGAGAAGGGATATACTCATTTAAAAAGCGTTGTTATCCAATATTTTTCGTAACGTAACTAAGGTGCTATTGCTATTTAAAATGTCCAAGTCCCCGAGTTAATGTTTCTGACCCTTTTGTCGAGGTGACTGCAGACGTGTTCATTCTACACCCATGGGTTTTGTATTCATTCGACTTCTGGAAAACTGATCTGCCCTTGCGCCTCATTTCAGTCAGGCCGAGTTCTTTTTAGGTCGAGCGAGCAAGCGCTTTTCGACCGGTTATCTATCTGTGGGCTTTTACCCACACCCATCTCACACCCATCACTTTCACTCATTCATGGGCTTGCCTTTCAAAAATCCCTTGATGTCTTCAGTGAATGCTTTACGATTGTCCCGCCTTGGGGCAGTTTTGTTACTGCCTTGCGGACTGACGCTGTTACGTTGAGAATTGCACAATTGCTGATATACTTCAGCGTGGGCAAATTATTTTTTTCTTTTGCCTCCCCCCTTAATGCTCCATGGCGCTCACAGTGCGAACAGTGCAAACTTCATCAGTGGTATTGGAGCACTAGTCACATTGTTCACACTGCAACCTAATCAGAGTCATTTCTTTTGGCTCTCTTCTTCGCGTTCCATAGCTTTCCCAAAAGTACTTGTAATAGATAAATGCTTCACTAAAAAATGCAGAAACTGCAATGCGGCTCTCCCAGCACAGTGGGAGAACCGATACTACACTATTCACTGCACTCGAGGAAACTCGCTCCATAATGCTTTGCAAGCATTCTTTTACAAAACATTTTTGCCCATAACTCCTATTGTGGTGGTCCTAGGACAATGGGACCATGAAGAAAATGTTCAGCACAACACACTCTTAATGTTTAGGTCATCTCTGGGTCTCCACGCTAGGTTATTGGGGACCCCAAATAATAATCCTTTTCAATATGCAGTTCCTTTTCAAGCTCTCTCATGGCTGGAACTTTTGTTTTACAGCTGGGAGTAGTTTGTGTTCTAAGGGCCTTGCTGTTGAAGTAGACTTTCTAGGCCTGAAAATACTATGCCGTCTAGGGGCTAAATATATAGTTGCACTGCATTACTTTCTGATATTCTGTTTTCATGAGGTTATTCCATCTCGGGATTAATTATATGGTTACATGACCATGTTTCTTACAAACGCAAATTTTGTTGTGGTGCCCTCTATGGGCTGTTCTGAGCATTACAGTCCGCATACTACAATATTTGTTGCATTCCGTCATCCCATAATTCTTTGCAGGGCATTCTTTTACAAAATGTTTTTGCTCATACTGCAGCCTGTGGTGGTACTAGGACAATGGGACCACCTTCAAAACGTTCACCCAACCTGCTCTTTCTGTCTAGATCATCTTTGAGTCCCCATACTAGGTTAGTGAAGACCCCAGAATAATAACCCCTCCCAACATTCGGTGTCTTTTTAATCTTTCTCATGGGTAGAACTTTTGTTCTACAGGTGAGAGTAGCTTGTGTTTAAAGGGTCTTATATGTAATATCACTTCTGTAGGTCTGCTATCCCTGAAAATGTGTAATGCACTACACCCTTTAGGGGATAAATATAACTGCATTACTTTTGGTCGTTTTCTTTTCATGTGGTTATGTCCTCTAGGGGCTAACTATATGGTTACATGACCATGTTTCTTACAAATGCTATTTTAATTGTAGTGTTCTCTAGGGGCTGTTCAAGTGCCAAAAGTGTGTTTCTGGTAAACATTTTATTGGGTTTATATGATAATTATATATGTTTTATTCTCTCCCTATTTCAATTATGACCATGATTCAGGTCAAAGTAACATCCTTATAACACTATGACTGTTTGAACACTCTTAATATGTTTGGGTGACCCTTCTAGTTTATTTCGTTTGTGTGGTCTTTTTGGGGGGGAATTGTGTTAACCAGCCAGCAACTCTGATGGTGGGGTGGTGAAAGCGATATTCTATTGGAATTATCATGGCACATTTAAATTAGGATGCTAAATGGCAACATTTTCATTTTTTGCTGCAACTAGAGGAGAAAGGTAAATGGAAGTGCTTCAGTTATATGCAGGGCCACTGGAATTGTGTGGCAAGAAAATACCAAATTATGAGACTGGGTGGACCAATTTATGTGGCAGGAAAAGTCCAGTTATGAATTTACAGTGCCAATAGCTCTAACTCATGCAAATACGAGACCCATTGCATTGCAAATGTTTTTTTTCTTTTTCTGAGACTCTCGCCCTCTAACTACTGATGCTCGGACTGTTCTGGCAAATAAGGTCTTTTAGCATGCAAGCTTTGGAAGGGGTGTTAATGATACGCCATTTGCAGGAGATGTTCTCATTTGCGTTGGAAAGCCTGCCTCTGCTCTCTCACCCACTGGGCTGTTTAACCAGTGACTGCCTACAAGAAAAAGGTTCAAAGCCAGATATTACGTTTTATTTAGAATTTTGCAATTCTACGCGTTGGCTCTATAGCGCAGGATACCAGAATGCAATTTTGTTTTAGCTGACAGTATGTTGCATTGTGGGGCTTGTAGTTTTGCTTTTAGCAGTTTCATTGTGGGCTCAAAACCCCAGCATGCAAAGTACGGTTGACTAAAATGCCAACATTGGCTGGATGTGATATACATGATGTGGAGCCACTTGTCATCTAGATCGACAGCCCATCCAAATTTAACATTCCTTTGCTTAGCTTGTACTTCAGATTCAACCTTAGTTGAAACCAAGCAGCAATGTTTTTTATTGAATTGAAATGTTAGGAAGACGAAAAGTCTAAATTATAAAACAAATATATCATTTTGAATGCATTTTAGCTGGTTTCCTGATGATTTCTCTTTTGTAATCTCCTGACCTGTGTTTTATATTGTATTGCTTACATTTGTATAGCTGAAACAAAGTATATATTGGTATTGGCTATATTTTAAAATCTTGTAAAGTCACCTACTCTGTTTCAAAAACTGAATGCTTGACGTCTAAAACCAAAAGTAAACCCTGCTCACATATTTTTTGAGGTTTCACTCACATCATGCATTTAAAAATGCATTCGCAATGTCAATCTTTTTTTATTTTTTATGCAGAGTGTAATGTTTTACACCTAACACAATACAATGGTACAACATGGACAGCCAAAGCACAACCTTCCCTAACACATTTGTGGTAGTAGCAGAAGGGACATCGCATCATATTCTCACATATCCAGGACAGGTATCACACCAGGAGCTAACACACTAAAGACTGAGTGAGAGACATGTATGATTTTAATAAACAAATATACTATAAGTACAAAGCTCTTGCAAGAAACAGACACACCTCTTATGGAATTACCTTACATCTACTCAAAAAGGATGATGAATGCTCACCTGGTTTGGTATGCTTCAACAGTGGGGTCTATATCCTACAGTGGGAAGCATTCAAATGCACTACTGTTCAATGGTTGTTCAGTTTGCCAGTTATGGCTTCTCTAGTATGGATGAGATTGTCAGACCTATATTAGAGTTGTATGTGAGTGAGCTAAAATGTACTTTACTAGTACCTCCCTAACACAAAATTAAAAACAGGCGGGCTGAGCAGTGGACTACTTCCCTTTTTCATCAACCTCGGGCAAATTTCCAGAGGACTCACTCTTTGAAGAGGTCTCACAACTTGCTCTTGGTGAGGCTGTTAGCACACGCTGAATGCTTCACATGGCAAGTCACTGTACTAGTAGCCTGTGCTAAGAAACAGGCCTTGCCCTTGTTGCCAAGCAGCCCTTGCAGAGTACTGGCTGTGGGAAGCAGGAGTGAAAAGACCTTGAGACTGTGAATTCTGGACCAAACACAAAAGCATCTCTTACCTCGCTACCAGTGCTAATCAGGCCAGTGAAAGTGAGGTGGTGGCGGCCAGGTTCCATAATTTTTCCCAGCCCGTCCGTGTTGAAGTCTGGCTGGAAAAGCAGCTCCATGATGGCTGAGGAGAACAGCTCTTAGCTCAGTCTGGACCTCCTGCAAATATATCTGAATGCTACTTTATTTCTAACTTTTACATAAAAGTGTATGTTGCTTTGTTTCAGTTTAGCACCTTATATAAGTGCACCAAATGGTCTTTATTAAAATTAGTGAACCATACCCTTTCTGCTGTGGCAATTTTTAATAATTACTAAAGTTGTGCTGTTTCTTTCATGTACGCCTTTTTTATTTATAAGTGGAGCAACATTATGGTCCATTAAACTGTACACACGAGGCTGTTGTACAGAGTACATCCTGAACTATTTCAAGGTGCTCGCTCTTTGCTCAAGCTTAGAAACTGGGTTTTAAACCATGTTTCGTGATTAGACCTTCTGCAATTCGGATTCTGGATGGCTACCACATTCTTCCCTTCCTCAGCCCTAATGACAATTGTATTAGAGACCCAAAAGGCAAGTCAACAGGCTTGTGCATCCTATACAAGGCTTTTTTAGTTAGCAACCTTATGGTATATTAAGTGCATAATCTGTAAACAACCAGTCGATGTTGTTAACACTGTTAATCAGTCCACCCACTACTAGATTTGCCCTGTGACTGATAAAAAGCTTCTGACTGGCCTGGGCACACACTCAAAATATCCTTTTTTATGAGATGGGGCAAAAGCAGTGGAAACGCTCCTCTTCCTAAGAAAAGCTATGTTTGGGGCAGAAACAGTGCAAACTCAAATCCTTCGGAGGACAGGTACATCTAAGGTAGCATCAGCTTTCCCCATCTCAGGGCAGGTACAAATCAGGCAGCAGCAGCGCAAGCTTCACTGCCTAATGGAGTAGGGACAGTATGGCAGTAGTAAAGCAAGCTTCCTTCTCTCACAGAAGGCAGTAAGTTTAATCTTCCGTTTCCCACAGAACGGATCCAGCAAGGTACACTTCTACAAACTTTCATTGTCCAAAAAACATGTACACTTAAGGGGTTAGCGTACAGACAGATCTCCAGAGAGTGCTTAACTTCCTGAGAGGAATGTATGGGAGGATGAGTGAGTGAATATGCACATTCTGATACCATTCTCACTTCGCTTATCTTCAGTAACCTGAAAATCCTGCTGCCTTCACTCAGGGACCTATCATTTGTGTTGATTCTTTAGTTTTCTATGCATTGACAAATTGCACTAACCTAGTAGGTCAGTGTTATTTGCAGCTGCCTCAACGCACCCTAATTAACTGTGCTCTAGAGAGACACATAAGTGCCAACCTCCAGTGTCTATACTTCTATTTGGCTATTCTGTATTTATGATTTCAAGAGAACACAAAATGTGCCTAATCTGCATAAACCAATTTTGGAAATTTGAGACAATTACTTTTATGCCTCTCCCCCAACATAAGCACGAGGGGTAGATAGTTCAGGAGGGTGCTTATGTTTGTGTTCAAGGTGATATGAGGACAAAAAAAACCTATGAACTTGTATGATATTTGTATGGTCTCTCCAAAAGCGGGGACCTCCATTTTAGAAACTGTTCCAGCACCAGTCCACAACGTAATTCATATGCAAGAGTATTCCCCTCCAGCACTTTCTTCTCCAACTAACACTCCATTTCTTAGGGGAAGCACTCCCATGACTTTCTTCCAGGCTTCTTGTATCAAATGCAGTACAACTTCACTCCACTCCTACACAACACCAGTCAATGTTATTAATACTGTCAATCCAGTCTATCCATGCACTACACGCTTCCCCACCACAACCATATTTTTCTTCTCCAAATAGGCCATGGGCACACTATCCAATGCCCTTGACGGTGCTTAACCGTCTTAAAATGATTTTGCAACGTCTTCTTTTAATAGTACCACAGTTTTGTACACCGTGGCAGCATTACCAGTTGACCACCTCCCCCTGCACACCGATTGCATTCATACGTATTACCGCTCTTTAACAGAACATCCCTCAGCTCAACACCTTAATCAAAGATGCCAACCCATCTTGTGCAACAGCTGGCCCATCCAGCTGGGAGACCGCCATTTAACAATCTATTCCATCTAACATCTTTTCTCTTATATAAGGCGTTCATCCTTCATGTTTCGAACCCGCTGTGATTCTACCTCTCCTTTAAAAATAAAAAGCTCCCCTCCATCCAACCATCTACTAATCTTTCAACCCTATTTTTTCAAAGATATTAGAACAATGAGCCTTCATTCATCTCACACAGCAGATCGCATCAAACAACCTAATCTACCTTTTCAAGTCGAGATTCTGGGTGCTCCATGGAAAGGGCACTGTTGCATGCATCTAGGTTCATCATCCTAGGAACCCTACCACTCTCCTATTTCTGGACCTATTTGTGGCTTTACACTATTGACCTTACTTCTCTCCTAGCTTCACTGGCCCAGTACATCAGTGGTTCTCCTCATACCTCCAACCCCACTTTCAGGTATTTGGGACTCAAGAGCTCGGCAACCTCCCTCCTAGTTGCATTCTGTGGGCCAGATTTATCAAACTTTCATGCAGCAAGCCACCTTAGAGCATTGCGTGAAAGGGAAAGGGCAGGAATGCATCATATCGATCAAGATATGGTGCATTCCTGTCCTCTGCCTGCACAATTAGCAGCCTGTTGCTAACACAGGCACCCCTGCTCTATGGAGCAGGAGTGCCGGCTTTAAAGCCAGGATTGGAATTGTGCAGGAAGGGACACCCTCCTGCACAAAAACATTCTTCAGGTATTTTTCTCTTTGTGCGCAGCAGAATGCAGCATATGTAGAAAGAGGAAAAAATGAGGAAAAATAAACATATGTCTCCTCGTTACGTATCCCCTGGGGAGGTGTAGGATGTTGATGCATTCCAAGGTCTACTGCTAAGGGTAAATTAGGGAATGCACCAAAATAGATGGGTAGATACATGGAAACACCCACACTTCACTTATGGAACGCCTCCCATGGGCAGAGTAACACATTGCAGCCATTTGCTCTACCTTACATTACTCCAGATTTATCAAGCCACTCAGGGCCATGCAAGGTGGCCTTGAGTGGCTTGACAAATTGGACTTAGGTTTTGCATCACCCTTGCGCCCCCTTGTGTGGCACAAGGGTGATGCAAAACCTTGATAAATCTGATCCCCAGTCTTCTGTCCTATTCTGCTATCACTAACTCACTCAGCGACATCTTCTCTTTTGTGTTTTCATGTCTTCTTTTGTACTTTCCAACTTTACACTCTACCGCCAATCAAAAACTCACCAGCAATACAATGCATTACAATCACTAATGCTCAAATCTAACTTTCTTTTCATCACCTCGCCATTCTCATTGCTGACTCCATTCTCTGCCCACCTTGTAATTCACCATATCGACCAGAAACCTTATGGGTCTCTAAAGACTCTCAATGAAGATGGTGATCTTTATTACGAACACAGCACCTCTGAATCTCACTCGCTCATACCGTTAATTATGAAATGTAAAAACACTCAAACTCATTGGTGTTTACCACACCAGTCAACTAGTAAAACTTCCTAATTATACTTGCGCACCACTAGGTAAGCTTCTAAACTTTAGCCCACCCCGGACTCCGTACAACTTGTTTAGACACTCCAACCGAGCATAGCTACACACCGCAAGCTGGTTAACTACGAAGCACAGTCTCCTGTTCAGACTTCTAACACTTATGTTCAAATATGTAAATGACCTGACCACTGGCTGCCATTCTGTCACCCTCTCATGCTACACACCGAATCAAAACCTAAGATGTGCAGATATTCTAACATCATCAAATACTCTTTGTTGCTTCCAAGTGCCCCAACCCTTCTAGCACTCCTGTACTGGAACTCAGTACCACCCAACATTCGGGCTGTTCGAACCTTGCAAAGGTTGAAAATCACAATAAAAATGTATGTCCTGCGACTGGAACAATGCAAGTGTTAACCAGCCGAGTGAAAATTTGTGCAATGCAGGTCATTGGCCTCGGTTAGCCAGTAGATATATATGCTTTGGTCACATAACTAATGGATTTGTTTGTCTCCTCGTGCAATGTTTCCTGACTAAACAGTTACTTTGCCTAGGTTTTATTGCCCCCACTCTTGTTACTTATGTATCGCCTCTGTTGCTTTGTACACCTCTGAAGGAAACGGACCCGCTGCTAAAAAAAAAAGAAATATATATTCTCTAACTTTCATGCTTTTTAGGTTGATGAAATAAGTAGCAATTATTGTGCTGTTAAACAGGGCCTGTTATTAAGGCACAACTTACCATTTTCTTTGTAAAGTCCATATAAAAATGCCCATTATTAGTAATAAGAACAACTGTAATATACCCTGATATTTACTATGGTGTACCTAGGGTGGAGTGACTATTCTATTCAGAGCTGAGGCACCGAATAGGTCTCCAACCTCTCTTGCTGAAACACCAAATCTGTAGCTCCAATTGATGGTTCACCAGACCCAGACATGATTGCGAATAAAACTCAAAACTTGCAAAGTTGCAAAAAGACCCAAAAAGAAAAAGGAAAAACAGTATGTGGTCACGTAATGGTCTGTGATGTGGAAGTAGTGTACACCAATCACTGTCTGTTAAGTACAAATACAAGTCCTATCCTCACCAATGTTAGAAATAGGGTCTCTAGTTGGCAGTGGTTTGCACCCTGTCCAAGTAGGGACCCTCACTCTAGTTAGAGTAAAAGAGCCAGACAGCTAAGCTAACCCATGCTCACCCCCTTAGTAGCTTGGCATGAGCAGTCAGGTTTATCTCAGAGGCAATCTGTAAAGTGTGTGTGTGCACACACACACACTCGCCCCCTCCCTCTCCCTCTCCCTCCCCCTCTCCACCTTTCCCTTCCCCCTCCCTCTCTCTCTCTCTCTCTCTCTCTCTCTCTCTCTCTCTCTCTCTCTCTCTCTCCCTCCCTCCCTCCCTCCCTCTCCCCTCTCTGTGACAACATTACAAAAGGACTCCACAACAGTTTAGAAGAATAGCCAATATTAATCTGAGTCAAACTAGACCAAAACGACAAAAATCCAACATACACAAATAAAGATATCACTTTTTAAAAGTTTAAATGAGTCTTGGTCCATAGGAATCAATAGTTGCATCTTTTTTTAGCACAAAGTACCTGGAATGCGCCAAAAATAAAGACAATGCAGGCCGCAGTGGAGGTGAGGCGAGGTGCCGAAAAAGCAAAGCGATGTGTCTGTTCCTTACTGCACAGGGGATGTGGTGTGTCAATTTTTCTCCTCGCAGGTGAGGCGATGCGTCGGTTCCTTACTGGCAGGGGAAGTGATGCGTCAATTCTTTCCTCACAGGAAAGGCAATGTCTTGATTTCTGGACACTCAGCCTTGGTTCCTTTTTGCGGTGCAGGGTCGATGAGAAATTGAAGCCCAGGGACGATGCATGGAAAATCCACACACGCTATGATGATGGAACCATGGTGGAACAGGTGCTGCGCCGATTCTGCAGCCGCTGCATTGATTTTCCAACCGCGAAACAGGCACTGCATCAATTCTGCAGTTGTTGGGTCAAATTATTTCAGCCCAGCATGCCGGTGCATGGATTTTCTCCTTCAGGTCACCACCTTACACTGCCAAGAGCCCGCGGACTGGAACTGTCACCACTTGGCAGTCGGGGATCTCAGCAGAAGAGCCCAGGCACTGACAGATGAAGTCTTTGATGTCCATAACACTTCTTAACAAGAGGCAAGCTCAGTTCAAGCCCTTGGAGAACCTTGGAAAGCAGGATGTAGAAAGCAAGGTCCAGTGCTTTCACTTCCAGGACAGAAGCAGCATGCAGCAGGCCAGCACAAAAAAGCAACAGTCAGAGCAGCAGTCCCTCTTACAACATCCAGCTTTTTCTCCTGGCAGAATGTCCGCAGTCCAGAAGTGTTCTAACTATGTGGGGTCAGAGGTCCCTTACATATACCCATTTCTATCTTTGAAGTAGTCAGACTTCAAAGAGAAGTCTTTGTAGTGCACAAGACCCTGCTTTTCTCTGTCCTGGCACCAGACACGCTCCAGGGGATTGGAGACTGCTTTGTATGAGGACAGGCACTGCCGTATTCTGGTGCAACTGTCAGCTCCTCCCATCACTCTAGCTCAGGAAGACCCATTAGGATATGCAGGGCACACCTCAGCTCCTTTTGTGTGACTGACTTGACTACATAACAAACAGCCCAACTGTCAACCTCACACAAACGTGTATTCAGCAGACAGGCAGAGGCACTGAATGGGTAAGCAAGAAAATGGCCACTTTCACAATTCAAAAATCAACTTCCCCATAAGATGTATTTTTAAATTGTGAGTTCACAGACCCGTCTCTCTAGCTGCACCCAATGGGAAATTACACCTATAAGAAATGTCAAGGCAATACCATGTTATCCTATAACAGAGACGGGCCTTGCAAAAGTGAAAACAAAACAGAATTTAGCAGTATTTCAGAAAACACCAGTACATGTCCTACCTTTTAACTACACTGCACCCTACCCATGGGGCTTCCTTGGGCCCACTATAGGGGTGACTTACATGTAGTAAAAGAGAAGGGCTGGGCCTGGCAAGTGGGTGCACTTGACAGGTCAAAGTGGCAGTTTAAAACTGAACACAGACACTGCAGTGGCAGGTCTGAGACATGTTTAGAAGGCTACTCTTGTGGGTGGCACAATCAGTGCTGTAGGCCCACCAGTAGCATTTGACGTACAGGCCATGGGCACACATAGTGCACTTTACTAGGCACTTACTAGTAAACAAATATGAAAATCATGGATAAACCAATCACCAATACAATTTAGATAGGGAGCACTTGCACTTTAGCACTGGTCAGCATTGCTAAAGTGCCAACAGTCTTATAGCCAACAAAAACAAAATGCAGCACACAGTCAAAGGTCAGAGGCAAACAGTTCAGGAATAACCCTGCAAAAAGGGCCATTTCCAATATTCACAGAATTGGAATATACATAAATGGTATTGCCTGGTCTTGTCTGGGGGGGGGGCACATAATAAGGGGGGCTACTGGGCTCATGCAGTGAAGGCTTGGATCTTTTGCCTCTTATCTATTAGGGCCCATCCTACTATAACTCTGCTCACTGTGCCAGTCCCAGCCCTTTCAGCACTTGACTCAGTGGTAGCGATGAAGAACAGTCACAGGCTTCTCAGGGAGGATAGTGTAGGGGTAGGACAGGGTACCCAAAAGCATAATAACTTGATTGTCAAGCCTAGTGCGTATCTTTATGACAAAGAAGTACTTTGATAGAGTTTACAACATAAAGCTACACATTGCAAAAACTCAGGTACTCAGAGTCTCGGGTCCAGGACAAATGGCCTATAGGCAAGGATACGCCTTCTGCTCCACCTGCTCCATTTTATGTAACTCTGGTGTGTGTCACAGGTGCAGTGCTTCCCCACCTCACAGAGTTGTGAACCCAGTCTCAGTTTTTTGTTTCATATTAAATGGAAGTCTCCACAGTAGGCCTTGGCCAGGCCTCCACATACTTCAGTTTGTGTCCTTCTCCATGTGCAGAGAAAATATGACAACAGCAGGTGCAATGGCCATCTGCTCCATTACCTGGAGCAGATGCGGCGAGGTGTGGAGAGTCTGGACGGAGTAGCAGGCAGGAGAGCTGCAGTCTTCAGAACAGCAGCCCTCTTTTGGGAATTGGCTGAAGTTGGCTGGAGGGTAGGACCTGCAAGTCTTGACACAGTGGTCCTACATTGGGACTGGTTGGTGAGTCAGCAGCTCAGTTGAGAAGATCCCCCCAAGGGGTCAAGGTGGCGATGCAGTCTGCTTTCATTCTCAAGTGTGAAAGGCAACAGTTGAGCTGCTTCTATTTGCTTCACAATTCTGCTGCAGAGGTGTAGTCTGATTAGGTGCACTTCCATTCAGTGCCTAGGTAGGCCACATAGCCACTCGGGGACGCAGTGGACAGGTGGCAAGATTGAGCAGGCTCAACTACAAAGATGTAGTCCACTAGGGCACAGGTTGAGAAAGTGCCCTAGGTTAACCAATCCAAGACCATTCAGGCACAATTGGGCATGTATCACAGGTTTGGCAAATGTCCATACTTTAGTGGTGAGGCTACATGGGCAAGTGCCACAGGCTGTAAGAGCAAGGTGAGCAAGTGCCACAGGCTTGCGAGTACAAGGGTCCTGGGGGCAAGTGCCACTCACCAGAAGACAGATTTCATCGGGCGATCTGCTTGGGCATACTTCAAAAAGGTCACAGGTCCACTGCTTCAGCTAGGGTATAATACTCCAAACCAAAAGCACACCAGTAATGCCATTGAGAGATTGTTGATGGATACTCAGCTCCGGGCTCAACTGCTTTTGTCCTAAATGGTGGTCAAGTCCTCCTGGAAGGCTGAATCGCCCTCTCTTTCCATGTCCGGGAGACAGTTCTTCCTTCAGATCTGACTCGGGTGATGTCCCCCTCAACTCAGTGAAAACGTGCTATCATACTGACACCAGCTCAAGTTGCACAGTAGTCCTCCGAGTACTCTATGGAGCCCCCCTCCTTTGTCAGAGAGAACTTGTAAATGGAATAACAAGCAGGTCAACTGCTCCCACTTTTATATAGATCAGCAGGCTGGAGATATGCAGTCTCGGTCTGCAATTTCAGAACCTGTTTGGAGCAGTTCTCTTTTCATGTGCCCTTCTTAGGCTACCTTCTAGACTCCCCATTTGCCTACAACATATTTACGAGTTTAGTGGTGCTGGGCAGCGCAGCAAGTGACCTTGCTGCGCAGGAAAAGGGTAGGAATGCACCATGCTAATCCAGTATGGCGTATTCCTGTCCTTTTCCCTTGCGCTGGTGCCATTTTGACAGCCTAGCACCAATGCAGGCACCCTTGCACCATAGTGCAAAGGTGCATGTGTTCTAGTCAGGATTGTTTTGTGCAGGAAGGAGCACCTTCCTGCACAAAAACAATAATGAAAGGATTTTTCCTCTTTCTATGTGTGCTGCAGAATATTTCTCCTCGTAACACTTCCCCTGCTGAGGTGTATCTTTTTGACGCATTCCCAGGTTTACAAGGTCTTGTAAAACTGGAAATGAGTCAAACGCCATGTGAGTTGTGTGGGAACACCATGCAATGCCCATGGAATGCCTACCCAAGGCAGAGTAATGCAACACATCGATTTGATCTCCATATTTGTTGAGCCAGGCAGACTGGCTTTGTGTCGCTTAAAAAATATGACTTAAGGTTTGCTTCGCTCTTCCACCATGTTGCGTGGTGCAAGCACAAAGTAAACCAGGTCATAAATATGTGCCCTGGCCTAGAGTAATGCTCCTACAGCTAGATCATCTCCAGGCTTAGGAATTCACAACAGAGGCACATAAACATAAGAACATTCCCCACCTGGCTAACCGCAGCCACTGATTCTGATCAGGAAGGGAGACAAAACACTGGCCTTTTATAAAGGACTTTTTACCCTCTGTCACAGAGGGGACTGTCACACCCTACACTATTGCCTCTTTCCCCACATGTGTCTATGTCACCTCACTCCAGTCTCAGGACTGTCCACAATAATGTTCCTGTGAAAGTATCCTCATGGCCAGCTTGTGAACATGAATGGGACAGAAGTTGCCAAAATCGGTTGCTTTACTCTGGCCCAATCTAAAGTGTTCGATGCATGTATCACACAGGTTTCCCACATAAATACAGGAACACATGCACAGAAATGTTAGCACAACCTTTGGGGACTAGTTTGTAGTGACAGAATTTTAAATGAGTCGGCCAGCAGCCAATCCTCGTACGACACAGATAAAAAGGCCTGCCTATGACTGTATAACCACTAAACCATGGTATGCTGTCAATACGAAAAGCATGTTTGGTGTTCCCTTCAGGGTCCAAGATCACACTTGTGGCAAGTGACAGGCCTAAGCCTTCATGCATATGCTGGATTAATGTGAGGTTAGAGCCAAAAATCCAACAAGCATTGGCAAATTCAATAGTTATCGCCTATGGAAGAGCTATTTGCTTTGCCAATGTATTTTAGCCATGTTTCACAGCAGCATGGCTGCTGTTCACCATGGCTGAAATTTAGTGTTGTTGAGGAGAGTGGTGTGGAATGTCACAGAGTTGAATAGCGAAGAGTGGAGAAAAATGTTGCGGAGTGACAGACAGTGTTGTTTACTGGAGGGGCATGGTGTGGAGTTGCGTGGAGTGGCATACACTAGAGTGGCACAGAGTAGAGTGGACCGGTGTAGAGTGCATTGCAGAGTATAGTGGCATTGAGTGCAGTGGTAATGAATTCAGCGGCACACAATGCAGAGGTGTAAATTAGAGTGGTGCATAGTAGAGTGCAGTGGCGCAGAGTGGAGTAGAGGGGTGTAGAGTGGAGTGGCATAGAGTAGAGTGGTGTAAAGTAGAGTGGCATAGAGTTGTTTGATGCAGAGGACAGTGGCCCAAAGTAGAGTAAAGTGGCATAGAGTGCAATGGTGTAGAGTGGTGCAGAATGGAGAGTGGTGCAGAGTAGCGGATAGTAGCTCAGATTGCAGTGGACTAGAGTGCAGTTGCGCAGCGTGGGGTAGCATAGAGTAGAGTAGAGTGGCATAGAGTTCAGTTGCGAAAAGTGCAGTGTTGCAGAGTAGAGTGTCAGAGTGCAGTGGAGTAGAGAGCAGTGGCATAGAGTACAATGATGCAGAATAGAGTGCAGTGACAGAGTGCAGTTGTGTAGAGTGCACTGGCGTAGAGTGTAGTGGTTAAGAGTAAAGTGGCATAGAGTGCAGTTGTGCAGAGTGGAGTATAGTGCATTGGCATAAATTAGATTGTTTCAGAGTAGAGTGAAGTGGTGCAGAGTGGAGTGGTGCACGGTAGTGTGTAATTGCATAGAGTGTAATGGCGTACAGTAAAGTGGTGTAGAGTGCAGTGGCACAGAGTGCAGTGGTGCAGAGTAAATTAGAGTGGTGTACAGTGGACTGGTGTAGAGTGCGGGGCACAGAGTTGAGTGTTACAGAGTAAGGTGCATTGGCGTAGAGTGTATTGCCATAGAGAGCAGTGGCATAGAGGGCAATGTTGAAGAGTGGTATACAGTGCTGAGTAGATCGGTGTGGCCTAGTCTGGAGTGGCGAAGAGTGCAGTGGTGTAGAGCAGAGTGGGGAAGAGTGCATTTGCGTAGAGTGGTACAGAGTACAGTAGATAGGTGTAGCGTGAAGTGGCATAGAGTGAAATGGTGCAGAGTAGAGTGGAGAGGTGTGCAGAGTAGAGTGGAGTGGCATAGAGAGGAATATTCATGGTGTGGTAGCATACTGCAATTACAGACAGCAGATTTCAAATTGAAATGACCATTACATTTGCACAGATAAACCGTTTTATTAATAAAACTATACAGCGGAGACAAAAATGTGTGGAAATTGCATCACCTAGTGTAATGATGTGTTCTCAACATATCAAAGTATTTGTTTCCAACATAGTTCACAATGTGCTCCATTTGTGTTCCTAATTCTGATATATTCTGAAATACTTATACAGTTCATGTAAATGTTGTGTGCTAGAAAAAAATAGTTCCTACCCCTAATATCTAGAAAGATTGTCACATAAATCCTCTCACTTTAAAGTCAGAGAAAGAAAAGTAAACAATCACCCTTGGAAGACAGTGTCTGACATTTGACCTCAGTCTTTGAATGCACAGCAAATGTGATGACATAAGAACAAGATTTACAGGCCTATTTACAGAAAGGGAGCACTCTGGAGGATACTGTAAATAAGGTGTGGACATGGGAAGGTACAAACTCAAGCTGGGCAGCCTAAAACTAATAAAGCCAACAAATGGAAAGCAAGAAAATGTGAGTTAAAAACCACAAAGCCTGCAAGCAACAGGCAGAATGCATTCCTAGGACATTTTTCTGAATGTCCCCAAAATGTTTTAATCAAATCAGACAGCTGTGACCAAAAAAACAGGATCTCTGAGTTGACCACTCAGGGCAGAGAACACAACCGTACACCATGCAGGGGACATCCCTGTTCCAACAGGTTTTGTCAGATATGCCTGCTAAGGGCTACCAAAGGCACAGAGCCAAACGTTTTGTTAGCGATCTCAAATACATCAGAGGCCTGTGGATCTGGGTTCCAATCCCAGTTTTGGGTTTCTGCTAAATGACGTGATTCTGTGCAAATTCCCAAATCTCCCTGTGCCTAAAAATTGTACATTTGTGAAATGTAATTCAAATGTGCAAATTCACATTTAATAGTCACAATCTTGTGTCGTTTCCCAGCAACCCTATCATTGTAGTGTTCAGCTGCCCCTGGTTTGGATCATTATTTATAAATTTCAAATACATACATACATACATACATACATACATACCTTTCTAACTGCAAATAAAGCTTTCCAAAACTAGTGATGAGATTAAATATTTAGTAAATCATAATAAAAGACAGATGTGCAGGAGCTTTAAATCTGACCATTGCTAACCAACAAACGTCACCCTCAAATAGATCTGATCTGGACCACCTAAGTATCAGCGTCTTTTACCACAAAATAGCTATGTAGAGATTGAAATTGGAATTCACGGGGAGTCCAGAAGTACGCAAAAACAGAATATTTTGTGATAACTGTTTATGAGCACACAATGTTGTATATCAATTGTGCTGTAAAATGTTTCCCCTTTTTCTTCCTAGGGAGCATATTTTCCCTAGGAAATTTGCGACTTTGTCCAACAGGAAGACAACTTCCCCTTTGAGGAATATTCTTATATACTGGCATTTTCTCACTGCCAGGTATTGTTACAGCCTTTCATCTTGTAGTGACATTTTGAGTTGTTTCTCCTCCTGTGTTGTAGCTGTGGGACCAAGTGTCCATTAGAAATACAAGTTGTTTACCTTCAGTAATGTTCTCTCTGCAGAATATTGGAGTTCCTGCAGTTACCTTGCATCCCTCCCACCTCAACTCTTGAGAAAATGTTTTGTGTTTAGGTTTTGTATTTCCTTTCGGTCTTCCTCAAAGTCCCTGGTGTTATCTACATCCCGGCGCCCCTCTATAAGAAGTTAAGCATTTTCGACTGAGTTGCAAAACTCAGACTGCAACATCATAGAGCGGAATCTGACTCATAAGCTTTGGAAGATTTTTATGAATCCATCCTGGTGCTTGGGAAGGCGTTCACTCTAAAAAAAAAATCTGATGGAATTAATGTATTCATCGCTACAAACATAACTAAAGATAAGTAACTTGATATGTAAGTGTAAATCTACCTTTTGAAAATACCAAATGTGGAATTACATTAAAATTGAAACAATTTCCCTATTGAAGTTGAACTTGGGGTTGCAATTTGCTTCTTGAATTCTGTCCATGGGCTCAGGATACCAGAAAACAATGCTTTTATATTTTAAATATAGAGTCATTATGGCTCCAAAATTGCCGATTAGCTATATCAATTTATCTAAATTCTCACACATTACCCATAACGTCTCAAAATGGTTTCCGAACAGTTATCTATATTATTACAAACTCTGCTAAATATTGGCCCAAATGTGGATGACTCCAACTCGAAGTATCAGACAGGCCTGGCGCAAAAGACATGTAAACAAGCTACAGTAAATACAAGGTGGTGATGGCGGTGAGAAGCATCTCCTCGTCATACTTGCCCCTGGCCAGCCTTGGTGGGTTTCCGAATGTAACCTGGCTGCTGTGTTGATGGTATCCAGGGCAGATAGCAAAGTAACATGGCAAGGTGGTAAGATGATAGGGGGAAAGGTTGGCCCCAGGGCCTTGGTTACCAGGACAGCCCGCAAAAGAAGATGGAAGTGGAACAAGAGGGGGATGGAATGGCAAGAGACAATGGATGAAATACAATGGCCACAAGGATCTCTCTTTTGAGCTTTACAAAAAGTAACACAAATAAAATGTTAAGGATTATGATATGGCAAGCTACAAGTTTCTTACGAAGAAGTATATATTTTCAAAAGAGAACATTGGTATTAGTGTTAAAAAATCTGGTTTTATTTTATACTTGTACAGCTGATTTATTGAGGGTTTACAATGCTCTAAAGGCGGTAATCTAAAGAGAATTGATAGCATCATAAATAATGTTAATCTATATGCCACTAGCCCCCTTAATTTGCCTCCCATGCCCACTTTTGTTTTGACGAAGAGATGGTTTGGAGATGGTCCCAAGTTGCACATGAAGCCCAACTAGTATTTCCGACTGAAAAAAACAGAAGCAGCAGAAAAGGCGAAGAAAAACTGTTGCAATTCAAAAGAAAGCCGATGAAAAGAATGGGGACTGTAGGTGACTGCACAGCAGGCAGAGATGCCTCAGACTTAGAAAACAAGGTTATGTCACAGGTTTTCAGCTCTTTGTCTGCTTGTTGAAACCCTTTGTTTCCCTCAGAATTTATATTATATCAGGTTGACCTGTAAGATGGAAAGAAAGGCTGTCTCAAGGCTGTTTCTTATAAAACACTAGAGTCTGGAGTTCGAGAGTCTTCAAAAGTTTAGTTACCCTGTGGAAAGTAGTGATCAGCCAGTTCATTAATGATGCTACATGAAGGATGTCCGCGATTGACAGGACATGGCCAAGAGTCTGAGATTGAGGAACACCTATGCGATGACCTGCTTGATCCAGCTGACCATCCGTGTGACCCTGGTGTAGACACCGTAGTATTTGGGAATGCCACAGCTGGCACCCCAGCTCACCACACCGGCCAGGAACCACCTTCCATTTGACTCCTTGCAGACGAGGGGGCCACCAGAGTCACCCTAGAGGACACGAGAAAAATAAAATAAAAAACAGTTCTATTATGATGGACGATGAGCCCTGGAACACAGAGGTTATTTATGAGGCCTAGAAATCCAGATTATTGTCTTTCCACCCCTCACTTAAAAGGCAGTTTTGAGGACACCAATTGGTTGAGTGCCCTCTATTTCCACTCAGACTATTGTCTCTCCCTCAACACTGATAATTTTCTTACTATCTCTGGTTCATGTGTTACTACATGTGCCAACTTTGTTCTTCATTTAACAGTCTGCTGCTATATTCTTAAACTGCCACCGCAAAATTCACTGCCGCTGCCACCATTATCCCACCACCATCTTGAGCCACCAATCTACATATGCAAATCATCTTTTAGATTATTCTTCTATAGACCATCATTGTACGGCTCGCATGTCACTCAGTCATTGGCCGGAAGAACAGGATAACCTGGAAGAATGGATGTATGGTCTGTTGGTCCACTGGTGATATTCAGATAATTGTCCATTTAGACTAAAGCTGTCCATCTTCCCTTGCTAAACTCCACGACAGGCAGATAAGTGTTCAACTGCACGGTTTTCTATTACTCAAAAGATCCAACAAAACCGAATTATTGATTCTAGGCACAAACAAAGATTATTGGGACAACATATACTAGTCTGGTACGATAGGCTCTCCTCCGCTTCGCTTGGTGCTATGACTGACAAAGATCTGTCCTAACACTTGCACTTTAACTCACTCTGTGGCTCTAGTTACCATACACTAAGACTGCTGAAAAGAGCAATTCATATTCTTCCAAATTCTATTGATTCTCTGAAGACTACTACCTGTGTGCTATTTAAGTTAGACTACTGTAATAGCCTGTACTTGAGCTTTACAACTGGGCTCGGATCAAGATTGCAAAGCACACATAATTCAAAATTTCGCTTTATCTGCTGTACCAGGAAATACAACTATAGATCTGAGGCTATGAGGAAACCTCAGTAGCTGTCTTAGACTATAGAATACAATTTGTGTCTATGCCTCATTCACAAGCTGATTATTCCCTTGATAAATCACATCTGACTGTACTAATTTAACCATATATCCCCTGTTGATCGTTACAGCAAGAACTACTGCAAGTATTTACAACAGAAACAAGTAGGAAGGGTGGTGGCTGCTTCAGGTTTTTAGATGTCAAATTCAGGAATCAATTGCCTTAAAATTAAGCAAATCTCACACTTCTTAACCATCAGAAAGGCACTCAGGTCTCACTTGTCGTGTTGCAGTGTTTACGTGTTAAGCTCAGTTTATTGGTTGTTTAACACCAGGATGACTTTTTGGGACCTTTACATGTACAAATCATATCGAATTTCAAAACACAGTGAAAACGTGTCTGAATTTTGCAGTTCAAAGCCATACAGGGTAAACTCTGCTGCTTCTATAAGTGCTTACAAAGCAACCGTGAGCTGGTTTCAAGTAGAGAGTTAGTTTGCTAGGCACTGCATTGCATTATATAGGTATTTAGCTAGCGCTTCCCATCGCAACTCCTAAAATATGGAAAAGTAGAAGTAGGGTAAGGTAGTTTATTTGACAAAACGTTTGTAAGTTTCACTAATGAGTTCTTTTGAATGTTTTTTGAGCAAACCACAGATCGGATTCAAAGTATCATCAAGATGCCTGTGGCTGCTGTTTTCAACTACGAAGAAGCAAGAAATGAGGCAGGGGAGGAGTACATTTAGGGTTGTGGGCACTGCTCTATTCCTGCTGTGCTGCATGAATGAGGATGATTCAGAGCAGGCACTGTGCTTTTAAAAAGATAAACCGTTTTCAAGATTTCACACTAAAGAAGCAAAGGTGGAAGTGAGCATGTATAATGCTATGTGTATTTGACCACCGACTCCATCTTGACCACTGACTCCATTTTGTGCTTAGCTTCAGGTGCCGTCACAGCGGCAGCGCAGGATTTTTTCACACAGAGCTTGTTTTTCGCACTGAACGTGTTTTTTGCTCTTCTCACCAAAGCAGGGTTCTAATGTGATAGAACATATTCTGGGGGATGTGGCTATGATAAGAGTGGGCCAGCATGAGAATGTTTTCATCAAAAAAGATACAGATCTGTCTCAGGAATGTGCATTGGGGTTTGGCCAATTCTATTGTGTTTTTGACACAGAAAAAGTACACAAGTACTGCCAGCATGTGAATTTCATAACCAAAGGGAGGGGGTTACTAGAATCATCCTCTTGAGTTGTCTAAGGTATATAAGATGGGGGAAGTTGGAACTGAGACAGAGGAGCTCGCCTGGAAGTGGACGCACAGGATCCCATTTTGGGGACGTTCTCCTGCCTCAGCCGTTCAGGGTTCCTTAGCTTGGTGCTGGCAAGGATGATAGATTCAACGCCCATGGTGATGCATTTCAATACTTAACTATTAAGCTTGGCTATATATATATATTCACTGCATATACTTATTGCTGATGTATTGCACATTTTTGTCTATCATTGTTTAACTGATGTGAGTATTTTGGCATATGCACGTGTTTCAGTACATTCAAGTTAAATGCTTATGGTCATATATTGGTGTGCTTTTGTTTGATATCTGGGAAGTTCCTTAATAAATTCATTACACCGACTGTGCTGCATTCTTTGGCATCATTTCCTCTAAGTTTAAAGAAGAGCAACACAGAATTCCCGTAACTTTGCTCACTTGACTGTCTTCCCGCAAAAGCGCACTTGTAACTAAAGTTGTCAGAAGTGATTGTAGAACAGATCTGAAAACCAAGAGTATTCAAGATAATCCAAGGCGTCTGGAAACCCTACATTTAGGGCAGGCCTTAGTGCTGGCGGCACCCAGTGAGACAGTGTTGGCGCTCCCCAATGACCACCTTCTCCACAGATTCCCTCACTACCACCCTTTAACAGTGCCTCTCAAGTATCCATAACTACTCTCTCTCTCAGATGCATTTAGTTAGTTTTGTAGCATGACTCATTTCAGTGTAGGGTGTCAGGGCACTTTACATCGCACACACATTACACAGATACAATCAAATGTGTGTAAATCAGTGTACAAGAAATGTTACATAGAGCACTAACCGATTTAGGAGTCACATGTCATCCATTCTGGTAGGGTGTATAGTTTAAAAGTGCTTAGTCTGGAAAAGCACAAACTCAGAATTTAAAATGTAACACCATGGTTGGGGGGGTTCTCTTTAATAATAAGAATTGATTTATACCCAAATGAACCCTTTTTGCAACATTAGGATAATGAAATACTGGGGAAAATATAGTGATCCTCCAATCTATACCTTGCGTAATGCATGCAGTTATTTGATGACAGTTAATAGCGTACTGTTCTATATTAGGATTTTAATTAATAAACTGTAGGTAACAAAAGGACCTCTCTGACCAAATCGGTAACACATTCGCGATATTTACACTTTGTGATCTGCGAGCTACATGCTCATTACAGGAACCATATTATCCCTTTCTGCTGCCTCAAAATTTCCACTAGAGAAACTCAAACTTTCTCCAGGCAGAACATTAATCACCAGAGTTATCTTGACATTTTTATTAATGCCTCAAATTTGCTGGGCAAGGAGCGCTGCAGCAAGGGCTTTAAAACTATAATATACCTGCAAACACAGAGTCCCTGCCCAAAGTCAGCACCCGGTGTGGCGGCACCAGTTGCACCACTCTAGAGCACTTCCTGCTTACATTCACGTAAACTGTAAAGAAGCAAAGCCTTTTCTGGTACTGGGCACTGGAGAAGATATAGCTTCCTCTTTCGAATGTTCACTAAAAGGTCTTTGGGGCCATTTTAATGAGTCTGTCACTGGAAGCGTCAGATATATGAAAGGTGGAAAATGTCTCACCTGGGATGCTCAAAATCCAATCCCAACACAGACTGAGTACTGTAGTATAGATTTATGAGTGGTGGTTGCACAGTTTTACTCATATGGATCGTCCAGTATCTTATGTTCTGTTTGTGTTCCTTTAAAGATTGTAGTTATTACCACTGTTACGGACTCTTGATGCTAAATGCAAAATCGCTTGTACAATGCACAGCACAGATGACCTGGCCAATGATGCC
This sequence comes from Pleurodeles waltl, assembly GCF_031143425.1. Classification (NCBI taxonomy): domain Eukaryota; kingdom Metazoa; phylum Chordata; class Amphibia; order Caudata; family Salamandridae; genus Pleurodeles; species Pleurodeles waltl. The sequence goes on from NC_090443.1 coordinate 333,868,493, forward strand.
TTTGGGAAGAAGAAGGTATATAAGCCTTCACAAAATTGAAACTCATCTTAAACTTTCTTCAGAATAAATAGACTGGATTTTTAGAGCTGGATTTCTTGCATCGAACCACTCTGGCACAGGGCACAAGTCCTAAAAAAGATGTGGGGGGACTAATCATGTTAGGCGGTATGCAAGTGACATCATGGAGCGTGACATGACATCAAACGTGGAATCACAGGGAGTGACAACAGAACCCATGACCTCTTAGGAACTGACATCACAAGAAGTGACATCAGATCCTAAGACCTCACAAATATGTTTATCAGGTCTAACATGAGTACACTTGAGGACATTACAATATTTAAGAAATGCTATTTTGCATCAGGGTTGTGCCAAAAAAGTGACGCAACCCTAACTCAAAATCTGGGCCTCAACTTTTACATTTATTTTTTAAAACTCTGCCAAAAAGAAATTGGAACAGGGAGAATATGCAGTACATTTGTCAAGCTTAATTGGTTGCAAAGTGTGCATTTTAAAATATCTTAAGGGGTTGAGGTACCTGCTGCATAGATCTTTGTGTGCCAACTAAATATCAGAGAATAATAATAATGGTAAGATAACTCTGGAGGTTAATGTATTTGCTGGAGAGATGTGTTTTATCTAGTCCTAGTTCTGAATCAAAGTAGCACAGTGGGTTAATATGTCTCCTGCAAGGCACATTATGTAACACTCAGATAACAGAGTTTTATTTTATGTAAATGGGTAAGTGGGTTGCTGCTTTTAATTCTGAGATTCTTTTGCTACCTGCAGTTCACAAATTGTAATTTACAGCCAGCTATGAAGGACATGCCACTCCTACACCTTGTAACTCTCACTGTGTTATGTAACACATCCTGTACATTAATTTACACATGATTTATTGTCAATGTACTAGACCCTGCATTAGGAAGAGTAGCGCTAAAGCGATATAAAAGAAATAAAACAAAATAGTAGTGTTTAAACCTAGATTCCGTCTACCTGTGTCTACCCTCAACTTGTGCCTTGGTCTGGCACCCAATCTGTGCACCTTTACAGAAGACATCATGGGAGAACCTAGAACTGTTCTGGTAAGCGAACTTTTCCTACTCCCCCTCATGTGGTGGACACCATGAGGTAATTCACGCCTTCATAAAACATTGCCTATCTCACTCTTACTCAAAAACTGAAAAGTAGCCTTGCTCTTCCTCAGCTTCTTTCCTGCAACTGAGTGAGCTTGCATGCCTTAGCTCAGTGACCTCATTCACTATTGCGAAAGCGTAAGTGTACCCTTGCACACCTTAGTCACAAGCAGTACTTCACATGCCGTTAGAAGACGAGAAGGGTCAGGACACACCTGTACACTGCATATTACATAAACCATCATCAAGTATATGTAGCACCTGAAGTCATAGGTGGACGGCTACTGGCTTACATACATGAAAATCCTACAGGAAGCCAACTGAGAAGGCAAGAGATCCAAGCTCTAATCTGTTTCCTCACTTAACCAAACTGGTCTCTTATGTGCCAAAATCAGCGAGAGCTTGGAAAAGGTATAACAATATAAAGTGTAAATAAAAAGAATGGATGTGTATAAATTGACTTCCTAATTGGAATGAATCTTTAGATCCCTCTTATACTACCATAAAACCACAGGTTGGTCGTGTACGTCTTAGAAGTCACAGGGCCTCAATTTCATCATCTTTCATTGCAATGCCACAAGCTATTTTACATTTTTTTTTATTTCATAGATGCCATTCTCCACTTTGACTTACAGCTTCTATTATACATACACGACAAATGGCATGGGTACAAGCCTTGTTGGGACACCTGTGTGTGCTGCCACCATTGAAAACAGCAGAGGAAATTACGTCACCTCACCTGACAGGCGTCCTTCTTGCCCTCTTTGTACCCAGCGCAGACCATTCTAGGAGAGATCTGGTAGCGGTATGATTGCATGCAGGCATCCTGTGGAACAAGCTGGACATCCACTTTCTGGAGCACATTGGTGATAGGACCTTTGAGGCACAACAGATAGTTTATTTCTTTTTTTAATATAAAATGTTTACCACAATATGGAAAGCACTAAAACAAAAGGTACAGATATAATAATTCAATATTTACAGAGCATTCTTCAATATATTATTTAATACGAAATGGAATCCAAAAAATAAAGATGTAAGGGTTGCTAAACAATTAGGGGCATATGTATAAAATTGTGGCGCAAGTCACCTTGCTGCACTCTGTCACAGGGAAAGGGCAGGAATACACCATATTTAAGGCAACACAGCACATTCCTGTCCTTTTCCTTGCGCAGGCGCACAATGGGCTGCCTAGCCCCAACACAATGCAGGCACCCTTGACCATGGTGCAAGGATGCCTGCATTGCATGCAGGATTGTTTTTGTGCAGGAAGGTGCACCTTTGTGCACAAAAAGCAATCCCAGGAGGCTTTTTCCCCTTTCTATGTGTGCGGCAGAATACACTTTACACACACACACATATATATATATATATATATATATATATATTTTTTTTACAGAGGGTGGAGAATCCAGCATGCACATTCCAAGACAAAGTAAGGTCAGATCTATGTATCTTTTCAAAAATGAAGCACGTGACTGTTTCAAGCAACTGCCAGTATAGAACACCATGGGGCTGGAAACCTCTGGATTCTTAAAAGGATGCTTTTTAGCTCTCTCGGTGTTAAGTACATCAGGCTTTCATCTTCATTTATATGCATATTAGGCAGAAGTTTTGATATTAGGGTTTCGCATTGTATGGTTGGAAAACAGTTTTTTTGTAGTCTTTAATTAAAGTAAATGCCTCTGACGTGTGTTTCTGGATTCTTATATATTTGGATTTAAAATGTCCCAGGTTCCCACACACAGCTGGAAATTATCCTAACATTTATTAGTATCAATTAAGATTTTACAATGAAGAGGCATAATTTTCTCTAATCATCCTATGGCAGTAACTATATTAACAACAGTGCAACCAGAACGCATTGCAACATAAGGGCAAGCAATTTTGGAAAGCCGCCTGGTATAGAGTGCAAACTTCTTTTCACACCAGAAACTGATCTACTGGACTGAATTCCAAGCACAACAGTAAATCCCCCACTGCCAGTCGAAATCAAGAAAAGCAAAATTCAAGAGTCATCAGTTAAGAAGTGCCTGAAAGTGATCTTATTCCTTCCAGAATGTGTGTAGATGCCCATCCTTGGAATTCTGAGGAATTAACCTATGAATTAGGGACAGGCACGGGCTTTTCTGTACTTGTTCTGTTAATGAAACATCTTGACACCTTCCCAAGCACACTATACCAATGACTGCTGATAAAAGGATGTCTGGATACTGACCAAATAGGCTGTACAGGGTATTCTTTGCTGTACTGTAAAGCCATAGTTTCAGTGCCATCCTGACATAACCAATTACAAGGGTGAATTACAGTGGAGAAATATTTAAAGAAGGCCCCAATGTGTTCTGAAATATGGTCACAAATGAAAAGAGCTACATTTATGAATTTACTTTGTATTGTTACAAATGTTGTGGTCAAAATACCAATTGCTATATACACATAGAAAAACAACAGACCTTTCTGGTCCCTTGCTCAGAAAGACCATAAATTATAGATTCTTATCTGAAGAAGTATTTTCCAGATGGGTCATATACTGTAGGTTCATATGATTTTAAAATTCGTCCTTGTGGAAGGGGCTAATCCTGGATCTGCCACATGCCTCTGATGGGAGGCACTATTTTAAAAACTTGACATTTTACATAATATACCCACAGTGTGAAAAAATTGATAGTTTATTTATAAAAAATATTGAAATAAATTGTGTTACCATAAAATTGTTACATTTACATTGTGGAAATATCATTGATTTAAATATAGCAGAAAAAGAATATCATTCTTTAGTGTTTTGTTCAAATTTGTTGTCAAGAATATCATTGTATATATCAACAGATGTAATCTTTTTTTCTACAATTTTTGTTTTCTTATTTGTAATACTATTTAAAATGGTTAAATGATCTAAAAGAAGGATGTGTTTACAGGGGAATGAGGTGGTTAGTTTTATAAAAGTTAACTTTTTTAATCCGAAATTTTCACATTTTTATTGAGAATGTATATTCTTTGTTAAAGTATTGAATTATATTATTTGACTAGTTTTTATTTGTTTAGTTATATTTAAATGCGGTGTTGTGGAATTATAGTTATATTTTCATGATTTTAAAGGGTTTGTAGAGGAAAAGATGGAGACTTTTTTGATCATTATTTGGAAATGAAGTCTAGTATTTTTTAATGTTACTATTTTCTATAACATTAAAAAATAGGCTAAATGTTTAATACGTTTTATTTGTTTAATTTGTTATATTAAATAAAATGTTAAAAGTTAGTGGATGTTTTGGATTTTTTTATAAATTTGATATATGTTGGTACTTATGTTATATTTAATGGCAATTTGTAAAAAATTATTAAATATTTATTTATACTCAGTTATTTTAATTTATAAATGTTTAAAAAAATATTGATGTCAGTATTGAATAGTTTATGTTTACTCTATTTTTTAAATTATATTTTTAAATATTTATTTTTGAATACCTGAATTGTTATAATTGTACTTATGCTTAATTTGTGGAATTTATATTTAAAAAAAAATATATAAGTACACACACACACACATATATATATATATATATATATGTATATATATATATATATATATATATAACTCACAAATGCCTGACACCCGAGGCTACTTTATCGGTGGCGGTCCAGGCGTGGATCCAGCTCTCCACAAATATAAATGCAATTCCTCCAATGATATATAGAAGAATGCTCGGACGACAAGTTAAAGTCCAAAAATACTTTAATACCAGTTGCTTCCTCCCATACAACGCGTTTCAGCCATAGCATTGCTCACGTACAAGTTGGAGGTTTACTATACATATGCTGTTAAATAAATTTCACCATGCTACATGATACTTTGGTTGGTAATTGTAAACAGAACGGCACAGTATCTTCAGAGACCTGTAAGGAGCTTCATTTGTTGTTGTGTCTGGGGTAGTATAATGTTTCTATTATTAGTTTGTAGTGTTTTGCCACTTCAGTTACTGGGACATAAGTAAGGGCAATTATTTTATTTTGTGTCATGTGCAAATTTAGTGTATGTTGATTTTCAGCAATTAAGTGTCAGTTTTTGCAGTTGTCTATATATACTTTTTCTAAAATGGTAGTAACAGCCCTGTATAGCTGTATGTGGGCAAAATTTTATAATAGTAGGAATTATTGCTTGCTCAAAGCCAAATATTGTTTGGGGAAAGTAACTGTTAGGAAAGTGGTTTATTATATCGTGTGGTTGTGTGATTTCACATAGTAATAAAGTCACAATTCTGTATCCGGTCCAGACAGATTTGCAGGTAAAACCCTACCTCAGTTGTAGCTCAGAGCAGTCGAGTTTTATCAAAGGAAAACATATAAAGCATTTAGGAGAAGCAAAATAGTTGAATAAGAAGAAAATAGAACACAATAAAAATCCAACATCAATTTATTAAACTAGGTTGTATTTTTATCTTTAAATAGACACCTCAACAACAAAAGTCCACTGGAGAGTTCCGATATATGAATTTTTAAATTAACAATAAATCACAGCTGTTCATTTAGCACAATAAATCATTGTAATCTACAGTGACTCGCACTTAGGGTTAGCCACAACATGTAACTCTTGTGGCGACAAAGGCACTCTTGTGGCGTCCAACGTGAGCAGGGAGCCAGTCACAGGGACCAATAACAGTTACCTCACAAGGTAACTAGTTTCCAGTCCTGTTCCAGGGTCTATGTCTGAACCATCATAGGAATCAATGGAGTGGTCCTGATGCAAGAAATGCAGGATGCTGAAGATGCTTCAAGGATGCTGAGTCTGTGTCGAGGGTCTTCCTGTGACCATTCCTCCGACCAGGAACATGATGTGGCTACTTTGGCCTCTGGGGTCCATTTCCTATCAAGTCCTGGTGCAGTCCAACAAAAAACAGTTGACACTAGTCTCAAGTTAAAGTGAAACCAACAGTTTCCTTTGGCTTGCTGTACCTTCCATTCTGGGTATCCAAACCTCAGTCCGATGACTGTCCTGGGTGCAATCGACTCGGGTGAAACTTTTGAGTTGAGACTTGGTCTCTGGGGCTGCACCTTGTCATCCAGTGGTAAGCAGGCTTCTTGGAGCTGACCTCTCAAAGGTACAGGTTTCTCAGCTTTTATGGCCCTGTGGCTGCAACAGGAAACCAGCCAACTAACTCATGGAGTCACCTTTTTTGTTTTGGGCACAGGGACAACGTTTCCTCGTGCGGGACAACAGGCACAGTCCTTTCTTTGCCCATGAAGCAGCAGGTGCGGTCCAGTCTTTGGGGAAACCTGTCATTGCTGTGCTCAGGGAAGAGCAGAACAGTGCTTCTTTGGTCCTCTCTCCAGTTCAGAAGTGATCTCAGGTCTGGATGCCAGGGGTGCCACTTTTATGCCCATTTCTTGCCCTCAGCGGAAATGACTTCTAGGTGATGATCTACAAGGGCCCCTCCAGTCAAGTGATCACTTCCTGCAAAGTGTGGCTTAGCTAGCCCATAATGCACCATTCTGTTCACTCTCAACATGGAAGAACTCTTTTCTTGGTGTGTGGAGCTCCCTAGCCTATCCCAGACATGTGGCTACCTAGTGGCTACATGCCCACGGAAAAAAACAGTTTGGCAACAGCTTTTCCCCCCTGTCTGAGATGCTAGCCTGTCTGCTAGGAAAAAGAGCATCCTTTCTCATGTGTGGCTACCATTTGCCCTTCAAAGGCAGCTTTCCCTTTGAAGCTTGATTTTGGGCTTACTACTTGCTTGACCATCCTGCCAGAAGGAGGTCACATATCTTCCATTGGCAGGCACTTTGGACCAGATAACGAGGCTGGTGGTCCGAAGAACTCCAGCCTTGTGGTAGCTGACAAGACTGCTGCGGCTGTGACAGTTCAAATGCCGCATTATGAGGTTGAAGAGCAGACCCGGCAATCTCCAGCTGTCCCTGCCAGGATCTCAGCTCCAAACTGGCTTATGGCAGTGCAGGTTGCAATCAGCCAGGGTGGGAGTGAAGTCAGCACCTCCCAGCTGATTGCAACCCTGTTCTCTGCCAGCCTTTTCATGGTGGTACCACCGCCATGAAAAGGTCGATGGAGAACAGGTGCATGGGGCCACCGGGGGCTGCAGGGGTCCACCTACCTAGCACCCTTGAAATGTGCTCTATCTGATGTTTAGAGGTTGCTGGTGCCCCCTGTGTATGGCATTATTGCTGGCAGCTCTATTATGAGGGAAAGTCATAATGGGGCCAGTGGGGAGGTCAACTGCATGGCGACGACCACCCAGTCGGGAGTTTGGCAGACGGGTGTTTCTGTTCGCCAAACACTCAATCAGCCCCTTTGTGTACCTTCCTGAAAGTCATTCCCACCTCTCCCTAGGAGGGTAAAAGGCTGTGTCAGGCATAGCAACTTGTGTGAAAACATAAACGGTCACTGGAAACTTTGGATAACATATTGGCAACTTTCTACAGTTTACATTTGTAAAAAAGTTACAATACACTGGGCTGGAGAAACAAGTCAGGTCTACTGCAATGATTCTTTTGATAGCTTGAAGCATTATATTTAGGAGTCCCATTCAGAAGTTAGCACCACTGGGTTGTCAGCATGTAACTCTGTACTTGCCAATGGGGCTACTAGCCTTTTCACAGTAAAAACAACTATGCAGAGTATCTACTGCCAGGGCATGAATAGTTACAAAATCACATTGATATCAATACATGCTCCCTGCCTTTAGGGTTCAGTAGGCGTTCTTGGGGGTGGCAAATATTAAAAAGGAAGGTTTGGGCTTCAACATTACTTTAAAAGACAAAGTTGAGTTAGCAGTTTGAAACTGCTCTACCAGCTGGCAATGGCTGAGTGGGAGTCAAGCTTTGTTTGTTCATACTCATGGTGGCACATCAGTGCTGCAGCCCTCAAGGACCATTTTAACTTACATGCCCTGGATAACCATAGTACCATATACTAGGGACCTATAAGTAAGTTAACTTAAGCCTGTTCGGCAGGACTTTTGCCCTCATTACGAGTTTGTTGGTCCGAGGTCTGCCATGGTGGAGATGGCGGTTGCACCGCTGACGGCCTGGCGGAGAAGACCGCTATAATATGACCATGGTGGTGTTCCCAACAGAACACAGCCAAAACACCACCAGTACCGCCAGTGCAGATGGACTGCCGCAGATGACGACATTAATCTTCAGTCCGGCGGGGACCATGTTGCCGCTGAGGATATTATAAGGTTGCACACCGCCAGGATTTCCGGGGTGGTCAGATTGCCACCAAAACCCTGGTGGAAATGACTTGTATAAAAAAAGACACTCACCTTTAGGAGCACAGACACTTCTGGAATCGCCATGAAACCTGAACTTGAAGTCTTCCCACTGCTCCTGATGGCACTATGACTCCAGAACCAGCGACAAAGACAACAACCATAAGTACACCCACCTAGCACACACTGGAGTGAAGGTCATCAGTACACAGGCACACACAACACACACAACCGGAAAGGCTAGCGATGGCCACACATACACGCAAATGCCCATTCCAACACACCAACATACACACGCAGACTATACACACCACGGCCAGCATACACATGCCATACGCACCCCCCCCACACACACACACACACACTGCCACTGTCTAACACAATCATACAGAGTCACACAACGATATCACAACCGCAACCACACAAACGTATTGGCAAGGAAGAACACAGCACACCTCCACATGACAACACATAGTAGCAGCAACACGTAACAACCGCACGCAACCAATCAATACCAAAACACTGCCATACAACGTGTCAGATGTCACACCATGTCCACACAACGCACATTAAATATCCATCACCACAAACATGGACACACACACAAAAACCATGTCACACAACACCATCACAACAAATCACACCAAGTAAAATGCACAAGTTAGCTCCACAACTCATCTGCAACACAATTGCATCACATACACATAACACACACAAACCAAATCGCACAAATACAACACATCCATGTCGATGGAAAGGCAGGACAAATATGTAACCATCGAAACCAACATGCAGTTGCCCCATATATATTATGGTGAAACTAAAAAGCTCACCTATATACAAAACAGGCCAACTGGCCAGTCCAACATGTACATGTGCCCCAGGCACATATGGCAAGCATCACTGTCCCAACTTGACTTCTGACTGCAAAGTGATCTCCACATGGTAGGAGCATCAAGAGGGCAGGCACCACAAGGGTGAGGGGGGATAGCATTGGTGGGGGTTATGGCTTGGGAGGGGGGTCCTTGGGCATGGGTTTTGGTTTAGGCGGCAGGGGCTTTGCTTTCTGATTTGTATTTGGGGTCGGATTGTTCACTTGGACTTGGAAGGGTGACCTTGGATTTGGGGAGGGGTTGATTTTTTTTGCAGGGGAGGGGCATGGGCAACTCCAGAGGTGGCAGGGGAAGACTGGGAGGTGGAAGGGCTGGTCTCAGGGAGGGACACAGGGCACTTTAGGGAACCACAGGGTGGGAGGGTGTTAAGGAAGAGGGAAAGCTCATATAGGAATCTTTTCTTAGGGGCACAAGGACAGTCATGGGAAAAGCGTTTGGAAGTGGAGGGAAAGGGAGTGGTTGTGAGATGTGTTTTTATAGGTGTCTTGGGTGCAGGTGCATGGGATGAAGGAATGTGTGTGCTGGGTGTCTGTTGGGTGGGTGAGTGCTGGCGTATGAGGTGCAGGGAGTTGCCACGGTGGATGAGTGACTGTCTGTTGGGGTGGTGCTTGCAGGTAAGGTGGATGCGCTGTATGTGGGGGTGTTAGTAGTTGTGGTGAGTGTGCATGTGGTGAATGGGGTGGATGTCTGTCGGTCTGGAAGTGTTGTGACTGTGGGTATGATGGGACATGTATATCACTCGTTACATGACTGTTCACATGTCCATTCATGGACACTGGCCTTTCCTAACAGTTGTACGTTACTTTTGTTGGATCATATCACCTGTGAGCTAGTGTGAAAAGGCAATGTGTTTTTGGAGGTTGTGAATGTGGCATGTATATTGTTTTCCCATGCCACTTGACAATTCACACTGGGGCCGACTACAATGTAGTGCATATGTGTTGTGTGTGCCATCATGACTCCTATCCTGATGGTTGTCCCTGTCTTGATCTATTTGCAGGTCGCTTTAGTGGAGCTACTCTGGTGTCTGCCTGAACTAGTGGCTCCCATGAGAAATGGATTTTGGAACGTCTGAGGTACATTGTAACCTGCTGGTGAATCCTCGCTCTTCTGTCCTTGTAACAGACCTATGGTGAATGTAGATTGATACATTACTTTGTGGTGAACACACATTCAAACATGTTACATTAAAGACACAAATGCAGTAGCTGTTTTCTGTGGTGTTTATTGTGCTTCTATTGTCCAATAGGTGACTAGTGGGGGCATGGTGGATGAAATCACCAGAGTAGGTGCCCCAGCTGTAGGTAGTACAGATCCAGTGTCCAAGGGCCAATGGAATAATTGAGGCATGACATTGGAATGGAAGCCGTCGCCCCCTGGATGAGGAAGAGCTGTCTCAAGCTCAACTCAGACAAGGCCGAGCTCATCATCTTCGGATCTCCACTTCAGCCTGGGATACTCCTGGTGGCTCACATCGCTCAGCGCACCGCCTACTCTGGCTGACCACGCCGGCAACCTAGGAATCATCCTCAATTCTTTTCTATCAATGACCGGACAGATAGATGCAGTCACCTCTTCCTGCTGGCACACCCTCTGCCAACTGTGCAAAATCTTCAAATGGATCCCGGTCGACTGCCGCAAGATAATCACGCCATAGCCACAAGCAAGCTTGACTACAACTCATCCAGAACGCCGGCGCCAGACTCGTCTTGAACCTCCCCCGCCAGGAACACATCTCCCAAAGCCTGAGGATCCTTCATTGGTTCCCAGTGGAGAAGCAACTCGACTTCGAACTACTCACCCACACCAACAAGGCCCTTCACAACATCAGACCAACCTACCTGAACCATTGCATCTCATTCCATAACCCCGCCAGATCGTCCGCTCCGCTGAGCAGGTACTAGCCACCAACCCACACATCTGGAAAACCACCACCGGAGGAAGATCTTTCGCCTACCTCGCAGCTAAGAGCTGGAACAACCTGCCCACACACCTCAGACAAAGCCTATCACTCACCATCTCCAGGAAGAACCTTAAGACATGGCTCTTCGAATGAGGCCCAGACCCACCACCAGCGCCTTGAGACCCCCACGGGTGAGTAGCTGCACTTTATAAAAAATGATTGATTGATTGATTAGCCTGTCAACAGGGTGTCTCAGTTGCACACAAGGGAGAATGTTCAGGTGAGGGTCACATCCTGGCAGTGGATTTCGTCTTGGTATCAGCACCTGCAGGATGTCTTGATGGACCACCACATTTGCAGGGGGTTCCTCAGTAACCGAGGGAGGGGTGCCAGTGGCCTGTGGTTCCTCAGGCACGGCCTTCATTACACTAGCTGTGGCAGATGTCGAAGGCTCTGTTGTTATGTGGCTAGTTGAAGGGGCTGGTTGGTGGGTGGAGGTCGCACACAGGATGGTGGTGAGTTCCTTTAGCACCCCTGCAATGGAGGCCATGGTGGCAATGTGAGCCTGCCACTGCTGCCTGGCCTCCTGGTGGTTTTCCCTTTCCAGCATCTGGTTTTCCAGCAAGATGGTGAGTGTCTGACCCATCTTGTCCTGGTATTCATATTATGCTCCCAGGACATGGGAGATGGTTTCCTGGTCATTTGAGTGCCTTGGGGGTCCCATCCTTTGGCCCACAGCATCCCTCCCATGCACCATTCTCCCCCTGTGCCTGTGCCCCTGGCACAGTGTGCCCACTCCCAGTTACACCAGGTCCTTCTGCGTCTTGAGTGTGAGGGGTTGACTCTGGTCCCTGTACTGTGGGGACACTGCTGACTGAACAGTCCTTGGGGCACAGGTGTGGGGACGAGGGGTTGCCTGAGCTGTTGATGCCACAGGGTTGGGGGGGTCTGATGTGGGCAGGGTGAGGCTGGTAGTGGTGGACTGAGCAGAAATCCCAGATGGGCCAGGTAAGTTGTCACTGTCCAGACATCCAGAGGCGTAGTCCTCACTGGGGCCTTCATCCTGGGAGGATTGGCTGTCACGGGCATCCTCTGCATGGTGGCAGTGGCAGGGGTACCTCTGGATGGAGTGAGAGTGAGTTACATAGTGGAGGTGTGATTGGTATTGACATTGTATGATGCATACTGTGGCTTGACTTGTATCCCAGTTATGACAATGGCACATGGTTCCAATTTGAGGAATGAAGATTACATTGCTGCCCTTGCCATGCCAGTGGCAACATGCAGTGGGTGTAGCAGGTGCAGTAGTTAGCATTGCAGGTGTTGCACTGTGACGTTGACATTTCAGATTGTCATGTGGCTGGGCAGGGGCATTGTGGGAGGTGTAGTGATAGTTCTTGATTGTGGTATCCGTGCACTGGACTGGGACTGTGTGGTGATATAGTCTGGGTGGTGGAGAGGCATGTAGGGGAGACCCATTTAGTGACTGAGTGGGAGGTGGAGTAAGATATAGGGTGACTTGGGAGCGATGGGTGGTAGGGATACATGCTGGACAGGAGTACTTGGTGCGAGGGGAGTGTTAGTGACTTACCAGAGTCAAGTCCTCTAGTTATTCCAGCCAGGCCCTCTGGATGACCAAGACCTCCTCCTACGATGCGAACTCTGGGGGTGGAGGTGGCGGCCCACTGCCAGTCTTGTTGATGGCAATCTGATGTTGTGATGCCATGGAATGCACCTTCCTCCTGTAGGTCGGTCCACCTCTTACTGATGTCCTCCCTCGTATGTGGATGGTTGCCCAATGAATTGACCCTGTTAACGATTATCTGCCATAACTTAGTTTTCTTGTCTATGGATGTTTGCTGGACCTGTGCTCCAAACAGTTGTGGCTCTACACTGATGATTTTATCAACCATGACCCTCAACTCTTCGCCTGTGAAGCGTGGGTCTTTTGACGGGACATGGTGATTGTATTGTGAGTGGGGGGGGTGCAGTGTGCAAGGGTGCAGTGTAATGTGCTTGATGGGGTGGGGGGTGCTTGGTTGTGTGTGCTGGTTGTTTTGTGGTGTTTGTGTGCTGTGTTGAAATGTTGTTTGTGTAGTTGTGTGGTGTGTGCTGAGTGAGATGTCTAAAGGTGCCTATGGTGTACAAGTGCAAAATTAGTTTGTTGTTCGCTCCTTGCTATCTGTGATCATCATTTGAGTTGCAAAGGATTGTGGATTTTGTGGGGGGGTGTTTTATAGTGGTGTGTGAATGTGCGTCAGGTGTGGGGTTTTCGAACTGTCCATTGTTGTGTGGTGTTCTGGCTGAGGTTTGTTTTTCACTGCGGCGGTTCGCACCACCAATGTTTTTTCACCGTGCTATGATCACTAGGCTGATTTGTGTATGGTAATATGGAGGGCGGAATGTGGTCGCTTGGCAGTGCAGGTAGTGCGACTGCCTATCTCCTGCCCTCGGTCATCCTGGCGATTTCGGGTTTGTGGCTGTCTTTTGGCTGTGGGCTATGTGTGACTCGTAACACGGCTGGCAGGATACCGCCAACATTGGCGGTCTTTTGGCACCCGCACCAGCAGCGTTCTTGCAAAAAAAACGCCAAACTCGGAATGAGGGCCTTAGTGCATTTAGAAAATCAAAAACCAAGCAGCTGCAATTAGTCGAAAAGCTTTGAGGTGATCATGCAAAAAGAGGCATTTCTTTACACTAACTGTTAGCTTTTAATTTGACTTAAATTAGTAGCTTGTGGTGTCTAGCACTTTGGTAAAAATGCGTAGACTAATGGTATGTTCGTGTCATGGTATTCTCAGTGTATTCACTGATATTTGTATCTTGGTATCTTTTTGCAGGGGTTTCTGTGGTTGCTTTTCTAGTTCTGGCCAGAAGTCATTTTGAATTTGGGATACCCAGGAGTTGGCCTGTAACATTTGGTATTATGCTTTTCTTTTTCAAATTGTTCCAGTAGAGATCGTGTAATACATTTCTGACTTCAATTTCTACAATGTTTGGGGGATGACTATGCTCTGTCATTTTCCACAATTTCATGTTTTTGTCATAGGCCTCTTGTAACATGCATTATAATAATACTTTGCAAATGCCCTGTGCGTTTTCTCACTGCTTGCACGTTCTTTGCTTTAAGTATAGCTTATATGATTTCATAACAATTTTCCTTTCTGAACCTTCATATCTGTGCCTCTTTCCAAAATTTAGGGCCTCAAGGTGGAGGTCAGGACTGCCGCTGCTGTGGCGGTCCAACCGCCACATTAAGACCCTGCTGGTCAGACCACCAGGAATCTGCCATCTCCGCCAGGATCGGTGATCCCGATGAGTTGATGATGGGTGGAGGTCGCAATCCGCCAGGGCAGCGCTGCAGGCAGCGCTGCCAAGCAGGTTATGACCTTGTTCTCCGCCAGCCTTTTGATGGCCGTTTTATCACCATGAAAAGGCTGGGGGGTCCCTGCGCTGGTGCTGCACTTGGCATGGGCAATGCAGGGGTCCCCCTGCCCAGCACCCTTGCAATGTTCACTATCTGCTGTGCAGACAGTGAACATTGCAAGGGTGCTTGTGCACACTGCAGGCGACAGCATTGCCGCCGGCTTGATTTAGAGCCAGAGACAATGCTGCTGCCTGTTTCCCGCTAGGCTGATGAATGGAAACCTCCGTTTCCACTTGTCACCCTAGCAGGAAACTCCTAGTAGGTCTGGCAGGGTGGTTGCCACTACGGTGGCAGCAACTCTGTCGGGAGTTTAGCGGATGGGCTATCCCGTCCGTCAAATTAGGCCTAATCTGTGGCTTTTTGAATATTTAAATAATTATTAAATTTGAATAATATTTTTATGCAACATTATTATTTAAAGAAGCTTTACATTGTTGTTACATTCATACTTACCGATTAGATTAATTTATATTGTTTCAGAGATGTTTGTTGAACTTTAATGTTGGTGAGAAATTATGGTCTAGGAGCTTGATTTTTTTCTGCTGAAAAAGGTTTATATGCTAGTGTAGCATTTTTGATAATAAAATATATAATTCTTTTAGGGGTTTATTTTATTTTTGGTTAATTCTTAAAGAATATAGTGGCTTGCTTTTTTAAAACATATTTATACTTACTTGCTTTTTTAATGATGTTTGTCAAGTTTTTCATTTAAGAATTATGTTATTTTTTACATTTAGCTTTGTTTTGAACTATATTTAAGAAACGTAAACAGAAAGGTGTCCATTTCTTACTTAGTTTAAGTAAAAGATTTGTTACTTAGAAATACCTAATTTACTTTATTTTACTTAACTTGGAGAAAAATCTGTTTCCTTCTTTGGAGGTGGCTTTTTCTTTTTTTTCGTGTCAGCAATCAGGCAGAATGGCACTTTGTGGTTTTTGCTGTAATTTGTAATTTCTTGCACATTTTCATGGCCTTTTATACTCTGACTTTACTTATTAAAGTGCTTATTTTGGTAATCAGTTTTAAGTTTAATTCCATTGGTTGTTTTGTTTGCTGTTTGAAGTTGTTTTGGGTTTACTTGTTACTTGGTGGATGCTAATTGGAGTCTGTGTTATTATGCATGTATATGCTTTGGTATTTTTAATGAAAAGCAATTCATGTATTTAGAATAGTTATATATAAAATGTGTTTTGTATTGTTATATTTTTCATTATAATTTTCTTTTAATAATGGTTTTGTGTTATTTAGCATGTGTTTATTTTAATAATATATCTGGCATTTTTAAATAATAGGACTATTTTAAATCATGTTTAGCTTTCAAAATAATTAATATATAGTTTAATATGTATGTTTATCATGTGCCTCTTTTCAAACTAATAACGTAGTGCCCTTCATTTATTTAATATTTTACTTCTCTATTTAATAGTAACATGATTTAGACTGTCAATAGCTTAGATTTTGATATTTGTGCAGTGTTGTATATTTTTAATGTTATAATGATATTTCATGTACCTTTAGTTTTGTTTTCGATATTTAGGTATTTTTAGATTTTTTTACAGCAATATTTCTGTAGTCGATATTTGTGTATTTCTTGTTGAAGTATAGAGTTGCAATATGTTTGTAGACAATATTTTATTGACAATATTTGCGTATTTTGATTTTGTTTTCCTCTATATTTTGCCATAGAAGCAACACTAATAAAGCATGGAAAAAAAAGTTCTAACATGAACAATCCACAGACAAGGTACTAAAATACTTGCTGGCTATCAGTCTTTAATAGGATAATGTTAAAAATTGGGTCTCTAGATGGCAGAGGTATGCACCATGTCCAAGAAGGGACCACAGTCCTAGTCAGGGTAAGTCACAACACAATCCAAATTATCTTGTGCTCACTCTCTGGTAGATTGGCACAGAGAAGGCAGGCTTAACTCAGAAGGCATTGTATAAAGTATTTGTGCAATAACTTATACAGTAACACAGTGAAAACACCACAAAAAGTACTCCACACCAGTTTAGGCAAATAGATAATGTTTAGCTGAATAAAATAAGACCAAAATGACAACACTTATACGAACAAATCAAGATATGACTTTTTAAAGCATTCAATGAGTCTCAATTCTTAAGAATCAGTGGTTGTATCCTTTTAACACATAGTACCAGGGATGCATCAAAAATAATGACAGAGAGGGGCCGCAGAGAAGGAGATGGGTTGGAAAGTAAGGCAATGCGTTGGATTTTCTGAGGTATGGACGATGCGTTGTTTCTTTCCACACAGCAAGGTGATGTATTGATTTCTGGGAGCGCAGCCCTAGTTCCTCACTGCAATGTGGGGATATTTTGATGCCCAGGGACGATGCGTTGAAAATCCAGAAGGCATTGGTAGGAAGAAGCAAGTTCTGCGTCCATCTGGTAGGTGAAGCGGTGGACCTAAACCAGCACCAGTGTTGCCTCAACACCCAAATTCCTAGGTTTGTTATATAGGAGATCATTCTCCCAGTAGATTAGGTGATCCCCAGAGGCTTCACCTGCTGAATGGGCTGATGCCTGTTGCCTAAAGCCCTCAAAAGTGGGACACTCTTTCTACACTTTACAAAATTCCTCCCTGGTGGGCCCACCGTCAACTTCCCAGTCAGTAAGCTCCAGTAGGTCACCTACGACAGCAATGTCCTCCCTGGTTTGCTCAGGTGCCTCCTCCTCAGGAAGCCCATCAACCTCCACCTTGGGAACTTTAGGGACCAGTTTCCTGTGCCTCTTGCCCCTCTCCTTGGCAGCTGTCTGGGCCACTCTTCAAGGCTCCAGACACCCTTGACTCCCCTGGCAGCCATGGACCTTATGGTCATACAGACCCACTCAGGCAATCCCATCATCTCCAAGTGAGACCTGAGCTCTACCTCCCTCCAGGTAGTGTGCTCCAGTTCATTGCCTAACAGGCAATCTATAGGCATGGCAGGGTTCACAGCTACTTTCAGAGTACAGGTGACTCCCCTCCACTCAAATGGAACCAGAGCTACCGGTAGATGGCTCTTTCGATTGTTGCTGACTATGACTTGGTGGAATGTGTTCAGTAGGACCTGCTCTGGTGACACCGGCTGATACCTGACAGTTGTCATGCTGGCTCCTGTGTCATGCAGAGCCTCCACCTGTTGCCAATTAATGGTGACCCACTGCCTATACATGAGAGTATTGGCAGGCATGTGGGCTTTTGGCACCATACCTGCATCCCCCAGGGACACTAGTGTTACCTGTCTGTTCCCCAAAACTATCTGGGACTATCTCCTCCCAAAGCGCTACACAAGCGTTGATTTCTGGGAGCGCAGCCTTGGTTCCCCACTGCGATGTGGGGATATTTTGATGCCCAGGGTTGATGTGTTGAAAATCCAGAACGTGCTGGTATTAAGGAGCTGGTGCTGCGTCGATCTGGTAGCTGATGTGGTGATTTTCCAGCTGCAGGGAAGGCACTGAGTTGATTTCTGCAGGTGTTGCTTACATTTTTTTGACGCACCGGATTCTCTTCTCTTTGGTGAAGTCTTTGCTGGCACTGAGAATTCAGAATAGGGGGCAAGCTCTATTCAAGCCGTTGAAGAGTACTTGTGGAAGAAGGCAGAGTCCTTCCAGCAGGGTCGGGGGCCAGCAGGCAACAGGGCAACAAGCAGGAGAGCAGTCCTTCCAGCAAAGCAGCCCACATAAGCCCTTTGGGCAGCCAGGCAGTCCCTCTGACACAGTCCAGTTGTAGGTCCAGAAGTGTCTAATTTGGTGGGGTCCGAGTCCAGGTATGTATACCCAAAGTGCCTTTGAAGTGGACGAAACTTCAAAGAGTGGTTTTGAAGTGCACAAGTTGCCCTTTCAACCTGGCCCTATCTGCCACGAGCCCTGTGGTGGGTTATCAGTCTTTTACGTGAGGGCAGGCCACTAGCCTTTGAAGTGTAAGTGAGAGACCCTTCCTGCCTGGAGAAACCCATCTGTATGCAGATGAATGTAGATGCGGTTGAGTATCCTGCGTTTATGGCTGTGTGGGTGGAATGCACAAGGGGAGCTGTCAACTAGCACAGACCAGACATAGATTTGAGACAGGCTGTAAGGCACAGAGTGCAGAAAGGGCAGAGAAATGACTAATTCCTAAAAGTGGTATTTAGAAAATAGCAATGTAAAATCCAACTTTACCAGTAAGTAGGATTTCTCACTACCATTCCAACCATACCAAAGATGATAAGGCTACTCATCTTAGATCAGAAATTACAACTTAAAATGATATAAGGGAATTTGTAATGCTGGCCTATGAGAGGAGCAAGCTTCACAGTAGTGAAAAACGACTTTGGGAGTTTTTCACTACTAGGACATGTAAAACGCATGTACATGTCTTTCCTTTTACTTACATAACGCCCTGCCCTATGGGTTACCTAGGGCCTAACTTCCGGGTGACTTATATGTAATAAAAGGAACATTTAAGGCTTAGCCAGTAGTTTTAGATGCAAAGTTGAAATGGCAGTGAAACTGCTACACAGGCCTTGCAATGGCAGACTTGAGAAATGGTTAAGGGGCTACTTATATTACAACCAGTGGTGCAGGCCCACTAATATCATTTAATTTACACGCCCTGGACACATGTAGTGCACTTTACTAGGGACTTAAAAGTAAATTAAATATGCCAATTGGGTATGAGCCAATGTTACCATGTTTAAGGGAGAGAGCACAAGCACTTTAGCACTGGTTAGTAGTGCTAAAGTGTGGACGGTAAAGTGTGGAGAATCCTAAGACCAGGAAAAACAAGATCAGAAAAATGGAGAGAGGTAGGCAAAAAGTTGGGGGAAGACCACCCTAAGGCTGTCAGGTCTAACAGATAATTTCTTCTAAATGGTACATAATAGACTGACTGACATATTCTCCCTTATAAAATAGTACTGGATACCAACAATATCACATGGTTGTTTCTTTCTTATAAACAATACCATTTTCACTGTCTTTTGTAGGACAGCTTCCTCATTGGTATGTTTACAGTTATGCGCATAAGCTTTTTCCTATTCCTGTTAAGCACAATTATACATGTGTAGAAATTTTCAAGTCTGATTTGTTATTTGCATCATGTGTGCTTTGGCACTAGGTCTGGGCGGAGTGTGCAGAGTCGTGCTACACAGAACTCTGCGGAGTGGTAAAAAAACTCCACTGCGCAATGTGGCGTTCCAGTAGCGGGTGGAGTTCTCCTTTGCGTCGTTCACGTTGCATTTGACATCACAGGCAATGTGAAGTGCATACAAAATCTCGCGGGGACGGCACCACCTCGTTCACAAAGGCGCGGCCATTTTGTTTTTCACTCTGTTTATGGTGCTGGGACTTCTATTTCTATCTGCCCTTAATCTTTGCAATCCTGTACCCCATACTTCAGCTACCCCTATTTTATTATTTATTGTATAAGTGTTTCTTTTTGTGTCTCATTATTTTTATGTTGTTTTAATTTTTTTGTGTTTTTTGTGACTTTTTGTATTTTTGTTTATTTTTCTCCTACCCTACCCACCCAGCACCATAGCAGAGCAGCAGCGGTGACAGCGGCTGCCTGCCTTGTGGACGGTGCCGCTGTCAAGGGGTACAGCCTCGACCTATCATCACCCAGGAGGAGGTGGCAGCACTTGTTTTTTTTCATGTGCAGAGCTAACTCCCCTCCATGCTGGCAGCAGGTGGCAGGCCTAGAAGCGGTTACCCCCTGCAAGAGCGTTGGCAGCGCAGGGCTAGGGCGCGTCTGTTGGTCAGGGTTCTACCCAGGTCCAATGCACCACCCAGCAGCTGACGCACCACTGGCGTATATTATCGACAACAAGCAGGACCTGCTCGACCTGCTCGACCTGCTAGGAATGGATATCCTGGGGCTTGGTGAGGATTATATTTTTATTGTCTTTGTGTTCTACAAGGCTACCTTTTTTCCTGAATAGCATACAGCTTTCACTCAGAGGTAAGTTACATTTAGTTTACATTAGATTATTATTTATTATGTGGTCCAATTAGAGCTAGCCAGTTGCTCGGTGCTACATTATTGATTTTTATACTTGTAAGCTGGCACTCACTTTGGCTAATTATTTAAGAAGCCATTGCAACGCAGACTCCTCTGTCCTCCTAACTAGATAGTGAATTTGTGATATCAGTGAGTTAGCATTCTCTGTGACTTTATGTAGTGCGTACAGTCCCAAGCAATTTCACACTGATGCGAGTATGTATGCATTGCAAAAAAGGAAAACAGAGTTGGCCCCTCATGGGACTTGAGAAATGAGAATAAAATGAAAGATCATTCATTGCAATGCATTAGTTCTAAATGAAGTTTTTTTAAAGGAAATCTGGAATAGGGATTTTAGGAGTATAGCCAACTCAACGATAGTTGATCAAACTACCATAGTACCACAGGCGATCTGATTGAAGTACAATGTCATTGCATTTGGCTGTTATATATTACTTTTTGTGGAGAATAACAGCACCACTAATGTATTTTTTTAATCTTCTTTCTAATCTTAAATCAGTGCCCAAGGGCAAGAAGAAGGGCATTGCGCCAGTGGGTCCGGCAGGAGCTGGGAGGTGCCGACCACCAGCGCAGATGCTGATGGCTCTACTCATCCCAGTATGTCCTAATATTTAATATTATTGTTATTATTTCCCCAACTGTTGCCTCTCCCCACTTTTATACTACTTTAATTTTGCCTTGTTTACGTTTTCAATACTGTCTCCCTTTTTTCCAACTCCCCTATTCAAGTTTTGTTTAATTAATTCCTGTTATTCCTGCATTATCTTTTTTTCTGTCTTTCATTGACCATTTTTGTATTCCACCCCTTCATTGCTCTTCAATGATTTAGAGTAATTGTCAATCATAGGCTATAGCTCTGCCCCTCTATTACGTGAAACTTTTGGTTGGCTTGTCTGCTACTCTATTACTCAGAGCTTTTGGTTGGTTTGTCTACCTGGCTTTTTTAACATTTCAACAAAATGCCCAGAGTGATATTTTTGACAGAATATACTGCAGTCCTAACCGAACTGTAACGATTGTGGTTGCATTTTGTTTATGTTAAAAATTAAGACTGGAATCTAGCATCTAAAAACTGTATACTGTGTTTTTTATAGCCACACCAACCACCAGTGGAGTAGGAGGAGCCGGCTCAAGTCCCACCGCTGTAGAAGCAGATGGAGTAGGGGGAGACTCGGAGGCAGGGATGGGTGCTGGTAAGTCAAATTGCTTGCTTATTGACGATTACGCTTACTCACTAGCTACAAGGGTGTTTCGTGATCAGATTCATAAACCCCCTTCATTATAGCTACAGCAGTGGTTGGGTTACTTACGGTCTCTTCTATCTGCAGCTCAGCAAAAGCACACATAGGGGGTCATTCAAAAGATCGCCCGCCGGCCCAGCGGGAAAGCCCCAGCAAAGATGAAGCTGGCTCCGAATGGAGCCGGCGGATTTGCTGGGGTGCGACGGGTGCAGTTGCACCCGTCGCGATTTTCAGTGTCTGCTATGCAGACACTGAAAATCTTGTTGGGGCCCTGTTAGGGGGCCCCTGCAGTGCCCATGCCAGTGGCATGGGCACTGCAGGGGCCCCCAGGGGCCCCACGACACCCGTTCCCGCCAGCCTGGTTCTGGCGGTGAAAACCGCCAGAACCAGGCTGGCGGGAAGGGGGTCGGAATCCCCATGGCGGCGCTGCATGCAGCGCCGCCGTGGAGGATTCACAGGGGCAGGGGAAAACCGGCGGGAAACCGCCGGTTTCCCTTTTCTGACCGCGGCTTTACCGCCGCGGTCAGAATGCCCCGGAAGCACCGCCAGCCTGTTGGCGGTGCTTCCTCTGCCCTCTGCCCTGGCGGTGAGACACCGCAAGGGTCAGTATGAGGGCCATAATGTATGCTAAAAATGATGGCTTGATGGAAACGGGAAAGAACAGAAGGTTAAAAGAAAAGGATAGGTGAAAAGAGTGAAAGGAAAGGATGCGTAAGTCTGTATTGGTGTTGGGTAAATAGATGGATTGGTAAAAGGATGATTGAAAGGACGGATGGATTTTGTGGGTACTGAATGGATAGATAACGGATTGTAAATTTGGGTGGAAGACTGGATGAGAGAATGTAAAGCTTAAATCATGGTGGTTATGGGTGTATATTGTGTATAGGGGAAGAATGAAAGGCCAATGAAATAATTGCTTGGATGAATAAAGAGCTCTTCTTTTTTAGATAGATCTGTGATGCCCCTCTATTCTTCTATAGTGAAAGCTCTACATACCTGCCTAATCCATCTGCCTTACTCTGCATTAGAGTAAGTCAGGTTTCTTTACTTTCCTTACTGCCCACTGAATCAGTTTGTTGGAAAGAATCTGTGATGGTGGACGAGACCAATGAGTAAAATGGGACTAGTAAGTGCCTGATTTCAAGTTTGGTGTACAGGATACTCTGTGATGAATGTACCAAAAACAATCTATCTAGCCCACTCCTTTCCCTGAAGTGCAGTGCATCGTTTCCCCTCCTATCTACTTATGGCAGACAGGAAAACATAGCCGCATTTTATATACAACATGTGTGATGTATCTTATTTATTCATCTGTGCCTTTGGAGTCAGGGTAGAGACTAAAAAAAGTGAGAGGCATGTGAAGAAGAGCAGGGCCACTGGAATTAAAGATAGATAATTGTCAGCTACAGCTGCCCGAGCTACAGACATTAGGAACATACTGGAAGCACTGGCTATCATGCCTTCAAGAATTTGGCACAGCAACTTGTACTCCATAGTGCATAATGCCTTACCCATCATAATGACAGGTAATTATTTTTCATTTTCCATTAAATGTGTTGAATTAGTTACTAGAAAAGCCTTTAAAAATATGAAATCACCAGCTTTTTAATCTGGTCTTATTCTGCCTTAATTATTTTCTATCAAACAGTTGGTGCTTCTTATGTGAGGCATGTGTAGGTAAACAAATAAAATATTGGCCCTCTGACTTTCCTAATCATAAATAATAATCACATCAAATTCCATTGCCCCTAGGGGACTAGCAATGTAGTGCTACGGTGCCACCTACTATCTATCATTTGAACAAATGCGTGTTCAGACCATTGTGTACAATTCGTCTTTTGCAATTTTTCTCTTCCTCTATATAGCTACTCCTGCCTGACGACCACCACCAACTAGGCAGGAGATAATGGCCTGTCTGCAGCAGCAGAGGCTGGGGAACATTCAGGCCGAGTACCAGCGCCTGGTGATCCTGGAGGAGGAAGAGGCAGAAACAGCTGCCTTGGACTCAGGATCCTGCAGAAGAGCACACCAGCTCCTAGTCTCCAAGCCAGTACATCGCCGGCACCACAGCCAGCAGTCAGGGTCCCTGACTGCACCTGCTGCGGCACCCTTCCACTCCACCAGGGCATTTCAAAGCCACATTCTGCAGCAGATGGACTGTTTGGAGAGTCGGCTGGCCAGGACAGAGCAGAGCATCAACCAGCTTTGGACCCATATAGACAGTGCCCTTTTTTAAAGCCTTTTTTTACATTTCTTTTGTTTTGGTGGAAGGGACTTGTTGTGGGTGGAGAGGGAGTTGAGATGGAGTACTTTGGACTTTTTGTTGGACTTTTTTGGGACAGGGTAGATGTATTCGGGGAGAGGGGTGGGACAGTTGTGGGTGGAGATGAAGGGTTTTATATTTGTGAAGAATAAAGGGGATGTTATTTTTTTACTTCATTTGAGTCTCAAATCTTTATTTTGGTGTTATAGAGTTTTAGTTTGCACTGATGTCTTTTAGTGTAGCCTGTTATTTTTAATCTGCTAAAAAAAGTGTACGTCATTTACTTAGACCCTAGCTCTAGTGCCCTCTACAACTATTATTGACCACTAGGGGATGATTGCCCCTGCTTAATTTGCCTACAAAAACCCAGTTCACACAGACAACACCTTCTTCAGTAGGAGTCAAATACTAACTAAACAAGTTCACTTCAATCCATACTACTTCTCCTACCTGATTAGATGAAATGAGGGAAGTCTTCTTACTGCATTGTTTCCCCAAGACGACATCTCAAGGGGTCGGTAGGCAGGTAGTAGTAGTATCAGGCTAGCATGCTTACAGGGGCGACAGAACTTGAGAGAAAGTGCCACTTCCCCCAATGAGAACTCCAACTACAGGATTTATCAAAGGGTTATCCTTCGCTGGCAACTCGATTGAAAAAAACTAGAGAGTTAGTGAGTCATCACCATATATCATAACTGTAGGAAGACTGAGACCAGGTCACCACCCTGACAGTATTGACATACAGCAAAGAAGAAGACCTGACTTGATAATAAAATATAGGAATATCAATTTCTTCTGAGCAATGGTGGGGAGCTATAGTATAATAAAAACTAAACTTAGGAAATGAGATGAGGGAGTCTGAAACTGGCTCAGACTTAACAGTGTTTGGACCAGGTTAAGCATTTACGGAACATACACACAAGGCATGAATGAAGAAGTTGAAGGGGGCGGTGTTGAATATTGCTCAGCTAGTAGAAGGTAGAAGGTCATGCAGTGAGTTGGTATTGCTTACTTGCTTTCACCATATTCACCACAGCAAGTGTGTGATTCATTTATGGAGTAAAATTAGGTACACCTCAATAAATCACGCAGCCCAGGGGAAGAGGGTTAGGGGCTTAATGAGTGGATGGGAAATGGGATTGGGGCAAAGGTGTGACAAACACAAACACTACACAAAAGAAACTACAACATATTTGTTAGGCCGCTGAGTAGTACACCATCATGAATCTGTTGTAGAAGGAAACAAAGGGATAAGAAGGAAAGTATGACGTTGTTCAGTAAATTCATTGGAAACAATCTTTCTGCCCCAAAGAGACCCCAGATAGTATATCCTAAGTGTTATGTCTTCTAGTTGTGAAAATATGAAAGATTGAATGTAACGTTACCCAGTTCTAAAAATTATGATTGTTAAAAGGAAAATAATACTGTATTGTCAAATTGAGTGATGCATCTGTATTCTTCTTTGCATGTACGTCACTCTGGTGTCTGTATGAACCTGTCTGGTAGGTAAGCTGGAATCTTGAGCTTTGCAAATTTTGTTTTTGCAGGAGAGGACTAAGAGAAGGCCTGTGTATTGAAAAAACAGTAGCTGTATTAAAGAATAAAGAAAAAGGACAAAAGAAAGCAAGGTAAGCTTCATGAGGAGCCAGGAGGACTCAGGAGTGCACCAAGAAGACTCAGAGGCAGAGCAAGAACACAAGAGGAGTTCCACATTTGAGCTAGCAATGCAGCTACCACATACTCAGCAGCATTTCAAAATCAACGTACCTCTCTCCAGTTCACGGAGCTGAGTGAGTACTAGGTCTCAGCATCTTCGCCATTATCATGAGTTCTCTTTGAAGTGAAAAACGTTCTCCTTTCTAGCTCTTAAGATAGTCCCGCCTTGAGTCTTTCCATCTTCCTCCTCCAGATTCAGAGTAACTCTGTCCCAGTCTCAAACTGAGCAAGCTAGACTAGTGAAGTGCACTACTGTTGAAGAAGATGCAGAGAAACAGAACTGTAAGTAAAGTGGCTGGTTTGTTATGAGGAACCAGAAAAAAGGAGTAGACCCTGCAAGTATAGTTTACCTCTTTTGAAAGGGCATTCACTTTCAGGAAAAAATGATCACCCACCAACCCCCAAACATTGCAAATCATCAGAAACAAGTTTACAGTTTTGTTGAACCCGCTCCCTCACTGTCAGCCACCACATACATCAGTTATCACTCACAAATTCACAATCACAATCAATCACTGTATCATTACTCATTGGTGCAATAGTTACTTCCTACCTCTTCCAATCCAAGCATGGTGGTTGAACAAAATACCTCCTCTTTGATTATATCCACACATTGGAATTAGACATTGGCCCTGGCAGGCTTTTTATCAATTATCTTCTAGGGCAGCCCTGCTAGGTAACGTATGGAATAGGAAATGGCATGTGAGGGAGACAGGCAGCATCTCCCACGTCCTGAAGTGTATGTCGGGGCTTCTTCACTGCACATTGATCCGACTCCAATCCAGGCTTGTATGTGACTATAAAATCAATGGTGGGGCAGCATAAATCCGACACAGACATAATGTTGCACTAACATTTTTTTTAAAACAAAGAAAGAAAAAATACGCTGAATGAGATATAATGAAAACGTTCTGTGGTGGCACTGGCATACTCAATCCGGGAAATAGAGCTCATCCTCAAACTCTGGTGGTTCACCCAGAAGTTGGTCAGCTAACATGCTTGATTCAGACCAATCATCCTCCTTTTGTGGCGTTTCAGGAATGGTGTAATCAGGTGGTATGAAATGAGGGTTCGTTTTGATCATGATCAATCTCTCCACATTTTGAGACTGGCCCTTCTCACTGTAACAACTGCACCAGCTGCACTGAATACACATTCAGCAGACACGCTGGCTACAGGACACGGCAGAAACTTTATTGCCAGCCTGCTGAGCTCTGGCAATTGGTGCAACTTCCCATACCAATGGGTTTTGATCCACATACACCTCTTTCAGGTCATCCAGATACTCCTGGAACATCCTCTGAATGGTCATTGGTGTTGCCACCTGCTCAAATGCTTTTTCATTCGCCTCTGCACTGGACTTAAGACCTGCCACTTGAAACCAAGCCAATGCAGAGGTTGGGTCCAATTCTTCTGTTGCTGTTTTTGCCGGTTTTATTGTTGAAGGGGTTGGTGGATGTGAGACAAGACTGCCCTCTCTAGAAGTTGAAGGCGGCACCCCAGAACTGCGGGGTGGGACTCTAAGATCCAGCAATTATTCTACCAGTCCTCCTGCTTGCTAAACAATCCACCGCTTGTATTGTGGACCATCCCCTTCAGAAAAAGGAATGATAGCTGGAAGAATTTTTTTGTGGTGTGGATCAAGTAGGCTGGCACAGATGTACTCTTTGAATGAGTTGATGTCATTTTGCAGCCTTGCATTACAAGTTAAGCAATAGCTTAGGCTAGTAACCAAGGCATGTGCTTCTGGGTTTGCACCCCCGAATGCGAACCGTTCAGACACATTCGTTAGCTGCTCCTGTAGCAGATACAGTAACGGGATAGGTTGGCCCATTGTACTGTCTTCTTTGCTACTGTCCCATGTGAAAACCTCAAAAGGAAACAGCGTCTGTGTGAGGCATTTGACTAGGCCCCATTTGTCCGCATCCACGGTCATAGCTCTCCCAATTACATCAGCTCCTCTTTCAATGACATAGTCATTGATCTGTTTGTACTGCTCACACAGACTTTGCAACATAAAATAGGTTGAGTTCCAACGTGTTGGCACCTCCTGCATCAAGGCTTTAATTGGTACTCTGTTATTATACTGAATAATCTGCAACTGTTTCCAGGCTTTGAAAGAATAGCTGAAATGAGTGCAGATTTATATGCAGGTGGTCAGTATGTTGCTGACTATGTCTTCTTTTTTATGAACGTCTTGCACAACCAGGTTGATGCAGTGCACCAAACACAGGACCCTCAAATAGCCACTGTCTGCCATGACCTTCATTGTATTTCTGCCATTGACCGTGGCAACAAATCCACTCAAAGACCTCTGGGTCGCAGCCATTCAGACACCTTGCTATTAAATTCCTGCAAGATGTTTGCAGCTGTGTGTGACTTATCCATGGCAAACATGGCTACTGTTGCATGCCCCCAAATGCTCTTAACTTTAAAATGTTTTCACGGCCAAGGCCTGTAGATAGCTTCTGCTTTACCACCAAAAAAGAGATCTAGTGTGCAGTGATGCATATGTAATCAGTCACCTGACAACTGGTCCACCTGTCTGTCGTCAGGTGGACAGTGTGGTCAACACTTTGCAACAAAACTTGTCAAACCAATTGCAGCACATCATGATGCAGTGCTGGAACAGCAACTCTGGCAAAATAGATCTTGCTTGAAACCTTCCATTTCGGGTAGAGGGCTGCCACAAGCTCTAAGAATCCCACTCCTTCCACAAAAGGAAAAGGGAGGAGGTCCAGTGCTAACATTTTTGCCCTTGTACAAACATACCATTGGGTGGTTGCGGTCATATGGCCCCTCCTGCTTAAACATGCCCGTAATTGTAGCCTGGAGTTTGTTTTTTTGTGGGGCCACTGACACAAGCGATTCTTCAGATGTAGGTGGTGGTAGACTCAATGCGTGTCGTTGTGCTGCAGTCACCATATGCTGTGTTGTCCCCATCTGACTCTGAGTCTTCCTGTGACATTGTTAGGCCACTGAATTGGATGATTCTGGTGCTCTGTTGGGGACAGGGCTGCCTTGCGTGAGGATGATGTCACCCTCTTCTTCCTCACCTTCCACTATGTTTGACCAGATGTAGCTGATGTTTCCTGGCTCTCCTCACCTTCCCCACCTTGACCACGTTCAGTTGTTTGTTTAAGGTGCTGCTCCCATTGGATTGCGTGATGTTTTATCATATAGGTCGTCTGGCTTCCAGCACCATAATGTGAACCAGGCTTACCTCGACAAACACTCATGTGGCAAATGGAGCATATTTAGCAATGTTCTCCTTCTGTTTGCTAATCGTAAAAAAGTCCCAAACTGAGAAGGAGTACTTTCTTATCGGGCCTCTGCAAATTCCTGAAGAAGAACTGGATGTAGGAGGTTGTGGGTGTGGGTGTGTCAATTGCCTCTCTGCAGTGTATACTTGTACTAAGGTAGGGGTTGGTGCAGGCCTATGCTGGGGCCTTACAAATATGGGAGCTGGCGGTGCTGTCTGTGCCACATCCCTTGGAGCAGGTTGGATGGTAATGTAGGACTCCTCTGTGCCAGCTTCTACAATGACCTTGTCGTTGTCATCATCCTCATCATCATCCCCTTCCATGATTCTAAATTCTAAGGCTTTCTTAAACTTTTTCTTCTCTTGCCTTTCCTGGCATCCACTGCATGTCCCTATCCTCATCATTAGAGTTGGTGCTTGGTAAAGATGGTGAAGTAATACCCTTCTTTTTTCTTGCTGGACATCTGGGAGCCCTTGATTCTAAAATAGGAGGACAGAAAGCTCGACCTCCTGTTCTGCTCCAACTTCGGGAAGATCTGGCTGCAGCTGCTGTCCAATTTGGTCTGTTTCCTGAACCGATTGGGTACTGCATTGTGAAAGGGACAAATCAAATTCAACATCACTGCACTCTGGGGTCGCCATAATTGCAGTGGCTGCCTAACTGACCTTACTGACAGACATCGTCCTGGGCTTGGGTTGGGGTGGTGCTACTGTTGATGCAGGAGTGCTCCCAGGTTCCTCCCCGGAGGCGGGTGTGGCAGCAAGCACACTTCTCCCAAAAACAGTTGAGGTTGGCACACCACTGGCAGAAAGCTGCTTCTTCTCATTGGCCACTTTCTTGGGAGCAACTTTCTTTGAGGCCATCTTAAGTTGCTCTAGGTTGGCAGTAGCACTAAGATGCACAAGTGAAAGAGTTTGGTGCCTGTGGTCCTAAGTAATTGTAGGGTTTTCTCTTTGGCAGCACTGAGGGTGATGTGGGGTCTCTTTTCTTGTACGCCTAAAAACAACCAAGCAAGAAAAAGATGTAGTTAATGAAATGTGGCATGCCATTGTTGCAGTGGGTTGAAAATAGTCAGAGAAATGCAATTGTAGTGTGGTTGATTACTTTTGTAATATACCTTGTATTTATTGTAAAGGCAAACCACAACACCACACTATAAAAATGACATTTAAAATTAGACAGCGCAACAGGCAGATCTAGAGCTTTGCTTTATTTACGTCTGTTTTAGGAGACACCTGGGGTAGTCAGAGAGAGGTGTGCATGGCTAAATGGAATAATCTTCAAATAATCTTCAAAATAAAATAACCTATGACGGCAAGGTGGTCCAGGGGACATGCCTAGGTGGATAGATGAAAGGAGGAATGGAAAGGATAGGATATTAAAAATTAAAAGTAAAAAAGTAAAAAAAAAAAAAAATCTAAAACTAAAATATAAACATTAAAATACATTAAGTACATAAAAAAGGCATAAAAATTAAGTTACAATATAAAATAAAAATGTACAAAATAAAATAGAAACAAATAAATATAGAAACTTTCAAAACAAATGATCAATAACTAATGCTGTCTGTATGTAAGCCTACGTCAACTCAAAGAGACGCTGACTGCACAGTGTACCCACAAAATGGCTGCCAGCCAGTCACATGGTCAAACAAGAACAACAAGGAACAAGGAGGAAGCATGGAGAACAAAGAAAACATGCAAGCCTATGGCAAAGGGACACTGGCTGCATGCACAAATTGGCTGCCTGCCAGCCACATGGTCAAACAACAAGGAGCAAGGAGCCATGGCAAACAAATAATACATGCAAGCCTATGGCAAAGATACACTGGCTGCATGCACAAAACGTCTGTCAGCCACATGGTCAAAAAACAACAACGAGCAAGGAGGCGTTGCAAACTAAGAACACATGCAAGCCTATGGCAAAGGACACTGGCTGGAGGGACAAAATGGCTGCCAGCCAGCCACATGGTCAAACAACAACAACAATAAGGAGCAAGGAGGAAGCATGGAGAACAAAGAACACATGCAAGCCTATGACAAGTAAAACTGGCTGCTTGGACAAAATGGCTGCAAGCCACATGGTCAAACAACAAGGAGCAAGGAGGCATAGCAAACAAATAACACATGCAAGCATTGGCAAACAACACTGGATGTATGGACAAAACGGCTGCCAGCCAGCCACATGGTCAAACAACAACAACGAGCAAAGAGGCATAGCAAACAAAGAAGACATGCAAGCCTATGGCAAAGGGACACTGGCTGCATGCACACAATGGCTGCCGGCCACATGGCCAAATAACAAGGATCAAGGAGGCATGGCAAACAAAGAACTCATGCAGGCCTATGGCAAAGGACACTGACTAGATGGACAAAGTGGCTGCCATCCAGCCACATCGTCACATTACATCCTCCTATGCCTTCAAATAAGATCATCCCACAATATATACACTTTTTTGCAAAAAAATGAAATGCAAACAATAGCCAATGTTTTAAATTTAAATTAATCCAATGCCATTCCTGCCCTAAATGAAGTTTAAAAACTATATTCCACAGAAACATTTATTTCATTTCATGCACCGATGACTACTAGTACTGGCCTGGGATGACCAGCTTAATGGCCCTTTGTTAATCTAGGACACATGCTAAAATAATATTGCAAATGGAAACATGTAGAAAAGGTACTGATCTCAGCAACAATTTTCCTTTACAAAAGGTGAAAAATCAATGAAATGCAAAATAACTAATAACTACACCCATACTTAAACTTCAGGCCGCCCACCACCACTATACATTTTTTAATCAAATTAAAGTACAAAGAAATACTAGTGCATGCCCAAGCAAACAAACAACACCCTTATTTAATATAGTTTTAGAACTTACTTGTGTGATGATTTCATAAAAACAAAGTCCTTAAATCAAAAAAGTAGATCCAGGAGACAAAGAGAGTCATCCTTCCACCTCGAAATCGAAGTGAAAGGTGACCAGGGGATGGACAAAGCACTGGCAGGAGCCTGCTGGAAAGGAACAGGAAGTTGGAGTCTCTGACACACTTCCTTCCTGTTTGAAAAAAAAGGCTTCTCAATCTGAAAAACAAATTCGGGGTCCATTGGAGAAGGAAATTTAGTCAAACAAGTTGACCAGTGGCGCCGGGTTGATTTGCTAGATAGAGGTTGTAAAGATGCAGAGATTGTGGGAAGTGTGAGCGAAATTAAAAAATGATCAGACCATACCAAGGGAAGCAGGGGCAGGGCTGATAGATTTAAAAGGCCACCAATTCAAATTCCTTCACATGTAGAGAACCTTTTTAAATGTCCAACCACACATTTTGCTTCTTTATATATTTACACTTTATTAATCTGGTACTATTATTTAATTTTCAAAGTAGTCACGGGCAACTTGAGTAGGCTTTAGGGCTCTCAAGTGTCCCTGGACCACAGGTAAAGAATCACTGCTTTAAAGCATAGGGGCATCTCCTTTGATTCACGATCCCTCTGCCATCAATATCCCTCCAAGTTTCTTGCTCAGCCCTCTAGAGGTAACGGGTGATCTATACCCTAGCAGAACCTCTGTAGAGCAACGTGCCCTACAGGCAACTGTGAATAACACACCCCTTGACCTATTGACACCAGGTCTATGGTAACTTCCCTCGGGAACCTGCTAGCCTAGCAGCATTGGACTTAGTCCTGTCATCGTCCTCGCCTAAGAGGATGGTAACGAAACTGTACTATAACATGCAGGACACAGCTCTGGTGACCGTGCCTAAGGTGTGAGTGGAGCGGCAAAGTAAGTTTGAGACCTGAGCTCAGACAGGAGGACTATCACGCAGCTGCAGACTACGTTGACTAGTTTTAGTGGCACCGGAGTAGAAAATCTACTTCAGAAGTGAGTTTGCGCACACGAGCAGTCCGCTTTAGGCGCTGGCATGGCTGGAAGCAATTCAAGAGAACGCAAGGTCACGCGTGCGCCCGCTAGCAGCCCAGGAGAATCAACGTGCTCTTGCAAACGCAATCTAACTTCGCTTTGCGTCAGACAGCGGAGTTCGGGAACTCTGTGCTACTTCGGGTAGCGTGGAGTGCCCGACTTCCACAAACTCTGCCGGCAGAGTGGAGTTCTATACCCGTGCCTATTTGTCACACAACAGTGCTGTTTGCTCTGGACGTTGTATCACTATATAAGTAAGCAAAAATAATTTTTTACTTTTAATGTTTGAAGAACAGCTACTTTATTATCTATATTGTACAATTCAGCCTTGAAAAAGACTCAGGCTTGCAAATAGGGTGTGAAACGTGTTTGCTTTTGCTGTTTTGTTGCTGAATAGAACAAAATCATGACTGAGGATGTAACTGAAAGCTAATAAAGCATGAACAATAAAGCCACTACCAAAGAAACTGTTGAAAGAACTGTTGCTTAGATGATACTGAAATTTATTTAATTGAGTAGTTATCAATATTGAAATACTGATGTCAGAATTCTATTCTGAATCCTGTAACTTTTTTGGGGACTGGAGGCCTTCCCCACAGACTTTAGAAGGTCTTAGACAAAAAACATATTTATCTTTAAACTAATCAAGTAGTATGATGAGGTATCATGGTGTTGGGTCCCCAACCTCCTAACTCCATCATTTCCAGTTTTTGCCAAGTTGTGCTATATCTTCTTGCACTTGGCTAGCCCAGAATGTTTTTGTAGTTCATCCCTGACCCCAAAACTGTTTTTTTTTAGTTAACTTTATCTTGCCTCCTATACTAGGTTTTCTATATTCCTGCACAGTTTCATGCCACTTTCATTTGGGTTTGATGGAAGTGCTTGTTCTGCACACAGTTTTTGTGCAATATTTAATTTTACTAATATCAATGCTAGTGTCTCGGGGAATGTAATTTGCAGGATTTTATGCAGCCTAGAGATAATTTTGTCTGGTAAGTGTTTTAGTGTTAACCTGACCCGCTGTGGGGTGAATTGTGGCACTGGTCTTGCCATGCTTATATACGGTTGTAGCATATGCAGCAGTTGTAGGTAGCAGAAAAAATTGAGAGGGACGCAACCCAAAGTATGCATGCATATCTGAAACTGATTTCAATTTTCAGCATCTGCTACATCTTTCAGTGAGGATATATCCAGCATGTCCCATTCCTCAAAGTTGTCTAATGTAGTGATCCATGGAAATGTCTTTCCCACCCACGGCTAGGTTGCTGTTGGTTAATGTCTGACTTCGATCCCATTGTATTTCACTCCTGGTTGACAGGACAGTCCTGGAGGCTGCTTGCCTTCATATAAGAAATAGGGCAAGATTTATTTCTTAGCGCCTCAGCTCACTGCTGTAAGACTGGCTCAAAAGGGTGTTGACTAGCCCGCCATTAATCATTATTAGGTGAAAAGACAGAGAGTAAGCTAGCAAATGGCAAACTCAGGCCACCATCAAATGTTGACTTACAGCCAGAGCCTATAAGTCAACATTTGGCCTATGAATATGTTTTTTTAAATTTGTTAGCTTGTACAGGTAGTTCTGCACTACGTATATTGGCTACAAGAGTGTCACCATTTTAATAAGTGTGACTCTACCTATTCAGAGAAGTCCAGTGCTTTTTTTAGAACTTTATTTAATGCATTTTGTGAAATAAAAGGAAATTCACAGTAGCTACATATCTGCAAACATACAAGACAATGTAAGACATTCCGGCAACGAGGAAAACGGTAGAGAAAAATATTTAGTAAGATTGAGCACAAGGGGGAAACATAGTAGGATGAAGTTCGAGAAGGGGGAGGGAAAGGCCCTTTAAGTACGCTGAAACACAACTATCAGAAGGGAGTACATATGATAACAACGCCATCTCAGCAAAGGAAAAGACACTGTGAACTTAATGGACAGCATCATTGTCATGGAGTTGAAACAACATGTTCCTCATCAGCACCACCAGTGGTGGTCAGTGTTAGTAAATAATCCTGGCCTGGTTGCCAGATATTTTTCGGCCTAGACACAGGAGGTTGCAGTGAGGCATAAATGTCACTGGTAGTGTCACAGTAAGACATAGCTTGTAGCCAGGCTGTAACTGTAGGGAGTGTTCAACATATCTAGAGGAGGGCCACCTGGCGTTTAATCAGTAGCAGCGCAATTGCAGTGAAACGTCTGATGCCCACCGGAAGGGGTTCGACATAACCAAGTAAAGCCATTAGCGGGTCTGTGGTGAGTATATATCCTGTCATGTGGGATAGAGTGGAGTGAATGTCTTCCCAATATACTTGGATCAGTGTACAATTCCACATTGTGGGCGCTAAATCAGCCAGTTTGGCTGTGCATTTATGGCAGCAGTGTGATCTGGAATGGTTTCATTCAGCTAGTGCTTTAGACGTGGTGTAGGTACGTTGCAAATATTTATAATGTAACAATTTATGGTGCAGGTTGTTAGAGATTAACTTAGTTTTGTGTACAGCAATAATACCAGGTTTTATCAGGAATTGAATACCGCAGATCTCTCTCCCAGGAGGCTTTGGACCTCTCTATTCTGATCAGCTTCAGTTGTGTAGAGAAGTGTGGTATAGACTGGATATCAAACGCATACTGTCAGGGCAGTGATCACTAAGGTGAGAGGTGGAAATTCCTTAGGTTCCTCTGGGTATGCAAGTAGCACTTTGCACATAGTAGTGTGCAAGCGGTGCAGTATCAACCAATCCATGTGTGTAGTATTTCATCCGTCTGTAATGTGGGAAACAGACTTAAGAGTGCTATTGAGAAACAGGTCACCTACAGAACTTAATTGATGTGAGGTGAGGACGCGCTATGTCAACCTGCCTTGTGTAAGCAGAAGCCATGGGTTACTAAGGAGGGGGATATGGAGGGAATAGAGGTTGTTGTGACCCAAATAACAGGGGAGTTTGGACCAAGCACAGCAAGTGGTCGAAATAGTCTGTAACTCTGCTGTATTCCTGGGCAGCCCTTGATGCTAGAGAGTAGAGAGGGGGAAATTAAGGGCCTGAGTTCTTTATGGTTTGAGATACAAAATCCTGGCATCTGGGTGATGCCAGTGATAGGCAAAATGTGACTGTGCGAGTAAATAATAAAGAGGGAGGTTGGGGATCCCAAAGTCCTTATGATCATAGGAAAGTGTTAGCATCTCCCAACGTATGCAAGGGCGGCGACCCGCCAATAGGAGTCGTGTAAGCAGGCTGCGAAGTGGCATGAAGAAACTATTGGTCAAAGCGATGGGAATGTTGAGAAATAAACAAAAAAAAACATGGAAGAACCACCAATTTAATTACGGCGTTGCGGTGACCCGCCATAGATAGCGCTAACTTGATCCACTGTTCAATTTGGGTCAAAAATGTATCCACCGCAGGACCATAGCTATGGCGAATCACCTCACAGCCATTTCTATGTAAATAATGCCAAGATATCTGGGGGATTCTGTACACCATTGTAGTGGATAATCAAGAACACAGGGGGAAGTGGCGTCTGTCAGTGGGAAAAGGTCTGATTTATTCCAATTATAAGACAAGCCCAAGAAGTCCCTGAAACACACCACCTTGTGTATTAGGGGTGGAAGGGTGGTTGCAGGGTCACAAACAAATAATAGGATATCATGCGCATAATAGGGAGGCCAGTAGTGGGCCATGGTGAAACCTGAGGCCCCTATCCGTGTGATGCTCCTGAAGGTGGCAGACAAGAGGGTCCATGGCAATAATAAATAGCAGCGGTGAGAGCAGGCAACCATGCTGGGTGCCTCTTGTGAGTGAGAAAGCCTCAGAGAGTGTGCTGTTGACCCACAAGCATGCCATTGGGGCCTCGTAGAGTAGTTTAATCAGGTCTCTACATTTCCATAACGTAGTGTGTAAAAAGGGCCATTTGAAGAAATCAAATGCCTTTTCAGCATCCAATAGAGTACCACTGCAGAGATATCCAGAGAAATCTGGTTAATGTCTGCTGAAGTACAATGCTTACGATAACTTTTCACTTTGTCAAGTATAGGGTCAGTATTTCCTGTCTATGGATAGGATTCAGATTTTCTATCTCTATCCCAAGGCATTGGAAGTCCTTTCTAGCTACTGGTAAGCTGGATGTGGTCCCCCTACTCCATTACTACTGTCAGTCTTTGTACAGAGAACATACAGGATTTGGCCTAGTTTACTTTAAATCCTGCCCATTTCCCAAAATATTTTTTCCGAGCATGGACCTCATAAGGCTGGGTTGCCAAAGTAAACGTGTAAGTCATCTGCATTTACAATACTCTGTCTTTCTATTCTGGGCCCCATTAAAAGCCTGAGATCTCCTTGGCCACTCTTATGAACTTCACGAACGACTCCATAGCCAGTGAAGAGAAGTGTTGATAGGGGGTATCAATGTCTGCATTGAATCATGGATGAGTTCACAAATTTTAAATAGCCCTGGGATTTGACCATTCTAAAGGAGTATTTCTTTGTCTGTCCAAAATGTTAATTTACACTTCATGACTGTAGAATCCTGCAACCTAGTTCCTTTTACATGTGCACAAATCTGAACAGCGCCTAGTGATACAGCAATCACTCCACGGCCTCCTGGGAGCCACATAAGTTGAATTTAAAGCTGTGTGTAATATGCAAAGGGCCTTACATAAGCTCTGCACCTTTTTTGGTTCAAAAATTGTCTAAATACTGATCAATTGTCAACTGTGACCATGAATTCAATGTCTATTGATTATGTGTCATTTCAGGAAAGCCAGATCTGGTCGGAGGGGTTTTCCATCTGGGTGGCAGTCCTTGTGAATGTCCGCACACAGACCTTTCAATTCAGCAAGCATTCAATCAAAAGATCAGTCAATCTCTGGCTCTTCAGTAAGTACGAAAGGGCTGTATCCTCTTAGCTACTTGATCTTTGTTTAGCTGCTTAGTCCAGCATCAGGAGACCTCCACAATGATATACATGCTCTGTACAAGTAAGCTTCAAGGTAACACACCCACTGCCAAGATATAGTTAGCTGGCAACAATAGCAGTAACTTTCCAGGGTATTATACTATAACGATGTGCATAGTTCTTTCTAGAAGAAGAGAATAATTTTGAGTCGGGTAGCAACAACTGAGCAACGTTTTCTTCTGTGAAATAATACATTGCTGAGCAGTTCCACTTCGATTCAGGAGACTGCCCTCCCCATATCTCCAAGGTAAACCTCACGCTTATCCTAACTGAACAACATAAGCTTAACTGCAACCAGACTCCCACCTAATCCTAACCCCCATTTTTATACACATAACCATATGGTCAACCATGAAACCTTACATAAGGTCAACCTCTAATCCATGACTCCGAATGTCTGTGTGATCCTACATGTCAATAAGGTACCTAAGCAGATCATACAAGATGAGCCATCATTTCACTCTCACCAAATAAGTGAAGTACTGGCTCAGCTAGACTAGATTTGAAAAAGCAAGGGACAACGGTTTGAGTGACAGAAAGGATTGCAAATGAAAATGTGGCAAATTCAGCGCAGTCAAACACAGGAGCTGGCAAGTTCTGGGCTTTCGATTAGCTAAACATATTTACTTCCATCTCTACCAGGACTGTATTTGACCATTCTTTTCTCAGGGTATATCATTATCATCAGAACAGCACTTCCTTGTCTGTCAAGCAGCTGTCATTGCGAGAATGATACTTAACTTATCCTCCCCCATAGGCTATTTTACTTATGTAGCACTCATAGCCTGTCAATCTCTGTAAAAGTTTAAAATTTGCTTCCCCCACCCCAGGGCTGTCACATCAACAGCACTCCCAGCCATGGCCAGTAGATGTCACTCTGAGTCAGTGGTACTCACCATCCTCTTTATTGGCTCCCCAGCCGGTCACCCAGCACCTAGCACCTGCTGGGAAGAAATGTGTGCTGGGAGGTAGACATATGGGCCTGATGAGAGTTGGGCCAGACACAGGATGATCCAGCTGTAGCAGGGCCATGTCAAAGTCGTGGGAATCCTCATCGTAGAATGGGTGGGTGACTATGCGTACCACCTTGAAGGAGATTTCATTCCTACTGCTTGGGTTCAGGCGGTACTTTCCCAGGTAGACAGTCCAGACAGTGGGTAGAGCCAGGCTGAGATGAGAAAGAAAGAATGTATAGTAGTGAGACTCCGAAAGAGGGAAAATCCTTCCGCTTATTAACACCAGACCTCTCTCCACTTTTCTCTCTGCGCCCACCAGTGATTGTTTGAACTGGTTAGAGGTCATTGTGCAGTCAACATACCTCAAAAATTCAACAAGCGTAATCCGTTGCACTTGCACTAAATTGTTATATCCACTTTGGGATGCCATCTCCTCTGCTATAAAATGTCTTCCATAAAAATCACAAGATTATAGATATACTAAAACTGTAAGTCTTATCACTGAAGTCAGGCATGAGTAAAGCCATGGCATTTTTACAATTATTTAGAATTAAAGAATCATTGTCAGTAACATTTTCCAAGGATAAATCCCCTAGTTTTATGCACGTGATGCCTCCAGTTGTAATGTTAGTGCATATGTTATACTGTATTTTTACAGGTAGTTTCCTGTAGTTTTACAGAGGCTATATCCTGCAGAAAAGGGTGTAGAGTGCCACCTGGACTAGCAATATGGCGAGGTTTTATTTTATACAAATTTATCAGACACCCTTAAGACCAAATCATCAGTCACGGCTTGCAGCTCCTAAAAGGGGCGGGGTGGGGGTGGCGCGACAGGGAGGGAACGAAGGGGGGGCAGGGGAAGTTGGCAGGGGGGGGTGGAAATACATGAAATTATTTTATTTTTTAAATAAAAACTTACCTTAACTCGATGCGCGCTGCGCCTCCTTCGCAAGCTGCAGGCACAGGCTCCCAGCCTGTCCTGCGCCAATCCTGATGCTGCTCAGTGCAGCATCAGGATTAGCTGGGAGCGCCCAGCCAGGACACTCTCAGGCAGACTGGGAGCCTGTGCGGGCTCTCTCGCCGGGCTGGAGACAGCCTACTGCGCCCAAGACGGCCGGCCAAACACACATGCGCTCTGAGGGGGAGTGCTAAGCACTCTCCCTCAGTGCACATCACCCCGAGACCCGGCCCCTTTCAGAACGAAAGGATAATACACG
This sequence comes from Pleurodeles waltl, assembly GCF_031143425.1. NCBI lineage: Eukaryota > Metazoa > Chordata > Amphibia > Caudata > Salamandridae > Pleurodeles > Pleurodeles waltl. Next base: position 333,908,613 of record NC_090443.1, read on the forward strand.
TAGTTTATTATTCTTTCGTTCTGAAAGGTTTGCAGCTTCTGCTGCTGGTGGGGTGGGGGGCGACGCTCCTCCACCCAAATGGAGGAGCCGCCCCTGCAAATCATAACAAATTCAAAGGAACACACAAGTTAGCATCTGCATATTAGTGATTTTACATTTCATTTACAAATATCTTTCATGCGAGTTCCACTTGATGAGCAGGCTCATTCCCACAAGAACCTGTTACAAAATTATCTGTTATCTTCCAATTATACAGTAATAGATCACACCCACCTCCAAATTTATCCCAGATTAGTCTGTAGTCAATCTCCATACCCAAAACTATTCTGTCTGCCTCAGTTTCCTGTATTGATCAACCAGCCTGGGAAATATATCTACATGCATCACATCCCCTCGTATTGGCAAAAAAATCTCAACTTCTTTAAGTTCTTTGTGAAGCCTGTCTATCAAAATGTCTTCCCATTGTAGTATTTAAATTCCAATGTTTCCCACTCTGTGTGTTACACCATCCACAATTGTATATAGCATTGTATTGTCTATTTATAACAGCACACGAATTGAATACGTGGGATGACAAATGTAATAAAAAGCTTTTTTTCTTGTTTCCTTAATCATTAAAGTGAAGGTTTTTTTTATCATATTCACAAATTAGGCAATTTAGGTCAGTGAAAATGTATCTTGCTAGTTAGCCTGCAACTGTGTAACGGGGTTTTCAACTACCCCTGCCTAGAATAACTCTTATGTTACACATGTTCTACATGTGATTTCGGGAAAAGACCAGGCAATCAACGATTGACTCCGTTCTCAAAACCGTCAAGTGTCTCATTTGGGTGGAGTTAACCTTGGAAGCCGGAGAGTTAGTTTGAGTAATGCTCCTTGTTCTTTATGAGTTAACCAATAATGTTTCAGGACTTAGGACTAAACACCTGTCTTTACTGAATACTTTAGAAATTGTGCTATCGTCGTCCATCTAGGATGCCCTCTAAAGGAAAAGTCTCAACTATCTGATGCCATTCAAAAATCAAGAGCAGACTCTCTTAGCTCCTATCAGTTTCCATGTTGTTTTAGGGTGTGCATGGTTGTGACTGGATCACAAATTAGGCATTTCTCTCAGTGTTTTGCTATTATTGTATATTTATTGGAAAGCATGTTATCATTTGCACATTTCACACTGCTCTACAACTCATATGTCGAGGAGGTCGCCAGTTGACATCTACGTTTTTTAGGTCCAGTTTGCTGTATTTTCTAGCCCTACCATTTACAGTGTCCCATAAGCTCTACAGTGCAGTGTGTGCACACTACTCACTCACCTGTCCAACGAGAAGCAGTGAGCAGCTGACACCAGCCACTGGTTGGACACCAAAGTCCCTCCGCACAGGTGCTCACCGTGGGCCTGCAAACTGGCCTGCCAAGGCCATTCCCCTTCCACGGAGGAGGTGCCACCGACAATTCGGCCCATGGCTGCCTGGAATCCACAATCTGGAAAAGAAATAAGGTGAACATTCTCCAGCAGACCCTGTGACTGCAGCATCACCCTAGTGATGTATGCTTCCACTGGTGGAGCCTTCTCACTGCTGTGTCAGCTAACTCCACTACCAAGCTTCCTCCAGCAGTGCCCTGCCAGTGCAACTTCACTCCCGCAGTGTGGGCTTCATCCAGCAATCTAAGAGATGTGAGCTTCCTCCGCAGTGCTCAGTCAGAGCTAACTACTCCTGCAGTGCAAGCTTCCCCTAGCACTGGCACTTCTGTGCTACACAGCAACGGTGTGGTGAGCATCCTTCAGTACTGCCCTGCCAGCCCTAAACAACCCCAGCAGTGTGAGATACCTGCAGCAGTGCTCTGTCAGCATTGCACAACCCCAGGAGTGCAAGCTAACTCAAGTACTGACGACCCCAGCATTGTAAACTAATTCCAGTAGTGACAACCCCAGCAGTGCGAGCTAACTCCAGCAGTGACAACCCCAGCAGTGCGAGCTAACTCCAGCAGTGACAACCCCAGCAGTGCAAGCTAACTCCAGTAGTGACAACCCCAGCAGTGCAAGCTAACTCCAGTAGTGACAACCCCAGCAGTGCGAGCTAACTCCAGTAGTGACAACCAAAGCAGTGTGAGTTAACTCCAGCAGTGACAACCCCAGCAGTGCAAGCTAACTCCAGCAGTGACAACCCCAGCAGTGCAAGCTAACTCCAGTAGTGACAACCCCAGCAGTGCAAGCTAACTCCAGCAGTGCGAGCTAACTCCAGTAGTGACAACCAAAGCAGTCTGAGTTAACTCCAGCAGTGACAACCCCAGCAGTGCAAGCTAACCCCAGCAATGACAACCCCAGCAGTGCAAGCTAACTCCAGTAGTTACAACCCCAGCAGTGCGAGCCTACTCCAGCAGTGACAACCCCAGCAGTGCAAGCTAACTCCAGTAGTGACAACCCCAGCAGTGCAAGCTAACTCCAGCAGTGCGAGCTAACTCCAGTAGTGACAACCAAAGCAGTGTGAGTTAACTCCAGCAGTGACAACCTCAGCAGTGCAAGCTAACTCCAGCAGTGACAACCCCAGCAGTGCAAGCTAACTCCAGTAGTGACAACCCCAGCAGTGCAAGCTAACTCCAGCAGTGCGAGCTAACTCCAGTAGTGACAACCAAAGCAGTGTGAGTTAACTCCAGCAGTGACAACCCCAGCAGTGCAAGCTAACTCCAGCAGTGACAACCCCAGCAGTGCAAGCTAACTCCAGTAGTGACAACCCCAGCAGTGCAAGTTAACTCCAGCAGTGCGAGCTAACTCCAGTAGTGACAACCAAAGCAGTGTGAGTTAACTCCAGCAGTGACAACCCTAGCAGTGCAAGCTAACCCCAGCAATGACAACCCCAGCAGTGACAACCCAAGTAGTGTAAGCTAACTTCAGTGGTGCCCTTTCAGTGCTACGCTATCCCAGCAGTGCGGGCTAACTCCAGCATCGCCTTGTAAGCACTCTATGACTCCAGCACTGTGAGTACCTCGTGCAGTGCTCTGTAAGCACTATGCTACCCCAGAAGCATGAGCGTCATCTAGCAGTGCTCTGTCAGTGATACACCACTCTTGTAGTGTAAGCTCCCTAGAGTAGTTCCCTCCTAGCGCTACATGACCCCAGCAGTGTAAACTACCTCCAGCTGTGCTGAGTTCGTGCTTCAGGACCCCATGAGTGTGAGATTACCCGGGCAGTGTGAGCGTCCTCCAGCAGTGCCCTGTCAGTGCTGCGCTTCTCCAGCAAAGAGCTGTCAGGGAAAGAAGACCGCTGCAATATGAGCTTCCTACAGTAGTAACTTTTTGGGGGATACATGAACCCATAAGTGTGAATTTCCTCCATTTGGGTCCGGTCAGGGTCAAGTTTCGTCACTGTAGGCGTCACTTTGTACAGGTCTTGCTCAGTGACTTTTCTCCAGCAGGAAATCCCTAGCAGTGGTACCCTCAGTATGTCTCACTCAGAGTGTCCTCAGTAAGTATCCCCTAGCAGTACAGTCAGTGAGTATTCACTGGCCTCAGTTTTTCTCTTTCGGAAGCGACCTCAATGAGCCTTCCACAAAACCCCCCACAGTGCAGTACCTCCAAAGTGCCCTCAGTGGGTATACCCTGACCTGAAAGTGCTTTGTGTTTCTCTGACAGCTCTCCCAGAGTGCCCTCAGTGGGTATGCTCCAGCAGTACGTTGTGTCCCCTCCAGCAGCGCCCTCAGTGTGTGTGTCTCTCCCAGCACTGCTTACTTTCTGTTTCCGCTATACAGTGCTCTAAGTGTGTCTCTGTCAGAAGCGATCTTAGCCCTCTCACCACAGTCCCTCTCATCCGACAGGTCTCCACAGTCTGACACAGAGTCACATTCAGGGTTCGGCTTCTTGAGACAAGTTCCATCCTGGCACCTGTAGGTGAAGGGCCCACACTGCACGCCTATGGAAAGGAAAAGTAGAGTCTTTCAGCCCCTGGGGAAGGAAGAAGCAGTTCGTTTAACTCTCCCTCTCGGTTTGCACCCCCTCTATCTCTCTCCATCGATCTCATTCTTCCCCTCCTTTGCTTTAAGGCCCTTCTTTCTTCCTCTTTTACAGCTTCTTTCCCACAGCCTTTGTATCTTTCCTATTATTCTTTCACGTCTCCCTCTTCCTTCTCCTCTTTCCCACTCTTCGTCTATTACCTTTCTTCTACTACTCCCCTACTATCATTTTTAGGTCTCACATCTTTTACTCACTCCCTTCTCATATTTTTTACTTCTCTCTCCCTTCTTGAGTTTGACTATTTTCACTATCCAACATTCCTCCCATTTCGAAACATCCCTTCCAAGCATTCCTCTTTATTTCTCCTGGTACCCAACCCTATCCATCAATTCATCTCACCTCTTCCTGTCTCGTTCTTTCTTCTTCTCTCACTCCTAACTCTGCCTCATTCCCATTTTCACACAATTTCCCTCTGCCCCTGCTCACTGTGCCCCTGAAACCAAGTTACACCTGACAAAAGAGCCCCAATCAGGGTGAAGCTGCCTGGGGGTGCTCGTGTTCCAGTTCAGGGAGGACCCCGCAAGCCATTTGGGTCTGGACTGTTCTGGTTGCAACAGGATCAAGATTGATTTGCATATGGCTGGGTCCAAACTGAGATGTAATGGTGTACAAAATAACAACAGCCCCAAGTAATTACAGGTGGTTGAGATTAATTCAAGCCTTTCACTTTTTAGCATATTCCTCTCACCTTCATGACAGTGTTCTTCATCGCTCCCATTGGTGCAGTCTTGCTTTTCATCGCACACTCTACTGTAGTCCAGGCAGGTGCTGTCCTCTTGACACTGGAACTGGGCTGGACAAACTGGTGGGAGAGGAGGAGAAAGGAAATGCCATCACTTTTCACACTGAAGGATCGGAGCATTGGCATTTCTACTCAAATTATACTCTCAGTTAGGTAGACTTCTTTCCCAAAAAATTGAAACATTAGTAGAAGACCTTTTCTTGTAGTTTAGTAAAAATAAAATCCATAAATTTGAAGAAACCAAAAAACATGTTTTTGCATGAGAGAAATGTTGCCGGACTCTAATGAAAAAAGTTAAGTACTTCTCAACGTCATCAAGAGTAAAATTCATGAAAATGGTCTTATTTTGGTAGCAGAGCTCCGCTCACTCCTATCCAGGGACCACACTGCCATGTTGCTTAACAATGTATTACTGATTTTAGACCTCTGTTCTTCCTGTATTTTCTAGCAGTGGCACAAGACAGCAGGCATCTTCCGTGTCGTGGTCTCGCAAGTCGAGTGCCACTGCCCGAGCTTGTATGTCTGCAGGAACGCTGACCATAGTCATGGCTCAGACTCCAGAGGAAAGCCTATTCGAAAATGTTGCCAACTTTTTATTTCACTGAAAATTACATGCACAGAGCAACCTTTGAAATGCTATGTTAATGGATAAGGATTTTTTCCCCAAAAAAATATGCCGTGTTCATGAAAAAAAGCCAAAACTTCCCAACTTTTAGTGCAAAACAGCTATTTCACCAGTTCCGAGTCAGAATAAAGACAATTTTACTTCACTGTAACCAACTATGTGTGGGCTTACATATGGTAGAGGCACATTCTGAGCATTATCCTGCCAACTAGTGTTGGATATGGATTATTAAAACTCGTTCACTTCAAATGTAAATTTCAGTTTGGAGAATGACTTGTCATCATTTATGTTACAGCACTGACTTGGAAACAAGCCCAGCGAGGCTTCCATTTTTCATGAATGCAACACCCTAGGGATTTGTGAATGTATGAGAAGATGACCATGTTGTTGCCTTGCAAGTATCCATGAGTGGGATGTTTACAAGGAAATCCATGGTCTCCCCTTTTTATGTGTTGATTGAACCTGCAGAATATCTGAGAGTTGTCCGGGTGTGCATTTGTGACAAACCTGAATGCAACACATGGTTCATCATGCTACGTCATCTTTAGGAAGAGGCTTCCCCACACAAGTGGACGAAAAGAAGATAAATACCTCTTCTTCTTACTTATATGCTTCTCCAGGTCTATGTAGCACTTAAGTGCTTCTTTGCTATCTAAGGAACGCAATGTCCTTTCTACCCTGCTAGAAGAATCTATAAAGACGAGTGAAAGCTCAATGGTTTGATTGAGGTAAATTGGTGGTGTTACCTTTGGAAGGAAACATGTGCATAAGAGCACAAGGAAGTAATTCCTATCAAAAATGCGTCTCAGTACATTTATGTTCCACAAGCGTGCTTGAAAAGCTTCCACTGCTAGATACAATGCCTTTACCTCTATCACACTCACGTGAAGAATGTTTTCTTCATTTGTCCAATGTCCCTTGACTGAGAAATGCATTATAAGTGCTCCCCATTTCGGAAGGGAGGGGTCTGTTGTAAATAATATCTGCAAAGTGTGACACTATTGTGAGACTGTGTGTGTTCTACGATAGCAGTGTGTGCTTGATCTGCTTGATCTTGCAATAGACACATCTGCAGATCTGCACTGAGAGCTAAATCTATCCTCAAAACCACCATGACCGCCCAACAACTTTATTATCATTCTGTAAGGGATTGTGATGGCTGGAAAACTGGATTCAGTCCCTGAAATGTATCTGCTTTCACCAGTTATGGCAAGTCGGAGTTAACTGGGTATTTAGTGTCACTTCAGATAATTCTGAGTCTAAAATGGTTGCAGATGAGACTTTTGTCAATGATGTGAACCTTACCTGATGTCATTGGTACAAAGATTTCTGGGTGTGGGGCAGACATTACTGAGTTATTTTCCCTTTCACCAGCTAACTGTCTAGATAGGGATAAACATGGATTCAGAAGTCCCTGGCAATGGATGTGAGCTGCAACAACAGAAAGGCATATGGTAAACACTTTGAAAGCAGATTTTATGTTGAAAGATAAAACTGTGAACCGGTGCTTCGGACTAGTGAAGATGATGAGTTGGAAGCATCAGGATATGAAAGGAAGTGTCCTTGAGTCAGAGTGCTGATAGGAAGATGCTTTGTTGCAGGAGTCTGATCACCTCTAATAACGTTGTCATCTTGAAATTAATTCTTTAAATGAAGATATTAAATACCCGCAGATCCAAGGTAAGATGCAATGTGTTGTCCTTTGCTATTAGCATGTACAAGTACACTCCCTTTTCTCTCTGACATTGCTCACTTCCTCTACTGACCCTTGCTTGTGCTTATTGCTGAACACCTCGAACTCCTTGTCTGTTTGGTACTGTGATGTTGCCGGTGTTGGAACAGTCCATGCTGTTGAAAGACAGCCAATGACTTGCCATTATCTATGTTTTTTTAAAATTGTTTTGAAGGGTCTCATCAACACGTGGGCCAAGCAAACTGACACTATTAGCATCTAAAAGGCAGTGCTGCATTTCACGGTGGAACCCAGAAATACATAGTTGAGCATGGCAATCTAAAGTGATGCTGGTGCTGGTTGGGCAACATGCCACATTTGCAGACTCCAGAGAGCAGGTTATGGCTGTGTTAGAAGTAATATGTTGCTTACCCTGTAAAGATTTGTTTGTAGCCTGTAATACTGTAGATTCACATGCTCTGCACACTCCTGCCATCTAATAATGGGCTTGGATGTTAGCAACGTGTTGTTCTTTGAAGTCACAAGGTACAGAGTGACTCCTCCCTTAGTTAGTAATGCACATGGGCACCTGCTGCACTGCTGGATTATTTTTCGCACGGCAGAGATCATGGTAGCCGTGCACAATTGTGTGCACAAGGAATTAGGACTTAAAAGTGGTAAAAAAAAATGTTAAAGAACCACTGGCTCCAAGACTGGGTGAGTAAAGGGAAGTGTACCATATGTTATAAAAGGGGTCAGAGCGAAAGAGTTTACATTTTTTTCTATCTTGTGACTCAGCACCCAGGATTTTACTGGTCCTATAAATGTGTCTGCGGCAGTCTTAATCATGCCCTTTAGCACTGGAAAAATTGGAAGGAATGGTCTGCTCGGGACAGTACCTCAACCACAAAGTAATCGTCCTCAGGTATAACATACAAGGTAGTAAGCTGCACATCTGAACCGAATGGCAGAGAAAATACCTATACCTCTTGACTCAAAGGACATCCTCAAAGAAAAACAAGTTGCATACATCTGAACCGAACACTAGATGGCAGGAGTATGCACAGCATATGTTTCAACAGGCACACGTGCTGCAATCATGATTTTTCTTCAACAACAATTTATTCACCTCTTCTGATATTTTTTGTCAAAGCATTGGAAAAAGCCTTCCATTTCCTCTCCCTGGCAACAGTTGTACTGGCTGATTAGATTGGAAGATGGTAATGTGCTTCAAGGTCACTGAGACCATTGCCACCATCTTCACCATGACATTAAGGGGTTTGCTTTGCTTGTCTGAGGGTGACCCTTCAGTGGCACATAGGTTAATGGATTTTATTCCAGCTATGTGAACCACCACAGAGTCCAAAAAGTCATGAACCTGAACATAAAGAGAACCCAAGGGTCATGCCTTTTATTTGCATTCTACTCTAGGTGTTATACTATATGCCTAGGCCAGAGATTTTAAAATGTATTCTGAACATGTAAAACAAGTAAATATTGGGCGGTTTTCTCAGTTTTGGAGGTTCAATGAGAAATTCCTTCCCGAATACCAGGTCTATTACTGCACAGTAGGCTGCAGTTTCATTTGGAGGTCACACTTTAATGGGATACTGTTCCTCGGGGCTTCTTATTATGTGACACAACTGAGCGTCTGTTTCATACATTGTTCGAACTTGGGTCAAGATTTTCACATTGTTGGCCCTGGTCCTTCTTGTCTGTGTCTGTATGTGGCATGGACAATGAATTTCGTACTGGTTATGTAATGCAAGTGGCCGAGGGACTGCAGCCTGCGTGCCTTGTTTAGTGGCCATAAAATGTTTAGGAAAGTGATAAGGATGTATATTGGGGGAAATAGTCTCCTCAAAGGTCGTTTTTTGCTTGGTACTAGTCCCGTTGGAAAGTAGTTGACTCTATGATGGACTTTTTTACTTGGCCATATCTGCATACCTAAACACATCCTTCTAATGTCTTGTGTCAGGGTCAATATAAAGATATGTTTGACTGGAGTCCGGACTGTCTGTTGTCTCATCATGTGAAACTGTGAACGAATCATGAATTTTATTCTCTAACTCTTGTGGGGGTCAAGTATGCTTTTGGTGTTGAGAGTCAGTTCAGAAGCAGAACCCAAGAGGACACACCTTCAAATATTGGTTCAGGGCAGATCAGCATCCTCATGTTTCAGGGCAGGCTTTCGAGAACACTCAGGTGCCCAGTGTTGAGACGTCTAGTGAGTGTGCGTGGATCCTTTTAATGTGGCTTGGGTTCCTAGTGCTTGCTCCAAGTGTGTTGGTGGTGATTATTTGTAATCTGAGCTGGAGTCTCGGTACACAGTGGTTTTGTTTTAAGGCTGTAGCAATTCCTTGTAGGGACACTTCATCTTCTGAAAATTGTGCCTCTTCTTCCATGTTGTTACCCCCTTGCTGATTACAGGAATCCTTCTTGGCACAGATGTTATCATACACCGCAAATGCTTCTAAATCTTTCAACGGCATGGCGATATAGCAAGCCCATTTAAAATCATGATGGTAGCGGATAGTCCATTTATATTTGGAATATGACCCATCAAACAGGTTGATCCATCGTTGTCTCGAGGAAGGCACAAATTACATAGATGATGAAGATCGGATAGTGCCAACTCTCAGTAACACAGAGGATAAAATCTGAATTTCTGTATTTTCCTAATTCTATCCCTATGGAGTCACTCTCTTACCACCTGTAGGGCGCGTACATCATCAAGACTTGATGATTATAAATGTATCAATTCAGTGGCTTTTGTGATAGGACATAGTCTAATGCACTGCCATAGATGCTCCAGCCAACCTGAACTTATATTTGAAGTAACAATGTGTTGCATCCTGAGCAAACACTGGATGGCAAGAAAAACATAGGGCCAGATTTAAGAACTCAGTGCAGCGCCACTTTTCTTGCGCCCCTTAGCGCCCCTGCGTCATATCTAAGATATGGTGCACCATGGTGGTAGTTAGGAAACTATTGTCAACATTATTCATGCTAGTTCGGAGCTTTTCAGGATTAGCCTAAAAAATGTTGACGCTAATCCTGCAAAACCCATTGAGGCCCATTGTAAACAATGGTGTGCCTCCTTTTAACGCCTGCTCTAAGCAGATGTTAAAAGTGCCAAAAAAATGGCGCAAAGAAATCTCTTAGGTTTCTTTGAGCCTTTTTTTGGCCCCCCTTATGGAATGCCCCCTTTGCATACATTATGCCTGGTGCAGGAATAGTGTATCGCAGAGGGTTACAGAGTGGCACAATGCATGCATTGGGCTACTTTGTAAATTCCGTACGCTGATTTTGGCCTCATTGGGCCACATTAGTGTAACAAAAAAATTATGCTAATGTGGTGCAAGGAGGCGCTAGGGGCTCTTAAATCTGCCCCATGGCATGCAATCTACTACAACACTTGGTGCAAACAAACATCACTCACCAAAACGTTTGGAACAAACTACTACCTAAGTACCAGAGTTGGTGAGCCTGCCAGGGTGACAAGAAGGGCTCTGGATTAGGCAGATGAAAACAGACTAGGCCTAACTACAGATTGGGACAAGACACTCACCAGAATACAGACACTAGTAAAGCCCCTAATGAGAGAGGCCTAATAAAGAGGTATGAGACTGAATACAGTATAGTCAAGATGAGCCCACAGCTCAAGGCCACCTGGACAAACTAGTATAGTCCTAGTAATAAACATACAGGAAGCACAGAGCTCTTAGTCACTAGAATGGTCTCCTCCATTCTTTACATTAAAGGCAAGGGGATCACAGAGCTCCAGGCCAGTACAGTAGCCTGGCCCAACACCAATATTAAAGGTATGAAGACAGGGAAAGCCTGAATATGTCAACAGGGATGGCTAACAAGTGGAACAAGCCACTTACTGCAATTCCTTTCGTCCAGTTCGTTGGGACAGTCTTTCACCCCATCACAGGCTGGGACACAGAGCCCATTCACTGAGCACAGGAACTCCCCAGGGCATGCTGCAAAGTAAGATGACAGTGGATTAGAGATGGAGAGAGGGTCAGATTAATCATAAACAACAAAATGGGGGCACAGTCTGGTTGATAGAAAATGGCAGAGAGAGGAGGAGAGCAGATGACCATTATGAAAAGGACGAAGTACGAAGAGAGGAATGGACGGTGAAGAGATAAAGAGCAATCGAGAGGCAGAGAGGGAAGCAGAAAGACAGAGGAAAATGAGATGAAAAGAAAGAGAGACAAAAATGTGAGAAAGACGCAGAACAGAGAGGCTTTAAATGAGAAGACGGGGCAGGGTAAGATGAATAATGGATAGAGAGAAGTGAAAATACCTTCAAGTAATTCAGTGATCAACAGCTGTTTAAGGAGAGTGGCAGGGGCCGGGGACAGATGAGATGAGATAGTAAGTGTATTGTTTTCCAATCAATGCAACACCGCTGGTCGCTGCTGTCTGACAATAACTTTCAAACAGCTGCTGGGAACTTTTGGAAGCTTTCCAAGAAGCTGTGCTTTTACTGGAACAGGTTGTGCAGGGTGGCTGACATGCTTTGTTCATAAAGAGGTAGTGACATGAAGTCTGGTCAGAGGAAGGACATTTAAGTATGCTTTGGCACATAGTGGTTACATTCAGGGATGGACTGGCTGTAGCAGGCATCAGGCGTTTTCCTGGTGGGCTGAAAGGGTGGGGGCCAGTTTTGGAGCGGTGGGGACCGGTATTGTGACTGCTGCAAACTCGGCCCCCAAAACAGCAGCAAGTTGCGCTTGCACACTCCTTATGAGGTCTTAAAACTGTGCGTGGTACCTTTGCATGCACAGTTTTAGGACCCCAACGTGGGCACAAAGGTCCCCCTCTTTCCCTCCCGGGGACTGGTCAGAAAACGTTGCCAGGGCTGCTTTGGGTTCCCAGTTCGGTCGTGATTACACTGTATCAAGTAAGACAACAAACTGAAAGAAAATTGATTAGCCAGAAAAGTTACGCAAATGCATTTTCTGTCCCAGTTTGTTGCCATGAGAGTTCAAAAGGCAAAGGGTGAGAGGGTGAGAGCCACACCATGAAGAATTCCTTCCTGGACAGTTAAGGGGCTTGAAATCTCCAACAATCAAGGTGCAGTGCTAAACTATAGACTACTTTTTAGATGGTTTGGGTCGATGACAGCTGAAGTGTTGTCTTCAAACACTCTGGGGCATATATATAATGCCCTAGTGCCACCTTGCACCACATTAACATAATTATTTTTTACGTTAATGTGGCCCAACGAGGCCAAAATCCCCGCACCGTATTTACAGGGTGGCATAATGCATGCATTGCACCACCCTGCAACCCTTTGCGCTACATTATGCCTGTGCCAGGCAAAATGTATGCAAAGGTAGCGTTCCCCTGTTAGAAGAGCTGGAAAAATGGCGTAAGGAAGTCTATGAGGTTTCCTTGTGCCACTTTTTATGACACTTTTAACACCAGCTCAAGAGCGGGTGTTAAAAGGGGGCTTCCATTCTTCAGAATGGGGCCCTAGGTACTCTCTCTGCAGGAGTAGCGCCAATATCGTGAGAAATGACGCTATTGCCCCCTACCCTGCACCGTGTTGTGCCATATTTTAAATACGACGCACACATGGTGGCGGTAGGTGGGAGCTAAGGGGCACAGGGAAAGTGGCGCTGCACTTTCCATAAATCTGCCCCTCGGTCCTTGCTAAACTGTAAATAGGCTGTCGTCCCACCTCTGGATGATTCTATCACACTCACTGTCAGGGGAAGCACTTTTTTTTCGACACAGAAGCTTCATCTGGCTCTACCGTCAGATGCCCCTTACAAGTGGCCCGTCTGCCACAGGATAGCTAGCTGGAGTGCATTATAAGATCCACCTACTTAGTACAAGCCTTGTGATGCTGATGTTTCACGTTCACAACTCCCATTAAAACATAAATAAAACATAAATAGCCCCTGGAAGAAACTCTCAGCACATTGAGGCCATGGAAGTCAAATGCGGAGACAAGGAAAGTATTCCACCCGAATCCTAGATTTATGTCTCAAAGTGCTCTGCCAATCATACAGGAGGAGCTAAACCCTTATACCTATCATGTCGGAACTAGTGTCATCAGTGTGCAAAATCATAATTCAGCATTCCAAGATTTGGAAAAGTGACAAACAGTAGCCTTTTTCAAAGCAACACATCTTTTCACCTTTGCCTGTGGGCATAACTTACTGCAAGTAGGATTTGCTGTGCGAAAACATTTTTGCAAGAAAATTCTCATAAAGAAAAATGTTTAGACATTTTTCCCTCTAAAAAACTGATTTCCTGATATTTTTCACCTACTATTTTATTTATAAAAAGTGAAGTTATTTGTGACGTTTCTAAGTTTTCAAAATGTTACACACATGTAAAACCTCTCCTCGCACACCCCTAAGTAACGCAAATGTTGTGCTGAGGCTGTCACTGGGGGCAGAGTCTAAAAAAATACCAGTGTTATCAGCCCTAGTATTTGGTGCCAGAATTACATCGGCAGAAATCAGAGAAAAACGTGAAGGACTTTCATTTTGATAGTTACAAATGCTGAAGTGCAAAATAACTTTTTTGTTAGCTGATCCTCTTTCTAATACTCGCCGATGTGGATCCATACTTGCCAGCCTGTCAGAAGATCGAGAAGTATTGCATTCACCAAAGGAAAGATAATTTACTTCAACTGATCCCCAATAAGTGACTTCGAAGTTCCACCCCTTGCTGCTAACTGAACCCTTCTCCATCTTTTCAGACATGTGGTAAGATACCCACTATGGCTGAGTTTTCAACTTTTTCCTTTTGTCTGCTTTTACTGTTTAGCAAATTTTCATAGTGGAGGAGCGTAAATTTGACTCCACCCCTACACAGCACAAATATGCTATATTTGTGCACTTAGCACTACATATCCTGTGTGTCCTGATGTTATTAATGTAAAATGTTGTACTTGAATCCTTTACTGAAGTGCATTCACTATAGGAATAGCAATTCATATATTCTGTGTGCCTTAACCTTATAAAGTAAACATATTATTTAGAGATTGAATAAACAATCCTCTTATTATTGACATGTATTAACATTAGAAATTAGAAAAAATCATATAAACATGTACATTAATGTTTCACATTTGAATTATAATGTAGTTCCTAGTTGCATTTATGCTTGTATACTTAAAGTTGCATTGCGTTAACCTAAAACTTGCAAGCTGAAATAATTGGAACTTATGTACTGACAATCTGATTTATTTTGTTACATGTGCAGAAATACCAAACATGTACATGTGCACTATTGCATTATATGTTTAAACTTGACATGACTAGGCCTGATTTTCTTTTGACATGACCATTTCTGTTTGCATGTCATTTTCTTTGCAGGAACATTCACATGAAATGTTAGTTTGGAAATAGATGTAAGACTGTCCTAGCAATAGAGAGGCTGAGAAAAGGGTCTTGATGAAGAACATGAAGAAACAGAGCATTAACTGACAGTCCCTATTCATCAATGTAACAGGTACTCAAAGCCAATGTTGTTCTCTGGGAGAATCCACAATGTGGCAGCCTGCAACATGAGAATGGAAAAGGCAATAGGGTCCCTGATGGTATGAACAAGGGGTGTTACTTAAATGATTTGTGTGATATTAATTAGTACTGTTAGCACACTTTCCTTAGGACTTTGAGAGGTGCACACCTCTATACTTTCCCCTTTTCCTGTCCCCTTTGCTGAGTATAGCTTAGGCTAACACTTATTTTCTGATTCTAAGAAGACTCTTGACAGAGCTTCTGAAACGCTGACAGCTTCCATTTTACATTCATGTGCATATATTGTTTTCCTTTTTCTGCATTTTACCAACTTTTTGAGATATTACGTAAATTTTTGTTTATTCATTTAGACCCTAAGCTAGATGACTATAAACATTACTCATGTTTAGAAGAAAGAATCAGAGACTCTTTTTCAAGCACCAAATTTTATTGCTAATTTTCTGTATTGCTGTAACCGAACTTCTGGTTTGTCTTATGCTTATGTGTCTAAATTTCTTTAGGAGGTTTGGTTATTCTGTTGTAATTCTGTATCTTTATAGCATGTTTCTGAGACTGATTTATATAACCCTGACTGTTAACTTGTAATACAATTCTTTAACTTTAATCCTTATTCCTGATCCACATTGTGTAGCTAAATGTGTTACACTGTTAATTAGAAATTGTTTGACTGATGCCCTACACCTCTCCGAATTTAGGAGAATGGCCTACATGTCCATTTTTAATTCCAAATGGTCTAAGTTTGATGTTTTAGGTCCATACCTATTTTGATATAACAGTTACCTTTCTTTTTATATTCTGATTTCTCCCATTTCAATCCCTATCCTCTTGGCAGTTTTATTTGATACATTTCTACTTTTTACAAAGCTATCTTTGTTTGGGTCTAAATTTCTTTACTTCTTGACTGAACTGATTGTTTGAGTTGATATTGTGTCTGTAGCAACTTTTGTCAAATTATGAAGAGGAACCGGTCAGCTATTTAAAACCATTACAGGGCGTATCTCAATGTGTCTTGGCCCACCAATGTCTGTGAACAGCTGGTTTCAGTTATGCTGAAAATGTACAATATGGCTTTATGCCTCTAGCCAATTTTCGGCCTCTATCCTGCAAGCAGTGTGCTCAGTGAAAAAGTGACAGGTGAATATTTGAATGAATCCATATATGAGTGAATAAATATGTGAAAATGAATAAGGGAAATTAATGGAGTGTATTACAGTTGAAGGAAAGTTATTTGACCAGGTTACAGAATAATTTTATAAGAGACAGAAAAACTATAAATGAGTGAATAGATGTGTGAGAATGAATATCTGAGTTAGTGATTGAATCTGAGTAAGCAAGGCAATTCCAGAAGGCCGGCTTTTCCTCAACATAACGAACAGATGAGAGTGGAGGTTAGTGAAGGCGGAGCTTAGCTGGGCACTCACGGTCAGTCTGGTTGTAGAGGCTATAAGACACCTGCAGGCCTGGCCCGGTCAAAGTGATCTCAGAACTGAAGGAGACCGTGGTGCTGGTGGATGCCATTGCAATGCGCTCAGCATAGGACAAAAGAACCCGCATGCCACACCTCCTGCAGAGAGAGAAAAAGAGGAGAGAGGGCATGGGAAATGACAGCGCAGCAGGAGTCTATTATAGCAGTGAAAGGTCTCTTCCCAACTGGTCAAGAGGTACATGGGGCAACAGGACATAACACAGAATTACTTATTACTGACAGCACTCCATGGCTACACAAAAGAAAACTACATTTTACCCCCTGTGGGCCTAGCATGAGGCTCAGTACTGCAATGTACAACAATGTGTTTTTTGTTCTTGTTGCAGGATACTTTCCCAGTGATTCTAACAGAACCCTTTATCCAACCTCTTAAAGAACCTAAACTTCAAGGTTTCTGACGTCCCTTTTATGTCGTGGGTATGATCAACCCCATTTGAAGTTGGCATGTTAGTCCGTCAAGCTGTACAAAATGATGCAGTTCTTCCTATACACAGGCTGAGTCATATTCACAAAGGAAAATTTGGTTGTAAACATGCTTTTATGACTGCACTTAGGTCCAGATTTATGACAAATTGGGGCAGCGCGGTGCTGCACCAAAAAATAATGGCACAGCACCACTTTTGAAACACAGGGATGCGCCATATTTACAGAAATACAACAGACCCCTGTGTTTCCCCCCTGTGCTGACGCTGAATTAAGTTGCCTGCGCCCAACGCAGACATCCTTGCACCATAGTGCAAGGGTGTCTCTATTGAGGGGATAGATCGTTTATGTGCAGGAAAGTCTTCTTTCCTGTACATAAACAATCTACAATGGCGATTTGGCACATCTATGTGTGCTGCAAAATGCATCACATGTAAAAGCACCAAAGTGTCATTTTGGAATGATTGTTTATGTGTAGGAAGGGGCACCTTCCTGCACATAAACAATCATTCATGGCCTTTTGCTCCTCCTATGTGTGCTGCAGAACTAAAAAAAAAACGAGGGGGAATAAAAGTATTCCTCCTCGTTGAGCCATGCTATTGCCACCCCTGGGGTGGCTTTAGTTTTTGGCGCTGCCTCAGATTTACAATTCCTTGTAAATCTGTGGCAGTGGCAAAAGTAATGGGTGTTGCGGTGCAATGACCACAGCAACACCCATTGCACGCCCCTATGATGCAGAAAACTGTATGGGGGGCATAGTTATAAGGAGGCGTCAAGCCACAAAAAGTGGCCTAACACCTCCTTGTAACTATGGTGCACTGAAAAACACCACCAGAGCGTCACTGGAAGTGACGCTCCGGTGGCGCTAGGGCCTTGTAAATCTGGCCCTTAATTTGTAGGGGCGAGCGCAAAGCACTCCGTCCACTGTTGTAATCTCTCTTTGGGCTTCTAACCACGCCCATGTCACCTCAGTCACTTTCATCGGTACGTGGGCTTGCCTTTTAAAATCCGCTCACTTTCAATAGTGAAAGGCATGCATAGGTCATGTCTTTTCCGGTGTTTAGCTCTCCTCGAGCGCATCGACCACCTACTGAAAACATACGAGGCTCGATGTTTTCCACCTGGTTTCTGGACTACTTTTTCTCTTTATTTTGCAGCACGATCTCGCTGGGCAGTAGTCAAGCGCTTTGCATGACATTGATCCTGTTACATAGGTAATTGCACTTTTGCCGACAGGTTTCACTGCAAGCAAACTTTTATTTCCCTTTGTGTGTCTGCTTTGCGCTGATGGCGGCCTTCGGCTCGCTTATGTGTAGCTTTTACTTTTCAGCTTATATGGCAAGACATGTCTGGTTAGTTATGTGAAACTGTTTTACTTTTCATGTTCAATTTATGTGACAAGAAAAGTCAAGTTAGGAGTTTACAATGCTAATAGCTCTAACTCGAGCAAACGCGAGACCCATTGCATTGCAAATGCTTGTTTACGCCTGCCTGGGATTCACAAAGGAATTCCTCACAGGTGTAAACCCATCTATGAGGGTGGAGATTTTCGCAATGCGTGCAGAGATCTCTGCACTTGTAAATCCCCCTTAAGAGGTGGCAAATATGTGTCCTAAGGTGTTGTTTGCCTTGGGAGTTTGTGAATGCACATAAACATGTATGTCTGTTTGCATACACGAACGCCTTTTTGTTCACTTTGCATTCTTAAAAGGGTCAGTGATTTACTCCAGCACAGGTGCTATGTAACTCCCCTTCTGGGATCATCACCAGGTTTGCTGGGGGTGTAGGAAAAGGTATTTCTGTCTAGGGGGAACAGTAGAGAAAAAATATGTATTTGCATAGGGGATCCTACCCCTCTGTGCGTAATCTCCGCACAGGGGTATAAGGCCATACAGTGTGAATAGGAGCCCTCTGCAAAGGTTACATAACCTTCCCAGGAGTACGCCTGAAAACCTGTGCATGGCGCAGCTTTCCAGGGATAGCGCTGGGATTGTTTGTGGATATGGAAAAATCAGAAAAGTACGTGCAGGTGGAAGCGAGGTTCTCTTCAAATATGTTTAAGGCTTCCTTTGTTAAAAGGGCCCTTTTCAGCAAAATGAGCCTTGACTGACCTCAGGCCTACTCCTGCTACTCGCCATAGATCTGAACTCCACCTCTACACAATCTGACGGCTTCCTTCCTGCCTTTAACTCCAGGAGGAAATTATTACGCACCTCTTCAAGCAGCGCCATGTCCATGTTACACTCACCAATGTCTGATGCCTGTTGAACTGCGCTAGACTTACACACATGTGAAATCCGCAATTTATGTGCATTGTTCCATTGCTTCGTAATTCGGTTCACCCTCGGTAAATCCTCTTGCATACACACATCCACAGAGCTTAATTGCAAAAACAAATGTTTTTCTTAAGAGCCTGCCACCAGTGCTGCCAAGACTGACCAGCATTGATTACATCTCATGCAAGACTGGCCAGCATTTATTTCACTTCATGCCTCATTTTCCACCACACTATATTTACTTCCTTTCTATCTACTCAATTATTCCATGTTGTTTTTCCAATCTTTATTTCTCCCTTGCCCTTCTCTGACTTACTCTCGGTTAAAGTCTGATGATATAAAATAAGGTCCAGTATCCAAAAATAGTGCTGGTGCCTACCACCTGCAACATCAGCACACATAAAGCACTGATGTATTTGTATAGGATAAGCCGGGAGAGAGAGGTGTGGTGGTGAATTTACCTCCGGTTCTGAATCAGCCACTGACCCTGGGTGCAAGGCTTGTCATTATTCCGTCGCTCCAGCCAGTAAGCATCAAACCACAGGACCACACCATAGTCGAGGGAGGGAACCTGGTAGGGTGACAGAAATAAGGATGGGAGATTTGAGACATCTCAACTGAGGGGCCCAGCCAGACCTTATAGTGAAAGAGACAGTGAAAAAGACAGACACCAAGGGTTAAGTAGAGACTCCTCTGTGACCCTCACTGCTCTCCATGGCGTTCAAATCCAATCCAGCCAAAAATGCCAGATTGGTAGAGCATCCTCACTAGAGATCTTTGGCAGCCTACAACACATGATATGTTTGAGGATAACAGATGACTAAGGGCCTGATTTAGAACTTGGCGGATGGAATACTCCATCACAAACGTGAAGGATATCCTGTCAACCGTATCACGATCTCCACTGATCTAATGGGATCATAATATGGCGGCAGGATATCCGTCACATTAGTGATGGAGTATTCCCCTCTGCCAAGTTCTAAGTCAGCCCTAAGTCTTTCATCTTTCGGAGCTAAGTAACATAAGCAGTTTACTACTTAAACTCCAGGGAATGTCTAAGCCTGTGATGCTATGTAAAGTGTCAAGGAAAATAATATTTTGAGTAAGATCAGCTCTTAATTGTGCATATTGTGCGTACCATCACATTCTTTTCCTGGATGCAAACCTCAGGCTGAAACAAATCAGTCATCATAAGCATTGTTGACTGATAGTAATATGAAGATAGCAAATATTTTCTAACACCGTCTGTTAGCAATAAAGATCTCAGGATGAATAGTTATTACCGGAGGTCTGCACTTGTGAAAGTCCTGAAGTGGTCAGAACTTGACAACTCAGGAAGTATTGTGGAGTGGGATGTTGTGACTCTTACTTCCATCTTGATCATGACCTCGACCTGCAATAAAGCTGAGGCGTGTTAACAATAGTGACAATTGTCAAAGTAGAAAAGTTCAATCTGTTCTAAAATTAATGAGTTTAAATCAGAGGGTGGCAGAGGTGTGGAAAATGCTGTGTTTCTGCTGGTGGAGCTGGTGCTGGCTCCGCTGGCAGAATCCCTTGACCCTGTGGTCCATCAACCGCAGGACTGCACGGTCACAATGGAGGTTGCCCTGGCTCCATTTAGGCCTTAGTGATTGTCAGTGGATTTCAGTGTCTGGGAATGTCAAGTGAGGCATAGCAGCACCGGGCTGGGAACAGAAACTATGGCCTGATTCAAAGGGAGAAAGCATCTTGCATTTCAGAGCCAAGGTCCTATTTCGCTTTTCTGACACAAACTCTCACTTTAGATTTTTTTTTCTTAAAAACATAAAGAATGTGGAACTGGGCCAAAAACCATGGAGGCTAAATGAATTTCTTCTGTGTCTTAGGTTCATCTACCGCACCAGTTGATTCACTGATGGCATAAAGCAGGCAGGGGATTTCTCTATACAACGGGCTGACTGCCCATCTATAAGTGACCCCTTAAATGTTTTCGAACATGTTTTATGGAACTACGGGGCATATTGACAAGCCCGATAGGGTCACCTGAGCGTCACTTTTGTGATGCTCCGGTGGCACTGTGCATTACTCATATTTACAAGGCAGCACTAAGCCACTTTCTGTGGCCTAACACCGCCTTGTAATTATGTCCCCCTGACGCACTTTTCTGCGTCAGAGGGGCGTTCAATGGGTGTTGCTGTGGGCGTTCCACTGTAACACCCATTGCTTTTGACGCTGCTCAAGAGTTACAAGACTCTGTGAATCTGTGGCACCGCGAAAAACTAACACCATCCCACGGGTGGCATTATTATGGCGCAATGAGGAGAAATACTTTTATTCCTCCTTGTTTTTTGCTTTTTATATGTGTGCTGCATTCTGTAGCACACATAGAAAGCACAAAACCGCCATGAACTATTATTGTTCATGTGCAGGAAGGTGTCCCTTCCTGCACATAAACAATCATTCAAGGTGCCAAATCGCCATTGTAGATTGTTTAAGTGCAGGAAAGGATACCTTCCTGCACATAAACAATCAATCCCCTCAACGCAGACACTCTTGCACTATGGTGCAAGGATGCCTATATTGGCAGGTAAATTTAGCACTGGCGCAGGGGGAAATGCATGGGTGCGCCGTATTCTTGTAAATACGGAGCTCCCTGCATTAAAAACTGGCACAGTGCAGCGATGCTGATTTTGGCGCAGCACCATGCTGCGTCAGTTTCTCGTAAATCTTGCCCACAAGTTTCGGGCTACATGACTTTCAAATAAAATGTTTCAAACGTTTTGCCTTACGTCATAGTTGCCAATTCAATAATTACGCTAACCTTCCTGCTCGCAGGAAGCGTACAGTCTTGCACAATTAGTTAGCAGGAGGAAAGTTCAGTACGATTACGAACATCCATCTGAGCCATAAATGATATGATGTGTGAATACGAAAACATATCAGACGTCCATTCTTAGTAAAAAAAAGTCGTAAATAAAAAT
The DNA here is from genome assembly GCF_031143425.1 of Pleurodeles waltl. Classification (NCBI taxonomy): domain Eukaryota; kingdom Metazoa; phylum Chordata; class Amphibia; order Caudata; family Salamandridae; genus Pleurodeles; species Pleurodeles waltl. The sequence goes on from NC_090443.1 coordinate 333,930,319, forward strand.
AAAAATAAACTATTTACAGGTCATTTTAAACCTTCGCTGCAGCTACCCAAGCTGAGAGACCATCAGGCGTCATTTCTTACCCCATTGTGTATACCTTTTTTTGCTTTTTCTTTCGCCCAGTAAAATATACCATAATAACACGTTTGAAGAAAAAGTGAAGGGCTATAATTTAGGTTGTCTTAAATAAAGAGCGATTTTAACCATTCAAACCCTTTTTTCACAAAGCCTCTCGGTCTCTCTAAAACTGTCTCTTTCTATCCGTAACAGAAGTCCCTGGGAAACTGCATACGATCTGAGAGATTGAGAAGGCCTATATGTCTGTATTTTCATTAACAAAAGGGATGCAAGACATATTAAACGCCGCTCTCTATACATAGGGAGACAGTCTTACGTCTAAGATACCAAGAAAAAAGGAAACTACTAGGTACAATCCGTGAATGGGGCTTTCTAAACAGAGGGATGTCTAGCTCGCATCCAATAATCCGCGCAGTTCCTAGTACAGAACCTCGGGGCACACTGCGGCCAATTCACAAAAGAAAAGCAATATAAAACAGATATTTACTCCTGTACGATTACTCTCAATGACTTTTATACGGTTCTCCAAGAATTGCAGGCGTACACTATAGCATTCCTTGTTTTCCAGAGCGCCCATGTGTAACATTTCTGGAAAATTCTGCATTTGGAAAACTGAAGCACATACACATAACGACATTAAAAACTGTTCTGTGGGTGAAATGTTTTCTCCTCTGGAGGAAACACTTAACACACCCCACTTAGGGATTCATTTACAAGGTTTTTGCTCCACTGTTGTGTCATTTTGTTTGATGCAGCAAAGGTGCTAAGCAGTGCTTTACACTGCTCCAGATTTTCAAAGCCTTGCATCGCATTATACCTACACCGGGTATAATATATGCAAGGTAGGCGTTCCCTGGCGAAAAGCCATGCAGAACTGATGCAGTGAAATTTACTGCATTTTACTGCGTCATTCTGTGACTTCACTGCGTCATAATTTTAACGCCTGCTCAGAACAGGTGTTAAAATAACACAGGCCTTTTGTCTATGGGATCCTTCCTCACATTGCTGGAGTAGCATTATTTTTTGTTGCTAATCCAGCAATGCATCAGTTTAGCACCACAGATGAATCAGAATTTCTGACACATCTGTGAAAATGTGCGCCATGGAGCTCTGTATAGTAAATACAGCTCATCCGTGGCATAGTTCGGGAATCATTGGAAACTGCCAAGAAATCTGACCCATCGGTCCGATGCATCAGTTACTTGAAAATGAGGCCCCAAATGTGCCACAAACGTCTAGAGCGAACCCTTAACATACAGGTGCCAAACGCTGAACATCGGTCAAAGGCTGACACTAAGCAAATTCATCACTCTCTTTGCAGCTTTCAATGCTACACCATCAGAATATACTATTTAGATGTTGTTCCATGATGTTCTCCGGTTGCCACAGTATCTTTACATTTTTTCGTTCATGTATAAGTATATTGACCTTTCTGAAACAGATCATAAAACTCCAGGGGTTGAGAAGGAATACATAAGATTGTCAACTCAATAACTCATTAACAAACTAACTAAATAAATACATAAGCTAGAAGTAGAGGATCAGATGATGATATCAAACTTCAGACACAAACTACTAGTGACAGCAAATCTATCACTGATATGCTCCAATAAACCACTTAAGTGAATAGTAACACACTGCACTCTCCACAGAACGTAGAATGGAAACTGTCAGAGGGTATTGGGGATTTTGTACTAATTACCTTTGAGATGAGTACAGTAGCCTGAGAATATAAGATGTGTGTCCTTTTATGTGAGTATGTAACAGTGTACTCCATCCATTCTATGCAGTGGATATTCCAGGATTTGAGCACCAACAACAGGCCTGAGAACTATGAAGATGGTGGCTGGTAATCAGGGTTGATCGACAACCAAAAGAACACAGTAATAGTTGCACCTCCACGTAAAGCCTAAGTTGGAAGGGCCTGTCAGGTACTGGCCGCCGATGGCGCTGTATCACTTTGGTACATGAAATACGCAAAAGGTGATGGGAGGAATGCTTGCAATTAGTCTAACCACTGCAATCACTCAGGGTAGCATCCAATTCCATCATTCAGTCTTGACCCTGCTCCTCATGGGAACAGTCCAGCCAAAACTGGCAGGCCAAATCCTCCCTGAACCGGAACATATGCAACCCGCCCGATTGCTAGTGGTAAACAAATTGTAGGCATTACTTCAACTACCTTTTGTGTGCTTTGTATCACTTTGGTACACGGCTGATGCTGGGAAGAATGAACAAAGGGAACAATGGGATCTGACCAGAGAAGAGTAAGATCGGACCTTGGGGATTGGGTGGGTAAGAGGTGCTGTTGTGAAGTTATTTTAGAATCTTTTTATGGGCATATTATTTTAGCCATAGGCCAGCAGCTTCTGCCCTTTGGCCTAGAAAACAATTCATTTTATTATTTTAGTAGAAGCCCCATTTTGAGGTCATGTTTGTATTACTTTATCTGTTATGGTTTTAGCCTAGAAACTGTTTCTGTTTCTTAACACATCGTCACTCTGTGCTTGCTCAAGGCTGTACACAATTATGTTGTCGGTAAAAAGCAGAACATCACATTCCCTGTTGTTTCATGGAAACATATGAATTCTTATTCTAGGGCAGTATTCTCAGAACACCAGAAGTTTTACTGTAAAAATACTTCTCTGCCCCCTATATGTGAGAGAGAAATGCCAGCCAGAAGTTGCCACCGTATGCTGTTTGCTCATTGCAGCTGTCTGCTGAGACTAAACATCTTTTCTGCCTACATGGGAGAAGATTCTCAGTAGGCCAACAGCCCTCTTTTTACAGATCTCCCTGAGTATCTCTGTCTCCTTATGTGCAAAAGGCACCCCAGTACTAAATACAGAGATGTCCGTGGTATTGAGCGTATCCTCCTCAGCTGCAAAGGTAGCACATATTTAAGACTGTAGCATGTTCAAGCTTGAACCTTCAAAGATTAATCCCCAATTGGTGTCCTTATCTCTGAACAAGTGCATTCGACATGGTGAACCCACAACAGGTGGTAATCACAGTACACATGAGCCCCCCTTCACTAATCATTTATTAACCCCTTCTGTGCCCAGGACGTAATGGTTACATCCTGAGGCACAGTGCTTTTTTAAGGCCTTTTCTGCCCCCCCCTGGGGGCAGAAACCTCTAGGCACCAGGGATAATTTTTTTGGTTGTTTTGTTTTAGTTTTCTTTTTTATTTTAGAGGTGGGGAGTGACCCCTTAGGCAAGGGTCGCTCCCATTGGGGGGCAAATTATATTTAGGCCATTTCTGCCCCCTTTGGGGACAGATTGGCCTATTTTTATGAGGCCAATCTGCCCCCAAGGGGGACAGAAACCACTAGACACCAGGGAGTTTTTTTTTTTTTGTGAATTTCACATAAGGGGAGCGACCCCTTAGGCAAGGGTCGTTCCCCTGGGGGGCAAATTTATTTTAGGCCATTTCTGCCCCCTTGGGGGGCATATCAGCCTATTTTAATTAGGCCGATCTGCCCCCAAGGGGGGCAGAAACCACTAGGCACAGGGGATTTTGTTGTTGTTGTTGTTTTACAGATGGGGAGCGACCCCTTAGGCAAAGGTTGCTCCAGTGGTGGGGCAAATTGTATTTAGGCCAATTTTGGCCGCTTTTGGGGCAAATCGGCTGATTTTAGGTCAATCTGCCCCTAATGGGGGCAGAAACAACTAGGCACCGTGGATCTTTTTTTTTGCGCCAATGTCACGCAGGGGCGACCCCGTAGGCAAGGGTCGCTCCCCGGGGGGTTGGAGGGGCACATTTATTTTAGGACATTTCAGCCCCCCTGGGGCCGGCTGAGCTAGAGGCCAAAATCCACAGGTTGTCACTTTGCAAAAAACACCTCTGTTTTCTGTGAAAAAATGTGAAGTGTCCACGTTGTGTTTTGGGCCATTTCCTTTCGTGGGCGCTAGGCCTACCCACACAAGTGAGGTACAATTTTTATCAGGAGACTTGGGGGAACGCTGGGTGGAAGGAAATTTGTGGCTCCTCTCAGATTCCAGAACTTTCTGTCACCGAAATGAGAGGAAAAAGTGTTTTTTTGGTCAAATAGTGAGGTTTGCAAAGGATTCTGGGTAACATAACCTGGTCAGATCCCCACAAGTCACCCCACCTTGGATTCCCCTAGGTGTCTAGTTTTCAAAAATGCGCTGGTTTGCTAGGTTTCCCTAGGTGCCGGCTGAGCTAGAGGGCAAAATCCACAGGTAGGCACTTTGTAAAAAACACCTCTGTTTTTTGTGAAAAAAATTGATGTATCCATGTTGTGTTTTGGGCCATTACCTTTCGTGGGCGCTAGGCCTACCCACACAAGTGAGGTACCATTTCTATCGGGAGACTTGGGGGAACGCTGGGTGGAAGGAAATTTGTGGCTCCTCTCAGATTCCAGAACTTTCTGTCACCGAAATGAGAGGAAAAAGTGTTTTTTGGGTCAAATTTTGAGGTTTGCAAAGGATTCAATATTTTTCTTTTTCAGTTGTTATTTTCTGTAGGAAAACCTTGTAGGATCTACACAAATTACCCCTTGCTGAATTCAGAATTTTGTCTACTTTTCACAAATGTTTAGGTGTCTGGGATCCAGCATTGGTTTCATGCCCATTTCTGTCACTGACTGGAAGGAGGCTGAAAGCACAAAAAATCGTAAGAATGGGGTATGTCCCAGTAAAATGCCAAATTTGTGTTGAAAAATTGGGTTTTCTGATTCAAGTCTGCCTGTTCCTGAAAGCTGGGAAGCTGGTGATTTTAGCACCGCAAACCCTTTGTTGATGCCATTTTTCAGGCAAAAAACCACAAGCCTTCTTCTGCAGCCACTTTTTCCCATTTGTTTTAAAAAAAAACGAAATTTTCACTGTATTTTGGCTAATTTCTTGGCCTCCTTCAGGGGAACCAACAAAGTCTGGGTACCTCTAGAATCCCTAGGATGTTGGAAAAAAAGGACGCAAATTTGGCTTGGCTAGCTTATGTGGACAAAAGGTTATGAGGGCCTAAGCACAAACTGACCCAAATAGCAAAAAAAAGGCCTGGCACAGGAGGGGGAAAACGCCTGGCAGCGAAGGGGTTGAATAGATCAGGAAAACATACAGAACTCATTAGCCATTGTGGATAATGGGATTAACACCTTCTCTGACCGTATACACATTCTTAACCACATAATTTCTTTTGCAATTGACATTATGCAAACTGGGGTGTCATCCTTATGACATGGACAGAATCAACTTAGGTCCGTTATGCAATTGGGTTGGACACTATAGACATTGAGAAGTGATCGTGTTCCATGGCAGTATGTTAGAGCAAAAGACCTATTTGCCGCATTTAATTTGACGCAACAGCAACAAATAATGGCTCAGGAAGAAGCAACTTATGTTATGTGGAACATCGAAAAGTTAGAAAAGTTGGCTTTAACTGTGGCGGAAATTCCATCTGCAGTATACTTAATTCATGGGGTAATTAATCTGCTATTTGAAAATTACAGTTCACTTCTTGCTTGAAACACATTCTAATAGGCAAACATGAAAGGCTAGGAGATAACTGCTTTCATGAGGTGTGGGAGTTACCCTTCTCATACAAATGTTTCAATGGCATGAAAGAGGTCTTTCTTAGCGGGAGCAAATGCGAGACTTCTGTAAAACCGTTTAATGGTTTGTAAACAGCTGTTCTTGCACAGAGTATGTAACGCTTCTAAGAGTTCCTGTTCTCTTGATTCGTCCAGCATTCCAGGTGCTCTTAAATGGAAGTTATGTACTTCTAAACAGTGAGGGCTGTTGTGGAATGCGCGCTGGAATTGCCTATGTAGTTTCGGTCTCCAAAATATTTACTTGTTGTGGTGATGTGCTGTTTCACCCCGACGCAACAGAATTAGGTAGCAGACATTTGGCCTCATATTGCTACTTCTAATGTAAATTTTGACAAGCTAAGTAGACTAAAAGCTCTATTGTTTCAGAAACATTTAGCGCTGACATCTGCCTGCAAGACCTATGTACTCAAAGTAGCGGGGTCACATGCAGAGATACAGTCCCTTTTAAATACAAACTTTCCGAGACACTTCGGTGAACTCGTGGGATAAATATTCAACACGTCCAATAGTGCCCGGATTGTAAATTTTTTTAAGGCTATTTGTTCTGGGTTTGTGAGTACCATTTCATTCATAATTGGTATATACCTTCAGCCATGCACTCAATATTTTCAGACATTTTTGAGGGATTCCCAATTACTTTGGCCTTAACAGGTGGCTTTTTGCTGTTGCTATTTTTTATTTGCAATGGCTGCCCCATCACAGCAAGGAGGACTGATAGTGCTTCCACCAGCGCAACTGTGTCCTGAAAGCATGATGCAATATTTCAGAGCACCACCCCATGAAGAATTGGAATGAAACTGGTCTTTATCATTTAGACCAGTCCTGGACTATGTGCAGTCCATGTTTCATTGCCTTTGGTGCCTTTTTGAATGTGCACTGTAATTGTGTCTTTCTACACTGTGTGTACTTTCATTGGACACTAATCTGTTGCTGTTCTCACTGAGGGCTTCATTACCAGATATGTGCGTTGAGGGTACGTTTGCTACGGGAAGTCTCCTAGGAGCTGTCTTTTGTGGATCAAGTGGCTCTTGGTATTTTAACATCTAGTACTACACAGAATGGTGCCGCCTTGGCAGGAGCTGAGGTTTTGGAATGAGAGTGCTCTTTGGTTTTCCTTGGCACCGATTTGGTAACATTATTACCTTCCGAAGTGGGATCGTTCCTTGATTCAATTGTCATGGATATAATTGGCGATTTTCAAAATTACTCTGACTTTTGAATTAATGTTGACATTCAGCTTTTTCACAAGATTTGTATATTCTACATTGACCATTTTTATTGGGTCTGTTTCAGTGTGCTCTGTTAGTCAACTTGGACATTTATTTACATATTTAGTTTCATTTTATCTTAGTTAATTTAGTCTGACGTCTATCCTTTGAACCAACAATGGTAGGTGTTGTGAGGTTATTTTATCATCATTTTATGGGCATGTTATTTTAGCCAGATGCCTGCAGCTTGTGCCCTTTAGCCTAGAAAACAATTCAGTTTATTATTTTAGCAGAAGCCTCATTTTGTGGTGGTATTGTTATTCTTTTATCTATTATGGTTTTAGCCTAGAAATTGTTTTTTGTTTCTTAGCACAACATCTTCACTCTGTTCTTGCTCAAGGCTGTACACAATAATGTTGTCTGTACAAAGCAGAACATCACATCCTCTCTTGTGTCATGAAACATAAGTATTCTTATGTTAGAGCAGTATTCTCAGAACATCAAATGTTTCATTGTATTAACACCTCTTTGCCCCCTATACGTTAGAGGTAAATTCCATCCAGAAGTAACCACTGCATTTTGTTGCCTCATTGCAGCTGTTTGCTGAGACCAAACATTTTTTCCACCTACATGGGAGAAGACTCTCGGTAGACCAACAGCCCTCTTTGGGACAGCCATTTTCAGGTATGGGGGATGGTGTCTGCCCAGGGGTACTAAAGGACGGATTAGGGCTAACATTGCTGTGCTCTAGTATCGAACCTTAGTGGTGAAGGTAGGAATTCTAAACCCTAGCACTGTGACATTACAGTGGGACTTTTCTTATGTTTCACTTTTTTGCCACCATTCTGCTATTATCATGTTTCATTATGTTAATCATTGCAGTACATGCATTTTTATCTAGGATGTAGTTGAGTCAGTAAAATTCCTGGAACCAAGCCCTTTTGCTGCTTGTCTATGCATGTGTAGGAGGAATGTAACTGAGAGAAAAGGGTGTGGTCTGTTTCACTGCAATTTCCCTGGGAAATGAGAGTGTCATGAGCACGGCTGCCACAAATTACCTCTACACTTGGGTACTGGTGAGGTACTGCTAGCTTGCCAAAAGGGTTAGGTCAACAGTTGTCACATGTTGTGGAACTGGACTCAGCTCCCCACTATCGGGTGCTGCCACCATCCAATCCAGCAGTCTCATTGTTATAATGAGAACCAACACAACAGTGCATGCCAGGATGAGATGAAAGCATAAACTCCCAGGCAAGGAAAGTTGTAGTTTCTAACAAAGCAAGTGATACCTAGTAGCTGTTATTGAAGCCCATTGTCTCATTTTTGTGAGTCAGAGTGTACACATCAAACAAGAACCACAATGCAATGTGTCAGTGTTTGGTAGGTCATAGAAGCAATGGGACATGAGGTAGGCCCAAGGAGCTCATCACAAAATGATATAAAACCCCACACGCATATTATGAGAGGGTGTTCTTTACACATGTATATGTTCCAAATGTCATTCAACAACAGACACAGACACATTCTGATATTCTCCAGACATAGACCCCTAGAGGAAGCCCTTCCCACACAAGCACTAAAAGAAGTAAATCACACTCTGATATAATCAAGAAACCAACCATTAGTGGGAGGTCATCTTACCCTTATTTTCTGTTTATCTCCACTTTAATCAAGGTTGAGACTGAGACACGTATTGTTATGATTTGTATGTCACATGCTGTTGACACTGTATTGTAATTTATATTGTGCTTTGTATACCTCCTAAGCCTAAAGCAATATCCTGGTATGGAGACTACTCTTTTGGTGGTCTGGGACAATGTCTTGAGAAGTGTAGATGAGGGCCACAGTGTAATTTGGGTTCTACTGGACCTTTCTATTACATTTAGCTAAATGGCTTGTTCTTTCTTGATTAATTTAGATCATATCTACAGACAGCTTTTAACTTTCTGCTGTCGGAAGACCTTTTGTGGGCCATACCAAAACTTACTGTCTGCTTTAATCTAGCCTATAGCTTACCAGCGTTTTTTGTCACTCTCAGTTGCTTACTTCTTATTCAATGGCTTTCCTTTCTCTTCCTGCATTTGTTCCTCCCCTGGAGCATTGCTTCTTTACCCTCCTTTAGCCTGGATGACTTGAATAGTTCCACTGTTCACGTTCAGGAAGCTACATTTTTTACCTCTTTCTGCAATCCAGTAATTGGAATGCATGGGTTTTCTTGTTCCTAACTTGTGGGCTGCTTCCCATGCAAATATCAGCCTGCCCTGGCTCAGTGTTGCTCCTTCCTCCTCCTCATGCATGTTGATTTCCCTTCTCTGTTTCATCTTCTTACATTCTTTTGTGCTAAAACTTCTTCATTGCTCACACCGCCTCATTCCCTGTTGCTCCCCCCAGGCTTCTTCCACAAGCTCCTCTATTGCTCCCCTGCCCAACCCATAACGTTCAACAGCAGCAATTTGCAATTTTGTTCCTCTTTTTGCTAAACTGAATCGGCAAAGTTAATTGGCATAGTCAACAGGTCTGTTGAAGCGGAAGTCTATTGACTTTGTCAGTCCCTCTCAGTAACAATCGTGGTTCAGTTGAAGGACACAATAAAAGCTAGGTTAGTTTGCCTTCAAGAGTCTCTATCTCAGGTGGTGTTCCACAGAACATCTCCCTCCTTATCGAAGACATTGGCCCTCATTATGAATCTGGTGGTCCATGGACCGCCAGACTCACAGTGGCGGGCGGACCGCCGCAGTAGTGGCGGTCCGCCCACCCTATTATGACTGTGGCGAAAACGTCACAGTGGAAACTTCATCACCACCAGGCTCCCATCACCAGGAAGCCTGGCGGTGGCGGTGTTTCAGATCCAACAGGATTATGAGTCCCATTCCGCCAGCCTTTTCCTGGCGGTTTACACTGCCAGGGAAAGGTTAGCAGAATGGGTGACTCGGGGCCCCCCTGGGGGCCACTGCACTGCCCATGCACTTAGCATGGGCAGTGCAGGGGCCCCCATGCACAGCCCCGTCGTGCATTTCACTGCCCGAATTACGGGCAGTGAAATGCGCGAAGAGTGCTGCTGCACATGCCGCACTGCCACATTGGCGCCAGCTCCATTTGGAGCCGGCGTCAATGTAAAGGCCCTGTTTCCCGCTGAGCCGGCGGATGGAAACACTGTTTCCACCCGCCAACCCAGCAGGAACATCATTATAGGGCCGGCAAGGCTTTGCCGCGCTGGCGGTCTTCCGTCGACCGTCAACATGGTTGACGGCAGGGTATCCCGCTGTCATCATAATGAGGGCCATTTTTTGTGATTTCAAAGAGTGTGGCAGTCACAAGTTGGCAAGGTGCACAACTATACATCAGAGTGACAGGGCCAGAGCAAACAATTACCCCCCTCCAAAACTGTCTAAGAAATACAGAATAGTCAATGGAGACATATCGTCTTCAAATTAATGACATCAAGACTGACTGCAACCTCTTTGGCCTCAGTGCTAGCTGTAACCTTCAGTGAATCCACAACTGTTGTTCTTTGCCTTTACTCTTCCTCTGCATAAATAGGTAAATATCTGAGATCTTTTTGACTCCAATTTGCCAGTACAACTTCAGGTTGTTTTTTAGTTAATAACTCGTCTTTTCAACCACATATCCTTAAAGGGGCCAGATAGTGACTAATGTCACAATATGTCTTAAAACCCAAGCAAGGGTCATGAAACATAAACTGCAGAACACTTACTGTTGATGAATGTTAGTAATGTGGAACAGGATAGAGAGAATTGTGTTTGTTTCTCATTACTGGAGGGCCCTCTGAGGAATCACTGCCAATGCTTTTTTTTAACAAAAGGCCTGTATAATCAGGCAGCCACTAATATGCACCTAGGCTATCCCAGGTCCCTGTTTGTGAAGGGCAATCACTGTAATGTGAAAGGCTACAGGAAGTGCAAAATACTGCAGTGAGTTTTGTTTATGGCCTGAGCAACTAAGATCATGTCTCCTAGGCTTGAAGATATCTTCCTTGTGTTCATCTGAAAGATAATGATGACTGCTTAGAGTTTACAGAGCAAACTGTCAATGGCGGCATGTATTGTGGACTCCATACTTTTATTAGCATGGAAGCTGGACTGCGCATCATCACAAAAAGAGTGTCTTTAAGGTAGAGACACAGCTGTTATGTGACATAATTCTCCAGAAATGCTGCTATTGCAGGAAGAAGAGTAATAGCTCTGAAGTCAGATAGAGTGAGAGGCTCAATATTATGTTTTTAGAACAGGTTTTACTAGATCAATGCCTGTCTGGAGAGAGAGAGATGAATAATACTCCCTATGGCTTTGTGTATACAGTTAGGACTTTTATGGCAGATGTTTACAGACAAATGGTCCAGAGATGAACTAATGATAGCCGTTTGAATTTCTTCATGTGAAAATTTCTCGGAAAAGAGATAATGTTTTCATAGAAATGTCAGAAGTAGATTGGAGAGTGCTACTAACAGATGTGGGCTGAATAGTTTGATGGATAGGGGACTGTTTGTAAATATACAACTTGGCAAAGCCATCACATAGGTGTTGGGAGTAAGATTAGAACTCTTTGAAAGTTCATTGACCACTCTCAAAAACACTACAGAAGATCTTTATGCTGGTTATTAGCTTTGAGAATGTGACTGGAGAAGTAATTTTTCCATGATCTTGTATAGCCTTTTTATATTTGGAAAGCTGTTTTTCATAACAGCTTTCCAAATATAAAAAGGCTTTACAAGAGCATGGAAAACTACTTCTCCAGTCATATTCAAAAAGCTAATAGCCAGCAAAAAGATCTTTTAGAGTGCTTTTGAGAATGGTCAATGACCTTACAAAGTACTTTTCAGGTGTAGGCTCTATTTGGCCCTCCATTTGTGCTCCGCCTTTTTTAATTTCATTAGAAAATCAAGGAAACCAGAACAACAGCCGCAGCAAGCAGCCAGACGTGGGAAAGTAATATTTATAACAAGTAACTTTATTCCAATTTCTATGTTTAGAAGTTGTAATACTTTTAATTGACAACAAGGTAAAACTTCGAATGTAATTAGGAAATGGACAGAGCATACAAGAGGGATATTTTTAAGAACTGTACAAGTCTGGGTAGGGCCAATACTGTATCTAAAGTGTGGCCTCCCATGTGTCTGGGGTCAACTATGAAGTGTGAGATGACAATGTCCTCACGAGTTTTGATTAAAGTATGATATGCTGTTTCATTTGGATCTTCTAGAAGAAGGTTAAAATCTCAGACAACTGGGAATGTATTACCCTGCCCAGAGATAAAAGCAGCTGCTAGTTACAAAAACTAGAGAAAAAAAAAGGTTGAAACATCAGGAGGGCAATAGATTAACATTAATGCAATTGTAGTGGTTGCCAAAAGAGCAGGGGAGGTTATTACAATTTCAGTTCCTCCGTGATTGATAGAGTGGGTGTTAAAAGTGGAAATGGTTTTCTATAAACAATATCAAGTCCACAATGCTGTATGGGCCTTGGATCTAGTCATAGTATGGATTCTATGGGTGCAATTGCAGTAGCAAGTAAAGATTGCTGCCTTTCTCTTCAACAAGGATTCTGTTAAGCACAGGACATTAAATTTACAATGTGTTAAAAGACTGAAAGTGCAATCTGCTGTGTTTCAGGGATGAGTGCAAATTAATTAATCCCATCGTAATGGACATTGCAACTTTAGCTGTGCTCTGCTTAAATTTTTCCTTCGATGATATATCACTTTAAATAGATTCATTAGGAGAATGGGCAGCAATGTCTGAAACATATGGTGACAGAGGATGATGAAAATTCATGTGTGTATACCAGGCGTAGATATTAGAGCGCTTCTGACAAATAACAACATAATTTAACATTAATTTGTTAGTGGATTTCAAACTGAATGAAGATGCATACAGGTTCTGTGGACCCAGGTCCCTGCATAGGCCGGAGGGATACAGATGGGATTGGTGCATCTTAGGCAGTTGACCTGAATAAACAGTGTTGGGCAGGTTGACACATTGCCTTACCCAATCACCAGATCATCCACCTGTTACTGTCCCATGATGGTCTGAGGCTTTTGGTGGAGAGTGAGAGTTTTGGGGGGCTCAAAGACCAAAGCACTGCTTACAACCCCCAAGATAACAGCATGTTGCAAAAGATGCAGCGGATCATTGTAAAAAGGAAGAAGTTAAACTTACCAGTTAAAATGCTATCTTCAGGCATGCAGCCTACCCCAGACATTACAAACTTTAGACAATAGCTCAAGTTACACCTATTCTTGACTACACCAATGGGTCACCAGCACCAAGTGAGTACTTTGCATTTCTTGTATTTTGTGCAGTACACAAGTCTCTCCTCTCTATTAATAAGTGTGACCACATACTTCAGCCGGGAGTAGTAGCTCAACAAAGGTAATATCATAATCCACCACTACAGGAAACACATCACAACTATGATGATATTGCAGCCACTAAAGGAAGCTCTCCACACACTATATTCATAGTCCAGATATTAGAAGGTGCGACCTCTCCACACACTCAAGATATACTCTATATAGTAGGAATTCATCGCAGAAGGATGCAGTATTTTACCACTAGAAGGAGCTTTCTACAAATTGATGTACCCCACACACTAAAAGAGCTCACAACCCACTAACATCATAATCCATTCGTAATAACAGCTAGACAATTTTAATTCCACAGATACTGTTTTCCAAACTTTCACAACTAGAAGAAGCTCTTCCACTCATATTCTAACCGTCACCTTCACCTGCAAGTGCACAGGTAAGGCCTGTTTTATCCCTAGATCACTATAACAAGCTAAGAAGTGGTAAATAACAGCAACTAATGCAGTGGAGGACTCACCGTTATGTGCCAGCTGCAATTGGTTGTTGGGGAGTAGTAGCTCGGGTAGTAAGGAGTGCTGATATTACCCTGAAGCTCCAGTCCTGGTTTCAGCACCAGCATCTCTTCACATGCTAAGCGGAAAAGAGAAACTGAGATATTGAAATACAGAAGACACAGTATTCCCACTAAGGAACCCGTCCAAGGGAACTCATCTTGGAATATAATGCCAGTATCTCTTGGTTTTCCTAAAGGACCCCTAACCACCAGTCAGCCTCATTCTGTACATGTTATATAGTTTAGGAAATGGTGGGCTCTAACCAACATAATATGGAGCTCTGAATTTCTAAAAATATCTGACAATGCAACTGCTACTGATGCCGATCTCAGGATGATCACTACAATGGGGCCTTAAACACCTGGGGAAAGTTCCCTTTACTTTATTAATGCAAATCCCTAGAGCTTTCTGCATAATTTCACAGTACAAAAGTCAGGAACCTACAGCGTGTCTATTGCAGAGCTCAGGGTGTGGAGTTATTGTGTTATCTTATGATGCCTGCCTTATAGTAAAACAAAGGATATAGTGAGAATGTGGTAGACTGGGATTTGGCCTGGCACTTCGGGCTGGACTGTTACTTTTGGAGCAGGACAAAGGGCGATTTGCATATCACTGGTTCCTGTCTGAGGTGAACTGGTGAGCAAAAACACAATGTCATGGATTGCAGCCCAGAATATTTACCGGTGTCTGAGATTAATTCAAGCAATCCACCCATTACTTTTTTTTTATTCCTCAGTGCAATTTTCTAAGCATGACGGTTATCCCCAGACTTGGGTCCTGTGTTTGCTGTGCCAGAATTTAAGCTACACTACTGATAAGGCCAAAACAGGCCAAAACTAGTATAGGGATTGCTTCTGTTCCCTTTCAAGTTGAACCTGGCCTGACAGTTCTGGATGGACTGTTCCTATTGGAGCAAGGCCAAGTCTAATTTGCATATAGGTGGTTCCTGCTGAGGTGGCATGATGGGTAAAAAGATGTTGGACTCGGATGGTGGCCCTAGTAATTATCAGTGGCAGAGGTTAATTCAAGCCTTCAACCCATCACTTTTTTCTTTCCCTAGATTGGGATGCAGCACAGAGTGATTTGAGATAGTGAAGAGTTGCTGTGAAATACAGCATAAACAGTAGCTGGGAGTAAATGGGATGTGAGCATAAGTAGGGTACCAGGCTCTGGAATGGGTTATCTATTTTGGTGTGATGCTTTTACACATCTAGGACCTGATTTATGAAACGTTAGTGCCGCCTCTGCGTCATTTTTATAATTATCATTATATTTTTTAAGTTTGCGCCGCTTTTGCATCAAACAATTACGCAAAGGCGGTAATAAAGTTTCATAAATCAGGCCCCTAATCGGCTCTGCACTAAATGTTGGTGGGTAACATCTTGATATTAGTGCTGATTTCAATGTCACTGCATATGGAGCTGCCTTCCTCTTTCTCACCTTGGAAAGGGACAGCCTGCGCAGAGAGAGTGAAGGGGTCATAGTAACTGTACATCGCCTGCTTCCATAGTACAGATAGCACATCACCAGAGGATAGGACCTCCATCACCGGTTCCTGACGGCTGCATCCATAGTGTCTGGAAGGAGCAAAAGGTGTTTAGTGAAACAGGAGAATGTGAGAAGTGGAACAGCAAAGGCAAAGAAAGAAGTCACTAGTCGGTGGAGTGATGAAGCTAGTCTAGTGATGAGTACAAGAATGGAAAGAGAAATAGTGTTAGTCTATGAGGGTGGAAAGTAATCTATCTTTTTGCGGACAACCTGGCTAAACTCCGTGCACCCAGAAGAAAATCTCAAATAAACAGTCAATTAAAGGGGATTCACCTGGAATTCCCTCTTTCTTTCTCAAACGTCAACCGCACTCTACACTTATCTGTTGCTTCAGAGGTTACCTGGAATTTGAAAAAATCTCCCTGGGGGCTTTATCTCACTTTTCCAATGTGAGGAAGTATCTTGAGGAACCTTTATTTTTCACATCTGAGAATTATTCACAATGTAGTCTCTTAGGATTCTTACTCTTTTGATTCTAAAGACCTTCACCTATTTATCAGTTTAAAAGACAGACTGCAAGCACATGATCTTCTCCTAGCGGTTGATCATAAGGAGGTCCTCCTATTCATGTTCTTCGATCAGTCATCAGGAGTTCCTTCAGGCTAACAATCATCTTGCATGTTAAGGGTTCTCACGATTTTCTATTATCCATTGATACTGAAGAAAGCCCTCACACTCATCATATTCTCCCATCTGATGATCTTCAGAACAATCTTCAACCTCATGGTCTTCACTCTCATGGTATTTATTACACATTTACATTTATATTTAAGTGAGAATCCCAATGGTTTTTTCAAAATGTTTCAGAGTCTGTACAATTTCAAAGGCACGTGAGAACCATTTTGCCATAAGCGAGATCCCTGGTATGCAGTCTCCACCATAGCAGCTTAAAGAGGATGCATGAGACTTGTTATCAACATTTCCTGAGAGGAAATCTACAATGTTTTATTTAACCTTCCAACTTGAAATTTACTTCCAATGTAACGAGTCTTGAAAGGAAAAGGTTGTCCCTCTATGTGTTCAGTGTTTGGTCCTCTCTTACGAAGAAGAATTTTTAATGTTTGATCAGTTATTCTTTCCACAGCAACTGTGGGGGGAATGCTCTCTTCGAAAAACAGTCAACTAAGATTCAAATCACTCTTGGTTGGCAGGCTCACCTTCTCCCCCAGGAAGTGGAGAAGTTTAACATTGTGTTCCCAAACCGTAACAGGAGAAACAGAGTCAGCCAACTTAGGGGAGCAGTGACTGATTTTAGCTCAAATGAGCAGCACCGAAAGGCAGATCTTTTCATTCTGGTTTTGAAGATTGATTAACACCTGAAATGGGTCATGAACATATACAGAATAAGGTTGTGGGAAAGTAAGTGTCTCTGGTAGTTAGTCTACACACAATCACCAAGTAGACTGGTTTGAAAAAATAGATTTATGTTTAGAGATGTTTAGTGCTCAGTCACATAGTTTACATGCAACTGTAATCTTGTACGTTTTCAAATGTGAAAGGGATACATATTTTACACTTCACATACAGAGGGGGTGTTTCCTAGTTGCTAAAACGCTAGTGTTTGTTTTGGGGTGGCCAACATTAAAATCAGAAAACGTGTGTAGCTATAATCTTTAAAAACCACAACAGTTCTTTTGCCAATTTCTGTTGAGGAACATACAGTTTAGCCCCAAAATTAAGCCCAAACACAAGGTCTATTCCATGGTGCAAAGAAATCACATCTTCATATAACATACAATTGTATGTTATCACTTTATGTCTGTATACTACTCAATCATTGTTCATGTTTTTATTCCTGATCTAGAGAGGGGGCCACAGAAAAACAGAGGCACACAAATAGAAATAGCTCATATGAAGAGGGGTGCAATAACGTTTTCTGACAGGAAAGACATCTTAAGTTGAACACACCATCATACTCTTTGTGAGCGCAGTTCTATTTGGCATAAGTGTTAGTTTCTACTTAGACAACATACACAACAGCCCCTTATTCTGCTGAGCTTCCTCCCTACTGCAAAGCACCAAATCTTTTTAGATGATAGCTACTCATTCTTGTAAACCCTTTAATTGGAAATTGTGTGTTCTGGACATATGAACAGCACACAAAATACTATTATCATGGCACAGCAGTACATTTGGTACCCCAGCCTGACTCTTGACAGGCATGTGAATTTTGTCACAGGAATCTTATAAGGGTTGTGAAGTTGTGGTATGAGTATCTATCTTCGGGTTGAATGTATCATCTGCAATGAATTACGGGTGAATGTTCTTGGTGTTAGGTGAGCAAGACAGTTGTGTTCTCCTCACAGGTCACATCCTCACAACTCCCGACAGCTACTTCAAGGGTAAAAGCTGCTCTTGTCCAGATTTTACTCACAAGTGTCCCTTGATGATGATGCCCAAGTTTCAGCCAAAGAAGAACTCTAGGGACACTATTAACAATATCTTCCACCCAACTATTCAATGCAAAGAAGATCCCTAGATCTTCCCCCATCTCCTGATTAAATTCTTATTTTTAAACCCATAGCTGATCTGCAGGGGTCTTCGCTCCCCATCTATGAGTGATTATTGTGTTCCATCATCTCCTCACTTCCTCACTACTGCAAAGATGATTCCCCACAGTTTCATTCCCCAAATTCCTACCTGAATAGGGGGTACTCACGAGGTGATGAGGTGGCTTTCCAGTGGGGCAGGTGAATCATACATCGCCAGACGGTCCCTGCAGTCGGACCGCTTCCACTCCAGGCGCAGTTTCACCATGCGTCCCTTGGGGGCCTGGATATGCCAAAGGCAGCTGGAGAACAGATGGTCTGGGCCCTTCAGAAGAATGAGCTCACCTTCTCTGAGATAAATGTATCTGTAGCACCCTAGAATAAAATTAAAAGAAGTGGGGAACTGCATCACATTGGTATAGGGTGGGAGGCAGGATAAAGATATCAGAAGATGCCAGCTTTGAGGGAGCCAGAGGAAGGGAAGAAGGGTTAGATGGTAGGAGAGGTGGAAGAGGGTAGGCATACATAGGTGGATGGACAAATGGCTAAAGGACTGGTTAGATGGCTGGTCAGAAGGGTAAATAGCTTGACAGATGTATTTAGATGATTGGTTGGGAGGACTGATGGGTGTGTGGATTTGATGGATAGACAGTTAACGTGTTCTAAGTTGTGTCTAGACTCTGCATCAGACTTATCTGATTTAGCCTGTTTCTCTGCTAGGGAGATGGAGTAAATTACTCTGTCACCAGGATGGAGGTACCGCCCACCACATTTAGAAATGACCACCAAGCAGGAAGTCATTTCCTTAAGAATTGCCAGGAACCGCTGTCACAATGTTTCCTGTCAAAGCTTTTTGCAGTTTGGTGCATGGCTTCATCAACTTGATGGATCCGTGCACCAAACTGTTATGTCTTTATTTGTCAAAAAGAAAATCCCAAAGGGGGACTTTCTTTTTTAAATAAAAAAATTAAATGCTCGCCACAGGAATGGCCTGCCATGTTGAGGGGAACATTTGGCAGTGTTCACTGCCCCTTACTGCCGGGGTTTTCTTGGGAGGTGACAGGCAGTAAAAACTGACCTCTATTTCCGCCTGTCTAAATTGGGTGCGCGAATTAGAGGTCTCCCTCAGACAGCCCTTACTCCACAGGGCCGTTGGAGGGGTTTAATCACGGCGGAGAAAGAGTAGTCTCTGCTGTGATCAAACCAAAGGTCCGCCTGCATCTAAATTTAGTAGACGGACCATTATGTTGATAGTAAGCATACTCCGTTGTGACAGTGTATGCTTACTGCCAACATATAAATTAGATCATCTGTCTCAAAATCATCTGAACTACAATAAATCCATATCCAGCTTTGAGATGCATATGCTTATTTTGATAACATTTACTTCCTCTCCTTCAATTTGTCCTACATTTACTTTGCCCACGTATCCATAATATTGAAAGGGAATTAATTTTTTTCACTGTTACTTCATGCTATGTTCAATTATTCCCTCTCCCTACCCCTAAATGTTTCTGTAATGCTAACTGCTTCTCTTATCTTAATTGAAGTACAAATTAATTTTGTTATATATAAAAATAACCCTTGTCCCAACCATTGTTTAGCTGAATGAAGATAGCGCTTAATTAAAATCTGAATCTATCATTTTAATATTAACAGTGACGCTGTCCTAAAATCAAATGCTTTTTTTTCATGACAAATGATTACTAACTCTAATCCTTAACCCACTTTTTGTTTGTTAAAATATCTTATTGAAATCATAGAACTAACACTAACCTTATTACAGGCTATGATTCTATATCTAGAACTGAAGTTATACTTTTAATAATAACCTGATTGAAATATAAATATGACGATTTTTTAACAATGTAAGTTTGTTTGATTTCAAATCACAATCGATGGAAAGTTTTGGAATTTCAAATACTGATAAAGTGGTAGTATTGGATCTTCCAATCAAAGTAAAATGAAGCACTGAATTCTCAAATCACTCTACACTGGAAATGTTGAACATTAAAATCCTAACAAAATGTAAGTGTTAGAAAAATATATGGGATTATGGGATAAACTACAGAGGTTGGTTTTATCTATGCTTTTATTTTATGTGCTTGTGTTTTTTGCCTCTATAATCTTTAAGGGGGAAAAGGGCTGTGCAACAGGAAATAATAAATAAGCCCTGTAACGGTGTATAATTTCGACATAATGCTCACTGAAAGGTGACAGGAGTAGGAGTCCCTAACTGAATGCACAATGGTGCAAAATCTGTCTCTTTTAAACAATCACTGAAAACAGTTCAATCCCAAAACTCAAAATCAAATGAACATGTAACTTTAAATAATAAAATCAAGCAAAGGAAAGGAAAAAATTAAATTCCATACCCAGTGTCAAAACTAAAATGGAAATATCTTTCTCGCTCATCTCTGAAAAGTAAAAAGAAAACACAAAAAACGAGAAATAATATATAAGATAACAGACAATTTAATTAAACGTTTCAATGAAAACAAACTCAAAAGGGCAACTAAAGTATGAAAAAACAAGTTACTTAACTTCCGGTGGATACTGTATCTAACCGCAGATTCCATACGTCTAGAATATTTCTCAGGTGCTAGACTGGATCTGGAAACTTCATATACTAGTGCTCCTGCATGCCGTGCAGGTCTAGACTGACTTCATTTTGACCTGGCAATATTGGATCTGAGCCACATATAAGTGGCATCCTGAAGCACCAGTCAGTTTCTTCCTTGACTCTTTCCGCGCCTTCGGATTCAGAGCCTGGAGATACCAGCATGCAGATCCCTAATTTGAGACATTTATAAATGATAAAAAGAGACCACTCCCTAGAAGAGGGAGGCAGGTGGGCCATGATGAATCTATGGTAAAATAGCAAATTCACCAGAAGAATATCTCACTTACCTTCAGTAATGCTGTTTCTGGTGGATACGCTATCTTGCCTCAGATTCCTCACCTTGTGATCACCCCCAGGTGCTAGATTGAATCCAGAGATTGTTCTCAGCAATTTCCTAGCGCACCAGTAGGAGGTGTTGTGATGCTTCAAGTCTGTACCACCATGGACAAGATGTCAGGGCCACATAAAAGTACTACCCCTGCACTTCGAAATCAGTTTCTTTCAGATATCTGTCTGGGCGGTTGGACGCACAGACTTGCATTATTCAGATTTCACAGTGTTCACATCTCTAATTGGGATTTTTTAATATGGTGAAAAGAGTACAGAGTTTCAGAAGCGTGAAAAGAGTAACATCACAAGATTTCCCATCCTCCATCTAGACAGGAAGTGACATCACTGGATTTCCCATCATCCATCTGCACAGGAAGTGACATCACTGGTTTCCACCCAAAACTATCTTAAAAAGAGGACGCCAAGCAAGAGGAGTCATTTCCATCATCCATCTGCACAGGAAGTGATATCACTAGATTTCCCCTCATTCATCTGCACACAAAATGACATCATTAGATTTACCATCATCTATCTGCACCTGAAGAGACATCACTCCTCTACCCTTCAGAGACTTACTTAATGGCTGCCACAGAGTGGACGCACAGTGGATGCGCATAGCGGTTGTGCTGCTGGCATGCCACAGGTGCACCAAAGGAAAGCCTGTCTGCATCTGTACATGCTTAGACCGCACCGTGCACCAGGAACCCTGGTGCTCCCCACTCCTGCTGCTACCATGCTGTGTACCTCCAAATAGTCAGCCCTGGCCTCTGCTTTACCCGCTGCTGCCTCGCCAAACACAGTATGGAGGGAGCATTGTCCTGTGCTTCCTACAAGTTTTAATACACTTATCCACACCCAACATTCACTACACGGACAGCACCAAACAACCCACCCTCTGACACTCGCACAGTCCTGCAACCACGCACACAACACTCCACCCTCGCATTCATGCACCGCAACACCTGCTCTCTCACCAAACACACCAGAGAGCTCTTGGAACTGCTGCCTATTAATGCTCCTGACCTACTTTTTCTCACAGAAAGCTTGCTGAAGCCTGCATCGGCACCTGACATCACCACAGCCATTTCCCCTGACTACAACACTGCCCGGTGAGACAAGCTTCACAAGCCCAGAGGCAAAATTGCAATTGTCCACAAGAACAACATCAGCTGTACCAATTCGATGGGCACGTCATCCTTAAATATGAAACACCTGTCATTCAAGCTCCACATCAACTTCACTGACACCATCACAGACTTTGTCACATTACTCACCCTTCATGCTAGCAATCACATCCTACCTGGAGACTTGAACTTTCACCTGTAAGACCATGCCTACCCCAACTCAAGAGCACTCATTAAAGACTTTGGAAGGAGGGACCTCACCCAACCGGTGAAGTGATCTACCTGTCTCACCGGACAACTCCTGGACTTTGTTTTCATCAACTTAGGTAACATGCGCATCAATGAGCCCACACCTCTTCCCTGGACAGGCCATGCCCTCATCAAGTTCAGCATCCCTGTCCCGGTCAAACCCACACGCACCACCGCCAGACCGGCCTGCCAAAACTGGAACAGCATCACTGACAAAAACCGGAACACCACTCTCAACACCCACTGACCCAAACACAGCAACAGCCTCCCCAAAGCCATCAAGAAATGTAACAAAGGGATCATCTCCTTGGCTGTCTCCCTGCCCCCCAAGCACAACAATATAAGATACAGACCCCAGGTAAGTTGGTACACAGAGGAACTCATGAAATGCCACTGCAAACAATTGGAGCACAAATGGAGACCGAGTCAGGACAATGCAGAAAGAAGCACGTTCAAATCCACCCTGAGATGCTACCACCAAATGATATGGATCACAAAATGTTCTGCTCCAGCGGAATTCATCAATGCCAGCACCAACTGGGGCAAAGAAATGTTGAATATTGTGAAAGATTCCACCTCACCATTGTTCATCTCCAACTCGATCACTCCCTCGCAGGACTTCTGCAACAATTTCTCTCAATTCTTCAGCAACAAAATCACCACCATTTACAGCAACTTCAGCCCACAATCGTACCTGACAGACCTCACCAAACACCTCCTGAGCTTATCCAAGAATTAATGATAACCACATGGCCTGGCATCATCCAAGTAGAAACCCAGGCCACCATGAAGTCCATCCACTCAGGGGCCCATTGGACCCCTGCCCCCACCAAGCCTTCTCCAGAGAACTGCTACTTATCAGCGCCATGCTCACACCCCATTCTGAATACATCCACCTCTTCCACAGCCTTTCCAAATGCTTGGAAACATGCAACTGTACTCTCACTGCTGAAGAAACCCTCTGCGGACCCTTCAATGCTCTCTAAACTACTGCACCTCTTTGCAGCATTTGACACAGCCTCCAACTCCATCCTCATCCACAGAAATCCAAGGACACAACACCGATGAATCTAGTCAGTCAGCCCGACACCGTACACCTTGACACCCGCAATCTCATCTGCAGAATTCCATAAGGATGCTCCCTGAGCCCAAACCTCTTCAACGCATATATGATCCCTCAAGCCAGCATCATCCACTTTCACAATATCAACATCCTCTACTACGCTGACAACACACAACTCATTCTCACCCTCACCAACAAGACACCAAGGGGCATACAACTGCGCTAACGCAATTGTGCGTCATGTTTTTTAATGCAAGCTAGCGACATTCCTTAGCAACATTCCTTAGCGCCATCCTAGAGCCAAATTTATGAAATTACGTAAAATGGCGCTAAGGAAAGGTTAGCGTGAAAAAAGACACCAACATTTGCGACATGAAGTTAGGATAAATTACACTAATGCTGAAAAAGTGGTGTTACACCATTTTGCGGCATGTAAACATGTCGTAAAAGGGTAGTGCCATTTTTACACCGCATTAGCGTCAAAACAAAATGCAAAAGCAGGAAAGAGTGCAATTGCAAAAAAAGATGGAATCATCAGGCCAGGAGACACCAAAGGGAGACCCCAAACACCCAAGTACCAGCCGGGAGGGTCCAGAAAAGTCACAGGAGAAGGAGAAGAGAGAGCGCAAGTGTTGTCTTAGCAAGGAGGAGGATGACAGCCTGGTAGAGAGGTGATGGAGCACCAACACCAGCTCTTCGTCACCTCCAAATTGCCAGTTGGTAGGAGAGCGCAATAAGGTAGCAAATAGTGGACAAAATCAACAATGTTGCAAAGGTCAAGAGGACTGTCACTGAGGTCAAGAAGCGCTGGCATGATTGCAAGCGTAGGACTAAGGAGAAACTCCCTAGGAACCGTAAGGCATCACTGCAGACTGGAGGTGGAAGTCCCACACCACAGGAGGATCTGGATGACCTGGAGGAGATGATGGCAGCGGTCATGCCGGAGGAGCTGGTCAGTGGAATCGCAGGACAGCCAGACTACCAGGAACCACCACAAATGCAGGGGACGTTGCAGGGGGGGATATCTGGAACTCCACTAGTCGCAGAAGGGGGAGGTACATATAACACACTCAATGCATGCTAAAGGGTTGCATCAAGACACATAGGCCCTGAATCCAGAGGCACCATCACCACCCAAGCTACACATGTACTGACGCTTTGGTTGTGCATGCACTCCAACATATACACAACGTCAACATAGGCCACTCACTATGGCTATACTCCATCATGTAAATATGCACCAGATTGCCTGGTAGGCATGTGCAAATAGTGTGACTGTGGCTATGCCATTACAACACCCATTGCATATAGTCAAAGCCTATGTACCAACACACCGTAGAAATCAGAGACTAGGACGAAAGTCAGTACCATCCCAGGGGTGGTGTCTCTGACCAGAATGCTTCCCTTACTCATTGCCTTTACTCATGTGTGCTGCATCCTGCAGCACACATTGAAATGCCATCTCAGCAAAAATAGCTTGTACATGTGCAAGAAGGGACACCTCCCTGCACATGAACAAATCATGACTTCAAGGCAGGCACCCCGTAATCATGCTGCAACAAAGTCCTGTGTTGGTGCAGAGAGCACAAATATGTGTAGGCACAGGGGGAATTGCAGGGCTATACTGTATTTAAGTAAATATGTCACATCACTGTGTATCTAAACTGCTGAAGTGTACTGCAACTCATCTTGCAGCTGCCCTGAGCCATGCCAAATGAGAAAAAATCTGCCCTAAAGCTTGCAACCTGTGGAACACAACCCATACAGGGTGTATCCACAACAACACACACACAGCCATGTGCGTCATATGGGAATGGCCACAAAATAAAATGCATAGAACACATAGTGCATGTATGTGAACATCATGTGTGCAGCTGTACAAGTGGCTGCAATCTCACCATTTGAATAGAGGACTAGATCAAACAGAAAATAATGGTGCATGCTGCTGTAAAAAATTAGGCAGCATCACGCACCGTCATTTTAAAAATGCAGGGATGTGCCATATACGTAAGAATACAGCGCACCCCTGTGTGCCCCCCTGCACAAGAAGAAATCAGATGTGGTGCGCCAATGCAGCCACCCTTGCACCATAGTGCAAGGACGGCTGCGTTGAGGGGGAGAACGTTTATGTGCAGGAAGGAACATCGATTTGCTCTTATTCTGTGTGCAGCAGAATGCTGCACATACAATGAAAGCAAAAATCCATTAGAAATGAAAGCAATACTCCCAGATTTTGCCATGCTAAACCCACCCTTGGGCTGGTGTCAGATATTGGCCTAGCGTTCGGTGTCCAAATAGTCCAAAATCTGAGGCAGTGTCAAAATGCACCCATTGCACACACCTTCCACGCAAAGTGCTGGGTGTGCAGGGGCCATATATACAACATGGCGCCAAGGCACAAAAAGAACATAGGGGGCAGAGCATTGTGCCACCTGATCCTGACCAAAAGTTACACTCAAGTGGCACTTGGGCACCTACATATGCCCCAAAGTACCTACGGGCATATTTGTGAGCACCTAGCGCCACCGGAGCATCACTTTCTGTGATGCCCAGGTGACACAATGCCCTGCGCCGTATTTACAAGGTGGCGTTAAGCCACTTTTTGTGTGGAAGTGGTGTGCAATGGGTGTTGCTGTGGGCAAGCCACAGCAACACCCATTGCATTTTGACGCTGCCTCAGATTTATGAGTTTTAGTAAACCTAAGGTAGCGCCAAAATCCAACGTCACCACAGTGGTGGCTTTAGCAAGGCACAACAAGGAGGTATACTTTTATTCCTCCTCGTATTTTGCTTTTTCTATGTATGCCGCATTCTGCAGCACACATAGAAAGAACAAAATGGCAGACATGATCGTCAATGTGCGGGAAGGTGTCACTTTCTGCACATAAAAATCATTTAAAAATGACGCTTTGGCACTTCTGTGTGTTCTGCACTCTGCCGCACACACAGAAGTGGCAAATCACCATTAGTGATTGTGTATGTGAAGGAAGGGACACCTTCCCACACATAAACAATCAAACCTTTCAACGCAGACATGCTTGCATGATGGTGCAAGGATGGCTGTGTTGGTGCTAGCCAGCTGAATTTAGTGCCAGCGCAGGCGACAACTCAGGGGTGCACCATTGACAAATAAATATGATGCATTCCTGCGTTGTGAAAATGATGCAGCGGGGCACTGCCACTTTTGTCACAGCGTTGCGTTCCGTCATTTTCTTTTACTAGTGAGCTTGACCCATGTGTGATGCACAATGCTACACATAAGTACAACCACAACCTTGGGTCAGTGACATGTCACTAAGCCTCCAGTGGCAAATACATGATGTCCCATGTCAACAGCCAATACAACTGAATATTGATTTTATACAATCTCATTGCAGTGGATGATGGCTTACCTCCTACCGACCTGCCTGTCCTGGATTTTGCAGATGACATGGATGACCAGCTGCCAACCATCAATGAACAGACTCTCCAGTATGTCCTAGGAACACTCCACACACCACCTCCAGTCACAGGGAGGACACACAGTGTTGCGGGGTCTCCACATGAACCACCTAGCCACCAACACATGCCACCATCCAGTACTCACACAGCCCTGGAATCTGAGGATCCAGAGATCAGCTTTCAGAGGACAGTGGTAGGAGTCCAGTGGGAGCTAGCCAAGCAGGTGTGGGTGGGGATGGAGACTATGGCAGCCAGCCTAGAGGGAGTGTGGACGTGCCTCAGCCCAAATAAGGACAACTCAGCTGCCGTCAGAGAACCCACTCCCCAGCAGTCTCTGGCAGACATAGCTGCTGTAATGAAGCTGAGGCTACAACAAATGCCCTCCACAACTGCCAGCAGCATGCAGAATGCCCTGGAGTCCATACAGCGGGAAGTGGCCTCCTTCAGGGAAGACATGGCTGCCAACCACTGTGATGTGGCTGCGGTGTTGAAAAATCAGCAGTTCCTCCTAACAGCAGCGATGCCTTATGTGTTGCAACAAATGGCAGTTGCCGGGACCTTTGACTCCACAGCTCTATCCCCTGAAGTGTGTGTGCCCCCTCTACCTCTACAACAGCATCAGCCATGACACAGGAGGCACCACACACATCAGAGGATGAAGATGTGGAAGGAATAACATTCACAATGAAAAGCACCCGGTAGCATCAGTCTGTGCCACATGGACAGTTTCTCCTTAGTTCGGGGCTTAAGATCATGCCAGTTTTGTGACAGTAGGACATGTGCCCTCTTCACCTAACCACAGTTGATTTGTCTGGTATGTGCTGTCATTGTTTCCTTCATACCAATTGGTAATTTTTTTAACTCCTCACTAATGCACACTACTCCCAACCATGTCTCATGACATGTCCCTCAACCCTGGACTCCGATTGTGCTACATATATCTTACGTTCACTCCTGGGGTCTGTGAAATGGATATTGTATAGAAATCACAATTACAATTGAACCTGTATATAAAGCACCTTGTACACATGTAGCATTTGTACGTTTACTGTGATTCATCTACTCAGCTAAAAGATAGCATTATGTCAATCCAGGTCAATGTGTACAGAATATCAGTACATGAGTGCATGACTGTCAGACACTAAGCCACATACTAGGTTCCTAACATGAGAATGCTGAATGGTGGTGTTGTCGCCTACAAACAACTTACTGAGTATACTATATGATTTTAAACCGATGTCCTTTGAAGTAGACATACAGCATGTATGGCTCTGAACCAATTCTATGGTAATTTACACAGATGGGAGTACCAGTACAACGTATTTGTGTGGTACAGGAAAAGCTCACTTTATTAGTGATGGCCACCAGTCAGTGTTCCAGGATACAGTTCCAAATTTGCCTGTCGTCAGATGTAGCACACTTGGCAACAATGAAATTGCAAGACCCCACTAATGATAGGTGAAGTACTATATTCACCTGTCCAAGATAAAGTATACATACACATTGTGAATGGCTGGAACACTAGATGGCAAATGTATGCACTAATAGACGGTATTTGGCAGCCATTCTGACAGCTCCTTGGTCATAGGGGATGCAAATGGAAAACCTGAGAAATCAAGACAGTAAGCATACCCTAGGCCATTCCCCAACTTGGCCAGTGCACTCATGAGAACTCTCAGACACTTAATCAATTTACAAAATTATTAGGCTAAAATTAACATGATTTATTGTAAAACCATATACCAAAAGATTACCTAAACCCTACCCTAAACTAATCTATCCTAACTAAAAGTAGCTAACAACTACACCTATCTAACCTATTCTAAACTAATCTTACACATTTAACACCACACTCTAAACATTGGCCCCACCTCCCCCTTAAGAAACAAGATACAAGTAGGACAACATAAACTATGACTACACATGTACGAACCTAACCTCTAGCCTAAACAATTATATTTGTTTTGTATTTTGTTAAATTTTTATATATATTTTTTAATACACAAATACCCCCACATCATCCCCCACCCAACCCACCAACAATAAAAAAAAATGTAGACTCCCCACTATACTTAACCTAACCTATGCCTACCCTACACTAACCTAATTCTACCCATCTAAAACCCAATCTAAAACTATGTAAAACAGTAAAAGGGAGGGGAAGGAACTGGGAGGTTGTACAACACAAAAAGTTCATTTCCTGCTTTTCTTCATTTTCTTCTTTATGTAACTCAACATCCTAAGGTTCTCTGCACTTTCCTCCTCCAGTTTTTTAAGTCTTGCCAAAATCTTGCCCATGTCCCATCTCATGTCTTATTCAAACTGGCTAGGGACAACTGCAGCAAGTGGCTGGTTTACGACTGGTGCAGCCAGTGCTTAATTTGTGCTTGTTGTTTCCGGTGCTGAGCACCAGCACTTATTTTTGAGGGCCGGGGCTTATTCGTCTGTCTCAAGCATTTGCTGCGAGCAAAAGACACAAATGGGAATGATGGAAGAAGAGAAAAACGAAAAAGCGTCACAATGGAAGAAAGCAGAAAGCTACCAGAGTGAGCTGAGGGGCTGGGAGTGGCTTTAAATGGATTGAAAAGGCCCGAGATGGCTTCAGGATTACGCTGTCTCATTATTCCGTGCTTGCACATTTAAATGCAAGATCTGTGTGTTAGAGAGGAGGGCTTTGGGCACCGGCACGTTTATATTTACAAATTAAGCACTGGGTGCAGCTGACGTGGAGGGCCTTGGTCCGGCTGTGATCCCTTCACCCCTTGCTCTAGTGTCCTTGTGTTGCTGCTGTGGAGGTCCACCATGTGCAAATGCACGCCATTCACCTGATGCCTTCTCACTGAGATACCTCCTTCCCATTAAGCTGTATCCTGTCTCAACTTCCATCATGTTGCGGTAGCGTTCGGCCCTCCTGTGGAAAGCTCGTCTCTGGTCTTGTGTCATATTGGCAGCTGAAATATGAGGAGAAGCAAGCATCAGTACCAGCTTTGGGTGGAGGTTGCACAGACATATTATGTAGATGTAGACTGCAACTGCACATAACACATACATTCCTCAACAAAGACTTACTCCTCATCTATGACTATTTCCTACCACCCATCAACACTATCAGGTACATGCCACTGGGATGACAGCAATCCATTGTTAACCATCAGGGCCCAGAGCAGATTGGACAAAATTGTCCATGATCAACATTTGTGTCATCTAACTTGTGAGGATCATGTGGCCCAACAAGTCTCGATTTCCTGTGTCCTTGTGTATAAGGGAGGATGTGCATGCAGTCAATCACCTCAACACCCCTGGTAAAACATCAGCGCTTGCCCAGTCATCATGGATGCAAGGTGGGGGGCCATATGATAGAGGGTCTGGTAACTTCCCACCGGCTATTCTAAGGTTTGGTAAATCAACATTCTTGTGTTTTGGTGTAAGACCTGGCCTGAGCATAAGTTCCAAGGGGGCATTCCATTGCCCATGATGTGCCCACATGTACAACTGATGCAATGTTCCCAGAAAGTTTGGCCAAATACCTGAGCTGCACTTCAAAGTTGTCATCGCATTACACAACTGAAGCCCTTCCCCTGTGCTGTGCTGTGCTACATGTGTTAAACTGCACACACATGGTGGCTGCATGGGTGCCCTTAGGTCAATAGTGAGTATGGTACTGCACTGGGTGCTGCTACAGTATCCTGATGCATTGTACATCATTTGCACATGCATGTCAGACATCATCAAAGTACCAGGTACGCACACAGCATTCACATCATATGCATATGTGATGTGAACTACATCACTCACAAATATCATGGTGGCAGGACCATGTTGTGAAAACTGCAGAGATATGACGTGGGAAGAATCATAGACTTTTCCCACAACCATCTGGAGCTGAGTTGTCTACTAATTGGGTACACTACTGTCTGTTGTGCAGCACAATATGGCTCCTTGCAGTACTACAGACTCATTATATCTGAAGGGTACTGAGGGACCTGTGGTGTATGTGTCTCCTACATAAGCCCCCTAGAGACCTCTGCAGATATAACCCACATCTGTACCGTCTTGTCACTGAGTATAAGCTATATGCGGCACACAGTGCTGACAATGGTGCTGTGACAAAGTGGTTGTCAACAGGCATGCGATGTACATAAACAGCTGCCCTGAGACATATCATGGTAGACATCAATGAATAAGTGGCCAGTCCTTACAATTCCTATTACACACAATTCCATGCCAGCACACGTTGCCCCTTGAACTACAAGCAAGCCATTCTCATTTGCACAACAGTTCAACATACATGATGTCATCATGCATTCTCCAATGATATCATATAATTGGTCAGGCAAAACCATCTTTCATAGCATTCCACACTTCAGACTGACTCACAACAGACCCTGGATTAGCACACATGACGCACAAGATGACACTTACTGGATGCATCGGGGTCTTCAAATCAGGCAACCTCACCTACGGTGTAGGGCGCAGGTCCACCTGCAAGACATGAATGGAAAACATTGCTTAGTGTAATTTGTACATATCAGTTAAAGGACGACATTGTTCACTGTCAACTTGTTAGACTGAATGAGTAAGTCATTCTAGGGGTAGATCAGAGCAACTGACAAACATCTATGATCAGTCAATCATACACAGTCTCAGATAATGTAGACCCACACGCCTACAAGCCATCACTGTCCCTGACACTCCTGTGGTGCTTCTCACTGCACCATTTATACATGGCATTGTCATTCAGGTGTCTGTTAGCTCTACACCTATAGGACCATATAAGACTGCTTGACACAGTATATTGCATCTGAGGGGCATGCAATGGTTGTTGCAGTGGCTGTCCCATTGTGACACCCATAGCATGTGAGCCTGCTTCAGATGTTGTAGACATCTACCTCATTGTCACAGCAAGCTGACAAACTACTGCCCAGGGGTTGTGTGGGTATTTCAAGGTGTTGAGGAATGCTGTGAAACATCCTTCAGTGAAGTAATATGTATGTGCCATCACAAGGCACACACACAATCAATAATGCTATGGGAGTTTACTTGTGTTAAGATAGTTGTACCTACATGCGCATTGACTGACTGAAATAATGGATGTATTGCCAATAGTGTGTGGCCAGCAATTGTTGCCATGGTATACCATTATTTGTCCAGGGAGAGATAAGAACATGGACATAGACATATGCCTCAACACAGAAACACTTGATCTGTGGTCCATGGATGCATTTGTTTGTGTACGTTACTGAGTAATGTGCCAGTGGTGGAGCAGATGCAGGGCAGCCCCATACTGTCAGTGATAAGCGGCAGGCCTTTGGAACTGACTCTGCACATGTGTATGGTAATAGACATAGGGGGTGATTCTGACCCCGGCGGTCAAGGACCGCCGGGGCCGTGGTCGGCGGGAGCACCGCCAACAGGCTGGCGGTGCTCCACAGGGTATTCTGACCGCGGCGGTTCAGCCGCGGCCAGAAAGGGAAAACCGGCGGTCTCCCGCCGGTTTTCCGCTGCCCTGTAGAATCCTCCATGGCGGCGCAGCTTGCTGCGCCGCCATGGGGATTCTGACCCCCATACCGCCATCCTGTTCCTGGCGGCTTCGGCCGCCAGGAACAGGATGGCGGTATGGGGTGTCGTGGGGCCCCCGTAAGATGGCCCCACCCTGAATTTCAGTGTCTGCTTAGCAGACACTGAAATTCGCGACGGGTGCTACTGCACCCGTCGCACATCCTCCACTCCGCCGGCTCCATTCGGAGCCGGCATCCTCATGGAGGGGTGTTTCCCACTGGGCTGGCGGGCGGCCTGTTGGCGGTCGCCCGCCAGCCCAGTGGGAAACCCAGAATACCTGCGGCGGTCTTTTGACCGCGCAGCGGTATTCTGGTGGTTCCCTCCAGGCGGGCGGCTCCCGCCGCCCGCCGGGGTCAGAATGACCCCCATAGTATAGGGTGTATGTGATACACGATGGACAGGAACAGGGAAGTGCTAGTAGTCTGGACCCAGTGCATCGTCAAGCTCCCTTACATGGCCTTGGCCAATGGCACAAAGGGGCTGATAGAACAACAGTGGTGCAGCACCAATTGCATCAATACAGTCCTTGTGGCCCTCATTGCACCCCTTACCCCCGCCATGTGTGCACGTAATGAAAATTAAGGCACAGTATGACACAGGTGGAGCCCAACTGCATCTATTTATGTGTAGGTAAATGATGTACTCAGCAGGAGCTGCAACAGATTATCACAACTTCTTCTGAGTACATGGAGGCCCATCCCATACATTTATATGCCCCTATATCAAACCTGCTCTCAGCAGTTGTTCAGAGTGCATGAAAAATTGAAATAAGGAATTGTTAGTTTTTCTCAGTGGCTCATACATTTGCCTCCCAAACAGGTTTTGGGACACCCTTCCATACCTGATGCATGACGCAGACCTCATTTGGTGCTGCTCATTACCGAGTTGCCTTATGCATGTATCACAACACTTTGCAGTGGTTGTGCAGGGAAAATGGTACATCTGCCCTGCATCAGCTTCATTATTGTACTTTGAATTGCAGGCCTAAGATTGCACGGGGACTCTTCATACAGGTAGCATACGACATGCCCAGATCCACAACCATTACATGCAGCACTCAACCATATCTGCAACTACCATGCACATGCAAAAGAAAGTACTTTGTATGGAAATGGAAGACTTACCAACTGCTCCACCAATCTCAATGCCCAGATGATCCAGCAAATCCTGCTCCCTTGTAATGAGGTCTGCCCAGCGGTACTTAAGTTGGTGGTCGTTCCTTCTGTAGCAAAGATCAGTTTTAAGTGGTGGAGCACCTTGCCCCACCGTAGCCTCCCTGCTTCTATGGGGTAGCCAAGAATGACACGGCCACCTAGTTGCAGCATCATAGGGAGGTAGTGCTAAACCAGCCATATAAACCCCCCAGTTTATCGGTCAACATCTGTGCCATCATCCCTTTCCCAAACATACTAGACTGCAAATGCAGTTCACCCAAAACAAAACAAAAATATTCCTAACACCTAACCCAACTACCCCAACAACTATACTAACCCAGGCAAACACCCCAATATACAGAGACAGAAACAGTGCACTTATAATACAAAAGACAAGTTTAAAGACAAATAAAACACAACACCTACTGGACACAGCACACTAAACACTACAAACACTCTAAAACTCCTACAACCCCACTCCACACACCCTCACACAGTCACAGACAATAAGACTGTGAAGTGAAAGTGAACGTGAACTCACTGTACCATGTTTGCAGGCAGGATGTCCTGTTTCATCACTTCCTGGGCATGTGCGTCACGTTTCCAGTCATGCATCTTTTTTTGACACATGACGGTCATGCATCGTTTTCCCCACCTTGTGCGTCAAATTGCCTGTGGACGTGCAATAGATGTCCAGGGACTCTGCGTCTTTTAGCTTAGGGGAATTTTATGGTATGCGCATATGCGTGAAACATTTTGATGCATAACAGTCATGCGTTAATTTTTCAACATGGTGTGTTAAAAGGCGTGTGAACATGTGATTGCCGCTCAGGGCCCAGGTGTCATTTTACTTACGTTGCAGTGTGGAGTTAATGCGGTTGAGTCATTTTTTTTTGCACATGATGGAATTGCGTGGATTTTTGCATTGTAGGCCTTGAGTGCACCCTGATTCACTTAACATGTCACATAGGCTGTACTACAATATTATATATGTGGTGACTATTCAGTAATGTCATTACAGTGACATTGGTATGTCAAATCCAAAGGTTTGTCTAAGAGTCTGCTGCATGCGATTGTTCATACCTTGTGCATATGTGCACGTGTAGCTATACTGTGTCCACATACATGCTGGCACATGTGTGTTATGTGTGTACATATGTCAATGAATACTAATTTGTGGCTGGACTACATTGTTATGGCTGAGATACAAATGTGCACATACCTACAACACAATGGTGGTCATTACAACCCTGGCAGACGGTGTTAAAGCGGCGGTAAAACCGCCAACAGACCGGCGGTAAAAAAATTGTAATTATGACTGTGGCGGAAACCGCCAACAAAGACAGCCACTTTAACACTCAGACCGCCACAGCGGTACAGACAAACAGCGCGGCGGTCACCGCCAACAGACAGGCGGAGGACAATGTACTGCCCACAGTATCACAACCTACCAATCCACCACCTTTTCCGGGGCAGATTCACTGCGGATAAAAACACAGCGGAATCAGCCATTTCAAAGGGAAAACGCTCACCTCTACACACTCCACGAGGAACGAGGGCACCATGGAGCCGGAACTCCATATTCTCCCTGCGATAGTCTTCCTGCTCCTGTACGAGGATCATCAACGCTGGCGGCGAAGACCACGGTGAGTATTGCACCTACGACATAGGGGAGGGGGGAGGAAAAACACAGGGACACACACAACCAACATCCCAACCCCCACCCCGACCCTCACCCACTACAACACACACACCAATGCATATCTATACATTACAGTAACAACCCCTAACCCTCCCCGGAAGAATGCAAAGAAAAAAGGAAATGAGTTGAACCATTGTAATATATCAAAATACAGTAAGCAAATATATGGAAAATGTCACTTACCCAGTGTACATCTGTTCGTGGCATGAGTCGCTGCAGATTCACATGCTGTGCACAGTCCGCCGTCTGGTGTTGGGCTCGGAGTGTTACAAGTTGTTTTTCTTCGAAGAAGTCTTTTCGAGTCACGAGACCGAGGGACTCCTCCTACTTCGATTCCATTGCGCATGGGCGTCGACTCCATCTTAGATTGTTTTCCCCGCAGAGGGTGAGGTAGGAGTTGTGTATATTAGTAATAGTGCCCATGCAATGGAATGAATACGTATGTACATAATAAAGGTTAAAGTAATATATTTACAAATGTACAAATGTTCAAGATCTACTTCTAAACGGCTACAGGCTCCCGGGGAGGCGGGTGGGCGCATGTGAATCTGCAGCGACTCATGCCACGAACAGATGTACACTGGGTAAGTGACATTTTCCATTCGATGGCATGTGTAGCTGCAGATACACATGCTGTGCACCGACTAGTAAGCAGTTATCTCCCCAAAAGCGGTGGTTCAGCCTGTAGGAGTTGAAGTAGTTTGAAATAATGTTCTTAGTACAGCCTGACCTACTGTGGCTTGTTGTGCAGTTAACACATCTACACAGTAGTGCTCGGTAAATGTATGAGGCATAGACCATGTTGCTGCCTTACATATTTCGTTCATTGGAATATTTCCTAGAAAGGCCATGGTAGCCCCTTTCTTTCTGGTTGAGTGTGCCTTTGGTGTAATAGGCAGCTCTCTTTTTGCTTTAAGATAGCAGGTTTGAATACACTTAACTATCCACCTAGCAATGCCTTGTTTTGAAATTAGATTTCCTGTATGGGGTTTTTGAAAGGCAATAAATAGTTGTTTTGTTTTTCTAATTAGTTTCGTTCTGTCAATGTAGTACATTAGTGCTCTTTTGATGTCTAATGTATGTAGTGCTCTTTCAGCTACAGAATCTGGTTGTGGGAAGAACACTGGTAATTCTACTGTTTGATTTAAGTGGAACGGTGAGATAACCTTTGGTAAAAATTTTGGATTTGTTCTTAGAACTACTTTATTTTTATGTATCTGAATAAATGGTTCTTGTATGGTAAATGCTTGAATCTCGCTCACTCTTCTTAGAGATGTGATGGCAATCAAAAATGCAACTTTCCACGTTAAGTATTGCATTTCACAAGAATGCATGGGCTCGAAAGGTGGACCCATGAGTCTTGTTAAGACAATGTTGAGGTTCCATGAAGGAACAGGTGGTGTCCTTGGTGGTATGATTCTCTTTAAGCCTTCCATAAACGCTTTAATGACTGGTATTCTAAATAGTGAAGTTGAATGAGTAATTTGTAGGTAAGCTGATATTGCGGTGAGATGTATTTTTATGGAAGAGAAAGCTAGATTTGATTTTTGCAAATGTAGTAAATATCCAACTATATCTTTTGGAGATGCGGTTAATGGCTGAATTTGATTAGTCTGGCAGTAATACACAAATCTTTTCCACTTGTTTGCGTAGCAGTGTCTAGTGGTAGGCTTCCTAGCTTGTTTTATGACCTCCATACATTCCTGTGTGAGGTGCAAGTGTCCGAATTCTAGGATTTCAGGAGCCAAATTGCTAGATTCAAAGATGCTGGATTTGGATGTCTGATCTGTTGTTTGTGTTGTGTTAACAGATCTGGTTTGTTGGGTAGTTTGACATGACGTACTACTGACAGGTCTAGTAGTGTCGTGTACCAAGGTTGCCTTGCCCATGTTGGTGCTATTAGTATGAGTTTGAGTTTGTTTTGACTCAACCTGTTTACTACATATGGAAGGAGAGGGAGAGGGGGAAAAGCGTATGCAAAGATCCCTGACCAGTTCATCCATAGAGCATTGCCTTGGGATTGATCTTGTGGGTATCTGGATGCGAAGTTTTGGCATTTTGAGTTTTCCTTTGTTGCAAATAGATCTATTTGAGGTGTTCCCCAAATTTGAAAGTAATTGTTTAGTATTTGGGGGTGAATTTCCCATTCGTGGGTTTGTTGGTGATCTCGAGAGAGATTGTCTGCCAACTGGTTCTGAATCCCTGGAATAAATTGTGCTATTAGGCGAATGTGGTTGTGAATCGCCCAATGCCATATTTTCTGTGTTAGGAGGCACAACTGTGTCGAGTGTGTCCCTCCTTGTTTGTTTAGATAATACATTGTTGTCATGTTGTCTGTTTTGACAAGAATGTATTTTTGGGTTATTATGGGTTGAAATGCTTTCAGCGCTAGAAATACTGCTAACATTTCCAAGTGATTTATGTGAAACTCTCTGATGTATGTCCCATTGTCCTTGGATGCTGTGTTGATTGAGGTGTGCTCCCCACCCTGTCATGGAAGCATCTGTTGTTATAACGTATTGTGGCACTGGGTCTTGGAAAGGCCGCCCTCGGTTTAAATTTGTACTGTTCCACCATAGAAGCGAGATGTATGTTTGGCGGTCTATCAACACCAGATCTAGAAGTTTACCCTGTGCTTGTGACCATTGTGATGCTAGGCACTGTTGTAAGGCATGTGCAATCTTGCGTTTGGGACAATGGCTATGCATGAAGACATCATGCCTAGTAGTTTCATTACCATTCTGACTTGTATCTTTTGTGTTGGATACATGGCCTGTATTACTTTGTGAAATGTTTGAACCCGTTGTGGACTTGGAGTGGCAATCCCTTTTGCTGTGTTGATTGTCGCTCCTACGTATTGCTGCGTTTGACACGGCTGAAGGTGTGACTTCGCGTAGTTGATGGAGAAACCTAGCCTGTGAAGGGTTTGTATGACATATTTTGTGTGCTGTGAACACTGTTTTAGCGTGTTAGTTTTGATTAGCCAGTCGTCTAAGTACGGGAACACATGTATTTGCTGCCTTCTGATATGTGCAGCTACTACTGCCAGGCATTTTGTAAAAACTCTTGGCGCAGTTGTTATTCCGAATGGCAACACTTTGAATTGGTAATGTATTCCTTGGAATACGAACCTTAGGTATTTCCTGTGTGAAGGATGTATTGGTATATGGAAATACGCATCTTTTAGATCTAATGTTGTCATGTAGTCTTGCTGTTTGAGCAGTGGTATTACGTCTTGTAACGTGACCATGTGAAAGTGGTCTGATTTTATGTAGGTATTTAGTGTTCTGAGATCTAGTATTGGTCTCAGAGTTTTGTCCTTTTTGGGTATTAGAAAGTACAGTGGGTAAACTCCTGTGTTTTTTTGTTGAGTTGGTACTAATTCTATTGCGTTCTTTTGTAGCAATGCTTGAACTTCTAGTCCTAGAAGATCTATATGTTGTTTTGACATATTGTGTGTTTTCGGTGGGACGTTTGGAGGGAATTGGCGAAATTCTATGCAATAACCATGCCTGATAATTGCTAAGACCCAAGTGTCTGTTGTTATTTACTCCCAAAGTTTGTAAAATTGGCTTAGTCTTCCCCCCACAGGTGTTATGTGATGGGGGTGGGTGACTTGTGACTCACTGTTTATTTTGAGGGGTTTTGGGGCCTTGGAATTTCCCTCGATTTTTGGGGAATTGGCCCCCTCTAAATTGCCCCCGAAAACCTCCCCTCTGGTATTGACCCTGGTAGGTAGGCCTTGTTTGTGAGGTTGTGGTTTCTGTGGGTTGACCTCGAAACCCTCCCCTAAAAGGTGTTTTCCGAAATGTGCCTCTGCTCTGCGGGGAGTAGAGTGCGCCCATGGCTTTGGCTGTATCGGTGTCCTTCTTGAGTTTTTCGATGGCAGTGTCTACCTCCGGCCCAAACAATTGCTGTTCATTAAACGGCATATTGAGCACAGCCTGCTGGATTTCCGGTTTGAACCCAGAAGTGCGCAGCCATGCGTGCCTTCGTATTGTGACTGCAGTGTTTATTGTCCTTGCAGCTGTGTCTGCTGCATCCATGGAAGACTGTATCTGATTATTTGAGATACTTTGTCCCTCTTCCACCACCTGTTGCGCTCTTTTTTGGAACTCCTTGGGTAAGTGTTCGATGAAATGTTGCATTTCATCCCAATGAGCCCTGTCGTATCTTGCCAAAAGTGCTTGTGAATTGGCGATACGCCACTGATTTGCTGCTTGTGCTGCAACCATGTTTCCTGCAGCATCAAATTTGCGGCTCTCCTTGTCTGGAGGTGGTGCGTCGCCTGAGGTATGAGAGTTGGCTCTCTTACGAGCTGCCCCCACAACTACTGAGTCTGGTGTTAGTTGTGTTGTAATATATATTGGATCAGTGGGCGGTGGCTTATATTTTTTCTCCACCCTTGGAGTTACGGCTCTGCCTTTAACTGGATCCTGAAAAATTTGTTTTGAATGTCTTAGCATTCCTGGGAGCATGGGAAGGCTTTGATATTGGCTATGGGTGGAGGATAGGGTGTTAAAGAGAAAGTCATCCTCAATTGGTTCCGAATGTAAGGACACATTGTGAAACTCGGCTGCCCTTGCGACCAACTGTGTATAGGATGTACTGTCCTCAGGTGGTGACGGTTTTGTAGGATAAGAGTCTGGGCTATTGTCAGACACTGGAGCATCGTAGAGCTCCCATGCATCGGGATCATCCTGACTCATTGTGGTATGAGCTGGTGAGTGCATTAGTGGTGGAGTTGTTGCTGGTGATGCATGTATTGATGGTGGTGGAGACGGTGGTGGGGTTGTTTTCTTTGCCACCTTTGCCTGTGGTTGCTTGTCCTTTTGTTGAAAGGCAAGTTTCCTTTTTATTTTGATTGGGGGAAGAGTGGTTATCTTCCCTGTGTCCTCATGAATATGAAGCCTTCTTTGTGTGTAGTCAGGCTCTGCAGATTGAAGCTCCTCTCCAAATCAATGTAATTGGGAGGTTAGTCCTTGTTCCTCTGTATAGGAACTAGTTTTCGGCTACGAGGCTGGCTGTTTCGGAACCGAAACCTTTTCGGAAGTGTTTTTAGGCTCCGAAGAAACCTTCTTTGTTTTCGGCGTGTCTCAGTGCCGAAATTCTTCGGTGCCGCTGTCTCTGTGCCGAAGTTTCTCGGAGCCGCCGTCTCGGCTCCGAGGTTGCTGTGTGGCGGTATCTCGACCGGAGTCGGATGACTTCGACACCAGCATGCCCTTTTTCGGTGCCTTGGATGGGTCACCTATTTTTCGGGTTAAGCCATGGCCTGTTGGCGGTGGCGTCCCCTGGGCTTTTGTAGACTTCTCGTGAGTCTTGATTTTCGACGTCTTACTCACGGTTTTGGTTGTTTCTTCGGCGTCGAGTTCTTCCGAATCCGACTCGCGGACGGAGAAAGCTCCTTCTTCCTCCTCGAAACGATCTTGACCTGTCGGCGTGGACGCCATTTGTAGTCTCCTGGCTCTTCGGTCTCTCAGCGTCTTCCTCGACCGAAACGCTCAACAGGCTTCACAAGTATCCTCCTTGTGCTCGGGGGACAAGCACAAGTTACAGACCAGATGGTGATCCGTATACGGATACTTGTGATGGCATTTTGGGCAGAAACGGAATGGGGTCCGTTCCATGAGCCTTGAAGTCGCACGTGGCCGGGCCGACCAGGCCCCGACGGGGGATCGAAAACACCCCGAAGGGCCACCGGAGCTCTTCAAAATTCGGTGTCGATTTGTTCTAACTAACCCGATACCGAACGCAAACAATACCGACGTATTTTTCCGAGATTCTAACTAACTTTCCGACCCGAAACACGGAGCGAAAAGGAACACGTCCGAACCCGATGGCGGAAAAAAAACAATCTAAGATGGAGTCGACGCCCATGCGCAATGGAATCGAAGTAAGAGGAGTCCCTCGGTCTCGTGACTCGAAAAGACTTCTTCGAAGAAAAACAACTTGTAACACTCCGAGCCCAACACCAGACGGCGGACTGTGCACAGCATGTGTATCTGCAGCTACACATGCCATTGAACACATATATATACACATTAAACAAAATATACACCATGATTAGTAGTGCAGGTATTGCACCATTCATTGTCCGTGGACCACTGGGCCCAAAATGCATGGGCGAGGCCCACACAAGATACCCGATCAAAACGGAGAGAACACTGCAGGGGCATCAGATAGAAATACAACAGGCAACTCAGGGGGAAGGGAAGGGGGGGGCACCTCAGCCGGATAAGTGAACGACGCCAGATCCAAGAGGGGGCTCCATACCCATTGATGTATCCAGGGGAGTGCAGAGCCACAGTCTCTCAAGTCTCTGCAGTGGGTGGGTTGCCCACTGTACCATCCTGGGGAGTGCAAAGCCACAGTCTCTCAAGTCGCTGCAGTGGGTGGGCTGCCCACTGTACCATCCTGGGGAGTGCAAAGCCACAGTCTCTCAAGTCTCTGCAGTGGGTGGGTTGCCCACTGTACCATCCTGGGGAGTGCAAAGCCACAGTCTCTCAAGTCTCTGCAGTGGTTGTGTTGCCCACTGTTCAATCCTGGGGAGTGCAAAGCCACAGTCTCTAAAGTCTCTGCAGTGGGTGGGTTGCCCACTGTACCATCCTGGGGAGTGCAAAGCCACAGTCTCTCAAGTCTCTGCAGTGGGTGGGTTGCCCACTGTACCATCCTGGGGAGTGCAAAACCACAGTCTCTCAAGTCTCTGCAGTGGGTGGGTTGCCCACTGTACCATCCTGGGGAGTGCAAAGCCACAGTCTCTCAAGTCTCTGCAGTGAGTGGGTTGCCCACTGTACCATCCTGGGGAGTGCAGAGCCACAGTCTCTCAAGTGGATGCAAGTCTCCACTGGTTCTGGAGGTTGCTTTGTGCCCAGAGTGCTTCATCCTGCCAAGGACTGAGGAAGTGGATGTATCTCTCCACTGGTTCTGGAGGGGGCTTTGTGCCCAGAGTGCTTCATCCTGTGCAGGACAGACGGAGTGGATGCAAGTCTCCACTGGTTCTGTAGGGGGACTGGTGCCCAGAGTGCAGCACACACCCTGTGGCGGTCCCAGTTGCGTCACTGCCCCTGCCGCAAATGGGCTAGCGGTGCATTCCATGGCGGTCTTTGCCCTGTTCAGCGGTCCCTGGCCTGTTCAGCAGTGCTTGC
The DNA here is from genome assembly GCF_031143425.1 of Pleurodeles waltl. NCBI lineage: Eukaryota > Metazoa > Chordata > Amphibia > Caudata > Salamandridae > Pleurodeles > Pleurodeles waltl. The sequence goes on from NC_090443.1 coordinate 333,972,480, forward strand.
ATTGCCAGTGTCAGACCTGTTCAGCGGTGCATTCCATGGTGGTCTTTGCCCTGTTCAGCGGTCCCTGGCCTGTTCAGCGGTGCTTGAGTTGCCAGTGTCAGATCTGTTCAGCAGTGCATTCCATGGTGGTCTTTGCCCTGTTCAGCGGTCCCTGGCTTGTTCAGCGGTGCTTGCCAAGGCGGTCCTTCATTGCCCAGCAGGGCTGTGGCTGGCGGTCCTTCATGGGTCAGCTGGGCTGTGGTTGCAGGGCCCTCCTGGCCAGCTGGGCTGTGGCTGGCGGTGGCCTCCTGGCCAGTGACGATGGGGCTGGCCTCCTGGGCAGTGACTCTGGCGGTGGCCTCCTGGCCAGTGACGATGGGGCTGGCCTCCTGGCCAGTGACGATGGGGCTGGCCTCCTGGGCAGTGACTCTGGCGGTGGCCTCCTGTGCAGTGACTCTGGCGGTGGCCTCCTGGGCAGTGACTCTGGCGGTGGCCTCCTGGGCAGTGACTCTGGCGGTGGCCTCCTGGCCAGTGACGATGGGGCTGGCCTCCTGGGCATTGACTCTGGCGGTGGCCTCCTGGCCAGTGACGATGGGGCTGGCGGTGGCCTCCTGGGCAGCGGGGATGATGGCGGTCTTCTCCACCGTGCTGCTCCTCCCAGACTTTGGAGATTTCTTCTGCCCCTTCCCCACCTTGGGAGGAGTCACAGCTGAGTCGACACTCCCCCTGGGACCCTTGTGAGCGGCTTTGCTGGCTGGAGTCTTCCCCCTCTCCCACCGGGCACTGTCCAACTTCTGGTGCTTCACAGGGGGGGCACTGGCTGTGCTGTGGCTCCGTGCCACACTGGCTGTCCTGGTGGCCGGTGCATTCCACATACCTGTAACAACAGGCACCACTGGTCCCAGGGAGTTTTTGGCTGAGGAGCTAGTACGGGACCTATGAGTTGGAAGGGGGGGTGGTGGGAAATAGGTTAAGGGGGGCCAGGAAAAGTTTTGGGGGAGACACTGGGATGGGTAGATGGAGGGGGTTTGGGAGTGGAGGAAGAGGTGGTGGTTGTAGGAGGTGTAACTTTTGTCGATTTGGGTGCAGGTGCATGGGCTGGAGGCTGTCGTGAGGTGGATGGCTGGTGGGTGGGTGTGTGCCTGCGTTTGTGTATCTTCGGAGGGGGCGTCACAGACACACTGGGAGAGGACACAGGGGACGTGTAAATGGTAGTGGGGGTGGTGAGTGCACGTGAGCGGGGTGTGGTGGTGGGTGTGCTGGTGCGGGACATAGTGGCTGTAGTGGTAGTGCATGCAGGTGTGAGTGTAGACGAGACTGGGAGGGAGGAGGGAGACGAGGAGGAGGGGGACACAGTGGAGGCAGTGGATGTTGGTGTGTCTGTATGTGTGTGATGCTTGCGTGAGTGCCTGTGGGATGTGTGGTGCTTATGTTTGCGTGAGCTTCCCTTGTGTGTTGAGGTGTGTGCAGGCTGGTCTGATGGTGTGCTTGGGATAGGCTGGGGTACAGGGGATTGGGTCTGGGTGGAGGAAGTTGGAGGGGGAGGCTAGATACAGGGACAATGGCTGCCATCAGTGCTGAGGCCAGAGTTTGCAGGGTTTGATGAAGGGCAGCCTGACCAGAATGAATGCCCTCCAGGAATGCATTTGTGTGTTGCAATTCCCTTTCTACACCCTGGATGGCATTCAAAATGGTAGACTGCCCAACAGTGAGGGACCTGAGGATGTCAATGGCCTCCTCACTGAGGGCAGGAGAGGTGACAGGGGCAGGGGCTGAGGTGCCTGGGGCGAAGGTGATGCCCACCCTCCTGGGTGAGCGGGCACGGGGCACACGCTGAGGGGCTGCTGGGAGGGTGGTGCTGGTAGGGGGGGTGGCGGCTGTACCTGTAGAAGTGGGAGGCACAGATTTTGCCGCCACCACAAGGGAGCTCCCATCGGAGGACGAGTCCGTGTCGCTGGTTGCAGATCCTGTGACCGCTGTGGTGCTCCCCTCGCCCCCGTCCCACTGGTGTATTCTGAGTCCGTGGTGTGGCCCTCCATGGCCAAGTGGGATGCAGCTCCCTCGTGCTCCGGTGCCACTGTACCTCCACCTGATGATGCTAATGCACACAAGAACAGGGAGACCACAAAAAGGGGACGACGACAGAAGAAAGACAAGTTGAGTGCATGGCTTACCGCTACCGTTGGCGGACAATACAGACACAGCAGCCCCCTGCACTACGTCGCGCTGTTGGGCTCTACAGATGCAATTCCTAGGATATGGCCTACATGGCTATGGACACATAGATGACACAGGGGCATGAATACCTGTACTTGGCACTCTACAGAGGTGGGGTGCCACATGGCCTGCATTACGGTGGGGCCTAGCCTACGGAACTCACCCTGGCCTAGGAAACCCACAGCCCTCCTCCCCCACCCAGACACCTTCACTGCGCGCAAAGTCCGCGGAATGATGTACTCACCCCCTTGTGTCTGCTGTGATGCCCTCAAGCGCCCATCCAACTCAGGGTAGGCCACCGTCAGGATCTGGAACATCAGGGGGGTCATGGTTCGACGGGCACCCCTCCCACGTTGGGAGGCCATCCCCAGCTGAGCCTCCGCCGTCTTCTTGCTCCAGCGGCGAATGTCCTCCCATCTTTTCCAGCAGTGGGTGCTCCGTCTGTGTTGGACCCCCAGGGTCCGGACGTCCTTGGCGATGGCACGCCAAATATCCTTCTTCTGGTGGGCGCTGACCTACATGACATGTACAGGGGAAGAAGAGAAGTCATTACCAATTGCACCGTCTAAGTGAGTGGCCCACATCCCTACCCTTGCCATGTGACACATGCATTCACAGTCCTTCATGCACGCAGAACTGTGCCCCCTTCATTCTTACAACCAGCCCTCTCCACACAGGCACAGCCCATACAACGTGCTCCCTGTGTACTTACCTGTTGGTCTGGAGGACCGTAGAGTAGCGTGTACTGGGGGAGGACCCCATCCACGAGCTTCTCCAACTCCTCTGCAGTGAAGGCAGGGGCCCTTTCCCCAGACTCACAAGCCATTGTCTCTTCCAGACCGAGGTCACAGCAGCACTTGCAGTGTAGGTCCTCTCCTGTCAAACATCAGGTATCGAGTGATTGAACAGATAGAAAATGGCAGTCACGTCCGCGGCGGTCACATCCGCGGCGGTGCGTACCATCACCGCTGGCGTACATCGTCATTCGCTCCTGGGACCCATAAGGTCCAATGTTAACCAATGCAGCATTGCACCGCGGTCTTCGACCGCCTACCGCGACGGTGTACAACGCCAGCGCAGTTAGCTCACATCCCATTGTCCCACTTTAGAGGTCAGGCAGCCGCCATTTCAGGGGCCCACCTGGCCTAATTACCAACTGCGTCACACAGACCTAGGCCCTGTCTCACAACACAAAAGCGGCCACATTTTGTGTATGAATGGTGTTCTGTGTAGACCGTTGGTACATACCTCTGAGTTGGTTGACTCTGTGGTCGCTGTTGTCCTTCCTAGGCACCGTCCGTTGGGACATGTGAGGAGATGGCGGAATCCTCCGGTGTACCGACCGCTGGTGGACCTGTCGACAATGGAGGAAAGACATTTGATAATCACCTACAGGTTTGACCGTGCCACAATCCAGGAACTGTGTGCCCAGTTGGAGCCTGACCTGATGTCAGCAATCCGCCATCCCACAGGAATCCCCCCTCAAGTGCAGGTGCTATCAGTGCTCCATTTCCTTGCAAGTGGGTAATTTCAAACAACAGTGGCCATGGCATCAGGGATGTCCTAGCCTATGTTTTCCAACGTGTTGTCCAGAGTGTTGTCTGCCCTGCTGAAACACATGCGGAGCTACATCGTTTTCCCTCAGGTGGAGGATTTGCCTACAGTTAAAGGTGACTTCTATGCCCTTGGACATATCCCCAACATCATAGGTGCCATTGATGGGACCCATGTAGCTCTGGTTCCCCTCCTACAGGAGTGAACAGGTGTACAGGAACCGGAAGAGTTATCATTCGATGAATGTACAGATGGTATGTTTGGCAGACCAGTACATCTCCCAGGTAAATGCTATGTTCCCTGGCTCTGTGCATGACGCCTACATCCTGCGGAATAGCAGCATCCCATATGTGATGGGTCAACTCCAGAGGCACCGTGTGTGGCTATTAGGGGACTCTGGTTACCCCAACCTGTCATGGCTACTGACCCCAGTGAGGAATCCGAAGACCAGGGCAGAGGAACGCTACAATGAGGCCCATGGGCGGACTAGGAGGGTGATCGAACGCACCTTCGGCATCCTGAAGGCCAGGTTCAGGTGCCTCCATATGACAGGTGGTTCCCTATTCTATTCACCAAAGAAGGTGTGCCAGATCATTGTGGCCTGCTGTATGCTTCACAACTTGGCTTTGCGACGACAGGTGCCTTTTCTGCAGGAGGATGGTCCAGATGATGGTGTTGTGGCAGCTGTGGAGCCAGTGGACAGTGATGAGGAGGAAGCAGAGGAAGACATTGACAACAGGGACTCAGTTATCCAGCAATATTTCCAGTGACACACAAGTGAGAAAACATTCCTGCCTACTACAAGTACTTTCACACTTCTAACTCTATCCTGTCTGTCGATTTCAACCAGTATATGGTCACTGAGTTGTACATTTCCCTTACGGTTTCACAGGTGTGGTTTCCAAACGTGTGTCATCTGCTCAGATTCCTCATGGACTTGAGATGTGTGATATAGGTATGTTGACATTACATTTGAAAACGCATTTTGGCACTGTCATTGCTAATACACATTTTCGAAATCACAGATTGACTCCAGATTGTTTTGTGCTTCAAGGGTGTTTATTGAAGAGCTAAATATTGGAGGGGGGTTGTAAAATGGTGAGGGGTGATGGTGGAGGAATGTCCATGGCAGAGTCCAGTCTATTAGTCTCACAGGTGCATTGCCCATATGGGCATAGGAAGTGGAGCTGGGGCAGTTCCAATATGGACAGGGTTACAAAGTGGGACAGTAGGAGGACAATCAGGTTGGTCTCATTTCTTGGCGGGGGTCTTGGCATCGTGCTCTGTCTTGTTCCTGGATCTCAGGGACCGCTTGCGGGATGGTTCTCCGTCTGCAGGGGGTGGGGTGCTGGTGTGGTGGCCCTGTGGCGGTGCCTCCTGTCCACTAGCGCCGGCGGAGGTGGTGGGCAGTTCATCGTCCATGCTAGTGTCAGGGGCCCCTTGGAGTGCCACAGTGTCCCTCCTGGTGTTAAGTATTTCCTTCAGCACCCCTACGATGGTGCCCAGGGCGGAGCTGATGGTTCTGAGTTCCTCCCTGAACCCCAAATACTGTTCCTCCTGCATGCGCTGGGTCTCCTGAAACTTGGCCAGGACCGTTGCCATCGTCTCCTGGGAGTGGTGGTATTCTCTCATGATGGAGGAGAGGGCCTCGTGGAGAGTGGGTTCCCTTGGCCTGTCTGCCCCCTGTCGCACAGCAGCCCTCCCAGTTCCCCTGTGTTCCTGTGCCTCTGTCCCCTGGACTGTGTGCCCACTGCCACTGCCCCCAGGTCCCTGTTGTTGTTGGGGTGGTGGGTTATCCTGGGTTCCCTGTAGTGGAGGACACACAGCTGATTGACGTGTCCTGGGGACGGAGGTATGGGCCCACTGGCTGGGTGCTGTGATGGTGTTACCAGAGGGTGGAAGGTCTGTGGTGGGCTGGGCCTGTGTGAGGGGAACCGACTGTCCCGAGGCCCACGATGGTCCGGGCTGGTCGTCTGGATCCAGTTGGACAGAGCTGCTGTCATCACTGTGGGCCTCTTCTGTGGGTGGGGTGGAGATATCTGGACCCTCCTGTCTGGTGACGATGGGTAGTGGTCCTGCAGGGGTATAAAAGCATGATTATTGCATCTGTGTGTGTCATGGTGTGCAATGGGTGGGTGACCGTGTACCCCAGTGCTAGCATTCCTGTGTGGGGGCTTGTGTGATGATGGTTGATGGGGGTGTTCTGGGTATGTCCAGTGGGCATGCTTTAGTGATGGGTGTCCATGCTTTGTTTTGTCATGCAGGGCTTGGTGTTGGGATGGGGTTTGTGCTATTAGTACATTTGTGAGGAGTTGGAGTGATAGGGGAGGGGGCGAGGGTGGGGGTCTGTGATAGCATGCAGGTAGGGTGCGGGATATGATAGTTAAGATTTGACTTACCAGAGTCCATTCCTCCACCGACTCCTGCGAGGCCCTCAGGATGCAGAATAGCCAAGACCTTCTCCTCCCATGTTGTTAGTTGTAGGTGGGGAGGTGGGGCTCCGCCGCCAGTCCGCTGTACCGCCAGGTGATGTCGTGAGACCACGGAACACACCTTCCCCCGTAGGTCGTTCCACCTCTTCCTGATGTCCTCCCGATTTCTTCGGTGCTGTCCCACTGCGTTGACCCCGTCCACTATTCTTCGCCATAGTTCCATCTTCCTAGCTATGGAGATGTGCTGCACCTGTGATCCAAATAGCTGTGGCTCTACCCAGACGATTTCCTCCACCATGACCCCGAGCTCCTCCTCCGAGAACCTGGGGTGTCTTTGTCGTGCCATGGGGTGATGTAGGTGATGTGTGGGGTGGTGTGTGTGGTGATAAGTGTGGTGATATGTAGTGGTGTGTGGTGTTTTGTGCGTGGCAGTTGTGTGGGTGATGGTGTTGAGTGCCTGTGGCTGCTAGTTTGTTGATGGTGGTGTCTCTCTCTGGCCTTCTCTCTGTAATGGTGGTCGTAGGGGTTTGTGGGTGATGTGGGTGTGTGTTTTATATTGTTTTGGGTGTGTGGGAGTGGTGTGTGTATGTGTATCAGGTGTGTGTATTTTAAACTGTCCAATGTGGTGGTGTTTTGGAGATGTGTGAGTATTTTGAGCGCGGCGGTGTGTACCGCCAATGGAATACCGCGGTTGAAAGACTGCTGTGTGGATTCGTGGGACATGATAGTATGGGCGTATTTCTGTTGGCGTGATGGTGGAGGTTTTGTTTTCGCCAGTTTATCGCTGACCTTTGGTATGGCGGACTTGTGTGGGTGTCTGAATTTTGTCGGATTTCGAGATGTGGGTCGTAATAGCTGTGGCGGAATTCCGTGGCCGCGGTGGTGTGTTGGCAGTCTTCTGCACGGCGGTAAGCGGCTTTTACCGCCAATGTTGTAATGACCCCCAACATATATGATGGCCTATGTTCAAGCACATGGTAAGGTGTGTGACAGCAATGACAATGTGTACTGAGAATATTCAGTGGACTTGGACTGCATTTACATCACGTTACCCCTCGCAATTTGCGTGTGCATGTGTGTCCACTCTGTGGTGTGTTGTTAGATTTTACTTCATGTTACTCTGCTACAAGTGTGCCATTTGATTCCCCATGCATCATAGTTGCAGGAGATGTTATGTACACAATTTGTTAGTGAAGGTTGGTATATGCTGTGTGTGTGTAAAGACATGTGTAGTGTCATTTCTGTAACATATGTCGACAGTGGTGCGTTTTTGGGATGTGAAACCTCACATTACTATCTTCCTGCATGGACACATGTTGGCATTTTACAAATGCATGTGTAGTCACACCAGTGCCACCTATGTTTCTGTATGTCGGAACACATGTGAAGGTAATTTCTTTCAGTCACTGATCTTGTGATACCTATGCCCTTGTTTTTGGGCTAGGTTGCCTTGTGTTCAGAATCCGTACACATTACCATGCCTGAGCCATTATAGTGGTACATGTGTGCTGAGATATGTGGTATATGTGTGCATTCCTCCAACTGGGCACTCACGTTTGTCGCCATCATGTTTGTTATGACTGTCACACACAATGGCATACTACTGTGTAGCAGTGTTACAGTCTGGCATAGATGCCAGCCTACTCATCATCACAAGTGTGAGAGTTTGTGTGGCAACACAAACCCATGGTTGCATGTGAAGGGGAAGGTAAATGGTACTCCAGTCAATTCAGTCCCCTGTGCACATGCATCAGGCCCCTGACAATGTCATACGTTAATGTAGCCAGAGCAGTGGTGTGTGGGTTTTTTGAGATGGGATTTAGACTCTTCATGATTGGTACTCAGCAGAACTATGCACGCTCTCCAGCAGACAGACACATGCACAATTGTGGTCATACAGACCAGGACATCATATTTTCATCTGCGGTACTTGATGTCAGCCTTCCCCTTTTATGTATGGAGCTCGGGTGCTTGCACATGTAGGACATGTCTCATTATTTGATATCCTTAGTTGTTTCCTTGGGCAGCTTGTTGGGCTTGTATATCTGTTGTGACTTCAGTATTGGAAACGTGCCAGGGTACAGATGGTGTTGCCTGTCACTGCCTCCTGTTATGGTGGCATGCGATGGGCAAATACCATGGTATGCTAGTGGCCAATATGACTGGGTTATGTACTGACCTGGCCGCCCTCCCTGTACATATGTTAAATGTTGACACGTAGACATTGATGTGTTGTATACTCAGTATTGGTCTATGTGTGTCCCTTCTCAATGTTTTCCTGCATTACTGGCAAGGTATGTAATGTCTCCTACATTGCTGCCATTCTTTAGGCTGCTTGCATTTTGTACACATCTTCTACAGCAACATCGGCTGGGCATATATGGACATGATGCAACATGTGACTCGTGTAATTTGTAGATGTACACATCTCCTACTACTGGTTACTTGATAGTTACAGTTCAATTGACGGTATTTGTGAGATGTAAAAAGTGACAAGCACACACGACATTACACCTGTCACTGCACCTGTGTTGTCTCGAAGTGACCTCCCATGTTGTATTTGAAAGTATCTGTGGGTGTCTTGAAGCTGTCCACCCACATCCTCCGTTGAACATGGGTATGCATTTTTTCCAGCATGCCACAACCTAGATAACTCTTACCATGAATGAATGATGTTGAGGTGCAAAATCATCTCAGTGCTGTACTGTTCATTAGCCAAATGCAACCTATATTGCTAGGTCTACTCCTACTCAGTTTGATGTTGTGTCTCAGACATTATTTAACAAAGCTGGACGTAGTAGCACATCCCACACCTGATTGCAATGTTGGAGGCCCAAACATGTATGGGATAAATTGTTACTGTTGCTACCATGCACTTGTTCTGTCATGTGAGTGACAATGAGTGGTGTGTATTCCTATGTGCTCTATGATGTTGTTATACAGAGCATACTAGGTAAACAAACTAACACATGTCAAGTATTGATACTGGCAAACCTGTTGCTACCTAGGACATACACCCGTGCATCAGTCTTCACATGTTTATCTGGATTTGCTCGAGGCATGTGTCAATACAGCATATTCATGTGACAAGTTTGCAGCTCATGTACATAGTGAGTGTAAGACACTTTGCCTACATTTTACCCAGAGAATTATTTGGTGATGCATTGTCCCAATAAATCCTTAGATCCTGACAATGGGTCAAGTGTTTGGATAGAGATTCTGCACCCATAGCTGCTTATTTTGTCTCGCAACCCATTGTGCACTCCACAGCCAACGTGTGTGTGCCATATGTGAGGTACAGTCAACCATGTGTCAGTGCTCTGCCCAATGGCAGTGCCAGGACATTATCCCATGGATACACTGTGCAGGCTCAGCATCAGATATTGGCTACAATCCCTGGGCAATTACTGAAGGTCCATAGTTACCAATGATGTCCCACCTTTGTCACACGAGCTATGCAGGCAAAGCTGCAATCACAGTGAGTTGTGACAGTGTTCTGTTTCTACATTACTTAATATCCATTTGTTGACAGCCCCTACCTTATGTGTGCCCCCATGGCATACATCCTGTTAGCCACGGTGTTGTGCTGAATGAGCTAGGTATTAGCACCTTGGCCACTTGACTGCACAACATATGTAGTGGTGCATGGATCTAGGTCTTCAGGAGTCAGACGCCCGTGAACTGCGTGTCATAGATATGTGAGATGGAGGCAGTAGACTTTCTTACATTATAATGTTGCTACCATACTTATCACCTTTGTGTTTCTTACATGCTCCCTGAGGTTTGAGTCACATTCCAATGGTATATGTAGTGGAGAATAAGAAAACCAAGGATAATCAGATGCAAAGTATTTTATTTGTGCTATTTACAATGTGATGTTGTTAGTCCCAACAATGTTCTCAACAATGTGGATTCTCCTGCGAGCTCCTGCAGTAGTGTTCTGTTGTTCCCCCTCCAAATTATCTTCTCCATCATCATCCTATTCTTCATTGGAAACATCAACCTGGTCGTCCCAGGGGACAGTTGTTCGGACACAGATGTTGTGGAGGATTGGACATGCCAGAATGGTTTTGCAAACAAATGGTGGAGCATACAAGAGGCTTCCTCCTGTCAAGGCCAGGCACCTGAACCTTGATTTGAGGAGCCCAAATGCCCTCTCAATCACATTGCGTGTTTTCCTGTGCCCCTCTTTGTAGGCCCCCTCTTCCACCATTGTGGGATTGGCAAATTAAATCATCACCCACGGCTGCATGCCCTACCCTTGGTCAGCTGCAAAGGAAAGAGAGAAGATGTGCTGGTAAAGCTTGATTGTAGTTTGGAACCTACCATGGCAGTTGTTAGTTTTAGTTGGAGTGGTGACTCAGACTTGCTTGTGGTATAGTGTATGTTCCTGTTCTTGTGAAATGGTTTCATCAGACTGTGTTAATGGACATGACAATCTTGGGTAGTGGCTCAAGGCCCTGGGAATTTTAATGTTGATCCCCAAATGATGATTCTAATTTAGGAAAATGTGTTGTATAGTCCATATTTGAAGCAGTGTACTATTGTTAGATAGAACCTACCACCTCCTTGCACCACAATGGTGTCAAATGTTGAGACACCAGAGTTGCCCTTCAAAGCCAGACTGTGCCGTCCATGTTACCATGTGGCACTAAGCATGCAGTGTGACACTTTATGGCCCTTTGTGGCAGATGATGCTTGTGGCAGCCATCAAGTGTACGAGGGAGTGTAGCCCACATTAGTAGGATGACGTAATTTGGTGCAGTAGTATCTCCTAGCTTCCAATACATAATTTCTCACAGACACTTTCTACACTTTCACAGTGCAGGCTATGGGAGGGGGCACAGCTATTTTTCACATGGGTCCCTTAGTACGGTGCATGCTAAGTCAGGCATGTCCTCTATACTCCTATCCAGTCCTACTATGACATACATGATTGTTACAGTTTTTCACAAACTCTGCACCATGGTGGACCGTTTCTGGTATACCAAACAGTCATGGTGATGCTAGGGGGCACTAGGGATGCATGTGAGGTGGCACTGGAGTAGGGTGCTGCCCCATTTCTTGTGATTCTGCACCATGGTCTTTAATGTCAGATAATTTTGTATTCGTATGTGTGCAACACAATGCAGCAGACAGGTGTATGTGCACACTACAGGTATGTGTAGATGATATGTAGCTGGATATAGCACCAATTGCGTGGCATTTGATTTAGGTTCTGCCAAAGGCTTGCACACCATGATTTACGTGGAAGTGTGCTTATGTGTGACTTTCTCAAAATGACCATGGCCTATACCATTGACATGCCTGGGTGCTTCTTTGTTTGGTGTAATGTCTCTGTGATCTGTATTTATTTGTCAACCTGTGGACATGTGTAGTGGTTTGTGAGCAGCTTCTGTATGCTGGTTAGGGTGTGGCTGTGTAATGTACATGCGAGTGTATGTGTTTGTGAAGTGCAATGTATGCAGTGTAGTGTGGCATGTTGCATATGTGTTGTTGCCTGTTCATATATGTAGCCCTGCCCATGTGTATTTAGTGTGCTGTTTGTCTTGTTTGTCCTAGATGGTTGGTGTGTTGTGTGTGCTATGATTAGTATGGTGGCTTACCTATGAGTAGACCATTGCCATATTGGCCATCCTGGAACAGCTTGTTGATGGTGCAATGGCGAAATATGTAAGGATCATGGATGCTGCCGGGATATTTAGCAAAGATAGTGGTGAAGAGGCCACGGCGGTCCACAATGGCCTGCACATTAATTGAATGTGTGTGCTTGTGGATCCTATATAGGTGTTCCATTGCTGCAGGTGGTACCAGTTGCACAAGGGTGCAGTCCATTGCACCCACCACATGCGGAAACCCAGCAATTTGATATAAGCATCTTGCTTGGTCTCCTCCTGCAGATGCTTGGTGTTTGGGAAGCAGATGTGGTGGGGTGTGAGGCATATGATAGCGTCCAGGACCTTAGGTAAAAAGACCGAGAAGGATGGCTGGGAGATACCAACCACTTGTGCACCCGTTATCTGAAAAGATCCAGATACCAGCATATGGAGGATAGCGAGGAGTTTGGTTATGGGTGGAATGTTAGTGGAAGTTTGCACCCCTGCTGTGATGTGTGGCGCACTATGGTGCAACCAGCGTAAAATGGACTCCTAGTTCAGTACATCCGGATCACATCTTGGTCCCTGAGTCCAAGGATGGTTGTGCTCTGTCTGAAGATCTTCTCCCACCTTCTGCACTGCCTTTGTGGCTGCTGTGGTGGTGTTTGGGGTTGCTGTGATGGTGGTGGAGGGACCTGCTCTCTTTGCTGACGTCTGTGGCATGTGCCAAGCTGGAGCAGTACCACTTCCATGTTGTCCTGAAGGTTTCAAAAGCTTATTCTGGGGGTTTTCTTCGAGTGGTGGTATGTGGCTTTTTTTTAACGCCTGGTCTAACCAGGCATCAAAATTTTACACTAATTGGATTTAGCACCATCTTTTAAGTCTGCTTCCTTGGTTTTGGTTGTTTTTGCATCAGTAGGTAAATATGTCGCTAGAGGGATAGCATAATTTTTTGGAAGGGAACCCCTACCCTGCATCTCATTGTCGCAATGAGAAACAAAGTGGTTTGGTTCTCCCTCAAAATGGTGCTAGCTCCAAAATTTTGACTCTAGATGTCAAAATATAAATATAGAGTTATGTTTGTGCCGCTTTAGCGCAAATAAATGATGCTAAGGGGGTGCAAACATTTAATAAATATGGGCCCAAGTACCCAGATCAAGTTCAATGACTACATGACTGAAATTGCCCACTGGATGAAGACCAACTGTCTAAAGCTGAACACCGACAAGACCGAAATTGTGATCTTCAGGAAGAGGACACCACTGTGGAACGCCACCTAGTAGCCCCCAGAGCTAGGACCAACACCCACCCCCATCAACCATGGCAAGTACTTTGGGTTCATCATCAACAGCAAGCTCAACATGACTGTGCAAGTCAATACCATCACTGATTCATGCTTCCATACCTTGAAGACACGGAAGAAGATTTTCATATGGCTCCAGTCAGCATCTGGAAAACTATACCTATACCTAAAGGAGCTCCACTGCTCATTCATAACCGAGCACAATTCAAACTCCTCACCCACACTTTCAAGGCACTACATAACACTGGCCTAGCATACCTCAACAATCGCATCTGCTTTCACAAACCTTTCAGACACCGCCGCTCATCCGGACTCCTACTTACAAAAATCCCACACATAAGGAAAACCAGATCTGGCTGTCGAGCCTTCTCCTACATCGCTCCTAAAGCGTGCAACCACCAGTTATTACACATAAGAGCATCCTCCTCACTTCTTGAATTCCACATGGAGCTAAAGACATGGCTTTTCAAGTAGTCCCACTAGGCCCTAGGTGTGCCTAGACTTACACTGCTCTGTGCAAGGACACCCTGCTGGGTGATAGTGCACTCTACAAATTTGCATAATATTCTACAGTACAGGGAGGAAGGAAGGTCGGTGAGGAATCTGAGATTAGACAGATTATCCACTAGAAAGAGCATTACTGAAGATAAGTATTTTATTAATCTGATGGAGGCTTCTAACCACAGATTCCTCACCTTGTGAATAGATACCAAAACAGTACCCTCCCAAGAGGTGGCCATGAAGTGGTTCAAACCTAAAAGCCTGCAGGACTAAATGGGCAAAGTGCCCTCTCATTGGATCAGGCTATCAAGGCAGTAGTGCCTTGTGAATGTGAGGATTGACATCCAATTTGCAGCCTGGCAGATGTCCAAGACAGGCATTCCCTGTGCCAGCACTGTGAGGGTAGCCTTGGCTCTAGTGGAGTGAGCTGTCAAACCCTCTGAGGGTTGCTTTTTACCCATCGCATAGCAGATCTTTATGCAGAGTACTGTCCACATTGAAACTGTTCTCTTCTGCACCTCCTTACCTTTGTGAGCTCCAGTGAACCCTGTAAAGAGGTGGTCATCCACCTGATGTTTCTTGGTGCAATTGATAAAGAAGCTCAGGCCTCTATTAGGGTCCAAGCAGTGGAGTCTACTTTCCTCTATGGAGGAGTGAAGTAGAACAAAGCACACCAGAAGGATTATAAATTGTCCAGTGTGGAAAAGCATCACAATGTTTGGCAGCAAACCTGCCTTAGTTCTGGTCCCCAGTTAAGATGATGTGCTTGTCAGACAGAGTGCCTGTAACTAACTCATGCAAAGGGTTTATGTGACTGATATGAGAAACCTACTGTAGCATCACAAAAGATTTTGGTGAGAACATGTGGGTCAGCCCTATTGAAAAAAATGTATTACATCAGGTGATTTAAACAATGATGCCTGATCAGGCCAATGGAAGAAAGCTGATAAATCGACAAGAAACCTTTTTACAGTAGCAACAGCAAGTCTTTGCAGGACTATAGAGAGCGCAAACAGTAAGACATCAAACTACTGGGCTTCTAAAGTTTGTTACTGCAGAGAGATACACCAAGTAACAAACCTTTCCCAGCCTCCATGTGGAAAAGTAGCCTCTTTCTAGCCTTGTTACCCCCACTTTTGGCCTGTTTGTGAGTATATGTCAGGGTGTTTTCACTGTCTCACTGGGATCCTGCTAGCCAGGGTCCAGTGCTCATAGTGAAAACCCTATGTTGTCAGTATGTTTGTTATGTGTCACTGGGACCCTGCTAGCCAGGACCCCAGTGCTCATAAGTTAGTGGCCTATATGTATGTGTTCCCTGTGTGATGCCTAACTGTCTCACTGAGGCTCTGCTAACCAGAACCTCAGTGGTTATGCTCTCTCTGCTTTCCAAATTGTCACTAACCGGCTAGTGACCAATTTCACCTATTCACATTGGCATACTGGAACACCCTTATAATTCCCTAGTATATGGTACTGAAGTACCCAGGGTATTGGGGTTCCAGGAGATCCCTATAGGCTGCAGCATTTCTTTTGCCACCCATAGGGAGATCTGACAATTCTTACACAGGCCTGCCAGTGCAGCCTGAGTGAAATAACGTCCACGTTATTTCACAGCCATTTACCACTGCACTTAAGTAACTTATAAGTCACCTATATGTCTAACCTTCACCTGGTGAAGGTTGGGTGCTAAGTTACTTAGGGCCAGATGTAGGAAACTCCCAAATTGCGACTTGCAATTTGCGAGTCCGTGCGACTCGCAAATTGCAAGTCGCAATTTGGGATGCAGAAAGGTGTCTCAGACACCTTCTGCGAGTCGCTATGGGGTCGCAAAGACCCACCTCATTAATATTAATGAGGTGGGTCGCAATTTACGACCCCATAGCGACTCAGGGCACTCACGGGGATGGAGGCCTGCTGGGAACAGCAGACCTCCATGTCCGTGATTGCTTTTAAATAAAGCCGTTTTTTTTTTTCAAAGTGCAACCCGTTTTCCTTAAAGGAAAACGAGCTGCACTTTGAAAAATAAACCGAAACCTTTTGTTTCGGTATTTTTCAGGGCAGGTAGTGGTCCATTGGACCACCGCCTTCTCTGAAAAATGATTTTTAGGTCCAATCACAAAGGGGAAGGGGTCCCATGGGGACCCCTTCCCGTTTGCGAGTGGGTTACCATCCACTTCAAGTGGATGGTAACTGCGAGTCCATTTCCGACCGCTTATGCGGTCACAAATGGAATTGCATACCACTGCGACTCGCAAATAGGAAGGGAACACCCCTTCCTATTTGCGACTCGGAAATGCATTTTGCGAGTCGGTTCAGACTCGCAAAATGCATTTCTACATAGCAAACACGCATTTGCGACTCGCAAACGGCGATTTTCGCCGTTTGCGAGTCGCAAATGTTTGCTACATCTGGCCCTTAGTGTGTGGGCACCCTGGCACTAGCCAAGGTGCCCCCACATCGTTCAGGGCAAATTCCCTGGACTTTGTGAGTGCGGGGACACCTAACACACGCGTGCACTATACATAGGTCACTGCCTATGTATAGCGTCACAATGGTAACTCCGAACATGGCCATGTAACATGTCTAAGATCATGGAATTGTCACCCCAATGCCATTCTGGCATTGGGGAGACAATTCCATGATCCCCCGAGTCCCTAGCACAGACCCGGGTACTGCCAAACTACCTTTCCCGGGGTTTCACTGCAGCTGCTGCTGCTGCCAAACCCTCAGACAGGTTTCTGCCCTCCTGGGGTCCAGCCAGGCTTGCCCAGGAAGGCAGAACAAAGGACTTCCTCAGAGAGAGGGTATTACACCGTCTCCCTTTGGAAAAAGGTGTCAGGGCTGGGGAGGAGTAGCCTCCCCCAGCCTCTGGAAATGCTTTGATGGGCACAGATGGTGCCCATCTCTGCATAAGCCAGTCTACACCGGTTCAGGGATCCCCCAGCCCTGCTCTGGTGCGAAACTGGACAAAGGAAAGGGGAGTGAACACTCCCCTGACCTGCACCTCCCAGGGGAGGTGCCCAGAGCTCCTCCCGCGTGCCCCAGACCGCTGCCATCTTGGATTCAGAGGTGTTGCTGGCACACTGGACTGCTCTGAGTGGCCAGGGCCAGCAGGTGACGTCAGAGACTCCTTCTGATAGGCTCTTACCTGTGTTACTAGCCTATCCTCCTTCCTAGGTAGCCAAACCTCCTTTTCTGGCTATTTAGGGTCTCTGCTTTGGGGAATTCTTCAGATACCGAATGCAAGAGCTCACCAGAGTTCCTCTGCACTTCTCTCTTCACCTTCTGCCAAAGGATCGACCGCTGACTGCTCAGGACGCCTGTAAAACCGCAACAAAGTAGCAAAGACGACTACTGCAACCTTGTATCGCTTCATACTGCCGGCTTTCTCGCCTGTGTCCTGGTGGTACATGCTCTGGGGGTAGTCTGCCTCCTTCTTGCCCCAGGAGCTCTGAAGAAATCTCCTGTGGGTCGACAGAATCTTCCCCTTGCAACCGCAGGCAACAAAAGACTGCATCACCGGTCCTCTGGGTTCCCTCTCAGCACAACGAGCATGGTCCCTGGAACTCAGCAACTCTGTCCAAGTGACTCCCACAGTCCAGTGACTCTTCAGTCCAAGTTTGGTGGAGGTAAGTCCTTGCCTCCCCACGCTAGACTGCATTGCTGGGTACCGCGTGATTTGCAGCTGCTCCCGCTCCTGTGCACTCTTCCGGGATTTCCTTAGTGCACAGCCAAGCCTGGGTCCCCGACACTCTAACCTGCAGTGCACAACCTTCTGAGTTGTCCTCTGGCGTCGTGGGACTCCCTTTTCTGACTTCGGGTGGACTCCGGTTCACTCCTCTTCTAAGTGCCTGTTCCGGTACTTCTGCAGGTGCTGCCTGCTTCTGTGAGGGCTCCCTGACTTGCTGGGCTCCCCCTCTGTCTCCTCATCCAAGTGGCGACATCCTGGTCCCTCCTGGGCATCTGCCCTCTTTCGAAATTGTCGCGACTCTTGGACTTGGTCCCCTTGTTTCACAGGTACTCAGGTCCGGAAATCCACTGTTGTTGCATTGCTGGTGTTGGTCTTCCTTGCAGAATCCCCCTATCACGACTTCTGTGCTCTCTGGGGGTTATAGGTGCACTTTACACCTACTTTTCAGGGTCTTGAGGTGGGCTATTTTTCTAACCCTCGCTGTTTTCTTACAGTCCCAGAGACCCTCTACAAGCTCACATAGGTTTGGGGTCCATTCGTGGTTCGCATTCCACTTTTGGAGTATATGGTTTGTGTTGCCCCTATATCTATGTGCTCCTATTACAATCTACTGTAACTTTACATTGCTTGCATTACTTCCTTTTGCTATTACTGCATATTTTTGGTATTGTGTACATATATCTTGTGTATATATGGCATCCTCATACTGAGGATACTCACTGAGATACTTTTGGCATATTGTCATAAAAATAAAGTACCTTTATTTTTAGTATATCTGTGTATTGTGTTTTCTTATGATATTGTGCATATGACACCAGTGGTATAGTAGGAGCTTTGCATGTCTCCTAGTTCAGCCTAAGCTGCTCTGCTATAGCTACCTTCTATCAGCCTATGCTGCTAGAAACACCTCTTCTACACTAATAAGAGATAACTGGAACTGGGACAGAGTGTAAGTACCCCTTGGTACCCACTACAAGCCAGGCCAGCCTCTTACACTCCAGCATAGATGGTGTTGGTGGAGGGACACCTGGCTCCCAATATGACATACACTACTTTAAGAAAAAGGTCAGAATGAGTTAACCACTCAATTTCCATGCATTGAGTAGGTTGTGCAGGGCCAGATGCAGAACACTGCCTTCTGCTGTAACAGAAGGTCCTTCCAAAGAGGCAGCCAGGTCAGAGGACAGATACTCATGGGCAGAATGTCTGGGTACCATACTGTCCTGAACTAATCTGGGGGCTACTAAGATAACTTGGGCCCGTCATTCCTGATCTTCTTCAAAACTTTGGGTAAAAGTGGTAGTGGCTGGAAGGGGTGGAGGAGTCCCAAGTTCCATTCAGGCAAGAGGCATCTCTAATGGTAGAATTACCTTGGGAACTCCAATGTGCAAAAGTTTGGACACTGCGCATTCTCAGCTGTGGAGAAAAGATCGAGTTAGGGTTTTTCCAAATAGCAGAAGATGCCCCGTGCGTAGGCACCCGCCAACTGCGTTTGTCAGCCCTTGTGTTTAAAGTTCCTGCCAGTTGTTGCATGACTAAAGAGCTGCCCTGATGACTTAGCCAGTTCCAGAGACGCAGTCTCTTGGCATAGGATCCACAACCCCACCCTGCCCTTCTTTTTGCATTACCACATTGCAGTGGTGTTATCCATGAGAACGTGCACCCATTACCCCGTAATGGACTGGATGAAGGTTTTTAGCACCAAGTAAATCTCCCACAACTCCAACAGACTGATGTGAAGAGGGGTCTCTGATGTAGACAACAGTCCTCTGATCTCCACCTCTCCCAGGTTGCCTCTCCAACCCAGCAATGATGCATCCTTCACAGCTGTTCGCTCCGGGTGATGTGGGGAGATGGGCTGCCCCTAGTCCAATTGCAGTTTAGCAGCCATTGCTGCAGATCCTTTTAGGTCTCCTCCAACACCCGGATGAAGTCCGACAATTTTTCTTGGTGTTGAGCTCACTGAAACTTCAGATCTCACTGCAGAGTTATCACAGGCCTTCAGATGCACTGCAACCATTACCTTCACCTTCAGAAACACCCGATGGGCAGAGCTGAGACAGAAGGGTGTTGCAGGGTAACTTAAAAAATAAAAAGAAAGAAAAACTCCTAGTGGCACTGTAAAAACAGTTCTTTAATGTCACGACAGGGAGTGTCAAGTCCACACCAGTAAACAGATGGTCTCAATTTGCTGTTTCACAGGCAGCTTCTTTTATACAGAATCAGGCAATACTTTATTACAAAACGTCAAACAATGAATCCTATCATAGTTATCATTTGTTGTGGACAAACATCATGCCAGCTGTGGCCCTATGACTCTAAACTTAAACTTAAACCTAATTCACTACATATCCTTTATTGCAGGTCTAACAATGCTTAACAAACTAACCATTCTTCATGCCTGAATAAATATGTATTTGTATATGTGCTTTATCATTCTGCTTTTATCAGCTGTTGTGTATCCTTTGGCTAATTCAATCACATGCTCCTATTCTTCAATCACCTTCAATCGCATTCTTGTCAAACTAGGATAACAGAATACATGCCTGTGTGCTAGGCCATAAATTCCTTTAAGCTCACCGCACACGGTTTTTCTTTTAACTTCAATCTTGTAAATCAAGCATTCTTCTTTCAAGTGAACTCTTCACCTTTCTCTCTTTAACATGGGTTTTTGGTCAGCACTGCTATTTCACCACATATAGCTGTGTGACACTCTCTACTGTTGTCTACTGTTGCACCATGTTTTCATATTTCACCTTTCCCATAACAAGGGGTGTACGGAGAATTAAACATGCTTGAGACTCACCTTAAACAACAGGTACTGTCTGTGGGATTGAAGGACGGGGATCTGGAAATTTTAATCCTGCAAATCGAGCACCACCCTCCAGTCTCCTAGATTTAGGGCAGACAGAACTTGAGCCAGAGTGAGCATCTTGATTCTGTACTTCTTGCGGAAGAATTTCAGCGAACAGAGATCTAGAACAGGAAAAAGTCCTCTGTCCTTCTTCTGCGCTAGGAAGAAGCACCCATTTCCTTGTACTGGTGTGGCACCGTCTTGATGGCCTCCTTGTCCAAGAGGGCTTGAACTTCTCTTTGAAAGATGGACAAGTAGTCAGTCCCTTGGTAGTCGCTGAGGTGTAGCTGACAGATGAGGATGGATAGAGAGAAAGGGTGGGGCACAGCTGTACTTACCAATTTGATGCACCCACCTGTCTATTATAATGCTTTGCCACTCTGAGGAGTAATAACTAATCCTGCCACCAACAGGATTGTAGTTTACCACAGAGGGCTAACTATAGGGGTTCTGAAGCAGGAGGAGGCTTGGGTAGGGGATGCAGCAGATTGGGTAGTATGTTGCCCCTGGGGACCAGGATGCTGTGGACTGGATCCTCAACCTGTCCCTCAAAAGAGCTGGGAGGTCTGTTGCTACAGAGCCAGGCTTTGCCGTTGTCTCTTCTGTATGCCCCTTCTAAGGCCTTGAAAGGGGTGATATTTTTGAGGATACTGCCACATGACAGAGAGGCCAAGAAAGTGTGCTGTCGCTCTGCATTTCTTAAAGCGCTCCAGGGCCGAGCTTGCTTTGTCTTCAAAGAGAGGGGTGGCATTAAGCGGCATGTCCATCAGCGGCACCTAGACATCACTGGAGATGTCCCTTGATCTTATCTATAGGTGGCACTGAAGCACCACGCTTGTACTGACTTCTACTCCAAAGCAATCAGTGGTGACCCGATGACATACTTTGCAGGGTCCTGATGTCTTTGTCTTGTCTTGTTTTATTAGCATCAAATCGTCACCTTGGTCATCTGGGACAGTTGGCAGAATTTCAATCACTGTGTCCCATAAAGCATGCAAATAACATCTTAAGAAGCAAGTTGATTTGACTGACCTGAGGGATAAACTGGAGTGATGAGAAAATTGATTTTCTAAAGGCCTCCATGCCCTTTGACACTCTATGTGTAGGCGTAGTAAGCAAAAAAATGAGGGTTGAGCCTGCTAGTTGATACTTGTACACAAGACTTTCAAGCGTGGGGTGCTGGAGGAGGAATGATTCATTCCTGGGTCAGCTCTATGTCCTCTCGCGATTTGGCTGCATACAGGAGGTCAAAAACCAGGCTTTGCTCAAGTGCCCATTAAGAGCCTGATTTAGATTTAGGAAATAATGGGATTTATATTTCAGCAAACAAGATATCCATCAGTGTTGTGATGGAGTAACCAGTCCTCCAAAATCTAAATCAGGCCAATCGTTGAATGATGCAGGATGCTCTGAGGGGGTCAGCTGTGGCTGCAAGACGTCCGTCAAGATGTTAGTTTTTGTCATCACTGAAGGCAATACTCCTCCTCAAGAGAACTTTTATAGTAAAGAAAGCTCCCCCTCCAAATCCAAAAGAGGCTGGACAGTTTGTGACTAAGGTCAACATGGGTGCGACTAATGCTGAATTTGCAGCAGATTTGCTTTTGAGTCTGAAAGGGAACAATCAATGGGTTGAGGCACTGCTGAAATCAGGAATTAATCCACCAAATGTGGCACAATGGGGAGGGCTTTTCAGATCCTTTTTCATCTGGAAGAACAACAGATGGAGCCACAAGGGTGTAGATAATCTACAACATGACCTGTTTGAAGTCGTCAACCTGTTGTAGAGTTGTCAACAGATCCGGGAACTCAGTCTGAATCTAGATGATTTGTGAAATTGGTTCTTCTGTAGGGTGCAGGGACCGAGATCGAGAGGCACCCTAGTATACACTCAACCTTCCATGGAGAAAGTGGCAGGAAGAAGGTGAATTGCATTTTGACTTCTTACATTTCTTTTTTGACTTTGGCTTACCTGATGACTTGGAGTGGGATGATGACATTTCGAGATAGCAACCTCAAGAATGAGAATGAGTACGTGTCCTCAACTACAAGTGACACATGCCCTTACATGCTTTTAAACTATGTTCATCGTATGGTCAGCGATGTGGAGCTTGGCCTCATGTTTCCAGATGGCCTCTGGATACATTTGAGCATAGTACTCGAAAGATTTTGTGTTGAGTGGGGAGTCCAGACACAAGAGACAAATCTTGTGCAGGTCCATCATCTGTATCAGCTAATTGCAGACTTTACAGTGGTTGAAACGTGTTATTTTAGAAGAGGCATTTTCCCATGCATGTGAGAAATTTGATAAAAGAACTTTCATTCAATTACAGAAAAAACGAGGGAGTGAGCTGTGATCAAGAAGACATAGAAAGAAAGTAACTGATGTCGACGTGCAGGGGTGGTGATTATATGTGGCATCAATGTCACTTCTGGGGCGGGATGGATCAGACCCAAAGCCATGTGACACCAACTGTCGGTGTGTGAGGGAATTGCTGAGAAAAATCTCCAGATCCAGTTTGGCCTGGGGTTATTAACAAGGCGAGGAATCTGCAGTTAGAAGTATCCATTAGGAAAGAGCATTCCCAAAGGAAAGTAACTTGTGCTTCCGATGGGTACTTCTAACTGCAGATTCCTTACCTTTAAAATAGATTCCAAAGCAGTAACTCCTTACTGTGGAGGGTCTGTGGTATGGACTAAGACCAAGAAGTCTTGCAGACTAAACGGGAAAAATGTGCTTTCTGCAGGACCCAGATTTCAAGGTAGTAAAGCTTCATGAACGTGTGCACTGATACCTATATCACAGCCTCTCCGATGTCAAGGAAAGGCACCCCACATGCCAATGTAGTGGTGCCAGCCCTGCCCCTGGTGGAATGGGCCTTCAGTACTTCTGGGAGTTGCTTTCTGGTAGCAGGTCTCAATGCAGAAGACTATCCACTTCATCAGAGTCCTTTTCTGCACCACCTTTCCTTTCTTTGCCCAGAGAACCTGACATAAAGCTGGTCATCCACCCCAAAGTCTCTGAAACATAAAGCTCTTTCAGGTCCAGCTGACGGGGTGTCTCCCCCTCTTTCAATGAAAGGGTGGGGCAAAGAACAGTCAGAGGATGATGGATTGTCAATGTGAAAAAGAGTCACAACTTTTGTCAACCTGATCCTCAGCACCAGTCTGACCAGCAAAATAGTAGTGTAGGGTGGATGCACCAAGAGGTCCTGGAGCTCAAGCACACAATGAGCTGAAGTGATCATGATGTATATGACACTTTTTAGGGTCAGAAGATGCAACAAGCAGCTGCGTACCTGCTCAAAGGGAGTACACATTACAAATGTCAGGACCAAACTGTAGCATTACAAACTGTCTGGGAGGAAACGTGTGTCCAACCTTTAAGAAAATACATCACATCAGGTGATTAAAACAAGGGTGGTTGGTCCAGGAAACACAGAAAGGCTGAAATGGCAGACAAATAACCTCTAGAAGTGCCTGCAGCAAGACCTTGCTGGGCAAGAGACAAAAACAATAACAAAATATTTGACAGTTTGGCCTTTAGTACTGCTGTCTTGTGGTCTCTACCACAGGCCACAAATTTGTCCCAATGCCTGACATGAAAGACTTTGTAAAAGGCATAATGACATTAACATATTCAGGTGGTAAATCAAGTGCAATCAACTGTCACCTCTCAATCTCCATGCATGTAGGAGCAGATTGCGCAGGTTCGGATGGAGGACCCTACCATTCTGCTGTGACAGAATGACTTTATTGGAGTGATAGGCTGATGAAAGGGCAGATGGTCATACCCTGACGTACTGGGAACCAAGTTCTCCAGGCCCAATTCAAAGCCACTAGGATTACTTGGCCCCAGTTGTGCCTGACCTCCTCCAGAATTCTGGGCAGGAGAGGCAGAGGTGGAAAGGCGTACAGGAGTCCCGTATTCGACTCCAGCTGAAATGCATGGCCTACTATTAGCCTTGGTGGGAACTCTAACATGCAAAAATGTTCTGGCACTGCATGCTCTCGCTAGTGCCAAAAAGATCAACCCAAGGTTTTTCGCATTGTTGGAAGATGGCCTCTGCCACCTCAGGATGCAGTCGCCATTCGTGATTCACCAGGTAACCAGTGGCTGAGCTTGTCTTCCCAGGGACTCAAGGTTTCCACTAGGTAATTTGTTATAAAGGAGATGCCCTAACATTCTATCCACTTCCAAAGGCACAGAGCCTCTTGGCACAAGGCCCAAGACCCCACTCTACCCTGCTTGTTATAGCACCGCATGGCAATGGTGTTGTCCTTAGGAACCTGCAGCAGCCTCCTCTTGATGGATGGCAGAAAGGCCTTTAGCACCAGACGAACCCAATGGAAATGCATCTGTCACTACCGTCAGTGATGGGTTGTTTTCCTTGTTGTTAGGCCCACTGAGACTGCACTGCTGAACCTGCATATTGCACCTTGTATAGGCTACAAGCAGGATGCATGAGACCAAAAGGCCAAGAGCAGCTATCAAAAGATTCAGGACCAACTCTGAAACACTGGGATCATAGCCCAATGTGTTGCAACGAGGAAAGGGCCTGAATCACACTATGTCCACAACAGCTCTTCTAAAAGGAAGACTCTGTGAAGGAGTCAGGTAATGACAACAGTTCATTGAGTGAGGACCACAACAGTATCAGGATATTTGCGCTCGTCTGGGTGGTCAACTACTGCAAGCCCATCTTCAGCAGCCAGTCATTGAGGTAGGGGAAAACTGGTATCTCCAACCTCAGAAAAGGGGCAGTAACCACACCCATCATTTTCATGAATACCTGAGGGTTGTTAGTAAGGCCAAAAGGGAGCCCAGCAAGCTGAAAATGCTCCTGGCCAAGTTTGAACTGCAGATGTCTGTTTGAATGGAGGATGGGTACATGATAGTACACATCCTGCAGGTCCAAGGCTACCAAGAAAATGTTATGGTTCACTCTGAGTTACAGAAGACAGTTATAATTTCTTTAGTGTTATCTAGACGTGACTACTGTACCGCTCTGTACATGGGCAGATAAGAAGTTTCCTTATATACATTGCAGAGGCTACAACATTTTGCAGCAAGGCTTCTTATGAAGATTCCAAAATTTCAATCTGTCTCCAAGGCCTTAGAGATTCTTCATTGGCTTCAAGGTGAGAAAGAGAGTTGCTTTTAAAGCACTTTACACAGATCACAAAGCACTTCATGACTCTGTCCTAAGTACCTAAGGAATACATTTTGTTAGTACATCCCAAATAGAAACCTGCATTCTGTAACAGCCAAAGAGGTGGTTATTACCAATATGAAGAAAGTTTCTTGGGGAGGTAGAAGTTTTGCCTACTCCTCTTCTCTGAAATCGGCTGCCTAGGCACCTCAGAGGATAGCCGAAATTGAGCACCTTCTGGAAGCAGTTAAAAACCTGGCTTTGTTCTATCACAGTGTAGTACATCTGCTCTTCAGTCTTCCAGACCCCAGCGCCAAGACACTTTTGGGCATTTGTCGAGCTTTATAAATGTATCAATATCAATACCAATTCAGTCACCTGGATCCATGGTAGACAGAACGTGGGCTACAGTGAGGATTTGGATTTGCACTTTCACAGGAAGGCATTCAGCGGGTGAAGCTCTAAAACTAACCAAAGAGAGTAACAACCTGTCCGTCATTCTGAGTCAAGAACCCTCTCGATAGCCCTGTTGGAAACTGGAGCTCACACCGCTTGCAGTAAGATGGATAGGTCCTCCTCTGATAGCCTCTCTGATATGGGAGAAGCCTGCAGTGGGTTGTAAAGAAACAGAAGAATGGG
The DNA here is from genome assembly GCF_031143425.1 of Pleurodeles waltl. Taxonomy (NCBI): domain Eukaryota; kingdom Metazoa; phylum Chordata; class Amphibia; order Caudata; family Salamandridae; genus Pleurodeles; species Pleurodeles waltl. Next base: position 333,998,397 of record NC_090443.1, read on the forward strand.
ATCTAGAGAACCCATGGGTTGGATGTGATGGATTGACACCCTGCCAGAATGTGTTGGATTCTGTCTTCCACAGGGTAGCTGTACACTGCAAAGGGCAAACTAAAGCAGTTTGGATGCTGATGCAACAGGGGAGGAGGACTAGGAGGACCAATGCCCATGGTGAAATGTGCGTTGCATGCTGCATCCACATCACTGCCCAGAAAAAGAGTGGAGTCACTGCCGTAGCGAAGGGGGGCCTGGCATTGCCTGTATGCCAAATTTCTGGAATAGCCTCAGAAAGGCCCAAACTGATGTGGAAACTGTCTGGCAGGGATCAAGCGGGCTCAAAGAACGCACAGTGGCCTGAGTTTCCTTAAAGCATTCTAAGATGGGAATCAATTATTGCGCTGACTAGTCGGAATCCATTGAAAGGCACATCTTTGAGGGATGCCTGAAACTCTCCTGAAAAAAAACAATGAACCGCATCCACTGATGGTGATAGAGCACTATATTAGTGCTGACAGCTCACCCCAAGCAATCAGTACCATTTAGGCCAGCAAAAGATCCATATATTTGGGTGCATCGTGATCATCTTCCTAATGGTTTAGCGGGCATGTGTATATCGGCCTCTTAGGCAAACTGCGTTGACTGACTTCAAGCTTAGCTGGCTGAAGAGAACATTAGTTTTCCGAATGCCTCAATCCTTTTCATCTCTCAGGAGGGTTGTGGGTAATAAATTAGGATTCAACTTGCTAGTGGAATCTTGGAACATCAACTTCTCAGAAGTAGGATGCTGCATACGGAAATTAGGGTTCCTGGACACCAAACAGTGGCATCTGACCACCTGCCTGTTCACTGGCGAGCAAGAGCAATGGTTAGACCCAGAGTGTCAGTGAGGGGCTTGTTGAATTAGAGTAAGGGCTCAGAAGAAGCAGGGCCAATTTGTGGTACTTCTATAAAGATATTTATTTTAACTTCAATAGAAGGCAGTTGTAGTTTCAGGACCTCAGAAGCACTTTGAATTACCACAGCACAGGAAGCACCCTATTCCATTGGAGGCCTAAGAGGGGGAATCAACCTTTGTATCAAGGAAAGTACGAAGCATACTGGGCTCCTGTAAGACCATGTATAAACTGCCATCATCATAATGTGGGTAAGTCATCCATTTCATCACCATTGACATCTCCGGGTGATGGTAAACTTTGGTCAGAGCCAAAAAGATGATGGAACCTCTAAGGACAGCTCTGTGGTAGTGGAGGTATACTGTCAGAATCAGGCTGTATGTGAACCAGGTGTGCTGGAGTGGAGTTGGTTCACGACCTCAGTTAGGGTTGGGATGGATTCGGCTCAGGATCGGTCATTGGAGTAGTCACCCGATCCCCTCCAGCACCAGCGAAATTGGTACCGGCACTGATTAAAGAGAGATCAGCACAGGGTCTTGGAGCCTGAGTGGAAGTCAGCACCGGAGTCAGTGTGGAACCTGTGATGGGTTCTAAAGGTTCAGGCGGCACAGAGAATGGATTCTCCACTCAGCTGAACATTGCTACAAAAACTCTACGAGCCCAGTCTGGCACTTGGGGAATATTCTAAAGGTGAGCACTGTGCAATTAGAAGAATCCATCAGAATAAAAAAGATTAAAAAACTTACATCTGCAAACTCTTCTCTTCTACCTTCAGCACAGTGTAATAAATGTTGTCTTAAAAGCAACACACTTATGTGCTGAAATTAAGTGTCCAAGGCACTCCTTCCCAAGGTGCATTTTGTTCAATACAAGTATGGCAGTCAAACAGGAGTTTTCATGGGCACAGAATAACTTAATGAAGTGGCATTGAATTTTAAAATATAAAGGTCGCAGATCATTTTGTTATTTAGATTTGTGTTTGTGAAGTTATTTTTCAACTTCAATGTTTTCAAGAAGGTTATGAATTTTATCAAATATGATTCAAGGACAAATCCAAGAAAGGAAGATTTTATGGGGAAAAAAACACCCCAAAAAGGCTGTTTTTAATGTCAGCTATCAATTGCAAAATGTTCTGAAGAAACATTCTTTCACAAAAATCAAAAAGGTGTTTGAAGGATTTTTCATCTGTCCTCAAAGTTCACAAACTTTAAGAATGTCAAAAGTTGTCAACTTCGCAATAAGTATTTGCACTCCCTTGATTTTTACCCGCCACTCTGCAATGGCTAGAATTTATGAAATTGACACTGCCCAAAAATCAGCTTGCTCTCATTCATTGTTATGCAAGCAACAATGCAAATGGGCTTTTGTAGCATTTTTTCACCAGTTAAATGTTATGTATTCAGTCCTCAAGCGTTTAGGAACACATAGGTCTCATGGTTATGGCAAAGGAGTGGCCTGACCAAAGATGTTATTTTTTGCTGCAGTGAAAAAAAAAAACACCTGCAAACCAATGCATGAGCAGGATGCATCTAATAGACAGATTCCACACTGAGCTCCCTAGACGTTGCATAAAGATGCACATTGTCTGTCTGTGTCACCGTGTATTTTCAGCACAAACACTGATGCCATATATACCTTTAGGTATATGGCACTGATTACCAAAACTGCTGACCCTGCCCAAACCTGAAAGGCGAATGAAGCTACATTCAGTTCAGAAACACCTGAAAAAACGTCTGTTGGTTGCCTTCATTTATACTCCAGTTAAAAATGGGCTGTGATTGAAGAATGAAGATTATGAGTCAGACTACAACATCCCACCTGTATGTTTGAAAAAGACTTTCCTCACAAGAAATTCAGTTTTTTGAAGTAACCAAAAAGGGATACCCAGCACTTTTATAAAACCTCCAAATAAATAAATCACACTCCCCTCTGCCTCCCTGCTACTCACAAGCCACACCCACTGGCACTTGATGTGATCGAGACACAGGAATAAGTGCTACGTAACCAGAAAGACCAAGGAGATAGCGCTTCATATACTTGTGCCTAGATATCAGTGACAAACACCCAGTGTAGGCAAAGTGTAGGGGCTCTGTGCTACATACCCAACTTGAGCAGTGCTAGAAACCCAAACTGAACAAGGCATAGGTATGGGTGCCACCTACCCAGTGTCACCAAGGAGTAGGGATCAATGGTGTACTCCGTGGAGTGAAAGTTCCCGGACCCATTGGCACTTGCGAGAAGAGCACTTGACAGGGTGAGGTTCACTGCCTTTGGTGTCAGCTCGGTCAGCTGGCGCTCGGCCACCAGCAGTTGTATCCAGAAGAAGGCAGTCAGGCTCCCCTCCCTGGGAAAGGAGACAACAAGTCAAGCCGAGTTGTTAGCAATTGAATGAAGGGCAAGAGCATAAGGTACATTTGAAGCAGAGAAAACATAGATCAAGGCACAGAGATCAGAAAGCAATGACAGGAGTAAGGAAAAAAGGCCAGCAGGACAGTCAGCAGAAGTTGGGGGGCATAAAAATCAGAGTGCATAGAATGCAGAGAGCACAGAGACCTGGAAACTAAAATACAAGGGAGGCACAGAGAGTAAGGTTCATTTAAATGAGAAAGGGCAGGGAGCAAGCGGTGGAGCACAGAGATCCTAGGGGCAAGGGAACAGAGTGACAAGAAGGGCAGGCAACAAAGAGAACAGGAAAGGAAGGATGCACAGGGATCACGAGGTGGGGCACAGAGGCCATGGGGCAGAGGGAGAACAAAAGTTAGAAAGAGCAAAAGCAGACAGAACAGGGGACAAGAGATGAAGCCTCAGGGGCACAGGGCTGTGGGATCAAAGAGGCGCAGAGGGCAAGCAGCATGGGGAAGAGAAAGAGCAGGAAGGAAAGACAGTGGACAGCATGGAGTAAAAGCAGACTAAAGACCATGGGGACATAAGGTGGCAGATCGAAGCATATATATTAGGGTGCAAATAGAGCACAACCAGAGATCCAAAATAAGGAGATTTTACTCTGTGCAGGAGTGAGTGAAAGAATATACAGGCCAAAATGTACACTTTGTGGTGCAAAACTGCAGGAACGCAGTTTTGCTCCAAAAAGTATAGTTCCAGCTTGCGTCACTTTACAACGCCGGCTGAGCGCCATATTAATAGAATAGCACAAGCCGGCGCTAAACTTGGGCTTGCGTCTTTAAAAAAGACACTAGCCGGGTAGGGGTGGCGTTAGGGAAGGAGAGAGTTGTGGATCAAAACATTATGCTAGCCTGGTTATAGGCAAATAAATGCCTCTAACCAGACTAGCGCCATTTCTTGGCGCACAACCACCAAAAACATGACTCCTGTTTTGCCCACCACCCCAAAGACAGGAGTCGTGCCCACCACCCCAATGGCCAGCACAGGGGACAAGTGTCCCCTGGGCATGGCCATTGCACCCTGTGCCATGCAGGGGGCTCCAAGTTAGGGCCCCAAATGGCAAACAAAATATTTAAAAAATACTTACCTGGACTTACCTGGGATGGGGTCCCCCATCCTCCGGTGTCCCTTTGGTTGGGGTGGAGTTGTTCCTGGGACTTAGGGAGGTCACCTGTGGACCCATTCCATGGCGTTTAACCATGGAAATGGGTTCACAGGTCCCCTAACACCTGGTCTGACCCAGGCGTTAAATAATGGCACTAAGCCAGCTTAGCACCATTATTTAGCCCCTCCTCCCATCTGTGCGTTATTTTAGCACAGGAGATAAATATGGGGCTATGGAGATAGCACCATTTTTTGGATGGGAACACCTACCGTGCATATCATTGGCGCAAGGTAGGTTCACTCATTGAAAAAATGGTGCAAACTCTTCTATTTTGACATTAGACGTGTCTAACGGCAAAATATAAATATGGAGTTAAGTTTGCACCAAATTTGTGTAAAAAAATGATGCACATTCGGCACAAAAAGAGTATAAATATGGGCCAGACAATGGGTTAATATAACCCTCTTGTAGCTAAACTGTGATGCATAATTGTTAGGGGAAACATCCTGAACAACTAGGTCTAAACCACTACTTGCCTGAACCACTACTGCTAAACAACTAAAAAGTCTCTACAACTAAGTACTAAACAACTACTGTCTAAACAACAATTGTGCCTGAATAACAATTGCATGAACAACTAATTTTAAGATAAGGTTTTCTTTTTGGTTTTTATGGTTTATTAGTCGTTTAGAATATATATATATATATATATATATATATATATATATATTAGTTGTTCAGGCAATTGTTATTCAGGCACAATTGTTGTTTAGACAGTCGCCTGCCCTCACACAAGGGACTGCCAAACCCTCTACTGGGACCCTGGCAGACAGACCTGTACTGAAAGGGGAACCTGTGCACTTCAAAACCACTCTTTGAAGTCTCCCTCTACTTCAAAGGCATTTTGGGGTACATAAACTGGGTCTCTGACCCCACAAAGTCAGACACTTCTGGACCTGAACCTGCAACCTGTCATGAGGAACTATCTGGTTGCCCAAAGGACTCATCTGGACTGCTTTGCTGAGAAGCAGCACCAGGGCAACAGCAGGGACTGCTGCCCTGCTGATGCCCTGCTGCCCTGCTGACCTCTGACTTTGCTTAGAAGTGCTCTCCAAGGTCTTGGATTGAGCTTAACTCCTGTTTTCTGAAGTCTCAGGACCAAAAAGACTTCATCTCTCCAGGAAACTGCGTGTGCGCTGAAAATCGAAATGACGCACAGCCTGCCTTGCGACTGAAAAATCGATGCACCGCCAAACCGGAACGACGCAGCCCGACTTCCTGAGTGGAAATTCGACACATCGATGCACCGCCCTATCAGATTGACGCACAGCCGAACCGGAACGAGGCAGACGATTCTCCGAGTGGAAGATCGGTGTAGCGCCTGCTGTGCGACAGAAAATTAAACGCATCGCCCTCCCGGATCAACCCAACAACTGAGACTTCTTGCAGCGTACCCAGGATTTCCCCACATCATCCCTGGGCGTCAAAAAGATCCCATCATCGCAGTGAGGAACCAAGACTGCACGCTGAAAATCGATGCAAGCCCCTTGTAGCGTGGAAAGAAACAACACAACATCTGTGCCGTGTCAGAAAATCAGACGTACACCATATTTTTCAACGCATCTCCTCCTCTACGAACTCCGTGCGTGTTCTTTTTTACGTAAACCAGGTACTTTGTGTAATCAAGAGTCAACTGTTCATTTCTAATATTTAAGACTCTTTTTAAACCTGCAAAAGTGATATTTCAAATTGTGTTTATTGAATCTTTCTCATTTTGACCTTATGTTATTCAGGTAAATATCATCTATTTTTCTAAACCTGTGTGGTGTATTTTTGTGGTGGTTTCACTATGTTACTGTATGATTTATTGCACAGATACTTTACACATTGCCCTCTAAGTTAAGCCTGACTACTCAGTGCCAAGCTACCAGAGGGTGGGCACAGGATAATCTGGATTGTGTGTGACTTACCCTGACTAGGATTGTGGTCCCTACTTGGACAAGGGTGTATACTTCCGCCAACTAAAAACCCCATTTCTAACATTGGTGATCAGCAGTGAGGATAGGACTTGTGTTTGTGCAGTGACATACAACAGCTATGTGTACACTACCTACCCACAGTTAAAGGTCAATTATTTTTTTCACTTTTGCTGCAATTTTTCTGCTTGACATTTTAATCTAATCCTATATAACATGTCTCTGTCTGGGTCTCAAGGAGGAGTAGGAGAGTTTGACCTAGCTAAACTGGGGGCATACACTGTCAGCCAGCTGAAAGGGTTCTGCAAGGGGATGGGAGTACCTACCCGGGCTGCCTCCAAGAAGGAGGAGTACCAAAAGGCTCTGAGTGCCTCAGCAGAAGACCATTCACAAGAGCATGTTGAGTTAGGAGAGCAAGTGGATGGCTCTACAGAGGATTTGCCAACAGCAGTGGGGGATGACACCCCTGGATTTGTGCCCTCTGAGAAAGCAGGGAGCAAGTCAAAGCCTGACCGCAGAGAAAAGGAGGGAGGAGAGAGAATTCAGGCACAGTTGACAAGATTAAACATGGAGGCAGAGGAGAAGAAAGCTGAGAAAGAAGCCAAACAAGCTGAGGCTGCAGCTGAGAGGGCCTTGGCTGAAAATAAACTACTTCTGGGTCATGAACTGAGTCTAAAAGAGCTGGACCTCAAGTCTAGACAGTCTGAGCCCAGCAGTGATGGTGGTAGCATACATACAGGACCTGCTGGAGACAAAAAGGTTTGGATACCCAAAGATGTGGTGCCAAGTTATGTGGTGGGAGATGACATTGACAAGTGGTTTGCTGCTTATGAAGTTGCACTAAGGGCTCATGGGGTTTCTGAACAGCACTGGGGGGCAGGCTTGTGGAAATACGTACCAATACTTGGGAGGGACACACTTCTCACTTTAGAAGCTAAGGACCAGAACACATACACGCTCATGAAAGCCATTTTAATTGTCAAGTTTGGACTGACCCCTGAAAAAATCAGGAACAGTACCAAACTCTCCAACCAAACTTGGGTAGACTTTTATGATTCTTCTAGCAAGGCACTGAATGGATGGGTGTGGACAGCAAAGTAAATGATTATATGGGTTTATATAATTTGATCCTGAGAGAGCATATGCACAATATTTGCTTTACAGAGTTGTGGCAGCTCCTGATTGACAGTAAGCTGACTGATCCCATGAAGCTTACTGAGGAGGCGGACCTCTGGGCTAGCCTCAGAGTGCCCAAAAAGGTATCTGGAGGGGACACCCATTAAGGTGGTCAGGCTTCCCATCAGAAGAAAGCGGGAGGAGAAAAACTCAAAATAAGGAGTTCTCAAAAGGCGCCCATAATAATTCCCCAGGGAATAGTGGTAATCAGTCCCAGTCTCAGCCTAAAAAGAAAGGGTTATTTTTTTTTATTTTTTTATTTTTTATTTTTATTTTTTTTTAAATGTATTTATTTATCAATTTTATCAACTTACAACAATGCAACAGCTATCCCCCCAAAGCAGCTCAATTCAACATATAACAGCTGTCCACAGTTAATCTCTACATACGTTAGTATAGGGAGATCAAATAATTACACAATAATCCTTGCAGACCATTTGTTCTTCTAAGTTCCTTTCCACCATTGGATGCTGCATCCATATCAGATTATCACGGGGCAATTATATGAACCATGTTGCAATAATAACAATGTGCAGCCAGTGGAGGGATATCAACAAACACACAGAAAAAAAAAAAAAAAAAAAAAAAAAGGGAACGAAAGGCAGGCGGTTGGAACAGGCAGTCAACAGCAAACATTCACCTTTCAGGCATAAATGCCAGCGCACCAAGGGGGGGGGGGCAATAGTTCAGACCGGGCTTCTTTGAGTATTTCGTTCATTCGTCCTGAGCCGCCAGGTAATTATCTAACGGGGCCCAGATATTCCTGGGTCTGGACCCTTCAGGCATCAAATTCCAGAAGACCACGAGCTGATCATGACAAAAGGCAGCATCTCGCAACCATTCTGAACGACGTGGTACTCTCTTTCCGCCCCAACATATGGCCACTCTACGCTTGGCCAACAACAACAGCAGTCCCACCAAGCGTCTATTTGTTGCCCGGATATCCTCCATGCACCCAAGCAACGCGGTTCTAGGAGTGGCAGGAATTTCTGTATCGACCACTTCAGAGATTGCATCAAACACAGCCACCCAGAAAGCATTAATATCTGCACACTCCCATGGCAAATGTAAAAAAACAGCTTCTGGGGCCCGGCAGCGCATGCAGCACGCATCTTCACGTAGCCCCCGAGAATGGAGCCACACTGGAGTATAATATATTCTGTGCAAAAACTTAAAATGCAACAATCTGAGTCTATAATTGGGCGTCAGCGCTCTCAAATGAGCACAGCAGCCACGCCACAAAGCTTCCGAAATGGGCTCACCCAAATCTGCCTCCCACGCTAATCTAGACGGCTCCCGAAAGTTACTCCCCCGCTCCTGCATGCAGTTATAGAGTCTGGTGACCAGCCCGCTGGGAGATTGCGCACAGCAAAGGACCTCCAGTGCACGGGACTCCACTGGGGCCTCAGCTGAGTTCCACAGACGGCTCCGCAGGAAAGAGCGGACACGTATCACATACATATGCTGAAGCACCGTACATTCGCGGTCAGCCAGTATCTCGGACACGCCAAGTAAGCGACCATCCACCATCCAATCTCTCATCTCAGTCAGGCCAGCATCTCGAAGAAACCCCCGTACTCCATCGTCGCGGTGCAATTGTCCATCAGCTATCGCCATGACCGGCAAGGAGGGGGCGAATGGAATCGCAGCCCCAGACCGCCGCAGCAGTAAGCCCCACGCCCGCAGCGTGCAGGAAACCGGGTCGATCCCCCGCACCCGGGATGGAATACGCCCACCAAATGCCCTCGCCAGGTCGTCTGGCCACACAGAGTCACTCTCAGGCGCCAGGTGTGGCAGATAACGGATAGGATTTAACCAGTAATACGCAAAATGTGCCTGAGCGCATAGATAGTACAGTTCCATGTCCGGCGCAGCAAGCCCACCCATCTCAAACGGCGTCAGCCTCTCCCAGGAAATGCGCGCGCGGCCCGCCCATACCAGACAGATCAGAGCAGAGCGTAGGCGCCTCAGGTAATCTCTCGGAAGCGGGAGCGGAAGATTCACAAACAAGTACAAAAACTTCGGCAGAACCACCATCTTTGCAACAGCAATCCTGCCGATCAGTGACAGCGGGAGGGTACGCCAGATCTCTACCTTCCCCTCCAACCACGCCAGAGCAGCGCCATAGTTAGCACGCCACAACTCCTTCACGTCACAGCTCAGCTGTATACCTAAATAGCGCACCGGGCCCTCTGCCCACACCAGGGGGTATCGGGACTCATAACGCGGCACTCTGGGGGTCAAAGGCAACACCACGGACTTAGACCAATTAATAGTGATACCAGAGAAGGTACCAAAACGCACAATCTCATCTAACAGTGTGTCCAGATTTTGGTCAGGGTTCCGTACATATAATGCAATATCGTCAGCATATAGAGATATCAAAATTGGCCGCTGCCGAAACTGTAGGCCCATATCGTTATATTTCTGGCGGAGCCGAGCCGCCAGAGGCTCCATCGCCGCAGCAAAAAGGAGAGGGGACAACGGGCATCCCTGACGCGTGCCGCGCGCTACAGGGAAAGGGGAAGACACATTCCCATTAAGGCGCAATCTAGCCGTGGGCAACGTATACAACAATTTAATCCAACGAAGGAAGCGCGCGCTAAGTCCCACCCGTCCCAGCAAGGCAAACATATAGTCCCATGCCAAGGAATCAAACGCTTTAGCAGCGTCCAGCAGCGTCCAGAAAAACAGCTGCTACATTATCATCCTCTACCAGTGTACTCGTCACCGCAAAGAAAGTGCGTAAATTATGGCCCGTAGACCTTCCCGGGACAAAACCCGACTGGTCCGGAAGTACCAAGCTAGGGAGGAGGGGCTGCAATCTTGCTGCAATCATTTTTGCAAGAATTTTATTATCAATGTTTATCATAGACAGCGGTCGGTATGAGTCGCATTGAGTCGGATCCTTGCCTGGCTTCAGGATCGTCACAATCAGAGCCTCCCTGAGCGAGGTCGGAAGGGACCCAGTCTCTAAGGCTTCTGCATATACCTCCAATAGTCGGGGAGCTAAAATATCCACATATTCTTTATAAAACGTAGAGGTTAAGCCGTCCACCCCAGGAGATTTCTCCCCGGGCATGCTACGGATAGCCGCAGCCACCTCCTCTACTGAGAATGGCTCATCCAGATATTTCCGGTGCACTTCATCAAACTATATTAACGCGATGTCCTCAAAGGGCCCCAGTGCATCAGTCCCGCTAGCGTCCGCCGGAGCCTCGTAAAGTCTTGTATAGAATTCAGTGAATACCTGCATGACTCCACCTGATCCTGACACACTCCTCCCCTCACTATCCACAATCTCGGAGACATAGTCACCGCCCTTTCACCTTCCCCATATTGGCGAGCTCTAGCCTCCCTCCCGAGGAAACAAATTTCTCTGAGAGAGGCCTCCTCATACTGCGATATTTCTCGACGAATCTCAGCAAGAGTTTCGTTGGACCAGTGGGATTCCAATCGTCTTTCCAACTCAGCGATCCGAGCCTCAATTTCAGCCATCTCGCGCCTCAACGTTTTTACTATGCCATGTTGTTTCGAGAGACATACCCCTCTGATAACGACTTTGAATGCCTCCCAAATAGTTCCTGGGGACCTCACCGTTCCCTGATTCTCTACAAAGTACAATATGATCGCCTCTCGCACCTCCTCGCGGAAGGCCGAATCCCGGAGCGCCCCCCTAGGCAGACGCCACATAGCCGATCTACCAAGTTCAGTCGGTATCTCCAATTCCAAACATACCGGTGAGTGATCTGACAGCGTGCGGGGGAGGTGGTCAATTGCTCTAGTCCAAACCAAAGTATCCCCGGAGCCCAGCCAGCGGTCAATACGGGACCAGCTAACATGCACGTAGTTTAAGCATGTACCCTCTCTCGCCTCCCCATGTCGTCGCCTCCACAGGTCAACCAACGCACCATCGCGCATCTCAAGCGCTTTAGCAGCTGCAACATGCTGCATCCTGGCTAGGCTCTCTCTATCCAACCTGGCGTCTAGGACGACATTAAAATCGCCCCCCCATATCACCGCGCCAGGACCCAGCGACTCTATTAAGCGCCACAGCTCCAAAAAGAAATCTGGATCATCAACATTCGGCCCGTATACAGCAACCAGGCGGCACGCTTTGTCTAGAAGCACACCACTCATCATACCGTATCTGCCATTTGGGTCCACCAGTACCTCCTTCGTGCGCCACTGCAGCCCCTTACGAATTAGGATAGCAACTCCACGGGAATAGCTCGAGTATGTGGAGCTATGTATCTCACCCACCCACCCAGATTTAAGTCTGCATATTGTGGACTTCACCAAGTGCGTCTCTTGTAGCATACACACATCAATTGCATGTCTCTTAACATAGGCAGCCACAAGGCGAGCCTTCCTGCCATCATTAAGCCCTCGCACGTTCCAAGTCAAACATTTGATCACAGACACTTCCTCACCCCTCGGTCCCATCGACAATCAGCCAGAAGCGAATTCGAAGACCAGCCACCACCTGCCTTGTATTTAACAAAGGAGCTAATAAAACATCCATACAAAGAAAGGGAAACAACACCCCGCAATCATTCAGGAGATCAACCACCCCCCACCCACACAGGTCCCCCAAATGGACCCAACCAGAATCCCACCCATCTTGGCCCCAACACCCACCCCAAGAACAAGAACAAAAATTGACAGGACTCATCCTAGGGGCAATGACCAGCCAGATACCTCTCTACTCAGTTAACACCGAAAGAGAGGGGCCCGTGGGCCAACCATTAGTCCTGAGCTGACAGGGAGCCAGGCAAAAAGCAGCCAGCGCGCTCAAGCAGTTCCAGCAATGAGTACTCAGTCAACCAGAGCATATTAGTCATTGTCACTTAAGGCAGCATCGTCGTCGTCACGTCCCCGGCGCTCCACAGCCTCCCGTCTCCTAGGTAGTTGCCGGGCAAATTTGGTCGCCTGTTTCAGGTCTGTGAAGTAGATCATCTTACCCTCATGACGCACCCTTAACTTAGCAGGGTATAGAAGAGCAAAGTTTACTCCCGCTTGTGACAACAGACGCTTAACCGGCAAAAAGGCTCGCCTCTGGGACTGCACACCAAGCGTATAGTCTGGGAAAAAATTTATTTCGGAGTTCTTATAGAGTAACGGGCGTCTCTCTCGTGCCAATCGGAGTACCGTGTCACGGTCACGGTAATTCAGTAGACGTGCAATAATTGGGCGTGGAGGAGTCCCAGGAGGAGGACGGGGTCCCAAGGATCTGTGAGCTCTCTCTACCACCAGCAACCGAGAGAGCTCGCCAGCAAACAACTCGGATAACATCTGCTCTATAAAGTCTTCCATTCGCCCCATGTCGGTCGCCTCCGGCAGCCCCACGATTCGTATGTTATTGCGTCGAGATCTTGATTCCAAGTCTTCGTTCTTGTTGCGTATGACCTCAAGTATTCGATCCATTCGAGCGATCTGATCTCTGTCGCCCTGGCGTGCATCCTCTATTTCAGATGTACGTGTCTCCAAAGCAGCAAATCTGGAGTCATGATCATCAACACGCGCCCTAATTCGATCAAGCTGTTCGGTAACATGGTCCAGCTTAGCATCGATGCCAGCCAAGCTGGTCTTAAGGTCTAAGAACATGGACTTCACCGATGCCACAGAACTGTCCTCTTCGCTCGGCTCCTCGCAGGACTGGGAGCCAGCAACAGCGCTCTTTTTTTCCCACCTTCAAAGGTAAGTTTAGCCTGGCGCTGATCAGCCTTACCCATCGTTCCACACTGCGTCAGCACCTCCAACCAGACTCAGGTATGTGGAGCCAAACCAAGGGAATTCCCGGTTCCAAAAGAAACTCCTTCTGTAGCGTGACACTCACCGGCGGCCCCTGTAACAGCCACAGGGGTTATCGACTAGCGGGACCCCTGAACGCCAGCCTGCCCTCACAGGCCCGATTGGCCTACGCTGCCCGGCCGGATCCTCGCCTCCCGATTTTCTCCGCAGGAGGCTGCAATCTCAGTTTTCACCGCCCTCCATCAGGTCGTACCTTTGTGTCCTCGAAATAACGGCCCAAGAGGCTCGCCCAGGTCCCGGAGCACTCCCTCAATGTGCCCAAATTGTCAGCATCCACAGGTTCCAAAGCCCCACGCAAGAGCTCGCCTCTCCAGCCACGTCCGTATAATACCTCTAGGCAGCAGGAGAACCACGAGGACCGTCAGTGGCTCCTCGCCCCAGCGCCACCATGCAAAGCACTCCGTGGGGCCGTAGGGCCGCGACGCGACCCCGTCGCCGAGTGGCCCCCAGGCGTCACCTCGCTTGCGGACAAACACCTCCGTGAGCGGCCGGAGGCAATGGATCCCCCCGTTCGCTTCGTGCTTCTTTAGCACAGCGCCCGGCCCTGTCCCTCAGCGGCCGGCGCAGGCTCCACCTCTGTCCGCCCGCTCCTCTTGCGTTCCGCACACGCGGGCGCACCCGGAGTGGGCCCGCCCGCGTCTCCGCTCAGCTGCTGCTCTGGTCTTCGCGCCGTTCTGAGCCGCAGAAAACGGCCCAGGGGCGCTTACTATTAATGCGCGCCCAGCCGGTACCCGTCCGAACCGTCAGGTGTGTCAATAAAACAGATAAACGGCCCCGGGCCGGGCAGAGCCTCACAAGGTGACGGCCATCTTGCCCGGCGGTCAGGCCACGCCCCCAAAGAAAGGGTTATTTGACAGTAAGACAGGGAGGTTTGTACCCCAATGCATAGAGTGCACTAAGTATAATCACTCTAACAGCGACTCTAAGTGTCCCAAGAGGGCACAGCACCCCACTGGAGGGCAGACACCTGGGTTGGCTAGTGTGGTGCTCGGGAAGGAGGTAGTCCCAGCTAGTTTTGGGGAACAGATAGAGGTAACCCTAGTGTCCCTGGGGAATGCAGAGATGGTGCCAAAAGCCCACATGCCTGCAAATGCTTCCAACTATAGGCAGTGGGTCACCATGAATTGGCAACGGATGGAGGTTCTGCATGACACAGGAGCAGCATGACTACTGCCAGGGGTCAGCTGGTGTCAGCAAATCGGGTCCTACCGAAAACATTCCACAGAGTCATAGTCTCTGACAATCGTGAGAGCCACCTACCAGTAGCTCTGGTTCCCTTTGAGAGGGGGTGGGGGTCTCTGGTACTCTGAAAGTAGCTGTGAGTCCTACCATGCCTGTAGATTGTCTGTTAGGCAATGACTATGAGCGCACTACCTGGAAGTTAGTGGAAGCTAAGGTCTCACTTGGAAATGTTGGGATTGCCCGAGTGTGTCTGCATGACCACAAGGTCCATGGATGCCTGGGAGGGGTGTCAAGGGCATCTGGAGCCCGGAAGAATGGCCCAGACAGCTGCCAAGGAGAGGTGCAAGGGGTGCGGGAAACCAGTTCCAGAAGTTCCCGCTGAGGTTGATGCGGTCCCTGAGGGGGAGGGCCCTGAGCCAACCGGGGAGGACATTGATTCCCCAGGTGACCTACCTGAGCTTGCTGGCTGGCAAGTTAAGGGTGGGCCCGCCTCGGAAGAATTCTGCAAGGCGCAGAAAGAGTGCCCCACTCTAGAGGGTTTGAGGCAACAGGCCTCAGCTCAAGCTGCAGGTAAATCCTCTGGTGATCACCTGATCTATTGGGAGAATGACCCCCTTTACAGTGAGCCTAATTAACCGAAGGCTGGGGCAGCACATGTGCTGGTGGCCCCCCAGTGTAACCGGGCCTTCCTCCTGGGCCTGGCTCACGACATTCCTCTGGCAGGACATTCAGGGCAAGACAAGGCATTTTCAAGGCTTGTCACCCACTTTTATTGGCCCCGAATGCGGACGGCCTCAGATGCATTCTATAGGTCCTGTCCCACCTGCCAGGCCAGTGAGAAGACAGGGAAAAGGCTCAAGGCCCACCTGATACCTCTCACCATCGTTGGCACCCCCTTTGAAAGGGTGGGCATCAACATTATTGGTCCATTGGACCCCAAAACGACCCTAGGCAACAGGTTTATTCTGGTTTTGGTGGACTATGCCATCTGCTACCCAGAGGCAATCCCTCTGAGGATGGTGACTGCACTGGTGGTGACCAGAACTCTAATGGGGATCTTTACCCATGTGGGATTCCTACAGGAGATTTTGTCTGACAGAGGCACAAACTTCATGTCTGCATACATGAAGTCCATATGGGATGCGTGTGGGGTGACCTACAAGTTCACCACATCCTATCATCCTCAATCCAATGGTCTTGTGGAGAAACTGAACTAGACCTTAAAAGGCATGATCACAGGCCTCCCTGAGGCCGTGAGGTGTACCTGGGACGTCCTCTTGCCATGCCTTCTCTTTGCTATCAGAGAGCTACCCCAGAAGGGGGTAGGGTTCAGTCCCTTTAACTTTTCTATGGATACCCTGTCAGGGGACCCTTAAGCATTTTGAAAGAGGGGTGGGAGAATGCTCCTAAGGCACCCCCCCCAGGATATGATCAGTTACATGTTGGCCCTCCACAACCAGATGCAATGCTTTTGGAAAAAGGCCAAGAGCAACCTCGGGGCCAGTCAAGAGGTGATGAAACGATTGTACGACCAGAAGGCCACCCTGGTGGAGTTTTCAGCCTGGAGAAAAAGTTTGGGTGATGGAGCCAGTAGAGCCTAGAGCTCTCCAGGAGTGCTGTACTGGCCCATTTGAGATCAAGGAGTATAAAGGGGAGGTCACTTACTTAGTAGACCTCCAGTCCCCTAGGAAGGGTGCTCCATGTGAACCAAATTAAGCCTCATTTTGAGAGGACTGAGGTCAACATGCTTCTAGTGACAGATGAGGGTGTGGAGGAGGAGAGCGAACCTCTCCCCGACCTCCTCTCTACCAAAGAAGGTAATGGGTCAGTGGAGGGTGTAAATCTCTCTGACTCCCTGACCCTGGACCAGCGAGGAGACTGCTACCAGTTACTGAAGCAGCACTCCTCCCTGTTTTCCCTCACCCCTGGTCTATGACATTGACACAGGAGACAGTCCCCCTTTAAAAAACAAAATTTACAGGTTGTCAAACAGGGTGAAGGCCAGCATCAAGGAGGAAGTTGCCAAGATGCTGGCTCTTGGGGTGATTGAGAAGTCCAGCAGTCCCTGGTCCAGCCCTGTGGTGCTGGTACCCAAGGCTGCCACACCCGGTGCCAAGGCAGAACTTAGGTTCTGTGTGGACTACCGGGGTCTCAAATCTGTCACAAAGACAGACGCTCACCCCATCCCCCAAGCTGATGAGCTTGTGGACAGGCTAGGCACTTCCAAATTCCTCAGTACTTTTTATCTCACATCAGGGTACTGGCAGATTGCCTTGAGTGAGGGGGCCAAAGAGAGATCCGCTTTTTCCACTCCTGAGGGACATTACCAGCTTAGAGTGATGACCTTTAGTTTGAAAAATGCCCTCTCTACCTTCCAACAGTTGATTGACGGGGTCCTAACTGGGAAGGATGTGTTATGCGCTGCCTACCTAGACAACATTACTGTCTACAGTCCCAGCTGGGAGAAACACCTGCTACACCTCCAAGAGGTGCTCCAGGCCCTGCAACAGGCAGGGCCTGACAATCAAGGACAGTAAGTGCCAGATTGGGCAGGGTTCCGTGGTGGCAAGGTGCAGCCCCTCAAATCACGGCCTGGCAACCACCTAGAACCCAAACAGAAGTGAGAGCCTTTTTAGGCCTCACCAGGTACTACTATAGGTTTGTTAAGGGTTATGGCACCATAGTGGTCCCCTTAACAGAGCTAACATTCAACATACAACTTAGGTTGGTGAATTGGACAGAGGCTTGTCACAAAGCCTTTAACTCTCTAAAGGAAGCCATGTGCACGGCACCCGTGCTCAGGGCCCCTGACTACTCCAAGGAGTTCATAGTGGAGACAGACACTTGAGAGCATGGCATAGGGGCAGTTCTAGCACAGCTGAATGAGGAGGGCCTAGACCAACCAGTAGCCTTTATTAGCAGAAGGCTATTACCACAGCACCAGAGGTGGAGTGCCATTGAAAGTGAAGCATTTGCTGTGGTCTGGACACTGAAGAAGCTGAGACCATACCTGTTTGGGACTCACTTTTGGGTTCAGACAGATGACATTACACTCAAATGGCTCATGCGGAAGAGGGGTGAAACTCCTAAACTCTTGAGGTGGTCCATTTCCCTACAGGGGATGGCCTTTACGATGGAGCATCGCCCGGGGACTGACCACGCCAATGCTGATGGTCTCTCCAGATTCTTCCACCTTAGCGATGAGGGCTCCCAAGGGGTTTTGTAGCTCTCCCCACTTTCAGCTGCGGGGGCACATGTTAGACCTGACAGCCTTAGGGTGGTCATTCCACAGTTTTTTGCCTGCCTCCTTCCACATTTCTGACACAGTTTTTGCTGGGTTTAGGACTCTGCGCACTTTACCACTGCTAACTAGTGCTAAAGTGCATATGCTCTCTCCCTTAAACATGGTAACACTGGTTCATTGCCAATTGGCATATTTGATTTACTTGTAAGTCCCTAGTAACGTGCACTACGTGTGCCCAGGGTCTGTAAATTGAATGCTACTAGTGGGCCTGCAGCACTGGTTGTTCCACCCACATAAGTAGCCCCTTAACTATGTCTCAGGCCTGTCATTGCATTTCACTACCTCTTCAACTTGGCAATTAAACGTACTTGCCAAGAACTCCCCTTTTTCTGCATACAAGTCACCCCTAAGGTGGGCCCTTGGATACCCAGTGGGTAGGGTGCTATGTAGGTAAAAGGCAGGACATGTACATGTGTGTTTTATATGTCCTGGTAGTGGAAAACTTCTAAATTCATTTTCAACTACTGTGAGGCCTGCTCCTTTCATAGACTAGCATTAGGACTGCCCCCATATACTGTTTGAGTGGTAACTTCTGATCAGAAAGGGGTAACCAGGTCATATTTAGTATGGCCAGAATGGTAATAGAAAATCCTGCTTATTGGTGAGGTTGGATTTTATATTAATATTTTAGAAATGCCACTTTTAGAAAGTGAGCATTTCTATGCGTTTAAAAAACAGCTGTGCCTTACAGCCTGTCTCCAATCAACGTCTGGGCTGGTTGACAGCTTCCTTGTGCATTTCACCCAGACACCAACAAACACAGGACACTCAGTCACACCTGCACTCATCTGCATACTGAATGAGTCTTCCTGGGCTGGAAGGGTGGAGGGCCTGACACTTACATTTCAAAGGCTCATGGCCTACCCTCACACAATGGACTGCCAAACCCTCTACTGGGACCCAGACAGACAGATGTGTACTGAAAAGAGAACTTTTGCACTTCAAAACCACTCCAAAGGCATGTTGGGTATATAAACTAGGTCTCTGACATCACAAACTCAGACACTTCTGAACCTGAACCTGCAACCTGGCAAGAGGAACTGCCTGGCTGCCCAAAGGACACATCTGGACTGCTTTGCTGAGAACAACTGCTGCCATGCTGTTGCCCTGCTGACCTCTGACTTTGCTGAGAAGTGCTCTCCAAGGGCTTGGGTTGACCTTGCCTCCAGTTTTATGAAGTCTCAGGGCCAAAAAGACTTGATCTCTTCAGGAAACTCCTTGTGTGCCGAAAATCGATGCACAGCTTGCCGGAAATGATGCACAGCCTGCCTTGCGACCGAGAAATCGACGCACAGCTGAACCGGAACGACACAGCCTGACTTCCAGAGCGGGAATTCGACGCAGCGCCTGCCATGTGACAGCAAATTCGACGCATCGTCCTACCGGATTGATGCACAGCCGAACTGGAATGACGCAGCCATTCTGCGACTGGAAAATCAACGCAGTGCCTGCCGTGCAACAGAAAATTCAACTCATCATTTGTGGGGTAGCTGGAAATGCTACCAAACATCCTCTCAGGTTTATGTACCTCTCACTGGCGTGCAGGTGCTGAGAGGACTTTTGGCAGCATTTCCAGCAATCCCACAGACAAAACTGCTCTCTGCTGATGAAGGGCTGAACCCAGAAACACGTGTCCAGAGATTTACAGCACTTGCTGCACCTACTAAGGTGAAAAACTATAGTTTACTTTATAGATAAAAAACGAACTTTGACTGCATTTACCATGATGCATTGGGCCTGACTGCATGCTGGAGTGTGAGGAAGGGTGCTCCCTTCATGTTTTTTCTGTTTTTTCTTTTTAAGAAGGCTCCCTTGAGCCAACGAGCTGACATGCTCTGGGTGAGAACCTGCGTGTCAGTGAGTGGTACATAAACCTGAGAGGACTTTTGGCAGCATTTCCAGCAATCCCACAGACAAAGCTGCTCTCTGCTAATGAAGGGCTGAACCCAGAAACACGTGTCCAGAGATTTACAGCACTTGCTGCACCTATTGAGGTGAAAAACTATAGTTTACTTTATGGATAAAAAAATAACTTAGACTGCATGATGCATTGGACCTGACTGCATACTGGAGGGTGAGGCAGGGTGCTCCCTTTCTGGTTTTTCTGTTTAGATTTTTCATTTGTTTGATGAATAACCAGCCTTTACTTAAATCATCAAAACAGTAGAGTTGGGTGGAATATCTAGTGAAACTGTGTTTTTTCTCATTTTGTCTTTGCAGGAAAATAAAAATGTTACTTACCCTGTCAGCATCTGTTCATAATGTGTAGTGCTGTAGCTTCACATGATCTGCAACCCCCCTACCATTTAGTATTAGGCTCAGACGTTTGCAAGCTGCTTTTATTCGAAGAAAGCCTTTTGGCCTTGGATTCCATGACAGACTGTTTTTTGTACAGCAGGTAAGAATAATATTGAGTGGTGAGTAAAGAAGTATGATGATGGAAGTTAATTAGAAAAGAACGAAAGCTGTGATCACAGACACATGCTTCAAGGAAGGAGGGTGTGGGGTGTGAGCATGTGAATCTTTAGCACTACAATCTACGAACAGGTGCCTACCAGATAACACATTTTTCAGCTCACAATATGTGCTATTGGACAGTACCTGTTTACAAGAACTGGCTAGCGTGTGAATGATGCAGATGTCTCAAATAGTATCCTGAGGACCATTTAGCATAGTACTAGTTGTCCGGCTAAGTTATCCACACAATAATGCCTAGTGCAGGTCTGTGAGGTTGACCAAGTAGCGGCTTTACTTATGTCAATGAATGGAATATTCCCCAGAAGAGAGTAAGGAAGGTTTTTAGGGTGAGATGTATGGCTAGGAGCTTGAGGTAGTTGATGTGGTGGCCCTGGTGATGAGGACCTCACACAGCTTGTATGGTCCGGTGTTCCAGATATGCTCTTCACCCGGCATGAACGGCATCCATAGTGATGGTGACTTGTGGAATGGGGCCTAAGAAGGGCCTGCCCTTGCTGTTCCACCACTGCAGAAAGTGATGGGTATTGGCACTTACCAACACTCTGTCTTACCACTGACCCTTTGGCTTTGACTGTTGAGCCCAGAGACACTGTTGTAGTAGGCGCATGTAGAGCTGGGTGTGGGGAACTATGGCAAAACAGGAAGCCATCAGAACCAGAAAGACCCAGTTTTGAAAGAGAATTGACAATTCGGCTGAAAAAGCATTAAGGGCTGTTGGAATGCTAGCACCTGCTGTGGGCTTGGGGAGGTGTCGGCTCTGATGAGTTTAGCACTGCCTGTAGAAAGGGCTGGATTTGAGGGGGTTGTAGGTGGAAAGTGGTGACATTTATTGAGATTTCCAGGCTTTTTAGGAATAAGATGGTAGCCTGGGTGTCTGCTAGGCAGTGTTTCTTTCTTGCACTCTTGATAGGCCGGTCGTCGGGATATGAGAAAACAGGGATCCCCCCTTCTTAGGGGGGCTAGTACGCAGTTTGGGAAGACCCCTGGAGCAGTGATAACACCAAAGAGAAATACCCTGGTTTGCAATGAGAACCACTTAGCATGATGCTGAGGTAGCACAGGTGGGCAGGATGGATGGGCATGGGGAAATAGGCATCCTTGTGGTCTAGTGCCGTCATAAAATCACCTTGTTGCAGTAGAGGGATAACATCCTACAACGTGACTATATGAAAGTGTTCGGAGAGGATGTAGTAATTTAGGAGCGTGAGGTCCAAGATGGGTCTGAGGGAACAACTGATCTTGGGGGTGAGAAGGTAAAGGGCACAGACCCTCTTACCCCATTGGTGAGTGGCACTGGCTCTATGGCCACCGTACAGAAGGAACGCTTGATGGCTTCCTGTGGAAGGATGAAATAGTTGCTGCTAGGGGCCTGGGTTTAGAGTGGGAGGTTGAGAGGGATGCTAGAAGCTCTAGACAGAAGCCATGACTAATTTCTGCTAACATCCACTTGTCTGATGTGATTTCCTGTCAGCAAAGGAGGAAATCCTGGAGTCACTCCCCAACAGGTGTCCTGTGATCAGTGGAAGAGGAGGACTACTCAATGTTTGGAGGTGGAGGTTCCTTTGCCGGAACCTCTTTTGTTACTTTCCCTGTTGTTTTTGCCACTGGAGCCAAGCTACACTGGACAGAAGAGCCCTGATCAGGGGAATCCAGTCTTGGGTCACTTGCGTTCTGGTTTAGACAGGACCTAGCTTGCAGATGTGGGTCCCTTGCTCACTGGCCACTGGAGCCAAGCTACGCCTGACTGAAGAGAATCATGACGAAACTGGTCTTAGGTTGCTTGTGTTCTGGTTCAGAGAGGACCTGGCTTGGCAGTTCAGGCTAGACTGTTTTTATTGGAGCAGAGTCAAGGCTGATTTGCATATGGCAAGGTCTAATCTGAAGTGGCACAGTGGGCAAAAGAACAATTTGTTGGAATGCTACCCCCAGCCATTGCCAGGGATTAGACTTATTGTAACCATCCTCCCATCACCTCTTGCGTGTTTGATGTACAACCCTAAGTGGTCAAGGGTATGACCAGATGTGGGTCCCTTGCTCACTGTGCCACTGGTACCAAGTTACATCAAACTGAAGAGCCCCAATCAGGGTGAAACCAGTCTTGGTTGCTTGTATTCCAGTTAAGAGAAGACCTGGATTGGTAGCTGTTCCTATTGGAGCAGGTCAAAACCGATCTGCATATGTCTGGGTCTACTCTAAGGTGACATGGTGGGCAAAAGAACAATGGGTTGGAATGCTACCCTGAACGATTGCCCATGGTTAGACTTATTTAAAGCATCTTCCCATCAAACGTTTGTGTGTTTGATGACCTTTAGTGTACCCTTGTGCCAGCTGCTCGTGGTATGACTGCTGGTGCTTCTGGTATGAGAGACTTTGGGGCTGGTGAATCGGTTTTGAAGCCTGCCCTGTATTGTTGCTTGTGAAAGCCCTAGGTGATGGAGTCTGATGGACACCCCTGGTGTTAGTGGTTTTGGTGTCCTTCTTGATTTTCTCTAACATCTGATCAACCTGCAGGACAAACAAATAAATAGTCTACATCGAAAGGATGGTAGAGCAGATGTTGCTGGACCTCTGGCTTGAAGCCTGAAATGTGGAGCCACATGTGGCACCTAATTAGGACACTGGTTATGACCCTCCTAGATGGTGGCACTGGAAATAGTTTTCCACTCTGGGACAGTTTTCTCACCCCTCTTTTTGAATTCCTTCAGGAGATGCATGACTAGCTCATGTCTCTCTTCCCATTAACCACTGTCAAAGCAGTAAAGGAGGCAGATGAAGCTGGCTGTCCTCTAGCGGGTAGTGGCCCCTACTGCTACCATCTTACCTTCAGCATCTAGCCTCTTGCTTTCCTACTGGGCAGGGTAGCGTCACCTGTGGCCTAAGAAGAATATTTGAGTGGTGTATGGATGACCAGGGAGTCTGGTGGAATGGAACCCCTGATGTAAGGTGGGTTGTTGGGAGAAAGTTAGTACTTTTTCTCTACCCATGGTATTAGCACCTTGGCCTTGACAGGCTCCTTGATAGTATCAGGGGCTGATTTGAACATGACCTTCAACAGTGGAAGGAACTGGACAGTTCGCTCTGAAGTAAAGACTGTTTCCACAAGGAAATCATCTTCCTCTTGAGGGACATCCATATCCACTTTGGCCGCCCTGTTTGACAACCTCGTAGCATGCTGTGGTGCCATCTGAGAGAGATGCCTTAATAGTGTAATGGTCCAGGTCTGGATTCTGTGGGAGATTAACATTTGGTTGTGTCACAGGTCATCTGTGGGCACCAGGTCAATTGTTGCCTAGAAAGGGTCAGCAGAGCCAAAGAGGCTGCCTTCCCCATAAGAGGAGTGGAGTGGCCTCTTTGGAGAGTGTGGAGGCAATAGAGGTGGTAACCTGCGAGGTGGTGTTTGGTGGTGAAGGAAGTGGTGATGGTTGTGAAAGATGAGAAAAAGGTGGTATACAGGGGAGAGGGCTGTTGTGCATGACCTTGTATTTTCCCTGAGCTCAGGAGCTGGAGAAGGCTCCAATGTCAGCTGTGTCTCATTAGTTAGTTTTCTCCACTGAGACAAAGTCTGAAGGTGTTGTGAGAGGTAGCTTCATGGAGAGTTTCCCCATCTGAAGATGGATGAACATTCACTTTTGCTTTGCATCCAACTCCTCCTGCAATCTTTGTGTGATTGATTGGTTTGAGTAGTGTTTGTTACAGAGCCATTAATAACATTATGTATTAAATAGGTTGCCACTGTTCATTGAAAATACAGGTAGTTTATTGTCACTTTAAAATCCCAAATGTAAAAAAGTTATAGAAGTTACTAAGGAGCTTTAATAAGCTGTGATTGCTTGCAAAATGAAGAGATAATACCGCATGACTGCCTCTACAATGTCCCACACCTAACCCCACACCTAATAGGATATACAAATAGGCATCATGGAACACACACGTCTTTAAAGGTGTCAAAAACAATTTATCTTCCTTGAAGTCTTCAGCTATGATGAGGACATTGATCCTTCTATTAACAAGACACTAGTCAAGGAAGGCTTTTCCCTCAGTTAATATCAACACCACCTTAATCACAGTGCGTTCCCGTTTTTCCTAAACTATACTCAATTCTGCCCTCCATCAAAAACTCAAGCTCTGCTTTAATAAACTTAGGAAATAACGATCTGTTACTCATCTGTCCTTTTTCAGAAAACACCTGACACGAGAAGCCGCGCTACAACCCCCTATGAACTCTCAACATGGATGCTCTTCCCTCCTCACCATTCTAGGGTTCACAGCAGCCCCCTTTCTACCCATTTTACATAACGCATGGGCACAAAAATAGACAGTTTCATTCAATTCAATCCATAATTTCTCCTGTAAATGCAACCCTCCAAATCCCTGACCCATCCAACTCATGTGGAGATCCACTAAGCCTGTTCCCCATTTTCTTTAATCTCTACCTGGAGGACCTGGGGGTTCTACTAGGCAGACTATGAATTTATACTAATCTGTAAACTGATGATGAAAATCTTTTTGGTAGATTTCACTGTTGCATCAGATGATGAGACTCCCTCATTCAAACCTGAACGGTAAGCATCTAAACCTTAATATAGCCAATATCAATCATAACAAACAGACACAAACCTGGCAATTCACAGATAATTCCAAACTTTTCTCCCCTTCTTACACCACCGGTACCAAATGATTTGGCTGCCATATTAACAGCCTCCTATCAGTCAAATTAAACATCACCAACAAACTACACTGCCTAGCTCCAAATCTGCCCATTGTGTCAAATGAGAATATATCTGTGCAACACTAATGCTTGACACCTTGTGACTAACTACTCTATGGAGTGAGATCAATGGAGTTCCACAGCCTGTTCTCCATTTGCCCAGTGCATCAGTGATAGGTGGCTTCATGGACATGCCTCGGCTTGCTGGAACCTTCTCTCCCTGCACCTTCACCGTGACAGATTAAGGGCCTGATATAGATCTTAGCGGTGTTACTGCCAAACCGCCATGGCGATGGACACGGGAAGACCGTGAAGTTGACAGTGTTCTGCCCGCTGTATATAGATGTTACAGTCCTGCAGGCAGTGTACTGGTGGCGGTTTTCTGATGGAGGGAGGACAGTGCGGGACCCAATGGACATCGGACAATGGCAGTGGCTGTGGAATACAGGTAAGTCACACACACTGTACCTTTGCCATATGTGTCCCCCTGCCTTACACACAACACACCACATACACACTATTATCCATTGCCACTTCACCACAACACTACATATACATGCTGCAAACACACATTGACATACATCCATGACACAACATACACACACTATTGACACTACACCCACACACAACACAACCACAACATTCAGCACAACTACGCACTCATCGCCACAAACACACACACACATCACAACTATACACATCACAACAACGCCTGAAACACAACAACACTCACCTGAATGTTTTACACAGCAACACAACACACAACAGATGCAACAACATCGATGCCATATGCATGTGGCACACATACTGACAACCACATCACCCACCTCAGCTCATCCACCTCAACCAGCCAATCGCATCACACATACACATACACGTACTGTCTAACACACAACTCGAAGCACAACATGACAGGTACAGGTACCTGTGCAATGAAAACTGACACCAAAATGACATTTCTGGATGTGTGCGATATGAGTTGTGTACCAATGTGTCCTCATCCGTGTCTCACCCACTCGTGTCCCCGACATATGCATGTCACAGTAATCAAAAAACATGACTGTGACATGTATATGTCTGCAATGGTCTCGAGCTCATGTGTAGTGACCCCAAAACATACACAGCTAAATGCAGGTTCCCTACATTCGTGTCCAGCGACAAGATTTGTGTTTTCTCCATGATCCAGTGGCAGCAGTGACAGAGGGTGTTGACCAGTCGTGTCCAGCCGGAAACAGAAGTGGAATCAGGGAAAAAGATGACTTTTCACCCATTTCCCTCCCCAATCCGCCAAGTCAGAACTGGAGGTCAGGCCACCACATTTTGCTTGGCAGTAAGGCACAACCAAATCTGCACGGCAGTAAGTGTGGCTAGAGTCCCACCACCACCCACTCTTTCCTATGGCACCATGGAGGCAGATGAGAATCCTTGGTGGAGTCAGCGGTACTCAGGCAGGTAATCATTTAGAGGACCAACAACATCTAAATCAGGCAGGTAGACCACCAAGCCAGCAGACAGGGTTTCAGTCGAAAAAATGGTGGAGGACCCATTACTGCCAACATTTAAATAAGGCCCTAGATGATTTGCTACCTGTCCAAACTGCTTTCTCTTTAGTGGAGGTGGGATGAGCTAAAATTATTAGTCTTGGTATTTGGTGTTTCAGTATTTGCAGACACCTTTATCTGTTTCTGATTGTGTGTATTGTGAAGTTGTCTAATTTTTCCTCCATCTACCTAATTCGCTTCCACATCCTTGCTTAAGAGTACAGCTTGGTGTCAGAAAACGTTTCAATGTAGCATATGGAGCTCATGTGTAATACTTCTTTCATATTAGAGATCCAAGTCCTTTGTCTCTATAGCGGTATTTATGACACAAGCTATCTGGGCATATGCTCCAAGTTCTATTATAGAACAAAGTGAATTGACCTGAGACTTAACGTTTTAAAACAAGCAAGTAATTATTCTCAGTCTTTGTTTTCCTGTACGCAGGACTGTTTGCTTCCTGATTCATATAATCGAGCAACATATAATGCCTCTGTTTATGTTGACCTGAGACCACAGAGGTAATGAACTTCTTTTGATAAAAAAGTGCTAAGGTGCTAAGTCTTCTTGGGTTTAGATTTATTCTGTATGCAATCCATGAGTTGTGCTGCTGTAAATCATGGGTGGACAGGGTTAGTGTCGTCAGCATTGTGGGAGCAATAAAGAATATGCCTTTAATTTACTTTGCGTATGCCGCGCAATCTCTGCTGGTCTGAAAAAGGTGTTTGCCATTGTGCAGATTATGCCAGGACTCTACTAGGAGAGAGAGCTGGTGTTTTTTTTCTTTTAACACTCAGTATAATTAGGGCTCTGCTGCAACAGTTACATTTAGTGAGAGTGTTTGCTGCAGTCTGAGCGCCACTGGCCTGCCTGTGAAACGTTGCAACTGATCCTAAGAAGTATCAGGTTTTTAAGTGTTTATCATTTGTCAAAAGTAGGTGGTTATTAATACCTCTATGACATTTAGTTGTGCATCTTTTCTTATTAGTCTGTTTAACTGAAATTTTAAAATAGAGTGTTATATATGATGATTGTATTCATGTGCATTTTAACACCTCTTTCTAACACCTTTTTAATTTCTGTTTTCTCAGGCCAGTATATGACTACACTGTATACCTTCTATGTTATTGTGGTGTGAATGTTTTTGTTAATTGATTGCACATTAAACTAACTTGCTACAGGGTGTTTTTGGGGCAATTTCAGGTGCTACTAGTGCTACTTTTATTTTTAAGTATTTCATCATTTAGTTAAGTACGTCTGACCAATGTAAAATGGTCTTATCTTTGGCGATTAGGTTGTGTCAGTTAATAATTGCTCACTATTGAAACCACCTGAAAACTATCACAAGTAGAAGCAATTTCATGTCAATGAATGGTGTTCACCTCCCAGTTACTTGTGTATCCTTTTCACTTCAGGTTTCTCATGATTGGTACATGGTATATATGTTTTTATTATTTTTCTGATGTGCTGAGCTGTTAGTTTCTGTGCTGCTGAGAAATAGAAAAAGGAGCAGACTCATCAGAAGTAGATGTGCCAGTTAGCATATACAAGAGAGCACAAAACACACACTGATGCAAGGAACCCTTACCCGAATGCATAGACCGTGCTGGAGTTAAAGTATGGGGCCAGTTCTGTTGCTCGGACCAAGTCTCCCACCTGCAATCATGGCAAAAGGATAGAACTCATTATTTGGCTAATCTGGTTCACATTCTACACTGTCTGCTGTTGAAACAGGAGCTTAGCTTTAAGAATGAAGACATGAGGGTCAAATCTGTTGTCTTTCTAGCAATTGAAGACCTCCTTCTCTCCTTTGATACATGATCTCAACCCTCTTATTCCAATGTACTCTATCCCATGTTCATCTTCAAATTCCCTCTACTCGTCTGCCTGGTTCCATGTTTCCCTCCCTCTGTTTATATGTTTCACATATCTTTCTTTCTCTTTTGGTTCTATGTTCCCCTCCCTCTGCCATCTCATGTTCCAGTACACACTTTTCTTCTGATGCATCTTGCCATTACTTGCCTCTTTACTGTCTGTATCACAGTCCCAGGTACTCTGTGATGGGGCTTCATATTATTCTTCCTTTACCCTTGTGATCATGTTGTCTTTCCTCTTCTCTCTTGAGGTTCCATGTTTCCCTACATCTCCATATTTGTGTTCCGGTTTCCATCTTTCTGCTCACTTACAGGTCTATGTACCTCCACATTGCTTTAATGTTTCATAACCCACCTACTTCTGAAGCAGTGTTCCATATTTTCCTTCCATCCATTCCCAGGTTTCTCCTTGCTTCTCTCTTGTATTGAAATGTTCCCCTCCTTTACTGTGGTCCCAGTTTCCCTTATGGTTTCCATTCCACCCCCCTCCTCTGTTGTGTTCCATGCTCCCCACTCCTCCCTTACATTTCTGTGCTCTGTTTTCATTGTGCACATCTATTCTTCCTTTATTTATGCTGTAGATCAAGGTTTGAGGTCCTCACCTATTTTCTGATTTTAGGTTCTGCTCCATATAATGTGGTCCAGACTTCCCTCAATGTGCTGTAGATCACAGCCTAAGGATCACTTCCTTTCCTCTTGTGTGGTTCCAGGACTCCCTTTCCTACATTCTATATGACAGCCTCAGCATCTCTTCCCTCTCTTCTCGTGTGCTTTGATGCCACCTTCCACTCCTCCATATACTATAATTCTCTGACACATCTCTCCATATTCACCCCCTATGCTGATGACCACAGCTCTAAAGATCTCTTCTCTTTCTCTTGTGGTTTCAGGTTTTCCTCCCTCTCCTCTTGTGTGGCCCCATGTAACCCTTGAACTCTAGGATACAACCCTATTTTGACCTCCCTCCTATCTCGTGGTTCTATGTTTCTCTCTCTCCCCTCTCTTTTGGTTCAGTGCACCCTTCTCCTCCTGCATTTCCTACTTTTCTCTGACATATCACTTCATGATCCCTGTCTGCATTCTAAATCACAGCCTCAGCTTCCCTTCATCTCTTGTGGTTACAGGTGCCTCTCTCGTAGCGCTGGATCTCCTGTCCCAGCTGTAGATCACAACCCCTGGTTCCCTTCTGTCTCTCACCATCTTCTGCACTTTGCTAGCCTCCACTTTAAAGGCTCTACTGTCCTGCCGGGTAAGGTCCTGGCTTAGCTGCCGGTTCTGGATCCCCAAGCTGCAGGCAAAAATCTTGCTCACCAGAGGCTCAGATGGAGAGTTGTAGTCTGAAAAACAACAGAGACCCTGGTCAGAGCATTCATTATTTCTCCTTTCTTAGAACCCTCCTCTTCCAAATGCTCTAGTCCATCTTCTACTTTAAATTCCACCTTCTTGTGTCCATTACCCTTGTTGTTAGCTTCCTGGATCTGTCTGACATATGGAGCAAGGCTTTCATAAGTATTTTTCATTTTGTATAGCCTACAGGCCTGGCCTGGTATTACTCTCACATGATAATTGTACATTTTAAAATGGTGCAAGTACAGGGCCTAGAAAACATGGTAATTTGTTGCTGGTGCAGAGTGTAAGCCTGCGCTTGGATTGTCATGTAGTTCAGTGATAAAAAGATAGAAAATGAAAATGTCAATTTCTGGTGCATGCCCTGTTCACAATTCAGTTTACATATATATTTACAAGTAGAAATGAATTAATTTACTTTAACATTATTTCCTATAGTGTTCTTTTTTAATTGCTTGTCTCCATTACTTTTTTGCAAGGGTGTTGCAATACCAGTGTTTGACCATGTGTGGCCAAGTGTGATGTGGACTATTACTTCTCTTTTTTTGGCAGTAGTAATTGACCTTTGTAAGCTTGGCTCCATCCTTCTTTCGGGGGTGGAGACATATAAGTCTACATTTTTGCGTAATGGTACACTCATAAATGATGAACAGGGAAAAGAAGTAAAGATGCTCAAAAGTGTATGAGTAAACTTACACGTATAACATATTCACAAGTATAAGTTACCTTTGTGAATAGCCCTGAAAGTGTGAAACTTAAACTTGTGTGCAATGATTTCAGGCTATAGGCAGGGCTGTGCAAATACCACAAGCTGATTAGAGATGATTTGACAGGGTTTTATGACTCCTAGCATTTCCATCTTTTTGGACGATAACTCGGTAGGAGAGAAGTGAGAGATATCTGCCAGTTCACATTTTCCTCCAAAAGGCTCACAGGTAACTATTAAAGCATAGGGGATCTTATAGATGTGACACCGATACTTTGTTGATAACATGACAACTCTGCATCCACTTTGGACCCTAAGATGACTCCAGTAGACCCACAGGCCGCATCTCCTCCCAACTGTGATATTTATTTTATGAGTTCCAAGTACCACTCAACAGGATTCTAGGGGTCACCGCGGACAATGCAGTTCCCAAAGGGAACATAAAATTCCCATCAATCCTGCAATCCATTCATCCATATCTTCATCACTCTGACCCTTCTTCCATACCACCATCTCTCGATCCCCTCCCTCCATCTATCTCTCCATTCATTGAGCCACCTTACCACCTGTCCTTTCATCGCTCCATCGCTCCACTGATCCCAACATCTTTTAACGAATCTCTGAACCAATGTATTCCTCTCAACGCTGCACACATCTCTTCATAACTGCCTCAACACTCTACCAATGCTTGTACTCCTGCCAGGCTTGCCCTCTTCATCTCCCACGAATCCATCATCCCCCACTGTCTCCGCCACCACTGTTTCCTTACCCCACCCTTCAAGCATTTCCAAGTTCCTCTACCCATCTCCCTATTAGGACTGGGCATTTTTTTTATTTTGCACTATCTATAAGTGAAGTGCAACAAAATTCAGTGAATGCAGCTTCTATCTACGAGAGAAAAGAACAAGCATTGCCAGTTCAACAGATCACGCCTATTGATTTCGCAATGCAGAACTTCTGGCTTACCTATTGCTCTTCGTCAATTCTGTCAGCATCATGAAAAGAAAAAAAGATGATTATTGCTGATGCTGACCAGCATCAGCAAATAAAAAGAAAAAAGTGTGATGTTGTGTACGTGCACATGTGGGCTGGCTCAGAAT
Organism: Pleurodeles waltl; assembly: GCF_031143425.1. NCBI lineage: Eukaryota > Metazoa > Chordata > Amphibia > Caudata > Salamandridae > Pleurodeles > Pleurodeles waltl. Next base: position 334,029,989 of record NC_090443.1, read on the forward strand.
ATACTGATGCATCATCAATCTACGGTAGCCCCAATGTAATGATGTATGTGTGTGAGTGCATCATCATGCGTGTGCATACTTCACGATGTCTGCTTTTTGCTTTTGGGTTTAGTTACTTTTCAAAGATGGCAAAAGGCCATCTTGGAATAGTACATTAAAAAAAATGAAAAATAGAGTGCAGCAAAGCCCCCACCCCCCTTTTTTTTGTTAATAAAGAAGCAGCCTGGCAGAAAAGCACACCTGCTGGGCCATCACCCTCAACAAATAAATTTAAAAAAAATGTGACAGGGGAGCAAAGGTGAAGAGGGACATGCTAATAGAATTAAACTCTGATGTGGAGCTAGAATAGCAGAGGAGCAGATTGAGCAACAGCGGAGCTGGGCGGAGGGTGTTAAATGAAAAAAAAAGCTTGAGAGGGAGGAACAGGTGAAGCAGAGGAGGAGCTGGGAGAAGAGGGACAGCAATAAGGAGAGCGAAGGGGGTCCATCATTTAAGTGGGAAAGCAGCACACAGAAAAAAACAAGAAAAAAATGCACTCGCATGGAGAGCTGAACAATTAGAAAAAGTAGCTTTCAGAATCAGGGACTTAGTTGAAGAGTGGCTGTTTGGGGTGTGACACCCCCAAATAAATACATTTTTCGCTTGGTAGTTGGGTCTGGGGTCCCTGAGTCATATCTACTATGTCTGTGGAAGCTTTTCACTCAACCTATGCCAATAATAAAACACAAAACAGTGATCTTTGATGTAAACAGGAGAGGGGGAGGTCGACAGAGATATACATGGGGTGATTAACTTTGAAAATGTGAACCTAGATAACCTGAAACCAATATTGGCATCCCTGCCTGTTCAAGCTGGGTAATCCAAGGCAAACATTTTATCATTTTATCTCATAGAGCCTCCCTTTTCTTTATTGTCACATATGAGAGCCCTTTTAAATACTTGAGTTCGGGATGTGCGCTGCACAAGCACCTATTATGTTTGAATTAGTAGACTAGAATATTGCTTCATGTTTATTAAAAATGTAAGCCACGTTTAGTGTTTACATGACTAATGACTTGCCTCTTCGTTCACTAATGACATTGTTTTTTTTGGAGGGGGCATAATGTTTCTAAGTTCATGTTTAAAAACTATTACTTTTAATAAAAGTCTGCCTATGCAGTGATATAACCTGATGCAGTAAGGCGAAATGCTTTTGCATGTCAAAAACACACATTTTGAAGAGACTGTATCATATTTTTAAATTATGTTTGCTACATGATATTCATTCCGGACGTTTTCATGGCTAGGCTTGCAATATTAATTTCTTGGTGTGCCCATCTCTATTTGTGAATCAGGTTTAGTACATGGGGCCATCAGTCTCTTGATAAAATGATTTTAAAAGGCGAGGACTAGAAACATGATTCCCTGGCTGCAGGCACCGATGTGTCAACTCTACCCTCAAGGCTTCTAATGGCAGAGACGAAGAAGAGTGCAAGCAGAAAAAATACATTTAGAATATGTGATCCCATGTCAGGGACTAGAGGCTGTTGTGTTGTACGTGACAATAGTGATGAGTTCCCACAGAGAACTACCAGGTCCAGTGTGACAGGTAGGGGCATAGCTTTAGGGTGGAGTTTTGGGTGTGACCCCTTCCCCCCCGCCAAGCAAATGCAGTCTTGGCTTGGTAGTAGGGTTGGGGGCCCTGAGTTGAGTCTGCTTTGTCTGTGCCATTTTTTTTATCATTCTCGTTTCACTAAGCGCTTTTAACTTGCTCATTTTTGGAGCAGAAATTTAAATTTGCATAGTGAGTGGTTTAACAAATAGTAGTACATATGCACCAATAGAAATACTTCTTGAATATATGCAGATTTACTACTTTTGGAGTTTACAAACATTGTCAGTAGTAGGTTTGGAAAGCTGCACCAGTCTCAGATTTCCAGACGTACTACGGCCAAACGAACACCCAAAGGCTGATGGGATGAATGCTTGCAAATAGTTTAAACAGTGGCAATCGCTTGAGTAGCATTTCAAACCATTGTTTTTTTGCCCACTGTACCACTCTAGACAGAGGCCCACCTAATGCAAATCAGTACTGCCCCTGTTCCTCATGGAAACAGTCCATTACGAACCTTGGTCATCTCACCCCTCTGCCCTGCAACCCACTGGTTTTTCAGGTAGGAATATGAGATTCACAATCCGCCCACCCCCGACCGAAGTCTCACTTATTAAGCTACTCTCCTGCCAAGAATGTAAACAGTAGAATGATACAAGTCATCCAATTAAAGTACGGTAAAGAAGCTCTGCTCCAGTGGAAGGGCAAACATAAGAAAGCCATTGAATAGGAAGCAAGCAAATGAGACTGACTAGAAGGCCCACTGCTGGCAAGCAGTGGGCTGACCCAAAACCCACTGTAAATATTGGCATTGTCCATAACAGGTTTCTGATAAAAGACAATTAAAAGCTGTATGAATTTGAGGCCTAAGGAGGGAACAAACCAGGAACTGTCCAGTTCATAGAGCTCATTTAATTCTCACAGTGAAATAATATCCTGTGAGGTCCACATGAACTACACGGAGGAGAACCAAACACAGTGCAAGAACTACCCGAACTCCACCTGTTTTTCAGGTTCGCTTCAGGGGTGAACTAGGGTTTTTTTTGTTGCCAATTTTGCTCCACATCCTGGTGTGATGACTACTTTTTTGTATTGCTTATGGAACAAAAACAGAAAATAAACTGCTGCCTAAACATGGCAGTTACATGTTTTGATATATACTTCTTTTTTTAAATTAAACATTGCTTATTTTTACTACATAGTAATTCCTTTCAAGCAGGTGTACACAGAACAGGCCTAGGAACCGATTTTTAGTTTTACAGTACATCACAGTGAAATATGATTCTTGTTGGCACAAAGAAAAGTACTATGATACTGCATCATTATGACCTAAAACCACAATTAAAACCCACAAGGATAAGTAAAAAAATAAAGGATAAAGAATTGAAAAAGAAAGTTGCCAAATAAAAGTATTACCACAACTGAGACAGACCTGAGCAGCACTTCTCCTTTGATGGCTATGCATGTTTGATGAGTTAAAAAGCCTTCACTCGTGGTGAAGAGAGCCCAGGACTGAAGTGGGCTGACCCATTGCCCCATGCTGTAAGCACTGGTGGGCAAGCCAGAAGATCAGAGCAAGGGATGCAGAGAGATGACCCAAGCCACTCTACATTTGTAGGTATGTATGCTTTTGAGGTCTGGCCTAGAGGCACTTTAGCTTAGTTGTTATGTTTTCAAAAAATGTACTAAAATATGCCTATACATGCATTAATATTGGGGATTGTGTACAGTCCTCTTCGTTCACTGGCCCGTTTAAACGTCATTCACATTTTGCTTCCTTCCCCTGTAGCATAGAATAATGGGTAAGTCAACTTCCTCCATTGGCAGTTTTGCACTTAGTGACAGCATTTTGTTTAGAGGAATGCCTTTCAGTGCCAGGGTTGGTGTGCCTGAACTACAGTGCCACTCCTTTATTTTTACATAGTGGCGACATTTGTGCAGTTTGCACGTATGCATAAACAGAACAAAACCTGCACAATGTCCAAGGCTAGAACTATTGGTTTTGACTTTTTTTTTTTGTTATTTATGATTTTGGCGAGACCGTCGAGATAGCTTAAGCTGCTTCTAGTCAGACATAAAAATAAAACGGGAGTGTTGTGCAAAATACTTTCGTCATCCCCCTTCTCCCCTCCCTTGCATACATCTCTCATTCATCGATTTCTCTGACCCCTCTGTCTGTACTGCCCTCACTCCCAGCTACCGTAGCCAGTCTGTTGATTCAGCCACTTAATCATTCATCCACTGAGGTACCACCCCCCCCCCGTCCTTCCATTCATCCATCCACATAGGATGATTTCAGCCACACTGCCCCCTTGCCACCACATCCCCGCGCACAGCCCTTCCTCCGAACCTCGCACACGACAGATGGAGAAAACTTACTCAGAAAGTACCATGCCAGGGCCCCGGCTCCAGCCAGCATCAGCACGACCACAACGGGGACGATACGGAGGAGGTCTCGAGCCGCCTTCTTGTCCTTCCCGCCCGGCACGTGCAGCTCCTCGGACCCTGTCTGAAGGGCAGGAAGGGGACATGAACTTTAACCCATACCGAGCGTCTCTTCAGCCTGGGAACTGAACTCCCCTCTTGGACTTAGCACTGAGCTCCTCCTGTGCCTATGACAGTGGTCACTGGCACTGTGCTTCCCTAATCCTGTCACTGGTCACCGCCTGTCAGACAGAGGCGCGAAGCTCCTCGTGCACTTGGCACCTCTTCCTCCTGTCCACGAGCACTGGGCTTCTTAGACCATCCTGTGCTTGGGTTTACCCTGTATGGCGCTCTGAGCTCCTTTGTACATTATTTCCAAGCCTCCTGTACGTGGGAGCTCCCGTGCTTTCCCTACAGCTGGCACTGAGCTCCTCTTTTACTTCGGCACCTACACTATCCCCCGTGTCTTGTCTCCTCCGGTGATTGGGACTAGAGATACCCCCATAGTTAGCATGCGCGGCACCCTAACTCTTGCACGTGGGCACTCGACTTTCCTATACCTGGCATTTACCTGCTCCTGTACCTCCGAGCTGCTTGTCGTGACTCTCTAAGAGCTGAGCTCCTTCTGTACCTGGGCCCTGAACTCCATCTGTACCCGGCCCCTGAGCTCCACCTGTATCTAGGACCTGACCTCCTCCTGTACCTGGGCCCTGACCCCTCCTGGGCCCTGACCTCCACCTTTACCTGGGCCCTGAGATCCTCCTTTACCTGGATCCTGAGCTCTACCTCTACCGGGGCCCTGAGATCCACCTGTGCCCGGGCCCTTAGCTCCTCCTTTACCTGGGACCGCGAGATCCTTTACTACGTGGGCCCTCCTGAGATTAACCTGTATCTGGGCCCTCCTGGGATCCACCTGTACCTGGGCACCCTGAGATCCACCTGTACTTGGGCCCTGAGCTCCACCTGACCGGGGCCATGAGCTCCTCTTGTACCTCGTCCCCTGAGATCGTCCCTTACCGTGGCCCCTGAGATCCTCCTGTACCTTGTCCCCAGAAACTCCACATGTGGAAAGACCCTGATATTTACCTGTACCTGCCGCCCCCCCCCCAGCAACCTCCCCGAGCTCCTTACCTGGACCCTGAGCCTCACCTCAAACTGGGCCCCCTTAGATCCTCTTCTACCTGAGCTTCTCCTGTGCCTGGACCTTCTAGGCCCAGATCTCACGCTGCCGTTGAGCCCCGTCTCTGCCCAGATCCTGTGCTCTTCCTATGCCTGCCACTGGGTGCCGGGGATTACCCCTGTACGCGGCATTGCTGTTCTATAAAGTTACGTTTTGCGTTACTCACTCTTCCGCCTCCCCGGCCCGGGGTTTCGATACCGGGGTCCATGCTCTGCGGATGTTGATGGCGTGGCTTCGGATCAGTAAAGGGGCCCCATCCCGTTCCGTGGGGCTCTGGGTCGGTGCGACCGCTTCCTTCCGGCAGCAGAAGCTACCTTTGTAACTTGGCCTCCCCTCATCTGTCCGGGCACGGCCCTGGTGCAGTCATGTTTGCAGCGGCCCAAGGTCTGCCCTCCCCTACCCGGATCGATATCTGACCTCCTTCTCTGACCTCTCGCTGGGACAGGGGCCAGGAAGCGTCGGTGAACTTCAGACCTCCTAGAGTTGGTGTGGGAATGCCTTGACTAGACACAGCTCTATTCTATCTGAAGTGTGTTCTCAACACAATCTCTCTTAAGCGCCTAGACGCAGGACGGCGTCGCCTCACGTGCATATACTCGAAAGAAACACCTAAAGGTGCCCCAACTCTACCTTGTGTTTGTACTTCACACAATCTCTCTAAAGCGACATATTCAACTCAACGCCACCTTTAAGTGTTTGTACACAACACAAGCACTACTCACTCTATACTCAACCCAATGCTGCCTGCATTTATATGTACTTAAGACAGTGCCTAGGATAAACTGGACGTTGTCTGGGGCACAAAGACCCATTCAGAGGCCTAGGAGCACGTAGACTCAATCCGAATCTATAGGGTCAATTAGCAGCTAGACTCTAGCCATTGCGCCGCTAATTGCATGTACTCAATTCAACAATGGTGAAACCAGTGATATCGCTGGGGCATGTACTAAACACAACGCATTCCTATGACTCCATACTTAATAGAATGCCTCATATGTGCTTGTACTCAAGCCAAAGTTGTTGTAAGCATATACACTCTGAATAACTCATGAACACACTCAATCGCGCCATCATCAACGTGTAAACTGAACTCAATGCTATTATACATGCTGATATACATCTGATCTCCACCAGAACCTCTTATATTAAATCCAGCTCTGCTATGAGCTTCAAAACGAGACACAACACAGGCCTACTTTATAATAAGCTTCAACACTCGACCCCACCAAGCTTTCACCATCTGAAATAAAGCCAGCGCCAACCACATATTTAAACACAACAAACTTCCCTCGCAGTCACTTATACTAAATCCAATACCATCATAATCTACTAATGTTAACCCAGCCCCACTGCCAGCTTCTAAACTCAGATGTCTTTTAATTGACAGCTTGGAAACTCAACCCAATAACCAAGCTTTATCGAAACTGTATATAACAGACCCAAATTCGAGCATACGCTGTAAATTCTAGCTATCCGCACATTCATCAGTTTGTAACCTGACCCAGTGCTCTGAGGTAACCAAAAGAAGAGGTGCTTAATAAAATAAAAAACTACATACGCAAATACAAAAAAAAACTAACAGCGTTGTACATGTCTACACATAACCAAACCCCATTGGAATTGTTTATGGCGAACCCAACTTCTTCACAACCTCGTCGTAAACTCATAAATTCAACTAAAACTGACCAACGACAGATAGTACACTGATCCCAACGCCGCGGTAAATGTCGCCACACAACCGCGCTCAACTGGAATCGTTTATTGTAAACCAAACTCAAGCAGAAGCTTCTAAACTGGAGCTAGGTCACCTTTGTTTGTTTATAAACTGAACCCAGTTCCCCGAAGTAACGAATGAAGACATACAGCGCTTCTTAAAACGCCAACATGGGGAAATACTTAAACCCTTCAATGTCTTAAATGTCTACACACGAACGATAGCTCCATCACAATTACTTGTATTACATTCGACTCAAGCATAAACATGTAAAAACTCACGCTAAACCGCCCCAACACGTAGTGGACTGTAGACAGCGCTGTGAGGTAAATGAAAGGGGACCCGTTGCACTTCGTATAACTCCAAAATCAATAAACGACACACCTTGTTAAATGCCAATAAAACGACCGAACTCCATCAGAATCGCGTACAGTGAACCCACCTGCATCTTTAGCATTGAAACAAGGTAACCCTTTCATCTGCGCTGAGATAAACATCTCTGTACAACCGATTTACATCGGAATCGCACTGAATCCAGTCCAACCCAAAGTGCTATGAACATCGGCCAAGCACACTGCCTGCGCATGCGCGCTCGACCCAACGTACTCCGCATCCTGGCCAGTACAAACTAGGAACCCGCATCTTGCCCAGCGGAACGTACTTGCATCGAACCCCAGAGAAGCGCACCCAGTTACAACCGACCATCTGTTGGCAGCGAGTAGATAGCGCTTCCGGCTTCCCTTCAAGGGCCCCTGGGACCTGGTCACCCATGACAGCACGTGAGAGCAGGTGCAGGCAGCCTCGCGCGAGCCTCCAATACCCAGGAGAATGAACCAGCCTTTCTCTGCCCACAAACAAGGGCTGAGCCATGCTCCAACCACCTCTGCCCCAGAGCACAGGAGACAACCAGTAAAGCACACCACTGTGTCTCCCCTAGAGGAACGGGACCACTTAAGGGTGATTATTGTAGAGGTCGTCTCCTCCGAGTAATGCTGCTTGTTCTGAGAGGTTCTGCTGTCTCATAGCGGTGGGGGCTAGAGCTGTTGTCGCCTCCGGCATGAGAGGTGATATCCTCATTCAGGCGAGGCACAGAGAGGATGTCTCCTCCAAGGAGTGCAGACATGTGGTGTCTTTCTACAGTTAAATAAAGTAATGCACTGGGTGTCTCTCCTGAGACATGCAATTTTAGTGGTTATGTCCTCTTTTGAATGTGACCTCTTCCTAACGGCGAGCACAATAGTAATAGCCTCTTTTGATGGATGTGGGTCCTGCAATAAGTGAGGGCTGTCTCTACTGGATATTGTTGGGACGTGAGTTTCTTCTGAAGGGTGTACTGCCATATCCCCACGAGTGCCCACTGTGAGTATCTGATATCCTGGTTTTGATTTTGATCCCACCCTCACACTAATTTATTGTGTGTGTCAAGGCCTAGACCTGTCCATTCACATGAAGGCCCATCAAATGTGCTTGCCTTTGATTGTGGACTTTTGTCCCGCTTATGGGTTTAGCATGTAGAGCAGTGGTGGAAGCCTACCATGTTTTGTGACCAGACCTTTTTTAGGGACAAGCGCTCCGTCCCTGTTGTAATCTCTCTTTGGGCTTGTAACCACGCCCATGTCACGCATGCCACTTTCAATGGTTCCTGGGCTTGCCTTTTAAAATCCGCTTGCTTTCATTAGTAAAAGGCATGCATACGTCATGCCTTTCCCGGTGTTTAGCCCTCCTTGATCGCACCGGCCAACTACTGAAAATTTACGAGGCTCGATGTTTTCAGCTTGGTTTCTGCACTATGTTATCTTTTTATTTTTCTACGCAGCGTGATCCCGCTGGGTTTTGCATGGCGCGATCACACTTGTTTTTGGGATTTTTAATTTCAGCATGATCGCGCTACATTTTACATAGCTCGATCATGCTCATTTTTTTTCTTTCTGTTTGTGTGACATGAAAAGTCTTATTAGGAGTTTACAACGCTAATTGCTCTAACTCGAGCAAATGCAAGACCCGTTGCATAGCAAATGCTTGTTTGTCTTTGTAAGTTGGGGAGGGGGGTAGCTACTGGTCCAATTGTGTAAAATTCATATTCTATGTACTAACCCAGAGGCCTGTGCAAACATCCCTAAGTGCATGTTATGCTTGTTTATGTATATGGCCTGTGTGGTAGATGCAATGAATGTATGAGTGAACCAGAGTAATAGTTGTCCTTGGATTCCATTTTGGAGGCCACTGAGTTATTACTGAACACAAGATGAAGGTGAGGCTGAGCGGACAGTGCTGCTGCATCAACAAAGTGGGCCCAGGGGGACAGTGCAGCTGCATCAGCAAACAGGCACCATGGAGGTTTCTGCGCCGCTTAAGATGCTGTACCAAAGCGGACTGTGATCTTTGACCCCACGGCCCAAATACCCATATCACCCGAAGCAGAGAAGCACGTTCGTCATCAGTAGGAGGTCTGCGTCTACACCAGAACGCTGCACACCCACACAGACTCTGGGCAGGGGCATCATTTGCAGTCACGGCCTGCGGGCGGGAGGGTCCACACTGGCTGCCTAAGAAGGACGTGGTGCCTCTGCTGTGATGAAAATGAACACATAGGGACTGCTGAATGAACTGAGCGAGCAAACTAGTAAAAAGGGGGAATCTGCGCTTACGTCTTGATACCTGTCCAGAATGAACTCGAACCAGGAGTAGGGGGGATGGTGAGCTCTAATCTACACAGGACGGACCCTGTGGAGAAGGGGAAGGAGAAAAAGGGGAACCTCGACCCCAGGCGTGGTTGCCCCAGTGCAATGAAGCATTTGTACCTGTAGTCAGTTCTGTGAGGTATTTGAGTTTTCTGTGTGTTAAAGTACTCTTCTTTATCAAAGTAAAGCATTGCATTGGGAAGTTGTTATTGTGCTGTTGTGTGATTGAGTTTTGATCTTGAGCATGCCTACACTACCTCCCTGAGAAGCATATGGCTGCTCGTCATCACTACCACTGAGAGTTAAGAGCTGAAGGGATTGTACATGGCCCTGTTTTGCAGAGCCATGGTAGGACAGGGTCCCCAGGGCATCAGAGGCAAATTACTTCAGCCCCACGGCTGAGGCTCAGTAGTCACTGCATGTCCTGAGGCCCCCACAATGGGGTCTGACAAATATGAAATTCTCTTACAGATCAGGCAGAGGTGATGGTCTTCTTTGATGTTGTCAGCCTCCTACAGGTGAGTGCTTGGTTGATTATCTGCTCTGAACAAAGTGCCATGCTCTTAAAGGTCAGGTCAGGTGCCTAAACCCCCCCACTAGCTCTGGTAAAATAAGGGAGTCCTTGAGTGGCTGCTTCTTCTATGGATGTAGAAACCTCTTGCGGAAGAGGGCTAGAGCGGTTGTCACCTTTTTCGGATATGGTAATCCAGAGATGAGGGCTGGAGTTGTTACCTCTGATGGAGTGGTAACCGACTACAGGTGAGTGCTGGGTTATTTGTCTCCTCTGACCAAGGTGTTCTACAAATGCGAGAGCTGGCGTAGCAGTTGCTTCATACTGATGTTGTAACTTACTGCATATGATGGGTGCAATGGTTGTTGCCTCTAATGGCAAAAGTAACCTATTACAAATGAGGGTTCAAGTGTTTGTCTCCTTTGACTGAGGTGTTCAACATATGAGAGCGTTGAAGTGATTGTTGCCTCTTAGGGATGCTGCAACTTCATGCAGATGAGGTCTGGATTGGTTGTCACATTTGATGGATTTGATAACCTAATATAGATGATGGCTGTGATGTTTGTCTCCTCTGACCGAGGCAGTGTTTTACATATGTGAGGGATCGACTGGTTGTCCCTTTTAGGGATCTGATAGCTTCCTGCATATGAAGACTGGTGTGGTTGTCGTCTCTGATGGTGTAGGAACACAGTAGAGTTAAGGGTTAGGGTGTTTGTCTCCTCTGACTGATAAGGTGTTCTACATATGTTTGGGGTGGCGTGGTTGTCCCCTATTAACAATGTGGTAACTTACTGTAGATAATAGCATGAATAGTTGTTGCGTCTGATGGGTGTGGTAACAACGATAGAGGAGGGTGGGAGTGTTTGTCTCCTCTGACTAAGAAGTTATTCTGCATACGTGAGGGCTGGAGTAGTTATCTGGTGTTAGGGATGTGGTATCTTCCTCCATATGAAGGTTGGAGTGGTTGTCACATTTAGCGGGTGTGGTAACCTAGTACAGATTAGGGCTGGGGTGTTTGTCTCCACTGACGAAGGAGGAGTTTTTCATATGTGGGCTGAAGTGGTTGTCGTTTCTAATGGGTATGGTAACCCACAACAGATGTAAGTCGCGGTGTTTGTCTCCTCTGACTGAGGAGGTGTTTTACAAGTGTGAGGGTTGGAGTAGTTGTCTCCTCTTAAGGATGTGGAAACTTCCAGCATATGAGGGCATAAACAGTTGTTTCCTCCGATGGGTGTGTGTACACAACGAGAGGGTTAGGGATGCTGCAACTTCCTGCAGATGAGGTCAGGATTGGCTGTCACATTTGATGGATTTGATAACCTAATACAGATGATGGCTGTGATGTTTGTCTCCTCTGACCGAGGCAGTGTTTTACATATGTTAGGGATCGACTGGTTGTCCCTCTTAGGGATCTGATAGCTTCCTGCATATGAAGACTGGTGTGGTTGTTGTCTCTGATGGTGTAGTAACACAGTAACACAGTAGAGTTAAGGGTTAGGATGTTTGTCTCCTCTGACAGATAAAGTGTTCTACATATGTTTGGGGTGGCGTGGTTGTCCCCTATTAACAATGTGGTAACTTACTGTATATGAGGTCATGAATAGTTGTTGCATCTGATGGGTGTGGTAACAATGATAGAGGAGGGTGGGAGTGTTTGTCTCCTCTGACTATGAAGTTATTCTGCATACGTGAGGGCTGGAGTGGTTATCTGGTGTTAGGGATGTGGTAACTTCCTCCATATGAAGGTTGGAGTGGTTGTCACATTTAGCGGGTGTGGTAACCTAGTACAGATTAGGGCTGGGGTGTTTGTCTCCACTGACGAAGGAGGAGTTTTTCATATGTGGGCTGAAGTGGTTGTCGTTTCTAATGGGTATGGTAACCCACAACAGATGTGGGTCGCGGTGTTTGTCTCCTCTGACTGAGGAGGTGTTTTACATGTGTGAGGGTTGGAGTAGTTGTCTCCTCTTAAGGATGTGGTAACTTCCAGCATATGAGGGCATAAACAGTTGTCACCTCCGATGGGTGTGTGTAAACAACGAGAGGGTTGGAGTGTTTGTCTTCTCTAACCAAGGAGGTGCTCTGCATAGGTGAGGGCTGCAGTATCTGGTGCCTCTTAGGGATGTGGTACCTTCCTAGACATGAGGGCTGAAACGTTTGTCACTTCTGATGTCACCAATGATGGATGAGGGTTGTAGAGTTCCTCTCCTCTGACCAAGGTGTTCTTCATATGTGAGGGGTGGAGTGGTGATCACCTTCTGGAGAAGGCGTCCTTCTGCAAGTGAGAGCTGAGCACATTGTTCTCTCTGATGGATGTAGTATTCTCCTCACCGTGAGGGCTAGGTGACTGCCTCTTAAATGTGTGGCCTCTTCTTACAGGCGTGATTCCGCGTGGCTGTCCATCCTACATGGGTGAAATGCACCGCTGCTTACTGTACTCATAGTGTGCCACCCTTGCTGTTGGGTTCAATGCATCAGAGCTGGGGGTCAAGTATCCGTCTCCTACACTGACTGATGGGCCGGTCTTTGAGTCCACCACCTCACCATTTGAAATCTAAAAATCCGGATAAAGATAGATTAGCATTACTATGGAATTCTCTTCCTCTTCTAGTCCAACAGCCCCTTTCGAAAGCTCCCTTACCGGAAACAATCAAACACCTGGCTACTCAGGCTTGGTTGATTCTTTGTTGGTGAGCTTTCTTTCACGGGATCACTGGATGTTAGCACTAGGACACTTCATTCGAAGCAGCTACGCGCTCTACAGATCTTACTATGACTAGTAATATCAATGCTGTAGTTGTTATTAAGTTTACTCCTGGCCAAAAGGCGGATTGCCATTTATTGGCTTGCACAAGTTCCCCCCTGAAATATGAAGCATGCTTCCGATGTTTTGCGACATGGAACTGATGAGCTGAGCTATTGCTATTTCTTGTTGCTGCCGGTTTTTTTAATCGAACAAAGACGATAAATAAAGGTTTAAATTAAATCTGGATAAATGAGTGAATGAATGTATTCACTGAAGAAAGCGACTTTGCAAACTGAAGTCTCAAGCTACAACCATAACTTAAAAAAATATGATTTTCCAACACATAGATCACATCAATGAATAACTCTGGAAAGGTACACTTTATTTTTTCCTGTCACTAGGGCAAAGAAATATAACTTGCAAAACATTTATACATTTTTATAAGCTCGTAGAAATATTTGCTAAACTGGCTGGATAGTCATAGTCTCTAAATTAAAAACAAAATACAAAGAAGCACTATGAACAGATAAACCGATTGCATCAAATATGATATGTATAAACTACAAGGATGCAGATTTCCTTAGGCCAGCGAGATGTATAAGGGCGGGATTATATACACAATGTGTCCAACCTAGGTGCCTAGTGTCGAGGACATTTCAGATGCACAGGCTCTTTAAATATAAAATACAATGTTTTTCAATATATTTTTTTCTAGGATTTTGGGATGCAAAATGTCTAAATAGGGTAGTGAGTCAACTTGGTTTGATTGCCCGAGCAAGCTTGAAAATGTTTGTACGTCTGTCATCACTGAAGCGCATTGGGTTGGGGGTCAGGCCACACTCCAGATCTGAAGAAAAACCCGTCCTCCTCCAGGGAAAAGGCAATCTTATAACGCAGAGCTTGCTAACTTAAAGAGCCAAATTGTGAACCAGAATACTCTATAATATGCCAACATTTGCTCATGATTTCAAGAGCCTTATCAGTATTTGCTAGATGGTTTGCACACATTTTAAGCAATAAATATTTATTTTGATGGCTCTGAGACCAGATACTTAACCTGGGGCATATATGAAGGCCACGATCATTGCCCACAGTCCATTGGGCATAACCAATATCCATACCCTGTGGGCTTTGAGCACTCAGAATTGTTGTAGGGAACACCTGAAGACTGCACCCTTGGCCGAGAGCCTTCTGACACAGCCAAATATATGCATTGCATGCCCTAGGGGTAGATTGCATGACTAAAGACTCACCTCTTTCTCAACTAGCAGAATCTGGCTTGTTTTAAATTTCCCACAAGAAATTGGCAATTAGTATTTCGTAGTTTTCAACACAATTTTTTTGTCATGAGTTTACAGGCAAAGTAGCTTTGTACATCCATCTACGTCGGTATTTGAATTGCACTTAAAAAATAACTCAGATTTTCATTATGAGACTTAGACTTCCTAACTTGGTGTGAATGCCCCAGCAGCATTACAAGTCCAATTATAGTAGGGATGCCCCATGCCACGTCCCCTGGGCTGTGAGTGACAAGGCAGTGACCAGTAGCAAACCTAATAAGAAAAGTTACTACTCCAGGGCACTACCTAACAAAGGGAGGCCTGACTTTAAACAACATATCCACTATCCTTTGACTGCGGTCGAGAGAGTCAAACCAGATACGTAAACCTCTTGGTAATCTTGAGATTTCATGAGCTAAGATTCTGGGTTGACTGTTTACACACAAGCACACCAACCACGCAATGCCACGCTTAAAGCAAGAGACCCCGCTCACCTTTAGGAAATTGTTAAAAAGTAACCCCTCCTCCTTAAACCCTTGTCTTCAGATCACTGCATAGCTTCCCCATTTATGAGAGCCCATCCCAATCTCCACCATTCATTGCTGCACTCTAAAACACACACTCTAAAACGTTACATTCAAATATTAATGCTACAAATACTGAGGGACATGTGATATAGTCAGACTTCACGTCTGTGAAAGTTATAAAAGTAATGATAAGCCCCTGCAAATTTCAGAATATCACTGAATTTACAAACGTCAAAGGAAAAAGTGGGACAAAAAATCAGAAAAAAACCTGTGTAGGTAAAATATCCTACAAATAAAACATTTACAGACTTTATTTTCAGGGAGACAACTTTAGCAAATTTACTTGCTTGCTTTGCAAGAACTATTTCCTTAAAAAACATGGTAATCTTCCAATTTAATTTAAGGCAAAATAGCGAACTTTGTCATGTTCTGCCAGTAGATTTATAATTATGCACCCCTGAGGAGACAATCCTTTCCACAGGGATCATTCTTATCATGCCTTCCAGCCCCAATTTTATCAAAAGATTCCTCCCAAGAATCCACACTCAGGCAGAAGGTAGGTCGACCAAATATTATGGTGCATTGGACACTTGTATGTTTCAACGTTAATTGTCGAGCGTCACTCCCCAATAAAATGCAACAGAGATGTGCGATTTGTAAATATTTATGAAAAATACACCTTTTCTGCTGCATATAAGTCACATTTATCCCATTTTCTAACCAAAATAACACTAAATTCTTTGCTAAGGACCAACTTTTCCACTGCCGTCTTCTCGAAGCTCACCCACTAACTACACTAAAGATGATTCCTGCACAGGTTGAAAGGAACCTTGTCTGCAGTTACTGACCACCTCTGACAGTGTGTTGTAGCCGACAAAGCCCTATTTTTCAGGTGATGCCTTCTTTAGCTAGCATTGTTCATTGTAATTTTGTATTGGAATCAAGGGTGCTAAAAGTTGGTGTTCACCTGTGGAAATTTACATACTCACGATATCTGCCTGTGTCTTGTTTCTCAGGTGAACTACCACGTGGGATGTGTGTAGTCCTACAATATATTTTTCTCCTACACCCCATAGTGGATGTCCTATCCTGTCATTTAGTTGCATTATATCATGCAAGTTACTTGTTCTGAAAATTTGTAAGATGTCAAAAATCATAAGAGTTTCAAGATGGCTATATGCTGAGATAGCATGAGATGGCCGAACTGTAATTATTTCTTCCATCAAAACATGTAGCCCACCCACATGTCCAATAATTTACCGATACTGAAGTTCAAAGTCTTTCAGGGACAGGTAAGCTCCTGTGTTACCTCCTAGTCTCTGAGTAGGTGCAGGACAAATGCTTGATCCATGCATGTTGTATACTTCCCTTTGCGGCTCTACCAAATGAAGGTTTTCATGCGATGACAGGACCTCAACAGGCCTCTCTAATTTTGGTGGAAAGCCAGTAGGGATGGAATTATCAGCTTCTTGGCATTCAACTCCATCACCCATTTGTGGGTAGAGAGGATGGGGTGGAGCAACAGGAGGAATGCCCAAATCACAAGAGCCACTGAGGACATTGGTTCTGCACACTTCGATCCTCGACAAGGTCTCATAGTTTGAGGTGTCCATAGGTTGGGTGTCTGGGAATGAGAGTGCCGTGTAGGAGCCTTCTCCCATACTGATAGAATCTTTATTGTCGTCTTCGTTGTCATCATTCTGTGAGCGGTCATAGGTGAAGTAGACCTTGCAGGGGGCCATGTCAAAGAGGAAGTATCCCTGGTTGTGGAAGCTGTGTCCACTGTTCTCGAATGGAGAAGGGTCGCTGGCACAGCCCATAGGCAAGATCGTAGGAAGATCCTTCATGGGTTCAATCTCCACTGGAGAGATCTTTGGGTCCACATCAACCAGGGCAAATGAGGATGCAGGGAACGGAGACGACATCCAGGCCTATAGAGGAAGTGGAAGAGGGAATACCCATCATTCACAGCTTGTTTTAGGTCCCAGGGCTCTCACAATGTTCCTTCCTAACCACAATGTAGTTCATCACACGTTTCCCAAATTTTGTTAAACAATCTTTCTGGAATGAGAGTTTCCCACAGAAATTCCAATCCAGTTTGCTTACCTTAAAATCACCACCATAGAGGGGCTCAAGGAATCCAGAGGGGTCTGGAACAGAGATCCAGGACCTTTTTTTACTCCTAGGGACCAGAAAGGGGAAAATTAAGATGAGGAAGAAAGAGGTGGTGTGAGCAAGGTAACGAAAGAGAAAGAGTGGCATTGAGATATAGATGGAAGTACTAAGGAGAAAAGGGAATAAGGAAAACGAAGGATAAATGAGACGACAGATGAAGGGAGAAGGAGATGAAGCTAGGGAAGGAGAGAGCAGTGTCTATACAGATTGAGTGAGGGAAATTACGAGAAAGAGGCGAATACAGTAAGAGAAGGGAAGGATGATGAGACTAGGAAGAAGAGGGAGGAGGAGAGCTAGAACACCAGTAAGGGAGAGGGGTCTCGTGCTGCCAGTTAAAAAAATAAATGCAAAGGAGTGCAGTGAAAACGTGACCATTAACCGCCTCAGCCACTCTGTTTCAGCCAATAGACCACTAACGTTCACAAGACCCTCTCTGCATGTGTCTTCATGTCAAACCTCCCAGGATCAGTACCTCCTTCCCAGACTCCCAGAACTTGGACTGCCCGGAAGTTTGACCAAATGTACAAGGACTTAACACATAATTAATCACATTAAATGTTTGCCTGTTCATTCAAATGGCTTGAAAAAGTTGAACGAAAAGCAAACTTAACATTTCTCTTTTTAACGTGAACTACTGATATAAACCAAGAACTGTACACTTACAATTTAAAAAAAGTTTATTCAGATGTTTTAGTCATAGAGGCTTTATTTTGGAGAGCCACGTATGGAGGGATCTCACCCATTTGTGTTCCCATCAATTAGCACACTTATATAATTATTTTTCTTTTTTGAAAAAAAAAATGCATTTCTCGCCTCCATTTACCAGTCTGAGCTGTCCTATTGGTTCCGGTTTTCAGGAAAAAAATACAGAATTGTTCTTTATGATTCTCACGTTAAGTTGGACGTTTAATTAAGAAATGGGGTTTTGGTTAAGTCATTGATTTTTGTAATAGAAAGAAGTTCAGGCGAGGAATAACGAGGCTATTCCCTGATGTGTTTTGTGTGAATGTCAACACAACATAATAATATTTAAAGTAATTGGTCACAGTCGTGAAGCTAAAGCCATCAGCACTATATCATAGGTATAAGGGTGTTTGAGGAAGAACAAGACCATTTCTTCTTATTGTCAGTGTTCTTAGACAGGGGAACCTTTAGAAATGTGTCAACACAGTGGGAAAGAGAGAGGGAATGGACACACTTACCAATTTGTCCTCTTACAACCAATGATGATCAAGATCCCAGGGATGACTATGCCTGCCACACATATGCCCCCGATCCAAAGCATAGGGAAAGAGAAGACCTGGGCAGGAGCTGTAGAAAAGACAGATGGATATGGTAAATGAGGGTATGCAAAACCTCTCACAACTGCGGGTGGAAGAGAGATTGGGTCTGGTGACTAACTTCTTTCTAAGTTGTAGAGTGCCTAGAATCGCATGGAGCTTACCTATTAGCGAAGGGAATTATGATGATAAAGGGCCTGGGGTCAACATGCTCCAGTGCTGTTTAAGGCACTTAAGGCCCTCTGTGTTATGATGTTAATATACATTAACAAAACATAAGGCGTTACCATATAGCAACATAAGTTGTGTTTTCATTTAACGTTTGCTATGCTTTTCAAAAAAATGCATGCAGAATAACAAGATTTGCTAGCCAGCGTGAAGGAATGTTTTCAGTTCCATTAAGGACACTTAAGTATTAAGATTCCTTTCCTTCGCTTTTTTTTTTAATAACAGACAAATATCAACATCATATACTACATTTCCCAGGAACCAGATGGAAAACTGTAGTAAAAGTCAACCAACAGCCGTCCATAGTGTTCCATGTAATGATCGCCTGTCAGGCTTTCTTCCTCTTTGTTCCTGTGAGGTTATTCTTCTCCTTTAGTTTGAATTCAATCTGTTTCTGTTCGGACCAAGCTACAAATAATAACCCTTTAACACCAATGTGTACAAGTACTGTCCTCTTTAAAAGTCTTAGCATTAAAACCTTTTTACGCTTCTATCAAAGCAATTAATCTGGTATGACGATAAATGATACACACTCCATAAACTTCATAGGGGTGGGTCATCCATGGGGACATACCGTTTGAATATTTGCCGGGTGGAAAAATCCTTGCCTCGCTGTCCTTAAAAGAATTGAAAATATTTTTTTCATGTCGGCTAGGAAATTTATATTCTAAATCAAGAATTAGATTAGTTTGAAGCTTCCAGATCATTAGTGGAGCCACCTTATCTACTGGTGGAAAGTAAAACAGTTTAAATGTACAGTAGCATGAAAAATCCACTGAATTCATGGCACTTCTAGAAACCCCAAAAAACTTTGGATGCCTTTACCCCTCTGGCTGAATGTACACCAAATTTGTACGTGTCAATTCCCACCTCTCGCATCACCCATCTGACCCACCTAACGATGGCTGGTGAGGCAACCACCTTTAACAGTTTTTTAATGGCAATACGCAATTGATTCACCTCTGTAGGTCTCTATTTCTCTATCATAAGTTCAAATAATTTAAGGCATTTAACCACACACAATTTAGGTTAGCCATTGAATTCTGATGACGAAATCACCCAAGTATTTGTCTTTGTGCATTGAGACACAGAGAATATAACCCTGTGTGGGGTAAACACACTCCCAGATATATCAGGGTCTTGAATGTCCAAGACTCTTCTACAGGAAAGCAAGCAAAAAAGCATAGCCAACCTACCAGATAATTCCTTTTGGGATAAATGCTTATTCAGTTGCCATGAAAGGAACATATTCAAAACTTGATGGACATCCCAGCAACGTGTATACTTAGGTTGTGGAGGCACTGAGAATATTGCCTCTTTTAGCAATCTGCATACCATAGGGTATCCCTCAAACAAGATCCGGTCTGTAGTGATGTGCTCTGCTGAGGTGGCTGATCTACAGATGTTTACCGACCTGTACAATTGCCCATGTATTGCTGCTTGGTTCCATGAAATTTAGTACATGAACAAGGTCAGACCCCACAGGATGCAAACCCATGAGCGCCTGATGGTGCTATCTGCCCATGCCCTTCCAGTGAGGATCTCAGCTTGCTGTGGAAGGCCCAAGATCGACCAATGTTCCCTGTATTCCTATATGCCATAAACTGGAGTAATTTTGCTATTGCTAGGTGGTGACACTCTCCCTGTGGATTCATCAGAATGTTCTGAAAGCGAGGGTCAGTAATTGGTGAATCCCAGGAAAGTCCCATCAGACCTGGAACTTACACTTGCGATCTCAAGATTGGGGTGATCACAATCAGATTTTCTTCTTGTCCTGTTGTCTACGCTGCCACCCCCATGATCACAGAAAAAGGTGAAACAGCATAGTTCACCCCCTCTGTCCACATATATAGGACAGCATATGTCACTGCCACTCCCAGTTTCCAACTGGAATACCCTAGTAGTTGGTGATCCAGTCATAGTGCAAAAAGGGCCATGTGGCGGGGACCCCCAATCTGTTCATGAGTGCCTGGAAAACGTGGTGTGTAATTCCCATGCTCTGGTGGTCTGGAAATGGCGCAAGTGCCAGTCTGCCGAAGTGTTCCAGCGACCTGGAAGATATTCTGCTGTCACCGCTATCTGACTTTAGGTAGCTCTCTGGATCTGGACTCCCAGTCCATCCAGATGATGTCTGATTCCACAATCAGGTCCAGCGTAGATCCAAAGATCGCCCTGTCATTCCATGCCTATGTGTGCTGGAGCCACCAGTGTACTTCTTCTCTGGCCTCCCGGTAAGATCCACTTTCAATCCTCTTCTGAGATGGGAGGTCTTCGCTGTTGTATGGCCCTGTAGTGTAGGGGGCCTGTAAATATGGCTTGAATGGATGAAGCTAGAAGTCCCATCAGGCGAACTAACTGATGGAGGAATATCTTTGGTACTGCCAGTGCTTGCCTCAGTCCTTTTATTATGTCTCTCTTCTTTGTTGGTAGTAATTATAGGACAGTTTGAATTGCAGCCACCACGAAGCCCAAAAAACTAGGATCTGGGTCGGTTTCAGTCCTGATTTTTCTCGATGATAAACCAACACCCTACAGGAGCGACCCCAACATCTACAGATCCATAGTGGAAGAGGACATTGGTCCATGATCAGGATGATGTCCAGTAAAGTACACGCCTTACCTACCTTTGATTGGAGGGACTCCATAACAGGCCGCAATACTTTGGTGAAAGACCACATTTCGGAGGACAGGCCAAAATGCAGAGTTGTGGATTCATATGTTTTTTTTTTCCATGTGAACTGCAGGAATCTGAGGTGGGATTTGAAAATCAATATTGCTGGGTAAGCATCCTTCAGGTCAAGATGCACATCCAATCCTCTTGTCTGAAGA
This sequence comes from Pleurodeles waltl, assembly GCF_031143425.1. Lineage (NCBI taxonomy): Eukaryota > Metazoa > Chordata > Amphibia > Caudata > Salamandridae > Pleurodeles > Pleurodeles waltl. Next base: position 334,051,152 of record NC_090443.1, read on the forward strand.
CGTTCCCGAGAAGGTGGATTCTTCCATCTTGAAATGTTGAAATACCACCCACTGGTCTAACATCCATGAACACCTGGCCTATTATGTTGACATTCTCCGATGAGTAGGTGACAGGTTTCAGCCTCTGTCATTGCCTCAGTGAGCCCTAAAATTCCAAATGGAAATCCCTGACAGTCTATTATATTTATGCATTGTTGGTTAACAGACACTACTTGTGGGTGGACAACAATAGTCTCCCCCTTACATTAACATGGGAAGAAGGCATCAGACTTACCAAAGTATCCATTTCTGGAGTTGTTTTTGTTGTCCTTTAAGGAGCCTCTGAAGATGTGCCCTCTACCCACTCCCCTTGATGGGAAGAAGCCTTGAAAGAGGTAATGGTTCTGGCATTGTCCTCGTTGGTATGACTGACCTCTCTGAGGCAGGCCACCGAAAACCCTGCTGTCCAAATATTTGTTTTCTACAAGACTGGTCCTTGTCAAGAGATATTAAAGTGCAGACATATTATCCAAAAAGGCACACCAGGACCAACCAATACCATTTGTAGAGTCCTTGATAGAGTTTGCCAGGAAAGTGGTCATCCTGCCATCAAATTCTGGAGTAGCTGCCATGTTTTCTTCTAATGTAGAGTTGGGGCATTACACCTTCAGGCCTCCTCTGACTTCCTTATCCAACTGCTTCCTAAGCCTGCTTGCCACATATTGTGTGACTGTGTCAGTCTGGCCCACTGGGGTATGGGGTTCATCAGCCCACCACAGGGTCCCAGGTCTTGGCGCCAAGTGAGGGGCGTGGGTAGGGACACAGCCACACCCGTAAGCTTCTTCCCAAAAAGATCACAGTACAGCTCACCACCCTCTGTACTGAGGCACCCACCACCTCAGTGACTGAATCATCCCGAGGGATGAGTTCTTCTGCCTCCTCCACATAATATTACTGTTCCTTTTCTCTCTGCTATGTTACATGCGTGGAAGTGAGAATGTGTATTTTCTGTTATGGAGATTATTAGTGGAGGGGAGAACAGAACGGGACACTAACACCCTGATCTCTCCGGGAACCTTTTGTCTCTACCGGATGACCTTGTGAAGACAGTCAAAATCATGTGACACACAGTGGCACTGTGTGAGTTGACAGGTCTGCAGAACCTTGTACAAAATAGTAACAGTGTTAATTTACATGTACATTAACCAAAAGATATGATGACCCGTAGGCAGAGTACTTATGTTTCATTGAGAACCGAAAAAAGAGGAAGAAAGCCTGACAAGGGGATAGTTACATGGGACATGATGGAATACTATTGGTTATCTCTGACTTCAGTTTTCCCTATGGTTCATGGGAAATGTAGTATATGATGTTGAGGTTTGGCTGCTATTCAATAAAAGCGAAGGAAGAGAAGCATATTTATTTATTTTTCATGATCCTCACCTCAGATCCTGACATAGAATCTCTTTCACTTTCTGTGTTTTTCCACATGGCCTCAACTTCCACATTTCTTATTATTAACTGCAACCTTGATGTAAAACTTGCACACAAAAGTGCCCTTATTGGACCTCCGGTTTCTGTACTCTGGTCTTAAAAACAACATATGTAAATACTTCTGATGCTTCTGACAAAAGCACTGTGCCCAACAAACTTTTTGACTCGGGATTCAGAGATAAAGGTGCCCCATCAGCATCACTGGGATGCTATAATAAATAAGCTACTTCGATAATGCCTTATCTGATAGAGACTCTCTTTGCAGATTCCTCATCTTTTGAATATTCCCAAGGCGTCAGACTGGATCCTGAAAATCTTGAGCAGTACCTTTCTGTGCCAGTAGGTGGTGTAATGTGGCTTTGCACTGTCGTCGCTCTGCTCCTGGAAGTGAGGCATGGGACACAAGATAGGTGCCACCCATGCACACTGACATCAGCTGCTTTTTGACTGATCCATGCCCACAGACACATACCCCAGTCGTAGCCTAGTTCTGACCAGTGTGCAGATATCTAAAGTGGGACCTTTTTAGGTGAAAAGAGTCCAGTTCACAGAAAGGAGAAGTTGTAGAAGGGGTCGGGGAGGAATCTGTGGTTAGAGTTTCTACCCGCAAAAATCATTACCAATGTTAATAACTTGTTCTTCTCATAGAGACCTCTAATTTCATATCCCTCATATTTTGGATAGATAAAAATGCAGTACCTCCCAGGGGGTAGGTCTGTGAACTGCAGACTGAGTAGGCAAAGTTTCTATCTCATCAGACCTGGCTGTCCAGACAGTAGTGCTTTGTGAATATATGGAGTGACACCGACGTAGTAGCCTAGCAAATGTCCAAAAAAAGCACCCAGCGTGCCAACAGTGGTATCAGACTTGACTCATGCCTAAAGGAGGCTGCTTTTTGGCCATTGAATAGCAGATCTAATACACAGTATGATCCAGCAAGAACTGGTTCTCTTCTGCATTGCCTTGCTCTTCTTTGCTCTAGCGAATCCAACTAACAACTGATCATCCACCCAGTGTTCTCTGATATAATCAATATAAAAGCTGAAAGCCCTTTCTGGATGCAGCTGATGCAGTCTCCTCCTCCTAAAAGGGGTGAGGCGGAGCAAAAAACGTTGTTAGGGTGATGTTTTGCTCTTCGTGAAATGGAGTAACTATCTTTGGAGAAAGGAGACTTGAGTTCTTAAGACCAGTTGGTGGGTAGAAAGTGGTGTATGGTGGGTTGACAGAGAGGACTTGCATCTCAGTCACCTGCTGTGCCGCTGTTATGGTGACAAGAAAGACTGATTTAAGGATAAGAAGCAACAGAGGACCGCTCTGCAGAGGCTCGTAGGGAATACACATGAGAAATGTCAGAACCAAATTTATGTCGCACTAGGACATAACAAAAGGAGAATGGGAAACAAATGTTGCAAACCCTTAAGGAAACTCATCTCAACAAGTGACTTAGGCAATGAGGGATAATCCCGAAACTATAAACTGACACAAAGAGCCAACAAATACCCTTAAACAGTGCCCAAAGCAATCCCTTGTGGGGCAAGGGTCAACACGAACAACAATACTTAGGACAGCTAGGCATGGAGTGGGTCAATCTTTTTACTAGCACATTAAGCCACAAACTTGTCCTAACAACAGGAATATCCGGACTTAGTTGAGTGAAGCCTGGCTGCCAACAAAACATCTACAACTTCGGAAGGAAGGTCAAAGTCACTCAATGGCAGTCACTCAATCTTCCAGCATGTGGGTGGCGCTTGCACCAGTTATATGCAGGACCCAGGCCTGCTGCTGCAACTAGAGATCCTCCCAAAGCGGCAGCCTGATCGAAGAACAGATGCTCATGCCTAGGACTTTGGGATACCAAACTATCCATTCCCAATCCAGGGCCACTAGGATGACTTGGGCCAGGTCATTCCAGATTTTTTCCAGAACTCAGGGCAGGAGAGTTATAGGCAGGAAGGCATACAGGAGTCTCGAGTTCCACTGTAAGCAGAATGAGTCTCCGAGCAAGAGTCACTTTGGAAACTCCAACGCGCAGATGTGCAGAGACTGCACATTCTCAGTGGTGACAAACAGATCATGCCAAGGTTTACCCATTCATGGATGAGACCTTTCATAACCTCTTTATGTAGCACCCATTCATGATCCATAAAGCAGGACAGCTGAGTTTGTCTGCTCTGGCTTTCAAAGATGCTGCCAGGTGCTGCAACACCAGGAAAATTCCTTTGCATTCCAGCCATGAACAGAGGTGCAAAGCGTTTTGGCACAGGGTCCACATCCCTGCACTTCCCTGCTTGTTGCAGTACCATGTGGCAGTGCAGGTCTCTGTGTACACCTGAACCAGCATCCTTCTGATGGATGGTAGGAAGGCTTTCATTGGCATGTGAATGGCTTGTAGCTCCAACTGGTTGATGTGGCACAGAGCCTCCACTGGAGACCGGAGGCCTCTGATCTCCACCTCTCACAGCTGACCACCCCACCCCCAAGTGATGCATTGATCACCATTGTCATCTCTGAGTGGGCTAGGGGGAGGGATCTGGCACTGACCTAAATGCGGTCCAGCAACCACCACTGCACGTCTTTCACAGTCTCCTTCAAAATATGGACCTGATTGGAGCGAATTCACTGTTGCTGAGCCCACTTTAGATCCCGCTGCAGAGCCTGCATCTGTCAGGCTTCACCAGCAGGATGCAAGAGGCCATCAATCACAACAGCCTCACAGTCATCCTTACTGAAATCCAAGATTGAGGTTAAAAAATCGGTATCATAGCCCGAATGCCCTGGACTCTCCACTTTGGGGGCAGGCACGAAACTACACTGTGTCCAGAATGGCTCAGGTGAAAGGGATCTTCTGCAAAGGAGTCAAGTGTGACTTTGGTACATTGATAGTTATTCCCATTGATGTTAAGAGGTTCACTGTAATCTAGAGGTGAGTGACGACTGCCTAGGGCAAGCCTGCCTTCAGCAGCCAGTCATCAAGTTAGGAGAAGACTGGAACCCTGACCTTGGAAGATGAGCTGCAAAACTTCTTTCACTTTGGTGAACACCTGAAGGGCACTGTTGAGGCCAAAAGGGAGCACAGAGAACTGAAAATGCTCCCGCCCCACCTTGTACCACAGATAGTTCATGTGGCTTTGCACGATGGGCATGTAAAACTAAACGTCCTGCAGGTCCAACGCTACCATGCATTCTCCAGAGTCAAGGGCAGACAAGGTCTGGCTGGGGTAAGCATCTTGAGTTTGTTCTTTTGCAGGAATCATTTAGAGGGCAAAGATCCAATTTAGGGTGAGGGCCTTGGTCCTTTGGTACCAGAAAGTAGCAGGAATAACAACCACAACTGACTTCTATAGTAGGCATCCTCTCTGTCTCCTTTACCAAAAGAGCCTGCACTCCCTGCTGTAAAAGAGACAGATGGCCCTCCATCTGGCATTCTGAAGGTGGTGAAGGTGGGACAGGGTTTCAATAAATGGTTGTGTGAAGTTATGGCTTGCCATCCTGACAGAAATAAGCCTCCGATGGAGTGGCTGAGTGTCGATTAGGACATGCTAAAGAGGCTTGGGGGCTGCAGCAGCTGGAGAAGTGAACGACTAAGCTGCATGCTGCCCATGTTGACCACATGGTCTGTGAGTAATGTAGCCCCGAAAGGACTGGCAGAGTAGTTACACCAGTTGCAGTTTTTGATGATATAGAAAGCTTTTTCCCTACCCCTGGAGATAGCAAAACTGAGGGGGTGGCTGGTGTGCGGTAGCAAGCAGACCCAGGGAGCGTGCTGTGGCACATCTATCCTTAAAGCACTCAAGGGCTGTCTGCCTTCTCTCCAAAAAGACGGGAACCGTCAATTGGCATGTCAATCAAATTAGCTTGGAGTTCACCCAAAAAGACAGTAGATAGCATCCAAGCCTGCCTGTGAAAGGCCGCACTGGTACCTATGGCTCTGCCCAGGGAATCATTTGTGTCCAACTTATAATGTATCTTGAATGTAGCTGCATCAACACTACAATGCATGGCCTGAGAAACGATGGCACAAGCTTCCTCAATGGGAGGAACTCGAGCCACTGAGTCCCACAGGGCATAGATATAACGGCCCAGCAAACAGCTGGTATGCACAGACCATAAGGTATGACTGGTGGTAGAAAATTCTCGCTTTACAAATGTCTCTATCCACTTGAGACTCTCAATCAGGAGGAGTAGACAGCAATGCATTTGGGTTCACCTTACTATTCAAAGCCTTAGAATTTTGTGGGGTGCTAGGTGAGGAAATTCTGGATCCCCAGGCGCAGAATGGTGGTACCACGCAGTCTGCTGGTTGACTTGAGGCCCGAGCAGGACCTGGTCCATATGGTCAAGTGGGAGTCAGAGAGGGCTTTGTGAAACAGAAGTAGAAGCTCAGAACTACTCTTACCAGGCTGAAGCACCTCAGTTAGCACATTAGGCTTAACCACCTGAGTGGGGAGATGGAGGACAAGCCCCCCAGCAGCCCTCTATATCAGCATCATCATAGCAAAAGATGTACTCTCCTCAGAAGCAGGGCCTGAATGCTAGACTAGGCCAGTGGGTGAAATATCCAGTCCACTGGTGTACTGGAGAATTTAGATTTTCCTAGCCTTGGAGTCTGAAAGGCTGGATTTTTATAAATACACAGAGGCGAGTATTATGCATTTCTTTTCCTACTTTAATAAACAGCAGCCAAGAAACTACAAATCCCAGAAAACCTGGGGGAAAAAACTACCAGGTTGCATCACAATGGAGTAACCAATCACACGTCGTGTATGAACATAACAATCTTAACTGAGAGTAACAAGTCCTCTTTTCTTGAGAGAGTCGGTCAAACGGATTCAGAGAGCAAAATGAAAACCATATACAAAGTCAGTAGAGCAGAGAAGAACTCCTTAAAGAAGTCCATCAGGAACTCAGAAGGAAAAACGGTGACCAAGAACATTGGCACGGAGTAACCAGGCAAGGAGAAACTGGATGTGGATCAGCCGGATGCAGTGGAGCTCATTAAAGGCATAGAAACTGCAGAAAAAAGTAACGGGGAGGGTAAATGCAATTGTGGCGGGATAATACTCGCCTCTGCGTCTTTAATAGAATCTAGCCTTTCAGACGCCAAGGCTAGGAAAATCTAAATTTTATTACAAGACCGTAGGGTCATATTACGCTTGGTTAAATCAAATAAATAACAGTGTCTAATGGATGATCAACAGGTTTGCAATAAATAGTTCTAAACGTACTAACGTTTGACCAATCTGCAGATCTGAAAATATCATGTAAAATAGCACCTGCCCAAAAAGCTCGAGAGGCTGCCGCCCCTCTCACTGAATGGGCACCATAAGAAAGGGTACAGATACCAGCCAGGGACTGAGCCATCTAAGCCAAGGTGCCTAAGTGGGAGCCGAGATGGGCTTGTGGGGTTTCTGAATTGAAATAAGTAATTGGGAAGAGGAGGAAATTCTGAGATCTACGTTTTCAAACAATTACCAATACACAATGTAGGTTGAGAGGGAAAAAAGGGGTAGTGTACAGAAGATAAATTAGTATTGGTACATCTACTGACTTGAAAATAAACACCTAAAGAGGAATAATGGAAGGAGGAAACATCCAGAGCCTTAACATCGTCTACACATTTATTAGAGACTAAACACAAGAGCATAGTCAATTTGGCAGACAAATGTTTCAGCGATGAATCAGCATTATCCTGCCATGTGAGAAATAATCAAAGTACTGAATTAACATTCACATAACATTGTGTTTGGGAACTGGATGTTTAGCAAATGTACTCCCTTTAAAAGTCGGCAAACCAATGGGTGTTCACCAATGGGCCTTCCATCCACTCTGATATGTTCTGAAGAGATCGCAGACCTATGGATCACAGACCTATAAGTATTAACGGTACAATAAGCCTTACCTTGCGATGTCAATGAAGCAAGAAAATTCACCACTAAAGTTACATCTGCTGAAAGGGGATCTGAATCCCTGTCCAAACACCAGCTACACCAGACCAACTAGGCGGGTTTGTAAACCCTTGTTGTACCAGGAGCCCAGGATTACTGGATAAACTGGACAGCTTCCTCCGAAATTCCTGGGGTTCTCCAGGAAGCCCTGAAATTCTACAAGCTATGAGATGGAGGGAGCCTTCTAAGACCAAACTGGGTAAACCTTGAGGGTTTAAGAGCAGAATGTGAAAAGGAGGGATCAATACTGGAAGATATGAGGATAGCTCCAATAGGGTTGAGTACCAAGGCTGGGACTGCCAGAATGGAACGATCAGAACAAGGGACAAGTGCTGTCTGCGGGCTTGAGCTAGCACCCTAGCAATAAAGAAGAAAGGGGGAAACGTGTTGAGGAGAGAAGAAGGCCATGACTGAAGAAAAGCATCTGTGGCAATTGCTAGCGGATCTGGCCTCCAGCTGAAGAAGGAAGGAAGTTGAGTGTTGATCCGAGAAGCAAAGAGGCCTATTGACATGGGGCCGAAGACCGAAGAATGGTGATTAAATACAGAAGGATGAAGCTTCCAATCTCTTGGGTCGTAGATATGCCTGGAAAACCAATCTGCCACCACGTTCAGTTTGCCTGGGAGATATTCCGCCTTGACCGGGACATTCCTTGGGAGACAGAATTACCACAGACTCATTGCCAAAAGTGGCAGAGGTTTGGATCTCGTTTCGGCCAGACGGTTTATATACCTGACTGCATACAGGTTGTCCATTCTCAGAAGAACTGAGCATTTTACCCTGTCTTTTATAAAGGACTGGATGGCAAAGGAACTTGTAAGCATCTCAAAATAATTGATGTGCAGTTAGGACTCCTGAACGGACCATGGACCTCCAGTCGAGAGGTGACCACATCTTGCGCCCCAACCTGTCAGACTTGCACCTGACTCTAAGACATGATCTGGGGCGGCAGAGAAAATCGTTTTCCCGTTCCAAGCGTCTAAGTGATTCATCCACCAGCAAAGTTATTTTCTAGACTCGGAATCCAGAATGACAGGATCTGAGTAAGCTAGTCCCTTTCGAAGGTGATGGATCTTCAACCTTTGCATAGCGCTGTAATGAAGGGACCCCGGAAAGATGGCCTTAATGGAGGAGGAAAGAAGACCTATTAAACGAGCTATGGATTTGAGGGAACAGAGCAGGATAGATAAGGCGTGACATATCTCTTCCTTAACAGAAAGACCTTCTGTTGAGGGAGTTGACGCACCGATTCAACAGTGTTCACTATGAAACCGAGAAATTCAAGATGTTGAGAAGGAATTAGGACAGACTTCTGAAGGTTTATAAGAAACCCCCGCCTTGACAAAAGGTCTCGGCAAAGGTTTAACTAATCCAGCAGAAAAGATTTGCCTTGGGCCATGATAAGGAAATCATCCAGATAGACTATGAGTCTTTTCCCCTGACTTCTGAGGAAGGCTACTACAGGTTTGAGAATCTTGGTGAAGCACCAAGGGGCTGATGAAAGACTGAAAGGGAGAGTTTTGAACTGAAAGAAAGAGTCCCCCCTTTAAAACTGAAGAAATGTCCTGTAGTAAGGATGAATGGGTACTGAGAGATATGTGCCCCGGAGGTCCAGACAGACCAACCAGTATTTGGGAGGCAGAAGGTCTCTTAGATGGAGGATAGTCTCCATCTTGAAATGGTGATACACCACAAAATTTTTGAAGAGCTTTAAGATTATAACTGGTCGATGTTTGTTGTTCTTTTTCTGAACTAAAAAGATGGTATTGCAGAACTCTGAAGGGTCGAAGGAAACCCCTTCTATAGCCTGTTTTGTTAGTAAAGACTGCACTTCCTCCTGAACCACAAGGAACTGATCTTGGGAAAAATGTAGAGGTTGAGGCAGCTGAGTCTGAAAATGAACCTGATAAAGCTCTTTGCAGTAACATTGAATGGTTTGGATAACCCCAGGATCTGAGGTTAGAGATAACCAAGCATCTAGACAAGATCCCAATCTGACTCCTATGGGAGGAAGGCCAGAATGGGAAGTCCCTACCTGCGAGCTGGTCTCCTTTGGATCTATATCCCCTGTTGCGGGCTCCACGGAAACGTCGGGTATAAAATTGAGGCTTGTATGCCTGGTAGAATTCTTGCTGGGTGTCTTGGTTGAAGGAGCCTCTGCCCAGGGATTGCCCTCTTGAAGAATAACGGGCGGCAAATATACCCCTTCCTTTGCCGGCCCTTCCAAAAACACTCTGGGAAAAAGTTTTCTTCATTGAAGAATGAGCTTTATCCGAAGAAGTAAACACAGAAATATATCTGCTAATTTCCTTGATAAACGAGTCTCCAAAGAAAAGACCATCCGCATTAGGGCCTTCCTCTTTGGTTGCCAAAGAACTTAGCTTAGGGTCAATCTTTAGCAGAAGGCTTTTGCGCCACTCCTGGGAGATATAGGCATTGGCAGTGCCAATGACTGCCATTGAGTGACTTTGACCTTCCTTCCGAAGTTGTAGATGTTATGTTGGCAGCCAGGCTTCACTCGACTAGGTCTGGATATTCCTGTAGTTAGGACAAGTTTGTGGCTTAATGTGCTACTAAAGAGATTGACCCACTCCATGCCAAGCTGTCTTAAGTATTGTTGTTCGGCTTGACCCTTGCCCCACAAGGGATTGCTTTAGGCACTGTTAAAGGGTATTTGTTGGCTCTTTATGCCTGTTTATAGTTGCTGGATCATCCCTCATTGCCTAAGTCACGTGTTGAGATGAGTTTTCTTAAAGGTTTCCAACATTTGTTTCCCGTTCTCCTTTTGTTCTGTCGTAGTGTGACTTAAATTTGGTTCTGGCATTTCTCATGTGTATTCCCTTTGAGCTTCTGCACAGTGGTCCTCTGTGGCTGCTTATCCTTAAAACAGTCTTTCTTGTTACCATAACATCAGCAAAGCAGGTGACTGAGCTGCAGGTCCTCTCTGTCAACCCACCATACACCACTTTCTACCCACACAAACTGGTCTTAAGAACTCAAGTCGCCTTTCTCCAAAAGTAGTTACTCCATTTCACGAAGGGCAAAACATCACCCTCCCAAAGTTCTTTGCTCCGCCTCTAAGCCTTTAAGGAGGAGGAGACTACATCAGCTATATCCAGAAAGGGCTTTCAGCTTTTATATTGATTATATCAGAGAACACTGGGTGGATGATCAGTTGTTAGTTGAATTCGCTGGAGCAAAGAAGGGCAAGGCAATGCAGAAGAGAACCATTTCTTGCTGGATCATACTGTGTATTAGATCTAATATGCAATGGCCAAAAAGCAGCCTTCTTTAGGCATGAGTCAAGGCTGATACCACTGTTGGCACGCGGGGTGCCTTTTCTGGACATTTGCTAGGCTGCTACGTGGGTGTCACTCCATATGTTCACAAAGCACTACTGTCTGGACATCCAGGTCTGCTGAGACAGAAACTATGCCTACTCAGCCTGCAGTTCACAGACCTACCGCCTGGGAGGTACTGCATTTTTACCTCTCCAAAAGATGAGGGATATGAAATAACATATTGGGGTCAATCGTGGGGATATCAGCCACCTTAAAGGGAAGCGAAGGGAAGGTCTAGGACACTCATACTTCAACTTATTCCTAGACGACTTATCTAGTGCATATCTAGATGAGGGAAGTTCACAGAGGAAGAAATTGTACACATTTTCTCCAAAGGCCCATTAAAAGAAATATCATCATTTGTTTGTGAGTGAGATGTTGCATCATCTAAATTGTCACCCCCATCACTGTCAGTGTCTCTAAGATTGAGTATATTAAGGGGAGAGGAAGGGAGCCCCGAAGAATTTGGTTCAGGGGTGGAAGGCTCAAATTTAACAGAAACGCCTTTGGAAGGCACATAGGCGGGTGCCGCACATTTCGTCATTCTTTTAGAAGGAGCATCTTTGGGGCTCTGCAACACTTTTGATAATGAGGCCTCTAAATTCTTTGAACTGTCCAGCATGGATGCAGAGAACGCATGCTGAACAGCGACCTTAATAAAGGATTTCAAATTATCCTTCAAAGATTGAGCTTGCTCATCCTCTGACATAATAAAATAAGAATTGCGGTAACTAATAAATAAAAACCTGAAAAACGATATGTCAATGCAAAAGGACTAGCTTATAACTATAGGAAAAACCCAGGAAAGACTTTTGAAAGAAAAACCTGACAGGGAAGGGTTAACACTGAGGGAAACCCAAAGGGGAGTCCTTGAGAAAGGGGATGGGAGGGGGCGCGCTCAGAGAAAGTCAGAATGAAAAGAAGGCAGCATCAGGGAAAGCACTCACCCACTGCTATACCGACGTAAGCAAGTGTCGGAAAGACAGCCCCAGGAGCAGAGAGGATGGGCAGAGGCAGCTTCGGCAGCAGAAGCGGCAGCGCTGAGCGAAGCAACCCGCACCGAGCTGTCAGAGGCAGAAATTACCTCAGAATGGTCCAACAAACTTTATGGTATGTTTAAGGAACGATGCGAGTGCGCCCCTGCAAACGTGAACGCTAACAATAAGCAGTATGCATAGTAAATAAATAAGAATATACCTATAAGAAACAACAAGTTATAAAGTAACGTTAAAAATGCAATGGCGAGCAGAATACTTATCTTGACTGGGAGCAGCAAGAAAAAAGGGCTTGTTGCTCTCAGTCAAGATTGTTATGTTCATACTCGACGTGTGATTGGTTACTCCATTGTGATGTAACCTGGTTGTTTTTTTCTCCCAGGTTTTTGGGATTTATAGTTTCTTGGCTGCTGTTTATAAAAGTAAGAAAATAAATGCATAATATGAGCCTTCGGTCTTCTAGGTCCTCATGGTAGGGCTGAGAAAATTCATCCCCAGGATCATATGCACCATTATCTAAGTCCATTCCGAAAAGTTCATGTATAAATTGTGCCCTGCCATATGCCAAAGGCACAGTATCAGAGTCAGGTATCCAGTATTTTGCAGTCTAAGCAGAGCCAGGCAGCAACGCCATCTCAATGGGTTGGCCATCATCATACAGAGTTGGTGGTGTTGGCATCAGAGGATCACGTTAAGGAGTAGTATGAGGTCCTGGGAAATTTCCTGATACTGAACCCAGTAGCAGATCTGGAGGTGGATCCAAAGGGCCCAACTGGTGCGGAGGGGTGACCCACCGATGGAAATCTAGGTGGAGGGGGGCACTTGGTTTCTGGGGCCCCATGGATGTGCCAGAGGGAGCCACTGTTGTGCCAAGAATGAGAACAAAGCAGACTGAAACTTCTGAATCTGTTGAGGTGTCACCCTGGGCCTCGAAATATGGGCTGTCGCAGGGCTGAAAACAGCTCCAAGTAACAACTGCTGGAGCGGCTCCAAAAGGCACAATGACACCCTTGCATCCTTACAGTGAGACTGAGAGTGGCGAAACAGGGCTGTCTCCCACTTGAACTTTTTAAATTTTTTCTTTCACTTACCTGAAGATCTCGATGATGACGTTTTGGGAGAATGGCTTCAGAAGCAGGACTAGGTACTTCCTCATGACTTTGACTGACATGGAGTCTTTAGATGTTTAGGAATGAAAAGCTTGTCCTCAAGCTCCAAGATGGCCTTTGGATTAATCAAGGTGCAGTCACTGCAGGCTTTGGAGAGGTGTTCCGATACCCGCCAACTACAGACAATCCCATTGCGACATTCCCCTCAAGGTGTAAACCTTGTCAATTTTGGAGGGGACATTTACCTTGCACATTGGGAGATGTGTTTCTTTTTAAAAAGAATGCAGTCTCAAGTAGACCTGAGGTAGCTCCGGATCCAGATGTGATGCTGGGAGATCTGCCTTACCGAAGAGATAATGAGGACCATCTAGACTTCAGTAGTTACAGGAGAGCGTATTACCTGGTTTGGAAAACAGGCTCACAATAGAATGCTGACATATATATATAAATATATATAATTGTTTTTAAACTAGAAAACCAAAGGTTTCAGGGATGTTATCGATTTTACACGCAAAAAACCATAGAAATTCCGCTGTTATAGTTAGATTTATTTCAAGTAACTATAGCTCGTAACCTAAAGTAACTATAACTCACGCTCTCACCATGCACAGTTTTCTCATTAATAATTTTACTGCAGATGTTATAGTGATATTATCAATGATGTCATAGAAGATGTCATGAGTGATGTAATAAGTGGAAAATTTACAGTGCATGGCAAGGGCGTGAGTTATAGTTACCTTAGGGCACGAGTTGTAGCTACTTGAAATAACTGTAACATCTGAATTTTTACGGTTTTGTGCATGTAAAATCTGAACCTAACTATAACGTTCCTGTGACCTTTGTTTTTTAAGTGAATTTCTAAGTTTTTTTTATTCTACTTCCTAACTAAAATGTCTCTGTAACCTTAGGTTTTTGTTAGTTAATTTCCTGGACTTTTTAACGTTAAGTAAAATACTCATCACAATGCATGGTGGTGGATGGGTTGGATGCAGGGCCTGGCTTGGCATTGTGCTGCCCCCCCCAACCCAAGACTGCAGATCCTGTTCCCCCTACTCCCTTTCCATCCATTGTCCAAATCCATGCCCCTGTTCCTTCATTGCAATCCTGTGTGGCAGTTGTTCTGACTCTGCCCTTCCCATCTGCCCTGAACAGTTAGCTTGCTGCCCCATCCACCTCCTCCCTACCCTCTGTTGTACGAGTCAATGCATCAGCCCCCTCCCTCCTGCCCTGCATGTCTGGATGGGCTTCTACTGCCCTCCATTTAGTGTGATATTCCTGCCCACTCCACCTGTCCTCCATTGCCTAAATCTATGCCCCATCATTGCCCTCCTGCTTCGCCTCTGTGCTTAGCTTACTGCCCCTGCCTTCTCCCCCTGCCCTCTGTTTGCATACACCTGATCCCTCCTTTTTGCTCACCATGTTCCAAGGATATGACAATGCCCCTCCTATCTACTCTGAGTGTTCTGTTGAGCTGCCACTGCCGATCCCACCTTCCTAGTAAGGTCGGATGGCTGCCACCTGTCCCTGCCACCTCCACCCTGACTGTCCAAGTTATCTGCCCCTATCCCCTCCCTCCTGTCCTCCTAGGTCAATTTTGCTGCCACTCCCTTCTGCCCTCCATGCTCTGTTCTGCTGCATGTGCTCCTCCTACCTGTGTGGTCTGTTGTGAAGCTCCTTCCCCTGCCCTCTCTTGTCTGTGTCCAGACCCTACCCCTTCCTTCTGTCCTCCAAGGTCCTTTGTGCATGCCCCTACCCACTCCCCCTTGCCCACCATGGCCGCTGTGCTGCCACTAACCCTCTGCTTGCCATGCATGGTCTTCTATGCTGCCACTGCCCCTCCCACCTGCACTGTGTGGTCATCTTCAATCAATCAATCAATCAATCAATCAGAGTTTATAGAGCACAGCTACTCACCCGTTAGGGTCTGAAGGCGCGCTGGGTTGGAAAAGCCATGTCTTCAGTTCCTTTGTGAAGTTGGAGCGGGAGGTGGTTTGTCTGATGTGGATGGGTAGGGTGTTCCAGGTAGTGACGGCAAAATAGGAGAAAGAGCGCCCTCCTGTTCTGGTTTTCCTGATGCGGGGTACTTCTGTGAGGGAGAGCTGGGCTGAGAATAGGGTCCTGTGGTGTACGTGGAAGTTGAGCCGCTGGTTAAGGTAGGCAGGTCCTGTTTTGTGGAGGGCTTTGTGGGTGTAGGTGAGTATTTTGAAAGTGATTCTTTTTTTGATAGGGAGCCAGTGCAGCGTGCGTAGGTGAGATGTGGCAGTGTTGGGGTAGGTCGAGGATCAATCTGGCAGCAGCGTTCTGGATGTTTTGCAATTTGCGAGTGAGTTTTCTGTTGATTCCGGCGTAAAGTGCATTGCCATAGTCCAGTCTGCTGGTGATGAGGGTGTGTGTGATGGTCTTTCTATGCTTGAGGGGGATCCATTTGAAAGCCTTGCGTTGGAAGCAGAGGATGCGGAAGCAGGTGGAGGTGACTGCGTTGATCTGATGGTTCATGCCGAGGTCGGAGTCCAGGATGATTCAGAGGTTGTGGGCGTGGCAGGCGGGGGTGGGTGGGTTTCCGAGGGTGGGTGGCCACCAGGAGTCGCTCCATGCATTGGGTTGGGGTCCCAGGATGAGTACCTCGGTCTTGTTTGTGTTGAGTTGAAGGCAGCTATCTCTCATCCAGTTGGCGACTGCTTTCATGCCCTCGTGGAAGTTGTTTCTGGCTTTGTCTGGTTCGTTGGAGAGGGTGAGTTGGGTGTCGTCGGCGTAGGAGATGATGTTTATTCCGTAGCTTCTGATGATGGTGGCTAGCGGGGCCATGTAGATGTTGAACAGCGTGGGGTTGAGGGAGGGAGGACCCTTGGGGCACCCCGCCTGTGGTGGGTGTGGGTTCTGCGAGGTCTAAGTTCACTGCTGCCTCTGACCTCCTTCCACCATACCTCCGTTGTCTGTGTGTATTCCATTATAGTCTCACTGTTGCCCTCAATGGTATGTTGTGCTTCCATTGCGCATTCTCCTGCCCTTGATGGTTAGCTTGCTGCTCCTGCCATACCCCCGGTACTCTGTTTTCTATGTGCAGGCCCTTATCCCTCCGTCCTGCTGTGTCTGTACTTGCACCCTGCCTCCTGCCATTCATGGTCTGTTATGCTGCTACTGTTCCTCCTGTCTGTCTGGTATGGCCAGCTTACTGCCCTTGAGTTTCTCCCCTCTGCTCTCTGTTGTCCATGAGCATGGCCTTGTCCCCTCCCTATTGCTTTCCATAGTCCGATGTGCTGCTCTACCAACCCCCTAGCCCTGTGTGGTGTATTGTGCTGCTGCAACCCCTGATGCAGGCCTTGAAAGATCAGTTTGATGCTCCTGCCCATGTCTCTCCTGCTTTCTGTCATCCGAGTCCATGTCCCTACCCCATTCCTCCTGACCTCCGTGATCCAATGCACCATACTTGTCAACATTTTGAACTTTGTAAGAGGGAGATTTTGGAAAAACACAAAACTGGGGAATTGATTTTCCCCATTTACTTACAATGAAAGAGATGAGATTTCAGGCAGGAGATAGATAAAATAAAGCTCTTTTGAGCTTAAAAACATTGGGAGGCTCATGCCTGAATAGGGTCTCCTGGCATGTATGGTTGTACTGTTGCTGCCTCTTCTGTCTGCCCCAATGGTCTTTTATATTGCCACAACCTCTCTTGCCTGTCCTGCATGAATGGCTTGTTGCCCCTGCCCCTTTTCCCCCCTTTTCCCCTGCCCTCCATGGTCTGTTGTGCTGCCACTGCCCCTCCCGCCTGCCCAGCGTGGTCAACTTGTTGCTTCTGTACCCTCCTTCCTACCCTCAATTATCAGCGTTCATGCCCTTGATCTCTGCCTCCCACCAGTATTCTATTGAACAACTAGATTTCTAACATTCTTTATTTGTTACAAAAGTGTGGCATGCCTGACTGCACTATGCAAAACTGCAAAAAAACAAATGTGTTTTGAACACTTTTGTCATTGGGATATACTTGGGTGATATCTGTGCTATATTTGGGCTCTTATTTCTCTAGTGGCCATCTTGGGAGACTTATTTGTTATGAAGCTCCCTAATTTCGTCATTTACTGCAGTATCCTCTGTAGAAAATACTTTCAGTTTTTCACTTTCCTTCAAGATGGCATTCAGATGTGTCACACTTTTTTCATAAAAATTCAGAATGTTAACACTCTAGTTGCTCATTAGAAAACTCTAATATAGCTGTTGTTCCCCAGTGAGTAAAGTGGAATTCTATGTCAGGACCGAAGGCTAGGATAATGCAGTCCTTTCTTCACTTTTATTTATCAGAGCAAGTTCATAGTTCAACACAGAAATGCTGCAACTCCCATGACGCTCCGTCGTAGCCATGGTAACCGGTAAACCAATCCTGTCCGAGAGTCCATATATCTATCAAACAAGAGCCGTCATCTTTCTTCACTGCTGCAACGTCAGTTAAGTCCTAGCTTCCTTAATGTTCCTTGAGATTGTGTTGCTGGGGATTGCCCTGTGCTTATCGCTAATATCGCTATTGTCGCTGCTATTAACTTGCTGTTAATTGGTGATAATGAACTTTCCTCCCTTTGTAAGGCGTCTTAATGCGCCATAGGCTTCGGCCTGAGTGCTTGCTGCGGTAACGTCCAGAGCTGCTAGGGGCTCACTTTGCACTGCTTCGCGCTTTGTGTGGCACTTGACGATCGCATTGAAAGCGTTTCTTTCCGCTCCCTGTGATCGCCGGTGCGAGTGGGGCTGATTGTACCCTGCCCTCGTGGTCCTTCATCAATTTAGCCCTCCCAACCCTCGATGATACCGCGATTGTGGTAAGAACAGGCTCGGGCTGTCAAAATCATTAACCCCACGTGGGGAGATTAGTGTACTCGGCAGAGCCCGGGTTTTGTACATTTCTTACTGAAATAAATATACTGGAGCACAGCAAGGGGGCTATCCTTGAAGTAGTATAGGGTGATTATTGGTGCTCCCACCTCTAATTTATTTACATTCCTTTGGGGAATAAGTGTGATTATCTAAACTAGCACTGGGCAGTTTGCTCTTCATGTACCCTGTGGAGGACCACGCTTTTGCCCCTTTCCCAGCTGTTGATGAGGTTTGGCCCGCCCAGTGTCACCTTCCAGCAAGTGTTGACAGAATCCTTTTGCAGGCTATTGCAAAGGCTCTCGCTCCCCTGCAGGACAGAGTGGACAAATTGATGGGCCAGGTGTCCAAGGCCCTGGGCACTTTAGGGTATTTAGATGCCGGTCCCAGTAACGCTACCAATGCCTCCTCTTTGAGACAAATGAAGTGTGACGTGGGGTACCTGGAAGGCATCGAAAAACTTAGAGAATCTTTCCGTAAGAGTGCACGCACGCTAAAACACACTCCCTACAGCGAGGATGTAGTACCTGGAGAGCATGGCAGCGCAGATGCCCTGGACATGGATCTCTTCCAGGGATCTCCCCCGTTCAGGGGGGTGACTCCGATGAAGAGGGATCATCTGAGGAGGGGTGCGATTTGGGCAGGCCTAGGCGTAGGTTTTTGCTAATAAAAATGGATCCCAAACTGGGGGAGTTGTCAAATTTAGAAGCGGGAGCGGTGGTGCATGGTAATCTTTTCGGAGACCCTTTTGCGTTAGATAAAGCACAGTCGTCCATAAAAAAGATATTCCCTGGAAAGGTTTTCCATGGGGCCGGAAGAGGCAGGGGCTGCTCCTCGGGCCGCGCCCTCCAGTCAGGCCCCTCTAGAATTCAGGCCCGCCACAACAACGGCTGGAGTGATGGCAGACAAGGGGCCTTCTTCCTTAATAGAGGTGCCAGGAGGGGTAGATCATACCCAGCCGCCAGAGGAGGCATCAGCGCTTCAACAGGAAGTGGTGGTAAGCACTCCCCTTTTTTCCCCTCAAAATCTAGGAGGGAGACTGAGACTATTTGTAAGAAACTGGGAATGGGTTTCGTCCGATCCATGGGTACTCGAGACAGTCAAGGGGTTCCACATAGAGTTCTATGGTTCCCCGATCCAACGAGTAAGATCAATCGAATTTGCAAGCATCACAACTGATAGAGGCAGAAGTACAACTACTACTTTGCAAAGGGGCTATCGTACAAACCTTTCTTCACCCGTTGGGTTTCTTAAGCAATATATTTCTGGTCGAGAAGGACAAGGGCTTCCGACCTGTGATGAATCTCAAAGAATTCAACAAGTGGATAGTCTGCCGTCACTTCAAGATGGAGGGCATCCATCTCCTCAGAGATATGTTGCTACAAGGAGACTGGCTGGTCCATTTGGACCTCAAGGACGTGTACCTAACGGTCCCCATTTTTCCTCCACATCAACATTTTCTGCAATTCCAGTTGCAGGATCAAGTATACCAGTTCCAGTGCCTGCCGTTTGACCTGTCGTCAGCACCGTGGTGCTTCACAAAGTTGCTGAGACTGGTCATAGAGATTCTAAGGACCTGGAGCATCAGGTTGATTATTTATCTTGACAATATCCTCCTGATGGACCAGTTGCTGAACTATATGAACACAACTACTGTGTTACTACAGGACCTGTGGTTTGTGATCAACAGGGACAAGTCCATGCTTCTCCCGTCCCAGTTCACAATTTTCTTGGGGTTCATAGTGGACACGGTTTCTGCGACCCTGAGGCTCCCAGAGGTCAAGATATCCAAAATCAAAAAGCAACTAGCGATGGTAACCAGGAGAGACAGGATTTCCCTTTGTCAGGCTGCTAGGTTAGTGGGGCTCTTATCCTCATTGATTCAGGCAATCTTTCCAGGCCCCCTCCACTACAGGGCCCTCCAACGGCTCAAGGCAGCTCATCTCAGGAAGGGCCTCACGTACTCGGAACTGGTGGAACTATCCTCAGAGGCTAGATAGGAGATAACTTGGTGGCTGAATCACATGGAGGCCCGGTAATGGATTGGCGATCTTCAGGTCCCTTGCAGGACAGGCTGGGGAACCAGCTGTGATCAGATCTCCATCGGAGGTCAATGGACCCCAGAGGAACTGAGGCCCGTATTTATACTTTTTGACGCTAAACTGCGCTAACGCAGTTTAGCGTCAAAAAGTTTAGCGCCGGCTAACGCCATTCTGAAGCACCATGCGGGCGCCGTATTTATTGAATGGCGTTAGCCGGCGCTAGCAGACCGGCGCTGCCTGGTGTGCGTGGAAAAAAAACACGTACACCAGGCAGCGCCGGCGTTGGGAAAAATGGCGTTAGGGCGTCTTAAAATGGGGCAAGTCAGGTTGAGGCAAAAAAATCGCCTCCACCCGATTTGCGCCATTTTTAACGACGCCCAGACGCCATTTACATGACTCCTGTCTTAGTAAAGACAGGAGTCATGCCCCCTTGCCCAATGGCCATGCCCAGGGGACTTATGTCCCCTGGGCATGGTCATTGGGCATTGTGGCATGTAGGGGGGCACAAATCAGGCCCCCCTATGCCCAAAAAAAAATAAAAATAAAAAAAAATTATACTTACCTGAACTTACCTGAATGTCCCTGGGATGGGTCCCTCCATCCTTGGGTGTCCTCCTGGGGTGGGCAAGGGTGGCAGGGGGGGTCCCTGGGGGCATGGGAGGGCAGCTGTGGGCTCATTTTGAGCCCACAGGTCCCTTAACGCCTGCCCTGACCCAGGCGTTAAAAAGAGGCGCAAATGCGGGGTTTTTTGCCCCGACCACTCCTGGGCGTGATTTTTGCCCGGGAGTATAAATACGACGCATTTGCGTCGCAGTCATTTTTTTAGACGGGAACGCCTACCTTGCATCTCATTAACGCAAGGAAGGCGTTCACGCAAAAAAATTACGCTCATTCCTCATACTTTGGCGCTAGACGCGTCTAACGCCAAAGTATAAATATGGCGTTAGTTTTGCGCCGAATTTGCGTCGAAAAAAACGACGCTAATTCGGCGCAAACGGAGTATAAATATGCCCCTGAATCTCCACATCAATTACTTAGAACTCCTTGCGGGTTCATTTGCAATCCGGTCCTTAAAACGGGACAAGGCATCTTTTTGCATCCTATTAAGAATGGAGAACACGTCGGCGGTCCAATACATCAACAAACTGGGGGCACACGATCCAGAGACCTGGCAGAACTGGCCAAGGATTTTTGGCACTATTGCCTGGAGAAACACAGTGAAGGCGGAGTACCTTCCGGGGCTACAGAACAAGGTGGCGTACTGGAACTCCTGTCATCTCAGAGACTACTGCGATTGGATCCCTCGATCTTCCAATCCCTGATGGAACGCTGGTGTCCCTGCGAAATGGACTTGTTAGCATCCAGGTTGAACGCTCAGCTTCCGCGGTATTTCAGCTGGAGACCAGATCCAGGAGCAGGAGCGGTGGATGCATTTCTACAGGATTGGTTGAGATTTCATGGATATGCTTTTCCTCTGTTTCTTTTGATTCTGAGGGTAGCGGTCCAGGTCATGCGACAGAAGGCATTTCTGGTTCTGATTACACCAGTCTGGAAAGCAGAGGGGTGGTTCTCTACCCTGTAGGAGCTTTCGTCGATGCTCCCCTGAAATTACCAGTTTCGCCAAGGATCCTTCAGGATTCAGTGGATTGCAAACACCCTCTAGTGTTACAGGGATGCTTCAACCTCATGACTTGGGAGGATTTCAGGGGACGTTGGCAAGACTTACAACTTTCACAAGACGCTAATGACCTTATCAGACAATCTTGGGCACCAGGCACGATTAAGAGATATAGATCGGCCTGGAATCGATAGTCCCATTGGTGTTTGGAAAGACAGGTGGACCCCATGGGGGCACCTGTCACTCTCATAGTTAATTTCCTGGCAGAACTCCACGTTTCGGGGTTAGCCTATTACACAATTAATTATTTCAGGTCAGCCATTTGAGCAGGGCACAATCAGGTCAACATTGTACCAGTTGGTGAACATTCTAGGGTGAGTAAACTTCTCAAAGGAGTCAGAATGTCCAGACCTCCTGCACCCAGATAATCGGCGTTGTGGGATGTCAATAGAGTCTTACATTTTATTTCATCTTGGCAGGATAATCATTTTCTTTCCAGGAAGATTTCAGTGAAATTGGCTATTCTGCTGTGTCTCAGATCCTGCAAAAGAGTTTCGGGTGTCCGAGATTTGGACATATCAGCAAGGGTTTTTACCTCCGAAGAAGTGATGTTTACTATTTCTAGGAGGACTAAGATAAATACCAGGTCGGTATCCTATCCTAGTTTTGAATGCCATCCTAAGTTGTGTGTGGTGAGGCGTCTTAGAGCATATGAGGAAGTGACGGAGGAGAGCAGACCTCCGGGGGAGAGACAGTTATTGATCACCATAAAAAAAAACATTCATAGCAGTTTCAATTCCCACGATTGCTAGATGGGTTAGGTGGATCATGACACAGGCAGGCATAGATATACAGGTTTTTGGTGCCTACTCTACCAGAGGTGCAGTAGCCTCTAAAGCGATTCAGGTAGGTGGTAGATTGGAAGATATCATGAATGCGGCTGACTGGTCATCCGAATCAGCTTTTAAGAAATTCTATTTTAAACCAATACATCAGGCCGCATCTTTGGTGGTAAGTAAGCTTTGAACTCGCATAATCCTCGCCTCCAGGCCTGACATAGAATGAAAAATTTCCTAGCTATTGTAAAGGAAAGTTTCAATTCTATTAAGGACATGGAGACGAGGATTATCCCTACCTCATACTTGGACAGTATTCCCACCCGGAATTCGGATTCGGTGGAATATTTCATCGATGCATAAGGATGACTGGACATAACATTCACAGGTGTTATATGCATTTTTCTTTATTATGAGATACTGTTGTTGTGGGACAAGGCTAGGGGTACAGTATGTTGAACAGTCTTATTGACAAAGTTTTCATTATTCAGGAATTCTTGGTTATTTAAGGTTAGATGGTTGTAGATGATTATTTAGAAATTATTGTCTTGTTTGCAACTTAAGGAATAACATGATTTAGAAGTGGTTACCTCATAGTTGAGTCTAGAACTCTCACAACTATTTATCTTGCAGGAGATGGAAAGTTGGATTGAGGCCGCTCAAACTTAACTTCCTACAGTGAAGGACGGCTCTTGCTGTGCAGACATATGGACTCTCAGACAGGATTAGTTTACTGGTTACCATGGCTACGGCGGAACATCATGGGAGTTGCAGTATTACTGATGTTTTTTCTGTGTAGAAATTTGAACTTGCTGTAATTAGTAAAAATGAAGAAAAGACTGAATAAACCTCACCTCCGTGTACTTAATATAATTGAAACTTTCCTTCACAATAGCTAAAAAAATTCAGTCTGCTGCTGGTGTTGAAAGTGCATGTTTAAGTCTGCATGTCAGAATGTTTTAATGAAATAGGAGACAGAGATATTTGAGAACTCACTGAAAAAATGTCCTATTCTTTCTTTCTATAGTACTTACCATATTTTCTCAGACAAAATGAAACCCCTCATTTTGCTTTCTTTCTAAATTGGACGTTTTAAGTTTTGCCAGTTTGATTCAATCAAGATGCCACACTTTTGTCATAAGGAAGACTGTAAGCACTCTAGTTGTTCTTTGGAACACTGGGAGGCTGCAGTAGAACACAAGGGAATCATCTGACGGGCTGCTCCTGTTTGAAGTACATTTTACTGAGAATTTCACACCTCATTCTTGTATGGCTAAGAAAGATAGTGTGAATTACAGGAAATATGCTTTCATTTTAGCTTCCAGGGCACCTTCCATAACATCTTTGGGAAAATCATGAGAAAACCGTTTTCTCTCAAACATGATTCATGAAATCACAGCAGAACACTTTTTCACATTGTAAAATCACATTAGAACACACCACAATTTCTAAAATCAGTATAGTACCATTAACAAATGATTTATATTGCAACTAAAAATCACCCTTCATATGTTCTCCTTTTCATAACCCTCAAAGCCTGCCATTCACTACAATGCATTTAAATGAGGTGCTATCATGTATGTTGGTCCCAAGATGGCTGCCAGCACCCCAGGGTTGAAGTGCTGACAGCCAATCAGATCTCACCATGAGATCTGTGCTTAGGCTCCACCCAGATATCTATGTTTCTTTTTCCTTTAATAACTCTAAAACTACTGATTAGATTTACACCAAATAAGAAAAAGCGCAATCTCCTCTCGAAAACCTAGCTTCCTGCCAAATTTGGTGTAATTCTGTTTAGCGGTTCGGCTCTAGTTGTGTCTAACGTTTCCATGGGAATTAACATGGGAAATACATTTTATTTTACCCCCGCCATTTACTGAGCTCCGCTTGACGAATCACCTGAAACTTCCTGTGCACAATAAGAAACAATAGGACATGTTTTGAGAAAATCTCGTGAAGATTTGTCAAAAGGCGCCAAAGTTATAGGCAAGACAAAAAAATGCTTTTCCTATGGAAACTACGTTCTAGCTATAAATACCTACTGGTGAGCGACAGTAGGTTCTATCTATCTATCTACATATATATGTATATATATATATATATATATAAAATGCAAGCGAGAGAGAGAGAGAGGGAGAGAGGGAGAGAGAGGGAGATATTACCTACTGGCGGTTGCCATACGCTATACGCAGGACCATGTTTCCATAGGAAAAGTGTTTTAGACTTGCCTATATCTTTGACATTGTTTGACAAATCTTCGCAAAAAATTCCAAAAAACGTGTTGCAGTGATTCTTGTTGCCCATGAAAAGTTTCGAGGTGATCTGTCAAGGGGGGACAGACAAAAAGGGGGCTTAAAAAAGGTTGTGTTTCCTATGTTAATTTCTTTCGACACGACTATAGGCTAAAAAATTGGA
Source organism: Pleurodeles waltl (assembly GCF_031143425.1). Lineage (NCBI taxonomy): Eukaryota > Metazoa > Chordata > Amphibia > Caudata > Salamandridae > Pleurodeles > Pleurodeles waltl. Next base: position 334,075,786 of record NC_090443.1, read on the forward strand.
CGGAATTACACCAAATTTGGCAGAAAGCTAGCTGTCAGTACACAGATTACACTTTCGCTTATTTGGTGTGAAACCATTCAGTAGTTTTTGAGAAATTTAGGGAAATTCAAATTTGCATATCTCTGGCCGCAAAGTATTCGTGAACAAAGGCGAGCTTGTCCAGGGAAATGCACAGCTCTGACTGGCTGCCAACGCTTCAAACCAGGAAGAGTTGGCAGCCATCTTGGGACCCAGTTTGAGCCGAGTCCCAGAATTTTTTTTAAAAATAAAATAAAAGAGGTCAGGGTAGGGACACCCTGACCCCTTAGCACTGCTGGAGGGGGGGTCCCAGAGGGAGCCCCCAGAGCAAAAAAATATATTTAAAAATTATTTTGCCGCAAGGGTGTTTTATTTTTCTTTAAAAAAATTTCATAATAATTTAGTTAAAAATATATATATAGGGAGCGTGGAGGAGCCCTTAAGGCTTCCCCTGCTGTGTCAGCTAGCCCTTAAAGGGCTTTTGATACATTTTTTAAATTCTAAATAAATAATATTAAAGCTCATGAAGGGCTAGAAATTAAAATAAATAAATAAATAAACCCCCATAGCTCAGTGTGAAGGTCACAGACCTTTACACTGAGCTATCGGGGTTCGAACCCAGCTGGACTCATGATTTCAAGTAAATATTGAGGAAAGTGGCCAACAAATTCTCTAACTACAATCTCGGAAATGTTAACACTCACCCCCACACATAATTGGAGTGAATCAACTCTCTTCTTCCCTCCTTCAGTGTCTCATTGTTCTTTCACGCTTTACATAATTGCTGTATAGCAGGGTATGATGTATCCGTAGCTCCATGCCTCTCGAACACACAACTGAAACACCTAATACTATTTTGAATATTAAAATTAGTTTTGATCACATTCTCATTTTCTTTCTTTTGAAAACATTTTCCTATTATGGCTTTGTTCACGTCACCTTATTACTCCTCTTGTAATGCTCTTGAGAGGAGTCTTTGTTGACCAACTGTTTTATATCTTGGGCCGTTGATTCAAACAGATGAGCGATTCTAATAGTCTTTTACAAAGTTTAGTTTTTTTTTAGTAAATGTTTTTCTTGCACCTTCCTGCAGTTGGTCTTGTGCGCCAACTGTCTATGAGAATCTCATCATGTGATGACCATTTCGAACCACTGCAAATGGTCTGAGCATTGATATATAACTGTCCACAGACTCTCCATGTAAAGGGCCTTGGCCCATAAATATGCTGTTTGGCAACCACTTCATTTATCTTTTTTCCATAATTTACATCTACTTGATTCAAAGCTGTTTCATAGTCATCCAGGTTGTGGTCCTTTCCTTCCCTTACATCATCTGATAGGGGAGGCAAATGTTGGAGAACAATGCGGCCATCTGCTCGTAAGGAATGTATGTCGGAACCACGCCTGCCGGAAAAACGCATGCCTGAACAATGAGGTCGGAACAACAACCTTGTTGTTACCACTAACGCCTTTACCACGAATGCCTTAACAACGATTTTTCGTTGTAAAGGCATTCCTGGTAAAGGCATTAGTGATAGGCATGTATTGTTCCAGCATGCACCCCATCCGGCCCCCCACCCCTAAAAATTACCGCGACACCCCCCACTACCCTCCAAAACCACACCAACCCCCCACCCTTGCCCCTAAAACTACCCCAACCCCCCACCTCCTCCCTAAAATTACTGCAACCTCCACCCTACCCCCAAAACCTAAAACCTAAAACCACCCCAACCCCCACCCTAAAACAACCCCAACCCCCACCCCATCCCTAAAACCTAAACTACCCCAACCCCCACCCCTAAAACAACCCCCATCCCTAAAACCTAAACTACCCCAAACCCTACCCCTAAAACCACCCCAACCCTTGCCCCTAAAACTAAAACCCCAACCCCCCACCGCAGCCCGCACCCCTAAAACTAAAAATACCACGACCCCGACCCCCCACCCCGCCCCTAAAACTGAAACCGCAACCCCCCACCCCGCCCCCTAAAACTAAAAATACCCCGACCCCCAGCCCGCCCCTAAAACTAAAACCCCAGCCCGCCCCTAAAACTAAAAATACCCGACCCCCCACCCCACCCCTAAAACTAAGACCCCCACCCCTAAAACTAAAAATACCACGACCCCCCACCCCTAAAACTGAAACCGCAACCCCCCCACCCCCGCCCCCTAAAACTAAAAATACCCCGACTCGACCCCCCAGCCTAGCCCCTAAAACTAAAAATACCCGACCCCCCATCCCGCCCCTAAAACTAAGACCCCGCCCCTAAAACTAAAAATACCCCGATCCCCGCCCCTCTTACCTGACCTGACCCCACACCCCTGCCCCTAAAACTAAAACCCCAACCCGCCCCTAAAACTTAAAATACCCCAACCCCCCACCCCCGCCCCTCTTACCTGACCCAACCCCCCACCCCCACCCCTAAAACTAAAACCCCAACCCCCAACCCTGCCCCTAAAACAAAAAATACCCTGACCCCCCGCCCCGCCCCTAAAACTAAAACCCCAACCCCCCACCCCGCCCCTAAAACTGAAAATACCCCGACCCCCCACCCCGCCCCAGGACCCTAAAACTGAAAATACCCCAACCCCCCACCCCCGCCCCTAAAACTAAAACCCCAGTCCCCCACCCCGCCCCTAAAATGGAAAATACCCCGACCCCCCACCCCGCCCCTAAAACTAAAACCCCAACCCCCCACCCCGCCCCACTTACCTGACTCGTTGCGTCGTCCTCCTCAGCCGACTCCCTTGTTTGTGCCTTAACCACGCATGTGCGTTGTTCAGCACATGCGTGGTTAAGGCACAAAACAACAAAGTCGTGGTTAAGGAAAGCGTAGTTCTGCTTTTGTTGCCCACGACTTCGTTGTTCCGGAGTCGGCCTTCAGGGCTTTTCCCGCTCGTAAGCAATGTTTAACTTTAGCAACTTTTTGTTTCCTATTAAAAATGTCCCCATCAATCGCTTAGATAAATGCCTCAAGTTCGTCTTTCCTTTAAATCCACACCTCACAGGGATTGCCAGATATCTGCAAAAATACAAAAAGTATAACCATCTCTTCCACAGCCATCTTAAGCAATAACTTTGTGTAATTCTTTGTATGTTTTTAAACATTCAGAGTTGTATTTACTTTTATTTATTTCATTTTAATTCTCATTTCCTTATTAATGTTCCACTGTTTGACTTAAAAATCTTTATTTTCTTCCTTTAGATGCTCAGAATCCTCACGCAAATATGTAGATTGCTCAGCCATATCTGTGGTGTCTCTGTTCTAAAAGTGCTGTTGCCTTTATACGGTGTGACTTTTATTTCGTATCAACAGTAATGTGAGTAGTGTTGACAGAGTTACTTCCCAGCATGTCAACAGCGTTCACTGGTCTGTCAGCAAGAAGTCTAGTTACACATCATCAGTCCTCCCTATCCCACTCCTGACGAACACGAGGAGCCCCGATTCTTAGAAAGCTTTTAGGGCCAGATGTATCAAACGTTTTTGCATTCCCAAACGGTGCGAATCGCAGAAATCGGCCATTTGCGAATGCTAAAACTTGGTTTGCGATGTATGAAAGGCATTCACAGGCCAAAAACAAGGAATCGCAAAAATTGCGATTTTTAGCGAAGCAACATGGTTTTGCATGTCGCAATCTGCGTATCGCAATTTGTGACATGAAAAACCGAATCGCTATTTGCATTTCACAAATTGCAAGCTCGAATAGTGACTCGCAAAAACAGATTCGGTATTTCTTGTCGCAAATAGCGATATGGAGATTGCAACACCCAAAACCACGTCGCTATGCGATGCATCAAAAAATCGCAAAGTGCGAATATTGGCAGAATGGCTTTTTGCACATGCAGTTTACCACGGATTGAAACCAGGTGGTAACCAGGTGCAAGCTATATAAAGAGGCCCAGAATGACTCAGCCTCTTTTCCACAATGGCTGCACTCTACGTCATGGCGAGGAGAAGGAGGATCTTGGCAGGTTTGAGGAGAGGGAGGAGGAGACAGGAGCGCATTTTCAGAGTGTGCATTACCCTTTTTTGACCAGACTGAGGAGGACATTTTTGATAAGTACAGGTTGAGCTCAGCCATGATACTTGACCTGATAGCTGAGCTATAATCCATACTGCAGCGCACAACACACAGGACCAATAGCATACCCACCCATGTGCAGGTATTATGCTCCCTGCACCTACTTGCCTCAGGGAGCTATCAACGGGTCATAGCAGCTCACAGAGTGCCCTCTCTAGATTTTTCAATGCATTTATTAACGCCATGCTGAGCAGGATACACCAGTACATCAGATTCCCCCACACCCCACAGGAAATACAGCAGACAAAAATCGATTTCTACCAGATAGCACAGTTCCCCCATGTCCTAGGTGCCATAGATGGGACACGTTGCAATCTGTCCACCATCGACCACAGAGTATGTGTACCGCAACTGTAAAAAACAACATTCAATGAACATACAGGTGATATGCAATGCCTCCTACATCATAACTGATCTCGTGGCCAGGTACCCAGGGAGCACACATGATTTGTATATCTTTCGCCACAGCGGGATTCACAGAAGACTGCTAGCTGGGGAATTTGGTGAAGGATATCTACTAGGGAATTCCCAAATTTACAATGTTTCATTGATGGCAGTGTGACGTCAGATGGCACAGCTACTCATTATACCCTCTGTTCCTTCCAGGAGACAGTGCCTACGCAGTGCGCACCTACATGATGACGCCCTACCTAAATCCTGCAACACCAGCAGAACGGAGATACAATTCAGGACACAGGGCAACCCGCAAGGTGGTGGAGCGCACCTTTGGCCTGCTAAAGAGTCGCTTCCGGTGCATCCACAAAAGTGGAGGGGCACTACAGTACAGCCCGGACACGACCTGTAGAATAGTGGCCACATGTGCGATCTTGCACAATATAGCTACCACCAGGGGCATACCTGTGGAAATATCGGCGACAGACTCAGATGAGGATCCTATACCACCCCTACAGCCAGCAGACAGGACCAGTGCAGCAGAGGGCAGGCAAAGGCGTGCTGACATCACGCACAACCATTTCAGATATAAGTAATGACAACACCACCTCACTGACATGTATTCCGCTAGTTAGCATCTTTATTATCTTGACTTCAGGTAACATATGTGTCACTAGGACAAAGCAATGCACAATAGGCAGACATGAGCCATTAACAGTGTCACCCTATTACCATCATAGTTTTACTGTATTGCTACATGTGAAAGTAGTCCCCTGTAGCCCTCAATGTCACTTCTTATGACCGCGCATTCCACCTGAGTGCGCAGTGGCCTTGCCAGCACCTCTTCACGGATCCATCACGGGGACTGCAAGACTGCTGAGGCTAGATGACTCCTCAGTATCCCCAACACCCAGTTCGCTGGGTGTAGCACTGCGTGCTGTCAGCATAGCATCCAGAAACGTTGGTTATTTGCACCAATCCCTGTGCAACATCCCTACTGCTATGTGCTGCCTCCACCTGTGCGGCCACAGCACGCCGTGATATCAGGGCAGTTAAGGTAGCGAGACGATTTACGGATCTGCAAAAGCCATTGAACATTCTCATGAATTGCCGTTCGCGCCTGCGGTGGCTCACACGCTCATGCCTGATGTCAGTGCAGAGTTCCTTAATGGCATTTGTCAGTTCCTTGGTGTTTTCCGACGCTGTTTGCTGTCCCTCATGCAGCTTGTAGATGTTTGCATTCAGACACTCCAACTGCTTGTGCAGTCCTCCCATATTGGCATTGTGTGACTGCAACTGCCTGTGCATTGCCCTCATGTTTTTGCATTGCAGGTGCTGCACTTTGAGCAAGGACGCTTCAAGGCCACCAAAGATTGATGGGCCCTCGCCTTCATCTGTGTGCCTGCATCGTGAGGTCTCCTGCGGGGATTTGAGTGACGCTGGGGCAGGGACTGCTGCCTTCCTGTGGATCTAGCTTCTGGGGGTGGTGTGTGGCCTTCATCCGGCATTTCATTGGAGCCCAGGTTCAACTCGTGGAGAGGTAACACCCTTGCCCTGCGTCTGATTGGTGCTATACACAATGACTCACTGGTGTTTGAGTCGGACAGTGGCTGTGTTTCTGCATCCCCCACATTGGCACATTCTGCTGCTGCTGGGCCTGAGCCATCTGCAACGACAATGTGCAGCATGTCAGTTATGTATGTATCACCAAATATTGCACAATGGTAATAAATGTACACTTACATCGTGTCACTGTGAATTGTGTGTGTTGTTCTTCTGTGTGTCTGTATACTTAATTGCTATCTATGTGCTATTTTCAGCTCAGGGTTGTGGACTACTACTCCCATAAGGCATTGTTGTACCTCATGTAAGATGTGGAATGGACTACTTATCACAAAGCTTTGCACTAATTGCTAATTCCTAAGAGGCATTTGTACATGCACATATGGGGATACACATAATTATTGGACTTACCTTTGCTGGTGCTGGGTGTGCCGGAAGTGTCAATGTCAGTGACCCCACTGACAGCTTCTGGAAGCAGTGTGGACTCCACCAGGTCTTCCATGGGGGTGGAGGGTTACTGGGTGGATGGTCCGCCTCCTGTGCTTCTTGCCTCCTTTAGCCTGCTGGCCACCTTCTCCTTGGCACGGGAACGCAGGTCGTACCACCTCTTGCGTATCTCTTCCACTGAGCGCTGCGCAACCCCCACCGCACAGATTTTGGTCTAGATGTCAGCCCAAAATTTCCGCTTCTCACTCTCTGGTACCTGGAGTGAGCTCTTTCCAAAGAGCCGGTCATGGCTCCTGACCACCTCCTCAGTGAGCACCTCCAATTCTTGCTCACTGAATTTCAGCTTCCTCTTTCTCTCTCCCTTCTCCTTCCCATTGCTAGCATTGGCCATGTTGGTGTTAGGTCCTGGCTTGCTCCCACACTTACTCCCTGGGGCTGGTCTGTGACTCTCTAACTGCTACTGTGGGTGTGGTACCTGGAAACAGCATGGGCTGACTCACTTCCTGCTTGTGATGTCATTAGGATGTGCGGGGTAACCGTTTTCGCAATTTGCGATTTTCAAATACCAAATCGCAATTTTGTTTGCGATTCGGTATTTGGACCTCGCAAACTGCATTTGCGAATTTTAAGAAATCGCTATTTCTGACTCGCAATTTTGTTACATCACATTTTGCGTGCCGGAAATAGAGATTTCTTAAAATTCGCTATTTGAGACTCGCAAAGCAAAATCTTGATACATCTGGCCCTTAGTAACACGCTTACTGATCTCTTTAAACACTATGGGCCAGATGTATCAAAAAACCGATTTGCGTTTCTTAAATAGCAAATTTTAAGAAATCGGTATTTAAGAAATGCAAAATGGTATGTATGATTTTTGCGATTCAGTAATAGCAATTTCTTAAAATTCGCAAATGTTATTACCGAATCGCCATAGAGAATCCGACCCCATTCGCACCTATGGGCCTGTTGCGAATGTTTTTGCATTTCCCAAACTGCAAATTCCAGTTAGGAATTCGCAAATTAGGAAATGCAAATCCCAGGGTGCCTGGGGCCTTAGGCCCCCTCTGCTGCACCCCAAAAATATTTTTATGGACATGTGAAGCACACACAACCCTTAGGGGCATGTGTGCGCTACATGTCAATTATAAAAATGCATTTATGATTCATTTTTAAAAGTTGCACATGGTTACCACCAAACTTTTATTTGTGGTAATTGCATTTCCTAAATGCCCAATTTGCATTTAGGAAATGCTTGATACATGTGCTTTGAAAGTCGCAAATAGGAATTATCTATTTGCGATTTCCAATTTAGAGAATCGTAATTTGCGATTCTCTAAATGGGGTCGCAATTTAAAAAAATCGCTATTTTAGCGATTCCTTAAAATTGCTCTGAGAATGCCTTTCATACATTGTGAAAGGCACTTTTGCATTCGCAAATGGCCGAATTTTGCAATTCGCACCGTCTGCGAATGCAAAAAAGCTTAATACATCTGGCCCCATGAGACGTAAAATACCTCTCCATGTCTATGTACGCTGCATAAGTCCTCCACCTCCCCTCCCATCGGTCTGTTTTTTATTGTCTCATAACAGGTAAGGTTTTAGTTTTTAAAATATATATGCTTCCTGTGATTATCGTGTTCTTATATGCATACCCAAAACCTCCATATCCATCCTCCCCAATCCAGTCCTCACTACTGAGATCTCACCTCCTTCTGGCAGACCCTATTCCCTAGCTGGCTCAAATTACTGCCCCCAACATGGCCCAGGTGCCACTACAAGGGGGAAAGTTGGGAAACACACAATCTGTCATTTTTTTCTGCGGATTACCCTGGCTGTCTCAGGTAAAGGGGTGTTTTACTGGGTACTTGACTTTAGGTACTGCCTTAGCGTCCTTCTTTTTCTTTTTAATTCCCAGGGACTCACTACAGCAGTCACGGATTCCCACGTTTTGTTATCACCTACTCGATTTAGCGATCAAGGCGGGCCATGGGGTGCTATATGTGCACAGCGGTTTTCGGAGCGCTCCTGGACTGGCTTTAGCAGTTGGGAGATGCGCTGGCTTTTCCACTCAAATTTGGTTACTGGGTACAGCAATGAGCGCTGAGTTACCAGCATTTGCCCCCCTGTAGCTTTTGTGACACGGTAGGTTGCAGCCCACTTCCGGACCTGCTCTAGCAGTCGGGAGGTGCTCGGGGATTCCCACTTGCGTATAGATATGGATGATGGGGGGTGGCTCCGGTTTACCGGCAGTGCTTTGCTTGCTGAATGCGCTTTCAGTCGAAGTTTGTGGCTGGTCCGGCCTTGTTTTATTCCATTCTTCTTGCAGTTTTTGGGACTTCAGTTGCTTAGAAACTGTCCGACAAGCAGTAAGTCAGTTGGTTTTGGTTCTTGCAGTCTTTTCTATACAGCGTTATGGATCCGGACCCTGGGGATGGCCCAGGCCCCTCCGGTGCTGCTCTTGAGCAGCCCTCCATGCTGGAAATGATTGCTTGCTTGGCAGTGGAGGCTGCTTTTAGGGCTAGGGCAGGCCCTCCTGCCCCTAAAATTCCTCATAAGTTGGATTTAGACAAGACTGTGGGGGATGTTGGTAATTTGGAAGAGGACAACAAACGGGGCAGTTTTGTGCAGGGAGCTGAGCTTTCTGACATTCTGCAGCATTTGCAATCTAATCTGGAATTTCCTGAGGTGGAGGGTGTCCCTGAAGATTATTACTTTTTGGCACAGTATTTGTGGCCAGAATTTGACTCTGTCTCTCTGCATGTTGCTATTAGGAAGGTTTTACAACATAAATGGAAAGAAATCTTGTAGAAGCTTCCTTTTGATGGCGGTAAATTGTTTGGGGTGCAATTGGAAGACATGGTTAAAAAGACTGCCGAAAACAAGAAGTTGCTTGCTCTTTTAAAAGCCTTTCCTATGGGTAAAGGGTCTGCTTACAAGTGTGCTTTTCCTTTTTCATACTCCAAGGGGACATCGCAGTCCTTTCGGGGTCAGGCCGTAGCCAGGGGGGCCCTCACTTTGACAAATCCCAGTTCCAGCCCTCAGCAGTCAGTCCCTCAGGTGCTGCCCAGCAATAGTCCTGACTATCTGCTGGATGTTCCGGTTGGGGGACAGCATTGGCATTTCAGAAAGACTTGGGCTTCCACCATTTTGGATGTTTGGGCGGTTGAAGTAGTCTCCAGGGGTTATCGTTTGGAGTTCTTAAATGTTCTGGAGGATTTTTACAAAGCGAACCGCTACCTAGGGACTCCTTCAAAAGTCAGGCGCTGATGGAAGGGGTGCAGGCGTCGCTACAAAAGAAGGCTATTGTTCCGGTTCCTCAATCAGACTGGGGTTGAGGTTTTATTTAATTCTGTTCCTTATCCGAAATCCTCCAGGGGACTTTCATCCAGTTCTGGACTTGAAGGATTTGAACGGTTTCTTGGTTCATCAGATATTCAAAATACCAACCTTGCAGAGCATGTTTTCGCAGCTCAGTCAAGGTGAGCCTGGCCTCTCTGGATATGCTGGATGACTAACTTCATGTGCCGACCTTCCTCAAGCATCAGAGGTTTCTCTGCTTCACTCTTGGAGATCACCTTTACCAATTTTGTGTCCTACCATTTGGGTTTACTTCAGCTCCAAGAGTTTTTACCAAGCTCTTGGCTCCTGTGGTGGGTATTTTACATTCGGCTGGTATACAGGTGTTCTCATATTTGGAAGTCTGGTTAATTAGTTTTTCTTCTTTTTCTAAGGCCAGAGAAGATGTCATGGGGGTGTGTCACATTCTGCAGAGCTATGGGTTCCTGTTAAATCTGGCCAAGTCCAATCTACATCCAGTCCAGTCGCTCCAGTTCATCGGGGCCCCGTTTTGTATAGACAAGGGGTGGTGTTTCTCTCCCAGACAGGGCTTCCAGGCTTATGGCTCATCTTTCAGACGTGCTCCAGCATCCTCAAGCTTCAGCCCGCCTCTGGTTAAGCAGTCATGGGGAAATGGCTTCCGCCCTGGGCCTGATTCCTTGGAGCAGTTTGCATCTATATCCCCACCATCTGTTGAGCAGGTGTAGTCCCCTCTCCCTGGATTTCAAGTCTATGGTTCCCGTTTCTCCTCACATCAGGACAGAGTTACATTGGTGGTTGGTTTCGGAAAACTTGAAGAAGGGGTTCCAGCTGGCTCAGCCCATTCCTCTGATTATCACCACAGATGCCAGCAAAGTGGTTTTAGGTGCAGTTTTTGGGAACCTCAAAGCCTAGGGCCGGGGGTCCAGGCTGGAGGCACTCAATTCATCCAATTAGAGAAAATTGGCAGCTGTGAGGGAGGCGCTCCTGTGGTTCCATCCTCTAATACAGGGATGTCCAGTGTGTGTTCAAACAGAGAACCAGATTGTCAGAGCTTATATCAACATGCAAGGGGGATGGTTTCCTCCCTTTACCTGTTGGCCAGGGAGATTAGAGCTTGGGTGGAGCTCAACCTTCTCTCTCTCTCCGGGGTGATAATCTTCCAGGGTAGGAGAATGGGCTTGCAGATAAATTGAGCAGGTCTTTCCCGTCTTTAATCTCCCTGTGTCTCTCTCCTCTGTTTTTTTGGGAAATCACTCACAGATTCGGCCTCCCATGGTTGGACCTGTTTGTCACAAAAGAGAATTCACTCCTTCCTCAGTTTTGCTCTCTGATTTCAGTCCGGGTGTGTGGGCAGCGGATGCCTTCTCGGTCCAGTGGCCTCCCGGACTCCTATATTGTTTCCCTCCCTTCCCATTGATCCCATGGGTCCTTCAGAAGATCAGGTAGGACCATGCTCAGGTTCTCTTGGTGATCCTCGTTTGGTCGCGAAGGCCTTGGTTTCCCCTATTGAGAGACTTGGCAGTGGCTTCTTCTTGGATCTTGCCCATCCAGCCTCACCCACTACTTCTGTTGTCTCTGTCTCAGGAGTTTCTCTGTTGGTTGAATCTGGGGGTTTGGCTGCTGAAAGGTTGAGGTGGTTGGCTCTGCATTGTTCCGCAGCTGTGGCAGACTACCTTCAAGGGTCCTGGAGTCCTTCCACTAGGAAATCGTACAATAGACATTGGGGGAACTTCGAGAAATGGTGTGCTCCAAACAGTTGTTGCCTCTTACTTGTGACCCTTTCAGGATTTTTGATTTTTTGAGGGATGGCTTTGTCCTGGGTTTGGTAGTGTCCACCATTTACACTCAGTGGGCGGCTATTCAGGCTGTTAGGAGGGAGGAGGTGCTGTGCGTTCCTCCTTTGGTTTCCTGGCTGTTGCGGAGTGTTTTCCTGCAGCGCCCTGTTATCCGATCCCCAGTTCCTCCCTGGGATTTGACTTTGTTCCCTAATGGTTTGATGGGAGCACCCTTTCATCCCCTGGATTCTGTGGATCTTCAATATATGACAAATAAGGTTGTGTTTTTGTGGCTATTTGTTCTGGGCGCAGGATTGGGAATTTGGGGCTTTGCTTTCTGTCTCCTCTTTCATTCGTTTTTTTCCAGATAAGGTGGTGTTTCTCCCCAGTCCAGTTTTTTTGCCTAAGATTCCTTCCTCTTTTCACTGATCACAGGATATTGTTCTTCCTGTACTCTGCCCTGATTCATTCTCGGAGGAGGATGGTCATCTGCACACGCTGGATGTTCACAGGGCTTTGTCTATTTATTTGCATCGGACCTCCTCTATTTGGAATCTGACTCCCTGTTTGTTACTTTTGGGGTAGGTGGTAGACGTTCTCATCCTTCTACTTCTATCCTCTCTCGTTGTATCTGCTATTTTGTGTGCCTATGATTTGTCTCCCTCTGATGCCCTTCTGAGGTGCAAGGAAGGTCGACCAGGGGAATGGCTGCATCTTGGGCTTCCTTTAAGGGGGATTCCTTGCAATGCTGCCACATGGTCTTCTCCTTATACGTTTCAGTCCCATTATCGTGTTCAGGGTTTTTCTTCTTCTTTTGCAGATCATATTTTGTCTGCTGTTGCCTCACAATTGTGTTTTGTGTTTTTGTATTAAAGTCTTTCCGCATTTGTACTTTGCAGTCTGCTGTGTTATTTTTTTAGGCCATATAATCAATTTGAGTTGCTTTGGAAATTCTCAGTAGTGAGAACTGGATCAGGGAGGATGGACATGGAGGTAATGCTCCCGTTACTTACCAGTAATCTTCATTACTCCAGGTTCAAGTCCTCCCCGATACTGTCCTGAGTCCCCCCCATGAGTCCCCTCCCTTTGGGGGGGATTGATTATATGTGCTTCTTTTTTCTGTGGTTTGCACATTACAGGATGTGTGTTTCCCATCTCCCCCCTTTGTAGCGCACCTGGGTAATGGTGACCATGTAGGGGGAATTAATTTGAGTCAGCTAAGGAATAGGGTCTGCCAGAAGGAGATGAGATCTCAGTAGTGAGGACTGTATGTGGGAGAACTTGAACCTGGAGTAATCAAGATTACCGTTAAGTAACCAGAGCATTTACTTGAGCAGACATGGAACGCAGTGCTCCGCTAGCCATGCGCTCCCTGCTCACATGCTGGGCTGGGATGAAACGCAGCGTGGCAGAAGGGCCATTGCAGGGGTGGTGTTGTATGAGCTCCCCGTGCTGTGTCGGTAAAGCGTGACACAGCATAAAGGCTGCACCAGTTATCTAGAGCCCTGATCTTGAGAGAGGGGAGATTTGGTTTGTAGGGAACGGTACATAAATAGGAAACCGTGGCTATCACTCAGTAGTATTCTGTTGCTTCCTGCTATCATGGAGGCAATAGAATCCACGAGGAACAAAGCCCAAGCTAAAACCTATAACATTGAGCCTCTACAAGTCGAGGATGAGAAAACTCTTCATATTTTCAACCGTGACCTCGAGCAATGATCAGAGAAGCTGTGGACTAAGCTTTAAATGACCCTCACAATAAGAAGCAAAGACTGGACCCGGATGCTGACCAGGATACAAGTCCCAGGGGCAAATATGTGTAAGGCATTGGAATGCAGGAGATGCTCATGCATATTAGAGACACTTGGGTTTGAAAAGACACTACAAGATTAATATTAATTGTATTCACAGTACAGTGTTTCTGATGCGGATGACCTCACTCAACATGATAGGATCGAAAATATAATACTCAAAGAGTGGAAGGCTAGTGCTAAAAGTAATCTCGCTGCTTTCTAAATAAAAGGTACTTACTGGAGAAATGTCGTGAACAATTCCCGCAAATACTCAACGTAAATATAGTTTTCGCTTCTATGCAATCATCTTTATCACTAACTACAGGAGACTCCACTGTCAAATGTAATAGACAGGAAAGTTGAAGGCACTCTAAAAGGAGAGGCTGTATCTTCAAAATGTTCTTTCAGAGCAAGTGCATAAGCATCATATGTTACCCTAGTAATGCTTAAAGACTTTCAGACATTATATGACCATCTTCAGGAAAGCAAGATCAAATCCCGATTTTGCCAAACATGGAATTGACTACAGTATTCCTGTCTAATTAAACTTTCAATAATTTACAGCCAGCAGCTTCTTGAGGTGGGGCGGCAATAGCAGGAAGGAGGCTACTCTGGATGAAGCTGTTGAAGTTGGCAGCTGGCCAGCGGTCCTTGATTCAGAAGCTTCCCTTTTCGGGAACAAAACTCTTTGGTGAAGAGATTAATAACATGGTGCAGAGGTCTGCAGAATAAAAGCAAATCCTAAAACTGTTTAAATTGTTCCAAAGTAAAAATGTGTTGCTTCTATAAGAAGCAGATACAGTATCCTCAAGGGGAGCATCCCATTCGTGGCCGGGCCCGTGTCATGTGGGGGGGGGGCACGTTTGCCTCTAACTCCCAGCTCCAACCCCCTCAGCCACAAGAACAAGGTACCACAATGACTTTATGGCAGTGGGAGGAAGACTGAAGTTGTTTCTCACACAGTGTAACAATCTGATTCATGGCTCTTGGGTACTCTCAATTGTAAAGGATGGTTACAAGGTTCCTTTCAGATTTCCACCTCCAAATCAGTGGTTCTAGGCTACACCATTACCAAAGGACATAGAGTAAAAACCATGCTTCAGGGAGTAGCTTCTTTACTACAAAAGCGGGCTACACTCCTGGTTCCTGTAAACCAGAGGGACCATGGATTTTATTCATACACAATGGGAGGGCATGACTTGTTTTGGATTTGAAGGCCTTAAACAAATATGTGCAAGTGGAGTCATTCAGGATAAGTCTCTCTGCAGACAATAATCCCTCTCATTTCAAAAGGGGATTATCCAGTGATTTTAAACCTTCAGGATGCATATTTTCAAGTCCTGGTCCACCCGGACACCCAGTGATCCCTTAGGTTTGCCAGTGAGAAGAACATTATCAGTTCCAAGCATTACCTATCGGCCTATGCCCCTCTCTGAGATACTTGCACATATGGTGGCAGCTTTACAGTTAAAATGCATGTCTGTATTTCCTTACCTTGACAAGTGAATTTTATGTTTTTCTTCCTTTTATAGGCCTCAAATGAATGTGGAGACAGTATGTTCAACAATTCAGCAATTCAGCAATTCGGGATCCTAATCAACCGTCAGAAGCCCATGCTAACTCCAAGTCTTTAAGTCACTTTCATTAGAGCTTTGCTCAAGACACAAGAAGGGAAAGTGTTTCTTCCACGCACCAGAATCTTGACTCTTCCGTCCCAACTCTCATATCTTTTACAATAACAGCAAGCCCTTAGCTAGATCCTGGCTGGAAGTTCAGGGCTTAATGGCAGTGACAACAGCGGTGGTACCCTGGTCCCATTTTCACTTGAAAGCACTAGTGAATCATCTTCTAGATCACTGGACCCACAGAATTACAAGCAGCTGATTCCAGTGGAACAGCCGATATCACAAGGTCTTTAGTGATGGTTGGTGGTAGACAATCTTCTAAAGGGGGTTCCCTTCCAATTACCTTTCCCACTAATTCTCACTACAGATGCCAGCCTCTGGGGTAGTGGTGAAGTTGGGTTAGTTAGAGAAAAAGGATGAGTGGTCCAATGAACAGACAGCCCTCTCATTCAGCTGATGAGAGTTGTCTTTGGTTTTGGAAGCTATGAAATCATTCCAGTTACATGTGAAGGGAGGAAACGTGGTGGTCAGAACAGACAATCTAATGACGTGATGCTACCTAAATTGCCAGGGGGTACGAAGTGCAAACATCTGAACGAGGTGGCTCGGATAATCTGTGCTTGGGCATAGCAGAATCTGACAGCCCTAAAAGCTGGCTATATTAAGGGGAAGATGAGTAATCAAGCAAAAAGTATGAGCCACAATCTTCCTTCCTCAATAACATTTCAGATATCTCAATGGCATTTCAAATTTGTCTCAAATATGGAACACCTATATAGATCTAATTGTGTCCCTTTAAAATGCTGTCCTTCTAATCTTTTGGATGTAATCTTGGTGCCCTCAGGCTTAGGAAGTGGATACAATGTCGGTCTCGTGATCTCCAGGATTGCTGCATGCTTTTCCATAATGGATCATTACCAACTCCTATTGGATCTTCCCCTTCTTCAACTTCCCATGTGTAGTGTCTCATGAGTCAGCGATGACAGGACCTTTTTGCTTCTTGATGGACTCCGTAAAACTGGGATGTAAGTGTTCAGGTGTGGTGACTATATTTCATGTTTGGAATGCTGAGTTCGCAGTTACATGCAGAGCAATAAAGACATGTAAGACGTCTGCGTGTAGTGTACTCATTTACGAGTACCCATGCTGGGGAGGACGCTACAACTGGCGACAAGATAGAGGCAACATAACCTAAAGATCAACAGAGCTCTCCCAGAGAGTTTGCTGTGGTCCAGCAAACTACTCCTGTGTGCCATACTAGCCTCAGTGGAAGTGAAGATCGACATTTGGCGTATGTGGGGTCAAATCGCCTTTCCAGCCAGTGTGCAGATTTTGAAGATAACAAAAGCTTAATTGAGAAGTCTACTCTTCGGTGGACAGAAACTTGCTAGTAAGGCCGTGAATGCGATAGCCATGAATTGGATACTGCACCACTACGCAACACTGAGCTACAAGTCATACAGTACCACAATGCTAAAGGCAGAAGAAAACAAATACAATGCAAAGAGGCAAGAAAGGTGAAGAACCCATGCAAGAAACAAAGCCACCACTCACTGCTAAAGAAGAAGACGGTGCCTCACAGCCAATGAGTGGATGCGACGACCCCGGTAGTGGCATGCGCCTAGTGCTCAACAAAGGTGCCAGTACAAGTGGGCAGCAGATGCTGCTGGGGCGAGCTCAAGCTCTTGACAGCAGGAAGTTCCACAGGTCATGGTGCTGCTGCATTCGTAAAGCCACTGCCTCCCTTCAATACCACCAAAAAGCTAAATATTGGAGACAGAAACCTATATAGAAATGTTTGATGATTTCATCGATGCACTGGAAGAAACAGATAACAAAAAGATTCACAAATTATCCCAAAATTCTGGCAAGTGAAGGAGTAACAGCGGTAATAAATAAACAGCTGCGAATGGACATTCACATACTGTCAAATCAAAGAAGCTTTAAATCGCAAGTTCAACTCAATGGCGAGGATTGATTATGAAAGATATATTTTCAGTCAGGAACAACAGAAAGCTGGTGAATGAATCAACATATATGTTGAGAGACTTGACACGGTCAGCAAACACTGAAAGTTCAATTAATTCAATTATGAAGAAGCCATACATATCCGAGTTATCAATGAATGTCTGTCACATTCATTCAGATGACGAATGCTGAGAAAAACCCTAGCCTGGAGTGAGTTCTCATGGCTGGCAGAGCTGAGGAACAAGCTGATTGACAAGCTGCTGACATGGAGGCCGAAGGTGCTCAGAATGAGTCAATCATGAACATGAAAAGTAAGCAGAGACACAAAACTGAAGGGCACAAAGTGATATCTCTAAAGAAAAAGAAACTGTGATTTAGATGTTGATTTTCATTTCCACACAAAGGTAAATGTCCCACCATTGGACAATTATGCAAAGGCTGTGAGAAGGAAAACCATTTTGTAATGGTTTACAAAGTGAAGAAAAAGCTAAATGCATTATGCAGAGAAAACAAAATTTATGCCGGGACGTTCCAGAAGTGAAGTTCTACCCAAGCTTAAAAGGCCAAGTGGCAACATCAGCTGAGGCAAATTGATACTAAAGGAAGTTGATCGCCCTCTAAACCTTTATCCAAGGGTTCTTCAGTTTCATTGTCAAGTGACAGTGAAGAAAACGGATGTGCAATATCGATGTTTATCTCAGAAAGAAGTGCGCATGTCGAACTGGCAGCATGCAAAGAAGACTACAAGTCAAAGAAAATTCAATGAGTAAAATCATAAACGTCATTAAACATTGTCTGAAAATTGCACTACAGGTAAATGGCTACTCAACACCTTTTATTATAAACATTATGGGCCTCATTATGACTTTGCCGCCACTTGCCAATGCCATACCGCCATCAGGTCACACGCGTGGCCTAAACCCTGCCGGCCCTATTATGGGTTCCCCGCTGGGCCTGTGGTCATAAACAGTGTTTCTGCCCGCCAGCCCAGCGGGGAACAGGGCCTTAACATTGCAGCCGGCTCCTAGTGGAGCCAGCTTTAATGTGGCGGTGCAGCAGCACCTGTTGCGCATTCCATTACCCGTAATTCGGGCAGTGGAATGCGCGATGGGGCTGTGCATGGGCCCCTAGGGGCCCCCGAGTCCTCCATTCAACCAACCTTACTATGGCGGTGTTTACCGCCATGGACAGGCTGGCAGATGGGGACTCGTAATCCCCAGGTCAGCACTGCTTGCAGCAGTGCCCTGGCGGATTACAACCACCGGAACCGCCAGGCTGCAGGCTGGCGGCAGCCTGGCAGTGTCGGTGGTCAGACCACCACCGTGACCCATCATAATTACCCTCTATGCCTCAAGAGAAATGCAATGAACTGTCTCCACTGCACCGTCTCACACTGTCTAAGATTAAAGTGTATACATGGGCAGCATCACCGCTATTAAAGAGTTAAGGTTAATTTGTAGGAATCATGAGACACAAACAAACAAAGGTATAAGCATCCATTCACGTTCTTCTAGATACTGCTTCAAGTGCCTGTATACTCAGTTTCAATACTGCTGCTCATATGGGACTGATATCTATGATCTACAACATGAAAGCTCATCATTAAATAGTAAGCCAGTTCCTATTGTTGTTTCATCGATTAGGAAAACTTAAGACCATGAAAATGAAACTGTAAATCAATGAGGACTTTCATTCTGTTGCTCAAAGACATAGACATAAACAAATTGCGTTTCATCTACAAGAAGCTGTTGAGAAAGAGCTTGAGACATTGGTAAAGCATGCTATGATTGATGGATCTACTAGTCCAACTCTATAAATTTCGCCCATAATGGTAGTGCCCATTAAGTACAGTGAAGGAGCTGTAGGCATCTGTTAGAGATCTCAGGTTTGTACCTATTACTTGCCCAGGACCAGAAATATGCCCCTCCCAGAAACATTCTGTATTCCCAAAATAAACTTGAAAAACAGAAAAGATTTTTGGTGGGGAGATAAGGAAGAGACTGCACTTTCTGGTCTTCAGGTTGCTATTCTCTCTCTGCTTTGAGTCTATGCTTCTGTCCAATTGGTATGTCGGATATTTCTTTATCGTGAAGACTCATCAAACTGCAAGAAACACATAACGTCAATTGCACACCTCTATGCTATTGCCCAATCATATAATATGTATGTGTAACAATCTTATTTATCTCTAAAACATAACATACCCCTAACAGCTATGGCTTCAGCTTCTCTTCTAATGTATATTTATGTAAATCTTGCAAATATTACTTGATTTTCTCTTATTGTTGATATATTTGCTTTCAGAGATCTGTATTTCTGAAAATAATCTAATGAATTCTTTCTTTCATGCACTCTTTTAAAACATTTAATGCTCTTCAACTTTTCTCTTTACAGAGAATACTTGCGTGCCCCTCTGAAGAACCTTCGACAAGATCCATGGAAGAGAGAAGCGAAGTAAGGATCGTTATGTCGGCTGAGTTAAGTAAATGCTGAATTTCGGTGTTCTTTGATTCTTGTGTTTTCGATTCCTTGATCTTCTATTTTCAGTTCTCTTTTCTCTAGTTTATTGTGACTTTGAATTTTCCCAAGAGAGTGCTCTGAGGAAAGACATTTTTCTCTTAGGCCAAGTCTGAAACTGAGATACTAAGCGTCTCTAGTTGCCAGTGGTTTGCACCCTGTCCAAGTAGGGACCCTCACTCTAGTCAGGGCAAGGGAGTCACGCAGCTAAGATACTCCTGCTCACCCCCTTGGTAGCTTGGCTCAAGCAGTTAGGCTTATCTCAGAGGCAATATGTAAAGTATTTATACACACATACATGGTAACACAGAGAAAACACCACAAAAGGACTCAACACGAGTTTAGAAAAATAGCCAATATTTATCTTGGTCAAACAAGACTAGAACTACAAAAATCCAACATACACAAGTCAAAATATCTCTTGTTAAAGGTTTAAGCAAGTCTTAATCCACAGGAATTAATGGATGTATCTCTTTAGCACAAACTACCTGGGATGCATCAAAAACAAAGACGATGCAGGACACAGGGAAGGTGAGGCACCGGGAAAGCAAAGCGATGGGTCGGGGAGCTGATGAGTCAATTCTTTCCTCGCAGGTGAGACAATGCCTGGGTTCCTTACTGGCAGGGGAGGTGATGTGTTGATTCTTTCCTTGCAGGAAATGCAATGCGTCGATTTCTGGACACAGCCTTGGTTCCTTACTGTGGTGCAGGGTCGATGAAAAATTGGCATCCAGGGATGATGCATGGAAAATCCAGATGCGCTCTGTTGATGGGACAGTGGTGAAACGGGCTCTACACCACTTCTGCAGCCAAGGGACAGGCGCTGCAGTTTTTTCAGCTGTAAGACAGGCACTGCATTGATTCTTCTGGCGCTGTGGGCTGATGCATTGATTGTCTCCTTCAGATCACAAGCTCGTATATCCAAGGGCCCAGGGACTGGAGTTTGCACAACTTGGCAAGTTATGACTCTGTTAGGACTCTCAGCAGAAGAGCCCCGGCACTGGCAGATGAAGTCTTTGATGCCCCTGAGACTTCTTAACAGGAGGCGTGCTCAGTCAAAGCCCTTGGAGAACCTTTGGAAGCAGGATGTAGCAAGTCAAGTCCAGTACTTTCACACCCAGGACAGAAGGAGAGGTAGCAGGCCAGCACAATAAAGCAATAGGCAGAGTGGCAGTCCCCCCTACAGCATCCAGCTCTCTTTCCTGGGAGAATTTCCTCAACTCAAAAGCATTCTAACTATGTGGTGACAGAGGTCCAGTACTTAAACCCATTTCTGTCTTCGAAGTATGCAAACTTCAAAGAGAAGTCTTTGTAGTGCACAAGACCCTGCCTTTCCCTGCCCTGGCCCCAGAAACACTCTAGGGGGTTGGAGACTGCTTTGTGTGAGGACAGACATAGCCCAATTCAGGTGCAAGTGTCAGCTCCTCCCACCGCTCTAGTTACGGAAGACCCATCAGCCTGGTTTTGGGACATCAGGATACATAGGGCACACCTCAGCTCCCTTTGTATATCTGAATGCACAAACAGTCCATCCTGACCCAGACGTGTATGTAGCAGATGGGAAGAATCACAGAATGGTTAAGCAAAAACGATGCCCCCATTCTAAAAGTGACATTTTTAAACTCACAGTTCAAAAACCAATGTCACCGAAATATGTTTTTTTAATTGTGAGTTCAGCGACTTATACCCCCATAGCTCTATCTGCTCCTAATGGGAAATGACATTTAAAGGATATTTCAAAGTAAGTCTTGTGTTACCTCTTGGGAGAGAGTCCCTACAATAGTGAAAAACTAAATTAGTAGTATTTCACTATCTGGACATGTAAAACACACCAGTACATTTCCTACCTTTTATATACACTGCACCCTGCCCATGGGGCTGCCCTGGGCCTACCTTAGGGGAGGCCTACAGGTAATAAAAGGGGAGGATTGGGTCTGGCAAGTGGGTACACTTGCCAGGTTGACATGGCAGTTTAAAACTGCACTCACAGACACTGCAATGGCAGGGATGAGCCAATTTACTGGGCTACTCACGTGGGTGCACAATCAGTACTGCAGACCCAAACGTAGCATTTAATTTACAGGCACTGGGCACACACTGTGCACTGTACTAGGGACCTACTAGTAAAATAAATATGCCAATCATGGAGAGATCAATCACCAATGCATATTAGACAGAGAACATATGCACTTTAGCACTGGTTAGCAGTGGTAAAGTGCCCTGAGTCCTAAAGCCAACAACAGGACAGAAAAAAAGTAAGTAGAAGAAGGCAAAAAGTTTGGGAATACCCCTGCAAAAAGGGGCAGGCCAAACACTAGGGCATTGTTAAGGCAAGGAGAGACACTACTCTTCAAGACATCAACTCCATATCAAGACGCTAATCACTGTACCTTAATACTTCAACTCGGAACTCGAGACACTAAGGAGCATATTTAAGAGCCCCTAGCGCCACTGGAGTGTCACTTTTCATGAAGCTCCGGTGGAGCAATGCCCTGCGCCGTATTTACAAGGTGGCATTAAGCCACTTTTTGTGGCTGAACGCCACCTTGTAAATACGGTCCCTTTACACGTAGCCCTTTGAGTGGAAGGGGCGTGCAATGGGTGTTGCTGTGGGCCTGCCACAGCAACACCCATTGCATTTTGACGCTGCCTCAGATTTATGAGTTTTCCTAAACCTGAGGCAGTGCCAAAATCTAACACCACCCCAGGGGTGGCATTAGCAAGGCGCAACGAGGAGGAATACTTTTTTCCTCCTCATTTTTTGCTTTTTCTATGTGTGCTGCATTCTGCAGAGAGTGGATTTTTATGTCAGGTGAGTTATGTAAATGTCGAATTTCTGTGTTCTTTGACTCTTTTCTTGTGTTTTTTATTCCTTGTTCGTATATTTTCAGGTATCTTTTCTCCAATTTATTCTGACTCAGAGTGCTCTGAGGAAGGACACTACTCCCTTAGGCTATCTCTAAAACTGAGATACTAAACGTCTCCTTGTTTTCAAACTCTCACTGGGCAGAAGGAAGCTAGGGAATCGTTAAGGCGAGGAGAGACACTACTCTTCAAGATGCCAACTCCATACCATGACGCTAATCACTGTACTTCAGTACTTCAAATCGGAACTCGAGACACTAACTGTTTTATCCTACCTCTGAATGTTTCCTTCAGGAAGTGCTCAGGGCCCACGACGAAAGGCTAATATGACGGATTTTGGCGACGCCACTACCCTGACTAAAACTTTCAAGATGGAGCACTAGAACATAAGGTGCGCATGGGTTAACTGCTTCAGTAAAGTGCGCCGCTTCTAGGTCAGCATGTGCTTCACATTCCATTCTGAGCTACAGGAATGAATGACTAGAATGCAGCAGGGAAGGCTGTCTTAGCGGGCATCTTAAGGTTTCTCGGGTACCATCTATTTTTCCATCTATTTGCCTTTGTCCTTTCTTTAGATTGGTTTCTCTTATTGTAAAGCAGAGCACTGACCGTTTGTGTGTTAATCTTGGGGATTCTTTGTGGGATCCTGACAGCATGTTTGGATATGCGTCAAGCTAACAAGGCAATTGAAAAGAACGACATCCCAATCTGCACACTGCCAACATGATCCACGGGTGGTGGAATTTAATAAAATATCTGCTTGTCCATGGGACAGGTTGCTTCTTAAATCTACTTGTCCTGTAAAAAAATCTACTTGTCCCTTTGGTGCCATGTAGTGCAGCGACAGATTATGGCAGCAACTTCATTATGATAATAGCCTCTGTGATTATGCCAGAGCTACTACTGTAGTAGGGCTTGAATACTTGCAATATCAAAGCCCTATTATAGCAATTTCCTTATTTTGCCACCTTTCTACATACAGGGGATGGAGGAAGCAGTAAGCAATAGTTCCAGGGTTGGAATGTCTTTGAGTCTAAAAACCTACTAACTTTCATGTTTTAAGGATTTTTACCAGCTCTTCTCTAATCTTTTTCCATAATGAGGAAGGTTGGAAATGTACGTCTGACAATGGCAGAAGTAGATGTTTTTCCAGGGCTGTGAAAAAAGTGGCTGGAGGGAAAGTGAACTTGTAAACGCACAACAGATTTTCCCATGAGCAAGTCTACACATGCATATTTGCTTGTGCTACAATACAGTTCGCCAATATTTTCTAGGAGTACGATTTCCTGGTCTACTTCTGTAAGTTCTTGTGCATTTATGAAAGCCACTAAGACATATACCATAGGTGCACTTTTGTGACTTTCTTTAAAAATTGGGTCCCTAATTAGAACGAGTGTTAACAAAGACATTTTGTTTTTGTTAAACTGCTATTTCTCTATCAGCTGGCTTTACTGCGAGTTTTCGCATTCTACTTTTCCACAAGGAGCATATTGGCACACAAATTAGTTTTGTTCAGTGCCAAGAACTACTGTGGCAATTACTGGCATAACGAAACCAGAGGGCACCCCCTGCAAAGAACATGGTACCCCCCACTCTAGACTCACACAGGGCAGGTGCTGTGCTGAGGGGTCCCTGATGAGGGGCTGCGGGCCCTTGTTGTGCCACTGGTGGCAATGTGTGCTTTTTGAGACCAAAAACTGTTTTTCTTTTTGCCAGTGTTTGTTACCACGGTGAGGGCCTGGCAGCTCCCACAACAATACAGTGTTACAAAAGCCTTGTCAAAACAAGACTTCATTGACCTAATCAAAAGACTCACAAAAAATGTTGGATCTGTTGGCTTTGCCAGTGCTTCTTTGTTATGCTTCCCACAATCTTGTTGAAAATGGTTACACTGATTTTCCACTAGAAATACTTTTTGGAAATACTAGCATGCATCAACACATTTTACTAAATGACGCTTCAAAGAAATAGGACCTAAAATTTCATAGTAGCAAAGCATTTGTTTTCCTACTTGTGTTTTTTCTGAACATTTTATTTTGAAAGCAATGAATCCTCACTCTAGTTTACAAGCTTCTGCAAACATTTGCATCTAATCAGAGAGCATTCTGGGAGCATTATACTTAGCCTCATATTGCTAAGCTTTTCAAAAATGTGTACAGCATTAACATATGGACACACATATTATCTCAACTGCAGACAGTTCCCTTCTCTGTAAATTGGCAGCCAAAGGGTTTGTGCTGCACGGGGCTGGGCCTACTTGTCCCAAGTACTAAATAAACATGAAAACCCGTTGCCCTTGACAGCAAACAATGTGTCCTGGTGTCAGGCGATAGGAATTCCACATCCCTGTGATCAGACAGCTAAATGGTGCCAAAGTCTTCTACCGATTTGATCTGAACAAAGGATATCAAGAAAGAAAATTGCAGGTACATTACAACATTTTCTACCCATATTGGTTTGTTCAGATACAAACAATGAAGTTTTGGTGTGTCATCAGCTACACAACATTTTCATGGCGTCATTCAACGTATCATCTAACCTGTCATGAATGCTTTTAATTACAGTGATGACATGTTTTTCAGAGCTACTCAAAAGGAGCGTAATAAAGCTCTTACACAGGTGGGTTGTTTACTTGCTGATGCAGGTTTAACATTGAATGCTGAGTAACGTGAGGGTCACAAAACCAAACATAAATTCTTTGGCCATATCTTTTCTGATAGGGGCATGACACTGGCTACAGCTAAAGTACGAGCCTTGTCAGCCACCCATGTTAACCTTCATTCCTTGGCAAGGCCAGTTATTGTTCCAGATACATACGTGGCTTTGCCACAGTAAGTGCTCCCTTAAGAGACTTAACAAAAAGAAATGCTTCATTTTACTGGTCACACAAATATAAGAAAAGTTTTAAGAAAATCAAACATGCAATTGAGAATGTCTGAAATGACCTACTTTAGTCTGAAGCTTAATAAAGAGATTGTTGTTGACGCAAGCACAATCAGGATGGGTGAGGTCCTTGCCCAACACAATGGACAGCCAAATGCTCAAGGGCATATTGTGGCATACGCAAGCTGAAGTTTGTCACAAGCTGAACATGCCTATTCACAACCTGAGAAAGAGAGTTTAGCAGTAGTGTGGGCTTGTGAACATTTCCACTATTCTTATGTGGAAAACCTTTCATTCTTGTAACTGATCTTCAAGCATTGCTTTTCATTTTAGGCAAACCAAAAGCTAAGATGCCTCCAAGAATTGAAAGTTGAGGCTTGTGACTACAGGGTATGACTACACTATTGTGCGTCAACCAGGGAAAGATCAAAACAGTGACATGTTGATACTAAAGGACATTACTGCACATCAGTCCAAGAAACAGCACACTCAACCTCTCACATGTGACAGCGAATATCAGAAGTTCAAAAATGTAAAAGACAAGCCGTCCATTACTCAGGAAAGTATTGTCTTAAAGGTTCGAGAACTATCAAACCAGATAGTCTGCAACAACAAATAATTGAAGTGGCCCATGAGGGACACTGTGGAATTGTTGCCACTAAATGAGCTCTCCGAGACCGAGTTTGGTTACCTCTGCTTGACAAGAGAGTTGAAAGAGAGTTGAAGGCCTGTCATTTGTGCAATTGCTTATCTCCCAAAATCACCCAACATACCCTGAACATGTTGGATTTACCAAAACATGTACAGGAGAGAATCACTATTGATTTCTTTGGTCGTCTTGACAATGGACATCACCTGAAGGTGAATATCAATGAATGCTCCTGTTTTCCATTAGTAGAAGTTATCTCATAGATTACCCAAGAAAGAGACATTGAGAGGTTAGATGGCACTTTTGAAATATAAGGTGTTCCTTCAATTCTAAAGTCTGACAATGACCCGCCTTTTAACAGTCAAGAATTCCAAGACTTTTTTAATCATCTTAATGTGAAGCATCAGAAAATCACACTTCTTTGGCCACAAGCAAATGTTGTTGTCAAGCGCTTTATGAGCACACTTTAAAAGACTGTCCAAGTGTGCTAAATTTAAGAATCCTGGTCTGACGTAAGCTCTCCATAGTACTCTTTGAGCTTACCGTCTACTTCTCTTTTAACAACAGGTGAAAGCCCTGCCACCCTGATGTTGCGGAGAGCCATGATGACGAAGTTACCACAATGGACCAACAAGAGATCTACAATAGATGGTAAACTTCATTGAACAGACTTGTGCCGCCAACAAAAGATGAAACCACAAGCTGACAAGCACAGATGTGCCAAGAACATTATTTTCAATGAAGGAGATAAAGTATTGGTACGACAACAGAGAGAAAGCAAATCTGATGCTCCCTTTGATGCTGAAGTTGTGACTAGCAAAGGATACATGGTGACTGCCCACCATCCTGGAAAGTCCATTATGCAAGATTCTTTGCACTTGAGGCATCTATCTCATCATTTGCCAATTCCTGATGTCAGAGATGAGACTGGTTCGATTGAGACTGCAGAAAGCGCTCTCACTGAATCTATCCCTACATCACTATGGATGCTTCTCTTCTCTTGTCACAGCCTCAGAGGACCATCTGGGTGTTTGGTCAGAGCTCCATGACATCTTATAGAGGAGTTGCAATGTATATATATATATATATATATATATATATATATAGATATAGATATAGATATAGATATAGATATAGATATAGATATATATATATTAAAACCCTTTCAGGGTTAGAGTGACTGAGGCTGGGGACAGGCTTTGTCATCTATATATAGAGTCCTGCAAGTTGAAAGGAATGTTCTAAGGTCTCTGTTGTGCTTTAAACAGGTAGCAGCTGATACCCAGTCTTCTGGGGAAACCCTCTAAGTCTCTCATCACATAATAAACATTGGGTAGTGTTCAGAAAATGGTGTTCACCCAGATAACAAGACCTCACCACTATCAATCCTTTCCAAATCTTGGAATTCTTGAGAGATGATTTATTGAACAGGTTAGAGCATGCAACATTATCTACACAATGGGCAGTGGTAAAATGCTTTTAGGAGTTCGATTAGTGATATTTCAACTATTTATCCCTCAGTTTCACGTTTACTCAAGCATTTCAGACTTAGGAAACCAGTGGTACCTAATCCATGTAATTTTGGGATTCATCAATTGGCTTGGGAGGTTTACAAGAAGCTCTTTTTTGTGTTTTTAAACTCTTTTTTTGAATTTTCAACCGGTGCATACCAGATCAAAAAAATGTATATAGAACAGCACTATACTTTGGCACTAAAGGTAGAGAGAAGGGACAACAATGAACCCCTCCTCCCCAAACCTCCCACAGACACTCTGACATATCCTTAAGTATTTCTAGGTTTGGTCTCAATTCTCCAGCATATGAGCCCCAATCCCACCCTCCCATCCATCCATAGATTACAGTCCTTGTCGAACTCCAGTGGAACCACAGTCAATACCTCCCTACATAGATAATGAATGGTACGTCATCCAAGTGCACCATACCCTTCCAAACTTTCTTGGACAGCCTCTGTTTGTGTATGGTACCTTTTCTGCCATCATAAAGCCATCCATCCCTCTCCTCCACATGTCTACCGTGGGACCAAGCTCTGCTCCCCACATACGAGCGACATCCCTCTTAGCCACCACCAACCCGAGATTGCAGAATATGAATTTTGCCCTGGGCACATCCACATCATTGGGAACTCCAAGGAGGATAAATTTGGGGTCAAGCGGGATCTGCTCGGAGACCACCCCCTGCAGTTCCCCCACGATCCTCACCCAGTATTCGTGCAGTACAGGGCAACCCCATATGGTATGGAAAAAGGTGCCAATCTGCCAGTGATCGTATACAGTTAGGGTGTTGCGCCCGCCCCATAGTATGCAGACACTGCCTATCATAGTAAACCATATGAAGGATCTTGAACTGAATTAATCGCAGCCTGGACCCAGTGGCTACTTATCGGGAAAACATCAATGCTGCTTCCCAGTCTATATCCTCCATTTCCCCTAAGTCAGCCTCCCACCGGCTGCGTAAGGGTGTCCGGCATGTTATTATTAATGATCCTGTATACCACAGAGATAGTTTTGACATTTAACTGCTCTATCAATAGTCTAATTCCAACGGGGCGTATTCACGGAATTTCCATCCCTGGGAGGCCCTCCGCCCTCCAAGCATGCCTCAGTCAAGCATAGTAGAAGAACTGCGTCTTGTTGAGCACAAACGCGTCCCGTAACGATTCAAAGGACATGAGATTCCCCCCCTTCCAACACATCTCCTAAATTGGAGGTTCTAATATAATCCCATGCTTCGAATCCGGTCAATTTGCCAATTTCCAGCAGCCAGCCACCCTCCCACAGGGGGGTCATCCTGGTGGGTCTGCGCATCCATCCCAGCACCCTGGTGACCCTAGACCAAGAGCCACATGTGTAGCGGGCAGGAGCCGCCTCACTCCCCCACCTCCATATAAGTATTGAAAACAGGATCCTCCCTCCCACTGCAATCTCTCCAACCTAAAGGTAGGATGATCACCGGGGGCAAACATCCAGTCGTTAACATTGATCAGATGCATCGCCCAATAATATGCTTCGACATCCAGCAGGGACAGGTCCCCACTATAGTGATTATGTTGCAGGGTGTTGAGCACAATTCGCAGATGCCTCTTCTCCCATAGGAAAGTCCGGACATCCTGCTCCAGGGCCTGGAAAAACCCCAGTAGGATCTGGTAAAATGTATTTTGTAAGACATATAGGGGGTCATTATGACCCCGCGGTGATTGCAAATGTAGCAGTGTACTGCCAACAGGCTGGTGGTACATACCGCCACATTATGAGAATGGCTGGTTGGCTGCAGCCAACCCGCCACTTCTCCACTCATACCGCCATGGAGGTATCAGCCGCTGGGCCGGAGATGTCAATCTCCAGCCCGGCGGCTGGCATAATACCACCGGTGGCATTATGAGTCTGCCTACCACCATGGTTTTCGTGGCGTTAGCAACACCACGAAAACCATGGTGGTAGGCCCTACCAGTGACAGGGAATTCCTTCCCTGTCACTGGTAGGTGGCTCCACCACCCCCCAACACTCAGAGAAACCCCCCACCCCCCTACATCCAAACTCCCCCACCCCCTCTGATCCTCACACTACCGCCACTTCCTTCAATCCTCGCACTCACCCCTCCACCCTCCATACACGCACAGACCCGCAGACAAGCACCCTGCATACACTGGCATACACTTATTCATACACGTATACTTCCAGACATGCTTGCACACATTCTTACACACAATCACACTGACATGCAGACACGCACTCACTTCACCATTCTTACACGCATTCACTCACATGCATACACCCACGCAAACAACACAACACACACAGACGCATCAACACATGCACTCACACACTCAGACACACACACAACACCCCCCTTCCCTGTCGGACTTACCTTTTTGGAGGAGGTCTTCCAGCAGGGAACGGGAAGGGGTGCTGCTACTGCCAGCAGCACCCCGCCAGCAGAACACCACCATGCCATATCACAGGTCATGATACGGCTGCTTACCACCATCCGCCACTATGATCACTGCCGGATTTTCACCCTTCTTGTGGCGGAAGTCCAGCAGTGATCATAATACCGCAGACAGATGGTAGCTACGGTGACAGTATGTTGGTGGCCGTCAACAAGGCTGTAGGCGGTTTATACCACCATTGTTGTAATGAGGGGCATTATAACTTCGGTAGGGGGAAATCATCTTAAACATGGGCACCCTACCCACCAGGGTAAGTGGGAGACCCCCCCAACGCTCCATTTCAGCTCTGCACATTCCAGTCACCCTGCCCAAATTACAGGCATGACAGAGGTCCGCCTTAAGTGTCATAAATATGCCAAGGTACTTGAATCCCTCACTTGAATATTTTAGTTGACCTGGAAGGCAGTGAAGAACCGTGTACTCCTGTGGGACGTATAACACTGATTTATCCCAGTTAATCTGGTACCCAGAATAACTCCAGTATTCTGCAAAAATCTGAATGAGTCTCGGCAGAGAATCTAGGGGTTTAGCCACATAGAGAAGTATATCATCTGCATATAAGGAGAGGCCTTCCTCCTCCCTTCCCTCCCCCATTAGCCTGAACCCATACAGTTCGGGGTGGGTACGGATCCTACATGCTAGGGATTCTATGGTGAGGGCAAATAGCAAGGGGGACAAGAGACATCCCTGTCTGGTGCATCTTGCAATAATAAACTCAAACAAGAGGGTTCCATTAAACCTGACTGCTGCCACCGGATTACAGCAGAGCAGCCGCACCGATTCCCGGTATCTGGGGCCCACCCCGAATCACTCCAAAGTACACTATAGGAAGCGCCAATGCACAGCATCAAATGCTTTTTCTGCATCCAGAGCCAAAAGTATGTGTGGGTCCGAGCATTGCCGGATGGTATGTATACAGTTATGTGTGCGCTTCAGATTATATCTCGTGGACTGTCCAAGCATGAAGCCAGATTGGTCCCTATGAACTAAAGGGGTTGTAACTCCCTGAAGGCGCACCGCTAGTACTGTGGCAAGCACTTTCACCTCTACGTTAAGGAGGGATATCGGTCTATAGGATGCAAAGGACGTTCTAGGTCGGCCCTCCTTGTGAAAGACCACTATTTCTGCTTTCCTCAGGTCCGGGGGAAGTGTGCCCTGGCTTCTTGCCTCCAGGAACATAGCAAGGAGATGGGGGGGCCAAAAGATTGCCCAGCCTCTTGAAATGCTCTGCTGAGAACCCATTAGGGCCTGGGGCTTTTCCTGAGCACAGCTCGGTCATGGGCGTTTTAACCTCTTCTAAGGTAATATCCCCTTCTAAAGTCGCCCGGGACTTGGCATCTAAGACTGGGACCACTATGCCTTGTAAGTATTCCCTTATGTGGTGTGAATCCTGTAGCTGGCGTGCCTGGTACAAGGCCCGATAATAATCATCGAGGGCCCCTGCAAGTTTTGTATTCGAGGAAACCGAACCCCCTCCTGGATCTCCACCTCATCTACCCAACTCGCTTCTATTTCTTTCCTAGCCAGCCAAGCCAGGAGTTTCCCTGCCTTGTCTCCCATTTCATACAGCCTGTGTTGGGCACTGTGCAATCTAGCTCTACTTTCCTACTCCTCTGCTTCTCTATATTCTGCTGTAACGAACTCCAATTGCCGAAGGGCGGGAGAGGCTGGAACCTCTGCCAGGGTCCCCTCTATTTCTAGGAGTTGCTGCTCATATTTCTCCAGCGTTTCAGACCCCTTTTCCCTCTTCCATGCCACTAAGTTTGGTGCACTGTCCAGTATCATTGTCTTGTATGCCTCCCAGAGTACCAACGAGGATTCAACAGTCCCCACATTTTCCTGGAAATATAGTTCAGTGTATACTCGAAGGCCATGTGCCACCTCGTGATCCTGCAAGTCCCAAGCCCCGAGCTCCATCTTTGGGACCTCCCATCTGGTTTCCCATTCCGTACCATCAGGGGGAATGGTCTGACAAACCCCGGGCCAAATAGTTTGCCTGGTGGACAACCCCCACTTTCCCCACAGGGGCAAAAATGTAGTCCAGCCTAGAAAAGACCGTATGGGCCTCAGAAAAGTAGAAGTATTTCCTATCCGTAGGATGGCCACGTTGCCAAAGATCGGACAGCCCCAGTGTTGCCGCAAAGCGTTACAGTAGAGTATGTGGGCTCGTTCCCCCAGACGTCTCTGAGCGATGCAGCTCCATATCCATTACATCATTAAAATCACCTCCCACCACGTGGATTGTGGAGTCTGCTGCCAATAGAATCTCTGCAAGCTTGCCCAACACAGGAGCCTGAAGTCTGGGCATTGCATAAACACTTACAGACAGTACATTCTGTCTTCCCCAAAGCCCCTGTACCACAACGTACTTACCCGCTGGGTCTGTCCACTGTCTTGTGATATGAAAGGGGGTGGATTTAAGGAATAATATCATTGCTCCCCTGGAGTCAGAGGTATAACCTGAATGTACCAATGTAACATAGGGGCACTCTACCCAGAAATGTACACCTGGAGCCCTTAAGATGTGTCTCCTCTAAAAAAAAAAAACGTCTGTATGCATTCTCTTTATGTACTGAGGCACCAGACCTCGTTTAACCCTGTCCCCAGTCCGTTTACATTCCATGATCGCACAGAAAAGGCCCGGGGATTTACTCGGGCCCCATATCATGTGTGGGAGTCATTGTATTCAAAGGGGGACTGCGTTAAGCAGGGAAAGAACCTCCTGTCCCTTACTTCTGGGCATGTGGGCGGGACATCAAGATGCGAGTCATTCATAAGACGAGACCTAACATGCATAAGTGTCTGAGGTATATCTAAAGTCAGCATAAACAGGCAAAAACCAAACCCCAATAGAGACAGTTTCCAATCCTCCCCCCACCCCACCTCCCATAGACCCCTGTGAGTATTAACCCCCATACTACAGCTCAAAAGGAATTGAGAGGTCTGTAGGCCCCCTCCCCCCACCGTACCTCTTCAATTCAAAACTACAACTCACGGGTCGCCTCTACAAAGAAAGACTCCCTGACTCAACTCTCAGAACAAGGAAAGTTGCGTAATGTTTAGATAGCATTCCAGCACCACCTTCTGCTCCTTGTCCTTACACAGGATGCCCCAAGAACTGTGTCCTCAGTTTCTTGTTGATTGATGGCCGCCACCAATGGATGAGGAGACCCAGATATCGTCCCTGTGTCCGCACCCAGGGCCATCACCCCATGCCCGGAGCCGAGCCTTCCCTTCTGTCTCTCTTCCAGATAACCGGGGTCCAACTATCCTCAGAGTCTGATGATGCTGCTCCACTCTTTGTCAACTGTCTCACTCTTCATGGCGTGTCTCCATCCTCACTCTGCCGCCTCCAGCCCCTTCTCCTGGGGCGCGCCTGGTACCACCCATCTTCTGCCTGTCTTGTGGACCCCTCTCTCTCGGACAATTGAGGGCGTTCATCCAGCCACTCCCAAGCATCCTCTGGGATTTGAAGAAACACATTTTCCCTTGAAACATGAGTTTGAGTTTGGCTGGGAAAAGGGCATGTTCAATCACAAAACAGATCGAAAACTTCTCTGACGGCAAGACTGGTCTCAGCCATGCTTCCAAAAACCAGCCTGCATTGGTCCCCTTAGTTCCATCCAGGAAACCCACGAATCTCACATTGTTCCTTCAGGTCCGGTTTTCAGCATCTACTAGCCCCCACAAAATATCCTTGTTGAGGACCCTAGTCTCAGCCATTTCCTTACAGAGGTTCTGGACCTTATCCTCCAGGTCCAATATTTGTGTTTCCGCCGAGGTGACCCTTTCTGCCATGTTCCGTAGATCTTGGCGCAGGAGGGATACTTCCAAGCGTACTTCTCCCACGCGTCCCTCCAGGTCCTCCCTAGAGGGCTGAATTGCCGACAAAAGGGTGGTGTTGTCAGGCACAGCCAGGGAGACCATAGCCGGTGGGAGAGGGGTCACCACCTTCATGTAGAAGTCCCTACATCCCTGTCTAGGTGGCTTGGGTTCCTTATCTCTTGCCATCACAGTATTTCTGGCCCACAACCTCCTCCTACGACACTGAGGGTATCCACAGAGACATGTACCCTGACCCACTCCTTTGCGGTGCATTCCCACCAGTGAAGTCAGAGGGGGTTTTGCCGTCTGTCCCAATCACAATCGTTGCCAACAAGGTCTCTGCATGGTTCACAAGCAGAAGCCGGGCCAACCCACCCTCCAATATCTCAATCTCTCTAGGGAGCAGGCGAGGGCCGGGGGGGGGGCAGACATCCCAATCCCCCACCAAACACAGCTGCTACCGGAGTCAGTCGCCTACCACTCATTGCCTCCTCAGGTCCGCCGCTCCTCTTCTGGCTAGCCCCAGATCACGGGTCCCAAAGCCGATGGAGAGTGTCAGTCCGTCGGTGCCAGTCTGCAACCTGCCGCTTCAACTCCTCAGCAGGGGGAAGGGGAAAATCAGGCCCAGCGGGCTGAGAAGGCACAGTGGGTACCATCACACCCCCACTCGCAGCTCAGTAACACCACCGACCCCAAGAACCTCACCCCAGGCTTCCAGCTCCCTTCGCACACATCATTTGGTGGGGTAGGGGTGGGAGGCCCCACTGCAACACAGACTGACCCAGAGACTCTCCTCCTCCCAGCCGTGATTCTGCCCGAGAAACCCTGGGCCGCACCTGCAGCACTCACCCCTTACCAGAAGTCTGTGCAGCCTTCACCGGCACCTCCGTTGCTCCTGTTCCCCTTTTGTTTCTAGAGGGGGGAGGGATGGGGTGGCGAAAAGAAGGGCAAAGGGGCACAACCAAGCCCTCGCCGCCCAGGAGGTCCGCCCGGCATCTCCCAGGCCTCAACGGGCGCCCTTTGTCCAGCTCTGCTCTCAGGGCATTGCAGGCAGCATCACCACCCGGCCACCCGGCCTGGGTGGCCGATCACTAGATGGATCGGGGGCCTCAGCATAGCCGCTCCCCCTATCTCAACCTCCTTGGGGGAGCTGGGAGGCAAGCGGATCCTTGGATCGGATTATGTCTGGGCCGGGACGGAGCTTGGTTAAGGCACGTCCGTCCTCGGTGCCATCTTGGCTCCGCTGTCACAAGAAGCTCTTTTTGAGCGTTTGGAGGTGGCAAAGTTTATCTGGGTGTCAGCAAAACATATTTCTTAACTGAGATAACTTCGGCAAGGAGACTGGGGGAGCTGGGATGTTTAGTCATTATACATCCCTATCTTATTTTTTTCTGACAGGACAGTACTGCGACCAGACACTGAGGGGCTCATTACGACTTTGGTGGGTGGTGGAGGCCAACCGCCAAAGTCCCACATCGGGATGACTGCCTATGTGGCTGTCCCTCTGTGGGCCCTATTACGCCAGCGGAAAACTCACCACAACATTTTTGCCGGCTTGTAACCGAGCC
The DNA here is from genome assembly GCF_031143425.1 of Pleurodeles waltl. Taxonomy (NCBI): domain Eukaryota; kingdom Metazoa; phylum Chordata; class Amphibia; order Caudata; family Salamandridae; genus Pleurodeles; species Pleurodeles waltl. The sequence goes on from NC_090443.1 coordinate 334,111,043, forward strand.
AGCGGCAATGTTGCAGTACTTCGGGTGCAACAGCACCCGTCATGCTGTTCACTGTCCGTAATTCAGGCAGTGAAAGGCATGATGGGGCTCTCCATGGAGGCCCATGCCAAGTGCATGGGCAGTCCAGGGTCCCCTATGGGGACCCCGATGCCCCCTTTCTGCCAGCTTTTGCATGGCAGTCCGACCGCCATGCAAAGGCTGGCGGAAAGGGAACTGGTAATCCAGCGCTGCCCTGGCGGATTACGACCGCCGAGACCACCAGGCTGTCAACTGGCAGCAACCTAGTGGTGCCGGTGGTTGGACTGTGGGGGCTCCGCCACAGTAGTAATGTGGTGGTCGGACCGCTACTATGGTGGTGGTATGACCACCACCACCGTAATGAGGGCCTATATTTGTTCTGAAAGTCCAGTCAGCTTTTCACCTCTCACATGCTATAGGTCTCCCAGTACTCAAAATATTTCAAGTCTGTTTTTATTGAGTTTTTGCAACATAGTGTTAACAAGGCCAATATGTTCTCAAGTTGTCACAGTAAAACATTATTCAAGGCTGATAGTGGGTCAGGTATTCCATCAACACTAGACATCAAAAGAGCTTTAATGGTCTATTGAGATTGAACGAAGGGTTCAATGTTTCAAACTCATTGTTTCCTTTGGAGCTGCTAATAAAAGTAAAAACATTCATACTCCAACACTGAGTGTTTGGCTATGTCAGGCAATAATTTAATAATGCAAGTCAGCAGGAGTAGAAGTGCCACAAAATGTTCAAGGTCATTCCACTAGAGCGGGTCCTGTGTCTAGGGCTGAATCTACTACAGTATCCTCAAAGGCTACCTGAGGGTCAACCCCACAAACATTTATTAGACATTACAAACTAGACTTTACTCAGTCAGTTAATGAAAATTCTGATCAGTAATAATGAGATCAGCAATGAAGTAAACGTTGAAATATCAAAAAAGTGTTTTTCGGCATTAAAATGTATTATTGGAGCAAAATCTAGCATATTGGTATGTCCTCATGTTCATCAGAACTGGGACAGGGAGGACAGATGATGATTAATGAAACAATTACTTACCAGTAATCTTCTTTATCTTGAATTACACCTTCAAGCACATTGTCCCTGTTGTTTAAGAATAGACTATTAACCCATCTAGCTTTACATTTCCCCGGGTCCTCCCACCCGACACACAAAAGCAGTGCAGCATTGTGATACATATGTGTTGATTTGTACCTTAATCCTTGTTTAGTTTGTGTATGTTTATTAGATATTTTCCTTACCCTCTCTGTTCGCCACACATATTTTCCAAATCTTCTGGGGTTTTTGGGAGCACCATCTGGCCTCATATCTGGAATTTGAGGAAACATCAAGCATCCATACCCCTTTTCCATTTTCCAATACTGGATGCAGACACCTTTCTCCAGTTCTAGGATATATTAATTTTACCATGACCAGTCCTATTTTTTTACAAGATCTTTTCAGTTCTTGCAAATGCTTCTTCTCCAGAATATTCCACAAGGCTGTCTTGATATTGATTTCAATTGTATAAGAGATATGTGCTTAAAATTGTCAGCTGCCTGGCGGCCATCAACACAGAGGTCCAAGGGGCTGATGTCACATTCCAAAGCCTCTCCCAGTTGATTAAATGTGCTGGAAGTGTCAATTATAAGGGTTTTGTGTATACATATTTTACATTTGTAAGGGAGCAGTAACATTGTTATTTTCACTTCCAGATGACCAAGGTCTGGGATATAATCAAGTTCAGCTATGTATGGCATTATGACATGTCTGAGTTGAAAGTACAAGAAAAATTGGAACTGAGTCAGCCTAAATTACTCCCTCAAATCTGTGAAGGATTTCATAGTACCTGAGGAGAAAATATCATATTGTGTGGAGGTGCTTAATTGTCCACATCCCCTAAATCCCTCCAGGGAGGCATGGCACAGGAGATGCATATCTAGCCATTGTGGAGTTTCCCCTGGTATTTTATTTGAGCAGCCAATTTGTGTGAGTGGGTGCTCCTACATGTATTCAGTACAACCTTGGTTGCTGGAGGTATATCACTAGAAAGTGTACTTTTGTACAGGTAGTGAATAGGGGAGCTCTATTCCAATTACCACAATTTTGTTGAGTTTGATGGGTCTGCAGCTGAACTAAATATCATATCATTTGCTTCTAGCATGTCCTCTGGTAGTGTCAATTATACTCATTTGTCTGTTGCATGTTAATTTGCGGCAATTGGCCAGTTACTCTTATAATTCAATTTTGCCAAATAAAAGTTCACAATAGGTATATTAAACTTTTCAGAATTCTCATTGGGAGGCAAAAGGGACAATGTTGTACGGTGTAGAGAATTTTGGGGAGGATAATCATATTCAATTTGGGAGAGAATAATCATTTTCATCAAAGCTATTCTCTCTAACATTGATAAAGGGAGATCACCAACCCATGATGTCCCCCATACTTGGTCCGTAAGCGGTTGCATGTTTTCTGTTCGAACCACTTTGCTAATTAGATTCACAGGTATCTGACCCTGCACATACTGACTTAAATTCCTCTGTGGTCTGTCCAGGCACCATATTTAGTGGCAGGATAAACAGAGAAGAACCCAATTTTAATCCAGTTGACCCTACTCCCAGAGTATGTGCCATGTTTGTTTAGTACTTGTGTTACTTTTGGCAAGAGGTGAAAGGGTTGCTTAGGTTAATCAGTAGGTTGTTGACATAGAGGGAGATTTTGGGTGATCAACGGAAGGTAGCAACCTTAGTGTCTTGCCTACGTTGCCACACTAGCCAAAGCGAACAGTAGTGGGGAAAGCGGGCATTCCTGCCTCAACCCTCTCACAACAGGGAATGGATCCAACCTAGCTCTGGAAATCCTCACCTGTGCAAGCAGTGTACTATACAGTATGTTTCTATATGACATAAAACATTGTCCGAATCCCCATTGGGCAAGTAGTGTGAACATGTAATTCCAGAACAGGTTGTCAGAAGCCTTTTCAAATTCTATCAATGGGAGTGCTAGTGACTTCTTAAGTCTATTTGCAAAGGCTACTGCATTGAATCTTGTCTTATATTGTGTATAGTAGATTGGTGTGTTCTTGATCATGGTGGACAAGGCCAGCAATAACGTAAATAGCTGAGCAGCAAGCACTTTTGCAAGGATTTTGAATTCAATGTGTATTGAGATAGGTCTATTTGATTTGTGTCTTTCATGACAAGAATAAAATAGACCTATCTCAAAATTCATTCATGACATTTAGGTGCACTTCACATATGTCTTTTAGAAATGCACCTTCACCTTGTGGTTTTCAAACAAGTCATGGACGGGTTGTGCTATTGGGGTTGCACAGCATTTGAAGATCTCTGCCAGAAATGCCTTTGGAAATAGGTGTTTAACCAAAGGAAAGTTTACTGATAGCCTCAGTAATTTCTTTTACCATTACTCTTTCTTCTAGTTATATCTCTTTTTCAGTGGATAGGCAATCTCTCTGTACCGAAGTCCAATATGAAGTGTTAAGTTCAGTGTACAGGGTTCAGTGAGTCCACGTAAGGATCAACAGTAGTGGAAAAATCTGTTTGATATGTCTTTTGATTGGGTTATTAAGTTGTTACTATGACTGTGTATATGACTAGTATGTCCAGATTCCTCCTCTCTCTGACTTAACCAATGACTTAACTTGCTGGTTTTATCTCCCTGACGGTATAGTTATTTTGAGGCACTCACCATGTTTTCTGGTCTTCCTTCCCTATGGCTTGCTTCTGTTGTAGCTTGCCATGTGTTCGTTTTAAAAAAAATTGTCCTCTGTTTTGTTAGTTCTATATGCTTGATCGGATTTTTAGAACATTTGCCCCTAATCAGTCAGATTGTCTGCAAGTTCCTATTTGTTATATGGCACTGCTGATTACACTCCTTCTGATGATTCTTTTGTATGCCTCCCCGAGGACTGCAGATTTCACTCTACCAATGCTTACTTACTGTGTTGTCTTTTCTTGTAGTGCTTCTCTAATTCTCTAACATCTGGGGATGAGTTGCATGGTGTTCAAATGTGTGTAGGGAGGTATTTAATACTGAATTGCATCTCTAATGGTGTATGGCAAAACAGCCGCTAGCTTGTAGATAGAGCTCCTTAATTGATATCAGGTCTGATGTTGGTACCAGAAAGTGATCAATATAGAAAAATGACTTATGGGATCCAGGGAAGAATCCAAAGGCTTCATCTCCAGGTTGAGAGTCTTTCCACATATTGCTGCATCTCATAGAGTAGTTAAAGTCTGCAAGTGGTATTGTGTTGGATGTTACAGTCAATGGGGGCCCTAATCTGCCTATCGTGTAGTCCATGAACCCATTGACGTTCCCCCTACTGTTATTAATGCTGATGGTGCTTCAAGTATAATGGTTCCTATTTGGTTGGAAAGGTGTTGGACTGTGGAGGTGGGGCACATGCTATAGCAGTTTGATTTGTCTATTACATAGGGTGCCTGCCAATATTATGTAGCACCCAGGTTCCTCTGTCCAGGTATGGTTGACTTATAGGAGGACTGGATTCCCAGTAAAAGCCAGCATGGAATAAGATGTGAATCGGTATCTGCAGAGACATCTACATACGTTACCAATCAGATGTGCTTCTTGCAGTATGATTACATTTGCACCATATTGCTTTGCTGCTTTTAGGACTGCACCACTTTTTATTTTATTTAGTAGATCATTACCATTCCAGGAGAGGCATTTAAGGGTGGGGGCTTGGAGACCTGATTTTGTAATACCAAACCGTGAATGTGATAGTGCTGGTGCTCAAGGGTGATTGTTGTGTTTACAAACAGAAGCGGAACACTCTTTAAAACAATCAAGCACTACATCAAACTCCTGCCTGATGTGGTATTCCACATCAAGGAGAAGTGCAATGCCATGAACCATCTGTTCAATAAATATACAGAAGATTCAACACATCAACAATACCAAACCTGCTTCTCCTCTGACATATACTCCTCCCTGCTGCGTGGCTTAATGGTCATCCTTCAAGCCACTGCCTCTCAAAGAACTCTTCAACATGCTCAACTCCCTCAAAGCCACCACCTATGAATATGATGACTTATTCTTCATCAAAGCCATCTGTGGAGAAGCTTCTTTACCCCTACTCACCATAACCAGTGCTTTTCTCACCCAAGGCATCTTCCATGGAGTTCTCTAGACAGGCCAGATTCATCGACTGATTATTATAATTATTAATGTTATAGTGTGTGGGATTACCCAAGGGTGTCCTGATGTGTAAAGTCTTACAAAATTTTACAATGTTGGTTTCCAACCGTAACTCATTTGGAAACTTGTTCTAGGCCTGTGCAGTGACCACAGAAAAGGCACATCCTCCTAGTCTTTTTCTCCAACATTTAGGTGCAGTAATCAAACAAGCTGAGGCCGCGCAGAGAAATCTAGACAGGTTATGTTTCTAAAACATGCCAGAAATATATGTGGGACCAGTTGCCGGATAAATAGTCTTGTGACACATGCTAAGGGCTTTGAACCAGCATCTCTTATGGACAAGAAGCCAGTGTAACCAACAAAGTTGAAACGAAAGGCTATCCAACTTCCTCAAATGAAATATCAGTCTTGCAGTCACTTTCTGAATCACCTGCAACCTCTGCATTAGAGAGGCCGAAAGCTCAAGATAGAGAGCATTGCAATAGCCCACCCTACTGAGAATCAGAGCTTGAACTAGCAGCTGTCTAGACTATTGTGGAATAAAAAAGAGCATATTTTTAAGTTTGTTCATCATTAGAATACAAGTGGATCAAATAAAAGTTCACTATCAAATAAGATGCTCAGACTGCAGGCAGTAAATGCTGGCTTGGGGCACTCTCCTAGCGTATTGGGGCTACCACATGGAGGACTAGATTGAGAGACTACTAAACATCAGAACCTCCATTTTGTCTGAGCTAAGCCAGCGAAATTGACTTTCATCGAACAAGCCACCATCACTAGGCAGTTGCTTAGTGTTATGTTTCATGCAGATGAGAATTTGAGCATCATCAGCATAACCATAAAATTGACAGCCAAAAGAGGCAATTGGGTTTGCCAAAGGAACAACATACATGTTAAAAATAGTTGGACTGAGGGCAGAACCTTGGGGAACCCCACCAGGTATATCTGTAAAACCTGAGCGAAAAGCATCCATCTGAACAGCCCGAGTTCTGTTTTCAAAAAGGAGTCAAAGCATTTTTGAGAATTGTGTCTCAAGCCAACAGGACATAGCCTTTGCAGCAAGACAGTATGTTATAAGGTATCAAAGGCACCTGACAGATCCAGGAAGGATGAGAGCCGCCAAACTCCCTCCATTCAAGATCACGTGGATGTCATTGGTAGCCCCTGTCAGTACAGTTTTGGGGCTAAAAAAAGAGCCCAAATCCAGACTGACATTTGTTATGGACCCCATCTTCCTCAATGTAGGAATCTAGTTGCATACTCACGCAGCTCTCTAGAAGTTTTGCGAAGAAAGGGAAAACAGAATTAGATTGATTATTTGAAGTTATGCTGGGATCTAAGGTCTGATTTTTTAACAGAGGGGTTACTAATAGTGATTTACAAAAGAAGGGCACAACGAGCCCTCGCTAGAGAGTTGTTACACATGGTACTTCTCAAAGAGGTAAACATGGAATTTAGATTTTTACAAATTCTAATGGGACAGGGATCAAGTGGTGATCCAGAATTGATGACTAAAATTCTGAATGCAATATTTTCCTCTATTATAGGCCTAAAATCCAACCAGCACGTAAAATGCTGGGCTACTTGATCTGACCTTTTTGGTGCAAATAATGATAGAATAGCTGAAATCATATTCTGAAAAAAACCTGCCATCTCTGAGTAAAGTATTTGAGTAGGAAGAGTCTCAGGCAAATAACTTACTTTTTGCAAGGGATTTATCACCCGGAAAAAGTTCCTTGGTAGGGTTCTTTGCTGATAAAATGTTACTTTTATAGTAGTTGCACCTAGTAATTCCAAAACTGCTTTGTATGCTTTAAATTCTGATTTATAATCTTCCTTTTTTTGTATCAGCATACCTACATCTCCAAGTCCTCTCTAGCCTTTTGCTTTTCCTTTAAGCCAGGATCAGTTCTTGAGAGCACTGGGAACTGACAGAGTTTTACAGAGCACCGTACCATCTAATGCCCTTACAATCCACACATTGAACTGATTGATAGCACCATCAACTTTACTATTTAGCTGAATGTCGGGCTTGAAACTTTCTGAACAGACTTTTAGTTTTGCGCTATTACATTCTGACCAGGCGTGGTAGACTTTTTCCGTAGAAGGTTAAATAGGAGGTCTGCTTTTAACCATAAGCAGGACAAAGAGGATCACCTTATGGTCTGATTACAGAATGTCCTCAACATCATCCGTAGTAATCAGTGGTGATTTAGCATAGATATGATCCAATACATGCCCACACCTGGAAGGTTATTCATTGAACATACTGCTGCAGCTTAGAAACCAAGCAGATGTTAACTAGCTGTAGGGTATCGGGATCCAAGACATCATAAAAATGAATATTCAAGTCACCCAACATTCCTAAAAAATAAATATCAAGAAATGCAGCTGACATAGCCTCTTGGAGTGAATTAATAAACTTTGTACAGGACCGGGTGGTCTATACAATCAACTAAATAGACCACGGAGAGCATATTATTCTCATATCATATTTCAATCTCTCTTTACGAATTAAAGCTAACCCGCCTATTTTAGTGGGCAGATTCGTAGTGTGTATTACATATCCCTGAGGTATAGCAAAAGCTACATCAGTGCCAGAATCTTTTGTTATCTAGGTTTCAGTTATGAACACGCAGTCTAAATTATCCTCCTTTAACAGCATGCATACTACAACTGCATGTTCTATTAGCGAGCGCGCATTCATTAAGGTGCTTTTAATATCATGTTTTGGGTCGTACACAACACTTTCAATATCGTGGTTGCCAGAAGAACTAGCCCTACTTTGCTACTTGTTTGTCCACTGTATTACCCAATACTATATACCCGAAACACTGTAGGGAGGGATTAAGGTTCAAGAGAGCAGCAGGAAGGATGGTATTTAATGGTAAAAATCATACAGACAAAAGAAACTAATGGGTAAATTGTCACAGGTCGGAGTCCTGAATAAAATGGACAGCATGCTAGGCCCTAGCACAGACGATCACAGATGGGCTTGCCTTTGGTGTGCTTTTGGAACAGCAGAGGTGTGGCCACTGAGCAGATCCACTGTGCAGACGCGAGTCAGTCATCCTAATGTAGCCAGAGGACGGTCTGCACAGGGCATAAAAAATTACACTGGCCTGCACACACAGAGAAATGGACGCTATAAGGTGGAAAAACAATAGGCCTAAAAAATGGCAGAGTCGGTACTCAGCTTAGCATCAGGAGGTCAACAAATCATAAATGCTATATAGGACGGCCCCCACACTTATTGCCCCATAACAGTTTCCCTAACATAAAATGGCTGCATTTCAAGCTCCATAACCCTTCACAAAAGTAGCTAAACTACCCCAGTAAAATAGCTGAACAAATGCTAATAAACATGTGCTAGTAAAATGATGTAATTCATATAAAGGCTGAAATTAATGCAAGTCAAAAATATGGAAAGTCAAACCGCTTTAGCTCATGAAAAAAATAACACTAGACCTTGACGACCTTGCCAACTACTGGATCATCAATTATCTACCCATTATCAGAAAAGTCAGTCTCTGCACAACTTTGAGATCACATCAACAGTAAGCATCTGCTGCATAACTATCAATCTAACTTGAGATCTAGCAGCAGTGCGTTGACACAAATAGAGTATTGCTGTTCTAACCAGAAATGAAGATGATACCTGCCTCCTGGTATTATTGGACTTCTCAGCTACCTTTGAAGCTCCTAAACACCACACCCTTATCCACATCTCAAACATGGTTCATCGAATGCACCCTTCAATGGTTCTTCTACCTATCCAACCAACACAAGTTCATTCACATGTGCACCTTCACGTCCCAGAAGATTCCTATCATCTGCTAAATTCTCCACTGTTCCATATTGTCTCCTGTCATCTTCAAAATCTACATGAAGTCCCTTGTGGCTGTACTCACAGATTACAATGTCAAAATATCACAATACACTGATGACAGCCAACTGTATTTGAAGGTCTCCTGTGCTCTGCACAGCTTGTGCCTCATCCAGACTTGGATGCCCAGCATCTACTTGATGCTTATTCCCACCAAAACAAAATTCATGTTTATCAAAAAGAACAAGCAACAACTAATCAAACCTAAGTCAAGCAAATAAACCCGGACAGATTCGGACCCCAACATTCAACCCCTGCCAAGTCACTTGGATTCACCCTGGACCCAGATCTCGCCTGTAAGGAACACACAGCCAAGAAAACAAAGATGGCCAGCTACTAGGTCTCTTTCCTGAGGAAAGTGAAAGTACTCCTCCCTCAAAGTGTTGTCAGTATGCGGTTCAAGGTCTTGCAAATGGATAGTGGAAATGATCTGCTCCAGTGTCTTTCACACTCTACATTGGCCCCACGTTAAGGGCATACTACACTTAGCAGCACACATCATCAAGAGCCTTAAGAACTGTGGCCACATTACCCGCACACTGGTGGAACACCATTGCCTCCCGTTACCAGCCCACACCATCTTCAAAACCAGTTGCATCATGTGCAAAGCCAATAAGGCAGACACACCTGCCTGTCTGACTGATAAGCTCACCATGCCTTGTAGCATTTGACACACCCACAGCCAGGACATAATCAGCCTGGAGACAACGAAGTCTAAAAAAGAGAAAACAGAAGGTTACATACCTTCCTCTATAAGCACACAATATCTGGAATGGAGTCCAAGTAATCAGGAGGACTGCCCCAATCCTCTTTAGAGAACACTATATCATGATGCAGAAAAATTGGACTTTCATTTTTTGAAGCCAGCTACCCACTCAGTGAGCAATGATTGTGTTTTTGCCCAGGACCCTAGAAAACGCCTGTTGCTTCTTGGCTAGGTCTGTGCTAAATACCACACACATCCATACATAAATACCTAAAAGTTTGTTATGGTATAAAATACAAGTAGGCAACACTGCCAAGGAAAAATGAACCATACCAATGTTAAAGCGTCTGTGCTAAAGAAATAAAAAACTATAAAATGTGCACAGCCAGTACAAATAAAGTGTCAAATGAATTAGTATGGCCCCAGCGTGCAAATATCATTCATCTGCTAAAATAAACAGCTTCAGCGGATGACCATGTTCCCTGCAAGCAGGACTTTCACCACCTTTTCAGGAAGGTCACAAGAAGCAAGCCCTAATCTTTCATGTCCCAGTCTTATAAGCCCAGTCTACAAGTTGGGGTATTATAGCCACCACTTCTGTGACAGAATAAACTCCTTCTGTAAAAGTATATAAGAAGGGACCCAGCTGAGATGGTGCAGATCCTTGTGCCATGGTCTTGTGGCCCAAACTGGTAAATCAGTAACAAATGAGGCATGCAAAGGCAAATCATGTGAACACCTTTTGAAATTCCAGACAGCAAAAATGATTGAATTTTCTATATGCTTTTGCCACAAACAGGTCTGGATGGACAGTTTTTTCTCGACATGCTGTTGAAGTCCCGGTGGTCGATGAAGGACATTCCACTTAGGAAGTCTTGCATTAAATTCTCCCTCTGAACCAGATGAATGCTGCTAGACCAATTTTCTTGCCTATGGCCGCGTTCCACATTTCCAGTGCCACTGTTGACACATAAATGGAGCACACAGTCCCTTGCTTGCTCAGAAAGAACACTGCAGATGTGTTGTCAATCAAACTCTGTAATTTAAAATTCTACACCTAAATGGAAAAAGTCATCAAAGCTAGTTTAGCAGCCCTCGGTATACAGACATAGATGTGATTCTTGGACTTCATCTTGGACCAGAGACTTGCAGCCACTGATTGACACGTTTCTGAGATATGCACCCCAACCTTGCAGCAATGTGCCTGTAAAAATGTTCATCTGATTAGGTGGAGGTCTGACAGGAGTCCCCACTGTTGCTGCCTGATACATCCACTATCGGAACGACCAAAGCAAGTTAGTGAAGAATCACAATGACATCCTTCAGTTTGCCTTAATATTGGTTCCACTTCTGTCTGAGACATCACTGAAATGGTCAGATCTACGTATATGCAAAAGGGGTCAGAAATATGCATTACTACACAAGGGTTAAAAGATGCAAAAGTTCTGCCTCTTTGGTTTGAAGAACCCGAAAAACTAGAGCACTGAAAGAATATCAGAAACAAAAAATTTTGTGTGGCAGAATATCGTGTCAAAAATATTGAAGAGCAAAATACATATATATATATATATACATACATATTGTCATGGTACATATACTTTGCTCACCTATAGAAACTTACCTTCACAATATTCTTGTCCTCAATATACTTGACACAATATTTTGTCCACAAGGTATTTTTTTTCTCATATTTTGTCTAAACACTGAAAAATTCAAAGTCATGCGACTTACATGTATCAATTGGTTCTGCTGAGGAAGAGACTTGAAGACAGTGGTTTCCAGAATCGTTCTTATGAGCTGGAATTGCTGACATGGATCACAATGCAACTTCTTTGCACTGATAGAAAACTCCAGCTTGTGCAAAAGCTTAATTGTACTTGATAGGCTTCAAGACAGAGTCTGTGAAGAAGGACTTCTCAACAGTAAGTCTTCTAAATATGGAAAGAGGAAGTGGCCCAGATGATGGAAGTGAATAGTGACCACAGCTATCCTCTTTGTGAACTTCTTCTGTGCTGATAACAAACTTTCATCTTTCTTTGGAATAATGAAAAAACGGGAATAACAACCCCGACTCTTGCTTGACTGGGGAACAATACATGCAGCTCCTTTTTCCAAATGCAAAGACATCTTCTCCATCGAGGTGCATGTGTGGAGGAGGAGGTGGAAGGTTGAGAGGCAGCAGAGGTGGTGTGTGCTGGAAAGGTAGATAGTAAACCTGTTTCAAAATCTAAATGACTCTCTGTTCTGAAGTTATTATCAACCACTTTCGGAGGAAGAAGCCAGCTATACCCTGACTCCAGTTTCATGGTTGGAATGATTAAGGGTTCAGACCGGTTTTGCAGTTACAGGAGATGAGAAGGTTGAGAAAGATTCTGCTCCTTGATATTCTTTGCAACCATTCCTACCCCATATAGAGAATTTTTTTTACTTCTGCTGCTGTGGACAAGGCAACAGAGGTTCACACTGACTGGTAAAGTAGTGACTGTAACCCCTAAATCATCTGCTGTGCTGAGGGAACCTCTTTAGCGCTGCTGTGGGAATCTCCTTTCTGGTGAGATGTTGCTCAGCAACGTCCCTCAGCAAAGCAGATGATTTAGGGGTTAGAGACACCAAGCACATGAGACGTCACACAATCAATTCTTAAATATTTCCAGAGAGGAATTAGCCTTTTCAACAAATGGTAATGGCAAATCGAAGGGCTTGCCAATTATTTGGAATTTAACATCATTGGAAAATCCACACATCTGTTTTCAGGCATGCATTCTTTGCACCATGTTCGAACCCAGTGATCTACCCACGGCATCTGCCTCTCAAGATTATTTTATCTGTTTGATGCTGCAAAGCCATCTTGGATTGAATCCTCAAAAGACTATGGGGGTCATTACGACCTTGGCGGGTGGCTACCGCCGCCCGCCAGGCGGTAACCGGCGTGTGGCCGCCAATGCGGCCGCACTCGCGCGGCCCCCATTATGACATTCCCGCCGGCCCAGCGGGGATGAGGCCGCAACATAGGAGCCGGCGGTGTTGCGGCCGTGCGACGGGTGCAGTTGCACCCGTCGTACTTTTCACTGTCTGATATGCAGACAGTGAAAAGCTGGTTGGGGCCCTGTTAGGGGGCCCCAGGACACCCCTTACCGCCAGCCTCTTCCTGGCAGTGCAAACCACCAGAAACAGGCTGGCGGTAGGGATGTCATAATCCCAGCGCTGCCCTGGCGGATTATCACTGCCGGGGCTAAAATGGCGGGAAACCGCCGGCCCCGGCGGTGCGACCGCGGCGCTACCGCCGCGGTCGTAATGAGGGCCTCCGTACCGCCAGCCTGTTGGTGGTACGGACGCTACATTACCCCTGGCGGTCTCTGACCGCCAGGGTCGTAATGACCACCTATGTATAAGATCCATACAACTTTGGTGTTTCCACAGAAACCACTTTCTATCTATCTGGCAAAAAGACATGTTACGTTTGATGATTTCAAGGAAAAATTGCCTGTAGCAAATTGTACCTTGCTCAAAGAATCCACCTGTTTAGATTTCCTGTTAGGAGAGATGAGATGTCACCCTGTTTATTTTTGTATGGTGAGATCTGACAGGTAAGTTTCTCAGGAGGGGTGTGCAGAGTTAGAGAAGGCGAGTTGGATGGTGCAGGCCTGCATTTGTGTGAAGCTGATCTGGATCCCGCAAGAGTGAACTAAGGTTTACCTGAGGCCTCTTTCAAATGGTGTGGCAAAGCATCATTAAACAGAAGAATGGCATCCAGCACCTGTTCGTCAGCCAACATCTTTATAAAGAGACAAGTTTTAGGTTGTTCTGTATACACAGGAATATTCAAAGTTTCCACAGCCTTTCAACTTGTACAGTAAAATAAACTTGCTCAGATGAAAGGGAAGCCTCGGAAATTTTAAGATCAGTTTCCCGGAGATTTTTCTAACCTGCTGATATTCTGCAAGTAAACAAGCATGGACATATTACAATAATCTTTAGGGAGCAAATTAGGTCCTTTGCTGTCATCATCATTGCATCTGAAATGCTGACATAGGGGTATAAAAGCACCTGAATCAGACCCTAAAATGTTTTCCATTCTTTTAAATAGTCCAGTGAATCTGAGACAATTCAGACTCTTTCAAGTATGTCAGTCTTCTACTTAGCCCCCTTAACGATAACGTGCATTTTCTCCGAGAAAGACCTCATTAGAGTTGGATCAGATGCCAGCAACAACTTCAGTGGAGTCGCCTGCTGCGCCATGGAGACAGAAACTGAGACCAAAGCAATTACCTAGTTTGCTAGAAGCACCGTACCCTGCTTTGAAGGGCTCGCATCTGGACAAACTGTTGAGACAGAAATCACTTTTTTCGAATCAACATCAGCCTACACCAAAGGGTCTGTTACCAACTTGGAAGCTCCTGAATACTCTTCAGAGGAAGGCTGGCTAAATACAGCTCATCATTACCTTCTGAACGTTTTCAGTTTGTGGAGCAGACACTCTTTTAAAGAGGAAAACTGACTTGATGAGTTTCCTACTGATTGGAGTTTGATTCAGGGGATGAGGAAGATTCCTTTTATCTCTTGTGCTTCTCATCTGTGGATTATGAGGAGGAGGTATACTTTTTCTCAATACCAAGTTGACTGACGCCTTTACAGGTGAGATCATTCTTAACCTATTGAACCTACATTTGAAAAAAAGCCATAAGGAGTTTAGACTCTCATTCACTTCTGTACTTTGGTTGCAGGAGTAAACATAAATGTGTTGTGAGATTTACAGAAGTACCAAAAATACTCCTCAAGTGGAATCTCTTTGCCACACAAGGCACATGTTTGCCTTCTTTGGCCATTTCAGCTTGCTTTTTATTAATTCTTAAATTAAGTTTTTCTTTCTTTCTATGGTTTTCCCAATGCGGATTTGAAAGCCACCACTGCAGGACTTTAGCAGTACCCTCCGAGATCTGGACCAGGTCGGAGAGATTCCCCTGATGCTGCACCCACTGGAACTTCAGGTCCCACTGCAGAGCCCGCATATGCCATCTGGCATATGTTACTAGCAGGATGCAGGAGGCCATGAGGCCCAGCAGCCTCAGAGTCAGTCTCTCCGAAACCCAAGACCGAGGCCGAAAGATGGGAATCATAGCCTGAATGTCTTGAACTCGTGTTTCAGGAGGATAAGCCCGAAACTGCACTGTGTCCAGAACCGCTCCGATGACAGGGAGTGACTGGAAGGAGGTCAGGTGTGACTTTGGCACGTTTATAGGGAACCCCAACATTTGCAGGAGGTTCGCCATTGTCTGAAGGTGGGAGACTACTTTCTGGGGCGAGTCCGCCTTCAACAGCCAGTCGTCGAGGCAGGGAAAGACTGAAACCTCTAACCTGAGCAGATGAGCTGCAACCACCGCCATCACTTTCGTGAACACCCGAGGGGCACTGGTAAGGCCGAAGGGGAGCACGGTAAACTGAAAGTGCTTGTGACCAACCAAGAATCGTAGGTAGTCTGTGGGCAGGCAGGATGGGGATGTGGAAATAAGTATCCTGCAAGTCCAACGCTACCATCCAGTCTCCTGGGTCCAAGGCAGACAGAACCTGAGCCAGGGTGAGTATTTTGAATTTCTCCTTCTTGAGGAAGTAGTTTAGGTCCCAAAGGTCTAGGATAGGACATAAGCCCTTGTCCTTCTTTGGTATCAGAAAGTAGGGGGAATAACAACCACAACTTACTTCTGGCACAGGGACCTTTTCTATAGCTCCCTCGGTCAAGAGAGCTGCAACTTCCTGGCAGAGAAGCGCCAAATGATCCTCTGGAAGGTGATTGAAGGATGGTGGCATGGGTGGTGGAGCAGATTCGAAAGGGAGGGAATAGCCCTTTCGGACGACCTGCAAAACCCACCTGTCCATGGTGATATGTTCCCAGTGGGGCAGGTGATGGTGAATCCTGCCACCAACTGGACGGGAGAGAGGGGACGGACTAGGAGGGTTTGGAGGCTGCAGCAGGGGCAGAGGTGGACTGGACAGACCTCTGGTTCCCTGTCCCACGGCCATGTGGGATTCTGTGTCCTTGGCCACGCATAGGCTGACCAGCGTGCGAGGCACAGTGGCTTTGTAGGAGGATGCGACAGGGCGCCCTTTCCGTGGCCACAAAAGGGGCGAAAAGCAGACTGAGGTGTGCGAGGGGCTGAGGAAAGACTGAGCTGTAGCCCGGGAATCCTTGAATCTCTCCAAGGTCGAGTCCGCTTTGTCTCCAAAGAGACGGGAGCCATCAAAGGGCATGTCCATGAGTGACTGTTGGACATCCCCCGAAAAACCAGGCGTGGCGTCGTAAGGCCACCGTCGTAGCAACCGATCTGCCCAGAGAGTCGGTTGTGTCTAGCCCACAATGGATTGTGAACTTTGCCGCATCTCTCCCATTGTTCACAGCTTGGGAGACAATAGCATGGGCCTCCTACGGTATCTGCGGCAGGACTTGCGCAACTGTATCCCACAAAGAGTGGGTATAGCGGCCCAAAAGGCATGAGGTGTTCACAGACCGCAGCGCAAGACTGGAGGAAGAAAATAACTTCTTGCCAAACTGTTCCAGCCTTTTGGATTCCCTATCCTGGGGTGCAGAAGGAAATGGCCTGAAGAAGAAGAAGCCTGGATAACAAGACTCTCAGGCGTGGGGTGTTGGGACAGGAATTTAGGGTTGCTCGGAGTTGGCCGATGGCGGTGTGCGATAGTCCTATTCACAGGAGCCCCTGTGTTGGGTTTGGACCATGTACCCAAAAGGACATCAGTGAGGATTTCATTAAAAGGCAAAAGGGGTTCTGAAGTAGAAGCCCCAGGCTGAAGCACCTCCGACAGGAGATTAGACCTGACCGCAACAGTGGGAAGCTCGAGTCCAAGGACCTCAGCTGCCCTACTGACCACCATACCATAAGTTGCTCCCTCCGCCGTAGCCACGGTAGGAGGAGACAGCATGCCAGCATCAGGAGAAGTATCCAGACCACTGGCTTTGCCCAATTCCTGAGCCCAGTCCATAGCAGGGTCATCCTGGTATTCATAAGGTTCCAGGGACCCCTCTAATTCCTCCCCATAATCGTACCCATAAGAAAAAGGGTCTGAATCCGACCTGGGGCGAATAAGCCCGAAGCCGAAGGCGGCGTCGGCCGACGCCGGTCCGACTCCAAGTCGTCGGGAATAAGAATCGGGTCGACATCGATAGTGGGCACCACCGACTTCAGGAGGGTCGATATTCGACCCGGCGCTGGGGTAGGTCTCAAGGGTGCGACCAGAAGGCCCCTCAGCCAAACCCCTTGGGCCCGAAGGCGCCGTATCGGGGACGGACCGCCCAAATATGAGGGGCATGGCCTCCTAAAACTCTTTAAGCTGGGCGGGGGTCGCTCTGGCTCCGGGAAACTCGAGTAAGCGCGGAGCCGAACCAGATGCAGGCTCTGAGGACGGAGGCCTAGTGCGTCCCGCATCGTGTCAGCCGAGCGACGTGGCAAAGTCGGAAAGCGATGGGACTTCTTCGACTTCGAAATCTAGGATGATGGAGTTGATGTTTCAGTGTCGACTGACTTGATTGTTGAAGGACTGATGTTGTTGAACTGTCCTTCGACAGTGTAAATCCTGATGTTGATATTCAGTGTCATTGTGAATTATGTCATCTTTTTTTCTCTTGACCCTACTCCATGGTGATCCTGGATGTAGCTTGAGAGACAGAGCTTTCTAGGCTATTTTTCTTTTTTCTGTCCTCTTCTGCATTAATGTTTTCCAGCATACCTCTTAAGTGAATGCCTTCCCTGTCCTTTAGGATCCTTTAAGGTCTTCTTGGACATTATCTGACTAATGTCGCAGTCAGAGTAAGGGAGGCAGGCATATGACACACACTTTGTGTGCATCAGCCACAGCTCTTTGGAGAAAAATGATGGCATTATGACAGAAAATACAGTAATACATTTCAGAAAAATGGTTCACTCGTGAAGTGAAAGTCAAAGAAAAAATTAACTTTGATGAAAAAAGGTTTATTTTGAGGTTTAACGCCTCAGACGTGTACCTAGGATCCTTCTCCTATGAGCCAGAAAAATGAAGTGTGTCAAGCAACTGCCAGTATAGGGCATGATGAGTTGGAGAGCCTCCCAGGTTCTTAAAAGGATAGGCTGCTTTATCAGTCTCTATGAATGTAAAAATGCAGCCTGTAGGCTTACATTTAACATTCTCCACTTCATAATGTCATGGTGCTATTATTTCCATTGAAAGATGCCACAATATAGTTAAATCTCAAATGGGAGTTTTTTAAATCTGAATATTCATGAAAAATACGATCTGTGTTACAAGCTTCCATTCAACAAATATACTTTGAAGATTCATCAATAAATACATTTTTTCATGCTGTTTCCATGAGATTGAACTATTTAATGGTGCTCCGGTGTCTTTGCAAACGACGGGGTGTTATTAATGTGTTTATGACTATTAATAAATATCTTACGAAGCAAAAAATATTTTCTATATTCCAAACTGCCTTTGTGAATACGTTCCTCTTAGTTTTGGTGTGGCGAAAGAGCAGGACCAGTTATTTCTTCGGCATATTAGCATGTAGGGATGAAGCAAAAAGAAATACAGGATTGTTTCTTGGTATATGTCATCACATGTACAAAACGGCTGATAAGGCTTATCAGCATGTTAGCTTGCACCCAGTGCCAAAATACCCACCCTTACCATCAAGTCAAGCCGTCTTATGTCTGCCAGAAATATTTTGTCCAAGTAGGATTCCAATATCCACTACAGTTTCATTTCTTGAAAATACTTGGCCGAGACAATGATATTTAACTGTCATACAGAGGGCCCCTTTATGTAGTACCATTAAGCTTGCCTCAGGGCAGCTTGTATTTTGCAGGTATTGTATTGTATTGTATTGTAATAGTATTGATATAGCGCTTACTACCCCTGACAAGGCATCAAAGCGCTTTTTGGCAAGTAGCATGCTACTCCGAAACCCAAGAGGAATTAGTGGTGGATTAGTACAGGGAAATATGAGTTCAGTTTTAGTATTTTTGTAAGTTATTTTGAGCAGAGGATATGTGAGTTTATTAGTTAGATTAAAAAGAGTAACGGAGGGATAGAGGAGGGAAGAATCCAGAAGTGTTAACTAGAAGTTTATAATAATAGGATGAGGCTTGGGATGAGTAAAGGAGAGATGGAGGAGGGAAGAGTATGTGGAAATGGTTAGGGAGATCATAGTAGCGGGAGGGGTTTTGGATCAGTCAAGGTGAGATAAATGAGGGAGAATTTATTAGGGTTGTTTTGGAAATCATGATAGTAAAGTGAAGTTTGGGTGAGCTATATGTGGAAGAGGTAGGCACTCCGAAGAGTGCCACATTCAACTAAGTTTAACTCTCGGGAGCCATTGTCACGTGTTAGCCCAGTAAGATGCAAGCTGCCCATTTAACAGCAAGAGCCCCTTTTAAATGGATTAGAAATATTGTAGCAGACGGGTTGGTCCACAGGTATACCAAAAGGAATCTCCGACAGTAGTTTCTAAAGAGTTTAGAGTCTCTGTTTTCAAGGGAAATGTAGGGGTACCTTGTCAAATGAAAACAACGTACAAACAAAACTGTTCTTACCAGTCGCCAGTGCCTCACAATGGCTGATGCCTCAGACCTCAGCCCAATTAAGAGCCTCCGCTACTTAACTTGGTAAACGTCCGACAGGACCATGACTGAGGATATACCTAACTTCTTATTGTGGAAACAGAGGAATGGATCAGCAATTCGTAGCTCTTAGCAGTCTCACAGACCCACAGCCCCGATCAGCCAACCCTAATCCACACATAGTGTAAATGAGCCACCACCTCCAGCTTTGTCCCACCTACAATTATTCTGTTTCAGGTAATATTCTTTTGTTCGATCTCCTAACCTGTTCTTGTTCTACTGATAGTAAGGTATATACTCTTGAAGTACCTCAAACACAAATGTTTACAATGTTTACAATAAAAGGTTGGATAGGTATTAGGGTCTGGTCCATTAAAAAATCATTCCCTTCAAAACACCGAATCAGGAGTTACTGATGGTACTCCTGGCATTCATCACTTTTGGAGACTCTCCTGATCCCAAGGAGGCAGTTTAAGAACAGGTTAAAAAGAAATGGGGTTAGGACACAGTACCAGGCTGCCTTGTTCACCATCCCAGGCAAAAACGACCTTGGCCAAAATTCTGCAGCTGTGAACATTTAATAAGAACAAGATTTCCCACTCTTGGCCACCATCTTGCAGCCCATCTGACAAAAGGTTTTAATCTACAGAGTCAAAGGTGGACTCCATCAAAGAAACCCAGTCAAAGGTATTCTTTCTTTACAAAAACATAATTCCAACTCATGAACTGAAAGCCGCTTGGGCTGAGGAAAGGGTGTCACAGTCCTCTTCCACTGATTACTTATAATACATAAACCTGCCAAAATTCTTGGTGATAACAGCAATACAGCAATAATTGCTAAGCACACACCAGTCGTATATACTAGAGCTTAATATACTGTTTTGTACCTGAAATTACTAGAGGCCAAAAACGTTTAAAGTCACATTTAAAGTCTCCGTAGTCAGTCTCAGTTTTCACCAGGCCACCTAGCAAATATTCTAGCAAATCAGGGCCTGATTTAAACTTTTATAGCGCCGCATTTGATGCAAAAGCGGTGCAAACTTACAAAATATAATTGAATTTTGTAAGTTTGCGCCGCTTTCGCGTAAAAAAATGCCGCAAATGCGGTACTACAAAAAGTATAAATCAGACCCTTTGTCTTTCTAGGACATACTCGGAAGGTAACCAGCTCACTCTGTTGATTCTTTTTCTGCATAATTAGTACCCTGTGAAAGTCTCCCTAGTAAAGCAAATGTATCTGCTTTTACCTCAGGGCTTCTGCAATTGATTAAATGAGTACAAAAACCATTAGTGACATGTATCAGTGTATCAGCTTGCAACACAATATTATAGGCATTCTATCACAAATCAAGAATTACATCTGATGGCAGCTAAATGCTGTTGACCACTGTTGGGAGCTTGACCACCCAATAAAAGTTGACGCACTTAGGGCCATATGTACGAACATATTTTCCCCTAGACACAGAATGGGCAAAACTGCTTGCTACATCTGTCCCTTAGTAACATTACTAGGGCTGACTGCCAAAACCCCATTTGGTAATCTACTTTATTGACTAAAAAGGACACCGGAATAGGATCATACTTGCTTTCAAGGTACGAGATAACCGTGGGTGTAGAAAATTGTAAGATTTTTCTCGCACAAACCTTGTGTACCTCACAAAAGCTACAAAAAAACATACAAATGTCACAAAGTTCTATGCAAAGTGGGCTTTTAAATGAAAATCGGGACTTTTGCAATGCTTTTGCATGCAATTTACCTTTCCCTCACAAGTGTTATAAAGTTACTTGCGAGGAAAAGCTATGGAACGTATGTACTCACCTAGAAAACACTCATGAGCAACAGTTCCATAGTACATGCAATGCTTTTCCATGGAAGTGTACTTTGATGTGCCTTTCCATTGCGAGCGTCGAGTGCCTTAAGCCCCTCGCAAGGAAAAGCTATGTCGTAGCACGCAAAATGCTTGCAAGTTACCGGCACAACATGTTTTTTGTCCTTGCAAGAAAAATCTAACGACCTCAAAACCAATTAATAGTCACAAGAGAAAAATGCACTGAGTCGTAATCAACGGTACAGTGGAGAACTTCATAAACTATATTAACCCTATACTGAGTGAAACATGGCTTGTGTAATAAATACTTCACATACCATGAAGTATGACAGAGGACACTTGATTCATGGCCCAACTAGAACGGTCGACGAGAGCATAAACAATCACCTTTCTAGCATGTGACACTGCAGCAGTTGAAAGCAGTCGTGGTATTAAAAGGATCTGTCATATAAACCTGATGATGTTAAACCTTCTCTCAAATATTGTTCTATCCAACATTTTTTGACCGTGTATTTTTCTTGCAGTTTACAGGTGGGTTTTGGGGTTTATGCATATTGGCATCATTTAGATCTACGGCGGAGCATGAGCACGGCCATAAATTAGGAGGACTCTCCATCTCACCAAAATCTTTGTTCGCACTCCCATCTCACCAAGGGCCACATGTACAAATATTAGGTTTTGCGACTCACAAATTGTGAGTCTTAGCGACTTGCAATTTGTGAGTCGCAAAACCTGATGTACAACAGTGTCAATTACACTCTCTGTGAGTCCCAATGGGGTCGCAAATGACCTACCTCATAAATATTCATGAGGTAAGTCGCAATATGCGATCCTATCGGGAATGGTCGCACTCACAGGAATGGTGGCCTACTGGGACAGCAGACCACCATGTCTGTGACTGCCTTTAAATAAAGCAGTTTTTTTTTGGGGGGGGGGAGAAATGCAGCCTGTTTTCCTTAAAGGAAAAAGGGCTGCATTGCAAAAACAAAAATGAAAAGTTTTCTTTTAATTTTTTCACGGCAGGCAGTGGTCCGTGGGACCACTTCATGCTCGCAAAAATATTTTTGCATCCATTCACAAAGGCAAAGGGGTCTTTTGGGGACCCCCTTCCCGTTTCTGAATGGGTTAGGACCAATTTGATACTGATGCTAACTACGATTGTTTTGTGACCGCATTCACGGTCACAAAACAAACATACATCACACTGCGGCTCGCAATTAGGAATGGAACGCCCCTTCCAAATTTCGACTCGCAAACTTATTTTGTGATTTGGTTAAATAGATTACTGAATCGCAAAATAGGGTTTGTACATACCAAAATGCTTTTTTCTTGTTGCAAACGGCCTGATTCTACGAATCGGACTGTTTGTGACAAGAAAAAAGCTACGTACATCTGGCCCCAAATTCTTTGTTCCCTCGCACCAGTTAGATGTGGGGATACCATTGGGTTTCCATGGAGCATATGCTGACCCTGCAATTGAAAACTCTTGACCTGGCTGTGTGTATTCCAATTGGAAGCTAGGTCACTTTCAGGGTTGCTACCTCACTATTTTTTCCTTCCTATGACTGGTACATGAGGCATGGCAGTCTCTGGTAGGACAATATACAAATGTTCTTGCAATGCGGGAAAAAAACTACTGTTTTAAGAATTTGTTACTGCAAAGCAAAAAAAGAAGGGTTACTTCTACATGGTGACCAACTTGACCTTCATCAATACTGAAAGTATATCCACTGCACTAGTGCATGCACTTTTATTACAGAGATCCCAGACAGACAGTAGGTGAATCTCTAGAAAAGGCAGGTGGACCTTCGCAACATAGTGGAGCCCAGGACACCCGTTAACAAGGTAGCCACCTACCAGACTCTAAATGATTCCCATTATGATACGTCATCTGTAGTGCCTTCATCATAGAAAAATAACAAGGTAGCATTCAGGTTCTCAAAGTCTGTAAGAGTACCTTTTTAGTAAACTGACTCACAGACAGTAGACTACCAGGGAAACCACCTCCGTAAATCTCTGTGTTATACACATTATAAAGGTTGGTATTATATGGAGAGGATGAAGAGGCCCCAAACCTTTAATTTTAACCCAAAGGACTTTTTGATTACAAGAAAGTGCCTGCGAACACACTTTATACCCTAGGACATCATGGTTAGTAAAACTTGCCTTTCGACCTTTGATAAATGGAATATAAGATGATTGGAAGCCATGCTGAAAACATCACCACACACAGTTTTTTGGGGGTGCTGTAACTATCCTCCCCTGTATTGAGTACCCTGAGTCATTACCTGCGGGTGGTGTTCTCCACTCCAGGGATTCGCTCCATTTGCTCCACTGGCCTCCTTTTTTAAATCTTTTTTGATTCGCCCGGACTTGAACTTCATAGAGTGCATCTGGTTTGAGAGCTGGGAGTTTAAGCCACTGCTGATCCTGTTCAATATGCAGAGTCTGTAAAAAGTAGGAGAGGAAGAGCTGATACATGGAAAGTGCTTGACAAAAGAAAAAGCCTTAATCCCCAGAGTCTCAGTATCCTTCCGATGTCATTTAGGGGTCGCCAGGGGTCGCCGCTGCGAACCCCTGCTTGTCCCTTGTGAGCCCTGGCGCTGCCTCTGGAAACCCTGGCCTCAGAGGTGGCAAAATCAGTGCCAGGAGCACAGGGGCAGCTCCTCCTTATGAGCTTTCCTTGGGGATCCACTTTCTTCTTTTAAAAAAAGTATTACCGTATATACTTGAGTATAAGCCGAATTTTTCAGCCCACTTTTTTGGGCTGAAAAATCCACTTCGGCTTATACTCCAGTGAAAAAAAAAAAAAAAGAACTTACCGAGGACTTGCGCGCGGCCGAGGTTTCGGTGCTTCCGGGATCGCCATTCACAGAAGATGCAGCTCCCAGCGTGACACGTCATCCGGATGGGCTGCGAATGAAGAAAGTCCTACCGCGCAGGCGCAGTACAGCTTAAACGCGATAGAGGTAAGGAGCCTGCGTATGCTCTGTTTCATAGCATGAAAGACTAGCATGAACCCCGGACGCAAACGAGCAATATATATATATATATGCATATGTGTATATATATATATGTGTGTGTGTATATATAGATTAAAATAAAAAAAAAAATATATATATAGATAGATGTATGTAAAAAAAAGTACCGGTTTTCTATTCGTGTTTATGTGTATACAGTCCCATCGCACTCCTGAAAGGAATTTAATTTTAATTATGGTAAAATTGGTTAGGTGGTTGTGGAAATAGCTGAAGCTTCCACTGCTACAGTCCCAGAATTGCTGCTTACACTCCAAAGCAGTTACAATAAATGATTGTTTATTTTTGTAGTGTCACAATTGCAAAGCATTGCTTGAAGACACCGCAGTTCTTTTCTTCAGACATAAAAGTTCTTTGCAAATATGACATAATATACACATACATATTGTCAAATTATATTTTTTTTGGGGGGGGGGAGGAGCAGATAGAGCTTTATTTTGATTGTACTCTAGTTACAGTATTTTTAGAGTTGGGTTTACGGTATATTTTTATTTTATGGTATGGCATTTTTTTTTAAAGTTTTTTTTTTCCTGTTAGAAATGGATTCCAGTACTTCTAATCCTGCACCAAAACAAAAACGCAGGTCATACGAAGCTGCTTTCAAACTAAAGGTTGTGTCAAGAGCAGAAAAAAGCAATAACAGTATTGCAAGTAAGGAATTTGGTGTTGATGAAAAACAAGTGAGGGAGTGGCGGAAAATGAAAGCTGACTTGGAAAAGATTCCAAAGGCAAAAAAAGCTCGACGTGGTTTAACAACTCCATATGGGGCTCTAGAGACTGAATTGCATAAATGGGTTATGGAGTGTCGTCAAAATGGTTACTGCGTAACACGCATGGGAATTCGCTTACGTGCCCTTCAAATGGCTAAAGATGACAAATTAAAAGCACCAGGCATTGAAAATGTTGTTGCGTCAGCAGGATGGTGTACTGGCTTCATGAATAGGTATGGCCTATGTTTGCGGCAAAGAACAAAGATTTCACAGAAGTTGCCAAAAGACCTTGATGAAAAAGTGATGTCATTCCATTCATTCATCATAAAACAAAGAAAGATCCATAACTATGACCTGGGAGATATTGGGAATATGGATGAAACACCTATGACCTTTGATCTTCCAAGCAACAGAACCGTGGCAAGTTTGGGAGACAAAACTGTTTTACTCAGAACCACAGGTAATGAGAAAAACCATTTTACAGTCGTTCTGTCATGTTTGGGTAATGGAACTAAGCTGCGGCCTGTCATTATTTTTAAAAGAAAGACCTTGCCTAAAAAGGTCAATTTCCCACCACGAATTACAGTGCGCGTACATGTTAAAGGCTGGATGGATGAAGATGGAACAAAAAAGTGGCTGGAAGAAGTTTGGAACGGACGACCAGGAGCAGCCTTAAAGAAAAAACCATCATTGCTAGTTTGGGATATGTTCAGAGCCCACACATCTGATGACATAAAAATATTGGCAAAGTCTTCTCAAGTTACTTTAGCCGTTATTCCAGGTGGGCTTACATCTGTATTACAGCCCTTAGATGTGTGTTTAAATAAACCTTTCAAAGACCGTGTGCGAAAGATGTGGTGCGAATGGATGTCATCTGGTCAAGCCCGACTGACAAAAGGTGGAAATATGATGAAGCCTGACATAGAACTGAAAGCAAAGTGGGTTTGTGATGCATGAGAAGAGATTCCAGAGGACATGGTGAAGCACGCCTTCAAGAAATGTGGCATAAGTAATGCTATGGATGGCAGTGAAGACAGTGCTTTGTATGAGGACGACAGCTGTGATAGTGATGACTGCGAACCCTGTGACAATGTATATGATGATAACCTCACACCAGCTACAGCTGAAGCTCTGTTTGGACATACAGATGAGGAGGAGGAATCCAGTTTTGAAGGATTTTGATGCTTGTGTTTTAGCTTGGTTGCTTATTGAGTTAAGGTTTTTGTACATTTAAAGTTATTGTTAATACTTTAATGTTATATATTGTTTTTGTTGAATATACTGATAATATATTGTTTTTGTTGACCCTCTTTTCCACATGCCTCAATTAAAGCAATTTTATTGTTATCTACCTGTATTTTTATTTTTGAAATTTACCGTGAGCTGCTGCATTTCCCAGCCTCGGCTTATACTCGAGTCAATAACTTTTTCCAGTTTTTTGGGGTAAAATTAGGGGTCTCGGCTTATACTCGAGTCGGCTTATACTCAAGTATATACGGTATTCACTATTAGTGTAATAAAAAAAAGGAGTGCAGTTAGCTGGAATATGACCCTCCTTGGTAGCTGAGGTAAGTAAAAAAACACTATTAAATGTGTGCTGTGTTCATACTTGCGGGTGAGAGTGTGCTTATGTAAAAGAGACTGTGTGTATGAGTGAATGTGTGTTTGTGTAAGCTTGTGTGTGAGTGAAAATAAAGATGAAATGGTGTGTGATGTCACTTACACTACCCCTGGCATTTTGGTGCACTGACGCCCATGATC
The DNA here is from genome assembly GCF_031143425.1 of Pleurodeles waltl. Lineage (NCBI taxonomy): Eukaryota > Metazoa > Chordata > Amphibia > Caudata > Salamandridae > Pleurodeles > Pleurodeles waltl. The sequence goes on from NC_090443.1 coordinate 334,137,771, forward strand.
CTTCCTGCTCTAACAAACTCTCTCTGACTACAGAAGAGTAGAGGGTCCGGCGGTTTTACTTTCCCTCTGAATTTTGTAATCCATGTCAGATGGTCCAGCTCTGCCCCTCTAACCCCATGATTTTCGCTTTTCCCACATGAAGTTGCCTGTACTCCTCTCACTTCAGAGCCTCTTTTTATCTCAGTGTGAGTGGCTATCTCTGTCCCTGTAAACCCAACCGAGGTCTCTTTGACCCACATCAGAGAATGTGATGCTACTGCTTTTTTACCCGGCATCCCCATCTTCATTTCATCGAGGATTTGACTGTTCGGTACCTGCCAGGTTTCTCCACTTGGCCTGAATCGCACTTCGTAGAATCTCTTGCCATCCACATAAGGGTAGTTGTGGGAGATCCAGGTGAGGTTGTTACGTGCATCTCCGAGGTTGACGAATCGCAGGGATTCAGGTGGGTTGAGCTTCACTAAATAAAAAAATTAAAAACAAAATAACAAGAAGTTATGATGAAGGTGCACCACATCAGTGTTGACATAATATGGTAGTCTTCAAAAGAAGCAGGATTCCTAATGGGTGCCGACTGGACACGTGAGATCACGTGGGTAGACCTACTGGCTTTAAACATAAAGTGAAGTGTTACCACAGCGAACAGCCTGCACACCACCCTAATTCAATAGCTACTACTCCCAATCACTCTGCTTCACCCTCTGGCATTCCTCACAATTCACCCATTTTTTGATGGAGTCACACACCCTGGCATCATTGTTACCCCTTCCTCATAATCAGTGCTTTAGGCAGAAATGTTGAAGTGCTGGTACTCATCCACAGTACCAGTTTGGTCCCGAGGAGTGTCGGTACTCTCCCATTAAGTGCATTGAAGCAGTGCTGAATAGTGCAGGTACTCTCCCTTTTAAGTTAAAGAAGTGCAGGTACCCGGTACCGGGCAGTACCTGCCCATTTAAAGCACTGATCATGATAAATGTATCTCACCGAGGTCAACTGGGTAGCCAGCTTCGCAAACCTCCTTTGCTCTCCAAATCATAATTTACTGTCTCTGATATCAAATGAATTAAGAATCGTTTACCCCCGATTTCACCGAAGACTCAAACGGATATGACCTGCTGCAAAAATAAAGCTGTGGGCTGGTGACCCCCTTATGGACTTTCAGAGGTCATGTTAAAAGGTATTCCGAGTCACACTCATTTTGGCAGGGTTGTGATTTAGGTGCTGCACCAAGGAGTGCAACTGTGATCCAAAAGCCCTCGTGTGCCGCTGATAGGCCTGCCTTTTATCTGCTTCTCTGAGGCTTGAAGTTAGCAGCGTTTTATACTTGATACAGTATCAGGTGCTGGTCGCTGTGGTGTGTCTTCTGACAACTGCAACTGCCTCCGGTCCTCAGGGCCAAGAGCGGAAAGAGCCATCCTTAACCACATCCTGGCCACCTGATGTCAAAATCCAAGTTCCACTAGCGTAATGCATTGTCTTAATGTATTTGTATTTATTTAAAGCAGATATATTTCACACAGACATACCCAGAGGAATCAGAGTGATTTGCAAGATAAAGGTATTACAGTGAAGAGTAAAAAGACCCCCCTCAAACCATCACACACACAAAACCAAACGTAAAGGAAAGTTGTAACTTGTTTCTAAAATGGAAATACTAGATAGTGATGCACAGTGCAGGTGGTAGACTTGTACAAGGGGGTGCAACTACGCCGGCAGCCAAGATGGTACATAATACAGAGGTCCGCCTCCTAGCTCGCCATCCTCCTTTTAATGGTGCGGAGACCAGGCAGCCTGGATGATGGATCTGCAGTGCTAAGGAAGGTATGCCACAGCCAGGCATGGGAAGAGAGTGGTGGGGGACAAGGGGTTTTCCCTAAAAATACCCTTACCACCCAATACCATAAGCACCCTTAAGACCTAAAAACACCCTTACCACTCTATACATTACCCACCCGTAGGCCCTAAAATCACCCTTACCACCCTATACCCTTACCCAACTCTGAACCCTAAAAACACCCTTACCACCCAATACCCTTACCCACCCCTAAACCCTAAAGACACCCTTACCACCCAATAGATAGATAGATAGATAGATAGATAGTTAGGACCATGTTTCCATAGAAAACTCGTTTTTTTACTTGCCTATATCTTTGGTACCTTTTGACCAATCTTCACAAACGTTTTCTAAAAAAAAGTCTGCCGGTGATTCTTTTTGTGCATTGGAAGTTATGGGTTGATCCGTCAAGCGGGGGCTGAGAAAAAGTGTGGTAAAAAAACGTGTGTTTCTCATGTTAATAGGAGTTTTGAACACGACTACAGCCCAAACAGCTGGACGGAATTACACCTGTTTGGCAGAAAGGTAGGTTTCGGTGCTTAGATGACACTTTTGGATATTTGGTGTAAATCTGTTCAGTAGTTTTTGAGATATAAAAGGGGAAATACATTTTGTATATCTAGAATCGTGCATCCATCACAACATTTTGTGGTGATCGCAGCAGCTTCGCGAATGAACGCGCCAACAGGAATGCTGTGATTGGCTGGCTGCAACCTGACCAGAAATTTGCAGCTGCCGTTTTAAGTAACGGAATATGGTGCCCAGGGCTGAAAAATAAAATGAAAAGTGGCATAAAGGTTCAGGGGGGATGTACCCTGACCCCAAGGCTGTGAAATAGGGGTCTTCTAGAGTGAAATTATGACCTTGAAAATCTTTTTTTTTCACGACGTGCAATATTCACAAAAACGTTGCGACATTCAGCATGGACCTCCCCATGTAACATAGTGTCAAATTCGCAAATATTGGCAAAAAAGATTTTAAAAAACATTTACAGACTCATTCATACAGTAATTCATTCATAGTAGCACTCATACACTCAAGAAACTACTAACAGAACCACTCAGACATTCACACACCCACAAAAAGACCCACACAGACACTCACACACCCACTCACAGACCCACTCAGATGGTCACACATCCACTCACAGACCCACTCAGACACTGACTCACACCTATCCTCACACCCAAAGAGACAGACCCTACGGCAGTGCATGGCAGGGGTTGGGTGGTTATAGGAGGTCGGGTGGTGCGGCCAACCCCATCCACACATGGCTAAAGGCCATGTGTTGCAGTGGTTGGATCAATGTATTGTAATTCAAATTAATTTACATTAAAACAAAACACATAAATTCACTGAAAAAAACAAACATTACCTGCAAGTTTTCGTTAGGAGATAGAATAAAAAAAACATAGAATTCACTTAAAAAAACAAAGGTGGGGGCACGAGTTATAGTTACCTTAGGACGTGAGTTGTAATTACTTGAAATAACTCTAACTATAACTGCTGAGTTTCTAAGGTTTTCTACAAGTAAATTCAGAACCTAATTATAACAACCCTGTAACCTTTGTTTTTCAAAGTGAATTTCAATGTTTTTTTAATTCTATTTCCTAACTATAATGTCTCTGTAATCTTCGGCTATTTCAGTGAAAACATATATATATATATATATATGTTACCTAATGGCGGTCAGCAGTGGACCTAGATTCCACAGGCATAGCATTTTTTGTTTTGCCAATAACTTTAGTGCTGCTTGACAAATTTTCATGAAATTTTCAAAGCGTATACTTCAGTCAGTTCAGCTGCTGTCTTGAAAGTTTTGGGATGATCCGTCAAGTGGGGGCCAAGAAAAAGAGGGGGGCCAAAACAAGTTTTCCCATTGCATTTTATCATAGGTATTTTGAACATGACTACAGCCTGAACTGCTGGACGGCATTACATCACATTTGGCAGAAAGCTAGTTCTTGGTCCAGAAAGTGTGCTTTCGGTGATTTGGTGTAAATCTGTTGAGCAGTTTTAGAGATATTAAAGGGCATAACATGTAGATATCTAGAGACGCAGATCCTCCGTGGATCCATGGATCCTTGGGCCTTTGCAAGAACCTGATTGGCTGGCCGCAATCTGACAGGGAATGTACAGCTGCCATTTTCTTTTATCTGGAAAAGGTCCCGGAGGCTGAAATGTGGGGTGTAATGTTCATTAAGGGGTCAGGGTAGAGACTCCCTGACCCCTTAGGGGTATTATAAAGAGACTAAAAGAGTAAATTATGATTTTGAAATGTATATACATTTATTTTTGATGTTTTTCGATATCAGTGGATCCAACTGCAGGGCTCAGAGTGGCCCCTAGTGTAAATGTGCAGGTGGATTCACAGATTTCAGCAACAATCAAAAATAAATATATATATAGATATATATATTGACACATCCACTCAAAAAGGCAGACAAACACTCTCAAAGTCACTCACACCCATTCTCATACCCTGACACTCTCTCACACGTACTCTCACACCCATACAGACTCTCTCACAGCCACTCACACACACTAACGATCCCTGGGGATGAAATGTGGGGGCAATAGAGATTATATATGTGAATAAATAAGATTTCCTAAGTAAAAAAAAAAACATGAAGCCTTTCTCAGAGAACCTCTCCCCTCTCCTGTAAAGATAAACAGAGGGCTACGGACGCTGTTTGTTCCACTTGCAAATTACTCTGTTGATTAGCAGAGAGTTTCTGTTTGGGCTGAAGGAGCTAATTGCAATGCTGCTGCTCAAGAGGTGGCGTCCAAACTCCGGGAGCGCACTGTGGTCTCCTGGATCTGTTCAGGCATATCACGGCTACCAAAACACAGGTGCTTAATTATACCCAGGCTAAAATAATAGTTGGTAGACAAACATTTTTGCAGAGCATGCAATTATTTCTCTTTAACCACAGCATACATAAGTGTTGTGCACAGCTTGAGTGCATGCAGCAGGGTTGGCCGCAGGGTCTGGCCATATGCCAGGACCTGCGGACAAAACCCTGCCGTGCAAGGTCAAAGAATCTGCACAGTGCTGGTTATATTAATGTGCGTGCTAGAAAAAATATAAAAATTCACTGAAAAAAACAAAGGTTACAGGGACGTTATAGTTAGGTTCTGAATTTACTCACACAAAAACATAGAAATCCAGCAGTTATAGTTTTGGTTAACTCAAGTAGCTATAACATGTGCCCTAGGGTAACTTTAACTCATGGACTAGCAATGTACAGGTGTTTACTCCACATATTACATCATTGATAACACCTTCTATGGCATCATTGATATTATCACTGCAACATTTGCAATAAAATTATTGATGAGAAAACTGTGCAAGGTGGGGGCACGAGTTATAGTTACCGTAGGGCGTGAGTTATAGTTACTTGAGTTAACAATATCTATCACTGCTGAATTTCTATGGTTTTGTGTGAGTAAATTCAGAACCTAACTATAACGTTCCTGTAACCTTTGTTTTTTTCAATGAATATATAAATACACACACACTTACCTGATGTATACTTAGCATCTTGTTGCAAAGATATGTGTGTTAAAGGCAATGCGTGGTAAAGGCATTGCATGGTAAATGCTGCCTTGTGAAGGCTGTTTACCACGTGTGAGCCTCAGAAGACCGGTCCCAATAGGGGCCACTGGAGAGCCTGAGGCTGGCCTCACTGTCCACTTGCTGAGCCAGGCAGGCACACCTGCCTCTGCCTGCCCGCAAACTCCCTCTCATAGACCTCAGAACCTATTTTGCAGGCTGGGGACGACCCTCCTGGATGCACTGCCTAAACGTGAGAGAGTGATGGGGGTATGGATCGCAGTGCTCTCCCTCAAAATTACTTTGCTTCTACTGATTGCTGCAGCTCTACATCAAGTTGAGTCTAGCAGATAGCAACCTTGGTCAAGTGGGGAATGTGACTGCAGAATTTGTTCTACTGCATTTAAGGACAGAACTAACTCAGACATCACTGCCTGATATTTTTAATTGTGAAGTCCCTGAGCAAGGACCCTGGCTCCTCTGCCACGATTTGGAGACAGTGAAATACTCTGAGGACAACCCTACATGTACACAGACAATTCATTGTTTGTGGGCACTAATTTGGGCCCTGGATGCCAAGTGTCTGGTCTAGGTAACCTCACTGACGCTGCAATGTACAACGGTGATCAGAAGCAAAGCATATTGTCTTTCAACAGAGTAGATATGCAACTGCTGCAATGAATTCAATGGAGAGAGAAGAGGACTCGGACCAGCTGTGTCCCGGATGAGACACTGCTATTGAAATGGTCCTCAAAGGCAGCCTATGGTCTATCAACAGACTGGCATGGTGACATCGTGCCTGGACCACATCATGTAGAAGAGTGATGACCAAAATGTCAGCCCTGGAGGACGACTCCACAGCAAACAGAAAGAAATTACTGAAAATGGAGTGATTAATGAACACCATAGCAGCTAAGATTGAAGATTTTATACCAAGGCTTGACTCTGGCCATATATCAATATTTCAACATGGCTTCCAGGAAGCTAGATATACATCTGGAGAAGCTAAACACATTATTTGGTCTAAAGACATCAAATATGGGATGCTATATCACGCCAGGCTAAAGGTTAATTTTGATTGACAACCCCACATTTTCATAGATCCAGTAGTGACAAAAAAGTTGTGGAAGAAGGGTGTCAATGCACAGATGTCATAGCAGTCACTGGAACTATTGTTGTCCTAGGAGGGAAGCCAGCAAGCCTTGGCATGAAAGAGCAATGTGGAACGAGCAGCATTACTCTAAAGTTTGTAAGCAATATTTTTGCAAACTGTTTGTGGGTGGGAGAAGATGACAATCTAGTATTGAATCAACCTAGGCATTGAGAGGGTACATCAGTGACTTGATCTAGAATACAAAGTGAACACTGTGCTGCTCATAAAGTGACATGAACATTTCTTTCATACAGCATGGACAATGGCAGGCAGACCACACCCCTGAAAATGTTTAAATGGTTGGCTGTATTACATGTTGGGGTATCTGGCTCTGGTAGGTGGAGTGATCAGGGTGGGAACGATTTGGTTGTGAGATGTGGGAATAGTGGGGTGGTTGGGTGCGGGCTTTATGCCAGGAAGACAGCGCTGATCATTATGTTTACCCCATATGTGGACACGCCTGAACTTTTTCACACTATTCTTAATATATTTAGATGCGCTGAGGTGGATAGGGGTGTGGCATGGAGATATTAATTAACCTCAGAATGCAGAGCTAGACAGGTCATGGGGAAGAAGTTCTCACAATACATAGTCTGAGGAAACACTAGTAGACATTATGGGTATACTAGGATTGACTGATGCATGGAGACAGCACCACAGAGACTTGAGGATACATTAATTGCACTCCTTTCCACATGATTTGTTGTCACACATAGATTAGTGGCTGATAGCAGAGGAGGCAATGCCTTAAGACCTGGAGAGTACATATCTGCTTTGACCCTTTCAGACCACTCCCCTATTAAATTAGTCTTGTCTGTTCCTTGCACCAGGTTAAGTTGCACTAGCTATATATTTGCTACAGAGTTTCTTTTAGCTTCAAGTGTTCATTGAGGAACTGCTCACTGCAATAATAAACTTTTTTCAGTATAAGATGGGCTCAGTAACCAAGTACGCAGTGCTATAGGAGGTCATCAAAGTCTATATAAATGGCATAATAATTGCTAATCATGATGGAATTCTGCAGCTGGAGTACATGGATTGTGAAATCAAAATGTTACACGGAAGGAACTCAGTGATGGCTCTGAGTATGTAAGTCAGAAGTCAGGGCACTCGTGAATCAAAAACCAATTAAGTATAGAGAAATTTAAAAGTCCTTGTTGTGCCGATAGGGAATCATGTGAAGAAACTGGCGATCATGAAGAAATTTATTCTTGGAAGACAAATTACATCACAGTAATAGAGAACAATCCTTAAAATCATGTAGCAACCAACGCCAACACGTGTTTCGTCTTGAGAGAGAGTAAAATCTCTAAAGACTTCATCAGGGCTGTGCTAATATCTATACATCAGATTGTGATCGCAATTTGGAACAGGTACTACGAGATACCGCGCTTAGATACACACGCGGTTTCCCGCTCCAACATATTCGTTTACGTACAAATAGGATACTCAAAGTTACAGGCGCCATACTGTCTGGATATATATTTCAATTTGTGGGTACCAATAAGGATACTCGATGCTACAAGCGCCACGATTTCCTGAATTTCTCTTATTCTCAGCCACCACCAGTTGGTTATCCTGGAATTTTCCCGGATTCATAATACTGACTGATGTATAGATATTAGCACAGCCCTGATGAAGTCTTTAGAGATTTTACTCTCTCTCAAGACGAAACACGTGTTGGCGTTGGTTGCTACATGATTTTAAGGATTGTTCTCTATTACTGTGATGTAATTTGTCTTCCAAGAATAAATTTCTTCATGATCGCCAGTTTCTTCACATGATTCCCTATCGGCACAACAAGGACTTTTAAATTTCTCTATACTTAATTGGTTTTTGATTCACGAGTGCCCTGACTTCTGACTTTTTTATGTATAGGCTTCCTTGGAAGCCTTAGAGCACAAGGGAAGTTCCTCTTGCCAGGAGCACCGTGTCTTACTTATTATTGTCTCCCTATTACTATGTGGATTCACTGTGAGCGCCCTTTTACTATGTTCTTTCTTCCCGTGTGCTAGTGTTCTATCAGGCTCTGAGTATGTACCTCAGAGAAATTCATAACTTACTGCAGGACTACTGCAAGAGGGCTGATAGACAGGAGTCCTTTCTGGGGAAACCCTCACTGGCTGGGCAATATGGCAAAGGCGAACGACCTGGAAAACATTGGTTTGGTTCCTAAGGAGAAACGCTAGAGTATGTAGCCACATACAACAAATTGAGGGCGATTATGGTGAGATATTGATGGCTAGTGAGGAAATTATTTTAAAAATTGTCTGGCATTATGAACAAGTATATACTTAACAAGTAGCTGGGTCCGATGACATATCCTCAGAGTTCTATGATGAATATCAAAATATATTAACCCCACATCGGCTTGTAGTTTATGCCAAGGTTCTGAAAAATTGTGTACTCGCCCCCTCATCGTGGGAGGCTGTAATTACTGTGCTCCCGAAACCATAACAAATGTGAGTCGTATCGCCCAATGTAATTACGTAACCTGGACAATAATGTCTTAGCAAAGGTAAATGCAAATCATTTGTCTTTGCTGATAGAAAGTTTATTCTCCAAAGTCCAATCAGTCCAATCAATTTTTTTCCCATATAGGTTCACGGCATACTGAATTCGCAATTTTGCAACACTTAAATCCTGAGCTGAAGATGGTGGTTTTCTTTTGAACGCAGAAAAGGTTCTGGATTCCTTGGAACTGTCCTCTTTGAAAACCACGCTTTGAAGGTTTAGCAAGGGGGAATATTTTTACAGCTGACAGCATTTCTTGACTCTAAGCCAGTGGCTAGGGTTCGCACAAATGGTTTAACACCAGATATATTTTGGCGGCCAGAGGCACTAAGCAGGCCTTTTACTTTCCATGGACCGCTTGCCCCGTCTACTATAGGAACAAGGCTTACATAGAGGCCTCTATTTTTATTTGACACACCTCCTTCTCTCAATGTATACTGATGATATTCATGTTCATTATATTACAATAGAGGAGGAAATAGAAGAAAAAGTCCCTACAGTCCATTTCTGTATTGAATGAAAATTCCATATGCTAGAACAATACCAGACTCACTCAATGTGAGCCCACAACTTGACATGTGCTCATCTACTTTAGATTGACAAATATACTGCGCTGCAGGTGATCCTTCAGTTCCCTGAGGAACAGCATGAACTGAGCCACTAACCCAGTATATTCTATTCCTAGATTCCACAAGATGGAGATCCAGGTTATACACTATGACTACTGTTCTCAGAAAGGGTGGATCTGGCTGTGGGAAATAATCCTGGGAATTAGAAGCCAGGGCAGAACCTACTGTCGCAAAATCGGTGTACTATTGTATGCAGATTAAGATGGTATACATGAACTATAAAATAAAGCTGGTTCGTTTTTTAAGTTCCTGCATCAAGATATTTCACTCATAAAAAAAGTATAGGATGGACCCCACTAAGCCTCATCACTGTCTGTGGTGTTAGGCAGCGCATGCAGGGTTATTCATCTGGCTTTGTTTTATCCCCCTTTTGTTGACTGCTCCTTGAGATAACAACCACAGTGTAGAATATGACTGTAGGTGGGGTTGAGCTGCAGCCAAAAATGACTCTGGTTATGTTGAACTGATTCCAAGAGAAATAGACAATTCACTCGAAGTGAGTGTATTCCACCAGAATGCTGACTACAAAATATTGTGGCCCAAATACAGAGGACCAGAACATAATGAAGGTAAGTGTATCCAGATAAATTGAACATCATTGTACCTTGACGATATATTGTCAAGGGACATGTATGTGGAGCTAAGAATAGTAAATCTACACTTAGCTGTTTGAATACACCTTCACCATATTTTGGTCCTCAACATTTAGGCTTGCTATTTTAGCCCCACAATTTTTTTGTCCTCATCAGCCTGACATAGGACCAAACTGCGATCTAGAAACAGTAGTAAAACAAATTGACATTTGAAAAACCACATTGAGCCACTGAAAACATGGCCTATATTTCTACACGTAAAACAGTGGAGGTTGGAGTGTGACCTCTCCTAACCTAGATGTTTGCACGATAATTCTTCACATAGGTTGTTCAAATGCCTAGATGACATCCCTACATGCCTACAGATCACATACAGTTACTTATATCTGCTTCACTTTTCTTTGGCAGTATTGCCCAAACGAGAATTATTAAATAGCAGTGGCCCTTTAGCACCTCCAACCTTGCTTCAAAGTGACAGACGGCATGTTTTTTAGATCTGGATTTGAAGAGACCTTTTGATTTTACTAAAATGATATGTGTGATATGCTTACTTCCAAGGAACCCTTCATCAACTGGTCTGATATTGAATCATTCACATTTGTCATCTGCCCACTATACCATACAGTATGGGGTAATGGGGAAGGCCAATACAGCCACTGGATAACTTTACTGTGAGTGACAGCATTTTTCCCTTTCACAAGGAGCACTTCCACATAAAAGGTAGTTCCCTCAGGTGCCAGCGACTACTATAAGCAAACCATATTTTGGCTTTTAGCCAGTGTTTTTTTAGATTGATAAGGGTCCACCAGCTTCCTCAACAATAACATTTTGCAAAAATCTAGACAGAACAAAACAAGCATTGAAAAATCCAAAAGGCTAGCGGTCACAGCCAGACCTATTGGTTTTACAAATTAATGTCTCTATATCTTTTCATGTGTGAATTTTGCCATTTCTGAGAACTCCAAGTAATGAATAGTATTCTTCACTACCTTAAAAGAAAAGATCTCAATGTACTGATCCCATGTAGATGAAAGGTTGAATTCGCATTGCGGCAATAGCACTAAGGCAAGATTCTGTAATGGTATGGAAATCAGAACAATATATTGCTGCATTCAAAACCTTATAAAGGAATTCTTCAGAGTGAGTACACTACACAAAAACACCACAATCCAGTAGCCTGCCTGTAGTGCGACCTTTTGTTCCTGCGCAGCTTGTAGCTTCTAGTGCTATTTTGATGGCAGCACGTTATGTTGTTTTTTATTTTTCATCAACATGTTCTTGTAAAGCAATCATTGTAATGAATTACAATCCACGTTCAGCAAACTAATATATTCCAAACAGCTGCAGGGTACGCGGTGCGGGTATTAATTTCAAGTGAGATTATAAATCGTTGATGTGCAGACAACACGAGCCTTGGTAAAATCGGCAAAATATAAAAAAGGTTATCTATTGCTTGTCCATACTTCATTTATTTCCACAGACGCAGATTTGTTGTCAAACAGCAGTTCAAAAGATAATTACAATCTTTTGAAAAAAAGCACCTTTTATCACTTCCGTAGGTCACGCGCACCGGGTTAACTGCACAAACATCAATCTTACAAGACTACTTCCTCATTTAATGACCCCACGTGCGGGCTCACGCATTCTAGGGAATCCGTGCGTACAACAATTCACTGGCGTCCTCTTCAGTGCAAAACCCAAGTACAGCCTGTTCTTTATTCTGTTCTTCTTTGAAATTATGTGAATAACATATTATCTCCTATTAGAGAATGCTATAAATAGTTAATTGTAGCAATGAGTAACAAACTATTTCTTGTAGGTGAATTCTGCTTCCATCTGCTGCAACTAACCCCATCTAAAGAGGCAGCCTGTGTTTTGCATCATCCCTCGAGACTTTCTCAAAGCTTGGTGACTGCTTTCTGTGGAGTATTTGTATTTGTTAAAATTATATATTTACATCATTTATTGTTTACAGCATATTTAAATACATAAATATCTATATATTCACATAGTGACAGCCGCCTCTGTGAAACTATATTTAGGTCAGAATTTACATTGGTAAGGCATTTTTTTTCTTCATTAACTTAGGCGCTGTGAAACGAACCTGCACGAACCTTTTAAAAAAAAAGTTCACCCACTTTGTCTTCATGGAAAGGTTTACACCTATCCGTCAAGTGGGGGCCAAGAAAAAGCGGGGTACCAATCATGTTTTCTATGTAATTTCCCATATGAAACCTTGCACCCAGAAATTGAAAAAATAGCTGAATGGAATGAACCCAAATTTGGCAGAAAGTGAGAAATTCACTGGGAAAGCATGCTTTTTTTCTTATTTGGTGTAAATACGTTCAGCATTTTTAAGAAATTAGGCCCACACATATGGGCTTTTGGCGCCTGGGAATTGAAGCAAGTCACCTTGCTGCCCTGCCCTGCTTCAAAGGGAAAGGGCAGGAATGTGCCATATCTATGCCTAAGGGTGCATTCCAGTCCTTTTCCACTGCGCTGCCCGCGTTTTGGCAGCCTAGCCCCAATGCAGGCACCCTTGCACAATAGGTGTCTGAGGTATAGGCAGGATTGTTTTTGTGCAGGAAGGCGCACCTTCGTGCACAAAACAATTCTTTGAGGCTTTTTCCTCTATAAAGATATTTCTCCTCGTTGCGCCTCCCCTGGGAGGCGTAATGTTTTGGCGCATACCCAGATTTACAATGACTTGTAACTCTGGGGATATGTCAGATTTCATGGGTGTTGAATGGGAAGACAAAAGCAATGCCCATGGAACGCCTCCCTTGCACAGAGAAAGGCAAAGCAGGGATTTGCGCTGCCTTGCCTTAAACCATATCTATGAGTCCATTCAAAGCCACACAAAGTAGCTTTGTGTGGCCTCATAACTATGATTTTAAGGTTTGTGCTGCCATTGCATCACCACAAAAGTGACGCAACAATGGCGCAAGGGGCCCCTAACTATGCCCCATAGGCTCAGATCTAAGAAGGCTTAGTGGCACTTTAGCGCCTCTTTAGAGTAATTTGTTTACTCTAAGGCTGCACTGTGGCCTTTTCCCCACGCAAAATTTACAAAGTGGCATGCATTGCGCCACTTTGGAACCCTTTGCACTACATTATGCATGCACCATGCATAATGTTCGAAAGGGGGAATTCCTCTATTATGGGGTCCGAAAAAGAGGCACAAAAAATGTAAGCGAATACTTTGTGTAATTGTTTCTGGCACTTTTAATACCTTCTCAGAGCAGGCATTAAAATGGCGCACACCAATGTTTACAATGGGCCCCTCTGTACTGTTCAGGGTTAGTGCCAAAATTACTGAACAGTACATCAATAGCGTCAAATATTTTTACGCTATTTTCTCGTACCCTGCTCCATAATGTGCTGTATCTTAGATACGGTGCACACCTGGTGGCGGTAGAGGGGGGCTAAGGGGCGCACCGAAAGTAGCGCTGCACTGGGTGCAGCAGCACTTTCCTTAAATCTGCCCCTTAGTGTTTAAAAAGGTGCTTGGGTGGGCATGATAGCTTTAATACTGGTAAAAATATCAGAGACATCTGGACTGTTGGTGTCCAGCTATGATCTGATTGGCCCATTCGAAGTGTATAGGCTGACTTGCTGGCCACATCATGAAGAATATAATGTGTCAGCCTTTGCACGACTCAAGAAAAATGTAGAGACCATGTAAGGGACAAGGTGGGACCACCTTTATCACCAGAGATCAGTGGGGGGTATGGCAGGAGACATGAAGAGACCCTTGCTAGAGACATCAAAAGCATAAAAAATGGCCTACCATGGCCAAGAAAATGCCAAAAGAAGCTTGGTCCCATAGGGCATGAGTAGTATTATGCTCCAAAACCTTCCTGACCCCACTCCTCCTGTCCTTGTGCTCATGTCTGGAGGTGGGTGGGAACATCCAGTCTTGAGTCACCTGCCGGTGCTGACCAGGAGCAGGGAAAGATACTGGTTCCCATGCAGCACACAGCTGTGCCAAGCAATCGGGGAGCAGACGGGGCCGCAGGGGGTTTGTTGCCCCTCCCGCTTGTCCCAGTGAAATAAATGCTAAAGGTGGCCTGAGTGGGACCAAGGAACCCAATTAAAAAAAAGAAGAAATTAATAAAACAGTTTTCCCCATTGTGGTTGCATAAAAGGTCCTGGAGGGCATCATAAGCCCTTGGAAATTAACCTTAAAATTTGCATATTCTGATTGTGGTCCCCCAGAGAGGGCAGGGACACCACCAACATGTTCTTACATGTTTATGGGTCTGTCAGAAGTGTGGCAGTCCCCACAGGAGATCCCCAAAAAAGTTGATTCTTTAAAAGTCACTCTCACCCAAAATCTCCAAGAGGGCTAAACTGGTGACCTCAGGAGGGTATTCACAGTATCCAATATTCCTAGAGTCTGAATTTTTACTCAGAGGCTCTGGGGTTGTGGAGATAGTTCTTGTTGGTTTATATATTGTGCTTGCAGCAAACTGAGAGTAGAAGAGAATCCCTTGCTCATATTCTATTGATGTTACAATGCTTCATTGATAATGAAAACATTGATTACAGTACTTTATATGCTTTAGTGAAGGTCTTAGGAATGTATTTTGATTAGCACCAGAATAAAAATGAGTTAGTACATGACCTATATCAGTTCTAATGGTGTTGTAATGGTCTGTTATTATGTGCTTCTGCTTTTATGAATGTGGTGGCACACTGACAAAGCCAATAAGCCTGCCTTTCTGTCTAGTATATGCGGGGTGGGCTTAGAGTTTAAGCTTTCTAGGATGTGGACTTAAAGGAGGATGCCACCATAGGTACCTGCACCTGCCTACTCGTACATATTTGTAAATTAATGTGTAAAATTAGGGAGTACACCCCATGAGCCCATGAGAGGGCAGGTTAAAATTTGCATATTTCACTTGTGGTACAACAGGGAGGCCAGGGGCACCACCATGTTCCTGGATGTTTGCAGGGCTTCCAGGAGTATGGCAGTCCGTACATGAGCCCCCATTAAAGTTTTTCTGAAAGTTGGCTTAAGTCTCCAAGGGGATAAAATGGGTGACCCCTAGAGTGGTTTCGTGCACTTCTAGGTACTCTGAAAGGTTAGGCTTTTGTTTAGAGGTTTTATTGCTATGGGGATTTCTGTTGTGGGATCATAATACTGCTCCTGCAGCATGTTGAAAACAGAACAGTAGTACTACATTTAAACCAAGATAAAGGCTGAGCACACCTTATATGGGTGGCCAAGACATTTTTCAGAACAGGCTGTGGCTTAAAGTGAAAGCCTGTTTCAAAAAATCTGTGGAAAAAGCTAAGGTTTCTGTTGACAATTGATGTCTGGGCATGTGCCTATGCTAAATAGTAGTAATACAGTGCTATAGACAAATTCTATATAACTATGACATTTTTAAGCTGTAGTTGTTTATTTCCAGAACCTTTTTGAAGAATTTAAGGTACTGAAGGCTGTTGAATAATGTTGAATGTACGGGTAACCTACTTAGAGTTGGTTTAACTCACACTGAAGATGTAAGCATAGTTCTAAGGTTATATGCTATTGTGCTCATCTCAGTAATGTGTGTAGTGTATTTTACCAACCTCTTGACTTAAAATTGCAGGCCATACAAAGTCTTTAAGAGGGTAAGTCTCCAAGGTGAATAGAGTATATAAGTAATAAGAGCATACAGCTCGGAGTACTAGGACAGCCACTTCAGCCACTGGCTAACTTCACTGTGAATGATAGGATTCTGCTCTGTCTGAAGAACATCCACACACAAAGTACTTTCCACTCTTCAGAGCCGGAAACTAACATGACAACTTGTGCTTTTTGTTTTTAGGCATTTTTTTGTTTATGTTGGTGGTGTCCCACACATCCCCAAGCAATAACCTGCTATAAAAACCATGGCTGACAGGCATTTCCTGATATACTGATTTTTCCAATACTTGTTCTGTTCCTGTATCTTGGAAACACTGCATCTTGGATACAAGTCCCTGGGGCTAAACTCTTGATTACCTTTTGGTCCTGGAAGTAGCCATCACAGCACAGCGAAATGAAAAGCCAAGGGACACTCATGGGCACAACAATCAACTACTTGTACTGTAAATATTGAGGAGAGTGATGCACAAATTGTGAAGAAAAGAATGCTGAAGAGGCTAACAGACTTTAAAATCACTTACCAAACTAAAAAATATTGGCAGAAATGATCCTTTTAATTTCATATAACACTCCCTGAAACAGAATATACCCCTCCTAGTGCTGTTAATAACAAGTCGTACCTTTGAGTAACTTAAGGTGAGATCTCTATTTCCACAATCATTTGTTCCACATTCTACTTCTATAATGGTTCAGAAAATATATATTTTTATTAAAGTACTCAGTTTTTTTGGAGTGAGGAAACTTTTAAGATTTAGGGGCATATTTACAAGCTCCTAGCACCACCTTCGCCGCCGCAGCTAAGGTAGCGCTAAGGAGGCCTTTCTCTCATGCCATATTTACAAAGGTGCGTAATGCTTGCTGCACTAGCGTCAACATTTTTGACGCCAGTGCATCAAAGCGCCAAAATAATTCAGATGCTATTGTCCTAACGACCGCCATGGTGTGCCGTATTGTTAATATGGCGCAACCATGGTGCTGTTAGGTGGGGCAGGGGCGACGCAAAAAAGTGGAGCCGTGGGACCGATGTACCACTTTCTTGTAAATATGCCCCTTAGATTATTATCTGTAGGAGTTTGTTAAGAATTGAGCACCTCATCTTGTGAGTTCAGGGAGCCACGTTCAGTGATTATTGTTATGACGCAGGAGAGTGGAGAAGGGTGAGAGTTTGGGTGAAGGTGGTCCGGGCAGACTAGTCAAATGACCCCTTAGTGTTGCTGCGGAATGTCCTCTTATTAAAACAACAATAATTAAATAAATAAAGTAAGAAATCAGTCTGGTCTTGTACTGTATGAACTCAAAGTCTCATTTTGCCCATGAAAACAGAAATCCAAGTGAATGTGCCATTAACACTGAATTTTGTGATGTGCAAATTATGAACACCAACGGAAATACTAAGACAATGACAATGCGTGCTGTTAGCGTTGTTTAAAAATCAGACAGGTGATGTAGTCTAATGTGCAAGCATCTGCCTTAGAACTTGGTGAAGTTCTATACTAGGAGTGCAATTTTAACCTCTGTTTAAGTCTTTTTCTATTACATCGGTTAAAATAACAATACAACTATTGAATTACATTTTCAATTGGACAGAGGAAGTAAGCTAGATTATTTCCTTCCCTTCTACAGATCTTCATTTTTGAAATTCTGTGCAGTCATAAATAATAAGTTAATAACATACAGGCTAGATAAAGTAAATAAAGAAGCACATGCCTCTTGTAAAACTATGACAATGTGTGCTTGTGTTTGGCTACCCGAAGCCAAGACAGGAACAAGATCTGGAACGGATTAAAGGAGCAGGTGGTAGAACGGCTTCTGAGCGGAATATCATCCTTTTATTCCCTAACCTATTCCAGTAATCACTTAAAAATATGTACACTTACTTGAAGAAGGTAACATTGCAATACAAACATACAGTCAAAATAGAGGGGCATGGTTTGCTGTGTGCCGCATTAATGGCCAAGTAGAGAACTCAGATCACATGATGCCTCATACTGCTATCAGTTTCACCATGCCCCAAGACATTGATTTACTCAAAAGCCTCACTGAAGACTTTGAAAATAAGAAGTCGGTGTCTGACATCATAGCATTTTTATATTAAATATTCATAAATACGTGGGCCATTCGATCAGTCTTTCCTAAGAGACAAACATTACATTACATTGGGCCTAGATCTGCTTTTTCCACAGATTGCAAGCAGAGGTGTGATAGAGCATACAGTTTAGCTCTGTCCCACCTGCTACAGAAGTCAGCAGACCCTGACAAGTTTCAGTCACAAAGGCAGAAGAGAGAAAAACAAACCTAGAAAGCAGCACTGACACATTTAAATGTGCACTTTGCTAGTATTTCACAGTTGGACATTGGTGCCTTATTAATTAATCCCTAGAAAGCTAAAAGTTTTGTTTAAATGTAATTTAGCCTCTAGACTAAGGGGGTCATTCCGACTCCCGGCGGCGGCGGTAACCGCCCGCCCGGCGGGAGCCGCCGAATGACCGCACCGCGGTCAAATGACTGTGGCGGCCATTCTGGCTTTCCCGCTGGGCTGGCGGGCGACCGCCAGAAGGCCGCCCGCCAGCCCAGCGGGAAAGCGCCTTCAACGAGGAAGCCGGCTCCGAATGGAGCCGGCGGAGTTGAAGGCGTGCGATGGGTGCAGTGGCACCCGTTGCGATTTTCAGTGTCTGCTTGGCAGACACTGAAAATCAATGTGGGGCCCTGTTAGGGGGCCCCTGCAGTGCCCATGCCATTGGCATGGGCACTGCAGGGGCCCCCAGGGGCCCCACGACACCCCACGACACCCGTTACCGCCATCCTGTTCCTGCCGGTGAAAACCGCCAGGAACAGGATGGCGGTAAGGGGGTCGGAATCCCCAGGGCGGCGCTGCAAGCAGCGCCGCCGTGGAGGATTCCCTGGGGCAGCGGGAAACCGGCGGGACACCGCCGGTTTCCCGTTTCTGACCGCGGCTGTACCGCCGTGGTCAGAATGCCCATGGAAGCACCGCCAGCCTGATGGCGGTGCTTCCGCGGTCCCCGGCCCTGGCGGTCATGGACCGCCAGGGTCGGAATGACCCCCTAAGTGTGCACCTTGTAACAATTTGATATTTCTTACGATTGATGAGTGTTTTATAAGTTTTTATATATATATATATATATATATATATATATATATATATATATATATATATATATATGTTTGAAGATAGGTGCAGAACTGAGAAAATGCACTTTTCTGTTATACCTAATGTAATGCAATAACAACACTTTTACAATTTTAAATAAAATGTTTTACGTATATTGTTCAAATATTTTTAATGATGACTATATCAGGTTTGCATATTAGGGTCCAGATTTAAGAGGCCTAGCGCCTCTTTGCGCAACATTAAAGTCATTTTTTATGATGATAATGTGGCCCAACGAGGCAAATTCGCTGTGCCATATTTAGAAAGTGGCACAATGCATGCATTGCGCCACTTTGTAACCCCTTGCCCCACATTATGGGTGCGCCCCATTAGGGAGACTGCAAAAATGGCGCAGTGGAATCTAAGAGATTCCACTGCGCCATTTTAAGCAGCTATTTTTAATGCCTGCAAAGAGCAGGCGTTAAAAGAGGGCATACCATTGTTTTCAATGGGCCTCTATGTACTCTTCAGGATAAGTATCAACATTTTGGCGCTAATCCTGCACAGTACATCAATAGCATAAAAAAATTTGACGCTGTTGCCCCTACCCTGTGCCATGGTGCACCGTATATTAAATTTGGTGCACACATGGTGGCGGTAGGGGGGGGCGCTAAGAGGTGGAAGAAAAGTGGCGCTGCATTGGATGCAGTGCCACTTTCTTAAATTAAGTCCTATGTGTGTTTTGTTAAAAAGTACCTTTTAAATGCATGTTATGATTTTCTTATGCTAGCTTAAATGAGACCTACAACGCTTGCATTTTGCAGTCATGTAAAAGTGTTGGAATTATTTTTTTCAGAACGCAAACCAAAGTCCAGTTTGTAAAAGCCTATTATTTAACTATGGAAGAACTGGTTACAGTTGACCTTGAAAGTATTGTAAAGCAGGAACATGGTCTGATTTGTACAAAATTGTTACAACTGTTCGGAGTCACACAGAAAGAGGAGATGTTCACATGACAGACCTAGGAGAATGTTGGAGAGTTGGAACCTAAAGTCTGCAAGTGAACCTAATTGGATAATGCCCCTTTTTCGTCATATAAACTTATTTTGGAAGCCAATCTGAACACTTAATGTGGATTAATACAACGTTACAGATCAAACTTTGTTAAGAACCAGATGAGAGTCAGAGCTGATGCTGAAGCAGTCTTGTCTAGGCTTGAGACAGACACTCCTTTGATGCTTGCTGACCAGATGCTTTTCTGATGAAGATTCCCTGAATACTGTATCCCTTGGAGAGGTATCTTACTCTCTATCATTTGCCCTTGTTCCTTGACATGACCCGTCTAGGTTAGACTCTCGACAATGCTGACGCTCATCATTTTATTTTTCTTAGTTAGTGCCCAGTAGCCCAAGATATTCGAGGTTTCCAAATTATTTTTGTCCCTTTTTTATTTTTGTATTTGCCTGCATGTGTTACTTACCACACATGTGTGTCCCTAATTTGGTTAGCCATAGGGTTGACCTATGCCCAGCCAAAGATCATTGACTTGATTGAATTTGAATTGACTAAATGATTGTACAATCTGAGCACCGTGTGATTTCTGTGTCTCAGATATTTTTGTTGACTTTCTGTATCATTCTTCTTGAATGCTTAGTTTTATTGGCGTTAATTTGCCTAAATTTATTTTGTCACCTTGGACTACCCCTGGTGATTATGTGTCTCTATAACCTGGTTTTGCGCATAGTCTACATGACTTTGAGCTTGTGTTTGTAATAAAGCTTTGAACTATACTACTGATTGGAGTTTTCCTTCCGTGGCCACATTAGTCATGGTGTTTAAATTATTGGGGAGGTGCTGAAGATCTTGTTTATGGTTCACCACACATCTTACGAGCTCAAAATGTTTGTTGACCCCGTTGTGCATTTGATTCCTGCGAAGGATGAAAAAATGCGTTCACAAAGGTATAACAATCCTTTTTCTTGAATTGCTGTTCTGATGGCAGTCCTTTTTGCCTCTATGCAGAAAAAAAACAATTACAATGATAAAGTCACAAGGTCTTCTTTCAAGATATTTGAAGAGCTACTGCCACCAGGAGAAAGGAGGTTCTGGATCTTCATATAACAATGTTATCCATGAATGTAAGATTTGGCGTCATCCACCCCTGCTTCTTCAAAATTACTTATACGGATAACAAGCTCACTTGGATGATATAACTATGCTGAAATAATCCATTCACTGTCATAAAGAGGAGGAAAAGGAAACTGGAAAGACGTGTGCTTCTTAGAATGTAATTGATGTCACAGCCATGAAAGATTTTCCTTGTAGTTTATAGTTCTGGTAAGATTGCTGACTAGATTATTGTTCAGTGGTCTTCTAGTAATCTAAGAAGATATTTTCCTTTATTTTTTATTCACAGGTGTATGTTTGTGGAAAATCACAAATCCTGATTGTTAGCATGTTGCCTTCTCCTTTGATCCTTTGACAGAGGTGGCTATTTACGATTGTGTCTGCATTACCTTCTGAAGTTTCCTTGGGTAAGTTGTGTGTTTCATTTATGTCTTTATTCTTTTTTATTACACATGGACAGTTATTGTATTTTTTTTTTATTTTCTTTAAGCATTTACTTGTGTTTGGCTTCAGTGTGGTGACTGCAATTATGGTGGATGTGGTTGATGTATGTGTGTCTGTAGCTGTGGTGTCTGTGGGTATGGTGCTTGTGGTGGACGTCTGCCCCTTAGTGTTTAAAAAGGTGCTTGGGTGGGCATGATAGGGTTAATACTGGTAAAAATATCAGAGACATCTGGACTGTTGGTGCCCAGCTATGATCTGATTGGCCCATTCAAAGTGTATAGGCTGACTTGCTGGCCACATCATGAAGAATATAATGTGTCAGCCTTTGCACGACTCAAGAAAAATGTAGAGACCATGTAAGGGACAAGGTGGGACCACCTTCATCACCAGGGATCAGTGGGGGGTATGGCAGGAGACATGAAGAGACCCTTGCTAGAAACATCAAAAGCATACAAAATGGCCTACCATGGCCAAGAAAATGCCAAAAGAAGCTTGGTCCCATAGGGCATGAGTAGTATTATGCTCCAAAACCTTCCTGACTCCACTCCTCCTGTCCTTGTGCTCATGTCTGGAGGTGGGTGGGAACATCCAGTCTTGAGTCACCTGCCGGTGCTGACCAGGAGCAGGGAAAGATACTGGTTCCCATGCAGCACACAGCTGTGCCAAGCAATCGGGGAGCAGACGGGCCGCAGGGGGTTTGTTGCTCCTCCCGCTTGTCCCAGTGAAATAAATGCTAAAGGTGGCCTGAGTGGGACCAAGGAACCCAATAAAAAAAAGAAGAAATTAATAAAACAGTTTTCCCCATTGTGGTTGCATAAAAGGGCCTGGAGGGCCTCATAAGCCCTTGGAAATTAACCTTAAAATGTGCATATTGTGATTGTGGTCCCCCAGAGAGGGCAGGGACACCACCAACATGTTCTTACATGTTTATGGGTCTGTCAGAAGTGTGGCAGTCCCCACAGGAGCTCCCCCAAAAAGTTTATTCTTTAAAAGTCACTCTCACCCAAAATCTCCAAGAGGGCTAAACTGGTGACCTCAGGAGGGTATTCAAAGTATCCAATATTCCCAGAGTCTGAATTTTTACTCAGAGGCTCTGGGGTTGTGGAGATAGTGTGCTGCAAGCACAATATATAAACCAACAAGAACTGAGAGTAGAAGAGAATCCCTTGCTCATATTTTATTGATGTTACAATGCTTCATTGATAATGAAAACATTGATTACAGTACTTTATATGCTTTAGTGAAGGTCTTAGGAATGTATTTTGATTAGCACCAGAATAAAAATGAGTTAGTACATGACCTATATCAGTTCTAATGGTGTTGTAATGGTCTGTTATTATGTGCTTCTGCTTTTATGAATGTGGTGGCACACTGACAAAGCCAATAAGCCTGCCTTTCTGTCTAGTATATGCGGGGTGGGCTTAGAGTTTAAGCTTTCTAGGGTGTGGACTTAAAGGAGGATGCCACCATAGGTACCTGCACCTGGCTACTCGTACATATTTGTAAATTAATGTGTAAAATTAGGGAGTACACCCCATGAGCCCATGAGAGGGCAGGTTAAAATTTGCATATTTCACTTGTGGTACAACAGGGAGGCCAGGGGCACCACCATGTTCCTGGATGTTTGCAGGGCTTCCAGGAGTATGACAGTCCGTACATGAGCCCCCATTAAAGTTTTTCTGAAAGTTGGCTTAAGTCTCCTAGGGGATAAAATGGGTGACCCCTAGAGTGGGTTCATGCACTTCTAGGTATTCAGAAAGGTTAGGCTTTTGTTTAGAGGTTTTATTGCTATGGGGATTTCTGTTGTGGGATCATAATACTGCTCCTGCAGCATGTTGAAAACAGAACACTAGTACTACATTTAAACCAAGATAAAGGCTGAGCACACCTTATATGGGTGGCCAAGACATTTTTCAGAACAGGCTGTGGCTTAAAGTGAAAGCCTGTTTCAAAAAATCTGTGGAAAAAGCTAAGGTTTCTGTTGACAATTGATGTCTGGGCATGTGCCTATGCTAAATAGTAGTAATACAGTGCTATAGACAAATTCTATATAACTATGACATTTTTAAGCTGTAGTTGTTTATTTCCAGAACCTTTTTGAAGAATTTAAGGTACTGAAGGCTGTTGAATAATGTTGAATGTACGGGTAACCTACTTAGAGTTGGTTTAACTCACACTGAAGATGTAAGCATAGTTCTAAGGTTATATGCTATTGTGCTCATCTCAGTAATGTGTGTAGTGTATTTTACCAACCTCTTGACTTAAAATTGCAGGCCATACAAAGTCTTTAAGAGGGTAAGTCTCCAAGGTGAATAGAGTATATAAGTAATAAGAGCATACAGCTCGGAGTACTAGGACAGCCACTTCAGCCACTGGCTAACTTCACTGTGAATGATAGGATTCTGCTCTGTCTGAAGAACATCCACACACAAAGTACTTTCCACTCTTCAGAGCCGGAAACTAACATGACAATGTGTACTTTTTGTTTTTAGGCATTTTTTTGTTTATGTTGGTGGTGTCCCACACATCCCCAAGCAATAACCTGCTATAAAAACCATGG
Source organism: Pleurodeles waltl (assembly GCF_031143425.1). Lineage (NCBI taxonomy): Eukaryota > Metazoa > Chordata > Amphibia > Caudata > Salamandridae > Pleurodeles > Pleurodeles waltl. The sequence continues at coordinate 334,161,928 of NC_090443.1, forward strand.
CTGACAGGCATTTCCTGATATACTGATTTTTCCAATACTTGTTCTGTTCCTGTATCTTGGAAACACTGCATCTTGGATACAAGTCCCTGGGGCTAAACTCTTTATTACCTTTTGGTCCTGGAAGTAGCCATCACAGCACAGCGAAATGAAATCCAAGGGACACTCATGGGCACAACAATCAACTACTTGTACTGTAAATATTGAGGAGAGTGATGCACAAATTGTGAAGAAAAGAATGCTGAAGAGGCTAACAGACTTTAAAATCACTTACCAAACTAAAAAATATTGGCAGAAATGATCCTTTTAATTTCATATAACACTCCCTGAAACAGAATATACCCCTCCTAGTGCTGTTAATAACAAGTCATACCTTTGAGTAACTTAAGGTGAGATCTCTATTTCCACAATCATTTGTTCCACATTCTACTTCTATAATGGGTCATAAAATATATATTTTTATTAAGGTACTTAGTTTGGAGTGATTAGTTACCAAACTAAAAAATATTGGCAGAAATGATTCCTTTTAATTTCATATAACACTCCCTGAAACAGAATATATCCTACTAGTGCTGTTAATAACAAGTCGTACCTTGAATAACTTAAGGTGAGATCTCTATTTCCACAATCATTTGTTCCACATTCTACTTCTATAATGGTTGAGAAAATATATAAAACTGCTAACGCAGTTTTGCGTCAAAAAAATTAGCGCCGGCTAACGCCATTCTGAAGCGCCGTGCGGGCGCCGTATTTAATCAATGACGTTAGCCGGCGTTAGCCGGCGGCGCTTCCTGGTGTGCGTGGAAAAAAACGACGTACACCAGGCAGCGCCGGCGTAGGGGGATATGGGGCTTCGGCGTCAAGAAATGGGGCAAGTCAGGTTGAGGCAATTATTTCGCCTCAACCCGATTTGCGCCATTTTTGTTTCACTCCCAACCCCCATAGAAATGACTCCTGTCTTAGCAAAGACAGGAGTCATGCCCCCTTGCCCAATGGCCATGCCCAGGGGACTTCTGTCCCCTGGGCATGGTCATTGGGCATAGTGGCATGTACGGGGGTACAAATCAGCCCCCCCTATGCCACAAAAATAAATTTAAAAAAACACTCACCTCAACTTACCTTAATGTCCCTGGGATGGGTCCCTCCAGCCTTGGGTGTCCTCCTGGGGTGGGAAAGGGTGACAGGGGGTGTCCCTGGGGGCATGGGAGGGCACCTCTGGGCTCCTTCAGAGCCCACAGGTCCCTTAACGCCTGCCTTTTGCAGGCGCTAAAAAACGGCGCAAAAGCGGCCGTATGTCATTTTTTTTGACCCGCCCACTCCCGGGCGTGAATTTTGCCCGGGAGTATAAATCCGACGCACATGCCTCGGAGTCGATTTTTTAGGCGGGAACGCCTACCTTGCATATAATTAACGCAAAGTAGGTGTCCACGCTAAAAAATGACGCTAACTCCATGAACTTTGGCGCTAGACGCGTCTAACGCCAAAGTATAAATATGGAGTTAGTTTTGCGTCGAAATTGCGTTAAAAAAAAGCGACGCAATTCCGGAGCAAACGGAGTATAAATATGCCCCTCAGTTTTTTTGGAGTGAGGAAACTTTTAAGATTTAGGGGCATATTTACAAGCTCCTAGCACCACCTTCGCCGCCGTAGCTAAGGTAGCGCTAAGGAGGCCTTTCTCTCATGCCATATTTACAAAGGTGCGTAATGCTTGCTGCACTAGCGTCAACATTTTTTACGCCAGTGCATCAAAGCGCCAAAATAATTCTGATGCTATTGTCCTAACGACCGCCATGGTGTGCCGTATTGTTAATATGGCGCAACCATGGTGTTGTTAGGTGGGGCAGGGGCAACGCAAAAAAGTGGAGCCGTGGGACCGATGTACCACTTTCTTGTAAATATGCCCCTTAGATTATTATCTGTAGGAGTTTGTTAAGAATTGAGCACCTCATCTTGTGAGTTCAGGGAGCCACGTTCAGTGGCAGGAGAGTGGAGTGAGGGTGAGAGTTTGGGTGAAGGTGGTCCGGGCAGACTAGTCAAATGACCCCTTAGTGTTGCTGCGGAATGTCCTCTTATTAAAACAACAATAATTAAATAAATAAAGTAAGAAATCAGTCTGGTCTTGTACTGTATGAACTCAAAGTCTCATTTTGCCCATGAAAACAGAAATCCAAGTGAATGTGCCATTAACACTGAATTTTGTGATGTGCAAATTATGAACACCAACGGAAATACTAAGACAATGACAATGCGTGCTGTTAGCGTTGTTTAAAAATCAGACAGGTGATGTAGTCTAATGTGTAAGCATCTGCCTTAGAACTTGGTGAAGTTCTATACTAGGAGTGCAATTTTAACCTCTGTTTAAGCCTTTTTCTATTACATCGGTTAAAATAACAATACAACTATTGAATTACATTTTCAATTGGACAGAGGAAGTATGCTAGATTATTTCCTTCCCTTCTACAGATCTTCATTTTTGAAATTCTGTGCAGTCATAAATAATAAGTTAATAACATACAGGCTAGATAAAGTAAATAAAGAAGCACATGCCTCTTGTAAAACTATGACAATGTGTGCTTGTGTTTGGCTACCCGAAGCCAAGACAGGAACAAGATCTGGAACGGATGAAAGGAGCAGGTGGTAGAACGGCTTCTGAGCGGAATATCATCCTTTTATTCCCTAACCTATTCCAGTAATCACTTAAAAATATGTACACTTACTTGAAGAAGGTAACATTGCAATACAAATATACAGTCAAAATAGAGGGGCATGGTTTGCTGTGTGCCGCATTAATGGCCAAGTAGAGAACTCAGATCACATGATGCCTCATACTGCTATCAGTTTCACCATGCCCCAAGACATTGATTTACTCAAAAGCCTCACTGAAGACTTTGAAAATAAGAAGTCGGTGTCTGACATCATAGCATTTTTATATTAAATATTTATAAATATGTGGGCCATTCGATCAGTCTTTCCTAAGAGACAAACATTACATTACATTGGGCCTAGATCTGCTTTTTCCACAGATTGCAAGCAGAGGTGTGATAGAGCATACAGTTTAGCTCTGTCCCACCTGCTACAGAAGTCAGCAGACCCTGACAAGTTTCAGTCACAAAGGCAGAAGAGAGAAAAATAAACCTAGAAAGCAGCACTGACACATTTAAATGTGCACTTTGCTAGTATTTCACAGTTGGACATTGGTACCTTATTAATTAATCCCTAGAAAGCTAAAAGTTTTGTTTAAATGTAATTTAGCCTCTAGACTAAGGGGGTCATTCCGACTCCCGCCGGCGGCGGTAACCGCCCGCCCGGCGGGAGCCGCCGAATGACCGCACCGCGGTCAAATGACCGTGGCGGCCATTCTGGCTTTCCCGCTGGGCTGGCGGGCGACCGCCAGAAGGCCGCCCGCCAGCCCAGCGGGAAAGCGCCTTCAACGAGGAAGCCGGCTCCGAATGGAGCCGGCGGAGTTGAAGGCGTGCGACGGGTGCAGTGGCACCCATCGCGATTTTCAGTGTCTGCTTGGCAGACACTGAAAATCAATGTGGGGCCCTGTTAGGGGGCCCCTGCAGTGCCCATGCCATTGGCATGGGCACTGCAGGGGCCCCCAGGGGCCCCACGACACCCGTTACCGCCATCCTGTTCCTGCCGGTGAAAACCGCCGGGAACAGGATGGCGGTAAGGGGGTTGGAATCCTCATGGCGGGACACCACCGGTTTCCCGTTTCTGACCGCGGCTGTACCGCCGCGGTCAGAATGCCCATGGAAGCACCGCCAGCCTGATGGCGGTGCTTCCGCGGTCCCCGGCCCTGGCGGTCATGGACCGCCAGGGTCGGAATGACCCCCTAAGTGTGCACCTTGTAACAATTTGATATTTCTTACGATTGATGAGTGTTTTATAAGTTTTTATATATATATATATATATGTTTGAAGATAGGTGCAGAACTGAGAAAATGCACTTTTCTGTTATACCTAATGTAATGCAATAACAACGCTTTTACAATTTTAAATAAAATGTTTTACGTATATTGTTGAAATATTTTTAATGATGACTATATCAGGTTAGCATATTAGGGTCCAGATTTAAGAGGCCTAGCGCCTCTTTGCGCAACATTACAGTCATTTTTTATGATGATAATGTGGCCCAATGAGGCAAATTCGCTGTGCCATATTTACAAAGAGGCCCAATGCATGCGTTGGGCCACTTTGTAACCCCTTGCCCCACATTATGGGTGCGCCCCATTAGGGATACTGCAAAAATGGCGCAGTGGAATCTAAGAGATTCCACTGCGCCATTTTAAGCAGCTATTTTTAATGCCTGCAAAGAGCAGGCGTTAAAAGAGGGCATACCATTGTTTTCAATGGGCCTCTATGTACTCTTCAGGATAAGTATCAACATTTTGGCGCTAATCCTGCACAGTACATCAATAGCATAAAAGAATTTGACGCTGTTGCCCCTACCCTGTGCCATGGTGCACCGTATATTAAATTTGGTGCACACATGGTGGTGGTAGGGGGGGGCGCTAAGAGGTGGAAGAAAAGTGGCGCTGCATTGGATGCAGTGCCACTTTCTTAAATTTAGTCCTATGTGTGTTTTGTTAAAAAGTACCTTTTAAATGCATGTTATGATTTTCTTATGCTAGCTTAAATGAGACCTACAAAGCTTGCATTTTGCAGTCATGTAAAAGTGTTGGAATTATTTTTTTCAGAACGCAAACCAAAGTCCAGTTTGTAAAAGCCGATTGTTTAACTATAGAAGAACTGGTTACAGTTGACCTTGAAAGTATTGTAAAGCAGGAACATGGTCTGATTTGTACAAAATTGTTACAACTGTTCGGAGTCACACAGAAAGAGGAGATGTTCACATGACAGACCTAGGAGAATGTTGGAGAGTTGGAACCTAAAGTCTGCAAGTGAATCTAATTGGATAATGCCCCTTTTTCGTCATATAAACTTATTTTGGAAGCCAATCTGAACACTTAATGTGGATTAATACAACGTTACAGATCAAACTTTGTTAAGAACCAGATGAGAGTCAGAGCTGATGCTGAAGCAGTCTTGTCTAGGCTTGAGACAGACACTCCTTTGATGCTTGCTGACCAGATGCTTTTCTGATGAAGATTCCCTGAATACTGTATCCCTTGGAGAGGTATCTTACTCTCTATCATTTGCCCTTGTCCCTTGACATGACCCGTCTAGGTTAGACTCTCGACAATGCTGACGCTCATCATTTTATTTTTCTTAGTTAGTGCCCAGTAGCCCAAGATATTCGAGGTTTCCAAATTATTTTTGTCCCTTTTTTATTTTTGTATTTGCCTGCATGTGTTACTTACCACACATGTGTGTCCCTAATTTGGTTAGCCATAGGGTTGACCTATGCCCAGCCAAAGATCATTGACTTGATTGAATTTGAATTGACTAAATGATTGTACAATCTGAGCACCGTGTGATTTCTGTGTCTCAGATATTTTTATTGACTTTCGGTATCATTCTTCTTGAATGCTTAGTTTTATTGGCGTTAATTTGCCTAAATTTATTTTGTCACCTTGGACTACCCCTCGTGATCATGTGTCTCTATAACCTGGTTTTGCGCATAGTCTACATGACTTTGAGCTTGTGTTTGTAATAAAGCTTTGAACTATATTACTGATTGGAGTTTTCCTTCCGTGGCCACATTAGTCATGGTGTTTAAATTATTGGGGAGGTGCTGAAGATCTTGTTTATGGTTCACCACACATCTTACGAGCTCAAAATGTTTGTTGACCCCGTTGTGCATTTGATTCCTGCGAAGGATGAAAAAATACGTTCACAAAGGTATAACAATCCTTTTTCTTGAATTGCTGTTCTGATGGCAGTCCTTTTTGCCTCTATGCAGAAAAAAAACAATTACAATGATAAAGTCACAAGGCCTTCTTTCAAGATATTTGAAGAGCTACTGCCACCAGGAGAAAGGTGGTTCTGGATCTTCATATAACAATGTTATCCATGAATGTAAGATTTGGCGTCATCCACCCCTGCTTCTTCAAAATTACTTATACGGATAACAAGCTCACTTGGATGATATAACTAAGCTGAAATAATCCATTCACTGTCATAAAGAGGAAGAAATGGAAACTGGAAAGACGTGTGCTTCTTAGAATGTAATTGATGTCACAGCCATGAAAGATTTTCCTTGTAGTTTATAGTTCTGGTAAGATTGCTGACTAGATTATTGTTCAGTGGTCTTCTAGTAATCTAAGAAGATATTTTCCTTTATTTTTTATTCACAGGTGTATGTTTGTGGAAAATCACAAATCCTGATTGTTAGCATGTTGCCTTCTCCTTTGATCCTTTGACAGAGGTGGCTATTTACGATTGTGTCTGCATTACCTTCTGAAGTTTCCTTGGGTAAGTTGTGTGTTTCATTTATGTCTTTATTCTTTTTTTATTACACATGGACAGTTATTGTATTTTTTTTTAATTTTCTTTAAGCATTTACTTGTGTTTGGCTTCAGTGTGGTGACTGCAATTATGGTGGATGTGGTGGATGTATGTGTGTCTGTAGCTGTGGTGTCTGTGGGTATGGTGCTTGTGGTGGACGTCTGCCCCTTAGTGTTTAAAAAGGTGCTTGGGTGGGCATGATAGGGTTAATACTGGTAAAAATATCAGAGACATCTGGACTGTTGGTGCCCAGCTATGATCTGATTGGCCCATTCAAAGTGTATAGGCTGACTTGCTGGCCACATCATGAAGAATATAATGTGTCAGCCTTTGCACGACTCAAGAAAAATGTAGAGACCATGTAAGGGACAAGGTGGGACCACCTTCATCACCAGGGATCAGTGGGGGGTATGGCAGGAGACATGAAGAGACCCTTGCTAGAAACATCAAAAGCATACAAAATGGCCTACCATGGCCAAGAAAATGCCAAAAGAAGCTTGGTCCCATAGGGCATGAGTAGTATTATGCTCCAAAACCTTCCTGACCCCACTCCTCCTGTCCTTGTGCTCATGTCTGGAGGTGGGTGGGAACATCCAGTCTTGAGTCACCTGCCGGTGCTGACCAGGAGCAGGGAAAGATACTGGTTCCCATGCAGCACACAGCTGTGCCAAGCAATCGGGGAGCAGACGGGCCGCAGGGGGTTTGTTGCTCCTCCCGCTTGTCCCAGTGAAATAAATGCTAAAGGTGGCCTGAGTGGGACCAAGGAACCCAATAAAAAAAAGAAGAAATTAATAAAACAGTTTTCCCCATTGTGGTTGCATAAAAGGGCCTGGAGGGCCTCATAAGCCCTTGGAAATTAACCTTAAAATGTGCATATTCTGATTGTGGTCCCCCAGAGAGGGCAGGGACACCACCAACATGTTCTTACATGTTTATGGGTCTGTCAGAAGTGTGGCAGTCCCCACAGGAGCTCCCCCAAAAAGTTTATTCTTTAAAAGTCACTCTCACCCAAAATCTCCAAGAGGGCTAAACTGGTGACCTCAGGAGGGTATTCAAAGTATCCAATATTCCCAGAGTCTGAATTTTTACTCAGAGGCTCTGGGGTTGTGGAGATAGTGTGCTGCAAGCACAATATATAAACCAACAAGAACTGAGAGTAGAAGAGAATCCCTTGCTCATATTTTATTGATGTTACAATGCTTCATTGATAATGAAAACATTGATTACAGTACTTTATATGCTTTAGTGAAGGTCTTAGGAATGTATTTTGATTAGCACCAGAATAAAAATGAGTTAGTACATGACCTATATCAGTTCTAATGGTGTTGTAATGGTCTGTTATTATGTGCTTCTGCTTTTATGAATGTGGTGGCACACTGACAAAGCCAATAAGCCTGCCTTTCTGTCTAGTATATGCGGGGTGGGCTTAGAGTTTAAGCTTTCTAGGGTGTGGACTTAAAGGAGGATGCCACCATAGGTACCTGCACCTGGCTACTCGTACATATTTGTAAATTAATGTGTAAAATTAGGGAGTACACCCCATGAGCCCATGAGAGGGAAGGTTAAAATTTGCATATTTCACTTGTGGTACAACAGGGAGGCCAGGGGCACCACCATGTTCCTGGATGTTTGCAGGGCTTCCAGGAGTATGACAGTCCGTACATGAGCCCCCATTAAAGTTTTTCTGAAAGTTGGCTTAAGTCTCCTAGGGGATAAAATGGGTGACCCCTAGAGTGGTTTCATGCACTTCTAGGTACTCTGAAAGGTTAGGCTTTTGTTTAGAGGTTTTATTGCTATGGGGATTTCTGTTGTGGGATCATAATACTGCTCCTGCAGCATGTTGAAAACAGAACAGTAGTACTACATTTAAACCAAGATAAAGGCTGAGCACACCTTATATGGGTGGCCAAGACATTTTTCAGAACAGGCTGTGGCTTAAAGTGAAAGCCTGTTTAAAAAAATCTGTGGAAAAAGCTAAGGTTTCTGTTGACAATTGATGTCTGGGCATGTGCCCATGCTAAATAGTAGTAATACAGTGCTATAGACAAATTCTATATAACTATGACATTTTTAAGCTGTAGTTGTTTATTTCCAGAACCTTTTTGAAGAATTTAAGGTACTGAAGGCTGTTGAATAATGTTGAATGTACGGGTAACCTACTTAGAGTTGGTTTAACTCACACTGAAGATGTAAGCATAGTTCTAAGGTTATATGCTATTGTGCTCATCTCAGTAATGTGTGTAGTGTATTTTACCAACCCCTTGACTTAAAATTGCAGGCCATACAAAGTCTTTAAGAGGGTAAGTCTCCAAGGTGAATAGAGTATATAAGTAATAAGAGCATACAGCTCGGAGTACTAGGACAGCCACTTCAGCCACTGGCTAACTTCACTGTGAATGATAGGATTCTGCTCTGTCTGAAGAACATCCACACACAAAGTACTTTCCACTCTTCAGAGCCGGAAACTAACATGACAATGTGTACTTTTTGTTTTTAGGCATTTTTTTGTTTATGTTGGTGGTGTCCCACACATCCCCAAGCAATAACCTGCTATAAAAACCATGGCTGACAGGCATTTCCTGATATACTGATTTTTCCAATACTTGTTCTGTTCCTGTATCTTGGAAACACTGCATCTTGGATACAAGTCCCTGGGGCTAAACTCTTTATTACCTTTTGGTCCTGGAAGTAGCCATCACAGCACAGCGAAATGAAAAGCCAAGGGACACTCATGGGCACAACAATCAACTACTTGTACTGTAAATATTGAGGAGAGTGATGCACAAATTGTGAAGAAAAGAATGCTGAAGAGGCTAACAGACTTTAAAATCACTTACCAAACTAAAAAATATTGGCAGAAATGATCCTTTTAATTTCATATAACACTCCCTGAAACAGAATATACCCCTCCTAGTGCTGTTAATAACAAGTCATACCTTTGAGTAACTTAAGGTGAGATCTCTATTTCCACAATCATTTGTTCCACATTCTACTTCTATAATGGGTCATAAAATATATATTTTTATTAAGGTACTTAGTTTGGAGTGATTAGTTACCAAACTAAAAAATATTTGGAGAAATGATTCCTTTTAATTTCATATAACACTCCCTGAAACAGAATATACCCCTCCTAGTGCTGTTAATAACAAGTCGTACCTTGAATAACTTAAGGTGAGATCTCTATTTCCACAATCATTTGTTCCACATTCTACTTCTATAATGGTTCAGAAAATATTTATTTTTATTAAAGTACTCAGTTTTTTTGGAGTGAGGAAACTTTTAAGATTTAGGGGCATATTTACAAGCTCCTAGCACCACCTTCGCCGCCGTAGCTAAGGTAGCGCTAAGGAGGCCTTTCTCTCATGCCATATTTACAAAGGTGCGTAATGCTTGCTGCACTAGCGTCAACATTTTTTACGCCAGTGCATCAAAGCGCGAAAATAATTCTGATGCTATTGTCCTAACGACCGCCATGGTGTGCCGTATTGTTAATATGGCGCAACCATTGTGTTGTTAGGTGGGGCAGGGGCGACGCAAAAAAGTGGAGCCGTGGGACCGATGTACCACTTTCTTGTAAATATGCCCCTTAGATTATTATCTGTAGGAGTTTGTTAAGAATTGAGCACCTCATCTTGTGAGTTCAGGGAGCCACGTTCAGTGATTATTGTTATGACGCAGGAGAGTGGAGTGAGGGTGAGAGTTTGGGTGAAGGTGGTCCGGGCAGACTAGTCAAATGACCCCTTAGTGTTGCTGCGGAATGTCCTCTTATTAAAACAACAATAATTAAATAAATAAAGTAAGAAATCAGTCTGGTCTTGTACTGTATGAACTCAAAGTCTCATTTTGCCCATGAAAACAGAAATCCAAGTGAATGTGCCATTAACACTGAATTTTGTGATGTGCAAATTATGAACACCAACGGAAATACTAAGACAATGACAATGCGTGCTGTTAGCGTTGTTTAAAAATCAGACAGGTGATGTAGTCTAATGTGTAAGCATCTGCCTTAGAACTTGGTGAAGTTCTATTCTAGGAGTGCAATTTTAACCTCTGTTTAAGTCTTTTTCTATTACATCGGTTAAAATAACAATACAACTATTGAATTACATTTTCAATTGGACAGAGGAAGTATGCTAGATTATTTCCTTCCCTTCTACAGATCTTCATTTTTTTAATTCTGTGCAGTCATAAATAATAAGTTAATAACATACAGGCTAGATAACGTAAATAAAGAAGCACATGCCTCTTGTAAAACTATGACAATGTGTGCTTGTGTTTGGCTACCCGAAGCCAAGACAGGAACAAGATCTGGAACGGATGAAAGGAGCAGGTGGTAGAACGGCTTCTGAGCGGAATATCATCCTTTTATTCCCTAACCTATTCCAGTAATCACTTAAAAATATGTACACTTACTTGAAGAAGGTAACATTGCAATACAAATATACAGTCAAAATAGAGGGGCATGGTTTGCTGTGTGCCGCATTAATGGCCAAGTAGAGAACTCAGATCACATGATGCCTCATACTGCTATCAGTTTCACCATGCCCCAAGACATTGATTTACTCAAAAGCCTCACTGAAGACTTTGAAAATAAGAAGTCGGTGTCTGACATCATAGCATTTTTATGTTAAATATTCATAAATATGTGGGCCATTCGATCAGTCTTTCCTAAGAGACAAACATTACATTACATTGGGCCTAGATCTGCTTTTTCCACAGATTGCAAGCAGAGGTGTGATAGAGCATACAGTTTAGCTCTGTCCCACCTGCTACAGAAGTCAGCAGACCCTGACAAGTTTCAGTCACAAAGGCAGAAGAGAGAAAAACAAACATAGAAAGCAGCACTGACACATTTAAATGTGCACTTTGCTAGTATTTCACAGTTGGACATTGGTGCCTTATTAATTAATCACTAGAAAGCTAAAAGTTTTGTTTAAATGTAATTTAGCCTCTAGACTAAGTGTGCACCTTGTAACAATTTGATATTTCTTACGATTGATGAGTGTTTTATAAGTTTTTATATATATATATATATATGTTTGAAGATAGGTGCAGAAATGAGAAAATGCACTTTTCTGTTATACCTAATGTAATGCAATAACAACGCTTTTACAATTTTAAATAAAATGTTTTACGTATATTGTTGAAATATTTTTAATGATGACTGTATCAGGTTTGCATATTAGGGTTCAGATTTAAGAGGCCTAGCGCCTCTTTGCGCAACATTACAGTCATTTTTTATGATGATAATGTGGCCCAACGAGGCAAATTCGCTGTGCCATATTTACAAAGTGGCACAATGCATGCATTGCGCCACTTTGTAACCCCTTGCCCCACATTATGGCTGCGCCCCATTAGGGAGACTGCAAAAATGGCGCAGTGGAATCTAAGAGATTCCACTGCGCCATTTTAAGCAGCTAATTTTAATGCCTGCAAAGAGCAGGCGTTAAAAGAGGGCATACCATTGTTTTCAATGGGCCTCTATGTACTCTTCAGGATAAGTATCAACATTTTGGCGCTAATCCTGCACAGTACATCAATAGCATAAAAAATGTTGACGCTGTTGCCCCTACCCTGTGCCATGGTGCACCGTATATTAAATTTGGTGCACACATGGTGGCGGTAGGGGGGGGTGCTAAGAGGTGGAAGAAAAGTGGCGCTGCATTGGATGCAGTGCCACTTTCTTAAATTTAGTCCTATGTGTGTTTTGTTAAAAAGTACCTTTTAAATGCATGTTATGATTTTCTTATGCTAGCTTAAATGAGACCTACAAAGCTTGCATTTTGCAGTCATGTAAAAGTGTTGGAATTATTTTTTTCAGAACACAAACCAAAGTCCAGTTTGTAAAAGCCTATTGTTTAACTATAGAAGAACTGGTTACAGTTGACCTTGAAAGTATTGTAAAGCAGGAACATGGTCTGATTTGTACAAAATTGTTACAACTGTTCGGAGTCACACAGAAAGAGGAGATGTTCACATGACAGACCTAGGAGAATGTTGGAGAGTTGGAACCTAAAGTCTGCAAGTGAACCTAATTGGATAATGCCCCTTTTTCGTCATATAAACTTATTTTGGAAGCCAATCTGAACACTTAATGTGGATTAATACAACGTTACAGATCAAACTTTGTTAAGAACCAGATGAGAGTCAGAGCTGATGCTGAAGCAGTCTTGTCTAGGCTTGAGACAGACACTCCTTTGATGCTTGCTGACCAGATGCTTTTCTGATGAAGATTCCCTGAATACTGTATCCCTTGGAGAGGTATCTTACTCTCTATCATTTGCCCTTGTCCCTTGACATGACCCATCTAGGTTAGACTCTCGACAATGCTGACGCTCATCATTTTATTTTTCTTAGTTAGTGCCCAGTAGCCCAAGATATTCGAGGTTTCCAAATAATTTTTGTCCCTTTTTTATTTTTGTATTTGCCTGCATGTGTTACTTACCACACATGTGTGTCCCTAATTTGGTTAGCCATAGGGTTGACCTATGCCCAGCCAAAGATCATTGACTTGATTGAATTTGAATTGACTAAATGATTGTACAATCTGAGCACCGTGTGATTTCTGTGTCTCAGATATTTTTGTTGACTTTCTGTATCATTCTTCTTGAATGCTTAGTTTTATTGGCGTTAATTTGCCTAAATTTATTTTGTCACCTTGGACTACCCCTGGTGATTATGTGTCTCTATAACCTGGTTTTGCGCATAGTCTACATGACTTTGAGCTTGTGTTTGTAATAAAGCTTTGAACTATATTACTGATTGGAGTTTTCCTTCCGTGGCCACATTAGTCATGGTGTTTAAATTATTGGGGAGGTGCTGAAGATCTTATTTATGGTTCACCACACATCTTACGAGCTCAAAATGTTTGTTGACCCCGTTGTGCATTTGATTCCTGCGAAGGATGAAAAAATGCGTTCACAAAGGTATAACAATCCTTTTTCTTGAATTGCTGTTCTGATGCCAGTCCTTTTTGCCTCTATGCAGAAAAAAACAATTACAATGATAAAGTCACAAGGTCTTCTTTCAAGATATTTGAAGAGCTACTGCCACCAGGAGAAAGGAGGTTCTGGATCTTCATATAACAATGTTATCCATGAATGTAAAATTTGGCGTCATCCACCCCTGCTTCTTCAAAATTACTTATACGGATAACAAGCTCACTTGGATGATATAACTAAGCTGAAATAATCCATTCACTGTCATAAAGAGGAAGAAATGGAAACTGGAAAGACGTGTGCTTCTTAGAATGTAATTGATGTCACAGCCATGAAAGATTTTCCTTGTAGTTTATAGTTCTGGTAAGATTGCTGACTAGATTATTGTTCAGTGGTCTTCTAGTAATCTAAGAAGATATTTTCCTTTATTTTTTATTCACAGGTGTATGTTTGTGGAAAATCACAAATCCTGATTGTTAGCATGTTGCCTTCTCCTTTGATCCTTTGACAGAGGTGGCTATTTACGATTGTGTCTGCATTACCTTCTGAAGTTTCCTTGGGTAAGTTGTGTGTTTCATTTATGTCTTTATTCTTTTTTATTACACATGGACAGTTATTGTATTTTTTTTTATTTTCTTTAAGCATTTACTTGTGTTTGGCTTCAGTGTGGTGACTGCAATTATGGTGGATGTGGTGGATGTGGTGGATGTATGTGTGTCTGTAGCTGTGGTGTCTGTGGGTATGGTGCTTGTGGTGGACGTCTGCGGGTCTACTGGGGTGGTGTCTGCAGGTAGGATGGGTGTGGTGGCTGTGTCAGTGACTGTTGTGATGGTGTCTGTAGGTATGGTTGATGTCCTGTGTGTGATGCTGTGGGCGGTGGGGGTGTCAGGGGAAGTTATAACTGTTGTCGTGTCTTTAGGTGGATGCTGTTTGTGTGCGTACCAGTGTGTTTTGTGGTGTTTGTGTTTGTGTGCGCTTCATTTGTCTGTTGATGTGGATGTCTGCGGATCTGTTTGTGTGCTTTGGGTAGGTATGGGAAGGGGGATTTGAACTGGGGAGGTGGAAGGGTGAAGGAAGGTGGAGTAAGTGGCTGCCGTCAGTGTGGAGGCCAGGGCCTAAAAAGATCTCTGTAGGCCAGCCATTGCACCATGAATGCCTTCCAGGAACAAGCCTGTTTGTTGCTGTTGGGTTGCCAGTCCCAGAAAAGGCATTTAAAATGTCTGACTGACCCACAGAGATACTTCTCAGAAGGTCAATAGCCTCCTCTCTGAGGGCAACAGGGGCTAGCGCAGAGGTGCCTGTGGCGAAGGAAACACCCACCTTCTTGGGTGAGTGGGCACCAACAACTGGGTGGGGACCAACAGGGAGGACAGTGATAGAATGGGGGTGGCGGACAAAGATGGTGCTGGGGGATGCCCCGGTGGGTTTGCCACTACTACAGAGTGGCCGCTGAAGGAGGAATCCGAGGAGGATGATGCAGATCCAGTCTCCCCTGTGGCACTCCCCTCTCTGTGTCAGTTGTCTCTTGACCCAAGGTCCCGTGGACAGATGCCTCCCAACTTGGCTCGGCTCCATCTCCTTTGCTTGCCTGTGCTGATGCTGTAAGGTCAAAGAGGAATATAGTCATCACATGTCCATAACACCTGAACCACAACTCAGATTGACTAACAATACCATAATTTCTAGTAGGCACAAGCAAAACTACTCATCTAAGTGGTGCATACATGTGCCATGACATATGCATGCATGGCATCTGGATTTACTGCAGTGGCCCACAGTAAAATCAGGACCTCAGAAAACTACAATTGCGTAGGTTAAGTATTGGAACCACACTAACCATACAACGAGGAGTGCTATTCATTCTCAAAGCTGTCCCACATACAGCAGACATCAGTCAACTAAGGGCAAACAACAGTATCCCATTGTAATTTCCATTCCCATATATCCCACACAAGGTCATGCACACATCTATTTGGCCCATACATAATGAACCTACAATTAGAAATGATGCCCTTAAATCTTGCTATATGGATCCCAAAAGTTCTATATCTTGGAGTATGTGATACGGAAGTAACCATGTCACACATGGAAACATTTAAACTATGTACGCTTCAACAAGTGACATCTGTCAAAATAGATTCAAGGAGGAAGTATCAATGTAACTCAGATAGGCCTCATGTGGCATAGAAAGGAACACTGTTGACGTCAGGTTCAATATGCCAGGTAGAGATGTCCCCAGAATAAAAAAAAACAAAAATTTTGCAAAACCCAGGATAGTTACCACTAATGTTTGACATCCATTACAATGACATCCTCTAAGTTTTTCTGTAGCAGACATCTGTTCTTTGCATGTTGGAGGGACACAGAATTTCAAAAGAATATTAGAAGACCCTCAACCTGTTGCTCAATGAGCACCAACATCACTAACCATATCTTGGACATCCCAATCCTGGTGTCTGTCTGTGGATGAAGGCCTGTACCCAAACATGTGATGTCAACATCACTGCAACTCACTCCATGATGCATGCCAACAGTCAGGGTACACTCCTCACTCATTACACATGTGCAGTGCCCTTTTCCACATGATTCAACATCAATGACATAGATAACCACAAAATGGTTCCACACTCCGGGCCTACCAGTCATCTCCCTCATCACTATTGCAGTTCTACATGCCAAATGACATACTATGATGCATGAAAGTATATGTCAGACAATGAACAATGATGACACACTCCTGTCAGCGGCACCACATGAAATGGATGCCCATTGTAGATTTACTATACCACTAACAGTTTCCCATGTATTTACATGCAAGGGAATACAGACATCATCCCATCACAATAGGTAGAATATGCATGGAACTGCGGAATATAAATGTTTCCTAAAGAGAAAGGGACATATGCTGACACGTAGGCACAAGGAATGTTGGCAACAGTGATTGCATATCATTCATATCAGTAGACAGTCCCCACTTACCAAGGAAAAGTAGTTTGCTACAGCTGCAAACAAACAGCTATGTAAGCCATGTCAAATATATGATGGACACCTACACATCACAGACTGCAGTGAGGCACCAGAACCAATCATACACAGAAAATAACTAGCTCCTGGGTGGTAGATGTCTACATACACATTTACCCAGACACATGACAGAGTACAGTAATTCACAACCTACTTACCTTTGGCCTGTAACATATAGGAGAAGTGATGTGTTGGATAAAATTAAACCCGCTAGAAGAACAATCAGTAAATGAATGATCACTGTACACAGCTATTTGTGGTCCCTGCTGAGCAAATGGTGTGAGGATTCCCCCCAGTTTTGTCCTAGGTCCAAAAGGCAAAGCACACCAGTCACATGACATATGACATGTCAACACAAAGAATCTCCCATCTACTATGTGACACATAGCTCATCCCTCAATGTCAGGGGAGCCGTCAGTACCTCACTGAATCACCTGGCAATGGGACAGACAGGAATCTGCAGTGTACTCGCCCACTTGTGGCTGCTGTGCTGCCCTCAAACGCCCACCCAGCTCCAAGTAGGCCACATCCAGAATGCGGGCCATTAGGAGGGTCATGGTCCGACAGGCACCCCGCTCATGCTGGGAGGACAGCCCCAGTGGGCCTTCGTGATCTTCTGGGCCCAGCCTCTCAGGTCCTCCCACCTCTTGTGACAGTGGGTGCTCTGCTGGGTTTGACCCCCAGGGTCAGCACCTTCATGGCGACAGCTCTCCAAATCCCTTTCTTTTGATGGGCGTTGACCTGCATGGATGCAAAAGACAAGACAAGAAATATGTCAACAAGTCCCATCCAAAATGGCTGAGTCACAAACATGTCAGTATACCAAGATGAGAACAACTTGTCTTGCTCATACTTCCCAAGTGTGGCACATAGCAGTCATTGAATACAGGGAGATGACTACAGACACTTCCCAATATGCATCCCTACCCATCACCGAGCTCAGGCTTTGCACTGACTAGGTAGGGCAACTGAGATCTTCTGGGGCATGATCTAGCAATCTGACAGAGATCAGAAACACTATTAGACAAATCCCACCTATGTGGCTTCTGGAAGGTAAACTCCTCAGCCATGAATGCATCCAAAAGCTCACAATTTGTGAGAATGATCCTCTACATACAGTCCCTATAGGCTACTGCCAAGGTACAGACTCTAACATCACACATGGGTAATGATGAAGGGATTGGCATGATGGGCACAGAAAGAGTCTAGCCTTTTCATGTGTGGACATGTACAAATACAGATGCTGACTCGTGTCACTTTGAGGGTGGGGGTCTGTGTGTCTCATCATCAACACAAAACACTTTTTGACATATGTGTCCATAATACATAATTACCTTCAGAATAACATAGGTATGCATTGTACATTTTCTGCGATGTGACCAGACAACTGAGTCACATATCATGGGTTATCAGTAAACAACACACAGTTTGCACTTAAGCAATGTCAGAAATGCTAGGAGCCTGCACAGGACACACGTGACCTGTATTAAGGTGACAACAGGGCTTTGGGATCAAGGTACCTGTCAAGGCTCTGAAACACACATTGACAGAGATGCCAAGTGTACATCAGTCACAGATCATCAGCTCTCCCCAAATACCATGTGCATTCTTATCAGAGTATAGAGCCTCATGAATTAGCACTGAGGCTAGATTTGGTCACATAACATTTTGTGCTGGAATACAGAGAGTGGGCACAGTGCCACATTTGCATAACTAAAGTGATTCGACACCAGCACAGACCTAGTCAAATACAGTGAGATACATTTGACAGGCCTCAGTCTCTGCAGGCTGAGCAGACAGACCTACATGAAACTCCATTCCCAACACTTTCATGCATGACACGACATGGTGTAGCCAACACCAATTGGCATGCGGTGTTTTTGTGCCAACCTGAGGGGCATAGTAAGTCAGGATATGCCTTCCAAACAACGGTTTAGCAAGGGCAGATATGGTCTGAAATGTGTGTGACACTATACACATAGCTCACATTACACACAGCTGACACATACAACATGCATACAATGCTCATGCTGTCATTCAAATACATGTGCCCTCACATTGATAACATCCACAAGGTAAGAGATGTCTGGGGATGGCTGTTATGTCAACTCAACTAGTTTTGTGTGTCCAACACAAGGTAGATCAGGGTACACTCAATACACACACACACCACAATGTATCAGAACTCAATACCTGGCACTGAACACAAAATACATGCACATTGACTCCCCCATTGATGGACACTGACTGCACCTACAAGGCCTAGAGTTCAAAATCTGTCATGCATGGTCACACGCTAGCCTGTGAGAAGGGAATATATTTCGAAGTACAGAAAAAACTGTGCACATGAGGCACTTACCTGCTCCTCTGGTGCACCATGCAGCTGTCCGTACAGGGGTAGGACCTCAGACACCAGCTTATCCATCTCATTTGGTGAGAAGGCTGGGGCCCTGTCTCCTGCTGGAGGTGGCATGATTGCTCCCAGAGGGAGTACACAGTAGCTCAGGTAGTGGAGGTCTTACTGGCAGCAGTGTCAAAAGAAAAAGTGAGGGATTTTGCAGAACAAGGCGGTCACGTCCGCCACATACGCAACTGTCACAGTCGGTGGACAGAGCCATTGGCCTACGACTGCCACTGGCATCAATGTTAGCCTACGGCTGTGACCGCCCCGGTTGCAACCGCCTACCCTCATGACGACTTCCGCAGGCAGTCGCGGGCGGTTCCCAATGTCCTGTGGAGTAGATCAGGCATCCACCATTTTAGAAGCCCGAAATGTGTTATATGGCTCAGACAAACGGGTCACACCTCCGAAATAGTTGGGTTTTGCATCAACTGCTTGTCTTTTCCTATCATGTAGCTCCTACTACTCAGACACCATTGCTGTAGATTGCTAGGCATATATGGCGATTTGTATTGGGGCACAGCCTCCCCCCCACCCGCTCTGGCAAACGTCGTTTTAATGCTTGGGACATCAAGTCACAGTCTGAGAGGCATGTTTTGTTGCACAGTTGTTATTGACCATTTACATGATATGTAAACATGTATGTCAAAGCAAGAGGGTGACACATGACTGCTTTGTGATTATAAGTTGTGATGGGTACTGTGTATCATGATCAAACCTCAATACATGCCTTGTCACATTTTAACATTGACATGCATCCTGTATGTTTTAAGGGACACATTGAATAATGGAAATACTCATGTTCTGTCACACCTAGGAACCCAGGGAGGGGAAGGATCAGACTACCCCCGTCTATTGTCCACTGCCAGTCCTTCACGCCATGGCAGAACGCCACATCACCCAGATCTACCGTCTGAATCGGCTAACAATTGTGAACCTCTTTCGTCAGTTCAAGGCAAATCTGATGCCTGACGTTCATCATCCAATTTGCATACCTCCCATTGCACAAGTTATGGCAGTTTTGCACTTCCTGGCCACAGGGTCCTTCCAAAATACAGTGGCCCTATCTGCTGGCATGTCCAGCCTATATTTAGACTGATTTTAAAGGATGTACACTCAGCAATGTGGAAACACTTGGACAGCTATATCCGTTTTCCTCAACGTGGGGATTTGACCCATGTGAAGGCTGACGTCTATGGTTTGGCACACATCTCACATGTGGTGGGAACCATTGATGGTACACTTGTTGCCTTGGCCCCACCACATGGCAATGAACAAGTGTACCCTAGCCGAAAGAGCTACCATTCTATCAATGTCCAAGTGGTTTGTTTGAGGGATATCTACATTTCACAAGTCTGCGCTCATTATCCGGGTTCAGTCCATGATGCCATCATTAAGCGGAGCAGCGGAATCCTGGCTGGTTGGTAAGTCCAATCTGTCCTCTTTGTGTGTGTGCAATGTCTGCTGCAACAAATCCAACGAGAGGGACTCATAGTTGCACATATGTCCCATTCCATAACAAGGTACTGTGCATACCCAAACCATGATTGTTGACGCCAGTGAGTAACCCTAACTAGGCCAGGGGACCTCCGCTTCAAGGATGCCCATGGAAGAACATGGTGTGTCATGGAGTGGGCTTTTGGGCTCATGACGGCCAGATTTAGGTGTCTGTACAAGACAGGTGGAGCCTTCCTCTTCTCACCCCAAAAAGTGTGTAAGATCATTGTGGCTTTCTGCATGCTAAATAACATTGCCCTGTGGAGGAATACCCCATACACCCAAGATGAGGGGGAGCCTGCAGTGCCACTGGGTGAGAATCCTGAAATAGCAAGTGAGGATGACAGGTGAGAGACCTGGGGCAAATCTCATCAATCACTACTTAACCTGAGTGTCAATAAGTATTGTTATGTTATCACTGTGACTGTATGAGGAACTGTAACTGTCAGGATGTGTGGACTTGGGTGTTTTTCCTACAGATTGTAAATGCTATGCTTTGCCATATACATCCAAGCTTTGCTTGCTAAGTCAGACTTAAACATTTCACTACCTTGATTATCTGTAGGGTTTGTGTCAGTCTCATTGCAATGTAAGTGTATCCACTTTTGTTTGATATGAGCTTGTGGTCATAGGTATAAATTCCCAACCTAAACTCCTTGTATTATTCATTATCCAGGTACCTTTGCCATGCCATCCGCATGTGGCCATTTCAGAGTCATGACATTGGCTGGTGTCTGATGCTGTTCTGACATAGGAAGAGGATATTGATTGAGCCAGGTAATGTTGGTCACAGATTTAGGATGTATGAGTCCTGGGCCAAGGCAGCTTGGAAAGAGTGTGGATGGAAATCTGAAATGCAGGATACACTGGTTTGAGGTGGTGGGTTGGTCCAGTTGTCACATGTGTGCAATCATATGGCCTTGACTATGCTCTGATCAAGTGCAATCCATGCATTTTCCCTTTACATTCTGTTGACAATGATCCTGTTTGATCTGTTTGTAGCTGTAGATGTGTTTCCTCATTGCAGGCTGAGTGCCTGTGCCACAAAACTGACATAGGTTGTATCATACCCCCAGATGCTTTGTCATTGTAATACTTTTGTACTGCCTTCTGTCTATGCCTTTGCTTATGTAATGTTGGCAGACCATGTTTTGGTATGTGATAAGGGTCAAGCTGGTGACAACATCCACTAATCTGTTAGCCTATTTAATGGGAGAAGGTTTGACAAAGTCCTTTTTCTCTGGTCTAGGGGACGGTACTTTGGCATATCTAGCCTGATTAAATATGGGTCAGACATTCTTGACTGTGACAGTCCCAATATTTTGACAGCCTATGTGCTGTACAGTGCAATAAAACTTTGGTGTGACCAGACACTTGTATCATTGTGTTGCTATTAATCCTCAGCATGACACTACCTGTGACATATCCCCCCCTTCCATTACCATCTTGTGTCTTCCTCATGTGTATCACAAGGGCTTACATCTCAACATTTCAACATGTGGAACAGAAGCACGCAGGCAATGTTTTTCTGTTTGGTGAGTTTATTTACATAGGCGCAGGACATAAAAAACTGATGCTACAGAAGATGAAAGTAAGGGGATCAGTCATGGTGGATGTAATCATATTACTAGTCCAAAGTCCAGTTTCCTAATACCATGGAAGATGGAACGTGGTTGGAAAACAGTCAACAGAGAGAAAAATTAGCACACAAAGAAGTGAAATGAGGAAGAGGTCACTTGCTGGAAGTGATTGGTGTCTTGCCATTTGCACCTCCTGGAGCCTTGGCTGGACGTCCCTGCTTGCGGGGGGTTCTACAGCTACAGAGGCAGGGGTGTCTGAGGCGGGTGCTTCCCCTGACAGGACTTCCTTTCCAGTGGCTGCCACCAATGTAGAAGGGTCTGGTGTTGCAGGGCCAAAGGATGGGGTGTGGTGTTGCTCACGGTCCCTTATCAGGGTACTGCTTTTCTCACTGAACACCCCTGATAGGGAGGCCAGGATGGTGTTTGTGGCCTCCCACTTTTCCAATGACTCTCGATGGAAGTCCCTCTGCAGTCGCTTGATTTCCCTGAGTTAGGGAAGTACCTGGCCCATTACCACTTGGGATTGTTAATAGGCTCCCAAGACTTGGCTGGTACTGTCCTGGCCAGGACCATCCCCAGTCGCCTCATGCCGCTGGCCCACAAGATCCCTTCCACACACCCTATCCCCATGTGTCTGCGCCCTTGGCACAGATTACCCCTTCCCGCTGGTTCCAGGACCATCATTGTCAGAGATGTGTTGCTGTGACTCAGGATCATGGACTGGGGGGCACAATATGGTAGACTCTGGACACAGGTTGTTCGGCGAATAACTGCCTGAGATGTAGATGCAATCGGCCTGGGAGGAGTCCATGTGGTCATGGTGAGGCTCACTGGTGTCGCCTGACCAGGTTGTCCTGATGAGCCAGAAGCTTCCTCAAGGTCCAGACATCCATGAGTGCTGTCGTCACTCAGTGCTTCATCCATAGAGGTAGCAGCAGTCTTTCCAGTGGTCTCTGTGAGAGATACAGTGTTACAGGTTGTATTATGACATCCAAAAGTTGACAGTGACATTTAGCCAAGGCTGTGTACACGTTGGATAAACAGCTTTTCCTTTTGTGACTGGTACACATGTTATAAATTGTATAGACCTGACATTTCTGAGATATGCCAATTCCATTTCTGTCACCCAGCTGTAAAATGTATGATTTCATTGGCATTTGAGAGGATGGTCATAGACTTACATCTTGCCAACATTGCAGGCAAAACGGTGGCTGGGCAGGATGTGGCTTTGATCCTTTCAGGTCCTAGTTGACTGTTATGCAGGCAGACTCTGGACATTGTTGTATATGTGACTGTAGTCATCATGTGGTCAGTGTATTATGAATGTATCTGCTTCCAATACCATTCAGGTGATGCATCTTTAGGCCTTTGGTTCATGTTTTGTTGGGTGCACACAGGTTGAGTTGTCCTTCCTGTCCACAATAATTTCATCTTGGCTTAGCTGCTAAAGATGGCTTTTGGTGTTTAGCCACATCACAGAGTGAACCATGATCTGTCTATTGGTTCCTCCCAGGTGAGTAAAGTTCATTTGTGAGTTCACAGACAGATGTATTGTGACATATGTACAGTGTCCTGGTGATTGGAGTTACAGGGACTGGCCCTCCTGGAATTTACAGTAATGTTACTCCAAGTACTACACAGTATGCATTAGTTATCCTCTTAGGTGTGTACACTTCCATTGCAAGTTCACAAACAAGGATATTGGGACAGATTCACACTAGGCTTGTGTTTGGATTTTGTGAGACAGAGCCTCCAGGCCTCAGCAGTCATGCCACTCCCTGTACTTCATACAGTTGTTATATGTCTTCCCCCAGATGAGTGCACTTCATGTGTGAATTCCCAAATAAGGTTATTTTGGCAAGTGTACATTGGACTGGTGTTTGGATTGACAGTAAGGGAGCCTCCTGTGATTTGCAGCCATGTACCTCCCTGCCACAAACTATACTGATGGTTTTCTCCTAGGTGAGTACACTTCAGTGATGATTTGGTACACAGGGATATTTCGGGGGAGGACACAGTGTTGGAGTCTTGATTTGGGGGAGCTTTGCCTGCTCTGAGTTGCAATCCTGTCATTCCCACTGCTTCACAATACCTGACAGCTGCCAACTACCCCAGTGAGTACACAACATATTAGCTTTCACATACTGTTGTCTTCAGGGAAGGGGACACTGTTCTGGTGTTTGTAGTGACAGTGGCAGAGCCTCCAGGCCTTATCACTCATATCAGTGCTTGTACTGCCCACACACTATACAGATAGCAACCTCTCAGGTGAGTACCCTTCAATGGTGGGTTCAGGGACAAGGGTTATTGGAGCAGAGGACAATGTGTTGGCTGAGTTGAGTGACAGTAGCAGTGCCTCCTGACCTTAGCAGTCCCGTCAGTGCTTGTACTACCCATACGCTATACAAATGTCATCCTCTCAGGTCGGTACACTTCACTAGGGATTTGCCAAACAATGTAAATGTGAGTATGATACACTGTTCTGGTTTTTGGATACGTAGACCAGTGCCTGCTAGAAATTGTAGAACTGTCAGTCCCTGTACTGCACACAATGTACACAGCTATTGTTTCCCAAGGTGATTCTATTTCACATGTCAGATGCCATACAGTGTCTATGGACAGGTGGACACTGGGCTGGTAAATGGGGTGACAGTAAAGGTGGTCAAAGGTGAGCAGTGAGCATGCTTGACAATACATTTTTATGTTATATTTTAATGTTGTGATTTACAGGACTCCACTCCCCCAGGTATTCCTGTCAGGCCCTCAGGATGCAGGATGGCCAAGACCTTCTCCTCCCAGGGTGTGAGTTGTAAGGGAGGAGTGGGGGGACCACTGCCACTCTTCTGGACCTGCAGCTGGTGCCTGGATGCTATGGAACGGGCCCCCAGCTGAGGTTGTTCCACCTCTTAGTGATGTTGTCCCTTGTGAACAGGGTGGGGACTACAGAATTCACTCTGTTGACTATCCTTTGCCATATTTCCATTTTCCTGGCAAAAGTGTGCTGGACTAGTTCTCCAAAAGATGTGGCTCTACTCTTATGATTTCAACCACTATGACTCTTAACTCATCGTCCGTGAAATGGGGATTTTTCTGGGGTGACATGCTGGTACTAATGGAAAGGATTGAAATTAAGAAGTGAATGTGAGTTTGTGAAGCTAAGAAGTGCAAATGGATGTGCCTTTAAAAACAAAGTGTGAAGGGTGTGGTATGTGATGTGAGAAAAATTGCACAGGTGCCTATTCTAATTCTATATTTTTTCTACTGTGCGCTCTGGCTACAATGTTTGACATTGTAGATACAAAGGATTGTGATGTGTGAAGGGGTGTATTTTATAATGTGCTTTGCAGGTGTGTCGAGTGTGGCAAAGTGTGTCAGCTTTGTTGTTTTCAAATCCATCCAATGTGGTATTCTGCATTAGTGTGGTGACCACGAACCACCGTGGTTCGGACTGCCATTGGTTGTCCGCCATTACAGAACCACCACTGCGACTTTTGACTTGTAATACGTTCGGTGGTTGGTCGACGGGCTGTCGGTGCTGGTGGTCAGACCACCTATTTCACTCCCTCCACGGGACTGGTGGTCTTGCGTTTTTGGCTGACTTTTGGTTGTCCTGCCTGTGTAACTCATAATATGGCGGTCTGTATGACTGTCAACTTGGCTGTCTCCACTATGGCAGTCTGACGGTCCGACCGCCAAACTCACAATGCGGCCCTATGCCAGGATTAAAAATCGGGACTCGCTGAAACACCTTGCTGTCTCTTAGCCCTTTTACTGGCAAACAAAGTGATAAGTATCACCAGACACAGCAACTTGGTGGAGAAACAAGGTTAAACAGTAAGAGAGAAATCTAGCACTTTAGCTCACTCTCCAAGATTCATCTCTTTTAAGGGATGGCACACCTCTGTCTTGATGGTATGACTCGTGGGCAGGTCTGAGCATCTCTAAGACACAGGGCAGAAGACCAATATAGATACCGGTTTTATGTGATATATACGTAACAACTGAAACAATTCTTACCAGTTCCAGAAGTAGGTGATGATGCTTTACAAGCCAAAAGATGACAGGAAATACAGCAAAAGCCCCAGAACACAGCCGGACACTCGTACGTAAGGTACAAAAATGGGGTTATCAGCCAGACAACCAACAGGGTAAAACTAAGGGTGGTGCTAATTAATGAACCAAGAGAATAAAAAGGGAGAAAACAAGAAACAGTGAGAGACATTAAAATGTTTTGCGAACTACAGCAAGAATCAGAAAAGCCAAGGCATCCACATAACTTGCTGCCAGGCACTGGGTTAAAGTCTTGAGGAGTCTAAATAGGGCTCTATCTCTCCTGACCTGGAATGAAAATGTCACTTACCCAGTGTACATCTGTTCCCGATGGCGGAAAGAAAACAATCGAAGATGGAGTCGACGCCCATGTGCAATGGAGACAAAAGGAGGAGTCACTCGGTCCCGTGACTCGAAAGACTTCTTCGAAGAAAAACAACTTGTAACACTCCGACCCAACACCAGATGGCGAGCTATGCAGAACATGTGAATCTCCAGCGACTGATGCCACGAACAGATGTACACTGGGTAAGTGACATTTTCAGTTCGATGGCATCTGTCGCTGTAGATACACATGTTCTGCATAGCTCGCCATCTGGTGTTGGGGCGACAGGAACACGTCCGAACCCGATGGCGGAAAGAAAACAATCGAAGATGGAGTCGACGCCCATGCGCAATGGAGACAAAAGGAGGAGTCACTCGGTCCCGTGACTCGAAAGACTTCTTCGAAGAAAAACAACTTGTAACACTCCGACCCAACACCAGATGGCGAGCTATGCAGAACATGTGTATCTACAGCGACAGATGCCATCGAACATTATGTTATCCCAGAAAGTGAATGAGTGGGATTCCATAGGGTGTTAGTTGTACTCTGGCCTGTCTAACCTTCCACAGCCCCATTCTCTAGCCATTGATTGCCTGCATGCTGGTCTACTAACCTGTTTTGTGGCAGTACCCCTCTCAAAAACTGATAGGGAACACTGTGTAGTTCTGCTTTCAATGGGTGCTGCTGTGGAATTTTTTCACCAATCCGGAGACATGAATCAAATCTACACGATCCCAAGATCTTTGTGAAATATCATGCCCGTTCTATGACACAAACTTGCCTTGGAACATCCAGCAGTTCACAAATTCCTCATCTTGTAGTTGGGTGACTCATCCACCATGAATGGAGAATACTTGTTGGAAACATCTGTGAACCCCAGTTAGAGGGGAATGTTAGCTATATGGCTTCCTCTCTAATCTTTCTACTAACAGGGAAAGGTCCTACAAATTGTGGGATGAACTTAGAGTTGGTCCCAAAAATGGTTAGATTTTTAGTCGACAACCAGACCTGGATGTTCTAGTCTGTGCAATCGATTTGGAAAGTCTGAGCGAACATGTTCACTGGAACCCACCCTTGCAGCTCATGAATAGCACTCCAGACTTGAAATAAGCTATTCAGCAACAGAAAATGATCAGGAGCTGTGATATTTTCTCTTTAACAATAACTTCTGGCAGATTATGGAGACTAAAGATGTGCACAATGAAGATTCCTGCTAGTCTTAGGCGTAGAACTGGAACAAGCCCCTGCTGTTGTGGGCCAGGTTCCATGTTCTATCGCCCTAAGCAGTGAAGTCCATCAAGCTATTGATCCAGGTTGTAGGCATTACCACTAAACAGATTACTTATCAGATTACAGCAGATGTCCCAGTTAAAATAGTGTCAATAGAGAATAATCACCAGTTTATATTGTGTGATGTGAGTGGTCCTAATTTATTTGGCAGTGACTTGCTGTGCAAGATGAACTGTACAATTTACTGCACCGCATGGTGTTGTGATTGAAATACAAGATGAAGGTTCCGGTTTTAAAATGAAATCACCAGACACAAAAGTTCAGTTGTTCCCAGTTCTTAAAACAAATAACCTGCATCTCATAACACTGAATTACTGCAAAGTTTGCGGTAATTCTGCAGTGGAAAAAGTGGGAAGCTTTAGCACATATGGTACACCTGTTGATATAGCTTTGAATGGTCTCCCTTATGGCAGTTCACCAAAAGTCTTAAGTGATGAGTTGTCATTTTCTTCTGATTCAGATGCCCTGCTGCAGGAGAATCATGATACCATTTAAGACATTTAGGCTGCAACATTTTACTGGGACAGCACAGGGCTCCATTTCAATGCAGCAAACCCTTGTGAAAGGATTTTCGTAGGGGTTCTTTTTCAATCCACTGAGGTATGAGAATGTCATTTTGAGCCTGTCTGAAGAAATCCTAAATGTCTGCACTAGGCAAAAGGAAAGTACTAGAATAAAGGAGCTCTCTTCTTCAGTCTTGGAATCAGAGTATTTTTGACAAGACAGTGCATCAATAATGACAACATATTTGAAACGAGAAAATAACAAAGTCAATCTGGCATGGAAGAATTAGCATATTTCATAGTGGTGAGACATAACAAGTTCCTAACACAGAAATAAGTTAAGGCTAGGAGCGAGTCCATTAAATTGGCATTTATAGACCTCTCATGTGCTTTTCACAGGATACATTGTTCCAAACTTTGGGGTATTATGCAGGGGATGGGAATTGGCAAGGCTCTGGTAGATCTGTTATGCCAAATGCACTTGACTACTAAAGTCAGGATTTGCTTTGTGTTAAATGGCTATCTTGCCTCTAACTTAGGTCTACACTGGAAGTTCACCAGATAAGTGTGGTGGCCTCCGGTTTTTAATATACATTAATGGTTTGGAAAGGCATCTGCGTTTGGCAGGGGAAGACATGCTTCAGTTGGGGATTCAGCCGGTACCATTACTTTTACATGCAGATAATGCAGTTTTAATAGCAAGACTCATGACTAAGTTCAAATTCTTTTAGATGCTTTTAGTGATTTTATGAATGACTTGGGTCTTAAAACCAACCAAACCAAATCGTTCATGATGAAATGTGGTCCAAATATACTAAAGGAAGACATTTCAAATTGGAGGGACTGAGGTCGCCAAAGTGCAACATTTTACATGCCAGGAAATTCATTTTGATTGCACTATAAATTGAGACTTTCTTAACTGAAATTAAGAGCACATCAATTCCAAAGATCAATTGAGCCTGTCTTTCGATTTGCAACAAGACTGGGACATAAATAGGTTGAAGGAGACTATTTACATCTATAACAGCAAATGTGTTGTTATAGGGAGCTATGGAGCTGGGGCATGGGGGTTGGTAGATGTTGAATGGCTGCAAAGGACGGAAAGCAAATTCATACGCATGTGCCATTTGGGTACCTGGAGGATGTAATTAAACTTAGCCCCTTGCTCCTGTGCCTGAGGGTCTGGGGGACTCCAGGATCAAGCCTTTCGAGGGAGATTAAAGGGAACTGTTTTTCTCAAGACAGCAAGTGTCCTATACCATGGCTAGCATATGTGAAATCAGCATTCACTTCTGTGGGTATTCCAGAGTTCTTCTTGAATCCGGAATGTTTAACAGTTAGATAAAAAAAATCTGGTTAGAACAAATTTTGTAATTTTTGACAAAATTTGGACCAGATAAGGGAAATATAGATTTTGCAGTCAGGCAGCCACTATGGACTCATAAAATTATCACCAGGCCTAAAGTCTTATCTAAATATTATTGTCAACACTAAGCAGAGATTTAATCTCCCATGATTACCTCTTAGGTGATCAGGATGTGCTGGAGACGTCCTCAGCACAGTGCTCAGCTGCTAGGCAGCTCCAGCACGTTCTGGCACCAGAGGCAGGAAATCCTTCTAGTGTGTGCACCAGAGGAATTTCCTTTTATTGAATTCAGCCCCCAGGGTTGGGGAAGAGCTTCCCCAGCAACCAAGGCTGTTTATTTTGTTCTCTGAAATGATGATCAACACGCATGGCTCATTTCACTTTTGCTGCATTGGTGTTTAGAGGCACATCTCAGCCCCCCCCCCCACCGAAGACAGATGCAGAAGGGAGAGGTATTGCGGGAAAGGGGTCTCCCCTTTCTAATGGTACCATACCATAGTGGATCTCTGCTTGTGGATCGTCGCAGGAGGGCAATCCCCAAGCAGGGATCCATCCTCTAGACACCATGAACTATTTTCTTAGGGGGGAGCTGGCCGCTTTCCAGGCCAAAAAGTTTCCCCACCTCCCTGGGGTCAGATTGGAGGTTGCACAAAGCCCACTAGAGACCAGGGATTGCTTTTTTTTAATAGTAAAATAGGTGGAAGTGGCCATCCCAGCCATCTGGCCTAGCCACCACCCAAACAACCCCCAGCAGTCTTTCTGCCCACTGTCGGGAGCAGATAGGAGGTGTCTTTGTCCAATCTGCCTCCCAGAATGGGGCAGAAAGCCCAATGGACCAGCAGGCAGGGTATTTGGAGGGAGACAGTGCCCCCTTGACAATGGGATACTACTCCCCTCCTCCCCCCAGGTCCAAAAGTCTTCCACCCCCCTCCCTTACTGGGGCAGATTTGAGGTTGTTAGCTCCAAT
Organism: Pleurodeles waltl; assembly: GCF_031143425.1. Lineage (NCBI taxonomy): Eukaryota > Metazoa > Chordata > Amphibia > Caudata > Salamandridae > Pleurodeles > Pleurodeles waltl. Next base: position 334,192,280 of record NC_090443.1, read on the forward strand.
CTGTCCAAGAGAGGGGGGTATAAAGCCCACTATACACCAGGGATGTTTTTTCATTGAGAAATGAGTGGAGCAGCCCATTCAGGCATTGGGCTTAGCCCCATCCCTCAAATGTCCTGCAGTTGTTACCACCAATTATCCCCCGGGGGCCAGAGAGGCCACTAGACACCGGGGATTTATTTCGTGGTAAAATGGGTAGGGGCTGTCCTCCCAGCTATCGGGCGTAGGCCCGCCCACCCATCCAAATACCTGCCATCAGTTTGTCCGCCCCTGTCAGGGGCAGATAAGAGGTCTTTAGCCCCAATCTGCCCCACTGGAGGGCGGGGGCATAAGGTCCACTAGACCAAGGGAGTGATTTCTATTAATACAAGGGTGGGGGGGCTTGCCCACGTATCGGGCCTAACCTCCACATCCAATATGACCCAACAGTCTTTCTGTCTCCCTGAGGACTAAAGCATCCCCATCTTTATGGAAAGGAAGGAAATTTTAATTTTGGAGTTTTTTTCATTTTTTTACATATGGGTAGCACAGTTAGCCTAAGTCCCAATATCATCCTACTTCTTCTATGCTGAATGACTGCATTTTAAGGGTTCCTGTCACCTGCTAACCGGGGAATCCTACTCAAGCAGGAATTATGAAAACGAAACACCTGGGGCAGTCCAAGATATGGTACCTTCTGAGGATCACATGACATTTTCTTATACACAATGTCCTGCAGGTCTCAAACTTTGACTAAAATTGCATATTTTCCTTGCATTTATGTGATGTAATCTTCTGGAAACCTCAGGGATTCACAAAATTCCAACCACCCTGCCTTCCCTCACTTACCCTAATAAAAAGTTCACCCCACTTATGTGGCTGGGCCTAGCCTCCATAGTACAAAAGGCCCCAAAATGCAATATGGAGAAATCGACAATAGGCGTAGATCCCGTGCTTGGACCTGGGCTCGGCGGCAACACAGGGAATCACACCAAATCCTGACATTATTGAAAACTAGGCAACCAGGGAGTCCAGGGTGGTGTGCCTCATGAGGATCCCACATCATTTTCGTACCCACAATGCTGATCAAATCTGAAACTTTGACTAAAATTGCACATTTTCTTTGCATTTCTGTGCTGTAAACTTCGTAAAACCTCAGGGATCCACAAATTTCCTACCACCCAGCGTTCCCCCACTTGTCCTGATAAAAGTGCTACTCTCTTTGTGTGACTTGGCCTAGTGCCACCAACAAGCACAAATCAAACCTAGGGTCAATAGGAGTCACTCCTGAAGACTCTCATTGACCTTGGTTTGATGCGTGCCTGTCATGTGCACTTGGCCCAGCCACACAAGCGTGGTAGCATTTTTATTGGGACAAGTGGTAGGACCAGATGCTTACATCACAGAAATGCAAGAAAAATATGCAATTTTAGGCACAGTTTGAGGTCTGCAGGGCATTGCGAGTAAGAAAACTTTGTCTGATCCATGCCAGGCATACTACTCTGGACTCCCCTGGGTGTCTCATTTTCAGAAATGTCCAGGTCTGGTATGTTTCCCTGGGTGGCTGTTGATACCTGGCCAAAAAGACGCTGTTACCTCCATTGCCAAATCAGTACGTTTTAGTAATAGGAAATGTTCATGTCTCTTCGTTGTATTTTGGGGCCTTCCGTGTTGTGGGCACTAGGCCTACCCAGACAAGTGAGGTGTCATTTTTATCAGGAAAGTTGGGGGAATGGCAGGGGGTGGGATATTTGTGCCCCCCTGCAGATTCCAGAACTTTCCATCATAGAAATGTGAGGAAAATGTGTGCTTTTAGTCAGACTTTGAGGTTTACAAGTGATTCTGGGTAGGGAAACCTGCTGAGAGCCACGCAAGACACCCCCCTAGTTCCTGTAGGTGTCTTGTTTTCAGAAATGTACATGTTTGCTAGGATTCCTTAAGTGCAGGCTGTGCTACGGCCCATTCCCCACAGCTAACCACACTGCAAATAAAAAATGTGATGTGTCCATGTTGCATTTTGGGGCCTCTCCCGTTGCAAGAGGTAAAGAGGTATGAAGCAACAGTTTGTTTGTATGTAAATGTTTTAAGATTTTCTGTGGGCAAGTTTGCTCAGTTTGTTTTTATATTGCCTGAAAATGGTCATTTTAGGTATTTTTTAAACCGTATGTCTGTATTATATAATGTTTGTGAGAATAAAGATGAATTGACTGGCTAACTGACTTGCATCTGGATTTAAGACACACTGTCAAAGAAAAAGTAAGGGATTTCATAGCTAAAGTGATGGGGTTGATAGAAAATACAAAGCCAGTCAAAATAGAGGTCACACCTGCTCCTGTTTTTAGAATTAGGCAAAATAAACATTTAAAACAAGCAGAAGAGGGAATGAAGCCCATCATAGACAAAACAACAGAACAAGATACTCTATGTGGGGTGCTTGGTAGTCTTTGCAGTTCTCCTATGATGGGCATTAAAAATTGAGTGGTAAGTGGAGGATAGTGCAAGACCTTAGAAATTCAGTCACAAAATGATTCCATGTTGTTTGGTGGTGCCAAATCTTGCTGTAATAATTTTTTAGATTCCTGTGGATGCAGAATGGTATACAGACTTGGACTTATGCCAAGCATTCTTTAATATTCCTCTGTGTAAGAACAGTCAATATCGTTTTGCATTTCATTTCTGAAAAAAGGGTCCTCATTTGGTGTTGAGTTCCAAATGGTGTACTGAAAATCACTCAATGTTTAGTCAGATCCTTAAGAAAGATTTGGAAAATTTGCAGCTATCCTGTAAGTCAGTCGTGGTCCAATACACTGATGACCTACTAGTGGCATCAAGGACAAAAGAAGACTGCAAACCAGATCTAATTGTACTTTTGAGTCACCTTGCTGACAATGGTCATAAGGTTTCACCTACAAAGATGCAGTATTGTACAAAGAAGTGATTTATCTTGGTCCTCACTATTGGAAAAATGAGCAAAGAAAGCCTCAAAAGAAGATGTTTCTCCAATCTTGAAAAGTAATCCTCTATCCACCTAGGAGGAAATGAGGCTGTTCATGGGAATAGTTGGCTACTGATGTCAGAAGATTCCAAACGTTTCCCTGTTAAGCCTTTAATAGGGCTTACTCACAGTTATATCAAGGATCCAGTACTATATGATGACAAATGCATGAAAGCCTTCTGTAGAAAAGTGCCCATTTTGGACATGCTCACACCCACTTTTAGCTCACTGGTACTGAGGTTTTTTGACTGAGTTGCACTGGGTCCCTACTAAATAGGTCCCCAATGTCAGTGTTCTTTCCCTAAAAACAGGTAACAATGTATATAATTGGCACACTCTCCTCTACCCTTGTAACTTCCTAGTAGAGGGTTGCCCTGATATGAAGGACTTGGGTAGTGAAGATGGTCCCTAAAGGCTGCAGCACACATTGTGCCACCCTCAAGGACCCCTCCAAAACAAGGTGAACATAGACTGCATGTCCTGGTGCAAGCCAGGTGAAAACACGACATGGCACACCCATTGTGTGCCATGCCACGTCACTGCATCTAAGCATATGTAAGTCACCCCTACAGCAGTCCTTGGAGCCCTAACACAGGATGATTGTATTTGATGTGTGGTCCTATCTGCACGAGCAGATATGATGCTGTGATTCACAGTCCCATTGCTGAGCACTGTAAGTGAGCACAGAAGCCATCTTAAGTTATGTGCTGGACACTCCTAATCAAGAATTACCCAGCTGCTTTGTGGCTACTCTGAAACCTATGGTATTAAACACCTCCTCTTAACAAAGCCAGGCCGATGCCAGCCTCGGATCTATTATGACATGCACCCAGAGGGCACCTTGGAGGTGCCCCATGAACCCCACTTTTCTCTGAGTGTGGTGGCTGACTGCTCTAGACCAGCCTGTCACTACAGGCAAGTTTCTGACCCCTTGGAGGTGAGAGCCCACACTCTCAGAGGCCAGAAACAAAGCCTGCTTTGGAGAGAGGTGTTGTCAGATACTTCGGCAGAATGGCTAGCAAATCTGCATGCCAGGGACTTCAAATGCCCTGCCACCTTTGGTATGGAACCCCTGGCTTCCCCAGACCTGGTTGCAGCCACCCTCTACCCTGAGGCCCACTTGGCACCAGGACAGCGGGAAAAATAGTTCGTCAGTAGGTGTATACAATCTTTGGGCTAGCCACACCCCTATGGTGGGCCATCCAAAGTGGACACTCAAGGAAGATTTCCACTATCTTGTTTTTGGTGGAATTAGGCCTTTTTGGATAGGGATATGCCCACTCCCCACAGGAAGTGGTCATACAGGGGATGTAGTCACCCCAAGGGTAAGTAGCATATTGACTACTACCCTACACTCCCTTAAATGCCCCTAAATTGAGTATTTAGGTTCCCCCCTAACACCAGAAGAACAGATTCATCTGACATAAAGAAGAAGAGGACATAGAAGAACCGGAAGAGTGAGAACTGTGGATGACTGGTAAACGTTTGATGCAAAACTCTGTCTGCCTACCTGCTCCTGTCCCAAAAATCACAACATCACGACTGATCCTGCAGGTGCAAGGACACCAAAAGCTTCAGTGGTTCTCTAATACTTTGCCAGTCCATCAGCATCTCCCTTGGAGTGGAGGAGCCACTTGCCTGCTTCCCGCAGTCACCAACCGCAACATCCTGATCCACTGTTCAGAACCAATTGGAGCCGAGCTGCATCAATACATGGGGTACTGGATCCCTTGCACCAGTCACAGCTTGTTGAAGCCCATCCCATACTCCAACTCCGCATCTGAAGACCTTCCGACGAGGGACCTCAGCATCATAAAGGACATCCTCCTCAGTCTTCTAGCTGCTTTGTTTTGTCTTTCCTTCTGTAGGTCTCCCAGAGCAGTGTGCACCTTGACACAGGAGCTCTGCTGCTAAAGTTCCCCTGCATCTGAGCGCCCCAGCCCTGGTCCACGACTTCCAACATTGTCAGCCTGCTCCCAGAATGCCCACCGACAAAGCCCCCTGTTGGTAGCTTCCTGATTCTCCCCCCAAAACTCTCTTTCCAGGTGAACCCCGATCGACGGCAAGTGTGAGGTGCACAGGAACCCAACTCAACTAGCACCACTGGACCCAGATGCCCTAGGGCAGGTAAAGCTGAACTGCTGGTCTTGTTTGTGGCTTCACCCCTCTTGCACCCTACTACCTAAAGGGAACCTCTAGAACTGATTGCAAGGGGGTTTATGACAGAATCCCGAATGCCATTACAACAAAGGGCTTTATAACGCAAATGTTAGAACGAAAATGCCTTTCCTACAAATGACTTCTACAAAAAAATGTAATACAACTATTCTGCACTTACAATGAAAGACTTTACCACGGAAATGTAAGTATTTACCAAGTATGTAAAATCCCATACTCACCCTAAACCCTAAAAATTCTTTTACCACCCAAAAACCCATACCCACCCTAAAACCTAAAATTCCCTTACCACCCAAAAACCCATTCTCATCCTAAACCCTCAGAGTTCATAAACTATCCAAAAACCCATACCCACCCTAAAACCTAAAAATTCCCTTATCACCCAAAAACCCATACCCACCCTAAATCCTAATAATTCCCTTACCATCCAAAAACCAATACCCACCCTAAACCTTAAAGCTTTGTTTACCAATCAAAAACTCATACCCACCCTAAAACCTTAAATTTCCCTTCCTGCCCTAGAGCCCATACCTACCCCCTAAAATCCAATCTTCCCTTATCACCCAAAAATGCTTAAAACCTACTGTAAAACCAAAATTGTATATATATATATATATATACTTTCAAAAAATATATATACATACATATATGTATATGTATGTATGTATGTATGTATATATATATATATATATACACACACACACCCCCATCCCCACACACATATATATTTAAAAGCTTTTTACTTACGTATAATATACTTACATTTACCATGATTTTAGTTATAAAAGGCATCCATTGTAGAGGCATGCTCACTGTAAAAAATTTCGTTGTAAAAGCCTTTCTTTGTAAAAGCATTTTGTAATAAGGCCTTCATTGTAAAGGACTCCCATTGCTCGGCTTTCCTTATAAATGCTGTTTGCCAATTGCAAGGACTCCTGTGCAGTAAAGGTTCTGTGGAATCTTTATTGCATAAATGCGCATTTCAGTAACAGTTTTACTTACTTGCAAACCTTCATAAAACTGAAACAGTATTTATTCTCTTGAAAGTTTTCTGGTGTTGAAACATAAGATAAACAAAGTAACTATTTTTCTAAACAAGAGTTCTCGAGTTCCTTCTTGAGCGTGTGTCTCATTTATTGACTCTGTGTAGTCAACAAATGCTCAGTACTACCCTATGATAAGCCTAACTGCTTACCCACACTACTACAAAAAAAGCTTCTGAAATTGTCACTTTTAACCCTGTAAACCAATAAGGGTCGCCTATACTATCTACATAGCGTACCTTTACAGTTGGTACACTAAATAGGTAGCCAGCTTCCTACACCATTCCAGAATTAGGAAAAAATGTGTGTAGTGCACCTGCACTTGCAAGGCCCGATTGTGATAAGGAGATTTTCTTTTTTGTCAAGATAAGAGTGGGTGATCATTATCCATGCATTCTCATAAATATGACGGGGTGATGGGGCCTGTTGCTTACTTTTCTGCAAACGTTAATGCATCTAGCTATCCTAATGCAACTACAGCACCAGCTGCAGCCGTTGATAATGCAAATGTGATATTAAATGAGCAACTTGCAGTGCAAAAATAGGATTAAATGAACCCAATGTAAGAATAGATGAAAATACAAATTATGTAAATGGTTTTATGTTAAACACTATGCAGACCATAATAAGCAAATTTAGGAAGGAGTAGTCAAAAATGGAAGACAGAAATGGGAATTTGCAGATTTCAAGATATTTCCATGATGTACGGGTTATTCCTGAATGTAAATATGCACTCCCAGAATCAATGTTACACTTAGTGGCCCGTTATTTTAAAGTCATACACATGTAGATAGCAGTTCAATGACAAGGACTTTAAAAAAGTACTTGGTTACCACAAAATGTAGCAGAAGATCTGTGTTAGCGATGTGTAATTTGCCAGCAAGCAAATCAAGGAACAAGTACTATAGCCATCACGAACCACAGAGGCAAATCAGAAAGCCTATTCACTAGACTTCATGTAGACATCATTGGGATTCCGGTTTACAAAGGGCTTAAATATGTTCTCGTGATTGTGTATTTTCTAAATGAGTGGAGGCATATCCAACTCAGAGGTGCAACAGCATGGCAGTCACAACACTCTTATTAAGAGAATTAATATTGATATTTGGCCTGCCTACTTCTATTGAGACAGACCATGGAACTCATTCTAAAAATTAGATGGTTAAGTTGATTTTCACAGGTCTTCGGATTGAGCAGAAATTCCATAGTAGTTTTTGCCCACAATCATCTGGGATCTCAGAAAAAATAAATGAAAATATCAAAAACAAGCTGGCTAAAGTGTATGTCTCCATTAACTTGAAATGGCCGGCCACCGTTCCTCTTGTTGTCATAAGCATTAGACTCACTCCAGATAAAAAGACTGGTCTCCTGCCCCAGGAAGTGTTAACGGGTAGAACTACGAGGATTGCATACACCCCTTCTGCAACACTTGTGTGAATAACTGACGATATTGTATTACATTGCTGCAAAGGTCTGGCTGATGTGCTTAAATCGGTCTCTCAAGTGAATTTGGTAACAGCACCGACTAAAGAAACACAGTGTTAACCCCTTCTTTGCCGCGGACGTAGTGGTTACGTCCCACGGCACAGTGCTCCTGTGCCGAGGACGTAACCATTACGTCCTCGGCACGGAGCCTGGAGGGAGGGCTAGCGCTTCCTCCGAGGGGTTCCCCCCCCAGCCCCCCAAGGCGGGGATGGAAGGGGAAGACCTTCCCCTTCCACCCCGACCCCCCGGTAATGACGTCAGCGAGGAGATCGCGCACTGACATCATTACCCACTACCGGTCGCACTGGAAGCCATTTGCTTCCAGTGCGGCGAAGAGAGAAACAGGTAAGTTTCTCCTTCGGCGGGTGGGGGGTGTGGGCCAAAGAGGCACCGGGGGAAAGGAAAGGCTTTTCCTTTCCCCCAGTGTCTCTTTGAGCATTCCTGCTGCCCGATCGCATTGCAATCGGGCAGCAGGAATGCCCACTAGACGCCAGGGATTTTTTTTTTTTTTTAAATGTGTATGTGTTTGGGAGCGGCCCCTTGGGCAAGGTTCGCTCCCATTTGGGGGCATGTTTATGTTGGCCATTTCTGCCCCCTTGGGGGCAGATTGGCCTATTATTTTTAGGCCGATCTGCCCTCAAGAGGGGCAGAATCCACTAGACGCCAGGGATTTTTTTTGTGATAAAATGTTTACGTGTTTGGGAGCGGCCCCTTGGGCAAGGGTCGCTCCCTTTTGGGGCATGTTTATTGTGGCCATTTCTGCCTGTTATTTTTTGGCTGATCTGCCCCCAAGGGGAGCGGAAGCCACTTAGACACCAGGGATAGTGTGTGTGTGTGTGTGTTAGTGGAGGGGGGGCAACCTCTTGGGCAAGGGTTGCCCCCCTTTGGGGGCACTTGTACCAAGGCCATTTCTGCCCCCCTTGGGGACAGATCGGCCTATTATTTTTAGGCTCATCTGCCCCCAAGGGGGGCAGAAACCACTAGAACGCCAGGGATTATTTTTAAATATGTGTATTTATGTGGGGGGGGGGGCGTCCCCTTGGGCAAGGGGTGCCCCCCCCCAAGGGGGGCATTGAACTGTTGGCCATTTCTGCCCCCCAGATGGGCCTATTGTTTTTAGGCCCATCTGCCTCCAAGGGGGGCAGAAGCCACGTAGGCACCAGGGATTGTGTGTGTGTGGTTTGCTTTTTGTTTGGAGGTGGGCCCTTGGGCAAGGGTCGCTCCCCCTGGGGACACACTACTAATGGTATTTTCTGCCCTCCTTGGGGCAGATAGGCCTATTTTTTAGTAGGCCCATCTGCCCCTATGGCAGAATCCACTTAGGCACCAATTTCTAAATGCTTGATGGTGGGATGTTTGTCAACTGACGAAGTATTTGCATTTGTGATAATTTTTTCCCTCCTTTTTGTTCTAGTTCAAAGCTTTTGCTTTCTTTGCTGTGGCTCCTTGCGGTTTTGGCAGTGGTTGACCTGCGGTTTGCATAGTTGCATGTTTTAGGTAGGTAAAAACAATTTACTCCAAAGGAGTATTGTTGCCATGCATGAATGACATGTTTGTAGGTGGTGTACTAAATGCAGGTTTGTGTGAAATTGTCCTTAGATTTGTGCACAATGATATTTGTGTTGTCTTATTTCTAATTTGCTTTTCTTTCTTTCTTTTTAGTGGGATATCATTGGTGATTGCTGTGTCTGTGCAGAGTAATTGCTGGTGATTCAAGCTTTTTCAGGCAAGTGAGCGGTATAGTTTTTGAGTTTATAACTCTTACTAATAAAGCTACACTTTATTACTTATCTTACACAGTGCTGGTTGTTGGTGGTGCATTTGTACAGTTAATTTTCGTAGGAAAGATCATGGCTAGCCGCAGGATGACCGCTCAGCAGGTGGTTGGTATGCTTTTTGAGTCATTGTCTGATCATGATTATGAGACGGACTCTGCTTCTGAGGCAGAGGAGTAAGTGAGGGATTCTGGCAGTGAAGTTTCTGTCGGAGAGGAATCTTCTGATGAGGAAGCCACACTCAGTGCAGATGAAGGGCCTGTTTCAGAGGAGGACACTGATGTGCCATTAGTGCAGCAACCTGGGGCTGAAAGGTTTCCCATTAGAAGACCTGAACTCTGGGTTGCCCCAAACATGGAGCAGCCAGAGTTGCCTGCCTTTACTGGTCTCCCGGGGTGTAGAGTCAATACTGAGAACTTTTTGCCTGTCAATTTCTTTGAGTTATTTGTGGATGATGTGTTTTTGGAAGAGATTGTTGAGCAGACTAATTTGTATGCGGAGCAGTATTTGAGGGACAACGCTCCTAGACTTAGGCCGCACTCTAGAGCTGCCCAGTGGATTCCCACAAATTTGGAGGAGATGAAAAGGTTTTTAGGTTTGACTCTTTTGATGGGGTTGATAAGGAAGCCGTCACTGGCTTCTTATTGGTCTACTAGTCCCTTGATGGCAACAGCTATATTTCCTGCAACAATGAGTCGTAATCAGTATTTGCTTCTTCTTAGGATGCTGCATTTTATTGACAATGCATTAGCCTTGCCACAAGATCACCCTGATTCTGACCGTCTTTTTAAGATTAGGCCTGTCCTTGATCATTTTGTAGATTGGTTTTCAGAGGTCTATGTTCCAGGCAAAGAAATAGCTGTGGACGAGTCTTTGGTCCTCTTCAAGGGTCGTTTGGTTTTTAGGCAGTACATTCCTAGCAAGAGGGCACGATGTGGAATTAAATTGTATATGCTATCTGAAAGTAGTACAGGATATGTGTATAATTTCCGTGTCTACACTGGTAGGGATTCCAGTATTGACCCCCCCTGGTTGTCCTCCCACTTTTGGAGTTACTGAGAAACTTGTGTGAGAACTTGGTAGACGACTGTTCAACAAAGGTCATCATTTGTATGTAGATAACTTTTACACTGGAGTGCAGTTGTTCAAGGAATTGCTTAGAGTGGACACTGTTGCTTGTGGCACAATTCGTTGTAACCGGAAAGGCTATCCAAGGGAGCTTGTTGTAAAAAAACTTCAGAGGGGACAGTGCAGTGCCTTGCGGAATGATGAGCTGCTAGCTTTGAAGTTTTCAGACAGGAGGGATGTCTACATGCTATCTACCATCCATGATGAGAGTACTTCCCCCGTGACTGTTTGGGGCCAGGTTGCTGAAGTGCGCAAACCTGTGTGCATTTTAGATTATAATAAGCACATGGGAGATGTAGATAGAGTTGATCAAAGGTTGGAACCTTATACTGCTATTCGTAAGTCTTACGTTTGGTACAAGAAGTTAGCAATTCACCTCTTCCACTTAGCAACTTTTAATGCTTTTATTGTGTTTAAGGATAGGTCTCCAGAGTCAAAGATGACATTTGTGAAATTTCAGGAGTCAGTGATAGAGAGCCTTATTGTGGTGGAACAGGCCACAGTTCCTAGAGAAGCAGAGGTGGAGGATGTGGCTAGATTGAAAGATCGCCACTTTGCTGAGCACATTCCTCCCACACCCAAAAAAGACTTTCCAGCTAAGAAATGTAGAGTGTGTTTTCGAAGAGGTATCCGGAGGGAGACTCGAATGTACTGCCCACATTGTCCTTCAAAGCCTGGGCTGTGTGTGGGTGGTTGTTTTAAGAATTACCACACCCAGAAGAATTACTGGGAACAACCATGAGTGTAAACTCATGTCTGTTTTGTATTTTCATGTGTTCAGTTTCATGGTTAGCATTTCTGTCATGTACTTAGAGCTTTTGTGTTTGTAGTTTTGTAATTATTTCTAATTAGTTAGGGGTTTCTTTGTTTAAAAAAAAAAACAGTGATGCTATTGTGTGTGGAGTGGGGCTTGGCTGAGGGTGTACCTATTGATTTGCTGTTGGCTACTGCAACACACTGCCAGCCAAATACCAGTCCACACACTCCCATCAGCTGGTGTGATGTTGTATCAGGCATGTGGGCGTATGTAAGTGATGGGCCCTTGAGTGGCGCTGTCTGTCGATGCGAGTGTTGTAATGTGCTGGGCCCGTGGCTGGCGGCGTGAATGGTCTTGTGCATGTCATGTACGAAAGGTGTGTGAATGGACTGTAAAGCGGGTGGTGCCTTGCAGTGGCTTTACAGCTCACGAGCTGTGAGTCATTGGTTCAGTTTTTGGGCCTTTCAGTTATTAACAGTGCATTTCATTTTTGTGAAATCTCTTTTTAATAAAATTTGATCCACTGAACCATCACTCACCCTCGTGCCAAATCCAACCAGTATGTATGGTAAAAATTACAAAACCTGCTCCGCTGTAATCAGGCGTCGCAGCACACCTGTGACATGCTAGGTGCCTCAGGTGGGACCCCGATGATGAAGCATGCCACCAACTTGGTTGGTGGGTGAGGGGTCTTTTTCACATAACCTAAGTGCGTTTCTTTTCACAGTTTGGCACATCACAGACGTATGTGGACATATCAAAATGATATATTACAAAACTACCTGTGTTTGGGGGGGAGGGGGCACCTATGTTTTTGGTCCTGGGTGCGGCCTTAATCTATGGAAACCTACCAAACCCAGACATTTTTTTAAACTAGACACCCCAAGGAGTCCAGGGAGGTGTGGCTTGCGTGGATCCCCCAACATTTTCTTACCCAGACTCCTCTGCAAACCTCAAAATTTGCTTAAAAAAGCATATTTTCCTGACTTTCGTTTGTACGATCACCGCTCCAGCACAAAATTCCTACTTCCCAGCATTCCCCTCAGGCTCCCAAGTAAAATGACACCTCACTTGTGTGGGTCCCCAAAGCAGAGTCAGCCTAAAGATGTATAAAAGAAGAATATGTCCTTAACAACTCGCTGTGCTATCCCCACTATCTCTACAAGTTTTTGGCCTTATTCTGTTGCAGGCGCCTGGCCCACCCACACAAGTGAGGTATCATTTTTATTGGGAGACTTGGGGGAACGCTGGGTGGAAGGAAATTTGTGGCTCCTCTCAGATTCCAGAACTTTCTGTCACCGAAATGTGAGGAAAATGTGTTTTTTTAGCCACATTTTGAGGTTTGCAAAGGATTCTGGGTAACAGAACCTGGTCAGAGCCCCACAAGTCACCCCATCCTGGATTCCCCTAGGTCTCTAGTTTTCAAAAATGCACAGGTTTGGTAGGTTTCCTTAGGTGCCGGCTGAGCTAGAGGCCAAAATCTATAAGTAGGCATTTTGCAAAAAACACCTCTGTTTTCTGTCAAAAAATGGGATGTGTCCACGTTGTGTTTTGGGGCATTTCCTGTCGCGGGTGCTAGGCCTACCCACACAAGTGAGGTATAATTTTTATCGGGAGACTTGGGGGAATGCTGGGTGGTAGGAAATTTGTGGCTCCTCTCAGATTCCAGAACTTTCTGTCACCGAAATGTGAGGAAAATGTGGTTTTTTTAGCCAAATTTTGAGGTTTGCAAAGGATTCTGGGTAACAGAACCTGGTCAGAGCCCCACAAGTCACCCCATCTTGGATTCCCCTAGGTCTCTAGTTTTCAGAAATGCACAGGTTTGGTAGGTTTCCCTAGGTGCCGGCTGAGCTAGAGGCCAAAATCGACAGGTAGGCACTTTGCAAAAAACACCTCTGTTTTCTGTCAAAAAATGGGATGTGTCCACGTTGTGTTTTGGGGCATTTCCTGTTGTGGGCGCTAGGCCTACCCACACAAGTGAGGTATCATTTTTATCGGGAGACTTGGGGGAACGCTGGGTGGAAGGAAATATGTGGCTCCTCTCAGATTCCAGAACTTTCTGTCACCGAAATGTGAGGAAAATGTGTTTTTTAAGCCAAATTTTGAGGTTTGCAAATGGTTCTGGGTAACAGAACCTGGTCAGAGCCCCACAAGTCCCCCCATCTTGGATTCCCCTAGGTCTCTAGTTTAAAAAAATGCACAGGTTTGGTTGGTTTCCCTAGGTGCTGGCTGAGCTAGAGGCCAATATCTACAGGTAGGCACTTTGCAAAAAAACACCTCAGTTTTCTGTCAAAAAATGGGATGTGTCCACGTTGTGTTTTGGGGCATTTCCTGTCGCGGGCGCTTGGCTCACCTACACAAGTGAGGTATCATTTTTATAGGGAGACTTGGGGGAACATAGAATAGCAAACCAAGTGTTTTTGCCCCTTGTCTTTCTCTAAATTTTTTCCTTCCAAATATAAGAGAGTGTGTAAAAAAGACGTCTATTTGAGAAATGCCCTGTAATTCACATGCTAGTATGGGCACCCCGGAATTCAGAGATGTGCAAATAACCACTGCTCCTCAACACCTTATCTTGTGCCCATTTTGGAAATACAAAGGTTTTCTTGATAGCTATTTTTTACTCTTTATATTTCAGCAAATGAATTGCTGTATACCCGGTATAGAGTGAAAACCCACTGCAGGGTGCAGCTCATTTATTGGATCTTGGTACCTAAAGTTCTTGATGAACCTACAAGCCCTATATATCCCCGGAACCAGAAGAGTCTAGCAGACTCAACAGTATATTGCTTTCAAAAATCTGACATTGCAGGAAAAAGTTACAGAGTAAAACGTAGAGAAAATTTGCAGTTTTCTTCACCTCAATTTCAATATTTTTTTTTTCAGTTGTTATTTTCTGTAGGAAACCCTTGTAGGATCTACACAAATTACCCCTTGCTGAATTCAGAATGTTGTCTACTTTTCAGAAATGTTTCGGTTTCTGGGATCCAGCATTGGTTTCACACCCATTTCTGTCACTGACTGGAAGGAGGCTGAAAGCACAAAAAAAATCGTAAAAATGGGGTATGTCCCAGTAAAATGCCACAATTGTGTTGAAAAATTGGGTTTTCTGATTCAAGACTGCCTGTTCCTGAAAGCTGGGAAGCTGGTGATTTTAGCACAGCAAACCCTTTGTTGATGCCATTTTCAGGGAAAAAAACACAAGTCTTCTTCTGCAACTCCTTTTTCCAATTTTTTTGGAAAAAAAACGAAATTTTCACTGTATTTTGGCTAATTTCTTGGCCTCCTTCTGGGGAACCCACAAAGTCTGGGTACCTCTAGAATGAATTCCTAGGATGTTGGAAAAAAAGGACGCAAATTTGGCGTGGGTAGCTTATGTGAACAAAAAGGTATGAGGGCCTAAGCGCGAACTGCCCCAAATAGCCAAAAAAAGGCTCTGCACAGGAGGGGGAAAAGGCCTGGCAGCAAAGGGATTATCCACTGGAGCCAGGAGACTGGATCCTGGCTAAGAAGGATGTTCATAAAAGCTGCTTAGAGCCCAGATGAAAAGGGCCACACCGTGCCCTAGTGCCGTTGTGCTTGAGGATAACACTGGTGTTATGTGTGCAGAATTGATCTACACAAGAGAAGAGAGAAGGCAGCGGATGAAGCGGTAGTGACAACAACCATTGACTACCACAGTCAAATTCAAGTTTGCAGAGTTCCCGCAGAGGGTGCAGAAGTTGGAAAAGTGAAACCTGAAACTGGTGAAGTGGGTGAGGTTGCTGATGAAAGTGAAGATCCTGATGAGGGTACCAGTAGCCAGTTTCTTGAGAATCAGAGTGAAGAACTATTGCAAAGAAACAAGCAGCAGCAAGAAGAAGTCTCTGATCCAGTTCATAAAAAGCTCCAGCTGAAACTATGAGTCTCCTTGAACCCCCATGGGAAGAAAGCATGTCACACTGAGTCTGGTTGCTGATGATGGTCAAGGTACAAGTTCAACTGTGACTAAAGAAGAGTCAGCAGTAGTCACAAATGAAGATACAAGAGTCGAGAAAGTACATCAAGCAGATAAGTGGCCTAAGGCAGTGAAGAAAATTCACAGAAAGATTGGGAAATTATAACAACAGGACCGGAAACAATTGATATTGGTTCAGCAAACAATGATAGTGAGTTGCCTGTTGACAAGAGACCAACAAGAAAGAGACTTTCAAACAGAGTATGCTTATCTTGTATCTGTGTCTGAGGAGGAAGAAGAGTCTGATGTGGAAGACTACAATTCAATATACGGTTGTCAATTCATCTTTCAAGAAGTAGCAATTTGAACTTCTTCCAATCCTGAGAGTCTTGAAATTGTGAACTACGAATTTAAATTTTGCAAGAAAGTATTTAGTTGAAGACATAATTTTGAGTCCAGGTGAACTGAGAACAAATAAAACACTGAGGATTAATTGTTTTACTTTTAACTATAGTTTTGAACGAAGAGCTATTAATGTTTTCAAAAACGGATTTCTTAAAGCCTGATTTTTGAGTCCTGAAGTCTTTTAATTTTTTATTTTCATCTCAACAGAAATGGCATACAACTGATGCTGTAAAAATCTTATCCTGATTTCCCTGATAGTGATACTAATAGTCTTAATTGTCTTATTGTTGTGCCTAAGTTCTCAGGCTGAATAGATTGCTTCACAGGTTACGTTGACTACAGTAAATTAATGAATTGACAAAACACAATGACACATAAGGAATATTCAGCTAATAGCATTAAAGAGAACACCTATGCAAAGCTGTTTAAGCAATATGTTGACATTATGGGAATCAAGAACTGCTGTGTACTTTTCTCCCTTCTTCTCCAAGTCAATGTGATACCTACTACCAACTGCCTATTTCATATAATATTGCATGTAATGTTTTTGTTAGTATATTTAATAAGCAAGAGTTTTTAGCGTCATACTTGTTAGATTTCATTGCTTTGCTGGTGGACCTTCCTGTTTCTTATGATACTGGGAATTTGGTAACTTACAGTAAATATTTAAATACAGTTGCACAAACTGACCCTAACACCAAAAAAATGAAAGAGGAGTGCATGTGTAGTTTGAGTAAAGACGAGCGTGAACTTGTTAAACAATATAATGAGAGTGAAGATTTTGAGATACTAGAAGGATGAAAAGAAAATTAGAGAAAAGATTAAGGCTGAAGAGGAATTTAGGTCTTTCAATTTGGATATGAGGTTGAGCATGCAGCATGAGAGACAATGTGAATTATGCTTGGTGCATCATGAACCCACAGAAGTCTAATAAATAGAGTTTGTGGGAAAGAGTGAGTGTGAAGGAAAGACTGCCTATTTCAACATACCATGCAATTGGGTAGGTTATGGCTATCTTGCTTTGGTGTTCCCTAGAGATTACAATGTGAATGTGATGAATAATGCTGTTACTTTGAAGAATGTGACATTGTTCTTGAAAAAGACTCTCTGGCTTAGGCTCAGGAATGTAACTTTCCGGTAAGGTACTTCTGTTGTGCTCACAGTATTGCATTCATTCACATTGGGTCACTGTTGTTTTGTAACAAGTTTGTTCTGCCATCTCCACATGACATTAGCATAGAGAGGCTAAATCAATATTCAAGTAGTAGGATAGTGCTTAGGTGGTAAGGCAGTATGACAGTCGCGGCTCGCTGCACGCTGAAGGGGCAGGGAGGCTCGGGGGGGGGAACATTAAATAAATAAAATAAAAAAAGATCTTCCCTGGCTTGCCACGACGCCGCTGCTCCTTCTTGCTGGTCACTGGAGGCTCCCAGCCTGCCCTGCGGCCAATCCTGATGCTGCTCAGAGCAGCATTAGGATTGGCTGGGAGCACCCAGCCAGGGCGCTCCCAGGCAGAATGTGAGCCTGTGCCTGCTCTCTCCAGCTTGGCAACACAGTGCTGAGCTGGAGAGAGCCCTGCGTGCATGTGTGTTTGGCCAGCCCTAGCCGGCCGGCCAAACATACATGCGCACTGAGGGGAGGGAGTGCTGTGCACTCCCCCTCAGTGCTCGTCACAGCCCGTGGCCCCACCCCTTTACAAGAAAATGATAATAAACTGTGTTTATTTGTATTTTCTTGTAAAGGTTTTGCAGCTGCTGCTGCTGGCGACACGGGGGGGGGCAACAATCAGAGCCACCGCTGAGGTAGGACACTCTTTATGTCAATGCTCTCATTTGCTTAAATGATCATTCTTTTGCTCACACCATGATGAATCTGCACTTTTAATGTTAGACTATGAGAAGATTTTCTATATAAACCCTCAAATTTGGTGTTGAACTCTGATGACTTTCGATGTGACTAGGAATGCTGTCCAATTTCTTACTGATTTTGCAGCTCATCCGGGACTTGTTTGGGGTATTTTTGCACTTGCTTATTATTATGTATTGCCTTTTTCTTGAGATCCATCATAGCAATGACTTTATGAATCTGCACCTTTCAATCACTATATTGTACTCATTCGAACTTTTGTAATAAATCTTTCAAAATTTTCGAATTCCAGCCTAGAACTCACTTATTGAGTGTGTGTTTCCTTATTTGACTGTATTTCTGCTATGGTGATTTGCACCTTATCTTGGGACACACTGCCTCATGAAACTGAGGTTTAACACCGTCCCCAATCCCCCCACCAATTGGCATATTATTCAGATATCTTCTGGGGTTTAATATTTTAGGGGTACCCTATGCACAAACTTCTAAAGGTAGTACAGCCCTAAAGGTGTCAAAACAGGCATGGTTAGTGCAGCAACCTCCTTGTGGACCCTTGCACTTTGTTTCCGCCAGCCTTTCCATGGCCACATCAGAAGTCGTGATCATCATGGCAGCGCTGAGTTCCGCGACACTGTGGCTGACCACAAGTCTGCCTGCTGTCAGCCCATCTGGGGTGACAGTCATCCCCAGGCAGTCCGACAGGGTCGTAATGTGGCGGTCGAACTGCCACGGCGGGGCTGGCGATATCAAGACCGCCAGCCTCGTAATGAGGGCCTTGCTCTATATCTCTGGCAAAAAGAAATCCAAGTTCAGTAGCTGATCTTTTGGATTCCTTAAGGCCACAGCCTGGAATGCGCATCCGATCTCTTTGTGCAGTATTGTGTCCAACTCAAGGTTTAGGCAACCATTCAAACCCACCTTTTTACTATCTAATCACTTGAAATCTTTTATACCTACTGCGGCCTTAGTGCCAGGACATCCTGATCGGTAACTGAGCACTTTACAAAAACAAGAATAAATCAATCACTTACACATTAACAAATTTCCAATAGTTTCTTTTTAAAGAATAATACTCTTTCCCAGTTCTTTTACCGACTGGGATCCCTGCCACAGTGGCCGAGATCACCACCTATGTGTGCAAAGTTACTAGTTGAAAGAAACATTACACCGCTAAATCCTGTTGTATGTGGCTCCACACCTGATATGAAGGGGTAAAGACATATAAGCATATGAGATTTAAATCTAGACTCTGAAACAGAGAATAGCAAAAACGTGTGTTTTGTTACACTTAGGTGTAGTAGTGAATATAGTTGTGGGTAAGTAAACATGTGTGCATTTTCTTTTAAATAGGCCTCACAGTGATTGGGATTGGTTTGAGAGAACATTAGAGTATATCTGCTGCTGATATTTTCTGGGGAAAAATCTTAGTTCTGGAACAAGGTTTCAGGTTCTGTTTGACTACTCTAAAATATATTTTATCGTACTGGGTAAAGTGTGGATTTTTTAAGACACAGGGGGTTATTACAACTTTGGAGGAGGTGTTAATCCGTCTCAAAAGTGACGGTAAAGTGACGGATATACCACCAGCCGTATTACAAGTTCCATAGGATATAATGGACTCGTAATACGGCTGGTGGTATATCCGTCACTTTACCGTCACTTTTGGGACAGATTAACACCTCCTCCAAAGTTGTAATAACCCCCACAGAGTTTTTGAGTTTTTGATGTAATGATTGAAGTGTCAACAAGGACTGTTCAGTTGTATCAGATATCTATTACCTTTCTAATTTGCACAGGTCCTTTCTTGTCATGCACAACTCATTAGAAACCACTTGTTTGACAGATGTGGGTGGCTTTTTCAGTTTCTGATATGTTATTTTGTCAGTTAATCATATAATGTGTTTGTTGTGATGGGGAAAGTAGTTGACATCCCACCTATCTGGCGTTAGCAAAGACAGTGGTGTGAAAAAGTCATCTAGAGATGTGTTTCAAACAGGGTTTTAACACTTATTCTGCAGTGGAGAATGAGAGTACATTTCATGCCTGTTTCATACGGTGGACTTCTAGAACATTTTGGATTGGAAAGCTGCATAGTTTGGATTCCCATGGAATAGGCTGAGCTCTCCTAAATAGACATCTTTGTTAGATAATGTTTGATGTTCAGTCACATTCTGTGACTACTGTTCATTTGTGAATTATATTTTCATTCTTTCTTGGCAGGTGTTCAGTTAGCGAAAGAGAACTGACTATGGTGGGGGGCATTACAGGACATTTCAATTGATCGAAATGAACAAAATGCATATGTTTAGATTTTTTAGTGCTAGAAAGGTACTGATGATTACTGCTACACCACATCTCCTGTATAAATATCTTGATCCTTTCTAGTTATAGTGTATCCATGAGGTCTGTGAGAGACTACTTAGCTATGTTCATGTGATGAATACGAGATCCAGAATAAGTTCTGCAGTTTTGTTGACAACAAGTGCATAGTGTTAGCGGATCTGCATCTGTCTTAATTCGAAGCCATTACTCTTGTGGTTATAATGCATGTCCGTGGGTATTCAGTGCATTTTCCCCTAGGGGCGAGTCCTAGCTTATAATCAGGCCAACCATTTTATAAGACATTATATAAGTGCAGGCAGTGTACATTTTGATTGCTGGTGCCTGTTTGCTAGGGATTATATGCACATTTTAAGACACTGCAGTTTATGTGTGGTGGAGTCAGATGTAGGTGTGGCACAAGGGAGACAATGGGCCAGTGACAAACCTGGTGTGAGGTTGAGGAGCAGCTGAGGGGCAAGGCGGGGCTGCAGGGCAGAAGATGGTGGAGGAGAGACCGATGGTCGCTGCAATCAGAGTTGGAGCACAACCTTCAGCAAGATTCAAGGTAGGATATTGCCAGTTTGCAGAAAGTAAATTCCATGAAAACCAATGGGCCTCTTGGTGTCGGGTTAGGGTGCTTTGAGGGTGCTGTTAGTTTTACTATTAGCTTCATAGGGCTCTGTACTAGTCAGCTGCTTGTGGTCATAAGTGGGATTGAAATTTGGAGAAGTATTGGCATCCTGATTCTCTGTGATTCCAGTTTTTGTGACTCATGCCCTCAGGCACTGGGGTACGACAAGGAATGTATTGAGGTAAGTATCTCCAGAGGAAAGAGATGTAATCCTGGTGAGGAAGGCTTACATAGGGCAGAAGACAAGGAACTAGCACCAATCTGGAACCCTTTCTTGCTAATAGTGCCCACGGTGGCTGGCTGGTATTGTCTTACTGTAGTGGCAGCCCTAACGATACTGGAGGATTCCAAGGAAAGAACAGTCAAGCAAGAGAGAAGGAAACCAAGTAATTCCCAGGCTTAGAAGACCCCCTATGTGAGGCTTACCAGTGCCATCCACACTAAAAGAATAAAAGCAAGCCAGAAAGAAGCAGAAGAGAGATAAGATTGAGGAAACGTTTGAAAGAGTGTAGATGCTGCTAAATGATAGCAGATATAAGAAGGAAATGTCATTCTGACTTTGAGGAAGATTCCAAACCTGGGGCGGCTCAAAGGAAACCAGCTAGCACGGGAAACGAGATGGCCTCGGTCATTCAGAAGACCTCCTCTTCAAAGCCCAGAATGAAGACTCCACAAAGATGAGAGAGAAGGGGAGAGTGAGACACAGATGATGGCGCCCAAGTACACAAATAACTAGCCTGAGGTGTAACAGTCCAGTTCATGCCTTTTCATGAAATTCCTTGGTAGTAAGCCGAGCAAAAGCAATGCCACATTACATTCAGAGTGACAAAAGGATCTCAGTAAACTGAAATGTACGACATAGTGAATTAATTAATTGTGATCTGCAGTTCATAAAGTACAAACCTGTTTTATATTATTTGGATGTTCAATTCGTAAAGTGTTGAACCATTTTAAATTATTTGAGTTTATAATTCATCTGTAGAATTGTCAACTTATTTTTGGAGTGTACAAATCATACAGTAAACAGTTGTAAATTATTCGTAGAATTTGTTTACATTAGTTCTTCAGTGAGCTGATGTCCATTCAGAGAGCATGGCATAAAGTTAATCAGATCATAAGTGTTGTTAATCCATCACATGCAGAATTGGGGTCAAATCATAGACAATGAAGGAACAATGCTGTCTTATGCTTCAATGTAATACATATGTAAGCTGGTAAGACTTGAACGCTCACTGCTGACATTTAATAACTGCATCACCACGCACAATATAAAATAAGTGATTGCTAATATTTTGGGTATATCACATGACAAATATTTCTAGAATAGTCTATCCTGCCAAAAACATTTTTAAAAAACCACCAGTTTTCCTTTTCATTAATAGTTTATCTAGGATACTGTGCTCTTATCTCTGTCATATTTAAACAAGGATGTTTTGGAGAATTCCCCCCTGTCCCTATATCCTCCCAACTCATCACTCTGTCTGTCTCTCTCTCTCTATCGTAATCTCTGCTACCTCTACTCACCCTGGTCCCGACCCTTCAGCTGTCCGTGCCCTTTTACTCACAGTTATCGTATGGTCGAAAAGTGTCACTTTTAAGGTATGTCTCGTTCTCGTGGTGGCATTTCAGGCGCAGGTTGATCCGAGTGCTCACTGTGGCAACCGCCCTCTGCTTGAAAGAAACAAACAAAGGCTGAGGCCAAGAGCTGGAAAGGAACAATGAACGTGAAGGAGGAATGGAAAGAAGAAATGAAAGAAGAAGGAGAGGGGGTATTTGAGGGTAGAAGTTAAGGAAATAATAAAGAGAAAGGGTGAGAAAAGATAAAGAGGTAAGTAGGAAACGGAGGGACTGAAAGGACGATAAAGCAGGAAGGGTTAAGATGGGAAAGGCAGGAAAGGGAAGAAAGTATTGAAAGATAGGGAAAATGAAGGAAACGTGTGGAAGAACATGATGGAAGGATAGCAAAGGAGTCGGGGGATAAAGGTGAAGCAGGATGGAGGACAAGACGCGAGTGAGGAGATAAAAGAGAGGACAAAAAGAAAAAGTATGGGAAGCTGACAGGAAGAAAGAAAAGGGAAAACAGGAACGTGGAGAAGAAATAAATAGTAGGAAGACGGAGAGCTCATAAAAAAGCGTTGAGTAAGCTAGAAAGAACATCCGAAGAACACAAGGAAGTAAAACAAAGGAGTATTTAGGAAAAGGTACATCATATGATATCTACAGACGTCGAGGTCTTTTTAAAGGCTGCGCCCGCCACGTACTTTCACTGCGGCCAATGATGGCTGCAGCTAGGCGAAGCCACCACAGAGGAACGGGGTCAAGTACATGGTGCGCATGCGCGCTGTCGCCAAACACATCTCCTGCATGTGTGTTAGCCGCAACGAAGCGGCCCCTGAAGTGGTACACCTATCAAATGGATTTGTGGTACCTGAGGTGAGGAGTTTGGTCGGATTTTCATTCATGCATACTGTAACCAACCATCGAAAATGTGGCTATCACCTTTCTCAGGAAAAAATACCGGTCATTAGATGCTCTGCTAGTTGGATAGTGGAAACATAATTAAATGCATGTTGCATAGAGAGCAGTGGTAAAGTACTTATAAGCTTTTGGAAATTATTATTATCAAAAGCAGCAAGGACCGATGTCATCAAGCTGTGTGGCCCAGGGGCGTAACTAGACCCGAACTCCAGGAGGGATGGGGGAGACTAGTACATGAATGAGGAGTGGTAGGGCCAACACTTCAAAAAATGTAGGAAGAGACATTTGCAGTGCCAGTCTAAGGTCACCCATTAGCAAAATGTAGGCATTTAATGTGCTAAGACATGCAAACAGCATTCATGTATGCCTGTATTTTCACTCATCAACACATTAAAGACAGATCTACTGGTTTTGCCAAATATTTCCATTTAGACACTAAGCACTGCTGGAGCTTCTAGAGTATCCATCAGACCTGGGAGCAGTGCTTAATTTGTGCTTGTTGTTTCTGGTGCTGAGCACCAGCACTTATTTTTGAGAGCCGGGGCTTATTATTCTGCCTCAAGCATTTGCTGCGAGCAAAATACACATATGGGTAAAACGGATGAAAGGAAAAACGAAAAGGCATCACAAAGAGAGAAAGTAGAAAGCTGCAAGGGTGAGCTGAAGGGGCAGGGAGTGGCATTATATGGATTGAAGAGGCCCGAGATGGCTTCAGGATTAAGGTGCCTGAGTATTCCGTGTTCACACATTTAATTGCAGCAGCCACGTGTTTGAGGAGGGCTTTGGGAGCCAGCACCTTTTTATTTACAAATTAAGCACTGCCTGAGAGTATCAGATGTCTGCAAGATGTTTCATACCAAAGAATCTTGTGTCTATGTGCATGTATGACACTTTGAAAGTGTCTTTTCTGCTAAAAGCAACATGACGCACGCAATAAAAAAATGCTTCAGGGAACAAAAAGATGTCTATAAAGGGTTTCTCCGATAAACTCAAGAAAGTGCTCCATCAGACATCGAGAAGGAGACTTATATGAGCCCTATTAAAGGTGTGGCACATGTCCTCAGATAGAGAAAACAGTATAGTGCTTCTATGTCGATGTCACAAAATGAGGGCTGTTCACAAAGAGTCCGAAAGGAAGGGACATTCACAGAACACAATAAGCAGAGTAACTTCACAATATAAAAACATGACTTAGTTTATATTGTTATAGCACAGATTTAGCTGGGGAGCAACAGGGTGTTTTATATTATGGGTAGTGATGCATAAGTCAAGTGGGGGCGTGTAAATCTTTGACTAACATACAATTACACCATCATCACAGATTAAGTGATTTGCTCAGACACACACACTTTTCAGTCAAGATCTCAGCTGAATTCCAAGCCAGATTCCCAAGTTGACTTCATCACTACACCACATCTTCTTACCCAGTAGGTGTAATAAAACCTTTAAAAAAAGACCGAGTTGAGAATGCTCCAAAATGTTCAACTTTACAAATCCTTCTGAATACTTATATTCTTTTGATATTTTTCCATAGGCATTATGCTGTGCTCCCCATGATGTCTAGTGAGAAGACCCAATGCAAATTATTGTGGTATGTAGGTATTACACAGGAGTCGCACATTAATTAAATTTTCTGTCGTTTAAGGTTCAGGTTTGTCTATGTGCATATACACTATGGGTTGAAGTGTAACATGGTATTTAACATAAATATGTACTTATTTCTCAACAATGTCATGGTTTATTTATAGTGACGTATCTACAGTGCACACATCAGGGTAGAACAGAGATTGTGGTTCAGGTGAGGAGTACAGCTCTTTTTTACTGTGGTATTATTATAAAATAGTACACAAAGAGTTGATTTATCTTATTTTCAGTCTTTGGCCCTTCAGTGCTTACTTGACATAGCTATGCACTGTTGTGACACAAAAGTGCGAAATTTTGCAAATTACAACTAGTAAAGCCAGTATCTGTTTGTGAGCTGCAGGTTAAATATCTTAAAAAAAAATATACAGACACATGCCTAGGGCAAACTTGGACTCAGTCACGTTACCTTTTTGTCCGAATAAAAGAGGAATGCCTAAAGATGCCAACATTTAAATGTGCACATGCTGCACCAGAAGTTCATTATTATAAATAATCTTTTCAGTCATATTTAAGAAAGAGCTGAAGTTGTGTAAAAAAATACATTACCTCTTGTTATGGTGATAATGCACACCACTGGTGCAGGATTAGATTGAGAGATCTGAGGATAGCCAAATGGAGACCTAAGCATAGAGCTTGAATGAGGAACAGTGTGAGAATATCCATGAACCTGCTGCCCCTCACACTGGGATCATGTCACTTCAGCTGGTGAACAGCACCTGCATCACCAGCCAGTGATGAGCTCATGTTCCTTCAATTGAATGGATGCCCAATGATCCCTTGCAGGAAGGTCAAAGGTATAGCTAGCAGTCTAACGGAGTGCTTAGATCCTTGTTTGCTGAGGCAACCATGATTGAAGCATGAGGCTGCTGAAGGAAATCCCTACTCCTGCACCCTTGAAGTTGACCTGCTCTCATAGGCTTTATTCTTCACACATCTATCCATTGAATTTAGGGTTTGCTTGCTGCAATCAAGCCTGGAAAGGGGATAGCAGAAGGACTGACAGCTGCATCACTAGTGGATGACAGCATTGTTTATGATGACCTGAAGAAGCAGGGCACTAGTGTGAGTTATATCCATTGACATTAATATTCAGATTGACAGTAGCAGGAGCTGACAGTATATGAAAGCAGCAGCACCTGCTTGCAGTGACAAGAGCATGAGCTACAGGTCATAGCAACGTTAAGACATACAGGCACTGAAAGTAAGACTAAGAACCTCATTACCACCCTGGCGGACGGCGTTATTTTGGAGAAAGGTCCTGCCAACAGGCTGGCGGTACCTTTCCCCAAAATATGACATTGGCGGTTTGTCACATGCCAAACCGCCAATGTACCACTCCATCCGCCAGGGCAGTAACAGCCGCCGGGTTGGAGACTTCGGTCTCCAGCCAGGCGGCCATCACAATCCCACCCTCGGGATTATAACCCCGTCTACCGCCATGGTTTTCGTGGCAATCTTACAGCCACAAAAACTATGACAGTAGGCACTATCAGTGCCAGGGAACTCCTTCCCTAGCACTGATAGGGGTCTTCCCCACCCATCCCTCTCCCCAGAGTCCTCCCCCACTCCGCCTCCTGACCCCCCGACATACACACACCTACACGCACATACACACTCATACACACATGCATACCCACATTTACCCACGCATGTATACATTCATACACACACACAGCAACACACACTAACATACATACAAGCACACATGCATACACATGATACAACATACATGTACACTCACACCCATTCCTGCACACATGCATTCCGCACGCCTCACACCCCCATGCATGCATACAAAAACAGTCACACACACACACAACACCCCCCTCCCCTGATGGACCACCTGACTTACCTGCTTGCAGGGGGTCCTCCGGCAGGAGACGGGACGTGGCGCTGCTGCCAGCAGCAGCGTCCGCCAGCGAAACACCGCCAGGCTGTATCATGTGTCATGATACGGTTGGCGGTGTTCTACTGGCGTGGCGCTGCTGCTGGCAGCAGCGCCACCTTACCGCCGTCTGCCGCCATGACTGTAGCCGGAATTCCGCAAGCCTTCTGGCGGAATTCCGGCTATGGTTATAATGTGGCGGACGGTAGGTAGCCACGGCGACAGTCTTTCGGAGGCCGTGACAGTAGGCGGGATTTACTGCCTAGCTCATAATGATGACCTAAGTGACTGCAGTAGGGCTCCAGGATATGAAAAAGCAGGAGTTGTTGTAGTAAACAGCCCCTTTTTGACATGATCACCCCTACTTTATGCCTAGTATTTGGTGCAATTTTGAAAGAAAGTGCACTGGGTTCCTGATAACCACATCCCCAGTGGCAGTTCTCTTTCCCTAAAACTGTGCAGATGTTACGCAATTGGCAATACCTTTGCCCCCCGAAAGTCCTTAGTAAATGGTACCACTGGTACCTAGGGCATGGGCACCAAAATGGGCCCCCAAGGGCTGCAGCATGTAATGTGCCACCCTCAGGGACCCCTCCCCTAGCACATGCAGACTGCCATTGCAGGCTGCGTGTCTTGGTGCAGCTAAAAGTGAAAACACGACATAGCAATCTTGTCCCCTAACACTGCTTGCAATATATATAAGTCCCCCCTACAACAGGCCTTACGGCCCTAAGGCAAGGTGCAATACATTACATGTGAGGACATGTCTGCATGAGGACATATGCCCATGCTATGTCTTTGTCGATTCTTAGGCATAGTGAATGAATAGGGAAGCCATTTAAAGTACATGTGCTGAACGCTGGCCAATACAGGTTCTCCTGATACATGATGGCTTCACTGAAAATAGGGATGCTTGGTATCAAACATCTCATATTAATGCCAGTGATGGACTTATTAATACATTCACCCAGAGGGTACCTTAGAAGTACCCCCTGGAAACCTACTGTGAGAAGGTAGCCTCTTTCTAGCCTTGTTACCCCCACTTTTGGCCTGTTTGTGAGTGTATGTCAGGGTGTTTGTCACTGTTTTCACTGTCTCACTGGGATCCTGATAGCCAGGCCTCAGTGCTCATAGTGAAAACACTATGTTTTCAGTATGGTTGTTATGTGTCACTGGGATCCTGCTGGTCAGGACCCCAGTGCTCATAGGTTTGTGGCCTATATGTATGTGTCACTGGGACCCTGTCACACAGGGCCCCAGTGCTCATAGGTGTGCATGTATATGTTCCCTGTGTGGTGCCTAACTGTCTCACTGAGGCTCTGCTAACCAGAGCCTCAGTGGTTATGCTCTCTCATTACTTTCAAATTGTCACTAACAGGCTAGTGACCAATTTTACCAATTTACATTGGCTTACTGGAACACCCTTATAATTCCCTAGTATATGGTACTGAGGTACCCAGGGTATTGGGGTTCCAGGAGATCCCTCTGGGCTGCAGCATTTCTTTTGCCACCCATAGGGAGCTCTGACAATTCTTACACAGGCCTGCCACTGCAGCCTGAGTGAAATAACGTCCACGTTATTTCACAGCCATTTTACACTGCACTTAAGTAACTTATAAGTCACCTATATGTCTAACCTTTACCTGGTAAAGGTTAGGTGCAAAGTTACTTAGTGTGAGGGCACCCTGGCACTAGCCAAGGTGCCCCCACATTGTTCAGAGCCAATTCCCTGAACTTTGTGAGTGCGGGGACACCATTACACGCGTGCACTACATATAGGTCACCACCTATATGTAGCTTCACCATGGTAACTCCGAATATGGCCATGTAACATGTCTATGATCATGGAATTGCCCCCTCTATGCCATCCTGGCATAGTTGGCACAATTCCATGATCCCAGTGGTCTGTAGCACAGACCCTGGTACTGCCAGACTGCCCTTCCTGGGGTTTCACTGCAGCTGCTGCTGCTGCCAACCCCTCAGACAGGCAGCTGCCCTCCTGGGGTCCAGCCAGGCCTGGCCCAGGATGGCAGAACAAAGAACTTCCTCTGAGAGAGGGTGTGACACCCTCTCCCTTTGGAAAATGGTGTGAAGGCAGGGGAGGAGTAGCCTCCCCCAGCCTCTGGAAATGCTTTGTTGGGCACAGATGTGCCCAATTCTGCATAAGCCAGTCTACACCGGTTCAGGGACCCCTTAGCCCCTGCTCTGGCGCGAAACTGGACAAAGGAAAGGGGAGTGACCACTCCCCTGACCTGCACCTCCCCTGGGAGGTGTCCAGAGCTCCTCCAGTGTGCTCCAGACCTCTGCCATCTTGGAAACAGAGGTGCTGCTGGCACACTGGACTGCTCTGAGTGGCCAGTGCCACCAGGTGACGTCAGAGACTCCTGCTGATAGGCTCCTTCAGGTGTTAGTAGCCTATCCTCTCTCCTAGGTAGCCAAACCCTCTTTTCTGGCTATTTAGGGTCTCTGTCTCTGGGGAAACTTTAGATAACGAATGCATGAGCTCAGCCGAGTTCCTCTGCATCTCCCTCTTCACCTTCTGATAAGGAATCGACCGCTGACCGCGCTGGAAGCCTGCAAACCTGCAACATAGTAGCAAAGACGACTACTGCAACTCTGTAACGCTGATCCTGCCGCCTTCTCGACTGTTTTCCTGCTTGTGCATGCTGTGGGGGTAGTCTGCCTCCTCTCTGCACCAGAAGCTCCGAAGAAATCTCCCGTGGGTCGACGGAATCTTCCCCCTGCAACCGCAGGCACCAAAAAGCTGCATTACCGGTCCCTTGGGTCTCCTCTCAGCACGACGAGCGAGGTCCCTCGAATCCAGCGACGCTGTCCAAGTGACCCCCACAGTCCAGTGACTCTTCAGCCCAAGTTTGGTGGAGGTAAGTCCTTGCCTCACCTCGCTGGGCTGCATTGCTGGGAACCGCGACTTTGCAGCTACTCCGGCCCCTGTGCACTTCCGGCAGAAATCCTTCGTGCACAGCCAAGCCTGGGTCCACGGCACTCTAACCTGCATTGCACGACTTTCTAAGTTGGTCTCCGGCGACGTGGGACTCCTTTGTGCAACTTCGGCGAGCACCGTTTCACGCATCCTTGTAGTATCTGTTTCTGGCACTTCTCCGGGTGCTACCTGCTTCAGTGAGGGCTCTTTGTCTTGCTCGACGTCCCCTCTCTCTGCAGGTCCAATTTGCGACCTCCTGGTCCCTCCTGGGCCCCAGCAGCGTCCAAAAACGCCAAACGCACGATTTGCGTGTAGCAAGGCTTGTTGGCGTCCTTCCGGCAGGAAAACACTTCTGCACGACTCTCCAAGGCGAGAGGGATCCGTCCACCAAAGGGGAAGTCTCTAGCCCTTTTCGTTCCTGCAGAAACCTCAGCTTCTTCTGTCCAGTCGAAGCTTCTTTGCACCCGCAGCTGACATTTCCTGGGCATCTGCCCATCTCCGACTTGCTTGTGACTTTTGGACTTGGTCCCCTTGTTCCACAGGTACCCTAGATTGGAAATCCACAGTTGTTGCATTGCTGGTTTGTGTCTTTCCTGCATTATTCCTCTAACACGACTCTTTTGTCCTTAGGGGAACTTTAGTGCACTTTGCACTCACTTTTCAGGGTCTTGGGGAGGGTTATTTTTCTAACTCTCACTATTTTCTAATAGTCCCAGCGACCCTCTACAAGGTCACATAGGTTTGGGGTCCATTCGTGGTTCGCATTCCCCTTTTGGAGTATATGGTTTGTGTTGCCCCTATCCCTATGTTTCCCCATTGCATCCTATTGTAACTATACATTGTTTGCACTGTTTTCTAAGACTATACTGCATATTTTTGCTATTGTGTATATATATCTTGTGTATATTTCCTATCCTCTCACTGAGGGTACACTCTAAGATACTTTGGCATATTGTCATAAAAATAAAGTACCTTTATTTTTAGTATAACTGTGTATTGTGTTTTCTTATGATATTGTGCATATGACACTAAGTGGTACTGTAGTAGCTTCACACGTCTCCTAGTTCAGCCTAAGCTGCTCTGCTAAGCTACCATTATCTATCAGCCTAAGCTGCTAGACACCCTATACACTAATAAGGGATAACTCCGCCTGGTGCAAGGTGCAAGTACCCCTTGGTACTCACTACAAGCCAGTCCAGCCTCCTACATTGGTTGTGCAGTGGTGGGATAAGTGCTTGAGACTGCTTACCACTCTTGTCATTGTACTTTTCATAAGAGAAAAATATACAAAACAAGGTCAGTGTATATACACATAGCCAAAAAGTTTTGCATTTCCTCTTTTCACTCTTTTCTAAGTGCTGAAAAGTACTTCTAAAACTTTCAAAAAGTTCTTAAAAGTTTAAAAAGTTTTTTCTGTCTTTCCAAAAAGTTCTGAAAACTTTTTTTCTCTTTTTCTATCACTTTAACTCTCTCTAAAAAAATGTCTGGCACAGGAAAAAATGTTGAACTGTCCAAACTTGCATATGATCACCTTAGCTGGAAAGGAGCAAGGAGTCTCTGCATAGAGAGAGGTTTGAGTGTAGGGAAGAATCCTTCCTTAGAACTGTTAATTAATATGCTTAGAGTACAGGATAAGGCCATAAGTGCCCAATCTGTAGAAAAAGTAGCTAATGGTTCTCAATCTGATCCAGGGACTCCCCCAGGAAAAGGTTCAGGAAAGAAACTTCTCAGCCTGCCCATTACTAGACAGTCTAGCATAGTTGGTACAGAGGTTGAATCACACCATACTGATGGTGTGCTCTCACATTATGCTGGTAGCCAAGCTGTTAGGGTGCCCTCTGTAAGGGACAGGTCTCCTTCTGTTCATTCCCATCATACCTCTGTATCTAGAAATGTCCCTCCCACCCACCCTGATGACAGATTGTTAGAAAGGGAGCTCAATAGATTGAGAGTGGAACAAACCAGACTGAAGCTCAAGAAGCAACAGCTGGATTTGGATAGACAGTCTTTAGAATTAGAGAAGGAAAGACAGAAGTTGGGTTTAGATACCCATGGTGGCAGCAGCAGTATTCCCCATAGTCATCCTGCAAAAGAGCATGATTCCAGGAATCTGCACAAGATAGTTCCCCCTTATAAGGAGGGGGATGACATTAACAAGTGGTTTGCTGCACTTGAGAGGGCCTGTGCTGTACAGGATGTCCCTCAAAAGCAGTGGGCTGCTATCCTATGGCTATCATTTAGTGGAAAAGGTAGGGATAGGCTCCTTACAGTGAAAGAAAATGATGCCAATAATTTCCAAGTTCTTAAGAATGCACTCCTGGATGGTTATGGCTTAACCACTGAACAGTACAGGATAAAGTTCAGAGAGACCAAAAAGGAGTCTTCACAAGACTGGGTTGATTTTATTGACCATTCAGTGAAGGCCTTGGAGGGGTGGTTACATGGCAGTAAAGTTACTGATTATGAAAGCCTGTATAACACAATCCTGAGAGAGCATATACTTAATAATTGTGTGTCTGATTTGTTGCACCAGTACCTGGTAGACTCTGATCTGACCTCTCCCCAAGAATTGGGAAAGAAGGCAGACAAATGGGTCAGAACAAGGGTGAACAGAAAAGTTCATACAGGGGGTGACAAAGATGGCAATAAGAAGAAAGATGGTGAAAAATCTCAAGATAAGCATGGGGATAAGGGTAAAACCAAAGATCCCACTTCAAATCTTAAACACTCTTCAGAGGGTGGGGATAAAACAAATTCTTCCTCTTCTTCCCAACCTGCACACATTAAAAAGCCTTGGTGCTTTGTGTGTAAAAATAGAGGCCATAGGCCAGGGGATAAGTCCTGTCCAGGTAAACCCCCTGAGCCTACCACCACTAATACATCAAGCTCTAGTGCCCCTAGCAGTAGTGGTACTAGTGGTGGGACTGCTGGCAACAGTCAAGCAAAGGGTGTAGTTGGGTTCACTTATGGGTCCATAGTGGAAACTGATGTAATCAGTCCCAAGACAGTTTCTGTCACACCTAGTGGCATTGGCCTTGCCACACTGGCTGCTTGTCCCCTTACAATGGATAAGTACAGGCAGACAGTTTCAATAAATGGTGTTGAGGCCTTGGCCTACAGGGACACAGGTGCCAGTTTCACTTTGGTGACTGAAAACCTAGTGCACCCTGATCAACACATCATTGGACAACAGTATAAGATTATTGATGTCCATAACTCCACTAAGTTTCTTCCCTTAGCTATAATTCAGTTTAGTTGGGGTGGAGTTACTGGCCCTAAGCAGGTGGTGGTATCACCTAGCTTACCTGTAGACTGTCTCTTAGGTAATGACCTAGAGGCCTCAGGTTGGGCTGATGTAGAGTTTTATGCCCATGCAGCCATGCTGGGCATCCCTGAGGAATTGTTCCCTCTCATTTCAAGTGAAATGAAAAAGCAAAGGAGAGAAGGCCTGAAAACTCAGGATCCCTCTCCATCAACAGGTAAAAAGGGTATCACAGTATCCCCTAACCACCCTACCATTCAGGATACTATTCCTGTGGTGGGAGAAACCTCTCCTGGGGTGGAACCTGTTCCAAGGGAATCATCAGCTGGCAAAGCTGGACTCCCTGAGGTGGAAGTACCTCTCTGTGGGATAACTAACATTGGTGAGAAAAACAGCACCATTTTAGTTAACATGGAGCATCCCTCCAACCCTCCCAGAGAAACTTTAGTACAGAAACCCTGCACTACCTCACAACACTTAGGACAGCATCCCTGCCCTAGTGTGGAGCTCATAGGACAGCATCCCTGCCCTGCTCCAACTCAAGAGAAACAGCATCCCTGTTCTCTCTTCCAGCCAGATGGACAAAGTTTTTGCCCAGCTATGGCTTTTCTGAGACAGCATCCCTGTCTGGCATTTCCATCACTACAAATAGGTTCAGTGGACAATTCCCACTGCTCTAAACTAAAACTTACTGATAGAAACTCTGAAAATACATCTTCACATTGTTGCTTAGCTAAAAAACTTCAAACAGGGTGGTTTACATCCCCACAGGGAAGTAACCATATAGTGGATGATAAAGGGAGTAACCAGTCTATTGCAGAGCTACTCTCTACTTATCACCACTTAGACAATAAAGTCTCAACTGGCCAAGGTTAGCCTTATTGTCCTTCGTTTGGGGGGGGGGTTGTGTGAGAAGGTAGCCTCTTTCTAGCCTTGTTACCCCCACTTTTGGCCTGTTTGTGAGTGTATGTCAGGGTGTTTGTCACTGTTTTCACTGTCTCACTGGGATCCTGATAGCCAGGCCTCAGTGCTCATAGTGAAAACACTATGTTTTCAGTATGGTTGTTATGTGTCACTGGGATCCTGCTGGTCAGGACCCCAGTGCTCATAGGTTTGTGGCCTATATGTATGTGTCACTGGGACCCTGTCACACAGGGCCCCAGTGCTCATAGGTGTGCATGTATATGTTCCCTGTGTGGTGCCTAACTGTCTCACTGAGGCTCTGCTAACCAGAGCCTCAGTGGTTATGCTCTCTCATTACTTTCAAATTGTCACTAACAGGCTAGTGACCAATTTTACCAATTTACATTGGCTTACTGGAACACCCTTATAATTCCCTAGTATATGGTACTGAGGTACCCAGGGTATTGGGGTTCCAGGAGATCCCTCTGGGCTGCAGCATTTCTTTTGCCACCCATAGGGAGCTCTGACAATTCTTACACAGGCCTGCCACTGCAGCCTGAGTGAAATAACGTCCACGTTATTTCACAGCCATTTTACACTGCACTTAAGTAACTTATAAGTCACCTATATGTCTAACCTTTACCTGGTAAAGGTTAGGTGCAAAGTTACTTAGTGTGAGGGCACCCTGGCACTAGCCAAGGTGCCCCCACATTGTTCAGAGCCAATTCCCTGAACTTTGTGAGTGCGGGGACACCATTACACGCGTGCACTACATATAGGTCACCACCTATATGTAGCTTCACCATGGTAACTCCGAATATGGCCATGTAACATGTCTATGATCATGGAATTGCCCCCTCTATGCCATCCTGGCATAGTTGGCACAATTCCATGATCCCAGTGGTCTGTAGCACAGACCCTGGTACTGCCAGACTGCCCTTCCTGGGGTTTCACTGCAGCTGCTGCTGCTGCCAACCCCTCAGACAGGCAGCTGCCCTCCTGGGGTCCAGTCAGGCCTGGCCCAGGATGGCAGAACAAAGAACTTCCTCTGAGAGAGGGTGTGACACCCTCTCCCTTTGGAAAATGGTGTGAAGGCAGGGGAGGAGTAGCCTCCCCCAGCCTCTGGAAATGCTTTGTTGGGCACAGATGTGCCCAATTCTGCATAAGCCAGTCTACACCGGTTCAGGGACCCCTTAGCCCCTGCTCTGGCGCGAAACTGGACAAAGGAAAGGGGAGTGACCACTCCCCTGACCTGCACCTCCCCTGGGAGGTGTCCAGAGCTCCTCCAGTGTGCTCCAGACCTCTGCCATCTTGGAAACAGAGGTGCTGCTGGCACACTGGACTGCTCTGAGTGGCCAGTGCCACCAGGTGACGTCAGAGACTCCTGCTGATAGGCTCCTTCAGGTGTTAGTAGCCTATCCTCTCTCCTAGGTAGCCAAACCCTCTTTTCTGGCTATTTAGGGTCTCTGTCTCTGGGGAAACTTTAGATAACGAATGCATGAGCTCAGCCGAGTTCCTCTGCATCTCCCTCTTCACCTTCTGATAAGGAATCGACCGCTGACCGCGCTGGAAGCCTGCAAACCTGCAACATAGTAGCAAAGACGACTACTGCAACTCTGTAACGCTGATCCTGCCGCCTTCTCGACTGTTTTCCTGCTTGTGCATGCTGTGGGGGTAGTCTGCCTCCTCTCTGCACCAGAAGCTCCGAAGAAATCTCCCGTGGGTCGACGGAATCTTCCCCCTGCAACCGCAGGCACCAAAAAGCTGCATTACCGGTCCCTTGGGTCTCCTCTCAGCACGACGAGCGAGGTCCCTCGAATCCAGCGACGCTGTCCAAGTGACCCCCACAGTCCAGTGACTCTTCAGCCCAAGTTTGGTGGAGGTAAGTCCTTGCCTCACCTCGCTGCATTGCTGGGAACCGCGACTTTGCAGCTACTCCGGCCCCTGTGCACTTCCGGCGGAAATCCTTCATGCACAGCCAAGCCTGGGTCCACGGCACTCTAACCTGCATTGCACGACTTTCTAAGTTGGTCTCCGGCGACGTGGGACTCCTTTGTGCAACTTCGGCGAGCACCGTTTCACGCATCCTCATAGTGCCTGTTTCTGGCACTTCTCCGGGTGCTACCTGCTTCCGTGAGGGCTCTTTGTCTTGCTCGACGACCCCTCTCTCTGCAGGTCCAATTTGCGACCTCCTGGTCCCTCCTGGGCCCCAGCAGCGTCCAAAAACGCCAAACGCACGATTTGCGTGTAGCAAGGCTTGTTGGCATCCTTCCGGCGGGAAAACACTTCTGCACGACTCTCCAAGGCGAGAGGGATCCGTCCACCAAAGGGGAAGTCTCTAGCCCTTTTCGTTCCTGCAGAAACCTCAGCTTCTTCTGTCCAGTTGAAGCTTCTTTGCACCCGCAGCTGGCATTTCCTGGGCATCTGCCCATCTCCGACTTGCTTGTGACTTTTGGACTTGGTCCCCTTGTTCCACAGGTACCCTAGATTGGAAATCCACAGTTGTTGCATTGCTGGTTTGTGTCTTTCCTGCATTATTCCTCTAACACAACTCTTTTGTCCTTAGGGGAACTTTAGTGCACTTTGCACTCACTTTTCAGGGTCTTGGGGAGGGTTATTTTTCTAACTCTCACTATTTTCTAATAGTCCCAGCGACCCTCTACAAGGTCACATAGGTTTGGGGTCCATTCGTGGTTCGCATTCCACTTTTGGAGTATATGGTTTGTGTTGCCCCTATCCCTATGTTTCCCCATTGCATCCTATTGTAACTATACATTGTTTGCACTGTTTTCTAAGACTATACTGCATA
Source organism: Pleurodeles waltl (assembly GCF_031143425.1). NCBI lineage: Eukaryota > Metazoa > Chordata > Amphibia > Caudata > Salamandridae > Pleurodeles > Pleurodeles waltl. The sequence continues at coordinate 334,228,700 of NC_090443.1, forward strand.
TTTTTGCTATTGTGTATATATATCTTGTGTATATTTCCTATCCTCTCACTGAGGGTACACTCTAAGATACTTTGGCATATTGTCATAAAAATAAAGTACCTTTATTTTTAGTATAACTGTGTATTGTGTTTTCTTATGATATTGTGCATATGACACTAAGTGGTACTGTAGTAGCTTCACACGTCTCCTAGTTCAGCCTAAGCTGCTCTGCTAAGCTACCATTATCTATCAGCCTAAGCTGCTAGACACCCTATACACTAATAAGGGATAACTGGGCCTGGTGCAAGGTGCAAGTACCCCTTGGTACTCACTACAAGCCAGTCCAGCCTCCTACACCTACCAATTACCAGCGTGCAGACTGACTAATTTTAACCCGCCTGCCACCACTAGACACAATTCTAACACCCAAGGGCGAGAGCATTGGGTCTTGGGCGGTCAGAAACAAAGCCTGCTCTGCGAGCTTGCACCCCCAACCCAACAGGATGACCTGCAAATCTGCATTCCAAGGCAGTGTGGTTCTAAGAAGCCCATCACCCTTGGTATGCAGATCTGGCTTCACTCAGAGGAGAGTTGCTGACCACCCGACCCAGGGCCCTTTCTCACCTGGGCAGGTGGGAAATTTAATATTCAGAGAGGTGTGTCCACCTCGTAGGTCAGTCCCATCCCTAAGGTGTGTTGCCTGATGTGGACACAGCATTTAGAAATCTGCCATCTTGGTGTTGGCAGATTTAGGAACAGGGTTATGCCTTGTAGTCAGATGGGAGAGTAGTGACCCCAGTGGTAAGTAGCCTATTGGCTACTACCCTACATTTCCCAAAACACCCCTAAATGCAGTATTTAGGGGAGCCCCTGGCACCAGGAAATCAGATTTCTGCTGACCTATGAAGAAAGACACTGAACAGCTGCAAAAGCAATGGAAAAAGCACCTGACCTGGAACCAGCCCTGTCGGCCTGTCTGCTGCACCTGCCGAATTGCGCCAAAGTCACATCATCCTGCAGCTGTGGTACCACCAAAGCCTGGGAGGACTGCCTGCCTTCAACAAAGACTCAGGAACTTCCATGGAGCAGCGGAGCTGCTTCCCTGCATCTTGCAGGCACCCCAAGACAAACTGAGAGGGCACCGGACCGCCAAAAACCCAACACCTGAAAGCACCACTGCACTCATGCCGCACATCCCGAGTTGACGTGGACAAACAGTGTCAGCATGGTTCCCTAGCCCTCCTGAGACAATGCCCACCTTGGACTTGCCCACTGTGGACCCTCCAACATCGCCTGCAGCCTCTGCACACAGGCCCCCTCAACCATGAGTTCTCTGGTGAAGAAAACCCATTCTGAGATCAGGGCATTCAGTCCGGGATGCCAGTAGGGCAGGTGGCACTCTGCCGCATGCGGAACTCCGCAGAATTCCACGGAGTTTGAAGCCAACTCTTCAGAATTCCACTGAGTAGAACTCCATGAGCTCCGCCTACCCCTGGAAATTAACTGTTTGTAAAGAAACTCGACAGACTGTCTGTAGGAGCTCAGCTCCATCTGTGCATAAACTCTGTTCTATCTATGCAGGTGTTCAGCACTATGTATGGAGGGACTTAACTGTGGCGTTGCAACCAGAGATGCTGACTTTGGAACTGGGGAGTCTCAGTGTCAGTTCAACCTTCTGTGATCCTGGGCAAATCACTTAATCTTCCCGTGCCTAAAAAACATATGTGACCTTGTGTAATGTAACTGGTTCTCATGTAGAATGCCCCATTACCTTTAGGTCAAGTTTGTGCTATATAAAACTGCAAAAAAATAAAAAAGATCAACTCAATCTGTGAATGAGCTTTGCTCTTCAGGAGGATAGGGCATGTTTATACAAGAGTCCCACTCTCTCTGCATGTGCAGGAATTAATTTACACTGTGCAGGAACTCATTTATGTTGTCTAGGTATTCAGCAACATACATAGAAGTGCAACTGACTTCAGTTTTGGGTTCCTCTACTTAATCATGCAAGCACTGAAATGTGGTTCTCGATCCCAGGCAGTCTTGATACTATGATTGCTACATTGTGCCGCAACCCTCTAGATATATCATGATTTGGCTGAGTTCACCTTGTCAAGTTCTAAGTGGGGGACCTAGTTTTAATCTGGGGGTGGCAAATCACATTTTCATGGCGATTGTGCTTGAAGGGTCAGGGCAGTAGGTAACCATGATTTGGAGAAATTTCAGACAGAACATTTTATTTATGTGCCTCTTGGAAAAATAAAAACTGTCGGAGAATGTTTATTCCTTAAAACTAAGTTTGGTGGTTTCAGGTTACTTCATTGCTTTGATACTGGGATGTGGAGTGTAGTTGTTTTAGTATATTCACCCAGATGTCATCCCTCCTCAACCTCTCTGATTCCCTCGCCTGTGTAAAATTTGAACTCTTGTCTTTGTCACTAATCTGGAGCTTTAAAAATCCCCTCTTCAGGCAGACATTCAAAGAGGGGAAACATTTGGAGTGTGTCTCAGAAGAAGATGCATTAGCGCACAAGAATGCAGTTGTTGGTTTGAAGTTGACATAGGATAGTAGGCCCCAGCCGACTGCAAAAGTGAGTTAGCTTTAGTGACAGAAAGGCCCAGAGGTTGCACACCCAGAGTGTGTTTCAGTTGAGCCTTTGAAATGTGTCTGTGTGTTGGATTTGGATCTGGACACCCCTTTCACCATGTTTTCCAACCATCAACTACCACTTGCAGAGATGGTAAGGATGCCCAACAGGTAATTCACAAAAGCACAGTGCAGTTTGGGGCACACCATGCTGCTGCAACCAAAAGCTTTGGTGGGTGCAGTGGCAGGTGCTGCCCGAGTACAGTGACATGCTGATCCTCCTGTCAGTCTTTTACATGTTCAGTTATCAAATACCCAGGCCAAGAGGCACACACAGTGTTTCGTGGGATGGACTGTGAGAGGTCAGCACTCAGCAGCCTATGACTAGGCCCAGTGGAATATTGCACCACACGTGTGTTCCTAATGTAGTGCACGTGCTGCCCTACAAACCTGAGCTACATAGCAATCAGGAGGTAGAAGAGCACAATGACAGATGGCTCTCCTCTGCAGCTTGTGTATGTGTAACTAGAGTAAAAAGCATGACTGTTAAAGTATCTGTGTGACATGACTTTATTGTCAAGCCATCACTCTGACCCAAATACTGCCTGATAGACCATAGCTAGCCTTCCTTTTGGGAAAGAATGGGTAGCCAGGCCTGAGGAACCATCTTTTAAAAGTCCCTGCCCCTACTGATAAGTGTTGGTGCTACCTACCATCAATCACCAAAACAAACTAACTGCTTCTCAGACCCCTATTTGGCAATATCACTTTGCACACTCTTAGGACCACATTTACTAAAGACTTGCGTTGCCCTTGCATGACACAAGTTGTTGAAGGCAACGCAAGTCCTTTAGTGGTATTTAGTAAGCCACGCAAAGCCACATTGAGAGTCTCTGTGTTGTTTAGTAAATCCAAAGTGATATGTTCCATGGGTCGAATATGGGTATTCCCGTGCATCCATCCATGAATTTTGACAGAATCCCAGATTTACAAAGACTATAAACCGGAATTGCGCCAAAATAGTGCACCTCCCTGACCTAGGCTTAATGAGGCGAAATATCTATTTTCCACGTTAGTTCTTCATTGGTTCTTCTTTGAATGTGTTTTGCATTCTGCAGCATACATACAAAGAGGAAAATGTTTTTAAGGATTGTTTTTATACAGGAAGATATCCTTTCCTGCACAAACACAATCCTGCCCGTAACACAGGAACCCTGCGCAATGGAACAATGGCACAAGTGTGCCTCTGTTGGTGCCAGGCAGCCACAAGTGCTTCAGCGATAGGATACAGCAAGAATGCACCATAGCTTTGTAAATGTGGCACATTTCTGCCCTCTTCCTTTCACATAACGCAAAGCAGCAAGTTAACATACTCCTTTGCATAAAAGAGTAGTAAATCTGCCCCCTAGTGTTTAGCCAGTATTGGAATTTTTAGAAGCAAGATCACACCTTAATCCAAAATGTTGTTGGTACAAAAATTCTGGACTGCCTAATGGACACAAGAGTCAGTTTAATGCAATGATATTTTAAAAAAGAAGACAAAAAAAACTTTCTTCCCTTTGTATGCATTCATATAGGACTTGCTACCTCTTGTCATCTGTAGTAAGCGCTATATAAATGCAATTACATACAAAATAGTTTGTGAGTTGTGCCTATTTTGTTTGACTGTACTCAGGCTAACTGTTAGAAACGAGGCATTGATTGGCTTCAATTGTTGATGCTGCCTCATTCATCGCAGTGTTAATGGGCAATCATTGTGCGCTACCAAAACAATAAGACATGTTAAAGCAAATGGTCTTGCACAGCCGGAGCCCCCACCATGAGGTCCATGACTCAGAATCAATGGCACTCCCTGAGGCAAGCACCCAGGAGCTGCAGCCCGGGGTATGGCACATGACGGTGGGGGGGGCAAGACGTTTTAGCCCAATGGGCGTTGCGCCCCTGGTGTGGTCTGTGTCGTGTAGCCGTTGCCTCCCCCCCCCCACCAAATGTCAATCCAGGAGACCAGTAGGGATGTAACTTCTTTATTTTTTTTCTTGTTGGTCTCACCCGCAAGCCAATGGTACGCACATCCTGCCTCTCCTGAGGGCTGGGCAGAAGTGCCGCAGTTGTGCCCGGAACCCCACCTCGGTCCCTAGTGACCGGAAGTGGTGTCCAGTGACCACATGTGCTGTGGGTGTGGTCCTAGTGCCCCATGCCAACATCTCCCCCTTTGTTGACAAAAAATGCCTGTTCCCCACAGTCACCTCTGCTGTGCATGTTCTATGCTGTCCTTAGGCCACTGGGCGTGGAGATGTAGCAGAGAGAGAGAGTGGGAGAGAGAGAGAGAGAGAGAGAGAGAGAGAGAGAGAGAGAGAGAGAGAGAGAGAGAGAGAGAGAGAGAGAGAGAGAAAGAGACTGTCTCAGCAGTTATTTGTCGAGTCAGTCCTCATAGTTCTTCAATCACTCTTTTGGGCTTCCTGTTTGCTCTCGTGGGGCGGGAACTCTCCTTTCCATGGTCTGTTTCTTCTCCTACATCTTCAGTCTGGAAGGGGCCCTCCTTGTTGGGTGGAGCTGCTTCCTGTGTCTTTGCTCAGAGATGTCCGTTCGTCATCTAGCCTCTCCTTCTTCCTCGTCTGATGTTCTTAACTTTCTGAAGTGAGAGCTGTTTCTAGTTGTGGAGTAGGATCCTGCCGCTATCATCAACTGTTTGATGTTGTTTATTCTGAGAGGTTAGTTCCAGAATGGGCTGTCAGATTTTTGTATTTATCGTTGGAGTACAAAGACCAGGTCTTCCAGTTTTAGGCCAGATGGAATGGCATGGCATGGCGTTGTGCATCAGCTTGTCATTTCATTTTCCTCTTGGCCTCTTGGTCACGTGCAACAATGTCACTGTGTTCTGATGGAGTGTGGGTTTAAGTTAGGGCAGACAGGTCCCTAATGTCTTTGAAGCCTTTGTCACATTTCGAGGTCCAGCAAAATGGCTGCCCTTGTTTGGTCAGCTCACGAAGTGGGGTGCTCACTGTGGCAAAGTCTTTGAGGTAATGAGCACAGTAGCTCTCCAAACCCAGAAATGGCCTCACTTCCGCTACGTTCACTGGAGACCGTGTTTTGCAGAGTGTTTCTACCTTGCTGGGATCTGGCTGCATCCCTTTCTGGGAGAATATGTGTCCAAAGAAAAGGAGTTCTCTCTTTCACACTTGTCTTTATTCTGTGTCAGGCGGGCTGTTTCCAACTGCTTGAATACCTCCTGCAGTGCTGAGTCATGTTCATCATCTGTGCAATCAAATACTAGGATGTAATCACTGTAGTTTAGACAGTTCTCTGCAGGCCGAATCACTCCTCTCATCATCTCTTGAAATATTTCTGATGCTAATGACACTCCAAAGCATAATCATTTATAATGAAATAGCCCTAGGTGAGTGGAAAATGTGGTTCTAGTGGGACTGTGGATCTAGTTCCAGTTGATGGTAGCCCTTGAATAGATCAAGCTTGGAGAATACAGAGGCCTCAGTGAGGCAGCGGATCTTGCCATTTAGGTGAGGGCCTAGGTGTCGTTCTCTTTCGATGGCTGTTCGGTAGGCGCATATCAACGCAGATTCGTATTTTCTGCATGTTCTTCTTTGGAACACTCACGATTGGGGACACCCATGGGGTTGGTCCTTCTGTGGGCTCGATGATGTCCTGTGCTAGCAGACTCTTTAGTTCTTCCTCTACCTGCAGCTGTAAATGCACAGGGACTCTACGGTGATTTTGAGCCACTGGCGTAATCGCTTCATTGATGTTAAGGGTGACTTGCATGTCCTTCAGGCTTCCAAGTCCTTTGAGGATCGCAGGGTGTTCTCGTAGGATGTTGTGACACTCAGCCATGTGATACGTAATGGCTAGGAGGCCCATCACTTGCGCAGTGATGTTGCTGAGCAGACAGGGGGCTGGAACATCTCCCCGTAGGAGATGTACATCTTAACTCACCGATGTGTCATTATATGTGAGCGGCTCCATGAATTTTCCCACGTTTACTACAGGGTGTTTTGCACCCCATCTGAAAACGTCAACAGTGTAAGGCACCAGCAGAGGCCATTGTAAAGTCAGGCAAATCATAGAAACTATTGTAGCGGCCATTTTAAATTCAGGCATGGCATAGAAACTACTGCGGCGGCAATTCTAAGGTCAGGCACACCACAGAAACTGCTTTCACAGCCTGTAATAAGCACCTCATGGCCATAAAAAAGCAGGATGTGCATGAAAAACAGATAAAGAGAACAAACACCATCAGCAGAAGGGAGACCCCTGGCAAACAAATAGCAATGGCGATAGCAGCTGCGCATCACCAGCACGCAGTCTAACATTGTAGCCACAACAAGTGCAGCATCATGGGTGACGAATGCAATGAAGGTACAATTCCGAGTGCAATTTTCAGGCACACTCTGACTTTTGACCTCTCTAACTATCAAACTAAGGGTGCTTACTAGGGGAAATGGATCAGGCGGTTTGAACGTTACCTGAGTGCTACTTGCAAAAATTAAATCGATGAGCAGGTGAGAGACCAGTTTTTAAACTTGGTAGGGGATTACAGTGAAGACCTACTCGTGACGTTCCTGTCTGAGTCCACCACTACATACAAAGGCTTAATAAAATGCCTTACAGACAGCTACAACTCCCAGTAAAATGTTAAACCTCAAACCCTACATGTTCAACACGGCATGTCAATGAGCTGATGGATCACTTGATGATTTTGTGACTCAAGTGCGCAAACTAGTCACCTACTGTGAATTTGACAAAGTCAACAATGAGGCAGCCATCAGGATGCGTATCATTGAAGGATGCTACTCAACTGAATTCCACCCAAAAATCCTGAAAGAAACATACATGCTGGACAAAATACTGACCATGGCAAGGTCAGAAGACAGGGATACATCATACGCCATACTGGTGGAAAATGGGAGGCACACACGATCGAACAGGCTAAACGAATGGCCAGCAGCCACAGCAGACATGACAAACCACAGCTTCCACTAAAGGAAAACAAGAACTGATGTGCTATTGCTGCGGCCTCGAATACCCACACGTCGGCGCCTGCCCAGCCATGGGACACAAATGCCAGAAATGCAACAGTGACAACCACTTTGCAAGTGTCTGCATGGGTGGACATCTCAAAACAGGGAGGGGGCGACCTGCCCGGCCACAAATGACCTCGAGTTGTCTTGCGCGACACATGGAAGCAGCCAATCACAGTTCTTCCACTGACTCCGATGCAGCCAATGCACAGGCAGCCAAATAACGGCTATATCTCATTAAAGATGCTCCAGTCCAAGGCCAGGTTCAACTAGTAGACAAACGGCAAATAAAGATGGCAATGGTGAATCTCGTTTGAGAGTCAGAAAGGTCAAATGGCAGAGGGTGCCTGAAAATTACTCTTGGAATTGGGCCTTCATTGCATTCGTCAGCCATGATGCTGTACTTGTTGCGGCTGCAATGTTAGATTGTCTGTTGGTGATGCACAGCTGCTATCACCATTGCTATTTGTTTGCCAGTAGTCTCCCTTCTGCGGATGGTATTTGTTCTCTTTATCTGTTTGTCATGCACATCCTGCCTTTATATGGCCACAAAATTCTTATTACGGGCTGTGAATGCAGTTTCTGTGGCATTCCTGACCTTAAAATGGCTCCTCAGTAGTTTCTATGGCGTGTCTGACTTTAAAATGGCTGCTGTGGTTTCTGGGGATCTCATTTGGCGATATGAGTGACTTGAAGATGGCTGCCACTAAGATCATATCCTCCCAAGATATTGCGTGCGGTGGAGATTACACGCGGGAGGGACACAGTAGCCTTGACAAGGCAGGCACACTCTAGTGGAGCTTACCACTTCTTTCCTCAGTAACGGATGCGTGCCCACAGGCATCCAAGGTTGTGTTGATGACTGGATACAGAGGATCAAGTCTGGACTTCGCTCCGATGCAAGGAGCATGGCATGGCGTCCGATTCCACTGTCATCGCCAGTTGTCATGTCGCTGTTGCCCCCCTTCAAAAGATGACACAGGAGACCGGTAGGGGTGCAACTTCTTTATTTCTTTTCTTGTGGGCCCCACACTCAGGCCGATAGTGGGCATGTCTTGCCTCTCCTGAGGGCTGGGCAGAAGTGCCACATTTGTTCCTGGAACCCCACCTCAGTCCCTAGTGACCTGAAGTTGTGTCCAGCAAGCACAAGTACACCTGGGGTGCATGTGGTCTTAGTGCCCTGTGCTGACAGCCTGTTTAGTGGATAAAACTCCTCCAGTGGCATAACAGAAATTGAGCCGGCCCCCTGAAAAGTACATTGAGGGACCCTCTGGACTTATTCAGGACCTCTCAGGCAAGCATAATGTGCTGAGGGGCCCCCGGGGACCTGTTCCCCCACACCGCAGGGGCCTTTGTTACGCCACTGCTCCAGTCAGCATTAGTGTTGCAGTCCTCTGCTCAGAGCTTCCTGAGCCCTTCTCTAGGCCAGTATTTTATCACTCTGGGGCAGCAGTAGTTCAGAGGCAGCTTGGCACACCACACACAGTGGTGTCTGGGAGTGGGCATCGTTCATGCTTCAGTCAGCCTCGGCACCCATTGCTGAGCAACAAATGACGCAGTCCTCAGAGGGAAGGCACATCTGTTTGCTATGGAATAATGCTACAAACATGTTCCAGAGAAAAATGAGCAAAGATCAGACTGGACAAACACCTGTCTATCTTCTGTTAAAGCAGCAGATTATTTGTTCTTTTCGATCATGTTTGTTTTAACGATTGAACTTAATGGTGAGTGAAAACGACACAGCAATGCACATCCGACATGCGGAAATCACGCTATGGAAGAGAGAGCTGCTAGCCTCTGAGCCCCATAACTGGTGCACAGACGTTGAAAGTCATGGTTCCAATGGGAAGCTAGCATGTTTTTAAAACAATATCGCAGGCCTTTCCCTTCCTGTCTAATCCCTCTTTTAGTGAAGATTGGGCAAGGTCCTGTCAGAAATGATGAGGTGAGCCAGATAACCACCTACTTGTCTAGTACTTTTTTGTTTTTTTGTTAGCATATATATTTTTGGCTCCCCATTGAAAAACAAAAATAAGACGGGCAGCGAGGATACATTTGAATGTCCATACTCAGGGCATGTCTACAGACAACTGTAGCTGTTGTCTGCTGGCAACTTTAACATGTTGCACACTACCAGAGCCATAGTATATACCTGATGTTTAGCTGGGCTTTTATTGAGTTCCATACTACAAGAGCCACAGCATATAGCATATGTTTCCATTGTCACAGGTGAAGTGGTTACAGTTGCTTTTTCATTCACAATTGCAAATGCCTGGGTAATGGAGTCGTCCTTTGTCTTCTTTGTGCATTACAGGAAAGCCGGATACTTGCATTCTTTACTGCTGGCACCAGCAGTCCCCAACACACAGTGTTGAGAGTGAATGCACTGTAATCAATCAGAAGCTTTTGGCATGTTGATGAAAACTATTACAGGGCACATATGCCATCCAAAGAGTGGTATATGCTGTCAATTTTCAAATCCAAACTGGAGGTGATATTCGTGCAATGCCACAAACTGGGATGGTGTATTTTACATCACAGTGGCCAATAACAATGGGTACAACCAGCTATGGGTTGATGAACATTTTAAAAAATACTTTAAAGACACACTTAGAGGCAGCTCTCTGCAAATATATTGGAAACATGTTGTGGTAAAATACCAGATTTAAAGTACATGGGGAAGTAGTACTTGTCAGAACTGGATATATTTTTAGGCCACACTTTAGAGGTGGCTGGATAGTTCACCTCTAGAATATTTTGTATCCTTTGTGATAAATGCTGCATTATAAACACCATCAGTGCAGTGATGTTGGTCAGAACAAGTTATGATTTAAAGTTCTTTGCAAGGAAGCATCATAGTTGCCAAATCATCCACTGTAATGTGATACCTTCACCCTTACCTGGTATGTTAGCCAAATGTACTTTGCATGCTGGTATTTTAAGCCAGTACCTACCAAGGGTTTTGAATTATTATAGTCCAATGTCCAGGACATACACTTTGGGATCAAGGACATGTGTACTTTTTCCTTAGGACAAGTAGGCCCAACCCCCTGTAGCACACAGTCTTTGGCTGGCAGTTTACAGTACCACATTAGGGATCAGGGAAAGGCATTGTCTGCAGTTATGGTAATATTTGTGCCTATTTGTTAATGCTGTTCTAGCTTGTAGTTATGGTTCATTAGTGCAAAGCTTTTATTATTAGGATAAGCGCTCTAAAGAAATGTTGTAAGCTCAGATTGCACTACTGAGAGTGGCTCCATTATAAAAATGTGTACAGATGTTTGGAAAGTTTAACAATATGAAGCTATGTATAATGTTCCCAGAATGCTCTCTGATCAAATGCAAATATTTTGAAGAAGCTTGAAAGCAAGTTTGATTCTTTGCTTTCAAACTAAAATGTTCCAAAATAAAATGCAACTAGGAAAAAAAGAGTTTTGCTAAACTACTGTGAAATTTTAGGTAACATTTCTTTGAAGCATCATTTAGTAAAATGTGCTGATGCATGCTAAAATATTCATAATGAAAAATCAGTGTAATCACTGTTAACAAGAGTAAGGGAAACATGAAAAAAAACAAGCATTGGCAAAGCCAATATGTCCGACATTGGTGGTCAGCCTTTTGGTTTTGTTAATGTGTGTCTTGTTTTGACATGGGTTTTGTAAAACTCAATTGTTGTGGAGGCTGCTGGGCCTGCACCATTATAACAAACATTGGCAAAAAGAAAAAAATAGTTTTTAGTCTCAAAAAGCACACATTGCTCAGTAGTCCCTGGCACTGAACAAAACTAATTTGTGTCCAGATATACTCCTTGTGAAAGAGCAGGATATTGTCACTCACAGTAAAGCCACCAGATAGATAGACAGATAGATAGATAGATAGATAGATAGATAGATAGATAGATAGATAGATAGATAGATAGATAGATAGATAGATATTTAATAAAAAGAAAAGGTCTTAAGTAACGTCAGACCTAATTAGGGGCCCAATTCTTAAAGAAAGTCACAAAAGTGGACCCATGATATATGTTGTTGCATTAAAGCAGATTTATGGCTTTCGTGAATTTACAGAAGTAGGTCAGGAAATTGTACTCCTAGAAAATATTTGTGAACTGCATTTTAGTACAAGCAAATATGCATTCATAGAATTGTTCATGCAAATATCTGTTGAGTGTTTACATGTTCACTTTCCTCCATCCACTTTTTTCCCCAACCCTGGAAAATGTTTTACTTCTGCCCTTGTCAGGAGTAAATTTCCAACCTTTCTCAGTATGGGATAAGATCAGAGAAGAGCTGGTAAAAACTCCTAAAACATGCAAGTTGGCAGGTTTGCACAGATTCAAAAGAGCATTTTATCCTTGGAACTATTGCTCACCACTACTTCCAGCCCCAGTATGTGATCTGTGGAAAGGTGGCAAAAGAAGGAAATTGCTAGTATTCAAACCGTACTATAGTATAAGCCCTGCCATAATTAGAGAGTCTATAATCAGAGATCTTAAATAATGCAATTGCTGCCATAATTTGTCACCAAACTAATGGCACCAAAGGGACAACTGGATTTTTTTACAGGACAATTAGATTTATGACACAGCCTGTTCCATGGATAAGTAGATATTTTGTTAAATTCCACACCCCTGCCTACAATATGAAAAACAAAAATACAAGTTCAAGAGTGCAATGTACTCTTGGATAAATGCTAGAACTGACTAAAGTAAGAGATATGCCATTGCTCTTCCTATCAGCACTGCATTTTTGATATCTCACTCAAGGAAACTTTGGAAAATGTTTCAATGGTGTATTTTACAGTAGAGTGGAGGAGTAACATGGGCAAGAATTGGATAACAGTTCAGTATCACTCTGTGGGGGCTCCTCATGGAACCAGCACAAGAAATCTTTGGATAATGTTACAGTAAAAGATGCATCCTATTGTACAGTGATTTGGACCAGTAACATTGATACTATTGATAATAAAAGTCAAGTCAACACCATCCCCTCCTCCTGCTTCAACACCATCCGCATGCTCCAAAAGATCTACAAATGGATACCCACCGACACCAGAAGAACAGTCACCCAAGCCCTCGTAAGGAGAAAACTGGACTACGGCAATGCCCTACACGCAGGAACCACAGCAAAACTCCAGAAGAGGCTGCAACGCATCCAGAATGCCTCTGCACGCCTCATCCTGGACATTCCCCGCCACTGCCACATCACAGACCACCTGAAAAACCTGCACTGGCTCCCAGTCAACACGAGAATCACCTTCAAACTCCTCACCCACGCTCACAAAGCACTGCACAACACCGGACCAGAAAACCTCAACAGATGGCTCTCCTTCTACACCCGACCCGGCATCTCCGCTCCACCGAGCTCGCCCTCGCAACCATCCCACGCGTCCGCAGAACTACAACCGTCGGTAGAACATTCTCGCACCTCGCCGCCAAAGCGCAGAACCCTCTTTCCACCCACCTGCGGCAGACCAAAGACGTAGAAGTACCCACCAAAAGGGGCCACATGGCGTCTTGCATGGTTGAGTTTTTCCCCAGTAGCTTTGGTTTATCTCTGTTTAGTTTAAAAAAAGGTTATGCTCATCCTGAGTGGATGATGCTTAGGTATTTGCTGAAGTTGTTCAACTAAAGAAACATTTATATGATTTTAAATAGAATATGTTGAAATCAATGTTTCATAGGTAACTTTACCTGATGGCGACTTTTTATTGAGTGATTGAACTGACAGAATGGGTGATAAAGAGAAAAGGTAAGTGGTTTTGCACTCTGCCATGGAGTTGGAGGATCTGGGAAGATTGACTGATTGACAGCGAACTTGCGAAAAATGACAGGAACCAATTAACATAGCTCCCTATATGATGATGTTGCCTGCTATGTCAATTGCAGCAGACAGAACCAAATGGACAAGTCAAGTTGTTACACTCATCCAGAATGTGTTCTAAGCTGTCCACTAATACTAGTAAGGCATTCTCCTTACCTCTATTAGGACAAATACTATATGCCATGCGCCCACCAAGTGGAGCCTCCAGTAGGTGGCTAGGTGTTTGCAACTATCCTTTCTACTATGTTAACAAAAAAGGAATTCCATGCATGCTTCAAGACATTATTCTGGCATGTTTTTTTTTTCTTTAGATGATGTAGGTAGAAATTGATATTTTTGAGAGAGTAGAATATATCCAAAATCCATGCAACTTGAATGAGTCAAGGGAGGTGGGTGTGAAGCCACAGTTTATAAGTACCACCTTTTTATATAATAATTACATTCTTTTATGGAAGATGAGTAGAAATGCAGGGGCCTATTCACAAACTAAATTTGTGGTACTTTTATTAGCAATACAATAGTACTACTTATGTACTACAAAATACTATTCACAAACGTACATGCCTCTGCCTCCCCTGCCCTTTTTGTGTGAAGATGTCTGCCTATGTGGGAAAAGTTACTAGTAGTAACTATACACTTACAAAGTGGGCTCTACACCCTGAATTCAGAGGGTGGATTTATGTAAGTCTAAACTTTGTAGTAAATTTATATTCATACATTATGACAAGCCATAAGTAGTAAATGTACTACAAAGTGTAAGAGTACATTTATACATGCAGATTTATTTACCTATAAATTTACCTTTGTGAACAGGTCTATATATAGTATTTTGCAAATTGAATTTCAAGAAGTTGACTGTCAGACAATGTTGCAGATTAATCATGCCCTTCTGGAGAGTGTGTAGGGCCTGAACAACTTTATGTAGAGAGATGAATGCCGCTGGCATATTAGTAGAGCCAGATGACAGGGTCTTCTACAAGAAAACTAAGTGGTTCACTGTAAAGGTTAAAAATACCTGAAAAGAGAGTGGAGCCTTTTTGGACTCTGCAGGTAAGTAGTTCTGTTCTGGAAATAGAGTTCTGCAGTTTGTCCAATTGGTATGGCCTTTGATGAAGAGGCTAAACAAAGTTAAATCTTTGTCCTTGAAGACCATTCTGAATTGCAATATCTTCACCAACATGTTGTGGACTACTATGTCAAAGGCTGCCAACAGGTCTAACAGGACATGATAGCCATGACAAACTGGTTGAATGTAATAATTAGTCATGGAATTAAAGGCACAAGAAAGGACAATGTTTGATTTTACTTGAGTCAATACAGTGAGAAGACATATTCAAAAAGTCTTTCATGAATGCCGGCCATGAGTATCTGTGCATCTGCCAAAAACCATACCTCAGATGTGACAAGAGTGAAATAGTAAACTGTTGCCTTTGAATGGGGGAGCGTGGCATCTATGGTGTCCTTTAAAAAAAGCATAATAGAACATAAAAAGAGATGTAATTTGAATGGCATGTTCTTCTCCTCAGGTCACCAACAACCAGATCGCTAGCTTGGTCCACAGACACATTTCCCTGGCGCTGCAGTGCCTTTCTGACTGCGTAATATGGCTTCTCCAATATTAGCTGACTGGAGCTTCTAGAGCTTACCTGCCTACCAGAACTGTGAAGCAACGATCCAAGGGTATTAGCACTGTTCCTTGCTTGCCATGGATTCAGCAGCAACCACAGGCAGCTCAGTGCTTCTGAAGGCCCATAACATCGGGGTACTGTTATTCCTGGATCAAACCAGACAGACATTACTTAAAATGATCAGATTAGCAGACAGTTGTCTCTTCATATCCAAATGATTGATGATAATGCTAACTGCTAGAAAGTGCTTTGGTCATAGTGTTTCTATTGCCCAAGATTATATATAGCAATAGGTTGTGGCTAAACAGAGTGGAAACAGCTGTTTTTTTATGCATGTGGCTCCCACCAACCACAAGCACTTCAGCCTGAATCAGGTCTCTGGAATGTCCTTTCAAACTGCAAGTCTATGAAGGAAGTACAGTCACGCCAGGCCATTGATAGTTTGCCATCTTCACGTTTTCTTGGAATAGCTGCTAAGTTCAACACAAAAGCAGAAAAGGCTGTATGAACGTCCATTTAAATTGTGAGTCTAGAAATAAATTGGTGAGTGTGCTATGGAATGCCTGGGAGGTGGTGACACACACAAACAGCGGGTGAGCTGACAGCCACGAGGGCAAGTTCAGAAGCATGATATGTCCTTACTTCAAATTGAAGGTTTTAGTAACTGGAGTTATGTTTTTTCCATGCCTGCAGACTCAGAAACGTCTTTTTTTTCCTTAATTGGTTTCTTTTTTGCATCTGCATTTTGGCTCCTAATAAACATTTCTCTAACCCTGAAATGTCTGGATCCTTGTACAGGGTTCATTGCCATTCCCACTTCCAATGGATGTCAGCAGAGCCAGCAATAGGAGCCAGGACAAAAGATCATCTGATATGTGTGAACCCAAAAACATGCTAGATAATTTGGTGTTCCTCTTCTTTTACTTATTTTCAGTTTGGAAATCCTAGACCTATGCCATTTGAATCATTTGGACAGCTGCTTCAGTTTCAAAGATAGTAGCTTGTGTGACTGGACACTGGTGATCCTTCCATTGTATTAACCTTGGAAATATACTGGTATCACTGAGGAATACCTTAGTTCCTTTTAGGCTTTTAAAGAGGTTCTCTGTTTTTGTCTTGAGGAACCTGAGAATTAGCTGGAGGGTCCAGGTCCATCGTTGCTGTAATCCTCATAACAAGGACTATGCCTAGAAATGCATAGCCACCCCAGGTGCTCTACTCTGGAAGGAAGAAGAGAAGGTGGGCTGCCCAGAGTGGAGAGGATGCACCACAGAAATGACAGACCAGATTGAGGCTAGGGAAGCGGACAGAGATCTGCTTCAATGGCCTGTTCAAGGAGAAAGAGTTTTCCCACTCTTAAAAGATTACCTTACGTATTGCTTAGTATGACAAAAATCAAGACCACTAAAATTCAGAAGATAGGCCTGGAGAGAAGACCTCCATAATGATGCTTGCTTGGTAAGGCACAGTAGTACTGTGCCTTGCCCTCTCTGCTTGTAGGACCTTTGTGTGTCAGTGCTGTAGAAGCGCAGTTAGAAGGCCACAAGACTTCCAACTTATCCTCCATAGTGTCTCCTTTGGCAGAGGAAAATTCCATTTGAACCCATACTTTTTGCCATTCTGTCCCAGGGTAAATTCTCCTGCACTTGGCTCTCTTGGGACACTGTAGATTTTGTTGGTTAATTCATACTAATTTCAGAGCCATTGGTTTAATCTTTCTTGCCTCAACAGTGTCAGTGATAGCAAACCTATAGGTTTCAGTCCTCAGGCAAACCTCATTGCAATTAAGCGGGTGTGATCGCTGAGTGCCCATTGGCTACAAGTTGGCTTTCCGGTGGACTCTGGTCCCCCAGCCAATTTAGAGAACGCAGCACCCAAAGTCATATTAAGTACTATATTGTGTTTTTGGCTTGAGGATCCAGTGGCTCATTTGAGTGACAGGCTTGTTGGCAGAATTGCAGCACTTGATAAACATGAAGCTTTTTAGATTTGGCCTTGATTTCTGGGCTACCTGGAAACAATTTAGATCAGAGTTCAAGGGATATGGTTCTATAAACTACCCATAATATACTGGTAACAAAGAAGCCTGGTCCCTGTGGTACGAGTGACCTGCATCAACTTGGGACATGTTGTCTTGTAGATGAATGAGATGTGAGAAAAAGACAATTTTTTCGAAAAAACAAAGTACACTTATGTGCTCTCTGAGATCTACATGGATACTATTTATTAAAATCAGGATTCCATGATATTTAACATACCTCTTGATTGCTCGCTTGACCTTCATTTCTAGAATGTGATTAATCTACTGTGCAAATATTCACCTATAGGTTTATTTAGCTGTAGCTCTTACTAGACATTGATCTTAATTGATTCTTATTTGATTGTGTCTTAATCTGTCTTCCTAACCCCGACCCACTTGTATTTCAGCCTTGAGCACTCTACCTTGCTATCCCATGAAAGATTCAGATTGAAGCCTCCAGCACTTTAAAGTCATGTAGGACACAAGGCACTTGGACCAGACGGCTAAAGGCATTTGCGAACTTGAAATCTTCCCTATAAGTACTGTCTGATGCAGTACGGAAGAACTATCAATGAGGCTATAGTATCAACAGTGATAATGAGCTTGTTGAATACTGGTAGAATAAATGCACCAAGAAATGGCCAAGAAATGGCCAATAACAGGTTATTAAAAAAGCCCACGTGTGACCCAACTGCCTATGGGTAGGGAGCTGGCAGGCAACTGACCCATCATCAGGAAGCTGTGTGTCTCTGGTGCTAGGTGATGAATTGCAAAGTTGCATGTAAGCTTGCATACATCATGTCAGCTCATCGCTGTGACAAAGCAGAGATGAATACAGGCCAAGAGTGTGTTTAGAAACTATAACTCTGTGCATTTATAGAGAAAATAAAGAGCAGAGGGTTGAAGTTATCAGTCCATTGTTTGATGTCCAGTAGCAATAGACACCCCTGTTTGAACCTTAAACAGTCATTTCAGCCAGTCAGCCTTATCGCCCAGTAAGGTTTGTGTTCCCTAAACTGCAGCAGATTAAGACTACCGGCTTGACTATGGCTCTGTTGTTGTTAGAATATTCCAAGCTGATTGACTCTGACTTTAGATAGAGGTCCACTGTAGCGCTGACATTGACTAATCATGTATAAACTTCATCTGTCAGTAAGGAGCATCTCTGAATATACACTGCACATGCATACCATGGGTCGATGTTACTTGATGACCATACACATTAGTAACTGGGATTTACGATCATTGACTTATTTGCAGACACATTTTGCCACAGGTTCTGGTGCGGTGTGCAGGCACAAGAGTATATTGAAGTCTCTGCATCAGCAGGGAGGTAACTGACTGTATATCTTACAAATTTAAGAACCTTACTGACTAGCTGATACAGAACCAAATAGTCATCCACGTTTTCAGTAAAAAAATATGTCAATGGTTTCTGGAACACAAGAATCCTTCTCTATATTAAAGTCTGTAGCACTAGTAGAACAGGTATGATTAATGTGGCAGGGGGTTGTCCTGGAATGAAGGAGAACCTATATTTCCTGGTGTAAGAAGCATATAATGGTGAGAATGATTAGCCTGCAGATTGTGGAGAACGGGACTGTTTGTTACATGACAGCTTTAGGTTTCCTAATCACTATAATTTCTTTAGGATGATTTGCTGGACCCCGATTACGATATTGTGGAACATAATAAATCAAAAGGTGAATTGCAGAGGCATTTTTCTGATGTCATTAAATGTAATGGGAGGCAGGCATGAGTAAACGTGTATGCAGCTAAGAACGGGTGAGTATTATTAATTGGATACATCACAGACATTGTGCTTGAAATTTCATTTTTGGCTGTCAACAAGTGATGTTGGTGAAGGGATACAGTCTGGGTTGAAGGAATGTAGCTGTGTATCTCGTCCTGAGCTGGGTAGGCTGAGGGGAACTCCAACAAATGAACACTAAGGGGGTGATTCTAACTTTGGCGGGCGGCGGTTCCCCCAACAGAATACCGCTACGCGGTCAGAAGACCGCTGCGGTTATTCTGTGTTTCCCGCTGGGCTGGCGGGAAACCCCTTCCCAAGAGGAAGCCAGCTCTGAATGGAGCCGGCGGAGTGGGAAGGGTGCGACGGGTGCAGTGCATGGCAGACACTGAAAATCTTTTAGGGGCCCTCTTAAGGGGGCCCCTGCAGTGCCCATGCCATTGGCATGGGCACTGCAGGGGCCCTCAGAGGCCCCACGACACCCCTCACCGCCATCCTGTTCCTGGCGGTCAAAACCACCAGGAACAGGATGGCGGTGAGGGGGTCGGAATCCCCATGGCGGTGCAGCAAGCTGCGCCGCCATGGAGGATTCCTCAGGGCAGCAGAAAACCGGCGGGAGACCGCCGGTTTTCCGTTTCTGACCGCGGCCATACCGCCGCGGTCAGAATGCCCTTGGGAGCACCGCCAGCCTGTTGGCAGTGCTCCCGTGGTCAGAATGACCCCCTAAGGCTTTGGTTATAAGCCAGTTGGATTTAGGTTCTGGGATACTGCATGGATGAAAATAACATTTTTGAGTAGTATTCTCACTCGAACTCCAGTTAGTACGAGGTAATCCTCAAGGAATAGGGATCAGCATGGATACAAGTTTTTGTTTTGTTCGGGGGAGGGGGGTAAAATTCTGAATATCATTTTCAATTGAATTATAGCACCGATTTAACCCGGCCCAAATCAGCATTAGATAGAAGCAGTTGTTCCAGTAGAAGTGGTGGAGGGGTGGGGGTGGTTGACAGGATAGGGGGGTGGTAGTGGTCACAGAAACTGTGGGCTGTGAGGGTAAGTAGTTCATGCTCCCCCATGCTGTAGAACGGGTCTGGCCTGGGCTAGGATGCAATTGAAGTCCAATTCTGCGATTTTACTGACTCGATTTTCTGCCTGGTAAAATCAGGCCTGGTGTTCCTGCACCAGTAAAATTCGAACACTGAGCTATTTGTAATCAGGTGGCGTGGTATTCCACCTAGTGATACCGTTCCACCCAAATCACCCTCAGTCGGCACCCAAGGTAAAGGTACCTAAGCTTTGTTTGCTTTCTCCAGCACATGAGAAGTAACCTCTGTAAAATTCGAAGACCGAGGAGATCATTTAGAATTCAGCTGAATGGGAAAACCACCATAAATCAGCAGCCAACGAGTTTGCGATCAACTACTTCATTAAGAGGTGAGGTTATTGCTCACTAACTGTCAAACATAGCAACATGTATGCCACATGGGTACTGCCCAGGAGGCCCATCCTATTTAGGGCATCCTCACAAAGCATATTTTCCCTCCCTGAATCAGCCTTGCAAACTTGTGCCAGAAACAGACAATGACTATCACGTGCAGGGAGAAAATCCCATGCGGTCAAGGACGATGTGTTTTTCTTTCCATAAATAAACAGCGCTTTGTGATTTGTTTCTGAAAAGCAAAAATTAATATCCCAAATCTGCATCAAAAAGATGGCTTGCTTGCCTGAAAGTGAATACTCTGAAGTAGTGGTAATCCTTTTGTAACACAGGTCCCCCCCATCGAAGTGAATATCTCTAGATACAGGACATCTCCAGACTGAACACTTTGTACAGAATCTCTATAGAGTGTGAACCATCCACACTGGACATATACAGATTAGAAGTCCGGGAGGACATTGAAAAGACTGGCAACCGCTTTGGTTTCCTATCTTCTGACTGTCTTCAACTTCTACAGGATATCTCTTGAAAATAACTGACTCCTGTAGGACACACATTGTCTGAGAACCTATAGCACTGGACATAGCCACGCTGGAAATAATTTTAAAAGAACCTCTAGTCTGGGAACTATACCAGGAGATTATTTCTAAACTGGGAATCAGTTCTGTACTGCACCATCCAACTCGACCAATTCTTACAGAGCATTTCCAGGCTGGACACCACTCCTTCAGAACATCTCGTATCTAAGAACCACCATTTCCACAGGGTAAGTGCAGATTAAGAGCACAGTTCTACTTTTATGGCATTGACTGTCCTGCACCTGTCAACACTCACCATTCTGTTCTCCCCAAAGTAGAGTTTGCATGTCATGGAGGTGGCTCCACTCCTGGACAGGTTACACGTTCCGTAACTGCAAAAAGATGACAGGAGAATCATATCAGTTGTAGTGTACCACATTGTACATATTCTAGCCACAGCATTGAGAGGGGAGATGTGGTTCTCTATCGAAAGATTGTGGGTGTAGCCCCTTGAAGGAGAAGAACTAGAACTGGATTTTTGTTTCTATAGGAATGCACTCTTGACACACTTCAAGGGGAAGAAGAACTGAAATTGGACGTCGACCCCTCCTGGCCTGGACTGTACTTAGAGCCCCTGGGACAATATTGGTATTAAATTATTTTGTCCTTTCAGTTGATCTGGGTGTTGTTCCTAGACGTGGAAACTCAAAGCTACTGTTTTGTGCTATTATTTTGGGCATGTTCGATTGAAGACTGAACCTTCTTCCACTGTATTATGTAACTGACTGTGTGCAACCCTTGAAAGGAAACTGGGTTTGGATTCCTCTGTGCCTTGCAAAGGACTCTGATTGCAATGCATGGGAGGAGTTGAATTAGAGGTAGGTATTTGCTCCTAGGATTCTGGGTGTAGAACCTGGAAGAAAGGTGGATTTTGAAGCCCCTCAGATGACTCTATAACTACTGGAAGGATGATTACAATAGCAACTGGCAGGATGAGAAAGGGTTTGAAATACTTTCATGAACCTCCTGAAATAGTCTATCACGTCATTCCCTTAAGGACGAGGCATACATTACATTGTGTTTTCTGTGTTTCTGGAATTGACTCTGTGTGTAGCCCTCTGAAGGAAAAAAATGAAAATTCTATGTTATGCTTCTTGCAAGTGTAAATTGGTATGGCAGGGAGGGAACCTTGTATTCTGTGTCACCTGGCACCAGTTCTATGGAGATCCCTTGAGATGTAGTCAGTTGACAGAAAATGATGAATTTCCCCATTGGAAAAGAGGATTGTAGACATCTGCCTCTTTCCCTTCAGTGAACAGCTCATGTAATGATTGTACTGTCGGATTTAATACACCCATAATATATACCATTCTCCAAGAGGTAAAGAATGAATATGTCAAAAATAACTTACTCTCTCTTTGATTCAGCTTCTATCAAGCAAATGCCATCTGTAAAATTCTTGTTGTGGATCCAGGTGCAGGACAGTGTTGAGAAAGTGTCATAATAGCAATTTAGTCCCAGAGTCCCTGCAGAGAATGACAAAATCGTTTGATTGATGAGTGGGTGATACCTCCGTGATGAGAAATCTCTCACCATAAGAGTAGATAGAGGAATACCCCTAATAGAAAATCATGATAGGAATCACACAACCAGGTAAGAGAGGAAGGAGCTTCCCAAAAACGTTAGACAAACATACCGACTAGAAGAAAAGAGTCAGAGAAATCTAGCAACAAGGAAAAAAATTTACCTTAACACAAGACAAAAGACGAAAGGTTCTCCCCAAAAAAAGAAGGAAATAACTGCATTGCCAATAAAAAAAACAAAGTAAATCACCAAATTGAAAAATGTGAATGCCTTCCTCTTTGAAAAGACAGTAGAAAAGATGCTGCCAATGAGAAAAGAGTCACAAATAATCCACAAGTAAGACAATAAATGATGAATCGTCTAACAAAAGAAGCAAGGATCTTATCATAAAAATAGCCAAAGTTAGATAATGTGATAATGATCACAACTCTCTGTGTTCCATGGAGACAGAAGAACAATTACATTCAGTCATTCAAAGTGAACAAACTGAGGAAATATGCTAAGAGATGGTGATTTTATTGTGTGCAACAAAATTAACAGGAGACAAAGTCCCTTGAGTACTAACATATGTGCTTGATCATAGTCACGCAAGAAAATGATAAACAGCAAAAAATACCCCAAATTCCCAAACATCTTAATTGCATAACTGCACATTGGCACGTACATATGCAATATCTAAACAATGCCTAAAGCATATTTACCATACCCCCATCAAAAAACATACCTACAGAAGGAAAGCCCATTATTAGGGATGGTCTCCATATTTTGTTATGTTGATGTGTATTTTTATAATGCACTATCACCCTGAAGGTATCCTGGCGGTGCAGGTGAATGAATGCTAGCTTCAGAGGGACTTACTCGAAGAGCTAAGTCTTTAACTTCTTGCAGAATTCAAGAAGAAATGAGGAGGCTCTGATGTGGTGTGTCTGATGTGGGATGTTGTGTCATACCTTTTAAGAGCGATGTATGAGACGGGTCGGCCTCTTGACCTGTTTTTGTGTATGTGTGGGACATGTGCTAGTAAGAGTTCAATTAAGCAGAGGTGCCTGGAGGTTTGGTGGAGATGTATGTGGCTATGTAGTGCATTTAATGTGTGGGGGAGATGCTTTAACAATGTGTGTTTGTGTATCAGGACCCAGTGGAGTAACCTAAGATGCAATGTGATGCGAGACAGGCATTGGAGGTTGAAGACCAGTCTGGCTGCTGTGTTCTGGATGGTCTGTAGCTGCTGGTGAGTTTCTTAGTGATTCCTGCATAGAAGGTGTTCCAATTGTGTAGTCTGCTGGTATCCATTTGCAGATTTTTCTCAGCATCCCCAGGGTTTGGAAGTAGGACATGGCGATTGCGCTGACCTGGGAAGAAATGTCCAGCTTACTGTTGATGATGATCCCAACGTTTCTTGCATGTAGGCTATAGATAGAAGTGGGCCCAAGGTCTGTGGCCACCAGGTGGAGTCCCACGGCAAAGCATCCTTTCTGAAGATCACCATTTTGGTCTTGTCTGTGTTCAGATTGAGACAGTTTGACTTCTTCCAGGTGACTACTTAGTTTATGTAGGGGCAGAAGTAATTTCTTGTGATGGGTGTTTTGTCTGAGAGGGACAGTATCAGTTTCATGCCATTGTTGTAGTTGAGTATGTTTATGTTGTGCTGCCAGGATGACATAAGCTGGTGGATTAATTCATGTTGACGTTCAAGAGGGTCGGACTCAGCGAGGGACATTGCGGAACACCACAAACAAGTTTCTGGGCTTTTGAGGAGTAAGTCAGCATGGTGATTCTTTGGGTTCTTCCAGTGAAAAAGATACAGATCCATTGGAGGACGGGTCCTTTAATGCTGGACTTGTTAAGTTGTTGATCAGCTAGGATGGTAGACTGCAGATGTCTACTAGGATGAAGACTGCGTTTTCTCCTCTGTCAAGGATAATCTGGATGTCATCTGTTGCTGCGATGAGGGCTGCCTCTGTACTGTGGTTTGGTCTAAATCCTGATTGTGTAATGGTGAGGAGCTAGTGATGGGTGAGATGGGCAGCAAGGAGTCTATTGAGTGCTTTTTCTAGAACTCAGGCTGGATATGGGAGGAAGGAGACTGGTCAGTAGCTTGGTGTACTTTAGGATTCTTCAGGGCAGCATTGACGGCTGTGTGCTTCCAAGCTTCCGGGAAGGTGGCTGTTTCAATAGAAGTGTTGAGGATAAGGCTGAGAGCTTCTCTGTTTGGGGTGAAACCTTTGTTGAAGGCGTGGTGAGGGTAAGTGTCAGACGGGGCCCCGGGATGGTTGGCCTTCATAATTACTGCAATTTGCTCTGTGGTGATGGGGTTTTATGTGGTCAAGGTTTTTTCCTTTCTCTGATGTTACAGGGTTGCTGGGTTCAGGTTGTGGGTCAGAAGTTATGGATGTGATTTCGTAGCAGAGGTCATTGCAGTTACTAAGTTGGGGTGATGTTGCTGTGGGTGGGGTGAAGATCTTGATTAGTGCAAAAATTTCTGTGCTGCCTTTGGAGATGTGTTGATGCTTTTGGCTAGGACCTTCCTCTTGGTTTCCCGGATTTGCTGGTGGTAGCGGATTTGAGCAATTTCTTGTCTAATATTTTCGGACTCTCTCTCACCTCTTTTAGTTGCTTGCAATGGCACTTTGTCATTCAGGGCTCTTCTGTGTACCAGATGGCCTGTGTTCATATTCTTGCTAATTGGCTTCGTTTACATGGGACCAGGTTGTCAGGGCAGGTCGTGCTCTGGTTAGAGGGTGGAAGTCCAGTCCAGTCTATTTCTGATGTATTATTGTTCCAGGATTGGTAAGCTGGGTCTGCTGTGGTAGTTCTTCTCTCATGAGGGATGCATGCCGATTGTGAAACTAATGATGTCATGCTCAGAAAAGGTGATGGATGGGGCTGTGTTGATCTTGATATCATTGATTGAGATAAAGAGGGGGTCCAGGATAAGTACAACTGTATGATTTGGGTTTGAGACTTGTTGGGTGAGTGCAAGGTTTCCAAGGCTTTCGTGAAGTGCGATTGAGTTGGGATTGGTCAGGTCTTCTAGGTGAAAGTTGAGGTCTCCTAGGAGGATGTAGTTGCTGGAGTCGACAGCTAATGGAGTGGCAACGTCTGCAATGTTGCTGATGAGGTTGGTTCAGGGTCCCGGGGATCAGTAGACCAGGGTTCCACTTACTGTAAATTTGGCTGTGATTTGCATTGTGAAGTTAAGGTGTTTCATGTAGTTGGTTTTAGCCTTGATGGTGGTGGAGCAGCTGATGGTAATCTTAAAAATGATGGTGATTCCTCCTCTGGGTCCGTGTTGGCAGTCTTGTCGGATGATTTGTTACCCAGGTAGATGACTAAGGCGTTATCTGGTGTTGATATTGTGGTCAGCCATGTTTCCATGAGAAAAAGGAAGTCCGGGCAGTAGCGTCCAGCAGGTCCCAGAGTTCTGTGGCATATTTGCTGAGCCAGTGGGTTTTGATAGGCAGGCATGATATGAAAGAATGGGGAGATGGTGGTTGTTGGCTCCAAGGCACTTGAGTGGGTGCGGTGTTGGGTGCAGTGTTGGTTGCTGTTGGAGTGGTCATGGTGGATGTTGAGACAGTGGGTGTGCTGGTTCCGTCTGAAGCAGCAGGTGAAACCTCCTTCCATGTTGTGGGGAGCATTTCAGCAGCAGTGTGGTGATTGGTGATAAGGGTTGAAGGTGGAGAAACACAGTGGGGTAGCTGTGGGCAAGGAAGAGACCAGGATTCATGATATTAGGCTCGGATGGGCGCAGAAGTGCTTGCTGTGGGAGCACCTTTGGCATGCCAGTGGCACACCCGGTGCACATGTCTGCACTGCAGCTGCCATTGAGTAGGTGTGGGAGGAGTAGTGATGTGGGAAGCGGAAGAGAGCAGGGCGTAACAAGCAAGTAAGGAGCAACAGAGACGAAGGGGTCAGGAAGGGCAGGAAGAAGGCACAGCAGTGGCAGCACAACAGGCACAATGAAATGGAGACAAAAGTTAAAACGATCATAATCAAAGGCAGAAACTGTAACATATACTTGCACAACAGTGTACAAATGATAATAGTGACAAGAGGCAAAAACACAGCACAAACAAAGAGAAACGTGGCAAAAACATGGACACAAATGATTAAAACGGTGAAAAGGCGTGCAACAACGGCACAAACAAAAGAAATGACACAAACCTGGGCAAAAATGATGCAAAGCAATGAAAAAAACTCCAAAACAAAGGGCAGCTCGAGGACATCAGAGACAAAGCAAGGGCACAAAAGAGGAGAGTAGCAGGAGTAAAGGTCAATCACAAGAGAGATGCAGTGGAAGATAGCTGGTGAGAGAGGAGTGTGATGGCAAGAGAGGATAGAGGTAGGAGAACTCTAGGCGCTGGAGCCAGGTCCAAAAGTGCTTTGACCAGCTGGACAGCTGGTCGCTGGTTAAGTCCAGACGGGGTTGTAAGGGTAGGGCAAGTGCTTACCACCAGCACTCCACCGAAAGTCACTATGATTTAGAAGAGGTATTGAGTGTCTTACAAATCCTACAAGTAGGAAACCTAGCTTAACCTACCCCGTGGCTTATTTAACTAAGGCCACAGTTATATGGCAAAACAGATAAATCCTCAGCTTAAACGTTAAGTGCCACATGGGCTGCAACTCAACCACAAGAGTGATTTAAAAAGAGATGTCCTGCCTAGCTGTAGCCCTGTGGTACCTAGTAGGTCAAGTCACAGTTAAACCACGATTAACTGACTGAAAAGCTTGCTTGTTACATTCACTAAAACACGCATAAAGAGTGCATTGGATGTAATGTGACATGTAGTAAAAGTGATTTCAGAACATAGTTCTCCACCTGCAACCATGACTTAAAACAGCCTTTGCCCAAGCTGAACTACATTAAAAGTGACGACTCATCGGGCCTGTGTGAAGAACTATGGAGACCAGTATTGGATGAGCTATGGCAGGAAGAGAGGGAGGGGTCTAATCTGATGATTGAGTGAGGAAAGAGTTGTGCAGTTTGAACACACAAAACGCAAGCAGGACTCTTAGGAGGTTCCCTGCTTTAGCGTAGTAGGTCTCTTGCTCTGGGTGGTGAGAGGCCACAGACATAGTTAAGGTAAGTATCATGCTGCTATGATGAGGGAGGTATCTCCTGAAAATAGCCACCATCAGAAGAAAGGAAACTTCTGTCATTATATATGGATGCTACTTGCACAGTTCTCAGGGACAGAGTAACTTAATACAGAAAGAAACCATAGACAAAGTGGTAGGGGGGATTTGGGAATTCTTTATGGAATGACTGAGGGGTTGCCCCAATTCACAGGTTAATCAATACTACAAGAAGGGGATCAACATCAGCTTTTCAGACTCAAATGAACCTGGAAGAAACAGAGAGAGCGGATCTTTTGTCTGTTTCTTCCTCAGGGAGAAGTCAGAGGCTGAGCACCTGATGCCCACTTGTACATGAGGTCTGGAATTGTCCAGAAAGATTCTGGAGAGCTGGCGCCTTCTAGCCTTAGGGACAGAAAAGACAAAGCAGGGTTTTTCTTTAGATGATCAGTTGGCTAGTTGGGAGTAAAACTGCACTGGACTCTGGGGCCTTAACTGGAGTAAGTGGTTGATCCTTTCTCCCATGATTTACTACGGTCCCGTGCCCTACAAGCTCAGTATGAAAGGTTGAGGGCTGTTGGTGCTTCCACAGAAAAGATATTGAACAACTGAAAAAGCAGGCACCAGACTTGACTGGTAGTCTGCCCTGAGTCTGGTATCCCAGGTTCCTGTCTAGATTAAGACTGTGAAGATTGTGAGCACCTGAATGTACCACACTGCAAAAGAACCTACCATATCCTGCACCAATGGCCTTTGTTTTTGAGAAGGAGACTTGTGTGCTGGTAACTGTTTTATTTTTGAAGAGGCCTCTGGTAGCTACCTTTGGGTACTGCACAGGAACCTCCATTGCCTTTGACATCAATACGTTTTTTATTTATTGAATTCTTAGTGTTTCTTCAAATTCAGTCTATTTTGATTGACTTATCCAATTTTGTGTTGCTTTAATCTTTAAATAAGTTTATTTTCAATAAACTGGTTTGCTAATTTTTCTGCTTAGTTGTCTAACTTTAATGCTGATTTTAACCTGCACAAATTCGTAGCTCACAGCCAATTTGTGCAATCACTACCAGGGCCCACCTATTTCTTTATAGTGTAAACTGTTTACTTAACAGGCACTAGATTACTAGTCCCTGCCCCACAAAGTACAAAGCTGTTATCCTACACCCTCAATGCAACTCACCCCAAAAATATATACACACAGACAGACATGCCAGACACAAATAGCTTTCAAAGCAAAGACAGAAAGCAAATACATGAAGCATAAAAACTGTGCCACAAAGCATAAGTACAACCAATGTGTTGGATAGTAAACACCATAAACGTATTGGCACTAGCATCAATACAAAGGAACACATCATGGATTTAGGCAGATAACCCCAGACCACACCAAACTGTTGTGCAGTTTGAGCTCTGCCTGCCATGCATACTAATGCAACAACTCATTAACAGCACTGTGTTCTTCTTGGCACCAGCACATTGTGATTTCTGCCTTTGTAGCTGGCTCTTGTTTGGTATCCGTGTAACAGCAGAATTGCCAAGGTCCATGCTTCATAGTCATATTGTGCTTTGGGTGTTGCACTCTTGTTAACATTTGCCAAAGTTCTTATGTGTGAGCTACTGGTGGTCTCAGATTCTCTTCCACAACATTACTCAATCAAACTGAAGATGAAGGAATCATATGAAAATAACTATGTTCATGCAAGTTCTCAGAAAATAAGATAGAGCAAATTAATCTTCAAATGTAATGGGGCACAAATAATGTACCTACAAGAAGAGAGACAAAGCATTCTCCAACAAGAAAAGTAATACACGTCTCACCCAATAAAAGAGTGAAAAGGGAATGGCTCAACAACTTAGGATAAAGTAATCTTACAGCAAGAAGTTGTCTCTTAGGAAAAAGGCAACAAGTCTTCCAACATGGATAGAGAATCTGGCATCTCTACACAAGAAAAAAGAACAAGACATGTTCCAACAGGAAGAGAGAATGCTTTTTCCCAACATTAAAAATGACAAATCAGCATTCCAAAGTAATATATTTAGCACTCACTTTAAGATAAAATTGGAGTCATTATTTTGCTAGTAAAAAAAGGAAATTAATTTACAGACAAGTATAGGGCTAAGAATTATTCTAGTATGGTATGAGAGAATGATTTCTACTGTAGTAAAATAGACACACTTTTTTCCCAACAATTAAAGGGATTATGCAAACACCTAACCATTATGTGGCAACTAATTGGCCAATTCTGATTGAGGGATAGGAGTAACAGGAATGAGAAATAAAGTAAAATCCAATGAAAGGAATGTATGAAAGGAACACAAAAAGACAATATGAAAGTAGTCTTCCAACAATGAAACAAGCAATGTATCTCATAAAAAGAAAATAGACAAATGGTCACAAATCAAAGAAGAATAAAAAAATAATATCCAGACAATACAGAAAACAATACATACCCTCAAACAAAAAAAGAGATAATCGTCTGGTTATAAAGGCAACATAATTATTATCTTATAAAGAAGGTAGAAGTAATATTCCAACAAGAAGAAATATAGAGGAATATTCCAAAAAGAGAACAGACAAAGGAGTGTTCAAATAAAAGACAAAGGAATAACCCATAAATAAAACACATAAGATTCTCAACACAAAATTAGTTTAGGAATCTTCAATCAAGAAACAGATGATGAAGAAAATTAATTTCTAAGCAAGAGACTACAAAAGGACTCACTGAATAACAACAAAAATCTATTAATTTGCCCAACTCACCCAATAACCAAATAAGGAATCTTCTACAAGAAAATTTAAAACAGAAACTTCCAACAAAAAAGGAGACACAAGTGCTAAATCATTTTTCATTCTTCTCAGGAATCAAATGCTCACTGAGGTCAATGTACCTTTTGGCCCAGGAATAGAGTACGGTAGAACCCTTAAAACATGCCAAGAAATTTAACACCATGACCAAATGGACACCGAAGAAAACTCCAATCAGGAATAAAGTTAAGGATTTATTATAAACACAAGGTCAAAGTCATGAAGACATACCAGCAAAATCAAATCATAAAAATACATAAGTGTTAAAGGTTGGCCAGGGTGATGAAATAGATTAGAACAACTTACATTAATTAAAACTAAGCCTTCAAGAATGAGCAGGCATATCATTAGCAGAAATATCTGAGTTACAGTGATAATTACAGTGATAGTTTGTTGCTCAGAATTAGCAATCACCAGTAATTACAAATTAGCAGAGTCAAATATCTTTGGCTGGGCACAAGTCAACACCTACAGCTAACCAAATCAGGGAAATACATGTGTGGGGAGAAACACATTTGGGCAAAAACATAAAACACAAAAGGACAAAAAGAATTTAGAAAAAGATAATTTCTGACTACAGATCACTAATAAAAAGGAATAAAAAGAAGGCAAAACGAAAAAGAAGTGTCAGCATGCCAGAAGCTCGATCAGGAATCTTCTGAAAGACAATTTAAAGATTTCTAATTCTAAATGGGCATACCAAAGGGCAATTGCAGAGAGGTAAGTACCTCTCCAAGGGATACAGCATTTAGGAATTCTTCATCAGCAAGACATCATCTGCAAACTGCTTGGTCAGGTCTGACCAAAGACAAAGACAGTCCAAAGACAAGACTAAAAACTAACTGCCCAAAGTTCAAATGTCCATTAATATTTTAGAATTTGCAAAACATTCTGATTCGCCAAAGACATCAGTTCATATCATGTAGAAGGGGCATAATCCAAAGATAACTGATCATCAGACACCAAATTGAAACTGTCTCCTGTTTTCCCAAGTCCGTCATGAGAACATCTTCAATCCGTGTGACTCATTGCTCGTTTTGAAACAATTGTGTACAATACCAGTTCATGTTCTACTCTGTGCTTCCGTCAAGGACACTAAACTACATTCTTTCTATGCTTTAAACACTTAGCCCTATTATCAACTTGTTGAGTTTCTCATGAGAACGTGACCTAAAAGAAAGTTCACGTCACAAAATGAATAAGCATTTTCAATACAGCCACCACTTCCAAGCTTCAACAGGCCTCACTCATGCTAACACAAGAAAATGCATTTAATTTAATAACTTTAGCAAAACACATATAATATGCAAAAGTATGAGTTTGATATTATTATTATTTCGTTAATGAGAGCAATGCATTCCATTTCAAACAAAAAAATTTTTTTACAGCATTTATTTGAATACAACAGATAACAGCATTTTTCAATTCTGCATCTATTTTTAAAACTCATTAACATTCATTAATCGTTAGAAATTCAATGTTGTTTCTATGTGTACTGTTAGTCTAAAGTCTAAATCATACTTTAACATCAATTAATTAAATCCCTCTAACATGTAACTTAAGACACTTGCAGTCAAATCCTGGAATACAAACAAGTGCACTTTTAAACTGCATGTCAATGCAGCTTCCACATCAAACGTTTAGCATTTTGTCTGTCATTAAACTCAAGCTGTCATATTTTGCTGACTTTTGTGGCATGAGGGACATCACTACATTTTTAAACTCTGTCAGTCCCTCCTTCGATGGTAAAATGTGACGTCACAAAAAGACCAAATTCTCATTTCAATGAGACAATTCAAAGTTTCAAAAACATATTCTGGTAAGGTCTACTGTGATCCTCAAACTTCTCGAGGTTACAATAATACTTGCTTCTCCTTGCCTCCATTTCTATCTCTTCTTTCTCTTGCCTAGTCTTGGTTCTTTTCTTTTTCCATTTCTTGTATAGTGCAAGTGCAACCACAGCACACAAAGTTACAATCAACAGGAGTCTTACAATAGTTCCCACTAGTCCCTTATCTATGTTCCCAAACCATTTACCAATGGCTGAGAAACCATTTCCTATTGCTTCCCATGCTTCCCATAGTTGTGACATACTTTCTTATCTCTTTACTGTTATAAAGAATGTACATGCAATATTGTTGTGAATGCAACATTTTACAGACTCTTCCCTCCTTTGCGAGAAGGATGTCTAACGCAAGACAATTTTGCAAAACCATTGATTTCACATCAACATCAACCAACTCCGTATCCATTAATAATCCGGCTGCTGCAGTATCTGTAAATAGTTTATCTAATATGGTTGACAACTTCCTAATCTTGCGATCACTCAAGATTACTCCCGCTGATGGAATTATGGCGCTAAAAATGTCGCCTGTAATTTCTGAAGCACATGCTCCTTTTTGGACTTTGGAGTTTGAATTTACACTCCAAACTGGATCATTAAAATTGTCCACAATATACATTTTTGAAAATACTACTTCCAGATAGCATGCTCCATACCAGCCTTTCGGCAACTTGTAATAGGTGTTCCTTCCACATAGGAAATAAACACCTGGTATGGTGAGATCCAGCCCATTTAACATAAATGGCCAAATACTTTAAACAGAAATACATGTCTACATTCACTAGTACCTACAAAATGAGTGGCTGTCTTTGACTTTGGTCTCTATTAACATAATTTTTTCTACATGTTGCCAAGCAGTAGCCATGAATCCTTGATTTCCAGCCACTGAATGGGTTACATCTCATACCCAAGTCTGCAAAGCTATTCCTTTTTCCATTTTGGCTTTCATTCCCCTCCTTCTTTCCTCCATTTGTCCAATAAACTCCTTTTCTACTGGGCCAATACAGGTCAAATTGTTTTTGTGGGCATATATTGTTCCAAAGGTCAGGGTAGGTTCAAAGAAACCTCCGACAGTGTCAATGTATTTCTCTTTAGCTATACTACTCAAATGCTTTATAATAGGCACAAACGAGGATACTAAGTCATAAGTGAATAGAAGTATTGAAAATTCTCCTATTGATACGATAGGGTTAATAACAGACTACATGAAATTCCATATGTTAGTGGCAAGCTATGATAAGTGATTCTTTCCTGCACCCGTAACGGGATTTGTGTGCACACGTAACATTTGCGAACGTCCATGGTATCAACATACTCCTAGAGTAACTTGTAAAACACATTTGATGTCAAATCACCCTTAGAACTCTCAGTATGCAACAGTCTTTCATCCTTATACAAAGGATCTTGTTCTATAACTGAATCTCCTACATTCGGTGCACTTGTGATTGGATTTCTCTCGGTCTCAATTTCAACAGGCAAGCTCAAACCAATTAACAACAAAATTATCACAATCACACATACTACTGATAAGCCTATGCATACATTTACTCCTTTTACTTCGATCGGGTATCACTGCTAGTCTAGACTCAAACCACATTATAATTCTATACAAAAAAAAAAAAAAAAAAAAAATCAAAAATGCAAAGCAGCTTTTAATATTTTACTGTCTTGTTTTTTTGTATTAGAGCAAAGCAAAAATCAGTCTTAACATCTGCTGCAAATATTCACAAAGTTCTTGATCTTCTAAAAAAGTTCATCAAAAGTTTCTCTACTTACAAATGTTCAAAAACACTTGCAAAACATTTAAATGCATCTACTAAAGGCACAGTTCACAGTCACTGATAATCACTTCCAAAATGTAATGTCTCTCTTCATTGACTGGCAATGAGATTTCTAAGTTCACTTCCAAAGCAATTTCAACCTCAAGAATGTTCAGCTGTATTTGAATTATTATCACAAAGGCAACAAACTCCTTCCCCCAGTCATCAGATGCAAAATAAGTCGATTCAGGAGCTGAATATCTTTGATTTGCCTCTCTTTTTCACTTCGTCCTTCTTGTTACATGACCCTCAGTTTCACTATCACTTTGACTTCACTTTTCAGTTACTTCAGCAATAATAGGAGGCACTTTTATCACTGGCTCTGGGATTTTCTTGGGACACTGATCTCTGGGTACAACTCAACTTTTTCTGGCACAACTGGGGTTTCAACATTATCTGAGCTAGCAGGGGTCACCTGACTCTGTTTTGACCCTCCTGCACCTTCCACTGCTGTTGACTCACTCAGGAGCTCACCAGATCATGCATGCTCTGCATTAGCCGCTTTTCCAGTCCCCAAAGCTTGGCTGACCTAGTCCCTCTCTCTCTCACTGTAACCGACCTTAGGTTTCATCAAGGGGACTTGGAACTTTGTGAGTTTGGCTTGAACGAATCCAATTCGAGCGACCAGCACTCTTCACAGCTGTAGTGGTTACTAAAGCCACTTGGTACGCCCCTTTCCAACACGGTTCCAAGCATGACTTCCTTATGAACTTCTTCACCATCACCCATTGGCAAAGATTCAGTTCATGCCAAAGTTCCTGCTGCGGTTGTGCAGTGGCTTCTACAACCTGGCGGAACAAAGAACGAACCACATCAGCCAGTCCTTTACAATAATCCAGAACCAAGTCATCTGTAATGTTCACAAGAGCATTTGCAGGCACTGCTGCAACCTCATAGCATTCCCCATGATGATTTCATGAGGTGACAAGCCTGTCTCCTGTCAGGTGTCCTGTGCATGCTCATCAGGACAGGAGACAAAGGGGGTGATTCCAAGTTTGGCTGGCGGCGGGCGCCGCCAGCCAAACGGGAACCGCCAGAATACCGCTGCGCGGTCATAAGACCGCCGCGGTTATTCTGAGTTTCCCGCTGGGCGGGCGGGCGACCGCCAGAAGGCCGCCCGCCCGCCCTGCGGGAAACCCCTTCCCACGAGGATGCCGGCTCCAAATGGAGCCGGCGGAGTGGGAAGGGTGCGACGGGTGCAGTTGCACCCGTCGCGATTTTCAGTGTCTGCATAGTTTCCCGTTTCTGACGCGGCTGTACCGCCGAGGTCAGAATGCCCATTGGAGCACCGCCAGCCTGTTGGCGGTGCTCCCGTCATTTTAGCCCTGGCGGTCGTCGACCGCCAGGGTTAGAATGACCCCCTAAGTGTCTGGCTGTTTCAAAGATGTTGATGCACATACTTTCGCCAGTCTGGACTTCAGGGATCCATTAATCTGCCAATCCTGAAGCTTGTGGTCTGTAACTGCAATGCAATCTTTGCTCAAATTGTAACGCTGCACACAATAATTTGAGAATCTCACTGTTGAAATCAGTTCCTTGGTCTGATTCCAGAGAAGTCAGAAAGATGAATCAAGGTATCAACTCCCTCAATAACAGCTTTGCAACGGTGCTATCCTTCCTTTGAGAGGGGTAAGCCTCAATCCAATGGAGAACACACATACCATGACTAAAATGTATCTCAACCCTTTGCACACTGGCATTCCAATGAAATCAAGCTGCATTCTGTTGATCTACCTATGTGACTCAGAGTAAAAATGGTGCCTTTCCGTACATTCATTTGCTGACACGTTACTCATATGTGACACACAGCTTCTACAACCAATCTGAATCTGGGATTGCACCATGTTTGTCTGAACATTCTGATCATTGCAGCTCCTCTTATATGTGCCTGTCCATGCTAATAGCATGCTATCGGAGACAGTAAGGTATTTGTCAACACTGCTTTCCCATCACTTGACACCCAAACATCATCTTCATCTCGCTGGACACATCCTGCTCTAACCCAACCCTGTTGCTCTTCTTCTGACACTACTTCCTGCAATCTTTTAACTTCTTCCCAAGTTTCAAAAACTGTTCCATTCCTCATTACCTCACCATGTAGCTACTTCATCTACATAGGTATTGCCCAAGGACATAATCATTTGACTTTTGATGTGTTGCATATTTAACAACTGCAATTTTCACAAGTAACTGTAATGCTTTCAACATTTGATAGACTTTGTCACCATTTCGGATAGGTGATCCAGAAGCGGTCATAAAACTCCTCTGGACCACAACTGTTCAAAATCGTGAACGACACCAAACCCATACTGGCTGTAAGTAAAAATGGTCACTTTAAGCTGTTTAGAAACACAGCATGCCTTAGTAAGAGCAATCAATTTGGCTACTTGGGCAGAAAACAATCCTTGATGTTAGGAAGCTTCTATCACCCCTGAGACTGTGAAAACTGCATAACCAGCTCTCATATTTCCATCAGTAACTCTTAAACAGGAGCCATCAATGAATATGACATAGTCATTTTCTTCCAAAGGAACATCTTGAATATCAGGTCTAGGTTTGGTGCACAGTTCACTCACATCAAGACAGTCATGCTCAACCTCATCCTCATGGTCACCATAATTTTCAACTGAATTTGGCAAGTGTAGCCACATTTAATACATTGCATCTTTTTATATTAGCATTTGGGGAACCGAGAATGACTTGTTCACCGGGTCAAACAAGCTTTGGTCAGATATTGGGTCTTGGTGCAGGGTGACAAAATCTCCACTGAGTGGGGGACTAAACATTCAGTGAATGGCCCATAACAATGCCCTCACAGTGTTCAATGCTGACACTAAGTGCAGCTACAACTTTTAAATAGCCGGGCAGCACGCCGGCCACAGGATCAAGTTTAGCTGAAAAATATGCCACAGGCTTGTTGGCATTTACATGCAGCTGTGTCAAAACTGAAAGAGCACATCTATTTCTTTCACAGCCAAACAAAGAAAAACACTTGTTATAATCGGGCATTCCAAGAGCTGGGGCTCAGCACAGGCTTCCTCTCAGCTCTGTAAAGGCATGCATACACCTGTCAGCAAATAGTACCAGATCAGACACATCCTTGTGTCAGCCTCTGTAAAGGCTTTGAAAAAAAGGGAAAAATCCAGAATCCACTGGCGACAGTAGCCAACCATTCCCAGAAACATCCTGACCTCCCTCTGAGTAACTGGTGGATTCATCTGCATGACTGCTGAAATTCTCTCCTGGGACACCTTCCTTACACCCTTCTCGATGTTATGACCTAGATATAGGATTTTTTTTTACAACACTGTAACTTTGCCGGGGAAACTTTATGTCCATTGTCTCCTAAATGATTCAAGAGAGCTATTGTATCTCTCCAGCAGACTTCACAAGTGTTTGATGCAACCATCACATCATTAATGTATTGCATCAAAACTAAGTGATAAGGTATTCTAAGGGACTCTAAGTTCTTTTTCAAAATCTGATTAAAGATTGATGCTGACTTCTTATACCCGTGTGGAGTACCTCACCATGCAGAAACACGACTGCTGATTTTAAACGCAAAAAGGAACTGGCTATCTTCATGAAGGGGAATGGAGAAAAAGGCCTGACACAAGTCAATGACCGTAAACCACTCCACTTCACAAGAGATCTCAAATAAAATCACTGCAGGATTCGGTACTACTGGACAACATGGATCAACAATGTCATTCACTTTTTTAAGATGTTGGACTATGCTGTATTTTATTTGGGCTTCCGCAATATTAAAATAGGGGAATTACAAGGGCTTCCCAAACATTTCTTCAAAACACCTTGCCCAATCAAATTGTCAATCAAGGGGGTTATTCCTGCAATTATCTCTTGTCGCGTAGGTTCTAATTATCCTAATGAGGCTACTGGATTTGGGCTGCAGACTCAAATAGCTTGTGGGGTACTAAGTACAATTCTACACCATGCAACACCTGTTGGCCTAATCTGGCTTTTCCGGCAAACTAGCAGCACCTCACCTCTGTCCAAGAACAGAGATGATTGTGGGAACCAGGGCATGACAAGAAAGACTCCTCAGGAGAATAGTGGTCGATCAGATCTCATCCCTTTCTCTCGGTTACATTAGTCTCACACAGGCAAAGACAGACAGAGGCAGAATATAATTCAATAGGGATTTATT
This sequence comes from Pleurodeles waltl, assembly GCF_031143425.1. Lineage (NCBI taxonomy): Eukaryota > Metazoa > Chordata > Amphibia > Caudata > Salamandridae > Pleurodeles > Pleurodeles waltl. The sequence goes on from NC_090443.1 coordinate 334,266,781, forward strand.
GAAGAAATGTCTTCTTTGATAAAATGGCATGTATTGCAATAACTAGGATGATACAACACAATGACAGCAAAATTGTGATTAGGAGAGTGAAACATAAAAACAGTCCCACCATACTGTCACTAGGAGTGATATGTAGTTCTCGTACCTAAGCTATGTTAGAGCCCAGCATAATAAGCCTTAATCCGCCCTTCAGGTTTCCCCTCCCTGGGAAGATATCATCCATCATACCTGAGTAAGGAAGCCTGTAGTCTAGTAAGACACTGTCCCCATGTAGGCCAGGAATTCGACAGTCTAAGCAAGCAGCTATAGCAAGGCAATCAGCAATCAGCATGCAGTCGTGGTCATCTGGCTGGAATCTCCCTCTAACGTGTATGGGACAAAGGAGTGTTTTTATAGTAAAACAGTTGACATTCTAAGAAAAGGCCCCCACATAGGAATATGCCAGCAACCCTACCTCACTGCAGCCTTAATGAAAGCACAAAGTGAAATTAATGTCCTACTGAGAACGTGATGCTTTCCTAGGTGAAAGAACAATTAGATAGAGAAAAACAAAACAACACCGCAAATGTGGCTATTGCTAGAAAAATAAAGCAGTGCTAAATAAAATGTAACTGTGCTAAAGTGCACAACACAGGAATTAGTTTGCTAAAACAGTAGCCCTCATTACAACATTGGCGGTATTGACCGCCTACCGCCACGGCGACGACAGCCAACATACCGTTGCTGTGGCTACCAGCCGTCCACCTGCATTATGACCATAGACGGAATACCGTTGACGGTCATGGCGGCAGACGGCGGTAAGGTGGCGCTGCGGTCAGCAACAGCGCCACGCCAGCAAAACACCGCCGACCGTATCATGAGCAATGATTTGGCCTGGCGGTGTTCTGCTGGCAGCAGCGCTGCGTCCCGTCTCTGGCCAGAGGACCCCCTGCAAGCAGGCAAGTCGGGTTCTCCGACAGGAGAGGGGGCGTGGGACTGGTGTGTGGGGGTGTTGTGTGTGTGTGTTTGTGTGTCTGTTTTTGTATGCGTGCATGCGGGTATGAGTCACGTTGAATGAGTGCGTGAATGACTGAATGTGAGTGTACATGTATGTTGTGTGTTGTGAATGCATGTGGGCGACAATGTATGTTGGTGTGTGTTGCGGTGTGTGGGTATGTATGTGTGCATGCATGGGTGGATGTGGGTATGCATGTGTGTATGACTGTGTATGTGTGCACGTGTGGGTGTGTAAATGTGCGGGACAGGAGAGGGAGGGAGAGGAATATGGAAGGGGGCGGGGGAGACCCCTATCAGTGCCAGAGAAAGAATTCCCTGGCACTGATAGTGCCTACCGCCATGGTTTTCGTGGTGGTGCGCTTGCCACGTAAACCATGGCGGTAGGCGGGGTCATAATCCTGAGGGTGGGATTGTGACGGCTGCCTGGCTGGAGACCGAAGTCTCCAGCCCAGCGGCCATTACCACCCTGGCAGACGGAGTGGTACATTGGCGGTTTGGCTTCAGCCAAACTGCCAATGTCATAATTTGGGAAAAGGTACCGCCAGCCTGTTGGCAGTACCCTTCTCCAAATTTCCGCCGACTGCCAGGGTCGTAATGAGGGCCAATGTGTCTTAAATATGGCTAAAATATACATACAACACCCTCCCCTTGCCGATTCAAGGTGGTTTAAAAAGCCTAATACCAAAAAAAAACACCATAATAAAATCTATTTAGAAAGGCATATAAACATAGATGACAATAGTGACAAGTTAAAAGGCACTTGAGCATGAAGGAAAAGAAGGACAGTTTAAAATTTCAATAATGGCGCCAAAGAAAGCCAAATTCAAAGTCCAGTGTCATTTTGAAAGTCACCAATTATATCAGGGAAAACGCCAGGAAATATTCCACTTCGGCAGGTGGTATGGTATCCAAATCGTTGCCAAGGAAAACCATAGAGCACACAGGTTTCAAATCCTGAGCTCCAGCTAAGGCAGCAGCAGTTGTGCCCAATGTTAAGTTAAGAGTTGATGTGTCCACAAAGGGAAACTCATAGACAGCTTCCCGTAGCAAATGCACTAACGCGCATGTTTGGTAATGAGCCCTCATCGAGAATATCAACAGATCAACGTCCAATGAAAGTAAGCGCCGCATAGAAAGACAGATATTCAGGGCACATTCGCAAGGGCACCAATGGCATCGAAACACAGGCTGCACACAATCCAAAACTGGTTTGCATGACAGAGACCAGTCACACTCCAATTGCTCCAGGAGTGGTGCTCCGAAATACTGCATTATGCATTCACGACACAGTTGCGCTGGTGGAAGCACTTTCAGTCCTCCTTTCTGTGAAGGGACAGCCACTGCACAGAAAAAGTAGCAACAGGAAGATGCCACCTATTATAGCCAAAGTAATTGAAAATCCCCCCAAAATACTGGAAAATATTGAGTGTACGACTGAAGCTATTAAGCCAAATATGGAGGAGAAGGTGTGAATAAAACCAGACCCAACAGCCTTAAAGAAATACGTGATCCCAGTAGTACTGGACGCGTTGAATATTCGTCCCACGAGTTCACAAAAGTGTCTCGGAAAAGTTGTGCCTAAAAGGGACTGAATCTCTGTCGATGACCTTACAACTAGAAGCGCATAGGTCTCTCATGCAGATGTAAGCGCAACATGTTTTTGAAGCAATAAAGCCTTAGGTCTGCTCAACTTGTCAAAATTCACATCAGACGTAGCAATATGAAGCCAAATGTCTGCTACTCCTCTTTGCTGTGTAGGGTGAAAAAGTACATTCCATCAAAACATGAAAATTTGGGAGACCAAACGACATAAGCTATTCCGGCTTGCATTCCACAACAGCTGTCACTGTTAAGGACCACATAGCTGCCATTTGAGAGCACCTGGAACGCAGGTCTAATCAAGGGGATTGGAATTCCCTTCGGATAACAAGCCAAGTTCGCTGCTGAGGCACTGCATGCTCTGTGCAAGGACAGCTGTTTACAAACCATTGAATGGCTCACAGAAGTCTTGCATTCACTGCCGCTAAGAAAGACCTCTTTCATGCCATTGAAACATCCGTATAAAAAGGGAAGCTCCCACACCTCATGTATGTAATTATCTCCGAGCCTTTCATATCTGTATACTAGAATGTGTTTTAGACAGGATGTAAATTGAAGTGTTGAAATAGGCAGATTTATAACCCCATGCATGAGCCATTCAGCAGATGGTATTTCACCCACAGTAAAAGGCAACTTTTCTAATTTCTCAATGTTCAACATGACATAAGTTGATTCCTTCTTAGCCATTATATGTTGTTGTCACATAAATGTAAATGTTGAAAATATTTCCCTTGCGCTTACGTGTTGCCAGGGAACGCGACTTGCTTTCAGTGTTTATAGAGTCCAACCTAACTGCATAATGGACCTTAGCTGACTCTGTCCATGGTGTAAAGATGACATGTCACTGTGTACTATGCCTATTGCAGAGGATACAATGTTATTCAAGGTGTAAATCCTATCGGACAAGGTGTTAATACCATTATCTACAACAGCTAATGCTTTCTGTAAATTGTCCTGATCAATTTGCCTTAACCGGGCAGCTGCTTCTTGTTGGGAAAGCTTCCAAATTTCATTATATGCTGCATATAAGAAGCATTTTCTGTGTTGTCTTCTAGGGCCTAATTGGAAATCCTGTAAATCTGTATCGTTGGACAGGAGACTGAGGTGTTTTTTAACAGCATCTAGTGAGGAACTTTTCAACCATTGCTGGCATAATTTCTCTACAGTATATGTTATCACTATAACCGAGTGTTCTGAGGACACATAGCGAGGATCCGCCCTATTTGTTCTAAAAACCCTCTGTGGAGTTTACAAAATGTGTACGGCACCCATTGGTGTCTATAGGCCACATTAACCACACACTAGGACGTGAAAGTGATGTGTTAAATGTTCCATTCTGGACCCATTCATTGAGCTGATCTTCGGATGCATTTATATACTTTTGCCATTTATAAAATTTTGCAGGGGCAGGAATACTGTGCACGTTCAATTCCCTAATCTTTGCTAAGCCTAAACAACTGGTTTGATGTACAGTTTCATTTAAAAATATCATTTGAACAGGTATCAGGCATTATCTAAATAAAGCTTTCTTTCCCCTTATTTGCCAATTTTTAGTTCCCCACACACATTTCAAGTCTATTGACTTCAACCAGTAATCATAGCCTTCTATAGCTAACCGGGAAACAAAGGAATCCGAAAAAAGTTAATTTGTATTGGTCAAAAAAATATGTTGACTTTCCATCACTGCCAATTTAAAATAATACGACTCAGCATTTTTAACATTGTTCCCAGAAAAATATGCAAATTTTTCAGTATACGTTTTGGAACTCCCCAGAGGAGGAGTTGGACAGTGTTCCCACTGTGTGTAAATAAAAACAGTCTTTGTGGTACTTGCTCTGTGAATGAAATGATGCCCATAATAATTATAACAGAACATATCTCCATAATTGTCTTTGGATTCATACACATTCTCATTTTCAAAGACAGTGTAATACTGCAAATCAGACATCATAGAATCAACAGTTTTCACATCCCAATCATCAGAAACCACTCATTTATGGAAAGTTTAAATACATATGGAATTTGAATGACCTTCATCGGCCCGTATATATCAAATATGAATTTATTCCAAACAATCCCATCAGAAATTGTGTGGCAGAAATATTCACTAGGGACAAGTCTCTGCAGACTTTGTGTGAAGAAAAGTGTGGTTTTAAGACCTCATCCACCAGTTCAACTGTAGAGCGTTCAGGAAGGTAATGACCATGTATAAGTAAGTAAAAAATAATGACAAACCCAATCCAAGGACAAAGGCAAGTGCAGTTAGTACGAGCCATAGGTAGTTCCGTGGAGAATGCAATAGTTACTTTTGAGCCAAATTATCAGCTTACATGCGCTTGACAGTTCTGTTGCAGTAGAGGCAGATGAGTCAGTGAAAGTGTAACTGATGTCGGTAAAATATCCAGAAGCAGTTTGTGCAAAGACTGGAGTCGTATTTGGAAGAGGAGAACTTGCCGAAGACTCCCTCGGAGGTTCATAGTAGACTATGCCATCCGTCTGTGTATAATTTGAATAAAATTGATCAATATTATTGGTGTTATTTCTTGTAGAAGTTAGTGGAACCAATGAAAGCTCCTTTTCCACCCTCCCCAAGCTCAGAGAGGCATCAGCTTTGCCTCCTAAACCCTGCAGAGGAACATCCTGATCTGCAGCGAGAGGGTTTTGGGTACTACCCAAGAGTCCCCTAAGTCTGCTGTGCAGGATCGGCCATATGGTCTAGTTTGACATTGTCGATGGAGACAAAGTGATTTTCTTTAGAACCAGGCAGCAGTGGTAAAATGACAGTTATGATACCGTGTATTCCCCGTACTGGAACACTGGTGCACGATAAGAAGGACCAAACTCCTTTTTCACAGTAATTTTTTCACACACTAGATCCCCAACTTTTGGAATTCAGTGAGTTCAGTATATAAGCGGCATACCTCAGCTACCACTAAGGTTGCTGCATCAGGGTGCGGTGTATATGTGACCAATAAAGGCCAGGTCTGGCCATCATTGCTCAGGGGACCCAACCTAAAGTGTAATATTGTATGTGGTATGGTGCCATCAAGCCAATTATTATGGTCTTGATAAGATAAGGGTATTTCCAAATATCCATAGGCTCTGTATTGTGCAGTTATATTTGCAGGTGTATAGTGATGAAATGTTTTGTGTTCCCATCAACTGCTGGAAAAGTTACCCGAGAATAAAATGTTTCTGTTCTGTAGGCTGGATGAGCCTTAACAACAAATGTGACTTGACTCCCCCTGGGGCGTTAGGCCATTTGCCAATAAGAGTGCAGTAAGGGGTGCTCGCATATTTACTGCAATTGAAATCTGCATGTTAATGGCAAAGGTGTTTGTTCAGAGATAAGGACACCAAGTGGGGATTAATCCTTATAAGGTTCAAGCTTGAACAACCTACAGCGTTAGATAGGTACTACCTACTTAGCTGGGGAGGAAATCCTCAATACCACAGATGTATCCGTATATAGTATTGAAGTGTCTTTTAGCCCTTAGGGAGTCTGAGATACTTAGGAGGATCCAAAAATTAGAGCCTGACTAAACGTTGGGCGCCATGTCACGTAGGTTCTCATTATCCTAATGAGGCTACTGGATTTGGGCGGCAGAATCACATAGATTGTGGGGTACTAAGTACAATTCCACACCATGTAACACCTGTCGGCCTAATCCGGGTTTTCCAGGTAACTAGCAGCACCTCACCTCTGTCCAAGAACAAGGATGATTGTGGCAACCGGGCGCATGACAAAAAAGACTCCTTAGGGGAATCGTGGTTGATCAGATCTCATCCCTTTTTCATGGTTACATTAGTCTGACACAGGCATAGACAGACAGAGGCAGGATATAATTCAATAGGGATTTATTTAAGTAACTGCATCTTTGTTAAAATGGCATGTATTGCAATAACTAGGATGATAAAACACAATAAAAGCACAATTGTGACAAGGAGAGTAAAACATAAAATCAGTCCCACCATACTGTCACTAAGAGTGATATATAGTTTTCCTATCTAAGCTATGTTAGAGCACATCATAATAAGCCTTAATCTGCCCTTCAGGTCTCCCCCCTGGGAAGACATCATCCCTCATACCGGAGTAGGAAGCCTGTAGTCTAGAAAGACACCGTCCCCATGTAGGCCAGGGATTCGGCAGTCTAAAAAGGCAGCTGTAGTGAGACAATCAGCAATCAGTATGCAGTCGTGGTCATCTGGATGGAATCTCCCTCTAAATGTATGGAACAAAGGAGTGTTTTTATAATAAGGCAGTTGACATTCTAAGGAAGGGCCCCCACGTAGAAATATGTGTGTTTCTATGAATGTTGGAGATACAGCATGCGACTTTTGCCAGCAACCCTATCTGACTGCAGCCTTGAAGAAAGCAGAAAGTGAAATGTATGTTCTATCGAGAATATTATGTTTTCCTACACGAAAGAACAATTAGATAGAGAAAAATAAAACAAAACCGCAAATGTGGCTATTGCTAGAAAAATAAAGCGATGCTGAATAAAATGTAATTGGGCTAAAGTGTACAACAGCAGGCCTAGTTTGCTAAAATAATGTGTCTAAAATATGGCTAAAATAGCTATGCAACACTCAGAGGTCGTGTTGTAAGGCGGTATCCTAGGATACACTGCTTTTGGCTCCACTGTTATTTTAACAGGTTAAATTCCTTGTATGAGTCCTATCTCTTTCTCTGACAAATCCCGAACCGCAGCACATGCTGTCTCTCTACTTCTAAGGATGCAGCTAACATGCACTCATCATCAGAACTATACTGTGAAAGGATTTCCAAAAACTCATCTTCACTCAAATCTATAAGGGGAAATTGCGATGCTACATGGTTCATGTTTGTGACCTATTTTAACTGTTGCTGAGGAACAATTGACTGTTGATGCTGTAACATTGGAGCTTGAGACACCTGCATCTGCGGTCCTGTGGAAGCAATCATGTTTTACATCAGGGTCTTTGAATTCTCTGAACTTGAACCTGATTATAGCCAACAGTCTGAGCAACCCTACTATTCTGCCCCAAATTATTCACTTTATTGTAGGGACATTCCCTCTCCCATTGTTCAAAATTGCTCCACACAGGACACACATTTGTTTTCTTCAATGACTTAATGTCAATCACATTTTCCATTCTGATTTATCTGAACACCACAAACTCTACCTCTGGGCTAGTCCACATTGTTAATAACATATGTGGGCTCTGATTTCCTTTCTGTGTAGCTTTCAATTGCATTACCATCAACTTTTCCTTCAGCTTTTTCTGTTTCAATTCAATTTCATCACCACAGTATCTTGCATACAGCAGGATCTCGTCAATAGGGTAATTACATTCTGCTGAATCATTTCACTCATGTCTGGTTTCAAACCCTGCACAAACCTGAATGCAAAATGACCCAAAGTCTTCTGCTCTATGTTTTCTCCACCACTATGCTATTTGAAGGTTTGCAACAATCTTTAATAATAAGCATGGACAGACTCTTTGGTTTCTACTGATGTCCTGTCAATCTTTTGCCAATTAATATCTTTTGGGGACACTTTGTTCTTCAAACATTAAATCACCTTATGATACATTTTCATCACCTCTTCATACGGTGCATCTGTAATTGGCTTTCCTACTCCAGGGTACATGCACATAACTGCCACCTGGTATCTCTCTCATGGGCATTATTTTCACATTGTCTTCGGCTTGATTTGCTGCTGCCGGGAATTTTGGGGAATTGTCATTCCAGCGCTTTGACCGGTAAAAACAGTACTGAAACTCTGTCCTGTTTGACTCGAAGTAACATCTGACACTGTCTGTACTGGCACGAACATTGGTACAGACTGCTTCTGATTAAAATTTTGCACAGTTGTAGTCACTCTAGGTGTCTGCACTGTCTGATTCATGTTAGGATTTTGCATAACCTGATTTGCAACTGGACTTGGTGCTGCGTGATTCACAATTGGATTTAATTCAGACTGAATTGTATTTACAGTCGGGAGCTGTAGATAAAGCATGGTCACTTGTGTCACTGAATTTGCAGGTGTACTTGGAACTGTCTGATTCTGGATTTGCTCAGCTGGAGCTGTCAGCACATTTGGGACTGTACTTTATACTGCTTCACTTCTCGTTCCTGCCTCAACTGCATTATAAGGTGGGGACAATCCGTACATAACTGGTCTATGAACTCTTCTTCTGAATCGCTCTCAGACGTAACTGTCTTTTTACTCTCATCTTCCACTGTCTGTTCTGGCTTTGCTGTCTGTTTCTTCCTTGTCTTAGGCTTAGTGCTTTCTTCTCCTTCACTTGAAATAGTTGGAAACATTCTCACTTCATCTAATATAGCTGCTCTCCACATTTTTTATTCTTCATCCCCTCTACCTTCCGCTAATAACTTGCTTTCTGCATTCTATTCTCAAATTTTGTTGTCATTCTCTGTCTTGCCAATCAGGTCCCAAATACTAAGGGCTTCTAACTGTAGGGTCTTGGGGGTGGTTTGAACTCATATAATACTTGTCTTAAATTGTCTGAAATCCTCAAATTAAATGTTCCATAATGGAGAAAAGCCAATGCACCCTCTTTTTTTGTTATTTTACACCACTGTTCTAAACATACATTTGGAGAAGCTCCTTTTAATGCCACATGATAAGCTGGAGTTTCCTCATGTGGGGTTTCTGCACCCTCTATAACTAGAATAAACACATCTCCTCTTAGCGCACTTCTTAATATCTTGAACATTTTCATTTTTACTCAAATTCAATTATTCACAATGACTTTCAATCAAACCAGGAAGTAACTTCAATCCCACAATCCTCTTTGCAAGCTGTTCCCAACCAGTTGCAGTACAATACTGTACACTCATACAGGTGCAACTTTACACCATCTGACCAATACCAGTGTGGCACAAAATGATGTCACATTCACTCTTCAACAGCGACTGTCTCACACACGACCTATCCACTCATACACTAAATGCAAAATATTGCAAGCAAAAACCAACAACCTGTTGCGCACTACGTGTAGGAACTCAAACACTTCAAAACTGTATGGGCTTGCACTTCTCCGACTGTAGCTTTCACAATTACATGAGTGAAATTTCACCGGCAAGTCTTACTCTGGTTGATACAGATCCTCAGGATCACTCAGGATTTACTAAATACCAACTAACAACTCACACTCACTCAAGGAAAGCTATTTGCAAAGTCAGCGACGTCTCATGACAAGTAACTCACTGCAGACAATAAATTAACCAAGTGTATTCTACAGTTGTGCATTATCCCAGGCCATTGGGCCACAACAAACTGACACAATCACTTTGATTACAACAACTCTGCAAAATACTTCACAGCATCACCCTTCACTACAATTGTCAAGCCAAAACAATGCAAGCGCAAAACCCTATTAATACTCACGCATCCATCACTTGTAGGCACAACGCTGGAACTTCATCAATCTCTGGAACAGACCGTAGGACGGAATACGGGGTGGGCAATGTTTGGACTTTGCAATAGAATGGGTTGATGCTAATTCCCTACACTACACAAGGAATGGTTCTCCCCTGTAGTGGGGTGAAACCATCATTCTGCTGCCAGATCAGCTGAAGCATTTTTCATCCTTCACAGGAATCAAATGGTCACCGAGGTCAACTGACCTTTTGACCCAGCAATAGGGTAAGGTAGAACCCTCAAAACATTTTAATACATACTAAAAAATGGAACACCATGATCAAATGGACACTGACGGAAACTCCAATCAGGAATAGAGTTAGACAGATTTATTGTATACACAAGCTCAAAGTCATAAAGACAATACACAAAATCAAATTATAAAGATACATAAGTGTTAAAGGTTGCCCAAGCCAGCAAAATAAAGTCAAAACAATTAACATTAATAAGATTGGGCCTTCAAGAATAAGCAAGTATACCATTAGCAGAAAGATCAGAGTTACAGTGATAGTCTGTTGTGCAGAATTAACAATCATCAGTAATTACAAATTAGCAGAGTCAAAATTATTTGCCTGGGCACAGGCCAACCCTACAGCTAACTGAATCAGGAAGATATATGTGTGGGGAGGAACTCATTCATGCAAAAACAAAAAATACAAAAGGACAAACATAATCTAGAAAACGATAATCTCGGACTACAGATCAGTAGCTAAAAGGAATAAAAATAAGGCCAAAAGAAAAAGAAGCATCAGCATGTCAGAAGCTCAATCAAGGGTCTTATAAAAGAAAATAAAAAGAATTTCTAATTCTAAAAGGGCATACCAATGGGCAATGGCAGAGGGGAAAATACCTTTCCAAGGGATCCAGCATTCAGGAATTCATCAGCAAGACATCATCTGCAAACTGCCAAGAACTGCTCAGGTCTGACCCAAGACAAGACTGAAGATGAACTGCCCAAAGTTCAAATGTCCATCTATATTTTAGTATTTGCAAAACATTCTGATTCACCAAAGATATCAGTTCATTTCACGCTGAAGGGGCATTATCCAATGACAACTGATCATCAGACACCAAACTGAAACAGTCCGTCATGGGAACATCTTCTATCTGCGTGACTCGGTGCACGTTTTGAAACAACTGTATATGATATCTGTTCATGTTCTACTGTGTTCTTCCGTCAAGGACACTAAGCTACATTCTTTCTTTGCTGTAAACATTAGGACATTTTGCTAACTTGCTAAGCTTCTGATGAGAACACGGCCTAAAAGAAAGTTCACGCTAGAAAACACATAAGCATTTTGAATACAGCCAGAACTTACAAGCTTCAACAGGCCTCCCTCTTGCTAACACAAGAAAATGCACTTAATTAATACCTTTAGCAAAACACATATAATATGCAAAATGATGTGTTCAACATTAATAATATTTTATTAATAGGAGCAACACATTCTATTTCAAATGAAAAAGCTTTGTTACTGCAGTTCATTAAATACAACAGAGAACTGCTTTTTTAAATTCTAAGCATATTTTAAAACTCATCAATCATTCATAGAAATTCAATTTGTTTCTAAGTGTACTGTTAGTCTAAAGTATATTTTAACATCAATTATATCCCTTTAACATGTAATTTAAGTCACATATCACCTAAGTTGAACTCTGAAATAGAAACAAGTGCACATTTAAAGTGTGTGTTAATGCAGCCTCTACATCACACTTTTAGCATTCTGACAATCATAAAACTCAAACTGTCACATTTTGCTGACTTTGTGACACAAGGGACATCACTAAATGTTTAAGCTCTTTCACAAGAAATCTCCAGGCTAGAAAAGTCTGTGGGGAATATCCCAACATTAACAGAGATAAGGAAATTCCCAACTGGAAAATTGACAGGGACTCATATCAAAAGTAGACATAGGAAATTTCATAAAACAAAAATTATTTGACATATCCTACTAACAAGAATCCTAGTAATCCAGGGATCATCAAAAAGACAAAGAAAAGAAATTGCCTAGGAAAACAACAGGTAATCTCCCAATTTAAAAAAGAGACAGGAAAACCCCAAGTAGGAAAGAGAGGAAGTAACAAGAAAATTGCTGTAGGTATCTTAAAAAAAGAGTGTAAAGTAATCTTGGGGATGAAAATAGATAATATCTTCTTGTAGTTCAAAAAAGATTAAATGATTGTTCCAAAATCGGAACAAATGAAAGCTTCTTCCAACAAGAAAAGAGACAAATGAATCTGGCAACAGTGAAAGTGAAGAAGTCAGAGCGAAATTATGTCTTAACCTCCTCAGACAGGATTCATTTAGCTCCTCAGTAAAACCACCCATTTCTCATGATTAAAGTGGGTATATTGAGAACCAGCAAATGGGCCTTGCAGAGGTGTAATGGTGTACGTTTGCCCCTGAACCATGTTTCAGGATGACTGCAAGCAATACTGATGTAGAGGCAACTAGTACAAAACGTATTTGGGTGTACATCAACTTCCTTTTTAAAGTCAAGGGGGAGATGCTGCCTAACAGCCAGAGCTGCTGACTATGGAACTGGGGAACCACAGTCGAGTTCCAGTGTTTGCTCAACATCCTGTGATTCTGGGCAAAGTCACATAATTTGCCAGTACCTAAAATAATTAAATGGATCTGACCTTGTGTAACGTAATCTAGAACGCATGTTAAGTGCTCCAAAGCCCTCTGCCAAAGTTAGCACTATATAAAATAGCGAGAAAAAAAAGTCAGGTTTTGCAAGCCAGAAGGGTATTGGCACTAGTGGTTCTTGAGCTGCCACCAATAGATTCAAAGCCAGCAATGAAAGCAAACCAACCTACAACAGCCGTCTCTACTGCCCATCATCACCATCATCCTATCCAAGCCTCAGTATGGATGCCCCAAATGACTACCCCACACTACACACCTCCTTACCTTCAGAGGAGATTGATGCAGCCAAAAGGAGAAGGAGGGAGACACAGCCGCAATGATAGTGGTAATGAAGATTTGTCATCCTATAGAAAAAACAGATATGAAAATGAAATTAGGAATGTGTCTTTAGATTTATTAAGTTTACAAAACATGGGGGATTGGCACAGTTTCTCTCTCTCACACACAAACTCTCTCTCACTTATTTCTCAAGTGCTTTGCTCAGTTCATGAGTGTTTAACCAGTCTTCAAGAAATGTAGCCTTCCATGTTCATTTAGTCCTTGTTCCCTTTGTGAAACCCAAGCTCATGTGCTAGTGAAAACGGCTGCTTTTTTGTCTCTTAATGTAAGGAGGAACAGACTCTTTCTTCACTAGTGGACTTTTTATACCCACTACTACATCACCACTAGCTGTATGTATGAAGTACACACAGTACAGCAGTGGAATAAAGGATTGACAACCTATGTTTGGACTACAGAAGGGACAACCAAACCTTGCAGTACATACATTATAACCGAATCATGGCACATATCAAGTACAACCCAGCATGTGTGTTTATCAAGGACGAACCAAACCAATGCTAAATTATATGTTGAATAACTTATTTATGGAGCCTAAAAGAAAAGCCCAGCAACCCAACCATCAAGAGTTTCAAGGAACACTTATCTTAACACGGACAGCTCCCAGGAAACCCAACTATCAGGACAACCCACCCATGGTTTATTATATCTTGGACAATCTAACCTAACATTTTAACATTTTCTGTCAGAACTTTTATGGTAATCCTGATTAAGTAACTTGGCTCAAATTGTAACAACAAGAGCTTTTTACCTCTGGTATCCTGGGGCTCACAGTACTGTTGCACCCAAAACTGAGCACCAAGTACACCCCTTTAGCATGCCACCCTTGAGGTAGTTAGATAAAGTGTTCCAAGGCTAACTCGGGTAGGTAGTGCGTGCAGAAATTCAGAACTCAGACAAGCATATAATAATAGTAATCACTGTCCAGCCAATTGCTGACCAAGCAGGGCAGACAACAGTGACCACATACAAGCACAGTTTTGGGGAGACAAGTTGCCTTGCTCCAGGAAGCTCTGCAGGGGGATGAAGGTCACACTACATGGCAGAGGAGGATAGTTCTACTCTGGGTTACAGAGGGCTAATGTCCACTTCTTTATACACAACTCTTCATGGCCAAACTCTTATGTGCAGCCTTTGTGATTTCTAGTGTCCCTCCTCAGTTGCCTGGTGCTTTGTTCTCTCAAGTTGGTTGAAGGCATCTGCTTACAGCAGGATGCACACATTTCAGATTCCTGTTCCCAAATCTACTAAGGGGATTTGGTGGTCATAAACCTGAATCCTGAAGGCCGCAAAATATTTCTTGGTCTCCACTGGTGTGGGAGCTTTAGCACTGGTTGATGAGAAATCTTGGTGCACTGTCTGTAGATTTCTCCTCAGTATTTATTCTTTTTTTCCAGATGCACATGTCTGTTTCAAAGTCCAGTTCTGCTTCTGGTCAGGTCTGGTACTAGGGTGTTGAAGCCCTTTCACATAGCCACATTTTTGATCAGCAGATTAGGCATGAAGGCTGCTAGAGCTGAGTGATCTGTTAGTGGCACAAAGCAATGGCTCAAAAGGAGGGCAGACTTCTCTCACTCGCTTCTACACACAACTGCACGCAGTACTTCTCCTGGGGGTGAATGAAAAGGAAAGGGGCAGGATATGTCCCTGAACTTCAAAAGGGAGTTTCAGTCCCCCCCATCCTGCATACAAAATGAGCCCATCTCCATTCAAAAGACCCCAGGAATGTTCCCTTGTTTTCCACCAATTTACATCTCTGTCTTTAAAGATCATTCTCTACCTACTGTTATACAGAAGTCCTTACATTGATTAATTTGTGCACAGATTAAGCACCATATACAGATTGATCTCATCCATAAGGAGTACATAAACCTGTGCCAAACATAGTATTTGTGGATAGAGCAAAGAATCCAGTTGAAAGGAACTGGTAGGCATTTTAAAACAGAGCGGCTAGTAAATAACTGCCTCCACTAAAGGCAACAGGTAAAAGGCCTGTTCTTCTGCTGCAGTCAGTTACACCCAGCCTGAAGAAATGACAGTAGTCACTTTCATAAATGAAGGGTAATCTCAGTATCTCCCTTTAGACTGAAAATCCCCACTCTGGATTGCACCTCCTTTCAACGAGAAGCTTTAAACACATGCATGATTGTTGGGTGGGCTGAGGTGGACAAAACTGACAGAGACATGCTGCAAGGGATAGTCAGGGCAGGGATGCCTACTCAACCGAGTCTTCATGACTATATTCCATCCCAACGATATCCCTGACAACTGAAGCATGATATATGTAGAGAAACCCCAACATATCCAGAACAGATAACACCATAACATGCATTTAACCCAACACTAAAGTACAGTTGTATTCATGACAACCCAGCCATGAACTGTGTAAGGATAGCCCAACTACTGAGCATATAAAGGGCATAATATTTATAAGTTATAATTGAGCTGTCAAGCTCCAATTATGGACCATGAACCATACATAGGACTGTTGTGTAGCCATTTTAGTTATAGCTCCATGCATGTTATTTTAGTACATTAGGACTGCCGCAGTACACTTTAACCTAGATATATTTTATTCAGCTTTGTTTATTAAGCCACATTTTTAGTCTTGTTTTATTTCCATCTATCTAGCTGTTCTTTGCTTAGGCCACCACTACGTTCTTAAACAATACATTCTTGTTCACTCTGTGCTTCTCTCAAGGCTGCAGTAAGATAGGTTGCCTGTAAATGTGGTAACAATTTTGTCTCTGGTCTTCATGGAAACATACACATCCTTACGTAGGGACATTTTCTCAGAATATCAGCTGTTTTATTATAAAAACACTTCCCTGTCCCATACATGTTAGAGGGAGATTCCAGCTAGATGACCTCGACTGCATGCTGAGTGCTGAGCACTTCACTACAGTTGCTCATGCAGACTTCAGGCCTTTGCTCAGGTATGAGGGATGATGTCTTCCCAGGAGAACCTGAAGGGCAGCACTATAGCTTAACATACTGTGACATAAATGTACGTGTCACTGTCTTACAGGAATTACAACAGTTCTATGATGACAACGCTTCTGCCAGAGCTGCCTCCACAGGAATTAAGGATGTACCAGTAACACCTACCAGCTAGATTTCTAAGGTTGGGGATCTAGTACGTGAAAAGGTTGCAGTGAAAAAGGAGTTTGGTCCTTCTTATCGTGCACCGGTCCCAGTCTTTGGAATACACAGTACCAGAATTTTCATTCTACCACTGGTGGCTGGTGCAAAAGAAAATCGCTTTGCATCTATCGACAATGTCAAGTTACACCATGTGGCCGATCCTGCACAGCAGACCAAGAGGAACAGCCAGTAGTTCCCGAATCCCTCTCACTACTGGTCAAGATGTCCCTCTACAAGATTGAGCAGCAACAATGACACCTCTCAGAGCTTGGGGAGGGTGGAAAATGATCTTGCATTAGTGCCACTGACATCTGTTTCAACAAATAATAGAGAAAGAATTGATCGATTTGACACAACTTCAACACAGACAGATGGCGTAATTTATTCTGAACCACTGCGGGAAACCCCCACCGGTTCTCCACCCACAGAGAAGGCTCCAGATTTTGAACAAACTGCTTCTGGATACTTTGCCGACGTCAACGACACCTTCTCTGACGCATTCGCCTCTTCTACATCGGAACTCTCAAAAACACGTAAGCTGATAAACTGGCTTAAAACAAATTACATTATTCTCCCATGGAACTACCTGTGGCTTTCTTTGACTGTACTAGCTTTCCTCCTTTGGATTGGTTTTGTCATAACATTCGTTTTATTAATACATGCTCATTTTCTTCCTGAAAGATTGACAATTAAACTGGTGGATGAGGTCCTAAAACACAATTTTTCTTCCCACAAGGTCCGCAGAGACTTGTCTTTTGTGAACATTTCTGCTATACCAATTCCTCATGGGATTGTTTGGGATAAGGTAGCATTTGATATATATGGCCCGACAGAGGTCATTCAAATACCATATGTGTTTAAACTTTCAATGAACGATGTAATAATACCCGGAGTTGTTTCTGATGACTGGGATGTGAAAACAGTTGATTTTATGATAACTCAATTACAGTATTATACTGCATTTGAAAGTGAAGATATTTATCAATCTAAAGAAAATTATGGTGATATGTTTTGCTATAATTATTAAGGGCACCGATTCATTCATAGAGCAAATACCCCTAAGACTATTTTTAATTACACACAATGGGAACATTGTCTGACTCCACCACAGGGGAGTTCTAAAACGTATTCTGAAAAGTTTGCATATTTTTCTGGGCACAATGTTTGAAATGCTGAGTCATATTACTTTAAATTGTGGAAAAGGTACATATATTACTGCCAGATACAAAATGTATTTATTCAGATTCCTTTGTTTCCCTGTTAGCTATAGAAGGCTATGAATATTGGTTGAAGTTGATTGACTTAAAAAAGTATATGGGGAACTAGACATTGGCAAATAAGGGTGAAGAAAGCTTTGTTTAGAGCATGCCTGAGACCTGTTCAGATGATATTTTTAAATGAAACTATACAACAAACAAGTTGTTTAGGCTTAGCAAAGATTAAGGAATTGAATGGACCCAGTATTCCTGCCCTGCAAAATTTCACAAATGGCAAAAATATATAAATGCAACTGAGGATTAGCTCGATGAATGGGTCCAGAGTGGGTCCAGAATGGCACATTTAATGTTTTACTGTCACGTCCTAGCGGGTGGTTATTGTGGCCAATAGATACTAATGGGTGTCATAAATGTTTTATAAACTCCACAGGGGTTTTAGAACTAGTAGGCCGGACCCTCGCTATGTGTCATCTGAACATGCGGGTATAGTAACAACATACAGTGTAGGGAAACTATGCCACCAATGGTTGAAGAGTTCCTCACTAGATGCGGTTAGAGAACACCTCAATCTCCTGTCTAATAACACTGACTTACAGGACTTCCTGTTAGGCCCCAGAAAACAACGCAGAAAGCGCTTCTTATATGAAGAATATAATGAAATTTGGAAGCTTTCTCAACAAGCAGCTGCTACCCGGTTAAGGCAAATAAACCAGGAAAACGTACAGAAGGCATTAGCTGTTGTAGATAATGGGATGAACACCCTGTTTGAATTGATATATACTCTAAATAACATCGTCTCTTCTGCAATAGACATAATACAAAGTGATATGTCCTCGTTACACCATGGACAAAGTCAACTAAGGTCCATTATGCAGTTAGGTTGGATACTTCAAACATTAAAGGCAGGTCACGTTCCGTGGCAACAGGTTAGCGCAAGGGATATATTTTCCACATTTAACTTAATGCGACAACAACAACTAATGGCTAAGAAAGAAACGACTTATGCCATGTTAAACATCGAAAAGTTAGAAAAGTTGCCTTTTACTGTGGCTGAAATACCATCTACTGAGTGGTTAATTCACGGGGTAATTAATCTGCCTATTTCAACACTCCAATTCACGCACTGTTTAAAACACATTCCAGTGGGCAGATATGAAAGGTTGGGAGACAGTTACATCCATCCTTCTCGTACAAATGTCTCAGTGGCATGAAAGAGGTCTTTCTTAGTGGTAGTGAATGAAAGACTTCTGTCAGCCATTTGAAGGTTTGTAAACAGCTGTCCTCGCACGGGTCGTGTAATGCTTCGGCAGCGAACTTGGCTTGTTCTCTAAAAGGAGTTCCAGTCCCCTTGGTAGACCTGCGTTCCAGGTGCTTTCAAGTGGCAGCTATGTTCTCTTCAATAGTGAAGACTGTTGTGGGATGCAAGCCAGAATCGTTTATGTTGTTTCGGTCTCTAAGATTGTTACATAGTGAAGGAACGTACTTTTTCTTCCCACTAGACAAAGAGAGGTAGCTGATATTTGGCCCCATATTGCTACTTCTAAGGTGAATTTTGACAAGTTGAGCAGACTCAAGGCTTTATTGTTCCAAAAACATGTGGCGCTCACATCTGCACACAAGACCTACGCACTTCAGTGGCAAGGTCATCAGCAGAGATACAGTCCCTTTTAAATACTAACTTTCCGAGACTCTTTGGTGAGCTTGTGGGACGAATATTTAATGCATCCAATACTACTGGAATCGCAATTTTTTTTAAGACTGTTGGTTTTGGTTTTGTTCACGCCTTCTCCTCTATATTCGGTTTAATACCATCAGCCATCCACTCAATCTTCTCCAGTATTTTCGGGGGATTTCTGATAACTTTGGCTACAATAGGTGTTATTTTGCTATTGCTACTTTTTCTATGCAATGGCTGTCCCGCCGCAACAAGGAGGAATGAAAGCGCTCCCACCAGCGCAGCTGTGTCATGAACGCATGATGTAGTACTTCAGAGCAACACTCCTGGAGCAATTGGAGTGTGACTGGTCTTTGCCATTCAGACCGGTTTTGCATTGTGTGCAGTCCATGTTTTGGTGCCTCTGGTGCTCATTTAAATTTGCACTGAACGTTTGTCTGTCTACACAGCTCTTGCTTTCATTGGACGCTGATCTGTTGATGTTGTCGCTGAGGGCTCATTACCAGACATGCGCGTTGAGGCTGCTTATGAGTTGCCCTTCTTGGAGGATGTGGCTCTGAACTCATTATTGGGAACACCACGGAATGCTGCTGCCTTGACTGAAGCTTAGGCTTTGCTCCTTGGTCCTCCTTGGTGATGAGTTTCCTACTTTACCACCTGCCAAAGTGGAAGATTTCCTGTCTTCCAATAGTCCTGGATTCGATTGCCAACTTCCAAAATGACTCTGACTCTTGAAATTTCAGCCCTATTAAGCCACAAGTTAACATTTTAAATTGTCCTTTTATATTTGGTCAAGTGTCTTTTTTAACTTGTCATCATTGACATATTTTACATATATCTTAGGTTGAATTTTAGTAACTTTTATACATGATTAGGATTTTGAACCACCTTTAAACCGGCAAGGGGAGGGTGTTGTGTAGCCATTTTCGTTATACCTCTATGCATGTTATTTTAGCACACTAGGCCTGCCGCTGTGCACTTTAACCTAGATATATTTTATTCAGCTTTGTTTATTATTTTAACAATAGCCGCATTTGCGGTCTTGTTTTATTTCTCTCTATCTAGCTGTTCTTTGCTTAGGCCAGCACCACGTTCTTAAACAAGACATTCTTGTTCACTCTGCGCTTCTCTCAAGGCTGCAGTAAGATAGGTTGCCTGTAAACGTGGTAACAATTTTATCTCTGGTATTAATTGAAACATACATATTCTTACAGACATTTTCTCAGAATATCCGCTGTTTTATTATAAAAACACTTCCCTGTCCCATACACATTAGAGGGAGATTCCAGCCAGATGACTACGACTGTATGCTGACTGCTAAACGCTTTGCTATGGCTGCTTATGGAGACTTCAGGCCTTTGCTCAGGTATGGGGACGATGTCTTCCCAGGGGATCCTGATAACATGCTGTGCTCTAATGTAGCCTGGGTAGGATTTAGTCTATTGACTCTAATGACAATATGGAAGTATTATTTCTATGCTTTACTCTCCTTGTCACAATTTTAATCCTGTCATGCTTTATCGTCCTGGTTATTGCTGTACATGCGTTAGTATCTAAGATGCAGTTGCTCATTAAAAACCTTATTGAAACATATACTGCCTCTGCTTGTCCTTGTATATGTGAGACCAATGTAACTGAGAGAAGCGGATGAGATCTGAGTGACCACGATTTCCCTGAGGAATCAATTGTGTCATGCACTCGGCTGCCCAATCATCCCTGCTCTCAGATGGAGATGAGGCACTGCTGGTTAGCCGGAGCAAAACCCGGATTAAAGCGACAGGTTTCACCTATAGTGGGTTAAGACTCAGTCTCCCACACTGCAGGCGATTCTGCAGCTCAAATACAAATGTCTCATTAGAATAATGAGGGCCTACGTGACAGGACAACCTAACTATGAGGTATATTCTTGACAACCTAGCCATAAGCTACATTCAGGACAATGTAACTTGAGCAATTGGGTATATTTTGGCCAATAAAACCACTGAGGACATTTATAACCGAAAGAAATCATGGTGTAAATCCATGACAAGTCAAGCGGACTATAGAATACAGAAAGGAAATCCTGAATATATCCAAGATTATACACAAAGCACAAGTATTATCCAGGAACACACAACCACAAAGTTGGAGCATAAGAGCAATATCCCATAGCATTGTGTACTATATTAGGGACACTCACCTGGCCAGTATATAAGAACAACCTTGCCACTATATATATACAGAGCACGCAAATCCAACCAGCCTAGACTATATTCCAGATAGCCCAACCATGATTTTTATCTGGGACACACTAACCCACAATTTGGTATATCCATGGCAACCAAATCACTGGAAAATCTGGAAGTGTAAAGTGCAGCCAAACCACTGAGAATATCCAGAACAGATCAACAATAAATGAAATCTCAGGCAATATAACCCAATGTTGGGATATGAGGACAACCTAAACGGAGATTAGGGGATATTTAGGACTGAATATGTCAAGCACATCCCAACCTCATCTGAACTGTATGCAGGATAACCTGACTATGAAGGGCATTCCAATCATGGTTTATTTCTAGAGAATCTAGCACAGCAATTTAGCAAATCTGTGATAACCCAGCCAATGTGTATACTGGTGAGGATCCAGTTGACACATGGCATACACACAGGACAACCAAACCATATAGTACATGCATTGCAATCCAATCCTACAATGTATTTAGGGGATCCCAATCAAACATTGACGTATATCAGCTATGAAGTATATGCTAAAACAACTCAAAGATGGAGTATAGCCATTGGTACCTAGCCAAACAGTGGAGCATATCAAGGGCAATGTAAACCATGGTGTTTATCTAGAATCCTCTACAGCAAACCACCCACGTTGAAGTGTATCCAAGACACCCAACCACTTAGCAAATCCAGAATTACCCAACCAGTGTATGTTCAGAGCAACTCAACTATCAAATATATTAACAACAACCTAAACCAATAATTGATTGTAATCAGCCAAACCACAACCTGACCATCATGTGTGTTGTCATCCTATTGCCTGGACTAAACACTGCTGTTGTGTGTTATTAAAAGGATTAGTCCTCACCATCCAACAGAACAGTTACATGACCCCTTACCCATTGTTGGAGAAAAGTGACTTGTGCTCTTATAGTTAGGTGTGATATTTGAGTGTGTTAGATGCCACCCCAGATTTTACCAAGGCAAGTAATAGATTGTTTTTTGCAGTGCCTGAATTATTGCATTCTTGTTTTTACAAATGTTTGTCATGATCTCTAAACTGTGTGACTCTTTCCTTCTAATAAGTTTTTGAATAACTTTTCCTATCCTTTTATACGAGTAGAGGATTTTGCTAACCATGTCTTTTTTCCTACCAGCCCAATACTAAAATGAGAGTGTAGGGCACTAGTCCATAGCCTTTGTACTTTTTCCAGGATCTGCATCTTTAAGTGCACTATTGGCTGCTGACTGCTCACCGATAATATAACCGTTTCATGTGCTTAATTCTTCGATTGGTCAACTGCTGAGGATCATTTCCTCTGCAGCCACCTGACTCTCTTCTTATGGTGGCACTTCTCAAATGCCAATTATGAACTACCAATCAATCTCTAGTCTTATCCTGTTGGGTAAACAATCAGTGTAACCAATCATTTATAATTTTCTCACACATCAGGTCCATTAGTAGGGGTTGTAAAGAAATAAATAAATCACAGACTCGCTGAATCACTTTATACTTCACAACCAATGGTCAGGGAACCGTCATCCTGCAGTATGTCATCTCCATCAGGAAACCAAACTACTGGTTGTGCACTTCCCCCACATCCAAAACTGTTTATCAGTTGCAGAGATATTCCTTTGTAAAGCTTTGGGGAGCCTTTTTTGAGAGCTTGCCATTACTTTCTCGGTAGCACTGGTACAACAACACCTGACTGTGCTAGGCAGGATCAGAGATTCTCCCTCCATCTCATGTTAAGTGTGCACCTTCAGAAAGCTAACCATGATTGCACAGGTAAAAGTTTTACTTGTTATGTCTGTTAAATTCCTCCACCAACTTCAGAAGTTTCAAACATATTGCACAGTTTTCTCTTTTGCCCACCTTTCACCTCTGGATCTCTGGAATCTGGTGCGTGGGCAACAGAGATCATCTTTAGTCCCGCATCGAAGACTCCAGCTTTGTGGTCCAGACTCCATCACCTGTGCCAAGGTGGGTTTTTGATTTTGCTGTGTGGTGAGCTCTATGGTGATGGAAACAGCGTATAGGCTTGACAGAGTATTGCAGTGCTGGCAAATAAGCAGAAAAGCTGCAACAAGCATGCAAACCCATTACTCATTGCATCACTTCCAGGACGCCTCTGTGCTGGCAGCTGTGAGTACCCACTCTCATGCTTGCCCCTATCCGGTACACAAGAGAGCCCTCAGATTCAAGGGTACTGCGAGTGAAGCCCTCGAGAATCATATACAGCTTGCAAGAGAATTGTTGTGCTCACAAAGATCATCCTATTTCAATAAGAGAAACATAGCAGCCATGGCGAGAGCACTCTCAAAGTAACTTGACATTCAGTAGAGCACCATTTAAAAAGAACTGTTTGAAAGGGGACCATAATGACAGAAACAGAACACATCTGTCAGGGGCACAGCATGATTCATTGTGACAAACCCCTGTTAAAGACAGTTTTGTGGTAAAATGCCCTTACATGGTTTCTTCATTTGCACTGATGTTTCTGTGTGCAACAAAGCACCGGCTAGGCATGGATTTATTAATTGTGTACTGGGGTTTGACTCTCCAGCCCTCACTCCCTCCCTGAGCAGGCGTTGGAGTGGTCTGATTTGCTACCCTTAGGGTCAGGTGCTAAATGGGTGTACTTGGTGCTCATTGCTGGGAGCAAAAGTAAAGAGGCGCCAGGACATCAGAAGTAAAAAGGACAATTTCCGCAACTACAACCCTTTATGTGTGAACACCCTACCCAAACCAGTTCCGAAACTTAATGACAAGTAGTGACTAATCACTAGACTAAAGTTCCAGTAAGCTAACTTCAGTTAATAAATCCATCTTTTTCGTAAAAAAATGCACATAAACATGGCAATGGCTGATGGGGAGCAATAGATATACAGAACTTGCTCTTAAATAAATCAAGGGTGTGTTGATATAAGGAATGGGGGACCCCAGAGACCAAGAGTATGGAAATCATTAGAGATCATATGATGGAACCATGGAAGAAGCAGGTCCTCACAGGAAAATGGGAAAATTAAAAAGATGTTGAAAACTCAGGGAAAGAATGCATCGAAGAAACCCTGGGGGGAAACTCTCTGCTCACAGACTCTCAAAGCCCCTTAGCACAAGCTTCCTGTAGACTGTCAAAAGGGCTGTCCTCTAGTCTGCTACCTAGATTTTACCTGACATCGCCCCCCCCCGCATATTTAACGCTCCCCTGTCCACTGTCCTAGCACTTGCCCTCTCAGGATGATTGGACGTAGCTTAGACCCTGACTCTCTATGTGGTCCTTTAGAAAGCAAGGGCTGCGGAAGAAAAGAAGGACCTTATTGTCACAATTTAGCCTGAGTAAACCCGGGAACCACCCACAAACCCAAAAAGTAGCTCCCAAATGTAGGTTCGGATGGTTTTCCTGGAATGCGGTCAGATCAGATTCAGAAGGCTCCCCAGGTCAAGTTGCAAAGAGTTCCACAGTTGTGTTTCCCGCGCCTTTATTGAGCTTCTTTCTTGTGAATGAATCCGAATTGAGCTGACTTTGAAACAGACGACCAGCAAGCACCAACAAGCAATAATCCACACTATGCAAAAATGCATGTTTTACTGACAGAGTCCTGCAGTGGTGGCTCACCTACTACCTCTTCAGACACCATCAACTCATCCAGGAATAAACCTCAAGATCACAGAAACTCTGTGTCTCCAGTTGAATTTCCCATCATCTTCAGCCTCTATATGGAACTCTTCAGCTTGTTACTCCACAATGACTGTATCAAGAGTCATTAATACACCTACAACACACAACTCTATCTCAAAATCCTCTCGGTCATCACCATTCGAAACTCAACATGCCAGAAGCTTATTCAAAACTGAATGTCAGTTGCCTACCTAAAGCCCAACTTAAAACACAATTTGTTCTGTGCTTCAATAGAGACCAGCAACCGCGAATTCAGCCTAACTATCCAACATGAAGGCTTACTCCCCAACTGAAAGTGAAACAACTTGGATTCACACTTGATACAGACTTTGTCTTCCTCAAACGAATCTCTTTATTGTTTTTTGGAAACAGCCATAAAGATTTACATTAAGATATCAGAATACACAACACAAACGTATAGGAACTCCGTCCATATGTAGGTCGCATTTTGTGGTAAAAACGCTCGAACTTTTTACAGTAAACTATAGATAATAAAACTTACAACAAATAGTTTTTATCAGTCAGATTTCCTCTAAAATGAGCATTAGGAAAGAATATCCCTCCTAAAAATGCTAATCACAGCCCCACTAATTCCGCTTCGATGTGAGCTGTGCCGACGAGATATAACTTGCTACAGAAAATGTATTATGGGATCATCTACTCTGTAGCAAAAGTTGAAAGCTTCAGTGCAAGATGTAAAAGACAACAATGTAAGAAATATTGAAACTGCCATTTGCAACAGCTGCTGTTTTTGTACAAAATAGCATAAAGTGCAATGTTTCCTCTTGGCCCACCAAATCATACATTTTATATAAGTGCTGTTGCTCAGGAAATAAACAGTCAAGAGTTGTCCAAATCTGTTTATTAGTTTGATGCAAATGTAGTTAAGTGTCAGTGTGGAATCCCCGTATATGGCAGACGCTTTTCAACTTTGTTTGTGTCCGGGACAGCATTAATAGGATCCTTCCATACACATCTACTGCCCAATCTTTGATAGGACCTCCCAATCCCACCAACCTCCTCCAGGGCTAAAAGCTTTAAAATTGTTTTTAAATATGCTTCCCGAGAGTGGTCTCTACACAATTAGAGCCAATACAACACAGTGTGAGGCGAAGCTGTACAACAGGTTTGACTCCAGGTACAGTAGTGTTAAAGGACTACTAAGATCTAACTTCAATCAAGATCTTGAAAACATGCTCTTAATTATTTGCAGATCTCTTATATTAGCATATCCCCAGAGTGTGGGTCCATACACAGCTGCAGCAACTTCCTTTTCCCTGTGCACCTCTGGAATTGTGCTGAGGGGTGGCTATTGATGTTGTGTTTGAACCAGAGGACATCACTGGTAGTCTGCTTAGACCAGAGGTCTCCAACATTTTTCTGTAGTGAGAGCTTCTTCTGATCATTAAAAAACACTGTGAGCTACTGAGGTTAAGCAACTTGTGCATGGCTACCAGACACCCCCACACCCAACTTCATTGACTATAAGCCTAATGTCCATAGTGCCATATACCATGGTTTGAACAAAATACTTTGACTAGGGGCGCATTGATAGGGATGCCATTTGTGTCAGTGAGAGTGTGGTCTTTGTGGATGTATGAACATGTGTGCATGTGAATGGGATATATGTGAATGGGTGACTAAAAGCCTGTGTCATATTTAATTGTGGCACAGGACATATCTTTCACCAAATGTGGCAACTTTACATGTATAACACAAACATACAACCATTTTTTTTAATGGGAGAAATTTAAAGTGCATTAATGTTCATAACATGGGGCGTTTTTCTGTACTTTAAATTTCTCCCATTTAGATAATGACTGTTTTTTTTTAATTATAACTATGGCACAGTGTTCTACTGGCAACTGGGAGCAAGATGCCTACTGTCTGTAAATGCAACACTGAAAAAATATGAGAACATTAAAATAGTTAACTTAATCATTAAGGTAAGTTTTCACTTTAATTTGCGCTGATTTAAATGCATTGAGAAACACAATTTTGTTCTCAACTCCAATATTAGTTGATAGGGACTTTTTTAAAGAGTTATAAATACTTCAGTGCTTCAATTCTTCACCTGTGTGTCTCACCGTGGGCCATTATTCTGACTCCACCACAATAATGTAAAATAAACACAGCCTTCCCTTAAGAAAATGTGACCCTGTGCTTATTTAAAAATGAACTCAAGGCTGTGAGCTATTCTGAAGGTGTCTGGGAGCTATTGGGAGCTTGTGATAGACTGTTGGAGACACCTGATGTAATATGTTTGTTGGATGAGCTGCAACAGAGAGTTTTGAGGAGACCCATGTTGCTAGCCCACCCACAGGTCTGCACTTCTGGTGTTTAATCACTTCCACTTCAAATTTTAAGTAGCCATCCAAAGCTAATTCTAAATCTGGGTGGGAGAGATGGGCCCATGTCTCCTGGAAACAACAGATGTCCTTCAATTTAATAAAAGATTTCCAGTCTGTGTAGTCTAGCTTAGAGCTCGGTACTGCTCTATATTCAAGAAAAGATAGGCAAGTGGGAAGTACTTCGACAGGTTCCTCTGATGGATCACTCTTGTACTTGATAACAGGTGATGGGCGATGAATGGCTAAAAGGAGCGTTGAGGCCTGGTACAATCTTTGTTTATGCCTACAGTAACCAAAGCAGATGTTTACCATGTCATTGATTTTTCTTCATTATTAACAGAGGGGCTATAATTCATCCACTCTTAAGGAGTCCTTTTTTTGTCACAAAAGATTGGTAGCTTCCTCCCTGGTATGTCATATAGAGTATGATGTGCTGTTACTTTCCTTAGCATGTACCAGGTTTTGTAAGTAGAACTGGTTTTACAACTTGCAAGTTGTAGCATAATGGCATTGCCCATTACACTGTCTTCAAAGAACAAAGTGTGGTGAAAAAACATATTGTAGTTCTCCCTCTTAAGAAAGGTAAAGCTCTTCCTGCCCAAAAATAACTTCAGATCAGCATTCCAGGCCTTGATCTTCTGTCACCGGATGTACTCAGCCTCCCCAGCTCCATATTGGCACCCATGGCCATATCACCAAAGGCCTGAGTAAATTCAAACACATCACCCAGACATTGAAAAAACTTCCCTGGCTCCCTTCAGGCCCATGTCATCTGAAAGATGTACCTTGGAGATGACATGGCATGACTCTGTCAGGATGAAGTGTATGGTTCTCGTTGTTTGGTCCAGATTATCACCAAGATGGTTCTATATCTCCCACCATCAAAGAAAGGGGCAGAAAGAAAGATAAATAGAAAAATATTAAACACAAAACCAAACACACCCAAGGCCGGACTGGCCATACCTGGGTATTTCCCTGGGAGTCTGGAAGGGTTGCAGGCCGCTTTTGTTACTGGTGGACCGGTTTTGCAACAGTGCAGCAGTTTTAAAAGCACTGCAGATTTCTGTATATATCCAACAGATTTCAGGCAACAATCAAAGTGGCAAGATAACTCCAGTGATTAATGTACCTTCTGGAGAGAGATTTGGGTTTTCTCTAGTGGCTGTTTTGGCTCATCTAAGGTAGAGGGTTAATATGCCTGCTGCAAAGAATATGTACTGTGCAGATCATAGAACAGTATTTTATGTGCATAGCTCAGTGGATACTGCTTTTGTCACCGAGCTTAGGGCCAGATGTAGCAACTTTGCAAATTGCGACTTGCAATTTGTGAGTCCGAGCGACTCGCAAATTGCAACTCGCAATTTGCAATGCAGAACGGTGTCTCAGACACCGTCTGCGAGTCGCTATGGGGTCGCAAAGACCCACCTCATTAATATTAATGAGGTGGGTCGCAAATTGCGGCCCCATAGCGACTATGGGCACTCACGGGTATGGAGGCCTGCTGTAGTCAGCAGACCTCCATGTCCGTGACTGCTTTTAAATAAAGCAGTTTTTTTTTTCAAGTGTAGCCCGTTTTCCTTAAAGGAAAACGAGCTGCACTTAAAAAAAAAAAACGAAACCTTTTGTTTCGGATTTTTTCAGGGCAGGTAGTGGTCCCTTGGACCACTACCTGCTCTGAAAAAATAATTTGGGGTCCAGTCACAAAGGGGAAGCGAGTGGGTTACCATCCACTTCAAGTGGATGGTAACTGCGACTCCATACCACTGCGACTCGCAAATAGGATGGGAACACCCTTTCCTATTTGCGACTCTGAAATGCATTTTGCGAGTCGGTTCCGACTCGCAAAATGCATTTCTGCATAGCAAACTCAGGTTTGCGACTCGCAAACGGTGATTTCTGCCGTTTGCGACTCGCAAACTGTTTGCTACATCTGGCCCTTATTTTGCTACTGTGCAGTTCATAAATTGTAATCATAATTTAGCACAGTGAGCTATGAACTACCACCAAAGAGCTACGTGCAAACTGCATAGTACAGGTTAGAAAGCTATGTTTTTTCCCTGTATTTTATTATCCTAATTTTGCTAACCACTGTGTTAGGTTCTGAATCCTGAGTTTATGGTTCCCCAGACCACGCACTCTTAAAAATGCCTACTAATATGGTTGACATGTGAGTCCTATATCTTGTAGTCACTTTTGTCAACATTTTCTATATACTGATTTACACATGCATGCTTCATTGTCTCCATATGTGTGTGTGATGTTCAGTGCTCCAACACCCTACGCTGGTAAGAGA
This sequence comes from Pleurodeles waltl, assembly GCF_031143425.1. Taxonomy (NCBI): domain Eukaryota; kingdom Metazoa; phylum Chordata; class Amphibia; order Caudata; family Salamandridae; genus Pleurodeles; species Pleurodeles waltl. The sequence goes on from NC_090443.1 coordinate 334,296,372, forward strand.
GGTGCTATAAAAAAATTAACTACATGTGACAGAGGGGCTATGGAGAAATAAGAGGCAATGTTAGAGGATGATTGTGAGGAAATTATTGAATTCCCCCAATAAAGATTACTGTATCCTGGTGCAGTGTACGGTCATAATTTACTATGCTTTAAAAACTAATAATATTGAATATATAATGAAAAATGTGTTGTAGAATGCACCTTTTTTTATTTTTTCCCAAATTGTCCTGGGGGAGAACCTCCCTTCCAAGCTCCATTGTAGTGGTCAGGCTCACTCGCTATGCACCCTATGGGGGCTGGTCTGACAAAATTTGCCTGGGCAGATTTTGTTTCCTAGTCTGGCCCTGAAAACACCGTATTGGGAATGACATTCAGTACCTCTGGAAACCTCATCAAAGCCATTAAGTGACGCCAAAAAATGGGCAGCTGAAGCTCTATGTTATCATGTTGAGGACACTGGTGAATCTTTGGATGCAAATATTTCACATGGCTGTTAAACCAATACTCCTCTCTGACAATGACATCAGGTGATCCACCAATCACTCAAGATTACATCTCCTGGGGCAGTTGCTCAATAGAAAACATGCACCACCTGTTTTTAATACAAGTGCTGATGGCCCAATACTACCCGCCTAACCAAACGGTGACAATGCACATTACGACGGGATTGCAAAAAAACATGGCCGAAAAATTCTAGATGCATCTCAGGAAAAGTAAGTCTTTCCATTTCAAAGTTATACATCCCCCAAAAAATGAGACAACACATTGCTTATTAGAGGAAGAAGGCCCCTCCACTCTAGAGATGAGAATAAGATTTCGCAAAACAAAAGAATAGGAACTTGAAAAATACACAATCTGAGGGTGATATTAGCAAAACAATTCTGAGTGCGTTGGGAAACAACTTTAGCCACAGGTCAAAATTAAAAGTTACAAATAGAAAAATTGAAAGGACTTTCATATGCAGTATCTACTTACAGTGAAGAATCAGAAAGACAGCCAAACACTAAATTGAGACTCAACTGTCACTGGATTGCATTTGTCAAAGACTGGTACAGATATGTAAAGGATGGCATAACTTGATATATAATAAGTTTGTGCAGGGGTCTGTGTAAACAATGTACAGTTCCTCATATGTAATCCACAATTTGAGAAAACACAGATCTGGATTACTGGTGACTAGACCAGTGAAAAACACAAGATGGTATTATGCTGGGTAGAAAGGCAGCCCCACTCCTTTAAACGTGTGGCAGCATCAGGTTTAAAAAAAATTGTGCAATACCCGTGAACCTGTAAATCCTTCGAAACAAACACCTGTAAATCCATATCATGCTAATAAAGGATCACTCAATTTGGTAGCAATTGAAGAGAAAGATAAATAAAAGATGTGAAGGGGAAAACTGTAAGGTGGGAAAGAGAGAGTTAGTCACACGTAGGACAGAAGAGATGAGCGAGCGAGAGAGAGAAAACATAGAGAGATTAAAAAGGGAGCGAGGGGAGAGACAAATGGACAGAAACAGAGGGAGGGAGTCTCAATGCACTGACTGATGTGGTAGGCTGGGGAATTCCCAGAGTTGACTGTAAAGGCACGAGCACACTTGCCAGCTTTTGACAGAATAGGAAACTTTTTTACTGTTATGACTCTTTCATTGTATTTATTGAAACAGCATCACTTGCGACTTGATTACGGAACTGAGAACCAAAGAAACACAGCAGCTACTCTGTCGCATATTTTTGAACGAATGAAAACTTTGTATCCTTTGCTCCAAGACAGATATTCCCTGATGTCAATGCGGTCCACAAAGCAAAATATACCTGGTCGTGCTGTTTGATTCTCAACAATAATTTAACCCATAAAGCAGTGTGCTGGTTAGATTAATTAACTACCAGTTAATCATTCTTTGGAAGATTCCCCCATCCCGCCCCTGCTCTGGGCAAACCTCTGTGTAGAGCCAAAAGCCTTTGACTACTGCCTCGCTATCTGCTCCCCCTTCACAGCAAGCAGAGCACAAAACTCTACAGCAGTGGTTCTTAACCTATGGTCTGGGGATCAATGGGGGCCGCAAAGCCCACTCAGGGGGTCTGTGGCGGCTTCGAAGATTAAATAACATTAATAGATTAGTAAAGTGTATATAAATGAAGCAGCAAAATGTACAAATGAACGTTTTACAAGGTTCTTTAAATGTGAAGAAATCCAAAACTGAACGCTAAAAATTAAGTTAGTATCCTATAGCTATATTTGTGAATTAAATAACGCACTTCATCATTCGTGTTTTTGTTTGATGAACGATTGTACCTGCATGTTTTGGGTATTGTTTTGTGGTCCAAGTCATGGAAATGCTTAGGCTGGGGTCCTCGGCTTCCAGTAATGATCAGGTGGTGGCACACAGATAACAAAACGTTGAGAACCACTGCTCTAATGATTATGAAAGGGAGCAGCAAAATCACCGGAACCATGGAACACGGGTGCTGGAAATCCCCGTGGCATCCAGCAGAAAAAAGAATCAAATTCAAGATCATATGACCAATGCGCAAATTCTTTGGTGTGGGCTGCTACCGTGTGCAACATGTATTTCACATGAATGCAACATATATTTCACGTGACTGCTTCTAGTTATCAGTTCGACACAGCCAAAATACAACCGATTCTAAAGAAGGTGAGGGTGGAAACCTGAAGTAGGAGGGTTCACGGCACGAGCCAGTAAAATGCACATCTCGTGGCATACGTCCGCCGCGCGCCAGACGCTGCTCACCTCATCGATGACTCCAGTTAATGGCTACTCCCTAGAGCGTCCTAAAGCAGCGGTCCGAGGAGGTGGTGAAGGGCGCTCTGCTGCGCCAGAGAAGTTCAGCGTTCTCAAAACGCACATCACACAGGAAACTTGCCTATGACTCACCCTCCCGTAGCCAAAGATGAGAACAGCGGTGTGTGGAACGAGGCAGTGATAGTGGTCTGCTGAAGGCCATGCGGTTTGGCGGGTGGGGACGGCTGTGTAGGGTCAACAACCAGGGTCCATTTCGAGCGGAGTATTTGTACACGGGAGGCTGGGCGAGGCTTGGCGTGAAACAATGGTTTAAGTCAGACACAGGCGATGAGGACACCGCACCGCGTGGGAGTTAAGGGACGGCTGCCTTTCTTTTTACTCTCCGGACCCCACCTCACCGTACAACCTTCGAGAAAGATCTTAACAGAGGAAAACCGCACATGGCTTCCTGTACGCAAGTTAGACCCACCTCGGGCCTGTCAGCTTCTACTCGTGAGGTCTCTGCACGCGCGGTCCGGAGCCTGAGCGTGGGACAACAATACTAGTGTTTGTTAAGGGACCCCCTCTACCCCCGCCCCCATGAACTGAAGCCAGTACATCAGCCCTTAGCTTTTTCGAAAGCTTGAGAGGGTCAGGCTGGGAACCCAAACCAACCCTGGCAAACTTTGTCAGAACAGCTGCCTTGGGATTGCATAGGGAGCGAGCCTGAGCACTACAGTTGGGCATGGGGTGTGCCCACCCAAAAAAGGTGTTTTGGGGAAAAAAATGCAAAACCAGCACATTCTATAACACAGTTTTCGTTACATATTCAATTGCATTAGTTTTTAAAGCATAGTTAATGAACTCACAGTGCACCAGGATACGGCAATCGTTATTGGGGCTGTTCAGTGATTCCCTCTCTATCACCCTCTAACAGTGCCTCATCTTTCCATAGCCCCTCTCTCACAAGTATTTCATTTTTTTATAGTGCCGCTCTTATCAGCGTAGGATTTTAGAGCACTTTACATCTCACACATAAAGAGACAATCAATTACGTGCGTAAATCGGTGTATAGAAAATGTTATACATGACAACGGGAACTACTGGTGTAGGATTCATGTTATCCATGCTGGGAAGCATTTTTTAAGAGTGCTTGGTCTGGGGAGGCATAAACTCAGGACTCAGAACTTAACAAAGTGGTTAGGGTTGACTTTAATAATAATGTATTTTTATCCAACCAAACCCTTTCCAGTAAAACTAGGAAAATCAAAGAGTGGGGGTGGGGGAGTGAAAACGTTCTAACCTGCGCCATGAGGTTTGCATGCAGCTCTTTAATGGCAGTTCATAGCTCACTGTGCTAGATTATGATTATAACTTGTGATCTGCACAGTAACAAAAGGATGTCTGTGACAAAAGCAGTATTCCACTGAGCATTCCACATAAGATTTTGTTCTGTGATCTGCATTGTACATGTTCTTTGCATCAGGCTGTCGGAATGGGGACCCTGGTGAGGGGAAGTTTAAGGAAGAGGAAGACAGTTGCACTTGGCATCTCCCCTCTCTTATAATCTCTCTGGTTTAAAACTGCCTTCTTTTTCCACAATCTGTCACCGAAACACCACTGGAGGGGTTAACTCTGGCAGACATATACTCACGCCCTAGAGAAAAGATCCTACCCGACGGGTTAAAAAAGCACCTTTCGTGGAGACGGTCCACGTAGATGAATACGTTAGGTGTCACAGGAAAGACTTTGTGGACAATGACAATCCAATCAGGAAGTAAGAACAGTTTATGAAGGAAGTGGGTGGAGACTCGGTGGACGATGATTGGTGAGACAGAGACAGAGCCAATGAGGAGGAATGTACAGTGGAAGGCGTTTGACAGTCAAAAGAGAAGAGCTGTGGGGAAATCGGTACGGACATCGTCACACTGAGGAGAGTCATAAGTGAGACGAGGTCAAGAGGACCTCTCAAAGACGCCAAACAGAAATCCGCACTCGGAATAGAAGCAAGCGATGCAAGAGTGTGCCTGAGAACAATGGGTGAAGTACCGAGCCATTGGCAACGTGTGAGCGTGGCTTATCCAGGAATGCACATACCTCCTGGGAAGGTTTCGTCAGGGATACACAGAGAACGGTGGTGGGCGGAAGCCTGAGGTATAGAAATTACATGACTGGGATGCCTTGTGGTTGTAGCATTCTCCTAAGGCCCCTCACTATATCACAAGGAGATTGGATTTTGACTGCACTGGGAGCACTTGAGTGTATTCTAACAACCCCTTTGCCTGATAGCCACTTGAGCACTATTGGTGATAACATGCAGAAACGTACAAAGAAAGGAAGAAACACTTACCAGTGGTATATTTGTTTTCCACAAGGCATCCAGTTGCAGCGTCCCTTGCTCCATCGAAACCTACGGGAAAAGAAGACATCCCATTACCACTGGAAACTGAATAATTCTTGTATAAAACACGGAATAAAAGAGTGAAAAATATACCAAGTCTAAGGTATCCTTTCATAATCAAACCGCTCAAATGATAACAGGCATATTAACCCTCTGCGCTACATTAGATGAGTCAAAACTGCCTCTAGACAAAACTCCAATCTCTCGCCAGCAAGTTAAATGTATTCCACTCCCGCTGAGAAGCGCATGTACTCTCACTTTCAAATGTGGGAAATGTGGATACCTGGTCTGTACCTGATTCTGCCTGCCCATTGAAAGCACTTTCCCCATAAAATGCCAAGCCATTCTTAACTGTCACAGTAACACCTTGTTTCTCTGATATTTCCAGTTACTACCTCAATTCAACTTACCTCAAGAATTTTCTGACCTGCGCAAACTTCACTACCAAACAAAATTAATTATTACTTTTGCAGGTCTAAAAGCTCGACTTATTCAATGTAATGTTGAATACTTTGACTTGACAAAGTTGCAATAATTGTGAAATAAAGTTTCCTTCCCTTTTAAGAAGAGAGCATTTAGAATTTGTTTACGTTTCTTGTTTGTTACGAATAAAAAAGTCCTGGTTTGAGAGGAAAACATAAGGCAATTTACCCTCTGTTAATGTAAAGGATTTTAAAACAAAAATATCTGAATTTTTGGGGTTTGCCGGTTCTGTTTTGGTTTAGAAACAATGTAGAAAAAAAAATATTGCACTTGTAAAACTGTGAGGCCCCTGGAATTATATGGCAATAGAGGACTACATTTAAGCCAGGTTGATTAAAATATATTACAGAAAAAGCTCATTATTCCAGGTACTGCAGCTCATTCGGTGGTAGTGTTATTTAATTATTTTGTAATTTTAATGCACATTTCTACTTTCTTGGCAAAAGTTTCGCAATATTAGTTCAATTTTAACACAACTACAACAATCAGTCAACAAAAGTTGACCAGTTACCTTTTGCAAAGATACCAACTAGAGTGGTTTCTTTAAGTGTCATATGATCCATTCAGGCTAGAATGAGATGCTTTTCTTGGCACCATCGGCAAGTGATGCCGCAGGTAGTGGATTATGTTTCAGTTATGTTATGTCCATTATTATATGGTAAATGTATGTGGAACAGAAACACATATTAATGGTGTTTATTGTCATACAAACTTAAAACCGTTGGTTCAAGTTGTTCTTCACAATGCCTGGTGTTTTCATAACATACAATAGTTACAGGTGAATAAAGGAATTGTTTTTGGAGTCATTCCTTAACCAAATTGTCAATATCAGGCAGTAATTTGAGGATAGAGTTACGCAATGCAATTTCTGGTTGTTATAAAAGTAAGTGAATGAAATTATACTTTTGGTAGTTAAAGATTAAAGATTTAAGTTGTGGTAAGTCAAAGCAGAGGCTGGTAAACTCTGATGTTTCTCTCAGTAAATATAATTTCACTTATTGTATACTGGCACACCTTACCTTGAATATGGGAGTTGTTCCCCAAAAGAATAGCACTTCACTTCTTTGCCAAGTGTGTGAATAAGTCTTATAGTAATAGATGGTAAAAATGTCTTCGTCAGTAGCCCTGCCAGACGTCATCAATTAAGGGGCCTTAAAATTTTCAGTTGGGTAATCCAATATTGACCTCTTCAATTCAGAGATCAAGGGAAGTGTAGTTTGAGGATGATGAGCCCTTACATCAAGGAAGTTCTGATCTTTTGTGAATGGGATTTATGGTAAACAGTTTAATAATCTTATCTAAGGTCCCTAACTCAGCTGAGCGTTTTTATCTTTCCATCTTCCTGTAAGTGTAATGCCATCTGAAATAGAGCTGACCTCTAAAGTGTAGTTTTGTTTGAACCTCTTAGAGGGCATCAAAGGGTCTTGGTCCCAGACTGGAGTGGCAGATTTTACATGGGAGGTGTCAGACACTTATCAGAAGTCTCCTCTTGCTAATGGAGAACCAGAAGTGAAATTTGCAAGACCTGCCAAAGATTTTTCCAGAAGGTAATTTTAGTTTGATTAGGTGGTTTCATGAGGTGCAGAAAATGCCGCTGTTTTAAACGGAGAACCTTTTGCAATGCCTTTAAGAAGTCACCCTTACCACAGGGTTTAATCCCAAAACGTTGGGTGGGAAGTTACCTCTGCTGTACTAAATCTATGGTTGAAGTAGTTTTAACGTAGGAATCTCCACAGGGAGCCCTCCAGTGGAGGATGTACCACTCCCACTACAATTTGGATGATTTTCAAGAAATGCCTGTCTAAATTAGTCGATAACTACAAACTGTCTTGCAGTCTTAGATTATCATTCAATAACAATCTTCTCCACTCCATTTAAAACGAGGGTTGCTGGTGGAAAAACCCTAGGAACTTGATGAAAAACCCAACAGCAGCCTGACCCCAGCCTTCTGACAACATCAAGACAATTTGAACATCAGAAAGGAACTGAAGACTCTTATGTTCCATTACAAAGTTTTCAAAGTCGACTGGGAATCCGATTACAGATCAACCCCAGGCTATATACAAACATGAGATAAGCCAGACCGACAACACCCAACTACAGCATGGGGCGATTGATTTACCTTTTCTGGACATTTTAGAGGAAAGCTTCTTTTGGTAACAAGATTTGGAATGCTGCAAATCTAATCAAGGTGCTGTGAATGTTACAAGTGTGTTATCCTTGATTAATTACTATCGTCCACTCTTTACGCTTTCTCCTGCAATTTCCCCTTTCATTGACAGGCATTCTGAATCTGCTCGCAGCACATATCACCCAACAAATAACCAAAGAAAATTAAAGCAAATCAGTTATTAGGTTAATTTGACTGAAAACAGCACTCAATGAGCATGTCTTCAAATACTGAAAACCAAGAAGGAAATGTAACCTCTGACTCAAGCTGTGGAGAAAGTGAAATCTGACACCTCTCTTTTAGGAACTGCAGCAGAGTCAATCGTGCTATTCATTTCTAAATATGGATCTAAAAAGACCCAATTCTTCACGGTGTTTCTAGTTCACCCACTTGGAGCTGAGTGGGATATTTGTGGTTTCAGAGAGAATGCCTATCATGAGAATAAAGGATTGCAACTAAGTAACCTTTCACATGACGTTTTTCTCTCTGACATCCGTGAAAGTAAGTTATTTTGTTAAGGAAACAGTGCTTAACATAGGTTTTGTTCAAATAGCATAACAAGGCCTCATTAACAAGATTGCTTGTCTCATTGCAGAAAAGCCCATGTCTATTTTTTTGTGCACTAGCTGCACTCGTTCATGTGTTTTATTTGTTTTAAGAAAATCATCACAATTCAGCTGCAAACCCTGGTCTTTGTCCTTGAGCACAAACGTAATTTATCTCTAGCATCCTCGGAAAGGGATGCACTTATGTAGTAACATTACAAGGTTAAGAGCGAAAATACCCGTTACCATGTAGATATTATAAATGTACAGAAGTAATTCATTGTTTTCTCATGGTTTTCCATTAATAAAACATAATTTCTTTGTGCAAAAAAACATGTAATTAACAGTGAATGAAAATAATGTGATTGGTGCTGTGCAAATAATATTTTTACTGCTGCCCATGCAAGTAAAATCATGCAATGAATTTGTAAGTTTTTTTGTCTAGAACATTATAAAATACGTTCTATTTGGGGAAGAGACAATTAACTTCTTCAGACTGTTCTGCTTGTTGCTTGGAGAGGGCTAGATGATTGTGGCCCATTCAGTATTTAGGGCTATTTACTAGTAATTTGATTAATTAACAAATGTGCAGTGGCTACTTAATTTCTTAAAGACACATGGTGCATTATTATGATTTCTTTTTATGCTAATTCCCTTGATTCTACTGACTTTTTCTTTCTGTAGCTATATTATTATTTGAAGAAATCTAAAAATACTGAAAACTGGAAAACCATTGTTTTGCTGGTTTTCTTAATAGTCTTGAATGTGTGTTAAAGTTCTGAATTCTCCCATTCCTGCCATACGACTCTCCTTATTAATTAGGGATGAAGCGGCAACATATCCATAACTAGTAGAATGGAATGGCAAGCTCATAGTGAGAAACTAAGAGGAGGTCAAGCGTAGTCTGTTATGTTGCATTTAGTTATTAGGAGCACAGTTCACAGAAGCTTCCTGGCACTACTGGATAAAACAACATAACCATTAAAGAGGGAAAACCGCACCTAAAATAGGGATGGTTAAGACGATAGTCAAAAGAGAAAACATGTTCCTCAAGAGTTTTCTGAATTTAGTGCCACAGCTCTTGGTATGTAAGTGAAAAGGGAGAGAATTTCAGGGCTTTGCACCTCAACAGAGTAGGCCTTGTCCCTGAGATTGATGGACTGCAAGCAGGCAGGATGATATCACTTGAACTTGGAAACAACAAACTAGGGTGAGTCATGGTATATGTGTTGATGATGGTCATTGCATTACACATGAACCACTTTCATACGGGGGCTAATGTATGGAATTGAGGTTTATGGAATGGAGATAGGGTGAAATGAGATTCCTCCTTGTGAACCCAGCTCTAAGCATTTTGGGCCGTTTAAAGATGATACAGGTTTTTCCCAATGATGCAGGGTACACTGAATTTCCATAATCCAGGCGAGATTAAATGAATGCACAATAGCCAGAACATGTAGGTTGCCCAATAAAGTGCAAGATTCGTTTTCTGATTTTATGACTGAGAAAATAATACCTGACAGTTTTTTCCATGAAGATCTAGGATATAATTGTGATCAATGTGAATGCCTATGTTACACACAGATGTGACTAGGGCAAGGCAGTGCTAGAAGTATAATCTCTGTTTTAGTTGGGTAGCTTTAGGAAATTATTGGTTATTCAACATCCTGTTAAAGCCCAGATTTATGGTATTTTATACTGCTAAATATGTCTTTAGAGGTTCCAGAAAAGCTAAATATGAGTTGGAATTTGACCCTCACATTAAGATGTGTCAGAAGGGAAAGGGGTCACATGTAGTTATTAAAAAGGAAAGGTGACAACATAGAACCTTGAGGGATACCGCAGATTGATTTCTGGAAGAGAGATCTGAATCAGAGCTGGAAAGACAACTGATTGAGTCTCTGACAGGAAAGATTGAAGCTGCCTCATAACCTGCCCTGCATAACCAGCCACCTTTAGCCTTTTATAAGTACAGTGTGGTCAATTGTGTGAAAGGCTGCTGTGAGGTCCAGAAGTACCATTGCCAAAAATCCACAGCTAGATTCAAATCATTCATGTCTGATAAAACTGCAAAGTCTGAATCCTACATGAAATAGGCCACTAAGGCCAAATGTTTCAGCAAAGTCTTCTGACTATGAAGTAGAATCCCTCTAAGGTCTTTACGCAGTAATGAAGAAGAAAAACAGGTCTATTAATATTGGTGTTAATTGCGTAGAAGGATGACTTTTTGAGTAGTGTTTTAACAATTGCCTTCTTCAATTCTACAGGAATTTCCCCATTAGCGAGAGAATACTTGAACAATATCATCAGGTCTTTGATCTGATTAGACGGTTGCTACTTTAGGAGTTTTGCTTGCAAAGTTTAGTAGTAACCAGAGGGTGTACCCCTGGAAATAACTGACAGCAAATGATCTTTGGTGAACAAGTGGAATGACCCTAGAAAAATTAAAAGATTTGAAAGGGAGGCTTAACCCATCAGAAAACAGTATCTAGGCATTAATGCTTGTTAATTTTAAGTGTGGTGTTCTTCAAGGATTCACCCTCTCCTTATATCTCTTTACCATCTTTATGAAACCGTTAGCCTCATTAATATGCTCTTTCAGTATCAGAATATAGACCCAAACAGTGGATACTCAACCTTTAATAAGACTGAACATTTCCCCTAGAGACATCTCCTCTTTGCAAAATTATTTTGTAACTGTACAAAACTGGATGGAAGCCCATTGGTTACAATGGAATACAGATAAGACTGAAATCACAATACATGGCAGAAATCAACCCTGTCACCAACTTACCTCCTGTCCTTCTGCCTTTGGTTCATTCCATGCTGTGGCAGGCTGTGTAAAAAGTCCATGAGTTAAAATTGCGTTGTCTTTGCAGATGGAAAGCCAAGTTTCTGCTTTAGTTTCTTCTTGCACCTACCATGAATGCTGCCGTTGTGTTCTTATCACATTATTTCCCCAAAAATGTGCACAACTTTGCATCCATCATAAGGGCCTGAGGAGACACTTGTAATAGTCTATACTTGGGTATGAAGACGTTGCTTTTTCCAGACTCTAGGCTATTTAGAATCAGGTGGCTAGGATTAGAGGCGGAGGCCTGTCGCAATTGCCACACCTTTCAATTTTTCATAAATGTCATTGGCCTCCTGTCTGCTATTTGGTGATGTGTAAATCTCTTTGGATAGTGCACCACCGTTTGTACAGAAATGGTCCTCTCTCCATCTGTCTGTGAAAAAATATGCTTTTTTGCGTGGTCACCCCCATTTTGTGCTGAATTGTATTGCTGGTTTTTAAACCTCAGAATGGAGTACTGCTTTCCAGTGTCCAGCGTATATGCTTTGACCCTTAAAAATCTAAAAATTGGCTGATCCCTGGTAGGCATATTTAACTCTCCTGCAAGGGCATGGCATATGATGTAGAAACCATGCCCACTGCATAGAAGGTTAAAATATCACCTATGTACGGCAGCACTTTGTGTGCCTTCCAATAGTGTGATAAAGGAAACAAGGCTTCAGACCTACCATTGTAACATAACTGTTGCAGTTTAAACCTGCAGTCCGAACTGTCAAAATAACAATTTTTGACAGGGAAAAACCTCCCCTCTAAAAATGAACAACCCACCCCTTTGTAGACCTTGTATTCCACAAGGGAGAGTGAATGGTATTTAAAAGTGGGGCATGTCGAAATTTATTATTACAGTTTTGCTTTGGCGACAAACCCCCTAAAGCTATTTTCACTGTGGAAAGCTTTGGCTATTCTATGGGAATAGCTAGAGTACAGATTTAAATACTAATTCTGCTTTCCTGGGTTCTGGGTCAAGCTGGAGAAATGATTCAACCACTATTTTTAACGTTGATTAAAAATCAAATTCAATGATTACATTTGAATTTTTAATAAACATTTAGGGAAAGTAACTTTTAGAAAGTTAAAATTTCCTTGTCTGAAGCTCCTGGAGGCTAATATGCATTCTAGCAGCACCCTGTGAGTGCCTGGCCTTAATGAAGTGTAAAAACTGCTTACAGATCAGGACAGTGGTGTAGTCCTCATGTCAGGATGGGCTGGATGAAGGGCAATTGATTCCTATCAACTCAGGTAGGGCAGCTGGGGACCGTCCAGGGACTTCTTTAATTTGAAAGCAGCAGAGGTGTAGCCTGTCCATTCATCGTCTAGTGTAAGGGAGAAACCTGGGAGGGGGACTCTTTGATTCCAGGAAACATGGTAGTCCGCTTACCTCTGTACTAGTGGGAAGGGAAGCTGGTCCTATAACCACCTAAGTGTAATTTAAGAGGCGGGGACTGCTTATTTCCTTAAATACACCCCTGACCAGTGCTTAATTTGAGCCGGTGGTTTCTGTTGGTCGGCACTTGATTGTCAACACCAGAACTTATGACAGCTGCCACACGGTAGTGCTGTTTGTATAATTGAAAGATGAACAGAACAGCAACTGTTTATTAATTCTGTATACATTAACATCAAATAATACCTGCCACCAAAGTCATTTTCATAGCTTAAGTGGACAGGAATATTCTGAAATGTCACACTTGTAGCAGTGTGCTGGTTAGTAGTTGTGTAGGTACTGTCATTGACAACACTGGCAGTGACAATGGGTGGGACAAGCTGCGAAGGCCTCCTTAGAAGGACCCTGGCACTTTTTTGAGCAAAATAAGCACTGCCCCTGACTGATATGCAGGCTCACTATAAGGGCAGAAGGCCTGCGCCATCTTGGATTTCCCTTAGACCAGTGCGCTCTGAGTTAGTTTGCAGTAAGGAAAACAGGGTGCCCTGTCAAAGTGGGTAGAGTTGCCCCAGAGAACATTTCCCCTAATAGTTAATTGGTGTCCACAAATCACACCCACTTCCTGGCTATTGAACTGTGCAGAAATGGACCTCACCACCAGCTCCTCCAAACACTTTCTGGACCTGTAGAAAAGAAGAAGGATTGCACCTGCTGTTTGAGACCTTTGAGGAGACCTGAAGGACTTTACCTGCTCCAACCTATACCCAGGGGAAAGAAGTGGACTCCAAAGGTCAGTTGGCTGACCTCTTGTGTGGCTTCAGGGAGATCATAAGCTGATAGAGGTCTTTTTCCTGGAGTGGCCAGTTACAATTGGGAGTGGACTGGACCCTGCTGGGGGCTTTTCCTGGAGTGAGTCCTGATCCCCAAGTGCTGTCCCTCAGGCGCTGGGAGCCTTAGTGGTGTCTAGAAAGACTTATTCTGAAATCTCTGAAAAGTTTGGACTTGAAAAATGTTGGAATTCCAAACCTTCAGAGGACCAGAACGGACCACCCAAGTCAATTTGTCCAAGGTGCAACTTCGCTGGGCAACAAAATCAGGCTTGTTCCTCTCCAAGCTTTTCACTGCCTGAAAATCCAGTGCTGCAGAGGTTCCCTATCCAACTTTGGTGCAAACTTCCCAGATGCTGCCTGCTTACTTGCCCCACTGGGGGAATCTGAGCTGCAAAAAAGAGACGTAGGCCCTCATTATGATATTGGCGATAACGGATCTGCCACACCGGCGATGGCGGACAGACCGCTGCCAGGCCGGCAGTACAGACCACCATACTACTACCACGGCAGTCAACCCACTGATGGAAATCAAGCCAGTTTGCCGACAGTACCGCCATTGCGGCCACACCGCTACCGATGGCGGTAGCCATCCCCAAGCTGGCAGTAGCCACTACATCGCCCACCCTAATACGACACTGCAAACTACCACGATTTCCGGGGCGGGACGGCTGCTACCCAAAGCCTGGCAGAAACAGCAAGTACAAAAGGACCCACTCACCTCCAGGGTTGCAGACGACTCTGCCATGGAACGCCACATTGCAATCTTCCCAGTGCTCTTTCTCGCCTTTCTCCTCTATGACCGCCAACACTGATGCCATTGGTAGGTACACCTGTAGAGCACACAAGGGGAGAAGGGGAGAGTGACACACCCACACACACCATACACACCATGCACAAACTCCAGTGCGCACACACGTGCACACACGCATCACAACACCCGTACCGAGACACACACAGAACACATTCACGCCAAACACACATGTCACATACACACACCCCGAATCACAACTACACAGCCACACCAATAGCTCCAACAAGCAGAGACACACAAACCAATGCAAAGGCACAACACTACATACACCGCCCAAATACAAGAAAGAACAGTGAATCTGAAAGAAAAAATGCCTTGAAATGCACAATGTACAGCACATGATAGATAGATGGAAACTCATCAGAGAACAAAAATACTCGACAACTATATGTGAAGTAAAAGAACAGGAATCATGTATGGGAAACAATAACATATAAATGGCAAATGCAGGTGAACGAGGTCATAAAGCATCAAGGCCCGTAGGCCAGTCAAAAGTCCAATGGGCCCAACTGTGCCTGTCAAAGGCCCCACCTTGACTCCTGACAGCCTAATTGCCTCCACAAGGTAGGGGCATCAATTTGGCAGGCAGGCACCTCAAGGGTCTGGAGGTGGTGGTTTGGGAGGGGTGTCCTTGGGCTTTGGCTTGGGAGGGGGTGGGGGTTTCACCCTTGCTCTTGATGGAGGGGCAGGGGCCTTGGAACCATGTTTTGAGGCAGCTTTCTTCTTGGGGACAGGGGACGGCTTCTTCTTGGGTGGAGGGGCAGCAGAGATAGAAGGGGGGTCACAGGAAGACTTGGAGGTGGAGGGACTTGGCTTGGCGAGGAAACCATAAGGGTGAGGGGCAACACAGGGTGGGAAAGGGTCAGGGAACAGGTCAAGGCAGGAAAGAAAAAGCTTCTTAGGAACAAGGGGGGAGTGGATTGGGAAACAGGTCTGGGAGTGGAGGTAAAGGGAGTGATCATAGGACGTGTAGGTGTGCTGGATATGGGTGAAGATATATGCAGAGTATGTATGTGTGAGGTGGAGGAATGCTGAGTGTCTGAGTGCGGGCGTTTATGTGTGCTTGGAGGAGGGGTGGAAGAGAGGGTGGGAGTGAACAGACAGATTGTGTGGATGATTGTTGGGGTGGTGTCTGCATGTAAGGTGGTTGTGCTGGTTGTGGTGAGTGCAGATGTGGTGCATGGGGTGCATGTATGAGTGTCTGCTGTTGTGGTGACTGCGGGACTGGGAGTGTGGATGCAGTGCTGGCAGGTGTGGGTGGTGTTGTGACAGCAAGTGAGAAGGTACTGGGGGAGACAGAGGAGGTAGTGGCTGATGTTGTGTCTGCTTTTGTGTGTTGAGTGTGTGCATGCTTATGATGGGATTTGTGATGGCTGTGTTTGTCTTTGCGTACCTTATCTGTTGATTTGGGTGAGTGCTTGTCTGTATATGTGGCTTGGCTAGGAGAGGGGAGAGGGCTTTGGGATGGGGCACAGGTAGCAGGAGGGAGGACGGAAGTACTAAGGACACTGGCTGCTGTCGATGAAGAGGCCAGAGCCTGAAATGATCTCTGTAGGCCAGTCAAGGCACCGTGAATTCCCTCCTGTATGTCCATGTGAAGTCCAAAAATGTGTCACTGTAAAAATGCCACGAACACCTGTTGCTCAGATGCTACTTCTGTTGTCAGCACAACTGTATCCTACCTACATTAACTGTCATACCTACAGCTAACACACCTATCCAGTCCATTGCAAACTGTACAGGACATGTACAATGTCACTCACCCTCTTGTGGCTGCTGTGTTGCCCTCAAGAGCCCATGCAGCTCCTGGTAGGCCACCGCCAGTATGAGGGCCATGAGGGGGTCAGTGTCCAACGGGCACCCCTTCCTCATTGGGAGGCCGTCCCCAAATGTGCCTCTGCGGTCTTCTGGGCCCAGCATCTCAGGTACTCCCACCGCTTCCTGCAGTGTGTGCTCCCTGGGTATGGACCCCCAGGGTCCGCACTTCCTTGGCGATGGCTTTCCACAAACCCTTCTTCTGATGGGCGCTGACCTGCATGGGAGACACAGAAGGAAAGGCACATTAACATAGGCACAACAACCTACGACATTCATAGGCCTACCAACAGTACACAAATCAGCATCGTACACAACTTTACACTTCCACAACATTCCTTGCAGTCATATCCGTAGGTATGCCCTCCAGTGTAACATCCTGCATTCACGTACTATTACACACTTACATACCCATGTAGCAACATACATAACCATTATGCGACCTACCTGCTATTCTGGAGCCCCATACAGCTTTGTGTACAGGGGTAGGACCCTGTCCACAAGTTTCTCCAGTTCTTCCGAGATGAAAGTGGGGGCCCTATCCCCTGTAACATGCGCCATCGTGGCCCCAGGAACACGACACAGCAGCACACTCAGTGGAGGTCTTAATGGCTGGAGAGTAAGGTGTCAAGTGAGATACACTGTAGAAAATGGCGGTCACGACCGCAGCGGTCTGCACTGTCACCGCCGGCGGTAGTCGTCATTGGTCCCTGTATGCCATAGACATCAATGTTAACCAATAAAGAGTTGCACGGCGGTTCCGACCGCCTACCGCCATGACGGCATACCCCGGTGGAATTATCTCACTGACATCTGTCCCCTGCATGGAGGATAGGCAGCAGCCATTTTGCAAAACAACTGTAACAAATGCATTAATTAATTAAGTCACTACTCATTTCCAACATGGACATGTGATGAGTTACGCCCTGGAAAAGTGTTAAGTGCAATTAGGCAGCATGAACTTGGAGCGTTCCCATATTCTGGTAATGACAACATGATATTGTGGGAATGCTCTTACATATTGATGGTGACTGTAGAGTAGCAGTGACAGACAAGCATCTCACTATTGTCATCCATTGTAAGTCCCAGATGTATGTGAAACTGACATGGGAATTACAACGCCTCTGCACATTGAAGTCTGCTTTGCATGCAACAAGTGGCAGCATATGTGATTTTGATTCACCGTTTCTCACCCTGCAGTAGAATGCATGAATAGTAATCGTTGACATACTTGTGTTGTATGCCATGTGTAGATGCCGACCACTGTGGAGGGTGAGACGTGCATCTGTGTACCGGCCCCTGGTTGACTTGGCAACAATGGAAGAACACCACATCATCACCCACTATCAACTGGACCATGCTAGAATCAGGGTGCTGTGCCCCCAGTTGCAGTCTGATCTGCTGCCAGACATTCGACAACCTACAGCCATTCCTCCAACTGTGCAGGTGGTCTCCATCCTCCATTTCTTGGCCACTGGCTCATTCCAGGGGATAGTGGGAATGGCAACAGGCATGTCTGAACCTTTGTTCAGCAATGTTTTAGGGAAAGTCTTGTCCGCCTTAGTCAGACATATGGACAGCTACATTCAGTTTTCTAAACCTGTGAATATGCCCAGTGTGAAGGCTGATTTATATGCATTGGGACATATCCCTCATGTGATTGGGGCCATAGATGGCACACACATTGCATCAATAACACTCAGGGCTGATGAGCAAGTGTACAGGAACCGTAAGGGCTTTCACTCCATGAATGTGCACATGGTCTGCTTAGCTGACCAGTACAACTCCTGGCTGACTGCAAGGTTTCCAGGTTCTGTCCATGATTCGTACATGCTCAGGAATAGCAGTGTCCCACCTTTGATGGCACCTCTGCAACAATTGAGGACCTACCTCATCGGTGAGTATGATGAGTGTATATGTCATCACTGTTACCCCAGCTTTACTACTCAGTCTGTATGTGACATTGTGGAATGTAAATGTTGGTTTACCCTATCCACAGGTGATTCAAGTTATCCCATTCTCTCCTGGCTACTGACACCGGTGAAGAATCCAAGGACCAGGGCTGAAGAACACTACAATGAGGCTCTTGGGAGGACAAGAAGGGTGGTAGAAAGGACATTTGATCTCCTGAAGGCAAGGTCCAGATGTCTGCACATCTCTGCGGGTTACCTGCAGTACTCACCACAGAAGGTGTGCCAGATTGCAGTGGCCTGCTGCATGCTCCACAATCTGGCACTAAGGAGGATCATCCCATTTCTGGAGGAGGTAGGAGTTGAGGACAATCCGGTGGCAGAGGAGGGAGGAAACACGAGTGACGAAGATGGGGATGAGGAAGATGTAGGCACAAGAAAAGATCTCATCCAGCAGTGCTTCAGCTAAGCTTCGGGTAGGTACTTCTCTACATTTGACATGTCACATGTTGGTGTACAGATTGGGTGTACTTTATTATCCATCCCTGATATCAGAAGGTGTTGACCCCATTTGGGTTTCAGATGAGTGTATACAGGAGTGGTCTGACAAGTAGGTCTACAGTGCCACTGTGATGTTGGCTCGTCCATCTGTCTGGGTTACATATAGTTCTGACATCCTATCTACTTCTTCACACATTTGTGACTTCTCCATTCTGGAATCACATTTTCATTGGCATAGTTTGCACCTTCTTGTAACTGCAAGTGCTGTCAATACTTGGCATCCAAGGGTGTGAGCTGTGTAGTACTCAGGTCATTGCTGTTAGATGCAACGAGTAACTAGTCACATTGTAGCTGAATAGGGTTGGGGTCATGTGTGCAATAGCTTTGGATTGTCTATCAGTGTGTGGACCTACAATGTGAATCGTTTAACCATCATGATGTGCTGGTACATACCGTTGGCAAAAGTGAACATAATGTGTGTTGAACATTCAGTGCTATCAATTGCAGATGTACTATGGATGATGTATGACCACTCTTCCCACCCAGCCTGCTACCTGAGGACCTAGGGTTGTGTGGACACTGACTTTGCCGCAGGAAGCCGGTTTTGGGAGTCAGTTTCTGTGACATGTCACACATTTGTTGCAATTTTACAATGAGTAAACGCATAACACCAAAACGTGTGTCAAAGTGCATTTATTGTGTATACCAAAGGGTGGAAAAGGTGCAAAGCAGTGGGACAATGGTGATCGATTCCATCAGTCTGTAAGGCCCAACAGTTTGTAGTACAGGTCCATTATCCATGTGGCATTTGGAGATGGGGCTATGACAGTAGGAAGTGAACAAGGTGTCTCAGTGGCACACAAAGGAGACAGTTCTTGAGAGGCTCATTTCCTGGCATTGGGGTTGGTCTTGGCTTCTGTCCCTGCAGGATGTCTGGGTCTGTGACCATGTTTGCGTTGGGGTTCCTCAGCAATAGGGGGTGGCTCAGTGGTAGCTTGTGAGTCCTCGGTCATAACCATCATCCCACTAGCTGCAGCATATGTAGAGGGCTGGTCAGTAGGTTGGCTAGTGGAAGGGGCCTGGTGGTAGGTAGAAGACTCACACAGGACTGTAACGAGCTCCTGCATCAAGCCTTTCATGGAGCCCATGGTGGCACTGAGGGCATGGCACTTCTGCATTGCCTTCTGATGGTACTCCCTCTGCTGGCTCAGGTTTTCTCCCAGCAGGTCTAATAACTGGCCCATCTTGTCCTGGGATTTGTTGTATGCTCCCAGGACTTGTGCTATAGCCTCATGGGCACGTGGCTTTCTGGGTTTCCCCGCCCTGTGACCCCTAGGTGCACTCCCACTGGCCCTAGTCCCCTGTACCTATGTCTTCTGCACGGTGTGCCCAGTCCAACTTACACCAGGATCTTTTTCATCTTGTGTGATGGGTGCTGACTCAGGTCCCTGTACAGATGGGCACACTGTGGATTGACGTGGGGGGGCTCCATGGTGTCCTGGGTGAGGCTGGTGGAGGTGGACTACACAGAGAGCCCAGATGGGCCAGGTAGGTCTTCCAGTTCTAGACATCCTGTGTCGCTGTCATCACTGGGGTCTTCATCAGGTCGGGGACTGGCTGTAAGTGGCACTGGTTGTCTGACGACATTCTCCGTGGCACCTGTGGATGACAGGGATTGTTATTCGTATCTGCTTGATGTACTTTACAGGGGCTGCAGGGTGAGTGCTCTGTGTCATGCTTCGGGACTCAGCTGTAGTTGTGCGAGGGGAATGTGCGTTGTTAGGTGGCTACAGGGTGATGCATTGTGGGAGTCGTAGTGCTTCATGCTGTACATGCATTCGGTGCATTTTGGAGTGTGCACTTTGAGATTTGTGTTAGTGGGGTAGGGTGGGCATGCAGGGTATGGGGATGCATGCATTACAGGTATACTTCATACAAGGGTATAGGTGACTTCCCAATTTCCAGACCTCCGGGGATTCCACTGAGACCCTCAGGGTGCAGGATCGCCAAGACCTTCTCCTCCCATGATGTGAGCTCCAGGGGAGGTGGTGGGGGCCCAGCACCAGTTTTCATGAGGGTGATTTGGTTTCTGGACGCCATGGAGTGGACCTTCCCCCTCAGGTCGTTCCACCTCTTGCGTTCCACCTCTTGCGTATGTCGTCCTTTGTATGTGTGTGGCATCTCACTGAGTTCACCTTGTCGATGATCCTCCGCCATAACTCCATCATCTTTGCCAGTGACGTTTGCTGGACTTGTGCCCCGAACAGCTGTGGCTCTACCCTGATGATTTCATCCACCATGGTCCTTAATTCGTCATAGGTGAAACGGGGGTTCTTTTGTCAGGACATGGTGAGTGTAACGTGTGTGTGAGTGTTAAATATATAAGTGAAGTGTGATGCGTGAGAGGTGTGCAGGTATCTGTGATGTCTGTGTGCAGTGCAGACTTCAGCGTGGATGTGCAATGTCTGTGAGTCGTTTGTCGTGGCAAGGGGTTGTGGGTTGTGTGTGTGTTTTATAGGGGGGGTGTTGTGTGTGTATGTGTTTCAGGTGTGGGGTATTCAAATTGGCCTAAGTGGTGTTGTGATGCAGTGGAGGTTCCATCTTGGCCGCCGCGATCCTGACCACCCACGGATTACCTCTGCGCTATCTTCGCTGTGCTGATTTGTGGGTCGTATTAGGGGGCACAGTCTGGTTCGGCCATGGCGGTGTGGGTGGTGGCTCTGCATCTCTGCCGCCGTCATTCGGCTTGACGGTGTCAGTTTTGTGCTGTTATGTTTTTATGTATCGTAATTGGGCAGGCGGCTTGCCAATGCAGTCTTTTGGCAGCACGGCGGTCTTCGGGACAGACCGCCAATGTCATGATGAGGGCGTAAGTTTGGAAATCTTGCCCGAGCAAACACACCAAAAGTATCTGCTGACATAAAGGACTTTCCTGGGCACAAAATATGACTTTTCCCACTCTGATCTATTCCTGCCAAAACTAGTGGGTTCAGCGGGACCTTGCTGAAAGCCTATCTGACTTTGAAGGGACTTTGTTGTATACATTCTGCTGCTTTGCCCTGATGGAGGATTTTGACTTGCATTTCTGAGACTAAGTCAGAAGATAAAATCTTTGACCAGGACAAACCTGCTTGGTATATCTAACCCACACTCACTATTGCAATTATCTTGTAATTGAGCCTAAGTCCTATTTACCCATGATCAGTGCTTTCTGTTGATGCTTTACATTCTTGCCTCTTTTTCTTCTCCATCTTTTTCTCCATATTTAAAAGTCCATGTATTTAGTTCTTCACATTGGATTGTTGTTGTTTTGGTGTTGTTTGTTTTTTAAAATGTTCTCTTTCAATTAGAGTGGGGATTTTATTATGTTGTGTTTTTTACTTTTTATCTATTTTGGTACTCCTAAATGCTATACACATTTTCTCTAATTTAAGCCTGACTGCTCTGTGCCATAGCTACCAGGGATTGATCTCAGGTTTAATTGTTGAAACCTTGTGTTGGAACTAATAAGTTAGTTTCTTTATTAATTGTGGAGGACTACCATCCATCGTAATTCATAATTCACTTTCTGACACTGTCTACATACACTCCTGTCTGATTCTTTTGCTCTGTTTGCTGGGTTAGTTTAAGCATTCTTCCTTTCAGTTGAAGACGCTATAGTGGCAAGGCGTTTTATGTTCAAGCCCCTCACTTTTGAAATCTTCTCCCACATAACATTAACAAACCATGTGCAGTTTATAAAAAACCCTAAAATCTGGCTCTTCCACCTTTATATTTTCTGATTTGTTTTACATCTAGTCCCACACTGTCTCATCTTGCTGCACTTGAGCACCAAGAGATTCTATGGGCGATAAGGTGCTTTCGAAATATAATTAACCTAACAGCAATGGCTTGATCAGAAAAAAGTGAGGAACCTGGAGCAAGAATCTATGAAGTGAAGCTTTCCAGCAGTTTGAGCTAATCTCTAAGACACAGGCCCGCATATTTCGAGACTTAGGTTTATCTGGAAAAAGCCTTTTTGATTTATGGTAACTAGTATTATGATACATAATACAACTTATTTAGCAACAGTATGCTTTATTGAAACTAAGATGATGAGAAGTGATCCACAATTAATAAAAGCATGTTTAGACATTTGTAAAGCTATTAGTTTTTCTAAACAATGTTGTAAAACCTTTTTTACATTTTGGATTGAAAGACACCCCTCTGCCGGAGTTATAGGATCAACAGTTGGAAGTGAACCTGTTTGATTCAGACAAGAATCCAAAATAACTTTGAAATGAAAAGAGGATATGTCAGGGATATAGCATGGGGTATCTCCGCAGATAGAGACTGAAGCTCATCTAAGTTACTTAATGTTGGAACAGGAAAGGTTTCATGCATGGTGGGAGAGAGCGTGCACCCCTGCCCTACATCTCTCATAGTATCTGATGATTTTAGATTTTTGTGCCTTGGCGCCCACGACAACCATGCATGTGCACTTACGGTACACGTGACATGGAATGCAGCTGGAGTGGGGCCATTCTTGAAGAGCACATGATGTACACCCGCCTGTACTGAGAATAACTGTTGTCAGATCACTGGGCTGTGGAGGACTGATAATGGTGGCAGCAACAGATTATAATCACAGGACAGGCCTTTTTACCTATATCCTGCCATGGAGATTTGTCTACTGGCCTCCCCTGTTTTAAATGGGTCTTTCATTCCCTTGCAACCGTATCCTTCTTTCCATCCATCTGAGACATGGATGGCACAGGTATGTTTTCAAATCGGTATGTGCAGTAAGATGTGCGTGGAATGGATGTGGTGTGTCATATCGTGACAGCTCAGGAACCCATTTTGGTTTTCTCTACATAAGCGGTAAACAAGATGATGTTTGAAGAGAACCTACTAGATAGCAGTGTGAATTGCGGGGCTTCTCCAATTCATTCCTAGGATCACTTGTAGTCTATCAGACTCCAGGGTTTATTGGACAGGGTACAGGATATTTCCTTGTAGTTTAGAGAAAGTCATTTCCCTCTTCGTGATCCATTCTTCCCCAACAGTACTTCCGTCATTGGGTTCAGAGATAGTGGAGTGAGGAATTCTCACCCTCCTTTGTGCCTTTGTTTTGCGCCTTCTCTGACAGGCGACTCCCAAACTTTGCCCCAGGTTTCTGCTGATACTTTTAGACAAAGTCTATGGCTAGACCAGAATACCTAAAAGCCTTAAGCTGCCTGAATTAAGCACAGTCACTGGCCTTAAAAACTACCAGCCAGTGGGCCAAACTTTCTGTACCAGAACTTGAGAAACTCTGCTGCACTCCAGGGTTGCAGTTGGTTACTGCCAACTTCCCTCTATCAGGTTTGGGAACTGGAACATGGAAGTTTTGTATCCTGACAAGAGTGCCTTGGTTCTCCCTTGTGCAAAGAAACTGACGGTTACAGAGGGGTGCTGGGGGTTGCACGAAGAAGACATCACATAGCAGAGGAGGGCAGTGAGCATCTGAGGTCGGAGGAGGCGAGCAGAACTCGTTTCAACCCAGGGAAATATCTGCATTACAAGGACATGAGGCCTTGACACCCAGTTCTCCCTGCAGCATGCCTAGAATCTGAAGCACCTGTGATGGCTTGGCAGCCCGGGACAGTGCAAATGCAACCCATGGTTTCTTCTAATGAAACAAATTGCCTGTGACTGTGTGGCGCCTGAAGAATTGAGACCACATTTAGGCAGTTGCATCAATAGAATCCAGAGAACATAGAGAAGGTGGACGCTACATGCAGATCGCATATCACAAACAGTGGTTTTCACTGATCTCCGGAAGAACAGCCCATTAACCCATGGAGGACTCTTCATGTTCTTTGGCTGCTGGATTTGTGTTTCAGCCTGAGGAAGAACTATTTGTGAAGACCCACCAGACCCTGAGCTGCATCGGTAGAGCAAGACCTTCATCACTCTTGTGCACATGCTGACCCACCTCTTCAGCTACGGTGGGCACCTTTAAACTAAATGTGAGGCTGCAGACTCCACCCGCATCTCTCATCCTGGGACCAAATTAGTGTGTCTACTTTCATCTCACTAACCATTTCCTAACTCACTTAGACCCCATTAATGGTCACACCTAACTCCTGCTAATCTAATCTACCCCAAAGAAACTGATGTAAATGGATGGAATAATTTCCTTGGGAGCACAAGACTAATCTCATTACCCAAAGTACTAAAAAACCAATAGCTTAATCACTAACCTTGGGTTCCAGAGTAGCTTGCTACTCACCGGAAAGCCCTTAAACACATAGGCAGGGGTAACAATTGATATATTAATCCAGTAACAATGAAATACAAAAATCTATTGGATGTTTTAATGGTTGTAGCAAGTTTGCACAATCTTTATGTGTAGGATTGTATATTTTATTCAACAGGCAAAACTCTAATTGTATTTGAATAGCTCTTCATACCCACTGCAAAGCACATTGTCAGAAGTATATTAGACCATAGTGTGAGGAAGTGCTTGGTTGGAAGGATGTTGTATGTGCTATCTGGCTTAGTTGGTAAGCATGTTGTTGTCATGAATAAGTGACCAAAGGGATGTCTTATTCTTTTAGGCTTGTGGTGCTTAAGTGTTGTGGCGGAAAAAGGGTAGGATAGAGTGAGGGCAGTTTACATTGATGAGCTGCCATGAGTTATTCGGCAGGTCCCTTCTAAGGTTTTTATGTGTTCAACTGCAAAACTTGATGTGCTTTTTGCTGCAGTTAGAGGCAGTTGTTTTGTATAATCATGGGGGGGGGGACTAGAGAGAATGAGTTAGAGCAATTAGTGTTGTAAATTCCTAACTGGACTTTTCTTGCCATATAAATTGAAAATGAAAAGTAAAACTGTTGACATAAGCAAGCCGATTCAAATCGCCACGGCCCCCATGAGCGAGAGCGTGACGGAGAGACACAAAAGGAAAAGGAAGCTCACTCATACGTATCGGCAAACGTGCAATTATCCACGTAACAGGGTCGATGGCCAAGGAAGTAAAAAAACTGCCCCAAGGAGAGGCTGACGTAAAGCATTTACCAATGATAACAAAGGATTTTTGAAAGGCAAGCCCATGAACGAGTGATAGCGATGGGCTTACGGTGGGCGTGGTTAAGAGCCCACTGATAGATTACAACAGGCCCAAGAGCTTGCACGCTCGACCTAAAAAGTAGAGCGATTACCTGAGATGGGATGATTTACGTGCCATCTCTGTTGCAGGCTTTTGTTGTTGAATTGTTAAACAGTGGGTACCCGTGGGGGAAAAGGGGTGGTAGGGTAGTTTGAGATGAATTGTTTTGAAGTCATCAAAGTTGCCACCTGGTTGGATTATAATCATAGTTTATGTTTTGCAGCATCAGTCGTACTGACAAGTGGCAGATTGCTTCGCGTGTAGGAAGCATGATTTTTCAGTATTGTGTGGATTATTTTAGGGAGTTGATGGTGGGCTTTTTAATGCATAGGCATGCCATATAGCCTTCCTGACTACAGGCTTTCTTGGTATCATTTTTTCTGCTGGTCGAATATGGAATAGGAGATATGTTACGATCTGCCTGGAACTGCTGTTATAATTAGGACTGCCCAGAAAATAATATACCCAGTTTTCGATCTGCACTTATGGCAGCAGGCCACGGTAGTGTACCTTTTATGGTATTTTCTGTAGATTTTCCAGTTCCTGGCCTCATTGTTGTGTCTGTCTTGCAGCACTCTTGAGCGGAGTGCTTTGATCTGATGTTGAAGTTGCTTAGTTTTTCAGAGCCAAGGAGCAAAGCAGTTCCTATAAACTTACTTTGGTAGGACTCAGGCCTTCCTTTCTGAGCTTCAGGTGGGCTTGTACACTTGCTGGAGGAGTTCCAAAATGATACAGTCGGCATTGACAATGCTGTTCCCCCAATGGCCCTTTTCTTTGGGATGGGATTGTTAGTCAGAGTGATTTTCTTGAGCAAAGTGTACTGTTCTCTACATAGCTCAAATCTAGCATGCTGATATTCCCTTGGGAGGCCCTGTTGGTGATGCACACTGCTTTAAAGGCCCAGCATCTGACTTTCAGTAGCAAGTGCAATGCATGAAGCACCAGTGTTAATCACTTAAATGGAGGTGCAATAACTGTCTTCCTCTGATGTTTTGGATTCTTTGCACTTTGTGGGGTATGAATCAGGGTGTTGCTAGATAGTGGTAATTTGTATAGTCTACCCATAACATCATGAGAGTGAGGATAGCCTGCAGTTTCTCTGGGTATCCCAAATGTGAGGGAAGATGTGTTGAGGTGTCCGCGTAGCATAGAATCCACTTGTTGTCACTTCACTCATATTTGGAATCAGGCCAAATTTCTGTTAATTCTGATGTTTTTACCTTCCTAGATGTCACTGGTGGAGTCCTAAGAGATTCATTGGGCCAGACTTTTGTAAGTTGGCAATTACTCCTTTGTCCATATGTCATGATCTCAGATTTGGAAGAATTAAATTTAAGATGGTTTACTATTATCTATTCAGTTACGGCACAGGGACACTGGTTAATTCTAAATATATCTATGATTAAGAGTTTTCCATTTTTAACACAATCTGTGTATCTTCTGCATAGTTGTAACATGTTGTAATATTTTCAGTTGAATAAGTTTGTCAAGTCAGATGATGGGGGGGGGTAGAGGTTGGGGACAGTGTGTGTCATGGCTGGAATGTGTGGTCCAGGACATTATTGAAACACTTGTAAAACTGTACGTCTTTAGTTATTTGTTTGTTTGTTAAAATACATTTTGGTGAGATATGTATAAAGTTTTGAGAGGTTATGTTTTTTCCAGTGTCTGTTATTACTATTGCTCTGAGAGTTTTCTGTTGATGATCACCTGCTTGGGAGTTTGAAATGGAAAGAGATGATGTGGCCACAATATAGTTCATAGAATGTATTTTATACTTTTATGACAATACTTTTAGAGAACTACCCCATGGATTGCTCTAGAGTCTTCTCAGTTGGGGTCCCTCAGAAGGAAAATACAAGGTTTGAGGTAAGTGTGAGCAATACAATTAAAAATAAGTATTTCCTCATCTTATTTCTGTGGCGCTTCTTCCTTTCTCTCTTTCAAAAGGAAGTGAATTACTTTGGAATTTATCAACTTCTTAGCTTAGTCATGTATTGATTTTCCCTTTTGTATTCTGTGTAGGAAAAACAAAAAGACAAATTTACCCAGAATGTAAATAATTGTTGAAGTCACCAAAACCTCTTTACCTCTTGGTATAGTGCCACCTAGATGTATAAAAACAGCATATATCTCCCACGAATATTGAATGTGTGGTAATGGTGCAATCACTCTCTCTTGCTACATATTCATATTACAGGGCGAATTTCCCTTTGCAACGCCCTGTCTTCTTATAATTTTCAGGTTGTCCTTTTTAGGTCTCGCCTAGGCAGCGCATGAGCGCTGACTCTGCAAGACATGCTGTAATCTACAGTGTGGGCTTCAAGCCCTGCCCATCTTTTTCATTGGGTTCTTTCATTGTCATTCATAAATGTCTGCCTTTCCTTGGTTAATTTGCTTAGTAGTCCCCCCTTTTTCTACTTTTGTAACCTCCAATGAGGATTTTTCTTGTTACATGTGCTCTGACTCTTCATGTTATTTACGATGCTTTGTGAGCACAATTCTTTGGGGGTGTATGTTCGAGCTGCGACAACAACACACTTCCTTGAGCACAATTGATTTTTTTTGTTTTGTGCCTTTAAGCTGTTCATTCTACGTTCTCCGTTTCTCATCTCACGTTATTATATATCAAAAGGGAAACATGAGACTCACAGTACTTTTGCAACCTTTTATTTGCTCAGGTACTTTCATGCACACACATTGTGATCTGCTTTCTTCTTGCCCCTGCTCCCACTCCCGCAGATTAGCAGTTTGGTTTTCTCTGCGCTTCTCTACTTTGTAGTGTTTGTGCTTGCTGGCAAACAGTGAAGCTCTCAGGATCGGCTCCCCACCTGTATGCCGCGGCTCTGCTTGACCACTCTACGGACGCACACCAGACCGGGAAGCCATGCCCCTTTCACCTCCAGTAAGTTTTTCTCAACAGTGCCTTCAGCCCTCTATACTTACCATGCAGCCCTGATCTCGCTACATCTGCCTAAGGTGCCCACATCAATCAATGCTTTGTGCCTCCTGTCATTTTACACTGACTTAGGTGCTGCAAAGGTGAGCGAGTCAGCAAATGCACAGACCAAGCCAGGAGCCCTGCCCAGCTCTGAGAGCTCTAACACAACCCTGGACATAAAAAGATTTTGCTTGCAAATCACACAAAGAATGGACAATACTGTGCAATTTAGGGTCAACTCAGTGCAAACAACAGGAAGGGGAAGAGTAGCGGCGCACATTCTGAGCAGGAAATTAACCCCACACTTGGACCACTCTAATTCGTGCAATAATACATACACTTCCATTAATAAAATTACAACTGCTATGTGTTTTTGCATTTTGCTGTGGGACTATTTGGCCACAGTTTTATTACATGCATGGACTCTTACGTTACATCATTGACCTCATAAATCACAGTAGTCAGCCATAAATTAGAACGACAAGGCCATAAAACATTATTACAGTGTCATAACGCATTCTGAGTGCCACCCATCGTTCTTGACAGGATCATAAATCGTAATTAATAGACGGGTCATAAATCACAGTCAATAGGTGATGACAGGTCAAACATTATCTCTGCCATGTATAAATCATTTTTGACAGGATCTTAAAACTCCGCTGCACAACAGGTCATAAACATCAACAACATCAGCAGTTGACATGTCCTATATCATCTCTGCTGTATATCAATCAAGTCCTTGTTATTTGCTCGTCATATTTCTGACACCTTTTGTTGTTGAGGCCATCCTCCATGCTACTTTTTGAGGTCCTAAAGTTTTGTTAGTCTTATGTTGGTTCTTTCTCTGATTGTGAGTGGGGTAGCCTCTTACTGCTGTTAGGCTCAACTCGCTACCTTGTCTGTCCATTTTGTGTCCTGCCAACCGGCAGGTCTGGGCTACGAGTGCTGTGCTCCACTTACTCCCCCGTCAGCCTACTAAACCTGCTGTAAAGCATCCCAATGTAAGTATCCTTACTCCGGTATACCGCTCTCCAGTGTGCCTGTTTTACCAACCAATCTACCCTTTTTACCGCCACACCACCTGTGGGGCGCATGTCCTCAGGCGGCTCCCCCTTTTTGTCCTTTGCTCCGTCTTCCTCCTTTCAATGCCATCCTCTGCTTCCTGCCTGACTCTCGAAAGTGTAGCTCAGCAACCCGGCCGTCAGTCCTCCCAAGGATCACTGATATGGCAATGCATTCCTTGCTGTTTTTGCCACCCTGGCGGAGGTCTCCCAACCTTTGCCTTCTCTTGTGAGTTGGTACTCATTAGCTCAGATTAACTCAATGCCTCCAGGACCCTTGGTGCTGGGGCACCTTGTCCTGGCCTCAGCCAGACTGTTGTATTCTGTCTGGTGACTGGTAATTGTTCAGCCGGAGACCCTTACATGCCTGGCTAAGCTGTCTAACCAAGGGGCCCCAGGCCCCTGGTAAAACCGGCTGTCCGCACGGCGGAATACAACCTGCAAAATGCGGCACTAGGGACCGTAGCCCCTGCTTATCGGAAGTAGCTGTGTTCGGTCTCCCTTTCAGTTACTTCTACAGACCTATTTTTGCCTCACCCCTATGAGTTTTATTAGGGACCTTTCTCAACTGCCCAGGTGTACCAATATTAGAGGGTTGGACCACCCCCGGTTAAGCTGCCAGGCCCGAGTGCAGTGCACGCGATCCAAGCCTTTGTTAATATTGCATTACAGGAGACATCGATGATATCTGTGATACTGCCTACTCTTTCTCCTTGTTGCTCCCTTTCTGCTCATCTCGCCCTATTCAGTGAGGGCTAGGGGTATTTATCCCTGTGGGTGAGATAAGCCTTCAGTGGCCAGGTCATTCCTGTTAGTGCGATTGATCATTTGGGGACTGTTACATATAGCATGCAATATCGCTAGTCCTGTTTTAATCTGTAGTGACTACCATGACATTTTTGGTATTAAGTCATGGCTTGGATTGATAGGACACTGCCCAGGGCTGGCTTCAGAAATGGTGGCGCCTTCCGACCTCCAATGACTTGCTTCTTCGTCGCTACCACTGCTTGTAACCCAGTAGGGTGCCAGAGCCCTGCAGTCATGCATGTCATATAGAGACAATAGATCCTAAATCTATAAATCTGTGTATAGAAACTGTTACATAAGATCAAGAAGGAAACCCCAATGTGTAGGACACATTCTTTCTCCGTATGCCATCGTACTTAAAGAGTGTCAGGGAAAGCACTAGCTCATGATTCAAAGTTACACTCTTAATAGAGATGGCTGTACCCAAACGGATGTATTTATCCCTACCAACCTTTCTTCGCAATCTAGAGATCGTTATCGACTGGGAAAGTTCTAAAGTTCTAACCTATACCTTGCAGTGTGCATGCCGCCCTTTCTTGGTGTCTCGGCTACCCTACTCTGGATATCCCTAAACAATGACTGATGGATCCCTGTCAAGTCATCAGCAGTTACTCACCCATTATCTGGTGAAAGCCATTAAGTAGAATCGAGCCCTGGAATAGCAACATTAGCCAACATTAGCCGTGGCTGAAGGAGGGTGAAGTGTGTCGGGCTCCCTCGGTTATTTTCCCCGCACATACCAAATGGGCTCTGCTCCATCCTCACAGCTATGCATGGGCATTCTCGGATCCTCTTTGGCCTCTCAGTGTGTTGTTTCCACTCGCAGATGTCATATATGAAAGAGAAACAGGAGGAACAGTCAGACACATGTTTTTGAGGAGCGATGCAGCACCAAACCGAAAAAAACACCTGCTTAATTAATGTCAAGACCACTCACCCAGGTAATTACAACTGTCTGCTTCCGTTAACTTCTTCAGGGTGGCCCGTGGGCATGTGCATAAGCATGCAGACGTTCCGCTGAACAGAATGGTATGGCTGAAAATATACCCTACATATCTGCAAATTTCCTTGCAATGTTAAATGGTGCTTGTAAGCACGGTATTTTACAGTTGTTGTGTTTAATGCCCCTAGATTTAATTGGAGATGCCCAGCATAACACAGCATTACATGGGGAAATCTCCTGGTGCTAACAAGACTGCGGTTAACCTGAAATTGTAAGCATAACACCTCATGTTCCACACTAGAGCTTCTGTCAGAGTGCTCATACGCCCCCTAGCAGCTGCCTCTTCACTGTGCAGCTGTGCCTGGACTGTGCAGTGAGTTAGTGTCTCAGACAGATTATCCATCTAAATGTTACACAGCATACTGACTACCAAAATAGCAGCAGTATTAATCCTCCCTGAGGATATGTGAGGCCGCTATGGTCAATATCCCAGCTAATAGCCCCTCTCTCACATACGAACTGAACTACTGCCATGATATGGCTGGGTGTTCTTTTATGTCTCCTCACTACTCCCATATGCCCGGGTGCTTATAACCTCAGAAATTTGAAGCGCCCATGATCACTGTATGCTGGACACCTGTGTCAGATGACCATGGGCACTAACTGGTTGTTGATGGCCCTTCATGATGTCAGCCTGTTGTTCGTGCTGCTCGGACCATTGGCCATGATGTCTGTCTCCGATTACCCCAGAGAAACCCTCATCATGGCGCTTTACTAGAATATTTCCAAAGATACATTTACAGGCTCTTGTAGCGTGTAATCTATATTTGTCCCTTTGTTTCACTTCCCATCTAATGTTCCCGATATGTTGCCTGGACATGCACTTGCGCCTGGAATCGTTTCCCTGGCTCAACCTCCCAGCTCATTCATTACATAATGTAAGCCATCAAAGCTGGCACTCTTGCATATCTGATCAAGAAGCACTGTCCTTCCTCAGGCCATCATGCCTTCACTCTGCCCAATGCTTCTGCAGCATTCTGTGACACCGCTTTTGTAAAGGTGTCAGCAGCCCCCAGCTAATATTGTAATGGAGGGGGCTGCCAGAAATTCCAATGTGATAAATAACATATTCTTAATAATGTTATCATAGAATAGTAATCATGCTGCCTGCTTTGCAAAACCGTATCCCAGGTCGCCTTTAGTGCGTATTGCCCCACTAAATTTCCCTTGGCCTTGCTAAATTTTGCTTTCATTGCTGCTTAAATTATTGTAGTTATTTATTGCAGTTCTATTTAGCGTGACTCGACCCAAAAGTATTGGAGAACTCTACATGAGACTCCCTTGCATTACACAAGGACACATTCCTTTTTGCTAGACCTGGGGAGATTAAGGCCCTCATTATGACCCTGGCGGTCGGTGGAGAAGTGGCGGTATTACCACCAGCAAGCTGGCAGAAACAAAATGGAATTATGACCATGGCGGTTACCGCCAATGTCATCCGCCACTTCTCCATTCCGACTGCCAGGGAAGAGACGACCGCTGGGCTGGATACTTGAGTCTCCAGCTCGGCGGCTGTCACAAGACCGCCGGCGGTATCATGACCCTGCAGCCCCCCATGGATTTCAGGTGGTTTGGAGCCGCCATGAAATCCATGGCGGTGGAGCAACCTCCACTTCCCCACCGAACCCCAGTATGGCTGCTTGCGGCTCTCCGTCCGAAAAAGGACGGAGGGCTGCCGGCAGTCATAATTCGCCGAGCGGAAAACCGCCTGCACTGGCGGTCTTCAGCACGGCGGTTCCTCGGCGGTCTGTAAAAAAGACCGCCGAGGTTGTAATGACCACCTAAGTGATTTGCCCAGGATCACCGATGTTTTGCCGACGCCTAGACCCGAACCTGGTTCCCCAGCTCCAAAAGCAGCAGCACTGGTTGTTACGCCTCTACCCCATACTGTTTTGTATAGATGTTGTTCGTTATCTTTGTTTTAGCTGCCTCTAGTGTAATATTAATATACAATAATAATCATGCATTAACTTTTCCAATGCCTTGTTAGATTCTGATAAGGTTGCTACTTCAATTATTTTATTTACCTATTGCTGCCAACCAAATAGCGCAAACTCCACCCAAAGGTATTGGAGTACTTACTTCAGGAACCCTGTTACACTACACAAGTACACGTTCCTTTTCGGTAGGCCTGGTGAGATTAAGTGATCTGCGCCAGATCACATGATGTTGCGCCGCAGCCGTGACTCAAACCAGGTTCCCCAGCATCAAAGAAGGCCATCTCTAAAAGGAATCCCAGCCCTATGGTGGGACAAACTAAGACAGCTCAGAAAGTTTACAGAAGTCCTGCATCTTGCCCGTCTTTCCGACCATCTGTTCGCATTTCCACATTCTGTAATCTTCATCCCTAGGGCGACCTGCTGTAGCGTTTCTCACCGAACAGCACCAACTGCTGAACTGCCTTATACCCCATAAACTCACCCTGAAAGTACTGCGGCACTCCACCAAAGTGTGTGTTATACTACACAATCATTTCTACACAATTCAATTGCTACACAATTTTGCACCACATCCTCTCCCCTTGACCGCGCAGGGTCTGCCCTGCCCGAGGAGGTCCCAGGAGTGAGCTATATCTCAATACATCACATTCACTGTCTCCTAGCGGCGAGATACCCGTGCAAGCAGCAAGATGAAACGCTTTAAATGGACAGAAGGGAGGAAACAGGCAGTGCATCCTGCTAGTTGTAAGAATGGCCCTAGGGCTAAACTCTGCTGTGCACAGCTGAAGACTGTCTCTAGTGTGTGTTAAACAATTACAGAGGCTTGTCATTAGGGCTTAGTTGGAAAAGCAAACAGTGGCCAATCTGTGCTGCATGTTGCTAAACGTTATGTGCATTGTGGATTGGTTACACCTAGAGGCTTGGGAAAAGTACTGGCCTTACATATAGCTCCGACTACACATGTCTAATGGCTGAGTATTGGTATAATTGTGTGATTGTCAGCAGTGATGTTGTCAGTGATGTCAACAGTTATATAGTTTACCAAGTAATGAGGGATGTAATATGAGGTCATAAGCAGTGAATGAAGAGGGTGCAACTTATGACTAGTTTACTGAACCTTAACTGGGAAATTTAAGCGGTTTTCAGGTTTTATTTAGTATAATAACTTTAACTGTGCATTTCTTTTAGTCCTTGAAGCCTGCATCTTGAGATGGTGTACAAGGCAGGCGGTTCTAGCACCTGCGCAGTTCGACACAATGAGTTTGTGAAGCTTACACCTGGTGGATGGGGTACTGGTTTGGCAGTGCTATCCTTCTCATCGCTAGACCCCTTGAGTCTGTGAAGCGTGCATGGGTATTGGCTCAGGGCCTGGCCAGAGGCCACTCCCTCGCTGCGCACAGCCAAAGGCCATGTATAGCAGGTGGTTGGCTGCAGTTTTCTTTTGGGGAGGGGTCGACATATGCTCAACCTAGGATATTAAAAACACTGATATTCACAGAAGCAAACACAAGGGTTAAAGTGGCATTATACTTAGGTGTTAAAATGAGATTAGAACTAATGTTTAAAAAAACAAAACAACACGGAAATTCTCCAGTTATAGTTTGGTGAACATATTAAAACGTGTGCCCCTGTCATGCACTATTTATGACCTCACATATTATGTCAATTGTGACATCTTAAATTACATCATTGATTACATCACTGATAACATTCAAAATGAAATCATTGATTACATTACTGATGACATCATACAGACATTGTGAAAGAAATTTATTGAGCATTATACAAAATTATCAACAAACATACAAGTAAGAAAACAAATAAGACACAACTGTGTTATGAAGATATTAAGGTCTAACTGGGACCCAGTTGGGCTATTTCAGTTTTGATTTACAGATAGGATGTCCAAGGGCCAGATGCAGGGCAGATTACAGATAACCAGTCACTTTAGGGTTACATTTAGATTAATTTATGTAAATTTACCTCATTTGGAAATCTTGAATATCTGGCACAGATACGCCTCCTAAAAGCCATTTTGACCGCTCTGGTTTTACAGCTTTGAATTGTTCTTTTTTTCTTTTTGAATTTTTATGTTGGGTAATTGATTATAATTTCAGTACTATTTTACCAGTGCTGCTGGGTTAATTGCATTACACACTCAAAAGGGTGGACTAGTAGTAAGCATTCCTGCCCTCACCTTTTGTGTGTTTGCTTGTTTACTTGCACCTACCCATCCACTGGTGGCGATTAGCCAAATGTCATAAGGTAAGCAAAAGTGACACCACATGTCTTTTGACCCACTGATATCAATACAAGAAGGAAAGTCGCATGATCGTGACTCCGATGATATTACTGAGACTTTGACCCTGATAAACAGTTCGAAGTGGGTAGGAAAACTAAGTTTTACAGAAATAAACGTAAAGTATTTACCAACGATAACAAAGGATTTTTGGAAGGCAAGCCCACCAACAAGTGATAGTGATGGGCGTGAGGTAGGTGTGGTTGAAAACCCACATAGATACCAAGACTTCGGCCTGCTATGCTCGACCTAATAAAAAGGAATTGCAGGGCAAGAGCTTCCGCTGCTAGTGACCCCTAAAATTTCCACCCAATGAAATAATTTTTGCCATTGACTTTTTTTTCTTTATATTCTAGCTCCCCATTAACTTCATCTTTCATCCTCCTGCTGACAGCAGTTTGCTGCTGTTACAACTTCTCACAAACATAGACACACTTATCTTTTTTAGATTAATTAATATTCTTAATCCTTAGAATAGTTACTGCTCCCCTAACTGATCGTTTAGCAGCTCTCCGCACAACTTCTCCTTCTGTGGCTTTGTCAAGTTCACAGTACCATTTGACCGATTTGCTAGTTCTGCATTAATGGCGTGCTGTGCGAACACCCTCATTAACTCGGGTGTATACTTGGGTGCAGGATGCACTCATAACACACGATGTGCAATCCATATACCTAACTTTCAGAATACCAAAACACGAAACAAATATAAATGTAATCGCAACATATAAAATAAGGTATAGAACACACTGAAAACTTAAAGAAATTTAAATATACTTGTAGAAATGGAGGTTGCTTTGTGTTTGGATTCACACAAACTTCTCATTTTTCAGAACTCTTTTTTATTTATCAAATGCTAAAGTTGTGAGACTGTGCATACGCATAACTACCGAGCTCAGACTTATATGTCTAGCGTTAGCCTATACCTTTTGATGTCACTACAAATATATAAATGATTACTAGGTCCTCTAAACGGAATATAAAAGTGCTGGTACTCTCCAATTTCATTTAATTTGCAGCAGTTCTGAGATGCGCGGGTACCCTACCTTTCAAATAAAAGAAGTGCAACTACTCAGTAACTGTCCATTTAAAGCATTGCACTTATAGTAAGGGCTTTCGGCTGGCCCTCTTCATCCATGTAATAATGTGTTCGTCATTGGCTAACTTCACCGTGAGTAACTGAATTGTGGTCTTATAAAAGGAGCAGATCCTCAGACAAACCTTTAGCCAATGTTTTTTTCATATTGGCAAGGGACCGGCAACACCCCAACATTAAAGTTTTTCACAACTCACAACGTCAAAAGGCTGTCAGACAATGCCAAACCTGTTGATTTACTTGAACCAGACAGTTTTTCCCTTCGTGTGGCATGTAGACACCCATGTTTGCAGTATGCAGTTGCTAGAAACTGGGCCTCTACCCGGCATTGGTATGTACGCTGGCCAAGTAGGAAACACAATCCTAGTCAGGGTAAGACAAATACACAACCTAAATTAACCTGTGTTCAACCTCTGGTAGCTTGGCACCGAGCAGACAGGCTTAACTTAGAAGGCAATGTGTAAAGTATTTGTGCAACACACACACAGTAACCACAATGAAAACACCACAAAAAGACTGCACACAGGTTTAGAAAAATAGACAGTATTTATCTGGTTAAATAAAAAGACCAACACAATACAATTCCAATCAATAAGGTGTGAGATATTGCTTAGAATTATAAATACAGAAGGAGTGATGTAGGAATCAACTGCACTCTTAATAAGGGTAATTATGTAATGTCTCCACATGGGCCAACTGCAAGAATCTCCAGGAGGAAGTGTCGGGACCGCCCGGGTCCAGTCTGAGTGAACAAACAAAGTGAAATTATACTTCGCTCCTAGGAGCACAGGGAAGAAGTGTTGGGGCCGCTTGGGTCTGGTCTGAGTGAACAAACAAGGTGAGATTACATTTTGCTGAGAGGCACGCAGGAAAAAGTGTTGTAACTGCTCAGGTCTGGTCTGAGAGAAAAAACATGGTGAAACTACATTTCGCTGCGAGGAGTGCACAGAGGAAGTGTAGGGAAAGCTTGGGTCCAGTCTGGGAGCTGCTGGGTGATGTGCTGCGCCAGTACACGGCTCAGCGGTGACGTCAGACCTGGATCCAGATGCTGGTGATGTCGGCTGGCCTCAGATACAGGGCCCGCATCACAGTGGGGTAAGTTGTGGTGCTGTTTGGCCCTGGGAAGCTTAGGGAGAGTGCACCCAGTGCTCTTTGGGTTGTCAGGGCAACCGGAGAGGGCCCCCACTCCACCTGTAGCTGGAAGCGCTGCTCTCAGACTCTTGTCCCCAACAAGAGATGCTCCTTTCCTGGTGCTCAGGGAATCAGGAGCTCTTCTCCTGCAGGCAAGTGGGCAACCACCATGGTAGGCTCACTGTAGTCTTATGGTGCGAGGGGCTTGGACGGGAACACCGCGCTCGCTTCTACAACTTGGTCGCAATGCCCCTGCAACTTGAAGCGCTAATCCTGGTCATAGTGTGCAATATTGTGAGCAGGAGGTCTTTGATGTCCCTGAGACATCAGGGGAGAACAGGAGGAAAGGCAGCAAGCCGTTGGAGTCACACTGGGTAGCGCTTGATTCCTTCTTGCAGGGCAGAGGTCAGGGTTCAGGCATCTACCCTTTGAAGTGTAA
Source organism: Pleurodeles waltl (assembly GCF_031143425.1). Classification (NCBI taxonomy): domain Eukaryota; kingdom Metazoa; phylum Chordata; class Amphibia; order Caudata; family Salamandridae; genus Pleurodeles; species Pleurodeles waltl. The sequence continues at coordinate 334,334,659 of NC_090443.1, forward strand.
GTGTGAGCCCTTGCCAACCTCCTCCCCAGGAAGACCCATCAGTATCCTGTGTTGTGGGTGTCTGAAGGGGATGCACTGGTGTAGCTGTCATCTAGCCAAGGCCAGACATTTATTGGAGACAGGCTGGAGGCACACAGGGCAGTGAGAGCAAGAATATGTCCACTTTCTAAAAGTGGCATTTTTAAAATAATAATAAATCTGACTTTACCAGTAAAGAGGATTTATCATTACCATTACCAATCCAATGATGCTAAACATGATGCAGCCACTCCTCTCTGATCAGGAATTAGAGTTTAACTTCTCAGGTGCCCTGGATGAACTGTTCTCACCCTCTGGCACGGTTCCCTGGCAGGGATGGAAGGGGAATCACTTCCCCTTCCACACCCGCCCACCAGCACCCCCTAATGACATCTGATGACGTCAGTGCACAATTGCGCACTGACCTCATCAGAGGTCGCCCTCATCGCGCTGGAAGGAAATCGGAAGAGAAATGCGTGCATTTCTCTTGTGATCGGGGGTGGGGGCGGGCAGAGAGACATGAAAGGAAAGACTTTTCCTTCCCTTTCATGTCTTCCTGAGCATTTCTGCAGCCCGATCATAAAGTGATGGGGCTGCAGAAATGCCCACTAGACACCAGTAAGTTAAAAAAAAAAAAAAAACAATAAAGGGGAGCGACCGCTTGTGCAAGGGTCGCCTCCCTGGGGGGCATTTTTTTATTAGGCCGATCTGCCCCCAGGGGGAGCAGAATCCACTAGGCACCAGGGATAATTTTTTTTCTTTTTTACATGTCCCTTAGGCAAGTGTCACTCCCCTGGGGGGCAAATTGTTTTTGTCCATTTCTGCCCCCCTTAGGGGCAGATAGGCCTATTTTTATTAGGCCAAACTGCCCCCGAGGGAGGCAGAAACCACTAGATACCAGGGATTTTTTTTTCTTCTATAATTTCATAAGCGGAGCGACCCCTTAGGCAAGGATCCCTCCCTCGGGGGGCAAATTTATTTTAGGCCATTTCTGCCCCCCTTGGAGGCAAATCAGCCTATTTTACTTAGGCTGATCTGCCCCCAAAGGGGGGGGGGGCAGAAAGCACTAGGCACCAGGAATTGGTATTATTTTGTTTTACAGATGGGGAGCGACCCCTTAGGCATGGGACACTCCCCTGGGGGGCAAATTTTTTCTAGCCTATTTCTGCCCACCTTGGGGGGAGATTGGCCTATTCTTCTTAGGCCAATCTGCCCCCTAAGGGGCAGAAACCACTAGACACCAGGGATTTTGTTGTGCCAATTTCACGCAAGGGGAGCGACCCCTTAGGCAAGGGTCGCTCCTCTAGGGAGCAAATTTGTTTTAGGCCATTTCTGCCCCTTTTTGGGGGCAGTTTGGCCTATTTTAATTAGGCTGATCTGCCCACATGGGGGCAGAAACCACTAGGCACCAGGGATTTTTATTTTTTAATTTTTTTTACAGATGGTGTGCGACCCCTTAGACAAGGGTCGCTCTCCTGGGGGGCAAACCTATTTTAGGCCATTTCTGTCCGCCTTGGGATCAGATTGGCCTATATCTATGAGGCCGATTTGCCCCCATGGGGAGCAGAAACCACTTAGGCACCAGGGATGGGTGTGCGTGTGTGTTTTGTTTGAGTGGGGCCGTCCCTTGGGCAAGGGTCGCTCCCCATGGGGGCACAATACTTTTGGCCATTTCTGCCCCCCTTAGGGGCAGATCGGCCTATTTTTGTAAGGCTCATCTGCCCTCAAGGGGGGCAGAAAGCCAACCAGACACCAGGATTTTTTTATTATTTTTTTAAAGGGTGGGTTATGGCCATACTGCCCCCTCAAATAAATGGGGACAAAGTTGTTCTTCCCACTGGTGGGCAGATGGGGCAATTACCCACGATCCACTCCCGGGGGGACAGAAAGCCTATTAGATGCCAGGGAATTAAAAAAAAAAAAAAGTGGGGTGGTGGCTACCAACCAGTATGGGCATGGTTATGCCCTCACCCCAACTTAAGGATGTAACAGTCTTTCAGCTCTCCCCCCGCACACTAAAAGATCTTATCCCAATGGCAAGCAAGAGGATAGTTGATTATTTTGGGCTCTGGTTTTACATTTGAGCCATGAGAGCTTGTCTAACTTTCAAAATCGTGCCACTTGGAATGGTGAGGGCTGCACCTTTTGGATTTTGGGATGCTGCCATGTAGAAAGATCTACAAGACCTAGACACATCTCAAAACTAAACATCTGAGTGAGTCCAGGGTGGTGTGCTTCACATGCATCCCGTACCATTTTCTTACCCACAATGCCCTGCAAACCTGCAACTTTGCTTGAAATCAGACATTTTACTCACATTTTTGTGATGGATCCTTCCGGAATCTGCAGGAATTCACCAAATTCCTACCACCCAGTATTGTTGCATCTATACCGATAAAAATTCTGCCCCACTTGTCAGCCTAATTTTTTTTTTTTCAAACTGCTCTTTTGGACCCGCTTTGGTTCCCCCTCAATTTGACATGTTTTTGGCTCTTCCCTGTCACAGGCACTTGGCCCACCTACACAAGTGAGGTATCATTTTTATCAGGAGACCAGTGCGGTGATCCCACACAGAAATGTGGGGAAAATGTGATTTTGTAGCTAAATTTGAGCTTTGCTGAGGATTCTGTGTAAGAAAACACTGGGGGATCCACGCAAGTCACACCTCCCTGGACTTCCTCTGGTGGCTAGTTTTCAGAAATGTCTGGGTTTGGTAGATTTTCCTAGATGTCTGCTGAGTCCAGGACCAAAAAAACACGTGCCCCCCTGCAAAAACCGGTAGTTTTGTTTTTGATAATTTTGTGTTTTGGGGTAATTCCTGTTGTGGGCACTAGGCCTACCCACACAAGTAAGGTACCATTTTTATAGGGAGATGTGGACGAATGCTGGGTAGAAGGAAATGTGTGGCTCCTCTCAGATTCCAGAACCCACACCGAAATGTGAGGAAAAAGTGTTTTATTTGGCCAAATTTTGAGGTTTGCAAAGGATTCTGGGTAACAGAACCTGGTGAGAGTGCCACAAGTTACCGCATCCTGGGTTCCCCTAGGTGTCTAGTTTTAAAAAATGCACAGGGTTGGTAGGTTTTCCTAGGTGTGGGCTGAGCTAGAGACCAAAATCCACAGTTAGGCACTTTCTGAAAAACACTCAGTTATCAATGTAAAAATTTGATGTGTCCATGTTGCGTTTTGGGGTGTTTTCTGTCACGGGCACTAGGCCTACCAAAACAAGTGAGGTACTATTTTTATCAGGGTACTTGGGGGAATGCTGGGTGGAAGGAAATGTGTGGCTCCTCAGATTCCAAAACTGTCTATCACCGAAATGTGAGGAAAAAGTGTTTTTTTGCCAAATTTTGAGGTTTGCAAAGGATTCTGGGTATAGAACCTGGTGAGAGCCCCACAAGTCATCCCATTCTGAATTCCCCAAGGTGTCTAGTTTTCAAAAATATATAGGATTGCTAGGTTTCCCTAGGTACCGGCTGAGCTAAAGGCCAAAATCCACCGCTGGGCAATTTGCAAAAAACAGGTCAGTTTTCTTAGGGGAAATGTGTTGTGTCCATGTTGTGTTTTGGGGCATTTCCTGTTGCGGGCACTAGGCCTACCCACACAAGTGAGGTACCATTTTATCAGGAGACTTAGGGAAATGCTGGGTGGAAGAAAGTTTGTGGCTCCTCTCAGATTCCAGAACTCTCTATCACCGAAATTTGAAGGAAAAGTTTTTTTTGCCAAATTTTGAGGTTTGCGAAGGATTCTGGGTAACAGAACCTGGTGAGAGCCCCACACAAGTCATTCCATTCTGAATTCCCCAAGGTGTCTAGTTTTCAAAAATATATAGGTTTGCTAGGTTTCCCTAGGTGCCGGCTGAGCTAAAGCCCAAAATCCACAGCTGGGCAATTTGCAAAAAAACGGTCCGTTTTCTTAGGGGAAATGTGTTGTGTCCATGTGGTGTTTTTTGGGACATTTCCTGTTGTGGGCACTAGGCCTACCCACACAAGTGAGGTACCATTTTTATCGGGAGACTTGGGAGAATGCTGGGTGGAAGAAAATGTGTGGCTCCTCTCAGATTCCAGAACTTTCCATCACCGAAATGTGAGGGAAAAGTGTTTTGTTTGCCAAATTTTGAGGTTTGCAAAGGATTCTGGGTAACAGAACATGGTGAGAGCCCCACAAGTCACTCTATCAAGGATTTCCCTAGGTGTCTAGTTTTTAAAAAATGCACAAGTTTGGTAGGTTTCCCTAGGTGCCGGCTGAGCTAGAGGCCAAAATCCACAGCTAGGCACTCTCCAAAAAACATGTCAAAATTCAATGTAAAAATGTGATGTGTCCATGTTGCGTTTCCTGTCACAGGCATTAGGTCTACCCACACAAGTGAGTGACCATTTCTATCGGGAGACCTGGGGATAACAGAAAAGAAGAACAAGTGTTATTGCACCTTGTTTTTCTTCAAATTTTTTCCTTCCAAATGTAAGACAGTGTGTAAAAAAGACGTCTATTTGAGAAATGCCCTGTAATTCACATGCTAGTATGGGGACCCCGGAATTCAGAGATGTGCAAATAACCACTGCTTCTCAACACTTTATCTTGTGCCCATTTTGGAAATACAAAGGTTTCCTTGATACCTATTTTTCACTCTTTATATTTCACCAAATGAATTGCAGTATACCGGGTATGCAATGAAAACCCATTGCAAGGTTCAGCTCCTTTATTGGCTCTGGGTACCTAGGGTTCTTGATGAACCTACAAGCCCTATATATCCCTGCAACCAAAAGAGTCATGCGGACATAACAGTATATTGCTTTAAAAAAATTGCCATTGCTGGAAAAAGTTATAGAATGAAAATTTGACAGAAATGGCTCTTTTTTAACCTCAATTTCAATATTAATTTTTCATTTTAGCTGTTACTTTCTTTAGAAAAACCTTGAAAGATCTACACAAATGACCCTTGCTGAATTAAGAATTTTGTCCACTTTTCAGAAATGTTTAGCTGTCCAGGATCCAGCATTGGTTTCACACCCATTTCTGTCTCTAACTGGAAACAGGCTAAAAGCACTAAAATAGTAAAAATGGTGTATGTCGCAGTAAAATGCCAAAATTGTGTTGAAAGAAGTTGTTTTCTGATTCAAGTCTGCCTGTTCCTGAAAGCTTGGAAGATAGTGATTTTAACACTGCAAACCCTTTCTTGATGCCATTTTCAGGGAAAAAAGCACTAGCTTTTTTCTGCAGCCCTTTTTTCGCATCTTTTTTTAAAAAAAACACATTTTTAGATGTATTTTGGCTAGTTTCTTGGTCTCCTCCAGGGGAACCCACAAACTCTGGGAGCCTCTAGAGTCCCTAGGATGTTGCTAAAAAAGGACGCAAATTTGACGTGTGTAGGTAACAGTGGGCAAAAGGTTATGAGGGCCTAAGCCTGAACTGTCCCAAATAGCCAAAAAAAGGCTTGGCACCTGAGGGGGAAAAGGCCTGGCAGCAAAGGGGTTAAAGGTATTTTAAAGAATTCCTATGTTGGCATGCCTCACAGTAATGACAAACGACTTTGGGAATCTTTCATTACCAGGACGTGTAAAACTTAAAAGTAAATGTCCTGCCTTGTACTTGCATTGCATCCTGTCCTATGGGCAACCTAGGACCTACTTTATGAGTGACTTATATGTAAGAGAAGGGGAGTTTAAGGGTTGGCAAGAGGTTTTGAATGTCAAGTCGAGGTGGCAGTGTGCCTGCACACAGGCTCTGCAGTGGTTGGCCTGAGACACGTTTACAGGGTTACTTAAGTGGCTGGCACAATCGGTGCTGAAGGCCCACTGATAGCATTTCATTTACCGGCCCGGGTATATGGTATACCACTTTACAAAGGACTTACATATAAATTAAATATGCCAATTGTGGGTACACCATTGTTACCATGTTTAGGGAAGAAGCACATGCACATTAGTGTTGATTAGCAGTGGGAACATTCTGAGAGTCCTGAAGCCAACAAAAAATTACAGCAGCAAAACCGGAGGCAAAGGCAAAAAGTCTGGGGTAAGACCACCCTATCGATGCCATGTCTAACAGGCAATGCACACTTATTTATACATTTCTAAATGCTAATATGGAAAGGGGTCATAAATTAACACTCACATTTATCATTAGCACAACCTATTAACAAAGAAACACTTAAGAGTCAATTTAATTTACTTCCACAGATACTTGAATAGGAATATTTGTCAACTGAAACTCTGCATACATTGTTAGGTCATACTTAAACAAAACTATTCAAGGTTACCTACGTAGTTGAATGCACTAACATATAAAACATAAAACAATGTGCCTCTGATTTCTGCCATATCGTTACGTGAAATTAGAAGGGGCTAGAGTTGTTTTGTGAACTAAACAGGTACGCAAGGCTGTGCTTATATAAGAAAGAATATATGCTTGCATATGATCAACCATATCAATCGTACCATTGATCAAGGGTGCTTAGCAATAAACCATTAAAGATTGGGGCACGTCTTGTTTAAAATGTACATATCTGTCAACATCTTGGTAGGTCCATGGCGAGGATGGACCAGGTGTGATTGGCAGAACAGGGAGGACCTTCCAGCTGGTTTTATGTCACTGGTTAAGATGATCCCCTCAAGTATGGTTTCACTCCAGAACCCTACCTGAAGCCCGCAATAAGGGACTACCTATCACTTCCATATCATCTGTTGTGTACACATGGGCAGCACCGACATTCTTTATCTATAATTCCTCACATCAGCAAAGACTTGGGCAGCCTGAACAGGCAGTAGTTCTGTCGATCAATACGATGTGCCTTGTAGTCTTTAATTGGTGCTAGCAGAGCTAGTGTATTTGGCAGCAGGGCATCTTGAGACTGGGGGCCTATTTATCAGGAATCCAACTGCTTTTTATTACATTACACCAGATAAACAAGGATGACCTGGGGTATAATATTTATTGGTTGCAATAAATAACAACTATTATGAGTTTCTGGCACATGACATATGGATTTTGGTTATTAACATACCACTGTCCCCATGGCACAGTAAACGCCTTACACTATCCCGCTATTAAATTTCAGCAGGCTGGACCTACCAAAACGTAATAAAGGGTGAGATATTTATTGCACCCAGATGTGGTAAATACCATCCAACTCATAATTCTCCTTATCAAGGGTTTACGCAGGGGTCGCAAAACACCAACCCACTCGTAATCAGGGCCTGAGTATTCTGGGGACATTGTCCTCCTAGTGCCAGCCACTAATTATTCTTGGGAATGGGCTGGAAATATTCCCGATCTTGGTAGGAGTCCAGCTGAGGTTTCTCCCACTGATTGAACAAAGTGAGCAAGTGCATGCTGAGAGATTTTGCATAGGTAAATGTGCATATTTGCAGATTAATGTATACATTTTGATGGATAATTATAAGAAATAGTTTTTGTCAGGACAATCTATCCTTTATGGGAAGTGTTGTGTGGCTTTTACCTTGTACTCTGCATTCTTAAGATCCTCATGGATCCATGCAGGCATGGATTCATCCATCTTCCCAAGTGAGTCCAGGTCTGGCAAGATACTTTTCCTTCAGAAAGATGAGCTGGGAGCCAATTTAGTGTAGTAGGCTCTTGACCAGTCCTCATATAAGAACTGGTTCATCCTCCCCTAGGAGAACTGTCAAAATAAAAAAACGACAGTCAGCACACAACACAACCCAGAAACCAAATCACAAAAATAAAACACATAAAAAACAAACATTGGACATAGCACACAAGACTTAAAATTGCACATACAAAACGCAATAACAAGCATTGGCAAAGCCAATAGGTCTCACCTTCATATGCAAAAGCAAAGCAATTTGCCATAAAGCATTGATTAAAAAAGTGAAAGACATTTTTTGAAAATACTGACGGAAAAGCAAACCCGTATCTTAAGCTATCTTGAAACTGAACATTGAAGTGAATTGAATATTTTCAATCTTTATAAATGGTAAGGTTCTTTTTTTGTACATTTTTATGTAGGAAACTCTGAACAGAATTTAAAAAGCATGTTGCCCATGCCTATTGCCTGTGATAGATCTTGAAAGTAACAAAGAGTACTCAAAAGAACATAATAGCTTTCTGAGGAAGTGTCAGATTTTTAAAATATTTTTTTATTAGAGTTGCATGTTTATGAATAGACCTAGGACATAAGGCTCTGATGGAATTTGCAAAACGTAGCTGACTTGACCCTCCGCTGAAATGATGAATTCTCCTTTAGGCCCACCTGTGGTGTGCTATGTGCCATAATCCTTGGTTCCATCACAGAGGGACTGCTGGGTCTCTTTGGTGATCTTGAGGAGAATACCTCTATAATGACACCAATCACACCATATTTTATAGTGTTTCTTAGGAAATCCCCTAGCAACGTATGCAGGGAGTTCCAGACTCATGAATCGATCCAGGCCCTTCTTTCATACCCTCCAAAGGTCGGGCGCCACATCTTTCCATGCCCTGGCTATATCTCTCTTAGTCACAACCAGACCCAGGACAGTAACACTAGCTTGTATCTGTTGCTATTTATGTCACTTGTTATCTGTAGGAGAATAACTTTCGGGTCTGAGGGAAGTGTCATACCCTGTACATGTCCCAAACATTCGAGTACCTCATCCATGGCGGGAGCCAAGCCCACACAAGACTAAGGGGGTCATTCTAAGTCTGGCGGGCGGCGGAGGCCGCCCGCCAGACTTCCCCCTCCGAAATACCGCTCCGCGGTCGAAAGACCGCGGAGGGTATTCTAAGTTTTTCCCTGGGCTGGCGGGCGGTCGCCAAAAGACCGCCCGCCAGCCCAGGGAAAAACTCCCTTCCCACGAGGATGCCGGCTCGTAATCGAGCCGGCGGAGTGGGAAGGTGCGACGGGTGCTGTTGCACCCGTCGCGTATTTCACTGTCTGCCAAGCAGACAGTGAAATACTTGTAGGGGCCCTCTTACGGGGGCCCCTGCAGTGCCCATGCCAGTGGCATGGGCACTGTAGGGGCCCCCAGGGGCCCCGCGACCCCCCCTACCGCCATCCGGTTCCCGGCGGGCGGACCGCCGGGAACTGGATGGCGGTAGGGGGGGTCGGAATCCCCTCGGCGGCGTAGCTAGCTGCGCCGCCTTGGAGGATTCCAAAGGGCGGCGGTACACTGGCGGGAGACCGCCAGTGTTGCCGGTCCGACCGCGGCTTTACCGCCGCGGTCGGAATGCCCTGCGGGGCACCGCCGGCCTGTCGGCGGTGCTCCCGGGGTCAGAATGACCCCCTAAGTGGTTTACACACAGACTGCCATCTGGATGTGGCACCACAGGTTGTCTGCTGAGGGAATTACGCCCATCCTCCAGAGCCATTCCCTTGTGTAATATACCCTGTATATGTACTTTAGCTGGATGCTCTAAACTGTGTTGGGGGACCAAGTCCATTTCATTTGCCTCATCTAGCTGTTAAATTAAATCCAGTGAGTTTACCACAAGAGTACACCTTCAATATGTTATGATTGATCAGGTCTTCCATCAAGATCTTAACTTCCACAGGGCTGTAGTCTCGGAGGTCTTCAAATACTGCTATGTGTGATGAAAGAGCATGCCGGAGCTGCAAGTATCAGAAGAACTGAGATTTGTGGAGATCATACTCCCTTTGTAGTTCAGCAAAGGATTTTAATGTATCACTGGGCATGAACTTCCTGAGCTTGGTGATACTAATGACATCCCACCCTTTTTGAACCCTGTAACCCAGATACGTGCCCCAACCAATCGCCACAACACAAAGGGGTATCCCTCATTGTCGAACAGGCAGATAGGGCAATCAGGCAGTGCCCGATGGACTGGTCTGAAATGTCAGTATGTGGGCCAGTATTTTGGCTGTGGGTTGGCCTGTTTTATGGTATGCTGGGATGGTTTTTACAGTTGACTTCTTGATATTAAAACAAACATTGCTTGCAGGAAGCTCAAACCATGCAGTTTCACATACCTTTGAAAACACATTTAAAGCATGCCACTACAAGCTCAAAACCACCTTGTTTTGCAAACATGGGTCACTTTTATTTCATTAGTGGGGGACACTTTTATTTCAGTGTCCAGGCGTATTACTTGTCCCATTCTGACCCCAGTCTCCCTGGTTCAATGACGTGCCCAGCCCAGTGCCTTATTCATATCATTCCAGATAGATAGCACCATCTTCATAGCTGGAGAAAGCGAGAGGAGGACTGACCCCCATAAAGAAGGCGAAGAAGCAAAGTTCCCTACATTGCCCATTTTTCGGAGACAAAGGCTGGATCCCCTTAGGTATTAAACCACCATTCATTTAGACATTTAGGATGATTAAATGGGATGTCCATTGGGAAGATGATGGCAGGGGCCTCTATAATGCCATTTTATGTAGATTTGAAACATTTTGCGTGGGCGATCCTGGGTCGAAGGGGGCAAGCAGCTCCATAGAAAGTCCTGCAGTGAGGCATCATTCCGGGTGAAAAAAAACTGTGGAATGGGGTATGGGTAGTTCTGTAGTTGGTAAAGGAGGTGCTGCAAGGTTATCAAGTTGTAGATTAATGAGAAACTCAAAAAAGACTGGGAGTGCAAACCAAAAATGTTATTCCCTAAATGACCTGTCTAATTGGGGTTGAAGATTCCAATCCCAAGCCCTCTGCGTATGTGGTGTGATATAGTCCCCGAGATACTTAAAGCCTTCTCCCAGGATCTGAATCACTTCGGACCATTGGAGTGCAGGATTGGGGCAGTCCATAGGATAGAAAGAGGATTTAGCCTTGTTGACAGTCCTGAAAATTACTCAAAGATCTGAAGTATCTGGAGGATTTGGGGGACCGAGTCTTGAGGTTCAATTACAAAAATAAGGACGTCGTCGGTGTATAATGGTACCATACTCCCCAGAGCCCATTCAAGACCCCCAACAAGGGCATCTATCTGAAGCCATCTGGCTAGTGGCTCGATTGCCAAAGCAAAAAGGAGTCGGGACAACGGACAGCCTTGCTGAGTGTCCTTTTGCACCAAAAAGAGGTACAAGACTGAGTGCTCTATATTGACTTGTTCTAAAAGCTCTCTATACATCAAACAAATGCGTCTGAGAAACACAGGGCCACATTTCATCTTGGCTAACCCGGTTACTAAGAATCCCCCTCCCCCTGAGTCAAAAGCCTTGTAGAAATCTGCCATTTGAAGTGCACGGGCTCCAGGCAGTTGCACAGCCAGTAATAGCAATGTGGAGGCAAGATGAACCAATGTCGTAATTACACAGATCAATGGATTAGCAAGAGCCTTTGCCCAGCTCTTCATTTAGGAGGGAAATAAGGTGATATGATGAGCAGCGATCCGCGGGTTCCCTGGTTTGGTAATAACTACCATCTCTGCAGCACGGAAATCCAGAGGCAGTACCCCTCCTTGTGAGGCTCCAACAAAAACTGCAAGCAGTGGCCCAAACAACTGAAATTGAAATGCCTTAAAAAATGAGTCAGGGAACCCGTTAGCCTTTGCCTGACAGTAGTTAGCCGATAACCTCCTCAAGCTCCTCTACAGTGATGTTGTCACGCAAACACCATGTGGGCGAGCGCAGAAGGATGGAGCATCAGAAACCCCAACTTTTGGAGTAGGAAGAAACGGATTGCAGCAGATGTTGGCGGACGGAAGCACTGCTAGAGTGGGAGCTTAAGGCGAAGCAGTCAACATTTTTGACGTTTAGACCATGACCCAGGTGTCAGAATTCAAAGGAAAATGCTTGCCATTTACTTTCCAGAAGACTTTGACTAACACAGATGCTCAGTTCATTTGGTCTCCACAGAAACCCTAGGAGCAGATTTATGGCCCTCCGGGAGAAGAGACATCTCCTATCTAGGCACTCTAAATAAACCATCTGCCTCCGATGCAGGCAGAGTGTAGCAGCCTGCCACCTCCAAACCCCTTCCCAAACCTCTCCACCACACCATAAATGGTGCCTTTGTGTGGCAAAGCCTGGACTTTCATGCACCAACACAATAAGGGGTGCTCTTTAATCAAACCAGAAATGAAAAGTGCCGCTGTGCTTTTGCATTTGACTTTAGAGGGATGGAGGGCAAGAGAGAAAGTGCGGAGGTGGAGATCCATGAGGGGGAAAGCAGCATATGGGAGAGAAAGCAATAGTACACATGGACTCTCAAGGAATTCCATGGTGCGAGCCATGGAAGGCTACAAGTCATGAAATCACTCTGATTGTGAAGAAGCTATGCTCGAGGAGGACAAACACAAAAGAGAATGGAAAGCCATCAAACGAGTTGCAAACAAATGAAAGTGACAAGAAAGTCAACCAGTGGTTAGTAATGGGTTAGCAAAAAGACCACTGTAACATTTCGAGTTGTCCACAATAGGTTTTCAATTATGAACAGCTAAAAGCTCTATATAGGTGATGCCTAAAAAAGAACATTAAAAAAATACACACTACATTGAACCCCCAACAAAGAAGATATAACACAGTCTGACTTTGATGTACTGTTCCCCTCCATATGATTGATAGTAACAACAGAACTTTATTACAAATTGTTGCATATATTTTTTGATTTCCTACCCCAGAATGTGTATGCGCGTTAGTCTACAATAAACCAACAATAAGGATGGCTACAGAGGAATACTCAATCAAAGATACACTGTGCATATGCTCTGTTTTAACAACCCCCAAGCAGTGCTCCTAGAAGTCCCCTTTGAACTTGAGAACTTTCATGTGCTTAAAAGGTGCCAATGAGACCTTTAAAAAATGCATTGTTTAGTCAATAAGTCAATTATTAACAATAATATCGTAAGTAAATAATTACATGAATGAATAAATTAAGCAAAATCAATAAATAGTATAAAATAAAGAGTACACCTTAGTAAAAACAAATACCACAAACTAATACATTAATAAAGCAAAAAGCAATTCAAAAGAGAAATAGATACACCAATGTATATACGTTAATAAATACATTCATGGGGGCATGGCCTTGGTGGGAAAGGCGTAGGACGTGCATTTGTCATGAGGCCAGTGCATGGACTCACTATAGTTATGTCTCATTTTTGAGCACCCTAGAAGTCACAAGCTCTTTGCCTTTCATTGTTGCACATTGTATATTTTATTCCTGTGCATCATTTAGAAACACACTGTAATTTCACTTGCTATGCAGCCACTTTCCTGTGCTCTGACTGCTCAGTGGACACAAGTGTCAGGTGTTGTTTTCTGTCCGTTCAGCAATCGTTCCCAGGCTCCTAAAGACATAACACAGTAGCTTTTGACTGTATCAAGCTAATGTCATAGGTTAGGTCCCACAGTGTTTATTTTTAGAGAGTAGGATTCCAGCAGAGCTGGCACATCAGGGGAACAGATGCCCTCCAGGGCACGCAGCCTGTGTAAACTGGGTTTACACTTTCCTATAAGGACCTCTTCGCCAGGTATGGGGTTCTCCACTCCCAGAGATCATAAATAATAATAATAAGTCTTCCTGCGCATAAAATAATAGGGTTTGGCTCAAGCCATTAGAATTGCATTATGGTGGCACTATTTGTGTTGTACACAGTTTTCTAACTGCTATTCTGATTTTCATAATTATTGTGATTATAGTGATTTTATCTAAGTTTCTTCATAACAGACTATGGGGGTCATTCTGACCCTGGCGGCCGGTGACCGCCAGGGTCACCGACCACGGGAGCACCGCCAACAGGCTGGCGGTGCTCCCAAGGGCATTCTGACCGCGGCGGTTCAGCCGCGGTCAGAAAGGGTAAACCGGCGGTCTACAGCCGGTTTACCGCTGCCCCATTGAATCCTCCATGGCGGCGGAGCATGGGGATTCAGACATCCCCTACCGCCATCCTGTTCATGGCGGGAAACCCGCCATGAACAGGATGGCGGTAGGGGGTGCCGCGGGGCCCCTGGGGGCCCCTGCAGTGCCCATGCCAATGGCATGGGCACTGCAGGGGCCCCCGTAAGAGTGCCCCACAAAGTATTTCAGTGTCTGCTTAGCAGACACTGAAATACGCGACGGGTGCAACTGCACCCGTCGCACCCCTGCAACTACGCCGGCTCAATTCTGAGCCGGCGTCCTCGTTGCAGGGGCATTTCCGCTGGGCCGGCGGGCGCTCTTTTGGAGAGCGCCCGCCGGCCCAGCGGAAATGTTTGAATGGCCGCCGCGGTCTTTTGACCGCGGTGCGGTCATTTGTCGGCGGTACCTTGGCGGACGGCCTCCGCCGTCCGCCAAGGTCTGAATGACCCCCAATGTTAGTTGCAACAAATATATTGTTTACTTTCATTGTGACATTTCTATTGTTGCTATGGAAATGTATGACTGAGAAGGACTGATCTGTTTTTCACTGTTCCCTGAGAGAGGGAGCTAGAGTGCGGTGCCTTTTGGGTTGCCACAATTACTTGTCACTCTGTAAGGTTAGGAGGGCAAGTAAGGAGCTGTGAGCTAATCAGGTATATTGGTGTGACAGTTAGGGGTGTGCGGAATGCTCTCCTCTGCTGATGGAGCTAACAGAGTTTTTGGAACTCTGCGCTCCAAGAAAGTTGTTAAAAAAACCTCCCTTAGCCCCGCCAGCAGAGCAGAGCTCACTTGGGAGCGCTGCAGTCTGTAACTGGGCTAAAGTGCGCACCGGAGCAGAAGAGGTAGACAGCTGCTGAAGAGGAGGACCCAGGGGAAGACCGAGGTAAGTTCTCTACTCTCCTGTCTTCTCCTTTTGGTCGTTTGTTTGTGCACACTGGTGCACAAAAAAGGACTGAAACTGCAGCTTTCACTGCCTATGGCCCTGGCCTGAATTCAGGCCAGGGTCATAGGCAGTGAAAGCTGCTGTTTGAGGGCTCTTGTGCACCGGCCTGTCCCGTGTGCAGTGCACATGGGGCAGGCCAGTGCACAACAGGCCTGGCAGCTTTCGCTGCCTATGGCCCTGGCCTGAATTCAGTAAACTGCAGACCGGCTGTCTATCAACATGTCATATTTCACGGCCTCACTAATGAGGGAGGTGATTTTATTTTTGTGGTGGATGCACACAATGCTTACAGAATGGAAGTTTTTTATTCTTGGATCAATTTTGCAGCTGTGGATGCTAATATAAATCATTTTCATGAATACACTAATATTGCACCACATAATGCAATATACAGAGCATATGCATTCTTAGAAATACCACTTCAAATTGGGAACATACTTATTGGTTCTGAGGCGCTCTAGATCATGTAATTGCTCCAGTATGCATGGGACCCCTTAGTGATGAAGGGGCAATTGGCCAGCCTTAGCTGGTTATAAACCTTATTCTGATTTACGTAACTTGACTGTAACTGAATTTGAAGAGTTATATACTAACCTTGTTTGAATAACAAATTGCCGCCTAGCTTAATTTGTTATGCGCACTTTGATGGCTGCTACTACATGAGTGGCATCAGCGGGTGGACCACAGTTGCCTGCTGCTTCTATAATTGCTCCTTTGATTATCAATGCGATTATGGATAAAGTATGTGAGGAAATTCCCTTTTGGAATGCCAAAAAAATAGACCAAATTGAGGCTGTGTTTCCCATTACCGGACCACGGGACAAACATAGAATATTAACTGTGTTTACCACGTGGAATGGTACCCCAGATAGCTGATTGTAACATATAGGGTACAGTCTTTGCAGCTGTCTATACCCGGACTAATGGCATGCTATTTTTGGCGGCGTTGCTGGATGACCTGAAGCACGTGCAAGATCAGTATGGGGCCGGCCCGGCCCTAGATTTGGGTACGAAATGAATCAGAAATTTTCCTATTATTTCTGAGATGATTCTCTCCAACTTCAGAGGTGAAGCTACATCTCTGTCTATACATGAGAGGCTCACCATGGTTGCTGCTGCTGACGGTAACGTGACTGTTGACCATTATAGCTGAAGTTTATACTTCACTTGGTTGCAATAATTTGGGGACCAGACCGACTAAATCACAACTTGGCAAATCTAGTGCAAGCAAGGACACTGCCAAGCAGAACCCGGACTTTGTTAAAAAACAATGGAACAAATCTAAGTCTAAAGGAAAGGCTAAATCCGGAGGCGGTTCTCCTCCACCGGAGAACTCTGAGAGAAAATATAATTTGTGTGATCGCTCACACCTTAAACCACCTGAGAGATATCAGCTGTCTGATACTCATCCTTCTCATTCCTTCCAGGACTCGTCTGACAGACAATACGTAAGAGGAAGGCATTCTGACTGCAGACAAGAAGAGCACATGAAACCGAGAAAGGACTCACAATGCTCGTCTACCGTGAAGGTCAAGCAAGAGGAAAAACCTCATCAGTTTAAACCCCAATTTAAAAAGAAAAAGGTTGCTCCATAACCTCAAACATGCCCCAAATCCTGAGAACCCTTCTCCTGAATGGGACATGGGCGGTGACTCTTCTGGACAGCACGGCAGAGGTCACCATAGTCTCAGTGAAAGTCTCAGTGAAAGCAACTGATCAATATGTGACAGTTGAGATCGCTGATAGGCACGTAGGGTGACATACCACGCACTATTCGTGTAATTTTTGGGACAATTTAACACTATCCTATGCCAGTCTCTTAGCAAAGGTCGATTGGCCCCCAGAGTTTGTCCTCTCTTCTCTGCAGGATGAAGTAGTAATCCTTCCTTCTTTCTCTGCCCGTGTCCCAGAGGAAATCAAACAAACTTATGCAGCGAAATGGACTCTTGCTCAAGCCTCAGCATTATACCGCAATCATATATGCTGGATAAGGACTCTCCTTATCACATAATACCCTCAAGGTCCAGCCCGCAAGCGCAATCACAATATCCTATTAAACAGAATGCTAAAACACTTGTTAGGGACATTCTATCCCAGTTGGAGTACCAGGGAATAATTGAACCCTGCATCTCCCAAATGAACAATCCACTTTTTTCTATTTTGAAACTGGATCGTTCCTATAGAATAGTCTTAGACTACAGACATTTGAATAGTCATACACACACTTTTGCAATACAAAACACACACAGTACAACACTTGTTAATAATATTGTCCATAAAAAAACAACCTTGGATATTTCCAACATTTTTTTCAGTTAAAATCTAGCACCCAAGAGTAGGGACTTAACTGCCTTCTCCGCGATTGGCTTCCAGCATTGCTTTGCACACCTGGCCTTGGGGTACCGGATCAGTCCAATACTGTTTGCTGTCCATATAGTGTGAATTCTTCATGATATTGACCCAGTGCATTGTCTTATGTAGATGATATCTACCTAACAGACGATGAGTTAAACACACACTTAGCCAGCATAGATCGCATAATTTTGGGATTTTCTGCCATTGGCTACAAATTAAATTTTAAGAAATCTCACATTGCATTTTTCAGTGTCCTAGTCATATGAACTCATCCCAAAACTTAGAAAGTCCTGATAAACAAGAAAACATGTTTCTCTCAAAACCATAAGGCAGTTTAACTTCAAATGCATTTTCAAACATGGTCTGCGGTGCTTCCTTTAAGTCTCTAAACAACAAAAACAATGATACTTTTAAATCGTGCACTTCCAATCTCCAATTCCACTCCCAGACTGACGACTCTATGCCAAAATGTTTTGCTTTCACTAATGAACTAGCTGACAAAAATCTCTGGAATGCACTTCTTAGTTTAAAGAAGACATGTATTATTACTTCACCACGAGGTCCCTGAGAGAGGACATTAGTAGTTTGGAGGCACACGTTAAAAATAGTCACAGCAATGAAAGGAAAATATATCAAAGTGATTCTCAACTGCAATGTACACCCCAAATATATGTGATTCTAATATAGCATAACTGCCAAGCAAAGAATAAATTCATCACCGTAGGGCCTATCACTGCTCTTCATCTTTCTCATGCCAGCAAGTTGATGACCCCTGTTCAACTGCGAGAAAGAGTTTTTCCACCCTCATGGGAGGTCAGGCAGTTGACGTCCACTCCTGACTGAAGTCTCGGAGAATTCCCCCTCGCAGCTGCCCAGGGACACCTCTTATAATATTCAAAACATGCTGGCTACTGTAGGTCAGAGTTGGAAGAAACAACGTTGAAAGTTGGCCAAGTTTTCAAGGCTCTCCCAAGGCTGAGTCCTTCCCTGAACTAGAGAAAAACACAAAATATGCGCTTCCTTATCATGCTATTGTGTTCGGTAAGAGAAAATACGAAAAACACAAGTTTAGTTTACCATGTGGAAAAACACAACTCATCTGCAATGTCTCAACTGCAATGTCTAACGCCATGATAAAGCCAATAGGCATCTAAACTGAATACAAAATGTAATGTCTAACGCCACGTTAAAGCCAATAGGCAGCTAAACTGAATACAAAATGTAATGTGCTACTGGTGAACATTGAACAACTAATATGCACAGTGGTGAAACACAAAGTCAATGGTCAAACATACTTATTTTCAGTACATGTCCACCCTCTGACCAATGACTTTTGTTTCCTTTTCTTTTATTTCAAAGAAGAAGAAAAAAAAAACATTATAAGCAAATCAGGTTTGCATTGTATACAGCAACATTAATGTATTGATCTCATAAACTTTCAAATCAGATACACCTACAATGAAAAGACTGAAGCTTATATACCCTGATTGGGATAATAACTGATTGAATAGTGTATCTAATGTAGCAAGTTGATGTAGATTTAGATGAAAACATCATGACTTCTACTCATGTAAAGGTACACGGTCCACCTGAAAGATTTCCTGGAATGTAAGTGAAAGACAGGTTTCCACACGAAAAACAGACAGCTAACTGGCAATGTTGCTTAATGAGACTGGCAGCAGTCATTAGATAATAAGCCATGAGTTAGATCCAATGGAAGAATGTAATCAAACAAGTTGACAGAACATCCATGGTTCTCTATATTGATCCCATGTAGAACTTGAACCGGAGGCGCCAGTTGCGCAAAATGGATCCATGGGTTTTGTACTTTAATCAATCAGGTTCAGGTTGGAGGTGCGGTCCCTCCCCTGACCCCACACGCACACACCCGAAGGGAGACCACACAGCACACTCATGGTCAGTGGTGAGTTGTAGTAGGATCTGCAAAAGAAAAAAGTATGACTTTTCTTGCAAATAACATTTGTCATCTGAAATTTGCTCTCCTTTTTCCTTTCCTTGTTTTATAATCAGCAGGACGCTATTGGGGCCCTTTGGTATAATTCCTGCAGGTTCTTGAGGGCCATTTGGGGGTTCATCCCAAACCTTAGCACTGAGGTTTTTTTTCTGCTGCACCACAGCTTCCCTTTCCTTGCACTGTCAGAAGGGCTGGGGCAGACTCCCTCCTTACCAAAACCTCCATTCACTGCACTTATGACAAGTTGGGCACTTCTGTCTCCAATCTGTATGAATGAATCAAATTCTCTACTAGTTATCAGAATAACTTTGATTTCGCCTTAGTAATCTGCAGCAATCACTCCCCCTAAAACCTGATCAATTTGCCATATCTGTCCTGGTAACTTTCCTCTCCCCAACTGATCTTTGACTGTTTGTGGGACAGATCTCTGTTGTGTGTGCTGACAAATAGGACATTGCAAAATCACAGTTTTTATCAAATCTAGGGGAATGTGCATCTCTCTAATCTCTGCCCACCTGTAAGTGGCTTTTTCTCCCAGATGTCCACATTTCTGGTGTGCCCACTTAGCCATCCCCACCAAGTCAGAATTCTGGGTTGACAATTCTGCCTCTGCACTTTTGTCTTTGATGTCTGCAAGGGAATTGAACCAGCGTTCTAATGAGTCAATGGGACAATGAGCATCTATGACTTTACTATGTTTTAACATTTCCCAAATTTCCTGCCATAACTCTTTGCTCCACAACTCCTTTGAATGAATGATGTGGAAAACCAAACGGCTCATCCATTGGCAGTGAACCAAGACTCAGTGTAAAAATGACACGTCTCAAGCAGCTCTTGCTTTAAAGTCTGACACACATTTTACAGCTCTACATATTGGCTACTTTGTCCTTCTCCTGTGGTAGACAACACCAACTTTTCAGTAACTGGATTGTGTAACACTGCTTTCCATTGTCTTTTATTACCCACGTATTTCAATGAATCATTAGTAAAAACAAACACGCTTTCTATCCTCAGGGGACATGAATTCAAATGGTGCACTCGATTTCACTAGTGACTTTTTTACCTGTGGTACTCCCTGCACCCTCTCCTCATCCTGTAAAGGGGCTTGTGACACCTGTTCATGTAGGGCTGCAGTGACTGTCGGTCCTACTCGAGCCCTGTCTTGCATGTACCAGATCCAGTGTATGATACTTGCCTCTTGTGCCTGTCCTATACTGTGAGATTTAGGTGAACTCATCACCCACTGCATGATTGATATTTCAGATTTCAGAATTACATTATAATTTAATGTCATTTGCTCAGTATTCACTAGAGCCCAATAACAAGTCAAAAACAGTTTTTCAAAAGGAGTACAGCGCTCCACAAAGTCAGATAGTTGTGTAATCCAAAGCCCCAGGGGCACCCTTGTCCTCCCCTGTTTCTGCCACATACTCAAGTTGGTATATTGTACCTGATTTACATGTAAATCAGTGTTTCCCTCTTGCACTGGCACAAATCTAAGGTCTGTTGAATTATTTAATTTGCCAAATCAAAAGCACGCAGCTGCTTCTTACTCCATTCAAACTCATGTTTTTTCTAGTTACGTTATACCAAAGCGTTAAGATTTTACTCAGATGAGGGCTATACTGTTTCCAAAAATCTTGCTTAGTGCAAATAGTAAGAAACTATAAAATCTTTTGTTTTACATGTGACAACATCTGTCTATTTTCTGGTTTCCACTGAATTCCCAGAAACTGCACATTTTGTGACAGTACCTCTGCCTTGTCTGAATTAATTATACAAATCGTACTCTGCAAAAGTGATCTGATTATACTGGGAACACCGTCAACTTCTTGCTCAGTGTAATCTTTTAAAGAATGCACTTCAACTCCTGCCAAAAACTGTGGGCTGCTCTGCACACGGAGAACTATGCTCTTTTCATAAGGCTCACACTGGCCCCCACCTTTTTTAACCTCCTCATTGCTGGAATGTGAAAAGCCAGATTCTCCTGTAACAGCTTGGTAGATTTCAGTTTTATCTTGCAATAATTTGTTCTGGCTAATTTGCTCACGTAAATTCTTATTTTCATGTTCTAACTGTTTACATCCCTCATGTATTTTTCTGTAAGCAGACAAAAGTATCAACACTCTTCTGTCAAGAACAAAAGGGACATCATTCCTTTCAAAAAGCACCTTTTCTAAATATGAAAACACTTTTGTTTTATACAAGCACTCATCCCAAAACTTAGAAAGTCCTGATAAACAAGAAAGCATGTTTCTCACAACACCATAAGGCAGTTTAACTTCACATGCATTTTCAAACATGGTCTGCGGTGCTTCCTTTAAGTCTTTAAACAACTAAAACAATTACACTTTTAAATCGTGCACTTCCAATCTCCAATTCCACTCCCAGACTGACGACTCTATGCCAACATTTTTTGCTTTCACTAATGACTGAGCTGACAAAAATCTCTGGAATGCACTTCTTAGTTTAAAGAAGACATTTATTATTACTTTACCACGAGGTCCCTGAGAGAGGAGATTAGTAGGTTGGAGGCACACGTTTAAAAATAGTCACAGCAATGAAAGGAAATTATATCAAAGTGATTCTCAACTGCACTGTACACCCCAAATATATGTGATTCTATTATAGCATAACTGCCAAGCAAAGAATAAATTCAAAATTCATCACCGTAGGGCCTATCACTGCTCTTCATCTTTCTCATGCAAGCAAGTTGATGACGCCTGTTCAACTGCGAGAAATAGTTTTTCCACCCTCACGGAAGGTCAGGCAGTTGACATCCACTCCTGAAAATTCCCCCTCGCTGCTGCCCAGGAACACCTTTTATAATATTCAAAACATGCTGGCTACTGTAGGTCAGAGTTGGAAGAAACAACGTTGAAAGTTGGCCAACTTTTCAAGGTTGTCTCTCCCAAGGCCGAGTCCTTCCCTGCACTAGGGAAAAATACAAAATATGGGCTTCCTTATCATGCTATTGTGTTCAGTAAGAGAAAATACGAAAAACACAAGCTTAGTTTACCATGTGGAAAAACGCAGCTCACCTGCAATGTCTCAACTGCAATGTCTAAAGCCAAGATAAAGCCAATAGACATCTAAACTGAATACAAAATGTAATGTCTAACACCACGTTAAAGCCAATAGGCAGCTAAACTGAATACAAAATGTAATGTGCTACTGGTGAACACTGAACAACTAATATGCACAGTGGTGAAACACAAAGTCAGTGGTCAAACATACTTATTTTCAGTACACATACACATGTCAACACTACAAACCTTGTAATCCGCATAATTGTGGGTGCCATTGGGTTTACTTACATTTCCTTTAACAAGAGTGAAACATTGCTGATTTCATATAAATCACTTTTATATTCCAATGCGGAAATACGTTTTGCATCCACTGAGAAAATATTGACTGAGGAGCAGATGGCCATCCCAAAAGAATGGACTCTTGCACAAGGAGAATGTACAATTATAATTACACCAAATCCTGTCTTGGAGGCTGTTCCTAAAGCTAGCCTTCCAAATGCTAAAGCCCTGCATCCTAGGTGGATTCAGTGGGCATCATCCTTAACAACCACAGATGTAGACTTTGTCTTTGACCCATCTTTGCAGACAAAATAATTTTTGCAATATGAGCATGTTTACCCCATACCCACTGACATTTTGCTTCTTGAACAGTATCATTGTATAGTTTATACTGATGGTTCGGCTCAACCTGCTATAGAGACTAAACACCAGTATTCGGCAGCGTGTGCCTCCGTTCATGGTGTTATGTTGGATGGTAAGTTCCAACCCCCGAAAACTCATACACAATCCCTAGGGGACTGTACTGCACAGTTAGCTGAATTGAAAGCTTTGATTTTGGCACTAGAAAATACTGATCCTGAATTCCCCACACTTATCGTGTGTGATAAGTATTATTGTGTCCAGTCCTTTACTGACAATCTACATTATTGGTGTCAGAATGGTTCCAAAGACTCTGAAGGTAACATTATAAAACATAAAACGCGTTGGTTGAAGTTGACAGACTTCAAAGACAGTTTGTCACTGACTCATGTTGTACATCCATTGGGTCATCAACGTGTGAAAATACATGCTGTAAGGAATTCATTGGCTGATGAAGCAGCCAAATTGACAGTTGCAACTGCTGCTGCGACTACATGTTTGCAAACACACATTGACAAAGATATACTGGCTGTGGTAAATGCTACGAGCACCGGCACTCCATTACCTAAGGGTTTTCCAGCTAACTATACATACCATTTAAGTGAACATAATATAGCCTATGCTGCACTCCCTGGAGTTGGTGACCAGCCGATTCCCAACTTAGACCGCAGGCTAGCTTCAGTAAAAGCTGAGCATGAAGACATTGCTTCGTCTCATGCTGATGTGGCAGCTACAATTTCACTGCTGCAGGAGTGTTATGTGTGGCATGGCTTATACATGCCGGCCAAGAATTATGTACTTTTTGTGACATCTGTCAACATACTAAGTACTCCACAGTAGCACTCCCACAGCAGACACACCTGTTCACTTCGAACAAACCTTTCAGCTACATTTATTTGGACCATGCAGGTCCTCCTAATTCGGATGGTACGTTTAAATTTATCTTTCTTGCAGTCGATTCTTGTTCTAGATTCCTCTGGGTGTGGCCACAGCTTTTGTCTGACACTCGAACTGTCATTAAAGATTTGACAGTCTTTGTCGGGACTTATGCATGCATTATTTTCCACTCTGACCAGTGCCCGCTTTCACTTCCAACGCTTACAGGGACTACATGACTTTGTTAGGGATAGATTTGCATTATTCTTCACCACACAGACCTGAGAGCAGCTCTGTTGTGAAAATAATGAACCGTGACTTAAAGCAGTACTTGACAGGTAGAGTATTAGGCTCAGGATATACTTGGATCCATCATCTCTACAGGGTCCAATGTCAACCTAATCTCCCTAGAAGATCTCTTGGGGGAAGGGCAGATTCCATACCAGGTCCTCTTTGGCATAGATATGCATGTTTCAGACCTTGATGGTCCAGACCATCTGGTGGCTGCCACGCCCTTTGACATAAATGATCATTGTGCTGTATTACAGGATTTGCAAATTTCCTTGACTCACACGCAAGTGACCAGTTGAAGACGTCTGCCTCTGCTGGAATCAAGGAGAAACCAGAGCCTTCCAGCTGGATCCCAGAAATCAGGGACCTTGTCAGAGAGAAGGTTGCGGTGAAGAAGGAGCTCGGCCCAGAATGCCATTCTTCTGTTGCAGTCCTTGGCGTACAAGAATTTAAATTTTGCCACCGCTTGCTAGTTCCAAAGACAATTGTTTTGACTCCACTGAACATGTCAAATTATATTATGTGGCTAATACTAAATAGCAAGGCTGTGAGGAGTTCTTGGTAGTTCCCTAATTCCTTTAACTACTGTACAGGAAATTCCCCTGCAGCATGTGAGCACCACCAAAGCTGTTTTTTCCCCAGCTGTTGGGGTAGAAGGGTATGGGGGGGCCTGGAATCACAATTGTTACTTCCATTGTCCTCTGCAAATACCAGTCATGAGTACTGGTTTGTACAGATCCACCCCTCAGTGGTTCTAACAGTTCTCTATTACCCCCTGTGGCTCCAACTTTTCAACAGACTGGTTCTGGTTATTTTGTGGGAACGGATGACTTTTTATCTCACTTTCATCACTCTTCCACCGTCTCAGAGACCCCATCTACAAAGGTTTGTGTTTTCTTTTCATTGCTAAAACGTAATTATTTGGTTCCACCATGGATATACATTCGGATCATCCTAACCTTGATCATTGTTTCTCTTTGGATTGGATTTGTGACGGTCTTTTTCATGTTAATCAACGACCACTATCTCTCAGAACGTTCAGCCCGGAAACTGGTCGAGGAGGTGCTGACGCTTCATTTTTCTTCCAATAGACTGTCAAAAGACTTGTCCCATGTGAACATTTCAGCTGTTCCAGTAACGGTTGGAATTGTTTGGGATAAAGTTACCTTCGATGTCTTTGGCCCCACTGAGATTCTGCAGATTCCATATGTATTCAAAATCGCCATGGGTGATGTCCTTATACCCGAGTTACATTCCGATGATTGGGATATTTATAATGTCAATACAGTGTTTGAAGATGAAGATCTTTATTTAAATTCAGCTAATTATGGAGACATGTTTTGTTACCACCATTACGGACATAACTATTAACATGGAGATGACATTAAACATACAATTTTCAATTATACATAATAGGAACATTGTCCAACTCCCTCACAGGGCAGTTCTCAAAAATACCAAGCTAAATTTACATATTTTTCCAGTAAAAATATAACTGATCCAACGGTCTTCTCTTTTAAATGAGTCTCTACACCAGCAAAGAAATACATGCTGACACAAAAAAACTCATGTATACAGACTCCTTTATTAACACATTAGCAGTATAAGGCTATGAGTATTGGAAATAAACTATAGATATGAAATTTATTTGGGGAGCCAAACCCTGCAGATTCAGGGAACAGACACTTTGTTTAGAACTTATTTAATCCCTATACAAATGATTTTTCTGAAAGATACTGTTCAACAGACTACATGTCTGGGATTTGCGAAAATTAAGGACATGAATGGCCCTAATATTCCTTCTATTGCCCTCTTTGACAATTGGCAGTATATAATAAATTACACCGAAGAACAGCTGAATGAAATGGTCCAAGATGGCTCATTTAACTCTACACTTGCAGGTCCAAATGGCTGGTTATTGTGGCCACAGGACATGCTCGTTTTTTGAATTCCTCATAGTGGCTCAGGGCAAGCAGGCCAGACCCTCGTTATTCTCCATCTCAACACTAAGACGTAGTCACCACATATTCAGTGGGGAAGTTATGTCAACAATGGTTAGAACATCACACACTGTCTGCAGTAAAACTATGGGGGTCATTATGACCCTGGTGGTCACTAGACCGCCAGGGTCCTGGTGGCGGTCGGACTGCCAACCTGCAGCTTGGCGGTCCCGGCGGTTGTAATCCGCCGGGCAGCGATGCAAGCAGCGCTGCCCTGGGGATTACGAGTCCCCATCCACCAGCCTGTCCTTGGTGGTAAACACCGCCATGGAAAGTCTGTCAAAATAGGGGGCTTGGGGGCCCCTAGGAGCCCCTGTACTTGGCATGAGCAGTATGGGGGCCCCCATGCACAGCCCCATTGCGCATTCCACTGCCCGGGCAGTGGAATGTGCAACGGGTGCTGCTGTTCCAGTTGCACAGCCACATTGCAGCCGGCTCCATTAGGAGGCGGCTGCAGTGTTAAGTCCCTGTTCCCTGCTGTGCTGGTGGGCGGAACCACTGTTTCTGCCCTCCGGCCTAGCGGGGAAACAATAATAGGGCCGGCAGGGTTCAGGCCGCACAGGCAGCCTGATGGCGGTATGGCATTGGTGGACGGCCTCCGCCACCCGCCAATGTCATAATGAGGCCCAATATCTTTCTCTTCTATTGGAGGACGTCGACTTCTCTGATTTTTTGTTGGGTCCTAGGTCTCCACGTTCAAAAAGATTTGTTTATGCAACCTAAAATGAAATTATAAAATTGTTGCAAATGGAAGCCGCTGCACGTTTAAGATAAATTGATCAAGATAATTTGGATAAAGTACTTGCTGTTGCTGATAATAGCATTAACACATTGTCTTCTCAATTTTACAGTTTGAATAATGTTGTGTCATCTTTCACTGATATCATGCAAAATGATATGTCTGTATTGTATGATGGGCAAAGTCAGCTTACATCAATTATGCAATTTAGCTGCACACTATAGGTCCTTTAAAATGGTTGTGTACCCTAATTCGAGTCACATATTTCTGCCATTTAATCTGACTTGTAAACAGCGGCTCATGTCTCAAAAAAATGCTACATACACAATGTTACATATCGAGAAGGTAGACAAGCTACCCTTTACCACTGCAGAAACTTCATCCACAGTTTGGTTAATACATGGCATAATATTGCTCCCTATTTCAACATTCCAGTTCACTTATTGCCTGAAACATTTCACTGTGGGTAGACACGAGGCCCTAGGAGGGAGCTTTATCCACTAGATATTGTTACTCCCCTTTGAATATAGTTGTGAATGGCTGAGTTGGGAAGTTTTCCTTATTGGAAAGGAGAGTGACTCTTCTGTTGGCCACTCACTTGTGTACAAACATGTTACCATTCACTTCTCCTGTGAGTCGTCTGTTCCAAATTTAGCCTGTTTTTTTAAAGGAATTCCAGTTCCTGCAATTTTACCCACTCCTATTGTTCTTACCAATGGCAGTTATTTAGTTTTAAATGATCAGGATTGTTGCAGAATGAAAGCTGGGATCCCGTATATTGTTTTGGGTTTCCCAACTAGTGAAATGTTGTAATAACATCCTTTTCCCTCCCACACATGCAGTTCTTGATAGTTCGTATGATCTTCCATTCCAGCTTTGAAGGCAGATTTCAATAAGTTAAGCAGACTCATAGCCTTATTGTTTCAAAAAGACATAGAGAAACTTTTGAACTTCAAGTCGCAAGCATGTCTAGCGAAATATAGTCACTCTTATTTACAAACCTCCCATTACATTTCGGTGTTTTAGTAAAATGCATCTTTAATGCTTCCAATATTGCTGGCGTAGCACAACTCATTGGCAGTAGCTTGGTCAGTAACTTCCAGCATATTTTTGAAATTATACCGGCTTTCTTTCATTAATTATTTTCCAATATTTTTGGAGGCATTGCCTTGGTGTTATTCCTCATCTGCAGCATTTTGCTCCTATTTTTGTTAAACGGAAATTGATGTGCCTGCCCAAAGCCCACTAATGCTGGAACTGCCAACAATCCAGCAACTATGCTTTGACTGGTCACTGCCATTCTGACAGGCCTGGTTTACCTGTGTTCAACCTGTGTTCCGCTGCCTGTGGTGTCCCTTTGAGTGGGCACCGGATATCTGCCTTGCTCTGCAACCTCCTGTTCCTATGGACATAGACCAGTTGACAAGGCCAGTAAAGACCCATTTCCGAAGTTGTCCAATGAACTTTCGCTTGCTTCAAGATGTTTGGTATGAGTTTCTTCCCACCATGGAGATGGGTGCATTGGCACCAGTATTATTCACCTCAGATTTATATAACACAGAGCCAGCACAATTGGTCATTTCCTCAGCATCGGCTGATAATGAGGATCATACCGATTCTCTTGGTCTACTGAATGGTGCTGTTCGGCAATCGTCTGTGGAGATGGAATCCATCCTGGATTCACTAACCATTGACTTGGTGGAAGAGATATTGGGTGCCTCCAGCCCCAACTAATTTGGGCTGTTTTTCGAAATTCTCACTGGCCCTTTGTAAATAGATTCAATAACTTTTTATATTACGCTTATTGCATTGAGGTTTCTTGCCTTATACATTTATTTTTTATTTCATTTGTGTAATAGATTGCGGTCCTGCCCATGGGGGGTGGGGGGATGTCATGATGCCTGTGAATGGACTCACTCTATAGCTATGCCTCTTTCAGGAACTGCCAGGGGGTGCTGACTAGACTAGTGGCAGGGAAGACAAATGAGGCAGAATACTGGTATAGAGCTACCAAGATCATACAGAGAGTCAGAGGAGAGAGCGGATCCAAAGGGAAGCTCTATTCAGGGGAATAAGAGAGATAAGACTCAGAATGAACAGGCATTCAAGAGGCAATGTGGCACCCAGACTAAGTAACACTCCAGGATGAACATGCAAGAGATATATATATATATATATATATATATATATATATATATATATATATATATATATATATATATGAAACATAGTGACGGTCACCACTGTTTTTTGCTTGCCTATATCATTGGCACTGCTTGACGAATCCTCATGAAATTTCCCAAAAAATAATCAACAGTCACATGAGCTGCTGTCTGGGAAATTACAGGGTGATCAGTCAAGCGGGGCTGAACTTAAGGGGGTTTGAAATTTAGAGCGTTTCCAATGTTAATTCTCGTAGAAAAAAATGAACAACAATAGCACAAAAACTACTGGGCAGAATTACACCAAATTTGACAGAAAGGTAGCTTTTGGCCCAGAAAGAGCACTTTTTGTTATTTGGTGTAAATCCATTCAGTAGTTTTTGAGAAATTCAAGTAAATTAAAAATTGCATATATAGGGATGAGAAAGATTCGCGACCCCCTACGCGAATCCTTGCGCTGCAAGGAATACTGCGATTGGTTAGCCACAAACTGTTCAGAATGTTGCGGCCGCCATTTTATGAACCAAAGAACTGTCCAGGGGGATCGAAATTGAGGCTTATAGTAATAGAAGGGGGCAGAGTAGAGGTACTCTGACCCCACAGGTGCAGAGGAAAATCCTGTTTTTGGACACAATCGCTGACTGCCCAAAAAACAAACAGACACTCAGACACTCATGCTCCCATTCACAGACCCACTCAGACACTCATGCACCCACCCACAGACACACTCAGACATTCATGCATCCACTCACAGACCCAGCCAGACACTCATGCACCCACCCACAGATCCAGTTAGACATTCATGCACTCACCTACAGACCTAAAGAGTCACCAATGCACCCACTCATAGACCCAGTCTGACACTCATGCAGGCACCTACAGGCACACGCAGGCACTCATGGACCCACTCACAGACCCACTCAGACACTTATGCACCCACTCACGCACCCATTCCGACATTCATGCACTTACCTACAGACCCACTCAGACACTCATGCACCCACAGACAGACCCAGTCAGACAATCATGCACCCACTCACTGACCCATGCAGACACTCATACAGCCACCCAGACTCACTCAGACTCTCATGCACCCACTCACTGAGACACTCAGACCCTCATGCACACACCCACAGACCCACTCAGACACTCATGCACATACCCGCATGCCCACTCAGACACTTATTCAGCCACTCACATACCCACTCAGACACTGATGCACCCACTTACAGACCCAGTCAGACACTCATGCACATACTCACAGACCCACTCAGACACTTATGCACCCACTCACAGATCCAATCAGACACACTCATACAGCCACTCACAGACCCACTCAGACACTCATGCAGCCACTAGCCTACTCATGCACCCACTCAGACACTCATGTACCCTCTCAGCCACTCATGCACTCACCTACAGACCCCCACAGACACTGATGCACCCACTCACAGACCCAGTCAGACACTCATGCACCCACTCACAGACCCAGTCAGACTCTCATGCAGCCACCCACAGACCCACTCAGACACTCATGCAGCCACCCACAGACTCACTCAGACACTCATGCCCCCACTCATGGACCCACTCAAACACACATGCACCCAGTCACAGTGCCACTCAGACACTCATGCACCCACTCACACACACACTCAGACATTCATGCACTGACCTACAGACCCACTTAGACACTCACAGACCCAGTCAGACAGTCATGCACCCATTTACAGACCCATGCAGACATGCATGTAGCCACCCACAGACTCAGCCAGACACTCATGCAGCCACTCAGAGACCGACCCAGACACTCATGCACTCACTCACTGAGCCACTCAGACACTCTTGCACCCAACCACAGACCCACCCAGACACTCATACACCCACTCACAGACCCACTCAGACACCCATGCAGCCACTCACAGACCCACTTAGACACTCATGCAGTCACCCACAGAACCACCCAGACACTCATGCACCCACTCACAGACTCAATGAGACACTCATGCAACCACTCACAGATCAATTTAGACATTCATGCACCCACCCACAGACCCACTCAGACACTCATTCAGCTACTCACAGACCCATGCAGGCACTCATGCACTCACCTACATACCCTCTCAGACACTGATGTACTCACTAACAAACCTTGTCAGACACACATGCACCCACTCACTAACCCAATCAGACACACATGCACCCACACACAGACCCACTCAGACATTCATGCAGACACTCACATACCCACTCAGACACTCATGCACCCACTCTCAGATCCACTCAGACACTCATGGACTCATCTTCATACCCACCCAGACACTGGTGCATTCTCTCACAGACCCACTCAAACACTCATGCCCCAACTCCCAGTTCCACTCAGCCACTAATGGATTCACCTACATACCCACTCAGACACTGGTGCACCCACCCACAGACCCAGTCAGACACTCATGCACCCACTCATGGACCCAGTCAGATAGTCATGCACCCACTCACAGACACATGCAAACACACATGCAGCCACCTACAGACTCACACAGACACTCAAGCAGTCCCTCACAGACAGACTCAGACACTCTTGCACCCAGCCCCAGTCCCACTCTGATACTGATGCAGCCACTCACAGCCTCACTCAGACACTCATGCATCCACCCACAGACACACTCAGACACTCATGCATCCACTCAGAAACCCAGTCAGACACTGATGCGCCCACTCACAGAACCACTCAGACACTCATGCACCCACCCACAGACCCACTCAGATACTCATTCAGCCACCCACAGACCCACTGAAAAACTGATGCACCCACTCACAGACGAACGGAGACACTGATGCACCCACTCACAGAACCACTCAGACACTCATGCACCCACCCACAGTCCCACTCAGTTACTCACGCAACCACTCACAGACCCACTCAGACGCTCATGCACCCACCCACAGAAACACTCAGACACTTGTGCACCCACTCACACACCCAGTCAGACACTCATGCAGCCTCCCACAGACCCATTCAGACACTTATGCACCAACTCACAGATGCACTCAGACACTCATGCACCGACTCACAGACCCAGTCAGAAACTCATGCAGCCACCCACACACCCACTCGGACACTCATGCACACTCTCACATATGCACTCAGACACTCATGCAGCCACTCACAGACCTACTCAAACACTAATGCACCCACTCGCAGACCCACACCACACTCATACGCTCACTCACAGATTCAGTCAGACACTGATGCAGCCACCCAGAGATCCACTCAGACACACATGCACCCACTAACAGACCCACTCAGATACTCATTCACCCATCCACAGGCACACTCAGACACTCATGCACCCACTCACAGACCTACTCCGACAGTCATGCACCCATCCACAGGCACACTCAGACACTCATGCACCCACTCACAGACCTACTCCGACACTCATGCACCCATCCACAGGCACACTCAGACACTCATGCACCCACTCACAGACCCAGTCAGACACTCATGCGGCCACCCACAGATGCACTCAGACACTCATGCACCCACTCCCAGACCCAGACAGACACTCATGCAGCCATCCACAGACCCACTCAGACACTCATGCACCCACTCACATATGCCCTCAGACACTCATGCAGCCACTCACATGCACAATCAGACACTCATTTACCCATTTACAGACCCACTCAGACATTCATGGAGCCACCCACAGACCCACTCAGACACTCATGCTCCCACCCACAGACCCACTCAGAAACTCATAAAGTCACTGCCAGACCTACTCTGAGAGAGTATGGTATATATATGCCTGGTGTAATTGGTCAGCTATAAGGTGTTGTTAGGGTTGAGCCACCATTTTATAAACCTTGTCAGGTCCTGGGGAATGAAAATAGGGGTGAGAGATATAGAAGGGGTCAGAGTAGATGTACTTTGACCCCTTTGGGGTATTAGAAAATGTCTAAGGGATTACTTCTATACCTAGAAATGGTTTAAAATGATCTGGAGTCACAAACTCGTTACGGCAAATGAAGTTGCGACTTTAACATTTCTCAAAAAATATGTAAATGAGTTTTTTTAAAGAAATGAATTACAGTTTAGAATGTAGGGTGGCTCTAAAAGAGCCTTTGTGTTATTTGTTTCTAAAAGATTAATGGAGATAAGAGCGGATGCAGAGTTTGAAGTTACTGAGAAGCACCCTGTTGCCTTCATTTGTAAAGTGTACACCAGCTCTTCTATATATTGCTGGCATGTGAAATCATATATTATTATTGTAAATATAACCCATATTATGGTCTCTGAGATATGCTGAAACAGTGTTGTTAATGTTCCCTAGCTTTGTCAATCTGTGGACAAAATGTTGCTGACCACTTCCGTTTCTGTCTCTGGCATATATTTGAGAACCCAAATGTTGTGTGACAGTAAAGTGTCATTAATTGACTAAAGGTATCTATCATTAGGATTTTCAATCCTACTCCAGTGAGCCTAGGTCATTACCACCACAGTGCACAATCATCAGGTGAGGTGGTTGGCAATCTCTAATGCTGTCAACCAATGGAAGCAACTGATGCCAATTTAACCCTCTCTGGCCAACCCAAGTGATATCCACAGTAGGTAACCCACATCCCTGTTAATGCAACTCTTTCTAGCATGCTCACTTGCCCAGTAAACATAGCTGTGACCTACAATCCACACTCTCAGCATTTTAAATAGTAGAAGGGGGAGCACTGAAGAGAAGGCTGCAGTTGACTGAATGAGTTTTGAAAATATGAGGTTAAAATGGAGGGAAGCAGTAGGTAAGAAAAGCACTAAAATTATGTTTAAAATAGATGACTAGATAAAAGTAGGTTGTAATTTACAGCATGAAGCTACTGCATCTGTAATTGGATGACATTTTGTTGGAAAAAATATAAAGTTTTTGAGATGCTCAGATTTGCAAATAGTTAACCGCACCTGGTACAGAACAAATTAAAAACTAGCATGCTCCTACCAGACAGTGCTGTGATTTTTTGAACTGCTGGTACTGTGGAGTGTGGCAAACAAGGTTGCTATGGCAGCTGTAGCAGTACACTATGGAGGAGAGGAGATTGCATTGAAGGACAGTAGAATAGTACAACAAAAAATTTATTTTTCAGGTGATAACTTACAATAGGATATTTCTGTTAGTGTGTATTATGACTAATAGAAAAATAATAAAGGAAAGGATTTGTTATTAAAGTTTTGCATCCCAGTGTGGAGTCATGAATCTGTCTCAGTTTTACACTGGGGACTGCGCTGGGGGACATGAAGGATTCGCAGCTTGAGTAGTTTTGTATGGCACTTTGGGCTTCTTTATGGGAGGCAAACAAGGGGTTAACTGACATTAACCATTCAGCTCTTGGGTAATAAAAGATAAATATGAATCGATTTGTTAAGCACTACAATACCAGTGAGAGCAGAGCTCAGTAGGTTGCCATTAAGCTCCCCTTGGCGTGAGAGTACAGTACTATTCTGATGTTGAGGTTTCATGATTACAGAAAGAAAAGAGTAAAGAATAATATTGTGATAGCATTCTAACAGTCAGGAGCAACTATTTAAGAGGTGTGTAAATAGAAGTATATTTGTTTTAGTGTATGTATAATTCCAGAAATGTGTATAAATTGCATGAGTACTTTTAAAAGAGACAGAAGTGTATACTGTATGAGACAAAGAGTAACAGGTATTACATGAATAATGTTAATGTATAGTAATACATGTATTTGCCTAAAGTTGCATGGATCAGTGCTTCTGTTTAATACAGCTACTTTATGTATATATGTAACATATTTAAAGGTCTTTGCTTATTTGAATGTGTAGTGTATAATACATGTGGCATACAAACATGAGACAAAGAAGAAACAAATGGGATTTTTTACTGTTCTTCCTCTTTTAGATTAGTTATGAGGTTCTGTAGCATTGGCATGTATTTCCAGGTTTGTTACATACAAAATGCAAGAAATTATAATATAGTGTATATCCTTTGCGTGGGATTGTCCCAAGTAACATCAATGGTATAAAATGTTCTCTAAGAAAATGTATCAGAGATCTCAATGTAAAATAGGCCATTAGAAAAATATGCAGATAGTGTTGCCTACACTACTATAAGTATGGAGATACTGAGTGCAACAGTAATACAGTTAAATAAACAGTTATGTAAACATTAATATCTTGAGGTTCATACCAATTGTTAGAGTGAGATAGAGACTCATTAATGAATAGATTTTCAAAAGTAATAGGTAAACTGATGAAAATGATAGTCACAGTGAGACATAGGAAGGGATATTGGTATCTACAATGGAGAATATATATATATATATATATATATATATATATATATATATATATATATATATATATATACATGGATGCACCTACTAATAAAGTGAGATATTCGATGATATAGCAAAGCATATACTGAAGGTATGATTTTTACTGTGGCACCAAAAATTGAAGAGACTGGCATAGTGTGGTTTAAACATGAAAATAAACACATGGAGCATGTGTACTAGATAATGATTTCTCTGTTTCAAAAATACTTACATGTTTATTATTAATTAGTGGGCAATTATCAAAGCTAATCGAAAGGTGTTATTTTTTTTTCTTTTTCAGATATCTGTTTGTTTTTAAAACATACATCTACAATGGCAAAAAAACTGAAAGCCGTAAAAAAAAAAACAGAGTAAAACATTATCAACTTGCAAGAGGAAAACAAAAGGGTGAATATGTGGACAGAGTAGGAAAATACAAAGGTAACACTGGTAAGAAAACTAAATATCGTCTAGGATTTGTTTGCAAAAAATTGCAAAGTGTGCATAAGGGGTTGCATGACAAGAAATATTTGAAATCAAGCAAGGATGTAGAAAAGTCATGTCAAATGAAAAGTAAGCACAGATTGAAGAAACCAGATACCATAAGTAGAAGACAGCAACAGTTCAAAGAAATTAGAGCAAACATGTTCTGTACAAGAGTAATTCAGAACTTACTTAAAAGCATGAAGCAGAGTAAAAAGAGAACACAAATGGTGCAACAAAAGAAATGTGTTGAGTATGTGGTAGATACAGCATTTTCCTTAAAGAAAAAGCTTTTTGTAGTGATACTTAAAAGAAGGAAAACCCTAGACAAAACAGTTTCAAGGATGAAGAGACGCAGCCAAAGGAAAAGACGTATCAACAAAAGTATTTTTTCCAAAATGTTTACTGGTGAGTGGAAGCATACCTCCCAGAATAGAACCATTCTTTAATGAAGAAGGTTATTTGCAGCACAACACATTAGTTTATGCAGTAGATTCAAGTGGTCATTGTTATGAGATAAATGAAGGGGAAACCTATGGAAAAAGAAGAGATTGTTCCTAGGGATATGGAAGAGGTAATAGCTGAAGAGGTTCAGGGAAGGCGTAGACAGGCCCCTGTTTACAACTAGAATTGTAGTAGTATTTGTAGGATTCAGCAAGAATCTATAGATTTGTTAAGAGTTTTTGTGCATGATTTTCCATGTAGAAGTCTGAAGCAGAAGATAAATATTTTGCAAAGATTAGATCCATGCAGAGTGAAGAAGACTACTAATTTGCAAGGACATTCATTAGCATGTTTGTCGAGGAAAGTGTGCCAAAGCACATTTCATCACTTTAGGATGTTGGCAGTTCACTATTCAAAAATGTGAAGTCTTATAAGGAGACTTAACTTTGTGACGAGTCCAGCATTATGCTTAGGCAAAATAAATATAGTACTTTTGCATGGTACCAAAGAAGAAGTAGAGAAAGTTTGTGATGATGTACAGTTTTGTTTTTTTGGACCTGAAGATGAGTTGAGCGAAGATGAGGAATTTGTAGGTGCAGGTATTGAGGGAGAAAGCACAACTGTTGCTACTGACAATTTTCAACAAAAGATTACAAAGTTTAATACAGTATGTTCTGAAAAGCCAGACTATATTTGTATTTGCTGTAAATGGACTCACTATAAAAGTCAAAATACGAAATGTAGATGTAATTTCTAAAACTGACTGTCCAGTCAGCAGGTTATTTGTAAGTACTGCTATGATAAGTTAGAGGATTAGAAAACACCAGCTAGAGCAGTGTACAATAGGTTGGAACTTGTGAGTATTCTAGAAGAACTACAAGACCTAAATGTATAAGACTCTATCCTCATACAATCTGTACATCCATTTCAAGCAGTAATACGATTGGAACTAAAAACAGAAAACAGGTAAATTGCATCCAACAGAGTTATTGAAAGGTCTTAAAGGAAGAGTAGTGTATTTGCCATTGGACTTTTAAAAAATGTTGAGACAGTAGGAATAGAAAAAGAAGAGACGCTTGTTATCTTGGTAAATGGTGTACCACCTAAGGATAAAACAAATTGGCAAAAGTTAGTAGATTTTAATAAGGTTTAACATTATACCTGGTACAAAATAATGTGTATTATAATAATGTTAATGTTGAACCTGATGTACCAGATGTTGCATATGACACTTTGCCAGTGAGTGGCCAAATAAAAAAAAATTGATCCATCCTGAGCAGAACAAATCTATGAGCACTATAGCATCCATCAGTTACATTCTAAGGAAGTCGTTGGAGATGCTATTGACCTTTTTCAAATGAGGCAAGCTAAGGGAGTTCCCGTGTGTGGGGAAAAGGTTTAGAGGCTCGCTGGTTTCTCCACTTGTTTCCCACTGGAGTAGGAGGTTGGTATGATGACTGAACCATACAAATATCCGCAGCTGAATACCTATCAACAGGAATGCATTCAGAAGATACAAGAATTAGACAGTGTATTCCATATATATTTCATCTAATTTTTCAGAGTGATTGAATGGACTTTCATATGCAATGAATCACGTAGTAAAAACAGGAATTGGTCTTCAAAGTATATCTGCAAGAGACTTTGTAAACAAAGTTCATGAAAAGGAGGAGAATTTAGAAAGCAACTTGATTAATTTGTTGGTGTGCCTTCAGGGAACTAATGAATATTGGTTCCGGTGTCATGGGGAACTGAAGAGTATGCTCAGAAACCTAGGTCCACCAAACTGGGTTTTGACATTAAGGCCCTGATTACAAACCTGGCGGTCAAAGACCGCCAGGGTTGTTTTGCCGATCGTACCGCCAACAGGCTGGTGGTACAAATCGCCATATTTTGACTGCGGCGGTAGCGCCGCGGTCACACCGCCGGGACCTGTGGTTTTCCGCCATCGTTGTCCCGGCGGTTATAATCCGCCAGGGCAGCATTGCTTGCAGCACTGCCCTGGGGATTATGATTCCCCTTCCCGCCAGCCTCTCCATGGCAGTAGAGACCACCATGGAGAGGCTGTCGGGAAGGGGAGTCGCACGGCCGCAACACCGCCGGCTCCATTAGGAGCCGGCTGCAATGTTACGGCCGACGGCCCAGCGGGGATGTTGTAATGCGTCCGGCGGGTTTGCGGCCGCATAGGCGGCCGCTTGGAGGTTCAACCTTGGCAGGCGGCCTCCACCGCCCGCCAAGGTTGTAATGAGGGCCTAAGTTGTGAAGAGTATGCATGGCATGACCCCATTCAATTCTTAAGAGAAACAAACTCTAATATCAAAGATATTAATGTAAAAACACCTGGAAAGCTGTGTTCATTAGATCCTGCTAATGTGTGTAGATGTTTAACCATAGATGTGAAACCATTCTTGCTTTCATCTGCAACAAGAGTAATCCTCCTCTTGGAGATGTAACTGATCTCTTTTGGTGGAAAGAGTACCAGGCAAGATATTGAAATGCTACTGTGGATAAAAGATGCACCAAGATTTGGATCAGAAACTGATGAGCCTATGTTGTCTTTTATAGAATAATATGTGACATGTAGCATACCAAGACACTGCTGGAAAAGGGCTGAGAGTGCAAGTATTGCGTTTCCAAACACATAGATGTGGAACGTATTGTCCAAAGGAAATTTTTACACAAGATGTTGATTTGGATTTCCACAACCTGTTATTTCAAAAGGAAGAGTAAACAGCTTTTTGTCCTCAATGAGACATACATTGACAAGGAAGCTGCCAAAAAAAGATAACTTAAAATGAACAGAAGAGTCCAAATACATCAATGATTACAATCCAATCATTTTAAATATGTGGAATGCTAACATAGACATTCAATTTGTTGCAGACAATTGCATTGCTGTGGATTGATATGTTACATCATACATTGCAAAATCAGAAAAATGTGAAATCAAGGAGATGTGGGAGGAGATTTCTGCAGAGAACACACTTAGCAAGAAATTGAATTCCTTCAGCTTAAAAATGCTTTCTCATAGGAAATGAGGTCCTATGAGGCCTGTGATGGATTTAGTTCAGCAAGTTTGTTCTAAAAATCAAAAGGAATTGTCTAGGTAAGTCTTGGCCTATCTAGTACAAGAAACAGAGGGCCATATTTACAAGGCCCTAGTGCCTCCTTGTGCCACACTGGCATCATTTTGTTTTACGCTTATGTGGCTCAAGGAGGCAATTTTCGCATGCCATATTTACAAAGTGGCCCCATGCATGCAGTGTTCCAGTTTGCGACCCCTTGCGCACATTATGCCTGCATCAGGCATAATGTATGCAAGGGGGGCGTTCTGGCATTAGGAGGCTCACATAAATGGCGCATTGAAATCTGCAAGATTTTTGGTGTCATTTTTAATGCCTGCTCAGAGCAGGCGTTAAAATGACACAACCATGTTAACCTATGGCCTCCTTGCACTTTGCTCTGCTAGCGTCAACATTTTTGACGCTAGTGGAGCAAAGCACCACAATAGCGTCAAAGATTATGATGCTATTGGCCTAACAACCACCATGGTGCACAGTATTATAAATACAGTGCACACATGGTTTCGTTAGGTGGGGCAGGGCGTCACAAGCAAACTGGTGCATCAGCACTTGGCCCGGAATACTGAAATCTTTACCTGAAATTCAGTATCTGGCAGAGGTTGAGCCTGACAGCACAGATCTTGTAAAATCAAATATGTTGGATACATACTATCCAAAAAGAAGTACCCATCTAGAAGACAAATAATTTATTAAATTCTTCAGACCTACAGATGTTACCAAAAATATAGAAGAAGGAAAGTATGCAGTTCAAGGATGTGATGCATGTTTAGTCAAACATGAAAAACAAAATGTAATTAACCATCAAAAACTTAGTAGTCAAACAGCTAAGGAAAGAGAATCTTTCTATTTAGCACTTCTTCAACTTTTCAAACCATGGTGTAAAGAATTGGAATTACTTGGAGATTGTGGCTGCTATGAGGAATCATTTAATGCTGTAAAAGATACTATTAAGTGTGCCATGTTTAAAAACTACTTACAAATGTTAAATGATGAGATCCAGCAAGAAGCAATGAATGCTGCTGAGATTGCTAAGGATAGTTCTCAAAGCAGCCAGAGTTCGACACCTTCAAGTCAAGATCCTTTTGGAAAACCTATTATTGAACGTGAAGCTACAATAGCTATGAATGAAGTGGAAACTGCCATGGAACAAGCTAGATTGGAATCAGAAGATCTAGATGTGTTAGTTGGACAACTAAACAATGAGCAGAAAGACATTTACTTTGAAGTCAAAAGAAAAAATAGAACATGACAAAAAAGAATGCAGTTGCTCATCAATTTAGCAAATTCTATTATTCATTAGTGGTCAAGCTGGTACTGGAAAAAGCTTTTTACTTAAAGTTATCTCTACTTACTTGCAGAATATTATAGATTCCAACATAACATGTGTAGTAACTGCATCTACTGGATTAGCTGCACACGACATCAAGGGAATAACTTTACACAGACAACTAATGCTACCTGTAGAACATGATAATAAATTGGAATACATCAAGTTATCTGGGGAATCGTGTCATGGGGTAGCAAGAGGTTTTAAGAAAATGAAACTTTTGATTATTGATGAGGTAAGCATGGTTTCAAATCTAATGCTTGCTTTTGTTCACCTGCAAATGCAAGATATATCAAAACAGAATACAATATCTTGTTTGGAGGAAAACATTTGGTAGTTTTTAGAGACCTACTACAACTAACTCCTGTAAAAGAACAGCTGTTTTTTAAAACTCTCTCACATGATGACACTCGAACCTCACCAGGAAGTATTGTCAATGTCAACATTTGGCTATATTGTGAATACAAGGAACATTTGAAAAATCTGTGTCAAGCTTCCGGCATGCACTATAGAATCATTCGAAAGGGCATTAGTGTGGGAGTTCTGACACAGGAGGCTAAATTGATGTTGAGAAGTCGATGAAGAATTGCTAAAACTGTAAAATGAAAACATTTTGGAGATAATTGCTCTTGGCAAAATGGAACACCAAGGAGTAACTATACTACTTAGTGAAAAATGTCAAGAAAAGTTGGACTGTTTGGAGAAATCGGTTTCTAAGACTTCTGGATTAGAAAAGTCTTTACGTGTCTGCAAGAATTGTAGAATAATTTTAAGACATAATTTAATTAATGAAGAAGGATTGGTAAGTGACGCCATGGGAAAAATTGTTGACTTTATTTATTTTCCGAACAGTAATAAAGTTGAATTTCTAGCTATAAAGTTTGATCCGGTTAATGAATTGCAGCAAATTAGACAATATGTTGTACTGTTTTTGCTTGTGAAAGATTTGTATGTACGACAAAAACAGTTTCCAGTTTGTCTTGCATATGCTATAACAATCCACAAGTCTCAAGGCTTAAGTCTTGATGCTGCATTTATCAATATTGGAAGTACAGTTTTTAAAGAAGGAATTTCATATGTGGCATTGTCACGAGTTCGAACATTAGCTGGTTTGCTTCTAATAGATTTTGATTCCCGTTCTGTCAAACTCACCAGTGCTGTACCCTCACCAAAAACCAGCAGAGACTATCCTGACACACTGATCTGGCATATGACTCTGCTGCATCTCATGCAGCATTTCCTCTCCCTCGCCCCCTAAAAGCCACAGCTGCCTTGCCACCCTAAATGGGCCGCTACCTTGTTCTCCTATACTTTGACTCTTGCTTACTGGTGAATCATCAGGAACATGGAGTTGGTGGGGGTTGCTGTCTCTAGTGATGAAGCAGAGAGACAATACTGGATGGTCTCACCTTCTCGGGGCCCGAATTAGATCTTGGAACACCATGCCATGCTCCAAAACCATCAACGATACCTCCGTAATCTCCCTGTGGAGTAAACAGGCCATTACGGAGGCTGAAAAATGGATCCCCCCGGTGCCCTTTGCAAATAACACTCCAACAGTTCCTGCCTCGCAAGAATACATGACCCAATTTCTACCAGAGATCAGATCTGAAATAGGCTCACTCTAGGCAGATTTCATAACCTGTACTAGGGACAGAAAGAGGGATGTCACTGAACTGGGAGGGTTAGTTGTTGACCTGAAGCACACTGTTGACGCTAGATTCTGGGATCAAGAGACCTTATGGAGATGTGTAGCAGCCCTTCGAAGAACAGCAAATTGAACTGCAAGCAGAGCAAGAAGACCTTTAGAACAGAAGTTGCAGAAACAACATATGGATTAGGAGCCTACCGAGAAGAACAGACGGGGATGACATCATGACCTTAACTGTGAATCTCTTACACACGATTAGGGCCAAAGGTGATGCTCTCCTGCAAGTCCTTGATAGAGCACATTGGGTGGCCTCTACTCCTGGACACCCATATTCGGTAGTGAGAGACACTGTCGACGGACACACCCAAAACATATTGCAGCATCTCATGCCAGAAAACAGCATATAAACTTATGTTCCATTGGTACTCTACCCCGCACAATGTCTCTACCATCTACCCTGAAGCATTCCCTCCATGTTGGCTATGCGGTCTCGAAAAAGGTGATGCTTACCACATTTGGTGGTCTTGCGGCCTCATTGCACCTACTGAAAGGAGGTTTTGAGTCACATAAAGTTCTCTGTAGGGTTCCCACTCCCTGCAACATGTGTTACAGTTATTCTTGGGGTCCGCTATCTGGCCCTAGAAGCGATGACCACTGCAGACTGGAGGCTTATTAGCTACTTGCTTCTAGTGCCTGGCAGCTAGTGGCCCTGAAATGGAAGAAGGCAACCCCCCTCTATGGCCCAATAGTTATTTTGTCTATGGCCTGTCATGCGATGGAACAGATCGCCCTTAATCAAAATAAGACCGAAGCCAAATTCCAGTCGCCATGCCGCCCCCGATACAATATCTCACCCGTATTGAATTCACTTGAATTAATCCACCAAAACGTAGGGCTCTCCAGCTTTTTGCTTGATCCTCTCATTGAAGTTTTACCCACCCATATGGGATCCTACTCTTCCACTATAAGGATGCTTGTACACTTTGTCACCACACCACTGACCACATAGCCAGGAGGTTTGCAATTGACTTTGATCAATATTTCTGGAGTTCTTGTTCCCTTCCCCCTATCCTTTCTTTAGTTTTTTCCTCTATTCCTTTCTCTTCTCTCCTCTTTTCTGTTTAACCTTCTCTTCCCATTCTTTTGTAGAGCACCTTTTGCATTGCGGTTGATAGTGTACCATATTGTACGAACACAGACCATTGCTAACCTGTTACACCATGCTCATATGTTGTATTTTGACTTTTTATGCTGTTATCTGTCCACTGACCCATCTTGTATGTAAAGATGCAGTTCTGTCATGCTCTCTCTTTTATTAAAATATGATAAAGAGATTCTGAGTAAAAATAAAAACATTCATATTGTGAATAAATCGGTGCATACTTACACAATAAATATAAATAACACTGACAATTCCGTATAATGAATCAACAGTCAATAAATAGCAGTAAGTTACATAAATTAATACCTATACATGTTAACTTATGAAAACATTGCACATGTCAATAAATATATGACATGTGTAAAAATAAGTGAATATTAAACAAATAAAATGCATTACTAAATAGGATTTAGTACTAATGAATGCAATGAAGGACAAATATATTTGTAAGTTAAACAAATTAATTAGTCAACAAATAAAAGTAACAGATTAATTCATTAACGCGAATC
Organism: Pleurodeles waltl; assembly: GCF_031143425.1. NCBI lineage: Eukaryota > Metazoa > Chordata > Amphibia > Caudata > Salamandridae > Pleurodeles > Pleurodeles waltl. The sequence continues at coordinate 334,378,422 of NC_090443.1, forward strand.
CTTCTGTTTGGCTCCTTAGAAAAATGGAAATACCTCCCACTGATCCACCACCTGTTATTCTGAAACCGACCTCACGTCCTCGTAAACTCAACCCTAAACTGTACTGGAAACTGAGACCTAACCATAAGCATATCCTGACCCTGAATTCTCCCTCATCCTAACTCAACCCTCAACCTTCTAATGAATCCTTAAATCCCAAATAAACTGCAGCCCTAACCTTAACCCATAATGATATCCATTGAAGCTGCAATGACAATCCTCAGTTCTAATATCTAATCCTAATGCCCTACTGCTAAAGTGTTCCCTATATCCCTAAACTCTAACCATAAGTTCATCTTTATCAAGACATTCCTAGTGAGTGCTTGCAAAACTGGAAATCTCTTACACTCAAACATCCCAAATAATCAATACAACCTGTATAGCTTTCTCAGGCAAAAAAAGCTGTAGTCTTTTTCAGATAGATAACATCTGCATTACCATTGTGTATGTAAAGTAGGGATGGCCAAACATTGAGGACTCTGAAACTGGAAAGTTCTACAAGACTGACCTCTGTACGAACATTTAAATTGCAGCCTAAGGTATTGATTGGACAGGAATTCCAGAGTAAATCAGTGATTTAATAAATGTAATTATCTAAAAGATCTTGGAGCTATATATATATATATATATATATATATATATATACACACACACATACACATATATACATACCGCCACAAGTCTTAAGCCATTAAGTCATCACTGCCTGAACGCTCACTGCGTTAGTGTATGTCTGTGCGAGGCACATGGAAATACTGCAAACCACCACTCGCTCCTACAAGAGAGTACACGGGCACTCCAGGGAAACACATCACAGTTTTCTTCAAAGCTCATGCTTGTTTAATTTCTGTGTGACTTACAACGATAACCCAACGCATTTTGGGGGGCAAACCACCTGGATCATGGGTGAGCTAGTATGTTCCCAGCAGCACTTATAAACATTTTTTTTTAAAGTGAACAAGTGAAAACATAAACATAGAAGAAGGGTAAGGGCAAACATTACAAATACATTGGTCATCTTGGAATCATTTTCACTTCGACAATGTTCATAGTTGGCAACCATGTGGAATGTTCAAATCAGTTGCCTTAAGCTCCACGCTTATTAGCAAAACAAATCAAATCAAATAAATCACTATTTATATAATTACTAGTAACTCCCATGTGGCAACTTACTAGGCAATTTCAAGACTGTTTCATTACATAAATACGCCATTCTTAACAAAATGATGTCGGCCATAGTGAAGTCATACTCATTTTACAATGGACATTGCTACCAACCAATATGAAAGTTCAAATGGTCAAATTAACAATCTAAAAATGGGTGGATCCTTAATTAATACCAAATTAGAGTTGCTTAAAAAGGGAAATGGGGTTGTGGAATTCTACTTATCATAACGACTACACAAGTGCATACAATTGGTGCTCATATTAAACTGATACCAAAATACTTTTTCAGTCAAAATATTGTGTTCAAGATTAAAAGGATAAAGAGAGCGACTCTAGCCGGTAGCTGTACAATGTCATCTATACCCATTGTGAAAAATGGTAATTACATGCCAAATACATCCTCTAAATAAAACGAAGAGTTGACAACATCCCTCAGGGTATAGAAATTATATACACATATTATGGATTTTTATACCCCAAATGTCCAATACAGCCGAAATGGGCAATGATAACCCTTTTACTAATGCCCAGTCAGATCTCAAAATAGCACAGTAAAACATACAAAAATCAAATGTAAAGATATCTTATCTCTTTCGCGTAGCATAGGATATGACAATCCACCACGATCATCAGGTGCAGCAAAGATCTAAAAGCTGAAATGCTTTCATGGTACGCCCCACACTGTATCATCAAAAAATAACAAAACACTCTTGTTAAAATCAGTTTAAAATCAGCATAAAACCAACCAGCTGAAGGGGTAATCCAAGGCAAATAATTATAAACAAATATAACGCTTCTTTCTCATAGTTCTGAGGCATATTACACATACATAACTTAGGAGTATATAGAGTAGCGTGCACCACCATGCACAGAGGGAATCCTAGTTACTCAAATGAATAAACATCTCCTCTTCCGGGGAAAGTGGTACTACCAATGTAATACTTCCCAAAATGGCAAACCAAGGCATATACACAATAATCCGAGTGACAAGTTAGATGTTTGTCTGTGTACTTTAGTGTCTTATTATAGTACAGCTACATTTGCAAACTTTACAGCTACCACATGTGTAAAACACATTAACTCCTTATCTGACTTCATATTGATTACTGTTGATGTCATTTTTGCACTGTTTGTACTTGAGAGATTTCCCCCTTCTAAAAGAAATCTTAGGGGGATCCCCTTCAAAGCCGTACAGTGTTTCCACTGTGCTGGGTATGCCCCAATGTTTATTGAATGTATTTGTAAGGGCATTGGCTCCATTATTAAAAGTGGTAATGGATGTAGCTACTATCGGGGTCCATGTATTTTGAACCTGTTTGGGGGCAAAAAGGAATCCCTGCTCATACTCTGGGCCCCATGTATTGCATTTTTCAAAACACCTTCTTGGTATCTTCTTTCCCTGGACCTAGATTTCATCACTTTGCTCTCCTCTTCAAATGCTATGTCCGAACTGCAGTTCCTTCGAGCTCAAAGGAACTCACCAAAGGGAATACTATTAATCAGGTTCTTGGGGTAGCTGCTAGTAGGGTTAGCAGGATATTACCTGCCGTCACTTTCCTATACAGTTTACATGTCTATTTGCCACCCTTCACTGTGTATGACAGAATCATACATGCCTTTACCACACATGCCTATACAAAGCTCCATTACAACAAATGCATCTTCACCACAAATGTTTTTACCACGCAAATGCCTTTGCCGCAAAGATATTTTAAAAGTTTGTATATTTATGCCATAAGGTAACTATAACTTGCGCCTCTGCCCTAGCACAGTTTTTTTGTCAGAATTTTTACTGCAAATATTACATTGATATCATCAGTGATGTTATCAAAGTTGTCATGAGTGCTGTTACTTGTGGGGTAATTAGCTGTGCATGGCGAGGGCGTGAGTTATGGTTACCTTAGGGCACACATTATAGTTACTTGAGATAACTCTAACTATAACTGGTGCATTTCTGTGGTTTGATACATTTAAAATATGAGTCTAAATATAAGGTCTATGTAACCTTTGGCTTTTTAAGTGAATTTCAGGTTTTTTTCAATTCCAGTTCCTAACTTTAATGTTCCTGAAACCATTGTTTTTTTCAGTGAATTTGTATGTTTTGTTTAACTTTTAGTAATTTTCATTACTATACGGTAATCCAACCACTGCGGCCAAACCCTGTGGCCAACCAGTATAACCACCCAACTCTGCATGGTCCCCCTCCTGAGGCCGATTTCGGCCCCGGGGACACCATTCCCCAGGGCCCAGCATAAATATTGATTTTTTTGGGGGGTAAAGGGGGCTGCATTGCCTTCCCCAGGCCCATCTCACTCTGGGGACCCCATCTCCCGGAACCAAGCATAAACATTTAATTTTTTGGAGGAGAGAAGGAACATGCAGCCCCCCTCCCCAGGCCGATTTTGGCCCCCAGGACCCCATCCCCTGAGGCCTGGCCTAATTCTTTTTGGTGGGGGCAGGGGGCCCTGCGGCCCCCCTCCCTAGGCTGACATTGGCCCCGGGGGCCCCATCTGATAGGGCTCTCTGAGAGCCTGTCAGCACAGCACTGCTTGTCCTTATAACTGAAAACAGAAAGCACAGCTGCAGTAGGTGGGGGGAAGATAGGGATGATGATGGGGGCTGGTTAGGGATGGCAGGTAAAGTAATATTTTTCATATTTGGGTGAGTGGGAAGTGGTCATTGTATGTGTAGTTCCCACATTACTGCTCTGCCCCTGCATTGGAGTTGAAAGCAGAGTAAGATAATTTTGGGGTCATACATAACATATTATAATTATAGATGGGTTAAAGGAGAATTTCAGAAAAGTTTTTCAGCTCAGGGGTCTGAGTAACATGGCTCCCGTTACCTATCTGATGTCACTCTGTACTACGAGTGTGAAACACATCCTTGTAACTCACTGTTACCCATCTATAGTTCTATATGTTATGTATGGCTCTCATGGAGAGCCTCGATTGTTTATTTCAGTTTCTGAATCCCATAACCCACTGCTATGACACAGCAGTTGATAACAAAACTGTTTACCCACTGTTGTGATGAAATAAAGGCCTTTTAGGCCAGGCTGACAGGGCTCTCTGAGGGCCTGTCAGCACAGTGCCGCTTTTCTGCTTTGACTGAAAGCAGAAAGGACAGCTGCAGGAGGGGGAACGATGGCAGGGAAGGTGGTTGAGGTTAGTCAAGGATGGCACGTACGTTTTTTTTAACCTTTTGGATAGGAATACATAACAGAGTACATACTATGTATGGCTCCCTTTTATTCCTCTTCCACTGTGTAGCAGTTGAAAGCATGTGAGTCATACATAATTTAAAATTATAGATTGGCATAAAGTGAAATTGAGGGATTTCTTTCAACTCGGGGTTCTGAGTGCCATCATAGAGAACGTGAGCTACCATCTCGATTGTATATTTGAAGTCACTCAGAAACCCGTGATATAAACCAGACCCATAACTCACTGCTACCCATCTACAATTCTATATGTTAGATATGGCTCTGATAGAGAGCCACTACTAGCATAACTAACAGGATCCAAATGCAGTAACAGGTGTTAACAAAATCTGTTACCCACTGTTGCTGTCATAAAGGAGCTCCAGGCTGCTCAGGCGGGGCTGTCACAGACCATGTCAGAGCAGCACTGGAAACCAGGGAGTACAGCTTTGGGAGGAGAGGGCACAGAAAGTGGTAGGACTGGGTGGCAGATGTGGTTGTTTTTGTTTTGTTTGGGGCAGGGTGGAGAGGCCATGTCATGTATGGCTCCCCATTACTCCTCTGCTCATGCCCAGCAGTTAAAAGCAGGGGCAGGTGATTTTGGGTGCCATAAATAACATAAAATTATAGATGGGCAAAAAGTCTGTTGCAGGGTTGTTTCTCACCTCCGGGTTCTGAGTGACATCATGGTCAACTCAAGCTTCACACTCCTCGTCTATTTGATACCACTCCCAACCCCTTGGCGAAAAACATCTCCATAATTCACTGTTACCCATCTATAATTCTATATATGTATCCCTTGGTTCTCGCTTAGCCTTCCGCAGCGCAGAACTAGTGTTTGGGGGCACCTCAGCGTGGAGCCAACATTCTGGAGAGTCACCTTTGAGGCACACTGCATGCCAGAAAGCAGGCCTCTATTACCCAGAATTTTGGAAGCTCTGCAAGTACCGGCACAGATGTAACAGTCACATGCTGCTGCGATGCACCCCAGCCGAACAAGCAGTAAAAATCATATGCACTGAAGGATGGCCAAAAACAAAAGTCTTGAAATTCGAAGGAGCGTGAGAGGCTGGCAGCGTGTCACTATCACGTTTTTCAGAAGTGAGGGGCTCATTATGTTTCGTGCGGTTCAGATAAAGCCGATTGAAATAGGAGAAAGCTTGGGGCTCGTAGTGTTATAAAAAAAAACAAGCGACATATAAAGTAGAATACAAAATATTGCGCAAGAGGACGTGTTTTGAGGCTGCATTGCGGTCTCAGCAAGCTTTGAAACTGTCTAACTCGGCCTTGCTCAAAGTTATCAACATAGACAGAGCTCGCACTCCTTTAGCCCTCCTCGGCCTGCACTCCCATTATAGTAAAGTGTGCCGTCAGGCCCAGAAATGGGTATAATATCTTCAGGGCAGGGTGAGACCGCCAATGAAGGGGCCTGCACCAATGGAATGTAACTACTCTAATTCCGACTACAAACAGAACCATTGCCCACATCCTGCCAACGAGAAACCTGCCCACGTCAGCAGAAGTAACGGAAAGAATGAGACCTGAAAACCACCTAGTGCCGCCAGCTTTGGCAGGACAGCCTGCCAGTGTCAGGAGCAAAGGCGCCATCGCTATGCCTGTCTGTCGGTACCAAATTAGGACAGCTCCACTACCTCTACCCTGCACTGTCACATTAAGACAGCACCTACTCCAGCCCTGCCCATGAACAGTCAGCATTGTGGCAGAACCCCGTGGCCCTGCCTTCCAGCGTCAGAGTCAGGATAGAACTCCTTCTAGCCTTGCTCTGCAGTGTCCACTCTAACAAAGCACCCTCCTGCTCCATTTCCGTCAGTGTCACTCTTCTGGTGGCACCCTCTTCCCTGCCCTGCACTGTCCACATTAGGGAAGCACCCTATTTGTGCCCTGAGGTGTGTGCATTTCAGTAAGCGCTCTCCCATCCCCCAGTGGTGCCCTCGAATGTCAGCACCATCAGGAGTTCTTCTCTCAGCCCTGCCTTAAAAATATCTTTAGCTTCTAGGATCAGATATTACACTTTTCAATGTTTGGGTCTCAGTTGCTGGTCATAAACAATGAAATAATCCCACCTACCTAACGGATCCCAGAACGCTTTCTATACAATTATTATTCATTATTATTATTTATATATCTGTATTTTTAAATTCTGAATAAATGTAACCCTTTCACTGCTTGGCTGTTTGTGCAACACTCTGCTGGACCTTTCTAAACAATTGGCATTAAGTTGTTTAAACTCGTGCCCAGGGGCGTATCTTCAGGGGGCTGTCTGGGGTGTTACAGTCCCCTAATAAATGTACTTTCTTATAAATAGTTGGGTAGAGGTGCTTTCAGTCGGGTATTGTGAGATTTGAATCGGATTTAAGCAGGTATTTCTAAATACACACAGACAAAAAAGAACACGAGCTCTGTGTGAAAGTTCTCAAAACTATGGTTATTTTACCGAATATTGTGTTCACTCTCTTAGTACTCCTACCAAACCTTCCTCTCTCCCTTTTCACTGCTCTTTAGGACCCATTCATGCACCCTGCTTGTCGTATTATGTGTTTAACCATTATATGTCAGCCTGATTGTCTGAAAATCTGAAGCTCACCCGCTCCCCACAATCTTACTGACCAAACTATGCCCCTGCTCGTGCCTCTTTAGTGTCTATGTACACCCATACAAACTATGTTTATAGTTTCCACCTCCAGCATGCTTGCAATGTCAGCAAAAGCTTTAAAGCGTAAAAATGGACTTAGAATCCGTTCATTACTTAACAATAGCTGTCATTGGTTGGCTTCCACATCACTCTGGTTTCCTTACCTCTTCGTGATCATGCATTCTGCTTCCTGTTGCTGCTCTCCTCCTCCTGCAGGCTTCTTTCAACTTGTGTCCATTCCGTGGAGTATGGACCCAGCACAGCTTCCTGTTTGTGGGTAGGTCTTTCGCTGGCCGCACTCTCCTGAAGGTTCTTTTTTTGTTGTTTTGCCTATGAACCCTATAACAGTGCTTGGCACTGTACAGTTCTCCCACTTCCCACCTATTTATCCCCCTCCCCCACCGTTCATTTACTCCCTCCTCGGCTGGTCATTTACCTTCGCTGTCCATTTTCCCCCCAACCCTTTGCCATCTTTTTGCACCCCCACTACCCTGCTGTCTTTTTTCACCCCACCATCTATTTTGTTCTCCCATCCCGCCCTCATATTCCTTAACCACCCCTTCCCATGTATCCAAATTAAAGGGTGCCTGTAACCAATGTAGTAGCTGCTTTTAGTATTTTTGTAATAGAGAAGTGTAAGAAAATGTGTTTAAAGCATTTAAAAACGTTGACATCAAGCACAAACAAGCATTGGTTAGTCAAAACTTTGTATATTTTTGAAAAGTTTGGAAAGATTGTAACACTGAGTTCAGTGACTCTGACCTGGATTGGGTGACCACATCTGACAATATAGACATCTAAGAGTCTTAAAATGAATCGTTGGACAGTTACCTGGCCACCAGGGTGCTTTTAGAGTGAGTTAAAAACTTTACAGGACAACCACCACTGACTTCTATGGAGTGGTCCTGATGCTGAGGGATGCAGGCCAAAGGGTGCCCAATCAATGCTTGAGAAGCTGTGCGTGCCAGGGGGGTGAAGTCCAGTGGTGTCCTCGGTCCACAGGTGAGTGGTGGTGACTCCGGCCACAGATCCCGGAGTCCCACAAAGTCCTCTATGCAGGGGTCAAAGGGATGCTGATGCAAACCTTCCGTTCTTGCAGCACAACAATCAGGGTGTCAATCTTTGGTGGGGGCTAGTGTCCCTTGGAGTGGATAAATCCGACCACATTCAACACCCATGGGTCCAATAGACTCGGTGAGACTTGTGGCTATTCCCAAATTGTCAGTCGAAATGCCTGGCGTCCGGTTGCGACTGCAATGGCTCCCAGAAATGTGGTTTGGGTTCTTCTAGCTTTAATGTCTCCAGTGCCATTCTAGGGGGACAGCCAAATGACCCTTGGAGTCTCTACGTCGGATTGGGACTGGGAATCTACTTCTTCCCAAGCAAGTCATGCAGAACAGTATCCAAACTCCGCAAGCCCAAAGTGCAGCAGGAGCAGTCACTCCGAAGTCACAGCTTCTCTTTGTGCAGTTACCATGATTGCAAAGTGGTCTTCTTCTTATTCTTGGTCAAAGTCCAGCAAGTTCTGAAGTCTCAGGTGCCAGGGGTGCCCAATATATCCCAGTAAAGTGCTCCGAGGGTCACTAGCCAATGGGCTAGTAGGTCCCCTCCTATCTGGTGACCCAGTTCCGGTAATAGGTGGCACTTGGCTATTGCAGCGTGCATCTTGCATGCAACAAACAATATGGCTGAAGTCATCTTCAAGTGTGAGGACCTCCGTAGCCCACACATGAGGGTGTGGCTACCATGGGGTGCAGGCCCATGGAAAACTGGTTCTGAAACCAGTCTTCCCTTCTTTGGCCCTGGCTCTACCCTGTCTAGGGGAAACAAAAGGTTTCCTGCACGGTTGTGTTGTTACATCAGCCCTTCAAAGGCAGCCCCAACCTTTGATACTTGCCTTTTGGGCTAACACCCTTTGCAGCCCATCCTGTGGGAGGGGTCACACCAATAGTGCAGCAACAGACTTTCTTACCAGCCTGGGAGTCATTCACACGTCTCCCAAGGTGGGCAGAAACCTATCCCAGTGCCTTTGTAAAGTTGTTGGACCAGCTGGGTGAAAAGAGTGGCAAATTTGACAAAAGTGGCCACCATTAAATTGGACATAAATGGTGGTTGCACCATTGAGTCACATTTGTTGTCCTCTTTAATTTGATACCTTACATGGCATAGTTAGGTTTCTCCTGAGCAAAATCAATTGATTTTTGTCAGTGTTTTTAGACCTGCTGAACAACAGCACGAGCTGCTGTGCAACATGGCTTAACTTTTTCAAAAAGTGCTATGACGCAGCCAGAGTTAACTGCATTATATTGCTTTTTTCTTTTAAAACATGTTGCATAGCAGCTTACGCTGCTGTGAAATGCATGTAATGGGGGAAAAAAGAAAAGTGATGTGATGCAGCCAGTGTTGAATGCATCACAGCACCTTTTTTTTAACTTTAAGCCACGTTGTGTTTCTGAACCACCCCTCACCCTGTGCTGTTTTTACACATATTGCACAGCAACATCAGCTGCTTTGCAGCATGTTTTAAAAGAAAAAAAATGTGTAGTAATTGAGGTTAATAAAACTTCAAGAAGGGAGTAATCCAGTTGACAGACGATGTGTTTATTCAGGTAAAATCGACAAAAGACCCTAGCCACCAGCGCTCACAGCAACGTCGCTCTCGCCTCTCAACTTCCCCGTCTTTTACACCTCACATTCCTTCATGGAATCTCGCCAAGATGAGATATGAGAAATGTTTAGCATCATCCAGGAAACACAACAATTCAGATATATTAGGGAGGGGATAGTGATCTACCACTACCATTTTGTTGAACTCCCTCAAATCTACACACAATGTCACCTCCCCATTGGCCTTACGGGCCAAAACCACAGGGGACAACCATTCCGTAGCTTCCACCTCCTGTATAATTCCTTCACTCACTAACCTATCCAATTCCATGTTCATGCTGTCCCGTACTGATAACGGTACCCCTCTAACTTTAGCTACTCTCGGGTTGGCATTAGGTTTAAGTTTTAGTAAGTGTAAATAATTTTTAAGACAGCCCATTTTTTTTAGAAATACTTCTGGAAACTCTTTCGTCCACTTCACACCCTTTTCTAGTCCCACCATCAATATGTTTTCTTCCTGTACATTAACAGAATCCACACACACAGACTCAGCCAATCTCTTCTTTATGCACACAGGAAAATCAGCATTTGGATCTAAGTATACGCTAAGATCACGTTGATGTATCCAGCTTATCAAGGAATCCCCCTCCATAGAGACATATATCTTTCCAGGTATGATCATGTCACCAAATTCGATAGTTCCCCAGAAATAACCTAAAAGACGTATTGGAACACCACCATAACCTTTAGGTTTGATGTCTGGTTTAAACATTTTAACTCGTCCCGCCAATTCCTGTTGATAAAATGTCTTTGGAATTAACGTTATCTTGGTGCCTGAATCAAACAGCATTTTAACTACACATCCATTGACTTTGACATGTTCCATTGGACCATTAGGAGAAAATCCTTTGACTTGAAAAATGTTGTATCCTTCATCCGCTTCATCTTCACTTAACTGTACTTCTTGTACTTTCTTCCTGTCTTTTCCAGATCTGCAACATCTGGTAAAATATCCTTTCTTCCCGCAAGATTTACACGTAGCCTTCCATCCAGGACATCCTTTATTGTTTGCGAAATGGCCTTCATTGCCACATCTGAAACATTTTCCTTGCTGGGAACCACCAATAACTGTACTAGCCTCAGTGTATTTGTTAGTGGATTTAGACTTTTGTATGGTGTGAACAAAGTCTCCTTTACTGTTCCCAAAATTATTAGACATTGAAGGCATTTCTTTTTTTTATACTTCAGTACAGGCATTAGAGTGTTCGAAATTCTTTGCAGTGGCCAACACCTCTTGAAGAGATGGGTTGTCTTTATACCACATGCCTTCCCAGGCCTTTTCAGAACTACTACCAAGCATTAACTGGTCTCTCAATCTTTCTTCTAAAGACGGACCAAAATTACATGTAGAGGCCAATTTACGCAATTCAGTAATGTACTGTTCAACAGTTTACCCTGAGCGCTGAATAAGTCGTCAAAAATGAAATCTCTCCAGAACTGTGCTGACTTTTGGCAAAAAATTTAAATCCAATTTCTTGATACAAATTTCGGATTCATTAAGGTCCGTTGCTTCTAGATTTGGAAGGTCTGGAAGATGTTCAAAAATATCCTGACCCTCTGATCCCAAACAATGCATTAGAAGAGAGGTCTTCCTTTCGGCACTTAAAGATGTTCCACACACTCTTGCATAATGCGAGAACACCTTTTTCCATTTCACCCATGGAATTGGTGGGTCACCTGGAGAGGATAAAAAGAACGCTGGGGCAGGTACATTCTGCATTTTATATGTGAATTAAGCAGTCTAGGTATCTGTGCCAAAATTGTAAAACTAGTGAAATCTTGAAGAATAACCCAAAAATGAAATTGTTATTTTCTTTTTTTTGTGATGTAAAATGAAACTAGCAGCAAGATTACTTAGATTTTCATGGCCTCAGTATAACCTTTATAAAGGTGATATAGTTGAATGAATCCTCTCTGAAGATTATTAAAAAATTAATGGCAGCCGCATTGTTCCTGTTGATCAGAGGGTTAGCAGTCTAGACAATCAGAAAATAAGAAATAGTCCTTTGTCGATTTCTATTCCATTAGGCAGGAATCGCCATTCCTTTGCAGACAGCACAAAGCACAAGTTCGAAAGGGAAAGGCTTGAGAAAAGAATGTCACAAGGCTCCCTCGTGCTGCTTCTCACTTTGAAATGTAAGCGTGAGGAGAAAAACCGCCATTACCGAGGTACAAGCTAGATTAATTTTCCTTCCCAGTTGAAAATAATAAAAGGCTTAACAGGATGTCACTCACAGCTTGTAGAAGCAGTTGAAGATTTTCTTTTGGTGTTAGGGTCCAGGTTTAATTCGTGTTGGTCAATAGAGAGGTTCTTAAATCGCTCGTCGCCAAAATGTAGTAATTGAGGTTAATAAAACTTCAAGAAGGCCGTAATCCAGTTGGCAGATGATGTGTTTATTCAGGTAAAATCGACAAAAGACCCCAGCCACCAGCGCTCACAGCAACGTCGCTCTCGCCTCTCAACTTCCCCGTCTTTCACACCTCACATTCCTTCATGGATTCTCGCCAAGGTTCCAATAGAATACCACAAAATGCTATGACTCGGTCAGCACTGGCCACATCATAGTGCTTTTTTAAACTTTAAGCCATGTTGAAAAAAACATAGAAAAATATTAGCTTTGCCAGTGCTTGTTGTTTTTGGAACATTTGAAGTTTGGTATTAGTGGAAATCCACAGCACTGTCTGATTACAACCTGACGATATAATGAAAGTTGTGGAAATATTTGAATTTTAACAATTTGCTAAATATGTTGTTTCATTTCTCAAATGGAAAAAACATAAATCCCAAAACATTAATCAGGGAATTGATGCCCAAACCGTTTGCAGTCTGTCAATACCAAACAAATGTGAGCTTTCCTAGGGGATATGGTTTGTACAATCAATTAAGTTGTATTTGGGCAGATCAATAATTTGTTGCAGAGTCAATGTTTATGGTGCACAGTTCATTTCATGACCAATATCAAACCCAAGACTACCTTTAAAGTATAACAGCTACACAATACACCAGAATTTGATGGTGCAAGTAAAGACATATATATCTTTATCATCTTCAGTACCCAAGGTTTCTATCATTGGATGCCAGACCTCCCTCTGAAAATTTGGAAAGCAACTAAAAGTGAAAAGCCAGCTTAAGATAACTGCACTTGTACTGCATCACAATATACACTAACCATATATTTTCAGCATCTATGCATACTAACTTTCCCATAATCGGGTGCCAGGCCTCCTGCACCTTGATAAAACATGAAGGCCCATATTCATACTTTTTTTGTGCTGCATTTGCGTCATTTTTTGACGCAAAGTGGCGCAAACCTACAAAATATAGTTGTATTTTCTGAGTTTGCGCCGCTTTTGCATCAAAAAATGACGCAAATGCGGCCCAAAAAAAGTATAAATATGGGCCTAAACATGTAGTATGTCAGATTTGTATCAATCACAGTAATTAAATTCAGGCTCTATTGTGCAGTATGTATGCCTGCCAGGGCCTAACCATATCTGTGTTCCTTTGCATCTCCTAAGCTGGGGCAGGGATGACAGACTTGGATTTCCTATGGGTTCAGGGTGCCCACAGGTGATAAGCTGGTTTCAGTTTATTTGAGAAATTAGTAATTTTAATGAAGGCAAAATGATGGTTTATCTCCGGTCTTTTGGTTTCAGGTATCACACCTGGGCTCTATGGAAACATGGCACAACCCTATAGTTTCAGCATCTCCAAATGCTAAGGTTTCTTTTGTTTGGTTTCAGGCATAGCTCACTCTGATTGACTGACCTGGACAACGTGCTAAATAGGATGTTTGTTGTATTTTTAGATTTGACCTTTTTTTAGCCTACCCCTTTTTTGGGCACAGACACGCAGGTGGTTCCTCTAGTAAAGCTCAGAGAGAGAAGCATTGTGAAAGTAAAGAACTGTGTGTGTGTTGTGTGTCACAACTCGTTCCTCTCACAATGCATGTCACTTAAAGAAAAGAGAAGCATTGTGAGAGCAAGGAATTGTTTGTCTTGGCCCCAGCAAGGAGCCAGTTGCTATTTAGAACTTTTTCACAGAACAGGAAAAACTCTAAACAGCACCTGGCTCTGTATTGGGACACCACCACACAGGTAACATATACTTCTTCTCAAATTGATGGTAATGGAGACAGGAGCAAAGTGAACAAAAGGAGCTCGGTGTGTGCCCCAACAAGGAGCCAGATACTGTATGGTTTGGGGAAGGCTAAGAAAAACATCCAAATAGCATTTGGCTTCTTGGGTTCACTGACATTATATTAATTACAACAATATAGTGATACACAAATATCAAGCCAAAAATATTGATGACACAAATATGGTTTCCTCGTATTTATAATGGTAAGACAAACAATATTGAAAAAAATACAGTTTCACACTAATATAATAAAAAATACAAAAATATTGTTTATATATATATATATATATATATATATATATATATATATATATATATATATATATAGATAGATAGACAGATGGTGCTCCCTACATATTTTAACCCGCAGAGGCACTCTATTACATAAACTACTAATGTTGTATCGCATGTTATTCTGTCCAAAATGGGGATCTCTCTTCCTTGGAAATCCATGATTTTATACTTATTACATCCAATTTGGCATTGTTAATTTCTATTCATCATTCGTTGGAACTACGTATCCCACAATGTCATATAAAGGCACTGGGTGGGAAACTATATAAAAGAGAAATTAATGATGTACTCACTAACCGTGATCAAGACCATGTCGGTCGAAACGCGTCAAGTGATGGGTGTTTGGTTCATCAAGTATGAAGCAGAAGATCTTGATATCCTTGGAGTGCCGCGTTTGACTTGTTTGTCACTTGCTGTAAATTAGTAACTGGGAATCGGTCCATCCCTGACGCAGGCACCAAGAGGACTAAGAATATTTATCCTCCCTAATCATCCAGATACCAGTCCTGAGATGCTGGAAGGATGGAGACTGAACAGTGTGGAATGCTCCAAACATATGATGGAAATTAATATAAAATATGCCAAAAAAGGATATTGAGGTGAGTAAGAAAAACATAAGAAAGTTGGAGTCTAAGATTTAGGGCCTCATTCAGACCCCGGCGGGCGGCGGAAGCCGCCCGCCTGGCGGGAACCGCCAGAAGACCGTACCGCGGTCAAATGACTGCGGCGGTCATTCTGACTTTCCCACTGGGCCGGTGGGCGACCGCCAGAAGGCCGCCCGCCGGCCCAGCGGGAAAGCCCCTTCAACAATGAAGCCGGCTCCGAATGGAGCCGGCGGAGTTAAAGGGGTGCGCCGGGTGCAGTGGCACCCGTCGCGATTTTCAATCATTATGGGGCCCTGTTAGGGGGCCCCTGCACTGCCCATGCCTGTGGCATGGGCAGTGCAGGGGCCCCCAGAGGCCCCACGACACCCGTTCCCGCCATCCTGTTCCTGGCGGTTTTTACCGCCAGGACCAGGATGGCGGGAAGGGGGTCGGAATCCCCATGGCGGCGCTGCTTGCAGCGCCGCCGTGGAGGATTCTCTGGGGCAAGGGAAAACCGGCGGGAAACCGCCGGTTCCCCTTTTCTGACCGCGGCTTTACCGCCGCGGTCAGAATTGCCCCTGAAGCACCGCCAGCCTGTTGGCGGTGCTTTCTCCGTCTTCGGCCCTGGCGGTCCATGACCACCAGGGTTGGAATGACCCCCTTAATCTCTAAACTAGGAAGAGGAGAGCAAGAAATGCAAGCAAATAATGGACACCAATTTAGGCAAATATGAAAATCAAATAGAGGAACGAAAACAGAGGAAGTTCCTAAGAGATGAGAGAGATTATGATACAGGTCGGATTTTAACTTTTTTTTCCAAAAGATTTGATATTTTAAAACAACAATTGCATACAGGACATTTGAATTTGGAGGAGACAACAGATACAGAAACCAGTGGATCTGAGACAGATTTGAGTGAAGGAGCATCCTGAAAAATCAGGAAAACCACTTTTTTTAGACAAGATGACATTATTTTATATGGATCAGACAACACCAAAAAACAAGGACAGAGGACGAGCCCAGGGTTGGGAAAAGCAAGATTACAAAGAGATGCAGGAAGACAAGAAGGGAGTCCAGAAAAAGCAAAGGATTACACACTACGCAACAGACAGAAATAATAACAAATGGAATAGAATATACAGAAGAAGAAAACCTTATCATTAACTTGTCCAGTTATCAATGAACAAAAGAGGAACAGAGTTTATTACAGAAAGGCCTCAGTATCTGCCCTGAGAAACATTTTGATTATGTACAAACAAGAATTGATATGTACAAATTTATTAGTAAATTGAAATTAGCCAAGTTTTTTTCAAAGGTGGAATCAAAAAGTTCAATAAGGGATGATCAAAATAACCCAGATGTAAATCTAATAATTGGACAAAAATCGGATCTAAAGAATATGTATGATCTGATGTATGAGCCAGAGGGTGAATAACTTACAGAGACTCAAGAATTATCAGAGTTGGGGATCAACATAGAAGGGGATGATAATACAAGATTTAAACCTTGATCAACATTCCGTTCTAGTCTAACACCAGGCAATTAGATATTTTTATTTCATGACTTGATTGTGACTGATCTGGAAAAAGTAAAATTTGGGAATAACAAGACTAGAAAGGAGAATCTAAGTATCAGGGAACGTGATGCACTCAAGAGATTGATGGACAACCAACTTATAGAAATTAAACCTGCAGATAAGGGTGGAAATATTGTCATCTTGGATAAGAAGGAATATCTTGAGGAGGCTTCCAGACAGTTGGAGGTGAGATCGAATTTTTGCGAGCTGAATAAGAATCTTATGAATGATCTTGCACTGGGATTACAGAATAGATTGTTGAGATGGCATTCAAATGGCCTTATAAATATTGATGAACTGAAATCTTTAACGAATGAGAGCCCAATTATACCAACTCTATACTTTTTACCAAAGATTCATAAAACTCTGAATAAACCTCAGAGGAGCCCAATCATTTCCAGTTGTGGATCACTATATGAGAACATATCACAATATGTGGATCACTTCCTGGCACCTATGGTGAAAAGTTTGAACTTATATATTAAAGACACTGGAGAATTTCTAAGACTGTTAGAGGATGTATCATGGCAAAATGGCTATATATTGGTGCCTATAGATGTGGTTTCCCTATACACATCAATATCACACGAAGTAGCTTTAAGAGCAGTAAAGTATTATTTGCAACAGAGAAGTATTCATCAACTTAAGCACTGAGAAATGCTGCTTGAAATGATTGAGCTGTGCCTGAGGAATAATGTGTTTGTATTTAATCATGAGATATATGCACAAATCTGCGGAACTGCTATGGGAGTTTCCCTTTCTCCAAGCTATGCCAATCTCACTATGGGTTGGTGGGAAAAACATATAGCTTGGGGAGAGGAAAATGAAGAGTACATGGAGAAAATAGTGATTTGGCTCCGCAATGTAAATTATTTATTCCTAATTTGGAATGGCAGGGAAATGGACTTTAATGAGTTGTTTAGAAAATTGAACACCAATGATGTGGGAATTTACATACAAAATAAGTAGGACTTGCATTGACTTCTTGGATGTAATGGTTTACATAGAAAATGGGACATTACAAACGACACTGCATCGGAAACCCACAGCAGCCAACAGTATACTACATGGGTCCAGTTTCTATCTGAAATCACTCATGAGAAGCATTCTCTATGGTGAATTCATCAGGGTAAAAAGAAACTGCTCTGACAGCAAGGATATGGATAATAAGTTCAAAGATATGGAACAGAGATTTCTGAGAAGAGGATATAAGGCTTGTGGTGTGAAACAAGGTGAAAGGAGAGACAGAATGATAACATGCTCAGACTCTTGTAAACAGAACTAATGATATTGAAAAGAAAGGAGTAGAAATGATCAGACTTATCTTAACATATAGCAAAGAGAAACATCAAATTTTGAATATCTCAAACAAACATTGGCATATAATTAAGAAAGATTCCGATATTGGATCACGAGTTAGAGTACGACCAAGTGTGACCTATAGAAAGGTACCGTCTCTGAAGGACCAATTGGTGAAAAGCCATTTTTAACTGATGCAGACATCCAGTTGGTTGACAGTATATAACAAAGGTTTTACTTGTTGTAATAAATGCAAGGCATGCCGAATTGGATGTAATAAGAATAAAATCATGGATTTCAAGGAAGAGAGATCCCCATTTTCAACAGAATAACATGAGACACAACATTCGTAGTTTATGTAATAGAGTGCCTCTGTGGGTTGAAATACGTGGGGAGCACCGTATGTCCATTGAGAAAGCAGATATTAGAACATATCAGGGCGGTATAAAATGGTGATCTAAATTATGCCATGACAAAACATTTGAAAAGCCATTACGGGGCCGATTGGCTACACATGAGATACTTTGTAATAGCCACAATAAAAAAACATGAGAGGGGGGAGACAGGGTACTACAACTGAGACAACCAGAATCAAGATTCATTATCAGATTTAAAACCAAGTGGGGGCAGAGAATTGTATTGTCATCTGTAAGATTAGGGGATTTGATTATGGTTAAAGGATATTTCTTGGAAAGAAACAGTATAAATGGACTGTTTGGATGAATGGCAAGATATTGATGACACAAGGAGACTATACTCAAAATGTAATCCCCGTATGTGATATGGATTTATACTCTAAAACAATAGTATGGTAAAGCTTTGAGAACATATATTTGAAATATTTGGGAAAGTACCATTAGCAATATTATGGTTCTATATCTGTTTTGGCAACATTGAAACTGCATGAATAATTGACAACTGTTTGTATAATAGTCGCTAAAACATGTTGATTTTGCAATGGTTTTAAGTAGGGACACAATTGATTTTGTTTATTTGTTAATTTCTATTCATCATTCGTTGGAACTACATATCCCACAATGCCACATAAAGGCACTGGGTGGGAAACTATATAAAAGAGAAATGAATGATGTACTCGCTAACTGTGATCAATACCATGTAGGTAAAAATGCGTCAAGTGATGGGTGTTTGGTTCATCGAGTATTAAACAGAAGTTAATTGATATCCTGGGAGGGCCGCGTTTCACTCATTTGTCACTTGCTGTAAATTAGTAACAGGGAGTCGGTCCATCCCTGACGCAGGCACCATCTGGCGAGCGCGATGTGAAGTGGCCAATTTTTGTGTGGATATATATATATATATATATATATATATATATATATATATATATATATATATTTCTATATTCCAAAGCAACACTCATTACTATCCTGCTCCCAAGGAGGGGTGGAGTGCAAGATCAAATGAGTATACTGGTCACAGCATGCAAAAGTCCACAATATAAATTCTAATAAATTGTAAGCATTAACTCAGGCATAGAAATGATCACAAAAAACTTTTAATCACCCTTGGCCTCAATTCACGTACCGGAAGTGTAGGTGATTCTGTGATATTTTAGTTTGCAGCTATTTGGGGGGACAAAGCAAAAAGATTGGATGGCTAAGTCAAAAAAAGGGTTTTTACAAATGTGGGAAGTGCATGGCATGTAAGAATAGTAAAAATGTGAAAGCATATAGGACAGCTTTGGGGGAGGTTAGGAGGATAAATACATCTATCTGCTGTGGTTCAGATCATTGCATCTATGTCTTACAATGTCCTTGTGGATTACAATATATTGGCAGCACTATTGGCCAAGTGAAAAAGAGGATTTTAGAGCATTATAGGGCGATTAAGAATTATGATGTTTCATATGCAGTAGCCAGGCATTGGGTGAATGACATAATCCGGACACTGATTGTTTGGTATTTTTTGGTATTAATAGAACTAAAAGGACTATATGGAGAAAGGCTTTTGAGAGTGAGGGAATCAGAATATATCATCTTACTTGGAAGTGAGTCAACCGGAGGCCTGAATGAGGACGAGGAGCTTTATGTACATGTTGCTTTGATGTGACAAATTTTTTATTTGGAATAGGTCTTTATGAATATTTCCG
Organism: Pleurodeles waltl; assembly: GCF_031143425.1. Taxonomy (NCBI): domain Eukaryota; kingdom Metazoa; phylum Chordata; class Amphibia; order Caudata; family Salamandridae; genus Pleurodeles; species Pleurodeles waltl. The sequence goes on from NC_090443.1 coordinate 334,398,154, forward strand.
TTTCGCGCTTTCATTAGGTTGAGTATTAGAATTGAAAAATTATGTGTTTTCTATTAATTTTCACACGTATAAGTTTCACGGGGTGGGTGTGGATGTTTCAATTATGATGTCAGATTACATATACATAGATTTAATAATGTATTAGGAATATTGGTCATACCATGAGTTATGAAATTTATATGATTATTTATTATATATATTTTTTATGGATGATTGGCCACTCGGCCAAATATTTGATGAAATATTTTCACTTACAAAAGGAATTATGATATTAATTTGGTTGCAATAAGATTGAAAGGGAAATAGATCTGATCATTATAATAGGAATTGGTAAATAGCTAGTTTGCTGTGGTTTTGGCAATCGTTATTTGGATTCCCACACTTTTGATAACATTTGAAATTTCTTTGATAAATTGGGGAGGAATAAGTAACAATGTGAAACTTTTGTGTTTTTGTTTTTGTTCTTGTTTGTATTTTTTATGAGTATTAGAGAGAAAAAATGTTTTTTGTTGAAGTATTTCTTCAATGACCATGAACTGGATGTATTTAAGTTCAAAGGTGATTGAGCACAATTTTTCAATAGGGCCATGACGAAGACACTTCGGTGTTGAAACGCGTAGCCAAGTCAAATAAAGAATTCAGACTGAGATGCTGACACGTTGGGTGTGACTTCTTTCTGCGATATGGACAAGGGGACAGAAATACCAAATTGATTTAGAAACGGGGGCCACGACCGTTTGGTCAGCACCAGCCTCGCATGGTGGATGTAGCCAGCTTTGAGTGGAACTGCTGTCTTTGACATAACTATATATATATACATATAGTTTAAAACAGTACATCTTTAATATTTTAATATACAAGATTAATATATTATATAGTAAATAAGTGTAAGTAACATTTAATACTAAATTTAAATGTATAAGTATATAAACATACATACATAAATATATGTGTGTATGTTTATATATATATATATATATATATATATATGTATACATATATATTAACAAATATATTTTACTTTATAATAGATTTTTTTATAATTTTCCCAATTTACCACTATGAAAAACTTATATTTGTATGATTATATATGGATATATATATATATATATATATATATACACACACACACACACATATATAAATACATATAAATATATAAAGCATAAAAAGTGTAATAAAATCAAATACAAAACTTAAAATAACTTAGCTAATTAATTAAATATAGAAAAACACATTTACTGAAAATTATATATATATATATATATATATATATATATATGTATATATATATATATATACACACAAATAATATACATTTGAACAAATAATCAAATATGTATATTACACATATTTAAACAATATTAAGTAAGTAATGAAGTCTGGAAATAATAGATTTACCATTCCCACTCCAAACTATGCAACAATAGGGAAAGTGTTGGACTTTGGAGGGGTAAACTGTACTATTGCACACCAATCTGTGCAACAGTAGAGAAAATGTTGTTATTTTGAGGAGTAAAATGTAGTATCCCACTCCAGTCTGTGCAACAGTAGGGAAAGTGTTGTAAATCGGAGGGATAAAATTTACTGTTCCCACTCCAGTCAGTGCAACAGTAGGGAAAACGTTGGACTTTGGAGGGGTAAAATTTAGTATTCCTACTTCAGTCTGTACAACAGGAGCTGTAGCTGTAGCATTAGGCTTCTGAGGGGCTACATTTACTATTCCCACTCCATTCTTATATACAGTAGGGAAAGCGTTGGATTTCGAAGGGTTAAAACTTACTATTTCCACTCAGCCTGTACAACAGTAGGGAAAGCACTGCAATTTGGAGGGATAAGATCTACTATTCCTACTCAAGTCTGTACAACATTAGGGAAAATACTTAAAACACATAACATATTTTAATAAACCTTTTAGTAGACCAGGAATATAAAACTCTTATTAAGAAAATTATAAATATAAATTTAAAAAGCAAATAAACAATTTACGTGATTATTAAAAACTGTAATAATATATTATACATTTAAAAAGTTTTAATATATATTTTTAATATGTTCCCTCACTATACTCTGACACACCTAGTAGCCCACACTTGAAATATAACTAAAATAAATAAGTATAACACAATTCACAAATTTAATAATCAGTTGAATAATTATTAAGAAATTAATAAATAATTGTTAATTCATTATTACTTAAATACCTTCCCAACCTATGCCCCTACAAACACAACAGCCGGCACATAATATATAATTTATCAAATAAAATAATTACATATTTACATAATTAATAAACAGTAGTTATTAAGAAATTAATAAATAACTGTTAATTATCATTTAATTTACTTTAATTAACTTTCAACCTTATAACCATACAAAACTAACAACCTGCACCTTATATTTAATTTACAAAATAAATTTGTTACACAATTTACATAATTACCAATCAAATAACTAATAATAGTTATTTAATGAATAATAAACTATTACTCCTTTAACATCTCACCCTTTACTTGTACAAACCCAATAACCCACACCTAATATATAACTTAAAAGATATAATAATTACACAATTTACATGAAACATCAATTAAACAATTATTATGTTATGTTACTATTATGTTACTGAGTATTTATTGAGCACACGTACACCAGTTAGGTCTTTTGGGCATGGGTTAAAGAAGTGCATGTACTGCAGCTCGTGGTTTAGTTGTATGTCTATTTAAAGAGCCATGTTTCTAGGAGTGGCCTGAATCTCGTACAGTTGGGGGTGGCTCTTATACCAAGAGGAAGGGAATTCCATATGCGGGGGGGGCGGGCAAGTGTAGAGAATCTAGCACCACCCATTTTCTCCATTTTGAGTTTTGGGATTAACAGGAGATTCAAATGGGAAGACTTCTTCCATAGAGGGATTTAAATATAATGCACAAGGTGTTAAAGGAGGTCCTTTGTGGTACCGGAAGGCAGTGTAGCTTTCTCATTAGTGGGGTGCAAAACCAGCCTGGCTGCCTGGTTCTGTGCTAATTGTAGATTGCGATATAGACCGATTGGGACGCCCAGGTAGAGACAGTTTGCATAATCTATCCAAGAGATGACTAAGGCGAAGATGAATTGGATATTGAAGTACTTTCTGATGTTTCTAATTCTTCGGTGTTGCAGGAAGCAGGATGAGGTTAATACTTCTAGTTGGGGTTTAATAGATAGATCCTCATCAATGATCACCCCAAGGCTTTTTACTGATTTCTTGGGTGTAGGGGATATACCCATCCCCGGGGCCCAGAAGGACGGATTCCACAAATTGCGCTTTTTTTAGTGATAAAAATGTCTGTTCTTTCAGAGTTTAGTTTTAACTAGTTGCTGTTCATCCAGTCACAGACCTCTGACTGCTAGAGGGCACACAACCCTTTGCTGCCCAGGTACTGTTCTATAGTGTATTGTACGCTGGTTATTATGAGCCTCCGTGCTATTCTTGTCGGCTCCACTACCCACGATGAATAGTTCCCCTGTAACTTCTCAGCAATAATAAGACCTCAGCAGCTGATTATACTTTGGAGCAGCTCTCAGAGCACATACCTTCTTCAGAGCCTGGAGTGTGATGACCTACTGGGGTCAGTGTAAGCTCATTTCTAGGGGGTGCGCAGGCCCTGCCCTTAGATAACTTTTGCACGAATAACCCCCAGTCCTTCCTTAATATCTATAGCTCTAAGATCAGATAAACACATGATGGGTGAACTTGTGATATGTTGGTACTAACCAGCCTACATTTTAGCCTACTCTGCATCCACTCAAAGCCCTACCCCAGCCCAAAACGTTTCAGGAGGGTGACTCTGTTATGCTTTGCCTCCACGTAGAATGAGGTATGAGCTAGTAGAACTTTGGTGTAAGTGTTCCACTACTGAAGCTTGTGTAGGGAACATTGCACTGTGTGGGGGTTGGAGCATGTCATAACAAGACAACAGTGTTGGCTTTATGAAGATATGTTACTTATCATATTAAATACAGTTTAAACTTACTTTAATCTTTGTTTGGCTTACCTCGCCACTACATGAATTGGTTACAAGGGGAAGCCACCATACATATTCCACGTAGTCCTCCATTTCTGGGGGTGAAGGTTTCAGTTGCAGTCTACCTTTTAAGGTGAGATAGGGCGTGGATCTTTGTTTTCTTCAGCACTTCGGCTCACCGGAGTGTTGCTGTGGGGACGAGCAGTCATCGTGGGGGTGGAGTTTACTCCTGTCACAACGCTATTGCTCTTTAACACTATAACACCATTTTGCTCAAATATACAAGTAGTCGTCCATCTTTGTGGTTGATTCTGCTACATGACACATGGTCATAAACAGTAGTTGCGGATCATGTTGCTACGATATGCCGCTTCTTAAGGCTGCCATTTTATGTATTGAAGACAAGTTAATGCAGGTAATCACTCTAGTTTGTTTTTGTGCAGCATATGGCCTCCATTTTAACCTCCAACTACAAAGAGTTTATGGTGTAGTTGTTATTCTGTTTCCATTTCCAATACATGATATATCCAGTTTGAGCGGTTATCTCTCTGGACTTTTTTTTTAAGGTTTGGCCAGTAAAACACAGCGTGCCTGCTTCACTATACAATGGTGACACACACACCAGTGATGGAACATTTTGACAGTAATACACAGTGTGTCTGCCTCACTGTACAATGGTGCAATACACACCAGTGGTGGAACAACAGTACTTGGAACAGCATGTCCTTGTTTCAAGGTGGCACGCATACCAGCTATGCAGAAGAGGTTAAAGTTTAATATTTGCATGTCTTCACTTCTAGATATTTCGGTGACATGCACATCCGTTTTGGTGTTATGCAAGCGTGTTTTAATTTCAGTGTTTGTCAGTGACATGCCCACCAATTGCTGAATAATGCTGATATTCATTTTTTCCAAAAAGTAATGTGTTCTTAGATCCAGGACACCATAAAGGTGACAAGCATACCATTGTCAATGACTATAGGGGATGCCATGTTTTTTCTAAATGGTTTCACATTGATGGTATATTATAGTCTTAATTTGTAGACAATTCTACATCTAATTTGACTTTTCACTTTTTAAGTGTGGTATATACACAATTGTGTTATTAGTATTTTCTCGGTTGTACATTGAGTATTTTATTGTTAATCATACAGTCAGTGAATTCTCCTCCCTTTCTGGAATCGCCTGGAAATCCAGTGATTCCATGGAAACAATGGGATGATGCTTTTGAAATGTGTCTAGGGGCAATTGGTGATCGCGTTTCAGAGCAAAAAGAACCAAAATGTAGTTCTACATTCTCTGTGGTTTGAATGTAGGGAGGTTTTAATACATCTACCAGAGCTAGTACTAGCTAAGGGTGAAGAGTTAGATGAATATCAAGGAATATTAAAACATTTGGCTGTGAGATTTGACAGACAACCCAGCTTAGTAGTTCTGCAACATAAGTTTTTCAAAAGATCACAAATGCAGAATGAGAATGTTGACGCTTATAGTAGCAATCTAAGGAAATTATGTTCACAGTGTCAATTTGGGGAATTCACTGACCAATTAATTTGAGATCAGTTTATTGGCCATTGCTTGGATAGACAGATTCAACAAAAACGTCTTACTATGGGCAGTCCATCCTTGGGAGAGGTTATTAAAGTGTAGAGGTAGCACAATTATCTCTAAAAGAATCAAGTGTTACTTCTAATGTCAAGGAGAATGATAATGAAGCGCCAAGTGATCAAGCAGTAGTACATAAGAAGGTCAAAAACATGGATAGGTTTTCTTTAAACACAACCTTATATGCTTTTAGTGTGGAAACTACCCACATACCAGGGAAGGTGAATGGTGTCCTGCAAAGAATATGGGACCTTTAGCTAAAGTTTGCCAAGGGAGTCAATATAAGATGTCTGAGGTGAACAGTGTGATTGAAGATGATGATCTGAAAAAACAACACATGGTGAAGGAATTTCAGGACCTGATTGTGGTAGCTATGGATGACAATGTTCTCAGTGGGGACCCAAATGATTGTGTAGATCCATATGTTGGTATCATGGTGGGTGAAAAGAGTTTACATCTTTTGGTCGATTCAGAAGCACATATGACAATGATTACCTCCGAGTTGTTTCACAAAATATTAGGAGACAGGGACTAAGGGATAAAGCTCATGTGCCATATGAAGGGAGGTAAATTGAATCTGAAGGTTTTATCGAGGATGTACTGGAACTTAAGCGGCAAAAAATTCAAGGTAAGATTTATGTGGGCGTAAGAGGACTCAATATATTGGGTTGGTTCCACCAGGAGTTATGCTGGATGGTGCTTAAGATAGTGGCTAATGAGCAGGTTCTAGTCATCAAAGATTTACCTACCTCTGATCCCATTGAAGACAAATTTCCAAGGGTTTTCTCAAATGGTTCGGGAAAAATTCTAAGTTTCAAACATAAAATAAAAGTTAAACAGGGAGCAATTCTGGTCAAGCACAAAATTAGATCTTTACCTTTCAGTCTTAGAGAGGCTCTCCCACAGGAGCTTGATAATCTTCAAGAGAGAGGTGTGATTGAACCCATCAAGTCTAGCTTGTGGTTATCACCCCAGGTTGTGACTGGCAAAAGTAAAGGAGACATCTGTTTATACATTGATCTGAGGCACCTTAATAAAGAAATCCAGGTTGACTTCTACCTATTACCCAGGATTAGTGATCTCTTAGAGGAACTGAGATGTACAGAATGGTTCTCTAGGAGTGACCTGGCATTGGCATACCATCATGTGGTGTTGGAGGAAGCATCCTGCCTGTGTTTAGCTCACCTTTTGTTATGTTTCAATTCTGCAGAATGCCTTTTGGGTTAGTGTGAGCCACCTGCATTTTTCAGTGAATCATGCGACAGTTGCTAGAGAATGTTCAAGGGATCCTTGTATTTCAGGGTGATGTTTTCATTTTTTCCAAACACTTGGAAGAACATGACAAGGTGCTAAGAGGGGTTCTACAAATGTTTTAAAAACAATGATGTGGTTTTAAAGGAGGAAAATTGTGAATGTTGAAAATAATGTAGAGTTTCTGGGGCACACTATCTCTGGAAAGGGCAGTTGTCCTAGGCCCATGTTAATTAGAGGTGTTTTAGAATGTCCCTGTCCCAACAATAAGGATAAATTACCCTCATTCATTGGTCTTTGGGAATTCTATGGCAGATTTAGTCCGAAATACGCTAAAGAAATGAAAGCTCTCACTAATATGTTGAAGAACAAAGTGCTGTCTATCTTGGATGATAACTGCCAAGAAACACTTGACATGGTCAAATAAAAAGTGATGAAAACAAAGGTGTTGAGGCCTTTAATACCCAAGCATAATTTGTACCATCACAGTTGATAGACTGGGGGTGGTTTTGACTCAAAGCACTACTGATGGAAAGATTCCCATTAGCTATGCATCTAGTTTACAATGTAAGTCTGAGTTAAACTACTCCATTATAGTAAAGGAGCTATTAATATGTTACTGGGTGAGTGAAAAGTTCAGAGGTTACGTGCGGGGGTATGAGGCTCATTATTTGGACAGAGCACAAGCCACTCATTTACATTCTGAGTGTTGACAAGATTAAATACACTCTGCTGCATTTAGCCCGGTTTACCACTAAATTACTAAAGTATGATTTTGAAGTAAAATATATAGTGGGCAAGGAAAATGTCACTGCAGATCTACTTTCTAGATTACTGGTGTGTGATCTGGATTTAGTAGACCATGAGGATGATAGGGAAGACTGTTTTTTAGCACTAGTGGATAGTATAGAAATTAAATTGTGTGCTGAGGTTGAATGGAAAAAAGCGAGTGACGAAGAAATGGTGTTGTGACAGGTCAAGGAGTTCATAGTGATTGGATGGCCCAAGCAAAGGAATGTGTGTTCTGAAATTCAACAATTCTGTAAGATTGCAGAGGAACTGTCCATTGAATGTGATATTGTGATGAGATGCAACAAGTGTTTTCTTCCCAACACTATTCGCACTTTGTTGGCAAACAGTGCCCATGATAGTCATCTAGGATCGATCATGATGAAAATAAGAATAAGAGCTGATTACTGGTGGCCCTCTATGAACAGAGATATAGATTTGGTTGTAAATGAGTGTGTAATGTGCAGCGGAGTGGAGAAAGGGCTCAAGGTAGTAACACCTTCTTTACAACCAATTCATATACCAGGAAGGCCGTGGGTGAAAGTAGGAATAGACATGAGACGTGGTGGGACCTTTTAATTTTCTACCCTACCGTCAGCGATACACGTTTCTGCTGATGGATTACCCAGCAAAAGGCCTGAGGTTTGTTTTTTCAACACCTAATGCTTGTAATATGGTGTTATTTCTGAAAGATATCTTTATGAGAGAAGGTTTTCCTGAATTTCTCATCTCTGACAACGGAGTTCAATTTCTGAATCATGATATGGTAGTTTGCTTGAAGGAGTCTGGAGTGAAACATCTAAGGAGTTCACTCTTTCATCCCCAAACCAATGGTGTTGTAGGAAGGATGAATAGGGTTGTGATTGAGTGTTTTAAATGGGCAAAGAACAACGGATGCAACACTGAGGAAGCCATGAAATCTATGCTGTGGTTCTATCATACTACACTACATTCTCTCACCAAGGTGTTCCCCTCTGAGCTATTAGGAGGTTGTCAATCCACATTGATACTTTATCCAGCCTAGTTATCTAAAATTGAAAAAAAAATTATGAGAAATGTGGACAATAGAGCTATGCTTAGTAGCGTGGAAAGTGAATAGATAAAACAAAAAAAAGAATATATGATTTTAAAAAGTCCACTAGACGTTTGACATTCAAAGTTGGTAATGTGGTACAAATTAAAAAGCCTACTTTTGGGAAGAAAGGGGATGCTGGTCTTAGAGAACCTGTGGTGGTGTAAAACGTTTGTGGTAATGCTGTAAGGATTGAGGGTAGACATTGTTTGAATGTTAGCAAAAATATGAAGATACAGAATGATATGGTGAAGGGGCTGGGTGAGAAAACTGTCCAGCCATCTAGCCATCTTTCCATGGCCAACCCAACAGGTGAAACGATCCCCAAGAGGGATACTACGGACAACAAAAGGGGCACAACGGAAAAGGTTCTATGTAGGTATACCCATGAAAGGCGTGGACCTGTGGCTAACCCCCTATAACATCCAACCCCAAGCCACGCACTGCCTTTGTGACACACAATAAAAAAAGGGGGCTGGGTACATATTCCTTAACCCGTTTGCCTTGGTCCTAGAATGTTTTATTTTTGAAATTTTTGACAAAATTTGCATGTGCAGCCACGAATTTTGCACAACATTTTATAAAAAGGATGTTCTCCCATGCTTCTTATTAATGTTGCCCCCGGTTGGGCCACGTCCAATTTAATTAATAATGAAGGGAGTTCCGGGGGACCACTTTCAGGCCTTTTTAAAGACCCCAGGGACCACCACCTCCCAGGGGATCTACTTTAAAAAAATGCAGGGGGGGCGCTCAGACCCCCATGGGCCCTGGAAATCAGCATCTCCGCGGGTAAACATAATTTAAAGAATAGGGAGGGCTGTGCAGACCCACCCCGGGGACCACCACCTCCCTGGGGCTTAATTTTAGCATTATATGGAGGGGTCATGTAGACCTCTTCAGGCCCCAGGGACCACCACTTTCACAGAGCTACATCATGAAAAAAGAGGTAAGATGGGCCATGCAGACCCCGCCCCCAGGGACCACCACCTTCCCGGAATACTTTTGTTTTTTAAATGGATGGGAGGGGGTTGCACAGACCGCCCCGGGCCCCGGAGATGCCTACCTCCCCAGGTCAATAACTTTATACTTTTGAGAGGGGCCTGGGTCCACAATAACCAAATGAAGCAGGGGGCCACGTGAACCCCCCCCCCCAGGGATCACCATGTCCTCGGACTACATTACTTTTATATAAGGGGACACACAGACCTCCCGGCGGATCATCACATCCTGGGGGTGTAACAGTAAAATAAAGTGGGGGATCACCACCTCCCCAGGGATATATTAAAAAAATAATATGGGGGGCTGTGGACCACAACTTCCCCGGGGCTACATTACAATAATAAAAGAGGGGGCTTTGTGGACCTCCCACTAGGGCCCCAAGGACCACCACCTCCCTGAGGCCAAATAACTGCTGCAAAATTTAAGAGGGGCCATGTGGTCCCCCCTCTCTAGTCCAATTGCAGCCCTGCGGACCCCATAACCCTGGGCCCTGGCACATATACATGGGTGCCCTGGCCTCACCCAGTGCACAAAATAAAGACTTATGGGGACCGCGGGGGAGCCTCAGGCCCCCCACAGTTCCACCGGCTCCCATCTCCAGGAGGAGCTGGCATTGCTTCTTCATGCAGGAAGCTCCATGCATACGAGAGCAATCATTTAATCTCTTTCCCTGCCTGCATGTTAGTGGATGGGGAGAGAGATGAAAACTCTGCTTTCAGCAAGCAGGAGCATTTTTAATGCTCCCACTTGCTGAAAACAGAGTGTTTGCTTTTGCTTGAAGAGAGCTGTCAGTTCCCACCAAGCAACAGCAAACAGCTTTGGTGGATACCTTGAAAGGTAGCAGGGGCCGGCCCTGCGGGTTGGCGGCCCACAGAGCAATATATGCCTCCATGAGGGGGGAAGTGTGGCCGACTCCATCTTTTCACTTTAGAACTTGGAAGGTGATAGTCCCTGGGGCTTGGCGTCAACGACAGACCCCCTCCTTTAATTTTATTGTAACCCTTGGGGCTCTGCAGGACCCCCCTTTTATTTTTTTCATGTTTCCTCAGAGAGGTAGTGTTCTCTGGGGTGTGGAGGGCTGCACTGACCCCACATACTTTTAACATTTAGTGCAGGAGAGGTGGAAGTCCCCGGGGCCAGAGGGGCCCTCGGGACCCCCCTTATTAAATTCATCATATGTTTCCCCAGATCGGTGATGGTCCCCAAAGTGCGAGAAGCCGTACAGCCCCCACATAGTTTATAAACATAGCTCAGGGGAGGTTGTTGAACAATGGACCTTCAATAATACATCAGCCTTATAAACATCCAAAAGAAAGAGAAAATTTGAAAAAAAGAAAAGGAAAAGGAGACAGCGGAAATTGGTGACATTGGAATCAGGATCAGATAACTATTCATCGGATTATGAGAAAATACAGGGGAAATACTTTACTTGGGGTTAGGATAGTTCTCCTTTTCCTTGTCTTTTTTCGATTTTTTTCTCTTTCTTTTCGATGTTTATAAGGCTGATGTCTAAATTGAAGGTCCATTGTTATCACAGTGAATTGTAGATGATATAATTCTAGATGATATAATGACATAAGCAATATGTTTTTGACAATGTGATTAACCATGACTTATAAATATATATAATTATAAAATATATACAAAGGAATGACCACTTGGCCTATATCTTTTGAAGACATGATTTGTTGAAGAGAGGATCTTTTTAAGAGAGTATTTTTTTTTACATAAGTTCACGTTGTCATATGATTACTGAGAATTGACATTTCATGATTTATGACCACAAATTAAATAGTAAAATGTCATTTGCAAATGAGGATTGGGATAAAGTGATTAATTATATGTGATATATATACATGTATTTAATGTATGATGAAATGGCCACTTGGCCTGCATTTTTTAAAGGTGCTTTCTCAATATTGACAACTCGTTGTCACATCATTATGGTTTCTGAAGTCATTTGCATTATTTTGAGTTTTTTAGGACCATGTAAAAAATTTGTTTAATACCATGCACATAATGAGCTTAGAAGATTGCAAGAGAGCTTATATGTATTTTTTTCTTAGTTTGTTAAAGATGGTGTACTTATGTTTAGGGTGGATTAGGTGCATGGTTTCTAATTAGGCCATGACAAAGACACCTTTGGGTTGAAATGCCTAGCCGAATGAAAGTTCTATGAAAAGATGCAGACATGCTAAGTGCAGATTTTCTTTTGGTGTGACAATGCTGAAGGATTCTTTTTGTTATTTATAAACGGGATCCACACCCGTTTGCCAGCACCAGCCTCGTCTGGTGGATAAAGACGGAGAAAGTGGAACTGCTTGGATCGGATATATATATGTATATAAATATATATATATATATATATATATATATATATATATATATATATGTAACTATACTTAAGGTAACTATAACTCACACACCCGCCATGCACAGTTTTGTCTTCAATAATTTGACTGCTAAGGTTTCAACAATATGTTTATTGACGTTATAAAAGTTTTCATGAGTGCTGTAATATCTGGGGTAATTAGCAGTGCATGGTGAGGGTGCCAGTTATTAACCTTAACCACTAGGCCAGAAGTGACTCCTTAACATGTGGTGTCCAGACTTAGCTATCACATGGACCCATGATTTTGAGTGGAAAAAAACTTCAATGTTACATCACTAGGAATGTTTAACAGTCAAAACACTGGAAAATAAACAGACACACTGGCATGAGATACAATGATTTGAGCCTTCAGCCTACTGAGTGGCAGTCCAAGAGCTTAACCATTAGGCCAGAAGGATCATGGTCTGCTGTCCATCAAAACATAACTATAACATTCTTACCAAACATCTTGCTAGTCTGACTCTTTGAAGTATTTGTATGGAGAGACTGTTACATAAACACTCTCTCTCTTCCATCCCATTATAGAGAGAGAGAGAGAGTGACAGGACCACGGTGGGAGTCTCAAGGCCCCTGCGGTCCTACCTGGCTCTCTGCATCCTGCAGGAGCCAGCATTACTCCCACAAGCAGGGAGCTGGTTGAAATAGCAGCTTCCTGCTTATGAGAGCAATGTTTTCATCTATTTCCCTTCACGCATATTTGCAATGCATGGGGAACAGGGTCAAGACTGATTTGCAAATGGCTGAGTCCAAACTGGGGTGGCATGGTGAGCAAAAGAACCATGGATTAAACCCAGTTCTGTGACTGGGGGTGAGTATTTAAAAAGTTTCAGCACTCAGTCTAATATACTTTTGTGTTGCAAAAGTGGCCCTAAGTGTGAAGTTATGCCCAGACGTGGGTCCCTTGTTTGCTGTGCCACTGGTTTCAAGCTAGCCTGGCTCATACCCTGAAACCGGTCCCTGGATGCTTGTTTCTGGTCCAGGGAGGACCTGGCCTGGCAGTTTGAGCTGGACTGTTCCCACAGGGAACAGGTTCAAGACTGATTTGCATATGGCTGAGTCCAAACTGGGGTGGCATAGTGAGCAAAAGAACAATGGATTAAACCCAGATCTGTGACTAGGGGTGAGTGGTTGAGAAGTTTCAGCACTCCGTCCATCATCCTTTTGTGTTGCTAAAGTTGCCCCAAGTGGGAAGGGAATGTCCAGACGTGGGTCCCTTGCTCACTGTGCCACTGGTTTCAAGCTAGCCTGGCTGATGAAGGGTAATACCGTGAAACCAGTCCCTGGATGGTTGTTTCTGGTCCAGGTAGGACCTGGCCTGGTAGTTTGGGCTGGACCGTTCCCATGGGGAACAGGGTCAAGACTGATTTGCATATGGCTGAGTCCAAACTGGGGTGGCATGGTGAGCAGAAGATCAATGGATTAAACCCAGATCTGTGACTGCGGGGTGAGTGGATGAAAAGTTTCAGCACTCCGTCCATCATCCTTTTGTGTTGCTAATTTTGCCCTAAGTGGGAAGGGTATGCACAGACGTGGGCCCTTGCTCACTGTGCCACTGGATTCAAGCTAGCCTGACTGATGAAAGGTGATACCCTGAAACCGGTCTCTGGATGCTTGTTTCCGGTCCAGGGAAGACCTGGTCTGGCATTTCAGGCTGGACTGTTCCCATGGGGAACAGGGTCAAGACTGGTTTGCATATGGCTGAGTCCAAGCTGGGGCGGCATGGTGAGCAAAAGAATAATGGATTAAACCCAGATCTGTGACTGGGGGTGAGTGGTTGAAAAGTTTCAGCACTCCATCCATCATCCCTTTGTGTTGCTAAACTTTCTAAAAGTGTCATTTTCAAAATTGTAATAGTAAATTCAACTTTACCATTAAAGTGGATTTATAATTACAGTTCCATAAGTACTATACATTACAGGTCTACTTCTGGTCAATCAGGAATTACACTTTAGTAATTGTAGTAAGGAATCCCCAATGTTGTCCTATGAGAGGGATAGGCTTCACAGTAGTGAAAAACAAATTTGAGAGTTTTTCACTACAAGGACATGTAAAACTTAGATTATATGACCTGCCTTTAATTACATAATAGCCTGCCCTATGGGCTACCTAGGACCTACCTTAGTGGTGACATATGTTTTATAAAAGGGGAGTCTAAGGCTTGGCAATGGGTTTTAAATGTCAAGTTGACATGTTAGGCAAACTGCACATACAGACTCTGTAATGGCACGACGGAGACATGTTTAAAGGGCAACTTAAGTAGGTGGCACAATTAGTGCTGGAGGCCCACTAGTAGTATTTAATTTACGGGTCCTGGGTCGATTCATTGCCCTTTACTAGAGATTTATAATTAAATTAATTATGCCAGTTGTGGATACTCCAATGTTACCGTGTTTTAGGAGAGTGAGAACATGCACTTTAGCACTGGTTAGCAGTGGTAAAGTATGCAGAGTCCTAAGGCCAACAAAAACAGAACAGCAAAATAGAGGCAAAGCAGGCAAAATGTTTGGGGAAAGATCACCCTAAGACTGGCAGATCTAACAATCACTAATAGTACTGTTGCTTTATTTTACATTTTTATATACAGGTATAGCTACAGTTAGCATGACACAACCAAAATATTACAGAAAAGTAATGAAAATGTATTCTAGACACATTAGTGAAAACCTACCTACAACTACAAAAGGAGAAAGTTGACCTTGCAAAAAGAAAAATGATAAGGTGATTACTATGTTTACAAACTGAGAAAGCACTTTGTGCTGATTATATGGTTATGAATGTGAAAAAGCTTCCTACAACTGCTAATATGTGTAAAAATACACACCTACAAAAACAAACAGAATTGTTTTCTGTTGTACAGCCATACAAGGAGAGCATTAGAAAGCAGAATACTTGAAAATCTGCTACAAAATTGTGCCACTTCCAAAACCATACTGGCAAACTGTAACTTTAAAAAAAAAATCTTTCTTTATTGGCATTCGGTTCAACATTAACTGGTGACTATGCATCAAATCAGTTGAAACGTCAACCCCTTGCATTAGTCAAACAATAAACCTCCACCTATTTTGTCCTTCTTAGCGTTTCAACAACTAAGAACCAAATTAAAAACTCTGCATCGCTCCCCCTCCCTCCCTCACTTCCCTCCGCTTTCATGTAGAGAAAACGTGTCACAACTAGCCCTGTCTCAAGAAGTGCCCACCGTCCAGGAGTGAGGCCCTCAGTGTCCAAATGCTATGTAGTGAGAGTCCAGGTCACGCGTTCATCTTTCATGGTCTTAACTCCTCCCTTCTGACTCTGGATCTATGCCCTCCTGGCTCGGAGTTGTGTGTTTTAATGGCGCCTGTGTCAGTGCAGCCCATGAAATTAGGATATGCCGCGCTTTCTCATCCTTCCTCGTAATCCTCAAATGTGCTCCTCTGTCCCTGCCCACTCCGCCAAGGCCCTCTGCCATACTGTTACAGTGAGGCCCAACAGTGTGTAGCCCTTACGGAGTTTCTATTCCGGGTTTTCCAGGAGGACCCCCCTGATTGTTTGTGGAACGTCCCAACCTGTCACCCTCTTCAGCTGTATCAAAATTGCCCTCCAAAAGTTCACCACTCACAGACAGTGCCACACCATGTGTATGTAATCTGTCACCTCTTCATGGCATTTAGGGCAGCATTTCTCCCTAAAGGGACAGATTGAGTGGAGGCGCAATAGAGAAAGATATGTTGTGTGTATGATATTGCATTGTATCTGCTTAAACCTAGTGCATAGCATCACCCTTCGGACCCTCTGTATCTTGGACCAGTCCTGCAGGGAAATGGGTTCCTTGCTGTATTGTTGCCAGGTGTTCACAATCTGCAGTGGTTTTAGTTGCCTATCAGAGCGTAGTGCTCGGTACGCTTGTGTGATAAGCCGTCGTCCCCCTGCCATCGCCAGCAATGTGACCAGAGTAGGTGTGGGTTTGGGCGCCTTTGAGAATGTTGGCCACAGTTGCCGCGCCGTGGCTGCAGTTTTAGTGTATTGTTGAAACTGCCCTGAGCCTAGATTGCATGTTACCTGCAACTCTTGTATGGTGATGAAACGTCCCACCGTGTAGAGATCTGACAACATTATGCAGCCATCTTCCTGCCATTTGTCAACTGCCATTATTTGGACAATTAGTGTTAAAAGGGATATTACCCCAAATCCATATAAAGGGCATAAGGTCCCTTCTTCAGTAACTGCCTCACCGCTCTTTCCCAAATCCTACCCATTGAACAGATCAGATGTTGGAGCTTCCAAGGAAGGCCAGCACCATGCATCAGCATCTCCCCCAATTGGTGCCCATCTTGTGAACCCTGCAAGAGGGATCTTTCCCAGTTCGCCTCTCTATCCAACCAGTTGGGCAGCGAAATAATACAATTCTAAAACAGGACCTCCTTGCCTCCTTTGTACCACTCCCATCTATGTGTAGCTAGTTCCACCCTACTTCCCTTACCCTGCCATAAGAGTTCCACTAAAAGCTTGTCCAACTCGCGAAACACCTCCTTTGGGATCTCGTAGAAGGTGCCCTGCATGACATTTAAACAGCGTGGCAGCACCACCATCTTTATAAGGGCTATTTTCCCTATCAATGATAGGTGCAGAGTGTTCCAAAACTGGTTGGAGGGCATCAAACCTGTTACTACTCGTTCCATATTATATTCTTAGACCTTTTTTCGTGATGTGTGATGCAAATGCCTAGTTATTTTACTTTATCAGCTTTCTATGGCAGACCCAACACTGGCAGACTCTGCAGAGGTTTGCCCTTCAGGTGGCCCAACAGGAACAGGACTGACTTTGTTGCACTGATACGAAGTCCCGAAAACTCCCCAAACTCCTCTGTCACATTCAACAGAATCGGGGCTGATATATCCAGGCAGCACAGGTCGAACATGGCACCATCTGCACACAGAGAGACTATATGCTCTGAATTGCCCACTAGTATCCCCCAGCTCTTAAGGACCTGACTAAGTCTTCAAGCCAATGGCTCCATTGCTATAGTGAATATCAGTGGGGACAGTGGGCATCCCTGTCTTGTATCACTTTGTAACACTATCGGTTGTCGAGACAAAGTGCCCCATGCGCACTCTCACTTTAAGTTGTGTATAGAGCAGTTTGACCCATTTTATGAAGTGATGACCTAATCCCATCCTGCCAAGCACCTGCCAAATTTACTCCCAGTTCAGGGATTTAAAGCCTGTTCCATGTCAAGGTAGGCTGGGGCGTACTGATCATCCTGCATCCCAGGGGCATGCAACACATGCGCCAAGCACCGCAGGTTACTTAAAGTATTTCTATGTGGTATAATGCCCGACGTATCCTAGAGGATCAGTCGTAGGAGATGTGGAAGAAGGCCAAGAGTTGCCAAGACGTGACTTAGGAGCATAATGTTGACGTTCAGCATCGAAATGAGCTGTTAAGAGCTGGCCTCTAGATGGTCTTTACCTAATTTCAGTATTAGTGTGATCAGTCTCTCATAGACTGTACTAATTTATCTGCTAGGGCTTCCGGAAAGGTCCTAAAGAACTCTGTGGGTAAATCATCAATTCTCAGGGCTTTGGCAGTTTTAAGGGCCCTCATCACCTCCAACAAATCCTGTTTACCAATCTTGGCCCCCAACGCCTTTTGGTCTACAGGGAAAAGGGTTGAAAATGGCAGCTTGTCCAAGTAGTTGGACAGCTCATTCAACTCCCCTGACAGGCGTGGCTGAGCACACGCAGCACGTAAGTGGTCGGTGGTGTACCTCAAGGCCCCTGTGACCCCAAATTAACAAGATGGAGTGTGGGGCATATTCATAATTAATCAACCGAGCTAGCAGCCTCCCAGTTCTATCCTGCTCTAGGTACCAGCACCTTCTGGCTGCGCTGTTATTGTGTTTCTCGAATTGGTCCCATAGTTCATATGGCTCACGTTTCGGTCGATCCCTGGCTGCCAAAGCGGAGGGGTCCATAGGCAGTACCTTTCCAAGTCTATCCAGTCCTGCTTCTTGTGTTGTCAAATCTCTTTCTAGTGTTTGCCTCACTCCAACTGGGGTTGCCATACATACACCCAGGACCACCACTTTCATGGCGTCCCATTCTACAGCTCTCATCCCTGCTATTTCTAAATTCTCTGCAAAGTAATGTGTTAATGCAGTCAATACAATATCCCTAAGGACTAACCTGTCAGTCAAGGGTTCTGTGTTCAATCTCCATAGGGCACTCCGGTAGAAAGAATATGTAACTAAGAGCAGTGAGTGGTCTGATAGTTTACAGGCCAAGTGCTGTATATATGCTATCCTACGTGCTGCAGCTACTGCTATAAACAGGTAGTCTAATCAACTGTAGGTGGCCATCACAGGAGTTTAAATGTGTGTAGGGATGATACTGGTGCCATGTATCAATCAGTTCTAGGCTGTGTAACATTTGCTGGAGTGCGGCTGTCTCTCGGGGTTTAATTCCGGCTCAAGGGAGCAATCTATCTAGGTCCCCATTTAGTGCACAATTGATGTCACCTGCTAGGATAACCTCGATGAACAGTGGAATTTGTGCAGCCCACAGCATTGACCCCAGAAAGTCTTCATCCGTATTGGGGCGTGAACATTGATGAGCCAAATGTCAGGGGCATCTAGAGTCCTTTCAAGGATAACAAATCTCCTCTCTACATCTCTGACAATGCTTGTGGATTTAAAAGGGATCCCCGAGGTGACCCATATCAAGGCCCCTCTTGCACGCCCAGAGTATGATATGGCAAAGAGTTGACCTTGTTGCCTCATTTGCAAGTGTCAGAGACAGTCTCCCCAAAGGTGAGTTTTTCTTGAAGTAAGGCTACCGCTACACCATATCAACTGAGATATGCACACATCCTGTTCAACTTTACAGGATAATTTAGACCCCTCACGTTCCATGTTAGGATCTTATATCTCGTTCCCTGGCTCATTTGTGGTAGGCATTGGACAATCTCCCATGTCATGCAGAACAGAAATGCATTAACCAAAGCTGAGTTTCTCCCCATGGAAGCTGCCCTCTCCCCATGTGCATTTTACACTTGATCGTCTGATTCATTGAAAAACAAGAAGAAAAAGAAAGAAACAAGAAAATCATGAAACCAAATTGAAACATTTAGAATTCACCCAACTCCCCCCTTCTAGGAAAGTACCATCTTGCCTGGCATGTTAGCCCCATATTTCACTGTATATATGTTGTTTTAGTTGTATGTGTCACTGGGACCCTGCCAGCCAGGGCCCCAGTGCTCATAAGTGTGCCCTGTGTGTGTTCCCTGTGTGATGACTAACTGTCTCACTGAGGCTCTGCTAATCAGAACCTCAGTGGTTATGCTCTCTCTTTGCTTTCCAAATTGTCACTAACAGGCTAGTGACCAATTTCACCAATTCACATTGGCATACTGGAACACCCTTATAACTCCCTAGTATATGGTACTGAGGTACCCAGGGTATTGGGGTTCCAGGAGATCCCTATGGGCTGCAGCATTTCTTTTGCCACCCATAGGGAGCTCTGACAATTCTTACACAGGCCTGCCACTGCAGCCTGAGTGAAATAACGTCCACGTTATTTCATAGCCATTTACCACTGCACTTAAGTAACTTATAAGTCACCTATATGTCTAACCTTTACCTGGTAAAGGTTGGGTGCTAAGTTACTTAGTGTGTGGGCACCCTGGCACTAGCCAAGGTACCCCCACATCGTTCAGGGCAAATTCCCCGGACTTTGTGAGTGCCGGGACACCATTACACGTGTGCACTGTACATAGGTCACTACCTATGTACAGCGTCACAATGGTAACTCCGAACATGGCCATGTAACATGTCTAAGATCATGGAATTGTCACCCCAATGCCACTCTGGCATTGGGGAGACAATTCCATGATCCCCCGAGTCTCTAGCACAGACCCGGGTACTGCCAAACTACCTTTCCCGGGGTTCCACTGCAGCTGCTGCCAACCCCTCAGACAGGTTTCTCCCTCCTGGGGTCCAGCCAGGCTTGGCCTAGGAAGGCAGAACAATGGACTTCCTCAGAGAGAGGGTGTTACACCCTCTCCCTTTGGAAAAAGGTGTCAGGGCTGGGGAGGAGTAGCCTCCCCCAGCCTCTGGAAATGCTTTGATGGGCACAGATGGTGCCCATCTCTGCATAAGCCAGTCTACACCGGTTCAGGGATCCGCCAGCCCTGCTCTGGCGCGAAACTGGACAAAGGAAAGGGGAGTGACCACTCCCCTGACCTGCACCTCCCATGGGAGGTGCCCAGAGCTCCTCCAGTGTGCTCCAGACCTCTGCCATCTTGGAAACAGAGGTGCTGCTGGCACACTGGACTGCTCTGAGTGGCCAGTGCCAGCAGGTGACGTCAGAGACTCCTTCCGATAGGCTCTTACCTGTGTTGCTAGCCTATCCTCCTTCCTAGGTAGCCAAACCTCCTTTTCTGGCTATTTAGGGTCTCTGCTTTGGGGAATTCTTTAGATAACGAATGCAAGAGCTCATCAGAGTTCCTCTGCATCTCTCTCTTCACCTTCTGCCACGGAATCGACCGCTGACTGCTCAGGAAGCCTGCAAAACCGCAACAAAGTAGCAAAGACGACTACTGCAACCTTGTATCGCTGATCCTGCCGCCTTCTCGACTGTTTTCCTGGTGGTGCATGCTGTGGGGGTAGCCTGCCTCCTCTCTGCACTAGAAGCTCCGAAGAAATCTCCAGTGGGATGACGGAATCCTCCCCCTGCAACCGCAGGCACCAAAAGAACTGCATCACCGGTCCTCTGGGTCCCCTCTCAGCCCGACGAGCGTGGTCCCTGGAACTCAGCAACTCTATCCAAGTGACTCCCACAGTCCAGTGACTCTTCAGTCCAAGTTTGGTGGAGGTAAGTCCTTGCCTCCCCACGCTAGACTGCATTGCTGGGTACTGCATGATTTGCAGCTGCTCCGGCTCCTGTGCACTCTTCAAGGATTTCCTTTGTGCACAGCCAAGCCTGGGTCCCCGACACTCTAACCTGCAGTGCACAACCTCCTGAGTTGTCCTCTGGGGTCGTGGGATCTCCTTTTGTGACTTCGGGTGAGCTCTGGTTCACTCCTCTTCGTAGTGCCTGTTTTGGCACTTCTGAGGGTGCTGCCTGCTCCTGTGAGGGCTCCCTATCTTGCTGGGCGCCCCCTCTGTCTCCTCACACAATTGGCGACATCCTGGTCCCTCCTGGGCCACAGCAGCATCCAAAAACCCTAACCGCAACCCTTGCAGCTAGCAAGATTTGTTTGCGGTCTTTCTGTGTGGAACACCTCTGCAAGCTTCTTCACGACGTGGGACATCTATCCTCCAAAGGGGAAGTTCCTAGTCCTCTTCGTTCTTGCAGAAACCACAGCTTCTACCATCCGGTGGCAGCTTCTTTGCACCCTCAGCTGGCATTTCCTGGGCATCTGCCCAATCTCGACATTGTCGCGACTCTTGGACTTGGTCCCCTTGTTCCACAGGTACTCTCGTCTGGAAATCCATCGTTGTTGCATTGCTGGTGTTGGTCTTCCTTGCAGAATTCCCCTATCACGACTTATGTGCTCTCTGGGGAACTTAAGTGCCCTTTACACCTACTTTTCAGGGTCTTGGGGTGGGCTATTTTTCTAACCCTCACTGTTTTCTTACAGTCCCAGCGACCCTCTACAAGCTCACATAGGTTTGGGGTCCATTCGTGGTTCGCATTCCACTTTTGGAGTATATGGTTTGTGTTGCCCCTATACCTATGTGCTCTCATTGCAATCTATTGTGACTGTACATCGCTTGCATTGCTTTCTATTGCAATTACTGCATATTTTTGGTATTGTGTACATATATCTTGTGTATATTTGCTATTCTCATACTGAGGGTACTCACTGAGATACTTTTGGCATATTGTCATAAAAATAAAGTACCTTTATTTTTAGTATATCTGTGTATTGTGTTTTCTTATGATATTGTGCATATGACACCAGTGGTATAGTGGGAGCTTTGCATGTCTCCTAGTTCAGCCTAAGCTGCTCTGCTAAGCTGCCCTTTTCTATCAGCCTAAGCTGCTAGACACCTCTTCTACACTAATAAGGGATACCTGGACCTGGTGCAGAGTGTAAGTACCCCTTGGTACTCACTACAAACCAGGCCAGCCTCCTACACCCCTCTCATGGGCAGCAGCCACTAAACCATCTTGCTCAACTAGGGGTCAAGTGGGCCGCAAACCCTGTCCCAGAATCCCTTTCTAAGTCCTAACATTAACAAAAGTATAGAAAGTCCAGTTAATGTAAACACTGACCGGAACCCCAGGTCTCCACTTGTCTCAAGCCCTAACAAAGAACTCAGCAAGTCATGTCTACCCAGGCCCCGGGCTGTTCTGACCCGAATATTTATGAATGCTCCACCAGTGTCTTTGACATTTCTTCTTGCCAGAAGTCTACATCTCTAGCATACATTGCCTCTGCTACAAGCAGTAGTTGAACACTTGTTTCACCTTCGACCTTGAATCTGCCCCATCCCAGCACCGCATGTTGACTCTCAATCTGTTGTTGTGCTTTTGCTTTGGGACTCCGGGAGCTGGCTCAAAGGGGTAAAAGGATTCTGCATCTCCCTTGGCTCTTGTTCAATTCATACTGTTACATCTTCTGACCCTAGGATCCTGTCTGTAGTGCATTTCTGGGGTCAATATCTGCTGCGGCCAGCTTATCCTACGTGGAAGATTAGAGCGCCATGCTCCTCTGCACTTGGATTCGCGCCATTCTAAGATTTGTGTTCCTTGACCCAGTCCCAGACAGTCCACCCATTCTACAGCGTCCTGGGGATTCTCAAAGAAGTGCACCTTACCATTATATTGGACTCTCAATCGTTCGGGGAAGAGCAGACTATGGCCCTCGTTATGTCATTCGTGGTAAAAACCACCTACCGCCACGGTGACGGCCGCCAAAAGACCATTGCTGCGACTGCCAGCCGTCTGCCGTATTATGACCACAGCCAGATTTTCGCCAGAAGGAAGGCAGTTGGTGGCGCTGCTGCCACCAGCAGCGCCACGCCAGTAGACGGCCGCCAGCCGTATTATGACCCGTAATACGGCCTGGCGGTGTTCAACTGACAGATGCTGCTGGTGGCAGCAGCGCCCCGTCCCGTCTCCTGCCGGAGGACCCCCTAAACACAGGTAAGTGGGTGCTCCGACAGGGGGGAGTGTTGTGTGTGTGTGTGGGGTGTGTGTGAATGTTTGTGCGTGCATGCGTGTATGCAGATGTATGTTCCGTGTTGAATGTGTGTGCATGTATGGAGGTGTGAGTGCGTGTATGTTGTGTTCTGGGAATGCGTGTCTGCGTGTATGTATGAAAGTGTGTGCGGATGTGTGTGTGAATGGATTTATGCATGCGTGGATGAAAGTGAGAATGGGTGTGTGTATGCATGCGTACGTGTGTGAAGGGAGGAGCATGAATGAAGGGGGTTTGGGGAGGAGGGGGAGTGAGGGGGGAATCCAGGGAGGGGTGAGGGTGGGAAAGACCTCTGTCACTGATAGTGCCTACCACCATTGTTTTCATGACGGTAAGGAAGCTACGGAAACCATGGCGGTAGGCGGGGTCATTATCCCGCAGGCGGTACAGTGACGGCCGCCGAGCTGGAGATTGATATCTGCAGCCCGGCGGCCGTTACCGACGTGGCCGTCGGTGTGGTACATTGTTTTTTTTTTCCGGTTTGGCTTCAGCCAAACTGCCAATGTCATAAAATGGTGGAAAGTTCCTCCAGCCTGTTGGCAGTACTTTCCACCATATTACCGCCGACCGCCAGGGTCATAATGAGGGCCTATATTTGATTTTATGCTCTCGCTACCTCCGTTTGGTTGAAAGAAAGTTCTTACGGATGTCCTGCACCCTTCATGTATAGTCAGGAAATATATTGAGGGGGATCCCTCCTATCTTAGGGGGGCATGGGACTGAACATGTTAAAGAATTATGGCCCTCATTATGACCCGGGCGGTCAGTGGTAATATGGTGGAAAGTACTGCCAACAGGCTGGTGATACTTTCCACCATATTATGACATTGGCAGTTTGAGTGAAGCCAAACCACCATTGTACGACACTGACCACCACGGCGGTAACGGCTGGGCTGGAGATATCACTATGCCACTACCTACTTGTTTTCTGCAGTAGTTCTCAGCTGCCCGATTTCAATTAGTTGTGTGGCCAGCCATCCTCCATTCACCCTGAACGCCTCTCCACTCTAGACGCCTTCATGCCCAATTTATAATAATTTGGAGATTTACCCTATACCTTCAGAATTAAAATATTTGCATTCATATGAAATTGTATTTATTCAAACTTTACATCCATTTCAAACAATTATTAAAATGCAATCTAAATCTGGGAAATTTCAAGCACAAGAATTTGTGTGTGCAGGTATAGGAAAGGTCATTTTTCTACCATTAGATTTGAAAACAAAATATTGTGGGGTTACACAGCAAGAACCGTTAGTTGATTTAATTAATTGAGTGCCAACAAAAGATAAAAACAGTTAGCAAGAATTTATAAGCGTTTTCAAAATAAAATATGTTATTTGATACTTGTTGCAAAATAACATACACTACCAGAGTTTCAAAATTAATGACTTCATACATACCACTGACATGCTATTTACAGTGTAAACTAACGTTGGCCAGTTTGAGAAAATTTGTAAAGAACACTAAAAAAAAATACATGAACACTATAATATATACCCACTACATTCTATAAACAGTTCATGTTTGATACTTTAGAACTCTATCAAATGAGAGAGGCTACATGAGATCCAGTTAGTATCTGGGAAAAAACTTTAGAGGCTCGATGTTATGCAGTTTTAATCCCAACTGGAAACGGAGGGAGATTAGATGATTTTCCTATTCCACCCACAACACAATTTTCAAAGGACCCACATTTTAGGCAAAATATACCCGTATTTCTTACTTTATTACATGAATGTGAATTATTTGTTACCGCTTATGCTGTTTAATAACTTGACAGCTAAAGATTTCCTGAATAAGGTATAAAGTAATGACGAAAAGCCGGAATATAACTTTCTAAATATTATTGCATGTCAGCGAGGTAAAATAAATATTGGTATTGAAGAGATGACAAACTAAGATATATGCTGAGAAATTGAGGACCACCCACTTGGGGCCTGATTTAAGAAAAGTGGCGCTGCATCCAATGCAGCGCCACTTTTCTTGCGCACCTTAATGCCCGCCTAACGCCCGCATTTGTGTGCCGCATTTAACATATGGTGCACCATGGTGGTAGTTAGGGAACTAGTGTCAAAGTTTTTGACGCTGGTTTGGCGCTTTACCTGATTAGCGTAAAAAATGTTGATGCTAATCCTGCAAAGCACATTGTGGCCCATTAAAGATAACAGTGCCTCCTTTTAATGCCTGCTCTGTGCAGGCGTTTAAAATGCCACAAAAAATGGTCAAAGAAATCTTTTAGATTTTTTCAGCCCCCCTGGGGGGAATGTCCTCTTGCACATGTTATGCCTGGCTAGGCATAATGTGGATCAAGGGGTTACAAAAAAGTGCAATGGATGCATTGCGCCACTTTGTAAATATAGCACCTCGATTTTGCCCTTGTTAGGCCACATTAGCATAAAAAAATATGATGCTGATGTGGCACAAGGAGGCGCTAGGCCCTCTTTAATCTGGGCCTTAGTTTCCTGCTTTGAGTTGTGTGGAATACCTGTGGGATGATTTATACAGTTTCAGACTTTAAGCTAACAATAATCTGACAGATGTTGCATTCAAAACACCTGGGGAATTATGTTCTGTAGAACCAGAAAATGTTTGCAGATTTTTTAATCACAAATTCCAAACGATGCTTACATTTAAAACAAATAAAAAGTTAAATCTGCTATGAGAGTTTGTTGATTACTTTTGGAGAAAAGAGTACCAACTGTGAGATGCACCTCATATTCATATACTGTTATGGATAAAAAATGCCTCGAAATTTGGGCCTGACTCAGATGAATCTGTTCTTCAGTTTATTGAGCAATATGTTACTTGTGACATCCCAAATAAAGAAACAACAAAAAACTATTTACAAGGTATTACATTTCAAAATCACAAATGCAGAAAATACTTTTTACAAGAATTTTAAAACGAATCAAAACAGTACAATAAGTGTCGTTGTTAAAGGAAAGTCCACTAAAAACAAATGTAATTAAAAAAAGAGGACCTGCATCACCGCAAATAAATGACTACAACCCTTTAATACTACACATGTGGAATGCTAATATCGATATACAGTTTGTTGCTGATGATTCAACTGCCGTCACGTTTTGTGGATTCATATATTACTAAAGCTGAGAAAACTGATATGACGGAAGTGGAGATGAAATGAGCAGTCTTTAACTAAAAGGCTGCATCGATTTAGCGCTCAAATGCTATCTCACAGAGAAATTAGCAGTTATAAGGCGTGTGACCGTTTAAGATCTTCAAGTGTATATGCTAAATCTCACACCATTACGTGGCTTAGTTTAGGATTAGTGTCTTCTTGAAGAAGAGTTTTTAAAAGTTTACCAGAAAATGAATATCTTGCTCAGTTTGACCCTGAAAACAAACATTGTGAAAACACATTTTCTAGATACTTACTACCCCAACAGAAGCCCTTTATTGGACTAGTTATCAATATAAGTAGTAGCTCAGTTTTATTCTTACGGAAATAATGTCATTGAGGATTTTATTAATGGAAAATGTCATGGTGATAGAACAGACAACTGCCTAATACTTCATTCCAAACCCACATTAATTAATCACTGCAAACGTGCATATGATAATACTAATAATTAAGAATCTTATTTTTGGCACTGTTACAGTTTTTTAAACCATGGCAAAAAGAGCAAGAATGGATTGGAACATCATTGTCATATAAGAAATCCTTTTAGAAGTAAAAACCCTGTATTACAATACAAGAGCTCCAGAGTAATGTTGACATGTTGGACCAAGACACTTTAGAGGGAAAAAATCCAATCTGAAATATTATGCAATACTGCAAATAGCAATAATCTTTCTAATATTACACCAGCAGACCCACTTGGACAACTAAATAT
The DNA here is from genome assembly GCF_031143425.1 of Pleurodeles waltl. Taxonomy (NCBI): domain Eukaryota; kingdom Metazoa; phylum Chordata; class Amphibia; order Caudata; family Salamandridae; genus Pleurodeles; species Pleurodeles waltl. Next base: position 334,425,307 of record NC_090443.1, read on the forward strand.
TTGTAACAAAAGTACTGTTGCTATGGGTGAGGTAGAACTTGCTGTGGGCAAAATGTGTATGAATGGTGAAAACTTTGATTACCTTTCATCACAATTAAATACTGAACAACGTGAAATATTTGAAGAAATTAAAACAACTATTGATCATGGACCTCAGAATGAATATGGTCTATGTTTATGTTCAGCTTTTCACCCAATATTAAAATATAGATATATATCAGGGTAGGCTGGTACCATGATATGTTTATTTATAAATGTTGTAACTGCTTACCTTCAAAAACAATCAGATGCATACTTATCATGTGTTGTAACTGCTCCAACTGGATTAACAGCACATAATATTAACCCCTACTGTGCCCTGGACGAGGTGATTCCCCCCCCCTGTGCTCTCCACCCACCCCCCCAAGGCAGGGATGGAAGGAGAAGCCCTTCCCCTTCCACCACCTGACCCCCCCACCCCCCTCTGTCACGTCAGTGCATGATCGCGCGCTGATTTGACACAGGGCCTCCTCCCATCGCACTGGAAGCTCAGCTTCCAGCGCGATCGAAAGAGTAATGCTTTGCATTTCTCTTCCGATCACGTGGGGGAGGCCGAGAGAGGCTTCAAAGGGAAGGAAAGTTATTTCCTTCCCTTTGAAGTCTCTCTCTGCGTTTCAAAAGGCGGATTGCAAAGCAATCCGGCTTTTGAAACGCCCACCAGACACCAGGGATTTTCTTTTTTTTTTTTTTAAAGTGGCATAAGGGAGCGACCCCTTGGGCAAGGGTCGCTTCCAGGGGGAGCATATGTTTGGAAGTCCTTTCCTGCCCCCCATGGGGGCAGATCGGCCTATTATTAGGCCGATCTGCCGCCAGGGGGGGCAGAAACCTCTAGGCACCAGGGATCATATTTTTATTTTTTTTTCCTTTTTATTTTGTTCTGTTTTTTTGGAGGTGGGGAGCGACCCCTTAGGCAAGGGCCGCTCCCCTAGGGGGCAAATTATATTTAGGCCATTTCTGCCCCCCCTTGGGGGCAGATTGGCCTATTTTTATGAGGCCAATCTGCCCCCATGGGAGACAGAAACCACTAGACACCAGGGAGTTTGTTTTTTTTAGGTGAATTTCACGCAAGGGGAGCGACCCCTTAGGCAAGGGTCGTTCCCCTGGGGGGCAAATTTATTTTAGGCCATTTCTGCCCCCCTGGGGGGGCAGATCAGCCTATTTTGATTAGACCTATCTGGCCCCAAGGGTGGCAGAAACCACAAGGCACCGGGTTTTTTTTTTGTTTTGTTGATGTGGACAAGGGTCGCTCCCCTGGAGGGGAAAATTATATTTAGGCCATCTCTGCCCCCTTTGGGGGCAGATCGGCCGATTTTTGCTACGCCAATCTGCCCCCACAGGGGGCAGAAACCACTAGGCACCTGGGATTTCTTTTTTGCGCCAATGTCACGCAGGGGGAGCGACCCCGTTGGCAAGGGTCGCTCCCGGGGGGGGGGGTTGAGGGGGTAAAATTTATTTTAGGCCATTTTTGCCCCCGGGGGCAGATCAGCATATTGTTATTAGGCCGATCTGCCCCCGGGGGGGGGGGGGCCGAAACCTCTAGGCGCCAGGGCAAATTTTTTTTGTGTGTTTTTTTTTTTTGTTTGTTTTTTTAGAGATGGGGAGCGACCCATTAGGCAAGGGTCGCTCCCCTGAGGGGCAAATTGTATTTAGACCATTTCTGCCCCACTTGGGGGCAGATCGGCCGATTTTAGGTCAATCTGCCCCCAAGGGGGCAGAAACCACTAGGCACCGGGGATTTTTTTTTGCGCCAATGTCACGCAAGGGGAGCGACCCCATAGGCAAGGGTCGCTCCGGGGGAGGGGGGTTGGGGGTGGAGGGGGCACATTTATTTTAGGCCATTTCTGCCCCCCCTGGGGAAGGCTGAGCTAGAGGCCAAAATCCACAGGTAGGCACTTTGCAAAAAACACCTCTGTTTTCTGTGAAAAAATGTCATGTGTCCACGTTGTGTTTTGGGCCATTTCCTTTCGTGGGCGCTAGGCCTACCCACACAAGTGAGGTACCATTTTTATCGGGAGACTTGGGGGAACGCTGGGTGGAAGGAAATTTGTGGCTCCTCTCAGATTCCAGAGCTTTCTGTCACCGAAATGAGTGGAAAATGTATTTTTTTAGCCAAATTTTGAGGTTTGCAAAGGATTCTGGGTAACAGAACCTGGTCAGAGCCCCACAAGTCACCCCGTCTTGGATTCTCCTAGGTCTCTAGTTTTCAAACATGCACAGGTTTGGTAGGTTTCCCTAGGAGCCGGCTGAGCTAGAGGCCAAAATCTACAGGTAGGCACTTTGCAAAAAACACCTCTGTTTTCTGTCAAAAATTGTGACGTGTCCACGTTGTGTTTTGGGGCATTTCCTGTTGCGGGCGCTAGGCCTACCCACACAAGTGAGGTATCATTTTTATCAGGAGACTTTGGGGAACGCTGGGTGGAAGGAAATTTGTGGCTTCTCTCAGATTCCAGAACTTTGTGTCACCGAAATGTGAGGAAAACTTGTTTTTTTAGCCAAAATTTGAGGTTTGCAAAAGATTCTGGGTAACACAGCCTGGTCAGAGCCCCACAAGTCACCCCATCTTGGATTCCCCTAGGTCTCTAGTTTTCAAAAATGCACAGTTTTGGTAGGTTTCCCTAGGTGCCGGCTGAGCTACAGGCCAAAATCTACAGGTAGGCACTTTGCAAAAAACACCTCTGTATTCTGTAAAAAAATGTGATGTGTCTACTTTGTGTTTTGGGGCATTTCCTGTCGCGGGCGCTAGGCCTACCCACACAAGTGAGGTATCATTTTTATTGGGAGACTTGGGGGAACATAGAATAGCAAAACAAGTGTTATTGTCCCTTGTCTTTGTCTACATTTTTTCCTTCCAAGTATAAGAGAGTGTGTAAAAAAGACGTCTATTTGAGAAATGCCCTGTAATTCACATGCTAGTATGGTCACCCCGGAATTCAGAGATGTGCAAACAACCACTGCTCCTCAACACCTTATCTTGTGCCCATTTTGGAAATACAAAGGTTTTCTTGATAGCTATTATTCACTCTTTATATTTCAGCAAAGGAATTGCTGTATACCCGGTGTAGAATGAAAACGTACTGCAGGGTGCAGCTCATTTATTGGTTCTGGGTACCTAGGGTTCTTGATGAACCTACAAGCCCTATATATCCCCGCAACCAGAAGAGACCAGCAGACGTAACGGTATATTGCTTTCAAAAATCTGACATTGCAGGAAAAAGTTACAGAGTAAAACGTAGAGAAAAATTGCTGTTTTTTTCACCTCAATTTCAATATTTTTCTTTTTCAGTTGTTATTTTCTGTAGTAAACCCTTGTAGGATCTACACAAATTACCCCTTGCTGAATTCAGAATGTTGTCTACTTTTCAGAAATGTTTAGGTTTCTGGGATCCAGCATTGGTTTCATGCCCATTTCTGTCACTGACTGGAAAGAGGCTGAAAGCACCAAAAATCGTAAAAATGGGGTATGTCCCAGTAAAATGCCAAATTTGTGTTGAAAAATTGGGTTTTCTGATTCAAGTCTGCCTGTTCCTGAAAGCTGGGAAGCTGGTGATTTTAGCACTGGAAACCCTTTGTTGATGCCATTTTCAGGGGAAAAACCACAAGCCTTCTTCTGCAGCCACTTTTTCCCATTTTTAAAAAAAAAAAACGAAATTTTCACTGTATTTTGGCTAATTTCTTGGCCTCCTTCAGGGGAACCCACAAAGTCTGGGTACCGCTAGAATCCCTAGGATGTTGGAAAAAAAGGACGCAAATTTGGATTGGCTAGCTTATGTGGACAAAAAGTTATGAGGGCCTAAGCGAGAACTGCCCCAAACAGCCAAAAAAAGGCCTGGCACAGGAGGGGGAAAAGGCCTGGCAGCGAAGGGGTTAAAGGGATTACATTACACCGACTACTACTACTACCATTAGAACATAATAATAAACTAGAGTACATTAAATTAAGTTGAGAAACCTCTCAAGAATTTCGTAGAGTTTTGAAAAATTACACATTTTGATTATGGATGAGATTAGTACGTTTTCCAACTTACTGGTGGTTTTTTTCACTCACACTTGACAGAAACACTGAAGACATCTGATGGTAATCTGTTTAGTGGGAAACATGTGATAGTTTTTGATGGTCTACTTCAACTTAAACCAAGTAAAGGGGAACCAATTTCTCAATCTGTGACAGCCAAAGAAACTGCAAACTACTTAGGAAGTATGGGTAATGTTAATGTTTGGTTATATTTCTCATATAGTAAAGTTACACCAAATATGAGACAAGAAAATGATGAAGAATATGGGAAAATATTAAAAGATATTAAGCTAGAAATGTTAACTGAAAATGCAAAAAATATGCCTTAAAAAAGAAATATATTTAGTTTATTCCCACATGTAACATTTGTAGCAGGAGGTATGCATTATCAACTTTTTAAAACACTAACTGATGTTTATTTGATGCCAACCTTAAAGCAATGTTCTGATTTTAAATATGTAAATGTTATGTATAGCAAAGGAAACAATTATACATTTACCTAGTAAAGATTGTTTTGAAACTCATGGAGAAACTATTCCTATAACTAAATCCTTAACTGCAAAATTATTAAATATGGAGAAATCAGTGTCATGAACTGTGGCATTAGAAGAAAGCGTATTTCTTTGCAAAAAATTCGATTTCATTTTATGACATAATTTGGATGTAGAACATGGACTTGTAAATGTAGAAATTGGACATCTACTACAGTGTACAAAATACAAAAGTAATGAAGAAATTTAATTTGTTATTGTCAAATTTGACAGTATCAAGGAAACCAAACCAAATTTCTAGAGCAATGGCACAACGTTTACTAATGAAAGACACATAGTGGAAGGGAACAATTTCCTTTATGTTTAGCTTCTGATGTAACAATACATAAATCTCAAATGTTTAGGCTTGGATTATGCATTATTAACATTAGCTCAACTGTTTTTAAATTGGGTATGGTATATGTTGCTTTGTCTCCTGTTAAGTCTTTACAAGGACTATATATTAAAGATCACACCAAAATTAAAGCAGACACTTGTATGTGAATATATTTGTTTAAGAAACATATATACACCTTCTCCTGGTGAATATCCGGTGGTGTGTAAATCTAAAATATATATGAGAAGGAAAAGAAACTTCACAGGCAAGGAACATTTAGAAATTTGAAACTTTGTAAAAAAAAAAAAAAAAAAGAATGTCACCTTTAAATTTTAGGGTTTCAGTCATTCAAATGGTATTAACTGCTATCGTTATGTGATTGTTAATCTGATTTTAAATTTACCTTTAGAAAAAGAATGACTTCTGGAAAACACAGATAAACCTTATTGTAAGACTTTAATTCATCTGTTTTCCCTTGTTCATTTTGAGAAACATAATTGTGTCAATTGTCAAGTGGTGTAAGAGATATTGTTGATGTTTGTACAGGAACAATTCACTTCTCTATAAATCAACAACAAGATGCCCAGGAATTTTGCATGGCTATTCTTGAAATGCTAGCTAATAAGACTTTCCCGCATACAGATCTTTTTGCTCTAAGCTACTATTGGGAACTTGAATGTGTCCAATGTTTGAATGCTTTTTCACCAGTCACAGAATTTGTATACCTTCCTATTCCTGATTGTAAATTAATAGCATTTACAAAAATGAATATATCAATCTGTGAGCTGTAACGTTTGTTCAACCTGTGGATTAAAGGTTCTGTTCACACTTTGTTTAACCATGCTGAATAGTTATTTATGTGTAATGATACAAATAATTGCTCCAGGTAATATAAAAATGAATCCCTTAAATACTGAGTTCACTGGTACACAAATTTCCATTTCTTGACGCACTTTTACTTGTAATGCAATGATTTTCTATCCTGGGAAAAAACACTATTTATTAACATTATATTTAAATAACAATGCAGGATGGACTAAATGTGATGACTCTAAGTTAACCTTTAAACCTAGTCTGCCCAAAAATTCAATCAACTCTTACCTTCTGATTCTAACTCCTATATTTTACTTTTAGGTACAAATGTGAAATATGGACTAAATATACTACATAGTATCCACAATAGATATGGCATCACGGCTTAGCATTGTTGATGACGTTTGAAGAAATCCACTGCTTTAGGTAAGCAATATAGTTAGTTACTATAAATTTCTTTCATATTTTGGCTACATTTTACAGTTGAACAAGCACATTATTGAAACAAGTTTTTTCACAAACCATTTGATTTGTTTTTTCCATGCTATTTGATGATGAACAAAAATATAATGCTTATCTGCACCCTGTTAGGTGAAAAATTATAGCATATTTTGGTAACTTAATTGTTACTACCATCTTAACAACACTAAATAAAAACATTTGGATTTATTGAATATGTATTTCAACAAAAGTAAATATTATGCATTGTTATTTATTGTCTTTATTCATCAAAAATAATATATTTACCAGCTACAAAGTAAAACAATTATTCCTTTACTATACGTAGCTACATAACATATATTACCATTCATTTGCCTTCTCTGTTACTCTTCTTTTATATATATATATATATATATATATATATATATATATATATATATATATGTATTCATTTCTGCACCAGTTTCGGGTAACATTGTGGTAATAATCAGCTCTTTATAATAATGGAAATTAAAATAATTGGGCCACATTGAGGACCTGTCATTTTCTGTGGCTGAGACTGCCTCTAGTTGGCCTTAAGCGTCTGCCAAGATTGCACGTATACGCCATGCCTCTCCGCGCCGCACTGTTCTGCAGAGCCCAAAGATTGAAGGAAATGAGCTCCCCCTTGCTACTGTTTTTTTGGATCTGCACTAGACTCTATGAAATGGAGCACACTCAGTGCAGAGCTGGCACCCTTATTTGAAGCCTACAAGGAGCAGACCTTGGGTGCGTGGTGGCAGAGCTGAGGAGCTACCGGTGGATCTACCATACCCTGATTGCAGCATCATCTAAAAAATGGGACAGTCGAGTCCCAAGAGGTATGGCCGCGAAGCTGTGTGTGACTTTTTTTGTTGTGAGCACTGTCATAGATGCAAGACTAAAATTTGCACACGTGCCAACATTCCAGGGTCAGGACGGCACCTCTGAGCTATTTCACATGGGGACCAGAAGTGATAGGGATTTCTCATGTAAGCGTGACATAGCCCTAAATACAGGCAATAGAAGACAGGATTGAAGGGAGTTGTAGCTGCAAGGGGGTGAAAAACGCACAAACTATGTGTGGTCGGGACAACCAGCAGCAACACTAATGTGTACTGACGCAACCTGTCATATTCAAGACAACAGCTGTAATGGCTGAAAAAACAACCACATAAAACCATTTAAAATCAGGGATTCGTACTTTAGGAGACAACGTCGCTGCTGTTGTGAATGGCGACTATCTGTGCAGATACCTAGGGAGCGTGGCAGCCTGGGGGGGGGGGCATATCAGGTGCTCCACATAGGTGGAGTGAAGCCTAGGAGATTGCAGAGACAGTCCATACAATAACGGATGCAGCTTGGGATTCCTTGGGTGATCTCTAGCAATTCTTCCAGTTTATATATAACTTATTTGTGATTCCAATACCTCACATTGTTACATCAACTGTCGCTAATCAGCACTATGTATAAATGAAGCCATATCCAAGAAATAGCTCAGCTTAAGTGCACTATCCTGGGAAGATTTTAAGTGGTACAAAACATCGTAGCCTTTCCACAAGCAATATGGCACTGGGTACAAAGGTTAGGGAACTGGCGCTTCAGACTTTCCTGTCAACTTTGTTACTCCAGTGTCAATTCCAGATAGATCTCCGAAAGAGGGCGATCGACAAAACAGGATTCTGAACAAACATTCAATTTCAAGATTCAACTCTTCAAATATCCAATCTGATGCTGCAGCATCTAAAAGTGCAATCTGAAATGGCTGATCTGCAAATGAAATTGGATGATGCAGAGAATAGGCCTGCGCGCCAATCTACGGTTCACTGGGATATCTCATCAGTAAATCCGGATATCGTAATCGAGAAGATGGACCTCACCATCCCCCAGGCCTATTGTGTTCCGGCAGCACAGCCTTCTAATTCCACATATACACAGTCCACCCTTGTGACTTTTGGTGTCTTTAGGATCAAAGACCAGACTGCCCCAAACCCCTAATTTCATCTCTCATGCCTTCTATGTGTCGGCTAATACAGCAGTCAGAGGGGGTAGACATTCTGATCACTCTGGGCTTTCCCTGAGAGAAAATGCAGGTAGTACGAGACCCCAGGGTACGATAGAAAATGGTTAGATTTGTAGTTGGTAACCTGCATTTCCATGTTATTGGCTTTTATGGCCCTATTGAGGATAATATTCCTTCCTTGAAAGAGGTTTAAAACATTTTATTTTCACCGTATGATCTAGTGATTATTGGAAGAGCCTTTAACATCATCCAGGATGTTTGTCTAGACTGCTCCCGAAAGGACAAGCTGCAAACCAAACCTAAGGCTGTTCACTTCTTAGCTCAACTGAGCCAGAATTTTGCACTAATTGATCCTTGGCAAATGGATTACCCCAATGGGAGAGAGTATACTTTCTATTCAAAGCGGTTTAATTGAGCTTCACAAATGGACTTTTCTCTAGTATCATAAAAATGGGATAGAAATAGATCTGGCATCTTTGCAAATCCATTTTCCGATGATTTGCTGTACCTATAAAGGAATAGAGATCCATTTTTCTTTTAGCTTTTGGCATGGGGCTCTTCAAGCCAATTCCGCGGCTACTACACTGTATTTCTTACTTCAGCTGAAACATTAAAATAGTTTTCACTTGTTTGACACTACTGGTTGTCATTGATCTCATCTGACTTCAAGACCTTTCTCTGCAGACGCCTTAGAACAGCAACAGGACTGTTTTCATTATCATAATCAGTATCTCTAAATCTCTAGATGAAACCCTTTCCGATAATGTTCCTCTGTCGAGCATTAAACTATTTTCCTTGCCATTGCCAAATGAAAAGCTAAGAAAAACATTTTAAAACGAATTACTGAAAAGTAAACTGAGAAGGGTATATGTCTTCACTAATCCTTAAGGCCAGTTGCCTCTATTTTGAGTATTCTCTGAGGTTTACATAGAAGGGAACTCATCTAATTTAACCAATTTAGTTTCAGATGCTGCTTGGTACACTTACAACATCTTCTAGTATGTAACCCAAGTGATTTAGGCCTCAGTTTTTTCCTTTCCTCGTTTACAGCATAACTAGTTGTTTTTTTGGAGCATAAGGTTTATGCCAATGACCTATACTGATTCTCATTTTGAGCTTGGTTCATAGCACTGGTTCTTCCACTGATAAAAAAAACACACTGATATGCCTTAAAGGATATTTCGTTTCCCCAACCATAGAGAGATAGTGGTTAAGGGTTATTTTACTATTTAATTCTGCTCCATGATCATTAATGAAGACGCCGTGACAACATAGATGAAGAAAAAGCTGCTTCTCCATAAAGGTAGTTCTCTGTATTTATCTTCATTAAATATATAATACACCCACCTTTTTCCACGGCAAAGCCATTAAAATGGGATAGTTGTATTTCCTTCACCAGAACATCAACACGAAATTCGGAAGCAGCTACTATTGTAATGCATGCTGGGAAAGTGGATGCTTTTTCCTGCTTTAAAGTGACATTGAACATGCTGTTTCATGGGGGGTTTGATGCCTGTGGGGCCCATCTCTCTCAGCAGATGAAGGACAAGATTTGTAAAGGGGAATTTGTAGATGTCTTTAAGTTGTTGCACTGAGACGTGCAAGTAAAGGAAGAGGTGTGGGAACTGGCTCGTAGACCCAAAGTGGCCACCACTATAGAAAATTGGATATCTGCATTCCTGATTTTTGCTAGTGTTTATAGTGAGCGACATCCAGAGTGGTGTGTTGCTCTTTTAAAAAATATAGATGTGGTGCGGAGAGCATAAATGGACTATGGTGGTTTTGGTTTGTGTCGGTACAATGAAGAGTTTCGGACAAGATTAGCTCCTAACCCATAGCAGGAATGGGGTGAGATTCACACAGCTAAGTATATCCCTGTGGTCCATACAGCCAGTGGTTTGCCATTGCAATATGAGCCCTTTCAGGGACGTCCCACCCAATTTGGGATGATGGGATTTGGGAGAGGGCAGTGTCCCCAAAATGACTCCTGCTGGTCCTTCCCCCGAGGAGCATGTGCACGCCTCCAATGTAAATTCAGATATTACTGAGCTAATTGTGGAGGAAAGCATCTTTTGGGCCAATGTTTTGGTGGAGGCCAGTGGAGTTGGCAAGAGACTCCTCTTAGGGGATCAGATAGGGGATGAAGCCAGATGCAACAACTGATGGGGAAAGGGGCCCTACTCCTATTAAGATGCAAATTCTGAGGTGTTGATTGCAGTTCTATCCCAAATAGGAGGATGCCAAGTGTTTGTAATGGGGTTTTCTTGAAAGTTTTCGATTTCATTCCAAAGGCCCAGAGTTCGGAGATGGAGAAAGAATTTAAGGTTGGCTTTGGAGAACCCAGATGTAGTCAGGACCAAGCTGCTAAGGAAATTCTCAGGGTAGGATTGTAGGGCATTTTCATTATTGGCCTTTTTGGCTATTTCTTCTTTGGAGGTTGTTCCTAAAAAGCAGCAAGGGGAATATGGGCTCATTCATCATTTGCCTTGGCCTGTGCGTGAATCTGTTAATGACTTTTAAGTCAAGAAGATTCTGTGGATCATTATGCTTCTGTTGATGAGGCCATTGCTTTGGTGAGAATCTGTGGAGTGGGAGCAGAGATGGCGAAGTCTGACATTCTGTCTTCTTTTTGGCTTTTACCAGTACATCCAGAGGTTTTCTCTTTGTTGGGTTTACAGTTTGATGATCTTGTTTACATTAATAGGATGTTGCTGATGGGTTGTTCAGTATCATGTTCTTAATTTGAGACTTTCAGTTCATGTTTGTAATCGTTTCCCCAGTTCAGATTCGGGGTAGGTCAAATTACGCACTACCTGGATGATTTCTGTTGGTAGGAAGGGAAGGGTCTGGTAAATGTGCATGAGCACAGAGGTCAGGGATATTGATCAAGGACCAAAGAGATGGAGGGGCAAGGATAACAACTCAAGGTAGAGAGCAGGGTAGAGTGGCACAGGATTTTAGAACAAGGTTGGGATGGGAAGGGTTTCTCTGGGGGTAACATTTCTTAGAGGCGTGGGGTTGGGCGTTAGGTGTTTTTCAATGTTCTTAGTGAGGGTGGTTAGTTTTGTAAGGCATTTTGCCAAGGTTGTTTATAAAATTGAGAGACCTTTTCTAGTAAAGCCGCCTTTTGCCCATTATCCATGTGTAAGCATTGTTGTTTGCACACCATCCCACTTGATTTGCTTTGTGGTTTGCGGGAACTTTGTTGTGATTCATTAATGGTGTCTGCCAGATGTACCGTATACAGTCCAAAGACAAATGAAAAAGGGTTGCGAAGCTGAGCAGTGCGTTTTAAGCCAGTTCTGTGTTTTTTCTGACTGGTTCTTCACCCTTGTTTACAGTTGTTTCCCATGTACATTCTCTGCATTTACTTCTATCTGTCTTACTTTGATGTTCCTGTTTGGAGTCCTCAGTTGTAACCTGTTCCATTCAATTCCTGGGTGCCTTGTGATTGTGCTCAGTCTTCCTCTGAGGACGATAGGGCCTCTTGTAGCCTGGTGTATTATCTTACTTGTGAAAACACCTATGTTGGGACTTTTTTATGCCTGTGGTGTCTCAGTCATCGTCTGTAAGATCTCCTTGGGGATGCTTACTAGATGTACATTTTTTAGGTCTCCCAGACAACATATATTTTAGAAAGGCTTGCCTTTCGCTGAGTACATAAAAATGAGGAAGCTAAAGTGCTAACAGTGCCTCTAGCCTTTGACACCGATGAAGCTGAGCTGTGAGAAGATGTCAGGGTGTGAAGCTGGTCAGCGGCTCTTGATTGGGTTTGAGATATCTGTCTTAACTTTCTGTAACTTAAAGATCATTTTATGTACATATGCGGGGGAACGCATTCACAATGGGCTACTAGACTTTGAACATTTAAGTGGATGCCTGGCCAGGGAGAGAATGCTAGTCACCAATGGATTTCAGGTTTTATTGAAAGAGAGGAGCCTGCCTGAACTGAGTCTGCCAGTTCAGTGTAAGAGCATGCACAGTTTGGTGTAAGGCCTAGGGTGACCAGCTGGCAGGATGTGAAAGGGCGACAATGGGGGGTGGGGTTCAAATAATATATTGGTTGAGCTGAGGGAAGCAAGATGATCTTTGCCAGTCATGGACAAAAAGGGTCTGTTAGACCTAACTACAGACTGTCTGTGAGAGATTCCAAGTGATTAACCCACATTCGAGTCACTCTGCAAGCAGCCCCCCAACATCTGCATATTACAATGCTGTGTGTTTTTTCATGCAGTTATCTGCTTGAGGTAAAATGGCTGCATTGTATTCATATTTAACAATATATAACCTGCTCACAGTCAGGGTCAAATCAATTTAGAATGTATAGAGCTGGAGCTTTAAGAATTATTTACATTGTTCAGTCTTTTCGGAGAACCCACTCTGTCAGAGGTTAGTCTTAACTTGTTACCTTTCTTACTTATTGCTGGCTAGGCAACAGATGGCTTCAGGCTGTGGGTGTCTTGTCTATTCGGGTAACTGCATCCGTCAGACCCATTCGTGGGGTGGAGGGACATGGGGCAAGCGGGGGCTACTGGACTTCAGCTGTGGTGGTTGGGGTTGTTTGCCTGTGATGTGTTGAGTTCTGTCTTTCTATAGCTATTAAATCTGGGCCTTCAGCACTTGACTCTCAGTGGTAGTGATGCTGAGCAGTCACAGGCTTCTCAAGTTAGGAAGTGTGGGGTTGCTCGGGCTAAGAGCTCAACAATCACACAACAGCAGAGTAAACAAGTGGTTAACTTATTGCATATCTTTCAAGAAAGAAAGTTATTTAATGCACACTAGAATGCAATACCTCATCCTAACAAAGCCAAACACAAGTTCCCTGAGCACTCACTGTCCGCCAGTGCTGCACCTTTTTCCGCAATCACTCTCACATCCCTCCTCTGATCTATATGGCACTCTCCTCAGTTCAAGAGATATTATTTTGATTAGACAGTAAGTGCAGTTTTTATTTCTTGATGAGCTTGCTCATATTCTTATGACTCAGTTTAGGTTTCTTACCACATGTGGTGGATTAGTCCGCAGGGCAGTTGCCTGGCTTCTTTCTCTGCCTTATTACCCCCCTCTCTCTTCCAAGAGATGGGGTGGCAGATGGTAGGTCCATTGGTGTGAGCCGCAAGCTCTGCTGTGCCGCCAAATTCAGGAGACGTAGAGTTGGCAGTCCTAATCTGTCACTGCAAGTTGAAGCCCTGTACAGGCTGGCCATTGAAGTCCTATACAGGTTATTTTTCTGGTTACTACATGGCCCACACAGGTCAGGTTTTGTTTGTGATGATCTAGCCACATACAGACCCATACTGTAGTGAGTATGATGCAGCCAGGCACAAGTGTATACTCAGGTGATGAGGCAGCAGTGCAAAGATCGATGCTTAGATGATGATGAGACCATGCACAAGCTTGTTGACTTGACTTGTCATCACAATCCTAACTGGGATTCAACAATCAGAGGCTCCATCTTCTCTGTCCCCATCTGTAAGTGCAGCAGAGCGTCTATAGGCGCACAGACACAAGGCCCACAGAAAGCTTTGCTCATTCTTCTTCTTTAGTTACTGTGTAGAGCAGGAGGTGGCCGAACCAACAAATTAACAGGGAGAGCTAAGCCAGAGCAGAGCCAAGAGTCTGGCTTGGATCTTAGAGCCCCTGCATGAGCTGAGCCCTAAAAATGCTTGCTATACAAACATACACCAAACATCACAAAAATGTGTATTTCCTTAACTAGTAGAAACGTTGACATTAAAATGTCACATTATAGTACTGCACTGAGAAGTACTTTGTTAAAAGTGATAATTTTTTAACATGAACCTTTAGTGAACTAAGAGGTAAGACAGTTCTCATGTAAACCCTGCACTGGCCCAGATTATTATAGAGTAACATTTGTTATGTGAAGGATTTGTTTTTACCTCTTTGTGCACCTTTCAGCAGTTTTTATATAGCTCGAGGCAAATGTATTAGAGCATTTTACATAAGCACCTGCTACATCACACAAAGTAATCATTATTTATTTACAGAGTTTGGGAAATTAAGTGCTTTGTCCGGAAAAACAGGATGTTGAGTCAATGCCGAGACTCAAACCAGGTCCTCTAGGTCCAGAGTGGACAGCTCTGGCCTTACCACCTCATCCAAGATACGGGTAGGGAGACAAGCAGAAGCCACATGAAAGCTTGGCTTGTTATTGGGCTCGAATTTCCAACAGGACCTCGAGCTGAGCCAGAGTCGTCTTAAGACTAGAGCCTGGCTAAAGCTTTCATGTGCTCGACCACCTCTATGTGTAGCACTCCCTTGCTTGGCCACAGAGGATTTGGTACTGGAACAGCAGGTGGGGTAGTAAGGTCCCACTTTTATACAGCAAAATCAGACAGAGATGTGTATTCACTGTCTTTATCTTCAGAATAGGGGTGGTGTGATTCTCTTTTTAAGTGTCCTTTCCAGGCTACTCCACAACTCTTGTGTAGGGTGTTTTTTCTCACAACAGGGTAGTTTCTAGCCTGAAGCACACACAGTAGAAGCATTTAGTTATGAAGATTCTGTACCTGGCTGCCATTAGTCAACTGCAAGTGTAATTAGGGAAAGGCAAAAGGCTGGACCTCACCTAAAGATCCCCCTCACCTTGTGCAACAGCATCTGCAGTCCCACCCCTCACCCCGAATATCTACCAAATGAAAGTGTTCAGGAAGACTAATTAGCAGCTCCTTATCAAGCAAAAGGCATAATAGATTTGCTAAAGATCATCTTCTTCTTTTCCTTTGTATAGGTCTCCTCTCTACAGCTTCAGGAATATCAGCATACCTTTCCACTGTTTGGGAAAACAACCGCACCTTCATTTTGTGCAAAGGCTAGGCCTTCCCCTACCTACCATTCCTCAATCTATTTAAAAACATTATTATCCTTTCTGTGGTTATGTTCTGCCTGGACTAGTGCTCTCTTTTTAGACTGAACTTCCAAAGATATCATTTGCAGAACTCCAGCATGTCCAGAAAACGTCAGCTTGTCTGCTGTTTGGTCTAAAACACTATGGCCACATAATGCCTACATTGGAATCTCTCCATTCACTTGATGACAAAGAAGGCTTAAGTTTCAAAATCCTCTGTCGTGTTTGCAAAGCTCTACATCGCTCTTGCTATGCTCACTCTCCAGTCCGAAGATGTGATCTGCCACTTAAGGGTTGCCTTCCATACAGCCAACATGCTACAAGAATGAACTGAGCACCACTAGAGGCCCTCCCGTCCAGGTGCTGAACAGAAATGCAGCTAGTTAACATCGTCATAAAAGAAAATTATACACCTTCGTTTTGGAGGTACCAGTTGGAGCAATTAGATCTAAATTCTCATTTTGATGACTCCACTATCATATTACTCAGCTTTTAAACTACTGAAAAACATCATATACAAATTAAAATTAATAGAAACAGAATGTTTGAGGACAACAAGTTGAATAAATACATGGCACATCCTACAGTAGCTGTTCCCAGTTCATTTACTGTATCCACCTACAATGGTCTAAACCAGTGGTTCCCAACCTTTTCACTTCTGTGGACCCCCATTTTATCAATACTGGAGCCCGGGGACCCCCACTGAATCATTATTGGAACCGGGGGACCCCCACTAAGTCAATACTGATAGCTGGGACCTAATATTAATAAATGTTTTAAGCAGCCGCGGACCCCCTGATGAGGCTTCGTGGACCCCCCGGGGTCCCCGGCCCACAGGTTGGGAACCACTGGTCTAAACTGACAAAAACCTATCGGAGACTAAGGTGTAAGGTTGTTTTTCTTTATGTAGAAATAATGGGGGTTATTCTGACCCTGGCGGTAGACTACCGCCAGGGCCAACGACCGCGGATGCACCGCCAACAGGCTGGTGGTGCATCCATGGGCATTCTGACCGCCACAGTCAGAAACGGAAAACTGGCGGTGTCCCGCCGATTTCCCGCTGCCCTGGGGAATCCTCCATGGCAGGCAGTGCCGCCATGGGGATTCCGACCCCCTTACCGCCAGCCTGGCTCTGGCGGTTTTGACCGCCAGAACCTGGCTGGCGGTAACGGGTGTCGCGGGGCCCCTGGGGGCCCCTGCAGTGCCCATATCACTGGCATGGGCACTGCAGGGCCCCCCTAACAGGGCCCCACCAAGATTTTCAGTGTCTGCCAAGCAGACACTGAAAATCGCGACGGGTGCAACTGCACCCGTCGCACCCCTTCCACTCCGCCGGCTCCATTCGGAGCCGGCATCCTCATGGAAAGGGGTTTCCCGCTGGGCTGGCGGGCGGCCTTCTGGCGGTCGCCCGCCAGCCCAGCGGGAAACTCAGAATAACCGCGGCGGTCTTTTGACCGCGCAGCGGTATTCTGGCGGTTCCCGCTTGGCGGGCGGCAGGAGCCGCCCGCCAAGCTCAGAATGACCCCCAATATCTTTGACAATGTTCTGATTATAGTGTGTCAAAATAATGGTCCTCATCATGACATTGGCGGTAAATCCCGCTTACCGCTGCAGTGACGGCCACCAACATACCGCTGCGGTGGCGAATATCCGTTCTCCACATTATGACACACATACAGCAATCCAACAGAATACTGCCACATACACAAATCCGCCAGCCCAAAGGTCAGTGTTAAAGTATTGGTACCAATACCCATACCGTTACGCCAACAAAACAACGCTCACCACATTATGACCCACAAATCACCACGGCGGACATTCAATGGCACTTAACCATTAGCGATAGACACTGGCGTGCTCAGAATCACCTCCCAAATGCTAAACTACACAACATTGGCCAATATCAAAAACACACACCTGACACTGAAACACACACCACACCCACCCACCCACCCACAGCACTATAAAACACATACCCACATTCCCCACAGCCCTTTACGAATACAAATTATTGCCACCAGACTGACACCAAGACCACTGCAACAACTAGACACACACACCACATACACCCATACATCCCTCACGCACCCCACATCACTCACCCAACCACACTACTCAACACCCTCACACCAACACACACCATACAACACCCATTTCCCTACTAAGGCACCCCGTTTCAAAGGTGAGGAGTTGCGGGTCATGGTGGAGGAAATAAGAGTAGAGCTACAGCTGTTTGGAGCATAGGTCCAGCAAATCTCCATTGCCAGGAAGATGGAGCTATGGTTGATAATCCTGGACAGGGTGAATGCTGTGGGACAGCATCCGGGAACAAGGGACGACATCAGGAAGAGGTGGAATGACCTACGGGGGAAGGTGCGTTCCGTGGCAGCAAGTCACCAGCTCGTCATACAAAGGACTGGAGGTGAACCCCCACCTCCTCCCCCACAGCTCACAGCATGGGAGGAGCAAGTCTTGGCAATACTGCATCCTAAGGGACTCACTGGAGTAGCCGGAGGACTGGACACTGGTGAGTCAACATTTACTACTTATCACCCCCCATACCTGCATGCCATCTCACCCCCTCACACTCACTCCCATCAACCCACTCCATCCCACACACTGCACCTACACATCTGACTAACCCAAATGCCAAGCCCTGCATGCCATACCAATGAATGGACAGCCCTCCCAGCCCTGCATGTACACCCATCACAAAAGCATGCACGGCATAGGAGAACTAACAATCCCACAATACATCACCAAACACATACAAAGGTGGCAGGGCAACAACAACGATAGAGGGGAAGCTAGGGATGTACAATATGCCACAGACATGAAGCATAATACATCACTTACATCTTCACAAGTGCTCCAGCTAGTGTCAGTGGAGAGGAGGTGCCATGACTAACCAGTCCCCCAACCGGAGATGCCCCCAGTGATGACAGCAACTCTAGACTTCTGGATCTGGTTGAAATACCTGGCCCATCAGGGACCACTGGGCAGTCGGTCACCCCATCCCACGCACAGTCCACCACAGATCCTTCCCCATCAGTGTCCAACACCACAGCCCCCACCCAACGTCCCCACACCTCTGTCCCCAAGAAAAATCAATCAGCAGTGTGCCCACCTGTACAGGGACCCCAGTCCACACCTCATCCCTAAGACAATCAGGGACCCGGGGTCAGTGGCAGTGGGCACACTGTTCAGGAGACAGAGGCACAAGGCAACAGGGACACTGGGAGGACCGCTGTGCACCAGGGGGAGGACAGGCCCCGGGAACCGACTCTCCATGAGGCACTCACCAATTTCCTGAGGGCCTACCAACAATCCCAGAACACGACGGGCCAGATCCTTACCAACATGCAGGAGAACAAGCGGCTGCAGGAGGAACACCATCAGGAGATCAGGGAGGACTTCAGACCCTCAACACCACCATGATCTCCATAGCACGGGTGCTGGTAGACATGGCCAACATCATGAGTGAATCAACAGCACAGCAGCGGGCCCTTACCACTAGCCTGTCTATTTACCAGTCCTCCACTTCCGCTGCAGCTAGTGGGCAGGAGGCCAGACAACTATATGGTGAAATCGTTTGAGCACTTGATGTGATAGACAAGTTTGGGAAGAATGACGGCACGCGTCACAATTGACATCTCAGACATACAACTAAATCGAGTGAGTTATGTCCTGTTGTGGCTGCTTGCCCTATGTTTCGTTCTGGTTAAATGATTGGGTAAAATTACTTTAAAAATCAGAGTCATGTATTTATGAGTTACATGTTCTTTTGATGAAAAAGGGGGAAAATTACATATTTTGAGTTCTGAACTGCGAATGTTTTTAGATTACCGCCTCTTTCAAGATGGCGTCCGATTACATGGTGAAATCGTTTGAGCACTTGTTATGATTGACAAGTTTGCGAAGAATAACGGTATGCGTTATAATTGATATTTCAGGCATACAACTAAATCGAGTAAATTATGTTGTGTTGTGGTCGCTTGTCTTATGTTTCATTTTGATTCTTGTGTAATGCGAGGGACTTGTGGGATTAAGATGATTTGGAAAAATCACTTCAAAAATCGGAGCCATATATTCATGAGCTATATATTTGTGATTAAAAAGGGGGAAGATTACAATATATTTTTTTGTGTTTTGAAAGTGCTTTCACATGATAGAATATCCTTATAGGAGAATTGCCTCTTACAAGATGGCCACTGCCGCTATGGTAATAAAACTTGTTTTTTTTTACTACTTAATAGTTTACAAACCTCGCTCGGATTGGTTAGTTTGCCCTTGAAATGAGTTAGTCTAAATTAATTTGGGTTTGTTCGTATGTATTGAGTACCTTCTGTGGGGCATCAGACGTAACACAGGTAAGAACATCACGGTTATAGCGCAAATTAGTTGTTAAAGAGTCTTTGATCTCTTCTGTGGATTAATAGAGTGTTTGGTTAAGTTTACCTAAATGTACAACATGGGACTATGCTGAATCATTATCCACTCCTACCTGACCATCAGTAATGATTATCTTCTATTTATGCCCAATTGTTTTGATTTGTGAGATGATATAATCAATTCAGGGTGGCTGGCCCTCTATGGGTATGCTGTGAAAGGAGACACACGCATAGCAATATGCCAAATTAATATGAGCTTTGTCATAAAAGTAAAATGATATAGCAGGTGTAGTCTGCAGCAGAAACTCGCATAAGATATTGATATATAGGGATGGTATGAATTTGTTTTCTGGAATATTAAAATAAAAAAAAATTAACAGACACAGGCATATATTTTGGACACAGCTCGATTGGACAAACTATGCTTAAGCACAGTAGTATCTACTAACCTTCCGGATTTTAGCATTTATAATCTACTTTTTTTTTTAATAATACTTAATTGGATTTTCTGTGTTGTTTACTTTGTTTAGATGTGCATAAGCTAATGCACGTATAATGTAGACCATTGATGTAGTCTGAAAACCCCGATCTGTGTTGAAAATGAGACTCAATGTTGTGTCAAGCTAGGACGTTGAAAAACAAATTTTAGAAAACTATAAGGTTGGTCTATGTGCAACATGTGGACATTTATACAGTTAGCTTGGAATTTGTGAGACTTTTGATGAATTCTCGACTTTATCTTACAGTGTTGGATCCTACTGAAATTGAAATTGATTAATGAATAGAACAAAAGGTACATCTAAAATTCCTATTACATGGGATTTTATGGTTACCTTACAATTTTGATCTTTCACTCCTGCATATTAACAAAGCATGTTTTAACAAATGAGGGATCACTAAGGGTTTCTTCTTTTTTAATCTTTTTTTTTCAACTCTTTATCTATATCTTTCTCAAATTGACTCATGGGTGTTGGAGTATTTCTCTACATAAGTTTTTTTCACATATGTTTGGCACTGTGATTTTGGGTACACAAGGTATTTTAGGACAATGGATTGCAAGGTGATTTTCACATTTGGGAATCTAAATACTAATGGTTTTAGTAATTATCTATGAGCCATTAGGTATATGGAACAGGTCATAAAATATCATTCTCTTCTTATGTTGATACCTTATCAGCCTTGATAAAGTCCTGGAATGGGATGAAACATGTGTCGGCTGAACATTATACAGGCTGAAGTTTACATTCATTGGCTGAGGATCTACAAGATTGAATATCTGAGCTCTACTGTTGAATGGAATTTTATATTAATGGATATTTATTTTCCAAACTTTCAGAAATCATGTACGAAAATTTATGAATTATGGATGTGATAAGTTATATAATGCTTTTCTGCTAAAAAGAAATAAACATTATCAAGGATGATAACAACTAAGAAAGTTTTACACCCATTTGTCTTTGCATTTGACTCCTTTATTAATTCTCCTATCCTATATACTTATTCAATGTAATTACCCAGGTGGCTATAATGACTATTACAATTTGATGTAAAAGAATGGAGTGTTTGTGTGCTCCACTATTTTTTGTTACAGGATCCACAGGCAACCAGCACCCCTCCCCCTGCTGAAGGTGAACCACCCCACAAACGTTCCCCGTGACCCAGACAGATGCCAGAGACACTTGCCAAGACCTAGACCACCACCAGGAAATCAGACTCTCCTGATTTTCCCCCTTGTGCCCCACCCTGTCACCTTGTCCACTCTGAACTGCCTTTACTCCCCTTCCTATGGCCCCTTGGACACTGGACCTGTGCTACAAACAGACTAGAGCAATACCCTAGACTTTCCTCTTCCTTTACCCCATTCCATTCCACTTTCCATCAATTATTTGCACTACAATAAACACCCTTGAACACAACTTGAGTGATACTGTTTATGTGTTGAAAATGTGCACTTATGGGAACAGTCACATCTAGTGCAAATGATCTGAACTCTGTAATAGCATACAATCAATGACCTGTAGCTGTCTGTAGTAATCATATAAGGACACTGTTGTCATATCACCAACATCTGTAAAATGACAAGCCATAGATCGCAGTAAGTTGAGATGCAAAGGAAGTGAATGCCATCATGCTACAGCCACACAGATAAAATCAGTTGTCAGAGTAATGGTCAGTTCCATTGTCTCACCTGTGTCATTGGTTGTATTGGTGTATAACTCATGTTCTGTTGTCCACATCCTCATCCTCTGCCTTCTAATTCTCACAGTCCTCAGGCTCCACTGGTGCCAAAGGGGCATCTCCAGCCACCTCCTCCTGCAGAAAAGGCATGTCGTCTGAGGGCCAGGTTGTGCAACATGCAGCATGCCACTACTATCTGGCAGACTTTCTCAAGTGGAGGCTTCTGAGCCTGCCCTTCAGGAGGTTGAAGGTCCTTTCAATAATCCTCCTGGTTCGCCCATGTGCATCATTATAACGATTCTCAGCCCCTGTCCTGGCATTCCTCACAGGGGTCTGGAGCCACAATAGGTTTGGGTAGCCAGAGTCACCTGCAAGTATTGAGGGACAAACATTAGCCTTACACAATGCTATGGGGACAACACCTGAAGGCATACTGACATACAGTGGGTGGGGACTCTGGCTCATCTATTAGACAAACCCTGTGCCTCTGTAGTTGGGCCATCACATTTGGGATGCTGCTATTCCTCAGCACAAAGGCGTCATGCACCGACCCAGGATACTTGGCAGTGACGTGGGAGATGTACTGGTCTGCCAGGCACACCATTTGCACATTCATTGAGTGGAAACTCTTCCTATTCCTGAACACCTGTTCATTCTGGCGGGTGAGGGGACAAACGCAATATGTGTACCGTCAATCGGCCCAATAATACTGGGTATATATCCCATTGCATAGAATACAGCCTTCACAGTGGACAAATCTTCCACCTGGGGGAAAGCAATGTAGCTGCATGTGTGTTTGACCAAGGCAGACATTACCCTTGACAGCACGATTGAGAACATTGGCTGTGACATTCCTGCTGCCAAGCCCACTGTCACTTGGAAAGAACCAGTTGCCAGGAAAAGGCAACTGATAGAGCACTGATAGAACTTGCACAAGAGGGGGGATCCCAGTGGGAGTACAGATGGATGATGTCAGGTCAGGCTCCAGTTGGGCACACAGCTCTGTGATTGTGGCCCTGTCCAGTCTATAGGTGTGCCTGTCCTCCAGTGTAGCCAAGTCCACAAGGGGTCTGTACACAGGGGCTTGTCTCCTCCTCCTATTCATCCGCAGCAGTAGGTATCTAAGGGACACAAGAGTGAGTAGGCTGTCACAATTTGAATAATGGAACCACCACCCCGTGTACATACAGCATTGATGTGATGGGACAGTGGGAATGGCAATGTATGTGCAATTTTCGGCAATGATGCAGTTGTGGATAATCTGAATGTTGTCCACCACCATGAAATGGTGACCGCCTGTCCTGTATCTAGGGACAGGTGGAAGTGAGGTAACTCTGCTGACGTTGGGCGTCATGGCGGAAGGCGGTCTTGCACTGCCGTGCAATTCCTCATTGGCTAATATGGGGCTCTATGGAGTACAGTGGCCAATGGAGATCAGTGGCGGCGGTAACGGTTTACACCCCTCAGACCTGACTGTCATTTTTCATCTGTATCCTCACTTGATTCCTGACTGTCCACAGGACAACACCTACACTGCATGTGCTGCTGTGACCTGTGTGTGGAACCTACCATGGCCCATGTGACCGGGAAAGTGCTCCTGCCTTCACTTCGATGGAGTTGCAGTGCTTGGTGGATGCGGTCCTACCCCAGTATGAACTGCTGTATGGGCCTCCAGACCAACAGGTGAGTACACCTTGGGCACGATGCATGTGGTAAGGTTGCATGGAGATGTGTGTGCAAGCATCGTGTCATTTGGGGGGGGTAAGTCTGGTGGTAGCGTACATGGTGGGCGCCGGGGGATGTGTGTGCCAATGGAGTTGGAAACAGGATTGTGGGTCATATGTGTGACAGGCTGGATTGTATGTGTAATGCTGTCTTCCTGCCTGTATTATCTCTGCAGGTCAGTGTCCCTCAAAAGAAGGGATTGTGGAGTGCCATCGCCAAGGACGTGCGGACCCTAGGGGTCCACAGCAGGCAGAGCACCCACTGTAGAAAAGGGTGGGAGGACCTGAGACACTGGGCATGGATGATTGCAGAGGCCCAGCTGGGATGGCCTCTCAACGAGGAAGGGGTGCCTGTTGGAACCTGACACCCATCAAGGCCCGCATACTGGTGGTGGCCTACCCAGAGCTGGATGGGCACTTGAGAGCATCACAGCAGCGACAAGGGTGTGAGTACAGTGGGTGTTACTACAATAATTGGTAGGTGGCATGGGATCCGGATGGTGGGTGTGAGTTAGTGGGTGTCCCTTAATGCCAGGTCAGACATTGCAGCGTGATCCAGCTCAAGGGTAATGGGTGAATAGCAAATTCAGGTAACCTAGCTCGGTTGCATTCCATGTCAGTCAGGGCTTTGTGGGTCCCAGGAGGGGTGCAGTTGGCGGTGCTTGGCACTCATCTTGCTGTGGCATCTAGCCAATTGAATGCCAGTTCAATGCATAGTGCTCAGTCCTGAACCCTGTGTGTGACGGTACTGTGTATGCCAACTGTGGTGTGCTGTAATTGACCCAGTGCTCCTTTTCTCTTTCCCCCTTTTTCCTTCTGTCATCCTGTTCATGTGTGCATTGGCATCATCTGGAGGAGGAGCAGGGGCACCAGCGACAGAGGGAGCTGCATCCCACAGGACCCAGCAGGCAGAGTCCACTGACGCCGAGGGAACCACTGAGATGGAGTGCGAGGGGAGCACCACTGCGGAGATAGGAGGTGACAACACTGAATCTGATTCCTCCGCTGATGGAAGCTCCCTGGTTGTGGCAGACACCTCTGGGAAAACCCCAGCTCCAGGTATAGCTGCCACCCCTGTACCAGCACAGCCCTCCCAGTAGCCCCTCACCAAGTTGCCCGTGCCCTCTCACCCAGGAGGGTGGGCATCTCCTTCGCCCCAGGCACCTCATGCCCTGCCCCAGTGAACCCTGCCGCCTGAGTGAGGAGGCTATTGACCTCCTGAGATCCATCTCTGTAGGGCAGTCAATCATTGTGAATGCCATCCAGGGGCTGGCATCCCAGATGCAGCAATGTAATGCAATCCTGGAGGGCATCCATGGTGGATTGGCGCCCCAACAGTGATCTCTTCAGACTCTGGCCTTCTCTCTGATGGCAGCCATTGTCCCTGTTCCTACCGCCCCCCTCCAACTACCACTTCCCAGTCCCAGTCTCCTCAACCCCAACCCATCCCATGCACACATGCAGATAAACATGCACAAAAAACATCACACAGGAGTGGCACAGACAAACACAGGAAGCACACTTCAGACCACAAGTACTCACACAAACAACAGACAGTTGCACACACAACAACATCCACTGCCTCCACTGTCTCCCCCTCCTCCTCCTTCCTCACAGTCACATCCATACTCACACCTGCATGCACTGCTTCAACAGCCACCACCAGCATCACCACACCAAGCAGCACACACAGTTCACTAGCAGACACCTCCACAACAAACATCCACACGTCCCCTGTGTCCTCTCCCACCCTGTCTGCCTCCCCCCAAGGGACACAAACACAGGCACTCAGACACCCAACAGCCATCCACCTCACATCAGCACACTGCCCATGCACTTGCACCCAATTCCAGCAGACGTACACCTCCTACAACCACTCCTGCTACGTCCACTCCCATCCCTCCTCCCACATCATGCCCCACCATCCCTAAGAAGCTTTTTCTTGCCCAACTTGACCTCTTCCCTCTCCCCTCCACCCCGTCCTGCCTGTGAGAGCAGGGTCCCAATGACCCATCCCAGCACCTCAGCCAAACAGTCCACGGGGACAGTGGAGGCACCTCCTAGTTGTGGAGGCAAGATAGTGAAGGATCCCACTCCACCAGCCAAGAAGGGGAAGGATCCCACTCCACCAGCCAGGAAAGGAAAGGATCTCACTCCACCAGCCAGGAAAGGGAAGTTTCCCACTCTACCAGCCAGGAAAGGAAGGGTTCCCACTCAACCACCAATAAAAGGAGAGGTTCCCACTCAACCACCAATTAAAGGAGAGGGTCCCACTTGACCACCAATGATGGGCAAGAAGCACTCACCTCCAGCTGAGACACAGCAGCCCTCACCTCAACAATCAGAGGCTGCCCAGGGGACACCTCCCCCAGCAGAGACACAGCACCCCACATCTCAAGCAGAGTCTGCCCAGGAGACACCTCCCCCAGCAGAGACACAGCAGCCCTCACCTCAAGCAGAGGCTGGCAGGGTACCAACACCACCACCACTGCCAGTGGACGGACCCCTCATCTTCTTCTGAGAAACAGCAGCTCTCGCCTCCAGCACAGGGCATGTAGGCCATCCTCCAGGGACCTATATACAAGGAGCCCCCTCCAGGATCAGTGGCCAAGTTCCCCACCTCAGAGACTGTGACCTTGCACTCCCCAGCAATGGGAAATGGGCATGGAGTCCCCTCCAAGATCAGTGGGCAAGTTCCTTACTTAAGCTGAGGTGCCCCCCGCCCCCTTCCCCCTGAGGTGCCTGTCCACATCCGACATGTTGCCCCTGCACAGTTTTGTGCAAAGTTAGTCAGGCTCAAGATGGGGCTGGGACTGTGCCCTGTGGCCATGTGGGCCTTTTGTACTTTGAACTGTTCATTGGCCCTTTCTAGACAATTGTTCATATATCTTTGTTCTCCAATTGTTCCATATGGTGGGTGTTGCCATGCAATTACAATATGAGTACTGCCGACCTGTAGTCCTTGCATTATTATGCCGTGTGTCCTGTGCCATTGTTTTACGTCTGCAGCTGGTTGTGTGTATGGTGTGTGTGTGAATGGTATTTGTTGTGCGTGTGTGTGTCACTCTCCTTTTCCTCCCTCCCTCCCTCGTGTGTTAGGCAGCTGTACTCACCATCATTGTCTTCGTTGGCGTTGGTGTTCCAGGTGGACTTGCAGTTCTGGTTACATGGCAGCGTTGATTTTCTCTGTGTCTCTGATGTTGAGTCTTTGGCCTTCTGTGTTGTGTTTTCGCCATGCTTTTTGTGGCGTTGGTACCGCCCCGGAAATCGTGGCAGTTTGCTGTGTCATGATATGGTGGGCGGTACCTTGTCTTCCGCCTGGCTGTTGATGGCTGCCGCCAGTGGTGAGTGATGTTAACGCCCTGGTGGATGGTATGGTACATTGGCTATCTATAGGAGTTATCACGGACATAGTCTTAATTTGGCAGTAATTACTGCCAGTCTTTTGACGGAATTACCGCCACTTTAACAGTCACCACCATTGTCATAATGACCACCTATGTGTTATTACTAATGAACAGTGATGAAAGACTAAAGGAAGATACGTTTGATCAAGTAATTTAACTTCATACCATCGTTTATTATATTATGAAACGTGTATTTATATAATTTGGTTTTAACCCCTAGAATGCTAAGCCTTTTTTGTTTTGCTTTTTGGGGTATTTTGCACTTTCAGTATAACATATGCATTATTTCCATATTATATCGAAATGTACATACTTGTTTCCCAACATCCATAATTTGAATTTGAATTTATAGAGTGGGGCTTTTGCTCAAAAAACAGCTTCAAGTCGCTCTATTCTGCAAGCATAAAGTAAGGGCAAAAAAAGCAGACTCAAAGAAAAACACCGAAAGGAGGAAGATTAGTTATTTACGAAGAGTCAAGTCTTAAGGTTCTGTAGAAATCGTGTGTGGTCGGCAGTCACATGAGGAGTAGGGGGAGTGTATTTCACAATTTTCACCTGTGGTAGCAGCTGAGCACTCTCTTTAATGAACAATTCAAAACTTTCAGAAGAATGATGAAAAAGGAATTAGTGGATCTCAGAGAGCTGATGGTGTGTAAGACTCAAAGAGGTCTTGAAGACTATGTGGACCAGAGCAATAGGCAGTTATGCGAATGTGAGTAAGAGTCTTAAACTGAATACTTTTTACTATTGGAATACAATGAAGGTCCTTCAACTTGGGTGAGATGGAACAGTGTTGAAGGTAATAGCCTAACAATTTAACTGCCAAATTCTGCACTAGTTCATGATAAAGAGCCTAGATAAAGCCTAGATAAAGAGAAATGGAATAATCCTTCCGGGGCCTTATAGGGGCCCAATAACCAAAACCTTATGGGGAGTTTCTAAGAGACAGAAACAAGTGGAAGAAATGGTAAGAATCTGATGTTTGATGGAAAGCTTATTGTTAGATTTGATACCCACGTTCCTGACTACTTTAGCAGGAGAGGGGGCCCACAGAGTTCAGATTGCCACCAAGAATCAGTCCAATGTTCTTTATTTTTTCTGAATATCAGCAATTCAGTTTTTACTGAATTCAACTTTACATGATTTTCGTTCATCCATTTTGATACCTATATCGGACATTGCCTGAATCTGAGTTGTCTGTCATTAAGATCATTTGAGAGAGAAATGATCAATTCTGTGTCTTGCATAAAGCATCAACTCAAACCTGAAGCCCCGTACCATAGCTGCGGGAGTGGTCATATAGATATTTAAAAAACACAGGCCTCAGAGAAGTCCCAGGCCAGAGGAATCGGGCCCAAAGAGAAAGAGGGAAGGCACACTGATTGGGACCATTTAATAAGGAAATTGGAGATCCTGGCAAGAGCGGAAACACCAGTCCCAATGTCTGCTAACCGCTGAATTCAAATGGTGTGGGATATGGTGTTGAATGCTCCTGAAACATCCAAGAGAATGAGGACAATATCCTCCACAGTCATTGTACATTTGAAATATTTGGATACTGTAAGAAGGATGGATTCAGGGCTGTGGACAGCAGGGAAGCCAAATCATAGAACAGCCAGCATTTTATTAATTTCTAGGTACTATGATAATTAACATTTAATAATTAACAGTTGATGTGAACTTCCCACATTTTTACTGGAGCTGGAAACAATGAGATAGGTCTGTGGTTCTCTGGGATAGTAGGCTCTGCATTTCCCTGTTTAAGAATAGGATTGGCATAGGCTAGTTTCTAGCTATCAGGCAAAGAATCGGAATGGATGGAAGAGTTCAGAATCTCACAGAGTGGGGGCAATTGTGGCAACTGCTAAACTGAGAATAATGGAAGGGCATAGATTTCAAGTTGAGTTAGACTTACATTTAATCATAAGTATGAGCATTTCAGGGTCTGTGACTGGGCCAAAATATGTGAGGCCAGGAGGGTCATTGGTTCCTACTTTGGTGAGACGTGGACTTTATTACTGAAGGAGGAGTTCTGAATTGTAAGAATTGTATTTTTAAAGTAATAGTGCCAGTGAATTGCACATATGTTGAGAATGTGTGTTCTTTGTGCTTATAAAGGTAGAATGGGTCATAGATTTTACTATAGAAAATATTTATAAGGAAGAGTGTTTGGCTGATTCAATTTTTTCAGCATACAAGATTGATTTTGCTTGCCTTATTTCTTCATGGTAAGCTTTGGTTCCAGCATGATGCAGGTTTTTATTTGTAGTTTTTATTGCCTGGTGCCTCCCTAAATACAAGTGTGAGATCTATGATCTTGTTATAGATTTAGGGCCTCATTACAACGGTGGTGATCCGGGGACTGCCACACTTTTGGTGATGGTTGGACTGCCCCACTCCATCTGGTCTGATAGCCACATTACAACCCTGGTGGGTAGACCCGCCAGGGGACCGCCGTCACCACCAGGAACATTGTTCCCAATGGGCTGATGGTGGTCTGAGTTGTACTCAGCCACGGCGGCGCTGAACTGAGCGCCAACATGCTGAGTACAACTCAGCTTTCTGCCAGCCGTTCCATGGCAGTCACCCTGCCATTGAAAAGCTGGCAGAAAGCCAGTGCTGGGGTCCACGGGGGGCCCTGCACTGCCCATGCCCATAGCAAGGCACCCCCTACCCAGCACCATCAGAATGCCCACTGTCTGCTTTGCAGATAGTGTGCTTTCCGATAGTGCTGTTGTGCTATGGTATCAGCCTTGACTCCCTCAAGGGAGCTGAGACCAATACTATAGCACTGTTCCCGCCAATCAGCCCGGCTAGAATGGCATAAGACAATGTTCCCGCTGGCCAGCCCAGCAGGAACATTGTAATACACTTTGTGGGGATGCCACCGCCATGGCGGTGACGTCCTCCCTGTGAGTTTGGCGGTCGGCTCGTCCAACCGCCAAACTCGTAATGAGGCCCTAAGATCCTGACACCTTTTTTCTCACAAAGACTTAGGGCTTCATTATAAGTTTGCCGGTCGGTCGAGCCGACCGACAAACTAGCAGGGAGGACGCCATGGTGGCAGCGTTCCCCCCAAGCATATTACAATGTTCCCGCCGGTCTGACAAGCAGGAACATTGTATTACGCTGTTTCCGCCAGGCTGACCAGCGGTAACAGTGCTATGGTATTGGTCTTGGCTCCCTTACAGGAGTTGAGGCCAATACCGTAGCACACCAGCTCCATCGGAATGTTGATGGTGCTGGGCAGGGTGTCATGAGCAGTGCAAAGCCCCCCTGTGGTCCCCAGCACTGGCTTTCTGACAGCTTTCCATGGCTGGGTGGCCTCCATGGAAAGGCTGGCAGAAAGCTGAGTTGTAATCAGCACGGCAGCGCTGAGTTCAGCATCTCCATTGTTGAGTACAACTCAGACCGCTGTCAGCCCATCAGGAAAGTTGTTCCTGGCAGTGACGGCATCCCCTGGCAGGTCCACCTGCCAGGGTTGTAATAATGAGGTCGGACTGCCAGGAGTGCGGTGGTCCGACCATTACTGCGAGTGTAGAGGTCCTCAGACCGCCACACTTGTAATGAGGCCCTTAGTTAAAGATTGCTCTGGACTTGATATTATAGAGACAATCCGTGATGGCTTTTCCATAGTCCATTTAAATTGTGAGGAAAGAAATGGCCGTGGTCTGGCCATCATTCTAAAACAAGTTCACTGATGCTCCTGTATTCCTATCTCAGATATATCTAACGCTGAAGTTCTAACTGTTTCCCTTATTCTGACCCCTTATTACACTTTTTCAGGTGCCCTAATGTATAGACTGCTGGACAGTGTTGCATCATTTATTAAAGATTTAACCAACATGCTATGAACATATTTAGTTGAGACTTTGATTTTATTATCCTCAGAGATTTTAACTATCATATTGATAATGGATCTGATGGCTCAGCAAACCAATTATTAGGTGAACTATGTGTTCTCCATCCACCCCAACTCATGCCACCCATAGAGCAGGGCATACCATTGATCGTATCTTTCTGGATGAGGGAATTCTTAAGTGTGCAACTCCCATACCACTTCCTTTGAGGGATCATCTGGCTGTCCCTTTTACCATCCAGCTTCCAGCAACAAACAGGAACCAGATTATGACTGCCACAGCTCATAGGGCCTGGCATCAGATAGATGAGACTGAATTTAAAACTCTATGAGGCCCCAGTCAGTTACAGCTGACCAAGCTGACCAGCACTGCCAAGGCTGACTCTAGATTAAATAATATATTTTGTTTGGCATATGTCTGCCCTCGTCATTGTTGCCCCTTTAAATTCAAAATGCATACTCAGATCCAAGCCAGACCCCAGTTTAGCTCGAGACTGCTTCTTCTTAAAAGAAAATTCTGTCTGCTCGAAAGAAAATGGGTAAATACCCTTGGCGAACATCCTGGGAATTCTAAAGGCTCCCAGATATTGTGGATTTCCCTGGAGGGAATCGAGGACATATCAAAAATATAGCTACATTTTGGGATATTTTGGAAGAAAATTGAAAAAGTGCTCCTCAAGAACGCATATTTTTTATCCTAAAAATATTATCAATTAAAGGTTTGCTGTGCTTGGGCCACCGCCTTCCTCGGTTTCACAAGCAAGCACAAATGTATCCAAAAACTTTTTTTACCATCGTTTTTGCATTTTTCCAAGAGGTAGTGTAAAAAAACTCCAATTCTCCAGTGGTAAAGTAATGCCATACATGTAGTTTATTCAGGATGCAAAAGAAAACCTTCTTCTTCCTTCGGTCGTCCCAGCCCCAATGCCCTCCCGTCACCAGAATCCACCCCACATTCTTAGACCCTCCACATTCCATTACAATGTTCTGTATTACCTAGTTATAACACATTTACCTTCCTAAAACAAACAAATAAAAAGAGGGAAAAATAAATAAAATTGTATGATCACAATTTTACAGTAAATCAAAGAATGTAAATATCAAAACAAATAAATGAAGAACAGAGATACAGAACAATATCTATACAACATTAACACTAAATCTTCAATTAAACAAAGTCTCTAAGTTTGAACGGTGGACAACGTTTCCTCGCATAAAATTTCACCCTCGAAAGCAACAGAATCACTATTCATGACATTGCCACTATAATTCTTTTGATTCCCAGCCACCCCTACCTCCTCAGAGGTTTCCTCAGAGGGTTCTGCAGGAACAAACAGCTCATAATCCCTTTCATTTCCCCCACACTCAACATGCCGTGCAATTTCCTCACCAAAACCACTCCAACCTCCTACCAGATGATCCAAACACTCCCCTTCGTTAAAGTCATCACAGTTACCACAACACTTCACCACTCTTCTCACATTCCACACTTTGCCATCCTGCGTAACCACACTATTCCTTAACACCTTGACCACCTTGAGAGCCTTTCCAAACTTACTTTCAGTCTTTCTTGCAAAACCAGGCTTACGTATCTTAACCCAATCTCCAACTACAAAGTTGGGTGCCTTCACATTCCACTTCCTGTCATAGATTTCCTTAATCTTCATCTGTTTGCCTTTGACCCTTTCCCTGACTTCTTCCAGAGACACCTTTTCCCATTCTTTGCCATGTTTCCTCTTGAACCACAAAGGACATAATTTCGACACAGGATGTTCTCCCCTCAACAATCTGAAAGGATTTACCCCTGTCGTGGGTTGTGGAGTAATCCGGTAATGCCAAAAAGTTTCTCTTAGCTTGTCCTTCCCAAACCTCCAAAACCACGTGCCCAAATAATGCTGTCTTCAAGAACACGGTTAAATCTCTCCACCTGTCCGGTGCTTTGTGGTTCATACAACGGAGTGGTAACATGTTTAATGTTGCTGTACCTAAAAAAACTCTGGGGGTCATTACAACATTGGCGGTAAAAGCCACTTACCGCCGTGAAGAAGACCGGCAACACACCGCCGCAGAATTCCACCACAGCTATTATGACCCACATCT
This sequence comes from Pleurodeles waltl, assembly GCF_031143425.1. Taxonomy (NCBI): domain Eukaryota; kingdom Metazoa; phylum Chordata; class Amphibia; order Caudata; family Salamandridae; genus Pleurodeles; species Pleurodeles waltl. The sequence goes on from NC_090443.1 coordinate 334,458,047, forward strand.
CGGAATCCGCCAAAATTTAGACACCCACACAAGTCCGCCACACCAAAGGTCAGTAATAAACTGGCGATAACAAAACCGACACCGTCACGGCAACAGAAATACGCCCACACTATCACGACCCACGAATCCACGCGGCGGTCTTTCAACCGCGGTATTCCATTGGCGGTACACACCGCAGCGTTCACAATACACACACTCTTACAAAACACAGCCACATTGGACAATTCCAAATACACACACCTGATACACATACACACACCACTCCCACACACCCAATACAATATAAAACACACACCCACATCACCCACAAACCCCTACGACCACAATTCACGACCGTAGGCCAGAGAGAGACACCACCATCAACAAAGTAGCATCCACAGGCACACAACACCATCACACACACAACTTCCACGCACCTCACACAACACACCACTACATATCACCACACTTATCACCACACACACCACTCCACACATCACCTACACCACCCCATGGCACGGCAAGACAGCCCAGGTTCTCGGAGGAGTCATGGTGGAGGAAATCGTCCGGGTAGAGCCACAGCTATTTGTATCCCAGATGCAGCACACCTCAATTGCAAGGAAGATGGAGCTATGGTGAAGAATAGTCGACAGGGTCAACGCAGTGGGACAACACCCAAGAAATCGGGAGGACACCAGGAAAAGGTGGAACGACCTACAGGGGAAAGTGCGTTCCGTGGTCTCAAGACACCACCAGGCGGTTCAGCGGACTGGCGGTGGACCCCCACCTCCCCACCCACAACTAACAACATGGGAGGAGCAGGTCTTGGTGATTCTGCATCCTGAGGGCCTCGCGGGAGTCGGTGGAGGAATGGACTCTAGTAAGTCAAATCTTAACTATTACATCCCCCACCATACCTGCATGCCATCACATACCCCCACCCTCGCCCTCACCCCTATCACTCCAACTCCTCACAAATGTCCCAATATCACAAACCACACATCACAACACCAAGCCCTGCATGCAACAACAACGCATGGACACCCATCACTAAAGCATGCCCACTGCACATACCCATACACCCCCCTAAACCATCATCATACAAGCTCACACACAGGAATGCCAGCACTGGGGTACACGGTCACCCACCCATTGCACACTATGACACACACAGATGCAATAATCATGCCTTTACACCCCTGCAGGACCACTACCCAACGTCACTGGACAGGAGGGTCCAGACATGTCCACTCCACCCACAGAGAGGCCCACAGTGATGACAGCACCTCTGTCCACCTGGATCTAGATGACCAGCCCAGACCATCGGGGGCCTCGGGACAGTCGGTTCCCCTCACACAGGCACAGGCCACCACAGACCTTGCCCCCTCAGGAAACACCAGCACAGCACCCACCCAGCGGGCCCATACCTCCGTCCCCAGGACACGTCAATCAGCTGTGTGTCCACCACTACAGGGAACCCAGGATAACCCACCACCCCAACAACAACAGGGACCTGGGGACAGTGGGCACACGGTCCAGGGGACGGAGGCCCAGGAACACAGGGAAACTGGGAGGGCTGCCGTGCGACAGGGAGCGGACAGGCCAAGGGAACCCACTCTCCACAAGGCCCTCTCCTCCATCATGGGAGCATACCACCACTCCCAGGAGACGATGGCAACGGTACTGGCCAAGTTTCAGGAGACCCAGTGGCTGCAGGAGGAACAGTATTTGGGCTTCAGGGAGGAACTCAGAACCATCAGCTCCACCCTGGGCACCATCGTAGGGGTGCTGAAGGAAGTACTCAACACCAGGAGGGACACTGTGGCACTACAAGGGGCCCATGACACTAGCATGGACGATGAACTGCTCACCACCTCCGCCGGCGCTAGTGGACAGAAGGCAACGCCACAGGACCACCACACCAGCACCCCACCCCCTGCAGACGGAGAACCACCCCGCAAACGGTCCCTGAGATCCAGGAACAAGACAGAGCATGATACCAAGACCCCCGCCAAGAAATGAGACCACCCTGATTGTCATCCCACTGTCCCACTTTGTCACCCTGTCCATATTGAAACTGCCCCAGCTCCACTTCCTATGCCCATATGGGCAATGCACCTGTGAGACTAATAGACTGGACTCTGCCATGGACACTCTTCCGCCATCACCCCTCACCATTCAACTTCCCCCTCCATTATTTTGTATTTAAATAAACACACCTAAAGCACCAAAAGATCTGGAGTCTGTCTGTGATTTCGAAATTGTGTATTTGCAATTACAGTGACAAAATGTTCTTGAAATAGTAATGTCAACATACCTATGTCACACAGCTCTAGTCCATTAGGAATGTAAGCAGATGAGACACGCTGGGACCGACACCTGTGAAACCGTAAGGGAAAGTGACAACTCAGTGACCATACACTGGGTGAAAACGCCAGACAGGATAGATGTAGAAGTGTAAAAGTACATGTAGGAGGCAGGAATGTATTCTCACCTGTGTTTCACTGGAAATATTGCTGGATCACTGAGTCCCTGTTCTGCATGTCTTCTTCCTCTGCTTCATCCCCATCACTGTCCAAAGGCTCCACAGCTGCCACAACACCGCCATCTGGACCATCCTCCTGCAGAAAAGGCACCTGTCGTCGCAAAGCCAAGTTGTGAAGCATACAGCAGGCCACGATGATCTGGCACACCTTCTTTGGTGAGTAGAATAGGGATCCACCTTCCATATGCAGACACCTGAACCTGGCCTTCAGGAGGCCGAAGGTCCGCTCGATCACCCTCCTAGTTCGCCCATGGGCCTCATTATAGCGTTCCTCTGCCCTTGTCCTGGGATTCCTCACTCGGGTCAGTAGCCATGACAGGTTGGGGTAACCCGAGTCACCTAATAGCCACACACGGTGCCTCTGGAGTTGACCTATCACATAAGGGATGCTGCTATTCCGCAGGATGTAGGCGTCATGCACTGAGCCAGGGAACATGGCATTCACATGGGAGATGTACTGGTCTGCCAAACATACCATCTGTACATTCGTGGAATTATAACTCTTCCGGTTTCTGTACACCTGTTCACTCCTGTGGGGGGGGACCAAAGCCACATGGGTCCCATCAATGGCACCTATGATGTTGGGGATATGTCCAAGGGCATAGAAGTCACTTTCACTGTAGGCAAATCCTCCACCTGAGGGAAAACGATGTAGCTCCGCATGTGTTTCAGCAGGGCAGACAACACTCTGGACAATACGTTGGAAAACATAGGCTTGGACATCCCTGATGCCATGGCCACAGTTGTTTGAAAAGACCCACTTGCAAGGAAATGGAGCACTGATAGCACCTGCACTTGAGGGGGGATTCCTGTGGGATGGCGGATTGCTGACATCAGGTCAGGCTCCAACTTTGTACACAATTCCTGGATTGTGGCACGGTCAAACCTGTAGGTGATAATCAAATTTCTTTCCTCCATTGTCGACAGGTCCACCAGCGGTCGGTACACTGGAGGATTACGCCATCTCCTCACATGTCCCAGCGGACTGTGCCTATGAAGGACAACAGCGAGCACAGAGTCAAACAACTCAGAGGTACGTACCACAGTCTACACAGAACACCAATCATACACAAAATGTGGCCTGTATGTGTGTTGAGACTAGGCCTAGGTATGTGTGACGCATTTGGAAATTAGGCCATGTGGGCCCCTGAAATGGCGGCTGCCTGACCTCTAAAGTGGGACAATGGGATGTGAGATAACTGCGCTGGTGTTGTACACCGTCGCAGTAGGCGGTCGAAGACCGCGGCGCAATGCTGCATTGGTTAACATTGGACCCTATGGGTCCCAGGAGCCAATGACGATGTACGCCGGCGGTGATGGTACGCACCGCCGCGGACTTGACCGCCATTTTCTATCTGTATAATCACTCGATACCTGATCTTCGACAGGAGAGGACCTACACTGCAAGTGCTGCTGTGACCTCGGTCTGGAAGAGACAATGGCTCGTGCGCCTGGGGAAAGGGCCCCTGCCTTCAAATCGGAGGAGTTCGAGAAGCTCGTCGATGGGGTCCTCCCCCAGTACATGCTACTCTACGTTCCTCCACACCAACAGGTAAGTACACAGGGAGAATGTTGTATGGTCTATGCCTTTGTGGAGATGGCTGGTTGTAAGAAGGAAGGGGGCAGAGTTCTGCGTGCATGAAAGACGGTGGGTGCATGTGCCACATGGCAAGGGTAGGGATGGGGCCCACTCACTTTGACGGCGCAGTTGGTAATGACTTCTCTTCTTCCCCTGTACATTTCATGTAGGTCAGCACCCACCAGAAGAAGGATATTTGGCGTGCCATCGCCAAGGACGTCCGGACCCTGGGGATCCACCACAGACAGAGCACCCACTGCCGGAAAAGATGGGAGGACATTCGCAGCTGGAGCAAGAAGACGGCGGAGGCTCAGCTGGGGATGGCCTCCCAACGCGGGAGGGGTGCCCATCGAACCATGACCCCCCTGATGTTTAGGATCCTGGCGGTGGCCTACCCGGAGTTGGATGGGCGCTTGAGGGCATCACAGCAGACACAAGGGGGTGAGTACACTCTCATTCAGCTGACTTTGCGCACAGTGGAGGTGTCTGGGTGGGGGAGGAGGGCTTTGGGTTTACCTAGGCCAGGGCGAGTTCCGTAGGCTAGGCCCCTCCGTAAGGCATGGCCCTGTGGCCCCCGCCCCACCTCTGTAGAGTGCCAAGTACAGCTATTCATGCACCTGTGTCATCTATGTGTGCAGATGTCGTCCATAGCCTTGTAGGCCATTTCCCATGAATTGCACTGAAGAGCCGAAGAGTGCGACGTAGTGCAGGGGGCTTCTGTGTCTGTCTTGTCCGCCAACGGTAGCGGTAATCCATGAACTCAACATGTCTTTCTTCTGTTTCGCCCCCCCTTTTTTGTGGTCTCCCTGTTCTTGTGTACATTAGCATCATCAGGCGGAGGAGCAGTGGCACCGGAGCATGAGGGAGCTGCATCCCACATGGCCATGGAGGGCCACACTACGGACTCAGAATTCACCAGTGGGACGGAGGGCGAGGGGAGCACCACGACGGGGACAGGAGCTGAAACCAGTGTCACGGACTCGTCCTCTGATGGGAGATCCCTTGTGGTGGCGGCAACATCTGTGCCCCCCGCATCTACAGGTACAGCCGCCACCCACCCTACCAGCACCGCCCTCCCAGCAGCCCCTCAGCCTTCGCCCCGTGCCCGCTCACCCAGGAGGGTGGGCATCACCTTCGCCCCAGGCACCTCAGGCCCTGCCCCAGTCACCCGTGCTGCCCTCAGTGAGGAGGCCATTGACCTCCTCAGGTCACTCACTGTTGGGCAGTCTACCATTTTGAATGCCATCCAGGGTGTAGAAAGGCAGTTGCAACAAACCAATGCATTCCTGGAGGGCATTCATTCTGGTCAGGCGGCCCTTCATCGAGCCTTTCAAACTCTGGCCTCAGCACTGATGGCAGCCATTGCCCCTGTGTCTAGCCTCCCCCCTCCAACTTCCTCCACCCAGACCCAATCCCCTGTACCTCTGCCTATCCCAAGCATACCAGCAGACCAGCCTGCACACACCTCACCACAAAAGAAAAGGGAAGCTCAGGCAAACATAAGCAATACACATCCCACAGGCACTCACGCAAGCATCACACACATACAGACACACCAACATCCACTGCCTCCACTGTGTCCCCCTCCTCGTCATCTCCCTCCTCCCTCCCAGTCTCGTCTACACTCACTCCTGCATGCACTGCCTCTACAGCCACTACGTCCCTCACCAGCACACCCACCAGCACACCCGCTCACGTGCAGTCACCACCCCCACTACCATACACACGTCCCCTGTGTCCTCTCCCAGTGTGTCTGTGACGCCCCCCTAAGATACAAAAACGCAGGCACACACCCACCCAACAGCCATCCACCTCACAACAGCCTCCAGCGCATGCACCTGCACCCAAAGCCACCAAACGTACACCTCCTACAACCACCATCTCTTCCTTCACTCCCAAACCCCCTCCAGCTACCCATCCTAGTGTGTCCAAAAAACTTTGCCTGTCCACCCTTGACCTATTTCCCCCCCCCCACATCCAACTCATAGGTCCCGAACTAGCACCTCAGCCACAACATCTCCGGGACCAGTGGTGCCTGTAGTCAGAGGTATGTGGAGTGCACCGGCCACCAGGACAGCCAGTGTGGCACGGAGCCACAGCACTGCCAGTCCCCCCCCTGTGAAGCACCAGAAGTTGGCCAGTGCCCGGCGGGAGAGGGGGAAGACTCCAGCCACCCAAGCCCCTCCCAGGGGTCGCAGTGGGAGTGTGGACTCAGCTGTGACTCCTCCCATGGTGGGGAAGGGCCACAAAAAAAACTGCAAGTCTGGGAGGAGCAGCACGGCGGAGAAGACCGCCATCATGCCCGCTGCCCAGGAGGGCCCCGCCAGCCCCATCCTCGCTGCCCAGGAGGCCACCGCCAGCCCCATCCTCGCTGCCCAGGAGGCCACCGCCAGCCCCATCCTCGCTGCTCAGGAGGCCACCACCAGCCCCATCCTCGCTGCCCAGGAGGCCACCGACAGCCACACCCCAACTGCCCAGGAGGGCTCCGCCAGCCACAGCCCAGCTGCCCAATGAGGACCGCCAGCCCCAGCCCAGCTGGGCAATGAAGGACTGCCAACTCAAGCACCGCTAAACTGGGCACCGCCAACTCAAGCACCGGTGAACAAGGCACCGCCAACTCAAGCACCGCTGAACAGGGCACCGCCAACTCAAGCACCGCTGAACAGTGCACCGCCAACTCAAGGACCGCTGAACTGGGCACCGCCAACTCAAGCACCGCTGAACAGGGCACCGGCAACTCAAGCACCACTGAACAGGGCACCGCCAACTCAAGCACCGCTGAACAGGGCACCGCCAACTCAAGCACCGCTAGCCCATGAGCGGCAGGGGCACTGACGCAACTGGGACCGTCACGGGGTGCGTGATGCACTCTGAGCACCAGTCCCCCTCCAGAACCATGGAGAGTTCCATCCACTCCATCTGTCCTTCACAGGATGAAGCACTCTGGGCACCAGTCCCCCTCCAGAACCAGTGGAGAGTTACATCCACTCCGTCTGTCCTTCACAGGATGAAGCACTCTGGGCACCAGTCCCCCTCCAGAACCAGTGGAGACTGTTATCCACTTGAGAGACTGTGGCTTTGCACTCCCCAGGATGCAGCAGTGGGCAAGCCACCCACTGTAGAGACTTGAGAGACTGTGGCTTTGCACTCCCAGGATTTAACAGTGGGCAAACCACCCACTGTAGAGACTTGAGAGACTGTGGCTTTGCACTCCCCAGGATTGAACAGTGGGCAACCCACCCACTGTAGAGACTTGAGAGACTGCGGCTTTGCACTCCCCAGGATTGAACAGTGGGCAAACCACCCACTGTAGAAACTTGAGAGACGGTGGCTTTGCACTCCCCAGGATTGAACAGTGGCAAGCCACCCACTGTAGAGACTTGAGAGACTGTGGCTTTGCACTCCCCAGGATACATCAATGGGCATGGAGCCCCCTCGTGGATCTGGCGTCGTGCACTCATCCGGCTGAGGTGCCCCCCCTATCCTTCCCCCTGAGGTGCCTATTGTATTTCTCTCTGATGCCCCTGCATTGTTCTCTCTGTTTTGATCTGGTATCGGGTGTGGGCCTCGCCCATGCATTTTGGGCCCAGTGGTCCACGGACTATAAATGGTGCAATACCTGGACTACTATTCTTGGTGTATATTTTGTTAATAGTGTATATATGTATATTTTTGCATACTGCAGTTTAATATATTCCAATGGTTACATTCATTTCCTTTTGTCTTTGCATTCTTCCGTAGGGGTTGGGGGGTGTTACTATAATGTATAGATATGTATTAGTTTGTGTGTTATAGTGGGTGAGGGTGGGGGTGTTGTGTGTGTTCCTGTTTTTTGCCTCCCTCCTCCCCTGTGTCGTAGGTGCAGTACTCACTGTGGTCTTCGCCGCCGGCGTTGGTGCTCCTGGTACAGGAGCAGGAAGACTATTGCAGGTAGGATTTGGAGTTCCGGGTCCATGGTGTCCTGGTTCCTCGTGGAGTGTGTAGAGGTGAGCGTTTTCCCTTCGAAATTCCTGTTTCCGCCGTGTTTTTATCCACAGTGAATCCGCCCCGGAAAAGGTGGCGGATTGGTCTGTCATAATAGTGTGGGTGGTACATTGTCCTCCGCCTGTCTGTTGGCGGTGACCGCCGCGCTGTTTGTTTGTACCGCCGTGGCGGTCGGAGTGTTAAAGTGGCTGTCTTTGTTGGCGGTTTCCGCCACGGTCGTAATTGCAAAATGTTTCCCGCCAGCCTGTTGGCGGTCTTACCGCCGCTTTAACACCGACCGCCAGGGTTGTAATGACCACCTCTGTGTTTCATCAGCAATCAATTGGACCCCATTATCAGAAATCCAAACTTCTGGATAACCTTCCCTAGCAAAAATCTCAGTGTAAAATTCTATGATAACCCCCGCTGATACACACGGAACCATTTTTACCTCTGGCCACTTGGAAAAATAATCAATGAGCACTAAAGCGTAACGTGCATCAGCTGGCAGAGAATGAAACGGACTGGTAATGTCAAATCCCACTTTCTGCTAGGGAGAAGTCGGCCAGGAGACAGGTACCAGAGGTGCAGGCACCGTTCTTAAAACAATTTCTGCGTTCACACAAACATCACATTCCCTGACAACTCTGTCTACCATTGTATCTAATCCTGGCCACCAGAAACCTGGCGTACTGACAGTTTCATGGATGACATACCTGGGTGCCCCTCATGAGCTGTACTCAAAATGGTTTGCATCAAGCCTCTGGGAGGAATGCACTTCCCTTCCTTGAATTACACCTAGTTTTCCACTTCCAGTTCATCCCTTACCTTAGAAAACGGTTCTAATTCCGCCGCAACCTTACCTCTAACAGGCCAACCATCTTTCACATACCCCTTTACCTCCTGTAATACACCATCATTTTTCTCACAATCCATCCATACTTCTTCTTTGATGCTCCCAAACTCTTCAGTCATGTATCCTGACACAGTGGAGATTACTTAATTCTCCAACAGCTCACGGAATGCTTTATCCTCTTTTGTCTCATTCTGTGGAAGTCTTGACAAACAATCTGCCACCGCATTACTCTTCCCCGGCACATATTCCACCTTGAAACAATACTCTTGCAATCTTGAAACAAGTCTGGCAATATGAGCCATGGTGTTCCAACCCCCACCTGGAGAAAGAATACCCACTAAGGGTTTATGATCAGTTTGAAGAATAAAATTTGTACCCCAGATATAATCCCTAAAATGTTCTACAGCCCAGGTGCATGCTAACAACTCCTTCTCAATCACGGTGTATTTTCTCTCCGTGTTATTGAGCGTACATGAGGCAAACAAGACATTCCACTTGTCCTTACCACATCTTTGAGATAACACGCCTCCAATTCCATACATGCTCACATCCACCGTCACCACACATTGTGCCCCCACACTGAAAGGTCTCAAAGTAGGAGCCCCCACAATTTCCCTCTTAATTCTCTCAAAGGCTTCACTTTGTCTTTCCGACCACTTGTACTGGACTCCTTTCCGTTTAAGTTCCCTCAAAGGTTCCATTTTTGTGGCAAACTTTTCGATAAATTTACTATAGTACTCACATAATCCAGTAAAAGATAATAGTTTCTCCCTATTATCAGGAGCAGGAGCTTTTACAGTAGCATCCACCAAAGACTGTTTTGGAACTACACAATCACCAGATATGGTATGACCCAAATATTCCACAGATTTGGCAAAAAACCTACACTTTTTTTCCTTTAGAGTCAGCCCATTCTCCCTCAAAACCTTACACACATTTACCACATGTTCCTTGTGATCTTTTTCATCCCTGGAAAATATTATTATGTCATCTTGAAAACACTTGACATATCTATCCATGTCTTTGAACAAGTGAAACATTGCTCTTTGAAAAACTGATGCTGCAGAGGCTAAGCCAAAGGGCATCCTCTTGAATTGGAACAAGCCCTGTGGGGTGATAAAAGCTGTAAGATTTCTTGAGTCCTCAGTCAACTCTATCTGATGATATGCTGATCTTAAGTCCAAGGTGGTGAAAATGTTCGGCCCTTCTAGCAGGCTAATCACCTCGTTGATCTTAGGCAGTGGGTGACAATTCACAGTAATGTTCGCATTCACCGCCCTCAAATCCACGTATAACCTCAAAGATTTGTCAGGTTTACGGGTCAACACAATTGGAGATACCCATTCAGAGGATTCAATTTCTTCTATAACATTGTTTTCTATCATCTCTGACAATATGTGTTTTAATTCTTCTCTAACATTTATGGGCACATTCCGGAGTTTTTGCACAACGAGTTTAGCATTAGCCTTAACCTTTATCTTGTGGCTGTAATTCTCCAATTTACCTAACTTTTTGGTGAAGACTTGTGGAAACTTCGAAATAATCCATTCCTTGTTCTCCCCGCTTCCTACTGCCAAGACCGGTTCCTTACTCCTGGGGTTCAAAATTATGTTAAATTTTCCTTGATCCTTCCAACCTAAAACATTCACGTCTTTTGCTGCCACATACAACTTAATGTTAGCTCTCCTTTCTTTAAATAAGATTTCCATCTCAACAAACCCCATCACATCAATAGTTGTACCTTCAGAACTCTCAGCCACAATGTCAGGTTCATTTAAATCAGTTATGTCCCAAGTTCCTTCAAACATTCATTCAAAATAATCCTGCACAACAATCGCCCACCACGACCCCGAATCTGCCATAAGTACCAACTTTCTTCCTTCCACTAGCACCTCACACATAGGTCGTTTTTACACATTCCCATTTTTGCCATCAGCACTCTTCAGCGACAACACCGTGCCACTTTGTTCATCACCTCTCACCTCACCACCCCGTCCATCCACCTCACATTTTCTTAATATTCACACACGCCATTTTTCCTCTTGACGTGTTATTATTTTTTTTCAAATCTCTGCATACTCTGGCAAAATGCCTCACTCTACCACATTTCTTACACTCCTTGCCAATAGCAGGACACTGAGATGATGACGCTAAGTGACTGAAACTACCACACCGAAAACAAGCATATTTATCCGACTTGTCGTACCTTTCCTTTTTTCCCACAGCACTGTTACTGGCACTTAAATTACTATTAGCATTCCCTCTCACAGCACCCACAACATCCAATTCCATATTACTAGCCTTATCTGACTATTGTATTGTTTTTATCCATTTTTCTGACTGCTCAAGGGCTTTAGCAGTTGCAATGACATCTTGTAACTTAGGATCCCACATAACCCACAAATGTTCCTGAATTTTCCTGCTTTTTACATGCACAATGATTTGGTCTCTGATCATTTAATCAGTCATTGCTCCAAAATTACAATGCACAGATAAACCACGCAGTGCTGTCAAAAAATCATCAAAAGTTTCTTCTGGATGCTGTATTCTAGTGTAAAACTTGAATCTATTCAATGCAATGCTTGGTGTAGGCTTGAATCTATTTTCCAATCTCATTAATGCTTCTTTAAAAACAAAAAGCTATAGTTTTGAAAAGTAGATAAAATTGTGGATTCAGCAAGGGGTCATTTGTATAGATTCCACAAGGTTTTTTTTCTAAAAAACATAACTGCTGAAGCAAAATAATGAACAATAATAGGTAAAAACCATTTGTGACAACATTTTCATCTGTAACACCTGGTCACTGTAGTCTTTTTACAAAAGCAGTACACTGTTATGTGTGACGGACCCTCCTGGTCGCAGCGATATATGGGATTTGTAGGTTCTCCAAAAACACGCAATACTCAGAGCCAACAACTGAGCTGCACATTACAATGACTTTTCATTGTGTATCACATATAGAGCAATTCATTATGATAAAATAAAAAGAATGGGTATAAAAGAAACCAATGAGAAATGTACCCACAATACTAAGTTTCGGAGCAGTGGGTATTTGTACATCTCTGATTATGTGGTTTCTCATGCTATCATGTAATTCAGAGGGTATTTTGGAAAATGTTTTCTGTCTTGAACACTGACTTACATTTAGAAGCCACAAATGCAGAGAAACACAGTTGGTAATAACAAGTGTACTACTAGTCTGTTCCCACACATCTCCGAATAAAAGCAGTACTGTACTTCTGTGGTGGGCCTAGCACCTGCTAATCAAAACACCACAAAACGAGATCTGGACACATCATATTTGGCCCAGCAGAATTCATGCTTTTTTTTACAATGTTGGTAGCTGCAGAATGTGGGCCTGAGCTCAGTCTGCACCAACCAACCCACACATTTCTGAAAACAATACACTGAGGGGAGTCCAGGGTGGCATGATTTGTGTGGCCTAGTAGTTTTTCCTACCCAGAAGCCCTTGTAAACGTCAAACTTCAGATAAAACAGCTTTCCTTATATTTCTATGAGGGAAACGTCTGGAGGAGCCACAAATTTCCTACCACCCAGCAGTCTCCCATGTTTCCCACTGAAAATGGTACCTCACTTGTGTGTCTGGGCCTAGTGGGTCTGACACGTATGGATCAAACCTGGGTTAATTGGAGTCCCCTTTCAACAAAAACTTAGCACTAAAATAAAAAGTAAAACAAAATTAAGTTCACAAATGCAAAAGATGACGAAAAGTAAAACATTATAAAACACAATGAAGTCTTCCCCGGTGCCAGATCGGCATCAAAAAGAGCAGGGAGCGCCAACTGAATGCAAAAAATTGGCATCCCGGAGGACAGCGCCACCTACCCAGGGGCAACCCTCCCCGCATACAGAAACATATTCCCTCATGTCCAGTGGTTTTCCAACCCCCAACCCTCCGCCGGACAATTCTGCAAAAGAAATGGCTGATCTACTCCCTGCGGGGTGGAAAACAAAGGAACTATGTGGGCCTCTAGGGAAGCAATCAATGCCAAGGGGGAGCTCCTCTCATATAAATATAAAAAATGCCTGGGGTCTAGTGGTTTTCTACCACCCTTGGGGCAGATTGACCTAAAAAAGGCTGATCTGCCCCTGGGGGTGGAAACAAAGAACATGTGTGGCCAATTTGAGGGAAGTGAACAATGTCCAAAGGGCCACTCCTTGACAATCCCGGGTGGCTACTGGTTTTCTGCCACTCCTCCCCCCCAGGGGCAAATTACCCTAAAAGGTGATCATTTTGGGCCCGGGGAGCGGAAAACAAAAGACACATATGGCCAGTATGGGTGAAGTGAGCCATGCCTCTTGTCCAGTGGTTTTCCGCCCGCCACCCCCCAGACAGATCTGCCAAACAAATGGCTGATCCGCCCCAGAGGGGTGGAAAACAAAGGAACTATGTGGGCCTGCAGGGGAGTGATCAATGGACAATGAGCCTCTCCACCCACACATATATAAAGAAAATTCATTGAGTCTAGTGGTTCTATACCCTCCTTTGAGGAGGATTGGCCTAAAAAAAATTCTGGTCTGCCCCCGGGGGGGGGGGGGGGGGAGAGGGGGGTAGAACATGTAGGGCCCATTTGAGGGGAGCGAACAATGCCCAAGGGGCTGCTCGTGGACATACATTTAGAACAATCCCTGGTGGCTAGTGGTTTTCTGTCCTTCCACCCCCACCCCAGGGTGCAGATCGGCCAAACAAATGGTTGATCTGACCGCAGGGGAGCTCAAAACAAAGGACATATATGGCCAGTATGTGTGGAGTGACCCGTGCCCAAGGGTCCTCTGTCCCAACATATGTTTAGTGGCTTTCCATAACCTAACTCCCTTGGGAGGCAGATTGGCCTAAAAAAAGCTGATCTGCCCCATGGGGGGTGGAAAACAAGGAACATGTTTAGCCCATTGAGAGGAAGAAACCCTTACCTAAGGAGGTTGCTCCCCCAACATAGATATAAAAAAACATAACAACTGGCAGAGTCCCCTGATCCTCGGGGTTTGCGCACGTTCCCAACACGTCCACCACTGAACAGCTCCAAGACTCTGATAGATAAATCACAGAGGCTAAGAGAGTTCAAGAGAGGAAGAGGGGATTAGGAAGGGAAACAGCTGGGAAGGAGACCTGTAGTAAGAAAAAGGTTAGTACACACAATATGAAAATTATATCTCCTGAAATCAATACTAGACTATGATTCTAAGCATAGTCATTCTGAAAACATGAACAATCTAAGAATTAAGTTTAAAATGACTAAGTTTCAAGATGGCCGGATACCTGTAAGGGAATCAAGATGGATTAAATGAAAACTTTCTTATTCAAGTACTTCCCTTTAGATGAGAATCAGAAAAAACATTCTGACTAAATTTTAAACCAGTCATATAAATCCTTTTTTGAGAATGCATACTAGGACCATACAATATTGCATCTAGAAACTCTGATCTTCTGTGTACTCTTAAAATGTTTCAACACTAATTGTGCATATTGTAGATTTATATATATATATATATATATATAGTAAACACCATAAAAGGATTGTGCACCATGAATAACACAATATGGATTCAGGAAAACAAATCACATAACTTGTCAACTCGAATATTACATGATAAATATCTTAGAATAGTGGCATACAATAAACGAGAAAAAGGGGGGGAAAAAAGGTTAATGTGGATGGAAAAAGGAACAGGGGAAAAGAGGAGTAGGGAATACATAAGTGGATGGGAAAACAGAGAAAAAGGGGGAAGGAAAACGGGGCAAGAATCAATGGGGCAGAGGTAACAATGAAAAGAGCAGTCAATAGTGGAGAAGAAAGTAGAACAGAGAAGAAAAAGGAAAAGACGAAAAAAGAGAGGGGAAGTTAGAAGGTATCTTATCTGTATGTCCAAAGGTAGCCGGCTGACTCACTGCATCAAAGGTGGGCGCTCTCTATGCGCCTAAACCAACCTCTCTCAGGACCGCTTGGGTGAAGTGGCCTGAGGGAGACGGGTTGATATAGTTGTTGTAGGTAGGCGGAAATTATGACCAGCTGGTGGCAATCACCGTCGCGGCCCGAGGCCCGGGTCATGATTGGATGTGGCGGACGGAAGTGCGTCTGAAGTTACCGAGCCTCGATCCTGGAAGGACGTGGGCCCGGAAGAGTTGTTGAGGCCCATCCCAGTGGTGCTCCCCATGTAGTTTCCCGGCGGTCGCGGAGGGGAACCGGGGGGAAAAGGGAGGTCCCCGTTAGCCCGCCGCCTGGCAAAAGAGCCAAAAAGGAAAAAAGGCAGAGGAAAGAAGGCCAAGAACTGAGTTAAACCAGGGGGGGGGAAAGGCACGGAAACAAGGGAAAAAAAGGGGGGGAGAAGAGGCTCGGGGGGATGGAAGAAGAGAGAAGGGGAGGGGGAGGAGGGCAAAGGGAAGGAAAAGGAGGAGGGAGGAAGGGAACGGGAGGGAAAGAGTGGAAATGAAAGGGAGGGGGTAAAACTAGGAAAAAAGAGGAAAGAAGGGGAGGAAGGTAGAAAAGATGGGAGACAATCAGACCGGGAGGGAAAAAGGAGAGACGACGGGGAGGAGGAGGAGGGGAGAGAAAAAGAGAAAGGGATGGAGAGAGAGGGAGTGAAGGGGAACGGAGGGTCAAGGGGAAGGATCGGGGGGTAAAGTGAGAGGCTAAGGAGAAGGGATGCAGGATAAAGTGAAGGGAAGGCAAGCAACAGGACTAGGAAGAGGAAAGGGGGAGAGAGGAATAGGTAGAAGGAGATATGAGGAGGAGAAGAGGCATGTGCGGGGGAGAGGGCGGGGAGGGTAGAAGGACTGAATGGGTATAAAGGGTCATAGTGGAGGGTCTGATGTTTAGGTGTTTTTATTTCTTAGTCTAGCTGGATCCCTTTTTCCAGAACCAGAATTAATTTACGCACTCCCTCCTGTTCCTTTAACAGTGAGGTTCAGTCCGCCTAGGTGGCATTGCCCTACCTGGGTGGGGCTAGGTGGTGATATGATGAAGCATGACACTATATAGTGTGTGAGACCACCTAGTCCGTAAAGGAAATTCCCCTCCTCCTCTCACCAGACCCGCCACTTCACTACAATTCACCGATATCTCGCCTCTAGCTGAGGATGACGAGGGGTTCAGTGTTACAATTGATACACCACTGACCCACCCCTCGGTATATTATAAGAACCCCGCACTCCCTGTTGTGATTTTGTATTGATTTTGGGAGCTGAGTACGGTTGTGTTCTTCGCTTGCCCCCCTCTCTCCCACATTCTTTCTCATTGTGACTTGGCATACAATAAACAACATGAATTAAACTCGAGGAGAGAATCGTGCGTCTTGCCGATTCGAGTGTCACCATGTAAAATGGCAAGAAATGTCAGTACGCAATGAATATCAAAATCAAAATCATCATTAAACGAATCGCTCGTCTTTCCGATTCGTAAACCACAATGTAAATGCCAAGAAATAACAGCTCACAATGAATAACAAGATCAAAGTACAATGAAACGAATCATGCGTCTTTTGACAATTCTTAAGCCACCATGTAAATGTCAAGAAATGGTAGCGTGCAATGAACAACAAAGTTAAAACACCATAAAACGAATTGCGCATCTTGCTGATTCGCAAGTCACCCTGCAAATGTCACAAACACTCAAGCACATATTTTACACGCGCAAAGTACTCTGTCAAATCATAAAATAATTAGGCCCAAGAACAGGAGAGTTCTCGATAACGGCATCGGGAGGCCAGCCCAACCACCGTCTTACCGCCCAGATCAAGGATCTCCAAATGAAGAATGAAAGTCAGATGTCTGGAAGATCAAATAGGCCACCGGGACAGGAGCTCAGGAACTAGCTGCTGTTCTGCACCGGGACCTCTGAATAGTGAGCAATTGGAGCTGGGCTGTCTCCTTTTTATAGAGTCTTGGCCCAGCCCACAACCACACCCAGGCATGTTGCAGGGAAAGTCTCTAGAAGGCCCTAGAAAGGGACCACACCCTAACACGCTTTGAAAGCCTGCAGCAATACATTGCAAATGAACAGCATTTGTAAGCACATTAAAAATAAGTCTTCAGGATTGAACTCTGCAATGCAAAAGGTTAAACAACAACATATCAGCACAGTGCATAAATTACATTGTTTTGAGAGTGCTGGGTTTTTGCATTCTAGTCGCCAATAGAGCGCGCACTGCCCTGGTGTTGACACTTGGTGTCTAGTGATTTAAATCCCGCCCCTTGGAAGCATATTGGCATAAGAAACAGTCGAGCTGCCATGGGGGTGGCAGAAAACAAAGAACACATGCATCCCATTTACTGGGAGTGACCCTTGCCCAAAGGGCCACTCCCTGACATACACATATAACAATCCCTGGTGTATTGTGGTTTTGCGGCAGTTAATGTACTCAGGTTTCCTTGGTTGTTAGGAACATCAAATAGATGGTAATATTAAAATGAAAAAAACAAGAAACATTTATCTTCACCTCTCTGTAAGTTAGCTATAAATTAACCTTTCTCATGGATACTTTTAACCACAGTGCCCTCACCATTGGAGTGTCCCTACATGCCAGATTGCATCCTGAACATTTTTCAGCATAGACCTTGCAAACTAGTAGGGGCATAGTGTGGCTCCGCAATGATTTCACTCTGTCTGGAAGTGATGACTGGACCAGCATGAATGTGCCACCTAAGCGCATTGAACTCAGTTTCTTTCTTCCCTTTCCTTCTTCAGATTTCTTTCTAGTGTGAAAGGGAACATGTTTTCTTCTAAAACTACAGGATTTAAGCCATGTAAAGACTTTTGCAAAGCAATATCTGTGACAAGATGTGTCTCTGGTGTTGGGGATGGGCCACAATTCCAAGTTGTGCGAGGCCTGATGCACCTGGAGGCGTCCTGGGAACATAAAGCCAAGCTGTACATTGCCTAGCACCACAGGAATTTGTGTAAGGATCACTTCCACTCGATGTAAAGGACACAGACTTGTTTCTGCTCTCAAGGTCAGTCTTGCAACAGGTCGTCATAGCAGTCCAAGTCTTCTGGTAAGTCAAAATCCAAAAAGAAACACAAGACGTTTACGGGAGGCTTATCCCAGTCTAGCCACTGTTAGTGATAGACTTCACAAGTATGACAAAGTACCTCATGGTTCCATTCCTGGACCGTGACCTAGGAGTCTATTCCCCAGGTGATTGAGATGCACTCCAAAATCCTGTGTCTGTCTGCAATGCCATAACAGATTGAGGCATTTAAAGAGACCATGCTTCCAATCTTTGGCACAGTACTGGTTCCCCTCAGTGTGTCTTTGAGCCCCATGGATGTGCAAAAGCCTTCCATCAGCTTATTGAAGGTGGGCCCACCCTTAGTCCCGAATTTGCCTCCTGAACACACTTTGGGTTGAGCTCCTGCTTTGGAGCCGATTCAATGTCCTCCACTACAATACCTGCTAGTTCCTGCCACCTGGAAGCAGGCACCGACTCTGGCAATGCTGGAGGAGGATGTCATCCCATTGTTTTGTCTACTTCAAACCAAAACCATCTCAACCTCGGCTGAAGCAGTGCTGAGTTCAGTTCTTACATTCCCAGGCCCCAAACACTCTTGCCTAGCAGCCCTCTGCCCCTCTCCCCAATGCCACAACAGTTGTTCAGATCAGATAATGGTGTTGATGGAGTTCTCCCCACAATATGATGTTGACAGCTTTTATATAGGCCTATGAGAGACGAACTGGACTGAACACTTACCCTGACATGGGGGTGGGCTCTCTCTTGGCTCTTCCAAGGAAGCGTTTGCTTCATTTACTAGGGTCATTAAACAGGTGGCTGAAGTCTTAGATCTGCAATTGCCTTCCACTGAGGTAAAAAGAAAATGTCCTCAAGGAAGTGCTACAAACTGGACAATCCTCTTCTGAACCCTTACTGCTGTTCAACGAGGCCCTGACCAACATTCTTGTGAGTAAACATATAGGTGGTATGCCATCACCGACCTGCTCAAAGTGACCTTTCCTTTCTAATGTAGCACCCAACTCCTGAGAGCCTGGTAGTGCAGGCCTGCACCAGCAGAGTTAACCCCAATTATTTTCCTGCTGCCCCTAGAACGAGAGTTGAAAACAAATGAGGCATTTGGGAAAATAATGTTTTCTTCCACTAGCCTTGTTCGCAGGCCAGTCAACACCAGCTGTCTACTGGGAAGGTACTCCCATGGTTTATGAGACATGGTTGCTGAGATTTCACCAGCAGTGCAAGAAGGATTTTGCATCAATTTAGCACAGACCATTCAAGGTGGCCAAAATGAGGATAAGTATGTTCTCTGGTTAGGCATGGGCACGACTGACTGCCTAGGCAGAGAGATTAGGACTAGCATGGAGCTCTGGTGCCACATGTAGATGAGATCCAAGGGCTTCTTGGGTGATGTTCAGACATTACTCATGGATGTGCCTTTTGATGGGTCTCTCCTCTTTCGTGAGTAGGCTGACTCTGCCTTCAGAGCTTCAACGGGAGTAGAGTTCCTGCACGATTCCCAAGGTTTTTCCAAACCCAGAGGGCACTATCCCAAGTAGTCTTATTAGGCATTGCTAGGGCTTTCACCTTCAGACAGCATCAAGACCCACCACCCCAACAACAGGCACACCATTAATTTCTAGTTAGGGAATCCGGCAGACAGCATCCAGGCTGGCAGAGGCAGTGACCCTCTCAGTCCCCAGTGCCTCCAGCATTAGCCTTCAAGCTGCTGTAGTTTGCCTTTATTGGTGCAGGACTATCATTTTGGAGGCTAGATTACTAATTTTCTCCACGTGTGGCACATTATAACATCTGACAAGTGGGTCCTAAAGATAGTCCAACAGGGCTTCTCCCTGCTATTCCTTTCTGCCCTGCCGCCTCTTCCACCTAAATCAGAGTCATTATCAGAGGAACATTTGTCCATATTGCTGCAAGAAGTTCAAGCTATTTTGAAAAAAGCAGCCATAGAGAGAGTCCCTGCCTCAGAAATTAGAACTGTGTGTTAATCCTGTTACTTCCTAGTGCCAAAAAAGGGTGGAGACCCTCAACCCTCTAATAGATCTTTGGGTTTTCAATGTCTAAATGGTAGTGTTGGACGCGCATGACATCTATCTCCAGGTGAATGACACAAAATCAGATTGAAAATATTGTATGCTATGAATATTGTGTGAAAATATTGTGACTACAAAAATATCATGTATCAGAATATCCAAGGCAAGAATATTTTTTGTTGCATAATATCACTAAGAGTATTTGTTTATAATGTTGGTTACTTTAATTTTAATATAGTTGTAATAATTATAGTTTTTGGATCAATGTACTGTGCATTATTCAATATATTTAATATTTTAATTGTAGTTGTTAGTACTATTAGTATAAATGTTATTAATTTTTAAGTTACTGGTTGGCAGTTACATTTTTTAATTTTACATTTTATTAGTAATGTATTCGTTGATGGGTTTATGTAGAACTAGGGTGGAAAGTTAATTGAATTGCAATTAATTTAAATTTAATGTTGATTCATTTTTGTGTTCTAAAGTAAATGTTTCCTTGAATAACTATCATGCACATTTTGTAGTTTAATTGGTATTATATGTATTTAAGAGTAATTTCTTAATTTTAAAGTGTATTTATCTTGTTATATTATTATTAATTCATATATCAATAGTGGGTTGTTGGGGCTTTAGGGGAATATCGTGGGAAGCCAATTACATCCATTTAAAATTTAAATTGAATGGTAATTTGTTATTGGAAAATAAGCATGTCATTGATTAATAATTATATAAATCCTTTATTTCTTATGTTATGCTTTTAAGGTTTAATTTCTTAATTTTTGTTTTACATTTTTGTTAAATATTTATATTTAGGTAGCTGATTGTTGGTTTTTCGGGGTAATAAGATGAGGAGTTATTGTAGTTATAGGTGGTCATTACAACCCTGGCGGACGGTGTTAAAGCGGCGGTAAGACCGCCAACAGGCCGGCGGTAAAAAATTTGCAATTACGACCGTGGCGGAAACCGCCAACAAAGACAGCCACTTTAACACTCCGACCGCCACGGTGGTACTGACAAACAGCTTGGCGGTCACCGCCAACAGGCAGGCGGGAGACAATGTACCGCCCACACAATTATGACAGGCCAATCCGCCACCTTTTCCGGGGTGGATTCACACGGATAAAAACACGGCGGAAACAGGCATTTCGAAGGGAAAACGCTCACCTCTACACACTCCACGAGGAAGGAGGGCACCATGGAGCCGGAACTCCATATTCTTCCTGCGATAGTCTTCCTGCTCCTGTACCAGGAGCACCAACGCCGGCGGCGAAGACCACGGTGAGTACTGCACCTACGACATAGGGGAGGGGGAGGCAAAAAACGGACACAAACACGCAACACCCCTGCCCTCACCCACTACAACACACACACCAATGCATATCCAAACATTACAGTAACACCCCCCAACCCCCCGGAAGAATGCAAAGACAAAAGGAAATGAGTGTAACCATTGTATAATATCAAAATAGAGTAAACAAAAATATACATAAACACACTATTAACAAAATATACACCACGAATAGTAGTCCAGGTAATACACCATTCATAGTCCGTGGACCACTGGGCCCAAAATGCATGGGCGAGGCCCACACAAGATACCCAAACATGATGGAGAGAACACTGCAGGGGCATCAGATAGAAATACAATAGGCACCTCAGGGGGAAGGGAAGAGGGGCACCTCAGCCGGATGAGTGCACAACGCCAGATCCACGAGGGGGCTCCATGCCCATTGATGTATCCTGGGGAGTGCAAAGCCACAGTCTTTCAAGTCTCTACAGTGGGTGGTTTGCCCACTGCTTTATCCTGGGGAGTGCAAAGCCACAGTCTCTCACGTCTCTACAGTGGGTGGTTTGCCCACTGCTTTATCCTGGGGAGTGCAAAGCCACAGTCTCTCAAGTCTCTCCAGTGGGTGGTTTGCCCACTGTACCATCCTGGGGAGTGCAAAGCCACATTCTCTCAAGTCTCTCCAGTGGGTGGTTTGCCCACTGTACCATCCTGGGGAGTGCAAAGCCACAGTCTCTCAAGTCTCTCCAGTGGGTGGTTTGCCCACTGTACCATCCTGGGGAGTGCAAAGCCACAGTCTCTCATGTCTCTCCAGTGGGTGGTTTGCCCACTATACCATCCTGGGGAGTGCAAAGCCACAGTCTCTCAAGTCTCTACAGTGGGTGGTTTGCCCACTGCTTTATCCTGGGGAGTTCAAAGCCACAGTCTCTCAAGTGGATAACAGTCTCCACTAGTTCTGGAGGGGGCCTGGTGCCCAGAGTGCTTCATCCTGCCAAGGTCAGAGATAGTGGATGAATGTCTCCACTGGCCCTGAGGGGGACTGGTGCCCAGAGTGCTTCATCCTGCCAAGGACAGAGGTAGTGGATGCATGTCTCCACTGGTTCTGGAGGGGGACTGGTGCCCAGAGTGCTTCATCCTGTGCAGGACAGACGGAGTGGATGCATGTCTCCACTGGTTCTGGAGGGGGACTGGTGCCCAGAGTGCTTTATCCTGTGCAGGACAGACGGAGTAGATGCATGTCTCCACTGGTTCTGGAGGGGGACTAGTGCCCAGAGTGCATCACTCACCCCGTGGTGGTCCATGTTGCGTCACTGACTCTGCCGCTCATGGGCTAGCGGTGCTTGAGTTAGCGGTCCTTGCCCTGTTCAGCGGTCCTTGCCCTGTTCAGCGGTGCTTGCCCTGTTCAGCGGTGCTTGACATGGCGTCCTTGCCCTGTTCAGCAGTGCTTGACATGGCGGTCCTTGCCCTGTTCAGCGGTGCTTGACATGGCGGTGCTTGCCCTGTTCAGCGGTCCTTGCCCTGTTCAGCGGTCCTGTGGCTGGCGGGGTCCTCCTGGACAGCTGGGCTGTGGCTGGCGGGGTCCTCCTGGTCAGCTGGGCTGTGGCTGGCAGGGTCCTCCTGGACAGCTGGGCTGTGGCTGGTGGGGTCCTCCTGGGCAGCCGGGCTGTGGCTGGCGGGGTCCTCCTGGGCAGCGATGAGGGGAATGGCGGTGGCCTCCTGGACAGCGACGATGGAGCTGGCCTCCTGGCCAGCGGGGATAATGGCGGTCATCTACGTCGTGCTGCTCCTCCCAGACTTTGCGGCTTTCTTCTGCCCCTTCCCCACCTTGGGAGGATTCACCGCCGGGCACTGGCCAACTTCTGGTGCTTCACAGGGGGGGACTGGCTGTGCTCTGGCTCCGTGATACACTGGCTGGCCTGGTGGCCGGTGCACTACACATACCTGTCACAACAGGCACCACAGGTCCCGGTGATTTTGTGGCTGAGGTGCTAGTAGGTGACCTATGAGTTGGACGGGGGGTGGTGGGAAATAAGATAAGGGTGGACATGAAAAGTTGTTTGGATACACTGGGACGGGTAGCTGGAGGGGGTTTGGGAGTGGAGGAAGAGGTGGTGGTTGTAGGAGGTGTAAGTTTAGTGGATTTGGGTGCAGGTGCATGCGCTGGAGGCTGTCGTGAGGTGGATGGCTGTTGGGTGGGTGTGTGGCTGCGTTTGTGCATCTTGGGAGGGGGCATCACAGACACACTGGGAGAGGACACAGGGGACGTGTGAATGGTAGTGGGGCTGCTGAGTGCACGTGAGCGGGTGTGGTGGTGGGTGTGCTGGTGCGGGACGTAGTGGCTGTAGTGGTAGTGCATGCAGGTGTGAGTGTAGACGAGACTGGGAGGGAGGAGGGAGACGACGAGGAGGGGGACACAGTGGAGGCAGTGGATGTTGGTGTGTCTGTATGTGTGTGATGCTTGTGTGAGTGCCTGTGGGATGTGTGGTGCTTACGTTTGCCTGAGCTTCCCTTGTGTGGTGAGGTGTGTGCAGGCTGGTCTGATGGTGTGCTTGGGATAGGCAGAGGTACAGGGGATTGGGTCTGGGTGGAGGAAGTTGGAGGGGGGAAGCTAGACACAGGGACAATGGCTACCATCAGTGCTGAGGCCAGAGTTTGAACGGTTCGATGAAGAGCAGCCTGACCAGAATGAATGCCCTCCAGGAATGCATTTGTGTGTTGCAGCTGCCTTTCTACACCCTGGATGGCATTCAAAATGGTAGACTGCCCAACAGTGAGTGATCTGAGGAGGTCAATGGCCTCCTCACTGAGGGTAGCAGAGGTGACTGGGGCAGGGCCTGAGGTGACTGGGGCGAAGGAGATGCCCACCCTCCTGGGTGAGCGGGCACGGGGCAAAGGCTGAGGCGCTGCTGGGAGGGCGGTGCTGGTAGGGGGGGGTGGCGGCTGTACCTGTTGAAGTGGGGGGCACAGATGTTGCCGCCACCACAAGGGAGCTCCCATCGGAGGACGAGTCCGTGTCGCTGGTTGCAGATCCTGTGACCGCCGTGGTGCTCCCCTCACCCTCAGTCCCACTGGTGTATTCCGAGTCCGTAGTGTGGGCCTCCATGCCCATGTGGGATGCAGCTCCCTCGTGCTCCGGTGCCACTGCTCCTCCGCCTGATGATGCTAATGCACACAAGAACAGGGAGACCGCAAAAAAAGGGAGGGGAAACAGAAGAAAGACAGGTTGAGTGCATGGCTTACGGCTACCGTTGGCGGACAAGACAGACACAGCAGCCCCCTGCACTACGTCGCGCTCTTGGGCTCTACAGTGCAATTCCTGGGAAATGGCCTACAAGGCTATGGACGAGATCTGCACACAGATGACACAGGTGCATGAATAGCTGTACTTGGCACTCTACAGAGGTGGGGTGGGGGGCCACAGGGCCATGCCTTACGAAGGGGCCTAGCCTACTGAACTCACCCTGGCCTAGGGAAACCCACAGCCCTCCTCCCCCACCCAGACCCCTACACTGCGCGCAAAGTCAGCTGAATGAGAGTGTACTCACCCCTTTGTGTCTGCTGTGATGCCCTCAAGCGCCCATCCAACTCAGGGTAGGCCACCGCCAGGATCCGGAACATCAGGGGGGTCATGGTTCAACGGGCACCCCTCCCACGTTGGGAGGCCATCCCCAGCTGAGCCTCCGCCATCTTCTTGCTCCAGCGGCGAATGTCCTCCCATCTCTTCCGGCAGTGGGTGCTCCGTCTGTGGTGAACCCCCAGGGTCCGGACATCCTTGGCGATGGCACG
Source organism: Pleurodeles waltl (assembly GCF_031143425.1). Taxonomy (NCBI): domain Eukaryota; kingdom Metazoa; phylum Chordata; class Amphibia; order Caudata; family Salamandridae; genus Pleurodeles; species Pleurodeles waltl. The sequence goes on from NC_090443.1 coordinate 334,483,056, forward strand.
CCAAATATCCTTCTTCTGGTGGGCTCTGACCTACATGAAATGTACAGGGGAAGAAGAGAAGTCATTACCAACTGCACCGTCAAAGTGAGTGGCCCCCATCCCTACCCTTGCCATGTGGCACATGCACCCACCGTCTTTCATGCACTCAAGACTCTGCCCCCTTCCTTCTTACAACCAGCCCTCTCCACACAGGCATAGCCCATACAACATGCTCCCTGTGTACTTACCTGTTGGTCTGGAGGACCGTAGAGTAGCGTGTACTGGGGGAGGACCCCGTCGACTAGCTTCTCCAACTCCTCCGATGTGAAGGCAGAGGCCGTTTCCCCAGACGCACGAGCCATTGTCTCTTCCAGACCGAGGTCACAGCAGCACTTGCAGTGTAGGTCCTCTCCTGTCGAAGATCAGGTATCGAGTGATTCAACAGATAGAAAATGGCGGTCACGTCCGCGGCGATCACGTCCGCGGCGGTGCGTACCATCACCGCCGGCGTACATCGTCATTGGCTCCTGGGACCCATAGGGTCCAATGTTAAACAATGCAGCATTGCGCCGCAGTCTTCGACCGCCTACCGCGACGGTGTACAACGCCAGCGCAGTTACCTCACATCCCATTGTCCCGCTTTAGAGGTCAGACAGCCGCCATTTCAGGGGCCCACATGGCCTAATTACCAACTGTGTCACACATACCTAGGCCTACTCTCAACACACATACAGGCCAGATTTTGGGTATGAATCGTGTTCTGTGTAAACTCTGGGTACATACCTCTGAGTTGTTTGACTCTGTGGTCGCTGTTGTCCTTCATAGGCACTGTCCGCTGGGACATGTGAGGAGATGGCGGAATCCTCCGGTGTACCGACCGCTGGTGGACCTGTCCACAATGGAGGAAAGAAATTTGATCATCACTACAGGTTTGACCGTGCCACAATCCAGGAACTGTGTACCCAGTTGGAGCCAGACCTGATGTCAGCAATCCGACATCCCACAGGAAGCCCCCTCAATTGCAGGTGCTGTTAGTACTCCATTTCCTTGCAAGTGGGTCATTTCAAACAACTGTGGCCATGGCATCAGGGATGTCCCAGCCTATGTTTTCCAACGTATTGTCCAGAGTGTTGTCTGCCCTGCGTAAAACATATGCGCAGCTAAATCGTGTTCCCTCAGGTGGAGGACTTGCCTACAGTGAAAGGTGACTTCTGTGCCCTTGGACATATCCCCAACATCATAGGTGCCATTGATGGGACCCATGTGGTTTTGCCCCCCCCCCCCACAGGCGTGAACAGGTGTACAGGAACCGGAAGAGTTATCATTCGATGAATGTACAGATGGTATGTTTAGCCGACCAGTACATCTGCCATGTGAATGCCATGTTCCCTGGCTCAGTGCATGACGCCTAATCATGCGGAATAGCAGCATCCCTTATGTCATGGGTCAACTACAGAGGCACCGGGTGTGGTTATTAGGTGACTCTGGTTACCCCAACCTGTCATGGCTACTGACCCCAGTGAGGAATCCCAGGACCAGGGTAGAGGAACGCTACAATGAGGCCCATGGGCGGACTAGGAGGGCGATCGAACGCACCTTCGGCATCCTGAAGGCCAGGTTTAGGTTCCTCCATATGACAGGTGGATCCCTATTCTACTCACCAAAGAAGGTGTGCCAGATCATCGTGGCCTGCTGTATGCTTCATAACTTGGCTTTGCGACAACAGGTGCCTTTTCTGCAGGAGGATGGTCCAGATGGCGGTGTTGTGGCAGCTGTGGAGCCTGTGGACAGTGATGAGGAGGAAGCAGAGGAAGAAGACATTGACAACAGGGACTCAGTCATCCAGCAATATTTCCAGTGAAACACAGGTGAGAATACATTCCTGCCTACTACAAGTACTTTTACACTTCTACCTCTTTCCTGTCTGTCGATTTCACACAGTGTATGGTCACTGAGTTGTCACTTTCCCTTACGGTTTCACAGGTGTGAGTCCCAACATGTGTCATCTGCTTAGATTCCTCATGGACTAGAGCTGTGTGACATAGGTATGTTGACATTACATTTGAATGAACATTTTGCCACTGTAATTGCTAATACACTATTTCGAAATCACAGACAGACTCCAAATTGTTTTGTGCTTTAAGTGTGTTTATTGAAGTGCTCACAATTGGAGGGGGTAGTGAAATGGTGAGGGGTGATGGCGGAGGAGTGTCCATGGCAGAGTTCAGTCTATTAGTCTCACAGGTGCATTGCCCATATGGGCATAGGAAGTGGAGCTGGGGCAGTTCCAATATGGACAGGGTGACAAAGTGGGACAGTGGGTTGACAATCAGGGTGGTCTCATTTCTTGGCGGGGGTCTTGGCATCGTGCTCTGGCTTGTTCCTGGATCTCAGGGACCGCTTGCGGGGTGGTTCTCCATCTGCAGAGAGAGGGGTGCTGGTGTGGTGGTCCTGTGGCGGTGCCTCCTGTCCTCTAGCGCCGGCGGAGGTGGTGGGCAGTTCATTGTCCATGCTACTGTCAGGGGCCCCTTGTAGTGCCACAGTGTCCCTCCTGGTGTTGAGTATTTCCTTCAGCACCCCTACGATGGTGCCCAGGGCGGAGCTGATGGTTCTGAGTTCCTCCCTGAAGCCCAAATACTGTTCCTCCTGCATGCGCTGGGTCTCCTGAGACTTGGCCAGTACCGTTGCCATCGTCTCCTGGGAGTGGTGGTATGCTCCCATGATGGAGGAGAGGGCCATTGTGGAGAGTGGGTTCCCTTGGCCTGTCTGCCCCCTGTTGCACAGCAGCCCTCCCAGTTCCCCTGTGTTCCTGGGCCTCCGTCCCCTGGACCGTGTGCCCACTACCACTGCCCCCAGGTCCCTGTTGTTGTTGGGGTGGTGGGTTATCCTGGGTTCCCTGTAGTGGTGGACACACAGCTGATTGACGTGTCCTGGGGACGGAGGTATGGGCCCGCTGGGTGGGTGCTGTGCTGCTGTTACCAGAGGGGGGTAGGTCTGTGGTGGCCAGTGCCTGTGTGAGGGGAACCGACTGTCCCGAGGCCCACGATGGTCGGGCTGGTCATCTAGATCCAGTTGGACAGAGCTGCTGTCATCACTGTGGGCCTCTTCTGTGGGTGGGGTGGAGATGTCTGGACCCTCCTGCCTGGTGACGTTGGGTAGTGGTCCTGCAGGGGTGTAAAAGCATGACTATTGCATCTGTGTATGTCATGGTGTGCAATGGGTGGGTGACCGTGTACCCCAGTGCTTGCATTCCTGTGTGGGGGCTTGTGTGATGGTGGTTTAGGGGGGTGTTTGGATATGTGCAGGTCGCATGCATTGGTGATGGGTGTGCATGCGTTGTTAATGCATGCAGGGCTTGGTGTTGGGATGTGTGGTTTGTGTTATTGGTACATTTGTGAGGAGTTGGAGTGATAGGGGTGGGGCGAGGGTGGGGGTATGTGATAGCATGCAGGTAGGGTGGGGGATGTAATAGTAAAGCTTTGACTTACCAGAGTCCATTCTTCCACCGATTCCTGCGAGGCCCTCAGAATGCAGAATCGCCAAGACCTGCTCCTCCCATGTTGTTAGATGTGGGTGAGGAGGTGGGGGTCCGCCGCCAGTCCGCTGAACCGCCTGGTGGTGTCTTGAGACCACAGAACGCACCTTCCCCCGTAGGTCGTTCCACCTCTTCCTGATGTCGTCCCGATTTCTTGGGTGTTGTCCCACTGCGTTGACCCTGTTGACTATTCTTCTCCATAGCTCCATCTTCCTTGCAATTGAGGTGTGCTGCACCTGTGCTCCAAATAGCTGTGGCTCTACCCGGACGATTCCCTCCACCATGACCCTGAGCTCCTCCTCCAAGAACCTGGGGTGTCTTTGCCGTGCCATGGGGTGGCGTAGGTGATGTGTGGGGTGGTGTGTGTGGTGATAAGTGTGGTGATATGTAGTGGGGTGTGGTGTTTTGTGCGTGGAAGTTGTGTGGGTGATGCTGTTGTGTGCCTGTGGCTGCTAGTTTGTGGATGCTGGTGTCTCTCTCTGGCCCTCTCTCTGTAATAGTGATCGTAGGGGTTTGTGGGTGATGTGGGTGTGTGTTTTATATTGTATTGGGTGTGTGGGAGTGGTGTGTGTATGTGTCTCAGGTGTGTGTATTTCGAATTGTCCAATGTGGCGGTGTTTTGTAGAAGTGTTTGTATTTTGAGCACAGTGGTGTGTACCGCCAATGGAATACCGCGGTTGAAAGACCGCCGCGTGGATTCGTGGGTCGTGATAGCGTGGGCGTATTTCTGTTGGTGTGACGGTGGAGGATTTGTTTTCGTCAGTTTATCACTGACCTTTGGTGTGGCGGACTTGTGTGGGTGTCTGAATTTTGTCGGATTTCGAGTTGTGGGTCATAATAGCTGTGGCGGAATTCCGCTGCTGCAGCGGTGTGTTGGCGGTCTTCTGCACGGCGGTAAGCGGCTTTTACCGCCAATGTTGTAATGACCCCCATAATGTTTGTATTTAATTGTTCATAATATTTATTTGAGCAATTTATAATCATGTATATTTTTAATGGTTCACTTATTAAGTTACTATTTGTTTTATTTTAAATATTCATAAATGTATTGTCAGATGTTTTTATTAATAATGTTTGTAATTTTTTTAGTGTTATTTGTTGTGTTTACGTAATATTCAAGTCAAGTCAAATTTTACTTTATTCGATTTAACACAGTAAATGATGAAAGTCTATAAAGTAAACAATTCATTAAAGTAATATTTTAAATTAAATATTGCATTGTTTATTTTTATGGATTTTTTTGTTCTTAAATTATATATAATTAGTTTTTTGTGTAATCTGATTTAATAATTTTCTGTTGCTATGTTTTACATTTTTTTGTAAAAGAATGGTTTGGAGTTGCAATGTAATATGTAATCGCTCCATGCTACAACACGTTTCCTGCAGTTACATAGACTGGGGTACGAATAGTAAATCTAACTCCTCTGAAGTCCAACTTGTTTCCTAATGCTACTTAGAATGTAGTGGGAATAGTAACTCCAACCACTGTGGGTTCCAACACTCCTCCTAATGTTCGTTAAACCGGAAGTATATTCATTATTTTGTGCATTGTACTTTGTATTTTGAATATTATATTATTTTTAGAAAAATGCATTTTTATTATTTGCCTAGTGACCCATTCTGCACTGACATTGTAACTTAAAACTAATCAATGTGGGTTGCGTGTTTTGTTGTTCCTATACACACTGTCCTCTCTGCTTTGTATATCACTGTGTGAGCAACTATGAGCATCAAGCACTTAAGAGGAAGCAGTAAATGTCCTGTATAACTGCAATGTGTGTGTTTTTTCTCTTGTGCACTTGTCCTCAATTTCAGTGACACAGAATTGTTGTGATTCACGTATTCATTTTGTCTTGATTTTTGAACCATTTTACATTTTACCACATGGGACCATTGTTCTTTATGTGTAACTTACCACTAGTGCCAGGTGGGTTTTAAGATGGGCAGCCCCTTTTTCTGTATAATTCGTCTATATTTTAGTAACCATGTTCTGTCAGAAAACCTGATTGGTGTATGTATCCCCGTTGGGCAGACCAATAGGATATACCTGCGGTTCAAGGTGGGCTATGAGCATTTTCAGTTTGCCATGCTCCCTTTCAGCCTCACTAGTGCCCCTCAGGTGTTCAAGAAGGTGATGGCGGTGGTCTCAGTGTATCTTCGGAGATTGGAGGTACCAATCTTCCCCTACCTCGATGGCTGACTGTTGAAGGTGGGCTTGCAACAGTCAGTCATGAAGCACCTCCAGATGACTGCAAATCTCCTTACATTGTTGGGGTTCATGATCAATGTGTCTCATTGACCATGCCCCATGGCATTTGCAGGCTTTCTGATGGCCAATGGGCCCAGCACCAAAGGAACCTGTTGGATTCCATCCAGGTTTTGGAGGAGATTAGATAAGATCTGCTGTGGTGGCTTTTAGACTGCCATTGAACCAGTGGCTGATCTCACTCCCCCTACCCCAACCAGCGTTCTTGCCCTCCGTCATAGGGAAGATGGTTCAAGTCCCCTGAACAATACTATCTTTGGGGTCCTAGGCTCTGTGCCCAGAGGCCCTTGGCCACTGGATCTTGCTGAATAGTTAGAGCATCTCCCTGATCGTACAATACCTGTTGGGATCTTTAAATGCCAGGGTGAATAAACTCAAGAAATGATGTCGTTGCAGGGCTTCTTCCACTAATTGGGAGAGCCTAGGTATGATCTCTTCAACACTGCCAAGAATACCAGTGTAACCACTTCCCTGCTCTGGAGTTCCCAAGAAGGCTTGCTCTGTGAGAGGCTTTTCACTTAGTGTGGAGCACGAGACTCCTGTATGCCTTCCCACAGCTGCCTCTCCTAACCTAGGTTCTAAAAAACATGACTGACTGGGACTAAGTCATCCTGGTGGCATCAGATTGGGCCAGGACAGAGTGTACCCGGAACCTCTGGGCAAGAGCATCTGTTCCTCGGTAAGCCTCAAATTATACAAACTATATTTTGTTGTTAAGTTGGTCCTTTATTCTTCAGGCATACCCCTTTTGAGCTGCTGCAAGCTGTCTCCTATGTCTGCTTCCCCTGAAAACAGTCTTCTAATCGCTCACTGTGTGAGTGAGCTTCAAGCTCTGGCAATCCAGCTGCCTTACACCACCTTCTTTTTGTACAGACTGGTGCTGGGACTATAGTGGCCTTTCTACTGAAAGATGTAACTTCTTTTCACATTGGACAATCCATTGCTCTTCTGATGTTCTTTACCCCACCTCATCCCTCCAGGGAGGAAAGAGACTCCAGTGTTTGAACTGCAAAAGACCCTCAGCTTTTACACCATCTCTCCAGGGCACCAAAATGAAAAGCAATGCAGAAATTGACTTTGTCCAGGTGGATATTCCTCTGCATAAAGATCTTCTACACAATGGCTGAGAAGCCTCCAGAAGGGTTGAGGGCCTATTTCACCAGAACCCTGGCTGCTACCATACCATTAGCTTGCAGAGTGCCTGCCTTGGATATTGGTCAGGGTGCAACGTGAGCATTAATGCACACATTCACAAAGCACTACTACCTTGACAACCAGGTCCGATTGGAGGCGCATTTTGGCCACTCTGTCCTGCTGGACTCTTGCATCTGAGTCATTCCACCGATTCACCTCCAGGAAAGCACTCCTTTGATGCCTATTCTAAAATAAACTGACATCAGTGCCCTTTGATGGTGTACATATGCGGTTCAAGTCCTCCCTTCTGTGGTAGAGTGGAGTCGACATTGAGCAGCACAGTGTCACCAACTGGCATGCAGGGGCTGTGCTGAAAAATCTTTCAGATCCAAATCTGGTGCCTGAAGATAATTTTAAGGTGATAAACTTTAGCTAGATGGAGTGTCTACCATAAAGAGTGTTCCTGAAGGTAAGTAAATTGTTATTTTATGTCTCACCTATCAGACAGCTAAAGCTGACTGTTTGTGAAAGACCTATGGTGGGCTTACCGAAAACATACAATGGAGTTATATCCCTTACATTGCTTACCATTAGTAGGAATTATTATCACCATCATGTATTTGCTTCTTATTAGATGGCTTGCCTTCCTCTTTTTGTGTTTGTCCTTTTCTGGGAGCAGAGACTATTTACCACCCTTTTAATTGGCTGAATTGTATCCGTCTGCTGCTGACTTTTAGGGAACTGCTTTTTCTTTATAATTGTAGTGGATCCTATTTAGTTTTATTGGGAATCAGGAGCTAGCTTAGCCTTCTGGCTTGAAAGCCTATGCCTCAGTCACCTAGTTACTTTTAACCTACTTAGCCTGCTCTGTTTTAGAGCATTTATTTAATTATTTCTTCCAAGATGGCTGCTATGTTTACAGTTAGGAAGATGTTTTGATTTCACGTTATCAGTGCCACTCTGTGTAGGCGTCACTATCAGCGTCAAAGACAAATGATAGACGTAGGTATTCACATCATGTCCCTTTCCCTCTTACGTGTGTCAGGAACATAATGAACTTTTGGAAAGAATTGTTTATGTAATTGCTACCCCAAGAATGCCTTCTTATCTATTGTTTTGGAACATACCTGTGTCAGGGGTCCTACAAGACTCACGCAGACAAGGTTTTCTGAGGGATTCCTACAAGATGCCATCAATGCTATCTATGCTACACATCGCCTTGATGCAGACTCTGCCTTTGTGTCCCTATGGAGTCTGATCTAGAGACCTCATTCCAAGATAATGAGGGTTGGGGGCCCTTCTCATGGACTTGGTACTGGCAGATTAGGATAATCACACCTAGCTCTCTTTAGGTTAGAGATTAGGTTCATCACGCTAGGGTATTAGGCCCTATTCACATCTCATGTTATTGCAAGATGGTGGGGGCCTTTATATTCATGACTCTCGTTTTTACAATTCTGTTTCTTGCATCGTTCATTATCCTAATCATTGCAGCCCATGCAATTTACAATAGATTGCAGTCTTGTTAATAAAACCGAAAAGTTTACTGCATCTCCTTCACTGCCTGAGTGTGACTGAGACTCATTGCTCATGTAAGAAAAGGGTACTCTCCGTTTAACCATTACTCCCCTGAGATTTTTCACTCTTGAGTTCATGCGTAAAGGCTGCCACGAATCCCCTTGTACTGTTTGGGTTTTTGGTGAGGTACTGCTCGTGAGCCGGGAGGGTTGGGCTGACAATTGCGACTTGATGTAGGATTGGGCTAGTCGGGTACAAACGAAAGTGCTGTCATCCCTAAACCAGCAGCCTTGGCTAGAGCAAGAGTCCAACTACGACATAATTAAGCACTCCATGAGAGTGTACATAAGTTTTCCAGCTCTCTTTGTTGTCTGCCTGTCCCCCTGCCAAAAACCCATTCACCAGGCTCCATTTTGCTCTCTCCCTTGTATCTGTCAACATCAGGAGAGTGTGCGCTCTACGGGTGCCGTAATGCAAAAAGCCAATCCTCTTGTAATGTAATAAGTCATGCTTTGTGTGCAGATGCAGTACGTTAACCTTTTGCATTGCAGAGATTTATCCTGCAAAGTCTTTAATACTGTTTGCAATGTATTGCTCATTTTCAAGGCTTTGCTGCAGGACTGCAGGGTGTGGTCCTTATTCTGAGCCCTTCTAGAATCCCTTCCTGCAGTCAGACTGGGTGTGGCATGTGGGCGGGGCTTGAGTCCATTTAAGGGACCCAGCCCAGCTCCACTTGCTCACTATTCAGAGGTCCTGTTGCAGAGAAGCAGCATTTTCCTGAGCTCCTGTGCCAAAGGCCTACCTAGCCTTTTCCAACCCCCTGTCTTCATTATCTTGGTGATCCTCCAGCAGGGCGGTAAGACGGAGGTCGGGTTAGGCCCCCGACTCCGTTATCAAGCATATTGGAGTTTTGGGCGTTTTGTTTTGATTGCGTGTGCGATTCATTTCTGACATTTAACTCTTGCAGTTCGGATCAGCAGAACGCGCAATCGTAATTTTGGCATTTAAACTTTGATGTTCGAATCGGCAGCAGTGTGCGCAATTCATTTCTGGCATTTAACTCTTGTCATTCAGATCGGCAGAACGTGCAATCGTAATTTTGGCATTTAAACTTTGATGTTCGAATCAGCAGCAGTGTGCGCGATTCATTCCTGGCATTTAACTCTTGCAGTTCAGATCGGCAGAACACGCGATCGTAATCTTGGTATTTAAACTTTGATGTTCGAATCGGCAGCAGTGTACGCGATTCATTCCTGGCTTTTAACTCTTGCAGTTCAGATCGGCAGAACGCGCGAATGTAATCTTGGCATTGAAACCTTGATGTTCGAATCGGCAGCAGTGTGCGCAATTCATTCCTGTCATTTAACTCTTGCAGTTCAGATCGGCAGACGCGCAATCGTAATCTTGGCATTGAAACCTTGATGTACGAATCGGCAGCAGTGTGCGCGATTCATTCCTGGCATTTCACTCTTGCAGTTCAGATCGGCAGAACGCGCATTCGTAATCTTGGCATTTAAACTTTGATGTTCGAATCGGCAGCAGTGTGCGCTATTCATTCCTGGCATTTAACTCTTGCAGTTCAGATCGGCAGTGTGTGCGATCATTCCCTGGCATTAAAACATTGATGGTTGAATTGGCAACAGTGTGCGCGATTCATTCTTGGCCATTAACCTTTGTAGATTAGATCACAGAGTGTGCGATCATTTCTAGGCATTGAAATCTTGAGGCACAGTTTTTGTATTAAAGTGATTAATAATTTCTAGTCAATTGAATTCTGAAATTTAAGACAGAGTGTTATTCCATGTTCAGAGTATTTTTTAAACCAAGATCAAACAGAGTGTTAATCAATGTTCAGAGTATATTTGAAACCCAAATTCAACAGAGTGTTATTCAATGTTTATAGTATTCTTGAAATCCAGATTTAACATAGTGTTATTCAATGTTCATAGTATACTTGAAGCACAAATTCAACAGAGTGTTATTCAATGTTCATAGTATTCTTGAAATCCAGATTCAACACAGTGTTATTCAATGTTCGTAGTATTCTTGAAACCCAGTTTCAACAGAGTGTTACTCAATATTTATGTTATAGAGAAGTTCTTGATCATTCATGTTATCAGTATATAAATATTAGAAACAAAGTTTATGAAAGTCAATGTGCATAATTTTGCTATTGTGTTCTTAACTCTTGCTCCCACAGGTCTCCTTCCCCGCTGTTCCCAACCTAAAACCCCATCACCCACTTGGCCATTCTTTAACTCTGTGCTATAATAGCTAATAGAGTTTGGAGCTGCCAGGAGGTAGACATATTGGGAACAGGCGCATACCCCGAGGATCTGGTCTCCCTGACAGTATGATGTGCTTTCTCATGGGTGCTTCTCCCCGCATTCCATGCTTCTCTCTCTCTCTCTTGTGTGCTGCTTTCCCTCTCTCTGTTGCTTCTTTACCTTCCACCCAATTCCCCTTGAATCTACACCATTGATTAACTCCTTGTTGCTTACCTGACTCACTCCTTTGTTGTGGCAAACGTTTTTTTAATTTTTTGGGTTGATCAGGAGCTGTTATTTCCTTCTGTGGCAGTGCCCATTTACCAAGGCACTTTTTTGCTAACAAATGTTCATTTTTTAACACCTACCAATCTAAGTGGCAAGTAAGTGGCATCTACCATCTTATATCGGTAAACAATAAAGAGAAAATAGCACCAGTGTCATGATTGATGATGCATGCATGTGCCAAAGAAATGGCACATCCACACCATCAAGCTCTTTTTTTGGTCATGTTGCAGACCATTGGCAAAAAAGGTATTCTGTGCGACACATCATCCCCATAAAAGCATTGACAAAATAGGTCAAAAAGGCAAGGCGTGTTGGCTTTGCCAATGCTTGGTACATGTCAAAATTAATTTATTTCACACAAGATTCTAATAATGGTATTTAAGCACATCAACAGTGCAATACACTTTCTGCTTAAGCGACTTTGAAGAAGAAGTTTTAAATGACCCAATACTGAGACATGCTGCCTGTGACTTCGAGAACTGTCACCCATATTCTAAAGCAATATCTCAGCAAAGGGGCTTCGAGAATACATGAATAGGCTTGTAATAGCCCAGAGAATTATACCAACACAGCCTTATCAAGGCATTTTACATTCAAAGCTTGTGAGAATTCAATAACATTTGTAAATATGTTTATACAACAGCAGCGAAAATAAATGTAGCCCTATAGAACGTTATTTAGAGCGACTGTAGATAATAAACACATGTTCATACTTTCATTAATAAAAAGTAAAGGTAAAAATCACGTTTATTAATCTAGTACAGCAAAAGGAACGTAAGAATAACGTCTTACTGCCTTGCCAATATGGACAATTGGTTCATACATGTAACAAGTACTTTAACCCAGGGAAACAAACTAATAGTTACAGGTCCCTTCAGAGTGACCTTAACTTACTGCACAAAGTTAACCCCTTGCATCCTCGTGTTTGGTTAAATACCTTTTGGTAAAACAAGTACACATGAAAAAATACCATACCTTACCATAAACAATATATGGAGTTGTGTATAATGTTCTATTTATTACCATTGTTGAAGGAGGAAAGGGGCATCATGACTCACTTGAAGCTTTTCCTCTCATGTGTCATTACCCAGCCCCAGCATCAGAAATGGTAATGAACAGTATATTACATTCTGCACATCTGCATATATAACATAGCTAGACATGAGTGGTGTAATAAGTGAGATCATATGCAGTTTGTGTTGGGCGTGCAAGTTATAGTTAACCCAGTAAACTACATCTGGTAAATTTCAGAGGTTTTTCAGTTTTAAAACATTAGTTTTCAACACCTAACTATAACGTCAGTTTAACCTTTGGTTATGTCAGTGAATTTGTAGGTTTAAAAAAAAAATCAAAATAAGGGTGTATTACCATGCCTAACTACAATGCCACTTTAACCTATGTTTTCTCAGTGGGATAATCGTGTTTTGGTTAACAAAGGTTACTTTTTTTTAAATGAAGGAGCTGTTATGTGACTCAGACGATGGGTAGGTTGCATAGATGGATGTGGAAAGCTGCACTACTGCTGACATCTCTCACTATTGTTAGCCTCTTAAAATACATTGTGCCCCAAATTAATGAAATAAGTATGTCCCCTCTCACATTTTTAACCCACTGTTTCCATTTCTGCATTAACATCTCAGTTTCCATTTTCTTCAGCCTGCTCTTCAGGAAAAGCTTTAAATTCAGCGGCTCCTATTCCAACAAAATTGCATTCAAGAGTGTCTCACTATTGTCTTGAATACCAAATTTTAGCACTCTAATTGCTCATTTGAACTTTGTGGTAAAGCTGCAGTTGATCACCAAGGAGTTAACCAACAGGCTGCTGAAAGGACATATTTCAGCCTGCATGTCAGAACATTTTACTGAAATGGGTGAGGAGGATGTGAGGAGGATTTTTTGAGTCCTCATAGAAAATGTGTCCTTATTTTATCTTTCTAGGTCATTAAGCATATTTTTATGACAAAAAGAACACTCTTATTTTGCTCATTTCAGAATGAAATGCTTTAGGTTTTACAATATTGATTCTATGAAAATGGCTTAATGTGGGCCATAGTTTTTTCATGAATTCAGAGCGTTAGTGCTCTAGCTGTTTATTAGAACATTATGGGATACTGTTAGTCTGATGCTGCTGTTTAAGTACATGTTCAACTCTGTATGTCAGACTTCATTCTCACATGGCTGAGGAAGATAGTGTAAATTCACAGGAAATATGTTCTGAATTTAGCTTCTGAAGCACCTTCCATGAACTCTACAAGTAAATCATGAGCTAAAACTGTTTTTTGCTCAAACATGGTTCATCCAATCCCAGGCAAGTGTCAGTATTTTTTGCAGGGTAAAATCACCATAGAACACAAAACAATTCCTAAAATGAGTATCTTACCACCAACAAATGATTTATATTGTGACTAAAATCTGTTCTCTCCCATTATATGTGCTCCTTTGACCCTCAAGAACATGCTTCACTACAATGCATTTCAAAGGGGACCATGTCCTTGAGCCCTGTAATGACTCCCACAACATGCCCATTTTGTAGCCAGTCTATTAAAGGAGGGGGTCCCTTTGTGGCCCTTCACATGCCCTTTGGGGCCAGAGTGTGTTCACACTGCCACTTACATTTTTTTTAATCAAAGCAGCAACCATGTGCTTGAGCCCTGTAGTAGCTGCCAAAACACATTGTTCAGTTTGCAGCAAGCCAACCAGGTTTGACTAGTCCTTTTTAAAGTGGTCAGTCAGAGCATATCTAGACACCAAGGCCCATATTTATACTTTTTTAGTGGCGCATTTGCGTAATTTTTTGATGCAAAATCATCGCAAACTTACAAAGTACAATTGCATTTTATAAGTTTGCGCAAATGTGGCGCTAATAAATTATAAATATGGGCCCAACAGTCCACGTATACCTAGCTTTTGAACTCCTCCACCCGATCTCCTCTTGAAAAGCAGATTTCTCAAACTGAAAGTATTCACACCAAATAACAAATACTTTCAGAGTAAAGTTCTAACTTTCAGGTAAATATTGTGTAATTCCATGTAGCTGTTTTTATGATACTGTTTTAAAACTTTTCTGTGGGAATTAACAATCAATGTTTTGGACCCCTCCACTATCTTTTTCTTGGCCATGCTTCACGGATCACCACCATATCTCCAGAAAGGAGTTTACATGGATGAACTTTTTTGTGAAAACTTTATACAGATTCGTCAAACAGTGCAAAAGTTATTTGTGAAAGGGCGTAAATGAATAAATATCTCTATATATATGCACTCAAGGAGCTTGGTAATTTAAAAATTAGGGCACACAACAATAAAACTGACCTGTTTTGACCCTCCTTGTCTTTCTCACTATTAGTGAGTCCAACGTTTCTTTCCACTTAAGTTCTATTGACCCATCCTGCTTCTAATGCAGTATTCTTGGACAACTTAATACATTTAAAATAAATACATTTTACATAAAGATATATACAACCATGTCCTTGCTTTTAAAGTATAATTTGTAATTGTACTCCTCTTGTGAGTTCAAGTGGTGCTTTTTCTCATGTTGCAAGCAGCCACTCAGACCTCTGGCTCTGGAGTTTGACTCCCACAGGACCGAGATGACCCAGGGGGAAAAAGTTCTCTGGGCCAACCAAAATGCTTTGTTTTTAACTGGCTCACCCTCAATGCTCTTGCAAGCCACAGATATACAAATATTTGTAAACCTTAATTTCTCAAAAACTACTGAATGGATTTACACCAAATCACAAAAGCACGCTTCGTAAACTAAGATCTAGGTTCCTGGCAAATTTGGTGTAATTATGTTCAGTAGTTATTGCGTTAGCACTGTATAAAACAATCTGTGGGAAATGCATGGGGATTTTGCGATTTCCGACCCCCTTTTTTCCTGGTCCCCGCTTGACTGTTCGTTCCAAAACCTTTTGAAAACTTTCCATGCACAAACTAGGCAAATAACACTTTTTTGGAATGTTTTGCACATTTTAAATGTTTCCCTTTAAACTATTGACTACTTCAAAAACATTCTATTTGATATTGTCTCAAGTTATTAAAGACATATTAATACTTGTTAGATTGACTTTTCTGTGTTTCCTGCTTTCAACATTTTCTTTGTCACATCCTTTCCTCTGAAGAATGCTTTACTAGCCTGTTCCCATGCTACCATAGTTTCCGACTGTAGGAGTCGGAGAAGCAACAAGGTTCCTAGGGTCGTATATTCTGAAACATTTTCCCATAGACACAGAATGGGTAAAAAACATTTGATACATCTGGCCCCTAGTTCTGTGTTCACATCCCACTAGCTTTTCCTGACTCTGAAAGTAGAAAATTAATTGAATGAGTTTGAAGGGGTGGTTTCCTGTGTGAGCATACTATTACAGACATTACCTTTAGTAAGGTCCACAATATTCTACATGAGGCCTCCACAGATGAATACAATTGTTCTTGCAAAACTGGCAGAACTGGGCAACAAACTAGATGAGCTCTCAGAAATCTTTAAAAATGTCTGACAAAGCATCTGGGAATGTGCTCTAGAGGTTCTATTCCCAGAAATGGCCAAAATGTTGAAGATGTGATTTCAAGCTCTTGATATTCAAGATAATACTTCCACAATGTAAGAAAATACTCTGGTTTGCAGAGCACAGTATTTGAAGGTATTCCCTCAGATTATTGGCCATGCTGTAAATCTGTCTGACACTTGGGCTGCCTGTGGACACCACTCACTCCTGGAACCGGGTCACTACACAAAATCACAAAAGCTAGAGTCATCTTATTAGGCAGACACAATTGGGCTCCCTGAATTTCAGGGGATCCTACAGAAGACCAAGAGAACACCATACTATGGAGTTGTAACCATCTTATTCACAACTTAATCAAGTTGACTTACATGTTATGTTGAACAACTCCAGAAGCTATTGACAGAATCATTGCTCTACCAAGATTGGTAATGGAGTTGCCTTGTATTGGGAGTATCAGTCAAGTTGCTACAATGGTTGCAAATAAATCTGAATTTGCAAGCTAGAAGGGTGAACAAGAGTTGGCAAATAAGAATGTACCACCCAGTCGTCTGATGCAGTGGCTGGCCATTAAAGCTAGGAATGTGCTTCGCCCCCAATCTTCAAAGACCACTTTTAAAAATGAATCAACGTTCATTGGTTCTTTCTTCCTCTAGAACTTAAGTTGTTAGCAGCAAATTTGGCATCACATAGATGCTTTCTATGTCAATTAGTGGGTGGAGGAAATTTTGGAATACACTTCCACTAGATATAAACTTTATTGATGAATTTAACTGATTCAAATCTTGCTCAAATAGCCCCCACTAATTTGTGCAAAAGTATGATTGATACTTTTAGCACACTATAAATGCCTATGAGATGATATGCATTCCTAAACAAACTTAACTAAAAAGAAAACCCATTAGAAACTTAGGGTCTGGTTTAGATCTTGGCAGTAATGGTCCTACTGTTGATTTTCTGTTGGATTTCCAGTCTGCCTACTAGGCGGTCCCCCACCATATTTTGATGTTGGCGGGTCCATAGACGAAAAGACTGTGAACCGCCACCACCGCTATGAATCACCACCCGCGTTAATGGCACCATAGGCAAAAGCGACTGGCGGCTGGACTCCAGCCACTTTTACCATCGAGCCAATCATTAAGTGCCTTCCCGCTGATGGAACTGTGGCAACTAAACCTCGACATCTGAGTTGGTGGATTGGGAGGGATAAAAAGGCAAAACCCAACTTTTTCCTAGTTTTCGCATTTCCTTAGGCCATAAACCCGGTCATACAAGTCCAGCCATGGCTGCTGCTGCTCCTGGACAAATATGTAAATCAAGCCCGTCGTCGTCGGAACAGAGGGTAAGTCACTGCTTAACATGTCATCCTCTGAATTGTCGCTGTACATTAGCACTGGACTCGAGCGTGTTTAACAAATACAAGCAATAGTACAATGATGTGCAATGCATATCTGTGTCGTAGTTGGAAAACTGTTTAAAAACACACCTCAAGATATTAGTAACAACCACCAATCTGGTTCTAACTGCCTTCATGGCAGTGGACACCTACCTAAAAGGTCACAGCAATGCCAAATCCAAATGTGTCCATACAGGTGTGTGCAATTAGTTACCTAAACTACCATATCATATACATTAACAGTATACCCAATAGGAACTACTGGAATCCATGATAATGCGGCAATTTCACTACAAAATGCTTTAAGTGGGTGTACACAGATTGTAGAACCAATTTTACCTCTAAACTTCAAACATGTCAGAGATGTATAAAGGTCGCATATCCCATTGGTTTGTGCAATTTATGACAAACATTAGATGTAATTTAACTGGAAAGTGTCAGGTTCCCTGCGTAATGCATGTGTACACATTATTGACACATCCTGTTAAAATAAACATGAGAGCACTCTGCAGTCACAATAACAGAAACACATATAATTTTTGTGTAAGTGCCCAGTAACATGATGAATGCTTGCACCAAAATTGACCTGTCCATCACAAATGTAAAACACTAATGTATGCATAATGAAAATATCTATAAAAAAAAGCCTGTGGTTGTCACTGTCCCAAATGAGAATAAGCACATGGTACACACATTAGTAGAAATAACATCATCAGCAAACAATTAGTAACAATAGTAAAATAAGGCCAGGACAAAGGCATTCTTAAAGTATATTTTTTATATAAATGCGATAACTCTCTCTTAACTCACATAACTTATAGCAAGCAAGAAACAACAAAGACTGAAGGCCACAAAGTCCTTAGTCTGGATTGCATCCCCATAACTTGCTCCCTTTTCCACTGCCAAAATAAACCTCCTCAGGAAGGTGCATCTATTGAGTAGAGAGCAGGCACCTCGGTCATGTTACTTGGGGCTAGGGAGGTTCATTGGGAGAGGTTGGTTTAGATTTGGTAGGGGTGGGTTTGGATTTGGGAGGGGTGGGATTGGCTTTGGAAGGTGTGGGTTGGGATGGGGAAAGGGTGGGTTTGGGTGTGGAAGGGGTTCCAAGACATGTGGGTAGGGGGGTCTTACATTTGGCAGTGGTGGTCTGGAGTGAGGAAGGGGTCAGGGCCAGGGCAAACATCAGGCCCTCCTTAGAGAAAAAGGTAGGGTGTTTGAGAGGGATTTGGGGTTGGAAGATAGAGGGAATAGCATTGTGTGCTGTTCATGCGCATGTTGATGGTGAGGTGTCTGTGGGTCTGGTGTATGTGGTGTTTGTTTTGGTTTGTGTTTTTTACTGGGTCTCTGTTGTCTTGGTGAGTGTGGGCGTTTGTGTACAGTGTGTGTGTGTTTGTGCGCAGATGGGTCTGCTGTGGAGGTGCTGTGTGTGGTTGTGGTACTTGTGGATGTGCTGGTGTATGTGTGTATCATAGTGGTTGTGGTGTCTGCAGGTGTGGTGGGTGTCAATGTTTGCGGTGTGGTGTCTGCAGGCATGCAGGTAGTTGCTGTGGGTAAGTGTGTCATTGTGAGTGTGGTGTCTGGGGTGTGCAGGAGGTGAGTGTGGATGTTTATGTCCTGGTGGGTGTGGTGCCTGCAGATATGCCCGTGGTGGTGGGGGGGGATTGGTTTCTGTATGTGTGTGTGTTTGTATTTCTTGCTGTGTTTGTGTGTGGATGTGCTGCTGGTCTGTATTTGAGTGGGTTCATGCAAATGTGCTTTGGATAGGGCTGTGAAGATGGATTTGGGATTGGAAAGGGGTGGCAGTTGGGGCAGGAGGCTGGGATGGGTGGGAGGCTGCGGATGATGAGGAGGCCGGACTCTGGAATGACCTCTGTAGGCCAGACATTGCACCATCCAGGTAAGCTAGCATCTGTGTCATCTTGTCACTAAGCCCTTAGATGGCATTCAGTAGTGCAGTCTGGCCTACATAGATAGAGCGTAATAGGTCAATAGCCTCCTCATTGAGCGTAGCCTGCGAGACAGGGCAGGTGGGGAGGTGCCTGCAGTAAAGGTGATGCCACCCCTTTTAGGGGGATGGCTATGGCTAACTGGGGGGAAGCAAGAGGGAGGGTGGAGATGGAAACTTGGGTGGTGGACAACAATGCAGGTGGAATTGTCGGACTAGGGTCTTCTACCACAAGGGACTGGTATTCTGTGGAGGCCTCTGAAGATGAAGTTGAGTCTCTAGTGGCCTCCGTGCCAGTCCCCTTACTCTCCGTGGCACTGGGCCCCTCAGTGTCAGTGGTGTCTGCACTGGTACCACAGTGTCCATCTTCTTCCCCGCCGACGTGGCCGCTGTCACCTTTCCCTTGCCCTGATGTCGCTGGAAACACAGGTACAACAGTTTGAGTGTATGTGTGTAAATTGAATGGAACATGAACTTTGCTCACAAAACATTTGCCAAGTCTACATATTAAACTAGCCTCAAGGCCCTCAAACCTGGCTTCTTTATCATCAGTATCTCATACATGTAGGGAAGAAGTCCACAAACCATTTGCTCACAGGCCAGTAATTTCCCATGCTAGCGCCCATATTATGTAAACCTTTCGTCTCTCATCCACTTTCATGACTGCATGACAAATGGCTTTGACAGTATGAGTAGATACATAGGCCTGATTCCATTCCTAACCCACTTCAGTACAGAGCAAAAACATAGCCACATTGCTAAAACAGTCATGTTTTGGATCTGATATTGACTCATCAAGAGGGGATACTCCAATATCTATGTGATGTAACCTTCCATCTGCAAATGTCTTTTTAAGTATCACTTTTCTCACCATTACTGATTTCTCATCTGGACATAACTAAACATGGTTAAATGTAATTTGGGGTACGTGTAACTCTATCACCAACGACACAGACAGACTTACATGCACATTTGTGAAGGAGTAAGGCTTAATGACAATCTGCTACTGTACACATGAACTGACTTGAATTTTGCTAGTGAAACATATTTCTACCATATTTCAGATACGGATTGGTGCCATAGTACACATTTTTCCTGTCCTTTTGGAGCAGATGCTCATTATCATTTAATCACTGTACCACATTACCAATGTAAAGTCTGACAAATCAAATGTATTTTAAGTACATATTATGCCATGTCAGCAGTAATAGGGCCTGCATTACCTACTCACATTTGTGATGGAGCATCACACCTGACCCAATCCTCAAATGGGGCATGTTTTGTTCAAATGTCCCTCATAACATGGAGAAAATGCAGGTACCCCTTTTTTGCATGTGGATGTCTCTGCTGAAAACAGTACTTTGCTTGTGATGAGGAAGCCAGTAAAAGCCTTTAGCACAAAACAATACACCAAACACAGCATCAGACACAGTATGAAAAGCTTACACCTCCAGGTGTCAACCGTCATGTGGATGCCAAACAACATTGCTGTAAATTAAAAAAGGTTAAACAAGGATAGCTACATACAATAACTCACCCCTAGATGCTGCTGTTGGGCCCTCAACTGCCCATTGAGGTCTGGGTAGGCCACTGCAAAGATGCAGGCTATTAGAGGGGTTAGGATATGGTGCACGCACTTGCTTCATTGGGAGGCCTGGCCGAGATGGATTTGGGCTGACTTTAGGGTCCAGCGTCAGAGGACTTCCCACCACTTCCTGCAAATCAGCCCGTGCCACTAATGGACCCCTAGGGTCCGCACTTTCTTGGCGATGGCCTTTCAGATGTCCCACTTTTGATGGGTGTTGACCTACATGGATGAGAAAAAAATGAAATACTTTTTGAGTGATTTTGTTTGTCTGTAGTGGTGTGGCACAATTTTGTTGCAGCTCTCACAGGCATTCACAAAACAGCCAGTACAGATTTTTTCCAAACATTTACAATTTTCTAGGAAATACTAATTGTCAGTGATCTGTTGAGTACCTTAAACAAATTCCCACTCCACATGTTACCAATCCAGGCCGCAAACATCATCTAGACCAGGAGTAGGAAACCTTTTCTTTAGTGAGACACTAAAGGCCAAACAACCTGTACATTATTTGCACATAAACCCATGCACAGCTATATTGGCTTCATGCCTAATCTTCATAGAGCTAAATACTATGGTATGATTTGTACCACATACAGTCACTAAGGACAGTATGAAAGGGCTGTCATGTGTCAGTATGTTGTTGGGTGATGTATGAACAAGTTTGTGTAATAATGGGACATAGTTGTATGGATGACTGAGATCCTGTGCCATTTAGGCTTGCCGCACAGGAAATACATTTCCCCATATGTGGCACCATGACACTGTTTAAAACATACAGATACTCCACATCCTTGGTGATTCTTCTTGCACTTTACATTTCACTCATTTCTACATGGGCTGTACATTTTCACTTATAATAGTGTTACTGTGTCTACTGACCACTGGAAGGGGCCTGCAGTTTATCTAATGAAATCTGGAATTGTGAATAACATAATTTGAAAATTTAGCTTATTTCAAGTGACTTTTGATTTCAATGTACAGACATTTCTAACATTGTCAAACAACATTCTGTACCCAGCTAAATCATTCAGTTAACTACACTCCAATAACAAAACTTCACCCATGAACACAAAAGGGATACATATAGTCTGTGTACAAAGGAGGAACAAAATAATTTGTGAAACATTTCCCACTCAAACATGTACCTGTATCTCTGGGTTTCCATACAGCTACCTGTGCAGGGACAGGAACTCCTGGTGAGAATCTTCAACTCCTCTGGGAAGAAGGCAGGGTCCCTGTCACCTGCTTTGACCAGTATCCTGGTGGCTCCCATAGGTCAGTAAAGGCAGCAAAAGTCAAGGAGGTGTTATTGGTTGAATTGGTAGGAGACAAGTGAGATTTTTTCTAGATGCTGCGTACAAGTACACAGCGTACACGATCCCAGTTGGAGATGGCCACAGGTATTGGTTCTTGTGCGTAACTGTCACACACGTTAGCTTATGGCAGTGTCCGTAGTGGAGTGTTCCACCTACTATGCAGTCAACTTCAGCTAGTGGCCATCGGATAGCTAATGTCCTGAAGACAAGGTCAGGCACCAGCCATTTTAGGATGTGTAGCTGTGTATTTTTAAATTCTTTGTGCATCACCAGCACTCAAAATGGTGGCTACTTTGTATACAAATCTCAGATACTTACAACACAGTCTTTGGCAAGATATGACACATAAAAAAGTGATCCATTAATGTGTTTGACATCAATAGTGCCGCTGTGTATATAATACTTCTGTTGACGGTAATTAAAAAAAAAAAAATAATAATAATGTGCAAATCATACATCTCAAATGTATTTATTCACACATTATTTGTAAAAAATGTTAGACGTAAAAATATATCGCATTGCAGAAGCAAAGATATTTGAAAAATATGGTAACATATATGACACAATAAGATCACTAGCCTAACCTAGACATGAGATGTGAAAGTCTTGTGTGACTATTTTTATGGATAGTTTGTTTTCCTTACATGCAGACATATGAACCCAGTGATGGGTAGAAGAAGGTGTCCTCAAGGCTTCAGACAGTTTCCAGACCTTGCCACCATTGAGGAAAGGGACATAATCAAATAGTTCAAATTAAATAGGTAAACTAAACTGGATTTGTGTCAAGAGCTGAAGCCTGATCCCATTCTTCAAAACAGGAATACAACAGCAATAACACCCATAATGGAACTCATGGTAGTACTTCATTTTGTGGCCACTGGCTTGTTTCAGTATACTGTGGAAGTATCTGAAGGCATTTCACAGCCAACTTTCAGTATAATATGACTTGAGGATCATTTGCTTTTATCCTAGTTTAGGAATATACAATGGCTTGATATGATTTTAATCTATCAATGTGGGAGACTCAGCATATCCTACCTGACCATGGTTGTTGGCACCATTGAGGAATCCAACAACGCCAGGGGAAATCTGCTTCAATGAGGCCCATGGAAGAACACAAAGGCCAGTGAAGCAGGCTTTTGGGCTTCTGGAGGCCAGATTTAGGTGTCTGGAGAAGATCGGCTGAGCCCTACTCTACTCACCCAATAAGGTGTGCCAAATCAGGGTTGCCTGCAGCATGCTGCACAACATTGCCCTGCGCCAGAACATCCTAATCATCACAGAGGATGGAGACCTTTAAGAGCCACCGGGTGAGGATGTTGAAATGCCCAATGAAGATGACAATGGTGAAGAGGAAGGAATCAACTTAATTCAAGAGGTTTTTGACCACTTCTTCATCTTAGTGTAAGTGTACCATTACATATTATGGCATGCAATGTCAGAAAAACTTGTGACAGAGGGAACAAATCAGTCTGCAATGGTAATTTGGTAGGAATGATCAATTCAGGAAAGTCCAAGGCAAGGATGTTTGGGGATCGCAGTTTTTTTTCACTGACGACTGTGTTTAGTGACATAGGTTAACTTTGCTTGTGCTAAGCATATGTGTCCTCGTAACTTATCGTTTGAGTCAAAACGTATATGTGAAATCATTATTTTTTCCTTGTTATTCTGTTTTAGGGTCCTTCATCATGTCATCTTTATTTGGACATTTCAAAGTTGTGAAATTTTCAGTGTTATGTTGCTGTTGGAAAGTACAAAGGGAATATGGGTTGATCCTGGGGCAGATACCTACTTAGGATGGACAGATCCTGTACATAGACAACTTGCACTGTGCTTGAATAGAAGTTCTTGAGATTGAATCAGACCTGTTTTCTGTGGAGTGTTGCCAGCAAGGCAATACGTGCTGCTTAACGTACTCTATCCACATACATATGTCTAGCTATAGCATACAGGTTTCCCTTCACATTGGCTAAATTGTCAACCTGTGTTCAGTGCAGGAAACTGTTAATGTGTCTCCTCATAATTGAAAGAACTTTTTTAGCACACCACTTAATGGCGGTTGTGGCATTGCACTGCCACAGTGTCCTGAAATGGTAATATGGCCTAAAATTTTGTTACTGCCATGATGTAGACTATTGGTGTTCTTGATGTACAATTCCTATTGTGAAGAAAGGATGTTTAGCTAGGTCCAGCTGAGGCTATACATCAATAATAGTTTGCCTATTTAATTTGATTTAAGGTAATATTCACTTTCTTCCATGGTGTCAATCAATCAATCAATATTTGTAAAGCGCAGCTACTCAGCCGTGAGGGTCTCAAGGCGCTGGGGGGGGGAGGCAAGGGCCCTTATCCGAAGAGTAAAGTCTTGAGGTTCTTCCTGAAGATGGTGAGTGACGGTTGTTCCAGCTCTTTGCTGCAGTGTAGGTGAAAGATCGTCCCCCGGCGGTGGTTTCGCAGATGCAAGGGATGGTGGCCAGGGCCATCTGGGCGGAGCGGAGGGATCTGGCGGGGGTGTGGAAGGAGACACAGTGGTTCAGGTAGGCTGGTCCTGCGTTGTGTATGGCCTTGTACATGTGAGTGAGAAGCTTGAAGGTGATTTGCTTCTCAACCGGTAGCCAGTGGAGGGTCATCAGGTGTTGGGAGATGTGTTATCAGCGAGGGAGGTCCAGAATGAGTCTGGTGATCAAGGTTCTGGATTGTCAATTTCTGAAAGGCGCAGACTCTTTGACTTCTGCATGGTTTGGTAAATGCCTATTTGAGTGTGTCACAAACTTGTTACCTAGAAATAAATGACCCCAATATATTCAGATTTCACTGTTTCTTTCTCCATCTTTTTAATATGGGAAAAACATTACCATTGCTACGTCTTATTTGTTTTAGTATCATATAGTTTGACAGATTAAAAAATTATGGGGTACAGAAGATATAGAAAAGGAACTACCAAAATAAGTACAACACCAGTTTTTCACTTTGTTTTATGCACATTTATTTTGAACAAAAAGATGAGTGCAATAGCTTCGAAAAGTGAAAGAAGAAAAGTACAGTGGAAAAAAACAGAAGTCCATCATGTTAGGTGAAACTATGGCCCTCATTACAACCCTGGCGGTTGATGTTAAAGCGACGGTAATACCGCCAACAGGCCAGCAGAAAAAAAAATGGAATCACGACCAAGGCGGAAACCGCCAACACAGACAGCCACTTTAACACATCGACCGCCACAGTGGTAGAAACAAACACCGTAGCGGTAACCGCCAACAGACAGGTGGAAGACAATGTACCACCCACTGTATTACAAGGCACCAATCTGCCAGCTTTTCCGGTGCGGTACCAATGCCAACAAAAGCACAGTGGAAACAGTACTTAGAACGAAAACCACTCACCTCTCGACACCCAACGAGGAACCAGGACACCATGGAGCCCGAACTACAGGTGTTACCAATGTTGGTTTACCTCCTCTTCCACCAAGACTATCAAAGACGGCTGCGACGACCACGGTGAGTACAGGGGGAGGAAAAGAGAGTGACACACACACGCAACACGTAACACCCCCACCCCCACCGTCACCCCCAACACCATACACACACATACATGCAGCAACATTACATATAAACCTTGTAACCCTCTGGAAGATCTCAAGGACCAAATGAAATGATTGTAATCATCGAAAATCCAGATAGGGCAACAGGTCTGTAAAAGATCAATATATACAAAAATGTACAGCAACTACACAAGTCTGGATAGTGTTCCATTCATTGTCTGTGGACCAGTGGTCCCAAAATGCATGGGCAAAGCCCACACATGATACCTGCCTCAAAACGGAGAGAACACTGCAGGGGCATCAGGTCAACAAAAAAAATGGCACCTCAGGGGGAAGGGGAGGGGGGGCACCTCAACCGGATGATGGGACGACGCCACTGCTCCACGAGGGTGCTCCATGCCCACTGCTTGCTCCTGGGGAGTGCAATGCCACAGTCTCACATCTCTCAAGTGGGTGGCTTGCCAACTGATTGGTCCTGGGGAGTGCAAAGCCACAGTCTCTCAAGTGTGTGGTTTGCCCACTGATTGGTCCTGGGGAGTGCAAAGCCACAGTCTCACAAGTCTCTCAAGTGGGTGGCTTGCCCACTGATTGGTCCTGGGGAATGCAAGGCCACAGTCTCTCTAGTGGATGCAGTTCTCCACTGGTTCTGGAGGGGGCTTTGTGCCCAGAGTGCTTCATCCTGCCAAGGACTGGGTTAATGGATGCAGTTCTCCACTGGTTCTGGAGGGGGCTTGGTGCCCAGAGTGCTTCATCCTGCCAAGGACTGGGGTAGTGGATGCGGTTCTCCACTGGTTCTGGAGGGGGCTTTGTGCCCAGAGTGCTTCATCCTGCCAAGAGGGGTGGAGGGGTGTTGCACATGGTGTGTGGCAGTTCCCATTCCCTCACCTGGGTGTCAGAGCCATGAGATTTTCTGGGAACACGTAGCATGATACTCCATGGAGGCAGAGACACACTCCACCCTGCGGCGACTTTGCCTGCCAACTGCTGGTACTGCCAGTGCTGGTTGTGGTGCCTCATGTAGTCTGTGCAGGGTCCAGGACGTCTCCTGCAGCCTCGGACGACTGCCCACTGGGGATGATGTTCATGCCGGCAGTGGTGACACTGTCTGAGCACGTGGCGGGGCAGGTGGCGGTGGTTGCGGCGGTGTCTGCGGCGGAGATGCTGCCGGTGGTGCATGTGTCAGCACCTGTGGAGGGAGACAGCAGGACGTCTCCTGCAGCCTCGGATGGCTGCCCACTGGGGATGATGCTGGGGACTGTAGCAGAGGCCCAGATGTGCAGGTGGTGGTGCAGGTGGCAGTGGTTTCGGCGGTGGCCACCGCTGTACAGGTTGCTGTTCTGTCTTGCAGAAGGGGTGACACCAGTCCCTCACCCGGAGGCTCTGTGCCCTGAGCTGACTTCCCTTTAGCCTTGTATCCCTTCCCCACCTTGGAAGTCGCTGCTGGGACCTTGGCACTGTCCTCTTTTGTCTTGAAGGAGGCCTTGCTGGGTGGATGGTGTGGCTTTTTCCTACGGCATGTGGGCCCCTTCTTCGCCTTGGCAGGTGGCAGAATAGTGTAATCCTTGGCCTCACTAGGTGGCACACTGGCAGCCCTGATGGATGCCGCCCGCAATGTTACTGGACTTGCAGGGACCACAGTGCTCGAGGATTTTGTGGCTGAGGTGCTGGGCTGGGATCTGGACATCCTGGCCCTAGGGGAACGACAGGGGGGAGAGGTGTAGGGAAGAGGTCAATGTTAGCGAGGAAACGTTTTTTAGACACACTGGGATGGGAAGATGAAGGGGGTTTGGGAGTGGAGGAAGAGGTAGTTGTTGTTGGAGGTGTACATCTGCTGAGTTTGGGTGAGGGTGCATGGGCTGGAGGCTGTTGTGAGGTGGATGGCTGTTGAGTGGGTGTGTGCCTACGTTTGTGTACTTTGGGAGGAGGGCTCACAGACACACTGGGAGAGGACACAGGGGACGTGTGAATGGTAGTGGGGTGGTGATTGCACACAAGCGGTGTGTGGTGATGGGCATGCTGGTGATGGAGGTAGTGGCTGAGGATGTAGTGCATTCAGGTTTGAGTGGAGACGAGACTGGGGGGGAGGAGGGGGACACAGTGGAGGCAGTGGATGTTGGTGTGTCTGCATGGGGATGGTGCTTGTGTGAGTGCCTATGGGATGTGTGGTGCTTATATTTGCCATGTCCACTCTTGTGTGTTGATGAGTGTGCATGCTGGTCTGATGGTGTGCTTGGGATAGGCTGAGGTAGAGGGGATTGGGTCTGGGGTAGCGGAAGTTGGAGGGGGAAGCTGGACACCGGGACAATGGCTGCCATCAGTGCTGAGGCCAGAGCCTGAAATGCTCCCTGTTGGGCTGCCATGTAAGAATGAATGCCTTCCAGGTATGCATTTGTTTCCTGCAAAGGCCTCTCGACACCCTGGATGGCATTCAGAATGGTTGATTGCCCAACAGTGAGGGATCTCAGGAGGTCAATAGCCTCCTCACTGAGGGCAGCAGGGTTGACTGGGGCAGGGCCTAAGGTGCCTGTGGTGAAGGAGATGCCCACCCTCCCTGGTGAGCGGGCACAGGAAACAAGCTGAGGGGCTGCTGGGAGGGTGGTGCTGGTAGTGGGGGGGCGGCTGTACCTGTTGATGTGGTGGGCACAGAGGTGCCCGCCACTGCAAGGGAGCTCTCATCAGAGGAGGAGTCGGTGTCACTGGTGTCTCCTCCTGTCCCCGTCGTGGAGCTCCCGTCGCCCTCTGTCCCACTGGTGCCTTCAGACTCCGTACATTCACCCTCCTGGGCAATGTGGGTTGCAGCTCCCTTCTGCTCTGGTGCCAATACTCCTCCGCCAGATTATTCTAATGCACACAAGGACACGGTGACAAAACAAAAAGGGGAGGAAAGACAGCAGAGACACATGGTCAATGCCTGCAACAACACCACCGTTGGCGGACACAACACACAGGGAGCAGCCCTATGCACTAGGCCATGCACTCACAGTTCAGGGGAAAATCACATGCCCATGGGGGACTGTGCCTAGCCCACTTGATGCACACCTGGAACCCACAGGAGCCTGACTAGGTGTAGATGGCCACTACCACTTTTGGGGTTGGAGTGCCACTGATCCTGCCTGACAATGGATCTACCCTGGCACGTTTGCCCTGGCCTACGGGAACCCACAGCCCACTTCCCCCACCCAGAAACCTCAGAAAGCGCACAGACTCCACTGAATGAGACTGTACTCACCCCCTGGTGGCTGCTCTGATGCCCTCAAGTGCCCATCCAACTCAGGATATGCCACTGCCAGGATCCGGTACATCATGGGGGTCATGGTGCGACGGGCACCCCTTCCACGTTGGGAGGCCATCCCCAGCTGGGCCTCCGCTGTCTTCTTGCTCCAGCGGCGCAGGTTCTCCCATTTTTTGCGGCAGTGGGTGCTCCGTCTATGATAGACCTCCAGGGTCGCCAAATACCCTTCTTCTGGTGGGCGCTGACCTAGAGGAAAAGTGAAGTAAGAATGGATTTTACTCCCCCGTCTGGTTCTTCTTACTCATTGGCCACAACTTCCCACCCTGGCCCAGAAACACATACACTGACCATCCTCATATGCTAGCCTCTGCCCACCCCTGTATCTTCCATCCACGCCGCTCCATACATTCATGCCCCATCCATCATGCTCACAGTGTGCTCACCTGTTTGTCTGGAGGACCTTAGAGTGGCGTGTACTGGGGGAGGACCCCAACCACCAGGTTGTCCAACTCCTCCGCGGTAAAGGCAGGGGCCCTTCCCCAGACACCGTAGCCATTGTCGCTTCCAGGCTCAGGTCACAGCAGCACTTGCAGAGTAGGTCCTCTCCTGTTGAACGCCAGGTATCAAGTGAGTGAACAGATATAAAATGGCGGTCACGTCCGCGGCGGTGCATACTGTCACCACCGGCGTACATCGTCATTGGCTCCTGAAACCCGCGATGATGCACAACGCCAGCGCAGTTACCTTATTTCCCCTTGTCCCTCCTTCCAGGCCAGGCAGCCACCATTTCAGGGGGCCACGTGGCAGGGCAACTAACTGCGTCACATCACTTTTGTGCAGGAATACGGACAGACAGCGCAACACACCGATAACATCACAATTGTTCTAAACACCCTTGTGAAACCTATGTGGTGTATGACCCCCTGCTCACCCTTCTCCTCCATAGGGCACGTCTGCTGGAGCAGATGATGAGATGGCGTCATCCTCCGGTATACAGACCCTGGTGGACCTGTCGACAATGGCAGACAGACACATAATTATCACCTACAGACTTGATCGTGCCACAATCAATGATCTGTGTGCCCAGTTGGAGCCAGACTTGATGTCAGCTATCCGCCATCCCACAGGAATCCCCCCTCTAATGCAGGTCCTATCTGTACTCCATTTCCTGGCCAGTGGGTCTTTTCAAACAACAGTGGCCATGGCATCAGGGATGTCACAGCCAATGTTCTCTAACGTGTTGTCGAGAGTGTTGTCTGCCCTGCTAAAACACATGCGCAGCTACATCGTTTTCCCTCAGGTGGAGGATTTACCCACAGTGAAAGGTGACTTCTATGCCCTGGGACATATCCCCAACATCATTTGTGCCATTGATGGTACACATGTGGCATTTGTACCCCCCGCAGGAATGAACAGGTGTACAGAAACCGCAAAAGCTACCATTCCATGAATGTGCATGTAATGGGTTCTTTATCCCGAAACAAATGAAAGGGATATTGGAATAAGGTGACAGGCGCAGAAGGTGAGGGTTTAGTTAATTTATTTGTGCTTCGGTTTTATGGGTGTCGCCTTTTATCCTATGTTCCTGGTTCACAAGGATAAAGCACCTGTAGTCCAAAAGAAAATTAACAAAGTTCCCTTTTTCTTTTCTTTCAGGGTTGTGAGTGATAGTCCACAAGTGGCCGGGTCCAGCTTTGGGAAGGTCTCCGATCTTCCTCTACGTCAGTGGGCCAGGCTCTCCGAAACAAAATAGAAGAAGGACAACAAAACAGGTAAGTGGGATATATATATTGTAAGGATATAAGGTTAGTAGGGTGGTGGGGGAATAGGCATAAGTGAAGGGAGGTGAGGATACAACAGTTCTCTAGTTTGTGGTTCTATTTATAGGTGTTCTCAGGCATTCCTTTCGGTCTAGAAGTCTTCTGGCTGTCGGTACCTTGGTGCGGTTAGGTTTACTTTTAGGATCTTCTGCTAGATGGTCTCCCCTTCCTTGCAGGATCTCCCTCTCTTTCCCTTGTCCCCCCCTGTTCCCAACAGCCACCCTCTCGTAATACCCCAGCTGTGGTACGAACGTACCTGAGTTGGCCACGCCCCTCCGGGGACGCGGCCGGCGCTTTCGCAGTCTCCCGGCTTCTCACTGACGGGGGCGGGAGGGCCCCTGAGGCTTTCCTTCTCCTTCCGATCCTCTGCTCCTTCGACGATTTCCTTCCTCTCGGTCTCCGGCGTCCGAGCGTCCTTTTCTCCTGGTCGCGTTCGGCGAGAGTCTTCTTCCGTCTTCTTTTCTCCATTTCCTCTTGGTCCGTCTTTTCTTTCAGTTTCCGCCCAGACGCCGAAGGCGTCTGACGTCATAGGGTGGCGTCTCCCTCGAGTGTGTTGGGGGCCGTCAATCGCGGCCGTCGTGGTATTTTGTATATCGGCGTCCGGAACCGTCCGGTTACACATCCCCTCCCTTGAATGGGGCTGTTCGAGCCCCAAAGGTCCCGGGAACCAGGATAAATAGTCAGCTTGTCCCATAAGATCACCAGGGAGATGGCAAACCTGGAAGGAGAAAGGTTGAAGCTCCATAAACCATCTCAATATGCGACTGTTAGTATCTTTATATCTTGAGAGCCAGGTGAGGGGGGCGTGATCCGTATATAATAGAAAGGACCTTCCTAGGAGGTAGTATTGGAGGCTTTCAATCGCCCACTTGATGGCGAGACATTCTCGCTCTATAATGGGATATTTTTGCTCCCTGGGAAAAAGTTTACGACTAATAAAGACCACGGGGTGACTAATGTCTCTCTCATCTTTCTGGAAAAGTACGGCCCCCAGGCCCACGTCTGAGGCATCCGTTTGGAGGTGAAAGGGGACAGTGAAGTCAGGACATTTTAAAATTGGTTGGGTAGTGAGATATCTTTGTAGGGTATGGTAACTACGGGATTGTACTGGGTTTAAATTTGTGATATTTTTGGGCTGACCTTTCCTCAAGAGATCGGTTAGGGGAGCGGCCACGGTGGAATAATGGGGTATAAATCTTCGATAATACCCTACCAAGCCTAAGAATGACCGGACCTCCTTTTTCGTTGTGGGTGTCTCTACGCGTAGGATGGCTTCAACTTTATTCATTTGTGGTTTGAGTATACCTTTCCCTATATGATATCCTAGATACGAGATCTCATTGAATTCCAACCGGCTTTTGGAGGCGTTGGCTGTTAATCCAGCCCCTCGCAATGCTGTAAAGATGTTGTTTAAATGTGTCAAGTGGTCCTCCCAAGTCTCGCTGTGGATAACGATATCATCCAGATACGCGGCAGCGTACCTGGTATGAGGTCATAGAATGGTATCGATGAGACGCTGGAAGGTGGCGGGTGCCCCATGTAACCCGAAAGGGAGAACATTAAAATGATATAGTCCCGAAGGAGTAGAGAAGGCCGTTTTCTCTTTATCTTCTGGCGTCAAAGGAATCTGCCAGTAGCCTTTGGTCAAGTCGAGTGTAGACATGTACTTAGCTTTTCCTAACTTCTCTAATAGTTCGTCCACCCGTGGAAGAGGATATGTGTCAAACTGGGATATAGAATTGACTTGTCTAAAGTCAATACAGAAACGAATAGACCCATCTGGTTTTGGTACTAATACCACCGGTGAACACCAGGGACTCTGGGAAGGCTCTATAATACCTAGGTCTAACATCTTTTCTATTTCGTTTTCTACCAGGATCTTTCTAGCTTCAGGGATACGATATGGTCGTAACCGTATGACCTTGCCAGGTGGGGTTATGATTTGATGGTGTACTAACTTGGTCCAGCCTGGTATCACGGAGAATACATGGGCCTGATCATGGAGGAGCTGGGTTAACTGCCCCCTATGTTGGATTGAGATTTCGCTGTTTATGGGAGGCACCTCGTTTCCGCTAGGATGTTCAGTGGGACACCACCCTATCTCCAGTTCCTTAACGGTGTTAACTAGGCAACCCCTGGTTGGTTCTCCCTGTGGCTCTTCCCACTTTTTTAATCGATTAACATGAAAGATCTGTGACCGGTTGGAATTGTCTGTGAGCTGGACCTTATAGGTCACTAGTGTTACTACCCCTATCACTTTATAGGGTCCCTGCCACTTTGCCAGCAGCTTGTTGTCTGAACTGGGGAGAAGCACTAATACCCTATCACCTAGGGAAAAGGTCCTTAATTGGGTATTCCTGTCGTAATATCTTTTCTGCTTTTCTTGGGCCTTCTCCATATGTTCCCTTACGTTCTCCCACACATTTTGGATGTTGGATTTTAACTCCTGGGTATATTCTAAGAGGGATTTTTCTCCATCCTCCTCTTCCCATAACTCTGCAGCCATATCTAGCAAGGTCCTGGGTTGTCGTCCGAACAATAATTCAAATGGACTATGGCCCGTGGAGGCTTGCTCATGGGTCCTGATAGCGTATAACACTAATGGGAGTTTTCTATCCCAGTCCTTACCTGTCTCTGAAATAGATTTCTTTAACAGAGTTTTCAGAGTACGGTTATACCTTTCCACCAAACCATCCGTTTGAGGATGATAAACCGCTGTCCGCAACTGTTTGATCCCCAGAAGCTGACATATTTGTGACATCAAGGTGGACATGAACTGGGTACCTTGGTCTGTTAAGATTTCTCGGGGAAAGCCTATTCGGGAGAAGAACCCTATCATGGCATGGGCTACGCTCTTGGAGTTAATAGTGCTGAGTGGGATGGCTTCTGGGTATCTAGTGGCATAATCTACTAATACTAGTATGTAACGGTATCCCCTAGAAGAAGGTAGGAGAGGGCCTACAATGTCCATTCCTATTCTTGAAAAGGGGATGTCTATTATGGGAAGCGGTTGCAGGGGAGCCCTTCCTTTGGGACCAGGATCAACCATTTGACATTTAGGACATTGTTGACAGAACCTCCTAATTTGTGAAAAGACCCCCGGCCAGTAGAATTTCCTCAACAGATACTCCTCTGTTTTCTCTCTTCCATAGTGACCCCCCCCCGGCTGGCTATGGGCTAGGTGTAGGACTTGTGGTCTATAAGGTTCGGGAACTAATAGCTGTTTCTTTTCTTCTTGGTTATTACCAGTGAAACGGTATAAGAGGTTTTTAATTATGGTGAAAGAAGGGCTTTTGTCTTGGGGTTTCCGGGGTCGTGCACTTTTCCAGGCATGGACCAAACTCGGGTCTTCTCTCTGACAACTACGGAATGGGGGAAGGTCAGTAAGGGTAAGGACCTTTGTAATTACCCTATTTGGACTCATGTTTCCTTGGGCGTAGACTTTTCTATTTTCTCTTTTTTCCTTTCGGGAGGGTCTGTATCTAACCACCGGTGGGGTTATAGTTGTACTAGAAAAGGGAGCTCTTTTCCACCATACACTCATGTCCTCAGAGTCTTTTGTACTGTCAAGAAGCTCCGAAAAGTCAGGGAAGTCGGTTCCTATGATAGCTTCTTCGACTAACCGTTCTAGCACCCCCATCCTTATGGGGACTTCTTTCCCATCCCAGGACAGGGTCGTCCAGATTAGGGGGTATTCTCTCGTATCTCCATGAATACAACATATGGATACTGTAAGTCCGGGAGTAAAGGTTTTTTTTTCCAGTAAATCAGCACGTATCACAGACTGACTGCAACCTGAGTCGATAAGTGCCACTGTGGTTCTGCCATTGATAACAAGTCTCTTCCTGTATCGGGTCTCCTTTCCCCCTGTATAGAAGACTCTCCCCCTAGTGACTCCTATTTCCATCGGTTCTGATTTTTCCGTTTTCAGTGGGCAAACCCGGGCGATATGTCCCCACTCTCCACAGCTAAAACACTGTGGTTGTTGGGTATAGGGTCTCTCTAGTCCTCGCATTTTCACCGGATCCTCGGTTGGTTTACGTCCTAGGGATGGGGAGGGTCCGGGGTTCTGTCGGATGGGGTTAAGGGTTGGCCGTACGGGAGGGATTTTGAACTCGAGGGAGCGGTGAAAGGCACAGGCTAATTCAATAGTGGTGTTTGTATCTGGACTTGGGTGTTGCTTAATCCAATTACGGGTATTGGTAGGTAGGGCGTCTAGATACTGTTCTAAGAGAATAATCTCAATGATATCCTCCCTATTGGTCCCGATGGGACCTAGCCATTTGAGTCCCAAGTCCTTAATCCGGAAATACAGGGCCCGGGGATTCTCGGAGGGCCCCCATTTGGCTTTCCTAAACCGGACCCGGTAGTGTTCTGTATCAAACCCCACTCGCTCCAGGATACTCTTCTTAATATCCTGATAGGGTGTCGTTCCGCCTGGGTTTACAGCTTGATAAGCCGCTTGGAGAGTTCCTGTTAATAACGGGGCGATATATTGGCCCCATCTATCCTGGGGCCAGGTGGCGGAAGTAGCAACCCGCTCGAAATTGGTGAAAAAGGCATCCGGGTCTTCGCCCTCCTGGTATCGCTGCAGGACCGAACTGGGAACGTTCGGATGTACCCGGGTGGCGGCAATAGTGTCCGTGAGGTTTTTGATTGCAGTCTCATGGACCAACTGATTGTTGGCCATGATAGTGGCCTGACTTTTAAGAGCGCTTTGTAGGGCCTCCCTTTCCACTTTAGCCTCCTTTTGCTGCTCTTCCCACACTACTTGCAGATGTCTCTGCCCTGCGGCTAGCTGCTGCATCATCTCTGATAGGGTAGGTGTACCCTCCATTGTCTTAGGTTACCTGTCGTTGTTCCAATATCCCACTTCTGACACCACTGTAATGGGTTCTTTATCCCGAAACAAATGAAAGGGATATTGGAATAAGGTGACAGGCGCAGAAGGTGAGGGTTTAGTTAATTTATTTGTGCTTCGGTTTTATGGGTGTCGCCTTTTATCCTATGTTCCTGGTTCACAAGGATAAAGCACCTGTAGTCCAAAAGAAAATTAACAAAGTTCCCTTTTTCTTTTCTTTCAGGGTTGTGAGTGATAGTCCACAAGTGGCCGGGTCCAGCTTTGGGAAGGTCTCCGATCTTCCTCTACGTCAGTGGGCCAGGCTCTCCGAAAC
This sequence comes from Pleurodeles waltl, assembly GCF_031143425.1. Taxonomy (NCBI): domain Eukaryota; kingdom Metazoa; phylum Chordata; class Amphibia; order Caudata; family Salamandridae; genus Pleurodeles; species Pleurodeles waltl. Next base: position 334,518,554 of record NC_090443.1, read on the forward strand.
AAAATAGAAGAAGGACAACAAAACAGGTAAGTGGGATATATATATTGTAAGGATATAAGGTTAGTAGGGTGGTGAGGGAATAGGCATAAGTGAAGGGAGGTGAGGATACAACAGTTCTCTAGTTTGTGGTTCTATTTATAGGTGTTCTCAGGCATTCCTTTCTGTCTAGAAGTCTTCTGGCTGTCGGTACCTTGGTGCGGTTAGGTTTACTTTTAGGATCTTCTGCTAGATGGTCTCCCCTTCCTTGCAGGATCTCCCTCTCTTTCCCTTGTCCCCTGTTCCCAACAGCCACCCTCTCGTAATACCCCAGCTGTGGTACGAACGTACCTGAGTTGGCCACGCCCCTCCGGGGACGCGGCCGGCGCTTTCGCAGTCTCCCGGCTTCTCACTGACAGGGGCGGGAGGGCCCCTGAGGCTTTCCTTCTCCTTCCGATCCTCTGCTCCTTCAACGATTTCCTTCCTCTCGGTCTCCGGCGTCCGAGCGTCCTTTTCTCCTGGTCGCGTTCGGCGAGAGTCTTCTTCCGTCTTCTTTTCTCCGTTTCCTCTTGGTCCGTCTTTTCTTTCAGTTTCTTCTGACGTCATAGGGTGGCGTCTCCCTCGAGTGTGTTGGGGGCCGTCAATCGCGGCCGTCGTGGTATTTTGTATATTGGCGTCCGGAACAGTATCCTGGCTCTGTGCATGACGCTTACATTTTGAGGAATAGCAGAATCCCTTATGTGATAGGGAAACTCCAGAGGCACTGTGTGTGGCTAATAGGTGAGCCCAAGGTCCCAACACAGTTTACATAGGTGTCTGGGTACGGGAGAGTCCCTAAGGGTTGGTGTGTGTCTAACAGTTGTCACTCGATATTTGCAGGTGACTCTGGTTACCCCAACCTGTCATGGCTACTGACCTCAGTGAGGAATCCCAGGACAAGGGCAGAGGAACGCTACAATGAGGCACATGGGCAAACTAGGAGGATAATAGAGCGGACTTTTGGCCTCCTGAAGGCCAGGTTCCGGTGCCTCCATCTGACAGGTAGCTCCCTATACTACTCACTGAAGAAGGTGTGCCAGATCATCGTGGCATGCTGTATGTTGCACAACCTGGCTTTGCGACGCCAGGTGCCTTTTTTACAGGAGGATGGGCCTGATGTTGGTCTTGTGGCAGCTGTGGAGCCTGTGGACAGTGAAGAAGAGGAGGCAGAAGAAGAAGATATAGACAACCGAAACAACTGCATCATGCAATACTTCCAGTGAGACACAGGTAAGAGGCTGGCACTGCTACTCTCATATCATACTACCGTAGGACATTGCATGATTCTGCCTTTTTACCTCTGTGTATGGACCCTGACAGTTCACTTTGGCTTTCCATTTCACAGATCTGGGTACCACATTCTGCCTTCTGCTATGTTTACTGCCGGCCAACAACTGTCGAACATTGGTATGTGAAAATGAACATTGGCATTGCTATTTTTCTGAGAGGTTGCAATAACACATTTGTGAAAGTACAGACTGACTCCAGATTGATTTGTGATTCAAGGGTGTTTATTTCAGTGCTATTAAGTGGAGGGGGCTGTGCAATGGGCTGGGGTGATGGTGGAGGAATGTCCATGGTGGAGTCCAGTCTATTGGTATCACAGGTGCATTGTCCAAGTGGGCATAGGAAGTGCAGTAATGGCAGTTCAAGGTTGTCAGGCTGACATAGTGGGACAGAAGGGTGGCAATCAGGAGAGTCTAATTTCCTGGCGGGGATCTTGTCAATGTTCTCTGTCTTGTTCCTGGATCTCAGGTACCGTTTGCGGGCTGGTTCTCCTTCTGCAGGGGGTGGGGTGCTGGTGGCCTGTTGGTCCTGTGGCGAGACCTCCTGTCCACTCGCGCCAGCGGAGGTGGAGGGATGTTCATCGTTCAGGCTAGTGTCAGGGGCCCGTTGGTGTGCCACTGTGTCCCTCATGGTGTTGGCCATGTCTGCCAGCACCCCTGCAATGGTGACCAGGGTTGTGTTAATGGACTTCAAGTCCTCCCTGATCCCCAGATACTGTTCCTCCTGCAGCGGCTGGGTCTCCTGAAACTTGGCCAGTACCATGCCCATAGTCTCCTGGGAATGGTGGTATGCTCCCATAATGTTGGAGAGTGCCTCATGGAGAGTGGGTTCTCTGGGCCTGTCCTCCCCCTGTTGCACAGCAGTCCTCCCAGCTTCCCTGTTATCCTGTGCCTCTGTCCCCTGAACCGTGTGCCCACTGCCACTGACCCCAGGTCCCTGATTGTCTTGGGTTGGTGGGTTTGTCTGGGGTCCCTGTAGTGATGGACACACTGCTGATTGACGTGTCCTGGGGACAGAGGGATGGGCCTGCTGGGTGGGTGCTGTGGTGGTGTTTCCTGAGGGGGGAGGCTCAGTGGTGGTTTGTGACAGTGGCAGGGGAACCGACTGTCCAGAGGCCCCTGATGGGCCGGGCTGGTCATCTTGATCCAGGCGTGCAGAGCTGCTGTCGTCACTGTGGGCCTCTTCTGTGGGGGGACTGGATATGTCTTACACCTCTTGGCCGGTGACGTTGGGTAGGGGTCCTGTTGAGGTATAAATGCATAGTTATTGTATCTGTGTGTGCCATCTTGTGCAATGGGTGAGTTACCCTCTACTCCTGTGCTTGGCTTATTGTCTTTGCCCTTGTTTGATTGGTGATTTTGGGGCCTGGGTGAGTATCTGTACCGGAAATGCTTTAGTGATGGGTGTCCATGCATTGGTGTAACATGCAGGCCTTGGTTTTGGGATGTGTGGATTGTGATAGTGGGGTATCTGTGGGGTGTTGGGGTGATGGGTGTGAGGGTTGGACTAGGAGTTTGTGATAGCATGCAGGTAGGGTGGGGGGATATAGTAGTAAAGATATGACTTACCAGAGTCCAGTCCTCCTACTCCTCCTGCGAGGCCCTCAGGATGCATTATTGCCAAGACTTGCTCCTCCCATGTTGTTAGTTGTGGGGGAGGAGGTGGAGGTCCACCGCCAGTCCTCTGTACTGCTACCTGGTGTCCGGATACCATGGAACGCACCTTCCCCCGTAGGTCGTTCCAGCTCTTCCTGGTGTCATCCTGTGTTCTTAGATGCTGTCCCACTGCGTTGAGCCTGTTGACAATTCTCTGCCATAGGTCCATCTTCCTTGTAATGGAGGTCTGCTACACCTGTGATTCGAATAGCTGTGGCTCTACCCAGATGATTTCCTCCACCATGACCCTGAGCTCCTCCTCAGAAAACCTGGGGTGTCTTTGAGGTGCCATGATGTGGTGTGGGTGATGTGTGAGGTGATGGTTGATGTGATGTGTGAGGTGAGGTGATGTGTTGGGGTGTGTCCTTTGAGGTGCGTAGATGGTGTATGAGTGATGGTGTTGTGTGCCTCTGGATGCTGGTGTTGTCGTAGCTCTTCTCTCTTGTGCTTCTTCCAAAAAAGTTGTTGTAAGGGGTTGTGGGTAATGTGGGTATGTGTTTTATAGTGGTGTGAGTGTGTGGTTGTGGTGTGTGTATGTGTATCAGGTGTGTGTATTTTGGATTTTCCAATGTGGTTGTGTTTTGTAAATGTGTGTGTATTTTGAGCGCAGCGGTGTGTACCGCCAATGGATTGCCGCAGTTGAATGACCGCCGCGTTGAGTAGTGGGTCGTGATAGTGTGGGTGTGGTTCTGTTGGCGTGACGGTGTAGGTTTTGCTATCGCCAGTTTATCACTGACCTTTGGTGTGGTGGACTTGTGTGGGTGTCTGTATTGTGGCAGATTACGAGATGTGGGTCGTAATACCTGTAGCGGATTTCTGCCGCGGCCACGGTATCTTGATGGCCGTCAGCACGGCGGTAAGCAGGATTTACTGCCAGGGTTGTAATGAGGGCCTATATTTGTTATGAGCAAATTGTTTGGAGTCCAATGTACAAAATACATCTCTTCTCAGAAAACGAAAATGTGTCTGTGGACTAGTCCACAGAGTGAATGGTGGACACACAATGGAGGAAATTAAGTTTGTTGCCTCTTGGAGGTGGTGGTGGAGGTCTTGCCATCCTCTCCTGGTGGTGCGGATGAACGTCCTTTCCTAGGGGTGGCATAGATCCAGAGACTGGGGTAGGTGGATCAGTTTCCTGTTGTGGCAGGGCCTTCCTGTCTGTAGCTTCAGAAGGTGTATTGTGTCCTGATGTAGAAGGACCACAGACGGGGCAGATGGTACAGAAAAAGCTTTGCATATGTGATGGTAAATGTCAAATATCAATCCAGGCCAGGAGTACAAACTGGAATTGTGATTCTGGGCTGAATAATGTGCTCCCTCTGCACCTACTTAAGGTCCAAGATCTCTGTAGGACCTGGCCCATCACATCTTGGGATGGGAAGGTGCTTTCGTTTACAGGCCGCGGTCCACTGGCCCTCGGTGTTAGTCCTAATAATTACTACAAAATAAAAAGACATTAAAGGTCTGTATTTACCTCAAATCTGTCTTTAGATACAGATGACCCAACCTAAAAAACACAAACATTATGATTAATGGGATGTTGAGGCCTCTGCTATTTTTCCCTTTTTACTCATGCAGGTTAATGTACACAGAGACACACTTCAATAACAATGATGGAGAGATATCCTGAAATGTAAAATATTACTGAAGACTTGTACATTCCACGTACTAGACCTGCAACTCAACACAGTAGAGAGGAGATTTGAGAGCTGAGCCATTTCAAGGCCTAGCAGTCTCAAAAACAAACCCTGATCCAACTTATTGGATTGAATGGAGTTGGTCATCATATGAACACTGCAAAGTAAATTGTGTATCAATACTACTTATAATCAGCATGCCACAGAACATGATTGGAAACCTTTTAATATACAAACTATGATTTCTGCAAGAAAGTAGATCAATTCAATGGAGTACCGGAAAAGTAACAACATACTGGCTCAACACAGCAGATGAAAGCTTGATCTATACATAAAATGGTGAATGACAACTAAGCAAAGCTTTGACTTTTTTGCAAATGCGAAAGGAAAGAAAGGTTGGAAACATCACATTGCACTATTGTTTTGAAGAGAGAAAAGCAGGGCATCATGGTAGTTGTAGTAATTTGTAAATACTAGTGCCAATACTTGTATAACGATGAGTAACACATACTTATATAAATGAATACAGTGAAAATTATAGACACATTTACATCCTGTTGACACATGTGTATAATGTGCATAAGTTACATTACCACTTACAAACGCTACACCTACATGTGCTATAGATGAAGTTTGGAACCTGTTTTGTGAAGTAAAACAACCTACATTGAGATATTGCAAAGGACTAGGCAAATGCAAGGGGTGATCCATGAAAGACAACACACAATCTGGCAATATATATAGATCATTGTTAAATAGATTGTAACAAAGATAATGCTGCCGATTTGGATAACAGAAAGTATTTTGGAAACTTGCGTTTCAATATATATGTTTTGATAAATGTCTAGAAACATTCTGAACAGCTAAGTTAACGCCACCCCACCATATATTCCTGTCAAGCCTTCAGAATGTCGGATCTGCAAGAACTTCTCCTCACATGGAGAAAGTTGTAATGGGGGGGCTGGGAAAACCACCACTAGTCCTATGGGCCTCCAGGTAATACTTGGAGGCCATGGAATGCACCCCCCCGCAAGACGTTCCACCACTTCCTAATTTCCTCCAGATTGTTAGCTACAGCATTTACTCTGTTGACTATTCTGTCCCACATTTGCCTTTTCTGTGATATGGTATTATTTTGTACTTGTGCTCCAAACAGTTGTGGTTCCACTATAATAATTTCATCCATCATGACTGTCAAGTCTCCCTCTGTAAAATGTAGGTTCCTCCTCCCTACCATAGTGATAACAAATTATATTCTAGTGTCCCTAAAGTGGTTTGAAAAATATTTAAAAAATGGAAAAGTGAAAAGATCTGAGGGAGAACAGGAAAACAAAAAATCACCTGGCTGTTCAGTGGCAAGATCATCCTCAGAATGGTGGTCAGCACTGGAATGGCAAAGGATCATGGCCTGAAATGGAACGTATTTGCAGGTGTTCACAGTTATCCAGTATACATCAGGTGTGGGTGGCTAACATCCATCCAACAGCTACAGCCATAGTCCAATGGTGAACAGATCCCGCGACGGACTTCTGCCGTTATGGGACCGCCGCTGGTACACGCCAGCTCGACTCTGTTATGTAAATATGATCAGCCCAATGCCGCCATCCCACCAGCAGCAGAGTGCTACTCACCAGCATTGGAGTTCGCTGCATCGGCTGCAGGTGACAGCTAGCATGACAGAGTACAGTGCGTCAATGCGGACGGCGGCTGAACAGCCATAGATTTGAATCCGGTGTTCGGAACACCTTCAGCTTGACAGAGTACTTGGGATGGCCACTGCAGCAGATAGGCAGAAATATCGTCAAGATCTAAATCAGACCCTTACTGCAGACACAGGCATTGACAATGCCAATTTGTTTGATGTTGGCTGGCAGCTTTTGACTTTGTCAGTGCTTGTTTTGTCACATTTTTTGCAAACGGTATTGTTGCTAGGTCCTCATTAAATCTAAAAAAACATGGACTAAAAGCACAAATTAGTTTTTTGTTCTAAAAAACGACGCATTTCCGTAATAGTGCCTGGCAGTAAAAGGGAGCTAGTTTTTGTGTGGATATGCTCCTTGTGAAAGAGCAGAATGCCGCCATTTACAGTTAAGCTTGCCAGTGGCTGAAGTGGGATAACCCATTATCTCATGCTATGTGGGGTTAGTGTGTGTGTGGAAAGAAAATATGAAAGACACAATAATGGACCAATGAATGAAGAGGACGTCTGAAAAAGCCCTGCAAAGTAACTATATTACCTATGAAGTTTTAGTGAAATCAAAATGCCATGGCTAACACCAGACCAAAAAAGTTTTACCAACAGTGCTAACATTTTATTCACTTTCTCTCCTTAAAAACCACATCTTCTCTATCTTCCTTTCACCCTCTTACTCTTTGCTTTCTTTTGCAATGCGTTTGTCCTTTTCTCTTTGTTAGAACAGAAAAGCCCCTCCCCTAGTGACTGGTTGGCACCCCTGCCTTGAATGCCCCAGATACAATGGTATTTGGATAACTGATGCTGAATTTTGCTGTCACAAGCGAACATTGATTATGCATGTTTATCGTGACATAGGCCTGGCTTACGGATTGCTGTCTTGTTGGACTGGTAGATTTACCCAAAGCGCTACCCTCATGGCAGTTTAAAAGGCTACTGCCTTTGCCAAGAGCTCAGTAGCACAAGCACAGTGCTGGCAGCATGTCGTGTAGTCATCAGTAGAAGTGAAAGGGCCTTTCTAACTTGTCGCTGGAGTGAAGCCTACAGGCTCACACATGTAAAGTCTTGCTGCTGTGCGCTTGAACCATCCTTGGTCTCCATCAAGTTAGCATGTAGCATTGTGTATCATGCGTGTTGTATCTATGTGCTGGGTGTATGTGTGCCTCTGTATGCTACAATACGTGGAAGACTCTGGGTTCCATTTTTTGGAGACCCAGAGCTGACTGGAGGAGCATGAGGATGTAGGGGAACCCCCCAGACTTATTTGTGGATTGCTCCATTTCTGTGAGCTGGGTGTGATACACACACTCGAGGAGGACTTTAAAGAGTGCTCTTTGATTCAAAGAGAGGTCACACGAAAGGGGCCTAGATACATCTCAGGAAGGAGATGGGCCTAGTAAGAGAATCATAAAGAGTAGGGCTGGTACCCTGGGGTAAGCCTTTAATGCACCTATCACTGTGGCTAACATGCAGGTGCAAACCTCTAATCCCTCCCATGGCCTGTGTTGTGGGGCTATCAGATGTAGAATTGTTTCTGCTGGGACAGACTGCTTTTTGGAAGAAGGACAAAGCAGTGTGGTGGGCACTTCGAAAGGAAGCGGAACCCAAACCCAAACTTCAAACCCTAAATCAAATTTAGGGGGTCATTATGAACCCTGGCAGTTCAGACCGCCATGTCAGCATCGGGTGCAAAGACTGCCACCGGCATGGCGTCTGAACCGCCATACAATAAACACAGTGAGGGCCGCCATAGGTGGCCCTCGTCCACCTCCAGGCTGCCGCAGACAGGCAGCCTGACGGTGGAGGGAGCCATTTTCCGACAGGGCAGCGTTGCAAGCAGCAGGCAGTGCAGGGGCCCCTGTGCAGTGCCCCATTGCGTAGGTCACTACCCGGTTTACGGCTGCACCCGCCACATACCAACATCCATTTGGAGCCGCTGTCAATATTACAGCCCTTTTCCCCGCTATAAGGCCGGCAAGGGGGTAGTCGCGCTGGTGGTCATCTATTGACCGCCAGCGCAGATCTCGGTGGTAATGAGGGCCTTAGTGTCTGGAAATGGAATATAAGAAGGAGATGTCAATGCCCCAAAAATTGTCAACTCTCAGGCAGCCAGTCGGGCTGTACAATTAGGAGAAGCTCTACAAGACTTCTGTCTGCAACCAGGATTAGTGTGTCCCTTTATGCCAAAGAGGTCCACCGTAAAGTCAGCTGTGGTCCTCCCAGAGGCTCCAGTCATGCAACTCTGCAGGAGTTAGTTAGGCTGATCACAGGGTCGAAAGACCATGGGGTTGCTTGTTCTGGTGCATAGCGCTGCAGGCGCTGGAACACTTTTGACTGTGAAAGAGTCGAAGAGGGACTTCTGAGACTCAGACTACTAGTGGGGCTTAACCTGAATGTCGCCTACAGTGAATGGGTTATAACCAGTTGTATGACAGAACAACGCATGGCAGAACCATGCATGGCTTAACAACGCGGTCGGAACCATGACTGCGCCTTTCCCACGCATGCCTTTACCACACGTCTCTACAGTGAATTTTGTTGTAAAAGTATGCTTAGTAAAGGTATATGTGGTAACGCCATACGTGGTAGTGTGATACAACCCCCGCCCAACACCCTCACCCCTGCCCTAATTCTTAAAACCTACTCTGTCCTAAAAACTAAACCATCCTGTCCTAAAAACTACTCTGCCCCCCCGAACCCTAAAATCTACCCTGCACTGTCCTAAAAACTACCTCTACCCTCCGCCCGCCCTAAACCCTAAAATCTACTCTGCACGAAAAACTAGCCCGAACCCCACGCCGCCATAAACCCTAAAACCTACCCAGCCTTGTCCTAAAAACTACCCTGACCCCAGCCCTAAACCCTAAAAGCTACCCTGCCCTGTACCAAAACCTACCCCATCCTGTCCTAAACATGACCCCACACTGTCCTAAAAACTACCCCTTACTGCCTAAAAACTACCCCGACCCTTGCCCCGCCCTAAACCCTAAAACCAACCCTGTCCTGAAAACTACCCCACCCTGTTCTAAAAACGACCCAGACCCCACCCTAAAACCTACCCTGTCCTGAAAACTACCCCACCCTATCTTAAAAACTACAGATCACCCACCTCTGCCCTAAAGCCTTAAACCTACCTTCCCCTGTCCTAAAAACTACCTTAACACTCACCCCATCCTAAGCCCTAATATCTACCGCACCCTGCCCTAAAAACTACCCCACCCTGTCTTAAAATCTATCCCGACTGCCTGCCCCAGCCCTGAACCATACAACCTACCCCGTCCTGTCCGAAAAACTACTGCAACCCCTGCCCCAGCCCTGAGCCCTAAAACCTATACTGTCCTAAAAACTACTCTGCCCTGTCCTAAAAACTACAATGACCCCCGTCTTGAACCCTAAAACCTACCTGCCCTGTCCTAAAACATACCCCGACCACCCGCCCCTGCCCTAAACCCTAAAACCTATCCTGTCCTAAAAACAACACCACCCTCTCCTAAAACCTGCCTGACCCCCTGCCCTATACCCTAAAACCTACCCTGGCCTGTCCTAAAATTTACCATGACCCCCCACCCTAAATCCTAAAAGCTACCTTACCCTGTCCTAAAACCTACCCATCCTGTCCTAAAAACTACCCTGACCCCTCTGCCACCTGCCCTAAAACCTACCCTGTCCTAAAGACTACGCCACATCGCCCAAAACTCTAAAACCTTCCCTGTCCTAAAACTACCCCACCCTGACCTAAAAACTACTCCGACCCCCCCAACTCCCACCCTAAAACCTGCTGTGTCCTAAAACCTAGCTCACCCTATCCTAAAAACTACCCAACCTCCTGCCCTAAATGCTAAAACCTACCCCACCCTGTCCTAAAAACTACCGGCCCCCGTTCTAAATCCTAACAACTACCCTGTCCTGTCCTAAAAACTACCCTGACCCCGCTGTAAACCCTAAAACCTGCCCCATCCTGTCCTAAAAACTACCCTGCCCTGTCCTAAAAACTACCCTGCCCCCTGCCCCAGCCCTGAACCTTAAAACTTACTCTGCACTGTCCTAAAAACTACCCCGACCCACTGCACCCCCGAACCCTAATACCTATTCTGTACTAAAAACTACTACCCTGACCCCTTGCCCTGAACCCTAAACCCTGTCCTAAAAACAACCCCACCCTGTCCTAAAAGCTACCCCGACCCCCTCCCTGCCCTAAAACCTACCCTGCCTTGTCCTAAAAACTTCCCTGACCCCCCACCCTAAATCCTAAAAGCTACCCTGCCCTCTCCCAAAACCTACCCCATCCTGTCCTAAACATGACCCCAACCCCCTCCTTAAACTCTAAAACCCACCCTGTCCTAAAAACTATCCCACCCTGTCCTAAAAACGACCCCAAACCCCTGGCCCCACCCGAAACCCTAAAACCTACCCTGTCCTAAAAGCTATCCCACCCTGTCCTAAAAAGTACCCCAATCCTGCCCAAAACCTTAAAACCTACCCTGTCCGAAAAACGATCCCACCCTAGCCTAAAAACTACAGGCCCACACCCCGCCATAAACCCTAAAACCTACCCTCCCCGTCCGAAAAACTGCCTTAACCCTTCCCTGTCCTAAACCTTAAAACCTACCCCACCTGCCCTAAAAACTACCCCACCCTGTCCTAAAAACTACTCCGACCCCTGCCCTTGCCCTGATCCCTAAAAAGCTATCCTGTCTTAAAAACTACAATGACCTGCCTTGAAACCTAAAACCTACCCCCATCCTAAAAACTGCCTAACCCCTACCCTTAACTCTAAAACCTACCCTGCCCTGTCCTAAAAAGTACCCTGACCCCTGCCCTAAAACCTACCTTGCCCTGTCCTAAACTTTACCCCATCCTGTCCTAAAAAATACCCGCCACGCCCTAAACTCTAAAACCTTCCCTGTCCAATAAACTACCCCACCCTGTACTAAAAACTACCCCGATCACCAACATCCCACCCTAAAACCTGCCCTGTGCTAAAAACTACCCCACCCTGTCCTAAAAACTACCACGATTTCCCGTCCTAAACCTTAAAATCTACCTTGTTCTAAAAACTACCCCACTCTGTCATAACAACTACCCCAACCCCTGCCCTAAACCCTAAAACCTACCCTGTCCTAAGAACAACCCCACCCTGTTCTAAAAACTACTGACTCCGGCCCTAAACCCTAAAACCTACTGTGCCCAGTCCTAAAAATTACCCTGACCCCCGCCCCACCGTAAACCCTAAAACCTGTACTGCCCTATCCTAAAAACTACCATGCCCTGTCCTTAAAACTACCCTGACCCCCCACCCTAAATCCTAAAAGCTACCCTGCCCTGTCCCAAAACCTACCCCATCCTGTCCTAAAGATGACCCCAACCCCCTCCTTAAACTCTAAAACCCACCCTGTCCTAAAAACTATCCCACCCTTTCCTAAAAACTACCCCAAACTCCTGCCCCCACCCGAAGCCCTAAAACCTACCCTGTCCTAAAAGCTACCCCACCCTGTCTAAAAAAGTACCCCAATCTGTCCCAAAACCCTAAAACCTACCCTGTCCGAAAAACGATCCCACCCTATCCTAAACTACAGGCCCACACCCCGCCATAAACCCTAAAACCTACCCTCCCGTCCTAAAAACTGCCTTAACCCTTCCCTGTCCTAGACCCTAAAACCTACCCCACCTGCCCTAAAAACTACCCAACCCTGTCCTAAAAACTATCCCGACCCCATGCCGCAGCCCTGAGCCCTAAAACCTACCCACCCTGTCCTAAAAACTACTCCGACCCCTGCTCTTGCCCTGATCCCTAAAAGCTATCTTGTCCTAAAAACTACAATGACCTCCTGCCTTGAACCCTAAAACATACCCCCATCCTAAAAACTGCCTAACCCCTACCCTTAACTCTAAAACCTACCCTGCCCTGTCCTAAAAAGTACCCTGACCCCTGCCCTAAACCCTAAAACCTACCTTGCCCTGTCCTAAAATTTACCCCATCCTGTCCTAAAAAATACCCACCACTCCCTAAACTCTAAAACCTTCCCTGTCCTATAAACTACCCCATCCTGTACTAAAAATTACCCCGATCACCAACATCCCACCCTAAAACCTGCCCTGTGCTAAAAACTACCCCACCCTGTCCTAAAAACTACCACGATTTCCCGTCCTAAACCTTAAAATCTACCTTGTTCTAAAAACTACCCCACTCTGTCATAAAAACTACCCCAACCCCTGCCCTAAACCCTAAAACCTACCCTGTCCTAAGAACAACCCCACCCTGTTCTAAAAACTACTGACTCCGGCCCTAAACCCTAAAACCTACCGTGCCCTGTCCTAACAATTACCCTGACCCCCGCCCGCCGTAAACCCTAAAACCTGTACTGCCCTATCCTAAAAACTACCCTGCCCTGTCCTTAAAACTACCCTAACCCCCCACCCTAAATCCTAAAAGCTACCCTGCCCTGTCCCAAAACCTACCCCATCCTGTCCTAAAGATGACCCCAACCCCCTCCTTAAACTCTAAAACCCACCCTGTCCTAAAAACTATCCCACCCTGTCCTAAAAACGACCCCAAACTCCTGCCCCCACCCGAAGCCCTAAAACCTACCCTGTCCTAAAAGCTACCCCACCCTGTCCAAAAAAGTACCCCAATCCGTCCCAAAACCCTAAAACCTACCCTGTCCGAAAAACGATGCCACCCTATCCTAAACTACAGGCCCACACCCTGCCATAAACCCTAAAACCTACCCTCCCCGTCCGAAAAACTGCCTTAACCCTTCCCTGTCCTAGACCCTAAAACCTACCCCACCTGCCCTAAAAACTACCCAACCCTGTCCTAAAAACTATCCCGACCCCATGCCGCAGCCCTGAGCCCTAAAACCTACCCACCCTGTCCAAAAAACTACTCCGACCCCTGCCCTTGCCCTGATCCCTAAAAGCTATCTTGTCCTAAAAACTACAATGACCTCCTGCCTTGAACCCTAAAACCTACCCCATCCTAAAAACTGCCCAACCCCTGCCCTTAACTCTACAACCTACCCTGCCCTGTCCTAAAAAGTACCCTGACCCCTGCCCTTAACCCTAAAAACTACCTTGCCCTGTTCTAAAACTTACCCCATCCTGTCCTCGAATTGACCCCAAACCCTGCCTCCGCCTCAAACCCTAAAACCTGCCCTGTCCTAAAAATGACCCAATCCTGTCCTAAAAAATACCCGCCCGCCCTAAACTCTAAAACCTTCCCTGTCCTATAAACTACCCCACCCTGTACTAAAAACTACTCCGATGTTCATCATCCCACCCTAAAACCTGCCCTGTGCTAAAAACTACCCAACCCTGTCCTAAAAACTACCACGATTCCCCGTCCTAAACCTTAAAATCTCCCTTGTTCTAAAAACTACCCCACTCTGTCATAAAAACTACCCCAACCCCTGCCCTAAACCCTAAAACCTACCCTGTCCTAAGAACAACCCCACCCTTTTCTAAAAACTACTGACTCCGGCCCTAAACCCTAAAACCTACCCTGCCCTGTCCCAAAAATTACCCTGAACCCCGCCCCGCCGTAAACCCTAAAACCTGTACTACCCTATCCTAAAAACTACCCTGCCCTGTCCCAAAAACTACCCTGACCCAGCCCTGACCCCTAAAACTTACTCTGCACTGTCCTAAAAACTACCCCGACCCACTGCACCCGAACCCCAAAACCTATTCTGTACTAAAAACTACTACCCTGACCCCCTGCACTGAACCCTAAAACCCTGTCCTAAAAACAACCCCACCCTGTCCTAAAAGCTACCCCGACCCCCTCCCTGCCCTAAACCCTAAAACCCACCCTGTCCTTGTCCTAAAAACTACCCTGACCCACCACCCTAAATCCTAAAAGCTACCCTGCCCTGTCCCAAAACCTACCCCACCCTGTCCTAAAGATGACCCCAACCCCCTCCTTAAACTCTAAAACCCACCCTGTCCTAAGAACTATCCCACCCTGTCCTAAAAACTACCCTAAACCCCTGCCCCCACCCGAAACCCCAAAACCTACCCTGTCCTAAAAGCTACCCCACCCTGTCCTAAAAAGTACCCCAATCCGTTCCAAAACCCTAAAACCTACCATGTCCGAAAAACGATCCCACCCTATCCTAAACTACAGGCCCACACCCCGCCATAAACCCTAAAACCTACCCTCCCCGTCCAAAAAACTGCCCTAACCCTTCCCTGTCCTAAACCTTAAAACCTACCCCACCTGCCCTAAAAACTACTCCACCCTGTCCTAAAAACTATCCCGACCCCATGCCGCAGCCCTGAGCCCTAAAACCTACCCCACCCTGTCCTAAAAACTACTCTGACCCCTGCCCTTGCCCTGATCCCTAAAAGCTATCCTGTCCTAAAAACTACAATGACCTCCTGCCTTGAACCCTAAAACCTACCCCATCCTAAAAACTGCCCAACCCCTGCCCTTAACTCTAAAACATACCCTGCCCTGTCCTAAAAAGTACCCTGACCCCTGCCCTGAACCCTAAAACCTACCTTGCCCTGTTCTAAAACTTATCCCATCCTGTCCTAAAAACGACCCCAAACCCTGCCTCCGCCCCAAACCCTAAAACCCACCCTGTCCTAAGAATGATCCAATCCTGTCCTAAAAAATACCCGCCAGCCCTAAACTCTAAAACCTTCCCTGTCCTATAAACTACCCCACTCTGTACTAAAAACTACCCTGATCCCCAACATCCCACCCTTAAACCTGCCCTGTCCTAAAAACGACCCCACCCTGTCCTAAAAACTACCATGATTCCCCGTCCTAAACCTTAAAATATACCTTGTTCTAAAAACTACCCCACTCTGTCATTAAAAACTACCCCAACTCCTGCCCTAAACCCTAAAACCTACCCTGTCCTAAGAACAACCCAACCCTGTTCTAAAAACTACTGACTTCGGCCCTAACACCTAAAAACTACCCTGCCCTGTCCTAAAAATTACCCTGACCCCCGCACCACCATAAACCCTAAAACCTGTACTATCCTATCCTAAAAACTTCCCTGCCCTGTCCTAAAAACTACCCTGACCCCGCCCCAGCCCTGACCCATAAAACCTAACCCGCCCTGCCCTAAAAACTACAGTGACCCAATCCCTAAACCCTAAAAACTACCCTGCCCTGTCCTAAAAACTACCCCGACCCTCTGCCCCACCCTAAACCCTAAAACCTGCTCTTCCCTATCCTAAAAACTATTGTGACCCCCGCTCTAAACCCTTAAACCTACCCTGTCCTAAAAACTACCCCACCCTGTCCTGAAAACTACCCCAACCCCGCCTTGAAACCTAGAACCTCCCCCACCCTGTCCTAAAAACTACCCCGACCCCCTGCTCTACCCTAAACCCTAAAACCTACTCTGCCTGTCCTAAAAACTACCCTGACCCTGCCCTAAACCCTAAAACCTACCCCACCCTGTCCTAAAAACTACCCACCCTTTCCTAAAAACTACCCAACCCCCGCCCCCATCCTGAACCCTAAAACCTACCCCACCTGGTCCTAAAACCTACCCTGACCCCCTGCTCCTACCCTGAACCCAAAAAACCTACCCTACCCTGTCCTAAAAATTACCCTGACCCCTACCCTGTACCCTAAAACCTATCTTGCCCTGTCCTAAAAACGACCTTGACCCCAACCCCCCCACCCCTGCTCTGAACCCTAAAACCTACCCTGTCCTAAAAACAACCTTGCCCTGTCCTAAAAATTATCCCGCCCGCCCACCCCTGCCCTGAACCCTAAAACCCACCGTGCCCTGTCCTAAAAACTACCCCAACCCATGCCCTAAAACCTGCCCCATCCTAAAAACTACCCTACCCTGTCCTAAAAAGTACCCTGACCCCCACCCGACCTACACCCTAAAACCTACCCTGTCCTAAAAAGTACCCCACCCTGTCCTAAAAACTACCTTGACCCCCCCGCCCTGAACTCTAAAACCTACCCTGCCCTCTCTTTAAAAATCCCCCCACCCAGCCCCACTTACCCGACCGCTGTGTTCCCCTTCCGGCTGTTCCTGCTGTGAATGTGAACCATGCATATGC
Source organism: Pleurodeles waltl (assembly GCF_031143425.1). Lineage (NCBI taxonomy): Eukaryota > Metazoa > Chordata > Amphibia > Caudata > Salamandridae > Pleurodeles > Pleurodeles waltl. The sequence continues at coordinate 334,534,882 of NC_090443.1, forward strand.
ATGGTGCCTGACCTACTCATTGGCTTTGTTCAGGTACATGCCTGGTTCAGGCAAGTGTGGTAACGCTTGCGTGGCTGCGCTACACATTGCTCCGGCCGTGTAGAAAAGGCTGCTTACCATTATAACCACTACCATTAGCGAGAGGTAAGTGGGATTCAAGGACCTGCCTATCGAACACTTAAGCTCCAATCACAGGAGGCTGTGTGTGTTGTTTTTGTATGCCGTATTTTATTTTGAGTCATATATAAATACGCTACTCCTTTTGTGAAAGGAAGTATTTGACTAGACAATCATTTATTGCTGCTACTGAACATATTTTGAGTTGTGTGGCAGTGTTCACTCCTTGTATCTACCTTCCCCCCTAAAACACCTTGGACTGCATGACCCATACTACTACTGAGTGTCAATTGCTGAAGAGGTACTTGGCCCTGTTGCTCAGGATCCATAGTAAGTCAGGCCTCGGGACATCAGGAGAAAAAGGTCTCAACCCCATGGTTCGGCCTAGTAGCTCCTGCTTGCCCCGTGACCCTCTGAAAGGGGTTCTGACACTCTCATTCACTTTGTCTGTCCTCTTCTATTTGTAAAGATATCTCTTGGTATACTGAATGACTGGTCTAGGCTCAGCAACTACTGGGTCATATCTGATGTCAAATGCACTAAAGAAATCCTGCATACAAGGAATGTGCTGGTTTGAAAGGAAACAATTTCCCAACATTTGATATCTTGGAGAGGAGCTCGTGAGGTACAGTTGAATTCTCATTGGGTTTGAACGCAGTACAGAAATAACAAGCAAGGTTCTGGTATTAGAAGTCAAAAAGAAATGTAAAAATCTAAACCCTGAAAATGAATTCATATTCGATTGGAAAATAGCTAGATGTCCCACAGTCCCAAATAAAATCCGAATGGATATTAAGCATATGTAGGTAAAGAAATGTACTAGGATTTCAGGGAGAAAAAAAATCAAGGGAGTGGTTAAAGTCTGGTTTTGCAGAGACAACATCACATTTGCAAAGGTCAGGCCATTTGAAGAGGTGGATTGATGAACTGGATCCTCCTGTTGAAGAATTTACATTTTTGACTTAATTCCAGTTCTACCAAGAAAAATGGAACAGGATGCTCATCTCATTCAGGCAGGGAATCAAACCACTTCTGCCTTTCAGTTACTGCTGCACAAGTTCTATATTTCCACACTTAGGCACCAGCCAATATGCTTCATTTTCTCAGGTCGAAGAGGGGTGTTTTGCTTCTCAGTTTTGACTCTTTTATGTTGAAAAGAATTGGTTGACTTTTTCATCAGGAAGGAATCTTTACTCTATTTTAAGTACAATTGCACCTCCTGATGTATCTGTTCCGTGTCTACGTTGTCTCTCTGGACAATGTGATCATCTTGTGATGTCTCCAGTTTTACTTGTGTGCTGTTGATGCCCAACATTTAATAAAACTAGGTAATTTGGGTATGCTTACTGATGCGTTCAGCTATCTATACTGGAGTACATGGAGTGTATGTGTACTAACTGTCTCAAACTGAATTCCGACCAAACAGAACTCCTTGTAGTTGCCAGCCATTCTCCTACCTTTAGGGGTAATTATCCCCTTCATTTTGTCACTGTCAAGTTCCTGGCAGTAAAATCTAACACCAATTTGTCATGTTTTTTCCTATCCTCTGATTTCCCTGTATTGTCTCTTACAGTTCTACATTTGATAATTTATCAGAGTATATGGAGTTATGGTTTATCTTGTGGTTACTTTTGCCTTTTTCTCTTAAGCACCAAGAAGGTTTGGTGTTCATTTGTGGTACATAAGATCATAGACAATTTAATTCCAAATAACTAAGAGGTTACATCTTTGTGCTTCTACTAGTTTTAGATAGTTCACAAAGAAATGCCCTACTTTACTAGGGAGAGCAATCATCTTCCAATCATTGAAGTCTTTGGCACAAGGTTGGATTACGGCAATGCCATTTACCATGGGCTACCTAGGTATCAAGTTACTTGTTTTTATTGCATCGGAACAATACACCCTGGATACTGGTGCAGATAGATCCAGCTATACGAAACCCTTGCTTAAAAAAAACTCCATCGGTCACCAGTTCAAACAAGACTGAAGTTAAAGACCTTCACACCATCCAAAATTGTCTTCATGGTCTAGCACTCACTTTTCTTTGTGACTGTCTTAAGACAGGCCACATTAGGGTTCTTTGATCCACTTAGATGACTCTTATCCTGACCCCTTTCTATCCTCATAAGTTGATGGGGGTCAGTAGTTTTCCTGTGTTTGGGCCTATCTCTTGGAACTCTTGGCCTTTCTGGATGAGGATCAACTCCAACCTAGGTAATGTTTGTAAGCAGCTGGAAACCTATCTGTTCTCTGCCACTTTAGGATCCTGCTATGATTTGAGTGACCTTTCTGTGGCTTTCTCTTCATTTAGGTCTCAAAAAAGCCCTCAATTTATAAGGCTAATTTGCAAAGCATGCATACATTTGCTGGACATATTACTAAAGAAGGCATTTTTGGATGCTTCCACCAAGAACCAAATCTGCCAGTACCTTGCGGAATTGTCCAGCAACCTTAATTCTCCAACACTATACAAAGTGCCTAGCATTTGGCCCTGAAGGATCGCCACCATTGAACCCAGGACATATCAGGGTTGTGATTTTCTTTCCTGGGACACTTGTATATAGTCCAGACAAGGGAAGGAACATTTGTTGCCCACGCATGCTGGCTGGGAAAGCATAGAGTAGGCAGGGAGACTCCTGGGTCAGGGGACTCACAGCCAGCAAAGAGAACTCTCCTGTTATTTGCAAGTCTACTGTAGGTCGCGGCCAATGTCTTTGGAATCCATCAGCTGACACTACATATTGAATACCTCTCTGTTGCCCCCTGCTAAGTAATTTATCATTGTAGTCAACTGGAGCCCCCCAGAATGGCAGTTTCCCTAGTTAAAGGATCATCAGCTGGCCACAGTGAAACCTAAGGACATGATTTAGTGTTTGATGGATGTGTACTCCACCACAAACAGAACGGATGTCCATTTTGACTTATTATAAGTACATTATATTTTGTGGCACTTGTAAGGCAGACTGGATAATCGTTGCATTTGTGACAGAGTAACCAATCCACCAAATTCTAAATAAGGGCCAATGAGGCATTTAGGATATAATATGTAGGCAAAAGGTAGGTATTCAAAGTAACCTATCAAGAATGCCCTCTCGCCCCTGGAGCAAACTGTTGTCCAGGACGTGCAGGAAAAGTTTAGAAGGTAGGATTGTGGTCAGAGGTCCTGCCCATCTGTTCTCTTTCCAATTTATTTGGCCCTATCCAGTCCAGCTACTGCTACTAACCTCTGACTGGATGTTAAGTGCCTTTTCCCATACGATTAATCAGAATCAGACTGGCCTGTGGGGCAATCTGGCAGTGGCAGAAGGGCTGGTTTACTAAGTCAGCGTGTGTTTTTTTTTTTTTGTTCATGGGCCTGTTTTATGGTCTAATGGGCTAGTTTTTACTGTTAATTTCCCTGACAAAACCAGAAACATTTACTGTAACAAGCACAATGCATGCAGGCCCCCATAATTTGAAAAGTACCTGTACAGAATGCCTTTATACGTTTAAAACTGAGCCGAATTGGTAATGTGAGCCACATTATTTTTTAGCTATCTATTTCTCTAATTTGGGGCACTTTTATTTTGCTGCCCAGACCTATGTTTTCATCCCATTCCGACCCTGTTGTTAATCCTAGCATTTCTCCTCCTCCGGATGCTTCACCACATCAGAATAACAGGTATTCTGTTTCTGTTGAGCCATATAATTCCATAATTAGTAGAGGTGGGCAGAATGTTTCATTCCACCCGCGGAATTGGCAGAATTTGGTGACTCTGTTACTCTTGTAACGCGGAGTTCAGTGCCAATCACCACATGGCGGAATATTTTCCTGCGAGGCTCCAGAATTGCAAGCAAGAGCAAGATTTGGCATCCCCTGACGGGATTTTCTAAGGCGGGCGCGCGCCAGTCAGAGAGCTGCATCTCAAATGGATTTGCTGAAGCTCGAGAAGATTTTCTAGTAGAGCGGCAGCAAAATCAACTCGAATGACCATGCGACTCTTGGCAACGCATAGGGGGTCATTTTGACCCCGGCGGGCGGCGGTCGCCGCCCGCCTGGAGGGAACCGCCATATGGCCGCTCCGCGGTCGAAAGACCGCGGAGGCCATTCTGGCTTTCCCGCTGGGCTGGCGGGCGACCGCCAGAAGGCCGCCCGCCAGCCCAGCGGGAAACCCCTCCCCACGAGGAAGCCGGCTCCGAATGGAGCCGGCGGAGTGGGCATGTGCGACGGGTGCAGTTTGCACCCGTCGCGTATTTCAGTGTCTGCTAGGCAGACACTGAAATACACAGTGGGGCCCTCTTACGGGGGCCCCTGCCGTGCCCATGCCATTGGCATGGGCACGGCAGGGGCCCCCAGGGGCCCCGTGGCACCCCCTACCGCCATCCTGTTCCTGGCGGGCGAACCACCAGGAACAGGATGGCGGTAGGGGGTGTCAGAATCCCCCATGGCGGCGCAGCAAGCTGCGCCGCCATGGGGGATTCCAAGGGCAGCGGTAAACCGGCGGGAGACGGCCGGTTTACCCTTTCTGGCCGCGGCAGAACCGCCGCGGTCAGAATGCCCTTTGGAGCACCGCCGGTCTGTCGGCGGTGCTCCCGTGGCCGGTGACCCTGGCGGTCACCGGCCGCCAGGGTCTGAATCAGGCCCATAGTGTCGTTCTTGCTGATTTTTCAGTGCTGGTCGCACTATGGGCACTAAATTGCAGCGGAGCATGCATTTTTTCACACTTTGGTGGGACTCCGTGGAATCTTGCTGAGGTTTTATGTAACTCCACAAGAAACTTCGTGAGTTCCGCTCACGTCTTATAATAAGCATGGTGCCGAAGCTTGCTTTCTGAAGCTTACATGTGATTAAGTCTAAAAGACAGGCTGGACTGCAAACCTGTGCTGGAAAATACCGTGTCCACCCCTCCCCCTCCCTACTCCCATCTGAGGGGCATATTTATACTCTGTTTGCGCCAAATGTGCATCAAACTTTTTGACGCACAATCGGCGCAAACCCTGCCCCATATTTATACTTTGACGTCCGACCCCACGGGCGTCAAAATTCCACCATGTGCGTCATTTTTTGGAAGGGGGAACCATCCTTGCGTTAATGATATGCAAGGTAGGTGTTCCCTTCCAAAAAATGACTTTAAGGCCTGTGCCCCTTATTTATAATCTGGCGTCATTTTGACGCACAGGAGGGGGTGGGCCTTAAAAAACGGCGCACAGTCTGATGTGTGCTGTTTTTTAACGCCTGGGTCAGGGCAGGCGTTAAGGGACCTGTGGGCTCGGAAGGAGCCCAGAGGTGCCCTCCCCTGCCCCCAGGGACACCCCCTGCCACCCTTGCCCACCCCAGGAGGACACCCAAGGATGGAGGGACCCAGCCCAGGGAAGTAAAGGTAAGTTTGGGTAAGTATTTTTTTCCGATTTTTTTTGTGGCATAGGGGGACCTGATTTGGGCCCCCCTACATGCCACTATGCCCAATGACCATGCCCAGAGGAGATAAGTCCCCTGGGCATGGCCATTGGGCAAGGGGGCATGACTCTTGTCTTTCCTAAGACAGGAGTCATGTCAATGGAGTTTAGGCGTCAAAAGAAATGGCGCAAATCCGGTTTGAGGCCTGAATTTTGCCTCAGACCTGACTTGCACCATTTTTTGACGCACAACACCCATTTTCCCATACGACGGCGCTGCCTGGTGTGAGTCATTTTTATTTACGCACACCAGTCCGCAGCGCCGGCTAACGTCATTCCCTTAATAAGGCGCCCGCATGGCGCGTTGGAATGGCGTTAGCCGGCGGTAAAATTTTTGACGCACAACTGCCTTGGCGCAGTTGTGCGTCAAAAAGTAGAAATATGAGCATGAGTCTCTTAAATAAGCCCCAGCTTAACCCTGGACACCTCTCACAGATTCTAGAGCTTCAGGAGAGACCATGGCACTTCCCTTATGCCATGCTGAGTAAATAAAAGTCACTCTGATGCCTCACCTCGCCCTAGATGCAGATATCAAGAAGAGTAAAACGATATGCTTGAGAGGAAGCATATTGGCACTGACAGTCCACCCGAACCCAGTTGTTGCTTTTTACACCCTTGCTCTTTTCCACCTACCCTCCCTTGTTTTACATTTTTCTCCCCCCATCTTTCTCTGTCGACGTGTCACTTGTCTTTCTTAGGGTCTTGCCCCTCCGTCGCGCGCTGGCCCGTTACCTCACACTGTCTCCTTTTCTTACTCCACTCCCTCCCACCACTTTCCTGTCTCTTCGTCCACTATTTTACTCATCCTCGCAGTCTTTCCATCATTTTTCTGTACCCTTTCCCCTTCCTCTACATATCTGTTTTTTATCTTCTGTTTATTTAACGCATTCCATCTGGCTCTCCTTTGACGCCCGCCTTTCGCTTTCTCCGCCTGTTTTCCTTTAACAAACATACAATACATTTCCAAAATGATTACATCACACGTATACAAGGGAGCATCACATTTGTACATTATTACTTCTGCATATTTGCTGTGTAAGGACAGGCACTCGCATTCCAACATTCATCTATTCCCTCCCTTCTCTTTCTCTCAGATTCATCCACCCCCTCTCGTGCCATGCCTCCCTCATTCCCCTCATGTTCTCCCCTCAGCATCGTCCTCCTATTTCGCCTTGTTCAGCACATATTTCCAAGTGCAGCAGAAAGAAAAGTTCCTCTGAAAACCATGAGATACGTGGAATTCAGACCATGTTCGTGTCTTGAGGGGGCTGCCACGTGGAGGTTTTTCTGTTTCGTACTTAAGAGTCCTGGTAATAACTAAAGAAAAAAACACACACAGAACGAGGGGGCGGGGTGAGGTGGTAGAGAAGGGAAAAAAACAAAAGGAGAATAGTGAATAAGGCACTGGAGTAAAACAAGCATTGGCAAAGCCAATAGTTCTCGCCTATGCAAGAGCTATCGTCTATTGCAATGTGTTTTAGCCATGTTGTACAGCAGCATGGCTAAAAGTGGCGCATAGGAGAGTGGCGTGGAGTGTCGTAGAGTAGAATGACGAAGACTGAAGTAGAGTGTGGTAGAGAGGAGTGGGAATAGACTGTTGTGTATTGGAATGGAATAGAGTGGAGTTGCATAGAGTGGCGCAGCGTGGAGTGGCGTAGAGTAGAGTGGACTGGTATTGAGTAGTATAGAGTGCATTAGCATACAGTGTTGCAGAGTTTAGTGACATAGAATGCAGCGGCACAGACATCAGCGGTGTAGTGTGCATAGGCATAGAATGCAGTAGTGCAGGGTACAGTGGTATAAAGTGCAGTGTTGCAGAGTAGAGTGCAGTGGCTTAGAGTGCAGTAGCGCAGAGTAGAGTGGTCAGAGTAGAGTAGAACGCAGTGGCGTGAAGTAGTATAGAGTACAATGGGTTGGTGTAGAATGCATTGGCATAGAGTGTTGCAGAGTACAGTGGTGTGGAGTGCAATGGCGTAGAGTGCAGCGGCATAAAATTCAGCAATGTACAATGCAGTGTTGTAGAATGCAGTGGTGTAGAAAAGAGTGGTGCATAGTAGAGTGCAGTGGAGTGAAGTGACATGGAGTGCAGTTGCGTAGTGTAGAGTGGCATAGAGTGCAGTGGTTTAGAGTAGATTGGTGTAGAGTGCAGTGGTATAGAGTGGAGTGGTGTGGAGTAGAGTGGCATAGAGTGCAGTAGTGTAGATTGTTTCAGTGCAGAGTGAAGTTGTGTAGAGTGTAGTGGTGCAGAGTAGAGTGCAGTGGCGTAGAGTAGAGAGACGTAGAGTGTAATGGCACAAAGTGAAGCAGTGTAGAGTGCAGTGATGCAGAGTACATTAGAATGACGTACAGTGGATGGGTGTAGAGTTGAGGAGTACAGAGTAGAATTCACTGGCCTAGAGTGTATTGGCATACAGTGCAGTGGCATAGAGGGCAGTGTTTCAGAGTGGTGTAGAATGGAACGTGCAGAGTAGAGTGGATTGATCGAAATGGAGAGGTGTAGCGTGCAGTCATATAGAGTAGCATGGAGTGCATTGACATAGAGTAGAGGGGTGCAGAGTAGAGAAGAGAGGCATAGAGAGAAGTGGCATAGAGAGAAGTAGCCTAGAGTGCAGTGGCATAGAGCGGAGTGGTGCAGAGCGGAGTAGAGGGTGGTAGTGTAGTGTGCAGTGGAACAGAGTGCAGTGGAGTGGTGTAACGAGGAATGGTGTAGACTAGACTGCAGTGGCACGGACTGGTTCAGAGTAGAGTGGAGTGGCGTAGAGTAGACTATCTATGGTGCGGTAGAACACTGCCATTATAGACAAAATATTTTCAATTGAAATGACTATTACATTTGCACAGACGTACAGTTTTGCTAATAAAACTATATGATGCCCAAATGATAATGTGTGGGAATGGCATCACCTAGTGTATTGATTTGTTTTGATCATATTAAAATATTTGTTTCCAACACACTTTAAAATGAACAAAAAGGAGCACTCATGGAAGAATAAAAGAAGTAGTGTGACAAGACTTTACTCCTTGGAGGGATGAACTCAGGCTGGACAGTCTAAAACAAATAAAGCCAGCAAATAGAAAGCCAGAAAATATGAGTTGCAAACCACAAAGCAAATGGTAAGCAATGGGTGGTATGCATTCCTAGGGAAGCTTTCAGAATGTCCCCAAGCTGTTTTTAGCAATCCGGACAGGCTTCGATCTAAAAACTGAGAAGTGTGGGGAGAAATGGAGATAGTGATAGAGGAAAGTAGAAAAGGTGGAAAGAGAGGCAAGGAGGTGGAGATATGAGAGCAGAGCACCGAGGAAGGATGCACAAAGAGAATGCAGTTGAAGAGGAAGAGATAGAAGGAGACGTCTTGAGGAGAGCCAAAGGGAAGAGGAATAGTTGGAAGCAAGGAAAAGCAACAAAAGAGAACAGAGACCTAAGCAGAAACTGAAAAAGGGCGAGAAAAAGAAAGATGGATTGGGTTTGGGGGAAAGAGGGAGAAACAAAGGTAGAGAGAAAGAGGGAACAATGAGAGAGAAAGATAGACAGAGCGAGAGGGATAACGGTAGGATATGAAGCAATGTAAGAAAGAAACAGCAATATAACACTCATCAAGAGACAGACAGTAGGTGAAAAAAGATGGAGATGTAAAAAGGCAAGAGGTGAAGTAAAAAGAATGCAGAAAAATATATGAAGGCCAAGACAGAGAAAGATGAGCTCAATACAAATAGACATAAACATTTACATATAGACAGATAGAGCAACATGTTTTTTCTGGACCGGCATACTGATAGGCAGATGTATAAGTAGACAGACAGCTAGGGAGTAAGAACATAAATGCATTCCAGTCTGCTTTTCAAAATGTGAAAACTATTCTTTAATTAAAACTTCTGCAAAAATATGAACCTATAAACTTCTTATAATTGTGTTTCCTTCCAACATACAGAAATCATTGTCCAAGAGTTGTAGCACCTTAACGCCCACCCTCTGGCACCTATATATGTAGCACCTTCGTCAAGGAGAGGAATGGGAGCGCTGAGTGTGGGGCTGGGGACTATACATTCTAATTCTGAGTTTTCTCTAAACAAATCATCGGTTTCAGGTATGTGAGTGTAATTGCTTCTATTGAAGAGAACCAAATCCAGTTTATTACTGTGTTAGATGAAAACCCAGGACTGGAATATGTGGTCTCTAGAGAAGCAGTGATAGATGTAACGTTAGCACCAGAAGTTAAATTCAGCCAAGCTTATCGTTTCCCAGAGATTAAAGGTGAGTGTTTCCCACTGGACATCATTCTGCTTGTTTTGGGAGGGTGGGAGGGGGGGGGGGATTCTGCCTCTGTTAGAGGGATGCTGACTCTCTTGTTTGGACTAAGGTCCATCCATCTGAAGTGCCAGCTTCTGTTGAGTATGTCCATCTGCACTGTGAGCAGCCTTGTTCTGAGTGAAGAATCTTCCTTCGAATGTCACAAGACTGTTGATTTTAGGGTATCTCAATACTGTTGATAGCCTTGTGAGACCAGGTCTTAGGCGAGGCTAGTCTCTCACAGATTCAGCAATTGTTGTAGAGTGTTGGTGATGTAAGACAAGAGAGGGAAGCCAAACTCTGATCCCTTGGCTACCCCCCAATATATATCAATGGCTGTCGCCCAAAATAGTCTGAAAAGGTACGCTTCAAACTTGTGGCCTGCTTCGCTCTGTTGTAGGCCAGGGTAATCAGCTGGAAGTGCAAGGCTGCAGAAGGGATTCTGATGCATTATGGTAACATAATGTTATGGATGTATTGTCCTGAAAAAATATAGTAGCCAAAGTATTGATGAGTACAGGTTCACTATTCTTAACGCCATATCTGTGTACATTGAGGATACATATGTATGTTTTGTCAAGGTATGTAGAGGTGTGGATGCATATGTATATGAGCATATGTGGAGTTAAAAACAGTAATTCTATACTTACATCTATATTCTTAACCTGAATATAGTTTACTACTTGATATTATGGCTACAGTATTCCCATAGGGCTAGTAACATCCATGATATTCTGGCATACAACTTCCTGATCTATGCCAGAGTTCCTAATGCCACCTCAAGTGCTGCTTTTAGGCACCACCAGGCATGAGTGCCAGAATCATTAGTAGAGAAGAAAGAGAACAACTGGGTTACAAGAGATTGTTAGTGTCAACTGTTTTAAAGATAGAACATGAACCCTTAAGTGAGTGTTCATTGTTTTAAAAAGACAATCCTGGTGGGGCACAGCCATTCTGAACGCATAATCGAAGAAGAAGCCAGGGCAGTCCTGCAAAGAAGTGCAAACCATGATGAAATGCCTCTTTGTCCTCCAACCCCCCACCCTAATACTAAAATTTGAGAGAACTGTAAATGGCTTGTGGGTCCCCCAGAGAAATGGAGTAAATTACTCAATTGCCCTGGTAGAACGACCGCCCGCCAGATTTAAAAATAACTGCCAAGCAGGCAGTCATTTATAAAAGTATTGCCATGAATTGCTGTGACAATGGTTCCTGTCACTGCATTTTACTCTCTGTTACGAGGTTGCATCAGCAGGACGCAGCCCTGTAGCATAGCGTATTTCATATATGTTTTCAAAGAGAAAATCCCCAAATGGGATTTCTTTGAAAATAAAAAATATAATGCTCTCCTCGTCATAGAAGCCTTCTGCCAAGGCAGAGGGAGCATATAATGATATTACTGTTCCTTACTGCCAGGTATTACTGATGGTAAGAAACAGTAAATAATGACTACATGTCCACCTGTCCAAATTGGGTGGGTAGGCGTGTAGCCATTCTCCAATGGCCCTTACTCCCCAAGGCTGCTGGATCATGGCAGAGTCGGAGTAGTCTCCGCCGTTATTCACCCTAAGGTCTGCCCACCCTGTAAATGTAGCAGGCTTACCACTAAATTGGCAGGATTGAACTCCGTCATAGTTGTGACGGAGTACCCTCTTTGCCAATATATAAATCAGACCCTAAGTCAGGATCCCAACCAATAACTGAACCCCAATAAAGAAGACAACAAACCCCAATGGAGGAACATCCATTGCACAGAGAGTAAAGGTTAAAGCCAGCAACAAGCAAAGAGTGAACGCGAACCCTCAAGAGATGGCCAGCCTCAAGAAATAACCAACCCTCAAGACACAGGCTCAAGCAAGAAGACGGCAGCTTAGAAGCAGTAATCAACTAGAGGCAAACAATCTAAAAAATAATACAAAACCAAAAGGATGCTCCAAGCCACTAGTATTCAACCAATGTCAAGAGAAGTCGAATATCAAGGTTAACCGACAGTCCATAAAAATCACAGATTCTAAGTAAGACTGTAATATGCAAAACTAGTATTATAAGGTGATTGCGGCTCATCATAAGATTGGCAACTTTAAAAGAAGTGAACAACAACCCTTATGAGATAGATAATGTCAAGATGAAATTAAAGCTCAAGAAAGCATAGCAACTTAATAGATCAACAACCAGCAATGGGCAGTCATCATCTGAATGACATGGATCACCTAAAGGTTGTGCAATTGCATAAATGAACAACAACTGAGCAAGAAGTGGCCTGCCTCAAAGATTCATCAAAGCTTTTGGGGAAAAAAACAATCTTAGCAAGGCACAGCTCTGGGTGGTTCAATAATATGCAAGTGGGAAGTTATCAGTAGAAAGATCATGATCACCAATCAGAAACATACCTTAAAGACAATACAAAACTATAAGTTAACATCAGTCTACATGTGATGACCAACGTCAAATTGAAATAGATGTCTAAGAACAAGATACTGAATAGCATCCCTCCCTACCACTAATATGTCAGCACGATATGTTCTACATATTTCAAGAGATTGCAGACTTTAAAGTGATTACCAAACTATGAGTGAACAAATATATTCAAGAAATGGAGAACATTTGAGTCAAAACCAGCATATAACAAGTAGCTTAACAAGCTACAGATGGGTTGCAGCATTAAATAGCTGCTGATCAACAAGAGATAACAAACCATAAATTGCATAAACATCCTTGAATGACCAAGAACTACGAAAACATGGGAAACCTCAAAGTTAAATTGATGCTCCACTAAACATGTGAACTGAACTGGACATCAATATACCATCAATACCATCAATATATTATTTAAGCTAGACTGAGTACCAACCTTTATCTAACCAAAGCACCTGAACATGCCAAAAACCTAAGCTAAGCAAATGCAGTCATCCTCAGGATAAAGCCACTGACCAAATAATCAGCAATCCTAAAGACAGTACAAAACCATATGTGAACAAGTCAAGAAGGGATGGAGAGACATGAGATAAAATTGATTCCGAAATAACTGCATGTCACGCAGAACCTCAATTATCAAGAGAACACACATAAGAATACTGGAGGCCCTACATAGGCACTTTTCCTCATGGTAATATATTTTTTATGTGTTTTGCTTAGCTGCAACATGCTTATTTAGAAATGCTGGGCACTTTATCTCTCTTCTACATGCTGTAAGGGGTATGGTACTAGAAAATTGTAACCAAAATATTGTCAAGTAGAAATATTTGCTACCAGTCTTCTGGCATACAACTGCTTGTGAAAAGAATTAAGTGTATAGCCAACACTCAGCCTCAGCATTAAGGGTGTCAGCATGACGTCCAGTATAAAGCTTGCATCACCCTATACACAGATGGCAGTGTAATCTCCAACTTTGCCTGGACTGTCCCCCATACAGCCATCATCATCAGTTGTTGAACTTCTGATTCTTTGCGGCAGTTCACTTTTAAGTGTTCAGTATTCTCACTCTAGGCGTGGCATGACATTTACTTTCGCGTCTGCTCACTGCCTTTGGAAGGACAGTCTTGAGCACAAAAAGGGACCCATCCAGATCTTCACATCTCCGGAACATTCTCCAGGTGGTTCAACTAAACAATGTACCATGTCCAAAATGGTATTACCATCAGTTATATGTCAGTGCTACAACAGAAGTCAACTCCAACTAAAACTAACAGTCACAAACACCCTATCAAAGTTAGGACTGGTGCTCAGGAAAATGTACTTTGATCACTAAACACAAAGGAAAAAGAAAATAATGTCATGTTTACTCCATTACATAGATAGGAAAATGTCAACGTTAGAACAAGTAACAATCCTTCAGGGAACAAGCCTACAGAAGAACCCACATCCAAGACAGGATTCTCTTTGAAATAATATTGATACTGAGACGTAAGTCAATTGTAAGGACAATTAAACAGACACAGCAACCCCTTCCAAAATGGATTGATCATTCTATAACTTTATTTCTCAAAAGATACACCGTTTTATAAATCCCAAAATACTAGCCCAGCATCTCAGGGAGCAATGACCCCTAAGAAAATGCCAGCCCTAGAAGCCCTGCAAAACAAAAGAAGAATCAACCAATCAAAGTATCCTTAGCAAAGATGTAAGTGATAGTAAAGAAAATCCCCAAAAAGAAAGCCAACCATAAAGAGAAACAACCTAGCCAAGAATCTCCATCCAAGGTGGGATTGATTTTTAATAAAATATGAACACAAGAAAGCACCCTGCCCATAGGAGAACTAACCTGCCTAAGAAGCACTAGTCACATTAATATTGTGATTTATGAAAATACCAATTCAAGGCAGATTGCCACCCATAGAAAGACCCAGTCTTAAAGTTCAAGATGTGACCCACAAGAAAATGTAAATCTCTGGAATCTCGACAGCCCTAGCGAGACTCAACACTATTTCAAAATGGTGTAGCCCTCAAAAATGCAAGCAAGGAATATACCACAACCATAAGAAAACCATTGTACTAAAGAACTCCTCTCCAAGTTGATGTTGACCATTAACATAAAGTCAAACATGGAACACATGTTCACCCCAATGTGACCCAAACCGTCCAAAGAATGTATCATCTGGAGGTAATACTTAAGAAATGGTCAACACTAGAACACATCATCAGCAAAAATCAACTCTAGAATGAAGGACAGACTTTAGGTGAACCAGTCTGCCAAACTACATTCATTTCAAGATGGTAAAATGAAAGACTACCATAAGGAAAGCCAATTTACCAAATAACTCTCATCAAAGATGCATTTAAAACAAAACTGAACCTCAAGAAAATGCCAACTCTCTGTATAGCACTACTATTCCTTATCAAGAGTATCAGTCGTTGGGAGACAGAAGACAATTTAAATAGTCTTGACCGTACACATTAAAGATAATGTGAACAACAGCCCACCCTCATTGTTGGTTTTGTAGTATTGCCATGTGTAGCAACGTGGTGACACAAATGAGGTCACCTTCAAAAAGAGTGAGAGACTAGCAGACAAATGAAAAATGGGTCACCGACTTTAAAAAGGGGAGGAAGCAATTCTGGTGAGAGAACCAGAAAGCGGTGAGAAAATGTGACTGGGTTTTAAAAATGCTGAGAAGAACTATACTCAAATTGCAGAATAGAAATGTATGGTGGGAGGAGTTACAAAGAAAAAAGAGTTGTTGAAACAGAAAAAGACAGTGGAAACGAGAAATAAGTACGGGGAAGCGGGCATAGAACAAATGGATATGCTGAACGGAATGTTAAGAAAAATACATTGTGTAATTTTGAGAGGGAACATGGGCGAGATATGCAGAGACAGAGACAAAATGTGATAAGGACTTGAAAGAAAAGTTTAAACATGTTAGGAGTGCAAAAAATTTTAAATCACTAGTAATAAACAGTATTAACTGGAGGAAGGAGAAAGGCTGTTAAAGTGAAGGGAGAGTCAAAAGAGAGAGAGCGATAGAGTGCACAAACTAAGGGCCAGATTTAAGAAAAGTGGAGTTGCACCCAGTGCAGTGCCAATTTTCTTGCACCCCTTAGAGCCCCCCTAATGCCACCATGTGTGCGCTGTATCTAAGATACAGCGCGCCATGGCGGTTTTGAAGTTTTGCAGGGTTAGCCTAATTTTTTTTACGCTAATCCTACAAAGCCCATTGAGGCAATTTTTTCACCTCCCTCCCCCACCAACGGGGGAACACCCGCTTTGCATACATTATGCATGGCACATGCATGATGTAGCGCAAAGGGTTACAAAGTGGCACAATGCATGCATTGCGCCACTTTGTAAATCTAGTGCAGCGTTTTGTGCCTTCTAACGCCACATTAGAATAAAAAAATTCAGCTAATGTGTCGTTAAATGGCGCAAGGGGCTCTTAAATCTGCCCCTAAAAGCTTAAGTAAATCTCGAGGTATCATAGAGAACGTCAGACGTTTGTGATGGGAAGAGGCTGGCAATGAGATGGTTTTCAGGAGTACTGGACTTAGGTTTACAGACTGGATCTGGGTTGTGGGTCGGGGGAGAGAAAGTGAGTGAAAGAGCAAGGCAGAGAAACTGAGAGTGAAAGAGAAAGAGTAGAGAGAGAGAGTAAAAGAGAGACATAGAGAAATAAAGAGAGTGAGAGAGAAAACGAGAAAAAGAAGAGGAAGAAAGGAGATAGAGACCTTATCAGGAGAGAGGAAATTATGAAAATGCCCTACAGATGGCAAAGCTAAGGGGTTGATTGATCATGAGGGACATAAGGCCTCAATGACCCAAGAAGACTATTGTTGAGGAGTTCAGGCGGGATGTGGCCAAAAAGAAGGAATAGGGACAACATGCCCCAGGCAATAGGTAGTCCTTAAACACAATATCAGAAAATCGTGATTCTGATCTTGGTCCTTAATGGCAGAGTGTGTCCTCTGAGGGCCAAGACATGTTCCAGGGAGAGTTTGTTCTGAGGGGGTTGCAGCCAAGTCTCTGGAAGGTATGGATACAGATGTAGAAGATCCTAAGTGAACGGTTTTCCAGGATTAGCTTGATCCTTAGAAAAGAAGGGCTGTCAGCACTGATGCACTCAGTTTCAAATAGAGGACTTGCAAAAGAGTGATTGTATTTCAGCTCCAGGCTGGGCGTGGCCTTTGAGAGATAAGAGCTCAGAATGGCACATTGTTCAGGGCTCCAGGCTGGGCTTGATGAGGTAGCCATTGAAAGTGATGTATGTGTCCACATCATCGCTGTAGATGGCATTCTCCCGCTCCCGCTTATAGAGTCGTACCCAAACCTCATCATTCTCCTTCAGGTCCAGCATGAGGCTCTGGCTCTGCATGATGCTGCGATCACTGGGCTGGGCATAAAGAATCACCATGCCCTCCTCATTCCTCATGATGTGCATGTACGTTTCCTTGAAGTTCCAGGTATGGATCGTGAGGCTGAAGAAGTAGATGCCAGGCACAAAGCAGTAGAACTTGCCCTTGAACATGCTGAAGTGCTCATAGAGGTTGACAAAGACAGTGTCGAAGACCAACGCTTGGTAGTACTCGCTACTGTGAAGAGCCTTCTTACGACCTACTGAAAAGGCAGCATACTGATGTTTGCAGCGATCTCCAGGGTCTCCCCTCTGACCTTTGCTGCCGCTCTCTCCTGGCGGTCCTTGTGGACCAGCTGCACCTTCTTTGCCTGATTTGCCAGGTGGCCCTCGGTCTCCGATGTCACCCTTGTCTCCTAGAAGATAGAGAAAAACATTGTAACACAGAACAGAGAGTATGAAGACAGAAGGAAGGTGTTGAGGGGTGTGTCACGGGTTCTTAAAGGTGGCCCCGCGCTCAAGCATGGCAGTTTTTGCCACCACTTGGATAGGACCTTGGATGGGCTAGTAGCATAGCTGGAGCTCAGAGCTAGAGGAAACAGCAGGGGTGTAACAAAGGCCACGCAGCCCTCGTGGTGCAGGGGGGTCTTGGCTCCAGGGACCCCCTCATCACACACCTGCCTTTGTGAGTCCGGGGGGTGCTCCATGTTCTCTGCCTGGGAACCCATATGCCACTGGGGAACAGCAAGCACATCTCCTTTTCCTTCATTTTCTCATTATGGTTATGTTTGCTCTTCCATATGTTTTGCTTACCCAACTATCACTACCCAGTGTACCAAAAAACTGAAAAGATTTATTGACGATCCACCACTTGCAAAGCCTATGCAGAGTAACATCCTAAAATATTTACGGCTATTTTTTTCCCCACATTTCAATAAGCATGTATACAGCACGCTTAATTTCAGGACCGATATTTTCAGGCCGCTGTTGCAGAAATTCAGGGGCCTATTCACAAAAAGCATTTCATAGTACGTTAAAAATGCTACTGTGGTAGTACTAAAATACTACAAAATGCTATTCTTAGATCTACATGTGAAGGTCTCTGCTTCTGCCATTCCTATCTTTTATCCGCTCCAACTTTGGCGACCTCTACACACATAGGCATATCTTTTAGAGGTAAATATTGGAAGGGCAGAGGAAAGTGGCTGGAAAATGGGAAATACTTACTGCTGAAAAGATGTTTTTTTATTATCAGTAAAGTGAGGTTAGGCGAAGGTGAGGGAGGGGTTTAGGCAGGACGCTCACCTTCCCTCAAAGGTGTAAGACCATTTATTTCCATAACCTGTACTTATATCGCTACTACAGTCACAAGGGACCCAAAATAGTCATAAATGTACTCCAGCACAGAGCTAGAGTATATCTAGCACCACCCATTGCCACTCACACGTACTTCCACACCCTCCAATAGAAAATAATAGAGGCCTGGACTCAAAATAAAACTCCATAGGAAATAATGTTAAAATGAGTTAATTTATTTAAACGTTTTAAGTATAAGTGTACATTTATTTCAATGTTAAAATAAAACAATATAAATCATAAATAAATGTTAATTTATTTTTAAATAATTTAATGACCTTTTCTCTAATTTTAAAATAAAGGTAATTCTTTTTAAAAATATTTATAATAAACTATATTAATTTTATACACAACTTATAGCAACTTCTAATACATTATACAAAATATAAACATTCTACTGTAGGCGAGTGTTTTTTGATAACTCATTCAAAAAGAATTTTAATTTAATCAGATTAATTACATTTTTATTTAAAGCTTAGAGTAAAAGGATTTTTTTAAATGTATTCTACATTAAAAAATGTTAATTAATATTTAACTTACAAATATACTTTCCTATAGGAAGTTCCCAACTTTAATTATGGAGGACTCTGCCAGGTATGCAGGATGTCAAATACTATAGTAAGTCACTACTACTAGTAACTTTAGGTCATACGTGATGTTTTACTGACTCCACATCCTGTTTCTTGAGGTGGGACATACAAATCTACACTTTTGAATGACTTTACGCTTGGAAATTGTAAAAAACTCAAAAAGTCATACATTTAAGTCTTTACTAACATATAAATGTGCTTTTGTGTATAGCCCCTCAATATTTTCGATTTGATGACTCTAATAGTCTTGAGGGAGTAATGAATACCTGTGGAGTACCAGGGAACTGTTGTATTTGTCCAGCTTTTTGAGGACCAGTGCAGAGATCAGTTTACAAGCAGTAGGGATGGGGATATCATGACAGATTTCGTAGATGTTAAGTAGCTGGTGTAGAGCAGCGGTAGCAGTAGTCCAGGCACATAGTAAGCTTCAAAAGTATGCCAGAGTTTCTCACCAATGGTGTTGAAACTGTCTGGGAGAATTCAATGTGTGCAAAAGATGTAGTTGTCGTTTGAGAAAGGAAACATGTAATTTTCGTTTTAAAAGACTTCTGCATACCAGACTAGAGAGCCATCCTGCAGATTGTTGTGAGGAAATCAAGGAGTCGATCTTGAAGATCAGAAGTAAAGCGTTGTGAACATTGTTTATGTAAAGATGATACGAGAAATCAAAAGTGGAAATAATGTTACCAAGAGATGTATTAAATAAGAGGGCCGAAATCTGACCCCCTTTGGGTGCTAACTAGTAATTAAATTGATAGTACGAATGATAAGCACCATGAGATAGAAAGAGTGTGGTGGAAAAGATAGAAGGAGAACATAGATGATGCCTAGCTTGAGAAGGTTAGATATTGAGTGTGAAGTGATTTTATGGTTTCAAACACAGTTGCGAGTAGTATGAGGATAGACAGTATGAGAGAATGTGATTTCAGTACAATGGATGTCTCAAAAACCTGATTGTAAGGAGTGAAATAGACTTACAGAGGTGAGAAACAGGATCAAACAGTTGAAGACAAGATGCACCAAAACTTTGGAGAAGCAAGGACGTTGGGAGATAGTTGAATAAGGTTGATCGGTTATCAGAAAGTTTCTTTACAAGAGAGAATGCCACTTCTGACTTAAGTTAGTGCCGGAGGCCAAAAGACGAAAAACCACACAGACTGGTTATAGATAGGTGTTAGAAATGGGGTCTCTAGTTGGCAGTGGTTTGCACCCTATTCAAGTAGGGACCCTCACTCTAGTCAGGGTAAGGGAGTGACTCAGCTAAGATAACGCCTGCTCACCCACTTGGTAGCTTGGCATGAGCAGTCTGGTTTATCTCAGAGACAATGTGTAAAGTATTTGTACACACACACACACCCACACACACACAGTAGCACAGTGAAAACACCACAAAAGCACTCCACACCAGTTTCGAAAATATCAAATATTTAGCTGAGTAAAACCAGACCAAAACTACAGAAATCCAACATACACAAGCAAAGATACACATTTTCAAAGATTCAATCTTAGTATAGTGCTTAGAAACCCAATAGCTCCAACTGGGGCTATCAAGACGTCTTGACAGAGTAGTTCCCAACAGTCCGACACCAATTGTGAGGGACTGTGGGCCGGTCAAGAAGTCGCACTAACCCCAAGTACAGTACCTTGGAAAATGAGGAAACAGATGTTGCATGGAATCGGGAAGGTGAGGAGTCACTGGTGCGGGTACAGTGACAGTTCCTTTTTGCTACCAGGGAGTTGAGGCATTGGTTCCTTACTGCTGGGCAGGGGAGGTGAAGCATTGGCTCCTTACGGTTGCAGGGGAGGTGATGTGGTGTCGGTGGTGAGGCATTGGTTCCTTATGATTTGGCGAGGTCGATGAATCCAGCAGGTCGTGAGGTGTCCACATCACAGGGTTGCGATCACACCACGGGGCCACAGGTGCAACTGCGGAGTCAGTGTCATTGATGTTAGTGACATGGCACTCGGGGAGCATACTGTGACAGGACTTCAGAGGTGCTGTGGCAGCATCGGGTCCGTGGCATCGGTCTCAGTCATTGCACTCAGTGGGGATCATAGGTCCGGTGCAGGTAGCAGCAGGGAGTTGGACAGTGGTGACAGTTCCAAAGACGCTCTGGAGTCAATGTGCTTGTTTCTTCTTGGTTACACCAAAACTCACTCCCAAGGGCCCAGGAACTGAATTAGGGTACCACTTGGCAAGTCAACAGGCAGAGAGATAGTCCCTCCTACATGTCCAGCTCTTCTTCCTGGCAGAACGTCTTATTCCAGAAGGATTCTAAATTTGTTGGGTCAGAGAACCAGTACTTATACTCATTTCTGCCTTTGAAGTAGGCAAACTCCAAAGAAAATTCTTTGTAGTGCACAAGACCATGCCTTTCCCACTCTGGCCCCAGACACACTCCAGGGGGTTGGAGACTGCTTTGTGTAACGGCAAGCAGAGGCTTATTCAGGTGCAAATGTCAGCGCCTCCCACCACTCTAGCCCATGAATACCCATCAGGATATGTAGGGCACACCTCAGCTCCCTTTGTGTGACTGTCTACAGTGAATTCACAAACATCTCAAATGTCATCCTGACCCAGACGTGTATTCCACAGTCAGGCAGGGACACTTTTTAAAAGTGGCATTTTCAAACTTAGGCCCTGATTTATACTTTTTTTTGCGCCGCATTACCGTCATTTTTTTATGCAAAAGCATCAAATACAATTGGATTTTGTAAGTTTGCGCCGCTTTTGCATCAATAAATGACGGTAATGCAACACAAAAAAAGTATAAATCAGAGCCTTACAATTTAAAAACCCACTTCACCAACAGAAGTATTTTTAAAATGTGAGTTCAGAGACCCCAAACTCCAAATCTCTAGCTGCTGCTAATGGGAAATCACATTTATAAGATATTTCACGGCAATCGCCAGGTTACCCTATGGGAGAGATTGTCTTTGCAACCAAATTTAGCAGTAGCAGTATTTCACCGTCAAGACATGTAAAACACACCAGTACATGTCCTACCTTTTAAATACACATCTCATGGGCTGCTTCGTCCTACCTAAGGGTTGACTTACATGTAGTAAAAGGGAAAGTTTGGGCCTGGCAAAAGGGCACACTTGTCAGGTCGAAATTACAGTTTAAGACTGCACACACAGACGCTGCAATGGCAGGCCTGAGACATGTTTGCAGGGCTACTCGTTGGTGGACCAACAACGCTCCAGGCCCACTAGTAGCATTTGATTTACAGGCCCTGGGCACATTTGGTGCACTATACTGGGGACTTACTGGTAAGTCAGATATGCCAATCAGGGATAAACCAATAACCAATGTCATTTATACAGAAAGCACTTGCACTTTAGCACTGGTCAGCAGTGGTAAAGTGCCAGGTGTCCTAAAGCCAGCAAAAACGAAGTGCAGCACACAGTGAAAAATAGGAGATCAGAGGCAAAATGTTTGGGGATAACCCTGCCAAAATGGCCATTTCCAACAATAGGTATTTGCTCAGAAGAATATTATTCAGTCACAGGAGTGCAGCCAGTTGTCCTCAGCCGTCCATTTACACGTTCCATACCCACATGGAAGTGCCATACTCACATTCTATTAAAGCACAACCATTCAAATGTATTCCACTCATACAACTCCTCTCACACACAAATTTCCACACGTATTAGCCAGATCTGCAAAAGATGAAGATAGAGTTTAAGATTAAGCAAGACAAAACTTGAGATGAGAGATTTTAGGATTTTACAATTTAGGGACTGTAAGGACCAGATGGTGGACGTGAAGAATTGGCTGATTTCAGTATGGGGATCAATTGTGAAGGAGACGTTGGATGCAATGTCAGTCTGTTAGTAGCATTACATGGTGTTAAAGGGGGGAGTAGGAGGAGTGTGGTGTGTTTAATATTAATGAGCTAAGTGTATTCTTGTTTGCAGTTTTAGAGGAGTATGAGTCTACGTCTGATGCAGATAGAGGAGGTGTGAGAGCTGGGAAGAGGAGGTAGTTAGTGTTACAGTTGGGTTGTCGAGACTTTGGGCATGGAGAGGAAATTAACTGAAGAATGTAGTTAATTTAGACTTTCTTCAGTGCCATGTTACATAATTCATACCATATCTCTAGTCATATAAATTCTCTGTAGTAATGTGGTTGTGAAATCTGCGGAGGAGTGCGCACATTTTAGTGTGGATGTTGGGTAATATTGGATGTCGATGAAGGGTGACTGAAGTGAAGCATTCTATATCATTCTCCTTGCTGCTCTACTCAGCACTTAGATGCAGCAACATATAACACAACAAGAGCAGAATATTTTGCCATCATGCATGATTCCGGAACCCTTTACTAGTAGGTCACACTTCAACTAAGCCCCTCCTCTTGTCTGGCGAATCGCTTTCGCTCCTTGTCATGGGTATGAAGCATACATAGATGCAAATATAGCACAATACAGAGTGACTTCTCTGAGGCAGTCAGTCACTATCTTTGCTCGCTCAAAAAGAGTGCCTCCTATCAGTAGCTTTAGGAATGGCCTTTTCAGTAAAAGTGAAATGAAATGCCCTCAGCCCTAGGTTCAATATGCTACCCACTCACACGCCCCAGGGTCGAGCTTTGACTTCTAATATCACAGTTCTCCCCAAACTCACTTACCTTAGGTTGGAAGTCTGAGGATTTAAAGTCCTAATTGCCTCACAAAGCAAGTGTAACACAGAGCACGAAGATCAGTTTATATCCTAAGTACCCCGACAACTCACCCTTTAAGATGGTGATGTTGATGTAGGGCCGGACCTCTGGCAGAAGGTAATGAGGGCTTTGGTGGGGGGCAGAAGAAGACTTAGTCGTAGATGAAGGCTGGGGGTCTTCAGAGTCACAGCAGCGTCGGCAGGCCTGCGGTGAGGTCATCAGAGGGTCTTCAGTGACAGGCTCATTGGAAGGGGCCCCACAGATCATGGCTGTCAGGTACAGGAGGCTGAAAGGCCACAGGAAGGCAGCAAGTCCCATGATGACCTAGGGGTGGAGGAGGGGGGAAAAGAACTCTCAGACATGTAATATGTAAAGGGAGAAGGGAATGGGGTGAAAAGGGACAGAGGAAGAAAGATGATTGAAAGTGGAAAGAATAAAAGAGAAGTTGGAGAAAAGAAAATGTAACTTTATCATAGAATTATGTTACAGTTCATTCTCCCATTGCATCTCTCCTATGTCCCATGGTGCTCCCTCCTGGCTGACTTGAGTTAGCTTCCTTAAGATATATGCGTATCTCTTCTTTTCCTTGCAGTGCTCTCTGATGGCCAGAAGAAAGGTTGCACTCACTTCTGTGTATCCAGGGCACAAGTCCCTAAAAAAGAAGTGGGGGGACTAACCAAGTAAGGTAATGCGAAAGTTACATCACACGCGTGACATCAAGCATGACATTACAGAAAGTGGCATAACGACCCATGACCTCACAGGAGGTGAAATCATAATAAATGATATTAGATCTAAAGACCTCACACATCTGTTTAGCAGGTCTATCATGAGTACATTTGTGCACTTTACGAGATGTCACAAATGAAAGCTGATCACTACTTAAGCCTGTTACTTGAGTGCCCTGTCTAAAGGAATTAACAGCCCAAATGTTGATGAAGTTTGGTGTCTCACTAACTACAGTAGATAAACCACTATAAGCTCGGCACACACTGTCCCTAAAATGTTGTCACCCACATTTAGCAGCAGATACCTCCCTTGTTCTTATTCTTGGTATAACGTTATCTAAACCAACCGCACATTCACCAGTCCAACTGAAGGATAGCTCTCACCGGAAACGGTACCACCAGAATACCCACAAGCATTTCATCCATCACTTTTTCATATACTTCACTGTTATTTCACTAGTTGAATTATCAGCATAGGGGGGCAATATTTCTAAGTTCATGTTTTCAAACTATTACTTTTAAGAAATGCAGTGATGTAATCTGAACTACTAAGGTGAAAAACTTCCACATGTTACAAAAATATATTTTTAAACATTTTGAAGCAACCTTATCATATTTTTATACAGCTTTATGTACCTAGCAAATATTCTCATGGCTCTGCTCATGTGAGGCGCCTAGAGCCAGGCCAGACCCTTTGCTCAGTTCTCCATTTTGATATAGTGGCTCACCCATCAATATTCAGTCTGCGATGATTTAATGTCATTGTTGTCACTTTTGCTGGCGACGGTGGATCTGACTTTCACTATCAGGCCAAGACATGACTAAAATATTATTAAGGAGGTGTCCCACCACATCTCCCCCACCCCATGAAGCTATGTCTCAGGGGTGAAATTGTTTCACGGATTTGCTACTGCTGTGTGTGTAATCCTTATAGCAGTGTTGGAGATGGAAAATCTTGACTTTGGGAACCCATCATTTTGGGGTCAAGGTGTGGCAATGGAAAGGTAGTTGATTCACAAGGGGTGGAGTCATGGAAAACAAACTGACATCCAACCCATACATTTTTTAAACTAAAATCTATTACAAAAAATTGGCAACAATGAGAAACGTGACAATAAGTCTGTTCTGGTTTAATGGGTTGCAAAGACTACATTTTAAAATATCCTATTGGGGTTAAGGCACGTGCTGCAGAGACCTCTGTTTGTCCAGTAAATCTCATGAAATAATAGTTATGGTAAGATTACTCTTGTGATTAGTGCACTTGCTGGAGAGGTCGCTGTTTTGTCTAGTCCCAGTTTTGATTCAAAGTAGCATAGAAGGTTAATGTGTTTTCTGTAAAGCACACCTTGGAAATGCAAATGACCGATTTTTATTTTATGTAAAAAGGTAAGTACATTACTGATTTTAACACAGATCCTTTTGTTACTTTCAGTTCATAAATTGCAACCCTTCTAATATAGCGCAGTGATCTGTGAAGGACGTGTGACTCCTACAATTTGTAATCCTCACTATCTCTAACACATCCTCATATTTCCCATTACTAATCCTTTTTGGGTTCCGGGGTAGCATGCTACTCGTTGAAAAGCACTTAGATGCCTTGTCAGGGGTAGTAAGCACTTGATAAACACAATTACAATCCTGTACATTGATTTACACACTTGTAAGATTTATTTTCAATTTTAAATGTGTGTGTGTGATGTAAAGCACTCAGATACCACATTTGGAATGAACAGCACTATAAAAGATTTACATTTAAAAAATGGTAGTATTTAAATAGTATTAGTATTTACATTTATGAGTGTGAGTCCTTGTCCAGGCCAATACATCGAACATGCTTAACATGAATACATATGCACAGCAAATGAACAAAGTCAAAACCTTGCCTCCAATCATAGCTTCTTTTTAGTACTTCTGAAAAGATAGTCTATACTTTTGTTTTCTCTACATTGTGATGGCACCTATGTGTGAGACTCAGGATCCTCCCAGCCATTTCACCCTGAAACAGGAGAGCTGATGGCCCACTAAATTCCATCTTTGCTTTGGGCCCAGCTGGAATCTTAAACATGAAAGCAGCCCCCCTCGCTGCCTGCATGTTGCTGCTGTGAAGCACCCTGTAGTCATATTCATTGCAGTCTACGCCACTGCACTCTATGCCACTACACTCTATGCCACTGCACTCTACGCCATTGTATTTTCTGCCATGCCACTCTCTGCTGTGCCACTCTAGTGTGCACCACTCCCGTCTACAGCACTCTATGCCACTTTACTATGTGCCACTCTACTCTACTCAGCGCAACTGCACTCTCCTTTGCACCAGTCTACATCACTCTACTCAGTGTCACTGCACTCTACTCTGCACCACTGTACGCCACTCTACTCAGTGTCACTGCACTTTACTCTGTACCACTCCACCCCACTCTACTCTGCACCAGTACATTCCACTCTGCACCACTCTACACCACTCTACTCTGCACCACTGCACACTATTCTACATCACTCTATGCCACTCTATGCTGTGCCACTCTATAGCACTCTACTTCACTATACTCTATGCCATTCTACACCACTCTGCATTACGTCACTCTACTCTGCAGCACTCTATTTCACTGCACTGTATACCATTACACTCTACACCACTGCATTCTACACCACTTTACTCTAAGACACAGCACTCTACACCAGTGCAGTATACACCACTCTACATTCCTCTACGCCTGTTTACTCTATGCTACTCCACTTTGTGCCACTGCACACCACTTTACTGTATGCTACTCCACTGTATGCCACTCTACTCTTGCCGCGCCACTCCACACAGTAACTCTATGCCACTCTACTCTACTCTACACCCCACAGTGCCGCTCTAGGCTTTGCCACAGAATGTCACTCTACACCACTCTACTCTACACCACTTTACTATACTCTACTCTACATCACTGTACTCTACTCCCCTCCGCTGCACTCTATACCACTCTACTCTACGCCAGTCTACTCTGTGCCACTCCACTCTGCACCACTCTACTCTGAGCCACTGCACTCTATGCCACTGCACTCTACACCATGCACTCTACACCACTCAATGCCATGCACTCTACACCATTCTATTCTACAGCACTGTATGTCACTCTACTCAGCACAACTCCCCTCTACACCACCGTGCTCTAAGCCACCCTACTTTATGCCACGGCCCTCTATGCTACTTTATTCTGCACCACTCTACTCTGATACTGCATTTTATGCCACTCTACTCTGCTCCACTCTGTGCCACTCTACTCTGCACTACTCTACTCTGCCCCGCTCCACTCTGCATCACTCTACTGTGCCCGATTGCACTCTGCGCCACTGGACTCTGCAACACTGCACCTTATGCCACTGCACTCTACTCTGGACCACTCTGCACCTCTGCAATGTACGCCACTGCACTGTACACTACTGCACTCTACACCACTGCATGTCATGCAGTCTAGACCATTCTATTTTACAGCACTCTATGCTGTTTTATTGTGCACGACTCACGTCCCTGCACTCTACGCCACTCTGAGCCACTCTACTCTACACCACTGCACTCTATGCCACTTTATTCTACAGCACTCTGCTCTGCCACTGCACCCTATAGCACTCTACTCTTCACCACTCTATGGCACTCTACTCTACTCCACTCCAGGCCACATCAGTCTACACCACTGCACTCTTCTCTACACCAGTCTACTCTACGCCACTGCATTCGACTTTGCACCTCTCTGCTTTTGGCCACTCCACCCTACTCTATGCCACTGCACTTTGCATCCCTACACTCTATGCCACTGCACTCTATACCTCTTTACTCTAAGCCACTGCACTCTATGCCACTCTACATCATTCTACATCACTGGACTCTATGCCCCTCTATGTCACTGTGCTCTAAGCTACTCTACTCTATGCCACTGCACTCTATGCCACTTTATTCTGCACCACTTTACTCTGCCTCTGCACTCTATGCCACTCTACTCTGTGCCACTCTAGGCCACAGGACTCTACACTCCTGAACTCTACTCCATACCACTCTACTCTATGCCACTGCACTATACTTTGCACCACTCTACACTATGCCCCTGCACTCTATGCCATTGCACTGTTCGC
This sequence comes from Pleurodeles waltl, assembly GCF_031143425.1. NCBI lineage: Eukaryota > Metazoa > Chordata > Amphibia > Caudata > Salamandridae > Pleurodeles > Pleurodeles waltl. The sequence goes on from NC_090443.1 coordinate 334,562,958, forward strand.
CACTATACTCTATTCCACTGCACTCAGTGCTTTAAATGGGCCGGTACTGTCCAGTACTGAGTACCGGCACTTTTTTATTTTGAGAGGGCGAGTACCGGCACATCTCAGGAAAAACGTAATACTTTTAATTGGAGAGTACCGGCACTTCTCGGAAACAAGCAGGTACTCTGGCACAGAGTACCGGCACTTTATTTTTTCCATTTCAAGCACTGACTGCACTCTACACCATTTCAATGTAAGCCACTGCATTCTATGCCACTCTACATCACTCCACACCACTGGACTCCATGCCATGCTATGCCACAGCATTCAATGCCACTGCACTCCACTCTACTGCATGCCTTTCAACTGTATGTCACTCTGTTCTACACCATGCCACTCCAGACAGTGTAAACCTGCTCTACTCCTCGCCACGCTACTCTATGCCAGTCCACGCCACTACACTCTACACCACTACATTCTACTCTGTAGCTCTCTACATCATTTCACTCTACATTACTGTACTTGAGTTTGCGCCACTCTGTGCCACTGCACTCCCCTATACTGTATGCCATCTCATGTCACTTCATGCAACTCCATTGTATGCCACTATACTCTACATTAAATGACCAAAAAAATGGGGTGTGATTGTGAGGGAAGAAAAAGGTGCTCAAGGCTAGTACAAGGCACAAAGTAAACATAAGGTGCCTTCACAAGAGACAACACCTAATCCCTAAAAATGCTTACAAAGTACACAGAAGCTAAACACAAACCTGCGTGAGGCACCTAACAAATTAACTAGGTAAAGACATCCAAATCATAAGTAAACAAATACTCCAACGAAATGTTTCACAGTCCAAACGAACAATCAGGAATCAGTTCTTGATGCATAGTCCAGTCCTTATAATTTATTAAAGATAAATTTCTGACATTCAGTTTGACAAACTCTTGAAATATCTGCTAATCTCAGAACACGAAGTCCAATAGGTCAATTCCTTGAAGATTTAGCCAATTTTCAAACACAATGCTCAGCCAATTCTTGAATATAATGCCAACACGTGTTTCGCCTTGGGGAAATGACCCCACCGACTTCTTCAGGGCTGTAGTTTCACCAAACAAAGCACTTGAGTTGAGAAACAAAATGTTGAAATGACAATGTGAACAAAGACTCAACAGATGAGTAAAAAAGAAACAGAAAAAGTACAAATAGTACAAAATGCCTGGATGCCAAAATAGAGAAAACACCACTGCATAGTGAAAGAGACCACAACACAACCACAAAAAGTAATATTAACTTCTCCAACCAGATTCTACAAAAACATTATCCTTGTAGCAAAAACCCTCTTGTAACATCCAATGTGACGTATCCTTAATTAACATAGTGATTCAACCCACATAACAGCAAGGTGCAAATTGTGAGGGAAAGTCACCCATGAGTAATGTCCATTCCCATGTGAAAAGAAATCATGTAGTGAGAACCGTTATGTGCATCAAATAAACAACATGTCTAGCCCCATGCTTGTGAAAAATTAAAGTAATCCATAGATGCCTTATTCAAGGATAAATAGAGCAATCTAACAATCGTTGACTATTATATATTGTGCCAATCTTCCTGTAACCTCCGTAGCTTAGACATCAAGGCCCTTGAGTGGCTAGAATTAAGAAATACAAATAAAGTATATCGTAATGCATTACTACGAAAACACCGTGTGCAAAAACTCAAAGCATGTCCACCTCCCCGTGTGCATAAAGTACAATGATCCACAATACCTCACTCAGAAATTGAATGCAAAGAAATCCAGAGATCCAAACATCACCAACAGCTGTAAATGTTGAACTGTTTTCTCTGTAACTATGTAAATCGGAGCACACAAGTATCTAGGAAACATAGAACATAATAATATGAACCGAAGAATCTATACCTAAAATAGCAAACTCATGCCCTGCAAGAATCATCTGTCACACATTCAATCAGACCAACATATAATTACCCATTTCCTTCGTAATTGCCATGTACGCGAACGTGGTATCTGAATGCCATCCGTGCAGCGAGTACGCTAGCCACGGATAGTTGTAGGCGGAAGTGCTTAAGTAAGCAAAACTATCAAGAAGACAAATGACGGACCAACGTAATAGGCATAAAAGTAGGACTCAATGTTCTCAAATGCCCAGCAACTAAGAACCATAAATTATACCTCCACAACCCACCGATCAATGGTGCATAAAAAAAACTATAAGCAGTCATGACGAAAAAAAACACAAGGGGAGTGTATAAAGAGACCAAAATTATGGAATTTCAAACTACTGGGAATAAACGCATAAAATTATCAAAAACAAAACAGATAACAATGCATTTGGTAACCAACATGAATATAAATATAAACATAAAGTAACCTGAGCATCAAATATATGGGTGAACAGTGTCACATAGTCTTAGGTTATGACCTTAAAGAAAAAGTAGAAAAAAAGGAGAGAAAAGAGAAACAATAGACAAAAATGAAAATGATAGGGGGGCGTAAACTCCATTCAATTCGAGGAGAAATGTAATATCATAATGCAGAATATATATTTAAAAAAAATAATGCATTGTGTTTACCATCTCAAGTGTGTCCAGATGAAAAGAGCAGCTATCATTGGTACAAACATGTATCATAAAATACAAATATAAGCATATATTTAGTCAAACACAAAATAACATGACCCATGAACATTACCAATCAATCAAAAAATAAATACATTGTGTTTACCATCTCAAATGTGTCCAGATGAAAAGAACCATTATTATTGGTACAGGCATATATCATAAAGTACAAATGTGAGTATATATTAAGTCAAACATAACATAACATATTCAATGAACACTCCAACTCTCTATCAGAATTGAGGCCCAACTCAACCGCCCTCAGTTTCATTATCCATAATGCTTCCTTTCTACATAGGGAAAGTTCCCTATTACCTCCTATGGGGTCCCTCTGGACATGTTCAAAACCAAAGAATTCAAAGATTTTTCGGGTATCTTGTGAATCACACGTTAAAATATGTGCCACAACAGGATTTTTTGTATCATCATTTTTGAGTGCCCTAACATGCTCACCAATCCTGGTTTTGAGTGGGCGTATAGTACTCCCAACATACACACAAGTACATTTACACCCTATTATGTAAATAACATACGAGGTGTTACAGTCAATCGTTGACTTAATCCTGAACACATTCTGTCCAGGTGTAGAAAATTCACTAATGCCATGACAGGCCAACCGACATGCCCCACATTGACCACATTTTAAAAAGCCCACCCCTCGTGTGGATAGTCATGTTTTAACAGGTGTAACAGTCGAGAAACTAGGGCTGAGAACACTCTTCAGGGTTCTACCTCTATGATAAGTTGTCACTACTTTTTCTGGTATGAAATTCTTCAAAACCTCATCCTGCTGTAGAATACCCCAGTGTTTGTTCATAAATTTCTTTAAAATCAAAGACGAATCATAAAGCAAACCTTATTGGACTCAATGTCAAATATGTCTGGGCTTTTTGGTTTCAAAGTGTCACTCCTGACTATCTGTTTAGCTCTATGTTGTGCTTTCTTAATTACATGGTTGGAATACCCCGTGACCTAAATCTCTTACCCATCTCCTCAATACAACTCAAAAATTAATTGTCTAAACTACAAGTACATCGGGCTCTCACCAGCTCACCGTAGGGTATAGAAACAACTTGATGACTTGGATGTGCACTTGCAGCGTGTAGAATTAAGTTACATGCTGTGGCCTTACGGAATAACCTAATATGTGTTTGATTGTTGTTTATGAAGAGTTCCACATCCAAAAACTCAATGATTTTAGAACTAAACTGGTTAGAGAATTTGACATTCATGGAATTTGAGTTCAAAAAGTCACAAAATTCAGTCAATCTCTCTATGCTCCCTGTCCAAATCATGAGACAATCATCGATGTAGCGACCCAAATATAGTATGTAAGTCTGCCATTGAGTTGACTCCGGGCCCCAAACGCACTTATTCTCAAACCACCCCATGAAAAGATTAGCATATGAGGGGGAGAATCTGGAGCCCATCGTCACACCTTGCTTCTGTCAAAACCATTCCTTGTTGAATAGAAAAAAATTGTTCGTAAGTATCAAGTTCATCATCTCAACCAACATATCGGTGTGCTCCCACAAACTTGCTGATCTCCTATTAAGAAAGTATTGTACAGCCAATTGTCCCAAGTCATGGTTACTACAAGTATACAATGAGACCACATCCAATGTTACCAACAACATATTATCTTCCCATTCAACATCATTTAAAATGCTAAGAATATGTGTAGTGTTCTTGATAAAAGATGGAACATTATATACCAATGGTTATAGAAATGAGTCCACTTATTCAGAGAGTTTCTCCATTGGGCCAGATATACCAGAAACAATTGGTCGACCCGGTGGAAAGGGTAATTTTTTGTGTACTTTAGGTAATGTGTATAGACAAGGGAACCTAGGATGATCTTCCTTAAAATATAAGTATTCATCTTTGTTCAGTAATCCCTGTTGGTGCCAGGTGAGTAACCTACTATTGATCTTGCTCGTAAGTCCAGGAATGGGATTACCCATCACATGTTCATAACATGACACATCATTCAATTGCAATAAGATCTCATTGTCATAATTAAGTTTATTCATGAAGACCACATTCCCACCCTTATCAGCTTGTCTGATAATAATGTATTTTTCTTGTGGGAGTAATTTCAATGCAAGGAATTTCGTCAGAACTCAAATTTCTAGGAAATGTACTCTACAGCACTCCACAGTGTCCCTGTACCCCACTCCATTCAGTGCCACACTACCTTATGCCACGCCACTCTATGTCACTCTACTTTGCTTCACTCTACTTTATGCCACTGTATACTACTCTACTATATGCCACTCCATGTCACTGCACTCTACACCACTCTATGCCAGTCCAGTCCACTCCACTGTACAGCACTCCACTTCACTGTACGCCACTCTATGCCACTCTATTCTACACCACTCTACGCCACTCAACTGTATGCCTCTTTACTCAATGCCACTCCTGGCCACCCTATTCCACTCCACTCTACGCACTCCACTCTGCTGTGGCTAAAAGACATCGTCAACGACAATAGGTCTTGTGTAGGCAAAACCTATTGGCTTTGCAAGTGCTTGTCATTTTAAGTGCCTGCCTCTTTATTTTCCACGGGAGGGTGTTGCAGTAGTGTTGAATGACCATGGGTGGTGTTGGACTTTCTTCCTCTCTGTGATGAAATACATTTACTGTTTTGGGTCCTTTGTGGTGCAGTTTGTGAATAGAAGTAGCCTACTCTTTTGTGGGTAAGTGCATGTTCTTCCCTAAAACCCTCCCCTCCAAACCATCTTTACTCCTCCCAAAAAAAACCTCCTTTAGAACTAATTGCTCACAATTTTCCAGCCACAACACCCATCCCTCCCACATTTACTACTAAAACATGTACCTACATAAGAGACATCTACACAGTCGGGCGGCGATATCTGGAATAAAAGATAGGAGAGTCGGAGGTTGAGACCTCCACACGAGGTTATTGATTAACATTTTACAGTATCCTACTAATACTATGGTAGTATGAAAAATTGTGCTATAAAATGCAGTCTGTGAATAGTCCCCGAAGTGTCTACACTGTCTGTACACCAAGTATAAAGGCTCTTGCAGTGACATTTGTAAAGCTTTCCTTCAGACACCCTTAGGACCAAGAAAGGAGACTCCTCTTGTGCTGGTCTGAGAGGAAATATTCCCCCACAGAAGGACATGCCCGTCCTCAAGGGATGACTACAAGTACAGTGCACCACCAAGCACTTACATGAAGGGAGCACAGAGAAGGAAGCATATAGAAATATCAAAAATGTAGTTTTCTGGCAAAGTGCCACTATTCACCTCTTTAAAAAGGGAATGCCGACCTATTGGCTTTGCCAAAGCTTATTTTTATTTTACAAACGCCCTAGCTTTACTCACAGACGTGTCTCGGTTCATCATCCTACCCGGTCTTTGAGATCTGCCACTTCCAGTTAGTTGGCCATGCTCAAAGTTCATAAACTGCGAGTAGACTTGCGGCTAGATTATGGAAGGCCTTGCAACCATAGCTGGGCACTATCTTTAACCATGGTGCTTTCCGAAAGGATCTTCTAGTTGTCTCCTTAGTTTATGGTCTTTGGTCGAGGGGTAGCAGAATGGTTTAGCCCCACAATACCTTTTGGGTAGTTTGCAGCTTTATAAAATTAGATAATATAATAAGAATAGGTCTGTCTCTCCGCTACCAACACTGATAAACAGTGTGCAAAACTCTCTCATACAAGCAAAAACTCATTTTCTATTTACCATCCACCAGTTCAAAATGCTATGTCCAACAACTGATGCTTTGTACAAAAATTCTGTGCGAAATGTTAAAATGTTTGCTGCTTAACAATTTAAAAAAATACATGCTAAATGGCGATTTGGGGGTCTGCCAGACAGAAAGAGCAAGTGTATGGAAAGTGTATATTTTAATGCCTACTCATTCTTACACAGCACTTATGTAAACCCCTTCTAAGGATATTTTTTTCTTTCGATAGCTGTCTCCAGTGCACCTATAGTCAAAGGATTTTGGGGCGGCTGGGTTTTGTTATTATTTATGTTTTTTACTTTCCTACTTGAAGCTTCGGGGGATGTGGTAGACAGATGTAAGAAGTTCGTAAAGACGTCCAGAGAACCGTTAAATTGCTCTTTTGGTCTGGTTCCGGAGTTGTAGGACATTAAACCGAAAGAGCTACCTTCTGTTTTGTCTTGTGCCTAGGGTCGGACTGGGACGAAAATAGGACAGCAGCCAAATAAACGTGGCTTCAATTAGCGAATAAAATAGCTAATAAAAAAATGGCCACCCTTGCAAATCGGGGTAGTTTACCCTCAGCATAGTTTTGCAAGGTACAAAAGACTGCATGAATTTATGCTCGCTACAGACAATATTTATAGTCATATCAAGGAAATCAAAAGTAAAAAACGCCCCAGAAAACCATAAAACAGCACCTACAAACATCCGAAAAATTGGGCTCCACACTGACCTGGCAGACCAGCCCGTCTGGCACTACCAAATTGCCCCTTAGGCTAGTCGAATGCTTTTATTGTTTTGGTTAATCATCTTCAAGGATTCAGGTATTCTCAGTTTAATTTCAAATCTCCTTTTATTATTATTATTTCCTGGAAAAGTCCAAACCCCACTCCCCCCATTTTTAAATCCTTCTTACTCTTTTTCATTATGTGTTTTCTCTCTTTCAGTTGGTTTGCTTCCTGTACAAACCTCGTACACATTTTTTAAGTAAACTGTTCTTAAAGTAAACTACTTCTTGTTTCTTTTTAGGCAAACCCTGCCTTTACACGATTCCCCTTTTAATGCCCTTATTCCCTGTTCCTTACCCACTATTTTTCATCCTCTACTTGTGTAATCTTGAATTGATTACTACAGTGAGATTTTTCTCAACATAATTAAATGTAAATAACACATCATCACCGGGACAATATTTAGCATTAGTCTCCCCTTCAAGGAAATGACATCGACCATACAGGACATGTCAAGGTCAGAGTCACCAGTTCAAAACCCAAAGCAACAGGCTCCGCCTCCTCAGGCCCTTGTTACAAGCGGCTGGAGCAGTAATCCTGAAAGATACCGCTCTGGACTATTCCAGCTTGCTGGGCATCTCCGGGCATGTAACTACTAGATCCACAAACATTGGACATGGTAATCCCAGGCTAGGAGACAGCAGCCCCAGAGCTGGGGACTGCTGAAAGCTGCTGTGCCTGGCCCTTACCCAACCTCCACCTGCACGATGGTGGGGAGCAGCAGACACTCCCCTCTAATTAAGCACTCCCCCACTCCCCACCACCCACGGTCCCAAAGCAGTCACTGCACGCAATTTACAACCGTCTTCATTCAGGCGGTAAATGGATGCAGATCCGGACCTCATATTCGCCGGAATGGGGAAAGCACACAGAAATGAACCTGTGCTCACAGATCTGCATGTTATTCCCTATTCCAATTTGTAATCCTCTTATCTAGGCGTGGCAGTAGTGCCTGGAATCAGAGATTCTGGTCCTGGTATCCAGGTACCTAAAACAAGGAACTCATAATGAGGGCTTCAGGGGAAAAGGGAATGGGTTGAGGAAGGCAGAAATAATCTTCATTCTCCTCTTTGCAAGAAAAAAATCTAGATGGTGACGCTGCAGCCGATTCTATAGGCTTTGGAAGAACAGAATAGGTGTGGTTTGTATTGCTGGGCCATTAAAATGCATACCTCCACATTCCTACCAGGAACTGCCACAAAAGATGCCTCAAGTTTGTGGGGGAGTTGACTACATTCAGTTCGATGTCATTCTTCTTGGGTTCCCTTCAAATACCAGATTTGGACAAAAATGATGGTGGTGGTAGTTGCCAGTCTTCAGCATCAGGCGTGCACATCTGCGGTTACCTAAACCACAGGCCTTTTAAATTGCTGCTTTTCAGCTGTACTAGTGCACAACTTCAGCCAACTAAGTTAGTTCTAAAGCACCCGGGCTCGATGACACCTGCTGTCTTTCTGGTTTATCATGCTCAGTACCAGATGAAGCCATTATAGTGGAATCCAGGCTACAATGGAATGTGTCTTACCATCGGCTTTCAAACATGGTTTTTCAACCCGCATTTTCAAATTGCAGTGGTGGAGTGTCTCCTCTAACCTGTTAAAGGAGGAGCCTATCAAAGCCCAACAATAGTGACAAGTGAACTTTTCATCAGTTGGGAAGCTGACTTAGATTATATTGGCATCAATGGTCGAGACAGAAACACAGACTTCATAAATAGTTTCTGGGAGTTAGAATGGATTTGCTAGACTTAAGGCCTCTCTACCACCATTAGAAAGAGCGCATGTGCAGGTACATTCAGACATGACAATGATGTTTTACATCGAGAAAAAGGAATGGGCTTGAAACAAGCAATGAGCCAATAGTGTCGGGCCGGAGACAGAGAAATTGATCTATCAGCAGCTGATCAAACTGGGATTCAGAATGCATTTGCAAATTAACTGAAGAAGCTAGGAGCTGCAATCCATGAATGGGGGCAGATCCAGGAAACAAGGGATGGCTCTTTCAGAAATGAGTAAGCCAGAAATGTTACCGGTTCTGGTTGATGGATTTATAATAGAAAATAATGGGTGACACACTTTTTCTGGACTGGGCGGTCAGCTTTAATTTCACTTCATCCTTTGATGTGCTGGAGAGTCTACTAGAGCAGTTCATTTTAATAGGTAGACTGTTTGTTTTCTCTACAGTGTCCGGACAATTCGCCTCATTCGCTACAAAAGTAATTTTCAAAAGCAGAATGGGGTCTGAATATAGAGGTCGGAGGTCGGTGAAAGAGAGAGAGAGAGAGAAAGAGAGAGAGAGAGAGAGAGAGAGAGAGAGAGAGAGAGAGAGAGAGAGAGAGAGAGAGAGAGAGAGAGAGTGTTAGTTTGCGCATTTGCCACATAACCTATTATCTGCTGCATAATCTGCCGAATTCAACATGCAAATGTTTCTAGCTCAAAGGGATCAAAAATTCCCAAAAGCGCAGTGACCCTTTTTGCCCAGCAGGGGATTGCTCGTCTTGCTGTTGCATATTTCAAGAATTGTGTGTTAAAGTAGTGCTAATGAGGTGAAACGTTTTCCTAGATAGTGTTTACCTGTAAAGTTTCCAATACATTGAGGTAATACTAATACCAAATGTGCCGTAATATCCCGCATAATTTGCCTCTTCTTGCCACATGGTCCTCCCCTGCTGCATAGTTCCAGTGGCCCTGTTGAAGGTTCTCTATTCAAGTTTGCTGTAGTACTTAGATTTGTTCAGGGCCCCTCCTTGACATTTTCCCCCAGCCTTAACCCTCACTGTAGATTCCCCTTTTAAACACAGGCATGATTTTCCTCAGAAAGGCTTGACCTGGTGGCAGTCACTTCAGCAAAGGTGAGTGACAACGCTGCCGGCTCTGTTGGTGTCTCCCCCAGCCACCATGTACTAAGAACACAGAGGGCCATGGGCAGTTGCGTTCTCCTTTGGGCCTAGGGTTGTTCTATTTGTCGCAACTGAGATGTTCGTCAGTGTCTTTCCTGTCCTTCGCGGTTCTTGCGATGAAGATAAGAGGCGACATTTAGAACCCAAAAGCCCCCCCCCCCCCCCCCCTATGCACAGAATAAGTGAATCGAGAGAAGGCAACTTTTTTTTAAACTGTGAGAAATTCAAACTATGAGAGGTAGCACAGGAAACAAAAACTTCCAGGATGTTCTCCCTGGGCGAGAGTGCAGCGTTATTGTTGGGTTTAAAGGGCTGTAAAGGTTGGTATCTGTCGTTTCTCTTGCTGTGCTCTGCCGACTGACCCTTTCCTCCCCTCGAAAATATCCTCTCTTCAACCTGTGTCCCTTACATCACCCCATCTCTACCTTCTCACCCACCCTCCTTTTCTTCCACCCTGTCACCTTCGTTCATTTCTGTCCCTCCATCTACCTTTGTGGAGCCACCAGCTCCCTTCATAGCTCCCTTCTCTTCTTTTCATCCCTCTGTCTCCTTCCTCTACTTCCATTCCACTCGTCCCTCTCACATGTTCAACCCTCCCACTCTTCTCCCTTCCCTCCCACACCTCTTCCCTCTTTCTTTTCATTCTTCTCTTCTCGATCCCCCTTCTCTGGTCCCTTTAATCTCCCCTTTGCTACTTCTACCGGTCTCTTCCCTTCCCCTTCATCCTTTCTTTTTAGCTGCTCAACCCTATCTCTCTCTCTCGCGCTCTCTCACACACACTCTCCGTTCCTTCCTCCACTCCTCCTTCTCCTGCTTTCTCTCCTTGATAAGCTTCTTTCCATTCCCCCTGTTAATCTTACTCTTTGGCATCAATCTTCTCCTCTTTCACCCTGTCCCTCTCTCCTTTTTATCCCTTCTTACTAATCCTTCTCTTCATTCTTTTTGGGTCTCCTTTTTTCTGCCTTTTAGCTCTTTCCTCATTTTCTCTCTCTCATGCAACCTCTTCTTCTCCCTCTTTTCTCTGCTCTCATTCTTTCACTCTTATCTTCCATTTCCCCTCTACGCCTTCTCCTTCCCATCCCCTCTGTCTTCTTCTCCCTCATATCTTCTTCCCCTTAACCAATCCCTTTCTCTTCCCATCTCACTCTCTCTCCTTTTCCTTCTCCTCACTTCTTCCTTTCACACATCTATCCCTCTCACACGCACATCCCTTCTTTTCTTCTCCCTCCCCATCCCTCTCTCCCTCCCTATAAACTATTTCCTTTTCACTGCTCCTTCCCTTCATCCTCCTCTTCCATGGCCTCCTCCCTTCTCTCCTCCCTCTCATCCACTCCCTTATTACCAGTGCTTTAAATGGGCCAGTACTGTCTGGTACTGAGTACCGGCACTTTTTTATTTTGAGAGGGAGAGTACCGGCACTTCTATTTTTCCATTTCAAGCACTGTTTATTACTTCTCTGTTTCTTCCCCTTTCCTTTAATCCCTTCCTCCTTTGTGCGCAAGCCTCTGTCCCTCCCTTACATCTTCCTCCCCCTTTCCTCGTTCCTTCTCTCCTAGCTCTCTTCCCCCTCCCTCCGATTCATCGTACCCTTCTCCTTCTCTCGCCTTCCCTTTCACACCCTTTCTTCACCCATCCCACTTCTCTCTTACCTTTCCCTTCAATCCCTTCCTACTAACAGTTCAGCCCTTCCTCCTCACCCTTCCCTATATCTTCCTCTTCTCATACACTCCTCTCCCACACCCCTCTCTTTTCATTTCACTCCTCTCATCGTTTCCTGTCTCCCTTTCACCCCTCCCTCCGCTCCCCTCCGTCCTTCAATCAATCAATCAGGGATTTGTAAAGCGCACTACTCACCAGTGAGGGTCTCAAGGTGCTGAGGAAGGGAGGGGGTAGAAGGAGGGGGGGGGGGGTGCTGCTACTGCTTGAACAGCCAGGTCTTGAGAAGTTTCCTGAAGGTAAGGAGACCTTTGGTCTGGCGCAGCATCTCTCAGCGCAGCTGCTCTCTGGGCTCCCGGCCCAGGCGGAAGAGTTGGATGATGTCGGTTGAGGTTTACAAGGACTTTGAGAGATGGAGCCAGCCACCCAGCTACACCCCAGAGGGGGTGGCACGTGGCGTTCGAGGCGCCCCGAGTGCCCTCACCAGAAGAACTGCAGAGGTTCAAGCCCCCAGAGAGGTGGAGATGGTATGGTACGGGAACGCGTATAATGCTTACTGGCCTTATCAAGGCGCTGAAGCTATTAGTTAAATGTCATGTAACGACTTCAGCAATGTGTGTATGATTTGTCATTTATAAAAGGGTTTTATGTGAGAGAACAGAGGAGAGGGAGGTGCACCCAGAAGAAGCACATAAGGACTCAATTACACCCTCTGACACTCTCTGAAAAGTGACACAGCACGGTGCAGTGCAAAGATTTCACCCTCCGCATCTCTGTAGCAGGAGAAGGCTGCATTCTTCAACTGCCACTGGGTGGACTCCATGAAGTGGCCTACTGGTGGTGTGAAAGGGTCTTCAGTGGGAGGGGTTTTATGGCTCATGGTGGGACTCCACACAGTGATTTACTGGTGATATAACAGTGCCACCAGATGTTTGCCTTCTTTTGCAACTTGTTAGGCTGCATAAATTGTTTACTGTTGGACTAACACTTCTTTAAGGCTGTTTTTGTTCCAGGCCAATTCTAAAAATATCCCCTTCTTGGTGCGCCCTATCGTGTCCTGCTACACAAACATTAGTTCTCTCATCCATAAAGAATAATAAACGTCAAAGCTACTGTTATTTACACCAGCAACAAAGAGGTGACTCCTGAAAAGCAATACAGATGACCTTGAAAGACACTCACACTCACTTTTGTATAATGCCCTATGAGTGGGATCCATTTTCATGCTGCTATGACAAGTCTGAAGCACATTGTCAGGGCCCTCAAGCATGACATGAACACTCTGCTCTTCAGATGACACCACAACCAACACCCATCCACACCTGTGGACTGGAAGATTGAGTCCTGCCGAGGAGACCAGTTGGAGAGCCCCTTGAGGCCGCAATAAGGGGTGCGGAAAGCACCACAGAGGTGCTACAACACCATTGATGAGTAATGGTATGGATTCATTACAGATGGTGTCTCTAAAAGGCTTATAGGGCATGGCAAAGGCAATCACGTCAGGAAATACTTCAATGATATTGCCATTCTATATGTGGTTGAATGAGTTCCAAATTACCCTTGCTTCCATACATCCCAACTTCTTAAAAAATCACCCTATTTCTAAGTGAATATTAAAATCAGTCTAGTTTGTGCTTTTTCCTCACACCTCCTTTTAACGTGCTGACCACTGGTACTATCCCAAGTGCTTTGAAGCACCGTGCCTTTTCTTTAAGTAATTATTAGAGGGAAACATCAAGTCCCATGTGCAATCTTTTTTTTAACTCCTCTTGGATTTTAAGTACATTTACTATGCCACTATGCATTAAAATGCACTATTCACCAGTTTTACCAAAAACTCCTTAGGGGGACCCATCTTCCTATAACAACATAACATTTTGCTTTGATCATTATTACCCACACTGTTCTAAAAAGCTCCATTAGTCGTTCTTGTTTCCAAAAGTTCCCAAAGAGAACTCCTAAAAAAGTTTATTTACATGCTCTCATCTTTGACTCGATTAACGTGGAAAAATTTGGCACAAACATTTCACAAAGAAGCAACAATAAATCCGGCAAGTAGTCTTCACCATGACCTCACAAAATAACCTGGCTAGCGTCCTTGTGGGATAAAGCTGAGTTCAGTGAGGAGGAACTTTGATGTTAAGTCATCCATCACCCATTCACAAATGAATAGCAGGGTATGCCACAGCAGTCCAGTACAACTAAAGACAGAGAATGCAAGCTCCCATTAGACGTCAGAGAGAAAAAAAAGGCACTGGACGTGGCTACTGATTGAACCCTCTAAATCCAACATTACTAACGACCTGTTCCCCTAGTTTCTTAGACATGTCTATATTGTTGGGCAGATTTTGTCAGAGTCTAAACAGCAGATGACAAAACGTGCTATGGTGGTTTTGCCTGCTCGACCCATGCATCCTCATGGTCCACCCAGGGTTCTTCATAGCCCTGCTGTGTCCAGAATCCTGGAGCCAGGCCTGATCTTCCTCCACACATCCTTCACCACGTGTTCCTTGCGCCAGCGCTCTCTTCCTCTCCCAGGATCTCTTCTTACACCTCCTCCCCTCTCGCTCTATCTCTGTTTTGTTCGCCCTTCTTCTTGGCCTGGGCTGCTCACTCTTTCCTTTGCCACGTCGACCTTGTCTCACTTTTCTCCTTTTGTAAATCCTTCCTCACCCTGTTAACTTCTTTCACTCTTCTTAGCGTTTGCCCCTCTGAAATGTACACGATTTCGTTCTATACCTCCGTTCCAAATTGGTGTCTCCAGGCTTCCAGTGCACTCCTTGTCTGGTGCCACGCTCCCTGTTCCGCGTTCCTGCTTTATTCTCGCTCTTTTTTCGTTCCCCCTTTCTTTCTCCCCCTCTCAGTCTTGTCTCTTTGTCACTTCTCTCTCTAATGTTCTTCCGTTTTCTTCTTAATTTCATTCCCTTCTCATTCAGCACGTTTCTCTGCCGTCCCTCTTCCCCTCCTCTCTCTCGCCACGTCAGTTTCTCGCGCGTTTGTCCTGTCTTTTTACAAACCCCGATTTCTCTCCGTCTCTCTTTCTCGTTTCCCGCATTATCTACCCTGTAATATTCCGCCCACCGTTCTTTCCGTCTGTTACACGCTGTCCTTCTACCAACTTCTACCTGCCCGCCCCCCCTCCTCCCACGCTCCTCTCCTCGCAGACTCTCTTGCCTGAGGAGAGATCAGCAGCTCCTGCCTGCCCTGTTTCCTGACCTCACCTGCAACCTGCCCCTCCCAACCTCGGAGGGACATCCTCCTAGGTCTATCAGGTGTTGAGGTGGCGAAAATCCCCACCTCTGCATCACCGACGGCGTGTCATGTTTTGAGGGTAGAAATTCACCATTCGGGCCTCTCCACACATATTTACAGGAGCGGCTCTTGCCTTTCCTCTCATACCCCAAAAAGGTTTGCCTGCGCCCCTCACCAGTATACGTGCTTCGGGGCTCTTTGTTCCCCTTTCCACTGCCTGCTCCAGTGCGCCTGCATCTCCCTTACTTTTGTCCTTACCTTTTGCTTGCTCCTAGACTCCTCTCTCCCATTGTCTTGTCTGTACCTGTGCCTGATACATGCCCCTACCGCTCGCTTACCACTGCCTGCTCCGACCATGTCCTGTCTCTTCTTTCCTTTCTGCCTGCTTCTTCGTCTCTCTTCTTACCTCGCTGCCTGCCCTCTCTCACCTTATCTCTCTGCCTGCTCGGCCTCTTGCTGTCTCAATCTCGACATACCTCTCTGCCTGCTCCGGCTCGTGCCTCTCTGCTTGTAAGGTCCCGTTCACTGCTTCGGCTTGTCCGCTGCGGGGCTCCAAGGATTGGGTCCAGATGTTCTCCAGCTGCAGGACGAGTTCCCAGCCTCCCGTCCTCCCCTCACAGGCTTGCCAGCCCCTCTCCACAGTGTCTGTCCTCTGGCCCAACCCGCCTCTCTCCCCCTCCACCCCTCCCCCCCCCCCCCCCCCCCCCGCCGCTGCTTGAGGGGCATTCCTCACTGGACATTGCATAGGGTGAACACAGCATATCATAAGTAACGTAGGAGGTACCACGGTGCAGGAGCGCATAAAACCCCACAGAATAGCGCCGAATGGATTAGAAGTAATGCAACAGCATAGGACAGAGAGGCGCCCAGTATTGCCACATTTACATAGCGCCTATTATGCCTGTGAGACGCTTCCATGCCAAGCTCGATGACCACTGAGGAGTGGTTGTCGTGTTATGGGATAAACAAGGAAGTGTGAGAGATAGCTGTGCAGTGTGTGGTTGGCAATAAGGTGGAGGCTCTGATCAGTTCTCCGGGCCCGTCTAAGGTATTCTCTAGGTTCACGTCGTCTACGCTGGTTATCGCACGGGGTCGTCCATTCTGGGGTTTAATGACACTTAGAAGACTAAGTGAGAGGGAGGGATGGTCAGATGTCTGGCAGGATAGTCTGCCTTAAAGTCATCCCTTACATGATGATTATATCTATTTCGAGGAGTCCTCGGGTATAGTTAGTGGGGTCCGCAGTGGCGGACTGTGTGACAGTCCACCAGAAGCCAGGGGTATGTGGCAGATCTCTTCCGTCACCCCATGCCTGTCCAGTTGATGATAAGTGGTCAGGTGCCATGGACTGGTAAAGGTATTGCATGAGAAACAACTTGTTGCAGTTTTGTCTTATGGAAGTGTAGGAAGGCGATGTGAAATAAGCAAATTGTTATGCATCTTGTCTTAAATTAAGGTCAGCTGCAGGACCTATGAGATTTAGGGTAGACATCTTCTCTAAACAAGCATTTGCAATGCTATGGGTCTCGCATTTGCTCCTGTTAGAGCTATTGTCACTATAAATTTCTAAGTAGACTTTTCTTGCCACATAAATTGAAAATGAAAAGTAAAACATTAGTTGACATAAGCGAACAGATTCAGAGTCATGGCATGAGCGTGAAGGAGAGACACAAAAGGAGTTCACTTACAGTCAAACATATTGGCAATCGTGCAATTATCCATGTAACAGGTTTAGTCTGCAAGGCGATAACAAAACCTCCCCAAGGAAGGACAAACGTAAAACATTTACCAATGATAACAAAGGGTGTTTGAAAAGCAAGCCCAGTGAGTGTGATGGGCGTGCAGTGGACGTGGTTAAAAGCCCACAATACTTACAACAGGGGAAAGCGCTTGTATGCTCGACCTCAGAAAATGGGAGCCTACCCATAGACCTAAACAAATTTACAAAGCCAACATTAAGACAATAATCTATTTAGCAGACAGCTCCTGGTATTGAACTTCATTTATTGTTTGTAACAACTTATTGGGAAACGGCTATTTTCTAATGATCTATAGTTGGCTCCATTGTAATTTGTTAACCTTCCCTCTGGAACAGTGTAGTAGTGCAACTATGTGCCTAAACCCTAGTGGTGCAAAGTTAGCCCAGACATTGTTGCAGTTTGTATTTTTTGCAAACTTTTTTGCGTGCACACTAAAAGGAATTTTAATCCTCCTCATCAAACACTATAACTTCAAAATATGTGGGGCATGTCCAAGGTGGCGGTCAGGGCAGTCTCTCCAACCCACTGCACTAATTTATCCATCTTTATCTCCCTTGCAAATCACTGATAAGGAGTGCCGGGGACTACCCCTCACCAGCAGAGCGTGAAGTTTGCATCCTGATCCCGTTTGATGCCATCTGCTACCCCGGCAAGTGAAACGGGAATAATGCCCTGCACCTCTGCTTTTTGGCTTGTGGGCAGTGGCCACACTCTGCTGGGGCCCGGCAGCCAGAACACAGGGCCTCAATAGGGCTTGAGTAATGGAGGTGGAGGGGGGGAGGCCACACCTGATAAATTCATATGGCATGCAGAGGCACGAGCGGATGCCGACGGGTGGCGTGGGCTGTGGATGCCGGCCCATGAGGTTAGCGGAGACAAGACGCTCCCATTCTGTCCCCAACAATGAGTAGTCGGACGCCTGCATAGAGGATAAAGGCATATCCAGAGCCACAGGCACCCGCCCTTCAGGAAGATTAACTGGGGCGCTTGCAGTAGGGTTCCCAACTGTGACTAGGGACTGCGCACATGAGAAACATCTTGACAGAAGTACTTCAGCTGGGATTTACCTCATCCAAACCTTTACCCCTTTTTAATTAAGCACTTACAGATGTCCTTCTTGAGGCCTGATCCAAGCCCTGTACAGGGGCTCCTGTGAATAGGACAGTTGCCTACTACCATTGCCCTGCTCTGCAGGGGAGTCCAAATTTCCTCATCCTGCATCCCACCCTGGAGAGCCTGGTAGTTCAGGCCTCCACATCCCAAGTTAACCTTGGCGCCTTCTCTTCCACTCAACTGTAGAGGGAATCCAAGTGGCTGGACACCTTTCGTAAGAGGGTTTTCTCTTCCGCCAGCCTACCATTGCGGTCGGTGAACTCTGCACGCATTTTGGACTGATATACCCACATGATCTGGGATTAAGTTGCGCAGGTGCTTCCAATGTTCTCAGAGGAGGCCCAAGCCATATGGTCACAGGCAGGGCCGACTTTAGGGGAATGCGACTGGTGCGGCCGCACTGGGCGCTGACCTGGAGGGGGCGCTGACCTAAGGGATAGGGGTGCTGTGTTTAGCAATAACTTATAGTTTAAAAGCACCTGAAGCAAAGTTCCATGTGCAGCTATCAGGCAACAATAAAAATGTCAACATAACTCTTATAAGCTCCTGAGAGAGAGAGATGGAGTTTCGTCCAGTGACAGTTTTGATCAACATAAAGTAGCGCAGAGGGTTGAAATGCCTGCTGCAAAAAACAGATCTGTATTTTAAGTGGCTAGTTGAGTGGATTATGAAAGCCAGCCTTTACCAGAGCTTTAAAACAAAATATGTATGGGAGTAAGGGGCTATGGAGGGATGAGCGGCACTTTTTCCAGTCGATAGTGCGGTAATCCAAAAAAGAGGTGTAGTATCAGTCTTCAAGATGAGAGTAGGTCCACGCAGATGAAGTTGAAATCAGATTTATTTCAGTTATCATTCATAAATAATAAAACAGGAACTCTGGTCTTCACTCAAGCCTCCAGCACCATCAACTGTCCAGCACGGAATGCTGTCCAGCTGAGGAGGATACCAAATGCCACAGGTGAAGCTGGGAGATACCAGATAGATCCTAAATAATACAAATACTCCTAAAACATAGAATACCCACAATATTGTTCTAGAAATAAACACAATACTACACCACCCTCCTCCCCACACAAATTATACCACAACAATTCTATTCAAGTTCCAAATACGCCCATCATCAAGTTTGACAGCCCCTTTATATATTTTAACAACTTCATATATAGGACTGAACCTAGATGTGCTAGACTTGTTTGTTCCAGGTAATTTAACTCTAACTTTGTCACCAATACATACAATATTTTGTTTCACCGATTTACGAACATCATAGATTTCCTTTCTTTTTAGTTGGTGGTGTTCATCCTTATTCTTAGCGTTGCTTTCAATAGTCTCTCTATCTATAACATAAGAAAGATGTTTCTTAAGCCATGGAGGATCAATTTTAGTATGTGGCACACGTTTTCTAAACAATAAGAAAGGGGTCTGACCCGTGCTGGAATGTGGAGTGAATCTGTACTCTTCCACTTTCGTTTCCACCCAACTCTCCCAACTAACTCCATTTACTTTAGCCAACTGTATCGTTTCTTTCAATGTTCTATTGAAACGTTCCACCATGCCGTTGGTTTCTGGATGATAGAGTGCACATTTTTTATGAACAATTCCCCTAGAAGAAAGAAAATCTCTCATAAATTTTGATGTAAATTGAACACCATTGTCAGACAGAATAGCAGCAGGATTACCCTCTCTGCTGAAAACTTTAGAAAGAAAATCCACAACTACCTTCAAAGTGATCTCAGAGGTTATGCAAACCTCCGGCCAACGAGAAAGCATACCATTAATACAATAATATACTTAGGACTAGACCTTGATGATACAGGTCCCATAATGTCAATGGCAACTTCTTCCCAAGCTTAATTTGGTATTTCTTTAAGTATTAACGGTTGAGTCCTCACCTTAAGTGTCTTGTCCGCCAAACAGCACTCATAACAATCCCGTACTCTCCTTTCTAGAGCAATATCCATTCCTGGCCAACAATACGATACCCTCATTCTTTCCTTAGCTTTGCTTATACCAGGATGGCCAGAATGTGATAGAGCAAGGAGCCGATCACGTAGAGATAACGGAGGAACAAGTTTGTTACCTCTTAGTAACAAACCCTCATGTGACCACAATTCATTCCACACTTTCTTGTAAGGAGAAAGTGAAATATCATGACAATCTTTCAATTCCTCTGACAACAACAAATGCATCACTTTAGAAAGATCATCATCTTTACTTAACTCCTCACGCCATTCACTTTCTGAAACACACCCATCTGTTAAAGTACAAACTTGTACTTCGTCCTCTGTCCACCACGACAAGCTATCACACTCATCGAACACATCATCCGCAACTAACTTAGACAAGTAATCAGCTGTCCTGTTATCACTACCCGGAACATATTTTACCGTAAATTGATAGTCTTGGAGTCCAACTATCCATTTACAGATGCGAGAAGATACATTGTCTAAACCTTTCTTCCTAAAAATCTCTTGTAAAGGTTTATGATCGGATCGTACCTCAAAGGAAATTCCCCAAAGAAATTGTCTAAACTTCTTAATAGCCCAATAAATTGCCAGTGCCTCCTTCTCAATAGTAGAATAATTAAACTCTGCACCATGTAGACTATGAGATGCAAACGCAACGGTAGTTTAAACACCATTCCTTAGTTGTTTCAGTACACATCCTAAACCTTTATCAGATGCATCAGTAATAAGATAACATGGAAAACCAGGTTGAAAGCTACTTAGGGATTGAGCAGAAGTCAGGGCTTCCTTAAGGTCCTGAAATTCCATCTCACACTCTGTGGACCAAATAAACTCACTACCCTTCCTGAGCAGGGATCTAATGGAGAGTGATCTTTTAGCAAAGTTTGGAATGTACCTGGCATAGAATTCTGCCATCCCCAAAAAGACTTGAATATCTTTCTTACACCTTGGAGTAGATAAACCCATGATAGTATGTACTAAGTCATTTTTTGGCTTAACACCCTCACTTGATATAACATGTCCTAAATATGTTATTTGAGACTGGACAAATTTACACTTTTCTTTTTTCAGTGTGATACCTTTGGCTTTGAACAACGAAAGTACACTTCTCAGTTTCGTAACATGTTCTTTTTGAGTGTTAGTGAATACAAGAACATCATCTTGGAAAAAACACACCCCCTTCAAACCCCCTAAAATATCTTGCATTAGTCTTTGAAAAACAGCTGCCGCTGAACATAAACCAAAAGGCATACGATTGAATTTGAAAACTCCAAACGGAGTAATAAAAGAGGTAAGAAGTTTAGAGTGTTCAGTCAGTTGTACTTGATGGTACGCAGAAGTAAGATCAAGAGTGG
This sequence comes from Pleurodeles waltl, assembly GCF_031143425.1. Taxonomy (NCBI): domain Eukaryota; kingdom Metazoa; phylum Chordata; class Amphibia; order Caudata; family Salamandridae; genus Pleurodeles; species Pleurodeles waltl. The sequence continues at coordinate 334,584,074 of NC_090443.1, forward strand.
AAAAAACCTTTGCATCTCCTAATGTACTTATCATATCATTGATGTTCGGTAAAGGAAACCTGTCCTCCACCACTTCTTTGTTCAAGTTGCGTAGATCAATACACAGTCTAATGTCTCCAGAAGGTTTGGTCGCAACTACTATAGGAGCTATCCATTGTGCTGCCTCTACTTCTTCAAATCAAATCAAATCATTAACATTTATAAAGCGCGCTACTCACCCGTGCGGGTCTCAAGGCGCTAGGGGGGAAAGGGGGGGTTATCGCTGCTCGAACAGCCAAGTCTTTAGGAGTCTCCGGAAAGCGGAGTGGTCCTGGGTGGTCCTGAGGCTGGTGGGGAGGGAGTTCCAGGTCTTGGCCGCCAGGAAGGAGAAAGATCTCCCACCCGCCGTGGAGCGGCGGGTGCGAGGGACGGCAGCAAGTGCGAGGCCAGCGGAGCGGAGGGGGCGGGTGGGGACGTAGAAGTTGAGGCGTCTGTTGAGGTATTCCGGTCCCTTGTTGTGGAGGGCTTTGTGTGCGTGGGTGAGAAGACGGAAGGTGATCCTTTTGCTGACTGGGAGCCAATGCAGGTGTCTCAGGTGTGCGGAGATGTGGCTGTTGCGGGGTACGTCGAGGATGAGGCGGGCCGAGGCGTTTTGGATGCGTTGCAGGCGGTTTTGGAGTTTGGCGGTGGTCCCGGCGTAGAGGGTGTTGCCGTAGTCCAGGCGACTCGTGACAAGGGCGTGGGTCACGGTTTTTCTGGTGTCGGCGGGGATCCAGCGGAAGATCTTGCGGAGCATGCGGAGAGTGAGGAAGCAGGCGGAGGACACGGCGTTGACTTGCTTGGTCATGGTGAGAAGAGGGTCCAAGATGAAGCCGAGGTTGCGGGCGTGGTCTGCGGGGGTCGGTGCGGTGCCGAGGGCCGTGGGCCACCAGGAGTCGTCCCAGGCGGACGGGGTGTTGCCGAGGATGAGGACTTCCGTTTTTTCAGAGTTCAGCTTTAGGCGGCTGAGCCTCATCCAATCTGCGACGTCCTTCATACCCTCTTGTAGGTTGGTCTTGGCGCTGGCGGGGTCCTTGGTGAGGGAGAGTACAAGTTGGGTGTCGTCGGCGTAGGAGGTGATGATGATGTCGTGCTTGCGTACGATGTCGGCGAGGGGGCTCATGTAGACATTGAAGAGTGTCGGGCTGAGCGATGAGCCTTGAGGTACGCCGCAGATGATCTTGGTGGGTTCTGAGCGAAACGGAGGGAGGTAAACTCTTTGGGAGCGGTTAGCGAGGAAGGAGGCGATCCAGTCCAGGGCCTGGCCTTGGATCCCGGTGGAGCGTAGGCGGGTGATTAGGGTGCGGTGACAGACGGTGTCAAAGGCAGCCGAGAGGTCGAGGAGAATGAGGGCGACTGTTTCACCGTTGTCCATCAGGGTTCTGATGTCGTCTGTGACTGAGATGAGGGCGGTTTCCGTGCTGTGGTTGGTTCGGAATCCGGTTTGTGAAGGGTCGAGCAGGTTGTTGTCTTCCAGGAAGGTGGTCAGCTGTTTGTTGACGGTCTTTTCTATTACCTTGGCTGGGAAAGGTAGAAGAGAGATGGGGCGGAAGTTTTTCAGGTTGCTTGGGTCAGCCGTAGGTTTCTTTAGTAGGGCGTTGACTTCAGCGTGCTTCCAGCATTCGGGGAAGGTAGCAGAAGAAAAAGAAGAGTTGATGACGGTCTGGAGGTGCGGGGCGATGATGTCGTCGGCTTTGTTAAAGATGAAGTGCGGGCAGGGGTCCGAAGGGGCGCCGGAGTGGATAGAGTTCATGATGGATTTGGTTTCTTCTGTGTTGATGTGGGTCCAGTTGTTGAGGGTGATGTCCGGGGAAGCGGGTTCAGTGGTGTATGGTTGGGTCTGGTGTCCGAAGCTGTCGTGGAGGTCGCTGATCTTGCGATGGAAGAAAGTGGCGAGGGATTCGCACAAATCCTGTGAGGGCGTGACGGCGTTGGCGCTGGCGCTGGGGTTGGAGAACTCTTTGACGATGCTGAAGAGTTCTCTGCTGTTGTGGCTGTTTTTGTCTAGTCTGTCGGTGAAAAAGTTCCTTTTGGCAGTGCGGATCAGGTGGTGGTGTTCACGTGTAGCGTTCTTGAGGGCGGTCATGTTGTCAGCGGTGTGGTCCTTGCGCCAGGCCTTCTCAAGGGCACGACAAGTTTTCTTTGATTCTTTGAGGGTGTCAGAGAACCAGAGAGGTTTTTTGGTGTTGGTCTGTCGATGCGTGCGTTTGAGGGGAGCAAGGTTGTCAGCGCAGTTGGAGATCCAGTTTGTGAGGTTGAGAGCTGCGTCGTTGGGGTCGGTGGTGAGGGTGGGTTGGTTGGCGGCGAGAGCGGAGAAGAGTTGCTCTTCAGGGATCTTGTTCCACTGTCGACGAGGGATGGGTTGAGTGCGGAGGTGGGAGGTCTCGCGTCGGAATGTGAAGTGGACGCAGCTGTGGTCGGTCCAGTGTAGGGTAGAGGTGTGGCTGAAGAAGACGTGTTTGCTGGCGGAGAAGATAGGGTCGAGCGTGTGTCCGGCGATGTGGGTGGCAGTGTTCACCAGTTGTTTGAGGCCGAGGTTGGCGAGGTTGTCGAGCAGGGTGGTGGTGTTGGGGTCGTTGTTTTGTTCCAGATGGAAGTTGAGGTCACCTAGGAGGATGTAGTCCGGTGAGGCGAGGGCGTGCGGGGAGATGAAGTCGGCGATGGCGTCGCTGAAAGAGGCGCGAGGTCCGGGAGGACGGTAGACGAGGGATCCTCTGAGGGTGGTCCTTGGGTCGGTGCGAATCTGAAAATGCAGGTGTTCAGCGGCGAGGGGGGGGTCTTCGGTGGAGGTGGTGACGCTGATGGAGTCTTTGAAGATGATGGCGACACCTCCTCCTACTTGGTTGGTGCGGTCTTTTCTGGAGATCTTGTAGCCTTCGGGGATGGCGGTAGCGATGTCTGGAGCAGAGGAGGCATTCATCCATGTCTCCGTGATGAAGGCGACGTCCGGGGCTGTGGAGTCCAGGAGGTCCCAAAGTTCAACGGCGTGCTTGTGGACGGAACGAGCGTTGACCAGGATGCACTTGAGGTGGTTGATGGCGCGTGGGCTTGTGGTCGTGGTAGTTGCGTGGTGGAAGATGCGTTTGCAGGAGTTGCAGGCGAAGGGTCCATGGGTGCGTTTGGGGTGAGCTAGGAAGCAGGTTTTGGAGCGCCCTGGGTTGAGGGCGTGGAGGGTGGTGGGGTCGTAGCGGATCAGCGGGGCTTGGGGGAGCTGGGGACCAGGGGTCGTGGCGCTGGGCGCGGGCCAGGCGCGGACGGGCGCAGACGGGCTTGCCTCTGGTGCGCCTCCGGCGCGCCAGCGGCGTGCCCGCTGCGCGCGCCCGCTGCGCAGTCGTGCAGCGGCCGCCATAAGAGGTAGGAGGGGGGGGAGGGGTCAGCTGGGGGCGAATGGGAGCTGGGGGGCGGGGGCGTGCAGGAGGTCGCGGCGGGAAAGCGCGAGGGAGGGGGGGGACAGGTAGAGTGAGAGGAGCTGGGGGAGGAGGTTTAGGGTGGAGGAGAGTGAGTGTTAGGAGGTTTGGAGATTAGGGAGAGAGATAGGAGTAGGGTTGTGAAGATAGGGGATGGGGGGTTGTAGAGGTGGGTGAGGGAGAGAGGTAGAGTGAGAGGATAGGGAGATAGGTAGTAGAGGGGGTGGCGGGAGGGGGGGAGAGATAGAGAAATAGATAGAGAAAATAGATAGAGAAGTCGATAGATAGGGAAATAGATAGATAGACAGATAGGTAGGTAGGAGGAGGTGGAGAGTGGGGGAGTTAGATAGTGAGATAGGGAGCTAGAGAGATAGGAAGATAGGAGGAGTGAGGGAGGTAGATAGCGAACGGGTTAGCTAGGGGTGAGAGAGGGGGAGGCGAGTGAGGGAGGGGGATGAGGAAGGAGCAGGAGGGCAGGCTCGGGGGAAGAAGACGGAGGAGGTAGAAGAGCCGAAGACAGGAGAACAGAGGACAGAAGAACAGAAGACAGAAGAACAGAAGACCGGAAGAGCAGAAGACAGAAGAACAGAAGAACAGAAGACAGGAAGAGCAGAAGAACAGAGAAGAACAGAGAAGAACAGAGAAGAACAGAGAAGAACACAGAAGAACACAGAAGAAACGAGAAGAAGAACACAGAAGACCGGAAGAACACAGAAGAACAGAAGGGAAGAACAGAAGAACAGAAGAGAAGAACAGAAGAACACAGAAGAAGATTGCAGAGGGGGAGCGAGGAGGAAGAGACAGAGAGGAGGAAAAGAAGCAGGAGCAGGAGAGAAGGTGAGTGGCGCAGGGCAGGGCGAGGGGCTGGGAGGAGGGGGGTACTTACAGTTAGGTGGGTCTCAGGAACACAGGAACTCGGGAACTTGGAGGAGCTGCAGCGGCAGGGGGAGCGACCTACCCTTGGGTCAAGGGTCGCTACCACTGTCGCGCAGCGGCCGCCATAAGAGGTAGGAGGGGGGGGGAGGGGTCAGCTGGGGGCGAATGGGAGCTGGGGGGCGGGGGCGTGCAGGAGGTCGCGGCGGGAAAGCGCGAGGGAGGGTGGGGGACAGGTAGAGTGAGAGGAGCTGGGGGAGGGGGTTTAGGGTGGAGGAGGGTGAGTGTTAGGAGGTTTGGAGATTAGGGAGAGAGATAGGAGTAGGGTTGTGAAGATAGGGGAGGGGGGGTTGTAGAGGTGGGTGAGGGAGAGAGGTAGAGTGAGAGGATAGGGAGATAGGTAGTAGAGGGGGTGGCGGGAGGGGGGGAGAGATAGAGAAATAGATAGAGAAAATAGATAGAGAAGTCGATAGATAGGGAAATAGATAGATAGACAGATAGGTAGGTAGGAGGAGGTGGAGAGTGGGGGAGTTAGATAGTGAGATAGGGAGCTAGAGAGATAGGAAGATAGGAGGAGTGAGGGAGGTAGATAGCGAACGGGTTAGCTAGGGGTGAGAGAGGGGGAGGCGAGTGAGGGAGGGGGATGAGGAAGGAGCAGGAGGGCAGGCTCGGGGGAAGAAGACGGAGGAGGTAGAAGAGCCGAAAACAGGAGAACAGAGGACAGAAGAACAGAAGACAGAAGAACAGAAGACCGGAAGAGCAGAAGACAGAAGAACAGAAGAACAGAAGACAAGAAGAACAGAAGAACAGAGAAGAACACAGAAGAACACAGAAGAACACAGAAGAACACAGAAGAACACAGAAGAAACGAGAAGAAGAACACAGAAGACCGGAAGAACACAGAAGAACAGAAGGGAAGAACAGAAGAACAGAAGAGAAGAACAGAAGAACACAGAAGAAGATTGCAGAGGGGGAGCGAGGAGGAAGAGACAGAGAGGAGGAAAAGAAGCAGGAGCAGGAGAGAAGGTGAGTGGCGCAGGGCAGGGCGAGGGGCTGGGAGGAGGGGGGTACTTACAGTTAGGTGGGTCTCAGGAACACAGGAACTCGGGAACTTGGAGGAGCTGCAGCGGCAGGGGGAGCGACCTACCCTTGGGTCAAGGGTCGCTACCACTGTCGCGCAGCGGCCGCCATAAGAGGTAGGAGGGGGGGGGGGAGGGGTCAGCTGGGGGCGAATGGGAGCTGGGGGGCGGGGCGTGCAGGAGGTCGCGGCGGGAAAGCGCGAGGGAGGGGGTGGACAGGTAGAGTGAGAGGAGCTGGGGGAGGGGGTTTAGGGTGGAGGAGGGTGAGTGTTAGGAGGTTTGGAGATTAGGGAGAGAGATAGGAGTAGGGTTGTGAAGATAGGGGAGGGGGGGTTGTAGAGGTGGGTGAGGGAGAGAGGTAGAGTGAGAGGATAGGGAGATAGGTAGTAGAGGGGGTGGCGGGAGGGGGGGAGAGATAGAGAAATAGATAGAGAAAATAGATAGAGAAGTCGATAGATAGGGAAATAGATAGATAGACAGATAGGTAGGTAGGAGGAGGTGGAGAGTGGGGGAGTTAGATAGTGAGATAGGGAGCTAGAGAGATAGGAAGATAGGAGGAGTGAGGGAGGTAGATAGCGAACGGGTTAGCTAGGGGTGAGAGAGGGGGAGGCGAGTGAGGGAGGGGGATGAGGAAGGAGCAGGAGGGCAGGCTCGGGGGAAGAAGACGGAGGAGGTAGAAGAGCCGAAGACAGGAGAACAGAGGACAGAAGAACAGAAGACAGAAGAACAGAAGACCGGAAGAGCAGAAGACAGAAGAACAGAAGAACAGAAGACAGGAAGAGCAGAAGAACAGAGAAGAACACAGAAGAACACAGAAGAACACAGAAGAACACAGAAGAAACGAGAAGAAGAACACAGAAGACCGGAAGAACACAGAAGAACAGAAGGGAAGAACAGAAGAACAGAAGAGAAGAACAGAAGAACACAGAAGAAGATTGCAGAGGGGGAGCGAGGAGGAAGAGACAGAGAGGAGGAAAAGAAGCAGGAGCAGGAGAGAAGGTGAGTGGCGCAGGGCAGGGCGAGGGGCTGGGAGGAGGGGGGTACTTACAGTTAGGTGGGTCTCAGGAACACAGGAACTCGGGAACTTGGAGGAGCTGCAGCGGCAGGGGGAGCGACCTACTTCTTGAATAATCCCACTGTCCTTAAGTCTTTCAAGTTCTTGCTTCACTTTTCCTCTTAAATTTATGGGAATATTCCACACTTTGGAAGCTATGGGTTGAGCATCTTTTTTCAAAACAATCTGATGCTTGTAGCCTTTTATACATCCTACATTGGAATTAAATACCTCCGGATATTCATTCCACAATTGACGTTCAAGATCAGACACTTCTTGGACCATAACTAGCGGTACAGCATTAGGATTCAAAATTATTCCCAATTCTTTCTGATGGGGCCAACTTAAAATGGTATCTCCAACTACAGGAACATATATTTTCCCATTTATTTCACTGCCTTTGAAACTAATCTTCGCTTTAAAATATCCTTTTAATTCAATAAGTTTGCCACCATACGAAAAAGGCAAAACATCAGGTGTCAGTAGATCAACTTTGCCTTCAAAAAGTGTCACATAATCTTGTACAGACACTAGAGACAACTTTGCACCAGAGTCCATCATCATAGTGACAGGAATTTCATTAATCATTACAAGATCTTTTGGGTACTCACAATGAATGGTGGAGATGCAATTAACATCATTTACTACTTGTAGAATGAAAGGTTGATTATCGTTGTCATCAGTAACTTCATTAATTTTTGCATTGTTCTTGTTAACAGACTTGCAACATTTAGCGAAATGACCTTTTCTGTTGCACCTATTGCAGACAACTTGGATAGCCGGACAGTCTTTAAAGTTTGCTAAATGTGAAGGTGAACCACATCTAAAACAAAATGTTTTAGTTTTGTTCTTTACGTTGACGGAGCTTTTAGGTTTGGAATCTATTTTGTTTAAGGAAGAAGAAACTTTAGAACTCTTCAACGTTTCAATACAGGATTGAGAATGCTCAATTTGTTTAGCAACTTTCAATACTTCATCGAGAGACGGATCACTCTTCGACCATAGAGCTTCCCTGATTTTATCAGATTTGCATTCTAACATAAATTGGTCTCGTATGCATTCCTCAATGTTAGCACCAAAGTTGCAAAGAGAAGCTAATTTGCGAAGTTTCGTTATATAATCTTCAATTGATTCTTCATCCATCTGTTTGCTTTTTTCCAAAATAAAACCTTTGTAGAATAATAGATACTTTAGGTAAGAAATGTGTGTCAAGACGAAGAAGGGTTTCATCAAAGTCATTCAATGGAGCATCACCAACTGCTCCATCCAAATTTGACACAGCAGGTAAGGTGTCCAATATTTCTTGCCCTTCCGCACCTAAACAGTGTTGAAGAAGTGACATTTTCCTCTCAATTGATAAGTTTGTACCACAAACTTTTAAATATGTTAAGAAAACTTTTTTCCATTTTGGCCAAGGAATTGTTGGTTCACCCGGAGAAGATAAGAAGAAAGGAGGAGGAGAGATATATTTTGCATAATGAAAGAAAAAAAATGATAAGAATATCATATACAGAGGATAGAACGTAAGTGAGAAATAAGATAATTAAAGAAAAGAAAAAAAATAAATGAAAAGAGACGAACCAGTAAGCGACAATGAGAAAATAAAAATAAACTAAAGTGCCAATAGTTTACAAAAAAGCTGAAAATACTAGCAAATATTCTATTATCCTAAATTTAAAACAGTACAATATTGTACTGAAATCCGGTTAACAATCTCTTAATAATGTCCAAGTACAATAAAATCAAACATTGCAAATTCCAATAAAAGCAGAAAACCCGGTTTTAGTATGGCTATAGAAGATTATTGTAAGATCTTCTATTTAAAAAAAACAAGTGGATAGGAGGATACCAAATGTAACGTATATGGCACTTAAAATTGCTCACTTGGCTGATTATCCAATCCAGGTGTGTGAATTTACAAGCACCTGAAGAGCACACATTTGAAAGAAATGGTAATGTGCACACGAACACATGCGCACCAGAATGCTTTCTAACGCAGAGTAAACACGTGAGGAAATTTAAAGAAATGAAGCCCGGAGAATGTAAGCGTCCTACGTTGCTTAGTGACCGACACGCCGCCAAGCAACGGGACCAAAACAACGCACTCGGACCTAAGTGTTTACTCTGGCGGCACGAACACATGCGCAGAGTTAAGGAAACATAACGTGTCTTTTGTTGCTTAGTGACCGTACACGCGGCCAAGCAACGAAATGAAGCGCGTTATATAAAACGTTTGAATTACAACAATAGGAACAGCGATATTAAACAATAAAGGGGGAACGGAGAAATCACACGGGGAAAAAATAAAATTAATGTAGCCTACAATCAATAAATGATACACAAAACTGATAAAGAAAAAGAAAAGAAGAAAAAATAAATAAAAATAAAACAGAAATAAACACAATGAGAGTAAAATTTAGGAAAGACGTCAAGATATAAGAAGGCATAGATGAAAGAAGTACACAGAGTAAGTATTGTACAAAAGGAAAATTAGTAGTAGGTAAGATTCCAACAATACCAGGACCAAAATAAACTTGACTTCCTGTTGTAGGATGGAGTTCGCCAGCTCGTCGCCAAAATGTAGTATCAGTCTTGAAGATGAGAGTAGGTCCACGCAGATGAAGTTGAAATCAGATTTATTTCAGTTATCATTCATAAATAATAAAACAGGAACTCCAGTCTTCACTCAAGCCTCCAGCACCATCAACTGTTCAGCACGGAATACTGTCCAGCAGAGGAGGATACCAAATGCCACAGGTGAAGTTGGGAGATACCACATAGATCATAAATAATACAAATACTCCTAAAACATACAATACGATCCTACTTTGAAATACTATAACAAAACACTGCCTACAATATTGTTCTAGAAATAAACACAATACTACAAGAGGTCATGAGAGGCGGTGGCAAAAAGATTGTCACACAGGGCGCCACCAGTGTTAAAGCCGGCCCTGGTCACAGGTGATTGCAGATGGCAGAGATGCAGGAAAGTTCAACATTAGATGTGGACTGTATATGACTGACTCCCTGGGCAGAGCAATTTCATAGTCAGTGGCATTGAGCCACTGTGCCTGGCTGAGAACCAGAGGCTTTTCAGGGGATGACCAGGCTTCTCTCACGGATATGCCTTTTGATGGCACTCATCTCTTCAGGACTGAAGCAGACTCGGCGCTGGAGGGCTTCAAGGACAGTAGGGCTACTGCCAGGCACTTGAGCCTTTCCATGGTCCCTTGTCAATTTCAGTCCACCTTTTCTCCTTTTCATGACCAATAATGGGGCTTACAACCCCATCTTTACCAGCCCAACCACCACAGCCAACAGGTTTCCCAACCTTCCCATGGCAAAGACATGGTCCTCACAGACTTCGTGAGGCTTCCAGCCTGAGGTTGAGCTGGTCCGCCGCAACCCCAGAAGCCGCAGCCTCCAAACCTCTTTAGTTTGCCCTTTCATCACCATAGGCACACAGTGGGAAACAGGACACGCTATAACCTGCACCACTGGCGGCCAATAACATGAGACCGATGGCTTTTGCAAATTGTTCAAAAGGGCCACTCCCTGCCTTTTCAGGATACCCCCTCTCACCCTTGTCACCCACTTATGAATAGCTGAGGAAAACCATCTTTCTTTGCTTCAGGAAGTGTTGCCTCTCTTGGCCAAAGGAGTCATAGAGAGGGTGGCGGCATCCAAAGTAGAGCGTGGGTGCTATTCCCACTACCGCCTAGCACCTAAAAAGGACAAGGCCTCCATCCTATCCTCAACCTACGCCTTCTCAATTTCTTCCTAAAGAAGGAGAAGTTTAAGATGCTCACTCTCGCTCAAGTTGTGACTGCCCTGGATTCGAGAGAGTAGATGGTTGTGTTGGACTTGCAGGACGCATACATAAAAAGTTTGCTGTGCTTTCATTTGGCCTTACCAGCACACCTCAGGTGTTCACCAAGGTGATGGCGGTGGTTGCAGCACACTTGCAGAGGCCAGGGGTTCCAGCCTTCCCCTCCTTCGACAATTGGCTGTCGAAGCCAAGCTCGCCTCAGGCACTTGTCTCACACATCTAGACTGTGGCGAACCTTCTGCACTCGTTGGGGTTCACAATCAATGTGACAAAGTCACTCAGGCACTCCCTTTCACTATTCTGGACAAAGTGCAGTTTCGGGCCTATCCGCCCGAATGGCCAGTCCAGGATATCCATGCTATGATACCAATGTTTCAGCCTCTACCCTGGGTTTCAGTGAGACTGACTCTGAGGCTGCTGGGTACATGGCCTCCTGCATCATGCTAGTGACTTATGCCCCTGGGCATACATGGCCTCTGCAGCGAGACCTGAAGTTCCAGAGGGGGAGCATCCGTCAAATCTCTCTGAAATGACCCAGATCTTGGAGGGAACTGCAAAGATCTGCAGTGGTGGCTGAAGAACTGTGATTGAGTCAGTGGTAGATCACTCTCCATTCCCCAACTAGTGACAGATCAGTCACTCCTGGGCTGGGGCAACCACATTGGAGAGGCAGAGATCAGAAGCCTTCTTCTGAAGCTTCGGGCCATCTGACTTGCATTGAAGGCCATCCTTCCTTCTCTGAGGTGAAAGCTGGTGCATGTGTTCACACATAATACCACCGCCTTCAGGTACTGCAAAAAACAGGGTAGGGTGGGGTTGTGAACCCTTTGACTAGATGTGCATCTCTGCACATGGCTGGAATGGCAGGGAATGTCCCTAGTGGTTCAATACCTGGTGGGCTCTCTGAAAGCCAGAGCCTACAAACTCAGCTGTCATGGCCTAGCAGATCATAAATGGCTTCTTCATCCGGAGGTGGCACAAGGCCTCTTTCAAGAGTGGGGAGAGCCTTGGTTAGGTCTGTTTGTCACAGCTGACAATGCGCAAAGTAAGTAGTTTTGTGTGCAGAAGTTTCCAAGGCAGCTCTTGCTCAGAGAGGCTTTTCATCTCAAATGGAACTCAGGCCTCCTGCATACCTTTCCACCAGTGCCACTTCTGCCCAGAGTTCTCAAGTCATCCTTGTGGCTTGGCATTAGGCGTGGACAGTTTGGTACCCAGAACTCCTGAGTATGAGCATTGGTCCTCCGATCAGGCTGCCTCTTCGGGTGGATCTCATTGTCACTGCAACAGGGCAGAATGCTGCACCTGAAACTGTGAATGCCCTGCCTTCATGGGTGGAGATTGAGCGGCAACAGTTGAAAGCTTTTGACCTGCCACCCAAAGTCTGCAATGTTATTGCAGTAGCCATGCGTCCATCTAGACGGTATACTCCTCCTGTTGGGACAAGTTTGTGACATGGTGTACAGAGAACAAAGTTGATCCCTTATCTGCACTTCTTTCTCAAGTTTTCTTGTTAAATTCTTTCTTTAGCCTAGCAGGGCTCGGCTTTTGACACCATCATAGGGTACCTCTCTACCATTTCTGCCTTTTTGGGGTTGCCAAATCAGCCATCCCTCTTCAAGTTCCCTACTGTAAATAGGTTTTGAAAGGTCTTCCACCTGTGTTTCCAGTGATGCCCTCTGTTATGCCTCATTGGAACCTCAACCTGGTTCTGACATTCCTATTGTGAAATCCTTTTGAGCTACACAATTACCCACTCAGACTCCTCACCAGCAAGATGGTGTTCCTTTTGAGGATAACATCCACCAGGAGGGTCAGTGAGTTGCAGGCACTGCCTGCTAACTCTCCATATGTCTTGTTGTATCCAGACAAGCTAGTCCTTAAGACTCGAACATCCTTCTTGCCAAAGGTGATAACTTCATTCCATCTAGGTCAGTCCATCACTCTGCCTACCTTTTACACCCACCACCTCCTACTAAAGAGGAGGAAAGACTGTACCGCCTGGACCCAAAAAGAGTATTTTTGTCCTACTATGATCAGACTAAAGAGTTCCAAGTGGACAATCAACTCTTTGTAGGATATGTCGGGGCTAAGAAAGGAAAGGTGGTGCAGGATGTACCAGATCATGATGGATAGTACTCTGCAGCTAAATTTGCTATGCATTGGCCAAGAAGCAACCCCAGGAAGGCTTGTGTGCTCATTCCACCAGAGCCAAAATTGCAGTCACTTTGTTAGCTTGTGCAGTCCCTGTCCTGGACATCTGTCAGGCAGCAACGTGGGCATCTTTGCAGAAGTTCACAAACTCTAGACAGTCAGGTCTGTTGTGGTGGGCACTTCACCAGTTAAATCCTGCAGGATTTTCTGGTATAATCCATTTCGCAGCCCAACCGCAAGTGGAGGTATTGTTTGGGTATCTATGCTAAGGTGAATAATCTGCGTCTAGAAGTCTCTATCAGATGAACAAGTTATTTACCTTTGGTAACTCCTTCTCTGGTAGGAACTCTATTAAGTCACAAATTCCTTACCGACCCTCCCCTCCTCCCCACTTTGATAGGGCCCTAGAAATGCACACCAGTGGCCAGTGTTCATTTAGGCTTCATGCTTCTGGCATGGAAATTCGAAAAAAGAAACTGACGTCACTTCCTGCAAGGATGATGGCGCCACATGAAGCCGAATGACGCCACCTACCAGCACGCATGAGGTACTGCTCAACAAAATGTTCCGGATCCATGCTTGATTCCTGTGGATTATTCTAAGGTTGAGGAATCTGCAGCTAGATTAGGTAAGTAACTTGTTCATTTTTACCTTTTGATAAAGCCAGTAGGTCTGCTTTCCTTAAAAAAGACCCTTTATAATGTAAACAAAGTCAGCCACTACTTGTGCCCAAACCCCTACTGTGCATGGCAGGGGGTTGTTGTTAGGCCCTATGTTAATCTTCCCCCTGCGCACAGCCAAAGGCGCTACATTGGGTCGGGAGCCCGCAGTGGGTTGGGCATAGGTTCTGACTGCACGCCATGTGCAGTTGCTGATCACCATTGGCAGGTTTGTGCCCAACCTCACGCTACGCACGGCTATGAATATCTTTGTACTGAAAAAAACATAAATGTTCACTGAAAAAAAACAAAGGTTAAAGGGATGGTATAGATAGAAATTATAATATGTTACGTTACTTGAAAAAACCTTTAGAAATTCACTGAAAAAAACAGGTTAATGAAACTTTATGGCTAGGTGAAAATGTCAGTTAAAACATGATTTTTTAAACTAGTAAAACCACTGAAATTCACTGGCTATAGTGATCTCAGGTAACTATAAGTCGTGCCCTAAAGTAACTATGGCTTGCACCCTTGCCATGCACCGCTTCTGACCTCACATATTACGTGACTCATAGACATGCTCTGTTGGCATCATTGATAACATCAATGCAGTATCAGAAATAACATCATCAATGACAACAATGTGCATGGTGGGGCACAAGTTAAAGTTACTCCAGGGAATGACTTATAGTTACTTGAGATAACTATAACTGGTGAATTTCAGAGGTTTTGTTAGTTTAAAAAGCATGTTAACTGACAGTTTTACCTACCTTTCACCTACCTTTAGCCTCTGTTTTGTCAGTGATTTTTTTATATATATATATATCTATATATATATATAGATATATATACTGAAAAAATAAAGGTTCCATTGTTGATATGGTTAGTTATAGATAAAAGACTGACATTTAAAAAAAAACAGAAATTCACTAAAAAAAACACTTTATAGTTATGTGATGAAGTGAGACAATAACTAATGTTTAAAAACTGAAAAAACACAGAAATTTGCCAAAGTTTAGTCAAAAGACTATAACTTGTGCACCCCCCTTCTACTGCATATGATCTTATATATTTCCTCACTCATGTTAATGGAGATCAATGATGACATCATTGCTTACATCTGAAATGACATAATTGTTGCTTGTGAATAAATGTCCCACAGTCTGGATTGTCTATTTTTCCTTTCATACTTGCTATGTTCCTGCTCAGCAGAGCATAATTGCGGGCTGTTTTAGTGCCAGCGATATCACTCTCACAAAAAACAGAGCTTTGCTGAGTGGTGGTAACACAAATGGGTCCTTCTGCTGATCAAAGTCCATTTATATCCGTGAGGGCTTCAAATCTGTTGACTGTAGGAATGGTGAAGGGAGAGGCCAACCCCTGGGGAAAGGCTGTAGGGCCATGATCCTCCATAAAGTGAGAGGGGCAAGATAATGATGATTACTACCTTTGAATGAACTAGTAGGGCCTTCCTGGATGTGGAAACTGTTCCCCAAGTAATGATACGAAGGTTTATAGAAATGACCCAAGGGACCAGGCTAATACCGCTCCTCGGAACACAAGGTGTGTGCAGAGCAAACAATAGGTTATGGGCTAAAAACAGAAATCTAACAGTTGTGATGATACAATCACTTATATGGTCGTCGGGATCAGTTCCGATCCAAGCACACCTACGCATCATTAAGATGTCTCTGTGAGACCACTGGGAAGCCTTTGTGCCACACTAACCAATCCAAAGTTTTGTTGAAGAGCTCCACATAGGGTTTCTTCTGGCGCCTACACAAGAGAGGAACCCCAAAGAGAAAACAGCCACGTGGGGGGTTGTGGCAGGCACGAGGTTCACCATGTCTCTTTTGGGATACAGATCAAGTGCTGCAGAATCATTTGGTGATTTTAAAGGTAATGCAGGTGAAGCTCATGTGACTGGCAGCACACCTCCATGTACTTCCCCGGGCCCTTCCCCAAGAGACTGACGCTCTGCCTGATTCAGGCACATCTGTTCCACTCTCACAATTTCGTTATTAGGAACTAGGGCCATAGACACCTCTGAACTTGATGTTGCTATGGCTTTTGGGAGGCTTTTCATGAAATGAGTTTGAGCTCGAGTGTGAGCGAAAGCTGGAATGAGAGGCAGCACTATTATGCATGGGCTCAGAGAGTCAATGAAGTGATAGAGGTGACACTATCTTAGCTTCCAGTGCTTCTAGGCGAGTCACCAGTGGTGAAAGCTCAGATATGAGACAGACGCAAAGCTGCTCAAAGTAAGTCATTATTTACGGCCTTTGTGACTGCCTTGGGATTAGACTGCTTATGATAGATGGCATGCTTAGATTTTCTTTGGGGTGCAGCAAGTAAATCCATACTCCATGTGGGGTGTGAACTTGCTGTGGTCGGCAAGGTGGATGGCATTGGTGAATGACCCGTAAGCTACCTTGCGTGTCCACTCAGGGGGCAAATTAACTGGCCTTGGGGGTAGTGACCAACAAGCTAGGACTCATGCCACCAAACAGGGTAGTGCTGGTGCATAAGGACAATCTTCTTTTGGTGTGCTAATGACATTTACAGCACTCTCCAACATGCTATCAATAGAGTTGCTTTTACATATGGAGCCTTGGCCCAGCTATCGGTGTTCTTCTTTTTCTCTATTGTTATTAAAGAATGAGGGTTAGCTGAAAAGAGTTTGCTGTAAAGTGGCAACCAAAGGCACAGAAGCTTAATCAAAAGCTTGCTACTAATGAAGGACGCTTTCATGGATTTCAAAAGTAAATATACAGGGTTGTACCTTGTAGGGAGAAAAACCAAAAGTCGCGGTCCAGCCCAGTCTCTTCCAGCCGATGACAGACGTAGACAGGCCCGGTCTTGGCCCAGTCTTGGCTCAGGCATGCACTTTAAAGCTCTTATCCAATGTCTCCACCTCTCTGCACTGTAGCAAGGTGGACACAATCCCACCCAAGGCAAGTCAGCAGCACCAGAGTCCAGGCAGAAGGGAAGGGAGCGGCAGAAACACACGTGCGCTATGGGACTCTTCAGCGCTTTAAAGTGCTTATCCAGTTGCCCCGTCTCCTTGAAGTATAGCCTGAGGGATGTAGTCCCACCCCAGGCAAGTCAGCAACCCTAGAGTCCAAGCAGGGGGGGAAAGGGCTGCAGCAACACACCCATTGAGCCTCAGGAGACTTGGCCCACTTCTTCCATCCTATTTGAGGGGTATGCGTGTTATCACAGTCAATTAATTCCCTCTTCCCGTGGAAGGGCTATGGGAAGTCTTGCTACCTGGTTTCGTGTTACTCTAGGTGTGAAAGTTTTTCCTATCTTTTCTTTGCCTATCTTTTCTGGGTGTGCCGCCTACAAGCACAGCAAATTGAGGACACTGAGCCTCTCACGTTTTACTTTATATTTGGTCAATTTTTATAATAATGAATTTGTGATTTTGTCCTGTATTTTCTTCGTGCAGTTGTTTACTTACCTTTCCAATTTGCAGGGGAGTTCTAAGACCCAGGCTCTGGTTGTGTTATGTGGTGATTTTGACACCAAACTGCCAGGTCCTGTGTGGTTGGGAGGAGCTCAGGAGGGGCAAACTATGGAGCATCTGAGGGATGCGAGGGGAGTAGAGCTGGTGAGTTACTTGGCCAAGTATGATTTTATTAATTTAATCACAACCCCAAGTGCCATAGAGCATCCTCAGCCAACTTATAGGGGACACAGATACCCGTCCACCATCAGTTATGTATTTGTAAGTAGGAACCTGATACAGCAGTTCATCAGCGAGGAGATTGTTCAGACTGGGTGGGAGGACCATAATTACTTGTTTGCTATTGCTATTGACATTTACCTATAAGCAGGATTAGACTCCCCCTCCAATATTATCCCTACACAGCACTCTACAGATGGGTTAAGGTTAGTCTGGCACCTTAAAGACCCTCTAGCAACCTTGGGTTTACTTCTGAACCAACATCAGAGATTATTCCTTAATTGCTTGTCAGCTGCTAGTGGCAACGTTTTAATGGCCCATTTTGACACTTTAAATCAAGCCATTAGACAATTCCTCCTCAAACCCTTGCGGGCAAATAAAGCAGACCCAAGGTGGTTTGATTGGGCTTATTCAGTAGCCAATCTACACCAACAGCGCACATTGGCTGCCTCCCCAAGAATGCCTGTTGAGGTAAGAGCTGTCCAACAGGCATATAACTTCACCCTTAAAACTAGGAAGGAGACCCGGCATAAATTGGATTGGGAAATGCTGGAATCTGTAGCAATGGGTGGTAATATTAAATAATTTTGGGGCGTAGTCAATAGAATTCTAGCTTGGAACGCCCCTGAAAGCCCTCTGCCTTAATGTAACATCTTAGGCTCTGACTGGGAGGCACATTTTTCAGCGAACCATCACCTCGAGGAGAATACTGAGCTGATCAACTCTCTATGTAGGAGGTTAAATAATGCATCACCAGTCGTAGCACTCCTGTCAGAATTGGAACTTGCAATAAGCCAGCGTACAGGATGTAAGACGCCAGGTCCTGACAGGATCCCAATCGATCTAATAAGGTGCAATATCACCCTATGGGGATCCCCTGATTGCCAACGTTTTCAAAAGTTCCTTGAACACACAAATTCCTAGTTCTTGGAAACTTTCAACTATTGTGCCCATTTTTAGGGTCGAGCCTGTGTTGCATGCGCTTGCGAGACGCTTTAGGAGTTAGAAATGGGCTCGGAGCCCCGTCCATGTCACATCAGTGTCTTTCATTGGTTCATGGGCTTGCCTGTTAAAATCTGCTTGCTTTCATTAGTGGGAGGTAGGCATCCATCATACCTTTTCCGGTGGTTAGCCCTCCTTGAGCGCAACACCCAAGTACCTAAAACATGCGAGGCTTGCTGTTTCCCGTCAGGTTTGTGGACTACTTTTTATCCTTTTTTCGCAGATCGATCTCGCTTGGCAGGAGTCGAGCTCTTTGCATAACATCGACCCTGTTACATAGTTAATTGCACTTTTGCTGGTTACGTAGATAATTGCAATTTTTCCGATAGGTTTCACTACGAGTGAACTGTAGCAGCGCGATTGCTCTGTTTTTTTCCATTTTATGTGGCAAGAAAAATCCAGTTGGGAGTTTGCAACTGCTAATAGCTCTTACTCGGAGAAATACAAGACCCTATTGCATTACAAATGCCTGTTAAAAAAAGGCAATTGCATGTACCATAACTGTTACAGACCAATTTCTTTATTGGATAGTACAGTCAAAATCATCAGTAGGGTGATTTACAATCGTCTGGTTGAATGGGTGCAAGAGCAACACATTCTTTTCCAATTATAATTTGGGTTTTGCTCTGGGCTGGGTACAGTAGAGCAGTGTCTTAGCCTGAGCTTAAACTTTGACAGGTATGCCCGGGTTAGACACTGTCCTCTCTACCTGGCCTTTATGGATCATTCAACAGCTTTTGATTCAGTTAATGTGCCCAAGCTGTGGCTGAAGCTGTTGGACATGGGCATTGATACACCTGTGGTGAATCTGTTGTTTAATCTGCATAATGATTTGGTAGACAAAGGCCCATATTTATACTTTTTGACGCAAATCAGTGCTAGTGCAGATTTGTGTCAAAAAGTTTACCGCCGGCTAACGCCATTCCAACGTGCCAGACGGGCTCCTTATTTATGGAATGACGTTAGCCGGCGCTGTGGCCTAGTTAGCATCAAAATAAATGAGTCTAACCGGGCAGCGGAGGCATAGGGAAGAATGGGGGTTGTGCGTCAAAGAATAGTGCAAGTCAGGTTAGAGTAAAAAATATCGATTCAAACCTGACTGGCGTCATTTTTTGATGCACAACCCCTATGGAAATGACTGCTGTCTTATCAGAGACAGGAGTCTTGCCCCCCCTGCCCAATGGCTACAACTAGGGGACTTCTGTCATCTGGCCATAGCCATTGGGCACAATGACATGTAGGGGGACCCAAGTTAGGCCCCCTATGCCACTTTAAAAAGTAACTTACCTCTACTTACCGTAGATGAGTCCCCCCATCCATGGGTGTCCTCCAGGGGTGAGCGAGGGTGGCAGGGGGTGTCCCTAGGGGCAGGAAAGGGCACCTGTGGACTGCTTCCATGGTCGGAGACCATGGAAATGAGCCCACAGGTCCTGTAATGCCTGCCCTGACCCATGCATTAAAAAATGACTCTAAACTGCTTTAGAGTCATTTTTTAAGGGCCTCTCCTTCCTGTGCGTCATTTTTGCACAGGAGTATAAATAAGGCACAAAGGCATTAGAGTCATTTTTTGCCCTGGAACGCCTACCTTGCATCTCGTTCAGGCAAGGTAGGTTTCCACAGTAAAAAAATTACTCAAACTCCATAAATTGGGTGCTAGACGGGTCTAGTGCCAAAGTATAAATATGGAGTTAATTTTGCGCCAGATTTGCGTAAAAAAAATGTGCGGAGTGTGCCAAGACTGTACCCTGGCCCCCTTATTAGTTATCTTCTACATCAATGACATTTGTTCTTACCTAACCACTAGTCCTGTTGATACCCCCAAAGTTGCAGACAGACAGGTACCTGCATTATTGTACACCGATGATGCGGTTTTGTTAGCCCTGACCCCAATGTTCTGCGAACGTTGGTGGCTCATTTTATTCAGTTCATAAGTAGCCTAAATTTAGCAACAAACTATCGTAAATCATAGATCGTGGCCTGTGGTCCTAGCAGTACTCTTTCTTAAAGGCTTATTATTCGAGGTCAGTCTTCGAGCAGTGTAAACATTTTTTGCTTCTTGGGAGTAATTTTGTAACCTCTTTGGGCTCCTGGCAGTACCAGTTATCCAGCTCATGCCTTAAAATGAGGAGTTCAGCCCGAGCAATCCTTAATTTTCAAAGGGTAAGAGGAAAAGGAACCTTAGCCCCTCTGCTTAAAATATATAGGGGCAGATATATGAAAGTTTCCGCTGCACCTAGTGCAGGGTCAGTTTTCTTGAGTCCCTTGGTACCCCCCTAACGCCACCATGTGTGCACCGCATTTAAAATATGGTGCACCATGGCAGAAGTCAGGGGTACTAGCATCATCACTTTTTATGCTAGTCTGGCGCTTTGCAGGATTAGCATAAAAAATGTTGACACTAATCCTGCCAGCGGCGCTCCCGGAGGGTAGGTCTAACAACGTGGACCGGATGCTCTGTTTATAATACAAGCATCTGTCCAAGGCGTGTGCTGTCCCAAGGAGCTACATTTCCTAATTGGGGATGGGCGACCAACACTGTTGAGCTTTGACCGGACGTACAGTTATCTTAAGTAAGTGACTGTTTTTGAGTGTATTAACTAGGATAACCATATTAGTAAAATAATTTTCTTTGGTGATAGGAGAAGTAATTTTGGTCCTGATCAAGTGTCGAAGGATCCGGCTGGACCACTAGACGCGAAACATGTTGACCCCTTCTTAGAGGTGCTTTAAATTGTTTTTGACCTCTTATGTATCTCTTGTTGAAAGTGATTGAGCATGACTACTCAATTTCCACTTTCGGTCTATTTTTAACCTTGGCCTACACCTTACTTTAGCTGATTGAATTTGTGTTGTCATTGTGGGTGCTGAGTCAATTTTATTAGCTTTTTTCTCTCATATTAGTGTCTGCCTTTGGGCATTGTCCACCATATCCAATTACGGCAGCCACACAAAAGAACTCTGGCAAAGAGCCCCCTTTCGGGGAGCCCGTCAGATATTGCAGTGCCGGTCTGACGAGGAGCACCCCCAATCATGAAGCATGACACCCATTCGGGTGTGTGAGGGCTCTTGCTCCTGAGAGCTAGGTTTCCCTGCTTTGTGTTCTGGAACAGTGTACTCTTTGGTTTCAACCTATTGACTCAACTGCAGAACATTTGATGTGTTTAAGAGGATGATGCTGTTAAGGTGAACAGAGAACAAACTCTCTATTAATCAATTATCACTTGATTGGTGATAGAAAACAGTGAATAGGTGTAGCATGTTGAATTAGTTTCAGTCGATAAAACTTGTAGCAAGCACACTGTCACAATCATTGGATGATATCATCTATGATACTCTTTGAGTTGTCATTACTGATGTCATCATTGATGACATTTAACATGTCGAGTGATGTAAAACGTGAGGTGATAAGGTGTGTATTTGAGGGAGCGCAAGGTATAGTATAATCTATAACTAGCAAATGTCCTTAGTTTTTTGACTGTTAAACATTAGTTGTTGTCTCACTTGGTCACATAACTATAATGTCACTTTTACCTTTGTTTTTTTTTTCAGTGATTTTCCGTTTTTGTTAAGTAAGTTGGATGAGGTCTGTGGTATATGTAGATTTTGTTTTCAGATGGGATGCCCCACTGCACATTGCATATGGCCATATGCACTTGAGGGTTGGTCACAAGGTCTGGTCTCTTTCCAGATGTACCCAACTCTGAGCATCCAACCTAACAGTCTAGGGACGCAACCTGTGATTGTATACAGAGAACATTGGGCGCAGAGTTTTGCCTTTATAGTTTTTAAATACTGTTTCAATGTTGTAGATTAAAAAAAAACATTTTAAAATATTTTTTATATAACATATTTTTTTTATTTTATTTAGTTTTTTCTCCAGAAGTGCTGTTTTTTTTTCTTAAGATGATCTTCCATGGCCACGGAAAACAGTGCTTTATTTGTTTCTCCAAAGGTCACAACCTTTACGCAGTGCCAGCAATATGTAGCAAAATGCTCCAATTTCGCATCTTCTTCGTACTGTTGGTGCACCACTTCCTCTGGCACAGTCTGTTCACCTTTAGCTGCTTGACTTCTCTCCACCTCAACATAAGCTATCCTGCTGGAATGCATAGCTCACACGTGCTAACACATCCCACTCGTTCTTATGGAATACTGAAAAGTTGTACCCCTATGGAGCACCTGGTTGCACACATGTCTTATTATGCACTTATTTTTTTAGCCAGCCGGAAGTCGGATAACCTGCCACACTTCTGTGGCACCCACACAGCCAATGATAGTATACCCGTGAGGCCTTTACCTCCTTTTCCATATAGTTTTCAAGTTTGAGCCCAAGGGTTTGCTAACAGCCCAAATGACGAAGAAATGTTGTGGTTCATTTTCAAATGTCACTGTACTGTGGTGCCTATAAATAGTTCTGCCGTACCTCTGACTTACAGGGAAAACACATCTGATTGCTTGATGTGACTTTATTGATGGTTTTATTTATATCCAGAATTTTTTTAAAACTGTATGCACACTTCTATCACAGTAGGAGCACTTCCACATCGAGGAACACATATTAAAAGTCCAATTATGCCTTATCCTAAATCATAGTATGCCCACACTTCCCCCAAACATTCTTCCGAGAGAAACCCCTAGAGACATAAATCTGCTGTTCTTGTTTTGCTCACCTTTCAATTCCTGATCGCCATTCTGCCAGGGAAGGGGAGGCTGCCGAGCTCCAGGGTGTGGTAATGTCCTTCTTGGCAAGCATGGTTCAAACCAAAGTGCGGTCACCACAGCCTCCTCCCAAGTCCTCCAGAATACACAACAGAGCAACACAAGAAGAAGGTTCTAGCACACCTCAGAGAACCCTTAGGGGTGCGCTGAAGTGCCCCCATCCATACACTGCAATAACAAGGCATCCCAATACCGCATGGAAAAAAAATCTCCTTTCCCCATTGGCAGTGCTTTAAATGGGCCGGTACTGATTACCGGCACTTTTTTTTTATTGCAACAGAAACAAATAGGTTCAGGCACCCTGTTCACTCGCCACAACCTCAGAGGTGTGAAATAAGTCATACGTAGGTACTTAAGCTGGATAAGTTCGAGATGTGATGAGATAAGCAGTTCCTGTGGACAAATACATGCATCCCCCCAGTCTATTTAGTCCAGCGGTCCCAACCATTCTTCCCAATAATTAACATCCAGTGTGTTGTATGTTTGAGACATCCCTAGGAGTCTCATGAGAATGTTCGCTTCATGAGGGCTCCAGGCAGGTATCTATCTGTTTAAGAGATTCCTGGTGGGCTGTAAGAGTGTGGTGCAGTTGTAACTAGCTATAAAACTGAGATCTGTGTAGTTAAAATAAAAATTGGAGATCTTAAAAGGACTTCATTTACATGCCTTGCCAAACACCACCCACCTTCAATATGCCAATTCAATCCCATCATCTGACACCTTTAAGGGTCACTGAGTGCTTCAACCATCCTCCCTGTTATAAGGGTGTTTCAAATGTGATCTTTCAATCCCATTAAATTCATTACAGGGCAGATTTCAAAGCAAGCAGGGCCACTCTGTTGACCTATGGCAGGGCCCGTAAGATAGGGTTTTCGTAGAGCAGCCCCAGGATCTCACCTTGCACTACCAGTGCCACCTCAAAACGGAAGGCAAGGTCACATCACCCACCTCTAAACCAACACACCACTATCATCAACATTTGTGCCAGATAGGGTGGGGGCCTTCACTATGGGAGCTCAAAACGCAACACCACAGGGGCATGGTCTGAAATAGACTGGGGTAGGATAAGTGAACCAGCTGGATGCATAAGCTCAGTGGTAATGAGCAGCAATAGATCAATTCAGGACATCATCTTGTGTGCTGCGGACTTATGTGTGTAGTCAGAGGGTTTGTGGGCTCCTTACCCTACAAGCATCGCAGAGCCCCATCCCATTTACCTAATCCTTCTGTTCTCAGCTTCTGCCTTCCATTCCTCTAGGCCCAGAGGTATCCACTTCAGGTGCATTAATATAATTAAAGTCTCCCACTATAATGGTGACCCCATGGGGCAGGCACGGCACCTCTTCCATGAATATCTTAAGGTTGGACCTTGCAAGTAGAGGTTCTACTTGGACACTTAAAAGATTAGCCTTCTAATGATCCTTCAATCATGAAATATCTCCAGAGTGGATCAGTTTCACATGGAAGACCCTGAGGGGGAACACCTTTTGTAAGAGGATCAATGCACTCCTGGAACTCATGGTGCGTCCTGCATGGTATATTCTGTCATAGCATTAGTGAGCAAAGAATGGGTATCTGGTGCCAATCATGTGGGTCTCTCGCAACACTAAGACGGCCAGTGTGTTACATCTTGCAAATACCTAAACTACTCCTAATTTAATAAGGTTATTCAGACCATTAACATTCCATGTTATTAGTGTAAAAGCATACATATTGACAGTGGGTGGGAATCAGTGATTACACGGTGGCCGGAATTTGCAGCAGCTGAGTTTCTCTAAAGGGTGTCCCAGGCATGTATGCGGGATGCACATGGATTGGCAGTTTTGGGTCATGAAAGAAAGTGCATCTAAGAAAATCAGTAGTGTGTAAAACCTTGTTATTCAGGAACGAAACAAACAGGTCAGGTAACCAAAACAAAACCCTTCCTTCTGAAATCCTTCCACCCCACAATTCCATCCCAGAAGCATCTGTCACCACCTGTTATTAGAACTAGGTGTGAGTCGCGTTAGAATTTCTCATTTAAACCCTATAGAAGTATCACTGATGGGATGTAGTGTCTCTGACAAATTAATTATATCGGGTCTTAGTACTCATTCCAAAAGTGGTCTTTGGATCTTGTTCTCACATTGGCACCCAGGCCTCAGGGGTTGAAAGCACCATGCCAAGCCTTTTGCAGGGTTATGTTTGGAGCTGGATCTATTCCTTCTGGAGCCCGAGAAGGCATGTGCCACTAAGGACTTGCATTTTAGGAGTCTCTGTTTCGTTGACAAGTCCATGCTGCCTCCAGAGTATTAGAAGATGGCGCTAAAGTCATAAAACACTTTGGGGCAGATTTAAGAAATGTGGCTCTGCATCCAATGCAGTGCAACTTTTTCTGCCCCTCTTAGCGCCCCGCTAACACCACAATGTTTGAGCCGTATTTAAGATATGATGAACCATTGCGGTAGTTAGGGAGCTAGTGTCAACATCTTTGCTGCTATTTTAGTGCTTTTGCAGACATAGCTTCAAAAATGTTGATGGTAATCCTGCAAAGCACAATGAGGCCCATTATAAATAATAGTGTGCCTCATTTTAACACCTGCTCTGTGAAGGCATTGAAAATGCCACAAAAATCGGTGCAAAGAAATCTTTTAGATTTCTTTGTAACATTTTTTTGGCCCCCCTAATGGGGGAACGCCCCTTGCATAATGCCTGGCACAGACGTAATGTGGCGCAAGGGGTACAAAGTGATGCAATACATGCATTGCGTCACTTTGTAAATCTGGTGTGGCATTTTTTTAAGTCTATCGCCACATTAGCATAAAAAATGATGTTAATGTGGTGCTAGAGCTTCTTAAATCTTGGCCCTTGTGTTTTGCAGGGTACAGGAGCATGTACTGGAGCATCAGTGCCCTGAGCTTCTTTTTACCATTTTCATAGGATTTCCACATTTTTGACCGTCACACGTGTAGTCTTGAAAGATCAATATGCGGCCTGATTGAAATGAATGGCCCCTGGATTTGCTACCTGCTATGCGTGCTCCATTGATGATCGTGTCTTGGTCTCTGTTGTTCACCATCTTTGAGATCATAGGGCATTGAAGGGCCCCCAAAAGGGGTCTCTGCAACAGGGATCGGTGGGCTCTTTTGATAATAAAACAATTGAAGAGCTGGTCAGCTGGCATCCATATAGTGATCCATGCCTCAAGGAATTTTTCAGGTATCAACACCTCAACATTTGCTGGGAATCCCACAAAATGGAAGCTGCATCCTTGTGCCCTGTTCTCAGTGTTCGCTGTGTGCTATTCCAGAGTTTACAATGTTTTTGAGAGGCAAAGAGACTGTAGAGTTAAGCTCACATACTGTGACCTCCAGTTCTGAAATACAGCCTTCATTCCCGGAAACTGTTGGCTACACCACAAAGATCATGCTGAAGGAGATTAACCAAAACAACCACTTCACCAATCTTGGTCTTGAGAGCTGATCAGGAGCTTGAATAGCTTGAAGGATAGCACTAGTTTCTCAGAGTCCTAGAGCCCATGCAGGTTGATCCACGCTCTCTGGTGTTATGTGGGTTCCCGATGGTGGCCCGTGAACTTGTCGATTTTAGTCTGCATTTGAGAAAAAGTGGTCTTGTCCCACTCCATGGTTCAAGAATCCCTGATTCACACAGAAACCTGAAAGGGAGGGTTGCCCAGATTTAGTTCCAGAGGTTTTGCTGTACAACTCCCCACACCACAAGACTGCCCGGGAGATAGAAGAGGCAGAAAGGCCCCCAGCAAGTCAGCACTCTCTAGGGCCATGCAGCTGTATTGGAGTGCTTGTCAATCCTCAGCTTGCTCACACCACAAATGTCCATTGTGAAGGCAGCATGAGCTGCTGGGAAATCATATTGTTTCATCCGGTTAGGGCCGACAGCCAGAGTGGGACACCACTGTGCAGCAGCAGTTTTGAGTTTAGGAGTAGCCTCCACCATGGATGACCAGCTGATCTCTAGCTTCCAGCGGACAGCACACTAAAATGCAGTTTTCCCAGTAATCTTTGCTGGTCATATCCAAGGCATTTGAGGCAATCCAAAAAACAAGGCCACATCCATCCAGCAGTGGGGGTTCCCACACCCCCAGAGGCACACATAATTGGATTTACAGGACAGGGGAGGTCACCCATCTTCGCCGAGCCCACTGCATTAACAATGCACGAGGGGAGGAGACCGTCATCACCATTTCAAGCCTCCCCACACCTTAGGTCATTGGCCTTACCAGGTGGGGGACACACGTGCATAGTTCTCACAGGTTTCCTATTTTCCGGGTCAGAGTTAAAGTATCTAAGTCCTAGGTCATTAGGGGATCCCCTACATGCGGGTGGGGTAAACAGACACAGTCCAAAGGCCCACAGTCACCCTGAGCACCTACCAGTGTCTGCCCTCTCCTGGCTTTGTTTCAGCTGAAGGTCTTCCTCCATCTGCAGTAGTCTCAACCCACCATTGCTGCTTCACTCTGGGTCCTCAGGCCACCCAATTCTGCTCTCCCTTCATCCTTGGGAACATACGCAACCGTTTCCCCGGTCCATAAACTTCATTACGGGCCCTCTCGCCCTGTCCCTGACTCTGGTGCTGCTGTTAGCTTCTTCAGCAGGACAGGGGCACAAGGCCTCAGCCACTATTCTCTGCCTTGCACTGGGCTCACAGGCTACCTCACTCCACTTCCCTGCTGGCCCAGGAAGTGCATACCGGCATCTGACTAGTTCAGAGCTCCAGAGGTGATCAGCGATCAAGCTGTGCATCCAGGGCCGGAGATGTCTTTCCTCATCTCCGCATTACCTTGAGGCTGCTTCTGCCATCTTGGCACCATTGCACTGGTCACGTTTTGCTGCTTGAAGGCTCTACAGTTATGAGGAGGTTGGAGGATCAAAGGTGATTTCCTCATCCCGGTCCACGAAGTGCGGCACTGGGCACCCATACAGCAGAGAAAAAGGCTTTGTCAGTGTCAAGGATTTGGGAGGGTTGTAGATGGGAAGAGGGGGCTCAGCTCTTGGTGTCCACTGTCTTAGCCCCTGTCTTAATGTATTGTGAAGGAGTTCCCACCCTATTACCGTCCTTATAGATATAAATACAAAATGGCTTCTGGAGAAGACTGGAGAGGGGCTGAAGAGTCTCAGAAACAGATGCAGGAGCCAAGGACCGCACCACAGTCCATTGTTTGGCAATTTTTCTTCAGAAGTTACTTTCACCACAACCTGACAAATCAACCCTTTGCATGCTAATATTACATTGTATTGCATGAAGTGTGCACAAATAATATCTGTGGGGGAACAGAGTGCTGCAGCTAAGGATCAGTAGTTGGTTGCCCACCAAGCCAAGTGCAACAAATATTTTGTAAGCTTTTTTAGATTTACGTTTTGATGCTGTATTTTTGCATTTTTGTTGAGCCTTGAAAAAAAATTTGAGGGAAAAAAAGAAAAGCCGGAAAAAAAATTCTTGTTAGAGCCACCTCTTCTGGTTAAACAATAGAAAAACATGTTCTGTTGTTTGCATTCTTTTGTCTTAATGCTAAAGTGTTTTACTATACTTTAAAGGGCAAATTTAATATTCTTTGTGCAGTATTTAAACAGGGGCCCAGACTCACTAACGCTTTACCCTGGGTTTGGTTTGAGTTACTTTTGTAATGCAAACCGGGCACAAAGCATTGTGATTGTATTTACTTTCTAACGGAAATCTAGATTTGTGTTGATAAGCTGTTCAAAGTAATGCTAAGTAGTGCTATGCTCTACTTTGCATCAAGGGGCACTTCCAGGGGTGGTAGGTACATGGCAGTTCCCATGCAACCACTCTTGAGTTTTGACTCAACCCCTTATCTACCAACATTGGTAGAAAAAAGATTTGCGCCATGAACTTACACCTCCTCGAGGTAGGCATAATTGTGAAGCAAGTTTTAAAACATTCCACATTTTTTCCACTTTGCGAGTGTGCTGTACCGTACACATATAAAGTGGGGCAAGCATCAAAGACATACCTTTTTGTACTGGAAGGACCCTCTTCCAGAATAAAATCTATGCTTGAAAGAATGCACACTCCTTTGCAGTATAGTGCAAGAATGTGTGTATTGAGGCAAGGCAGCTTAAAATGAGTCAGTGCAGGGACAAAGGTGCAGCAGACCGAGCTCAAGGAACAGTCAAACACCACTACACATGATCTTCCCCCATGCACTGCGGGAGTTGCCACAGGCCAGGCTCTACACCGAGCCGACGTGAAGCCACCATCTCCCTTTCTGTAAAGCCTTTGGCCGTGTACAGAGTGAGATGGGTTTGGAATACCACAATACCTCACAAGACCTGTGCTCATGGAGTACCATGGTATCACCAAAAACAGCAACATATAAAAAAAATGTATGTACTGGGGAGTCCCTGTGCCCATTCTCCCACATCAGCCTGTGGGCAAGGGTGTACTCACCCTTCCCCTTTACCACATTTATATTCCCCTTTTTTCTCTCAGGACTCAGGGACTGATTCCCTGAGTCCTCTATGGGAAACAGCAGCATTTTTCTCCAGTGTTGGGGCCAGCCAGTCAGATTGTTTCGGTACCCTGGTAATGAAATAACTGACGGCAGAAAAAGCCCCCTCGACCAATCAGGTTCAAGTATTTTTTTAAATTTTGGCCTGCAGTTTTTAGCTCCTTAGAACATAGATTATTCTGCAAATTACTAAAGACCCATACCTCCCCTCACATTTTTCATCCACATCCACTGGTTTCATACATGCATTAACATCTCAATGCACATTTACTTCAACCTGCTGTTCAGAAAAAAGGATTAAATCTAACAGCTTGTGTTCCAACAAAATGACATCCATGAGTGTCTCACTGTTTCCCCAATATGTTATTGTTCTAGTTGTTTGTGAGAACTCTGTGGTGATGCTGTAGTTGCTTACTAGGAAGTTAACTGACAGACTGCTGTTGGTGCGGTAAGTATGTTTCACTCTCAATGTCAAAATGTTTTACTGAAGTGGATGAGCAACATATTAGGGAACTCATAGAAATTGTGTTCTGATTTTTGCTTTCTATAGCAGTAACCATAATTTCTAAGACAAAAATGTACCCCCCTAAATTTGGTAATTTACTGCAACATCCTTTATAGGAAATTCATTTCAGTTTTACAACTTTGATTCCATCAAGATGGCGTTCAGGTTTGCCATACTTGCATCATAAATACAGAATGGTAGTACTCTAGATGTTCATTAGAACTATGTGGTGAAACTTTAGTTGATCATTACAGAGTTAACTGACAGACTGGTGCTGGTGTTAGAAATATATGTTTCTCTCTGCAGTTCAGATTGTTTTACTGACATGGATGAGGAAGATATCTGAGAACTCATAGAAAATGTGTCCTCATTTTAACTTTCTAGAGCACTAACCATAATTTCTATGACAAAATGATCTGTCTTATTTCATTAATTTCTAAAGGAAGTGCTCTCCGTTTTACTGCTTCCATTCTATCAAGATGACATTCAGGTGTCACACTTTTTTCATAAATACAGAATGTTAGCACTCTAGTTATTCATTAGAACTCTGTGCTGAAACTACGATAGAACACTGGGGATTCTAAGACAGAGCCCAAGGCTCAGATTATGCTTCCCTTTCTTTACTGAAAAAACGCAGCAGCCATGTAAAAAACCTCAATCACCTACAGACCATTGTGGTAGTGATAGCAAACATGATTAAAATAACCTATGAGAATCTAGAGCACAGCAAATAAGTCTTTCTCCTCAAGCAGCAGTCCTCTCTCTTTGCTCCTAACAGCAGTAAGGATAAGTGTCATTCCTTTTTCAGATCTTTACTGCTAGTGTACTTTTGTTATCACTTCTTTATTAGCCTTTGTCTGTGCTGAGTGTGCATGCAACTCTCACTTAATGCAGTGCTTGTCTGCACTTCCACTAACCTACAAGAGGTAGTGCCTATGTGCCTGAGGCAGCCAAGAACTCTGGGCCTGTTTCAGGCGGCAGCATTTATATTACCAACACCGCAGATAGCGGGACAGCTACCAGCGGGCAGCTCTGTCCACTGAGCAGGACTTACGTCACATTTTGTAGCAGTCCCATTTTTAGGTCGTAGCCTTCCAGACAGCACAGCTGTCTAGTTTGCTAAAGACATCTTGGAGACTTTCAGAAAGTTGACAAAGGAATGCATTGTGCTTGTTGATTATCATTGGCTTGGTGGTTTGTAAATCACATTTCTGGCTTTTCATTTGCTGGCTTTATTTGCTTTAGGTTCTTCAGGTCCAATTAGTCCATCCCATTGACTAAACCGTGTTTTCTGAATTCTTCCACGAACTCCCTTTCTGTTAAAAACCCTTTGAATTTTGGGCCCAATTCACAAAGGTGAACTTAGATCAAAAGTCTAAGTTTCTGACTTTTGGTATTCACAAAGGTAATTTACCAGTAGCATATTTACATCTGCGCTCAAACAGAATTTTGACATTCAAGCAGAATCTTCAAACTCAGGGCGGAGACTCTTCTCGGGCGGGAGTAATGGTAATTTCATACACATGCAATTAATACCACCTGCAACCCTGCATTACAAACCACTTAAAAGCAGCACTCATGTAATGGCTCTGGTATTTCCACACCAACACTGCACTTGCCTGCTCTGTGCCTTCAAAACTATCACCATGCCACCTTTGAGGAGGAAGAGGAACTACACAGGGGAGTAGACTAACATGGTAGTCAATGTTGTAGCGAAAAACTACAAGAAGTTGCATGGCCTTCCACCCTACTATATCAGTGCAGCACAGAAGGCAGCCCTGTGGCAGCAGTTGGCAAATGCAGTTACTGAATTGGGGGAGGATTTCCGTACTGTTACCAACATCAAGAAGAATGGCAGGATGAGGGGAGAGGGGTGAAGGGGAAGTTCACCAGCATAGAGGTGGCCAGAGCTCTCCCTGGTGCCCCAATTGGACTCCACCTCTGACTCACAGCACTTGAAAGGGACGTTCTCTCCACCATACACCCACTGCTACATGGGCTGTCTTTGATTGATGAACTTAATGTGCTGCCAGATAATATGTGAAGAATTAAATAAAGACTTAAAATTCTAAGGCCCATATTTATACTTTCTTAGCGCCACATTTGTGTCATTTTTTTACGCGAAAGCGACGCAGACTTACAAAATACAATTGTATTTTGTAAGTTTGCGCCGCTTTTGCGTCAAAAAGCGGTGCAAATGTGGCGCTAAAAAAGTATAAATATGGGCCTAAATGTGTATGATTCACTTCAAATGTGACTATGGAAGTCAGTCCACATTTGTGCAAATATTCATGGTGAGTTAGACTTTCATGTGTCTCATTTTGTCTGTTGCAGTAGAAGTCCCAGAATCCTTTGTATGGTAACATCCAATTTCTCATTCACAAACAGTTGCCTGTCACTGCTGGTGATTTCATTTTACACTGGTAAATGGCACTAGAAAATTTGCCTGAGTTAGAAACCATCACTGATGTCTTGTAAATGCAATTGAGTAAATATGGCAAATGTACATAAACATCATTTGTTGGTATTATTGACTTCTCATTTTCATTGCCACATCCAGCCAGAGTAGAATGACACACTAGAGAAGAGGTCCCTGCATGAGTAGGGATCCAATGTCATGAGGCACATCAACCCATTCCACCATCACCAACTGGTACGTAAATATGGCCTGAAGAGGGTCCCTTCTACTACACTGTGATCTGACAACTCATGGATATTTTGGATAGAATACATCATTACTCTCAAACATGTGAACTGAACTAGAAAATGTGGTACATTACATGTGTCAACTTGAACATAAACAAAATACTCTTATATAATTTCAGGCCACATGACGTGGTCCAGAAAAACATCTACTACAGCGATCTCTACTCGAAAAATAGTTGTGACATCTGGTCAGGCACCACACACTGGGCAGATGGCAGTGCCTGGTAAGTACACTTAATAAGGATTTTACAAAACGTTTCTGCTCTTAAATATTAGATAATATGACAGTACTATGTCAGTACTATGTGGTGTGTGTCTAATATGCCTGTTATCACTCATCTCCATAAGCTCAGATGTGGCTCATAAGAGTATACTAATTTATAACATGTTGGGTAATGAAAGAATGACTACATTTATGTCAAATTAATACAATATGTACCAAATTGGTTGTATTGTCTAATCTAAAGAGGAGTAGCCACAACTGGCTTGAAAGTCTATGCCATGGATACTCACAAACATTTTCCAAGGTGCGAAAATGCATGGTCAGTGACATGGCTGAGGCCCCCACTGATGCCAGCAGGGTGGTACTTGGTGTTTGGGGGTGGAGGGGGTTGGCAGTAACATGGGTGCGTGTGAAGCAAACTATAAACATCTAGTGACTGAACTGCACAACTTGAAACCAGAAGATGGATCTCTTACCTCACTATTGGCATTGGTGTAGGTGGTGGGTTGAACAATCAGTTTTACCAAATTAATCTCTGAAAACTATCCCTTTTTAAAACTACTGTGCAATGCACCAATATAATCTGATGTACAAAGGTGAAGAAGTTCTGCATGTTAATGAAATTCCCCTTAGAATATTGAAGATACTTTATCATAATTTTGCACCCCTGCTGCAAGATGTCTTCAACACTGAAGGTGTTTCTAACGTTAAGTGACGCAGGACACACCCATTACTTCTTTTCTTTAATCTAGATTTACCTTCAAATACACATTTGCCTGTTAATTTCACATCTTTTCAATGACAGTGTATTTTGAGTTAACAGCTGACCAGAGCTGCTGTTGACTAGGGTGGCTGCATGTAAAGGTCAACAGGGCCGATTGAGGTCCACTGGGCCGCACTTAGTGTAGCACTGGTCTATACCTATGATATTTACAAGTAAAATGATTACCATCATCCATTGTATTAAAATATAGATATGTATGGCAAATTACAGCTGCCATCAGGACCTCCTCTGTGATTCAGCCAACACCGTCCAGGGGTTTAGAAGACATCCTGGCTGCAGCAGTCAGACCCACTACCATCCGTCCATCAGGTAAGTGTGCCATGTAGTGTTGTAACCTTTTTATTCTCAAATTGTGCCATTAAACCAACTTCTTGTGAAACGATATTAGCAGATTTTACCACTTTTTTCTAGCAACTAAAGTTGGTGTAATATGTTCCCAACATAATCAGTAATGTATGTGTTAATCTTGCATGCTCACATATAAATCATGCAGAACATTCATTTTGGTGTTAATTCCTTTTGAAGCTGCTGGATCGATGACCCATGTTCAGCAACACATTCAAGGAGCCAGGTTCAGCAGCTGACATCACCGGAGAATCTCAAAACCACACAGAGTTGTGGCTGGAGCTCGTGAGTTTGATTTTGCATTGCACGTCTGCATTGAACACCTCAGTGCTACAGTGTGAGTTTTCACATGTAGGTTTACACAAACAAGGTCACTTGTGGAACATCACATCAGAGAGGTGCTACAATTGTTTTACCTAACCCTTGTGTAATAGCACATGATAGAACAAGGAAAATACTTATCCTATTGGAAATTCTGTCTTTTAGGTGCTGAGGAAAATGAGTCGCTTGAGGAGACTGCACTATCCACCAGTGGAGGGCAATCCAAAGAGAGAACCCAATCCTCCTCCAAATGCAAAAACAAAAAGGTAATGTATGAAATTCTTGAATTAATCTCAGACACTGGCAATCACTCGGTCCCCATCCCAATCCATCGTTTTAGCCCATTATGTCATCCCAGTTTAGACTCAGCCATATGCATATGCTCCTCATGGGAACAGTCCAGACCGAACTGCCATTACAGATTCTCCCTGGACAGAAAACACGCATCTTTATTCAGCATTACATCCATCGTCTTTTCTTTTTCTATTTGTCACCCCAAGTGGGAAAGGTATGCCTAGATGGTGGTCCTGTGCTCGCTATGCCATCGGATTGACAGTAGCCTGCCTAATGATGGATGATACCCCAAAACTGGTCCCAGGATGCTTGTTTCCAGTCGAGGGAGGACCTGGCCTGGCAATTCAGACTGGACTGTTCTCATGAGGAGCAGGGTCAAGACTCATTTGCATATGGCTTAGTCCAAACTGGAATTGTATGGCAAACAAAAAACACAATGGGTTTAGGCCCAGATCTGTGACTGAGGGTGAATGTTTGACATTGTTAACCATTTCATCCATCCTCTGTTCTTTTTGCACCAATCCTCTTCCAAGCAGCTATGTCTGCTGCCAGCATCACAGTAGACAAGGAGGATGAAGAGGAAGTAGAGGAGGATGACGAAGATGATCTGGTGCTGGTCTCAGGAGTGCATGGTTGGCCCAGGGGGCAAACCACCAAAGCCTGCACCAGTTCTAGCCAGCATTGTACCTTACACTTTACCTCTGAGGATTGCCTATTTCCAGCAGCCAGCCAACCAGCCATATCACTTACCTAACCCTACACAACCATCACCTCCTCACAGCCCTCACATCCAAATTAGACATGTTGTTGCTCCTACACACTCCTCCCATGACAGTGCCTCCCTGGCCTTCTTCCCGGCATCTGAAGGACCTGGCACCCCTGGTGAAGACCAGGTATCCCCTAGGCAGCAATTCCTTCCTCACAGCCTCCCACGTGCTCCCCGTGCTGGTGGACCCGATTCTTATATCAGAAGCCGTCCCATGCAGAGGGGGCTGGCAGATGGTCATAGTGACCAATGGGAGGATGAGTTTTTCCACCACAGGCTGATATGAGACAGGACATTCGTACCATAGGGGATAATCTGTCTGACATGTCATACTCACTGCAGGAAATATGCCAAATGCCTCAGATGATTGACAGACAGACCAGTGTCTTGGACACTTTTGATAAACCGTGCCAAGACATGGCAAGGAGGAAAAATGACATACTAGCTAATATGTTGGGAAGAAAGTGCAAGAGGGGGCATGAAGGTGATGGAGGGCATGTGGAAACTGTTTCAAAGTCTTCCATTATGATCAATGCATGGAGGGGACCCAACACACATACCTGCACTCCACCCACCCACCTGTACCACAACCTGCACAGGCACCCCCCTAATGTCCACATGTACCACTCCTTCTGTACATGCCCTCTGCCTAGACATATCCCCCACCTGTACAGGTACCTACCTCGGCTACACAATCACC
The DNA here is from genome assembly GCF_031143425.1 of Pleurodeles waltl. NCBI lineage: Eukaryota > Metazoa > Chordata > Amphibia > Caudata > Salamandridae > Pleurodeles > Pleurodeles waltl. The sequence continues at coordinate 334,619,687 of NC_090443.1, forward strand.
CTCACCACCTATACTGGCACCTGCCCCACGTGTAAAGCCACCCTCACCCCTGTACAGACATCTACCCTACCTGTACAGTCACCTGCACCACCTGTACATCCAGTATCACCCACTCTACATGCCCCTGCCCCACCTGTACAGCTACCCTTCCCCCCTATAGAGGCACATTCCCTACCTGTACTGCCACCCTCACCCCCCCTGTACAGGCACACCCATCAGCTGAACAAGCAGATGCACCACACCCAGCAGCACATCAGCAGCATCACAGTAAACGCAGTTACAAAGGTCCTCCCCACCACTATTGTGACATCACAAGAGAGATCCCCCAAAATCACTGTAATATATATTTTCCACTAATATTTGAAAATAAAAAGATATCGTCCACATTTCAATTGAGTTGAGTATTCGTTGATGATGGTCAATCAGTTACTCCAGTTATTAACCATATATGTGTCAATAAATGTGTGTAAGACGTAGATCTGTAGGACTATATGTATATCAAGATATCACGTTGAAAGCATAACTAAACCTACAAATGAAACTGCCAGACCTTGGATACAGCAAATGTAATGAAATACACAAAAGAGAAATGTTGATTTTTCAAAAATTATATGAGATATTAAATAAATGAAAAGAAAGTGTCCATTTGAAAGAGAGAAAGGAATCAAATAACATCTTATATCACGTCAGAAAGCCTCAGGGGAACCAGTGTATGGGCAAGGGGTAAACAAAAAAAGTCAAAAGTCCAAACAATGTCCTGTCACCGTCCATCTTCACAGTCCTTCTTGACAATAATGTCCAAGTCCTCTGCATCTGTGGACTCTTCTTGGCTAGCCGATGCAGGACCAGACACCCCATGGGTGTGGGCAACATGAAGGGTACGAGGGATAGCAAGGGAAGCAGAGAGATGAGATGTACTGGGAGACACAACAACAGTGGTTTGGGTAGGTTGATGTGCCAATGCAGACAATGTGGCTGCAGCCAAGGAAGAGATGGAAGCATGGAGGTTGGCCATATCTCATGAATGTGCCTCTCAGGACTTATGGAGTTCATCTAGGATCTCCTGGAAGATCTGAAGGGATACATTTTCCTCACCCTCAGATGCCAACACCACTTCCCGTGATGCAGCCGCAGAAATGACAATACATGGAGGGAGATTTGGGTTGAACAAGAGGAATGTGGGATGTCAAGGGCAGATTCCTCTCCCAGATCTTCAGGGCAGCAATCCAGAGGGGGAGTAGAGGCAGGGTTGCAGCTGGAGGCCTTGATGGAATAGGGCCTCCGGAGTTAGGGAGGGGTGGGTGGTAGGCACAGTTGTTGAGGTGGCCTGCACTGGGGACACTATTGTAAATTCTACTTCTGCTGGGCCAGGGGAAGACCCACATTCCTCCCTCCCACAAACACACCACCCTGGCTGATGGTGTCCCCCTTAATGCCCTCCCTTAAATGTCTACAGCCTCAACCCGAGCTGATGGTGTTAGTGGTGTAGCTTCTGTCTGAGTGGGCACACTTCTCCTGCCTTGGTCTTGCTCTCCCTCCTCCTCCACCTCATTGTTAGTGTTGAGAGGATGTACCTGCTGCTGAGCCAAGGTTCCACTATCTGGTCCCTGGTCCTGTCTGGATGTCTCTTGGCCAGCCAGGTCCAGTGAAATAGAATGCAGACAATCATGCAGTTGTTGTACAATTCATTAACAAGCTCACACCAATATTAAACAAGTCCTGCCTTTGTACTCCTTTGATCTCACTAGGCAATGGTATGCTTTTTGAATGCCAAAGTATGTGTATTATCACTGTAATGTCCTGTAATTACTCACACAATAACATCTGTCTAACGTTTGCTCTGTATACTCTTCAGTATTTACCAACCCTCACCTTCAGCATTGGTACGATGTGTGTTTCTGGATATTGAAACATAGTTATCTTCCAATGTAAAGAATTGCAAGTGGAGATGGGAGACAGTGTGGATGGCTATATCCATACCTAAAAGTGGATCCAGGATTATCCTGTAATGTGCAGTCCCAAAAGTCTTACACTTACTATCAAACTGCATCTGTTGCATAGCGTACTGAAACACTACGGTCCAGATGTACAAAATTCCTATTTTGCATTTCCTAAATACTGAATCCTAAGAAATCGCTATTTAAGAAATGCAGAATGGAATGTCCAAACATAGAGGTATCACAAAAGCGATTCCTAAAGAGTAGGAATTGCTATTAGGAAATTGATATTTAAGAAATGCTACATCATTCGTACCTATGGGCTTAAAAGCCCATAGGTACGAATGGTGTTTCATTTCCAAACTTGCCATTTCCTAATAGTAAATTGCAAATTAGAAAATGCAAAACCAAGGGTGCCTTGGGATATACAGCCCCCATTGATGCACTCCAAAAAAAAGTGGTGTACATGTAAACCGCACAAATGTCCTAGGAGCATTTGCGTGCTACATGGCACTTTAAAAATAAATTTTGAATGCATTTTTTTTAAAACTTGCACATGATTACCATCGACTTTGAGTCGATGGTAATAGCATTTCCTAAAAATGCCCATTTTGCATTTAGGAAACGCTCTGTCGATGTGCTTAGGAAATTGCAAAAAGGAAATCCCTATTTGCGATTTCCTATTTGGGAATCGGAAAATTCGATTTTTACTGGGTAGAAATTGTGTTTTGCAACTCCCTATTGGCCTTTGTACATCTGAAAAGGCAATTTAGCATTTCTTAACGGACCAAAATTTGCAATTTAAGTCCGATAAGAACTGTTAAATTGTGATTTGGTCTATTAAGAAATGCTCAATCCTTTCGTACATCTGGCTCTACATGTCTGCAAATTAGGGTGTACATGTACAAACAAGGCCTTGAATATGACCTTGGCAAAGATGTGATTCTAAGCATTGAAAACATCAGACAGTCTACATGGCAAGTGACTCATTTAGCATGTCCAGACACTTTGTCTGTGCTGTATACTGGTTACCACATATGCATGGTATGAGCATCAACCTAGATATTAGAGATAACATATGTGCCACTGCAGCGAATATCTGTGTATGTCTTCTATCTTCGATATGATTGTATCATTTTGATTGAGACAAGAATCACAAAATCTGATAGAAATGTGTAGCTGCGGATTCCTTACCTTTGAATTTTCCCCAGCTGTCAGACTGGATCAGGAAGATTTTTGTGAATGCAGCATACACAGAAAGATGAAGAAGCCTCCCATGTTTGTCTTTGTGCAGGAAGGTGTGTCTTCATGCACAAATAGAATCCTGCCTGCGATGGCACTAGGCAGCTCATTGTGCACCAGCTCAGGAGGGAAGGAGAGGAATTCACTGTATGCCTTGGATATGGCCCATTGCTGCCATTTCACAATGACGCAGTGACGCACAGCAAGGTCACTTGCTGTGCAGCACGGCCCCACCTTTGAGTAAATATGCCACCATGCTCATAATACTGTCTGTCATCCACATGTCATGTGTGTAAGGGCCATTGTCCAACATACAGTCTGCCACACAGCAAGCTTCCTATAACCAATGGGGAAAGTGGGCTTGTTTGGAGTATGAGTATCTCAAGAATCTAAGTTTGACATTCACTTGTACAAATTTCAGTTTTACATATACATGTAGGTTTACTTCATGTACACAGTGCCAAATGTCACTGACTCTATGTATAGGCCTCAATCCTTGTGACACTTGATGCAGAGAAAGTTTAAGATGTACATTGTCCAGGAAGATCACACAAATGTATTGATATATACTCCCTTTAGGCAACGCAGTCAGTTTGGACTTTGTTAACACTATACACTGACATGGACACAAAATCTGTAGCAGGGACTTTTGACTCTTGGAAATGTGTTGTTGACAAACTATATGTATGGCTTACAGGGTAGTCCAGGATACAAGTTATGGACAGAGTGTTAAATATCTACCAATCGTCATTGACAATTTACTATACAATCACATAAAGTCTGTGACACAGTTGCTTGCCAGAAATAAGTGGCAACCACCTGCATACCCTGCCCTCTGTTAGGTATAATGGACATGTTCCCTGGATTCATACCTAGGGGAGGGTTCAGAGGTATGTGTAAGCCCTGGCATACCTCATTACTGTGTGAGACAGGCTACTATTACCTTGCACACAACTTGAGAAGAGTACAGCAGCATGCCCCCTGTATGGTCAAGACATCTAAAACACCACTTTAGGAGTCCAAAAGTGAGCCCTATGATGGCTTGTGTCTGTACATGTGCCCTCTTATATCACCACTGAGGGACAGAGATTGCATGTCTCTATGGTGTGAGAAGATAAAGGGAGAGTGCATATGCAGCATCACCTGAGGAAGAAAAAGTATAGCTTTAGGTGCATGTCCCTGTTGAATATATTAAGTTACTAAGATATGAAATGGTATATGCAGTGTCTGTTGGCATCATGTATGTGTTGCAAGAAATATTGCATTGTGATAAATGGATGGAAAACAGTTTTACACACATACAAACTTGTCTGTGGTTTGAGTACCTACCAAGAAGCCACATGTTGCCAAATTCTCCCACTGCCAGCCGATGTGCAAGAGGTAACCGTCAGAATATGTAGCTGTCATATGTACTACCTGGTAACACTACATGCACATCTGTAAAGCATCCACTGGCATCACACACACCCTGCACATTGATGGAGTGCCAGCGGTGTCTGTTGCGGAAGATGTGGGCATTGTGGCGAAGTGAATGAAGTGCCACATGCGTACAATCGATTGCACCAACCATATGTGGGAAGTGGGATAAAAATTTTAAATCGCTGCCAGCCCTTTGCCTTTCTGCCAATGTATGAAGCAGATGTATATACTGGTGCATTCTCCTATTTATGCAGCTCAGAACCTGATGCAAGCGGGTGTGGCTTGGCGCCGTTCGGAGATGGCTGCCTTCTGTTAAGCTCCGCGACTGCAGCGGGAGTCGGAGTGCCAGCAACTTCATTTGGACATATTCTATGTCCCTGCAGATGGCAGAACACGGGGGAACATGCCTGGTATGAAGTGCTCACCCTGAAAGGACTTCAGAGGTACTTTTGCATCCTCTTTGATGATTTTTATGGCAGTCGTGTTTGAATTTTCACTGCAGCCGTCATTTTGTTTTTTCTTTTACCTCACATTTTACTTTTTAGGTATGCTTTGATGCCTGAAAGACTTTTTTTTAAACATTTTTTGGCCTACAGGTGTAGGCTTTTGTGCTCTCTGCTCATTATGCCTTACTTTTTGGAGCAATTTTGTCCAGATTTATCTTTGTTTTTTCACTCTAATCTCTCATCTGAGGTGAATCTTCACTTTATAGGGCACATACTTTATGACATTTTGGGAAGAATTATATATTTTTGCTTATGGGCAAATCCAGGAACCTTCAGTTGACCAACAACAAAGTGCAGTGTAATAAAAATACTGATAATATTCCTTTATCAAACTCCGTTGCTCCTTTATCAAATATGGAGACTACAGGAGCTACTTCTCTCGATGTTACACCTTCAACACCTGTTTTTCCTCCTGCTCTTGTGAATAAAGTTTTGTCTAAGCTTCCGGTAACGGTCTCGACATCCACAAATAAGAGAGCTAAAAAGGATCCTCCAACCCCTATTAAGGTGGTAGATACTTTATCTATGGGATTACTTCTTGTGGAAATAAGAGCGCTCAAACCTTATATGGAGGATACCAATAAAAATTAAAAATATTGGATGACAATGGTCTCTTGTGGAGAACAGAGTCTCTTCTGTGGAATGAAGAGTGGAAGTGCTTGAGGATACAGTTCTATCGATACAATCTTTACAATCTGAAGTAGCTATGCTGAAAAAGCATGCAGAAGATATAGAAAATCGGAATCGCAGGAATAATTTACACATTTATGGTCTTTTGAAGGTTCAGACCCTTTATCTTTCTTTCAAGCATTTTTGCCCAAGATTCTGGACCTGCCTATTTCTCCTGTTATGAATATACAACAACCACATAGGCTTGGTCACCCTTCACATTTGGCTTCAATGTCAAGGAAACCAAGAGGAATAATACTGTATTTTTTGGAGTATACAGACTTGTTGAAGGTTCTCAGAGCAGCAAGAGCTAAGGGTCAGATCACATGGTCAGGGTCCAACATTTGTTTGCTCAAGATCATGCTAAGTCGATGGCAGACAAACGGAAGAAATTTCTAGATATGCGTCCGGCATTGAAGTCGCTTAATGACTGATATGGTCTTTTTCATCCGTGTCTGTTCAAGGTGACATACAACATATGAGGACCCAGTATTACTTCAACGGTTTATTGACTCCTGTAGAGGTGAAACAATGGACACTTCCAAATTATCAGAGAATTGATTATTAAATGACTTTTTTTATTTTTTATTTTCTCCCTTTTATCTTGCTCATATTTAAGGGATGTGTTCTTTCTTGGTTCAATGTAATCCTAACAGTGTTCAATTATTTAAGAGATTTAAATGTTTCCTCTGTTTTCTCTCTTTTTAGATCTTTGATAAATTCAGTGTCCCAGTCTTTTGTGGTTGCAACCTCTGTGGTCGGATCTCCCTTCCCTTCCGTGTCTGTGATTATGGAGTGAGGGTTGCGTCATTCTCCCTTTCTGGCTTCACCACCCTCACGTTGTTTTTGTCTCATAGGTATGTTTTTATTATTCGTTCAATGTTCTTTATGTAGTTTTAATGTTTTCTTCTATATTACACTCTCCCTGTTTTTTCAAATTTTATCCTCTCTTCATTTTCTTTATTCTTTTCTCTCTTTTCTTTGATCACTTGTTTATACTTCTATTATTCACTTTTCTTACACTAAATATTTTCTTCTGGTCTACATGCATTACTTTCATGTTCATATTATTTATTTTCTATATTAAATGACAATTAGATTTCTTTCATGGAATGTTAAAGGTTTGAGATCCCTAATAATACGTCAAAGAGTTTTAACCCATATTCTAAAATTGAAAGCTGATATTGCCTTGTTACAAGAGACTCATATAACATGTGCTGAGGTGGCCAAACTTAAAAGACAATGGGTGGGTCATGTTTTTGCCTTTCCGGGTACGGGGAAAAGAAATGGGGTTACTATAATCTGTCATAAAGCTGTGAATATTTCTGATTTTTCTCAAGAATATTATGAGCAGGGTAGATGGGTTATAGCCTCAATGAATATTAATAAAATACCTTTCACTATATTTAATGTTTATGCTTCAACCCAAACTGATAAATCTTTTTGGAATTAAATTTTAGCAAAGTTAATGACTCTTTCAGATGATTATTTAATTTTTGGAGGTCATTGCAATATGGTTATGGATCCCTTCCTTGATCGCAAATCTACCTCTAGATTTGTACCATCCACCATATTTTCACAGTTTACCTCCATGATTGAACAAAGAGCATCAACAGATGTTTGGAGATTGTGTAACACCACATTACAGGAATTCTCTTTTTTTTTCTCCAGTGCATTCTTCCCAATAGAGGATTGATTATTAATTTGTCTCACAACATCTCATGCAACATGTTTTGAATTCAGAAATTGGTACCATATTAATATCGGATCATGCTCCAGTGAGTTTGGATCTCGATATTTTACCACATAAACAGCCAAGTAATAGATGGATATTTAATAACTCATTCCTTCTTGATACTAATTTTACTAAGCTTTTTGAGAAGTTTGCTACACAATTCTTTGTAGAAAATGATAATCACCAGCTATCTATTTAGATTATCTGGGATACTTTCAAAGCGACCTCTAGGGATTTTATTATCTCTTTTGTTGCCAGAAAAAAGAAAACGGCTAATAAAAAGTTATTCAACTTAATGGATCGCATTAAACAGCTAGAAAAATTGTATTATTCTTCCAAGTCTGAAAATTGTCTTAAGGAATTACTCCAAGCTAAATTCTCTTTTAATAGAAATTCGACTGATATTGCAAATTCTTTTCTTCTTAAATCCAGTGCTAAATATTATGGGGGCCAAAATAAATCAGGAAAGCTTTTAGCAAACTATCTTAAAATTTAAAAAGATAGAACAAGGATTGAATCTATTTATAATTCTTCCCATCTTTTACTACACAAGAACGAAGATATCTTAGATGAATTTGTTCATTTTTTTACACAGTTATATACCCCTGAGTCTGTTCCTACGCAGGAGCTTATTGGGGATTACTTGTCTACTATTATGGCACTTCCCTCTTCTGAATTTACTGCTCTCAACAATAATATCTTTATTAATGACATTCTGGCTGCACTAAATCTTATTAAAAAAGGTAAAGCTCCCACCCTGATGGCTTTACTATTGAATTCTATTTCCATTTTTCTAAATTTATAGTTCCAAGATTATTTAATCTTTTTACTTATTTTCTTAACACAAAATCTTCTGAAGGGTCTTTTCAGGAGGCTTTAATTGTCCTTATACCGAAATAGAACAAGGATCCAAAGTTTTGTAAGAATTATAGACCCATATCTCTAGTGAACTTAGACTATAAACTTTTTGCTAAAATTGTCGCTATGCGAATGGAATTGATTCTTCCTAAATTAATTGGTAAGGAACAATCTGGCTTTATTAAGGGACATCTATTATCAGATAACACACACCTATTTTTTAACATATTAAGTAAATCTGTGACATATAGAGATTCACTTTTTACAATTGCTCTTGATGCTGAAAACGCTTTTGATCGTGTTAACTGGTTCTTTTTTTTTCAATGCTTTCATGGTTTGGCTTTGGAACTAAATTTATAAATCTTGTTTTATTACTATATTCCTCTCCTAAAGCTGCTATCTATTTGAATGGTCTCATCTCTCTTTCATTCTCACTTTATAGAGGAGTTCGTCAGGGATGTCCGTTATCACCGCTTCTGTTTGTTCTTGCCTTGGAACTCTTTTTATTGAAACTTAAGGCTAATTCAAATTTATATGGGTTCCGTTTCGGAGACCGACAGATAACACTTTTTAGCTTATGCTGATGATATCTCACTTTTTATGTCAAATCCAAAATCTTCACTTCCTTCTTTTCTTTCTGAGGTAGAATATTTTTGCTTCTATTTCAGGGTATAAGTTAAATAAAGAAAAATGTGAAATTCTCCCCTTAAATAAATGTTGCCTTAAGGATGACTTTAAATCTTCTGAATTTCACTGGAACAATACAAAATTAAATATCTTGGTCTCTGGTTTAAATCTTCATTTCGGCATAAAATGTCCTGTAACTTCTTGCAACTATTCTCTAGCCTTGAGTCTCTTAAATCTAAATGGAACCCTTTATTTCTATCCTGGTGGAGAAGATTAGATTCTCTAAAGATGATGTTACTTCCAATCATTCTCTTCTATTTATCAAATATTTCAATTAATATTCTGAATAATTATTTCAAAAGGTTGACCTCTATTTTAACTAAATTCTTATGGAATAATAAGAGACCCAGAATGTCTCTTCAAAAATTAATGAGACCTAAAATTCACAGAGGAGTTTATTTTCAGAATCTTCGCTCTTATCATATGGCTTTTTCTCTTAAACAGGCTTCCTTTCTATTGACCGAAGGTGTTTCCACTTTCTTGCCTTTATGGGTTGAGGTTGAAAAAACGTTTGTTGCTCCTTTTACGTTTCTGGAAGTATCAACTCTGTCAAAAAAGCCTTCATTTATTTCCCTCCCGATTTTGAAAAATTAATGCAGAATTTTGCAACCTATTTTTACTTCATATAATGAAGGCAGACTGCAATTTCTGAATTCGTCAATCTGGGACCAAAAACTCATCAAGTTAAATATTAAAACCATTTACCGGAAATCGTGGCATTTGAAAGGGTTGGAGTGGGTCCGCCAACCTTTTGACAATGATTCCCCTCTTTCTTTTGAGCAAGCACGTTTTCTTTTTCCTCTTCCATCCTCTTTTAATAAGAAATATGATGCCCTAATACATGCTATAAATACTTCTTATCAATCTTTCTCAGTTCAGCAAGCTCCATTGGTTCGTTCTTCTCCAATTAAGAACTTGTTGTTGCACTCTGCCTCAGCTTTCCGTATTTACCAAACAATTACAGCTCTTCCTGCAGATAGACCTAAATCAGCAATAGAAATACAATGGGAGAAAGATTTGGCTATTTCACTTTCTCCCTCATTATAGAATAATTTGTGGAATAAAATATGAAAGACCTCAAGAGCAGCTAATGCAATTCAAACTTTATTTTTTTTCATTTATAATAGACTATTAATTACACCTTCATCTTTACATAAAATTAATTTAAACCTTTCGCCCACATGCTGGTCTTTTAGTGAACCGGTTTCAGATCTTAAAAACATGCTCTTTGAGTGCCCATACACTTTTAAATTTTGGATTAAAGTTTGGAATCAGATTAATATCATTTTTAAAACTCAAATCTTCTTAACTTTTGCAAAAATATTTTTAGGCAGCCTTGCCTCCGAGTGGTCACGTTTTTAAAAAAACTCTTGTAATTTTGGATCTATTGTTGGCTGTTGCTTTTCAACAAATGACAAAATCTTGGAAAGACTCTTCTAAATTATCTGTTCAGGCTTGGTGGTATGGTATATGTTATAACCATCAGTTGGATAGAGCTTATGTTTGCCCTGTGTCCCTGGAATTAAAAGAGACATGTTATGGTTGCCTATTACTAATTACCTTAACTCTTTGGCTTACTCTGGATGTAATCATATTCCTAGAAATGAAGAGGTTTCTAAACCACCATGAACTGGTTCTCCTTATTTTTTATTGTACTTAACCTACTGTTTATAACTTTTTCTACGGATTTATTTAAATCAATGCATGTACATTTTGCGATTTAAAGTATTAACCCCTTCGCTGCCAGGCCTTTTCCCCCTCCTGTGCCAGGCCTTTTTTTGGCTATTTGGGGCAGTTCGCGCTTAGGCCCTCATAACTTTTTGTCCACATAAGCTAGCCAAGTCAAATTTGCGTCCTTTTTTTCCAACATCCAAGGGATTCTAGAGGTACCCAGACTTTGTGGGTTCCCCTGAAGGAGGCCAAGAAATTAGCAAAAATACATTGGAAATTTCGTTTTTTTTAAATAAATGGGAAAAAGTGGCTTCAGAAGAAGGCTTGTGTTTTTTTTCCCCTGATAATGGCATCAACAAAGGGTTTGGGGTGCTAAAATCACCAGATTCCCAGCTTTCAGGAACAGGCAGACTTGAACCAGAAAACCAAATTTCTCAACACAAATTTGGCATTTTACTGGGACATACCCCATTTTTACAATTTTTTGTGCTTTCAGCCTCCTTCCAGTCAGTGACAGAAATGGGTGTGAAACCAATGCTGGATCCCAGAAACCTAAACACTTATGAAAAGTAGACAAAAGTCTGAATTCAGCAAGGGGTCATTTGTGTAGATCTTACAAGGGTTTCCTACAGAAAATAACAACTGAAAAAGAAAAATATTGAATTTGAGGTGAAAAAAAACTGGAATTGTTCTCTACGTTTTACTCTGTAACTTTTTTCTGCAATGTCAGATTTCTGAAAACAATATACTGTTACGTCTGCTGGACTCTTCTGGTTGCTGGGATATATAGGGCTTGTAGGTTCATCAAGAACCCTAGGTACCCAGAGCCAATAAATGAGCTGCACCCTGCAGTGCATTTTAATTCTATACCGGGTATACAGCAATTCATTTGCTGAAATATAAAGAGTGAAAAATTGCTATCAAGAAAACCTTTGTATTTCCAAAATGGGCACACGATAAGGTGTTGAGGAGCAGTGGTTATTTGCACATCTCAGATTTCCTGGGTGACCATACTAGCATGTGAATTGCAGGGCATTTCTCAAATAGACGTCTTTTTTACACATTCTCTTATATTTGGAAGGAAAAAATGTAGGGAAAGACAAGGGGCAACAACACTTGTTTTGCTATTCTATTTTCCCCCAAGTCTCCCAATAAAAATGATACCTCACTTGTGTGGGTAGGCCTAGCGCCCGCGATGGGAAATGCCCCAAAACACAACGTGGACACATCACATTTTTTGAAAGAAAACAGAGGTGTTTTTTGCAAAGTGCCTACCTGTAGATTTTGGCCTCCAGCTCAGCCGGCACTTAGGGAAACCTACCAAACCTGTGCATTTTATAAAACTAGAGACCTAGGGGAATCCAAGATGGGGTGACTTGTGGGGCTCTGACCAGGTTCAGTTCCCCAGAATCCTTTGCAAACCTCAAAATCTGGCTAAAAAAACACGTTTTCCTCACATTTCGGTGACAGAAAGTTCTAGAATCTGAGAGGAGCCACAAATTTCCATCCACCCAGCGTTTCCCCATGTCCCCCGATAAAAATGATACCTCACTTGTGTGGGTAGGCCTAGCGCCCGTGACAGGAAATGCCCCAAAATACAACGTGGACACATCACATTTTTTAAAAGAAAACAGAGGTGTTTTTTGCAAAGTGCCAACCTGTAGATTTTGGCCCCTAGCTCAGCCGGCACCTGGGAAAACCTACCAAACCTGTGCATGTTTGAAAACTAGAGACCTAGGGGAATCCAAGATGGGGTGACTTGTGGGGCTCTGACCAGGTTCAGTTACCCAGAATCCTTTGCAAACCTCAAAATCTGTCTAAAAAAACACTTTTTCCTCACATTTCGGTGACAGAAAGTTCTGGAAACTGAGAGGAGCCACAAATTTCCTTCCACCCAGCGTTCCCCCAAGTCTCCCGATAAAAATGATACCTCACTTGTGTGGGTAGGCCTAGCGCCCGTGACAGGAAATGCCCCAAAACACAACGTGGACACATCCCATTTTTTTACAGAAAACAGAGGTGTTTTTTGCAAAGTGCCTACCTGTGGATTTTGGCCTCTAGCTCAGCCAGCCCCAGCCAGCCTCCACCCCCCCAACCACCCCTCCCGGGAGCGACCCTTGCCTACGGGGTCTCTCCCCCTGCGTGACATTGGCGCCAAAAAAAAAATCCCCGGTGCCTAGTGGTTTCTGCCCCCTTGGGGGGCAGATTGACCTAAAATTTGCCAATCTGCCCCAAGGGGGGCAGAAATGGTCTAAATACAATTTCCCCCCAGGGGAGCAACCCTTGCCTAATGTGTCGCTCCCCATCTCTAAAAAAAACAAACAAACAAAAAAAAAAACACAAAAAAAAGAATTTGCCCTGGCGCCTAAAGTTTTCTGCCCCCCCCCCCGGGGACAGATCGGCCTAATAATAGGCCGATCTGCCCCCAGGGGGGCCGAAATGGCCTAAAATATATTTGCTCCCCCCCCCCCCCCCGGGGCGACCCTTGCCTACGGGGTCACTCCCCCTGCGTGACATTGGCGCAAAAAATGGCCTAAATACAATTTTCCTTGTCGAAGGGGTCGCTCCCCATCTGTAAAACAAAAACAAAACAAAAATCTCGGTGCCTAGTGGTTTCTACCCCCCTTGGGGGCAGATCGGCCTAATCAAAATAGGCTGATCTGCCCTCCAGGAGATCAGAAATGGCCTAAAATAAATTTTCCCCCCAGGGGAGCGACCCTTGCCTAAGAGGTCGCTCCCCTTGCGTGAAATTCACGTAAAAAAATAACTCCCTGGTGTCTAGTGGTTTCTGTCCCCCTTGGGGGCAGATTGGCCTCATAAAAATAGGCCAATCTGCCCCCAAGGGGGGCAGAAATGGCCTAAATATAATTTGCCCCGTAGGGGAGCGACCCTTGCCTAAGGGGTCGCTCCCCACCTCCAAAAAAAAAAAAAAAAAAAAAAAAAGATCCCTGGTGCCTAGAGGTTTCTGCCCCCCCGGGGCAGATCAGCCTAATAATAGGCCGATCTGCCCCCAGGGGGTGCAGAAAAGGCCTTCCAAAAAAATGCCCCCCATTGGGAGCGACCCTTGCCCAAGGGGTCGCTCCCTTATGACAATTTCAAAAAAATAAATAAATCCCTGGTGTCTAGTGGCCGTTTCAAAAGCCGGATTGCAAGCAATCCGGCTTTTGAAACACTCAGAGAGACTTCAAAGGGAAGGAAATACATTTCCTTCCCTTTGAAGCCTCTCTAGGCCTCCCCCATGTGATCGAAAGAGAAATGCTTTGCATTTCTCTTTCGATCGTGCTGGAAGCTGAGCTTCCAGCGCGATGGGAGGAGGCCCTGTGACAAATCAGCGCGCGATCGTGTGCTGATGTCACAGGGGGAGTGGGGGGGTCGGGGTGGAAGGGGAAGGGCTTCCCCTTCCATCCCTGCCTTAGGGGGGTGGGTGGGAAGCACAGGGTGGAGCGCTAGCATTCCCCCCAGTTACCGGGTGCAGGACGAGGTGATCTCGTCCAAGGCACCCAGGACATGGTGCCCTGGACTAGATCACCTCGTCCAGGGCACAGTAGGGGTTAATATATGTGTTATGCTTCTTATGATGCACCTTTTAGGAAATTGAACTGTTACTGTTTTCTTTTCTCTCTTGTTATCAAATGTATTTTTTAATATTGTATGAATCTTCAATAAACTTTCTATTTTCAAACTTAAAAAAAAAAGAACCTGACGCAAACATTGTGATTGGCTTGCCTGAGATCTGGCCACAATGTCACTGGACAGCCTCTGAAAGGAACCAGTGGCAAAGAAATGGTGAGTTGCTAGGATCATTATAGAGGCTGGGATGGCATAGTAGCGTCAGGTGACAGAGTCAATCTCCTGCTCCCACTCAGATACCATCCCCAAGATGACCTAAGGGAGAAAATGGTATCTGGACCTGACATCTTGGCAGGACATCCCAAAGAGTTTAATCCTTTGTGAGACGATTCTCTCTGCTCTCCTTATCCTTCTACTCACATCATTCTGTTGCCTGACCAGGGGCAACCCATCAAGCACATTTAGCAACATGCTGCGAGGCATGAAAGGGTTTGTGTGTTGAGGCTCTGAATTTATGTCTGTAGCCAGACTATGATTGGCTAACGACTTGCAGCTGGAGCTAGGTGGGGGGATGGTAAGTGCTGACACAGGTGTGTGTGTGTGTGTGTGTGTGGTGTGTTTGGGAGGAATCTGATATTTGTTCATATATTTAGATTGTCTATTGCATTCACAATTTGACTGTGGAAGACTTTAAATGACCCATGATTGTGGGTTAAATGTGACACTGTAGAAAAGATGTTTATTGAATTTGTGATGTTTTTCAACATTCTTGTAGTGGTGTGTGTTTTTGGCATAATATTTACTACTGCAATACACACCCTACACATATACATGTTTAACTGCCCATGAACTAAATGTAGCTAATTTATATTTTCAATGATGTATTATATGCTATTTTGGTTATACATCTAGAGTTTTTTGTGTTCTGCCCGAGTGCAGAGATTCTGCACCCAAAGCAAAGATTCCGCCCTGTCTGCGGATATTTTGCCCTCTGAAACTCTACTCTGTAACACTGCACTCTCTCAACTGAACTCTATTCTACTCTACTCTGCACTACTGCACTCAATGCCACTACACTTTATGCCACTGCAATCCATGGCACTATACTTTACTTTGCAACACTCTATGCCACTCTACTCTGCACCACTCTACACCACTGCACTCTATGCCACTCAACTCTACTCTTCACTCTACACCACTGCACTCTATGCATCTCGACTAAACTCTGTGCCACTGCCCTCTACATCACTCAACTCTACAGCACTCTACTCTGTGCCACTGCACTGTATGCCACTCTACTTTGCACCACTCTGCTCTGCGCCACTCCACTCTGCACCACTCCACTCTACACCACTCCACTCTACTTTGCACCACTCTATTCTATGCCACTGCATTCTATGACTCTACATTGTACCCCACTGAATTCAATGCCACTACACTCTATTCCTCTATACTCTGCAACATTCTATGCCAATGCACTCTACACAAGTCCATTCTACTCAATGCCACTCAGGTGTATGCCACTCTACAGGACTCCACACTACGTCACTCCAAAACACAATACTCTCTGCCACTCCACTACTCTACAACACTCTACTCCACTCTTCACCATTCCACTGTACGACACTGTACGACCCTCCACGCCACTGTTCTCTATGCCAATAACTTATAGCCATGCTGAACAACAGCCATGCTGGTGAACAACATGGCTAAATCACAATAGCTCCTGCATAAGTGATACCTATTGGCTTTGTCAATGCTTGTTATATTTGTTTTCCTAGCGTCAGAGTGCTAAAAACATTGGCCTGGCATGCATTTCAAGCAGCAGAAAGATGTTTTCTAAGAACACGTGTGTTCTTTTCAGGCAGTCATTTGGTGCCTAGTTAGATTGGTGACTCCCCTTTAATTTTGTGGGAGTAGTTAGACATGGGCTATATATTTTTCTATTTGGCCTTCATTCTTGGTCCTCAAGAAGTGTTAATAATGGCAGAGGATCATGGCTATTTATGGCATGAGTATGTAGCAGAATGCCTTAGCATATGCCCAGAGTTTGCTACTATGCCAGACATGGCTGTCCAGAGGTGAGTGGAGGTGGCTCATATCCAAAACCCTACAAAAGATACAGACACTCCTGCCCTGATGGATCAGATGCTGTCCCAGCTCTGATGCAATCACCCGGTGCAGAAGGGTCCCCCATTGGGGACCAGGGTTCTAACCATCCCCAAAAGAAGAAACACACTTTTGATAAGCTGCACAAATTATTGCAAGCAACTATGGAAGACCAGGAGGGTGTAGTGGCTGGCCTAAAGGTATGGTCTTGCGCAACAGAGATTCTGACCAAGATCAGTTGCTGGATCAAGACATGGGGCCACCGATGCTGTAACGTTGAGTGACTTTGAGAACAGGTCTAAAAAAATGAGGGACTGCCACCCCTTTAGCAGGGCCAAGAAAAAACTCAAACATGAGCTGACATACTCACTCAAGGACTGGGATCTTCAGAAGGACCACTTCAATTCCAAGGGCATCAAACATCCTCGATCTGCGGAAGGGGAACCTCCCCCCAAAGTGTCATACTGTTTGAAGCAGAGGCTTTGCCAACCTTTGGATAAGAATGTATGAAACGGACTACTGGTGGAATGTCCGAGACCCCCCACTGAGGACAATGCAGCAGTCACACCAGAACCTGACAACACAATGGTGATTTCCTGGGGAAATAAATGAACTACACTACTGTAGATAGGTCCTGACACTCCTTTCAGGGCAAACTACTGTACATCGCAGGATCACTGACCAAAATTATAGAAATGGCAAAGGTAGCGAAAACGTCAGTAAAACATGACGACCCAGAGGTACTCTCAGGCTGGACACAGCTGACAATCTGTATGTTGGGCAACGCTAACTGTGTGTTGTCCATAGAATGCAAATGATCCATACTCCTAAGATTTGATCTCAAGTTGGGAGTTTTGGTATCTACGAAAGCATGTGTAGAGGCCAAAGGTAATCCTTTTGGCAAAGCCTCAATCAAAGATCTCACAAAAGTCATTCATACCTTTACAGCTCTTAACAGGGCTCAGTCCTCATTGAAAAGAGTCTTCACTCCAAAGGTTTTTTATGAGTTGTGAATGACAGGGGACCCTCACCTTGCCAAGGATTCAATCAAAGGGGCATATTTATACTCTGTTTGCGCCGAATTTGCGTCAAAATATTTGACGCAAATTCAGTGCAAACCTAACACCATATTTATACTTTGACGCCCGACCCCGCAAATATCAAAATTCAGCAGTATGTGTCATTTTCTGGATGCATGAAACCGCCTTGCGTTAATGACATGCAAGGTAGGCGTTCCCATCCAAAAGATGACTTTAAGGCATGTGCGCCTTATTTATACTCCGGCGTCATTTTGACTCACAGGAGACGGCTGCCCTTAAAAAATGGCACCCAGCCTGATTTGCGCTGTTTTTTAACGCCTGGGTGAGGGCAGGCGTTAAAGGACCTGAGGGCTGTTTCCATGGTCTCTGACCATGGAAGCAGTCCACAGGTGCCCTTCCCTGCTCCCAGGGACACCCCCTGCCACCATTGCCAACCCCTGGAGGACACCCATTGATGGGGGACCCATCCCAGGTAAGTACAGGTAAGTAGAGGTAAGTATTTTTTTATTTCTTTTTTAAGTGGCATGGGGGCCTAACTTGGGCCCCCCTACATGCCACTGTGCCCAATGACCATGCCCAGCGGACAGAAGTCCCCTGGGCATGGCCATTGGGCAGGGGGGCATGACTCCTGTCTTTCATTAGACAGGAGTCATTTCAATGGGGGTTGTGCGTCAAAAAATGGCGCAAGTCCGGTTAGAGCCATGATTTTTTACTCTATCCTGACTTGCACCATTTTTTTATGCACAACCTCCATTCTTCCCTACACCTGCGTTGCCTAGTTAGATTCATTTTATTTTACTCTAACCAGGCCACAGCGCGGGCTAATGTCAATCCATAAATAAGGCGCCCGCCTGGTGCGTTGGAAAGGTGTTAGCCGGCGGTACATTTTTGGACGCAAACGTCAAAAAGTATAAATATGGGCCAAAGTCCCTGTGGGGCCGAGGCCGCAGAAGAACAGGCTGGCAAGACCAACAAAGGTTCAATCCCTTTTTCTCATTAAGGAATAAATTCAATGGGGCCCAAGCTGGGTAAGGTGGTTCCAGGGGAACCGTTAATTCTTCAGGTAAGATTTCAGTATTGTTCTTTCCTAAAGCTGGGGGGTCAGATTGTAGAATGCTTTCACAAATAGCAGGAGATTTCACGGAAGAATGAGCCCTTCACTTTATGAAGGAATTCCAAATAGTGTTTTGTAGTTCCCATTGCCAAGCAATAAGACGGACTCTTGTCTTCTCTGGGTAAGTGGAAAGTTGATAGATCAGGAGGTTCTAAGCTTAGAGGCTAAAGGAGTGATAGAAACATATTTTCTTCACACAAGAGGGTTCTCAGCAACTTATTTTTCATAAAAAATGTGTGAGACCAGTTATCAGCCAAATGAATTCAATAGGTGACTGGTCTATAGCCACATCAAGATAGAGGTTATTCATCTCTTAAAAGACCTTCTTAGGCAAGCTGATGGGATGGTCCATGTCAACTGGAAAGATGCTTACTTATGAGTTCCCATATTTTCACCTCACTGACGTTTCCTACAGTTTCGTTAGAGAAACCAAGTATGGGAGTTCAAAGTACTTCCCTTCAGCCTCTCTTCCACCATGCTATGCTTCTAAAAGCTCCTCAAACCAGTAATAGCCTGGTTATGAGTGTTAGGTTCCAGGCCATGCAGGTTGGCTGTCATGTTTCCAAGTTTACAATCCGGTGTGGCCTGGATGCCATGGATTCCATCAGGCGAGCAATTGGCACTAGCGTTGCTATTTATTACCACGTCTGGTTGTGGTCCACAGGCATTTCAGGTGATATCTAGTTATCCATTATGGACATACATTTTGACTGTACTCGCATCTTTGGGGACAAAGCTGATTCCGCTCTGGAGTGCTTCAGAGAGAGCACAGCGAGAGTGTGCTCTTTGCGTCTATTTGCTCTGCCATGACAACCGCATCAGCTCTTTTGTTCCTTTTGTGTCTTTGGCAGATGTACCCCATAAGACACCCTTCTTAGCCTCAGCAAGGTGCATGGCCCTTTTGTGGCTTGGGCTGTGGCATCCACTGGCCCGACAGTCAGGAACAACAAGCCAATCTGCCAACTGCCCCACCTCCAGCCTACTTGCCACACCCCTTTAGCATGCCCTTAGTGGAGCACAGCCACCTGTTTGGAGGCAGGATTCAATGATTTATACTGGGTTGGTGGGCCATAACATCAGATAAGTAGGTTCTGCAAATTCTTCAGAGTGGGTACACCCTACCCTTATTAGCCAATTTGCCACACCTTCCACCATCCTCGGAATGACTGAGGTCCACCTGTCCATCTTACTTCAGGAAGTGCAATCCATTTTGGCTGAAGGGGTTATCAAGAGGGTGCCTGCACCAGAAGTGGGTTGTGGCTTTTACTGCCGCATTCTTGTGGCAAAGAAGGACGGAGGCCATGGTCCTATTTTAGACCTGCACTCCTTAACCTTAATGCATTCTTCTGGAAGGACAAATTCAAAATGCTCACACTAGCCCAGGTTTTGCTTGCCCTCGACCCTGGAGACTAGATCGTGGCACCGGATCTGCAGGACACCTATTTCCATATTCCTGTCCAATACGCCCGTTGGCGCTACCTGCAGTTTATGGCGGGACAGGAGCATTTTCAGTTCGCTGTGCTCCCATTTGGACTCACTGTTGCCCCTAGGCTGTTTACAAAATTATGTTTGTGGTAGCAGCACATCTTCAGAGGTCAGTCTTCCCCTGCATCAACAACTTGAATGCGTGCTCTTGCCAGGCAGTCGTCAACCACCTCCAGACTACGACAAACTTCCTGGCATCTTTGGGGTTCACTATCAACGTGCCGAAGTCACATCTAACTACTTCTCAGGTGCACCCATTCATCAGAGCCATTCATATTCATGGCAACCACCTGAGAGAGGTGAAGAACAGAGGCCTCTTGTCCCTGGCAGAGTCCCACCTCCAAATTAACCTTCTGGAGCTGAGGGTCATTGCTTGACGTTGAAAGCCTTCCTTCCATCCATCAAAGGGAAGCTGGAACTGGTATTTAGGGATAACATCACTGCCATGTGGTATTGCAACAGTGAAAAATTGAACAATCAAGGTTGTAATCATGAAATTTTCATTATAATTTATGATTAAACTGGAGACTTTACGAGGGGCCATACAAGAAGTGCACAAATGGAGACACAGTCCCAACCTGGACATGTGCATGAGCTAATTATAACTACGTAGTGCCAACCGGCACTGTGTAATAAATATATATATTTCTGATGTATACTTTTAACTGCAGATTCCTCATGTGAATACCCACAAGCTCCAGACTGGATTCGGAGATATTTCTGAACAATTGCCTAGTGTGTCGGTAGGTTGCATTTATGTAGGGAAACCATGATGTCCAGGCCCCTACATTTTTTTTTTTTTTAATCATTTATTTATTGAGTTTTTAGTACATAATGACATTACCATACACATTACGAACATTCCGACACAGAAGAATAGTAGACTTTGGCAGCCCTCCTTCGCCGGCCATCCCCTTTTCATAACAGGGGACTACCCCTTGCATATCTTTAACTGAATAATGGGTCTAACAGCTCTGTTTTGTCTTTGCCCTGTACTCCACCTGTGCGGTGCAGCGCAGTCCATCTTTTGATGTAAAATGTGAGCAGAGAGTCTATAACAATTTATATAGTGCAAACATTGACCCCTGTCTTCCCCTCTTCAAAACAAGGACCCTACATAGTAGCCTCCTCCATTTGCTGACATCAGTTCCTCTCCTTCCATTCCTTCTGATGCAGATCCAGAGCTCACTCTCGTGAATTCTATCAGGCCTGACAGATTTTTTCACAAAAAACTTTCTAGTGTGGAAGTAACATGTCCCATCTGAAAGCAACAGGTTCTAAGCCATGCAACAACTATCAAAAGCAGATGTTTGTGACTCACCCCTATGCAAGCCGTCTCTGGTGTGTGGGCACCAAATGTAATTCAATGTCATGTGAGAAATACATGAAGGCAAACCCAAAGACTATTTGAGACCATGAAACTAAACCTTGCATCATGGAATACCATTGGAAGATGAAGAAGGCCATGTCTCGGTCAAAGTCAAGAGTGCAGACGCACTCTCGCTCCTGACGCCATTCTCGAGATCAATCTTCTTCTAAATCAAGATTCTCTGGTTAGTCAAAGAAGTCAAGGAAATAAAAGAACTCAAATCACTGCACCTCTTTGTCCCCCCCACTGCCATCATGAGGAGTCACCACAACAGCCCAGGTACCTCTATGCCACGACATAGGTCTCTGTCCTCAGTTCTCATTTCATTGCATAGTGACTTCTCCAGGCTATTGGCGATGCCAAAACAACTGCAAATTCATGTAGGCCATGGATAGAATATTCAGTACCTGGCTGGAGTTCTCTGGAGCACTTTGGGTCTGAAGGATCAGAGATTGCCTCCAGTTATTTTACTTCTGATTGATTTACCGTAGATATTCCACTCAACTATATCTTAGAGTCTGCTCTAATTTCAGGCCATTTATGTCACCATGACCATCACCACAACCCTGAGTATTGATGCCACAGATGCAAAAGGTGGAGACGAAAGTCCAACCAGACTCTGAGGAACAGCCACCACAACCTCAACTGAGGTCTCATCCACCTCAGCTGCATCTTCATTCTGATTCCGAGACATTACTGTACCAATATGAGATGCTTGACCTTGATGATGATGATGGACTTATTCCTTTAGACATCCACTGGCACTGGCCTCCATTCTCCCACTCCGTCTACTGCTATGCTTCATTGATAAGGAGAGCAGCAGAAGTACTAGTCCTTACACTAACATCTCCTGAGATAAAGGGGAACAACCTCACAGAGATCCTTCACCCAGGATAGACATCTCAAGAACCTCTTCTCCCTTATGCTGACGCTCTTACACATACACTGCTGAACATGTGGGCAAAGCCAGGAACTTGCCCCCAAGTAATTAGGCGGATTGCAAGGTGACATAGGCCTGCTCTGCAGGACACTGGCTTCTTCCTCCACCACCATTCTACTCCAGAGAGCCTTGTGGTGCGGGCCTCCACAAGTGGAGTAAAGCCAAATGCTTTTCTGACCACGCTTCAGACAGAGTTGCAACGCAAGGAGGTATTTAAAAAAACAGAAGTTCTTCTCAGCCAGTCTTGCACTCAGATTGGTAAACACCACTAGCTTTTGGGAAGATTCTTGCATGCATTTTGGGACATGGTGGCAAACATTTTGCCAATTGTCCCAGATGACATTTGGCCTAAACTCCAATGCCTTATTCAGAATGGTCAGAGTGCAGCGAAGTACTCCATCTGACTTCCAACAGTCCCTCATAGAAATGCTATTTGATGGCCACATCTCTTTAGAGTCAAGGCATACTCAGACCTGGAGCGCTTTAAAGAATGCAAAGAAACAACATGCTCTCTTGGGTTGGCACCACCTATACAGCAGTTTTCCCAATAGTTTTGCCACTTTAGAGGCTTTGGAATAGCGTCTGAGGAGAGGCAGTGTCAGACCTTGCATCAACAGCAACAGTTCTCTCAGGCCTTTCAAAGCAGCTGTCAGGGTTCAGGCCCCCGGGAGTAGTAAACTACCAAAACCGCCATCCCTCCCTCCACAGCTGCCACAAAACTGCTTTATTTTTCCCTAAGCAGCGCAACACCTTCCAGAAGGTCTTTTACTTCCCGAGTTGAGGAACATTGCATTCGGTGAGTAGGTGCTCCAATTTGTTCAGAGTGGTTACTCTCTGCCCTTTTTGACCAACACACCAACATGCCTCCTACATCACAACACCTCCTGGAGGACCATTTTTCCATTCTCTGAGGAGAAGCTCAAGCTGTCTTGGCCAAAGAAGGCATAGAGAGGGTACTGACATTAGCATTTAGGACGGTTGATATTCTTGTTGTTTTTTGTTGGAATGATGGTCTGTACCCCATTCTCGATTTTTGTGCTCTGAACTAATTTAAAATGCTGACTGTAGCACAATTTGTTTCTTCCCTAGATCCAAGAGACTCGATGGTGGCACTAGATCTGCAAGACACCTACTTCTGCATCCCCCTCCTGCAGTCCCACAGGTGGTAGGGTCCATTTTAGATAGGCCACAAGCAGTTTCAGCTTTTAGTGTTCCTCTTTTGCCTTACCAGTATACCTCGGGTGTTCACAAATGTGCTGTTAATGGTCGCTGCCTATCTGCCAACGTTGGGAAAACCAGCCTTCCCATACCTTGATGAATGGTTTGCTAGATGCGGGCTCAGCTCAAACAGTTGTAAGCCACCTTCAGAAGACCACCAATCTGTTGACATTGTTGGGTCCATCCATCAATGTGCCAACATCACAACTCTCCCTTGACAAGGGCTCCCCTCCATTGGAGTCATCCTGGACACTGTGTTCTTCCAAGCCTCTCCTTCACCTCAGCGAAACCAGGACATCGGCTCTGAGATTTCTTGACCTTGGCATTGTATTGTGTTTTTTAATTACATTTTTTGTTTTTGTTAAAGAAATATAGTAAAGCATTTGTTGTACTGATTATGCAAAGTATTGCTTTGTTTGTATTTACTGGTTTACTGTTTTTTTTATCAGGAATAGATTTTATTTATTTTTCAATTATATTATGTACTTAACACATTTTACTAGCATATAAATGTTTTTAATGTTTAATATTAATTTAATTTCTATCTGATTTTAGGTTTTTATGTATTTTGGGAAAAATGATTAAGAGGTGGATTTTTTTTTGTAGTCCTACTAAACACATATATTTTCTATAATGTTGGTTTCAATGGAGTGTGATGAGTAAATCTCATCCCTCTGGAATCCAGCACTTTGCTGGTGTTATGTGATTGGAATGGGAAATGTACTATTGAGTATATAGGAGTGAGAATATTAATTATAACCCTCTCCTGAGTACAATGCTTTCCCCTCTGTTTCATAGACTAAAGTGGGAATAATAAATGTAACCCTTCTGGATCCAACACGTTTCCTACTGTTGTGTAGACTGGAGTGAGAACGGCAAATCTAACACTTCCAGAGCCTTATGTTGCATAGATTGGAGTGGGAGTAGTAAATGTAACCCTTCCAGAGTCCAACACTTTTTCTACTGATGCCT
Organism: Pleurodeles waltl; assembly: GCF_031143425.1. Taxonomy (NCBI): domain Eukaryota; kingdom Metazoa; phylum Chordata; class Amphibia; order Caudata; family Salamandridae; genus Pleurodeles; species Pleurodeles waltl. The sequence continues at coordinate 334,644,228 of NC_090443.1, forward strand.
AGACTGGAATGGGAATTTTAAATCTAACTAAGGCCAGTCTAGGGCCTTAGGCAGTGAAAGCTGCGTTTCAGGCCTCTTGTGCACCAGTGTGCACATTAATTAAAAACTGAGGAAATACCTAAATTCTCCCAGGGGGTCCTTGTTGCCAGTACCGCAGCCTGGCTCTTTCCTCCCTCTGCTCACTTCGCCCAGAACCCATTCCAGAGCTGCTGGCGAGCGGCTCCATCAACGTCGGGTGAGTGCACACTCCAGCCCAATTATGGGCTACACAGCGCAAGTGCAGACAGCCTGTACTTGCGCTGTGTGGCCCATAACTGGGCTGCAGTGCGTACACGGGAAGGTTCACTCCGCTAGCAGGGCTTGCTGTGTTTTTTGGTGAACTCCGTGCTCCAAGCAGAGCACGGAGTGCCAAAAACTCTGTTAGCTCCACCAGCAGAGCGGAGCTCTCCTCCCACCCCTAATTTTTTCACAGGACTGCAAAAAAACAGCATTCCTATTTTCAAATGGCACACCCAAATAAACACCATTGCCAGGGGAAAAAATGAAGAACAATTCTATTTACATTGCATGAGTAATATAATAAGGAACATCAATGTCATAAATGCCAACTGCAACAATTGTTTTGCCCTGGAGACTTAACCCCTTAACTGCTGAGGCTTTTCCCACCCCTTGCCGAGCCCCTTTTTTTAAACATATTTAGGGTACTTCGCTCTAATGCCTCTGTTACCTTTCTTTTTTCCACATAAGTTATCCACACCAGATTAGTACCTGTTTTCCCAACATCATGGACATTTTAAGGGTACCCAGGGTTTGTGGATTTCCCTGGAAGGCACTGAGAAAATAGCCAAAATATAGCTAAATTTGGGTTTCCTTAAGTAAAAAGGAAAAAAGTGCTGCCCAAGAAAGTTTCAATTTGTTTCTTAAAATGGCACCAACTAAATGTTTACTGTGATAAAATCACCACCAACCCAGCTTTTAGGAACAAGCAGAGGGGAATCCAAAAACATTTTTTTACCACTGTTGTGACATTTTGTGAAGACATTGCCCATTTTCCCAATTTCTGTGCTTTCAACCCACTTCCATTTTGTGGTGGAAGCAGGGATATAACCCATGGAGGATGCTGGAAATCTATAAATTTCTAAAAGTAAACAGAATTCTGAAATTAGTAAGCAATCATCCTCAAGGTTTTCCCACCACTTACCACCCAGCGTTTTCTAAGAGGTAGCCCATTTTTCCCTTTTTTTTGCTCTCAACTTTCTTCTAGCTAGTAGCAGAAACAGGTGTGAAACCCATTGGTAATGCTGGAAATCAATATAGTTCTAAAAAGTAGACAAAATTCTGCATTTAGCAAGTGGTCCTTTGTATAGATTCCTCAAGGATCAAGGAAAAGGAAAAAAGAATTGGAAATGAGTCTGAAAAAACATCAGTTTGTGACAGTATTTTCATCTGTAACTTCTTGTCACAATGTCTGATTTACAAAAACAATATGTCGTTATGTCATCTAGATCCTATTTAACCCCAACCTCATGGTCATGGGCATTAAAGAAATTGTACTTTCTTCAAGAACCTGAGATACCCAAAGTCAACAATTAAGCTACAACCTACAACGGGTTTTTGTTGTGTATCAACTATAGAGAAATTCATTTGGTAAAATATAAAAAGTGAAAATGGGTATGAAGGAAACCTATATATTTCTGAGTGTACACTAGATGCTGATTTTAGGAGCAGTGATTATGTGTACATCTCTGAGTTTATGCGTATCCACAATACATTTGAAAGGCACAAATGTAGAGAAATCCAGTTAAAAGTAACAAGTGATCCACTATTCCATGTTCCCACATGCCTTCAGATACAAATGGTACCTCACTTGTGTGGCTGGGATTAGCACCTACAATACAGTACACCTCAAAACTCAACCTGGAGACATCATGTTTTATGCAGCAGAATCCATGTTTCGTAGCTGCAGATTTTTAGCGCAGCACAGCCACCAGCCAGGAACACTTCATATCTCTGAAAACTAGACTCCCAGGAGTGTCCTGGGTGGTGTGACTTGTGTGGGTTAAACAAAGGTTTTTCTTTACCTAGAAGCCCTCGCAAAGTAACAAACTGTGTCAAAACACACATTTTTCTCATTTTCCTGTGAGGACAATGTCTGTAATCTGTAGGGAGCCTACTGCCCATTGTTCCTCTAAGTCTTCCAATGAAAATGGTACATCACTTGCGTTGGTGGGCATAGTGCCCACAAAAGGAAAAGGCCCAAAATGCACCATGGACAGATCACATTTTCCACCCAAAACAACTACCCTTTTCTGCAATGTTGGTGGCTGCAGAATTGGGGCCCTAGTTCAGCCAGTAGCCTAGGAAATCTACCAAACATGGGTGGATGACTTGCATGGCTTTCATCAAGTCTTCAGAATGCTTGCAAACCTCATCACTGATTAAATACACACATTCTCCTCACACTTCTGAGGGGAAACTTCATAAATCCATGGGGAGCCACATATTTCCTCCACCCAGCGTTTCTCCCATGTGTCTCTGTGATAATAATGCCTCACTTATGTGGATGGGCCTGATGCCTGTGACAGGAAGGGGCCTAAAAGGCAATGTTGAGACATCAGCATTTCCTGACAAACAAATTACCTAATTTGGCAAAGGGGTAGCTACAGTATCTGGGTTCCAGCTCAGCAGCTACAGAGTAAAAACTTCGAAAGCCAGGCATTTCTGAAAACGGGACACCTAGTGGAGGCTAGGGTAGTGTGCACTGTGTGGATCACATCACTTTTTCTTACCACAATGCCATCAAACCTCTAATTTTTCCTAAAATCACCCAATTTTCTTGCATTTCTGTGACTTGAATTTCTGAAATTGGCAGGAATCTACATAATTCCTCCTACCCTGCATTTCTCCATTTGTCTCCATAACAATGGTCAAGTCTGTGGCTTAGCTAAGTACCTGCCGATCAAATCAAACAAATCAAACCAGGACCAATGGGGGCGGTAGAATTTTGTGGATCCCTGCCAATTGCGGAAATGTACTTGTGGGAATGTGTGTGAGGTTTGATGTCAGTATGAGCAAGACAACATCCCAAATTAAACCACTGCCAAGCGCTCTCTGCCCACTCAAAAAATGTAATCCCTAGTATCAATTGGCCTTTCTGCTCCCCTCCCAGTAATAGGGTGGGCAGGTTGGACATAACTACATCCTATCTGTCCCGGGGGCAGAAATACTTTTTTGACCACGGCGAGGGGGGAGCACTACCCATTTGCAAGAAGGACTTCTCTGCCCCATCAAAAAAATAATCCCTGGAAACTTTTGGGCTTTCTTTCCTCACCCATAGGGCAAACTGGTGGTAAAATCCTTCTGTCAGCTACAAAGAGACGAAAATAATTTTGTAGCCAGAGACAGCGGGTAGCACTAACCCATTGACAGGTGGGATGCTCCCCCCTCAAAAAGTATAATTCATGGTATCATGTGGGCTTTCTGCCACCCCACAGTGGGAGCAGGTTGGTAGTTAATGCCTCCTATCTGCCTCAGGCGGGGGGAGATATTTTCGGCCATGGGGGAGGAGGAGCTCTAGCCAATTGTCAGGAGGGTCGCTTGCACTCCCAAAAAATACTCCATGGTGTCTAGTGGGCTTTCTGCCCCTATCCAGTGGCATATTGGAGTTACAACCCTCCTATCTGTCCTGGGGGGCAGAAAGACTTTTGTTGCCAGAAGGAGGGGGAGATCACTAGTCCATAGCCAGGTGTGGTGTTCCCCCCCTTAAAAAGGTAATCCCTGGTGTTGAGTGGGCGTTCTGTTCCCCAGGAAAAGATTGGAGGTAAATACTTCCTGTCAACCCCCAGGGAATAGAAAGACATTTATGGTCAGAGGGGGAGGGAGAAAGCAGTATCCCATTGCCAGGTGGAGCACCCCACCACAAAACCTACCACGTGGTGTCTAGTATGTGGATCCCTGTTTGGGGATTGTCCTCCTGCGGCATTGGACAGGCAGGAATCCACTAGGCAGAAATACCAGTGGAATAAGGGGATTCTCATCTTTCCAATAGCACTTTCCCAATGAAAATCGGTGTTTCATGTGCTAAGACATGCCCTGAGTACGGATGTAGTGAAAGTGAAATGGGACAATCAGTTCATTTTACTTTCATTTTCAGTGAAATTATTTCAGTGCGTCATGCGTGCTGTTTGTCATTTCATTAAAAAAAGTCCCACGGCTGCTGGGAAAATTCTTCCACAGGAGTCCTTCATGAAAAATAAAAAAAAGAAACCTTCTGGTGCGAGCATCAGAGGGTTCATTAAAGCCCTCCCCAGCATCTGCGGAAGGACGCACCGGGGAGGGATTGCAGGCATCAGTCTGTAGCCGATGTCCGCACTTGAGAGGTTAATGTAGCATGTTCTATGAGAACCTCTGTTTGATAACCAATATATACTGTCCTCAATTGCCCTTGTGCTACAAGCAATAACCCTTGAATGAATGTTGGCTTAGCAGCATCCTGAACAATTTCCATAGCCTAAAAAATACCTGAATAACAAACACCCATCTTTCAAATGATCAGCAGGATTTCACTCTTTGTTGTGCTTGCAATTATAAATTTTAGTCAAATCAGTTTAGAGAGGACATACTTCGACAGTACCATTCAGCAAAGCATCTCTAGCTGCATTAAGAGCAGCAACATCTATAGGTGCTTGCAATGACAAATTAACTTTGATCAGCAGCCGATCATTCACCTCTCCTGGCATAATTACACATAACTGTTGAATCACATTAGTGCTATTGGATGTGTACCATTAAAAAGTTGTGAGCCTCATTTATCAGATTTCTTGTGCCTGCCACAAATCCCTTAACAACACAATGGATGAGATGTATTTACAACACAGAGCTGCATGGTGCACATTTTCACGGATGTGTCAGAAATTCTGATGCACCTGTTGGCGCTAAAGTGATGCATTTCTGGAGTTGCATCGTAAAACTTCAGCAACTTCAGCAACTTCAGCAATGCATCAGTACACAGAGGAGAGTACATTGTAAAAATGCCTGCATCAATTTTATGCCTTGTCTGAGAATCAGTGAAGTCGTAGAGTGATGCAGTGAAAAGTTGTTAATGTCACCGCGTCAGTTCCACGTGGCTTTTTACGTGGGAACGCCTACCCTGCATACATTATACTCGGGTCCAATGCATTAGTTTGTAAATATGGAACAGTGTAGAGCACTGATTACGTCACTGCTGCTTCAAAATAAATGACACAGCAGCGGCACAAGGGACTTGTAAACAAGACCCTGTGTGCAATTTTTCTCTGAACTAATGCAAATTATCTCATATTTTGGTTAATTGTTAAGTTATATTTCGGATATCTGATAGGGGGTAGGAAACATGAATGGTGACAGAGCCCCCTAGTCTGTAGCCTGATGCTTGCCAGGATAGGAGGACAGACACAATGGGCCTGATAACAACTTTGGAGGTGGTGTTAATCCGTCCCAAATGTGACGGATATACCACCAGCCGTATTACAAGTTCCATAGGATATAATGGACTCGTAATACGGCTGGTGGTATATCCATCACTTTACCGTCACTTTTGGTACGGATTAACACCTCCTCCAAAGTTGTAATCAGGCCCAATGTAATTTGTATCATCACTGTCTTCCATGCCAGGTGAAGGGATGTGCTGTTCAGTTTGGGATGATATTTGGAGCTCCCATACCCATCGTGCAGCTGTCACTATTAGTATATCCTAGATTATAGTTGGACTGCAGTTCAACATCTCCAGTGTGATGTTTTGGAACCGTGGACTTTTGGATGAGATCGTATCTGAGGTGGTAAGATGCTGTCAGCCTCTACTCCTACTTCTATGCATTCTGCACTATCATTCTGTGCTTCTTTATTAATCTTGCTGAGGCTTGCTGTGCTTGCCATGCCTGTGGCACTCATCGAGTGATGTCTGCCTGATCCCCTCCCATCCTCCTATGACCACTGCTGCTGCAATCCCAAGTGCTGCTAGTGGAGCTGCTAGTGGAGTGTTCCCAAAATCACCCACATATTTTATGTAGCTCAAAACATCTACTACGCCCTCCTCCTTGTATTGTACAGCTTTAGAATATAAGTAGTAATTTGTGCAAACAAGGAAGAGGCAGCACAGTCATAGCACAAATTCTAACTCCATCATTTAAGTGGCTAATTTGGTTATCTCAGTTTCTTCTCTTGCAATCCCTGCACCTGATTCCCGCTTTTGTTTCATGGCTTCCTCATACCAGTTTATGAAGGCTGCCAAATGCTCTGCACTGAGTTTTTATTTAGGCTGTTTCAGTATTTTCTTGAGATATTTCAAATGCTTTATGTTGGAAATGGCCCTTTTTTTGCAGGGTTATCACCAAACTTTTTACCTTCTTCCGCCTATTTTTTTAGGTCTGTGTTTGCTGATTTATTATCTCTGCGCACTTTACCACTGCTAATCAGTGCTAAAGTGCAAGTGCTCCCTATAGAAATTGTACTGTTGATTGGTTTATCCATGATTGGCATATTTGATTTACTAGTAAAGTGCACTAGAGGTGCCCAGGGCTTGTAAATCAAATGCTGCTAGTGGGCCTGCAGCACTGGTTGTGCCACCCACATTAGTAGCCCGTAAACATGACTCAGACCTGCCATTGCAGTGTCTGTGTGTGCAGTTTTAAACTGCCAATTCGACTTGGCAAGTGTACCCACTTGCCAGGCCTCAACCTTCCCTTTTACTACATGTAAGGCACCCCTATGTTAGGCCCTAGGTAGCCCTATGGGCACGGTGCAGTGCATGTTTAAGGTAGGACGTATACAAGTGTGTTTTATATGTCCTAACAGTGAAATACTGCCAAATTCGGTTTTCACTGTGGAAGGCCTATCTCTCTCATAGGTTAACATGGGGGCTGCCTTTAAATAACCTTAAAGCGCAGATTCTCTTTGAGAGCAGATAAAAATGTGGATTTTAGGGTCTCTGAGCTCACAATTTAAAAATACATCTTTTAGGGAAGTTGGTTTTTAGATTGTTAGTTTGAAAATGCCACTTTTAGAAAGTATGCATTTTCTTGCTTAATCCATTCTGTGACTCTGCTTGTTTGTGGATTCCCCATCTGGGTCAGTTTGACAGTTGGGCTGTTCACACCTCTCCTCTAGACAGTGACACAAAGGGGACTGGGGTGTAGCCTGCATATCTTGATTAGCCATCTGTGCTGGAGGAGAGGGAAGGAGTGGTCACTCACACCTGACAGGACTGTGCCTGCCGTCCCACAATGTCGCCTCCGACCCCTTGGTGAGTGTCTGGGGCCTAGCCTGGACAAGGAAGGATCTTGCAAACACTTGAGACTTTGTTTTGAAGTTTGCCAACTTCAAAGGCAGAACTGGGTATAAGAAGAAGACCCAAAACCCCAGACTTTTATAATCTTTCTGGAATCACGAGGAACCTCTACCCAGCAGAAGAGCTGAAGAAGGAGTACTGTCCCTTTGCTGTGTTGCTTTGCTGGGCTGGCCTGCAGTTGCTGCTTCTGCCTGAAAAGAGTGCAAAGGGTCAACTTTGCTGTGTGTCCTGCTTGAGAAAATTCTCCAAGGGCTTGGAGTAGAGCTTGCCTCCTGTGGGAAGTCTCAGGGACAGCAAAGACTTCAGTTTCCTCGACCTGCAGCACTGGGAACTGTGTGTTTTGTGCTGTTCAAGAGGAGAACCCACCACGACGCCGTCAACAACGCCGCTGGCCTGCACCGTGACCTGCCGATGCCACACGGAGTCGCATTGCCCCGCTTCACACCGCAACGCTGGTCTCCCCGACGCCGTCATCGGACGACTTCACTGAGCTGCTGCTCGCACCGCGACCTGTGGGCCCCGCACTCCGGCATCGCCTGCTCACACCGCAGCCTGTGCATCCCCGACACCGCCGCTCCTGCTGACACCGGCGCCGCTGCCTGCACCGTGGCCTGTGGACACCACTCATGAGGTACACGAAGCACCATCCCATCCTGCAATGCAGCCCTGGTCCACCGACACCAGCACCATCAACTCCTGTGACGTCACCAGGCATCCTGCCTGCACCGTGGCCTGTGGACACCTCTCGTGAGGGTTACGAAGCACCGTCCCATCCCGCACCGCTGGCTTGAGCCTTCCGACGCCATCACTTTAGCAACGACGACGATGCTGCCTGCGCCGTGACCTGTGGACACTGCACGTCGCACCTCCCCGCTTCACACCGCAGCCCTGGTCTCACGTATGCCACTGGATGCTGTCACCGAGCCACTGCCTGCACTGTGGACTCTGCACCTTGCATTGTCCCGCTTCGTACCGCAGCCCCGACGCCATCCATGCCGGCGCACCTGACTTCATCAGCCTGGAGTTCGATCTTCAACTCGTGTGACCTCAAGGGCCCGACGGCTCCTGCACTGACTCCGGAACCGACACCGCAACGTCAGTGACGCCGCTCTCCAAAGCTCACCGCAAGGATCACGATGCCCTGAAAATCCAAGGTACTGTTTGCAGGTCTTCCCCACGCCGTAGCTGGCCCTCAACACCATGGCCTGCCTGAACTGTTGGTTTTGTTGATCACAACGCCATGATAGCCCCAGGTAGAGCTATAGACTTCAAGGAACTGTAGTTTTGAGTAATTCTTGCAGAATTCATAGTTTTCTTACTTTATGTTGGATTTTTATCATATTTGGTCTTTTTTATATAGATAACTATTGGCTATTTTTAAAAAAATGGTGTGGTGTCCTTTTGTAGTGTTTTCACTTATTACTGTGTGTTGTGGGCAAATGCTTTACACATTGCTTCTGAGATAAGCCTGACTGCTCATGCCAAGCTACCAAGGGGGTGGGCAGGGGTTATCTGAGCGGGTATCTCCCTTATCCTGACTAGAGTGAGGGTCCCTACTTGGACAGGGTGCAAACCGACTGCCAACTAGAGACCCCATTTCTAACATTGGTTATCAGCGGTGAGGATAGGACTTGCATTTGCACTTGACCTACAGTGATTGGTGTACACTACTACCATATCACAGACCATTACGTGTCACATACAATTTTTTGTTTTTATTTTTTTCTCTTTTACCTATTTTTGATCTTGAGTTCAAGTGAACCCCAATGACATCATGTCTCAATCAAGAGCATTTTCAGTTGCATCCTAGGATTTGGTATTTGAGGAGAATAGGTTGGAAACCTATTCCATGAAGGAACTGAAGGCAGTTTGTAAAAACCTCAAAGTTCAGATCAGAGGCCTCACCAAAAAGGAGGAGCTACAGAAGGCGCTGAGGGCCTGGGTAGCAGCCAGAGCTGCCAGTGGGCAGTCTGAGGATCCAAATGGAGAGTCTGCTGACACAAATTCTAGGGAAGATGTACTGAGGGTGCAGGAGCCGCCAGGGGGGAGGTACCCCCTGTGCCATGCAGCAGTGGTGGACCTAAAGGCTTGACTCCAGAGGAGCTGGAGGACAGGAGAGAAGACAGGAGGCACCAGATTGAGTTGGAGAGATAAAAAATGGAGGCTCAGAGGGAGCAGCGAACCATGGAGGAAAGAAAGATGCTTTAGGACCATGAGCTTAAAATAAAAGAGCTGGATGTGAGGAGCAGGTCCAACCAGGATGGTGGCAGCAATACCTCAGTGCAGTCAGACAGAATTGTGCACATTCCTAAAAACGTAGGGAGAGAGTACAAGAAGGGAGATGACATACAGAGGTGGTTTCAGGGATATGAAGCGTCCGTCCACATGATTGGGGTCCCTGAGAAGAATTGGGGAGCAGGATTGTGGAACCACTTCACAGAGGAGGGGAGCGACACTTTGCTATCTTTGGGTAAGGGGTACAACCTCACCTACGCTGACATGAAGGAGGCCCTTCTCACTCGATGTGGTCTCACTCCTGACAAGTACAGGTATCAGTTTAGGCAGAGTAAGAAAACTGAGTCCCAGACCTGGTTAGAGTGTGTAGATTCATTTTGCAGAGCACTGGATGGTTGGGTGAAGGGCAGTAATGTGACAGATTTTCAGGGGCTGTACAACTTAATTGCGTGGGAGCACTTGTCTAGTCTGTGTTTTGCAGAGCTGCACCAGCACTTGACTGATAGTAAGCTGACTGACCACAGGAAGCTTGCAATGGAGGCGGACTGCTGGGTGAGTACCAGGGTCCACAGGAAGGTTTATGGGGGAAACTCAGCCAAAGGTGGGCAGGGTTCCCAGAAGAAGGAGAGGGAAGTCAAGGGAGACGCAGACATGTCCCAGGATAAGGAGGGAGAAAAAGAGTCCCAGGCCCCTTCTGACAAGAAGGAGGGAGGTTCTGGTAGGCGGTGGCCCAGGACACCCCATTTTCAACCCTGGTGCTTTGAGTGTTCCCAGTTAGGACACATAAAAGGGGACTCTGTCTGTCCTAAGACAACCCACATTGGTGGCCCCTCTACCGAGGTGGCTAATGTGGCCCTAGGGGGAGGTAGCCCCCAGGGGCAGGTCATAGACCATGCCATGATATCCCTTAGTTGGGAGGTTGACTCAGAGGGTGAGTTGGTGATCCCTGAGGGTGGGAGTCGTCACTTCCATCAGGTAACAATGAATGGGGTCCCAGTCACTGCTCTGAGGGACAGTGGGGCTATCCATACAATGACAGTGGAAAGGCTTGTCTCTCCAGAACAGTACACCGACCAGGTGTGTAGGGTGACACCAGCCCGTGGGCAGGACTTCTTCCTTCCTATGGCCCTGGTATCCCTAGAGCGGGGTGGGGAGGTGACCCAGAGGTGGGTCATAGTCAGTCCCCAGATGCCCATAGACTGCCTTCTGGGGAATTAGTTGCCCCAGGTGTCAGGGGAACTGGGAGGGGTGGCCCCCAGAGTCACCCTCACAGTTCAGTTGTCTGGGGGTACCACTCCAAGGTGGAGGGTACGGGATCCCAGCACGAGGGACAGGAGGAGGGAGAGCCCACCCCTGTCCCCTGCTCAGCCTTTCTAGGAGCAGAAAAGCAGAGGTCCGGAGCCCAAACCCAGAGTATGATGTCCATATCTGGAAGCATTTATGAAACAAAACATTGAGGTCTACCGGACACATTTGGATAGATGTGTTAAGTTTTAGCGGTTAGATCTAATGTTCCCTGCCATGTTTTTTTGCAGGTCACATTTCAAGTGATTCAATTCAAGAGGTCATATCTGAAATTCTTGATCCAGTTCTGTAGGTCATATCTATAGTACTGTCCTCTGTTCTAAAGGCCTGATCTGGACAAGTGTGTACAGTTTGGGACATAAACCTTTGAAGGATTGTGTCCTGTTCTGCAGGACATGTTTGGAGTGATAAGTGCAATCCTTGAGGTCACTTCTTGAGAGATATCTAGTTCTAGATGTTAAATCTATAGTTTTGTGTACAGTTCTGTGGGTGGTATTTGCAGTATTTCGGCCAGTTCTCAAAGCCTCAGTTTGGGTATTGTGTTCTGTTCTGGAGATCACTTCTGAAGTGATGTGTTCTGCACTAAAAGCCACTTCTGTAGTTTTATGTCCTGTTCTTGAGGCTTCCTCTGGAGTATTGCGTCCAGTTCTAGTGATCTCATCTAGTGTATGTGGTCTAATCTCAAAAGGCCATGCCTGCAAGATTGTGTCTTACAGAGACAGAAAATCCAGAGTTGCACTCCTGTTCTGGGACCTACCTTGCTTCTCTCTCCTGTTTGACCTGGTATTGGCTCTCAAAACAGCTCACATTTATCATATTAGTTTTGATGTGCACCTCTGGTTGACCTCTGCAGGCTAGAGATAGAAAGTGTATGTTACTTAGATTGGTGCAATTCCTGCCTCAAAAATTAGAGACAGTTTATGTTGCCCCATGAAGATGCTCCCTCTTGTGGGGGAGTGTGGCTGGCTACAGCAGACGCCTAAAACATAAGCCTAATACATCGGCTTCGCCAGAGCCTGCAATTAATCCTTTTTCATTGGTTGCCCAGGTGCCTGCTTGGCCTCAAGAATAGGGGTGAACTGCTGGCCACCACCCTGGGAGCTACTCTCCTGTGCAGCGGAGTGACTCAGCTCACAGTTGCACCCCTGGAGGCTGGAAGCACTGATACAGGGCCCTGGCAGCAGACAGCGGTGGGCTGAGGTGTGCGCGCTGCTGCAGTTGGAGATCAACCAGCGGCCCTAGAGGAGGCGACAACAGCACTGATGCTGCCCTTCCCTCTTGTGACCCCCCCTTGTGGTTGCAGCTTGGTGCCGCCCCAGCTGTTGGCATCCTCTGGAACCAGAAGACTGACTCCTCAAGTCTCAGAACATGGCAGATGCCAGCTGTGGCCTGGCCCACTGACTACCGTGCTTGGCTGCCGGGCCCTGAGAGAACGCCATATGTATTGGGGTCACTGTATCCCTCGCATGGTCCCTGCACTGGGTGAGAGTGGTAGGGTCGCAAAGCGGCAGTGAGAACCTGAGGCACCTGGGCCTGTTAGAGCGCCACATGGCAGCCTAAACTGAGTCACGCCATCCTTTGCTCCTGATGCTCAGACCTGCTGGCGACCCTTGAGTGGTGGGGATACTGCCACCCCAGCCATCACTGCTGGGAGTGAGTGGGGCTGGAGGCCATGCCCCTCTGCCCTTTGAACAGTGTTGCAGCACCTGTGAACAAAAGTGAAGAGACAGAACCAGGGGCTCCCATTGAACAGTTGAGGCAGTGCCTGTGGTGCCCTTGGGGCACATCTCGGTGCCCGGCGATGGTGCAGGTGAGTGAGTGAAGAAAGGAAGCGACTTGACTCTCTTGGCCTCTCTGGACCAAGCCCCTGGAGCCTAGCGGCCGGGTGACCCCTGGAACTCTGCCACGATGGGCATAAGATAACAGCGCTGCCTGGAGGCTGTGTGGGGCCTGGTCTGCACTATTGGGGTGTGTGCTGGGGACTGATCACGCTAGGTGGGGGGTGGGGGCACTGCTATGGAGAGCTTCATATCCTGTGCTGGGTGGAGATCCTCCTCTGCACCAGGGGTCAGAAAACAGGCTCCCATTCGTAACATTAGTCTGCTGAGACAGAGTCTGATGATTCAATGATGGAGAAAGGGGGTCCCACGGAAGTAACTCCACAGGTGGAGGAGGACCTGATCTGACATGGTACAACTCTGACATATTTATTTCGTGGGTTCCTCTCCCCTCCCCGACCTACCTGCATGGCCCTGATGTTTGCACGCCTCAGAAATGACTGCATGAACTGCTGGTATCGCCTTTGCGGTTGAACCTGTAACTCCTGATTAGGAGAGGACTGGGCAGCCTCTTCAGGCGGCAGTTGGTCCCCAGGTGACTTGCTCTCCCTGGCCTGGAGTGGATTTGGATGCGCCGACCTGCTTGCACCAGCCACTCATCACTGGAGCCTACCAGGACTCTGGAGGAGTTGTATTCTTGACAATGTTTTTCTATAATATGTTTTGCTGGCTGGCCGTTGCTAGGCTGCCATTGTGTTAGGGAGTTTAAAGTTGGGGTGTGCTGTTTGTCTCAGGAACTGCAGTGTTAGCTTTGATGTGAGGAGTGGGGTTGGCCTTGTGCCAAATTCATGCGACGCATGTACCGATTGCCTAGATAGCTACACAACACCAAGGGCTCACGATCATGACGTGTATACTCCTACACCATAAATCTAGAACTCTATTCATAAGAGTCTATATTGTAACCCTTCTTATTCAGGAGTTCCCCAACATCCCAAAGATTTGGACGAGGTGGGCTCACTCACCTGATGTGACATGCTTCATTATTGGCCACCTCGTCCCACCCTGGTAAGATAATACTACCAAAGCGGAGTCAACCTCTAATGGGGCTTGCTTGAGGGAGTTCTTACATATTACCTAACTGGACAAGGAACTCAGGTTTAGATGCTATTTAAAAATATCTCAAGATAAACCACAAAGAGTGTCCTTTTTATGGGCGAGCGCAAAGCACTCCGTCCCATTCTGTAATCTCTCTTTGGGCTTCAAACCACACCCAATTCTCGTCAGTCACTTACATTGGTTTGTGGGCTTGCCTTTTAAAATCCGCTTGCTTTCATTTGTGAAAGGCATGCCTACGTCATGCCTTTTCCTGTGTTTAGCCCACCTACACAGCACCGGTAAACTACTAAAAACATACGAGGCTCGATGTTTTCAGCATGGTGTCTGGGCTACTTTTTCTGTTTATTTTCTACGCAGCGCGATCGCACTGCATTTTACAAAAAGCAACTGCGCTGCGTTTTTTTTCTTTACAACGCTAATAGCTCTAACTTGAACTAATGCGAGACCCATCGCATTGAAAATGCTTGTTATTAGGGTGGTACCCTTGATATGTTTAAAATATCCCCATCCAGGTATTAAGAAAGGGTTCTAAAGGGTAATATGCCCAAGTTATACTCCTATGTTTTGCCTGCTGGCATGTTTCTGCCCATGTGTAGTTAGCCTAAAGAGGTCATGGGAATTCCTCAGGGCTCAAATCTAGAACCTTAACATAAAGAATTATCTAAGGAAGGTGATATAAAAGAATACAAGTGATGGACCTATCTTACATATTTTGCTACTTTATGGTCGAGCACTCCTATGTTTAACAGCCTACTTGCCTCATGGCCTGTTCCGAGGGGGACATCTCCTATACTCACACTTTCATCAAGGAGAAAGCTCCCGAAAGCTACCTGCCACACCTCCAGGAACAGCCGACAGGGAATCTGCGGCCAATCGACACAATATCCAGAGGTACCTTAGGCATAGGGGTGTACATATAGCTAGGTTACAGGAGATCCACCTTACAGGAGTAAAGGTAGAGCACCTGTGGCGGGCCATTTATTTACCACTTCCTACTCTGCTTGTGCCCGGGTGGCTTTGCTGTGGGTCAGGACTGGAACTCCTTTTCAGGTGTAACACTCATCCATAAATAAGGACGGGAGGTATGTCCTGGTCGAGGGCAGACTGTTGGGCAGGGAAACCATGCTAAGAAGTATCTATGCACCAAATACCAGGACCAGGTAGCCTTCCTCCAGTCCCTCCCTACTCCCTTGGGATGTTTAGTGGTAGATGAATAGCTCCTGGGAGGGGACTTTAATTGTGTTGTAGATGTAGTGCTAGAACATTCCACCCCCACCAGTCCATTTTACCTGAGACCCAGACACAGCACTGCAGCTGGCCTCTGGGACCGGTTACAACATTGGGATCTAACTTATATTTGGTGCACTCAGCACGGAATAGACATTATTCCTACAAATCTCATGTTTAGGCACTACACACATGACTAGTTAGATTTGTAAGTTCCAGTGGAGTGAGTCAATATGCAACACACTCCGAATATCTTGACCGCACACTTTCTGACCACAGCCCACTGATTCTGGGGATCACCTGGTTAACCCCATGTGGTGTCTTAACCCAACAGCTCTTGAAGATGACTGTTATAGGGAATCCTTGCAATCTCCCATCACAGGGTATTTTGACACTATCCAGCGCTCAGTAACCACCAGTCTCTGGGAATGGAATGCGTTCAAGGGGTTTGTCCGCGGTCATTCATAGGCACAGTTCCCTGTCTAATACCCTGGTGGGAATCCTGAGGGATTTAGACATGGCGCTAACATCGCTAGACGACACTCTACATGCTAGATAATGCCTTGGAGACAGACCCTGCGGCGCACAGGAGGCTGCTTGAGGTGAAGGAGCAACACTGCACTAGAATGCCTATAGTGTCACAATTACAATTGTTATATTGCCTGGGCTCATGGGGAAGGGGGCAGTCGGGAAAGCTCCTGGTTTGACTTATCAGACCTGACACAAGAGACACACCGATCACCCAACTTCAAACATCAGAGGGTGCTAGACTTTATGCTCCGTAAGACACAACACCATCAGAGTCTACTACAAGACTCTGTACCACTGCCCAGAAACCCCCTCCCCTCAGGAGGACTACAGGCAGGTTTTCTGGAATGGTTTCCCCTCTGTACATTGCCCTGTGAGGTGCAAGAAAATCTGGGGGGTCTGGAGACAGTGCAGGAGATCAGACGCACCGTAAAGGACATATCCATGGGGAAAACCCCCCGCCCTGAGAGCCTACCTGTAGAGTTTTATTCCACCTTTGTGGGCCAATTGACCCCTAGGCTGGAAGTGCTCTATGCAGAGCTGCTGAGACTGGGTTTAGGCCACTGTTAACGCCAAACATGAGCTTCAAGATTCTCAGTAAGGAATTGGCCTCTCACCTTCTGCCTTATATGCTGATGCTAGTACACAGAGACCAGAACAGCTTTTTCCAGACCTTTAATACATCCCTCAATCTCTGGCAGCTCTATTATGTCTTCTATGACCCTGAGTTGCAGTCCACGCCTGGAGCCATGCCAGTGTTGGTGAACCTTGAGAAGCCTACGACACAGTACAGTGGGATTTTTTTAGTTGCAATTATGCTTCAAATAGACCTAGTGGGCGGCTTGATGAAATGGCTCATGTTGTACTCCAGGCCAATGGCGAGAGTCAGGAAGGGCATCATGGTCTTGTGTCAATATAATATATACAGAGGCACATGACAGGGTTGCTCGCTGTCTCTCCTCTTTTTTGCACCGGCAATTGAGCCATTGGCAGAGCTGTTTCGAAGAGGAGAGCAGTGGGATAATTGTGGATGGACATGAACATATAATTTCCCGTCATGCAGATGACTTGTTGCTTTACTTGAAAGATAACCCTGTTGATGCCATGAATGTGCTTAGGTGACTGGAGAAATTTGGGACCCTTTCAGGCCTTTGGATTAACACATCCAATACCTGCCTGTTCTCTGTAGTTTCAGGGACCCCACAACCAGTGGCCTTCCCACTGGCTCTGACCTGGTCCCCCTCATCCTATAAATACCTGGGTGTCCTGGTGTATTATTCTTTGGAGGACTTGCAGGAAGGCAATCTCGGGGGTGCACCCCGATCCCTCAAATCTTGTGCCCCTTTCTGGAGGTGACTCCAGCTCCTGATCATGGTTAGAATATCGATCTCCAAGATGCTGATGCTCCCTTGCTCACTGTATTTCCTCACAAACCTCCCAGTTAGGATACCAACCCCCTGGTTTGACAGTCAGATACACTACTCCATGACCTGATCTGGGATGGGTCCGCCTATGAGCAAACTTCCATGGATTTCAATGGATTGGTCCTGATGCAAAGGATACAGGATGCTGACTTGCCCCCTGCCGGAGTTGGTTGCTGGAAGTGGACCAGAGTACCCAAAAACAACTTTATGAAAATGTTTCAAACTTTCCTAAAATAACTGCTAACAGCAGTAGTTGCCATTGCTGGTTCACATTTTGAGTGAAAAGCTGTAATTTATGGTTTTCTTAAAAAATCTTATCTCTGGAACCATTTAGTGGATTCTGTTTATTTTGGAGTCTAAAAATTAATAAAAATAAGAACTAGTTTTAAAAATGAGTGTCAGATTTCTTTTGTATCGTGTTTCTTTCTTATTCAATTGCTTTAGTACTTCTAAATGCTTTGCACTTGTGCCTTTGTTAAAGCCTGACTGCTCGAAGCCACAGCTACCCAGAGTTGAGCTAAAGTTTCACAAGGGTGACTGGCTTTACCCAAGACGGGTTTCTGAGTTCATCACACAATGAGGGTGAATACCCACACCATATAATCTTCTGACAGACCGCATTGCCTCACACTGAAAAAAACTTTTTGGGCCAGAATGCCAGGACTTTGTTGTCCTACCACAAGATGGTGCTCAAGAAGGTCATGAGCTCGGGACGACTGCAGTCACATACTTGTCACAGTAATTTTTTTTTATTACTGTGACATGCATTTGTCAGAAGCACATTTGTGCTGGACATGGATGGGGACACACTGGTATATGACTCATATCGCACACATACACAACTGTCATTTTGGTGTCAGTATTCTTTGCCAAGTGAATGCTGCCACCACAGTGACTTTACATTCACACCCATTGACTATCTCCACATATGCACATTGCAAGGGAACCTGTATCTGTGATGTTTTGCTTTCAGTTGTGTATGTAAGTCATTAAGGGGGTCATTCCGACCCCGGCGGCCGGGGATGCGGGAGCACCGCCAACAGGCTGGCGGTGCCCCGCAGGGCATTCTGACCGCAGCGGTTTGGCCGCGGTCAGAAGAGGAAAACCGGCGGTCTCCCGCCGCTTTTCCGCTGCCCTGGGAATCCCCCATGGCGGCGCAGCTTGCTGTGCCGCCACGGGGGATTCCGACCCCCTCACCGCCATCCTGTTCCTGGCGGCTCTGACCGCCAGGAACAGGATGGCGGTGAGGGGTGTCGTGGGGCCCCTGGGGGCCCCTGCAGTGCCCATGCCAATGGCATGGGCACTGCAGGGCCCCCCGTAAGAGGGCCCCACTTTGTATTTCAGTGTCTGCTTTGCAGATACTGAAATACGCGACGGGTGCCACTGCACCCGTCACACATACCTACTCCGCCGGCTCCATTCGGAGCCGGCTTCCTCGTGGGGAGGGGTTTCCCGCTGGGCTTGCGGGCGGCCTTCTGGCGGTCGCCCGCCAGCCCAGCGGGAAAGCCAGAATGGCCTCCGCGGTCTTTTGACCGCGGAGCGGCCATTTGGCGGCTCCCTCCAGGCGGGCGGCGACCGCCGCCCGCCGGCGTCAGAATGACCCCCTAAGTCTATTTGTGTGTGGGTGTGTGTGTGTGTTTCGATTGGCTGGTTGAGGCAGAGGTAGCTGGAGTGGGTGATATGGTTGTATCTGTATGTGTGCCACTTTCTTGTGGGTTTAATGTTGTGTATGTTTGGTTTTGTTGTGGTGCTGTGTGCAACATTCAGGTGAGTGTTGTTGTGTGGTTATCGTTGTTGTGATGTGTGTAGTTGTGCTTGTGTGTGAGTGGATTTCTGTAGATAAGTGTGTAGGTGTGTCGGTTGATGTGGTTTTTTTGTGTGTGGGTACAGTGTCAACAATGTGTGTGTTTTATCATGGAAGTATGGCAATGTATGTTTTCAGTATGAATATGTTATATGGTGTTGGAATGGCAATGGATTATTGTATATATGTGGTGTGTTGTGTAGTTTGTTGGGGAGGGGGACACATATGTATAAGGTACAGTGTGTGTGCTTGACTTACCTCTAGTCCATTGCCACTGCACCATGTCCACTGCATCCAGTGACGTCTCCTTCCATCAGCAGTCCACCGCCAGTACACCGCCTAAACCAGCAGGAACCCGCCAGCCTGACGGCAAGGAAGAACACTCCATTGTGGCTGTGTGCGGCTCAGCCGCAGTGCATCTAAATATGGCTGATTGATCCCATGATCCCATTGTTTTGACTTTGTTTTCGGGTCTGCCACAGCGGCGGAATGGGGTAATAAAAATAAGCTCTAAATATGGACCTAAGTGTTTGTGAAGGAGTATCCTATCCACCAAACCATAACTTAGGCCCAGAGATTTTTTTAGTTAATTACCTTCTGTAATACTTATACAGGGTAAGTGATTTAAAATCTAGGTATTTTGTGAGACCCCTTTATTTGAGCTTCCCAATCTGTTATTCGCCAACATGCCGAAGTACGCCCCCTCCTGAAGAAACCCTCGGCCGAAGCATCAGAACTAAAGACCTTCCGGCCCATCTTGCTGCTACCCTACCCAGACATAGTACTGGAGTAAGCCATCAACACTCAACTACAAAATTTAATCAACCCTCTGGACATCTCTCAGTCTGGGTTCCACAGCAACCACAGCATGGAGACAGCTCTTCTTGCAGCCACCAATGACATTTGATCACTTCTAAACTATGGCCACACCGCAGCACTCATACTCCTCGACCTCTCAGTGGCCTTCGACACAGTCTCCCACAGTACACTATGCACCAGACTCCACAACATAGGAATCCGCAAAACAGACATGAAATGGATCCACTCCTTCCTCTCTGGAAAAACTCAGAAGGTCAGGCTCCCTCCCTCTACATCTAAATCCACAGGAGTCAGCTGCGAGTTCCCCAAAGATCCTCTCTGAGTCCAACTCTTTTCAACGTATTCATGACCCCACTCGCAGCCATCGTCAGAAGCCACGGATGGAACATTGTGTCATACCCTGATGATACAAACTCATCATTTCCCTCACCGAAGACCTTGACATGGCCATAAGGATTTTCCATGTGGGAATGGAAGCCGTTGCCACCTGGATGAGAGAAAGATGCCTCAAGCTCAACTCTGACAAGACAGAGCTCATCATCTTTGGAAACGCCACCTCAGCATTGGACGACTCCTGGTGGCCCTCACCGACTAAGCACACCCGCAACCTAGGCATCATCCTCAACTCCTCCCTATCAATGACCTGCCAGGTAAACTCAGTCACCTCGTCCTGCTGGCACAACCTCTGCAATCTCTGGAAAATTTTCAAATGGATCCCAGCAGACTGCCAGAAGATAGTCAACCACGCCTTAGTCACAAGCAAGCTTGACTACGGCAACACTCTCTACACTGGCACCACGATGAGAAACATCAAAAAGCTGCAACTCATTCAGAACGCCGCTGCCAGACTTGTCCTCAACCTCCCACGCCAAGAACATATCTACCAGCACCTGAGGGAACTCCACTACCTCCCGATAGAAAAACGAATCACATTCAAGCTACTCACCCACACGTACAAAGCCATACACAACATTGTATCGGCCTACCTGAACCACTGCGCCTCCTTCCAGCCCCCTACCAGATCCTTCCACTCCACCCAGCAAGCACTGGCCACCATGCCACGCATACGGAACACCACCGCCGGAGGAAGGTCCTTCACCCACCTCGCAGCAAGGAGCTGGAACAACCTACCCCTGCACCTCAGACAAACCCCATTGCTCACCATCTTCAGGAAGAACCTCAAAATATGGCTTTTCGAATTAGGCTCTGTCAGTCCCACCCCAGCACCTTGAGACCCTCACGGGTGAGTAGTTGCTCTATACAAAAACTGATTAACTGATTGATTTATTCTTTTTGTTAACACCTTGGATATATTTAATCTTTAAGTTATGTGTGTATTAAAGTGCCTTTCCTTTCATAGGTAAAAACTCTATCTGGGCATTAATTCCTGAGAGTCATTCATGAGCATTGCTCAGTTCTGGGTTTCTAGTCCATTGCTGTGAATACCTGAAAGTTGGTAAGTTTTATGTTTTCACAACAAAACAATTTTGAAAAGAAAAATACAAAAACCTTTTGGTGAGAGGATTTGCCTCTACAAGCGAGTTTTTACAGTGAATTGTGCATGCCAACTGTATTTTTGAGAATTATGCAAATGCAAATATTCAAAAGATTTGAACAAAATCTTTACTGAGTTTGTGGAACAGCATATGTACAAACGAATAGAGCCCAAATTCCAGCCACTTTTCCAGTGTGAGTGAACTTCAGAATTCTATTTTTGCAGTCACCATCTGTGAAACTACAGACTTTACTTAGCGACTAATCTCGAAAAGGATAAGAAAGTTGTCAGACAGTGACATCCCACAATATCTCCATAGACTGGTTAGAGACGGATCCAGTATCTTGACAGGTCCCATGTCTCTGCAAAAAACATCACCTCCGGGACATGAAGCCGCGTTGAATCCCAGAATCGGCTGGGAGAGCTGAAAGAGATATCACTGCTCGAGCAGAGGGGGGAGCATCCCCTGCGA
Source organism: Pleurodeles waltl (assembly GCF_031143425.1). Taxonomy (NCBI): domain Eukaryota; kingdom Metazoa; phylum Chordata; class Amphibia; order Caudata; family Salamandridae; genus Pleurodeles; species Pleurodeles waltl. Next base: position 334,665,758 of record NC_090443.1, read on the forward strand.
ACTGAAACCCGCGCACAGTATGTAAAACGGTATAATTATCGTTTTGTTTTGTATAATTGATGCTGTGACAAAAGCCTATTTAAGCTGCCAAGAGTCAGACAACAAACGTACTTGGGAAATGGGACTGAAATAGGAGATATGGGGGGGGAGGGGTGCTGGTAAAGGGGACGGCATTGTGAAAAGGGAAGGAAAAAGACAGGGAGAGAATGGGAGCGCGGGAAGGGGGGTGCTGAAAAAAAGGGAGAAGCAAAGGAAAGGACAAGAGGTTGAGAAAGAGAAGGGGAAGGCCGGGGAGAAAGGAAAATGAGGAAGACGAAATGGGAGCGAGAGAGGGGTAGTGAGAATGGGAGGGAAGGCAGCGAATGGGAAAGAGAGAGATAGAATGTGAATAGGAATGGGAAGGAACATGGAAAAGGGAAAGAGACATGGAAAGTGGATGAGGGATTTGCTGAGAGTGTAAAATTGAAAAGAATGGAAGGGGGGGGGGAAGCAGATGATGAGAGAAAAAGGTGGACTGTGGAAGAGAACTGATTGAGGAAAACGGAAGAGAAAGGAGATGCGAGGAACTGCGAATGTAAAGGAGAATGGAGAGCTGGTGGCACAGACTTACTAAGGTTTTGCACCGGTGCAGGGTAGTGCATGGCATTGACTGTCTGGTGCATAAAGTGTTTTTGCGCAAGTCTTATTGGAGTGTCAGAACAGGGGGTGACAGCAGCAGGGCAATCTTAGTAGAAATGGCTCTGTGCTGTGTTTTCCCTTCTACAACACAGCGCAGCACAGCTCTTTTGGTTACTGCGCTGTTTCGTTTAAAATTACTAAATCTGGGATGGCAAGAATGTGAAAGGATACTAGGCAGGGGAGGTTACGAAAGTGGGTGACAGTAGAAATGTGAGCGCTTCCTTTGAAGCCTGAATAAAATGTCAGTATCCAACCAAGAGGCTGATTCAAGAGCCCCAAGCGCCTCCTTGCGCCACATTAGCGTCATTTTTTTAATGCTTATGTGGCCCAACGAAGTTAAAATCTCCGCGCCAAACTTACAAAGTGGCGCAATGCATGCAGTGCGCCACTTTTTAACCCTTTGCGCTACATTATGCCTGCACCAGACATAGGCCCTTATTCCAACCCTGGCGGTTTCCCACCGCCAAGGCGGAGGGCAGCGGAAGCAACGGCAACAGGCTGGCGATGCTTCCTGGGCTATTCTGACCGCGGCGGTAAAGCTGTGGTCAGAAAAGGGGAACCAGCGGTTTCCCGCCGGTTTTCCCCTGGCCCAGGGAATCCTCCATGCCGGCGCTGCTTGCAGCGCCGCCATGGGGATTCCAACCCCCTTCCCGCCAGCCTGTTTCTGGCAGTTTTCACCGCCAGAACCAGGATGGCGGGAACGGGTGTCGTGGGGCCCCCTAACAGGGCCCCACAATGATTTTCACTGTCTGCTTAGCAGACAGTGAAAATCGCGACGGGTGCCACTGCACCCGTCGCACCCCTGCAACTCCGCCGGCTCCATTCGGAGCCGGCTTCATTGTTGCAGGGGCTTTCCCGCTGGGCCGGCGGGCGCTCTTATGGAGGGCGCCCGCCGGCCCAGCGGGAAAGTTGGAATGGCCGCCGCGGTCTTTTGACCGCGGGGCGGTCATTCGGCGGTGACCGCATGGCGGGCGGCGACTGCCGCCCGCCGCGGTCAGAATGACCGCCATAATGTATGCAAAGGGAGCATTCATCCATGGGGGCGGGGGGCAAAAAAAGGGCAATTTTTTTTTTAAAGATTTCTTTGCATCATTTATTTCGGCTCTTTTAACACCTGCTCATTGCAGGTGTTTACAAGAGTCACACCATTGTGTACAATGGGCCTCAATGGGCTTTGCAGGATTAGTGTGAACATTTTTTATGCTAATCCTGCAAAGCTCCGAACTAGCGTCTAAATTTTGGACGCTAGTTTCCCCAACTACCGCCATACAGTAGTGTGCTGTATCCTATATACGGCACACATATGGTGGTGTTAGGGGGAGCTAAGGGGGGCACAAGAAAAGTGCAGCTGAACTGGGTGCAGCGCTACTTTTCTTAAATCAGGGCCTAAATGTGTCAGCCAGAGGTTTTCTTTAAAGCTTTTTTAAAAACGTGCATATCATATTAATACAATTGCACGGCTGTTTCCTAGCCGGAAGGTGCACGTACAACCAGCACACAAATCCTTTTTAGTTTTAAAACACATCACAGGGCACAAAAACATCCTTAATGGCACAAATGTAAGTTACTGTTACCTTTGAATTGCTTTAATCCTCAAGATATAATTCAAACAAACATTTATGACAAAAAAGTTAGAAAAGGATAACGAATGGAAAGAAAAAGTTTTGGGAATGTAAAGAATTGCCCCCAACCAGACCTGGCATTAAAGTGCACTTTTTTAGGTTGATGTGAATATGTGATTAGTGATACCGTTGTCACTCGCAGTGGAAGAAAGCCAATGGCTGAAGTGACCTGACACAGTGCTCATGCCGTATGCTTTGGTGAAGTGATAGGGAAGCAAAATGTGAGTAACAGTTGAACAGACTAGTAGATGATGAGGGCTGAGCCAAAGCCCCCCTCTATAGATAGATAGATATAGAGATATATAGATAGATAGATAGATAGATAGATAGATAGATAGATAGATAGATAGATAGACGTATTTTCTTTTATTTTTATATTTTTTTATTATATGAGGATGTTGAAACCTAGAACATATGAAAATATTTACTTTTAATACAATTTGCATACTTTGAACTGCTCACCCATAGGCTCTATATCTGATAGAAGGAGATATGCAGAGTGCTTTGAGTTCTCAGCAGAACACCCAATACTTTGGCTCCAGTATAGATCTTACTACAAGTACCCTGGAGCAGGAGGATGTTAATTCGGCAATTCTATAGTTAACGGTACAGTGGGTCCCATTAATTCTTTGGGGCATAATTAACATGTATTACATGTTGAACATAAGGATTCCATAAGAAATGATCAGCAGACTGCAGAATTCCAGATCTGATCTCCTAGGTCAGTGGTTCTCAATCTTTTGGCCTCTGTGGGCCACCAGTGAATCATTACTGGGGTTCAGGGATCCCCCCAATGAATTATTATTTGAATGTGGGGACCTCTACTGGGTCATTATAGGAATCAAGGGATCCACGCCTAAGCAATTTCTGTGATTTGAACCTCAAAACAATACACAAAAATATGGACACAAGCATACATCACACAAATACACAAATAATAAAATATTATTTAATTGAAAAATAAATATAAAAAAGCAAACTTTTAATAGCAAGGTTAGAGATTTTCTAGATTCAGTTTTGGCTGCCCTTCATCGGTTTGATGCACTTTCACTGTTCCCAGTAATCAATCTGAGGATACCAGCTTAATTTTTATTCTCAAATTTCAAATTTCTTCACCTGTGCATAAAAGTTAGAAAATTTCATCTTTACAGTTTGCTTTTTTAATAACATACATCTTATAAATCGGTTAGAATTATTTATTTTTCTAGGCAGGCGTGAACCCCTTGAGTAGGTGTTGTGAGCCCACAGGTGACCCCGGATCGCAAGTTTAGGACCACTGCCCTAGGTAATTCCTCCTTCTCCACCACAGTTTCACCTAGAAATTTCAGCTGCTGAAACTATGAGATGAACATGAAATGTCTGCAGCTTCAGTTTCAGCCATGCTCTTACGGTGTAGTTCCATGCTGTCTCTGTACCAACCCAGAAAGGATGAAGTGGAGACACATATAAATGCCACCCTTGCACACTGATGATAGAGACAGATAACTGCAGATTCTTCACCTTTTGATTTCCCCCCGCACCAGAGTGGGTCCAGAGAATTTTGCTACACGTTGATAGGTGGTACCCTGGATGTAACTTCGGGGCCACTATATCTGTATCACATCCCTGCACTGACGTCAGTCCATTTCTTTCTGTGTCTTTCAACGCAGATCCAGAGCTCCACTGAACCCTGTCAGTGTGACAGAATTTATTCCCTCAAAACTTATCCAGGTTGCAAAGGACACGTCCAGTCCAAAAATCACAGGATTTAAACCTTGCAAGGACTGCAACCATCAGAACCCATGATGTATGTCTCTGGTGTCTCGGTTCCCGGTACATGTCGGCATCATGTGATTGCTGTGCGAAGGTGAACAAGAAGGCCACGACAACTCCAAAGTCAAACTCGCCATCAAAGAAGGCCCGGTCTCGATCAAAGTCGAAGGTGCTTTTGCATTCTCGAGCTTGGGGCCAATCCAGCAGCCCTTCATCATCAAAGTTCAGGAATTGAGGTAAGTCCAAAAAATCAAAGAAGCAAAAGAGGTTAAAGCATGGATCTCCATTGTCCCAGTACTCCAATCATTTGGAGTAACACAACTCCCCAGGTACCATCATGTCAGGTAGTCATTTTCCTTGTTTGGAATCGATTTTGCCAGTGATCCTGATGTGCCTCAATAGCTAGGTGAACAGAAATTGGCAGTAGACAAACTATTTGGTACCTCACTGAAACCCTCTTGAGCTCCTTTGGGCCCTAAGGACCTGTGAAGGCCACCAGTTGGGTTACCCCAGGCGGATCTGTCGACTGTGCCACTTAACTTTGCTTCGAGGATAGCCCATCACCGAGTCCGACTCTGTTGACTTCAGCTCCAGCACAACACCACCTCTTCTGCTGCGACTGATACCGCAAAGTTGTGCCTCAGCGCTGGCCCCAATGTTGCTGGAAGAAGATCCAATAGCTTTAATGGAACCCGAAGCTCTGACATCCCCACAGAGAAACACCTGTATTCCTACTCGGAAACCTTCCAACCTCATGCCCACTGTTACAATGGCGATGACAGTTATGATAAAGAAAACTAGGCCTGGACGAGGTTGACGGAGTTCCACTCTGCGGAATTCTGCAGAGTTGATCAAAAACTCTGAGGAATTCCGCAGGGGTGGAGTTCTGTGTGCAGCAGAGTGGCACCCTCTCCCGAATGTGCCCGATCTCAGAAGCACTAAGCAGAGTCGGTCTGGTTAACCAACTTGCCTACCACAAAACTGAGGACAGCTTTTTTAACTGAGGTGTTCAACCCAGGTCAAACAACAGTAAACCTCTAATTCCTTGAATCCCTCTCCGATGTCCTTGTGGACATAGCAGTCAACATCAGGTGGCAAGACAGCATAGACCTGCTCCTGGGCATCCATACTTCTTCCTTCGGTCAGCCGTGCAATGTCTCATCACACACAGAAGTGAAGCAATGAAGTACTCATTCATTCAGGCCTGGATACAATCGACTGTCTGGGTACAGCTGTCAGGACCAGTGTGGTGCTTCGGCACCATGTCTGGATTTACTCCAGGAGCTTCTCTTCTGATGTCCAACAATTCCTTGATGGACATACCCATCAACAGCTCTAGGCTGTTTGCAGCAAAGGTAGACTTGCACTCTAGACTTAGCTCTTTGGCAATTTTCCCTGCAAATTCGCTCCTTTCGAGGCTTCGGCAGGAGATGCCAGTAGGGCAATGTCAGTACAAGCCTCAGCAGTAACAGATTCCCTCAGTCCTTTTGAGGTAGATACCAGGGATCAAGATGACAGAGTCTAAACCACCAGGGGCAACATTCTACCTAAACCCCAGCTCTACCTCTACCTACTGCAAAACTGCTTTGTCACCCTCTGTAGCAAACGCTTGCCAGGTGGGTTGCCTCGTTACCTTTTACCTCCGCAGGATGAGGAGCATCATGTCTGACCAATGGGTACTCTAGATTGTGGAACATCCCACACAGCTCAGCACCAACTGGAGGACCATTTGTCCATACTTCAAGGAGAAGTTCAAGCTCTTTTGACCAAGGGATTCATTGAAAAGGTGCCGATACCAGAGATCAGGACTGGTTGTTACTCCTGTCATTTCTTGGTGCTGAAGAAGAATGGAGACCTTCGTCCCACCCTAGATGTGCTCCATCTGAACTTCTTCCTCCAGAACGACAAGTTCAAACTGCTGACCCTTGCCTACGTTTTGTCTGCCCTTGATTTTCAGGATGCTTATTTCCACATTCATAACTTGCAGTTCCACAGATGCTAACTGTGTTTCAGGTCGGCCAAAAGCATTTGTAGTGCTCTGAGCTCCCCTTTGGTCTTAGCAGTACACCTCAGGTGTTCATGAAGATGATGGTGATGGTTGTAGCTCATCTGTAGAGGTGGTCAATACCTCGACTGGCTACTGAAGGGGGGCTCGGCTCAGGCAGTGATAAGCCATCACCATATGATGACCGACCTGTTGAGGTTGTTTGGTTTTTCTATCAATTTGCCAAAGTCATACCTGAGCACTTCACAAGGGCTCCCGGTTATTGGAATTATCCTGGATATGGTGCTTTCCTGAGCCTTCCCTCCACCTCAACAAGTCCAGTGTATTTGGGCTATGATCCCAATGTTTCAATCCTTAACCTGGGTCTCAATGAGAGTGGTTCTGAGGCTTCTGGGCCACTTATCCTGCTGCATCCTGCTCATGGACCACAGACTCTGTAGTGGGATCTCAAGCATCAGTAGGCTCAGCACCAAGGAAACCCCTCTGCTTTTCCCAATGTTGAAGGAAACTGGGAAAAGGCCTGCAGTGGTGGCTGCTCAAACGCAATTGGACCTGTGGGTGACCCTTCACCCTCCCCCATTCCAGAACTGACGGTGGTGATGGATATATCGCGCTGGGTTGGGGAGTTAATCTGGGACAAGTGGAGATTAGATGACTTTGGCCTTCGGCGGAAACTTGTCTCCACATCAACCTGCTGGAGTTGTGAGTGATTTACTTAGCACTAAAGGGGTTCCTTCTGACCTGCCAGAAACGTTCTTATAAACAACACAACCGCCATGTGCTAGTGCAACAAACAGGGTGGAATGGGGTTGTGGGTCCTGTGCCAGGTAGCTCTATAGCTCTAAAAGTGGCTCAATGCTCAGGGTATTTCCCTAATTGCCCAGCACCAACTTTAAACATTAGAGCTGACAAACTCAGCTGTTATTGCTTAGCGGACCACAAATTCCAGTTATACTAGAAGATGACACAGAACATCTTCCAGCAATTGGAAAACCAAGGCATGATCTATTTGCCAAGGCAGTGACCATGCAGTGTCAACACTTTTGTATATTGGAGCTCTCAAGACAGTGCTCCTTTGACAATGCCTTCACTTTCAATTAATGCTCAAGATTCCTGTGTGCTTTTCCACCCCTACCCCTGCCAAGAGTACTGATTAAAATCAAGAAATACTGGAAGTAAGTCATCCTAGTGTCTCCGGACTGGGTGAGGAGATTGTGACATCCAGAGTTTCTGGCCATAAGCATTTGTCCTCCAAACCAACTGCCCCATCAGGATGACCTCCTATTGCAGCAGCAGGTTTGGGTCCTTCATAGGAGCCTATGTAACCTGCAACTTCAAGCATGGAGATTGAGCTGTGACAGTTGATGGCTTTTGATCTCCCTCCTGTGGTGGTTCGTGTTATTCTGACAGCCTGCAGTCCATCCACCAAAATAGTATATGCAGCCTGCTGAGAGAAGTTTGTTGTCTGGTGTTGACCTGCTAACTTCCAACCCTTGAAGGCCTACGTTCTGTGATATCTTACTGTTTTGTCTCTTTTTAGTGCAGCTAGGCCTTGCTGTGTGAATAGTTAAGAATTATCTTTCAGACGCTTCGGTCTTTTTACATTTGTAAGATTAGCCATCACTTTTCAAATCACCTATTGTGAAGCATTTCTTGAAAGTGCTCATCCACATGATCCCCCAGTACCTTTTGCGATGCTGCAGCGGGACAGTAGTTTGGTTCTCACTCACACGCACTCCCTTTGAACTGATATTCAACTGTCCCCTACTAGTATTGAACATCAAGACAGTGTTTGTTATCGCCATTATAGCTGCCAGGCAAGGGAGTGAATGTCCAGTAGCTTTGCACATTGTTTTTTCCCAGACAAATAGGTCTTCCAGATGAAAGCGGCATTCCTGCATAAGGTAGTTACACCCTTCCGCTTCAGGCAATCCATCACCTTGCCGTCTTTCTACAATCCATCTCACTCTTATAAGGAGGAGGAATGTCTACACCCTCTTAACCCTGCGAGGACCCTCAGTTTTTACACTGATTGGACAAGACACCATCATTTAGACGATCCACTGTTTGTTGACTTCTCTGGAGTGAAAAGTGGAAAACGATGCAAAAGAGAAACATCTACCAATGGATTGTCGTATGTAGTAAGATGTGCTATGGGCTAGCCAAAAAGCAGCACCCAGTAGGCTTTCATGCTCATTCCACCTGAGCGAAGGCTGCTAACACTGCAGTGACACAAGGTGTGGCAGTGTTGGATATCTGCCAGTGTGCTATGTGGGAGTACTCCACAGGTTCATAAAGCACTATTGTCTGGATAGCCAGGTCCAGCGGGATGGTCATTTCACTCAATCTATTCTGAAAGATTTTGTGGTTTGAGCCGTTCCACATACCTACCATGTGGGGAGGTAATGCTTTGGTATCTATTCACAAGGTGATTTATCTGTTATTAGAAGTTCCTATCAGTAAAACAACCTACTTATCTTTGGTAGCACCTTTTCTGGTAGAGACTCTACATGCAGATTCCTCGCTAAGCCAACCTCCCTCCTTTTGTGTGGAATATTGTGACTAAATTAGAATATTAAGAACTATGCATGAGACCTGTACTTTGTTTTAAAATGTGATAAAAAAACACTTTGGATGAAATGTACTAGTATTACAAGTAAAAAGGTTTTTTTGAAAGACAATTTGTATTTCAAGAAAAGAAAAAGCGAAAAGAGTGAAGGTGAATGAGTTAATTGATATGTAGTTAGTTGGTAATGGCTTCCCTCTGATGTGTATATATAGTGCAATTCAGGGTCTTCTCGGTTCTGCAGCAAGTCTAGATTATTTGAGCAATGATTCTGATATTTCAACCTCGGTCCTGGATCTGGGTGACAGCAGCATTGAGCTTCTTGGCCTCTTAGCCTCCTTAGCATTTTTCTGGTCGACTGTGCCAGGTAGCAGAGGCAGGATCTGCATTGGAATTTAAAATCCCAGTGGGCCCAGCACCATGGAAATCTGATGAATTCCATTCAGATTTTAGAAAGCATGCCAGCAATCAGCACTGGTTGCTTCTTGAGCTCAATTGCTCTATTGCTCCTGTGGCAGGTCCCTCTCCCTTATCCTCCCTGAGTTGATAGTTGTGACAGATGCTTTATCTGGGAAAGAGGCAATCATGAGTCTGGTTTCTGTGGAAGCCGGCTCCATATCAGTCTGCTGGAGCCACAAACCATTCGCTTGGTGTCGAAGACTTTCAACAGGGTAGGCTAATGTGAGTTCTCAAGGACAACACTACTGCTGTGTGGTACTGCAACAAGGAGGACAGTGTGCTGTCCTGGTTCCTGTAGCTAGAGGCTTGGTGCCTTTGGTGCATGCTAGAGCTTCAGGGCACATTCCTGATTGCGAACCACCTGTTAGCCAGAGTGGATGACCAAAGTCGCTGAAATCTGGTTGACCATGAATGGCAACTACATCCCAAAATGGGACAGGGCATCTTCTAACAGCAGGGAGACCTGGCTAGCACTTTTGATTACTGCGGAGAGCATGAGGTATCAAATGTTTTGCACGCAGGAGTTTTCATGAAGACATTCACTAGGAGATGCATTCTGACTAGAACGGAATATGGAACTCCTGCGTGACTTCCTGACCCTACCTCTCCTCCCCCGAGTTCTGAAGAAGATAAAGGACAACTGGGCCTTCATAGTGGATGCGAATTGGGTCAAGAGAGTGTGGTTCCAGGAACTTCTCAGCATAGGACAAATATATGGCCTTTGTGTAGTCCGCAAGACAAACGGCTTACAAGCTAAATTATCTGATGTGCTATTTTTCATTTTGTCTTTGGTCCAGTAAGGCCTTATAGGGAGCATGTGTAAAGTTTAATTGTCAGCCATTTTAGCCATTTTATGTTTACTAGTATAGCTGTCTTTTTTTCAAATGACATGCTGTGATGCAGTTTTATTAAAGGTTTGGCCCACATGTTTACTCCTAAACTTTTTTATGATGCCATATTGGGATCTTAATTTGCTCTTGAAGTTTCTCATGTGTACTCCCTTCCAGCCGATGCACAGCTGTTTATTGCATCTTTGTACCTTAAATAATGTCTTTCTCATTGTGATCACTTCAGATTGTTGCATGAGTGATCTTCGGTGACTGTTGGTGCAACCGCCTTACACCACCTTTTTTTACAGACAAACTGGTGCGGAGGGTTCAGTGGCCTTTTTTTTCTAAAGTTGTAACTCCTTTCATAGTTGAGCAATCCATCACTCTCTCACATTCTTTGCCTTGCCCATTCCCTTGGAAGAGGAGGACAGCTCTATTGATTGCATCGCAAAAGAGCTTTAAGCTTTTACATCGATCCTACCAAGGACCATTGGGTGGGCAATCAGCTTTTTGTGGGGTTCTTTGGGGCAAAGAAATGAAAGGCTGTGCAAAAGAGAACTCTGTTGAGATGGATAGTCCTCTGCATTAAAAACTGCTGTCCACTGGGCAAAAACAGTATCCTGGAGGACAGAGAGCCTATTTAACCAGTGCAAAGGCTACTACCAGTGTGTTGAGTGCCTGGCCTTAACATCTGCCATGCTCCCACAAGGGTGTTGGTGCACATGTACTGCATGGGCAGCCAAATTTGATGGGGAGACCATTTCACCCATTTTATCCTGCAGGACTCTTTGTTTAGAATCCTAAAGGTCAGTAACCTGCAGTTCGAAATATCCATGAGAAGAACAAGTTACTTACATTCGGTAACACTCTTTCTGGTGGATACTATATTTAATAGCAAATTCCTCACCATCCTCCGTCCTCCCAGTTCTGTGGAGTGGTCTGTTTTTGACATCTAAAAATGTCCTGAGTTAAGAATCTGAACACTGGTACGACATTTGTTTCATGCCCCATTTAAAGCAAGAAATTGAAGTCAGTGTGAAAGGGTGGCACTTATATGTGGCTCTGCTCCATCTTTTCTGGGGTGGTATGGAGCTGCACAGCTCCGCCTAGCAGCATGCAAGAACAATGCTAAAAGGTTTCTGGATTCAAACAATATGGCAACAATGATTTGAATTAGCCCCACATCTCTGAAAATATTTAAATATCAATACATGGTGCTCAAACACTATACCACATCTGTTGCCACCATGTGTAAGCTGGAATCAAAAACAAACCAGTTAATATCCAAAATAAGAAAAAATGGTGGAGCACTCAAAATCTCTATAAATCATTCATGTACTAGTCAATAAGACCATCTAGAAAGGGGAATTAGATCAAAGTATAAACAGAAAAAGCGGCATACACACATTAGAAAAATAACCGATTGGGTGTTATGTTGTATGTATCGTCGACAACTTTAATAATAAATTAACTATACATTCAAAATATAATGTTTGGAATGTCCTATCCATGTTACCATAAAAACACATAAAAAGCAATACCAAAATATGAATTCTTTCGGTACTGCAAAAAAAAATTAGGGGCATTTTTATACTCTGTTTGCGCAGAATGTGCGTCAAAAGTTTTGACGCACATTTGGCACAAACCTTGCCCCATATTTAAACTTTGACACCCGAGCCCGCGGACGACACAATTCCTCCGTGTGCGTCATTTGTGGGATGCAGGAAACTGCCTTGCGTTAATGACATGCAAGGTAGACGTTCCCGCCCCAAAAATGACTTTAAGGCCTGTGTGCCTTATTTATACCCTTGTATTATTTTGACGCACAGGAGGGGGCGGGCCTTAAAAAAAACGGCGCACAGCCTGATGTGCGCCGTTTTTTAACACCTGGGTGAGGGCAGGCGTTAAGGGACATGTGGGCTCACTTCCATGGTCTCTGACCATGAAAGGAGTCCAGAGGTGCCCTTCCCTGCCCCCAGGGACACCTCCTGCCACCCTCGCCCACCCCTGGAGGACACCCATGGATGGGGGGACCCATCCCAGGTAAGTACAGGTAAGTTGAGGTAAGTATATATTTTTTTTTTAAGTGGCCTAGGGGGGCCTAATTTGGGTCCCCCTACATGCCACTGTGCCCAATGGCCATGCCCAGGGGGACAGAAGTCCCCTGGGAATGGCCATTTGGAAAGGGGGCATGACTCCTGTCTTTGCCAAGACATGAGCCATTTCAGTGGGGGTTGTGCATCAAAAGATGGCACAAGTCCGGTTTGAGGCATGATTTTTGCCTCAAACCTGACCTGCACCATTTTTTGACGCACAACCCCCATTTTCCCCTACGCCGGCGCTGCCTGGTTTGAGTCATTTTTTTTTACACTGACCAGTCCACAGCGCCAGCTAACGGCATTCCTTAAATAAGGCGCCTGCATGGCGCATAGGAATGGCGTTAGCTGGCGGTAAAATTTTTGACGCACAACAGCACTGGTGCTGGTTTGCGTCAAAAAGTATAAATATATGCCTTAGTGTCCATTACTATGAATATCCACTTAGTAGTTAGAGTTCATTCTTTGTAAATCTTCAAACATTTAAGGTAATCTTCCACCCATGTAGTGTTATAGCCAAGAGTCCATTTGACAGTTGGGCCCTGATCTTCAATCTTTATGAGTCTTCAACCACTCGAAGTGAGTTTCAGTCCATACAATGTTTTTGCTGACACGTGTTTCGTCCCGTTCTGGGACTTTATCAAGTCTGACAAAATATTGATATCAAACGAGAAGAAAATATTTTATCATATATTGCACATGTCAATTGGTTCAAAAAATGTTTTTTTCCAATACCCAATTAGTATGTGATAGACTGACAACTATACAAATTACCTGTTGATCAAATATCCTGTGATATTCTTTTGTGCAAACTCACAATGTCAAAGATATGTGACAGTGATTACCATAGAGAAAGATACAATCCAACATCCAATGATTTAGAAAAACAAATATACGAACAAGAAAACCCATAGTGATTACTTAGTGTATAGAACATGCTTTGCCATTATTAGTATCTAAAAGACGGAAAATCGAAAGCAAAAAGTACCCATAAAGTCCCATATGGTGAGGTTTCTGGCAGGAGGGCCTAATATAGTAACTAAGCGTGCAGGTCAAACAGTAGATTAGTGGATCATTATACTCTGTCTACTATTGCCATATTTTCCCATTCCTGTTACTTCTGTTACCTGTTGCTACCTGTTGTGGGCCATCTGTTGCCATTTCCATCTGCCATCCTTTACAGTCTTGGCTTCTACAGTTTTGGTTGGTGTGGGTGGAGGCGACAGCTGGAAGACCATGCGGAGGAGGTAAATGGATGACTGACACTGATGTTAGTGGGCTGTTGTGCTGGTTGGTTGGTCGCCCTATATTGGCCTTGTTACTGGTTTTGCTGGTCTTGTCACAGGCCCTGTGACTATCATCATTGCCACGTTGGCTATGTTTGGGGGGTACGCACTGACATTGCCTTCCTGTAGCCTGTAGGCCTTGTTGTTTCTGGCTTGTAGTTTTCTAGCTTGTCATTAAAGGGAAGAGGCTTTGTAGCTTTTGAAAAACGCCTTTCACCATCACCGCGAGGAAATTCAGTGGGAATGGTTAAACAAAAGTTATTGGGAGACAAGGGTGACAAGGGGGAGAAGGAAACCCTATCCAAGAGGCCGCATGTCACTACTCTGGATTCTTTTTTGGTGCGTGATGTTAAGGTTATTGATAATGAGATCACACTGGCAGAACGTAGTCTATTGATGGAGATGGGAGGGTTTATCACGTTACCCATAGAACCCCTCAGCACTCCAGAGACCCCCCTCAATGGTAACAATGGTAACAAAAATGGCCACGTGGCTGAGGTGGCTGAGGCGGAGGCTGCCTCACAAGATTTTCAGGCTTCCCAGTTATCGCCTCAATCATTAATCACTAGTGTGGATGGTCCTCTGTAAAAAAAAAAGAAATCTAAGCATACAAGCCAAAAAAGTGCATTAAGTACTAGAGCTATTAGGAGTACAAATGCTCAAAGCACCATGATTGATACCCCCCGTTACCCTTGCATCAAAATGTGCCTTAGATTTCCACTTTGGAAATTCCTGGTCACACACCGCAATTGGTCATGGATTTGGCTTCTATTCTTAGCAAATTTGAGCTTTTGGTAACAGCAAGCATTTCACCAATATTGGCCAGACTTATCAAATTGGAGGACACTGAGTTAGTGCTTCGGAATTCATTGGATAGCTTACAATTATGGGGGACTAAACATCAGGGTATAGAGGGGAAGGATGGCCCAGAAGAGGGTAGCTCTCAGGCAGGACATTCATCTTTTCACTCCAGCAACATTATTTCCCCTCCCATTAACAAGAGGGGTACTGATGCTGGGAGAGGAGACTCTCGGGTTGAAGGTACTGTAAGGGGCCGTAACGCTGCAACTGGCGGTCTGGCAGAGTGTCGTCAGTCTAAAGCCTCCACTAGGGGTTCCATCTCTATAACCAATGAATCAACCATAAAATCCACAAGTCAGTACCCCTACCTCAATCAGGTTACTTTGTATCTTCCTCTGACTGCTGCCCCTATGTGGCAATTATAACTAATGTTCCTTGATTGAGTGCTAATAATGAGGAGTTGAGAGGCCAACTGAAGAACAAAGTTTGCCATTGGTTATCACGGAATACTGATTTTAAGAATACTGATTTTCAGGACATTTTGTTTGTTAGAAAGGTTGGTTGGATTGGCCCATGCATTTTACTGGTGACTGTATTGAGGTGAATTGTAGATACACTAAACTTGCTGAACAACTGATTAGTTATGGTCCCGAACTTCATTGCGAGAGTATGGGGATTGGCTTAGGCTTTGTTGCCTTAGGATATTTTTATAAATATCTTATCCCCTCTTGCCCGATAGTTCAAACTGGAGATATTTCTGCCCGGAGCAGGTCTATGAAACCACCCAGATCCACAATTACAATTCATAATAGGTTCCAGCCAATCACGGACCCTGATAGCTTAGATTGCTGCACAATGAGTCATACCAAATATCATGTGCGGTCCAAGTTGAGTTCTCCAATGTAAAAATGTTGGGGATAAACTTACAACCAATTAAGGAGTTATTCAGTTGGAGAACCAACCACAGGCCCTATCATGTTTAGAGGGTAGTTGTAGATTAGTTGGTAATATGATTGCAGAGAGACTCTTAATGCAATGTATAGTCCACAACACTAGCGATATAAAGCTGATTAAGGCAGATGATCAATATCTTAAAGTAATCTCCTGGATTTTCAGTGTTGGTTTCACAAATTTTAGTATTCCAGCTAAACCATCACCAGCAGGGCACCCAGCAGAAGGTTTACTAATTTGAGTAAAGACAAGCTTGGCCTTCAAAATACATAGGTTAAACATTGACTCAGCAGATGTCGTGAGGCTAGATGTTGAATCACTGGGAGGAACGTTTGCAGTTAGGCTGGTGACATCTATAATCATTTTGATAGTTTGAATCAGGCCTTTACACACTTCTGACCCTGGCTTATTTCTTGGATGGTATGGAGAGAGATCATTATCTCATCTTAGCAGGAGATTTTAATGTGTCATATGAGCTGATGGATTTTTTACAAGACCTTGTCCATGAGGAAGAGGTAGCAAGGGACATACAAAAACTGCAGATTGCCCCACTTAGGAGATGTCCGAAGGATGCCCAGTAAGTTATGTCCCTAACTTTAGCGTATGGCTTACATGTTAGTAATGGGTGAACGACTTCAGACCTGGATGCATTCTCCACCTTTAAAAGGGCAAACACTTAGGGGCTCATTCCGAGTTCGGCGGGCGGCGGGCGCTGCCCACCGGGCGGAAACCGCCCAAAGACCGCACCGCGGTCAAATGACCGTGGGGGTCATTTTGACTTTCCCGCTGGGCCGGCAGGCGAACTCCAGAAGATCGCCTGCCGGCCCAGCGGGGAAGCCCCTGCAACGAGGAAGCCGGCTCCGAATGGAGCCGGCGGAGTTGCAGGGGTGCGACAGGTGCAGTAGCACCCGTCGCGATTTGCAGACAGTGAAAATCATGGTGGGGCCCTGTTAGGGGGCCCCTGCACTGCCCATGCCAGTGGCATGGGCAGTGCAGGGGCCCCACGACACCCGTTCCCGCCATCCTGTTCCTGGCGGGTTTTACCGCCAGGAACAGGCTGGCGGGAAGGGGGTCGGAATCCCCATGGCGGCGCTGCAAGCAGCGCCGCCATGGAGGATTCCCTGGGCCAGGGGAAAACCGCAGGGAAACCGCCGGTTCCCCTTTTCTGACCGCAGCTTTACCGCCGCGGTCAGAATAGCCCTGGAAGCACCGCCAGCCTGTTGGCGGTGCTTCCGTTGCCCTCCACCCTGGCGGTTTCAAACCGCCAGGGTCGGAATGAGGGCCTTAGTCTAGGATAGGCTATATTATGGAAGATCTGGATTTATGGTCATAGGTACATGACATAAAAGTTGTAGATAGATATAATAGCAATCACAATGCCTTGGTCATAAGAATTAGTTGATATCCCCTTTCTGACTAACTGTTGTGCTATTACGGATATTCGTATTGTTTCTTCTAATTAGGAAAGAAGGACAAAATGGTATTTTGTAGAATCCAATAGGGAGTCATTAGTAGGTATCCACGAAGAAGGTTTCTTAACTCTATTCAGTTTCAAGAATATTGAGTCAGATAACTTGTCTATTTTGAATAATTTTACTAATTTACTTACCTCTATTAGGGGTCATTTTTGTAGACAATATTTTAATGTCATAGCCAGGCGGAGAGATACACCATGGTGTAACTGAAATTGCAAGCTAGCAAGACCAGCCCTGATCTCAGCTGTGAAGAGCGGTAATAGCATAGCAATAGCAGAGAACAGGAGGGCTTACAATAGAACTCAATTGCACACCAGGAAAAGTAGGAAGGAGGACAACTAGCGTGAACTAGCAAGCACATCAAAATTGAAAGACAGACAGTTATTCTGGCATTTGTTGTCCAAAGGGGTATCGTATACTATCAAGGAAGAGGACTTTTTTTTATACAACCTCATGTATGGAAACAGCACTTCTCCATATTATATTCTGTGGGGAAGGGTAAATAAGAGTAGACGCTAAGAAGGAAGTACAGTATAAACCTTTAGACTCAGAGGGAGGGGAAATTGTTAGTTTTATGGTGGTTGAAACTATAATTGCTATTGATAGTAAGAAAAGGGGTAGAGCACCATGGCTTGATAGAATCCCCGGGGGCCTTTATAGTTCAGAGACGACTATTTGGGGCTACATACTCAATGTAGTTTTTAACACTATTGCCTGGAGTGGAGAAATAACAGACATGGAAGTGCGCTGAAATATTCCCTATTTATAAGAAAGTGGATAAAGGGAATCCTGCAAATTATAGACCAATCAGCCTGATGGATACTGTGCAGAAAGTATTCTGCAAACTAAGTATGACACAGATGCAAACGTGGATGGAGGATAATAGGGTGCTATCCCATTTGCAAGCTAGCTTCAGGGCACCTACTAGTACCCTAGATCAGCTGTTACACTTTTTATTGATTGGAAACTGTTGTAATTGGTAAGGAGCACCTTTACATTGTGCTTGTGGACCTCAAATCTGCTTTTGATTTAATACAGTGGAACAAATTGTGGGTTGCTTTGAGTGATGCTGGGATGTCCCCGGATCTGTTGCAACGTATTGCTTCTAGAGAGGTTCACCAAGGCTTTGTCCTAGCCCCAACATTATTTACATTATATATAAATGGGATAGTTCATAGACTTCATGACAGCGGAGGTGATCCCCCTAAATTATGGGGTCGTACAATACCAGCACTTCTCTTTGCTTTGCTGTTAATTTCAAAAACACCAATGGGCATGCAGAATATATTACATAAGTTTGCCACCATATCTGACAATTTTGGTTTGGAGATCAACTGCTCTAAAGCAACATTTATAACCTTTCGGCCTCACTGATCATTCATGGGGAAGTTGAGGTTTGGGATCAAAGATTCTTGAGCAGGTTAAGGTGTTTCATTACTTAGGGGTTAGATTGTCTAGCAATGTGTCATGGTCTGCCCAGTTGCAAAAAAGTGAAATGTCATTAAAGCATGAAGAGACAGCGATTGTTAAAAAGTTAAAACGGTCTGTCTTTCTCCCCATTTCCCCAGTTCTTGAAATCTATCAAGGTAAGGGGCTGAATGCAGCTTTATATGGTGCTGAACTGTGGTGCCGGGAACAGGCAAAGGGATTAGAGCTGGTTGAGAATAAATTCATAAGATCTATTTTGAATTTACCATTAAGTACACTGCTGGTCCTGGTATGCCTTGATCTTGGACTGAGAAGCATTTGAGCATTCATTGATGTCTTAAAAGCCATAGGGCCAGATGTAGGAAATTCCTGAATTGCGACTCGCAAATTGCGAGTCAGAGAGACTCACAATTTGCGAGTTGCAATTCAGGATGCAGGATGGTGTCCCTGACCCGCTAAGCCCACCTCCATAATATTGCGACTCGCAATTAGGAAGGGGAACGCCCCTTCCTAATTGCGACTCCTGTCCCGTTTTGCGAGTCGGTAACCAGGTTACTGATTCGCAAAATGGGAATTGGGCATCACGATGTAGGTTTTGCAAGTCGCAAACAGTGAAATTTGCTATTTGCAACGTGCAAAACCTTTCCTACATCTGGCCCCTAGTGTTTTGGGTGAGAATTTGGACAGGCAAGTCACAAATCCCTGTCAAAGCTGCTGTTGTCGAGGCGCAGGCATTAGATATGGTGTCAGGGCTTATCCCCTGGTTCAAGAATTTTAAACATAGGCTGTATACATTAAATTTGAGGGACTGTGGGAGGATCCAGAGTCCATGACCAAGGACACAGTTTCATTGTTAAAGGTGAGATTCTGGGACTTCACTCAGGGCTCTATTTTTAATTCTTTGGCACTTGGCACTTTAACTAGACAGTTTCTGGATATTAAATGGACTTTCTTTCTGGAGGCTTTCATGGATCAGGTAGAACGGCCATTTACATGTGCACTTTACTAACAATTCAGGTATGGGAATTTGCCTGTGAATTTAAGTAATAGCAAATGAAAGCAGTCTACCATATCTTCGACTTGCCCAGTCTGTAATCTCTGTCCTGAATCTGTAGAGCAGTTTATGTTTTTTTTCCCTGTATATGTGAAGACCAGAAGAAAATGGATAGTTCCAGCCTGCCGATTAATGTGTATTTCACGAGCATTTTAAGATCAGATAATATGGAACGGCTTGTGTTTTCTGTTACAAGGTATGTTCTATTTGCGTGTTGGATTAGGAACAAAATATTAGCCCAGAATTAGTACTATCTATATTTGGTTATGGTGTAGCTCTGATTGTCTTCGTGGATGTCATTTTATGTCGTATTGTTGTTTCTTTATACCGACTGCTGGAAATGTACCCTGTGTTCTTCTTATTTTTTTAATGTATTTATGTATTTTATGTAAACAATCATATATTGATTGGATAAATCACTTATTGATAAGCTGTGTGGGTTTGTTTCCCCTACATTGCATTTAGGAGTGAGGCTCTGAATAGTTCCAGCCCAGGATACTCCAACAAAAGGAGGCCTGATGCCCCTTAACTTCGGCCTTTGTGAAGGGCCCAGCTGGAATCTGATAAGCCCCTTCCCCGCCTGCATGTGGCTGCTCGGAACGAAAGCAGACAATGTGCAGGCACTGCTCAATGTGTCCCGGTGCCTGAAAATTACACCGGGACAAGTCCAGCATATTTCTGTGGGGCCCTGCTTCTTGGCAGGGTAGGAAAAGTCCACACTGTGAAAAGAGTGGGTAGACACCTGTCTACCGGCGTGTACCCTCGACTTGTGCCCTGGGTGTATGGTGACACCGACCATACTCTTAACTTGTCTTTTTTGGAGGTAAGCCTACCATTTTGTGCCATTCGCTATCAGGGTTAAATCACAGTTATTTCAGATAAGCCACAAATGCCGTGCAGAAGGACAAGGGTTGTGTTCTTATCTTGATTTTGTCGACCTGCCTAGGGATGAACTTGAAGTGAAAAGCAGTGAGTGATAGGGTGCATAAGCATAAGAAAGATGGCTGTAATGAAAGCTGTCAAGCGAGCAGTCATTCGAGTGTATGTGCAAGCGGTCATTCCGGGGCAGTAACAGAGACCCCTGCAGCCCCAAAGAAGCAGGTGGGACCTGACCCACCAGGCTCTTTAATTACATTTCAATCTAGTAGCACTTAGCTGAGTAGTTCAATAATTGACAACTTTCCCTGTGGTCAGGTGCATGTAGACACAGAAGAATAGGACGTAACGTTGATGTATCCATGAGTAAGGCTGTTGCCGAAACGCGTTGGATTTGTGTGCTGAAATAAATTGATTTGCACCTTGGAGGTGTTCTGGGTCTCCTGTTATTTGAAGGAGTGTTGGAAGATTTATTAGGGCCTCTTGGAGCCCACCCAGGACCGCTGTGTGGAGTTCCTGCATTCCGAGACTTTTGTGTGTGATATATATATATATATATATAGATATATAGATATATATATATATTATATAGAACTGGAGTTATTCCCGTATATATATATATATATATATATATATATATATATATATATATATACAGGATTATCAAAGGAACAAATCCATTTCTTTGGGTAATACAGCCAGCCATCATGATATGTGCAAAAAACATCTATTGTATATGGTTTTTAGCATCAGCCACAACACAGGAGTATCTCACAATAGAAGCTTCGAAAACCAATGAGTTTACTATATGAGAAGTCCTCTGACGGTGACAGGGATGCAACCACTGTGTCTCATTTATGCCCAATAGTGTAGGTGTAAATTATTGAAAATGCTGTGGAGCAAAATATAGTTTAGATTGAATATGATTCAGGAGAAGAAGGCAGGGAAGAGAGTGTTTGAAAGATATAGACTTAGGGACAGATTTAAGAGCCCCTTGCGCCATCTAATGGTACATTAGAGACATTTGTTTACGCTAATGTGGTGTTAGATGGCCAAAACCGCTGCACCAGATTTACAAAGTGGCTCAATGCATGTATTGTGCCACTTTGTAACCCTTTGTGCTACATCATGCAAGCACCAAGCATAATGTATGGAAAGAGGGCATTCCCCTGTTCGGGGGCTGAAAAAATGGTGATAGGAAATCAAAGAGATTTCTTTGCATCATTTGTTTTGGCACTTTTAACTCCTGCTCAGATCATATATTGCAGCTGAATGTAAAGCTTTTCGCTAAAGCTTTATGCTATGTCACAGCTGCTGTATCAGGATACAAAATAATAAAACATTCTGGTTTATTTCAAGAAGTAGTGGAGTTGAGCTTCCTGTGTGCACGCAGGCTGAAGGTCAGCTGTAACTGTCACTGTAATTCCAACCCAAGAAATAACATTTTGCGGAACATTACAACCTAATGTCCCCAGTATAGAATACACTGCACACAGTCACAATACAATGCTGCTTCCAGGTAAATGCTACAACTTGAGAAACTCATTAGAGTTGTGTACATATGAATTGCACACCATTATCAGAGACCAAGCTTTCAGGGAAACCCTCTTGTATGAAGACCCTTTGAGAAAATCCTCAACCACTCT
Source organism: Pleurodeles waltl (assembly GCF_031143425.1). Taxonomy (NCBI): domain Eukaryota; kingdom Metazoa; phylum Chordata; class Amphibia; order Caudata; family Salamandridae; genus Pleurodeles; species Pleurodeles waltl. The sequence continues at coordinate 334,687,283 of NC_090443.1, forward strand.
GTAAGTCACTTAACTGAATCTGACTTCAGGCCATTCACAGCAATAGTCCCCAAGTACTAAAGCAAACCAGAACTAGATTGGTGAGGAATTGAAGATTCCAACAAGATTAATCTTCACCATTTCCTATGGTCCCTTATGAGCACTTTTCATTGAAAATTTTTACAAATGGCTGACGACCAGGAGCTCATTTCTTTCTTTGGGCCAAAACGTTTCAGTAAAACACATCTTGTTCTTCAAAACTTCATCCATTACTTTGTATTGTTTCACACCACACTTTCTCAGAGAAGGACCTCACATTAACATCTATTGCAGCAAAAATGCAGCTGTCCAAGTCATCATCATCTCTTCTTTTCCACAAGACTCATCACAAATGTGGAAGTATGAAAAATAGTCCACATGGGCATTCTTTCCACACAGTGTCAAAGTTGAATTGAAGAAGCTTAGTTGGCAGACTGGCAATCTTAGAAGTGCACTCTTTCACAATCCTGCCACAGAGAACACAAAGAAGAGGTTTATGAACAGTTTGTATCACAAATTTATATCCCCACAGATAGTTCAGAAATTTCTGACTAGCCCACTAGCAGGCCAAGATCTCTATCTTGATCTCAGAGTAATGCAACTCCACACTTCTCAAAACTTGTGAGGTACACTGTTAGACTTGGTATCCTTGCATGGTCTCCCCTATCTTTTTGCCTCTATTTCCCAGGTTGTTTCTTTGGACAGGACTCTGTTTTTGCTGTTTTGTTTCCTATGGACACTTTACCACTGCTGACCAGTGCTAAAGTGTGAATGTTCCCTGTATAAATTCTATGTGTAAGTTGGCTTAGCCCTTGTTGGCATAGTTGATTTTCTAGTAAGTCCCTAGTAAAGTGCACGAGAGGTGCCCAGGGCCTGTAAATCAAATGCTACTAGTGGGCCTCCAGCACTGGTTGTGCCACCTACATTAGTATCCCTGTAAACATGTCTCCGACCTGCCACTGAAGTGTCTGTGTGTGCAGGTTAACCTGCCAACTCGAGTTGGCAATTGTTCCCACTTGCCAGGCCTATACCTTCCCTTGGTATACATGTAAGGCACTCCTACGGTAGGCCCTAGGGAGCCCCATGGGCAGGGTGCAGTGTATGTTAAAGGTGGGACATGTACTGGTGTGTTTTAAATGTCCTAACAGTGAAATACTGCTAAATTTGGTTTCACTGTTGCAAGGCCTATCTCTCTGATAGGTTAACATGGGGGCTGCCTTTAAATATCATTAAAGTGCAGATTCCATTTGGGAGCAGATACAAATTTGGAGTTTAGGCTCTCTGAACTCACAATTTAATAATACATTTTTTAGTGGAGTTGGTTTTAGATTGTGTGTTTGAAAATGCCACTTTAGAAAGTAGGCATTTTCTTGCTTAAACCACTCTGTGACTCTGTCTGGTTGTGGATTCCCTGTCTGGGTCACTTTGACAGTTGGGCTGTTTGCACCTCTTCTCTAGACAGTGACATAAAGGGAGCTGGGGTGTAGCCTGCATATACTGATGGTCATTCTGGGCTGGAGGGGAGGGGAGAAGTGGTCACTCACACCTGAAAGGGCTGTGCCTGCCCTCACACAATGCAGTCTCCAACCCCCTGGTGTGTGTCTGGGGCCTGGCCTGGGCAAGGCAGGATCTTGAAAACAACAGAGACTTCTCTTTGAAGTAGGCCTACTTCAAAAACAGAAAGGGTTATAAGAAGAGGACCCAAAACCCCTGAAAATCAGATAACTTCTGGAACCAAGAGGTACCTCTGCCCGGGAGAAGAGTTGGAGAAGCTGGAGGAGGAGTACTGCCCCTTTGCATGTGATTGTGCTATGCTGGGTTGACCTGCAGTAGCTGCTTCTGCCTGAGAGAGGGCAAAGACTGACTTTTGTGTGACTCCAAGGGCTTTAACTGAGCTTGCCTTCGGTTGTTGGAAGTCTCAGGGACAACAAGGTACTGGGGCTTTCTGCTGAGAGTCCTGCCTGCCAAGTGGTGCCCTAACCTGTCTCTAGGCCCTTGAAAGGTGCAGCTGGTGGAAAAAGACAGAAATCCACACAAAGACCGCTGTGTGGGCAAACGTTCGACACATCACCTGCCCCATGGCTGATAAATGACGTTCCGCCGGCCTCCCAGCTAAAATCGATGCTCTACCTGCATCGCAGCTGGGAGATCAATGCAACGCGGCTGGAGAAATGATGCGCAACCCCCGCAATGGCTGCTGTTAACGACGCAAGCCCCCACTCAGCGTGGTTTCTTGGAAAGTACCATCTTGCCTGGCATGTTACCCCCATATTTCACTGTATATATGTTGTTTTAGTTGTATGTGTCACTGGGACCCTGCCAACCAGGGCCCCAGTGCTCATAAGTGTGCCCTGTATGTGTTACCTGTGTTATGACTAACTGTCTCACTGAGGCTCTGCTAATCAGAACCTCAGTGGTTATGCTCTCTCATTTCTTTCCAAATTGTCACTAACAGGCTAGTGACTAATTTTACCAATTTAAATTGGCACACTGGAACACCCTTATAATTCCCTAGTATATGGTACTGAGGTACCCAGGCTATTGGGGTTCCAGGAGATCCCTATGGGCTGCAGCATTTCTTTTGCCACCCATAGGGAGCTCTGCCAATTCTTACACAGGCCTGCCACTGCAGCCTGAGTGAAATAACGTCCACGTTATTTCACAGCCATTTTACACTGCACTTAAGTAACTTATAAGTCACCTATATGTCTAACCTTTACCTGGTAAAGGTTGGGTGCTAAATTACTTAGTGTGTGGGCACCCTGGCACTAGCCAAGGTGCCCCCACATTGTTCAGGGCCAATTCCCCGGACTTTGTGAGTGCGGGGACACCATTACACACGTGCACTACATATAGGTCACTACCTATGTGTAGCTTCACAATGGTAACTCCGAATATGGCCATGTAACATGTCTATGATCATGGAATAGCCCCCTCTATGCCATCCTGGCATTGTTGGCACAATCCCATGATCCCACGGGTCTCTAGCACAGACCCGGGTACTGCCAAACTGCCTTTCTCGGGGTTTCACTGCAGCTGCTGCTGCTGCCAACCCCTCAGACAGGTTTCTGCCCTCCTGGGGTCCAGCCAGGCTTGGCCCAGGAAGGCAGAACAAAGGACTTCCTCAGAGAGAGGGTGTTACACCCTCTCCCTTTGGAATAAGGTGTCAGGGCTGGGGAGGAGTAGCCTCCCCCAGCCTCTGGAAATGCTGTGATGGGCACAGATGGTGCCCATCTCTGCATAAGCCAGTCTACACCGGTTCAGGGATCCCTCAGCCCTGCTCTGGCGCGAAACTGGACAAAGGAAAGGGGAGTGACCACTCCCCTGACCTGCACCTCCCCTGGGAGGTGCCCAGAGCTCCTCCAGTGTGCTCCAGACCTCTGCCATCTTGGAAACAGAGGTGCTGCTGGCACACTGGACTGCTCTGAGTGGCCAGGGCCAGCAGGTGACGTCAGAGACTCCTTCTGATAGGCTCCTTCAGGTGTTGCTAGCCTAACCTCTCTCCTAAGTAGCCAAACCCTCTTTTCTGGCTATTTAGGGTCTCTGCTTTGGGGAATTCCTTAGATAACGAATGCAAGAGCTCATCAGAGTTCCTCTGCATCTCTCTCTTCACCTTCTGCCAAGGAATCGACTGCTGACCGCGCTGGAAGCCTGCAAAACTGCAACAAAGTAGCAACGACGACTACTGCAACACTGTAACGCTGATCCAGCCGCCTTCTCGACTGTTTTCCTGGTGATGCAAGCTGTGGGGGTAGTCTGCCTCCTCTCTGCACTAGAAGCTCTGAAGAAATCTCCTGTGGGTCGATGGAATCTTCCCCCAGCAACCGCAGGCACCAAAGAACTGCATCACCATTCCTCTGGGTCTCCTCTCAGCACGACGAGAGAGGTCCCTTGAACTCAGCAACTCTGTCCAAGTGACTCCCACAGTCCAGTGACTCTTCAGTCCAAGTTTGGTGGAGGTAAGTCCTTGCCTCCCCACGCCAGACTGCATTGCTGGGAACCGCGTGTTTTGCAGCTACTCCGGCTCCTGTGCACTCCACGAAGATTTCCTTTGTGCACAGCCAAGCCTGGGTCCACAGCACTCTAATCTGCATTGCACGACCTCCTGAGTTGTCCTCCGGCGGCGTGGGACTCTCTTGTGCAACACCGGGTGAGCACCATTTCACTCCACTTTGTAGTGCCTGTTCCGGCACTTCTGCGGGTGATGCCTGCTTCTGAGAGGGCTCCTTGTCTTGCTGGGCACCCACTCTGTCCCCTGACGCAATTGGCGACATCCTGGTCCCTCCTGGGCCACAGCAGCATCCAAAAACCCTAACCGCAAGCTTTGCAGCTAGCAAGGCTTGTTTGCGGTCTTTCTGCGGGAAAATACTTCTGCACGACTCATCACGACGTGGGACTTCCATCCTCCAAAGGGAAAGTTTCTAGCCCTTGTCGTTCGTGCAGAATCCTCACCTTCTACTGTCCAGTAGCAGCTTCTTTGCACCCACAGCTGGCATTTCCTGGGCATCTGCCCACTCTTGACTTGATCGTAACTTTTGGACTTGGTCCCCTTGTTCCACAGGTACCCTCGTCTGGAAATCCATCATTGTTGCATTGCTGGTTTTGGTCTTTCCTGCAGAATTCCCCTATCACGACTTCTGTGCTCTCTGGGTAACTTTAGTGCACTTTGCACTCACTTTTCAGGGTCTTGGGGTGGGCTATTTTTCTAACCCTCACTGTTTTCTTACAGTCCCAGCGACCCTCTACAAGGTCACATAGGTTTGGGGTCCATTTGTGGTTCGCATTCCCTTTTTGGAGTATATGGTTTGTGTTGCCCCTATCCCTATGTGTCCCCATTGCATCCTATTGTAACTATACATTGTTTGCACTGTTTTCTATGACTATACTGCATATTTTTGGTATTGTGTACATATATCTTATGTATATTTGCTATCCTCATACTGAGGGTACTCACTGAGATACTTTTGGCATATTGTCATAAAAATAAAGTACCTTTATTTTTAGTATATCTGTGTATTGTGTTTTCTTATGATATTGTGCATATGACACTAGTGGTACTGTAGGAGCTTCACTCGTCTCCTAATTCAGCCTAAGCTGCTCTGCTAAGCTACCTTTTCTATCAGCCTAAGCTGCTAGACACCCCTATACACCAATAAGGAATACCTGGGCCTGGTGCAAGGTGTAAGTACCCCTTGGTACTCACTACAAGCCAGTCCAGCCTCCTACACTTGACACCATGCAACCGGATTTCAATGCAACATTGCTGGGTGCGGAAAATGAATGCAAAGCCTGTCTGGACCCGAGGTGCCCATCCAGGATCGATGCATCACTCTCTTGTGGAAGAGAAGAAATGACACACGCTGACCAGAGGAGGAACAACGCACGGTCTCACTTGAGAGTGAGAAATCAACGCATCACTGGCCTTTTTCGATACACACTCGTCTGTGCGGCTTTATTTTGACGGTACCCAGGTACTTTTGTGCAATAAAAGCTTTCTCACTGTTTTCTAAGGATTAAGGGCCAGATGTACAAAGCTTTTTGCACGTCGCAAACAGCGAATTTCGCTGTTTGTGACGTGCAAAAAGCACTTTGCAATGCACAAACCTCGTTTTGCGATTCGGTAACCTGGTTAACGAATCGCAAAACGGGTTTGCGAGTCGCAATTAGGAAGGGGTGTTCCCTTCCTAATTGCGAGTGGCAGTGAAATGCAGGATTGCTTTGGGGCCGCGAATGCGGTCGCAAACCAATCGCAGTTTGCACCCTTTTGAAATGGGTGGTAACCCATTCGCAAAAGGGAAGGGGTCCCCATGGGACTCCTTCCCCGTGGAGAATGGCACTGCAAACATTTCTCAGAGCAGGCAGTGGTCCTATGGACTACTGCCTGCTCTGAAAAAATGAAACAAAAACGTTTCATTTTTCGTTTTTGTAATGCATCTCGTTTTCCTTTTTAAGGAAAACGGGCTGTATTACAAAAAAAAAAAAAACTGCTTTATTGAAAAAGCAGTCACAGCCACAGTGGTCTGCTGTCTTCAGCAGGCCACCATCCCTGTGAGGGCCGCCATTCGCAAGGGGGTCGCAAATTGCAACCCACCTCATGAATATTCATGAGGTGGGCCTTCGCGACCCCCTTGAGAATCGCAGATGGTGTCAGGGACACCATCCAACATTCCGAATTGTGACTCGCAAATTGCGAGTTGCTCTGACTCGCAGTTTGCAGGTCACAATTCGGAATCTTCCTACATCTGGCCCTAGGACTCTCATTCTTTTTAAAGTTCATATCTTGACTTGTGTATGTTAGATTTTTGTTGTTTTGGTCTTGTTTTGTTTAGATACATATTACCTATTCTTCTAAACATGTGTTGTGTCATTTTGTAGTGTTTTCACTGGGCTAATGTGTGTGTTAGTTCAAATACTTCACACATTGCTTCTGAAGTTAAGCCTGCCTGCTTGTGCCAAGCTACCGAAGAGGTGAGCGGGGGTTAACTGAGGGTGATTCTCCTTTACCCTGACTAGAGTGAGGGTCCTTGCTTGGACAGGGCGTAACCTGACTGCCAACCAAAGACCCCATTTCTAACACACACCTATAGTGAACTCTGTAACACTTTTCTGCTATATAAGAAATGCTCCATATCCAGAGTTACCAGCATCAAGAGTTACAAAACAGGGTAACTCATGGTCGTATGGTTTTATTGCTTTTAAATTAATCATTTGAACTTTAATCCAATCAAAAACATCTTGACATAGCCAGTCCCAGGTATAAAGTGTGCCCCTCTTTAACATGTTGGTTAACAGGCTAACATTGGAAGAATAATCTGGCACGTAACAGGCACAAATCGCTTTAAGCCCTAGGAAAGACTTTAGGTCAGCCTTTTCATTGAGAGGGAAAGCATCAGTTATTACTTTTACTAAACCAGGATTAGGTTCGACACCCTGACTTGACACCACGTGCACCAAGTATTTAACCTTGTTTTTCAACAACACAATGTTTCTGAAATTTTGGCAGGACTTAATCCAATATCTTTGCCCGTTTTTCACATGCTGCATCAAAAATAAGAACATTGTCTTAGAAAACGGAAACACCCATGATGCCCTTCAAAATGTGGCACATGATCCACTGAAATAAAAGGCAGCAGAGGTTAACCTGAATGGCATACAGCAATATAGGTACGTACCAAAAGGTGAGACAAGTGCTGTAAAGTGTTTTGTTTCAGGATTGAGCCCAACCTGATAATGAGCTACAGCAAAATCAAATGTGGGGAAACTTTTTAAAGCTGAAAAGATCCACACATAACCTCAGGTCTCCACACATTTGCGAGTCGCACCCTAAGGTGACAACCACAAAGAAGACCCCTCCGTCTCAATAATGCCTTGTTCCATAGTGTGGTTAGTTCCCTCTCTAAATCTTAGCAAACAATAAAGAGACACTCCAAACTTCTGCTTATCTGGGTTTGCTCCCACTTTCATTTTGATTTTAAACTTGAAGTGTCACCAGAGAACACACTTTGTTCATTATACTCTCAACTAGACTGTTACTGAGAATGACTAGTGCCTGTTTATTGGTCCTGGGTCTTAACATGCTGGCCAAAAGCCCTTGGTGGAACAACTAAGAATGATGAGGCTTTTGACTATCAAATAAACTTTACCCTGAATGCATCTACCATCTGCTGCTGTGTTTGACACTCTGACAAACTTTGACAAAGTGCACCCCCTTGTTTCAAAGCATAGACATCACATTTTTGCAGGTCTATATTAACTATTTGTTCCGTGAGACTGATACCCACACCTAAAACATATATAGTTTTCATTAAAAAAAAAACTCTTGGAATTTTCAGAATGATCCCTCTGGGACTTGTCACAAGTTCCTCATCCAGTAACAACCATGTGAGTGTATTTGTTGTCTAACTCTCTTGCAGAAACTTTAGATGTCTCGCTTCTCTTCACTGTCTTTATTGTATCCTCCAGAAAGGATTGCCCATGGATAGTTGTGTTTATATAATTTGTTTGTCTGCACAGTGGTTGTTGAGTTGATCACAATCCAACTAGTCTGCAAAATTGCCAAATTAGCAGTCTGCAACCAATCCCAGCAGTGCAGTTATGCAGGAATCAACATCTTCTGCAGGTTTTTGTACTCTTTTTAAAGACTTGTGTCTCATAAGTTGAATATCAAATCTGTTTTTTTTTTTAACAATCTCTTGATTTTCATCCAGGTGTTTGCCTTCAACCATAGCAAAATCTGGTAGGTGTTTGTATATTGCCCACACAAAGCAACACAAATGCAAAAGCAGAAATCTTTTTCTATCTGGGCAGAATCTTGAAGCCCATAAGGCACATAGATAATTTTCAAAGGCGCCAAACCACTGTTTCCAGACTATCGATGAGTCCCCTTGGATTTCAACAAATTGGGGTGGAGGATTAAAAAAAACTGTGTGACGGCACAGCAATAAGAATAGCAGGATATGGAGCAAAGATATTGCCAGAAAGGAAACAATCATTTACAATGCAATAAGTCTCGCATTTGCTTGAATTAGAGCTATTGGCACTGTAAATTCATAACTGGACTTTTCTTGCCACATAAATTGGTCAACCCTGCCTCATATTTTTTTTTTTCCTGCCATATCATTAAAGTGGCTCTTCAGATAACTAAAGCACTTCCATTCACCTTCTTCCTCTATCTGTAGCAAAAATGGAAAATGTTGCCATTTAGCATTCCTACTTAAAATCCGCCATGGTAATTCCAATAGAATACCACTTTCAGAGTTGCTGGCTGGCTACAAGACTGCCACAGAGGAGAAATAAACTAGAAGGGTCACCCAAACATAGCAAGAGTGTTCAAACAGTCATAGTGTAATAAGGATTGTAAATTGGCCTGAATTATGGTCATAATTGGAATAAGAAGAGATTATTAAAACATATATAATTATCATTTAAACCTTTATCAGAAATAAACTTTTTGCCATTAGACCGTAATGCTCAAAACAGCCCCTAGAGGGCATCATAACAGAAATATCTTTTGTAAAAAACATGGCCATGCAACCATATTTTTAGTCCCTAGGGGGAATAATCCCATGAAAAAAACAGTTAAAAGTAATGCTGTATAAAGAACGCTTTTAGAGCTAGCCAGCCTACTACAACAATATTACCAACAAGCACTTTAAAACAAAACTTTTCCCACCGTGAAACATAAGATCTAACCACAGACAAGCTTAATAAACACTGAATGGTAGAGAGGTTATTATTTTGGAATCCCCACTAACATAGTGTGGGGACCCAGAGATTATGAAGACAGAAGGAACACATTGTGATCACTGGTTTTGAAGGTGGTTCCATTGTCCAGGGACCACCAGAGGCTGAGTTATGAGCAAAAATGTTCTCTAAAAGTAATGCCATGCAAAGCATTATGGGGCAAGTTTCAGTGCCACAAATATTTTAATATGTTGATATGACTGTAATGTTTAGAACAACCCCTAGAGGACACCACAATGAAAATAGCATTTATAAAGAACAAGATAATGTAGCTATATAGTTAACCCCGAGAGGGTATAACCACACAAAAAGATAATGGCAATAAATAATGCAGAGTAGCCATGTATGTAGCCCCTGGAAGGCATAGTACATTATATATATTCAGGCTTAGCAGGCCTATAAGAATAATATTACAAACAAGGTCCTTAAAACACAAGCTATTCCCTGCTGGAAAACAAATGTTCAAACCATAAGAAGGCTTAAAAAGACACTGAATGGTGGGAAGGATTTTTGTTTTGGGGTCCCATATAACCTATTGTGGGGACCCAGATATGATATAGATGGAAAAGGCACTTTGCTATGAACCAGGTCCTGTATGGATCAGGTCCAGGTGGTTTGGTGTGGTTTCCATATGAGAGGGGACCCCCCTCTTCGTTTACTGTTTCACAGGCTGCAAAGATAGGTACACAGATGCAGGAATTATCTCGCAAGGAGGGTCCCAGTCGCAAGGCGATGTTGGATTTTGGGAGCTCAAGCCCAAGGTGTTCAAGGTAAGGGTGAATGGTGGTCTGCATGAGGTGTTTTGCAGGGTAATCCCAGTACGCCTCACTATAGATCCATCGGGGTGGGGGAGGACTTGAAACGTGGCATGCCTGAAACATGTGCAGTGTAGGCGGAGGGCAAGGACAAAGTGGTGGATAAGGAGACGAAGATCCCTGGGGGGGATGGGGAGAAAGTGACGCAAGGGGAGACGGAAGGCAATGATAAGGAGGGAGGTGGACACAAGAAGCAGCTCCTATACATGGGACTGGCCATGCTTCTCACGTAGCAAAAAAGACAAAAGCAAGGATTTGGAGACATGAATTCATTGATGTGTTCATGCTCCTTCATAGGGATATACAAGCTAAGGAGGGACCTAAAGAGGAGGAGTGGGAACTGGCACGCAGACCTAGAGTTCCAGTAACTATGGATAACAGGACATCCGCCTTTTTGATCTATGCTAGCATTTACTGTGAGAAATATCTGGGCAGGGCCATTGCATTGTTAAAGAATATGGATATTATGCGCTAGGCCCGGGAGGACTTTGGGGTTTTTGCTTCGTTGAGCTACAATGAAGAATTTAGGGCCAGAGTGAGCATCAATCCTGACAAACCATAGGAGGACGTGGATTCAGAATTATGGATGCAGTGGATGGCATCTTCACATTCCGCTGCATCGACACTCACAGCAAGTGGTTTGCTGGTGGTGTATAAGCCGTTTCAGCAGCGTCCCGCCCAAGGACGGGCAGGTAATGTACAACAACCCAGAGTACTTATCTCGGGAGCCTGTTGGAATTTGAACAAAGGATTTTGCTCTAGACACTCCTGCAAATTTAAACATGTGTTCCAAATGTGGGAGGAGGCACCCCGTCATGCAATGCTTTTCACTTGCCAGCCCGGCGGAACAGTGGAGATCTACCATGAGCAGAGGGCCACAGGGCGCTCCTGGCTCGAAGGGTGCCTACTCCAATTAAGTTGCATAGGTTGCTCTCCTGGCTGCACAAGTACCCGGATACGGATATTGCGCGCAAATTGGAATGGGGTTTCAGAGAAGGGTTTTTTGTAGGATACCAGGGGCCTCGAATGCTACTGCTACGAATGGTAGCTACAAGCCTGAGCAAAGAGGTGGCAGAGTGGAGAATAGGGGACCCCTTTTACGAGTGGCCTATGGTAGGCCTGATGATTTCACCAAAGGAGCAAGTGGGAGCTTCGACTCATACACCATTTGTCATGGACGGAGGGAGCGTTGGTGAATGACTTCATCTCCCGTGAGGATACGCTGGTAGTGTAGGCCTCGTGGATGATGCCATTCGGCTCATCCGTGGGTGCGGCAGGGGAGCGGAGTTGGCTAAGTGTGACATCAAGGCAGCTTTTCGGCTTTTACCCATCCACCCTGATAGTATCTCTTTACTAGGTATGCAACTTGATGGGGCCATATATGTGGACAGAGTGCTGCCCATGGGGTGCGCGGTCTCCTGTGTATTGTTCGAGGCATTCAGTACATTCTTACAGTGGGTCTTCGTTCAGGTGAGTGGGCATCAGACAGTGTCCCACTACTTGGACAATTTCCTTTTTGTGGGTACTCCAGGTTCTGGGGCGTGCCGCAGGGCCTTGCGTTGTTTTGAACGGCTGGCACAGGAGTCAGGGGTGCCTCTAACTCCAGAGAAGATGGAAGGTCAAAGCTCTGTGCTGACCTTTTTGGGTATTAAGCTTCACACAGTGGCCCTTACAGCGAGACTGCTGGGTGAAAAAGTTGAAGACATTTTGAGATTTTTGCGACAGATCAGGTGGCGAGAAAAAAATAGAACTGCGCATGGCACAACAACTGTTGGGGTTTCTCAATTTTGCATGCAGGGTGGGTCAGGGGGTAGGACGTTCTGCGGGCGCATGGAACTGCCGATGTCAGATGCATCCTTCCCTCATCACAGGATTGGGTTGACAGTGGGTCTGAAAGAGGACATCAAGGTATGGGAACTGTTCTTGTCACAATTCAATTGGGTTTCCATGGCCTTTCAGGAAGATCAATGCTCTAGCAGGTGCAGATATTATCTGACGCAGCAAGAGCCTCTGGTTTTGGCCTTTTCTGGGATGGGCACTGGTGCGCGGAGGTGTGGCCGGAACAATGGCTGAAGCAGGACAGGAGCATTGCTTTCTTGGAATTCTTCCCACTGCTAGTGCCCTTGTCCGTGTGGGGGGGGGGGGGGCAAACTGGCTAACAGGACAGTAATGTTTCAAGTAGACAATATGACAGTGTTAGAATTGGTGAATAGACAGAGGGCCAGGGATCTCAGGGTACTGTGGCTGCTGAGGATTTTTATGCGCCGATGTTTAACATTGAATATAATATTTAAGGCTGCGCATAGTCCAGGGCTCAACAATTCTATGGCAGATTCCCTGTCTCATTTGCAGTAGCTTGGCACTAGGTACGGAGGAGCACAATACAGCGATCCCGGCTGACATTTGGGAGTGTGACATTAGGAACAGACATCACCCTTGGGTATAGATGAGAGGTTGTCGTACCTCCACAGTGCCAGGCTGCTATGGCCTCCTCGTGGCAGAGCAGAGCATGGATTACAACGACCTCCACAACTCTACATGATGAAAGCATTCAGCAGGACTCAGCACCCTGCCAGGATTCCGTGGTGTAGTAGTTGGAGAAGCCAATGAGATCTGTACAGTGGGTGTGAACATTTAGGCCCATATTTATACTTTTTTAGCGCCGCATTTGCGTCATTTGTTGCAAATGTGGCGCTAAAAAAGTATAAATATGGGCCTTAAAATACAAACCTCTACATGTTGTTAGTGAGGGGAATGACCAAAGATGGAAAGGGAGAGTCTTACTGTGAACTCATTGAGGTATTAGTCTTATTCACATTAAGAATTAATGAATTAGTCTTATAAGTACTGTCATGATCTGATGCTTGGGCTGCCATTACTGTGCTTGGAGGGCTCCTAATTCACTAGTGCTGGGTTCACTCCAGGAAATGAAAGGCTGACTTTACACCTAAGATGTCAGCACTGCTTCACGACAGCTTCGCATCTCTTGGAAACGCACTACACATTGACGCCCAAATGAAAACTGCATTTCATATGAGTCTGCTGAATGCCCACGCGTGTTTCAAAACCGCAGTGAGCATTTTGACGTTTCGAGTATAAGTTTCCTTGTGGTCCAGAGTGTCCTTGCTAGGAAATCAAGATAGCTGTAACCAGGACCTTGCTACCAGAACTTGTGAAAACCTTAGAGACTGTTTGTTCCTTTTTTAAAGCATTGTTTGGAAACTGAAGCTAGCCATACAAAAGAATTCTAAAGCTATAACTTGGGTTTTGGAAACAAATGTAAATAGCTCGAAGTAAATAGTTTGAAGAGTTTACCTTAAAGGAGTGTAGAACTATACTTTTTGGGCATTTGTTTGGATCCTACATGACGTACGGAAATGCTACCATTCTGCTCCACCTTAAGGACTCTTGAAATATTCAGGGTGCACATGTTGTTTTCAATGTAGTGGTGGTGTAAAGGGGAGTGACTAGTTGGTATCTTAGTGAACTGTCTTATTCTGATAAATGTTTATTATTTTACAGTTTTAAGAAAATACTATCTTCAGTGCATATTAGAGCATGTACTCACAAAAAAGTAAGTTACCTTAGTCACTGAAGACTTTGGGATTGTTTGAAGGCTGAAATAACATAAATGACCTATACAGTGTTTTGTGCAAGTTCTAGAAATGTTAGTCTTCCACTAAAACACAGATTATGAGAGAAACATAATCTGAAAGTACATCAGTTCTATAGTAATTGATAGATGATTTACTAGAGAAACAAGGTACTCCAGCTACTAATCTTGTCTTTGTATATCCCCTACAACCAGTAGAAGTCAGCGCCCAGCAAATTAGTGAGCCACATTGGTGCTATTCAGTATTTCTGTTTTCTCTCTTATCCAATTCCCTTTACCCCAGGTTTTCTGGTAACCATTTTTTGATATTGTGTATGGCTGGTTGTGGCTACGGAGAGGTGCAGAAATATTAATTTCTTCCACTGGATCCAGAATTCAAGGTTACTGCTTTCTGATAAGTGCTCTGATACCCCAGTATGGGAATCCTGGCATTAATATACTGATATCGTGAAAGGGAGATGTTATCTTTAAAATACCCAGGTCTTTAGTTTACTTTGGAAGGCTTCAAGGTTAGTTTCTACATGAATGAACATAGGAAGCCCATTCAGAGGTTTATCCACGATGTACAATAAGGAGAAATCTCCAATTTATACTTTCTTGTTTGGAGGAAGCTGCAGCAAGTTATAAGACATTGATCTCAGAACTTAAATAGAAAAATAACCATGCGTCATTCTTCCAATCAACGGAGAGCTATATCTAATCACTGCACAAAGAGCAGTGCAGAGTGCCTTAAACAAAGTGTGCTTAGCCAGTGGCAGCCAGTGACGTGATTTAAGTTGGTTAGCCACAGAAGAATGTAGTGTAAGACTGAGCACAATATGAGATTGACATTCTGGAGCATCTGAAGTTGGTGGATAAGATTGGCTGGGGTGCCTAGGGAACAGCGATTTACCATAGTAGAGTCTAAATGAAATGCTGGCTTGATAACCGTTTTGCAACATGACAGCGGAAGAGATAATTATTCTTGCACACTGTACACAAATAAAACAAAGCAGAGGAAACCTCCTTATTAATTTGCTAAGGAAAAGAAAGAAAAGAATCAAAGAGAAATCCTACATTACATCAGAATCCACTGGATTGGGTGTGGGGAGCTTGTCAGGTAATCAAGTCATGAATCAAACCAGTCAAAGAGAAAGAGCCGTACCTGCATCCTATTGCTGTTTAATGTGAGGAAGTGATTTTTCACACAATATTGTAAATGTGCAGGAGTAGAGCCCCAGTACCACAATCTGTGGGTTGTCAGCATGGAACATTAGTGTGAACCCAAAATGAAAAGATAACCAAAGCCGTCAGTGTACTAAAAAGCATGAGGCTCAGACAAAATGTCTATGGAACACCATGAAGAAGGAGCTTCAAGCTTGATTGATTTGAAAGCCAGTGGATTAACTTGGACGTGATAGACCAAAATTTAGGTAAACCTGTTAAGAGATGTGTTGTGGCTTGAGATCTCTGACATCATCTACAGATGAGGTGAGAGATTGGAATAGAAAGGATGCAGGAATTCTGTTGCGGGCAGTTGGTGGAGAAGCTGGAGGCAAGGGGCCTGTTATGTTCCTGATGGATGCATTTCCTGTTATTAAAGACTTGTGGCATAATATGAAGTGGCTGGAGTCATCTTAACAAGTGGCGACGAGTCGGAAGCATTCACCAGTTTATTGAACTGCAGCGTGCTATCGGCTTTTAAGACATTCAGCGATGTCTCTGTTTTTAATCTGGTGGGGCGCTATGTATGTTATGCGACGCTAAGTACCTGTTGGCATCTCGTGAAACATGAGTTATAGAATAGTGTTCCAGCAATTTTGAGAAATTGTGGACATTTCATGGATGAAAGCGCGCGCCTAACTGAGCTTGTCATTTGAATTTGGCTACGTGCAACATTTACCTCGAGCGCTGTCTCGCTCTTGAAGGTCTGCTGATACTTTGAGCGCCTTTTCTGCTCCTAATGTCGGTGTGTATGGTGTGGCCTCACCGCAAGTCTTGGAGCTTTGGATTTAGGTTGATTGTTGGATCCACCCAGGCGCTGACTCCGTGTAGTCAGTTCCTGCCTTAATTAAAGAGTTTCCTATTTTCATGGAAAAAAAACAGAACGCCGAATCAGTTCCTGTTTTTTTGTTCAAGTGGTTCCTCTCCCCAAGGGAAAGTCTAGAGCGCTGACTTTATTTCCTGTCACACAATTTAAAGGACGGACATTTTCAAGTTCAATCATTATTGGAGGCTGGAATGCTGACTCCATTTCCTGTTGTACAAAAGGAAGTTGTTATATGATTTTTTATTTATTGCCTTTGTCACCTCAAAATTAATTAGGGCGGAGTTATTAATTTAATTGATTATTTTGGGGTATTGCATTATAAATATTGCAATATGTTGCACGTAGCTCCCCTTAATTTATCTCAACCACCACAATTTTTATTGAGCGAGGTGAACCGATTTTACCTTCGAAGAAATGGATTAATCTGTTTGAGTCTTATTTGATTGGAATTGGTAGGGAAAAATGTTCACCTACGAGGAAACAAGGAATTCTTTTACATAATTTAGGCATTGAAGGAAGGAACATATATGACAGTCTTGACCTAATTGCAATTGGCACTGCTGGTGGTGACCCCAGAGATGTTTATGAAATGTCCATCTTGATGATTAAAAAACATTTTGGAACTCGAATAAACATTGTCATGGAAAGGCACAAATTCTTCATGAGGTCTCAAGCTAAAGATGAAAGGGTTGGAAATTATATTGTGTCTCTCAAAACCTTGGCACAAACTTGTGAATTTGCTGATTTAACTGACTCTCTCATCAGGGATCAACTGGTGCGGTGTACCTACAATCCGAGAGTGCAAGAAAAGTTGTTGGCAAAAAATCCCTCTTTACATGAAACTATTATCATTGTGGAAAGTATGGAGCATGCTACTTTTTGGGCCAAGGAGATGAAGGACACCCCTTCTAATTTTCATGCCCTTCCTATGCCCTCAAAGGAAACTACGTCCAACTCTATACATGAAGAGGATATTGTACAAAAAGTGTCAGGGCGGATAAGAGTGAGTAATGATTGCCTAAGTACTCCAGAATTAAGTGTTACAAATGTGGTAGTCCTGGGCATATTTTAAACAATCCAAAGTGTTTTGCCAGAAATGTTAACTGTAGGAATTGTGGCAAGAAATGACATTTAGCAAAAGTTTGCAAAGGTAATAAAATAAACATGGTGGATGAAACACAGATGAGTCAACAGATGATATTAAACGTGAGTTGCCCTGGTAACCAGCATATTATAGGAGATAACTCCACAAAATTAGTCATGCCGAAATATGACATTGAGGTTGATGGGAAAATTGTTCCTGTTCTTGCGGATTCAGGATCTCCTTTCACTTTGATTGGTGATAGAACTGGGAGACAATTTTTGGAAGTGCCAAAGTTGAAGTATCACCCCTGACATTGAGCCCGTAGGTTATGGGGACAGAAGATTGACTTATTTGGATATTCTCTCATGACTATAAGACTTAAAGGGCGAGAAACAGTGGGGAAGGTTTATGTAGCCTAACGAGGAAACAATTTGTTGGGTTGGAGACATCAAAGGGATTTAGGTATTATTCTCAATCTGGACTCACCTGATCAAGTCCTTTCTGTATCTCATTTTGGGGACGATACTAATATTGTGAATTAATTTCCTGAAGTATTCAATGATAAACTGGGGTTACTAGTGGATTTTAAATATAAGATCATTCTGAAATCTGGTGTTAAACCAGTAGTGCAGAAAGTAAGGAAAGCACCTCACTGGATGTTAAGCCCACTGCAAGAAGAACTCAATAGGTTATTGAGTTTGGGAGTTATTGAAGAAATTGAAGCCTCAGAATGGTTGGCTTCCATTGTTTTAGTTTCTAAGGATACCGGATCGAAGATGAGAATGTGTGTGGATTTGAGGAGTCTCAACCAATGTATCTAGGTAGATCGTCAACCACTACCAAATATTAATGAAACCCTGACAATGCTATCTCATGCCAAAGTATTTAGTGTAATGGATTTATCGGCAGCATATCATCAAATCTTACTCCATGAAGACTCAAGACATCTTACATCTTTTGTCACGCCTTTGGGAGCATTCAGGTTTTTAGGATGCCATTTGGGCTAGCTTCGGCTGCTGCGTGTTTCCAAAGAGTGATGAAGGGAGTACTCAAAGGTCTTAATTCAGTATTGTTTTTCCAGGATGATATGCTTGTCTATGGTGAAGACGAAGAAACAAATGATACAGCTCTGAGAGCAGTATTGAGGAGGTTAAAAGAAAAGGGGTTGACTCTGAAGAAAGAAAAATGTAAATTCAGGGTAGGAACAGTTTCATATTTGGGTCATACCATCTCTGGTGATGGAATTAAACCTAAGCTAGCATTGGCCAAGTCAATTACATCTATGTCTACACCTTCTGACAAGGATCAGTTGCGATTGTTTTAAGTCTTGCTGAATACTATTCAAAATTCATTAAGAACTTTGTGAGTGTAGTGCAACCTTTAAGAGTTATGCTGAGAAACGGTGTGAGTTTTGAGTGGTCCTCAGAATGTGAAGAATCCTTTAATTTTGTGAAAGCCAAAATTGGGGAAATGCCTACCTTGGGTCATTTTGACACCAAAAGGAAAACTGGGCTGTCCACTGATGCAAGTTTGAAGGGTCTTGGTGCAGTTCTCTCACAAATTGTGGATGGTGAAGAAAGAGTTGTAAGTTTTGCGTCTCGTTCGCTTAAGGGGTCAGAAGAACGTTATTCTGTCATAGAGCGTGAGGCTTTGGCTTATTACTGGGCTATAAATCATTTTAAGTACTATTTATGGGGCTTACCATTTGTACTTAGAAGTGATCACAGACCTTTGGTTCAGATATTTGCTTATCGGAATGAGGATAACACAACTCTGCGTATCAAACGTTGGGTGGAAAACTTGATGGGGTATAATTTTCAAGTTGAGTATTTACCTGGGAAGAAGAATATTCCAGCTGATTTTCTTTCTAGGTCGCCTTTGGCAGATCACATCCTAGATGATCATGTTCCGATATTGTGGGTCAAAGAATCGGCTATTGATAAAGATGAATGGTATTTAGAATGTGAGAAGGATGCTGTTCGTAAGTTGGTCTCTGATTATGTGGTAGAGGGTTGGCCTAGTTTAAGTGGTTGTTCAGAAGGTACAAGTGCATTTTGGAATGTCACAGATGAGTTAAGTATTGTTGAGGGTAATTTATATAGATGTAATAGACTTGTCCCACCAGCAGGATTATAGGAAAAGTTGATCAATTTGGCTCATGAGGGACATTTTGATAGGAATTTGACTAAAGCAAGTGTTAGAGAATGTTACTGGTGGCCTGGCTTGGATAGGGAGGTGGAAGCAATTGTAAAAATAATTGCATACAATGTGCGAATAATGATGAGTCAAAAAACCTGAGAACTACTCCTTTATCTCCTTTCTCTATCCCAGATGAGCCTTGGCACAAATTGGGGCTGGACCTGGTTGGACCATTTGAAGCTTTACCTTCCAATTAAAGATTTGTCATTGTTTTGGTAGATTATACATCTAAGTGGGTCACGGCCAGTTGTGTAAGTTCAATCACCACCAAGGTTGTTATAGAGTTTTTGACTGATGTGTTTGCATGTGCGGGCATTCCTAAAGTGATAATCACAGATAATGGGGTACAATTCACTTCATTAGAGATGAAGAACTTCCTTAATAGCGTGGCCATTTCTCATTTTCGTACCGCACTATATTCTCCTCAAGCTAATGGTCTGGGTGAGAAGATGAATCAATTGGTGAGAGCTAGTGTACAGACTGCTCTTGATAATAGACTACCTTTGAAGACTGACCTCAGAGATAAACTGTGGGCTCATAGGAATGCTACAAATGCTGTGACGGGTATGTCTCTGTTTAGAGTTTTAAGAGGCAGAATGGCAGGCTCTAAATTAACTCCATTATGGTTGTGGCCTGGAGGAAAGTGTGAGGGGTCATTGGGGCCTATCAGTAACAAGGTAATTGCAAACTAAGCCAAGTATAAGAAAGTATTTGATGACAGACATAGTGCTCTTCAAAGAGTTTGGCATGTGGGTGATTTAGTTTATGTCAAGAAACCTATGTGGACACAAAAAGGTGAATCTAAATTTATTGGACCAAGGAAAATTGTACAATTCAAAAGGAATGTTGTGGCCCTAGATGGAGGTGGTGTATGGAGTATTTCACGATTGGCCAAATGTGTAAATAGAGAGTTGAGTCTGGGGAACATGTGCAAACAGCAGAATGATTGTGAGCCTGATTATGGTGTAGAGATTAGAAGAAGAATTAGGAAAAAATATTTCCTAGACATTTGAAAGACTTTGTACATTGAAGATTTGATGTGATTGCGTAATGTATAAAAGCGCATTCAATTGTTCTGATAATCTTTAAAATTGTATTAATGTTATTTGCATATATTGTACATAATCTTTTATTGTTATCCTGTTTATTCAGATGTGTTTTTATCTATTTTCATTTTTTTTAATTTTGTTCACAGAATCTCATTTGTAATAGAAGTTAAGATATAGTTAATTTGTTAGTTATTGTGAGGGGGAAGATGTGTTGTGGCTTGAGATCTCTGACCTCATCTACTGATGAGGTCAGAGATTGGAATAGAAAGGATGCGGGAATTCTGTTGAGGGCGGTTGGTGGAGAAGCTGGAGGCAAGGGGCCTGTTATGTTCCTGGTGGATGCATTTCCTGTTATTAAAGACTTGTGGCATAATATGAAGTGGCTGGAGTTATCTTAACAAGATGCTCCTTCAATACTGATGGAGGGGAGCTGTGAAATTAAGCCTTGATGTGAAACTGTATCAAATGTACCACTTAGTTACAACAGGACTAAGGCTGCTCTGCCTTTTTGTCACTCGGAAAGATAACTTAGTCTCAGGTCTGGAAGTAAAGCCAACCAGACTAGAGTCCAGCTATGTTTATCTGTCTCCATTTTTATTAGTCTGTCAAGGAACAACTTGAGTGGAATAGCCCTACAGTTGCTCAGTACACACGCTGAAAGTGGCATAGTACTTTTTTAAACAAGGAGGCTTTTCTCCCGACTTTGGGTACCATAGTAGTGAGAAATAAATGATTACAGAGCATTGAAAGAATAGGGGAGATACTAGCCAATTAAGAGTGCAGCACAGAGCAGGCTTCTAATGGTGAACCAGGTTTAATTGATGGCCATATCTGTTATCACACTCTACATTTGTATCAATGCACAACTTAGCAGAAGACTCCAGACCATACATAACTCTACTGCCAAACTCAGACTACACCCACCCACATCACCCTGCTCCTCAAAGACCTCCACCTGCTCCCCATCCTCAAACGAGCAGTCTTCAAACTTCTTATGCACACATGTAAAGCTTTGTACAGCACTGGCTAACAATTGCATTAACTTCACAAACCTACCAGGCACCTCCACTCAGCCGGACTCCTACTCACACACATCCCCTGCATACACATAACCAGATCCAGTGGTTGTGCCTTCTGTGTCTTCTCCTAACTCGCTTCCAAAGCCTGGAGTGACCTGCCTCTGCATATCCGAGCTGCCTCCTCAGTTCTTGACTTACATAAAAAACTGAAGATATGGCATTTTGACTCTTGACCCCACATTGTGAGGATACTACTAAAGGACAGAAGAATAGTACTAAGAATAGAAATAATATTAAAAATAAGTCTCTCTTTTTCTTGATTTAGTTATGTTATGTTATATTATGCTTATCTGTAGAGCACATGACCCACCCAGGAGGGTATCCGGGTGCTGATAGCACGAGTGGTGTGGCCCAAGCATGGGCCACAACACACCACTCCTGCTATCAGCACCGGATATAACATAACATCACCAAATCAAGGAAGAAAGAAAGAGACTTACATTTAATAAAGAGTCTTATATCCCTGGCAGGTTTATCTTTAATATTTATCTTAATCTTAATATTGGTATTATTCGTAACATATGATGCATTTTTTTTATTGTTTGTGTTCTTTTTGTATTATAAGTTTACATTCTATTGTTACTATAATTAATAGCACTCTTAGTTTTAATATTATTTTTATTTTAGTACTATTCCTGTGGCCTCTAACAGTATACTCATAATGTAATATTAATTCAATACATTACTATAATATAATACATTACTATTTGTTTTCACTTTACTGATATCTTTATTTTGTCACATTCATGAACCCTGTTCCAGCGTAGCATCTCATGGTGGTGTGGAGAGCTCTAAGCTAAAGGGCCAGTTCGATGTTTACCTTGCATTCTTTTAAAGATATTCAACCACCTTTTATTGCCACCACCCCCACACCTACATGAAATGAACACACATTGGCAGAGTACTGCAACACGCTGATGCTGGTAACACGCCTGGGCCATGGCACAATACTATATCCCTCTTTTCATTCACTGACCCTGGGGCTACATCCCTGCCTGAGGCACCCTTCATTCTTGGTACCACGCACTAACTCTGGTGCCATGCTTCAAACCTTGCACTACATGCTGTGCCTGGTGTCACTGAGTCCCTGAACCCACACCCTGACCCTGGTACCTGCCCTGTTGGTCCCCCCTGGAACAAATGGGATCTCAGAGATCAGAAACCACTCTCCCAACCCTGTCTGACTATTCCTTCATATTTGTATATATAGATAGACTTGAACAAATGGGTGGGGGTAATAGGAATAGGGTAAGAGAGAAAAAAAGAACACTAGAACCTGGTGTCTTCTGATAGGGATTGCCTGTGATGTCATGTAATGTGCTCACCCACCAGACAGACCTTACCCGAATGCAAAATCATCTATTGGCATTCTGCAAACAGGCCACCTGAGTGGGTTTTATCCCATAATGTACTTCTAACCTTGATAAGAGGTCACGCAGTGAACTTTCTAACAAGAAAGAAGCTTTTGTTTTAGAACATGAGATGAAGCACTGTTTGCCACAATTGTGTGGAATTAACAACAAGCATCAGTACCTCCAAACACAACACCATTTTTACAGGAGTCCCAAGGATTAGTCAAGGTGATATGTAAGATTAAATCTAAACAAAAAAGGTAATTATAAAATGCTAAATTCCCCTCAGAAAACTCAGTCTCTTTGATTCATTCATTAAAGTATACATTCAGTGGTTCTTGTAAATGACCACCAGTTTCCCAGGAGCGCTGGGGAAACAAGAAAGTGGTCAAATTACTCCTTTCTTTGGGATGCAGGATTCACAAACCCCAGAAGATTTCAAAGGGGACTAGTTCCAAATAACAAGGAAGATCTCTGAAGGCAGATACCAATCGGAAACAGTAAGCCCAAGGTATGCCATGCTCTAGTCTGAAGAATAATAGAGTTCTGTACGACTAGCTTGCACACACAGTACTGTGTCCTCTTTATTCTGTTTGACTTACGGTTTTCTCGTTGGCGGTCCTGACTGGGTCCACTTTGCAGAAGCTTGCCTTTTCTCCTCTACTGAGCTCCTTCGAAAAGGTGATCGGAATCCATTTATCCTATGAAGTCTGACAGGTTTTATCAAAGTTATTGAAAAGCTGTGTAGAATTGCAGATTAGGTGGAAGATCAAGCTTCATTGCCACAGGGTTAATAATCTTTTTAATTGTGTATGGACATGTATATCTAGGTTGAAATGTAATACTGCTTTTCTGAAACCAAACCTGGTCTCCCACTTTGTAATTGGATATGCACTCCCGGATTTATTAGCTAATCTTTTATATTGCTTTTCTGCAGTTTCTAGATTTGCTATGCTTTCTGTTGTATTTCTAGAATTTTATCAGAGAATAACTGAATCACAATGATATTTTGTAGTGGAACGTCAATTTTTTCAGTCATTTGTCAATGATAATCATGTGAACGGAAGAAAGGAAAAAACCGACATGAGGAATAAAAACCATTGTTATAAGCAATCTCAACAGCCAGATAGAGTCCACCCAATCATCCAGGTCAGATCCTAGTTGCCAACGCAGATATTGTTCTGGCAGTTAGTTAATTCTTTCTGCCTGACCATCGGTCTGAGGATGGTGGCGGGGTCACAGTCAAACCTCAGAACCCAAAAGACTGCATAGAGCTTTTCATAAATGAAAAACAAGCTGTGATCCCATATCAGAAGAAATAGCAACTGAAGGGGGTAGTCATGAAGTCAGACCACATTTTGAAAGAAAAGAGACACAAGATCTTGGTAATAGAAATTCTCTTTGAAAGAGGAAAATGTGCCATTTTGGAATATTGATCCACCACTACTAAAACTGTGTGAACACCCCCATTTACTTTAGGAATTGTACTATAAAATCCATTGAAACAGTATGTCAAGGGTCTGAGGTATGAGTAATGGTTGCAACAATCACATTGGCCCTTGGTGCTAATTCCTATTTCTTGCACATACATCATATGTGGCTACAAACTCTTTTGCATCTTTAGACAGCTGGCCTCCAAATATGTCACTATAACAACTGAATTGTTTTACTTTCACCTGGATGGATAGCTAATATTACTGCTCAAAGCTTTCTCTTACAAACAATACATAGTTTTCATCAGTCAACCCTTTTCCAGCAATCAGTGTTCCTCCTTGAGGTTTTATCCAATCTGTATCTTAAGCTTTAAATGCATTTAACAAATCCTGATAAAATCAATCCCCTGATAGATTTACAGTAATGTTATCAGAAGTAATGATCATATGCAGAACAGGAGGGGTATCCTTGGCTACATATATCTTTAATATGACAAAGTATAAACTTTACCATTTCTAGTCCCAGGTCTAAATTGTATTACACAATCATGATTACTTAAAAAAGAGCCCAACTTAATTGTGCTGAAAGTGCCCATGTAAATTTCAGGGATTGTGAACTAGGATGGTTGGAAAGAATAGTTACAGTATGACGGACACCTAAAAAGGATAGTACCTCCGCTCCTACAGCTTGATTTTAAGTCCTAATAATTCTCTGCAAAGCTATTTCTAAATGATTGAAAACCTTTTCAGCTCCTTCAGTCCACATAAAATGCACCTCCTTTCCTCTGGCTATATATATATGTATATATATATATATATATATATATATATATATATATGCCATTACAGACTAGAAGTCACAGGAATCATTGAATATATATATTCACTGAAAAGGTTAAAACTTAGATAAAGTTGGGGATCTTTATTATTTCTATACCAGTGGCGACTTATAGTTGTTGTGTGGTTAGCAAACTGAAAAGAGTGTGTATGGAGAAGTGCTATCTACAATAATGTGACAGTGTTGTATAAATTATAACCTGTAACTTTTAACTGTAATTTTTATTTTTTCTTTACTTTAAGTTTGGTTCGTATGGAAAGGAGAAATAAAGTTATAATAATTTAAATGTGGTGAATACATTAAAAATTTGAGGTATAACGATTACTTTAGAATTTCTAATGATTGTGATATTTAAGTTCGGTTTGTATAAAAAGAATAGATAAAGCCTTCCTAACTATAACTAAGTTTTATCCATTGTTTTTCATTGAGTGTCAATTTTTTTAAATACAAATGTGTTTCAAATCAAAGAGTCCTGTTTCGTCAAGTTGAGTGCAGTTATATGGAGTGTCGGACAGTACACGGAATGACAGTGTCATATAGTGTAGGGTCGTAGATTGTAGTGCCATAGAGTGGACTGGAGTAGAGTTGAGTGGCGCAGTGTATAGTGGAGTAAAGTGTCATACATTGGAGTGTCATCTCCTAGAATACAAAAGCGTTGAGTGCAGTAGAGTGGAGTTGCATAGTGTAGTGCCATGATTTGGGTGGGGTCTCGTAGAGTACAATGGAGTGCTGTGTTTTAATGTGTAGAAAAGTGGAGTAGATTGAAGTCGTGTCTTGTACAGTGGTGTGTCCTGGGATAGAGTGAAGAACAGAGTTGTACAGTGTAGTGTATGGGGATAGAGTGGAGTAGACTCTTGTAGAGAGATGTAGAATGTACAGTTTTGTAGAGAGGAGCTGCATAGAGTGGTGGAGAGTACCACAGAGTGGAACAATGTAGAGTGGAGTATCAAACAGTGTTGTTCAGGGGGTAAAGTATTGTATAATGGAGTGAAGTGAAGTTGAGTGGAGTTGCATAGGACGGAGTGGAGTTAATTGTTTTAAAATTTAGTGTTATTTTGTAGAGCAAATTGGCATGGAGTGGATTAGAGTGGCCTGGCATAGTATAAAGTGGAGTTAAGTGTCATAGAGTGGAGGGATGTGTCTTACAGTGGAGTAGCCTGACATGTTGTACAGTCTTGTAAAGTGTCATTGAGTGGAGTACAGTGGAGTACCACAGAGTGGATTATATTGTTACAGAGTGAAGTAACGTGGAGTAGAGTAGAATGCGGTACAGTGTGGTAGAGTTGAGTGGAGTAGAGTTAAGTGGCAAAGAATAGCATAAAATGGAGTACTGTACAGTGGAGTAATAGAGTACAGTAGAGTAGAGTGGAGTAGTCTGTCATAGAACTGAGTGTAGTAGAGTGTGGTGAAGTGGCATAGAGGGAGTTACTTAGAGTGTCATGCAGTGAAGAGAGTATCGTACAGTGCCATACACTAGAGTGTTATAGACTGCCATCGACAGAAGTACATTGCTATACAGTAGAGTGCTATAGAATGGAGTATAGCACGGTGGAGTGGAGGAATGTAGACTTTCATTTAGTGTACAGTGTTGTTGAGCAGACTTACAGTGGAGTGGTGTGCAGTGAAGTTGGCAAGTGTGAAGTGGATGTACACTGTAATACCATAGAGTAGAGTAGCATGCAGTGGAGTGGCATACACTCGAGTGGCAAAGAGTGGAGAGGGGTAAAGTATAGTGGTGTAGAGTGGAGTGGCATAGACTGGAGTAGCATACAGTAGAATAGCATACAATGAAGTGGCACACAGTGGAGTTGCAGAGATGGTGTCCATTTTACCATATTTTCCACTCAAACCTTTAATTTTGGCTTATCCAACATATCTACCCTTATTTTTTTTTTCAAACAATGAAAGGCTCTTGCAAAAGCCGTCCTGTATTATATATAATATAATTGAATATTTTTGTGATATCATTGCTATTTAGCATGGTAGTACCGTGGTACTACCATGACAACAGATATCACTGAGGTTGTTTTGCCCTATAACTTAACAACCACTAAACAAATTAGTTGCCATGTGAAAGAAAAAGGATCATCTACTACAGTACGTTACTGTGCAATTTCATTCTAATCTGTACTGTTGTTTTGGTGCTCCATCCAATACAAAAAGGCTATGTAAAATGCCTTGGGGTTCAAATTTGTTTTGGGGCCGCCTTTTTCTTGACCAAACACCATGAAACTTTCCATCATCCGCCAATGTATAAGTAGGAATAGGTCCGGAAAGTTTCCAGAGATTTGTTAAACGGGTGGAAAGTTAGTAAGGAGCAAAATTCAGAAAATAACTGGGCTCACTTCTCAGAGATAAACTTAGACCTGAAGTCTATGGGTCCAATTCACAAAGGTAAATTTTGACGTGAAGTCTGTTTACTTTTGTGAGTTGACCCCTTAGACTTCAGGTCTACGTTTACCTTTGTGAATCAGCAGGCCCACTATCTCTGTTCAAGCACCCTGTAATATTAATACACGCACTTTCTCTCTCCTCTTTCACCTCTCCTCCATTCTTTATTCCTGCCTTTCTATTCACCCTGGTTTTGGATGTTGCTTGACAGCACCAGCTGCCCCGATGGCCTATTATTAGCAGTGCTTTAAAATATATCTAGAGTGGACTTTGTCTTCATCCAGACAATTGCTGCTCTCTCCCCTCATGCTGTTTATTAGCTGTTGCTGCCAGTATTGTAATGTATAAAGGACATTTTACATTTAAAAAGTACATAGAATCGTCACACATGAAATTATTTATTTCGTATAAGCATTATATACAGAAAGTAATTTACTTTTTGTGTTTTCTCTGAAGCAATCTTTTTCAATGTTTTTGTCAGTACTCAAAATTAAAATCAGACCTTGTTGTCTTTGACTTCGCTTGGTGGGTTTTTGTTGTTGTTGCAAAACTTGTTTCTATGATCCTCGTGATCTTCTCGCTCCCCCTCTCAGCTTCTCCCTCCTTATTTTCAACTTTTCCATCCTCTTGCCCCTTAATCTGTTGCTCCTTGTATTTATTACTGATTGTAGTCAAGACAGCAAAAAACGGCATTTCACCATAACAGTGCAATAATGAAATACTGTTTTTATTATTAGGAACAACCGAAACAAAATAACGGAAAACGTAATTTATGTTGTGGGCGATGCGATAGGCGGCAGAGCAATTTTGCATGTGTGTGTGTTTGGGGGGGAATTAGAAATCAAACTAAATAAGAGGAAATGTCATCCTTTGGGGTGGGAGAAGTGGCTATGGGGAGAGGAATATAACAGCAAATTGCAGGACCGTGATTGCGCGATAGGTGAGCTGAAGAATACAGAGTGGATTTTGAGGGATGACGATGTGTATGGAAGGGGAAATGAAGAGACTGGAGGAGCAGATGTCCTTGTCTGAAACTTTCAGGTCACAAACATGGCGCAGATTCTTCTCTGGTTCTTACAGCGCGACCTGGTGGCAGAGAGGGTACCTGCCTCGGTTAGAAAACAACAAAAGCAGCCATACCTGATTGTATGATCTATATTGCCAGCATGGAGCCCTGAAATGAGTCGTAGCTTCTTTGCTGGCCCGATCCTTCTTGTGACGCAGTAGAGCAGGTGGGATGATCGCAGAGTAGTGAGGGGAAATAGGAGGGGAATGAAGGCATGGTAGAAAAGAGAGGGTATGTGGCAGAGGAAACAGGAAATTGCAAGGGAAGGGGTGAATTGTAAAGAAGATGAGGAATTGCAGAACAAGGGCAGAGAAGATAAAGTGGACTGCAGAACAAGTGCAGAAGGACGGGTATAGAGAATAGGATGTGATATATGAGAACGATTATTTAGTATTGGAGTATTGATACAGAGTTGCATACCACACGAGGCTTCAGTTTTAAGGTTCCTTACAATTCTTTTGGAAATTGGTAGTTCGGAACTCAGAAGTGTGCTGGATCAGTATGTCTTGTGTGGGAGATGTTAGTTTCGGTGCATTAAGTTCTAAGAGGTTCTCCAGATAGATAGGACATATTGCCTAAGCAAAGGGGCCGGAAGGAAGGAGGGAGGAAATTAAATTAAATTAAATTAAAAGTGAGTTGGGTGAATTACGGAAGAGATACCTATGGGATTGCATGGTGGTATTGGGGTGTTGAAAATGAGAGGGTAATGCAATTCCAGCAGAGACTAGATGATTACAGAAGGATCATTGTCAAGGGCAGAGATTGCTTTGTAGAGGATAGGGAACTGAATGCAAAGATTGCAAATATTTTAGGGGAGGAAGAATTCTGTGTGAGGTGAACAAATTATAAGTGAGGAAAGAATCATTTGGAGATGATAACAGAGAAATTTCAGGGAAAGTTGGGAAATTAAAAGCAGGGTACAATCAAGACTAACAGAAAAATAAGGCAAACATCAAAGGAAGAGAAAGTGCAATGTTATGCCTTTGCTTCTTTAATTTGGTGAGTTTGTTTTTCTAGGTTAAATATTTTTGTTGACTAGAAAAAAAGTGAATTACTGTGCAAAAAACAAGCTTTACAATGAGTTAAGCTTGGAATGTGTTTTATTCACTTTTACCCCTTGGGGGCGATGTTGCATTAGTTTCAGTTACCTAAAGTATACCGCGCCATTTTTGTTCACGAAACGAAGGAACTTGACAGGCCAAAGGCATAAGCTTGAGCCTTTTGGAAATGTAACAGCATATTATGATTAAACATATTATTTGTGAGTTTTGTGACTCCTTGAACTTATTTTAAACTGTTAGAGGCTTCTTTACAAGCTCCTTGCACTACTGTTGCATTTTTTTTTTTTTTTTGATGCAGCGGCAACGCTAAGCAGTTCTTTACAGTGCTCCATATTTACAAACTGATGCTTTGGGTCCAATGAGTGAGTTTGTAAAACCTTGCATCGCATTATACTTTTGCTAGGTATAATATACGCAAGGTAAGCATTCTCAGGCAAAAAGTCATGCAGAACTGTCAGTGAAATTTACATTTCTCTGCATCAATCTGTAACTTCACTGTGTCAAAATTTTAACGCCTGCATTTTTCTATGAGAGCCTTCCACGCATTGCTGGAGTAGCGTCATTTATGTTTTACACTAGTCCAGCAATGCGTAAGTTTAGCACCACAGATGCATCAACATTTCTGACGCATTTGTGAAAACGTGAACCATGGAGCTCTATATTGTAAATACAATGCATCTATGGAGTTGTTAAGGAATCATTAGGCAGCGCAAGAAATCTGACGCATCGGTGCTGGTGCGTCAGTTTCTTGTAAAGTAGGTCTTTAGGGCAAAGGCAAGTGGTGTCATGCCTCAGTCTTGCATTTGTGTTTGGCCACTCCTGTAGTGTTTGTATTTGGTTTCTAGACGTAGGCTCGCCTTATTGTGCTCTCAGTATATATATGCGGTGTATAGGGTAGAGAGTTTTTAGGGTTTAAATATGTGTAGTGTTTAGGGGTAGTATGGAATTTTTTATTTTCATGGATAGGTAGTATATAAGGGTAATAAGGAGTCATTAGTGTTCATAGATGGGTGGTGTATATGGGTAAAAAATAGTTTTTTATGGTAGGGAGATGGGTTATGTGTGTGGTAACACAGAGTTTTTGGGGTTCTTGGTTAGTATTGTTTAGGGGTGGTAAGGAGTTTTTAGGGTTCAGGGATTGCTGGTTTAGCAAGTAGATGCACTTCAGGTGTAAAACTATGCAGTGTAAAAGCACAGCCTGCGAAGTAATGACTGACATTCTACCAGTGGCGGCCGGCAGCTTTGGGAGGGAGGGGGGCGGGCGGGGCACACACACACACACACACAGACTCATTCTTTCACACACAGACATGCACGCACGCTCATCCATTAACAACACTCATTCCATTCAAACATGCACGCACGCACCAAACATTCATTTTACAAGATCACATTCATTCTTTCATGCACGCACATCCATTAACAACACTCATTCCATTCAAACATGCACGCACGCACCAAACATTCATTTTACAAGATCACACACATTCATTCTTTCACACACACACGCACGCACGCACACACATCCATTAACAACACTCATAACACTCAAACATGCACGCGCGCACCAAACATTCAATGTAAAACATAACACACATACATACACACACACACTTACCTTTAGCCTCCAGGTCCCAGGAGGGTTGGGACTGCTGCCTTCCCTCATTGGCTGAGGGAAGGCAGCAGTCCCAGCCTCGTCACAGAGTGGGATGGGGTCAGTGAGACTGCTGACCCCACCCCACTCTGTGACGAAGCGTCACTGATTGACACTCGCCCTGGGCGCTTCAGGGCTTAAACTGAAGCGCCCAGGGAGAGTGTCTATTGGTGACGCTTTCCTCATCACCCAGGGGAGGGCCTCGAGGCACCTTTGCTGGGGCGAGGAGGTCACGCCCATAGGAGCTGTGATCTCCTCAGCCCAGCAAAGTTCAGCTCAGGCAGCCAGGAGTCTGCGCAAATTGCGCATATCTGCTCCTGGCTGCCTGAGCATGAAGAGTGTCTGTCAGGCTGACCTTTGTTCAGCCTGACAGACACTCTACATGGGGTGGGGGGCCGTGGCCCCTCCGCCCTAAAGGAGGGGCCGCCACTGCATTCTACTTGTTTGTGATCTGGTTGTGTTTGGCAACTCTGGCAGGCGTTTGCCTGTAACGCTCTCAGCCGATGGAGGCTAGGAGTGTCTGTGCTCCAGATGGTGGTTGTTTACACCATTCAACTTCTCGAACTTTGAGCAGTTGTCCCTTTGGTAGAAAATGACGACTTTTTTGTCTGTTGCTAAAATGCGCAAAAATATCACTTTAACACCCACATGAAAATATTAAGCTCTCCTGGATTTCCAATTGGGGTATAAAAAATAAAAATATTGTGCACATGCAAAATAATAGTGCATCATTGGCCAAATATTTTGTTGTTGAAAAAACATCTTTGCGCTGATCTTTATAAAAATCCCTAATTTAGATTTAAAATAAAGTCGATTTTTAAATAAAAATAATAAACATGATATTGTGTGCGAAGCCGTTGAGACTGTTGAATGAAAGCTTACAGAAATGATTTTTAGATGAAAACTGTATCTTCAATTCAAAAGTGGCCAAATTATATGGGGTGTAAAGATTAATAAAAAATTATTTGAGAATTACGAAATTGGCATTGACAATTAAAAAAGGAATGGAAATAGCTGTGAGCGGGTAAAAGTAAACCTCAGTACGTGCCAAAAATAGTTTTAATTAAAAAGCAATTCAGACAGTTTTTAAGTTGTTGAGAAAATTAGTGTCTTTAATAAAAAATAAAAAAACGGAGTATGTTTTGGGCTGAGGGAGGAATAGGGGATGAAATGAACTTCCAGTGTTATGACGTAAAAGTAATAAGCGAGGGGTTACATTCCTGTGTGAAACGCCTACTGTTTGTCGATGGGATGAGGGACAACTGTCCCCGCCCCCTCCAGCCACAAGGGAGATTCAGAACTGCAGTGAAATGTGTGGATTTAAAGGGTGTGGGGATTTGGAGGTACACTAAGAAGTATGTGTGCAGTCCCAAAGTAATACAAATATATCTTCGTATTCGCAATAGGTGCAGTTAAATGTGTTTCACCTCAACCATCTCTTCAAATTTTAACATTGCCATTAATAATTATATGTTTGTGTTTCCATGACACCGCCTGTGTATGTGACAGTGCAAACCCACGCTGACGTACGGCTTTGAAACTGGCTCTTGGACTCTGGTGACGTCACCCTTTGAGGATCTGCTGTTAGTAGAGCATAAAACAAAAGCACAACTTCCAGCTAAGCAATATGTGATTTCCGCCTCTTCCGGTGAGGGTTGGTCTGCTCTGGAGAGAATTCTCTTTCCTTGGGTTAGAGGTGGTCTAGGGTAATTTAATATGATGCCTGTTCCTTCACAAAGGGGCCCTTTAAGGGCCACCATTTTCTGTAGTAAGAGGGGAATTCAGTCTCTGTGGTCACTCAGTCCTGGGTCTGCTCCTCTCACGTGCACAGAGTTTGCGAGCAATGCTCTGCAGCAACCACTGTCTCCTAGATATGGCGGTGGATCGGTTTCCAACCGCAGGTACCACCTCCATGGATGGGGTCAGCATGCTGTCCTCAGGTTTCCTGGCTGCCTTACCCCTTCCCTGGATGGGACCCTTTGTTTTGAAAGGCTTTAGTGAAAGGGATAGAGATAGCCTTGTCCTTGTTTTAGCCAGCTGATCTTGTGAAGCCTTGCTGCTAACACATTCTCTTTCATCTCCTATTTTTAGAGGTAACTGATTTCCAGCATGTTGGCCTTTTCCAGGCTGACCAGCTCTTCAGGCAGGGGCTTTTGCTTGGCCTCCCCGGTGCTGGTAGCTGGCAACATGTCAGCTCCGTTCCCATTCTGGGAGATTTTGCTCACCTCACTGGCCTCCTCCCCACGTACCCCGTTCCCCTCCTGCTGAGGGAAGGTGGCCTCCTCTTCATTCTCCACACGGCGCGAGGAGCGCAACAGTACTCGCCGGAAAGCCTGCTTGAAGCGGTAGGAGAGGAAGCCATAGATGACAGGGTTGGCACAACTGTTGGCATAGGAGAGGACCACCACAAAGAAATACAGCCCAAAGAGAGACTGGTCATTGGGCAACGGGTCCACCACGTTGATAATGTTGAGGACATAAAAGGGCAACCAGCAGAGGACGAATACAAGCACCACAATCACCACCATTCGGGTTACTTTCTGCTCTGACTTCTTGCGCTTGGATGACGCGACTTGCACCTTGCGGCCAGAGGAGCGCAACTTGAGGATAATGAGGAAATAACAGAGACATATGACCAGAAGCGGTGTGAAAAAGCCCAGAGCTGAGGTGTAAATGATAAAGCTGGCCCTCCAGACAGAGGCAGGTTCTGGCCACTCGATGTGGCAAGTGTTCATTCCTCGGGGCACGTCTGAGAAGATGACCACCGGTAGCACCACCAGAAATGACAGCAGCCAGACGCTGGCGTTCACCACCTTCGCCACCTGTGGCCGACGCCACCGGCAGGACTTGACTGGATGCACCACAGCCAGGTAGCGGTCAACACTCATGACGGTCAGACAGAAGATGCTGGTGAACTGGTTAATGCCATCGACTGTCATCACCAGTCTGCACATTAGGGAACCAAAGGGCCAGTAGGACACAGCATTCTGCACTGCCAAGAATGGCAAGCCAAGCATGAACAACTCATCGGCCAGTGCCAAGTTCAGAATGTAGACATTAGTTACTGATTCCGTCACCGAGTATCGGAGGACCACATAGATGACCAGAGTGTTTCCGCCAAGGCCCACGACACAAACCACGAGGTAGACAAGCGGAATGAGAATGGTGCGCAGATATGTGGCAGGGCTGGCGACCACAGAGGAGTTGGTTATGGTGTGCTCTCCCAGAGTGGACGAGTTCCCGCCATCGTCATAAGCCAACAGAGTTGGGAGGCACAAAGCGGTGAGATTCATGCCAGCGAGGACCCCTCCTTGTCAACACGCAATCCTGGTCTGATCAACATGAAATCTGCAAGAAAGGAAATAAAAATGAGGAAAAACTGAGAGCGGGCATATCATTCTGAAAGCAAAAATATGATGTTATGGTTAAAGGCACTCTACGTTGGAAGTCTCATTTGAGAAAGAGCAAGCCTATAGCTAGGCTAGGAAAGTGCAAGACGTTACAGTGCATTAGAGATTTGCATAATACGATTCATAAACTAAAAGTATATAATCAAAAAAATGTAATTGCTTGAAGCTGAGGAG
This sequence comes from Pleurodeles waltl, assembly GCF_031143425.1. NCBI lineage: Eukaryota > Metazoa > Chordata > Amphibia > Caudata > Salamandridae > Pleurodeles > Pleurodeles waltl. The sequence continues at coordinate 334,721,791 of NC_090443.1, forward strand.
GGGCAACATTTTTTTCTCCTTACTCCTTTGGTGATGTTTTCCAAATGTAAACTTAAGATTGCGTTACATCTACTATGAAGTGTAGTTAGTGGTTTTGCTTTTTTTCAAAAATGTTTTACCAGACAAACTTTATTTGCAAAACAATGCCATCGTAATAAATTGAGCACAGAACAGTTCTTTTAATGTGCAGTCATAACTATTTTGACAATGAAGAAAACTACGTTTTAGGAGTTTTAATACATGTTTTTTTTTCATTAAAACTTTATTAGTTTGACATGACAGAGCATCAGTTGTTACCTTGTTTAATCAACAGATAAAGAGCTTTAAAAAGTGCTAGTGACAGAGGGTCTTTGGCTCCACCTGCTGGTTGATTACCTTGAGTACAACAGCATTTAATTGGGCACAAGTTGTATGCTCCCACTGAAAAAGAGTGTTTGTATTGCACTGTCTTGTGGGATAGCATATGATCAATACAACAGGACTACAGTAATAGTCAAGGCTTTTGGTATTGGTTGACCCTTCTGGCAAACCTTGGGGCTAAAAAGATTTTCCCTGTGATAGTAATTTTTAGACCGTTGTAGGAAGGGTTGCATATTGTATTGCCAACTATAAGTTTGGATCTTTTTGTACTTTTATGAATGTATGGTGGTTGCATAGTGGGATAGCTTATGCACAATTTAGTGGGCCTGAGTTGGTGATGGTGACAAGCCAGTGATGATACAGTAGGCTTGATTGGGTCATTGTGCAATGTTAAGGCAAACCAGTTGTAACAGGTCTCATCTCTTTAATATGAAAATGTAAGACGAAGGCAGTAGGCATGAATTATTCATTGTGAAACGCTTATGATAAAGCTAATAGCCCTTTAAAGGTGGATTCCTATTACACTGTGTTAAAGCAAGTTCACGGGCACTTTGTTCCATGGAATCCCACAAATCACTGTACTAGGCAAGATTTATGGCCTTATTACCCTCTCTGAGAAAACATGGGAGTAGAAGATTCCCCTTGTCAGAATTCTTGTTAGGCTCTCTAACTAGGTATGGTACGTTGTTTTGCCAACTGCAATTTTGTACATATTTGTAGCTTTATCACGCTGTGCCTGATGGTTACCTTGTTAGAAAGTGTAGGTGCAGTCAGTAGGCCTAAGTTGGTTATGGTGACAGACCAATTATATAAGCCATAGGCCTGATGGGGGTTTTGAGAAGTGTGGCATGGGCTAGGGATCTGATCTGTTTATTCTGAAAAGTTGCAACATAGGCAGTAGAGTGGACCTATTTATTGTGAAAAGCCTGTATTAAAGCCCATAGGAGTAACAAAGATGGGTTGTTATTTCACTGTGCTGAAGCCAGCGGACAGGTATTTTGTTACATGTATCCTCATAGAATACCATAGCAGTCAAGGTATTTGATGTTGGTTATTCCCCTTACAAACCCTGGAGGTAAAATGTGTGCACTGCGCTAATTCTTTATATGCCTTCTTGGGATGGTTTCTATATTGGTTCGTGAATTGTGCTTCTGTACATATTTGTAATTTTAAGAATGCATATTTGATTTCGATGAGAAAGCTTTTGCTCAGTACAGTATGCTTGAGTTGTTACTCTGAAAAGCGATTGATGCAATGATAAAAGCAAGAGACCTGAATAATTGATTGATTGTGAAACCTTTTTTTCAGATGCCATAGGTCTAGTCTAATCTGTTTATTTTGAAAAGTTACAACAAAATCTGTAGGTGTTATTTATTATCAAAAGCATATGTTAAATCCAATAGACAAATACGTGTGGGTTGTTATTGTACAATTTTAAAGCCTATAGAGAGGTATTTTGTTATATGGACTCTCTGAGATTACCTTAGCAGTCAGTGGTTTTGATGTTATTTAACCCCTTTCATAAACTATTGACATAGCCGATTAGCACTGCCATTTGCTTTATTACACTATGACTGAACACTTTTTGCCTGATCAGTCATGCACATCAATCCGAAGATGAGTGCACTTCATTGCCAGAGTTGGTGAGGAAGTTCTTTATTATTCCATTTTCTTCTTTCTTTTCGTTGTTCCACTTTTTTTAACTATGTTTTTTTAGAGGATACTACAGCTCCATAAACAGTGCCACTGGGCCACTTACCACTCATTTCATTGTCAATTCATCTTCCCCATGTTGTCACTGCTTCTAAACTGGCAGCCATGTGAGAATGATATTCTCCACAGTGAATCATTGTTTTGCCATACCAATATGGCCACCACAGTTAGAGCAATATGTTGGCCATCTGTATAACAATGATACACTATGAAGAATAGCATTCAATGATGGCAGCCAACTGTGATATTTACTGAGTGCCCATTTTGAAATGCTATTATGCATAGCGTATCAATGTTTAACCAACACATTACTAACACATTGCTTCTAAACTTGATGACAATATTGGAACTTTAAAACAATGAAGCACTTTGAACAATACTATTGATAGGGAAGCATCCAGCAATATGATTAATTTTAAGTTTTATTGCAAGTGTATGCCTACCACATTTTGGCAGTGACATCTTCTCTTATTTTCCTTAATTTATCTTACATATGCTTGATGAGTTTGTGTGTGTTTATTGTGGGCAGCTAAGTGGGTGAGTGGAAGAATGGTTCAGTGGGTGAATCAGTGGATGCATGAGTGCCAGGACAAATGACAAAGTTGTCTATGATGTCTTATGTAGTACCTGAACTCACCAGTGACTTAAGAGGCACTTTCATTAATGAACCAAACCTATTTCAATTGTCAGTGCTTGTTATTAATATTTTACATAGTGTGAGATTAATGTGTTTGTATCTGTAAATATTTTCTGAGATTATTGTCACATTAATACAGAACTTGGGGCCAGATGTAGCAAACGATTGCGACTCGCAAACGGGCCGAATCGCAATTTGCGACAGTGCAAAATCGGAAATGGGATGCAAAAAGCCCATTTCCGACTTGCAAAAAGCGATGGGACCCGTTTGCGAGTCGCATCCGGTGCGACCCCATTTTGCGACCCGCAAATTGCAAGTTGCAATTTGCGAGTCGCAACCCATATGCAATTGCAACTCGCAAATTGCGACTAGTCGCAAAAAGGCCAGTTTGCATGTCCCATTTACCACTAACTCAGAGCAGGTGGTAACCACTACCAAAGTATAAAAGGGGACCCAGAAGGCATCTGGGTTACTCAAGATGGCGGATATATACCTGATAGCAGTGAGGAGGAGAGTCTACGCAGCCCAGCAGAGGAGGAGGAGGGGCCACAGACAGGAGAAGATATATAGAACCAGGCAGACTCTTTTTCAGCAAACTGAAGAGGAGATCTATGACAAATACCGCCTTAGCAGCGCAGCCATTCTAGAATTAATAGATTTACTGAAACCACAGCTAGAACACAAGACTCTGCGTGGCTGCGCCATCCCTACGCATGTGCAAGTACTATGCGCACTGCACCTCTTGGCCTCAGGGAGCTATCAGGGGGTCATTGCCGTGGCAGGTGGGGTATCCCAAAGTGCAGTGTCAAGGTTCCTCAGGGCATTCCTAGAAGCCTTAGTCACGCACATGTCTCACTTCATATACTTACCAAGGAATGAGGCAGAAATTAACAGCACCAAGCTGGACTTTTACCGCATTGCCCACTTTCCTCATGTCATAGGGTGTGTAGATGGGACACACATTCAAATATGCCCCCCTGCTAATCTGGAACACATTTTCCGCAACAGGAAGTGTACCCACTCACTCAACATACAGGTTGTTTGTGATGCCCATTATGTCATCACGGACATCGTAGCTACGTTTCCTGGCAGTACCCATGACTCATACATTTTTAGGCATAGTGGGATACATCAACGCCTGGAACGTGGGGAATTTGGAGACGGTTACCTCCTAGGTAGAGCCACAGACACTTGCAGACATACACACAGGTCACTGTGCACGACAATCTGGACTTCCTAACCGTGTACTTTTGTGCCCAACAGGTGACAGTGCATATGCTCTCAGGCCTTGGATCATGACTCCGTTTTTAACACCCAGAACTGAATCAGAGAGGCAATACAACAGTGCGCATAAGAGGACCAGGAACCTGATCGAGCGCACCTTCGGACTGCTGAAGGCAAGATTCAGATGCCTCCACCGCAGTGGAGGCGCCCTCCAATACACCCCCATTACCGCTTTCAAAATTGTGGTCGCATGCGCCATCCTCCACAACATAGCCACCCGACGTGGGCTACCTCTCACCCTTGCAGACCCAGATCCTGATGATGAAGAGCAAGAACAACCACATCGCCATCATGGGGATAGGAGTCTAGCTAATCAAGGCAGACTGAGACGGGACCACATTGCAACACAATATTTTGGACGGTACGTGTCAACTCCCACCATACTCACCTATTAACCATTTGTTAAGTGGAACAAAAATAACTGTTTTATTAATGTCATGAAGAAACTATATACAAGTTGAAATTGTCCATGGGCAGGAAAATGCCAACCAGTCATGTGGCACATTAACGCCATGTGCCACATTAATCTGTCCTGGCTGTTATCTATGATCTCCTGCCCCTCCTGCCAGCCTGGCTGGTCCCTGCTGCGTCCATGGTGCTGTGCCTACCACTCCTCAGCACCCTACTGTCAGTGGCAGAGACACTGCTCACTGTTGAGCCCTCGTCCTAGGTGTATTTGTTAACTTCCTGGCTGTGATGTCATCATCATGTGCCAGGAAGTGTTTCCAGAGTGTTCTGGTATGCTTTCTGGAGTGTTCTGCTGCATCTGCAAGCAATTTTGAAGGTAATCGCAATTTGCGACACCCACTCGCTAATTGCGAGTTCGTTTTTTGCACACTCGCAAACAGCGACCTCGCAAACTGCGGACTCGCACACAGCGTTGCAAGTCCGGCTGCGAGTCGCAAAATCGGATCGCTTTTTTTTCTGACATTCCAATTTGCGACTCGCATTTTGCGAGTCGCATCAACTCGCAAAATGCGAGTCGCAATTTTTATTTTTGCTGCATCTGGCCCTTAAATACTTTTGGGATTGACCATAGGTGACCTTTCTGTGAATAAGAATGCTGGTCCCACCAATAATAAGAAAAGTTGATGATAACCAACACAAGACCATACAAAATTACTCCGCCAAAATATACAAAAAAGAGCAGAAGGAGCAGTATTAAATCGTCCCATGAATCTAAAATCAGGTAAGAACAATATGATATTAGGCCAATAATTCTGATAAGCATTCAGGTGCTGCAAGTAAAAGGCAGCATACTGCCAAATAATACATGGATTAGGGATAGTTCGCTGTTAGAATATTTTAGTGCTGTCTTTTTCGATTCATGGTTGTAATACTATGGACTGGGATTTTATCTGCGTTCTTCTTTTTGGACAACATTGTTTTATTCAGTAAGTGCTTGCTTGATACTATCCATCAGGTAGATAAAGTGAAGTTAGTGTCACTCTCAGGTTTACTTGGTAGATAGTACTTATACATCAGACCAGTAGGATGCAGTCTGTGTGCAAGTGGACATCAGATGTGAGAAATCCCTTGGTGACTCCTGATGACGCTAGCAGATATCGGCATAAGGGGAGGTCCCGTACTTCAAGAGTTGAGGGTGTCCAGTAGGTTTTGTGCCAAGTTCTAAAGTTTGCGTGGGCAGTTATCACCGAACGTTTGGATTTTATGTGGAGACTCTATATCAAATGCCTTCTTGTGTGGCAGTAGGCATGTTTTCAATGGACGCTACGCTGGTCATCCCCATTTCCCCATTGATATTTAGTTTATCATGTGTACCTACAACCTGATGTATTTTAGCTACTATTTGCCTTTGCTCTTTCTGAATTCCTTCCAGAATGCCTGGATCTTGTGTACTTTGTAATTTAGAGAACGGTATCTTCACTTTCAACATATTTACAATTCAATATTCGTGAAAGTCAATGTTGATTTCCCTCAGAAGTCTTAAAGTGAGACTGGCCACGGGACAATAGGACCAAACCAGTTTATCTAGTGTCACTCGTTTTTAGTTCCATGATGACAGTATGCAGCACTACTAATATTGGGTTTGGCCTTTTTTTATCCGGCTGTGTTGATATCACGCGAGGTGTGGTCTAATGGCCACAACTGCCACCATTGAACTAAGTAACCAGGTTTGCATCCCGACTTCGGCTCAACATCCTGTGTATGTCGACAAATCGTTTAATCTCCCTGTGCATACAAAAACAATTAATCTGACTTTATGTAAACGTAATCTGGTGCTTGTGTAAAGCTCTCCAATGTCCTTGGGCTTAGTTTGTGCCATATAAAACAAGCTGCCAAAAAAACAACAACTTAACATTGGTGTTGTTGCAATGAGTGCCTTTTCAGTTGACAACTGAATTGGGACTTCTTGTATGTGAGGAAGGAGCCTGTGAGTGTCTTGAGGAACCAGATATGTTGACTGATAACTTTAACAAGCATTTGCAACACAATGAGTCTCGAATTTGCTCGAGTTAGAGCTATTAGCGTTGTAAATTCCTAACTGGACTTTTCTTGCACATAAATTGAAAATGAATAGTAAAACAGTTGACATAAGCGAGCCGATTCAAAGCGGCATGGCCGCCATGAGCATGAGTGCGAAGGAGAGACACAAAAAGAAAAAGAAGTTTGCTCGCAGTCAAACATATCGGCAATTGTGCAATTATCCATGTAGCAGGGACAGTCTGCAAGGCAGTAACAAAAGAGTCCCAAAAAGGGACAAACGTAAAGCATTTAGCAATAATGTCAAAGGATTTTTGAAAGGCAAACCCAGGAACGAGTGAAAGTGATGGGCTTGCGGTGGGCGTGGTTAAAGGCCCACAATACTTACAACAGGTCAAAGCGGTCCAGCTCAACCTAAAAATGAGCAACTCTATTTCCCTGAGACTTCTCAGAGGGGTCAGTTCCCTGGAGCATTTATGAGTACAGGAAGTGTACTACAGCAATACACTTTTGTATAATCTTGCATGCCTTTGTTAATTGCCCCAAAATGTCTTACTCCTACTAGTAAAAGTGTAAGGAGGGTGTAGTGTCGGGAGCCCTTGGCCCTCATGCTACTGAAATGATGGTGACACTTAGTTGGGGTTCATGGAACTGGCCCTGGGCACGTGCGCCCAGCCCTTCTTATTGGCAGGGTCACCTGACTGGTGACGCTTCTGTTGGATGGGTGTGGGGTGTGAGTGTAAGGTCAGCCCTCAGCAGAGTGGCTGGTGAAACACTAGAACGTGTCCAGCAGGACACTACAGAGGGCACAGACCTTACTATTTGTACTAATGTTCCCCTGAAATATTACCTGAATATTCCCATTTAAAGTATTTTAAGAGTAATTAACAAAGGTAGGTAAGAGTTCGTAAAGGTTGCTACAGAAGTGCTATTTTACTTAGTCCAAAAATACTTTGTCAAATGAGTTAGGTTTAAAGAAAAAAGGTCCGAGCTTCTTATTTCGTATGAACTTTGAAGCACTCGTGGTGTCACTGTCAGATTTAAGTAATTTACGGAAGGCTCGTGTTGGATTTGGTATTAGAGCAGGATGCTCATCTCCAACCAGGACAGGAGTTTGGGGGACCCTGAGTCGAACTGTATGCGTATACTCAAGGGAGACTCCTGTTAATTAATATTAAACCAAATGTTTACATTTTTCACGATTTTTGTTTTCTGAGGGAGACCAGTATCAACCAGCACTGCGAGGTGCAGCGTGAATGTAAGCCCCTGCCCGCCAGAGCCGCAACTATGCACATCACCAGCAGTTCCCCCGGAGCACCCAGCATTACCAAAGCAGCAGCCCCGCACCCTGCACTGCCACAGGCCCAGCACTGAACAGCACTACCAGAGCCTGAAGAGTGCTCAGACCTACAACTGATCCCGCCCCAAACCTCACTACCGCAAAGCTGACAGGCATTCCTTACACATCGCACAGTACTACTGAGCACAACTTAGCGGGACCGTTAAATCGGCACCACCACTAGCAGTGAGCACCGGGTCAACTTTAGCAGCACTTCCGTAGTGCCCCGGGACCAGTAATAGACAGTATTACAATCAGCCCCATGCCCCTGCACCCAGTCCCGTCAGTGCATAGGATCACCAGATACTAAGGGGGGCACAGCACTACTAAACCGAATCAGAGCCAGCAGCGAAGAGCAATGCCCAATCACCAGCAGCGCAGCACTACCATCTACCCAGAGCAGCCAGCGCGCAGCACTATCGCCCAGCTTCTGAAGTGCACATCTCCAGGGGCACCGCGCAACACTTTCCTAAAACTGCAGCACCGCACAGCATTGGGCCCCTCGGTAGAAAGCACTACCATAGTGCCCGCAGCGCACAGCTTCATTATAGCCCCAGCAGCGGACTGTCATACCCCAGCAGAACACAGCACTGGTGCCCCAGCAGCACAGCACTACCGTAGCCCCAAGAGCACACGGCTGTGCCGCAGCAGCACACCTCACTGACAGAGCCCCCAGCAGCGCACAGCACTACCACGCCTCCGGCAGCACACAGCACTGTCAGATCCCCAACAGCGCACAGCACTACCTACCACAGCCCCAAGAGCACATGGCTGTGTATTGCAGCACGCCTCACTGCCAGAGCCCCCAGGCAGGGCACAGCACTACCACGACTCCGGCAGCACACAGCACTGTCGGATCCTCAGCAGCAGGACGCAGCACCACCACACCTCCAGCAGCTCACAGCACTGTCAGATCCTCAGCAGCAGCACGCAGCACCACCACACCTCCAGCAGCACATAGTTCTGCCGCACCAGCAGCAGCACACAGCACTACCACGCCTCCAGCAGCACGGAGCACCAAAGGGGCTCCAGGGGTCCCCACCACGTTCGGGGTGCCAGCCGCTGACCTGGCCCTATTTGCTGGAGACAGATCTTGATGCCGGGTTCTAAGCAGACTTACCTGGCAGGAGCCGGATATTGGAAGACTGCGGCACGAGGGGGGCTGCAGTGTGGGAGAGGGGTGGGGGTGAGTCAGTGAGCAGGAAGGGTAAGACATAGGAGGAGAAGAGTGAGCGATGTTCAGGAAGCGGATGGAGAGAGAAAGGACTGAGGGAAAGGAGAAAGGAGCGAGGTAGAGGTGAAGAGGGGAGAAAGGGCGGGGCAGGAGGGTGAGTGGTTGAAAGAAAAGACGGGGGAGAGAGAAGAATGAAGAAAAGAGATGAGCGTGGAACTGAAAGAGAAAGAAGGAGGAACAGCAGCATCCAGAGAAGGAACGACAATTGCCAACGGAGGAGAGAAAGGGAAATGCGCCGAGTCCTGTCCTTGCTTCCCTCCCACATATTTCCAATTTAGGAACTCTCCCGCGCTCCTGAGGAGTGGGGGTTGGGTGCGGGGCGCACCGCTGTCCAAGGTGCCCCCGCCCTAGGAGAATAGCGCGCGATCAATGTAGGTCCCTTTCCTCCTTTCATCGGTGCGTGCATCTTCCACCTATTCCTGTCTCCTTCCTTCTCTTTTAACCCTATCTCTTTCCCCACTCCCTCTCTTTCTTATCCTCTCTCCCGCCTCACCTATCGAACTGTCAAGTGCCTCTGCTCGTCCTTCTTTCTCTCACGTGTCTCTCCCATCCCCTTCATACCTTTGCCTCTCCCTCTGCAACTTACCCTCTCCTCACCTTCCCTGTTCTCCCCCCTCCCTTCCTCCTTTCTTCCTTTCTTCTCTTTTCGTTCTTATCATCTTGTCCCTCTTTCTCTCGCCCACTCTATTTCTTCCCCTACAATCTCTTGCTCTGCATCTAGTGTCGGTCCCAACCTCTCCAGCTGTCGTTCACTGCCTCTTCTGTTTGCACCTTTGTCCTAGGGTTTTAAAAAAAACAATCCTTAATAGCGACCTCCATGTGGAAGGAGTGGGAGCCGGTACACCCTATTTGCTTTTTCACATTGTTATTGGCCCTAGAGTGAGATTGCAGTGTGTGCAGTTGTAGTGCAATTTCATTCACAGTAGCTAAACACATCACAGGAAAAACGTACATAACAACACTTTACAAACTTGGGCCCAGATTTACAAACACTTTGGGCCAGATTACGCCCTCGGCAGATGGGATACTCCATCACAAACGTGACAGATATCCCGCCCGCCATTTATCAAGTTCCATAGGATGTAATGGAACTTGTAATACGGTGGATGGTATGTCCGTCACGTTTGTGATGGAGTATCCCATCCGCCAAGGTCGTAATCAGGCCTTTTGTGTCAGGTTTGCGTTACAGACCCAACAAGTGTTGGGTTGATATTTACAATCTAACCCATATCACGGTTTTCATTGGATTGTAAACCAAAATAATTCTATGCAGTGAAGTGTGCTGTGTTACATTACTTTGCCTCAAGAACGAGTTCCATGGGTGGTGCATGGGAGTTCGGTATGGATTTTGACTCAAATTTATATCTACAAAGTCTTGTACACCAAAATCCTATGCCTCTCTGGTGCTAGAGTAACAATGAGAAATATTTTTATTTCTCCTTGTTTTTTCTGCAAAAAAACATGATGACATTATATTAATTTATAACAATACTACAAAATATATTTTTAGGGGTGTGACACAGGTATGAATTACATGTCTTTTGGCTGCTACCTGACGCTGCAATTTGTAATCAAGTTACATCCCTTGTCCATCCAGTCACACCTCTGCACAATCTAAGGTTACATACATTCCTTGGTTTTGTTGTACATTATGCACAAATGGTCTATGCGAATGCCAAGGTGGATTACAATTAAGCAGGTCCTACCTAGCTTACCTCACTTTGTAAATAATGCATACATTACCAATGCATAGTATAGGAAATCAGTTTTTTTCTGTGTGGTCACTCTGTAGTTTTCACCTTTTGCTGGACCCTATGGTTGTGCTGGCTTTAGAACTCAATGCATTTTACCCCTGCTTACAAGTAGTGAATTGCCTGCACTCCCTATTGAAGCGTGGTTGGATTGGCATATACCTAATTGATCTATTTTAATTTACCTAGAATTCCCTAGTATATGATGCAAAATGTACCCAGGGCATGTAAGTTAAATGTCACCAGTGAACTGCAGCACCTACTGTACAGGACACCAAAGCTGTTCTTGTGTATCCACTGTCTGAATACTAGCGGACCTGCCTTGTCCCACCAGACCTTTTAGTTTTGCTCTTTGTTACAATTAATAACTCTTTGGCTTTGGTTTCATTTACCTTCAATATATTGTGTCATAAATATTTAGCTCATTTAAGGCTTGTAGTAGACCCACTGCAGTATGGTCAAAATTACCAAATCGTCTGCAACTTGTAAGATTTGGATTTTGTGTGGGTCAGTCCTTGGGTGAAAAGACCTTTGCCTCCGCAATGCCTTGCCTGTCTAACATCCACATTGTAAATGTTAAAAAGCAAGGGAGCCAATATGCACCCCTGCCTTAAGCCTAAATGTGTGTAAATATGTATAGACACCTTAAGGGGCTCCCAACCTTAATTCTTACCCAAGTATCAGTTTAAAGGGAGGACATTGCATTTAGTAGGGCTGGGTGGATGCCCCACTTACTGTGTTTTGCCCATAAAATGTGTCAGGGTATGCAATTGAACATGTCACTTTAATTAATGAAGCAAGCATAGAGAGGACGATTATGGGGGAGACTGTACTTGCAGGTTAGATAGGATAGGGCCAGGATGTTATTAGCAGTACTGAAGCTGAGCCTGAACCTTATTTGAGAAAAATGAATTGGGCCTTCACATTTCTAATTTCCTTAGTAGTATCTTGGCATATGCTTTGACTTCAACATCCAGGAGAGCGAGTAAGCAGTAATTAGCTGGGTTGCTTTTATCCCCTTTCTTGAACATAGGATGTAATATGGAGCCTTGCCAAGACTCAGGTGCTCATTGCGACTTTGGTCGTCTTTTCAGAAGACCACCGAAACCGCGTGTGCCATAATACCGTCAGTGCTGGCGGTCAGAAGATCGTCCTATTACGACGTTGTGCCAATTTCCACCTGATTTTGGGTGGAAATCCGACACCGTCGGCCTGGCCGATGTCGTAATAGAGGCGCTTTCCACCGCTGGCACCTCCACACCAACAGGATGCCGCCCACTGTATTACGATCCGTAATACGGCGCAGCAGTTTCCTGCATAGCAGTGCAGTGCTGGCAGTGGAAAGCGCCGGGACCCATCCCCTCCCGGATGGCCACCTTGCTGAAGCAGGTAAGTTGATCTTCCAAAAGGTGAGGGGGGGGTGTTGTGTGAATGTGTGTATGAATGCGGGGGAGGGAGGAGGTGTCTGTGTGGGCATTTGTGAGTGTGTGTATACAGAGGGGGAGAGGGGTGTTGTGTGTGTGTGTGAGTTCATGTGTGTTTGAGTGAATATGGAGGGGGACGGGGGCATCAGTTTGAGTGCATGCATGCAAGTGTATGTGTCTGAGTGCATGCGTACGAGTGAATGGGTGTATCTGAGTGTGTGTTTTGATGCAAGTGTGTGGGGGTGTATGTAAGCGAATGCGTGGGTGAGTGGGGGTGCGTGAATGTAGGTGTGTGGTCATGTGGGGGGGTGTCTGCCGGCAACAGGAATGGAGATTCCTGTCGTCGGATGCATAACTGCCAGCATTTGCACGGCAGTGCGACCTCCACAAAAATTCTATGCTAGTGGTCTTCTGAGTTGTAATACCGTTGGTGGTATTACGGCTACTGCTAGGCCAGAGGTGCTCACCTCTGGCCTGGCGGTCTGACTGCCCTGGCAGTCCGAAGATCATCCTATTGCGACATTGTGCCAATTTCCACCTGATTTCGGGTGGAAATCCGACACCGTCTGCCTGGCCGATGTCGTAATAGAGGCGCTTTCCACCGCTGGCACCGCCACACCAACAGGACGCCGCCCACCGTATTACGATCCGTAATACCACGCAGCAGTTTCCTGCATGGCGGTGTGGTGCTGGCGGTGGAAAGCGCCAGGACCCATCCCCTCCCGGACGGCCACCTTGCTGAAGCAGGTAAGTTGATCTTCCAAAAGGTGAGGGGGGGTGTTGTGTGAAAGTGTGAGGGAGTGGGTGTCTGTGTGGGCATTTGTGAGTGTGTGTTTACAGAGGGGGGAGAGGGGTGTTATGTGTGTGTGTGAGGTGCTCACCTGTGGCCTGATGGTCTGACTGCCCTGGCAGCATGGGCGGCGTTTCGGCAGTTTGGCTTTAGCCAAACTGCTGAAGTCGTAAGATGGCACTCTTTACTGCCTGCCTATGGCGGTAAGACTGCCACCACCAGTCTGGCAGTCCAAGGACCGCCAGAACTGTAATGAGGGCCTCAGTGACTTGTGCCTGTTAAAATGCAGCTTGATGCCCTGGAAAAAGGCAGGCATTGGAGAGATCCAAGAATGCTGTGTTGGCTTGGGGATCCAGAAGATCACATCAGCTTAATTTCTAGCTTGGTAGTGTGTACTGTTCCTGGATTACAGGTGCCAGACTGGCTTTTTTAAAAGTGTGAGGAATTGTCAATCATATTGTAACCCTTTCTAGGGTTGAGCCTGCGAGGGCATACAGTAGCGTATGGTCTCCTTGCAAGACTCTTGTGTACAGGAAAGGGATTGGCACCCGCCTGTCGCTCACCATTTGGTTTGCAAGGCACTCTTCTTTACAGTCTCATAATTCATCAAGGCAAGCCTGACATCATTTCCATTCCTGTGTGTGGAGCAGGGACCAAGCACTGATTGATTCAACTTAATTAGTGCCTGTCTGCTGCTCCCAACATGATTGAGGTATTATTTTGTTCTGTTTAACTTTGAGTGCCCTGCAAGCAAAAGGTTTATGAAGGGCAAAGAGGTGCCCAGCAGGACTAATAAAATAGCACATACTATTTTTTAAATTGAATTTTTATTTATTTTGCCAACTCATCTTTTCTCACTTTGCACTCATGTCTTCTTTTGTTTTTGCTTGTGGGTGCTCTTCGTGAAAGATGATGATTAACTTGTTCAAAATATTGCAAAGCGACATTGGGTCACATGTACGAACGTTTGGTATTGCAATTTCCTAACTGCAATTCCATGAATATCCAAATTAGGAAATCACAATTCCAAATGTACGAAACTCCATTGAGTTTCTTTTGCGATTCCCAGGGATCACAAATGGAACTTCCTCATTAATAATAATGAGGTAGGTCGCAATCTGCGAACCACTAGGAATCGCAAAAATCACAGGGATGGTGGACTGCTGTTGGCAGCAGACCGCCATGTCTGTGACTGATTTTAAATAAAGTAATCAATTTTTTTTAAATGCAGCCTGTTTTCCTTAAAGGAAAACAGGATGTGTTTAAAAAGCAAAAAATGAAACATTTCAGTTTAATTTTTTAAGAGTAGGTAGTGGTCTGTGGGACTACTGTCTGCTCTTAAAAACTTTTCACATGCATTCACAAAGGGGTAGGGGCTTGGGGACCCCTTCCCTTTTGCAAATGGGTTACCATCAATTTAAAATTGCGGCACTCCAATAAAAAAAAATATGACATACTCCAATCTGCCCTACCTCAATCCAAAACAATATGCCCCACTGCAATCTAAAACATTTTGTCAACTCCAGTCCACCTCACTCCAGTCTGCCGCACTTCAATCCAAAAAAAACTGCCCCACTTCAATCCACCCCACTTCAATCCACAACAATCTGTCCCACTCGAATCTGCCCCACTCCAATATGCCTCACTCAAATTCAAAACAATCTGCCCAACTCCAATCCGCCCCACTCCAGTCTGCCCCACAACAATCCATTACAATCTATCCTACTCCAATCTGCCCCACTCTAATCCATAACAATACCCCTCACTTCAATCCAGTCCACTTTACCCCAATCCCATCCACCTCACCTCATCCCAATCCACCCTATTTCATCACAGTTCACCATAACCCACTCCAATCCACCCCACTACCACCCAGTCCAACCCACACCAACCCAATCCACCACACTCCAATTCACGCCACTCCAGTGCACCCTAATACAATCTGCTCCACTCCAATCTGCCCAACTCCAGTCCAATACAACAGCCCCGCTCAAGCCTGCCCCTCTCCAATCCAAAATAGTCTGTCCCACTCCAATCTGCCCCACTCCAATCAACCCCATTCCTATCCAAAACAATCTGGCCCACTTTAATCTGCCCCATTACAATCCGAAACTGTCTGCCCCACTCCAATCTGCCCCATTCAATTCCAAACAATCTGCCCCACTCCAATCCAAAACAATCTACTCCACTCTAATTTGTCCCACTTCAATCCAAAACAACCTGCCCACTCCAATCCATTTCAGTCTGCCCCACTCCAGTCTGCCCCACTCCAATCTGCCTAACTTTATTCGAAAACAACCTGCTCTGCTCCAATTTTCCCCACTCCAATCCCAAACAACCCACTCCAATCCACAATAATCTTCCACGCTCCAGGCCAATACACCTCACCCCAATCCAATCCACACCACTCCATCCCAATTCACCCCACTCCATCCCAATTCACCCCACTCCAATTCACCACAATCCACCCACTACATTCCAGCCCACCCACATCAGTCCAATCCACCAACACCAATATAATCCACCCCAATCCAGCCCAGTCCAGTCTACCCCATTCCAATACAATGCAACCTCACCCCAGTCCAACACACTCCATTTCAATTCACCCACTGTATTCCAAACCAATCCATGCCACCCCACCCCACCACACCCCATCCCACCCCAGTTCAGCCCACCCCACTCCAATCCATCCAGACTGCCCCACTCCAATCCATCCAGCTGACCCCAAATCCAATCCACCCCACCCCACCCCATTCCAATCCAGTCCACCCCACTCCAATCCGGTCCACCCACTCCAGTCCAATTTAATCCACCCTACTCCAGACCAGTACAGTCTATCTCACTCCACCCCACACCAATCCAAACCCATCCACCCACTCCAATCCAGGCCACTCACTCCAGTCCAATTTAATCCACCCCAGTTCAGTTTAATCCATCTCACTCCACCACACACCAATCCAATCCAATCCACCCCACCACACCCCAATCCAATTCAACCCACCCCAGACCTATCACTCTAATCCAAACCACCCATCCCAATCCAATCTTAATACACCCCACTTGAATCCATCCCAAGCCCATCCACCTCACTCCATTTCAATTCACCCCCTCCAATCCAATCCACCCACACCAATCCACCCCACTATAATCCATTTCCATTCCAACACCACACAAGACATACATGCCAAATACACACATTGCCATACATCCATGACACAACACACTCTATTGACAGTGCATCCACACAGAAACAGCTGCAACAATCAACACAACTAGTCACTCATCTACACAAACACACTCACACACAAGCACAACTACGCATATCAAGACAACCACACAACAATACTCACCTGAATGTTGCACACAGCAACACAACACACAAACACACATCCACAACTCACATGCAAGTGGCACACATACAGACACAACGAAATCACCCACTCAAGCTCCCTGTGCCTTGACCAGCCAATTGAATCACACACACACATGGACGTAACGATTCAAGTACACAACTGGAAGCACAGCATCACAGGCACTGGTCCCCTTGCAATGTGCACACATGGATATAGTTGACGGATGTGGATGTAACGTCATTGTGGAGCCAACATTCATTTGGTAATGAATACTGACATCAAAATGACAGTTGGGTATGTGTGAAATATGTGTCATGTACCAGTGTGCTCCCATCCATGTCCCACACAAATCTGCTCCCGTCATATGCATGTCACAATAATAAAAAAAAAATACTGTGACATGTATATGACTGCAGTGGTCTCAAGCGCCTATGCGGTGGCTACACAACTAACACAACCAATTAGGGTACCCTACCTTTAAGTCTGATGATGGGGGGGGGTTGTGTTTTCTTTGTAGTCTAGTGGCAGCAGTGTCAAACAGTTGTGTCCAGTCAAAAACAGAAGTGGAATGGGGAACAAAGGTAGGTTTGTACCCCATTTCCCCTCCAATCCGCCAACTCAGGTGTGAAGGTTGGAAGGCCACAGTTGGCTTGGCGTTAAGGCACGTCCAAATCTGCTTGGCGGTAAAGGTGGCAGGAGTCTCCCCCGTCAACCCCTGTTCCCACTGCCGTCTTCGAGGCGGCTGATGTTTCTTGGCAGAGTCGGCGAGACTCGGGCACTCTTTCGCGTATGGTCGTGCCAACATCTAAATCGGGAGTGCGGACTGTCAAGGTGGCCGATGATTTTTACAACAGAAAACCGGCAGCGGGACCATTACTGCCAAGATCTAAATCAGAACCTGTATATTGTAATTGAAGATGGAATATTGTACTCTATGTGTATTATGATCTCCTTACGGATGCATTGATACTGAATTTGGAATGCTTTTATTTTATGGTTCTTCTAAGTTAACGCTTGTTGGCTATTTTAGATTGGACCAATATTCACCATGGGAACTTTCTCACATCGCTTACTCCCTGACTGCCACTGGATTTTTTACACTAATAGTCTAGATATCATAAATCACATTTCCCACGTGTTCCATCTTCCTTTCTTTTCAGCACACTTTACTGTAACTGAGCATCATGAATATAAGAAGATACCTAATTTACCTTCTTTTCTGGTTATTTTATTCTTTTCACCGCAGGTTGGGGGATCATTCACCACAGATGGTGGGTTGTTACACAACTCCCCTAAGTAGCACTCGATTTTCCGATATGATGATTTTTAACATTAACATTTTTTTTGTTATCGTCCTTAAAAAATTACTGTGAATAGTTTTTTGTCTCTTGTATTAACTTTCCACATCCTTGAAAAGTCTTGATGATGAAACATGTATAGGCTGTTGGCTGTTATTATTGGAATCAACATAGCGTGGGCCGAATAATTATATTTATGACAATACTTTTTGGGGACTTTCTTTAAATCATCTCACATACTACTAATACCGTGGACGACTTTGGTGTGCCTTAGTTTTTCTGAAAAAAAATAGGTGGAAGAGGGATGCCTGGTAAGGCCGCATTGGCAGCCACACTTGGATCGGGGAGCTTGGAAGCCACAAAAGATGGATCATGCTTCAGGAACACCCACAACAAAGCTTGCAACTGAAATAGGTTTCGATTGACTGTATGACTGGTTTATTGGGGCTGTCTCTTACTCTGGCGAGGAGCAGCGGGCCAAGAATCTGAAGCAGTAGACCATGCTGGTTATGGGGGAATTCATGCCTCAGAGCAGGATGACTTTGTTGCGGTGGCGTCCTGAACCACCCAGATTCCTCTTTCCGGAGAACCAGGAGATCCGTCCTTTCTCCCTTTCAATGACATGAATTGCTGTGGGTTCAGTGTGAGAAAACTGTTGTAAGAGACTGTGGTAGAAAGTTGGGAAGGCAATCCAAGGGCACTGGGGATACCCCCCTCTCAAAAGAATATACGCCTCTCCCACAGCGCTGAAAATGCGCTAGTTTAAATATTAATTTTTCTTCTGCTTTTATGACCACAAGAGAATTGAGGGTTATTGGTAAAAGGAGACCAGTTGGGTGTTTTTAGTGGCTGTATTGTTGTTTCTTGAGTGTTGGTCTTCACTTCACACTACAACCAATGCTTCAAGTGCCAAAAGTGTAGTATTGGGGACGGAGGGATGGAGTTGGGTATGAAACGTTGTGGTTATGATCTTGTTTTTTATTGAATGGAAGCATGGCTATGTGAAGTCTGCGATGCGCTCAGATCCATCATGGTATGCAACACTACTCTCACCCTATGGTTGACTACTCGAGCACTGACATAGGGTTAGTAGGGGTTCTCACATAGAACGTGGACCCTATCAAATGCAGTGCAGTTTTACAGGCAGCTAGACACTATCATCTCGCTATTCTCTTCCTACAGGAGACACCCCTGATGGGCACTAGGTGCCCATTTATGGATTGCACAGACTTTTCACCAATATATCATTCTGGGTTCTCAAAGGGGTCGCCAGGGGTAGGCATTCTGATCAGTAAATCTTTTCCCCTTAGAATCACTCAGACTTGTATGACAAAATGGGCAGAAATATAGCATTAGCAGGACTATTACAGGGTGTACTGGTGTCCCTCCTCTGTGTGTATACCTCGCCTCATCTGGCTACCCAATTTTTGGAATCCATCAATGCCTTATTGTCCCAGTTTTCCCCAGAACTTTGGCTTCTGGGTGGAGCTTAAATGAGGTGTCTGACTTCACCAGGGAGCATGATGGTTGTTCCACCAGGTAGAGCCACTGTACCCTAGTGCCGTGGGTCTCATGTGCCTCACAGGTCTTGTACCCACATGATAGGAGCTACACATCCTACTCTGAGGCCAATTGAACATATTCTTGCCTGTACTACTTCCTAGTACCCAACGCAGAGGTTCATAGGATTGTGGGGTGAAAGAGTCTGGCAAACAAACTATCCAACCATACTCCGCTAGAGTTTCGGAGAAGGTTGAACGGAGACGAAGACAGACCGAGTTGGCGCTTATACATTGGTTATTGACAAACCTTCATCGTCAAAAAAAGTTAATAGGAAGAGGTACTTCTGGAAGAGGAGCTCCTTCCACAACCTCCATATGGATAAAACCCCAGAACCTAATGGCTACCCAGCGGACTTCTTTAAACTATGAAAGTCTAAACTTGCAGGCCCACTGTCCAAGATACTGTCAGAAGATTTTGAGAAAAGGCACTTACCTCTTGATGTTCAAATGTGTAATACTGCAGTAATGCATAAATCGGGTCACTCACATGATCAATGTTCATCCTATCACTCTGTCTCCTTCTTAAACATAAAAACATTTTTTGCAAAGGTCCTAGCAAACAGGCTGTCTTAGATAATTAGTTCTGAGTAAAGAGACATCTGGCTTGATGTCCAACGTGCAGTACAACACAACATTAGAAGGGTCTACAATGCATTTGCACTGACAGATATGCTACAGGGCCCACTGGTGCTCTTCCTGGCTGACTTTGAAAAGGCCTTTGATTTGGTGGAGTGAGATTATCTGTTCCTTTTCCGAGATAGGCTTAAATTTGGCCCGCAATTCTGTTGATATGTACGCTTACTGTATACTGATCTATCTGCTCAAGTTAAGATTGCGAAACCCACTTTGGACACCTTTGATGTGTGGCAAGGCACCTGACAATGTTGGCCGCTGTCCCCTATGTTGTTTGCTATTACCATCGAGAAACTGACTGTCTCAGAGTGGATGCCCAGATTAAGGGCTACAACTAAGCTCTGCGAATACAAAATAGGGTAATGCTGTATGCAGGTGATGTACTGGTGTTCTATGGAGATTTGATGTGGGCAGTCCACAACTACTGTGGATACTCTGATTATTGGAGATTTCTCAGGGCTCCACATAAATAAAAGTAAATTGTTGCTATATGTGATTGGTGATCCTCCCTTAGACCTACACTGGGTGGAAGGCTGGCGGGTTGTTTCCAATGGTTTCAAATATTTGGGAATTTCTGTCATGCGCGAGCCCGGGCCGCGAACATTCAACCTCAACTAGTCAAACTGTTGGGGTATATAAAAATCTTATGGGCCCTCTTGTTGTCACTCTTGGGTTGCTCAGCGATATTTAAAATGGTTGCCATACTGTGTCTTATTTACCAGCTTCAAAAATTCCCATACACATTGCCACAAGGTTTTTTAACGAAGATAAACTCAATTCTTAGGAGCTACTTGTGGAGTGATGGGATGGCCAGGATAGTCCTGCAGAAATGCTTCCAAATCTCATTAGAATGGTTTATAGCAGCATCTGACTCCACTTCATACTAACGAGCCTCTCCCAGGGTAATCATTAATGAATGGTGATATGACAGGAACAATGATCCGCTTTTGCATCAGAAAAATGCAGAATACAGGGTGTATCACACCTACTCTACAAGGGGGGCCGACTCACCTTCCCTTCCCACTGGCCACTAAAGTGACACTACAGATTTGGCATGACATGCACAAAACCCAGATGTGGAAGTGAAAAACGAGAAATGAGACTACCCCCCTATGGCCTTCCTAGTGTTCCACGTATCAGGTTTCCATATTTGGGACACCATCAGTAGCTCTAAATTGGGCAATATTATGAGGGGTACAGGGCTATAGTCCTTCTCCCCTCTAGAGGGTGAATTTGAACTCCATCACAGCCAGTTTTAATACCTCCAACTTTGACATGCCCTGAGGCTACAACTGCCAACATCAAAGGCCTAACTAATCTCCTGGACTTTAGCCCTCTGGAAGACAAGATTCTGACAGATGAACTTGTTGTGTAGGTTCTCATTATGCTTATGAGGCTACTGAATTTGGGAGACAGGATCACATGGATTGTGGCTACTAAATATGATTCCACACCACATGATGCCTGTCGGCCTAATCCGGGTTCTCCGGCTAACTATCAGCACCTCATCTCTGGCTGAGATGGTTGTGGCAACCAGACACATGACAAGGAAGACTCCTCAGGGGAATCGTGGTCGATCAGATCCCATCCCTTTCTCTCAGTGACCAAGAGTTTCATACAGGCAAAGACAACAGAGGCAGAATATTGTTCAATAAGGATTTATTGAAGTAACTGCATCTTAGATAAAAGTGCATGTATTGCAATAACTAGAATGATAAAACAAAATAAAAACAAGCAGGTGACTAACAGAGTAAAACACAAGAACAGTCCTACCATACTGTCACTAGGAGTGATATATATTTCTCCTACCTACACTATGTTTGAGCACATCATAATAAACCTAATCCACCTTTCGGATTTCCCCCCTGGAGGTACATCATCCCTCATACCTGGAGGAAGAAGCCTGTAGTCTAGAGAGACACCGCCCGATGTGGATCAGGGGTCTGGCAGTGTAAGCAAGTAGCTGCAGCGAAGCAGTCATCAATCAGCATACAGTTGTGGTTATCTGGCTGGAATCTCCCTCTAACATGTCTAGGACAAGGGGGTGTTTTATAACAAAACAACTGACATTCTAAGAAATGGTCCCCACGTATGAGAGTGTGTCTTCTATGAATGTTGGAGGCACAGCATACCACGTTTGTCGGCAGCCCTATCTGACTGTAGCCTTGGAGGCAGCACAATGAGAAATAAATGTCCCACTAAGAATGTCATGCTTTCCTAGGCGAAAGTACAATGAGATAAAGAAAATAAAACAGCACTGCAAATGTAGCTATTGCTAGAAAAATAAAGCAATGCTGACTAAAATGTAACAGGGTTAAAGTGCACATCGGAAGGCCTAAAATATGGCTAAAATAGCTATTCAACAAACTTCAGAATCCCCAAATTTCCTAAATACATAGATCAGTTATTAACAATATGCCTGATTCTTTACTGGCCTACTTGTAGTCTGGGAGGGGACGGCGCCCCTTATCTATCGACGACTGGAGGAAGGCACTCACTTCCCTAAGGGAGGCTGCAGTTGTCTCACAATTTAGATTAACCCAATTGCACTATCTACACTGTACATATTTCACACATTATTGGCTCTGAAAGAGAGGACTGGTGGACTCTCCGTCTTGTCTCGGTGTGTGACTACAGAGAGAAACTGCATATGGTCTAGACTTGTGGGGTGATTGTCCCATTGTGAGAGGGGATGCTATCCGTGTTCGATTAGGTGCTGGGTTGGCAGCTTCCTCAAGAACCAAAGAAGGCCCTTCTACACATTAATGTTGAACTAGATAGTAGTAGATATGAGGTGGGTTTGTTGTGTATCTCTCTTCTGGTCGCCAAGAGGGACATCGCTGGGGTTTGGAAGGAACCAAACCCCCTTTGCTTAGAGACATGGAAAAAGGGCTGGATCGTTGTATGGGTCTGGAAGGCTCGATCTGTGTGGCCAGGAGATGTCCACGCAAGTATCAAAAGATATGGGGAGAGTACAGAGGTATCATTATAGAGCCTCTTGCTCAACGACCTTTGTCACTTGAGGCAGAGAAACTCAAGCCTTCCCTGCCACAGTTTGAACTGCTTTTCATGCCATTTGAACTGTGGTGGGTGGAGTGGGCACAATTTCAATGTTGCCTTGATGTCAAGGTGAGCCCACCATATTGTGCAAGTGTTGCTTCATGCCTCTTCTTTTATGTTGTCTTAAAACTCAATAAAATATGTTATAAAAACAGAAGTTGATGAGACGTATATGGAAAGACCACCTGATGCTCAGCTGAAAGTCTGATACTTTACTCTCGAGCTGCGTATCCCCTGATAGACATTTTTAGTTGTCTGGGATAAACCAACTGTTTCTTGTAATCACAAGATATCTCAGTCTCTCAAAATGGATGAGATGTTGTCAATGTTTAGGAGCCTCCGTAGTCCTGCGACACTCCAGCAATATTTCAATGTGTTCAACATTCTTCAGATGACGTAGCCATTCACACTTGTCTACTATTTGCCTACTCATAGGACTATAACATTTAAATAGTTGGTGCCAATTTACAAATTCATGCACACACAGGGCTCAAGCCAAACCTCCAATGTACCGCTCCGTCCACCAGGGTGGTAACAGCCGCCGGACTGGAGACTTCGGTCTCCAGCCTGGCGGCCGTCACAATCCCTCCCTCAGGATTATGACCCCGCCTACCGCCATGGTTTTTGTGGCAATCTTACCGCCACGAAAACCATGGCGGTAGGCACTATCAGTGCCAGGGAATTCATTCCCTGGCACTGATAGCAGACTCCCTCACCCTCCTTTCCCTCCCCAGAATCTTCCCACACCCGACCCCTCCCGACCCCTCCGACATCCACACACACACACATGCACACTCATACACACACGCATACCCACATCCACCCACGCATGCACACATACATACTCACACACTGCAACATACACTAACATACATTGACGCACACACACATTCACAACACACAACAGACACGTACACTCACATACAGTAATACACGCATGCATTCCACGCGATTCACACCCGCATGCACGCATACAAAAACAGACACCCCCCCACACAGTCACACCCCCCCCACACTCGCACACTACACCCCACATCCTCCACCTCCCTCTCCTGTCAGAGAACCTGACGGGACGTGGCGCTGCTGCCAGCAGCAGCGTCTGCCAGCAAAACACCACCAGGCCGTATCATGGAACATCGCCACCATGATCGTCGATGGAATTCCGCCAGCCTTCTGGCGGAATTCTGCCTACGGTCATAATGCGGTTGGCGGATGGTAGCCATTGAGACGGTATGTTGGCGGCCGTCGCTGTGGCGGCAGGCGGCATTTGCAGCCAATGTCATAATGAGGGCCAAACTCTACTCCAATTTGACGATGTAGTACAGATGAGAGGCATAACCTACCTGTTCTACCTACATGATTTAAACATTACTGCTCCCTTTTTGTACACATGTGGTGGTAGTGGTCACATATACTTCCCCTGGTTGGGGGGGTAAAGGGAAGGTGTTGGGAGGGGAGTGGTCCATACACAAATCTGGAAAACACACACTTCTGCTGTGTCTTAATCTGCTGGCAAGTCTGTGTACAGTTGCTGCAGCCTGCAGGTTTTTAATTTTTCACTAGTTGGGCACGATCTTCAAGCATACTTGCTGTTGAATCTCCCTGTTAAAGTGATTCAAGACCCCAGAGTATGGCTCTGAGGTCAAGTGGCAACACAGTTTAGACTGCCTTATTTCCTCTATTCTGTTTGGAGAGATGCCTACCCTGTTTAAAAGATTCTGCCATTCTTTCATAATTTGAATCATCCACTTCCATCTCTCAGAGTTATTAGTGAAAATAATTTCTGCACGGTGTAAGTCAAACAGCATAAGTGTGGAGCCTGTATGCTTGCTGGCTGGGTGCAGCTTGTGAATCCAAGTGGGTTTTCGTGTGTGGATGTGGCAGCCCAAGATGGTGGAGAGGGGAGGATAAGGTTGCCATAGGATTTTGTTAACCTAGGAGCCGGCACTGGAATATTTCTCCCCTTTCCCCTAACATGTAGAGGGTTATATCATCCTACTTGTGGGGGTGTCACATTCCTGCTGTTGGAGTTTCCTCCTATTTCTCTGCCACAGTGCTCCTAGCTCTGACAACCTCCTCCAACTCTCCTGTGTCATAAATGATTTGGCCCATCTGTCTCAGTCTTATATACATAAACCGGTTAGTACCAGTTCAAGATGGGCTCCAGTGGACCATCACCCTTCTGTGCAATGATCGTGCAGTATGCAGGCAGGATCTGGGTGGAGGAGCCCCCAGCATTTGGGTAGGAGCTGCTTAACTACACATGTGAATATGTACAGGATTCCTTAACCATTTCACGTTACAGGAATTCTCACTGAACAAAGAGGAAATGCACACCCCCGTAGTTGGTAGGTACTGTGTTCCAAGGTCAGGCTGGAGACTGGTATTTGAACAAGATCCCGGTAACAAGTGCAGCTGTAGTACCTTGGGGGGACGAGAGTCCTACCTGCTGTGTGAGACTATTTGAGAGAAAATACACACCATATATATGTATATGAATAGGTCAGTAATCTCCAGCACCTAGCTATAGTGTCTAGACTCTAGGATTAGAATAGATAAGAAACAACAGTTCTTTCTGACAAGTACCTAATGTTCAAAGTTTTAAATCTGCGTTCATTCATGGAGTATTAATGTTCATCAGTTCATCACTGGTATAACCCTAACTAAATTCTCCTCATCAAGTCAATGCATATCAATTAGTAAATCCTTGCGCAAATCATAATATGTTGTCGGTTCAACTAAACCTTGTGCAAAGAATATATATATCTTTTCCTTTGTAGGCAACAAACAGTCATGATCACCAGTCATTTCCACAATACTGGATTAGATAAGTATTTCCCTGTGTATTCCATATAGTCTCAATTGTTTACCATCCTGAAGGGATTGCCACTTTAACATTGTTTTTCTATTTATTTTTTTCTGCAGGTAGTCAGGAGTTCCACAACTGAAGCACGAAGAAACCCGACAAACCTGACTCCAATGACGAGCCCTTTGTGATACCAGGGACGAGGACACCGAGTGCTCGATGAGAGGTTGGGGAACAGAGCTGCCAGGAAGATAGCCACAAAGTGGGGAACGCCCACATGGATGCGCAACCAAACAGGTGAGTGCGGGGAAGGGAAGGAATCACTTATGACGAACACTTTTCATGGTCTCAGCATGCAGCTTTAAAGGCTACGCGCCCCACACCTTAAAGGGGCCAACTGAAACACAGCATAACAGTGCAGCGCCTGACACAAACACGTCTAAACACTAAGGGCCAGATGTAGGTAGGCAGCAAATTGCGACTTGCAATTTGCGAGTCAGAGCGACTCGCAAATTGAAACTCGCAATTTGCTATGCAGAAAGGTGTCTCAGACACCTTCTGCGACTCGCTATGGGGTCGCAAAGACCCACCTCATTAATATTAATGAGGTGGGTCGCAGTTTGCGACCCCATAGCGAGTCTGGGCACTCACGGGGATGGTGGCCTGCTGGAGACAGCAGACCACCATGTCCGTGACTGCTTTTAAATAAAGCCGTTTTTTTTTTCTATCTGCAGCCCGTTTTCCTTAAAGGAAAACGAGCTGCACATAGAAAAAAATACCGAAACCTTTTGTTTCGGTTTTTTTCAGAGTAGGCAGTGGTCCATAGGATCGAAAAATAATTTTGTGATCATTCACAAAGGGGAAGGGGTCCCATGGGGACCCCTTCTCGTTTGCGAATGAGTTACCATCCACTTCAAGTGGATGGTAACTGCGAGTTGATTTGCGACCGCTTTCACGGTCGCAAATCAACTTACATCGTGGTGCGAGTCGCAAATAGGAAGGGAACACCCCTTCCTATTTGCGAGTCGGAAATGCATTTTGCGAGTCGGTTCTGACTCGCAAAATGTGTTTCTGCATCGCGTGCGGGCATTAGCGCCTTGCAAACGGCGTTTTTCGCCCTTTGCGAGGCGCTAATGCCTTGCTACATCTGGCCCATAGAGCGGTAGGCTCTGAGATGATTGACATGACGTTTACGTGTTTTTATTGTTGCTTGCATTAGAGGGATAACTAATTGTAATGCATGTTGGTTTAACATTTCCTTTTGCATTCAGATTCTGTGCGTGCAATATGCCAGTGAAAAGCCTGGATGCAAAAAAGCAGGCCAACTTGTCTTGTTTATTTTCCCGCTAGTAAATGAGTCCTTGGATTGCCATGTATTTTCTAAATTCGGCTAACAAAAACGAAGGAAAAATTCCATTCTCTGGTGCTTGCATTGTTTCTAACTGCAGCAGCTGAAGAGATAGCTAGTGGGGAGATGCCAGCGTGTGTTATGTCCCATTGCAAGAAGGAAGGAAATAGTAGTAAGCTTCTGCGTGCACTTTTAACTAAATGTATCTGAGACAGGCGTTATTCCAAGCCCTCCGTGCCTTCTGGTCAACCCCTCATTACACTACAGGTGAGACTCCTGCCACTCTGATGTTCGGGAACAGCATGGGAACCAAACTACCACAGTGGACCCCTAAGCGAACCTTACATGATGATGTGGTTCGTGCAACTAACACTGCTCGGAAGCAGCACATGGAGATGTATGCTGCTTGATGTGGTCAGACTCAAGACATCGAGTTCGAGGAAGGTGATTTGGTTCTCGTCAGACAACAGCAAAAGCGAAGGACATCGTCCATTTGATATTGAACCTTTAAAGGTTGTGACACAAAAGGGACATATGTTAATGGCCATCGTACTGGCAAATCTATCACAAACGACTCCTGCCATTCAGACACCTGTCTCGTGGATCATCAGTCCCTGCGGATTTAGAGGAAAATGCCCCTCTTGAGGACTCTGATTGAACATTAGACCACGTAACCCTGGGGTTCACCCCGGGTACAGATCAACTATCTCATACCACATGGTCTGGCTGAACTGTGCGAGCATCTAGATGACTGATCGAGGAATTGTAATGCTGCTATTTGTTTGGATCTTTTGTTTGTGTCTTTTTATTTAACAAGAGGGGGAGATGTAGTGTCTTAGAGCTGTAAGTGTTAGGGCCCCTCGAGTAGGGGCGGACTTATGAAGAACATTACGTAATTAATCTGGAAGGTGTCAGGGTGTGGTGTTTAACAGTGATAGGGATATTGAGAGTTTGGTTACAAGTTATACCTTGATGATTAAAGACGTTAACTATAAGCTCCATTTGTAGTGTGTTACTACACATGCAACCGGGCTGGGGAGGCATGACAGGCGCCACTGGTTCCTTTCTTCGTGCTGCGAGGAGGTGCAGGTAGGCCTTGAAAAACTGTGCCCCACCTCTACAGGAGCTCCATGAGCAGTGGTGGCACTCACTTTAAAGCCCGGCTTTCTGCCGTGGCCCACCCTCTCCCTATTTCCTGTCGCATCCATCTCTATTGCTAGTTGAAATTATTCCAGTGTTGGTAGATTTTAATTTTCCATCAGGTCAGATGCGCAGTCAGCCCCAAGTGAGATTGTACATCTGACGCCTTGCTTTATTTGTGCTACACAGTTCGCCAAATTCCACAACCGATGCCACACAAAGAAGCGGCCATCTTAAAAGGGCTTTTGATTACAGAGTAGCTTTGTGACTAGTAATTATGTCATCACTATGCCCACACTGAGGGCCCAATTCACAAAGTGTATTGGAGGAGCAGTGATGCCTTACTCCTGTGTGAATTAAAACTCAGTGTCCAGGATTGTATTTGAAAAGACTGAGGCAAAAATATGGTTGGTCCGAAATATTTAGGTCTAAGAATTGTGAGCCAAAATATTGTGAACGTTAGTGCACATAGGTAAGTATACATTTACTGTTCCTAACTTCACATCTCTGTACCTTGAATATATAGATATACATATATATGTATAGGTATATATATAGAGAGAGAGTTAAGTTCATATATGTGAACTTAAATATAGTAAACATATAATTACCCATAAATGTGTAGCTCCTCTTCACAGTATTTTGGTTCTTCATATTCAGTCTTGATAGTTTGACCCACAATATTTTTTCAGCAATATTCTAGTGGAGAACCATGACCTAGGCTCATTCATAAAGCTTTTTACACAAGTAGTTCACCTTAGAAAAGGCTTAGGAATAAGATATGCTTTACAATTGTGAAAAAATGTTCTATGCAAAGTTTTTTTATGTGACTAAGCATGTTCTGCTCTTTAACATCCTTAAGTAACATTTGTACTTGAAGTAAGCACAGCTACCACTAGAAGAAGCTTTAAGAATCGGTCACTAAGGGGCATATTTAAGAGTCCCTAGCACCATTGGAACACCACATTAGAGTTATTTTTTTACGCTAATGTGGCATTAGAAGGCCAAAAACGCTGCGCCATATTTACAAAGTGGCGCAATGCATGCACTGCACCATTTTGTAACCCTTTGTGCTACATTATGCCTGCGCCAGACATAATGTGTGCAAAGGGGACAATCCCCCATTAAGGGGGGGCCAAAAAAATGGCGCAAATAAATCTAAGCGGCATACTTAAGAGCCCATAGCGCCATTCCAATGCCACATTTGCGTAATTTTTTTACGCTAATGTGGCATTAGAAGGCAAAAAACACCACGCCATATTTACAAAGTGGCACAATACATGCATTGCGCCACCTTGTAACCCTTTGCACTACATTATGCCTGCACCAGGCATAATGTATGCAAAGGGGGCAAAACCCCATCTGGGGGGCCGAAAAAATGGCGCAAAGAAATCTAAGAAATTTCTTTGCATCATTTTTTTCTGCACTGTTAACGCCTGCTTAGAGTAGGCGTGAAAAGGAGGTTTCCATTCGCTACAGTGGGCCTCTGGGTGCTTTGCAGGATTAGCATCAAAATTGTTGACGCTAATCCTGCAAAGCGCTGAACTAGTGTAATAAAGTATGACGTTAGCCCCCCTAACTACTGCCACAGTGTGCTGTATTTTAAAGACAGCACACACATGGTGGCATTAGGGGGCGATAAGGTGCTAAAAAAAAGTAGCACTGCACTGTGTGCAGCGCCACTTTTCTTAAATGTGCCCTGGGAGATTTCTTTGCATCATTTGTTTTGGCACTTTTAGCGCTTGCTCAGAGCAAGCGTTAAAAGGAGGCTTCCATTGGTTACAATTGGTCTCTGGCTGCTTTGTAGGACTTGAGTAAAAAATTTAGACGCTAATCCGGCAAAGCCCCAGACTAGCATCAACAATTCTGACACTAGTACCCTAACTACCGCCTTGGTGTGCCATATTTTAAATCCAGCGCACACATGGTGCCGCTAGGGTGGCGCTAAGGGGCGAAGAAAAGTGGCGCTGTACACACTTTTCTTAAATATAACCCTAAATGCACACAGTTTTTTTAAATATAACCCTAAATGTTTCCTACTTCTTTGAAGTAGGTGAGACGCCTGCCTGTCATAATTAGCACCCGTTCTCTCTGCAGAGTTATGCCCTCCCAGTTTTTAAATTTCATGTTGATGGCGGCTGGAAGCCATAGTTTTATTTTCAACAAGAATGAACCAGATTTTGCAGCTAAACTTTCAAAGAAAGGAAAAGGTCGAAATTTGAAGATTTTCAGAATATTGTGCATGACCTGCACGACTCACAGTTCAGATGTAATTCAATAAAAAAGAAAACATTTAAATTTTAGCCATATAACAAGCAGACGTGGAGAAGTTATAGGACATGTGGAAGAACAGACATAACTTGGAAAGTAAAGTGTCAGCTTTCCAGGAATTCAGACCAGCTGTGAAACAGGGTAAATACGAGAATGGAACGAGTCACGAAAAGAGCATGAAAACAGAAAAGAAAATCTGCGTATCCTCACCATAGAAAATAGCTCCGAAACGAAAGAACTGGCGTGCTTAGAAAGTCCCAAATAGCTTCATTAAAGAGATAGATAGTGCTTAATTTGAAAATAAAAACGTGCCGGTGCCCAAAGCCCTCCTCTTAAACACACGGCTGCTGCAATTAAATGTGGGAACACGGAATACTGAGGCGGCGTAATCCTGAAGCCATTTTAGGCCTCTTCAATCCATTTAAAGCCAATCCGTGCCCCTTAAACTCACTCTAGCAGCTTTCAGTTTCCTCCTTTTGCGACGCTTCTTCGTTTTTCCCTTCCTCCTCTTTCCCATGTGTTTCTGTTGCTCGCAGCAAATGCTTGAGGCATGAGAATAAGCCCCGGCCCTCACAAATAGGTGCCGGTGCTCAGCACCGGAAACAACAAGCACAAATTAAGCACTTGAGATAGAGTATTGAAAAGTGAATCGAGGAGGCCAAAAATAGTAAGTGGGGAGCCTCAGGGTGCGCATACTCACTGGTTCATTTACCGTGGACTGCTAAACGGGGTGCAAAAACTCCAAGGAGCAAATAGATACTAATGGCAAGGAACAAATAGATACTAATGACAGGTACTCCCAGTGTTTTTGCCACTGATTTAGATGTGGTATTTACCAGTTGAGAATGTCCAATGTTATGTGCGCTCATTCAGCGCACGTTATTACTGCTAGCAAGGGTCTTGTTCGACCAGCACTTTACTACCAAGTAGGATCTGGCGGTACTTGCCTGAGAAGACACGAGTGCATAACTTTCGCTCAACTCATGATAGTCCTGCATTGTGAATAGTATTCCTTGTCAGGGCTTCACAGCTCTGATGGCCAAAAAAGTGGCAACACACACAGAAAATGAGCTGCTGTAGATGAAGAATCAGGGCTGATCCCAGATCAGGAAGATGTCGTCATTAGGAGTGTGCAAAATTCACGTAATTTGCATTTGAGTAATTGCATGAAATTGCAGGAAATGTACGCAAAGTTGCATTTAATTAGGCAACGTCCAAAACTTTAGTGCGCCCTTGCATCCAGTATGGGCATGAGAATGTGTTTTGCGCTTCACAAAAGAGCAAAAAACACAAGTGCTTCAAACAACAGGCTTTTGTATTCTGGACGTTTGGATTGATCCCATGTGCTTGCCGTACGTTTTTGCAACGAACGACGTGTAATTACCCAATGTGAGGTAATGGCATGATTTCGTGAATTTTGCATAACACAACATTATTGAAATTACGTGAGATTACACTGGCATAAGAGAAATTCCATCTGGGTCTAGTCCTCATGTTAAGGAAGTCCACTAGAGAGTAGCAGATCAGGTCCACAGTTAAAGTGTTTCTACGGGGCTTTTTGAATGATGGGAATAGCCAATAAGAGCAGATCTCCTATACTTTCTATTTCACGAGGCTGTGGGTCAGGAAGCACAGATTCCCAAGCACGGCGTGCACTTGACTTACAGTATCAAGGCACTTTGACACCCTACAATGCCAAACCCACAGCTCCCCAGTAAAAAAGTCTGTGCATATCATTTTACTGATGACTTGCTTCATTATCTATTGCACTCTTCCCTAGGTTGTGTTTCTGGATCACTGATATGTTTTAAGAGATAATGTTACCTTATGTGTGTTTGTAATGTGCACTATCACCGAGTTTATCCTCCTGATGAAACTTGATTAAAGTTCAACCCTTACGAACTCTTAATTGTTTTGATGTGTCATACTGCTTGCTCCATTCGTAGTCAACAAATTGCATTCAATACATTATCTAAGGCGCTTTGGTTTAGCCTCCTTTGGTCATTGCTTCTTAGGCTTAGACTCGGGCACCCTTAGCCACTACCATGAGAAATTGTCAATCGCATCTTGAGTTTTAATCTCATCTTCTTTCTTTTGGCTATTTCGTTGTATCCTTCCACTTCTATGAGGCTGCACCAGGGTCTATTTTGCATCTGAAAACTAGACTCTATCATCATTTCATTCTTCATCCCATACATGCATGTATACACAAAGCATTTCTTTAGTTAATTGGTTTGTACCACACGCATTTATTACCTTTGTCTGCGAGGTAAAACTATTGCCTTTGTCGTTGCTAGTTAATAAAGTCTCGCAATAGGAGGAAAGACTTCTCTTCTACAACTAGAGCACTTGGTTTGCTGTAGCCCTGTGCGGGAACAGTTCACCCGACTTTCAGCAGGTTCAGGATTTTTGAATAAAGTTTAGATGTTGCTGCCCTACCTCTTCACCTTTCTGTAATCCTGCGTCCACCTCCCCCCCCCCCCCCCCCCCCCCCACCCACACCTCAGTATCCATACACAAACTCTTTCTCCTCCGGCCTCCTTCCCGGTCTCCTGGAGACGGCTCTAATGGACAGGACTGGCCTCTATCAGCAGAAAACAGATGAGAAGCCTTTCAGCACTGAATAATCCCGCTCTTTGGCTTCTCCTGGTAACAGCGCTCAAGCTCTCAGGAGACAAACAACAAAGCACACGCACTAACGCTTCAAAGCCGCCCCCACAGCCTAGCCCACCTCCTCCCGCTGGACCATTCGCTCCTTCTCTCACAGAGGAGTTGATGTGCCACTGAGGGGCTGGCACCCTCAGTTCCACCTTCAGAGGGGACTTGAAGTACCCGTACTCACGCTCACCCCCTCCCACCACCGGAATATCCTTGCCTGCCCCCACAGAGAGATCCTAGCCATGGCCCCTGGTAGTCTCGACTTCACATGTGCAAACCGAAAGGTCTGAGCTGCACAGACTCCACGTGTCCTGTTCGTCCCCCAGGGCAGCTTCGCCTGCGCCCACCCCCAACAGAAAGAGCCCCTTTGCACTTGCGCCCACAGAAAGGACTGGGCTGTACAGAATCCTCGTAAGCACTGCCCCCCTTCCGCCCCCACCAAAGGCTACACATACTCATTCTGCCCATCCTTAACTCCCCGAAGTATCTGCCACTGCCCCTGCAGAGAAATCCTAGTTTTCCTCAACGAGCATCCTTGCCTGTCCCATGAGAAAGGACAGAGTAGCAAAGATTCCAGGTGCCTCCAAAGGCAATCTGGTCTGCCTCGTCAAAAAGGACCCCTGTGAAACAGTACAGTCAGAAATTGGGTTATTAGTTGTGAATTATGTGAGTGCATTACAAGTAATATGTAGGTCCACAACTTCCTCTCTACTGAGAACCAAGTATCCTGTTGTAGAACTTGACTCTCTCAGGGTAGCGAAGCAGAGCAGTCCAAGCCCTACTCAGGAGAGATGATGAGGGCTAGTACTCCCAGCTCACGGGTCTGCAGCAACAAAACAAAAAAAAAAGCCCTGTGCTGACAGTGCTTTTTCTTATAAAAAATAAAAGTACTTATTCACTACTAAATACTACACATTAATTACAAATATATACAATCCAGGTAGATGGAGATACCTTTGGTGACACCATCAGAACAGTTCACACTCCTAGAAAGCATAGAACCTCCAATCACAATCCCTCCCTCCAACATATACTAAATGCAATATTGCAGTATAAAAGTGTTTTGTATCAATAAGGTAGGCCTGCTTGCTTTGTCAGTGACATGACATTAGTAAAAAAAAAAAAGGAACATGTAATCACCGTTGCAACACCTTTGAAGTTAACGGGTATACGCACAACATTCATTACTATTAACTATAACAGCCGTTCCCAACCTGTGGTCTATGGCCCCCCAGGTGTCTGTGACACATTTCCAGGGAGTCCGCAGGCATGGGCCATCAAGAAGGCACTTCTCCAGCTGGGGCCTCACAAAACACGTGTTTTTATATTTATTACTGCCTTTTTGCAGCAGTTTTAAATTATAAGCTCTGCAAAGTTTCTTGTTATGCAGCAGCTTTCGGGGACACATAAAAGTGCCAAGATAATTCTGGTGATTAATCTACCTGCTGTAGACAGTTGAGAGTTTTGTCTAGTGGCAGTTTTGATTCACGTAAGGTAGTGCACATGGTTAATATGCCTTCTGCAAATAATGTGTTTCATGCAAAGAACAGCATTTTATGTGCATATTAAAGTAGGTTACTGCTTTAGTCACAGATATTCTTTGTTACTGAGCTGTTCATGAGTTACAATCCTAATCTGGCACAGTGAACTATGAACTGCCATCAAAAAGCTGCTTGCAAACTACCTGCCACAAATTAGAAAGTTATGTTTTTTACTTGTCTTTCATTTTTCCTATGCTTCTAAAAAAAGGTTTGCTTGTGTAGAAATACATTCTTGTTATTCAGGTCAACGCAAACCACTGTGTTATGTTTTGAATCCTGGGTTTGTGCTTCTTCAAATCAAGCACTCTTAGGATGACGTGAATCCTATACCTTGTAGTCCCCTGTAAAGTGCTCTGACACCCTGCACTGGTATGATAGGTGCTATAAAATAAATGGATTACATGTGACAGAGAGGCCATGGATAGATGAGAAACCCTTATGGTTTTACATCCTTTCCCCACCACATATTTATGTGAAAAAGCTTTCTCAAATCCTATGTTCCTAAAAAATGAAAAAAGAAATCACTTGGGAAATGTAGAATCTGACTTGAGGATTCAGCTTTCCTAACTAAAACCAAACATTGAAAAGTTAGTAGGCGAGATGCAGCGTCAACCTTCCTATTAACATTTTTCAATTTTTGTATAACTTTTCAATATAAAATAAGTATATCTTTAGTAATTTGACTACTTGTTTGTGTATTTCTTTGTGAAATACTGTTTTAATGTTTGAAATTTAAATTGTACAAATTGCTTGAGGGTCCCTGGCTTCCAGCAGGTATTCAGTGGGGTTGCTCAGGAAACAAAAGATTGGGAACCACTAAACTATAATATAAAACCTTGCATTGTTCATAAAGCATTATATGAGTAACATGCATCTCACAGTCTTACTTTTGACTCTACCCTTCTACCACTTCATCTTTAGAACCAACCAACAGAGATTCCTACACTCCAGGGCCCATGTACAAAAGAACAGCCCCAGGAAGAGGTTTGAAAATCACAGGTAGTGCCTCTGTCCTTTCTGGGGCACCACAGAGCATTACGCCAGTTCTTCTGAGTGCCACTTCCCAAAGCACTCCTTCTCAAAGCCATTCTTTTTTTATTACAGTCTTTTCTTGCTTTGATTTTCTTTTTTTGATTTGTTTGACAGTGGCTCTTTGCCACAATTTATTTTAGAATGCTGGGTGCCCCTGACCTTCAGTGGGGCACCCGGTGTGTGCACAGAGTGGGGAGAGCACGGGGAGCCCACTACTGGGCTCCCCGACCGGCTAGCTGCTTACATGGGGATATTCTTGTGTTGGTGCAGAAACTCGCATCTTCTGTCCTCCAACACAAAATAATATCCTACTTCATGCACTCTGCACAGATAGCTACTAAGCCCATGCCATCTATCAACTGCAACTTATGTCAAAACTATTGACCAATCATGTTTTGGTTAAAAAAAGGTCCAATGAAATTGAGAAAACATCATGTGTGGTGCAAAGGACTAGGAGACGCCTCACATTAGCAACCACCATATGCCTGTTGACTAGCAAACTCAATCGGCAGCGCTTCTCATACTTGCCATACTCCTATGCATCAAGGAATGTGTGACTAGGAGTGGTAAAGTATATATTCCTGTACCTGTTCCTACTGCTGGTCATGGTAGGTCCCCAGATTTGGAGTATTGATCTCCATCTTGAGACCATTCAACAAAAAATTAATTAAAAGGACTGTTGAACATAGTTTAATAATACAGCCCTTAGAATATTTTTTAAACCCAAAAAGTACATGCAGTGACCAGAATGTGATGAATGGCCTACTCACACCTCCTGCATGCATAGGTGTACACTGTCAACAAACAGAACAGCCACCCTGCCATACTTCCTAGGTCCAGTGCTCTTGGCCATCTTGCAGGAAACCTGTGTGTCAGCAGTAAATTCAGTGGCCACCCTCCTGGGTACGTGTTCACTCCTACAGGACTATTCGATAAACGTCTCAGGGGAATCCACCAGCATCTCCCAGCAGGTCC
Source organism: Pleurodeles waltl (assembly GCF_031143425.1). Classification (NCBI taxonomy): domain Eukaryota; kingdom Metazoa; phylum Chordata; class Amphibia; order Caudata; family Salamandridae; genus Pleurodeles; species Pleurodeles waltl. The sequence goes on from NC_090443.1 coordinate 334,758,445, forward strand.
ATTACCCCCAACGGTTCCTCAGGGTGCATAAGAGGGGCAGCACCATTGGTCCAGGAGAGACCTATCTTAGTCTTGGGTGTGAGTTCTTCATTCCATCTTCTAATTGGAGTCAGATGCCTTTTTCGTCCGGATGGGCATTCTTTGGATGTTGTCACTGGTCCAGTGTCTTTTCAAGTGTCTGCCCCTTTTGCAGTGTTTTAAAGTGGGGGTGGAATGTTCTGGAAGGTGTGCACCTCTGACCAAACCTAGGGTGAAACGTCAACACTCCACCACTTCCTCAACCCTTCTGCACAGCATTCTGGGACACATAAAGAAAGCGCCTTCAGGTGATCTATGGAAAGATCTTCCCTGGAAGCCTCAATCTGCCCCAACTAACGCAGCTGCTTGTCTGTCCTTTGTCCTTTGTTTCGGTAGGACTGAGCTTGCCCAGGTCAGGTGCAGTGTGAGGAGTTAATTAGCACATGTAGATTGGCTCCCCACCCCTTGTCTTCTCAGGAACTACGCCAAGCGCTGTTAATGGCACTATTGAGTGGAGAGGCATTTGATCCTCCTTCTGGCCAGCAGACTAATTAATGTGTCTCCGTAATTGGGACAAAACCTTCAAATTTGATTATGGCTGAGCCTGGGAAATATGATGATTTTCAAAGTACCATAAGGAGTACAGTTATCACAAAAGTGACAGTAGATCCGGACTTGTAAATGTTTACCCTAAGATTCATTTCTGACTGGTGTATCTAGGTCTAAGTATGGCGAAACTGTGCGATTGTGCAGATTTTGCCCATGATGTATAATGTAGTGAGCAAACAACCTTTCAGTAAGCTCTGCAGAACTACACTATGAATGCCCATTCACACTGCAAGGCCTACACCAGAGCAGCACCCATTCCTGAAGCATCTCTCCTGCTGCAGGTTACCTGTTTATAGATACCAGGCTGAGTTAGATGCACATGTTTGCTCCTGTAACTAACCCAGAGTCTCTTACTCAGCGGCGCAGCAGCAGACCTTATCTTAAAAGGCAGACACTGTCCGATAGTGCTCTCAGTCCATATCCACAGAATTTATTGTGAGCAAGATTCCAGTGGTGAGACCTGCTCACAGTATAAGTGAAAAAACAGGCAATCGATAAGTGAAAAATCCAGGGGGTAATTAAATTAGATGAACCCACTTGCTACACAGACCCTTGTGTTGCCCTGTGTTGGACCTTATAGCCTTAGAGTGGTCTCCCCACTCCACACAATTTTTTGCCTACCTCCTTGTCAGGAATCCCCAAGGTGCCTCCTGCGTTATCTGTCAGCATCCCCAGGGATTAGGATTAAATCATATCGCTGTTCTTGGTAACACCTTCATGTTTCTAAGTAAACATAATGTGCTGTGTTACAAAATTGGTTTTTATCAATGCTTGTTTTACCAATGCTTGTTTGCTAATTTGAGCAGGTGTAGACATGTGCTTCTAATTGGGTGTGGTGTAGAGATGTGCTTCTAATTGGCTGTGGTGACTCATCCACATGTGGAAACTTAACTGCTTTCCTGACTGGCTATAAATAGCAGAGTGAAGCATGCCTCCCTGCTTGGCTTTGTTTTGCTTCCTGATCTCAGCATCTGATTTGGCATCCCAGCCCCTGCTGTCCTCCTCGTATTCAGGACCTTTGAGGCAATACTTTTCTTTGTTCATGTACCAGTTGACACCATGCATTCCTCCAGCACTCCGGAAAAGACTGCAGCTAAGTGACTAGTATTCTCCAGGGAGTTTGTTCTTTGAGCGCCGCGCTTTCCTAGAACAGCTGGTGTATTTCAGACCTCATATTTTGGCAGAGTGCTTATCTTGAAGAGACAAATGCATTTCTGAACATTCTACATGATTATTGTAGTTACTTGCCAAAATGTGCTTCAGGAAATCTGCTTGACCTCAAGTACTACAAAAAGTGACAGTGCAATTTTAAAAGAGTATTTATGTGACTTTTCTTTCTCTAATAGCATAACTCTTGGATTTAAATTGTGTCATTCATGTCTGTGTTTCAGGTTTGAGGAATTTGCTTTTGAAGGGTTTTTCACACACAGTGAAACCAAACCAAACTGTGCCACCCTAACTGTTTAATCCCAGAGTGGACATTTATATTTCTTGGATTGTTTTTGTTCCTTTTAGTTTAACCCTATGCATGCAGGAAAGTTATATGTGATATAATGAATGCCCTTGTTTTTCTTTCTTGTCCATGATAAGTGCAACCACAGTTCTAATTGTACTTTGCAACAGTGAATCTCTGTGAAGCCAGCCCTAGTGTTGCAGTACTTATTGTTATGGTACTCAGTTTGGGTTTTTGGTAATGCAGTGTTAGTAATTATGCCAACAGTTATTATTATCCAAGAAAAGTGCTGGAGCATCCTGGTGTTCTTCTACCCCTCCTGTGCCCATATCAGAAAGAGAGATTCAGTTTCAAGGAATTTGAGTGCACTAACTCTACAATCACTCTGTCAACAACGACCTGTGCCCCCGAAGATACAGGGTGCCTGGCTGGACCGGCAAGATGTGGCAGTGTTTTGTCCCTTTCCCTTCCACTCCCCTTTTCCTTTTGGGACACCTGCCGGAGTTTCTGTTTCCATCAGGAAGTGTCGAGAGGTGTTCCAGGAGGTCGGGGGCATACCATTGCCCCTGCAGACATCCTGCTTTTTAGGTGAGTGGCCCCGTCTCAACACTCCTCCACTTTCCGTAGCTCGCTTTTGCTGGTATTGGAACTCTGTGCACTTTACCATTGTTAACCAGCGCTAACATGCTTTCTCCCCTAAATATGGTGATATTGGCTTATCCTCAATTGGCATATTTAATTTACAGATAATTTCCTAGTAAGGAGGTACTATGTGTATCCAGAGCCAATAAATTAAAAGCTATTAGTGGGGCTGCAGCACTGATTGTGTCACCCACTTAAGTAGCCCACTACCATACCTCATGCCTGCCACTGCAGAGCCTGCATCTGCGTTTTTACACTGCCTTGTCGACCTGGCAAATAACCCTTTTGCCAGGCCCAAGCCATATCTTTAAATACATATTTCACTTCTAAGGTAGGCACTGAACAACCCAGAGGGCATGGTGCAATGTATTACAATGGCAGGACATCTACTTTTGAGTTTTACATGTACTAGTATTGAAAAAACTCCCAAAGTTGTTTTTCACTACTTCAAGGCTTATATCTCCCATAGGATAACACTGGGATTACTTTATTATATGTTTAAGTGTAATTTCCAAATCTGAAGATAAGACTTTTCAAGTTCGGTGTCTCTGGAATCGCAATTTAATATCCAAATGTATGGTGAATTCCGATCTGAAATTGCAGTTCTGAAAGCTGGCATTTTCCTACATTAGCCATTTGGTACCTGCTACCAGTCTCTGATCAAGTGTCTGGGGCAGGTGACAGCTGGGTGCTGTGTATTCCCCCTAGACAGCCACATACAATGGGAGCTTAGGTGGATGGACCATCCTGGCAGGATGGGATGGAGGAACTGGACCCTGCCTCACTTACACATGAGGAGGCTGCGTCCTGTCCTGACACAAAGGGTTGCATACCCCCTGTGAGTCTGGAGCGAGGGCAGGAAGGGTAGGGCCTCTATGCACTTCAAAGGCCTGTCTTTGAAGTCTCCCCCACTTCAAAGACTCAACTGCGTATAAGAACTGGACCTAAAACATCAGCCCTTCGGTACACTTCTGCTAATGAAGGAATGACACTCTGCTGGGCAGCTGCTGCCTTCTGCCTGGGTAAGAAGGACTGGCCTGCCTTACGTGAACCCAGAACCCAGAGAGCCTTCATGGGCTAGTTGGCTTGCCTCTTGATCTGAAGTCTCAGGGACATAAGACTTTCAACCACCCTGCTTCTGCACCTGGACTCTGCCATCTGTGAGTCTACCCTGCCAAGTGGTACCACCTCAGTCCTGAACCCTTGGAAGAGGGCCTGAGGTGCTTTCTAGTGGAACTGTAAGAGTGTAACATTTTAGCTTTATTACTCACATACGTAATAATACTCATATTTCAATGTATAGATCATTATATATTAATTTCTATGTAAACTCGAGATTTGTGATCGACTTATTGGCCACCATCTCATGTAAGGCGTACTTTTTGTTTTCCATGCTAACTTAAGCTGATGAAATTATTCTGTCTTTTCAAAAGAGTGTGTTTCTTTGATAAAATAAATGTCAGAATTAAACATGTATTTATTGGCCTCTGCTGGACTGAAGTAGAAGCAGATGAAAGGTCACTGTGAAATGTTATCTGTATAAAATATTTCTAATGTATTCTGTTTCCTGGCTGTATTTCTGTAGCCTGACTGACTTCATTCATTATATTTGTATATTTTGCCTGTAGTTATGCTTCTAACCTATGTTCTTTTCCTCGAGGAGAGAATGGCATGATGAAAAAATGTTTTCATATTTTGTAATCACTATTCGATGACAACGTAATTAGAGTTATAGAACAAAGAGTCTACAGATGCAACGGAAGAAAAAATAAAAAATGTATTAGTTTGAGTTTCGTCAAGAGCTAATATTTTATATAATTTTGATATCTTTTGTGTTCGATTGGACATAATGCTCTCACCACATTTCTTTAGACCAATCAATGAGTTTAACAAGTTTAATTTAATGTTCAGTCACCATTGACTGGGGTCACTCATTCTCTGTTTGTGATCTGACATGTATCCTGGGTTCTAGAGATTCTATTCTCTAGAACCCACAATACACGTCACCTTCACATTTCATAGTTGCCAGTTAGTCTACTGACAATGCTGGTGTTTATTATTCTCTAAAGTTTAGTTTGTTTATTTAATACTGAACAAATATGTTGATGGTTCAGTAACCTTAAAGTCCAAATTCTAAACCAGACCCCTTACTTTATTCCTTTTCCTATCCTGATGTCTGATGTTGCTGTCTTCCTAATGAAGGAGACGTAGTTGCTGAAATCCTCAGTCATTGGGTAAATGTATGAAATGCATATTGTTATGTGTCTTTTGTTTTTCAGGTACCAACTGCTGATAATATAATACTGCTGCTATTTTTGATAGTGTCTTAGCTAGATGTTTTCTAAATTCATGTTACTAAATTCTTTTACATGAAGTCCAACATGTTAATGCTAATTAGTTGTTAGTGAGGTGTTTTTCTCATATCCCTGAATGATTTTACCTCAGTGTATTCAATTTCTCTTGCACAGATTCTATTGCTATGGTTTTGTGTAATAACCATTGAAATATTGTGTTTGTTTGCATTGATTAAATTTAGATTCATGAGCCGACTAAATCAGACATTGTTGTTTCTATACATGTATCATTTGAGTTTGAGAATGATATCCGTGACTCTAGCATTTTTACTATAGGGAAATCATTTTTTACCTTCTTAATAGACTGGTGTGATTATTGAAAAACAAATTGATTGATTATTATATGCTTAATTTATATTGTACATGGTGTATTTCTTATGATGTTTTCTTTAAAACAAATTTGGTTCGGTTTATCGGCCTACAGTGTGAAATCCACTATCTAGTCTGTTATGACTAAATAGTTAGGATTTTCTGCTTTAGCAGAACCAATGTATCCTCTGCTGAGTGACACATTCCCGAGTGGAACCAATGCATCTCCTCAGCTGAGCAGCGCACTCTCGAGCAGAACCTACACATCAGTAGCGTGGATTAAGCCTGTTGCCGTCGCAATACCGCTGCATTCTACATCTTGGGTTTGACGTATCGCCTTTGGAACCGTCACCGTGCAATGCTTTTTCTGGTGAAAGCTCCTCACAGCTCCCATCGATGGCAGCCTCAACGCCTTTGCCGAAACTCAGCATCACAGCTGCACTGCTCATCAGAATCAACACATCATCTGGAAGGCACAAAGCTTCCTCGCCACAGGCGTTCCCATCGTAAGGCCCATCAACAGGATCCACGACGCCCCCGCAACAGGACCTCACACCCCAGCCTCACCGTATCTCAGAACTAACACAAAGCCTTGGCTGCATGACGCATCTTCCATACGGATCCATGCAACGCTTCACAACCAGGATTTAAAAAACCTTGGTTCAGCTGGCTTCACTAGGTCCCTGTAGCTGGCCCACGTTCCACCATGGTTGCCCTGAACTTTTGATTTTGTCCTGGTCCGGCACAACCAGATATCACCAATAGCACTTCTTGGCGCTATTTTTACTTAAAACTTTGAAATACAATATCTCCAGTTCTACTTATTGGATTTTTGTCATTTTGGTCTTCTTTTATTTATTAAATCCAGATCTAGTTTTCTAACATGGTGTGGAATCTTTATTTGTGTGGTGTTTTCACTGGTTTACAGTTTGAAGCGTTACATAAACACTTTACTTGCCTCTAAGTTACCAAGCTACCAGAGGGTTAGTACAGATTAATTTAGGGTTTGCTTGTGCCTTACCCTGACTGGTTGCTACTTGACCAGGGCCCACACCCAGGCCAACCAACAACACAGTGTCTAACACTTTACATCACCATTTATCCCCACAAAGAGATCTGTGCTTCAGAAAACCCCATCTGCCCCACTCAGAGACTTGGTCTTCACACCTGCCTTCTGCTAACAGATTGATCTGCAAACATTCTGTTCGCCCCATCCCAGGATTCTGGCCTCCTCCAGTAAAAGGTTGTGTGCAACGACTGTGAAGGTCAGTCTTTGCACCTACTTCGACAGTGAAGCCCCTCCCACCTCATTTGCCAGACAAAGAGGTCTGGCCTCTTCACCTGCCTCAGTGAGAAGCTGCCTCACTGGGAGCGTCAAAGGCCACACCCACCACAGGTTCGCTCACTGATTTTGACAAGAGCAATGAAATAGCAGTATTTTACCTCAATATGTCATCATCTTGACGTTCGAAGGACCTGCCAGGCGGGAATAAAATACCCAGAACATTCCAAATTATCACTAAACTGAAATTTACTTAACATACTGGCTCCTTATAACCACACACTGTCACCTTATAACCACACACTGACAACCTTACAATCGCATGTCCATATACCCTACCTGACTGTGTGCATAGCATTCTCATATTTGCAATTCAAACCTGTATTGGTGTGGCCAGTAATCATATAAAGTTAAAACTAGAATTCGAACCAAATGTGCAGAAGCAGTTGTTCATCAGGAGGAGGCAAGACATGTTCTCCACTTTGATTACAAGCCACCTAAGTGGTTGAAAAAGTACCACATGGCTTGTATGAAAGCCTTGTCAAACTTTGGTTTGTCAAAATCAACCCCCCCCTTCAATTGGTAAGGCTAACTCCCCTTTCGGCAAACCATAGGAATGTAAGCTTCTTTCAAGGCCATCATTAATATCCTTGGATAGGACAACATATGTGTAGCCTCGCCCTTTCAAGTTACCATTCTAGAGCGCCTTATCACTCCTCTCAACGTAATGATTATTACATTCACAGGGAACATGCATAGATCAGTATTTCATTAATCCCATAAGAGTGGAAACAATTGAATGAATGAATGTATCCAAACTGTCTGTGGTGAAGTAGTTTTTTTGTGTCACCTCTGTGATGCTAAACACATTCCAGTACATGAAACTCAATTGAAGTCCTCTTTGATTGCATTGCCTAGATTGTCTGGCTTCTCACTATTTCACATTGTTAGTCCTCTTTGTGTTCATCTATTTGTGCTTTAACTGGTTGCGTAGCCTTACCAACATTTCCTACCACAAACATTTAATAAGATAAATAACTAACTTGAAGTTACATGAAAAAATCCCTTTTAGTGGTATTTGTTCACTGCTATGCGAATGAAATACCTTATCTCATTTAATGATAATCTTGCAGAGTAGCCAACCCAGATATGGATATGTAACTTGCTTTGGTGCAGTAAGAAATGCCAGAGTCTTTCTCTTTGTTAGCACACAATGGTTAATTTTCAAACACAATTTCTTCACTCACCTCTTCTTTGTCTGGGTTCTTTGGAGATTACAATGGCTATAAATGTAGAACCACACATATGTGTTTTGTTTCACTCAATACAACAATTCGCCCTTCTTTAGACCAATATTTACTTGCGATTCCTCTGGCAGTTCCAATTCATATTCATGGGGTCTAAATCCCTCTTTTCATGTTGATAAACTTGTACATCAGCGACATTACTTTTCATTCTTGAAAACTGATTGTGGGGTATGTGGTACATCGTTAGTGAGAAAAGTGCCAAGAGCTTACACACATTCAGGAGATGAAGGAGAGCGTGTTGCGCTATTGTCGGGCAATACGTTGTTGGATGCTACACTCAGCGCATGGTTGAGCATCCCTGCTGCCTGGGCTGCCCTGGCATCTCTGTGCTGGCCGTCACTTGGAAGGATGTTCTGTAAGCTGACTGGAGCGTCGGGCATCAAGGGGAGAGGCGAGACTGCAGAATTCAGCGCAGGGCAAAGGGTGTCAAACTCGGGCTTCTTGTTTGTAGGTCAAACAAACACCGAGAGTTTCAGGAAAGGGATATGGACAAGCCTTTTGTGGGATTTCCAAGAGGGTTATCTGTCAACAGCACGTTATCCTAGGTTTCCAGTACTAGATGAAGTACAGTATTTTCTAATGATGATAGTTTCTGATCAAATCATGGATAAGTGATTGACGCATCACAACACGCATTCTCCTATTTTTAATGGTGTTCTTTCCCTCTTTGTAACTATTTTTGTCCAAAAATGTTTCTTTTAGCGATTGGAGCTTCTAATGAATTCTACTTCTGGATCATTTTTTTGGGCTGTGCCTTGCTAATCATTCAGTATTAATCTCCAGCTTCAATCAAGAGCTACAAGATTGCCAAGGAGGTTTTTTTCCCTTTGTGACTTGTGTTTTTTCCTCCTAACTGGGGCCCTCGTAAGGAGATACTTGACACCTTCCACATGTACGGATCTATGCAGGGTGGTACAGTGGCAATTGGGAGGAGCCGCAACTTTTTTGGGCAATCCAGAAGGGGACTCAACAGATGTTCTCAATGTCTGGTCCTTGACAGAATATGCCTTTTCTACTGTGGGAAAGACGGCGACTGATAAGCTACAAGCTATCTGTATGCATTGGTTTTTAGTGTGCTATGCTTATATTGACTTGTGACGATTGCCAATGTAGATTTGATTGTACCACATCTATTGCTAATCCATCATCCAAACTAAAGCAACTGTTATCTCATTCAGAATGACGAATATCAATGAAACAAGACTGTTGAAAAAATATATTGATTCAAAAATCCACATAAAATATTTGAATATCTCATGGCAACATTGGCTTGCCTAGCTGTCCTCCTCTTCTACAAAGCAAAGTACACTTTGTGCATGATGATTCGTAATGGGTTAGGACATTAGTTAGTGCTTTTAGCCCATCAGAATAAAGAGTTTGTCTTTAAAAGGATGCAATCAATTGTGGCCAGAATCATCTTCCTGTCAGTCAGTTTAATGTTTTCAGATATGTGAATGACGCACACAAACTTGAAATCACTGACTTAAACATTAATCATCTTATAAGTATGGTGAGTTAAGTAATGTATTTGCACTGCATTACTTGTATATTCTTTTTTTCCTGCAAGGTTTCCAATTTTTTTTCTGAGCCTCAAGCTGAACATATCATACAGGGATGACTTGTTGCTTTTGTCTTGGAAGTGACACATGTTTTCGTAAATCCATTCTTTTTCCACTGTAAGTTCCAATTTCCTATTGATTTATTCTTTCGATCTTGATGCAGAGTCTCCCTTTTAATCAATATTTGACAGCTGTCTAATTTCCTCTTGTTTACTCATTTGGAAATGCATCATTAACACAGCTTTTTCTTTATCTATTCTTTTGCTCTGATTCCAAGATTAACATTTAGACTTAAAATTGATTGTATTTGCCTCTTTTAGCAACTATTTAAAAAAACATCCAAACTAATCCTAATGGTCGATGGCAAAAAACTGCCTGTACTCCCCTCAGGAGGATATACCATTGGGGGCATCTGTTTTGGCATACTTTTTTTAAAATTTATCTTTTATAAATACTTATAAAGATCCATCTCAAAATTGAATATTTTACCATGTGAGTAAGAAAGCTAGCCCTTTATTGTGAATATTCCTATCAAGGAGATATCAACAATCTCTCATTCTTGTATTGTGTCTTCTTCGAGGAGGTGTTGTTGTGCTGGCTGCAGATCTAATGGCCTGCTTAAGACATTGGAGTACAGATTGTACTCTAGCCGGGTGGCAGAGTGAAATACTCCATCACCCTGATGGAGTGCCTGTCCTTCAAATTTGTCATGTTAGTTCCTGTCAATGCATTAATAATTTTACGGATGGCTCCATCAAACATGAAGATTGCCCATCAAACTTTGAACATGTTTTTGTTCTTCAAGCAGGATTTTGTTTTTGAAAAAAAAAAAATATAGTGAACCCCAGCACCAGTTTTCTCCCATGCTGTGGGTGTTATGCAAAGTTTTTACTGTCTCTTACCACCATGATTTTCACAGTGGTGAGGGAGAGTAAAAATTAGCCATCACACTGTCCACTTTAAGTTGGGCGGACGGTCGAATGTCCACATTTCTGACCAACATTAGTCGATCGGGCTGTTGGAGGAGTATGTCAGTGACTGAAATAGGGTAGTCTCTGTTACTGACATACTTTAGGTCCACCGACTCTGTTTCAGGTGGGCGTACCTTTAGTTTGGCGAAGAGAGTACTGTTCTGCTGCTCCAACAGGTACCGTCTCTGCCAGATTCTAGATCAGCCTCTTCCCTTGCCTTGTTTTCTAAATGGGAGGAGCTTGTCCTTGAAAAATGTTTTTGCCTTGTAGAGTTGATGTGTCAGTCTGCCTCTATTAATTTCACATGTTGTACCTGCAGAGTTGATGTGTTAGTCTGTCTCTATTAATTTCACATGTTCAACATCTTCACTTTCTTGTGTAGATGGGCAGACAGGGGCTAGAGGAACTAGGGGCCATATGTACGAAAGCTTTTTCCCATAGGCACAGAATGGGTAAAATCCTTTAATACATTTGGCCCTAGATTCTGGAAACATTTCAAGCATTTGTAAATTGTGGCTGATAGCAAGGTACCCATTGGCTGGCATCATCATACATAGAGATAGACATCATTGTACCTGTAGGTTTAACTTTGGTCTCAGAGTGTCCCCAGCATCTGCATCTTTATGTGCTAATATCTGCGTCTCCCAGTGTGTGCATGTGTGAATACCTTCCCTAGCGTCAGTGGCACTATGTCTTCCTGTATCAGTGTTCGTCAAATATTGTTCCACTTTCTAAGCTTACTGTTTTAATGTCAGCTTTTCGTTCCCCTAATCTCCATGCCCCTTATCTCAGACCATGTGCATTCCTGCTCCAGAGCTTGTCACTCTCTGTCCTGGTGTCTGTGCCTTTCTGTTGTAGTCTACACACCTGCCTGCCATAATGGCTGTGTCTTCCTGTTTCAATGTCTGTGTCTCCTAGTGTCTACTGTTCCTGGTTCCAGTATCTTATCTCCCTGTTCCAGTGTCCACATCGCTCTACCTCAGTGTATGTGTTTTCTTAGTGCTTTAGAATTCACATGAGACCTATGTGGGTCAAATCATAATTTACAGATTTCTTTTCACTTTAAGAGATTTCAAACAAATTTAAGGCCCTGATTTAAGAGCACCTCGCGCCACTTTAGCGCAGCCTAGTGCAATTTTTTTTATGCTAAAGCAGTGCTAAGGTGGACTTTCACCCGCACCATATTTACAAAGAGGCGCAATCCATGCATTGCACAACTTTGTAACCATTTGCGCTACGTTATGCCAGTGCCAGGCACAATCTACGCAAAGGGGGCGTTCCCCCATTAAGGGTGCTGAAAAAATGGCGCAAAGAGATGTAAAAGATTTCTTTGCGTCATCTTTTTTGGCATTTTTAACGCCTACCCGAAGCAGGCATTAAAAGGAGGCACACCATTGTTTACAATGTGCCTCAATGGGCTTTGCGGGATTAGCATAAATAATTTTGACGCTAATCCTGCAAAGTTCCGAACTACTGTCAAAAATGTTGGTGCTAGTTCCCTACCTACCGCCATGGTGCACCATATCTTAGATACTGCACACACACTGTGGCGTTAGGAGGCCGATAAGGGGCGCAAGAAAAGTGGCGCTGCATGGGTGCAGCACCACTTTTCTTAAATCTGGCCCTAAATTTCTCAAAAAGTACATCTAAAAACTATGGGCAATAGATTCCAATTGCTTCCTCCAGAGTCTACAATATATGCCATATTTGGGAATGTGCAGCCGACATATTCAGATATGAATACATTTCCCAATGTAGAAACATTAAATGGTCTACTTGCTTAAGAGGAAGTACTTGATAAAAAGGAACTTTGGAAAAAGGGCACAAACTAGCATGCTGAGAAAAATTATTTTTTAGGTTTCCCCTGTCGGCCATCTTGCAATGGAGTATCGAGTGCAGATGTAAAGCAAGCAGCGAATGCGCTTATTATGTTCTGTTTTTCATTACTTAATAATTCCATTTCTGATGAGTAACAGTTGTAAATATTAAAATTATTTATGTGTTCGTTTCTGAAAGTACCAGTCACTAATTTTTAAAGAAAAGTCATTTGTATAATTGGTAACGGTTTATTTCAAATTGTTATCCTCTTAGTGACTTACTAACAGGCGCAGTCACAAGCGTAGTTATCTTGCAGGCACTAGGGTCATGATTTGAATGATGTAGCAGGTGCAGTGGCACCAGGGCCAAAAGTTGACAGAACTATTTAATATACGGCACACCATGGTGGTAGTTATGGAACTAGCGTCAGAATTTTTGTCAATAGTTCGGCGCTTTGAAGGATTAGCCTAAAAAATTCTGACACTAATTTTGCAAAGCACCCATAGGCCCAGTGAAACTAATGGAAGCCTCCTTTCAGCGCCTCCTCTGAGCAGGCATTAAAAGTATTGAAAAAAATTATGCAAAGAAATCTCATATTTTTTCTGCCATTTTTTCACCTCCCCCTAACAGGAGAACCCTCCTGTTGCATATATTATGCCTGGGAAGGCATAATGTAGCCCAAAGGGTTACAAAGTGGTGCAATTCATGCATTGCGCCACTTTGTAAATATGGTGCTGAAATTTTGGCTGCGTTGCTCCACATTAGCTTTAAAGAATGACGTTAATGTGGCCCAAGGAGGCGCTAGGGGCTTCTAAATCTGACCCCAAATATTGCTATATTCTAATATGAAACAGGTAGTCACAAGTGCAGTTACCTTGTAGGCAATGGGGTCATGATTTGGATGGTGGAGCAGGTGCAGTGGCACCAGAGCCTAAAGTGTCATAACTTCTCTAAGCACCAAATATTGCAATATTTTACTACTGAACAGGCAGTCACAAGAAAGGTTATCCTGCAGGCACTAGGGTCATGGTTTGAATGGTGGAGCAGGTGCAGTGGCACCAGGGCCAAAAGTTGTCAGAACTCCTCTAAACACTAGATATTGCTATATTTTACCACTGAAAAGGCAGTCACAAGTGCAGTTATTTTTCAAGCATTAGGGTTATGGTTTTTAATGGTGCAGCAGGTGCAGTGGCACCGGGGCCACAGGGTGTTAGAACCCCTCTAAACATAGATTATTGCTAAATGCTACTACTAAACAAGCAGTCACAAGTGCAGTTACCTTGCAGGCAATAGCGTGATGATTTGAATGGTGCAACAGGTGCAGTGGCACTGGAGCCAAAAGCTGTCATAACTTCTCTAAACAATAAATATTGCAACATTTTACTACTAAATAGGCAGTCACCAGTGCAGTTATTTTGCAGCCACTAGGGACATAATTTGAATGGTGCAGCAGGTGCAGTGGCACCAGTCCCAAAAGTTGTCAGAACTCTTCTAAACACTGAATATTGCTATAGTTTTCTACTAAACAGGCAATCACAAGTGCAGTTACCTTGCAGGCACTAGGGTCATGATTTGAATGGTGTAGCAGGTGCAGTGGCACTGTGCCCAAAAGCTCTAGCTACCCCACTAAACACAAATTATTACTAAATGTTACTTCTAAACAAACAGTCACAAGTGCAGTTGTCTTGCAGGCATTAAGGTCATGAGCTGAATGGTGTGGCAGGTGCAGTTCCTCGGGGGCCAAAGGTTGTCAAAGCTCCTCCAAACACTAACTTTTGCTATACTTTACTAGTAAACAGGCAGACACAATTGTGGTTACCTTGCAGTTACAAGGGGCATGATTTGAACGGTGCATGAGGTGCAGTGGCACTTTACTAACTACACATTACTATACTCTAATACAATGCCGTAATACATAAGGTAGAAATTACGAGTTTGGAGCCCTGGGATATTAATTCAACATATATCACAACATAAATAACTATTAATATTTTATCAATTAAAAAATATTTATAATCCAATTACTATGATAGAATGCAGAAGAAAAAAAACAGAGGCAAACCCCATTGGCTTTGCAAATGCTTGTTATGTCAGGCTGTCAAACACGCCTTTTACAAGCAGTCTGCACAAAGGGAGCTTTAGGTCTGCCCCATGAACAGTTGGCTTCCTTCGACTAGCCACTTTCACCCATTGGCTTGAGACTTTATCAGTTGTGTTTTAGCTCAGCCTGGTGGAATATTCATCTCTGAAGTAATGTTCTTGGCTTGTTTACTGTATCCTTCCAGCTTCGCACGAGGGACTACATTTTAATTATAGTGTTCTGTAAGAAACTCTGTCATTAGTTGTGAAGGATGTAAGTCCTGCACAAGTAATAAGTCTGCAATTGTTTTTTTACTGGGAACAAAGCACCCTATTGTAGCAATGCAGGGCAGTCCCAGGCCAACTTGGGAATGTGATGATTGCTACCATTCCACATTCACTGACATACAACAGCAATACTTAGTAAATTGTTGTTCAGCCAGTGCCTTTTCTTTTAAAAAGAAAAAGCCAATTTATTACACACACACACTATTACTAAATATTATGCCGTAAGTTACAAATATGTACATTATGTAGATGGAAATACCTTTGGTGGCACCCTCCAATTACAATATGCCTTTAGTGGGCCCGAGATGCCATCCTCACAATACCCGCTACCTATAGCAGATGTCACATTACCTTATTAGGTGTCATTTTAAGTAAGGCAGTTCTACTGGGTTTGCCAAGGGGGCCATTACATTGATATACATAAGGCATGCCTATTGGCATTGTCAAGCGGACATCACATTTATATATGTATATATAAAACAGGTCTGTTGGATGTGTCAAGGGGTGACCACAGTAATATATAGATAAACACCTAGTATTCTTGGGCCCTAAAACACCATTTAAAACAACGGGAACAATAACCAGATTCATATGCATTCACTTTAAGTATAAGAATTGCATTGGCTATCAGCAACACATTAATAAAGCATTTGCATTCAGAACAACTACAAATATATGAGAGTATACATTTTACACTCTTCAAGCCACATAGTGCAGCTGTAGGACCAACCACAAGGAGTCCGATCCCCTCTAGTACACAAGAACAAAAGCTCTGGGAGGACTTGTGGCAATGATAACCTTTCCTGTGGGTTTATGAATTCAGTCTGCCCAAAGACTTAGGGCATGTTTGTAGAACATTCTTGGGGAGGCAGCTGCACCGCCTGCAACCCCCAACAACACATTGGTGAAAAGTTGGTTGTACACCTGCCCAGACTGGGAAATCACAGAGGAAGAAAAAATATGTAAATAAAGCTTGTTTAGGGCATCATTGGGTGCTCCTCGGCCAGGAGTAGTGAATATTGTATCAGCAGGCTCTCCCAGTGCAACCTTTTTCTCTGTGGCCATGCACTGTGTTTGCTCTTTTTTGGGGGGATCTGTTTAATCCTGAGTGTCTATTCCCACTGGGGAGCCCCAAGGACCGCTAAACTCCAGCAGGCTCCCCTAACTCGCACATGCATCTCTGGTGTGTCATACAGGAGCTGACCAATT
This sequence comes from Pleurodeles waltl, assembly GCF_031143425.1. Classification (NCBI taxonomy): domain Eukaryota; kingdom Metazoa; phylum Chordata; class Amphibia; order Caudata; family Salamandridae; genus Pleurodeles; species Pleurodeles waltl. The sequence goes on from NC_090443.1 coordinate 334,774,343, forward strand.
TGTCTCAGCTGCCACTACGGAGTAGCAGCTCCTCTTGTGCAACTACTGTGGGAGCTACTCTGTCCACTGCTCCTTCAGCGATGGAAGCAGCATTGAGATGCTCGGTAAGCCCAGTCGTCCTTCCTGCATCCGTCCTGGGTGATCGGATCTCCAGGAAGTGGGTACTTATGGTTGGTCAAACAGGACTCCTACTTTCATCACTATGCCGATCCCTGGCGAGATAGGGGCCCCCAGGGCAATCCTGAATAAGAGGACGGGACCTCACACATACCCGCTCCTCCAGCAATTAAATAAAAATGCCCCCGATCATGGGCTCTTCCCAGCCAGTTATGGCAGGGCGCCACATGCTCGTTATCACATTTCACTTGGTTTAATAGGCAGACTTTCTCTAGTCCTGTTTGGCCAGTTTGTTTCCAATTTGTGGCTCATTGTACTCCTGGGCCCATATTTATACTTTTTGACGCTAAACTGCGCTAACGCAGTTTAGCGTCAAAAAATTTAGCGCCGTCTAACGCCATTCTGAAGCGCCATGCGGGCGCCGTATTTATGGAATGGCGTTAGCCGGCGCAAGCAGACCGGCGCTGCCTGGTTTGCGTGGAAAAAAACCACGTACACCAGACAGCGCCGGCGTAGGGGGAAAATGGCGTATGGGCGTCTTAAAATGGGGCAAGTCAGGTTACGTCGAAAAAATCGTCGTAACCCGACTTGCGCCATTTTTTTTCGACGCCCATCCCCCATCAACATGACTCCTATCATTGTAAAGATAGGAGTCATGCCCCCTTGCCCAATGGCCATGCCCAGGGGACTTATGTCCCCTGGGCATGGTCATTGGGCATAGTGGCATGTAGGGGGGCACAAATCAGGCCCCCCTATGCCACAAAAAATAAAAAATAAAATACTTACCTGAACTTACCTTAATGTCCATGGGATGGGTCCCTCCGTCCTTGGGTGTCCTCCTGGGGTGGGCAAGGGTGGCAGGGGGGGTCCCTGGGGGCAGGGGAGGGCACTCTGGGCTCATTTTGAGCCCACTTGTCCCTTAACGCCATCCCTGACCCAGGCGTTAAAAAGCGGCGCAAATGCGCCGTTTTTGGCCACGCCCACTCCCGGGCGTCTCTTTTGCCCGGGAGTATAAATACCACGTAAAGGCCTGGGAGTCATTTTTTAAGACGGGAACGCCTCCCTTGCATATCATTAACGCAAGGAAGGGGTTCACGCTAAAAAATGACGCACACTCCGGGCACTTTGGCGCCCGAAGCGTCTAACGCCATAGTATAAATATGGCGTTAGTTGGCGTTAGTTTAGCGTCGAATTTGCGTCGAAAAAAACGACGCAAATTCGGCGCAACCAGAGTATAAATATGGCCCCTGGTGTCCAGCCCTCACTAACAGGAGCATTTTTAAAAGACCTCCTAGCTTCTGAAGGGGCATACTGTGCAGGGAGCTTAGTTTTCTGCCTCCCTCCATCACTCTTCTCTTCTGCCTGGCTCCTGGTACTCCTCTCCTGCTGGTGGGGGCATCCTTCACAGCTCCTTCATAACCAGTCAGTAGAACACCTTCATGCCACACTCTTCAGGCCCCATGGGCTTCTGGCTCTCTTGCGAATCACCGGGTGGAGGGCACTGTAATCTAGGTCTTTTCCCCATCTGGTCCTCAGGGAGCATAAGTGTGCCAGCACTACTAGCACTGGAGATAGCCATTCTAGTCCTGAGGGTCATCTGGAATCAATGTCCTCAGTTCTTCTTTGCAGGGCTTCAGGCACCTCCTCTTTCCAGCTGGGCGTTCTTCCCCTGTTACCACGTCCCAGGTCCAATAGCTTCTCAACTGCCTGTCCCTTGTGTAGGGGTTTATAAGTATTGTGGATGGTTCTAACTGCCAGGTACCCCTGGCTTAACCCTATGGTGATACATCACCCTCCACCCAATCCCACCCTCCTGTATAGCATTCTGCGATAATTCATCATGGCGACTTTGGTTTTTCCCCGGTAAGAGCTCCTCTGACGACCTCAGCTCCACCCCTAGATGGCATAACTGCCACATCCCTTCCCACCAAAATTTCAAAGGCAAGCCAAGCCCCTCTTGTGTTGGTTCCTTAGGTCTAGGCCCACCCTCTTGTTCTCGTGGGCCTGGGCTATCCCATCCACTAATCAGATGCAAATTTTCCCCACACTCTTTTCCTCTCCCAGGAAATGGGTCAATCACTGATAATTGCTCCTTTTGCCTGGAAAGACCTGTGTTCCCTCTGCTGGTGAGCACAGTAATTAACTTGGCCTAGTAAGGGAGACAAAGGCCTGAAATCTGATTATGAGCAGAGCAGAAAAATATGCCAAATCATGAAGCCCCACAAGATATTGATCTAGTGTGTTTTGAGAACTGCAGATTCAAAATCAATGTTCATGTGTTTCCCCAGTTAGTGCTCTGATGGGCTGTGTAGGCATAAGTGAAGTGAAACTGTATTTTAGGGCAGATTTTGCTTTTTGTATAATACAGTGAAAGCACTACAGATTTTTAGGTAAACTCTCAGACCTATCTATGAATGTTCACTAATATTAGAGGGCCTACCCTAGGACAGTGTCCATTTTGAGGTAGGCTATATGTGTGCAGTTATGAGGCTGCACACAACAGTAGTCTCACACATGCAGTCTGTGCTTGTTTGTTGACATGTGTTCACTGCTGGTGTGTCACACTCAAGTGCCTTGCTCTTATGTACTAACGCTGAACGCATTAGCGTACCCAACCAAGCCTAGTGACTTTGCCAACTTGCTGTTGGCTGGTACACACAATTTGGCTTCTTATCAAATTCACTAATATTAGCATTTATGTTTCAGAATCTTTGCCTCATCACTTGGCTGTTTAAAACCCATAACATAATACCCAAGGTATGTAGACATCCTCAGCGCCAAGCCAGGAAGACTGCACTATTTAATAAACTCCAATTTAAGACAAGAAACCATAAAAATGTATTAACCAGGTGCCCTTCATGGCATAGAATTGTTCGGATTAAAAGATTATGGTTCATTCACATGCATTCCCTCGGGCTGAAGACAGTCCTAATTCACATTTTATAGCCTAACAAGGACCAGGTTTAAATAAGTCTTAAACTCACCCACAGGTCATGCTCAAGGTAATCGACCCTGAATTTGAGCCCTGATATCACATGTGGTAGCGCTTCAAATATATGCGCTGTGATCTAAATAGACTACTACAATCTGCATTAAACTGGGTAGTCCATATCTGCTTTTGGATTTTATATTAGGTGACCAAGTCAGATGATGATGTAGTAAGACTCTGAATTATGTATACCTTGCTAACCATTCAACAGAAAAAGATAGTCAAAGTCCCACTTATAGTTATCTCTTTTGCAAATACAGTAATGTGTGTTTTTGAAATATTAATTTCAGAACAGTTAGTAACTGAGTAAAGCTTGTGGTTTATCCATACACCAGTGTGATCACATATGTTAGGAATAGCACTTTTGCATGCAGAAGGAACAGATTGCCTGTGTGGGCCTGTAAGAGCTGTGTATGCTAAGAATGAGCTCTGCTGCCCCACACTGTAAAATATATACAAGCTGTTAAGATCTCTGTAGGGCGAAATATAGATCGACTCTAGGGGCCAGAACGGCATATGTAACCTGAGGGATAACTCTGTTGTATGAGCCTGTATGCAAGCTGAGGGGCAGCTCTGCCTTCCACACCAGTTAGATATTTGTAAACAGAGGGATAACTCTGATGTCTAAGATCTCCGAAAGCCGAGGGACAGTTCTGGTGTCCAAAAGCCGAGGGACAGTTCTGCTGTCCAAAAGCCGAGGGACAGTCCTGCTGTCCATAGAGGTATGATAGCTGTAAACCAGTGCTTCAAATGGACAGGTACAATCCGGTACTGAGTACCTGAACTTCTTTATTTTGAAAGAGGGAGTACCTGCACTTCTCGGGACTGCTGCCATGCACTTAAAGGGAGAGTACCAGCACTTCTCAGTAGCTAACAGATACTCTAATGAGTGAGCACCTGCACTTCCATATTTCCATTTAAAGTACTGCTGTAAACTGAGGGAGACATGTGCTGCTGGATACCGTAAGCACTGTGTAAATGGAGGAATGGTCCATATGAATGAGCCTGTAGGGGGTAAGCTAGCTGCGGTCTGCTGTCTGCGGACCTGGGAAGAGTCATAGCTCTTCAGTGTGAGCCCGTAGGAGGTTTAGCTTTGCTGCCTGTGCGTCAGTGTTGTGTAAGAGGAGCGCCTAGTTACAGTAGGAAAGTATGAGAGTCATATGAACTGGTGGCTGGGTCTGCTGCTGAGCCCGTGTAGGAGGTGTGTAAATTGAGGGGTAACTCTGCTGCGCGGCCATATAAGAGGTTTATAAGCTCAAGGCTGGCTCTGTTATATAAACCTTTGAAGGCTGTGGAAGATGATGGACGGCTGTTCTGTTTAAAACTGTGAGAACTGTGTGAGCCGAAAGAAGGCTGCGCTGTCTGAGCCTGTAACATCTGTGTAAGAGTAAATTCTCTCTTCTGTGAACCTACGCCGGTGGATAGCTCTTTTGTCTGAGTCTTTAGGAACTAGGTAGGAGGAGGGATAGATCTTCTTTACTGATGCTGTAAAATGCATGTATGCTGACTAATATCCAGAAATCATTCGAATGTGCAGCCGCTGCGATTTTTGCATAGTTATTGATTTGGGGTTTTGCCACATAATCCACCATCTGCTGTATAATCTGCGGATTTTCAAAAAAAAAAATGTTTCTAGGTAAAACGGTTCAAAAGTTACTACAAACGCGGTGACGTGTTGCTGCGCAGTGGAAGCCCCTTTGCAGAGGTAGTGTGGCCACCTTTCTGTTGTTTATTTCTATATTTGGCTGATAAACTGGTATTAATGAGGTGCACCCAATGACCGACAGTGTTAACAAATGTAAAAAGTGCAAAATAATGAATACTATCAAAACGTGCTGCATTACAACTAATAATTTGCCTTTTCTTGCTGCATAATTTACTCAGCCTTTCCGCATAATTTGGTCCTCCCTTACCGCATAATTCAACTGACACTGCTAATATCTAGGCCTTGTAAGCACAGGGATAGCTCTGCTGTCTGGCTGTGTATGCTGAGCGATAGCTGTGCTTAGTACGTCCTTTAAGAGCCATGTAAACACAGGGATTGCTACACTGTGTGAGCAGTGCTAACTGGAGATAGCACCGCTGTGTGTGCATGTGAGAGCACCGTATGCACCGATGGTAACTCAGCTGTGTGTGCATGTGCGTAGACTTCAGACTGGACTGCTTATTATGCCTGACCTCTGCCTCGGTGTCGCTGAGCTCCTCGCTTACCTTTCCCGCGTACTCTCCTCTGCTCAGATAACACTATTTTCCCAGCATTGCCTCGTGACCCGTGCGCCGCAGGTAAACAGGATCCCATTACAGGAACAGGCTGATGGAAAGCGGCCTGACTAATCTCAGTATAGTGAGGCTCTAGATAGCTGTTATCTGCCGGCCTGCTGCCGGGACAGCAGGGCTCCTGCACAGCGGACTGAGCTCATACGGAAGCCAAAGGGGCTAAGGGAAGCACTGCTGCAAGGTCAGCACTGCTGTGCACCGGTCCTCACAGAGGACATATTGGACTTACTGATGCCCAAGGCCTTCCTGGTCCGCGTTGGCTGCTTGACGGATATCTCAGAGGTTCAAGACCAACTCTGCGACATTCTTGAATCAGAGGTGTGACGCAAAATGCTGCCACTCCCGCCCCCACAGTGTGTGACGAGGTGCCCCTGAGTCTCCCATATTTCACAGAGATTCAGGTGGGGGCCCCGGTGAAGGTATAGGGCCCCCCGGAGGGTCGAGGGCCTTCCTGCACAGCAGGGGCTGCAGGGTCCTGTTTACACCCTTGGCATAAATCTGCCGTATAAATGACCTCTGCAACACCAGTCACAGCACCATTATTAAGGCGGATGCCTGTGAACTCTGAGGTCCAGCTCTTCCATTTGAGGCCTCGTCCTGAAAGATACCTGTAACCTTAGAATTCGACCTGTTACTTAAGACATTCTCGTGCGACTTCTGGGAATCGTGAAACCAGATGGATCGTTCTGGGCACCCTGCCTTTATGTTTTGTGTTACCTTGGTGATAAGCGTCTGACCTCGAACTCAGTTTGATCCCTAGAATCTGACTGATAGCTCTGCTGCCTAGGGTCTGACCTTGTAATATGGGTGTATTGTGAGAGAAAACCATGCTCCCTGCATGCTGGACGTATATGCAACGCTACTGGAATTATGCGATTGTGCAGCCAATGCATTTTTTGCATAATTATAGGTTTGTTTCATATGCCACACATCCCATCATCTGCTAAATAATTTGAATGTTCTAAAGTTACTCAGAACACAGCAGCTCACATTGCTGCGAAGTGGAAGGCCCTTTGCAAAGATTGACTGGTCACTTACCAGTTGCTTATTGCTATATTTTGGTGTTAAACTGGTAAAAATGAGGTGCAACCAAAGCTCAGACAGTGTTAACAAGTGTACAAATGTCAAAATAATGAAGTAATACTATCAGAAAATGTGCCATATCATGCTGCATAATTTGCCTATTTTTGAACTCATATTTACTCATCTTTGCCACATACTTAAGCCCACCCCTGCCACATAATTCCAGAGGTCCTGTCAATACGGCCGTGTAATGAAAAGCATTGGTGTGCGAAGGATCAGCCTGTAAGATCTATTCAGCCTGAGAGATTGATCACTCTGCTATCTGAATGCCAAATCCTGAGGGATTGGGATATGAGTAATATTACCCGAGGTTTAGCTTTGATGCCCAATGTCCCAGGCGGTGTGCTAATTCTCTGGGTAACCCTAGTATCCCCATTTGATGACAACCAGATCTGATGTCTAACACTTTAGCCCTAGACCTGTGTGAACCCAGAAATAGTTCTGCTCTTAAAGTGAAAGGTCTGTGTAATCTGAAAGGCAATTCTCTTGTGTGGTGCTTGAGCTAATGTGATCTCTGTAATTTACAACATAGCACAGTTGTCCAAAGGCAGAACATTGCAAGGTCTTTGTTAGCTGATAGTCCTTCTGTCAGATAATATCTGTGGGACAAGTAGCGCACACCCCTCTCTGAGCCTTTAAAACCTGTGCAATCTGAAGGTTAGCTCTCTTATATGAACAAGAGCTGTGTTATCTTAGAGATAGCTCTGTTGCTAAACCCTTGAGTCTGAGCCTCTGTCTAGCCCAAGGGATAACGATGGCGCGTGATCCAGTAACATCAGTGTATTGTGAGCGTTAGATCTGCAGTGTCGTGTTTCAGGCTGTAAGAGATGCAGCCAGAAGAAAGAGGGGTTTGAGATCAATCATTTGTTACTCAATTGATCTTGGTCAGAGCCCCTTTCAGAGGGCCTTGACTCGAGCAGGAGCTACTGGTCCAATCGTGGGGATTGTGGCTTTTTGCTCCCAGTGTCCCTGAGGTCAACCTACTTTGGGCCCTCAGTAACTGGGCCAAGTACTATCCCGTCCAGTACTTGTCTCAGTGGCACCGTGGGTCCTTCAGTCAAAGGCTCTTAAGAAGGGAGGGGCAGGCGCTAGGCATACATAGGTCATACTTTAACATACAAACAGTGGCAGCAATAAGATGACTATCTGGTGAATTACTAGCTTTTATGAAACAAGGAGTAAGTAATGCAAACACAAAAAGCATGTACGACACACTAAATAATCCACACACCACTCCCAAGGTCAGTGTGCTAGTGCTTTCTGGGGTAGGACACCCAAGTCTCTCTGTCCCTGTAGTAGGTGTGGTTATTCTTCATTTAAATAATGGAGATAACTCCCAGACAAAGATCACTCTAGTCCCATGCACCCCAAGGTCTATGCTTGCCTTAAGGGTTCACTAATGCTTTGGCACTAAGCTTGTGCAATTCCTCAGTGGCCTTGAACAGTTTTACCTGACCCATTGGCAGCCAGCGCCCCTTAGAGGATCAGGGTGCTTCTTCGTAAGCTCCAGTCTCCCTTCTCTGAGGGTCTGTGACCTCTTACGGTCTTTACCCAACTGTGCATTGGGCCACCTTAGTCAAAGGACGGATTACATAGATGTTGGATTTCCTCTTGCAGCTCCAGCATCAATAAGTAACTGTTTTCTACAGCATCTTTGGTCGACGAACCAGGGCAACAGCCCTGTCTCCATGGAGACCCACTCCAGGCACATGGGGTATTGCCAAGTTTAGCTTCCTTATGGGGGATGTTTTCAAAGTGGCTCCTTCCTGGCACACAGGGTCACAGACTACAGCATGCACACAAGCTATGACCCACACTTTACAGTGGCGCCATCCTGGCACAGAGGATCACCTACTAGAAAGCGCACAGAAGACCCCTCCATGCACACTGGGTCACCAACTACAACGTGCATATGGGCGATGGCCCACAATTCACGATGGCCCCCTCCTGGCAGATGGAGTCACTGACTACAGTATGCACGTGCTAGGGGACAGACCTAGCATCTGCAGGATTGGGCAGACAGCCCGCACACCTATAATGGCCCCCACCAAGTTGGGCATCTCACACCTAACTCATTGGGATCCACTCACCAGGATCCCTGCTGGGCCTCACTCGCTCCAGGCACTTTCCGACTCTTCACAGGGTTCTCTGGTCTTTGCAGGCAGGCAGACTCTAGGTCAGGCTTCTGCAGTAAGTAGCACAGGAGCTATTGGTAGCTCTCCTGATCTCTATAAGCAGCTCGCCTGTTTGCCTTATAAATTAAAAACGTTTGCTTGGTTGAATTAATAAATGTATACCAAAATTGAAAAGTATGTGTTTGAGGCTAAAATGTTTGTATTTTCAGAACCCATAAGCTGATGTTTGTAGAAAGATGGTTGTATTTCCAAAATATATTTAAAGCTGAAATTTCAGTGAGAAATCATTGAGGATTTGCAAAATGTATTACTAATATTATTAACTAGGTGCCAAGAACATTACAGTTATGGTTGATATGTATTACCAATTTAGAGGCATTCGATGTTGACAAAGCCTTTTTCCAATACTGCTGGAAACCCTTCCCGACGAGCTGAGGTGCTCACTGTAGGATTTCTTGCATATGGTGACCACTGAAGTTATCTTGTCTGATGTACTCACTATTGCAACACTAATAATGTTAATATGTCGAGGTGATTTTTTATTGAACATAAATAGCTCATATTACCGAAAAGGTTGGAGACCCAAGCTCAAGGCACTCTCCTCCTCACAGGAGGTTCTGGTCTTCTGAGGCAGATAAAATGAATGTGCTCTAGGCTCAGGACAAGTGGTCTTGACCTTCTGCGTGATGGCGCCACACCCAGCAGGAAGACTGGCAGACCTTGGTTCTCAGTTCTGGCTCTAGAAACAAAAATCTTGGCAATCTTCCCTCACCTGATAAATCCTTGCTGTTCAACAAAGGATGTTGCTCAAATATCCACCTTTATAGTCCAAATCCAGACACATTTGTGATTTAGGCCCTCATTACTACCCTGGCGGTAATTTGGGGAAAGGTACTGCCAACAGGCTGGCGGTACCTTTTCCCAAATTATGACACTGGCAGTTTGACTCAAGCCTTCTGGCGGAATTCCGTAGACGGTCATAATGCGGGTGGGCAGCTGGTAGCCATGGTGACGGTATGTTGGCGGCCGTCGCCGTGGAGGTATGTGGCATTTAACGTCAAAGTTATAATGAGGGCCTTAGTGTCTGGCCTTTGAAATTAGTGTTCATGTGTCAGCTCCTTTGAAGTGCTCTCTCCTCTGCACTGCTCTTTGACAAAGGGACTGGGCCACAGCAAGACTGGCTCCAGTTCTGAGTGATCCACAACACAGACGAAGGGAGAAACCAGTGATCACACCCGGCTGTCCACCTCCACTGAAATATGCCTTGGAAAAGTTAAAAGGACTAAACCTTTGTCTCTATCAAGATTCCCTAGTAGTGCCATCCTTATGAGTCCACCCATATCCCTAACGATGATCCTAGGACCCTCTAACCAGTAACTCCTCCTGGACTTATAGAGCTATTTGATGTGCACAGACAAAGCTCTGCTCCTTTCCCTTCTGTGTGTGCTTGTCCCATCCCAGCTGTTCGGAATATCAGCTATATACATCATCTCTCTGGGGGATAGAGTCCACACCTCTCAGGCTTTCCTGGCCCAGCCTGCCCAAAATAAAACCCAAAGGCCTCCCTGTTATGTACCATCCACAGACACACACGTGGAACCTAGCATGCACATACAAGTCACACTCCCTGCCCGGCGATACATGTAGTCCATGCAGGTCAAAGAGGAATTAAGTAGGCAAACACAGAATTTTACTTGAGTAGTAGGCCAATAGGCCCTGCTCCAATGACACAGGAACAATGGCCTGTTCATAATATTGGTTCTACAGAATACAAAAAGGGTATGCCGCCAACACTTCTGTTGTGTCACTTAATTCAAGGTAGTGGCCGTCACCCTTTACATTTGCAAGTATAGTGCTAGTTGTGCCCCTCTCAGTATTAGCAGGCCGCATTACCATGAGAGAGGCTTAGGTTATGGCGCACACGCATGATCTGTGTTCGCCCATGGTTAAAAATCAGTACCAGAGATGCAGATATCAATGCAGCTGTGGAACTCATCGTAGGAGTTAAGGTCTGTCACTATGAAGGGTACTTTTAGGTCCGAACAATTTTTTATTAAACAGTTTTGCAAATTGAAAGTGATATTTTTGAGACGAAAACTGCAAGTCACACAAAACATAACCTGACAAATTAGAAAAAGAACCCGAATGGAGAATGGAGAGCTACATTTTAGGTGGAGCCTAGATATTGTCAGCAACCTTCAGTACTGCACATGTATTAGCCACAAAATTAAAAGAAACATGTGCGGTTTATTAAAAGGCTTTTGCCTTTAAACATCAAGGAGAGTTGGGGGACGAGTCAGCCACACGCCACACAAGCATCATTGAGCAATTATGGTAATTCAGACAAGGGAAAGGCGGTAATGTATGCTCCAAATGTATTCGAGCTGGAAAGGACCTATTGAATGTTTTTGAGCTGCAACAAAAGGAGCTCACGGGTATTAAGATTGGCATTTCATCTCAACGCAAGAAGTACTGAACCTTTGAAAACTTAGTGCAAGGTACTTACCTCATTTGTCCAGAACTGTTTTTGCACAAAACTGACAATAACTTGACAGCACAGACCAAGACGTTCGCTTAAACTATATCAGCATGAGCTCACGACAAGGGTCAAGACATGCGTCCATTACTTACTGGTAATGGCATTACTTCTAGTCCCACTCCCTCACCTTCCTTTAAGACCAATGAGGCTCCTTGCTTCCCCTAGATCCTTCCTTTCCCCTTAAAAAAGTCCCCACACCCGACTCCTCCTGTACAGAAACAAGCCCAAAGAAGCAACTCAGGCATCCCGTACCGGGAGGGTTTGGAGGTAACGGAAAGGAAGTCACGGGAGTAGGACTAGGAGTAATGCCGTTACCAGTAAGTAATGGACTCATTACCTCCCATCCCTCCCTCACCTTCCTTTAAGACCAATGAGATGCAGCAAGAGAAAAACAGGAGATGGACACAGAGTTGCAACAGAAAACATATTTAATCACAACAAAGCAGGACACCATAAAGGAACACCTCTATTACATCATAGAGGGCAATACCCGGTGTCCCGACACCGACTCCAAACACCTCAATTCCGCAATCCTGTAATGACAAACAAAAGTGGAGGAAGAGGCCCAAGTAGTCGCCCTACAAATTTCCACCACAGAGGCGCCCTCCAACTCAGCCACCGGTGCAGCCATACACGAGTAGAATTCCCCTGAATGCCTGGAGGAGGCATAGCCCCCTTTAAAGAATAGGCCAATCAAACCATTGAGCGGACCTAGGGACTCAAAGAAGCAGTAGACGGTTTCTACCCCTTCCGAGCCGGCCCAAAATTAACAAGCAAGGAATCACCCTTCCGGAATGGAGCATCCACCTTCAGGTACTCCAACAAGCCCGTACACACATCCAAGGAATGCAACCAGACCTCCTCATCCGAGGAAGGGGCAGGACGAAAAGCAGGGAGAATCACCTCCTGATGAGCATGGAAAGCTGAATTCACCTTTGGAACAATAGATGGAACTGGCACAGGAACAACCCTATCCTGAAAAATCTTGCAAAAAGGAAAAGTGTAGGCCAACGCCCACAACTCCCTCAAATGCTGCGCCAAAGTGAAGGCAACCAGAAAAAAGGTTTTCCATGTCAGATGACACAAATTACAGGCCTCCAGAGGCTCAAAAGGAGGGCCCAACTAGACCTCCAACAGCAACGGAAGATTTGAGGCAGGGAAGGAATGCACTGGACAAGGAAACAAGTTCAGAAGGCCTTGAACAATTTTTGGCATCAAATGCCCCTCATCAGACAGATCACGCCAAGGTCCCCTAAAAGCCTGAATAGCCTTCCACTGCAGCCTCAGAGTAACGACAGACAACCCCCCTACGAACCCCATCCTGCAAAAACTGCATCACCACAAACAGAGAGGCCACCGTAGGATCCACCTGGTGACGCAAACACCAAGCCGAAAAGACCTTCCACTGATGACCATAGGAAAGCAACGTGGAATGATGTCCGGAAGCCAGCAAAGTCGTAGTCAAAGGACCAGGAACCTCCAGCCCTGTCAACCCCTGCCGTTCAACCTCCAAGCTGTCAAGTGCAACCACCGCAATGACCCCCGGGAGAGGCAAGGAAACGCCCGAGGAGAGGGATGGAAAGGAAGAGTCCACTCCTGACTGGAGGCCAGCAACCGAAGCAACAGAAACCAATTTGCCCAAGGCCAACGAGGAGTGATCAAAACTACCCTCTCCCCCAGCAGGCAGACCTGCATCAGAAAGGCACTGAGCAACTGATAAGGGGAAAATGCATATAGAAGACCCCGTGGCCACTGACAAGACATCTCATCCACCGCCCAAGCCTGAGGGCACCGAAACTGGGAGCAGAAGCACGTCACTTTTGCATTCTCTGGGGAGGCAAACAAATCCAGCACAGGACGACCCCACATCCCTACCAGACGATGGAACAGAGACAACCGGAATGGAAAAAACCTGAGAGGAAGGAATGACTCTGCTCAACTGATCCGCCTGAACATTGAGCACCCCTTGAATGTACGTGGCCTGAAGAGACAGAACCCAGCCCTGAGCCGAGACAAAAACGTCCCTCACAATCCAAAACAGAGACTAGGACCGGGTCCCACCCTGCCTGGCAAAGTAAGACTTGGTGAACAAGTTGTCCATCTAGACAAGCACAGTCTTGCCCCGCAGGAGCACCTGAAAATGCACCAGAGCAAAAAGAACCACCTTCAATTCCCTCCAATTCGAGGACCTGACCAAAACCCTTGTACCTGCTCCAACCCCATCTATGAGCCCCATCCGGAGAGAATGGCATTGGTCGTCACCAACACAGTCCCGAAGGAGTCAAAGGCACCCCCAACTGAAGATGAGCTGGCACCAGCCACCAACCCAACTCCCTGCGAATGACCCCTGACACAGGAATACTCCTCCGAAGATCACACGGATCCGGAGACCAATGGGAGAGAAACCAATTGACCAGGCAAAGAAGATGAAACCATGCCCAAGGCACCAGAAAAATCACGGAAGCCAAGTGACCCTTCAGGCGCAACCACTGAAGAGCCTTGGGAGCCCTCTGTGACAAAACAACAATTACCTGCGACTGGAGGCGCAGCAGCCTCCTCTCCGACACAGTCACCAACCCCTGCAGAGTCAGAAACCGGGCCTAATGAACACCAGGTCCTGGGAAGGAACCAAATCTGACTTCCCCCAATTTACTAAAATCCTGTGACCCTGGAGGATCTGCAAAGCTCTTGACACATGAGCCCCCAAATGTTCCCTGCTGGGAGCCTGAATCCAAAAATCGTCCAAATACAGATGGACAAACACCCCCTCGGGATGGAGGGGAGCCAGCATCTTGGTGAAAATTCTGGGAGAGGACTTGAGGCCAAACGGAAGAACACAGAACTGAAAATGCTTCGGGCCTATTGCAAAGCGGATGACGTCTGAGAGGACAGGACGACAGGTACGTGCAGGTAAGCATCCGGCAGATCCAGAGACCCCAAGAAATCCCCCAGACTGATCAGAGGAAAAATCGCCTGAATGGACAACATCCGGAAGTGCACTGTCTGACCCAGGAATTTACCCACTTCAGATTCAGGACTGGACAAAACCCCCCCGACACCTTCTGGACAAGGAACAAGAGGGAATAAGCACCCTGACCCCATTCCCGACAGGAACCCATGAGATGGCCTCTTTCAACAGCAAGTCCCAGACACCCTGCAGCAAAGCGGCCCTCCTGGTACCGGCCGCAGGCAAGGGTGTCGGATGAACCCTAATATCTGGAGGCACCAGATCGAAGTCGATGGCATAGCCATTCTCCACAATGTCCAGGACCCAGTGATCGGTGACATCCCCTGCCAAACTGGAAGAAAGTGTCTCAGCCGAACCCCAACCGGCCAATCTCCAGTACAACAGTGATTGTCAGTGGCCCTTCTTGAGGCCACCCCGAACAGAAGGACCACACCTCTTAGGAGAAAACCAGGGCTGAAAGTGACGTTTCCTGGAAGAAAAAGACTTGGAGTCAAACTTGGGAGAAGGTCGAGGATGCTTTCGCCAACCTTTACCCGACGAGGAACCACCCTTAAAAGGCAAGGCATTTTTCCTCTTCTTAAAAGCCTTGGAAATTACGGAAGTCAATTGATCCCCAAACAGCGCTTGACGTTCAAAGGGAAGCCGCAGGAAAGTAGCCTTCTCCCCCTAGTCAGCCTTTCACATACAACACCAGAGAGACCTCCTGGCCCCAATCAAGGCCCAGACGCCAGAGCCGAAGTGTGGACCACATCAGAAGACAGATCAGCCAACAACTTGGCCTGCTGTTTCATAACAGCCAGGAGCTCTGAACATTCAGATCCCTCCTGCAGTGCCACCACAAGTTTTTCAAAGTCCTGAACCAAAGATTGTGCAGTATACTCAGAGAAAATACCAGCCCTGAGAGACAAATTTTCAGCAGCAAAGGAACCCTCTTCAGACCAGAATCCACTTTCCTGTCAATGTCATCAGCAGGAAGACAGTCCTCTGGATTGACCACAGTTTTGCCTATCAAAGTAGTTAACATGGTCTCCAGCTTAACGGAAAGAGCTAAATCCTCCTCCCCCTCCAGCAAGTATAACTTCTGATGAAAACGAGGAACCTGGGCCTTGTCCACCTCCTTCCACTCACGGAAAACCATATCCTTAACCAGGCCCTGGAAAGGCATCGCAAACCGAAAAGGAGTAACATACTGTGGAAACAAGTGGGAGTCAGGCCCAGGAGGGTGAAAAACAGGAAAGCCCAAATTGTCACGAGCATGAGCCAGAACATCCCACATCTCCTCCCTGGAGACATACTTCCCACCAGAAGACGTAGAAGGAGTGTCATCCTCCAAGGAAGAGGACCCCTCCGCTGTCACTGAGGTCCGAGAGGTAGAAGGATGCTCAGGGTGGGTCACTCCAGCTTGAAGAGCCTTGGACACAGCCACCTCAATCCTGTCCTGAACCTCCTCCCTAGACTTGAGAGGAGCAGGATTCTCCACCGCAACCTGACGCCCGCCAGGCAGCTGAACGGGAAGCGCAACAGCCTCCCCCTCCGAGGAGGAAGAGGAAGATACCATCCGGCTTCTCTTTCACATCTCTGCACCAACATGACCAAATATCCAATGCTACCCCAAACAGCAGCCAGCTAAATAGAGGAAAGAAACTCCCCCTGTCCCCCCATCAGCAAATAAAGGTGCAGTACAGCCCCAGCACCAATCAACCAAAATGAAGAAAAACGTGGGATTAAACAACCTGCTGTACCAGGAGAGAGAAGACGAACTAACCAGCAAAGACGGCCAGCAACGTGAAGTGAAGATCCAGAAGCGCAGCCCCAAACATCAATGGGCCAACCGACTCCGCCAGCCGTCCCGGAAGCAGCATATGGCAAGGCAGACCAGCACACCTCCAGGAAGATGCTCCGAATGGGACCCCACCGTGAGGAGCTCTGCACCCACCGTGAGGCAACACAATGCCCCTCCAGGCCCCGCTTTGGAGGAGAAAGAGAAGGCAAGTCTAGTTAGGCTAGACAATAAAAAACAGGAGGAGCCTGAGCGGGGGACTTTTTAAAGGGTAAGGGAAGGGTCTAGGGGAGGCAAGGAGCCTCATTGGTCTTAAAAGATGGCACGGGAGGGACGGAAGGTAATGCAAAACCACAGTGTTTTGTTAAATAAAATCAATAGATAAGCATGTCTTTTTCCTGAAAGCCATCCTTCCCCAGCTCGAAGATTCAGAATTTGGGAAGCTCAGATGTCCACCAGTAAACGTTTCAAGTTGTTGAGAAGCAATATCCTATATTTTCATCCCACTATTTTCCCCGAAAATACATTTCAGTGTAAATTAATTGTAAAACCATTAGATTGAAAACCATAGGCATTGAAAATACATTTGTAGGACAAGAAAGTTAGGAATGAAGTCAAGATTACAGCCAGGGTCAGGTTGACAGTCAGGGTGAGTGTGTGTGTGAAGGCGATTGCGTTGCTGTTAGGTAGATTACCCTAAAGGACACGGTTATGTTAGTGTTGTGATAATGACAGGAACACAATTAGGTGCTAGGTTTTACTGCTAGGGATAGTTTAAGGCCGGGGTTAGTTTTGAGGCTATATGTAAGGGATTGTTAGTGTTAGGTTAAAGTTAGATCGATTTCTAAGGTTAGGCAGGCCATGGTAGGAGGTAGTATTAGGATCACACTACTTTCAGAGCGAGTGTTAGGGCTAGAGTTATAATCATGGCAAGTGTTATGGTTATGAGAAGGTTATGATAATTGGTAAATCGAGTGTTAGGTTATGGTAAGGATAAGTTTTAAGATTATATTTAGGGTCATGTATGTATCTGTCAGGGTGAGGATTAGGGACATCGTTAAGTGCTAAATTTTAGTGTTGAGTATAGTTTAAGGTCAGCGTGAGTGTTAGGGTTACAGGTGGGGTCATGCTTTTATGAGGGTAAAGATAAAGTTAGGTTTAGTTTTCTCAATATAGCTCCTCATTAACGTTTTACTGAGCGATTATTACAGTCATACTTGGTCAATATTCAGTACATTTAAGAAATAACCAGATAATCTCGATTCATAACACAGCTCTGCGTTTTCTACTTCTTATCAGAATAATGTGCCATACGAGCCGGTGCTGTTTTTACTGTTAGTTGCACTTACAGTTGTGAGCAAATATCAATAACAATGTTTACTCCACCCCTCAGATCAGTCGCATAGGACACAGACATGAGGTTGTAGTTTACTTTCTTCTGGCTACAGCCTGGCATTATTCGCAGATGGCATCAGCAGGGCACCATGTCAACAGCAGTAGCGTTGCGTTATGTCTGGGGAATTTTAACTTCTTGTTTTTTCAATACAGATTACAGGTATTAATAGCAAACCATAGACGAGATATGAAGAGGGTTCAAGGAGGTTCGTTAGCTCACTTACCAGACAGAGCTACCAGGATCCTATCCGATGTAGTCAAATTCAGAGTGCCCCCCGCCCTTCTCTTTTGCACCTCAAGAGCCGACACCTCAGAGGAACGCCATTTTTCCACACCCGTTAGCCACCTTCTAAAGTTTGACATGAGTCTGGCCTTGCAGCCCATTGCGATGCATCTCTTGGCAATAACCACCCAGGCCCAGATGTTTGAAGTTACTTAACTGTGCAGTGTCCTTTGTCCTGCTCATACTTCCCAGTAAGCACATCTCTGAACCGGGTGCCAGCCATCTGCCGGCCACTTCTTGCAGAAACGCTGGCACGTCACTCCATCAGCGTCTCATTTCTATACAGCCCCACACCATATGTAGGGAGTCAGTGTGCATGGACCCACATTGAGGGCAAGCGTCCGAAGGGCCGCTGTTTATTAGGGACAGTCTTGTGTGGGTCCAGTTGTTTAGGGTTTCCAGACTGGACACTGTCTTGGGGTATCCAAATATACATTCTCAATCTCTCTCTGTTAGTTCTCCATTAGACCTGTCTTCCTATCTGGCCTTTAGTCCTGAAGTGCTTGGCCAGAAAGCCTGTGTCACAGCAGTCTGCAACAATGTCACTGTCTGTCTGCACATTCTTTCTATCAGAATTCGTGTCAAGGTCTGGATCTAGTGGGTGCGGGGTCCTCCTCTCCCTCTATCAGTTACACCACTTTTTTCAAAGCATTGTATCCTAACAATAATCCAGGTGTCATTCCATAGTCTTCCCGGATAGAGTAAAATGATCAAAGCATGCCCCCCCACACAGCGGTCTCAGTCTCCAAAGCAGTAGGGTCCCCTCTCTGTCCAAGGTTCCCTCTTATGATCAAGTTCCACTCCCCCAAACCAAACAAGGGAACAGATGGGCACTTCCAATGCATATAAAGTTTGCTTATCGAGTTTCTTCAGGTACGTTTGCAAGCAATATTTAGCTGTATTTAGCGTATGTGATCTAGCTTTGACCGGCGCCTTGCCCCAAACAGTACATTGTTAATGGCGCATCCCTGTAGGATCTCTTTAATCCCATCTCCAACTCGGTCCGAAGTAGTTCTCGTCCACCCCATAGGCCAGGTCATCAGCACTGCCAAGTAATATGCCTCAAAATTTGGTGCACCCAGTTTGTCCTTATCAATCGGGTAGTTGGCTTTTTCAATAAAGAACCATCTTCTGGAAGTGCCCCATAACAATCCGCAGCACATTGAGGTTCTTAAAAAATGTTTGTCTAGTCACTAAAGGCAAGGCCAGGACGTGGTACAAAAGCCTCAGAAGTATTAGCATTTTCCGAAGAGCCACTCTCCCTAGTGAGGAGAGGAGCAGCTTGCTCTAGAAGGGGGTGATCTGTTTGAATGAGGTGGAGATTTTGTTGATGTTACTAGCCATGAGGTTTGCTTCATCGTGGCATATTTGGATACCCAGGTATTTAAAGGTGTCCAGCTGCCATTTAAGTGGGGATCCCAAGTCTGGGGATTGGTCGGTTCCACTGACTAGAACAAAGGGAGTAAACATTATTCACTTCAATTAGTTTTCAACCATGAGTATGCACCAAACTGTTCCAGGTCATACATTATGTCCCAGTGACTAACTATGGAATGTTTAATCTACGGTAAAGTGTCATTGGCTCCATTCCGGCACCCTGTGATGCTTCACACTTAAACATGGCTCCATTGCCAGCGCAGATAACAATGGAGAGAGGGAACACCCCTGTCTGGTGCTCTCGCAAAATTCAACCCTGCAGAATCCATCTGTCCCAGAGACACTCTGGAAATCAGGGTAGTATGCAACAGTTTAATCCATTTAAGGATTCCACCCCACAGTCCCATCCTTCGTAGCTCAGCCTGGATTGAGAGCATTGGCATCGAGACTAAAGGCATTTATCCAACTGCCTGGCACGGGGTTTAAAGTAACATCCACTTCACTCTGGCGCCCTCCACCCATAATTATCACCCCCCTCCACTGTCTGCTGTATTTTGCCCCATACCACAGTCATCAGTAGTGGATTATGGTCAGATTCTGTGCGCCCTATTTAGGCTATGGTAATGACGGCGGGAGTCACCCCATTCCTCACAAAAAACATGTTGAGACCGGTGTGGATTCCAGGTACTGGTGGAAAAAAAATTAATGCCCATTACCGCTTTTAAAACCCCGCCCTCTATGATCGAAGCCTCATAGTGTTGTATCAAGGACAAAGTGGGAGTTTCATAGAAAGGGCCCTGATTAACATAAGGGGCACAGATGCATGTCGGTGTAATGCCTTTACCATTCAGCGGTCCCCCTAGAACAAGTACTTGCCTTCTATATCAGTTATTCTGTATTTAATAATGCTAGGGACCCCTAGGGCAACCCAGATCAGGGTGTCCCTGCAGAATGCGTAGTTCTGACCAACTGTCCCCTCCAATTCTTTCTAAGTTTCTCCAGTTGTGTGTACATTAAGTGGGTGTCTTGCAGAAAAGCAAAGTGTATTTTATTACGTTTCAGTACGGTCCCCAACCCTTCACTTTCCATGCAGCCCAATTATACGTATTAAGTCCGACCACACTGACACTTATTGGGTGTAGGTTGTACGTTCGTATGTGCCATGTTACCACAATTCATTGCAAGTGCAAGCCTCTTTGTGTATACATGATTTTTTACACAATTTAATGTAAGGTCAGCCCAATCACCTTTTCTGCATTCTAAGGGGAATATTTGCAAGAAACTGATGCATCAGTGCTGATACATCAGTTTTCTTGCGTCGCGCCCTGCTCCACCTAACGACACCATGGGTGTGCTGTATTTAAAATATGACACACCATGATGCTTGTTAGGCCAATAGCGTCAACATTTTTAATGCTACTGTGGTGCTTTGCAGCGCTAGGTAAAAAATGTTGACGGTAGTGAAGCAAAGTGCAAAGAGGCCCATTGATAAAAATAGGTGCGTCACTTTAACGCCTGCTTTGAGCAGGCGTTAAAAATGATGCCAAAAATGGCGTAGTGGCATACATTATGCGTGACGCAGGCATATTGTGGCACAAGGGGTCACTTTGTAGATATGGCGCAGTGAAATTTGCCTCCTTGACCCATATTAGCGTAAAAAATTACAGTAGTGTGGCACAAGGAGGCGCTAGGACCTTGTAAATCTGGCCCTAAGTGTCCATTGAACGGCTGTTCTGTGAACATCCTGGCAATAGTTTGAGGACCCACCCTGCCAAACATATAAACAACAAAGTTCCCAGTATGAGCAACAGCTTCTGAGTTGGATGTGGTATGTGTGTCATTCTGTAACTGTGACTCTTTCTGCTAGTTTTTTATGATCCGACCTGAGCATACTTATTTCTTTCGTCATGGATTTGGTCTTGGGTCCCAGTGTGCTTGTTGTGCTCAGGATTGCTTTTAAAATGTGGTCAAGATTCCCATTATGGCCAACCACAATAGTTTCCACATGCCATAAAGGGTTAGTCTCATCTCCGTCTTTAGATTTGGGCATAGCAACAGTATATCTTATCAAATACACCTTAGTCGCCTCTGTTTTACCCATCTCATTCATTCGTATTGTCCAAGATTATTGTACTGGAGCCTATTACAAAGGGGGGGCAGTCCTCATGCTCATTCTGTGAATATGCATGGAGAGACCAGGAATATCACTGTAACAGATGTTCAATAAGCACTGTTTACAGGTATAGTCTTTCTTGCAAGCAGCCAGCTGTGACTCCATGCACAGTACTGCTTGTGGATACCCATTAATGTCGATGCCCTGTGCCACGTCTGCGCCCAGTTGTGTTTGCTTATAAATGAGAGGCCTCCTAGTGGAGCAAATCGCAGCCACAGTTAAAATTATGAGGAGGAGAACTCGTGGAGTGCCTGGGCGTCCAATTTACAACCTGGTCTTGCGGGAGACTTCCCCTTGTCGAAGACAATAATCTGTACTAACCCAAAGGTATCATAGGAGTCTGGGTCCCTTTGGGCCACACAGGCTGATATTGGCTAGGTGCCCTTCGATTGGATTGAAGATGGTGGTGCTGTTAGCTCCCCCGGCCTCTGCATATCTTTCTGTCTGGAGTCTCATGACACAACCACAGGCAACAAATCAACAGCTGCTGGAGGTTCCATTTAAGGCCCTGTCTGGCCCAGTCTGGCCCAGTCTTTTCTTTACGAGCACATTTTCTGCTTCATCTGTACCATCTTGGTTTTTCTGCACAGCCATGTTTCGGCCACCATGGCTAAGGTTACATCAGCATCAATGGAATCCTGAAGTGATCTGCAGATTGCACACACTGAAGGGTTCGCAACAAGAATTTCAGGCCACAGGTACGCCTTGAATCGAGCTGGATATGCAAATGGTCGGAGGGACCCTGAAAGAGACCAAAAGTGCATCTCACAGCACTGTGTGACAAGGTTAGATCACAGCCTAGGTAAGAGTTAAGAGTTAGGATCACACTACTGTCATAGTAAGTGTAAGGGCTAGGTTATGGTGATGGTAACTGTTGGGGCACTATGTAGGTATTAGTAAGTTGTTAGGTCTAATATTAGGTTATGGTCAGGATGAATGTTAAGTTATACTTAGAGTTATGGTAGTATCACTGTGAGGACAATGGTCAAGGTTATGGATAAGGCCAAGATTGAGGATCACTTAAAGTTAGGGGAAGTAATGAGGGTTTGAGTTAAAATCATTATTAGGTTAAGTGTTAGGGTTAGGTTGAAAATGATGGTTAAGATTAGAGACATGTTAGTTTCAGCTTTAGAGTTAGCTTTAGTTTTAGGATTAGGATTTGACTTTGGTTTAGAACTGGAGGTAAACAAGACTATTAGTAAATGCTAGACTTATGGTAAGGGACATCTTAGTAGTAAGGTAAATATTAGGATGAAGGTTAGAATTGGGTTTATGTAAAAGTCAGGATCAGGTATTGGGTTTGTGCTCATAGTGTTAGGTTGAGGATGTGATCTGGGGGAGTGTTAGGGTTTAGATTTTGGTTATGCTCAATATTATGGTAGGAGATGGGTACTGGTAGTTTTCCAAAAATGTTTTAGAGACACATTTAAATGGCCAGTGCAACTGGAGAGGAAGATTTATCTGAAAAGCAATACATAACTCTAGTGACATTTTTTTGAGCAAATAGATTTCAATAAAATGCTAATTTCAATGCAAAGAAGAGAAAATCTGACATTTTCAATGACTTGGTTTTCAGTTGCCAATTCATGGAAATTTGGTGAAACATACTTTGATTAAATGACACAGGTGCTCGAAAAATGTTAAAAATTTAAAAAGGGGCAACAATCTCTAAGAACCAGAATTGGCAACCTGACATATGGCTTCCTGGAAGTTCTAGAGCAGTGGTTTCCAACATTTTGACTTCTGTGGACCCCCACTTTATCATTACTGGAACCCGGAGACCCCCACTGAATCATAATTTGAATCCGGGGGCTCCCCACTGAGTCATTACTGAAAGCTGGGGATCTAATCTGTTAAGAGTATTTAATTTTCTAAGCAGTTGGGGACCTCCTGAGGAGGCTTTGCGCCCCCCAGGAGTCCCCGTACCACAGGTTGGCAACCACTGTTCTAGAGAGTATTATTTATTTTTGTTTTTTCAGACCAATGGGCCAAAGAAGATTAGCCAAGACCATCCATTCATTTTAGAGAAATAACACCTTCTGCAGGACTCCTAATCTCACAATAGTTTCAACTCAAACACTCCCAGGTCAACTTCTATCAGTGCTTAATTTGTAAAATAATAAGTGCTGATCCCCAAAATTGTTCTCAGAAGCTTGCAGCTGGTGCTAACTAATGTCATGATTGCCAAACATCAAGGCTGCGTAATCTTGATTCCACCTTGTGCTTCTTTATCCAGCATCATACACTCTTTGTCCCCTTATTTTACTCTTACAGTTTCTTTTCATCCATGCTTTCTCACTCTGTCACTGTTTTGCCATCTTTCTCTTTTTCCTTCTTTTCCCTTTTGTGTTTTTTCTCTTGCGTGCTCAGGGTCAAAGTGCAATAAAGAAAATTAAGCCCCAGTGTGGGAAAGTATCCTCTTTCTAGCATGGGTACCCCCCTTTTGGCCTGTTTGTGAGTGTGTGTCAGTGTCTTTTTACTGACTCATTGGGATCCTGCTAGCCAGGACCCCAGTGCTTATAGTTAAAACCTTATTTGTCAGTGTATTTTGCCTGTCCCACTGGGATCCTGCTAGCCAGGACCCCAGTGCTCATAGTTTGTGACCTATCTTTGTGTTGTCAGTAGTGCTTAACTGTGTCACTGAAGTTCTGCTAACCAGAACTTCTGTGCTTATGCTCTCTCCACTTCCAAATTAGTCACTATAGTTTAGTGACTTCATATTCCAATTCCATTTGGCACACTGGACCTCTCTTATAAGTCCCTAGTATATGGTACCTAGGTACCTAGGGCATTGGGGTTCCAGAAGATCCTTATGGGCTGCAGCATTTCTTTTGCCACCCATAAGGAGCTCAGACAATCCCTTCTTCAGGCCTGCCACTCCAGCCTGCATGAAATAGTGCACACACTATTTCACAGCCATTTTCACTGCACTTAAGTAACTTATAAGTCACCCATATGTCTAACCTTAATTTACTGAAGGCTAGGTGCAAAGTTACTAAGTGTGAGGGCACCCTTGCACTAAGAAAGGTGCCCCCATGCTGTCCAAGGCCAATTCCCCAGACTTCGTGAGTGCAGGGATACCATTACACGCGTGCACTACATATAGGTCAATACCTATATGTAGCTTCACAATGGTAATTCCAAATATGGCCATGAAAGGTGTCTAAGATCATGGAATTGTCCCCCTATTCCAAATGTGGTATGCAGGCCAATCCCATGCTTCATGGGGGCTCCATCATGGACCCCTAGTACTGCCAAACCAGCTCTCTGAGGCTTGCACTGCAGCTACAGCTGCTGCCACCTAACAGGCAGGGTTCTACCCTCCTGGAGTCTATGCAGCTTAGTCCAAGGAAGGCAGAATAAAGCATTTCCTTTGGGAGGAGGATGTTAAACCCTCTCCCTTTGGAAATAGGTGTTACAGGCTTGGGAAGGGTAGCTTCCCAGAACCTCTGGAAGTGCTTTGAAGGTGCCCTCCTTGCATGAGCCTGTCTACACTGGTTCAGGGACCGCCAGTCCCTGCTCTGGTGTGAAACAGGACAAAGGAAAGTGGAG
This sequence comes from Pleurodeles waltl, assembly GCF_031143425.1. NCBI lineage: Eukaryota > Metazoa > Chordata > Amphibia > Caudata > Salamandridae > Pleurodeles > Pleurodeles waltl. Next base: position 334,799,011 of record NC_090443.1, read on the forward strand.
TGACCACTCCCATGTCCATCACTACCCCAGGGCTGGTGCCCAGAGCTCCTCCACTGTGTCTCTGGCGCTACCCATCTTGTTTTCCAAGGTGTGGGGACACTCTGGAGACCTCTGAGCGGACAGTGCCAGCAGGTGACGTCAGAGACCCCTCCTGATAGGTGCATACCCGGGTAGGTAGCCAATCCCCCTCTCAGGGCTATCTAGGGTCTCTCCTGTGGCTTGCTCTTTAGATTCAGCTTGCAATATTCCTCCAGGAATCCTCTGCATCCTCTGCTTCATCTTCTGACCATCGGATCACCTGCAGACTGCTCAAGGAACCTCTGTAACCGCAACAAAGTATCCAGGATGACTCCTGTGGCCTGCAACTTTAGCTCCAGCCAGCATTTGCAACAGTTTCCATGGTGTGCACGCTCTGAGGACTCCCTATCTTCATCCTGCACCAGAAGAACCGAAGGAATCTCCCACAGAATGACATGGTCACTTCCGTGCTCCTGCAGGCATCTTCCAAGACGACCACCAGTTCTTTGGGACTCCTCTCCTGATGACGGGCGTGCTCCCTGGAACACTGGTGGTGGACCCATCTGACCCAGACTATCCTAAGATCCAGCTGTCAAAATTTCGAGGAGGTAAAGAGCTTGCCTTCCTGGTTTGTGACAGTACCCTTGTGCACTGCATCATCTCTAGCTCCTTGGGCTTTTGTGCACTTCTTCTAAGAATCCATAGTGCACAGTGTAGCCCAGGTCCCCAGTACTCCATCCTGCGACACAGAACTCACTGAGTTGTTCTCCGGCGGCGTGGGACCTTCTTTTGTTGTGCTGCACCAACCGCAATTTGTACCTTCTTTGTCCCCATGTCCTGGGACTCCTATGAGTGCTGCCTGGTCATCTGTGGGTTCTCTCTAGTGTTGGGAGCCACCTCTGCCTCCTCAGTCCAAATTGAGGCCCCCAGGTCCCTCCTGGGTCCAGCCAGCGCTATTTTGACACAAACCGCAGCCTAGCTTGAACCAAGGCTTGTTGGATGATTCCAGCTATGCAAATAGCCTGCATCCAACATCTCGACATGGGACATCTCCTGCACCACGCAAGAACCCGCAGCCATCTTCTTTGGTGCTCTTCTGTAGACTTCTTCTAAGCCGAGATCTTCTTTTGCACCATCTTCTAGGTTGGCAGGGGCTCCTGTCCTTCCTGGAATCTTCTGTGACTTCTGGACTTGGTCTCTCTTCACAGGTATTCAGGTCCAGGAATCCACCATTTGTTGCTTGCAGTCTTGCTTGGTTCTTGCAATAAATCTTATCACGACTTGTAAAGTGTCCTGAGGAAACTTGCAATACTTTACTCCCACTTTTCTGGGCTCTGGGGTGGGGTATTTTACTTAGCTTTGGTGTTTTCTTACACTACCAGCGCCCCTCTACACACTACACTTGCCTAGGGGGGAATTTGTGATTCGCATTCCACTTTCTTAGTACATGGTTTGTGCTGCCCCTAGGCCTATTGCAATCTATTGTATTTTCTACTGTTTGCACTATTCAATGACTATTTACTTACCTATTATTGGTCTCTATATATTGGTGTATATATTGTGTATAGTACTTACCTCCAGAAGGAGTATTGCCTCTAAGATATTTTTGGCCTTGTGTCACTAAAATAAAGTACCTTTATTTTTGGTAACACTAAGGGCCAGATGTCGCAAAACTAGGTTTTGCGACTCGGAAATTGCGGCTCGGAGCGACTCGCAATTTCCGATTCGCAAAACCATATGCAGAATGGTGTCTCAGACACCTTCTGCGAGTCGCTATGGGGTCGCAAACACCCACCTCATTAATATTAATGAGGTGGGTTGCATTTTGCGACCCCATAGCGAGTCCCTGCACTCACAGGGATGGTGGCCTGCTGAAGGCAGCAGACCTCCATGTCTGTGACTGCTTTTTAAATAAAGCAGTTTTTTATTTTTATTTTGCAGCCCGTTTTCCTTAAAGGAAAACAAGTTGCAAAATAAAAAAATAACGAAACCTTTTGGTTTCGGTTTTTCAGAGTAGGCAGTGGTCCATTGGACCACTGCCTGCTCTGCAAAACCCTTTTTGGCAACATTCACAAAGGGGAAGGGGTCCCATTGGGACCCCTTCCCTTTTGCGAACTGCGAATTGCTTTGCGACCGCATTCGCGGTCACAAAGCAATTTAGCATAGCGATGCGAGTCGCAAATAAGAAGGGAACACCCCTTCCTATTTGCGAGTCGCATTCACAATTTGCAAGTTGGTACCAACTCGCAAATTGTGAATGTGCATCGCAAACGGCATTTTGCATGGCGCAAACTGCGATTTTTGCAGTTTGCGCCATGCAAAATGCTTTCTACATCTGGCCCTCAGTATTGTCTTTTATTGTGTATAAGTTCTGTGTAACTATAGTGGTATTGCAGGAGCTTTGCATGTCTCCCAGTTCAGCCTAAGATGCTCTGCTACAGCTACCTCTAGACAGCCTAGGCTGCTAGAACACTGCCTACATTTCACTAATAAGGGATAACTGGACCTGGTATAAGGTGTGTACCTGAGGTACCCACTACAAACCAGGCCAGCCTCCTATAGCCGGTCCCCAAAAATGAGTGCCAGAGTGCCCCACCAGCAAACCACTGGCTCATATTAAGTACTGAGTAACTATTGTCACCTAAGCCTTCCCACATCCTGAAAGAAACCCAGGTCGAATCCTTAGCTTGTCTTCTTCCAGGAGCAGGCTACAGTTTATATTTATTTGCCAAATAAATTATTTTGTGAGGGAAAGTGTCTTAAATGGAGAATAAGTACGAAAGATATGGTCTGGGCTGACGGAACAATGGGTTAGTCACTGAGCTCTTATCTGCGATTCTAGCTCATTCTCCTGACATGAAATCAAAATATTCCATTCTGCACCAAAAAAACAATTACATATTGCGTTCTGAATGGCGCTATTTAGCACTTAATTTTGGAAGCAAATTTAGCTTGCTTGATTATGAAGCTATACATAAAATGAGACACTGTACAACTCCAAGACACTCAGGGCCATATTTACAAGAAGTGACGCATCACTGTGTTGCCGCAGAAATGCATCAAAAAAACTTATGATGTGCAGAAATCGATTATGATGCCATGGATGCACCATATTTACAATATGGGGCACCATGACATAAGGACCCAAGAGCATCAGATGCTCTCACGCATCTGTGAGAACTTTGCCATGACAATCAGCCCCAGTAGTATCAAATCCTTGAAGTTGGCTTCAGAACTGGCACAACTTCAGTGATGCATCAAAATTTAGAGGTGCTGCATCAGTTTTAATGGACACAAGTAGGCTAATGTGTCATGACCAATGTGAAAAACTGTACAATGGTGGAATAGCACCTTTTACAATCTCAGTAGTGTAAGCAGTATGGCTGTGTGCCACTTTACAGTGGGCATGGTCTACTTATGTGTAAGTAAAGACCTGAATATTTGTGACATAGTGAGTGACAGTGTTATTTGAGTGAATGCAAGTATATGGTGTCATGTAATGTGGAAATACATGTATTACCTACCTTATGTGCGCATGTACCTGTTGTCCTTTGGAGTACGTTGACCTGGACTTGGATACTCCTTCTTCAATGGAGAAGTGACAATCCAGGGCTGTCCCTTGCAAACAATACACAACGTCACAGACGTTTGCTGCAGAGGATGATAAAATCATAGGAGGCGTAGGAATTTTTATGCATTCCAGGCTAAAAGTGACAGATCTCAAAGATGCATCACACACTGGAAAACTTGTAAATGTCACTGAGTCAGTCCTAAGTGAGTTTTTACAAAGGAACACCTACCCTGTATACATTATAAACTTCATGGCACAGCCGGTTTCTCCACAGGTATTTTTGACAGAGCCCAACAAAAGCTGAAATATCCGGCCTAACGCCTTGTTCTGGAAATATAGGGCAACATGGAGAAGAGAATGCGCTGCTGATGTGTCAAAAAAGTGAAGCAATGGTGGTGCAAGCTCCTTGTAAATATGCCCTTCAGTTGGAGCAGCAGAGAGAGCAAGACAAGCCTCAGTTCAGAACCAAAGTGTCACACACATCATGATTCTGCTTTTATACTTGTTTGCCCCTTTTAAATTTATTGTTGTTGTATTATTTATTTTATTTTATCATCTCATAAAGTGAAGACCTAACCTCCAAGCTTGATAGATGGCACACACTTGGTTAAAATGAAAAGACAAAACACTACTGCACATACAGTTCCACTTATCTAACCAACTCCATTTCCAGTAGAATTATAGAAGCTGAGAAATTCGAAAAAAATATGCTTTTTGCTGAACGAATTTCATCAACTTCATGAAAAGGGTCAAATCCTTCTTGCAACATTTTCAGGTGAAAATTTAAAAAAACACCTTTTGCATTAAAAATATTTTACTTTAATATGCAGAAAAGAAATAAGTAACAATTGTAATTCTTGCATTTCTCAACATTTAATCTGCACAATTATTTTTGCAGAATGACAACCATCAAAATAAATATGTGGTAACTATTATCCATCCAATAAATACTCGGCTTAATTGTATGTAAAGATCTACATTTGTTGAGTTTTATTTAGCATATATGTGGAGGTGACATGGCATGCATTCTCAGCAAGTCAGTATTTGCCGTGTTTTGTTTTTGCACAGCAAACTTCATTGCTGAAGAATTCTGTAGTCTCATTTTTGCAAAAATAAATCTTCAACTTTATTTTCCAAGAAAACCTGCGCCTTTGAGGCAATCGACTTATTTGTATCCACAAAGCGCAACTGTGTATTCCAAAAAGACGTAACACTGATATTTAATCAAGAAATAATAATTTTTCCATGTTTCCCTATGAATTATTTCATATGAAGTAGGAAGCTGCGATTTACTTTATCAGCAGGGGTCAAAAGGTAGCCAGCTCACCATACTGTATCTCCACATCGATCTATGCATCCCACAAGTAACTAAATGCCAATTTTAAAGGATTTCTGTCTTGTTTATGTATTTAATTATCGTGTTTTTGAGCACCGGTGGACCAGAATCCAGAAATGGAAGGATCGCATCTGGCCTCTGGTTAGTTGCCATTTCACGACCACTCAAATGTTTGTGCTGTTGTTTAATTTATTTTATTCCATGACTTAGAAGAAAGTACCTGCAGCAAATGTGCCACTTAATACAAAAAGCTGTGACATTCCAACATTTAAGCTGAAAAGAGTCACAATTTTCTTTATAAGACTCCCTTTATTACAATAATCTGCATTGCCCTCATCCAATATAATACGGTTGCTACCTTATGTCTAACAGTTTATAAATGAAAGTCTTCAGATGACATATAAACTAAATCAGTTTCCAGTTTCAAACGTCGCCTACGCTCTCTGAGCCTGAGTGATTCCATCACATAAGCATTCGGTCTACTGACAAGGTGACATTTGGGAAGCCTTCACCCCGTTGTGATGAAACTCTAAAGCCTAACTTCCTTATTGTCCAGCCAAGTGTTGCAGACTGTAGTTTGCCAAATGGCACAGAGTCATCACGCTACACCCTTCATGTCCTTGGTACAGTTTACAATTCAAGACCAGACAGATCTTTCAAGAGTGACAAGAAAGCTGAGGTTGTACACAATCTCTCACGTCACAAGTTCGGTTCGCAGTTCGTACACAATAGGTGTGAGTTTGTACAATTTTCTCAATGTCATTTAGTGGTTCTATTGTTGGAATCTGCTTTTTGAGGCTCAACATTTTAAATACTTCCTTGGATCTGTGCTGGCAGCAGCAAAGAATTGTGATACGGTGGTTGTCACTTGTCATGGACAAAGTTCTTGGATGTGTAGCCTGAAGACCACTGTCCTACCCTTCTGTTTGCCACTTAAATTATATGACCCTGGACAATTAGTTACCATGTCTTCCAGCATTGATCGGAGTAATTACAAACAGGCTACACACACATAGATCAAACGATTAGAAAATCCAGACAGGCAGATTTGCTTGAGTTGAAGTTTACTTTAAGTAAAATCAGTAGTCGAACTTGCTGGACAAAATACGGTGTGAGCTCCATCCATGGGGCAAGTAAGTATAATAGACGGCATTAGAGGGAATCTTTATTTCTATCAGCCATGTCTTGGGCCAGAGAATCTCCCTGTAGCCTAGTAATCAATATTAGACCATTTATTGAGATTGCGACAGAAATATGGTGCAGCAGTAGAGCTTCTGAACAGAGACATGACTATATGGAGAAGGTATGAAAGAGAGAGTGTCCATAATCAGAATAATGGACGGGCTAATTCTTCCCACGACTGTGAGCTTTTTAGGCAAGACCATGTACATCTTTTTAAACAAACTATGAGAGCTGCTGGGCCATACCATAATCATAATACTGTTAGCATATTTAATACTATCTTTCGTAATGCACATATTGTTTTGAGAACATTAAATGATACAAGTTGTGATATATGATCTTGAAATGTTACATTTAGGTGGTTCTCTCTGCTGGCAGTTGTTGTATTGTTCCTGCCTGCTGCTGACCTGTGGATGGGGGTTCCTAATAAAGTGGTTTATGACCACTACCTGCAGGTTTCCAACACTAGTCGCAAGGCTTGAACAAGGATCCCATGGGACATTCTCTCACAATGTATGCACATATTTTGAAATAAAACAGGCGATTATTTGTGAAATATGCAAAACGTAATTTGTCAAACATTTTGATCATATGTTGGGAAACCGTGTATATGTTTTAATAAGCCATACAACCATTATGGGGCTGTTAAATGGGGATCTAGTTGAACACCAAGAGCATATTTTGAAGAATGTCCTACGCATCTTTTGAAATAAACAATAAGACTGCTATTGGAACGTGCATCATGCATTTTGGAAAATTTCATGAACGTGTTTTTGACTAAACCTTGGACACATTTCATAAGAAACAAAAACTTGCAGTTTTTTGTACCATTAAAAACTACTATGAGGATAGTATGAGAAACTAGGTCTTTTGCAGTATCCCCTGCTTTTTGCCCCCATTGGTGACCCCCTAGATGCTGATTTTCTGACTCTGATGGTGGTGCCCTGGGCTCTGCTAACCAGATCCAGGGCCTGTGCTCTGGTTAAAAGTATATGCAAACTAGGCACAATTGTAATTGGCATGACAACCTACCAGTATGTCCCTAGTATATAATATTGCATGGAGGATTAGAGGCCCAGTGGATTTAATGCACTTTAGTGTGCACTGCTGTGGTGCCTGTTGTCATTTTAAAGGAAGTCCTACTTTGCAGGCTGCTTTTAAATTATATGCAAATTTGACTTTAGATTAAAGAAACTTCCAAACGTCTCACACTACCTTATTTTTACTTAGAAATCACTCCTAAGTTGCCCCAGGGGTGGGGTGCCTTGTAACTACAAGCCGAGACAAAATATATTTTATGTGCCCTGGTGAAGGAAAAACTGCCAATTGTGTTTTTTCCCATTGTAGTACAGTAGCTCCAAAGGCTAACATTGGGAAACTTTATAAAGTATAACTATTGCAAGGAAAGACCTACAACTTGCCATTGTTAGATTTGCAATAACTATTACAGAAAAGAAGGTATATAATGTTCTTCTCTGTGAGCCAAACTCCAGCCTTGCAGCAACTCTTCTCTGATTGGCCAGCCTCTTCCAGGCTGAGTCAAGCTGTCTTAATGAGGTCTGAAGTGGCCTGCATTGAGATAAAGGGACATCTTGTGAGAGGAGATCTGCAAGCTGCAGAGCAAAAGGTAGGAAGGAGGCTGGTTAGCCAAACTGGTGTTCATACAGTGAATGACAGTTGGGACTTGACCCAGGCTAACCCCCACATCCTGCCACCCCAGCCATAGGGGAGCCCCAGTAATTAGATTAGCAGAGGGACAGGATGTTAGAGAAATTATACCACGCCAATGGGGTGGCTTAGCCAGATCCTAACCTGAGGAGAGACTTTTTTCATCTTAGATTTTGGAAGAATAATGCTTCCTTGGATTGATTAGTGATGCACTTCCCAGGAAGTGGTCACTCCAGAAGGTGGTATCCTGCACCCCATTGCCTGACTTCCAGAAGTGAAGGAGTGGACTCCCTGAAAGCAAAAGGTTAAAAAGAGCTTCACCTGCAACATCCCCACCAAGAAGGACCAAGCTGATGACCTTCTACTGGACTTTTGAGGATTTTCCAGGTGCATTCTGGGAAACATAGTCCCAACATCTCAATGAACATTTCAGAGCTCTTAAACCATAGGATTAGTTTTGTGGACCACTGGAGACCCAAAGGAGGACTCCTGGAATGAGATCTAGAAGTTTGGAGAAGATTGGAAAACTTTTAGTAAAAGCTCCATAAGATTACTCACCCGTCTACGAGGGTCAAGCTGCCACTGTTGAACACCAATCCGGCCTGAATTTCAGGTTCGTCCCGCTGATGCTCTGGAGCTTTTCCCTGCGAACGAAACTTCCAGGAATTTACCAAGAGCCCGTAGTGAGCCAAGCCGTCCACGTCACATTGAATCCTGGCCTGAAGAGGAGCCTTGCCCAACGATGAGAGAAAAAGCTCCAGAAAAACTATTAAGTCTGAAGTTAAAACTTTGACTGAGGCCTCCTGCTCCGTATATCCAAGCAGGGATCCATCATCCAACAGATATGATGGACAATATGAAATGTATATTTTGGAATTAACCAAGAGGCCATTGTTGGGCTATACTATATTATAGGTGGGAACACTGTAGGAACTTTGCCTCCTTGCACCTGGTCGATGCCCCCTGGTGTTGACTTAGAAATTGCTGGTTCGTTTACCTTCCTTGCAGTTTGGACAGGTAAAACTGCTCCCAGCTTCATCTGTCTTCCCTAAAACATGGAAGCCATTTTTGTATGCTTAACTGGCATATTTGGGATGTGGATAAGTTAGCTTAAAAAGCAAACAAATGGCACGAGCTGTCTAAATTTTTAATTTCAAAATTTAACCTGCGGTTTAGTTCTTCCATTAATCCACAGAGTAAAACCTGTGACATAAACTGAGTAAACAACCGTGTAACACTTCAGATTAGGGTTCAGTGTAAATAAAAACTGCATCATTTTTTGCAGTGAAAATGCTAATCTTAGCACTGTGTACCTAAGCTGTTTCTATGTCTTGTCGTTTGGAGCACAGGGGAGATGTCACTGAACAAGTCTTGAAAATCTAAGCTGTTCTTTCGTCAGATACTCTTTAAACACGGACTGATGCTGAAGGTGAGTGATTCTTTGTTTAAAGGACAACATTTATTTCAGTGCCTAAAACAAATATATCGCTGTCAATATCGTAGCAAAGATGCCCTGGATCCGGGTAGCAGCAAAGAAAATGGTCCCTTTGACTACTGTTGGGTAGTGAAATATGGCAATTATGGGGTATCAGTGGGCCCCTCTGGACTCTCGGCCCCGCTGACACTGCACCTGCTTCACCAATATTAATTACAACAGCCGACCCATTATTGTGTTCATCCACAGTTCCAAACTGCCTTTAATTTAAAAATCACCTCAATTAATGTCATAATTGCTCCTGGACCCTCGGTCAGACTAGCTTCCTGATTGTGTCATTTTAATCATCAAACTTTTACTACTTAACTAAATTAGTTTGGGATTTGTAGCGTCTTTATGTCTTAACTCTGATGTTGCTTAGGTGTTGCTGTTTCTGCACTGTGTTCATTTGTCTCTGTGCCACGAGTAAGTTTAGGACTCTTCTCAGAAACCTCTGCATTTATTGGGAACTAGATTGTTCTGACTGCTCAGCCTCGGAACGCATTCTGGCTGCAGCTTCTCTTTCCTTTAGCTCAATAATACAGTGTTCTACATATTTCAGATATGTAAATGGCATAGTTTTTAGCAATTATCGTTTTGGGCATTACGGTGATATTCTGAGTCCAACCAAGACTAATTTTGGGCCCTACTGTGACCTTTTTAAATACGTTTTGTAAGTACGTTTGACAACGCAGGTGAGATTATAGCAAACGGGGTCAAATTATCAAAAGATCATATTATTCAGGGGTGCAGTTAATTTCGGAGAATAAATTGTATTGGGAAGTTTAAGATGTCTTCACTTTGAAGTTTAACCATGCTTCGGCTTTTCGAAAAAAGTTTAATAGCTAATATGTCACCAAAAATGGTCAGGATACCCTAAGAGATTTTTGCCTGACAGCATGGCCCTGCACAAGAGTTCGGAGGAGCCCAAAGCGCCACGCTGCAAGGGGTGGCAAGTTGCAAGAAGTTGGCTGCTACAGCAAGTGTTTTCATGAGACAATCCTGTTTTGAAAATTACGTTATGCAGTGGTAATTCCTTTGGCAAAGGATTCTGTGGTGGGTACTGCCTTTTATGTAGGAAATGACGTACCACTGCTTTTCAGAGATTATATTTATACTTTTTTTGCGCCGCATTTGCGTCGTTTTTTTACTCAAAATCGGCGCAAACTTACAAAATACAATTGTATTTTGTGTTTGCGCTGCTTTTGCGTCAAAAAATGACGCAAATGCGGCGCCAAAAAAAGTATAAATATGGGCCTAAATTACTGACCTTCTCTAAAGCAAACGACAGTGTCTCCTGTCGAGTTGTTTTTTTTTCACAGAAGGCGCAGGTGCTGCAGGGGAAGCACATGTCATCATCATGACTGCAGGGGTACACTAGCTGCATACCAAGCGGCTCAGCACTGGCCTCCATCAGTTATACACCCACAGACACAGCGATGACCTCACTCCCATAGACAGCACTGACACATCACAAAGCCAGCCAGACATTACAGGCTTACATCTCTCACACACGCACGTCACTGACCCACCACTACACCTATGTTTGACACCCTAGAATTAGAAATAGGGTCGTGAAGATTGACTTTAAAATGTCATCAATGCCGTGACCATCAGGATCGCAAAGAAATGACTTTGCTAAGTTATATTACTTATGATTACTGACTTATATTGTGTCTTGTATTTGAATAAGAGCTTGGGACCCCGTTTAGGAAAGAAGGAACTGCAAGACGAATGGTTTCCTTTTAATATGCCACCGATGCACATATGTTTTTAAAGGAGGCATTTGTGGAGCAGGGGCAAAACATGTTTCTTGCTGCTTCTTCTAAAGTATCCATTTTATGTCTGTGAACCCTGAAAGTCACAGGTTCGAATAGACTAAGCTCACCATTTTCCAATGATGAAAAAAGTAAAATTTCCCTGGAAATTGCTACCTGTTATCAGCACCTGGGAACAAGTCAGTCTGTGAAGTGCGCTGCGTAGGTGTTCTAGTTATGAATGCACATGTTTACCACAAAAAATGTGCTTTTGCAGTTTGTCTAATAAAGACTTAGACCAGTGAATGGACCATATCGCCTACATGCGCACATCTGTCGGTGGGATCCTGTACTCCTCTCATTCACTGTGGAGTTTCATTAGTTTGGTTTGTGGCTAGTTTCGCTACGTCTAAATACCTGGTAGAGAGCGCGAAGAGTCAGTACAACCGGTATCGGGGTCGCACACTCGCACAGGTGAACTTGCAATGCATTCATTGAGGAGGATTATTTATCCGCATTGCTCCTCTTTTGGCATGGCCTGCTTGCCGTCCAGGCGCGCATAAAGCGGTCTGCAGGTGTTGCAGAGCTGCTTTCGTACAACTGGGCACGTAAACCCGTTATACGCTCACGGGAGGTCTTCTTTGGCCCTCGTCGCCCCTCAGGGCGCCCTCCCGGTCCCTTGCTCTTCATAGCCCAGAGATGAAGAGGACCCACTTAAGTGGCGCGCGCCGCGAGGGCCCGGCGGCATCGACATCATTTAGCTGGAGCCGCAGCTGCGGCCCTCCAGAGATTAATCATAAGAGGGAGAGCGTCAGGATTCATTAAACGGGGGCTCTCGAGAGAGGGGGGGTGGGGGTGAGAGACTCACAGAGGGGGGGAAAGCTATAAGCAGTCTGTGATGGAATGCGCAAGGAGAGATTGCTCCGCGCGACAGACACCTGTCCCCTCGCCGCCTGCTCCTCACCACGCCACCCTCCGCTCTTGTCGTTTTCGGCTTATGTCGTCTCATCGCTCAGCCGTGCTTTTTGCTCGCCTTTTTCTTCCCCCGTCGGCCCCTTTTCCTTTCCTCGCCCCCCCCTTCTCCCGCATGTTCTCTTCAATTCTCCCCTCCTTTCTCAGCCCTCTTCTTATTCACTTCCATCCCAAGGGCTCCTCCTTCAGATTGGTCTCCTTCATCACCCTGTCGACGTGCCCCCTCGCTCTCTCCCCATTCGTCTCCCTCTCCCTCCGCCTCAGTCTGCAGATATCTCGTTGTCTATTTATAGCTTCATCTCTGACATGTACAAGAATATCTGTCTGTATCACTCCATTTCTTTAGTATGTTTTCATATGCTGACAACTACATGTCTGACGTATATCTCACCCCCTGTCTCTCCTTGTCCTCTATTTGTATCCCCGCCTTGCCGTTTCTCTCTCTCCCTACTCTCACCATTTTCTCCGTTTTCTCTCTCCATTTACTTTCTTTTTCTCCCTTCTCTTACCCACTCTCCGCGCGCCAACTCTTCCTCTTTCTCACTGACACGCACAGATACACATTCTAAGCTTGCCTGTATGTAGCTTTGTACAAGGTACATTGTATATTTTGTTTTACTGAAATACAACTGTGTCTCACTATCTGTATATCCTTATCTCTCTTATTGTCTTCATGTCTGTCTTTCTGTCTTTCCTGCTATGTTATATATGCGGATGTTTAGAGTGGGACATGTTATTTATTACAGTTATTAAGTATGGGGAAGAGCCATGACTCACAAGAGGCAAAGCCTAGGGTGAGACAGGAGGCCACTCCCATCCCTCAATAATGAATTTATTTAGTAGAATATCATACTCTGCACATCTGCCTATATGGTTTATACCATGGTATTTTTTCATATGTACTTGTTTTAAGAACAAAAATGTTTTCTCATGTCAGTTTTTCTGTACTATGTGGTAAATTTAAATATGACCTTTGCATTTTAGTAATTAAGGTATGAATGTGGGTTTATTAGTAACGTTGCACCAAATAACAAATATTTTCAATGCCAAGGTGTATTTTATTATATATATATATAACTCTCAAACAAGTCCCGGAAAGCAGGTGCTTCATACAGCGGTCCTGGAAGGGCTCCGAGAGGCCCTAACATATCCTCCAACACTCCCTTAGATATCAGGAGAACCAGGAATCCATGAGTAAGGCTGTTGCCGAAACGCATTGGATGTTTGTGCTGAAATAAATTTAAATTTTCACATTGTAGGTGTCCTGGTTCTCCTGATATCTAAGGGAGTGTTGGAGGATATATATATATATATATATATATATATATATATAGATATATTCAGCTGACATACTACAACTATGCAGATGACACACAAATACTCTTTACACTGGAAAGCCCCAAAGACATTGGATAATCAAAATCTTTAGTTGGCTCATAGGTGTTAATTAGTGGATGACATGGGGCCAACTCAAACTGAATGCTTCCAAAACATAAATACTCACATGTGGTGACTGGAAAAACTAAGGAAGTAAGAAACATTGGAATAACCATGGACCCCAAGTTAACAATGAACCCACCAAGTGGACAAATTAGCAAGACCAAGCTTCATCATTATGAAAACTCTGCAACGCATCTTCTCCTACTTGGGAGTTCCACACAAGTTCCAGGCTACTATCTATCTCGTACTGTCTAAACTGGATTACGCCAATGGCCTCTACCATGGATCATCTCTATTAGCTATGGAAAAACTACAATGGATTCAAAACTCTGCTGCCAGACTATTCCTTCATATAAAGCCACAATTCCACATCTCTCCTGCCTTGAGGGGCCTACATTGGTTACAGGTTGCCAGAAGATCTACCTTCAAGGTGCTTTGTATCACCCACAAAGCAATACATGGAACAGGGCCGCTTTTCATCAGGAATAAAATCACCAAATACATTAAACAAAGGAACTTCTGCTCAAGATTGGTACCTCGCCTCAAACCCCCACCATACAAGAAAAAGACAATAGGTGGTACATCTTTCTCCATTTAGGCGGCCAAACTATGGAATTCATTACATCCATATATAAGATCCACGGATAACTATGTTATCTTCAGAAGCCTACTCAAGAGTTGTCTCTTTCCTACATTGTGACCATACTTTGTTCTATCCATGACTGTTTATATTTCTCTCCTACATTTTCCCCTATACTGTACTAAGCTCCTCTTTATATATCTATCACAATAGCTAAATATTATCATAACTATTTATCTACGAGCACTTCACTTTTGAAATATTGACAAAAAGATAAATAAAATGTTTAAAAATACAAATAAATTACCCTGTAAATACTGCAACACTTTAAAGTGTGTTTTATACAATACAACTTCAACTCTAAATATATTATCTTCCTTATACATATATTCCCTTTCTACGAAATCTTGCATCTTGATATGTATTACTTTACTCCTACTTTACAAGAGAAAAAAAAAACACTCTCTCTAATGCACTCCTCTATCTCACAATATACCTCTTTCAATCTATCCTCAATCTCCACTCTCCGACTCATCCCAAACCTCATTCTACTACTATGATTTCCAAAATAACCCTTCCTAGGCTCTTCCCTCCTCTGTCCCTTCTGGTCCACTCCAAACCTCCGCTTTCTACTATGATCTCCCAAACAATCCTACTAAATTCGTCCCTCATGTATCTCACCTTTGACTCATTTCAAACCTCTTTTTACTACTATGATCTCCCTAATCCCTTTCTACAGACTCCTCCATCTCTCCTTTCACTCATCCCAAACCTCATCTTACTACTATGATCTCCCAATTAACACTTTCTAGATTCTTCCCTCTTCTATCACCTCATTATTCTATTCAATCCAACTAACAGACTCACATCCCACCACTCAAAATAACGCATATTTCCCTATATTAAACCACCATGAATCCTTTTCGGGTCCCGGAGTAGCGTGTTTCTTGCAAAAAAAACACTTTGGCGTGTCATCAGGGATAGTAAGCTCTATATAAATACTATATATATATATATATATATATATATATATATATATATATATATATTCACCAAGATTGTTTCTTTACAAAAAGAAACTCTGTAGTCACTTGCTTCAGTCCATAAATTTAATCAGGCAAAAAGACAAAAAAGGCATAAATGCAATCCAATCTGACGCGTTTTCAGAATAGGTTGTCTGGAACATCTCGGGTTTTGAAGACCAAGCAGTCCTGTGGGTGAGGTATATTGATAATATTTTTTGTATCTGGAAAGGAAATAGGGAATCAGCTATGAATTTTGTAGAAAAATTGAATGACAATCTTATAAATTTGAAATTTAGCTGTATGATACATCCATCTGAGCTGGAATTTTTGGATGTAAAAATCAAAGTGGTCAATAAGAGACTGGAATGTGAATTATATAGGAAAGACACTGCGGGTAACAGTTTACTTCACGCCAGGAGTAGTCACCCAAGAGCTATTATATCTATAAGGAATTTAGGACTATTCAAAGGTTGAATCATAAGAAGGATGGCCGCATGCACAGTGAGTGAGTACACGTATATGGAATATACAATATAAAAAATAATATATGGTAACAGGTTTATATTATTTGATTGGGGATCTAAAAACAAATGTATAAAAATCATTTGATAATAACAAATAATGAATTTATTAATTAATGTAGTAATAAGCATGTCTGTTCCATATGTATTATAGTATTTATAGTTGTAGTAATATATTCAAAGATGACCGCCATTATTTTGAAACAATTGTAGTCCTTTTTTATGTTTATGTTTCGAGTTAAAATGGAAATGGAAGTAGGGCTCATGATTTTTCCGTGAACAAGGGAGCTGAGTCTCCTGAACCGCGTCGGATTGGATTGCATTTCTGCCTTTTTTTGTCTTTTTGCCTGATTAAATTAGTGGACTAAAGCAAGTGACTACGGAGTTTCTTTTTGTAAAGAAACAATCTTGGTGAATGATTTAAGGGTTTGCGACCCTACCAGAGACTGCCGTGCAGGGTGCAGACTAAACGCAATCTGGAAATGTGGTTTTGAATATATATATATATATATATATATATATATATATATATATATATATATATATATATATATATATATATATTATAGTTATGTGGATTTGTCAGTGACAACATTAACATTTTGAAATAAAAGAAAACACAGAAGTTCACCAGCAACAGTTATCAGAGCTAACTATAACTTGCACCCTGTCATCACCTGCTTATGACCTCACATATGACATGATAGCAAATGGCATGTCGGGGTTTGTCCCAAAGGGACTCTCCTTGATTGGCTGGCTACAACATTTTCAAAACGTTGTGACAGCCATTACAGGACTCTGGGGCATGGTCCCCATTGAAATGCATTGTATTGAAATCCTGTCTTTAAGGTTCAGAAAAAAAGAGAACATATAAAGGGTGATAACAAATTTTAATCACAATGTAAATAATTTGTTGGTAGTAACATACTAATTTTAAGAACTGTGGTGTAATCTAAGGTGATTTTACCCAATGTGAAATGCTTATTCTCTGCTGGGATTTGATGAACCGCGTTTAAAAGAAAACTGTTTTCTCATAATTTTGTCCTTGAGGATATGTAAGGTGCTCCAGAAGTTACGTCAGAGCATATTTTCTGTAAATTCTCACTTTCCTCCTTAGCCAGGTGAGATTAAAGTCAAACATTGAGTAAAACATACTTTCAGCAACAGCCTGTCAAGTGATTCTCCAGTTTGCACCAGGGATAGAGGCAGCAAGGTGACCATGCTGGGCAGGCAGGGGAGGCGGTAGGAGCACAGTGGGCCATGAAGGGCAGGAGGGAGGTGGCAGAGGCACACACACGGACAAAGAAGGGGAGGAGATCGGGGCAGGAGCTGCAAGTTAACCATGCAGGGCTGATGGGAGGGGAAATGGAAACACAACAGACCACACAGGGCTGCAGTGAAGGGGTAGAGAAATGAACTCTGGCAATATCGTTTATGTGTGTGGCCAGGGGGCGGGGTTGAGTGCAGGGCCTTGTCACCAACTTAAACGATAATAGTGTTCGGTAATAAAAGTATAGAAATTTACTGAAAAAGCCAAAGGTTAAAGTGGAGTTTTATGTGAGGAAAGTAGTACGATTTTAACTTATGTTAAAAAAATCTTGAAAAGTAGACTAGGCCCTGTGCCCAACTCTCCGCAGGTAGCCACCCTGAGGTAGCCAACCCCACGCCACGCATAGCCTTTGCTTGTGCATAGCATGGAGTTAGCAGCATGGCCTGTGTTGCTACCAGGGCCCGCTTCCAACTTCCCAGAGCAGCCAACCCGACCCTCTGCACAGTCCTTGGCCGTGCCCAACACGGGGTTGATCACAGGGCTTGGCTTGCGGCCAAACCCATCCACTGTGCCAAAATCTGATGGAAAGAGGCATGCAGTGCCCCTTCCCAAGCCCTACTAGGCCCCAGGGTCAAATATAATAACAAAGGGGAGGGGGCTGCTCTGTCTCCCTCTCTGAGCTTTAATATACCCCAGGGCCCCTTTGGGGTTATACCAATATAAAAGGAGGAGGAGGTTATGTATCCCCCCTCCCCGAGCCTCGTTAGGGCCTGGGCCCCATTCCCCAACCCTCATTTGGCCCTGGGGATCCCATCCCTCAGCGCATTAATTATTGTAAGATGGAGGAGGCACATGGTCCTCCTCTCCAAGCCTCACTAGGCCCTGGAGATCCCATCCCCCAGAGTCTTCAGCATTTAAAAGGGAGGGAGCCATGTGCACCCCCTCCCCACGCCTCGTTATGCCGATTAGCATTGGTACTATCTTGTAAACCTTTTTAGTGCTTTCACATATAGTAAAGGGCTATAATATTTGTTTAAATATATTGGAGAGACGTTTTAGTTGATGGTGTCCATTAGCTACAAACAATGTTATAAGGCAAACACATTATGATTTTGATGTTGAAATTTGACATTCAAAGATTGCTGCTGTATAGTTGTGGGTCGAGTTACTCCTGTTTGGAGTCTTTTCTCTTTGGTTATTGCACTAAAATAGTAAGTAAGTGTTATGTGATGACTCCCTCCTTGACCGTGAGAAAGGCTTTTTAGCACAAATGCGTCAAGGGGTGTCACTCCGAAAATAAAGCCTTTTTCTGGCATCGCACTAAAGAGTACATATTGATTTCTACTGACATTTACGTGGAACTGTTTAGATATATATCTTTACATATGTTTCTCTGTAAAACTGCATAAAAACAGTTAAAGAGATGTGGGCACTAAAAAAATAAAAAAAATAAAAATTGGTTAGTTGGTATAGTTAGCTGTGCAAAACATGACTATCTTGTGTATTGGTTATGACCTCCCACAAATCGTCACAGATGGCATAACAAATCATATTATCTATGAAATCACTGGTAATATCACCTCATCACTGATAAATTCCATGACATCACAATTTTTTATGTGTTGTGAACTTTTAGTTATTGCTATGAAATATTACTTCACCTTCAGCCAAGCATTGGAGCGACCCCTAATATAAAAATAAGTTCCTCCACATGGCCTTCAGCTGTGGGCAGTAGGGACTGATTCTGATTTGATCACAGATCAGGTCCTGTGCGGAGCCCCCATATAGAAGATTCAACTTTGCTCAGTAGGGGTTAATGGAAGGCCTGGCCTTTGATGAGCTTCCACATGACCTTGATGTTTCAGGTCCGCAGATCTGATCTAACTTACCCTGAACCAAAGGAAATAAACATTTCCTCATCCATTCCTTTTTCAGTGTTTGCTTGACAAACTTGGTAAATCCAACATAACAGCCCAACTGTCAATTGAACAATAAAACTTACAACCCTACGTCTTTTCACCAATTTACGAAAGGAGAGCTAGTTGTATCCAATATCTTAACCTCATCAAAGTTTTGTGAAAAGCTTTCCAGTTGTGTTGTTGTAGGTTCAGCTGCAAGAGAAATTTCCTTACAGAATGAACATGGCTGTCAGCACTTTTGCCAAGCACACATAAGTTTTGCACCCCCTTGAAGGATCTTTGTTTACTCATTTATTAAGCTTTCAAGTATAGTCTGACCTACCTCTCAGCAAAAGGCGTGCTTCACAAGTAACATGGAGAAAATAAGTGCAGACACAATATAATCTATGAATAAGATTTTTGAATGTTAGGTATATTCTGAAAAGGTGAGTTTGTAATGGATACTTCTAACTGCAGATTCCTCACCTCGTGAATATTCCACCAGGCATCAGGCTGGGTCCGAAAATTCAATAACAGTACTCATGCTTGCTGGCAGGTGGCATAGCTCAGGTCTGTGCTAGCATTGTTCCACTCCAGAAGTGACAAACGGCACCGCATATAAGCGCAACGCAACCATGCTGACGTCAGTTCCTTCATTTTACGTGTATCTGGAGATTATGCCTGTGGTCAGTGGCGAGTATTTTTTCTCCAAAATACTTTCTTCTCCAGTGTGCAAAGGACAATATGTCACCTTCCAAAATGTCAGGGTTTAAGCCAAGGGGGGCTGTTGAAAACAAATGTCTGTGGCAGGTCCCCATGAGGTATGTCTGTGGTGCCTGGTGTCGGAGCATGACAACTGCACCCAGATGAACCCAAAGGCCAAACAGGACTGTTAGGTGAAACTCTACGTCCCCAAAAATTAGAAGACTCCATTCCATGACAGGTCAAAGTCGAAAGAAAGGTCCCATTCTTGCTCCCAGAGCCATTCCATCAGGTCCTTGTCATGATCAAAGTTGTCGGGTAAGTCTAAGAAGAACCATAAGAAATCTAAGTGGGAATCAACCCCCTCCTTCCACTTTCAAACTACAGAGAGATCACAGGGATGCCAACATGCCTCCTGATCTCTAGAGGAACCCATTCAAAGTTCAATCCTGATGCAACCCAAGTTTCCTGGCCCATCTGCAACATCACAGCAAATAGAGACCATTTGTGAGGCTATGCTGCTTATATGTGGTGAACGTCCGGCTCCCCCTGGCGTAACTTTGGGCCCCAAGAATCTGCAGAGGCCTATTCCCTTAGCACCATCTGTGCCTCTCGAACTTGTTTTGGATTGTGACTTTGGTTTTGGCACCACTCCATGCAACGGTTCCCTTGACATCAACACCAATGCCAGAAGAGGAGTCAATGCCTACAGTGATATACTACTCTGGACCAGCTTCAAATCGATTTCAACTGTGGCCACGCCCCAATCCTGTGAGGTCACAGCATATTACCAATTCCTCAGACTCTTAAACTTTGTCATTACCATGTAGTAGAGATCATATCTTACATCATTTCTTCGGGTCAAATTCCAAAAATGAGTATAATGAAGAGGATGAATTTATCCCTCAATATGATGGAGACAGTTGGGGGCATAATCATGCTCTGCGCTGAATTAGCATAATTTTATTTGACGCTAATTCAGCGCAAACTTAACTCCATATTTATATTTTGACGCTAGACCTGTTTAGAGTCAAAATATAGAAGTTAACTTCATTTTTTGGATGCGTGAAACCACCTTGCGTCAATGAGATGCAAGGTAGGCGTTCTGGTCCAAAAAATAACTCGAAGCCCCTAGCGCCATATTTATCCACCCATGCAAAAATGGCGCACCGGTGGGAGGCCTAAAAAACTTAAAAAATGACATAACCCTGTTTTGCATCACATTTGAATGCCTGGGTCAGACCAGCTGTTAAAATGAGGCCCACACACCATTACTAAAAGAAAACACACAGAAGCAACATTGGCAACCCACAGGACAAGATGGAAGTGTTACTGATCGAGCGTGGGACACAACGCAGAGGACAGCAACTGCCACCACTACTGCAGCAACCACAACCACCACTACGGCACCCACAAGGGCAACGCAGAAGGCCGAAGAGGATATTCTGGAACAGGACAACCCTACTTGGCATCAGGGAACAAGACCTCATTAGGACTTACCGTCTCAACCGGAAGCCATGCTACACCTGCTGCACCATATTGAGCCACAGATCAAAGCAAGCCTGCAGGCACCACATAACATACCACCTGTCACAAAGCTGCTAGCTGTCCTGCATATGCTGGCAAGTGGATCACTCATTCCAGACAAGGGGTGCACTGGTTGCTGGTGTGTCACAGCCGTCTTTCTCGGTCTTCCTGCCGAAGGTATTAGATGCAATCATCTCCCTGACACCCCACTACATCTGTTTCCCCAACACCCAGCGAATGTAGCAGGAGATAAAACAAGGCTTTTACCAATTTGCTGGCTTTCCGCATGTGCTGGGTGCAATATACTGCTCCCATGTCCAACTTGTCCCACCTGCAGCAACAGGACATTTATACAGGAACCAGGAACATATGCATTACATAAATGTGCAGACCGTAGTGGACCATCGTGGACTATTTACAAACATTTTAGCCAAGTATCCTGGTAGTATCCATGATGCCTACATATTCAAGCACAGCAGGATCAACTAATACTTCCAGGATGGCCAATATGGCAATGGCCTACATGTGGGTAAGTCAACAAACCTAGCAACATACACACAACATAACAACTCTGTAGGACACACAAGGCATACACTACTACAAAAACACATGGCCAGGGTAACACAGATGTGCAGGTAATAATACATATGCACCATGCTGTAGTACAGCACAAACACATACACCCACATGTACGTAACACACCAACAACTTGACAGACACACCACGTGAAGGACAGGTGGAGATATGTACCCTTTGCTAACAGAAGATGTCCACAAACAACTAAAAGTGACCAGAGGTATGCTACTAAATACACATCACACACACATTACACCAAACAAAGAATAGCACAGCAATGTCAATGGCATACACCATGGTCACGTAAAGAAAGTCACACATAGGCACAGCCCCCTTAAATTATGCTGTGCAAGTCTTTTCCAGAACATACATCAAATGCCAGACAACTGGTGCCAATACCAACTACATCTCATCAACACATACCTGACTTACCTATAGCACGCATATGCCTGATGCATTGGGTCACGCACATAGGAATACCAAATTAACGGCCATTACACACCAAGTGCCAGATCTGTGAGATGTGGCATCACACCTACTGTAGACCACCTCACATACACCACTTACTGACCCACAACACCATCATGTCTGTACAATAAACAATAAATCCCCCACCATGTGGCAGAGTCACTTTTAGACAGTGCAGATCATGGATGCTATAGTGGGACCCTGTAGGAGTATTTAGGACATCAGTGACCTTACATGCACTGTGCTAAGGGACACATTTGTAAAGTAGCTGTGCCCCATGCCATAGCCTGCACTGTGCATGTATTGAAATGCTGATTCATGTATTGGAAGAATGGAGAAACACAGGTAGTAATGTTGATCATCCTGAAACAATGAGACACACACCCTTGTACACCTGATGGCTGGCATAAACATCAGCTGCTACTCAAGATCGTTAAGGGACATTTCTAAGAGCCCATAGTGCCATCGTCATGCCCTGCACTGTATGTACAAGTTGGCGGATGTCCACTCTTTTGTGACATGATGCCACATTGTAAATAGGCCCCCCTCCCATGCAGCACTATGTGTGGATGGGGCGTGCAATGTGTGTTGCCGTAGGTGTGTCACCGCAAGATACATAGCATGATGACAGTGACTCAGATGTAGGTGTCACCCAAAACCTGAGGCAGTACTATCATCATACACCACCCCAGGGGTGGCGTTTACAGGTTGCAATAAGGAAATAGACTGTGATTTGACCTCATATGAATGTGCCACCTATGCATGCTGCGTAAAGTGTTGATGCACGGCTGCATATTTGGCACCGGCGCAGGGGGCAACAAAGGGTTGCTTTGTAACATATTACACTTGGTGCATTCCTGCATAGTGAAAATGATGCAGCATGGTGCTGCCAATTTTGGAGCTGTGTTATGCACTGTCATTTACTCTTTAAAATGGGCCTAAGTGTTACACTTCATCTGTACTGCCACATGTCAAAATGGCTGGGATGTCCAGGCTTTGTAGGGCTACTATGTTGTCACTACATCTGACCTCATTGTGTTGCAAGGATGTGTCATGACCCCTCTAGTAATAGCACACTGCTACAAAGATGCACTACACAAAACATGGTACATACATACTGAGCATCAGTTAGGAATCCAAATTATATGTCCCAGGTCCTTGAGCCAATACCCAAGATTGTCATGTCCAACAACACAGTGCTAGTAAAACTTAGCAGAAGCCCAGGAACTCACACCATACCACAAACATGCCTGAGTCACAACCAACTCCAACTAACAACTGCCATGCTACATACTAAGCCTGTTGCAAGCTTTAACAACAACGTCCTTCTTTTACCTTTGCAGCAGATCAGGGTTACGGCATACAGCCATGGGTGATGACCCCATTTGCAAACCCTAACACAGCAGCAGAGCATGCCTACAATGAGGGACACCGTCAGACATGCAATGTGGTAGAAAGGACATTTGGCACTCCAGATTCAGGTGCCTGGACCTGACAGGAGGCAGCCTCCTTTATGCCCCACTCATTGTGTGTAAAATAATCCTCACATGTGCAATCCTGCAAAACATATGTGTGCAAATGAACGTGCCAGTGTACAACCAGGTTGCTGACCTGCCTGAGGAGAAGGAGGAGGATGGTGCTGACGATATGGAGGGGGAACAGCACAATACAGCTGCTGTGGTAAGCCGGAGACAATATATTGTTGACAACTTTTATACATAAGAACCACAGAAATCACCATGTAAAATTTGTAAATAAACAGTTCACATTTTTCCACCAATCCTGCCTTGGTCTATTCAGACTCCACCACATATACCATAGGAATGTGTCTCTAACCTAGGGAGCATGTAACAAACACAAAACTGACAAGTATTGCAGCGAAATCATAAGTGATGTTTTAGATCATACTACCATCATCACACACATCACTTACAGTTATTATCACTGGTATGTGACAACTGAAGGACACAGTCCATGGACCACTACATATTTTGTACATTCACGTTGCGAACTTGCTAATCAATAGCCCATCACACCCAACTACATCATGTCCTAATAGGATGTATGCAAGGGGCCCACACATGAAGTAAGGGATGTACAAAAATTGAACTTAAGTAATGTTGGAACTAAACAACTCATTGTGTTTGTTGCAATGGGTGCATGGAACATGTGTGAAGAGGGGGGACTTAATCGGTAACTATGGTTATCATGATTTGCCCAGGGATAGTAACCAATGGAAGAAGTTGAGCCTGTGCAGTCTATCTATAGTAAACTGTCCTTCCACTGCCATGGCACAACCTTGACACAGGGTAAACCTGACCTCACTTATTGCACAGACACGTCTGTGGAATGCACATTGGTATGGATGAGAATTTATGCAGCTAGGGCTGCAGGTCCACAATGCAAAAACAACAACAATTGGTAAATGCAATGAGTTAAATCAAAAATGTGCGATCAAAGCATATTCTGGGTGGAATGTAGGCAGAGTGTGTCACACACACTATGTACCAAAGATGTACACATGTCAGACAAATATGCTGTCTTCACACGTCTCCATAAACTCTAACTCTAAATATGGAGACAGATGTGTGGTTGTATTTCCTAAGTAGCAACAGTTCGCCCATCATCAACAAAGCCTGACCTGTGTATGCAGCTTTAAACAGAATGCTCTATATGACAATATCACACATCACATACTAAAACGCAAAACACAATCGCAATACAGAACAATTGCATGGTACTAAATGTTAAAATGTGTCCCATACATGTTATGGACTCCAAAAGCACTATCTTGAGTGGGTGCGCTACAATGTGTTGCAATGTCCAATATGATCAGATATCCAACATCACATTGAGTTGGAGTACACCTAGCCATGTAGGTAGGTTGTTTCAAGAGATGAATACAGACCTGAGATGAATTCTAACCATTACATCATACAATCATGGTTAGAGTCAGCTAGGTTGTGGGATGCTGAAAGAATTGCATGACCATGTTCCATGAGGGTGTGGATGGACAGCTCAGAGATACCCACTGATAGTTCCAAATAGTACATGGCATGTCACCTGGAGACTACACAATTGCTGTGCCATCAGTCATGATATGTGTGCATGGCACTCATTACATCTCACAAAAACTACCAATGTTACGGGAACTAACACATTGCCAGTAGGAGGAGAAGGCAAGATCTCAACATTACCCAAGTCATATGTGGGATTCTCTCTCCACATCACCACACAATGTAGTTGTAGAAGATGCATACAAAGCAGTAGCTGCCAAATATCTGGTATTGATGGAGGACATAATACATAACTTCACAGTAATGCCAGAAAAGAATAGGGAAGTGAACAGAGATACTCCAAAACAGACAGTGCAACACATCAATGCTTGCAGGACTATCCATCACAAATGTATATTGATGCTGGCCAGGTACCTACATGACGAAGACACCTTTGGCACTATCATAACATGACAATAGGCCTACACCTGGCACCATGACATGAGCATCTTACATACAGCACCATCTGTATCATGCCATTAGTTGATCGTTACGACAGCTACACTAATACAGCCCCTACCCATGCTGCATATGGAAACAGATGATGAGTCCCTTGAATGTGAGATGTCCTACATGTGCAAGCATCCGAGCACTGTACCTGCGAGGGGAAGGCCTGACATCAAGTGCTGCAATGCAGCACATCCTGGTCTGTATGAACACATTTGTGCATGTGTAGAATCACTGGGGAGTCAGCATAGGCTGCTGAGTTCCAATCATTAATGGCTGAGATCCCAGCTTTGTTAAGCCACATACCACTGTCCTAACTAAATCAACATATGACATAGTCAGGTGCCTGTTGTAGCTGCTCAGGGGCAAGAACAAAGTGGAGCACCAGGGACTTGGAGCCTCCCAAACATACCACAGCAACACCCATTGCATATTGAAGGAGTCCAAGATTAACAGATTTGCTCACACCACAGTCAGTGCCAAATTCAGCACACACCCCAAGGTGGGGCCTTAGCAATTTGCAATAAGGATGAATACTCGTATGTATCCTCAGATTGGGATCTTTCAATAGCTGATGCATTAGGCAGCACACATCTATTGTATATCCTCTTTCTCAGTTACGGTATTGTGTTGGAAGGTGTCCCGTCCGGCACATTATTAAACTCCTCCTCAACGCAGCCAACTATACACCATGGGGCAAGGCTCCATGGATTGACGTACTGTATGTAAGCAATATGTGCCCAGGCAGAGGTGAAAACACAGGGGTGCACCATATTAATTCTAAATTGGTGCATCCCTATATTGTCATTAAGGTGGAGGACTGGGCTGGCAATTGTCCCCCAGCATGGCGCTCCGTCTTTTGCACTCCATGTATGTTTCACTTTTGTGGAATGTCACTGGCTTGCATACAGATGAAGGCCCAATGTGTGCTGACATGGAACTATGTATGAAAGGAATAGTTATGGCAGATCCTGTATTGATGCGAGTCTACACCTGGACACATGAATGTAGATGTGATTGGCCTGTGGATACCAGCTTCCTAGTTGGCAGCCCTCCTAACATATGGTCCACTCTTTGACTCCATGTATGAGTGGTCAGGCCTTAGTTGATGACCAGGACTGCTGAGATGATGGATAGCATGGCCATCCCCCATTCGGCTCAAGGGGAGAGGAATACCAAATTTGTAGGTAAATGTGATGTTCACAGTGTAGGTGACAGTTATGCTGATCAGGCTTGCATGTGTACCTATCAGCTGTGACCCCTTATGGTAACCAACAGCATCCCCTCCTCCCAATGACATGTCCAAGCTACTGGTGATGTATGGTTGGAAATAGACACAGATGAGGAGGAAATTTGGGCCTGACTAATGAAAAGTTAGCACCGCCTTTGCATTATATTTTTATGCAAAAGCGGCACAAACATACTAAATAAAAGTTTATTTTGTAAGTTTGCGTCGCTTTAACATCAAAAATATGATGCAAAGGCGACACTGATGTTACATTTATCAGGGCCTTTGTCTTTTCTGGAATGTGAGTTGGAGTGCATGTGAAATTAGATGTAGCAGTGTAAGATAGTAATCTGTACAGACTCCCAATGCTGACACTGCTAGTTGCTTGTCTTCATATTACAGCTGCCAACATGGTAAATGAGGAGAGCCGTGAGTTCTATAAGAGGGAAGTAAGGTACTGCCACTTCCTGTCAGTGGAGTCTCGGTACAGACGTATGAGTCACCGCTTCCAGGAAGAAAAAGGCTACGGGGGAATAGCGGGCATTCTCACAAGGCTCATCAAGCTTCGGGCTCCTCAAAAGTGCAGGTGGCACAGCTAGCACAACTCCAATGACATCGGCTGTAGCAGTCACCACACCAGTACAACAGCCCACACCACCTGCTGCCATTGCAACACAGTTGCTGCAGGATCTGCAGAGGGATGTGTCCCTCTTTCTTACACATTTGGACAGATTGGAAGAGGAAGTTGCAAGCAACAAGAAGATGGTAAAATACATCAAAAAGAAGCTTAAAAAAAGGCCAAACTGTGACTGCAATGTGAGTTGCCACCTCCCAGTTCAGTTCCCTCCCTTATGATGTTACTAGGTACTTTATTGTGGGTTTTAGAGGGTTAGTGTTAGGTTAGTGTAGGTTTATAGATTAGTTAGGATTCTGATGTGTTTATTTTGTGGGTGGTTGGGTGGGGTGGTCATGTTGGGGTATCTATGTGTTTTATTAAAAAAATAATGAAAAAATAAAAAATAACAAAAAATAACAAAAAAATATATATGTGTTTAGGATTAGTTAATATATGTGTAGTATTAGTCATTGTTGTCCTGCATGTGTCTTGTAACTTAAGGGGTGCATGAGGGGGGCAATGTTTAGAGTGTGGTGTTCAATGTGTAAGTTAAGTCTAGCATAGGGTAGTTAGCTTTAGTTTTTGGATAAGTATAGTTAGTATAGGTTAGTTTAGGATTGGGTAGATTTTAGGTTGTTTTAGGTTACTGGAATTTATAATAAAAATTTTTGCATTCTTCCTTGCAATTTGTGTAATATGCTTGAGTCTCAGAGTCTTCCCATGAGTGCACAAGGCAAATTGGGGGTTGGCCTAGGGATTCCGTCCTGCCTTCAAATACCTCACTCAACATGTGCGTCACCTATTGACAACTGAGCTATCAATTGAAGTCTCTTCATGGAACAGCACTGATAAGTGCATCTTGTCCACCAATGTCCTGAACCTGCAGCTCTATGAGCTTTGCCACAGGGCAGACGATGCTGATGGCCACCTTTGGAACAAGAGTGATGACAAGTGGTGCGCATAAAGCGCCGCAGAGCCGCGCAGCGGAGTTTCGGGCGGGACCTGGACCGCGCATGGCCTTTTTCCTGACAGGGGGAAGCATATATATGTTCTTCATTTGTGACATACTCAGTGAATTACCTGTAGGTGATAAGACCAGCATACACATTTGTCATGTTAGGGACCTTGTGTGTAGCTTTGTGCTCCCACAGTCCTGCACTCTTGTACTGATATTCTGTGACCAGTGACATGGATTCACACATTACAATCATTTAGCTAAGTCGAAGGATCACAATACACGTAGACAT
The DNA here is from genome assembly GCF_031143425.1 of Pleurodeles waltl. Lineage (NCBI taxonomy): Eukaryota > Metazoa > Chordata > Amphibia > Caudata > Salamandridae > Pleurodeles > Pleurodeles waltl. The sequence goes on from NC_090443.1 coordinate 334,827,590, forward strand.
GCAGATTGTGTACAAGGTGTTTATTTACAAGTGGAAGTGTTGTAGTGAGATTTACAATATCCAGGTCAGTGACCCATTTGTGAAATACGTACATTTGTGACACAACACAAGTCCAGGGTTGAGGGACATGTCATGGGACATGCCTCGGAGTAGTGTTGATAAGTGCGGAGGAACAATAACTGCCAATTGGTAAGTGAGTGACAATGACAGTCCATAGCAGACAGGTCAACAGTGTGTGGGTGAAGAGTGCACATATCCAACTGGCTAACACTGGCATGATACTAAGCACAGAACAAAGGAGAAAACCTCCCATCTGCCATAGGCTTGTGCTACCGGGAACTCTTCTGAGCAAAGGTGATCTGTTCCACATCTTCATCCTCCGATGTGTGTGGTGTCTCCTGTGCCATTGGTGGTGGTGGTGGTGGGCAGGTAGAGGGGGCCACACACCCTTCAGTGGTTGAAGATGTGGAATCCCAATTCCCGGCAGTTGACATTTGTGGAACAACATATGGCATCACTGCAGCAAGGGGGAGGTGCTGATTTTTCAGGATAGCAGCAACATCCCTGTGGTAGGCAGCCATGTCAGCCCTGAGGGAGGTCACTTCACGCTGCTTGAAGTCCAGGTTGTTCTCAATCATGCTGCTGCCAGTTTGCGAGGGGAGTTGTTGTGGCCTCTCCCTCATGGCAGCAGCTATGTCCTTCAGACACTACTGGACTCCATGCAGTGGGACGTGTGTGTCTCCTTTGGCAGCTGTGTGTTTATTAGCCGTCACAAGGCACATGCACATTCCCTCTAGGCTGGCTGCCATGGTCTCCATCCCTACCCGCATCTGGTTTGCCAGCCCTTGATGGACTCCTACCACTGTCATCTGGAAGCTTGCCCTGGGTCCTCAGAGTCCTCAGCTGTGTCGGTTCTGGCAGGTTGTACTATTTGGGTGTTGGATGGGCCATATGGGATGGCTGCTACATTAGTTATCCTCCTCACAACTGGAGGTGGTGTCTCGAGGCATACCAGGACATTCTGGAGGGTCTCTTGGCTGATGGTTGTCAGCTGGTAATCCAGGTTATCAGGGAACTCCAGGACAGACAGATCAACAGGAGAGCCATCATTCTCTGCAATGAGATGGTGTAATATCAGTCTTTCTATGTGGTGGCAGTTGACATGTCACGTCACTGACTTGCTATTAGAGGTTCAGTGACAACTTACTGCTCAAACATTGCTCCTGTACATCATGGGTGCAATTTATCAGCCCTTTGCCCTACCTGAGTGTCACATAAAGGAAAGCTCAGGTGGCATAATAGGCTGAGTCATATATACCAGGTGTGATGTATTTCCTTTTGGTGGCTTGACTCCATCTTGTTATTGTGGACACTTCCTATGCATCCATTTGCATGGTAGAGCCTTGCAATGGGTGTTGCAGTAGTCAAGCCACAGCAACACACATTGCAATATGCCCCTGTCCCAGTTCTACATGTTTTAAATACACCAGGGTGGCAACGAAACCTTCCACCACCCCAGGGATGGCATTACCAAGGCGCTATATTGTTGTTTCCTTTGATTGCTCCTTATGTTGATGTATGTGTGTGTGTGCTACATTGCACTGCACACATGGACCTAGCAGATTGCCTTTTCAATTTCTGGTTGCGCTGGAAGGTGCTCCTTCCTACACAACTATGATATCCCCCTCAATGCAGCCATGCTTTGACTATGGTGCAAGAGATTCAGCATTGTGCCAGTGCAGCTAATTTAACACAGGCACATGGGTGGACCCAGGGATGGCCAGCATGGGTATCATTTGTTGATGTGTACATCATTTTCTAAATGACAGTGCCTGATGCCACAAAATAATGGACATAGACAGTTGACTAATGTTGAACTTAAATGAGGGCCTCTTGCTAGTTTGTTGGAGATTTTGCAGGTAGTTGTACTGGTGCATCCATGGACCCTCATTACAACTATGGCAGTCCTATGAGCACCAGACTGCCATTGGCAATATGACCACTGCCAACAGCACAGGTGGAAATGGCACATGTTGTCCATGGGGAATGCCCCATGGGCCAATGGCCTGGCACTGGCAGGTTGCCAGCAGCTTACAGACTGGCAATGCTGCCTGTCTTTTGACGCCATACTAGTATTATGATGAGCGCTACCCTCCAGGTATGTTCCCGCTTTTCACCAGCCTTTTCATGCAGAGGCTGGTGAGAATGTGGTGTGCCCCTGGGTACACCTGCACAGCCCATGCACCTGGCATGGGCAGTGCAGGGGGGCGCATGCCCAGGCCCTTTGTGCTTTCCACTGCCTGATTTGCAGTGCTAAGAACAGCGTGTGCTGTCACACCCAATGCACCCAAAGGTTGGCACTGACTCTATTTTATCCATCAACACTGTAGTGGTAACTGCCCCACAGGGCTCACATGAGGAGACAGATTTCCACCTGCCATCCCAGCGTGTAACTCATACCTCCATCTGCAGAGGGTACACTGCACTAGCAGTCTTACCAAAGCCAGACTTGCCCATGCACCATCCGCCACCGGTCAATATGAAATCGTACACCATGATGTACACAGACATGCACCATATGTTGTGTTTGTGTGGTTATTTTCCTATTCCTATGTGGCTCACATGGTTGTGTCAGAGTAGTTGGGGGCTCAGCCTGTATGTGTTGTGACCTACAGATCTGTAGTGCATATTTTCTCTAGGGGTAAAATTCTGATCAGCGTCAATATGTGTGGCTCTACACTACACCAGTTTAGTTACACTGGGTAATGCCATGTTTCCTGTGGTACAGCCCCACCCTGCAATTCCCCCAGTGGCTGCCCAGATTACTTTTCCCTGCACCCAGAGATGCATCCTTACTACATGATGCAGAAGTGGGTGCCTTATGAGGATGTGTTATTTATGTGCGGGGTGGTGGTGCTTCCAGCACATGTCGGAGTAATGTTGGCTATGGTTGTATTTTAATGTATGCTGTAAGGTGCAGCACAAATGTGTTGTGGCAATGGGACAAGACAGTTGTGAGGTGTTTCTGCAAGGGACTCCACCATGACGTAACCCCAGGAACGGTACTGACCGACTTCCTAGTCTCTGATGTCTTGGTTGTGTTGGTAGGGTTTGTTTGACTATATGCAAGGGTTATTGTGATGACACAGGCACAGGAATTAGACACGCCTTCCATCCTATCTGCTGCATATGTACATGTTGGTATGTAGCCCTGGTGATTAACATATGTCCAAGTTGTGTATGTGTTGTGGTGCATTGCATAACCAAGGCGAGTGTATATGTGTTGCTTACGTTTGAATGGTGCAACTTGATTCATGTACAATGTATCCCTCTGCGCTCCTTTGACATGCATTGAGTGTGTCCTATGTGCCTCCCCCTTCTTACATTTGACAATTTTGCATTAATTTCCCCATGCAATTTCCCCTGCATTTATGGTTGTTCCTGGTAGTCTGTGCTGTCCTGTGATTCCATTGGCCAGTTCCTCCGGGATGACCGCTGCAACCATCTCCTCCATCTCGTCCAGGTCCTCTTGTGGTGCTGGACTTCCACCTCCAGTTTGCAGTGCTGTCTTCCTGTTCCTTGTCATTTTCTCCTTTGTTCTTCACTTAAAATCATGCCGGCGTTTCTTGCACTCGATTACGGTTCTCCTCACCTCTGCCACACTGTTAATCATGTCAACTATTTGCTGCCATATTGCCTCTCTCCTGCCAAATGGCAATTTGGAGGTGAGGAAGAGTTGATGTTGGTGGTCCGTCACCTCTCTCACAAGTATTTCATGCTCCTCTGCACTAAAGCAACACTTGCGCTTTTTCTTCTCCCTGCCCTGGAACTTGTCTGTGTCCTCCTGGCTGGTTCCTGGTTGTATGGGGTCATCCTGGCCTGTTGGTTGTATTTTGACTCTCCTTTGCACTGTTTTCCGCATTAGCGTCTAAAGTTGACGCTAATGTTGGCTTAAAATGGTGTATATCCATTTTGACATATTTATGAGCTGTAAAACAGATTAGAGTCAATTTTGCAGCATTAATGTGATTTTGCCTTACTACAAGGCACAAGGGGTAAAGTAATTTTTTTTGTCTCTAACCAGTTTTTAGCGCCACAGTGTGTTATAGTATAAATATGACGCCCAGATGGTGCTAAAAAAGGGTGCAAGCCAGCGCTAAACATTTTGACGCAAAGCTGCGTTTCCGCAGTTTGGCATCAAAAAGTATACATTTGGGCCTTAGTGTGCTGAACTACAGGATGACAGAGGTCTGGACACTTCCCTAGACAGTTGCTTGTCTCTCTCCCTGTTCCCATCACTGGGGAGAGTGCCTCCTTTGTGATGGTCATGAGGTGGACTGCAGAGGTCCTTTACCTGCCGCTACTCACATGGACATTAAAACTAACATTAAAGGTGGTGCTTCCACTGGGCCATTCACTGACTGAATCTCTACTAACATTTAATGAGGCCTTAATGAATACTCTCTTAGGCAGTTGTGCAAATCGATGTTCTGGCCCCCAGTTAATGGATGAGTAGCTTGCCGCCACAGATCTCCACTGAGCTGTCCTTAATTTTTTGACATAACACTCAACTTCTGAGAGCTTGGTGGTCCATGCAACCACCAGCAGAGCCAACCCAAACACCTTTCTCACGACTCCTTCTGACCACAAGTCTAAGCACATGGAAACTTTCACAAGCGCATATTTCCTTTGGCTAACTTTGCTTTGCACACAGTTACTGCCAGCTGACTCCTGGTCACTGTAATCATGCTTTATGGGATGTGGTTGTCATATCCTGCTGGCAGTTTGTGAGGACCTAAGGCATCTTCAGCCTAAACCATACAGTAAGGGCAGGAATGCAGCAAAGTTTGTGATATGGTCTGGCCTCGACACAGTTGACTGTCTCTGTTATGTATTGGTAGGAGTGTGGTACTTCACCTCTATGAGGTCCATGGGCTTCTCTGGGGATTTTCATCTTTGATAGACATGCCATTTGATGGCTCTCACCTTTTTGATAAAAAAAAGAAGCAGTCTCGGCCCTGGAACGCTTTGAGGAGAGTTGTGCCAGAGCGTGTTCCTTGGGGTTGTCCGCTCCCTGGACAGTTTCTGCAGCAGTTTTGCTAATTCTGTAGCTATGCTAATGGTTTTTGATACCACCAATCCCAGGTCCCTCTGACAGCACATGAGTCTGCTCAGCCACTTTGTGGCTGAGGCCACAGCACCTACAGACAACATTCAGGGGATCAGGGACAATGTGCAGCCCAGTCTCTGACTATCAGCCAACCACACAGCAAAATGCTTTAGTGTGTCCTTTTCAACACACACCCCGTAAAGGACAGGATCAGAAATTTCTTCAAAAGGGGGCAGGCGCAGGCACTTCAGATGCATGGTTAATCCAAATGGTCAAAGTTGACTACAACCAGACATATCTCTCTGCTCTGCCGTACTTTCCCACTCCATCCCATCAAAACACCTGATGGAGGAAGAGGTGTCAAACATGCGGCAGGGGTTGCACACTCTTTTTGCCTTAGACATAGGAACTGGGTGTTACTTCCTAGTACCAAGGACTGGCAGTGGCCTTCGTCCTATTTTAGAACTCTGCCCTCTCCAAGCCTTCCTGTGGAAGGACAAATTAAAGATTTTCACGTTGGCCCAGGTCTTGTCTTCCTTGAATCCCAGAGACTGTATAGTAGTTTTGACCTGCAGGACGTATATTTCTTTATCCTCTCCTGCAGGGTCACAGGCATTATCTGGAGTTCACAGATGGACAGGAGTATTTCAGTTTGTGGTGCTCCCCTTAGTCCTTACTTGTGCCTCTTCAGTGTTAACGAAAGAGATGGCAGTGGTTGCAGCACACCTTTATCGGTCGGATGTACCAGTCTTTGTGTGCCTCCATGACTGGCTGTTGAAGGCGGGCTCACCCTAGTCAATTGTATACCACCTCCAGATGACAGAGAACCTTCCTACCATCCATCAAGATGACAGAGGACCTGCTAACATCGTTGGGGTTCACATTCAATGTGCCAAAGTCACGCCTGACTCCTTCGCAAACTCTCCCCTCCATTGAAGCTATCCTAGAAGCAGTGCAGTTTTGTTCCTTCCCTTGAAGCAGAGGATCCAGTACTTTGGGCTATGATCTTGATATTTTAGTCTCTGTCTTAGATCTGAGTTAGGATGGTGTTGTGTTTGCTAGGAATTGTGGCATCCTGTATCCTGCTGGTTCCACATGCCAGAAGGTACAAGTAGGCTCTTCAATGGGATCTGAAATCCCAGTGGCATTGTGGGGTAACCTGTGCAATTACATCTAGGTTTCGAAGGAGACTGCATAAGATCTGTAGTAGTGGATGCTAGACTGCAATTGGGCCAGAGGCATACCTAATTGTTTGGGGAGGCCACAGGGGAGAGGTAGAGATCATAGGGCTCTGGTTTCTGGCATAAAATGTGCTCCAAATCAATCTGGTGGAAATACAGGTGATCCGCTTGGTTTTAAAGGCCTTCCTACCATCCATCAAGGAGAGTCTAGTACAGGTACTTACAGGTAATACCATTGAAATTTGGTACTGCAGCAAGCATGGCAAATTGGGGTCTTGGGTCCTTTTTTCCTTTGGAAGTCATTGACTCGGCAGGGCATTTCTTATGTTGTGAACCACTGAGCATGGTCTCTAAATGCAGGACAGAAGCACTCAGACACCAATGCCTAGCAGATCACGAATAGCAGCTGCACCCAGCAGTGGTGCGGGGAGTTTTACAGCAATGTGGAGAACCCTAGTTCGATATTTGCACCACTGCAGAGAAAATGCGATGTCAGCACCTTAGCATGTGTTTAGTTCCCAAAGAGGCTGTCTCTTAGAGACGCCTTCTGCCTATGGTGAAGCTCAAGGATCCAGCATGCCTTTTTGCCTCTACCTCTCTAGGCTTGAGTTCTAAAGAAGAACAAGACTAAGTGGGCCGAGTCAAGGACTTATTTCGGAGAGTGTTAAAGGCTACTTGTCTGTTCTTTCACCTTTTATGAGGTTGGTGGGTCTGACATCTTCATTTAAATAACCTGTTGTGATTAGATATGTTAACGTTTTATGGCATGTTTTTACTGAAGCCCTTTCTGATGCCATAGTGGGACTTGAATTTGGTTCTCACTTTGCTAATGTTCACCCTGAGCTAATGTACAGTTGTCCACTATGTCTTCCGACCCTGAAAATGGCCTTTCATGTCGTGATAATGTCAGCTTGTTGCATTAGTGAGCTGCAGGCCCTTTCGGTTCAGCTGCCTTATATGACGTTCTTCCGATATAAGTTGGTGCTGCAAACTTGAACTGTAATCCAGCAAAATGTTTTAACACCTTTTCACATGGAGAAGGCTATCAACCTTCTGATTTTCTTTGCCCACCACACCCCTCAAAAAGGAGGAGAGCCTACATCGTTGAGACCTCAAGAGAGTCCTCAGTTTCTGCATTGATTGTACCAAGACCCATTGGGTGGACAAACAACTCTTTGTGGGCTTCTTGCAAACTAAGACGGGAAAAGCAGTGCAGAAAAGAACCATCTCTAGGTGAATAGTCCTCTGCATCAAAATCGGCTACGCATTAGCTAGGAGGCAGCAGTATGAAGGATTGAGGGCTTTTTCCAATCAAGCCAATGCTGCTACTTCTGCATGAGCATGAGGAGTGCTTGTCCTGGATATCTGTAACGCTGATACGTAGGCAACAGTGTGTCGTGAGCACTTTGACTTGGCTCATTTAGACCTCTTCTATTTTTTGCTTACTTGCAGATTCTTTTACCTCTTTTAGTAGAAAGTGTAAAGTTTTAGACATGCGCAGAAGTGTTAGTATCATGTCTGCCTCCTATATCTTGGCCTACTTTTTTATTGTCTTTATAGAAATTCACCATTTATAGTTAGAGTTATCTCAAGTAAGTATAACTCATGCCCTATTGTATCTATAACTTGTGCCCCTGTAATGCACAGTTTTTTCGTCAAAATTTTACTGCATATATTACATTGATACTATCAGTGATTTTTTAAAAACATATTTTATTGTGATTTTCAATCAGTCAATAGGCAGGTATATAAAACATCTTACAAAAGTACATGTAACAATTCAATTGGCCTATGTCTGCGGAATAACTGACCTTAAGGGTCCTACACAAGGAATCCCGGAATCATTACTAATCCCTTAACATCCCTCCTGTATCCCACCCTTATTCCCTCCCCCCAGGTGAGCGCAATGATGTACTGTAGTTCTTTTGGAGGAGCTGAGCGTGCCATAACTAGGTGTGGTCATATACCTAGAGCTAAGGGTAATGTACCATTTCTTTAACCTCCTTTTCGTTCCCATTGTCCGGATCCCAGGGAGGGTCGCTAGTGGTCAGAACTTTACTGTGTCTTTATTGTCCCTTGGCCAGTGAGTCAGTCAGGGGGCTGACCCAGTCTGGGATTTGGCCCCAAGAGTTTCGAGTACCATCTCTCAGCCCTCTGCCACTTTGGGGGGGGCTGATTCTTCTCTTGGCCTCCCGATGGAGAATATTCCCCTCGCTACTAGCCCATTTAATCAATTCTCTTTTCCACTGGGATGTTTTCGGCCCCCTTGGGGTTTTCCAAGACATCGCAATCTCTTGCCTTGCCAGGGAAAAGGCCAAATCCTGAAATCTATCAGAAACTTTATGTTTAGCTGAATGTGGAAACCAACCCAATAGGCAGTGACCCATTGTGCAAGGGACCTCTCTTTCTGTGTCCCATACCACGGTTTGGTTCACCTCCGCCCGGAATGCCCCCAGCTTGGGACAGTCCCAGAACATGTGTTTAAATTCCTCCCCTATCGAGCCACATCACGGGCAGCTCTCGCTCTCCTTCCCGAAGTATTTGTTGATTCGTGCAGGTGTTAGGTATGCATGGTGGAGCACATAGAAATTAATGAGATTGAATCTGGAATTACGTGTCATTTTAGGGAGACCCCTCAGAATGCGCCCCCATTCTTCCTCAGTGATATCCGCGTCCAGATCTTTCTCCCAGGTCTGTTTAAGAGGGGTCAGAGGGACAGCCTTGTCTGAACACATCAAACTATAAAGGGTTGAGACTGTTTTGTGCTTACCGGTAGAGGACGCCAGATATGAGCATGTCGCCTGCGATGGAGGTTGTCCCCCTCCTTCCCGCCAGTGCCTACGGATACTGGCCACTAGTGAACCGTGTAATAGGAAGTGCTCCCCTGGTAGCCCAAATTCTGCCCTAAGAGCCTTAAAGGGCATCAATGTTCCATCCTTAAATAATGCTCCCACTGTTAGAATCCCGGCCTCCACCCAGGTCTTGAGTTCGTTCCAGGTACCACGATGTAGCAAAGCCCGCAATGACAACAGAGGGAGTTCTGGTGAGTAGGGGGCCCCTATTTTGATTTTGCGCAGGAATGCTTTCCAACACCGAGTCAGGATTTTTAGTTCAGAAGAGTCATGTTTCCCATCTCTGGCAGTTCGTAATAATACTTCGAACAGCCTGGGCCCTGGCGGGGTCAGTGCCTTTACCCTCGTCCCTGATTCTACTCTGCTCGTTATCCATTGTGTTAACCACTGGAGTTGAGCCGCCAGATAGTAGGTTTCGAAATCGGGGACCGCTAGCTCTCCGTCTGTGGATTGTCTTTGGAGTTTGGCCAGGGCTACTCTCCTCCGCCGCTCGCCCCATATGAATGTCACTACCATTGTTTCTAATTCTTTAAAAGTGTCCCTGGGTATCCAAATTGGGAACACTGTAAAGTGATACAATAGTCGAGGAAGCACGATCATTTTAAGGATCGCTATTCTTCCTGCTACAGATAGTGGCAAAGTTTGCCAGAAGGACATGCAGAACCTTATGGAGCGTATGGAGCTACCTATATTGCCCTCTAGGGTGACTTGTTGATCATGATAAATTTTGACTCCTAAATATGGGAGACAGCTCGGGACCCATCTGACCAGACCTAGGCCCGGCGGGGTTTCATGGAAACTCTTAGAGGGAACAAACCGGTTTTATCCCAGTTTACTTTCAGGCCAGAGTGTCCCCCAAACAGAGACGGCATCTGCTGCTCTGGTGGTAAATCCCTATGGACATCTTCCAGAAATATCAAAATATCATCTGCGTAAAGGGCTATCCGATGTCTCTCGCCTCCTGCTAAGATTCCCGGGCCTCCCTCTCCCGCTCTTGCCGCAGCTGCCAGCGGTTCCATTGCCAAGGTGAATAACAGCGGCGACAGAGGACATCCCTGCCTGGTACCCCGCTCAACTGTATAGCTTCTGGATATTGTCCGTCCCGTGTGCACTCTAGCTGTGACCCCCTTGCTCTGTGACTAAGTCCAATATAGCTGGGGTCCTATGGGACTGTGATACAACCCATGCCAGCATTTGGCCCGCTTTGTCTCTCTCTCTGTGCGCTCGTGTAAGGTAGTTTCTGTAATCAAAGCACCGGAGGCGCGCTATACAATCTGCTACTTCTACTCTGAGCTCTAGTATGGAATTTTGTAGGTGCGGGTTCCCAGGTCTATTTCTCTCAGCCTCTCATAGCTTATCTTCTGCCCGTTCAGTGTCCCTGTGAAGAGTCTTGCGCACTCCCACTGCTCCCGCTATGCACCTCCCCTTAAAACCACCTTAAAGGCATCCCATTCATTCAGGGGGTATTAGTGGATGCTTCGTTATCCTAAAAACACTGAGTGATATGTTGCTGTAGCTCCCCCTGGAAGAGCGTATCCTCCAAGGTTTCTGGTTTGAGCTTCCAAGTGGGGATGCGGGGGGGAGCCCCATCATAGTGACAACAAGAGGGGGTTGTGATCAGAGAGTGTGCGGGCCAAATATTGCGCATTATGTACATGCGGGTAGACATCGGGCGTGCAGAAGAACGCATCTAATCTAACATGCAATTCATGGAAGTGGAAAAAGAAGTAGTCTCTTTAGTCTGGGTGTAATCTACGCCAGGCATCAATCAGCCCCCAGTTCTTTTGCCAGGTCGAGAACTGTCGTGCTACCCTCATTAAAGGGGAATCATTTAGTGGTGGGTGTGATCGATCCATAGTGGGGTCCCCCACACAGTTGAAGTCGCCCCCCAACACCACGGAGGATTGCAAATACGGGGCTAACAGACTAGATACGCGTGTGAAAAACTCTCTCTGGTCCGTGTTGGGTGCATATACGTTAATCAATGCAAGCTCCCTGCCCTCCAATCGGCCCCGGACCGCCGCAAAGCGGCCCTCTGGGTCTATTAGATTATCCAGCATCTGGAAAGGGACCCCGGCCCTAATCCATATTAATGTTCCCCTCGCATAAGCTGAATATGAAGTGTAATACACCTGGCCTCTCAATCGCTTTTGGAGCACTTTTCCTTCTGCTTGAGTTAAGTGTGTTTCTTGGAGCATTGCTATCTGAATTCCCCTCCGATGTAAATAAGAAAATATCTTATATCTCTTGGCCATCGAGTGCATGCCCCTTATGTTCCACATGAGGTATTTATATGAGTCTAATACTGCCATTCCGGAGTTTTTCTCCCCCAATTGGATACAACCCAGTCTATGCCATCAATCATTTCACATATCTTAACAGTCTCACATATCAGCTCCAATTTCCCTGTGAATTCTCTTTGTGGCTCACCTATCCCCATAAATGGAACACAACAGGTAACAACCCAACTCCCCATCCCCAGGACAAAAGTGAGAACATCTCTCATCCAAACTTGAAAAAAGATTTAACCAGTCTATTAAAGTAGGGGGTGCTCCTAGATAGAGCAAGAAGTATATCGCCACACCATCCCCCAATCTCGGGATGGGAAATTCACTGGGGTTTTGTATTCCCTGTCCTCCTGCAAATGCAGCAGTTCTCTGTCGCAGGGTCAGTCAGAGTTTTCGGTGCAGTCCGCCACGGTCATGAGAGTCGCACTGGTTTTCTATCTTCGATCTCATTTTTTCCTTGTGGAAGTCTGACAAAGCATCTCTCAGATGATACAGTCTGAAGTGCCCAGAGTCACGTCAGGGCCTGTCTTTTCTGATGTGTGCGAGAGTTCTGATTCATGTTCCGATTATGATTGTTCTAATTCTTCTTGTATCCGTTTATAGGATCCAGGGTCGGAACCGCTTAAAGAACAGCCGCTTCCATCGCTTTTTGTCTCTCTTTCAGCATTTCAATAGGAGAAGGGCTACCCACTCTGCGGGCTTTACTGTGTCTGCTTTTCCTCTGTCTCTCTGTGTGTGAGCCCCCTGTCATGCGGGTGCCTTCCTCTGGTGTTTGCATATCGATCCATTGCCAAACTTCTTCTGCCGTACTGAAGAATAGTATGCCGTTTTTAGACACTACTTTCAATTTTGCGGGGAACATCATCCCATATTGGATTCCCAGTTTGCGGAGTTTCTGTTTAGTGTCCCTGAAAGAGGCTCTTTGTTTCTGCACTTCTCTGAAGAAGTCTGGGAAGATACGAATCACATGATTGTCCAGTGTGCTGTCTCCTTTTTTCCTGCTTTGGCTAAGCAGATAGTCTCTGTCCCTATAGTGGAGTAGTCTAGCTATTATTGGCCTCGGGGGCCCCCGGAGGAGGGGTGTGAGCCGGAACCCTATGTGCTCTTTCAATTGCAATGAAGGGAGTTAATCCATCTCTGGCCACTTCTTCCTTCAGCCAGTGTTTGAGAAATACAACCAGGTTGGATTTTTCGGTGCATTCGGGTAGGCCAATTACGCGGATATTATTTCGCCGTGATCTGTTTTCCGCGTCTTCTGCTCGCAGTTCCAAATCTTGGATCAGTTTTTCCATTTGTTGCGCCATCTTGGCAGTGTCTTTAATTTCAGGTCGAAGTTCTTCCATCTGCCTGTCTGAGGTGGCTACTTTTTCAGCCAGACGGCGGTGGTCGTCTTTAAGCACTGTAAGGTCTGTGGCCAATGCGTAAATTTTTCCCTCTAGCGCCACCCGGGAAGCCGTTATTGCCTGCAGTACATCCTGGAGGGTGGGGTCTCCTCGCTTTTCCCCTGGGGAGGGATTCAGGACGCTTCCCTGGTCGGTCATCTCCCCCGAGATTGGTCCACTCTTGGGTTCCGTTTCTTTTTTGCGGCCCATTTTACCCATCTTCTGTGCCATCCAGCGTGCTCACTGCAGGCGACCTCGCCCCCTCCTCCTGGTCCCCCCGTATAATGGGCTAGGCAGAATGACCGGAGGATCTGTCTCCCCCCTCCAGTCTGTTCAACTCAGTTTTAAAGCAGAGGGAAGGGCCCACAAGCCAGTCCCCCGGGTTTCGCTCCGTCTTGGGGTGTCCTCGCACTGCACACAGCGCCACCAAGCTCCAGTAGGGCTCCCCGTCAGCTCCGCCCCGGTCCCCCCCTATCGCCAGGGGGGTCAGCTGCTAGAAGGAGAAAGAGAAAAAGGGCCCCTCACCGTCCTCTGCCAATGCGTTTCTCCGGTCGGTGCCCCCACAGTAAGAGGGGCCGCCCCAGGGCCACCAGGGGACGGAACAGCGCAAGAGTCTCCTCACCGGGCCGTCTCCGTTATGAAATGGCTCCTCTCGGGCCTCAACACCTCGCCACGGCCCCACGTATTCAATCGGAGCCGCTGCTCCGCCCCAGATGCTCCCGGGTACCCTCACTTCTACGCTGGAGAGGAAGGACGCCTCCGCTTGCTCTCGGAAGGCGCCGGCTGCGTTTTTACAATCGTGGCCGCCATCTTGGTTTGTTCGCGGCTCCGTGCCGCTCCGCTTTTATGCTTCTAAGTTCGGGCCGTGGTCTGGGCAGCCGCCAACTGCCCGACTGGTAGCACCCCCGTACCTTCAGCCCCGCTATCGGCTGGGTTGGGGGTCTTCTGATCTGCAGGATTTCCCGAGACGGGGGATCTAAGACGGGAGCCTCACGAGGAGACTTCCACCGTCATGGCGTCCAACCACACCCCCCCTTGATACTATCAGTGATGTTATCAAAGATGTCATGAGTGCTGTAATTTGTGGGGTAATTAGCAGGGCATGCCGAGGGTGCGAGTTATAGTTACCTTAGGGCACGTGTTATACTTACTTGAGATAACTCTAACTGGTGAATTTCGATGGTTTGTACGTTTAAAATTTGAGTCTAACTATAATGCCCCATAATATTTGTTTTCTTAAGTGAATTTCTGTATTTGTTAATTAAAACGAGTGAGATCACCTTTCTGTATGAACCTTAAACATTTCAAGTTGAAAAGAAATCAAATCAGCAATTTGACCAGAGACATACTTGAACTAGAACCCTCAACTGCTATTGAGAAGGACTGCAACCTTAACCATTAGGCCATAAGTTACCCAACTCCTACACATCCTTTGTTCAGAAATAACTATTACATTCAGACCACACACTTCAAAAGGAAAGAGACATGAATGTTCCATTACTAGGAAGATTTAACAGTCTAAACCCGAATTCTCCAATGAGTAGCTTGTGAGCTACTGTTAGCTCTCCAGCTTCCTGTAAGTAGCTCTCATGTGTGCCACACAGTGACTGAAATAAAAACCTTTGCTTTGTTAAATTAATATAAATATACCACAATTGAAAAAATGTGTATTTTAAACTAAAATATCTCTTTTTCCAGAATTCATAAGCTGATAATTGGAGAAAAACAGTTACATTTCAAGAATATACTGAAAGCTGACATTTGAGTAATAAAAATCAAATAGTGTTGGGGAGACTATTACTAACATTATTACCTTGATTCCAGGGGTACTGCATTTATACTGTTTTGTATTACCCATGTAGAGGTACCTCACACTGACAAAGCATTTTTTTACATTGCTTCTGACAATAGTGCCTGATGCACAGAGGTGATCACTGCTAGTTCTCTTATAATTGGGGCCACTAATGTAACCTTGTCTGATATGGTTACTACTACTTATGTAATAATATTAGTAGCTCTGAAGTATTTGTGTTGAACACAAGTAGCTCTTAATAGAAAAAAAAGGTTGGAGACTCCTAGTCCAAACACTAGTAAATAAATGGGCCCAATGCCTTGAGATAATATGCTTTAAACCATCAACCTACTGAGTGACAGTCCAAGAGCTTTACCAGTAGGTCAGAAGAGGCTCTGTTCTGCTTTGCATCAAAACGTAACTATAACATTCAAACCACACATCTTTCTAGTCTAACTCTTTGAAGTAATTGCACTGAGAGACCATGCAATGACAATCTCTCCCTCTCTCTCTCTTCCATCCCATTTTGGGAGAGAAGAGAGAGAGAGGGAGAGTGACAGGACCACCCGGGGAGCCTCAAGGCCCCGGCGGTGCTAGCCGGCTCCCCACGTCCTGTGTGAGCTGTCATTGCTCCCAAAAGCAGGGAGCTGCTTTCAATAGCAGCTCCCTGTTTGTGGAAGCAATATTTTCATCTGCCTTCCCTGCACGCATATTTGCATGTGGGGAAGACAGATGAAAACTCCGCTTTCTGAGAGTGGGAGCTGTTTGACAGCTCTAACTGTCAAACAGCGGACTATGGCCCTCATTCTAACCCCGGCGGTCTCAGACCGCCGGGGCCAGGGTCGGCGGGAGCTCCGCCGACAGACCGGCGGTGCCCCGCAGGGCATTCTGACCGCGGCGGTTTGGCCGCGGTCAGAAAGGGTAAACCGGCGGTCTCCCGCCGGTTTACCGCTGCCCTTAGAATCCCCCATGGCGGCGCAGCTTGCTGCGCCGCCATGGGGGATTCTGACACCCCCTACCGCCATCCTGTTCCTGGCGGTTCGCCCGCCAGGAACAGGATGGCGGTAGGGGGTGCCGCGGGGCCCCCGTAAGAGGGCCCCACAAAGTATTTCAGTGTCTGCCTAGCAGACACTGAAATACGCGACGGGTGCAACTGCACCCGTCGCACCTTCCCACTCCGCCGGCTCAATTCTGAGCCGGCATCTTAGTAGGAAGGTTGATTTGCCCTGGGCTGGCGGGCGGCCTTTTGGCGGCCGCCCGCCAGCCCAGGGCAAATCCCAAAATACCCTCAGCGGTCTTTCGACCGCGGAGCGGTATTTTGGTGGGGGAACTTCGGCGGGCGGCGAAGTTAGAATCACCCCCTATGTTTGGTTTTGCTTGGTGGGAGCTGCCAGCTCAGACCAAGCAAAAGCAAACAACTATGTCCTAGGGGTGGGCACCCCAGGACATAGCAGGAGCCTGCCCTCGGGGTGGTGGTCCCCAGGGCCATTGAGGGCTCCTTGAGGGGGGGCGTGCCACCCCCCTCCAACGAGTATAGCACAGGGGAGGTGGAGGTCCCGGTGGATGCAGGGGTCCTAAACGGACCCCCTTCACTGTTTTATTGCATCCCCAGGGTTGCGGAGGAGGGGACGCTACCCTGGCCCCTTTTGATTTGTTTAATACTTTTTTTCTGGGGCTCAGCTGAAGTCAAGTTCCAACATGGCTGCCAACAATTCCTTGTTGAAGTGTTAGCAGCCAAGCAGATCTCAGCACGAGATCGGAAAGGGTAGCAAATCCTATGCATTCCTAAATATACAAATTTTAATTTTAATTAATGTATTTAAATTTCTCTAAAACTACTGACCGGATTTACACCAAATAACAAAAAGGCCTCTTTCTGACCCAAGAGCTACCTTTCGGCCACATTTGGTGTAATTCCATCCAGTGGTTTTAGCGCTATCGCTGTTCAAAATCCCTATTGAAAAATGAATGGAGAAAATGTGTTTCGGGACAACCCCTTTTTCTCAGCCCCCACTTGACAGATCACCCCAAAAATTTCCAGACAGCAGCTGAAGTGAGCGTAGAAGTTTTTTGGGGAGATTCAACCGGCGCAAAAGATATATGCAAATCAAAAATGCTTTTTCTATAGAATATAAGTCCTAACTATAACGACCTACTAGCGACCGCCACTATGTGTCTATTACCTAGTGGCGTTTGTTGAATCTTCGTGAAGTTTTCCCAAAAAAGTGTCAGGTCAGGCATGTTTCGGGGTGATATATCAAGTAGGGGCCGAGAAAAAGGGGGGGGGGGGTAAAAAAAATGCATTTCCTACGTTAATTCCAATAGAGATTTTAGACATGACTACAGCCCGAACCACTAGACAGAATTACACCACATTTGGCAGAAAGGTAGCTGTTGGTCCAGAAAGCACGCTTTTTTATTATTTAGAGTAAACCCATTCAGTAGCTTTTGAGATATAAAAGGAAAAAGAAATTTGAATATCGGCCAAAGCCTTAACACAGATCTCTTAGTGAGATCTCATTGGCTGTCAGCACTTCACCCAGAAAGTGATGGTAGCCACTGTGGGACTAATATACATGATAGCACCACATTGGAATGCATTGTAGTGAATGGCAGGTTTTGAAGGTCACTAAAAGGAGAACATATAAAGTGTGATAACAGATTTTAGTTGCAATATAAATCATTTGTTGATGGTACCGTTCTAATTTTAGGAATTGCAGTGTGTTCAGGTGATTTTACCCTGCTTGGATTTTATGAATCATGTTTGAGAGAAAACTGTTTTCTTATGATTTTCCCATAAAAGTTATGGAAGGTGCCCACAAAGCTAAAATGAGAGCATACTTTCCGTAAATTCACACTTTCTTTCTCAGCCATGTGAGAATGAAGCCTGACATTCTCAGTAAAATATGTACTTCCAACAGGAGCAGCCTGTCAGTTAATTCCCTTGTGTTCAACTGCAGCCTCCCTGAATGTTCTCAAAAACAACTAGAATGCTAACAGTCTTACTTATGACAAAAGTGTGGCACACCTGAAGCCATCTTGATTGAATCAAACTGATAAAACTTAATTTAGAAAGGCACAACATTAGGAGGTTTGTTTTGTCATAGAATTATGGTTGGTGCTGTAGAAAGAAAAATCAGGATACATTTTAGGTCAATTCTCAGATATCTTCCTCTTCTTTTTCATTAAAACATTCAGACATGCAGAGTGAAACATTCACTTTCAACACCAGCAGCAGATTGCCAGTTGACTCCTTTGTGTGTTTACTACAGTGCTCTAATGAGCAACTAGAGTGCTAACAATCTGAATTTATGCCAAAAATGTGGCACTTCTGAATGCTATCTAGACGGAATCGAAGTGGAAAACTGAAAGCATTTTTTACTGAGGATACTGCAGGAAATGAGGAGAAGGGAGCTTCAAACAAATAAGTATCCAATGATGGTCACCAGAGAAAAAAGAGCCCAAATAGAACACAAATATCACCCAAATGTAGACCAAATATAGCCTAATGACAGAAGTGTGCAAAACACTTAAGGGCTCATTATGTGTTTGGAGGTAAACGCAGGACCGCCAAACCCGCGGGGAGGACGCCATTACCATGGTGCCCCTGCCCTATTACAAAATTTCCAACAGTCAGACCTGGCTGACTTATGGTGTGAAAGCGGAATTAATTAATAATAAATCTGCATTGATTAGTAACTAAGAATTTACATGAATTATGCTAGTATAGAGAAATCGAGTGTTTGGAAAATATGCCCACCTAGGTGGCAGCCATAATGTGTACGACATTAATAAGGAAATTGACTGTTTAGAAATACTACGCACATACAGAACAAAATAGGGTAATTATGAAATTATGAGCCTAGTTACAAGGCCTCATGTTAAGCTTCCTGGCATAAAATAAATGTTCATAAATGTTTTCTGTCTCAAGCAGAATTTACACTTGTTCTTTGTTCACACAATACTAACCAAATAGATTTGTAATTTTGCAACTTTAAACTAGTTGATATCAAACTTTCTTGTGTGAACTGTCTGCTGTAATGCAATGTACTTGCTACAGATACATTTGTATCTTGGGTGCGTGAAAAGCTGAAGTTCCCAGGACATGACAATGGTTTCACTGACTGGAGTTATGATCGCAACTAAAAAGTTACCTTAAGAAAGTGGTGATGGGAATGGAAGAAAAGGAGCCAATCATCGACGAGTGAAAGACTGTCTATTGATATCACAGATAAAACAGATTTAAGAATGATCGTTTATTGGTTCTACTGTGAACACCCGATGTTCTGACCAATGACGGCGTGAGAAATTACTTTGTGGGTTTGACTTATTCCGACTGCACATACCAGGAGTAGTGCAGATACCCTTTAGTCCTAGCCTTTTAGTCTCAGTGCGTAGTTATTGCTAATATGGATTGTTAATGATATTGATGCTGGTTCCTTAGCTTGATGTCTTTTGGAAGTTGGTTCAGTTAACTTAGAGCCCAGTCGTGGCTGAGCCAATCCCTTTTCACTTTCCCCTGCCAACGCTGACTAGATGGATGTCCAACTGATGAAAAAGTCTGTGCTTGCTGTTCCATTCAGGAGAGGTATAACAAAATGAAATTGTCTTTTTTTGTAGATTTTGTTCTTTTCTTTTAGGTACCAACTGCTATTTTAGAGCCATAGCTAGATTTTTCCAAATGAATTTTTGTCTAATTTTCTTTTGCATGAAAGCCAAACATGCCATCCGAATTAGAGGGTAAGTTAGTGTGTCCATGTTTAACAAATGTTATTAAGAAAGGATTGATTTTATTCACCTGTCGAGTCTAGAAGTATGACATTTCTACTGTTCAGTTATTGTTGTTATTAATTTGTATGGTAACTCTTGTATGTTTAATGATAAATGCTTTGGTTAGACTGAGATTTTTCCGCTGCTTTGGTAGCCTGTGTTGTTCCTATATGTTTATCATTTGGTTTTAAGATCACTTTATGTGATATTAGCATTGTTAATCTAGGGAAATAAACTTTCTAACTTTACAAAATGGTGTGGTTATTCATGGTCACATGGGCCATGGAGTGTAAAGTTTACTGACTCAAAACTTTCTGATAATTATTTGTTAAACAACCTGTATTGTTGCTGGTTAGGTCAAGAGTAAAATTTGTGTCCATGGTGGAACATTCTTATCGGACTCAAAAGGTCCATAAAACTTCTAACGTGTCCCCTTATAAATAAATTATCAAAGACCAAATAAGGCCAGACACTCTCACAGTTTTTGGTAGCATAGGATGGTTACGTCTCCTTAAGAGGCCACCATGACTTCCCAGTTATAGATAAGAAACAGATGGTTGTGTTCCTTTAGGAGGCCACCATGACTTCCCAGTTATAGATAAGGAAAACATGGTTACATTTCATTAGGAGGCTGCCATGGTTTTTCAGTTGTATGTATGCAGTTTTTGGTAGCAGTTAAAAGGTTGCCATGGTTTTCCAGTTCTAGGTAATAAAGTGAATGGTCACGTCTCCTTGAGAGAGTGCCAGGGTCTCACAGTTTTGCTGACAAAATTGCTCCTTAAGTAGTTCCCTTTTCTAGTAGCAGAAACAAAAGGTTATGTCCCCTAAAGAAATTATCATGTCTTTAATGTAGAAATACCATTTGATGACTTTCTCGAAACCTTAGGTTTTGCCAATGCTTGTTTGAAGATGTTCTCAGCATTCCTAGTGTGATTTGTGAGTGGAATAGGTTTTGCGCTTGCACTGCTTAAGCGAATCGCAGATGAATTGTGATGTTTGTGAGTAATGGGGAGTTTGCGTACTCCAATGAAGTTGTTTAGGGAGTGTGCGTACTCCAAAGGGTGAATGTAGGGAAGTCGTCGAACTTCACCTGTGCGTGACGCTTTGTGGAAAAAATTGCCCACGTGGTTGTTGGTATACGGACACTGCGTGGTCTATGACTCCAGAGTACTGATTATTGGTTATTAAACAAGTGTAGAAGACACTTGGTTGATGTTGCAATTTGTCTATTTAATAGGTCAATCGGGCATGGTTGACAAACTCATAGAGTGTATTTTAAAAGGGAGTGTTAGTTTTGACTGAGGTTTGGTGATTCCTAAGTGCGCCAGGAGAATCTGATGGTAAGTCAAGGGTAAAATTTGCTGGTCGAATTTTGCTTGCGAGTCAGGGAAACTGAGATTGAAGGAGTATCTGTTAGAGCTAAAAGCAGCAGTTAAAAATTCTGTAAGGTTTCCGAAGCAATTGTGTTTCCTACCTGTAGTAAACTGACAAATTTGGTGTATTGATTTTTCTTTAGTGCTCGCGATATTTACATCTAGTTTGGCATGGATCTGACTTAAGGAAGACAAGCCGGAGGGCTTTGTCAGCCGCTGTACGTGTGGGTGTGACATCACTAGGTCAGCGCTGGGATAGGTTGGTTGGTGAGAAAAGCCACAAACAGATTGGTGGATGACCGTAAAGTGTTATTGGTTGAGAAAGTCAAGCAAAAAGGATTTTGGGATTGAAATTTAGTTCCTTTGATTCAAAAGAAGCGTAGCTTAAATCCGAAAATGAAATTTTTCAAAGCATTAAAGAGTGTCCTAAAGGGAGATGCATTCATTCCAGTTAGAGTAAAAGAAACTACACTGCCAGAAGGCACGCCTGCATATATTGTCTTTGAAGAACAAGGTGCAGCACCATGTCTTTGGTTAAAACAATGGTGCAAAGATACAGAAAGGGAAGGAAGCTTAGTGTTTCCTGCCCATGGAAACTTTGATCTATGAATTCTGGAGAACTCGAGGAGAGTACTGTATGATTCAAAACCTCCTCGGAGACCTGCACAATTTGAAGCATTAGCTATTTGTGACTTAGTGGCCAGAGAGCAACAGCAACAGTAATTTGAGAGGAGAATGAGAAAAGCTGAGAAGTCTTTAGCTGAGGCGAAATGGGAGAGTGAGCAGAAATTTTTGAGAACTGAGACTTTACAGGAAATGAAGATGTTTCCTGCAATTACACAATAGAACGAGAGCAATGCCAAACAAATTGCCAAGAAGAAGGGTTTGTATCCTTCTGAGGAAAAGGAGCTGAAATCAACAGAGTCTAGAAAGTCTTTGACCGATGATGGAGACTCAGATCATGATGAGTTTATTTTGCAATTACTGAGAAGTCGTCCCTCACCATATGCAGCAAATGAGGGAGGTCCAATTACTAGTGTCAATCCTACTGCTCTAGTACCCACTGAAGCTACTCGAAGACAAGTACTAATTGTAAATTCCACACCTAGTATAATAGTCCCGATGGGACAAGTTTCCCAAATGAGACAGGTTTATCAGAAGCTGACATTGATTCAAATAGAATCTTCATCTAATTTGATATCCCCAATGCAACCACAGACAATCCCAAGATTCACCCCCATAACATTGTCACAGACAAATACATCTGCATTGACTAGTCAGAATACAGGAGTAATGTTCTATTGAGATCAAAATGTCCAATTGAGTTCAGGCGCTGTGTCAGTACCTGTTACTATTGGTTATGTTATACCATTGTTTGCTCAGGGGAATAAGAGCAATGAGCAGAAATGTTTGAATTTGAATGTAGAAATGAAGAGATTCAATGTAAATACAGGAATCATGGCTCCGATGAAGTAGACATTTGACATGACAGGTCCATGAATTGACTTGAATTATTCCAGGACTCCACCGAATAATCCGGGGATACCAGACATAGGTCCTAACCCATTTTTGTGGACCCTAGAGACTCCATGTCTAATGTTACAACACATGCCCAATGTAAGTAATAATAATATTTCATTACAAGGTTTGACAGCCCAGCAACTAACCGAATGGCTGGAAAGGTTGAATAGCACACCAGAAGATTCAAATAGAGGAAGTCCATTAAAAATGACAAGGCTTAAATTAGAAATAGAGGAATTAATTGAGGGAACAATTGAGTTACACAGAATTGACTCATATAGGGAAGAAGAATTGTGCTTCTTGTGCAAAATAATTACCAACAAAGCAGGACTGGTACACCAGAGATTAGAAGACCTGGCAGAGAAATATGACATAGAGATTGAGAAAACAAAGCATTTGAGAAGAAGTTACAGGTTAGAATTTGACTCAAAGGATAATCAGAACATGAGAATACAGGGAATTAAAATTTACATTAGGGAATTAAGCCAGAGCATTCAGACATAGGGAGCATTAGATGTATGGGAAGGCAGATGGGTAAAGAAACGAGACAAGAAGAAAAAGGAGTCTGCACATTTAATTGCTAGTGTACAGCAAACTGACAATCCAGTAAAAATATTACAGATGAGAGAAATTCCAGGAGGAAATTGTGTACATGTCTCCTGGAGCAGAAGTGACATTCTGTCATTTACAAATGACTACCTGACATTGCGAGAGAAACCAGTGGAATGGTACCAACAAGCAGACAGGTTTGTGAAGCTTGCAAAATGCCTTTGGGAAGATTTGAATGCCCTGTCAGAAATAGTGGTTCCAGCTGATTTGTGGGTTGAATGCTAAAGGAGTGTAGATTGGCCAATGAGAGAGCCTCCATGAGATCCGTCTACAGGTGCACCATCTCAGGATGTAACAAAATACTATTACAAGGTGATTGCATTTTTAGAAACAAGGATTTCTCCCAAGAATATCGAGTGGCAGAGAATAGATAGGACAGCTCAAGAAGAAAAAGAGTCCATACATGCGTACTATGAGAAATTGTTGCAAGCATTTAAACATCCCAGAGGTACAGAAACAATTGAGTGGAGGATTGAGACTTGAAATTAGCCAGATGATTACAAGTAATTTGATTTGTTGGCAAGTAAAGCCAATTGATGAAGTATTGCAATATGCCAAGTTGTGTAGTGATGAGATTGAACGGAAGCAGAGAAAGTTGAAAGAGAAGGCAATGGTGATGCAGATTAAAGTGGCACAATCAGGAATGCAAGGTAGTTTTGCACAGCAGCAGCAGGGAAACGTGTGGTTTCAGAATCAGGCGAAAGGAAGAGATTGTGTTAGAAATGGAAATGTGAACCGTAACGTCAACTTGAGCACTGTAGTTACTCAGAATGATATGCAGGCAATGAAAAGGATGTTACCTTGTCACGCTTGCGGTGGTTTCGGACATTGGAAGCGGGAGTGTCCAATGTTAGCACAGGAAGGTGTTGCCCTACAGACGAATGAAAACAATCCTTTTTCAAGCATGAGAGGACCAAGAATGAGAGGTCAAAATTTTAATTTCCAAAATAATGCGAATCAAGTGCAAGGTCCTCAGCCCAAACAACAGATGCAAATGCCACTTTTGCAGCTGCTACAGTCACAGCAAATGCAAACCGAAGTTCAAATGGTACCCAGGCAACAAATTCAGATACCTCAAGCCCCAGTAATAACCAGTAATAACACAATACACCAATACCCATTACACAGTGATGACGAATCGAACGATGAGTTGATGAGTAAGAGTTCAGATGAAGAAGAGTCTGTGTTGGCAGCTCGATTAGAAGTAAACCAAAAGGGTCCATATGTGAAGGGAAAGGTAATGGGTAACAAAGTCTCATTCTTAGTCAATACAGGAGCTACATGTTCCTGTATAAGAACTGCAGAAGTTCCTAACATACTCCTTTCAGGGAAAACAGTGCAAATTGTGGGAGTTGCAAATCAGTATTTGACAAACCCAATTACAGAACCAGTTCCAGTTAAAATTGGAAATTTCAAAGGCTTGCACAAATTTGTAGTTTGTGACTTTAAGCAGGTTTCCTTGCTAGGAAGGGACTTACTGTGCAAAATAAGATTATCAATACCTGTTCAATTGATGGGATTCCCATTCAGACAAATAGTGATGATGAAGACGATCAGTCTGAGGAAACCGATTATAATTCAGTAAATAAAGAGTACCCATTGATCAGTTTCTTTCCCGTCTTTACAGTACAAGATCTTCCTTCCGACTTACAGGGAACAGTTAAGATGAAAGTATGGGATTTTTCAAAGAAAAACATTGGTTTAGTCAGAGGAGTTGAGTCAGTTAAACTCACAGTCAACCCAATGCAGTTTTCCCCAGATTCCCCAATATACCATATGACACAAGACATTATTGTAGGGAATGCACCTATAATTGCAGAATTGGTAAGATAAGGGGTCCTAAGAGAAGTACTGAGCAGCCAGTGTAATTGTCCTATCATGGGATTACAAAAGCCCTATGGAAAATGTTTGATTGTTCAGGATTTGAGGAAAATCAATAATATTGTGATTAAGGCCCTCATTACAACCTTGGCGGTAAATGCCACCTACCGCCGTGCTGACGGCCGCCAACATACCGTGACCACAGCGGTATTCCGCTAAAGGTATTATGACCCACACAGAGAAATCCACCACTGTACAGACACCCACATAAGTCCGCCAGACCAAAGGTCAGTGATAAACTGGCGGTACCAAGACCCACACCGTTACGCCAACAGGAATACACCCACAGTATCACGACCCACTAATCACCGTGGCGGTCTTTCAACCGCGGTAAACCGTTGGCGGTACATACTCCCACGCTTAAAATACACACACCCTAACAAAACTCCACCACATTGGACAATTCAAACTACACACACCTGACACACGTACACACACCACACCCACACATTCACACCACTATAAAACACACACCCACATTACCCACAACCCTTTACGACCCAAACATTTTGGCAAGTGAGAGAGAGAGAAGCCAGGAGCACCCACTCAATCAGAGCCACAAAACACTCTCACCCATACACCATCCACGCACCTCATACCACACACCCCAACACAGCACCCCAAACACCCGCACACATATCACTCACACCACATCCATGGCACCCCAAAGACACCCCAGGTTTTCAGAGGAGGAGCTGAGGGTCATGGTGGAGGAAATCATCCGGGTAGAGCCACAGCTATTCAGATCACAGGTGCAGCAGATGTCCATCGCTAGGAAGATGGAGCTATGTCAGAGAATCGTGGACAGGGTCAACGCCCTGGACAGCATCCAAGAACAAGGGATGACATCAGGAAGAGGTGGAATGACCTACGGGGGAAGGTGCGTTCCGTGGTTGCAAGACACCAGGTAACAGTACAGAGAACTGGCGGTGGACCCCCACCTTCCTCCCCATAACTAACAACATGGGAGGAGCAAGTCTTGGCAATAATGCATCCTGAGGGCCTCGCAGGAGTAGCAGGAGGACTGGACTCTGGTAAGTCAAATCTTTACTACTATATCCCCCACCCTACCTGCATGCCATCACAAACTCCTCCCCCTACCCTCACCCCCATCACTCCACCACCTCACATATTCCCCACTTTCACAACCCACCCATCCCAATACCAAGCCCTGCATGCAAGACCAATCCATGGAACCCCATCACAGACCTGCATGGACACCCATTACCACAGCATCCACACTAGTGACATTCACTTAGCCAAACCAAGCACAACTCACACAAGCGAAAGCTGCCTTGGGAATAACAACCATAGTGGGGAACATACCCATGCACAAGATGGCAAACACAGAAAAACTAACACTGCATTTGCATCCCCACAGGACCCCTACTCAACGTCACCAGAGAAGAGTTGCCACCAACATCCAGTCCCCTTCCAGAAGAGGCCCACAGTGATGACAGCAGCTCTGCACGCCTGGATCGGGATGACCAACCTGGCCCATCAGGGACCTTCGGACAGTCGGTTTCCCTGCCACGGTCCCAACCCACCACAGAGCCTCTCCCCTCAGGAAACACCAGCACAGCACCCACTCAGCGGGCCCTTGCCACTGTCCCCAGGACACGTCAATCAGCAGTGTGCCCACCACTACAGGGGCCCCAGGAAACCCCACAAACCCAGGACGATCAGGGACCTGGGGTCAGTGGCAGTGGGCACACGGTTCAGGGAAAAGAGGCACAGGACACTAGGGAAGCTGGGAGGACTGCTGTGTGACGGGGGGGACATGCCCAGGGAACCCACTCTCTAGTGCTAGTGGACAGGAGGACCCGCCACAGGACCAACAGGCCACCAGCACCCCACCCCCTGCAGAAGGAGAACCACCCCGCAAATGGTCCCTACGATCCAAGCAGAAGCCAGAGAACATTGCCAAGACCCCCGCCAGGAAATAAGACTCTCCTGATTGTCACCCTTCTGTCCCACTCTGTCACCCTGTCCATCTTGAACTGCCATTGCTCCACTTCCTATGCCCCCTTGGACAATGCACCTGTGATACAAATAGACTGGACTCTGACCTGGACTTTCCTCCACCATCACCCCAGTCCATTGCAGATCCCTCTCTACATATGAGCACTTAAATAAACACCCTTGGAACAAATACAAATCTGGAGTCTGGCAAATGATTCAAATATGTATTAGTACAACATTATCAAAGCATAGCAAGTCATATGTACAGTTACATTTTCATTGGAATGACTTTTAGTGGGCAGCAGTAAACACACCAGGAGCCAGAATGGGCCACAGAGATCTGAAAATAGAGATGCCAAATGGTACAGTAAGTGGCCATAGACATAGGGAAGTCCGGCTGCCATGTACCATGTCCAACAGAAAACTGAAATGTAAAGTAAAGTTACAGTGTCTTACCTGTGTGTCACTGGAAGTACTGCTGTATTATATTACTTCTGTTGTCCACATCTTCTTCCTCTGCTTCCTCTTCCTCTCTGTCCACAGGCTCCACCGCTGCCACAAGACCATCTCCAGGCTCATCCCCCTGCAGAAAAGGCACCTGGCGTCTCAAGGCCAGGTTGTGCAACATGCAACATGCAACCATAATCTGGCGCACTTTCTTGGGTGAGTAGTACAGGGATCCACCTGTCAGATGGAGGCACCTGAACCTGGCCTTCAGGAGGCCGAAGGTTCTTTTAATTATCCACCTTGTTCGCCCATGTGCCTATTGTAACGTTCCTCTGCCCTTGTCCTGGCATTCCTCACTGGGGTCAGTCGCCATGAGAGGTTGGGGTAACCAGATTCACCTGCAAATATCAAGGGACAACTATTAGACACATACTAACCCTTAGGGACAACACCATACCCAGACAACTACTTATACTGGGTGGGGACCTTGTGCTCACCTATTAGCCACACCCGGTGCCTCTGGAGTTGGCCCATCACATATAGAATGCTGCTATTCCTCAAGATAAAGGTGTTATGTACAGGGCCAGGATACTTGGCATTCATATTGGAGAAGTACTGGTCTGCCAAACACACCATCTGCACATTCATAGAGTGATAGCTTTTTCTATTCCTGAAAACTTGTTCATTTCTCCGGGGGGACACAAATGCCACATGTGTACCATCAGTTGCACCAATGATGTTGGGGATATGTCCCAGGGCATAAAAGTCAGCTTTCACTGTGGCCAAATCCTCCACCTGGAAGAATACGATGTAGCTGCGCATGTGTTTCAGCAGGGCTGACAACACTCTGGTCAACATGTTGGAGAACATTGGCTGAGACATCCCTGATGCCATGGCCACTGTAGTTTGGAAGGAACCATTTGCCAGGAAATGGAGCACTGACTGGACCTGCAGTAGAGGGAGGATACCTGTGGGCTGGCGGATAGCTGACATCAGGTCTGGCTTAAATTGGGCACACAGTTCTTGGATTGTGGCTCAATCAAGTCTGTGTGTTATGATAATGTGTCTGTCCTCCATTGTCGCAAGGTCCACCAGGGATCTGTCACGGGAGGATGTCGCCATCTCATATTCAGCCTCAGAGGTTGAAGCCTATGGAAGAAAACAGTGATCAGTGGGTCATATTCACACATCTATTGCACTAATGAAGCATTTTTTCCTTTACAGAACCAGTATGTGAATCCGAAAATCAGTTGCTGTGCCAATGTCTATTGTGACGCAGTTAGGTGCCATGCCTTGTGCCCCTCTGAAATGGCAGCTGCCTGACCTGTGAGGAGGGACAAGTGGAAATGAGGTAATTCCGATGGCGTTGTGCGCCGTTGCGGTAACTTAGCATAGGTTATTATTGGGCCCAATGGGTTCCAGGAGCCAATGGCGATGTACGCTGGCGGTGACGGTATGCACCGCCACGGACGTGACTGCCATTTTCTATCTGTTCACTCACTTGCTACCTGACCTTCAACAAGAGAGGACCTACACTGCTAGTCCTGCTGTGACCTGTGTCTGGAAGCGACAATGGCTGATGTGTCTGGGGAAAGGGCCCCTGCCTTCACTGCGGAGGAGTTAGAGAAACTGGTGGATGGAGTCCTACCCCAGTACACGGTCCTCCAGACAAACAGGTGAGTACACTGTGAGCATGATGCGTGGGCCATGAATGTAGGGATTGCTGTGTGTGTAAGCCACATGTAGGGGGGGCAGAGGTGTCCTGGCCAGAGTGCTGCATCTATGGTGGTCAATGTATGTGCGTCAGGGGATGGGAGGGATCTGGTGGGCCATGAGTGTGATGGTCTGGACGGTTGACTAATTCCCTTTTCTGCTGTCTTTTCTATGCAGGTCAGCGCCCACCTGAAAATTGGTATTTGGCGTGCCATCACCAAGGAGGTGCGGACCCTGGGGGTCTTTGACAGGCGGAGCACCCACTGCCGCAAACGGTGGGAGGACCTGCGCTGCTGGGCAAAGAAGACGGCGGATGCCCAGCTGGGGCTAGCCTCCCAACGAGGAAGGGGTGCCCGTTGCACCATGACCCCCCTGATGTTCTGCATCCTGGCGGTGGCCTATCCGGAGTTGGATGGGCGCTTGAAGGCATCACAGCAGCCACAAGGGGGTGAATACAGATTCTGAATCCTGATTTTGCGTGCGTTAAGGGTTACCTGGGTAGGGGATGTGAGCTGTGAGTGCCCCTACGTCAGGGTGAAGAAGGCAGGGTAGGTCCCTTGATGGGCAGGATCTGGAACACTCCTACCCCAATGGTGTTAGTGGGCCTCTACTACTGGGCAGGGTCCTGTGGGTTTCAGGTGTGTAGCTGATTGGCGGTAGGCATTGTACCCCATGGGCTGGTGACTATCTTAGTAACTGGAAGTGCATGGCCTAGTGCATAGGGCTGCTCCCTGTGTGTTGTGTATGCCAATGGTGGTGGTGTTGCTGGCATTGACCAAGTGTATCCTCTGTCTCCCCCCGCCTTTTCTTTTGTCACCCTGTCCTTGTGTGCCTTAGCATCATCTGTCCGAGGAGCAGAGGCACCGGCAATGGAGGGAGCTGCGTCAAACATGGGACTGGAGGCCGAATCCACCGACGGTGAGGGCACCAGTGGGTGGAGGGTGAGGGGAGCACCACGACGGGGACAGGAGGGGACACCACAGACAGTGACTCCTCCTCCGATGGATGCTCCCTGACGGTGGCAGACACCTCTGTGCCCACTCCAACAACAGGTACAGCCGCCACCCCCCTACTAGCACCGCCCTCCCAGCAGCCCCTCAGCGTGTTTCCCTTGCCCGCTCCTGTGGGACATGCCCACAGGAGGGTGGGCATGTCCTTCTCCCCAGGCACCTCAGACCCTGCCCCAGTCAGCCCTGCTGCCCTCAGTGAGGAGGCTATTGACCTCCTGAGATCCCGCACTGTTGGGAAGTCAACCACTCTGAATGCCATCCAGGGTGTCAAGAGGCATTTGCAACAAACAAATGCATACCTGGAGAGCATTCACTCTGGCATGGTGGCCCAACAGAGAGCATTTCAGGCTCTGGCCTCCTCCCTGATGGCAGCCCTTGTCCCTGTCTCTAGCCTGCCCCCGTCCAACTTCCTCTACCCAGTCCCAATCCCCTCAACCCCAGCCTATCCCAAGCACACCTTAAGACCAGCATTCACCCAAATCACCACACAAAAGTGGCTCAGGAAAACACAAGCACCTCACTTCATCTCACAGGCACTCACACAAGCACCATCCCCATGCAGACACACCAACATCCATTGCCTCCACTGTGTCCCCCTCCTCCTCGTCATCCACCTCCCTCCCAGTAGCGCTTCCACTGACACCTGCATGAACTACATTCTCATCCACTACCTCCATCACCAGCACACCCATCACAACACACCCCTCACTGGCAGTCACCACCCCCACATCCATGCACACGTCCCCTGTGTCCTCTCCCAGTGTGTCTATGACCCCTCCTCCCAATGTACACAAACGCAAGCACCCACCCACCCAACAGCCATCCACCTCACAACAGCATCCAACCCATGCACCTGCACCCAAACACAGCAGACAATCACCTCCTACAACCACTCCCTCTTCCTCCACTCCCAAACCCTCTCCCTATTCCAGCCCCAGTGTCTCTAACAAGCTTTTCCTGGAAAACATTGACGTCTTCCTTACCCCTTACCCCCGTCCTTCCCCTCGGACCAGGGTGTCCAGAACCAGCCCAGCACCTCAGCCACCAAGTCTAAGTCCGCTGTGGTTCCTGCAGCTAACAGAGGCTCAAAGGAGGCACCCGTCAGCCCAGCCAGTGTGCCACCAACACCTGCCAAGGACAAAACCATTCTGCCACCTGCGGAGGTGAAGAGGGGGACCGCATGCAGCAAGGGGGAGGAGCACCAACCAACTAGCAAGGCCACCTCAAAGACTCCAGCTGCCAGACCCAAGGTGAAACCACCATCTGCCAAGGTGAGGAAGGGGCAGAAAACACCAGGCAAGGCACTTCAGCGGTCGGAGGCTGCAGGTGAAGGCCTGGTGGCTACCAGCACAACCACCAGCACTGCCACCTGCACCGCGGCCAGCGCCGCCAGCAGCCCCGCCACTAGCACCGCCCCAAGCACCGCCACCTGCACCTCCGCAAGCACCACTACTGTCAGCAGCAGCAGCCCCAGTGGGCAGGCGTCCGAGGCTGCAGAAGGGCTGGGGCCTCCACCCACCACTGGCAGCACCGGCAGCTGCACCACAGACAGCACCGCCTCCTGCACCACCGCTAGCACCGCCACAGGCACTGCCGCAAGCACCGCCACCTGCACTGCTGACAGTAGCACCACTACCCGCAGCAACAGCCCCAGTGGGCAGCCGCCCGAGGCTGGAGGAAAAGGGCTGAAGCCTCCCACCACCACTGGCAGCACCCCCACCTGCACCGGCACTACAACCCGTATGCAGCCTTAGCCACCGCTGGATGGAGTCTAGCCCTGACTCCATGGACTATCATGCAACCTGGTCCCTGCAAATCTCGTGCCTCAGACACCCAGGTGAGGGACTGTGAACTGCCACACCCCAAGTGTTGCATCATTGGGCACAAAGCCCCCTCCAGAACTAGTGGAGATATGCATCTACTCACCCAATCCTTGGCAGGATGAAGCACACTGGGCACCAAGCCCCCTTCAGAACCAGTGGAGATATGCATCCACTCACCCAATCCTTGGCAGGATGAAGCACACTGGGCACAAAGCCCCCTCCAGAACCAGTGGAGAAAGGCATCCACTCACCCAATCCTTGGCAAGATGAAGCACACTGGGCACCAAGCCCCCTCCAGAACCAGTGGAAATATGCATCCACTCACCCAATCCTTGGCAGGATGAATCACACTGGGCACAAAGCCCCCTCCAGAACCAGTGGAGATATGCATCCATTCACCCAATCCTTGGCAGGATGAAGCAGACTGGGCACCAAGCCCCCTCCAGAACCAGTGGAGAAAGGCATCCACCCCTCCAATCCTTGGAAGGATGAAGCACACTGGGCACCAAGCCCCCTCCAGAACCAGTGGAGAAAGGCATCCACTCACCCAATCCTTGGCAGGATGAAGCACATTGGGCACAAAGCCCCCTCCAGAACCAGTGGAGAAAGGCACCCACTAGAGAGACTGTGGCTTTGCACTCCCCAGGACCAAGCAGTGGGAAACCCACCCACTTGAGAGACTGTGGCTTTGCACTCCCCAGGACCAAGCAGTGGGAAACCCACCCACTTGAGAGACTGTGGCTTTGCACTCCCCAGGTCCAAGCAGTGGGCAAACCACCCACTTGAGAGACTTTGACCTTACACTCCCCAGGACCAAGCAGTGGGCAACCCACCCACTTGAGAGACGGGCTGAGGTGCCCCCCCATCCCCATCCCCCTGAGGTGCCTGTGTGTTTTTTGTCCTGATGCTCCTGCAGTGTTCTCTCCGTATTGAGGCAGGAGTCAAGTGTGGGCTTGGCCCATGATTTTTGGCCCAGTGGCCCACTGACATTTTGAATGGACAATGTACCACCTTATGTACATATTGTATATTTTTGTAAATACTGTTTTTCTATTTATCACGTATATCTGCCTATTTCTAATATATCACTGATTTGACTCTATTCCTTTTGTCCTTGCGTTTTTCCAGGGGGTTACGGGGTGTAAATGTAATGTTGATGCATGTTTTTGTGTGTATGGTGTTGTGGATGAGGGTGGGGGTTTTGCGTGTTGTGTGTTGCGTGTGTGTGTCACTCTCTTTTTCCTCCCTCCTCCCCTGTGTACTAGGTGCCATACTCACCGTGGCCGTCGCCGCCGACGTCGTATTCCTGGTAGATGAGGAGGTAGACCAGCATGGGCAGGACCTGCAGCTCGGGCTCCGTGGCATCCTGGTTCTTCGTTTGTGTCGAGCGGTGAGTGGTTTCCCTTCCAAGTCTGTTTCCGCCGTACTTTTGATGGCCTTGGTACTGCCCTGGAAAAGCTCACTGATTGGCGGGTTGTGATGGGGTGGGCGGTACATTGTCTTCCGCCTGTCTGTTGGCGGTTACCGATGTGGTGTTTGTTGCTACCGCCATGGCAGTCAGAGTGTTAAAGTGGCTGTCTGTGTTGGCAGTTTCTGCCGTGGTCGTGATCCCATTATTTTTTACTGCCGGCCTGTTGGCGGTATTACCGCTGCTTTAACACAGACCACCAGAGTTGTAATGAGGGCCTAAATGTTGTCCGGTGGTGCTAAATCCAGCAGTGATATTATTTCGGATCCCATGTGATGCTGAATGGTTCATCTTAGTGGACCTATCTCAAGCATTCTTTTCTGTACCTCTTCATGAGGATAGCCAGTTTCTTTTCTACTTTAAATTCCTTGATCATGTATATTGTAGGTGCAGAATTCTTCAAGCTTTTTCAGAGTCCCCATCCATTTTTGATCAGATACCGAAGAAGAATTTGGAGACATTAGAAATGCCTTTCCAATCGACATTGGTTCAATACATTGATGATTTGTTGGTCGTTTCAAAAACGAAGGAAGCATGTAGGCAAGATACTATTGTCTTAATAAATAATTTGGGGACAAACGGACACAAAGTGTCCCCAGCAAAATTGCATTACTGTCAGAAAGAAGTGAACTATTTGGGTCATCTGACCGAAAAGGAAGTAAGAAAGATTTCCAGAGAAAGAGTCACTGCCATACTGCAGATTAATCACCCTGCTAAACAAAGAGATGTCAGAATGATTTTGGGAATGGTTAGCTTTTGTCGCTAATGGATTCCCAATTTCTCAGTCATTTCCAAACCACTGCAGAAGCTGGCCCACAAAGAGGTTACCAACCCCCTATAGTTAGACCACGCCTGTATGAAAGCCTTTACAGAGTTGAGAGAAAGTCTGTGCAAAGCTCCAGCTTTGGGAATGCCTGACTACACAAAACCATTCATGTTGTTTTATAATGAACGTGATGCATGTTCTCTTTTTGTTTTGACACGGGCACATGGTGGTGTAAACCGCCCCGTAGCATATTTTTCAGGTACTTTGGACTCACTTGCAGCAGCTTTGCCTGGCTGTTTCCGAACTGTGGCAGTGGTTGGATTGAGCCTCACTCAGAGTGAGAGCATTGTGATGGGACATCCCTTAACTGTTTTCGCCCCTCACTCTATTGAAGTTTGCTCACACAGACGAAAACACAGCATCTCACATATGCTAGATTAACCAGATACGAAACTGCAATTTTAGGTTCCCCAAATGTTACTCTGAAAAGATGTACAGTGCTTAACCCAGCAACTTTGCTTCCAAAGGAAAATGCTGAAATTGACAAATTAAAAGACGTCAAACATACATGTCTGGACGTTACTGAATTGTGCGCTAAACTTATACCTGACATTCGAGATACCAAAGTGGAAGAAAATGACTCAATTATTTTTGTTGATGGTTCCTGTTTAAGCGATAACATGGGAACATTAAAAGCAAGATACGCAGAGTGCACAAATTCTGGTATACTAAAGACTTTCTGGCTTCGGGGAGTATATTCTGCACAAGTTGCTGAGTTGGATTTGGAATAGTGCACGATTTTGGACACCTATGGTCACAGAGAGTTTTCATGACCTCTTATGGTTCACCAGTTAGAAATGGTGAAAGAATCCATGATTTGTTTCAAGCTTTACAAATGCCTGCAAAGATTGCTGTGGTGAAATGCAGTGAAATGCAGTGCACACCAAAAATTGTTTCAATGGGAAATGGATATGCAGGTCAAGTCATAAGGTTTTGTGCATTGAATTGTATGTCCTTCAAAGACAAATGGGAACTGTTGAAATTGGAACAAGTTATGCATTGGCCTATTGTTGATAAGTGAAAAGCGCTAAAGAGCATGCAGGAAAGTATTGACAACGAAGAAAAGAAAAATTGGGCTAAAATGAAATGTGTACAAAGAGAAGATAACATTTGGGTGTCAGGAAGGGACAAGTGGTCTTGCCAACTGCTTGTTGACTCAGATGGCTAGATATTATCATGACCGAGCACATGTTGGAAAGGATGCAATGATTCAAACATTCAAGCAGTCATTAGACAGGTTGCCGAAGCAGTTTGCCATTATTGTATCATCTGTCAGCAGATGAATGTGGGTAAAAGAACAGTCGTTAACATGAGCCACATTGGAAGAGATGGAGGTCCATTCGGCAGAATGCAAATGGATTTCATTGAAATGCCTGTGTGTGGAGGATTGAGATACATGCTGGTGATTGTTTGCATTTTTAGTGACTGGATTGAAGCATACCCCACACGTAGGAATGACAGCCTTGCCGTAGCAAAATGATTGCTTAGTGAGCTGACACCACGTTTTGGTTTTCCAGTCTCTTTAGAATCAGATAGAGGAAGTAACTTCATTAGCAAAGTAACTAAATTACTATGTTCAGCCTTAAACATTGAGCAGAAGTTGCACTGTAGCTACTGCCCGGAAGCCTCAGGACTCGTTGAACAAATGAATGGTACCCTGAAGTCACGACTTTCAAAGGTGTGTGCGTCTACGAATCTGAAATAGCCAGATGCACTACTGTTAGTTCTGATGAATGCGAGAAATACACCCAACAGGAAAACTGGACTGTCTCCGCACGAGATCCTCATGGGCAGAGCAATGAAGTTGCCAGCAGTTCCTACAAATCCTCTTGTGAACATAACAGATTATATGGTGTTCGATTACTGCACGGGTCTGGCTGATGTGGTTCGCTCTTTTTCTCAGGTGGAGGCCACAACTGTGCTGCCATCCCAAGATCAGAGTCACAACCTGAGAGCTGGAGACTGGGTTGTGATCCGAAAACACGTGAGGAAGACTTGTTTGGAACCTTGGTGGAAGAGCCCTCATCAAGTACTAGTAGTTACTACTACTGCTGTGAAGTGCGCAGGAGTTCCAAACTGGGTACATGCCAGACACACTTGAAAAGTACCCTGTCCTTTGGACAATGAAGAAGAGTTGTTGAGAGTACCAACAACATCCAGACAAACTCCGGAAGCAGAGAAGGAAACAGGAGAATCAGAAACAGACTCTGAGCAGACAAAGGAGAATCCATATACCTCTGTAAGAGACGAGACGGGGTCTTACAGGAAACTGATGTTGAACCAGTCTCAACTGAGGCAGTAGGAGAGTCTAGACAAAGGGGGGCTCTCCCGGAAGCCAACGATCTCAAAGGGCAGATAGAATAACCCACCGACCCGGTGGGGGGAGTTGAGTTAGATCAGAGTCAAACAGGTCTGACTCCTCCAGGACCACTTGCAGGTACTTCAAGATTCTGGGAAACTGAGAAGGGAAAGAGACATTAAAGATAACCTTTGGAGACTTTTAAATAAACTAATTTAACAAGCTGCTAAACCAATTTTTGACAACAGTTACTGATTTCTGACAAAATCTCTGGAAAAGAAACTGAAAGCTGTAAATAACTGCAAAGAATATTTTTTTGTGGTTTTGCTGCATAGTTAAAATTTTCTTCTACTTTCTGACTCTTTACAGATCATGGATAATAACAACAAGCAGGTTAGGAGCAATAGGTGCTGTAAATATATAGGTACTGGCTTAGCAATTGTATGCACAACAGTATGTTTGCTCTTGATTGTGAGCATGAGCTTTCTTAATGAAGCTGAAACTAATCACACCTCTTCTTTAGAAATTATTACTTACAGAATTAGGCAGGTTTAAGCAGGATGAGAAATATTTGAAATATTTGCACGTAGACAACTCACAAGGAGATCTATCCTCCAATGTTTTCTATTGCTTGCTGTATGAATATGTCGAGACAATGAAAGTGAGAAAAGGTTATGTTTGCATGCAAATTCCTTCATCGGTGCAAGAAGGAATAACTTACCATAGCCTACC
Organism: Pleurodeles waltl; assembly: GCF_031143425.1. NCBI lineage: Eukaryota > Metazoa > Chordata > Amphibia > Caudata > Salamandridae > Pleurodeles > Pleurodeles waltl. The sequence goes on from NC_090443.1 coordinate 334,864,629, forward strand.
ACTGATGTATGGAATCAGTTGCAGTCTTTTATGAACAAGGTTATGTAACCAAGAAAACATTCATTATTTTTACTCAAATCATGATTTAGGCCCTAATTTAGACAATGGCGGTAAATGCTTCCTACCGCTGCAGCGAAGGCCGCCAAAAGACCGTCGCCACAGCTAACATTCGTCTGCCATAATATGACCACAGCTCGATTTCCGCCACAAGAAGGGTGGAAATCCAGCTGTGGCCATGCTGGCGGATGGTGTTAAGGTGGCGCTGCTACCACCAGCAGCGCCACGCCAGTAGACCGCCACCAGCCATATTATGTCAAATAATACGGCCTGGCGGTGTTCTGCTGGCAGGTGCTGTTGGCGGTAGCAGCGCCCGTCCTATCCCCTGCCAGAAGACCCCCTGGATGCAGGTAAGTTGGGTTTCCGACAGGGGATGGGGGTGGGGTGTTTTGTGTTTTGGGGTGTGTGCATGAATGTGTGAGTGTGTGCGTGAAAGTGAATGAGTGTGTAGTGTTGTTTGCGTGTGTGCATGTGTGAGAATTAGTGTATGAATAGAAATGTGAATGCATGTCTGTGTGTCAGTTTGAATGTGTGTACAGATGTATGTGTGAATGAATGGATGCATGCGTGTATCCTGTGTGAGTGAGTGTGTGAATACATGGTGTGTGCCTGTGAGTGTGCGTGTAAGGGGGGGAGCGTGGAAGGAGGGAGGTTGTGGTTTGTCTGGGAGTGTTGGGGGGGGTGGGTAATCCTCCTACCAGTGACAGGGAGGGAATTCCCTGTCACTGTTAGGGCCTACCGCCATGGTTTTTGTGGCGTTACAAATGCCACGAAAACCATGGCGGTAGGAAGGGTCATAATGACGTCGGCTGTACAGTAGCAGCTGCTGGGTTGGAGATTGTTATATCCGGCCCGGCGGCTGCTACCGCCACATTTACACCGACCACTGGGGTCATAATGACCCCCTTAATTTTGTTTTGTTCTCATAATCAAAAACTGGAGTAGCCTAGCTAGGGATAAGAATTAGTGAGAGGCTTCTTTGAACCTACACTAAAATTTTGCACAGCTTACGAGCACAGGAATAACCTCACATGCATGCTTTCACCAGTAGAAAAGAGTTTTCTAGATCAAACTGATGGCAGCAGAAAGGCATTGAAGGAGAAAATAGATAAGGGGTTAGTGAAAGGGACATTCAGAAATGATCATGCATTTAGTGAAACAAAAACACAAGGGAAACTAGTTTGGATGCGCAACATGTAAGAAAACTTTGTATATGCAGACCACAATCCAGAACTGTCACTTTATTTGTGGGAATGAGTGACTGCAGACGCGTTTCTTTTCCAGAGCAAATGAACTTACGCTAATTGGACGAGACCCAGCAATTCCTGGGGTTTACTATATTTGTGGACAAAATGCCTATTACCGTCTTCCAAGAGGATGGTATGACACATGTTATTTGGGAAATGTTTTTCCAAAGATTTATCAACTTGAGAAACTAAACAAGTCATCTGAACTAAATGAATTACACTTTGCTAGACCAAAGAGAGAATCTTATTCTGGCATAATTGGAGATATATTTGGAGCAATTATTCCCTCAGTGGGAGTTATTCTAAATTCTTTGAAGATTCAACTAGTTTTTCTGGAGCCATGGTCTTAATGGACACTGGAATGGCTGGGGTACATTCTATGACTCTTCAGAACCGTCTTGCGCTAGACATCCTGTTAGCAAAGAAGGGCGGAGTCTGTAAAATGCTGAAATCACAACATTGTTGCACATATATTCAAGATAACAGTAGAGAAATTAAAAGCTTTATTAACAATCTGACTAACATTAACTCTGTACTAAAAGAACCTGGGATTTGGGAAAAGGTTGGCAAAGGTTTTACTCCTTGTGGGAAATTGGCTGGGCAAGGCAACCTAGGAAAAAGTGTAATTGGGAAAAAACTACAGTCAATATTGATCATTATCATTTGTCTCATTTGTCTAATGGGAGCTTACAAATTGTACACTATAATTAATAACAAATCTGCATTGATTAGTAAGTAAGAATTTACATGAAGTATTCTTATAAAGAGAAATCAAGTGTTTGGAAAATGTGCCCAACTAGGTGGTAAACATGATGTGTACGACATTAATAAAGAAATAGCAGTTTAGAAATACTATGCACATACAGAATTACATGTAACAGTGGATCCTATTAATGTGTTAATAAAATGTATTGGCTTAATTTACTAGGGATAAAGTAATTATGAAATTATGGGCCTAGTCGACAAGGCCTCATGTTAAGCTTCATGGCATAAAATAAATGTTCGTAAATGTTTTCTGTCTCATACAGAATTTACACTTGTTCTTTGTGCTGACCAAATAGATTTGGAATGTTGCAACGTTAAACTAGTTGATGTCTTGAATTTTCTTGTGAGAACTGTCTGCTGTAATGCGATGTACTAGCTACAGATAGATTTGTATATTTGGTGCGTGAGAAGCTGAAGTTCCCAGGACATGACAATTGCTTCACTGATTTGAGTTATGATCGCAACTAAAAAGTTACCTGACAAAACTCATATTGGGAACGGGAGAAGAGGAGCCAATCTTCGACGTGTGAAAGACTGTCTAATTATATCACAGATTTAAGAATAAATGTTTATTGGTTCTACTGTGAACACCTGATGTTCTGACCAATGATGGCATGAGAAATTACTTTGTGGATTTGACTTATCCCGACAGCACACACCATGACTAGCGCAGTTCCAGATACCCTTTCTTCCTAGCCTTTTAGTCTCAGTGCGTAGTTATTGCTATCATTGATTGTTAATGATTTTGATGATGTTTCCTTAGCTTGATCCCTTAAAGGAGCCAAGTGCTATCTCAAAGTACAGGGAGCCTGCCCAGCACCCTCGAAATTTGCACTGTCTGCAAAGCAGACAGTGCGCATTCCGGGGGTGCTGACAGGGGGCCCCCTGCACTTGTTCTCTGCCAGCCTTTTTAATGTCCGGAAACCGCTGCGAAAAGGCTGGCGGAGAACAAGGTTGTAATCAGCAGGGCTGCACTGAATTCAACGCCGCCCTAGCTGATTGCAACCAACACTGCTGTCACCCCATCGCGATCTAGGATCCTGGTGAAGAGGGCCGTCGGATGGTGGTCCGACCACCACCACGAGTCTTCCAGTCTTGTGACCACCAGCCTCGTAAGGAGTCCCTTATTTTTTTTTTGCAGTTTTGTATTGCGCAGACTGACCCAAAGGTATTGGAATGCTCTGCATGAGCATCAGTTACATTACACAAGGACACATTAATGTTGGTTTTAGGCATGGGGAGATTAAGGGCTTGATTTTGAGTTTGGCGGAGGGGTTACTCCATCATAACAGTGAAAGATGTCCTGACCGCCAAAATATAAATCCCATAGGATATAATGGGATTTATATTTTGATGGAGTAACCCCTCCACTAAGTCATTTGCCCAGAATCACAGGATGTCGAGCTGATGCCAAAATTCAAACCTGTTTCCCAGTTGCAAAGTCCGGAGCTCTGGCTGTAACGCCACATCCTGTCCCCTACAAGTAACATTTAATCAAGTGATCAACTGGATAAAAAAAAACATAAAGCTAGCAAATAATCCAAAAGTGCTTTGTCACTTTTTGAGATCTCAGACAAAATGTCCTCATTTTAGTTATTTAGAGCAGGGAGGACGGTGCAGATGCGACAAGTTGAACATGCTGGGCTGGCAAGAGGGCCATGGAGAGCAGGGGAAAAGGGGACAATGGCAACAAACCAACCATGAAGGACAGGCAAGAGAGGCTGTGGCAATATAACAGACCATTGAGGGCAGAAGGAAGAGGCAGTGGCAGTCCAACCATACATGCCAACAGACCCGATTCAGACAGAAGACTCTTGATGTTTTTAAGCCCCAAAAGGTGTTATGTTATCTGTCTCCTGCTAAAAATCTCTTCTTTCTCAATGTAAGTCTATGGGGAAACTCAATTCCCCAGGTCTTTTTTTCAGTCAGTCAATCAAAACACATGTTTATTTAGACCCTGGCCTTTAAAATAGAGAACTCTTAAAACACCATCATAATTAGGATCATAGGTTAAAATGAACAAGCTCCCAGTAAAACATCATTAAAACCACAATTCATCCCGTCATGTGCAATTCTACTTATCCTAAATCTATGCAAGCATGAAAGTTCACCTACAACTATTATTTCAATGGTAAAAATGAATCTACAGATAATAAAAATCGTCCCCTTTGACATGTTACATCCAGGAATCTCATTTCTACAAATAGATTGCTTTCCCCCATCCTTAATATCATACTTTATAAAAGAGGGTTTTAATAACAACTTTTGTTCTTCTAAGAACCACAAGCAGTCCACCAGGATATGTATTAGATCTCCTTTCCTGTTGAGACCACACTTACAGTTCTCTCTCTATTTAACTGAGTTTCATGTGCCTTAGATATCAGAACTTGGTTCACCCCACAACTAAATCTCAAGAGACTTCAATGCATCTGTACGTTTGGGAGCTTCTCTAGATAGGGGAAGGTCTCATCTCCCACACATGATATCATCAGGTGGGAGACTGATTTCTTATTCTCTAAGCATAGAGTGTCCTCCTCTCTAGAGACCTGTTTTACTATTCTCCTAAGTTCAGTCTTACTCACCCCAATCTGATCGATAACATCTGCGATATTTATTTTTAATTCCCTACAACAATTGAGGATTCTCCCTCTGATTTCTAGGTTAATTCACTCTGTAATATCTCATTTTTACATAACAGAAAAACTTTGGGCATCTTCTCACAATCGTTTTGAGTCCAAAATTGTATTATGTCTGCAAATGCTAAATAAGTCCACCCTGTCAGGCATGTCTCTACTGTAACTGCCTGCACCATTGTAGACAATGGGAGAGAAAGCAGTGTTTTTAAACACCTTCCTTCTTCTTCGGCCCAGCTTTTTTTTTTACCACTGATGCCGACCATCTCAGCACTGTACTGGAAATGTGGTCTTGTTATACCCTCGTAGGCTGCCAACACTGATCACAGGGAGGGCCCCCATAGCGATTATCAAATTTCTTCAACTCCCCCACGCAAGAGAGTGCCCTAGGTTGTGTAGAAGCTAGGTGCTCCTTACAACGTAGTTCATGGGAGAACCACATCCCTAAATATTTATATTTCCTCACTTTCTCTATTTTGACTTTATTCATTAACTACCTCACTTTATCCTCTTCTTCCCTATCAGAAGCACTTCGTCTTTTCCATATTCATTTTTAATTTTTTCCTTTTACAGTAATCTGAAAATACATTCAATTTCCTTTGGAGGCCTATTTCTGTCTGCTCAAAGATTACTAAGAGGTCCACATATAAAAGACAAATGACATACATACCATCCATTCTAGGGCTAAAACTATGTGTTTGGCTGAGTGTTTTAGGGAGGTCGTACAGGTATTGGGAAAATAGAGTCGGAGCCAAAAGTCACCGCTGTCTAAGGCCATTTCTCATGTCGATCCTCTTGGACAGAGACCCATCAAGAACTAGTTCTACCTGGGCCCAGTTATCCCTGTAGAGTTCTTGTAAACTTAACAGCAAATCATTGGAAATACCAATAATTTTTAATACTTCCCATAAGACAGCTAGATCCAGCAAACTGATTGTAGAGCTGAAATCAACAAAGCAGCAGAACAGTCCTCCACACTGCTGCTTTGATTTCCTAGCAATGGCCCATAAACTGAATCAGTCATCAGTCATCGAGTGACCCCCTCTGAAAGACTCCTTCTTCTTGAGGGATGATTGTGTTTGTTTCTGCCCAGTCCTTCAGTATCCCCAAAATTATTTTTGAGAAGAACTTCCCACTTATGTCTAACAGGTTTATTTGTTGATAGTTTCCTGGGTGGGAATTCTTGCCTTTCTTATATATGGGTTTGATTATCGTCCCCTTCCAACTATCCAGAAATCTACCTGTCAGAAGTATTTTCTGGATGAGACCTGGTTATGTTGGTTTTTATTATGACTGCCGGTAAATTATTAGGGCCTGCAGCCCTTGTAAGTTTTAACATTTCCACTGTTCTCTTAATTGTTTGCACTGAAAACCGTTTCTTCCTTTACAAGAACCCTTATTGGGCAATGTATCAGTGTAACATCTTTGTTATAAGTCTCCTCCAAGAATTTACCCAGGCATCTTTTCCCATCGAACCTGTCAATATCCCTTGGGGATTTCCTATAACGCCGTGTACCATACTCCAAAATTTCTTTATATTTTTAGACTTTCTTGTCTCAATCATTACATCCCCATATTTTGTTTTAAATTCCCACTTCTTGCTTTGGAGGAGTAACATGTCCATTTCATTTCTACTAAATCTTGTATATCTTTCAAGCTTCTTTATTTTTTGTTTTGCAAATCTACATTAATTAGCAAATCATCTATTTGTGGATTGTTGCGTGGACCTCTTTATATCCTGTGTTTTATGAAAGGCAGTCAGTTCACTTTTTAAGCATGCAACCACCTCTTCTATTATTACCTCGTACCATGGCAAAATGTCGGGGGTGCCTCTCCAGATATAAGATACCCATATCTGTGTTGAAGGGTCTTCAATAATCTTAGATGCTTCCCAGCGATTCTTGTTCATAAGCGTTTTGGATAGCTGATCTTTAATGGGAGAACCTTTATCTGCCCTGGGACAATTTCCAGATCGAGGATTGTACTTAAGGGGTAATGATCACTCCCATCCATTTGTAATACCTCAAATTTCCTAATTAGATCAAAGGCCCTTACTTGCATGATCACGTAATCTATTGAGCAATTCTGGCTGCCATGCTGGAACGTTTTCCTTTCTGGAATGTCTGCTAACACATGACCATTTAAGCTCACAAGCCCATATGATGTAAGGAAAGTTAACAGGACTACGTCCCTTCCCCTACGTCCACATTTGCCAACAAGCAAGCCCTTTGAATACTAAAAGCAGATAACAAATCCTCGTACCTTTTATCCACCATCTCAGAAAGAAATCTGCGGTTGAAGTCCCCCATTAGAATAAGCAGATGTTGTGGGTACAGCTCACTTAAACTAATCACATCTTCTTTAAACAATTCCATATTGCCTTTATAATTATGAAGACTTCCTGTATCTACATAACTGTTGAGGATAATGAAACTTTTTATTACCCTGACTAACATTTAGCAACTTTATGCCACAGACATGGATCCAGTTACAACGTATCTTAACCTCATATATCCCAGAGGCAATTACAGAGTATACCAATGTTATCTGCCCCCCGAAGGCCTCCCTATTATACTATCTAATGCCTTCTGGTGAACTCCCACAAATCCATCTATCAGCAGGGGTTCACTGCACAGCCATGTCTCCTGGAAACACAAAATTGAGTGCTGCTCTGTTATTTTTCTAACAACCTGCAGGTTATTTAAATTATTTAAGCCATGGGAGTTCCAGGAGAGCAAAGTAATGCAGTGTTACCCATCTCTAATCCACATTGCTTAGGTCAGCCCATTCACCCAGGTCCTCATCAGCACTCAGGCAATCATACCTGTTTTGATAAAAGGTAATGCCCCTCTATCTTTCCCCTTGGAACAAGTTAACATGGAACCTACCTTCCCTTGTTTTCCGTATGTAACTATACGTAGAGTAAACCCCCTGTGGGTCTCAATTAACTTGGTTTGTCTGAAGGCCACCATGGCAATGCAAGTTACCCTGACTTAAGGGCGTATGCTGATCTACATCCATTTCCCTGGAAGACTTTAACTGTGTTTCTGCTTTGAGAAGGGTGTCTCTAATGAATCCTGAGTATAACAGGACTTTTGTTACCTCCTTTCCGTCTCTACTTTCAAAAGAGGGAAGTTGTTTCAAATCAGTGGTAGAGATTGGGTGGAGACTGGGAGAGAAGGAGAATAGCTCAAGAAGCCGGGACCTGTTTAAAGGGTTTAGCTTCCTTTGTCTTTTCCCTGGCCTATCTTCTAGGGCTGGCTGTAGATATACCCAGAGGGAGTATAATCTCCCCCAATCCTCTCTAGATCCTTGGAATATAGAGATATCCAACTTTACATTGTTACCAGGCCTTTTCTCCATCTCTATAGTGAACCTAACCTCTGGAGTAAACAATTTCCATTTTTTCTACCCCCTCTAGGTTTCTTCTTCCTGTTTCCCTCCCTATTAGGTCTCACATTTTGTCACCCCCCCCCCATGATGCCCATCATGCATCTTTAACTCCTCCCATTCCCTACCATCAGACCTAACTTGTTGTATCCTGGGGGGACTTTTTGTCTTTCCTTACAGGGTTTATACATAGATTAGCCAGGTGCGAGGTAGAAAGGCTAACCAGAGCCTGTGTGCGACCTATAGGCCCTCCTTCCCTTGTCTCCATGCCTCTTGCTGTAAGCTGAGAGTATTGTATGACACACTGGGTTTTCCTTTTCCACCCCCTGGCTAACAGCCTCTGGCCCACTTTATTTGTTTCTATGTAGTGTCTTGAACGCATCTGGGTGAAGGTGTAGCCACCATAGTAGCTACCTCTTATTAACATAGGAACTTTAGATACATGTTCTGGGGTTAACCCTTCTGAGGTTGTGTTCACCTCCGAATTCCTAACAGACACCCTCTTTGCAGTCCTAATACCATACCCCTACGTTGATCCGCTGGTGCCTCCCCCCCCCAACGAAGGGCCTTACTAACTGGGGCATGCAACCATTTATCAATTTCAATTCTCAGGCAATAGTCTGCAGGTAAGACTTAGGCATTTTCAATGTACCAATATTCAATACTACTGTCTGAAAAATACCCTGCAGGGTTTTTTGCATCAGGACCATACCATCCAACACTGACAATGAGGAGGATGATCCAATATCCAAACCGGATACTAATGTGGGAGGGAATTCCTGATGCTCCATGTTTATTGGACTTAGTGGACCCCCCTGAAACACTGATCATGGAATCCATGGCATTAAATACTTTAAGATGGTATCCCTTTGTCAACTTCTTTGTCCAAGTCCAGTGGTTCATGACTCCAGTCGATAACCCGGTCTTATTGTCTTGAGAGCCTACTACCCCTGATCCCCCCATTTGCAGGCAAGGTGATGAAGATAATCTGGGTTCACCAGGGGCGAAGCCCTCGGGGTCACATTACCTTGCACCTCTTTCATCCTCCCTATCTCTGAACGGCCAACCATGTCATTTGACTGACGTAGGCTATGCCTTTTTGGGCTCGGTGAACTGGGGGAATTTAGCTGGCCCCTGCTTTCCTTACTTTCTTTGCTCCATGAGTTTATGAGGACTTACTCGGGCCATGATATAAGAGTTCTTTGGAAAATGGATTTTTTGTCTGGTACTCACTGCCTCTTCAGAACAGCTGCCACCACCACAGAACTGCCACAATTTCAAAATTTCAGCATTTAACAGTCCCAATCTGTAGATGTAGCATATATTAGTCCCACATCGTAATTAGAGCAGCCCACCGCACTTGGGTTCCTTATTAACACTTGCCACCACTACTGGTCAGAATAGCAAATACTGGCCTAAAATCACAGGTTCTGCAGGACCACTTGACACCAGGGTAAACTGGGGGCTACAAACAGTACCGCCGCACGCCACGCTGTGCCCCGGTTCCCCGCGGAAGGCTGACGCGGTTACGGCTGCCCACTCCAGAGACTCTCATGGGAAGCTCACACACGGTGTACATGCTTTTTTCCAGCTCACCCACACCCTTCCAAGGGGTTGCTGATCCTGCAATTTCTGCAGACCTTGGGAGCCTCTTCTGATTGCTGCCTTTGCAAACTCTGTCTCTCTGCAGACCAATACTTCTTACTTCCTGCACCTCCACCTTCTTCGCGTAAGGAAAGCGGGGGAAAAGTGTCAACAAGGCCTCCAAATGTAGCCTCCAGAGACCGTAGCCGTGACCTGATGTCCCAATGTCCTGATTTCCATCTGGTTTGATGTGCAATTTAATGTGGTCTGCAATATGCAGTGAGACCTTGATAAAATCCTTGTACTCCTGCCGCTGCTGTTGCAGCATCCACGCCCACGTTCACATAATGTCCTGGGAGTTGTGTGGCAGGCACAAGCACAGTTCTTTCCATACCAGTTCACAATTCAGTGTTCAGATTGTGCTATAACTCCCACCCTGGCCATGTACTGCTAATTACCCCGGATATTACATCACTCATGACATCATCTGTGACATCATTGATACGATCACTGTAAAATTTTCAGTAAAATTATTCATGAGAAAAGTGGGCATGGCGAGTGCGCGAGCTATAGTTACCCTAGAGCACGAGTTATAGTTACTTGAAGTAACTCTAACAGCTGAATTTCTATGGTTTTGTGCATTTAAAATCTGAACCTAACTATAACGTCCCTGTAACCTTTGTTTTTTTTAGTATATATATATATATATATATATATATATATATATATATATATACATATGTGATTTAGAAAACAGCTAATCCATCTTTAAAAATCTATCTAGGTTTGGTATTTATTACTTCTGCTCAAATGTAGAATATTTATAAAGTGAGGAATGTGGATTTAGAGTATCCATCAGGAAGAGCGTTACCAAAGGTAAATAACTTGTTTTAGGTGCTTTCGAAATATGTGTACGATAAATTGCTTACAAATCTTTGGTTCTTAACAGAGGAATTCTTGTGGAAATGTATTGGGGGCTGAATTATATGTTGGCCCCACCATACATAGTGCAGAGCAACCACCACTGCGACCTGGCAGCCCTTTGGCTGCAGGGCCAAGGGCTTCAAATGACAGTGCCACCTGAGGCACCGCTTTTGGAAACCCAGCAATTTCCCTGCATCTACATCACACGTAGAAACAGTGAATTTGGCAGAGAAGGAGTCTCAACACCTGCTCATCTGAAGCTACCTATTTAGTCTTTTTGGCTTTTGGAATGTCATGTCGATGGCTACATTTGGATCCTGCCTTTCTCACGTCCAGAGGTTTGCAGTTCATTTTTCATATTTTTGGAAGGCTGTGATGAAGTGCTTTATGATTGGTGCAGACCACTGTAAAGCCTGCTTAAAGTCAATTCTTAATGAAACTCTCAGTGAAAACTCACCTCCCTCCGCCACACGTCTGTTTCTAATCCTTTGTATTATGTGCAAGCGTTTATGTAGCAGCTGGGAAATATTCAGTCCTGCACACTTTATGTTCAGCTGGTCAGGTATCTAAGAAGGGATAATTGGCCATCACCTAAGAGTAATTATAGAACCTTGTGGTCTACAAAGGCTTTGACATCATTTATCTGCTTAGGAGTTCTTCACCTGGGGTGATAGGGCTTGATTTAGATCTTAGCGAATGGGTTACTCAGTCACAAATGTGACAGTTATTCCATCCATCGTATTATGATTTCCATAGGATATAATGGAATTGTAGTATAGCAGATGGGATATTTGTCAAGTTTGTGACAGAGTAACCCCATCTGCCAACATCTAACTCAGTCTCAAAGGCCCATATTTATAGGAAAATGACGGAGCGCGAAGCTGCACCAAAATTGGCAGCACCATGCTCCGTCATTTTCACAACACGGGGATGTGCCGTATCTAATTGAAGACGGCACAACCCTGATTTGTCCCCTGCACTGGTGCTAAATTTAGCTGTCAGCGCCAACGCAGGCATCCCTGCACCATTGTGCAAGGATGTCTGTGTTGAGGGGAGTGATTGTTTATGTGCAGGAAGGTGTCCCTTCCTGCACATAAACAATCACTAATGGCGATTTGGCACTCCTGTGTGCGTTCCAGAATGCAGCACACACAGAAGGGCCAAAGCGTCATTTTCAAATGTTTGTTTATGTGCAGGAAGGGACACCTTCCTGCACATAAACAATAATGTTTGCCATTTTGCTCTTTCTATACGTGGTGCAGAATGCAGCACACATAGAAAAAGCATAAAACAAGGCGGAATAAAAGTATTCCTCCTCTTTGTACCTTGCTAATGCCACCCCTGGGGTGGCATTCGATTTTAGCAGTGCTTCAGGTTTACGAAAACTCGAAAATCTGAGGCAGCGTCAACATGCAATGGGTGTTGCTGTGACATTCCCACAGCAACACCCATTGCATTCCCCTTCCACGCAAAGAGCTGCATGTGAAGGAGAAATATTTACAAGGTGGCGTTAAGCCATAAAAGGAGGCTTAACTCCACCTTGTAAATACGGCGCAGGGCATAGCACCACCGGAGCGTTAGGAAAAGTGACACTCCGGTGTGCTAGGAGCTCATAAATATGCCCCATAGTCTTTCATCTTACTTCTGTATCCCCCTCCAAGCCCTAAGCGCTGTAAGACTAACCTCAATGGCATTACTTTACAAAAACATTAAAATATAACAAAAACAAAGAATCTGTGTGAATGAGGGTGTAAATGAGTCAAACATTAGGAAGTTTTTCTTTCGTGCTGGAAGAGATGTGGGATGTGGGACACTGGGTCTGAAATACTGGCGATAAATGTTGACATACAGTCCACCCTTGGTATATGGAGAGTGTCAATGGCATAATTATGGTACTGGAATACTGGAATCTTTGGCATATAGGCTTAGCCATAACAAACTGCCGACAGTAGCACACTGAAGGTCATTTGTAACATATGGGAAACTCTCAGGGCAAATTTTGTAAAAACAATTGTGTATACTTCTGGCAAGTACTTTGCCCCACTACGTTCAAAGATCACCAGCTGCCACTGTTCTATTATTATAATTAGTATTAGATTCAAGATTCCAGTAGCATAGCAAGAATGCCATGGTCCCTGGTACAACTAAGGAAAATGACCACTTTGACTACTGTTGAGGGTAGTAAAATTCAGCAATTATCAAGGTTGATGGGATCCCTCTGGACCCTGGTCCACTGCACCTTCTGCGCCAGTGGTATATATATATATATATATATATATATATATATATATATATATATATATATGCTCATGCCAGATTCAGAGACTTGTAAGCTTTAAATGGTATCCTAAATAGTGTTGTAAATAAGTGACAGATTAGGCCTTCGTGACTTTTCAACAGAGGGTTTAACACCTAATTCTGAAATATCAAACTCAACGTAAGTGCAGCTTTGAAACAGAGCTTAAGCTAAGACTGGGGTACCCAGAAAATACAACATTTAGATACATGGGAGAGACACTGATAACTCAAGCCTGGCTCCAAACAGGTCCCTGGCTGTGGCTCAGCCTGGGATCCTCTAAGACCCTGGTGCCAAATATTAGTTGATCCAAGCCGAGCTGTCACTGTATTCTCCAGCTCATGGCACGAGTCAGAGAGGGAGGAAAGAGCGATTGGAGAGGAAGAAGCAGGACAAGTGAAAGGAGGAGGAACAGGGCAGAGTAAAGAGGACATTCACTAGAAATAAAAGGGCAGAGAGGGTGGGACAGGTAACGAAAGAGGATGTGTAGGAAAGAAACCCATGGAAGAGGGATGGAACTACATCAAACTGATGTGAAAAGCTGGTTTAGCTGAGGAAGAGTCAGTATGGGGACCTGTGACTGAATATGAATGCTGGCGCTACTGGCTTATGAGTGGCTCAAGCTTGTCACGTATACCAGTAATTTATTGGCTCGGCTCCTGCTATGGCTGTTAGACCAGACATCTATGTGAATTACTGTGTGCACACTGCATCCTAATTATTGCTGATTTTAAAAGCCATCCTGAGGTCAGGGCTCTGTTTTTCCGGCTTGCATTAATGTCTATGGGATCCTTTCCATTCCACTGACTGTAAAAAGGACTGATAAACTAAGACCCACCATTCTCTGTCACAGTCCTGTCCTTGTTCCCCTGTCAAGCTTTCCCTCTGTCTTCCAATTGAGATTCTTGTTTCCATGTGCTATCCCACCTTGAGTCCTTCACTATTGTTTGCCTATGCCACTGCCATACTTCTTGTGCCTCTCTGCCTTTTCATTTTTCCACCCTTCCCTATTACCGGTGCTTCGATTTTATTTCAATTTCCATTTTATTTTTTCTTACCCCTTACATCATCATCTACCTTCTGTATCCCCCTCCCGGTTTCTGATACATGTCACACCGTACTCCCATCATGTCCATTCACCAGCAGGCCTCAGACTGTTGGGTACATCACATTCTGTGTGGCAGGTGAGCACAAGTCAAACATTGTAGGTCGAATCTGGTCATGTAGACAATTAGCTAAAGATTCCCCTTCTCCCCCATTAAAATACTTCCTTAAACAGCTGGTGTGCGCAGGAGAAAGGAGGCAGTCCAATACCCTTCAGTCCTATGGTGAGCAACTCAGCCCATTTTTTGTTACTTCGACATGTGGCAGAAGCAGGTAAATTGTACCGGCGGTTGCAAGTGTTGGGCAGTGGCACTTATTTCTGGAGAAAATATATATTATTCTATCATAAGACTGGCCCAGAACAAGAGGTGAATGGCAGAAAAGGGAACAAGAGGGAGAGGAGAAAGACAGGAGAACCGTGACAAATGGAGAAAGCAGGGATGAAAAGTACTTCCAAAAATATGATAGGGAGAAAGGAAGTGTGGGTTGTGGAACAAAGGGGTGTGATTAGACTGAATTGGTATCTAAAATACCCAGCTCTTGGTAGCACAGGTGACAGATGCTTAAGACAAATCCTGGACTCCAGCACTTATTTTTAGGTTGAGTGCGCAAGCACTTCTGACCTGCTGTAAGTATTGTGGGCTTTTAACCACGCCCATCTCACAGCTATCACTTTCACTCGTTCGTGGGCTTGCCTTTCAAAAACCCATTGATGTCATTGGGAAAAGCTTCATGTTTGTCCCGACTTGAGGCTGCATTGTTACCGCCTTGGGTACAAGGATAATTACACGATTGCCTAAATGCTTTACTGTGAGCGGGCTACTTTTTTATTTATTTTGTCTCTCCCTTTCATGCTCCATGGCGCTTTCAAGTCTTACATAGTGCAAACTCAATCAGCAGTATTGGAGCAATTTGTATGACTACTGGTTACTTCACCTTATTTATCCTTCATGCTCCATGGCGCTCTCAAATCATACACATCGCAAACTCAATCAGCAGGTTTGGAGTGATTTGCATGACTACCAGTTACTTTACATTGTTTCATCTCCCTTTACTCCATGGCGGCCCTGCCGTCTTTCACGTTTTACATAGCACAAACTCGATTGCACTCGATGTCCCAAACAGATGGCAGTTTCTCCATGCCAGGGACATGTGTTACAAGGTTCCTTACACAGCACGGCCAGGAAGTCTGCGGCAGTCAGGATGTATTTTTTTTAAAACTCGACATCCATTTCTCCGCAACGTCTGCATGCCTTTTCCTTAAACCTGAACAATGCCACACCCCAATAGCTTTGTCCTAAGTTCTGTGCTGTGCACTCCTTGATCCTCGCAGACCTTCTCCCAAGACCTAGGCCATTAGTTACTTAGACAAGATGCCTGCTGTCCTAGTGGAAAGCTTTTGCTAAAAAGCCACATGCTGCCTTTCTTGTGAAGACGGAACATCTCTGCATTCACCCTGCCTGGTGCCCCGCCTCTTTCCCAAAGCACTGTCATGCAATTACAAAGATGGGGTTCACTCTAGGCTATGGACCCTAGATTGGTACTCAGCCCAGAGGCATTTTATTTCTTTACCCCATACAAGTTACGTACGGGTGACGGGTAATCCCACGAACAGTGGCTCAGTGCTTCCGGACTCATTACTACACAAAACAAATTCATGCCATGTTGCCTGGATTTAAGCAGCATGTTCTTCAGACATCTAGTGCCCGAGAGACTCCCCGCAGGCGTGTTACAGTGCAGGGCCAGCCAGCTTCCTCCGCACTCTGTAGTGGAGTCCAGATGTAACACCCAGTTTCTGTGATGGGGATTTATGTTTATATGTGCAGAGGTGCAGAAAAGCTTGGCGTGGTCGAAAGGGTCACAGTTTGGGGTCTGTGTGTTGGGAAAGCTGCAGGAATGTATTGTTTTCTGTTCATTACTTAGTTTCCAGTGCCACCTGCTGCTTATCTGGGATGTAGTAGTTTCAAGTAGAATCCATCCAATCCTGCGTGCAGACATTTGTTGGCACAGATGGCTGCTAAACCATCCCACAGATAAGTCTACCAATGATAAACACATAGTTGCACCCCTCCCACTCCCTGGTCTGTCTGCTCTTCATATCTGATATTGTGCTTCTTCACCAACAGCAAGTATACATGCAGTTGGTATTGGCCTGCCTTGATGCTTTGGCAGCCAAATAAACAGGCTAGCGTGCTTGTCACCTTTTCAAATTTTAAGTTCTTGTGGGGGTAAATGGCTTAATATAATTTGATCACCCATGTTTGTGGGGGCGCTGAATGTTGCTTTCTGTGTTTTTAGGTCGAGTGAGCAAGTGCATTTGTCCTGTAGTTAGTATTGTGGGTTTTTAATCATGCCCATCTCACTCCCATCACTGTCACTCGTTCATGGGCTTGCCTTTAAAAAATCCCTTTCCAATGTCATTGAGGCAGCTTTGTTACCGGCTTGGGGACCGACCCTGTTACATGGATAATTAAACATTGGTATAAGAAATAGGAAGGACTAATAAGGAAAAAAGCGCTCCCGACATTCCCTTCTAGTAGTGAAGAAAACCAAATCAAGGTACGGTTCTCCCAGCCTAGGAGGATCCTCCCCTTCCTCCCAAAAAATTTAACACAGTATAATACAGAGACCAAGGCACACGTAATATAACAGATAGTTCAAAAGCTGTATGCGTAACTAAAGCGTTAAACACTCAATGATCCCATTAAAATAAGACCATCAAATAAGGAATTCCCAAAAGGTCATTTTAGGTGTAATATTTTCACCTCCACTATCTGGCAGTGTAACCCCAAGTACCGGAGCCGAAATATCTGGGCTCCAAACAAACATAATGGCGACATATCCAGATAGTGGAGGTGAAAATATTACACCTTTTTGACGCATATGGACCCATATATATATAATGATCAACGTTTGAGCCTTTTTCTCATTTGGTCACAATCTTCGGGAAATCCATTTTTCCTATGATAGAACTATATAGCCTTGAAAAAGTCACAGGGATTACTCACTCCCAAGACGAAACACGTGTTGGCTGAGCTGGTTCCCGATACATTAAAGATGAATTTTTCACCTAAAAAGAAATTTTTGGAATTCCTTATTTGATGGTCTTATTTTAATGGGATCATTGAGTGTTTAACGCTTTAGTTACGCATACAGCTTTCGAACTATCTGTTATATTACGTGTGCCTTGGTCTCTGTATTATAATTAAACATTGTCCGATATGCTTTACTGTGAGTGGACCACTTTTTAAAATGTATTTTGTCTCTCCCCTTCGCGCTGCATGGCACTTTCTAGTCTTGCACAACGCAAACTCAATTGGCAGTATTGGAGCGTTAGCATGACAACCTCTTACTTCACATTGTTTATCCTTTGCCCTTCATGGCGCCTTCGAGTCTTATACAGTGCAAACTTTATCAGCAGTATTGGAGCGATTTGCATGACCACCAGTTACTTCACATTGTTTTGTCTCTCCTTTGCTCCATGGCGGCCATGGCACTTTCAAGTTCTACATAGCGTGAAGTTGATTCCACTAGATGTCCCAAACAGATGGCAGTTTCTCCATGTCAGGGACATGTGTTAAAAGGCTCTTTTTGCCATCGCACCACCATATGCAAGAGCTGAGCTGCTCCCATCTACCTTAACATTGTGCGAACATCATGTTAATGTTTTGAGATGACATTTAAATGTGCTTAGTTTAACATTTGTTTACAGCGAATCATGGATTTCAGACAGGTTATTTTACTGCCATCATGGAAGTCGGATAAATTGCTCTGCTGACAACCTGCATTCTACATAAAACAAAATGTCAATTTTTATATCAAATCAAGCCAAGGGGTTATAAAATGGTTATCAAATGGTTACCAACGTAAAGCGAATGAATGTGAAAGCATCAGAATTGTTATGCCTCTGCAAATGTTACTATCCTTCTTTCCTTGGGGGGGGGGCAAATAATAATATAAATAAATATAATAAAAAATGGCAACATTCTAATTTTTTGCTGCAGATAGAGGAAAAGGTAAAGTGAAGTGCTTTAGTTCTATGCAGGCCCACTTGAATTATGTGGCAGAGAGAACTAAATTATGTGGCAGGGTTCACCAAATTATTGTGGCAAGAAAAGTCCAGTTATGCATTTACAACGCTAATAGCTGTAACTGAAAGAAATGCGAAACCTATTGCATTGCAAATGCTTGTTTTAGTTAACCATGGGGCATCAGCGATTATTTCAGAGCAGTGTCATTAGGGTTAATGTTTGTATCCAGTGATGTTCCTCCGCACCGCCTATCCTGTCTCCCCCCCGCCCTTCCACATTCAGTGACTCTCTACACATAATGAGCCTCAGATGAAACCACAAACATCAGTTCATAATTTTCATTGTCTGCTCCTTTTGGTCAGTCCTCCCAGTGTACCTACCATGTGCAGGCCTTGAAATGTGTGTGGACTTTTTTCAAATCAGCCATTGGGCAGCCAATTGGTTTCTTTTAGTAGTGTTAACGACATGCACATTTTCAACTATACATTGTTCATTTATAATTAGCTTTACTTCCCAAGTAAAGGCTCACCTAGCCCAATTAGAAGTCCCTGTAACAATTCTTCTTCCTTTTTGATGATAACAGAAACTGAGGTTGCACTCGACAAATCAAAAATAAACACCCCTTTAGTCAGAAATGTGAAGATAATTATGGTTGCTGCATTTTAATAAGTTTTATGCTTTTAAAAATCCTTTACTTGCGAGTATCTGTCAGATTTATGCACAAGGTCTTTAGTTTTATCAGTGTTGCACATCATGGTCAACAAGACATGCTGCTCGGATAAAAAGTGAACAGATAATGAACAAGTCCGAGCAAGGGTCCATCCCCACTTCCTTAAATCCATGCCTCTTTCTGACTGCAGCATACCTCTGATGTGTGTTACTGCCTGTCCTCCGACTTCCCGGGCAGGCAGTGGCCAAATGCTGCAGCTAAAGGAAAAGGCAACTCCCACGCCTGCAGCACAAGGCTTCACTGAAGATACCCACTGACGTGCAGTTTATAAGAGCCAATGACAAGATTTATATTTTTTTTATAATAGGAAGCATGGGAACAACAAAAACAAGCATGGATGGTAAAAAATGCTTGTTGTTTCCGTTTTTCATAAGTTAGTTCACTGCACTTTATAAATATTGCAACAAATTACTGAATCTCAAAATCGCATTATGCTAGAGGGGCTGTTTGTGCAACAAGACATTGATTGGGTTTGCACCAATACATAACTCTGAATACGCCAAAAAAAACAAGTTTGTGTGGGATCGCATAGAGGTCAAAAAGATACATATGTTTAAACAACGCAACCCTTAGCTATACGAGTGACAGGGCTAAGGACTGATTGCTATAACACTGTTAAAGTTTGTTTGCAGCTATATTGTTCCATGGAATCTCCCTGATTAACGTGGTATGCAAGGATTTTGGTGTTGGTCACTTTTTCTCGGGGTAGAATATTTGCACTCCTTGCTACATCCTCATAGAAGGGTTTCTAATACGTTTTGTTATCTATAATTTTGTACATATTTGTAATTCAAAAATATGTACACATAAAAAGATACAAGGACATTGGGTTAGCCCATTTCAACCACTGGTCTTCTTGAGTGTTATTCACATTCTGGGCCTCATTTACGAGGCCCTTGTGTCACCGGAGTGACACTTTTAGCAACGCTCCAGTGGCACAATGCCCTGCACCATATTTACAAGGCAGCGTTGAGCCACTTTTAGTGATTTAACGCCGCCTTGTAAATACGGCCCTTTACTTGCATCACTAAGCGTGAAAGGGGCATGCAATCAATGTTGCTGTGGGCATTCCACCGCAACACCATTTGCATTTTGATGCTGCCCCAGATTAACGATAAATCATAAACCTGAGGCAGCGCCAAAAATGAACGCCACCTCAGTGGTGGAGTTAGCATAGCGCAACAAGGAGAAATGCTTTTATTTCTCCTCATTTTTGCTTTTTCTATGTGTGCTGCATCCTGGTGCAAGGGTGCCTGTGTTGGTGCTAGGCAGCTAAATTTATCCCCAGTGCTAGGGAAAACAAATGTGCACCGTATTGTCTTACATATTGTGCACCCCTGAGTTTCTGAAGTGACTCAGCACGGCACTAACAAATTTGGTTCAGCACCGCACTGCGCCACTTTGTAGTAAATAAGGCCCTCTGTTTCCAACCGTAGCCACATACAGCATTGTCCAATGGGTCATCCTACTTCAGCCATTGGCACTGTTGAAATTTGAGTTTAAACTAGTGGCCTGGAATGCCATTGCTGGTTTACTAGTCCCATAGATTTCGACTTTCTAATTTTGTAGGTTCCCTTTTATTAATGTCCTCTCTTTTTTAGGTCTCACCTGCAGACAGTGCACATGAGCTATTGCTTGCGACGATCTATTGTCTCAAAAAAATAAAAAAGCTCTAAAAAGGGCTTTTAACTTGCCCATTACTTACCAATGGTTGGCTTTTTCATCATTCTCATTTCCTTGCTTTTCATTGGTCAACGGTGTGTAGATTTCACTTCCTCTTCATGTTTTTGTCCCTTCAATTGAATATAGACCGAAGATTGATTAATGTCTTCATTGGTGTCCAGTGGTGGGCAGTGCAGGTCCTCCTGCGGCCCATGTACTTGTTCTCTGCCGGCCTTTTCATGGCAGCTGAACCACCATGAAAAAGCTGGCGGAGGAATTGATTGCAATCAGCATGGTGGCGCTGACTTCAACTCCGCTGTGGATGATTACAACCACGACCGTCGTCATCTTGGTATCAGAGATCCTGGCGGAGACGGCGGTCTGTTGGCGGTCTGACTGTCAATCTTTGTAATATGGCAGTCAGACCACCACAGCCGGAACATCTGATCTCCACAGTGAGTCTGACAGTCTTCGGGCCAGATCATAATCTGGCCCTATGTCTCTTACGAGTTTGTTGTTTTTGTAATAACCTTTCTATATTGACATTGCTACCTCTCAGCCCCCGCGAGTGAATGACAATGCAACAAGGCCTCACTCGTCCTCGTATTACTGTGAGATACAGGAGAGGGGAAAACAATCAAGAAACTCTGCCTTCGGGCGCTAATTGTAGCTGATGCTGAAATCGATAGACCTTCATTTTCTTGGCTGCAGAAAAAAGCATCTAAAGCATTCAACGATCCGGTACTTCTTCTTTGGGGTTCCTTGGTGCTGTGCATTCCCGCCATCTTCTGATGAGTCCATAAACTGTGGTTTTGTTTATTTTAAACGAGATTCATCCCCCATGGAGAAATAATCGCTATAATTCTTTAGTGCTATGATTTATCAAGCTGTTCCCTCCTGAAATTAAGCACAGCAGCAAACGGTGACATGAATATATAACCTGTAAAGGGGTCACTGATTAACTTCAACGTTACTTGTACATTTATCAGCCATGCAAATTCTTCTGCGAGCTTCAGATTCCATTGTTTACCTTAAAAGGCATCTGAATGCACACCAATGCATACATTAATTGTATACAGCAGACTTTCCAAACAAGTATATTACTATGGCAGGTGCCTATATGTGCCCTGTGATGGACAAACATATCATTTCAGGAAGAGCGTAAATCTCCCTCACCTGACTGCTCCTTTGAATACTGGGATTTGTAGTTGTATTTTAAAATGGAATAAAGAAGACTAAAAGTCATAGAATTCACAGACAAAAACGTGAACTGGAGCAGCAGATCACGCATGGACCTCGGAAACTTGGCAGGGCTGTTTATAAGCAACACCACTTTGCATTGTGGTACTTGTAATCTCAGTCCTGAAACCACTAACGAATGGAATGAAATTGACAAAAACAGCAGCACTAACTGATGGGGCAGATATGACTAGGGACCATGAAGCATCTGTTCAGAGGGATGTGTATTGTAGTGCTTTAACACATGCAGTCCTAATTTAAGCAAGGAATGCCTTAAAGGTATTTATTTGCAGACTGATCTTGGCATGATTATTCCTGGGGCAACGGTTAAATAAATACTTGAAAAAAGCTTGCGAAACTCGTCCACGTCCATGAGCCTCAAAACTGTACATTTTTTAAATCTAGCATGCATGTGCAGTTTGTAAATGTGCTTATGTAAAACGTCACTGTGCTATGCAACACTGTGACCCTTTCTCTCCCCATCCCATCTTTAGTTGTATATTTATCTTTGGTGCGGACCCCATACAAACAGTGCTGTTCCATTTATGTACAGAGCGACTTGATTGAGGTATTCCAGATACAGTGAACATGGTCTGTGTGAAAAAAAAGCGAGCCCTCGAGGAGCTACACTCGAACAATGCCAAATACGTGAAACAAAATCAGTATGGTAAAGTGCAACAGCAGAGCACCAGTACAACAATACATGCATCGGCATTATTTTTTTACTTCTTATTTTTTGCATATCTGTGAGAATTTGACATTAGGTCCTTTTCCACAACCAAACGTCAGGTCTTGATGCATAGCAACGTGGGCCACACCCTCCCTCCAAGTAACAACAAGCTTTGGCAGAGTTATTAAGCCTCGCTTGTGTGAGAGCTATTGGCTTTGTCAAGGTGTTTTAGCCTTGTTGCACAGCAGTGCAGCTGCTGTGCATCATGACAGAAAGGGAAGAAAAAAAAAGCACTATGATGCAGTCAGTTCTGGCAGCATCATAACATTTTTTATTTACTTTGAGTCGTGCTACACAGCAGCCCCACTTTTGTACAACATGCTAAACACAGCGTTGACAAAGCCAATAGCTCAGGCGTGGGCGCGACCTATTGGCTTTGCCAATGCTTGTTTTTGTTGGAGGGCACTATGTCGTTTCCCAGAAAGTGCTACATGGCTGCCCCTTTCATCTGCAATGAACTGCATCCAGCCAAGCCACTGCTTCTAAATCGTCAGAAATAGGAGAGTATCATTGTTTTAGAAGATGGTGAACACATCACTTCTAAATGCGGCGATCATGACGGAACATTTGAACAGTGATACACTATGCACACTATCGTTTCAAAAGGGCCACTCACTGCTCTGTCTAATTTTGTACTTATTTTTCATTGCAGGCGTGTACCCACCACATTTAGGTAGCAGCCCGTTTTCCTTTTTCTTCTTTTATCTTGCATTTGCTTGTTAAATTACTGCAAGGTTTGTTGCTAATGGATGAGTGGATGAATGCAAGAATGAGTCAGTGGGTGGACGAATGGATGCATGTGTAAAAGGATGAGTGGCCTCTTGCATCTATTGTTAGTTAATGAGTGCCTTAACTTACTAGCGACTGAACTTTGAGGCAGGCTCCAGCCCTTCAGGGGCTCCTTTCAGCACAAGACCAATGAATGTTTGTGAGACGAGATCCTCGGAGGTCCCACATCTCGCTTTGCAGCGGTGGTTGTGGTTGGGAGGCTCTTTTAATTACTCCCCTGCTGTGCATCTGCACTGATGTGTAAATTGAAGTGTGCCCCCTTGTGCGTTTATATGTGTGTTTGTGTGTAGACATGCGCATCAGTGTTTGTGCGTGTTGGAGCAGATATGCTAATATGAGAATATTCTAATGATTTGCGTATACATACTAATGAGAAATAATGACAAATGAAACTAATAATTGAAAATAACGTGTAATGAGTAAAATGTGCCCACGGGGAGTGGTCACCATGTGTGTTAAAAGTACTAAAATAATGTGAAAAATGTATTAATATGTCATAATTGCTGATATATTCTATGTTTTATGATGCTTCTTATCCTTAACTTAGCCGTACTAGAGGCCTGGTCGGCGCTGGGCCTTGCTTGCTTAAGCGTGGGACGCGATGAGCTGCAGAGGACTGGAACTGAAGAAAAGGACCTTGAACTGTACAGAGTCCAAATGAACTCTGCTGTAATTTTCTGCAATGTACCAGCGGATAGGAGACGATCAGAACAAATTGATACAATTATGTGTAAAGTAGGCTAAATGGACTTTCCCAGGACTCGAACAATGGAACCACTGACTAAGAGACTGTGGGCAACAATTTTGTTACCTGAAGGGCGGATGATGTTCTCATCGACAGAAGGACCAATCATATTAAGGGAACTTGATGCTTGAACCGACGCAAACAAGTGGTAAACAAAACTATAGGTTAGAATCATGACCCCAGATAAGGTTGACCAATTAGCAAATTGTGGGACGGACTGAGAGACCCTTGTTAGACTTTTCATCCTTGGTGTGGTCTCCCTTAACTTTTTGCCTCTGTTCCCCAGGTTGTTGATGTGTGCTGGACTCTGATTTTACTGTTTTTGTTACTCTGGGCACTTTACCACTGCTAACCAGTGATAAAGTGCAAGTACTCCTGTTTAAAATGTGTACGTAATTGGTTCTCCATGACTGGCATATTTGTTTTACTGTTAAGTCCCTAGTAAAGTGCACTAGAGGTGCCCAGGGCCTGTAAATCAAATGTTACTAGTGGGCCTGCAGCACTGGTTGTGCTACCCACACAAGTAACCCTGTAATCATGTCTCAGACCTGCCACTGCAGTGTCTGTAAGTGTATTTTTACACTGTAAATTCGACTTGGCAAGTGTACCCACTTGCCAGGCCTAAACCTTCCCTTTTCTTACATGTAAGGCACCCCTAAGGTAGGCCCTAGGTAGCCCCAAGGGCAGGGTGCAGTGTATGGATAAGGTAGGACATATAGTAACGTGGTTTATATGTCCTGACAGTGAAATACTGCCAATTTCGGTTTTCACTGTTGCAAGGCCTGTCTCTCTCATAGGATAATATGGGGGCTACCTTTAAATATGATTAAAGTGTAGATTCCCCTAGAGAGTAGATGGACATGTGGAGTTTGGGGTCCCTGAACTCACAATTAAAAAAATACATCTTTTAGTAAAGTTGATTTTAAGATTGTGCGTTTGAAAATGCCACTTTTAGAAAGTGAGCATTTTCTTACTTAAACCATTATGTGACTCTGCCTTGTTTGTGGATTCCCTGTCTGGGTCAGTTTGACAGTTGGGTTGTTTTTCACCTCGCACTAGACAGTGACACAAAGGGGGCTGGGGTGTAACCTGCATTTCCTGATTAGCCATCTCTGCTAGGAGGGAGGGGTGGAGTGGTCACTCTCATCTGAAAGGACTGTGCCTGCCTCTGACAATGCCGGCTCCAACCCCCTGGTGTGTTTCTGTGGCCTTGCCTGGGCAAGGCAGGATTTCACAAGTAGGTGTGAGTCCCCTTTGAAGGAAGGTGACTTCAAAGACTAAAATGGGTATAAGAAGGGCACCCAAACCTACAGACTTTAGAAACACTTCTGGAACCAAGAGGAACCTCTGCCTGGAGAAGAGCTGATAGCTGAGGAAGAAGTGCTGCCCTGCCTGTGACTGTGCTTTGTGGAGCTTTCCTGCAGTGCTGCTTCTGTCAGAGTAAGAGGGCAAAGACTGGACTTTGTGTGCCTTCCATCTATTGAAGAAATCTCCAAGGGCTTGATTTAGAGCTTGCCTCCTGTTGTTTGAAGTCTCAGGGACAGCAAAGACTTCTCTCTGCCAGCACCTGGAGTCTCTGGAGAGACTCCTGCTCTGACAAGTGGTGCCCTATCCAAGCGGGTGGAAATCCAAGGAAATCGACTTCGGACGACTCCGGACCGACGCCGTTGCTGAATCCGGTGACGCCGCCTGCACCCGACGCGTGACCTTCGTTGGAACGCGATGCTCTTCGCAGGCCCGACGGCGCTGCAGCTCCGCGACTCCGTGGAAGTCGCCGCACCACGTCGTGACCGACGCCACTCGAAGTGCGTGGATTCGACGTTTCGCACAGACGCCGCGATCCCCGACTTCGCGCATCGGCTTGTTTTCACTCTTCACCAAAGGTACTGTACTTGGGGGTCCACACGACTCCGTGTCCGGCGCTGCTGGTGTCGGCTTGTCGGGAACGACTCCGTCAGGACGCCGTGTTAACATCTCATCGAAGCATTTTTGTTTCTAAGCGCTATTTTTGAGTTTAATCTTTAAAAATTCATAACTTGACTTGTGTATGTCGGATTTTTGTCGTTTTGGTCTTGTTTTGTTTAGATAAATATTTCCTATTTGTCTAAACCGGTGTTGTGTCACTTTGTAGTGTTTTCATGAAGTTACTGTGTGTGTTGGTACAAATACTTTACACCTAGCGCTCTGAAGTTAAGCCTACTGCTCTGCCAAGCTACCAAGGGGGTAAGCAGGGGTTAGCTGAGGGTGATTCTCTTTTACCCTGACTAGAGTGAGGGTCCTTGCTTGAACAGGGGGTAACCTGACTGTCAACCAAAGACCCCATTTCTAACATTGGTGATCAGCGGTTGGGATTTGGACTTGTATTTGTACTTGACATACAGTAATTAAGTGTACACTACTGTTTGAGTTCAGACCACTACGTGACCACATACTGCTTGTCTTGAGATTTTTGCTTTTTCTCTTTTTATGGATTTTTCCCTACGTCCACTTCCTTTTTTTTGCTGATCCTTGATTGACTTTGAACTTCATTTGGGAACTTGTTTCTGCATTTGGAACTTTGCACTCTTTTTACCTTTCATCATGTCTCTACTTGGAGATGCATCAGTTGGAGGTGACTTTGACCTTGAGAAATTGGAGAGTTATACCAAAGCTCAGTTGAAGCAGTTCTGTAAAAGTTTTGACTGTCCCATTAAGAGCTCATCCAGGAAGGAGGAGCTGCAAAAGGCGCTGAGGGCCTGGGCGACAGCCAAGAGCACTGAAGGGCACACAGAGGATTAGGGAGATGAGGAGGATGAGGAAGAGTGTTCAGTACACAATGGTATTGTGGGTGGGCCTGTTATGTCTAGGGAGAAGGTCTCCAGGGCAGGTAGCAGTGTCTCATCCAAGGGTCTGACATCTGAGGAGTTGCAGGACAGACAGGCAGAGAGGGCATACCAATTGGAGCTGCAGAAGCTCAATCTGGAGAAAGAAAGAGATGAGAGAAGAGCAGTCCTTGAGGAAAGGAAGATGCAGCTGGCTCATGAGCTTAACTTAAAGGAGTTAGATCAGAGGAGCCAGTCCAGTAGGGATGGTGGCAGCAATCCTACAGTGCAGCCGGAGAGAAGGGAACACATCCCAAAAGACCTTGTGAGGGATTATAAGAGGGAGGATGATATCTACTTGTGGTTCAAGGGTTATGAGTCAGCTCTCCCCATGAACCTGGTCCCTGAAGCTCATTGGGGGGCAGCCCTGTGGAAGCATTTTGAGGCAGAGGGGAGGGACACACTGACGGCCTTAGGGGATGCTCAGAGTCTCACCTACCCTGTCATGAAGGAGGCCTTACTCACCAGGGATGGTCTCACCCCTGAGCAGTACAAGGAGAAGTTTAGATCCTACAAGAGAAAGGAATACCAAACATGGTTGGAATGTGTTGATTCTTTTTGCAGGTCACTGGATGGTTGGGTGAAGGGCAGTAAGGTAAACACGTATGAGGGGCTTTACAATTTAATTGGTTGGGAGCACTTGTACAGTTTATATTTTCCAGAGCTGCACCAGCACCTCATTGACAGCAAGCTGACTGACCCCTGGAAGCTTGCGCAGGAAGCGGACCGCTGGGAGAGCACCAGGGTCCAAAAGAGGTATGGGGGAGACCACGCCAAGGGTGGGCAGGGTCCCTCTCAGAAGAAAGGGGGGGGTAAGGGCAAACAGGGGGAGTTCTCTAAAGGGCCCCAAACTGATTCCCAGGGTAAGGATTCCCAATCCCCCAGTGAAAAGAAGCCATGGTTGTCCAAAGGGAAGTCAGTGGCAGGTGGTCCCCCACGTAAGTGCTATGCATGTGACCAGGTGGGTCATGTGAGGGGGGACCCCAAATGCCCCAAAAGTACACCGGCACCCACTGGTGCACCGTCCCAGGGTTTGGCCAGTGTCGCACTTGGGGAGGAGTTGGTTTCAGGTGGGTGGGAACCAGCAGAAATGACCCTTGTCTCACTAGGAGACAGTGAGATGGTCCAGAGAAACCTAGTGCCTGATAACACTAAGAAATACAGGCAATGGGTGACCATCAATGGACAGAGGGTGGAGGCTCTGAGAGACACAGGAGCCAGTGTGACTACAGTGAGGAGTCACCTGGTGTCTGAAGAGCAGATTGATCCCCGGGTACTTCACCAAGTAGTTGCGCTAGACAACTCTGAGCGCCTCTGCAGAGTGGTGCAGGTTCCCTTTAAATGGGGGGGGGGGGGTCTCAGGTTCCTGGAAAGTAGCTGTGAGTCCAACCATGCCTGTTGCTTGTTTGCTAGGTAACGACCTGGAGGATTCCCCTTGGAAGGAGGTGGAACACAGGTCTCACTTGGAGATGTTGGGTCTGCCTGGGTGGGTATGCGTATCCACCCGGTCTATGGCAGCCAATCAGGGTAGTCAAGAGCCCCTGGAGCCTGAAACAGTGGCCCAGGGGACCGCCAAGAAGAGGAAGGGCAGGGGGCGCGGGAAACCAACCCCCGAAGTTCCCACGGTCCGGGAGGAGGCAGAGCCTGAGGGTGACACCCCGGAACCTACAGGGGAGCAGGTGGCTGAACTGGGGGAGGTCCCTGAGCTGTCACAGTGGCAGCAGGAAGGGGTACCCACCAGGGAAGCATTCTGCACAGCGCAGAAGGAGTGCCCTACTCTTGAGGGGCTGCGGCAGCAGCTGCAGCCCAGGCGGCTGGCGAGGCGCCAGGTACTCACCTGATATATTGGGAGGATGGCCTCCTGTATAGTGAGCCTAAGGTTCCTGAGCCTGGGTCAGCTCGTATGCTGGTGGTACCCCAGTGCTTCAGGGCCTTCCTACTGGGTTTGGCTCATGATGTGCCTTTGGCAGAACATCTCGGGCAGGACAAGACCTATAAGAGGCTTGTCTCCCACTTTTACTGGCCCTTGATGCACAAGCAGTCAGCTGCTTATTGTAGGTCTTGTCAGACTTGTCAGGCAAGTGGCAAGAGTGGGGGGAAATGCAAAGCTCCCCTCCAACCTTTACCTGTAGTCAGTACTCCCTTTGAAAGGGTAGGAATTGACATTGTGGGGCCTCTGGATCCCAAGACAGCCATGGGCAACAGGTTCATCCTGGTCTTGGTGGACCATGCCACACAGTACCCAGAAGCCATTCCTCTAAGGATGGTCACTGCCCCCGTGGTGGGACGTGCCTTGATGGGAGTTTTTACCCGCATGGGGTTCCCCAAGGAGGTGGTATCTGACAGAGGTACAAACTTCATATCCACTTATATGAAGTCTCTGTGGAAGGTGTGTGGGGTAACCTACAAGTTCACCACCCCTTACCACCCCCAAAGTAATGGTCTGGTTGAGAGATTCAACCGCACCTTGAAAGGCATGATTCAGGGCCTGTCAGAGCCCTTGAGGCGTAAGTGGGACGTCCTCTTGCCATGCCTTCTGTTCGCTTACAGGGAGGTGCCTCAAAAGGGACTTGGCTTTAGCTCCTTTGAGCTCATCTATGGCCACCCTGTGAGGGGACCGCTCAGTCTGGTGAAGGAGGCTTTGGAGAAAGCTCCTAGTAAACCACCCCAGGATGTATTTAGCTACATGCTGGCACTAAAAAACCAGACTGCCCGCTTCAGGAGTCTCGCTCAGGAGAACCTGGAAGCAAGCCAGGAGGATATGAAACGGTGGTACGACCAGAATGCCACTCTGGTTGAGTTTCAGCCTGGACAAAAAGTGTGGGTCATGGTACCAATGGAGCCTAGAGCTCTCCAAGATAAGTGGACTGGGCCTTTTGAGGTGGTGGAAAGAAAGAGCGAGGTCACCTATCTGGTAGACTTGCAATCCCCCAGGAACCCTTTGAGGGTCCTACATGTCAACCGCCTCAAACCACACTTTGAGCGAACTGAGCTATCCATGCTCCTAGCGACAGATGACGGGGTGGAGGAAGAGAGTGAGCCTCTTCCTGACCTCCTGTCTGCAGGAGAGAAAGATGGGTCTGTGGTGGGAGTGATCCTCTCCCCCTCCCTGACTGAGGAACAGCAGAGGGACTGTTGCCACGTGCTGGGACAGTTCGCCTTGCTGTTTTCCCTGATCCCAAGAGTCACACACCTGTGCACACATGATGTGGACACTGGGGACAGTACACCTGTTAAACATAAGGTTTACAGGGTGACTGACAGGGTCAGGGCTTGCATTAAGGAGGAAGTCTCCAAAATGTTAACCCTAGGGGTTATTGAGCACTCCAGCAGTCCTTGGGCCAGCCCAGTGGTCTTGGTCCCAAAGGCTGCTGCTCCTGGTGCCACTCCAGAACTTAGGTTCTGTGTGGACTACCGGGGTCTCAATGCGGTCAGCAAGACTGACGCACACCCCATCCCCCGAGCTGATGAGCTCATTGATCGGTTAGGAGCTGCCAAGTACCTCAGTACGTTTGATTTAACATCTGGGTACTGGCAGATTGCCTTAACTGAGGGGGCAAAGGAGAGGTCAGCATTCTCTACCCCAGATGGGCACTTCCACTTCAATGTGATGCCCTTTGGGATGAAGAACGCCCCTGCCACCTTTCAGAGGTTGGTCAACCAGGTGTTGGCAGGACTGGATGAGTTCAGTGCCGCCTACCTGGATGACATTGCTGTGTTTAGTTCCACATGGGAGGAACACCTGCAACACCTCTGGAGATTGTTAGAGGCCCTGCAGAAGGCAGGCCTCACTATTAAGGCGAGCAAGTGCCAAATAGGGCAGGGTTCTGTGGTGTACGTAGGACACCAGGTGGGGAGTGGCCAGGTGGCACCCCTACAGCCTAAGATTGACACGATTCTGGCTAGGGAGCCTCCCAAGACCCAGACTGAAGTGAGAGCCTTTTTAGGTCTCACAGGATATTACCGGAGGTTTGTTAAG
The DNA here is from genome assembly GCF_031143425.1 of Pleurodeles waltl. Lineage (NCBI taxonomy): Eukaryota > Metazoa > Chordata > Amphibia > Caudata > Salamandridae > Pleurodeles > Pleurodeles waltl. Next base: position 334,895,395 of record NC_090443.1, read on the forward strand.
GGATATGGTACCATTGTTACCCCCTTAACTGAGTTGACTTCTAAGAAGCAACCCAAGAAAGTGATCTGGACAGAGGCTTGCCAGAACGCTTTTGATGCCCTGAAGGCTGCCATGTGCACAGCACCTGTGCTGCAGGCACCTGACTACTCCAAGGAGTTTGTTGTGCAAACAGACGCCTCAGAGCATGGTATTGGAGCAGTACTCTCACAGCTTAATGAAGAGGGCCTTGATCAACCCGTAGCCTTCATTAGCAGGAGGTTACTACCCAGGGAACGTAGGTTGAGTGCCATAGAACGCGAAGCGTTTGCTGTGGTCTGGGCACTGAAGAAGCTGAGACCCTACTTGTTTAGGACTCACTTCCGAGTTCAGACCGACCAAAGGCCCCTCAGATGGTTAATGCAGATGAGGGGTGAGAATCCAAAACTGTTGAGGTGGTCCATTTCCCTACAGGGGATGGACTTTACGGTGAACATCGTCCTGGTACAGAGCACGCCAATGCTGATGGTCTGTCCAGGTTCTTCCGCCTTAGTGATGAGATCTCCCATGAGGTTGGGTAGTTGCTCCCCACTTTTAGCTGGTGGGGACACGTGTTAGACTTTTCATCCTTAGCGTGGTCTCCCTTAACTTTTTGCCTCTGTTCCCCAGGTTGTTGATGTGTGCTGGACTCTGATTTTACTGTTTTTGTTACTCTGGGCACTTTACCACTGCTAACCAGTGCTAAAGTGCAAGTGCTCCTGTTTAAAATGTGTACTTAATTGGTTCTCCATGATTGGCATATTTGTTTTACTGTTAAGTCCCTAGTAAAGTGCACTAGAGGTGCCCAGGGCCTGTAAATCAAATGTTACTAGTGGGCCTGCAGCACTGGTTGTGCCACCCACACAAGTAACCCTGTAATCATGTCTCAGACCTGCCACTGCAGTGTCTGTAAGTGTATTTTTACACTGTAAATTCGACTTGGCAAGTGTACCCACTTGCCAGGCCTAAACCTTCCCTTTTCTTACATGTAAGGCACTCCTAAGGTAGGCCCTAGGTAGCCCCAAGGGCAGGGTGCAGTGTATGGATAAGGTAGGACATATAGAGGGTCATTCTGACCCTGGCGGCCAGTGGCCGCCAGGGCCACCGACCACGGGAGCACCGCCAACAGGCTGGCGGTGCTCCAATGAGCATTCTGACCGCGGCGGTTCAGCCGCGGTCAGAAGCGGAAAGTCAGCGGTCTCCCGCTGACTTTCCGCTGCTCTTTGGAATCCTCCATGGCTGCGGAGCGCGCTCCGCAGCCATGAGGATTCTGACCCCCCCTACCGCCATCCAGTTCATGGCGGGAAAGCCGCCATGAACAGGATGGCGGTAGGGGGGGTCGCGGGGCCCCTGGGGGCCCCTGCCGTGCCCATGCCAATGGCATGGGCACGGCAGGGGCCCCCGTAAGAGGGCCCCGAAAAGTATTTCAGTGTCTGCCTTGCAGACACTGAAATACGCGACGGGTGCCACTGCACCCGTCGCACCTTCCCACTCCGCCGGCTCGATTACGAGCCGGCATCCTCGTGGGAAGGTCGTTTTCCCCTGGGCTGGCGGGCGGTTTTACTGGAACCGCCCGCCAGCCCAGGGGAAAACTCGTAATACCCGCCGCGGTCTTTTGACCGCGGCGCGGTAATTTGGAGGGCGGGATCCTGGCGGGCGGCCTCCGCCGCCCGCCAGGGTCATAATGAGGTCCATAGTAATGTGGTTTATATGTCCTGACAGTGAAATACTGCCAATTTCGGTTTTCACTGTTGCAAGGCCTTTCTCTCTCATAGGATTATATGGGGGCTACCTTTAAATATGATTAAAGTGTAGATTCCCCTAGAGAGTAGATGGACATGTGGAGTTTGGGGTCCCTGAACTCACAATTAAAAAAATACATCTTTTAGTAAAGTTGATTTTAAGATTGTGCGTTTGAAAATGCCACTTTTAGAAAGTGAGCATTTTCTTACTTAAACCATTATGTGACTCTGCCTTGTTTGTGGATTCCCTGTCTGGGTCAGTTTGACAGTTGGGTTGTTTTTCACCTCGTTGTGACCGACGCTGCTCGAAGTGCGTGGATTCAACGTTTCGCACAGACGCCGCGATCCCCGACTTCGCGCATCGGCTTGTTTTCACTCTTCACCAAAGGTACTGTACTTGGGGGTCCACACGACTCCGTGTCCGGCGCCGCTGGTGTCGGCTTGTCGGGAACGACTACGTCACGACGCCGTGTTAACATCTCATCGAAGCATTTTTGTTTCTAAGCGCTATTTTTTAGTTTAATCTTTAAAAATTCATAACTTGACTTGTGTATGTCGGATTTTTGTCGTTTTGGTCTTGTTTTGTTTAGATAAATATTTCCTATTTTTTCTAAACCGGTGTTGTGTCATTTTGTAGTGTTTCCATGAAGTTACTGTGGGGGTCATTCTGACCCTGGCGGTCATGGACCGCCAGGGCCAACGACCGCGGGAGCACCGCCAACAGGCTGGCGGTGCTCCCATGGCATTCTGACCGCGGCGGTACAGCCGCAGTCAGATACGGGAAACCGGCGGTGTACCGCCGGTTTCCCGCTGCCCAAGGGAATCCTCCATGGCGGCGCTGCAAGCAGCGCCGCCATGGGGATTCCGACCCCCTTACCGCCAGCCTTGTTCTGGCGGTTTTGACCACCAGAACCTGGCTGGCGGTAACGGGTGTCGTGGGGCCCCTGCAGTGCCCATGCCAATGGCATGGGCACTGCAGGGGCCCCCTAACAGGGCCACACCAAGATTTTCAGTGTCTGCCATGCAGACACTGGAAATCGCGACGGGTGCAACTGCACCCGTCGCACCCCTTCCACTCCGCCGGCTCCATTCTGAGCCGGCATCCTCATGGAAGGGGGTTTCCCGCTGGGCTGGAGGGTGGCCTTCTGGCGGTCGCCCGCCAGCCCAGCGGGAAACTCAGAATTACTGCGGCGGTCTTTTGACCGCGCAGCGGTATTCTGCCGGCGGGACTTTGGCGGGCGGCCTCCGCCGCCCGCCAAAGTCAGAATGACCCCCTGTGTGTGTTGGTACAAATACTTTACACCTAGCGCTCTGAAGTTAAGCCTACTGCTCTGCCAAGCTACCAAGGGGGTAAGCAGGGGTTAGCTGAGGGTGATTCTCTTTTACCCTGACTAGAGTGAGGGTCCTTGCTTGAACAGGGGGTAACCTGACTGTCAACCAAAGACCCCATTTCTAACAACCCTAATAAAAAGTCATGACACAAGAAGAGAAATCAGAGCAGAGAGACGAAAGTTGGTGACATCAGGAGATGCTGTCCGAAGTGCTGAGAATTGGGCTTGCTCCCTGTGAGCCTGAGTCTTGCTGATGACTAATTAGCTAGGAAGACTGACTCATTGCTGATTTATCTTAGATAGGTATCTATAAAATGTAGATTGACTAATTTGTATTTTTCTTCTAGGTACCAACTGCGCTGTTTGAAAATGTTTTTCTCTCTTAGATAGATTTCTTCCTAATTCATGATTTTTTACTAAATTGTTTTCGCATGAAGACCCACATGCTGATGCTAATTTGAGATAGGCAGGCTGACAAGGGCGACTTATGGTGACTACAGACTGACAGACTTGCATTGCTGAATTATTCAATGTTTGATTTGCTGAACTAGGTTTGATGCTTTAGTATTGCTTACTAATGACTCTTGATGAAGTTGTTGCTCATGATGCTAATAAAGTTTGATTAACAATAAAATCGAAATGAAGGTTTTTGATTAGAATTGTAACAAATATGGAATAAAAACGATTAACCTTTTTGAGAGTGATGATATTTTCTTGTTAGATAAGGTTTTGATGGCATTGCATGTTGATTAAGATGTCTATTGATGTTTCACTGGTTACCCCTTAACTAGGATACTCTATGCGATCCAAAAGATTCATCGACCTATACGCGTCCCCTTGTAAGTTTACTTACTAGGGACAAGGCGCGCTAGCAGTTTTTGGTAGCAGCCTGATAGTTAGTTTCTTTAGGGACTAGTGGGTATGATAGTAGTTTAAAGTTGAGTACAATTGTTCACATTTTTATGAGATTTGAATTTTGTTTTTCTAAAATGGCAATGGTAGCAAGGATGATGTCCCCTTAAACTCAGAAATGACTTTTCCAGATCCTGGATCCCGTTGGCAAGATTGAGTATGTTCTCTGCGTGTTTTGAGAGAGTATGAGAGAAGTAGATTGCTCTTGCACAGGCTTAAGCAAAATCGCAGGTGAATTGTGATGTATGTGAGGTAAGTAGGGAGTCTGCGTACTCCAGTTGAAGGGTTAGTAGGAGTGTGCGTACTCCAAAGTGTGAGAGTAGGGAAGTTGTTGAACTTCATGTGTATGTGGCGCTTTGTGCTAAAAAATTGTCCACATGGTTGTTGGTGATGTATGGACCCTGCGTGGTCTAAGACTCTGGAGTATATTGACAAGTGTAGGAGACACTTGGTTATATGTTGTAATCTGTCTGGTTTAGTAGGTTGATCGGGCATGGTCAACAAGTCGGAGCAAATGTTAGACGAATAAAAGAAGCTTTAACTGAGAGTTGTCGAGTCCTATGTGCACCAGGAGAGACCCATTGATCAGTTAAGAGTAAAGTTTGCGGGTCGAATTTTACTTGCAAGTGTGGGGGACTGAGAAAGAGGAATAGCTAAAGAGCCAGAAAGTGCCATTAGTGAAAATCCGTAATGTCCCTGAAGCGATTGTGTCCCTTCCTGTAGTAGACCAGCAGGTTTGTTTTAGTTATTATTTGGTGAAGACGCACGCAATTATCGCATTCGTTGAGTGGAATTGAGTAGAGGAGGACAAGCCGCAAGACTTTGTCAGCCACTGTGAGTGAGTGTGACGTCAGTGTGTGCCGCGCTGGGATAGGTCGGTTAGTGAGAAGAGCTGCGACCGGATTGGCAGCCGTCCGTGAGAGGCAATTGGTTGAGAAAACGGGTGAAGGGAATCTTGGGACTAAAAGTAATTTCATTTATTGAATTCGTAGCACACAAAACAGGCAAAATGAAGTTTTTCAAGGCATTTAAGAGTGCAATGAAGGGTGATTCATACATTAAGGCGTCAATGGGGGAACCGATCCCCCCGGAGGATACTCCAGCACATCTCGTAATGACAGAAAAGGGCATAGCTTTGTGTCTTTGGTTAAAACAATGGAGTGCATTGACTAAGACTCAAGGGACATTAGCTTTTCCAGAGCATGGAAAGTTCAATTTGAGAATTTTGGACCAGTTGCGATTATCATTGTATGACATGAGGCCGTTACCGAGACCAGCACAATTTGAGGCTTTAGCGGTTTGGGAGAAAGTGGCCAGACAGCAGCAAGAGCTAAAGTACAACAGAAGGGTGAAGAAGATAGAAAAGTCACTGTCAGAAGCTAGGTAGGATTGGGAGCAAAAGAGATGGAGGATGGCAACTATGAAAGAGATTAAGATGTTCCCAGCAATCACAGAAGGTGATGATTCAGACAAAGGGGATAATGCCAAGGAAGAAGAGAGTGAGGAGAAAAAGAAAAGAAAGATGTCTTATGTGGATGATGATGATTCTGATGTTGAGGATCTCATTACACAGTTGTTGAGAGATAGACCTCCACCTATGACGACTTGTGCAGGGGGTCCAGGGACTAGTGGTACAGCCCTTCCTGCTACTCCTGGACCAACCCAGGGAGCTGTAGGAGCTGTACAGCAGAAGGAGGACAGTTACCAGGGTCAGTACAGAGTACACTAGTCGCAGGAACGAGAGCGGTAGCTCAGGCCCAGATACATACTCCTTCGGTACCAAGGGTTTTTACAGATGTGCCAGTTATTGATATTTTTTTTTTTTAACATATTTTTATTACATTTTCAATAAAATCAAACATTTCGATGCATCCCTTTAGCAGCAGTGATAGGATGTTTACAGTTACAATAGTTTGCTGGGCGCTTATTTATTAGATTTAACAAACAACCAATAACTTTCGTACACCGCTAGATCCGCGCTTTTATGTCTGTACTTACAGGCATTGCTAGTTCGCGCGTTTGATACTATCTTTCGTGCGGAGGTTTCGATACCTGCAAGAGTTCTAGTTCAGGGCGAACCCTAAGATGGACGGGAGAGAGCGGGGGGCGGGGGAAGGGGCAACTTAACTTCTGAAGACCCTGAGTTTACTAGTTGGGGACGATGGGCTGTGTGTATTAATTGGCTAGTGTGTATTTGGGGGTGCAGTGTATTTATATCTGTGCTTAGGCACCATTGGCAGGTGTGTGCGCTACTCATGATTACTGTGGTATTGCAACCGGGGTGAAACCTACAATTGTCTATGTTATCGCGTCTGACTGCTATTCAGGGAGGTTTTTCGTCATTCTTTGTTTCTAGTTTGGAGACCAATGTGCCCCAGGTTTCACAGCCCGAGTGTCGAGGACCACCTCGCGCCAGTTTCGTTAGTACCTGATATTCAGCACGTGTCCAGCGAAGCGTAAGAGCGAGCCAAGCTCCATGGTCAGGGGCCTTAGAGGCCTTCCAGTTCATGGCTATTAGTCTTTTGTACATTGCATAAGCCAGGTCTACGAATCTGTGCATAAATTTGCTCCTTTTTGTTCTGGTCCTGAGGCCAAGTAGACAGGATTTGGGGTTCGCGTCCAAGCTCAGGCCAGTCATTTCCGACAGTGCAGTGGTCAGCGCGGTCCACTCCCCCCTTACCTGCGGGCACTCCCAGACCATATGATAAAACTGTGCTGCTGGGGTTTTACATCTAGGGCAAGTTGGGTCCGATCCAGGGAACATACGTTTAATTCTGGCTGGCGCTAAATAAGTCTGATGTAAGTAATTAAATTGTGTGTATCGGAATCTGGGGTTCCTTGAGACCTCGCGTGTGTGGCTCAGGGCTTTTGACCATTCTGTCTCTGTGATCGGGTCAGGCAGTACGGCATTCCACCTTTCTCGGGCTTTCTGCAGATTAGACTCCGGGGGCTTATTTAGTAGTTTGTATGTATTTGAGACTACTTTTTCACGTGTGTCGTAGCTCAGCATATGGTGTAGGTTTATTGAGATGTCTGGTTCAGCGTCCCCGGGTGTAGGAAGTTGGCTCTGTATGTGCTATTTCAAAGTAAGGAATAGCATGCACAGAGTCCAAGGGTTCCCCTTAGAGGTAAGATAGTGGCAAAAAGAGATAATACTAATGCTCTATTTTGTGGTAGTGTGGTCGAGCAGTAGGCTTATCCAAGGAGTAGTTTTAAGCATTTGTTGTACATACACCTAGACAATAAATGAGGTACACACACTCAGAGACAAATCCAGCCAATAGGTTTTTGTATAGAAAAATATATTTTCTTAGTTTATTTTAAGAACCACAGGTTCAAATTCTACATGTAATATCTCATTCGAAAGGTATTGCAGGTAAGTACTTTAGGAACTTTAAATCATCAAAATTGCATGTATACTTTTCAAGTTATTCACAAATAGCTGTTTTAAAAGTGGACACAGTGCAATTTTCACAGTTCCTAGGGGAGGTAAGTATTTGTTAGGTTAACCAGGTAAGTAAGACACTTACAGGGCTTAGTTCTTGGTCCAAGGTAGCCCACCGTTGGGGGTTCAGAGCAACCCCAAAGTCACCACACCAGCAGCTCAGGGCCGGTCAGGTGCAGAGTTCAAAGTGGTGCCCAAAACGCATAGGCTAGAATGGAGAGAAGGGGGTGCCCCGGTTCCGGTCTGCTTGCAGGTAAGTACCCGCGTCTTCGGAGGGCAGACCAGGGGGGTTTTGTAGGGCACCGGGGGGGACACAAGCCCACACAGAAATTTCACCCTCAGCAGCGCGGGGGCGGCCGGGTGCAGTGTAGAAACAAGCGTCGGGTTTGTAATGGAAGTCAATGGGAGATCTAGGGATCTCTTCAGCGCTGCAGGCAGGCAAGGGGGGGGTTCCTCGGGGAAACCTCCACTTGATCAAGGGAGAGGGACTCCTGGGGGTCACTCCTCCAGCGAAAGTCCGGTCCTTCAGGTCCTGGGGGCTGCGGGTGCAGGGTCTCTCCCAGGTGTCGGGACTTAGGATTCAAAGAGTCGCGGTCAGGGGAAGCCTCGGGATTCCCTCTGCAGGCGGCGCTGTGGGGGCTCAGGGGGGACAGGTTTTTGTACTCACAGTCTTAGAGTAGTCCTGGGGTCCCTCCTGAGGTGTTGGATCGCCACCAGCCGAGTCGGGGTCGCCGGGTGCAGTGTTGCAAGTCTCACGCTTCTTGCGGGGAGCTTGCAGGGTTCTTTAAAGCTGCTGGAAACAAAGTTGCAGCTTTTCTTGGAGCAGGTCCGCTGTCCTCGGGAGTTTCTTGTCTTTTCGAAGCAGGGGCAGTCCTCAGAGGATGTCGAGGTCGCTGGTCCCTTTGGAAGGCGTCGCTGGAGCAGGATCTTTGGAAGGCAGGAGACAGGCCGGTGAGTTTCTGGAGCCAAGGCAGTTGTCGTCTTCTGGTCTTCCTCTGCAGGGGTTTTCAGCTAGGCAGTCCTTCTTCTTGTAGTTGCAGGAATCTAATTTTCTAGGGTTCAGGGTAGCCCTTAAATACTAAATTTAAGGGCGTGTTTAGGTCTGGGGGGTTAGTAGCCAATGGCTACTAGCCCTGAGGGTGGGTACACCCTCTTTGTGCCTCCTCCCAAGGGGAGGGGGTCACAATCCTAACCCTATTGGGGGAATCCTCCATCTGCAAGATGGAGGATTTCTAAAAGTCAGAGTCACCTCAGCTCAGGACACCTTAGGGGCTGTCCTGACTGGCCAGTGACTCCTCCTTGTTGCTTTCTTTGTTCCCTCCAGCCTTGCCGCCAAAAGTGGGGGCCGTGGCCGGAGGGGGCGGGCAACTCCACTAAGCTGGAGTGCCCTGCTGGGCTGTGACAAAGGGGTGAGCCTTTGAGGCTCACCGCCAGGTGTCACAGCTCCTGCCTGGGGGAGGTGTTAGCATCTCCACCCAGTGCAGGCTTTGTTACTGGCCTCAGAGTGACAAAGGCACTCTCCCCATGGGGCCAGCAACATGTCTCTGGTGTGGCAGGCTGCTGGAACTAGTCAGCCTACACAGACAGTCGGTTAAGTTTCAGGGGGCACCTCTAAGGTGCCCTCTGGGGTGTATTTTACAATAAAATGTACACTGGCATCAGTGTGCATTTATTGTGCTGAGAAGTTTGATACCAAACTTCCCAGTTTTCAGTGTAGCCATTATGGTGCTGTGGAGTTCGTGTTTGACAGACTCCCAGACCATATACTCTTATGGCTACCCTGCACTTACAATGTCTAAGGTTTTGTTTAGACACTGTAGGGGTACCATGCTCATGCACTGGTACCCTCACCTATGGTATAGTGCACCCTGCCTTAGGGCTGTAAGGCCTGCTAGAGGGGTGTCTTACCTATACTGCATAAGCAGTGAGAGGCTGGCATGGCACCCTGAGGGGAGTGCCATGTCGACTTACTCGTTTTGTCCTCACTAGCACACACAAGCTGGCAAGCAGTGTGTCTGTGCTGAGTGAGAGGTCTCCAGGGTGGCATAAGACATGCTGCAGCCCTTAGAGACCTTCCTTGGCATCAGGGCCCTTGGTACTAGAAGTACCAGTTACAAGGGACTTATCTGAATGCCAGGGTGTGCCAATTGTGGATACAATGGTACATTTTAGGTGAATGAACACTGGTGCTGGGGCCTGGTTAGCAGGGTCCCAGCACTCTTCTTAGTCAAGTCAGCATCAGTATCAGGCAAAAAGTGGGGGGGTAACTGCAACAGGGAGCCATTTCTTTACACAAGCCCCCCCCCAGCCCACAGGCCAGGAGACTCAGCCCAAGCTGGGAGAGTCTTCCTAGTCTGTCAGGCGAGGAAGAGTAGGAGAAATAGGCTGGTTAGTTGCAGGGCCTACTCTGCCTTACATCCTTCTGTTCAGGTCATTCCCTTTGGGGAACTGACCTACTTCCACAGTGATAGGACCTAGTCTGAATTGCCTCTTGTCTGCCTCTTCAATGTCTCCACCCATTCTTTCTATTTTGGTCTTAGAGGTATCCACCTCTGCTAACCTTATCTTGGCCAGGGTTACCCCTAGCTTACCCAGAGAGGTTACCCAGAGCTGGAGTAACCCCACCATGACCAATAGGGTCAGGGGGCCTAACTTGCTATTTGGCATGGGGTCAGACCACCATGCTAAGGATAGTGCAGCCATAAAGGCTAACACCCAGCAGAGGCCACTGACAGCTGTCAGTGCCCAGAACCACACTTTTAGCTCTTCACCTAAAAGGGAAGGGGCTAAGTTACAGGCCTCTTTGGGTTCAGGTTGCCTGTCTGCTGTATTAGAGTGGGGGGTTACCACATCTTGTAGTAAACACCCTTCTTCCACTCTTTCTTCTGTTAGCTGAGGAGCCACCCACTCAGGTTTAACAGTTGCCTGACTAGCCAGGACTTCTTGTGGGTCAGGTTGGACTTTATCAGGGCCATTTTTGGAGTTCTCCCCTACTGGAGCAGAATCTCCTTGGCTTGCTGTAACCTTGGCTAAAGGTTGTCCACCCTTCCTACTCTGTTTTCTTTTCTTCTTCTTCTGGGGCCTGCTTGCATTTACTGCAGAGGCAGGACTTCCAGAATCCTTGGGAGAGGACTGGCACTGGACCAGTTCCTCTCTTGGGCTCTGACTAACCTCTGGGTAGTCATTTCCAAGGAGACAATCAAGGGGGAGGTCTGTACTGACTACTACCCTTCTCCAGCTAAGAGTGCCACCCACTTCTATGGGCACTAAAGCCACAGGCCTCTTAGTGACCCTGTCTAGGCTAACTCTTACCCTGGCAGTCTCACCTGGGATGTACTGGTTTGAGAGCACCAGCCTGTCATGCACAATAGTGTGGCTGGCACAAGTGTCTCTCAGGGCAGTGGTTGGGATTCCATTCACCAGTAGGTGGTGGAAGTGTCTACTTCCCTCTGGAATCTCCAACTCACCTGTTGGGCCCTGTTTCCAGTTGAAGGCTATGAAGACCTCCTCATCTGAGGAGTCATCTCCCAGGGCTACACTGGTTACCCCTGGAATTTTGTTCTGGGGTTTGTTTTTGGGACAAGAAGTGTCCTTGGTGTGGTGCCCAGACTGTTTACAGTTGTGGCACCATGCCTTAGTTGCATCCCAGTTCTTACCCTGGTACCCACCTTTGTTTTGGGTTGTGTCTTGGGGCCCACCCACCTGTTCTGGTTTTTGGGGGCCTACAGAGGACTCTTTTTCTTTGTCTCTAGTGTCACCCACTTTCTCCTGGGGAGTTTTTGTAACCCCTTTCTTTTGGTCACCCCCAGTGGAAGTTTTGGTTACCCTAGTCTTGACCCAGTGGTCTGCCTTCTTTCCCAATTCTTGGGGAGAAATTGGACCTAGGTCTACCAGATACTGATGCAACTTTTCATTGAAGCAGTTACTTAAAATGTGTTCTTTCATAAACAAATTATAAAGCCCAACATAGTCACACACTTCATTTCCAGTTAACCAACCATCCAGTGTTTTTACTGAGTAGTCTACAAAATCAACCCAGGTCTGGCTCGAGGATTTTTGAGCCCCCTGAATCTAATTCTATACTCCTCAGTGGAGAATCCAAAGCCCTCAATCAGGGTACCCTTCATGAGGTCATAAGATTCTGCATCTTTTCCAGAGAGTGTGAGGAGTCTATCCCTACACTTTCCAGTGAACATTTCCCAAAGGAGAGCACCCCAGTGAGATCTGTTCACTTTTCTGGTTACACAAGCCCTCTCAAAAGCTGTGAACCATTTGGTGATGTCATCACCAGCTTCATATTTTGTTACAATCCCTTTGGGGATTTTTAGGATGTCAGGAGAATCTCTGACCCTATTTAAGTTGCTGCCACCATCGATGGGACCTAGGCCCATCTCTTTTCTTTCCCTTTCTATGGCTAGGAGCTGCTTTTCCAAAGCCAATCTTTTGACCATCCTGGCTAACAGGGGGTCATCTTCACTAAGAGCATCCTCAGTGATTTCAGAAATGCTGGACCCTCCTGTGAGGGAAGCAACATTTCTGACTATCATTTTTGGAGACAGGGCTTGAGAGGCCCTGGTCTCCCTATTTAGGACTGGAAGGGGGGAATTGCCCTCCAAGTCACTAATTTCTTCCTCTGTGAAGTCATCCTCAGAGGGGTTGGCTTTTTCAAACTCTGCCAACAGCTCCTGGAGCTGAATTTTGGTAGGTCTGGAGCCAAGGGTTATTTTCTTTATATTACAGAGAGACCTTAGCTCCCTCATCTTAAGATGGAGGTAAGGTGTGGTGTCGAGTTCCACCACATTCATCTCTGTATCAGACATTATTTTGCTAAGAGTTGGAAGACTTTTTAAAGAATCTAAAACTGTTTCTAGAATCTAATTTCAAACTTTTAACAAACTTTTAAACTCTAAAAGACAATGCTAAACAGGGACTTAACACACAAGGCCCTAGCAGGACTTTTAAGAATTTAGAAAAATTTCAAATTGCAAAAATGAATTTCTAATGACAATTTTGGAATTTGTCGTGTGATCAGGTATTGGCTGAGTAGTCCAGCAAATGCAAAGTCTTGTACCCCACCGCTGATCCACCAATGTAGGAAGTTGGCTCTGTATGTGCTATTTCAAAGTAAGGAATAGCATGCACAGAGTCCAAGGGTTCCCCTTAGAGGTAAGATAGTGGCAAAAAGAGATAATACTAATGCTCTATTTTGTGGTAGTGTGGTCGAGCAGTAGGCTTATCCAAGGAGTAGTGTTAAGCATTTGTTGTACATACACCTAGACAATAAATGAGGTACACACACTCAGAGACAAATCCAGCCAATAGGTTTTTGTATAGAAAAATATCTTTTCTTAGTTTATTTTAAGAACCACAGGTTCAAATTCTACATGTAATATCTCATTCGAAAGGTATTGCAGGTAAGTACTTTAGGAACTTTAAATCATCAAAATTGCATGTATACTTTTCAAGTTATTCACAAATAGCTGTTTTAAAAGTGGACACAGTGCAATTTTCACAGTTCCTAGGGGAGGTAAGTATTTGTTAGGTTAACCAGGTAAGTAAGACACTTACAGGGCTTAGTTCTTGGTCCAAGGTAGCCCACCGTTGGGGGTTCAGAGCAACCCCAAAGTCACCACACCAGCAGCTCAGGGCCGGTCAGGTGCAGAGTTCAAAGTGGTGCCCAAAACGCATAGGCTAGAATGGAGAGAAGGGGGTGCCCCGGTTCCGGTCTGCTTGCAGGTAAGTACCCGCGTCTTCGGAGGGCAGACCAGGGGGGTTTTGTAGGGCACCGGGGGGGACACAAGCCCACACAGAAATTTCACCCTCAGCAGCGCGGGGGCGGCCGGGTGCAGTGTAGAAACAAGCGTCGGGTTTGTAATGGAAGTCAATGGGAGATCTAGGGATCTCTTCAGCGCTGCAGGCAGGCAAGGGGGGGGTTCCTCGGGGAAACCTCCACTTGATCAAGGGAGAGGGACTCCTGGGGGTCACTCCTCCAGCGAAAGTCCGGTCCTTCAGGTCCTGGGGGCTGCGGGTGCAGGGTCTCTCCCAGGTGTCGGGACTTAGGATTCAAAGAGTCGCGGTCAGGGGAAGCCTCGGGATTCCCTCTGCAGGCGGCGCTGTGGGGGCTCAGGGGGGACAGGTTTTTGTACTCACAGTCTTAGAGTAGTCCTGGGGTCCCTCCTGAGGTGTTGGATCGCCACCAGCCGAGTCGGGGTCGCCGGGTGCAGTGTTGCAAGTCTCACGCTTCTTGCGGGGAGCTTGCAGGGTTCTTTAAAGCTGCTGGAAACAAAGTTGCAGCTTTTCTTGGAGCAGGTCCGCTGTCCTCGGGAGTTTCTTGTCTTTTCGAAGCAGGGGCAGTCCTCAGAGGATGTCGAGGTCGCTGGTCCCTTTGGAAGGCGTCGCTGGAGCAGGATCTTTGGAAGGCAGGAGACAGGCCGGTGAGTTTCTGGAGCCAAGGCAGTTGTCGTCTTCTGGTCTTCCTCTGCAGGGGTTTTCAGCTAGGCAGTCCTTCTTCTTGTAGTTGCAGGAATCTAATTTTCTAGGGTTCAGGGTAGCCCCTAAATACTAAATTTAAGGGCGTGTTTAGGTCTGGGGGGTTAGTAGCCAATGGCTACTAGCCCTGAGGGTGGGTACACCCTCTTTGTGCCTCCTCCCAAGGGGAGGGGGTCACAATCCTAACCCTATTGGGGGAATCCTCCATCTGCAAGATGGAGGATTTCTAAAAGTCAGAGTCACCTCAGCTCAGGACACCTTAGGGGCTGTCCTGACTGGCCAGTGACTCCTCCTTGTTGCTTTCTTTGTTCCCTCCAGCCTTGCCGCCAAAAGTGGGGGCCGTGGCCGGAGGGGGCGGGCAACTCCACTAAGCTGGAGTGCCCTGCTGGGCTGTGACAAAGGGGTGAGCCTTTGAGGCTCACCGCCAGGTGTCACAGCTCCTGCCTGGGGGAGGTGTTAGCATCTCCACCCAGTGCAGGCTTTGTTACTGGCCTCAGAGTGACAAAGGCACTCTCCCCATGGGGCCAGCAACATGTCTCTGGTGTGGCAGGCTGCTGGAACTAGTCAGCCTACACAGACAGTCGGTTAAGTTTCAGGGGGCACCTCTAAGGTGCCCTCTGGGGTGTATTTTACAATAAAATGTACACTGGCATCAGTGTGCATTTATTGTGCTGAGAAGTTTGATACCAAACTTCCCAGTTTTCAGTGTAGCCATTATGGTGCTGTGGAGTTCGTGTTTGACAGACTCCCAGACCATATACTCTTATGGCTACCCTGCACTTACAATGTCTAAGGTTTTGTTTAGACACTGTAGGGGTACCATGCTCATGCACTGGTACCCTCACCTATGGTATAGTGCACCCTGCCTTAGGGCTGTAAGGCCTGCTAGAGGGGTGTCTTACCTATACTGCATAGGCAGTGAGAGGCTGGCATGGCACCCTGAGGGGAGTGCCATGTCGACTTACTCGTTTTGTCCTCACTAGCACACACAAGCTGGCAAGCAGTGTGTCTGTGCTGAGTGAGAGGTCTCCAGGGTGGCATAAGACATGCTGCAGCCCTTAGAGACCTTCCTTGGCATCAGGGCCCTTGGTACTAGAAGTACCAGTTACAAGGGACTTATCTGAATGCCAGGGTGTGCCAATTGTGGATACAATGGTACATTTTAGGTGAATGAACACTGGTGCTGGGGCCTGGTTAGCAGGGTCCCAGCACTCTTCTTAGTCAAGTCAGCATCAGTATCAGGCAAAAAGTGGGGGGGTAACTGCAACAGGGAGCCATTTCTTTACACCGGGCCCCCATGTACCTCTAATTGCATGACATATAGCGTGGTATGTCAGAAATTGCCCTGGGCTGATCTCTGTGAGGGCCTGTATATCTTCGAAGGACATTAGTTTTCCTTCCTCGAAGCATTCTCCTACCGTGCTTATGCCCGCTTCTATCCAGGTTGCGGATAGGTGAGAACCAGTTGTCACCCATCCAGGGATTCGTTCTAGTGGTATGAGAGGTGAGTAGGGAATTTTTTTGGCATCTTTTTGAATATACTTCTTCCAGTATGCATGTGCTGCTGCCATCAATGGGTTTGCGCATGTGCTTTTAGTTTGCTTGCTCGAGAGCCACTCAAGCAGGGGGACTCCCCGGAGTCGGGTTACCAGCCAGGCAGCTTCCGCCGACCCCGAGTTATGAATCCAATTTGAGATCCACTGCAGCTGTGCTGCCGCAGAGTAGAGCTCAAAGTTAGGGGCTCCCAGTCCACCCGCCGCCACTGGGTGATATAGTGTGTTGAGTGCGACTCGCCTTCTGCCATCACCCCATACCAGCTGCACCAATGCAGAGTTTAAACTGTTGAAGAAACTTTTAGGAATTATGATCGGCAGGGCAGCGAAGTGATATAGCAGCCTGGGCAGCACTAGCATGTTGGCTATGGCAACTTTTCCCAATGGTGAGAGCGGTAATTTATTCCAGAAACGCAATGAGCTCTTTATAGATGTCACCGCTCTCCCCAGGTTGCCATCCCTGAGGTCTTCAGCACTGTGATAGACGTTAACCCCGAGATATTTGAATGTGTCGAAGCACCATTTTAATGGGCCTGGTGAAGTGTTCTCTCGTCTCGCTGGGGACCGGCCAACCAGTGGGAATATACAGGATTTCCCCCAATTAACTATCAAGCCCGATATCTCTCCAAACTCGCGTAGCAATGACATCACCGGGGGCAGTGCCTCCCCAACACTGCGTATATAGATCAAAGCATCATCTGCATACAATGATATGACGTGGGATGTGCCGTTCCTTACCACCCCCCATTCTTCTGTTTTTGCACGGACACGCGCGGACAGTGGTTCCATCGCCAGGGCGAACAACAGGGGGGAAAGGGGACAGCCCTGCCTTGTTCCCCTGCTAATTGGGAAGCTCTCTGATATGACTCCTCCTGTCTTCACCCTGGCCTGCGGGTTGGTGTACAGTATGCGTACCCATCTTATAAATTTTGGGCCTATGCCCATTCGCTGCATGGTGGCAAACAGGAAGTCCCATTCTAGTGTGTCGAATGCTTTTTCGATGTCTAGCGAGATCACTGCTTCCTCAGATGCACTCGGGGGGGTATCGCCCATTACGCTTAGTAGCCTACGAATGTTGAGAAAGGTGTTGCGTTTTGGGATAAATCCATTCTGGTCTTCGTGTACTAAAGTGTGCATATGAGGAGCTAGCCTGTTGGCTAGTATTTTGCCAAGTAGTTTGCAATCTAGATTTAGTAGAGACAGGGGTCTATAGGACCTAACGTCAGTGGGGTCTCGCCCCTGTTTCGGGAGGACCACTATCATTGCCTCTCTCATTGTGGGGGGGAGACTTCCCTTGATCTCTGCTTCTTCCATGACTTTTAGGAGATGTGCGACCAGGTGTGTTGCAAAAGTGGAGTAGTATTCTGATGGCAGGCCGTCTGCCCCTGGAGCTTTATTTCTAGGTAGTTGTTCAAGAGCCTTATTTAGTTCTCCTAGTGTGATGGGGGCCTCTAATGTCTCCCTGTCATTTTGTGTGAGTTGGGGCAGAGAGGATTCCACCAAAAAGGACTCGAGTTGTTGGGGGGTGCATGATGTGCGTGTGCTGTATAGCTGTGTGTAGTATTTCCTGAACGCATCATTAATTTCATCCTGTGTGGTTGCTATTGCGCCTACGCCTAACACTATTGCCCCTATTGGGGGGCATTGCCGTTCCTCCCGCAGGAGCCATGCGAGCAGCCTACCCGATCTGTCGCCTTCCGCTTGTAATCTGGTCAAGTGATATTTGTAGTCATGTAGGCGTAGTGTGGCGTCTGCAGCTGCGTATTCTGCGCGCGCATCTTTTAATGACGTATATGGTGTTTCGCTGCGGGCCACTGCGTTTTCTAGTGCTCTTAGTTTCTTTTCCAGTTTGGTAACCTCTGCATGGAGTGTGCGTCTTACCCCCCATGTAGTGGAAATGCAGTGCCCGCGGGTCACTGCTTTATGTGCGTCCCACTCTACTGCTCTTAAGCTTGTAGTGCCAGCATTCAATTCCCAGTATTGAGCGCTGTACTCAAAGCGTCTTTAAATGCAGGGTCCTGCAACGCTTCCACTTGTAATCTCCAGGTTGGGATCGCTTGTCGCCTCCTGCCCCAATCTAAAGTTATTTTAAGCGGTGAGTGGTCTGATAGTGACTTAGCTAAGTATTCAATCCCGTTGGTTACTGTGCAAATGTCCCGGGTACCCCATAGCAGATCTATCCTAGTGTATACTTTGTGTGGTACTGAGTAAAATGAGTATTCTCTGCGCTGCGGGTGCTTCATGCGCCACAAATCGCAGAGACCCATGTCACTGGCCCATGTCACCAGTGGGCACCCGGGGCGTCTGTTGGCCGCTGAATGTGTGGGGGGGCTTGACCTATCCAATGTCAGGTCCGGCGTATTATTGAAATCACCACCCCATATTGCAGGTGCTGCAGGGTTAGTCAATAGAGCTGGGGTGAGCGTGTTCAGGAACACAGGCAACGCAGTGTTCGGGGCGTATACTCCTATGAGTGACAATTGTTTTCCGTCTAATTTACCCTCCACCACCACGTACCTACATCCCTGGTCTATCCTGTATGATGTTAGAAGAAATGGAACACTCCCTGCCATCCATATCAGGACCCCCCTCGCAAAGGTTGAATAAGATGTGCCTACGATCTGACCTCCCCATCTATTCCGCAGTTCTTGTAAGTCTGGGTCCAGTAGGTGGGTTTCTTGTAAAATTGCAATGTGTGTGCCCTGGCGTTTGAGTCTTGCATGCACCCTGGACCTTTTTCTGTGGTTCCCTAGACCCCTGACATTCCAGGTGACTATGATATATTTGCTTACGTTGTGGGCTGTTTGCTGGGCCATGTTTGTTTCGTAGTGGTGCATCTAACAGTCTGGTCCCTGATGGGGTCCAAGCAGTCCTCCCCCTCCCCATCGCCACTACAGCCCGTTCCCCAACCTCCATCTATGTGTCTTGTGTTATGCGCAGACCTGCGGTGTACAAACTGGTAATTACCCTCCCTCCCTCCCCAACTGGATCCCAACCCCAACTGTGAACCAACAAAAAAACAAACGCACACCCCAGAGAGGTGCGACCTAGGCAGTGTCCGTGTGGATGCCTGCGGGGGAGCTATAATACTATCCGGGTGCGGCTCATTATAGGGGCTTGCATCCTTCTGCAGATTCAGCCTGCAAGTTGTGTGGGGCATCCCCGGGGCGCAGCAAGCCAACCCTCCCCTGCCGCGCGTCACCTCCAATTACACGCAGGCTAAATACAGGAGTTGACTCTGAAAGCAGAGAAACAAGGATACATAATTTCAAGCGATATATCCAGCCGCTGTCGGCGGGACACACAATATTCAATCCTGTTCTCCTTCTGTGGCAGCGGGTCCCGCCCTGGTGGTGGGTCAGCATCAGTTGTTCAGAGTATGTCCGCAGTCCGGGGAGTAATCTCTGGGCCTTTCAGCGACCCCGTCAGTGTGGAATCCGAGCTTATTGAATCCGATTCCGAACCCTCCTCCGGATGGGTTCTGAGTGTCTCAAAAGCATTTTGTGTCAGCAGGGGAGTTTCCTTCAGGACCCTGGCTCTCTCTTCCGCAGCCTGTTTCTCCGTAGGTTGACCCCCGGGTCGTCTTTTGGGGCGTTTCCGATTGGATGCTGTGGACCAGTTGTCGTTAATACCGGTTTCTTCTCGGGGTTGGGCAAACCCCTTGGCATGTAGCCATGTCCAAGCGTCTTCCGGAGATGTGAACACGTGGGTGCGTTCATCTGTTAGTACTCTTAATTTAGCGGGAAATAGCAGAGCATACTTTATGTCATGTTCACGGAGACGTTGCTTAATTTGAGCAAAGGAGTTGCGTTGTCTTTGCACTTCCTGAGTGAAGTCTGGGTAAGCGTGAACAGTGGAGTCCTCATATTGAAATGGACCATTGCTGCGGAATTGTTGCAGTATCGCATCCCGGTCTCTAAAGTTCAGGAACCTGGCTATCAGCGGTCTTGGGGACTGGCCCGGTACTGGGGGGCGCCCGGGAGTCCTGTGTGCTCTTTCTACTGAGAAGAATTTCGACGGGGCTCCGTTCAGGACCTCTTTGGCTAACCACTGTTCCAGTTGAATCTCTGTGTTTTGTTCTATTGATTTTTCCGGGAGACCAAGAAACCGTATGTTGTTGCGGCGTGATCTTCCCTCCGCCTCTTCTGCTCTCCTCAGCAGTGTTTTTACCTCTAGGTCCAGGCGGAGAATTTGTTTTTGGTTTTCCGTTACTTTGGGGCACATGTCATTTAGCGTCTCTTCCGTTGACTTCACTTTTTCGGATAATTTGCGGTGGTCCGCTCTAAGAATATTTAGATCTTGCGATACCGTATCTATTCTATTTTCTAATGAAATTTTAGTGTCCATAATTGCTTGGAGTACTCTCTCGAATTGTGTAGAATGGGCCAAAAGTGTAGATTCCAGTGATTGTAAGGTAGGAGTAGGTTGTTGGTCCCCAGGCGCTGGTCCCTGCGTGCCCCGGTCCTGATTCCTCGCTGATTTTGATCTCCCGGCCATTTTGACTCGATTTATGGGTCTCTGTTTCTACTGCGCTTACATGAGCTCCTCGAGCCCCAGGTTGGACGGATATGGAGGGCTGTGTGTACTCACGGATCCCCACCGTCATGCGCTTTAAGTTTTTTGGATTACAAACTGCCTAATATTCCACGAAATGAGTTCCTGCTTGGTTGCCCGTTTCCAGGTCCCTCACCCGGCGCCAGCGGGGGGGCGGCGGATAGCGGGATGATCTCCGAAGTCAATCCAATATGCCCATCATGTCGGCTCCAACGATTCAGGGCCTGGGCGTGGGTCCCCCACCCTCACAAGGTCAATTGCCATATGCACTCACTTCCAATTGGGCTTCCATGCAGGGTTCTGCTCCTCTTACCGGGGGAATGGTGGAGTCATAATATACTTCGGGGGGGGCCCCACTCGTAGCCCGCAGACGTTCATGAATTGCAGGAGCCACTAGGAGTGACCAGGGGGGCGTGTAGAGCAAACCGCCAGGGCTCCAGATGCGCACCGTGACTTTTACTGCGCGACCCCCCTAAGTCGAAGGGGGGGGCACGCCTTGCAGCCGGAACGCAGGCCAAGGGGGGGGGAACCGCCAAAGGTCCCCAATCACGGCTTCACTGCCCCTCCGCTCCTCCCCACCACGGCAGTGGAGAGGGTTGTTCAGCGGTAGAGGGGGGGGGGGGAGGGAGAGCCCCGAGGCAGGTCCGCTGCCCTTCCGCAGCGGGATCCCCCCACCGCCGCACCCCCACCTCACCTCAGGGGCTCCGGGACGGAGCTCCGAGCCTCGCACCGAGGCAAAATGGCGGCCGCAGTCCTGAGGCGATGTCGTCCCTCGGCGGCTCCTCCGTTCAGCCCCGTGACTTTTACTGCGCGACCCCCCTAAATCGAGGGGGGGGGGCACGCCTTGCAGCCAGAACGCAGGCCAAGGGGGGGGGAACCGCCCAAGGTCCCCAATCACGGCTTCACCGTCCCACCGCCCCTCCCCACCACGGCAGTGGAGAGGGTTGTCCAGCGGTAGAGGGGGGGGGGGGAGAGCCCCGAGGCAGGTCCGCTGCCCTCCCGCAACAGGATCCCCCCACCGCCGCACCCCCACCTCACCTCAGGGGCTCCGGGACGGAGCTCCGAGCCTCGCGCCGAGGCAAAATGGCGGCCGCAGTCCTGAGGCGATGTTGTCCCTCGGCGGCTCGTCCACTCAGCCGCCCCAGCGCCCCCGTGGCCGTCAGCAAGGGGAGAGAGGCTCCTAGAGCGGGTTACTCCTCTGTATGAGGATATTGGCGACCCCAGGGTGCCCCGCAATCGTTTTGGAGGCGAGCCCGAGACGGAGCGCTTTACGAAGCGTCCTTCCCGGTCGCCATCTTGGCTCCTCCCCTCGTGCCAGTTATTGATACTGTTTCAAATATGATAGTGCTGAGGGAGCAGGTGTTTCCGCAACCGATGTTGGTCCAGGCTGACCCGACTCCAATGTTATTGCCACCAGCACAGATACAGGGTATGTCGAAGTTTAATCCGTTGACAGGGACTTTGGTAGATCTTGCACCAGTTATGAACCAGTCAATGGGAGTACCACTCACCCAGGGTGCAGGTGCTAGGGCAGCCCCAGATGCAATATTGTTACCGATCACTGTTGGTCCAGCAGTACCTCTTTATGCACAGAAGAAGACAGAAGCAGGGGAACATACTGAGATGTCACAAAGTTTAGTGAGAAGGGGAGAGGGAGATTCAATGCACTCAAGACTATCTTCAGGACCTTGTCCTGGTGAGCTCAGATCTCCTGCGGGTTTTAGTCCACTTGTAACATTGCCAGATGCGGTAAACGTCTCTAATACAAATCAGAGCTTGAGACTTCTGACTCCACAAGCCTCGGGTACAGTGGCACAGCAGTTGCCAGTCCCGAATGCGAGTAATATCTCATTACAAGGGTTAACAGCACAGCAGTTAACTAGTTGGCTGGATAGTCTAAATTCTTCACAAGGTGCATCAAAAGGGGAAGATCAATTGAACCGAGTGGGACTAAATATAGAAGCAAATGAATTAGTCGAGGGAACAATGGGATTGAATAGGTTAGAATCCAACACTGAAGAAGAGCTGATGTATTTGTGTCCAAGGATCACAAAAGAAGTAGGGAAAATACACCACAAATTAGCAGAAGTAGCAGAGAAGCATGACATTTATCTTAAAACAACGAAACATTGGAGACAGAGTAACAGATTAGATTTAGAGGTAAAAGATTTTGAACACATGAGATCAGCAGGAATGAAAGCACATTTGAAGGACTTGCTGCAGAGTGCACAAATTTGGGGAGCATTAGAAAAGTGGGAAGGCAGATGGTCAAGGAAAAAAGAGAAACGTAAACGAGATTCAGAAGGAAAAACAGAGGGAGCAGAGAAAGGGGAATCAGTTAAAATGCTTCCGATGAGAGAGATTCCAGGGTGTCAATTTGTTCATGTCCCGTGACACCGAAGTGACATATTGTCTTTTACAAATGATTATCCCAGGTTGAGAGAGAAGCCAGTTGAATGGTATCAACAGACTGAGAGGTTTGTGAAACTCTCTAAGTGTTTGTGGGAGGACTTGACTACCTTATTCGAGATAGTTGTGCCATCCGACTTATGGGTCGAATGTAAGAGGGAAGTAGACTGGCCAACGAGTGAACCTGAAAGGAACAAAATCACAGGCGCACCGTCACCTGAGGTACTGAAAAACTATTATAAGGTGATTGAGTTTCTGAAAACTAGGATTTCTCCTAAAAACATTGATTGGCAAAGGATTGCAGGACAGTCCAGGAAAGGAGTCAATACATTCTTATTATGAAAGGTTGTTAAAGGCTTTCAAGGAGTACAGTGGCAAGGAAGCGGTCGAACCGAAAGACATGCTACATTTTGTGTTTAGGTTTGTTGAAGGATTGAGACCTGAAGTAGGGCAGATGATTAAGAATCACATGATTTGCTGGCAGGCAAAGCCTATTGATGAGGTGTTGCAGTATGCTAAATATTGTAGCGATGAGATTGAATTGAAACAAAAGAAGTTGAAGGAAAAGGCAATGATGATGCAGATTAAGGCAGCACAATCTGGAGTACAAGGAGCTTTAGTGCCGCTGATGCCGCCGCAACAGAGAGCCATTGCGTTTCAACCTCAAGAGAGGGGTAGAGGACGTGGGATGGATATGATGCGTGGTCCAGATCTAAGCACTGTGGTTGTTCAGAATGACATGCAGGGTATGAAAAAGATGTTGCCATGTCATTTGTGCGGAAACGTGGACACTGGAAGCGGGAGTGCCCATTGATGGTGCAGGAAGGAATGGTTCAGCAAGGCGATGTTGGTGCAGTTCAAACTGTAAGAGTCCCAAAAATGAGGGGCATAGTGCTGAATGCTCAAAATCGAGGTCAGAATTTCTTGCCTGTACAACAGTTGCAGGTGCCTCGAGCACAATTTACTTCTTTAACACCAGTAGAGCAGCAGATTCCTATGGTGCCTAGACAGCAAATGCACATGCCCCAAGCACCGATGGAGCAGCAAAAAGTTATGCTTACTCAACAGGTTATGGGTCAGAGATCAGGCAATAGTAACAATACAGTACACCAGTTCCCATTTCACAGTGAGGATGAAATAAACAATGAATGGATGAGTGACAGTTCAGATGAAGGAGCTTGCATGCCCGCTGCGTCCCTAGATGTAGATCAGAGAGGGGCTTTTGTGAAGGGAAAAGTATTGGGACATAAGGTCTCGTTCCTGGTTGACCCTGGAGCTACGAGCTCCACAGTGAGGAGTGTGGAAGTACCAGATTTACCCCTTTCCGGCAGGACAGTTCAGGTCGTGGGAGTGGAGAATATGCAGTTAACGAACCCCATCACAGAACCAGTGCAGGTTGAAATTGGAAATTATGTGGGATTGCATAGATTTGTGGTGTGTGCCTCAAGTCCAGTGTCTTTGTTAGGCAGGGATTTGTTGTGCAAGACTAAGGCCCTCATTACAACATTGGCGGGCGGCAACCACCGCCCGCCAAGTTGTATCCGCCGTGCGGACGCCAATGCGGCCGCACTCCCGCGGTGGCCATTTCGAGATCCCCGCTGGGCCGGTGGGCGGAAACCTAGTTTCTGCCTGCCAGCCCAGCGGGGATGTCGGCCGCAACACGGGAGCCGGCGGTGTTGCTGCGGTGCGACGGGTGCAGTTGCACCCATCGCGCTTTTCACTGTCTGCTATGCAGACAGTGAAAAGCTCCATGGGTCAGTGGCAGGAGCCATGGGGCCGGGGCCCCACGACTCCCCTTTCCGACAGCCTTTTCATGGCGGTTCATACCGCCATGAAAAGGCTGGAGGGAGGGGGACTTTTAATCCCCTGGGTAGCGCTGCTTGCCGCCGGGACCAAAGTGGCGGGAAACCGCCGTTCCCGGCGGTGCGACCGCGGCGCTTCCGCCACGGTCGTAATTCCATGGGAAGCACTGCCAGCCTGTTGGCAGTGCTTCCGACGAAACAGCCCTGGTGGTCTTTGACCGCCAGGGTTGTAATTAGGGCCTAAGTGTTCTATAAATTGCACAGATGCAGGAATAGAGGTCCAGACAAATAGTGATGATGAGGAAGAACAGGCATCAGGCATGGTACTTAATAATGCACATGAAGAATACCCATTGATTGAAATCTTTCCGATGTTCACACTGAAGGAATTGCATGCAGACTTGCAGGTAACAGTAAAGGAGAAGGTTTGGGATTTGACAGGGAAGGAAGTTGGATTAATCAAAGGAGTGGAACCTATTAAAATCACTTTGAAGCCGAATGTTGAGTTCCCGAAACTTCCACAGTATAACATGGCACAGGATGTGATGATGAAAGTGGCGCAGATAATTGGAGACTTCCTGAAGCATGGAGTTCTAAGGGAAGTGTTGAGTAGCCCATGCAATTCACCAATAATGGGATTGAAAAAGCCTTGTGGGAAGGTACGGGTTGTGCAGGACTTGCAAAAAGTGAATGACATGGTGGGTAAGTGTTGCCTGATTGTGCCCAATCCAGCAGTGATACTGTTTCAGATTCCTTGTGAGGCAGAGTGGTTCACGGTGGTTAATTTGTCACAAGCTTTCTTTTCATTGCCACTTCATGAGGATAGTCAGTTTCTTTTCAGTTTCAAATTCCTAGATAAAGTCTATAGTTGGTGCAGGCTTCCACAAGGGTATATGGAGTCACCATCCCTGTTCAATCAGATTTTGAAGAACAATTTGGAGTCATTGGAATTACCCTGCCAATCGACTCTTGTGCAGTACATTGATGACTTATTGATTGCTTCCAGAACAAGGGACGAGTGTAAGCATGACTCGATTGCCCTGTTGAATCATTTGGGAGACTTTGGACACAAGGTCTCACCTGCAAAGTTGCAGTATTGCCAGAAGTCTGTCAAATATTTGGGTCATCAAATTGAGAAAGGGCTGAGAAGAATTTCCCGAGAGAGGATTACAATGATTTTGCAGAGAAATACCCAGACTTCCCAGAAGGATGTGCGCATGTTTCTGGGAATGGTAGGGTACTGTAGACAATGGATTCTGAATTTTGCTGAGATTGCAAAACTTCTACAGCAGTTGATACACAAAAGAGTTACAGATCCCATTAGCCTAGATGAGGATCAAATGAGGGCTTTCACTGAATTGAGAGAGAGTTTGTGCAAAGCTCCAGCATTGGGAATGCCTGATTACACAAAGCCTTTCACATTGTTTTGTCATGAACGCGATGCTTGTTCTTTGTCTATTTTGACACAGGTCCATGGAGGTGCTTATCGCCCAGTAGCCTATTTTTCAGCTACCTTGGACCCAGTTGCAGCAGCTTTACCAGGTTGTCTGTGAGCAGTAGCCGCAGTTGGCCAAAGTCTTTCCCAATGTGAAGGCGTGGTCATGGGATACCGAGTGACGGTAATGGTACCACATTCTGTTGAAATTTTACTGACAAGAACGAAAACACAACATTTGAAGGGGGCCAGACTGACAAGGTATGAGACGAGCATATTGGGAGCTCCAAATGTAACTTTGAAAAGATGTACAGTTTTAAATCCAGCAACGTTATTGCCAAGTGATACTGTTGAAAATGGAAAAGGAGGAGGACATAGAACATGATTGTCTTGAAGTGACGGAATTGTGTACAACGCCTAGACCTGATATTAGAGATACTCGATTAGAAGAAAATTATCAAATTGTCTTTGTTGATGGTTCATGCCTTAGAGATGGAACAGGCACCTTGAGAGCAGGATATGCCGCATGTACTATCACAGGAACCCTAGAAGCATCTTGGCTTCCTGGTGTATATTCGGCACAAGGGGCAGAACTGGTGGCTCTTACTAGAGCTTGTTATGTTCCTACCAGGCTACGAGTGACAATATACACTGATAGTCAATATGGATTTAGAATTGTTCATGATTTTGGTCAATTGTGGTCACAAAGAGGTTTTATGACCTCAAGCAGAACCCCAGTGCGACATAGTGACAGGATAAAAGAATTACTGTATGCAATTCAATTACCTGAAGAGATTGCTGTAGTAAAATGCAGTGCGCATCAAAAAACGCCAGATTACATTTCCTTGGGAAATGGGTATGCAGATCAGGTTGCGAGGTTTTGCGCCCTGAACTGTATATCGTTCAAAGACAAGTGGGAACTGATGCCAGAAGAAGAGACCAGTTGTACAAGTTTTGCATTAAAAATAATCGATACTCTAGAACAATTGAAAACATTACAAGAAAATGCAGACAAGGAAGAGAAAAAGCTGTGGGCAAGGCTGAAATGTGTACAGAGACCAGATGAGATCTGGGTATCTGAGGAGTGTCAGATGGTATTGCTGAATTGTCTGTTGACTCAGATGGCTTGGTATTACCATGGTCAGGCACACATTGGAAGGGATGCCATGATTAGGCTGTTCAAGGTTGATTGGTTCAATCTGAAATTTAGGCAAGCAGATGAAGCAGTATGTCACAGATGTGTGATCTGTCAGCAACTAAATGTGGGAAAAGAGACAGTGGTAAATCTGAGCCACATTGGAAGAGAAGGAGGACCATTCAGAAGAATGCAATTGGATTCCATTGAGATGCCTGCATGTGGTGGACTGAAGTACGTGTTGGTGATTGTGTGTGTGTTTAGTCATTGGATTGAAGCATGCCCTAGACGCAAAAATGATAGTCTCACAGTTGCAAAGTTGCTCCTTAGATAACTGATACGAAGGTTCGGATTTCCGATCTCTTTAGAATCAGATAGGGGAAAGCACTTCAATAACGAAGTGATTAACCTCTTATGTGCAGCACTAAAGATTGAACAGAAACTCCACTGCAGCTATCGTCCAGAGGCATCAGGACTTGTAGAGCAAATGAATGGTACCCTGAAATCGAGAATTGCCAAATGTGCGCTGCCACAAATCTGAAATGGCCAGATGCATTGCCACTAGTGTTGATGTCAATGAGAAATATACCTGACAGGAAGACAGGATTGTCCCCACATGAGATCCTTATGGGGAGAGCAATGAGATTGCCAGCAATACCAGCCAATGCACTTGTCAATATTACAGATAATATGGTGTTGGACTACTGCAAGGGTCTAGCTGATGTGGTTTGATCTTTTTCTCAGCAGGTACAAGCCGTCACCCAGCCACCTATCCATGACCCAAGCCACAATCTAAGAGCGGGAGATTGGGTCGTGATCAAAAAGCATGTGCAAAAGACTTGCCTAGAGCCACGTTGAAGAGGAGAGGTCCTTATCAAGTGGTGCTGACAACTACAACAGCTGTGAAGTGTGCAGGTTTGCCTAACTGGATACATGCGAGCCATACAAAGAAAGTGTTCAGTCCTCAGGATCATGTAGAAGTATTGCTGAGAACGCCGGCAGCTGCAAAACGTATAGTTCTACCTGAACCAGAACCGGAGCAGATTGAGCCGGAAGTGGACCCAGATTTGGCAGAAGAAGGATTGATCACCCCAGTAAGAGACGAGGGTGTGGAAAACCAGGAGGAAAAATGAGAAATCAATACAGTAGAAGTAACAACAGATCCATGCACAGGAGAGGTTCTCACAAAAACAAGAAGTGCTGAAACGCAAGGAGACCAAGTTCCAGAGCCTGAGGGGGAAAGAGTCGAGACAGGTCAAAGCCAAAAGGATCTGACTCCTCCTGAACCCATCGCAGGTCCATCAAGAGAAGGCACTTCAGACAAGATGAAGGAGAAAAGTACGATCTTGAAGAGATTGTTGACAGAAGGAGTAAGAAAAGGAGATCACTGCCTGAATCTCAAATAGGCAAGAAAAAGGATTTGGTTATAAATGAGACAATAGAGGAAGAACTAGACACCACAAAGAAGGATGAATTGAGTGATGGAGACTTAACAGGAGAAAGGAGGTTGAAAAGGAAGAGAGTGGCGAGTCGAAAATACGCCAGACCAGAGTGGGCATATGCTGCAACAAGTGATTGGCAAAACGAGTTTATGTCTTTTTGTTTTGACAGAGAAGTCCCAAATCAGTATTTTGATGCAACCTGAAGGAGAAAACCAATAGACTGAGTCATTGAGCAAAAGAGAGGAAACTGAAATTATTGATTACCGGAAAAGACACTGATAGCCTGATATGACACTTAAAATCCCAGAGATGACCAGCTGCTAACCGATTTTGACAAAGGAAGTAAAGGGGTCTTGTTGTGTGAAGTCAAAGAGAAAAAAAAAAAAAAGTAAATGTATATTTTTTTTGATTTTTTTTTTTTTTGTGATGCATATTAATTAAGAGTTAAATTCTGCTTTCTGATTCTTTACAGATCATGGCTGGACTAGATAACAACATGAGACACATTAGATGTTGTAGATATTTGAGTGTAGGAATGGCAATCATGTGTGGAATATTGTTTATAATAATGATTGTGGGAATGTTAATCCATGAGGTGAAAGAAACTAAAGTTACGTCTATTCTTGAGACTAGTACACTAACAGCTATAGAGAAGTTTAAATTAGATGAGCAATATTTGCATGATTACACTAACGCAAGGGGAGAGCTGTCTTCTAAAATCTTTTATCATCTATTGATTGAGTATGTAGAAACAATGAATGCAAGGGATTGTCTTGTGTGTACGCAAATACCTTCCTCTGTGGAAGAAGAGGTCACTTATCATAGTCTACCTCTGACTTACGGTCTAACTTGTAGTTTGCTACTAACTCGATTCTATAACCAAGAATATATTCAGTATTTTTACTCTAACTATGATATGGTGTTTTCCTTTGTTCCTGTAATTAGATATTTGAGTAAGATAGCTAAAGATCATGATATAGTATTAGTTAGAGGATTCTTTGAGCCTACACCAACCTTTGGCACAGCTTATGCGCATCGTAACAATTTGACTTGCTTATTAACACCTATGGAAAGGAGCTTTATTGGGCATACAGATGACAGGAGAAAAGCACTAAAAGAAAAACTAGAGAAAGGGTTAGAGAAGAGAACTTACAAGAATGATTATACTTACACTGCCATTAAAACACAAGGGAAATTAGCCTTAGATGCACTACATGGTGGGAAGCTTTGTATATATAGGCCAAAATAACGCATTGGCACTTTATTTGTGGGAACGAGTGAATGTAGGCATGTGTTTTTGTTTCAGAGTAAGTGGACATTTATGTTGAATGGTGCAGACCCTGTGATTCCTGGAATCTATTATATTTGTGAACTTAATGCTTATTACCGTCTTCCTAAGGGATGGTATGGGACATGTTACTTGGGAATAGTTTTTCCTAAGATTTACCAAATAGATGATCTAAAAAATATACCGAAAATGACTGAATTACACCGAATGAGACAAAAGAGAGGGACAGCCTCTGCAATTGTAGGGGATATTTTTGGAGCAGTAATTCCTTCTGTAGGAGTTATACTGAATGCAAATAAGATACGAAAGCTGTCAACTATAGTAGATAATATGTTAACCAATTTTACAGGAGCTATACTTTTACTAAACGCTGGATTAGCTGCGGATAGAGCTATGACGCTTCAAAATAGGCTTGCTTTAGACATAATATTAGCGAAGGGCGGAGGAGTCTGTAAAATGATTAATGAGAGACACTATTGTTCATATATACCTGAAAGTGAGAAAGAAGTAAAGGATTTGCTTACTAATTTAACTAATGCAAGTAAGGATTTGAAGGAGCGGAAGGAACCAGGAGTTTGGGACAAGGTTGGAAATGGATTTGTTGCTGTAGGCAATTGGTTTAGCCAAATTTGGGGTGGGATACTGTGGAAAATTGTCCAGGGAATATTAATTGTGATCATTGTTATATTAGGATTATGGGGGGCATGTAAACTATGGCACAAAATTCAACTAAAAAGGGCAAAACATAATCAGAGGAGGGAAGAACAACCCAAAAGAAGAATCTATAGAGAGAATATAAACAAAAGAGATCAAAATGTAGCTGAAAGTAATTTGTAATTGATTGACAATGGAAAGGTGTGATGACACATTTAGTCATCAGAGGAAGGACTGTTGGAGCAGATATGCTAATATGAGAATATTCTAATGATTTGCGTATACATACTAATGAGAAATAATGACAAATTAAACTAATAATTGAAAATAACGTGTAATGAGTAAAATGTGCCCACGGGGAGTGGTCACCATGTGTGTTAAAAGTACTAAAATAATGTGAAAAATGTATTATTATGTCATAATTGCTGATATATTCTATGTTTTATGATGCTTCTTATCCTTAACGTAGCTGAACTAGAGGCCTGGTCGGCGCTGGGCCTTGCTTTCTTAAACGTGGAGACGTGATTAGCTGCTGAGGACTGGAACTGAAGAAAAGGACCTTGAACTGTACAGAGATCAAATGAGCTATGCTAGAATTTTCTGCAATGTACCAGCGGACAGGAGCCGATCAGAACAAATTGATACAATTATGTGTAAAGTAGGCTAAATGGTCCTTCCCAGGACTCGAACAATGGAACCACTGACTAAGAGGCTGTGGGCAACAATTTAGTTACCTGAAGGGCCGGATGATGTTCTCATCGACAGAAGGACCAATCATATTAATAGAACTTGATGCTTGAACCGACGCAAACAAGTGGTAATCAAAACTATAGGTTAGAATCATGACCCCAGATAAGGTTGACCAATTAGCAAATTGTGAAACGGACTGAGAGACCCTAATAAAAAGTCATGACACAAGAAGGGAAATCAGAGCAGAGAGGAGAAAGTTGATGACGTCAGGAGACGCTGTCCGAAGTGCTGAGAATTGGGCGTGCTCCCTGTGAGCCCAAGTCTTGCTGATGACTGATGACCTGGAGACGAAGACTGACTCGTTGCTGATCTATCTTGGATAGGTAGCAATAAAATGTAGACTGACTAATGTGTATTTTTCTTCTAGATACCAACTGCGCTGTTTTAAAATGTTTTTCTCTCTTTTTCCAAATTCATGATTTTTTACTAAATTGTTTCTGCATGAAGACCCACATGCTGATGCTAATTTGAGGTAGGCAGGCTGACAAGGGTGACTTATGGTGACTACACACTGACAGACTTGTATTGCTGAATTATTCAATGTTTGATTTGCTGAACTAGATTTGATGCTTTAGTATTGCTTACTAATGACTCTTGATGAAGTTGTTGCTCATGATGCTAATAAAGTTTGATTAACAATAAAATCGAAATGAAGGTTTTTGATTAAAATTGTAACAAATAGGGAATAAAAACGATTAACCTTTTTGAGAGTGATGGTATTTTCTTGTTAGATAAGGTTTTGATGGCATTGCATGTGGATTAAGATGTCTATTGATGTTTCACTGGTTACCGCTTAACTAGGATACTCTATGCGATCCAAAAGATTAATCGACCTATACATGTTCCCTTGTAAGTTTACTTACTAAGGATAAGGCGCGCTAGCATGCGTGAATGTGTGTTTCCACGCACACAAGCTGGAAGGTAAGGGTCTATGTATGTCTCTGCATCTTCCATCAAAACACCGACTCAGTTTGGCGCTCAATGGAGGGGTTTCAGTGACTGCCCAACCCTAAATCAGGCCGAGTCTATTCTGCTGTCATCAGCAAAGTGGAACAGAATTACCTAAAAACAATCCACACCACGATCCTGTGACTTCAGCTGAATATGCTGCAGAATTCCCCAATGCTCTTCAGATGTTTCAAAATAGTCTGCTGAATTTAGTCTAAACACAACTGTTGTGCATATATGTTTACACCTGCTTCTTGCATTCCAGGGAGCACTTTGGCAATACAGAAGGGGCTACAGATGCCTGTGCAAACCCCATCTGCAGTATAATATCGAAATAAACTATGGGGGAGATTTACAAACATTTTGCGCTGGGTTAGCGTCACAAAAGTGATGGCAACTAGCCCAAAATGTTTTTTTCCTAATTTAGTTTCCAGTTCAAAACTTGTTTTGTGCTGGAAACTGTCCTAAAAGTAACGCAAAGCAGCATAAAGCAGTGCTTTGCGTTACTTAGCCTCTGGAGGGTGTTACATGGATGGTACAATGGTGTTCCCATGCAACCACCTATGCCTTTTGATGTGAAACCCTATCTACAAACAATAGAAGACAGGGTTTTGCGCAGAAGATTAACACTTTTTAAAGCAGGTGTTACAAGGAGAAATGTTTTAATTTCTCCTTTCTTTTCTGACTTTTGCATGTGTGCTGGACTGTGCAGCATAAATAAAAAGTTGGAAACGTTTTTAAGTGTGTCTAAGCATAGTATTTTGTACCAGAACAGTCACAAGGGGCATTCCCTCTTTGCGTGCACTGCACCTGTCTGTCCAGGCGCACCAAATTAAGGGTGCGCCGCGGTGCACATAGTGATAGTGCGTCAGAGATGCAGTTCGGCCCAAATAATTGACAGCATCAAATGTATTTCTACATTTATTTTGTTTTGCCATATCAGAAGTGGCAGGGTTTGTATGGGCGAGGAGTCCTAACTACTCTTTAGCTTCTGTCTGTATAGAGCACTGAAAGAGGAGAGTGAGGCTGTGTGAGTACAGTCACGACATTGCCACTTAATATTGGTAATTAGTGTGTAAGTTGCGTGGTAACACTACATCCAAACTATTTCTGTCACACACTTGCATACCTGAAGGCCACAGTACTTTGCAAAGTTCCATATGCGAGAACAACGCTTTTTGTGTTCCCGAGGGATCCAAGGCCGACCATTGTGCACGCAGTGAATCGACCCGACGTCAGAAGTGAGGCCTACGCAGGCCCTCATTTCTGGAACAGGCCTCATCGGCAGCCGCTACCATGGCAGCCAGGCTACCAGGGCCATTGGTTTCTGAGGCACCAGAAAAATCCTGTCAATTTTTTCTTTTACCTGCAAAAAAATATGAGCGCTTTGATGCGGTGAGAGCTCTGAGCGATGACTCAGTCAGTGAGCTACCGCAGCAACCCACAAATGCCTTCAGACAAATTCTCTTTTGGAAAGGTTTCTCGTGAGAAAAAAAGCAGACAGCGAATTTCTTTGCTCCAACTGCAAACCACTGTGGAAGTCAGACGGGGTTTTGGATTCATTTGGATTTGGATGTTTATGTCTTGGGACGCAATGCAAATGACATCCATGTCTTTCCTTCAATAATGTTGCTTTGTGCTGCAGTCACCTGTGCGCTATAGGGGATTGCTGGCTTTGCACTTCTAATCAGGCATTGGTAGATTGTTCAAGTGCACCAAAGCAGCTCTCACAGAGAACCTCTATGTTAGATGTATTACCAGAGAGGAGCTCACCAAAATATGCGCCAGTCGCTTACCATGAATTTAGGGTTGCCTCCTTTTCCAGAGAAAAATATTGGCCATTTCTTCATGTTTTACGGTTTTAAGATTTTCCAAATGCCCAGACATGATACTCCAAAGGGACATTACTGAAAATTGTCCATATTCAGTAGGTGGAGTCAACTGGGCCGCAACTGAAATGTCTTTGGCAGGTATATCGTGTCTTACCAAGAACATAGAGGTGCTTGGTGCCCGACTGTTCCTTACCCTTGGTTGACTTTTTGTCACTCTCATTTGCCTGCTTCTGATTCGTGTCCCAGATTGTCAACCTTGTATTTGCCCCTGCCATGAAGCATTGCCTCTTTACAATGTCTTTGATGGGCGTGCATCCCTGCATCCAGTGCTTGCTTTTCAAATGTTATTTTTTTTTGTGTGAAGTGTTGTGTGATTTCGAGCTGCACCCCTTGTGTATGTTTCTCTCCCTGCACTCTGTGCTGCTTTCTGTTGCTAGATTGCTTCTCCCCACTCTCTTCCGTCTTTCGATCACCAATGTGCTTCTCTCCTTTGATTCCCTACTCCACCCCCATCTGTGTTGCTTTCCCCAACCCACTTGTTGTTTTGCTACCAAATTCCCAACCATTGCTTTCAGATCCCCTCTTGATCCTCCTGTTGCTTTTGCATTCCCTCCTCTGTTGCTCCAGTGTTCCTACCTGCCACCACGTTACTTCGCTATTCGACACCCACACTCCCACCATGTTGCTTCCACTGCTCCTGCTTGCCTGTTTAAAAAACACTTTTGCCTGTTTTCTTTTCTTTTTAGTTAACGATCCAGGTCAGATCAGTAACTAAAAAGTAAAAAAAAGGGCCTGCTTCATTTTGTAGGTGGGTGTATGTGTGGTTCACATGACCACAATGTGACACAGGCAACCGCATCAAAGGCTTTTGTGCTTTTTAACTTTAACTTTACCCATGCTTCACAGCATCGCTGATGCGCCGCAATGTAGCTAAAAACCATTGGCAAAGCCAATAGGTCACAAAGGTGAGACCTGTTGGCTTTGCCAATGCTTGCTTTTAACATGGCTTTCCTGTCTTTATTTACTTTAAATATTAGTCGTGGATCATTAAGGCAGCTCTAGAATACATTTTGAAGTTCTTTCTGCTTATATTAGCTATTTAAGGTACGAATTAATGAGGGAAAATACTGGCTTTCGGTGATTTCCCTTCTTTTTTATCAGCTGGAATATTAAAATAGTGGTCCCGGGAAAAAAAAAGAAACAACCAGGTGGTAACCCTACATGGATCATATTTTAGAAATGTTTGTGTTATGCAGCCAAAGTAATGAGTCTAATTACACGGCTTCTCCATACTCATATTAATCCTCACCATTGGCTTTCTTCTCTTAGATCATCTCCAGTTTTTGACATGGTTCATCACTCCACCTTGAATGATCCTGCTACGTGAGTTGCCACCATTCATTTCCAAAAAGCTTCCAGAGAACTATAGGGTACCAGAGGATTCGGCCCTTTAGCCTATTCTGTTTAATACCTACATGCAGCCACTGGGGGATCAAATTAGGTCCCATGGCTTTAAGGCACTAATGTATACTGATGAGAACCAACTCTTACTGAGGTTTGATAACCAGGTGCCCAGTAAAATCAGTCACCTCAGAGCTATCTCATCCCAATTCAGAAGTGGATGACACACCATTTAAAACTCCCTAGAGGTAAGATAGAGTTCTTGCTGATTGGAGGTGATCAGATTGATTTGACCGTGAATCATTAGACACTCTCTAAACACATTTTCCCAGTTCTCATAGACTCTGTACAATCCTTGACATTTAGGGGGTCATTCTGACCCCGGCGGTCTTAGACCGCCGGGGCCAAGGTCGGCGGGAGCACCGCCGACAGGCCGGCGGTGCCCCGCAGGGCATTCTGACCGCCGCGGTCAGACCGGCAACACTGGCGGTCTCCCGCCAGTGTACCGCCGCCCTATTGAATCCTCCAAGGCGGCGCAGCTAGCTGCGCCGCCGAGGGGATTCTGACCCCCCCTACCGCCATCCAGTTCCCGGCGGTCCGCCCGCCGGGAACCGGATGGCGGTAGGGGGGGTCGCGGGGCCCCTGGGGGCCCCTGCAGTGCCCATGCCGCTGGCATGGGCACTGCAGGGGCCCCCGTAAGAGGGCCCCTACAAGTATTTCACTGTCTGCTTGGCAGACAGTGAAATACGCGACGGGTGCAACAGCACCCGTCGCACCTTCCCACTCCGCCGGCTCGATTACGAGCCGGCATCCTCGTGGGAAGGGAGTTTTTCCCTGGGCTGGCGGGCGGTCTTTTGGCGACCGCCCGCCAGCCCAGGGAAAAACTTAGAATACCCTCCGCGGTCTTTCGACCGCGGAGCGGTATTTCGGAGGGGGAAGTCTGGCGGGCGGCCTCCGCCGCCCGCCAGACTTAGAATGACCCCCTTAGTTTGGTCAGGACCTCTATTTAGAGGTGCATTTCCATTGATTGTGGCCAAGAAATATTTTAACTTTAAGGCACTTAGAAAGGTTCTTATTTTCATTTTACAACATTCGCCCATCTGTAGTTTTTGCCTGAATTTTATTTAATCTGGATAGTGCAATAGCATCTACATAGATCTGTCAAAGTTTCAGTTGAAAACGCTCTAGAGCTGCCAAGATATGACAGTGAGGTAAATTTATCAACTCTGAAAATTCAGCCACGCCTCTCCATCATGGGGGCCCTGTGCTGGCTTCCTGTTACCCAAGGGATTGATTTCAAGGCTCTTTGTTTTGTACACATGACCCTGCCTCAGAGCGGTCCTAATTTCCTGATGGACATTATTATTTTCGGAGTTTGAGCTGCTACACGGTTTCCACACTTTGTTCACATTCTGGAATGCTCAGGGCTTTGCTTGGCTGTGTTTCAAGGTCAGCATTTGGTCTGTACTGGCCCTGCTGTATGCATCAGTGACTTGGGATATTCAATACATATCGCATTTGTTTTCTCCTTTGCCTCAACTCTGCACTGGTGACATGTGGGTAAATGAGCACCAGCAAGACCACATGAAGTTTCCTGGTCACCTGAACCTGAAACTATATGACAATGGAAATGGGTATTCTTTCGAAATGCATCACAAAGGGCCTGATTACGACATTGGTGGTCAGCCTAGCCGACCACCAATGCTGCAGGGAGGACACCACTGTCATACTGGTGGCATCCCCCCCACCCTATTACAATATTCCCGCTGGGTTGACCAGTGGTAATAGAGAGTCGAGAGTCGAGATCTATGATCCTGGCGGGGACGGTGGTCTTTAGGCGGGTCTGCCCACCAAAGTTATAATTGGGCATTCGGACCGCCTGGAGTGTGGCGGTCTGACCATCAACACTAGTAATGAGGCCCTTAGTGTTACCACTTCCGCAGTAAGGTACAGGCTTAATGTATGGGATTGCATATTGCTCTTATATAGAATGTACTCTTTAAGAGGCATTGGAGCACTTTATGTTGGGTAGTTTGCCACTCCTTAGCCCAAAGTTAGTGGTTAGTGTAGTGGTTATTAGTTATTATTGGATTTTCTTTGGTTATTTGGTTAGTCCGATGCTCTAATGAAACTAAAGATTTTCAGTTGGTGGTGTATTAAGTTAATAGGAGTTCCATGTAAATTATTAGTGTGAGTTATTGTAAGTGGAAAAAGAGGCGTGAGGAAATAAGGTGGAGGAGGTTAAATATTGTGAGGTAGGAAGGAGAGGTTAAAATTGAATGACATTTTGTGATTCATGGGAGTTGGATTAGTAGATGGCTTAGATAGGTGTTATATTAGAGGAATAGTTACTCAGAAGGAAAGTTTGTTATTTATAAGTAAGGCTATCATTAATTTACTGAATGTTTGTAGAGAGTAAGGCAGCAGGCATGTGAAAGGATAGGGTAAACTCAGAGGCACTAAACCATGCAGAGGACTGAATGTAATTAGAATATTATTCAAATAGGAAGGCCAGAGTGAGAACAATCCCTAGCTATAAATCAGGTTATTTTCATACAGGGATTTTTTCCAGTGTTGAGATTGGTTATAATCTGAGGAAGTATAGGGAGCAGAAAGAAAGGCTGAAGGTTGGTTGCCTAGTGGACGGGTAAAGAAGTTGTTCCATCTTAGATTGTACTGTTTGGCTGGTGATGATGTTGTTACCGCTGTCTGTTCTTTTTACATAGATTTTGAACATACTTAACACTATTTGAATTTTTGACTTGTTTTTTATTTTGGAGTACTGCATTATCTGGTGTTTCTTGATAGTGGGTTGTTAGGAATGTCTGTTGAGATTTTGAGAAGTGTATAATCATTGGGCTTCTTATTTATCATATTTAGGGCTTCCGGTTCTATGGTATATTTCCGTCTATATTTGTCTGTATTTATTTTTTGGCCATCTTACTGGGATTTATCCATATGTAGTTTGTGTTTTGAGAATAAATGAAGTTCGTTTATTTTACTGATGATATACATTCATACTTTGATGCATGTCGTGTTTTAGCAATTTAAGCAACCAAATATAACGAAACATTATACCCAAAGGTAACTATTATAATAATTCATAGAAATGTTAACATATGCTCATATTTAAGGAATTCTAACCCTGTTTTTAACTTCCCATGCTGTCTGTCTGCACAGCTGTTGGCCTGCAATTCACGAAAGGCAGCATGGCTAGTCACTCACAAGAAGCACAATTTTCAGTATTTTTTCCACTTTTAAAAATAAATACAGACAGGAAACACATTGTTTTCTGTCTATATTTTTCTGTTAAAATCAGTAAAAATTGAAAACTGGGAGCCTTAATCATATTGTTTTTACCTGAGAAAGATGCATGGGTATTGCGTTTCTAAGGGGATGTGGTTCTCCAGGATACCAGTGGTTGTTTGTCACAGGATTTTGCAGATGTAGCACTTCCCTGGTTTTACAGCGTCCTGGAGGGTATATGTCTGTAGGCAAGAAATGAGAGTGTGTGGATTCTTAATTGGATTAGATTGGAAATAACCAGGTGTTAACAATCCTTCTGAACTGGAAGTGATTCTCAGTGGCTCTTATCTTTGCCAGTATGTAATTCGAACGTTTTGACACTTGAATGGAGAAAGTAGTGTCACCAATGTTTTTCTTCCTATAAGCAGGAATATTAAAAGCGTAGGCAGTCTGGAACACAAATTTGTGGGTTGGAACTATTTTATGATTTTTGCATGAATGAATTTAGATCCTTTGCCATTAATAGCTCTCTGAGTGATGTACAGTATTTTGAGAGTCTCTTCTTGCTATTGGGAGAGTCTTCAAGACTGGAGAAATGTTGATTTGTATATCCAAATTGTAAAGTAATAATAGTAATCTGTTTATTTTGGGGAGAACCCCCATAAAACACATGAAACAGTACAATACCGTTTTTCATGTAAAACACTTGATTATATTACTTTAAAAAGTAATTTCTATATACAAATTCATAATATGAGCACGAACTGTTAATACTAAGCTTACAATGTTCCAACAGAAAAACGGCATGATGACTGCAAAAAGGATCATAATAATTAGGCATTAGTGCTAAACAGCTATATATAATGATAAATGCACCATCGTCAGACCGAAGTCATAACCACTTCCTTTGGACCTAAGCAGCATAAATAGAAAAAAACAATAAAATGGTTGGTATTGTATCACTTTCAAATAACCTGGAAGGTGTAGAATTATAGCAGATGGTCTATATCCTCAGTTGTTTCTTCAGAATGTAAGCAAAATGCTCGATCCTCTTTATGTTGCTTCATTTAGAGACACAACTGCCAATGAATAAAATACGTAACCTGAATTTGATGAACAGTGATGTAGCATAAAATAGAAAGATGGCATCCATGTAAGGTTAATTCAGGGATGGGTTTATGAACCTGGAGCCCATCTATCATACTGCCAGGTTTTAAATTTCTTTGGCACTGTTGAATCGTATGGTTCCAAAACAAAGTTTTTGCAATATCGGGTGACACCTGTTATAGTAGTTAGGTTGCTCCAGAGACTTTCCTGTCCTGGAACTTGAAAGTATAATTTTATATGTCTTACCCAAAGTACAAAGTGAGACATCAAAATGAGAGGATCTCTTCTAGACCCTGCCTTTATTACTTTTGGTCTGGAGTTGACCACAACCTTCATCCAAAAAAGAAGGTTTTTCAAAGCAGCAATATCACCTGTCCTCTTGAGCCCATTTTCAAAAAATGAAGTTACAGCAGGGGTACTTTGTGTAAGGTTAAACAAAGACCTTATAAAATTGTTCTCCCTTGACGTCAATTCTTTGGTGCTTCCCGTTCTCCATATTTCAGCCCCATGGAGCAAAGCACTCTTCACATTAGCACAATAGATGTCAATAACTAAAGTGACAAATTGAGGGGTTGTAGCTTTGTATCTGTTCGCATCTGCTGAGGCTCTATGTAATAGTGTGGTTTCACTTTTGTGTAATTGGGGTTTCCACATTGGGGTATTATCCACCCTTATCCCAAAATAACCTAACTGTTCAATATTTTGTGATAAAAGCCCTTCATCCTAAAACCACCTTTAAAGGATTTATGGGATTAATAATCATCCACTTGGTTTTGGACATATTCACTCCCAACCCACAAAGGTCACAGAAATCACTAAATTTATTTAAAAGATTCTGCAGTCCTAGGTTCAGGAAATCAGGATAGTGTTGTCAGAGAATACAAGAAGTCGGTTTGCCACATAGTTTTGGAGTCTTTGCAGCCTTCTGGTATTCGAGAGAGGAGTGTTGTGTTATAGTCCCTTCGAATAGGCACGTTTTGAGAGAATGAGTGTTGTTGGTGCATATTTCTTTTGAGAAAATCCAAGATGTAGAAAGATGCATCTACGTGTTTTCAATATGTACGAGGTTGATTGGCACAGCCTCTTCACTTAGGCCTTCATTTAAAGTGTATCCAAGGAAAATTAAGGTATTTTCACATATGTGACTATTTTGGGCAGTGGTCCCACTTCATCTGGCTTGAAAGATATAGGTGTAGGTTTTTTCTAATCACTGCAGGTCAGTATTTCAGTTTTACAGCATTCAGCATGAAGAGATTCCACATCATTCATTGTTCTACAGCCATGCGCAAGGTGTTACGTGTTGATGTGCCTAGGTCCTTAGAGCATTCAAGTTTGAGAATTCTCTGTGTCTGCATAGTTGCAGCAGGTGAGTCTGAAACTGTCAATAAGATTTAGCAGTGGTTTCTTGTATATGTTAAAGAGTAGAGCTGAACGATAGATCCATGTGGTACCACTTTATATGTGAAGTAGGGACTTGAAGACAAAGATGGTGTGTTAATCTGGTAGAATAAACTGTTTAGGTAAGAGAAAATCAAGTTGAGGGTGATGCCATCTATACCAATGTCTTTCATTCTATGAAGTAATGTGTCATGGTGTACTGTGTCAAAAGCTCCAAAAAGGACCAGGAGTAGTGATGCAACAACACCAATTTTGTCAAATATG
Source organism: Pleurodeles waltl (assembly GCF_031143425.1). Taxonomy (NCBI): domain Eukaryota; kingdom Metazoa; phylum Chordata; class Amphibia; order Caudata; family Salamandridae; genus Pleurodeles; species Pleurodeles waltl. The sequence continues at coordinate 334,936,547 of NC_090443.1, forward strand.
CTTTTCTTATTGCCCCAATTTGTGATTAAGGCAGATTTGGTCCCTCTACCTGGCTAGAATCCAGTGTACCAGTCTGAGAGTAGTTCACTGTCTTATATGAATTCTGAGATATAGCGAAAAGCTGTTTTTCCCACAGGTTTGCTATGGAAAGGCACATTGGGTATTAGTTTGTAGCTTTAGAGGTTTTAAGGGTCTCAGTTGTTCTTAGTGGTGGAAGTCTGTATGCCTTCTTTAATATTTTTTGGGAAAGTTCTTGTTTTTATTGAGTTGTTGAGAATATTTGTGACTGGGATAGGTGCTGATGTTGATTGAAGGACCTTTTGAAAATATGTGTTTGTTGGCCTTCTCTATGCATGATTTGTACTTTCTGTTGTGTCTGTGTAGAGACATTTTGTCTTGTGGGTTCTTGGATTTGAGCCATCTGCGCTGAAGTGTTGAGAATTGCCCTTTATTTTCCCACCTCTTCATTCATGCAAGGGGCCTTCTTCCTTTCACCTTGTCTTGAAGTTGTCTTTGGGATTAATATATTCAAGGACTGAGGACATCCATTCATAGAGTCTGTCAACTGAGTTTTTATGTTTCCAGTTGAGTATTTATTGTTAGCTTAGGTTAGAACAAACATGAAATTATCATGAGCAGACCAGTGATTCCCACAACCACCCCTCCAGCGTCTGCAGCTTTGCTAAATTTAAATGAGATGTGATTCACTTCCCCAGCACTTTCCATTCTAAGGTTCAAGCTGTGTTAAACACCAGCCTTATCAGAGCCTTTCCCAACCTAGAGTCAGTCAAATGGATTCATATGTTGATCCATTGGAGAAAGTTATTGTTTTGACTCTAGTAGTAGGGCCCACTCGAAGTCCTCATCATCAGCACTGCAGTCAAGTGCCAAGGATTGCAGTCCTAGGTCCATGATCACATTGAAAGTGGACCACAGAGCCAAAAGTCACCAAACCAGCTAACAGAGGATCTTGTGCCTGTGCAGGTGCATCAAAATATTGCAACAAAGATGCCATGCCTCCCGCCTTTGCTATGGCCTGCGGCCATGATGAAGGGAAGCTTCTTACTTACTTGACCCCTTGTTGTGTCTAGTCATTTCTCCTCACAGCAATGTTGTTTGGTTGGTTCACTTGTGACTATGTCAGGAGGGGAAGGTTGTTGGACTTTAAAAAAATCAACCGCAGGGAGTTTACTGCCCTCTTGCAAAACAAGCAATCAATTTACAAAAACATTACTTTCCTGCAGGTTTTGAATTGGTTGAAGCAGGAACCGAACCCTTCCTCTTTCTGGGTGTGTTCTTTTGTGCCCACAGCCTCAAATGGGCACATGGCCACGATCCCATTCCCTTTTGAATGGGAATAACGATGCACTGACTTACACCCTCAAGAGCACTTTATTCTTGAGTACTATAAATATACCATTGTGTCACTCTTGAAAAGATTACCATGCCCTTGCCTGATAAAGACATTTTGGCCCCTCATGTGGCTTGAGCTTCTTATATACTGGTTTGTGAGAAAAGAAACAGAATGTTTATGGCACGCAGCAAATACAATGTCACTATACCTAAAGGTACAAACCCCATAATCCTTCTTGATCTTCACCAAAGTTCACATTCCCAGAACTATTTTTCCTTCTAGTGTGCTGTTCACCCAGAGTAGCATTTCTGACTGGAATTGGACTCCTGCATCGTAGGATCTTCATTAATAGTCATAAATGCTTGAATGATCTCCCAATGTCGGCATTGATCCTGAGCACTTTACCCTAGATATGTTGTTGATAAACTATAGCACAGGATGCCAAAGTCCATTTGTCCATAGGAAAAATAGTACCCTTAACAGACTTCCAGAAGTGGATCTTTTTTCTGGAAAATCAAGCAGGTTCACTGTGTAAACATATTAAAACTACATTGCAACATCAGAAGTGCAAAGGCAGGCTAAATTGTGAAATGAGAAAGAAAACAAATGTAACCTGATAGACTTCTGTTCTAAACAGAGCCGAGTCCTGTCCCTTTAAAAATATCAGGAGATTCCTTTACCCATAATGCATTGTACTTTCAGCATGCCTCATCTGGCCCAGTTTTTTTTTCTGGCTCCTGTGTGAAGGATCTGAGTGCACTTGAGAGGTTTTATATCTCATTTTTCCTTCATAATTAGGTTTTTTAGATATATGATTTTCACTAAACCTTTTAAGTGGGATAATTCCTACCGCCTTCAAGTTTTTTTCCTTTACAAAATGCCTTCTGTTTTTGAGAAGTCCCTCCTGTGGTGGAAAGAAAGTAGGCTCAGGCACTCATACGCTCTGTATAGTGTGGCTTCCTCCATCTCACAGTGTTAAAGATTGAAGTTTCTGTCAGAAAATAGTCACAAGAACACTTAAGGACAGAGACGGCATCAGATTTTGAGGGACGCTTCAAAACATAAAGAATGAGGAGGAGAGGGAAAAGAGAAATTAGCTGGATGGGACAACTAGGATTCACCAAGAGGGAGAACCTCAGGGAAACGGAACGTGTATATTGTCGATGCCCTCACTCTACATGTCAATCGAAGTTGACGTCAGTACTGTCATTGTCAACATCGAGTGCCTCAGCCCCTACATGTTCACCCTCTTAAACGGGCTTTATATGTTCCCACCACAGAAATACAGACAAGCGTGATCAGTCTCCATGGCATACTGCATCCCTGATGTTGAAGACAGTGTCATCAGAGATGAGAAGATCCTTGTAGACAGCAAAGCCTCAACTCTGATCCATTTTACAGCCAGTATCTCACTGCTAGGTATTGTTTTGGCTGGTGCATGCACTTTCAAACATACAGTCACACCGATCATTGGACTGGTGATTCAATGTGTAGGTTATCCCAATTGGGAGATGGGTTAAAAAATAAAGGGGTAAACCAATATCCAGTCACACACTTTGTTTTCTGGGTGACCCTTTTTGGCCCACTTGCTACTGGCGTGTTGATAGATTTAATAAGCGATCTATGCCTGAAGTCACTTACCTAGTGCTTACAATACCTAGAAGCAACCTTTGAGGTGTACTCTAACTTGCCTTAAGTTTTTTTCTTTAATCATTTCGCTTGCCTGTATTCTGTCTCAACCAGATGTAGCATTGGCACATCCCAAACACATTGAGACTCTTACCGGCATTGTTCTGGTGCCGTCTATTAAACATCTCATCCTGATCATAACCTGTTTCTAATTAATTTTGCAATGTGGGTTGAAACATTGACAAAACTAAATGTGGACTGTGTTCTTAAGTTGACTGTGAATTTCCGACACCTGTACTACAAGTGTTGTTTATGACATCACATGATCCTTATTAGTCACATGTATATACTTCCTTGTAAATAATACTGGTGCACTTTATGCTCACTTTATTCACTTGCACTGCACCGTCACTAAATAGGAGCATGTAGTATATAAAATGAAACTAAGAAGTTCTTGAATCTTGAATAGTTTTTGAATAGTCTTGTTTGTCTGAATGAAATAAAATGTATAAATTGCATTAAAAACCTTACCTGTAGGGAGGGTTTTGTGTGAATACTGCCGTGAAAGTCAAGGTCTAAATTCCCCTTTTAGGAACCACCTTTGTTGTTAGAAAAGATCTCACTGGCATCCTGTGCCACTTCTGCTGCCAATACATCACCATTCAACGCTGACAAAACCAACTCCACTAAAGCATAACCCCTCAACATTGAAACCACCTTCATCGACGTCAAGGAAACAACACTGAGGGGAGTACACAGACATTACAGTGGGTTCTCCTCATTCAAGGGGAGAAATAGGGCACTTTCTGTCATAGTCCCCTTCTTTGGGGTCTTTTTTTCAATACCTCCTACTTATTGGCCTGTCACCGTCTACAACCTCACCTTTGGTGAAGAAATCGAGTACAGAGGCACAGTCAATGCCCATGCTTCCTCAATTGGTGAGAACGTTTTAATACCAGATCCTCATCCATTGCCATTCAAGACGATTAGGGTTCAGTTAAGGAACATCTTCGTCCAATATAGTTATCTTTTCCAAGATGACAATCATATCTTCTCCATTTCTTCTTCCACCAAGATCTCCTTTACCTTACAGAAAGCACACTCGCAAAAACCGAGAGCTGATGTTTCTCTGTCAAGATCTTCTTTCTCAGACACTGATTAAACATATTCATTGTATATTCCAACATCACCTGCTATTTCTCTTTCTTATGCAACTCCCATGGATGATATTAACACCTTTCAAAAGGTTTAGGCTAGGGCTGCATTGAACTAGAACATTCCTGAGGAGACTTCAAAACTAACCTTCTCAGTTGTCCTCAAGGCGCTTCAGTCGAGAGGAGCTCCAAAACCCCTGCTTCCTTTGGTGCAAGGACTCTGGAAAAAGCACAAATAATCCTGACACCTGCAACAATTACGTCAGCTACACTATGGTTATTAAACAAATATGAAGCTACACAGAACTATCCAGGCTTTCCATAAAATGACCATGAGCCAGACTCAATCAAGGAGTATGGCCAAGGTGGGGAATGAGACGGCCGTTCGGTGAAAAGCTCCATGCGCCTTGCACACACAACAGTATCCTTGAGACTGGTGACCCCCACCTGACAGCTGTGTGGGCCACCCTGACAATCTTGATGACGGCGGAGATCTGCCCACAGCTGTGAAGGAGTGTGGTCCCCGGTGGGTGCAGTGACACATTTGGCTAGGCCAAAGCTAGGGCCTAGCGTGATCCCGCGATGTGGGCATGGTGGAGGTGGGGTTGGCCCCTGGATCGTTATGTGCAGGCAGTGTCATCTTTCCTGGGACGGAATGCTGATGCACTGCTTCGGGCCCCCACACTGGACCACTAGCACATAGGGCCCCGACAGACTTTAAAAGCTGGCATAATTTTCGTATTTTTTCCCCTTGATTCACTGGCTGGTTCTGGTCCACGTGGTCACGCCTGGGCTATTGGGCCTTTGATGATACAGCCACATAGCCTCTCCCTATGAAACCCTCCCCCTGCCGGCGGATGATGATTGATGGCGTCTCACCTGCCTGGGTGCGGTGCACCTGTTGCTGCTTTACCATTGGGGTGCCACTTACTAGTGAGGTGGTCAGGAGAATTTGAGGGGCCCTCTCTAATGAAGCTTTGGCTGCACAGTTGACCTTGAGCTCCCTGCCATGTTGGGCCTCCCGGCGCTATCCCGCACTTCCCCCTCTTGCTGCAGTGGATATACGGCCCCCCACACAGTTGGGCAGAGTGCATGTAGAGTGGTGGACACTGTGCTGACACCCATGGCATTTTGTTTGGTGGTCCAGGTTGAGGGCCCTGCTCTCTAAATCAAGGGGCACCGGATGTTCTGGAGTGACAGAGGATCACAAGGCATGTGACTGCTGCTACAAGCCTTGCCCGCATCTCCTGGGACTATTACGTCTGCGGCGTGGACCCTTTTAGCAGAAGGGTGCATTAGTACCATGCATGAAGCCCCAGAAGGTTTCCTGAGGGCTTCGCTCTGAGGTTGAGACCTGGGCATTCTTATTTTTTTGGCCACCTCACTTCCCCGTATTACTCTCCACGTTGGTGCCTACCTTCTCCACCATGGTCAGGTAGTGCTGTTTGAAAGGGGGCCTGGAAAGTATGGGGGGTCATCTCACCCCCCCCACCGGGTACCAATCTGATTGGAGTTAGGGGGACCCCTCGGTCAGCTGGTGGGCCCTCCCCTGTGGACATGTTTGATGGGGAGGTATGGGTGGCTTGAAGGGGGAAAGGTGAGGTGAGGGGGCACTCCGGTGACTCACTTTTGGCTTCACCTGTTGCTGATTCCCCCCCACCTATAACTTTCTGCCCTGGAATGTGCAGGGTACTGGGACTCCCAGACATCATCACCAGGTGTACTCCCATTTGAAGTGTAGACACTTTCACATAGCATACCTCCAGGACGCACAAATGACATCTGGGGAGATGCTTCACTTGCAGCGCCGCTGGAGGGGACAGGTAGTGGGCACTGCCTATTCAGTATACACCAGGGAAGGGTTGATTTGGGTGGCACCTACAGTACCACTTAAGATCACACGCTGGAGAGTAAACCATGATGGGCATCATGTGGTGGTTGAAGGGCAGTTGGATGGAACACTCATTGCCCTTGTGGTGCTATATGCGCCCAATGTGGGTCAGTCCCATTTCCTGGATACCCTCTCACCGGTGATGATCCATGACCTACATTGCCACAGCCTTTGGAGGTGGGTATTAATTGTGTACACAACACTCACATGGAGATGTCCAGTTCCCCGCCTACATGACACACAAGTGGCCCAGACCATGCAGTCCCTTGCAGACTGCTTGACACACAGTAGACCCCAAGACATTTGGTGCTTCCTGAATCATCTTGCACAGGAATATCCCCACTTCTCCCAGGACCACCAGCTCCATACGAGAATTGATCTCTTTCTAAGTAACCCGCAATTACCCCTGTTGTTCGCTTCACTGAATATTTGGGATGTACTTTGTCGAACCACAACCCTCTCCTGGCGGTGTTGTGCTGGGGTAGGTGATAGACCTTAATTCCCATGTTCAGACTACCTAATCAGGCACTCCAGGATTATGTGTTTTGCAAAACTATGGGCACACATGTTCTCCAGTACTCTGAGCTTAATGAGCTTACTGCGTTCAACAGGGTTGGAGTGTGACGCTAACAAGGTGGTAACATGGGGTCTCTGTATTAAGACTGACTATGACGTGAAAGTGACCTTAGGACAGAAACTGATGGCAACGGAGGCTCTCATCCGGGTTGCAGAGATCTGGGCGGGGCTGGGGGAGGTCGGTTGGATGGACTTACTTCCGGAGTTTTACTCAGCATATCGGGCTGTGCTCATCCCAAAGCTCCTGTATCTGTTTCAGTCAGCTAAGCCCAAGAGCGTCCTTCTGATATCTTAGAAAGAGGCCATGAGTGATGTCCTTCTCAAGCCTGATAGAGATCCAGTAGTGATTCACTCCTATTGGCCACTCTCTCTGCTCAGCATGGACTGTAAGGTCCTTGGGAAGATCATAGTGAATCAGCTGCTGTCGTATGTCACCAGTTTGGTCCATCCAGAGCAGAATGGCTTAATTCCTAGGAGAAATACGTTCCGCAATTTCCGCTGACTGTTTTGCCTTGAGGATGAGCAACCTCTTGCAGCGCCCCCAGGTGTGGCCCTCTCGTTGGATATTGAAAAGACCTTTGACACCCTGGGTTGGCCTCATTTGCGTGGAGTACTATGGCGCATGGGTCTGGGCCCAGAGATTTTGCAGTGGATCAATCTCCTATATATGGAACCGACAATAGAGTCTGCACCTACACCGAATTTTCGGTGCCATTTTAAGTGTGCAGGGGAACCTCATAGGGGGTGCCTGCTCTCCCGGTTCCTCTTTCCTTTGGCTTTGGAGCCACTGGCTAGGCATTTACCTGTTGTGATGGAGGCACAAGGTGCTTTCGGTGGGGCCTCTGACTTGAGGATGAAATGGACTAAGTCCTGTCTTTTCCCCCAACGGAGACTCCCTGAGTCAGAATGGGAGGGTCCATGCCACTCGGGTCTTTTTTGGCAATATGACACATTCTGCTACATCAAAATGAATGTTTACCATATGTAACAGGATCTAATTGATGGTAATCTGGGGCTGGCTTTGTCGGGAATGCACAGTTCCTTACCGCTCACCCCAAATGGCAGGGTCTCCATTGCAAAAATGCTGGAGGTGCCCTAGTTGCTTTACCACTTCTTGGCCTTACCTGTCCTCCTTCCCCAGCACTTTTTTAGAGAATTGAACTCACTCCTCTCTGATTTGATTTGGGGTACCAGGAGGAAAAGAGCAGCCTTACACAAGTTGTTCGCCCCTCTGAAGAAGGGGGCTTGGGAGTGCTGCAATATGAACAGTACTGTGCTTCTGCGATCCTGCAGTGGCCCATGCGATGGTTGCTGACGGTCCCCACTTCTGGGCGGGCTTGCGTTGTCCGGGACTTGGAGGGACGGGGCATCTTGGACTGGCTTATGGGTCCTCGGAGTGGCGCCCTGAGGTTGCGACACCTGACCAAAGTGTCTAAGTATTGTTGGGAGAAAAATGCGCAACTCCTCAGCATGGCCCAGTGTCATATGCACCGCTCTATCGCTGTGGCTGCTCCGGGTGTTTTGTGAGGTTGCGAGCCATCGTGGGCATATGGATGGAGGCGAGTGTTCTCATGGTGGGGGACCTGTATGAGCACCACCTCCTGAAGTCCTTTCAGGACCTCAGGGAGTGCTATGAGAATCATGAGGGCCAGGGTTTGACATACAAAGTCTTGGTAACGGCCATCCGGGTTGTGTGGAGGACAGTGCATGCAGAGCCTGCCACATTCTCAATGCTACAGGTACTGTTGGGGTACAGTATGGGTAGGTGCGCAGTAACGCTGCTATGAGGCGGATCGCTTGAACTTCACATCCAGCCAGATAGTGGGGCTCCGTGTTGGTGCAGCTACAGGGTGTTTCTAGGAACTCCTTCCTCAAATGTACCCAGTTCAATTATGTCCATCAGCCTTATCTGATCCCTATGCAACTTCACTGTGTCTTATCAGTTGTTCCACCGGGATGCCCCCGGTGCTCCTCTCTCGATGCCACATTTTACCATGTGGTATGGGCATGCATGGAGATTGTTCGCTCCTGGAGGGAAGCCATTCATACCCTGTCATATCATGGGCCATCCCCTACAGGTTGACCCTCTCTGTAGCCTCCTGGGTCTAACCACTCATACACATAGGAACAGATCCACTGTTGGGTTCACTGACTTGGCATTCGTTCTCCCGAAGCACCTTATAGCCATGACTTAGAAATCTAGAAATCTAGAAAATGGGGAGATCTCTAGCCCTGCAGCATGGAGCAGCGCCCTAGCTAAACGCTTGGAAAGTAGTATCTCGACAAATTGTCATTACAGACGGATGAGAGACCCCCTTGAGTCTGAGCCTTTACTCATTGGTGCAAGCTGGCCCACTGGGGGTTCCCTGGTTGGTGGTTCCCTTTATATAGATGCTTCCTAGGCCTTGGACGTCTGGGTTGGCTCCCTGCCCAAGCTGCTTCTTACCTGCGGTTATCGTTGTGACACCTCGGTGACTTTATTTTTGTAACCCCCCCCACGTGGGGTTGGCAGTCGCCCCCTCGCGTTTCACAGATAGCTGGTACACACAACACTTTAGCGATCGCTTATATGACTCTACTGGGCGATCTGCATTCCACAAACATTATTAGTTATTTCCAATGCCTAATTTGTAAAAAAAATACTGAGGCAGTGTAATCCTGAAGCCATCTCGGGCATCTTTAATCCATTTGCAGCCACTACCTGCCCCTTCAGCTCACTCTTGCAGTGTTCTGCTTTCTCCCTTTGTGACGCTTTCTCGTTTTTGTCTTCCTCCGTCTTTCCCATATGTGTCTTTTGCTCGCAGTAAATGCTTGAGGCAGAAAAATAAGCGTGGGCCCTCAAAAATAAAAGCCAGTGCTTTGCACCGGAAACAACCAGCACAAATTAAGCACTGGTTATTTCCCACATTTGCCTTTTGTTGCCATGTTTCAGCTCCTTTCTCTGTGCGCCTGATCTCCAGCAGGGGTCCCATCTGGTCATTATATCTAGACACATCCTCGGACGCGTTCAAAGACAGAGATGGTTTTGGTCCTTGAGCCATCTCATTCTGTGCTTTTCCTTTATGCGGGACGTTGATTGTGTTTCTGCTTTGTTCTTTCTTTGTTCACAGGGGATTGGAACCCGAATGTATAAACGCATGTAAATTACGCTGAATGTGTCATCCTGATGTCCTAGAATATTCGTGTCGAGCTCATGATGTTTAAGGATGAAAAAATTGTTGATAAAGAGCTACTTGAATGATAAAAGCCAGACTCAATCATTGTCAGTTTAGTAAAAAGGCAACTTGCACCAGCTCCAGAAACCACTGCGCCTCCAGAATAGCAAGTAAAAAAATGGGACTGAGGAGGTAAAATAATGTGTCGTACATCTGTATTCGGTCTTACAATTGGAAGTGCCACTGTTCTTTTGGGTCAACACCTGAGAGAAATTATGAATTGTATAAAGTATTTTGTCGATGATTAGCCGAAATATTAGCAGCAAGGATTCTTCGAACAGTTAAAAAACAGTTTTCTGAAATTATTATCTTACCAGTGCTTCAGTGGACTCAGATCTTGCCTCCCCTTTTTGCAATTGTGTGGCTGTCAGAAGATCATCCTGGCTTTGCTTGACGTAGTTGATGCCAGAGGCACAACTAGTAGTAGCCGTTTATGGGGTCATCTTTCTTTGGCTAACATGCACCCGGTGAAATGCTCAAAATGAAGAATGACGCAGAAACCCTGCATGTAGCTGGGCTAGAGGAGCAGGAAGATTCTTGAAACAATTTAAGACCATGAAAGAAGATCTTACCAACGGTGAGTTCAGTCTCCTTGGTGGACCTATCAGTCCTATCAACAGTATCAACAAGGGCAGAAATACCAGTAGCAAAAAAGCCAGACAGTGTCAAATACAACTTTCCAGTCATTGCTCCCATAATCAGGGAGACACTGACTACCTATGCTCCCCTTCCCCCAAATAACCCTCCACCGCCATTTATCACTCCGGTGAGGGGAGCAGTGTTTATTCACAGGGAAGAGTGGTCTCGCATCACAAAGTACAAGTGGGTGCTAAACACTGTATCTCATGAATCCCTCCTCCATTTCAAAAGGATTCTTCCATTTGTACCACCAAAACCAACGTCAAAGCACAGACTCAAAATGATAAGAAAAGAAATGTCGCCCTACTTTTTAAAGAATCCATAGAAATGATTCCACTCCACCAAAAAGGTCAGAGCGTGTTTTCAATATATTTGTTAATAAAAAAGAAAGTTTCGAAGCAGACATCAGACCAATTCTAGATAAACATCTATTTTGATTTTCTTCTAATTATTTATTGAATTCCACTATATCAATACATATGTCTCCATCACTGAAGAGAAGCATGAAGAACAGTATACCATTGGTATCATTGCACTGCCAGAAAGGAAAAGAAATGGAAGGTGTGTCCTTGGTGGGTTTGGTGAGAAGCGTTACAAGCGTTCTGTTGGATAGAGCGGCCAGGCTGCCTCAGGCATTAGCTACCTTGTAGGCATCATACAGCGGACCATCTCCCCCTGGGGCTTTGTTGTAGGGGAGGTTGGAGATCATCTAGTCTATTTAGTCTGTTGTTATTTCGCCAACTGGAAGAGCGCATCCCTCATCATTGAGATAAGAAATAGTTAGACCATGAAAGAAGCGATTTTCTCTATGGAGGTCGTCCTTGACCTCTGCTCTGTAAATCTCCATGTAGGAGTCCGTGAAATCACTGGCTGTGTCCTGAATGTCCACGAGCAAGTGACACTAGCACCCTCGGATGACCTGGGTAGCCTCAATGACTTCCCTCTTTCGCAGTTGGGGCGGCCAGTAGGAGGACCGCTTTTTCATAATGACAGGTCAAGACGGTGCAGCCTATATTCAGCTTTACTAGCATGTAAGGAGCTCAATCCCATTTTAGCCTTTTCTAAACGTTGTCTATAGTATTCTGTGAATGAGCTATATGGCTTTGTGTAATATCCCTCTCCAAAGCATCCTGATGCTCCGTCCTAGTCCCTCATGATTGCCTTCTGAGAGTGGCTTTCACCGTGGCTCACAATATTTTGGATTTGAAAGACACCTGCATGTGTGTGCAGGATGAGTGAAAAAGGCGGGACACCCCAAGCGGGGATGGAGGGGGGTTCATCAACCGCTGGAGCATCCAGGATCCCACGCAGGGGCCATAAAATGCAGCAAAAAGGTTAGATAGGAGTCAGGGATAGGAAGGACTACCTTGTAGGGAACAAAGACAGTGCAAGCAGCATGTATATATAAGTCAGGAATTCTAAATCCTTCAGAGGAGTACTCATCTATGCCCATCAGGCCATCTCAGTAGCAGTGGTATGAGACCTGGCAGCAGACATTGGCAATGGCTTTATGGGTGAACTTGCTTTATTCCTGTTAGAATCTTGTGTGAGTTCTTTCTCATAGTAGGCAGCCATTTCTCTTTCTGAGGACTTTTTAAAGGTCTGTCTGGTAGTTTGCCAGTGCATTGCATGGGCTATATGCCTTGAGGAGAAATGCCATCTGGGGAGGGCGGTGTGAGATCCATCAATTGGTCTTCTGAGCAATTTAGAAAACTGGCCAGGTCATCCAGGTCAGGGTAGTCCTTAGATATGCCCTCCATAGTTATCCACATCATGGCCAGTTCCATAAGTCTATATTTGATGCTTCCTTTGCAAAGGTGCAGTTGAAGTTACAGGAAGGCTTTCCATGTGGTGTGAGTTACTGTCTAGAAATGTGCAGCAACTTGCAGCATGTGACTTCTAGATCATAATGACCATGATTATTGGCACCCGACAAGATCTGACGGACCTGTCCATGTCGGAGAAAAGAAACAATGACCAGCCTTTGCAATCCTAGGTTGGCTATAGACGGCTGCCTGTAGCAGATCCTATGGGCCCTCTGATTTTTGAGTGGGTGGGTGAAAGTCAAACAGAGCTGGTGTGGCCTCATATCTATCAGTAGGCTCCTTAAATTGTTATTAGGTTCCAGTTTCTCAGGAATGCTACAAAAACGGACATTTTAACTTTAACACCGTGCTCTGTCCTCCAGGTCATTAACTTTGTGCTTGTGATGCCAGATGTCTGGGGCCCCGGAGTCTGCATTGTCCAGCTGTTCTTCCACTAGCACTACCCTCTTGTCCAGTTCATCCACTTTGGAGTGGAAGAGGCCCACATCAGTCCCCAGAGTCTTCTTCTCTGTGGCAAGCTCTCAAATCTTGGGTTCATAGACTCCAGCTGCGTGCCGCCCACCAATATCTCCTTTAGGATGGGTTCCATGGAGGCCTCCTGAGAGGGGAAAGATATAGTGCTCTGTGACTGTCTAGAGCCTCCCACCACCTCCATAAATAGCAGTTGTTGTGTGGCCCTGCCACTAGTCATAGTGGTAAATCCTTACTGTGGTCAGGGAGCTTATGATAGCCCCAGGGGGAGGAACGGTTAGAGAAAGCAAGACGTGCTGGCAGTTCAGACTGGCACCCAGACGCTATGCACGAGGTACAAATGAAGACAATACAAACGTAGTAGGCTCCAGCGGGAGGTGGAAGTATGGGTCGTGTAGCCTCAGTGCTGATCTGTGGAATAAATAGTCAGCCAGTGATAGTCTCTCAGGGGCAGGTATAGTAGGTGGAAGGATGTCCTTATACTAATCTGAAGATGGTGTCCCCCTGCACAGGGGGGTAGTGAAGTAGGGCACAATCAGACCAGGAGCACAATAAAGCCACACAGAATGGGAGGTCCACTGGGCAGAGTAAGTATTTGGGTCTTGGGTCACATCGGGGTTTTGTCTCTGCCATCGCCACAGTGACTTCTTGGCAGCACTGTCTGTGAGGGGAGAGGGAGACAATGCAGGGTGTCCCCATGCCACTGAGGGCCACTTAAGCCCCACAGGCGGCAGCTACCTCAGAGAGACGACAGGTGCCACATTGCACTGGTGCGTTGTGATACCAGGTGTGCTCTAGGCCGTGGGTCCACCCAGCCGCAGCAGGTGTGTTGAAGAGGCTCTCTGTGTCCCCCAATGGCTCAGTCCACATCCCCCATCTCACTGTGGACTGAAGTTCCCCAGGAGAGTGGAGGGGCATGCCGGTGAAAGCAGTAGGGTGGAATGTCTTCCCACAAGCCAACAAAGTTTCTCTTTGAGGTGAGCCTGTAAGTCGGCAGTCAAACCTCACCCAAATAATTGCATCTATTAAATAAATATATCATAGAAGAAAGATTTTGCAGGCCGGCATTACATCAAATCATTCCTCCTCTAAGACTGACTGATCGGATTTGTTCCATTGACCTTCAAGACATATAATTCCACATTCCATTAAAACCACATCACAGAAAACGTCTGAGGTTCATAGTACTTGAATGACATTAAGAATACAAAGTCCACCGTTTTGGCCTAAAGTCAGCAGCACAAACATTTTGCATGTATGATAGCAGTAGCAGCTCATTTAACAAATACAGGGGGATGTACATTTATCCTTAGCTGGGCGATTGGCTTCTGAAGCCCAGCCCCCCAAAAAAGTTGAAACAAGATCTGAAATGGGTGTGCAGACTGTTAAATCTCGGCCTCCAAATAAATTATAAGAAGTCACATCTGACCCTCATTCAAAGACTGCCTTATTCGGTCTAGATGCAATAGAAGGAAAAGTAGAGTATTAAGGAAAAGTGTTTACTTTAGAAGAGGGAGTATTATCAATTTGGAACAAATGTAGCGCTCTGAAGAAAGTACTCAAACCAACTGCAAGGGAGATAACATCGCTCCTAGATTCTATGGCATCTAGTATCTGCATTGTTATGTTTCGAGTAGTGTCTGGAGTATCAATGGCATGAGAAGGACGACTGGGAAACCCATCCCACTCTATCAACATCATCAAAAGAATCTCTTAGCTGGTGATGTATGAGAAAATGCAGAGAAAACAGAACAAACAATTGTTACAGATATTTCTCAAGAAGGTGGGGGCGCCCATCTGGATCACCTCACCATCCAAGGTCGATAGACAGTAAAGGAACAGAATTGTCATACAAATCTAATGGAACTGAGCGCCATTTACCTTGCTCTCAAATTTTTCTTTCCAAATCTGAAAGCCTCCAGAACAATGAGAATTTGTACAGAAAATATGACAAGCATGTTTTACATTGAAAGCAGGGAGGCACCGATCAAGAACACTATAAATGGAAGCACAAATGATCTAGCAATGGGCATTGATGAGGAAATTGCTGTTGACAGCATTACATGTCCCAGGGGCAATAAACTCTCAAGCAGACTTCCTAAGCAGATACTACAAAGAAAGTGATGAATAAGTGCTAAACAGCAAATTTCTCGATGACATCTTCAAAGACTTGAATACACCATCTACGACCTCTTCGCAACAGCAAAAAACTGAATATCTGCATCAAGATGATCAAAACATCGGTTGCAAGGCAATGCCTTTTTGATAACTTGGTCAAAGGAATTTAGTATGCCATTTCTCCACAGCCCCTAATTACACTTATAATACACAAATTAACAATATCTCCAGGGAATATGATCCTGATAGCTCAGAATGGTCAAGGCAATGGTAGTTTCCAGGTATTCTCACAATATCCATCAAGCCGCACACAATACTTCTAATCAAACCCAATCCATATTGAGTCTTCAGGGCGATATTCTCCACCTGAGTCTAACATTGTTGAATTTGGCAGCATGGCTCTTGAAGTCAGGCAGTAGGGTCACCTAGGTTTACCTTCGGTCTGTATGAAAATGTTAAGAGAAACAAAATGCCCATCTACTATGGAATTTCATTCCATGAACTGGAAAAGCTTTTGCATGTGGTGTCAGAACAAGGGACACAATCCAATTTCAGGTCAAGAAGGTATTATTATTCCTTATTTACTTCATTTGGCCTGTCAAAATTACAATTTCCTTCCACAAATACCCATTTAGCAGCCATTACAGCTTAAAGAAAATATCCCAATAAGATCTCTGTCTTCACAATTCCCACAGTCAAATACCTTTTAAAAGGTCTACACAAGGCTGCATTACAATATCTTTCCCGGAAGTTAGCCTTTTTAATTGCTAATACTTCGCCTCAAACTGTTAGCAATATTTAAGTTCTGTCTTCTATAGAACCCTATAATTTTTTCATGCTTTAGAGCAATGGTTCCCAACTAGTGCCCCGGGAACCAGGGTCCGCAAAGCATCCTCAGGGGGTCCGCAACTGCTTAGAAAATTAAATAATATTAACAGATTAGGTCCCCAGCTTTCAGTAATGACTCAGTGGGGCGTACCCTGATTCCAATAATGATTCAGTGGGGGTCCCTGGGTTCCAGTAATGATAAAGTGGGGGGTCCACAGAAGTCAAAAGGTTGGGTATTGATGTGGACAAATCCTTCATTCCCATCAGAGGTAGTTTTGGACTTACTTATTAACCAGACCATTGCATTACCAAAATTTTCCCAAACCCCTCCACTACAGCATAATGATCCTGATCACTTCAATTAATAGACATTAAAAGGGTCTAGAAGTTCTATCTTCATAAAATTAAGGGCATACGAAAAATTACTCTGCTTTCTGTCAAATATGGCCATGTCAGATTGAGGCTTTCTACCTCAAAACAACGTGCTGCAAGATGGTTAGTTTTGTGCATCACTACTTTCTGTAGTTACAGTGCTCTACATGAGCACCAGATTACATTATACAAAGTCAAATTCATTTTTTTGTTTTAGGCACATGGAGGTTAGTGCCTGATTTAGGACTCAGACAGATGGGTTACTCCGTCACAACAGTGATGGATATCCTCTCTGCCAAAATTGAAATCCCACAAAAGGTAATGGCATTTAGATTTTGGTGGATGGGATATCCATGACTGTTTTGACGGAGTAACCTTTCTGTTAACTTTTAAATCAGAACCTAAGTGACTAGCCTAGAATCACAGGAACTCAAATGTGGTTCCTCAATTCCAAAGTCTGAAACTCTAGCTGTTAGATCATATCTCCTACCCTCCTTGGTTACCTTCTATCAGCTTGCAATTCACCCTTTCCAGGCAGTCCTATGGCACACTTTCCTAGAACTAATGGTACAACTCGTCTTGGGATGGCTCCTATTGCTGACATCTGTAAAGCAGCAAGTTGAAAATTGATGTACACTTTAACAAGACATTATTACCTTGATCTTAAAACCCAAGCGAAAGGAGGATTAGCTCAAGAAACTTGGAATCTTTTCAAATAGTGCATAAAACACGCACACCCACACTTGTGTGTGCATACACATGTATACATTTTCCCTTTCCATTATTCATTTATGAATTATTCATATATGTATATATGTATGTATTGCAGGGGTCGTGTATCTGTTCCAAGATGGCGGCTCTCATTTTGATTTAGTCATTGTCTTTTGTTCATGTCCTTGATTTTGATTTGACAAATGGCAAGGTATTTAAAAGGTGAAATAACATGATGTCACTGTCGTGAATAAGGCTCGGGGTGAGCCAAAACTCGTTGATGCACCTTAGCCGAATAAACTGAAATATATTTGCAGCAACTGCCGGAGTGCAGATCTCTTTATCTACTTTGTGAAGAGCTTACTTGGATTGAATACACATAAGCGGGCACCCCTTGTGAGCACTGCCGACAGTCTGATGCACGCCGGCAACTGTGTTCTGGTGAAGAATATATATATATTCATATATATATATTCAGTAAAAACAAAAGGTTACAGGGATGTTATAGTTACTTACACATTTTACACACACAAAACCATACAAATTCAGCAGTTAGAGTTAGAGTTAGCTCAAACAACCATAACTCCGGCCCTAAGGTAACTATAACTCATGCCCACGCCATACACAGTTTTCTCATCAATATTTTGGCAGCAAATGTTGCACTGATATTATCAATGATGTCATAGAAGGTGTCATGAGTGATGTAATATGTTGGTAATTTGCAGCGCATGGCGAGGTTGCAATTTATAGTTACTTTAGGGTATGAGTTATAGTTACTTAGGATAACTCTAACTATAACTGCTGAATTTGTATGATTTTGTGCATGTAAGATGTGAACCTATCTATAACGTCCCTGTAACCATTGTTTTCTTAGTAAATTTCTAAGAATTTTTACATTTTAATTCCTAACTATAACATCCCTGTAATTTTAGTTTTTTTCAGTGAATTTCTATATTTTTTTACATAAAGTAATATTTTATTACCATACGTTAATCCACCCTCTAACCTGTAGCCAACCACCAGCATGCCGCAAACCCCACACCATGCAGCAAACCCCACACCATGCATGGCCTCAGAGTTGTGCGGTGGAGGGTTGGCTGCAGGGCCTGTTCTGCAGCAAGGCCCTGTGGCCAACCCCCCACACATGCAGCCAACCACTCACCTCACAGCAGGGGTTGGCCAAGGCCAGGCCCTGTAGCCCACTCCCCAAAGGCAGTCAACCCAGGTGCGGGCATATAACTTGTAACTTGCGTTATGGAGGCATGACCACGAGAGCGGTCAAATTGAGAATCAACGAACATCGGAGTAATATCAGATGCAGCCGCTCAACGACCAAATTGAGTCTACATTACATTGAAGTGAACCACAGTCCAGATGATATGTGGTGGGTCATTCTACAGGCATGTCCCTTAAAGGACACCAAAGCCCTCTTTGAACTTGAACAACGTTGGGTGTATAAACTTAACACCCACATTGGAGGACTTAATGATGAGATTCCGTGGATAAGTCTTTCATTAAGATAATTCTATCTTTGGCGGGGGACACTTTGAATTGTGGGTCTCCTGTCAACATGCCTTCTCCTCCCAGGCTTGGTCCTCTGCTGGGTACCGATGCCTCTACACACCAGATCTATGTTATCCTTCAGGAGATTACTGTTATTTGCATGACCTCAGCTACATCCAATATATGATGCTGTGTTACACAGCTCATTGCCGTTTTGATCCATCTTGGTTCCCTGTTATGTTGCCCCATTTTATCAGGAAGATGACATCAGGGTGAACTTAATCCAACCAAGTACATTCCTCTGCTGTTGATTAAATCTCCATTCCGCACTGCCCTTACGATCGTTTTTTTGTTTTCGATCAATTTCACACTACGCTTTTGATCGCCTTCCACGATCGTTATTGACACTGAGGTTAAGTCCTCTTTTCATTTTGTCTGTTTTTCCACACAACCCGGAAGGTATACCAGGGTTGCTTAGCAACCCTTGCGTCATGTCGACGCAACCGCTTCCGGTAAGCCGGCTTTTCCTCTCCACCGGCCGCGCTCGCTTCATTCTTTCGGGAGCGCGGTCCGGGGTAGGTCCAGAGTTCTGGGCCAGAGTGACACAAGTAAGTTACATCGCGTTGACCATTACTTTATTGGTAGCAGCCTCTGCGGGGCTGTACACCCACTTTCTGTATTACAATCTGACGAGACTGCAGGCGACTGCCTGTGACCTTCAGTTCCCGTCTTTCGTAAGCATGTTTTTGATGGCACAACTGCTGGTATGACACTAGTTTGTCCCTCTCTAGATTTTAGGAGTGGGGGACTGTGTGATCCATACTAAGATACCCCTCAATAGAGAGGCCAATTTTGTAATTTGATTAATTAATCTCTATCATCCGGTCTACTTAGGTGTAGACAGACTATTATTTACTGTGGTTTTTAGTTTCACGTTGTTGCAACAGGTTAGAATGACTAACAGCAGCAGCACAGTATTTCAAATGTGGGCATCTTCACTGTCAGACTGTCTGG
This sequence comes from Pleurodeles waltl, assembly GCF_031143425.1. Classification (NCBI taxonomy): domain Eukaryota; kingdom Metazoa; phylum Chordata; class Amphibia; order Caudata; family Salamandridae; genus Pleurodeles; species Pleurodeles waltl. Next base: position 334,955,848 of record NC_090443.1, read on the forward strand.
GTATGATACCTTATTAACCTTTATTAACAGCTACTTCTGTGTTCAATTATCAATTAGATAGTCCACGCCCGGTCATTTGGACCCCCGCTGTCCCATGAAGTGCGTTCCTCTAATGAGGGGGTAAGCCACTCTATAATTCTGCATGTACATGTGTGCCTACACCTGCACCATCACAGTGTGTTCCTCACCAAATATGAAGGTTGTGTTACCATTTTCGATATAATTTCATGATTTTTTGTCACCTTTTCCCTTGATTGCAGGGCGACAATTAGGAATAGGACGTCCAAACCACACATTAGTGTATGTGACATTAACACTGACATTTGACAGTCTTAGTCCATAGTTATTTGTAGCTTTATAGAGAAGGAGAAGTTTTTCACCTGGTCCTGAAGAAGCATCGCTGGATCCACCTGGACCATTTTAGAAGCGAAACATGTTGACCCTTATTCCATGGATGGTCTGGTAATTCCACACCTCCCACACTCCAGTATATATGATTGAGAGTGTTTTGACCATTGTATCTATTTCCTTCTCCTCATTTGTTTTAATCTTGGCCTTCACCCTCTATGGTTAAATAAATAGTTACTCCTATGGTTCGGGTCCTGAGCCAATCTTACAATCTTGAACCCTTTTTCTGCCATTATTTCTCTCCTTTTTTCTCCTTCCAAACCCACTTATTTTGGGGTCTTGGCATCATCGAGTAAAGATCTCCGGCAAAGAGCCCCCCTCCGGGTGGTGCCCGTCAGACATTGCAGTGCCAGTCTGACGAGGAGCAATTCCGATGATGAAGCATGACACCCACTTGGGTGTGTGAGGTTTCTTGCTCCTATATATAGGACTTCCTTTTCCGCTTTTGGAACAGTGTATCATGGTGTATGGCATATAGCCCCCTTCCTCTGGCCAATTTTGGCTCCGGGGACCACATCTCACGTGGCCTGCCAACTTTTTTTTAGGTGGAGAGGGGTATGTGGCCTCCCTCCCCGGGCTGTATTTGGCCCTTGAGACCACATTCCCCGGGACCCATCATTAAAATTATGGGGGAGGGGCCATGCAGCCCTCCTCCCCAGTCTGATAGTGGCCCTGGGGATCCCATCTCCTGGGGCCTCTCCAGTAAATGGTAGGTTTCCTAGCCACACCCAGGGCACCCAGTGTCTTTTTGTTGGTGGTGCGACATCAGCGGGTGCCGGCATTGCTTATGCACGCAGGGTATACTAAAACATGCTGCTTTCTACGTGTGGGAGAAGTGTTTTCATCTGTTTGAGTCCACTCCCAGCGGGCGGGAGTATTTTTCCTGCTCCTTATTGTTGCCTCTCACTTGGCAGGAGCTCTAAATTGCTCCCTCAAAGTGAGATCAAAAATAGGTTTCCATGCCCACACTAGTGCAGGCAGGGAAACTGATATGTCCCTTGGGTGGGCATCCTGGGAAATAGGAACATAGCAGGAGCTAGGCCCAGGGGTTCGTGGTTTCCGAGGCCATTAATGGCTCCGGGAGGGAGGCCACGCAGCATCCCTTTCTTTTGATGGCACAGCTGGGCCCCAGGGTTGGGGTCCCTGGGGCCAAAAATGGCCTGGGAAGGGGGGCCCTCCCCCTAATTGTGTATGACTGGGCCCTGGGGATGGCAGTCCCTGGGCCAAAATTTGGGTCATGAAGCCCCCTGTTGCTATATAGCCGGGCCCTGGGGTTGGCTGCCCCCAGTGTCAAAATCGACCTGGGAAGGGGGCCACGCCCCCCTAATATTCAATGGCCAGGCCCTGGGAGATGGAATACCAAATCAGCCTTGGGAAGGGGCTACACACGCTACCTCCCCTCATTTTAGTTAATAATCCACCCCCTGGGATCTGGCCCCCCTGGGGGTGCATACAGCAGACAAGCATGTAAGCCAGCGCTTGTTTTTTTTTATTTATTTTACCACAGATTTGTGGATTCTCTGAAAATTCACAAATTAAAAATAATAAGAGGATTTGGCCCCTGGTGGGGTCCATGTGGGATCCCCCCACCAGGTCTAGGTGATCAGGGTATTTCTATCCTGCCCCCTTGTCTTTTTTTATGTGTTTATTAGGACTCAGCTCAGTCTGAGACCCAAGATGGCTGCCTAGATATCGATATTTCTTTTTCCTTCAATAACTCCAAAACTACTGAGTTGTTTTACACCAAATTGCCAAAGGGGATCTTTCTGGACCAAGAGCTAGCTTTCTACAAAATTTGGTGTGATCCCATCCAGTGGGTTGGGCTGTAGGCATGTCTAAAATCCCTATGGGAAACTGCATGGGGCAAACATGTTTTGAGACCCCCCCTGTTTCTTGCCCCCACTTGATGAATCACCCCAAAACTTTCCACACAGCAGCTGAAGTAAGTTGCATACTAGTTTTGAAACTTTTGTGGAGTTCTTCAAATGTCGCCCAAGTTACAAAACAAAAAATGGTTTGTGTGCATGTGCCGGGAAAATGAGCTCTGTGGATATATATATATATATATATTACCTAGTGGCTGTCGCCACTAAGTAGTTATAGGTAGGACCTAGTTTCTATAGAAAGAGTGTTTTTTGTTTTGTTTTTTTGTCGGAAAGTTTTGAGGTGATCTGTCAAGCAGGGCCCGAGAAAAAGTGGGGGTTGGCAAAACATGTTTCCCCCATTCATTTTTCATTGGGACCTTTAGACATGCCTACAGCCCGAACCACTGAACAGAATTACACCAGATTTGCCACAAAGCTAGATTCTGTTCCACAGATCATGCTTTTTGTGAATTGGTGTGAATCCGTTCAGAAGTTTTGGAGAAATTTAAGGCCAAAAAATATAGATATATTGGGACGTGGATCGTCCGCGGATCCAACTGTCCCAGTGCTGATATCTAATTTGCTCAGAACACTTCAGCAAGAAGTGTTAACAGCCATCTTGGGCATGATTTATAAGTTATAGGTAGTTGAGAGAACTCTAACTATAACTGGCAAATTTCTAAGGTTTTTTACGTTTAAAATGTGAGCCTTACTATAATGGCCCTGTAACCTTTGTTTTTTTCAGTGAATTTCTATGGATTTTTTTAATTCCATTTCTTCACTATAACGTCCCTGTAACCTCTGTTTTTTTCAGTGAAAAAATGTATATAACTCTGCCCAACAGCCGTTAGTTTCTTATTAAAGCTTGCCCACCTCCCTGGCTCTGTGGAGTTGGTCAGTGGAAAACTTTCAGTAAAAAGAACCGACTAGGTGAGGCATCCTACTAGTACAATGCACTATGGGTAGAGGAATCTCCTGGTATTCTTAAAAGACGGGACTCTTCACACTGTGTTTGCAATAGAAGTCTATAAAGTTACATATTTTTCTGTCTCATTTCACATTTTAACCTGCCTTTGCACCTAAGGATTTGCAGTGCAGTTTTAAAATGTTGACTAAGTGAATCTGTTGGGTTATTCAAGGAAACAATGCCATTTCTGATAGACTGTCACAGGGTGCTATTTAGCCAACAGACAAATGGACTTTGGTACCCTGTGCTATATTTTATGAATAACATATCTATGGCTAAATGCGGGTCCACACAGACAGCAGGAGATCATTAAAGTATTTATAATTTCAGCGAAGATTCCTGCGATGTAGAACTGGGACTACAAGTAAGTAATCTTTCTTTGTTTTTACTTTGCAGCAGTGAAGCCTCTTCACGGATACTTTAAGGCTGGTCTAGTTCATTCTGTCGTGGTTATGAAATGTCAGTTATCAAACATTCTCAAACAGTGTCTTCTATCTTGCACGGATGGAAGAAAAGAGATATTTCTTAGAGTTCACGATTCCTTGCCATCTTAACACCAATCTATAGAATTAACCTATCCTTTAATTGGGGTCGACGAGTTGCTGGCATGCTGGAGGATGTGCTCAACTGCAAATTCTCTAGAGCTCTGCCCAATGCAATTAGTAGCACAAAAAATAATATTTCAAAACAGGGTGGCTCTCAACTTTATTCGAGTGGTTAAAAGTAATGTTTGTGCATTGTTCATGTTTAATTTAATACTTCTATTCCTGGCACCTTTATAGAATTTACCAACAGTTTAATAATCCACAAGGAATTGTGAAAGATGTGGACAATGAAGTTGAATGGTGGGTCATCTGGTTTGCTCATTGGATGTGCCACTTTTGAAGTGAGACTTGCTTGGCAAATAGATTTTGCAAATCAACCTGCTGGAGCAAACGTATTTATATTATTGTTACTTGTGAAGACCATCTACCACCTATCATGAGCTCAACTATGCACCTGCTTGTATTTTTGGTGCAAATGTAGTCATGTGAACTGGTATATAAAATGTGTTGATAGTATGGTGTAATTTTGCACCCACCTTTTGCTAGGGGAGATTTTCTCCGTTTGCTGGCATAGTGGATCCCCTTGTTGGTACACTCCGTAGCTCACAGACTTCTGTTGTTAATTGCCATAGACACTTCAAAGACTCAACTCAAACATGACAGGGTTTTCTTCGATAACAATGTCCTACCCCCTTTGTCTTGCAATTTTAAAAATAGTAGTCAAATGAATGGTAAATGTGTTAATATCAAGGAACTATTATAAAGTGGCTCAGATATGTACGCTTATTTTTTGTGTACTATTAATTTTTTCTAATAACACTATTAAAATGCATTATTTATTAAGTGAGTAGTTGGAATATTTATATTTGCTGCCTTTATGTTTGCATTTCAACATAATTACTGTAGGTTATATCAGCCAGCCACCTCTCCTGACTTGCCCGCACTCTGCAGGCCTGGATCAGTTACTCAGACGCTGGAGTTTCTGATGCAACAATACATTAGCAGAAGTTCCATTTTCACATCCCTCAGCTGGTCTAACCCTTTCCCCCGCCCACCTCTGAGATACTCACCGGCTGGTGTTTTCGTCCGATGCGCACTTGACATTTCCGTCCAATTTTCCAGTTTTCTGAATTCCGATCGATGTGCCCCAGGGGTCGCATTAGTCATCTTCACCAACGCGTTGTTCCCCGCAGTGCAATCACCGCTGTCTTACCCTTCTCGGGGGCCTGTGCAGCCGCTATTCCTTTCTCGGTTTTCAACCGGCATACTGGGCATGCCCATGGATTGTATGCCGTCCGTAGTATTAATATAATATCAATGCAACCTCAGTGTGGTATTAATTCAGAGTGCCCTCTTTCCTCCTCCTTCCACCTGGGTGAGTAAAAGCGCCGGTGCTCGCCCTCTCTTGGTTTAAAGATGCTATTGTGCTCTGGATGATCAGTTTCCAGTGAAGTTCTCTACTCGTTGGTTGCTGTGCAGTTCTTTCTCTGCTGCATCAGCTGAAGTTCGTGTTTTCGGGTTTTAATCCATTGACAGTGTTTGAGTGCCCTCCATACAATGTTGCTGCCCACAACGAAGCGCAGCAGTTTTTTTTGGCGTCGATCTGGTTCCATGATTCAACGATTCAAGCGCTTAATTTGTGCCAGTTGTTGCGTATGGTGGGCCCCGGAGCTCATTTTTCAGCACCGGGACTTACTTTTCACCCTGAGAGTTTGACCAAAGCAGGAGAGAGAAAAGCAGAAAAGAGAGAGAGAGAGGAAGAGGAGGACAGGAATGTGACAAAGAGAGAAAAGGATAAAAAGGAAACAGCGAGAGCGAGATGAAAAGGCGGGAAGTGTAGGTTGGTGGAAGAAATCACGAGGTGTGATCAAAAGTAGGCCTCCTTGTTGTTCAGCAACCATAGCTGTCAGCTGTGCAAGTGGCAGACTTCTAAAAAAGAACCTCTGAGCCCCCTGCACTTTGTTTATTCTACACATTTTCGCCATGCTTCTTCCTTGTGTTTTTTAACAGCTCAAGCAGTGAGGTGGCTGAGCCCAGTTTCTCTCCCTCGCAACCCCTGATTCACATCAGATATCAAGGGTATGTCAAGCTTCAATCCTCGACCAGCTGGTACCAGTGATCAGGTTACTTTGAGCATCCGCAATCCACAAATAAAATCACAACTTTGACACAATGTTTAGCAACTAAACAAATACATAGGGGCATTACTCCTGTCCCTCCCTCGCCTACCTTTACTACATGTAAGCCACCTCTAAGGGAGGCCCAAGGCAGCCCCATAGGCAGGGTGTGGTGTATGTAAAGGATATGACATGCACTGGTGTGTTTTACATGTCCTGATGATGAAATACTGCTAGATTTGTTTTTCACCATTGCAAGGCCTATCTTTCCCAGAGAGTAACATGGAGATTGCGTTGAATTATCTTTTATGTGTAATTTCCTGTTGGGAGCAGAGAAATATGTGGATTTTGGTGTCTCTGAGATCACAATTTAAAAATACATCTTTTGGTGAAGCTGATTTTTGAACTGTGAGTTTGAAAATGCCACTTTTAGAAAGTGGGCATTTTCTTGCTTAACCATTTGGTGCCTCTGCCTCAATAAACGTCTGGGCCAGGATGACAGTTGGGCTGTTTGTGCATTCATCCTAGGCAGTGACACAAAGGGAACTAAGGTGTGCCCTGCATATCCTGATGACCAACCACCAGGCTGATGGGTCTTCCTGAGCTTGAGTGGTGGGAGGAGCCTGCATCTGAATAGAGCTGTGCCTGTCGTCACACAAGCAGTCTCCAACCTCCAGGAGTGTGCCCAGGGCCAGGGAAAGGCAGGTTGCTTTGCAATACAAAGACTTTTCTTTGAAGTTTTCTCACTTCAAAGACAGAAATAGGTATAAGTACTGGAACTCTGACACCACATAGTTAGAGCACTTTTGGACTGAGGAAATTCTGTCAGGAAGAAGATCTGGATGCGGTAGGAGGGACTGCCACTCTGTCTGTTGCTGTTGTTTTGTTGCTTTGTTGTGCTGGCTAGATGCTTCTGTCCTAGGAGTGAAAGGACTGGACTTTGCTTTATAAATCATGCTTTCCAAGGATCTACAAGGGCTTGAACTGAGCTTGCCTCCTGTTAAGAAGTCTCAGAGCCATCAAAGACTTGACCTGCCAGCTCCTGGTCTTTCCTGCTGAGAGTCCTGGCTTGGCAAGTGGTGCCAAATCCAGTTCCTGGGCTCTTGGAAGTCAGCTCTGGTGCAACCAAGAAGAAACTAAGCACATCCACTCCAGAGCGACTTCGGAACTGATGCTGATCTCTAACTTCACACCGCTGCTTCCACCAGAGCCGTGGTCCCTGCTCAATGTAACAACCTGCAACACAGTCCCAATGCCGCTGCAGTGCCTCCAAAGTCCCGCCACAATGTGACTTCCGAATGTCATGTCACTGACGTCCATGACACCCAACTCCAACTCCGCCACAGAACCTGTGGCCCCATGGTGTGATCGCAACACTGCAAAGTAGACGCCTGGCGTCTTGACCTGCTGGATTCATTGACCCCACCTTGGCGTAAGGAACCGACCGACGCCGCATCACCTCCCCTGCAACCGAAAGGAACCATATTCTCAGTAAGGAACTGATCCCTCACCTCCTTGGCAGCAGTAAGGAACCAACGCTGTACCAGCTTCAGGGACACCTCACCTCCCCAACTCCGTGCAACATCTTTGTTTCCTCATCGTTTTCCAAGATACTATCTCCGGGGTCCCTGCGACTTTGTGGCCGGTCTGCACTCCCTCCCGAGTGGTGTCAGACTGTTGGAAGTGACTCCGTCAAGACGCAGTGACAGCCCTAGTTGGAGCTATTGTGTTTCTAAGCACTATGCTAAGATTTTATCTATGAAAATTCGTATTTTTACTTGTGTATGTTGGATTTTTGTTGTTTTGGTCTTGTTTTACTCAGGTAAAAACTGGCTGTTCTACTAAATTGGTGTGGAGTATTTTTGTGGTGTTTTCACTGTGTTACTGTGTTTGTGTGTGTGTGTGTGTGTGTGCACAGATACTTTACACATTGCCTCTGAGATAAGCCTGACTGCTTGAGCCAAGCTACCAAGGGGGTGAGCAGGAGTTATCTTAGGTATGTGACTCACCTGCCCTGGCTAGAGTGACGGTCCCTACTTGGACAGGGTACAAACCACTGCAACCTAGAGACCCCATTTCTTACAGGCCTTTACTCCAGGGTATGTACTCTCACTGCTGCCACAGATTGGTATGTGGTCAATCGTATTTGGGGAGCTTTCTGCACTGTGACTTGGGCTTTGAAAGCTAGTCTTCTGTGCTATCCCTGTTGTAGGACTTCAGTAGGCTGGCTGTGGTGATCCAGGAGGGGACATGGTGCTCTGCTCTGTTGGCAGCTGTGGAACAGCATGCAGTGTTGCTCGCTGTCATTTCCTCAGATATTCTGCGGATGTCTGCTATGTCCACTGGGGCTTTCCTTGCCAACTGTTCATTTCTATGGCTAAGGCGGTGGAGGGCGGAACCCGGGGAGTGCCCCCCCGATGATGCTCCCATTCAAGGGTTTGGCACTCTTTGGGGAGTGGTTCCATCCATAATCTCCTTTCATTTTAAGGGAGTATGCATTGCCTTGTCATTTGTGGGGGTTCTTCTGTTGATAAGGGGTGGTGGACGTCTATATCCTTTCCACAACAGGGGTATTGTCTCTTCCTCTCAGTGGAGGTGGTTTTCAGCCCCAATTTTCTCTGTAATGCACTGTTCCTGCTCTGTTGGGGGTCTCTGAAAAGGAATCCTGACCATCGTTGTCACTGTGGGGCTTTGCCAGTAGGTGGTAGGCTCCAGCGTTTTCTATCTATTTGGCTGCATGGGTGTCGGGCCGATGGGTTCCAGACTTTGTGGCCTGGGGCTCCACAATATTGTTCATTCTGGTTCCCCTTGCTACTGGTGCTCTGTTGACTTGGTTCCTGTTGCAGTGGGGAATAGATTGGCACTGCTGGATGGGGTTGGGTCTTGTTAGACAAAAGGCAATCTGCAGTTTACCTGTGGCGGAGTGCAGTACAGGGTCTTCTTTCATCTTGTTTCTCATTTGGAAGGGGCCAGGGGTGTTTCAGCCAGTCCTGGATCTCTAGTGGGTCAATTCCAGGACAACACCTGTTCATTTATGACTGTTCTCAGTCAGGCGTTTTCCTTGCTGGTGGGTCCAGGAGATGTTTCGGCGTCATTGGAGCTGCAGGATACCTATCTGATCATCCCTGTCACAGTTCCCTCTCTCAGTTTTTTGTGATTTGTGATCATGGATGAGCGTTTCCGGTTTTCTGTCCTTCCCTCTGGGCTCCTCTCCTTACCCTAGGTGTTTGCATAGCTTCTGGCACTGCACGTAGCTGTTCTTCTTGCTGAGGGACTGTTTGTGTGTCCCTCTTTTGGGTGATCTCTTGGTTCAGTTCGCAAGCATGTCACCTTTGAGGGTTCCTGTAGCGTGTGTGCTGCAGGTCCTATAAGGGCACAGCTTTGTGAAATGTTGGGAGATGTCATCTTTGGATCCATCACAGGCCATGGTGTTCCTTGGGGGAACGTTTTCTGCCTCTCTGAGGGTTAGCAACATTGTCAGCGTGGAGGTTGTTCAACTTGCAGAATCAGGTCTTGTCTTTTGTGGCTCAGCAGACACCGTGGGACGTGGAGTGGTTGCAGAAGCAGGGTCCTTTGGCATTGCCTGTGTCTGGGTCCCTTGGGCTAGGTTTCACCTGCACGCTTTGGTTGGCTGGATTTTCTACCTTTGGTCTCCAGGGGCTCTCGTTCTTCTGGTCCATTTCCTGATGGCAGTGCTAATCGACGGGGACCTGCTATGGTGGCTAGTGTGGGAACATCTGGACTAGGGGATCCCCCTGTCTCCTCCAGCTACGGTGGTTGCACCAGTGCATGCCGGTCTCTCTTGGTGGGGGGACTTGGCTCTTTTCGGAGCAGGTTCGAGGGTTCTGGTCTTCAGGACTCTTGGAGATCTTTGAATTGACAGGAGTTAAAGGCTATTCTTCTCACTCTGGTGCATTGTCGCGCGATCCTTAATGGGGCAGCGGTGCTGGTCCGAACTGACATTCTGGTGGCTTGGGCTTTTGTCTTCCGATGAGGGTGTCCAGGGCCCTGGCCGTTATTATGTGGGACATTTTCTTCTGGGAACAGGTTTATGTTCTGTCTCTGAATGCTCTGTACTTTCAGGGGAGGAGGAGAATGTCTGGGTTTCTCTGTTTTCCTGTGACATTCTGTCCTCCGAGGATTTCTCTCTACACCCTTGTGTGTTCAATCTTCTTGTGCAGCAGTCGGGTCTTCCTGTGGTGGACATATTTACTTTGCCAAAGCCTACTTAAGTGCAGAACATTTTGTCCATGAAATCGATGTCCTTTGGCTTGGGCAGTGGACAGGTTGCCTTGTTGTTGTCCTCTGGGCCTCATATATCCCTTGCCACCTTTTCAGTTGGTCTGGCATTTCTGGCGAGGGTCAGGTGTGTGTGGGCTCAGGTTATTTTGGTGAAGCCACGGTGGCCCTGGGCATATTGGTTCCCTCTTCTGGTGTTGTTGTAGGCCAGTCAGGAGTGTAATCGTCTGGTGGTTCTGTCTTCGCTTGTCTTTTCGGCCCTTACTCTGGGGCCATTGAGGAAGTGGCATGTGTCTGTATGGGGGTTGAATGAAGAGGCTTAACTGATCTGGGGATTCCTGTGCTGCTGGCAATGTCCTTGCTGGGCCTCCTTTATACCCCTTGGAAGTGTTGGCTTGAAGACCTTTGCATTTCAGTCTTGTTTTCCAGTGGCCTTTACTTCCGCCAGGTACTTGGGGTATATAGGGGCCATATCCTGTGGGTTTCCTTTCTGTAGGTTGTTTTCAGAAAGTTTTGTTCTGGGCCCAGTTCCCTCATTTGTACCTACCGTTGGTTTAGTTTTTCATGAGTGTCAGGGAGTGCTCCAGTGGGCATTTTGTCCAGCACTGTCCTCTGATGTGATGTGGAAGGTTCACTGTTTGGAACGTGAGGCAGTATCAGCTGTGGTACCTGCATGTGGTGCTATCGTTCCATAATGGGGACGCATTTTTTATGCATTTTGATCCTGCTACTAAGTCGTATACTGCTACCTTGAGTTGGTGGATGTGTTGTCTGGTCTTGTTGGCATTTGAGTTGAAGGGTGTAGTTTCTCCCTTGGATGTTCAGGAGTATGGCTGCACCCATGACTGTTTTCCTGGGGTCTTTGAAGGGCTGTGGCTGAGTCCACTCCCCCCACATTTGTTTGATGCTATTGGATTGCTGAGTTGGAATGTTTGGATACTGGATTTGGTCACAGAGTTTTGTCCTCTCTGTGAGACTAGTGGTATTTCTGTGTCGGTTTTATGAACTCTATTGAAGTGGGTGTTTGTCACTCAGTTGTCCGCTTCTATTTTTACTTGCTACGTCTCAATGGTTAAGAAGGTAGGCGAGGGAGGGACGGGAGGTAATGTGTCCATTACTTACCGATAATGGCATTACTCCTAGTCCTACTCCCTTGCCTTCCTTCAAGGTCCCTCTCACCCTCCCAGTACGGGACGACTGAGTGTCTGGTTAGCTTGTTTACATACAGGATGAGGAGGAGGTGGGGGGGCATTTTTATTTAGGAAGGGAGGGGGTCTACTGGAGGCAAGGGAGCCCATTGATTAAGAAGGAAGGCAAGGGAACAGGACAAGGACTAATGACGATATCGGTAAGTAATGGATGCATGATCAGTCCTCGTTGAATCTGAAGAAGATGTTTGAGGAGATCACTGGTGGCTTTAAATTTTAAGGATTAATTACTGGTAAATGTTATTACTCCGTGGGCAGCCTTTCTCATTACAGATCTAACCAGTTAGTTAAGTCCTCACCCTGGAGAGAGGCAAGTTATTTGCCCCCTGTTAAAAAAATAGAATGCTTCACATTGCTGACCCAAGTGGCAGCAAAATGAATGTAAGACAAGCAAACACCTTTCAGTCCCATACAGGAAGCAGCAATCCTCCCCCAGGTAAGATCAAGTCTTCCACAGGACTAGGGAGGGAGACACCACAGGAAGACTAGGTCCTGGAAATAGCCTACCTAATCTAGTGACTAATAGTGCCAACAGAGGTCCATATTCCTTCCAGTAGGGACCAGGTGTGGCTTAAAATGCATGATATTTCTGGAAAAAGGGGTACATGCTTGATAAATAGAAAAAAATATGATGTATGTCAAGGCAGTGTAACAAATGTTCCCGGAGATTGAGGATCAGGAAGAAATGTAGGTAGCATAAGGTTTCGGGCAGGATGCAAAGCCATAGCCACTTTAGTACAAAAAGAGGGCGTGGGAGAAGCACCACCCTGCCTGGGAAAAAGCTAAGATAGAGCGACTGACACAACAAGGTACCCAGTATTCCCAAGAGATCGAAAGGAAGAGAATCCAGGAGGTTAAAGCGAGGCACCTGAAGGGCCTGAGGGACCAATGACAATTCCCATAGAGAAACAGAAAAATGGAACACAGGCATATGATTAATAACAAAGCTAACCAAAGCGATGGAAGCCAGGCGTAGGTACAGAAAAAAATCAGCTCTTGGCTCCGAAAATGCTTGAATAACAGTGAGCCGAACCATCAGAACTGGATACAACTAGCCCACGGAGGAGCCATGCTTTAAAAAATCTAGCATCATAAACAGTTCATGGTACCTGGGATGCAGCCCGCCAGGAAAACATCAGGAAGACAACCGAGCCCACTGTTTCACAAGGAATTCTAGTTTGGAAGGCGTACGAGCCTGCTGAAATTTAGAAGCAAGCTTCTTCGAGCAACTTAGGTGCCGGTGCCCACTCGACGCACCCTCCAAACCCCAGGGCGAGGACGCTAATAAGTAGGCACAGAGAGCAGAGAAAGGCTGTACCGGCAAAACCCCGGGTGAAGCCAGAACCAACTTTAATGTAAGCATACACAAACTGTATCGATCGAGCATTTAGGCCTGAGGGCAAAGGTCAGCAGAAAAACACAAGGGGAATAAGGTGTATTTTCCACATGCTACTTTGAAAAAAACACTGGGCTTCAAAAGATAAGCAAAGTTAAAACTAAAAAAAACTAAAAAACTACAGGATATTTGCCAATTTAGGTTTCATTAATATTGCACAGTCGTAGTTCTGGCTAGTGATGTCATAAATTAAAATTCTACCTGCAAACCTTTCCTAAATTTCGGAAAATTCACAAACTACTTAACTCCAGGAAAAGTTTTCCACCAAAAAAAACAATTTGTTTGTGGAAGAATTCGACAATGGGAAATACATTTTGTCCGTTTTTTTCTGTAGCACAAAACGCTTTTTCTGGGACTTTTGACTGAATATTTTTTTTAATAAAAAAAACAAAAGTGTAAGACTTCGCAATCCTTTTCAAAAAGTTCACAAAGGTGGGAGATGCCAAGCCGGCACCCGTCTAGTTCTAAAACCAGCCTTCCTACATTTCTTTAGGCAAGCATAGCCAGGTTCAAAACCTATGATTTGCATTTATCGTCTCTCCATTAATGAGACAGTGCATGGACCAAGCATGTTATTTATTTTTCTTGTAGTTTTTTGTAGCATGAAAATAAGGCCCCTAAGGCGTGAGAGCACTTTACCAGAAAAAAAGTACCTTTTATTAATCATACTCTGCATTTCCCTTACTACTGATGACGCTTTTAGCATGTGACGTATGATTTTCATACTTAAGCATTGTGATTTTGTGTCCTGTTTTGAAGTTGTGTTTTCATGATGGCATAATTGCCACCAAAATCCCATTTGCTCTGCACCCACCAGCTAAGCATCGCGATGAAAAGTCACAGACTTTTGCCTCAACGTTGCTACACGCCACGATTGGAGAGGAGGATAGGAATCTCTTGCCCTCATGTAAGGAAGCCATTAGAACTCCATCGTGAGGTGTTGGTGCACAGTTAGTGAATCCCAGGGTAGAGGTGTCACGCACATCCACTTACTGCCCTCAAGACAGTGCTTAATTTGCAAATAAAAACGTGCCGGTGCCCAAAGCTCTCCTCTTAAATACGTGGCTGCTGCAATTACATGTACGAACACGGAATACTGAGGCAGCGTAACCCTGAAGCCATTTCGGGACTCTTCAATCCATTTACAGCCATTCCCTGGCCCTTCAGCTCACTGTTGCAGCTTTCTGCTTTCTCCTTGTAAGATGCTTTTTCGTTTTTCTCTTCCTCGTCTTTCCCATGTGTCTTTTGCTCGCAGTTAATGCTTGAGGCAGAAAATTAAGCGCCAGCCCTCAAAAACAAGTGCTGGTGCTCCGCACCGGAAACAAAAAGCACAAATTAACCTCTGCCTGAAGAGCTGTTCCTGTGCTACTTAGTGGCCCACAATTCTACCACAGTGGCCCACTTGTACCCACCATCTGCTGCTGTTGTGTTTTTCAATGATGTCTGCCCACCATCTGCAGAGAATCAGGGGCCTGTCCACATCGTGAGTGAATTGACCTCCACCTTAAAGTAGATTAGCAACCATCGAAACCCTTACTGCGCTTGTTACATCCAGTTTGCCATGGTAGCTGTGCCAATGCAAGGCCAGCAACCTGTAAGCCTTTCCTGAGGAAGGCCTTAGCTGAGTGTTTTTTTCTCTTTATTTGTAGGTTAATTCATACAGTGCTCCAAGCTGTGCACTGGAATAGGCACCATCTTTGATTACCATCATACTCTATGTGATCTGTGCGTTCCATTGCAGAAGGAGGCAGCACAGAGGCCCATAAAAAGATGGATTATTTTCCTCCAACCCCATTGACTGCTCTGCATTAAAGGTGCTCCGTTGTCTTCAACAAATTTAAAGCGTTTTCTTCCTCTTTGTTAATCCTGTCTACCATTAGGAATTTTATTTAGGTATGGCTACATTTTATCATTATTACTCGCCACCTCCTACCTTAATATATTTTTTCATATCCTGACATTTTTTATTATTACAATTTGTAGTGAGAAACCAACGTTTGACCCTCCACAGTGTTTTAGGCAAAATAAGGTTGAATCAGTAGTACCATGGAAACATCAGAAAGAAGAATTCTAAAGATATTGAAATGAAGAATCCTGAAGATATTTCATATGTATAGACACCAGCAAGATACCAATAGACAAGAGGAAAAGCATTCTGGTACAATGCCCTGGATCTGAGGGGCAAGCCGTTTTCCGCATCTTTCCTAAAGTAGCGGCACCAGAAGAAAAAGGCAACTATGAAGAATTTGAGGAAAGCGTACTCTTATTGGCCAATCAATTGAAACCATCCTAAAATATCGCCATGCAAGGCTAACACTTCTGTACTAGTAGACAAAGATACAGCGAAACATTTGATGAGTTTCTCACATCCTTGAGAGGTCTGTTAACCACTTGTGGCTTTTGTAACACAACAGACAAGATGATAAGTGACCAATTGATGGTCAACATTAATAATGTATGCAGGAGAAACCATGGATCACTAGATATCCTATACTTGGCAAAGTAATAAAGTCAGCTAAGTTCATTGATCAGTCACAGTCTTGTCTGGGGGAAGTAAATAAAGCAGAAGTGAATGGAAGATTGGAGAGGTATGCAATATCACTGGAAAACAAAACAAGACAGTCTCTGAGGGCAAGAAAGCCTGGAAAGAAGTGTTCGAGTTACCATTGTGGTAGTTCCCTGCAGAATGCTACTTCCAAAAACTGCCTGTCAGTAGGCAAGAAATGCAACAATTGTGGATGCAGTGGGCATTTTGGCATCGTTTGCAAGGATGGCAAATGTACAGTGAAGCCAGTTTTGCACAGGTTATGGACATCCAAGATTAAAACTGTAGTGGTAATATGGGAAAATGAAGATCCAGTGGAACCAGGAACAGACAACCCACCAGTGTGCACCTTGCTTTTACTAAACAATGATCTGAAGTGTGATGGTGGGCTCAGGGTTACCATGCACCATCATCACCCAGGACTTTTCTGATACCGTATTTGCATCGCAAAATGAAACACTATCTGCCTCGGACATTAAAGCTGTTGCTTTTGATGGTCGTAGCAGAGATTTTAATGGCTTTTTCCGAGCCAAAGTGTACTTCAAAGGAAGTTCAGCAACTGTCAAAATCTACATAACATATCAAGAAGTATAATAAAATGGTTTTTTCGTTTGGAGAGATCAAAGGCTTTTGAAAATAGTTCTGCATCCCAGCGCGCCCTTTCCAATTTTTCCCATCTGCGTCCATAACTACCATTGTATTCTTCTAAATGTTTTTTCACACGCGTCTTTAATAGGACCTTTAAAAAATTGGCAGACTTCACTCACCTCTTAAAATTGAAGCAAGGATGGGTCCCTGCAAAAAACAAAAAAAAAAAAAAACACTTAGAGGTTTGCATATACAAAGCTCTGCAAACCCCTGTGTATTACTCCTGTTTAAAACGCTTTGCTACTCTCGTGGCACAACTACAGAGAGGCTTATGCAGGGATAAAAATTTCAACTGGGAATCGGACCAAGAAGCAGGTTCAATGCAGCGAAGAGTTATATCACCCACATTTCTACCTTGAGACCTTATTCATGCTCAATATATATGTGATTACCGTTTACAGAAGTGCCTAAGAATTTGGGGTGATTCTGTCCCAAAAATCGAGCAAGAATGAATGGACAGTGGGGCATACTTTTAGAATACATATCTGCAAACAATCATTTCAGACGCTTCATTTGGGGATCCAAGTTTGTGTTTGCAGATTGAGCATAAACCATTGATTCATATTTTACGATCTGTTGGGGTTTGCATGGTTGTGCTCTACCAGCATTTTGGTTTACAGTCTCTCACTTATCAGAAAAGAAATAAGAGATATCTCGTTTATATTGACAAATTCTGGGAACATGGAATGTGATAACAATGACACACACTGACGCTGAATGAAATATGCTTGTTGAAAGAGGCATTATTGACTGAACAGCCACGGTGTCCTGAAGCTGCTAAGAATGATGTGCTTACCACAGTTAAAAAACACATTTGATTAGTTTGGACATCTATAAGGAACCTGGAGGGTATGTTACATTCTTTTGCACAAATTGCAACAGAGTTCAGTGTGGTGCAGGATATTGTTTTTCGGTGAGGCAAGCATGTTCCCCCAGAGGGTTTTCAGAGACCACATTAGACCTGTCAACCTTAGAGTGGTCTTCTCCCATATTTCTCTGATCTCGTTTTTGTTGACCTTAGGACTCAGTGCACTTTACCACTGCTAACCAGTGCTAAAGTGTGCGTACTCACTCCTTAAAACAAGGTATCGTTGGCTTATTGCCAATTGGCCTATTTAATTTACTTATCAGTCCCTAGTAAAGTGGTACTACATATACCCAGGGTCTGCAAATTAAATGCTACTAGTGGGCCTGCTGCACTTGTTGTGCCACCCACTTAATGAGCCCTGCAAACCTGCCTCAGACCTGGGATTGCAGCCTGTGTGTGCAGTTTTGACCCACCATGTCTATCTGACAAAATAAACCCTTTTGCCAGGCCCAACCCTTCCTTTTTAACACATATGTCAGCCCTGGGGTAGACCCTATGCACCTCACAGGGCAGGGTGCAATTTATTTAAAAAGTGGGCAGGGTAATTTTAAGTTTTACATGTCCTGATACTAAGAAACTCTTAAATATATTTTTCACTATTGCAAGGCCTACCTCAACCATAGGGTGACACTGGGGTTACCTCATAACAATTAATAAGGGTAACTTCCAAATGAGAACAGGTATTCAGTTCATGTTTGATGCCTTTGGAATTGTAATTGAAGATCCTCTTATATGGTAAAGTCAGATTTTGAATTACGGTTTTGAAAATGCCACTTTTCGAAACCTGGCCTTTCCTGCCTTAGCCATTTAGTGCCTGCTGCCTATCTCTGTGTCACAAGTCTGGGTGTAGAAGGCAGATGGTTTTTGTGTATTTCTCCTAGACAGCCACACACAATGGAGAGCTTAGGTGTGCCTGGATGGGCCATCACTGAAGGATGTGAAGGAGGCAGGAAACATGCACTTCAAAAGAAACCTCCAGAAGGTTTTGCCACTTCAAAAGAGGCATCATGCATAAATATTGGACCTCAGACACCAACTCTTCATTTCACTACTGGACGGGTGGAAGACTCTGCCAAGAAGAAGGACTGCTGCACTGCTGGAAGGATTGCCACTCTGTTGGACTGCTGACTTGAAGGACTGCTGCACTGCTGTGCTGATCTGCTGCCCTGCTTCCCTCTTGCCTGGGTGAGAAGGACTGGACCTGCAATATAGACCTAGGACCACCAGAGTGACCCCAGAGCTAGTCTCTTGTAACCAGCATCTTGACTCTGCAACTGTGAGTCATACCCTGCCAAGTGGTGTCACCCCAGTCATGGATGCTTGGTGTGAAGGTGCTCTGCCAGCCCATCTGTGACCCAGCAGAACGTATGCATTTCCTCTGCTGCACGGCGCAACCCCAAGCAGAACCAATGCATTGCCTGTGCTGTATGCACTCTCCTGTCACAAAGACTTTGCATCGCCTCTGCAGCCTCAATGGAACCGCTGCTGTGTGATGTATCCTCAATGTAGACCCTTGCAACAAAAGCCTCTCATTGACGCCATCCTCAACAATGATGAAAGACTCTGCATCGCAAGTCCCACAGCTTCTTAGGAACCAGCCGGTGCGCAACACACCTCAATGCAGACTTCACATTGCAATAACCTCTTCACTCAACCCCCTCCCCCACCCTGACAGCCTTCTCGATGATGACTCAGGACATTACATCACAGCTTTGCAGCTCCTCTGAACAAACGCTGCATGATGCATCTCAGACCTGGACCATGCATCGCCTCGGCTGCGTGACGCATCCTTGATGCAGGACTTTGCAACGCTCCACAACCAGGATGTAAGGTACTCTTGTTCAGCAGGCCTACCTTGGTCCCTGGAGCTGGCTTGGACTCCATTGTAGTCGGCCTGAACTTGTGACTTTGTCCCGTTTCAGCAAGATCAGATATCCACAGTTGGCACTTTGTGCTTTTTGGTTCTATTTTCACTGAAGTGTTTAAACTTGCACATCTCTGGTTCTACTGGTTGGATTTTGGTAATTATGGACTAGTTTCATCTAATACAATTTACTTTATTTTTCTAATTTGGTTTGGGATTTTTCTTGTGTGATATTGTCACATTATTACTGTTTGAAGTGTTGCACAAATACTTTACACATTGCCTCTGAGTTAAGCCTGACTGCTCTGTGTCAAGTTACCCGAGGACTGGCTACAGGCTAATTTAGGATTTGCTTATCACTTCTCCCTGAAAAGGACTATGGTTACCCCTTGAGAAGGATTTCACCCCCGTCAACCAAGTAGCCCAATATCTTAAAGATCTTAGCATGAAAACCAGCTACCAAGGGCATATGGGCATGTCAGCTCCAAAGAACTGACTGAGATCATCATTTTGGAGCCCTGGTATGGAAAGCAATGCAGATTTTTTAAAGAAATTGTGAAACGTGTGCTAATTGGGATAAAAACCACAGTAGTTATTCCACTCCACTGCAACCTGTCCCATTTCCCCATTTTCTACAGCAGAAATTAGCCTTTAATTTGGCGAGCATTTTTTAAAAATGGCAGCTCAAATGCAATATGCCATTGTCTCGTTGACTATTTCACAAAATGGCCAGAGTTAACTTTTGAGAAATTAGTCACTACTATATAAGTCACGGATTTCTTGAGTGAAATCTTCAGTTGGGAGGATTTTCCAGAGACAAATATTATTTAAAACAGGGTGCAAGTTACCATCATGAAATCACAAAACTTTTGAAAATTATAAATATCAAACACATTAACAACTGCTCCCTATGATCCCCAATGCAATGGCCTAGTGGAGCAATTCAGTACTTACACTAAAAGACAGCATCCATCTAATCTTCAATAATTTCATGCCTGCACTTTAGAGTATCGGAGAAAGGTTGTTGGCGCCCCATTCAATCACAATTGTTGGTTCCGTCCAGTTATTAAAAATAACTTTCCTCTTCTGAAGTGTGTCCCTTTTCATTCATGAATGAATTCCCTGAACAAGCAATGCTTGGCCACAATCCTGACTTAAGACTCTTAAGATAAAATGTTGAAGCAATAGGAGCCTAAATCTAAGAAGCTTTTTGACGCAGCACATAAGGTTAGTCAAAGAGAGGGATGTGGTACGCACAAGTGTTAAGGTAAAAAAGGAAACTCTAGGGGGCAGATATACAAGAAACCGGTGCATCGGGACCAATGGCCAATTTTCTTGCATTACCTTGCCCCAACTAATGATACAATGGCTGTGCCATATTTACAATACGGTGCACCTTGGTGGTCATTTCCACAATAGCGTTATATTTCATGACTTTACTGTGGTGCTTTCCTTGATTACCTCCATAAATAATGGTGCTAGTGCAGCAAAGCACTAGAGAGGCCCATAGGTTACTATGGGCTCGTCATTTGGTCCCGCCACTTTAATGCCTGTACCAAGTAGGGGTTAAAAATTGCGGGAAAAATATTGCAGTGAAATCTTGCAGATTTCACCGCACCATTTTTTGCTGCCTACCTGTGTGGGAATGCCCCCCTTTCATACATTGTGTCTGGCGCAGGCATAATGTGGTGCAAGGAGTTACAAAGTGGCGAAATACAAGCATTGCACCACTTTATAAATATCGTGCAGGGAAATGGCCTCCTTAACACTACGTTAGATGCTAAAATTATGCTAGTGTGGTGCATGGATGCGCAAGGGCTTGGAAATCTGGCCCAAGATTTTCAAAACCAGTAAAGATTATTAAAGTCAGGAAAGGTACCGTTATCACACTAAATGGTAAATATTGGGAGTGTAGGGCAGATTGCCAAGTGTGAGAGTGTGGAACATGAAATAGATGGTGGTGAAAGAAATGCGAAGGAAATGGGACTATACCTTCTCTGATACACAGCCTGCTTCACCAGCAAGGAAATTTACCATGAATGACAGAAGCCCAAATGTTGATGTCAGCAGAAGCAAAAGTTATGGTTCAAGGCAGCTCACATCCCTACTGCTACTAGTAAAATAGTTAAGTAGTTGACCGTGTTAAGTACTCTTCTAAGATTAGAGCTCCTTCTTGGAGGATTCTGTAGGATGAATTGCTTGTTGTCATTATTGTACCTGGGGATGGGTTATATTGCTCTTGGCACTTCCATTGTCCCTATATATACTTACCTGTCCCATGCCCTTCATTTCCCCTTGCTTCATCCTTAGAAGGATGGTGGCGGGAGGGCTCCATGTTGGACAGTTGGCAAGATCATTGCCTGTGAGGCGATGGGCTCCCCTCAACAATGTAGTGTGCTCTCAGAATAAACATTATTACCCAGATTTTGCTGCATCGTTACTATATGTTCTTTGTGTTTGGGGCAGAATCAGCATTTCAAACTTCTAGAACATTCTACTGCTTATCAGGACCCGAGGCAGAGGTAGAAGTGAAAGGAGGAGCGAGTTTGAGAAAGAGGAATGCTATGAGAAAAACACTGAAAAAGATGGGCGGCAAAGAGTCGCGGGAGAAAGAGAGGTAGAGTGGGGCAGCGAGAAGAAGGAAGACCAAGAGAGGGGAAGGAGCAAAAGAGAGGGGGACAGAGAAGATGGTATAGAACGGTAAAATGAGAGGGGAAAAGGGAGAGACAGAAGAGAGAGGGGGAGAGAAACAGAAAGGAAGAGTGAGATAGAGAGATGGAGAGAAAGAGAGTCTATATATACAGAGAGAGAGGGTTAAAAGGCAGAGTTACTGGAATGGAAAAGAGTGAGCGAAAGAAGAGGGTGACGAATGATACAGGGGAGAGATAAGGAGAAAGCTAGAGGGGAGAAGAAGAGAGCTAGTGGAATATGAGAGAAGAAAGAAAGAGGGGAGAAGGGGCGAGAGGGGAAAGAGAGAAAAGAAGAGAGCTATCCAATACACCAGTGCTACGTGGGCATTAGGAAACGCAAGGGCCTTCATTATAGCCAGGCGGAGTTGAAGTACCATTTGAAATATTGCTCCCCCTGATTCCGAGGGGGTTTCCCCGCGTGGGTTTCCGCGGTGTTGGAAGAGCGGACCCGATTTTACTGGGCAGTAATTCCATAACTGCACGAGACATTGATTGTGACTGTAAATTTACCTATTGTTTTCTGGAAGGGAGGGGGGGACGTATATCCCTTCCATCCCCTACTACCTACACATTCTTTTCACAGAGGCCCCCGTAAACATTTACCTCCTGCTTGTGTATTCCTTGTGATTTTATGACTCTAGTCCCACGCATGAATTTTCCATTCCGTGGGGTTTAACTCGTAAGTGCATGGTACTAGCATGGATTTACTGCAGGTAATGGAAATTCGCATGCAACTCGAAATCAGGGCCTTTGTGGGTCACGAATTAATGGCACAAGGGTCAAAACTACAAACATTTCAAACATTGTGTAAGTGAGTGTTTTGCATAACACTCCCGAGATATCATGTGTTTGCTCTGACTCATGCAGTCGGAACCACAGGGTAAACCCTCCCACAACTGTTTCTTGGGATTACATAGAGGAACCGTACATGAACAATTGTTGTCAATGGAGTTCTTCATAAAATATGACCTTTTCATCCGTAAATGTGCTTCTTCATGTGCAATACTATCACACATTAGCATTCAGAGAATGCTTCGGGAAAGTCACTTTATTGTCCTTAACTACATACTCATGAGAAGGAAATCTATATGTGTAGATTTCTGCGTTTTAAAGAATCTGACCAAATATGTTCATTGACACGTTTGAGCATCATAAATATGTGCATGGGAGACTCCAGTGAGACGGACAACCAGGTTTACGTGAACTGTGCAGGTTACAAAACTACTGCACCTCACGGGCAACAACTGAGATCGCAGAAGCCTTGCTAAAGATCATGTAAGAAAGTGCTGCAGGGGGAAGCACGTGTCGGCTGCGACTCTTGCATTGTGTAGGTGAATTCTGCAAGTGGAGATAATAGAGAAAATGTATCCCTGCAGCATGACTGCCAAGTTGCAAGTCTGCTTATGTCTTATGTTCCCAGGTTTAAAGTGCAGTATTGTGAGTCATTGCTAGGCTTGGGAGGCATTTGCGGAGTTCTGCTACATGGAACTCTGCTAAGTGCCAAAATAACGCTGTGTTACGCAGAGTTCCGCAAGCGGCAGAGCTTGTGTAAAGCAAGCTGTTTGCACTGATTTCCAGTGCTGGAGTTTCTCCCACTCTGTAAAATCAATGTGAACATCATCACGTGGAGTGCCAGAAGGCGCTAACTTCTTTTCGCTGCTTGAGCGGTCGCCTCCTCAACGCGAGTGGCGGCTTTCTCATTGCGAGTGGGTGTGGCCTGCTGCGACTGGCTCGCATTCAGAAATCGCACTTGCCAACTTAGTATTTCTCTCGCTCGCACTCACCAACTCAATGGAGTTTTTCAGAACTCCGCACAGAGTGAGGAAAACTCCGCACGCTCCACTGGCAGAACAGAATTCTTCATCCACCCCTAGTCATTTCCAGGCCTCATGCGTGATACTTTATGTAACACTTTAAAGTCAACATAA
The DNA here is from genome assembly GCF_031143425.1 of Pleurodeles waltl. Taxonomy (NCBI): domain Eukaryota; kingdom Metazoa; phylum Chordata; class Amphibia; order Caudata; family Salamandridae; genus Pleurodeles; species Pleurodeles waltl. The sequence goes on from NC_090443.1 coordinate 334,979,136, forward strand.
TCTTTGATAGGAGCAGGTAAATTCTATCCACTAGGAGAAGGATTGTTCCCTGAAGCACAGCTAAGGAACCTTTTCAAATGTATCACATACAGGACAACAAAATCCTATAAACTGAAATTAGAACCATTTTGTTGATAAACTCCTTTGGATTCAATTATTACGCGTGAATGAAAGAGTGTATTCTAATTTATTATATACCTATGAAACGCTATACAACCAAGGAGTACTTCCGAATTTCGTGAACTGTAACTCGGTAAGATCACAGCTCCCCAAACTCCCTCCTCAAATGTATTCAAATGTATTCACAGCACCTTCTGCAAATATAGGTTGTAAATGACATAGTGCTGCATCACAGGAGCGGTTAGGCCTGCTGTGTTTTTTGAAAACTTTAGTCAAAACTCGCTAAAGATTCGACAAGAGAACACTAGGCCCTGCAACCTTTCTCTGGGGGCATGTTTTTTTAGTTTTTGTACACTCTCTCTCTCTTTTCACCTGGGTTTCCCTCCTTCCACCCAGCTTCCAGCTCACCTTTCTCTTCTCAGCCCCCTTCCAGTGGAGGCTTTGTCTGTCTAGGTGTACACATCCCTCCCAATCCGGCGTCTACCTCTCACATCACCGCCACCTCGCCTCTTACTCCCCATCCTCACTTTCACCCTTCAATTCCTTCCTGCGTCTGCTTGTATGTCCCCTCTACCCCACGCCCCCTCCCCTCTACCCTCCTTCCACCTCTCAGCTTATCCGCACCTCTGCCTTCCTTCCCACCTCCACGCTTTTGGTACCAACTCCCCCTCTCCTCTTCCCTGCCTGCATCAGTCTGTGTCCACCCATACAGCCCTTCTCCCCCTCTACATCAATCTTATCACCCCTTCCTCTTCCTCCCTGCCCCCGTCCTTAAGGCACCATGATGGCTCCGCCTCCTCAACACAGATTTCTTCCCAAGTTACCTCGGAGGAGAAGCAGTTCACTCTGTTTCCCCCTATCCGTGTGGTAGGGTGGGTTTTAGAGGGATGGCAGCAAGTGCTCTGTGCAGAGGTTTATGCCCTTCTGAGTGGGCATAGCGAATTTCTCCAGTGGTGTGTATAGGTGTGCATAGGTGTGCATAGGAATCAAGGCCTGCACCGGAAGTTTATTTGCAGGAATGGGTTCTCAGGAGAGGTGATATCTGACACGAGCTTTGCGTTTTCTGTCTATATACTCTCGTTGATTACGTATATTCAGGTATCTGAGCGCACATTTTTTTTAACTATTGCTACTACATATAACGTTTACTTTTTTACAGTTTGATAACACATACATTGTTCAAATATATATATATTTTAATTCATACCAAATAGTGTGTTTTAGAAGGTGTACAACAGAATGTATATGCTAATTCTTGCACTTTACATAATTCACTACGAGGTCTGGACTTTTCAAAATAATCAGAAAGTGTATTTAAGTGTATACATGTATTAAACAGCGAGGCATCTTTAGCTCCTCCTGGGAGATGTGTACGAGCTGCGCTACAAACATTTCTTATAAATACAATTAGCTCCTCATTGCCAGCAGGTTCTTATCAGCTTGGGAATGTCATAACTAAGACAGCAGGCCCTTCTCCAGGTATCTACTTAACTAACCAGCTAACTAACAACAATTCGGTTCTTCAGCTAAGGTATGCAGGCTAGAGGCTATCTAGGGAAGTTCGAAATGTACCGTTTGAGCTAAGAAAGTTCAGCTAGATACTAGAAGGAAGGGGTGGGTTACCTAAGGCTGATTTCATCATTTGATGCAATAAATTGATGAATACCATCACAGTGTTGCAGTTCTTTTTAATATTTTCTTTATTAATCATGTTCATTGCCACTGCTGCATTTCTTTTTATAGTCACATCTGTTCACATAATCTGCACTAGGTTAGAGCACTAAGTTCACTAGAGACTGTATAGCTATATAGTGCGGACTTCTTGTAGTTGTACTTTCCTGGTGAAAGGAATTTTGGAACTCAGTAATATAACAAATAACCCTGTAGTCTCATAGGACTGATGGTTAACCATTATCGAGAAACGTGGATGGTCCATGTGGAACAGTTCTCACAGATTCCCTGGCTCTTGATGGAAAGTTGGATAAGCCTCCACTTTGTCAGAGGGTTTAGAGTTTGTAAAAATGGGTCCCTTAGGGCTAAAAGTGACGAAAACAGATTATCTCGTTCCAGTGGAAACCCGGCAGTAAACAGGGTCTGTGGTCCTAGTGTAGAGGTTTTGGATGCTGGAATGTCATTGCTGACTCGCAGGTGCTCAAAGTGTATTACTCTGAAACTGATTCTCCAAAAGAGGTGAACTTTTTTTTAATTCATGGGTGGTAGCAAATGGGATTTCTATAGATGAAATCTGCAAGGCTGCATCTTGGTTAATTATCAACATTGTTGTTAAATGTTATTGTTTGGATGTTTCCAACAATGAAAATATGTCTTTGGTTCAGGAGCTTTGGAAACTGTTTTGAAGTAAATAATACGTTTTCATCTATATTTCATTAAAGTTGAATGCACATTTTTGTCTGGTTCATTTTTTGGTGCTTGCTGAAAACTAAGCTTTGGCGTATCTTCCTGTGATTAGGACTGGTGAAGGGGGGACAGGTAAGGAGTAATGAACCTATTACTTACCAGTAATCCTCATTACCCTAAGCTTTGGTCCTCCCCGTCACAGTCCTATATTCCTTCTCTTCCACCTTTGATTTTCTTTGTCACCTAATGAAGATTAGCAGCAGGGACAACAGGTGTTCATGGGCAAAAGAGGCATTGCCCTGCTACCCTCCAGGGAGAGGCAATAACAGGGAAAAAACCACAGAGCAGCTGAAAATAAATCACTGCTCTGAGACAGTGTGAAGCATCTCCTGGGTGAACTCTAGTGAAGTTTGCAGATGTCCTACTGTGCAAGTGTCAGCCGGGCCAGGTTTTCTTTCACCTGCAGGCATAAGCTACAGCAGTGACATAATCAGAGAGGGAGTGCTGATTTAGAAAGCAAGTGATCCGGTTGTTTTTGGCCCAAATGAACAGTGGCCCTGGGAGGAGGTGGCAAAGCTACTTTCACTACAATGGCTGGGGGTGGAGCATGCCGATGAGGACAAGAAGAGAGTAGGAGGCAACAATTTGTTGGTCATCACTGAGGGGCAGGCTGTTACAGGGGGATGCTCTACTGCCAGTAATACGTTTAGTACTGCATTTGGTTTCACTTTGAAAAAAACATTATGGAGCTGAGCATGACAGAGTGTTCCTTATCTCGTAGAGGCCAAAGAGAGGGGAGGAACCAGTTGCTGACAACAATTGCACAAGTGGACTGAGGAGCAAGTGTGCAGGTAAGCTTCTCTATCAGGGGCATTGTCACCCTTCTCGCCTCCCCATCCCACTTCACTCCCAGCTTGAGCAGCTACAGGCGGGGTGGGGTTCTTGATGGGCCTCTTCTGTCTGCAGATTGGCAGAAAAAGGCTCACAATTAACTTGGGAGGGTGAGCGAGTAAAAGGAAGAATGGCTGGATGGATGGATGAAATGGTGGCTGGATAGATGCATGGATGAATGAGTGAAAGGGTGGGCATAATAATGGAAGAGTGAAAGGCAGGGAGTGTGTATGAGTGAAAGGGTGGATGGATGGAATGATGGAGACAAAGGATGAGTTGAAGGAGGTTGAGAGAAAGGATGGATGGTAGAATGAGTGAAATGATGATGGATGAGTGGAAGGGTAAATGGATGAATGAGTAGATGGATGGATGGAGTGAAAGGATGGATGATCGAAAGGATAGTTGAGTGAATGGATGTATGTAAAGATGGACGAGTAAAATAATGGATGGATGAGTGAAAGTCAGGGCAGATGGATGTCTGGATGAAAGGGTGGATGGATGGATGAGTAAAAAGGTGGATTGATGGATGGATAAATAGATGGATGAGTAAGTGAAAGGCTGGATGGAAGGCTGAGTGAAATGGTAAATGGAGGTATGTATGCATGAATAGATGGATGGATGGGACGAATCTTGGATGGATAGGTGTAAGGATGGATGGCTGAGTGAAAGGGTGAATAGATGGATGAACCAAAGGGAGGATGATGGATGGATGGAGTGAAAGGATGGATAGATGGAGCAAAAGGGTGGATGGATGAGCGAAAGGATAGACGAATGAATGATTGAATTAATGGATACATGGGTGGATGAAAGGGGGATGGATAAGTGAAAGGATGGATGATTGAGTGGATGGATTGGTTTCATGGATAGGTGTCCCTGGACCAGTGGCAGCTCTCCTTCCTCGTTTTGTGGTCCCTTGTTATTGAATCGAGAGTGAATAATTATTCACTCTTGAGGTAATAAAATATAAAATGCAGACCCGCTTTGGGTCCAGCAACAAACTGAGGCAGCTAGTGATATTGTTTAAGTGCTGACACAGGTGCATGAAGGTGCCTGTGCCAGCCATCAGAGATACCGTTCAGAGCTGGTGAAATCTCAGCACTGTGAGCATGTCTGGTGACTTTGTGTGTGAAGTAAAGTGAGAAGGAGTCAGTGAAGGAAGGAGTCAGTGAGTGAGAACGATTGATAGTTAGGACCAGTATGTGTAAGAATTAATGTGAGCGAGTGAGGGAGAATGACAGTGAGTGTACATGAGTGTTACTGTATGTTAGACTGAGTCACAGTAAGACTGAATAATTCGGAATGAGTGAGAATGGGTGAGAGAGTGGGCCAGAGTAGAATGAGAGAGACTGAGTGAGTTAGTGAGACAGTAAACTTAGTGCAAGAAAGTGTGAGAGAACCCTTCATGAAAAAGCTCTTTGGAATTCCAGCCAAGGATTACGCTCCACCACTTTTAAAGATCATCAGCCGCCACTGATTACCAGTAAGTAATAGGTTGTGTTTCTGTCCCTTTGGCTCATGCACACCTCCCGCTGCACCCTCTATCCGACTCTCCATTTGTCAATACAGCCTCTCCAGAACTCCTCCCTACTTTACCTTTCACTCTATCTCTCCTCCTTCTGCTCGCAGATAGTCTTAGGCGCTTCCTATACCCCATCGCTCCTCTGGTCCAGCCTAGGCCCTCATCATTGCTCCACGCCTATCAGGCATAGACTGCCCTAGGCTTGCAGAAAGTCTTACTGCCCATTGATAGTTATTTGTTTGTTTCTTTGTATATTTATTTTTTGTCATCTTACAAAGTGCAGACTCCCCCTACCCGGGTTTCACAGCGCTGTACACAAGGTGGCCAGGTCAAACGTGTGATAGTAACATAATAGAACATATTTTTTGTGGCACGGTATTGGTTAGGAATTACAACGGCTTACACAGAGAACACAAACAGCAGGTAATGAGGGATATGCAAGTAAGCTGCCGAAGATAACATGGTTTGCAATAGAGCATACGTGCAGCACCATCAAGTGAAGATACCCAGACAGCTGAGTAATCGATGACCTGTAGCATATTGGTCTTACAAGCAGTAGTTAGTGAGCAACAGAACCATATCACCCAGCAGTGTGTGTGCTCTCTTCTTGACTGGGCAGGGCCAGTACGTGGCCACTTCAACTCTCATTATCAGCCTGACCTTTCTGATGAAAAATCAAGGCTTCATTGATTTTTCATTTATCATCAGGTGAGGGCCATGAGCTGCAGGGTGGGTGGTGGTAATCAATGAGGAAGAGAGAGCGGAATTGGGGAAATGCATTCTTGACATTCTGAGAACAATTCACTTCCTGAGCCAGCTAATCATTCCACTAAAAGATCATTGCAATTCCTCTGCACCATCCTAGACACAGATTGCTCTGGCCATCTACAGACCATCGTAGCTACGTGTGCCAAATTTTATTTTGTGTAATTAAGTAAAATTCAGAAAAGAAATATGCAAAGTGCAAAACCAGCGCTAAATTTTAGGTCAAAATGCTTCTTCTATGCTGTGATTTTGGATGGGAGGACGCATTTTGCTCTAAAAAAAATCACAAAAAATACACCACCAACTTCCGCTTGTGTTGTGTTCATTCGTTTTGTTCTGGTGCTACAAACCATTGTTTTAATCCAAGAAAACCCTCCTTCCACAAACCATTTGAATAACTAACAAAACATTCGTGTCATCACCTATAAACATCACTCCCTCCACAAACAGTCTATTCTGGTAACTTACCAACTTCAGTTTCATCTATAAACCATTTGATCTACCTCCAACCACCTACAAACCATCTACAAACCATTACCTTCATGCACATACCAATTGAGCCACCCTCATACCATTCATCCATCTACAAAGATCCACTTCACCTACAAATCAGTTAAGCATCTTGCAGAGACTGTTTCTGGAGTCCCAGGGCATTAGGGGTTAAAGGGCTCTGACTGTGTCAATTGTAGGGGTGGATGGAACTTGTGGAGTTTTGCTCAGCAGAATTTTGCTGAGTTACATAAAACAGTGAAATTTCACAGAGTTCCATGAGCGGGCGTAATCGGGCATGTAGTGCTGCTCATGCTGATTTTTAGCGCCAGGAGCTTCTTCCGTGCTGTAAAATCAGCGTGAACGGCAACTCAGTGAAGCAGAAGCTTTCTCAACGTGAACCACAAGAAAAAGAGGGACAGGGAGATTAAGTAAGGTCCAGTGTACAGCCTCCCAAATCACAAGTACGTCATGAAAAGTACACTGTTCCTAAGAAAAATAGGAAACACAGGTTACATTCCGGTATACATAATATTCAGAAATGTATGCCCTCACACATCCATTGGATGTCATGCTTCATCATAGGGCCCACATTACGCCAGACCGGCACTGCAATATCTGGCTGACCCCCATAGAGAAGGGGGTACTCAACCGGAGATCTTCAGTGACAGCTCACGTCAAACAACTACGGGTGGAAAAAATTCAAACCAACTCTTGTGTTGCAGAAGAAAAATCAGATTAAAATTGTCTCAAGGACCTCATAAGTGTACATTTTATTGAGAAAAGAGGGCCTTGGTCAAGGTTAAAAACATATCTTGAGAAATAAGGGTCCTCCACTCATCAAAAGAAAAAACAGAAGATAGGGATAATTCCCCTCATAACTTCAGAGCAAAATTGTTTACATGGTCAACATGTTTTGCGCCCTTATTGTCCCTACGGATCGTGCAGCGCTTCATCAGGACCAATGAATAAAACAATCTTTCTGCAAAAACAAAAAGTGAACCTTCTATAGAGTCACAAGTTACTTACTAAGACCTTGTTCAGACAGTTGTCTAAGTAATGAACCCTCCCCTAATAGGGAAAAGAGTTCCTTCAGGATGAAACGTACCATTGGACTCATGTGACCAATAGACGCGTGATTGGAGCGCAATGGACCTACCTGGCGTACGTTAATCCCGGAAATTAATATTATGTATACCGGAATGTAACCTGTGTTTCCTATTTTTCTTAGGAACAGTGTACTTTTCATGATGTGCTTTCTCAACGTGAACAGTCATAACCTGCATTGAGAAATCTCGCTGAGAGGCATTTTAAAGCCCGAAAATCACGCTGGGGAATGCAAATTCTAGCTCAGCTACTTATCGTTGGTGAGCCGTGCGTGAGAAAAACTCCACCGTGTGGCGGTTTGCAGAGTTTTGCCCGTACTCTGTGCTTCAAGCACACTGTGTTGTCAAGATTTTTCAGCTCGCCCCCTGCCTTCAGCCTTTGACATGTGGCTTTACACTTTTGTTCTTTCCACATCAGAGACTCCCAAGGAGTTAAGTAACTGAAGGGGTCACAAAAGGGCTCACAGAATCAGGGCTTCATGCTGCAATATCTTTGCAACTGCAGCATAGATTTTGCATGTAGATTGTGGACTGAGTTCAGGAAAGCTTTGCCTAACATCTGTGCTGATCACCTGCAGGTAAGGGTGGGCTAAAAATTCCACTCTGCTGGCAGAGTTTGCTGAGTTTTCTGGCGAACATCTGCCACCCGCTGTGTGGTGGAGTTTTTTCTCATGCATGGCTCACCAATGTTAAGTTGCTGAGCACCTGCGAGAATATGCGTCTCCTACCGTGATTTTCGGGCACTAGAATGCAACCCATTGAGAATTATCGATGCAGGCAGTCGCGGCAGGTCCCAACTGTTATGTGGAGAAAGCTGCTGCTCGAGTAGAAAATCTACTCGAGCAGCACAATTAAGCAGCGCCCTCTGGAATGCCGCGTTGTGCTGTTCGCATTGATTTTACAGTTCAGAAGAATCTCTTGCCACTAAAAAGCAGTGTGAGTAATTCTGCAGTGGAATGTCGTGGAGTTCTTATGTAATTCTGAAAAATTCTTCAGAGTGAAACTCTGTGAGTCCCACCCAGTCCTACTTGCAGGCAGAAGGAGCGAGTAATTTCAAAGTCCTGATGGGGGCTTCTAGGGGCACATTTTGGTCAGGGACAGAGAGGGGCTGACCATACAGATTATTTGTAGTGTTAATTTTAGATGGTGCAGTGTTAGTTTTAGATGGTTCTTCGTCCTTCCTACACAACTCCTTAGGCACCTGGAAGCTGGCATCAGTGGCGTAACAAAGGCCCCGACAGTCCCCACAGTGCGGGTGGGCCCCCAACTCCAGGAGGCCCCCTCAACACAGTACACTGGCCCGAGACTTACTAGGTGAGTCTGGAAAGGGGACCCCTCAATATACTGTGAAGGGGGCCCCCTCAATCTTTTTTACACCACTGGGTGGCAGATGGGGCTCCTCTCTCCAGTACTCCCTTCTACTACAAGTCGGATCCTTTCTCCATAGAATTTCCAGGACTGACATCCAGTAGGACACAGTTCTATGACTCACATGCACCGCTCCCAGTTTCACCAGTCAGATGGGCCAATGAACTCCATTGAAGGCTTCTGTATGGGGATGCATTTCTGCAACCACTTCTCATCAGTCAGCACCCTTTTTTCCAGGCAGTCCATAACTCTTCTGGTAGAGATGTTGATCAAGGTTTGGTCCTAATTTAGAGGGAAGCTGGCCATCAAATATTCTGGTCCCTAGGGCTCAGGTATTTTCTCATACACTCTGATGCATAACTCCTATCTCTGAAACACTTTCCAAAGCATTTGCCTAGAATTTACTCTCAGGCCGACTAATCATTGTTTGTGGCATCATCAATTTGTCAGTGGCTTCTCCAATCAGCAACTGCAGATGCAAGATATTTCCAGCAACCTCCTTTCGGCCTCTTCGGCCAGTCCCTGTGCTTTTGCATATTCCGCTCCGAGAGGTCCAATTACAGACTGTGTTAAATAAATTCAGCAAGCATGGGGTGGAGCAGAAAGTTCCATAACAGAGTGCAGGGTGGTAAACGTTAATTGGAAGAATGTGACACTCGTGTCTGCCACCTACTAAAACCTGACTACTTGTACCTTCCTGGGGCAGTAGTGTAGGACGTTCTAGTGCCTGCTCCCAAATAATAAAGGAGATGATTTTACCACAGGCACCCACCAGATTCTGATGTCCAGCTACACTAACCTCCTTGGGGCAAGGTCCAGGAATATTCCAGACCCTACTTCCAGTTTAAACATAAACCTCAGTAGCCTCACCTTATCCCTCATTTAAGTCACAATCCGTCAGAGCGAAATCACAAGTTAGATTTTGTGGCCTGTCAGTCAGTGATAGACACAGGGTCCACACTAATTCTGTCTCACAGATACAAGTGCCACTCACTGGCCATCCTTGTCCCACATGGGTGAGGTGAAGGACCATGCGGAGTGAGACTAGCCAAACCTTTTAACAGCGGAGGCCAAGAGGCGTCTCTCCCTTGAAAGACGTAGGTAAAAAGGTATGCTGAATTTACTAGTAATCAATGCTACCACTACAGCTACTATCACTCAGCCCAATGAGGGTCTCGACATTAGTCACTGTCCCTATGATGCGTGACCTTCAGGTACCCCTTCAGGCCTCAGGACCATGCTCTGGGTCTCAATCAATGTTAGCTGACAGGCCCTCAGTAACATAAATGATTATTATGGCTACTGAGGCAAAAATCCAAAAGTCTCCACGACCTTCAGTGACTTTATCAGCAGTTTAACAAAGAGCAGGGGAGCAAGCTCTTCAGAGCCGTGCAGGGGAAATTTGTGTAGCAAGACAATTCCAAACCACTCCAGACACTTACAACATAATCAAACTACCAACAACATATTCCATCAACTGAGCCATTCCAGCCACATACAGATCTGCCCTTTCACTTACAAATCATCCTCTTTGCCCACACACCACTCCCTCTGTCCACTTACCAATGATCCTCTCCACACAGAAACAATGCCCGTTACCTTCCAATATCCCCCTCACGTTCAAACTCCATACTGAACTACCACAAACAGTCCGCTTCACCCACAAGCCGTCTACTTCAACTACAAACCACCTAGTGCACTACAAATCACTCCAAAACCCACAAACCACTCCAGCCAGGCACAAACGGCCTGCTTTTTGAATAGGCCTCCCTATTCTCCTGTGAGCTATTCCAGTCGCGTGCACACAGGGCAGGCCTATGGCAAACGACCCCCTTCACGTTGTCAGTATTTCTGCTTTAGTTAATCGTTCTGAATCATCTTAAATCGCACGATTACCCTGAAACCTCTTGTGCTTTAAAGCCTTCGAGCTCCCTATAAATGTTCATATTCCACTTAACCTCCTTGTTCCAACTAATCTTTTAGTTTAGTCATAGTGTTTGATTTAATGCTTAAGAATCCCAGAGAGTGTTAACGGATGAGCGGTACATTTCAAATTAAGATGCAGAATGATTAAGAGGATTGAGACCAGAAACAAGCGCTTTGAGTCTAAATGGAGCCAGAGCCCCCTACCTGTTACAATTCAGGCACAGAAGAGGCCCAGTGACTCCAAGGGTGTGTGACAGAAAGCATGTGAGCAAAAAGAAAATCATAGTGGCGTGTATTTCAAAGTAGATATAAATTACATGCACATTACTCCGAAATGCAATTGAGTTTTATAATAGGTCTAAATCAAAATAGGAATTACGAGTCAGACAGAAATTTCCAGCAGGCTGCGGTCACAGGCGGTATTCAGTAATATGATCGTATGAAGGTCAGACTGCAGACCAGGCACCTCCGAAGGGAGTAGGTGAGTCATTATTCCCTAGTCCCCACACAGTTTCAGGAAACCCATGCTGCAACATTATTCATGCTACAAGAAACCGAGGTCCCTAAGCAAAAAAGATTAGTTACCAATGCACTGGGAATATGAATGTCGACCAGGAAACGTTTAGATTAAGATCCTTAAAATTCTATTATTTTATTAGAACATGAAATATTAAGGTAATTATGGTACCCTTCCAGGGGAACACAAATACAGGTATAGGGCATAATACAGGCAAGCAAAGAGTGACAATAAGGCATCCGACAAATATAGTCACAATTGTATTAAGCACATTACTGCCCCTAATAACCAATCACATATATATCTTGGGTCAGAGTGCCTTCGTCGTCATGATTCGATCCATAGAGATTCAAGGATCATCATTAGGACGACATAATAGTTGCCTGGAACCACAGAGAATCAGGTAAGTGGTAACCGGAAGCACCTTCAAAATCCTTCGGCCCTGATTGAAGAAAAGTGGTGCTGCACCCAGTGCATCGCCACTTTTCTTGCCCCCATTAGTGACCACCCAAAGCCACCATGTGTGCGCTGTATTTAATATATGGCACACCATGGCTGTAGTTAGGGAACTAGCGTCAGAATTTTTGATGCTACTTCGAAGATTCGCAGGATTATCGTCTAAAATGTTGATGCTAATCCTGCAAAGCCCATTGAGTCCCAATGTAAACAGGTGTGTGCCTCCTTTTAACGCCTGAACTGAGCAAGCGTTAAAAGTGCCGAAAAAAATGACGCAAATAAATCTTCTAGATTTCTTTGCGACATTTTTTTCGGCCCCCCTAATGGGGGACACCCCCTTTGCATACATTAAGCCTGGCGCAGGCATAATGTAGCGCAAAGGGTTACTAAGTGGGGCAATGCGTGCATTGTGCCACTTTATAAATTTGGTACTGCGATTTTAACCTAGTTGGGCCACATTAGCATACAAAAATGGCGCTAATGTGGCGCAAGGAGGCGCTAGGGGCTCTTAAATCTGCTCTTTGTGCATAAATGAGCAAAGACCAGGCCATAGTGAGTCTGTTCAGTAGAGCCAATCCACTTATAATAATTGAGAGAGAAGCTCTTGGAGAGGAATAAAGTAATAACCTGATCGAGTCTATTCAATTAATGTTATCCATAAGCCACGAAGACTAATTAACATTGATAAAACCTAACTAACCGTAATATTAAAAAGTGAGTGAAAAATCCAAGAAGCAAGTGGAAAGAACCTTTAAGTTTCAAAAGTGGGATCGGGCTGTATAAAAGCCAGAAGACTTCCAGACAAATGATGATCCCATGACGTATTCCCGTTCTAATCTCCTTTTTCTTTAAACCAGTCTGCACCCCAAAACACCATATTTTGCCTAAAATGTCACTTTCCTTTCAACTTTTCTACGTCACTCTTTGGTACATATTTGCAATAAAGTGGTGCAGCGTGGCTCTGTGCCAAAATTGGCAGCGCTGTGCTGCGTCACTTTAGAAAAATATGGACGCATCCCTGTGTTTCCTCCTGCACCAGCGCTAAATTAGCAGCTGAACGCCAATGCTGTCACCCTTGTGCCATGGTGCAAGGATAGCTGCCTTGTAGGGGAGATTGTTTTTGTGCAGGAAGGGACACTTTCCTGCACAAAAACAAACTTTAATGGGGATTTGCTCTTTCTATGTGTGCAGCAGAATGCTGCATACATAGAAACAGCAAAAAACGAGAAGAAATGAAAGCATTTCTCCACGGTGCACCATACTAACGCCACCTCAGAGGTGGGGTTAGATTTTGGCGCTGACTCAGGTTTACAAAATCTCGTAAATTTGGGGCAGTGTCAAAATGCAATGGGTGTTGCTGTGGAGTGCCCACAGCAACGCCCACTGTACGCCTCTTCCATGCAAAATGCTGTGTGTGATGGGCCGTATTTACAAGTTGGCGTTAAGCCACAAAAAGTAGAATAATGCTGCCTTGTAAATATGGCGCAGTGCGCAGCTCCACCGGGACGTCACAAAAAGTGATGCTCTGGTGGCGCTAGAAGCATTTAAATATGCCCCTTAGTTTCATCATTATTTCTAGTTCTACTCAGTCTTCTTCACACCTTAAACGTCCCCATTATGTATAAACTTGTCCTTTCACTGATTACACGCTTAACGCAAGAGCTTGCTTCAAAATCTAGTGCATTTCTTCTGCTTCGGCCTACCCTGTTTTGAAAAATCCATATAATAGGAGGAAAAAATAAACTCCAGAAGTATACCATGAGTACCTCTTGAACAGGGCACAAGTCGGGTGTACACGTGGGTGTACGGCATCTGCCCACTATTTTCACAGGGTGAACTCCGTCCACCCTGACACAAAGTTGGGCCCCAGCAAAATATGGTGAATTAGTCCCAATGTAGGGGTACACTTTCAGCAGCAGTTGTATGCTTTTGTTAATTCTAGCAGCAAAGTGCAGGACGGAAAGGGGCTTTCTTATTTAAAATTCCTGCTGCCTCAGGACAAAGGCCGAAATTAAGGGTCCATCAGGCCTCCTTTTGTGGATTAGCCTGGCTGGAAGCTGCCTGGAGCCCTACACCTAACTGCAATGGAATAAAAAATAAAGGCACACAGCTTATCACTTCGCAGGTACTGAGAGGCATGGTTTTATAAGCGATATGCATACACTATGAGAAGGTCTGATGTGTTGGCCTGTCCCAGTATTCACACAAATACTTTAAATACCACTATTTTGCTTTATTTCTTTGATAGTGCTACTCATCCCAATGCAGGGTGTTGCAGCGCTTTACATCATAGATAAACATTATACATTGACAATACATGATATGTGTGTAAATCAATGTACAAGATGTGTTACATAATACAGTGAGAGTTACATGGTGTAGGAATCACGTCCTTCATAGCTTCCTGTGCTATGTTAGAAGGTTTACAAGTTGTGATCTGCCAGTAATAAAAGTATCTTTGTGTTAAAAACAGTAACCCACTTACCTGTCTACATAAAACAAAATACTGTGGGCTGTGTATTACATGATGTGCTTTACAGGAGACACAATAACCCTCAATGTGACTTTGAATCAAAACTGGAACTAGGCAAAGCACAGATCTCTTCAGCAAGTGCATTAACCTACAGAGTTATCTTACCATTATTATTATTCCCTGAGATTTACTGGCGACACAAAGATTGTTGCAGCAGATGCCTTAACCTCATAAGATATTTTAAAATGCAGACTTTGCAACCAATTATGCAGAACTGATTTACTTCCAGATTTCTCCTTGGTGCCAATTTCTTTGTGGCAGAGTTAAAAAAAATACATTTATAAATTGAGACCGAGATTTTGTGTCGGGGTTGCATAACTTTCGTTGCACCAACCGCAACGCAAAATAACACTTGTTAAATCTCGCAATGGACTGAAATGTAGTTGTGATAGAACTGCTAAACATATACGCCAGGCACGATGTCATGCGCTGTGATGTCATATGCTGTGATGTCATGTGCTGTGATGTCATGCGCTGTGATGTCATGTGCTGTGATGTCATGTGCTGTGATGTCATGCGCTGTGATGTCATGTGCTGTGATGTCACTTGCATATTGCCTAAATTGGTTAGTTCCCACACTTCTTTTTTTAGGACTTGTGCCCTGCTCCTGAAATTCCAAACACCAGGAAATTCGAAGGCTAGGTCAAGCCTTCTTTCGTCAAACACTAAGACTAAAGCATTTCCACTCCTTGACCCCAGACTTAACACTAATCTATTTTACTTCCAGAATCAACTTGAAAAATCATCTGTTCAAAATCTAGCTGAAAGACTAACTTTTCTGTCCCGCCCAAGTTATTTACTTTTTTCTGTTTATTGCTTGATTGCTTGTTCTCTGTGATGTAAACGTTTAAGAAATATATTACCCTTACACTGTCATGCTCCATCTTTGATCCTTTATTAGTGCCCCCAACTTTTCCTATTTCACTGAGTCTTCCAATATTCCATCAAACGTGTCACTCTTATGTGAGGTGGGCCCCGGATTCCTGCGGTGACACAAACGAAATTTGAGGTGGGAGGCTGGAAGGATCCCACTCACCCCTGGAATCAGTCAAAGTGGAATCAAAGTGTTCTGCGCCGAGGAGGCCCCCAGGAGCTCGGCACCCCCGCATCGGGAGCTGCGGAGGGCTTTCTTATGCCACTGGTGACGTGGTTAGCTTTCATACCCACGACCAGACGCCGACGTGTATGACACAAGTTTGTGCAGCCACGCTGTGATCTCAAACTACTAAACTATTACTACAAATGATCCTCAGGGTCGTCACAGACTGTCGTACTCACCCGCTCGCAGCCCCGGAGTCCTTGTGCGTGCTCTAGGAGCTGTCCTGCAGCGAGGCGCTAGCCGCTCGACATAAGCGCTCTGGAGTCGACTTGAAATAATTCATCATCACACCTAGAGACACTTCGCGGAGACACCCCGTAGGATCCGAAGTGTAGATATAGGTCTCACCTGCATCAGGTAACCCCAGCTCAGCGCAGGCGCAGTGGTGTCTGTCGGGCGCGCTGAAGGGACCAGTAGTAACAGCGTCTGGGAGCTCGACGGAGCCAGCGGGAGGCTGTCCACGCGCTCTTCCTGCGCCCCCGCCCCCCCCCCCCTCCTCTCTCTCCCTCGTTTCCTCATTTTCCTTTCGATCCCACGATCCCCTCTCTATATATACAATGTAATCGCCTATTACCCTGATAATAATAATTATTCTTAATCAATGATTGTAATTATGTATGTGGTTGCTATATATAGCGCTACATATCACGCGTGGCGTCACCGGGCATGCCAGTTAACACACCTGCCCCAGATCTGTGCAGTCTGCAGGCAGTATTTATTTCTCAGCAAAAGCGTTACATTTGGTTAGAATTCTTTCGCGGCGTGCGTGCATCGTGTGTGGTGTGTGTGTGTGTGTCGAGGGTGAGGAGGTGTGTGTGTGTGGGGCGGGGAGTGTGGGGGGGAACAGGTACCGCCTGTCAGCAAGGGAGCTTGGTGTGTTCGAGCACCTACATAGATGTATACAGTACGCGATGTTTGTTTTCCAGCAAGTGATCGGTTCCCATTTCAGAGGGAGGGCTCGGTTGGTAAACGCGCCGGCTGCAGAGATGAGTTTGGGAGATAAGTGCATGCGGTCGCAGGTCCTCATCTCAGACACTCGGCTGCGTTGGTAGAGCTCAACTAGTGAGTGTGCCAGCATCATAGAAGTACGTGTACGTGTGTATTACCTGTAAGCCGCAGGTTCTCAGCAAGAGCGCTCAGTAGGTTATAGTGCCTGCTGAATAGATGTGCGTGTGTCTGCGCGCGCGCCTAGCGGCTGGTGGTTAAATGTCGCCAGTAGAGCTCAGCCTGTTAGTGCGCCAGTCTCTTGTAATTTACGCGGGAGAGTGTGGTGGTACCTGCAAGTTAGTCCCACTTCAGCAAGATGGCTCGGTGGATCACTGCGCCTGCTGCGGATATATGTATGTGTATGTTGTACACATGTGTGTTTGCGCAAGTACCAGTGTGATCTCATCAAACGAGCTTGGTTGATTAATGCACCCGTGGCAGGGCTAGGAGCGTTGTTGCTATTATGGCCTTGCCCCCTCTCGCTCCCTTCATATTCTTCAATCCCTTTCTACTCGCCTCTCCCTTCCACATTTCGCTTCGCCGTCCCTTCTCCATCCCGCGTCCTTCTCTGGTTCTGCGCTAGTTTCAACGTTCCTTTACGAGTCGTAAATGCACACATATTTATGAAGCTTTACAGAGTGCAGCGCAAGTAATCTTTAGAGAAGTCCGTCGTGCGCAGGGGCTGCATGCAACCCTTGTCCAGTGTGTCTCTTTCCCTTGCATGTCTCTCCCTTGCTTTACTCTTTTTTGCTTCTGCTTTCTCTGATTGCCCCTCCCCTTTCTTTCGACTCTCTCCCCTCAGTTTATCTTTTTTGTCCTAAGATTACTTTCCTTACTCTCAACGGTTCACTCACCACTCTCCACCAGTGCCTCTATCTCCCATACTCATCTCTTCCTTTCTGTTGACATCCACCATCCCATATATTTCCTCTCTCTCTCTCTCTCTCTCTCTATTTCTCCACTCTCCTTTCTCTTGCCTGTCTCACCATTTCCTGCACATCACTCTCCATTCTCTCAGACTCATTCGTTCGCTTTTCGCTACATTTTCTCTTTTCTCTGTCCCTTCCCTCTCCGTCTTAGGTGTGGCTCAACAGAGCAGCTGTTGTCAGGCCTTATGTGGTCAATTCCAAAAAGAGCTTTTAACAGTACTAAGGAGAGGCTTTGGCTCTGGCCACATGGTGGTGGACAGCAGTACATATTGTGATTGGGCAGGAGTTAGGCACCGTTTAAGTGTCTTAGATAAGTAGGGCATTTACTATTCTTTTCTTTGGCAGCAGCACAGACCCCCTTCCCTTTCCATCCTCAACTTTGGGCTTGAAAGTGCTGTGGTGTGTTTGAGAGCACTCTAGGATGTCCAGGACTACAGTGATCCTTCTGTATTTTTGGTCTACCTTGACATCACAGCTGTCGCCTGACCTTGCGTGATCAATGGAAAGGAGCCTTCAGAGACCCACCCAGAGAGGGTCTGAGGCTCCACCCAAGAGATGGTTCTCCTGAGTACATCATGTGATTCGTTCAAAATGATGGGCTTTCACTGGAAAGACTGCTTTGTGGCTTGTGGCAAAGGTTACACTCAATACAGCAGGACAGAGTGGTTATTGTGGCAAGCAAATGACCACGGCTATAGGCCGGATCTGTTGATTGTGGAATGTTGCACAAAAAACAGTAGTAGTTCTTTATTGTGAAAAGCTTATGTCAAAGTCAATAGGCATTTAAGTTTGGATTGCTATTATACAGTATCAGAGTCTACAAATAGGTCTTTAGTTACATGGAATCTCACAGATTCCGTAGCAAGCAAGGGTTATGGTGTTGGCTACGCCCTCTGACAAACAACATGTACTGATTTGCGCTGTGAGAATCCCTGTTAGGTTCTCTTAGGAGAGATAGCATTTTGCTTTGCCACTGTTACTATGTATACATTTGTAATTTTATGACAGTGTGCCTGATGGTTGTCTTGTGGTAAAACCCATGCTCAACTCTCAGCACAGTATGCCTGAGTTGGTTAAGGCGACAAGCCAGTGAAAACACATATAGGGTTCTTTGGTTCACAGGGAAAAATAATGGCATAGGTCTGATCTGTTTATTATGAAATGTTATGATAAAGGCAGTTGGTTTGATATATTTGTTGTGAACAGCATTTGATTTATTAAACAGGCCCCTATCAGAGGATCGTTATTATACTATAATGCAAGGGATTCTGTAATCCTTGTATAAACTTCAGTCTGTAATATCTTTATAATTGGCAACTTGTGATGCACACATTCACTATTATAAAGAGAACTTGACTAGTACAAGTTCTTACAGTCAAGTTCTGTCATCACAAGGCCTCTGCCAGAGCGAGCAGCCGAGGTGAAAGGCAGGTCAGGTCATGGAGCATAATGAAGTAGCTGATTAAAGCAACAAAAAGGGAAGATTGATTTTCTTTATTCTGCTCTATTTTTCTACCTTACAATGACAATCAGAGAGAACATGTTTATTTTTTGCACTCCTTAGACCGAAAAACTAGAATTTTGTCTGCATAATTCTGCACATTCATAGATACTGCAGCTTTTTAGTTTTTTTTTTAAACCAACTTGAATTAAACTGTGTTTAATTTCTGTTTGCAACAAATATCTAATGTGGTTGTGATGTGTTTGATTGTGCAGCGGTTTTATTTTATTCTACATGTTTGCAAACATGCTTGTTCTTTCATATGAAAGAGCTTGCACCAAAGTTTTAGGGTTAAGGATATTGCAAGTCATCTCAGAGTTCCCTAATCTTATAAGGGAATTCTATATGGTTCTGAAACTCCTCAGTGACTTGCAATGTATAGCTGGGGTTACTTTATCCCTTATATATTACAGGGTGGAGACAAGTATTTGGTTACTTGTAATCTCACATATTACCAGAGTAGGCATACATTTTGGGGTTGATCAACCACCCTGACAAACACTGGGAGTGGAAAATGTTCACTGTGATGATTCTGGTTATGCTCTGTCGAGAGGGATGTTATATTGCTTTGCCAACTATTATTCTGTACATATCTGTAAATTTATAACTGTATACATAGTGGTTGCCAGCTTGTGCTGCTTATAGTGCCAAGCCAATGGTAAAGGCAGCAGGCCTCATGGGTTCACTGGGAAAAGTTATGTCAGATTCTTTAGGAGTGATCTTTTTATAATAAAAAGATGATTAAGCATGTAGGCCTGACTTACTTATTGTGTGTTAAAGGGGAAAGTCTTTTAAGGGTGGATTGGTATTACACTGTGCCTATAGTCAGGTGTTTTGTAGGGCTGTGAAAAATTCATATAATTTGCTTTCACGTAATTCTGCAAAACTTTTAGGAATATTACTAAGAATCAAAATGTTCGATTCAGTGCTATATTTGATTTCAAAGTGCAGCCTCATTGACCCAAGGACACAGTTCGCACTAACAAAATAGCCCAAAAAACACAAGCATTCTGAAAAATAGCCTTACACTCTAGTTGTTCCTATACTTCGATGCTATTATATTCCCGCAAATTATAGCCTAATTGTGCAGCATGGCACAATTAACAGAATTTCGGGAACTTTTCATAACAAAAATGTGCACAAATCAAAACGCCCAGGCCTAATATTTTGTTACACTGATTCTCACAGATTAGCATAGTAGGCAAGTGTTAAGTAACCCACCCAAACAAACCATGGGGATAGAAGACTTGCATCATGTTAATCCTTATAAAGCTGCATTAGTAGGGATTTTATATTATTTTGACAACTGCAATTTTGCACATATTTATGTGTGTGTGTGTGTGTGTGTATATATATATATATATATTAATCTTTAATTGGTGCAAACGACCATAAAAGCCCATACAAATCTTTACTCTATACAAATCGCTAAGCAATTTACAAGATTTGTCTCCTACTGCTAAATTATAGAACTAGAGCATGACGTAGGCATCATGCACTTTAAATAAATCAATACAGACTGTTTCCCCAGGGAGATACACATTTTTTCTAAAATTTGGCTTTCTGTAATACCATCGCCTAACAGGATAATACAAAGGTTACAAACTATTAAAAGCTGTTAAAATCGGATCACTTATTCCATAGCGCTTCCTATAGCACCTTACACTGAGGACCAAGCCTGATGGAAGTGTCAAATAACTATAAATACAGTACAGCAAAGCCATTAAAACAATAAGATCTGTTAAAACCAATTGTTCCTTGTGGGCGTTAGAACTAAAAGTATCCCTTTCCTAGTATCGCCTTCACTCAGCCATCAGATTTCCTAGTCATAGTCCCCCCTTGTAGGTCAAGTGTTGGCCACAGGCTTTTAGTTATTCAATCAATTCTTACCTGAAAATGTGGTTCGCTTGTGCCAAACAGAGAAAAGGAAACAACTTACTGAATACACAATTAGCACTGCAGTATTTGTCCTAAATAAGTGCAGCACCACCTGATAATCCATGACCCCTAAAGACAGACAAATAGGTCAGAGCCATTGACGCATGCTTCATGCTTACCTGGACAAGCAATAAAGATATAGTTTATTGACTCGGTAGCTGACCCACATACAGGGCATAAGGTAGATACGCACCCCTTGGACCATTCAGTACAAGAGGATACATATTTGTAATTTTATTACATATACATGATGCATGGCTTGTGGGAGAGATTATGACCAACACAGTAGGTCTGGATTGGTTAAGGTTATAAGCGAATGCTAAAGATTATAGGCCTGATCACTTATAATGAAAAGATGCAATAAATGTATTAGAACTGAGAAACTGATTGTGAAAAACAAGGTAAATTTAGTAGGCGTTCATGGGTGATTTGTTTTACTTTGTATTAAAGCCTACAATTAGGTATTTTCTTACTTGCAATCGCATAGATAACGTTTGTAGGGAAGTGTTTTGGTGTTGGCTACCCCCTCTTCAAACCCCGGAGGTTCAAAGATTTCCAATTTAATAATTTCTGCAAAAATCTCTTTGAAAGGTCTGACAGTGTTAGCTGTCTGCCAGGATCTTGCAATAAAAAACAACTTGCACATACATCTCCTGTGAATGACAGGAGTTTAAGATCCGATTTGCAAATCCACCTGAAAATGATTGTGCTTCAGTGTCAAGGCTGATTTGCGAGTTCTTAAGTTTTCAATGTTTTCCTTTTATAGTTCCCTTTTCATTTCTTCTCCTCTTTTTATTCAATTGTTCTTGCAAGTACACTAGAGCTGTCTAGACAGTGCTAACAGATTGCTTTCTTGCTGCTGATTTCATTTGCAGTGCACAACATCCCACGTTGCAGCTTCCTCTAAACCAGGCAAACATTATGGAATGCTATTCTCCAAAGTGTGCCATTGTTTTACCATTCCAGGATGGCCAACACATTGGTTCTGAATGTGGTAGCCATGCTAGAACTTTGAAAGAGTGATGGACTATGAACAGTACCACTTTGAAAGGGCACCTGTTGCTAGATTCAGTTTTGTTATTACAAGCATATGCCCACTGTGTTGAGAAGTAGAATGTTTGCGTTTCTCTACTTGTATTCTTTTGATTCTTCATGCCTTTTTGTGGGGTGTGTGTATTTTATTGTACTTGTGATACAGGATGAATGCAAGAACTTGTCAGTGGCTAGATAAATGGATGCATGAGTGGAAAGATGAGTGACAGTGTGTATGCACGATGACTTTTTGAGTGCCTAAACCCATCAGTGAAAATAAAGGCACTTTCATTCATAAGCTGGACCTAGTGGTTATTGGAAGTGGTTACTACTTTATGTTTTCTGCTCCTTCTCCATTTTCTCTACCTCAATTCCTCTCACCATGAACACTCCCATATTCTCCCCTTCTCGCCCCCCCACTCCCTTTTTACACCTCCTCGCTTCTTCTCTTCTCCTAGATCTGCCTCATTTCTCTCCGTCCATCTTTCTAACCATATCCCCACTGCTGCACTCCTCTTTTGCACTCCTTTCTCTCCATTTCTTTTTGTTGTATTTTCTCCTATAACCCTCACTCTTTTCTCCCCTCTTTACCCCACTTCACTCTTTTTCTCTCAATCTCTTTACACATAACCAACTCCACCACCCCCTTATTTTCTGTCTCCCACTCGCCATTCTGCCCTGTCTTTCTCTTTCCTCTTGCACCCTTTATTTCATCCAGAAGTATGTTGTCTCTTTTCTTTTCTCTCCATGCAGTTTCCACACGATCCTTTCCTCTCTCCTTTGTACAGTCTCACATCCTTTCTCTATTTCGCTACCTTCTCTCCACTCCTCACCTTTCACACCACTTCGTCTCACTTCCCTATCCCTCTCTTGCATCTGCCCCATCTCTTCTAAATTCTCACAACGTTCCCTCTCTCAGTTCTTATCCACACCCCAAGCTTACGTCCTTTCCTCTCCTCATTCTCTCTTACATTTCTCGTTCTCTGTAATTACCCTCCTCCTTATCCCACTGCTCTGCCCATTAGCTCCTGCCCCGTTTTTCCGTCTCTCCTATTCTCTTTCATCTTTGTTTTTCGTATCTCAGTAGCCTCTCTGTTTCTCGTGCACAGGCCTTCTCTAGTCTCTAATTTGCACCGTCCCTCCCATTTCATAACTTCTCTCCGATACCTCTCACCTCTCTCATAAAACCTTCCTCACCCCAAAAATGTTTAATCTGCTTTAATTTTAAAAGAACCCCTTCACCTCAGCTCCACTCACTCTCCCCTTTTATGGAGACTCAAAGCTGAGAGGAGTCTCTCCTTTATTTTAATTTCAACCCCCCCCCCCACCAATCATATCTGCTTTCTCTCGGTTGTGCCCTTCTCCCTCCTTCAGCCTCCTTGGAGTTTCAGACAGGGTCAAACAGATAAGGAGCCGGACTCCTACCGCCGCCAGGTACAGGAGGCGCAGCCCTTCAGGAGAGAGAAGGGGAAAGGACGGGGCGCAGGAAGTTACGTCACGGAAGTGGTATGGTGGAGGGGACAGGGGCTGGCGGTGGTGCTGACCGGGCGAGAAAGGGAGAAAAGAGCCGAAGAGCTGAGAAAGAGAGAGGGACACACTGAAGGGGTGGCGGGAGAAAGACATAAAAATACACGGCGAGAGAGGAGAGTGTTTGTGAGAGTGGGGAGGGGCGATGGAAAGATGCAGTGAGAGAAGCGGCGAGGCACAGGTGAGGGTAAAGACGCCTAACGAAGAGAGCGCCTAGAGGAGGTGTACGGCCCTGCGCGCGAGAGACAGAAGGGTGAGCTGTGCGAGAGGGAGAAATAATTGGAAGCCCGGAGTACCGCCGTCTCTAGTAATGACTGTCACCCGCCGCCCCCTCCACCAGTCACGGCTGTCACCTGCCAGCCTGCCCTCTCATATTGGTGCTGGCATCTCTAACTATGCGCAGCATCCAAAATAGCTCCTTAATTGGAAAATCTCTAACATCGCTCCCACCAGCCCACCGCCTCCACCCTCCCCCCGTACGCTGTTTACACCCTTGCTACCAGCCCCCGTACTCTCTACCTCCACCCTACGCCGCCTCCTCGCCCTCATCACTCTCCCTTCACCACCCACTCTACACTTTTTCTTGAATCCCGTCCCTCATCTTCCCCTCCACTACCCCATTGGTTCCTTTTTACGCCCCTCCATCTTTCCACCCCTAGCTCTCACCTCAGCTCCCCCTCCAAGCCAGTATAAATCCCCAAGCAACATACCCTTCTCCCCTTTCAGAAGCAACATACCCTTCTCCCCTTTCAGTTCTTCATTCGTTATTTGTCCCAGCACTCTCCCTCCTTCACCTGCTGCCAAGCCCTCTCCAAATTGAGCCCCTTCTCTCCCATTGAACTATTCCCCTGGAATGTTAGGCAGTGTGCTCCCAATCGGACTTCATATTCCCCTTTACCCGTCGCACTCTTTTCTCTTGCACTTCTCCGTCATCCGCTGATCTGCAGATGGATGTTCACTTCTAGTTGTGTCTAGAATGCAAGGCCTAATTAAGCAGGTCATCAGCCCTTCTTCCGTTCCAGTATGATCCTGGCTGGGAGCCATCTGGAGACTAACACCTAGGTGCCAATGAGATGAAAGGATATAAAGGCCTGTCACTTCACAGCTACTTTAGAGAAACAATGACTTGGAGGCAGGTTTTTGATTTTGTTCACCCCCCATGTATGAGATGTGCATGCACCGTAAGTGTGTATAGGTAATTACACAACAAAGGTATAACTAGGACTTGATATTTTTTTATTCTCCCATAGGGCTCAGAAGTCCATGATAAAGAGAAACACAAATTCAGGATTTAAAACATAGCACAAGTAATTTAGTTTGTCTGTACCAACAAGACTTTAATACTACCCAAAAGAACCCTTCTGTGCATACTTAGAATCACAGCAGATTGAAAACAACTAATAGGGATCTAAACCTGTGCCTTACAGTTTTCGTGCTGCTCCCTAATTCCGGTTTATAGCTTATTGTGATATTGGAGAATTGCAATGTATGAACTGGAATTAACAAAGGCATCTCTGCCTCAAAAACAGTAACCCACTAATATATCTACAAAAGATAAATATCGCCAATCTGCATGTTTCATGATGTGCTTTGCAGCAGGCTCATTATCCTTCTATGCTTCTTTGTGAGTCAAAACGGTGACTGAATAAAACATAGAACTCTCCTGGAACTATATTAGCTACCAAAGTTGCCATATTTAAATTCCCTGAAAATTGCTGGCACACAAAGATCTCTACAGCAGCAGTGTTTTAAATGGGCAGGTCCTATCAGGTCCTAAATATCTTCACTTCTTTAATTTGTGAAGTGCAGTGTGGACTCAGTACTGCTTCAATGGCAGGGTATTGGCATTTCCCAGCAGCAAACAGGTACTTTGTGAGAAGACATACCTGCACTCCTAGGTTTCAGTTTCAAGCACCATGCAGCAGGTGTCTTAACCTTCCAAGACATTTCAAATGCAGCTTGTTTGTGATCAATGAATTAAGCTAGAACAGATTTACTGTCACATTATTCAGTATTGCCTATTTCTTTGTGGTAGATATTTAAAAATGAAATGTATACGTTGACGGCCAGACTCTGCTTTTCATTACTCTGCCGCTTATGACTTCCTCACCTTAACACCCAATTTACGGATTCCCAGAGAACATTTCTTCACATTCCAGCACTGGGGCAATGATCCCTGAGATGAGCCATTGCTCCCCACGAGCTCCTGCTTCCTTCCACTCCTCCTCACCGTCCATAGACTCAGCATATATTGGTTCAATTACTTACTGGTAATCTTCATTACCCAGATTAGTAGCCCTCCTCATCCAAGAAATTACAGAATGAGATGTCTTCACCTCTGACAGAGAGATTTCAATACGCCCTGGGTTGAAGGACCCTGTTTTTATATAATTCTTTTATGTCTGTAGTAGCTGTTTAATGCTCTGCCACTTCCTGTATATCACAAGCCAACAAGCAAACAAATTGGAGGTGCAAAGGAAGAGGAAATGTTTGAAGATTGGGATGGTTATGTTATTAAACCATTAACTCGTCTTCTATGTCCTCCTTGTCCCAGTAATTACAGAATGAGAATTTATCACGAAAACAGAAATGCAGCAACACCAGACACTGCTGAAAGCTTCAATCACATCAGCAATTACTCCACTGCTGACTTAAAAACAGTACAACCAAAATTAAAATCACTTTATTTGGATAACTCAAGTTGTAGTGATTTATAAATTTATAGTGGAAGGACCACATTGCTACCTTGCATATCTCTGGAATGGAAGCACCACTAGCCCCTACCTAGGGTGCTGACACTGTTCTAGTTAAGCGGTCCTCGGTCTGGGTAGGAACTATGTTACCCACTGACTTGTAAACCTGACCTATCGCATGAAGGACCCATCTGCTAATAGTCTCTCTCATCACCTTTTTACCTTCACTGTCTGCCCCAAAAGAAATGAAAATTGAGTTAGAAGATCTGAGTTCTTTTGTGCAGTCCAGGTATATAGACAAAGGGCCTGATTTAGATATTGGCAGATGGGTTACTTCGTCACAACGGTGAGGGATATACCGTCTGCTGAAGTCTAAATCCCATTAAATCTTATGGGATTTACATTTCAATGGATGGGATATCCATCACTGCTGTGACAGAGTAACCCATCTGCCAATATCTAAATCAGGCCCACAGTTCTCATATCTAATGAGGATTAAACATCTGGGTCAAAGTCTGAAAAGACTGGTAATACCAGTTCTTGTGCAAGGTGGATTTGAGACTGTACTTTTGGAAGCTGACATCCAATTTTAGAATAATCTGATCCTTGAAAAATCTTGTATAAGAGAAAGCTAAAGTTGACATTTAGGCCCCCAATTCACCCAACCTCCTTGCTGATGTAATAGCAAGCAGAAACGCTTTATAGGATAGCCAAGACAAATTGCTCTGTTACAAATTTTAACAGGGTTATAGTTGTAGACCTCTTAGAACAAAAGATATGTCCCAGGTTGACATATGGGTATGGACAGTTGATTTCTTTAGTCTAAAACCTCTCAAAGCCAATCAAGAAATAGGGCAATGTTTTGGGAAGCCTAAGTTCACTTTAACGGCCTTAATTGCCGACCATTGCACGGCCAAAGTAAATGGAACTAGAGCTTTTTGAAATCCCTACCTTAAATATTCCCAAATTTGTAAAGGGTCTACTGACAGACTGGTAAAACCCTTTGACTTGCACCACCTATGGAGAGATGCTTAGTATTTTTTTTATAGGAAACCAAGTTATGGGTTTACTGGAAGTCTGTATGTCATACCAACTAACTTGGAACATCCCATCTCCTGGAGCCCAACATGTTCAACATCCAGGCCATCAACCTGAGCTGCTGGAGTTAAAGAAGTGGAAATCAAGGGTATTGAAGAGGAGGGGGCTGTAGGGAGGAATGGAGGAAGGATTTATTAGACATGGTCATTAGGAGAGAAAACTATGGACGTCGTGGCCGAAATGGTTCAGTTAGTTACCCTGTGGTCTTCTCCTCTTGAGCTTTCGGAAGCACCTTCAGGAGGAAGGGGTTTGGCAGGAAAGCATACAAATTTACCTGAGGCCATCGGATCAAGAGGGCATCCACTGCCCAGGATTGAGGACATGGCTCTGCTGAACAAAAGATTGAGAGAATTACGTCAAGTGGTGACACAAACATGTCCAACAAGGAGGTCCCCAAACTGGCACATATGCCTTGGCCATCGACAGATGGTAAATAGAGTGTTCTTAGATATACACTGCTTCCAACTATAGAAAGCAGGATGCTGCCCAATTACAGATTGGATCTGTAATATATTAAATATTTTGCTCCTCGCCCTGTCATGGTGGTTGAGAAAGCACCTGGGCACCTGATTGTTCTCACTAGAACATTCTGTCCCTCCAGCTGGCTGGGAAATACCTGCAATGCTTGCTGCACCTCGGACAGCTCCCTCTAGTCGGAGGAATTGAGACTCTCTTCTCTAGACCAAGGGTCCTTCATCTCCAGATCCTCCAGAGTTGCTCCCCAGCCCCACAGACTTACATCTGTTGTTAGTTGGAGTAGACCAGGATATTGGAACAGAAATCATTTTGACAGGTTGTCCTCCACTAACCACTATTGTAAACTCAGATCTATCTCAGAATTGATATGAATCAATGTTTCACAGTTCCTCCTGACCTTCAGGAAACACCTCAAGACCTGGTTATTCAAGCAGTAGCATTCCTTCCCTCTTCACCTTCACTCAGCACCTTGAGACCCTAGCGGGTAAGTAGCGCTCTCTACAAAAGTTGGATTGATTGATTGATTCTGTGTGCTCTGGACCAAGAGATTCCGTAGGGGCTTGAGGTGGAAGCGAGCTGATGTTTGAAAATTGATGAAAAACCCCAGATCTTGAAGTTCCTTCATGACCAGCTGTTCGTCCTCTTGAGCCTTTAAGAAAGAGGAAGCAGATAACAAGCAGTGATCAAGAGATGCAAAGATAGAAACACCAGACAAGTGAAAATAAATAACAACAGGGGCCAGTACTTGGGGAAAGTTGAAAGACCAAACGGTAGGGCTTTGAATTGAAAAAATGTCTGTTTCCCACTGCAAACAGGAGGTACCTTTAGCTGTAAGGATAAATTAAAATGTTGAAGAATGCACCCTGAAGGTCTCAAAAGACTAAATAATTGTATTGAGATAATAGGGTAATGATTGTATGTAGAGAAATCATTTTGAACATTTCCACAAGGGCACATTTGTTCAAAGTCTTTAAGTCCAGGTCAGGTCTCTCATCTCCCAACTGCCTTGGGAACTAGAAAAAGGATAGAATAAAATCCCTTTTCCCTCTGCTCCATTGGAGCTAGATCCACTGCTTTCATTTCAGGAAGGGCTTGGGTGCTGAGGAGCATGCTTTTGACTTTGACTGATCATTTGGTAATGGGGTAGGCCTGTGCAGATCCAGAGAGGGATCTAGTGAAAATTGGATCTGAAACCATCCTTCATTATGTCAGGTGCCCACTGATCTGAACCACAAGCTGTCCCCTAGACATACAACAGGTTTTATGTCCAAATACAGCCTTGACCACTGGCATAGACACAAAAAAGACGCTTGTCTTGATAAGGCACTCCAAACTATTGGAAATGAATCAAAGGGTTTATATTGCTTTCCCTCTGCTGCCTTCTGAACCATTTTGTGAACTTCAGCTCTAAAAAGGTATTGTGCCTGTTAAGAGTCTAGTAGCTGCCATAGTTTCCTCCACAGATGTTGTGGACACCAAAAAGTGTCAAAAATCACACCGGAGGGAACTTCAATATAAAAGCTCCATACTTGCCAAAATAATATTTGGGTTACTACTGCTCTGAATGCAGTTGTAAAGGATATAAAAATCCTTCAGTAAGACCTGAGTGTCCTAGACAGCATAATTAGATGCAGCATACAATCTTTTCATAGTGGATTCTACCTTCCTGTCTACTATATCAGTAAGTGCAGAGTCTTCTGATGCAAGGTTTGACACAGAAGCTATTTATGCTAAGATCATGTTTACTTCTGGAGTTTGCAGGAAGTCTTTTTCAACATTTTTCAGGAGATACCTCTTGTTTAAAAAGTGAGAATGTTTGAATTATATGGGTTGTTCAACTTTTTCAATAATATGCCCTTGACGACCTTTTGAAGTGGTAAGTCATCCTCCTGACCTGCACAATATTGGGGGTAGCTCACGTAGCAGAGGGTCTTGGATGGATTTCCCTATTTGGTCTTTTTCTGACACTTCATCTGGTTCTTTAAGGCATTTTTTCCTAGGCTCTGCTACATCAAAGTGTACAAGGTCTTTTGACAGCAAACAAGTCTTAGAAATAAGGAGGACTTCTTCTTCTTGAGAATCATTCAGCTGTGTGTTATGGTGCTTATATATTACTTTTCGCCTCTCTGCTGCACTATGCAGGAAACAGACACACTAGACCAGTGCCGTTCCTGCTTCAGAAGTTGCCTGATAATGGGATATTGGTTCCCATGAGATTCCACCAACAAACACAAGGCTACCACCTTCAGTCCGCCATGCCCATTTGCACATTGACTGCAGTCCAGGACAGGACACTGGCTTCTGAGTGGCCTGGCCTACAGTGTTTCCCTGCTTCCTGGCTCAGCCCAGCATGAAGGCGAGGAGCATGCTGGTGACTGGCGCATGCAAAGGACCACTGTGCCCAGTGACAGTGGTCCACAACAGGAGAGGCCAAAAACTCACCACAAGAAAAACATATGAGATATAAAATGCATGGCTTACCTTGTCCACTTAGGACAGAGAGTAAAACCAGGAAGTGGTAGTGGAGGGAAAGACATATATCAGCTACTTTAGACATAAAACAAATTCTATGGAAACAGGGTCCTTTGACCTTGGATGTGGTGAAATTTCTGTGTCATAGGCGGAGAGGCCTCATTCTATAATTCCTGGGACGAGGAGGACGTACATAAGGGATTCATGTTTCTTTCACTACTCAGGTATATATAATCTGTTCCTCATGAAGCAGTGAGGAGAAAGTATGCTTTCAGTTCTCTTCTCTAACCAATGAGGAGCTTGTATTATTCTTCCACTCCATGTCATGATCATCATAGAAGAGAAAGTATACACCATCTAGCCCACAAGAAGCAGCAATGAACAGACATTCTGTCTCTCAGAAGCCAGGCCACAGAACACAGCCGATATTCTTCTTCTCAGTCTTTATGGTACAGAGAGGAGCAGCTACTCACCCTAAACCCTCCTCATGAGCTCCTGCTTACTTCCAACATCGTGACCTAGAGAGGAGGGTATCCTTTCTCTGCTCCTCTTTAGGTGCCTCGAAGAGGCTCTGGAACACAAACTGGCCAAGAGTGATGAAGGGATGCTTTCTCACATTCCTTTGGACCCAGAGCAGAGCAACTTTTCTTCCATCACTATTCCTTATAGCATCAGAGGCTGTCATACAAAGATTCGCCCTTTCATTATGTTTCAGCCTTCCTTCGTCCCCATATGACAGAGGGCAGCAGATTTCTTTCTGTCTTAATTCCCCAGTACAGTGGTCCCTAACTCTTTGACTTCTGTAGACTCCCACATACTCATTACTGGAGTCCAGGAAGCCCCACTAAATCATTATTGGAATTTGGGGACCCCACCATAAGTCATTAGTGATATCCAGAGACCCCAGACTAAGAAATGTTGATGATTTGAACCACAAAACACTGCACAAAAATACAGACACAAGCATTCATCAAGTACACAAAAGATGAAATATTTTATTTGATTAACAAGATAAAAAAAAAATATGTTATCTATATTGGGCAGGTTGGAGCTTTTTTAAATTCAACTAAGGCCACCCATTGTCTATATATAATTCTGTTTGTTGCACTTGCTTTGCTCCTGCAAGCATTCTGAGAAGACGGCTTCATTTTTAGCCTCCAATTTCAAATTCCTTCACATTTACAGAACATTTAAAAAATGTTGCATTTAAATTGTGCTTCTATACCTATACACATGTTATTAATCTGTTAATATTATTCAAATCTCTGAGGAGTCGTGGACCCCTGAGAAAGTTTCACGACCCACTGAAGCACCCTGGACCACATGTTAAGAACTGCTGCTGCTCTAGTGAGTCAAAGAGGGACCGGTTTCTTTCCTTCTCCTCTCCTGCCAGACAGGAGCAGAAATTAACAGCTTGATAATTTGCTTGAGTTCTTTAAGGTCACTTCCTTTCCTCCTTCAAAGACTTCATGCTCCATCTACTCTGGAGGGCGGGGATTCTCTGTAGCATAATAAAAACTCCTTATGCAGGTGTCTGTTTGGCAGTGTTTGTGTAGAAAGAACTCCTTGGGAGTAGACAACCACCTTACAGTGAGACATACCAGTACACAGCATTATTTTTTACAGATAATAAAGGGAGTGTAAGAAACAAGGTCTTATCTGTCAGGCACTTGTTTCAACAGGTTCACAGACTGCTTTTTCAGTGAAAGCTGGCATATCTTCTCTTTCACGTCGACTAGGAGCACAGAAACCTTTCAGCACTAGTAGAAGTTATCCCAGTACAAATACCCCAGAATGCCTTCTTTTAAATAGTTTCTGAAGAATGATTACTCTGCATTCGACATACAGTTCGTCGATGAAATTGGGTTGGTTCATAGGCGATAAGTGATGTGATGGTTCTTGAATTCGTCAAAAGCACACAGCTCAATTGGTGATCCAGAGTCTATCTTAAATCTATACAACAAGTTCTGGCCTTAAATCCAAATGCTATACAACTTATACCAGCCGGCTTGTGCTTTGCTCAGTCCTCTTACTGTCACAGCTTTTCCACGACTACTGAAATAAAATAAGTATAACATTAAAGCTTAAAACACAATGCAAAGCCTCTTTTCTTTACAATACCATGTGACAATATTAAACCTGTGGAGAGACGTGTTCCTATACCTCTATATATACTTCACCCAGCTGTGTCTGCGTGCATATGATGCAGCGGGCAGTCTGAAGTATTGTATCCATATTGGTGAAATATGCCAAGAGAGAGAAAAGTCCAAAATGTAATGCTCAAAGAATACAACATATTTATTAAAAGTGCATGTATGAGATGAACAAAGGTCTTTATTTCGGCCTGCAAAACTAATTGGGATGAATCCACATTAGTAAGAAGGTGAATTGAAAAACAAGTATCTCTGCAAATGCCTTATTGTGTCACCAACCACAGTTCTATACAACCACTCCAGTGTAATTCTATCCCAATCCACACATTAAGCCATTATTACCAACTATCATTTTCATACTAGTAAAATGATGGCACTTTTGGTACCTGATTATCCCAAGCCACACACCATGCGACAAATGACATCATGCTGAGACAACATATTATAATGATCCTAAAACAGTACGAATGGGCGAGACAGGAAATCCAATGAATACTGAATACTTGACTGTGAGAAAAAGTCCGCCTCAATGAGACAGATGCTCATCACTTAAATCAACCTTGTCCTATGCCATACTGATTTATCATCTTAACTGACCATTAACCTGTCCATCTCTCTCCTTTAAGGACAACCCTCTTTAATTTCATCAAGTATGCATCCAAACACACCTTTTCCCCTTCTCAGATTAAAAAGTAGTACCCCGCTTACCCAGTTACCTTGTAAATAACTCTGAACTCTATAACCCCTCTGCCCGGGCTCATCCAGCCGTACATCATCATAATCAGCCTTGTTTATGTCCATACCTAGGACCATATTTGGAGTCGTTTGAGGACTTCCGCCCACTTATGGGCAGAAGTCTGAATCCGTCGACCTGGCCGACGGAGTTGAAGAGGCGGGTGCATCGCTCGCACTGCCACAGCAGCAAGACTCCGCTCACCGTATTACTAACTGTAATATGGCTTGGCGGAGTCTTGCTGGCGCAGTGGTGCTGGCGGTGTAAAACCGCCAGGACCCATCCCCTCCTGGATGACCTCCTCGACAGAGAAGGTAAGTGATTGTCTAAAAGGGGGGGAGTGTTGGGTGCATGTGTGTGGTGTGTGCGTGTATGTGTGCGAATGTGGGAGCATGTGTGCAAGTCTGCAAGTGAGTGGGGGTGCATGTGTGCAAGTGTGCATATGCGAGGGGGAGTGTGTGAATGTATGCGTGCGTGGAGGGGGTGGGGGGTGTAATGAATGTGGATGGGGAAGTGGGGGGTGTTTGTGGGTGTGTGTGTGCATGTGTTTGTGTGAGTGAACGGGGAGAGCGAGTGAGTGTATGAATGCAGTGGAGGGGGGAGGTGGAGGGAGGTGTGAATGTTTGCGAAGGGGGTGTGTGAATGTGTGAGTGGGGGTGTGTGTATGTCAGTGTGAGTGCAGTGTGGATGTTTGGATTGATGTGT
The DNA here is from genome assembly GCF_031143425.1 of Pleurodeles waltl. NCBI lineage: Eukaryota > Metazoa > Chordata > Amphibia > Caudata > Salamandridae > Pleurodeles > Pleurodeles waltl. The sequence goes on from NC_090443.1 coordinate 335,012,528, forward strand.
ACTGTGGGGGGGTTTGAAAGTGTGTTGAAGGTTTTGTGAGTGTGTGGATGGGTGGGGGGTGCATGGAGGTGTGGGGACATGTGTGCATGTGCGTGCCGGCGATAGGAATGGAGATTCCAGTCGCCGGGTGTGTTATCGCCAGGGTTTTCATGGCGGGGTGACCGCCACTGAAAGGCTGAGGCCTGCCACCGGGCTGGAGGTGCTCACCGCCAGCCGTGTCAGTGCGACCGCACCACCGGGCTATGCAGCGTTGTGGAGGTTTGACTTCTTCCAAACCCAACAACTTATGATGTGGCAGTCTTTACCGCCAGGTCGACTACGGTAAGACCGTCACGGCGAGGCTGGCAGTCTGATGACCACCAGCCTCGTAATGAGGGCTCAAATGTCCAAAATCTGTTATGCAATTGCTCATTAGCAACTTACCCCCAAACAACAAATGTTCTTCCTTCAAAAATGCACTTGTTCCATTCTAAGCTTACATTCCAAAAAGAGTACTAACATATCCTCCCCAAACCCTGTCTGTAAGATGAGTGGGCCGGCTAGTGCAGTTCGTCCACACTTGGCTAACTTCTGGTGGCAGGCGTACCTTATCAAAAGAGGACCCCTGACCAAACTGCCAACCACTTATTGCTCCCAAGCCTGCCCTCATGACTAAACTGGCCGATTCCTGACAAAGCAGATATAGGCCTACTCCACGCCCCCAATGACCTAAGGGCCAAGGCTCCAGGGTTGCCTGCCCACCAGGACCCCACTCTTTACAGAAGAAAGAGGAAACAAGATGTAAAAGCGACCAGTAAGTTACTTTTTCAGGCACTCGATGTGAATTCTTCATAAATCTGACCACAGCGCTGAAGGCTCAATTACCGCTACTGTTTGCACTCTCTCACAGATACATCAATGTGACATTTTGCAGTAAATATGGGGTGCTCCTGTACCCCCGATGTTAGTTTTCAACGTCATGTATTTGAGCCAAGGATAAGACTGACTGTTTGAAGGCATCAGTTTAACAAAATACCACCCATGTTGCTATTCCACCTCTGTGGTGGTATTTCAACCGGTGCAAACATTCATGATGAGGGATTCGTAGACATATTTGTAGAAATATTTGTTTGTCGATTCACCCTTCTTACTACCATTGATTCATTCTAATTCTCTTGCTGTTTGCGTGGAGCCTAACGTTTGAAATTAATGTCTATGGAGGATTTCCTGGGAAAATATTGTATTATTTGGAAATAACTTTTTAGATTTTTCTTTCATATGTTGCAAAATAGATTTTGGTTGTTTTGCCACAAATTACATAAATACTTTGTATCAACAAGTTTATACATACACTCAAAGAGATGTTATTTTTAGTAATCATGCCATTTTATTAGTTTTAATATATAGCTTTAACATTAACTTCCATAAACAAAATTAATACCCCCCTCCGCCCCCCAACAAAATCAAAAATAAAATAAAGAGGCAGCATCTTGTATTACAACGAGTTATATCATATTATCTCTGATTGATGGGAGACCCATTAGGGTATTTGTGGTAGTGACAATAATTCTCGACGTAAATCAACACGGACAGTGGAGGGGGGTCGAAGATGTCCCATTACTCTGCTAAGGAGAGAGAAGAGTGCGTTGGATAATCGCTTTAATTGGGTTCCAGTCTGGTATTTCTAGTCAAACAACCAGATGTACTTGCTCGAGGCGAAATGTCAACAGGCACCCACAAGGTGTATTTCCCTACCCCTCCTGTAACCAGGGGTCTGACATCTGTCTTGACGACTCATCGAAAGTCTAGACCCAACTCATTCCAGGAGCGTGATAAAGGATATTGTCGCAGTGACCCGGGCTTCCTCTCTACCTAAGGAGCTACTTCAATACTCTACCCTATAGCGCACCGCATTGGCCCAGTGACCCACAGGGAGTACCAGACGGGGTTTCCAGTGCACTGTGATGGATAGTTCTGCTAACATCAGCAAGAGTTCAGAAAACCTGGGCGCAGCCCTCTCTGATTTCTAACTGGCGGCAAGGCCTAGTACACAGTTCTACAATGTAACATAGAGCCTTTACCCCGTAATTGTTTTGAACACTGCTACTGCTTCTTGCCGGAAGTGCACAATTCTAGAACATTCTCAGATCATGTGTAAGAAGTCTGCTTGCTTCAGATGACAACGTAGGCAATTTGTGGAAAACTCGGGATTTAGTTTTGCTATCTTCCTATGGGTCACAAAGGTTGTATAGAATATATTAGAACTAAGCCTTCCATGGTACCATCTGGGAATATTTCTAAATCCTATCCTACTCTTTGTCATTATAGGCTATTCCAATCCCTCCTTCCATTTTGTTTTCATCTTGTCAAGCAGGGCAGGCCCTACTTCGCCCAATGCCTTGTAAACCCAGGTTACAAGCCTCCTACCACTTATCACCATATAAAATGTTTGCACGTAGGCATGAATCAGCGGTTCGGAGTCTATGATGCTCCAAGTGGCATACATTTCAGATACCAGAGAACTGTGCCTAAGGAAATGGACTGCAAAAAGCCCCTCGTCTTCCATCAATAATTAAAGTGTAATTAAATAGCTATTTTCAAATGTCATTGGGGGTCATTCCTACATTGGCGGGAACCGCCGAATGACCGCACCGCGGTCAAAAGACTGCGGCGGCCATTCTGGCTTTCCCGCTGGGCCGGCGGGCGACCGCCAGAAGGCCGCCCGCCGGCCCAGCGGGAAACCCCCTTCTACGAGGATGCCGGCTCCGAATGGAGCCGGCGGAGTCGAAAGGGTGCGACGGGTGCAGTGGCACCCGTCGCGATTTTCAGTGTCTGCTTTGCAGACACTGAAAATCTTAGTGGGGACCTGGTAGGGGGCCCCACGACACCCGTTACCACCATCCTGTTCCTGGCGGTGAAAACCACCAGGAACAGGATGGCGGTAAGGGGGTCGGAATCCCCAGCGCCGCCATGGAGGATTCCCTGGGCCAGGGGTAAACCGGCGGGAAACCGCCGGTTGCCCTTTTCTGACTGCGGCTTTACCGCCGCGGTCAGAATGGCCAAGGAAGCACCGCCAGCCTGTTGGCGGTGCTTCCGTCATTTTAGCCCTGGCGGTCGCCGACCGCCAGGGTTAGAATGACCCCCATTATCTCCAATCCCGCCAAGGCTGCTATTGGTCGTTCCAAAGTTTTGATTGGTGCGGTAAATTCGTACTCTTTAGTATTTGAAGGTTACATCATCCCTCTCATCTAATTACTTCTCCCTAGGTCCTCTTTGTTTCTTATCACAGGACCTAGGGAATACAGGTAGGATTTCGCCCAATTAATGTGCAATCCTGATTGTTGCCCAAGCGTATGGAAGATCTAGATGGGATGTAAATCTGCTCTCACATTCTTGATGTAGAGCGGAATGTTGTCCGAATGCAGGGTCACAACTTAGCCTTGCCTCAAACAAAGGGGTACCTCAATCGTGGCCCAGTTTTTTCAACCAACCAGTCAGGAGCTCAACTGTCAGCACAAACAAGGGTGGAGAAACTGGCCAGTCCTCCCCTGTCGCTTCCCAATATAGTACAGGCTGAAGTCACCTCATCACTCTGCACTCTTGCAAGCAGGCTTCTATTCAACAAAGAGAGCTATCTGCAAAAACCAGCACCAAAAGCAAACTTCTTTAAGGTTCGGGCATAATACAGCCAACTTAAGGAGTCAAATGCTATCTCCATATCCAGAGGCACGGCAGCCGCTCAAGACCATTCTTGTGGGGTCTTTTTCATTATTTGAAAGAGTTGCTTTATATTCTGGGATGTACTCTGCCGGGTAGGAGCCCACTTGGTCTGGGTGTGTAATGGTAGTCATTTGAGAGAGTAGCTACTAGTGGGAGCAGCCATCTAGCCAGGATCTTGCCAACAATCTGGTAGTGCATGTTTAGGACAGATAATAGCTGGGATCAGGTCACATCAAGGTGATCACTTCTGACCTTGGGCAGAGAGGCTATTAATGCATCTGTCAGTGAGGAGGGGAAGCCTAACACTTCTGCTTTTATAGATACTAGCTTCGGGCTAAAGCGATCAACGTAACTATAGTACAACTCCAGAGGTAGGCCGCCAGAACCAGGCATTTTTACCAGTGTCTGGCTTCAGTATGGCCCCTTAACATCTTGTATTGCCAGAAGTAAATCAAATTCAGTACTGTCTGTCTCACAGACCTGGACAACCACAAGGGGCGACAAATACTTACCCATCAAACCGCTAGTACTAGTGGCATAAATGAGCATAATATTCAAAGGATGTCCTATTAAGCTCCTTGGTTAGTGCACTATGCACCAGCGTCAGTGACTGAAAAGAGGGGAATCCCTCTTCTGTTTCCTCTAGGAAGCCAGGCCAATAAGTGTCCTGATTTGTCACCCTCATTGTGGTGGCAGGTTGCACAAGCTTTATAACCCACCCCTCGCAGTCTTTCTACTATTGTGGCATATGTTTCTCTTCTAGTATTAAGGGACCCAAGTTTACTTCCTCTCCAAGGCATTGCAATGAACCTCTATCTCTATCAACTCCTGTTTGAGTGCCTTGTTCGTGTAGACTGTTAGGCGAGTGGATTGACCCCTGATTACTGCTTTAAAAGCTTCCAACTCCAACGTGAGTGCGAAAGCAGTTTCCTCGATTTTGTCGAAATATTTATCAATTGTTTTGCCCAATATTGATTGAAAAACATGACCTTTAACTCTAGCTTCCCGGAAACGCCATGTGGGAACAGGTGCCAGCTACCTACCCCACCAGACGGTCAATATCAGGGGTTATGTTTTGCCTTGGTCCTGCCCAGACACTCAACATTATGCACCTCAGGAAACAGCCTCTGGGAGGAAACCAGTCTTCTGGCAAAAAGAAGATATACTCCCGCATGTGAGAATTCCCAATTGTTCATTCATCTGTCAATGACCAGCTATGCAACCAATCCCGTTGGGCCTTAGCCCTTCTTGGCGGTTGTGGAAGCTGAGGATGAGAACAGTAGATATACTCATCCAGGACACTATTAAAGCCCCTACCCAGCACCACTGGGTGGTGGGGCCAGGAGTTTTTTTAAAATGGGATACTGCACCATAAATTGGCTATTGGGTAATATTAGGTGCAAATATGGATCCCTGAATAATTAACTGGCCTTACAATATCTCCTCACCAATACAGATCATTCCTCCCTGTCTTGATAGGCATTGAAAGCTTTGAAGGAAACTCATTTCAGTACCCTACCCACTCCGTCCCCCTGGCGAATGAGAAAAAATAGTGGCTAAACCTGCCTCCAACTCCCACTGACAAATGTCCTTCCTGCAGGAAAGCCCTATGAATCGCTCTGTATTTCAAGTATGAGTGAAACGTGTAGCTCTTTGCATCTACAGTCATCCTCAAATGTGGAAGATAAACTCCTGCAAACCCATCATTTAGTTAATCATTCTAACTTAAGCAGTGTCTCTCACCCTCCCTCTCCTCACATAGGATCCCCAGTCAGATTTCCCAATCGGCCACATGACTTCCCAAACTATTATATTTAACCTATTGGATCTGCTTCTGTTCTAACATCCCCCCTACCGACCCCAAGACAAGAGACCAAATCTCTCCTGCCTACTCATGAAATATATTGATTAGACAAAAGGTAACCAGAGCATTACCCACTGAGATTCCCAATGCATTGGGTAATGCATTACCCTGCATTAGCCAATGCAGGGTAATGCAAGTGGGGGGTAAGTAGGTGCATCAAATTTCTATGCGATGCGGATGTAGACACCCGCACAGCAACAACACATGTAAGAGTTCAAAAAGTCATCCATCATCTACGATGTTAGTGTCAGATGATTTGTGGAGATGCTGGCACCTGATTGAGATACTATGTCAAAGTTAGATGAGGATATTCTTCTCTTCAGATGAAAAGCTCTCTGGGAACTGACAGAAGGATGCAGCTGATCTTAAATGTAGGCCTTGGTTCATGCTGTGCTTGGGAAGGTTGGGTCCAGCATCTATCTCTCGGTGGTTGAGGTTTCCTCATTCTTTTTCACTTTCTAGGGTTGAGAGCCATTGAAGCAGCTCAGGAGAACCATCCAATGTGTCCTTTGAAGTGGTGTGCTGTTCCACCCAATCCCATGTAGCCTCAGTAAAGAAGAGTGTTAAATAATTGTCCATTATTTACAGCTTTGAAGGAAAAATCAGTGCTTATTTCATCCTAAAATCCCTCAGTTTTCTTTTCACCCCTATGAATGATACTTTTTTGCTGTAGAGCTGCAGCTGTGTAATTGGGAAATATCAGGACACAATTGTCCTTTATGGTAAATTGACTCTCTTTCCTTGCTGCTTGCAGGCTTACATCCCTGTGTTGGTGATTTAGTCTTGTGGTATCAGTCGATCTAGCTGGGAGACTAAGGTTCTGGCCTGGCACTCTGGCCCTGATTCTAACCCCGGCGGTCTTCGACCGCCGGGGCGAGGGTCGGCGGGAGCACCGCCGACAGGCCGGCGGTGCCCCGCAGGGCATTCTGACCGCGGCGCTTTGGCCGCGGTCAGAAAGGGTAAACCGGCGGTCTCCCGCCGGTTTACCGCTGCCCTCAGAATCCCCCATGGCGGCGCAGCTTGATGCGCCGCCATGGGGGATTCTGACCCCCCCTACCGCCATCCTGTTCATGGCGGGAAAGCCGCCATGAACAGGATGGCGGTAGGGGGGGTCGCGGGGCCCCTGGGGGCCCCTGCCGTGCCCATGCCAATGGCATGGGCACGGCAGGGGCCCCCGTAAGAGGGCCCCGCAAGGTATTTCAGTGTCTGCCTTGCAGACGGGTGCTACTGCACCCGTCGCACCTTCCCACTCCGCCGGCTCGATTACGAGCCGGCATCCTCGTGGGAAGGGAGTTTTTCCCTGGGCTGGCGGGCGGTCTTTTGGAGACCGCCCGCCAGCCCAGGGAAAAACTCATAATACCCTCCGCGGTCTTCTGACCGCGGAGCGGTATTATGGGGGCGGAATTCTGGCGGGCGGCCTCCGCCGCCCGCCAGGATTAGAATCACCCCCTCTGTGTCTTTCAAGCATGAAACAGGATGACAAACCCTGGGAGAGACCACTGAGACCAACCAGTTTATCATTCAAAGTGTGGAATTGTGGCTTTCCACTCCTTCCTGCATTCCAACAATGCCTAGATTATTGCATCTGGCCATCCTCTCTGCATCTTCCACCCTACCTTCAAGGTATCGCACCGTGTCTACCAGTTCCTCAATTTGTTTGTTGACATCAGATGTTTGCAGATGCAGCTATTCTATGGCCACCTTACTGAGACAACTTTCTCAGCTAACCTTGGTCTTTGCGCAGTAACCCCAGATCAGAGGCCACTGGATCCACCTCCCCCTCAAATGTAGTTTTCATCTGCACCATGGCCCCCATAATGTTGTTCAGCTTCCCTTGAATTGTCTCTTCCAGGGAAGCATGTGACTTGGCAGCAAGGGCGTGGCTATTGAACCCCCGCCACTCCTCTGTCCATCTCCCAGGCCCAGGCTGAGAGCCCCTTGGTTGTATATTATTTAGCCTCTGAGAATGGACTTTCTCTACTCCACAAGCATCCTAATCGCTGCTTGAAGTCCTCGCAGTTTATGCCACAAGCATCAAGGCCTCGCAGGGGACCTAGAGCACCTCACACAACCAGGAATCTTTCCCTCTTCAAAAAAAACTTTCAGCTGTGCAGTATATATGATGTCCCTCATGAGACAAGAGCAGTTTGTTCCCCTGATATTCTGACCTGTGCCTTCAGAAGTTTTGCCCTCCACACCCTTGACTCTCAGGTCCACAATGTAGGGAGTGACAGGAGTGAGGCAGTGCTCTGAACACAGTTAGGACTCTCTGGAGAACAGGTCAGTGGTCTGTTCCACACAAGACACCACTGTCTGGATTTTCAGTTTTACGGTGGACCAAAAGTCTGTCTGCATGACAGATTCCACAACATATTGCGTGATGCACAGCCCTACCCCCAAAAAATATCATGTCCTTGGATGGGGGAAGGAGGGGAGACCAGAACATCACGCTCACTGGGGGCCCCTGGAACATCCAGTTAAGCCCCTTTATCACCCATAAATCGGCACAGCAGGAAGAATATGAAGGAGGGAGCAAGGAGGGTATGAAATACTTAATCCAAACTGCAGTCTACAACGGGCACCTCGACATGCCTCAGCCCTCAATGCCCATGTCATTCTCTCAGGTCTGGAATGGGGTAAGGAACTCCTTCCGAGGGCCTCAACAAACCAGTAGTGTCAAGTGGGGCTTTACAGGCTGGAGCCTCACCACAGGTACTCCTTCAGTGGCCAGTCCCCATGCTGTCAGCATGACCCCACCACCGTAACCTCCCGTCATCCACCAAATGACCTATGGAGGGGCTAAGAGCAGGGTCGGTGCAGAGAGGCCGGCCTACAGCATCTCCTCCTCATGCACCCTGCATCAAGACTGCATCAAGTTGCTCACTTCTGCGGGCCCACATGGCATCTGCTCCTCCTTGGGCTTCGAAGCCAGAGAGCCACAGGTTCAGGTGGACACTGTCACACCTGGCCAAGCCATGCCGCCCCTCCCACTTTCCTTTATTTGTAGGTGTTCCATCCACACCTATGCACCATTTGTTGCTGTTTGATAAATACACATCTTGCATTTCTACAGAGATACACACTTGAGTGTAGTATATATAATGGTATATGAATCTTTCTTCTACTCGTTTAATATTTTCACACTGGTGTGGCTACAAGGAGACACTTCATACTATGGTATACCTTTCAATATGTTATACATATTTTATATCAACATTCTTGAAAACAAATAAACGCTGAGCTGCCTGAGCGAAGCACGTCTGCTGGTACAAGTTGTATACCTTTTGTATCTAAAGCTTGAACAAGTTGCATACATTTTGTATATAAACTCGATCATCAAATGAATTATATACATTAAAGAATTAAAGACCTGTCGCTTGATTCTTTACAATCAGGATATAAATATTGACAAACTATGTCTTGTTTATGAATTAACTCTCATACTTTACTTTCAGCTCAGCTTGAGTGGCAGGGTTCAACCCAAGGCTTACAATCCTACACGACAAACAAAGGAGCCACATTTTTGTCACAAACATAGATCGTGAAACATAGGTATAAACCATCTCAATATTCAAATTGAAATAAAAGAGTGCCGTTGATAGGTGTTTCTGAGCTGCAGAATTTTCCATGGTGAAAACTGCAAACATGTCACAGAGTACATGAGTTGGCATGGCATATGACTGCAAATAACATAGCAATATAGCTGATTTTTGTTAGATGGGTTCAGTTGGAGTTGAAAAGTGATGTTGTAATTTTGTCTTTTAGTCTAATTCGAACCTGGAGGCCACAAACCAAAACAGGGGCTCGTTGCTTCGTTCCTCCATCTTCTGGAGCCAAGGTCACAATGGAAAGAGTATCAGAGAGATGAAAAAGTATCCCCACAAGCACTATTTGCTATGTGCATTTATTTAAGGCAACCCAAATACCACGTGTAGAGATTAGTCGGAGGGATATGCCAGAGCCCCGCAAGGAAAACTCAAGAGACGTTGATGTCAAGGTTTTAGTGTAAATTGTTCAGGGTGGACACTAATGGAAATGTAAAAGTTGTATTAATAATAATATATAGAACAAACCTAATGATACCAACTTTAGGTAATACATTTGTTTAAAATGTAAAGTATGCTCTTTTCCAATACTCAAATTTAGTATTGTGAGAGGATTGATAAACATGTTGTCGAATTGGTAGATTGCTACAATAATTTAGTTTTTTTTATTGATAGAAACTTGCACTAGCAAATTCATTTTCAAGGGCTCATGGAGCATTCATGGATGAGGTTGCAGCTGTGAAGTCTGTTGTGGACACTAGACATGCTGAGGGCTAAAGTGAATCTAGTAGTCATTATGGCGCAGTACTGTTCTGGAACATTCTTAAAGAAATGTTATGTCAATTATGAAACGCATACATGAGCTATTAAATGTGTTTCAGTCTACTCCTGACACAGAATTTGTCTCAAGCTGGGTCTAACTTCTTTGCCAGCCATGGTCGACAAATGCTTTTTAACAGCCTACATGTCCTTTGTAAGAGTGGTATGCCTATTTTGTTTAACACAGTATTAAGAATAACAATCGTAGCTCCCAATTATTTCAGCTGTAAGATGTACCCAAATTCTCTGTAGTATGAGTATCGCTTGGATACACGGGCAGCCTTAAATATGTCACAACAGACTGAATGGAGTACTATCCTCAAACAAACAATTGGACTCTTGTCTTTTAATCGATAAATTCCGTTAAACGTAGGACATCGTCCTGGTCACTGTTTGATTGGAAATTACCACACGGCTTGACTTTATTTAACATCAAGCTATGATGCAAATGTAAAACATGATTTTTCACACTTTAGACTGTTATAAATTATGTGTTCCAATTCTGTCTTTCAATATTATGGCGGTCATTCTGACCGCGGCGGTCGGCGGTCGCCGCCCGCCAAGCGGTTCCCGCCGAAAGACCGCTTTCGCCGCTGGGCCGGCGGGCGACTGCCAGAAGACCGCCGGCCGGCTCAGCGGGACAGCCCCGTCAACAATGAAGCCGGCTCGGAATGGAGCCAGCGGAGTTGAAGGGGTGCGACGGGTGCAGTGGCACCCGTCGCGATTTTCACTGTCTGCTAAGCAGACAGTGAAAATCTTTGTGGGGCCCTGTTAGGGGGCCCCTGCACTGCCCATGCCAGTGGCATGGGCAGTGCAGGGGCCCCCAGGGGCCCCACGGCACCCGTTCCCGCCATCCTGGTTCCGGCGGTGGACACCGCCAGAAACAGGCTGGCGGTAAGGGGGTCGGAATCCCCATGGCGGTGCTGCAAGCAGTGCCGCCATGGCGGGTTCCCTGGGCCAGCGGGAAACCGGCGGGAAACCGCCGGCTCCCCTTTTCCGACCGTGGCTTTACCGCCGCGGTCAGAATCACCCAGGAAGCACCGCCAGCCTGTTGGCTGTGCTTCCGCCGCACTCCGCCATGGCGGTCATGGACCGCCAAGGTCAGAATGACCCCCTATATGTCTGTCAATATTATATTTTTAGATTTTTCACAAAATACTACAGAGGGATACAACATTTGTCAATGCAGGCAATATCATCAAACAAGTCTAATATGGCCATAGCTTAAAAAAAAAACATAAATCAACATAAAACAGCAGCCAAACCGTGTAGAGAAGAGGTGTCAGGTGGTAGTAGGATCCAATATGAGCAGTCTAACGACATCACAACAGAAACAGGTCTTCTAGAATTTAGGCCCAATGTCCAGAGGGTAAGCAGGCGTGGACGCCTACACAAGGTCTTAATAAAATATAACTGCATGTAGCAGTTAATCTCAGTTTCGGATTTACAAATTAGGGGACTCCAAATATATCATGGAAGTGACAAAATTGGCTGTAGAATTTAATTACCTCAGCAGTCTTTGCAGAAAATACAGAGTTTTAGCATTTCTTGTAGTGTTAGAGTAGGGCACGGCATCTAAGACATCGCTTCTCGGTGCTGAGCGAGGATTAAACTCTGTAAACTGCCTACTTGAAAATGAGACACCCACAACATCGCCAATTAGCAGAACTAGTGTTGATGGTTCTAAAATAACCTGATTAATTTTGCATATCATGTCTATAACCTTTTTCCCTGAAATCATGTATACCTGGGCGGGACAAACCTAAATGAATATATTTCAGTTCTTGAGCCTGAAAAGGCGTTGCAATGCTATATCAAATCGTTTACCTCTATTTCTCTAGTGCAACTCTATCTTCAGAGAACATATTGGCTTCGAAAATGTACAGGTAGCTGGTTTAAAGACATTTAAAAATGTACTGAAGATTATTGTTTCAAGGGCTCCATCAATAAAATAATTAGTTGAGTGATCAATTTTCTTTATTCGTGGCACACAAGCTCCAGAAGCCTTCAAGTAATGTAATTAAAAATGTTTCTTTTGATGTGCTGCTTTAAAAATCCTATCAACAAGAACAACAATTAGCGTGATCGAGGTTTGCACACAGTGGTTGGGCAAAATATAGAGTTGAAAATATCGGAAAAGAGAAATTAATTATCACGACACACAAATGCAGCGCCACTTTCCTTGAGCCCCTTTGTCTCCCCCTCCCGCCACCATGTGTGCACCGTATTTAAGATATGGCGCACCTCGGTGCAGGGTAGGGGGCAGTAGCCTCATTTTTTTGACGCTATTGATGTACTCTGTACGCTATTGAGTACATAATCAGCAACAAATTTTGCAGCTACTCCTGCAGAGTACATAGGGGCCCATTATAAATAAAAGAAACCCTCCCTTTAACGCCTCCTCTGAGTAGGCGTTAAAAGTGGCTAAAAAATGGCGCAAGGAACTCTAAGATTTCCTTGTGCCATTTTTTCGGCCCCCGTAATGGGGGAACGCACCCTTGCATACATTGTGCCTGGTGCAGACGTAATGTGGCGCAAGGGTTTACAAAGTGGCACAATGCATGCATTGCGCTACTTTGTAAATATGGTGTGGGGAAAATGCCACTTTAGAGCCGCCTTAGCATAAAACAAATTACGCTATGGCCGCACTAAGTAAGGAATATTGTCTTAGATAATATCAATGTTTTAAATATTGTTTTCAATAATATAGCGGTTACAAATATATTTTTTAAACTATTGCAATGTGTTTTAGTTGATATATTAATTTTATGTGTTACTATTGTTTATGTAAATGTTATATTGCTTTAAATATACCTAGTAATTTTAAGTGATTTAGAATTTTTAATAGTTAATTACAGGTTTGTAGCCAGTTGTTGGATTTGTAAGGGCATAGGGTGGGAAGTTAATTAGGTAATAATTATTTAAGAAATATTTAATACATTTTATTTATTTATATGTTTAATATTTAGTATGTAAATTATTTAATACTGATTTATTTTAATTATATGTTATTGTGTAGGCTGTTAGGTCTGTAAGGGTATAGGATCAGAAGTTAATTAATAACTAATTAGCAATTAATTATTAATTATTGATTAGTTATTTAATTTAATTTAAGTTATTTAATTTATGGAATGCTTATTTATTTTACTTTTGTTTCAGTTGAAGGCTGTTAGGTTTGTAGTGGTCTGAGGTTGGAATTTTATTAAACACTAATTAATTAGCATTGTATCAGTAATTGTTACTTAATTATTTAATTGCTTTTTGATTATGTGAACTACGTAATACTGGGTTTCTAAGGCTATAAGGTGGGAAATTAAGTAAGTAATAAACAAATAATTATTAATTAATGATTGCATTTATTATAATTATGTAAGCTACGGATTAGTTATTTTCTAGTTATACTTTAGGTGTGGGCTGCTAGCTTTGTAGCGGTACATGGTGGGAAGTTAATTAATTAGTGATAATTACTTTTTGTATTAAATAGTAAGGCCCATATTTATACCTTTTTAGCACCGCATTTGTGTCATTTTTTGACGCAAAATTTGCGCAAATTTACAAAATAATTGTATTTTGTAAATTTGCATCAATTTTGTATCAAAAAACGTTGCAAATACGGCGGTAAAAAAGTATAAAAATGGGCCTAAGTATTAAATTGATTAGTTGTTTTTAGGGCCTCATTACAAGTTTAGCGGTCCGTGACCGCCAACAGCTTGGCGGTCAGACCACTGTATTATGAGTGATGCGGGCCTATGGAGCAAAGACTGCTGCGGTCCCGCCTGCACTGCCAGGAAACGCAGACAGCTGCGGTCATGAGGCAGCACAAACAGGCCGGCGGAACCTGTGTTTCTGCCAGACACATCATGAGGATGCACACCGCCAATGTGACCATGGCAGTCCAACCACTACGTCTCATCAGGCGGAAACAGAGAATATAATGGGAGAATCTCACCTGCAGGCAGCCCTACACTTTGCGTGCTGCGATGGAGCCTGTCACATATTTTCTGCTGCTACACGCTGCAGTGGATGCAACCGACTGTAAGTACGCATACCTGCTTGCATCATTAATCTAAAAAAGATTGTCATGCCATCATCCACATGATATGAGGTGACGGTACGGGCACCAAATACACTTGTCATTGTGTAAAGAGCCGGAATCATTCACAAAGAAGGGCACATTCACAGCTGTCAAATGCCCCCTTTGAGCAGGTGACTCACACTGCACCGCAACACTACACAAAAACACACGTATGCACAAGTATAGCACAGGGACAGTGAAGTGGACAGAACATTGTGTCACACTACAACAACAACACAGCAACATCACACATAATGCAACTCACACCCTCACATTGCACACATGCCATGGACTGTCATTGGATTCAAAACACAGAAGTATGGATGTGTAATGAAACACAGACACCACTTCCATGAAACATCCCTGTATGGACCTACGCATCACCCACATTAGAACACAATGGAAGGACAATGGGATGCACAACAGTCAGAGGGACGAATATACAAAGCTCACAGTGCAAATAGTACCTGCAGAATAGGGATGGGGGGGCATCAGGACCGCTGAGGGAAGGATGTTGCTCTGGGACAAATATCAGATTGAACATGTTCCTAAAACAACATTTGCACAGGAACTGGCCCTACGTGGATCTCAGACAAACAATACTAGAGTTAAGTGACATGCCTGTCTGCAGAATGTGGAAGTGCAAGTCCAGAACGCAAATACAACAGCAGCTGCATGGGACATACATGTATATGAAGTAGCTGCAAGGTACACACAGCAAAATGGACGCATACACAATCAAATGCAAACAAAGGTAGCACAATTGAAAACCCTTCATGTATGTACAAACAAAACTAAAGCTGCCACAGATGAGACCAATATACAATCCATATGAGGGGGGCAAGTCTAACACCATACATGCTGTCACTGGACAACGCAAGATGAAATACTTACCATTCCAAACAGAACAGAATGCAATGATACCACAGTTGCATTAACAAACACATATACATGCAGTCAACATCTACCTTTGTCTTGGGGACACCAGCACTGCCCACAAAGTTAGATTTTCATAACAACAGCAGATGGATCAGCAATTAGGCTGAAACACATACAACTGTAGGCAGACAATACAAGTTACTCTGGAACAACATAAAGGTAGAAAAGGAATTGCAAGACAAATGAGTATCCAAAAAACAAATATTTGGGTTTATTAATAACAAAATGCATAATAGCAAAGGATTTTGGCCAGTCTATCAAATAGTCATTGCACAGGACTGTGCCCACACTGCACGTCTATTACTGCTAGGGAACCTCCAAAGGAAGGGGCATGAAGTGGGCAGGTGGGTGCCTAAGGGATCATCCTTTGGGGTGAGGGGTCAGGTTTGGGATGGGTGAGTTTGGGAGTGGTGGACTGTTTCTTAGGAGGGGTGGGCTTCTTTGGTAGGGAGGGGTATGGGTGCTTGTAGGGGGGAAGGTGTGTCAGGGGAGGACTTTGATGTGGAAGGGACGGGTTGTGATGTGGTTCGGGGCCTCTTGGGTTTGGAACAGGGGTGGAGGGATCAGGGGAAAGGACAAGCTCAAAGAGGAAACTCTTTTGGGGACGGTCACCAAAAGAGGTTGGGAATTTGGATGTTGAGGGAGTAGTTGTCTGGTGTGTGGGTGCTAATGTCTTGGGTGTTTGCGTGTGTGAAGTATGCGTCAGTTTGTGTGGTGTATGTTGTGTGTGTGAGTGTGTGCATTTGTGTGTCTAGGGGGGCTGGGAGGGGGAGGAGCTGGCCGATGTGGGAGTGATGGATGTGTATGTGCCCTTTGGGGTGGTGTCTGCGTGTATGCTGGTAGTTGTGGATGTTTATGTGTCTGTTGGGAAAGGTGCCTGCTGGTATGATAGATGTGGTGATGTCTGTGGGGCTTTTGGGGTGGTATCGGCAGGTATGGAGGGTATGGTGGACATCTGTGTGTTTGTTGGGGTGGTGTCTGCGGATATGGTGAATGTGTCACTGTCTGTTGTGGTGGTGCCTGTGGTATGCTTGATGTGGTGGAGGGTCAGTGGGGATGGTGGGGGTGTCTGCCGAAGTGGTTGCTAATGTGTGTGTGGGTGAATGTGAGTGCTTGTGTGCCGGTGTGTCTTGTGGTGTTTGTGTTTATGTGTGCCGCTTGTGTGTGTTGAGGTGGGTGTATGTGGATGTGTCTATGTGCTTGGGATAGGTAGAGGAATGGGGAATTTGGATTGGGAAGAGGGAAGTGGAGGTGGGGCGGAATGTGCAGGGTGACTGGCTGCCATCATTGTGGAGCCCAGAGCCTGAAAAGATCTCTGTAGGCCAGACATGGCACTATGAATGCCTTCCAGGAAAGCATGAGTCTGCTAAAGTTGGCTAGTCAGCCCCTGGATGGCATTCACAATGGTAGCCTGACCTAAAGAGATGTTCACAAAACAAAAGAGAGGAAGGACCGGGAGTGTTCTGGTCCAGTGTACAATCTCCCAACAATAGTACTTAAATATAGGTACACTGTTCCAATCAAAGCAAGTACACCAGGAGACCTGCGATCTCAGGAGCTAGAACCCTCAAGCATCACATTGGATGGCTGGCTTCATCATTGGGAAATGCTCCTCACCAGGCTGGCGCTGCAATGCCTAGTGGGCACCCCAGTAAGGGGGGCTCTCAGCCAAACTGACGTGATAGCGACTGATACGTTCAACTATCCAATCGTAATGCTCAAAGTCACCACCAAAAAAGTGATAAAAAGGATTAAAATTGGTTATTCATCCACTAAACACCATCATTTAATCAGTCTGAAATAACAAGGATGAAGACCAAGGTTAAAAATAGGAAGGCTTGAAAGAGAAAATGAGGATTATGCTCAAAGTCTTGGGAGGTGAAAAGTCTAGTGGAGAGTCCTCAACATTAAAAGGACCTCTGTTCACTGGTCGACATGTTTCGCGTCTGTTGGTCCAGCCGGATCCATTGACGCTTCATCAGGACCTATACAATTCAATAGTGGGAGTGAGTATCACCAACAGGGATACATAAATATCCGTCACTTACATTAAAGTTAACTGGTTAACACAGGTAACCTGGAAAACAAAAGAACATAGAACATATGTCGAAATTTCAAATGTGATAAGTAGAAAAACGAGGCATGGGACACCACACGTCAAATCATGCTTACCGACCCCTAGTCGAGATCAGGTTCCTTGGGTGGTGCGTTTCAGTACACAAGGTGACACTAAATGTAGTTAAGGACAGCGAAATACATAGTTAATATGGTGAACCCAGGCGGGGAAGGTGACATCTAGTTTTGTCCAAAATGACAATCAGATAATAAATAGTCGCTGTAGGGTTAATGCTACATGTTACCAACATTGCTACTATTGTGACTAGTTGAATATGCTGGCTAAGTTGGGAAGTGCCAAGGGTTAGCCCATATTTCATGATCATGAATACTGATCTAAAAAAAAAAAAATTTTTTACTTTTTATTTTACTTTCAAAAACAACGATCGTTTGAAGGCAAACATTAAGGAGAGTATAATCACTCAAAGGGTATCAATTTATCAAACCCAAAATGGCGTCATAAAAAGAGGATCGAGGTGGGCCAGTGGAATATGCCGGGGAAAGTGATAAAAGTCGAGTGACTAGTCCCATTCTACAATAAACAATCCCCATCGGTATGTCTGTACAAGAGTGAGTACTTACAGAATCATCCCTGGTCCAGATTGTTGGACATATCCTCGGAAACGCGCGACCCGGAAAACAACCGGATCGGACGTTGTCCGAGCTACAAATAGACGCTGCGGGGCTCGCGCCCAAGCGCGTCTCTTCATGGAAACAAACGACGGGAGTCTCGATCGTCTCGGGGATAGATGATGGGCTACCGGTGTGGTATCACACTAGTAGTTCCCATCATTCTAAAAGAGATGATTCGAGCTCCAAAGCACTGTGTGATAAAAACCCTCGTGTTTGAGGGCAGCCAAAAAAGAATGTGGATAATCCACTCCACTAAAATGTAACTTGTGGAGCAGAATGCCAGTTGAAAGTGTAAAAAAGGGTTTGCCATTGTAAAGAGATATTGATACAAATAATTTCCCAGATCCAGGGAAATAGTGCATATATATAATAATAAAAGTGCTGTGTCATATTAGACAGGATATCTTAATGCCAAATATGGATAATGTCTAAAAAGAAAAAACAACTGAAATGTCATCAGAATGGTGAAAAGGGTAGGGAAGTGAATGAGGTTGTATACAACCAGCTGATAAGGGAGGAGCTATTGTGATAATGAACTATACAGATTATAGAAGTGAGTGTCTACGCCTTCTGAGTGATTCCACCTATTATACCAAAATCACCCGAGACCCCACTGGGAGATTACAGACCCAGATTAGAATTCTCATTGAAGAAGCAAAGAACAATGAGTGGATCTCACCTAAGGAGGCAGAATGTTTGGACACTCCCCATCCTCGTATCCCCTACTTCTATTGTCTGCCCAAAATCCATAAAGGGAGGAGACCCCCTCCTGGGCACCCTATAGTATCAGGCTTGGGCTCCATTTTAGAACCACTATCGATTTTTTGCGATCATTTTTTACAACCTCTAGTGAGAAACTCCACCACCTACCTCCAAGACACCAAAGACGTGCTGAACCTGATCGAAACCATCAACGATTCTGATACTACTCAGGCGATCATCACATTAGATGTAGAGGCTCTATATACTAATATTCCTCAGGAAGCAACTTTATTAGTTATAGAGACTGCTTTGCAAGAAACATCAGCAAATCTGTCTTCTCCTGTGCCTTTCATCCTACAGTGCGCCAAGTTGGCTTTGACAGAAAATTTCTTCCTCTTCGAGGATCAATTCTACCACCAAATTCAAGGTACATCTATGGGGAGCACCTTCGCTCCCAGTCTAGCCTGCCTTTATATGTACGATTTTGAGAAAAAACACATTCTTTCTCCAACTAATCCTTACACCAGTTACATCAAGTTATGGCGGCGCTATATAGATGATATTCTGATTATTTGGCAAGGATCATTGATCCAGGCTGAGGAACTCACAGCCTGGATTAATATCCTTGATCCTTTCCTGAAATTTACAGCCACTGTATCTGACTACCAATTACCATTCCTGGATTTGATGATTACTATTAACAATGGCAGATTACAGACCAGCGTGTATCATAAACCTACAGACCGCAATTCTCTTCTACTTTATGAGAGCCATCACCCCAAATCTTTGCGGGACAATCTACCCTTCGGTCAGTTCTTACGTCTGAGACGTAACTGCAGTCTACCCAGAGAATTTGATCGACAAGCGGAATCTCTCCAACATTAACTTTCTGATCGGAACTATCCATCGAAAATTGTTATTCAAGCACGAAAGAGAGCCAGAAATAACAACAGAGACGCCCTATTGACTCCTAAAGACAAAATCCCTCAATCGAGGCTCACATGTGTCTCCACGTATACCCCTTTGTCGAACTCGATTAAAAAACTGATTAACAAAAGGTGGTCTATCCTAACGAGTGGTGGTTACAACTTATCTAAACCTCTCTTTGCTTTCAAACGGACTGCTAATATAAAAGACCTAGTGGTTCATACGGGTCCACGTATCCAAAGTGACCCTGCCAATCAGAAGACACTTTGGGGCCTACCTCCAGTGGTGGGTCACCATCCCTGTGGGAACTGTAACGTATGTGGCTTGACAAGCCATCTGACGAAATTGGATTTTGACTCCATTGGTTCTTGGTATCTTAAAAAACTTACCAACTGTAATACCAAGAACTGCATTTACATGATATCGTGCCCTTGTGATCTACGGTATATCGGGATGACGTCTAGACCGGTTAAAATACGTATCAATGAGCACAGGAGCAATATCAGATGTAAAAAGATCACTACTAAACTTAGTACTCATTTTTTGGAGGTCCAACACTCCCCCAACGACCTGTGGTGGGTTGTCGTCGAAGCACCTACAATCCGCCCGATGACTCTAGGACATTGTTTAAGATTGAACAGAAATGGGTATTCAAATTAGGGACGCATCTACGGGGACTTAATGACGATATCCCCTAGACCTCCCTATCACCATGAATATACGACATAGGTTATTCATGATCCATGAATACAACCTCATTCACTTCCCTCCCCTTTTCACCATTCTGATGACATTTCAGTTGTTTTTTCTTTTTCTTTTTAGACATTATCCATATTTTGCATTAAGATATCCTGTCTAATATGACACAGCACTTTTATTAATATATATATGCACTATTTCCCTGGGTCTGGGAAATTATTTGTATCAATATCTCTTTACAATGGCAAACCCTTTTTTACACTTTCAA
This sequence comes from Pleurodeles waltl, assembly GCF_031143425.1. Lineage (NCBI taxonomy): Eukaryota > Metazoa > Chordata > Amphibia > Caudata > Salamandridae > Pleurodeles > Pleurodeles waltl. Next base: position 335,032,813 of record NC_090443.1, read on the forward strand.
CCGGCATTTTGCTCCACAAATTACATTTTAGTGGAGTGGATTATCCACATTCTTTTTTGGCTGCCCTCAAACACAAAGGTTTTTATCACACAGTGCTTTGGAGCTCGAATCATCTCTTTTAGAATGACGGGAGCTACTAGTGTTATCCCACACCTGTAGCCCATCATCTATCCCCGAGACGATCGAGACTCCCGTTAGTCCGTCGTTTGTTTCCATGAAGAGACGCGCTCGGGCGCGAGCCCCGCAGCATCTATTTGCAGCTCGGACAACGTCCGATCCGGTTGTTTTCCGGGTCGCGCGTTTCCGAGGATAGGTCCAACAATCTGGACCAGGGATGATTCTGTAAGTACTCACTCTTGTACAGACATACCGATGGGGATTGTTTATTGTAGAATGGGACTAGTCACTCGACTTTTATCACTTTCCCCAGCATATTCCACTGGCCCACCTCGATCCTCTTTTTATGACGCCATTTTGGGTTTGATAAACTGATACCCTTTGAGTGATTATACTCTCCTTAATGTTTGCCTTCAAACGATCGTTGTTTTTGAAAGTAAAATAAAAAGTAAAAAATTAAAAAATTTTAGATCAGTATTCATGATCATGAAATATGGGCTAACCCTTGGCACTTCCCAACTTAGCCAGCATATTCAACTAGTCACAATAGTAGCAATGTTGGTAACATGTAGCATTAACCCTACAGCGACTATTTATTATCTAATTGTCATTTTGGACAAAACTAGATGTCACCTTCCCCGCCTGGGTTCACCATATTAACTATGTATTTCGCTGTCCTTAACTACATTTAGTGTCACCTTGTGTACTGAAACGCACCACCCAAGGAACCTGATCTCGACTAGGGGTCGGTAAGCATGATTTGACGTGTGGTGTCCCATGCCTCGTTTTTCTACTTAACACATTTGAAATTTCGACATATGTTCTATGTTCTTTTGTTTTCCAGGTTACCTGTGTTAACCAATTAACTTTAATGTAAGTGACGGATATTTATGTATCCCTGTTGGTGATACTCACTCCCACTATTGAATTGTATAGGTCCTGATGAAGCGTCAATGGATTTGGCTGGACCAACAGACGCGAAACATGTCGACCAGTGAACAGAGGTCCTTTTAATGTTGAGGACTCTCCACTAGACTTTTCACCTTCGAAAGACTTTGAGCATAATCCTCAGTTTCTCTTTCAAGCCTTCCTATTTTTAACCTTGGTCTTCATCCTTGTTATTTCAGACTGATTAAATGATGGTGTTTAGTGGATGAATAACCAATTTTAATCCTTTTTATCACTTTTTTGGTGGTGACTTTGAGCATTACGATTGGATAGTTGAACGTATCAGTCGCTATCACGTCAGTTTGGCTGAGAGCCCCCCCTTACTGGGGTGCCCACTAGGCATTGCAGCGCCAGCCTGGTGAGGAGCATTTCCCAGTGATGAAGCCAGCCATCCAATGTGATGCTTGAGGGTTCTAGCTCCTGAGATCGCAGGTCTCCTGGTGTACTTGCTTTGATTGGAACAGTGTACCTATATTTAAGTACTAAAGAGATGTTCCTCAGGAGGTCAATACCCTCCTCACTCAGGGCAGCAGGGATAACAGGGGCTGGGGCGGAAGTGCCTGCAACAATGGAGACCCCCCTCCCTCATGGGTGAGAGGGCACGGCCAACTGGGTGGGGAGAAACAGGGAGGGTAGCGAGAAAACTGGGGCTGAGGGATAAAGATGGTACAGGAATATGTCCTGAAGGATCCACCACCACAAGGGAGTCGCCACTGGAGGTAGAATCCGATAATGAGGATGCAGATCTGGTCTCCTCTATGGCACTCCCCTCACCCTCCAGGCCACTGGGTCCCTCTGTGTTGGTTGTGTCATGACTGGAGGTACCATGGCCAGATGCTTTACCACTTGGCTGTGCCATACCACCTTTGCTTGCCTGGGCTGATCCTGAAAATACAAAGAGAAAAAGAGTCATCGCATGTTCCTGATCACACTTGAACAACAGCTGTGGTTAGCAAACATTACCATGACATCAAGTAGGCCCCAGCAACGAACTCTACCAAAGTTGCCCCTACGTGTCCCATACTATATGCATGCATGCCATCTGAACTGTCAACAGCTGTCCACAAGAAAATCTGATCTCAGACAACTGCAATTGCATGATGGCTGAAGTTGTGTAATCACAGTAAACATTGAACAGGTAGGAGACCACATCACCTTCAATGCTTTGCCTCATGGACCATACCTCATTACCTGTTGTCATACAATAGTAGCCCAATGCCAATTTAATTCTCACAGATCCCACACTAGGTCATGCATTTGTCACATATACAATAAGACAACAATGTGAAATGATGCATCCAGAACATGACATGTTGCTGACAACAGTACAGTAGCCTGGAGAATGTGGATAATACTGATGTCACACTTGAAACATATCAACAATACACACTTCACCAAGTGAAATTTGTCCCAATGGAGTCATGAAGGTAGAACCAATGTTGCTCTGAAATGCCACACATTTGGCATGGAACTGTACACTGTAGACATCATGTACAAATTGACAGGGAGATGTGTCCCTAAAATCCACAACACAATGAATCAGGAAGCCCCAGGGAAATTACCTCTAATGTCTGGCACCACTTATAATTACATATTCAGATTGCATCAGTAGATGCCAGTAGTCATTTGTATGGTGGAGAGGCCCAGAGATTTACAAGTGCCAGTACAATGTCCTCACCATGTTGCCCAATGGGAAGCTACATAACTGTCTCCATTTTGGTCCTGCAAACCTAGATGTCTGTGGATGAACGGCTGTACCCAACAACATTTGATTTCAACATAACTGCATGTCCCTCCAGGATGCATGCCATCAGTCAGGTGACAAACCTTCCCCATTACATCTGTGCAGTGCACTTTGCCACATGATGCCACATCAATGGCCTGGAAATGCACATTGGGGATAAAAAATCTAGTCATACACGTCTTATCCCTCATTGCTATTGCAGTTGTACATGCCAAATGAATGCAATGATGGGTGAGGGTATGTGTCAGCCAAGAATCATAGTGACACACTCATGTCTGTGGCACCATGTGAGATGTACTCCCATTGCAAATGGCCTATTCCACACACAGGTTAGCAATACAGGAATCATCCCATGAACACAGGTAGACCATGCATGAAACAGCAGTGTTCATATTTTGTCAAAAGAGAAAGGGATACACGTCAATATGTAGGCACAAGGAATGTTGGCAACAGTGATGGCACACAAATCCTGCCCATGGACATTCCCCCCTTACCAAGGGAAAGTATTGATCTGTAGCAGCTGCACCCAAAGAACAATATATGCTCTGTCACATGTATGATGGCCATCTTCACATTGCAGAGAGTAGTGAGGCACAAGTACCTGTAACACACTGAAGACAAGTATCCTCTGGGTGGCAGATGCCAATATACTCATTTGATAAGACATATGGCTGAGGATATTGATCCGTCACTTCCTATCATTTGGCCTGTAACACTGAGGTGTAGTGGTCTGTTCCCTAGAATTTACACCCACTACAACCAAAAACAGTGCTTGAATGTACACAGCCATATGTTGTCCCTGGAGAGTAATTTGTTTGTGGATTTGTACACAGTTGTTTCGTAGGTCCATGGGCCAATAGGCAACGCACATAAGTTTGCACCACATCACATAACTACAAAAAAAGTTACTTATCTCCTGTGTCACACATGGCTCAATCATAATCGCCCGGGGGTGATGTCAGAACCGATCACAATAACTTGGCAATGTGACAGGCCGAAATATGCCCTGTACTCACCCCATTGTGGCTGCTGTGTTCCCCTCAACCGCCCATCAAGGTCTGGGTATGCAACCGCCAGGATGCTTGACATTAGGGGGATCATGATCCAACGGGAATCCCACCCTGCATGGATGAAAGAGACAAATCAAGAGATTACAATCACAGATTTTGGCACAAATGTTTGAGTCACACATATATCAGAAACACAAACTAGAAATTTTCAATTGGTTAACGCCCAACAAGTGTAAAACACACAAGCCAATGAGTACAGGAACATGACTGCAGACATATATATCCAACTGCAGACTGACTTACCACCCTGTTCAGGGCCTGAAATTACTAAGCAGGCCTACTGACATCAGTTAGCCCATGCTTCAGCAAAATGTACTGTGAAGTGAGCCACAATGAAACACTATCCACCAATGTGGCTTCTGAAGGGTAAACCCCTGAGGCCTGAATGGACACTCATTCACACTCTGTGAGACTGACTCACTGCATACAGTCCCTACAGGCAACTATCATAGTACAGACCTCACCCTTATACTTGAGTGACAATGAAGACGCTGGCATTGTGGGCACAGAAAGTGTATTCCCTGTGCATGCATGGACGTGTGGCCTACCAAATGCAGACTCAGACCACTTTAGGGGGTGGGTTCTGTGGTATGTACCAGTACCACAGAACACTCCTTTGGACATTTGTGTGTATCCTACAGATATGGCATCCAACATACAAAGGTATGCATTGTACACTTTCTGCTATATGACCAAGTTACTGACTCACTTATCATGTCCTCAAGGTAATTAACACACTGTCTGCACTGTGGGTCTGTCATCGGTGCAATAAGCCTGTACAGGAAAAATATGACTTCTGTGAAGGTGACAACAGAGCTGTGAGAGTAATGGACCTGTCATAAATCAAAGACACAAATTGACAATGATTCAAAATGCACATGTGGACTATATTTGGGATGTGCCTCAGTACCCAATCCTAATTTAGTAAATGGACTGATTCATTCAGGGCAAGTTGTGGCACTAGAGCATCATATTGTCCACATGACAGGTTCAATTGTTAAACAGGGAATGGGCATAGTGCCACAGTTGCATAGCCACAGTGACTCTCATCAGCCTGGACTATGTCCCATACAGGGAGATGCATTTGACAGGCCCCTGATCTCTGTAGGCTGAGCATATAGAACCTACATGTAACTCCATTTCCATCGCTTCCATGCATGACAGTACATCATGTAGCCATCAACAATTTGGCATGTGGTGTGTGTGGCAACGTGAACGGCAGAGTGAGCCAGGATATGCCTTCCAGACTACAGCTTGGCAAGGCCAGATATGGGTTAAAAGATCTGTTGTACTATAAACATTGCTTACAAGATCCTCAAATGACTTAGACAAAATGCATTCACAGCTCCTGTTGGTATGCACATACTTGTTGTCTAACATTTGCAACCATTGTAAAGAAGGAGATCTCAGTAGATGCAAGGAAGTCTCCTTACCTAGTTATGTGCATCCAACACAATGAGGATCTAGGATCCCAAAAAACTCCTCCCACAACACAATGTGACTGAACTTAACATATAGTACTGGCCAATAATACCTGCATAATGTACACCCCATTAATGCCACACATACTGCAACAACAGGCACACAAGAAGTCTAACTGACACGCAGGCACATTGCAGACTGTGAGAAGGGGAAGTATGGTGTTGAATAGTATCAATTGTGCCTATAAAATTCTTACCTGCTTCTCTGGTGAGACACAAAGCTGTCCATAACAGGGTAGGACCTCATCAACAAGCCTCTCCAGGTCCTCTGGAGAGAAGGCAGGGGCCCTATCTCCTGCTGGACGTGGCATGATTGTTGACAGAGGTGGTACACTGCAGCCCAGGTAGTGAAGGTGCTGCTGGCAGCAGTGCCAGGAGTCAAGTGAGTGAATGTATCACAAAATGGTGGTCACGTCTGCCATGTACACAGTCGTCACCACTGGGGAAAACAGTCATTGGGCCATGACCACCGCAGGCAACAATGTTAGCCTATGGCTGTGTCTGCTGTGGTTGCAACCGCCTACCACCCTGATGACTTCCACCAGTGGTCGTGGGCAGGTTCCTAATGTCCAGTGGAGCAGGGCAGGCATCTGCCATTTTGTCAGCCTGAAATGCTGTATTTAGCTTTATAAACTGCACCACACCGACAATATATGTTTTGTTGCATCTCAAACATCCTTATTCTGCCTTCTCATATAGGTCTTTCTACACAACCACCAGTCTAGTTTGTTGCAAGGCATAAATGGCATTTCAAAGCAGTGCACAGGCCACCACCATCAATGGTCTTTTTGGTGGGCGGAATATACAGTCACATTTCAGTGTGCAATTGTGTAGCACAATCTCTTTGAGTTTCATCCAAATCCATGTTGTGGACACGTATTGAAAACCATGCAGTCCATCCAGTCAGAACTGCTTTGCCAGACGATATTGTTGGCATGAATAATGTATCCGGCTGTGGATACACTGACTAATGTTACAAATCATGTCTTGTCACACATACGTACCCTTGGAATGGGAGGATGCTACAACCTCGTGTCTACCATCCACTACCAAACCTTCAGACCATGGAGCAACAATATATAATTATGTTGTTACGCATGGATAGGCAAACAACAGTGGACTTATGCCATCAGTTGGAGCCAGGTCTGATGCCAGCTATTGTTATCCAACCAGCAAACCACCCATTGTACAAGTCATGTCAGTTTTTCACTTCCCGGCCACAGGGTCCATACAGCATACAGTGGCCCTCTCTACTGGTATGTCCCAATCTATGTTCATTCTGGTGTTGAAGAGCTTCCTCTCAGCAATGTTGAAACACATTGACAGCTATATCAGGTTCCCCTGACATGCGGATTTAGCCAATGTGAGAGCTGATGTTTATGGTTATGGCCATTAATGGCGTACATGTTGGCTTGGTACCACCACAGGCCACTGAACAAGGCTATCGTAACAGGAAACACTTCCATTCCATCAACATGCAAGTTGTCTGCTTGGCGGATCTCTACATATCACAAGTCTGTGCCCGTTATCCTGGATCAGCCCATGATTCCTTCATAATGTGGAACAACACAATACTCCAGCTGATGTCACAACTGCACCCAGAGAGGGCCTGGCTGGTTGGTAAGTCATGTCTGTCCTGTTTGTGTGTGCAATGTCAGGAGCTACACTTATGAAGTGAGTAACTCATTGTTGCACTTATGTCACACTGCTTAACAGGAGACTCTTTATTTCCAAGCCATCCTTGGTTGTTGACGCCAGTGATGAATCCAACTAAGCCAGGGCAAGTCTGCTTCAATGAGGCCCAGGAAAGAACATGGCGGCCAGTGGAACAGGGGTTTGGGCTCCCAGGGGCCAGATCCACTGTCTGGACCGATTGGTGAAGTCCTCCCCTACTCACCCGGGAAAGTGTGTCAGATCCCTGTGGCATGCTGCAAGCTCCACCACATCGCCATGAGGCGAAATATCCCATACATCCTAGAGGAGGGGGGGCCTGCAGTGCCACCGGATGTGACTCCTGAAATACCAAGTGAGGATGACAGTGGTGAAGAGGAAGGAGTTGACCCGCGGGAAGATCTCATCAACAGCTACTTTGCATGAGTGTAAATATGTCATGTTATGTAATGACTGTGACTGTACAATGAACTGTAGTTGTGAGAATGTGTGGAGTTGAGCATTTTGGAAACAGCTAGTAAGCTGACACTGTGCAATATTCAGCCAAAGGCTGCTTGATGAGATAGCTTTTGACACAGCCACACCTTGATGATGTTTCTTTGTTTGTGTCAGTTTCCCTGCAATGTACTTTGTTTTCCAGTTTTTCGCTATGTGACTTGTGTCTTAGGTATGGTTTCAAGCCTATTCCTCTCGTTTTGTTCTTTGTACAGGTACCTTCACCCTGACATATTCATGTGGGCATTTCAGAGTTGTGACATTGGCAGGTATTTGATGCTGTTCTGACATACAAAGCGAACGTGAAATGTTCCAGGTAATGTAGGTCACAGAGTTTAGATGTATGAGACCGGTACCAAGACAGTTTGCACAGTGTTTGGATGGAGGTGCAGAAGTGGTCATTGCACGTGTTTGGTGTGTTGTGGTGGGACTGATGCATCATGTGTGTCATTATGTGGTCATAAAATATGTAGTCCTAGCTTTCGACAGAGTTATTTTTCCTTCACATTGGCTAACCACTCTTTTTGTATGACATGTGTATAACTGTAGATGTGTTACAGAATTGCAGATTACAGTGCTCGTGTCACAACATTGACATATGCTTGGGCCATACCACCAGATGCATGCTAACTGAATTATGGTGGCCCTATGATCAGGGACTATTGTACTGCCATCTGTCTGTATTTTGGATTATGTGACGTGAGATTACTTTGGTATTGTGTGTGATAAAGCCCAAAGCTGCTAACATCAAAAACTTTATTGTTTGTCTATTCCAAAGGACAATGTCTAGCAAATCCCTTCCTTCTGTGATCCGGGGGTCTGTACCTGTAAATATGTTCATTTACTCAGTATGAGTCACTTATTCTTGGTTTCCAAAAGTCTAGATATATTGACAGCCTATGTGCTGAACACTGTATTAAAATATTTGTCTTTTACGAGACACTTGTACTAAAGTGTTGGTGCATAATGGTTGTAATCCTGAGCTGGACACCGTATACCTGTAACATATCCCTGCTTTCACAAGTAGCTTGTATCTTCATCTTACGGTTCAGATGGTCTCACATCTCTACGAGTGGCTGTATAACTCTCTGGATGTTGTTCTCCCTTTAAGGTGGCAGAAAATGCCCAGGGATCTTGCAAATCTCTATGGTTTATGTCCAATCTCCTGTGTTTAAAGAAAGAATGTAAGCACCTACAAAGGAGATGGAGGATGACTTATGACGCTATCAGTAAAGCAGAACACAGAAATTCCTTTAGGTGCTATCATGCAGAGATCAAAACAGCCCAAGCTGTTTTTTATTCTTTCAAAAGTTGCTAATTCCTTCAGTTCCCCAAAGGAAATTTTTAAGATTCTCAGACACATTCTTGAATCTGCAGCTGTCTGTCCCTCCTCCACGGCCTCAGTAGAAAATAGCAATTAACTTGCCTTGTTCTTTCACAATAAGGTCATGGACATTTACTCCTTCTTCTCTAACACTTCTAGACGGTCAGATTCTTGTGCGAGCGATCCTTCTGGCGATCTTTTATTTCATGGCCTTTCCCAAGCTTACTGTAGATGCAGTCAATGACCTTATAACCACTGTAAAATCAGGTTTGCCCTTGGATCCCACTTCGCAAAGAATCTGATGTCATTGCTCCTGTATTGACAGAGTTATTTAACCTTGCCTTATCTTGTGGGCATGTTCCCTGTCAATGGAAACATGCAATTCTTAAACCACTTCTAAAGAAACTCAACCTCAATCCTGCCACTTTAAACAATTATAAGCCCATATCTTTGCTGCCAGGGTTCTCTAAGTTGCTAGAAAAATATGTCAACAAGCACCTCTCTGGTTTCCTTGATTCAAATGCGCTGTTGCAACCCACTTATATGGGCTTTTGTCCTCTCCATAGTACCAAAACTGCTTTATTGGCAGTGGTGGAGGATCTCAGAAGCATCTTAGATTAGGGCAGACCTGCATCTTTAATTTTACTGGATCTTAGTGCTGCATTCGATACTGTAGAGCATTCTATCCTCTTGCAGAGGATTGCTAACATCGGTACCGGGGGAACGCCTTGGACTGGCTCTCTTCTTTAATGCAGGACTGGTCCTTTCAGGTCCAGGATCAGTCTTTACGCTCAGCAAGCCTACCGTCTTGCTGTGGAGTGCTCCTACTTTATTCAATCTTTATCTTCGCCCTCTGGCAGACATTGTTCAGGCCCATTCGCTATCACTGATATCATATGCAGGCAATACACAGCTGTTTCGATTACCCCCTCATCAGAACCCTAGAATCCTCCCTCTGACTTCTTGTCTCCATGAAGTTGCTAGATGGATGGCAGGTTGTAAGCTCAAACTCAATGAATAAAAAACTGAGGTTATGCTGTTGGGCAATCCTGACTTGATCCCCTCCTTAGGCAGTCTCAGCTACCTTGCTAGTCCTAAGAATCCACTAAAAAGCCTTGGATTCTGGCTTGACTTTGGCCTCACTATGAACTCGCAAGCAAAAAGAAAATATCGCAGCTAGCTGATATGACATTTTGAAACTGTTGTGAAAGGTCATTTACCTACTCTCTTTCATCATTAGATGAATGGCCATTCTGGCCCTTGTCTTAGCCCACCTTGATTATGGGAAAGACTTGTTTCTAGGCTCTCCTGGCTATGTTATACAGAGGTTGCAGATAGTGCAGAACGCGGCCGCTTGCCTCCTGATGAATGTTCCTAAACATGCCTCAGCCTCTAAGTTCTTGAGGGGCTTGCACCGGCTTTGGGTGGAATGCCAAGTGAAGTTCAAGGCCATGTTTGTATTGTGGGCCTCTATCTGTTCCCGCATGTCTCTATGCATGTCCCTCTGTAGCTATTTGATTTTCCGGCGATCTGTCAACACCTGGCCCATCACACATTGGGACTCCTGATAGACTCCTGATAGAGTCATGTGGCTGATGGTGTCCTGGCCAATAGCAGCCCCAGTGGTCTCACCCCACTGGCCGATAGTAGCCCTCCCATACACCCTATCCCCAAGGGCCTGTGCCCTTTCCACAGGGTTCCCCTTCCTACTTGTTCCTAGATCCTCATTGTCAGGAGTGTTGTGCTGCAACTCAGGATCTAGGACTTGGGGGCACAAGATGGTACACACTATGCTAGGAACACAGGTTGGCGGGCAAATGGTTGCCTGTAATGTTGAGGCTACCAGGTTGGGAGGTGAAGTTGTGGGCACAGTGAGACTCACTGTTGCCGTATGACCAGGTTTCCTAGATGAGCCAGAACCATCCTCCATGTCCAGACCTCAATGTGTCATCACTGAGGGCTTTATCCAGGGGGGTAGTGGCAGTCTGTGGACTCAGTGTGCCCAGTGGCAGCTTCACCTGTTGATGTTAAACGTACATTGTTACTGGTTGTATTGTGACATATCTCTCCAACGCTTTATATTTATGGCGAGCAGAGACCCTGTACAAGGTTAAGTTGCAGTTAACCCTACTGTGCCAAGTTACCATGGTATTGGACGTATTGACATGACATGTGTGAAGCTTGCCTATTCATTTTGACTAAAGCAGCTGCTGAAGTGTGCAGATCATTCGCACTTGGGAGGTTGGCGTGAAAATGCCATCTTGCCACCAGTGCAGGCAAAACAGTGGCTAGGCAATATCTGGCTTTGCCCATTTTGAGGCCTGGTTGAGTGTGACACATGCAAACCCAGGACTTTGTGGAATATGTGACTAAAGTCATCATCTGCACAGTGCAGTGTGAATGTGCCTGTTGCCAATACCAATTTGGTGAGGCACCTTTAAGCCTTATGAATACTTGTTATTCACACTGGGAAGGGTGTCATTTCGGTCCTCAAATATTTCATCTTGGGTTAGCAAGTCAAGATGTAGCCATTTTGACCGAAACGTCTCAGATTTGGGCATGATCTGTGTCACTCCCAGGTTAGTATACTTAATTTGAGAGTTGACAAACAATGGCATTTGCATAATTGCCCAATATGCTGATGGTTGGAGTAAGAGTAATAGGGCCTCCTGGGAGTTGCAGTCAGGTCAGTCCCACTACTTCCCAAAACTTAGAAAATGTTATCCTCCCAGGTGACTGCACTTCAATTGAACGTTAAGGAACAAGGGTATTTAGGCACGTTAACACTGGTCTAGTGTTTATAGTAACAGACACCGGGCCTGCTGAGAGTTGCAATCAGGTCAGTCCCTCTACTTCACACACTTGACAAACTGCATCCTCCAAGATGAGTATACTTTAAATGAGAGTTGAGGAACAGGGTTACGTGAACAATTAAATACTGGGCTGGTGGTTGGAATTACATAAGCAGAGCCTCCTGGACTTAGCAGTCATGTCACTCCCTGTACTACACACACTTTACAAATGTTGTCCTCTCAGGTGAGAACAGTTCAATTGAGAGGCAAAATAAGGGATCTTTAGACAAGTGACCACTGGGCTAGTGGTTGGAATTACAGAAACAGCCGCCTGGGAGTTACAGTCAGGTCACTCCCTCTACTACGCACTCTTGACAAATGGTATCCTTCCAGGTGAGTACACTTCAATAGAGAATTAAGGCACAGGGGTCTTTGGCCAAGAGGACACTGGGCTTGTGTTTGGAGTTACAGACACAAGGCCTCCTGGAAGTTGCAGTCGTGTCACACTCTCCACTACACACACTATACACATGGTATCCTCCCAGATGAGAACACTTCAATGAGAGTTGGGGAACAGGGGCATTTGGACAATTAAGCACTGGGCTGATGGCTGGAATTACAGAAACAGAGCCTCCTGACCTTAGCAGTCATGTTACTCCCTGTACTACACACACTATACAAATGTTACCCTCCCAGGTGAGAATAGTCAAATTGAGAGATGACAAAAAGGCTCTTTAGACAAGAGACCACTGGGCTGGTGGTTGGAATGACAGAAACAGAGCCTCCTGGGAGTTGTAGTCAGGTCACTCGGTCTACTATGCACACTTGACAAATGGTATCCTTCAAGATGAGTATACTTCAATAGAGAGTGAAAACACAGGGGTCTTTGGCCAGGAGAACACTGGGCTGGTGTTTGGAGTTACAGACACAAGGCCTCATGGGAGTTGCAGTTATGTCACACTCTCTACTACACACACTACACACATGGTATCATCCCTTATGAGTACACTTCAATTGAGAGTTGGGGAGCAGGGGTATTTAGACAATTGAACACTAGGCTGGTGGTTGGAGTGAGACAAACAGTGCCTCCTGGGAGCTGCAGTCAAGTCGCTCACTCAACTACGCACACTATACAAATGGTGTTCCTGCAGGTGAGTACACTTCAAGTGACAGTTCACAAACAGGCGTATTTAGTCAAATACTGTGCTGGTGTTTGGAGTTACAGAAACAGTGCCTCCTGGGAGTTGCAGTCATGTCACACTCTGTACTACACACCATACACATGGTATCCTCCTAGGCGAGTACCTTCAATTGAGTGTTGATTAACAGGAGAATTTAGACTATTAAACACTGGGCTAGTGGTTTAAACTACAGAAACAGAGCCTCCTGACCTTAGCAGTCATGTCACTGCCTGTACTACACACACCATACAAATGTTGTCCTCCCAGGTGAGAATAGTTCAATTGAGAGATAACAAAAAGGGTCTTTAGACAAGTGACTACTGGGCTGGTGGTTGGAATGATAGAAACAGAGCCTATTGGGGGTTGTAGTCAGGTCATTCCCTCTATGACACACACTTTACAAATGGTGTCCTCTCAGGTGAATGGACAAAAAAGTGTAAAGGGTGTTCTATTGGATGGTGATAAAAATATGGTAAAAATGTGAAAAAGGTGGTCAGTGTTCTTCGTTGTGCAGTGTAAATGCAAAGAATTGTGGTCTGTGAAGGGGTGTGTTTTATTTATAGGGTCCTTTGCAGGTGTGTTCACTGTGACAATGTGTGTCAGCTGTGCTGTTTTTTAATTCATCCAATGAGCAGTTGTCTGTTACTTTACTGACAGTGAACTGCCGTGGTTTAGACTGCCATTGGCAGACCAGCGTGAAGGGACCGCCACAGCAACTGTGTGTAATATGCTCAGTGGTTGGTCATGGTGCTGATGGTGCTCAAGGTCGGATGGACTATTTGCAGGCTGCCGCACCTCTGGCAGTCTGCCCTTTTTGCTTGGTGGTTAGCGGTCCTGCTTGTGCAACTCATAATAGGGCGGTCTATAAGATCGCCAGCATGGCGGCCTTTTCAGTACTGCCAACATGGTGGTCCGACAACAAACTCGTAATGAGGCCCTTAGGTTTTTAATGCACACAGAGGGAACCCCCACCCGAGCAAAATAGCATTTTTTTAAATATTTTTTTTGCCGAAAATTCACTGTATTTGTGAATTCCCAGCAAAAAAATGAAAAAGAAAATTAGATCCTGTGCTTGTTTTTTTTATAGGCTCCCGGGTGGGCCAGGTTTGGGGGCTTTAAAAGTTTTTTTGCAGGGGGATTCTGACCCCCCACAGCCCCACGGACCACCACACCACCTCCCCGGAGCGTTCATTATTTTATCTGCAGGGGGTGGCCCCCCCCACTGCCATAAGGGACTGCCACCTCCCCAGGGCTATCATTATAATAAATGTGGAGGGGACGTGGTCCCCCGCACCCCAAGGACTACCACCCCCAAGGGCAAAGCTTTAAAAAAGTGAAGGGGGCCTTGCTTTGAATATATGTGGGGGTCCCACAATTTACTCGTACAAAATCATAGAAATACAGCAGTTATGGTTAGAGTTCTTTCAAGTAACTAAAACTCATGCCTTAAGGTAACTATAACTTGGGTCTTCGCCATGCGCAGCTAATTACTCAACATATTACATCATTGATGACATATTCTATGCCATCTTTTAAATTCTCACTGAAACATTTGCAATACAATTATTGATGAGAAAACTGTGCAAAGGCGCAAGTTATAGTCAATTTTAACACTTTCTTTGGTTCCAATCCGACATTCCTTTATTCATCTCAGGCAAACATATTGAGCATATCTCTGGCAAAGAGCCCTCTCGAGGGGCCTGTCAGGCATTGCAGTGCCGGCCTGATAAGGAGCATGGCCCAATGATGAAGCATGTCACCGGATGGTGAGTGAGGGTCCTTGTTCCTAGTACATAGTGCTTGCAGAGGCCTAACAACTCCTGCCCGAGTTGGTAGTAAGGAGCTCCTTTTCTTGGAACTGTGCATTCTTTTGGTTCTTATATGCCATTTTAAAGTTACAATGTCAGACTGTGCAACATCAGTATATATTGTATTCAGTCAAAAGGACAGCTTTAATTAATGATTACATCCATGCAAAGTAGGCCAAATTAGTATGTCTGAAATCAACCTAGAAAACCACAAAATTAATAAAATAATAAATATTGGAGCTACTTAAAGAGACTGGACTGCCTATAATACCTTATTATATCCTCTAGAGTAAACATATTGCTGCTGATCTGGCAGTCATATTCAATAATCCCATAATGGCTAAGTGACCATACACTAATTAGATGCTGCCTGCTAATGTTTTAAGATAATGGCTGTAGTCTAGCACATATTAATCAATTTCCCTGTCTGTCATTCCTTATATCGGTCTCACATCATATGCAAGGATACAACACAATGTCGCTTAAATGAGCATTCATGCCCGAGTGGGCTGAGACAGGAAGCACTCTTAAATACTAACTTTTACTGCAGAACCATGAGTGGGCTCCTGCTGATCATAAGTATCTTGAGTGCAAACTCCATGCACAAACTAGTTTTGAAAGAAAAAATAAACATAAGGTTGGAAAAAACCAATAAAATGGTACTGTAATCAGATAAATGTAAGAGAAACATCAAATCTACAGGAGACCCTAAATCAAGCTCATGTGAGCCAACAAGCTACTGCATGTCAGCAGTTTTCTATGAAGACTTCACCAAGAACATGATAATTGATAACATATAATGTGTTGTTTCCTTAGAAGCCCAAAAGCATCTTCACATAATAGGAAGTCCTGCAACTTTACATTGATTCATATCCAATATTGCAAATCCAAGGGACACCACATTAGGATTCTTATCAGACTGAAATTGTAAATCGAAAAGGGTACAGTACTGTCCTTGTGGGATCACAGAAGTCCAATGGATTAATCACAGTCTCAACCCCAACAGGATGTTCTAGATCAGTGGTTCCCAACCTGTGGTCTGGGGACCCCTGGGCGTCTGTGAAGCTTCCCTAAGTGTTCCATCACTGCTTAGAAAACCAACTAATATTAACAGATTAATAAAAGTATATATGGATAAAGTGGATAAATGTACAATTGATTATTTTGGAAGGTGCTGTATATGTCAAGGAATTTAAAATTGGAGGCTAAAAAATTAATATCCTCAGATTGATTAGTGGGAGCAATGCAGGTGCATCAAACAGAATATAGTAAGGACAAGGTGTGGCTTCAATTGAATTTAAAAAAGCTCCAACCTTCCTATTTAAATTAATTTCATTTTATTTTATTTGTTTTTAAATTAAATTAAATATTTTATCATTTGCTTATGTGTTCAATAGAATGCTTATTTCTGTATTTTTGGTGTATTGTTTTGCGGTTTAAATCATCAGCTCCAGTCTCCACTACCGGCTGGGTCTCCAGCTACCAGTAATGACTCAGTGGGGATCCCCGGATGCCAATAATGATTCAGTGGTTGTCCCCGGTTCCAGTAATGATAAAGTGGGGGCCACAGAAGGCAAAAGTTTGGGAACCACTGTTTTAGATCATAACTTCCTTTCCATAAATTTGGAGACCTGGAAGAGAGACAAAAAGGAGAATGGACAAAGGTGAAGAATGAAAAAATAGTGTGTAGAAAAACAGCAAATCAAAATTCTATTGTGAACATTATCTACAAATAAAAGAGAAGACATAAAAAAATAAACTAAAGCAGTGGTTTCCAACCTGTGGTCTGGGGACCTCTGGGGGTCCACAAAGCCTCCTCAGGGGGTCCGTGACTGCTTTGAAAATTCAGTAATATTAACAGATTAGGTCCCCAGGATTCAGTACTGACTCAGTGGGGGGGGGGTCCCCGGATTCCAATATGGATCAGTGGGGTCCTCAGGTTCCAGTATTGATAAAGGGGTCCTCAGAAGTTAAACGTTTGGGAACCACTGGACTAAGGGATTATGTGCAGTTGTCAAAAGAGGAGTATCAGGTGGAAGATGGGGCAAGAAAGGAGCATCAGATGAGCTCTCAAATTCTGAATTCTATAATTTTCCTCATAACAATAAACTATACAAATAACAACGTGTATATATAAATAATGTTACCCTGGAGATTGTTTCCAATTGAATGTGATAAATAATGCAAATTCTGCATTTTCCCTTTTAAAGGTGGAATAATATCAGTGGCATAGAAAGTGTATCATGGGCCATAGTGCAAAAAGGATATTGGCACTAATATCTGAAAGACTGCAATAATCATGTTTCGGTGGGCCCCTCGGGCTATTATGCACTAGTAACACTGTACCTGATGCACCAACAGAAGCTATGCCCTGAATCCAACTGTTGATACATTTTGACAATTCATAATTCCGTGTTTGCACAGGAGTCAGAATTTTACTAGGCACTCGTAAACAAAGCCACTGTCAACATCAACAGTCTCATGTTTGCTTGCTCTTCTATAGATGAACTTTAGTACAGGTTATATCGTGCCCATGTAAATGCACAATTGAACAAAACCACTCTGCCTCCCACATCCGTTCCTAACAACATCTCCTATACCTTCAAATGCCTAGCTGGAATGGTGCCCTCTGACCTCCAGGGCACTGAAACCTGCATTGTCCCATGGTCATCATCTCAAAAATGAAAAATCGAACTGCTGTTTCGTTACATCCACCTGATCTGTTTGATGATTGGCTGTGCAATCTAAAATAACTAAGGCCCATATTTATACTTTTTGACGCAAACCAGCACCGGCGCTGGTTTGCATCAAAAAATGTACCGCTGGCTAACGCCATTCCTGCGCACCATGCGGGCGCCTTATTTAAGGACTGACGTTAGCCGGCGCTGCGGACTGGTCAGAATAAAAATAAATGACTCAAACCAGGCAGCGCTGGCGTAGGGGAAAATGGGGATTGTGCGTCAAAAAATGGTGCAAGTCAGGTTTGAGTAAAAAATCATGGCTCAAACCAGACTTGCACCATTTTCTGACGCACAGCCCCCATTTAAATGACTCCTGTCTTAGCAAAGACAGAAGTCATGCCCCATTGTCCAATGGCCATGCCCAGGGGACTTCTGTCCCCTGGGCATGGTCATTGGGCACAGTGGCATGTAGGGGGGCCCAAATTAGGCCCCCCTATGCCACTTTAAAAAAAAAAAAAAAATACTTACCTCAACTTACCTGTAATTACCTGGGATGTGTCCCCCAATCCATGGGAGTCCTCCTGGGGTGGGCGAGGGTGGCAGGGGGTGTCCCTGGGGGCAGGGAAGGGCACCTCTGGACTGCTTCCATGGTCAGAGACCATTAACGCCCGCCCTCAAACAGGCGTTAAAAAACGACGCACATCAGGCTGTGCGCTGTTTTTTAAGGCCCGTCCCCTCCTGTGCGTCAAAATGACGCGGGCTTATAAATAAGGCGCATATGCCTTAAAGTCATATTTGGGACGGGAACGCCTACCTTGCATGTCATTAACGCAAGGCGGTTTCCCGCATCCAAAAAATGACGCACACAGAGGTTTTTTGACATCCGCGGGGTCGGGCGTCATAGTTTAAATATGGGGCAAGGTTTACACCGAATGTGCGTCAAACGTTTTGACGCACATTCAACGCAAAACTCAAAATAAATATGCCCCTAGATGTGCTGACACCATAAATAAAGCCAATCGATGCTCATTTTGCGCCCTTAAAACTGATAAATACAAATATCAGCAGGATGTTTGCTCATTGAACCATATTTGCACTACTGACTAAGGGCCTGATTTAGAGTTTGGCGGATGGTGTTACTCATCACAAATGTGACGGATATTCCGTCTGCCGTAGTACGATCCTATTATATCCTATGGGAATCGTAATACAGCGGATGGATATACATCACAGTAACCCATAGGCCAAACTCTAAATCAGGCCCTAAATGTTGCTGGGCTACAAAAAGTCAAGAAGGACAGATTTACAAAAGTTTTGAACAGTGACAAATAAATTGCCCTAGCAGTATGACCCAAACATTTGGCTCATGTTCTCACTTTTTAGGACTGTACAAGGAAATCTTAGAATAGTGTGTTTCAAAGTCCATTTTCACTCTAAATGCCTAGGTACTTCTGCATATGAAAATGTAACAAATGTAAATTTCCACAGGCGGAAATGTGCTACAGTGCTATTTCACCTGGCAACTATTAGTTCTTAATTTTTCGCCACAGCAAAAATAATTTTCCTCTTGGAGAACCCCTTTCCCCTGCAGGCCTATAATCGTTCTAGTTCTTCCATCCCTAATCCACCGTGCTAATGCATTCACAACTGATCTTGACAGAACTTAATTTACAACTGTTTTCGTGACAAGAAGCCATCTCCATTTTGTTTGTAAATACAAGGGCCATTGGAAGTATGTGATTTTGCTGTTGCCGTTTTGTTCCGAATAATTATGGATTTGCAACAGCTGCTACATGATTCATCATCTGTTGCATAATCTGCAGATTTTCACAGAAATAATTTGTTGCTAGCTCAAAAGGATCAAAAGTTACCTAAATGTGCCAACTTGATGCTGCACAGTAGAAAGTCCTCCACAAAGGCTGACTGGTCCTCTTCCTGTTGCTGATTGTTGCATTGGGTGTCAGACTGGTACTAATGTGGTGAAGCCTTAGCCCAGATAGTGATAACATGACTAATAATTACACAATTGTGAGCTAATACTATCACAAAATGTGGCACATTATGCTGCATATTTTCCCTCTTTCTGCATAATTTAGTAAAGCCTGTCGCATAATTGGATTTTGCGCTCTGGTATCTTGTGTTTTTGGTGCAGTTAAGTTCTACATAGGCTCGACAATACTTTGAAGAAATTGGGCACCTACTGCTCATTTTGTAGATGTGTAACAGATGAAGGTGAAAAACAGTAGTAAAACACATAACGATGTGTGCTCTGGAGTTATAATTAATCTACGGTAAATAATGTGAATCAATAATAATAAAGAGCACAATATCACCTAAATGTTGCCAGAGGGCGGATATAAAACATTTCCTGAGAATAAAACACCACTGATCTTCACTTTCATGATGGCGACAAATAAAACACGTTCAGTTACCAACAGCAAACTTTATCTTTAATGCACCCATCAGTTAAACTTTTAAAATACTGATGCGTGAGGCGGGGCTTGATGCCAATGAACATGGTGGCATCTCTTCCCCGCTCCAGCAGTGCAGCCCTGCCAAGTACCACGCATCGGGGGTCAGACTAACGCATTTTAGTGACTCTGTCCGTATCACCGCACTAAAATGCATTAGTCATGCACCCAGAGCTTCTTGCCTCTCTGTGGCAATCAGTGAGGCGCTCTGTTTCATAGGCTGTACCTGTCAAGGCAATTAACATCTAGATAGCATGCTGGCTGGGCCTGGGGGAACTTACTCGTTGCTATAGTGACCCGGGGACGGCAGTCCATGTCTTAGACTTCTAGTTGGAAACATTGATTTCGCCTCTGCACGCCCAAAACAGTGTCACACGATGAGGCACTTGATCATCGGCTGCCTTGGAGTTTAAGAGGCAGAGAGAAGTGTCATGGCCCAAGCAACAGCACCTGTGATTGCTTTCTTTGTACCTACCAGACACGCCCAGACAAGTGGCACTCAGCTTGCGTGGACACCAGGATTGTTAGGAGCATATTAATGAGCCCCTAACGACACCAGAGCGTCACTTTTAGTGACTCATCGGTGGCCCAATGCCCTGCGCCATATTTACAAGGCGGAGTTAAGCCACTTTTTGTGGCTTAACGCCATCTTGTAAATACGGCCCTTCACACACAGCCCTTTGCGTAGAAGAGGCATGCAATGGGTGTTGCTGTGGGTGTGCCACAGCAACACCCACTGCATTTTGACGCTACCTCAGATTTACGAGATTTCGTAAAACTGAGGCAGCACCAAAATCTAATGCCACCCCAGGGGTGGATTAGCAAGGCACAACGAGTAGGAATACTTTTATTCCTCCTTGTTTTTGCTTTCTCTATGCATGCTGCATTGTGCAGCACGCATAGAAAGAGCAAAATGCCAGACATGATTGTTTATGTGCGGGAAGGTGTCCCTTCCTGCACATAAACAATCATTTCAAAATGATGCTTTGGCACTTCTGTGTGTGCTGCATTCTGCAGCACACATAGAAGTGCTAAATCACGTTTAGTGATTGTTTATGTCCAAGAAGGGACACTTTCTCACACATAAACAATCAAACCTTTCAAAAGCAGACATCCTTGCACGATGGTGCAAGGATGCCTGCATTGGGGCTAGGCAGCTCAATTTAGCGTCAGTGCAGGGGACAACACATTTAATTAAATATGGTGCATCCTTGAGTTGTGAAAATGTCGGAGCGTGGCGCTGCCAATTTTAGCGCAGCATCGCACACAGTCATTTCTTTTAAATATGGGCCTTAGTGTCAGAGTCGCCTGCTGCAGAGAGCGGAGATGGGATTGTGACTGTTTGGGTAAAGGATTTGAAGGGCATGGCAGCACTAGTTCCTGGGAAAGATTGAGGACAGCTAACATGACAGCAGTAACAGTGCTCATCAGAATAACATACGCGATGCGCACTCTCAGCTGTGGATATGGTTCGCAACTGAGCAAAGCTTTGTGTGTAATCTGTGCAGGATTCAAATGTACATGTGTGCAATGAAAGGCCGCTTGTTTAATTACAGTGCAGCCCAATTATTTCACTGGGTGACTCTTTTAAGAAGCAGATGTGCTGATGCTACACGTGGTTCAGATTGCCCAGAAGTAATCTTAGAGTAAATCTGCCACTTGACAAAAGCACCCCCTACACCTGCTGCCAGGGACTAATTTTCTTCCAGTCTTGGTGCCTGCATGGTTGATTGAAAAACTGCTGTCCTTTTTCACACCTCTCTGTTTGCTCAGAACCATTGCGGTGGAGCCTACAAACAGAAGCACACATAAGGCATGTTCACAGGGCCCAGAATTCTGCAGGATGAGGGCTGTTGTGGGAAATGGGCTCTCTGGGTGCTGTCATTTCCACATATGCACATAATTCCCACACTTGTCTCACTCCAGTACCTTCTTAATAAACCCATGGTTACCCAGTAACCATCCCTAAAAACAACCAACAATGCACAATTCTTTTGTGGAATATAAACTTGGCCATTTTCATTTATTACAGAAAACATGCACGATTGCCCATAAACATTATTGTTCATTATTATAGTGAGGCATCAAATTCTGTCACATAACACTCATTCTATCACTGATATCATAAATCAAAATTCTTTGTCACATCATCATAAATCTATCACTTGTATCATAAGTCATAAGGTCATAAATCAAGAGTAATTGTGATTGATCAGCCTTTGAGTCCTGGCCTCTGCTTGTCATGTCTCTCTGACACTTTCTTCTCTAGACAATCCTACATGTCGCCTTGGAGGGGGCTTACTCCATACTGTTCATTTTACCATGTTTTTCTGAGGGGGTAGCCTCTTGTTTTTGGATTAGGCCCAACTCGCTACCTCGCGTGTCTCTGTGCCCTGCCATCCGTCCCAGCGGGTCTGGGCTGTGAGTGCCGTGTTCCGCTTACTCTCCTTTGCCGGCCCCTTTTCACCCTGCCGTAAGGCATCCTCAGGTGAGTGGCCTTTCGTTAGCACACCGCCTTAGTAGGTGTGCTTAACTTCAGCATTGGTAAAACCTCCTTTAAAAACTCCTGCCCCTTATCTGTCCTGCATCGCAACTAAATGCTGTAGTTCCAGAGTGGGAGGGTGGGTTTCTTGATCTTTCCTTTGTCGCGTGCAGTCCCCGGACGCCGTATTGTCCATTGGAGGAAACAGCATGCTTTTTAAACCCCCCCTTAGTCGCCCCCAAACCCTGAGGGTGTCCCCCGCTTCCCCATTAGGGGGTTTAAACAATTCAGTATCCCCATTGGCCCCTTGTGCTTCGAGCCTTCCCACCTTGGCGCCTGGGTGGGTCGCCAACAGATGGGGGTGCTACCAGTCCCCAAAACCGGTCCTTTCGGTTCCAAGGCAGCCGTAACGGAGCCGGCCCTCTATGCTCCCTTTGGGGGCGGCCTTTGCCATAACTCCCACATTTGTCTCACCCCAGTACCTTCTTAATGAACCTATGGTTACCCAGTAACCATCCCTAAAAGCAACCAACAATACACAATTTTTTGTGGAATATAAACATGGCCGCTTTTATTTATTACAGAAAACATGTGCGATTGCCTATAGACATTATTATTCATTATTATAGCGAGGCATCAATTTCTGTCAAATGGCCCTCAATCAATTACTGATATCATAAATCAATTTTCTTTGTCACATCATCATAAATCTATCACTGGTATCATAAGTCAAAGTCATAAGGTCATAAATCAAGAGTAATTGTGATTGATCGGCCTTTGAGTCCTGGCCTCAGCTTGTCATGTCTCGCTGACACTTTCTTCTCTAAGCAAGCCTACATGTCGCCTTGGAGAGGGCTCTCTCCATGCTGTTCGTTTTACCATGTTTTTCTGAGGGGGTAGCCTCTTATTTTTTAATTAGGCCCAACACTCTACCTTCCGCGTCTCTGTGCCCTGGGCTGCGAGTGCTGTGCTCCACTTACTCCTCTTTACCGGTCCCTTTTCACCCTGCTGTAAGGCATCCCCAGGTGAGTGGCCTTTTGTTATCACGCTGCCTTAATAGGTGTGTGTAGCCGGTTGTCGTTCAACCCAGCTCAGGACGCCTCCAATTGGCGCTGGCCGCGTGGCGTCCACGGAGAAGAAGTCGGCTTGCCCCGTTGCCTAGACGACGCCGACGCCGGAACCACCCTCGAGAACCCGGATATCCGGGTTCCCTCTGGAACAAAAAGAGAGGACGGACAGCAAGGAGCGGTTGAGGAGAAGGACGCGGAGGAACCAGGAAGGGAGGAGAACGGCGGAAATACCGAAGACCAGGAGAAGAAAGCGGATGACGACCAGAGGAACGGGAACAGCGTGGTTCCCAGAGAAGCAGCCGATTAAGGAAGAAAGGGAAGGAACGGAGACACGCCTACAGACCGCCACGCCCCAGGAGGGACGTGGCTGACGAAGGTGCGGTCCTTTTTAAAGGACAGCCTTAGTGTAAACCGGGAGAGTTGCGGCAGGAGGGGAGAAGGGAGGGACGGTACAGGAGGAGGGAGGAGAGCGGCTTGGAGGAAACAGGGAGGTGACGAGGAGGAGCAAGGAAAGGGGCTTTAAACATACGACTTCATTTTTTTTACGATAGTACCCTAAAAGGCACTTAAATCAAAGTTCTTCTTCATGGTGAAGCACAAAGAGGTGACCTTACACACTCTCGCTCATATCATACCACATACGCACCCGGGAGCTATCCCTTTCTCTCTCTCTCTCCCTCTCTCCCTCTCTCTCTCTCTCTCTCTCTCTCTCTCTCTCTCTATTTTTCCCTCCTATCTAACCCTGCTAAGATCTGGTAAACTATATGACCCTGACTTACCTTCAATTTCGTTCCTTTTCCGGTGCGTATGGGAGAACGGCAGAACATCTTCGCCGGTCAAGAGGGAAGCTGGGAGGAAAAGAAAGGAGAGACATTTTATGGGACAAAATACACCACCCCTACACTGTTGACAAAGTCAAAGACTATAACAAAGTATAAATAAATTCACGCTATCACCCACTCGAGCCTCAGAGTCCTTATTATCACCTGGCCCACTGTTACAATGGTGTCAGAAGTGGGATTTTGAAAGGTGATAAAAGGATACACGAAACAAGGCAACATGGGGGCGAAACCCACACTGGAGGACATGATACAGCAACTAGCTGAAGGACAAAGACACCTTCAGCTAGTATGGGAGGCACATCAGAGAGAGGCGAAGGAAGACCGGGAAGCCTTACAGAGTGTACTAAAGAGCCAAGCCACCATCATGGCCATCAACCAATTAGTGCACGAGAAGGCTCTCCAAAAGCTTACGGATACCATAGCAGCTAGTAAGGTGCACCCCAATGTACCTAGCTCTGTGCTGCAGAAATTCCAAGACGGTGAGGATCCTGACGCGTTCTTCACTAACTTTGAACGAGTGGCCTCCTCTGCCCAATGGCCAGAAGAGCGTTGGGGCCAGTATATTGCACTGCTTTTAACCGGTATCCTACAAATGGCATATAAAGCCGCCAACCCGGGTGGTATCACACCCTACAAAGAGATCAAACAAAGTATATTAGAGCGAGTAGGCCATGACTCGAGTATTATCGCCTACGATTTCGGAAGATCAAGTGGGGACAGACCGAGGCTCCTCAGACCTTTTATTTTAAAGTCAAATACCTCGGCTTGAAGTGGCTGGGACCTCTAGGAACTGAGAGGGAGAATATCATAAAGGCAGTAATATTGGAACAATATTTGGAATCTCTTCCCTCATCCACTCGGAGTTGGATAAGACAGCACCCAAATGTGAACACAGATATGGCTGGGGACTTAGCTTGTACCTACCATAGATCGGTCGACTTCAAGAACCCTAGCCCTAAGATAGCACCAAAACCGACTGTTGTCCCTTTCAGGAACTTTTCTCGGAAACCCCCAGAAGAGACAGGGCCTCCCCGAATTGGAGAATACCTACCTATGCAGCAACCACAGTGTTACAGCTGTGGTGAGTGGGGCCACATAGCGAGATTGTGCCCTAGAAAAGGGGAAAGAACGGAACCCGCGGAAATCGGGGTCACTAGAGGGAGGGTCTTGTGTACCGGTGGGGGTAATCCCAAGTACAAACAAGCATTTAAAGTAAATGGAAAGGTACTCCTAGCTCTCATAGATTCAGGATGCAGCCAATCGGTGGTGCGAGCAGATATACTAAAACCCTCAGACCAAAATACCAATCAATGGGTATCAATCTGTTGCATACACGGGACAAAAATAACTACCCATTGGCACTTGTGCACATAGAGTGGGAAGAGAACCAGGATCTCCTACCGGTTGGGGTTATGGACCGATTAGTGGAGGAGTGTATTCTGGGAACGGACTATATACGGTTCCCTGAGCTTTTAGACAGGGTAAAATCCCGAACCCTGCCCGCAGACTGGTGGACAGAAGCACCATTTCATGATAGTCACATCAAAAATAAACCATGTCGCACCAGACTGACTAGACGAGAAAAGAGACAAGCAAAACAGAAATATCAGGCCACTGGACAAGGAACGGTCGTAGAGAGAGTGGTGGCCAATACTACCGTCCCTTCCCCGTCGTTTCAAGCGAGTCAGCGAGAGGACCCGACATTATGTCATGCTTGGAGGACAGCAAAATCTGAGTCCACTAATGAGGTGGGTCCCTACTTTCTTATCCAAAATAATCTCCTTTATAGGGTCGTAGAGTTTAACAACATTGAGAAAAGACAACTAGTGGTACCAGAACCATATCGCTTACAGGTCCTTTTTTTGGCACACAACCAACCAGGCGGGGAACATTATGGTAGGGAAAAGACCGGGAAATACCTATTGAGAAGATTTTATTGGACCAGGGTCTATGCTCAACTCAGACAATACTGTGCGAAATGCTCTCGGTGTCAACTGATAGATCCGGGACCCCCCAGGAAAGCGCCACTTCAACCCCTTCCTATCATTGAGGTTCCCTTCTCCCAGATCGGTATGGACCTGGTAGGTCCCCTTTTGCCCTCCACAAAGGGATACACATATATATTAGTGTTAGTTGATTATGCTACGAGGTATCCCAAAGCAATACCCCTTTCTAGCAAGACCTCTAAAATGGTGGCCCAAGCCATGATCACTTTCTTTTCTAGGGTTGGATTTCCTCAGGAAATCCTTACTGACCAGGGAACGCCCTTTATGTCCTCACTGATGAATAATATCTGTAAGATCCTTGGGATCAAGCAACTAAAAACCTCGGTTTATCACCCCCAGACGGATGGATTAGTCGAACGCTATAACCGTACTATAAAGACACTACTACGGAAAACAGTCTCTGAATCGGGACGGGATTGGGATCAAAAGCTCCCCCTAGTCCTATATGCCATAAGGACACACGAGCAGGCTTCAACAGGACACAGCCCCTTTGAACTGGTCTTCGGGAGACAACCCCGCAGTCTATTAGACATGGCAGCGGAATTGTGGGAAGAAGAGGGCGGGGAGGAAAGGCCTCTGTTAGAATATATACACAAATTGAAAACTCACCTACAGTCCATGTGGGAAGATGTCCGTAAACACTTAGAAAAAGCTCAAACTAACCAAAAGAGATATTATGATCAAGGAACGAAAACCCAGTCTTTTCAACCGAATGATAGAGTCCTGATATTAAGGCCCTGCTCCGATAACAAACTCTTAGCCAGGTGGCAGGGTCCATACACTATCTTAAAAATCATATCCCCAGTTACTTACCTGATAGAACTGTCCCAACACCCCAAAAGAACACAGATATACAACGTCAACCTGTTAAAAAAATGGGAAGAACCTACTGGGACCCCAACACCATTGGCTACTGGTTTCTTAGTAACCCCTGAAAAACCCCTAGGCATAGAATTATATCCTACAAAACCAGAGGAGATAGTGGAAACTCCCCATATCAATATCGATCTTACAGAGGGTCAGAAGACCCAGCTTGAGGGATTATTACAAACTCATCAACAGTTCTTCTCAGGAAGTCCAGGAAAAACCTATTTAATCCAGCATCACGTAAGAACCCCTGAGGGAAAAATAATAAGATTACGACCCTACTGTATCCCTGAGGCCCGTAGACACTTAATTGAAGGAGAAGTACAAAAGATGCTGAAACTAAACGTTATAGAACCTTCAACGAGCCCGTGGTGCTCCCCAGTGGTCATAGTGCCAAAACCTGACGGGTCCATCCGTTTTTGTATTGACTTCCGCCGACTGAATGAAATATCCCTATTTGACACATATCCCATACCCTGAGTTGACGACTTACTAGAGAAATTGGGGAAAGCTCGTTATATATCAACCCTAGACCTAACAAAGGGATATTGGCAAACACCACTTGCGCCAGCTGATAAAGAAAAAACAGCATTTTCCACCCAGTCAGGGATGTACCACTTTACAGTTCTCCCTTTCGGTCTACACGGGGCTCCAGCCACGTTCCAAAGATTAATGGACCACCTTTTAAAACCGTTCCAATCTTTCGCCGCCGCATATTTAGACGATATTGTAGTATTCAGCAATACATGGGATGACCATCTAAAACACCTCCATGTAATCTTCCACACCTTGTATCCGGCCGGTCTCACAGCCAATCCGAAGAAATGCAATCTGGGGAACAATCACATTGCATACCTGGGATATTTCATAGGGAAAGGCCAGCTACGTCCACAGAAAAGCAAGGTTGAAGCCATCCAACAGGTTCCCATACCCACTACCAAAAAAGGGCTTCACTCCTTCTTGGGGTTAGTGGGGTATTATCGTCGCTTTATACCTCAGTATTCAACTTTAGCCGCCCCCCTCACTGATCTCCTCAAGAAACACTTCCCGTCGAAATTGCCATCCCTATCAGATACACAATTATCCAGTTTCCAACAATTGAAGATTTGCCTCACTACAGAGCCAGTCTTACAGTGTCCTGACTTTTCCAAGACTGTCCATCTCCACACGGATGCGTCCAACGTAGGGTTAGGGGCTGTACTCTCACAACCCAGCGAGGAGGGACGAGATCACCCTATTGTTTACATCAGTAGAAAATTGCTTCCCAGGGAATGTAATTATCCAATTATCGAACGAGAATGCTTAGCTATTAAGTGGGCAGTGGACAACCTGAAATATTATTTACTGGGCTGCCCTTTTGTGCTGTGGTTACGGACCATGCTCCCTTGACTTGGTTAGCTTCTCATAAGGATTCCAACTCCCGAATACTTCGGTGGTTTATGGAACTTCAGCCCTTTTCCTTTCAGATCCAACATATTCCGGGTACTCTACAAGGCCCCGCGGACTTTCTGTCTTGGTTGCCGGATCCTGCGGTACTATATCAGTCCCGATCTTGGGATGGGGTGTGTAGCCGGTTGTCGTTCAACCCGGCTCAGGACGCCTCCGATTGGCGCTGGCCGCGCGGCGCCCACAGAGGAGAAGTCGGCTTGCCCCGTTGCCTAGACGACGACGATGCCGGAACCACCCTCGAGAACCCAGATATCCGGGTTCCCTCGGTAACAAAAAGAGAGAACGACTGCAAGGAGCGGTCGAGGAGAAGGACGCGGAGGAACCAGGAAGGGAGGAGAACGGCAGAAATACCAAAGACCAGGAGAAGAAGGCGGACGACGACCGTAGGAACGGGAACAGTGTGGTTCCCAGAGAAGCAGCCGATCAAGGAAGAAAGGGAAGGAACGGAGACACGCCTACAGACCGCCACGCCCCAGGAGGGACGTGGCTGATGAAGGTACGGTCCTTTTTAAATGACAGCCTTAGTGTAAACTGGGAGAGTTGCGGCAGGAGGGGAGAAGGGAGGGACGGTACAGGAGGAGGGAGGAGAGCGGCTTGGAGGGAACAGGGAGGTGACGAGGAGGAGCAAGGAAAGGGGCTTTAAACATACGACTTCATTTTTTTTACGAAAGTACCCTAAAAAGCACTTAAATCAAAGTTCTTCTTCACGGTGAAGCACAAAGAGGTGACCTTACACACTCTCGCTCATATCATACCACATACGCACCCGGGAGCTATCTCTTTCTCTCTCCTCTCTCCCTCTCTCTCTCTCTCTCTCTCTCTCTCTTTTTCCCTCCTATCTAACCCTGCTAAGATCTGATAAACTATATGACCCTGACTTACCTTCAATTTCGTTCCTTTTCCGGTGCGTCTGGGAGAACGGCAGAACATCTTCGCCGGTCAAGAGGGAAGCTGGGAGGAAAAGAAAGGAGAGACACTTTATGGGACAAAGGACACCACCCCTACACTGTTGACAAAGTCAAAGACTATAACGAAGTATAAATAAATTCACGCTATCACCCACTCGAGCCTCAGAGTCCTTATTATCACCTGGCCCACTGTTACAGTGTGTTTACCTTCTACATTGTTAAAACCTCCTTTAAAAACTGCCACGCAGCCTGCGAGGCACACGTATCCAGGCAGCTCCCCCAGATTCCTTTTTTTTTATTTTATTTTTTATTTTTTCAGGAGCAGCCTGCCTGGGCCATCCCAGCCCATAAGTTTGCAAGAAGATTTCCATTCCTTCTGTGGATAGGTGTCTGCCATCCTGGGCCTACAACTCCGAACATCTTGGGTGAATCAGCCCATGGCAAATGCTTCCCAGCCCGCTTGCTTTGCAGTATTTGCAGACTGCGATGTTTAGCTTTCTCCTGGAGTTGTCCACTGCCCTATTTGATATGGCCCGCCATTTGATCTTGGGGATTATCTCCGACCAGATGATGGTGGTGCTGCTGAAAGCTCTTGATGTTTCTGTTAAGTCTTGACGGATCTCGTTCAGGAGGTCCCTCCTCCCTACCTGGGCCAAATCTTTGCCACCTAGATGTATGATTATTATTTCCGGTTGTCTTTGGGCTGTTACTTTTAACCCCCAGAGTGTCTCTGAGAGTTGGCCCCACCTCATGTCAGGGTAGCTCCACCATCTGATGTGCGTCACAGTCGGGCCTCGTCTTACTTTCCCGGCATTGTGGTTCCACCATGCCTGCATTCTATGAATAAATGAGTGCCCAACCACCCACATTGTTCTGGGTAGAACACCTGTCAATGTAATCAAGAGACAACTTTTGTCAAGCTAGCACGTGGCTTGTGGTGTGCTCATAGTAAATGCGGCCGTACATAACTTTTATATGCTATGGAGTGCCACGTGCCCACTGCCTTGATGGCACTCGCTTCCAAAGCAATCTCTGCTGCTGTTGTGGCTGCACCTATACGAAAAGAATGTGACTCAAACACTGCTGGTGCCAGGCCCCTCTGATTCAATGCTTTGTGCATGACCACAAAGAACTGGTATTTACTCAACCACTTGTCATTACTGTGGATAAATAGAGGGCCCGGCATGCCTGGGCGCATCGTCATGTAATATCTCAAGGGGCAAACCGAGCAGTACCTTGCTTCTTCTATGCAGCCAAGCTGGACCCAAGTGCCCCTGAATTGCGGGGCATTTTTTGATCGCTTATGCAGCAGCCGCACCTTGGCCTCTTCCAATCTGCAATCCTCCACTTGGAGGTATGTGCCTCCCCCCAATTCTCTTGGTTGTTGCTACCAGTTCGCTTACGGGATAAGCTCCAAAGATAGCTGTCATGAAAGCTGCTCGGAATAGCCTATTCTCGTATGGGTTGTTAACTACTGCTTTCTGTGCGTCTAATAGCAATGTCAGTTTTGTGAAGTCTATGGGATGCTTCTTGTCCTGTCTTTTTTCCTCGAGACGCCTCCAACCCTTCATGGCTGTTCTGATGTAGCATGAGGCTGTGGGATCTACACCTGTCTGTATCTTTGATAAATTATCTAGCGCTGCCAGGTGGGCCTGCGTCCAGGACTTTGTCTTCCCTTGCTTGTAAGCCTATTTGATGAAATGCTCCACTTCAGGTGCCATGACCGCTGGATCCCTCAGTGACCTTAGCTCCCCAATGCGCATCAGCGAGATGACATATTTGCTGTACCGTTTGTGAGTCTCAGGCTTGAGTGAATTATCAATTAATATTGGCAGGTCCACTCCGCCAGCTCCCACAGCTCTTTTGGAAAAGTTGTCATTGCCAGTCGAGCCTCTAAGGATAGTCTCCTGAATTTGTCCATCTGTGAACGAGAGAGTGCATCCACCCGTGAGTTCTTTTTGCACTGGACATGCCTTCCCCTAACATCAAGGTTCCCCTTGAGCTGCAGGCTAACCAATCGCCTCAAAAGTCTCAATGTAACTGGGCATGAGGCTGATCCTCTGTTTATGGCTAAGACAACTCCCTGATTGTCTGACCACATTGTTATTTTCATGTCATGCAGTTTGTCCATCCAAACCATCAGGGCCACCCCTATGGGGAACAGCTCTAAGAATGTGAAGTTGCCAGTAATACCTAACTTGCGCCACCTATCTAGCCATTTGCCTGCTCGCCCAATAATGCTCCGAACCCACTGCTGCCCGCAGCGTGTGTGAACAGGGCTATCCCATTGGCTGTTACCCATCCCTTTCTCCAGATAAGAAGTCCATTAAATTGTGCCAAAAGGCATCCCACATGGCAGAGCCTCTCTTTACCCCATCCCCTAACCTGATGTCTTGATGTTTTTTGTGTAAGCCTGCTGTCAATCTGCTCAAACGCCTCGTGAACACCCTTCCTGCTGGAATGACCTTGCCTGCAAAGTTCAGTTTGCCAATCATCCTCTGTATGTCCCCTAGGATTGCTTTCCATTTCCCACACAATGCCATGATTTCTTCCCTTAGCTCTGAAACCTTGCCTTCTGGTAGCCTGGACATACCTGCAACAGAATCTTGTTCAATGCCCAGAAATACTAGGGCTGTCGCCGGACCCACTGTCTTTTCTTTTGCTAACGGGACACCGAGCTCCTTTGCTAGGTTTTGAAAGGTATTCAAGATGCTTGCGCATTCGTTTGTCCCTGCCTTACCCATAAATAGGAAATCTTTGAGATAGTGCATTTTCCCCCCGAGTGGATGGCGCCTATGTAATGCCCACTCCAAGAATGTACTGAATTGCTCAAAATATGCACTCAAGATGGAGCTGCCCATTGCCATGACCTTGTCGACATACACTTTCCCATTGGGCTGAAAACCAAGCAAACTGTCTGGATGTACTGGTAGCAGGCAGAAAGCTGACTCGATGTCCGCTTTTGCCACGTTAAGGGGCTCAAAAGTACCAGCATGCAAAAGGGATGCTCTTTATGTACCTTTATATAGGAACTTCAAGAGCACTGTCACTAGTTCAATGTCTTTTCTAGACTCTAATATTCTACAAAAGATGGTAATATCTTACATTTATCGCATTAAGTGACCGCGATGGGCAGCCCACACTGAAAAGTCACACCAGAAGCTTTGAAATGTCACACTTACCCATACTCAAAGTGCAGAAATGTCACACATACGTAAACTGAAAACTTGGCAGCTATGGCAGGGTTGAAGGGTCCTGAGACATGA
Source organism: Pleurodeles waltl (assembly GCF_031143425.1). NCBI lineage: Eukaryota > Metazoa > Chordata > Amphibia > Caudata > Salamandridae > Pleurodeles > Pleurodeles waltl. Next base: position 335,065,486 of record NC_090443.1, read on the forward strand.
GGTATATGCTTCCTGACGGAGATAACATTGTCTGAAGGGGTACTGGAGCCCACATCCTGGAGGCTTCTAAAACATAGAAAAAGGAGGCAAACTACTGACTTGACAGAATCTGGGCGGCCTGCTGTCTCATTTGCAACCGTCAGAGGTAACTGCTGTGGTCTGAAACAACATGGTGGCTGCTGGAGACTCCCAGCTTGCGCCAACACTGGTATCTTAAGTTCCAACTAGCCCTACCACCCTATGCTGCCAGTAATGGCCAGTACCAGGCTGCTGCCGAAGAGACAAGCATCACAGAGAAACGCCCATTTTGGACATTCTCCTCATAGACACCATAATTGCCCGTTGTTGAGTTTGGAAGCAGGAGTTAATTGGTAAAAACTGAAACCTCAAGAGACAGATGTGTCTAAAAGTTCAAAAATACCTGAAATCAGCCCTAACCAAATTGCTGGAAGAACTGGCAAATTAAATTCATAACTCAATAGGTTCCTTGAATTCGACTGTGGTATCTAAAACTACAGAAGAGCAATCTCTCAAAAGGGAGATCACCTCATTCCAGAAACAACTCACAATAGTAGAAAACAGACTTTTTGAAATGGAGTGGAGAATGGACCACTGACCAGACTGGGGCCAATAACCATGGAGGATGCTTATGAAGGCAATGGACTTGGAAGAACATAGCTGCAAAGACATTGGCCCTCATTCTGACCTTGGCGGGCGGCGGAGGCCGCCCGCCAAAGTCCCGCCGTCAGGTTACCGTTCCGCGGTCGAAAGACCGCGGCGGTAATTCTGACTTTCCCGCTGGGCTGGCGGGCGGTCGCCTTCAGACCGCCAGCCAGCCCAGCGGGAAAGAGGCTTCCACGATGAAGCCGGCTCGGAATCGAGCCGGCGGAGTGGAAGCTGTGCGACGGGTGCAGTTGCACCCGTCGCGTATTTCACTGTCTGCGCAGCAGACAGTGAAATACATGTAGGGGCCCTCTTACGGGGGCCCCTGCAATGCCCATGCCAGTGGCATGGGCACTGCAGGGGCCCCCAGGGGCCCCGCAACCCCCCCTACCGCCATCCGGATCTCGGCGGTCCGACCGCCGGGATCTGGATGGCGGTAGGGGGGGTCGGAATCCCCGCGGCGGTGCAGCAAGCTGCGCCGCCGCGGAGGATTCAATGGGGCCGCGGTACACTGGCGGGACCCCGCCAGTGGTGCCGGTCCTACCGCGGCTTTACCGCCGCGGTCGGAATCCCCATTGGAGCACCGCCGGCCTGTCGGCGGTGCTCCCGCGGTCCTCCGCCCTGGCGGTCAAAGACCGCCAGGGTCAGAATGACCACCATTGTGTGGATTTTAGGGAACAGGAGGAGAAAGACAACATGAAATCGTTCCTACATACTTTAATTCCAAATTTACTAAATACAATTTTTTTCTACCATTAGAATTCAACAGGCATATCCAGTACAATCACCCAACAGTGCCACCTATACCCTCCTCCCACATACCTTAGCCTGCTGCTTAAGGCGTTAACAAGCAAGACACATTAACATGGCTGGAAAAAGACAGTCCATACGCATTTGAAAATACCCAGGAGTATTTCTCACAGACCTTTCCTATAATACCATGCTAAAAGGAAACACATTATAGCTATCCACCCACAATTGCATAAAAAGGAGATTATGTCCCAGATCCTGCAATATGCTGAATCTAGTCAATGGATGTCCAATGGAGTATGAAGAACTGAAAGACTTGTAGATGTTCCTGGAAGACCTGAACGAAATGAACATAAAGACATCATTGAAAAAATCAAATGTTCAAGATAAGACAGCCAAAAAGGCAGAGAGATTTGGAGACAATGAACTTGAGGAAAGCCTCCACTGGGAAAAGGTGACACAGACATGGGTGCAGAGAGATAAACTGAAGCAATGGAAATAAACGACGCTGTGAGATAAATCTAGATCACCTCTTAAACTATGACCTGACTGTGGTCATCAGTAGAATCTCCCCCTTGATACACTCTAATAGATTAAACTGGAGTAGGCTAAGGTATTTGGGATGGGACCCGTGTCCTCTTATGAACATTCTTAAGATGTCACAGGGTGTGGTGTCAGGATGGTTGTAGGGGATCGTGGTTCTTTCTGAGTTTCTCCCTCCATTAATAATGGGTTGTAAACTTGATATAAGTCACCATCAATGAGATATTTATTAAGACTCCTATTCAGGAAAATGGTTAAAAAAGTGACAAAGAAGTGGGCACCTAAACCTCAAAATATACTTTGTAAGAATGTAGATGGGAAGATATTAAGTTGTCACTCTCAGCCTCCAGTCCACACATGTGGCAAGCATTTTGCTTGGATTTCTCAAAAGCTCAGCTGTTGTACCGATACAAGGATTTTCTCTACTAAAATGAACTCACATACTTTTTTAGTCCAAACGCTAGGCTATGTCAGTGAGCACTGGGTTTCTACTTTCTCAATTCTGCTACTCCTACCCCTACACTTCATACCACACATCTGATCTATTAGTGACCTTGGACCGCACCTCGGACACTACGGAATCAAATACACATGACCACATACGTATTTGCCCATTAGCAGTGATGTAAGCTTTCCAGAACAGCAATCAGCCACAGGTGAGACCCAGGACATTGGACGAGGCACTTTTATCTATGTGTATCACTCCTGACAGTAATAAGTGGAAGATATATAGGGGTAGACATTTTGCACACGTAACCAAACATAAACCCAACCAACAAAAAGCCATTAACAACGACATTCCTTAATGTGAATGGCCTAACACATTTCATATAACAAATTAAAATGCTTACATTTTTGGGCTGTTGTTGGCCAGATATAGGGGCAGATTACAAGAAAGTGGCTCATCGGTCCCGATGCGCCACTTTTCTTGCAACCCTCCTACCAGCACCTAACAACCCCATGGTTGCGCCATATTTACAATGTCCTTAGCACAATAGTGTCAACATTTTTGAAGCTTTTGTGGTGCTTTTCTGCACTAACGTCAAAATATTTGACGCTAGTGCAGCAAAGCAGAGAGGCCCATTGAATATAATGAGTGCGTCATTTTAATGCAAGCCTTGGGCTGGTGGTAAAATGATGGAAAAAATGTTGCAGTGAAATTATGTAAATTTCACTCCACCATTTTTTCGGTCCTTCCTGCGTCAGAAAGCCCCCCTTGGATACAGTATGCCTGACGCAGGCATAATCTGACGCAAGGGGTCACAAGTGGTGCAATGCAAGCACTGCGCCACATTGTAAATGTGGCACGGGGAACAGGTCACCTTAGTGTCGCCTTAGCATAAAAAATGACCTAGGGCAACACAAGGTGGCGCAAGGGGCTTGTAAATATGCCCCCCAGATTGAGACGCATCCGACGTTGGAAGAAAGTGACAAGTTAAGAAGAGATTGGGTGGGGCACGTACTCCCTGCCTGTTTAAAAGGCATCCCTTGAGATTCCCCATTTATCTATGGATACAGAAACTATAACTGGTCAAAGTACTGCAAGTGCGGTCAGATTCTTGGGGAGGTTTATTTTTTACAAGCTACATATTCATAGTACCCACATAACTGTGGAGCTAATAATATACCCTTATCATACCCTCACTAGAAATGATTACATTCTGATGACTCCCAATTTAACCAGACAATTAGTGCAAGCTTCCATTATATAAGGAGGGTTATCTGATCATGACCTTATAGATTCATAACTAGAACTAGACTTGGCTGGTCCTCAATTGGGCACTAAACCATGAATCTCTCTAAATTTAAAGACCCACAGGATAAGGAATGTCTATCTTCCCATGTGAAACAGTTTCCCGATGAGGAAAAGTGCCCACTGCATAGACATGAGCGGCAGGGAAGGCCTGTATTAGAAGAGCATTGATGCAGGACTCTGACATTGTAAAGAAACATGCAAATATGACTAGGATGCACTTGGAGACAACTCAAATTGAAAAAGTGGGCTGATTGCCGGCTGCACAACTTAGATAACTCGAATCAAACAGAACAATACCAGCCCTACGCAATAGTAGAAGAGAATTTATGATAATTTGAATGAATATAATTGAATTCTAGACTTTTTATGAGACTCTATACAAGTCAGACGAACAACCTGGGTTAGGAAAAGAAACAGAAGTCTTTCAGGAGTTGCTTCTCCCTTGACTGACAAAGTAAGACACAGAGCAATTGAATCAGATGTCTCTGAGGAAGAGATTCCAAAAGTAAATGATGATATGGCCGCAAGTAAAGCCCCTAGGGAAGATGGACTTCCCATAAAATTTACTAAAACATTATTTGTTCCACTATTAGGCTTGGTATTCAGAGACGCACTGGAGAAAGATCACTTGTAAAACAAATGTATCAAGGCTTGAATATCATTAATTCCTAAACTTGACAGGGACACATTGGAATGCTCAAATGCCCATCTTGCTTATAAATAGAAATTTTAAAATCCTGGCCAAAATCCTGGTGAATCGGTTGAAAAAATTCTTGCTTGTATTGCTTCAGCCCACCCAGATTAGTTGAGAACAAGGCCATCCCTCAGCTAAAAAACCTGGAAATCTTATCTGCTACTCACTTGCACATGCTCTGACACCTAATATGGCAGGTGAAAGATGACCTTCATGAAAAAGTTTTCTTAACTTTGGATGCTGAGAAGGTGCTCGATTGGGTAGAATGGGGTACTTGTTTCGCACTACAGAAAAGAGAGTAGGCTAGAATTATATCATATTGGTTAAAGAGACGTATCAAAATCCACCTGCCTTGGTTAATTGTGGGGCTCCTGCTCCATATAGTTCTAGATACAGCAGTAAACTAAACAGGGATGCCCAGTATCATCCTTACTGTTTTAATGTCACTGGAACCTCTCACTATTGGAATACAAAAGAATGACAAGATTAAGGGGATAATGAAAAAGGCAGGGGAACACAGGTATGATATTATGCAGATGACATACTAATATTCCTGCCTACCTCGTCCAAATTGGCAGAGACCCTGTTGAAGTTACTTGATTCCTTTTTGAGTTTTTCACTGTACATATTAAATCTGTCTATATGTGAGGCCTTATCGCTAACTTGAACCACAACATGCACATCTATAGGCACCCTACCCTTTAAATGGAAAAGCAGCTAATTGCACCACTTAAAGATTTATATAAATCAAGGATTTCAAGATATGATCCTCAACAAAGTTTCACCTCTATTAGAAAAAACTAAAACATACTTTCAGAAATGTGCTCACCTAAATTTACCTTTATTGGGTAAACAACCAATTATAAAAATTAACATTACCCTCAAATTCAAAGAATTGTATGCAATATGTTACTGCTACTGGTCCCAAAACCTTACTACAGGATATTGAAAAGTCTCTTATACCGGTTTTGGGGTGATGAGAGACCCAGGTTCAAAAAGTTTAAACTTAAGAACAACTATGAATTTTGGGAGGACTTCTGATGCAACATCTAGAATGTTACTGAATAGCACATCAATTGGCCTATTGAATTTATGAGTTAAAAACACATAGGGAATCATCGTTATGTTCCAGCTGGACAAGTATACCCTGAAAAATGATTGAGGGGGGGCTGTCACCATATCATACATGTCAACCACACACGACTCTACCAAACACTAGGAAATTCTGTTGCCTGCCTACAAGGGTCCATAAACAGCTGAAGATTCTGGTATGTATGCGCTCTAAAACAACCTTATGGCACAACACTGACATTATGATGGGGAAAGAAACCAGTTGGTGATTATGGAAAATGCACAAAATATTGTATGAAGATGAAAAACTCAAAACCGGATCCCTGAAAACTTTCCCTGAGCTTAGACAGGAATGCAATATGCCATACATAAAGAGATAGAGACACATTCAACTATCTCACACATTGTGTAGTAAATTGGGACACTCATTCATTACTTTTGAGAGGTTTCCCATTGTTCACTATTTTCAAATATGGAAATAATAAGGGGGGACTATATCACATTTACTCAATCTTGAGCGACTATCTGTTTTCACAAGATACCCCATCTACAATTCGCACCTGGTGGGAAACACGACTGCGGACACACGTCCAGCTTAGTGAGGCCCTGGGTACCTCTTTCCCCAGGGCTGCTAATTAAAATTAAGGGGAGGGGAGCATACAGCCATCCTCCCCTGGATCGAATTCAGCCTCGGGGACCCCATTCTTTATGGGGGAGGGGCACAGTCCCCAGGCCTTTTTTGGCCCCAGGGTTCCCATCTCCCAGGGCCTGGCAACATATTTGATGGGGGCATGTGGCTTCTGTCCCTTGGATGATGTCCGGCCTGGGGGCCCCTTTCCCCAGGGCCCTGTGCATTTTTTAGGGGGATCAAGGCAAGTGGGCCCACTTTCATGGACCACTTTTGGCACAGGGGACTCCATCCCCAGGGCCCAGCAACATAGTTGAAGGGGCATGCAGCCCCCTCTCTGGAATGATATCAGCCCCAGGGTCCCCTACCCCTTTTGAAAGCGGCAGGGACCCTGGTAGTGGGGCCCCCAGGGCTAAAATCAGCCCAGGGAGGGGAGCTGCCTGTGCCTTTCTCCATTTATTATGCAGCTGGGACACAGGGATCGGGACCCTGGGACGAATAGCAGCCTGGGGGCGGGGTCCATGCACCGCTCCCTCAAATTATAAATACGGTTTCTCCCAGGGACCCAGCCCAGCTTTAAAAAAAAAAAAAAACTACACCAAATTTGCAGATCCTCTTATGGCCAACATGAAGTGATAAAATGTGAGCAAGGGAAACATTCTTGTTGCTGGAGGCGCTACAGGAAGCTGGATTTGTGCTGCAGAAAAGACAGAAGTGGAGACAGGCGTGGAAGAGGAGGACGAGGAGGTGATGAGTGCAGAGCGAAGAGCAGCAATGAAGTCAGACATGGAAGAGGAGGACACAGAGGTGACGAGTAAGGTTGGGAGATCAGCAGTGGAGCCACATGTGGAGGAGGAAAATGCAGGGGTAAGGAGCCCAGTGGAGAGGGAAGCAGAGGAAGACCTGAAGAAAGCAGAAAACTTCCAGGAAGCCCAAAAACAGCCCCCACCAGCACATTTTTTCGTTAAAAATGTTATTGCAAATATTAGAGGGATATTATAAATGATGTTATCAAAGATGTCATGAGGGCCATAATTTGTGGGGTAATTAGCAGTGCATGGCGAGGGCACAAGTTATAGTTACCTTAGGGCATGAGTTATACTTACTTGAGATATTTCTTACTATAATTGGTGAATTTCTATTGTTTCATTAGTTTATAATGTGAGCCGAACTATAACGTCCCTGTAACCTTTGTTTTATTCAGTGAATTTCTGTTTTTTTTTAACATATAGTAATTTTAATTACAAAACGTTACTCCAACCACCGCTGCACACAGCCTTCACCTATGCGTTGCGACAGTTGACCACAGGGCCAAGCCTGCGGCCAGGCTCTGAGGCCAACCGCCTATACGCACCTAACCTTGCACTGTGCACGGCCTTCACCCATGCGTGGCGGGGGTTGCCCACAAGGCCTGGACTATAGCTAGACCCTGAGGCCAAACCCATTAAGCACACACTGGGCACGGCCCTTTGGCTGTGTGCAGCAGGAGTTGACCTCAGCCTGTCTCTCTGGGTTTGAGAATTTGAGAGGGTGTATCTTGGGATGAGAGTAGCTGTGAGAGTCTCTGTCGTGCATCAGTGTCTTAGTGGGTGCGTCAGTGTCTGCGCAGGTCTGTGAGTGGGTGCATGAGGGTGTCAGTGGATCTGGGAGTGGGTGTGTGAGAGTCTGAGAGGGTGTGTGAGGTGTGTGAGTTGGTGCCTGAGTGGGTCTGAGTGAGTCTAAGTCGATGCATGAGGGTCTGAGTGGAGCTGTGAGTGGGTGCACAAGGGTTTGAGTGGGTCTGTAAGTGGGTGCGTGAGAGTCTGAGTAGGTCTGTGAGTAGCTGCGTAAGGGTCTACGTGGGTGTGCAAGTGGGAGAAAGAGATTGAAAGAGAGAGAGAGATAGAGAGTGAGAGGGAGAGAGACAGAATTAATTTAGGCTTTGATGGATAATATATTTATAATGAGATATTTCTGCACAAATTGAAAAGATAAATGTAGTTGTCAATTAAAAAGAGTAAGATCACCTTTCAGTATGTCCCTTAAATATTTGCACGTGATAAAAAACATAAAGGAAGCAAACGACTAGGGACACAGCTGGACTTTAACCCTTAGCTCTCCGTGTAAAGGTCTGAGACATTCACCCTAAGCCATTCTTATTTTTTTTTGTTTCTCTTTTTTCTTGCCCTTTATGTGTTATCTGGGAACGCGGTGGGAGCCTCAAGGCCTCCCCTGCTGTGCCACCCCATTTTTTTCACATTTTTGTTGCCCTTTACAGGCAATCTGCGACCGCAGGGGGAGCCTCAATGCCTCCCCTGTGGTCCCATTGCTCCAGTAAGCAGGCAGTTGCCTTTAAGCAGCAGCTCCCTGGTTGCTGGAGCAATGTTTTCATCTGTCTGCCCTGCATGCATCTCTGCATGCAGGGAAGACAGACAAAAACTCTGCTTTCTGACAGAGGGACCTGTTTGACAGGGTCTGCAGGAAGTCCGAAATAGACCTCCTTTCCATTTTGTTTCAGTTTGCCCCAAGGAGGTAGTGGTCAATGGGGCTTTGGGGGGGGGGAGGGTGGGGTGGGGCACGCACCCCCTGCACACAATCTAGCACATGCCCCAGGGAGGTGGTGGTTCCCAGGGCTGCGGGAAAAAGAGTGATATCATTTTTCAATATGCAGCTTAAAAATTTCAAGTTGAAAAGAAACTGAAGTAGGGAAATAACCACTGTCACACCTAAACTTGAACCCACAACCTTCAGCGTGATAAACAGAGACCTTAGCCACAAGCCACAAGTGACTAATTTTTTTGAAGTGCCCAGATGTAACTGTGAAATTCAACTCACAGATTTTGATGGCAAAAAGACGTAAATGTTCTACCACTACAAATGTTAAGCATTCAAAGCACAAGAAATTATACAGACATGCAACCATGCGATATTAGGATTTGAACCTTCAGCCTACTGACTAACAATCCAAGAGCTATACCAGTGGGCCACAGTGACTCTGTGCTTCTATGCTTCAAAACTAAGTATAACATCTGAATCAAACATTTTGCTACAGTGATGCTTTGACGTCACTGTATGGAGAGACCATTGCGATCTCAAACTCTCTCTCAGGATGGAGGGAGCCTGAAAGTTCCCACTGTCTTAGCCAGCTCCCTACATCCTGCGGAAGCCGGCATTGCTCCCCCAAGTAGGGAGCTGCTTCAAGTTGTGGCTCCCTACTTACGGGATCAATGTTTTTATCTGTCTTTCGCGCGCGCATATTTGCAAGCAAGGAAGACAGATGAAAACTCAGCTTTCTGCAAGGGTGAGCTGTTTGGCAGCTCTCTCTTTCAGAAAGCAGAGTTTGTTTGTTTGCTTCTGCTTGGTGGGAGCTGTTAGCTCCCATCAAGCACAAGCAAATAGCTACTGTATGTCCTGAGGGTGGGCACCCCGGGACATAGCAGGAACCAGCCTTGGGGGGTGGGGGACCCCAGGGCCATATGTGGCTCCTCAAGGGAGGGTGATGCGGCAACCTCCAACTCTGTATTCAGCTCCAGGGAGGTGGTAGTCCCCAGGGCTGCAGGGGTTCAAAATATACCCACTTTCCGTATTTTTTTCATATTTTTCCTGGGGAGGTGGTGGTCCCCGGGGCTGCGGCAGGGGCTGTGTGGCCCTCCGTATTGAAATAGAAGAAAGCCCTGGGGAGGTGGCAGTCCCTATAGCTGAGGGGGGTGAGCACCCTCATATTTGATTTGAATATGCGCCTAGGGAGGTTGCGGTCCCTGGGGCTGTGGGGGGCCTGGGCGTCTCTCCTGCATTGGATTTATAATGAGTGTCCTCAGGAGGCCGCAATCTCCAGGGCTTCAGGGGAGACTGGGCTGCCCAACCCACATTTTCAAAAACATTAGCCCTGGGAGGCGGCATATCACCGGGATTGCGGGATAACCGGAGGCCCCCTCCCTGCATTCAAAACATAAAACCCCCATGGACCTAGCCCACTCGGGCGCTGCAGTGAAAAAAAGCGTGGGAGCCAATGCTTGTTTTTTTAAAACATTCTTGGCAGATCCGCCATGATTCCTGCCGAAAATGATAAAAACATTGATGTTGAGACATTGAGATTGGCAGGGGTCGCAAATCCTCCACATCCCTATATATACAAATTTGGTTTTCCTTTAATTTCTCTAAAACTACTGAGCGGATTTACACCAAAAAGGTTGCTATCTGGACCAGGAGCTACCTTTCTGCCAAATTTGGTGCAATTCCGTCCAGCGGTTCAGGCACTATCGCTGTTCAGAATCCCTAAGGAATATTGAATGGGGGAATGGCATTTTTAGATCCTGCCTTTTTCTCAGCCCCCATTTGACGGATCACCCTGAAACTTTCCTGACAGCAGCTGATGTGCGTGTCACATTTTTTGGAAAATTTTGTGAAGATTCGTCAAGCACTGCAAAAGATGTAGGTAAGTAAAAAACACTAACTAACTGTAACAACCTAGTGGTGACCGCCACTATATAAAATTCCCTCCACAGTCTCTGCACTTCGTAAATACTGGAAATCATCACCCTTTAATAGAACCTGTTTTAGGAGTACCTTTCCTGCTTCCAAGTGTACTTGTTTTCTCACAAAGTCAGGGTGTTTAACGTTAGAAAAATGTTATTAGTGCTAGTTGCAAACTTGGTGTGCATGTTAGGGAGAGAATGTTAAAGGTTATGCTTTTCAGACCTAGCATCAGACAAGAAACCAAGTATGCCCATTTGCTATAATTTAGAGAACAAAAAATTGACAACAAAACCAACACATCGATATCTGGTGGCCAAAAAATGGCTTTAGAAATCCATGTGAATAAGTGCAAACATGCTTGTACCAATAAATGACGCCTGAGGCCTAGGAGACGCCCTTTGTTGAAATAGACAAACATTGTCTAGTATGTTTGACCGGCGCCCTGGTGTAGACATCAACCTAGACACCTGCAATTTTCACACAAGGCATGAGCTGAGATTTGGTCAATGGATAATATGTAACAGTTCCACTAATAGGCAGCGCAGTGCCAGGTCCACATTTCCGAGGTGAATGGAAGAAGCATTACCTGCTCTTGTTTTTTTTTTAGTGTTTTTTTATTGATGATGACGATTAATATTTTTAATATTTGGTTGATGGAGTAATCTCCATTGGCCCGACGAAATAATGAACATTCGCCAGGCTAAGGTTACTCTGCCATGGAAGTTTTCTCCCATGGCGAGGGGGGCCTGACTGCTGTAGATTAACATATTTAAGTCATGCTAGGCAGATATAAAGTGAAATATTAGGGTAGCATACACTGCACAGTTTTTTTAGAAATGTATATTTTTATCTTTCAAAGGTTTAGAGAGTTGCGTGACCGACAAGTGTCAGTAGCGGATCTTGCTTGCTTCTGCAAGCATTCCTCCAAGAACGCACAATATTTGCCCTTACCATGATTTTGTTTGACCGGTAGTAGATCTGTGCTAATAACAAGTGGTAACACTAAGGTGATGACTACATTATGAAATATACCTTCAAAGTTTGGGTCACCTAACAGGTTGTCATAGGAAATGAACAATTCAATGATCTGTTGAATAGAGCATTGGTCCTTCCGTATGTACTGAGGGACCACGCCCCTCTGCCTTTTTCCTGACGTGAAGAGAATCTGTCAGGCTGAACAAAAGTCAGCCTGTCGTATACTCTGCTGGTTCAGGTCAGGCAGCCAGGAGTTGGACATGAGCTAAATGCGCAGACTCCTGGCTGCCTGAGCTGAACTTTGCTGGGCTGATGAAGTCACAGCCCTGTGGGAGTGACCTCTTCAGCCTAGCAAAGGTGCCTTGAGGCCCTCCCCTCATGAAGAGAGGGAATGTCACTGATTGTCTCGGACCTAGGTGCTTCAGTTTTAAGCCCTGTAGTGCCCAGGGCAGAGTGTCAATAAGTGACACCTCATCACAGAGTGGGGTGGAGTTAGCAGCCTCACTGACCCCATCCCACTCTGTGACAAGTTGGGACAGCTATGTTCCCTCATTGGCTGACCTTAGGCCAGCCAATGAGGAAAGGCAGCAGTCCGAACCCTCCTGGAACCTCCAAGGCTTCTTAGTAGGAACTGCTGAGGTAAGATTTTGTTTTTAATGTTTCGTGCTTGTGTGCATGTGTGAATGTATGTGTATTTACTAGTGAGTGTTGTGAATGAGTGTGTGAGTGCGTGTGTGAATAAATGGGTGTGAGTGAGGTGTATGTGTGCATGTGTAACGTACCGCCACCCCCCTCCCTCTTGAGATTTCCGCTCACCACTGGTTGAATACCATATTCTTTGTTTGGTATATTATTTTGTAACCGTCTGTTAGGAGGAGATGGGTCTAATGCATGGCCTTTTCAATTGTGGGTCTCTCTGTCTCACATGGACAGCAGCAAGTCAGAGTTTCTCTGACCCCTGAATTTGCTCACTCAACAATCATGTGTAGGCGATGGAGGTTTCTTTTATGACAAGTTTATGTGTTCAGAGGGGCACATCATGTGCATGCTCCTTTGGGTTATTATTATCAGCTCAGTGTGCTGTAGAGAAGCAGTGACAGCAAAAGGATTCCAATGGCAGGACAGGCATTTTTGTCTCACATCTGTTAAGAAAAGAGGCCAACCAGCCACTCCTGTATAGTTACATTGATCTGCCTGTCCCCTGCATTTGACCCCTTTGCAAATCCATGTGAGGCAAAGATTTTGCATGTGTACTGTTTAGTATGTTAATAGAATGGTTTAAGACCAGCATGGAAGAACTGGGCTAGTGCCATGGGTCCCAACTTGGACAGAAGCCTAAGGAGACCAGAAGAGGAAAGGAGGGAAGGAAACCTCCGTACCCAAGAAGGTACCCTGTTTTAGGTGCAACAAGAAAGGGCATTATAAAAAGTGATTTCCAAATAAGGACAATAAGCTGCCAATAGGAATGGGTATCAGTGAGGGCAAAAAGGCACTCAACCTAGTCACCATGAACATCTGATAAAGTGATCCAAATGCTCTTAAACACATTTACCCAAACACCCACCACGGTCAAACTGAACTGCCTCCTGATCAATGCCAGATCACTCAGCAAACACACCACCAAAATCTGGGACACCCTCTCCACCATCGCCCCGGATGTGACCATCACAGAGACCGGGTTCAACCTCAAATCTTCCCCAGACATCACCGCAGCAATCCCTAGCGGCTACAAGATGAAGCACCCTGACCATACCAACAGACACAGAGGGGGCATCGCCATCATTCATAAGGAATCAATCACATGCACCATTACCAATGACGACACCACACCGATTATGGTACACATGATTTTCCAGCTCGACACCGACGCTAACACCATCAACAAAGGCATCCTCGTGTACAGATCACCATCGCCAAATTCATCACCCCAATCGTCGAATCTGAACACTACATCTTCATGGGTGACCTCAATTTCTACCTGGACGACTCCTCAGACTCAAACTCCACCAACCTCCAGGAGAGGCTGGACAAAATCAGACTAAAGCAGATTGCCACTGACCCCACACACAAAGCAGGACAAATGCTAAACCCCATCTTCACATCCACCAACAGAATCAGATACAGCCACACATCGGAACTCACATGGAAGGACCATTCCATTGTCCACTTCACCCTCATCGGCCCTCTATGTACCACCCCCCATCAACACAGCACCCCATACTGCAGCTGGACCAAGGTCGATCAGTAACAATGGACCAATTACCTTATCACTCACCAGCCCAGCTGGCCTTCTACAATGACCTAACAGTAGAAACGTTCAACACCTGGATCACCAATGCAGCCAACCAAGTTGCACCCGCCAAGCCACCCAAGCCACACAGGCCCACCAAAAGAGCCACCTGGTACACAATAACTCAGCACATCAAAACGTGAATGCAAAAAGCTGGAAAGAAGCTGGTGGACCAGCAGAAACAACACTGACCGTGACGTCTACAAAACAGCCCTCAAAGAATACCACCACCAGCTCAAAGCTGCAAAAAGAAGGCCCGGATCAAGAACAGCTCCAACCAAACCAAGGAACTCGTCACCATCATCAGAGAATTCACCTGCCCATCAGCCACATAGAATCCTATTCGGCCTTCCCAAAATCTCTGCGATGCCCTCGCCGACCACTTTCACAACAAAATAACAGCAATCTTCAGTGATGACTGTCAGCATTATTTTAATGATATCAACATTTTTACATTGCATTGATTTGCAATTGCATTGCAGATCAATGTGTTTCACAGCATTGCCAGACAAGTATTGTCCTGGACCAGTCAAGGCAAAGTTTATTGTTTGGCTAGTGCAGAGAGCAGGTGTTTGTGAGGACAACTGGAATTAATTTCCTTGACTAGCTTGCAAGTGATTTCATCACAAAGTGGCACACCGCCTTCCTGCTCAGTATGACTGCTATCTTCCCAAACATATTTTCATGTTAATTTACAGAACCCTGTGAAATCTGTACGTGTTTAACCATAATACGCCAGTACAATAAAAAAAATAAGAGGTCAATCAAATACATATTAGAAGAAAAATTAATTAGTAATCCAATTCAAGTAAGGAATCTAGGGTCTGGTAGACAAAGATCCCTAATAAGAAACTGTAAATTGCATCAATTGTATACAAGAACGATTTGCAAGTTGTAATTTCTACTTAAATTGGATTCTGTAGAAGTGTGTTCGATTTGCATATGGACTTCTATCAAAAGCATTAGTATTTTTTGAACCTGCATATGCACTATTAGATTGGGTCACAAAATACGTATTTGTTGCAATTTGGCATACCTCATTAATATGTATGAGGTAGGTCGTAAATTGATACCCTCTATGATTCAATAGAATCTCAGAAATGGTGGCCTGCTGGGGTCATGACACCACAATGTCTATGTTTGCTTTTAAATAAAGCAATATTTGTTTTTAATGCAGCCCGCTTTCCATAAAGGAAAACTGGAATGTATTTAAAAAAAGAAAAGGAATAATTTCAGAAACATTTTTAGGAGCAGGCAGTTGTCCCATGGATCACTGTCTGCTCCTAGAATAATTTTGTCAACATTAACAAAGGAGAAGGGGTCCCTTGGGGATCTCTTCTAGTTTGTTAATGGTTACCACTAATTTGCAGTTGTGGTAAACTATTAATGTTTTGCAACTGGATTTCAGGTGCAAAACATGAATACATAAGTTGAGGAATTAGTATCTTTACACGCTCTTTCCAAATCCAGATTCTGTATTTAGTCTGAAAACCAGACTGCGATTCTGTAAGATGCTACCTTATTTCAGTGTAAGGTTTAAATATGTCATTTTGTGACTGCAAAGACCCTATTTGACTTTGGAAATGTTAAAATCACTTTGTAATTAATCTCCCTAGCAAGCAAATTATACTTAGGAAATAATTTTAAAAACGTGTTGTTGAACAATAGATGCAGCGCTGTTTCATCTTCTAGATCAGGATTGGAATTTAACATATTCTTAAGAAATATGCTATGGATAATAGAGCACAGTGGGTTGCACAAAATATAAGCTCTTCGTGTTCTGGCCTCAGAAACTACAACTTCAATTCATTGTAGTGCTTGCTTTACATTTAAATTCCTTAACAATATTTATCATGTGTCCCATGCTTATATGCATTAGCTTTCTAATTTTCTTGCAATTGTAAGCTGCAGTATTGTATATTCCATGCAGGTGAGATATGATGGATTTAAATGTGTATTTGAAACAACTGTTCCAAGGGATAACTGCTTTATAGTGTGCACAAACATTTGTTTAACTATATAAGGTACATCAGAAATACTTAGTGTATGTAGAAAAACAGCACTTTTGAGCACACACTTTTACAAAATGCAAGCCATGTTGGGATGTTTTGTCCTTTGATAATCAATGAGATGGCCAACACTGTGATGCTCTCTTTTACATTCCTTCGTAACTTTGCCCATCATGGTACCATGGTCTGGTCTGCTTCATTTGGCTGAGAACATCCATACCTTTAGTACATTTGAAGTAATATTGATGTCCTTGTCGTTTGGAAACACTTTGTGACTATTAAACTCTCCAGCTTTAAATTCAAGGTTTAAGAATGTGGAGGAAACTTTGTTGCAAATTCCTGTGATAGGCCACTGTTATAATCACGTCAGAAGACCTCTGGTCAGAAAATGATTTCTTGCTGTGGTCATGGTTATCACATGGTGCTTGAAATCCACCACATACAATTTTCAAAGGGACTGTTATGTTTGTATACATGTTAATTACAACAGGATTTATTCTGTGATGGATCAAAACTTTTGGTGACACAGATGACATAATGGCAAGACAATTCAGTACTTCCTATAATATGGGATACAGTGCACAATATGTTTAATAAAATATGTTTTAGCCAGTTGTGGATGGTTGCATTAAACAATGGTGGGGCATAAAAGTTGGAAATTACTTTTATGTAGAGAGCGAAGGGAGCAAGTTTAATCGACATACATGGAGTCCAGGACGGGTCCTCCCCCAAGGAAAAATTGAAAAAAGACAGGCAAATGGTGCATTTTAAAGCAAATGAATTTAGTGAGAAAGCAAGGTTTATACAACAGTGGGAACGTCTATTCTTGAAATATTAAACACATTAAAAACCATCCAATATCTTACTGCATTAATATGTTCAACAGTTACTATAATGTGCAATTCGTACAAAGCAACAACTTCAGCCCTTTAAAGTGTGTCCTAGCCCAGTGTCTTGCACTGCATGCATCATCATCTTTGGAATAAAATGCTCTATCCAGGCTTCGGAAAACACCCATGACTGCTGGCTGCAATCAGTCATATAAAAATATATGCAGAAAGGTCTTTCAGTAGGATGAGAAAGGTGGGAGCGCTCTAAAATGGAACATGTAAAATAAATTTCTGTGATTCTCAAAGTGTACCACCCTATTGGTATTTTGGTTTCTCTCTGAGATGTTGTTGCCTCCAGATATATCACACAACCGACATGTACCTAAAACCTGCCAGTACTATTGGCTTTGCCAATGGCTGTCAGCTGTTTAAAGTAAATGAGTGACAAGGATTTGTTATAGACAACATTGGAAATGTTACTATTCTGAAATTCTGAGTCTGTGAAATAAATACTATTGAGGCCTGTGAAAGGAGTATTGGCTTTCAGTTATGTGTGCTTTATGTTGGATATGTATGCCCTTTTTTTCTCTGTACATCTCGTCCATCTGCGCATCTTCAACCTTCTCTCTTGTTATTCTTCCCTGAATGCGGTTCCTCACATCTTCCTCACTTCATCAGCCCCAAGCAAACACTGCACTCACTCACATGTAAGCTCATTTCCTTTTGCCTTGTAAATATTTTGACATCTCTGTACCCCCTTTGCACACATATTCACAGAATTTCATTTGCAACTGAAATACATGACCATTGTTCAGTTTGCTCTGCAGAGAGGCTACCCACTGACAGGCACTTTGCTTTGCCTTCAGCCTCAGCGCCAGAACTTTTGAGCAAAACCCCTCATAAACACCTGGCCTAACTCAAGGTATGCACCATGAAAGTATAATACCATGCACGAAAAAATACAGAAACTCAATATGATGAAATAGCTAACACTCCAGCTCAGGTGTCTGACTGGAAAGAAGAATTAATTAATTAGAAGGGAGTAGACAATATAGCATGGCTGTCATTAGGAAGAAAATATTACCTTGCCTTCCAGGTTATAATTTCCTAAAACTGACACCACACAACGGCAAAGCAAAACAATAATAAAGTCCAGAGTAAAGTGGAACAACAGTGGAGAAAACACCTGTATGAGGAACCACTTACGAATAGGTGAGGGTGACTTGTGTAGTGAACAGAGGAGAAACACTTCAGTTCACTATCAGTGCTTATAGTTTCTAGCAATAAAGATTCCTGAAAAGGAATGAAAAGTGCTATAAATTGATAATACCGTCAACTGTGTAGTGTAAAAAATCAATTTCACTTACAGAATGTAATGGAGCACTAAGAAATGGCATGTATGGCAGCAATTGCAAATTCCAGTCTGGGAGCAGGGAGAACGGTTCATGAAGAGATCGACGTCCATGCATCCAAGGTGCAGACAAAAAGGTTTCCAGGACCTCATTGCCACGAAACAAGGACACGCTGGCCAGAAGTTCAGTGGCAGGCAGGTTCAATACCCTAGTGTGCGAGTGATGCAAGTCTGGCATCTCATTATGGTGAGGCAGGTAATGGGAAGCAAATTAACCAGCTTGGCTCACACTGGTGAAAAGTCAGGCACGGACATTCAGTCGTAGTGTCATAGTCAGCAGTCCCTCCCTCAGATTACCTGTCACTCTCTTCCTCACCCACTCAGAGAACTTGTGACCCCTTGACACGTCTCTCCCTAGGGTCTGTCAACAAGCAGCCAGCCACTTCCCATCTGTTTAACTTTACACCTCGCCCCTTACATACTCCTTATGGAAACAAAACTTCTTTCACTGTGTGCACTCCCATCCCCCAAACTTCAATTACTTAAACTCAGCATCTACCTCCCGTGGCTCGCTCCTAATCGTTCTTCAATTCTTCCACTTACCACTTTAACACCGCGCTGCTATTAACCTGAGGGCGGCCAGCTTTCCGGCCACTGTCACACTCGCAGACTTAAATAAACCATGATTATGTCGTTAATCATCACGCCCCATGCTGCTATGAAAGTGTGGGCCCGGAAGGGCAGGCTGTTCTTCCCAAACCAGTCGAGGCTTTGCTTTTATGCAGCTTAAAGCTGTACGAGAGTAAACCAACAATTAGTTGGAGCAGGTGAACACAACGCTCCAAAGGAGGCCAGAGGGCTGTGCTGTGCTCCCATGGTACCATACATTGCGCTCAGTTCTACGTCTGAAGTGCGCCTCTCTGATTGGACACAGTCCGAGACCTGTCCAACCCACATGTGCACTGGATGACAGCTGACGTGATTGACCTTCCCTGTCAATCTCACTGATTGGCCATCCCCGGCCTTTACAACACCCTGCCCCTGCAGGCTGCACCTACAAAGCATTCAGGGAGCACAATTGTCCTTGGGCATGGAAAGGACTTAATTTATGCTACTGGTGCCTGATGGGGCAACGCTCTTCCGCCCCTTAAAAGAAACCGCCACTGGTTAATTATGAAAAGGTTTGATAAAGGCAATAGGTCTGATTCATTTACTATGTAACACATATGTTTAAATTAATAGGCCTTGAATGGTGGATTGTTTTTACACCATGTTAAAACCTAGAGTTAGACATTTTGTTACATAAAATTATACAGATTAACTTTCTAGACAAGGACTTTGGTGTAAATTACCTCCTTTGATGACCCCTACGTGTAGAAGATTTGCACTATTATAATTCTTGCTAAAATCTCTTTAGAAGGACTCACAGGAATATCTGGATGCTGTAATCCACATTTTGAAATGGTACTTAGTTGCGATCGTACATTCTGTCTTGAATCCAGGCCATCCAATCATTCCTCTTTTACCAAACATTAAATCCTCAGTTTTCTTTGATAATGAAGCCCAGGTACTTACCAGCATTGAAATGGTTTTCACAAGCTCTACTGGCCCCACAGGCAGGCTTAAATTGAGCCAGTGGTTGCATTTAGGGCCCACCAGCACTCATTTGTGGGGACCAGTACTTATTTTTCCACATCCGACATTTACCAAGAGCAAAACGGGGAAAAATCACAAAGTTTAAAGATGCAGTAAAAGAAAGATGGAAAAAAAACATCACTAGGGGGAAAGCAGGATCCTCTAAGAGTGAGATAAAGGGACAGGAGTTGTTTGGCAGTGGATTAAGGTGCACGAGGTAAATTCAAGACTGTGCAGCCTTGGTTTTCAGTGCACCAACATTTAATAGCATCAGTTGCTAGTGCTGGAAGCGAGCTTCTAAGCAGAGCTTTTTGGCACCAACACTTTATCTTTTACAAATGAAACACTGCCCAAAGGAAGTTAAAAGCAGGTGGACCGCTCCATCACACTTACTCCTCCAGCTTCTGCACCTAATTCAGGTCCTGTAACTCCTGCATTTAGAGGCACTAACCAGGGATGTCATCAGACATGACAAAAGCTGGGTGATCCACGGGGTAAGAGAAAACCGGCAGAAACATGCAGACCTGATTGGATACGGAGAGAGCTAATACACTCCGAGTACATTAATGTATGTTTTTTTAACCCGCTAAGGGTCCCCTGAGATCAAAAGAATACACAATGGAGTCACCTTGAGGCAATTTTAACCTATATCAGGATCCTGAAATACCAAAATCAATGTGCTCTCCCATCAGAGGGGTTGAGCCACCCATAGGCAGGATATCTATCGGGTGTGGGCTCAATAATGAAGCATACTCCCTGAGTTTGAGTGAATGAGTCTCCTTTGAAATAAAATATATTATTTCCCGGTTTGAGATGGACGTTGGAGTATAAATATCTTGATAGGACAGGAAGGCATCCTTGATTGTAAATATCAGAGTTATCTTCGGCAGAAGTCGCAGTGACCTACTCTATTCAACCTTCTCTCTTCCTTATTGACTTTGGATTATGTACTATATTGAACATTACACATTCAAACCATAATAGTACAAACATTTGTTTTGCTTGTTTTATTCCATTTGGAAAAAGATAGTGTGTGCAATGATACACCCGGATGTTGATAGCGCGTCCAGTCCTTATAAATTACTTGTACTTGGACACGCTGGAGGTTGGTGAACGTTTTAACCGAGTTGGGCTCTCCTCATCCAAGAATAGTCGGATCACTCAAATCAATAATCGATAACCATTGTAATCAATACCCAATACCCAGTTAATAGATCAAAACTAACACATTAGGAATCAATAACAGTCGGTATTTTGACGCACCATGACCTTTCAGTCATGAATAACCACACCAGTTTATTAAAAGTTAATGAGTTTATTTCCCTATATTAACAAAGCTAACACAATATATATGAGTCTCAAAATCAAATGATATATGTATACGAACATTACTAGCTGTCCATAGCGACGGAAGAAACGCAATCTATGCAAAATCTGGATTATAATGCACTCGGTTATAGCAATGCAAATCACTAATATAAGTAACTGAATTTGACTAATTGCATACATCGGTCATCATAACAAGATTTCAATTCAACATGGTGCATCAAATGAATACCTCAACTAACCTTTAATTAGCATTGGCATGTGGGGCTTCATGCAAAACGAATTTAGTCAACACAAATTTAGAAAACTTCTAGCTTGGGCCCTATCAGAATAGCAGTTGGTACCTAAAAGGAAAAAAACACAATGCATAATACAATTATCCTTTCATAATTACCAAATACAATCAGCATTCAAGAATGTCTGCGTCCTTCAGGTACCGGTTCGATCAGCATGGGGCGGATTATAAAGGGGCAAAGTTGAGGGCAAGTTTCCTTGCGGCAGCAAGGAAAATGGGGTAAAAGTTACTGCATAGGCAAGACGGGGCAGGTTTAAAGTTAAAGTCTCTAGGGTGAGAATTCTTAAAGTCTCTTTCTCTGCAGCAGAGAAAGGTGTCAAAGGACTCGTTCCAAAATGGCTTCCTGAATCTTTCTTCAAAATGGCATCAAGGAAAATGGCTGACTTCTCTTTGTCCGGTGGGTTTAAGTAAGAAACATTCCAAATTCTTCAGGGTCTTCCATTGGAGGGTTCATAGGGTGGCTTCAATTTGACCAATGAATAGTGTCTTTCTCCTAGTACTCATTTATGCATACATTTTTCTTGGAGCCTTGGAACACAAGTTGCAACAAAGTTTGCCAATTAATTTTATCTTAGTGCCTTTATTGTCTGCACCTGCAGGAGCTGACCTTGCATCAAAGAGGATGAAACCAGCCTAGCACGAAACCTTGAGATAAATGTATTAGTCATCTCTACTGGAAAAATACAGCCTTAAAGTAAAATAATATGTCTTTGTTAATACAAATGAAAACCACGCAGTTAAATTTGAGACCAGGCAACTAGGCCAAAGCCTCTGCTAAATTTAAGCTAAGCATAAAACAGTTTCAACAAGAAAATCATAGAATACATTTGCAATTATGACGGATTACTACATTTGTCAATTCTTCATGATTAATTAAGCCCGTTTATAATGATGGCGAACTACCCGTGGGCACAATTTCCCACGTACATTATTTTTCTTTGGTAAAATCACACTACCTTATACGATTTTGGTTATATAATATATGAATATTTGTTAGTCCTTCTTTTTCTGCGTCATCAATCCCTCCTCTGATGACTAATTATGTCATCACATCAAATCTTCCACCACAAATTTTATTTCATTAAAATTCTGTTTTAGTAATTTGGCACTTCAGTCAATTCCCTCTTTCTTTTGGTTCCCTTTGATTTTTCTCTGTATATCTCTACCATTTTATTTTCTATTTTCTTTTCTCTTCTCTTTTTGCTTCTTGATTTCAATATTTTAATAGCTTTCCATATTCCCCAAATACCTATTAAACAAATTGATACTATTAATATTCCTTTTACTATTTTCAGTAACAATCCATTCCAAATGTTGCTGAGCCAATTTCCCACGGAAGCAAATCCTTTTCCAACCTTTTCCCATAATACTGGTTCTTTCAATTCCTTCAAATCTGTACTTTCGTTAGTTAAATTTGTAAGCATTTTCCTAAGTTGCCCGTTGTTGTCTGGAATATAAGAACAACAGTGACGTGCACTAAGCATTTTGCAAACGCCGCCATCCTTTGCTAAAAGAATGTCTAAAGCAAGCCGATTTTGAAGAGTCATAGCTCTTTCTGCAGCAAGTTCAGCATCCATCAGGATTATAGCTCCTGAGAATTTTGTCAACATGTTATCCACAATAGTAGACAACTTTCGTATTTTAATTGAATTCAATATAACTCCTACTGAAGGAATCATCGCTCCAAATATAGTTCCTACCACACCAGAAGCTGTCTCCCTTTTCTGAACATGATGTGATTCAGACAGCTTTGGAAAATTCTTTATGTCGTCCAGTTGATAAATCTTTGGAAATACTATTCCCAATTAACATCTACTATACCATCCTTTAGGAAGACGATAATAGGCGTTAAGTCCACAAAAATAATATACCCCTGGAATAACTGGGTCTTGTCCATTCAGCAGGAACATCCTCTTAGCTTGAAACAAAAACGTATGTTTATATTCACTCGTTCCCACAAAGATTGTGTCATAGTATGATTTAGGTCTATGTATACAAAGCCTCCCTACGTGTATTGCATCTAAAGCTAGTTTCCCTTGTGTCTTTATCGCGGCAAAAGCATAATTATCTACAGATGTCCTTTTGTGTAATTCCCTTTCTAATTTCTCCTTCCCCACTTTCCTCCTATCGTCAGTGTGATCTAAAAAACTTTTCTCTATTGGTGAAAGCAAGCATGTAAGGTTTTCTCTGTGAGCATAAGCTGTGTGAAAAGGTGACAATGGCTCAAAGAAACCCCTAACTAACTTTATATAATAATCTCTTGCTATTTTACTCAGGTATTCAGTTATGGGGACATATGCAAATACAACATCATGATTGGAATAAAAGTAGTGAATATACTCCTGGCCATAAAATCTGGCCATTAATAAACTACATGAAATTCCATACGTAAGAGGCATGCTATGATATGTCACTCCTTCTATTACTGAGGTAGGTATTTGTGTACACACATAACAATCTTTTGCATCCATTGTCTCAACATACTCATTCAACAAGCGATTGAAGACGTTAGAGGATAATTCTTTCTTGTGTAAATGTTTCTTATCTTGTTCGAGCTTCTGCAAAGGAGTTAGTTCAGTAGTAGGTTTAGAAGTAGAAGCATCATTCACGTCTCTCTCATTCTCTCCATGCATTCCAAAAACTATTGCTATAATGATTAGTACACATGCAGTTATTAGACCTATACACATGTATTTACAACACTTCATTTTATGTCCCTTTGTAGTACTGCTTGGCATAATCTATATAGAATCAGAAAGTTGAAGACACTTTATCAAATCAGATTTGCAGATATATATATAAAGCTGAATGAGTTCAATGTTCACACGGTTCTCTTTAGCAGCTTAGTCTCTTATCGGTTTAGCAGCTTTGTCTCAAAATCTGTTTTAAAGTCAATGAAGTTAGCAATGTCTTATCCGGTTCAAAAGTCAATAAGGTTGTCAATGTCTTATTCGGTAATGTTCATGGAATTTCACTTTTCAGGTACCAAAGTGTCGTTCTGCTTCTTCGTTCTCAAGACTGAGAGAAAGGAATTTGTCTCACCAATCGTTAGTGGCTATGTATGCCCACTCCGGACCAGAATATCTTCTGCTCGGTATTCTTTTCCTTTTCAATTTTGCATCTCCTTTTGATTCTCTCTCGCTGGTGCCTTGTTCCATGGCTGGGTCTTTCTCTTCACTTGGTGTTGTTATAGCGACAGCCACTTCTTTTCTTTTCTCTTTCAACGTTGGCCCTTCACTTTCGTTTAATATTTCTTTAGACCTTGATTTCACTGGCGATATGCTTTGTCTCCATTTCGCACTGTTTTCACCTGATGGACCTGCAACCGGTTTTAGAAGAGTTTGAACAATTTCACTCTGTCCTGTCTTGTCTTCTCCCCCTAGGAGGTCAATCAGGTTTTCCTTTTCTTTTCCTGTATCGTCTGCTAAGGGGAAAGCCCTCCTCTGATCAGGCTCTCCTGCTCCTTCACCTGTCGCAGGCTCTTTGTCACCTTCGGGATCTTCGTCACTTCCTGAGGCTTCTCCTCGGTCCTCCTCAAATGGATCAGCTGTTTCTTCCTCAGAAAATATTTCCCCTTCCTCTATTTCTGCTTGTTCGCCTCCAGGTTCTCTTTGTCCTGTCTCGGTGCTTGGTACTCTCTTGTCAGTCACTGGTGATTTCAGCGCTTCAACTTCCTCTTCTGTGGGGCACGTCACTCTTTTCGTGTGACTGGCGTGAATCCAGTTGGGAACTCCCGCACACTTCACAGCGGTGGTAGTTGTCAGAATCACTTGGAAAGGTCCTTTCCAACGAGGTTCCAGGCACGACTTCCTCACGTGCTTCTTTATCACGACCCAGTCACCTGCTTTCAGGGCGTGTCCTGGACCTTGGATCGGTGGCAAGGTGGTTGCCTCCACCTGGTGAGAAAAAGAGCTTACCACATCAGCCAGACCTTTGCAGTAGTCCAATACCATATCATTGTAATATTTACAAGTGCATTTGCGGGAACTGCTGGAAGTCTCATGGCTCTGCCCATGAGGATTTCATGCAGTGATAGTCCAGTCTTTCTATCAGGGGTGTTTCTCATTGACATTAACACCAAGGGCAATGCGTCAGGCCATTTCAAGTTTGTTGATGCACATATTTTCGCCATCCTCGATTTCAAAGTGCCATTCATTTGCTCCACTAATCCTGATGCTTCAGGGCGGTAGCTACAATGCAACTTTTGTTCAATGTTCAATGCTGCACACAGTAATTTGATTACTTCGTTATTGAAGTGACTTCCCCTATCTGATTCTAAAGAGATCGGGAATCCGAAACGTGGTATTAATTCTCTCAAGAGTAGTTTTGCAACTGTAAGGCTGTCATTTCTACGTGTGGGGTATGCTTCAATCCAGTGACTAAAAATGCACACAATCACCAACACATATTTCAAGCCTCCATGCAGTGGCATCTCAATAAAGTCCATTTGCATCCTGCTGAATGGCCCACCTGCTCTACCAATGTGTCTCAAATTTACTACTGTTCCCTTCCCTGCGTTCATTTGTTGGCAAATGACGCAACAATGGCAAACTGCTTCAGCAACTTGACAGAATTTGGGATTAAACCAATCGATTTTAAATAATCTAATCATGGCATCCCTCCCAAGGTGGGCTTGTCCATGATACAATCTGGCTAACTGTGTCAAAAGACTGTCTGGCAGAACCAATCTCCCTTCACTTGAAACCCACAGATCATCTGGTTTCTTTATGCATTGTAATTTACTCCATGAGAGTTTCTCATCCTTACTGACATTATTTTGAAGGAATTTAAATTCTTCAATTGTATCTACAACTTTTAGAGCAAAGGCTTCACTTGGTTCAAGTTCTGCCTCATTTATCAAGTTCCATTCGTCTCTGAGCAATATACAGTTCAATGCGCAAAACCTTGCGACTTGATCTGCATATCCATTTCCCAAAGAAACATAGTCTTGTGATTTTGAGTGTGCACTGCATTTTACCACTGCCACTTCTCCTGGCAACTGGATAGCAGGTAACAATTCTCTTATTCTTTCACCATTTTTCACTGGTGATCCTGAAGAGGTCATGAAGCCTCTTTGTGACCACAACTGTCCAAAGTCATGCACTATTCCAAATCCGTACTGACTGTCAGTGTAAATGGTGACTTTCATTAATGCGGAAAGTTGGCAAGCTCTAGTAAGTGCTACCAGTTCCACTACTTGTGCAGAGTAAACTCCTTAAAGCCAAGATGCTTCCAGAACACCTGTTATTGTACATACAGCATATCCTGCTTTCAATATTTCTACTGCATCTCTTAAACATGAATCATCAACAAAAATAACTTTATCGTTTTCTTCCAATCGGGTGTCTTTGATATCAGGTCTTGGTTTTGTACAAAATTCAGTCACCTGAAGACAGTCGTGCTCGATGTCTTCAGCGTTCTCAATTTCGACATTTTCACTGGGAAACAAGGCTGCTGGATTCAACGTGGTGCACCTTTTCAGCTGCACATTAGGTGATCCCAGAATTATTGTCTCGTACCTTGTAAGCCTAGCACCGGTCATGTACTGTGTTCGGGAACGTGTCAAAAGTATCTCGACTGAGTGAGGGACCATGACTGTTAAAGGATGTCCCATCACTATTCCTTCACTCTGATTTAGGCTGATACCAACTGCTGCTACGGCACGCAAGCACCCTGGCAGGGCTGCTGCGACCGGATCCAAAGTAGCTGAAAAATATGCTACTGGTCTGTTTACGCCACCATGGGCTTGAGTCAAGACAGACAAGGAACATGCATCACGTTCATGACAAAACAATGTAAAAGGCTTTGTGTAATCAGGCATACCTAAAGCTGGAGCTCTGCACATGCATTCCTTTAATTCAATAAAAGCATCCATTTCATCTCTTTTCAGCACTATTTCATCCAGCGCATCTTTCTGGGTCAGTTTCAGTAAAGGTTTAGCTAGAGTTGAGAAACCGGGAATCCATTGGCGACAGTAGCTCACCATTCCCCAAAACGTTCTCACCTCTTTTCTCGTTTTGAGTGGACTCATTTGAAGTACACTTGTTATTCTTTCTTTCATGATTCTTCTCGACCCTTTTTCTATTTGGTGACCCAAATATTTCACTTTCTTCTCGCAGAATTGTAATTTTGAAGGGGACACTTTGGGGATCATTCTGACTTTGGCGGGCGGCAGAGGCCGCCCGCCAAAGTACAGCCGTCAGAATACCGCTGCGCGGTCAAAAGACCGCCGCGGTAATTCTGATTTTCCCGCTGGGCTGGCGGGCGACCGCCAGAAGGCCGCCCGCCAGCCCAGCGGGAAACCCCCTTCCATGAGGATGCCGGCTCCGAATGGAGCCGGCGGAGTGGAAGGGGTGCGACGGGTGCAGTTGCACCCGTCGCGATTTTCAGTGTCTGCTTGGCAGACACTGAAAATCTTGGTGGGGCCCTGTTAGGGAGCCCCTGCAGTGCCCATGCCAGTGGCATGGGCACTGCAGGGGCCCCCAGGGGCCCCGCGACACCCGTTACCGCCATCCAGGTTCTGGCGGTCAGAACCGCCAGAGCCAGGCTGGCGGTACGGGGGTCGGAATCCCCATGGCGGCGCTGCCTGCAGCGCCGCCATGGAGGATTCCCGAGGGCAGCGGGAAACCAGCGGGACACCGCCTGTTTTCCGTTTCTGACCGGGGCGGTATCGCCGCGGTCAGAATGCCCATGGATGCACCACCAGCCTGTTGGCGGTGCATCCGCGGTCGTTGGCCTGGCGGTAGTCTACCACCAGGGTCAGAATGACCCCCCTTTATGTCCATTCCTTCCCAAATGGTTCAACAGAGCAATAGTGTCAATCGTACAGTCATTTTCTGTCTTGGATGCGATCAGTAAATCGTCAATATACTGTACCAAGGTTGATTCAAATGGTAATTCCAATGATTCCAAATCTTTCTTTAGAATCTGATTGAAAATTGATGGTGACTCCGAAAACCCTTGAGGAATTCGACACCAACTGTAGACTGTCCAGGAATTTGAAACAAAAGAGAAATTGGCTGCCCTCATGAAGAGGCACAGAAAAGAATGCTTGTGACAAGTCGATGACTGAGAACCACTCAGCATCACAGGGAATTTGAAACATTATCACAGCTGGATTAGGTACTACTGGACAACATTTGACTATTATGTCATTTATTTTCCTCAAATCCTGAACAATCTGGACCTTTCCACTCTGTTTTAATTATCCCATGATTGGTGAATTACATGGACTACTTAGCACTTCTTTTAGTACTCCCTGTTTCACAAGCTCATCAATGAGTTGGGCGACTTTCATGAGGGTGTCTTGCGACATGTGATATTATGGAGTTTGGGGAAAATTTACATTGGGTTTTACGGTCACTTTCACTGGTTCTACTCCTTTGACCAATCCTACTTCTTTCCCTGTCATGTCCCACACTTCCTTTTCAACTGTTTCCTGTAACTCAGCAGGAATATCTGCTTCAGTGAGCATTGGATAAAGAGTAATCAGGGGATACTCTTCATCGACAGTTTCCACTTCGTCCCCTCCTAATCTGTCCTCTTCTTCCTCATCACTGTTTGTCTGAATTTTAATTCCATCATTCGAACACATAATTGAACACCCCAATTTGCACAATAAGTCTCTCCCTAATAGTGATATCGGGCTTGAGTCACACACCACAGATTAATGTGACCCTTGATAGTTACCAATTCTGACTTGCACTGGATCTGTAATTGGGTTTGTCAGATACCTATTTGCTACTCCCACTACTTGAACTGTTCTCCCTGAAAGTGGCAAATTTGGTACTTCGATGCTTCTAACTGTAGAGCGTGTAGCTCCGGTGTCAACCAAGACCGAAACACAGTGACCTCATAACTCTTCCTTCCACATACGGAGCCTTTTGATCAACTTCCAAAGATGCTGCAAGCACACAGGGCCATATTTATACTCCGGTTGCGCCGAATGTGCGTCAAAAATTTTGACGCACATTCAGCGCAAACGATGCCCCATATTTATACCCTGACGCCCGATGCGGCGCACAAGGGGAATGGCGCTATGTGCGTGAGTTTTTGGAAGCGGCACCCCGCCCTGCGTTAATGACATGCAGGGTAGGCGTTCCCGTCCAAAAACCCACGCATACAGCGGTGCGTCGTATTTATGCTTCCGGGCAAAAATGTCTCCCGGGCCGTAGGCGGCGCAAAAAAATGACGCAAAGCACGAATAGCGTTAAATTTTAACGCCTGGGTCAGGGCAGGCGTTAAAATGGGGCAAACACACCTGTACTTAAGCAGAACACACAGAACAAACAACAGAGCAGCAGAGCAGCAACAGGGAGCTATGGAGGTGCTTTTTCTTCAACGTGCACGTAGACGCAGAGCCCTGCAGCAACAACAGCAGCTACAACAACAACAGCAGGGACCCCAAAGACAGCGCAGAAGGCAGGACAGGATATTCCGCCCAAGAACAACCCTGCATGGCCTCAGGGAACGGGACATCATCCAGAGGTACCGGTTGAACTGGCAGGCCATTCAGCAGCTGCTGGCAAATATCGAACAACAGTTGGCCCCCACTTTAGTGACACCCCGCACTATCCCAACTGAAACAAAGCTGCTTGCCGTACTACACCTGCTGGCAAGTGGCTCCTTTCAGACAACTGGTGCCCTGGTTGGTGGAATATCCCAACCATCATTCTCTGCATTCCTGCCTAAAGTCCTGGATGCCATCATTCGCCTGACACCCCGCCACATCTGCTTCCCTAACACACTGCAGAAGCAGCAGGAAATTAAACAGGGGTTCTACGCCATCAGTGGCTTCCCGCACGTCCTTGGTGCAATCGACTGCACACACGTACGCCTTGTGCCACCTGCTGATTCAGAACACCTCTACCGCAACAGGAAGCACACACATTCAATCAACGTGCAGGCCATAGTCGATCACCAAGGACTGATCACCAACATCGTGGCCAAATATCCTGGGAGTGTACATGACGCATTCATCTTCCGTCACTCCACCATCAACCAACACTTCCAGGATGGACGCTATGGCAATGGACTACTTGTTGGTAAGGACAAAAAACAAACCCATACACACACCGCACACAAACCCTCTAGGACAAACAACACATACACCACAATAGCAACACCTAGCCAGGAACACACTGAGGTACTCACATCACTAGCCATGTGTCAGAAGTCAACATTTAACCTGTCACACATTGGAATTTAATCCACAGCCTAATGTGAAGACATCAATGAGTGTGGTTGGCCAAATGTCACTTTACAGATTGGAAGTCTCAAAATAACCTGTACACTAATACAATGCATAAGTCAAAAGGTATGGGATGGCCTGGGCTCATACACATGAAGGTGTCAAATACACTTTCACGTTTTA
Organism: Pleurodeles waltl; assembly: GCF_031143425.1. Classification (NCBI taxonomy): domain Eukaryota; kingdom Metazoa; phylum Chordata; class Amphibia; order Caudata; family Salamandridae; genus Pleurodeles; species Pleurodeles waltl. The sequence continues at coordinate 335,096,130 of NC_090443.1, forward strand.
ACTCGGCATGGAACTAACATCACACCCCCAGTGAGGACACACAGACAACTGTATCACTAGTCACAATGCTAGGGAGGGAACACTCTACTGCAACAACAAAAACAGTCCTTCTGACAAACGGTTAGCCAACAAACACTTGCTCAGCCAAGGGAAAATATATCAAAGCAAAGTTTTCAATAACAACCATAGGTTGGAACATTAGTACACAAAAGAGTCACAGACAACACAAGACAACTACAGCCATCAAAGATCCGTACAACACTGCCTCCTACATCTAATTCAATCCATTCTCTTTCTCTTTCAGCTGATCAGGGGTATGGCATCCAGCCTTGGGTGATGACACCATTCGGGAACCCAATCACTGCTGCAGAGCGGGCATACAATGACGCCCACAAGAGGACCCGCAGCATTGTGGAGAGGACCTTTGGGATCCTAAAGTCTAGGTTCCGCTGCCTTGACATCACTGGCGGGAGCCTACTCTATTCCCCAGAGATGGTGTGCAAAATCATCCTCACTTGTGCCATATTGCACAATATATGTGTCCAGAGGAACATTCCCCTCCTTGAACTGGACCCAGGCATGCCTGAGGATGACGAAGAGGAGGATGCTGGGCCGCAACAGGAGGGGGGACAACCCAACACGGCAGCAGGACAGCGTAGGCGCCAGCAGCTTGTAAATAATTTTTTTGCTTAATGTATAATAATCACCTGTATTACACTATTGTAAATAAACACAGATATCAAACACCACATCATGCTTTGGTCCATGCATTACTGAGCACCTTTACTTATAAAATGCTGACGAAGAATGTGGTCTCCTTGACCAACAATGCCATAACAATCATCACAACAAAAAAGAACATTTCAATTGTATGCACAGAGGGTAGGATGTGACATGATACATTGCCATACACAGAGGCCCACATGAGTACAAATGTGGCAAATCCACATGCTACATCAAAACACCTGAGACAGTCTTGCACCCAGACAAAAAAAGTAGATCATGTGAAAGTCACATCACATGTGGTCAGAGACAGGGTGGGACCATCCATGTGTACGTCACCATGTCATCAATGGCTTCTCTCCAGTGGGTGATATGAGCAAAACACAATTGGGACAACATTAGCTGCCACTAACTCAGGAGGAGACCTGGATGTCACAGTGACAACATACACCCAGACAGGTGATAGTGGATCCACATACCAACACACATGTACACATATGTCATACAATCAACCAAATTATTGAAAGTAGACCATCACAGTCGGGTCCCAGTTTGAACCTAGCAGGAAGAATGTGACATGCCACTTAACCAGTTAATGCAGAAAGGGACACAGACACCCACTAAAGAATATTCCCCAGAACATCAGGAACGCTCAGAGTCTTCCAAACATAGTCATTGGGAAAAGTAGGCATGTCAGCTCAAAATCATCATTACTGCAAACTTCTAATGGGCTAATGAGATGAATGAATGGTCAACAGTCATACATACCATATGGCCTTACATTAGCCTGCTGCTGCAGGTTTCCCATAAAATATTAAGCCAAGCCATGGATACTGTAACTAATCAGGATGGTCAAATCCTAGGGTGCTGGGGGCCTAAGTCCACTTCTACGGTCCCACAAACATACACAAATCCTGTACTTGTGAGCCAAACACATGCATAAGGTACATGTGTGGCCTACATGTCAAGAGTAGAACACAAAGCACAAACACAAAATGAGGCTAGGACATGGTTAGCCCCATAATAACTGTAAGTGACCATTGCACTCCCTGTTAGGACTCCAGATAAAAGCATCACCATCATAAGTGTGGACCAAATTTGGAGAAGGAATACATCATGGTATCCCATCCATCATTTCCAAACAGCCATCAGCAATTGCCACAAATATGTTGACAAATATGGAAAAGACATTATGTAACGTATCCACACCATTACTGTGTGAATGCCTGCCATACATACAACAATGGACATGTGGCATATCCAAACACAAATGTGTATCACATTGCCCCGTTTGACCCTGACAAATCACCTTCCCCAAGTTAAAAACATGAAGACGTAACAAAAAGATTTGATCATAATTCTACGCATACAGCATGGGTGTCATATTTTGGTCACGTACATGAGTGCACAGAATGCAGAGTCAAATCTGAATGTATACAAAAATTTCACAGATTTAGACAGCAAAATATAAGTTACATCATATTTCAGATTTGACTCAGCAGCATGTGCATTCCTGTACGTTTCAAAAATATGACGCCCATCATGTATGCGTCGGAAAAAATGACGCAACATGCACATATTTTCGTACATCTCGTACAGTAAATGAATATTAATATTCATATCATATTTTTTCACTCAGCAGCATTAGCACTCCTGTAGGTGGATAAAATATGACACCCATCATGTATGCGTCGGAAAAAATGACGCAACATGCACATATTTTCGGACATCTCGTACAGTAAATGAATATTAATATTCATATCATATTTTTTCACTCAGCAGCATTAGCACTCCTGTAGGTGGATAAAATATGACGCCCATCATGTATGCGTCGGAAAAAATGACGCAACATGCACATATTTTTGGACATCTCGTACAGTAAATAAATATTAATATTCATATCATATTTTTACACTCAGCAGCATGTGCAATATTATGTGTCATAAAAAATGACGCGAAATTATGTATGCGTGAAAATACGACGCAAACCGCGATTAAAAAACGGCGGCCATTTTATGCAGGAAGTGATGCAATAGGATATCCTGTTTGCCAAATCTGTATTGGAAGTTGACTTTCACTTTCACTTTTCAGTCTCAGATTTTTCTAGACTGTGTGGTTCAGTGAAGAGTGTTGTCCTGTGAATTACTGCTTTGTTGTCCTGTGTAGCTTGTCTTTTGTACTTTGTTCAGTCTAATATTGTTGTGTATCATTGTCTCAGTCTGTTAAGTCTAGTTTTGTCCATTCCTGTATTTGTTTGTATTGTCTGTGGGAGTCTGTTGTGGCTAGGGTAGTTATTGGGGTTAGTTGGGCTATTTTCTCCTTTTCTTAACTTCACACCTCTACCTTTCCCCATTTCCTACTTTATTTTTTCTGCTAGTCATCAGTCATAATGTCAGGGAGGCCTCGCCTGTCCAGGATGGGCGAAGATGAATTGGGGGGATTTATCTGGCTAGTGTGCCATTTCCTCCCGCTGATGCTGGAGGCTGGGGGCCGTGTGATACAGGGGTATCACACGGAGGCCCGGAAAATTCGCTGGGAGAAGGTGCGCCATCACATGGTCCGGGTCCATGGGACCATGCGGAATGTCCATCAGTTGAAACACCGCTGGGCCGATCTGATCACGAGGGAACAGGACCTGCTGGACCACCTGGGAGTCAGGATTGGTGGCCCTGTTGGTGAGTAGCAATCAATTACATGGACATGATAGTAATCTGTGTGTGAACATGTGATGAATGTTACCCAATCTGCTAGATAAGGAGCTGCCTATGTGTAATGCTAGGGAAACCTAGGCCCTTGTCAATATATATTGATATCCCCAAATTGGCTACACTTTTTCTCCCTCAAACAGCAGAAACTTAATACATATATCTGTATTTGGCAGGTGTGGCCCATCTCTGCGTGATGCAATGATGCAAATGCTGCCTTACTAATGTTTACATATGTGCCCTAATGTGTACGTGTTGCACAATGTGTATGAAGACCTATGCTAGCAGTCAGATGGCTCAGTTGTTCTACACATACCAGATGGCTGTAGCTGTATGTAATGTAGTGTAGCATTTGTGTCAGACAAGCAACACGTTAATGGCTCTATTTGTACTCTACATGTCATAATGGGCAATAAGTAAGTCATGTCGAAACAACATACCTACATATGTAGACCCCATCGCTCGAAATCTGATTTGAATCCCATGATGATGATATACATGTGTGTTTTATACACGTCACATGAAGTCAGATATGTTTTCCACAGATATGTCACATGTGTGTGTGGTTGCTGTGTGTTGAACATGTCCACATAGGCTGTTTGACTGTGAGTGGTCATGCAGTCCTCATGGAACAAGTGTCTGGATGTCTCTCTGGAATGCACATGCTGAGATGTTTGGATAACAATATTGTCGGGGCATAATTATTGTGAGTAAACTTGGACGACACCTGACTGTCCTGGCCACTGCATGTGTGTAGTAGGGTGTGTAACTGTAGCAGGAGAATCATCCAATGTTAATGTTGAATACAAACTCATCCATGCAGTATGAGCATGTGTGAAAGTGTATCATTACCATGTCATATTCTCACAGTGTCATTGTAACAGAATTATTTTGTCAGTCCACCCAGTCTGAGTACATTCTTCCTGTCATGCTTTACAGGTGGACCAGAGCCTTACACCGTGGGAGAGGTGGCACACTTCGACGACCCCGATACCTACAGTGAGTGTTGCCTGAGTGCTATTTGATATATTTATTTGCCAATGACGCAAAATGGACTACTGTGTGTTCAAGAGAAATCATGATGTGATGCGCTGGCCGTTCATTGCCATTGTCGTGTTAGTGTGATATCAAATTGGACTTATGTTTCTGTTAAGCAACACCTAGCCATCTCTGAGATTGAGGGGCTGTAGGACATTACAGTTGGGCCGCAATGGGGAATGGGATGAGTTACTTAGAATACACTGGTCAAAGTAAGACTTGGTCGGGGACTTGACATGAACTGAGTCTGCATATCAGACTGACATTCTCCCATATAGCTTAGGCACATGGCTGTGATGAAAAGTGCATCTTCCTAGTTGAGGATGGACTGTGCACACTGTAGGTTGGATCTTCCGGGGGCATGTACTTACACAAGCTGAACTAGGAGTGTGTGTGACTTGAGTGCAATGGCCTATGTGTTCTGTTGAATCATGAGAATGGGTGTTCCACCTCCTCTGTGTGTGTAGTAAAACATGCCTCACTGATAGTATGTCATGTTGGCAAAAGTCATATCATTGTGACATGTGTGGTCCATGGATGTCACAATGTTTGCCTAAGTCCAACGTGTTGCTAGCCATTCATAGGTCTTGTGTGTGAAGGCACATACTTGGTGAAAGTTCAATACACTCTTGGGTGTGCATTTCACATGGGATTGGTGGTTGTTCTTCCCACACCACCCTCAACGACTGGGATGTTAATGTGAAACAGGCTACCTTGGACTGTAGCAACCAGTATCTCACACTTACTTGACACCTTTTGTGTCGTGAGTCAGAACCTAGGGCCAGATGTGCCAAACTGTGTACAAGTTGATAAACTCATAATTATTGTGTGTGAGTTGCAAACATCTGTTTCCTATTCCGAAATGTATTAGGTGATCATGAAAATATATGGGAGATTTTATTTCTAATCCTAAATATGAAGGCTTTTTCCAGTCCTATTTGCAACTGACAGTGGTATGCAAGTCCATTTGCAATGGAGTTTGTGGTTGCTAAGTGAGTCGCAGTTATCATCCACTTTAAGTGGATGGTAACCCACTTGCTAGCTGTAAGGGGTCCCCATTGTAACCCATCACCTTTCCGAGTGTACCAAAATAATCCTGTACAAAACAGGCAGTGGTCCTTGGGACCACTGCGGCCCGTATTTATAATTTTTTTGCACCACATTTGCCCAGCTTTTTGACGCCAAAACGGCGCAAACTTACAAATTACAATTGGAATTTGCAAGTTTGCGCGGCTTTTGCGTCAACAAGTGACGCAAATGCGGCGCAACAACAAATATAAATACGGGCCTAAGTGCCTTAAATTATTCAATATTGAAATTGTCGTAATTTATTTCTAAGTGCTGCTCATTTCCCGTTGAGGTAAACGGCCTACACTTGGGGAACATGTTCTGCGTTATTTCCAAGCGGTCACGGACATGGAGGTCTGCTGTTCCCAGCAGGCCTCCATCCCCGTGAGTGCCCATAGTTGCAAAGGTGGAGCAACTTGCAACCCACATCATTGATGTAAATGAGGTGGCTCTTAGCAACCCCATAGCAACTCACAGACGGTGTCAGATACCCCATTCTGCATTGCAGATTGTTCGTCCCATTTCCCATCTTCCTACATCTGGTCCCTAGTGTAGACATTGGGTTATAGCCCATTGGTTCAATCTTAGCACACAACCAATTCCAGATGGCTTAGAGTGAGGAGTGTGATAGTTATCACATATAGTGACATATGTAGTGAAGTAAGTATGCGGAAGAGGTGCAGCCATGATGTACAAAACCGTAGGGATGATTAGGATGAGTAGTGTAGGGTGATGTCATCCATCATGTAGAGACCTGGATATTCTAGGTGTGATATGCCCTTATGTATGCATGCTTCACATGTACTTCCTCTGAGCCCTTCTGTGAACTATGTTGTGACAATTGCTGCAACCTATACATTTCTAGTAATGTACAAATAACCCATTGTGCTATCCCACCCAATGCAAAGCCAAAGGTAAATATCTGCCTTTTCTCTTCACAGCTGCTAACATGAGGGCGGCCGATCGCATCCATTTTGAGCGGCGTGCCATCCGTTACAGGCACATCCTGCAGGTGCAGTCTGGGTATCGGCGGATGGGCCGCAGGTATCACTCCGAAAGGGCCTCCGGGGCGTGGTGGGCCACACCACAGCCTCCAACAAGTGTGCCACCTACAGCCACCAACGACACAGCCACCAGGTCTGGCCCAGTGGTCCCATCTACTTCGGCTGCCATGGACCCGCCGCATGCAGCACGACCTGGACCCAGCCGTGTGCTGGCAGCAGGACAGTCACATGTCCCACCAACAGCTGCCACTAGCTCGACCTCTGCTGGCACACAAACCCTCCCCACAGACCCTCCCGTGGACCCTGCAGCCTTCCAGGCATTGTCCCAGAAAGTGGACAAACTTTTGAGGAAGGTGGACAACCTGACTGATGACATGAACTATGTAAAGACCCGGGTCCGCGACATCAGGCGCACACTAAGGAGTGCAAACGTCTAGTTCGTTTGCCCTCTTAAACTTTTATCCCTCCCCTCTCACCTCTTTCCTTTTTTTCTCCTGTTAGTTGGGCTTTGGGGATTAGTATTAGGATTAGGATAGGTATGTAGCTTAGTTAGTGTTAGGGAAGAGGGTGGGGGGTCCTTGTTATTTTTCTCAAATATTTGTGTGTGGGTGGGTGGGTGGGGGGCAATGTTGGGATTCATGTTTAATAAAACAAAAACAAAAAAACAAAAAAAAAAATATCTGCTTGTTTAGGATAGTGTAGTATGTGTGTAGGTTAGTATGTTTTGTCCTGCATGTGTCCTGTCTCATAATGGTGGGTGGGGGGTTGATGTTTAGATCGTTTCGTTACATGTGTAGAGTAAGTTTAGCTTAGGTTAGATAGGGACAGTTGTGGGTTATTAGTAGTCAGGTTAGATTAGTGTAGGTGTACCTTTCCCTTAGTTGCCTCTTGTAGTACTAGATATAAATAAATATTTTGTTAACCCTTTACTTGATGCGTTAGGTGCTACTTTATCATGGCCTTGACATCCATGTTGCAGAATTATTTAGTGTGACATTTGTGTCCTATGCTCAGCATCCCCTGGGAATGGATGTTTAACATCCCATCTACCCGTGTGCTCACTTGTTAAGTATCCTCAAATTGGGAGACTCCCCATTGGTAGTGTGCATTGTACACCAAGCTTTTGTTATGATATGTGTCCAACTTCACAAAGAGTGCTTCATTACATGTCAATGTGGGTTAATTGTTAGGTCGGACAGCAGTGTGAAGCTCAGGGAGATCTTTGTAGATGAGGAGTTGTTCACACTCATGTATTGCTGCTTTCATTGCTGAGCTACATCATGTGTGTACTGAAGCAGCATGAATTTCCTTCATGGAAGCCTACTCTGTAAGGGAAGTTAATGCAGTGTGATTTGTACACGATTCATTACATTAAGCGGCATCCATTCTTATTTAAGTCTTGCATGGAGCCTACATTTCCCAGCCACCATTTGCTCTCTGGAATAGCGATAGATGGTGCATCATTCTGACCAACACAGCATGATTGTGTGTGCTTAGTTCCTTCCTCAGTTATTTCCCTCAGTATGGTAGGGCTATGATGCAATCCTGGCCAATGCACAGATGGATCTGAATATATGACATCAGGACAGTAGTATAGAGATTCAACAGGGTTGCCACACAGCCACTTTGGAGTTAGGTACTGCACAGTTGAAGTGTGAAATGACACAGAGACACAATAGGTGAGCAAGTGCGATTTATTTACAGGTGTTGTAGTGCAAATTGTCCATTCAACATTTTGGCTGAGTCCGTTCTGGGGCATCATTTCTTGGTGAGCCTATAGAAGGTGTCAGTGCAGAGGGACAGGATTACCAAATTGTAGGAGAGAGACATTCACTGGCAATGTGGACAAGTCAAACAGTGGATTGCCAAACAGTCATTGAGTGTAGGTGTTCAGAAACTGGGCTTTGACTAAACGCAGGACCTTGGTCAGAGTAGGCCATGGTGCAGGGACTAGGGCTTCCGGGTACTCCTCCGTGTGAAGGTTATTTGTTCCACGTCTTCTTCTTCTGATGTGTGTGTTGCCTCCTCTGTCCTTGTTGTTGTTGGTTGTGAAGGGGCAACACACACCTCAGTGTTAGAAGACATGGAGGCAGACATCCCAGGGGCTAGTCCCTGTGGACTTAGGAAGGGCAATACTGCAGCAAGGAGGGCCTGCTGGTTTCTCAGAATGGCAGCCACATCCCGATGGTAGGCAGCCAGGTCAGCCCTGAGGGGTTCGATGTTGCATTCGTGCACCCGTTGACTGGCTTGCATTCTTAGTTGTTCCGTCAACTGGATGACAGCTGTGGCGATTTGCTTTTGTGTTTCTACAAGTTCCTGCATGTGCGATGTTAGTGCTTGCATCACAGCTGTCTGATCAGCAGGAGGGATCATGCACGAACGCACCCCCTCAAGGCTGGCTGCCATAGTTTGCATCCCCACCCGCACCTCCTTGGCCAGCTCCCGCTGGACCCCAACGACGGTTCTTTCAAAGCTGGTTCCAGTGTCGTCGGAGTCCTCAGCTGTGTTGGAGCTGGCAGGTATTACATTTGGGGTGGCAGGTGGGTCTACTGGGGTGGCTGCTTCTTCTGGGCTCCTCCTTGGGACTGAAGGTGGGGTTTGGAGGCTTCCTAAGACCATGTTGAGGGTTTGTGGGGAGAGGTTGATGGGGTCGTCATCGATGTCATCAGGGAAATCAGGGTCAGGCATATCGGCAGGAGATCCATGTTCCTCTGCAATGAAACAGGGTACAATTAGTGTGTCTGTGTTGTAACAAGTTTGCAAACAGTTACAGGCGTTTGGATGCCTTATCTTTGGTGTCTGTTTTTTTCTGGGTATCTGCTGTCCTTCATATGGGCATTGTTGTAGGCCTATGGCCCACCTGTGTGTCACATGTGTGATGTGGAGCTACCAGACTTGTCTGCCTAATTGCCGCTAGGTGTTGCTTTGTAACATTTTGTGAATAGGCACCTTTGTGTCCTACTAGTCCCTCCGTGATTAACTATTCTTATGTAGAGACATTTTCGAGGGTGTGTTCTCATTATCCGACCTGAGCTGACTTGCTTACGAGGCAGCAGGATAGCTAATGGTGTGATGGACTGAGTCTGACCCACTTTTAATTGACTCTGTCACCCTGATTCTTTCATTTTGCTCTAGCTAACTAGCATTGGCTCATGTCTCCCACAGCAAAGGAATGATTATACATCCGAGCGCATGACATCTTTGGAACTTTTCAGGGAAGTTGTGGTCACTCAGATCCCAACATCTTCACTCTTTTCCAGTATGAACTCATACACAAAAGTCAAAGACAGTATTTGTTTCATATGATGATCTCTTTGAACAACTGACTTGTCTATATTTAGGTGTGAGCCACAATAACCCAAATACTTCAACATGGTAGACTTGAAATAGTCAGCAGGAGAGTAAGACATTGGTCGAAAGCTATCATGGTGCCTAACAGTTTGTACTCTCCCTCTGCTTGTTCTATTTATAGCACAGCATGTTAAGCTTCTAGCCTGCCTGTCTGAATCACTGGGGAGACTTCATCCGTCATATCTGAGCAATGGCCTGTGATCTGGTTTTGCATCTGCAGCAAGGCAGGCAGCGTCTGGTGTTTCTCTGTTTGGAGACTCCCTCTTGTGTGTCTTGGGACAAGGAAGTGATTTTATAAGTCATAAGTCATGGTGATGAGATAGTTTCCCTACGCAGGAATGGCAAATCAGAACCCCTACCCCATCTATCCGCAAAGTACCAGACTGTATCCTTGACTGGGGCACAGAGTGTATCTGTTCTGGCACACTCCAGTGCAGATGTAGGCAAAACAGTGTGATTGGACTTATTAACAACACCCTAGGACTGGCTATTTGGTATATTTCCTGATAGGAAGGCCAATGAGAAGCATGTAGTGCAAAGTGCTCAGAGGCTCTTAGATGTGAGCATATGCGTAAGAGTACATTCAGGGTAAGGTGCAGAAAGGCCTACAGCCTGAGGCTAATGCGCAAAGTATACATTACACTTGCCAGAATACACATTGACTGACTGTGGGTGTTGTGAGTGCCCTGCCAACACACTTGCCTCTCAGGACCTGCCCCATTCACTTTTGATTCACATTGCATGCAGTGTACATGTTCCGTGCCATTTCCTATGCATGTTCATGTTTGGATGTGGTGTGGATGTAAACATTGTTGATGTTTGAAGATGAAGGTGGGTCATGTGTGTTTGATTGTATAAGCCTGTTTATCGTATGAAGGTCCGATTTGTTTGTCAGACTTTGCAGGTGTGTTTGAGTGACCAGTTGCCTATGTCTCCTCCTCAGGTGTTGTCTGAGCAGTATGACATTAGTGATGTAGCCTTGTTATCCAGGCATGTGAGGGACCCTGACGTATGCAGCATGTGTGTGTGGTTGGTGCTGTGTGGGTCCTATTGCTGTTTACTTTGGCTTATGTATGTGTCAGGTATGGACATTGGGCATTTGAGTGTACTGGTGCGTTTGTATTTTTACACTGACTTGTTGCGGATGTCAATGTCACCCCCTAATTTGTGTATGTATATTCCATGGGGAGGTTGCTGCCATTTGGTACTGTAGCTGCACAGAGATGAGAGGCGTTATTGTAAGGTGTTGTGGCAGTTACATTGCAGTTGTTGCTTTGCCTACTGGGTTACTGATAGGGACCTAGTTGCTGTAGGATAGATTTTACAAAACAAGTGCCTGGATGTGAGTTTGCTGTAGTGGCCTTCCTACCTGTCGCTGCTTTCCCTTGGCTCTATTGTTGTACTTACAGGATGTCCCCATGGGGCTGTACTTGTTGCTGTGTTTGGTGGTGCCCCAGCTTCAGTGTGTGCTAGGCATGCCCCCCTACTGTGCTCCTTTACCCATGCCACTCTATGTATATGCTGACTTACATGCATTGTGTAGTAGGTATTCCCCCCCTGGTTGCAGTTAACATTAGTGCATTATAATTCCCCATGCGACTTACCCTGCATGTGCATTGTGTCTTGGTAGTCTGCACTGTCCTGCCCTTGAATCCCTGTGACGATCTCCTCGGGGATGGCGGCTGCAACCATCTCCTCCATGTGGTCCAGGGCCTCCTGTTGTGCTGGACTCCCACCTCCAGTCTGCATTGCTGCCTTCCTGTTCCTGGCCATTTTCTCTTTGGTCCTGCGTTTACAGTCATGCCAGCGTTTCTTACACTCAGTGACTGTGCGGCGTTCTTCAGCCACACTGTTGATCTTGTCCACTATTTGCTTCCATATGGCCTCTCTCCTACTGAGTGGCAATTTGGATGTAATGAAAAGTTGGTGCTGGTGTTCCGTCACCTCTCTCACCAGGATTTCCTGCTCCTCTTCACTGAAGCGACACTTTCTTTTCTTTTTTTGGTTATCCTGGTTTGTTTGTGGGACCTCTTGGCTGGTTCCTGGTCTGCTGTCATCATCCTGGGCTCTGTTGTGTCCACTGGGATCCATGTTGGCTCTCTGGTAACACTGCAGTTTTCGCGCTAGAATTTGACGCAATTGCGTGAGAAAAACCAGCACTTTCACGATTGCGCTGTCGTAAATCGGCCCACGGTGATGTGCGTCGCCTTTACGTGGTTTTTCCTTATGACTTGACGCCGCTGTGTGCGTCACAATATCCTGACGGCCACCTGTTGGTTGCGCCGCCGTACGTCAAAGTATAAATTTGACGCCCGCACGGCGCATCCAAATGGCGTTAGACGGCGCAAAATTTTTTGACGCAAAACTGCGTTAGCGCAGTTTTGCGTCAAAAAGTATAAATATGGGCCACAATTTCCCTCCTCATCTGAACTTTCACTCTCCCACACATCGTTTATTCCATTCTCACTGTGTAATGGGAGTTGGTGTACTGTGTCATTTTGATTCATTCCTTGACCCGTGACCTGCTGAGGAAGCATTACTTGTTGCTGATTCATTGGTGCTAAGGGTATTTGCATTTGCTGACTAGGTACCATAGGAAACTGCTGTTGCATTGGCTGCAACTGTGCCATCTGTACATGGGGCATTTGCACCTGCTGTGACTGTACAGGTTGTAAACCCTGCATCTGATTCACATTATTTTGAAAATTTGGATTTGGATTTGGACCTCTCATTTTCGGTCCTCTCATATTCTGAAATGAATTGACATCATTGTTTTGCTGACCTACACCTTCCTGCACCAACATTGGGTACTCCTGTTTCCAATGCCCGACGATTCTGCACGTGTGACATGGCATCACCTTCTTCATTGCCTGTATACTGTTTGGAATCACAACAGAATTTAAATCAGGACCATTATTCACAAAACCTCCTCGGCCTCTGCCTCTCATTTGTGGCTGAAACATAGCATTTCCCTGCTGTTGCTGCTGCGGCAACTGTTGTTGAAAACCTTGCAAACCTGTCTGAGCTGCTCTAATCTGCATCACCATCACTTTTTCCTTCAACCTTTTCTGTTTTGTCTCAATCTCATCACTGCAGTATTTTGCATAGTTCAACACCTCATCGATCGATTTTGACTGCCAACAGATCAAATGCATTTTAATCATCTGACTGATTTCGGGTCTCAACCCTTCCACAAATCTGAACACAAAATGGAGCATGTCCTTTGCCTCAATCTTTTCCGTACCACTGTAATTTTTAAACGCTTTCAACAATCTCTCATATTAACTTCTTGTGCCGTTCTGTCAATTCTCTGCCAATCCACATTTTTCGACGCAACTTTTGTTTTTAAATGCTCAATCACCTTGTGATAGAAACTCATTACCGTAGGCGATGGTGCACCTGTGTCCCTATCTCTTTCTGGTTCACTTGTTGGCCAACCTACAGCCCTTTTACAATCTTTCCACAAATCTGTCGGAACCACAATTTCGAACAAGGTATTCAGGTCTTCCCAAAGACATTTTGCGAGTTTCACAAATCTATCTGTCTGTTGATACCACTCGATCGGTTTCTCTCTCAATTTAGGGAAATCATCCGTAAAGGATTGAATATCGCACCTGTGCCATGGTACATGGACAAGCTTTCCCCCTGCTGTTTCTCTCATTGGTAACATGGTTATCAGATCATCACTCTGTTGTACTTTCTCATTCCAGTCTATGGTACTTTCTTTCTTCTTGTCCTTTTTCTTAACCCACCTGCTCTCCCATTTGTCTAAACATCTCCAGACCTGCACGCTTTGCAGTATCTCTTTAAGGTGTGTTTTTATTCCTGCAGATCTCATGTGTTAAAAATCTTTTGTCTCAAAGTCTAACCTGTAACTTCTGCTCAAGTGTTTGGTTTTACCTATGTCGACTTTGTTTCTGTCTGCAATTTCTTGTAACTTCTTATGCATGCTGCTTACTTCTCTTGTAATTCTAGGGCACATGTATCTCAGCTCTTCTTCTGTGTATGATTCTAACCTGTTCAAACCCATCGTTCCCTCTACTAGTTCATCTGCTTCCATGCCCAATCTTATTTTATTCAAATATTCTTCTCCCTTCCCGCTGTGTGTACTCTGTGGGGAGTTCAGGCTATTCAACCATTGTGTTAACTGCTGTGCATCCAGTCCCATCAATGTAGCACTTACATCGACTGCTACTGATGGTTTCTGTAACATTTCTGTTTTTGAAGTTAGCGGTACTATTAATGGTGGACCTGACCTTATCACAGTTGACGGAACACAAGCTGAAATTGGACTGAATTCCAACAAGGACCCAGATCTATTTAGCAGTGTTCCTACCGGAGTCATTTCTTGAGTATTTTCTATGCATCTCCTTCCCATCTCATTTTGTGCCATTACCCCTTGGTCGCATACATTCGGCTTTGCCTGTATGTACAATGGTACTGGCTGACCTACAGTGATAGGCAGAGATATTGCGTCCGGATTATGCATGTTCCCCGAATTCTGTGGCATGTTAATTCCCACATTATGGTTCATCACTGCTGGCACATCTAACTGGTTTTCTGCTATTTGAATGTATTTCGGCACTTCTTGCATCTGCTTTTGGGGCATCAACATTTGTGTTGATTCGGCTTGAATCAAAGTCGGTCTTTGGTAATTCTGTCCTCCCTGCTCATCATAATAGCGCCTCTGAACCTGTGGATGATAATCATTGACAGGTTTCAATTTAGGCACGTCAGGATATATTCTCGGAACTTGTGGGATTTCTGGTGTAAAAAGCATATCGGAACTGCTTTGTCTCTGTGATATTCTCAAATTCGGTGTTACATTACCTTGTATTGGTTCTGGAGGGGCAGTACTAGTGCTTGAGCCATTTTCGCTTTCCAAATATGGTGGCGGGCGATCATTTAGCAATTGCATAATGAACTCCTCATCGTCTGACTCGTCTGACCTTTTCGAATTTCTATTGTTTTCTCTATCTCTGGACTGACTCCTGTTTGTTTTATAGGTAGCTTTCCTCCCTTCCATCTCTGCTCCGTCAGTAATCGCTGGAAACAATTTAATTCCCTGCAAATACGTCCGATCTCCAAACCTTTTGAGTACTATCCCATCTAGCATCCGCTAGTGTCTTTTCTACCTTTCTCACTCTTGTTTCAAATTTCTTCTGTTGTTGCCTTCTAGCCATTAGCTCCCAAATTGCTAATGCTTCAAACTGTGCTGGTCTTGGAGGTAATTCATGTCGTATAGCGCGAATCTTAGATTCTCCAAAACTCATAGGTTAAACGACCCATGGATAGGGAACGCTACACTTCCATGCTTTTCTGTCCATTTACACCATTGCTTTAACCAAAGACAAGGTGCAACACCCTTTTCTTCAATCACGATGTAAGCTGGTGTACCCTCAGGCGGTGTTTCTTCTCCTACATTTGCCTTAATATATACATCTCCCCTCAAGGCGCTTTTAAATGCTTTGAAAAATTTCATCTTTCCGTCTTTTATTTTCTTTAAAAAAAATGTAATCAATAAGTGACTTTAATTCCCGGAATACTCTTCGCTTACCTTTCCCCACCAATTGCGCTTCACGGACTGTGTCCAATCCGTGTGCGACCCTTCTCACCAACCAACCTATCCCAGCACGGCTCCTAGTGATGTCACACCCACACACTGCGGCTGACAAAGTCTTGCGGCTTGTCCTCCTTCATTCAGCTTCACTCAAAACTAATTTCTGCAATATATCGCGAGCACTAACCAAAAAGAAGAAAACAAATCTGTCGATTTACTACAGGAAGGGTAATACAATCGCTTCAGAAACCTTAGGGATTTTTCACTAGCCTCGGCAGTTATTCCATCTTTCTCGGTTTCCCACTTACGCAAGCAAAATTTGACCTGCAAACTTTAGTCTCAACTGATCAATGAACTATTCTAGCGCGCCTTAGAATTCGTCAAATCTCAAAGTCGAAAATTTTCTTTAATTCCTCAATATTCATACCGACTTGTTGACCACGCCCGATCAACCTACTAAACCGAACAGATTACAACATCAATCAAGTGTCTCATACAATTTTCAACATACTCCGGAGTCTCTTGACCTCGCAGGGCCCGTCTCAACATCAACAACCACGTGGACAATTTTTCCTGCACAAAGCGCTACACACATATGAAGTTCGACAACTTCCCTACTCTCACACTTTGGAGTATCACTCCTCTAAAATCTTTGATTGGAGTTCGTAACCCCCTAAAAATCCTCACAAACTTCTCAAATCATCTGCGGCAATAAGCTATGCAAGCGCGAAACCCTAACTTCACTCATACCGTCACTAGAAACGCCCAAAACATTCTCACACCTCCATTTCCTCCATTCGCAATCTACGAGATTCCGGGAAAGTCATTGGGGATTTAGGGCATCAACAGCTCTCCAACTTGTTTTATCAAAGAAAATTCTAACTTGACTCCGTCTATTGTGCGGATGGGGTCCCAAAGGGCGAAACCATCAATCTCTGCTACCGTCTACTGATAGCGCGTCCAGTCCTTATAAATTACTTGTACTTGGACACGCTGGAGGTCGGTGAACCTTTTAATCGAGTTGGGCTCTCCTCAACCAAGAATAGTCGGATCACTCAAATCAATAATCAATAACCATTGTAATCAATACCCAGTTAATAGATCAAAACTAACACATTAGGAATCAATAACAGTCGGTATTTTGACGCACCATGACCTTTTAGTCATGAATAACCACACCAGTTTATTAAACGTTAATGAGTTTATTTCCCTATATTAACAAAGCTAACACAATATATATGAGTCTCAAAATCAAATGATATATGTATACGAACATTACTAGCTGTCCATAGCGACGGAAGAAACGCAATCTACGCAAAATCTGGATTATAATGCACTCGGTTATGGCAATGCAAATCACTAATATAAGTAACTGAATTTGACTAATTGCATACATTGGTCAGCATAACAAGATTTCAATTCAACATGGTGCATCAAGTGAATACCTCAACTAACCTCTAATTAGCATTGGCATGTGGGGCATCATGCAAAACGAATTTAGTCAACACAAATTTAGAAAACTTCTAGCTTGGGCCCTATCAGAATAACAGTTGGTACCTAAAAGGAAAAAAACACAATGCATAATACAATTATCATTTCATAATTACCAAATACAATCAGCATTCAAGAAAGTCTTCGTCCTTCAGGTACCGGTTCGATCAGCATGGAGCGAATTTCAAAGGGGCAAAGTTAAGGGCAAGTTTCCTTGCGGCAGCAAGGAAAATGGGGTAAAAGTTACTGCATAGGCAAAACGGGGCAGGTTTAAAGTTAAAGTCTCTAGGGTGAGAATTCTTAAAGTCTCTTTCTCTGCGACAGAGAAAGGTGTCAAAGGACTCGTTCCAAAATGGCTTCTTGAATCTTCCTTCAAAATGGCATCAAGGAAAATGGCTGACTTCTCTTTGTCCGGTGGGTTAAAGTAAGAAACATTCCAAATTCTTCAGGGTCTTCCATTGGAGGGTTCATAGGGTGGCTTCAATTTGACCAATGAATAGTGTCTTCCTCCTCGTACTCATTTATGCATACATTGTCCTTGGAGCCTTGGAACACAAGTTGCAACACAGTTTGCCAATTATTTTTATCTTAGTGCCTTTATTGTCTGCACCTGCAGGAGCTGACCTTGCATCAAAGAGGATGAAACCAGCCTAGCACGAAACCTTGAGATAAGTGTATTAGTCATCTCTACTGGAAAAATACAGCCTTAAAGTAAAATAATATGTCTTTGTTAATACAAATGAAAACCACACAGTTAAAATTGAGACCAGGCAACTAGGCCAAAGCCTCTGCTAAATTTAAGCTAAGCATAAAACAGTTTCAACAAGAAAATCATAGAATACATTTGCAATTATGATGAATTACTACATTTGTCCATTCTTCATGATTAATTAAGCCCGTTTATAATGATGGCGAACTAACCCGTGGGCACAATTTCCCACGTATATTATTTTTCTTTGGTAAAATCACACTACCTTATATGATTTTGGTTACATAATATATGAATATTTGTTAGTCCTTCTTTTTCTGCGTCACCAATGTCTGCCATCGCATTTCAGACGCTGGCTCATACATTCAGACTGAGGCATCGCTTCGGGGAGGTGGGGGGGCAGGGTGTTGGGGTGTTACCTCTAGGGTGACCACTCATCTGTAATTTTCATGGACTGCCCGTTGTCTGTGATGAAATGCTTAAGGGACAGCATTCCTCTGTAATTTTAGTCTTTCACCTAAAGGACAAAATGTAATTAGGACAGTTTTATCAGTTTCCCCAGCTGGAATGGAAGGCAGGGAGTCCCCTGTGCTCTGAGGGAGGGAGGAGCAGACAGAAAAGAAACAGATCTTCTTGCCAGAGTGTCTTCTTCCCTAAAAAAATGAAAATGTGCCAACTGGTAAATCTGCAAATGCAAAGGGGCTTGGAAACCTGGATTGACTTTAATCAAAGGAGTCACTTGAAGTTTTCTGATGCAAAGATATTTTCTTTTAAAGAGGTAGTGTAAGGGTGTTCCAAGGTGAGCTGTTAAGTGTGTGGTTTTAATAAACTGTTATAAAATATTTTTGCACTAGGTATAATCTGTATATTATTGAAATTTGTGTTGTAGAAGGGCTTTTTTTATTTAAACTAAATGTATTTGCGCATTTTGCAGCAGCCTTTATTATGATGTGTGCAATACAGGTTTAAAATAAGGACATTCAGAGTTCTTTCAGGGACCTCAGTACCTCATATTACTAACAAACACTGGCAAAGCCAATAGGTCTCATGTAAGCAAGTTATTTGCTTTGCCAATGTGTTTTAGCCATGTTATACACCAGAGTGGCTGCTGTTCAGCATGGCTAAAAGTTAATGGCATAGACGAGAGTGTTGCATAGTGTTGCAGAGTGCAATGGCAAAGAGCGGAGTCGAGTGTTGTAGAGTGGAGTGGCAGAGAGTGTAGTGTTTAGGAGTGGCATACTGTGGAGTCAAGTGGAGGGGCATATAGTGGAGTGGTATGCAGTGGAGTTGACTGATGTAGAGTGAATTGGTGTAGAGTGTTGCAGAATATAATGGTGGAGAGTGAAGTGGCAATGAATGCAGTGGCATACAATTCAGTGGCATACAACGTAGTATCATAGAATGCAGAGGTATAGATTAGGGTGCATAGTAGAGTGTAGGCGTTCAGAGTGGAGTGGTGCAGACTAGAATGACATAGAGTGCAGCGGCGTAGAGTAGAGTGGCGTACAATAGATTGGCAGAGTGTTCAGTAGTGCAGATTGGTGGTTAGTGCAGAAGCATAGAGTGCAGCATAGGCTCGAGTGGTGTAGAGTGCAGTGGTGTAGAGTGGAGCAGAGTAGAATAGATTAGAGCGATGTAGTGCAGAGTAGAATATAGTGCTGTAGAGTGCAGTGGTGTAGAGTGCAGTTGCGTAGATTGCACTAATGCAGAGTAGAGTGGTATAGAGTACAGTGGTGGAGAGTGCAATGATGTAGAGTAGAGTGTCAGTGCAGCAGTGAGGAGCAGAGTGGCATAGAGAGCCGTGGCGTAGATACAGTAGTGCAGAGTAGAGTGCAGTGGTGCAGAGTACAGTTGTTTAGAGTGCATTGACATACAGTGCAGTGGTTTAGAGTGCAGTGGTTTAGAGTGCAGTGGCATAGAGTGGCATGGGGTAGAGTAGAGAGGTATAGAGTGCAGTGGAGTAGAGTGGCGTGCCATAGAGTGGCAAAGAGTGCAGTAGTGCTAAGTGGTGCAGTGGCATAGAGTGCAGAGTAGGCTTGAGTAGCATAGGGTGCAGTGGCATAGAGTAGTGCAGAATGGAATAGTGTAGAGTGGTGCAGTGCAGAGTAGAGTATAGTGCTGTAAAGTGCAGTGGCATAGAGTGGAGTTATGCAGAGTAGAGTGGTATAGAGTGCAGTGGCATAGAGTGTATTGGTGCAGAATGCAGTAGTACAGAGTACAGTGATGTAGAGTATAGTGGCGGTGAGTGCAGGGTTGCAGAGTAGAGTTATAGAGTGCAGTGGTGTATAGTAGAGTACAGTGGTATAGAGAGCAGTGTCATAGAGCACAGTGGTGCAAAGTAGAGTGCAGTGATGTATAGTGCAGTTGTTTAGAGTGCATGACAGAGTGCTTTGAAGTAGAGTGCAGTGGTTTAGAGTGCAGTGGGGCAGAGTGACATAGAGTGCAGTGGCGTAGAGTGCAGTGGCATAGAGTAGATTGTTTCAGAGTAGAGTGCAGTGGCACAGAGTGGAGAGGTGCAGGGTAGAGTGCAGTGGCATAGAATGCAGTGGCACAGAGTGCAGTGGCATAAAGTAGATTGTTTCACAGTAGAGTGAAGTGGCATAGAGTAGAGAGGTGCAGGGTAGAGTGGAGTTGCGTAGAATGGCATAGAGTGTGATGGCATAGAGTAAAGTGGTGTAGCGTGCCATGGTATAGAGTGCAGTGGTGCAGAGCAGATGAGAGTGACATACAGTGTATTGATTTAGAGTACAGGGGCAAAGAGTTGAGTGTTAGAGTAAAGTGCACTAGCACAGAGTGTATTGGTATAGAGTGCAGTGGCATAGAGTGCAGCGTTTCAGAGTGGCTTAGAGTGGAGTTGCCTAGACTGGTGTAGTGTGCAGAGGTGCAGAGTGCAGTGGTGTAGAAAGGTGTAGGGTGCATTGGCCATAGAGTGCTACAGAGTAGAGTGGAGAGGCGAAGTAGCATAGAGTGAAGTGGCATAGAGTGGAATGGTTCAAAGTGGAGAACAGTGCAGTGTCCCAAAGTGCAGTGGCATGGAGTGGTGTAAAGTGGAGTGGTGCAGAGTAGGATGTAGTGGTGTGGAGTAGTGCAGAGTAGAGAGTAGAGTGGAGTCTTCGTGGTGTGGTAACAGCACGTTTTTGATTGAAATTACCATTACGTTTGACCACACATACATTTTTTCAAATAAAACTATACAGTGCACAGACGATGATGTGTGGAAACTGCATCACCTAATGTAATGATTTGTTTTAATCATAAAAAGCTATTTGGTTCCAGCACAGCTCAGAATTATCAAAAATGTGCCTTATTTGTACTCCTAATTCTGATATATTCTGAAATCTTTGCACAGTTTATTTAAATGTTGTCATGTGACAGAAAAAACTCTTTCCTACCCCCAGTATCCAGCAAGGTTGTCGCATAATTCCTCTCACTTTGAAGTCAGAGAAATAAAAGTAAACATTAAGTTCCCACCGAAGGCAGAGCCTGATATTTGACCTTGTTAGCTGAACGCACAGCAAATATGATGAGATAAGATCAAGTTTTACAAGCCTGTTTACAGAAAAGAAACACTCAGAAAGATACTGTAAATAAGGTTTGGGAAAGGGAAGGGACAAACTCAAGCTGGATAGCCTAAAAAAAATAAAGCCATCAAATTGAAAGCAACAAAATGTGAGTTACAAACCGCAAAGCCAACGGCAAGCAAAAGGTGGAATGCATTCCCCAGGAAGCTCTATGAATGTACTTAAAAGTAACACCCGAGGGCTACTTTGTGGGGAAAGTGCAGTATATTAGTCCAGTCCGTATCTTGCAGAAGTTTGGCCACATCAATCACCCAGGTAGTATGACGAGAAGACCTGGAGTAGTCTTCATGTTGCAGGAAAGGCCTGTACACCCATCTTATCAGTTTGCCGCGAGTCCCTATGGTGTAGAGCTTCTGGCACAACTCATGTAGGGTTAGTGCTAGGTGGCAGAAATGAAATAGGGCATTTAATGATTGTTTAATGTGGTTTAAATGAGTTTTCTGGGGTGAAGATTGTAGTCTGCCACAAGGGTTTGAAAATTTAGTAGCTCGCCATCCAGAAACAAATCCTCCAATTTTAAGACACCTGCAGTATGCCACTGACAAAGTTGTTTGAGTGGGAAGGCCTAGCAAACGTAGTGCAGGAGCACCGAGTTTCTTCATGTCAGTCAGTTTATAGGTTCTAGCAAGGTAAGAGAAAGCTGTGCAAGATAACCCTGAATGGTGTTCCATAGAATTGTCTGTAGGAAACAATGAGCAGTGAAGTAGGCCCTCCTTAAAAGTCTTTACAGATAAACCCCATCTCATGCAGGGGGGCAGGCAGACAGCCAGTGAGCCACCCATTGGACCTGTGCAACTAAATAATAGCGTTCTAAGTCCAGCAGGCCTAATCCACCTGCAGTCACTGGTAGCTTCGAAGTGGAAAGAGCTACCTGACGGTGCCCCAGCGACCAAATCAGTTGTGTGGTGTGTCTGAAGAAGGAATGAAGGGCGAGCAGGGGAAGGTTTTGAAAATAATACTAACATCGGGGTAGCACACCATCTTCACTAGTGCCACGTGGCCCACTACAGAAAGCAGAAGAGAAGACCAAAAAGCAAACTGGGCTCTGAGGGACCATGATGCTCTGCCAAAATTTCCATCCTGCAAATCAGTGGGGAAATGGTAGATATTATTCACTAGGTATCGAAAGGCAACTGGTTCCCAGTTCAATCTGAGGTTTAATTGTATATAAAGGTGAAAACAGTACCATGTGGCAAAAAAAAAACAATTACATTTCAAAATCTTTCTCATGTTCTTACATTTTGTTTGTGCAAATTACATTCCAAATATTTTGAAGATTTTAAGTGTACTTGACACTTAGGGATGACCCAGATCACTGGTTTGGCGTTTGCTCAATTGCAAAACCATTTTAAGACATGGACAGAGTGGGCAATTGCCTTGCACAACCTTGCAAGGGGTCTGCCCCCTGCTCACCCTGCGGACACTGTGGACCATTGCACCAGAAGTGTTTGCCATGGTCAGTTGGTGCTGCTTGTTCAACTACTTGACTGTGCCTCTTCTGTTTCTCTGTCTGCAGAGACAACTCCCCTGGTACGCAATACCTTCGAATAGTCTTGATGAACCCAACTTGTCTGATTTTAGGAATTGTCCCACCTTGTTCTTCTCTTCCTTATTTATCCAGTTCTTAGGAACAACCCTTTGAATCAGTTGCCGTGGATGTCCCATTTGATCTTGATTTCATCCTCCTCTTTTATTATCTTTGATTGGTAGTCCAGGCGCCCAGTTCTGAGGTAAATGTAGAGTACCAGACGTACACTCTAGTGCTGTGAGTCTACAGACAAGTTGTGGGCACCTCACATCCAGACATTAGTTGTGAGACTGTCACCCACACCATCTTCTCTGTCTCATAAATTGTTTTTTAGGTTGAAAGTCCATTGGATGTTGAGGTGAGTCAGATGTTTGTGTTCAACCTGTTTAAACTAGCATAAGGTGACTTACCTTAATGTTTCCTAAACTGTTGCCATGGGTTTTAAAATGTCTAGAAACATAATACATTTTTTTTTAGTAGGGGTGATGGCCTTGATGCAGTGCTGAAGGCATTAATTTACTACTGAACAAGGACGTAATGTGACATATGAATGTAGCATACCAGGAGGCAATCACAAAAAGACCACAGTGAAGAAATAGTGCTGTTAAACAAGAGTAAATAAATGCACTGATAACCTAATGGGGTATGGCCTCTCTTGGGTGAGTCTGTAAAACTGACATTTGTTCTTGAATTTTTGTCCTGAATTTTGACCCTTCGTCCTGAATTTTAACCCTTTGTACTGAATTTCTTACAGTCCTGTCCAGAATTTGCCTCAATGCCAGGTGGTCACCCTAGTTACCCCCCCCCCCCCCCCCAATAAGTGTATTTTCTTCCAAATAGTTGGGTACAGGTGCTTTCAGTTGGGTGTGATGAGATGTGTGAGGAATCTTTACATAAGCACAGACAAAAGTACACACACTCTTTTCCTCTTTGCTTTGCTAAAATTGGTGATTTTACAAAATACTGTATTTTCTCTCACTATCCCTGCCAATCCACATATATCTCCCTTTCCACTGCCCCTTTCATGTGCCCTGCTTTTTGTATTTGCCGGAAAATCTGAAGCTCACACTCTCCCTAATCTTACTGTCGAAGCTACTCCCCTGGACCTACAAACCTGTAAAAAACATTCATTGAGAAAAAAATGGAGGTGGGCCTTTTAAGGGGGCAGTGTTTTTAGCTCTTCACTATCTGAGCCCAAACAGAGTACTTTGAGTAAGTGGCTAGTAGTGCCTGTGCAATAAAATAAAATGAGGACAGAAAACTGGATAGTTGCAGTGTGTGTTCAACAAACACTATCGCCTAATTGTTCAGTGGTTTTATTTTTCCTCATTGGTTTTTCTATAGTGTGCAGAAGAGCATCAGCTGACACATCAACACCATGAATAAACATGGACCTTGATTGGCATCTGCTGTTGATTGAGGGATGTCTGCCAGTGTCCATCGATTCGATTTTGGGGTCACCAGTGATAGTAGCCGCTCCCCTTAATTTGCTCCTTGTAACCCCTGACTCTGCATCTGAGAATTTTTTCTCATTAATCTACATGGTACAAAGGGGCATATTTAAGAAAGGTGGAACTGCACACTGTGCAGTGGCACTCTTCTTGCGCCCTATTTAAAAAACGGCGCATCATGGCGCAGGGTAGGGAGCAAGAGCGTCATTTGTTTTTATGGTATTGATGTACTCTGCAGGAGTAGTGCCAAACATTTGGTGCTACTCCTGCAGAGTACCTAGGGGCCCATTGTACGCAACGGCATGCCCCCTTTTAACGCCTGCTCTGAACAGGTGTTAAAAGTGCTGAAATAAATAAGGCAAGGAAATCTGTTAGATTTCCTTGCACCATTTTTCCTGCCCTCCCTAACGGGGGACACCCCCTTTGCATACACTATGCCTGCCGCAGGCATAATGTAGCGCAAATGGTTACAAAGTGGCGCAATGCATGCATTGCGCCACTTTGTAAATATGGCGCTGCATTTTTGACCTTCTAACGCTATATTAGCGTGAAAAAATGACACGATGTGGCGTTAGAATGCCGCTAGGGGCTCTTAAATATACCCCACAGTTTGATAGATTATTTTTGGTCTAACATTTGGGTGATCTGTCTTCCCCTCAGAGGAGCTCAGTTAGTTAAACCACTAGGATCCAGACATAGGTATTTTTGGGATGTCAATCAAGATTGAAAATTATTGCAACAACGGCAGGACAAGGGGATATCTAGGAAAGCTTGGTCTACAAAATTGATTCATCCAGCATTGCATTGAGAAAATGCTTTTTGTGAATACCTATGGTGAGCTGTATGGTTATTGGTTTTAATACAGTACATATTTAGGTGACTTGGGGCAGTATGTAAATATTTGTAACAAGATGTAATTGTAACAATGGTCCTCATTATATCTTATTACATCGGTAATGATGTTTATTTTTTAAGACTGGGTTCATACATAGATGTTTGGAAGACTCACAGTGATGTTATTTCTGTAGGCCTTGAGGTGCTGCAGAATTTGTTTAAAAGAATGACAGCTTGTGGTTGTGGTCCAGTATGACAGAGCCAAGGACAGCAGAACAGAAATGGATAAAGATTTTTTTTATGAACTCTTGTTATTTGGTTGGGAGAAGGTTCATTGGTGCATGTGTTTCCTCGTTTCACCATCCATGGTTTCTGGGCAATGTAGTTATGAGAATTGTTTTGTGAAGCTGCTGCAAGTAAAAGTAATTAACAGAGAAGCATAATCCTTGTTCTGAGCCCCTAATAGAATAAGAACCAGGAAATTCCCATATATTTGAGACAACCATTACAATGGCAGGTAGCAGTAATCTAAATCAGGGATTCACATGTCGTGTCAGGGAACTGGATTTGAGATTGGATGCAATACATGTATGTCACGCGGTGATCATTCATGGTTTGTATGTTGTATAGTTGAATTACTAAAGATGAGCAAATCCTTTGAGGTCAACAAGAGAATAACACATAGAATAGTTGCAGGAGGGTAAGAGCTTAGGCAGGATGCAGTACATATTTTTCAGGGTTATTTAAGAGATCTGAAGGGTAGGGCAGAACAATTTTCCCAAATTCTTCTAGTTGTAGGCTCTCATTACGAGTGGGCCGCTAAAATCCATCATGTATGGTAACTCATATAAAAATACATTTATGTCGGAATTATGAGTTTTGTAATGAATATCAGCAGGTCAAACCTACTAATATTTACTGGGGAAAAATGCCTCGAATTTATCAGAATATGTGGATTTTGATGCCATAAGCAGCTAAATCTGCATGTTATGCCCCATAACCCTGTGATAGATGATAATCATTGCATCCATTAAATACATGAAAGATAAATACAGATAAATGCAGGCCACCCTAGTGTCATGTTTTATCAGATACAATAGTTATCACATTGAATAATTTCCAACTCGTAATAAGGTTCTTAGTGACTCCTACCATCTGAAGGAACCTTTGAAGCCTGGGAATGGGGAAGTATTGTGCACCTGGCTACTTTACAGTGGTGCTGGAACAGCTTTCAGAGTGGGAGTGCATCCATTAATGTAATATCACTGAGGTTATAGAGATTGTGAAAAATCCAAGCATCACACAAAAAAAACAAATGTAGCACACCCATTCAGTAGGCTAGTGGTATGGGTGTGGTATGTAGCCGATGATGCACTTTGGAGCACTAGTGAGGTAGTGCACTGTAATTTACAGACACCGCAGAAATTATCTGTTAAAATGGTCCCTAAATTTGCATCGGCGTGCACGTTTACTGGTAAAACTATATAGTGCACAAACGATAATGTGTGGTAATTGGTTTTCAGCCAATATGTATCATTTGTGTATCACCAAGTAGTGTCTTGATTTGTTTTGATCCTATTAAAATGTTTGTTTCCATTACAACTCAGAATTACAAAAAATGTGCTTCATTTGTCCTTTCCTAATTGTTGATAAATTTTGTAAAATGTGTATAGTTCATTTACAGGTATTTACATGCGTGTTAGAAAAAAACTTATAGTCTACAGCCTTTGTTTTAATTTCTTGTACCCCAGCGAGATTGTCACCTGGGCCACTTTATAAAATCCTCTCACTTTCCAGCCAGGAAAATAAAAGTCGTTTTATTTACAAATAGCAATAGTTTGTCAGAAGACAAGGACTGGCATTTGACCTTTGCCTTTGCACATGCAGCAAATGTGCCAAGATAAACACAAAAATTAAAGGCATCTTTACTGCCCATTTATCTCACGAACTCCAGCATGATTATTTTTGGGTGGGTGCTGCAGAATCCCCTCACACTTCCAGTGCCTATGCATACTTCAGCTCCATGCCGCCACACTCGTTGCTTTCATCAGTGTGCAAGGTAAAGACTAACAATTGTGTTGTATGTATCTGGGCAAAACGAAGTTGTACACGTTTCGTACTAGACACTGCTGCCCCTTTATCTCACTCTTGTCAGTCATGGCTTTCTTCCTTTGTGGCATTTTTTTGCGTTTCTCTTCCTCCTTCTTTGCCTTTGTGTATTTTTCTGTCTCTTGCTCACGTAAATATCTGATGAAAAGTAAGTGCTGAGCCCCATAAATGAGTGCTGGTCGGTCCTAAATGCAGGTCAAAATAAGCACTACTTGACACTTGCCAGCAAGTCAACAAATAGTGGTACGCCTGTTGTAAACATGCAGAGAAAACATCCGTACCAGCTGGGGCCATCAAGTAAAAAACAGTGCAAAGACTACTTTAAGCCTATCTGGGACTAGTGCAGAACATGTTATTACACTTTGTCGGTTGGGCAGGGGCGGCTCCTCCATTAGGGCAGAGGAGCATCACACCCCGCCAGCAGTGGCAGCTGCTAAACCTTTACCTGAAAACGATTATAAACTCAGTTTATCCTCGTTTTCTGTTAAAGGGGTGAGGCCACGGGGTGACGAGCAGTGAGGGGAGTGCTCAGCACTCCCCTCACTGCGCATGTATGTTTGGCTGGCCGTCTTGGGCCGGCCAAAGACACATGCGCAGAAGGGTCTCTCCAGCCCAGCAACACAGTTGCTGGGCTGGAGAGAGCCTGCACAGGCTCCCAGGCTGCCTGGGAGCGCCCTGGCTGGGCACTCCCAGCTAATCCTGACGCTGCTTTGAACAGCCTCAGGACTGGCCAAAGGGCAGGCTGGGAATCTGTGCCTGCCTGCAGAGACGGAGGAGAGGAGCGTTGCGGCGGCAAGGGAAGGTAAGTTTATTTTTATTTCATAAATTAAATTAATGTATATATCCCTCCACACCACCCCCCCCTGCACCCCGAGAGCTGCTACTGGGGTTGGGTGAAGTATATATTATTAAATTATCTAGGTGCAGAGCATATTATTAAAGTTTGTGGGTGCCTATTCTAATCGAACAAAGCAAATAATCACACAACCTAATACTCTGATGTGGCAATCAATATAGTGATTAATATGTACAGTGGATCGAGAAATTGTATTTTTTGTGATTTAACTGTGGTATAGCATCCTGTTACTAACGGCCAATCAGAGGGTCTAACAAGCTGCTATATAAAATATTTTTTTGAGTCTGGAATACAAAATAATGGATAATAATAAAAAATATTTTTTATTTAAAAAAAAAAAATACAGTACATTATATAATAAATGGAACACTTAGGTCTGCTTTAGTCTGCTTTATTTAAGGGAGTATACCCTTCAGGAATATTAAGGGAATAACCTGTATGTTATTTACCCATTGACCTAAGCGCTTCCCTTGTAAGTGAAGTTTAATGAGATGCCTCAAGGAGCCCATGGATGTCATTTCGGGGTCACCCCCTTGCGACCCCTGTCACTGTCTTTGCGACCCCTGGCTTCAGAGGTGGCAAAAGCAATGGCAGCAACACAGTGGCAGCATGTCATTATGGACGATGGTTGGGGCTACTTTCTCTTTGTTTTCTCTCATTTTTTATTACACTGATAGTGTATGATGCTTAATTAGTCACTATTAGTGTAATAAAAAAATGGAGTACAGTTAGCTGGATTAGACCCTCTCTCACAGCTGAGGTAAAAAAAGTTATTTTAAATGTGTGTTGTGCTCGTGCTTGAGGGTGGATGTGTGTGCAAGTGTGAATGTGTGTATGTGTAAGCTTGTGTTTGTGAGTGGAATTGAAGTTCAAATGGGTGTGTGACATCACTTCGGCTACCCCAGGCATTTTGGTGAATTGACGTTCATGATGGAGCCTTCTTCAGCTTTTAAGAGCCTGGTCCAGTAGTTGAACACCCTCTGTCTATTTTTAAAAAGAATGTTTGTAAGGTACAGCTCTTGCCTGAAGGAGGAGACTCACAGAGCGTGTGGTCAGTCCCAATCATTTTATTCCAAATGGTTGGTTCTATAATTTGCAAGCGCTTAACCTGTTTTTCTAGCAGAACCTCACAACCATAGAGCAACAGAGTAGCTATTTTATCATTATACGCCTCTCTCAGCACTTAAACAGACTTAAGGCCCAGATCAGAATCTAGTCTTTGAAGTGCACTAGCAATTGACTTGGCACTAGATTCTTGCAGTGAGACATGAGCCCCTAAGTCCAAACTGTGGCTGAATAAAAGGCCTAGTTATCTGTATTCCTTAACCACCTCCACTTGAATACCATCCAGCCACCAGTTAAACCTCAGGGGCCGCATCTTCCCTTTTGAAAAACCATGATCTTTGATTTGGCCGTATTTATCTTTAAGTTGTTTCCCTTGCAGTGACGTCAGAAAACATCAAGTGGCCTCGGCAAACCGACTGCAAATAGAACTAATAACACCATGCCATCCACGTAAAAAAATAGGTTCTGTCCCTAACATAGTGGGGAAACACCTCCTCTATATAGATCGAAAACAACAGAAAAGCCAGAATACAACCCATTAGGACTACTGATCTTTTTGGACAAGGCCCCATTACTCTCCAGTTTCACTCTAGTCCATGAGCCCTCATGCAGTTGGACTACTAACTTCAAAAGCCCAATGGACGCATACACGCACTCACACCCCCCCTCTACATACACCCCCCCATGCACGCACACAACACACAACACCCCCCGCCCCCCTCCCCTCACGGACGATCGACTTACCTGGTCCGACGATCCTCCGGGAGGGGACGGGAGCCATGGGGGCAGCTCCGCCGCCAGCACCCCATCAACAGAACAACGCCATGGCGAATCACAGGACGTGATTCGCTGGGCGGTGTTCTGTTGGCGTGGTGGTGGAGGTGGAGCAACCTCCACTTCCCCGCCTCCCGCCAGTATGGCTGTTGGCGGCTCTTCGTCCGTAAAAGGACGGAGAGCTGCCAACGGTCATAATAGGCCGAGCGGCAAACCGCCACCACTGGCGGTCTTCCGCACGGCGGTCCCACAACGGTCTTGGAAAAAAGACCGCCGAGGTCAAAATGACCCCCTAAATGTTTCTCGGGTATTGTAGCCCCAGGCAAAACTTTAACCTTTCTTGGCCTTCTCTTGGTTATTCTCACTTTTATTTTTGCCTTTTATATGGATTTTTTTCTTCTGAGATGTTACCTTTCCCAGCTGCTGACCTATCTCTTAGATAATGACTTCTGGCTTAATCCTGTTGACTTTGTTAAAAATGGGGAAGACTTCCCTGCTGCACCTGAGGCCTGGTTAGACCCCTAGGAGACTAGCCTATTATTTGTGGCCTCAGGGGCTGATAGACCATCCTTTGTAAAGAGAGCGTTGAGGTTGCTTAGGGCCAAGGATTGATCACATATGTTTTCCTGGCTAAATGGAAGGACCCTATGATCACCCTCCTGGGTGCTCATACCCACTGTACTAGGTGCAAAACTCTTTACATTGGGCTTGTTCTCTTCCCTGTTTGAAAATACCGGCAATTCCATCAGGGTGACCGATAGAATGTCAGTACTTTTTTCCAAGCTGTCAGTACTCTTTTCCAATAAAGACAAGATTGATGCCAAAATACGTTCAAGATTCTGCAGAGATCTAGAAAACCATACATCATCTGGTGAAATATTCATGGGAAGATTCAACATTAGATCTGAGGTAGTAGAATAATTACCCGACTCTGAGGTTGTAAGACTATGTGTACTTGAGAAAAGAGCCATGGCATGCTTCTGCTGCTTTGACATTTCAGGCCGTGACTCCCCCCTTCTTGTTGAAGTCAGAGACACTGGTCTAAATGGCACGATCTCAAGTAAAGGATAGTCCAAATTTAGTGAGTGCTGAGAAGCCGGTGAAGGGCAACACTTCCATATCATTTCCTCCTGACAATGAGTGTAATGAGGTCCGCTACCCCGAAAAATGCCGGACAGAACTGACCTAGGTGACACTTGAGTCTGCAAGTATGGCAAGTTAGAGACAGCCGACGGATCTATCCCCTGTGGCACCTTATCTTTAGTGGGATGACTTCCCCCTTCAATGCCTCTAATGGAATTAAATGTGCAGCTGCTATAATGATGGCTTTATCATTCGGCAGTCTTTGAAAAAAGGCTGGAATTTTACCCCCGCCTTTAAGAATAACTAAATGGCAAGCTCTGTTATTCAGTTGATTTTCTATAGTCTTTTAGCACAGTCTGGTGGTCACTATACAATCTGATCTCAGTTTTAAACTCTCATCATTACTTTTCCTGGGGGCACACAATGGTAAAAACCAATTGCTTGCACTCCAAGAGGGAAAGGCTGTGTTTGCGCTGGTGAAGCTTGCCTCTCAAGGAGACCTTAAGTCACCTCCAACGTTTCCTCCTTAAGTAAGCAATCCTGTAAAAGAAAACACCTGGACTTACGAAGACTACCCCACCGAAAGGAGACAATCAAAAGGACACACTCAGCCCTTATACTTGGAATTTAGCTAGTACAGAGGCTCCTTGTATGATCTCCAACACTCTGCCAGCTTATGAGGCCAATTATGAGGCTTCTAGAGATCCTCCGAGTTTGTACAGCTACACCCGTACTGACACTGAGTTCTGTTGCAATAAAGCGCCACTCTTCTGGGTGCCTATGTGCCTGCGGGTGTCACTCCATCACCGTCACCCTTGATACCCTTGGAACTCCTGATATTCTTGGTGGCCAGGCTTGCTCCTGTGCAAGGGCTCACCCCCCTGCCCACAAGCCACACCCATACCAATAGCTAGCCAACAACAGCAGAACCCACCCCCCAGCTCCACTTCACAGCCGAGCCAGGACAAGCCAACTGACTGCTAGCCCACCCAGCCCAAATGATGGCACCATATCGCCCCCTCCACTGCAAGGACACCCCCCACTTACTCACCTACGCGAGGAGAGAGGAGGGTGCCACCATCAAACATGAATGTGAGGGGAGCATGGCTTTGGGCCGCACAAGGGGCATGGGTGGTCGGGGCTAAAATTTAATTAAAAAAATGTTTTAAAACGTACCTGATATGCCGTCCGCCGCTCCTCTTTCTCCCGCCGCTGCTGGCACAGGCTCCCAGCCTGCCCTGCGGCCAATCCTGATGCTGCTCAGAGCAGCATTAGGATTGGCTGGGAGCACCCAGCCAGGGCACTCCCAGGCAGACTGGGAGCCGGTGCCTGCTCTCTCCAGCCCGGCAACACAGTGCCAGGCTGGAGACATCACACTGTGCATGTGTGGTTGGCCGGCCCGAGACAGCCGGCCAAACATTCATGCGCACTGAGGGGAGTGCACAATGCACTCCCCTCATCCTCGTCATCCCCAATGCCCACCCCTTTAACAAACCAAACGATAATAAAAATGGTTTATTATCATTTTGTTTGTTAAAGGATTTTCCATGGCTGCTGCTGGTGGGGGTGACGCTCCTTGGTCCTAACGGAGGAGCCGCTGCTACCTACTGCCAAGGAGGGCAAGGGAGACACCGAACTGGCTGTAGCACGCGCACCTGAGCCGCTTCTTCTGGCTCAACTGAGCAGGGCCGCTGGGATTGTTGACTCCAGCTCCCGGATCCTTAAGGCTTCCCTGCAGCAGAGTGCCCATAAGCCATATAAAAAACAAATATTTAAAATGCAATAGGCCTCGCATTTGCGAGAGTTTGAGCTACTGTCGTAAATTACAATGTCTTTTACCCAATTTGTGTGGAGTGGATGTATGGGATGTGGGTTGGAATTATGTCACCAGGCAGGTCGCTCCCCCCATCTACCACGCAGCCCCCTGTGGGTTGAACCTCCGTTGCCGCTTTTGCCGCCTGACTACTCGCTCCCTTTTTTATTCTGTACCCCTGCGCTTGGCTTCTGTGCCACTTTGTTTTTCATTCTGTGCCCCTGTGTTTTGCTTTCTGTACCCCTGTGCTCTGTTGTCCCTCTCCCGCTGTCTTTTGCTGCCGTTTTTTCCCAGGGTTTTCCCCGGGTTTTTCCCTCACTGCTGAGCCCCTGCTGCCCTGTCCCCTTCACTCCGATTGGCCGCCCTGCTCCCACCTCCCAGCTGCTCCTCCCTCCCTCTGTCCTCATATGGAGGACGCGAAGCAGCCGCGCCTAAGGCAAGCCCGTCTGCGCCCGTCCGTGCCTGGACCGCACCCAGCACCAGAACCCCTGGAACCTGCACCCCCCGCAATGCCAGACTGCACTACGACGCAAGCACCCTCCACGCACTCAACACCAGACGAGACCACCCCTGCTACCGGGCCACCCCGAAATGCACCCAGGGTCCTTTCACCTGCCGGAACTGCAGATTCACCAGCATCCAACCCTCCACACCACCAGCCAGAGAACCCAACCGCCGCCGCTGCATCCTCCTCAACACCTGCTCCGCTCGCAAGCATGCCATCAAACTCTGGGACCTCCTAGACTCCACCGCCCCTGACATCGCCTTTGTGACGGAGACCTGGCTGAACGCCACCTCAGTACCAGACATCGCCATAGCCATCCCACAGGGCTACAAGATCTCCCGCAGAGACCGCACCAACGGAGTGGGAGGAGGAATCGCCATCATCCACAAAGACTCCATCAAAATCTCAACGAATACCGATGACACCCTCACCACCGCCGAGCACATGCACTTCCAGATCCACACCGACCCCAACACCACCCTCAGAGGAACTCTCATCTACAGACCTCCCGGACCCCGCCCACAGTTCAGTGACACCATCGCCGACCTCATCAGCACCCATGCCCTCGCTTCCACGGACTACATCCTCCTCGGGGACCTGAACTTCCACCTCGAGAACAACAACAACGCCAACTCCACTGCCCTGATCGACAACCTCGCCAACCTCAGACTGAAACAGCTCGTAACGACACCTACTCACACCGCTGGACACACGCTCGACCCCATCTTCTCTGCAAGCCCCCACGTCTCCTTCAACCACACCACCGAACCACACTGGACCGACCACAGATGCATCCACTTCACCTTCAGAAAACCCACCACCGCACCCAACAGCTACCACGCCGCTGCTGGGGCAAGGTCACCGAGGACCAACTGACTACCGCCCTCGCCCTGAGACCACCCACCGACCCCACTGACCCAGACACCGCCGCAACCAACCTCACACAGTAGATCAACGACTGCGCCAACACCCTCACCCCTCTCAAGACCTCTACAACCAACCACACCAACAAGAAAGCCGCCTGGTTCACCGAGGACCTCCGGATCTCCAAGCACACCTGTCGGAAGCTGGAGAGGAAATGGCTCCACGACCGAACACCAGACAACCACACAGCCCACAAGAGCGCCACCCGCAGACACCACCAACTCATCAGGACCGCCAAGAAGACCGCTTTCAAGGACCGCCTAGACAACAACGCACACAACACCAAAGAGCTCTTCAGCATCGTGAAAGAACTCTCCAACCCCAGCTCCAAAACCAAAGCCATCCCGCCATCTCAAGACCTGTGCGACTCCCTGGCCACCTTCTTCCACCTCAAGATCACCGACATCCACGACAGCTTCAACTCCGACCCCCCCGCACCCACCACCGAGTCCACCACCCCTGTGACTACCACTCGCACCAGTCGCCTGACCGTCTGGTCCAGCGTCAGCGACGAAGACACCATCAAAACCATGAACTCCATCCACTCCGGATCCCCATCGGACCCCTGCCCTCACCACATCTTCAACAAAGCCAGCGCAACCATTGCGGCCCACCTCTGGAAAACAATCAACTGTTCCTTTGAGACAGCAACCTTCCCAGAAAGCTGGAAGCACGCCGAGATCAACGCCCTTCTGAAGAAGCCCAAGGCGGACCCCAAGGACCTCAAGAACTTCCGACCCATCTCCCTGCTCCCTTTTCTGGAAAAAGTGACCGAGAAGATTGTCAACAAACAGCTGACCCGCTACCTCGAAGTTAACAACATCCTGGACCCTTCCCAATCCGGTTTTCGCAGTAATCACAGCACCGAGACCACCCTCATCGCCGCCACTGACGACATCCGGACCCTGATGAACAAAGGAGAAACAGCCGCCCTCATCCTCCTGGACCTATCAGCAGACTTTGACACGGTCTGCCACCGTACCCTATCAGCACGCCTCCATGACGCCGGTATCCAAGAGAAGGCCCTGGCATGGACCACATCCTTCCTCTCCGGCAGAACCCAGAGCGTCCGCCTCCCATCCTTCCGCTCCAAAACCACCGAGATCATCTGCGGCATCCCACAGGGATCCTGCCTCAGCCCGACACTGTTCAATATCTACATGGGCCCCCTCGCCCACGTTGCACAACAACACAACCTCAACATCATCTCCTACGCCGACGACACCCAGCTGATCATATCCCTCACCGAAGATCCCCACACCGCCAAAGCTAACCTCCACCGAGGAATGAAGGCCGTAGCCGACTGGATGAAGGACAGCAGACTGAAGCTGAACTCAGACAAGATGGAGGTCCTCATTCTCGGACCCACCCCATCAGCCTGGGACGACTCTTGGTGGCCCACGTCACTAGGAACCCACGGACCACGCACGCAACCTGGGGGTCATCCTCGACTCCACTCTCTCCATGACCAGGCAAGTCAACGCCGTCTCTGCGTCCTGCTTCAACACCCTCCGTATGCTCCGCAGGATCTTCAAATGGATCCCCCTCGACACGAGAAAAAACGTTACCCAGGCCCTCATCACCAACAGACTCGACTACGGGAACGCCCTCTAATCAGGAACTACAAACAAGCTCCTGAGACGACTCCAACGCATCCAGAACGCCTCGGCCTGACTCATCCTCGATGTCCCCCGCCGCAGCCACATCACACTCCACCTGAGAGGCCTGCACTGGCTCCCCGTCAACAAAAGGATCACCTTCAAGCTCCTGATCCATGCACACAAAGCACTGCACAACACCGGACCCACCTATCTCAACAACCGACTCAGCTTCCACACCCCCACCCGAAGCCTCCGCTCAGCCAACCTCGCCCTCGCCACAGTCCC
The DNA here is from genome assembly GCF_031143425.1 of Pleurodeles waltl. Lineage (NCBI taxonomy): Eukaryota > Metazoa > Chordata > Amphibia > Caudata > Salamandridae > Pleurodeles > Pleurodeles waltl. The sequence goes on from NC_090443.1 coordinate 335,132,188, forward strand.
CCGCATCCGAAAAACCACCGCCGGCGGCAGATCCTTCTCCTACCTCGGCGCCAAGACCTGGAACACTCTCCCCACCATCCTACGACAGACCCAGGACCTGCTGGCCTTCAGAAGACTCCTCAAGACCTGGCTCTTCGACCAGTAGCACCCCCCCCAGCGCCTTGAGACCCTCGCGGGTAGGTAGCGCGCTTTACAAATGCAGTGATTGATTGATTGATGCGGGTTAGATTGGAATTGTTAGTTGTGGAATTGTGTGGGGTGGAACTGTGTGGTGTGTAGTGTTTTTGTGTAGTGGAATTATGTGGCATGATTAATAGATAGGGATGCATCAGCAGTAGACTAGACTACGGCAACGCACTCTACGCAGGCATCCCAGCAAAAGACATCCGACGCCTACAATGCATCCAAAACGCCTCCGCCCGACTGGTCCTCGACGTACCCCGCCGATGCCCCATCTCCCACCACCTGAAAGACCTACACTGGCTCCCCGTGGACAAAAGGATCACCTTCAAACTCCTCACCCATGCACACAAGGCACTCCACAACGCCGGACCAGTCTACCTGAACAACAGACTCAACTTCTACGTCCCCTCCCGCCAACTCCGCTCTGCCAACCTTGCCCTCGCCATAGTTCCCCGCTTCCATCGCAAGACCTCCGGCGGCAGATCCTTCTCCCATCTCGCCGCCAAGACCTGAAACGCCCTCCTGACCGCCCTGCGACAGACCCAGGACCTTCTCACCTTCAGGAGACTCCTCAAGACCTGGCTCTTCGACCAGTAGCAGCAACCCCGCCCCCCCCAGCGCCTTGAAACCCTAACGGGTATGTAGTGCGCTCTATAAATATTGTGATTGATATAAAATATTGTGATTGATGCATGTGCAAAATGAAAAGGCTGCATGTTGTGAAGCATCCTCACAATTATTGGCAAATTGTGATAAATCAGTTGGGAGTGATATTTTCAGAGGGTGGTTTGGATGAGATGGACCTCTAGGAGGTAGAGCTTTTTGATGGAAGAGATGTGACAGTAAATGGGTACATAAGAGATATATATAGGAAGTGATGTACATTAGAGATCTGTAGATGGCAGAGTAGGCATTGGGAGGGGTAGTGAGAAGGAGTTGTAGGTTTGGTGTGCCATGATAAAAAGTCACATGCAAGAGTTGTGTTGATTAGAAATATTTTCAAGAGGTAAAGATTTAGATTGGAAAAGAGATGACAGCAATGAGTTACAATGGTAACAGAGGTGGAAGGCTGATGTACCATGCTAGATGGTGGTGGTGATGTACTGGGTCCCACAAGTACTCCTCACAGTTTACAGAAAAGCAACGGATGCACTGTCACAGTTTAAAAAAACATTATTTGCTGTCAAAGTGTCAAGGCTTGAAAATGTAGTCAATATGAATCTTATTACACCTTGCTTGGGAGAACAGAAAGCTCATTCAGCTAGGTTTACCAAGATATGAACATGTGATTTGCAGGTCTGAACACAGGGTTCTATAGCAAATGCATTGCCTCAAAGAACCATATGACTCCTTTAAAATTATGTTCGCTGTGGTTTACGTGACCTGAAAAATAAATAACATTTTACTTTATTTGGAAAATGGATTCCAAATAAAGAACAGTAAAGCCCCTTTTAAATACGCTTCCTCCAGTTGCATTTTTTAGGGTAAAAGTACTTGAAATGAAGTATGGATTAGAAACAGGTGGGCAAACATGTTCTCTCATAAAATCATTGTGGTGTCATGGTCTTTTAAAAAAGTACAATAAACATTAACCGCGTTCTACGAGAGAAAGACAGCAAAAGATAAAAGGTTTGGCACTGGCAAGTAGACAGCGCTCGATGTTAATACTAATGAAACCTGAGCTGACAAATGTAGTAGAAAACAGACTCCATAATCAGCCGAATTAAACTAATGCAACACATATTTCAATAAAGTGCACATTTTATGTACTAGGCCATTATTTTCCATAATTTTATGACAAACTGTACGCGCTTCTGGTCTGCAACATTAACTGTAGCCTACAATCAAACTCAGAGGCCAGGGACAAGGTGTTTATTACTGCAGATCAGCGAAGTTACTCAAATTATTCTGAACGGCCATGAATTACACTTAAAAAGCCTTCAGAGATTGCTTTTTTTCAATCTTCCATCATTAGGATAAAACGTAAAGTTTTAACACGAAACATGGAAATAACCTCTAAGTGCCTCGTCAGACTGAGAGCTCCTGACCCTGCACAGATATCGTATAGAGTTTAGCACTGTGACAATTAACATTCTGCTGTAAAACCTAGATAATTAACACGTGTATGGTTCCTTGGTTTGACTTCTGGGGAAAATTCTTTACGCTACTTAGGCATTTCAACTTTATTTTCCGTTGAAGTCACTTTTTTTAATTACAGAGCTGATAACACGAATGCAAGGCCAAATTAAAACAAGAGGTTATTTCATCTCTTGACCATAACAAAAACATTTGCCATAAGGGCATTTATGCAGCCTCGTAGGAAAAAGCCTGCAGAGCAGCCCCGGCTGTACCCCACACCCTCCTCCACTGAGTGGCCCACAGAGCCCGAGGGAGGAAACAGACAACGAGGAGAGAGAGCAAGCATTACCAGTTGTTCAGAACAGCGGCCACACGCCTCTCTTGGTGCTGAATGAAATCACTGCCGCCCGTGGCAGCAGCCACTGCCCTTTACTTCAGAGCATTCTCTGTGGCTACTGGCAGTGCCCATCCACGCCCACCGTTGAGGGGGCACCGGCAGATAAACAGTAGCACAAGTTACCTCCTCCTAATTAAAACCAGCATTTTCAATGCAACGGGTCGCACATTTGCTCGAGTTAGAGCTATTACTGTTGTAAACTCCTAACTGGACTTTTCTTGCCACACTGGGGTTTAGATAGCGCAATCGCGCTGCGTTTTTTTTTCCTTTGTGTAGCTGAGATCAGCGAGGGGCACGGAATGAGCAGGAATGCAACGTTCTCTTGTTTGCTCGAGTTAGAGCTCCTAGCCTTGTAAATGATTGTTCTTGCCACACAGACTGAAAATAAAGAGAGCAAGGGCGAGCTGGCCCTGGAAAAGCCCCTCTCTGCTGTTGGTTCATGTTTACAGAGGGAGCTGGTGGGGAGGAAGGACTGAACAAGCACCCACAGTCTTGAAGAAACAGGCAAATGCTAAAAAAAGTCCCTCACAGAAGAGATAAACAGGACATAGCGTAACTAGACAGTACTTTGTGCTGCTCCCAAAGTGAAAAAAGGTAGGACAAAGGAAAGAACTGACCACTAGCAAGCAAGGAATTTTGAAGGACACTGCAACTAACAAATCCAAACACTGGAACTCACTCTATTGTATACTTTAGTATACAGCAGGCCGAACGCTAATGCTCGACCTAAATACCGGAGCCCTCGTCCTTCAGAGACTACAAAGAGCTGCTGCCGCCTCCTTGCACTTCGCGGTTCACGTTCCTAGGCCATGCCCACTGTCTCGGTACTCCGCTCTCCATCCAGTCCTGTCCTGCGACTAACAATAATGCAGAAGAAGCTACCTGAAAATAGCATGTTTTTCCCGTAATACTGGTGGCACAAAAACTTTAACATGGTATTTATCCTTATTTTATTTATTTTTATTGTCCTATATAGCGCAGTAAACACCCGTGGGTTCCTTGGCAGTAATCGGTCTACAACTAGACTACAAATCACCAAGGCAAATGCAACAAACAAAACTTTAACAATACTGCTAACCTATATGGAACGAGCGTAGCTTTCGTGATTTTCAAAATATTACCTCAGTCAGGAGATTATTCCCAAGTTTCACTGCTGTCAGGGAAAAGACTGTCACAATTGCTTTGACGAGGTCTTCTTTCTCTGATCTCAGACTCTCTCCAGCGATGTAAAATGCAACTTTCTTTGACAATGGACTAATTCACTCACCATAGGGAGCTTGTGAACCAGGCATAGTGATTTCATCATTATCCTTTTAATTAACAGAAACCAGTGTAGACTTGCAATAACAGGGGATATAGATTCAAATTTCTTCTAAATCAATACCAAACTCACAGCTGCATTTTTTTCACTAGTTGTTGTTTATTTATTGACTTTGCTAGAAAGCCTAGGTAAATAGGGTTTAAATAATCTCGCCTGGCCGACGCAAAAGAATTTGTGATTTGAAGATTCTGTTGATGGTTAAAAAGATAGAGAATCCTTGTCAGTTGAAAAAAAACATTTCATTCACGAAGGCCAACACACAAAGTCGATGGAACAGAAGGAAATCTAGTGTTTCTCGACGTTTACTTTCATACCGTTTTTGGTCATTTTGCACATTGGACTGACAGCTATATAGCTTTTCAGCAGTCGTGCTCAGATTTTCTTTTGCCACGACTAAAATCTCAGCATCATCAGCACATATTACAGCAATTAAACCTAAGGACCAAATCAGATAGCCTGACAGCACCATATACAAACTAAACAGAAGGGGTCAAAGCTCCGACCCTGAGGTACTCCACATGTTAAGTGTTTTCCATTTCTGTCAGATGTGATCCGAATTCACCCTGCACCAAGCGCTTAGATCGAAGAACCTGCTACCCATTAGATCTCTGTATCACTTACTCCAGAGCCTCCAGGCGATATAGTAGTAACTGGTGGCTCACAGTATCGAAGGCCGCTGACAGATTTAATAGAACCAGTGCCTAAGTGGTGTCCTGGTCAGCGTGTTGTCAAAGTACATCCAGAGCAGCTGTTAAAACACTCTCAGTGTCATCGCCGAGAAACCTGCCTGACACGTATGTAGTAGATTTTGCGCTTTATCAAAGCACAATAGCTGGTTAAAGGCTGCTCGTTCTAGCACTATCTGTAAAAAAAAAGGGTGGTTGTGAAACTGATCTACAGCTATCCATCGGGTCGGGGTCTCAAGTTGTATTTTTTAGCAACAGTAATATCCTAGCTTTCCTTAACTCTTCCAGAACTTCGCCATTGACAATGAGATATTTATAACTTGTAAAGCTGCAAAATTCAGCATAATGAAAAGTCTCTTGTGCAGCTTAGCTGACAAAACATCTGAACTTGAGCCTGATGGAGTACTTCTTTTAATCAGGTTCTGACAGTCTTCATCCAACGGCGGCTAGCAAGATCTTAGATTGGGAGGAGGGAGCAAGAAATGGGTGGTGGGTGGGTGTATGTATGCAAGGTGAGTGTCGACAGTAAATAAAAAAAGAAATAGCCATTTACCTTACTTTGCTGCACAACATCCTCATTTCGGTCCATGTTCTGCTCTGTCTCCTCCAGGCTCCCAGGTACAAGCAAATACCCCTAACCAAATCCTGGCGCTGCTTTCATTATGGTAACCAGCATGAAAGCAGCACCAGGATTGGAGGAAACAGCCTCTTACAGCACTCTTAAGAGCACCGGAGGCCTGTACTTTCTCGAACCCAGCTGTCTTAAGACATCTAGGTTAGAGAAGTTTAAAGTGCGCATGTCTGGCTGGCTGTCACAAGATGGCTGACCAAAGAGACATACGCACTTACAGTGCACAGGCAGCCTACCACTCTTCACTGCTGCCAATCAGCAGGCCCTGCCCTGTCCTGACACTTGGTTCAGGACGGGTTGAGGAAAAATAAAATGGTAATGAATTCATTTCTTTGGGCATTTCAGTGGGAGGATGCTCCCCTGCTCTAATGGAGGGGCCGTTTCTGGCTTCATCACTCATTTCCAAGAATTATTTTAACAGTGTGCCTTCATCAGTAGTCTCTTTGTTCCTGCTACTCATGGTATTAGCAATATCACCACAAATGCTGCTATTTACAATATGTGCACTTATTGCTTGGATCTTTTGCTCGAAAAATCAGAAAATTAGTTGCAGCTTAAAAAGGGACCACTTCTTCCAGACTTTCCAGGGACTTCTTCAAGTTCATTAATGATCTTAAACATTGCATTCACCTATTTAGGAGCCTTTAAATTCCTGGCCACATAATAATTGCTTTAGAATCTTTTTTGATGGCCTTCTTGTAGTTCTTATTAAAGTGGGCCTCTCATATCTATTCACTGAGGAACAATCGTGCATCAGCTCAAAATGGCAGTGCTTGTTCCTCATACTGGCCATTTGTTTTATACCATTTATTATGCTTATATGGGAGTTGTTTTCTTCTTTATTAAGTGCATTAAGAATGTATCACCATCTACAATAGGAGTGGGCAGAACTGGTGGAGTTTCATTCTGTGAAATTCAGCAGAATTACATTAAAGTTCTGCAGGATTCTGCCAATGGGGAAAGAGGGTTTTTCAATGTGCAGTGTATACAACTTGTTGCCCTTACATAAGTATGTAAGGGCACCAAGGGGTATGCACTGCAATCATCTCAGTGTTGTTACATAAGTATGAAAGGGCACAGAGGGGTATCCACTCCAGTGCATACCCGTCAGTGCTCTTACATACAGTACATATGTAAGGGCTCCAAGGCAGTGGCGTAACAAAGGCCCCTGCAATGCAGGGGGACCCCTTGAGCACAGCACCTGATCTGAATGAGTCCGTAAAAGGGCCCAATTGATGTTTATTATCGTTTTTGTGGAAATGTTTTGCAGCTGTCGCTGCTGACAGGGGGCAACGCTGTGGATCAACTGTCAAAACCAACAACAGCTGTCCACCAATTTGTTTTGTACATTGAAAGGAACAATTTTGTTGGCACTTCCTTTAGATGTACAGAGATAACTGCTGGGCTTGCAGTCACACCTAAATTTGAAGTAGTCCATCAGCATAGCAGAGGTAAGGTGCTCTGCCACCATAATGGGATCTTAGGGGGCAGACAAACACCGTGTGGTCTCCCCGTGGGCTAATTTGGGGAATGGAGCAGTCCAGTGATTGCTCCAGTTTATTGGGCTGGTTTTGAGGTATCTTGGGCTTCGGGATATATATATGCAGCCATTTTACATTGAAAGCCACCATTCTGTTAATATTAACACAGCGGCTGGCTGTGGTAGGAGCTTTGTCCCCACCCTCTCTTCCCCAGCTTATGGTTGTTAGGGTGATATGCATATGTTAGGGATTGTTTGGGGCACGTTTTTCTTTGGAACAGGTGTGCAGGGTAGGTGAATGGGTGTATGGTTGTTGCTTTGAAGCAGATGCGTAGGCGGTTGGCTGAGAAGTTGGCATGGGTTACACAAGTTTATTGTTGTTGACAGCAGCGATCCAGGCAGAATGGGAATGGGTAAACAAACGAGCACCTGAACGAGGCAGGATGTTTATGGTTCATTAACAGGATAAAATAGCTACAGAATAATTGCAGCGAAACTGAATGGGAGGTTAAAGGTCTCAAGTGTAGATGTTTCATTGAGGAGGAGGTAGAACTTTGCAGCTTTAAGTTCTGGGGGAAGGGGCCTTATAGCTTGTTTGGTTAGTGAGGTTTAGTTTTGTAAGGGTGAAGGCCCAGGGTTAAATATATGTGATGCGCACCTGCCTTAATAAAAACAGTCTTTTTCACACAAATAATGTGTCAGTGGTCTGTGCTGCTCCTTTATTCCCCAAAACAGTCAATCAGGCCCTTAGTTTCTGCAACTGGAACCTTGTTTCCAGGAGATTGGAACTCAATGCACTTTCATCTGGAGTTATTAAATACTTCTTGGAACCCTTGCTATGTCAGTGACTGTCTTCCTCACCACTGCGCATTGCATCACTTCTCTCAGCCGTACCTGTGACTACCATCTGCTTCTTGCTTACAGCTTTCTGTTCTGCATGTCAGTGACTAGCAGCAGTGTTTGGAGCAGTGGAGATTCATAGCTGGAGGCCAGGACATCATTCTTAGGGCGCAGAGGGGGCAGATTTGGTCCAGATGACTGCAGTTTTCTCCTTGGAGATGCAGCTCAAAGGAATGAAGGAGTCCTTGGGTTCCACCACCACAGTGTCCTCTCTCCCTTATCGGGGGTCAAGAGTTTGCGGCAGGGCAGAAGAGTCCTCGACTCGCCTAGACTCAGCCTCCGAAATGAGTGCACTTAGTAAGGGACAGGAGAATCAGTGCCCTCCACTTATCTGCTACTCCCTATGCTTATTTTAACTTTGTAAGTTTTCCAAGGTAAGTTTCACCGTGCTTGGTGTATGGCACAAAATCATGAGGAGCTCCAAGGAGACGGCTGGCCCAAGTGGACTATGGTGCACCCCAACCAGCTGGCACAGCAGATGAAGGGTGATACACTGAAACCAGTCCCAGGTTGCTTGATTCCAGTCCATGTAGGACCTGGCTTGGCATTTTGGGCTGGACTGTTCCCTTCGGGAGCAGGGTCAAGAATGATTTGTATATGGCTGGTTCAAAACTGAAATTGCATGGGTAGGAAAAAACAATGGATTTACGCCCGAAAGCTCTGAACTGGGGGTGAATGTTTTACATTGTTCAGCATTCCGTCCATCACTTGTTCTTTTTACAGCAGTATAGAGGCACATAACCATGAGGGAGGCAGCGATGACTAGAGAGAGGAGCTACCTGAATGATTTTGTATCTGTTTTACACCTCTTTTATATTTGTTTCATAATTGTTACACTTTTATGTTGTGGATATGTGTGAATGTTTTTGTTATTCTTTGAACATTGAGCACTCCTACAATCTACCAACATCAATGAATGAGCCACCCATTTCAACTTAGGAGTACATAGCAATTGCAATCGGTGAAGATGTTGAGACTGCACAGAGGCCTAATAGAGTCACTTATTCAGTTCAAACCATCAGTGAGCTCACCTTCATGGACATCAATTCACCAAAATGCCAGGGGTAACAGAAGTGACAGCACACACCTTTTGACCTCAACTTTCACTCACACACACATACTTAAACATACACACAAATTAACCCTTACATACACTCTCTCTCACATAAACACACTCTCGCCCAAAAGCACGCACACAATATACATTTAAAACATTTTTTACTTACCTTAGCTGCCACGGAAGGACATATTCAAGCTAATTGTAATTCATTCTCATTATACTAATAATGAATAAGATATTACTAATCACTATTACAGTAATAACAAATTGACAGAAAACAGAGAGTGGAGCCCCAACTGTAGTCCTTCAGGACGAGCTGAATTTGCCACATCTGAGGCCAGAGGTCGTAAAGGCTGTGCCAGGGGTAACAAAGGGCAAGTTAGGGGTCAAGTGACCCCTAAATGATGTCCATGCTCACCTTACCTTTTGAGGAAGAGGTACTAAAGTGGCACCTAATACCATCTGATTTTGTTGTGCTAAATAGGCAGTTGAGTGGACATCAGACCACATTTAGATTACACAGAGCAAATAGTAGCCGAGTGCACCATCACATTGCGAGCTGCGTGGTTGAAAGGACAGGTACTTTCCTTTTTCTTTCAACTATGGTGGCTATTTATTTACCGTGCATCACATATATATTGGTAGGACTCAGTGTGATCATGTGGTGAAGCCTTGAAAAGGTGGTGGTGAGCCCAGCAGAGAAGACCGTAGAGCAGTATTTCCTAATCTGTGGGTCGCAACCCACTAGTGGTTCCTTGGTGGATCATGAAAGTCCCTACATTAAATGAAGATGCTTTTGAATTCTGTATTTATCTTGTCACATATCCTGTGCTTCTGAAAAATTTCTGTTTATTTTTTTAAGCTGGGGAGTGATGTTTACAAACTCCTCTCACTTTGCGGTCAGAGAAAGAAAAGTAAAGTGAATTATGTGACATCTTGCCGAGGTACATTGTGTGAGAAAGGAAAGGCAGAATAATGTCATTTTTTGTAACACACAACAAATGTAAATACCTGTAAATTAATTATAGACATTCAGCAGTTAGGAAAGCAAAAATGAACATAATGTTTTGTGGCTCTAAAGTGTGATGGGAACAAAGATTTTAATAGGAATAAAAAACAAATCAAGACGCTTTACGTTTTGATGCAACATGATAAATTTTTACTGAAACCCGATTTCCACACATTATTATTTGTGCACAGTATATTTTTATCAGTAAAACTGTATGTCTGTGCAAATTTAGTGGGCAGAAAATCTGCTGTCTATAAATGACAGCGCGCTACCATACAATGCTTTTGTTACATTAAAAAAAGCTAAAGCTAGGTGGGTCAAGAAAAGTTGTCATTTTTAAAATATAGACTATGGTTCTAAAACGTTTGGGAAGCACTATAATAGAGTACAGTGAACATTGTGTCCACAGCAAGGGGCAGTGGTGAGACACCGATCGGAATGACCCCCAAGAGGCATAATAAAAGTAATGGATCCTCTGCAGGCCACAGGCAATATCTAAGAGTCTATAATAGGCTCATCACATCCCTTCCCACGGAAAATAAGGTGCCGCCAAGGTTACCACTTTCTCTATCACCACTGCCAGAGAAGGCAACCAGTCCAGGATCGAAATTGATTACCCTTTTTTTTTTCTCGAAGGAACCAGATTCGTGTAGCTCTAGAGGTGGCGTGCCTCCCAAAAAAGGGAGTGAGAATCTAGTGTTGTTGGTAGCTGTTAAGGTGCTGAAGTCTGTAGAGAATAGTTTATCCATTTTAGAGGGGGGAGTAACTGGATAAAAGGCATGGGGGAGAATGTTGAAGAGTAACTAATTATTGATACTGTTTCCCAACCCCTTCTGATAAAGGAGCATTCAAGGTACCAGGGTTTGCAATGTCGCAGCTCAAGAGCCAGCATACCTCATGCATGTTTGGGTGACCCTGATGTTAGAGATTCCAACGGAAAGGCAAATGGCGCCATATAGATGTTAAAAAGAGTAGGAGTAAGAGAGGAGCCTTGAGGAACTCTCCACCTCATACTCTTTACATTAGAGGTGTAAGGCTTCATCAAACAATCTGCTCTCAGTCCATCAGAAAGGAACTTAACCAGTCCAAGGCTGAGCCAGTCACGCCCATGTGCTCCAACCTGCTTAACAAGATGCCATGGTCGACTGTGTCAAATGCTGCCAACAGGTCAAATAGCACCAGGGCAACATTGAGTCCAGAGTCTGAGCTGAATCTAATAGACTGACATCTCCAGTAATGCTGCCTCGGTGCTGTGACATGCTCTAAACACCGACTGGGAGGGATGTAATAGATTGTTCTCATTTAGGAAGGAGGTTAACTGATGGTTCACCAATTTGTCTGAGATTTTAACTGCCGCAGCGAGTAAAGAGATTGCTTTAATAGTAGCCAGAGAACCTGGGTCTGAATTGGCTCTTTTAAGAATGGGGACAACACTAGCTTGTTTCCATTCCTTGGGAAGAGTCTCCATCTGAAGCGAACAGCTAAACCGATCGTGAGATACAGGACCGGTAATATCGACTGTTGCCTTCCACCACCGGTGGGGGACAGGATCAGAAGGAGAACCAGATTTGCAACTTGAGAAGGCCGATACAACATCCTCCAAGGTTTGGACAGAAAACAATAAAAAATCAGGCCCAGTGGGGAGCGTAACTGCCTTTTCCAAATCCAAAAGGTCAGAGGAGTGTTAGTTTGAATTTTTTTTAATCTTGTCCTAAAAAAGGTCACTCAAACAGGTACATAATTCTCGGCTAGGCTCAAAAGGTGTAGAGGATGTTTTAGGATCGGTGAGCAGTGACACAATTTTAAAGATCTCCTTACTGTCATTGTCAGCTTGTTTAATTTATTTTGCATAAAAGGATCAATGAGCTCTCAATATTTTTATGATAATTGTGTAACGCTTCTCTTTAGGGAGCCTTATCTACGTCCAAATAGTCTTTCTGCCACTTTCTGTCCAATTTCTTGCAGGTGGCTCTTCCCTGAGCTTAGTCCATGGGGAACCAATGAGCCGAACAGTGCTTATTGGTCTGCATATTTCTTCTTAAAGGAGCTACCTGCTAAGCTGTCCTCCCTTGCTACTTCTGGATGATCATATTTTTCTCCCAATCGGACCTGAACAATTCAGGTTTAAATTTCAGCAGCATACTTCTAAGGTCCTCTAAAGTAACCTTACCCCAAGCACTGTCCTCAGATCTAGGTAAGAGGGGGTGGGGTTCCTTAGGAGAAGGGCAGGGCAAAATGGTCAGACCATAGCACCAGGGGCTCCCAGGTCATAGGAGCATTTGCGAATATTCCATCTATGGCATGCCCACACTATGTGTAGCGCCAATAGAAACATGACTCACATCAAAAGAGGACACTATTACCAGGAAGCGGGACACCAAAGGAACCTCTGTCTTGTCTAAATCCAAATTGAAATCACCAAGCAGGTGTGCATGTGTGACACATTTGGGAGGAGCTAGGGCAAGGTCTAGAGAAGAACAGTTGATCACTGTTGGGTTGCAAAACACTGGTATTACTGATGTACTCTGTGCTCACAAGGCACTTGTAATCGATATTTCTCGTAAGGGATTGCCAATTAATTCAGGGCATTGAGCTTTCTGAAGAAAAGATCTAAACCTGAGTCTTAGAATCTGAAGTTTTCCTTTGACCCCTTTTGCATTTATGACAGTTCTGGATATCTAACAAACGGAGGGGCCTTTATCCAGATGCCCCATGATTAAAGAGCTGTCTTGTGAGGTAATATTTTGGCTTTAATCTCACTGATAGACAATACAAGATTCGTGCATTCATTGATATTTCCAATTTCTCCCCTGCTGAATGCTACCAGGTGAATATCAGATTAGGAGATTTTCCCTAGGCCTGGCTGTGCAGAGAGCTGTAACAAATTCCCACTATTTAATATATTGTGTTTCCCTTGCGTTGAATATTCAGGGTACACAATTAATAGACCAGATTCTTCTTTCGTCAGTTGGAGCACTGTTTGGTGATGGTCTGATACCTGTGCAGAGCATGATTCTCCTGGGTATCTCACTTTACTTGTAGGTTAAAGCGCTCTTATTAGGTCCCAGTTTCCTTTATCAGCACTCCCTATCTCTCCTAACTTCAACTCTGTCTGTTTAGGTGTTGCAGATATTGTTGGCTACAACAGAAGGGACTTGTATATAACTGGCTGTGTGTCAATCTGTTTACTATTGAGGTTTCCTTCAATGATTAATATTGAGCTTTCAGTTTGGGTTAATACTGAATTGTTATGTTCCATGCTTTCTAATTTCTTCATACTTTCATTCGAGTACTCAAGCAGAATCAGACTTTTCTCCATATGAGGCTTACTTGATTTTCCTATAGGACGTTTAGGAGATATTCCATCCATTGTTGTTGTCCCTATGTCTTCTATGATGTAAATGTTCTCATCCTCCTCCTGTTCCAATTCATTAGATTGGACCCTCTGTGAATCTGCCTGCTTAAACATGGGGAAAAGCTGCATAGTGTTTTCTCGTTTTTTGTCAATTTTTATGAAGTGTTTTCAATTGTTTTTTTATTTTTTCTAGATAGCGCCAGAGGGGCTTTAGAGTCTTCTGTTAACTTGTCATCTTTCTGCTGAAGGGAGATGTTCTACGGACTTTGGACAGCCTGTGTAGCAACATTTTCGTTCTTACTAAGGTTCAGAAGCAAATCATTTCTCACCTTTGGAATCTCTAATGCTTGGTTCTGAATACAGGATTTTCCTCTTTTTATGTTGTGACATTGCTCTTTAAATCTTTAATTAAGCTTGACATAATTTCTGGGAGACTAACTAGTTTATCCATCCAGTGCATACAATAACATAATGGTTCTGGTACCTTATTTGCCGATTGGATTTTAATGATAAGATCTTTTCTTTCCAATTTCAAGTCTATTGCTCCAATTTAAGTGGCCAAAGCTTGCGGTACCTAGATATGCACATCAAGTCTATCAGCATGCATTACTGTTGCTTGTCCAAGCGCCATCAATATTCTCTCCACTTGGCCCCAACGCCCACTTTGATATTCAGTTTGCTGATTAGAACCTTCTTGATTTATAGAAGAAGGAGGTAAATTAGAAGGGGTGGCCAGCAATTCCTTCCAATTTTGACTTAGTTTATCAGACAAAAGACTGCTGTGTTTGGTAAATAAGTACAAGGCAAGGGAAAGCTCTTGGTATGTTATGGACTTATTTAGAGCATCATCCCTCAGCAGTTTGGCCTTAGTTCTTGGTTTAGTTGAAGGTGACGTTCATTGTGGCTCTTAGATGCTCACCTTCTTTACCAGTGTCTGAATTTCATGGTCTCTTTCTCCCTTACCCGGGCTGTTTCTCAAATATTCTATATTTGTTGCATATGCACTGTTCGTCTTCTTGTTATCTACTAATATGACGGGCAACGGTGGGTATACTAGGACATCACTGTCTGCTGCATTCCTCTCTAGCCCACTAGATTTTGCTGTTAACAATGATGAAACAGGTTCAAGTAACTCTTTTCCACCCAAAGTGCTAACCTCCTCCCTCATTTTCTGATCAATGGAGCTTGTTTCATTCTCCTCATGTCTGTCAACTAAATTTATCCCAAGTTGAAGGTCCCTAAGAGCACTCTTAAATCAGGACCCAATGTCATTACCTTCGTTACAGTAGTTAGACTGCTCTGGCTGTATTTCAATGTTGAGCAAGGGCTGGCGCCTTCCTTCCTTTATTTCCTTCTTTACATCAGCAGCGCCACTGCTGAGACCTCCCAATTAGGCTGGGATGCATAGCTCGTCAAAAGTCAATTAATGCTGTGGTGTCCTTCCTTCCAAGGTCCTAGGTCTTTTTACAACAGCAGCCAAGCAGCCACATGGAAATGCAGCCAGGAAACTGCAAAGCGAAAGCAGACACAGTACACTAGTTAAATTAGCTTATTAAGACCCCAAGGAGGACATAATTAATCAGGCTAATCTGCTGCCTGTGGCCAATGGAAGCTGCTCTGTATACCTGGCCACCGGATCCTCCCTGCACTTCTAGGAGGTCCTAGGTGGTCGGCAGCTGGACACCTGAAAAACGGTCAAAAAATAGTTGGTAAGTTATGGGATTTACAGAGATCTACAGGGGGAGTGGGATGGTCCGAAAACCTGCAGAACAGCTGCAGGTCCTGATGCAAGCCAGCAGTCAATCTGCAGTGACTCTAGGAGCTGAAGCTGGAAGTCCGTGTCAAGATCAGAGGGCCGACAGGAGCATGGCGATAGGAGGAACAAGAGGAACCAATAAGAAGCGCATGCTCACTAGGAGCAGGGTACTGCACAGGCCCGAGGAACTCACAGGAGGCCAGTTCTTCATAGCCCCACAGCTGGTGGATCCCTCTTCCCATTCTCAGATAGCAATGAAACAGCTGCAACACCTGTGCAACCATGGATCCATTCCTTGAACCCCCGGGTTCAAGGAATGACTCAATGGATGCACAGGCTCCATTCTACTGTGGTGGCTGCTCAGGGGTGGAAAAAGGAGCAACCACAACTCGATTCAGACTCCTCTTTTAGATCGTCTGCCATTCCATTGACACTCCACTACAAGGTTATTGATTTATTTCCAGATATGACAGATTTTATCAGTGTTCTCAGCCATATCTTTCTTTGCTCCTGGTGACTTCTAAAGACTTAAAACTTGTAATCTCAGGGCATCTCACACAGGAAGGCAAATACCCATTTTCAACAAGGGTAGAATTCGACTCCCATAACATAAGCAGACTAATCCTTAGCACTGAACACTTGGATGGTCTTCGGATAATGGAGATCAGTGTTGCTCCACTTCATCACCCGCCTTGGGTTCCACGCCAATGCCAGCCAATTAACACTCCTGCAGGGGTGCCTGAGAAGGAACAGTACAGCTGCACTGTGCAAAAGACTTCAGTCTTTTCCACCATAGGGTTTAGTCATGGAGACATTTTTGTGAACCTGCGAGTTATCAAAGGGGTCTAACAAGATCCATTTGGTACTCAAAAGGAGAGGATACTACATATACAGGGCTGGTTGATTATGAATGGGATGACTGCCCATAACTCTGTCATGCAGTGGATCAGAACTTGACCATGCAGCAACGGCTTGAACATTTTGCAATCCACCAGTCACTATGCTTATGCACTCTATCACTGGAGTACCTTATTTTGAGGAGAAGCATCCCCTTGTACATGAGACACTTTCTGTTTTATCCTAGAACATCACAATACTTAGTGCTAAACTGATTGAAGGGGAGAGGTTGTGCTTTATGAAATGACATCTGTTGCTTTCATGAAACATGGTTTCAAAGAGAGAACCTCATGGATGGGTTCCTGGAATTCAGTGATCCAGCAGTGCAACTGAGGCAGGGCAGACCCATGGGGGCTCTCTCAACCTGGGTTTTCTGCAACATTAACTGCAAGTCACAACAAATTGCTGTCGGGTGCTGTCATTCTAATATTCGGCTTGTGAGACTAAATGATATTGGTAGAGGAGTTATTAGTATAGACATCCTCAATGTTTACATCTTTCCATGCTGGGATCCAGAAGTTCAGGTAATTTGAACGGGACCGGAGGATTATGTGAGGAACCTTGGTGTTGACCAAGCTTTCAGTGATAATAACTTGTTATTCATATGCGGTGACCATAAAATCTCCCCCCTCAGGTGAGATAGTCAACAGCAAGGTCATTAAAGAGGGTGCATTGCATGTATCGCAGCCCCTATTTCAGTGGAAGTGCTCCTCAAAGAAGGGGGAAGCCTTTATTCTGTTTCTCATAAAAGAAGACTTGAGATTTCTAAAGGGCCAGGCTCGCTCAGTTTTCCCAGCCAGTAACATCTTCAACTGGGGACATGAGTGCTCATTGATTGATTATTGTATAATTAACATCCAATGTTGAGGAAAGGTGCTTGATTTGGAAGTTGCACCAAGGGTGGAAAGTGACCCATTATAGCCTATCTGACTATTGACAGTGGGAGGGAGATATTATTAGACAATAAGGGTTTGTTGCTGTTTAGTTTAGTTTAAAGGATTTATAGAGCGCATGGCTGCCTGCAGGCTTCCCAGCGCCAGGGCGAAACCAAAGGCCTGCAAAAAGGCCTATGTGGTAAATAGTGGAGTGTTCAGTTTCTTACGAAAGGAGAGTTCTAGGTCATCTTGACGGACCTTCAATGGAGGAGAATTGCAAAGGTTGGCTGCTCTAAAGGAAAAGGATCTGCTTCCCCATCTTGCTTTCTTGACCCGCGGAGTCTTGATTAATGAAGCTGTTGAGGACCTAAGCGATCTTTGCGGGATGTAAGCAGTTGCAGTTACAATCCGCCTGAGGAAGCCCGGACCCTTATTGTGCAGGGCTCTGTGCACCATGCACATAGCTTTGAAGTTGATGCGTTGTTTAACAGGGAGCCAGTGGAGAAAGACTAAGGACGGTTTAGCTGAGAGATGTCTTGGGATGCTCATGAGTAAGCGTGCAGTGGAATTTTGCACTACCTGCAGTCTCTTTAGTACGTGACGAGGAGAACTCAAGAAAATGGAATTCCTTCAGTCTAGACATGACATGATGAGGGCCTGGATAATAATTATTTTGGCAGCAAATGGAAGAAGCTGAAAGACTTTCCTAAAAAGTCTTAGTAGGCTGAAACACATTGCCGTAAATTTTTCGGAATGATCATCCATCGTTAGACGAGGATCCAGCCAGAAGCCCAAGTTTTTTATATTCTCTTTTGATGGGGGAAGGTCTTTCAGTCCTTCCGGGACTGAAACAGGGGATCTGTGAGGGGGAAATTTCGTACCAGCATAACTTCTGTTTTATCATCGTTCATTTTGAGTCTACAGTTGGTTATCCACCTGGCAACAGCTTGGAGGCAAGATGTAAAACTTGATGAGTCAGACTTGATGTTGGTAGAGAAAGAAAAGACCAACTGGGTGTCGTGAGCATAAGACACTAGCAAGAGACCGTAGGGTTCCACAATCTCAGCCAATGGTGACATATAGACATTAAAAAGGGTAGGGCTGAGGGAGGAGCCCTGTGGTACCCCACAAATGAGAGAGAAACTGTCAGAAAGAAAGCGGCGGTCAAGGACTTGAAAGGTCCTATCCTTCAGAAAGGAGGAAATCCACTTCCAGGCGATCCCCTTGATACCTACATGTGAGATTCTGTGAAGCAGCGTACTGTGATCCACAGTATCAAATGCCACGCTCAAATCTAATAGGGTGATTGCTGCGTATCCCCCTGAATCTAACCATTGTCGTGTATCTTCCATAATGGCCAGAAGGGCCGTCTCGGTGCTATGTTGAGGTCTGAAACCCATTTGAGTGTGATGAGGATGCTTATGGTCTTCAAGGAAGCCTCACAATTGTCTATTGATATGCTTTTTTTATTATTTCGGATGTTATGGGAAGGAGAGCGATTGGTCTATAATTACTCAGTAGTGTTGTATCAAGCTTGGGTTTTTTGAGTTGAGGATTGACAATCACATGTTTCCAATGAGGTGGTATCTGGCCTGTTTTTAAGAATTAATTGAGGACATTGGTCAGAACAGGGACCGTAATGTCGGAGCCAATGTCTTCTGTCAGTGGCAGGAAAACTGATAGTGAGGCTCTAGTGCTAAGGACTTCATCCTGACCTATCATATCAGCTTTCTGAGGGAACCTCTCCGGGGAGGTCGTGTGGATATCAAACATTTTCTGTCGGAAGAAGCATGCCAATTTCTTGCTATGTTCCTTGGAGACTTCTGTTCAATCAGTATGGAGCGGCTCCTGAATCATCTCTTTAAATATTAAGAAAACTTATTTTGGAGAATTGGAGGACTGTTCTATTTTAGTTGTATAAAAAGAGGCATGTGAGGATTTGATTTCTGCATGGAAGCTCCTAATCGTTTTTCTATATTCCAGTTTGGAGGGGTCATCATAAGTTTTTCCCCACTTTCTTTCGAGTTGTTTGCATTCCTCTTTTAGCTGTAGCAACTGGGGAGTGAACCATGGACCTTTCTAATGGAGAACAGTTCTGGTGATGTTTTTTTCAGATAGTATAATAACTATAGAGGTGGAAATCCACTAATTGCATTTATCCGCTGAGCATGGCGGAGGGTCAGAAGGGTTGAATCGAGCATTTTCAAGGATGGCAATCCATTTATTATGGCTCAATTGTGACCACCGACGACCGGTTTGTATCCACACAATTTCAGTTTTTGGGACCGTGACAAATATCATATGTAAATCGACTTGCTTAATAAGATAGTAGCTAGCTTCTATGATCCAACTACTCTAGGATGTGTTGATGACAATAGCAGTAGGATCACTGATTCCTTCACAATGATACTGGAGGAATTAAAACAAGTTCGTCTCATTGCCTCACAAAATTCACAATTTATCACTCTCGAATGAGAATGTAATGGGTGGCTTGACTTTAAACCCTTAAACAGTTCCTTCAGGTGATTGCTGGCCCTGGGTCCTGGAGCCCCTCTGGTGTCCTTATATCTTGAGATAGGCATTTCTACCCTAGCAGCTCAGGTTGGATTAAAACCAGTTTTATATTGGGTGCATAGCCCAGAAATCCTCGTGCATCAACCTATACAAAAACTATTCAAGAAATGTCAGTTCACTGTGGTTTGGGTAGTAGCAACTGATTACGCTATGTTTGGAACCTGATGGTACTGCTACATTTAGAACATTATTGTAAGGATCCAAAGAATATTGGCCCAGGCTCAAAGGAACTTTTCAAGAGATAATACTAGTCATATAAAGAAGGAGAGTTGATCAAAAAAGGACATGCAGGCAGACTAAACAGCTAAATATCTCACCCCCAAGCCGACATTTGGCTTTGAGAGATATATACACTAGATTGGGGTATTTCCGCACTAGATTCTAGCTATCCCAGCATGACGGTAAACAAAGGGGCAACATATATTGTGACTGCTCCCTTTAGGACACAGATACTATAGTTCACTTTATACTATTTTACACTAAATATACCCAGGTGCGAAGACGTTGGCTGCTTCCGCTATTCAGGTGAAAAGGCATCAGAACCACTGAGGAAGCAGTGACTCCTTGCCTGAGGAGCACCGATCCATTACTCGTTGTTCTTAACGAATATATTGTGCATTATTTGATATGTAATTATTGCTGCCGTGTGTCACCCAGTGCAGTATTTTAACAGTACTTTAATTTTGTTTGGATTAATGTGTATCTGTTTTTATATTGTAAGGCTTTTTGCTGATTACAATAAATATGACATTCTGACGTGCTGGGATCACAGAAGTGTTCTGGATAACTTTTGAGATCGGGGATTTAAACTTTGATTTGCAAATTAGTACTGGAGTCATCCTTCCAAGGATTATGAACTCAATTGCCCTTATTCACAAGAGGAGCTAGAGGAATCCTCAAATCGTCAAACTGTATGGACTTTATTTGAGTCACGTATGGTCTTAAGGTATTGCTAAAAGTGAACGTCTACATCAGGAGTGAAAGTACAACACTAATGTGTTAATCATGTTACAGCAGATGAGTTCTATACATTGAGAGTTATTCAGAACACACAGGCGTCTCTTGCAGTTCAAGCTTGTTAACTATAATGAAATGTTTATTACAGTTAGGTTATTTATTTCTACCATTATAAAAGCTTATTTTATCTTTATCTCCAAGAAGTCATATAGTTTTCGCCAACCTTAGAAAGTGGGTCATACAGAGTTTGTCACAAGGTGTACCATATGTCATAGCAGAAATAATGAGCTCTAATGCAAAATAAAAATACATATTTCTTGTTGTAGACATCAATGCCTCTGCAGTTGCAGGTTAAGACCAGCAGTAAGAACAGGCAAAGTGTGGATTTTCAGTGCCCCTGCTTCTCTGTCTCTTGTCCTATTCCCGTTTTTCTGGGTCTACTGCTAACTAGCACAGATATCTTTAAAAGGTCATCAGTGGGTTCAGGGAAGTGTGGATCTCCATGCACAGTTTTTCCATCAACATTTTTACTGCAGATATTACATTGATATCATCAATGGTGTTATCAAAGATGTCATGAGTGTCTTAATTTATGTGGTAATGAGCAGTGCATGACGAGCGAGAGAGTTATAGTTACCTTACGACACAACTTATAGTTACTTGAGATAACTCTATCTATAACAGGTGTATTTCTATGGTTTTGTACGTTTAAAATGTGAGCCTAACTATAACATCACTGTAGCCTTTGTTTTTTGAGTGAATTTCTATGTTGTTTTAAAATTCCATTTCCTAACTATAATGTCCCTGTAACCTTTGTTTTTTTCAGTGAATTTCAATGTTTTTTTAACGTATAGTAATTTACCTTGCTATATGTTAATCCAACCACTGCAGCACAAAGCTTTTGGCCATGCGCGACAGCGGTTGTGGCCACCCTTTATAACCACCCAACCTTGCACTGTGCACTGCAGAAGTGTGGTTGGCTGTAAGGCCTGGTCTGCGGCCAGTCCCTGTGGCAAACACCCCTCACCACCCAACCCTGACAGAGGGAGAGAAAGAGAGAAAGAGAAAGTGAGAGATTTAGAGAGAGAGATTTAGGCTTTGATGAATGTTGTACTTAGAATGAGATATTTCTGGACAAATCAAAAAGAAAACATTTTGTCAATTAAAAAGAGTGAGATCACCTTTCAGTATGTAACTTAAACATTTATAGTGGCAAAGAAACTAAAGCAGGAAATTACAACAGACTCATTTAGATTAGAATTCTTAACCATTAGTATGCTTGTCTGAGACCTTAACCACTAGGCCAGAGGTGACTTCTTACTATGCAGTGTCCAGACGTAGCTATAACATTTAACCTCTCTCACTTTGGGTGGAAGAGAGAGAGTGACATGACCACGGGGGCTCCTCAAGGAACCCGCAGGTCTGGCCAGCTCCCTGCAATGCTTTAACAAGCAGGGAGCTGCTTAAAAAAGCAGCTCCTTGTTTGCGAGATAAATGTTTTCATCTGTTTCCCTGCACGCATATTTGCGTGCAGGGAAACAGATGAAAATTCCCTTTCTGCAAGTGAGAGTTGTTTGAAAGCTCTTACTTGCAGAAAGTGAAGTGTTTGCTCTGACTTGGCGGGAGCTATCAAAGCTGTAAAACTCTTAATAAGGCCCGAGTGTCCTTTGGAGCACAGCTTGCAAAGTGTACGCATGAAGTGTGTGTTGTGTGAATGCGTGTCTGGGTGTGAGTGAGTGCGTACACACACGCACAGGATCTTTTGCCCTGGTAGTTTTTGTGCAAATTTGTAATTGTGTACCACGTGCTTTCACCCTTATCTGTTTCTGCAAAAAGTTGCTAAGCAGTCAGAGGTCCTTACTGTGCCAGCAATTTAATGAGAGGAGAGTTCGGTCATGAACACCTGCAATTTTAGCTTGTTTTGAGTCGAAGGATGTAAGAATGATTTTCCATTTCATGAAATTTTTATTAACGAATGAACAGATTTTAAAAACACAAAGGAATGTTGGTAAGAAGGAGGTCGTTATAAGCATGGTGAAGCAGACTTAAGCCAACTAGTATCAACAGGGCAGCAATGAGCCACTGCGTTTTGAAATTTGTATTCAGTACAATGTTGTTATGAGTCAAGATTATTGTGCAACAAATTTATTTTTAGCTTATCTATATGGGTGCTCATTGTACCCTTTCAGAGAGGACACAATAGAATGGCGAATCCTAATGACCATAGCCGCTGGCACTACTGGCATTTCAGTACTTTATTTTTAAAGATAGCAGTCTCATAGGAAAGAGTACTAAGGTGCCATATGTATCCTTCAAGCCCAGTACTATGGAATTGTGCTCTCAGTAGAGTGTCCCTACAAAAATTCTGCACTTTTCTGACTTTGGGTCAGAAAACCGCCACTCCGGTTTTCCACCCGCTAGCCCTATTACGAGTTTCCAGTTGGGCCAGGAGGAAACAGGCCACAACATTGATGCCGGCTCGTAATCGAGCCCAGTGGCAATGTTGCGGTGCGTCGAATGCAACAACACCCGTCGCGCTTTTCACTGCCTGTAATTCAGGCAGTGAAAAGCGTGATGGGGCTGTCCATGGGGGCCCCTGCACTGCTCATGCCGAGTGTATGGGCAGTGCAGGGGCCTCCATGGGGCCCCCAGCACCGTCTCTGCCAGCCTTTGCAAGGCAGTGGAACCGCCATGCAAAAGCCGGTGGAGAGGGGAGTCGTATCCCCTGGCCAGCGGTGCTTGCAGCGCTGTCCTGGCAGATTATGACTGCCAGCACCACCAGGCTGTCGACCGGTGGCAACCTGCCAGTGTCAATTTGGTGGTAGCCCAACCACCACCGCGAATGTGGCGGTCACAAGACCGCCACACTCATAATAAGGGCCATGGTGTACATGGTGTAGAAGAGTTCACAATAACTAAAATATTCTCTTGGCTCGATCGGGAGCTGAGATGGCCTTGTCTACTCACAAGGAGCTTGTGCTTACCTGGCAACTGCTCAAAAAACACCTCCTTTGCAGCTAAGTTAAGAGGAACTTTTCCAGCCAGTCCTGCCATAGATGCCGCCATCTTCAACCAGAAGTGAACTATGCAAAATGATAAAACAGGCAGCCTGGAGCAGCCAAAACTGGGGTGCACGAGGTGGAGCACTGGAGGTCTGAACTGTTACTTAGGTATTTATTGTTGTCAGGCACTCTGTCACCGCGGTGCCCCTGGTTAGTTATGACGGTGTACCAGGAAGCAGCAGCGCACAGATTGGGAAACGTTGACATATGTGTGTGTGTGTGTGTATATATATCTGTATATATATATATATATATATATATATAAATATATTATTATTTTTTCACTGAAAAAAACAAAGGTTACAGGGATGTTATAGTTAGGAAATAACATTTAAAAAACACAGAAATTCACTGAAAAAACAAAAGTTACAAGGACATTGTAGTTGGAAAATAGAATTAAAAATTCACTGAAAAAATCAAAGGTTACAGGGCCGTTATAGTTAGGTCCTCAATTTATTTCCACAAAACCAGAGAAATTCAGTAATTATAGTTACCTGAGCTTACTATAACTGGCGCCCCTGTAATGCACTGCTCATAACATCACATATCACATCACTCATGACATAGGGGGTGATTCCAACTCTGGCGGGCGGCTACTGCCGCCCGCCAGGCGGAAAACGCCATTTGGCCGCCACGCGGCCAAAATTCCGCAGACCCCATTCTGACATTCCCGCCGGCGCAGCGGGAATGAGGCCGCAACACAGGAGCCGGCTCCGAATGGAGCCGGCGGTGTTGCGGCGGTGCGACGGTGCGACGGGTGCAGTTGCACCCGTCGCGCTTTTTACTGTCTGCCATGCAGACAGTGAAAAGCAGGCCGGGGCCCTGTTAGGGGGCCCCTGCACTGCCCATGCCAGTGGCATGGGCAGTGCAGGGGCCCCCAGGGGCCCCAGGACCCCCATTACCGCCAGCCTCTTCCTGGCGGTAAAAACCGCCAGAAACAGGCTGGCGGTACGGGGGTCAGAATCCCCAGGGCAGCGCTGCTTGCAGCGCTGCCCTGGCGGATTCTCCCAGCCGGGGCAAAAACGGCGGATGACCGCCGGCCCCGGCAATCCGACCGCGGCGCCAGCCTGTTGGCAGTGCTTCCGTCATTCGTGGCCCTGGCGGTCCAAGACCGCCAGGGTCAGAATGACCCCCATGGTGACATCACTGATGAAATTTCAGATGACATGACTGATCATATCACTGATGACGTCATATGGTTATATGTAACATGATTGAAGGTGTGAGTGCTTGTATTGGTGAGTTAGTGGTTGAGTTAGTTTCTGTATGAAACCGTAAGTGGATGTGCTACTAGGTGTATATACTAGGAAGTGGCTGTGTTATAGTCTGTATTGGTGGAGTGAGTGGGTGTCTGAGTAGCTGTATAGCAGAGAGAATGGGTGTGTGAGTGTTTGTATAGAGTGCTGCCTGTATGTTACAGCAACTGTGTTAGTGTGTAACTCTCTCTGTTACTGCGAACATGGATGAGTGAATTCCTTTATAAGTGGCTGTATCCAGTAAGTGGTTCTGTTACTCCTTGTGTGGTACAGTAAGTGTATGTTTGAGAAGGTGTACACATACGAAAGAGGTTCTGTTAGTAGCTATATGCATAATTATGTATGTGTGTGAAAGGTTTACTTGGGACTGAGTAGCCGTAATAGTGTCTTTATTAGTCAGTAAGTGATTTAGTGAGTGTATCAGTGACTGACTTTATCTTTGAGTAACTGTTCCCTTACGTGAGTGCTGTATGTATGAGTCATTGTGAGAGTGACTGGATGTGTGAGTAAATGTATTTGTAAAAAAAAGTCTGAGTGTGAGTGGCTGTGTGGGTGAGTGAGTGCCTGTATGTATTGGTGACTGGGAGTAGGAGTTGTTGTATGGGTGATTGATTGGGTGTGTAAGTCTTTATATTGGTGGGCAAGTGGTTGTGTAACTATTTGTGTGGGTGAGCTCATGGGTGTATTTTTGTTGTATGTGTGAATGAGTGGATGTGTTTGTTATTATATGTATTTTATAGAAGATTTGTGAGTCATGTATGGGTGAGTGAGTGGGTGTATCAGTGGTGTATCGGGCTGTAAGTGGGTGTGTGAATGGTTGTATGAATGTGGTAACAGCATAGTTAGTTATGTATGCATGAGTGAGTGGGTTTGTCAGGTTTGTCAGTGTTGTGTGAGTGACTGAGTAGTGACTGAGGAGTATGGCAGTAGCTGTATTGCTCTGTCAATGAGTGCTTTAGAATTTGTATGTGTGGTCATCTATGTGAGTTTGTCTAAGAATATGATTGGGTGTGTGAGTGGTTCTGCAGATGATGTCATCAGTGATGTCATATAAGATGTCATCATGAATGTCATCAGTAATGTCAGTGACTATGTATGTCATGGGTGATGTAATCTGTGATGCCATAAGCAGTGCATTACAGGTGTGCAAGTTATAGTTAGCTCAGGTAACCATAACTGTTGAATTTCTCTGGTTTTGTGGAAGTAATTTCAGGACCTAACTATAATGTCCCTGTAACCTTTGTGTTTTTTCAGTGAATTTCTAAGGATTTTTAAATTCTATTTCCTAACTATAACATCCCTGTAATCTTTGGCTTTTTCAGGTAATTTCTGTGTTTTTTGGAAATTCTATTTCCTAACCTTAACTTCCCTGTAACCTTTGGTTTTTCATTGAGTTTCTATTTTTTTAATGTATAGTAATTTTCATTGCTATATGTTAATACAACCACTGCCACACATGGCCGAAGGGAGTTGGCCACAGGCTACCTCTCTGGGTGTGAGAATATGTTTAAGAAAGGGTATCTGGGTTGGAAGTGGCTTTGAGAGTCTCTGTCTGGGTGTGCAAGTGCATGCATCTGTGTCTTAGTGGGCGCTTCAGTGTCAGAGTGGGTCTGTGAGTGGATGCATGAGGCTCTGAGTGGTCTGTGAGTGGGTGTGTCAGTGTCTGAGTGGGTCTGTGAGTGGGTGCATCAGTGGCTGAGTGGATCTGTGAGTGGTTGTGTCAGTGACTGTGTGGGTCTGTGAGTGGGCCCATGAGGGTCTGAGTGGGTCAGTGAGTGGGTGTGTCAGTGTCTGAGTGGGTCTGTGAGGGGGTGCATGAGGCTCTGAGTGGTCTGTGAGTGGGTGTATGAATGTCTCAGTGGGTCTATGTGTGGGTGCATCTGTGTCTCACTGGGTGTGTGAGTGGGGGTATGAGTCTTTGAGTGCATGTATAAGTGAATGAAATAGTGTATGAATGAATCTGTGGGTTCTCTTCCAATTTTTTCATGTTTGGAAATATTTTGTGAAGAAATCGTGAAAATTTGTGAATATCCAGGAATGCTCATGAATATCGTGCATGGTGACGCAAAATTATTTTGAACCCATAATTTGCCCCTAAAACCCACCTATATCACACCCCTGGGGTCAAGGTAACTCCACCCTGACCCCTTATGTCACTTTCAATTAGGATTTTCACTCCTAGAGACCGTGTCCCGTGAAATAAAATGACAGCCACAACTTTATAGCCAGGTTGAGGTCAACCAATTACAGTGCTTCTTTTCGCATGCACATTCATGAAATTTGCAGATATTTTCAAATTATTCGCAAGCCCAGACATACAAATTTGAATTTTCTTTAATATCTCAAAAACTACTGAACTGGTTTACACCAAATAAACAAAAGCGTAATCTGCATACCAAAAGCTAGCTTTCCGCCAAGTTTGGTGTAATTTCATCCAGTGGTTCGGGCTGTAGTTTTGTCTAAACCAATAGGAATTAACTTGGGAAACTCAACTTTTTCAACTCCCCCCTTTACTCACCCCCCTGCTTTACGGATCACCCCCAAACCTTCTGTGCGCAACAAAAATCTCCAGGGCACTTTTTTTTGGGAAAATGTTGTGAAGATTCATCAAACGGTGCAAAAGATATAGGCAAGCCAAAATATGCTTTTTCTATGTAAACTAGGTCCTAACTACCTACTAATATATGTATATATATATATATATATCCAAACAAACACACAATGTCCTGGTAAAGTGTTGAGGCGGATTCTTAAGCGGTCCGGTGCGGGTTCCAGGAGCCCAAAAATCTCAAGTTAAAGCATTTTCATCAATCCAGAAAAGGAAAACCGGACACCATGGCCATGCAATCTTATTTTTATTGACGCGTTTCGGCCGTAGCCTTGCTCACATTGCCATTCAAATTCATTCTGATCACATATAAACCTAAATCAAAGAACATGGACAAAGGACCAATTTCGAAGACAGGTTCACCAGGATGGGCTAATGTGGCAGCCCTTTTGGAGTGTAACTATTCATATAGCAAAATATTCAAAAATAACATGATGTTTACCGCAACTTGTCCTAAGGTATTAACCATTATATTCATATCAATTCATTAACTTCGAATTATTGACTTTTAATATCTAAATACAATGTTGTAAAATCAATACCCTTTCTAAATCTTAAATTGAAAATATTCTGATTCCCTTAATTCATTAATAGCAAACTGCCAGCTCATCCACTATACCTGCTTTTCCAATTTTCTCACCTGAACTACTGTCTTCTCATTGAGTCACAAAGCGTCTATTATTTTCTAAAATCTTATTTACACTTATAACAACAAATCCCAATATTTAAGAAAAAATAATAATTTAAGAACATTTTTCAAAAATACGAAAACCCCAAAGTGTACAAATTTAATTACCAGAATATTTTAGTTACAACCCTTAGACAAAATTTACTAAATACCAACCCATAAATCTTTATCCTATCCATCTTATCATCATATTGTTCCATTATTTAAACATCATGTCTTAACAAACTACTCCTGATATAATATCCAAGCTGTTTATAAAAATCAATACATGAAAAAATATATTTAAATATATAAATATTAAATATATTAAAAAGTCTAGGAATAAATAAATCTACAAATTGGTACATCATAAAACACCAGTGCTATACATATCTCCACAAAACACATATTAATTGCTAACCCCACCATCCCAGCAATGAGATACAAACGTAAACTTGTATGCAATTAATAGTTTGTTGATCTAAAATCGTATCAAAATCGGAACATTAATTCAGTTTCCTCTCAAGTGCACAGCTAATTCCTCACTCAGGTTTAATCCTTGTGGGGCAAGGGTTTCAAAATCAATAATATATTTTGACTCTAAAATCCTCAATTTTACAACTCTATCACCCCCACGTGGATCCTTTTTCACCTGATCAATCACTAGGAATTTCAGCTTATTCTCATCTCCATTGTGCATAATCTGAAAATGTCTCGCCACCGGGTACTTCTGATCATTGTGTCTAATGGCTCTCATATGTTCGAGAACCCTCTTTTTTGCTCAATGGATTGTACTGCCAATGTACAACTTACCACAAGGGCAAATTAGGCAGTAGACACAATAATCAGTGTTACAATTGAAAAGACCTCTGATTTGAAAATGTCTATCTCCTATCATAAGGGTGTTAGAATTTTCACTTTTACTGCATGCTTTGCAGTTCAGACAGCACACAAAACCTATACTGTCATTACCACTAGCATAGGTATTGGATGTAATCATATTGTAATTCAAATTACCTCGCAAGGACTTACTCTTCCTAAAATAAATATATATATATAGTTTTAATTACACATATTGTTTAAATAAAATAACTTGTGACAAAATATTTTATGCATAATTTACTGTTACACATTTTTATTATTTTAATTAATTTATATTTTAATTATGTATTAAATTTGTAATGGTAGGTTGAGATATAAAGGTTGATTTTTTACTGTTTGGTGGTGGTTCTATATGCAATATGTTTACTGTTTACTAAGTTGAAAAAAATAAGTTTTGATTAGTGTGTTCCCTTTAATGTCCAACATATTCCCCACAAGGGGTTAGATTGCAGTGGGAATATTAAATCTGACCAGTTTACTGCCCATCACCTTCTCCAAACCTCAAAATGGGTTAAATTAGAGTGGGACTAGTAAATATGGCCACGTTACTGACCACAGTCTTTCCCAAAATGGCTTAGATTTGAATGGGAATAGCAAATTTGACCCCCTTTGCTGCACAACACGTTGTACAAAATGGTTGAGATTAGATTAGGAATAGTAAATCTGTCCCCTTAACTTTCTAACACCTTGCCCTAAGTGGCTTAGGTTGAAATTGAAGAAGTACATCTGATCCCTTTTCTGTCCTACACTTTTCCCAAAATGACTTAGATTGGAGTGTACTTAGTAAATCTGACCCCTTTACTGTCCCATGCCTTCCCCAAAATGGCTTTGATATGAGTAGGAATAGCAAATCAGACCTGGTTAATGCCCCACACCTTCTATAAAACTGTTTACTTTGGAGTGTGACTAGTAAATCAAACCCTTTTTCTGTTGAACGTTTTCCTGATATGGCTTACCTTGGAGAGGAAATAGTAGATATTGTCCTTTTACTGACCAACACCCTCCAGACAATGGCTTAGACTGGATTGAGAATAGTAGACATGACCACTTTAACGTACAATATCTTCCCCAAAATAAATTATACTGTGGTGTGTATAGGGGACATTGTTAATACAATTTTAACGTTAGTGTATATTGATTTGTAAAAAGGTGTAGAAATTACAAAGGCAAAGTATTATATTGCATGTTTTACAGTTTATAATTGTTTGTAGTAGTTCTATGTTTTTACACATAAAAAATGGATCTCCAGTATAATATATAGTTTAGTGATACATTTTATTTATAATTACAACACATCAATTCATGTTGTTTATTTTGTATACATACTTATATTTACAGAAAAAAATAATATGTTAATTCACATATTTGGGTATCACCAAATATGTATATATTTAGTTTAATACATACCAACATACATGCTCATTATGAGTTCGGTGGACGGTTTACACCGTCTGCTGATCTTCCGACGAGGAGGCTGACGCCACACAGGCTACCTCCCTGCCGGCTCCATTAGGAGTTTCCCGTTAGGCCAGCAGGCAGAAACCTGAGTTCTACAGCATTGTCTCCGGCTCGTAATCAAGCCGGCAGCAATGCTGTAGAGCGCAGGGTGCACCAGCACCGTTGCAATTTTCACTGTCTGCAAAGTAGACAGTGAACATTGCAATGGTGCTGGCCAGAGGGGCTCCTGCACTGCCCATGCCATCCCCTGGGGGCTCCTGCACCCATTCTCCGCCAGCCTTTTTATGGCGGTGGTACGGCCATGAAACCACTGGCGCAGAAAGGGGTTGTAATCCGCCGGGCAGTGCTACCTGCAGTGCTGCCTTTGTGGATTATGACCGCCGGCACCTCCAGACCGATGGGATCTCCGATCCTGGCGGAGCTGGTGGTTCCTTGGAGGCCCGGCCACCAGCGTTATGATGAGGCGCTCAGCGGGCCGACAGCCATCTGCTAGTCTGGCGGTCTAGTGACGCCAGACTCATAATGAGGCCTGTAATATACTTTTTCATAATACATATTGTGTTGTTTACCTAATTATACATTTTTACATATTTTAGATAATATTTTTGTCATACGTACATTTCAGTTTGAAGGTATGATTTAAATAGTTTGTTAATGTATATTAATTTGTACTGGTTATTAATAATACTGATTGCAATGGTGCATTTTTATATATGTATTTTACAAAACACTTTTCATTTGTCTATTACATTGTGTAACAATGGGCTGACAGCAGTCGGAGTTGAGTTCAGCCACGGCAGTGCTGAGTTCAGTGCCGCCGTGCTGAGCATGAGTTCGGTTTCCACTAGCCTTTTCATGCCGGGGACCCGGCCACGAAAAGGCTGGCAGAAACCCAGTGCTGGGGGGGCACAAGAGGGCCCCTGCACTGCCCACAATCATGCTGTGGGCAGTGCAGGGGTCTCCCTGCCCAGCACCCTCAGAATGCACACTGTTTGCTCCTGCAGACAGTGTGTATTCCAAGGGTGCTGGAGGCTCTCTCTGTGCAATGCCATTGCCGCTGCATGGTTTCCACTGGGCTGACTGGTGGAAACCTCTGATTTCAGAAGTTTCCACCGGTCAGTCCAGTGGAAACCTCAGAACTCATAATGAGTCGGTGGGGGAGGCCACCACCTCCGGGCAGTCTCCTCTCCCCCAGGCTGGAAGGCCAATGGTCGCCCCGCCAGCCTCATAATGAGGCCCTAAGTTAAATTTAATTGTTTACATTTGGGTAAGAAATGTTTTCAATTGATAAGATCAAGTTACTTATTGTTATGTGTTTTAAATGGAATGTTTAAGATTGTGTGTATTTGTTAAAAAAATGCTTGTTGGTTTCCTATTTTTATATATTTTGAGGATCCTGTATTAGTAACATGAATCCACGTAGCCAATCAACACCCCTGGGTCTCAAACCTTTTGTTTATTTTGACTAAAGACAAATGTGAAAATGCACCACGGGTGACTGTCTGAGATTTTGACTTCTTTGGGTTCTTGATGCTTGGATTGTCTTCTTTGTGATGACTGCATGCATTGATATGCAGTGATAAATCAATGGTAACATATGGAGACCCAGTTGTGCCATTTGGTTGTGTGGATTTTCATGAAGATTTTAATATGATTTAGAACAGAAACACTTGGCAATTTGGCCATGGAGCAGCAGAAGAGTAAACACAGCAAACCATGTGTTGACTGTTAAGATTCATCTTGATAAGTTTCAACTTTTTCTAATGTCATATAAGAGTATAGCAAATGTTAAGCTTGCTAATATAAGTTTTATAAGGATCATAATATGTTGAAAGGTATAACTGAAATTCTTAATATGTATATGTGAAGTATGTTCTTTTAACTCCCGTCCCCTCCAATAGTCTCTATTGGGGCATTATAGTGGAAAGTTTTTATAATAGTAGGCTGTGTTGGGGAATCACATTCAAGAGGGTTTGAGTAAGCGCAGGGCCACAGTTGTGTATTTGGTGCAGCCTTTGACGTTTCCACAAGAATCCCCAACATAGAAGATTGTTTTATTTGTTTTTATAATGCAGATTGGTGGGTAAAGATAATGTAAGTAATATTTATGCATAAATATATGCTATTATCTTTGTTGGTTTATGTTGGATTTTAAGGGTGACTGGAATTTTAGGTGGTTTACAATAATGTGTTTGCTATGGATTTTACATAGGGCAGTCCTTTATTATTTATAAAGATTTATACTTTGGATTGTAGTATCTTAGATATCTCTCCTTTTATATTGAGAAATTCAAAGTATAATTTGGATTATAGTTTGTTTGATTCAAAGTTTCTGGTAGTTTTGTTCTTTTTCGAGGATTTCTAGGAATTGATACAGAGTAGTGTGACTTTGGCCTAATGTGGCTTGTAAGGTGTTGTGTCATTTTACCACTGCGGTGTTGGTTTTGATTTGTTGAGCCATGGTGCTATCATATACGTTCCACCATGCTATTTGGAACTTTGGTTGATGTCTGTGTCCAGAGTGTTTTAGTCTTCCAACCCATGTGTTATTAAAATAGTTCATTAAGGAACTTTGGGGGTCATTCTGACCCTGACGGGCGGCGGAGGCCGCCCGCCAGAGTTCCCCCCTCCAAAATACCGCTCCGCGGTCGAAAGACCGCGGAGGGTATTCTACGTTTTTCCCTGGGCTGGCGGGCGGTCGCCAAAAGACCGCCCACCAGCCCAGGGAAAAACTCCCTTCCCACGAGGATGCCGGCTCGTAATCGAGCCGGCGGAGTGGGAAGGTGCGACGGGTGCTGTTGCACCCGTCGCGTATTTCACTGTCTGCCAAGCAGACAGTGAAATACTTGTAGGGGCCCTCTTACGGGGGCCCCTGCAGTGCCCATGCCACTGGCATGGGCACTGGAGGGGCCCCCAGGGGCCCCGCGACACCCCCTACCGCCATCCTGTTCCTGGCGGGCGAACCGCCAGGAACAGGATGGCGGTAGGGGGTGTCAGAATCCCCTCGGCGGCGCAGCAAGCTGCGCCGCCTTGGAGGATTCCAACGGGCAGTGGTAAACCGGCGGGAGACCGCCGGTTTACCCTTTCTGACCGCGGCTGAACCGCCGCGGTCAGAATGCCCTCGGGAGCACCGCCAGCCTGTTGGCGGTGCTCCCGTGGTCGGTGGCCCTGGCGGCCACCGGCCGCCAGGGTCAGAATGACCCCCTTTGTTTCTGTTTGTGTGCTTGGTAGTAGGGGAATTCTAGAAGTATGTTGTAGTGGTTAGCTACTTCTGGGACTGCTACATATGCTGTTGCTGTTAGTTTTTATATTTCAAATGTGCAGTGGCTGTTTGTTGCATATTCTATACTATGTTTAGGTTTTTGGAGACATTTTCATATGCTGTTGTTGAAATGGTAATAGCAGCATTGTTTGGCTGCATGGGGATACATTTTAGTATTGTTTGTATCATTGCTTGTCCGAAGTCTATAATTTTTTTTTGCAGGTTATAGTTGTTAGCTTTAATTTGTATCTGAACTAGTAGTTCATAGTTTGTAAACCCTATGGGGGTCATTACGAGAGTGGCGGTCTTAAGACCGCCAGACTCGCGGTGGCAATCAGGACTCCCGCGGATATGACGGTCTGACCCCCACATTAAACCCTGCCAGTTAGACCACAAGCTCCACCAGGGTCATGGATCCCGGTAGCCTGGCTGTGGCGGAAATCGTAATCCGCCAGAGCAGCGCTGCAAGCAGCACTGACCTGCGGATTACGACCTTGTTCTCCGCCAGCCTTTTCATGACGGTTTCACTGCCATGAAAAGGCTGGTGGAGAACAGGTGCAGGGGGCCACAGGGGGCCCCTGCACTGCCCATGCACTCGGCATGGACAGTGCAGGCACCCCCTACCCAGCACCATCCCAATGTTCACTGTCTGCTTTGCAGACAGTGAACATTGCCAGGGTGCGGATGCACCCTTCTGGTAACAGCATTGCTGCCGCCTCGATTACAAGCCTGAGACAATGATGTAGCCTGTTTCCTGCTAGGCCAGCGGATGAAAACTCAGGTTTCTGCCTGCCCATCTAGCGGGAAACTCATAATGACTTCTGCGCGAAGGTCGACGCAAGTGCAGCAGCCACCCTTTGGGGAGTTTGGCAGGAGGTCTTTCCCAAACTCGAAATGAGGGCCTTTGCCTATTAGGAAGCAGTGCATAAATTAGTGGTATACTACAGTTATAATATTCACCATGCATGGTGTACATGTGTGTGAATTGTGAAGGGCACAATTTAAAAGTGCCGTCCATCACCCATGTTTGAGTTTGTCTAAGGAGGTTATTCTTTGTTGCATAGATTACATTCATTTTGTTATTATTGTCATGCACAAGGAGGGGTTTTTCATGTAGTGGAATTTGTATGTATGTACGGTAGGTAGCACCTGGAATTTCTTGCTGAAATCTCACAGTGTCGTGTTCTTCTTGGTGTGACATTTTTGCTGTAAAATGTAGTTGTTTTTCCTTCTCTGTTTATAGTGTTAACCTATTTTGTTATAGATTACAATTGGTTACTTTGCTTAAAGTTTATTGATTACTCCGTGGGCATTTACATATTTTGAATTGTTTTGTTTTTAATATATATTTTTTAAATCTGTATAATTTGAAGTAATATTTTAGTTGTTAATCTTTTCTGCATTTGTTATTTTATTAGTTTATTTTTATTTTATGTGTTTAATGTGTTATGTATTTGTTTAGATTGTGTGTAGATATGAACAGCATGTAAAATACAATTTGAAATGTTTTATGTTTGGTGTATGTGTGATTTAATATTTTGTAAATATTTAATTAGTGATTTTTTAATTTTTAGGCTGTTAAATGAACGTATGAATGATTAAATAACAATTTTATTTTTTATATATTGTTTTAACAATGGTTTGTAGTCAATATTGTTGATTCTGTTGTTTGTATTACTTTCTGTATATTTTATGGAGTGACAATATTTTGTTTATCAAAACTTTTGTGTTTAATATTGTGGCAGTTGATATTTTTACAGCAATATTGTAGGTAGCAAAATGTGTGTATTTTTTATTTAAGCATGGGGTTGCAATATTTTGGTGTATAATATTTTTTGTCAATATTATGGCATTTACATATTGTGTTGGTTGATATTGTGTCATATAATTCACATTTCCATACCACGGTATTCTATCTTAGCTATTAACTGGGAACACCAACAATCTTTTACTTCTTGGAACTTGGTGTATGTATGTGAACTTTATTGTTCAGTTAATAAAAACCATAACAACCATGCAGAAAGAGCAATGAGATAAATTGATAATTATAAAATTGCCATGTCTGGAAACAAAATTCAATCTGCCTTTTAAAAGTGCTAAAAATGTTTTTTGTCAAGTACACTGATAAAATTCATAGCAGCACCTAGCCTCCATTACGCAGGTGTTCAAATAGAAAACAACACCATTTCAGTGACATATAACACAAATAGCCCTCTTAAACTTTAAGTGCAATAGTGCTGATTGAAAGCCTTGCTGAAGACAAAATCCGTGCAAGGTCAATAGAGAAAGGTCCCAGGTCGCTTGGAAAAGCAAGATGTCATTCTTCTCCAGGTAGGCTAGTGCTTGTTTGCTTGCTGTAATGCTTCTGACAACTACCACGTTACATAATGTTATTGTGAGATATGGCATGAAATGTGTCCTCAAGGTTTACTGTCAATGGGCTGTTGCGAGGCTTGGGATAGCATTCCAGTCTCTTCTTTGCAGTTTGTGCTAGCCACCCTTGCTTAAGGCACTCCCTGGTTGTTCTATTGCAGCGCACCTTCCTCTGGGTTTGTGAAAATGATATTATTAAGAGGGTTGCTTTCTTATCCGCTGCTAAGATCGAGCCGTGGTTACCACTTGTTGTGCCCCTGGGTACACTTGTAGTTATCTGTGTTGGGTCAGTTGGTAGGAAAACTTATGGATATTTCAGTAGCTGGGGCTTTAAGAGACTATTCCCCCAATACGCAAATACTATTTTTTCTCCCAGGATGGTATTCTGTGGGCCTCTCTCTTTCAGAATGTAGTGGTAACTTCTGTACTTGAACTTGGAGTCAGGGAATCAGACCTCGTGTAGTAAATCCTCACAGCGATCAGATTACCTAATTCCTTCTTTATTTGTACAGGATATATATACAGAGATGTGACTGCCTTTATGCACCTCTAGAAGAATGAATCATAACAACTTCCTCCACCCTTCTCATCCCCCACATCACTACATTCTAGATTCCACATTGCTACTACATTCTATTACATGCTAGTCACTACACCTCGCCAACACTAGATCTTCCAAGGTGGAATTCTTCAGTACAGGAATGTGTCCAAATAACTGTAGGAAATTTCCACGGTTAAGAGTGTAGTGAGGGCCCTTAGGGCAGTAGTGGGGTGTAAAAACCTAGTTGAAGCCCTCAAGGTATTCCACATTATTGGCTCTGCCTGGTGCGATCAGTGTAGATTCCCGTTCTATTCGGTTAAAAAGCTCATGGGACCTAATATGGGCTGGTACATGCCCTCTGCCATTAGATGGAGTGATAGCAGTAACTAACCTCAGTGGCGGTCCCCTTGTCTTTTGTCCATATTGGTGCCTGTTTGATAAATCTAAACCAAGGCAGTCCAAATGAGTGCCCCTATCAACAACACATCTCCCAGAGACCAGTGAAGGCATTTTACAGACCTCAGAAGCTCCCATAGAGGCTGGGTTTGATAATGGCCCCCTTACGTCTTGCCCATTTTGATTGTTGTTTATTGGGGCTGGATCTGGTATCCTTCATGTGTGCGACTCTGTGCTCAATTTCAGTGGCCCCATTGATTTGTACTGTTTTGTGCATTCCTTCATTATGGACCAATTCCAATAGAGGTGAATTGTTTGTCTTTGGTTGTGGAGCAAATATGGGAAAGAGATTTGTTGGACTTGGTCCCACATGGGCCATAGATGTGTTTGGTGCTGCCAAAATCAAGGGTCTCCTTTTTGATAATTGTTGTTTCTTTATCTGCTTCTTCAATCTCTTTTTCGCTCTCCTTGATAGATTAGAGACTGTCAGTGGGACAGATAGACCAGGTTTGCAGAGACCTCATTGGTTCATCGTTCCCAGATGTATCCATGTTTGTCAGACTCAGAATAGGCTCTTTCTCTGCAGAATAATCAGTCGTTATTAAGAGATTATTATTCTTTCCCACCAGAACTGGTGGTTCATCTATACCTATTGGACAGTTAAACAAGGTAAGTACCCCTGAATATGGGAGATTATTTCCTGGTTACTTGATCCATCCCTTGGTGCGTTGACCTTTGCACTTTCCAGTAAGGCGCCAAGTAACTCTGGCAGGGTGATTAGTTTATCTTTATGGGGTAGCAAGGCCATGGTTTCTCCTTCCATGTTGCCCTCAATTGTCCCTCCAAATTACTTAATTTGGACCCCAAATCGGCCAAACGACTTGGCAATGATTGTATTAAGTCAATCTGAAGCTCCATCTTATTCGCTAGCCAAAGCAACGCCCTAGTGATTGTGTCCTGCGAGGTGCTGTTGGAGGCCAGTGAGGGACTAGTGGCAAAGGGCAAAGTGACTTGGGCAGGACAGTTAACCCTGTTCATTTAGCCCCTGATAGTATTACAGTTTGAGCACATGCCTCATCTATTTGGGCCTCAATTGTGGATAGGAAATGATCCAAAAGATTGCTCAGTTCTTGGTCCGCTATGCTTTCCATCCTGGCGGGCATTATCATTGTGGGGGACAACGTATCCCCACTCTCCTGTTTCTGTCTCAGCTGCCATCTCGGGTTTGGATGGACTTGGACACTCTACCATCAGCGTGTTTTGTCTAGCTGCTACTGTTGGCACACTACTAAGAACTGGCATGGTAGGTGGAATGGTACTTCCTGTAGTTGCTTCTTTGGTACACTTTCTGTCTTGTGAGTCCCATCTGTTTTTGGGGATGGATGAGACTGGGACAAGTAACTCAATTATGGACTTCTCTAGGCTCAACTTTAGGCATGATTTTGAGCTGCAGACTTTTTTTTTTTTTTTTATAACCAATTTTTATTGTTTTCAGAATTGTTTTACAACAACAACCTTTTAGTGCAGGCACAACCAGACAATTTCATGTTATACATTTGTTCTGTGTATGCGCTTTCCTGTCCCCACGGGGGAGAGCGTGTGTGCTCTTCTGGTTTTGCTCGATGAGGAGGAGGACAGCCCAATCCAATCTATGACAGTGTCCCAAGCCACTGACCCCATATTTTCTCATATTTCCGGGGGCATCCTCTCGACTCATATATTTGTTTCTCTTGGATTGCACACCAGTCCACTCCTTTTCTCCATTTCTGCAGGGATGGGCCGGTGGACAAGGTCCATGTCGTGGCTATGTCTCTTTTGGCCACAAGCAATGCCGTCCCAATGAAAGCTCGGTTGGTCCGCGACCTCAACAACCCCTCCATAATCCACAGTAGTACCATACTGGCAGAGAGTTGGAGCTCCGTCCCTATTGTCTTATTTAAGTCCCACAGAACCTTACCCCAATAGATCTGTAGGGTCGGGCATGACCAGACCATATGGAAAAAATCTGCGTGTTCGCTGTCACATCGGGGGCAGCGGCTATTTGGCCTTAGTCCAGCCCGTGAGAGCCTGTTAGGTGCTAAATATGCTTTATGTAGGTAATAAAATTGTGCAGTACGTAGTTTTGCTGATATGGCTAGGGTCTTGGGGGCTTCTAACGCTTCCGCCCACTCTGAATCTTCTAAGGCCCCGGTCCAGGTCTCCCACCCACTTCTCATCGAGTTCATGTCTCCTGGTGTATTATTGATCAGCATTTTATATAGTTGTGAAACCCCTTTCCCTCCTATGTTTCCCATTAGTAGTTTGGCTTTGAGGGGATTGAATTCCGGTAGCGGGCCCCGGGGAGTTGTGTTCCTATGGCATGTCTGAGTTGGAGATATCTAAAAAACTGTGTTCAGGATAGTTGGTACTCTGTCTAGAGTTCCTGAAAGGATTTTAGTGTTTCTCCCTTCCAGGCGTCGCCCACCAGTGAGATTCCCAATAGGTCCCATTCTGCGAATCCCTCTAGTGCGGCGGTGGATCTCAACCACCTCCCTCTTCACAACGGAGTCTGTAGGGTGATTATAGCGTTCCACTGGGTGTGTCTCAGTGCAGCTCTCCACGCCAGGAGGACAGCTCTTGTTGTCTCGCCCATGCCATGGGGGAGAGGTGCACCGTATAGCGCATCTAGAATACATGGGAAGCCTAGAGTGTTCAGCTCCACCTGGCATGCTGGGTCTGTCCACCCTCCATTAAACCAGTCATGCACCATTAGTGTCTGGGTTGCCAAATAGTATAGGTATCGATCAGACATCTCCAGACCTCCCTCGTGTGTTCCTCTCCTGCAGTATCTTACGGCTACCCGGTGCCTGGTTCCTCACACAGGAATTGTGTTGTGACTGTTTCTAGGGTCCGAAACCATGAGCGTGGGATGGGGAGGGGGAAGTTCTGGAAGGCATATATTAGTCTGGGTAGGATCATCATTTTATACAAGGCCGCCCGTCCCATTATATTCAGTGGTAGAGCCTGCCATCTTTGTAGGTCTATCTTGACTCGTGTTAGCAGCGAGTCTACGTTCTTTGCCCAGGTCAGTTCCGGCAGGAGGGTCACCCAGACGCCCAGGTATTTGAAGCTCAGTCTGCGGAGGAGTATTGTGTCTTGCCAGTCAAAACAGTCTTGGGTGTTCACCAAGGGTACTAGTACTGATTTGGCGGGGCTCATTTTCAGTCCGAGGCCATTGCAAAGCTCTTGAGGAGCTGGAGGCTGCGTGGACCAGACACGCTTGGGGTGCCCATGTAGAGAAGAACGTCGGCTGCATATAGGTCTATTCTATCTTCTGTGGCATTTTCCCATTTCCAGCCACAGTATTCCGGATCTATTCGGAACATCTGGGCCAACGGCTCGATGGTTAGGACAAAGAGGAGGGGGGACAGCGGACATCCCTGTCTCGTTCCCCTTCTGACTTCAAAGAGTGTCGATAGGGTTCTGTTAATTTGTACCCGGGCTAAGGGGTCTGCGTATAGCGCTCGGGTCAGCTGACAGAACCTTGGTCCCAGCCCCGCTTTCTGCAGCACCATGAATAGAAAGTTCCAATCTACAGAGTCAAAAGCCTTCTCGAAGTCAATGAAGAGCAGTGCTAAGTCTCGGGGTAGTTTATATCTTTCGTCAAGGGCTACATGAAGGCGGCGGATACAGTGATGGGTGCCACGGGCTGCCATGAATCCACATTGATCTATATGAACCAACTGTGGAAACACTATTTTGAGACGCACTGCTAGTTCATTGGCAAGGATTTTAACCTCACAGTTGATCAATGAGATCGGTCTATAATCTGCACAGTGCATTGACGGAGGGTTAGATTTGGGAATTACCACTTTGGTGGCCTCGTCTATCCCTCTCGGAAAACGCCCCTGCTGTTCCACTTCTGTGAAAAGGGCCATCAGGTGTGGTATTAGCTCCTTCCTATATTTCTTGTAGTATTCTGACGGGAAGCCGTCGGGACCTGGGGCCTTCCCAGTTCCCAGTCTCGAAATGGCATTGTTTATCTCTTCCTCTGTCAAAGGCTCATCTAGGATCTGCGTCTTCGAAGGAGGCAGTCGGGGCAGGTAAATTGTGTCAAGTAGTCTCCGGCCGTGGGCTGGGTCGACTGCGTCTGAGGCCCTATATAGTGTTTTGTAATAGCGGGCGAAGGCCTCTGCTATGTCTTGGTGCTTCTCGACCTTGCCCTGATCTCCGTCCATTATTTCGGAGATGATGGCCAAGGCCCTGTGGCGGGAGATCAGCCAGTATAGTAATTTCCCTGTTTTGTCCCCCCACCCATATATACTTGCTGTGCTCGTTCGCCAGAGTGCCTTTGCTGCTTCTAGGGATAGGTCTCTGATTTCCTCCCTTATCAGGGCTAAATGTCTTGCCCCTCTCTCGTTGGGGTTCCTTTCTTGCGCCTGTTCTAGCTCTGCCGCTTGTTTCTCTAGTGATTCGATATTTTGAGTTTTTAGACTTCCTAGCTTTCTTATCAGGCCTCTACCTGACCCTCTCAGGACTGCCTTGCCCGCGGCCCACAAGATGCCAGGAGAGGACACTGATCCCTCGTTCAGGCTAAAGTAGTCGGTCTGCGCCTTTTGTAGCTGTTCTACAAATTCTTCATCCTGTAGATACCAGGCGTTTAGCCTCCACATGGGACAGTTCATCTGTCGGGCCCGGCCCAGAACCAGTCGGAGTGGTGCGTGATCGGATATGCCTCTTGCCAGTATTTCAATATGTGATAGGGCGTTGCAGTCTATGCTGGGTAGTAGTATTAGGTCAATTCGGGACTGTGAGTCATGTGCCGCCGAGGTGTGAGTGTATTGCTTTTGTCGTGGGTGCCGCAGACGCCATGTATCACTGAGCCCCATTGCTGTCATCCAGTTCGTAAGGCCCGCCGCCATATCTCATCTGTGAGTGGTTATTGAGCCTTCTACGTCTAGTCTTAGGTCTGGGAC
Organism: Pleurodeles waltl; assembly: GCF_031143425.1. Taxonomy (NCBI): domain Eukaryota; kingdom Metazoa; phylum Chordata; class Amphibia; order Caudata; family Salamandridae; genus Pleurodeles; species Pleurodeles waltl. The sequence continues at coordinate 335,173,808 of NC_090443.1, forward strand.
TGCATTAAAGTCACCCCCTATCACTGTCAGTCCTGAGGGCAGGTCCAGCAGAAGCTGGGTCAGTTCTTTAGTGGTTCCTCGTTGTATCGTTGGGGGTATATATATACTGACTATATTGATTGTCAACCCCTCTACTGTACCAGTAATGACCACAAATCGGCCTTGCTTGTCCTTCCATGTCTGCATCACTTTCAAAGGGAAGGAGAGGTGCAGAAGGATCGCGACCCCTCTCGAGCCCCGCATGAACCCAGCATGATAGATTCTATCAAATCCTCTTCTCGCAAGGAAGGGGCAGTGTTCTCCAGAAAGGTGTGTTTCCTGCAAGAGGAGTATCTCGGGTCGGTGTCTGTGTATGAAGGTAAATACTGCAGTGCATTTAATTTTATCTAGCAATCCGTTTGCGTTCCATGAGATGGTCTGTGTTGGATACATTAGGGTATGTGTGTAAGATTGTCTTAGATCTACCCCGTGAGTGTGTTTGCTTTAGTTTTGGGGTGTCTCCCTCCCCGGTCTCCCTGCATATCTTCAAGGGCTGTACTATGTTGTTATGGTGTGTCTGTTGGTTGTCCTGTCTTTTGGCCAAACTTAAAAACAGTAAACCTGTCAACATGACAGTGAACAGTGCCTTTTGGAACCCCCAACTCCCTCCCCACCCCATACTTCCCCCCAGAAGCGTCTGTCGCCCTTACCCATGAACCTCGCGTCTTGAACCAGGCGAGGTAGTAACCGGAACTAACTGGTTGAGTAGTGGTGGACCCCTCCATAATGTCAGATCGATGAATTGAAGGCACTTAACAGTATTATTTGTCATCAACATCCTTATTTTGGCATGTTTTGCCCTCCCTCTCCTCCCCTCCCCATTTAGAAACTCTCTTCTAGTCCCCAAGTTATATTATCGGACTGCATGATAAGTCTGTGGTTCGTGGTGAGTCAGCTCCAGCACGGGACGGACTCTGTTGTTCCAAGTCTTTCCCATTCTCTTCCAATCTCTGTGGTGATCTCTAATCTTTTGGGTTGTTAGATATAGGGGTTGCGGCCACTAGTGGGGAGTTCGAGCAGGAGCTCCGTCCCCCTCTGCGTCTTCTCGACCGCGTGCGGTGACCCTTGGCGATTGTTCGCTTTGGCCGGTAGTTGGTTTTGTTTCCACTCAGAGACCATTCGGTTTGTTCACCAGTCGGTTTAAGCGGTAGTTCTTCCGTTAGCCATGTCCACGCTGCGGATAGCTGTTCGAAGAAGTGGGTCTTGTTTCCATGGACTACCCGTAGCTTCGCAGGGAACAGCAGTCGGTATTGAATGTTCATTGCCCTTAGCTTTTGCTTGACTTCCAGGAAAGAGCGCCTCATTTGCTGCACGTCTCTAGTGTAGTCAGGGAAGAGGAGGACTTTGCCTCCATTACAGAGGAGGTCTCCTTTGGCGCGGGCCTCTTGTAAGATCATGTCTCTGTCTCTGAAATTAAAGAGGCGGAGGATTATCAGTCTCGGCGGGGTCCCCGGCGGAGGCCTCATCTGTAGGGCTCTATGGGCACGCTCAATGGCGAACCACGGGGTGAGGCGGCCTTTCGGGATCCAGGAGCGGAACCATTCCTCCAGAAATGTAGTGAGGGACGTCATGACTATGTCTTCCGGGAGTCCAACCAGTCTAAGATTGTTACGCCTTGACCTGTTTTCGGCATCTTCAGCTCTTCGGTGCAGCTCTGATGTTCGAGATGTGAGTATGGACACCTGTGTTCTAAGGGCCTTTATTTTGTCTTCTACCGTGGATATTCTGGCTTCCTCCTCTGTGATTCAGGCCGTGGCATTGCGAAGATCTTGGCGCACTAGAGTCACCTCCTCCCTGACCTCTCCAACTCTGGCCTCTACCGCGGCTTGGGATGTATGTATGGCTTGGAGGATTGTTTCTAGGTCTCTGGAGGTCGGCATTTGGTCTTCTTTTCCGCTCGGGACATGGGTCTCCGCCAGGGTCCCCGCCGCGTTCATAGCGTATTGTTCTATACGTGTTTGGGCTGTTGATTGTCTTGCCGCTTTGTCTTTGCCCATGATTATTCTTAATGCATTTTCAGTGTCAGAATCGGGAGCAGTATTCGCTTAGGATCTTGTTGTCGTTTACAGTCCCGGTCTCAGACGCTTAGTGTCTCTCTCCGTTCAGTAGATTATGATGGCTTTCCATCTCTGCCTCTGTCTCTCCCCGTCCACCGGCGGTTTGCCGCTCGGGCCCGGTACGGGTCCACCTGCGTTAGATCTCACGTCAATTGCACCCTAGGGGCCTTCAGCTTCTCATCTCCAGTCCGTCGCCCAGAGGGGAAGCAGGAAGAAGGGCAGGCGACCTCTCACCCCGGCCCCTCCTCCTTGCGGACTCGCGCTGGGCCGGTCTCCGCCCTGCCGCCCGTCACAATCCCCGGTCCCGGCCGGGGGGGCCCGCCTCTTCCGGCCCCGACCTCAGGTTCTCCCCCGTCCGTCGGGGAGGGGGAAAGCAGGAAGGAAGGCAGGGGACAGAGGCTCGGGAGTCGCCCCCCACTTTGGGAACGTCTTGGCGGGCTTCACTCCCACCCGGCCTCTGCGTCTCAGGCTCGCTCGGCTCCCTTCGCCGCCGACCACAGGCTTCAGACCTCCCGGTCCACCCAGGTCTTTGGGTTGGGCCCTGGTCCGATTTTTCACTGCACACCTCGGGCAGACGGTCCCAATGTCTTCCCAACGGGATGGGTCGCTCACGGGAAGGAGGATTTCGGGTGGATTCAAGGCGGATGACAGAGGGGTCCGGAGCACTATGAAAGTGCGTCCGCCATCTTGACACCTTGGCCACGGCCAGAGCTGCAGACTTTTAGACCAGTAGTGGGTGAGACCTCTTGGGTGGATGTATGAGGACTAGTATGAGAGCTGGCTGGAGTCACTGCAGTAGTGGTGGCTGTGGACAGTGGTCCAAAGTCAGTGGTTTTATTAAAAAATGCCCTTACTGTTCTATTTGTGGCAGATGTTTTAGCCAGTGGGGTCTGCGTAAGAACCTCTTTTCCCCCACCTGTTCATCCACCTCTGATGTAGGGGATGTGATGGGTGACGTCAGAGATGGCATTGCATCTAACAAGCCTTTTTTTTGCAACGTGCCTGCTTCTTCCTGACCATTAGCACCAGCTTTCTTGAGTGCTTGTGGTTTAGGTAGCACAGCTGTATCGAGGGGGCTGTACGGCAGAAGCAACTGCCTAGGACCAGGCACCTAAGGTGCCATTGGCAACACCTTCCCTGTACCCCACTTTCTGAATCAGCCAAATCAATACAAAATTATAGCAATATCGCTCTCATCTCTCGCCTCCCCTCGTCACAGGCTTCCCAACTCCCCCACTATGGTCCACCATACCCCACTATAGGCTGAAAGCGAGTGGACAGGCAGGGGGGGTAGTTGATGATACACCTGTAAGAAAACAGGCTTTTTGCAGGTTTTCCCCCAACGTTTTGTCCCATTTTGGACTTTGAGAGTGCGTTGATGCCTGCTGTCCAGTCCTCAGTGACAGTGTCTTTCCCCTTTCAGATTATATATTCAATTGGGTACCCCTAATTGGCATGTGCTAACTTACTTGAAAGCCCCTAGTATATTTCCCCCAGGTACAAGGGCATGTATGGCTGGCTGGCCAAACAGGAGTTGCATCACTAGTTGTGCCACTCTGTGTGTGACAAAGTGGAAACACGACCTTCAGCTGCCATTGCAGACTGAAAAGCCTGTGCATGTTTTGCACACACAACTTTTCCATTACCACTAATGTCATAGTCCATTAAGTGCCTTAACTGTATATGTAAGTTTCCCTTAAGGATAGTCTATAAAGCCCTATGACAAGGAGCTGTATTTTGTTAAGATAGACATGTATTTTTGCTGTGTCTGTTCAGCAAAGTCCTAAAGTGCTGGTGTTTTCTAAGGACGGTATAGTAGCCTTATAAGGTAATTGCAGAGTTAACGGTTGACACTCCAATGTGTCTAACTTCTGACAGAGGCTACCTAACTATCTCATGTTAGGTATCAAATTAAAGGGGACATCAAATATGACTCAATTGTGCAGTCAATATGTATGCACAATTTAATGCTGGCCACTTTTGCTAAAGTCGTCATACTTTGACCCAGCTAGTTCAGTGACTTTACAGAGTCACAGGGACTGAGACAGGGTTCTGCCCACCTGTGGAAATGTGTGAATGACTCCCAGGTCGAGGACAAAAGCTATTGCTTCATTGGAGGTGCGACCCCTCACCCATAAGATGGGCTGCAAAGTGTGTTAGCCCAAAAGGCAAGCATCAAAGGATGATCCCACATTTGAAGGGTCACTGTAACAACACTGCCATGCAGGAAGCCTTTTGTTTCCCCTAGACAAGGTAGAGCCAAGGCCAAGAAAGGGAAAAACAGTTTCAGAACCAGTTTTCCGTGGGCGTGCTGCCCATGGTAGCCACACCCCTAGGAGTGGGCTACTAGGCCCTCACACTCGAGGAAAACTTCAGCCATGTTGGTTGTGGCGTGCAAGATGCACTCTGGGATAGCCAGATGCCACGCATCACTGGAACTTCATCACGAGGTAGGGGAGGGACCTTTCTAGCGCATTGTCTAGCGACCGCTTTGTCCCCTATGGGCAATTTGCTGAGATATAACAGGCACTCCTGACACCTGAGACTTTAGTGTTCACTGGATTTGGAGCAAAGACAAGAAGAAGACCACTCTGCATCCAATTGAAGTGCCCAAGAAGAGGCTGTGATGCCCCAATCCAAAGCAGAGACTCCGAGGATGCGTTGGCTGCCCCCCAGAATGGCACTGTGGACATTAAAGCTGGAAGAGCCCAAACTGTATTCCTGATAACCACCACAGCTGTTTTGCTACTACTGGATACCAGGTACTTTGACGGACAATTTGGAAATAAAAGTTGCACCTAAATCTGCTGGATCCATGGGTTTTCGTTGTGACCAGATTCATCCACCCCAAGTGACACTAGCCACCCACCAAAGGTTTGTACCAGAACCGCTGTGTTGCAAGAACTAAAGGTCTGCATTGGCAGCCCTTTGACCCCTTGTTAGAGGGCTTTGTGGGATTCTTAAATCCATGATGGGAGTCTCCCCCACACACCTTCAGACAAAGGACTCAACCGGACTTCACCCCCATGGACCGCACAGCATCTGGAGGATCCATAGAGCATCCTTAAGCATGAATGCCTCAGCATCAGGACCACTCTATAGAAGTCAATGGTGTTTGTTCTGTCAAATTTGGAACTCATCTTAAAAACACTCTGGTAGCCAGGTAACTGTCTAAATTTGTTTCCTAAAACTCTTATAATCCTATCCTGTCGGATTTGGTCACCCAACCTGGGTCAGAGTCACCGAACTGTAAACTGTAGTCACTGTAAAATCGATCCTGGACCTCTGCAAACTCAGCATACAGCACAATGACAGTTAGCTCCTCAGTTCATTTTCAAGTTTGTCGAAAGATATAGAGACTTACATAGTGATCTCTGTTTCCTTTGCTGTGAAAGGGTTCATTATAAATTTAACGAAGATACCAAGGATGGAAAAATCTGCCTTTCCACCATGACATTTGCTAATGTCTCACGTGATAGGCCAGTGGAAATGTAAGCATACTCAATATTCTAGTTGTAGTGTGCACACTCACCAACTCTCTCTCAAAAGTGGCAAAGACATTGCTTTTGCAGAAAAGTATTACAGCACAGACAAAGGTATGAAACTATGGACTATCCCAGGAAATCTGGGCTGTCTAGTCACTGTACAGCATAATGTGACCTGATGTGCATACTTAAATGTCTTTTTTAGGGAAAGATTGCTGAAGTGTAATCTTGTGTGTGATTTTGTTGCCAGTGTACATGGTGGCAAATTTCACACCATTTTATTGAGGAGATGAATAAGAGACATATCTTGCCTTTGACCCTGGGTTTCTTCCTGGACATGACATAACAGTGCCTTTATGGCGCCACCCGACATGTTGACATCAGTCCCCTCTCCTTTTTTCTATGACCTTTTAGGCGGAGACAGGCTTACCAGGTTGACAAGTCATGGAGGGTGCAAAAACTAATTTGGGACCTTAAAAATCTCAAGTCCACTCTTCAAAAAGGAAAGATTGGCAGGTTTGGTGACAAACCTGCATGTAGATAGCATGTCTACAAGAAAGATCATTAGTGAAAGTAAGAAGCTTCTCCCTGAAGATTCTTCACCCCTTGAATCAATACCGAGCAGCAGCTCCAAGGTGGTGACTTTAAGGCTGAGGTGACACTTGTGTAGAAGAAACAAGTCCTAAGGAGCGGGCCCTGGTCCAAACTTGTTTGTATTTCTCCATGGCTGAATCAGTCTTCTAGCTGAAAAGGCAAGCTCCATCAATGTGTATGTGCAAAAGGCCTGGTTGGACATTGCCTGAAAACCCAGTGAAGCACTTCCAGGAAGGGTGATGGATGACAACTGAGGAACCAATGAACATGCCAGTGAGTTGCCTTCATCCACGCAAGATCAGAGGACTAGTTAATGACATCCTGCCTTCATGTACCACTTAAACAAAATGGTCACAGTAGTAGATGAGCACATTTGGAACCACCGATTGTGCCGTCTCACACAGATAATGGAAGTAAAGAGCCGAAGGTATGTTGCGTTAGTGGACCAAATGGCTAGCCTCCTCAAATAGAGGGTCTTCTTTTTCACAGCTTCAATCAATTTTTGATTCCCTATTGGGAGGAGTGGAGAGAGAAAAGTCACAGTTTTGCATAGGGGAGGAAGAAGCCTGCACTGGAAGACATTCTAGAGAAGGGTGAGCCACCGAGATATTCAAGCCACCCAGTGTAGAATGATGGTGATGGACAACTTGCCAATTCACTGTTGGAGCAAAACCTGGTTTGCTCTATTTGGCCAATATGAGGTCCATCAAGGCTTCTTTGAATGGAAGCAAAGGCTCCATAGTAGAGGAGGCATGCTGCAGAATTTCTGTGAGTAGGTTACCTTTGCTTCCCTGCACTAGTAAGGGTACGAATTTCACTAGACTAGCACAAAAAGGCCATAAACAGGCCACCTCTTCAGTAAAAGGCCATACAGGATACTCCAGCCCAACGTCAGGGAAAGTATCCCGACAATTGGCACTCTGCAGTATCAAATAGTCATACACACCCATGCCAGCAGAAGGGATACATTTACCAGCCTGACTGCTGTCATCATCATTTTTTAAACAATTTTTATTGTTTTTCTTACTTCTAAAATTAGGCTTTGTACAAAATTGAGATCAGGTCAATTCTCTATCATCACTTCAGGCATTACAATTTACGTACTGAGGCGCATATTTCTACTCTGTTTGCGCCGAATGTGCGTTGAAAATTTTAAAGCACAATCGGCGCAAACCGTGTACCATATTTAAACTTTGACACCGAGCCCGCGAACGCCAAAATCCTGCCGTGTGCGTCATTTTCTGGATGCGGGAAACCGCCTTGCGTTAATGACATGCAGGTAGGCGTTCCTGTCCAAAAAATTACTTATACACCCGTGCGCCTTATTTATGCTACCGCGCAAAAATGACGCACGGCCGGGAGGCGGAGACGGAAAATGATGCACAACCCGATTCGCATAAAAAAATAACGCCTGGGTCAGGGCAGGCGTTAAATGGGGCAAACACACCTGTATTTAATGAAAACACACAGAAGCAACAGCAGAGCTCCAAAGGAAGACATGGAGGTGCTATTCATTCAGCATGCACGAAGACGCAGAGCACAGGACCAACAACAGCAGCTTCCACATCACCAGCAGGGACCCCAAAGGCAACGCAGAAGGCAGGAGAGGATATTCCGCACCAGGACAATCCTTATGGGACTCCGCCAACAAGACATCATTCAGACGTACAGGCTTAACTGGCAAGCCATTCAGCAGCTGCTGCGCAACATTGAGCCACAGTTGGCACCCAGCTTGCAGACACCCCGCACCTTTCCACCAGAAACCAAGCTGCTAGCTGTACTCCACATGTTGGCAAGTGGCTCCTTTCAAACCACTGGCGCCCTGGTTGCTGGGATCTCACAGCCATCATTCTCTGCCTTCCTACCCAAGGTACTGGATGCCATCATCTCACTCACACCCTGCCACATCAGCTTCCCCAACACACAGCAGTAGCAGCAAGAGACAAAACAGGGGTTTTACCAAATTAATGGCTTCCCACACATCCTTGGTGCCATTGACTGCACACATGTACGCATTGTGCCACCTTCTGCAACCGAACATCTATGCCGCAACAGGAAGCACACACACTCCATCAATGTGCAGGCCATTGTCGATCACCAGGGATTGATCACAAACATCGTGGCAAAGTATCCTGGGAGTGTACATGATTCATTCATCTTCCGTCACTGCACCATCAATCAACACTTCCAGGATGGACGATATGGAAATGGACTACTTGTTGGTAAGTACAGAAACTTACTTATATACACACTGCACAGCAACCCTCTAGGACACACAACACATACACCACCACATCGACACATGGACAGGAACACACTGAGGTTGTGACACCGCTACGCATGTTTGACATCTTCACCCAATGGGAGAGACGCCTAGGGACAAATGACCGTTCCAAATAATAACTGATGCTACTCCACAGACACAAGGGAAAAATGTAAAACAACACAATGACAAACACATGGCCCCAACTGGCAGTACATCTGGGAAGATTAAACTTTCAATATCACATCAATAACACTCAATCCAACAGCCTTCAAACCAATACGTACTGTGTAAGGGGTGTGTAATGTTTTTTGCTGCAGGTCAAACACCATGACACACATAGCATGATGATGACTACAATGAAGGTCACGTGCAATCATTGAGGCCGTACCAATATCTCACATCACTCCTGCTCTCACATTGCCCACTACCAAGAAGCAACTGGACTGTGCGAAGAACACATCTTGATGGGACAATATTGAAAGTGCACATTCCTACACATACGCATTGCGACAAATTAATACACACACAACAGATGTACAGCCTTACGGGCCTTCTGAAACTCTAAATGACAACCTCACAACCAAGCTAGCCATCTGAACTAGAACATGTTCAGTAGTATAGGAACACGTAACAACCTTATTTGACTTGGCAAGGGCAGAGAAATAGGTCTGCAGTGAACTTGTCAGACATGTGAAATTAGTGCATAGTCAATTGTTAACACGTCAGTGCTCACAACGTACGGAGATGTTTTGCACATTGTCACCTTGCAAAATCTAAGGGTCTCACTGATGCTTAAATTTATCTATTGCATATGTCAAATTGTATGGGATGTCCAGGGTACGTAGATGCAACCGTGTTACCACCACTGTCGAATTGATTCTGTGTATGGAACTATCATCTAACCCCCAGTTAAGACACAGGGACACCTGTTTCACAAGTCACAATGCAAGGGAGTACACACTGTACTGCAACTCTACAAAAATACTGCTGACATCCGGTCAACAGCCAAACACACGTTCAGATAAGGAAACAACACAATGCTGATGGTACATCCTAGAAGCCTAGGAATCCACACAATAACACAAACACCAATGAGTCACAGACAACACAAGAGAACTACTGCCATGCAAAGTGATATTTATGGGGCAAGGTACATCAACATGTTCTCACTAATTTTCTCTTTCAGCTGATCAGGGGTATGGGATCCAGCCATGGATTATGACCCCATTTGCCAACCCAAGCACTGCAGCAGAGCGTGCCTAAAATGAGGCACATAGGCGGACACGCACCATAGTCGAGAGGACCTTTGGCATCCTGAAGTCAAGATTCAAGTGCCTTGACATCACCGGAGGCAGCCTCCTATACTCAGATGAAATGGTGTGCAAAATAATTTTGACCTGTGCCATCCTGCACAACATATGTGTAAGAAGGAACATTCCCCTATATGAACCCGACCCACAAATGCCTGAAGAGGAGGAAGAGGAGGATGCTGGCCATCAACATGAGAGGGACCATCCAAACACAGCTGCAGGATTGCGTCGGAGACAACATATTGCCCAACATTTATTTTAACCCTACTCACCCATCACCACTGTCTTACCATATGTAAATAAACACCTATACTAATCACCATATCATGGTCTGGATAATCATTTTTGCATAACATTATCTCTAACTATCAGAATCAGAGTGTAGCCTCGTGGAGCATTGCTGAAATACCGATTAGGACACAGAACTTTGTTAAACTAGTTACGTGCATAGGAATGTACAGCCACATTCACTCACACTGCAAATGACATATATCCTGTACATGTCACATTTGAAGGGCAATAGCAGAGAACCACATCTATTTCGCACATACATGTTGGCAATATGGTTCATTGCAGCATATGGCACACAACTAAGACACCATCAGTCAATAATGTTAACAATTGCCTGATACATGATGCAGTGGATGTGCTATTGCATTAGTAACAGGAATGTATAACCAGATCCTTGACAGCAGTAACTTTTACATCACCTATCTTTGCAAGGACTATGTGTGATTAGATTTCCATATAAGCAGCAAATTCATAGCACAAGTGCCCCAGGTATGACTAGCATTGCTCACATGACATCCCCTGCACATGGCAGCCCATGTCTTAAGTCCTGACACACACATGTTCCCGGTCTCACCCCACCCTTTGTCAGAGGTTCCTGGAATGGTAATATGTGTCCCCAGATAATCCCTCCTCTACACACTACCAGACTCACAATGTAAATCCAGTGTGCTACCCTCTTTAGTATGGTATGCCATAGTCATTGTACTTCTGTCTGCATGGACGTCAGGTTAATAATGCACTGACTTGTAGTCTCTAAGCCCTGTTATCACCTGTACATTGCTTCCCATGTGAAAGGTACTGTTGGCCATTTGAACTTGAATCTCACCTAAAGGACTTGTGAGAGACTGACGCTACACACACCTGTGAGCACCTCCATGGACACCAGCCATTTGAACATGCACTGCCCTTGCAGCTGCTTGGAACAGCATAGAAGCTGCCATTTCATCCATAACACTGTTATGTCTTCCAGTATAAATCAGCTGTGTAACACAGCCCTTGGGTTAATGTGTTACTTTCCAACACACAGGACAAACACACTTTTCCATTTCCACTGTCTTGTTCCTCCTTTGACCACTCTCAGTCTGACCACTGTGTATTTACCTTGTGAAATGTTTGGAACCTGATTGACCCTGCATCCTGTGAGCCTGACTGGCTCCTGTCTTAGCGTTACCCTAAAGGTTCCTTGGGCCTACATTTGTATCATAGTTGCTTTCCCTACCCTCAAAATCCTCCTGGGGTATTGTGTCAGGTGGGTCTACAATACATACTCAAATACATTGTATGGCATAATCAGTTTATTTATTGCACCATGGGGGGGAACTTGTCTCCAACTAGCCGAATCATGGCCTATCCCTTGTCTGGGTCTCATGTATGCATGAGTGACAAATTGTGACAGTGTACCATGGCTGTATGCATGGATTGGGTATGGTGCCTCCAGTACAACAAACAACATCAGATATTGTGCATGAAATGTCTACACATGTTAGGACCCGGACAGTCCACACGCTGATTCACATTGCTCCCAACATATTGATGGGGCTTGTGTGGTGAATAGCTGTGAGAGTAATCAGCACAGAGGCACTGATGTTCCCAGATGCTGGGGGAATTTTAAAGGCTAACCTGTGTACAAATGTTGTCAGGAAACCTGCCGGTATAAGATTCCAGAGACATTAACTTTGTCAGCAAACCAAGGTTGCCCTGTTAACAGTCTCATAACACGTCTGCAGTGACAGGGTTGGACCACCCCCATGTGTGTTCTCAAATCTCCATTGGCTTTCCTTCTATTGATCTTAGAAGGATACTTTGTAAATACCGGAAATAGCTCCACAGACTAATGACTAGACCTGCACGTAACTGTGACAACATAGACCCCAATAATTATACAGGCTAAACATTGTTCCACACACATGAACCAGACACCTCTGTGCATTTTACCACTGGAAATATGTGAACATGTGCTTCTTGGTTTGCTGGTCCTCCACTGCCACAGGAGAGACATGGCTCATTTATATGACTTAAACTGTGGCGTAACATCACAAATGTGTATTATATAAGTGAATACGTGTCACAAACACGGTACCCACATTGTATGATCCCATGCCTGACTCATGGTGGGTTAACAAACAAGTGCCTAGGAAGTAGTATCCAACATTCCAGGACATGTGATGGCTACGTTTTGGAACATTGACATGAACAACCGTCTGCTATCTATCCTGTGCATGCTTTGTCATTGGTGGTGTTTATGTTCCAAAAAAGCTAGGAAGTTCACACAGCAGTTCTTGCTATGTGTATGACAAACACGTCCTCTCTCATTTCCACACTGACTTGCATCTGAGGGTTGGACACATTGACTCCACATGCATACCAGCAGATTAGCAAAAATGCATCTTGTAATGTTCACACAGTGGGTCAACAACAATAGTAGTAGCCAATTCACACACATTGACCCATAGGCTTTGAGTTATTGTAGTGAGTTGCGTTGCCTTGCTATCCTCTCTTGACCCAAAACATGCCCAAACTGGGTAATACATAATTGTATCCCACACGTTTGGCCATGTATTGCATCTGTGATGCATGAAAATCCGGTACACCAAGTAGAGGATCATGGTCCGCAGTAATATGATCTGTCACATGTGCCCATACACCGTAATGCCCAATGTGGGTGCAATCAGCCTATCTCTGTATTTTCACAACTGTCATGTCCCATTCAAAATGAGAAATGACCCAAACCCTGTTAATGACAGAAATTTTTATGCAAATGCGTAAAAAAAAAGACGCACATGCGTCTAAAAATGACGCATATGCGTCGAAATATGATGCACAATGCCCTGAAACATCCATTGGCCCTGAGCGGTAATTCCCACACTGTCCCCCCGGAAATTGGTTAAGTATAACACATATTTAACAATATGTATGCAGGGTTATTTCTTATCATGTGCGTAAAAAAAAATGCCGCACAGACTGTAAGCGGCATTATATTTTGATGCATAACAATAAAAACGCACCGCATTTGAGGCAGGAAGTGATGTAATAGGATATCCTGTTTACAGAATTGGTACAGTGGGTGTACTTTCACTTTCACTTTGCAGTCTGTGATATTTCCTGTCTGTGTGCTGTGTATAGACCTGTCTCTTTGTGCATTTTGTGATTTTGTCTCCAGTGTGGTCTTTAAATTGTCTTTTTGTGTATTATAACTGTCTGTGGTATCCTGTCTGAGTGTTTTTGTGGTCAGTTGTTTGTTGTGTTGGGAGCCTGTTGTGGGTAGTAGTAGTTTGGGTATAGTTGGGCTCTGTTTGTAATTTTTTTGTGGTATTTTTGCATTTTCCTTTCCTACTTTCCCTCTATTCTCCTTTGTTCCCCTTTACCCCCTCTTTCGTTTTGGTGCAATAATGTTGGGTAGGCCCCGTCTTCGCAGGATGAGAGAGTGGGTTTATTTGGCTGGTGTGCCACTTCCTACCCCTGATGATAGAGGCAGGTGGTCATGTGATCCAAGGCTATCACACAGAGGCAAGGAGGCTCCGGTGGGCAAAGGTGTTGTACCATCTGCAGAGAATATACAACACACCGCGAAATGACCACCAGCTGATGCACCGCTGGGCTGACCTTGTTGCCAGGGAGCAAGATCTGCTGGACCACCTGGGGATTGTAATTGGTGGCCCTGTTGGTGAGTACAGATCAGAGTAATGTGCACGTTTAAATGCTCTGTGGTGACAGAAGCTGAATTGTTCATATTCTGCTGGCAATGTTTTTGAACTTGTGGAATGCTAGTCAAACATACAGGGCCATATTTCTACTTTGTTAGCACCGCAATTGCGACCTGTTTTGAAGCAAGAGTGGGCAAACGTACAAAATACAATTGTATTTTGGAAGTTTGCGCCGCCTTTGTGTCAAACAGCAACACAAATGCGGTGCAAATTAGGTATAGATATGAGCCACAGTTGCCTGTGAGGTATACAACTTTCCTACACATTACCGTCATTTGTTGACGCAACTGATAGACTAACTTTCTAAATACAACAGGAGCCTGAAAATTAGTCCTGGCTTCACGTCAATTGATGATGGCAGTGTGGCTCAAACATATGTTTCAGGTGTGGTCGGTGAGTGTATCAGGAAACGTATATTGGAAATCCAGAATATTTTCGTAAATATTGTGTCCCTCAATTGTTTTCGGATACATGTCTGAACTGGATTCTGACACATATGTAAAATGTAATAGCTTACCTCAGGTAACATCTTAGACTGATATTTTGAGTTTGTGGTGGCACTTTTCAATTAGGGATGGCTGGCAAAAGGTATGCACACGGGTTCATATCTCTATGGTTGGTGCAACTCATCATAGCTGTGGCACATAAAATGTAGAAAATGATACAAATTGCGGGCTGACAACTGTCCCTGGCCCTCTGTACATTGTACCTGTGTGTCTAAAATTGGTCTTAGTCACAATGTCTGGGTGACTGGTATTGCAGTCCTCACGGAAAGGCGCTTTGGATGTCTCTCATGGATACACATGATGAGAGGTTTACACTCCATTATTTTGTCTGTTCACCAATGAAGGAGCATGTTTGCCACCACATGATAGTTAGGGCCACTGCATGTGTGTGGATATGTGTGTATCACTCACTGAAGTGCCTGGGTCTGTACATGTTTGCAGTGGTATGTAGGATGCAGTATCATCATGTCTGAGAGGCTTTACTTTCTGAGTTAATATTACACATAGTATTTGTATTTTGAAGTGTTGTACAGCGCACAGACATTGAGCACATTTCTCCCTTCCATGCCTTACAGGTGGGCCTGCACCCTACACTGTTGGAGAGGTGGCACGATTTGCGGACCCAGACATCTCCAGTTAGTGTTGATATTTCTGTTCTGTTTTGTGTTTGCTGATGATGTGTGATTGACTCCTGTGTGTTGGACACATAGCAAGGTGTGATGCGCTGGTCAATCATCTGTTTTGTTCCTTGAGTGGAGTATCATTATATCACCATCTTTGAGTTGGGCAATCCTTATCCTATTGGCATATTTTGGGTTCCTAGGTCAGTCCTGTAGGCACGGCAATGTGAATAGGGATGAGTTCTGTGGATAAAACTTGAAATCAGATAAATGTAGCAGTGTACCATATTAGTTAATTAGTCAGCAAGTCAGACCCTGATTTTCACATAATAGAGATGCCAAAGTCTTACCCACAGACGTCAGCTTCCATAATCACTAATGAACATGTTGGACTGTATGTTTAACTTCCTAGCAGCATGTAGCTCCACATTTTGTGCTATGAGGCACTTGAGTACAATGGCCTAGGTGTGCATGCAGCTCATGGCCAGAAGTGTGCTTGCATCTATCTGTTTGTTGTAAGTCATGGCTTAATGGTAGAGAATGAGGTAGCTAATGGTCTGCTTTTCCAAAGATAAGTGTTGATGGGATTGTCCAAGGTTTGGGTGTATCCTAGTTGGACTTCCTCCTTACCTGTGGTGTGTTGGCCAAACCCACGTACAGCTTTCCAAAGCTTCCTGGGTGTCCTTCTTGTTAGAAATGATCAGTTGCATGTCCACCCCCCCTCAGACACAGGCGTAGGGTTGTGAATAGTGTAACTAGGACTGATGATCCAAGTTTGGTACACAGACATGTAAATCAGTAAATCACTTGTCCAAACCTAGGATACCCACTCATGATCGGCACATGCATTCTATACTGGCAAGTCCATTTAAAACTCGCAGATCTTGTGGCCCTAGATTGCCATCCAGAACATAGAAATTTGTTGGCCTGTCAGTGGTGGAGGATATGCAGCATGATTTGTAGCTGACAACAGGCAGAACTATGATGCCAAAGTCATTCCAGTTGTTACCCATCTTGTAGGGTTTGGATGTGCTATTTGATGATAGGACATTTGTAGGCTGGCTTGCCATGTACTTACTCAGGGACTATCATTGATCTGTATGATGAAATGGGCTGTTACAGGTACATTAGATGTATTGTCTGATTTTCTTTTTGAGCCATTTCACACAATGCAGTACCTTTTTTTAAAATATTTTTTTATTAACATTTTATCATTCAATAAACAGTATTATGTTTACAGCACCATCTTGTTTGCTTCGTGTTAGTGCATAACAGTGTTAATATCACTACTGTCTACATTGTTTGAGTGTTCTACTTCATTAATTATTCGATAACCTTTATACTTTAAACATATGCAAGAATGGAACAACAGTGGCGCTTCTTCTCGTATGGGTTGCCCAGTTGGCCTAGTGTAGCAGAGTCATGTTTTGCTAGCTATTATACAACTCCTATAACTCGTTTCAAACATTAATTAACTTAAACTTAAACACAATGGCAAAGTAGGGGGTGGAGGCTGCTAATGCAGGGGGATGCCATTTCTTGGCTTTTCCAGTATGTATGGTGTCATTACTCATAGACTTGTTTGGTTTCAGGTGGGTGGGGCGTCTACCGGGTTCAGCCTGTCTGTTAACCAATGTCATGGGCTCGGTCCCCTGTTGTCCACCTTTTGTTCAATCTCGGCCTTATCGTGTCTTCCCTTATCATGTCCTAGAGGGCGAGGCAACATTTCCTCCCTTCCTATGTTTATCCAGTCTCCACTCCTGTTGGAGTGTCTGCGTCCGCTGTTCTCAATATATTGTCCCAGCTTGTCATTGCTACTTCCCATTTCTGTGCTATAGGGTGGCGACGCAGTCCCCTCCCCTCCTCGCTCTTCAGGACCTGGAGTTCGGCTCTAGCCCATGTTGTAACTTCTTGTCTCCACCCAACCCGGGGGGGCCGAAACTGTGCCTTCCAGTTCTTTGTGATCTGTCTCCTATATAATACCAGTGCCAGACTCAGAAATCGGGTCTCCACTCTTCCCCGCGGCAACCCATTCCCAAAGCCCATCAAACATCTGTCAGGGGTCGGAGTCAGGTTCATATTAAGGAGTCTCGATAGGTCGGACATCACCTCTTCCCACCCCAGTTGGATTTCTGGACAGGTCCATACCATGTGGTCAAAATTTGCGTCTACATTTTTACATCTGGGGCACACCATAGGAACTCCCCCATAGATTACTGTTAGCCGATGTGGGGTGAGGTACGTTCTGTGGAGGTAATTATATTGTATATATCTCAGGCGCGTGCTGCGAGCTACGGTCCGGGGGTAAGCCAAAGCTCTGTTCCATTCCGCATCTGACGGTTCCCTACCGACTGTCCTCCCCCATCTCTCTCTCAGTGGCCGCAGGGAATCTAGTGCATCCTCAACTTGAACTCGGTATAATTTAGATATCAGATGGGACTCGTCTCCTGACGTCAATAGGAGATGCAGCACCCTGTGGGTAGCTGGTTCCGCATTGACCGTGATCCAGTGCGTTTTCAGCACATGTATCAGTTTATGATACATAAGGAACTGACCCGGGGAGACTCCACTGTCAACAAGATTAGTGAAAGACCTCAACACTCCCTCCTGAAACAGGTCTCCCACCGTTTCTATTCCTGCTCTTCTCCAGGTTCCGAGGCTCATGCCTCCCAGGTTCCTCTCATCAGCCTCGATCGTAAGTACCGCCAGGGGTAGGGCCGGAGAGTACGGGGGGACAGTGCCATCCCTTTTCACGCACCTCTTCCAACATGCTGACGCCACTTTTGTCATCAAGCTGTGCATGTGGGGATTAAGCTTCCTATTTGTCATTCGAGCAATGAACTGATTTATGTCCTCCACTACTTGGTCGGCGTATCTCTCCAGGTGACCCTTACCTGTGAGCCACCCGGCAACCCATTGCAGCTGGGATGCCAGGTAGTAGGCTTCAAAATCTGGTGCTCCTAGACCCCCCTTGTTAGTTGGCCTGCATAGTATCTGGAGCGAGGTGCGTCTACGGCCATCATCCCATATAAGTTCCCTGAGTAGGGTGTTTAGTTCACGAAACCACGCTGTTGGAATCAGAAGGGGCAGGTTAGCGAAGTAGTATAGAAGCCGGGGCAGCATGACCATTTTGGACAATGCTACTCTGGCCATTATCGTTAATTTCAGCGACCGCCAGAACCCCACTGAGGACTTTAGAGATCGTAGAGCTCTGCCCAGGCTACCCTCGCGCAAGTCTGCCCTGTCGTGAAACACCTGTATGCCCAAATACTTAAAGGTTCGAGGGGCCCAAATCATATCCCCAGGGCATGTCGTCGGGCGTTCGCCGCCCGGAGCCATAGGGAACACGCAAGTCTTGCTACGGTTGAGGCAAAGTCCAGATATGTTCCCATAGTTCTCCAGCACTCCCAGCGCCCATGGGAGATCCTTCTCTCCGTCCCTAAGGTAGACAAGTATATCATCAGCATATAGCGAGATGATATGTTCTTGGTGTCCCCATTCCACTCCTCTACCCACGCCCTCCCGCCGCATCTGGGACGCCAGCGGCTCGATGGCCAGGGCGAATAAAAGTGGGGACAATGGGCAACCTTGTCTGGTTCCCCTGTGAATTGGGTAAGTTCCGGATACTGTTTTACCTGTTCTCACTCTTGCCAGCGGTGACGTGTACAACAAGTCCACCCATTTGACCCAATCTTCACCCATTCCCATACGGAGCATCACTGCTCTCAAGTAGTCCCATCTGATCGAGTCAAATGCCTTCTCAAAATCCACCGCGAGCAACACCCCTGCTGCAGGTTTCATGTCGCTAGGCATATTCAGGACCGCAAAGAGACGTCTCAGGTTTAAGGAGGTGCTGCGATTCGGGACGAAACCATTCTGGTCTACATGTACCAGAGTTGGTACAAGAGGGAGTAGACGGTTGGCCAAGATCTTGCTTAGTATTTTAAAATCACTGTTTAGCATTGACAGGGGGCGGAAGTCAGTCACCGAAGGTTACCTAGATTTTGTCTTAGGGAGTGGGACTACCATTGCCTCTCTCATGGTGCACGGCATTATCCCATTCTGTAGCGATTCTGTATACATCTCTACCAACTGGGGGGTCAGTTGCTTCTCGAATTTTTTATAAAAGTCCATGGGGAGGCCGTCTGTTCCCGGGGTCTTCCCTGAGGCTAATTGAGCTATAGCTTCACCGACCTCCGCCACCGTCACTGGGCCCCCCAGCCTATCCCTGTCTCCGGCCATCAGGCTCGTTATAGGTATATGTTGTAGGTAATTATCAAACACCTCCGTACTGATTTCAGCCGGTTTTCCATATAAAAAGGTGTAATATTCCTTGAATGCATCATTTACAGGGCCTGGTCTACTTCTGCATGACCCTTCCTTATCCAGCACATTTGTGATGGGCTCAGCCTCTCCACCCGGCCTCACCAACCAGGCTAACATTTTCCCAGACCTACCCTCTTCAGATTGTAGGGAGGCAAAGTATTTTTGTGTGCTGTGACATCTAAGTTGTTCTTCAATCTGGGAATGGTCCCTCTTTGCCTGAGTATATTTCTCATTTACTAGTGTGCCAGTCCCCTGAGTAAGTTCTCCCTCATGTATTATCTTCTCTAGCGTAGTCAGCTCCCTTTCAAGTGTGCGTCTCACTCCGGCCGATTGTCCAAGACAAAAACCCCTTGTCACCACCTTGAGGGCCTCCCATTCCGTAGATCTAGAGGTGGTGGATCCACTGTTAAATTGAATATGGTCAGTCAGGTGCTGTCTCAGGGCGTCTCTATATGCTGGGTCCTCAAGTGCTGTAGGGGATAATCTCCAGGCCGGAATGGGGGGCCTAATCTCTGCTGCCCTCCATGTTACCAATAGGGGGCTGTGGTCGGACAGTGTACGGCCCAGATATTCTGAGTGAACCATCCCACGTGCAAGGTCAGCCGTACACCCCACCCTGTCGATTCTGGTGTGGAGTCGATGAAGGCCCGAATAATATGAGTAATCCCTGTCGTGTAAGTGTTGTTCCCGCCATATATCCACTAGCCCCCAGTAGCTCATCCATTCACTAAGTTTCCCAGCTATCTTACTTGATATTGCACCCTGTAGTGGGGGGGAGGATCTATCCAAGTCTACATCTAATATACTATTGAAGTCCCCTCCAACCAAAAGCTCTCCTCTCCTCTGGCGGGTGAGGTGGCTCGATAATTTCGTCAAAAAGGGGATCTGGTCTTGATTTGGGGCATACATGCAGCACAGGACAATCGGTGTGCCGGATAGCCGCCCCTCCAGAATCACGAACCTCCCCTCACGATCTATGTTGGAAGCTTCTATCTCTAGGGGAACCCCTGCACGGATCCAGATCATTACTCCCCTTGCGTATGCTGAGTACTCTGTTGCGAACACCCGCCCCCTCCACCTACGTCTCAATCTCTCAGGTTCACCAGCCGCCAAGTGGGTCTCCTGTAGCATTGCTACCTGTATATTCTTCCTTTTTAAATAAGCCAGTATTTTGTGTCGCTTGGCCGGTGACCCCATCCCTCTAACGTTCCACGTTAAGAAATTGTATTCTGCCATGTTGGTGATTTTTAAATTTACATTGGCTACTCTTTGCTACTTTTACCGTCTGCTGTCCCCTGATCCTTAGTGAAGCACTGTTGTTACGCAACCATTCACCACCCCTTGCCATCCTAACTTGTAACTGCTTATCCCAACTCCCCCTCCCCAGGGCACCTCTCAAACAGTAGGCTGCCCAAAAACAGAAAAAACACCCGTGCAACAGTGCAGCATGTTTCATCTTTTAGTTGCAGTTCTCGCCAGTCCACCTGTACAGGCGAGATTCCAGTAGGGGGGTGGCCCTGCACGGAGGGGCCATTAGAGCACCATTTGTGCCCGCCCCGGGGTATCCGGTAAGCCTCTGGGCCTCAGAGGTCATCTGCAGTCTGTGGGGTCACTACCGGGGCCTGCACCGAGCTGCTCGAGCCCCCCGCCGATGACATCACAGTCTCGTCAGATTCACCGCCTGAGTCCTCCCGGGGGGTTCCCTCTCCGTTCACACGGGCTGCTGCCTCCAGAGCTGCTCTTCTGCCGCTTTCTTTTTGGTTCCGGGATGGCGCCAAGCGTGGGCGACTTCGGGTCCGTCTTCCCCTGGGGGGCCGGCGCGGTCCACCCCCGGTCGGGCCCCCCCTCCTGAGCCGCTCTGTCTGGGTCCCATGAGTTTCCAGCCATTCCCATGCCTCCTCCGGGGATTGAAGAAATGTTGTTTTACTGTCAAGCATTACTTTCAGCTTAGCCGGGTACAGCAACGAATATTGTATACCTTCGTCCCTTAGGGCCCTTTTGACTGCCATGTATGAGGCACGCTTACTCTGTACCTCTACTGTAAAGTCCGGGAACAGCGTGACTTCGCCATTTGCTACCTTAAATGGGCCCTCTTCACGCGCCCTTTGTAGCAAGATGTCCCTGTCTCTATAGTGCAGTAATCTTGCGATCACCACTCGGGGGGGCCTGCCCGGCGCCAGGGGCCTCGCAGGCACGCGGTGCGCTCTCTCCAGAGTGTAGAATGAAGTCAGCCGGCCCGGTGTCACCACTGTGCTCAACCATTTTTCCAGGAATTCTACCATATTT
Source organism: Pleurodeles waltl (assembly GCF_031143425.1). Lineage (NCBI taxonomy): Eukaryota > Metazoa > Chordata > Amphibia > Caudata > Salamandridae > Pleurodeles > Pleurodeles waltl. The sequence continues at coordinate 335,195,292 of NC_090443.1, forward strand.
GATCCTTCTGCCCCCACCGGGAGGCCCACCACTCCCACGTTATTCCGCCGGCTTCTCCCCTCTGCGTCCTCAGCTCTTCGCTCTAGTCGCATCATTCTATCTCTGAGATGCGACATTTCGGCCTGCAGGTCTTTTTGTTTTGGTGCGATGTCGGCCAGTGTGGTTTCTGTCTCTTTGACTCTGTCCGATAATTTGTGATGGTCACCCCTCAAGAGGCCCAGTTCAACCGCGACCTGATTGATGTCGTGTTGCAGTGTTAACTTAGTGTCTTCTATCGCACCCAATATTTTGTCCAGGGTGTCCTGTACATCGACCTGCGATGGACCCGCACGTCCCCCCCCCGCGCCCGGGGGCCGCTGTGCCGTCCATGACTTTAGCCCTGTGGCGGTTCTTAGGGGACATCGATTACGTAGGAGATCGTCCCCCCCCAGTGGCGAATCCGACCACAGTGCGTTAGCTCAGGGGATCCCCCATCTAGGACTTCCGTCTCAAGCGCAGTTCAAGGCCTGCAGGGGCCGCCAGGTAGAATCTCATCAGCACCAGAGACCCGAGCTTTCTCGCTCTGGATCCCCGTGGACTCGGGGCGCGTTGCCCCAGGACACGAGGCACCACACCAGTTCGATCACAGTAGTCGCCACTTCAGGGGCCGGGCCGGTCCGGTCAGGCAGGACGCCCACTATCGACCATCCCCCGCGGTGGGCCACCGCGCGGAGTACCGCGGACCGCTCCCAACCCGTTTCGGCAGGCGAGCCCTGCCAGGCAGTTCATCCACTCTTAAGGAGGTGCTGAAAAGCGCAGCTTCGCTGCGCCTTACCCCCGGGCCATCGGCCGTCCGCCGTTACTCAGTTCCTCGATTGACGTGCTCCAGTCGGGGTCACCCCGGGATTCTCATCTCCCCAGATGCAGCTGGGCGATCCTTCATGCTCTGTGGCCCGGGGCCCTCCATGCTAGTTCTAAGTTCAGGGGCCAGCGCCCCATACGCGCAGTAGGCCACCACGGGCACGACCATCCAACAGGGGGTCCCCCTATCCGCCGATTGTCTCGCTCGGCCGAGGGTCCGGTATTTTCCTCAAGGGCGGCCCTCCCGGGGCCCGGCACGTTCCGCAGGAGTGTGCCGGTGCTCAAAGTGGGTGTCCGCTACACCAGAGGCCCCTTCCGCCAGACACAGCGTGCCGCATGCAGGGGCGGCGCCACAGCAAGGCTCCCGGCAGCCGGGCCCCCCGTCAGGCCCAGGGGCTCCGGTCGTTTCTCCTTACTTGCAAGGGTGGGGCCGGAGGGCCCGCACGCACCTCCGGTCGCCGTCACACCGTCCTCCGCGGTCTCGGGAACACAAGGCTTTCCACGAACAGCCCTGCAGCAACCCCCAGGCAGGAGGGGGGCCGCCCCGTCTCCCCAGCCGCGGTCGGCTGGCTCCCCCTCAAATGGCGCGCGGTCCCACGCCCAGCCGCGTGTCTGCTCACTCGCTCAGTCCGGCTCCCGACATTAACGCGGCGACAGACCCAAGGCCGAGGGGCTCGCCGGCCGCCTCCGACGGGCTCGTTCCGAGCTCCACCGGTGCTCGAGTCGCCCACACGGGTCCCCGCACTCGCTCCCCGTCAATTTGCCCCGGGGGGAGGCCCAGGATAACAGGAGAAGTTTAGGCCCCTCCGGAGCAGACGGATCGAGCGTGCGCCATCTTTGGCTTCGTGACCACGCCCCACACAATGCAGTACCTAATGTTTGGTTTTCTATTTGTCTTAACAGCAGCCAATATGACTCCCATCCAGCTTTGAGAGTTTCAACAACGGGCAATGCGTTACCGCCACATTCTGGATGTGGAGTCTGTGTACCGCAACATGGCAAGACGATATCGCCATGAGAGAGCCTCCGGAGTGTGGAGGGCATTTGCACACGGGGGCCCTTCCGTGTCCACCACAGCCGCCACCATCAGCACCACGACTAACATGAAGGTTGCCCCAACAGCAGCTGGGTCCTTTGCTAGACCATCTACAGCAACAGCTCAAGGACCAGTCACAGCACCACCTGTACCTCAACCTACGGACATGGCACCAACAAGGGCCCATACGTCATCGACTGGCACCCAGACCACCCCTGCTGCAGCCATAGACCCTGCAGCTTTTTCTCAGATGCAAAGGAACTTGGACCGTGTCCTACGGAAAATGACCAGACTGCAGCAGGAGGTGGCACTAGTCAAGTGAAAAAAAAATAAAAAAAATATTTAAAAAAAATAAAATAAAAATATTTATATCTTTATTTAGTATAAGATAGTATGTGTTTAGGTTAGTATCTGTTGTCCTCCATGTGTCCTGTCTCATGAGCGGGGTGGGGTGTTGATGTTTAGATCGTTTCGTTAAATGTGATAAGTAAGTTTGGCTTAGGTTAGTTAGGGACAGTTGTGGGTAATGTGTTGTTAGAGTAGAATAGGTTAGGTTAGGTGTTTCCCTTGGTTTTCGCCTCTGTTTTTACTGTTTAATAAATATCTAGGTAACCCTTTACAGTATGTGTCACATGCTTGTAGATAAGGGCCTTGCCATGAGTGAACCGTGTCTCTTTGGTATTTGCTTTTGTGTCCCATGCTGCAACCATATCCCAACTGAGCTGTCACATTGGCAGCTACACCAAAGCTACTTAGCTAAGATTCGGCCATCCATTGCACCCACCACTCACGGTTACTATGGATCCCAAAGTGTGGTTATTTGGTGCTGTATGTTTTCAAGGTCGCATACTTTGCTACCGCATTTGGTATTGGGGGCACTGTGTAAAATCTGCCTGCAGCCTGATGTCCCAGCAAATCCTTATAAGGTGAGTGGTAGTATGCTCTCATGTAGTATGGTATACACAACTCACACCTATCATTTGTTACAATGTTCAGCACGGTTACTTCTTAGTATGGTAACTCATACATATCCCTTCATGCTGTTTGGTGTGTGTTAGATCAAATTTGGCTAATATGTCACATATGTAAGTTTTGACTTTCAGTAACAATCGAAGGGACTTTTTTCTGGCTTAGACATGTCTTTAGTAGGCGTTATTCTGTACAACATAGCATTTTGATGCATAGTTTTTATTTTGCTATGAAATAACCCTCAGGGAGGGCAGATGATGATACAATCCAGGCCACTGTGCATAGTTATCAGCCACAAATCGTTCAGGTCAGGTTTCTAGACAATCAATGCTCATTGACCTCAGGTTAACATCACTGATGGCCATCACAGTTGATGTGTCACATTACACAGAGACAAATTTGTTGTGTAAGTGCTATTTATTTAAAAGTGCTATATGTACATTGTCCATGATTGTGAGTCCATTGGTGTGATACATTCCATTTCGATGCTACATAAGTGCGAAAGGACATGTCATTGGACATGCTGGGGTGAAGTGTCAGACAGTGCAAAGGGACAGGATTTGCCAATCAGTTAGTGAGAGACATTCACACGGCTGACAAGATAAACAGTGGGTTGAAGAACAGTGCTTGAGTACAGTTGTTGCAAGACTGGCATGTTACAAAGCACAGGACCTTGGTAATAGGTGGCTATGTGGCAGGGACTAGTGCTACCGGGTACTCTTATGGGTGAAGGTGATCTGCTCCACGTCTTCATCTTCTGATGTGTGTGTTGTCTCCTCTGCCCTTAGTGGTGGTAGTTGTGAAGGGGCAACACACACCCCAGTGTTTGAAGACGTGGAGTCAGACATCCCGATAGGTGCTAACTGTGGAGGTCTTAAGGGCAGTATTGCAGCAAGGAGGAGCTGCTGGTTCTTAAGAATAGCAGCCACATCATGGTGGTAGGCAGCCAGGTCGGCCCTGAGGGGTTCAATATTGCATTCGTGCACGCGTTGACAGGATTGTTGTTGTAGGTGTTGGGTTAACTCTAGTACAGCTGTGCTGATTTCCTTCAACCTTTTTTCAACTTCCTGCAAGATTGTTGTTCACCCTTGCATAGCTGCTGCCTGTTCTTCAGTTGACATCATGCACAAACGCACCCTCTCTAGGCTGGCTGCCATAGTTTGCATCCCCACCCGCACCTCCTTGGCCAGCTCCCGCTGTACTCCAACTACAGTTCGCTCAAAGCTGGTGCCAGGGTCGTCAGAGTCCTCAGCTGGGTTGGTTCTGGCAGGTCGTATAATTGGGGTGGTGGGTGGGTCCTCTGTGATGGCTGCTACTTCTTTGCTCCTCCTTACAACTGAAGGTGGGGCCTGGAGGGTCCCAAGGACATCTTGGAGGGTCTGCTGGCTGATGTTTGTCAGCTCGTCATCCATGTCATCAGGGAAGTCCAGGACAGGCATATCCTCAGGAGAGCCATCGTCTTCTGCAATGAGATATGGTACAATTAGTGTGTCTGTGTTGTGGGATCTGTAATGTGACGTGCCTGCCTTCCTATTTGTTGCACATTGTGATCTTGGTTCCGGTTTATTACTCCTGTCTTTCATATTAGCTACCAGATGTCTGACTCCACGTCTTCAAACACTGAGGTGTGTGTTGCCCCTTCCCAACCACCACCACCAAGGGCAGACGAGACAACACACACATCAGAAGATGAAGACGTGGAAGAGATCACCTTCACCCGTAAGAGTACCCAGTAGCACTAGTCCCTGCCACATGGACACCTATAACCAAGGTCCTGTGCTTTGTAACATGCCAGTCTTGCAACCGCTGCTCAGAAGCACTGTTCTCCAGCCCACTGTTTATCTTGTCACACCCTGCCCTGTGATTGTCTCTCACTAACTCAGTGGCAAATCCTGTCCCTCTGCACTGTCTGACACTTCAACCCAGCATGTCCAATGACATGTCCTTTTGCACTTGTGTAGGATCACAATGGAAGGTGTCACACTAATGGACTCACAATCATGGACAATGTACATATAGCACTACAGCACTTTAAAATAAATAGCACTTACACAACAACTTTGTCTCTGTGTAATGTGACACATCAACCACAATGGAGATCAGTGATGTTTACCTCAGGTCAATGATTATAGAATGTCAATACAACTGACCTGAAAGAATGTTGGCTGATAACTATGCACTGTGGTCTTGATTGTACCATCATCTGCCCTTCCTGAGGGTTAATTATGAGGGAAATAGAAACTATACAGTATAATGCTGTGTTGGACAGAATAACGCTTGCTCAAGGGATGTCTAAGCCAAAAATGATTGCCTTCAACTTTTTCTTCAAGCCAATATTTACGTATGTGACATTTGACCCAAATTCTTCCTAACACACACCATACAGCATGAATGGATGTGTATGAGTGTACGTACAAATATGTAACCTGGTTGAACAATGTAACAAATTATAGGTGTGAGTTATGTATACCATACTACATGAGATCATACTACCACTCACCTTATAAGGCTTCACGTGAACATCAGGCTGCAGGCAGACTTAACACAGTGTCCTCAATACCAAATCTGGTCACAAAGTATGTGAGATTGAAAACATACATAAAAAATTAACAACACTTTGGGATCCATAGTAATCTTGAGTGGTGGGTGCAATGGATGGCAGATTCTTAGCAAAGTAGCTCTGGTGTAGCTGCCAATGTAACAGCTCAATTGGGATTTCGTTGCAGGATGGGATACAAATGCAAATACTAAAGAGACACTGTTCACCCATGCCAAGACCTTGATCCCCAAGCATGTGACACATACTGTAAAGGATTACCTAAATATTTATTTAACAGTAAAAAAGGAAGCTAAAACCTGGGGAAACACCTTACCTAACCTAACCTATCCTAACTACACATTACCCACAACTGGCCCTAACTAACCTAAGCTAAACTTACTTATCACATTTAACGAAACGATCTAAACATCAACGCCCTATCCCTCTTATAAGACGGGACACATGGAGGACAACACATACTAACCTAAACACATACTATCTTATACTAAACAAATATATATATATATATTTTATTTTTTTATTTTATTTATTTTTAATTATTATTATTATTATTTTTAACACCAAAATCCAACATCATCCCCCACCCACCTACCCACACACATAATAAAAAACAGATATTAAAAGTATTAAACCCCCATCCCCCCCCACCCACTACTACTAACTAAACTAACAGCCTATTCTAACCCAACACTAAGCCCCCTAAACCCACTAATGAAAAGAACCAGGAAAGAGGAGGGAGGGAATCATGGCTGAGGGTAAAATGTTTACAAGTTCGCCCTCCGCAGGGTCTTCTTTATGGCACGCACTCTCCTATTCACTTGTGCCACCTCCTGCGCCTGTTCATTTTCCTCAACATACGGTCAATGTCACGTTGTATCCGTTGAAAATCTGCAGGGTCAATGACTGCAGCAGGGGTGGTCTGGGTGCCAGTTGAAGATGTATGTCCCGTTGTCGGTGCCATGCATGTAGGAGGAGGTGCAGGTGGTGCCGTGATAGGTCCGGGAGCAGTGGAGGTTGACGGTCCAGCAGTGGTGCCTGCTATCGTTGGTGCCACCTGGGTGGTAGTGGTGGTGCTGGTGGTGGTGGCTGTGGTGGACACGGAAGGGCCCCCTTGGGCAAATGCCCTCCACACTCCGGATTCTCTTTCATGGCGATAACGCTGTGCCATGTTGAGGAACCCAGAATCCACATCCAAAATGTGGCGGTAACGCATCGCCCAGCGCTGAAACTCCTGAATCTAGATGGGATTCATATTGGCTGCTGTTAAAAAATATATAAAACCAAACATTAGGTACTTCATTGTGTGATCTGGCTCCAGAAGTAAATCAGACAATACATCTAATGTACCAGAAACAGGCCATATCATCATACAGATCACTGATTGTCCCTGAGAAAGTACATGCCAACGCAGCCTACACATGTACTATCAAACAGCACAGCAATGCTCTAAAAGATGTGTAACAACTTAAATGACCTATGCATCATTGTTCAGCCATTTGTCACGTAAACAATGTTGCAAGTCCTCCACATGTGACAGGCCAACTAATCACTAAGTTCTGGATGACAATCAAGGGCCACACGATCTGTGATTTGTAAATGGAATTGCAAGGATAGAATGCAGTTGCTAATCATGAGTGGGTATCCTAGTTTTGGACAAGTGATTTACAGATTTACATGTCTGTGTACTAAACTTGGATCATCAGTCCTAGGTACACATTTCATAACCCTACGGCTGTGCCTGGGGGGGGGGGGGTGGACAAGCAACAAATACTTTTCAACATCTAGAACACCCAGGAAGCTTTGGACAGCTGTACATGGGTTTGGGCAGTCCACCACAGGTAAGGAGGATGTCCAACTAGGATACACCCAAACCTTGGACAATCCCATCCACATTTATGTTTGGAAATGCAGACAATTGTCAACATCATTTCATACCAGTAATACATGACTTACAACAAGCAGATAGATGCAAGCACACATCTGGCCATGAGCTGCATGCACACCTATGACATTGTACTCAAGTGCCACATACACGTAGCACAACATGTGGAGCTGCATGCTGCTAGGAAGTCAAACATACAGTCAAACATGTTCATTGGTGAACAGGGAGGCTCAAGTCTGTGGGTAAGACTCTGGTATCCCTATTCTGTGAGATTCAGGGTCTGACTTGCTGACTAAATCATAAATATGGTCCTCTGCTAAATGTTCTTAATAAAAGTTTTATCAACAAAAGTCACCCTATTCACATGGCCATGCCTACAGGGTTGCACTACAATCCCAAAATATGACTTTACACTAATGATTGTCCAAATCAAAGGTGGGAAAAAAATGATAGTCCACTCAAGTAACATATCCAATAATTTACCAGCGCATCATACCTTGCTATGTGTCCAACACACAGGAGTCAATCACACAACAGCAGCAAACACAACACAGAACAGAAATATCAACACTTACTGGAGATGTCTGGGTCCGCAAATCGAGCCACCTCTCCGATTGTGTAGGGGGCAGGTCCACCTGTAAAGCATGGAAGGGAGAAATGTGCTCAATGTCTGTGCACTGTACAACACTTCCAAATACAATTACAATGTATAAGATTAAATCAGAAAGTCCAGCCCCTCAGGCATGATGATATTGCAACCGACATACCACTGCAAACATGTGCCGACCCGGGCACTCCAGTGAGTGATACACACGTATCTGCACACATGCAGTGGCCCTAACTATCATGTGGTGGCAAACATGCTCCATCATTTGTTTGCAGACTCATTTATGGAGTGCACTCCTCTCATCATGTGTATCAGTGAGAGACATGCAAAGCGACTTTCCTGGAGGACTGCAATACCAGTCACTCAGGTATTGTGGCTTGGGCATCAAAGGACAATGCTTTACTGTGTGACACACCTGTGGGTTGAATTTAGGGCATGATTTATCATGCTTTCTATGGTCCCTTACATGTGAGGCCTGTGTTGTGTCTAGGTTACATATGCTACATTAAAAGGGTACCCTGAGCCACATATGTCCCCTATGACACCATAATGGAAGGGATCCTGTGCATTATTTGGTGACAGTTTGAGGCTAGCCATGGATTGGCTAGTTTTCATATTTGCATACAACAAGGAGATATATGTTGACAGTGTATATTGTATTCATCCATGACAGACTGCATGGGCACAGGTGTAGTCATTGCACCTGAAATGTGTCTGCCATTGCCCTGTTTACCCAATATGGGTTTCGGAAATCACAGATGAGCCACATTCATCATCTTACATTTGCCAATTTGGTTGATCAGTGGATATATAGCAAACTGACACTGTGATATTATTAATACATGGTTTGGCAAATGTACCGGTGTGTCAATCATGATGATGTAGTTTTCAATTTGTATGTACCTTCGGAATGACAGCAGTCCCAGGAATGCTGGTCTACTGATCTTAGCATACACCCATGTCAGTGATAGCCTCCATACTGGGAGGTTAGTTACTAAACATATGCTGCACTTGATCAGCATGGGTGTGCCAAACTAAACTAGCTAAGTATTAGTCAACTTTATATGTATGATGGAATTGGTCAGTGGTCCCTTGCATGACATCATGCACTTAGCCCCATATGTATGAACACATTTTTCCATAGACACAGAATGGGTAAAACCCTTTGCTACATCTGGCCCTTAATCCTCTATGATCATGCATTCCCCAACGTCAGGTATCCCATGATGATCCCATAACTTATGAGAAGTACATGGCAATAGAGTAGCACAGATGGCAAATGCATTAGCTCAGGGCCAGCTATTGTGACTAAGACCAATGTAAAACACACAGGTATGATGTACAGAGGGCCATGGATAGTTGTTACCCCTCAATTTGTATCATTTGCTTCATTTTATGTGCCACAGCTATGGTAAGTTGCACCAAGAATTTTGATATGAACCCGTGTGCATTACTTTTGGCATCCATCCCTAATTTAATTGCGGCACAACCAAGCCCAACTATCAGCCTAAGATGTTACCTGAGGTCAGATATAACTTGTTACATATATGTCAAAATCCAGTTCAGATATGTATCAGAAATAATTGGGGGACACATTATTTCTTGAAAATATCTGGATTAAAAACATGTCTTTCCTGGTACACTCACAGACCATGCATAAAATATATGTTAGAGCCACATTTGCATCATCAATTGACGTGAAGGCAGCACTAATTTACAGGCTCCTGTTGTGTTTTGTAAGTTAGTGCAGCTGTTGCATCAACAAATGACGGTAAAGTGTAGGAATTATTGTATAACTCACGGCATCTGTATGTTAAACTTGCATTCCACATGTCCAAAAACATTGCCTGCAGCATATGAACAAATCTGCTACTGTCACTACAGAGTATTTAAATGTGCACATTTACTCTGAATTGTACTCACCAACAGGGCCACCAATCACAATCCCTAGGTGGTCCAGCAGGTCTTGCTCCCTGGCAACCAGGTTTTAGCTGGTGGTTGTTGCGCGGTGTGTTGTATATTCTTTTTAGATGATACAGGACCTTTGCCCACCGGAGCCTCCTTGCCTCTGTGTGATACCCCTGTATCACACGGCCACCTGCTTCAATCATCAATGGGAGGAAGTGGCACACCAGCCAAATAAATCCCCCCAGCTCCTCCTCTCCCATCCTACCAAGATGTGACCTACCCAACATGCTTGAAAAAAAGAAGTAAGAAAGGGGTACAGAGAATAATGAAAGGAAAGTAGGAGCGGGAAATGAAAACTAATTAACAGTAAAACAGCCCAACTAACCCCAAACTAACACTACCCACAACAGACTCCCAACAGTACAAAGACAAAATTTGACACCAGAAATGACAAAAATACACTTACACAGGATAACACAGACACTTAGGAAACACCAAAAGACAATATAAAGACCACACAGAAGACTAATTCACAATATGCACAGAGAGACAAGTCCAAACACAGCCACACAGTCAAGAAAAATCACAGACTGCAAAGTGAAAGTGAAAGTACACCCACTGTACAAATTATGTAAACAGGATATCCTATTACATCACTTCCTGCCTCAAATGCATTGCGTTTTTATTCGTATGCGTCAAAATATTATAACGCTTACAGTCTGTGCACCATTTTTTTTTTTTACGGCCATGCTTAGAAATTACCCCGCGTCCATATTTTCAATTATTTTTCATACTTAACCAATTTCATGGGGTACAGTGTGGGAATTACCGCTCAGGGCCAATGGATGTTTCATGGCAGTGAGCGCCATTTTTCGACGCATGTGCGTCTTTTTTGACACATATGCGTCAAAATTTCTGTCTTTTACTGGGTTTGGGTCATTTCTCAATTTTAATAGTGCATGACAGGTGTGACTATACAGAGATATGCTGTTTGCACCTACATTGTGCATTCCGGTGTATGGGCACATGTGATTGATCATACTACTGCGAACCATGTCCTCTAGTTGTTGTACTGGATTTGCACTCTTCACTGACGCAATAGATGGCCAAACGTGTGGAATACAAATTGGTATTACCCAGTTTGGGCATGTTGTGCGTCAATAGAGGATAGCAAGGCTACGCAACTCAATAAAGTAACTCATTGCCTGTGTGTCAATGTGTGTGAATTGGCTCTTACTAATGTAGTTGTCCTACTGTGTTAACATCACAAGACGCGTTTTCTTAAATGTGCTTGTAGGCATGTGTTCTCAATGTGGCCAACCATCAGATGCTATTCAGTGTGGAAATGAGAAAGGAAATGTGTTTGTCATACACGTAGCAACAAATGCTGTGTGAACTTCCCAGGTTTTTTGGGACATAAGCATCTCCAATGACAAACCATGCACAGGATAGATAGAAGACGGTTGATTATGGCAAAGTTCCAAGACTAGGCCATCACATGTCCTGGAATGTTGGATACCACTTCCTGGGCACTTGTTTGTATACGACCCATGAGTCAGGCATTGGAAAATGCTATGTGGGTACAGTGTTTGTGACACCGAGTCCCAAAACCAATCCACAAATGTAATGTCACGCCACAGTTTGAGTCATATAAATGACCTATGTTTCTCCTGTGGCAGTGGAGGACCAGCAGACCAAGCAGCACGTGTGCACATATTTCCAGTGGTTAATTGCACAAAGGTGTCCAGTTCTAGTGTGTGGCGCCATGTGTAGCCTGTGTCATTATCGGGGTCCATGTTGTCACAGTAACGTGCAGGTCTACTCATGAGTCTGTGGAGCCATTTCCTGCATTTACAAAGTATCATTCACAGCTGAATTGAAGGAAGGGCGAAGAGGAATTGAGAACACACATGGGGATAGTCCAGCTATGGCACTGAAGACGTTTTATGAGACTGACAACAGGGCAACCTTGGCGTGCTCACAAAGTTAATTGATCAGGAATTTTAAACCGGCAGGTTTCATCACAGCATTTGTACACAGGTTGGCCTCTAAAATTCCCACTGCAGCCGGGAACATCAGTGCCTCTGTGCTGATTAATCTCACAGCTATTCACCACACAAGCCCCATCAATATGTTGGGGGCAATGTGAATCAGTGTGTGGACTGTCAGGGTACAAACATGTGTTGACATTTCATGCACATTATCTAAAGTTGTTTGTTGTGCTGGAGACACCATACCCAATCCATGCATACAGCCATGGTACACTGTCACTATGTGTCACTCATGCATACATGAATCCCAGACAAGGGATGGGACATGATTAGGCTATTTGAAGACAAGTTCCACCCCATGACACGATAAGTAAACTGATTACGCTATACAATGTATTTGAGTATTCATTGTAGATCCTACATGACACAATACCCCAGGAGAAGAGTGAGGCCATGGAAAGCAACTATGAGACAAATGTAGCCACAGGGAACCTTTATGGTGACGCAAAGACATGAACCAGTCCGGCTAACAGGATGCAGGGTCAATCAGGAGCAAAAATGAACAAGGCAAATACACAGTGAGCAGACTGAGACTGGTCAAAGCTGGAACAACACTGTGGAAAATGAAAACTGTATTTGTCCTGTGTGTTGGAACGTAACACAATAACCCAAGGCCTGTGTTACCCAGGTGATTTATATGGCAATGCATAACAGTGTTATACATATAATGGCAGTTTCTATGCCGTTCCAGGCAGCTGCAAGGGCAGTGCATGTTCAAATGGCTGGTCTGCATGGAGGTGCACACAGGTGTGTGCAGCTTCAGTCTCTCACAAGTCTTGTAGGTGAGAATCAAGTTCAAAGGGCCAACAGTACCTTTCACATGGGAAGCAATGGACAGGTGATTACAGGTCCTACAGACTACAAGGCAGTGCATTATTTGACCAGACGTCCATGCAGACAGAAGAACAATGACTATGGCATACCATACTAAAGAGGGAAGCACACTGGAGTCAGAATGTGAGTCTGGGTGTGTAGAGGAGGGATTATCTGGGTACAAATATTCCATTTCCAAGGCCCCCTGAAGAAGTGTGGGGTGAGACTGAGAACATGGCAGTGACAGGACTTATGAACTGGGATGCTATGTGCAGGGAATGTCTTGTGAGCAATGCTAGTCATACCTGGGGCACTTGTGCTATCCATTTGCTGCTTACATGGCTTTCTTGTCACACATACTCCTTGCAAAGATAACTGATGTCACACTTACTGCTGTCAAGGGTCTGGTCATACCTTCTTGTTACCAATGCTATAGCACATCCACTGCCTCATGCATGAGGCATTTTTTCCTTGGTGAATGATGGTGTCTTAGTTGTGTGCCATATGCTGCAATGAACCATGTTGCCAACATGTATGTGTGAATTAGCTGTGGTCCTCTGCTATTGCCCTTCAAATGTGAAATGGACATGATATATGTCATTTACGGTGTGTGTGAAGTTGAGTGTACATTCATACCCATCAAATGTGATGTGGAATTTTCAGTATCCTAATATGTATTTCTGCAATGCTCCATGAGGCTACACTCTTTCTCATTCTTAGGGATAATGTGATGCAAAAATGATTACCCAGACCATGATATAGTGATTAGAATAGGTGCTTATTGACATATGGTAAGACAATGGTGATGGTGAGTAGAGTTAAAAGAAATTTTGGACAATGTGTTGTCTCCGACGCAATCCTGCAGCTGTGTTTGGATGGTCCCCCTCATGTTGATGGACAACGTCCTCCTCTTCCTCCTCTTCAGGCATTTGTGGGTCGGGTTCATATAGGGGAATGTTCCTCCTTACACATATGTTGTGCAGGATGGCACAGGTCAAAATTATCTTGCAGACCATTTCTGGTGAGTATAGGAGGCTGCCTCCGGTGATGTCGAGGCACCTGAATCTTTAATTCAGGATGCCAAAGGTCCCTCGACTATGGTGCGTGTCCTCCGATGTGCCTCATTATGGGCACGCTCTGATGCTGTGCTTGGGTTTGCAAATGGGGTCATGATCCATGGCTGGATCCCATGCCCCTGATCAGCTGAAAGAGAAAATGAGTGAGAAAATATTGATGTTGCTTGCACCATGATTATCACTTTGCATGGCAGATGTTCTCTTGTGTTGTCTATGACTCATCGGTGTTTGTGTTATTGTGTGGAATCCTAGGCTTCTAGGATGTACCATCAGCATTAGGTTGTTTCATTATCTGAACTAGTGTTTGGCTGATTGACCGGATGTCAGTGGTATTTTTGTAGAGTTGCAGTACATTGTGTACTCCCTTGCATTATGTCATGTGAAAGAGGTGTCCATGTGTCTTAACTGGGGGTGACATGATACTTCCATACACAGAATCAATTCCACAGTGGTGGTAACACAGTTGCATCTATATGGCCTGGACATCCCATGCAATTTAACATATGCAATAGAATTAGTTAAACATCAGTGAGGCCCTTAGATTTGGCAAGGTGACAATGTACAACACATCTCCATAGGTTGTCAGCACTGACGTGTTGACAATTGACTATGCACAAATATCCCATGTGTGACAAGTTCTCTGCAGACCTATTTCTCTGCCCTTGCCTAGTCGACTCAGGTTCAAATGTGTACCTATACTACTGAACCTGTTCCAGTTCAGCTGGGTAACTTGGTTGTGAGGTTGTCATTTACAGTGTCAAAAGGTCCATATGCCTGTACATCTGTTGTGTATATGTGTAATTGTCTCAAACCGTATGTGTAGGAATGTGCACTTTCAATATTGTCACATCAATATGTGTTCTTAGCACAGTCCACTTGCTTATTGGTAGTGGGCAATGTCAGAGCAGGAGTGATGTGAGATATTGGTACTGCCTCAATGATTCCATGTCACCTTCATTAGAATCATCATCATCATGCTCTGTGTCTCATGGTGTTTGGCCTGCAGCAGAACACATTACACACCCCTTACACATTACTTATTGCTTGGAAGGGTGTTTGATTAAGTGTTATTGATGTGATATTGAAAGATTAATCTTCCTAATTGTGCTGCCAGTTAAGGCCATGTCATTGTGTTGTTTTAAATTGTTCCCCTGTGTCTGTGGAGTGGCATCTGTTGTTATTTGGATCTGTCATTTGTCCATAGGTGTGTATCCAAATGGGTCAGCATATCACACATGCCTAGCAGTGTCACAACCTCAGTGTCTTCCTGGCCACGTGTCAATGTAGTGGTGTATGTGCTGTGTGTCCTACAGGGTTGCTGTGCAGTGTGTATATAAGTAGGTTTCTGTACTTACCAACAAGTAGGCCATTTCCATATCGTCCATCCTGGAAGTGTTGATTGATGGTGCAGTGACGGAAGATGAATGAATCATGTACACTCCCAGGATACTTTGCCACGATGTTGGTGATCAATCCCCGGTGATCGACAATGGCCTGCACATTGATGGAGTGTGTGTGCTTCCTGTTGCGGTATAGATGTTCAGTTGCAGCAGGTGGCACAATGCGTACATGTGTGCAGTCAATGGCACCAAGCATGTGTGGGAAGCCATTGATTTGGTAGAAGCCCTTTTTTGTCTCCTGCTGCGTGTTGGGGAAGCTGATGTGGTGGGGTGTGAGGGAGATGATGGCATCCAATACCTTGGGTAGGAAGGCAGAGAATGAGGGTTGTGAGATCCCGGCAACCAGGGCACCAGTGTTTTGAAAGGAGCCACTTGCCAAAATGTGGAGTACAGCTAGCAGCTTGGTTTCTGGTGGAATGGTGTGGGGTGTCTGCAAGCTGGGTGCCAACTGTGGCTCAATGTTGCACAGCAGCTGCTGAATGGCTTGCCAGTTGAACCTGTACCTCTGGATGATGTCTTGTTGCCGGAGACCCAGAAGGGTTGTCCTGGTGTGGAATATCCTCTCCTGCCTTCTGCGTTGCCTTTGGGGTCCCTGCTGGTGTTGTAGAAGCTGCTGTTGTTGGTCCTGTGCTCTGCGTCGGCATGCATACTGGATGAAAAGCACCTCTATGTCTTCCTTTTGGAGCTCTGCTGTTGCTTCTGTGTGTTTTACTTAAGTAGTGGTGTGTTTGCCCCATTTTAACGCCTGCCGTGACCCAGGCATTATTTTTTTACGCAAATCGGGCTGTGCACCATTTTCTGACTCCGCCTCCCGGCCGTGCAGGATTTTTGCGCGGTAGCATAAATATGGTACACGGGTGTTTAAGTCATTTTTTGGACAGGAACGCCTACCTTGCATGTCATTAACGCAAGGCGGTTTCCCGCATCCAGAAAATGACATACACAGCAAACTTTTGGCGTTCGCAGGCGTCATTATATAAATATGGTGCACGGTTTGCGCCAAATGTGCCTCAAAATTTTTGACGCACATTCGGCGCAAACAGAGTATAAATATGCTCCATAATTGTATTTTGTCAGTATGCGCTGCTTTTGCATCAAAGAATGATGCAAATGCGGCGCAAAAAAGTATAAATATGGGCCTAACTTGCGCCCCCCTGTGTAGGTGGTTTGTTCTGTCTCACCTGCCACAATATTTTTATCCCTCGGGTCACTGATACGTACATCAGGAACCGTGAAGCTGACAGACCAGCGTCTGCAATGAGCGCCTCTAGAATCCTCAGTTTACCCTCCTCTTAGCAGTCTCCCGCCATGAGTAGGTCTACGTCTGTCCATTAAGTTAATCCATGCACCATAAAAACCCTCATTGTCATGAGGGGAGGCAGACCAACAGCTACCACCGAGCCAACCACTGTATATGGGCTGTGATATGGTATAATTTGAAATCTGGGACTCCCAGCTCACCCTCTCTGGTTGTGCCTGCATAATAGGTAAGGAAACATGAAACCTACCTCCATCACATATTAATTCATGAACCAGTGTATCTAGAGTCTGGAACCAGGACCGAGGGATCCAGATTGAGAGGCTTACATATAAGTAGAGTACCTTTGTGAGATAATCATTTTTGTGTGTGCTATTCTTCCCATAATGGGGAGCTTCAACGCGCACCAGAACACTGCTCTTCAGTCCCGGAGAGAGAT
Source organism: Pleurodeles waltl (assembly GCF_031143425.1). Classification (NCBI taxonomy): domain Eukaryota; kingdom Metazoa; phylum Chordata; class Amphibia; order Caudata; family Salamandridae; genus Pleurodeles; species Pleurodeles waltl. The sequence continues at coordinate 335,212,131 of NC_090443.1, forward strand.
TTTGACCACCTATGTATTGAAACATTTGGGGTTTTCAGTTATTACTCTAGGCTCAGACCACTTGGGGGATTTCTCGGACTTTGTAGCTCACTGGGAAGACACATGCCTTCTCCCGAGTCCTGTTACTTCCCCCTGCAACAGCAGCATTTAGATTTTCCATGTTATCCCTGTTCTCCAGTCTCGCAGAAATAGTAACTTATCATCTGCATAAAGAGAAATGTTATGTTTCCTGTTGTTCAGCGGAATGCCCCTTCCCTGGTCTTCCTTCCTGATAAAGGTTTGATGGAAAGTGCAAAAAACAGGAGGGGATATCGGACATCTCTGTCTAGTGTTGTCTTTATCTCAAAGGGTTTCGAAATATTCTGTCCTGTCTTAACTCTGGCTTGCTCCTCAGCATGCAGTGACTCAGGCCCTACGTTTATGCGATGCATCACTGCATGCATATAGCAACACTGAACAGTGTCAAAGGCCTTTCATAAGTCTACAGAAAGAATCCCAGCCTCTGGTAAGCTGTCTAACGGGGCCTCATCTAACACACCGAAGAGATGCCTAATGTTTAAGGAGGTGTTTCTCTGATTTATAAATCCCTTTTGACCTTCAAGAATCAGCTGTTGCAGGGGGGGTTGCAAGTGGCCGGATAATATTTTCCAAGTATGTTATGGTTGAGATTTAACATCGACAAGGCGATAGAAGGAGGTATCTCCTGGGTTCTTATGAAGTTCTAGGAGAGATAGCAATAAAGCCTCTCAACAAGTAGGAGGCAGGGTACTTTCTTCCCAGGCCACCATGTATAACTCTGTTAGATGGGGATGATAAGACATGCGTATGCTTCATAAAACTTCACTGAAATACAATCCAGTCCAGTGGTCTTCCACGTGTCTAACTTTTTAATGGCCCCCTTAGCTCCTGTTCTGTAATCTGTTGCCCTAATATCTGCCTAACATCGTTCAAGGTTATGGTTAACATAGCCTTGTCCAGGAGCTTCTCTATAACACCATCTGTGCCAAGTCAGGGTCCACTATATACCGCCCTTTAATGTACAGTTATATCGTTGATATCTATCTGTGACTTTTTCAATACACCATTGCTGCTTCTGGGGGCTTGCACTGTTCTCCTGTGACACTCTGGGTTGTTCAGCCAGGCTAAGAGTCTTCGGCTCCACTCTCTTTCGAGTGAGTTTGAGCTGTGTATTGCTTATATGTAAATGGTCCCAGTTCTTTTTCTACTTCTGCATGCTGTCCTTGAGCTTATGAGAGGTCTGGATGCCAAGATAGGTCTGCCAGCGCATACTCTTCTAGTTCTTGAAGGGTACTTTCCAGCTGGGTGAGCCCTGCCTCCAGGGCCTTGAGGACTCCAACTTGTTTACCCAGGCAATGATCTCTGACCACCACCTTGACTGCCTCCCATACTGTGTGTGTGTTTGCGGAAGAACTGTTCTGTTGGAAGTACTCTCTAACAGTATTCCCTAAGGAGTCTCTGAATACAGGATCTTGTAGTAATTCAGGGCGTAGTGTGCCAGTGGGGATCAGAGACAATTTCTTCTTCCATCCCAGTCGCATCAGTAGTGGTTTGTGGTCTGAGAAGGTGTGAGCTAAGTATTCTAGAATTCTATCTGTGAAGTCCATTCCCACTTGTGGTGGAGAAACCAGCAGTTTGTCCAGCGAGACGTATAAATCATGTACCACAGAATAGTATGATTATTCCCTTGCTAACCTGTTTCTGTGTCTCCACAGATCTTGAAGGCCCCAGTTCTCCACCAATTCCCAGACAAAACTGGATACCCTACATGTCAGAATCTCCAGTAATGGATGGTGGGCAGCCAGTTTGGGGGGAGGGAGGTATGGGGAATTTGAACCGTCTAGTGAGATTTCTGCCACACAGTTAAAGTTCACCCAGAGTTTTCTGGGCGTCAGAGTGGAGTGGATTAAATGTGGTGCCAAGGACTCTAGGAATGATATTTGGTTTACACTGGGGATATATATACTTGCACTCTCTAATGGTGCCCCATAATGTACCCCCTGTATGACAGTATACCTGTGAAGTGCACCTGAAACGGATCCAAATCAACAATCTCCTGACAAATGAGGAATAAGTAGTATCGAAGACCTGCCCCCTCCATTTCCATTGTAGACTTGAGATCTCGTACCCCATTAAGCGTGTTTCCTGGAGTGGGGCAAAGTTCACTCCTCTTAATTTCAAATAGGAGTATACCTGGTCCCTTTTGGTTGCAGAATTCATGCCTCTTACATTTCATGTGAGAATGATATATTTAAGTAACAAAGGAGTAGTTTGAATCCAGGGTTCTAGATGCCAGCCCTATATATGAGGTGCCATGTTTCTTGCAGACCTATCAACTTGCATCCAGGGCAGCCCTGCTTGCATGAGTGTCCACTCATGATCTATTGGCCTGAATGTAGTGTCCCATTTAAAATAGCCAAACTGTCCCAACCCCCATTTTACAGGGCTCACTGACAACAGTCAGGACCCAAAACTCAAATAATCATCAACATGGTGCTAACTCTGCTCCAGCGTCAGTGCCAAAAACACATCCTCAGGCCACTAGTTTGGGGCGGTGGGATGCCATACCTCAGTACATACTGTAGCTGCCATACTCTTACCATCCCAGGTCTATTGCCAGTCATGCAGCCCTCCACTGTTCCAACTTTGGTCTCGGCCAGTAACACAGCAGAGTCACACCCCCCCCTCACACTCCTTGGGGCCCCAGGCGGCAATGATAAAGAGCACTTGTAGGAAATAAGTCAAAGATCATCACCGGTGTGTGGGGTCAAGGGCGGGCCTTGGGTAGGACTCTGAAGGCAAATTAGAATCTGTGCCTGTCATGAGACGAGTCTGACATGCGTTCTCTTGATAAAAGGTGGGGTGGGCTGCTCATTTGACTCACTGCCTCGAGAACTGCAACTCTTCCTAGATCTGTCTGTCACTTAGATGGGCAACCCATGCCATTCTGACTCTGTGGCGCTGCCTGCTCCTTGGCGGTCACAGCAAACATGGACCTTATGGGCCATCCAGTCTATTCTGGTATTCCTCGATCCAGTCCCACACATCCACTGGGTTTTCAAAAGAAGGTCGAGCAATTTTCCATGATTAGCTTGAGCCATGGTGGGAATAAAAGCATGAAATACAGGCCGAGTTCTCTGAGTGCCCTCTTCGCTTCCATGAATGAGACTCTTCTGTGCTGTACAGCTAGAGTATAGTCTGGGAAAAAAGCCACTGGTCTGTTGTCGACTTGCAAGGAGTCTTCAGCAGATGCATTTCTCAACAGTGTCCCTATAGTTGAGAAATCTGACCACCATAGGGTGGGGTGCAACCTCCAGTGGCGGGGATCTCGTCGGCCCCTGGTGTGCCCCCTTAACGATGAAGAATTGAGAGAACCCATGAGGGTCACTATGTCTTGGATCCACTTTTCAGGATAGGCCACTGTGTCCTTGCCGTCATCTCAATTAGGTAGCCCCACCACTTGTACAGTAATGCATCTGCTACTGGTCCTCTGAATCTTCTGCCCTTTTATCTAGTAGTTCTTTCTTTTCTGAAAGGGTCTACAACATGAACTCTCATGTCATTTATCAGCAGTCACACACTGTTCAAGAGGTCTTGTTAGATTTCACTTTGTCCGAACGTTTGTGGTGGTCATTGCGGAGAATGTTCATGTCAATTGCTTTGCTGTCTTTTTTAGCTTTGAAGATCTACCTAGTGGTACTTACAGCTTCCAGAATAGGATCTAGTTCATCCAGACCTTCTCCTTGTTTGCACAATCCCTCACTGTCACTCTATGTCTCATCTACCTAAGGAGGGGTACTATCTGACTGGGGCCCACTTTCATGGTCTTTGGTCGACCTGGTATAACTCATTGCTGGAAAGTCTTGTATGGAGGCAGCGACAAGATCCCCTCAGGGGCTGTGTGACCCCTGGTGGGGCCCCTCTGTGAATCCTGAGGCTGCACCCAGAAAGGGAGCCAACTCCAACTCCTGCATGCCACTGGGAAGTGGAAGAAGAATTTCAGGGTCTTTCAACTGCCACTTGCAAAACTGTGGCCACCAGGCCCAGTCGGCACTTGGGCCTATCAGCAGTGCAAAGGGCAGAAGGCTTCTCTTCCTCCCACTGCCAGTTCCCAAGCACTACCCTACAGCTGGCAGTTTCCGGTGATTTTTCAGGCCCATAGGGCTTTAGGGATCTCAGCGTCTCTACGGAGTCCCCCCCACCCCTCTGGTTCAGTGAACAATGCACAGCGCAAGCATTTCCACTGCTCCGATGCTGATCCCGGTCGCATCTAGGATTATCCACGGCTTTGCCTGTTCGTCGGCATTCACTTTGCACCTCACTTCCCTTCAGTGCGCAAGAGGAATCCAGCTGGAACCAACTCTCACTAGGGCTGCATAGTGGGGCTCAGGTGCACTTCAGTGCATAACATTACCCCCCCCAAAGCCCCTGCAGTGATGGTGGACCCCAAGCTCCAGGGGTCCCACCATGGTACTCTGCAAGGGCAGCTGGCCCTGGTCTGAAAGCTCCTGACTGGATCCGATGTGTGGGGGGGGGCCACCTCCATGTATTTTGCAAGGGGGTCCCCTCAAGTCTTGTTACACCACTGGGGCACCTGATTGTCACAGTTTACTCGTCGCTTACGGCTTGGGCCAATTGGAACTGCAGCATGATCTCGATTCTTGTAGGTCCTGCTCTGACCAAGGTAAGGGCGGCCCTTTCTGGCAGCCACGGTGCTGCTGACAATGGTAAGTCAAAGGCAGTCCGTGTCCTCCAGAAGGAGTCCCAGAGGAATAACCCAAAGGGAAAAAACCTCTATGACTGGAACTCCCTGGAACAGAGCATAAACACAAGAAAAAAGTAAGACTTCCAATAAAAAACAATAACTGGAAGAAACTGGAACGAGCAAGGGAAAAGGCTGGAGGGAAAAACAATCAGAGCATTATCACCACAAAAGGAAGTGTCGCAGTGCAAGGAGAACAAGAATCCCACTCCTTAAATACCCCTAAACAGGAAGTGACATACAGAAAAGGTAAAAGATGCCATGTTGAATTGGGAAAGGACTATAGGAGAAAATAGATGAGGACGCCATTTTGGAAAAGGAACCTAATGCATGCAGGGAAAGCGGTAGAAGAAAGGCATGCTGGGAGAAAGAAGAATATGGCCCCTATTTGGAAAAACAAAGGAAAGAAGAAAAGAAGAAAGAATAGAAAAGAAAAAAGAACAGTTAAACACCAGGTAAGTGAGGGGCACCCACTTCTAATTCCGAGGGCGCGCCACGCCCTGAACTCGCTGAGGCCGATGCCCAATCTAGGGCCTCGTGTGAGAGGAGGCCAAAAAAAGGGGCTGCGACGAGCCCTGCGGCCGGGAAAACGAACCGCGGCCCAACCACATCCTGAGGCGGTCTTCCTGCTCGGGCCGCGGCGGTCCGCGGCGGTCCGCGGCGCAACAGTAGGTCCCCTCCCCGGAGCCCCAGGTTTGTCCAGATACAGACGGAAAAAACGATGGACCAAAAGAGGAGCGTGAACAGAAGAGGCATCTTCCCAAGTACACTCGCCAAGAGGATAACCCTTCCAATGAATGAGATATCGGAGATAGTTTCGGAATATACTGGAATCACACATTTCTTGAACCTCATACTCGGGTTCATCATTCACCAACAGAGGAGGAGGATAGCTGAATTTTCTATGAAAAGGATCAGACTTATAGGGCTCCAGTTGTGAGACGTGAAATACAGGATGTATCTTCCAAGTTCGAAGCAAATGAAAATGGAAGGATACCAGATTGATCTTTTGAAGAATTAGGAAAGGTCCATAATAGCGGGTATGAACTTGGTTTGTGATAGACACAGAGGTAGGAATCAGGAAGAAAGCCAGACTTTGTCTCGGACTTGATAAGATGGGGCATCACATCGTCTCTTATCAGCCATCCTTTTCATCTGTTGTTTGTTAGACAGAAGGTTGAAATGTATAATACGTTGAATTTTATGTAACCTCTGAGAAAATGAGGTGTAGAGGATTCTTTTATAATAGCAGGAAAGGACTTGGGATGAAAACCATATGAGCAGGAGAAAGGAGAGACTCTTGAGGCACTATGTACTGTGTTATTATATGAAAACTCAGAAATGGGTAAGTACATAAACCAGTCACTCTAGGTAGTATTGCAGAAACTGCGTAAATATTGTTTGAGTCCTTGTTTCAGGCATTCTGTTTGCCCATTAGTCTGGGGATGATATCCAGATGATAAGGCTACCTCGATGTGTAGGGTTTCCCAAAAATACTTCCAAAAGCATGATATGTATTGAGGGCCACGGTCTGAAATAATACCTTGAGGGAGACCATGAAGACAAAAAATTTATTGTATAAAGATTTGAATTAATTCTTTGGACGTGGGTAGTTTCTTTAAAGTAAAATAAGCCATCTTAGTAAATGAGTCCACAATCACCATGATAACTCGATTCCCTGCTGAGGGAGGTAAGGAACACATGAGATCGGTTGATACGGTATGCTAAGGGGCTGGTGGAACGGGTAAGGGTTGAAGCAGTCCCGCAGGCTTGGTATGGGGTATTTTTGTTTGAGCACAGATGGGACAAGGCGCCACGTAACTCTCAGTATCTTTCTTAAGTGTAGGCCACCAGAAGGAGCGAAGGAGAAGTTCCTGTGTGGCTTTGATACCACGATGGCCTGCCACAGGGGAGTCATGACACATTTGTAGTGCTTTCCTTTGAACTGTCTTAGAAGGAAGGAACAACGCATCTTTATGGTAGTAATACCCCTTAACCTTGCGTAATTTTGGATGTAGATCTTTCATTTCAAGTTCAGAGAGGGTTGAGTGCTCACACGGTACTTTATCAAGAAAAGACTGTACTAGTCCAATGATTTTATCTGGTTCAATGAGGTGCTGTGAAGGAGGATTGATACCTTCAGTATAGCGTCGTGACAGGGCGTCTGCCAGAATATTTTGAGAACCTGGTATATAGGTTATATAAAAGTCAAATTGACTTAAGAAGAAAGCCCAACGGTCTTGGTGACTGTTCCGACATTGAAAGTTTCATAGACACTGTAAATTCAATGGTCTGTTCTTACTTCAAATGGTTTCCTAGATCCCATAAGGAATTGTCTCCACTCATTACAGGCTGTTTTTAGAGCTAGAAGTTCTCATTCCAAAACGAGTAATTGCGCTCAGAATCAGATAACACATGGGACAGATAAAAAATTGGATGTTCTAATCCACCGTTGTTCTGTCTTTGTAACAATACAGCCCCTATAGCTCTTACTGAAGCATCAGTGACTACAGTAAATTGCTTGATGGTATCAGGATGCTGTAGTATAGAAGCTTGGGTGAAAGCATGTTTTAGGTTTTGGAATGTGATTTCAGCTACTTCTTCCCAGACAAAACCATTCAGTAAATTCTCTTTTTTAAAGAGTTTGTGTGATTTGGCTGGTTTGTTGAGTGAAATCTGCAATAAATTGGCGATAGAAGTTGGTCAGTCCTAAAAAACACTGGGTTTCTTTGATAGAAGAGGGGGACGGCCAGTCTAGGATGGCCTGAACCTTCTCTGGATCCATGGAAATACCGTCTTGACTAATATGATACCCTACAAATTTTACTTCAGTCTTGTCAACTTTACATTTTTCGGATTTACCGAAGAGTTGGTCTTGCCTGAGTGTGTCTAGAACTTGAAGTACATGCATGGTCTGATGTTCTGGATGTCTGGAATATATTAGGATATCATCTAGGTCTATTACTATGGTTTGATTTAAAAGGTCGGAAAATACTGAATCCATGAATCTCTGAAAAATAGAGAGGGCATTGGTTAAACCAAACGGTATTACCCGATATTCGTAATGACCAAAGGGTGTGCGAAACGCGGTCTTCCATTCATGACTTTCCTTTATGTTAGAAGATGGTAGACTCCCCTTAGGTCTAACTTAGTAAATATCTGCACCCCGCTGACTGCTTCAAGAATATCTTTTATTAGAGGTAGTGGATACTGGTCTTTTATAGTAATCGTATTCAATCCACGAAAGTCTATACAGGGACGTAGATCCATCGTCTTTTTAGGCACAAAGAAGAGGGGAGCCCCAGCGGGGGAAGAAGACAGTGCAATCAGACCACTCTGTATATTTTCTTGCAGATATTCCTTGAATATCTTCTTTTCAGGTTCAGTAAGATAGTACATTCTACCAAAAGGGAAAACAGCTCCATGTTCCAGGGGAATGGTACAGTCATATTCTCTATGTAGAGGTAGTACTGGTTTTGGGGTTTTTTGGAACACGTCTGCATAGTCCAGATAATGACTAGGTATCTCTTGGATGGAGTTTGTGGAACAACCTACTTCTGGTACCGTTAATAACATTTTCTTTGGTGACCACTATGTTCCTGAGGAATAACAACGGTCTTGACAAAATTGGGAAGAAAGAGAAATAGTTCTGGTTTCCCAATTGATATAAGGATTATGCTGTGTAAACCATGGTATTCCTAGGATTATTGTATGACTAGGTGAGGTGATCAGATCAAAAGAGACATGTTCCTGATGTTTTCCGAAGCGTAGACATAAGGTATGAATATTGTTGATGACAGGACCGGAAGCTAATAGAGATCCATCAACTTTATGAACTTGCTCTGGAATATCCTTAGATATTCAAGGAATTTTTTGTTCCATAGCCCATGTCTCATCCAGATATATTCCACTGGCTCCACAGTCTAATAATGCCAACACCCTTTCTTCCCAACCATCCGGTAACTGCAGTGTAATAGGTAAAAGAAAGAGGCCAGTTACATCTTCCTTAGAAGAACAAATGGAAAGTATCTCAGAGAATTCCGTCCCCTCCCTTCTCATAGAGTACGGGAGTTGGCGTTTCCCAGAGACTTCACAGAACGGACTGGGCAGGTACGAAGCAAATGGCCAGAAGCTCCACAATAGAGACATAGGCCCTCATTTTAACATTGGCGGTAAAAACTGTCTACCGCCGCGGCGAAGGTAACCAAAAGACTGTTGCCGCGGCTACCAGCCGTCCGCCATATTATGACCACAGCCGGATTTCCGCCACAAGAAGGGTGGACATCCGGCTGTGGCCATACTGGCGGATGGCGGTAAGGTGGCGCTGCTATCACCAGCAGCGCCACACCAGTAGACGGCCGCCAGCCGTATTATGCCAAATAATACGGGGTGGCGCTGTTCTGCTGGCGGGCGCTGCTGGCGGTAGCAGCTCCCCGTCCCGTCTCCTGCCAGAGGACCCCCGGGATCCAGGTAAGTCGGTGGGTGTGAATGTATGTGTGTGCATGAATGCGGGTGTGTGTTGAGTGTTGAATCCGTGTGTGCATGTACAGACCTGTGAGTGCGTGTATGTTGTGAAATGTGGATGCGCGTCTGTGTGTATGTTTGGAAGTGTGTGTGGATGTGTCTGTGATTGGATGTATGCGTGTATGTATGTGTGAATGTGTGTGTGTATGCGTGTGTGTGTGTGAAGGGGGAGCGTGGATGTTGGGGGGTATGGAGAGGTAAGGGGGGTAAGGGGTAACTGGAGAGGTGGGGGGGAGACCCCTTTCAGTGATGGGGAAGGAATTCCCTGTCACTGATTTGGCCTACCGCCATGGTTTTCGTGGTGTTACGAATGCCACGAAAACCATGGTGGTAGGCGGGGTCATAATCCCGCAGGCGGCTGTTACCGCCACGGTGGTCGGAATGGTACATTGGCGGGTTGGCTGAAGCCAAAGCGTCAATGTCATAATGTGGCAGTAAGTACCGCCAGCCTGTTGGCGGTACTTACTGCCACATTATCGCGACCGCCGGGGTCGTAATGACCCCCATAATCCTTTTCTTCGTCTATTTTCACGTTCACTAGCAGTTAGAGGACCATAAGATGTATCTATTTGCATAGGTTCCTCCTCCACAGCTTCTCTCAATTCAGGTCAAAACTCTTCGGACCAATGGATGGTGGTACGTGAGTTCCCTGCAAGAGATGGTCCACGATTTTTTCTCTTTTCCAACTTGCATTCATGTAGACGATACTCTATGGAGAGTGCTAAGTCCATTAAACTTCGTAAATCTTCAACTCTAGCTGAATGTACCAATTCGTCCTTTATCTCTTCTCGAAGACCTCTACGAAAAAGGGTTACAAGAGTATATTCTACCCAAGTAGTTTCTGCTGCCAGTTGTCTAAAACGTGTAATATATTGTAGAACATCCTGGGTACCTTGCTGGATGTCACATAAGGCTTCCTCAGCAGAAGACTCCAGTCCCGGGCGTTCAAACATTTGTTTAAAGGCAGCAACAAAAGCTGAATAATCAGACAGCACAGAATCATTGGAAGCTACCAAAGGAGTCACCCAGGCTAAAGCAGGACCAGACAGGGCACTAATTAAATATCCCACTTTAGTTTTATCTTGCTCAAGTTGGGAAGGTCGAAATGCAAAATAGACTGTCAGGGCATCAAGGAATTCACGCAATCCTGAAAAGCGTGAAGTACTAGCTGAAACAGTGGGAACATCTGTTGTTCGGGAAACCAAGGCTTCTCGTAAAGCTGCATTTTCATTTCATAATTGTTGCAGTTCCTGGGCTTGTTGTTGGATGGTTATGAGTAGTGACTGGTTGGTTTCTGCAGCAGCCGTCGAAGTATTCTCCATAATGCTTGATGAAGACTGGTTCTCTTGGCGGTGCAATCTGTCACAGTTTACTCTTCGCTTATGGCTTGGGCCAACTGGAACTGCAGGATGATCTCAATTCTTGTAGGTCCTGCTCTGACCAAGGTAAGGGCGGCCCTTTCTGGTAGCCATGGTGCTGCTGACAATGGTACATCAAAAGGCAGTCCATGCCCTCCAGAAGGAGTCCTAGAGACAAAATACAAAGGGAAAAAACCTCTATGACTGGAACTCCATGGAACAGAGAATAAACACAAGAAAAAGGTAAGACTTCCAATAAAAAAAAATAACTGGAAGAAACTGGAATGAGCAAGGAAAAAGGCTGGAGGGAAAAACAACCGGAGCGTGATCACAACCAAAGGAAGTGTTGCAGCGCAAGGAGAACAAGAATCCCACTACTTAAATACCCCTAAACAGGAAGGGACATACAGAAAAGGTAACAGACTCCATGTTAGATTGTGAAAGGCCTATAGGAGAAAATAGATGAGGATGCCATTTTAGAAAAGGAACACAATGCATGCAGGGAAAGAGGTAGAAGAAAGGCATGCTGGGAGAAAGAAGAATATGGCCCCTTTTTGGAAAAATGAAGGAAAGAAGAAAAGAAGAAGAGAAAAGAAAAAAGAACAGTTAATCACCAGGTAAGTGAGGGGTGGGGGGGCCCACTTCTAATTCTGAGGGCGCACAGCACCCTGAACTCGCCGAGGCCCGATGCCCAATCTAGGGCCTCGTGCGAGAGGAGGCCGAAAAAAGGGGCCGTGGCGAGCCCTGTGACTAGGAAAACGATCCGCAGCCCCAACCGCGTCCCGAGCCGGTCTTCCCGCTCTGCCCGCGGAGGTCTGCGGCCCTACACTGATGGGCCCCCGTGATATAAGGAAAGAGTACCAATGGGGTAAAGGTGACTGGAGCTCTTTAGTGTGCATTAATCTGCTTGTGCGGCTTGGCCACGTCTCACTGCTGTCATCATCATCATCATTTTGATTGACAATTATTGGCATTTAAATATGGTTGAATTTGAGCCAAAGACCTCCTTTGATCAAAATACTCATCATGACACAAGGGTCCATGGGGGGATTCTTTCTCAGCCATAAGCAGCACCTTGTCTGGTTCAATCGAAATGGTATTTGTCTTCAAAAAGTTGATCACTTTTTATAACAGATCTGAAGTAAATGGCAGAGAAATTGAGAAAAGATTTGGCACTGTTGCTGGTGACAAAGGGAGCATCAAAGCCTTTGGCAGTGGAAGAGATGCTGCTGGTGTTGGAATGGTGTCAGAAGAAAGAAGACTGGAATCAACTGGTTTCGGGAAAGGAGTTACTGGTCGAAGTCCAGTTGAGGCCCTGCACATTCCTCTGGGTCCGAAAGCTCTCTAGATGCTAGCCAGCAATTGTAGGTGAAAGCTGTGATCTGAGAAGACTCAGGGTCTGGTGCTGGCAACTCTGAAAAAGTAGTAGGGAACACAGAGCCAGTGCCAAAGCTGAGTGAGTCTGGCACTCATTGCATCTTCATAAAATACAGGCTCCAAACACAACATTGAGGCTGAAATCTGGGAATGATGCTGCAGACTATAAGACCTTCCCCTTTACTTTCTTAGTGACTGTGTTAGGAGAAGCCCAAGGGGTAGGGTTGGGTAGTGCCACTCACCTTCTCAATGACATTTGCTTCTTCCAGCTTTCCTCGTCTGCTCTAAATTTGCTGTGTGACATATACAGGAATATTTCTATTACGTAGAGCCACTGGTTGCACAAAGGTGTCAATGTACAGTGTTATATTCTTTTCACCCCCCAGCACAGCTTGCTGAAATCTAAAACCAAGGGCCTGATTTAGATGTTGGCAGTAATAGTCTAACTGTTGACTTTTCGACTGTAAACCTGCCAGCTGCCTTGACGTCTGCCTGCCGTATTTAGAGGTTGGTGGTATAGACGAAAGACTGCATTCGAACTGGCGTCTCCGCCAAGAAACATCGGTCGTGTCGACTGCAGAAAGGGGGTGCTGGCGGACCACAGCCAGCCTTCCCACCCTGCAGATTTAGATGCGCCTTACTGCCAAAGAAAAAGTGGCGGTCCAACCGCCACTCCTTAGTTGGCAGATTGGGTGGGGGGAAAAGGGGGAAAACTCACCTTTTTACCACCCCCCCCCCTCTTCGACTGCACATAATTGGACAACACCTGCCACTGCTGATGCCACTAACCCACTTTGAAAATACGACCCCCCCACCCACCTGTTGACGGACGCCACATTGACAGAGTATGTTGGGTGGACACTGCACGGAAAGTGGGGGCCACTGGACACATATACATGTCACAATATTTTTTTTAATCACTTTGACATGCATATGTCAGGGACACAAGTAGGACAGATGGGTAGGGACACACTGGTACACAACACATATCGCACACATACACAACTGTTATTATGGTGCTTGTATTCATTGGCAAATGTATACTGGCACCACAATGGCAGTGCATTCACACATATCAACTGTGTCCATGTGTGCACATTGTCCGAGGACCTGTACCTGTCATGTTGTGCTGCGAGTTGTGTTTGTGAGTCAGTACGTGTATGTGTGTATGCAATGGAATTGGTTGGGTGAGGTGCGGGTGTGTGTGAGTGTATTTGTGTAGCTGAGTGTGTAATTGTATTGTTTGTTGTGTGGGTGTAGTGTCAATGGTGTTTGTGTATTGTGTCATGGATGTGTGTCACTGTGTGTTTTCGGCCTGCACGGGTTGTGTTGTGTTGGACTGGCAATGGGTAATTGTATGTTGTGTTGTGTAATGTTTAGTGCAGGGTTGCACCTATGGCTAAATGGCAGTGTGTGTGTGTGTGACTTACCTCACTTCCATAGCTGCTGCTATTGTATGAAGTTCATTGAGTTCCACTGCCATCTCTTGCTGTCAGCGAACCGCCACCAGTGCACCGCCTGTAAGACTGTAACATCTAAATACGACTGGCAGAACACCACCAACTTGCCGATCTTTTCAAGACCGCCGACATGGCTTGGCAGTAACACCTTCAACATCTAAATCAGGCCCCAAATCTTTTGCAGCAAGATAATTTGTGAAGAAATGTCATCAGCTTCATGTGGTAAGTCTGACTTAACCTGAACCTTCGATCTCTCTCCATCTGATCCACATTGTTGATTTGGTGCATTTTTTGAAGCATCATCTAACTTGGATTATCCAGCCTGAAGTTTCTAAAGATCTACCTGCTGTGATACTGCATTTTTGGTGTAGTTTAGTTAATCATTCTTTGGGTACTACCCTCCTCCCATCTAAAGCTGGAACTGATTGTGACTGTCCCCTAAAAGCTGAGGGCCTGATTCACCAATATAAACATACACTTTCATGTGAGTTTCCGATTGCTTGCTATTCAAAAAGGCATTTATGGGTCGTACCTTTACAAGCGCGGAGACTTCGCACAAAAAAAGACTCCACACTCATGAAGATACTACCTGTAATTCCCTTTGTGAATAGAAAACAATTGTAAACTTACATTCAAGAGCGCGTTTACCTTTGTGAATCAGGCCCTGAGTCTTTACAGAGCTATTCGTGTTCATTTCCGACCCATTGGTAATCTTTCGTTATTGGAAAGACCATTGACAAGCCTAAAGTGATAACATTTCAGGGCTATTTTGACTATCATAGTTTGTTGCAGCCTTTCCAAAAGGACTTTCTCCTTGGACTCAGCTCCGAGTGGTCCTGACTGCAGGGGCTAAATGACTTTGCTGAGATACTGATGGCAGGGACCCTAGTATAACAGATGTTGGAACTCATGGCTGTTTTTGATACTTTTAGCATAAGACACGTCTGTCTATTCTTGCGAGTTGAATGGGTTTGGTGGTCTGTTTCTCGAACAGTTCCTATTTCTTTTCTTTGATGGTGATCAGTGAGTTCAGATGGGCGTCTTGTGGTTCAGCCCACTTCCATTCCCCCTTGTGGACTGCAGCGCACAATAGGATGACATTTGTCTCCATTAATATTATTATTTATATGAAGCTACTGGGTGATCTGATGGTCAGTTGTGGATGTCCACGCATCAGTAAGCTAAGTGCACTCAATTATTTTCTCAAGTGTCACCTGAAATAAATGTCCAGCTCCTGCCTTCTTGTCCCTCATCGAATGAGAATTGGAAACATGTGGCCTGCTTAAAATGTAATGTGATGAAGATAGATATTTCACTACTACCATCAGTATAAACCATAGTTGCAGTTTGTTCTTTTTTGCTACGGATGGAATCTGTCCTACTTTTGTTACCTCTGCTAAGTCACTCTGATTTTTGCTGATTAAAAATCTCAGTGGCACATTATGTGGCAAAAAAAAAAGTTAAAGCTGCACAACATCAGCTGCTTTTGATTAGATAAATAGCTTCTTTTCCTCAGGCGATAGCTATCATTTAGAATGTCAGGCAGTTGAGATCCCTCATGGAGTGGGTGGAAACACAGTTCTGTTCGGGCTCCCCCAGGTGTGATATCCTGGGTTAAGGAGTTTTTAAAGTTCTTAAGTGCACCTTATACCAGGAGCAAGAAACTACAACATGATAGTTCTGACCTGGAGGTTCTGTCCCTTTTTCCCTTCACCTTATCAGGGTTCCCGGCCTTGGTAGAAAACACTTCCAGTTAATGGGCTGGTTGGTCTTTAAACTCCCTATTCCCAAGAGGTCAGCCATTCTGACCTCAAAACCTGGGTATGCACAAAGCTCTACCACTAGTTGAAGAAAGTAGCTTTTCCTTTCCGGGATTCCAAAAGACTTGGAAAATAATTTTAAAATTATATGCATAGTAGCATTAACGTGAGAAAAGAAAATTAACATGTAATTGAAAAAAGACATTATAGGGGTCATTATGACCCCGGCGGTTGGTGGAAATATGGCGGTAGTAATGCCAACAGACTGACGGTACATACCGCTGCCTTATGACATTGGCAGGCTGGCGGTAGCAGCCGCTGGGCTGGAGATAACAATCTCCAACCTGGCGGCTGCTACTGTCCCGCTGGTGGCTTTATGACCCATCCTACAACCATGGTTTTCGTGGTGTTGATAACACCACAAAACCATGGCGGTAGGCCCTACCAGTGACAGGGAATTCCTTCCCTGTCACTGGTAGGAGGCCCACCCCCCAACACTCCCCATACAACCCCCACAACACTCCCCATACAATCCCCAATCCCCATCCATCCACACCTCCCCGTCTTCCAATCCACCCCCATACACGCACACACGCAGGCACCCACCACGCATTCATACACCCACTCACACAGCCATACCCGCATTCATACATGCATGCATCCATCCATTCATTCAGGCACACATCCATATAGACATCCAAACTTACACGCAGACACGCATTCACTTTTCCATTTATTTACACATTCTCACACATGCACACACACAACACTACACACTCATGCACACACATCCCCACACACACACACAACACCCTCCACCCCCTACCCTGTCAGAAACCCGACTTACATGAATTCAGGGGGGTCTTCCGGCAGGAGATGGGATGGGGCGCTGCTACCACCAGCAGCACCCGACCAGCAGAACACCACCAGGCGGTATTATTTTTCATAATACGGCTGGTGGCGGTCTACTGACGTGGTGCTGCTTGTAGTAGCAGCGCCACCTTAACACTGTCTGGTAGCATGGCCACAGCCGGATTTCCGCCCTTCTTCTGGCGGAAATCTGGCTGTGGTAATTTTATGGCAGACAGATGTAAACAGCGGCGACGGTCTTTTGGCGGCCGTCGCCTCAGCGGTAGGCGGCAGTTATTGGCAAAGTTGAAATGTGGACCTATCGATGAACCTTCATGGCTTTATTTTGATATTTGTCTCGTTTTCATTGTAAAGCCTAATGTGCATTACGATTGACATTGTAATTTGCACTGAAATGTGTTGATCAGATCCAGTTGAGATGCAACAATATCTTTAGGGGAGTGATACTTTAACATTAGTAGAAAGAGCACTATCGGATGGTAAGCCAGTGCTGCTTGAAAGAATTTTCAGTCTTTGCCCCTCATGTCTGAAATGATTTTCCCTTTAGTATGTGTCATGCCCCATGGCTTCAAACTATTACTTTTAATCATTGCTTACTTTTCATGCTTTTATGGTTAGTATACGTTCTCTGGTATTGACTGAATTTAGGCTGCTCATTTTGTATTTCTATAAAGTAATTGTTATGTCAATTTTTACTGTACTGTCCTCTGTGAGTCATTTTTTGTCATCGTTTGTGGGCAATAAAACTATTAAAAAATAGTAATATATGTACCTGTATGCAGTGCATGCTTTCTCGATGTTTGGGAAAATACCTGCCTTTTTTAAAAAGTCTATTGCAGACCAGCTACAAAGGGCATCATTTATCCTTTGTCAGGCAGACCATCAGGGAAATGGAGGCAATAGCCTCCGCTCCCCAAGAGGAAGCCCACACGCCATAGTTAAAGATCTCTAGAAGCTGTTTGGGGGATATCTAAAGCCTTTATTGCAGCCACAGGTACAGTTGTTGCAAGAAAAGGTGTGACCTTAGCCAAGTGTGTGCCATGTTCTGTGGTGTTAATTGGTAAAGTACTTTACTTTTTAGTATTAAACCCTTGAAGTGTGTGTGTGGGGGGGCGTTGATGTTGGAAAACAAAAAGGCATTAGAAAATATAATAGATCTTGCCTTTTGGACCTACCGGCTTTGCAAATGTATTTTGGTGATGCTGCACAGCATCGACAAGATACTGTACAGCATGGCAATAAATAAATAAACAAATAAAAAAGGTGAAATGACGTAGCCACGACTGTTGCGTTATTTTGTAGGCGTACGTGTGGTGACTATAAAATGTTGCAGGTCCCATTTTTTTCATTTACCCACCAGACACGGATCACTAGGTAAAATAAAACAAATGAAAAAATAATGTGAAAGCACTGTCTTTAAAAAAAAGAATAGGCCTCTAAAAAAAAAGAAATTTAAAAAAAATCTAATTAGTGTGCTGTTGAAGAGCGAGTGGGGCGAGCAACAAGAAGTAGGAGGATAGGGTAAAAACATCTGTACATGAGGGAGAAGAACATAGTGTGGGGTGAAAAGCAAAGGAACGAAAAAGCAACACAGAGCGCAGGTGTTGCAGGGAGTTTGGCAGAGGAGAACACAAGAATGAGAGCTTGAAACAGAAGGGAGACAGCAATGCAGAGTGCATGGGAGTGCTTGGTGACAATAAACCTAACCTGTGGTAAGCAATGGGCTAGCTGTTAGTCCCTGTAAGTTCTTCAAAAGCCCACAATAGATATTTTGCAATTCTGCTTGAGCAGGCTGGTAGATTCAGCCTAAACGCTGCCAGTCTGTGTACATCGTCAGCATATAACGAGTCTTTTTCTCATTTATTGGGGACTCAGCGATATGGAAACCCTTGATGTTCGGGTGGGCCAGCAGCATACAAGCCATTGGTTCCAGTACCAAGGCAAATAGGAGGGGCGAGAAGGGGCAGTCCTGCCGGGTACCTCCGGAAAGCATGCTGTTAGCCCGTACCGCTGCCATGGGCGCAAGGTAAGGCAGTGTCACGCACCACAGGAATTAGGGACCAAAGCCAAACCTTCAAGGTATTTGTATTATAAAGGGTCAGTGGACAGCATCAAATGCCTTTTTGGCGTCAAAAGATGTGAACCAGTGGGGGTCAGAACGAGTTTGGACCTCTGCTAACTAATTATGGAGTCAATGAAGATTGAATCTAATGGAGTGCCTGGGCATGAAGCCATATAGATCCTTATGTATGAGTGGGGAGTGAACATTAAAAAGTCATGTGGCCAATATTGTTGCAAGTATCTTGGCCACGATTTTAAGTAATGAGATGGGTCGGTAAGACCTGCAGCTGGTAGCTTTGTGGCCCTAGGCAAGTCGGGAGGGAGTATGCCTTCTTCACGAGCCTGTAAGTACATGTTAAGGAAGTGAGGGGTCAGTAGCTTAGTGTATTTCTTAAAAAACTCTGTGGGGATGCCGTTTGGGCCCGACATTTTTCTCTAGTTCAGTTTGCCTATGGCAGCTTGTACTTCAGGAAGAGGAAATTCCTCCTTGAGTGCAGTGCGATCGTCTACTGATTGTTTTGCGATTGTGAATTCATTAAGGTGTTCCTCAATTTCAGACTGCGTCGCCAGAGGGCGATCCAAATATAGATTCTCATAGAAGGTTGGAAAAGAAACTACTATATTTTTGCCCCCCTTGTATATGCAAGTGTTTGCTCCCTCTAATTGGTGTACCCATCTGACCTCTGTTTCTCAGCGTTCCAGCCATGCCAGTAACTTACCCAGCGGCCGCCGGTGCATAATGCAAGGGGAGTGGCAGAGGGGGTGAGGGAGGGATGGAGATGAGGTAATTGAAAACAAAAATAAAAAGAACTTACCTCATCTCCATCCCTGCTTCCTTCTGCTGCCTCGCGCTCCTCTTCTTCTGGTGTCCCAGCATTCACTGGTGGAACACGAGCACAGGCTTCCCAGC
Organism: Pleurodeles waltl; assembly: GCF_031143425.1. NCBI lineage: Eukaryota > Metazoa > Chordata > Amphibia > Caudata > Salamandridae > Pleurodeles > Pleurodeles waltl. The sequence continues at coordinate 335,231,231 of NC_090443.1, forward strand.
AATCCTGGCACTGCTTTCATGCAAAACCTTGCATGAAATCAGCACCAGGAATGGTCTGAGCATCAGTGACAGCCGCTCAGACACAGCCCTGGGGTCTGTGCAGTTTCTCCAGCTAGGCTGTTAAACACAGCCGGGCTGGAGAAACCTAAGTGTGCATATGTGTTTGGCCAGCCTCAGACGGCAAAGGAAACACACATGCGCACTTAGGTGCACTCTCCTCTCCTCCCCCTCCCACGCCCCAGCCCCACCCCTCCCTGCACTGCTGGCTGTGCTAGAAGCAGAAAAATAAAACAATCTATTGTTTTAATTTTTTTGCTTCTGGCACACCCAGTGGGGCGACGCTCCTTCCCCATAGTAAGGCAGACACCCCTGAACTTACCTCCCCTGTTTCCGGTGTCATAAAGGCGAGCTTTGTGGCCAAGACCAGGAATCAAGCCTCATTGTGTACCAGCAGTTGGTATTCAGCTAGCAGAGCTTCTATATTCTTCAGTGCCAGGGAAGTTTGATTTGCACATGTCAGTCTCTGCTTCAGCATCTCAATTACTTTTGTTTCCTTCTTTTTCTTGCAGGCTATAATATTTTGGGCTCAGTCCCTTAGTACAGACTTATATGCCTCCCACAGCACCACCACTGATGTCACAGATTCTCCATTTTCTTTGAAATAAAGCACAGTGGCCATTCAGAGCTTGTGCCCACTTTCTCATCCCAAAGCTCCCATGCATTCAGTTTCCAACCTAACACCCCTCGGGGATCTCCTACTGGGGTAAATATGTAACCTAATCTCAAAAATACTTTATGCTTCCCAGAGTAGTAAGAGTATTTTCTGGTCAGAGGATGGTGGCGACCCCATAGGTCAGTTAGCCCCAGTGTGGCTGCAGATCGAGCCAGCAGCGTCTGCCTACATTGGACGACTGCAGCACTGGATCTATCAATATCAGGGGACATAGGGCCTCATTACAACAGTGGCGGTCAAAGACTGCCAGGGCTGTTTCGGCGATTGCACCGCCAACAGGCAGGTGGTACAATCTGGGGAATTATGACCGCGGCAGTAGCACCGTGGTCGCACCGCCGGGACCGGCGGTTTCCCGCCATGGTGGTCCTGGCGGTTTTAATCCGCCAGGGCAGTGCTGCTTGCAGCGCTGCCCAGGAGATTACGAGTCCCCTTCCCGCCAGCCTGTCCATGGCGGTAGAGACTGCCAAGGAAAGGCTGGCGGGAAGGGGAGTCGCGGGGCCCCTGGACTGCCCATGCACTTGGCATGGGCAGTGCAGGGGACCCCAGGCACAGCCCCACACTGCTTTTCACTGTCTGCACAGCAGACCCTGAAAAGTGCGATGGGTGCAGCTGCACCCGTCGCACGGCCGCAACACCGCCGGCTCCATTAGGAGGCGGCTCCCATGTTACGGCCGGCATCCCCGCTGGGCCGGCGGGGATGTCAAAATGGGGCCGGCGGAAGTGCGGCCGCATTTGCGGCCGCTCGGCGGTCAAACCTTGGCGGGCAGCCTTCGCCACCCGCCAAGGTTGTAGTGAGGGCCATAGTGTCATTGAAGTTCCTTACAAGGATATGGAATAACAAATCCATTTCCAGCAGGATTTCCACTCTCTCCAGTGTGTTTTGTTGAAGGCGAGGGCACAGACAAACTCACTAGTGTGATATCCTGTCTACCCCCTTAAAACCCTGTACTGCTGCATTTGTCCCTCCGGGATCTACCCATGATCTCTGGACCCGGAAGTGGGGAGACTTACAAATCAGAATCACCACCCCCCGGGAGCTTGAGGTGAAACGGACATGGGCCTGTGTAGTATATGCCCCACATGCCAAGAAGCAACACTGTGTGCCTCTCAGATGAGTCTCCTGGAGGAAAACAACATCTGGTTTGTCTCCTAATATAAGCTGCCACCAGACTTCTCTTTATCTTATTACCTAGTCTGTTAACATTCCATTTGAATGCCAAGCGACTAGCGGGTTTGATTCAAGCGTGTGCGTCATGTCACCGACTGGGCTTATGTGCGCCTTTTAGCCCAGCGATCTGATTTATTTAACAACTCAGCGATACCACCTGTGTTTGTTGTAAAACTAATAAAACAGAACCCCAACAGCTATAACTCAGTTAGGACTACCCAATTCACCTCATAAGCAGAAATAGATATGTCACAGGACCAGGCCCGAGAGGTTTTTAGCCCACCCTACCAACAGTCCCATCAACTTATTTATCAATGGTTTGTGATGAATCAAGAGGCGTTACTCACTATCCCTCACTGCTCAGGCCATGGGAGTGACCCTGCAGGAGAGGCGGGCTCTCCCCCACAGTTGCTCACCCTATTCACCACTTTCACAGCTTATTCAGGTTCCAAACACTCTTTCAATAAACATTTCACTCCTCCCTGAAACCTATAAGAAACAAAGCAAATAAAAGAAATCAGTATTGAAATGGGGGAAGGAAAAGGGAAGAAAACAGTGGCTAAAAAAGGTCATTGTTTGCATCAAGGTTGTGCTTTTGCAATTTCAGTATATGGACCCTCTCTTGAGTTGCCCCTGTGATCAGTTCTCAATAACCCCTACAAGCCCCTTTACCAAATAATAATTGCAGAATATTTGATCTGTTCAACATAGTTCGTCCCATGTATTCTGGATGTTCTCATCTGGCTCTCATCTGTGTTCCCCTCCTGGTAGCTGTTGGGGCGATCCCACTGCCTCATCCACCCGGTCGGTCCATATCTTCACCTATCCAGTCTCATTAACATCAGAGTCTGAGGATTTCTCTTGAATGGCCTCTTCTCTATCCAACCTGTCCATTGACCTGGTTCTCCCCTCTCCTGTCTTGGCCCATCGTTTGTGCTTCGAAGACTATATCTTGGGTCTGGCTACTGGGTCAGTTCCCCGTGTCAGCCCTCAAGTGGGTGTTTGTGTTGGGTGGGGAGGCAGTCTTTCCTCTACCCATCTCCAGGCTTCCTCCAGAGTTTCGAAGAAGTACGCTTTTTCCTGGAATATTACTTTCAGTTTGCCAGGAAAAAGTAACATATACTGGAGGTGCATTGATCTAAGTTTAGCTTTGACTGCATGGGAGGAGTGTCACAGTTTGACTCTTGCTCTAGACAAGACTGCTGTTTTAGGAATAACAGCACTTTTGCTTGTAGGTGACTAGGCCAATCCTACAACAAGTCGCAACTGTCAGCCCAACCCTCCCAGCTCACAAGCAGTACCTCACCAAAACCCAAACAGTAAAAGGTAATTTAGACATGGACTCAAAAATGTGATATCTCAGGGAGGTCATGGTTAAATGGAGATTACCCTTTTCTCACATGAGCAACATGTCTCAGTCACACACAGGCAATGAAGGAGATGCAGTGAAGTTTTGAATAAGTTTTATTAACAAGACTGCAATCTACTGTAAATTGTATGGGCTGAAATAATTAGGATAATGAGCAATGCAAGAAACAGAATGGTAAAAATGGGAGTCATGAATACAAAGACCCCCCACCAACTTGCAGAAACATGAGATGTGGAATAGATGTGAACTAGATCCTAATACCCTAGTATGATGAACAATCTCTAACCTAAAAAGAGCTAGGTGTGCCAATCTAATCTAAGTACCATGTCCATGAGAAGAGTTCTCAATCTTCGTTACCTTCGATTGAGGTCTCTAGAACAGACTCCGTTGGAACACGAAGACTGGGTCAGCATCAAGGCGACGTGTAGCATAGATAGCGTTGATGTAATCTGGTAGGAATCCCTCTGATTATCTTGTCTGTGTGAGATGTATTTATACAGATCTTGTAGGACCCATGATACAGGTATGTTCCCAAACAATAGATAAGAAGGCATGCTTGGGGCAGCACTTATATAAACAATTCCCTGAAAAGGTACATTATGTTACTGTCACACATAAGTGGGAAAGTACATGATGTAAATACCTATGTATCTCATTTATCTTTGACCCTGATAGTGACGCCTTTCACTGATAACGTGAAACTAAAACATCTTCCTAACAATAAACATTGCAGCCATCTTGGAAGAAATAATTAAAGAGCAAGTTAAGTAGGTTAAAAGTCACTAGGTGACGGGGACACAGGCCTGCAAGCCAAAGGCTAAGCTAAACTCCTGAGTCCCATTAAAACGAAATAGGAACCACTACAGGAGTGTCTCAGTTTTTTCACCTTCTGTGAATAGTCCAGGAACAACAGGACGATGGAGGAGTTATGTCTGAGTGCCCCTAATTGATGGACTTCTTTAAGCATCACATACCAATCATAAAAGTTTAAAAAGCGGGCAATAATCGCTTGCGGAGTAGCTCCTGGTGCTGGTCCGGGAGCCAATGCTCTGTGCCCACGTTTGATGACAAAGAACATGGAGAGGTTGCTGGTGGTGAAAGTATCTCAGCTCCACTGTTCCGGAAGGTGAGACATTGACACGCTCCACTACTTCCAGGAAGCCCACAAATCTAAGGTTGTTGCGCCTTGAACGATTTTCTGCATCATCGACTCTCCACAGTAGTTCTTTGGCGATTGCTTGGACTTCAGACAATTCTTTATCTCTAGTATGTGCGGCATCCTCTAGTTCTGTCGACAGCCCTCAGTGGCATCACCGCAGGCCAAGTACACCAAGCAGGCTCTCTCAGCTCCACCATCTTCGCCATGTGCTATTAATTCCCAGGCTGCAGATTGAAGCTATACTCACAGAAGGCACACATTGCTTGCAGGGGCTGCCATGTCCATCCGGTCCATCCACAGTGATCAGGAGTGCCCGCTCCTCGTCTTTCAGGACAGAGAATCCTCCGTGTAAGGCAGAAAGGTGCAGGACTTAGCAGTGGGGAGTCAGAGCTCCCTAAAGGCGCATCCTGACGGCCATCTTCCTGGGGTGGCGGGCACTGGCTTTCAGACACCTTGCATATGGAGTCTAGAGAAACCAGTGGGGCCTGGGTGACTGGTGAAGGCCCTCATTTGCACTACTGAAATGCCTGTCACTGACTGCCTGGTCTGACTGACTCAGTGGTGCTGGGAGTATTACTGGAACTGTGAGAGCGCCTGCCCAGTCCACCGTGTGCTGGATACCCGATTATGCGACACTCAATGGAGAGCCATGACCGGGTGCACCTACATTAGTGCCTACCTGTGGATCCAACTGCTCCTCCTTATTGAAACTTACCTCCTTGAACGTTGGGATGCTGCCCCTTCCATTTCCCTGTTTTTGCTCCTGTGGGTCACAGCTTCGCAGTTGCACCCCGGCTGTGTGGAGTGTTTGGCCATTCAGGCTTCGCAATGGGGAAGGACAGACCACAGAGGCAGGCACAAGGCCATACCAGTGCGCAATATACCAAGCCACATCAGATCATGCACAGGATTACCAGACAAGGGTGGCAGGGGACATTGAAGCAATCTTTGGAACGTCAGGAGGAGCTGTCACGTGCTGTCCTGCTGGAGGTTATTTAGGAGTCCAGGGAGGTGGTGGACGGTCAGATCGTGGGCATCTCCGTTGAGGTAAACCTTGTCCATGCCGACTTGTTGGAAGTTGCAGATAAAGTGGCACTGCAGAATTGAATATATCAACATTACAGACAGAAGTGCGCCAGACAACAAGTGACACAACTGACAGCTGTCACTGGTATCCTCTGGGATCGTGTGGAGGAGGCGAAGGGGAGATCGAGAAGGAACAACATATATCTGCTTGGTTTCCCTGAACGTGCGGAGGGGCAATTGATGCAGTGATTCCTAGAACAGTGGGTGAGGGCTGACTTGTGCTCTACAGGACTCTCTGACAACTTTGTTATTGAGTGTGCTCACAGAGTCCTGGCACAAGTCCCTCTCTGGGTGTCCCACCAAGAACGTTGATTACTCGTTTGCTGAATTATTGTGATAGATATGTCCTTCTTCGTGCAGCCAGGGAGTCAACGATGCCACAAATTGAGGGAAAGAGCATTGCAATATATCCTGACTATACCCAGAAAGTGCAGGAGCACCACAAATCATTCATGAAAGTTAAGAAATCACTCCATGCTATAGGGCTGCGGTACATGCTACTCTATTCTGCTAAATTACGAGTCATAGAGGCAGGAAAGTCGCACGTCTTTGAATGCCCAGAGGATGTATGGGCATGTCTGGACATAGCGGGTGCTTCTTAGGGGTGCCTGATAGACATGGTGGAGCCATTCCATGTAGGTGGAAAGTGACAGCAGGCCGGCGGCGAGCGTCCTCTTGAGGGAGGCTCTGGCCATGTGGTAATTCGAGATGATGGCACCATGGACCCTAAGACTATGGTGCAGCAGGGGGAGATGGAGCACCAAGAGGGTACCATCTCTGGGGAAGACGGGGAATCGGACAACTCAACGGACACTAGAGACATTGTTCATCTTTTTTGGGGGGAGGGGGTGAGTTGCCATTGTTATGTCTCTGGTCCTTTCTGGGACTGGGGTGCAGTCTGGGGTGTGGAATACATAGTGAATTAACATGTTACTATTATTTCCAAGGACTGATGATCTGTGATGATCTGGAGGGTTGAGAATGACTGCCAGTGTATCACGGACCATTGTACTGTATTATTATAAAAGTTTCTTTGAACGAGTCGAGAGGGGAGGACAGTGGAACCTGTCAATGATGCCTGGGGATCTTCTACGGTCTCTAAGTGAGACTGGGACTGACTTGGGTTGAGGCTTTTGAGGCAAACCCAATTTCACCTATGATTACTGCAGTGGGAAGGGGGGGGCTTTTCTGTTTTTGTCATGTGTGTGGGGGTGTCGAATTGTGGAGTGAGCGTAAGCAAGGGGAGAGATGGTGTACATCCTGATACATCCATTTCACTGGCCATGTGCATGATTCTTGTTTAATGCTACCTCTCCTGGGGCACTGGGAGGGAGGGGAATACTGTTTGGGGTTTTGTGGTGTTCACATTTGCTGTTACCTGCCACATTGATGTGTGTGAAGATGTGTAGTCAGAGCCCACAAGACTCGATGAGTATGGTTGTTCTGAACCAGTATAAGCTCCTCTCCTGCAATGTCCGAGGAATAAGGTCCTATAAGAAAAAATATAGAGCACTGTCACTCCCTAAGCGACCTGGTGTTAGCATTGCATGCCTCCAGGAAACCCACCTTTCTGATGCTGTGGCCCTGAAAATCACAATGAAATGTAGAGGGCAGGTGTGTTGTGGTAATTATTCCTCATTCTCACAGGGGGAGCTGACCTGGGTTGCCCCTGGTATACTCATTGCCCTGACTTACATGAAGGCAGATGTTGAGGGGCGGTATAAATTACTGCAGGGCATGTTGGATGGTGTGGATGTGGCCTGTGTGAATACTTATGGCCCCAATGTAGATAATGAGTCCTTTTACACCATGGTGAGAGATGTTGTGTCATGAATAGTGGATATTAGGTTGATGTGAGTGGGTGAATTCAACTGCGTACTGGATGGCGTCTTGATCATCACCATCCATGGACACACACTAATCCCATGATGACGTCCAGGCTTCAAGAGACTATGGAACAGCTGGGGTTGTGCGATGCCTAGAGGGAGTCACACCCGATGAAGCAAGAGTATGCTTGCTTCTCGCCTTACCACAGTACCTATAGTACAGGGGCGGCTCCTCCGCAATGGTGGAGAAGCTTTGCCCCAATGGCTAAAATCCAGCAGTAGAAAAATAAAACGAGAGTTGAATATCATTCTATTTTTCTGCTGCTGGCGCAGCCCACATGTGAAGGGAGGGGCTAGCTTGTTCTCGCAAGGTGGGTGGGGGAATAAGGAGAGCATGCACTAAGTGCACATCTGTGTTTGGACTGCCTAAGACGGCTGTCCAAACACACATGTGCACTTAGGTTTCTCCAGCCAGGCTGTGTTTTACAGCCAGGCTGGAGAAACTGCACAAGCCCCAGGGTTGTGTCTGAGTGTCAGTCCAAGCCGCTCAGACCAATCCTGATGCTTCTTTCATGCTAGCTTGAGCATGAAAGCAGCACCAGAATTGGTGGGGAGTCTTTTCTGGTGTCCCTGCAAATGCTGGGACACCAGAACAGGAAAGGAGGACGAGCAAGGCGTCAGGAGAGGATGGCGGTGGCGATGAACAGTAAGTCATTTTTTTTAAATTTATATACCCCCGTCGTCCCCCGCCCCTCCCCTTGATATTTGCAATAGCCGCCGCTGCTATAGTAGACTTGACCGTGTCTTGTTGCCTGCATATTTGTCCTCTGAAGTGTTGGAGGTGACGCATCTGTCCTGTTATCTTTCAGATCATGCTCCAGTAGCATGGCTATTGGAATGGGGTGACAGTATTAGGTGACCATGCACATCTCTGTAGGCAGAGATACGCTTGTGGGCACCTTGTCAGGCTACTTTAAAATTAATTGGGCCTCCACCCTAAAACATGCATTGAAATGGGAGGCATAAAAGCTGTTTTATAGGGGCGATGCATGGGATTATCCTGTGGGGGGCACTAGGTTTTTCTGGTGGAACTCCTCCAGAAGGAGGTAGTCTCAGCGGATCTACAGAGGCTCTCCCCGGATGATCTGGATGGTTTATGGGAGGAATTAGAACTTCATTGACAGGTTGCAGTGGTTAGAGACCGACTTGAGCAATATACTTTGAAACCTTACCGACAATTGCTATATATGGAGGGAGACACTTCTGGATGACTCCTGACATGGGTGCTCCATTGGGAGACTCTGTGCACCCTCATTTTACATCTAAGGACCACATAGGGGTGGGAAATGTACAGGCAAGGTGATATCATAGCAACACTTCGGGGCACCTGGAACAGGTCTACACCTGCCCAGGTCATCCTGACCTTAGACATATTACAGTTTTTTTTTACCAGCCCACCGCTACCCCGTTGGGGAGGGGTAGCAGCACAGGAGTTGGATGCAGACCTCATCTCATGGTCGAGGAGATCAGGGGCCCTCACATACCTTCTGGGGACAAGGCCCCGGGTAGGGATGGCTTCCCGGCTGAATTTTATCATGCCTTCGCACAGGATCTCATACAGAGATTGTTGAAGGTCTACATTGAGGCACGAGACACTGGTGTCCTGCCTCCTTCTATAAGGGAAGGCTACATCTCCATGGCACTGAAGCCTGTGGTGGATGCATCCAATTCAACAGTGTAGCACCTGCTTACAATGATTAATACAAATATGAAGGTAGTATGTAAGGTATTAGTCCTTAGACTGTGACTGGTGATCATACAACTGATACACCGAGCTCAGTGCGGTTTTATTCCTGGGCGTACTACAACCATGAATCTCTGCATGAAGTGGAGGGAAGGGGAGAGGAACTGGCATTGGTATCCATTGATATTGCCATGGCCTTTGACACAGTGGATTGGCATTACCCTTTGTCCATACTGGAAGCAATAGGATTTGGTGTACAGTTTCGAATTTGGGTGTGTCAATTATATACAGCACCAAGGGTAAGGGTCAATGGACTGTGTTCTGACTCGTAGGAGGGGGGCAGAGGAACGTGGCAAGGCTTTCCTCTCTCACCCTTACTTTGTGTGACAGCATTTGAGGCATTAGCAATCCAGATTCGACATAAGATGGTGGATTGGGGAATCTGAAGGGGGATGCGACCCATCTGGTCTCTCTATAAGCACACAATATGCTTTTTTATCTTAACGCTCAGCGAGAGTCCTTGCCTTTGCTTTTCCAGTACCTGGATACATTTGGAGAGCTCACAGGCCTTAGGATTAATGAGGACAAGTCATTGCTATTTCCACTGGGTGCGCTGGCAGATGGGGAACCTGATATTTTCCCAACTCTACCCCTACGATGGGAGACACACAGCCCGGCAGCGATGATGCGCAGTGTTGACAAAGTGGTGGCAGGGTTAGATGACTGGGTCCACTTTTGGAGCACCCCACCGTTGACTCTGATGGATAGAGTTGCTCTAGCAAAGATGCTCCTGTTGCATGTATGTATTGCAGCACTCCTTTAATACACTTCCTAGGGCAGTGTTTCGGGTATTGCATTCTATTCTTACATCGCTTTAATGGGCAGGTGTCAGGTGTCGAGTAGCGTGGGCCTGTCTATGCATGCCAACATTTGAGGGTGGCCTGGCAGTGCCAGACCTGGAAATGCATTACCTTGCATCCCAACTTCAGCTTGCCGCACATTGGTAGTCGGAAGGGGATAATTGGGAGAAAGGCTTTTGGCAGATGAGACGTGGATTCCCTCACTGAGCTGTTGTTCTCGGGAGGGAGGGCCGCGTCACCTCTAGCTTACCTCATTAAACAAACGGGATCTCTCTGGAAACGTGTAGTCAAAACAATACTGGAGAGAGCACCTTTCATCTAGGAGTTACAGATCTGGGACTTACCAACCTTTTATACCCTGGCGGCCACGGCCAACGTCTCTGTCTGGCCGGAAGGTGGCTGTGAGACCTTAGGGGACTTATACTCTGGAGATAACTTCATTACATTCGAAGCAGCTCAGGAGACCTTTGGGATAGGGCCTGGGCAATGTCTAACCTCAGCCAGTATTGTAGCCATAACCAGAGAAATATGGCCTATATTTTTAGCAGGCCCCACCTCCCAATGTCAATATTGTTACGAGGTATGTTGGAGTTGGGAGGCATTTGTCAACTAGTATCACACCTGTACAGAGCCTCGATTGCTGATAGGCCTCGTAGCCCATTTATGGCTAGGGTCGCTTGAGAGGAGGCACTAGGGGCACCTCTGGACAATGCCCCGTGGAGCAGGACCTGTACTATGGTCAAGACGGTTCTTCTAATGCAAGATTTAAGTTGGTCCATTTTAATGTCTTGCACCGGACGTATGTCACCCCTGTACTGTTGCATAGGATAGACTCTAACAGGACTAGCAGTTGTCTTAGATGTCAGGCACCAGTGACCTCATTCCTGCACCTTGCTTGGAACTGCTCCTTAAACAACTCCTTTTGGGAAAATGTGGTGAACCAGGTGACTGCCGCACTGGGGACTATTGTTGCAGTGAGCTCGACGGTTTGTCTGCTAGGAGACTTTAAAAAACGTAAAGGCAAAAAAATAGTTTACATTTCAGGACCTCTTACTACTACTGGCAAAGAGGAGCGTTACTATTACCTGGATGGTGCAAACTGGCCCTAGTGTGGAAGGATGGCTGCGAGACAAGAGTGAGTGTGCGACGGCAGACGAAGTGCTCCTCCAGAAACGCAGAAATGATGGTAAAGTAGAAGAAGGCCTGAAAGATTGGGGTGACTCACTGAATACGCTTTTGGGGTTGGGGGAGTCAGAGGACGGCTTCACTTAGGATGAGGACGCGGTACATACAGTTAATTATGATATTCACTGTACAATATCACGAGAAGAGAGTTCTGTGACATATTATTTAACTTCTCTCTTAATATTTGTGTGGCAATAGACCGACTATCGCTTCACCACCCATGCCGAACGTTGGGAAATGACCGAAGTTATGGACTATCGTTGTTCTACTACTGTACTTTAAATGTAACCAATAGAACATTTCTTCAATAGAAAAGATTTGAGCCAACTGACCAAGCAGAAACTCTAGTGGTGCAAACATGCCACTTCCTTCACATGTAAAGGGGTGAATGAACCACAGGTTTAAAGGAGTATTTAGCATTGTGAACCTGGAGCAACGCTAACGATGTATTCTAGGTTTGGTGTCAAGAGATGATTCAAAATCACGTACACGAGGTGACGAGTTTCAGCTTTGAAGTACTGAATTGCTTTATATTTCACATGTTTATATTTTGGACACAGGGTTAGCATGTTACTTGATCAGAATTTTTCTTGTTTATCAGTCAGCGGTCGATTTTTATTCCAACTCCCCAGTTTGCAAATTCAGCAGCTTAACAGGTAGACCTCATCTACTTTTTACTAGAGGCATGGTATGCAGGCGGTAAGGGTGAGCAAAGTTGCAAAACATTTCCTCCGCAAACTTTGTGAAGTGTTTTTTCAAAAGTTTGCAATGATTGTAGAATTTTATATACAATAGAAATATATTATGCACAAGAAGGATTTAGTGAAAAAATCTTTGCAAATACTCACCATAAGTAGGGATATGTTTTGTGCCACAGGTATATGCTCACAAAGGGACATATTTATACTTTTTGACGCAAAACTGTGAAGACGCAGTTTTGTGGCAAAAATATTACCGCAGGCTAACGCCATTTCTTTGCGCCATGCAGGCGTCAAATTTATACTTTGACGCACGGCGGCGCAAACCACAGGTTTGAGTCATTTTTTTTTACTCAAACCAATGCGTCACGTCGTAAAGGAAAATTACGCTAACACAGCGAAAATGACTGTGAGCCGGTTGACGACGTTGCAAACCGGACGCGCGCCGTTTTTTGACGCAATTGCGTCAAAAAGCGGCGCAAACACAGCAAAATGTGCTAAGGAGAGCCAAAATGGATCCCATATGCTTGCACGGACCCCAGGAAGATGACAACAGACCAGGAACCAACCAGGAAGACCCACACAAGGCCCAGGACAGGGAGAAGAAGAAAAGAAAGTGTCACTTCAGTGCAGAGGAGCAGGAAATTCTGGTTAAAGAGGTGACGAAACACCAGCACCAACTGTCTGTCACCTCAAAGTTGCCAATCAGTAGGAGAGAGGCAAAATGGCAAAATATTGTTGACAAGACTAACAGTGTGGCAGAAGTACGGAGAACAATCATCAAGTGCAAGAAATGCTGGCATGACTGCAAGCGCAGGACCAAGGAAAAGATGGCCAGGAACAGGAAGGCAGCACTGCAGACTGGAGGTGGGAGTCCAGCACCGCAGGAGGCCCTGGACCACATGGAGGAGATGGTCGCAGCCGTCATCCCTGAGGAGATCGTCACAGGGATACAAGGACAGGACAGCGCAGATTACCAGGAGTCAAGACACATTCAGGGTAAGTCGCATGGGAAATTAAAACGCACAAATGTTAACTGTAAGCAGGGGGGGTGGACATACCTTCTACACAATGCATGAAAGTCATGATATTCAGGGAGTGGCATGGGTAAATCGGCACGGCACGGGGGCATGGGCGGTACAGAGGAAACCTGAGGTCACAATACTACACTACACCAACAAACTTTGCATGGGGGTATGCTGCCATGCCAAGGATGTTGCAAAGGTAAAGCCAGGCCAGGAGAGCAGGGTACAACGTAAAATTGGCAGCCTGTCACACGTCAGCCAGTATTCTCCCTACATTAACTAGGGCCCAATTAACAACCTCTGGCCATATCTGCAACTGGAATGTAACATTGACAACAGTTGCCACTACCACCTCTGCTGTGTGTGCAGGTCAATTAGTTAATGGCAGTAACGTCCCCATGGATCAAACACCCAAATTAGAGGGTTCAGGATAACAACGTTATCAATCCCCTGAAATAAATACAAATGTTCCAATCCTGTCAAATGTGATTGTCCAAAGTTGCTACAAACATCAGCCATTGTCATAAACATTGGGAGGTACACAGCACTAATGCCATACACATGCTGCATATGTCAGAGTCCACCCTGTGCCTGGGTCACAATAGCTCCAATGACACCATGCAACATCCCAAATGTCATACTGCTCAGACAACAGCATTGTGGGGGAGGACACATGTAACTGGTTACAGAAATACACCTGCACAGTCAGAGGAGGAAATGCAACACTGCTAGGACAATCAGTGCAATCCAATATACCACACATTCTCCAATATCAGCAGTACACATTACCAATGCTGACATCCATATAGTGCCATAACAATGCTATACATAGTATATGCTAGATCTCAACAACATACAGGTGGATGTGAAAGATCAGAGACTTGGACAGTTCCAGATTGTTAAGTGTGGTGCTAGTGCCACCAGAACTCCCACAGCCAGTGAAAGGCCTCACCATGAGAATGGAAGTAGACGGAGGGTTGAGTAGGACAAGAAGATGGCAATTCACAATATGGCCTGAACCAACACCTAGAGGATGTGATGCTGACAAGTCCACAAACTGACTACAATACAGGTGACATGCAGGTGGGGCATAGGCCTGGGAGAATGCTAATATTAAAGACAGGAACAGTAAACATGAACCAAGATCACAATGTGAAAATAATCGGAAGGCAGGCATGTCACATTACAAATCCCACAACACAGACAGACTAATTGTACCATATCTCATTGCAGAGGACGATGGCTCTCCTGCGGATATGCCTGTCCAGGACTACCCTGATGACATGGATGACAAGCTAACAAACATCAGCCAGAAGACCCTCCAAGATGTCCTTGGAACCCTCCAGACCCCACCTTCAGTCACAAGGAGGAGCACAGAACTAGCAGCCATCACAGAGGACCCACCCACCACCCCAATTGTACGACCCGCCAGCTCCAACACAGCTGAGGACTCTGATGACCCTGGTTCCAGCTTTGAGCGAACTGTAGTTGGAGTACAGCGGGAGCTGGCCAAGGAGGTGCGGGTGGGGATGCAAAATTTGGCAGCCAGCCTAGAGGGGGTGCGTTCATGCATGATGTCAACTGAAGAACAGACAGCAGCTATGCAAGGGCGAACAACAATCTTGCAGGAACTTGAAAAAAGGTTGAAGGAAATCAGCACAGCTGTAATAGAGTTGACCCAACACCTACAACAACAATCCTGTCAACGCATGCACAAATGCAATATTAAACCCCTCAGGGCCGACCTGGCTGCCTACCACCGTGATGTGGCTGCTATTCTTAAGAACCATCATCTCCTCCTTGCTGCAGTACTGCCCTTAAGAGCCCAACAGTTGGCAGCTACTGGGTTGTCTTACTCCACGTCTTCAAACACTGAGGTGTGTGTTGCCCCTTCACAACCACCACCACCAAGGTCAAAGGAGACAACACACACATCAGAAGATGAAGACATGGAACAGATCACCTTCACCCATAAGAGTACCCGGTAGCACTATTCCCTGCCACATGGCCACCTATTACCATGGTCCTGTGCTTTGTAACATGCCAGTCTTGCAACAACTGTACTCAAACACTGTTCTTCAACCCACTGTTTATCTTGTCACCCTGCCCTGTGATTGTCTCTCACTACCTCATTGGCAAATCCTGTCCCTCTGCACTGTCTGACACTTCACCCCAGCATGTCCAATGACATGTCCTTTTGCACTTGTATTGTATTGTATTGTAATCGTATTTATATAGCGCTTACTACCCCTGACGAGGCGTCGAAGCGCTTTTCGGTGAGTAGCACGCTACTCTGGAACCCAACAAGAATTAGTGATGGATTAGTATTGGGAAATAATGAGTACAGTTTTAGTATTATTACGAGATAACTTGAGCCGCGGATATGAGAGTTTGTTAGTTAGATTGACTGGAGTAATGGAGGGGTGGAGGAGGAAAGAAATCCAGAAGTGTTAATTGGGAGTATATCCTTAATTTACTCAACCCAAAGGCTTGGGATGAGTAAAGGGGAGTGGAGGAGGGAAAAGTATGTGGAAGGGTTAGGGAGAGCATAGTAGCAGGGTGAGATAAATGCGGGAGAATTTAGTAGGGTTGTGTGGGAGGTCACTGTAGTAGAGTGAGGTTTGGTGAGTTAGATGTGGAAGCGGAGGGAAGAGCTTAGGCAGAGTTATTTAGGAGATGAAAGTAGTAGAAAGGATTTCGGATGAGTCAAAGTGAGAATGGACGATAGTTTGATAGAGACATGACATATGATGATGGGTAGCTAAGTGTGATAAGATGAGAGCAGGAATTCATAGATATCTAGTATAAACAACCCACCCAGGAGCCATGCAATGACCCACGAACATGCCAAGTACAGAAACAACATATACACATACATACATACATACATATATACATACACACACACCTGAATACACACGCATATGCACATACAATACATAATTAGAAGCATGGGTAAAATATACTTAGTCAAACAGGTTTAAAGAGTGTGTGTGTATTTTATTGTTATGACATAGTAGCGATACATATTTTCTAAAGAAACTATAAATACCTAGAAATATACACATTATCTGAAATAAATATTTATCAACATAGGCATATGAAGTTCATAGTTGTTTGAATATGGTGGTTATGAAGGAAAGAGCCAACTCTTGAGTAGTTTTCTGAAGACAAGAAAGTTATCTGTGGCTCTTATAGTTGGGGGTAATGAATTCCATAGTTTGGCTGCTTGAACGGAGAAGGATGTACCACCTACAGTCTTTTTCTTGTATGGTGGTGTTCTAAGGCGGGGTGCCAATCTTGAGCGGAAGTTTCTTTGTTGGATGTAGTTGGTAATTTTGTTTCTGATAAAAAGCGGTCCTGTTCCATGTACAGCTTTGTGGGTGATACAAAGCAGCTTAAAAGTGCATCTTCTGGCAACGGGTAACCAGTGTAGTGCTCTCAAGGCAGGGGAGATGTGGGCTTGCGGCTTTACATGTAATAGTAGCCTGGCTGCGGAATTCTGGATACGTTGTAGTTTTTTCATAACAGATAGAGATGATCCATGGTAGAGGCCATTGGCATAATCCAGTTTGGATAGTACAAGCGAGATAGTAGCTTGCACCTTGTGTGGAAATCCGAGGTGGGGGAAAATGCGTCGTAAAGTCTTCAAGGTGATGAAGCTTGTTCGTGCTAATTTGTCCACTTGGGCATTCATAGTTAACCTGGAATCCATGGTGATTCCTAGGTTTTTAACTGCCTTGAATATTTGATGAGGTGGTCCGAGATCGTCAGGCCAGACGCACAGAGGGTCATAATTTTTCCAGTCACCACATATGAGTATTTCTGTTTTGGAGGTATTTAGTTTGAGATGGCTCCAGGTCATCCACTGATCAACAGCTCTGAGGCAACTGAAGATTTCTGAGTTTTCAATTTTTGGGGCATTCTAATTTAAGTATTATTTGAGTGTCATCTGCATAGTTGTAGCATGTGAGATGGAAATCATTGATCAGTTCTGGTAAAGATATCATGTAGATGTTGAAAAGCAAAGGTGAGATGATTGACCCTTGGGGACCCCTGCTTTTGTGAGGTAGGGTTCGGACGAGAAGGGGGGCGAGTGGATGATATTAGATCTTTTTTGAAGATAGGAAGTAATCCAGTCGAGTGCAATCCCTTGTATGCCGGCTTTGTGGAGTCTTTGAGTTAGGGTGTCATGGTCAACCGTATCAAAGGCAGCCGAGAGGTCCAAGAGAAGTAGTGCAGCAACTCCATTTCGGTCGACTGTGTTTTTAAGATCATCCCAGATTGCTATGAGTGCCGATTCAGTGCTTCTTCCTGGGCGGAATCCAGTTTGGAAGTCTGAAAGTATAGAACTGTCTTCAATGAATTGTGACATCTGAGCGAATGCTGCTCTTTCTATCAATTTGCCCAGGAAAGGTCCATTTGTGATTGGTCTGTAGTTGTTGGGGTCTTGCGGGTCTAGGTTTGTTTTCTTTAATAAAGGTTGTATGTATGCCTTTTTCAGGTCTACAGGAAAAGTTCCTGAAGTTAAAGAGTTGTTGATGATTCTTCTTACAGGTGTGGCAGCAGAAGTAGATAGAAGAATGTTCTTGAAGATTTGTGGTGGGCAAGGGTCAGAAGGGCAACCAGAAGGTCTGCTTGCTTTGACCAAATCCATAAATTCATCCTGGGATATTTGTTTGAAGGACTGTAGAGGTTGGGTTGCTTTATTCTTAGAGGATATTTTAGGAAAGGGGTTGGTGCTGATGGTTTTCTTCTGTTTTAAATAGGAGTCCAATGTGTCTGCCTTGGTTGTGAAGTGAGTTTCCAATTTGTTTGTGAAATCTTGAGTAGTGGGATGACTTCCTTCCATGCATGTAGGTTTTCGAAATTCATTGAGAATTTTATAAAGTTCCTTGGTTGTAGATTGATCATTTTGAATTCTGTCTGAGTAGTATCTTTTTTTAGCTTTTTTGATTGATGATTTGTATATCCTGTTAAGTTTGTGTAGCTGCAGTTTGTCTTGACTGTTGTTTGTTTTGAGCCAGGTGTGTAGGTTCACAATGGAAGATGTCACACTAATGGACTCACAATCATGGACAATGCACATATAGCCCTACAGCACTTTTAAATACTTGGAACTTACACAACAACTTTGTCTCTGTTTAATGTGACACATCAACCGTGATGGACATCAGTGATGTTTACCTCAGGTCAATGATTATTGATTGTCAATACACCTGACCTGAACTAATCTTGTCTGATTACTATGCCCAGTGGTCTGGATTGTACCATCATCTGCCCTTCCTAGGGGTTATTTCAGAGGAAAATAGAAACTATACACCATAATTCTGTGTTGGACAGAATAACGCTTCCTCAAGGGATGTCTAAGCCAGAAAATAGTGCCTTCAATTTTTTCTGAAAGTCAAAACTTACGTATGTGACATTTGCCCCAATTTTTAGCTAACAAACACCATACAGCATGAATGGATGTGTATGAGTTTCCATAGAAATAAGTCACCGGGCTGAACATAGTAACAAATGATAGGTGTGAGTTTTGTATACCATACTACATGAGAGCATACTACCACTCACCTTATAAGGATTCGCTTGGACATCAGGCTGCAGGCAGACTTAACACAGTGTCTTCAATACCAAATCTGGTAGCAAAGAATGTAACATGGAAAACATAATAATAACCACACTTTGGGATCCATAGTAATCGTGAGTGGTGGGTGCAATGGATGGCCGAATCTTAGCTAAGTAGCTTTGGTGTAGCTGCCAATGTAACAGTTCAGTTGGGATATGGTTGCAGCATGGGACACAAAAGCTAATACAAAAGAGACACTGTTCACTCATGCCAAGGCCCTGATCTACAAGCATTTTACACATACTGTAAAGGGTTACCTAGATATTTATTAAACAGTAAAAACAGAAGCTAAAACCATGGGAAACACCTACCCAACCTAAACTACTCCAACTACACATTACCCACAACTGTCCCTAACTAACCTAAGCTAAATTTACTGATCACATTTAATGAAACAATCTAAACATCAACCCCCCAACTCCCTTATAAGACGGGACACATGGAGGACACATATACTAACCTAAACACATACTATCTTATGCTAAACACATATATAAATATATATTTTTTATTTTTATTTTATATATATATATACTTTTTTTTTTTTAAACCCCAACATCGTCCCCCACCCACACACATAATAAAAAACAGTTTTAAAAAGTATGATACAACCACCCCCCACCCACTACTACTAACTAAACTATAGCCTATGCTAACCTAACACCAAGCCCCCTAAACCCACTAATTTAAAGAACCAGGAAAGAGGAGGGAGGGGAGGGAATCATGGCTGAGTATAAGGTCTACAAGTTGGCCCTCCGCAGGGTCTTTTTGATGGCACGCACCCTCCGATTCACTTGTGCCACCCCCTGCTGCAGCCTGGTCATTTTACGCAACACACGGTCCAAGTTACGTTGCATCTGGTGAAAAGCTGCAGGGTCTATGTCTGTAGCAGGGGTGGTCTGGGTGCCAGTGGAGCAAGTATGGGCCCTTGTCGGTGCCATGTCTGTAGGAGGAGGTGCAGGTGGTGCTTTGACCGGTCCTGGAGCTGTGGATGTTGATGGTCCAGCAAAGGTCCCTGCTAATGTTGGTGCCACCTGGGTGGTAGTGGTGGTGCTGGTGGTGGTGGCTGTGGTGGACACGGAAGAGCCCCCTTGGGCAAATGCCCTCCACACTCCGGAGGCTCTTTCATGGCGATAACGCCTTGCCATGTTGCGGAACCCAGACTCCACATCCAGAATGTGGCGGTAACGCATTGCCCTGTGCTGGAACTCTCGAATCTGGATGGGAGTCATATTGGCAGCTGTTAAGACAAATAGAAAACCAAACATTAGGTACTTCATTGTGTGAAATGGCTCAAGAAGTAAATCAGACAATACATCTAATGTACCTGAAACAGCCCATATCATCATACAGATCACTGATTGTCCCTGAGGCAGTACATGCCAAGCCAGCCTACACATGTCCTATCATCAAACAGCACTTCAACTGGATTGACTTTGGCATCATTGTTCAGCCATTTGTCAGGTAAAAATCATGCTGCAAATCCCCCACCACTGACAGGCCAACAAATTACTATGTTCTTGATGACAATCTAGGGCCACAAGATCTGCGAGTTGTCAATGGAATTGCCAGCACAGAATGCAGTTGCTAATCATGAGTGGGTATCCTAGGTTTGAACAAGTGATTTACAGATTGATATGTCTGTGTACTAAACTTGGTTCATCAGTTCTAGGTACACTATTCACAACCCTACGCCTGTGCCTGAGGGGGGGGGTGGGGGGGGGCGGACAAGCAACAAATAATTTCAAACAACAAGGACACCCAGGATGCTTTGGAAAGCTGTACATGGGTTTGGCCAGCACACTACAGGTAAGGAGGAAGTCCAACTAGGATACACCCAAACCTTGGACAATCCCATCAACACTTATCTTTGGAAATGCAGACCATTGTCAACATCATTTCCTACCAGTAACCCATGACTTACAACAAACAGATAGATGCAAGCACACCTCTGGCCATGAGCTGCATGCACACCTAGACCATTGTACTCAAGTGCCTCATACTCGTAGCACAACATGTGGAGCTACATGCTGCTAGGAAGTTAAACACACAGTCAAACATGTTCATTAGTGAATAGGGAAGCTGAAGTCTGTGGGTAAGACTTTGGCATCCCTATTCTGGGAGAATCAGGGTCTGACTGGCTGACTAAGTCACTAATATGGTCCACTGCTAAATTTTCTGATTTCATGTTTTATCCACATAACTCATCCCTATTTACATTGCCGTGCCTACAGGAGTGACCTACAATCCCAAATTATGACAATACGATAAGGATTGGCCAACTCAAACATGGGGAAAAAATGATACTCCACTCAAGGAACAAAAACGACCATTGACCAGCGCATCACACCTTGCTATGTGTCCAACACACAGGAGTCAATCACACATCATCAGCAAGCACAACACAGAACAGAAATATCAACACTTCCTGGAGATGTCTGGGTCTGCAAATCGAGCCACCTCTCCGATATTGTAGGGTGCAGGTCCACCTGCAAGGCATGGAAGGGAGAAATGTGCTCAATGTCTGTGCACTGTACAACACTTCCAAATACAAATACTATGGCGGTGATTCTAACCGCGGCGGGCGGCGGTCGCCGCCAAATGACCGCACCGCGGTCACAAGACCGCGGCGGCCATTCTGGCTTTCCCGCTGTGCTGGCGGGCG
Source organism: Pleurodeles waltl (assembly GCF_031143425.1). NCBI lineage: Eukaryota > Metazoa > Chordata > Amphibia > Caudata > Salamandridae > Pleurodeles > Pleurodeles waltl. The sequence goes on from NC_090443.1 coordinate 335,252,378, forward strand.
ACCGCCAAAAGGCCGCCCGCCAGCACAGCGGGAAAGACCCAGCAACGATGAAGCCGGCTCCGAATGGAGCCGGCGGAGTTGCTGGAGTGCGACGGGTGCAGTAGCACCCGTCGCGAATTTCAGTGTCTGCTAGGCAGACACTGAAATTCTTTTTGGGGCCCTCTTACGGGGGCCCCGCGGCACCCCCTACCGCCATCCTGTTCCTGGCGGGAGACCCGCCAGGAACAGGATGGCGGTAGGGGGAGTCAGAATCCCCATGGCGGCGGAGCGCGCTCCGCCGCCATGGAGGATTCTGTAGGGCAGCGGAAAACCGGCGGGAGACCGCCGGTTTTCCTAGTCTGACCGCGGCCAAACCGGCGCGGTCAGAATGCCCTGCGGGGCACCGCCGGTCTGTCGGCGGTGCTCCCGCCGACCCTGGCCCCGGCGGTCTGAGACCGCCGGGGTCAGAATGACCCCCTATATGTAATATTAACTCAGAAAGTCAAGCCTCTCAGACATGATAATACTGCATCCTACATACCACTACAAACATGTAGAGACCCAGGGACTCCAGTGAGTGAGACACACATATCTGCACACATGCAGTGGCCCTAACAATCATGTGGTGGCAAACATGCTCCTTCATTAGTTAGCAGACTAATTAATGGAGTGTGTTCCTCTCATCATGTGTATCCATGAAAGACATGCAAAGCCACTTTCAGTGAGGACTGCAATACCAGTCACCCAGACATTGTGACTAAGACCAATTTAAGACACACAGGTACAATGTACAGAGGGCCAGGGACAGTTGTTAGCCCTCAATTTATATCATTTTCTTCATTTGATGTGCCACAGCTATGGTAAGTTGCAACAACCATAGAGATATGAACCCGTGTGCATACCTTTTGCCATCCATCCCTAATTTAAATGTGGCACTACAAAGTCCAAATATCAGTCTAAGATGTTACCTGAAGTTAGCTATAACTTGTTACGGATGTGTCAGAATCCAGTTCAGACATGTATCCGAAAAACTTGAGGGACACATTATTTCTTGAAAATATCTGGATTTCAAACATATGTTTCCTGATGCACTCACGGACCATGCATGAAACAAATGTTAGAGCCACACTGGCATCATCAATTGATGTGAAGCCAGCACTCATTTACAGGCTCCTGTTGTGTTTTGAAAGTTAGTCTAGCTGTTGCGTCAACAAATGACGGTAATGTGTAGGAAATATTGTATACCTCACAGGCAACTGTGGCCCATATTTATACTTTTTTGCTCCGCATTTGTGCTGCTTTTTGACACAAAGGCGGCGCTCTTGCTTCAAAACATGTCGCAATTGCGGTGCTAACAAAGTAGAAATATGGCCCTATATGTTTAACTAGCATTCCACATGTTCAAAAACATTGCCTGCAGCATATGAACACATCAGCTACTGTCACTACAGAGCATTTAAAGGTGCACATTACTCTGATTTGTACTCACCAACAGGGCCACCAATCACAATCCCCAGGTGGTCCAGCAGGTCTTGCTCCCTGGCAACAAGGTCAGCCCAGCGGTGCTTCAGCTGGTGGTCATTGCGGTGTGTGTTGTAGATTCTCTGGAGATGGTACAACACTTTTGCCCACCGGAGCCTCCTTGCCTCTGTGTGATAGCCTTGTATCACACGACCACCTGCCTCTATCATTAAGGGTAGGAAGTGGCACACCAGCCAAATAAACCCACCCAGCTCCTCCTCTCCCATCCTGCCAAGATGAGGCCTACCCAACATGCTTGCACCAAAAAAAAGGGACTAAAGGGGTACAGAGGAGAATAGAGTGAAAGTAGGACAGGGAAATGCAAAATAACTAAGAACACAGCCTAACTATACCCAAACTACCACTACCCTCAACAGACTCCCAACACAACAAAGACAAATGTTGACACCACAAATGACCAAAAAAAACAGTAAGACAGGATACCACAGACAGTTATGAAACACAAAAAGACAATTTAAAGACCACACTGGAGACAAATTCACAAAATGCACAGAGAGACAAGTCAAAACACAGCCACACAGTCAGGAAATATCACAGACTGCAAAGTGAAAGTGAAAGTACACCCACTGTACCAATTCTGTAAACAGGATGTCCTATTACATCACTTCCTGCCTTAAATGCGGTGTGTTTTTATTGTTATGCATCAAAATAATATGACGCTTACAGTCTGTGCGCCTTTTTTTCTTTTTACGCACATGCTTAGAAATAACCCTGCATCCATATTTTGAAATATGTTTCATACTTAACCAATTTCAGGGGGTACCGTGTGGGAATTACCGCTCAGGGCCAATGGATGTTTCATGGCAATGTGCGTCATATTTCGACGCATATGCATCATCTTTTGATGCATGTGCGTCTTTTATGACACGTATGCATCAAAATATCTGTTTTAACTGGGTTTGGGTAATTTCTCATTTGTAATAGTACATGACAGTTGTGACAATACAGAGATAGGCTGATTGCACCCACATTGGGCATTACGGTGTATGGGCACATGTGACAGATCATACTACTGCGGACCATGGTCCTCTTCTTGTTGTACCGGATTTGCACTCTTCACTGACGCAATAGATGGCCAAACGTGTGGGATAAAATTAGGTATTACCCAGTTTGGGCATGTTTTGTGTCAAGAGAGGATAGCAAGGAGACCCAACTCAATACAGTAACTCAATGCCTATGGGTCAATGTGTGTGATTTGGCTACCACTATTGTTGTTGTCCCACTGTGTGACCATCACAAGATGCATTTTTGCAAATCTGCTTGTATGCATGTGGAGTCAATGTGTCCAACCCTCCGATGCTATTCAGTGTGGAAATGAGAGAGGCCATGTGTTAGTCATACACGTAGCAACAACTGCTGTGTGCACTTCCTAGGTTTTTTGGAACATAAGCACCACCAATGACAAAGCATGCACAGGGTAGATAGCAGACGGTTGTTCATGGCAATGTTCCAAAACGTAGTCATCACATGTCCTGGAATGTTGGATACTACTTCCTAGGCACTTGTTTGTTTACCCACCATGAGTCAGGCATGGGATAATGCTGTGTAGGTACCGTGTTTGTGACACCGAGTCCCAAATTTAATCCACAATTGTAATGTTACGCCACATTTGGAGTCATATAAATGTGCCATGTCTCTCCTGTAGCAGTGGAGGACCAGCTGACCAAGCAGCACATGTTCACATATTTCCAGTGGTAAAATGCAAAGAGGTGTCTGGTTCACGTGTGTGGGCCAATGTTTAGCCTGCATCATTATTGGGGTCTATGTTGTCACAGTTACGTGCAGGTCTAGTCATGAGTCTGTGGAGCCATTTCCTGTATCTACAAAGTATCCTTTGCAGATCAATAGAAGGAAAGCCAATGAGGAATTGATAACACACCTGGGGATAGTCCAGCTCTGTCACTGCAGATGTGTTATGAGATTGGCAACAGGGCAACCTTGGTGTGCTGACAAAGATTATTTTTATTTTTTTAATTTATTTATTTATGAATTTATATGAACAACATACAACATACAAACGAAAGCACCTCTTCTGCCCACACAGCAGTAAATCAAGGCAGTTACCGCTACATTGGATCACCGGATCTCCAGAGCACCAGCCATATTACATGTCTCTAAAGGTTCTCGAGCTTCAAACAGATGGAGTCCGATAACAATACCAAATGTCCATGTACATGCAGCCTACCACCGAACAGTCTCAGCAGGCCGTCGAGTCCAAGGGCAGGCCTCTAAACACATGTGGCAGAGAGGAAGAAACAAAAAACCCAAAAGAAAGAAGGAAAGAAAAGGCCGGGAGGAGCAATCAAAACTCTCAGCAATCATCACATGCCACTGCAGTCCATAGAAGCGAGGACAGCACTCAATATGTCAGGATACACTCCAACAGAACAGACTCGTCAGACAGAAGCAGATTCAAGATAGGATTGAAGGGGAGCCCAGATATCCCGTGGCCTGGAGCCAACCGGTGTCAGCTCCCAATAATTTGTTAATTGCTCCTGGCAGAACGCAGCATCCCGCAGCCAATCTGAGACTTGAGGAGACCGGGCCCGGCCCCAACAAATTGCCAACCTGCGCTTAGCCAACAGCAACATCATGCCAACCAAGCGTCGCACTGTAGTCTGTACTCCGCTCACCCCACCCAGCAGCGCCATCAAGGGAGACGGAGAAATTTCCAGCCCAATCATCTCAGAAAGCACACAAAAACCCTCCCTCCAAAAGGCATACACTTCCAGACAATTCCACGCCAAGTGTATAAGGTCAGCGGCAGGGGCCTGGCATCTTACAGAGGTATCATCCACTCGCAGCCCCATAACGCATAAACTTTGAGGAGTATAATATAAACGGTACAGAAACTTAAAGTGTACAAGGCGCAGCTTGTAGTTGGGTGACAACTCCTTCATATGCGCACAGCACACCCTCCAAACATCGTCTGCAATTTCCTCCCCCACGTCTTCCTCCCACTTCATCCTTGCAGGCAGCCCTGTCCCCCCCGCTCCTGCACACAACCATACAGCTTCGTGATAAGCATCCTCAGCGACTGCGAACTCCACAGCACCTCCAGTGCGCGGCAAGTCGTCGGAGTCGCAGGCAGGCTGGGGTAACGAGCACGCAGCATAGCACATATCCGGAACACATAAAAACGGTGAAGCGCATTGGCAGGTCTATCCCCCAGGAGCTCCCACGGGGACATCAATCTACCATCAACAAACCAATCGTCGAGGGATATCAAATCGAAGGCCCTAGGGAAATTCCGCAGCTGCGAGTCCTGAAACATCACCTCGTCTCCGGCAGCCGCCACATGCATAGACGGTGCAAACGGCACATTCGTCCCAGAGCGCTTCAGCAAGATCGACCAGGCCCGGACCGTAGAGGCCACCGTATCTATACCACAAGGCCGAGCCCTGGCCAGATTGCCCAACACTCGTTCAAGGCCGTCCGGCCACACCGCATCACTCTCAGGAGCCAGGTGTGGCAAATAACGAATCGGTCAGATGCAATAATACGCAAACAGGGCCTGCGCACAGTGATAATAAAGCTCCAAATCAGGGGCCGCAAGTTCTCCTAACTCAAATGGTAACACTAATGTTCTCCAAGCTATGCGGGCTGATCCCCCACCCATACCAGTCGAATCAGTGCGGAACGGAGTCGCTGCATAAAACCAGCCATAAGCACCAGCGGGAGATTAATAAACAAGTACAGAAATTTAGGCAATACAAGCATCTTGGCCACCGCAATCTGCCCGGTCAGAGACAAGGGCAAAGAGCGCCATGCTGCAATTCTATCCTCTAACCAAGTCATAGCTTTACCATAATTGGCAAGCCAGAGCGTCTCAACATCGCAGCTCAACCAAAGTCCTAAATATTTAACAGGCCTATCCGCCCATATAATAGGGTACCGGGACCGGCATACTGCTGTTCCAGACGAGAGAGGCAGCACGACAGACTTAGACCAATTTATCGCCACCCCAGAGATACCCCCAAACCTGACAATCTCATCTAATAACACGTCCAAGTTGCGCGCAAGATCACATACATACAGCGCAACTACCTCAGCATACATGGATATCAGAATCGATCTCTGACGAAACGGCAACCCCCGCACTCCATGGAGCTGTCGCAAATAGGCCGCCAGCGGCTCCATCGCAATCGCAAAAAGCAACGGCGACAGTGGACAATCATGCCTGGTTCTGCGCGCCACTGCAAAGGGCTCCGACACACACCCATTCACGCGTAAGCGAGCCACTGGCCGGGAGTATAGCAAACGTATCCAGTTCACAAAGCGCCTGCTCATTCCCACTCTCTCAAGAAGCGCGAACAGATATTGCCACAGCAATGAATCAAACGCCTTAGTAGCATCTAGGAACACTGCCACAGCCACATCGTCGACAGCGACTGAACCAGCAATGGCAAAGAACGTGCGCAGATTATACGCTGTAGACCGTCCCGGAATAAACCCTGACTGATCCGGCAGCACCAATTTCGCCATGAGCGGCTGCAACCGTGCCGCAATCATTTTAGCCAATATTTTGTTGTCGATGTTAAGCATCGAGAGAGGGCGGTACAAATCGCAACTAACTGCAGCCTTTCCAGGCTTAAGGACTGTAACAATAAGCGCCTCGCGCAGGGAAGCCGGAAGGACTCGTTTCTGTAGAGCTTCATCATACACCTCTAGCAAATAGGGCTCCAAAATGTCAGCATATTCTTTATAAAACGCTGGGGTCAGCCCATCCAAACCAGGGGCCTTATCTCTCGGAAGGCTTCGAATCGCTGCTTTCACCTCTTCTTCAGTAAAAGGAGCATCAAAATATTCCCTATGCGCTCTGTCAAACCAGAGGAGACTAATTTCAGAAAAATATCCCTGAATCACCTCCTCAGGCACCGCAGAAGGAGCAGAGTAAAGATCCTGAAAAAATGTAGTGAAAACCCTCAGAACTTCAGTCGTACCCGTTACTCGCTCCCCACCCAGATCTTCCATTTCAGTCACGTAACTACTAGCCCACGGCCTGCGGAGCAAATGCGCTAAGGTGCGTCCAGCTCTGTTACCCTCTCCGTAACGCCTAGCCCGTGGAAATTTCCCTAAAAAATGTAATTCTCTCAGAGACGCGTCTTCATGTGCGGAGACTGCAGCCCTCAAGGCCGCCAATGTATCACCGGACCAGTCCAGCACTAGCTGAGCCTCCAGGTCTGCTATCCGAGCCTCCAGCTCAGCCAACTCACGGCGCAGCGCACGCAACACCCCGTGTTGCTTTGAAATACATATCCCTTGTACAACCACCTTAAAGGCCTCCCACAGCATACCAGCAGATTCCACCATACCCGCATTCTGTTCAAAATATAGACCAATATCGCTGCGCAACTCCTCACGGAACAGCTCATCTCTAAGTGCCCCGAGCGGCAGCCTCCATATATAAGTCTGAGCAGGCCCACCAGGTACCTCTAGCTCTACTCGCACCGGGGAGTGATCGGACAGCGTGTGAGCCAAATGATCAGCCGATCGGGTCCATAAAGACACATCGCGTGAGCCTATCCAGCGGTCAAGGCGAGACCAACTATTATGCACATAATTAACACAGGTACCTTCCCGAACCGCAGGGTGCCTCATCCGCCATAGGTCCACCAACGACGCATCCTCCATAATCGCAGACAAAACACGAGCGGCAGCAGCACGCTGCACCCGGGCCGCACTTTCTCTATCCAGAATGGGGTCAAGAGTCACATTGTAGTCCCCTCCCCAAAGCACAGTTCCCCCCCCCAGAGACTCAGTCAATCGCCAGACCTCACAAAAAAACTCAGGATCATCCAAATTAGGTCCGTACACCGTCACAAGGCGACACGGCCTGTCCAATAACACTCCGCTGAGCAGAACATACCGCCCCAAAGAATCAACAATTACCCTACGAGTACGCCACTGTAATCCCTTGCGTATCAAAATCGTTACGCCTCTAGCATAGCGCGAATATACAGAGCCATGACATTCCCCAATCCATCCCGCCTTTAAGTAATGCAGAGTATTCTCCACTAGGTGTGTCTCCTGTAATATGCATATACCTATATTCTGCCTCTTGACATACGCCGACATAAGACGCACTTTCCGTCTGTCATTCAAGCCTCACACATTCCATGTTAAACAGCGAATCAGAGCCGCTCCCACCGGTGTCATCCCCGCCCCCCAGCAGACCTACAGCACAGTACTGTCATTCCTCCATCCCGGCCAACCCCTCGCAACCATAAAACACAGTGAGGAAAACATAAAGGAACATAGTACAACAGCTCCAAAATCCCTCCCAACCCCCACCCACACAGACCCCCCAATCGGGTCAAATCCAAAGCCCTCCCACCAGAAAACACAGTTACCCAAATATGCAAAGAAGAGGGACTCATCCAGAGGGCGGAGAGCTAACCACCCAACCCGTCCAGTAACAGGACAGGGAAGGGCAGGCAAGGGGCCCAGCAAAAAGGAGTGTCTTCAGGATGAGAGGCACAAAAAAGGCCCACAGCCAAATGCAGCGGCGCATCCTCTGCCAGATGATGTCTATGCCAGTCAGTCATTATCACTCAGCGACTCCCGCTCTGCAACACGATCATCCGCAGGCGCCGCCTCAGACTTCCGAGGAAGAGACCTGGCATATCTCGCTGCCAGCTTCGGATCCGTAAAAAATGTAAGAGTCCCGTCATGTTGCACCTTTAGCTTCGCCGGGTATATGAGAGAGAACCTAGCAGCCATTTGGTCTAGAGAGCGCTTCACCGGCAAAATCGCCCTATGCGCAGCCTGCACGCCGGGGGTGTAGTCCGGAAAAAAACTCAGTTCAGTATTTTTATAGATCACCGGGCGGCGCTCCCTGGCCAGTCGCAGAATCGTATCCCGATCCCGATAATTCAGGAGTCGAATAATGATGGGGCACGGGGGAGTTCCAGTGGGGGGCCGCGGTCCCAACGATTTATGCACTCTCTCCACCACCAGCAGACGGGACAACTGGCCGGGGAAGAGATCAGATAACATTCCCTCTACAAAATCCTCCATTCTGCCCATATCACTGGACTCGGGAAGCCCAATCAGCCTAAGATTATTCCGGCGTGATCGGGCCTCCAAATCTTCATTTTTAGCCCGGATGACCTCCAGCATCCTCTCCTGCGCAGCAACTGTTCACGCTCACCTCGCTGCGTATCCTCCAGCCTGGAGGTTCGCGCCTCCAGCTGAATAAGGCGGGAGTCATGATTGTCCACCCGAGTCTTAATTCGATCAAGCTGCTCCATCACATGATCCAGCTTCCCATCTATGCCAGCCAGACTGGTCTTCAAGTCCAAAAACATAGCCTTGACCTACCCATCCGAAGGCCCCTCTTCCGTCGCTAGCTCCTCAGATTGAGCAGTAGGTGTTCCCCCCTTCCGCCGGCTCCCCTCAAATGAGAGGTTTGCTTGTCTCTGCTCCGCCTTCCCCATCACTCAGTCAGCAGGCCGTCGCCGGACACACACAACCAATCTCCGTAAGTATCCAGGAAAGGGAACCAGCTATTCCATCCACTGTCACAATATTTACCAAAATCTCACTAATCAGCTCTATCCAGCATCAGCGGCTCTGTCAACCTCTAAAATGTCCAACACCATGCCGGCCACCTCACCAAAGGTAAATGGTCAGAGCACTACTGCACCATCCTCCGATCCGGTCCTCTCCTCCACCACCACCGTCAGCCGGCCTATCTGCAGCAGCGTGCTCCCAGGCCCCCGCCACAATCCCGTCCTCTCCGTTGCTCACCAGTCGTAAACCGCGTCGTCCAGGCCGCACAGCTGACGCCATACCACCAGCAGCCCCACAGTAGTTGCAGCGAGGAGACACAGCAGCCCCAATGTCCTTCAGCGGCCAGGCCCAGGGCTCCAAGGGGGAAATCCCACCAATCTGCCACTCCACGTACCGCACTGCACCAATCCAGGCCAGTCCAAGCCAGTCACCAGCAGCCAGCTGCTAAGCCAAGCAGCACCAGCCGGGGGCCGCGGTCTGACCCGACCGCCGAACGGCCCCCCAGCACCCCAAGGCACCAAGAAGCATCTGCCGCAAAAGCGGCCACAAAAATTACCGGCTCCTACCCCAGGAAAAGGGGGCACTCAGGCCGGCAACGCCCGGAGCTGTCCGCGCGGCCGCCCAGTATCCAGGCCGCGCGAGTACAGGCCCCCAAAGCGCGTATGTGATTCCCAGGCGTGGCGGGAAAAAACAACTAAGCGCAGGAGGGGTCGCGGTCCGAATCCCCCGACGATCGGACCCCCCAGCGCACTCCGGTGAGCGCGACCCCCGGAGTCTCCAAATCTCCTCCGGGTCGCGCCAGACGTCCCCGCAGCGAGCGCGGCGGCCAGGAGCACGCCGCGCCACGAGGCAGCTGGCCCCACCGCCTTTAACCTAGATGCCGCTGAAAATCAGCCACCTCAGCTGCAGCGAGGGAATGACACCGACTCTAGGTGCCCCCCCGCTGCCTCGCTACCCAGCCAGCTCCATCCTGACCCGAGAAATGTGCATAGCAGGCCCCAGCCGAAGCAGAGCCTCACAAAGTGCCGGCCATCTTGCTGGCAGGCTAGCTCCACCCCCCGTGCTGACAAAGTTAATGTCTCAGGATTCTTATACCGGCAGGTGTCCTCACAACATTTGTACACAGGTTGGCCTCTAAAATTCCCACTGCATTTGGGAACATCAGTGCCTCTGTGCTGATTAATCTCACAGCTATTCACCACACAAGCTGTGGACTGTCAGGGTCCTAACATGTGTAGACATTTCATGCACATTATCTGACGTTGTTTGTTGTGCTAGAGGCACCATACCCAATCCATGCATACAGCCATGGTACACCGTCAATATTTGTCACTCATGCATACATGAAACCCAGACAATGGATAGGCCATGATTCGGCTATTTGGAGACAAGTTCCCCCCATGGTCCGAAAAATAAACTGATTATGCTATACAATGTATTTGAGTATGCATTGTAGACCCACCTGACACAATACCCCAGGAGGAAAGTGAGGGTTGGGAAAGCAACTATGATACAAATGTAGCCACAAGGAACCTTTAGGGTAACACAAAGACAGGAACCAGTCAGGCTAACAGGATGCACGGTCAATGAGGATTCAAACATTTAACAAGGTAAATACACAGTGGTCAGACTGAGACTGGTCAAAGGTGGAACAACACTGTGGAAACTGAAAACTGTGTTTCTCCTGTGTGTTGGAACGTAACACATTAACCCAAGGGCTGTGTTACATAGCTGATTTTTACGGCAATGCATAACAGTGTTATAGATAAAATGGCAGCTTCTATGCTGTTCCAGGCAGCTGCAAGGGCAGTGCATGTTCAAATGGCTGGTCTCCATGAAGGTGCTCACAGGTGTGTGCAGCATCAGTCTCTCACAAGTCCTGTAGGTGAGATTCAAGTTCAAAGGGCCAACAGTACCTTTCACATGGGAAGCAATGTACAGGTGATTACAGGTCCTACAGACTACAAGGCAGTGCATTATTTAACCTGACGTCCATGCAGACAGAAGTTCAATGACTATGGCATACCATACTAAAGAGGGAAGCACAGTGGATTAACATTTTGAGTCTGGGTGTGTGTAGAGGAGGGATTATCTGGGGACACATATTACCATTCCAGGGACTTCTGAAGAAGGGTGGGCTGAGACAGGGAACATGGGTGTGGCTGGACATAGGACATGGGCTGCCATGTGCAGGGGATGTCATGTGAGCAATGCTAGTCATACCTGGGGCACTTGTGCTATCAATTTGCTGCTTATATGGAAATCTTGTCACACATAGTCCTTGCAAAGATAGGTGATGTAAGACTTACTGCTGTCAAGGGTCTGGTCATACCTTCTTGTCACCAATGCAATAGCACATCCACTGCCTCATGTATGAGGCATTTTTTTCCCTTATTGACTGTTGGTATCTTAGTTGTGTGCCATATGCTGCGATGAACCATGTTGCCAACATGTATGTGTGAAATAGGTGTGGTCCTCTGCTATTGCCCTTCAAATGTGAAATGTACAGGATATATGTCATTTACAGTGTGTGTGAATGTGGCTGTACATTCATACGCATCAAAATAGATTTGGATTTTTCTGTGTCCTAATCTGTATTTCAGCAATGCTCCATGAGGCTACACTCTGATTCTGATAGTTAGAGATAATGTTATGCAAAAATGATTATCCAGGCCATGATATAGTGAATAGTATAAGTGTTTATTGACATATGGTAAAACAGTGGTGATGGATGAGTAGAGTTCAAAGAAATTTTGGACAATACGTTGTCTCCGACGTAATCCTGCAGCTGTGTTTGGATGGTCCAACTCATGTTGATGGACAGCATCCTCCTCTTCAGGCATTTGTGGGTCGGGTTCATATAGGGGAATGCTCCTTCTTACACATATGTTGTGAAGGATGGCCCAGGTAAAAATTATTTTGCACACCATTTCATCTGAGTATAGGAGGCTGCCTCTGGTGATGTCGAGGCACCTGAATCTTGACTTCAGGATGCCAAAGGTCCTCTCAACTATGGTGCGTGTCCTCCTATGTGCCTCATTATAGGCACGCTCTGCTGCAGTGCTTGGGTTTGCAAATGGGGTCATGATCCATGGCTGGATCCCATACCCCTGATCAGCTGAAAGAGAAAATGAGTGAGAACATGTTGATGTACCTTGCACCATAATTATCACTTTGCATGGCAGTTGTTCTCTTGTGTTGTCTGTGGCTCATCAGTGTTTGTGTTATTGTGTGGAATCCTAGGCTTCTAGGATGTACCATCAGCATTGGGTTGTTTTCTTATCTGAACGGGTGTTTGGCTGTTGACCGGATGTCAGCATTATTTTTGTTGAGTTGCAGCACAAAGTGTTCTCCCTTGCAGTGTCATGTGAAACAGGTGTCCCTGTGTCTTAACTGGGGGTGACATGATACTTCCATACACAGACTCAATTCCACACTGGTGGTAACACGGTTGCATCTATATACCCTGGACATCCCACCCAATTTCACATATGCAATAGAATTATTTAGCCATCAGTGAGATCCTTAGATTTGGCTAGGTGACAATGTGCAACACATCCCCGTACATTGTCAGCACTGACGTGTTAACAATTCACTATGCACTAATTTCACATGTGTGACAAGTTCACTGCAGACCTATTTCTCTGCCCTTGCCAAGTCGACTCAGGTTGTAACGTGTACCTATACTTCTGAACATGTTCTAGTTCAGATGGCTAACTTGGTTGTGAGGTTGTCATTTTGAGTTTCAGAAGGTCCGTATGCCTGTACATCTGTTGTGTGTGTGTTAATTTGTCACAATGCGTATGTGTAGGAATGTGCACTTTCAATATTGTCCCATCAAGATGTGTTCTTCGCACAGTCCACTTGCTTATTGATAGTGGGCAATGTGAGAGCAGGAGTGATGTGAGATACTGGTACAGCCTCAATGATTGCATGTGACCTTCATTGTAGTCATCATCATGCTATGTGTGTCATGGTGTTTGACCTGCAGCAAAACACATTACACACCCCTTACACAGTACGTATTGGTTGGAAGGGTGTTTGATTGAGTGTTATTGATGTGATATTGAAAGATTAATCTTCCAAATTGTACTGCCAGTTGGGGCCATGTCATTGTCATTATGTTGTTTTAAATTGTCCCCTTGTGTCTGTGGAGTGGCATCTGTTGTTATTTGGAACTGGCATTTGTCCCTAGGTGTGTATCCCATTGGGTGAGGATATCAAACATGCCTAGCGGTGTCACTACCTCATTGTCTTCCTGTCCACGTGTCGATGTCATGGTGTATGTGTTGTGTGTCCTAGAGGGTTGCTGTGCGGTGTGTATATAACTGGGTTTCTGTACTTACCAACAAGTAGGCCATTTCCATATCGTCCATCCTGGAAGTGTTGATTGATGGTGCAGTGACGGAAGATGAATGAATCATGTACACTCCCAGGATACTTTGCCACGATGTTTGTGATCAAACCCCGGTGATCGACAATGGCCTGCACATTGATGGAGTGTGTGTGCTTCCTGTTGCGGCATAGATGTTCAGTTGCAGCAGGTGGCACAAGGCGTACATGTGTGCAGTCAATGGCACCAAGGACATGTGGGAAGCCATTAATTTGGTAAAACCCCTATTTTGTCTCCTGCTGCTTCTGCTGTGTGTTGGGGAAGCAGATGTGGTGGGGTGTGAGGGAGATGATAGCATCCAGTACCTTGGGTAGGAAGGCGGAGAATGATGGCTGTGAGATCCCAGCAACCAGAGCACCAGTGGTTTGAAAGGAGCCACTTGCCAACATGTGGAGTACAGCGAGTAGCTTCGTTTCTGGTGAAATGGTGCGGGGTGTCTGCAAGCTGGGTGCCAACTGTGGCTCAATGTTGCGCAGCAGCTGCTGAATGGCTTGCAGTTGAGCCTGTACCTCTGAATGATGTCTTGTTGGCAGAGTCCCAGAAGGGTTGTCCTGGTGCGTAAAATCCTCTCCTGCCTTCTGCGTTGCCTTTGGGGTCCCTGCTGGTGTTGTGGAAGCTGCTGTTGTTGGTCCTGTGCTCTGCGTCTGCGTGTGTGCTGGATGAAAAGCACCTCCATGTCTTCCTTTTGGAGCTCTGCTGTTGCTTCTGTGTGTTTTCATTAAGTACAGGTGTGTTTGCCCCATTTTACCGCCTGCCCTGACCAAGGCGTGATTTTTTGATGCAAATCGGGCTGTGCGTCATTTTCCGACTCAGCCTACCAGCCGTGCGTCATTTTTGTGCGGTAGCATAAATAAGGCGCACGTGAGTTTAAGTCTTTTTTTGGATGGGAACGCCTACCTTGCATGTCATTAACGCAAGGCGGTTTCCCGCATCCAGAAAATTACGCACACAGCGGAATTTTGGCATTCGCGGGCATCAAAGTTTAAATATGGTGCACGGTTTGCGCCGATTATGCGTCAAACTTTTTGATGCACATTCCGCGCAAACAGAGTATAAATATGCCCCAAAGTGTTGAGGTAGTCGTGGCAATTCTTAACAGACTGACAGCTGCTAAATACTGTGGATATAACACACTTATTCCTAGAAGAGCATCAGCAGCGACCGATTAAACCCTGTGGAGGCCCCCTAGGCAGTCAACATATCGACCTCCCCTCCCAAATTATCTCCTAATCCTTTTTTTTAATGTTACCAACCAACAATTATAATAAACCACATTTATTGCACAAAACTAAACATTAACAATCATTAATATTATTGCTTATTTTATGTATTACAATAATCATGAGATTTTCAGCTCCTCTACGCTCTTAGAGAACGCAGCCATGCTTGGCTTGCCCAGCATTTGGCTACAAGACTATAATAATGTAATGGACTGTGTTCCTACAAAGAGTAAGATATTACTTTGTGAATGGACCTTGGAGATGTCAGCGAAATATGTGAAAGAGGCCACAGTTTGTCATTTGTTTATTTGGTTCTTTTATTGCCAAATTATATGTGCATCTCAATACATTTGAACACATTGTTGACATTGCATTTGAAGGAAATTAGATCTGGGTCCTGTCTTGAGGAAGACTGTAATCAAAAACAAGTATTAGCGAGATTAATAGTAGGTCTCACCTACTGGCTTCCCAGAGTAGACATTTGTTTTGGCAATATTTTTTTACAGGTGCTGTTCCACCTCAGTAAAAGGAAAAGAAACCACTGATATAGCCAATAAGTCTTACTTTGACAGTCAGCCTTTGGGCTTTATCAACAATTGTTTTGTTTTAACGTGGTCTTTGTAAATTTTTGTTGGAGAAGCTGCCAGACACTTGCCACTGTATATGAAAAAAAACAGCTAAAAACAAAAATAGGTGTTGGTCTAAAAAAAGAACATATTGCCCTGGCACTGAAGGTAACTACTTAGACCCAGATTTATGAAAAGGGGCAAAGTGGCACTGCACATTGTGCAGAGACACTTTTCTTGCACCCCCCCAGCGCCCCCCTAACACCACCATTTGCGCTCAGTATTTAAAATACGATGCTCCAAGGCGGTAGTCAGGAGCACTAGTGTCATAATTTTTTACGCTAGTCCGGCGCTTTGCAGGCCTAGCATCAAAGCTGTTGGCGCTAATCCTGCAGAGCACCCAGAGGCCCATTGAACACAATGGGAGCCTCTTTTTAATGCCTGCAGTTAGCAGGTTTTAATAAATACTGATACAAATGGCGCAAAGGAATCTTATAGATTCCTTTGCGCCATTTTTACGCTCCTTCAGAGCGCCGGAACGCACCCCTTGCATACATTATGCCTGGCGTGGGCATAATGTGGTGCAAGGGGTTACAAAGTGGCGCAATGCAAGCATTTCGCCACTTTGTAAATATGCAGTGGCATTTTTGTCCTTCCAAAACCACATTAGCGTAAACAAATGACAGTAATGTGGTGTAGGAATGGCACTAGACCACCATATATCTGGGCCTTAGTGTGTGGATGTGCTCCTTGTGACAGGGCAGAAGGCAATCAGTTACAGTGAAGTCAGCCAATGGGAGAAGAGGCCCCCTTTAACCCATTCTGTATGCTGTGGCTGACGAAAGAAGTATGTGAATGCCGCAATACCTGCATAAAGGGTGAAGACGGCTGGCAGAAAGCCCCTATCAGTATATTCTCCTATATCCCTAATTTTAGTACATTTAAAATGTCTTGAGTAACTACAGACCTAAAAATACTTGCTTTGCAGATGATTCCAGCTATCACTTTTTTGTATACTTAAGTGTGTGCCCTATGTGGAATGGGTATGCCCAAACGTGGGTCCCGTGCACACTGTGCCACTGGAATCAAGCAATATTTGGCTGATGAGACCTAATAAGGGTGAAACCAGTCCAGGGTTGCTTGTGTTCCATTCTAGGGTGGACCTGGCCTGGCAGTGTGAGCCCAGGTGTTCTTACTGGAGCAGGGTCAAGACTGATTTGCAAATGGCTGTCATTGTGTGCAAAATAATGATGGACTGGGATGTGGCCCTGAATATTACTAGTGGATGAAATTAATTCAAGCATTCCAACCATCAATTTATTTATTGTATACTTTGTAAACCTGAATAAAAGACACATGTAAACAACATCATTACAGCCACCCCAGAAGTGATAGTGTTCTAAAAAACGGAGTTTATTTGGCAAATAAACTTAATCTATGACAGTTTTTTGCTACTACGAATACAGGAAGATTAAGAAAGAGACTAAAGAGAGTTTATTATCAATGTCTAGGCCTATTTTTTCAGTAGCTTGTTTGTCAATGAAATGCATAAATATTGGTCTGATTTAAGAATTAAAAGCAACCCAAGAACGACACAAGTTGACTAACTATTGAATTTGGGTTTAGTAAGCAATTGATTCAAAGAAATGAAGCAGCAAAATAAATATCCCCTCATCCATCTCAGGTTGAGTTAATTTAAGCCTCTAATAACAGAGGAAAGGAGGATTTACGTGAAAGACCGTGGTGAACTGCGTCGACTTGCAAATGACCCACGATGATAGGCCTTCAATAATCTGTTGCTACCCCTTCCAAACTAGCCAACTTGAAACACGTTAGTAAACCATACATTATAAACTTTTGGTGTCCAAAGATTTTAGAGACATTTCCCTCAATAAGACCTCGACAACTACTTAAAGGGATGAAGCTAGGAATAATATGGACCCTGCTGGGAGCACAGGACAAGCGGTGATATTCACCTAAACAACTTAGTTATATTATCCTTGCCCCCATTTTCCTCATCACAACACAGATTTCCTCTGTCATCCTCACCTCATTTGTAACAGACTTCTAATCCTTCTTTCCCTTTGGGGATAAGTGTCAATCGGAGGAGATTATCACCAATGGAGATAGATACATAATAGTATCTTAGAAGGTGATCAACTCTTAGCTCTAGGGACACTATAATATCTGCTTCTAGTTTGAAAATTGGGCCTACACTGTCTTCATTTTTAGTAGATGTTCTTCTGATTCACGAGATGCTTCAAGGCATTTTAGAACAGTTAGGCCCTCATTACAACATTGGCAGGCGGCAACCACCGCCCGCCAAGTTGTAACCGCTGTGTGGCTGCCAATGCGGCCGCACTCCCGCGGTGCCCATTATGCCATCCCCGCTGGGCCGGCAGGCGGAAACAGAGTTTCCGCCCGCCGGCCCAGAGGGGATGTGGGCCACAACATGGGAGCCGGCTCCAAATGGAGCCGGCGGTGTTGCAGCCGTGCGACGGGTGCAGTTGCACCCGTTGCGCTTTTCACTGTCTGCAGAGCAGACAGTGAAAAGCCGCATGGGGCCCTGTCAGGGGGCCCCTGCACTGCCCATGACAGTGGCATGGGCAGTGCAGGGGCCCCCAGGGGCCCGCAACTCCCCATACCGCCAGCCTTTTCCTGGCGGTTCCAACCGCCAGGAAAAGGCTGGCGATAGGGGGACTCATAATCCCCTGGGCAGCGCTGCTAGCAGCGCTGCCCTGGCGGATTACTACCGCCGGGGCCATTGTGGCGGGAAACTGCCGGCCCCGGCGGTGCGACCGCGCGCCGCGGTCGTGATGAGCCTGGTAGCACTGGCAGCCTGTTAGCGGTGCTTCCGTCATTTCAGCCCTGGCGGTCCTGTACCGCCAGGGTTGAAATGACCCCCTTAGTGTTTGTAGAGAAAAAAGAAAAGAAACAATTATATCAGTCTGACTTACTAAAAGATATTCCCTTGCATGGTAGAAAGTAAACGTACGCCTTGCAACTGTAGTAAGACAAGTGGGATCTTTCAGTGAATGCAGAAAACAAGTATGGCACAAGAAACCAACCTGCTGTAATAAATGTGGGGAGTAGGAAATACCCATAACTCAATAGGTACAACGAGAAATGAGGTCTCACCGTCAGTTTACACATCATGCGGGCCAATTGTGGTAAGCAGAAGATTTTATAATAATGGGAGTTTTAAATCTCCTCTAAAAAATTCAAACAAAAATTTTCGAAACAAGAAGATGGATGAAAAGGAAAAACATCAATAGGGACATGAACCTGCATAGGGAGAGACAGGTGACAAAGCATAAATGGCTAATAATGAAGCAAATGGCAAGTCGAAGGAAAGGGTAATGGCGGTCAAAGCTCATTTCCAAAGTGGTTCCTCACCATCATCCAAAGAATTCTAGAATGGGAACTACTCAGACACTTTTATCTGGCTTTAATACAACGTTTTCATGCTAATACTGCATTATAGTAAACATTTCCCCCATCTACTTCAAAAACAAGAACTGGCAAACCCAATAGGTCTCGCCTTTGGGACCTATTGGATTGCCAGTGGTTTAACCATGCTGTACATCATCACCATGCTACAGCCATCAGCACCATTTTGTAGGGGCATGCACGTGCCTACAAAATAACACAAGCACTTTAATGATCGAGTTGGATTGGTAAACAAAAAACCTTTTAAAAGTAGGGCATGTGTGTGGAATCACAAAGAGGGCAGGGAAAACCACGGGAGGGAGAACAACATGGGGCAAACGGATGAGAGAACGCAACTTGGGGATCGGAGTAAGAAGCACACAGGTGAAAAAGCTATTTAATTTGGTAAACAACCATGGGTTTTAAAGAGCAGTGAAAGGATGACAAAAGTGAGAGCGGCAGAGGGGAAGACGAACACAAGGGAGACAGTTGAAACATACATTCACTCTTGTAGAAAGCTTAGACAAAAAAGAAAAAAGGAGCACATGGAAAAGGAGCAGTAGAAGGACACGTAATGTGTCCATGCTCCAGGGGAGGGATGAACAGAAAAACAGGAAAAAAAGCCTGCTCACAATAACTACTATGAAGTAAGAAAATGAGAGAGACAGAAAAGCCAACCATTGGTAAGCAATGGTCAGGCTCTAAGCCCATTGTAAGCTAACAATAATTCTCACAACAGAAAGCAAGCACTGTCTAGTACACAACACCTGGCATGATTCTGACGTAGTTTTGTATTTTGAAGTTTGTCAAAAAGGAAAAACGCCAAGAAATGTATCCCTTTAAGTAGTTAAAAAATACTAGCCTATTCAATCAATACCCTAATTTTCCAGACAAAGATATCTCATATGATGGTATTAGTTTGAGACTTGATTGACTGGGAAACTAAATAAGAACAAGCATTTGCAATGCAATGTGTCTTGTGTTTGCTCGAGTTAGAGCTGTCAACATTGTAAATTCCTAACTGGACTTTTCTTGCCAGTTAAATTGAAAATGAAATGTAAAACAGTTGACATGAGCGAGCCGATTCAAAGCACCACAGCCGCCATGAGCATAATCGTGACGGAGAAAATCAAAAGAAAAAAGAAGTTTGCTCGCAGTCAAACGTATCGGCAATTGTGCAGTTATCCATGTAACAAGGTCGATGTCCAAGGCAGTAATCAAACCGTCCCAAGGAGGGACAAATGTAAAGCATTTACCGATGATAACAAAGCATTTTTGAAAGTGATAGGGATGAGCATGCAGTGGGTGTGGATAAAAGCCCACAGATAGATTGCAACAGGTCACAGCGCTTCCGTGGTTGAACTAAAAAGCAAACGTTTTCCTCTTTTATAAAGAGTGCTATGTGAAATTCCTACAGTGTTGTTGAATAGAGTGGGACTTGACATTACTGATAAATCAGATATTTGCAACAAGAACAGAGTACAGATAGTGCCTTAAAATTAAATGTTGTCTGCCTTCAGGTTGAATTGATCTTCCTAGAGACTCTCATACAACACACCACTCTTTACAATAGTTCATATGAGAATGAGAGGAAGTTTAATCATTTAACCCCACGCAACAGTTAGTATTAACAAATGAAAGGGAGGATAACCAATGTGGAACTCTATCAGAATAGGATGATATTCAGCACCTCTCATTCTTCAAGGATGTAGGTCAACATAAGAAGGTATCCCAAAGTCTAAAAATTATAAGTTGGAATATCCACACCTTCAATTGAATTACTTAGGAGGGAAACATTAGAAGCAATTTTTATAACTAAACCAAACGCACATATTACAAAAAACTGGATTGCGAGAGAACCCAATATTGGCGTCTGTACACCCATCAGTAAAAGTGGGCATATACAAATTATTGACAGTAATGTTTGCCCATCTGAGCGACTATTGGCTTTATGTTGAACACATGTTTCAAACAAATATGCAGAATTGAAATAGAAAGCCCTTGAGCACAAATGGGTGTGGTAAAACTTCAGGTTAGTCTGTGATTTTGGTAAATATATATCTAAGCATTAGAGTATGGGATCTTCAGCATGTTATATTTGGGACTTAGAATAACCACTTATAAAATGACAAGAGAATTTCAAGATGCAATAATAATTATGAATATGGCCGTGTGCAGTATTCTTGGGGCTCATGTAAAGCGCTCCAATGCCCTTGGTCTTAGGTCACGTGATACAAAACTGCCCAAAAAATTAGTAAAAGTATATATTGGATATAATTTAGTTTTGCCTCTCAAACGAGGAAAAAATAGAATGTCATCTCCTCACTGAATCTCAAGGGCAGCAGGCCCTGATAACCTCCTGTAGTAATTCTGAAATCTAACAAATATTGCTGGGCTGAGCTAGTTCCTCCCTTTTTTTTTTTTTACAATAGGTGGCTCCAATAGGGAAAAGGTTGAAAAACCTGTGGATGATTTTTGTTAATAGAAAAAATATATATCTATATTGAGTATTTACATACTAAACTATTAGAAGATGTTAAGTCTTATAAAAACAGACACCCGAGTTTACAACAAATTTGAAAAGGGGTGAGTGTTTACAGTCTCAATTCCTTTAGCAACGTTACTTAAATTCATTCAAGAATATGGAGGACTCATTTGCCCCGCTCATTAAAGCTTATATGGGCAAAATACAACTTACAGCACTCTATGGATGTGAAATATCTGTTTTGATCCCAGCCTTCGTAAGGTGTTTATAAAAAGCAGATGCCCTAAACAAATTCTAACCACAGCCTCAGGTGTTGAAAGCATTGCAGAGGGAATTAAATCTCACCGCATGAACAGATATAATGGTAATTTGAATGTTGCATTTATTTTATAAGCTAACTTGGTATGACATGCCAAACAAAATTTCAACTCTATGGTGGAAGGAGGTACATTATTGTTAAAAGAATTGAGCTAGTGAACCCTTTCCTCTCCAAAGGGGTTTTGAACAGCCCAGACAGCCCAGCTTAACTTATCTCATTTAATAAGGACTTAGACCCTCATTACGGTTTCGGTGGTCTTTTTTGAAGACCGCCAAAGCCGCAGCAGCCAGCATACCGCCAGTGCTAGTGGTATGCAAGCCGCCCTATTAGGAGTTTTCTGCTGGGCCAGCGGGCGGAAAATAGCGTTCCCGCCAGCCGACCCAGTGGAAAACTCACCACAACATTGACGCTGGCTCGTAATTGAGCCGGCTGCAATGTTGTGGTGCGTCGGGTGCAACAACACCCATCACGGATTTTACTACCCATAATTCGGGCAGTGAAATGCGCAACAGGGCTCTCCATGAGGGCCCCTACTCTGCCCATGCCAAGTGCAGGGGCCCCGATGGGGCCCCCTACACCCCTTTTCCAATAGCCTTTGCATAGCTGTGAGACGGTGCCGGCGGTCAGACCGCAGCCCATGTGCCACAGTCACAATTAGGTAGGCAGACCACCCTGTCTGCGGCGGTCCGGCCGCCATCGCGCGAGTGGCGGTCTTGAGACCGCCACACTCGTAATAAGGGCCTTAGTAAGGATAAGAATTATCTTGAGGAAAAAAAATCTACTGCCCTCACTTTGCCATCTCTTGAAAATAAGAATATATTCTTATATACTCTTGTCTTATCTGACAGTAAACTACGAGATAAGTTCCAAATCGTGTATGGGATGTAATACTATATTCACAATTCAGGGATTTGGTTCTAAGTACAAGCCAAAGAGAGTTATCAACTTTGTTCCTATAGTGTGCGATACTCTATTATGAGCATTTTAATAGATGTTTAGGTGTTTTATGAGAATTCTTAGAACATTTATATAGCCTATTTTTATAAATTACTTTACCTTGTAAAGGCAAGAGGCAATTGATTTTATAGCTATTATGTATTGTTATGATATTATTGAGTAGCTCAATTTTTAACTGCCTTTAAAGAATATACTGTGTAATTCGGTGTAATTAGAAAGGTGTAACGTTCTTTACACAACATTATCCCAATAAAAGTATTACTACCAAAGGAAAGTTATTTTTACTGTGTGAATCAACTATTAACGTAGTTTTTGAACAATCTTGGTTACCATTCAGTTCTGTTTACCTGGATGCATGCACCTATTCGATGTTACTCTTAGTATAGAAGGGAATATAGGGCCTGTAAGGTTTACCCATTAGATTGCTTTCACTGTTGTAGAACTGGCATCATGCAGCATTTGCATTTCGAGTATCAGTTTACAGTTATGTTACATTTCTACAGTTAAGAAAAGAAAACTGGTACAGACTGCAAGGAGATCCACTGCTGCGGAGGATGTCTTTTGGTGAAAACAAGCTGCTGTCACAAGATCGATTCACTCTCTGTCTCTCAGTCCTCCTTCTCTCTGTAACACACCTTGGAATGAAGAGTCTCTAGCGATGGTGAAGACCAGGACAATCATTGACATGGTGAAAAATTCCTTTGTCAGAAGGCATTAAAACAAATGGATATCTGACAAAGAATTCCGTGGGTGTTTGAAAACTTGCCCTATCGTGTGCAACTGTTGACATCATAACTAAAAAGAAAGTGTCAAAAAAGGTCCTATTTCGAATTTGAACTGAACTAAACCAGCAGCATCTATGTGCACATATCCAGGGTATATTGCCCAAGATCACCATATGTTAAGCTGATGCTGAGACTGAAATGCTGTTTTATACTTTGTTCCTAAAAAGGCAGCTTCACAAATTAAATAGATTCAAAGATAAATACATTTTGCAAAAAACGTGCAAATGTTTTGTGCAGATGAAGAAAAAGATACCTTTTGAGATGGTCATGTTCAAAATAAAAATGTAAACAAGGCCACAATTAGGTTCCATGGAGAAAGGCTGCATTCCTCTTTCCTATAAAGGCTGTCACTTTGAAATCAGCAGAAAACAAAAAAAAAAAACCAGGCTGTCACCCAAACACAGCTTGACATTTGACCTCAGTCTTTGAGTACCCAGCAAGAGTAACAGATAAGAACAAAATATAAAGGCCTCTTGATAGAAAAGGAGTTTGTGGAAATCTTCAGTGAACACAGCTTTCTCATCGGGTGGGACGAACTGAACCTGGACAGCCTAAAACAAATCAATCCAGCAAATTGGAAGCAAGAAAATGCAAGTTACAAACCACAAAGCCAATGGCAAGCAATAGGCACAATGCATTCCTAGATCAACTTTTCTGAAAGTCGTCAAGATATCTTTAGCAAACCAGACAGCTCCGGAGCACTGACCTAAACAAAAAAAGGGGGTGGTGGAAATCGTATTGCAATTCGCACCCCTCAGAGTCGAACTAGTGTCTAAATAATTTCACTATTTCACCTATTATTGCAACCAAGTTCACCAATTCCAAGCTGTATCTTTCACTTTGCCCCTCTTGCAAGTGCGTATCATCCATAGGACAAATTAAGCGACACAAGTCAGCCATCTGACACTTAAGGGCCACTCAGTAGTCTGGTCACGACGCTGACAATGCACTCACTTATTCATCCAACAGGCAAAAACTGGATAAATTCAGTTATGTGTGTAATGAGCCCAAATAACCGCATCAGCTCCTTAAAGGATATTGGACACTGATAGTCAAAACATTTGATTCAAAAACACACTGTATCAATGGCACTCCCTACTGCAAATAAATTATGCAGCTAACACAAATACTTTGTGAGCCACATGGTATAATTTAGGCTGAAAACATCACCAAAGCTCACGTGCCTTTGAATGGGGACAAAAGGCCAGTGCTGACTACCTGCACCTCCCCCGCCCCAATGAAATGCTCCATCCACAGCAGCATTTGCTAACACCATATGGTAGATACAAGGCATGCTCGATATCACAGTGCACTCCAATGCCTGTAACACTGGCGACTTCAATGTTACAGGCATTAATGAGAGATCGTACCCCCACTTCTATTTCACAGCCACTTTTTAAAGATCTGGTGGCTGCTTTAACTGGGCTGTGGTCCTAAGCGGACTTCACTTCACAACTCATCCACGACCACTGGACTTCGTGGTGGAGCAAGCCACAGGTGGGCTCTGTATTGAATTTCCTCCCATGTTAATCTTTTACCTGCTGGAAGCCCAAGTTCTCGCTCGTGCACATCGTTAAATGAGGTGTAGTCAAGAACTGGATCACAATTAAGTTATAAATGAGGGACCAACCAGGAGCTACATTGATGACTATAACTCTGCTCGGATCTCATTGCCCACCCAACACCAACAAGTCCAGGGAAAAGTATAGGGCTCTACGCATCACAGGTTGAGATGGAAGGATCTAAACTAGCAAGGACTTACATAGAAGGATGCCTCAGCATTGTAGTACATTAGCAGGTTTAGTAAAAGGACTTTGCAGATGGCACCAATGGACAGCTCAAATCATTGGCTTGAACAAATAAACTCGGTGTGTTCTTGAAATGGGTGTCATCTGGAGCACCAATATCTGATCAATCAGCCTCAGCTCTACCTTGACTCTGCAGTGTATGCAATGACAAAATATTTATGTGCATCCAGAACACGGAGCCGATTTTACCAACGTTCACAGCAAATGTTTATTTTCTACAGATCCACATAGTAAAGGATGGTTACAGAAAGCATCAAGAAACGCCATGTTAGAAAACGGACACTAAAATTCAGAAGCTCAATTAACACGCCCTCAAAAGGGAACTCAAGCTAGTTACTTGAAGATGCCACAAAACTGCTTCCCAGCTTAATCCTCAGAAGGGGTTTGCTCACTCTTGTGCCCCAAAATAAGACACCTCAAGGTTAAATAAGAAAATACTAGTCCTTTTTCCCCACATCTCAACATGCTTTTCTGGAGCACTGTCTGAATGCTCATTTCTGATTTTAATGTTTTACATGGGAACTCCGAAAAAAAGAGTCTAAAGGAATGAACACATACATGGCTTAGAAATGGTACTTGGGATCGCAGCACTTCACGTTACAGACCCCATGTGACTGTAATGTCTGTCCAGTATCTCCTTAATCACTCCAACACAGCTGGTCTCTGGAGCTTGTTGGTATACACTTTGATGGCTACTATGGGATACACATGCGTTTATGAAATCAAGCCCGCTGACCAATGATGTCTTGGGTAACCAGCATTGTGCTGTTTGGGACAGCCTAGAAAAATACCTACCTTTGGGTGCCAAATCTGCTAATCAGGTCCATCTGAAGGCTGATAAATAAAGTACAGAATAAAAGATAAGAATTGATGCGCTACTCTCTCATCACTGCATCGATGTATGGAGGTGAACGGTGCTCTGGAAATAAAGAAGTGCTGGTACTCATTAAACTGAGTCTGGGATGGGAGTGACTAAAGGCATGGCTAGTGTTCCGCTAGCAGGGAGGTATATCAGACTAGTTCGGAGTGACACTGGGTACAATCTTGGCCATTGCTATGTAATTAGGTGTGCCTGGAGTGGGCCAGTAGGGTCCATTGAATTAAGTGCTTCTAATATTATTTTACTAGCAATGCCTATTCAGTCCCACCAGGTATACCAGTGCTGAAAAGAATTCACAATCTGATTATGTGCCCAATTTAAGAACATTTTTTTATAGTGAACCCTTTTATAAGGTACATATTATATGTTAATATGTGTGTACCTTTTAATTGCAAGTCATTCAATAGACACCAAATGTTAGCACTGAACATGTACTTACGCAAGTGAATACTAAGGATACATGGGACATATTTACACAGAAGCGGCGCAGCGCTAAAATTGGCAGCGCCACACTGCGTCACTTCTGAAAAGCAGGGATGTGCTGTATTTACACAAATATGGCGCACCCCTGTGTTTCCCCTAACTCTGGTGTTAAATCTAGCTGCCAGCGTCAGCACAGGCATTCTTGCACCATAGTGCATTGTGTTGAAGGGAATGATTTTTTATGTGCAGGAGGGTGTCCTGTTCTGCTCATAAACAATCTACAATGACAATTTGTTACTTTTACGTGTGATGCGGATACAGCACACATAGAAGCAGCAAATCGTCTATATTGAATGATTGTTTATGTACAGGAAGTAACACCTTC
Source organism: Pleurodeles waltl (assembly GCF_031143425.1). Lineage (NCBI taxonomy): Eukaryota > Metazoa > Chordata > Amphibia > Caudata > Salamandridae > Pleurodeles > Pleurodeles waltl. The sequence goes on from NC_090443.1 coordinate 335,279,064, forward strand.
CTGCACATAAACAATCATTCATGGCCTTTTGCTCTTTCTATGTGTGCAGCAGAATGCAGCACATATAGAAAATGCAATAACAAGGAAAATTAAAGTATTTCTCTTTGTTGAGCCACTCTAAAGCTACACCTGGGGTGGGGTTAGTTTTTGGCACTGCCTCGGATTTACAATTCCTTGTAAATCTGGGCAGCAGCAAAAGTAATGGGTATTGCATTGGAATGCCACCAGCAACATCCATTGCATGCCCCTCTCGTGCAGAAAACTGAGATGTCTGCTGAATTTCACCAGGATTTTTTACATTTATTCAGACAAAAATGCACACACACACTCTCTCCCTCTCAGTTTTTAAAGTTGTCACAAATGTTGGTAATGTTACAAAATATTGAGGTAGATTTAATAGCCTCTAGCGCCTCCTTGCGCCACATTAGCATAATTTTTTTACGCTAATGTAGCCCAATGAGGCCAAAATTGCAGAGCCATATTTACAAAGTGGCGCAATGCATGCATTGCCCCACTTTGTAACCCTTTGCTCTACATTATGCCTGCACCAGGTATAATGTGTGCAAAGGGGGCGTTTACCCGTTAGGGGGGGTGAACAGTGGTGCACAGAAATCTAAGAGATTTCTTTGCGTACGTTTTTTTTGGCACTTTTCACGCCTGCTCAGAGCAGGCGTTAAAAGGAGGCACACCATTGCCAACAATGGATCTCAGTAGGCTTTGCAGGATTAGCGTCAACATTTTTTACACTAATCTGGTAAAGCTCTGAACCAGTATTAAAATGTTGACGCTAGTTCCCTAACTACCGCCATGGTGTACCATATCTTAGTTATGGGGCACACATGGTGGTGTTAGGGGGGCGCTAAGGGGCGCAAGGAAAGTGGCGCTGCACTTAAATCAGGCCCATTGTGTTTTCCCTCTCTTAGTACCCCTACCAATCCGCATTCCTCTCCCTTTCCACTGCCCGTAGGCCCCTCCAATGCACCCTGCTTGCCAATAATGTATTTTTACATTATATGCCAGTCTGGTCGTCGGAAGATCTGAAGCTCACCCGCCTTCCCCCCAATCTTACTCACCAAGCTGCGCCCCTGCTTGTAAAAATGCCCCATAGTTCAGTAACAACATAAGTAATTCTTGCAACAGATGCAGTGACGTTTATTCACAACAGACAGCAGGATTTTAAAATTCGAACGGCAGATTATTTGGATTTGTGAGTTTATATTACGCCACGTCATGTCTTATTTTAGTGAAGCCTTGGTGCAAAGTTTAAAACAAGCCATTTTCCCAGCATGTCAACCCAACAGAACACATGTTACACTACTACAGCACTTAGCAAACATGGTAAAACATGACATAATCTATCAATGTCCAGCTACAACACAAAATGAGATGCTTCATCATTACCACGGACACAGCATTTAAGTGATCCAGAGGCTGTGGCATTTTCTACAAAATTATGGATTAGACACGCTTGCCAGCTATCACATCACTTCAGATTTTAACAAAAAAAGTTTCTAACTCAAACAGATAAAAAGTTATTAAAAAAGTGTTTAGACGTGCAAAAATGCCAATCGAATACAGCCACAAAAAGCGCTGCATTGTGCCACATATTTTGCTTTTTTCTTGCCACATAATTCGAGTCTTGGTATGTACCCGTAGGGTAAATGTATAAGCAATAACAATTTTTGATATTTTGTTTACACAAATGGGGCTGAAAGGAGATATCTGGAGCCCTAGCTTCAGAAAGCCGAACTTCCTTTCTATAGCTTTTCTGCTGGTAACCACCATTGTTCGAAGACAAACATTTCACCGGGGTGGGACATGGTAGGCACAGCAGATACACTGACAAATCACAAACACAAACACGCTAACAAGATTCACACAAGGACAGCCACTTTCACACAGCATTTGAGACTTTTTCATCTAATACTTAGCATTTCGTCTCAATTTCTGCCTGCCACACCTCAGCCTGGATTATCAGTATGTGCATGACAAGGCAGGTAAACGCCAATGTGAGTGACTCTGTGTTGCCAGTCACAGTGTAACGCGGGGCCTACAGCCCGAGGGCCTCTGACCCAAACCCAGCTTAGAGCTTCAGTGATGTCCAGAGCTCAGAGAGGTGGCACTCTTCTCAGCAAAAACTGTTTTCAGCTGCACGTCCTAAAAGTCCGTGAGTACCGGTACTCTCCCTGACCAAGGAGAAGTGTAGGTACTGTACGGAAAAAAAAAACAAGAAGTGTCGGTACTCAGTATCCTTGAGTACAGGCCCATTTAAAACACTGGAGGTGAAGCTAAACGTAGGTCCCCAGCACCCCTTCCCCCGCTTTCTTGCGGGCCACCCTCCTAAACCCACACTTCTAACCAAACAAACACGCTCCTGTCTACAACCAAGCGGAAAGAGCTGAGCACAACGAAGCCCCACAAGCGGCAGTACAAGCATTTACAACTGTCCTTATTTGACACTATTAGTACCAATGATCCCTATCCTCTTGTGGCTAAAAATAGCAAAAAATTCCTTTGTCAACCGATTCCTTAAACTAAACACAGGATGCCTCTACCACCGAAAAGCCAGTGCAAGAACACTCAAGAATGGCCCAGCTGAGCAAGGCAGCAAACACAAAAGGTCCCTGGACAGAAGGAAATACAATATGTATGAAACATGCACTACAAAGGGGGCAGGGCGCAACTCACCGAAGCATGGCAATCATACTACTGCTAATGAGGGTGATATCAATAACAAACAAACATTTGCAATGCAATAGGTCTCGTATTTGTGAGAGTTAAAGCTATTGGTGTTTTAAATGACAATGGACCCGATTCACAAAGGTAAACTTAGAATTTTGGTCTAAGTTTAGACCAAAAGTCTAAGTTTACGACTTTTCAGTATTCACAAAGTTAAGTTACGAGTAGTATCTTTACGTCCACACTCGGGGTGGAGATTCACCCTGAGGGCAGAGATTCTACTCCGGTTGTGGAGAGTGCACTCCGGGTGCAGAGATTCCAGGTGCGAATTGGAATCTCTGGGAGCGGTGAGTATACTCCTGGTGCGGGGATCGCACTCCGGGTGCGGAGTAGAATCTCTGCACTCAGGGCAGAGATTCCGTCCAAAATGCAAAGATTCCGTCCCGAGTGCGGACGTTAAGATACTTCTCGTAACGTACCTTTGTGAGAAGCAGCTAGAAGCACTGCCTAGAGGACTTAGAATGAGGAATTACAGATGGGACTAGAGAAGCAGCTAGCAGCACCCTCTAGGGGACTTAAAATAAGGAATTACAGACTGGACCAGAGAAGCAGCTAGCAGCACTTCCTAGAGCACTAAGAATGACGAATTACCACAGGGGACAGAGAAGCAGTTAGCAGCATTGCCTAGAGGACTTAGCATGAGGAATTACTGACAGGACCAGAGAAGCAGCTAGCAGCATTGTCTACAGGAGTACAGGGGTTAGAATGAAGAATTAAACACAGGACCACAGAAGCCGATACCTGCACATCCTAGAGAACTAAGAATGATGAATTACCACTGGGACCAGAGAAGCTGCTGCAGCACTGATAAGAGGACTTAGAATGAGTAATTACCACTGGGACCAGAGAAGCAGCAGCATTGTCTACAGAATTAAGTATGAGGAATTACCACTGGGACCAGCGAAGCAGCTAGCAGCACTCTCCAGAGTACTTAGAATGAGGAATTACCACTTGGACCAGGAAAGCAGCTAGCAGCACTTCCTAGATAACTTAGAATGAGGAATTACCAACAGATCCCGAGAAGCAGCTAGCAGCACTGTCTCGAGGACTTAGAATTAGGAATTACCACTGGGAGCAGAGAAGCAGCCAGCAGCACTGCCTAGAGAATTTACAATGAGTAATTACTGACGGTACCAGAGAAGCAGTTTCCAGAATTGTCTAGAGGACTTAGAAAGAGGAACTACCGGCGGGACCAGAGAAGCAGCTAACAAGACTGTCTAGATGACTTAGAATGAGGAACTACCACTGGGATCAGAGAAGTAGCTAGCACCACTGCCGGGAGGACATTAGAATGAGGAATTACAGATGGGACCAGAGAAGAAGGTATCAGCACTTTTTAGAGGACTTAGAATGAGGAATTACCACTGGAAGAAGAGAAGCAGCTAGCAGCACTGCAGGGAGGACTAAGAATGAGGAATTACCAACGGGAAAAGAGAAGTAGCTTGCACCATTATATTTTTGACTTGTAATGAGAAATTACCGCCAGGACCAGAGAAGCAGCTAGCAGCACTTCCTAGAGGACTAAGAATGAGGAATTACCACTAGAACCAGAGAAGCAGCTGCAGCACTGTCTAGAGGACTCAGAATGAGTAATTACCATTGGGACCAAAGAAGCAGCTGCAGCATTGTCTACAGGACTAAGAATGAGGAATTACCACTGGGACCAGAGAAGAACCTAGCAGCACTGCCTAGAGGGCTTAGAATAAGGAACTACCGAAGGGGTCAGAGAAGCAGCTAGAAGCACTGCCTAGAGAACTTAGAATGAGGAATTACTGATGGGACCAGAGAAGCAGCAAGCAGCACTGCTTATAGGATTAAGAATGAAGATTTACCACTGGGACCAGCAAAGCAGGTGCAGCACTGTCTGGAGGACACAGAATACGGAATTGCCACTGGGACCAGAGAAGCAGCTAGCAGCACTGCCTACAGGAGTTAGAATGTGGAATTAGCACTGGGACGAGAGAAGCAGCTTGCAGCACTGCTTGGAGAAGTGGTTCCCAACCTGTGGTCCGGGGACCCCTGGGGGTCCATGAAGCCTCCTCAGGGGGTGCGCGACTGCTAGGAAAATTTAATATTAATAACAGATTAGGTCCCCAGCTTTCAGTAATGACTCAGTGGGGGGTCCCTGGATTCTAATAATAAATCAGTGTGGGTCCCCAGAAGTCAAAAGGTTGGGAACCACTGGCTTAGAGGATTAATACTGAGGATTTACCACTGGTTCCAGAGAAGCAGCTTCAGCACTGTTTAGAAGACTTTAGAATTAGAAAAGCTGAAAGTGGATGAGTGTGTGTCTGCTGATGGGTGCAAAACATGCACACCGAGCCAATTATTTGTAAAACAGCAGTGGAGGGAAAAGTGGCATGGAAAACATCAATTAAGTATACCTGAGCAGAGGCAGAAGAACAAACGAAACCTGAAAGCCTAAACACTGTTTTTACTGGTGTGGTGTGAATACATTGCTATGGCTACCAAAAGAACACTAAGGCTGCAATGCCCAGATGGGAGGAGGGGCCATCACATGCTATAACAGGAGGAAGCATGAATGTGGGGGAACGTAGTGTGATGGCCACCAAAAATGTTCTCTTAGTGAAATCGCCTGGGAGGGAACTAAGCACACAAAGGAGGGACATTTCGAAAAAATCTACCAATAAAAAGGAAGCATTGAAGACAAGCACAACAAAGAACGAATGGCAATAGTGGGTGTGGCTAAAGCCCATAGACTGAATACAACATGTCTTGCAAACAGTGCATGCAAGCTACCTAGGCTCGACCTAAAAGGCATCTAGGATCCTAAACATTAAAAATTATGAAGCACCATGGTTTTAGTATGTTTGAAAAATTCATCTGCATACAGGAGCACCACTTCTGTAATAAAAGATGTCTGCTTTTCCACCTTACATTTTTGACTCCCTTTCTACTATGAAGTCTACCTCGTTGCTGAAAACCTCAGGAATATTTTATCATTTTCTATTCCCTTTTTGTGGTAATTTTCCTCTTACCATTGGCCCAAAGGACTGTATTAGGTCACAGTGCTTAAAATGTGCTTTATAAATTGTTTATTATATCTAAGAACTATTTTCAGAAAGCGTTTTGAAGGTAACTCGTTTGTCTCCAACAAGACTCGTGTCCTAACAACTTTATGTGTTCTGACATCAGGCACAGACATCTTTACATTTCACGTCATAAACATTTTGAGATTGTAAACGTCATGAGAAATTGGCAATATTCACTTTATTTAATTAGACTTGAATTTGTACTTGCTTTGTGAAGAAGTTATTCACCATAAAAAAATTCATTTCTATTTTTTTTTTCTTTTATTCTCCCCTGGGGAAAACCTTAAAAGTCCAGCAAATTTGCCAGATTGTGTTGTGAACTTTAAGTCCTTCAATGCACTGCACATTACCTCACACATGACATCATAAGTGACATCATTGCCAGCAATATATATATAATTTCACTTATAATAGTGATATCAGTGCTTGCTTTGTAAAATACTGTTGATGGTTTTTATTTCTAATTCTTTTATGCCAGTGTGTGGGCGAATTCTGTTGGATCGTGGAAAGTTCGATTTTGCCCAGGTTTCGTTCAGGAATTTAAATCTCACTGTAACAACAACAAGAAAACACAAAGAAAAAGAGCTATTTTCCAAAACACGAAAGGTTTTATTTTCGAAAAAGGCAGAAATAACAACTTATTGAGTCTGAAAAAATGGGGATGTGATAGCGATGAGGGGACAAGGATGGGAGGATGGATCTCCTAAAAGAACTTCAAGATGAAATTTTTCGGTAAAGAGTTCTCCAGTAGGGTTCACTGAAAAAAGTGTGGATGTGTTCTTTCATGATCCTGTGATATCTGCCAACAGATCTAAAGAGAAAGAGAGTCAAATCGAAGAGATCAGTTACAAATGTAGTAAAAAGTCTCTGCACCTCGTACCCTCAAACTTCAAATGTCATCACCTTCCAAATCGTAAAGCGAACCGAATAGGTTCTTCATACTGGCACAGCTCCCAAATAAGAAGCGGCCAGATGTACTAAAATATCTAGGCCCAGATTTTGGTAGGTGTCATGCAGCGCAGTGCAGCATCCAAAAAAGTTGAGTCACAGCATTCAAAAAAGCTGCACTGCGTGACAAGGTGAGAGTAGGAGAGCGCCATATTCACATAAAAATGGCACTCTCCTCCCCTTTCCCTAGCGCCAGCGCTGATTTCAGCTGCTGTGTGCCAAGCACACATCTTAGCGCCATAGTGCTAGGGTGAGTGCGTGAGTTTAGCATAGGTTTTGTACAGGAAGGGTATCCTGCCTGTACAAATTACTATGCCTAGAAAAGTGCAAATGCTTTTCCCACTTTCTATGTGTGCTGTACAGTGCAGCACACATGCAACGTCGGAAAGCAGTAGAAACGGAAATATTTCTCTGTTTTGCGACTGCTTTTAAAAGGTATTAATGTTTGGCGCTAAACCCTTTCTTCTGATCTTTCAGAACAGGGTTTAGCGTCAAAAAGCATGAATGGTAGCATGGATGCGCCTATGTACCACCCATATAATGCCCTCTTGACACAAAGTAATGCAAAGCAGCGTTTTGTGCTGCTTTGCATTACTTTGCCACACAAAACAATGCTAATACCTATTGCGTTGGTTTGTGAATAGCAAAAAAAGTTTAGCGTCGGTTTAGCATTAAAAAAGCAACTCTAAACTGACGCTAAACCTATGAGAATCTGGGTCCTAGTGTCTACAAGCCCTGCTAACTCACAGGGTTTTCAACCGCTAAATGACTTTGTTTTGTAGTAAACCCATTTTACGAATCTGTAAATGCTTACCGAACCGCAAGGCGGCTTTAGAAATGAATAATCAATCATAATTTGGAAGGGGCGTGCCTAGTGTGTCTCTGCCAAATTGCGACTTGTAGTGCAATGTATCAGTGATGTGCAACTGAAATTTTGGTCTCAAACCACTGAAATGATAGCCATTTGTCAAAAGAGGTGATAACCCATTTGCAAAGGAGAAGGGGTCCCAAGTGTTAATAAACAACTAGGGGACCACAGTCAACTCTCAAACAAATGTTTCAACAAAAAAAATGTATTTTCTTTAAATGGAGTTGTATTTAAAAAAACTAACTGGTTAAATGCGATCGCAGGCATGTTGTCGTGCTGACCCCAGTGGGCCACCATCCCTATGATACCATCCAATTAGAGTAAGCTGTAGTTTGCACCCTACCTCATTAATATTCAGAGGTATGTCAAATTTCAACCCACTCTGATTGGTGAAATACATATGAGGGGTGTTTTCATAGGAAACCGTGGTGCTCAAAGACCCAATAGACAACGTATTGCAGCAATACTATCATAAAAGAGGTGCTCTTATAGGGGAAAACACCCTTCTCCCCAAAACCTGACCTGTCAATGACTGACAGACAATCAATCATCAATCAAGGCACATGCTGGAGTACAAAATAAATCATATTTTGTTCTTTTGCAATGTGATTATCTTCTTTTGGGAATGTTTTTAGCCCTGATAAAGTCGATGGGTTACTTCCCAAGATGAAACACATGTTGGCTGAGTCAAAATTGAAATTATCCTCTGGGGAATGCGGAAGGATTGGAACTTTTTTGTTTTACTGCATTGGCTGAGTCAAAATTGAAATTATCATCTGGCGAATACGGAAGTATTTGAATTGTTTTGTTTTACTGGATTAAAATTGGAATACTGGCTAAACCACATACAAGGACTAAAGCGTTGTACTTCAATACGCAGTAATATTGGACTTAATCAGGATGTATGGATGGAGATTTTGGTTCCTCTTTTTGTATACACACATTGAAAACCTGTAATGATATGATGTATTATGTACTGCAGTGTGTGCCTTGAATGCTGATTCACTCTGATTGGTGATTTTGGGAACCAACCTAATGTTACATAGGTTGCTTTGCAAAATCTGACTAGATTCGTAAAACATTAGTGCACAATTTGCAACCACATTTTGCTAATCCACTGTTGGTACATCAGTGTGAGAATGAGAGATAAATAGGCAGAAAGCAATTTCCTGGAATTGTAACATTTGGAACAGGCATTTGCACTGCAATGGGTCTCGCGTTTGCTAGAGTTAGGGCTATCAGCGTTATAAATTCCTAACTGGACTTTTCTTGCCACATAAATCGAAAATGAAAAAAGTAAAACAGTTGACATAAGAGAGCCAATTCAAAGTGCCATGGCCGCCGTGAGAGTGAGTGCGAAAGAGAGACACAAAAGGAAAAAGAAGTGATAGTGATGGTCGTGCGGTGGGTGTGGTTAAAAGCGCACAAAAAGATTGATTACAACACGTAAGAGGCTTGCACGCGCACCCTAAAAAGGGCTCGCCAGATAAAGAAAACACCCCATGTAGGTTGAGAGAATCTTTTCTCACCGCTAGAGCAGTGTGCAACCCTGCTTCCTAGGCCTTGCGGGTGGTGGGCACAGCACTGCCCGGATGGCCTCATCGAACACTGTCTTCAGACCCCGCTGTGTTAGTGCTGAGCATTCCAGGTACTTGACAGCGTCTGTGAACAGAAAAGAACAGTCATTGATGTATGCCATTCAGTTAAAATGGGAAGCAGTTTAGAATTCGATCAGCAATCATTTTGTCTCCTAAATCTAAGCCAGGTGACTAGGAAGGGTGCAATCAAGAGTCCATTTTCAAACTTCTGATTTACCCCCATAGTTGTTGCTATTTTCATTTTTGGAAAGTTCGAGTCACGCTCGACAGTTCGAGGCATGCTTTGCTCTTTTCAGCACATGGGCACACTACTCTTCACATGTGGTTTCCCCAGATAGCAGGCACATTTTGACAAAAACTGTAGTATCAGTATAAAACTCTATGGCAGTATGTCCCTGAACAGGTGCACGCTGGACCAGATACATCATCTATACCGAGAGGTGGCCACCCATTGTCACTTACACATTTGGGTGGTGCAGAACTTCAACCACACCATTAACACTTTTTTTTACTACAAAACATATGGACTCGCTGACCCCTTTGGTTGTCATAGACTTTCATCAGTCGAGCGTCATTTGTTCTTCTATGTATAAACACATGGCACTTTCACAAGTCTGTCAAAGCGTGTGATCACTTTTTCAAAACTTGTTTACCTGTAATTGAACATGTGTGCAAATAAATGTGTTCAAATTGAACTGTTCCTGGTTGTTTACACAGTATTTCTGAGATATATAGGGGCATATTTAAGAGCCCCTGGCGCCACCTTATCACCGCCATAGCGTCATTTTTTTTACGCTAAGGCATCTCTAAAGCAGCTTTTTCCACGCGCCATATTTACAAAGTGGTGTAATGCAACGTAAACCCTTGCGCTACATTATGCCTGCACCTGCCAGTATGTATGCAAGGGGGTGCTCTGGTGCTAGAAGGCCCGCAAAAATGGCATGTGAAATTTAACAGATTTCTCTGTGACATTTTTGGTGTAATTTTTAACGCCTGCTTGACGCTCCCATAGAAACCTATGGGCCTCCTTACATTTCTAGATGCTAGTGTAGCAAAGCGCCACAATAGCATCAAAACGTTTAATGCTATTGTGTTAACGACAGCCATGGTGCGCCGTATTATAAATACAGCGCAACCATAATGTTGTTAGGTGCTGGTAGGGGGGCACAGAAAAAAGGGCGCATCAGCTCTTAAATATGGACCATAGTTTTCTGTTTGGATTAATTATACATTTGCTTATTGATGAACTATGTATTTAAATGAGAGCGCAATGAACCATTGTTTTCTCTGTTACTTCATCCATACCATTAACATATTTTACCCTGGGTGACTGGTGGGAACAGTGCTAGGAATATTGGCCTCGGCTCCTTAAAGGGAGCCGAGGCCAATATCCTAGCACTCCAGCACCCTCAAAATGTGCACTGTCTGCAAAGCAAGCAATGCGCACACAGACAGTGCTGGGCAGGTGGGGCCCATGGCACTGGCTTTAGCCAGCCTTTCCATGGCAGGGTACCTTCCATGAAAATGCTGCTAGAAAGTGGGATTGTAATCAGCCAGGCAGCACTGAGTTCAGCACTGCCCTGGCTGATACAACCCCAACTGGTGTCCCCACATCAGGATCCATGTTCTTGGCGGGGGACTTTATGTGGGTCTGCCCGCCAAGGTAGTAATTTGGTGGTCGGATCGCCAGGATTGCGGCGGTCCGACCCCCAGCCTTGTAATGAGGCTGTTAGTCTTTTATCATCTCCACGTTGTTTGTGTTCTGTTGGACTGACCACTGTTGGTGTTTTTACTTTCTCTTGCCCTGTTGAAGTCATTTCACTGGGTGTGAGTATTTATTATTTATGGAATTAGAATATTTGCTTAATGAACCTCTATGTATTATTTTACAGTGAGTGTATTTGACCTAGAAGTAAGCTTGTATCATATGTACATTTGCGACCTCAGGGGATGCTTATAAGAGCATTTATTATGTGGGTAGATTATTTGTAATTTGTGTAGTTAGGACATTTCCCTGTTAGTTCCTATTTGTTATTTTTCAGCTTGTACATTTGGGAGGGGTAATTTATCAAACACGACATTTGTGCTGGAGTATATAGAAAGTGTGCAGTTAGGGCATTTGTCCTGGAAGTGGATATGTATTATTTATGCGTCACAAAATTTGTTCTTGGGTTGATTACATGGGCATTTTTTCGTGTTTTGCATTTATCATTTTTGAAGTTGGGACATTTGTTCTGAAAACGAGTATATGTAAGTACACAGTTTTTGTGAATAGCTGGACACATTTGAGGTACATTGGTCAGAACCTTAAGTTTACATCCAGATTTACTGTTGAGAATAGGCCCTTATTTTAAGGTAACTCCAGTGATGACCATTTATATTAATTAGGGCTAACATCAATAAACTTTAGTTATCTTGAACTAAATTTACTACTCTTTACTTCTAGCATAAACCTTGCATTTTACATTGCGTCTGAAGTAATGGGTCTCATCCACATATAGGCCTGTCTCAATCTCCCTATACTGGTTTAGAACAAGCTTGTCCAGGTAGGTCAGCTCAATTCCAGATTTTTAGACTATACACATTATATACACTTACATAAATTAATCTAAATGGAACACATTAATTCCCAACCTACCAAAATACGTCGGCCCTGAATATCATTGGCATTCATCCTGATAATCCCACTGATCTAGCTTGCCATGACCCGCAAAGGACAGCACTGGCTTAGAACCACATTAATTCCGCTTTTCAACAGAACAGAGTAGGAAAATAATAAAGTATGCTAGGCAATGGCATTCACCCACATTCTCAAGGGAAAAGAAGTAAATTGGGGACCAAGTCTTCAAATTTTATGGCAAGACAGGAAGCTAGCATTATGCATAACTGTTTTTTTTTGGTAAACTCTTTATTGGATTTTTTACCATAGTGTGACAAGATCACACATTACATTTATAACATATGGCAGTAGTCATATCAGCATTGCATATCAACATTTCAACCATATATATCCAAGAAGCGGAAAGTAGTAAGGTCATCAAGTCCATATCACAGTTCCCTTCCATCTCAAGACCTTGTCACTCATTTCTTTTGTGATCTTCCAATACCCCTGTATGAGCCCCCCCAAACGTTTTTTCCGCCATGGCCTGTCTGGGCAGAGGTACAAGTGTATTCCCCATGCCTCTGTCCAACCTTTCATATCTTATATTGATTTTTGGGGCAGTCCCATGCCTTATATATGAGTTCTTCCAATTCCCATTCAAAAGTCCTTGCCTTTGCCCCATCCCACGTCCAAGGGAGCAGCCACCATTGGCTCAGACACATTCTGTAGTAGCATCATGTACATCTGGGATAATTTATGTTCTCTGATGTTTGTCAGGATGAGATTAGCTTCCAATGAAAAGAACTCTGGAATCTCTTAGGCCACCCGGAGCGCTGGTGCTAGCGCATGGCGAAGTTGCAGTTACAGAAAAAAACTGCATACAGTGTACAGCATACTCTGCCTGCAGCTCATGGAAGGATTTCACTATCCCGTTATGTAAGATATCCCCCAAATCTGAAATTTCATTAGTGTCCCATGCTGCAAAAATCCACAGTGCTGCAGCTCGCTGAAGGCAGGTTCCCCACCAGAGCGGAGTTTCCAACATCAGCCTGTTTGTCCAGCCAGTGGCTTTCTTGGCTGCCGCGCAAGCTTCCAGCACCACCCAAGTCACTGGGGGATGGATCGCCCCATACTGCACCCCCTATATAGCAAATGTGGCAGGCCTTGCAGTACTATGGCCCTCCCCTCGAGAGCAAAAGTATCAAGCACAGAGCACAACTATGTCATTATAGAACAGGACTCTGACGTCCATATAAATCTCCTTGTCCTCCATGTTTTTCCTCTTTTCTTTGCCGCTCCTGAGCAGATAAGTATTCTTCAGTGTTTTCTTATGAGATTTATATTGAAGCTTCGGGTTTATTATATTTTATTAGTTATGTAATTCAAACCCAATATATGGGTTTTAGGGTCCAATTTGATTAGGAATGTATGACTTACCATTTCTTTAGATAAAGGACGTATTTAACCAACTGAAGATTTGCTGTTAATTTGTGTATTTCTAGAATATTTGTGTCTTAGAAGACTGAAAATGTATGAGTAAAAGTAATAATTTTTGTTATATTTTAAAAGAGCATACTTGTTTTTTTCCATCGTAGTTCGCATGTATATTCGCAGTTGCGCGCGAGCACACTGTTGCTGCCATTACGGATTGCCAGAATAGACTAGAACGCATAACACAATGTGCTGCTATCTTGTTTGATGATGACGTATTGTGCAGGCCACATTCAGGCATAACACGCATAGTGCACTTGTTTTCAAAGGCATTCAAAGTTGTTTGGGCATTATTTACTCTGTTCATTAGATATGGCTGAGTGTGCGGAAAACAGCTGAGAGACGGTGTTGGAGCTAAATTGACTGGGGCAAAATACGGATAAGTAAATTTAGTAACAACAAATATATATTTATTAGATAGTTTAGAAACATTAACACCAGTTATGTCAAAGCAAGGTTCCGTTCACTTATTTCAGGAAGACTTAATTAAAAAAATGTTGGCACAGGAACTGCAAAATGCAGTGAAAGATGAGGCAGGGTTCTGCAAAGTCGGTCCTGGAGAGCCGGGTCCATGCCAGGTTTTTAGCATCTCCACATTTAGAAAAAAGATGTTTCAGAAATCTACATTTTAATAAATGTGGATATGCTAAAAATCTGGCATGGACCCGGCTCTCCAGGACCGACTTTGCAGAACCCTAAAAGGTAAACGTTTTAAACTCCAAACGTACAAGGAGTCGGGATGAGGATGAGAACTTCTCAATTTCTGAGGAGGAAGATGAACTTGTGAAGATAATCTGTGACAGATTTGTTTTTAATTATTTAGGATCTCAATCAACTAAGGTGAGTCACCTCTTTGCTACACATTTTAGGTGTATTTTACTTCTTGACACATCCTTTGTTTAGCAAAGATTATTAATAAAAAGTTGAAGTGTCAGGCAGTTAAAACAATCTCTTATATCACAAATATTGGTATACCACACAACTGCCTATGAATTTAAGTCCATTTTGAATAGTCAGAGCCGACGTAAACATGAATTAAAAGGCGCCACCGTTAATCTATGAGGGCATCTAAGCAGGCTATTGGCATTGTACCGACAATCATGTCACAAACAAATAGCAAAATAGCTATATTAGAGCTGGCTCTCCCCCCCCACCGCGGGACTGTGTTGACACGATTTGTTGGCCCTGAACTGCCCTGGTGGGACTAGCTGTCCCAGAATTCTTTGCAGCTCTGTAACCAGCCACAGCTGGTAAGGGGAGGCGCTGGTCATCACGCTATATAGTACTGCCTCTCCCCCTACAGCCCTGCTTGGCACACGCGAAGACAGGGTCAAGAGCGAGCAGGTGTGCACCTGTCAAAACCTCGAAGTGGCTGGGCTGGGCCCCCCTCATGGGTTCGTGCTTCAGGGTTTTTTTTTTCTGCTGTTTATTTAGTGGCTTTATAAGAGTTTGCTGCTGCATTTCAGTTAAGGAATTGAGGATTAGATGGGAAAGAGGAAGGCAGCTTCAATGGACACTGGTAGTTTGTGTCAAGATGATGTATCGAGAGATGCTGCTGAAAATGGCATTTCTAGATCTCCCATCCTCTCTCATTTAACCACAGTGGCAATCAGTGATGAAATTACCATTTGTGAGGAGAAGTTGGCCATTTGTTCCACTCCTGCCTCTTCTGATGAAATTGCAGGCTTTATTGCACCAGTTGCTGATGCTGTCCTTCCATCGAGCTTCGGGGTCAGAGGCCCAGCGGGGATTCAGATGTTATTAACACAAGTTCTACCCATACCACTACCACTGATGTGCACCATCCATTGTCCATATGAGGGTGATAGGGACTTATCCATGGCTGTGGACCCTTCAGCTACAAAGCATAAGAAAGGCAGGAAATCTGGCCTGCTGTCTATCAGTCTGGAGGCTAGAAATAAGGGGAAATCTGCTCCCCTTGTGCCAAAGATACCTGCAAAGACCAATTTTGAATTGCCCAATGTTTCATTGTCGGATGTACGCATTAATGACCTTGGCTCCATAGTGCAGCCCCTGGTGGAGTCAGCAGTTAAAAATTTCTAGTTAAATAAATGTATGGATAAGTTATTGACTATTGAGGCGTGTTTAAATACCTTATTGTCAGTTTAACAACGTCCCTACAGAGGGAGGGTGAATACCATAGTTGCTGAATTAGGGGAACCGGATAAAAACTTAGAAAGGGGCAAAAATCTGATATCACAGCCATTAGGCAGGACTCATGAAGTTATCCCCTCACTCCCGTCTAAAGCAGATGTTAGGGAGGGTGTCCAAAGTACCCTGAATAACCAGAGTACGTATTCTGTCCCTCCATACCATACTAATAAGACCAACCTTGTAGTACCACCTTCTGTGTCAGCAGAAATGTTACTGATAAAATGTTGAGTCTTTATGTAATTATACTTACAGATTAATGTGTGAATTAATTAGATAATAATATTATGTTTACGAAAATGTGACTAATTGAGTGGCCAGCATATTACGTAAGGCCTATATTTTGTCTATGCTAACTTAAGCTGATGAAATTATTCTGTCTTTACAAGAGAGTTTGTGTCTGAACGAAAAAAAAATGTAGAAATAAATGTGTATTTAGTGGCCTCTGCTGGACTGAAGTAGAAGCAGATGCAAGGTCGTCCTCGCAACAGTCCCACGCGTCCACAGAACTACAACTGATGGTAGATCATTCTCGAACCTCGCCTCCAAAACGTGGAACACTCTTCCCACCCACCTGCGCCAGACCAAAGACCTCCTTACCTTCAGGAAACTTCTCAAGACCTGGCTGTTCAAGCAGTAGCAGCACCCCCCACCACCCCACTCCTCAGCGCCTTAAGACCCTCACGGGTGAGTAGTGCACTTTACAAATTCCTGATTGATTGATTGAAGGTCATATTGTAATGCAAGCTGTATAAAATGTTTCTAATGTGTTTGGTAGCTTGACTGACTTCATTGTTAGAAGATATGTTTCTATCTTGTATGTCTTTCCTTGAGGATAACGAAATGGTGAAGTAAAATATTTTATAATTGCTCTTCCTGTGACTTCGTATTTCGGTGGAGTGGAAACAAAGGATGCACAGATGAGGTGGAAGAAGAGGAAGTCTAGAATATAAAATGTATTAGTTTAGATTTCGTCAATGGGATAACAGCAAATAGAAGAGTTTGTAGTAAACTAATTATATAATTTTGATATCTGTTAATGTTCTGTTTGGTCATAACTTTCTCACCTCAAGCTTTATCCAATCATTTTCATTTAACAAGTTTAATTTAATGTTCCGTCATTATTGATCGGAGGTCATTCTTCTTTGGGATTCTCGTGTATCATGAGACCTAGAGATTTATTTGCTTTATGAAAAACTCATTCTTAGATGGTTTAGCGTATCTTACAGTCCAAAAGTCTAAACCAATACCCCTGTCCTTATTCTGTTCCTATCCTGATGTTAGTGCCTGATGTTGCTGTCCTACTGATGAAGTAGACGTTGTTGCTGATTACTAAAGTATTTTGGTAATGTATAATTGTGAATTGTTATTTGTCCTTTGTTTTCCAGGTACCAGCTTCAATTGCTTATTTACTGCTGCATATTTTGACGGTACCCTAGCTAGATGTTTTTTGTGTTACTAAATCTTTTTACATGAAGCCCAATATGTCAATGCTAATTTGTGGTTAGTGAGGCGTTACTCACATGTTCATGATTTGTCTTTGATATTTCTTTGTCTTATCATCATTCAGATGTATTCAATTTCTCTTGCTCAGATTCTATTGCTTGCTATGGTTTTATGTTATAACCATTGTCTTTTTGTGTTGATTAAACTCAGCTATATCTGGTGTTTGAATCAGACTTTATTGTTTCTATATATATGTATCATCTGTGTTTTGAGAATTATTTTCGTGACTTTAGCGTTGTGAATACAGAGAAATAAATTATTAACTTCATAATAAACTGGTGTGGTTATTGAAGTTGAACCGATTTCATATGTTATGTGTAATGTTTATGACGTATTCTGAATGACATTGTCTCAAAACAAATTTGTTTCAGTTCATCTACCTAGTGTGTGAAATCCACTGTTCAGTGTAAAATATAGCTAGGATTTCTCTGCATTAACAGTTTCATTAGGGATGCTAAAATTGTGAAGGCTGGGGTGGGGAAGAGGCCGTTTTTGGAGGCGGCCAGAAGGGCCCATTGCATAAATAATCTCGCAGGCAGCACTCCTGCTCATGTTACTCTGCACCTCCCCCACTGCCTTGGCTTCTTATGTTGTCATACTTACTGGCATTCCGGAATTATAAAATGGGGCTATGGAAGGTTATCAGGCCTTGAAAAATAAAGTTACATACTGGTTGTCGAATTTGGGGTCAAAAGATTGTTCCTTATCGAACAGAATTATCATGGTTAGGAGGGTGGCGTGGGTTGGACCCTCCCCGAAGGCCTCTCCGGGTAATTGTATCATGGTCAATTTTGATAGATATGATGCTGTCCCAAAGGTTTTAAACCTTGTTCCTCAAATCATTTGTACTTCCCCGATTCAGGTTTTTCCCCTGGGCTTTTTATATAGGCCTGCATTTGCTTTAACTGCCCCCAGTCAGCCGGGCATCCTAGATATCAAAGGGCCAATGGTGCAAGGTCCAATGAGGGTAACATGTTTATTTTAATGACAAATAATAGCTATGAAGCCCAGGGATAGAGGGTGTGGATTGACTCGTTCTCACTAGTGTTGGCCTACAATCCCCAGTGGGTCTGGTCTGTGGCTACATCAGATTGCTCTTTAGTTGAGTCTGCCAGGCGTAGTGATTCCCTGTTAGAAGCTGATGCTGTTACCGCACAAGGGATTATGGTGTCTAGTGATGCTTGCCTTAGATAAGAGGACGTTCCTGGTACCCAAGGACATATCTGTCCTCAGGTTTCTACAGATATCCGGATATTCTGTAGTACTGTCGCGAGGGGCCTTAAGTTGGCCTCTGGAATGTGGCTGAGGTGAGAGGGAAAAAGGACATTCCAGATTAGCTTGAGTATCCTAAATCTTTCATGATAAATTGTCTTCAGGAGACCTGAGACACACAGGGTATTCTTTATTTGGAAGGGTATAGGTAATTTTTTAGCCCAGTGGTCCCGTGTTATAGGGGGCGACAAAAGGCGGTCTTTTACCAATGGTTTCCCTGTCTTTGAGCGGTAAGGTTAGACAAGGGCCCACAACTTCATCTATCATGCAGGCCTTTGTTTTCTCTGCCACCAAGGTGGGTACTTTTGAACACTTGTAACGCAACAAACACACCCTCTTTCTGTGGCTCTCTTCAGTCACTTTGGTCCTTTTTATTGGACATTGAGCACAAGAAGTGTGCAAGTGTGGGTTTTATTTTAGTGGATGATTTCAATTTGCATCCTTGCAGTCGTTCATTTTCGTCATGTAGTCTCTTGGATGGCAATAGTACTCAGCATCATGAGCATAGTCTGGCAGGCGATTGCCTTAATAATATATTTGCTGGGTTCAACTTAGCCTGTATTATTATGACAGAGGCATATTTGGATTCTAAGGATGATTTCCCACCAACCTTTATAGGTTATGGCGCTGAATCTACATTACAAAATATTTTTTGCACTACTTCAATTATGAATTGTTTTGCTTCATTTAATATACGTCCCTCTGGTTTTAGAGATCACTTTTGTATTTTAACTGACATTAGTACTTTGTTGGACCTTGCTCCACTGAATAATGCCAAATGTAAGTTGGACTCCAAAACGACTGATCAGGGTAGGAGACTTATATGAGTGAAGATCATCCCAGAGGACTTTCCGAATACCCTTGTGGTCGTTAAAAAAAGGGAGTTTGAAATTTGTTTTGGGGATCAACCGGATGATGTGGCTTTTTTGGAGTGCTTACTAGGCTACTAACAAGGAAGTATGTTCTAGCTTTACTCTTCCTCCCAAACGAAGAGCTAACACGAACCCCAGAAGGTTTGACAGGAAATTATCTAATTGCCACATGCTACTATGATGTGCACATAAGGCTACTCCCAGGGGTCGCTGCATCATCCCAAGTAGACACAGAGCCTATAAACAGACAATTGAGGAGAGAAAAAGTGAATTGAGAGAGGCAGTGTGGCAGGATTTGTTGGAAGCATCTAATAGTGCAGATAGTGGTTGGTTCTGGGAAGTAGTCAAGCGTCCCCTGTTCAAAGGTGATTGTGCCCAAGATATTTCCTCATATATCGCCCCAGAAGCCTAGGTCAGCATTTCCAAGGTATATGTGGGCGAGAGACGGAGGATGGATCAGTCGCGTCCCCTGATATGGTTGTTGCATCTGCTCAGAAGTGCCTACATTCCAAGGTTATTGAGGTCAAGCGAGCGGTTGAAAGTCATAAAGCGCCCGGCCCTGATGGCTTACCTGCTGATTTGTTCAAGCCCAAACCTAGTTTATGGGCCCCTGTTTTAACGATAGTTTTCAATTTAGCTGCTCAAACGGGTCCTTAGTGTTCGTGGTCTAAGTCCATTATTGTTCCTTTCCATAAAAAGGGCTTGAGGGATCTTCCTGGCTGTTATAGGCCAATCTCACTGATTGACTCTGTTGTCAAAGTGATGGGCAGGGTGATCCTTGAAAGGGCTATGATCTGTGGCAAGGAGGGGTCGGTTTTATCGGATTTACAGTATGGATTTCGGCCTGGTCTAGGTACCTGTGATCAATGTCTTAACTTGTATATGTTGGTCAATAAGTACATGTTTGCTAAGTCAGGGTTGCTTTTTATAGCATATATGGACCTCTCCTCAGCCTTTAACAAGGTCAACCGATCTAAACTACAACAGATCTTGTTGGACAAAGGCTTGGACTCTGCCATTGTTGGCTTTTTGGTTGACCTGCACAGGGACATGAGGGAGGTAGTGCGATATAATACGGATGGGGCATGCACTAGTTCTTTTAACCTTCAGACTGGTGTACAACAGGGTTGTATACTTGCCCCGTTTTTATTCACATTGTCTGTAAATGATTTGGGGGCCAGACTTCTAGACAAACCTGTAGATTGCCCGCATATTGGCTTACGGTTGATTCCCGGCCTTTGTGTGCAGATGATGCTGTCCTATTATCAAGGACTCCACTGGGACTGCAGTCATTACTTGAGGGTATTGTGGATTATATCAATAGTTTAGATCTTTCAACGAATTTCGGCAAGTCCCAGGTAATGGTGGTGGGCCCTAAAATGACTTGAGTTCGATCCTTTTACGTACAGAATAATAAGTTGGCTAGGATACAAACCTACCCCTTCCTGGGTGTTGTTTTTGATGTTCAAATTACGTGGGGTCCATTAGTGAAATTAAAAAGTGCCGCTTTATTAGGAACTGTTGGTACCCTGTTTTCTTTCTCCACCAGGCTAAGTAGTAAGCCTATAGGGGCTTTGGTGAAAATTTACCTGGCAAAATCAGTGCCAGTGGCCATTTATGGTAGCGATATTTGGGTTTATGCCAGCGTTAAAGACATACAAGTGGCCGAAAATGGTTCCCACAGGCATTTGCTAGCAGGTCGTTCCTCCACTCCTGCTTTTATGGTTCACGGGGAATTGGGGTTACTGTATATCTCAGATCTCATAGCATTGTGTCTCCTGATCAGGAGGTTGATGACCTGGGTGTGTGTGGGAAATCATTTGGGTAGAGAGATTCTTATGGATTGCCTAGTCTTAGATAGTTGGAGATCAATAGGTTAGTTGAAATATATTAGCAACACTTTCATTAAATTGGGCAGATTCGAACTGTTTGAGTCACCTACTTCTATTGTACAGGCTGATATTGGTTGGAACAGGGTGAACTTTATGCAATGGAGAAAGCTAGAGAAGGAGGCTCTTGAGCTGGAGAAACCCATGGTTCACAATCATGCGTTACAAGTGACCAGTCCCGCTATTGAACCTTTTTTGATCCATTGCATTAATCCCTATCATCGTTATCTTTAAACCACGTTTAGGTTTGACCAGTTCCATCACTTGTTAATTTATCCAAAAGTTGCTGGGTGGAGCAATAATGCAGGTCCCTGTGTGTGTGATAATGTTTCTCCTCAAACCTTAATGTATTTTATTCTCTTTTGTAGTTTTTATATCATTCCCCACAGAAGGTTTTTAATCCCATTGTTGAATACCACCCATTTTGACAAGTTAGTCCGGCCCTTATGTCTTTGCACCTTTTGTCACATGTACATACTAAATATGCTGTTGCGCGTTTTTTTATCTTCCTCGCTTAGATTAAGGAAACTGCAAAATGTGGGGGGAGGCTGATTATGATCATGTTAATTATATTTATAATGCACTTTAAGATGGTCCTGATTGTATTTTATTTCTTGTTTTATGTTGTTGTTTGTATCATGTTTTTTGGAGCTCCAGTGTGTTTAGTGGCTGTAATATGAGGGACTGTTTTAGGCTATTTTGTAAAAATATTTTGGTATCATATTTTCATCAGTCTGTATGTTGTATTTATTTGAGGCATATTGTTTTGTCACTTTTATGTTCTTAATAGACCTAATAAAGTATTTTAAACACATACATATAAGTAGCGAAATACATATGTTTTTAAAGGCCTCCTAATTGGTTTTAAATGCTTCGTTAACATGGCAGACATGCAGGCTTCAAGAACAAAAGTGTAAAACAGGTGCATGTTTTTAGAGATAGTTTTACTGAATTTAATAACTTTGTTCTGCAAATGCTTCGCTTTCTTTCTAAATTCACGTGGACGGGTAAGACCAGATGTCTCACTCCCTTATTATTTGACCATAAATTCTTAAAAAGTAAAAAAAATCATTTCTGTGAATTAAGGTGCCTTCTGCAGGCCCAATCTCTAGGGCCCAGGAATATCACAATTAAAACATCTATGATAAACACGTACAGACAAATAAGTTACATATAATTATCTTTATAACAAAAAGATTACTTGACTCAGTGCAGCTATTACCATTTAAAGCGGAACGTTTGCCACAACCCACAAGTTGCATTTATAAGTCTTCCATTCTGAGAAACACTTCCCCTGAAGTTGTTTTTCCAATAAACGTTTCAACCAGGTGCACTTAACTCTCGGCCTTTTCAAAAGGAAAGGTTTCTATCTCTTGGCTAACTACGTATATTTTCATAAATTAAAAACCTAATGTCTGGGGCAAAAGAATTGCATTTTCCAAAACACACTACAGCGGTTTGTAGCATGTAAAGTCGTTGCAGCCTGTCAACTGGCTGAATCTGGTAGATAGATATCCGTAACCTGAGCCACAGCACCTCTGTTTACAGGGTCGCTGAAAGTTGTGGTGCGGAAGGTGCTGCGGCGCCTCCAACATAACCATGCAGGCGAGCAGGAGGAGAACGAGAGCTCAGAGGGTTTCAGCTTCACTTCCGTCGTGCTACTGTTGCTGTGACTTGTAAAGCTGTCAAATGTCAGGGAATGTCTTCTAAAAATTGCTGCTTATTCTTCCTACATGGAGAGAGCTATTTTCTTTTCCTTTCTTGAACTGTAAGTGCACAGGCAGTGACTTTTGAAAGTGGTGGGCGGAAGAGCAGATCTCGGGGCTCACAGCTACGGGTAGTCTCGCACGTCTGGCAAGTCAAATTCGTTTAACTCTGTAAGTCGGTAAAATGTACTATGTTGAAATAAATTGAAACAAAAGTACTTACCGACGTCGATGTTAAGGGAAGACAGAGAGACGCGGGACGTCAGGACCACCATCCACTATTCCTAGAAACCACAAAGCCTCCGGGCCTGACTCAGAAGTGAAGAACCAAGAAACCTAACCAATCATGGAGCTGTTTTCATACCGTTTTCAGCTTGAGAGTAGCTCCACGATTGGTCTGAACAGGCTAACACAGCGCTCATTCTCCTACTAGGAGCCTGTGCTGGCAGTCCGTCCGGCTGTTACAGAGCCAATTTTGTTTCGGCTGAAGTGCCCATGTCAGGTTAGCCATTGCAAGACTGCCGGCAAATTCGACATGTGCACTTTATGTTTAGGTAAGTTATTCCTGCTGCCAATCAGCAGCAGGAATGGCTCCACCCCCAAGTCGAGAGTGACACAGTGCACTTCAAATGGTCATATCCATTGACCATTTTTATTAAATGTATGTTTTCTACAGCTGCTGTGCTCCTCCTCCCTAAAGGAGCAACCACAACTGCAAATAGGAAGTATGAAAGGAAAGGCTGTAGGATGTCAAATGTTTTCTAACACACAAACACAATATAAATAGTTGTAAAAGAACTATACAAATATTTCAAAATATATCAGCAGTAAGGAAAGTACAAATGAGGCATGCAATTTGTTTTTAACTCTGGATGGAAACATAGATTGTAATAGGGCCAAAACAAAGCTGACACTATACTGGTGTAATGTACAAATGATAATAATGCACTGAAACTCGATTTCAACAAGTTATCATTTGTGCATCATATATGTTTAGCAGTAAACCTGCATGTCTGATGCAAATTTAGTAGCCATATCCAGGGGCCATTTGAATGGTAGTACCCAACCACACCATGCTTTAGTTAGTTCTATATTTGGGACAGTGCGCTTCGAAATGCACCACAGAGCACACTCTACTCCCCTAGCACTTTTCAGCTGAACGTGCATGGCTCATTTGCTACACTTGTTCTGAACAACACATAGATTTTTCACTATCCCTGTGACTTTAGAGAGTGTCATTGATGGTAGCACCCACACTCTTAAAATTGTTCCAGCACCAGTGCAGCTCTATGATCTAGTAAAACGTGCCTAGCTCTGCTGCTTATGGTTTGAGATGGTAAGATCTGTGGATTTGCTAACCCTCCATCCAAGGAGATTCTCAGTCATAACTTGTAACCGAGAATTCTCCTTGAAAGGGGCAGGATGGAAAATGAAAGGAAGTGAAATGTGAAAAAAGATGCAGTGAAAATTAACAAGCTTTCCAAGTAGCTCCTATAAGGGGGGAAACTACCCATAAGCCCTAGAGTTTTTTCTGCCTACCCAAGTAGCAATTGTTCCTATTGAGCATCACTTACTGTAGTTAGGATCCTGCTGGTTTGGCTTTCCAATTTCCTAACTTGGCGCTGTTTTTTTGTCCCCTATATGATTGCAGGATGATAGATAGACCGAGGTGGGAGAAGTCATCTGAACTCTCCTGGCTTCTGTCTTGGGCATCTTCCTAGGCTTGCAGACAAAGACTGATAGTGCTTTTCCTGGGGTGAGTGTCAGATTCATGCAGCAGTGGTGCTTTTCCTGGGGTGAGTGTCAGATTCATGCAGCAGTGACTCCTCATTGAGAATTGCATCATCACACAGCTCCGCCTTCAAAAGGTAGCAGCTTTTTTGCGACTTATGAGGTACAAAGTTCCAAGATTACATGTACCTCCAAGTACTAGTTCTGTCTTGTTCACACTTCCTGATGCTCTTCCTAAAGTCTGCACCTACAATGCTAGTGGTGAAGGAGCCATTCTGATGGAATGGAAGGAGCCGGTCAGATCACCATTTCATAGTTTTTGGTGTGAGTATATCTAGCTGAAGATCGGGATTTTCCTGGAACAGTGACAGCAGATTCAGTGTTGTCCAATCTGGCAGGACATTCCACAGTTGTCTTAGAGGATGCTTCTCCATCCATTCTCATTTACAGGAGTGTGGTTGGGGCTCTGACAAAGACATATTCTGACCTGGCCTGGCAGTCTGGGCTGGACTGTTCCCCTGGGGAGCAGGTCAAGACCGATTTGCATATGACTAGGTCCAAACTGGAATGGCATGGCAAGCAAAAAAACTGATGGATTAAACCCAGATCTGTGATTTGAGGGTGGATGTTTGATTTGTTCCACATTCCGTCCATCACCTGTTCTTTTTGCATTTGTCACCCTAAGTGGGAAGGGTACGCCCAGATGTGGGTCCAGTGCTTGCTATGCCACCAGATTCAAGCTAGTCTGACTGATGAGGGTTGATACCCTGGAAACTGTCCCAGGATGCTTGTTTCTGGTCCAGGGAGGACCTGGCCTGGTAGTTCGGGCTGGACTGTTTCCATGGGGAGCAGGGTCAAGACTCATTTGCATATGGCTGGGTCTGAGCTGGAATGGCATGGCAGGTGAAACAACTGATGGTAACATGGGATCAGGATCTCAGGAACATCAAAAATAAATCCCACGGCAGTTGGGTCATGAATCTTTACACCTCAGGCACCCTACCTGACTACTGGAGTTTGCATGGTATGGAAGAGGCAAAATCAAGTACTCAGGTAGGGTGCCTGAGGTGTAAAGATTCATGACCCAACTGCAGTGGGATTTATTTTTGAAGTTCCCGAGATCCTGATCCCATGAAATTATCTTGGCTAACATGATTTACATTTTTGCTGTTGTTCTATGTGGTAAGGTGTTATTTGTTAGATCTTCAGAAATTTCTCCCAGAGCAAATATTTCATTGAGCAAATTCGGGGCATTTTCAAGGTTTGGCTGTAAGAAACAAATACGGTCCGCAGTACCAGATCTTGCTTTGATAACTTAAATTCCAGTCTTATTTGAGATTGGTTAATGCAGTCTGGGAGTGCAAATAGACGACAATAGCTGATACCTTGCTGGTTATCTATCCAGTCATAGAGATAATCCTTAAACACCATTCCACCATATTTTATTGTAGGCATCAGCTTAGTTGCCACCACCGTTAGTACGCCACCTTTGTTTTGGCATTCAAGGCTTCTCTTGAGTTGGACCATTATGGATGTCAGATGTTTTGCCATCAATTTCAAAGAGTCTAGCTGGGCTTTCCTGCCTACTCTTTGGTTGAGCGTGAAGCTGAAGTATTTGAAACCTGTTACTCTTTTAACCTTGACCCTCCGATGAACCAGATGCACCTTTTTATCAGATGGTCTGCCAAAGGTCACTGTTTTCATCTTTGTTAAGCTGATAGTAATATTGTTTACTGCACAGTATTGTTCATGTGCATCGAGCGATCTCTGGAGGCTAATTTGGGTGTTGTCAAGTACCACCATATCATCTGTGTATTGTAAAATATATATTTTGTGCTTCATCGCTCAGTGCGGGCAGATGCTTGGGACTACTTGATGACTTTCCAAGTCTGTCATGTACAGAATAAAGAGCAAAAGGAGGGCTGTCATCCGTTTTCTGTCCTTTATTAGTATAGATTTTCTCTGAGGTTGCCCAGCTACCTCATAATTTGACTCTTATCCACGAATAACTGTATATCAATTATATTGCCTTCAGCAGGTGGGAAGGTGTCTGCCACTTTCTTAGCTTTGCCTATAGCCATCCTTTTGGGAATGTATCAAAAGTACTTGTGAAATCAATAAATGCCACATTAAGTGGTCAGGTCCTGGACAGCATTCCTTCATCAATTAGGCAAGTTAAGGTCAGAAGATTGCCCTCAATGTGACTATGCCTTTAGAAAACAGTCTGAAGCCATGGAATCAGTTTCTTCTTTTTTGCCCAGGATTTTAGTCCTTCATACAGTAATCTTGCGTAGCACTTTCCTTCCAAGTCCAATAGCGCTATCATTCTATAGTTTGAGGTTGAAGATCTACTTCCCTTTTTATATATAGGTACCAGAATTAATCCCCTCCAACTTTCAGGGACTGTAACCATAGAATAAAATTCTGAAAAGAGCAGTGCTAGAATGGACGCGAAATGGATCAGATCAGAGCTGCTGGGAGGCCATTTGGGCCTGGTGCCCCGGCAGTTCTCATTTTCCTTAGGGCTATTTCTTGTGGGCAGCCAAAGACTGGTATTAAGAGGCATTTGTGTGGTGGTCACCTCCCTCTCTCCTGATGGACCATCCGTCGTATCAAGTTTATCCGCAATTTTTATCCCCAGTTGGTACCCCGTGGTGGTCTCGGTTATTTGGCTGTCATGTTCTGCTGGCCATGCTTCTTGCCTGTTATGCCCGTGAATCAGCTGTTATACAGTAAAACATCTTTATGTGGTCAGACCATTGCGTCGCAGAGATGTTACAGACCTTTGGGTTTCAGGTTTGAGTGAGATTATTAATTAGCCCCAGAATTTCTTTGAATCTTTTGTCTTGAGAGCAGCGTGAACTTTGGTCCAGATCAGTTCCTCAGCCTTCCGTTTATCCTCCCATAACTGTCTTATTTATGCATGCCATGATGTTTTCATTCTTTTTTTCATACCCTTTGCATACAGGTTTTTGCACTTGAGGCAGTGGACGGCTTTTCTTAGACTTTTTGTTTTGAGACTCTCAGAGTGCCCCCATCTGTCTTGTTTCATTTATGATCTTCTTTTGGGGCATTCAGCTAAGTTGTCTTGGAGTGATGCGATCAAAGTGGAGTAACCTGTTATTTCATCCTTCTTTTTCGCACAAACCCTTTCGATCGGACCTAGGTTTTGTTTTATTTTCTTTATTTGGGATTTCTCCATCTGCCAATTTATTCTTTTTAATGGGGCAAGATCTTCTTGATGGCCCATCATCTTTGTTGCTTGCTGCCTTTCCAGAAGCATGATGATCTTGCATGCGATAGCTGCATGGTCCCTTTTGGTTTACTGAATTATCTGGAATCCATCTATATTATGAAAATGCTCTATTGAGGACAATATGTAATCCAGGGTTGCAGATCTGAAAGAGGAAAATTGAGTGCATTCCGTTGTGCAGTCTGATGTTACTCTGCCATTAATACAGCACATCCCTAGCGCCTCTAGGGCATTTGCCAGGTATGCACACATGTTTCCTGCCTCTGGTCCTGGGCAGTCGCTTGTGAAATGCTCCAGTATTCTTCCTCTTCCTATTCATATTCTCTTTCCCTTCCTCATGGTTGTTCTTTCCAAATAAGTCTGAATTAAAACCCCCTCCAATCAGCAGATGAGCTTTGGGGTATTCAGCCCTGAGAGTTTGCGGACTCACGCTTCCGTATGATTGTCGGGTGGAGGTAAATATTTCAGAAAATTAAGGGATAGTTCACTCTGTTATTTTGCTATTTAAGTGGGTCGATTTTTACAATGATAGCCTACCCTTTCTTTCACAAATTATGGATGTTTTTGTTGCCAGGTTGCTTTTCATTTAAATTGCCACTCCCCTCCCTCCCACCCCCTCCCCCACCCCCATGGCGACTGCCACATCGAGATGGTAGGGCAGGTGCTGGAAAGTTGACATAATTCAGGAACATCTCCGGCTCCAGCCACCATGTTTCCTGCAGGAACATAAAGTCATTCTTCGTTTCCCCGGCTCTCTTAATTTGACCTCATGTTCCGAGAGGCCCCTCACGTTCCAGTAGCAGATTATTATCTCCCGGCTGATAAACTCCAGTTTATTTGTTTTACATTGATTAAGGGCACTGGTTGAAACCCCCCGCCAGCCATTCCCAATCTGAGAGTTACGAGTAGATCTCCTCCAAATTGTTAGCATCAAGCCCTTAACAGAGATTACCATCCCCCCATTCTCGTGGCTCTGCTTCTAGCTGTGAGCGACTTGAACCCCTCATGGTTTCACTTGTCAATTTATTTGCAGAGCATTTTTGTTGCAATGTCCTCATTTGACTAATTGTGTTCCTCAGAACTGATATAATTTTAGTGCCTGGGGCATTGTTTCTAATGTACTGGCGTGTTATGTGACAGATGTCAACCCCAGATTGAAGATGGATGCAGATCCAGGGAGACTTAGACAGAGGTAATCACTTGTGTGAGATGGGTTCTACCCATGAGGAGCAGGTTTATTTCCTTATGCTGCTCTCTTTGCATGCTTATGCATGTCTTTGTGGTTCTTTATATTTAAGTGCATCTGGGTCTAGTATCATGTTGCATTTTCTGCTAGTGGGATCCAGCATCCTGGTGTTGTGACAGCGGGATTCCAATGTTGAGACACTGTTCATAAACTGCTGTGGTGGTTAGATCCTGCTCATCTTGTGAAGAGGGTTTTCTTCAGAACTCCGACTCCAATGGTTCTGTCCACAGTCTGCACCCAATGACTTACGTATTTCTTTCAATTGAAACAAGCTACCAACATTTATGCTGGTACTTCAGGCATTTATGGAAGTAGTGGAGGGAAGTCCAGATTTATTAGAGGACACACACCACTACCATGTACCATGGCCTATGTAAACCATCACGTTGGAACTCCTTTGAAAAAGATAGAGTCCCATACCTGCACTGTCCCCTTTTCAAAGGAATCCTGCCTATCTTTCTGTGTTTCCAGACATTTACAGCAGGTTTGGGACTCCAATAGTGGTGGACTTGCTGCAATCAACGAGCATCCTTTGCTCCCCAGGTTCTGTTCCTGATTCCTTTCACAGAATGGTCTGGGCTGGATGATCTGATCTATGTGAGGCTGAAGCATCCACTGTTTGCATGTATCCTATTTCTAGTTATTTCTCAGGTTTCTAGTGTGGCTGCTTCAAGTGAAACAGGGTACAATTCTAGTGATCATGTGGTGGGGATCAGTATTCTTGGTCCAGAGCTGTCAAGCAGATGGCTTCAACTTCAGAGTGGATGTTGCTTGTATCCCACTTCCCTCTCTAGTCCCCGCTCTATCAATTGTCTCTCTGCGTAAATGCACCTATTGGAGAAGCACTTGAATGCATACGCCTGAAACATCTCAGTTTATCTGTGGAGGTTGCCTGCGTGGCTCATCCCGATATCATATCTTTTACTTGTAAGGCCTATAACCCTAATTGGTCTCCTTTCAGAAGTGGTGTGCTGAGAAAGGGGTTGTCCCATAGCATTGTGATCCTATCATGGCCGACCAGTTTCTTCACAATTGACTTATCTCGGGTTTGTCTCTGGCCACTTTGAAAGTTTGGTTTGCAGCCATCAGGAACTTTTGGGCACCCAGGGGGGGTTTGCAATTTATTGCCTCCCTTGTCTCGTGGCTCATTAAAGTTTTCTCTTTGGCTTGACCTTTTATTAGGGGGATTTACTTCTAGTTTTATTCAAGCTCCAGATTTCTCCCTTGGTGACACTGAAGTCAGGCTACCCTGAAAGTCCTGTTCTATAAAACTTTTCCTTGGTAGCTATCACATCTGCCATGAATTTTAGGGGTTGAAAACCTCAGATTTATAAAGCACCCTGTCTTAATGTTTCCAGATAGGATGGTGGTTAAGCTTAAGCTGGGTCCTGGGTTTGATCCCTAAGTTGCTTCTTGGTTTCATCAAACCTTGTACTTACTGTTTTTCACCCTAATCCTCTGTCTATTGATGTTTGTAAGCTCATTTACCTCGCTCAGATGGCTCCTTTTGTCGCTGTGACAGTCTCTGTTACCTTTAGAACTCTGAATGGTAGAGTGAAGCCTACCATCTACTTGGGCTATGACATCTCAGGCACGGCTGCACCCAGCAGATCCAGGGACATCCTACAAGTGGCATTGGGACATCTTGTGCTGAGACTAATGGTGTGTCTCAGTGATATTTGCATAGGATCTATCTGGTCTTTTCCCTCTACCTTTTTGACCCATTACAGGCTGGATGTGGGTTCACAGGACCAATTATGTTTGGAGCAGCCATTCGGTGTGTTACTTTTTTGCTATGTCCAGTTCCGACGCTGCTTTGGTTTTATCCTTATATGTAATGAAAGGGTTGAGAAATTGGAATGAGGAAATAATGCCTGGATTCCTTACCAGTAATCCAGTTACACCACTTTTCTCTTCTTAATCCCAGACATTAGTACCTCTCTTCCTTTTTTGTATGCATCTTCGACCTTGAATATTTGAGACAATGAGGCCTTATGGTTAGCTTCCCACTTTATGGGAGCTACTAGGAAGGAAGTGAGGTTTAGAAAATGCTACATTAAGTGCTGTCTGGCAAGCTGAGCCTCCTCATTTGCAAGGCCTGTGATGAGGAAGGCAAAATTAGGGTGATGGGATTACCTCCTTAAGCAATCTAGGCATTTTCTGTGATTGTACGATTGTGCTGAGAAGTGCACCATTTTACCACCATTTTCTCAAAAGGTTCTTGAAGTGAATGGATCTTCAACACCTCTGGGGCTTTCAGCCAGCCCTCTTCATCCATTGTTCTGCTTTTCTGTCATTCACATTTTTCCACCCACAAAAACATACAGCTTGGAGCAACTGGCCAGCCCACTTCAAGCCCTGGATAACTCTACTCTCAATGCTGGCATTCTGACTTTTCACAAAGAGCACATCCACACACAAAATAGTTATCTTCGGTGCCAGGGGCTACTATAAACAATGTTTTTTAAATTGATATGGGCCTTGCAACTTCACCAACAATGAGTTCTTGAAAATATGACAAAAAACAAGCATTGACAAAAACAAAACAGTGGTTGACAACACCAGACCTATTGGCTTTGCCAGTGCTTGTTTATAAAATGCATGTGAAAATGGTGCTGTGTAATGCTCTATTGCTTGGAAGGAGACCCTGAAGGAAGGTTAGCTCAATCTCTTTCCCTGCTCGGAACAGGCAGCCTTTCTGGGCCGCACCTGCAACACGTGCTACACCTGATCAAGGCAGGCTGCGTCATACTGGTGCTACTGGTGCTCCACCTAAGTCAACCAGCCTCTCCTCATGAAGAAGTGTGTCAGTACAATGGTTATCCTTTCTCTGTATCTCTTCAGAGAGGTTTAACTGCTGCTGCTCGTATTGATCTGGTGAACAGCATCTTTTTAAGCCTATTAGTTTTCCAATTAGTGTTGTTGTTAGTCCATTAGCAGAAATATCCTCCAAATTTCAGTTGCATTTGAAAGGCTATCTCTGCCCTCTCACCCACTAGACTGTTTAACCCATGACTGCAGACAGCCATGAGGTAAATTTTATTTTGCATTTCACAAGAATGCCAAGTGACACTATGACGTGTGATACCAACAGCCATATCCTGCTTTAAGGCAAAGAGCATGTTGCTTTGTGGGAATCATACTTTTGCTTTTGAGTCATTCATCATGGGCTCGCAATCCCAGCATGCAAAGTGTTGTTGGCTAAAATGCCATAATGGGCTGAAAATTATATACATGACACAGGCCCATTTATTAGCTGTGTTCGAAAATGTTGCAGTCTGTTCCATTCAAAAAACTGATGATTTCACATATAAAACTAAAAGTGATCTCTGCTTGCGTATTTTGTAAGAGTTCACTCTTTCACTCACATTATGCATTAAAACAAGATGTTGGCTATGTGAATCATTTTTTTCTTTGGTGTAGTGGAAGATTTATACTGAGCTTTGCAACGCAATAAAGGTACAGCATGGACAACAGAAGCACAACCTTCCCTAACACAAAGAATAAGTAAAAGAAAAATGACAGTAGCAGAAGGGACATCATACTTCTCGTACACATACAGGAGAGAGGTACAGCACAGGTAGCTAACACGCTAAAGAGGGAATGAGAAATGCTGAAGGACTGTTATACAATTTCTATAAACAGACATAAGCATACAAAGTACAACCCACCTAAAGAAACAGCCAACCCTCTTAGGAATTACCACACGTTCATGTACTCATATACGATGATGAACTGTGACATCCCTTATGTGGTGCACACCACACCACATAAGGTTACAGAGACGTTATAGTTAAGATCTGAATTTACTCATACAAAACCACAGAAATTCAGCAGTTATAGAGTTCTTTGAGGTAACTAAACTTGCGCCCTAAGGTAACTATAACTCACATCTTCGCCATGCACAGCTAATTACTCCACATGTTATGTCATTGATGAGATCCTGTATGGCATCATTGATGTCACTGTAACATTTGCAATAACATTATTGATACGAAAACTGTACATGGCAAGGGCGCAAGTTATAGTTACCTTAGGGCGCGAATTATAGTTACTTGAAAGAACTCTAACTATAGCTGCTGAATTTCTATGGTTTTGTACGAGTAAATTTAGAACCTAACTATAACGTCCCTGTAACCTTTGTTTTTTCCAGGGAATATATAGGTGGATGAGTTAGTGAATATGCAACTTCTGTTCTGACACCATTCTCACTTAGATTATAAGGCACATCAGCATCATCAGTTCTTGCTGTTGTCACTTGGAATCCTGATTATATGGGTTTTACATATTACGAAGTAGTTGTTACCTAGAGGGACAGGGAATGTTTTTTGGAGCTACTCAGCCACAGCTTAAGTAACTATGCTCTAAACAGGCACACACTTACCAACCTCTTTGAAAAGGTTTTGAAATCACGCACAGCCTGCTCTGTGCTGAACCTGTTCAAAATGGCCGAGGGCCGCTAGTGTCATTCTGTGATTTTGGGGTGGCTCTTTGCTCCCTACCAATTTCAGGATCACCTACCAGCTACCACTGCAAATATCGTATTAGCATAACCATCCACTAGATGGAGCCGGACTCCACTGGCACATGCAGAGTGACTGGGAGAGCTTTACAGTCTACAAGAGAAAAAGCCTGAGTTCGAAAAAGGCAGCAAGAATGTCTTTGAGCTTTGACACTATCGTGCAGCAACGTTCCTCATCAAACAGAACCAAACCTTTTCAGAAACCAAGATACAAGTATTAGAAATCATACTCCCAGACACATAGAGGCCAGTAAACAAAACACCAAACATTCACAGCCACTATTAAAAGGAAACGTGGAGAATAACAGATACAATATGAGGCGATGAGCTAGCTGGCAGACCAACGGACCAGCTGACACGGAAAGACATCAACAGGACAAACCAACAGACACTATCAGACCCAAATAAATCAACATGATTTATTGAACAGTCAGTAATCCACAGAAATCCATGGACCAGCTGACTATGTCACATTGTCAGAGTAAACGCCACAGATCAACAACTACTAAGAAACACCCAGAGAACAACAGACACTATCAGCACCAAGAAAGCAACAGCCACCACCAGGCATCGAGAGGCCAACACCACAAACTCAGACGCAAGCCAGAGGCGTAACAAAGTCCCCCGAAGACCCCGCAGGCGAGCTCCAGGGGTCAGCACAGTAACCTGGCCTGGCAGCTCTGTAGTGAGTTCGGAAGGGGGGCCCTCCATGTAGTTTGTGATTAAGTCACACACATCTAACATCAGAAAGACAGGACCAGTCGTCCAGGGACGTTCTCTCTTTTGCATTGGCATCTAGGACTGAGGCCCAGATAGCCCTGTCAGGGTCGTACTGGGAGAACAGGAGAGCAATTGGATGTCTCCTAAATTTGGCCTTTGTCTTGGGCCTTGCAAGTGAAGATTTAAAAAAGCCCCCTCTCCGCCTGCACGTAGATGTTGGGAAGAGAAAGCAGACAGGGTGCAGGCGCTGCTGGTGTGTGTACACGGGGACAAGTTCAATACTTGTTTCCTTGGGGCCCAATTTCCTGGCAGGGGAGACGGCGTCCACCCTGTTGAAATAGGGATGGACGCCGTCTATCGGCGTAGACTTGTGCCCTGGGAGCCAGGGTCCTGAGGGCTGAAGTTTACAGTATGATGGCGATTGATGTTTGAGAGGTAGAAGGCGTTAGTTTATTTAAGCAAGTGTTTTCGAAACGGCAAGAAAAACATGTTAAGTTTGACATTTAGGGTGAGTTAGAGCCCAGTCAGGTGCAGTGATGCTGCAATCATAAACCGGAGTGACTTAATTGATTGCCTACAGTTAAGGGCCTTCCTCGGATGCCCTTTTTAGCAGTTCAGTTCTGAGAAGGACGTGTAGTGTATCTGGCAGGTTTTTCCGAGGCTGGCAGAGTGTGGATCTATAGCTTGCCGTGCAGCCTGGTACCCGGGTGCTGAACGCGAGTATTCTAAAGTGCTTCAGGGAGGCCCCCTCGTACAGCTACAGGCAGCCGTTTGTTATATCAGCAGGGATGTGGTCTGGTTTCCTGATGAAGGCGTGTGATATTTTAGCGACTTCCTGGAGATGCAAAACAAGACGTGATGGAGACCGCAGTGATAAGCGATAAGGGGAAGAGTGACTCTCCTGCAGATTTTAAAGAAATGGTGTGTGTGTGTAAAGCTTGAAAGATATCTTGGAGGCATAGAAAGAGGCAGGCAGGAGAAAAAAGATGGTGAGAGAGGAGGGAGGGCGCGAAAGCAGAAAAGGGAGAGTTTGGAAAAAGAGTGGCGAAGTCCAGGGCCGCACTAGGGCAAAAAAATAGGTTCGGGCATCAACATAAAAGGGGCCCCCATTAGCGACCCAGATAGGCAAACAAGTGGTCCACATCTGCAAATCCGGCCGTTTTGAACTTGTAAATACATTGTGTGGATATTTTGCAAAGTATGGCAGGCTGCCTGCTGTTGGATTTGCCTCAGGTACTGTTTGTGGTAATTTCAGGAAAATAAACAGCCAAACTACACTCACCTGGTGACAAAACAGGGCCACAAACTGCTAACAAAAACGCCCCACACAGGGATCTGTCAGACCAGAGAGTAAGAGAGAGAGTGGAATGAAAATACTCACAGACTTCAAGTATAGGACCATGCAAAAACATTAAGGGGCATAGTTAAGATGCCCGTAGCACCACCTTGCTCCACATTTCTATCATTTTTTAAACACAAATGTGGCATTGAGGTGCTATTTCATGCGCATTATATTTACAAAGTTTCACAATGCAAGCACTGCGCCACTTTATAAACCCTTGTGCCACATTATGCCTGCGCCAGGCATAATGTATGCAAGGGGGCATTCCCACGTAGGGAGGCACAAAATGGTGCAGTAAAATTTTCTCGATTTCACTGTGCCATTTTTAGCATCATTATTAACATCTGCCCAAGGCAGGCATTAAGTTGATGCTCCATTGAAAACAATGGGCCTCCCTGTGCTTTGCTCCATTAGTGCCATGATTTATGGCGTTAATCCAGCAAAGCGCCACATTAGCGCCATAAATTATGACGCTAATGTGGACACGACTGCCATGGTGTGCCATATTGTAAATACAGTGCACACATGGTGTTGTTAGGGGATGCAATGAGGCGCTAGAAAAGTGGCACATCAGGAATGATGCACCAATTTCCATAAATATGCCCCTAAATATCTAGAGGAGAAGAGAGAAATGAAGCCTAAGGGACTCAGAAGGAAAACTGCAGATTTAATAGGGTTGTGCGTGAAATGCTTAACCCAATCATTGGGCCACAATCACTGGCAGATACCAGGGAGGGGTTTTAAGCACCGGAGGATTTAAAAAACAAAATACCCATGGAAACGCAGAAGAGTTTCCGCGTCAACCCCCTGCACCCTTTCTCGCCCATCTGCGACGGCATGCTGACATCACAAACCCCCACTGGAGCGCTCGGAGAAAGCAGGTAAGGTCTGTTCCCACGTCCGGTGGGGTTTCTCAAGCACTGTAGATGCCTCCCATGTTTGTGGGAGGCATCGCTGGAAAGGGGATAGTCTCCCCTTTCCAGCAATGCCTCTCACAAACAGATTCCTAATCATGCACGCCATGATCTGTGATGAGGAATCACAGCAGGCTCCGCTAGATCACTAGGGACATGTAAGGGGGGTCGGCCTCACCCGGGAGCATATATATATATATTTTTTTAATATATCTTTGTTTTTTCCCAAGGGAGAATACGTTTTTTTTAAATGGCTGCCGCAGTAAAGTAGTAGGGTCGGCCCATGTGATAACGGGTCAGTCCCCCACCCGGGGTTAAAAATAATACAAAATGAAAACAATAAAGAAAGAAATTGACAGGGGTTTTCCCGTGAGCTATTTTTTAATTTTTTTTAATTTTTTATAGATGAGTGGTTTTCCTGGGGGCCATAATAATCCCCCGTAATCCACACATCTATACAAAAGTGAGATATATAATAGAGAGAGAGACTCTGTTAAGGGAGAGCAATCTCATATATATATATATATATATATATATATATATATATATATATATATATATATATATATATATATATTTACATTTATATATATATATATATATATTCATATATATATATATATATATATATAGAGAGAGAGAGAGAGATCCTTTTTGTCAATGCATGTGTGGTTTCCTTGGGGGCCCATCGTAGCCCCCAGGGAAACCATGCATATAAAAGTGATCTCTTTACATATGCATATGGAGAGAGAAAGACACTTTTCCCTATATATATGTATATATAAAAAGAGAGAAATACATCTATATTTGTGTGTGTGTGTATATATATATATATATATATATATATATATATGTATATGTATGTAAATATATATGTACGTATATACATACAGCTTTCAGGCAGCAAAAAAAAATGGCACTATAACCCTTGTGATTATGTTCCTGCTAGAGAAAGAGATCAAACTTTTGTCTAGTGGCAGTTTTGACGCCATATAGTAGCGCAGAAGGTTTATACGCCTACTGCAAAGAACAGATCTGTATTTGATGTGACCAGTTGAGTGGATTAGTAAAGCCAGCTGTTACCTGCACTTTAAAACAAATGAAATATATGTTCAAGGGGGGCTATGGAGAGATGAAGGGCACTTTTACCGGATGGTTGTGACGGAATACAAGGAGGAGGTCATGGGTCGGGAGCGGCAAAAATGATTGTCGCACTGGGCACCACTACCAGTAAAGGCTGTCATGATGGGCATGTGGCAAGGTATATTAATAGTGTGTCCTTATTGTTTTTTTTCAGTGTCTTTAGAGATCCGGCTGATTGAAGGAAGAAGCTAAGGTAAGGTGACTGACATTTATTGTTGCACACATCACACACACACCAGCAATTTTGATGACAACATATCTGCCTTCTAAGTAGGCTAGTGTTTTAGAGGGACAGTTTAGCCAGTAGCAGAGACTGCTGCTGAAGCCATAGCTCGGGTTATGGCGGACAGCTCTGAGACAGGATCAGAGACTGAGACAGCAGATACTGAGACAACATCTGAGGGAGAGGACAATGGAGCCGAATCTGGGAGTGATATTTCAGTCGACAGATTCCCATTCGACGACACCTCTTCCAGTAATTCTGAGGGAGACAATGAGGACAGTCAAGCTGTCCCTTTGCAAGCACAGTCTGTGCAGTGTGACAACAGCAGGTTAGCCCAACCCAGAGAGCAGGTGCGTGCGGTGCACAGACTGAGTGCTCTCTTGGCAGCCCCCAAATTTAGTTCACCCCCAAATTCCACCTTTTACTGGAGACGCTGGATGTATAGTTGATGCGGCCAACTTTGTGCCAGTCAACTACATTCATCTCTTTTTGGATGTTGACTTCCTTCAGCAAATTGTAAAAGAAACAAATTTGCATGGAGGCACTCTAGGGCCCTATTCTAGGGCACACCAGTGGACTCCCACATCGCTGGAGGAGTTGAAGATATATTTGGGCCTTATGCTCAAAATTAGGTTAGTGCAGACACCCCACCTAGTAATCCTTCATGACAAATCGCACGGTTTGGGTAACCCTCATCTTCGCACCATACATGAGCAGAGATTGTTTTTTGCTATTGCAGAGCATGCTGCATTTCAATGATAATTCTGCTGCATTGCCCCGGGACCACCCAGACCATGACAGATTGTTCACAATTCGGCCTGTTGTGGAACATTTGTCTACCAGGTTTCCAGAGATCTATACTCCTGGAAAGAATATAGCAGCTGAGGAGTCTTTGATCCTGTAGAAAGGGAGGCTCCTGTTTAGGCAGTACATTGCGAGCAAAAGAGCTTGCAAGGGCATCATGCTGCACATGCTGTGTCAGAGCTCCTCAGGCTCTGTGTACAGCTGGCGAGTGTATACAAGGAAGGACTCCACGGCAAACCCTGTAGGTTGCCCTCCCACATTAGGTGTCACAGAGAAGATTGTATGGGAGCTTGTCCAGCCACTCTTCCACAAAGGTTATAACCTTTATGTGGACAATTTTTATATAGGAGTAGAGCTGTTCAGTGAGCTCTACAAATCTGGCACTGTGGCTTGCAGTACAGTTCGTTGTAACTGCAAAGGATTCTCACAGGAGCTTATTTGCAAGAAGCTCCAGAAATCCCAGAGTACTGCATTGCGTTCCAACAAAGTGCTCTCAGTCAAGTTATTGGATAGGCGTGATGTATATGTGCTCACTACAGTTCATGATAAGAGTACTTCCCCCATCACAGGTTGGGATCAGATAGCCGAAGTCTACAAGTCCACCTGTATACTGGATTACAATAAGTACATGGGCGGAGTGGAGAAGAACGACCTGGTTCTTCAACCGTACAATGCGTGTCTTAAAACTTGCACTTGGTACAATAAACTGTTTATTCACCTGATCCAGATGGCAAGAAACAATGTGCATGATGTTTATTGTCAGACAACCACAGGAAGACTCATTTATTTCCTTGACTTCCAGTTGTCTGTGTTTGAAGCCTCACTGCTACCATAGAAGAAGCAGCCTCATCTTCATATTTTTTGGAGAATGTGGCAAGGCTGCAGGAGCGACACTTTGCTGACTGCATTCCTAAAGCACACAAAAAGGATTGTCCATGTTGTCGCAGTAAAGTGTGCTTGAAGCAGATGAATCATTATAACTGGCCCGATGCCCATCGCAGCCAGGCCTCTGTTTCCCTTCTTTCTACATGTTGTATCATACTAAACCAAAGTTCTGGGGAATCAACTGAGGTGGAGCTGCTGCTGGGTAAACCTTCAGTGGCTGTGCATGGATACCAAATTTCCATGTGTCACTGCTTCATTAGTCATATAGCCACAGAATCTTAGTTAATTTACTTCAGGAAATCATAGACTTCCTTATGGCCTGCTCAACACCTTTATCCACCATCAGAACGTCGTAGGTGTTCTGTTCAATTAACATGCATTATAGTCCCCACACTTCACACACTAGTGAACAGAATATATACCACATTGTCACGGAGTACCCTGTGTGGCAAAATGTTAAAGGCATGACTGAATTTTTAAGTGCTTGTTAGGGAACTTATGTATGCTACACAAGGACCATTTTGATTGCCAACGAGAACCAGAGTAAGAGTAATAAGTCAAACAAATGTCTTGTGGGTCATATTCACCAACATTTCTACTTGTTTGAAAGTGTGCAAACTCAATTTATAGCTTCACTTTCAAAGCAAAAGTAGAAGTGTTGGTGAATGTGTGCCACAGGATATTTGTTTGGCGTTTTACTTCAGAGACCTTAAGTAGTATTTACCACCATGTCTACCTTAGTTTCAACAGTAGATTTGCTCACTCAGTTTGAGGAATAGGCCTCGCAAGGCATACTCGGACACCCCCAAATTGCATCTACGAACTGGATGGAGTTGAATTTAGCACAGTAAGTGTGCTGATGGCACATGAAAGGCATGTTATTTTAGCTTCAAGTAGCTACAGGCAGAAGGCATCAGTATAGGTTCACTTGGCAATTATACATGATTAGTCAGGACTCTGATGAGGACAGAGACATGAACGGGGAAGAAAAGCTTACAATAGGTATGCTTTCCCTGGGATATTGCACAGGTAGAAGGCAGATAGTATAGGTAATACAGATGCACATCCTCTACACCTATGGATTCAAACCCATTGGTGCCACACTGGCACTGAAGGACAATGACACTTATGGGTCAGTGTTTGACCTGCTTGCCATGTTCATCCTCTGTCAGAACTTAGTAGATATTCAATTTGCTGTATGATAAGTGCATTACAGTCATAGCACTGCACATAACAGTGGTTGGGACATATGCTAAGTTCTCACGGACTACCCTGTGTGCCAAACACTACCCTTCTTCATAGTTTATGATGTTCTCTTTAGGGAACTTCACGAAAATTCCCCTGCATGTCTGCCTTAGTTTCAAAGGTAGATATGCTCGCTCAGATTGAGGCATAGGCCTCACAAGGCACACTCGGATACCCCTAGTTTGCATCGCCAAACTGGAAGGAGTTGGATTTAGAGCAGTGAGTGCACTAAAGGCACATGAAAAGCATGTCTTCCAGACCCTCATGTCGCTGTCATGGGAGCCATTAGTAAAGGTTCCTTACACATGCCATCGGTAATGTTCAGGAATGAGGCGGTTACTTGACAGGTGGTAAAATGTTGTCAAATGTATTCCGTTCTGTGGAGTATAAATGTGATAGGCCCTTGTCTGGCGGCTGTAAGTTGATGTGAGTACAGTGATTAGTTGGACTGGGCCCATGGCTGGCAGTATGAAAGGGTTATATGTTGTGTGTGAATGGCATGTGTATGGACCATAAAGCGGTTGATGCAGTGAAGTAGCTATATGGCTTACCTTCAGAAGGCTTGGTTTCAATATTCAGATACTTTGATAAGTATTCATGCTTTGAAACCATAATTTATGAAGGTGCTAAAACCAACCAGTGTGAGCAGTGGATTAACTTTAACATCCTAGTACTAGGGGAGTCCAATGGGGCATATTCTGAGGTTTGCAAAGGATTCCCGGGTGCCAGAACTCAGTGAAAGCTCCAAAAGTCACCACATCCTGGATTCCCCTAGGTGTCTAGTTTCCCAAAAAAGTATAGGTTTGCTAGGGTTCCCTAGGTGCCGACTGAGCTAGAGTCAAAAATCCACAGCTAGGCACTTTGCAAAAAACATGTCTGTTTTCATTGGAAAAATGTGATGTGTCCACATTGTGTTTTGGGGCATTTCCTGTTGCGCGCAATAGGACTACCCACATAGTGAGGTACCATTTTTATCGGGAGACTTGGAGGACAACAGAAGAACAAATGTTATTGCCTAGTGACTTTCTCTACATTTGGGCCTTCCAAATGTAAGACAGTGTGTAGGAAATAAGTCATTTTAAGAAATGTCCTGTAATATTTGCATGCTAGTATGGAACCCCTGAATTCAGAGATGGACAAATAACCACTGCTTCTAAACTCCATATCTTGTGCCCATTTCATAAATACATAGGTTTCCTTGATATTTTACCAAATTAATTGATGTATACCCAGTATAGAATGAAAACCCGTTGCAAGGTGCAGCTCAGTTATTGGCTCTGGGCACCTTGGGTTCTTGATGAACCTACAAGCCCTATATATCCCCGCAACCAGAAGGGACAAGCAGACGTAATGGTATGTTTCTTTAAAAATCTGCCATAGCTCGAAAAAGTTACAGAAGAAAATTAAGACAGAAGTGTCTGTTTTTTAACTCAATTTCAGTATTCTTTTATTTCAATTGTTATTTTGTATAGGAAAACCTTGAAGGATCTACACAAATGACCCCTGGCTGAATTGAGAATTTGGTGTACTTTCAGAAATGTTTAGCGGTCCAGGATCTACCATTGGTTCCACACCCATTTCTGTCACTAACGGGAAGGAGGCTGAAAGCACAAAAATAGTAAACATGCGGTATGTCCTAGTAAAATGCCCAAACTGTGTTGAAAAATGTAGTTTTCTGATTCAAGTCTGGCTGTTTCTGAAAGCTGGGAAGATGGTGATTTCAGCACCTCAAACCCTTTGTTGATTCCATTTGCAGGGAAGAAATCAGATGTGTTGTTCTGCAGCACTTTTTTCCCATTTAAAAAAAAACAAAAACAAATTTGTGCTGTATTTTGGCTAATTTCCCAGTGTCCTCAAGGGGAACCCACCAACTCTGGGTACCTTTAGGATCCCCAGGATGATGGAAAAAAGGATGCAAATTTGGCATGGATAACTTATATGGAAAAAAGGTATGGGGGGCCTAAGCTCGAAGTACCCCAAATAGCCAAAAAAGGGTTCAGCACTGGGGGAAAAGACCCAGCAGCTAAGGGGTTAAAACTGTGGTGGAAAGAGAGAGTGAGGGAAAAGGGGATTGAAAGGCAGAAACAGATGGAGTGGAGAGAGGGCATGGAAGAAGAAAAACACCTGCAAACTTCAAATAGACAACTTTGTGTGAAAACATAGGCCCTCATTCCGACATTGGTGGGCGCCAAGCGGAAACCGCCATTTGGACGCTCCGCGGTCAAAAGACCGCGGAGGCCATTCTGGCTTTCCCGCTGGGCCGGCGGGCGCCCGCCAAAGGAGCGCCCGCCGGCCCAGCGGGAAAGGCCCTGCAACAATGAAGCCGGCTCCAAATGGAGCCGGCGGATTTGCAGGGGTGCGACGGGTGCAGTTGCACCTGTCGCGATTTTCATTGTCTGCAATGCAGACAGTGAAAATCTTTACGGGGCCCCGTTAGGGGGCCCCTGCACTGTCCATGCCAGTGGCATGGGCAGTGCAGGGGCCCCCAGGGGCCCCACGACACCCGTTCCCGCCATCCTGTTCCTGGCGGTAAAAACCGCCAGGAACAGGATGGCGAGAAGGGGGTCGGAATCTCCCGCCATGGAGATTCAGCCCAAGCAGGGGAAATCCGGCGGGAAACCGGCGGATTCCCTTTTCTGACCGCGGCTTTAACGCTGCGGTCAGAATGGGCATTGAAGCACCGCCAGCCTGTTGGCGGTGCTTCCGTGGGCCCCGGCCCTGGCGGTCCATGACCCCCATAATTATTTTGAGGAGTGAGAGAGATATTAAGGGAGAGAGATGGAAACAGGGAAAGAAATGGAGTGGGACCAAGATAAGGGGGGTCAGAGTGAGGAGCGAATGCAGAAAGGAGAGAGGGGAGGAATGATAGAGAGAATGAAGTTATGAGAGTGAAGAATTCGGGAATGAAACAGGAGCATTCATGGGACTAAGAACGTTTGTGTAAAAGAGAGTAAGGGGATTCGGAGAATGACAAGTGGACAGATAAAACAAAAAGGGGGTTGAAATGGAAGGAGGGAAATGACGTGTGGAAAGAGAGAGGAAGAAGAGAAGCAGTGCTAGACATGAGAAAAGGAGGACATGAGAAAAAGTGAGAGGGAAGGTAATGAGTTATGGTAGTTTAATGGTATGAGGACTCACAGCAGGAGGAGAGCGCGTTTTAGAGAGAGGGTGTGAGAAAGGAACGAGGTGACTGTGAAAAAAAACAAAGAGCCTGGAGAGCAGGAGATTAGACAAGGAGAGAACCTTAAGGGGTTTTCAAAATTAACGAAGAACGAGCCAGCGGTCAAACCTCAATTAGACAGG
This sequence comes from Pleurodeles waltl, assembly GCF_031143425.1. Classification (NCBI taxonomy): domain Eukaryota; kingdom Metazoa; phylum Chordata; class Amphibia; order Caudata; family Salamandridae; genus Pleurodeles; species Pleurodeles waltl. Next base: position 335,323,111 of record NC_090443.1, read on the forward strand.
CGCAAGTTTTACAGACCCACCACCAAAGAGCCAGAAGAAAACAAGCACTGGCAAAGCCAATAGGTCTTGTCTTTGTGACGTATTTGCCTTGCCAATGGTTTTTAGCCATGCAGCACAGCATCCTCAGTGCTGTGAAGCATGCTTTCAGTAAAACAAAACAAAAAATGTTTATTAGGCCGCATGTAGGCACAAGTGCCTACAAAATAATGCAGGAGCTTTTTTTGTTTTTTGTTGCTATCAGAATTGACTAGGTAACTAAAAACAAAAAATGCCCCAAAACGATTTTTAAAAAGTGGGCAGGGAAGCAGAAGCAATGGGGAAAGAAGCAGCAAAGGGGTTGGAAGCAACACAGGAGAGGCCCTGAGACACAGAAGCAACATGGACAGGGCACGGGCACACACAAGCAACAAGGGGAGGGTGGGAGACATGGAAGCAATACAACGAGTGTTGGGGGGAAGAACACAGGTGAGTGCAGCAGGGAAAGGGTGAGGAGAAGCCCATTAGGACAGGCAGCAGCACGAGGGTTGGGAGAAGTACGAGGGAGACAGATCAAACACACATGACCTCTCTGTGAGTGCTTACACAAAAAGAAAAAAACAAGTTCCCTAACATCGAGGACACCAGGCAAACACACACACGGTAAAGAGGTAATGCCCCATGGTAAGGACAAACAGAAGGTTGAAGAGCTGGAACACAAATAAGAAGCCCGCAAATGAGAGTGACAAGTAAAGCCAACCAATGGTAAGGAATGGGCAGGCTCAAAGACCCTCTGTGTTCATGCGTTTGCGCTGTCTAGTAAGCTAAACCTAATGAAACTCCTACTTGAAATAGGGTTCTTGGGACCATGCATAGACAGAGCAGCACCCAACAGACCCTGGGTCTGCTAGATATCTGCTGCAAATCACAGAAGCTTGCAGGCCATTCAACGACTGACATTACAGTCTTCCAAATAAAATATTTTATGTCTTGTTCAAAACAGAACTAGGGAAAACGTAAACTTTGAAGGCATGTTTGATCAGAGAGAGAATGAGAACATATTATATATATATATATGTATTTTAGTCCCGCAATCTAACTGTGAACTTTCAACTATCTGCATATTGACATTCATATTATTAATACCAGTAAAATCTCTTTTTAAATTGCTTCTTAATTCCCCTGCTTTGTAGCACAGTAAAATTAGATGTTACAATTATCCAAGGCCGTTATGTGCAGTGATCTGCCCCAAAGATCGGACTGAAACAGAAAAATAGGCTTGTGAACCAAAATAAAAGTGTCCCCCTTTAGCACATCAAATAACTGAAAAAGTGACCTATATTCTGCAAATCCAGGCAGTTTTAAGCTTGTAAAGATACACTTTACAAGTGATTGGGAAGAGAGGGAGACTGAATACATTTGTGCTTGCTGTAGGCAATGTGTGTGGTAATATTACGGAAATCAGTAGTCAAGAACGGGCCAACCAGAGCACAAAATAGGATCCAGACCAGCCAAAAAGCCAGCCTACAAACTGACATATCAGAGCTGCTTCAAGGGACTTCGAGTCCCAGACACTTTGGGGCACCAGGGTGGCCCTTGTTATTACCTGCATTATCTGTGCTAGAAAGCACCACCAGGAGTCCCGCGATGCGGGAGCTGGTTAAAGGGACTTCGAGTCCCAGGACATTTTGGGACACCATGGTAACTCTTGTTACCTGCATCACCTGCACTACAAAAGGCCAAAGGGAGTCCCAAGGCGAGGGAGCTGCTTCAAGAGACTTTGGGGGTCATTTTGACCCTGGCGGTCCAAGACCGCCAGGGCTAAAATGACAGAAGCACCACCAACAGGCTGGCGGTGCTTCCTGGCCTAATACGACCGCGGCGCCGGTGAAAAACGCGACGGGTGTATCTACATCACCTGTGCTATAAAGCGCTATCAGGAGTCCCGTAGCACAGGAGCTGCTTCAAGGAACTTCGAGCCCCATGACTCTTTGGGGAACCAGAGCAGCCCTTGTTGTTACCTGCATCACCTGCACTATAAAGCGCCATTGGTAGTCTGGCAGCCCAGGAGCTGTTTCAAGGGACTTTGAGTCCCAGGACACTTTGGGGGACCAGGGTGGCCCTTGTTGTTACCTGCATCACCTGCGTTATAAAGTGCCAATAGGAGTCCTGCTGCCTGGGATGCGCCTAAGCCCAGGCCTAGGACAGGCCCACCCAGGCCCATTGGAGCTCACAGGAGGCTGGACTGGGCCACCCCTTTTATGTCTATGTGGGGTAATTTGAGGTACTGTTTGCAGTCCGTGTGTGGCAACTTCCTTCTTGTAGTGCTGGAGTAACATTTGACACGGCTGAACAGACTAGTCAGTAGGTTTTAGCTTATTTTATTGTTGTGCAATCAATTTACTTTTGGTATTGCAAATGGGCAAAAGGAAGGGCGCAGAGGGTGACGCAGGTTTGGTTAAGAAGAAAACTCGTAAATCTCTGAAAACAGCAGGGGACAACTGTGTTCTGGAAAGAACTGATAGTTTTTTGTCAAAAGTGAGGCGATATTGACTTAACATCTAGGTTCTCCCCCCTTTCTCCCCAGAGTGTGTATTGTTCTACAAACTCCACAAGCAAATATAAGAAAATTCCAGCAATGTTCAAAAAGCGGGAGAAGAAGAGATTGGAGTCAGAAGTGGAAGCCGGGGTGGATTTAATATCTGTGCCATTAACACCTCTTCGGGATGCATTGATGCAGGCTGTCAGTGACGATGTCTTGCATGAGGAAACCGTTTTGCTCCTTTAAGCGATATGCTGGATAAGCAGGACTATTCCACCATGCAGGGTCCTCCTGTCGTGACTACCTCCATAAATGCTTCTTTCAATTCTGAACACAGTACATTTCCCTTATACAAGATCTGAAGGCTGAGGTGGGAGAGTTAAAGTCCATGGTAATTGCTGCTAGCCTCCAAAGGCACACTTCAGACTTATGTTCCCATGGCTTATTTACAGCACCACACAATCCCTCTTTGCTGACTTCCAGTAAGAACTCTTCCCCTATAATGAGGCATCCCATCACCATTGATCTTGCTCACTGCCTCGCTGGTCCACCAGTTGTGTGGAGACCAGGGGATCATCGGCAGGACCTTAGCACAAGTGTCCCCCACCCCATAAGGAAGCCTGTGGGTGGTAAAGTAGCAATGGATTGCTCCCGGCCTCCTAGGCATCCTCAAAGTGAGATAATTAATAGTGTAACACACTTAGCCAGTAGGTTGTTAGATCTTGCTAATACTATTATGATGGTTAATGTCCCCAAGATAAATATATTGACACACAATGAAGGAGAAGAATCTATCAAAAATAAGGTGATTCACTGGATACAACATGTCAGAGGTTGATACTCTGTTATTCGTGATAGTATAGTTGGGGATATAGTTGGGGTTTCAATGAGAACTGGTCCTCATTCATACTATGACATGATTGAATTTACTCTCAGGGATAAGGATATGATGGGTAATGTGGTGCCTTGGATGCTAAAACATGTGCACTGGCTCATTCTAGCAACCAGTTTAAGTATTGTAGTCCCTTTTATCACCACAAGATGCAGCATTTAGTGAGTGTTATTCACGCTTAAATGACAACGATTGACTTGGAGAAATATTTGGTTCTTATTCAGACCTTCTTTTTCCCTTGCCAATGACTTCTATCTATCCTTCTTTGGATGCAGTCGGTAGAGACTCATCTATTTCTCATAGACTGTGTGCATCTGAATCTTTGATGGTCTCTAGATCCAGTCTTATACCCATTGCTGATTTCGTCCCTCATGGTTTATCCAGTTCTGACTGTTCTTCTCAAATGACATTCAAAAGGCAGAAGCTATCCAGGCATCGCCCACGTTGTTAATGGTATCACAACATACAGGGCCACATCTTGTTTTCTGGAATGTGGCAGGCCTGAGGTCCGAGGTTTCTTTTAAACTCAATTTCAAATATGATATTTGTCTCTTCCAGGAGACATGAGCCGTGGGCCCTATCTACAGGTCAGGATATCTTAATTTTTGTATTCCCACACTTCCTAGTCAGAGGAGTAGGCCTTTGGGTGGCTTAACCACTTGGGTTAAAACAATGTTAAATTGTTGTACTCAACAGCTAACTATTGACTCTCCTGATATTCTAGGCTTTCAGCTAGAACTTGGGCCAAACACAAGATTAATTATTAACGTTTATTCGGGGGGGGTCAGTCAGGGCAGGGCATCTTGTACTCTTTTTACAGTTCAAACCTTTCTTAGACAGTGTCCCTGGCATTTTAAACTTATTGTGGCTGGTGATTTTAATATCACCTTTCAACCCCTTGATTCGGAAGACCTCCTTAAAACTTAGGAGGAGGACAAGGTGTGGTCTGTCCCTTCTTTGGATATTCCCTTTATTAATAGGTGGTCACAAGTAGCTATTCAGTTAAAAGACCTAACCATTCAATTTGGGCTGAGGGCCCTTAATGGAAGAACGTGATCTGACTTAAAGGGTTGCCATACTATTAACAAAGTCAAACATACAAGTAGGATAGACTACTGCTTAGTTGATCTATGATTGTGGCCATCTGTTATTGATATGGTGGTAATGGAGAGGACAGAGAGTGACCATAATCCAATCTATGTCCAAATGCAAGCATTCTGTAATCAAATTCACACAGACATAGGTCTTACCACACATATTATGGACTTAAGTCTTAATAATGACAAACAACACTTGAAATGGCATCTGATAGCAGCTCGTCGAGCTATATGAAGTGCAGTGAATGCTGATCTCAAAACGTTACTTGCGTGTATGGGGGGCCATGCCACTGCTATATCACATATTCTCTTTTTTGAGAGAGTAGGGGTGGATTTCTTTACTGATAGCAAACCAGGAGGTAGTAGAGCCAAAGGGAAGCATCTCTGGTTTAATAAGGAATGTCAGGCGTTAAACTCATTGCTGGTTAAAGCAATCAAATCCAAGAATACAGCTTTATTCACCACAATCAGGAAGTCTTATAAGGTGGCTATTTATAAAGCTAAACAAGATAGGGATGACCAATGGTTGACAGAGCTAAAAGATGCATCTTTTGTCCCAAATTCTGGACATTGGTTGCACGAGATCCTGATAAGAGTGCACTGGGTGTAAAAACGAACATCGTTCCTGCAGACTGGGTAGATTCTTTTCATCACCCATATTCTCCTGATCCCAACAGTCCCATCTAGGAGCAACACTTTGTCTCATTTGTTCAACCCAGGCCTTGTTTGGTCCTTCTTCTATTCAAATTTTTTCGTACATTTTGATATTATGCATTCACTTGATGCATTTAAGCGTGGTGGGGCCGCTGGACTTGATGGTGTCTCGGCTAACTTGTTCCCAACTGACAACTATTGATGGTCCAGGTATATCCTCACAATTGCTAATGCAATAGTAGCAGGGGCTCCAATTCCCAATGTATGGAAGAGTGCCATTGTTGTACCAATACATAAAAAGGGCAATGGGTCTCTACCAAGTAATTACAGGCCTATTAGCTTGATAGATTGTCTGTAGAAAGTTTTTTGCCGATGTGTTTTGGGGAAAATCCAAGATTGGATGTCTGATCATGACATCCTAAATTTGTTGCAAGCTGGATTTAATAGGAAAATTTCCACCACAGATCAAGTATTTCTGTTTTTATTCTTGTATTGGAGAACGGTCACAATTGGCAAGAGTGATCTCTACCTAGCATTCGTAGACCTAAAGTCAGCTTTTGACTTAGTACCTCAAGCTAAGTAGTGGATGGTTCTTTCAGGTATGGCAATGCTTCCCCATATTATTTCATTACTTGTACGCTTACAATAGAAAAATTATGCACATGTCAGGTGGGGTGACCAAGGCTAGTTAACAAATAAGATACCAGTCTCTAGGGGATTGCGTCAAAGGCTGTGTCCTGTGCCTACCTTATTCTCATTATGTATTAATTACATTGTCTCCTTCATGGCTCAGGTAGAGATGGATGCCCTGTCCTTGGGGAAAACTAAAGGTGCCATTCTTTTATTTACGGATGTCACCTTGCTGATCTCCAAGACCCAAGTGGATTGCAAAAACTCCTAACACGTTTTCATGAGTTCTGTTACACTTGTGGGTTAGAGATCAATGCTTTAAAAACTAAATTGATGTAATTTAATCCCCATAAATAGTTCAGTGGGGATTTTTGTCTTGGGAGGAATGCCGCTTGAGATGGTGAACTCTTTTACTTATTTAGGTGTAACAATCTCAGAGAGCATGACCTGGAAGCCACACATTACGCAGTTATTAATCAAAAACAGATCATGAGTGCCCTAATTAGGGAGTACTCTGCCTTGCATACAAAACCAATTTGACTGTCCCTTTATATTTATGATGCTAAGGCTGTGGGTTCCTCCCTTTATGGTGCGTAATTGTGGGGTGTTTCTAACTTCAGGAATTATGTAAAGTGGAAAATAACTTTGTCAGGAACTTAGCCTCCTTTCCACAGAGCACCCTGTTGATCCCTCTTTTTAAGGACGTGGGTATCAAAGGGATGGACTGTAAAGCTAGATTGCGTCCTCTTTTGTATTCGAGGCACCTTTGGACTACTCCGGAGTTAGCCCACTATGTAAGAGCCCTTCAAGCTGTGATAAAAGCTGATCATCTCATCAGAGTCCCTTGGCTTAGGAGTGTCAAGACATGTTGTATTCACACTGGTTGCCCGAGCTATGGGATCGCCCAAAGGCTGCTTTATTTCCGTCTAAGACTGATTTGAAAAGCGCTACTGAATGGCAGTAGCCACTGATGAATTGAGAGGTGCTGCTTGTTCTAAACTATCATGTGATTTTATTGATTTTAAATGTGAGAGTAGATATGAAGTGTTTTGGGATCGGATTCTGGTACCTAAGGACTGGAAACTCCATTTTCAGTTCCGTGTAGGTGCCCTAAGGCTAAGATCATTTACTTGTAAGTGGTTGAGTGGGGGAGCAATTGTATGTCCATCTTGTAATATTCATTACGAGAATCTATCTCATGTTTTATTTGCTTGCTCAGCTTATCTATTGCTACACACGAAGTGGCTAGCCCCAGTTTGTACATTAATAGATGTCCGCAGCTACTTAGTGGCTCTTCATATTCTTAGGACGGACACTCGACTGGTTTTAGCCATTTCCGTAGTCGAGTTCCTTTGCACTTTCTGGCTTCTTAGATTAAAATTTTTACTTTCACTAGAAAAAGGTTGAAGTTCCTGGGTAAGGCATATGCTGCATTTTGTGTCTCTTATTGCTGGGAATTGGACTGTATGGTAATTTCTTCTTCTATTTTCTACCTATGCCCTGGAGGCTGAAGGAAAGTTTAAATACAATACGACCTATCAGATCAGCCCTCCTAGCACTGCCAGATTTCCCTATAGGCCAGTCCTACTCTGTCCACCCCTGCCTGCCGCTATGTTATGGGATAGATCTAAGCTTACTATGACTGGGATTTTTGAAGTGACTGGGATTTGTTCCACTCGAATTATGTGATTCTGTGGCTGCAGCATTTCCCCATTATTATGGATTTGGCGCATTAGGCACGCAATCCTTCACTTGCTGCATAATGTGCAAATTTTACAAAAATATTGTAGCTAGCTCAAAGAATTCAAAAGTTACTTAAAGAGTTGACACTAGAGTCGCTGCGCAGTGGAAGGCCGTTTGCCAGGCTAACTGGTCACCTTATAGTCGCTGGTTGCGGTGTTTAGGTATTAAACAGAGATTCGTGAGGTGAAACCTCTGACCAGCCACGTTAACATGTCAGTCAACATGCCAAACTAAAGAAGTAAAACTACCGTAAAACGCGCTGCATTACACCGTATAATGTGCCTTTTCTTGCCACTTAATAGAGTCAGTCCTGCAATACAATATGGTTCCTCGTTGGTGCTTAGTTCTAGTTGCCCTGCTGACAGAGCTCTAAACAAGATAAATCAACTTTGTGCGCTGTCGCACTATATGAAACTTGTCACCTGTGGGTTGGTCTCGCTCATTCTCTCTAGCTCTTTCTCACTCTTTGCGTCCCTGCAGAAAGTGTGTTCGTGCACTGAGCTGTATTATTGGGATGGGAATCTTATCTCCGCCGCATGTGCATTGTTTAAGGCAAAACCGCTCACTTTCTGACTCTACTGTCACAAGGAACTCTTCACTCCAAAAAACACCAAGCATTGAATGTTCTGTGCCTAATGTACCGGTATTGTATGCTAAACTAGAACGAGCCCAGAGACTAAACAAGAACCTGATCCTTTATATTATAACCAGAAAACAACATTTCCTGTTGAAACAAGACATGCATACTTGACAGATTGTCACTGTCAACCGCAATCAAAAACATATAAAGCAAACAAAACTGTGGATTGAGAATGAAACATTTATTTGGAAGTACGTACTCTTTTTTATAGGAGCTAGATTCACCAAATTATTAGTGGGGCACACGTAAAAAGAGCAGTTCTATGGGGGTGTGAGATGAACATAGGGCCCCACAAGATGCCTTTGCCCACAACTATGATGGCCCATAGAAAAGGCCCTGGGATGAAAGAATTCACTCTAATTCAAGAACATTAATTAAGCAACTTGTTATTAATTTTGTTTTGGGTCAAGCAAACAATGCTGGATGCCCGAGGTTGCCTTGCACCCTGAAAGCAAGCACCAAGTCCTACTCAAAATAGAAGGGGGAAAATTTAGCATAGGCAATGTGAATCAATGTCATTTCATCAAAAAAAGGTTTGTGACAACCTTATTGGCCCTCCTTTACAGACGTAGGTGAGGTAAAAAATGTAATGATGTGTATTATGTATGGATGGATGCTGGAAAGTAGAAGGACAGCTATTTCTGGACCGGATCTGGACTCTGGCTGACCCTGGGAAATTTGCAGAATTTGTCATGGTGTTATTTTCACCACTGGGATACTACTCAGCAGCGCCTGCACATTTTCTGCATTCCATCTGGTGCAGTTACCTGCTACCATCCAGGAGGTTTCCTTACTTTTACTTCCATTCGGGCACAAACAAAGACCTGATTTAAAGGGTGTGAGGATTTGGGTGTATTATATGCTATGGCTGTGCAGTCTTACCATGAAATACACTTGCAGAAATTGTCTTGGGTCCAGTCAGGCTTGTTTGAACAACCTTAAGTTTAACCCTGGGTAGCTACTGCTTTGAGCAACAAGGCTTGCACAAATAAATTTAGTGCAAGGCTTTTAACAAAAGCAAAATATTAAATAAGGAAGCCACACAACAGGAAAGAAACACAACACCAGTTTATAAAAATAGATTAGACTTTTATAAACTTCTAGAGTCCAAGATTAGCAAAATCCACCAGAAGGTTCAGGAGATAGAGATTTTTAAAGATTTATCACTTATCAATTCAACCACAAACAAGCATTGGCCAATTTAAGGTTTGCAGACTTTTGAAAAGTTTGTAAAGAATTAGTTTGGCTGCTACGGCCCAGCTTAGATGACAAAATCTGACAGGATGGAGGTCTGTTGGGGCCAATGGAGAACATGTGGCCAGCTAACTTAGCCACCAGAGCATTTTCCAGTCCAGTTTCAAACTTTACAGCACAACTGCATTAGACTGAAATGGAGTAGTCCTGATGCTGAGGATACAGGATGAAAAGATGCTCAAAGAGGCTCTGGTTGCTGTGCAGTCGGTGAGGGTGCCTTTCTGGTAATTCCTCAATCCACGGGTCATGTGGGATGGCTGTGACCACAGTTGGCTTCCTCAGCTCTTTTGTCCCTGGAGCTAGTTCTAGGAGGTCAGCCAACTGACCCTTGGGGTCACTGCTTTGGTCTGAGGCTAGGGCGTGCCTTTTCCCCAAGCCAGGAGCCACACGCACAGTCTCAATTTCATTAGTCCAAGGTGCAGCAGATGCAGTCCAGAAGATGGTGCAGCCTCTCTTTCTGTGATCCCGGGGGCATCAGGGCTGTCCTTTTATGGTCCTTGTTCTAGTTCCAATGTGAGCTGAGGTTCAGGGTGCCATGGGTGGCATATTTATCTCAGGTAAATGCTCTGAGGGGACAATACAGTCACCAACCAATGGACTACAAGGTCCCCTCTCTCTTGGTGATGGCTTTCCAGCAATGTGTGGTACCTAACAATCCTAGAGTGCACTATTCCGCCCACTCTCAAGAAGTTGGCACCCTTCCTCGACTGTTAGGAACTCTGTAGCTCACCTTAGAGGTGTGGCTACCTGTGGGCTACCTGTGCACAGGTAAACCAGTTTGGGCACTGGTCTCCCCTCTCTGTCCCTATGGCCAGCCTATCTGCCTGAACAAAGTGCAGCCCCTCAGGAGTATGATCACCATTAGTCCACCAAAGGTGGCTTCCCCTTTGAAACTCAACTTTTTAGCTAGCACCCTAAGTGGGTTTCTGCAAAGGGGAGGTAACACCTCACCCTGTAGCAGGCTGCCATAGTTCCTAGGCCTGGGAGTGGATCACATGACTCCCCAGGCAGGCAGAAAGCTGTCTGTTGGACAGGGCCCTTGTGAGGCTATTGGACCAGCTGGGTCACAGTGGCAACTTTCTAAAGGTGCATTACTTTAGTAGTGACATTAAATTTGACCTGGGCACCAGGGCATGTTTAATGCCACGATTAATGTGATATGTTACAGTACCCAGTTAGGTAGTCCCATTTAGAAGTTAGCCAGGCTGAGATGCCAGTTGGTAACCCTGTATTAGCAAATAAGCCACTAACTTTTCCACAGCAAAATAACAATTTAGAGGTGTTGCTGCTAAGACATATATACAAATATATGTCCTACTTAATAATATATGGCTCCCTGCTATAGGGCTTTTAGGCATTCCATAGGGGATACTTACATATATTGTTAAGGGAAGTGGTGGCTTTGCCAATAGTTTGAATTGCAAAGGCCACCTAGCAGTGTAAACACTGTCCTTCCAGTCAGCTGTCTCAGGCTGGGAGTCTTTTTTTGAACTCCATCACACACAGGGTGGCACAATCTGTGCTGAAGCCCTGAGTGGACACGCTGCCTTACAATTCCATGGTTTCCACTTGGTACCATATACTAGGGACTCATAAGTAAGTCAGTGCTTGCCAATTTGGAGATAGCCAATTTGATGTACACTTTGTAAGGGGCTGGATCACTGGCCCTGAGGTCTCGTTAGCAGGCCTCACTGCACTCTGAGATGCGAAAAACCAGCAACCTCAGTCCAGAAAATGTGGGGGTGAACACGCAAAAAGAGGCATTTTCTTACAAAGGGTCATCAGCCCTTCTTTTGTTCAAGTATCATCCTAACTGGTAGCCATCTGGAGCCTAACACCTAGAAGCCAATGCAATGGAAGGATACAAAGGAACAAAGCTTATCACGTCGCAAATACTTTACAGAAACTATGACTTGGAGACAGTTTTTTTACTTTATTCAAACCCTATGAAAGAGAAGTGCACGCACTGTAAGAATGCAGGATTTATCTGTCAGTATAGGTAATTACACTAATAATGGTTTAAATTACACCTACTACTTTATTTTTTATTTAGTTAGTTTATAGTGCTACTCATCCCAGTGTAGGGTGTCAGAGTGCTTTACATCACACACAGAGACAAAATAAATCTAGCAAGTGCGTAAATCAGTGTATATAAAATAATACTTAAGACAATGAGGGTTATAATAAAGGCTTCCCGTTTTATGTTTTTACTGATTTTTACAGATAAATACAGACAGAAAGCAATCTATTTTCTGTTTGTATTTATTTTTAAAAGTGGAAAAATACAGAAAATTGGGCTTCTTATGAGTGACTCTCGATTTTGTCCTTCATGAATTCCAGACCAAATACTAAGCAGGCAGACACCATGGGAATTTAAAAACAGGATGAGATTCCCTTAAACACAGGTCTATTTTAACATATATTTGTATATAATGATAATATTTACCAGTCAGTGTTATGTTTTGTTATATTTGGCTGCTTTGTTTGCTAAAATGCGACATGCATCAAGGTATGAGTGCATGTTAAACCAGTTAAATTAAAGAAGACATATTACATTTTTACAACTCTATCTATTCTCAAAACATAAAATAAATATGGATAAATACCAATAAAATGACCAGAAATACATATGGATAAATACAGACGGAAATGTTAAAAAAATAAATACCATAAAACCGGGAGCCTTACTTATAATGTGTAAGAATCACATATTGTCCATACTTGCAGACATTATGGCCCTATTTATGACCTTGGCAGTAAATACTGAATACTGCTGTGCTAACTGCCGCCAGCACACCGCCGCGGAGGGGGACATACGTCCGCCCCATTATGACACATACATACAAAATTTACAGAAATCATTCACAGCCACAAATCCGCCATTCCCACTAAACGTGATAAACTGTTGGTACTACCAACCATACTGTTACACCACCAATACTACGCCCTCCAAATAATGACCCACCAATCACCACAGCGGACATTCAACGACGGTAAACCATTGGTGGTGAACTCCACCGTGGTGGATAAGGCCACCCAAAGACAACATTGGCCAGAACAAAAAACCCACACCTGACCCAATTACACACACTCCACACACCCACCAACAGCACTATAAAACACACACCCACAATCCTTTCCTAACATGAAAAGACCACAATAGCTAGCTACGCAAATTACAGAGACAACTTCACACACATACCACAACCACCCATTCATATGTCACGCACCACACACCCCACCACATTACTCAACACCCTTTTCACAACACACACACCACATAACACCCATGTCCCACAAAGGCACCCCCATTTCACTGATGAGGAGTTGTGGGTCATGGTTGAAGAAATAGTCAGAGTAGAGCAACAGCTGTCTAGAGCATAGATCCAGCAGATATCCATTGCCAGGAAGATGGAGCTATGGTGGAGGATCAATGACAGGGTGAACGCCGTGGAACAGCATCCACGAACAAGGGACAACATCAGTAAGAGGTGGAACGGCCTTAGGGGGAAGGTACGTTCCATAGCAGCAAGGCACCAGCTCACTATCAAGAGGACTGGCGGTGGACCCTCACCTCCTCCCCCACAGCTGACAGCATGGGAGGAGCAAGTCTTGGCAATACTGCATCCTGAGGGACTCACCCTGACACCCATCACTCCACTCCATCCCACACAGTGCACCACCACAATTAACAAACCTAAATGCCAAGCCCTGTATGCTATACCCACTGTATGCACATCCCTTCCAGCCCTGCATGTACACCCACCAACAATGAACTAACAATCCCACAATATATCACCATACACAAACAAAGGTGGCAGGGCAACGACAACCATATAAGGGAAGCTAAGGATGCACAATATGTAACAGACATGATGCATAATACACCACTTACATCCCAACAGGTTCCCCAGCCAATCTTAGCGGCAAGGAGGTGCCACGACTATACAGTACCTCACCAGAAGATGCCCCCAGTGACGACAGCAACTCTGTATTTCTGGATCTGGATGAACTACCTGGCCCATCAGGGACCACTGGTCAGTCGGCTACCTAAGCCCACACCCAGTCCACCACAGGACCTCCCCCCTCAATATCCAGCACCACAGCAGCCACCAAACGTCCTCAGACCTCTGTCCCCAGGACACATCAATCAGCAGTGTGCCCACCTGTACAGGAACTCAAGTCCACACCTCACAGTCAAGACAATGAGGGCCCTGGGGTGAGTGGCAGTGGGCACACCATTCAGGGGACACAGGCACAGGGGGCCAGGGACACTCGGAGGACAGCTGTGCACCAGGGGGCGGACAGGCCCGTGGAACCGACTGTACATGCATTCACTAATGTCCTGGGGGCTTACCAACAATCCTAGGACAAGATGGGTCAGGTGATAGTCATCATGCAAGAGAACCAGCGGCTGCAGGAGGAGCACCACCAAGAGATCAAGAAAGAATTGCAGGCCCTGAACACCACCATGGTCTCCATTGCAGAGATGCTGGGTGATATGGCCAACATCATGAGAGACTACACATCGCACCAGCGGCCTCTTCCACTAGCCAGTCAACTGACCAGCCCTGCACATCTGCTGCAGCTAGTGGACAGGAGGCCCTGCTACAGGGCCTAAAGGCCACCAGCACCCCTCCCCCTGCAGAAGGTGAATCACCCCGTAAACGTTCCCTGCAACCCAGACAGACACCAGAGACACTTGCCAAGACCACGACCACCGCCCTGGGAAGAGACCCTCCTGAATGTCCCTCTTGTGTTCCACTGTGTCACCTTGTCCACTTTGAGCTGACATTGCTCCCCGTCCTATGGCCCCTTGGACACTGGACCTGTGCTACAAATAGACTGTACCACTACCCTGGACTGTTCCCAACCATCACCCCACTCTATTGCACTTCCCATTGTAGAACAATTTTCAATAAACATGTGTCCCGTCGATGGTCCCAATAACTTGAGGCATGTGTCCCATTACAAAGAATCCAGCCTTCACAGTGGGTAAATCATCTATCTGGGGGAATGCAATGTAGTTGCACCTGTGTTTGATCAAGGTAGACAAAACCCTTGCAAGCACAATAGAGAACATTGGCTGTGATCCCTGCAGCCAAGCCCACTGTCACCTGGAAAGAGCCTGTTGCCAGGAAATGGAGCACCCACAGTTCCTGCACAAGAGGGTAGTTTGCTGTTGTGCTACGGATAGCAGGTAGCAGATCATGCTCCAATTGTTCACATCGCTCTGTGATTGTGGCCCTGTCCAGACGATAGGTGAGTATGATGTGCCGGTCCTCCAGTGTAGCCAAGTCCACAAAGGGTCTGTACACGGGTGTGTGCCTCCCCCTGTTCCTCTGCAGTGGTTGGTACCTAAAGGACCCAAATGTAAGAAAGGAGTGACAGCAGGAACTATGAACACACTACAGCAGTGTACACAGAGCATGTTTGTATGTTGGACACTGGAACTGTGTAGGTGAGTACATTTGACTACAATGACGCACTAGTTAATCTGTACATGTGTACCAGCATTAGAAAATGGCACCCGCCTGTCCTATATTCAGGGACAGGTGGAAGTGACCTCACTCCGCTGGCATATGTGTCATGGTGGAAAGAGGTTTGCACCTCCATGCAAATCCTCATTGGCTAACATGGCCCTCTATGGATAATGGGAACCAATGATGATCAACGCCGGCGGTGACGGTGTTCACCGCCGCGGACGTGACCGTCATTTCCTTTCTACCACTTCACTTGATTCCTAACTTTCCACAGGACGACATCTCCACTGCGTGTGCAGCTGTGACCTGTGTTTTGAATCTGCCATGGCTTGAGCAACAGGGGAAAGGGCCCCAGCCTTCACGTCTGAGAAGTTGGAGTGCCTCGTGGATGGGATCCTACCCCAGTATGGCGAGTTGTATGGTTCTCCAAACCAACAGGTGAGTACACCATGGGTACGCTGCATGCGACATATCTGCATGGAGATGTGTGTGTGTGTGCTAGCAGTGTATCAGGAGTGGGGGTATGGCTGGTGGCAGCGTCAATGCAGGGGTATGGGTCATGTGTGTGCCTGATGAGGGGAAATGCTTTTTGTGGGCCATAAGTGTGACAGGCTGGATTGTCAGGTTCATGGTGTTCCGCCTTCTGTGTTTCCTTTGCAGGTCAGTGCCCATCAGAAGAAGGGGTTGTGGTGTGCCATCACCAAGGATGTGCGGACCCTGGGGGTCTATAACAGGCAGAGCACCCACTGCAGGAAGTAGTGGGAGGAGTTGAGACACTGGGACCGGAAGACTGCAGAGGCCCAGCTTTGGATGACCTCCCGACGAGGGAGGGGTGCCCGTCGGGACATGACCCCCCCTGATGGCCCACAAACTGGCGGTGGCCTAGCCAGAGTTGGATGGTTGCTTGAGGGCATCACAGAAGCCACAAGGGGGTGAGTACAGTGTGTTTGTAAACCATCTCTGCTGCCTGTCATGGGATTTGGGTGCAGAGTACTAGTCAGTGGATGCCCCAGTATGCCAGACCAGATATTGCTGTGTGGTCCAGCTCAGGTTAATAGGGTGGAAAGCATGTATTAGATATCTAGGTAGGTGGCTTCCCATGTCACACAGGGCTTAACTGGTCCCAGTTGGTGTGTAGCTGCCACTGTTTGGATCCTACCTGCTGTGGTACTTAGCCAATTGTATGCCAGTGTGGCCCATACTGCCCACTCTCAGTGTCTGCCATCTGTGTTGTTGGTGCTGAGATTGACTCTGCGCTCCCTTTCTCTCTCTCTCCCTCTCTCTCCTTTTGTCATCCTGTCCATGTGTGCGTTAGCATCATCTGGCGAAGGAGCAGGGGCAACGGCGAGTGAGGGAGCTGCAGCACACTGGACCCAGGAGGAGTCCACTGATGCCGAGGGGATCAATGGGACAGAGGGAGAAGGGAGCATCACCACAGGGACAGGATGTGACACCACTGACTCTGATTCGTCCTCTGATGGGAGCTCCTTGGTGGTGGCATACCCCTCTGGGACCACCCCAGCTACAGGTTCTACCACCACCCCTGTACCAGCACCACCCTCGCAGTAACCCCCCACCAAGTTGCCCATGTCCGCTCACCCAGGAGGGTGGGCATCTACTTCTCCCCAGGCACCTCAGGCCCTGCCCCAGTCAGCCCTGCTGCCCTGAGTGAGGAGGCTATTGACCTCCTGAAATCCATCTCTGTAGGGCAGTCCACCATTGTGAATGCCATCCAGGGGCTGGCATCTCAGATGCAGCAATGAAATGCTTTCCTGGAGGGCATCCGCTGTGGGTAGGCGGCCCTACAGAGATCGTTTCAGGCTCTGGCCTCTTCACTGATGGCAGCCAGTGTCCCTGTTTCATCTCTCCCCCCTCCAAGCACTACTACCCAGTCCCAGTTTCCCCACCCAATGCACACATTCTGATAAGCAGGCACCCAAAGCAACACACAAGACTCACACAGGCAAACACAAGCAGCATATTTCAGTCCACAAGCACTCACACAGCCAACACCCAGATGCACACACATCATCCACTGCCCCCATTGTCTCCCCCTCCCCCCTCCTCCTCCTCCCTCACAGTCACATCTGCACTCAAACCTGCATGCACTGCATCATCAGTCCCAGATCCTGCTAGCTGCACAGCCTTGCCCAGTCACCACAACAGCAGACATGCGGACATGCACCTCACAGACCACATGTGCAGTTACCACCACCACCTCATGCAGCACACCCACCTCACTTGCAGACACCACCACAACATCCATACACACATCATGTTTGTCCTCCCCCACCCTGTCTGTCCCCCAGTAACACACACATACTCACACTCAGAACCCCAACAGCCATCCACCTCACACACGCACACTGTCCATGCACCTGCACCCAAGTCCAGTACACCTCCTCCTCCTACAACCATTCCCTCTACCTCCACTCCCATCCCTCCTCCCACATCCTGCCCCATTGTCCCTAAGAAGATTTTCCTTGCCCGTCTTGACCTCTTCCCTCACCCTCCCACCCTGTCTGCCCTGTAAGAGGAAGGTCACACCACCCCACCCCAGTACCTCAAGCACCCAGTCAGACACAGCTCCAACCCAAAGTCTCCAGCTACCACTAAGGGGCACATAAGTGAGAAGCCGGCCCCCTGCACCAAGGACACTCCCCCCCAAACGGAGGGCTAAAGTGCCACCCCCTCCGAAACAGAATGGGGCCACCTCCAAAACCTAGAGCCAAGGAGGCCCCAGAGAAATCGCTGCCCAAGGAGGCCCCCCAGAAATCAAAGGCCAAGGAGGCCCCACAGAAATCCTTGCCCAAAGAGGCCCCCCAGAAATCCAAGGCCAAGGAGGCCACCCAGAAATCCAAGGCCAAGGAGGCCCCCCAGACATCCAAGGCCAAGGAGGCACCCCAGACATTCCAGGCCAAGAGTCACCCCAGAAATCCAAGGCCAAGGAGCTCCCCAGACATCCAAGGAGGCCCCCCCAGACATCCAAGGACAAGGAGGTCGCCCAGACATCCTAGACCAAGGAGGTACCCCGGAAATCCAAGGCAAAGGAGGCCCCACAGAACTCCCTGGATAAGGAGGCCCCAACAAAATCCCTGGACAAGGAGGCCCATTTCGAAACCATGGCCAAGGAGCCCCCACTCAAAATTGTGGCAAAGGAGCAACATCCGGTACCAGAGGCCAAGGAGCAGCATCAGGAACCAGAGGCCAAGGAGCAGCATCCGGAACCTGAGGGCAAGGAGCTCCATCAATAACCAGGGGGCAGACAGCCCCCTCCAGAACCAGTGGTCAGGAGGCCCCCTCCTCATCCTGTGGGCAGGAAACCCGCTCTTCAACCTGTGGGCAGGCATCCCCCACCAGAACCAGTGGGCAGGAAGCCCCCTCCTCAACCTGCGATCAGGCAGCCCCCTTCAGAACCAGTGGGCTATGAGCCCCCTCACAATGAGATGCAACTCCCACCCATCCCACTCCCCCACCCCCCCGAGGTACCTGCCCAATTCCAACATGATGCCCCTGAACAGTGGAGTCCCAATGTTGTCACTCCTGAGGCTTGGGGCTTGGACTTTGCCCTGTGGGCATTAGTGTCTTTGAACTGGCCTTTGGGCCTGCATTCATTTATTTCTGCAATTGTGCATGTTTTTTTCATTCTACATATTCATACAAAAGGAATTCAGTGGTTGGAACTGTGTATGTGTCCTGGATTTATTTAATCCGGGGTTCTGTTACTGTTATTTTCCTGTGCATGTGTTTCTGGGTGTGTGGTGTGTGTGTGGTGTGTGTTGTGCATGTGTGTGTCACTCCGCCCCCTCTCGCACCCTTGTGTGCTAGGCAGCTGTACTCACCATCGTCGTCTTAGTCTGAATTGATGCTCCAGAACAGCCATGCCGTGGTGCAGCATCGGGAATACTTGCAGTTCACGTCCCATGGAGGCCGCGGACTCCTGTGTGTCCCTGGAGGTAATTGTCTCCTTTTAAATTATGTGTTTCCGCCAGGCTTTTGGTGTTGTTGCTACCGTCATGAAATTATGGCGGTGTGCTATGTCATTATATGGTGGGCAGATCCATGTCTTCCACCTGCCTGTAGGTGGCTACCGCCGTGTTCAGTTTCGTACCGCACTGGCGGTTGATGTGCTACATTGACTGTCTATGGGAGGGATCACTACCATGGTCATATTTGATGGTCATTACCGCCAGCCTGTTGGCGGTGATACCTCCACATTAACCCTGGCGGTCAGAAGACTGCGAGGGTCACAATGATCACCTATATGTTGAGAGTTTATGGTCGGGAGAAAGACACATTCAGGATGTAAAATGTAACACACCTATCCACCTAAGATTACAAATCTGTGACCTGCATGTTACACAATGTGCTATGGAACAGGCAGGCAAAATAACTCTTTATGCTACTGTATGAATCAAAACTGTGGTTGGACAAAACACAAAATTCTCCAGAACTGCATTACCTACCAGAGTTATCTTACTGCTATTATAATCTTCTGAAAATTGATGGGCGCAAAAGATTTCTACAGCAGGTGTCTTAACCCTGTACGATATTTTAAAATGCAGCCTCTTTGTGACCAATAAAGTAAGTTAGATTAGATTTTCTGTCATATTTGTTCTTGTTGCCAAATTCTTTGTAGCAGATTTTTTTTAAATAAACATATATGTTGACTGTGAGCCTTTGCTTTTTGAGTGCCACCCCTCGTGACTCCACCCCCTCTCCTCTACCATGTCGTTGCCCTCAATATATGAGTTCCAACTCTAGTACTCAATGTATAAAAAATTACAATTCACAGTGCATATTTTCAACCATATAAACCTCATGCAAGGGGCTTATAGATTTATGATCATACTTTGTTTTCACAGGTGAGCTGTAGGTGTTTTGACTACTTGAGCACCGTAAAAAAAAAACTAGACATTATCTCAAATGGAAAGGTGAAAAAACATTTAAGTTATTTTAGTAATTTAAATTCAATGCATGTTTTCCACGTATTTTCACATGTTTGGTGAATAAAAAAAAAAGACAGGTTTTAAACAAGAAAACTACATATTGTGTTTCGAAGGGTGTGGCTTGACGCTCATGGAGTGAACAGCCACGAAGAAGAGCTCCGGCCCGGGCTCTCCGATTGCAGCCCATCCTGACTGCATCGCCCAAGGCACTGGCAGTACCTCCCGTCTACAGAGACTGGGAAGACGGGAGCTTTTGGAGGCCAACCCGTCCGAAAAGCAGGGTTTGAAGAGAGGAGACCGAGCCGACAGCACGCCACCTGACTTTAAGATGGCAGGCGCGCTGCACTTAGTGGACTCTAACCCCAGGTGGGCTCACGCCGGGCGGGCGCCTGGTGGGAGGGCAGTCTGTCGCGAGAGCTGGGGCGACCCCCGGGCCGCGGAGGGTGCCAGCTGGAAGCGGAGGAGGCAGAGGCCTGGAGCCGTCTGTCCCCAAAATGGCGGCCGCACTGGGCTGCATTGAACTGATACGGAGCCCGGCCTAATAAACGAGGGGTGGCCTGGGCCGACCATAGCCCAGAGGCACACACCCGGACGACCCAGACGACGCCGGGGGACCCACTTGCCCGCAGGGGACCATGTGGAGCAGGCTAACCATCGGAGGGTGAGAGGAGCGCACTGTGCGGCCCGGTCGGACGTGTGGCCCCCGCGTGACTCATCTTCCATCCATATTCATCGAGGGGTGAGCCCTGGGGCCGGGGGTCCCTGGGCACCCACCTGCGGCCCTGGGGGGAGACCAAAGCTGGAGCAGATGCCAGATCAAGCTGGGAGACTTGGACAGCGCCGCTGGATGACAGTGTGAAGAGGTGAGCTGCGCAGCCATCCCTGACAGCTCTAGCTGGGGTGTTCAGCGAAATTGATCCAGAACTACGGACCCCTCTCTCCCAAAGGATGGGCAAGCTGGAGAAAAAAAAGGACGCGAAGGGAGAAGCGGGTGCGCAGTGGACCTGCCCCACGTCCCTCCCTGCTGGGACACTGCAAGTTGGGGAGGATGGGGGCCTGCCTGAGGGTCCCTCGCTGGGAGATATAATGCAAGCCATAACATTCTCCAGGAAGAGCCTTGAAACAAAGATTGACTCATTGGCGGTAGTCCTAGAACTGCTCCGGGAGGACTAGCACCGCCTCACGGAGCGAGTGATTGCGACGGAGCGAACACTGGACACCTTCAGTCCCGGGCTGACAGTGGCCAGGGGTCAAATCACTAAATTGGAGAAGCAAACAGTGATCTTAATGGCCCGAGCTGAAGATGCGGAAAACAGATCTAGAAGGAACAATATTCGCGTAATAGGTCTCCCTGAACAAATCGCCCAGCGCAACCTCCCTCAATACTTGCGTTGGTCTCCAAAACTGTCGTGCCAGAGCGCCTCTCACACTTTTTTGCCCTCAAGAGGGCACATAGGGTCCCTGCGCGGGCTTCCCCTCCGGGGGCCGCGCCGCGACCGGTGATAGCCCGCCTACTGCACTACAGAGATCAGGACCACATTCTGGCACAGGCCAGAAAGGCTGGAGAACTAAGGATAGAGAACTCCCTGATTCGTATCTTTCCTGATTTCTCTAGAGAGGTGCAGAGACATAGAGCAACGTACTCAGAAATCAAGAAGCGCCTGCGGCAACTGAATATTCCATACGCAATGCTGTTTTCCACCATGCTGAGGGTGGCGGATGGCCAGTGAGCGCATTTCTTCCACACACCGCAGGAAGCGAGAGACTGGTTGGAGGAACGGGAGGGCCCGACTGTGACGGGGGTCGCCCGCAAACCCAGACCCCACGGCAGACGCTGGGGTGTGAGAGAAACCAGACAGAGGACTGTGGCGCCCACTCAGGAGGAGGCGGAGAGGCACCGAGCTGCAGCGGCGGTGGCCTCCTTCAGTCAGGGAAACAGCAGCCCGCGCTCGGTTGGCACGGCGAGAGAAGCGGAGTCTGCAGGCTCGGCGGCAACAAGCCTGGAACTATGGGCGGTGACACCGGGAACCTCGGACTGCATTATCTGATGGTCAGCCCCGGCAATCAACACTTTCACTTTTATACGTCTCCAGACATCTGAGCCGCGCAAATCATGAGGCATGCAGTAAGACACAGAAGTTAATCCCGGGCCACGGGCTCAGCACCTCGGATGGCTTGCGCGTTCTCTTTCATCTGCCCTCCCAGAACTGACTTATGTTTGAAACTATTTGATTGGGGAACTGTTTTACCTCCTATCCTGGGGAAGGGAAGTTGTGGGAGTTTTGGTTGTTGACAGAGGGGAATGTTAAATGCTTTGCCTGTAGTGGGACACTGTCCGCAGGAAACAATGGTCTGGGTCACCTAGTCGGGTGGCAAATGTGTGAGGGGAGATGGTCAGTGGATATCTATATTGGGTGATCCCAGGGGTATAAGATGATCTCCTGGAATATAAGAGGGATGCATAATATGACCAAACGGTACAAGGTATATTCCTAACTGCGTAGAAGAGGGGTACATGTAGGAATGTTGCAGGAGATCCTTCTGACGGCCACAGAGGGTGCAGCACTACACAGGAGGTGGAGGGGCCAAGTATTCTATACAACCTTCCCAGCATACGCAAGGGGCACCTTGATATGGGTCAGGGTGTGAGTCCCGTTCCAGGTTACTAACATACTGACGGACCCTGGCGGGCGCTATGTAGTGGCCTCTGGCCATCTGGGAGGAGGGGACATAACGCTGATCAACGTATACAGGGAGTGCAGAATTATTGGGCAAATGAGTATTTTGACCACATCATCCTCTTTATGCATGTTGTCTTACTCCAAGCTGTATAGGCTCGAAAGCCTACTACCAATTAAGCATATTAGGTGATGTGCATCTCTGTAATGAGAAGGGGTGTGGTCTAATGACATCAACACCCTATATCAGGTGTGCATAATTATTAGGCAACTTCCTTTCCTTTGGCAAAATGGGTCAAAAGAAGGACTTGACAGGCTCAGAAAAGTCAAAAATAGTGAGATATCTTGCAGAGGGATGCAGCACTCTTAAAATTGCAAAGCTTCTGAAGCGTGATCATCGAACAATCAAGCGTTTCATTCAAAATAGTCAACAGGGTCGCAAGAAGCGTGTGGAAAAACCAAGGCGCAAAATAACTGCCCATGAACTGAGAAAAGTCAAGCGTGCAGCTGCCACGATGCCACTTGCCACCAGTTTGGCCATATTTCAGAGCTGCAACATCACTGGAGTGCCCAAAAGCACAAGGTGTGCAATACTCAGAGACATGGCCAAGGTAAGAAAGGCTGAAAGACGACCACCACTGAACAAGACACACAAGCTGAAACGTCAAGACTGGGCCAAGAAATATCTCAAGACTGATTTTCTAAGGTTTTATGGACTGATGAAATGAGAGTGAGTCTTGATGGGCCAGATGGATGGGCCCGTGGCTGGATTGGTAAAGGGCAGAGAGCTCCAGTCCGACTCAGACGCCAGCAAGGTGGAGGTGGAGTACTGGTTTGGGCTGGTATAATCAAAGATGAGCTTGTGGGGCCTTTTCGGGTTGAGGATGGAGTCAAGCTCAACTCCCAGTCCTACTGCCAGTTCCTGGTAGACACCTTCTTCAAGCAGTGGTACAGGAAGAAGTCTGCATCCTTCAAGAAAAACATGATTTTCATGCAGGACAATGCTCCATCACACGCGCCCAAGTACTCCACAGCGTGGCTGGCAAGAAAGGGTATAAAAGAAGGAAATCTAATGACATGGCCTCCTTGTTCACCTGATCTGAACCCCATTGAGAACCTGTGGTCCATCATCAAATGTGAGATTTACAAGGAGGGAAAACAGTACACCTCTCTGAACAGTGTCTGGGAGGCTGTGGTTGCTGCTGCACGCAATGTTGATGGTGAACAGATCAAAACACTGACAGAATCCATGGATGGCAGGCTTTTGAGTGTCCTTGCAAAGAAAGGTGGCTATATTGGTCACTGATTTGTTTTTGTTTTGTTTTTGAATGTCAGAAATGTTATATTGGTTTCACTGGTAATAATAAATAATTGAAATGGGTATATATTTGTTTTTTGTTAAGTTGCCTAATAATTATGCACAGTAATAGTCACCTGCACACACAGATATCCCCCTAACATAGCTAAAACTAAAAACAAACTAAAAACTACTTCCAAAAATATTCAGCTTTGATATTAATGAGTTTTTTGGGTTCATTGAGAACATGGTTGTTGTTCAATAATAAAATTAATCCTCAAAAATACAACTTGCCTAATAATTCTGCACTCCCTGTATGCTCCTAACATAGAACTGGGTGTGTTCCTTACCCAACTTTCAACCATGCTGGCGCCTCACATGCTACACTCAGCATTGATCGGGGGAGACTTTAACTGTGTGGCCAACCCTGGCATAGACAGGTCCCACCCACCGCTGCGGGATTCACCGGTAAATGCGCTTGCTAAAAAATTCACTGAGTGGCAGACAGAGTGGCATTTGGTAGATACATGGAGAACTCTTAACCCTATTGCCAGAGAATACTCTCACTACTCCCCTGCCCATGATCTGCATGTGCGGCATGATACCTTCCTGAGCACCCCAGAGGTTCATGCGCAGGCGCGGGGAGTGGAGTATCTGGGGAAAAACATTTCCGATCATAATCCGATCCTACTGCAATTATCATGGACACGAATCACCACATGCATACCCACCAGGCGGCTTAAATCTGACTCGCTGACGGACCCCGCTTTCCGAGAACAGGTTAAGGAGCACATAACCCACTACTTCGAGGACAATGAACCCACCGCCCCTTCACCGCAGACACTCTGAGGAGCATTTAAGGTGGTAGTGCGTGGTCACTGCATGGCAACTTCCATTGGGATCAGAGGGTCCTTATTGCAGGATATTGTTGTGGCAGAGAAGGAACTTAGGTCGCTAGAGAAACTCTCACCGGATCACCCAGAGAAGCGGGGAGAGGAGCGGACAGCCAGGGACAAGGTAGCGGAGCATATTAAGACGCTAAGGTGCTTCGACTATAAACAGTACATGGCAAGAGCTCACTCTGAAAGGGATAAGTCAAGGGCACTGCTGGCATGGTTGGCGAACCCCTCCAAGAGAGGAACTCCCATAGTGGAGATCACTACCCCATTAGGGGAAAAGCTTTATCACCAAGCTGACATAAACTCATACTTCAGTGACTATTATACTACCCTTTATACCAGTTCGTACCACGGGACGAGATCTGAACTACAGGATCTCTTGTCGGCACTGCCCCCCAGACCCTGACCGATCAAGCGCTGCAGCCGTGGGCGGGGAAATCGAGCTGTCGGAGATTGGGACTGCCAGAGCGGGACTAGCTTGCGGGAAAACTACTGGCATGGATGACTGCCCATCGAGTTCTATGCAATTTACGCACGGATAATCACCAAGTTGGCGCAGTTGTATAACGAGGCACTCGCGGCAGGACGCCTACCGGGTTAGACGGGTGAGGCTCTAATCATACCATTGCTCAAACCAGGCAAACCTTCTGACGATAGCAGGGCTTATAGGCCCCTCTCCATGCTTAATTCGGACTAGAAAATATTGAGTTGAGTGCTTGCAACGAGATTGCTGCCCTATGTGACACAACTGGTTTACCCAGATCAAGCTGGATTCATTTCTACTAGGGACACCGCTCAGAACATATGTTGGCTGCTTTATCTTATGGATTCAGCGGCCTCTTCGGAACCTGGGTCAGCAGGCCTTGCCATAGATATACAGAAGGCATTGGATAGCCTGGAGTGGGATTACCTATATGCGGTCCTTGCACACAATGGCCTTGGAGAAGGTTTCATCAAATGGACAAAGCTGCTCTACAAAGACCCCAAGGCTAGGGTTAGGATGGGCATAATCATCTCAGCACAGTACTCGGTCAGCAGGGGTACCAGACAGGGGTGTCCACTGTAGCCACTGTTGTTTGCTCTGGCAATGGAGCCACTGACCACTAAGGCCACGACGGCCACCTGGTACCGAGACCTGAAAAGACGTAACCGCATCACGCGGTTGCACTATACGCAGACGACCTACTCTTATTCTTACAAGACACTGGCCCGGAGACGGAGGGGGCACAAGACCTGTTGGCGAGCTTCGGACAGCTATCGGGATTCCGCGTCAATTGGAAAAAATCACTCCTATTTCCACTGGCGGCGGGGTGTGCATCCCCGACGGAGCTGGGTGGGCGTGACATGGGAGCCATGTTGCATCACGTACCTTGGCGTACGAATATATCACTCCCAGTCAGATATTCTAGATGGCAACATCGGAAAAGCGGTCGGGGCTCTGAGGTTGAGCTTTGGATTCTGGGGCTCACTCCTGCTCTCGGTGGCCGTACAGGTTGTGCTCCTTAAAATGGTGGCGCTGCCCCGATTGCTGTACTAATTTGCGCCACTACCACTCTGGGTGCTGCGTGCCCTGTTCAGAAAGCTGGACACGGCGATCACCGCATTCATATGGGGGGGGACGCAGGGTGGCACTAACGACCCTGAAGAGACCTCGGACGGAGGGCGGGTTGGCGGTACCTAACTTCGAGGCCTATTACCTTGCCGCACAGCTGCAATGGCTGGCACGGTGGTTGGGGTATGGCGGCAATGGAGAGAACAACGAGGGCCTGGTGGTTCCCCCCACTGCCGTGCTGGCTGGAATCCTTTTTAATGCAGTGGGAGGAAGACCGGCTCTGACCGCCGAGGCTGCCGTTATCCGTCGGTGTTGGAGGTGATGCCTCCGGAGTACAGACCTGATCGCACGTACTCTCCTGACATTCCATTGTCTTGGCTCCGCTGGCTGCCTAGGGCGGGAGAGTGGAGGGGTCTACTCATGTGGATAGATGCAGGGGCTACACAGATGGGAGACTTGTATAAGGAGGGCAGCTTGCTACCATTTGAGGATTTTCAGCAAGAACATGATCTTCCACAGGGCCACTTCTTTGCTATACCGGGCACTCACTCGTTCCGTCGGGCGGCACTGGGGGACGGGAGGGGCTGGAACCCCCCCATCATGGCCTCAGCACTTATTTGCTAGCTACAGGATGCACACACGAACCAGTCACAGGATAGTTGGGACTGATGAGGGGACTTCCCTGATTGACCTAAAACAAAAGTGGGAACACGATCTGGGGACTCAGATAACAAATTCGGACTGGGATCGTATCCTGGAAAGAACGCCCAAAGTATCCAGGAATGCTGGGTTCCAGCTCATACAGTTTTACGTGCTCCACAGGGCTTACCTTGCCCCACTTAGACTACGAAATCACTTTGGAGTAAGGGAAGCGGGCCGCCCCTGGTGTGGCACGGAGGCAGTGGATTTTCTCCACATGCTGTGGTCTTGCCCCCGGCTGGAGTACTACTGGGACACAGTGATTGCAGAGGTGGCAAATATTATTGAGATTGAGATTACACACACACCTGCTAGGTGCTTGCTGCATTGGTTCCCTCACACACCCAAAAACAAGGCAACTAGTAGGTTCCAAGACCTTGCATTTATCTTAGCCAAGAGAGAGCTGACAAGGAACTGGAAGAACCCGGGGGACCCACAGCTCCGAGACTGGAAAAGGGAACTCAAGAAATAGGTATATAGTGAAGGATCGTCACTGCACACGGAACTAAGGAAGGGGCTGGGATCCCCTTAGATGAAGGAGGCTTGGGAACAGATTACCATAGCGCTACAGGAGTAACACGTGGCCTCGGGCGAGGGGGGACCCACACAAGTCAATCACCTGACGACTGATACCCTCACAGAGGACAAACTGAACTGCACCTGCAGCAAACAGAGCGGATCTCCGAGAAATGAGACTAAGATATCTCACATGACCTGTATGACCACGCACGAACGGACATTATACATCACCACTACAGGAGGCAAGTTAAGGGGGGAGGGGTAGCAACAAATGGGCCGAGTAATAAGCATTCTTAAATAGACAGGCACAGTGTTAACTAATAGACGCATCATGATCTCCTCACCACACCACGAGCATACACCTACTAACCTGGCGAGGGCAACGGATCAGCCCGGAATTACCACTGACAGAAGGGACAGTATCAACAATGGCAAGCGGAAATTGTTACTGAATTGCGATGCATGTAGCTGCTATGTTTCAAACTCTGTTAAGAAATGATCATCTGTCGATAACCTTCTTATGCATAATGCAGTACTAAGGCCTATTTTGTTTTGTTTTGTATTTCTCCCTTTTCTTTTACTTCCCTCAATAAAATCTGTTTAAAAAAAAAATACGTATTGTGTTTCAGTATTACAATGTTTGGGTGCTAAAGATATGAGGAATGAGAAATGGGTTTGTATTGCAACCTTAAGTGTCTCTGATAGCCCACAATAGTCCCCTTTAAAAATACCCTATTACTTATCAGTAATCTTCATTCCTCCTGCACTAGCAAGCAGTGACAGAAGGCTGGCAGCCCAGGAGGGAGGCTGGGATGTGAGGAATGGGAGGATGACAACAGGACCAGGAGTAATCAAGATTACCTATGCGTAATGAGGCATTAACTCCAGGTCCCTCTAGTCCTCATCCCATTCCTCACAAAGTGGAGCATATTCAAGCTGCCCAAACCTGGCCTTCGGAAACCCCGAAACACTTCATAACCTAACCACGAAAAAAATGGGCCTACACCAGACATGCAGAAACCCATAAGTGATTTATTCAGCACAGAAAAAAACACTCAAAAACTCAAGAAAAAATCACCCTTAGAACCCCCAAACAAAATGAGGTTACTCACAAGACATTTTGCAAACAATAATGTTTGACAAAAATATTCACAGAAGCCCAGGTAGCTGCCCTGCAAATTTCCTGAATGGACACTCCCTGAAGCTCAGCCCAGGAGGCCTTCATACCCTGGTGGACATACCCTGAACACCAGCTGGAGGAGGCACCCCAGACATTGAATACGCCAGCTCAATAGTCTGCTTGATCCATCTGCTGAGAGAAACCCCTAAGGCCTGTTCCCCCTTAGCAGACGCTCAAAAGGACACAAAGAGAGACTCCAACTTATGGAAAGATCTGGTATGGGTCAGATACAACAGCAAAGCTCATTTGACATCCAATAAAGACCAATCCAGGTCCGAAATCTCCCCCTCACCCAACACCAAGGCTGGCAGAAGGAGTTCTTGAGAGCAATTGAATTGGGAAGAAACCTTAGGCACAAAGGAAGAGTCAAGTCATAAAACAACCCCATCCTCAATAAGGGACCGTAAAGGTTCCCTGGCTACAAGGGCACTCAACTCCCCAAGATGCCTTGCTGAGGTTCCAGGCACCAAGAACACCAACAGCACCGTGAAGGTGACAATTTAATATCAGGACACTCAAACGACTCAAAAGGAGCCACAACCAAAGACCTCAGGACTAATTGTAAGTCATAAAAACGAAAAGACAGGCTTCTGGACCAGATGCTGTAGGAAAAACTATGCAGCATTGAACCACCAAATTGTCCACATCTTGCAGATTCCCCCAAGGAGCACGGAAGGCCTTAATAGAAGCCCACTGGGCGCATAAAGTGGACACTGCTAGACCCTTCTTCAACCCCTTCCACAAAAACTGAATAACCATGGGAAGAGAACACTCCACTGGAAACACCCCAACAGGGTCACACAATTTTCTGAAATTATTCCACTGGGTATTATAAGACTGAAACATGGCCGGCTTTCTAGACTGTTGCACCACCACTGCTAAATCTTTTGACAGCCCCTTCCGTTGCAACCCCCTCTTCTCAATTTCCACACCGACAGGTGGAGACGCTTAAGATCCAGAGCGGGAAAAGATCTAAGAGGACACGGGCAAGACAGGATCAACCAGGTACCCCGATCGCCATTCCCCTGAGAATGGGATACCACGACCTCCAAGGCCAAAAATGAACCACAACAAACGCCACCCAGGGCTCTCCCCTCAGCTGAGAGAGAAACTGGGTAATCAAAGTCACTGGAGGAAATGCATACAGTAGGAGATTGGGCCAGGGAATCATTAAAGCATCCTCCCCCCATTTCTCCACCTGAAGAAACCGGGCACAAAACTGTAGAACCTGGGAATTAAGATGGTAAGCAAAGAGACCAAGGAAGGGAACACCAAACCTCCTGCACACCTGGCGAAACACATCCTGTGACAGAGACAACTCCTGAAAGGAAAGGCAACAAGGGCTGAGGCATCTGCCACCCCATTGTCTATCACCGCCACATAAAGCGCTTTCAGAAAAATAAAATGCAACTTGCCCTACTGAAACAACTGCAGAGTCACAGCATTGAGGGACTGGGAATTAATTCCCCCGTTGGTTATGGAGGTATGCCACTGCCATCTGATTGTCCGACCTCACCACCAGATGATGACCCTCCAGAAGATGATGGAACCCCTGGACAGCGTACCACACCTTCATCAATTCCCTTCAATTGGAGGACCTGCAGCTCTCCTGGAACGACCACTTGGCTTGGAAAGAAAGGTCCGCCAGAGTTGCGCCCCCATAGAACTGGCATCCGTAGTAAGAATTTTTGCAGGGGCAGGCTGAAAAGGCACCCCCTTTTGGAGACTGTCCAGAATCTTCCACCAATGCAGGTCCTTCAGAATGGCTGGAGACACTGGAACCAGAAGGTCAAAGTCCTCCGATCGAGGATGCCAGAAAGCCAAAAGATGTACCCACAGTGGCCAGAGGTGAAACCGAGCCCACAGCACCATGAAAACTGCTGCTACCATGAAACCCAAAAGACAAAGACAAATGAAAACCGGGACTGCAGAGTTGAGCAACACTTCCTGGGCCAGGGACTGCTAAGTCTCTGCCCTGATGGGGGCAGGAACACCCTGTTGATGTCTGTACGGAAACGGGTCCCTATGAAAATCAAGTCTTGGGAACGAAGCAACTTACACTTGTCCTGATTTATCAAGAACCCATGGGACTGAAGGACAGAACACACTTTCCGTAAATCCACCAGAAGGTCCTACTGTGAGAGAGTATGCAGAAGCCAGTCATCTAGGTAGGGATAAAGATGACAACCCTGGAGATGAAGAAAGGCAACAAGCAGAGCTACCACCTTGGAGAATACTCATGGCTCAGAGAGGAGACCGAAAGGTAGTCCTGTAGAAAGGTAATGGATGCACCTGAGACAGAATCTCAGAAACCACTGTGATGATGGATGAACTGGCACATGATAATAGGCATCCTGGGTAGTACACATGAAATGCCTGTGTACCACCAGAGATATTATTTTCTTCAATGTCTCCATCTTGAAGGGCACATAACGAACAAACTTGTTCAGGGCCTTCAAATCCAATATCAGGCGGAAACCCCTGTCACTTTTGCCACTTAAAAAATGATCGAGTAGAACCCCAGACCTTGTTGAAGAGGGGTAACCACTCGCACCACCTCCTTCTACAATAGGGAAAGAATGCTGAGATGGAGGGCCTTCCACTTGGCTGGAAAGGAGGGCCACAGGTTTGGATGAACCCCAGAGGAAGGAGGAATTTCCCCAAATTCTATCTTGTATCCTGACTAAACAATGTCCAACACCCAAGCATCTGAAGTAGATCTCAGCCAAGCCTGAAAAAACCTCTGCAAAGGCCCCCTACCACCACATTCTGCATCTCCATCATACAGTCAGGAGCGCGGCTTGGGTAGCGGAGACTTCACTTGCTGGTCCTAACCCTTTTAAGCTGGAAACCTCCCCTGAGATCTCAAAAACTGTCTCCTGGGAGGCTGACATAGAGGAGACTTGTGTTTAGAGAAAGGCCTGCCCCCATGCCCTGACTTCCTTGAAAAGTTTATGCAAGTCTCCAATTCAGGTCCAAACAAGGCGGAACCTTGAAAAGGCAACTTCAACACTGAACTTTTCTGAGCAGCATCCATCATCCAGTCTCACAATACAAGATTATGACGGGCCACCACACAGGCCCCTTCTGCTAGGGCTGACCCCTAAGGACATCAAAGGAAATATCCGAAAGAAACTCCACTTGCTTCTCAATCAACTCCAGAACCATAGTACAGTCAGAGGATTCATCAAACACCCTATACAAAGGGGGTTATTACAACTTTGGAGGAGGTGTTAATCCGTCCCAAAAGTGACGGTAAAGTGACGGATATACCACCAGCCGTATTACGGGTCCATTATATCCTATGGAACTCGTAATACGGCTGGTGGTATATCCGTCACTTTACCGTCACTTTTGGGATGGATTAACACCTCCTCCAAAGTTGTAATAACCCCCAAAGTCTTTAGATCCGAGATCAGGGATTGAGCCACATAAGTCCCATAGATCCCAGCTCTAAGGGCAAGATGAGCCCCTGAATATACCTTCCTGAGGGAGCCATATACCCTTTTTTCCACTGGATCTTTGAGGACTGCGTCCTTCACCAAGGAAGTGCGCCTCACCAAGATAGCCACAAAGGAATCCACTGGAATGGAGTACAACAAGTCATCATGCATATTATGTAATGAGTTCAAGTTTAGCCATAAACCGGGGCAATAAAATTTCATTGGGATCCCTTATTTCCCTCTGCCTCACATCCCTAATACAGGAATGAACTGGGACATCCACAGGGGAAGAACTTTGAAACTGGTGCAAACGTGGTGATAAAGAAATCTCTGGAACATCTTCATCTTGAAAGCCCATATTACATTTCACATGGCAAACCAGTCCCAGCACTTGATACTTAGAAATGTATTTTCCAGTTAACTCTTCCGGGCTAGGACCTTCCTCATCAGAACTAGAGAAAGGGGGCACAGCCATTTGAGGAACCCTTTTCTTCCCATCAGCCCCTATCACTAACAAAGTCCCCTTTATGAGGTGTTTGAGGCGAGCTTTCTCCATCCCATGCCTGGAAATCCGGGAAGGAGAGTGTGAACGGGGAGGGGAGGAAGAGGTTGATGAAGAAGAGGACACGTCCAAGTGCCTCTGTTCATGGGAGTGTTTCCCAACGACAGCCAGCACTCACTGATGCCCACCCAGACCAAAGTCCCAGAGAGAAGCGTAGGAAATGGCAAAAAAAGCTGCCGCTAAACGGTACTCACCCCCAGGGTCCTTGCTGCTAAATAGCCCACCAAGGCACTCAGCACCCGTCCTCGGCGAAGGTCAGGCAACGCACCAGGTGTGCATGCCTATTGACAAAATACAGCTATAGGAAATCAGTCAAGCCCCAGGCTTCCTGATTCCTTTTGGAGTTAATGGCCCTTGCTAGCGCAGGAGTTTTAACAGAATTATTCATGAGTATTCATGTATCTTGAGTGTTAAATTTGCATAGAAAATTTAATAAC
This sequence comes from Pleurodeles waltl, assembly GCF_031143425.1. NCBI lineage: Eukaryota > Metazoa > Chordata > Amphibia > Caudata > Salamandridae > Pleurodeles > Pleurodeles waltl. The sequence goes on from NC_090443.1 coordinate 335,356,237, forward strand.
GTAGGAAAAATAAAGCACGTTTTTGAAAGTGTGATCACGAAAAGTGGCTACCAATGTTCATGCAGCTTACTTATTAATGGCTTATTAATACGAAATGTTGAGCATATGTTTCATTAAAGTAGTAATACATCATATTAAGAGTTATACATTATGTATTTGCTTTATTAATTGACAGTCTTAACTTAGGGGAGGTCTTGGCCTAGTTGCACGGCCTCATGTCAAGCTGCATTTCTTAAACGTTTAATAAAATGGCTGTCCAGAGAATTAAACTGTGATTTTCCACTGTACTGATAAATGTGCTTGTAGCAAAAAGTCTTTCTCATGAGAACTGCTTACTAGATGATGTTGTTCCTGTAGTGCATAACAGAGTAAATGTAACATGTTTAATACTGACCTTCTCAGGAGGAGAACAATAACCACACTGACTGGAGTACAAGCTGCAACAATATTGTTCCCTGACGAGACGGATGATGAGAACATCATAAGAGGAGCCAATCATCGACATGTGAAGCGTGTACTAGCAGAAACTTAGATTTGATGTTTTAGTTTTATTGGACAAAGTGGGAACATGCGATCCCTTGACTAATAGGGAACTGGGAAATAGTTTTAGGAAATCTAACTTAATGGGACTGCATTGAGGAGAGGACACCATTCACCATTCGACCGCCCTTATTTTCTGAGCGTCTTGAGAAGAGATGTGCTTAACTTTAATGCTTAAAGAGACTTTGCCTTTTCTGAACTCTGATGCTGAATCCTGATGCCTTTGCTGACCAAACTGATGTCCTGAGGACGAAGACTGACCCTGCTTGCTGATCCATACTAAGGATAGGTACTATGAACTAGACTGTTGATTATTATGTCTATTTGATTTTGTTTCTAAGTACCAACAGCACTATTTTGATAGAGCCATAGTTAGATGTTTTTCCAAACTTGTGTTGACTAAAATCATTTTGCATGAAGCCCAACATGCTAATTCTAATCAGGTGTTAGTTAAGGTTCTCACTAATTAAGTTCAAGTAGGGAATAACAACTGGTGTCTTTTCCTTACTGAATAAATGTATGTAATATCGTTTGCGCAATTATTCTTGCTATTAATTTGCATTGTGATGTTAGAATGTGTAGTAGCTCAAGCCTTGATTAGATTGCGTTTCTTTCGCAGATTCGGTCAAATAGTGTTTTTTCTGTATGTTTATCATTTGATTTTGAGATTAACTTATGTGACTCTAACAATGTTAATACAGGGAAATAAATACTCTAACTTTTACATAAAGGTGTGATTATTCTTAACTGAAAGGTCATGGTGCGTCAATTATTGACTCCTATTGATTTCTAATGTTATTGATTAGTGTTGACAATTGACGTTAAAAATTGAGAATTGGTTATTGATTTGTGATGGTACGGGACCTATATGGTGGGAACATCCCAAGCATTGGCCAAACGGTTCATCGACCTATTTGCATCCCCTTGCAATTTTCCCTTTTAAGGTCTGAGGCACTAACACCCTACCCTTAGTACCATAGGGCTGAGCGCTCTAAAAACACATCAAAATACCGACCCAGGCAAAAAACGCAGAACACTCAACAGCCGCTCCTGGGCTGTCAAACACGACCCCCAGCAGGCCCAGCAGGCCCAGCAGGCCGAGGGACAGGCTGTCAACCCCAGGGAGCCCCACAGGCTCAAGTGTGCGGCACCAACCTTCAGCAAACTCAGCAGGCCGAGGGACGATCAGGGAACAATGAAGAACCCATGACTGGCAACCGCACAACAGAAACGGCTCCCTCAGTCGTCGTGTCATTCCGTCGCAAGACAGAAAAAAAGAACAGGAGGAATGCTGGGTAAGTAAACTTAAGTACTAGCTGGCAGAGGGGTGGGGCAGGGGATCCAGCATTCCCTGTGTTCTTTTTTCTGTTGTGGAGATAGACAATCTCCACTTTTATGAGGAATGGTACAAAGACTAGAGGGAGCTGAAGGTAATGCTGGTCACTATTTAATACCATATCTTTATGAAAGGAGGCTCCTGGGAATACCTGAGCTTCCAGCACTTCAGTCAGTAAAGGTTGTGAAAGTTGTGCTGTGCTCATGTTGTAAACACGTGTGTACTTACATATATGAATATATATATTACAATATATTCTTATGAGGTTTTTAAGTATGGAAAGAGAAGACAAAGTACATAGTCCAATGCTCCTTTTTCATACTTGAACAAACTATAAGCATCACGTCTGAGTGTTTTAAGGCATGGGCACAGTGGGCTGTGGCCCAGGGCCCCAGCTTTTTAAAGGGGGTGGGGGCTGATAGAGCAAGCTCTGTTCTGCAGAGACCTGCCCTGATGGCCTTTAATAATTCTTAAATCTGTTATTTTAAATGCAATTTCCGTTTCATTTATTTTTAATGTGGGTGATGTATGAGAGTCTATGACAGACATTTTGCAAAGAAATGTGTTTACCTTTGGCAACATCCAGCAAAAAAGTTTCTTTTAGATCAAAACAGGACCTCACATATGAGAAACAGGAGAGTGTCACGGAGATTGTTTGCAGTAATATTAGTGAGCAACTGCTGTGTTACAATATTCAAAAACACACGTCACTATTCCTGGATGTGAGGAATTTGGACTATTGCACCTATACAGTGTCAGTGACTTGGCCAAAGAGGGCAAGAAAGAGCTGAAATTAGATCATAAATTCAAAGCTGTTCTGAACAGAGGGACGCAAAATAGGTTTGGCCCAGGGTTCCCGAAATCCTTAAGATGCCCCCGGTCTGAGTAATTTTTGAACATCGAGCACCTGCGCTGATCACCTAAAGCCTCCTTTACATTTATTTTTGTATATCATCAAATGTTCAAGTCTCTCTTTTATATAACTTGGTCAGTCCACCACCTTGGCCGACGTGTACCCATTGTATTTCCCCGCCCTGTCACATTACACCATCTACGAAAAAGGGGAACCTGTGAGGCTCCATCTTCTGTTATCGTTTCCCATATTTTCATTTTGTCTGTTTTCCGTAGCCGAACTGAACGGGGCTACCAGATGTTCTCACATATTCAAAGATAGCCAGAGAGGCTGTTAATTGCCAAACAGCTTTTCGGATCGGTCATGTGTGAAGTGACTGTTTTTAGCATTTTGGCCTGGCGCAAAGGACTGGCACATTTCTCGCACTGTTCGTCTGTTTTGCAGCTCAAAATGCCATGCCCTTTCACTCTGCAGCAAACAAGGTCTCCGCCCCGTGTGTCCTGCTACAACTGAAAGTACTATATTGAAACCTTTCTTTCGTTTGAAGCTATAAATACCACACCCGGCAAACTAAAAAAGTCACTTTTTAGCACCTGCAGCAAGATTGTGAGGTATAAATGAGGTCTTGCGCACAAAATCAGCCTCCAGCCAATGACAGCCACGCAGGGAAGATTTCCTGTGTACTCAGCATCTGAGGTGGACATTTACTACTTGTTTTAATCAGAGCATAGACTGGAATTGGCACACTCCCATCTATGGCGACCAGTAAAGGAAAACAGAAACTACAGAGGTAGCCTAGAGAACCACAAGGGACTGATGCCTGGTTGTACCAAGAAGGAGTATCTTGCTATCAGTCAAGGCCATTACTCCACCGACCTGAGCTATTGCAGTAATGGCCAGGAGTGTCGTGCCATCAGCCAGGTCTACCGCTGACCAAAACTGAGCACACCGCCAACCAGGACTGCCTCCAGCCAGAGCTACCACACAACCAGCTAGGACTGCCACTGACCAATACCACCGCAGGAGCACGGAATGTCCTCAACCAGAACTAAAAGACCACCTGCCTGACTCACAATAAAATTTGTGTGGATTATCACAAACAGGCCAGGGTTCCAACATCCCCAGCCTTTACAGCCAGGACGATGACACAACCAGCCAGACAATTCCAGCAGGCACAGCTGTGACCATAATTGTCACATCACTAGCCTTAAGGATCAGACCACCAGCTAGGACAGTTATATCACTAAACCACTTCACAAAACGGCCACACTTGGTCAGCTCAGAACGAGTCTTAGAGCCAACACATCACCCAGGGTATGAGCAGCTGGTGGAGACCACAGTACTGAACTGGCACAGATAGTCCAGTGGACAAAAAATTGCTGCGCAGTAGCAAATTACCTTGAGTCCACACCACAGACAAAAAGTCACCCGGTGAGAACCTGTTACTAGAAACAGGTGAACAAACCACATTGAAATCCTGAAAAGTCAGGCTCTGCTGCTAGTGCCACAGGGGAGAGCACCGTAGTGGCCTATGCCAGTTAGAACAGGCACATAGAGGCCAGGAAGTGTTCACAGAGTCAAGGGGGATAGTTTCAGAGAGGCCCGGGTCTTCAGCTGGGGAGTGAGAGAAGACACTAATAGGATGGCATCTATGGCCAGTGTTAGAGGATCCAACAACAGAGAGACCATGCTGTACACACGTGTGACATAGTAGAGGCACAGGGTGGCTAGGATCTGCCTTCAGTGCTGCAGGGGAGAGATCTAGAGAGGCCGGGCACTCCTGCTAGTTGATAGGGAACAGGTACAGAAAAGGAAAGATCTATTGCCAGTGTTACAAGTGAAATACCCTTGGAGGCCAACACCTTCAACCAGTGTGATCAGCACTTAATTTAAGCCGGGGTTGCAAGTGAGGTCCGACAGGAGCTAATTTTTGGGGATCAACACTTATTTTTCCTCAGTAGGTTTTGATATAGACCAAGAGAGAGAAAAACACAAAAAATGGGGAAAGAAAGAGAACGAATTACGGAATCAACTGTGACAAAGTGAAAAAGCAGGGATGAAAAAGAACCTGTAAGAAGAGTGAGGTAAAGAGAAAGGGAGTGCCTGGTAATTGATTAAAAAGGCATGAGGTGGAATCAAGACTATCCAGCCTTGGTATTCAGTGCCTGACCTTCAATAGCGCAGGCCACGAGCTTCTGAGCAAAACTTTGGGTCCTGGCACTTATTAATTTTCACTGTAAGCACTGAGTGTGATACAGGAGGAAGTGAGAGAGGCCAGCCTCCTCAGTCCTTGTGACTGGGTAGAGACTATGGGCAGAGTGCACTAAGAATGGAGTCAGTAAAAGTGGTTGCAAATTGGGCACCAACTTTTACCGAATCCATTCTGTTTTTGCAAACCAACCTATGTATTAATAGGTCGGTTTGCAAGAACCTGATTCATTGTGGGTCACAGTTTGATCAATATTTCTATTAATAATGAAAGTCGCAAATTGCAACACAATATGAATCATATCTAACACATGTAATGTGGCCTGCTGAGGTCATCAGACCATCATGTCTGTGATTGCTTTTAAATAAAGCAGCTTTTTTTTTTAAAATGTGACCCATTTTCCTTAAAGGAAATCAGGATACCTTTATTAAAAAAAAAATGGGACTACTGCCTACTCTTATAAAATGTTTTTGTCAACATACACAAAGGAGAAGGGGTCTCCTGGGGACCCCTACCTGCTTACAAATGGGTTACCACTAAATGTTTGCCGTCTGTAAAATATTAAAGTTTTGTGACCGGATTTCTGACAAAAATCAATACATAGCATTCCCATTCAGTATTTGGAACAGACACCCTAAGCACGCCTCTTCCACATAATCGGTATTTGGTTCCAAACCCAATTTGCAATTCAGTAATGTGAGAGTCGCAATTTGAGTTTCATACATCACATAAAACCTTTTTGGTCTGCAAATCGGACCTTTTGTGAATGCAAAAACACTTCGCACATCTGACCATTAGAGAGGCAAGAATCTGTTGTCTGTGTAAGATACCCAAAGAGCCAAACTACAATCCGAGCCATCAAAAGATGTACATCAGACAACAAATGTCATGAAAAAATATGATAAACACTTTAAAATGAGAACAAATCTATATTTCAATATTTCTATCTCAATTAAGTACATACAAATAAATCACTGAATTGAGTAACATTTATTGAAAGTAATAGTTTTTAAACTTGAAATATTCAAGAATACCCCACGCCTGTATGATTTTTCCACTAGGTACTCAAATACGCCAGCTTGTCATGTTCTCTATTCATGTAGCCTATATGATTATTACATGCAGAGTTAAGTGAAGGTTTGTAGAGCACAGACCCTGTATCAAATTACTTGAATATGCTTTCACACTGGATGGCTAGAGAAAATGATACCTAGTGAAGTAAAGTTATCACACTTTATATCACTATACACTATGGCACTACACACACACAAACACAACTATATATAGAAATAGATATGTCAATGAGAGAGTAAAGTTCTGACTTTTTGCCTTTTTTTTACCTGTGACATGCATTTCCTATGGAATTTAACATGGGAAATTAATGTTTTTGGATCCCACCTCTTGTATTCTTGAGCTCTGCTTGACAGATCACCCCAAAACTTTCTAGGAAGGAGCTGAAGTGGATTAACTTTTTGAAAAAAAGTGTTTTGCAGTTTTGTCAAACAGCACCAGAGTTAACACCTTTATGATCACAACTAAATAATTTTGAAAACAGAAAGAGCTCACATAGCACCGACAGAGTTTGCTTCTAACCAACATGGTAAAAGTTACCAGGACTAAACATATCCACCTTTGCAGCAGCTTCCAATTGCCTTACTGCAAATACACCCAAAAGTATGCCTCGGGCATTTCTAAGATGGTGAAATTTTTAAGCCAGACTCAATTGTACCTTTGAAGAGTGTGTCTGTGGGACTGTACTATGGTAATACTAGTGTCCTCCCACATCTAACATTAAAAGCCAGTTTGAGGTAGTGACTGTATCCACAACAAACTCATAGACAAGAGCTTGGTATGACAAAGCAAGGTCCTCCAGCAACCAGACAGCAAATACACAAGAATTGGCTTGGCATTGTGTTCTCATCCTTTGAAGTATGCCACAAGCATTACAGGTGGCTCAACAGACCTGTCAAACAGGATTTGACATTAGTATTTAAAAGGGTGCCCAAAACCCCTACCCTGTATAAGCAGAGGAGCCACCTCTTCCCATTCAGGGCAGCCTATGTTTTGCACCTGGGAGGCATTTCACGCCTTTTTTACATTAGTTCAAGGCTGAGCACAGGCTTAGAGCTGGCATAGATTTATGCTTATTGGCCTTCTAACAGTTCACGCAAGTAAGGGGTAACTTTCTAAAAGTTAACTTTTTTTAATATTAATAAAAATCTAGCTCCACCGTTGAGTTGGATTTGTAATAAGTAATACAATAGTCGTTTCATTATATTTCAAGCTGGGGACAATCCCTAGACACAGTATCAGTATTTTAATCTCAACTCTATTTTACTACATAGGGCAGAGAGGCCTGCCACAGTTAAAATAGCTTTTAGGGTATTTACACCGTTGGGCCTTGGTAACATGAATTTCTACATGCCCCACTTTTAAATGCCATGCACCCTACTTTGTGTGCTACAAGGCTTGCATATCACTTACTAATATTTGAAATTGGGGTGTGTGTACCTGTTAAAAAGGGTTTATTGTGAATGGTCACAATGAATGTTTTTCACTGTTATAGTCGGACAACAATGGTATGCCGAAAGCCATGTCTGCACTGCCACTTAAGTGGATGGCACACTATGTGCTGCTGTCCACTAGACCATTTAACTTCTAGGCGCTTGAGTACATTTTGTACCATATACTAGGAAATTATAGGCAGGTTAAATATACCAATTAGGACTATGGCAATTCAACCATGTTTAAAGGGCAAACAAAGGCACTTCACCACTGGTTAGCAGGGGTAAAGTGCACAGAGTTCTAAAGCCAGCGGAAAAGGAAGGTTTCTTTCAGAAGCCCTTAAGGTTAGGTTCCTTACTCAAATTATGTTTGACCCACTCAAACTCTCTGGAGCACTCTTCAGTCCAGCAAAAATCAACGTTCTTCTTTAACAACTGTCCCATAGCTATTGTCTCTGATGCATTTGACCTTGGTTAGAAAGAAGATGACTTCCATTTTCCTTTATGGCGTTTTCAATTTCCTGATAGAATCTGCTAGTTCTTGTCTGGGTCGAATGCTATTGCCACTAATCTCATAAGCGAGGTATTAAATTTATTAAATTCCAAAACCGCATTTCTCTCCTCTCAGCCTCAAAACATCTTTCTAAAAAACCTCCAATGTCACCTTTGGTCTCAAATCATGTTCTTCCCAACTCACTCCATAAGCAGGTACATCATTCTGCTACAATTCCATGCTGCATGGTTTTTCCAACAACGTCATTAAGTGCTGAAATATTGAGGCTGTTGTCGCCAACTGAAAAGCATGTAGAGGCATTTAAATTCACCCTAGAAATGACGAAATCAGTTAAATACTAGAAATCCTTGTGAAGCCTTATTGTGTTATATACAGAAGCAAAATAAAGAATGGGAAAACTCTTCACTCCCGTCACCATGGTAAGCATGTCAGAGGTGTTTGGAAGGAGAAACCTATTGATCCTATTGATAATAACCTGTTTGTTAAAAGCCCGAAAAGTCTATGCTCAACCTCCCATACCCACTTGGGTGTCTGGACAGGAGCCATTCACCCTGTTGCTTCTGCAGGAGTGATAAGCCCATCCTGCACACATTTTATTCAATTCCACTGTCACAACATTTTGTACAACCACAGGCACCTTTCTCACTTTTGATGAGACAGGTTTGACGTCCTGTCGCAATCTGATGTGATGTACATAAATACCCTGACAACCCAGTTTGGTACTCAAAAACGTTGTAAACATTCTCAAACTCTGCACACCCTTACACACTTGCTTAACTCACACTCAGCATTAAGATGAAGCCACACCCAAAGTTTTTTATGGTGAGGCCAATACAAAATGTCCTCAACTTGCTTAGACTCATAAGACTTTGACAACAATAATAAAGTGGCTGAACTCATTGGTTGTTTGAAAAAAAATGGCTATCTTTATGGCAGCCCACCATTACCACTCAGATAGAAATACATACACCCTTATCTGTACCTTCCTCGCAAACAGCTTATCAATCACTGTTCTGAAATAATGGTTAGTTTCGAACAAGAGTTGAGAATCATCCACACTCTTTGATCACTAATCAGCACCCACTTCTCTGGTTTGCCTTCTCATCTTCACTCAGTTTGTCTAATGATCTCCTCACAAGACTTTCTCAATTCCTGTCCTTGAAGCACACCACTACCACCGTCTCCATAACATTTGGCATAATGACCCACTTTTCCACACCCGTTACAAGATGGCTTGGCTGCAGGACAGTCTATAGGATGTGCCAAACGCCCCAACAAACCACATCTGAAACAGGAACCTTTGGATTTCCCTTACTTTCCTTCCACTTTATCTCCTTTCACAGGCATAACTATACCCCATTTTCTAGTGCACCTTTTCTCTTCACATTTTAGCTCACCAACACACTTTAATCTGTGCTCAACACTTTTTGCCATCAAAACCACCTCAATCAAAGGGGGCTCATTCTTGATCCAGAGTTATTACTTCGACAGATGGTTCATTAAAACTAGTTATGTGTCCTGTCATCAGTTTGTTGGCCAAACATACACATTGTACACAATTTACACAACACATTAATATATTCCTCCACAGATTCTTGTTCTCCTTGCCTACGTTTACCAAGATGACACCTCTCAAGTACTATAGACACCCATGGTATATACTGCTAATGTACATTTTTGATACACACTTCATACTCACTCAACCTCCAGCCCTCTCTCGGTCCAGATCGGCAACTCTCAAAGTTTCCTGACCGACTGTACCCAAATAATGCATAAATAATGGAGATTTCCAGTCTACCCCCATGTTAGGACCACATACTTTTGAATAAGTTTTAAAAGATGTCTTTCATTTTGCCCAATAGCTAGAGCATTCCCTAGGACTAATCAAGAAGAAAGATGGTGATGTGATGTTTTGTATTTCCAGAGCCAGGATAACTTTAACAAAAGTAAATAGACTGGAACAATACAACAACTCCCCAAAAGCCCCCAGAGTTGAGATCCAAAATGGAGTAGACTTCAGGGTTTACACTGAGCACAGAATATTGGAACTGTGCCCATGTCTTGCACTAGTGTGCCCAATATGAAACATTAACATCTTTTGAAAACACAAATGTAACTGCTGCCCACAGGTAAGATGTACTTGAAAGTATAAACAACAGGGTAGCTGAATAGTGTCCTGGTAACGACTTTTAACATCAGCTTGATCTACCTTTCAAAGAAAGCCACAGTCCCTCGAACACAAATGTAGCCTTACTTGTTCTGGGGGTCACATACTTGTTAATCACCAGCAATAAAGTCAGAGAATTTAGTCAATTTGCAGGCAATGTTATCAACAACAAAAAAAGCATTAGCAAAGCCAGTATGTCTTACCTATACGACAGCTATTGGCTTTTTTTTTGTTTTTTTGCCATGTTGTACAGTAGCGCAGGTGCAGTGCAGCATGGATAAAAGTTAGGAAAGGAAGCAAAATGACCAGACCAGCACTGACTGCATCATAGTGCTTTTTTCCTGGTGACAGTGGGTGGGAGGGTAAGGGGCAAGCAACAACGAGGAGAGGAGTTGGGGGATGAGGAAGTACGGATGGGGGGTAGAGGCATGGGGCAAGGGCCAGCAATAATGGGGAGAGGGATGAAGGAAGCAATGACAAGGGGACAACGATGCGAGAGGTAGCTGGAGCAATCAACAACGTGGAACGGGATGTGGGAGGAGGGGAGATGGCCTACAAACACATGCATTCAGTGCAAGTAGTAGAAAAAAAAGTAGCCTAGTCCAGAAATTGTGAGCAGTGGAAGGACAATCACAAAGAAAGAAAACAGTTCTTGGGCAATTTTCAAGGGGAGGGAGAAACACACAAAGAGAAAATGAAGCCTGCATGCAACAGTAGCCAGCAGATTAGAGTGACAATGAAACCAGCCAATGGTAAGAAATGGGCGAGCTCTAAGCCCCCTTTAAGCTAACACAAAGACTTGCAGCTGACAGCATGTACAAGGTCTAAAACCTCAACTTTTATTGTCTTGCATGGCAGTGTTGGTAGATGAACACTCACCCCCTTTATTCGAGGCTTCAAGTGATATGATCCTCTTATTATGCGCAGGTACAGTAAAACACTTAGGGATTCTGCTTACTGGCAGATTCCATATTAACAGCTGCCCAGTTTTCCAAACCGACACCAGGTGTGACTCGGAGACTGCACTGCTCAATCACTCGGGGCTTTAAGTGGGCCGGGTCCTGAAAGAGTCTAAAAAGCGGGTGCTGAGACAGGTCCCTATGGGAACCTCCATTATTACCCTCGACCTCAGGATAAAAAAAAATACGTTGATAGCAGTAACACCCTGCACTGCCTTTGATGTAACTTCAAAGAGACTCATAGTTATTTCACAGTCTCCTCATTTCAGAACGGAAGCATTTTCAGTATTACATACAACAAAGCCATTGTTGTAATTGTATATCTTATGCAACTAACAACCCCTGACAAGGCCAATGGTCCTGGCTTGTTTTAGGTGTAACGTCACTTGTATTATATATCTGGATGCAATGACAGAAAGAAGCAGCAAAATACCAATTGGGCGGCACTTTATGCTAAGCACAGATTTTTGGCTCACATTTTTAAGCCACGCCCTTGATTATACAGACCACGCCTCTTTGAGATACCCTCCCAGTTTTTTCATCTCACTTAAAGCCCTGCAATCACCCACATTGAAATGCTCTGTATCACACTGAAGAGCACATGTTTGCTGGTGATCAACGTCACAAGTGCTTGGTTCACGAGGAAAGTAGTGATGCTGTGCCACATTAAAATTGTCAGCGCACTTCTGCCTCTGGGCAACAGCTCGGTGCTGCTGGTCTGTTTGAAATGTCTCGGAAGCAGCCATAGGCCAACCACTCTCACCACGTTAATCTGCCACTAAGATTGTAATGAAACCACAAATTGCATCTTTCCAAACAAGAAACGCATTGATTCTTCCTGTGAAGATCTCTTGCTGTCTTTCCTTAGGTTTTGTCTTTTTCGTGGGGTTACACACATTTATATGCGGACAACAACGTGTTGGGTGACAAAAGCCATCCGCACCGTCAGAAGGAAGTTTGCGACTTCTGTAGGACACCACAACACACAAAGACTGCTGGACGCTATGGTACACATATTTCTTGGCACTTAAGTAACCGATTAGCAGCAAATACCTCAATAAAACCTTCAGCCACACTCACACATTCTAGTCCGGAAGTTCCAGACATCATACACAACTATATACAAACATATTTAAAGCGGCAGGTAAGAAACAGTGTATAATTGTCATCAGGTTTTCATTCAGAGCCTCTGATCGACAGTCTAGCAACTTAATTAGAATACTATGTGAGACAATGTTAAAAGTGCATCCCGAGAGCAACAAAACAAACCACACGAGGGTTATCTTATTTTGTAGCAGGCGAAGGCACGATCTTATGCAGATTGTAAGTAACCACTGTAATATTGAGTTACCAAGATATCCATTCATGATAAACAAAAACATGACCATCAGAGGTGGGGACATGCTAGTATTTAGAGTGCAGGAGTTTGCATAATGTCACCAAAAGTTCTGTTTGAAAGTAGCTAGGAAAAATGTGGCACCAAGAAGCTTTTCAGCTTGTCATATGACTGATGTCAACTGCAAATGATTGAGCTCCTGCAAACATTATGCAGGGCACAAACACCCAATAGCACAAATTAGATTCCAAGCATGGGAAATAGGCGAGAGACTGCCACAAGCAGGAAATACTGCAAGTTTCCTTTTTCACAGGGATTGTTGGTGGTCAGAATCTTTGGAGACCTTACATCTTTTCCACCCCATGAAAAAAAATATTGTTAATGTTTCCTATGAGCATTCCAAAAGAATGAGTATGAGTGAATAATGAAAACAGAAACAAGATTACTGGAAGTTTGTTGTGCAGGAAACTGGTGCAAAGGAAACCTAAGAAAATACTCATATTCATTCACATCACGTAGATAATAGCAAAAGCAACATAGTTGCTGGGTTGCTCCATTGTGGAATACTTAGAAGTCATGCACTGCCCCTGCACCTGCCCTGCCCTAACTGCTGTGCACTTCTGTGAGCGCACTTATAAACCATTCTATTTCTTTTCACGCTTAGAGAAGAGTAAAGTCCCTGCTCCCAGATTTCTAAACCTTAATGAAAACGAGCAACTCCATTGGACACCCAATGGACTCAAAGAACGAAAGAAAATCCATTCGCATCAGCACCATAAAAAGCACTGAATGGAAGTGGTTGTATAACATAGAGCAACCTAGCCAACAGAGTGGGAGAATTATCAATGCACGAAGAAGTAATTCTGTAAGCAAGAGAACAATATGAAACGTTCTAGTAGATTACATAGCTTTAATAGATAGGTTTCAAAGACTGAGGGATAGTTCAAAATCTGTTGATGGGGACAACATTCTGGATCGATTAATTTTCACTTGCAAATCTAGCATCACCCGAAGGTTCTTTAGAAATCTGTCAGGATTATCATCTGAAACTGAATAATTAATCTGAATCTGCACTCCATGGGCCCTATGGATCCACCAGGTCTATGTCTGCATTATTTTTTCAGTCAATTATGTCTGGTGAAGATGGGTGTTTGGTATGTACCACACCGATAATTATCTATAATGCTGGGTGTAGTATAAACTAGATGTGGAAAATACCCCTATTCTGAGTTTTCTCTCAGAAAATAGGGCATAACACACGGAATTCAATGCTGAATGCACCAATTTCGACATGAATCGTTTTTTACCGGGCATTTCCGTGATGTGATTCATCTTGTCAGGTTTAACCTAATAAAATGTATGTAAGGAAAATTGTAGGGCTTGAATTAATTACCACGAAATTGGGTATTGTAATTGTTACAAATGGGGTTTTTGGTTGGCAGTCAGGTTACCCTCTGTCCAAGCAAGAACCCTCACTCTAGTCAGGGTAAGTCACACACAATCCAAAATTAGCCTGTGCCCACCCTCTGGTAGCTTGGCACGAGCAGTCAGGCTTAACTTAGAAGGCAATGTGTAAAGTATTTGTGCAATAAATCATACAATACCACCATATAGCACCACAAAAATACACCACACAGTGTTTAGAAAAATATATAATATTTATCAGGATAATTGTAGGTCAAAATGAATAAAGTTGCAATGTGAATTTGTAAAGATATCACTGAAAAGTTATATAAAGTGTCTTAAGTCTTTAAAAAGCAAACAAAGTCTCTTTTAAGCACAAAGTACCTGGTTTGGAGTGGAAAATCTCTGCAGAGGGGCGCAGAAGAAGAGATACGTGAAAAAAAGGTGTGTGCATCGATTTCTCCCCAGCACACACGGACTTGCGTCGTTATTTTTCACGCGGGGAAGTCGTGCGTCGTTTTCCGGCACGCGGGAGTCTCTTTCTGTGGGTCGCGGGGATTACCAGATGTCCCGGGTCTGTGCATGGATTCTCCTGCTTGGTTTCCTGCTGCGCGTCATTCTGCAGGGCTGTGCGTCGAAGTTTTGCTCTCACAGCAGGCGTCGCGTCGATTTCTCCTCTGGAGGTCGGGTGGCGTTGTCCTTGCGAGGCCGTGCGTCGAAGTTCCGGTCGTCCCGAAGGCGTCACGTCGATCAGCGTCGGTGTGCGGCGTTTATCTCACCGCGGTACAAGCTGTGCATCGAACATTTTGGAGCACGAAGCGTCCAAGTGAAAAAGAGAAGTCTTTTTGGTCCTGAGACTTCAGGGAACAGGAGGCAAGCTCTATCCAAGCCCTTGGAGAGCACTTTCACAGCCAGACAAGAGTTCAGCAAGGCAGCAGGCAACAGCAAGGCAGCAGTCCTTTGTAGAAAGCAGACAGGTGAGTCCTTTGAGCAGCCAGGCAGTTCTTCTTGGCAGGATGTAGTTTCTGGTTCAGGTTTCTTCTCCAGCAAGTGTCTGATGAGGTAGGGCAGAGGCCCTGTTTTATACCCAAATGTGCCTTTAAAGTGGGGGAGACTTCAAAGAGTGGCTAAGAAGTGCACCAGGTCCCCTTTCAGTTTAATCCTGTCTGCCAGGGTCCCAGTAGGGGGTATGGCAGTGCTTTGTGTGAGAAAAGGCCCTCCACCCTCCCAGCCCAGGAAGACCCATTCAAAATGCAGATGTATGCAAGTGAGGCTGAGTACCCTGTGTTTGGGGTGTGTCTGAGTGAATGCACAAGGAGCTGTCAACCAAGCCCAGCCAGACGTGGATTGTAAGGCACAGAAAGATTTAAGTGCAAAGAAATGCTCACTTTCTAAAAGTGGCATTTCTAGAATAGTAATATTAAATCCGACTTCACCAGTCAGCAGGATTTTGTATTACCATTCTGGCCATACTAAATATGACCTTCCTGCTCCTTTCAGATCAGCAGCTGCCACTTCAACAAGGTATGAGGGCAGCCCCAATGTTAGCCTATGAAGGGAGCAGGCCTCACAGTAGTTTAAAAACGAATTTAGGAGTTTTACACTACCAGGATATATAACTACACAGGTACATGTCCTTCCTTTTACCCACACAGCACCCTGCTCTAGGGGTTACCTAGGGCACACATTAGGGGTGACTTATATGTGGAGAAAGGGGAGGTTTAGGCTTGGCAAGTACTTTTAAATGCCAAGTCGAAGTGGCAGTGAAACTGCACACACAGGCCTTGCAGTGGCAGGCCTGAGACAAGGTTAAGGGGGCTACTTAAGTGGGTGGCACAACCAGTTCTGCAGGCCCACTAGTAGCATTTAATCTACAGGCCCTAGGCACATATAGTGCACATTACTAGGGACTTATAAGTAAATTAAATAGTCCAATCATATATGATCCAAAGTTACCATGTTTAAAAAGGGAGAGAGCATAGGCACTTTAGCACTGGATAGCAGTGGTAAAGTGCGCAGAGTCTAAAAACCAGCAAAACAGGGTCCAAAAAGTGGCGGGAGGCAGGCAAAAAGTTAGGGGTGACCACCCTAAGGCATGTCAGGTCTAACAGTAATATATGTAGTAACAGCAGTACTGGCACATAATCTAAATTTAACTGACATTTATAATGGAAGTCTTTCAGAGAACAATACCCAGCCTGCTATGGATTAGTTCTCTGTCCAAGGGGTTCTCTCTCCTTTGTTTTGCTCATTCTGAACTGTGGAGGAGGTTCTTTAACTCCAAAGCCTGCGCTAACCCAACAAGCCTTATATTTACTTTCTAAGTACCACTTGTCATAGAGGTCTCCGTGACTTAGACCCATTTAAAAGGGGTATAGCAGACTGAAAAGGACATGAAGTCCAGAGAAATGAAAACTAGTCCAAACTAGCCCAAACCTGGCTCAATGACATGATCCTTGATGATTAAATCATCAACTTTCATCCGATGACAAGTCACTAGGATTCACTCTGGACACCGATCTCAACCTTAAGGATCATTTCACTAACAAAACCAAGATTGCCTGGTACCAGTTATTTCTCCTTAAGAAAGTGAACCATTATCCCAGAAAGAGATTCCAGAAGTGCTCTTCATAGACTATCCTACATGCTGAAGCATGCCTATTCAAGTTCCTGAAGAAATATGACCACATCTTTTGCCACCAAGATTAAATTCCACTTGCCCCTCTTTCCAGCCTACACCATCTTAAAAATCATCATCAGCATCTACACAGACTTGACAGCTGCACCATTGCCTGCCTGGCTGACAAGCTCACCATCTCCGGTGGCTCTCTGCAAACCTGCAGCCAGGAGTCCAGGGAGACAAAGTGAAATAAAGTACAAAAGAAGCAACACGCCTTCTCTGCCTAGGATCTGGAAGGATAACTGTTTATCCCATGAATCCTGCATCAGGACTGTCCCAAACATGCTCCAATTTAGGAAAGAGTTGGACTCACTTATGTAAAGAACACTAAATCATCATGATGCAGCAGCAGCCCACATACCATCTATTCCTCCTATCACCTGCTGGCTGTCCCTTTGCCTTTAACCTTTTATAGAACTATGCTGCCTTTTGGCTATGTTCATGCTATATAAATATCACATACATACAGAGAAATGGGTAAAACGGAGGTTTTCGAATGTGTATCCATGTCGCACAGAGCCAGCTTATCACTCACCTATATCCTTGGCCAGTGCCAGACCCTGTGGGTAGGTGATAGGGGACAGCTTCTTCTCCTTCAGTCGGTCAATAGTGTCCTTATCATCACGCAGGTCGAGTTTGGTGCCCACCAGAATGACAGGGGTGCTAGGGCAGTGATGGCGAACCTCCAGGTACCACTATGAGGGAGAGAAAAGAGAGAAACTGTGTGGATCTCCAGGAAGCACTAGGGCATGGAGATAGAGAGGTAGTGCAGGGGGAGCCAATAGCAACTGAGAGTTGGAGAAAGTGGGATAATGTAAGGGATATGGAGAACCACTGGGAGTGGGAAAGGGATTTTGGAAGATAAAAACAATAATAGAAGGGAATTGAGGGGGAGGACAGCAGAGACCACTTACAAAGACTGAGGTTAGAGAGGTTGTGAGGGAGCAGTGGATGCCTCTGTAGAGGTGGAAGCAAAAGGGTGCTTGAGGTTGACAGTCATCCCACTGAAAGGAAAGGAGCTTTACATCCTGAATGAAAGATAGCTGTTCATTGCTTCACCACTCTTCTGTCGTTCATGACTCCTTCCAAGCGATGATAGTTATCCCCTTTTAGAGGCTGAGTGCCAAAGTAAAGTTGGCGCTCTGTTTGCAGGTGGTTCTGCAGCACTCAGCAGGTCTCCCTGAAGATGGACTAACCTCCTTTCTTTCATGGGTTCATCCCTGCGCTCTTGTGTGTGGTAGGGGCATGCACCGACTGATCCCACTGCCTCAGTGACCCTGCTGCACAGAACAGGCAATATTTCTGTCTCACACCGACAGGGTGTTGCCTTAGTATTGGGCCTTCGGAGCTCCCCACAGCTTCCTCTAACGACTGCACCACATGATCACCAACCACCCACATCACAAACACTCTGAAGCAGTCTTACTGGTTCGCCTCTTTCAGCTCACTTTCATCAAAGCCTGATATGTAGCGCTAAAGGCTGGCTGCTCAACCTGTACTGCCAAGCATGTGCTCTCAAAGTCTTAGGAAGCAACCATTGAACTCTTGTGTCCATGACATCCAGGCTTCAAATCCATTTTTTTTACAAAGAATACATAAACAGGCCTTCTCTGCATATGCTCCCAAGATGTGGCATAAACAACCAGAGCTGTCAGAAACATCTGTGGGTCCGGGAAACTTAACAGTATATGGCACTACTGCGTTGTGAATGATGTTCCCTGTCTGATCACTAATATGTTACATTTTCTGATATACAAATACATTCATCAATGTCAGTGCAGGACCCTGCGGCGTAGCTTGGGTGTTCGGTTGTGACAACCCAGCAATGCATTCTTGGCTTGGTAGTTGGGTCAGGGGCCCTGAGTTGGGTCTGATATGTCTATGTCAGTTTTTCGCTTAATTAGGTTGTTTTAACATGCTCATTTTTTGACTCTATAACTGAAATACATATGGAGCCAGATTTACTAAGATTTTGCAGTGTTTGCACCATGGCACGTTTTGAGATGCCTTGCGTTATATTGCATCAGGTAAGCTTTCCATGGTTGTTCCTGTGCATCCACCCATGGATTTTGATGGAATGATTTGCCCCAAAATGCAAAATGGTGCACCTGCTGAGGCTGGCGTAACAAGGAAAAATATCTTTATTTCCCCTGATTATTTCCTCTTTGCATGTGTGCTGAATTATGCAGCACATATGAAAAGAGAAAAAAGCCTCAAAGGATAGTTTTTGTGCAGGAAGGCACTCCTTTCTGCACAAAAAACCTATCTTGTCCATAATGTAGACCCCCTTACATTATGGCACAAGGGTGCTTTCATTGGTGCTCTGCAGCCCACCGCGCACCTGCGCATAAAGAGAGCTGGACTATGTCATTTCTTTGAAGATGAGGATCAGTTCTGCTTTCCTCGGGTGGCACACTTTGCTTGCTGCTCTGGTTGCACCACTTCCTTGTAAATATGCCATTTAGTGACCAATTTACCAGAGAAGTAGCATATGTACACAGAAAGCAGTTCCTGTTATATAGATGCAAATGCACTACTTTTGAGAATTCGAAACTTTGACAATAGTAGGCTTGGAAAGCTATGCCTGTCTCAGCTTTCCAGGCACACTACTGGCAATGAAACACCCAAAAGATGATGGGACAAATGTTTGCAAGTAGTTCAACCACTGGCAATCCTTTGATATAGCATTCCTACTGTGCAACTCTAGGCAGAAGGCCTGATTTAGGATTTAGCAGACGGAGTAAAGATATAGAGGGTTGTAGAGGACTTTTGTTCTTTTACTCTGCCTGTCAAATTTAGAGATGTCTACCAGCCCAGAGGAGATCTCTATGCATTGGCAGGAACTCCTGTCATTGGCAGTTCCTGTCAAAGTAGGAAAAATCCAATGGACAGTTCCGTTAAATATGATGGCTAGCCATCAAACTTTTCTAAAGTTTTTTTTATTTTCAAAAACAAACTCCAAAAGCATTAGTTCATTTTTGATAAATAAAAAAGCAAATGACCCCCACTCCACACCAGTTTCCTCCCACTGTGGAGGGGTAATTTTTATTTTTTATTTTACTATCCTTCTCTGCCAGGATATACTTTGTGGTGACGGACAGTTTAAAAAAAAAAAAAAAAGCCATCTGACTGTCCATTATAAGTAGGGCGGGAAGTTTCAAGAAGCTTACTTCCAATAGCACCAGCTCTGTCAGGCCTTCGAAGAAAGTTTTTTACTGACAGGGTACATTTTATTCCGCTGGTGTAGAACTTGCAGTCCACCTGGCGCAAACTAGGATGGGTGGACTTTGAGGTTGGTGGACAGGGTCCTCAGCCACATCTGCAACATAGTACCTGTCTGTCAAACTCATTCAGCCCCACAGGTCCACTTAAATCACATCAGAACTGACCGTTCTTCTCGTGGGAACAGCCATCCCAAACCTTATTCACCTCACACATTCTCCCTGTGGCGCACATTTTTGTTTTAGTTGGGAAGTTTGAGATTCACACCCTCCAATCTCATTGACTGTTTATGCCCCTGACGGGGCCCTGAAAGGAGTGGGCATGAAACAAACAGTCACCAGTTGCCCCAACCTTGCGCCGGCCTTGTGATGTTCCCTCCACCCAAGACCTCCCCCTCCTCACAGTACTTCAGGAACGAAATCACGACTTAACCTTTCATCACCTTGTTATCACCCATGAACCGCGCCCTCATATCCCTTTCCCTTGACTGCCACGATACGTTTACAGCTGGTTTCAGACAAACCGAGAGTGGATCTGAGGATGCACAGTCGACCCAACCAGGCTATGTGGAACAACACAGGAAAAATCTAGCTCAAGAGTTTGTAAGTAAGTTTGAAGAACAAAGACACATCGGTGGTGAGACCAAGAACGAGCAGTGAAGAGGCCGTGAATCACAGCACAGAGGCCAAGGGATGGATAAATAGTGGTCACTTCGAAAAAAATGTATCGAAAATGTTCCTTTCCTTCTAGAATATTAACGCGGGTACTTCATGAATTTTAGGAACTTCTATAAAGTGCTTTTTAAAGTGGGCTGGATCACACCTGGTTCACCCATGCGAGTATGCACATCTTTCCCCAGACCATTAATGTATAGAAATATCTGTCCCGTGCCTTTACCCAGGGCTTACCTTGGCGCGCACATTTTCGTAGGAGGCGGGGCTGACCAGGGAGAAACAGATCAGAAACACATCCTGCAAAAGGGTCAGAAAAGAAGAAAAATGCATTAAATGTCAGATATCGCAAGAGTGAGACCCCACCTGTTATAATCCCAGTGTGAGCTGCGCACTGCTCCACAGCCTGGAGTGCTGAGGCCGTTGAGAATGGACGTCGGGTGTTTTTTTCGTGCTTTGAAGAGCATTCCACGGCTCCTAGAAGGAATCGGATCTCTGACCCGCAGGATACCCATTTAAAATTCCCGCAACAGTCACGCAGTCATGCCCATAATCATGTGCCAAGAGGCTTTCACCTCTTTCCAAACGTGAGTGGAAGTTCAGTCTACATGCCCATTCACTCCTTGGCCTCCCTCTAATAGGATCACGTCTAGGAATGGCAGGGAAGATGTCTCCAATTAATTCCAGATCTTGGTTCCCCAAAGATGGCCTCTAACTGGCGAGAGGGAACAGAGCATCATGCACACCTTGACCCCTCAAAGAACCACCTTAAGAAAGTGAGAGTTAAGAAGAGCCCAATGCCCACTTGCAATGAAACAGACATCGAGGGGTGGTAAGAATCTTCATCACCCATGCCCTTTCAGTCCTTGGCCTTTCCGTAGAGACCCCGCTTTAAATGTTGGGGAGAGGTGGGGGATGTACCCTGCGTCTCCTCGTGTCCCTGCTGCGAGCTAAAACTAAGGTCCTTTCCCACATCATACATTTACCCTGATAGAATCAGTGCGGGTGAGAGGGAGCAGCTGCTAGTACCGGTGCTTTAAATGGGCAGGTGCTGTCCGGTACTGATTACCTGCACTTCTTTAATTGGAAAGTGAGCGTACATGCACTTCTCAGCCCTGCAGCAAAACTTTTATTGGGAGAGTACATGCACTTTTCAGGAGCAAACAGGTACTCTAAATGTTGAGTACACATATATTTCAATGTAAAACACCCAATAGTGCCCATGCCCCCTGAAAACAGAATTCATCGTCCACAGGCTCTCATCATCACCCCTCAGCCAGGCCGACCGGTAACCTCGGCAGCTGCCCCTTCTGACCCGTGTTTTGACCCCACAAGTATTCTCTGTGAAAGTGGTGAACATACAAGTTGAACGAGCGGCGCACGCCGTGGTGAATATATTTGGCACCCGAGGTAATGTTCAACCAATGAGATCTCACTATCAGGTCGTGTCCTGTCTGGGTAAATGAAACTCGGGCTCGGCCTGCTCTGGTGACTCATTAATGGAGCACGAACCCTGGTCCTGAGCCAAAACACCCGGGCCAGGGGTCCAACATCTCTTTCCTGGTCCGAGCTGTCCCGGGGCCTGCCCAGGGACTTACCGGCTCAACAAGGAAACTCTGCGAGGCATATTCTGTTACAGGAAGGAGAGGGAGTTTAACATGGTCCCTGCCAGTGGAGCTTTGTGTTGCAGTGTGTGCAACGCTGTGCTGCGCATACTACGGGTGTTACTATGTTATGCTTGTGTGTGTTGCACCGCGTTATGTTAGTTGCTTTTCATCACTGGTGTGGCCCAGTCTGGAATCGCGCTTGTCGCTCCCTGACCCGGTCTGCATGTCAGTATCTGTTCTATCACAAGGTGCAGCCCAGTCTCTCTTGCATCAGTGTCTTCTGTCACCCTGTGCAGTCCAGTCTCTGACTGTCTAGGCAGGGGCGTAGGAAACACAACGTTTGTGCCCTCTTCACATCGCCCGTTGTTTGTGCACTGCGGCCTCCGATAAGTGTACACAATCATATAATTTGGACCTGAAATACGGAGAAAGGAAGTCATGTTGTCACAGTTTGAATGCTTGTTTTTTTGTTATTGACAGTGGCAAAGTAATTAGACCAAATGTGAAAAAAATGCTGATTAACCTTGCATCTTTGTGTACCAAGCAACTAGAGGCAGGAGTGAAAAAAGGGAGGACAGACCCTTTGTGCCCAATACCAATCATGCCCTCCCCTCATGCAAACTGAAGCCGCACTGGAATTATCAAAAGGGAACAAAAACAATTGTAAACTGTGCTCTGAAACCGTAGTTCGATAACACTTCTACTCTGTGTGATCTTGGGCAGCTCAGCTCCAAACAAGCCAAAATTTGGGGCACTTACACTAAAGAAGCCCTTGGTGTTACAGGGTGTATAGTACATGGGATTCTGTAATCCCTTCATAAACGCAGTCACTAATTTCTTCATAATCGGTTACTTGTGACACACCAAGTCACCAGGCGGTTAAAAGGAAAATACATTAGAACTGGACTATTATAATGTTACTACAGTCCAGTTCTGAGGAAAGGAAGGTCAGGCCATGGGGCATAATTAATGCAGCTGTTTAAAGCAACAAATGGAATGTTGCTTTTCTTTCTTCTGCTCAATTTTCAAAGTTTACGACATTTTTAAGTGGTTTGTGGGAAAGTTGATGGTGTAACCATGTACTATATGAGATTAAGTATCCCCGGCGCACATGATAAGGCTATTGCAAGTCACCTCGGAGTTCCATACATTATAAACAAGCATTGACAAAGCCTATAGGTCTCACCTATGCATGAGCTATTAGCTTTGCCAATGTGTTTTAGCCATGTTGTACACTAATGTGGCTACTGTTTAGCATGGCTAAAAGTTAATGGCATAAAGGAGAATGGCATTAGGTGTGGTGTAAAATGTCATAGAGTGGAGTAGTATCATAGAGTGGACTGGAGTGTTGTAGAGTGGAGTGGCAGAATGTGGTAGAGAGGAGAGGCATAAAGAAGAGTGGAGTGGCATAGAGTGGAGTAAAGTAACGTGATAGGCATCAACAGAGTTGAATAGAGTGTTGTTTATACTTGAGCATAGTATATTGTCATATAGTGGAATGGCACAGAGTGTCGTAGAGAGAAGTGTTGTAGAGTGGAGTAGAGTATCATAGACTGAAGTGGCATAGAGTGTTGTGGAGTGGCAAAGAGTGGCGTGGCATAGAGTGGAGTAGCGGGTTGTAGAATAGAGTGGAGTAAAGCGGCATGAAGTGGCATAGAGGGAATTGCATAGAGAGTCACAGAGTAGAGTAAAGTATCATAGAGTGGCACAGAGTGGAGTAGAGTTTAATAGATTAGAGTGTCAGAGTGGAGTACCATGGGTGTAATGTCATACAGTGAAGTGTCGTAGAGTGGTCTAGAGTGAAGTGTCGTAGAGTACAGTGGTGCAAAATAGATTGGCATAGAGAGCATTGGTTTTAAGGTAAGTGATGCAGAGTGCATTGGTGTAGAGTGCACTGGTTCAGAGTAGAGTGCCGTAGTATAGAGTAGAGTGATGAAGAGTAGGGGGAGCAAAGTGGTGTGGCACAGCATAGAATGCAGTGGCGCAGAGTGCAGTGGTGCAAAGTGTTGTGTCATAGAGTGAAGTGGTGCATGGTAGTGTTGAGAGGTGCAAGGTAGAGTAGAGTGGCATAGAGCGCAGTGGGGAAGAGTGCAGTGATGCAGTTTAGAAGTGGCATAGAGTGTAGTGGCATAGAGTGCACTGGTGTAGAGTGCAGTAGAGTGGCATAGAGCTGAGCTGTGAAGAGTTCATTGGTGCAGAGTAAAGTGGCACAGAGTTCAGTGCCAAAAAGTGCACTGTTGGAGGGCAAAGAATTGTAAAAGGCAGTGGTGTAGAGTAGAGTGGCATAGAGTGCATTGGTGTGGAGTGAAGTGGTGCAGAGTGGTGCAGAGTACAATGGTGCTGAGTAGAATAGAGTGGCGTAGTGAGTAGTATTGCAGAGTAGAGGGTTATAGAGTTCTGTGATGTAGAGTGATGTATGGAGCAGTAGCATCGAGTGCAGTGGTGCAGAGTATAGAGTGGCATAGAGAGCAGTGGCGCAGAGTAGAGTGCTGCAGAAAAGAGTATAGTGGGGCAGAGTAGAGTGTTGCAGAGTAGAGTATAGTTCTGTAGAGTGCAGCGACTTTGAGTGGTGCAGTGTAGAGTGGCGCAGAGTAGACTGGAGTGATGCAGAGTAGATTGGAGTGGTGTAGGGTAGCTGTAGTGACCTACCATAGAGTGGAGTTGTGTAGAGTGCAGTGGGTAGAATAGATGGTTTCAAAGTAGAGTGAAGTGCCCTAGAGTAGAGTGGAGTGGTATAGAGTAGATTAGAGTGGCAAAGAGTGCAGTGGTGCAGAGTAGAGTGCAGTGGGACACAGTACAGGGCATAGAGTGCAACAGTGCAGAGTAGAGTGGCATAGAATTCAGAGGCGGAGAGTGCAGTGATGCAGTTTTGAGGGTCATAGAGTACATTGGTGTATAGTAGAGTGGCATAGAGTGCAGTGGTACAAGGTAGAGTGACATAGACTGCAGTAGTGCAGAGTAGAGTGGCATAGAAAGCAGTGGCATTGAGTGCCGTGGTTCAGAGTAGATTGGGATAGAGTGGTGTGGCTTAGAGTGCATTGGTTTTGAGTAAAGCTGTTAGGAGGTCATTGGCATAGAGTGCAGTTGTGTAGTGTTCATTGATTAGAGTAGAATAGCACAGATTGCATTGGTGTACTGTAGAGTGGTGCAGAGTAAAGTGGTGTAGAGTGGAGTGGTACAGCTTAGATTGAAGTGGCGTGGAGATAAGTGGTGTGGAGTAAAGTGGCATAGAATAGCACAGAGTGGAATAGAGTGGCATAGAGTACAGTGGAGTAGAGTAGATTGTTTCAGAATAGAGCAAAGTGGCATAGAGTGGAGTGGTGCAGGTTAGAGTGTAGTGACATAGAGTAGAGTGGTGTAGAGTACAGTGGTGCAGAGTGCAGTGGTACAGAGTAGATTAGAGTGGCATAGAGTGGATTGGCAAAGAGGGCACTGGCTTAGAGTGAAGTGGTACAGAGTAGTGTGTACTGACCCAGAGTACGTTGGCAGAGAATGCAGAGTTGTGGAGTGGCGCAGAGTGGAGTGGGTTAGAGCAGAGTTGAGTAGCATAGACTTGAATGGGGTAGAGTGCATTGGCATATAGTAGAGTGGTATAGACTAGAGTTTAGTGGCATGGAGTAGTGCAGAGTAGAGTGGAGTGATGCCAAGTGGAGCATGCATGGTGGGGTACCACACTGTCATTACAGACAACACGTCTTCAATTGAAATGACCATTACATTTGCACAGACATACAGTTTTACTGATAAAAGTATAGTGTCCAAATGTTAATGTGTGGAAACATTGCCTAGTGTATTGATTTGTTTTGATCATATTAAAATATTTGTTTCCACCAAACTTATATTCCTAAATATCAGCACATTTCATTTTCAGACATTTATATTTTGTTGTGTGGTAGAAAGAAATAGCATCCTACAGCTTTCCCCTAGCACACCCCCAGTAGCCAGCATGATTGTAACATAAATCCTCTCACTTTTGAGCAAAAGAAAGAAGGATAAACCCCAAGCTCCATGAGAAGACAGAGCCTTGGTCTTGAAAAGCACAGCAACTGTGACAGAACAAGAACAATATTTAAAGGCCTGTTTACAGGAATCGAACACGAGAGGAAAGATACAGTAAACAAGGGATGCTCTACGGGAGGGATGAACTGAAACTGCACACCCTAAAACAAATACAGCTAGCAAATAGAAACCAAGCAAAGGAGATTTACAAACCACAAAGCCAATGGTAAGCAATGGGCGGAATGCATTCCCGGGAAAGCTTTCCAAATGTCCCCTAAATGTCTTTAGTAAACCAGAGAGCTGCACGGTCTGGTAGGCTTCAACCTAATGAACTCAGCCTTATGCCTCTCAATGGTTATGGAACTCCTCTGTGACGTGCAATATCCTTATAATGTACGGCAAGGGGTACTTTATCCCTTATACTAAGAACTGTGTACTGAAAGCTATAACCTCATGCAAGGCTGGGTGATCCTGCACACTGATACCCCCATCTACCAGACCTGGGCACCGTCCGCCACGCCTACATCACTTGTCGGGCGCTGTGTGAAATGGAATATTCATGATGAATAAATTATGATCCAGAAGATTGTCTAAGACATCTCTACCACTCCCTTCTTTGAGACTCAAAGATACCTGAGGTCTAATAGGTTCCTTTTTATTCCACGCTGCTGAAGACGACAATGTTGAACCATCGACCTCCTCTAGCCTAACCCACACATCAGAGTAAGGATCCAATGCCCATGAAATAAATGCTGCCATTACCCAGAGATTTGTCAGACTAGAATACAATATGCCGTCTAACTACTACAACAGTCAAACTGTATCTTGCCATTTAGGGCCTCTTACACATTATTCCTGTAACATCGTGAAATGGTGTGCAGATTTATGCTAATGTATTTATATGAACACTGTATTGCTGATGCCTTGGTTGGCTATCGCCAAGGCCACTGGAATTATGCAATTGTGCTGCAGTGTTTTTTGCAAAGTTATATATTAGCTGCATTTGTCACAAAATCCATCATCTGATGCATAATCTGCAAATTCAAACAAAAGAAATTGTTTCTAGCTCAAACACTTCAAAAGTTACTAAACATACAGTGACATATGTTGCTGCACAGTGAAAGCCCCCTTTGCAAAAGCTGACTGGTAACATTTATTTTGCTTGTTGCTATAGTTTGGTGTTAAACTGGTAGTAATGAGGCACAATCTAAGCCCAGAGAGTATTACCAAGTGCAATAATGACAAAATAATGCAATACTTTCACAAAGTGTGTTGCATTATTCCGCATAATTTGCCTCTTGCTGCATGATTTGACCCTCTCCTGCCACATAATTCCAATGGCCCTGACTATCACCAATGTATCCACACGTAACTGTTATTCTTTATTTGCCAATTTCTCCTGTCTGTAATCATAAAACTTGAACATTACTAAAAAATGATAATACAAATCAAAAGAGAATGTTAAAAACAGAAACAATAATATAATTTAATATGCTTAAGTATGTAATGATTAAAAGAACTTAAATAATAATGCTTGGCAAAACTTCCCAAAATGAAAAGTGGCTTCTCTGTGTTACCCACGCTGTAATTTATCCCTTCATTACGTAGATAAAAAACATTAAGCGTAAATGTTAGAAAGAGATATCCTTCTAGTAGCTAAATTGTACAGTGTGAAGAGGTCAAATCTGGGCTCAATCTCTCCTTCCCTGGTTCAGCAAATTGTGTGATCCTAGGCAAATACAAATACTGTATTTCATAGAGTCTCCTTTCTAGCCAGCAGACCTCAGACTGAGTGGGACTCTGTTCTCTCTTCAGAACCTCCTCATTGTCTTGCAGGGCTTGTCTTCAAGGCAGCAGGTGTGGGTAGGGTTGAGGATGGCAGATTGCAGACAGCAATCAGCACTGTTTTCTCCTCCTCTCTCCCGTTGCTCTCACGGGTGCTTAATGCAGGCAGCTGTAAACAGCATAAACAAAAGGGCTGAGGGCGTAGGTGGCTTCCTGACTCACCTTCACTCTGTGACCATCAGACTGGTCACTGATAACTGGAGGCAGGTCAGCGGTTCAAGGGCAGGGCGTTATAAGTAGCGTTTTTGAGCGCTAATGGACCTGCAATTCCTAGATGTGGAATGGGAAAATATTTTGCCCCCCATGTGCCCCACACTGCAAAATCTGTGGTGGACACGTCCCCTGCGTGCCCCATACTTTCTACGCCCATCTGTCCAGGTTTGTATGCAAATGCCACCGTGCCCCCGTGTGCATGCCAGTCCCTGCCTGCCCTTGATGCGTGTCAGTCTTTCTTTCGTCATAGGCACACCCGTGTCTCCCTGCCCCAGTGCTCCCATGTACGAGTAGGGGTGTGATTGTCTCCTGTGACATTGTGCATGGCAGTCTCTCTCTGCCAGATGAGCTTGGCGGTGTCACCTTTCCCAGTGTGCGCCAGTGTCATCGGTTCCAGTGTGCATGGCACCCAGTATGCGATCCAGTGCCCACCGCGACTCAGAGCACTTTAGCGTCTCCTGTGCCAGTGTACGTGCCAGTGACCCCTGCCTCAGTGTTCTTTCTCTATTCAGTTATTTATGATGGGTTCTGTCTTCGGTTTCAGTTGGTGACAGGAAACGACCCTTGTTATGCAACAGTGGCACTTGTGTGAATACGTATATTTTAAATATTCCTTTAAATGTATTTAGTATTACGCGTAAATACAGTACTACGGTACAAGATCATGGAAGTTACAATCATTACAAATTCTAAAAAACAGCATATAATATTATTACAACATATACAAACGAAATGCCATTGAAATACCATGACTTTTAAATTTGCCAAGTTTCAACATTTCAGAGCAATTCCTCTTGGGCCCTATGCGCAGCACCTAATTGCCGAGGTTAATCACCATCGTCAGCCCACGTACAACATGTAAAAGCAAAATCAATTTATCGTTAAGCCGTATGTCCAGCCACCAATAAATGTTATACAAATTTGACATTCCATAGTCATATTGAATTTACAATCCTATTGTCCGACGGAAAATAAATTTGGAGATCACCTGGAAGTGCTGAGCTATCAATGAGGGTCCCCATGGGGGAGAGTGAGTTTTCTGTTCTGAGCTAATGTTTTGTGGCTGTAAGATTATGATTTGGGAACTGATGTAGTGATGGATGGAAACAGAAAATTCTCACATTTCTGGAAGATGTGCTAACTCTGGACGAAAATCTGCCTTGGTGTTTCCTCCTCCAGACCCGGGATATAGTTCTGCTGTATTTCCTGGTAGGTTGTGGCTCAATGTCAAAGATGTTCCTGAGACAATAGTTTACTTTGGAAATAGCCAGGTAGCAGAAGAAAGGACCCAACATTATGTGTGTCATTTGAATGGGGTGGATAATTTGGTAATATTGTTGCCAGTAGACTAAAGCTTCACCCATATGGGTGGGCAGTAGGACACTAGAAAAGTTTATAACTAGCAAGATTCTCTATAAAACCCCAGCAAGTTCAAGCAGATGCTAGAACAATATTCTTATATGGAGAAGAGACCGTGTAACTATGACTAATAAGTATTAGTAGTTGAGTTACACTGCCTACATTACACTCAACACTCGATTCCTTTTCCATTATCATCCATCCCTAATTCTTCATCCCACCATATTTAAGCACTGGAGTTATCTCCCTGTTGGCATGTGCTTTACAAGCTCTTACTGGCATTCATTTATTGCCACTCATGAATGTCAAATAAACTTGAGGCATAAACGAGAAATGTCTAGTTAAACTTTTCCAATTCAACTCTATCTGATCCATGGAGTATTGATCTGGTGGCCCCCCTCTTTGTGGCAGTTCTAAGGGACCTGATTTAGAGCGGGAGATGAAGGGAAGTCCTAAGGTGTGTGGTCAAAGTGCTAAATCCAAAGAAGAATCTGCTGGTGGAATGTCCTCCACCAAAGAGATAGTATGGTAAAAGAACCCCCACCATGGATTATCCTTCAGATTTGGGGGCCATCTCCTTGTAGAAGAAATTTAAATGGTGATCGGGAACAACACATTGATTTATAGGGTAGAATGTGGGTATATTTGTTTGGAGCAGATCTTATAAATCTAGTGACCTCACTTTATTTGAACACACCGAAAAAGGTATATGTTGCATCAGGGCTGATACCGTTAAGGATAACAGGAGCCCCTGAGAATTAGCTCCAGCATATACACACTTGGCGGGTTAGTCTCTGTATCCATAATATATAACTTTATCAATACTTTGCACTTCCTAAATGTAAGCTTACAAGTCTTTGGATTAAAAGTGCTGATGGTGACTAACCTAAACTGGCATTTGATATCATTCAAGATTTATGGTCACTTGGCAGCTGTGCCCGTGGAGACTCTTTTAACAAGATAAATCACTGTTCAGTGGTGTGGGTCACTGTCTCTAAGATAAGCAACCTGCCACCATGTTTGCTAAGGTCTGAGTTTTTGACACCAAAGCTGTCAAAAAACCTATTCTTATAATAGATTTAGAGTGGGCTGGAGGCTACCCCTTTCAATCATTGGCTTTCTTTGACCGGCTTCTTTCAGCCATTGGCTAGAATCTTTATGAATTACAAATTGGTTCAGCCCTGTGGAGTACTCATCCATCTCCATCTAATGATATTAGTGGTTTGGGTGTATCCTTTTGCCTTCACTTGAGTGCTTGCTTTGAACTGCATGAGGGACTACTTTACAAATATAGCCTTTGCTGTTAACTCCTGGCTCTATCCTGTATGTTTCACAAAAATTTGCAAGCGCATGTAAAATGTGCTAACGCTGCGTGCGTTAGCACATTAAACCCAGACCTGTTGATTTTGCAAATGTTTGTTTTAAAACTTGGGCTTTGTTACTATGATGATGCAAAGATACCTTTCAGAAATTAGATGTACCCCTAGCGCAAAGTATGGCAAAATAAACGTTTGTGCAGTTTCAAACACACCACTCAGAATGTCATTGTTCTTCTAACTGGTTGGGGAGGAAGGCAGTGATTGATGGGAAAATAGGAAGCTAACAGCTCTCATTTCAACATACCAACTGTGGTTTGCTTCTGGGTAGTAACTTATGGGAGAGCGTGCAGTCAGGCTTTTGACTTGTCCAGTGAGCTAGGCACATACATTTTTGGTAGGCCACTAGGTACTTTTTTCAGAAAGGGGAATTTAGCCAGACCAGGACTATTTCACCTTATCATCCAGTCAACATTTTTACTTCTCATCTCTCCTTTAGGTCTTGCATATTTGTCTGTTGTTGAATGACCTTTTAGTGTACAATGCCCAAATTTAGGCTTGACTTTGGATCCCCCCATTGCCTATCATTCGACGAGTTTCCTGTCAATCTCATTTGCTTGCTTCTTATTCAGCAGCCTCCTCTTCCTTTGCTTCTGTTTGTCCATCACCTTGGGAAGCCATTTTGTGAAGAAGCTTATTTAGCATCTTTTGATTGGATAACTTGTATTCTTCTAGTACAGATACGAGAGACTACTGTTTTGTTTTTGTTTCTGCACTACATAGGAGTGCATGTGTTTTGCTGCCACAGGGTCATGACGCATACACGTGTCCCTTCCTGCACAAAAATAACCCTGCATGCAACGCAGGCAGTGCCTGTATTGGTGCTAGGCTGCCAATCGTGCACAGCGCAGGGGGGAAGGAGAGGAATGCACCGTATTTCATAAATATGGTGCATTCCTGCCCTTTAGTAGTCATAGTACAAATGTAAATTATTCACTTAAAATATCATAGGAGTCCCTGCTAAGTGTTTCCTAACCCACTCTCTCCCCCATCCACTGTTCAGAAAGCAGTCTTTATGGTATATTCAGGCCAAAGCAAGACCCTATACGTAACATACCGTCTGGGGGTAAGAGAGGGGTCGCAGCCGGTCGTAGTCCTCCTGGCCAGCCGTGTCCCACAGTCCGAGGTTCACTGGTTTGCTGTCGACCATCACATTGGCGGAGTAATTATCGAACCTGGAAGCAGCACATGAAAGTTGGTCAGAGGTAGGAGGGAAGGGAGGCAGAAACAGGAGAGGAGAGGCAGGGACAGGTGAAAGTAACAGAAATGAAAAGGGAAAGGAACAGAGACATTTGAGGAAGGCAGACATATTGAAAGAGATTGAGGGGAGAGAAATAGACTTTGAGAGGTACTGAAGAAAGATAGATTAAGAGAGACAGAGATTGTGTGAATGAGGCAAAGAAACAGAGAGACAGGGAGGGGATCAAAAAGATATGTTGAGAAAAATGATAGACGCTGATGGAATGGAGAGAGTTGCAATTCTGAAATTTAAGTAAGTATGGTCAGAGAAAGGAATTGTGGGGGGAAATGGCGAGGGACAAGAAGGAAAAGAAGAGAGGAAGCATTGTTTATTTTTTTTTAATTTTGATGTTTCTAGAGGGTAAACCTAGCCACTGGGGAATCTTGGCATTTTAAAACGATCTCAATTAACATTTATCGGGCAAAGTGGGTCCATACATAACAGAAATATAGATATTATAAAACAGAAAACAGTGGAAGAAGGGGGGCGGGGCACCGCCATGTATAGCAGGGATGTTGAAGGGATGCTGAAACTAGCAGTAGGTTTATAGTGGTAAACACATTAAGAGTTATCGCCTCTTGTTCAAAAGATGAAACTTGGACCAGTAACTCTTCGAGCCTTTCTTGAAGGAGACACGATTTCGGATCTGGTTCTACAGTCAGAGAGCAAGAGAATGCCTGGTTTAAACTTTTGCTTTTGCGTTTTGGGGATTTCGAGTAGACGGTGTGATTTGCTCCTACACACTTTTTTTTTCATTCCTGTGATGCATTAGCGAGGGTTCTTTATTGAAACATCAGTTGAAGTGTTCCAAAGCCTCAGGGCCTTTTGTGTGCTGATAGCATTCTTGCCTGATCAATTCCAATTCTTAACCCATTTCCTGACCTCACTTCTTCTCTCCTTTGCGTTTTTCAGTGTGTTTTTTTTTTCTCCATACTTACCCTCACATGAGCCTCGGTGGTTGTGAGTGAGGTCAGGGTTGTGTGGCTTATGGGAACTCAATGTTGATGGAAGATGTCACGCGACCTGGGGGATAAGCCAGTTGATTTTCGGTGGGGAATGCAAGAAGTGTCCAATGAACTTACCACCACTCGTAGAAAACGTATGTTTTGGTGGTTCACAGAGATTTATGTCTTCATAGTCCTTACGTTGCACGGGACACCGTTCAAAACGATCCATACAAATCTTTATGAATAGTACCATAATTACCCATTCTGCGTTTATGGGGCAATGTGCTGACATATAGTGACTAAGTTATATCTTTCATCCAGTTCCATTGAAACTCCTCATACACACCAGCTCAGGACTTGTGCAAATTGGTACCAGGATAAATGGGAGCACTATACTCTCCCTTTAAATTCCTCCGTTGTTTTTGCTTCTTTGAGGATGTAAACTTTATTTGCATCGTAGGTTCTCGACTAATCTTTAGACTTTCCCATTTTACAGATGTAAATCACCTGATTTTGTACATCCCACTGTTTCTCTGCCCACCTTTTTTCGCAGCTCACCCATAGTATACATGTTGTAAGTATTGTGGGCTTTTAACCATGCCCATTTCACGCCCATCACTTTGATTAATTCCTGTGCTTGCCTTTTTCAAAAATCACTCAATGTCTTTGGTAAATGCTTTAGGTTTGTCCCGCCTTGAGGCTGTTATTGTCACGCCTTGCAGGCTCCCCCTGTTACATGGATTATTGCACGATTGCCAATATACTTCAGCGTGGGTGAACTATTTTTTCTCTTTTGTCTCTCCCCTTCGTGCTGCATGGCGGGCATGGCACTCACAGCCTGAACAGGCACAACAGAGTGAACTCGATCGGCGGTATTGGAGCTCTGGTCACATTGTTCACAGATACCTAGTCAGTCATTTCTTGTTGCTCTTCCCTTAGAACATTTGAAATTGGTAAATGCTTTACGACAAACAGAAATCCTCAAAGTGAAAGTGGCTCTCCCGGCACACCAGGAGAGCCAATACTATAATAATCAATGTACTCGGGATAATCGCCCCATAATGCTTTGCAGCACATTACTTTTACAAAACATTTTTAATCATAACTCAGCCTGTGGTGCTCCTAGGACAATGGGACTACCACCAAAATCTTCAGCACAACACATTCTTTCCGTCTAGGTCATCTCCGGGTCCCCATACTAGGCTAGTAGGGACCCCAGAATAATAACCCCTCCCAACATTTAGTGTCTTTTTAAGTATTCATATTGTTTGAACTTTTGTTTTACGGATAGGAATAGCTTGTGTTTTAAGGCCCTTCTTTGTAATATCATTGCCATAAACATACTACCCCTAAACATGTGTAATGCACTACACTCTCTAGGGGCTAAATATATAGTTACACTACATTACTTTCTGCCATTTTCTTTTTGTGTGGTTATGCTCTATAGGGGCTATCTATACAGTTACAAGACCATGGGGGTCATTCCTACCCTTGTAGGGGACCGCGGCGGTAAAGCCGCGGTCAGAAAAGGGAAACCGGCGGTTTCCCGCCGGTTTTCACCTGGGCTGCAGAATCCTCCATGCAGCGCCGCCATGAGGATTCTGACCCCCTTCCCGCCAGCCTGGTTCTGGCGGTTTTGATCGCCAGAACCAGGCTGGCGGGAACGGGTGTCGTGGGGCCCCTGCAGTGCCCATGCCAATGGCATGGGCACTGCAGGGGCCCCCTAACAGGGCCCCACATTGATTTCCAGTGTCTGCATAGCAGACACTGGAAATCGCGACGGGTGCAACTGCACCCGTCGCACAAAAGCAACTCCGCCGGCTCCATTCGGAGCCGGCTTCATCGTTGCTGTGGCTTTCCCGCTGGGCGGGCGGCCTTTTGGCGGTCGCCCGCCCGCCCAGCGGGAAAGCCAGAATGACCGCCGCGGTCTTTTGACCGCGGTACGGTCTTCTGGCGGTTCCCGCTTGGCGGGCGGCGACCGCCGCCCGCCAAACTAGGAATCAGCCCCCATGTTTCTTACAAATGCTAATTTAATAGTGGTGTCCTTTAGGGGCTATTCTTGAGCATTACAATCAAACATATCAACATACAAAAATATCTGTGGCACTGAAACTTGCCCGTAGTGCTTTGCAGGGCATTACTTTTACAAAACATTTTTGCTCATAACTCAGCCTGTGGTGGTCCTAAGACAAAAGGACCAGCTTCAAAACATTGACCACAATGTGCTCTACATCATCTCTGGGTCACCACACTATTTTAGTGGGGACTCCAAAGAAAATAATCCCTACCACCACTCATTAACTTTTTAAGCTCTGTCATGGCTGGAACATTTGTTTTACAGCTGAGAGAAGTTTTATGGGTCTTGTTTGTAATATCATTGCAATAGGCCTGCTAGCCTTGAAAATGTGTAATGTACTATGGGGCATATTTAAGAGCCCCTAGCACCATCTAACAACATATTAGGGTAATTTTTTAACGATAATGTTTCGTTAGATGGCCAAAATCCCCACGCCATATTTACAAAGTCGAGCAATGCCTGCATTGCCCCACTTTGTAACCCTTTGCGCTACATTATACCTGCATCAGACATAATGTATGAAAGGGGAAATTGCCCCGTTAGGGGGGCCGAAAAAATGGCGCAAGGAAATATAACAGATTTCCTTGCGTCATCTTTTTCCGCACTTTTAACACCTGCTCAGAGCAGGCATTGAAAGGGGGTGCACTATAGAATACAATGGGCCCCTATGTACTCTGCAGGAGTAGCGCCAATATTTTGGCACTACTCGTGCAGAGGTCATCAATAGCGTCAATAAAAATAACAATTTTGCCCCCTATCCTGGTTCATGGAAATACGGTGCACACATGGTGGCGGTAGGCGGTGCTAAGGGGCGCAAGAAAAGTGGATCTGCACTGTGTGCAGCGCCACGTTTCTTTAATATGCCCCTATGTTCTCTAGGGGCTATATATATGGTTACACTGCATTATTTTCTCCTATTCTGTTTTCGTGTGGTTATGCTCTCTAAAGGCTGACTGTATGGTAACATGACCATGTTTCTTCCAAAAGCTATTTTATTGTGGTGTTCCAGGGGCTGTTCTGAGCATTGCAGTCCACATACTATAATATTCGCAGCACAAAAGCTCACCCATAATGCTTTGCAGGGCATTACTTTTACAAAACATTTTTGCTCATAACTCAGCCTGTGGTGGTCCTGGGACGAAGGGACCACCTTCAAAACGCTCTTTCTGTCTACATCATCACTGGGTCTCCATACTTTGCTAGTGGGGACCCCGAAATATTAACTCCTCCCACCACTCAGTGTCTTTTAAGCATTCTCATGGTTAGAACTTTTGTTTTAAAGTTGGGAGAAATTTTATGTTAAAGACCTTGTTTTTAATATCATTGCATTAGGCCTACTAGCCCTAAAACTGCCGTCTAGGTTCTAAGTATATGGGTACTCTGCATTACAGTTTCCAGTTTTTTTCCCTGGGGTTATGCCTTCTATGAGCTAACAATATGGTTACACGACCATGTTTCTTACAAATGATATTTTTGCTAAGGTGCCTTCTAGGGGCTGTTTTGAACATAACAGTTTAATGCCAAAAGTATACTTCTGATAAAGGTTGATCTGATAACTGTATATGTTTTTTTAATCTCTCCTTATTACACTAATGACCATGATTTAAGCCAACTTAACATCCTTATTACTCGATGACTGTTTGAACACTCTTGATATGTTTGGGTGACCCTTCTAGTTTATTTCTGCTCTGTGACTGTCTTGTGTCTTTTTGGGGGGAATTGTACTAGCCAGCCAGCAACTCTGATGGCGGGGCTGTGAAAGTGGTATTCTAGTGGAATTTGCACGGCAGATTTAAATTAGGATGCTGAATGGCAACATTTTCATTTGTTGCTGCAGATAGAGGAAGGTGGTAAATGGATGCGCTTTAGATATATGCAGGGCCACTGGACTTACATGGCAGGAAAAAACGAAATTATGGGTCAGGGTTGACCAATCTATGTGGCAACAAAAATCCACTTATGAATTTACAATGTCAGTAGCTCTACTCAAGCAAATGTGAGACCTATTGCATTTAAAATGCTTTTTATTTGAAATCCCACTTTGGATGGTCTGTGGTTAGGGTGTAGACCGTATTCTGCCTGGGTTGTACTTTCCTGGAAATGATGGAGCCCTAGACAAGCTTCTTAGGGCCAGATTTATAATTAGGGGACTGCCCGCTTATCCGCCAGGGCGATTTAATTTGTTGGCTCCCTCAACTTTAATGTAGACCCTACTTGTGAGAAGGACGTTTTGTGGACCAGGCCCTCTGCAACTATCCTGTGCCACAGCAGTATCTGGTCCCGCGGCTGTGTATGCTGCACAGGCAAAATTCCAGTCATTCTGAGCAGAAGGGGTTTAATCTCTACAGAGGGATTCAATCTGTTTGACACACGTGACTTTCAACATGCAAAAATAGGCCTATCCTCTGGATCCTTTGGGCAGCAAACCACTGATCTAGTCCAGTAATTAACATAGATATTTTGGTAAAGCACCAGAGCCCACGACACTTTCCAAAATTGCCTATATCTTTCGTTCACCTTCCCTCTCACACCACAGTCTAGGACTCATATAACCTCTCCTCATTGTCCAGCAGGACAAACTCAGCCTCTCATACTTCAGAGAATCATAACATGAATACCGCTTAGGGCTCAGGTCCAAGTAATGTGAAAATACTGCGTGGGTATTCCTGCACCTAGAAGGACTTATACGGCAGGTATCACTACTTACAGGTTTAAGAAATATCAGACAATTACAAGACTACCACTGAAAAATGAGTAATATCATGCAGGCAAACATCTTTCTGTAATGATTTCCTTTCAACGCATCGTCAGGGGTGGTAAGCGCTGTATTAATACAATTTTGTTTTTGACATTTGTGCTCTGTTTTTCTCACACACATTTAGTTTAAGGATGAAAATAATAGGCCAGCATTATTGTGACAGTAGAGATAATCTTAAATCGACTGGTAGCTCGTGTTGCTTGCCAAACTGTAATTATGGCTGAATTTATGCTAGGGCTAGGAGAAGGGTAAAAAGAAAACAAATATTTTCTAAGTACCAAGAGACAATTCAGTTTGCAGTATTTGTTTAATATGTTTTTATTATTATTATTGTTGTTGTTATTAATATTGCAACTGCACCATGTCTTGGAATAATAGCACTTCTAGAGGCTTATATACAAGACCCTTGCCCCACATTTGTGTCTTTTTATGATGCAGCGGTGGGGCAAAGCAGTCCCCCACAGTGCGCCACATTTACCAACTGGCACAGTGGGACCATTGCGCCAGTTTGTAAAGCTTTGCACCACATTATACCTGTCCCAGTTATAATGTATGCAAGGTAGGTGTTCACTCATTACTGGTGCAGGGATATCTACAAGATTTCACTGCATCGTTCTGCGTCTTCACTGCATACAAATATTTAATGCTTGCTTAGAGCAGGTGTTAAACTGATGCAGGGCTTTTAAAATGCGGGCCACCTGCCATTGTTGGAGTAACGTAATTTTTTTGACACTAGCCCAGCAATACGTAATTTTAACACCACGGATGCGTCAGGATTTCTGATGCACCTGTGGGCGCTGGGCACCATGGAGCTCTGTATAGTAAATACAGTGCTACCATGGTGTCATTAGGGGGCGCAGGGCAGTGCAAGAAATCTGACACATCGATGGCGATGTATTAGATTCTTGAAAAAGGGGCCCAGTATCTTACGAAGTTTTCAGTTCTAGGGCCTGATTTAAGACACAGTGCAGCACCACTTTTCTTGCTCCCCTTAGTGTCCCCCCAACTCCACCATGTGTGAGCCATATCTAAGCTATTGCGCACTATGGTGGTAGTTAGGGGAACTAGCGTCAACATTTTTTACGCTAGTTCTGAGCTTTGCGGTATTAGTGTAAAAAATGTTGATGCTAATCCTGCAAAGCCGATTGAGGCTGATTATAAATAATGATGTGTCTCTTTTTAACACCTGCTCTGAGCAGATGTTAAAAGTTCTGAATAAAATACAGCATTTTTTGGCCCCCCCACCCCAAACTGGGGAAAGCCCCCTTTGCATACATTATGCCTGGCACAGGCATAATGTAGTGCAAAGGGTTACAAAGTGGCGCTATGCATGCGTTGCGCCACTTTTCAAATATGGCACAGTGATTTTGGCCATCTAAAGCCACATTAGCATCAAAACAATTACGCTGTGTCATTAGGATGAAGCTAAGGGCTCTTAAATCAGCCCCCTGGTATCTTATTAAGAGTCTTATGGCCCGATTTTGATCTTGGCAGTATTACCGTCAAACCACGGCAGCAGCAGACTCGAGAAGACCATCATGTTGACGGTGTTCTGCCCGTCACATTTAGATGTTGCAGTCCTGCAGGCAGTGTAATGGCGGTGGCTTACTGAAGGAGGGAGGACATGGCTGGGCCCAATGGATATCGGACAATGGCAGTGGCTGTAGAATAGAGGTAAGTCACACACACACAAACTCT
Source organism: Pleurodeles waltl (assembly GCF_031143425.1). NCBI lineage: Eukaryota > Metazoa > Chordata > Amphibia > Caudata > Salamandridae > Pleurodeles > Pleurodeles waltl. The sequence continues at coordinate 335,395,751 of NC_090443.1, forward strand.
ACCTTTGTCATATGTGTCCACCTGCATCACACACGACACAACACACCACATGCACACCACTATCCATTGCCATTTCACCATAACACAACACATACATCCGCAAACACACATTGACATACATCCATGACACAACATACACACACTTTTAATACAACACCCACACACAACACAACCACAACAACCAACACAACTAAACACTCAACTACACAAACACACTCACAAAAAATCACTACACACATCACAACAACAACAGCCACACAAAAACACTCACATGAATGTCACAGCCGGCAACACAACACACAACAACATCAATGCCCTATGCAAGTGGCACACATACTGACACAGCTACATCACCCACTCCAGCTCTCTCTACCCGACCCAGCTAATGGCATTACACACACACATACACGTACTGAGTCACACACACGACTCGAAGCACAACATGACAGTTACAGGTCCCCTTGCATTGTGCAAACATGGAAGCAGTTAACAAGGAAGATTTTATCTTCATTGTGGTGCCAGCATTCATTTGGCAAGGAATACCGACACCGACAGCTGTGTATGTGTGCAATATGTGTTGTGTACCAGTGTGTCCCTATTCGTGTCTGAGCCACTTGTGTCCCAAACATATGCATGTCACAGTAAATTACTGTGACACGTATATGTCTGCAGCGGTCCAGAGCTCATGTATACTGTAGTGAGCACCCAACATACACAGCCAATGCAGGTTCCCTCCCTTCATAACCAGCGACGGGGTGGGGGCGTGTTTTCTCCATGGTCCTGTGGCAGCAGCGATGGAGGGTGTTGTCCAGCCGTATCCAGCTGGAAACAGAAGTGGAATTGGGAAAAAAGGTGAATTTTCACCCCTTTTCCCCCAATCTGACTACTCAACTCAAAAGTGGAGGTCGGACCACCACATTTTGCTTGGTGGCAAGCCACATTCAAATCTGCATGGCAGTAAGAGTGGTTGGGCTCCTGCCGCCAGCCACACTTTCCTACGGTGTCATCGCGGCCAATGGGAATCCTTGGTGGAGTCGGCAGGACTTGGGTGGGTTAAAGTCTATGGGACTGCCAACATCTAAATTGGACAGACTGACTGTCAAGCCAGCGGACAGGTTTTCTGTAAAAATAGTGGCGGTGAACCCTTTACCGCTAACATCTAAAACAGGCCCTTATTATTTTGCTACACATATATTAATAATAATAATGTTAATACATGCACTTCGTGCAATTATTCATTGCATTAATACCCAGAATAGCACCACTAATAAGGATAATATCAATATATAGTCATTATGGTCATGATTAAAAGGCTGGTATTATTTTATGAGTGGTGCTAATATACACCTGAGAAACAGTTTTGCCTCATTAGTCTCTTTAGGATGACCACCTGGCTTAGAGGCAAATTCAGGAAAGGACTGTAAAACATTCAGGACAAAAGTTCAAAGTTAAGGACAAAAATGCAGGACAAAGGGTCAAAATTCATGAAAACAAAATTAAGAACAAACATCAGTTTTACGGACACATCCAAGGAGAGGCCAGACCCCTATTTCAGTAGTAAATTAAGGCTCTTCACCACTTGTTAAGGTCATCACCCCTACCCAAATGTACCCAATCAATGTTGGAGCGAAAGCAACAGCAGCATTTTTATTAGGTTTTTAAACATTTTGAAACCTATGGCAAACAGTTTGGGAAACATTCAGGTAAGTAACCTTATACTAGTTTAAACAAGTTGAAGAAAATATCTGGTTTATCTTAACCTCCAGTGCACTTAAAACCTAAAAAAACATTTAACAAGGTAGAGCAGACGGGGTGGGTGACAGTCTCAAATATAATGCCAGGATCTGACGTAACCACAACTTGTATGTAGTCTCACAGCACCAGAGTGCACTTCCGGGACTCTACATTTATCTCAGAGAAGGTAGCATGGACTACCAAATAGTATAAAAGAGGGTAAAATTGAGATCAGTTGGGAGATCAAAGCAACTTTTTCAAAGGATTGTTGATAAGAACTTGATAAATAAGGAAGGGAAGAATGACAACTCCTAAAATCAGACAAGATGGATTCACCAGGAGTATCCAGTATTGAGTACCTGGGAAATTGTCTCAACAAAAAAGGAGACAAACAGAAGAGGCACTGTCAAGCAGTTGAACAAGCAGCACCCACCCGCCCTGGCAAACTTTTCAGGTGCAATGGTCCGCTGTTTATGCTTGTGAAGGGTGAGCGGGGGACAGGCCTCTTGCAAGGTTGTGCTGGGCAACTAACGGCACACTCTGTCCATGCCTTAAAATGGTTTTGCAATTGAGCTAAAGCTAAACCAGTGATCTGGCTCATCCCTAAGTGTCAAAGTACACTAGAATCTTCAAAATATTTGGGATGTAAATTGCACAAACAGGATGTAACAACATGAGAAAGATTTTTAAAACGTAATTAGTGTTTCTTTAACATATAGTACTGATTTCCCCTTTATATACAATTAGACCTCAGATTGAACTGGGAACCGGTTACATTTTGATACCTAGGGATTAATATCTACAATTTCCCGACTGATCTATGCAGTGGAAATCTGGGCAGAGTGACATGGTCCTTCAGAGCCCAGTTTGCTTTTTGGTCTTCTCTTCTGCTTTCAGTAATCAACCACATGCCACTAGTGAAGATGGTATGCTACCCGGATGCATTATTGTGCAATCCTTCCTCTACTCATCCCTCATTCCTTCTTCAGACACACTATACATCAGATTTGGCCACTGGGGCTCCGTCGGGTAGCTCTTTCCACTCTAAAAGCTACCCATGACTGCAGGTGGATTAACCCTTCCAGATTTAGAATTCTATTATTTAGCTGCACAGCTCCAGCAGGTGGCTTGTTGGGTGTCTGGATGCCCCCTGCATGAGATGGGGTTTATCTGTAAAGAATTTAAGGAGGGCTGACTGCACTAACTCATAGTTTCCTTCTGACCATCCTATGTAACTCCATCCGGAGATATTATGCACACCTTTCTCTTGCCTTGGTAGAACCTGTAAACTCACTAACACAGAGAAACCCTATGCTCCTGCACTACCTGCTAGGCCTTCCCACTCCCTCGGGACAGCCGCGCTCAGGGCAATTGTCAGTGGCATGCTGCAGGTGTCTTAAAATTGGGGAATTTGTTTGTGGACGGCACTACTAGTTTTCCAAACCCTTGTGTAGTGACAGTTGCTGCTTGTAGGGTGCTAAAGCATTGCATCTCTGTCACCAGCCAGGACAGAAAGAGAAGATGGTGTGAGCAACTTCAAGGGAAGCAGCAAAAATGTTAAAACAGGTAAACTGACCGATCTGCCTGTTCGGGTGTTTACTTTTCTGAAGATTATATTGCTGACAGCATTTTTGTGCTTCTCAGCTGCACACGTGAGAGGGATTACAAAGGGGCACATGAATTGCTCATGATTGAGGGGAGCTTTTCATTTACGCTCTCCTCGGGCATTCACAATGCGTAGACATGCTGTGCACGCTCCCTGCAGCGCCGCAATGCACGGGATAGGAGCCTGCTTACAGGAACGTCGCCTAGGGCCCCATATTACAACCACAAGCCCTATGCGAATGCAGGATATAGCATGAGTGAACAAACAACACTGGGCTCCTGCTCTACCCTGCTTTCTGATAGGACTGCCCGTTGGTTGCACGTGCAGAAATGTACTTATTTACACCTGCTGCATGCCGTCCGAAAGCAAAAAAAAAACGTGGAGAACTCCAGAGACGGCATCTCTCCAGAAAGTAAGGGCGAGGGAACGAGGGAGAACGATGTATTGCTTTTTTGGGGTGGCGGAAGAAGAGGGCTGTAAGGCCCCGCGCTGCTTTTTCCTCTAAAGCAGGAAAGGCACAGTCACCCCAACCACGGGGTTTAAACATGTAGGTAAACTGTTCTCAATAGCATGCCTTCCACCTACATGTTTTCACTGGCACATATGAGACTGTTCTCTGTTGTACATTTACATGCGGCCTAAATTGATTTAATCCTGACAGGTATTTTACTGGTGGTGCCAGTAATTTAAGTTTGATGCCATTATTATAACAAAAACGGGGGGCATTTCGAATTTCGCTTTGCAGACAAAGTTAAAGAAGCTTGAGGTTAATTTCAGATTGAAACTTTATTACAGTGTTGTGTCTATTTTTTTTAGTTGGCCTCAAAAAGGTTTATGCAGGGACTTCAATTAACTCTTGGTAGGGTGGCATTAGTTCAGTTTATTTAGGGCTTGCTCGAGGCTCCTTGCAAATTTAAAGTGGTGCAAAATAAACAGATCATCTAACGCATGGTTTGAAAAATAAGGGACCACGTCCAGAAATTCCCAGGCTGTTCTACTGTTGGCAAACTAAAATATTGTGTTTAAAATTACTTACTTGATACTTTAATGAAATGCTTACCAGACACAGACCCTTATCTCATATCCGTATCCACAATACTGTGCCGTTCTCCTATTTGTACCTTCAAAAGGGATACCGCTTTCATTCAACTCGCGCTTTTACATATACTTCAATTGGAAATAGTTTTTGTTTTCCAAGTTGCATACCCTTCCAAATCCTAGTAATAGTTGCTTGTTATAGGTATTTGTTTAACATCTGCAAGGCTTGGAAAACCTCCCCAGTGTATAGTATACCAAACATATTTCAATGAGGGAAAAATAGATAAAAAGAAATGTCACTGATTGCTTAAGATATTCACAGCTTGCACTTTCGATCTCACTGAGCTTCCGGCAGAGATAGGTCCAAGGTGCAGAGTGTCCTGGGTAATAGAGATGGCAGTGCCCCAGCAGAAATGACTATAGTGTGGGTCTGCGTGTATGTGTGTTCCCAAAGTATCCTTTCTGACAGAGAAACCGAGACGGGGATAAGTGGTGCGTGTGTAGACTATCCTTTGTGATAAAGATGGAGACTCGGGCAGAGAAAGGTGCTGGATGTGTAGAATATACTGCATGATAGAGTGACACTGAGGCAGATACAAGTATAGTGCTGTAGAATATTTGTATCATAGAGATAAAAGACTCAGGGAGGATTACATGCAAATTGTATAGAATATCATACAAAACAGAGATTGAGGCCCACACATTAATAACTACAGTGTCCAACACAGTTGCCGTCTAGGCAGAAATTAATTCAGAGTGTCTTAAATACGTAGTATATACCCAAGGTGAAAGGCCAACAACGTATACATTGCATTGCTCAATGAAAAAACATAGCCAATCATGGACATCACCACCATCTCTTAATTTTTCGACTAATCGGAATACAGCATAAGAAGACTACCAAGGCAATGCCTGGTATTTCTCTGCTCCAAACTTTGGAATTAGCAGGAGTACTTGCCACAATAAATGGAATTGTCCCCTTCATTGGCTTGATGCTGTTTGCAAAAGGTGTTGATGCCCCACCAATTTCAATGTTCACCAGCTGCCACTGCACTTGTGGCAAGCTACCATCTTCACCCAGGTCAATTCCCCATCTACAAATGTCTTAAACACTTGTTTAATGCCCTATTTGATGTCCGTTACCTAGCACTAACCCCACATGAGGTGTGACAGAAGCACTACACTATAGGGACTGGCAGCAAACTAGTAAAATGGGTGTCAAGACCTTTCTTACAACATGAAGACCACTCCGGGTCTTATTTCCATACTAGCTGGGAGACTGATGTGGCCAAATCTCTGCAAGATATGGACTAGCTTAAAATACTGGACTACCCCATAAAGTATCCTGCGGCTGCCACTTTCAGTACATTCAGAGAGCATCCCTGGGAATGCATTTTGCCCGTTGCTTGCCATTGGCTTTGTGGTTTGTAACTCAGATTTCCTTGCTTTGGTTTCACTGGTTTTATTTGTTTTAGGCTATCTAGCTTGAGTTTGTCCCTTCCCTTGCCCAAACCTTAATTGCAGTATGCTTCTGAGTGCTCCCTTTCTGTAAACAGGCCTGTAAATCTTGTTCTTATCTCGTCACGTTTGCTGTGCAGTCAAAGAACAAGGTCCAATGTCAGGCTGTGTTTTAGGTGGGAGCTTGGTATTTACTTCATTTTCTTTGACTTCAAAGTGAGAGGACTTATGTGACAATCTTGCTGGATACTGGAGATAGAAAGAGTTTTTTTCTATCATATGACAACATTTAAATTAACTGTGCAAAGATTTCAGAATTAGGAACACAAATGAAGCACATTTCTGTTTATTCTGAGCTGTGCTGGAAACAAATACTTTAATATGATTAAAGCAAATCATTACACTAGGTGATGCAATTTCCACACATAATCGTCTGTGCTCTGCATAGATTTATTGGTAAAACTGTAGGTATGTGCAAATATAATAGTCATTTCAATCAAAAATGCGTTGTCTGTAATGGCAGTGTGATACCACACCACGCATACTCCACTCTATGCCACTCCACTCTACTCTGCCCCACTCCACACCACTACACTCTACTTTGCATCAATCCACTTTACACCACTCCATGCCACTACACTCTGGGACACTGCACTCTACTCCGAACCACTCCACTCTACGCAACTGCACTCTATGCCAGTTCAAGCTATACCTCTCTACTCTACTCTATGTCAGAGCACTCCATGCCACTCCACTTTACACACACCTCACTCTGTGCTTCTGCTACACCACTACAGTATAGGCCACATCAATCTACTCAGCAAAACTCCACTCTATGCCACTCTGCAACACTGCCCTCTGCACCAGTACACTCTAACTCTATGCCATTGCACTTTACTCTGTAACACTCATGTCTGTGCCCCTGCACTATACTCCTGCAATCTACTCTGCACCACTGCCCTCTATGCCACTGCATTATACAGCACTTTATTCTATGCCATTACACTCTATGCCACTCTAGGCAACTGCACTGTACCCTGCACCTCTCCACTCTACGCCACTTCACTCTACTCTGAAACAATCTACTCTATGCTACTGCACTCTAAACCACTGCAATCTACATCAATACACTCTACACAACTGCACTGTATGCCACTGCACTCTATTCTGTTCCACTGTACTCAACTCCACTGCTCCCTATGCCATTTTACTCCACTCCACACCACTGTACTCAATGACACTCTACTTTTCAACCCTTCACTCTCCGTCACTGTGCTCTACACCACTCTTCTCTGTACTCCTGCATTCTATGCCAATACATGCTATGCCACTGCACTCTATGCCACTCTTAGGTATTATACTCTATTCTGCACTGCACCACTCTACGCTACTCTACTCTGCATCACTTTACACCACTGCACTCTATGTCACTTGACTCTACTCTGCACTCAATGCCACTCCACTCAACACCACTGCATTTTCTGCCACTCTACTGTAACCCACTGCACTCTATGCCACTTTACACTGCATCACTCCGCTCTGCCCCACTGCACTCTATTATGCACCACTCCAATCTATGCCTCTGCGTTCTACAACACTGCATTGTATGCCGTGAAATTCTATGCATTGCACACAATGCCACTGCATTCTACACCTCTATATTCTGCAACACTCTATGCCAATGCCGTTCCAATCTACTGTATGCCTCTCCAATGTATGCCACTCTATGCGACTCCACAGTAAGCCCATTCCTAAACATGACACTCTGCCATTCCACAACACTCTACTCCACTCCGCGCCATTCCACTCTACGACACTCCTCCCCACTCTCCTCTATGCCACTAACTTTTAGCCATACTGAACAACAGCCGCTCTGGTGTACAACATGGCTAAAACACATTAGCAGAGGCAATAGCTCTTGCACAGACAAGACCTATTGGCTTTGCCAATGCTTGGTATTAATATACAGTACTAAGGTCCCTGAAAGCACTGTGAATGTGTAAGTTATTCTAAAATGTACATTTTAATAATATGCAGATTATTCCTAGCGTAGACATTTTTATAACTGTCCATTAAAAGCACACACACCACAACTCAGCTTGGAACACCCTTACAGTACCTGTCTGAAAGAAGATACCTTTGCCATCAGAAAGCTTCAAGTGGCTCTATCAGTTAAATCCCATACAGGTTTCCAAGCCCTTTTACATTTGCAGATTTACCAGCTGCACAATTTTAATTCCTTTCAGATAGGAGGCACCCGGGCAAGAAGGCCTATTTCTTATCTGTCTGCCCCTCCATCGGTACTAGAGCACAGGAGACGTCCTGCCTTCCAATCCAGCTGGGGAAAATGAATTGGCCTAATTACCCTTTGTCCTTTAGCTGAAAGGCTAAAATTATGACAAATGCTGTCCGCGGACAGTAGGGCTAAACTACAGACAGTCCGTGAAAATTACAGATGGGTGGCCACCTTAAGTCTCTTGTTTGTCAGGGGTGCACCATTTAATCACAGGATCAACATATATGTAATTTACATACATATCACTCAGCCCCCACCTATGGTTGCTTCCTCACTCCATGTTGTCAAGACTTCATATTTCCAGTCCAGGACTGGGCTCTTCTGTTACATATTATTGTTACGAGGGGCATCAGTCAAATTATTTTAACTGAAGCATGCAATGACCACTACTTCCAGAATGCATTAGGTTGTAAAATGAAATACTAGAACTGGAAACATGATTTTCTGAAGACATGTTGTGAAGTGGCAGACCTACCATCAACACATGATGGTATGGTTCAGACATCAGAGGGCGGTGCATAGTGTGCCAATGGCCGGAATAAGAACTCCAATCCAAAGGCTGCAACTGTGTATGGCATGGGCCCGTGAAGACAGTATGAATACTATTACCAAATGGCTCCATTGCACCAGGGCATCACTGTTTTATTCCTGGACTTTGCAATTATAAGTCATTGTTATCCGGTGTGTTGGTTCAATTCGCTCAGCTGCAATGAACCAAGAATACAACCTCCACAAAGAAGTGATATGTTAAATAAAAATGCAGAACTAGAAATGTTGTGTCACAGTAATATGTACTCATCTGGTCACCCCAATTATGAGAGTCTATTATAGTTGAAAGCTGGCTGGGCCATCAGGTGCCTAAAGCAGGCCCCATCAGTGCAGGGTGACCACCTTCAGGAACCCCTTCCAACCCATAGCCAAGAGTATCTTTCGGGGGCCTCTCTTCACATTCTGGAGGGAGCAATGCTTGAAATGGAAAAATAGAGATGCAGGTCTAGGGTGACCAGACGTCCCAGATTTCTCCGGACAGTCCCGATTTTAAGAGGACTGTCTCGGTGTCCTGACGCTTGTCCTAATTTTAAATAAATGTCCCGTTTTTGGGGGCAAAGGTCATAATATTAAATAAATGTCCCAGTTTTTGAGACAAAGGTCAGATCATCTAGGGAAGCATAAGTTAAAGAGGCCTACAAAGTATGAACTAATTAAAGTATTTTATCTGTTTCTGTCAGGCAACACAGTCCCCTGTCTGCTCTGAGCAGAGAGATGGAGTGGGGAGCAGAGAGAGGTGGATGGGGGCGGGTTGGGGATGCAGGGTGGGCGGTCAAGCCATAGCTAATTTTATATATGTAGTCTTGTACGTGTGTATATATATATGTGTGTGTGTATGTATCTACACACACGTATAGGCACACATTCACAAAGCTACGCAAAAAAACAGGAGAGGCCTGATATAAAAGTGAGAGTAATGTCTTTAGTCCTTCTTTTATGTCTGACCTGTGTTCTGGTTTTTGCTCCTCAAAATCTGGTCACCCTACGCAGGTACTCTGTACCAAACTACCTGCTTATTTCTGAGAAGTGCCCGTACTCTCAAATTAAAAGTATTAGAACGTTTTTCTTGAGAAGTGCAGGTAGTCACCCTTTCAAAATGCACTGGGAGGGAGAGGGCTTCATTTTGCAATGGGCCACTGTGCCCCAGTCAGATCAAAACTACTCAACAAACGGCTCCAGGTAGGCAGGTGACTAAATTCAGGCCGCCTGCTTCCGGGGCTTTAACTTGTACTAAAAGAATCCACTCCGCCAGTGTGGGCCTGCAGCTTGAAAGCCGCAGTCTCCAATCACCACCGAGCTGCGGCGGCAGAGGGAGGGCCGGGCAGGGAGCACACGTGCTGTGCTTGCAGGTTTTGGTCCAGCGTTCTACGAAGAAAGAGCAGCGAGCGCGCGCCTACCGATCTGTTAATCATTGACTCACATGGGCCGCGTGGGCCTGGTGATGTCATAAATCACTAGCCCTCATATCCACACCACCCACGGGAGCACGGGTTAGCTTAGACTAGCTCTAGATTTACATTTCCAACCCAAGCTTAGACGGAGCTGCTGCCATTCACATTCTTCAGCATAGCCCTCTGTGAATGAAGGACTCCCTGGAAATCGTTCATGCCAAACACCCTTGCAGGCCCCGAATGTACGCAAATCATTTTTGCTAATTAGCAGTCTGCAGATGGAGCTGGAAGAATATTTGGTGAGTCAGGTCCCCAGTGCCTGTTAATAAACAGCTGCGTTCATACTATAAGTAGACTTTTTTCAGTGTTTATATTATCCGACAGAACCTTAATTTTTGACGGGGGCCTAGTGCTAGGCCTCTCATAGGAACGTTTTGCACCAACCTCATCCCATAACGCTTGACAGTCAGTCTACAGAAAATATCAGCTTGGAAGGGGCCTACTGAGTTTCTGGTCGTAGAGAGTGAGGGCAGGACAGATCTCTGCAGATTGGTACTCACACTGTGGGGATGTACTCCCCAGGGAAGGCATTAGTGGTGTAGCTGATGAGCAGGCACGTCTTACCCACAGCCCTGGAAGAGAAGAAAAAAAACAAGACTTCATTATAATGACTGCAGTCACTGGGACCAGTGTGGTCTGGTAAGCAGAGCGGAATAAGAGGCGGAGGTGGCGTGGGCGAAGGAGGGAAGTACAAATAGAGGACAGAGACATAGACAGAGGTATGGACGAAGAGAGAGATAAGGAGAGTCTGAGAGGGTTATGGAAAAGGGGAGAGAAGAGAAAGTGTGACAGATGGAGAAGGAAGAGATGGGAGACAAGAGGAAGTCAAGGGGAGAGAAAAAGAGACAGGGAACGATGGAGACAAAGAGAACAGAAAAAGTGTGAGACTAGAGGGAGGAGGAGAATAGACAAGTGAGAAAAGGGAGAGAGAAAGAGAGAAAGAAAGAAAGTAAGAACGAAAGGGGCAGAACGCTTGAGGTAGCGAAAAGAAAAAGCTAGAGAAACATTAAATGGTGAGATACATGCAGTGACATCAGTGTAAACATTGATTTGTAGTTAAAATGTATGACTGAGCATTTTCCCAGTGTGATGGGAAATCTGAATTATCGGCCGGACGCTTAAGATACGATTAAAAACGTCAAAGAAGAAATGAACACACGGCAATAACAAAACAAAAAAGTAAATTTAAAAGAAACAAATATAACAAAAATTACTATTGTAAGAACATGGGCCAAAAGAGGCTTCACACGTTTCAAGACAGAAACATCTTTTGGAGCTCCTGGTGACAGGTGCTGTACACTGCTGATGTGACAGAATACAGGCTGTCCGGAAAGAGACACAGTGTCCCAGTATCACCCTTTGCCATATCTAACTTCCTTCTATAAACATCAATAACGCTGATATTTCACAAACAGGAACTTAGGAAACAGAGAAAAGCAACACTCTAGCCCCACAAAGGAATCGGTCGCTTGGCAGTAGGAAGTTCAAATCCGATGGCCAGGAGGCCTATAGCTCTGAGAAACCTCTGATGGAAAAGGCATAGCCTGCTGGAGTCTCATAGGTACTGCTTTCAAAAGTTTAACGTATAATTCAAAATGGTTTAGCTTCACGAGGGCTTGAATTATCTGAAATGAGCAATACATTTAAAGTCGTTCAAAGAAATGGCCTAAAGTATGTCTTGTCCCAAAAATCATAAAGATGGCCGTACAGTGCTGAAGAAAACTGACACTGCTGGGTGGAGCTGGAAGAAGCGCACATCACTGGAGAAATGTAGCACTGAGAACTCACTGCTGGAGGATGTTTGCACTGTTAGAGTCGCACAGCACTCACAGGACACTCCTAGGGAGAGTCCACACCGCTGGAGGAAGCTTCCACTGTTCGAGGCCTAGAGCATTGACAGGGCATTCCTAGAGAGAGAGTCCACACTGCTGGAGGAGAGAGTCCACATTACTGGAGGAAGCTTCCATTGTTTGGCCTAGAGCATAGGCCTAGAGCACTGACGGGGTATTCCTAGATAAGAGTCCATTACTGTTGGAGACAGTTCGTATTGCTGAAGCTGCATAATAGTCACAGGTTACTAGTGCAGGAATTACACTTTACCAAAGCCTTAGAATATAATAATAGGCCACTCCTGGAGGAAGCTCATATTGCTGAGGTGATATAGTACTGCTCTAGTACTATATAGTAGTGATATAGTACTGCTATAGTAGGTCAGTGCTGAAGGATACTTACACTGTTGAGATCTTAAAGGTGGGTGAGCCACTGAAAGCTTGAGTCAGCGTCTACTCTGAATCCTGGCTCTGGCTAACCTCACGGCCCTGTTGACACGGGAAACCCATACCGAGTTGTGCTTCTAAGTAGCTTCTGCCTGCCACCCTCCCTCTAGCTAAGACAGGGCAGACTTTAGCACTGGTGGCGCCCAGTGTGACATTATTTGTTGGTCCCCCCCCAAAAAAATACTCCTCCACAAAGTCATTCACTACCACTATCCACCAGTGCCCCTCATCTCTACATAGCCCCTCTCTCACGTGCATTTCATTTGTTTTACAGTGCTACTCATACCACTGTAAGGTGCCAGAGCACTTTATATCACACACACATTATACAGAGCCAAAGTATAAGATTTGTGTAAATCAGCCTATGGGAAATGTTCAATAAGACAATGTGGAATACAAGGTATAGGAGGTGCATGTCACAGATACTAGTAGGCAGTAGGCAGTATATTTGGAGAAGCCCAACCTCAAGATTTAAAACGTAGCACAGTGGTTGGGTTTACTAATAAGAATGAATTTCTACCCAAATTAACCCTTATTAGCAACATTAACATTAAGATAATAAAAGACTGGGGAAAAAATAACTTTCTAACTTGTATCATGCAGTTTGCATGCAGCTCTTTGATGACAGTTAATAGCTCAATGCGCTATATTAGGCTTGTAACTTATGAACTGCAAGTAACAAAAGGATTTCTGTAGCAAAAGCAGTAATCCAATGAGCAATACACTTAGAATACAGTTCAGTGATTTACAGCAAGCACTTTAACCCTCTGCGCTATTTTATTATGAATGGAAACTGCCACCAGACAAAACTCCAACCTCTCTCCAGCAGGAACATTAATCACCAGACTCATTTTAACGTTTTTATTGTTGCTTCTGAACTGCTGAGCACACAAGGAACTATGCAGCAGGCGTTTTTATACTCCTGCTATTTCTAAACAATGCACCCCTGCCCCCAGGATGTGGCCTTGCAGATTGGAACTGGGGAACCAGGCTGGAGTCTTGGTGTGGACTCAACATTTCATCTGTACAAAACCTATTGTGCTTGATTGAATGTAGCAAAATGTTGCTCCATAATAATTATGCCACATGTTAGGGCTTGTATAACTGTGTTGCCTCTTAGTTCACTAGTGGTTTATGTTTTAAAACTATCACTTTTAATAAGCACATGTCACTGCAGTGCTATAATGTGACATATTACTGTCAAAACTTCCACGTCAACACATTTTTTAATTAATTTTGAAGAGACTTAGTCGTATTTTACTTGACGTTTGTTGTATGATTTACATTGCAAACATTTTCAGGGCTCAGCTCGTTCACAGGCCCTAAGATCTGAGCCAGACCCTTGACTTTGCTCTGGTTCGGCTCTCCCTGTTAATTTGTTGGCTCGCCCAGCTCTATGAGATTTTATGACCAACACAGCCAGAGGTAGTTCACACAACTTAGGTCCTACAGCAGTGAAATGCACTGCAGGAAAAAACTGTCAGTGCTGAGGCCTTCTATTCCTGAGAGAGCACAGCTGGTGAAGCTTGCTCTGCTGAGTCCTCATAGCTTTGACAGAGCTCTGGTGAGCGAAGCTCAAACTGATGATGCTGAGGTCCTACAGGACAGACATGGCACTGCTTGAGGAACATCATGCTATGGTATTATAGAAGTGAGTTGGCGCTGTCGTAGGAAGCTCACACTGCTGAGGCCTTATGATACAGACAAGGCACCACTGTAGGAAGCTTGCACTACTAAGGCCCTATAAGACTGTCAGGGCTGTGGTGTAGGAAGTGAGTACTGAAGAGTTCTTATTGCAATTGCCCACTGTCGACAGAAGCTAACATGGCTAAGGCATGAAAGCATTGACAAGACACTGCTTGCTTGAGCATGTTTGTATGACATAACTTTGCATGCCTTGACCACACAGGTAAGTATAAATAAGATCAGTAAATATATATAAGGACCCTCAGCATGCACAGTATCTTCTTCAAAAGTTTGACTGTTAATGTTTCAGTTATATCTTTAATGACGTAATATAAGTTGTCATGAGTGCTGCAATGTCTGGGGTAATTAGCAGTGCATGGTGAGGGCACCAGTTATAATTACCTTAGGGCACAAGTAATAGTAACTTGGAAATACCTATAACTATAACTGCTGAGTTCTATGGTTTTGTGCGAGTAAATTCAGAACCGCAATATAATGTCCCTGTAACCTTTAGTTTTTTAAGTGAATGTCTATTTTTTTTCAAATTCTTTTTCCTAACTATAACGTCTGTGTAACCTTTGTTTTTTTCAGTGATTTTTTTTTAACGTAAAGTAATTTTAATTACTATAGGCTAAATGGCCTTTGACCTGTGTGCAGCGGGGGTTGGCCGCAGGGCCTAGCCCCTATCACCACCCAACCATGTGTTGCGCACGGACTTTAGTTGTGCGCTGCAGAGTTTTAGAGAGAGAGAGAGGAGCTTTTCAGGCTTTGACGAATACAATTCTCAGAATGAGATATTTTCTGACAAATAAAAAAGAAAGATACATTTGTCAAGTGAAAAGAGTTTGATAAACTTTCGGTATGTACCTTAAATATTTGAAGTTGAAAAGAAACTAAATCAGGGTGATGACCACTGGCACACATAGAACGTAAGGGATGGAGACCTTATCCTCTAGGCCGCAGGTGGCTGTATACACTGCCTTGTACAGAGGTAACTATAACATGCAACCCAAAGATTTTGGTGTGAAAAAGACCTCAATGTTCCATCACTAGGAATGTTTAACATTCAAAACATCAACAAATAAACACTTTGAAGTTATTGCATGGAGAGACCATTGTAATAACAATCTCTCTGTCTCTCTTCTTCGAAGAGAGAGAGAAAGAGAGTGACAGGACCGCGGGGAGAGCCTGAAGGGCCTGTGGTCCTAGCTAGCTCCCCACATCCTGCAGAAGCTGGCATTGCTCCCGCAAGCAAGGAGATGCTTTAAATAGCATCTCCCTGTTTGCCAGAGCAATGTTTTTATCTCTTTCCCTGCATGTGAGTTAGCATGCAGGGAAAGAGATGAAAATTCCACTTTCAGCAAGCAGGAGCTGTTATGTTTGCTTTTGCTTGGCGGGAAATATCAGCTCCTGACAAGCAAAAGCAAACAGCTACCTCCTGAGGGTGGGCACCTCAGGAGGTAGCAGGAGCCAGCTCTGGGGGGTAGCGGTCCCCAGGGCCATGTATGACTCCATGAGGGGAGTCACGTTGCCTCCCTCATTCATTCAATTTTGCCCCACGGAAGTGGTGGTCCCCTGGACAAGGGGTCAGCGATGGACTCCCTCCTTCAAACTATTTGGGGCCCGTAGAGGCCATGGTCCCTGGGGCGCTTGGGGGGGGCACTACTCCCCCATACATTATATTAATTCCCTGGGAAGGTGGCGGTATGTGGGGCGCAGGGGCCGCATGCCCCCCATACATTATATTCATTGTCCTGGGGAGGTGGCGGTCCCAGGCTGCAGGGTGGCCGCCCGGGCCACCACATGCGTAATAGTTCATTGCCCCGAGGAGGTGGCTGTCCCTTGTATGCGGGGCATTGTGCAGGCCCGGCACATAGATTTACATGGATTTGCCATGAGGGAGGTAGTGGTCCCTGGAGTGCAGGGGCACACAGCCCTCTGGCATAGATTTACATGGATGGCCCCTGCACCCCAATCCTATAGTTTGTGAATGCCACCAGGGCATGGCCCAGGGGCAAAAAGAAAAGTAGGCGCAGGAGACTGCGCTTTTTTTTTTTTAATCCATGTCGAAATTCATGATTTTTGCCATGAATTAAAAAAAATGCTTTTTAGCCCTAGGGTAGGTGGGTCCTCGATTAACCAAGGCTAGGGAGCTAGGGTAACTGTACCCTGCCCCCTTTTCTTTCTTTTCTTTTTTTTTAGACTCAGCAGAAGCAGAGTCCCAAAATGGCTGCCAACACTTCCTGTTGGAAGTGTTGGCAGCCAGTCGGATTTCTGCAGGAAGTCGGCAGCATTTGTGAATTTGTGGCGACCCTGTATATTAAAATTTGGATTTCCTTTAATTTCTCCTAAATCACTGAACTGATTTGCACCAAATAAAAAATGGCTCATCTGCAAACCAAAAGCTACATTTCTGCCAAGTTTGATGTAGATGCATCCAGGGGTTTGGACTGCAGGCGTTTCTAGAGTCTATAGAATTTAGCATGGGAAACACACTTTCCCCCATTTCCCTTTTTCTAGGCCCAGGCTTGACAGGTTACCCCAAAACTTTCCACACGCAACAAGACCATAGAGGGCACTTTTTTGGAAAATTTGATGTAGATTTGTCAAACAGTGCCAAAGATTTGGCAAGTCAAAAAACGATTTTTCTATGAAAACTAGGTCCTAACTATAACTACTTACTGGTGACCGCCAGTAGGTAATATATACTACATAGGGCTGTACGTAAGACCTTGTTTGTCGAAACCCATTAGCCTAAATGTGGCAACACTGTCTGGCCACTGGTTGCACCTCATTGGTACCAGTTTAACCCCCAAATATAGCAGTATCAACAGAAAGGTTATCAGTACAGTTTTGCAAAGGGCCTCCTACCACACTGCAGCATGTGTTGATGCATTTTTAGTAAACTTTGATCCGTTTGAGCTAGAAACAAAGTGTTTTTTAGTTAAAATCAGTAGATTATGCGTTAGATGATGGATTATGTGGCAAATGCGTCAAATCTATAATTCGGTGAAAATCGCAGTTGCAGCACAATTGCATAATTCAAGTGGTCCTGTGTATAGTTAGCAATTTGCTGCTCTTGCCACATAATCTATCATCTTATGCATAAATAGCAGTTTCTAACAAAAAAATTTTTGTAGCTTAAACAGATCAAATGTTACCAAAAACGCTGCTAGAACTGTTTGCAGTCACAGACCCTTTAGCACACAGACGTCACCTTTCTTTTGCTGACTTTCTCATTTAGGTGAAAAAATGCTTCCATAAAATGAGAAGCTGTACATCACATAATTTGTAGGTTGAATGTAAGTGTACAAACTTTTGTATACTTTCAACTTCTTTGGGCTTCCAGCTATTTCATTTGTTAGTTTCAGTGTCATTTAAAAATCCTTGCCTGCTAATGGTCAGTCATGCCTCTTTGTCTCTCCTTCATCTGTGTGCGAGCAGGGACCAACTATTGTAGAATTATGCTTTGTACTCTTCATCTGTTCTGTAGGGGACTTTTTAAAAACTTTTTTCCTGCTCCTGTCCAGGGAAGCTTCTGTTTTCATTTGCAGACCATTCTTGCTCTGAGCTTAGCTGTAAACAAAGCTATAAATCAGTTTGTTATCTTGGTCACATTTGGTCTTTGTGGGCTCTCAGCACCCTCTCTCAGCTGCCTGGTCACCGCCTTTCCTTGGCTTGGATTTTCTTTACGCCTGCATGGAGGATCACTTGTAATTGCTTATAGCATAGGCACCCAGCTCTAACAGGGCTCGACAATCCTTAGAGACAGCGCCCACTTCTGCTTCATACTGGGATCCCATCGCAGCTCCATCAGTGCACCTCAGTTCCCACACTCCAAGCCCTCAACTGTACCGATGCCAGAACCCCACACAAGCTGTCTGCCAGAGCACCTCAGTTCTTGCAGTCAGTACACACTGCTGTTCCAGTACTGGGACCTTACGCACAGCTCCATCAGTGCACCTCAGTTCACGCACTCCAAGCCCTCATCGGTGCCAGGAACCCCACTCACGTTGTCTGCCAGAGCACTTCAGTACTTCCAGTCAGTACACTCTGCTGCTGTAGTACTGGGGCCTCGGGCACAGCTCCTTCAGTGCACCTCCGTTCACACGCTCCAAGCCCGCAGCCGTGCCAGTGCCAGGAACCCCCACGCATGCTGTCTGCGAGAGCACTTCGGTTCTTGCAGTCGGTACACTCTGCTGCTCCAACACTAGGACCTTGGGCGCAGCTCCATCAGTGCATCTCCCTCACATGCTCCAAGCCCTCAGCTGTGCCAGTGCTAGGAACCCCATGCATGCTGTCTGCCAGAGAATTTCAGTTTTCAGTTCTTGCAGTCGGTACACTCTGCTGCTCCAGTACTGGGACCTCGGGCGCAGAGCCATCAGTGCACCTCTGTTCGCATGCTCCAAGCCCTCAGCCGTGCCAGTGCCAGGAACCCCACACATGCTGTCTGCCAAAGCATCTCTGTTCTTGCAGTCAGTACACTCTGCTTTTCCAGTACTGGGATCTTGGGCACAGCTCCATCCGTGCACCTCAGTTCTACGTCGGTGAAGTCACTTCCTTTCCTATACTGGGACCCCGCTCACATACAGTTCCATTACAGCAGTTCAATTCTAATATTCAGTCCCACTGCCAAGTAAATTCTGGACCCAAAAGAGCAAAACACAGCTCAGCCAGTGCACCTCAAGGCTAACATCCAACGCCACTATTGATGGGAACCACCACAGCTCTGCCACAATCCATGAATTCTAACATTCAGTGCACATTTCTTCTCAGTACTAAGGCTCACACACACGCCCTTCAGGACTCCTCACTTCTGTGGTTCAGAGTCAATGCCACTCCCATGCAGGGCCCCACTCGCAGCTTCACCAGGGCACCTCCAGGCTAACACTCAGCAACATTGGCACTCCAATACGAGGATCCACACCTAGCTCCATTAACATACCTCACTTCTGACTTTGTGTGCCCATTACTATTTCAGTACTGCAGCCCACATACAACTCTGTCAGTTGACCTCAACCCTCACCTGCAGTGCCCCATTATTCCAGTCACAGGAATTACACGACGCTCTGTTTCTCATTCCTCACCCACTGCCTTTCTGTTATTCCAGCATTGGGCAGGAACACAGCTCTATCTATACCGCAATCCTGATCTAAAGCACCCCAATAATGCTGTATTGGGGTTCACATACAACTCTGCTAATGCACCTCCTGCTGTTCTGCAGTGCTCCCTGCCATTCCACACTCTGACTTCTGTTTGAGGACATGGGGGAGCCAATTAAATCTATTCTTAGCTGCTATCTGTATTTGGGAGGTTCTGTTTCACCTATCTCACTCCGTTCTTTCCTTTACTCAGTTTACTCTCAATGTTTTCTTTCTCTCCCACTTTTCTCTTTCCAGCTCTTAAAATCCCCACAGTTCCGTTTTGCTCTGTTTATTTCTACTCCTCTCCTTTTTTATTTCCCTCTCCCTTTTGTTACCTCCTCTTTCAAACTTGCAACAACGTGGTTATTTCTTTCCTTGTTTTGTTCCTCTCTTTGTTCTTCATCAGGCAATCATCCTTTCACTATTTTTTCTCTTCCCTTCATTCTTTCTTTGTCTTTTTTATTTGCTCTTTCCTTTGACTCAGTATGCGTCTTTTCACTTTTTTTTTTAGATCTTTCTTCCGTCCTCTGGTGTTTTTCTTAACTTTATCTGTCAATTCACATTTTACTATAAATCCATCTTTTTTCCATCGGTTTGTGGAAGCCACAAGTTACTTGTAGGGACCTGGAATGTCAATGTGATTTTCCCATTCTGTGTCTGTGGGAAATGTGTAAGTACATACATGCCTCTTTCGCTGCTTGTTTCTCTCTCTTTTTTTCTCTAATGTTCATTTTTCTCTCTCGCACTTCTTTCATTATTTTTCCTCTTTATCTTTTGTTCGCCAGCTTCCTTCCCTTTTTCTTTTGTCTCACACGTTTGCTCTATTTCCTCTCTTAGTTGTGTGTTCATTTTCTCGTTTTTTCTTTCCCTTCTTTCTTTTATTTCTTTGCGACCCCTTCTCTTTCTTCCTTTTGTCTGTTGTATTCCTTTCACTTCTCTTTTTCTGCCCCATCTGCTTCCTCTCCTGAGGCCTAGTTATCAATGGTGCAACAGGCACAGTGGTACCTGGGACCAGACACCTATGTACCTCACTCAACTCTAATTACTGCTATATTTTCCTACAGAAATTCCAGTCAACCATTTTTTCTTTTCTTACTCCAGGGCCCATGACACCGTCACTGTGCCACTTGTCCTCTGCATCTTAACTCCCGACTCCCTCTTTCCTTTCACCCTCCAATCCATCCCAAATTATATTTTTGTTATGGTATTTTAAGCATTAAACTCTAATGCCAAAAGTTTATTTCTGGTAAAGGCTTATATGATAATTGTATATGTTTTGAGAAAGATGAAGAAAGATAGAGGAAGTGGTTTAGTTAAATGCTAGGCCACTGGAATTATATGGCAGGAAAAACGAAATTATGAGGCAGAGTTGACCAATTTATGTGGCAAGAAAAGTCAAGTTATGAATTTACAAAGCTAGTAGCTCTAAATCAAGAAAATGCTAGACCTATTGCATTGCAAATGCTTGTTCTTTCTTGCCATATAATTTTGTTACCCCGACGCATAATGTGTTTGTCCCATGTCGCATAATTCCAGTGGCCCTGTCTGCAGGACAGTGTCCGGGGAACCTCACACTGCTGTGGTCTCAGCACTGAGGAGGCACTACCGCAGTAATCTGTCAATACAGAGGTCTTTCAGCTCTGTTAGGACTATGCAGGGAGAGACTAACGCTCACTCAATTGTGGGTTCATGGCACTGTGGGGCGCTGCCGGAGGAAGCGCCCTCTACTGGAGACCTAATGCACCAACATGTCTCTGCTGGTGGAAGGCCGCACTGCTGAGGTATCATAGCACTGCTGAAGGAAACTCACACTGCTGAGGTATTACCGTACTGACGGGACACTACCAGAGGAAACACTCACTCTTGATGCCTTGTGTCACTGAAAGGTCACTGCTGGCTGAAACTCACACTGCTGAGGTATAGCACTGACGGGTCACTGACAGCGGAAGCCCCCACTGCTGGTGCCTTCTGCGGCAGGAAGCACACATTACCGTAGTCGTGGCACTCGCAACTCTACTGGAAGAAGCTCCTACTGCTGGTATTGTGTTACTACTGACAGGGCACTGGCAGAGGAGACACACTGCGGGGGCCCTGGAGAGCCGACAGAGCATTGCATGGCTTCAGGAATCTCACGCTGCTGCAGTTGTCAGGCAGATTCCCAGGCCCGCCTAACCCCATTTTAAGGATTTGGAGGGCCCTGGACCAAACGTATTTTGAGGGGCCTCCGTTCGGCACCGCTTTACATTTATGATCTAATTTCAGTTCTTTCATGCCCTCTTTGACCAAGTCACTGACAGCGTCCAATGGTCCACATTTTAAATGTTTACATTTAATGTTAAGGGATAGTGACATATGTTTTCAATATTATAATTCAGAAGCAGCTCACTCATATTAATGCTAATAATTCCTGTGACCCCCTGATATTTCTCATATGTGAGGCACCGTTGTGCTCTAAAAGAAACTGGCTTATTGGTGTTCATGGTGTTGAAAAACAAACATTTCTCTCCCACATGTCTGTAATAGACTCCAATACCTAACCCACATTAAAATTAAAATAAACGAAAACGATATTCAAAACAATGTGTTAAGAATTATTCAAGGTCATCAGAGCACGAACCGCGTTGGACCTGTCAGAGGGCCCTATGAAAGGCTGGAGCCCTGGGCCAGGGCCCAGTTTGCCCATACCTTAAAACGACTCTCCTCCCTCCCCCGCCCCCATGCTCGGAACAGTACTCAAAGTGGCCAGAAGTTGGCACATTAGCAATACAAAAACCCCACATAACACAAAGTGATAGATATGTCACTCACCCATCTCCGACTACCACACACTTTATGGCCTGCATCTTTCTGCTGGGAGGGGGCAGATGAGACCCCGCCTTTGAGGGGCCGCTGGAAGAGAGGCACACCCGAGAGACGAGTAAATAGACTACTTGATCCCCGAACACCCAGGCAGACTGGCAGATAGAGATGGGTATACAGAAACACGAAGAGAGGATCACACAAGTTCACACTCAGTTAGACAAACGGGATGTCAGAGATAAACAGACAGGTTGATAAGAGATAGGCTGGCAGACAGAATGTTGAGTAGCGGCAAGACAGGTTGAGAGAGTTTGAAGTAGAGAAATAGGCTTGTACTGCACAGGCAGACAGGCAGCGTAGGTTCGACAGTCAGCCCCGCAGCCGTCCGTCCCGCTGGTGGTAAAAGCGCCTCTGCCCCTTTGGCTCCCCGGGCGCCTATCTGTGCAGTGACGACTCCTCCTTCAACAAAGAGTGTAACTTCTGCTTTCTACACTTCCTCCTCGCCTCCTTTCTGCTGGGCGGGGAGGGCGGCCGTCACTCACACACCCTGCAGCGGCTCACAAACTTTCCACAACAGGTCCTCTGACCGAGATAGTTCTGAAGTGATTGTCTCCTCTGCAGAAGCTTTAATTCCCACACATCCTCTGAGCTCTCTTATGTGATGCTGCACCATGTTGGAATCTCGGGTAGCTGTCTATGTCACCCTAAGGTCGCCTCAAAGCGCTAAGCGGCGACCGGAGAGATAGAAAGGGGAGGCGAGGGGAGGGGACAGTGGCAAAACAAGGGAGGTAGACAGCTTTGTGAATAAATGTGCCTCCTTGCGGTGAAGACACTAGTGGCTGTCTCTTCTGTGCAATCTTGAATTCTTCCACAGGCAAGGGTTGTAATGGTTGTACTAAGCAAGATGGAGTTTGTATTGTGTTAGTATTTGTATGGCATTTTCTTACCCCTGTGAGGCCCAAAGTGTATTCTCCTAAATGCAAAGGTTGTAGTGAGCGTTTCTAGTGAGACATTACTGAGGAAGGCCTTCTGCAGTCAAGAACTGCAAGCGGTTGTTTTCTCAAACCGAACTTATCTCCTGCTTAGAGCGAAAGCTGGGATTTTTCTTGTCAACCATCTCAGTCGCTTTAAGTGTTCCACCCGCCTCCTCCTTCTACAGCACAAAGATGGGATAATTGTCCCCTCTAAGCACTCCTAGTTCTTTCTACAGATGCTGAGGGTCGTGGTCTCCTCTTTGCAATTTGTGGATTCCTACAGGCTGAGACTGGAGTGGTTGCAGAAAACGATAGGGATTGCATCCGCCTTGTCATGAAGTGTTTTTCATCAAGTGAAGAATGGTTGGTTGTCTCCTCTGTGTGATATAACACTAAGGGGGTCATTCTGACCCTGGCGGTCGGCGGTGAAGCGGCGGTAAGACCGCCAACAGGCTGGCGGTCTTTTTTCATGTATTCTGACCAAGGCGGTTACCGCCATGGTCAGCCGCCGATTCACCGTTCCGACCGCCATGGCGGTCGTCACATACCGCCGGCGGTATTCCAACCCGCCTGACCCCGGCTTACCGCCATGGATTTCATGCGGTTGGGGACCGCCATTCAATCCATTTTGGTAAGCACTATCAGTGCCAGGGAATCCCTTCCCTGGCACTGATAGGGGTCTCCCCCACCCCCAACCCCCACCCCGACTCCCTCCCCTACCCCCCCACCACCCCTGCCACCCCCAAAAGGTTGCAGGACCCCCATCCCCCACCCCGGTCCCCAACATATACACACACATACACACATACAGGCACGCATTCATGCACATACACACACCCCCCGCATTCATGCACGCATTCATGCACATACACACACCCCCCCGCATTCATGCACGCATTCATGCACATACACACACACCCCCGCATTCATGCACGCATTCACACGCCCCCTCAATATACACACACGCACACCCCCATGCACGCACACAACTCACAACACCCTCCCACCCCCCTTCCCTAGCGGACGATCACCTTACCTGTTCCTGGTGATCCTCCGTGAGGGAACGGGCAGCTCTGCCGACACCGCGACGCCAACAGAACACCGCCACAGCGAATCACAGGTCGTGATTCGCTGGGCGATGTTCTGTTGGCGTGGCGGTGGAGGTGGAGCTACCTTCACTTCCCCGCCTGCCGCCAGTATGGCTGTTGGCGGCTCTTCGTCCGGAAACGGGCGGAGCGCTGCCAACAGTCAGAATGGCCCATGCGGAAGACCGCCAGCACTGGCGGTATTCCGTACGGCGGTCCCTCGGCGGTCTATTGAAAAGACCGCCGAGGTCGGAATGACCCCCTAAGTTGCATCTGCAGAAAGACTTGATTGTCAGATCTAAGATACTTAGCATCCAAATGCATGAGAAAATGGTATGGATGTCCTGTGAGTAATACAGAATGCCAGTGTAAGCAGGGGCTTGTGTGGTTGTCTCATCTGAGCATCTTACTGTAAACAAGTGCTAGTGTAGTTTCACTCCAGAGAGAAGCAAATTCTCGCTGTTGTTGAAGGCCGGAGTGGTTGCTTACCTGCTGTATGCAAAGACTGTGGTGGTTGTATACTCAACAAAACTCCACTTTGCAGCAGACAAGGACAGGAGTCCCCGTCTCCTGCACACAGTATGTTCTAGCCTTCTGAGTGAGAACTGGAGTTGTTGCCTCCTCAGATGACATGTTGTAATCTAATATGCATGGTCCAGTGCTTAATATGGGAACAATGCAGGTACTCACTAAATTGAGTTGTGGACTGGGTGGACTTGGTGCAACGCTTGGGGCGGTGCTATGGGACGGGTCTAGAGGTGAATGTTCAACAGGATCAACTTTTTTTGATGTGCACGGTGTACTGCGAGTAGGGAGGACTACACCTCTCAGTCACCACCAGGGCCAAGGAGGCAGTCTCTGCACCAGACACAGCTGTAGCTGCTCACTGGATTCTGGGATCCCGGAGGAGGCTGGGCTGAGCCACCCTCCTTGGCCTTTTTCTTGAGACGAGACAATTTCTGAAGGCAGGTAAAGTGATATAATATAATTGTGACTTTGTGTCATATAAACTGGCCTAGATACAATGATTGAAACATGAAGCTGTGAAGGTTAGATCCTCAGGCCAATTGCTGACTGTTATTTGGATGCTAATGAACAGCTAATGTGGGCCTGATTATTACGTTGTGGGATTAATTTGGCAGGACACTGCTTGGACCCTGTAGTTCTTCATGTTTATTTGTAATCCGGAAATTATCTAGTGTTCAAACAGGGCGGTTTTGATCAGCATGGGGAAACGTAAAGCAACTGAAGCACTCCATGGGAAGGGGAAAATACCGAAGTTTTAGGGGAGCTTTACAGATAACTGTACTGTCGTGGATATAGAAAACCTTGAAGAGGAGGTGGAAATCATGCTAGGAGTCAAAAACTGTCAACTGCAAAAACAACTTACTTTTGCATAAGGAAGGTTGCGAAAGGCCAAAGGCCCAAAAACCAAACTGATCCTGCAAGGGAGTTGAATTTAAGGAAGCATGCACCACACATATCGATTTCAAATCAAAGTAAATGCACTAATCACATTTAAACCCGCCCCAGGCAAATGAGAATGTGACGCAGCTCTAGGGGAATGTAAGTGAGGGGATTGAAGGCATTATTTGTATAAATAGATTTTTCACTGCTAGCAGATACAGAGGTGGAGATGGCCTTCAAAGTTGTAAGCCCATGTGCGATAAGCCAGAAGCCCCAACAGCAAGATGAAGAACTTCAGTTAGTGAAAAGACAGAGCTGTAATTGTGGTGTGAGGAAATGTCAGGAACAATTGATAGCAAAAATTGACATTTTGGTTAAGGAAGTTGAGGGGTTAAGAAGCGTAGTAAAGTCGTGGATGCAATAGGGAAATAAGCCCCCCTCTGTAAACCATTAGTAGAAACAAGGGAAGAGTATAGAAAGTCATCTGATTGGCATAACACAAAATCATCATCAACACAGGGAAGAGTTCCACATGATGTGGTTAGGCGAGAACTTGGCATCCCATGACCATCACTTTATATAGTAATAGCAAGCCAGTTGTGGGTGTGCCAGTGCCAACAGGGAATGATGCAAGAACCCTTGAGGGATCCTGTGTCCCTGCCCGAATATTCCAGCCCCCCCACCCACACGAGCAGAACAAGGAATTAGGGAACCGTAACAAATTTATCATCCCCATCCTACGTGTGTAACACAGCCCCAATTTTTAGGGAGGCGCCAAATGGGTGAAGGAGGTGCATTGAGCGATAGGCCTGAGAGGATTTTATTGGGTAACTGCAGTGATAAGTATATCACAAGAGAAGTCTACAACATAAATGGGGAGCATAGGATTTATCTAACAAATGTTCCGAAGCTTAAAAAGGGATGTTGAGAAGATGAAGACTCCTTGAAGAATACGATTATCCACTGGATCAGGTACAAACGTCAGTGCCTATCAGTTGTGTGCTTAGATATGGTGAGAGCAGAATGATTGAGAGAAGACACTAGAGATTGTGATACTATCCTAGTGTCTTTCGCATTTAATGTAATTGTATAGGGCATAATAGCAATGGAATTAAGAACAAGCCCAGTAACCTGCTCTGCAATGAGATTTAAATTGAATAGACTGATCTTTAACCAAGTTCCTATTTAGAGAAACTCTCAATACTAGAATTAAATTGCATCAGGGTGACTGTCAGGATATCTTAGGTGTGTGGTTGAGTACCAAAGGTAGGACCTGCATCCATCTTCATAATGTTATGCCGACACTCTAGCCCCTCTCCGGCTGACATCGGCCAAACACGTACCTAAGAAGGCCAGCTGGTTTACCACCGAACTCCAAGAATCAAAGCGTACCCGCAGACGTTTAGAGAAAAATGGAGGAACAGCCAATCCAGCAAATACCTCACCTCCTTCAGAGCCGCAACCGCTGCCCACCAACGAAAAATCAAGAACGCAAGGAAGGACGCACTCCGGGAGTGCATCAACTCCTCTGCACACAACTCGAAGGAACTCTTCTCAATCATCAACGAGTTCACAGATCCCCCCTTCGAAGCCACCAGCATCCCCCAGTCACAGGACCTGTGTGACAAACTGGCCTCCTTTTTCCACCACAAGATCCATGACACCTACGACAGCTTTCTGTCACCTGACACCAGAACCTGCGACCAACCCACCGCCCTAGAACCCGTCCAGACCATCCACAACTGGTCCACGCTCACCGTAAAGGACGCAGTCAACATCAAGAACAGCACCCACTCCGGATTCCCCTCTAACCCCTGCCCACACCATTTATACATCAGAGCCAGCGCATCCATTGCCCCAAGCTTCATAACACTATCAACTGCTCCATCAGCACGGGCACCTTCATTGAGGACTGGAAACATACGCCCTCTCTTGAAGAAACCTTCGGCCAACCCATCAGAAGTAAGGAATTTCTGACCCATCTCGCTGCTACCCTACCCCGCCAAAGTACTAGAGAAAGCAATCAATGCACAAATAAAGAATTTCAGCGAGGCCAACAACTCCCTAAACAGCTCCCAGTCTGTCTTCTGCAGCGATCACAGCACGGAGACAGCACTCCTGGCAGCCACTGACGACATCTGATTACTCCTAGACCGCGGCCACACCGCAGCACTCATACTCTTCGACCTCTCAGCAGCTTTCGACACGGTCTCCCACAGCACTCCGATCACCAGACTCCACAACATAGGAATCCGCGTAAGAGCCCTGGAATAGATCCACTCCTTCCTCTCCGGGAGGACGCAGAGGGTCAGATTCCTGCCCTACACCTCCAGACCCACAGGAGTGAACTGCGGAGTCCCCCAAGGATCCTCACTGAGTCCCACGCTGTTCAACGTATACATGGCCCCTCTTGCTGCCATTGTCAGAAACCACGGTATGAACATTGTGTCATATGCCGATGACACACAACTCATCATTTCCCTCACCGAAGACCCGGACACGGCTAAAAGGAACTTTCACGCTGGAATGTAAGCCGTTGCCACCTGGATGAGAGAAAGCTGCCTTAAGCTCAACTCCGACAAGACAGAGATCAGCTTGGGATGACTCATGGTGGCCCACATCCCTCAGCACCCCCCCTGCGCTGACCGAGCATGCCCGCAACCTAGGAATCATCCTCGACTCCTCCCTATCCATGACCTGCAAGGTAAACTCTGTCATCTCCTCCTGCTGGCACACACTCCGCAAACTCCGGAAGCTCTACAGATGGATCCCAGCAGACTGTCGCAGGACAGTCACCCACACCTTAGTCACGAGCAAGCTCAACTACGGCAATGCCCTCTATGCCAGCACCTCAACTAAGAAAATAAAAAAAACTGCAACTCATGCAGATCCCTGCCGCCAAAGTCATTCTGGACCTCCCTTGCTGAGAACACATCTCCCAACACCTGAGGACCCTCCACTGGCTACCCGTGGAAAAGCGAATCACCTTCAAGCTTCTCACCCACACGCACAAAGCCATACACGATGCAAGACCAGCCTACCTGAACCACCGCGTCTCCTTCCACACCCCCACCAGATCCCTCCGCTCCGCCCAGATGGCCTTGGCCACCATCCCTCGCATCCGAAAAAAACACCGCTGGAGGACGATCTTTCACCTACTCTGCAGCGAAGAGCTGGAACAACTTCTCCCTGCACCTCAGACAAAGCCCTTTGCTTACTATCTTCAGAAAGAACCTCAAGACATGGCTCTTCAGATGAGGCATCACCCCCCCCCCAGTGCCTTGAGACCAACACAGGTGAGTAGGCGTGCTTTATAAATACTGATTGATTGATTGATTGATTGACAACAGGCCAAGCAGAAATAACCAGGAGTCCCAGATAATAGGTAAATTGAGCAATGCCCTAAATTGCATAAAGTCACAGGACACAATAATCATAGGAGGAGATTTTAACTGTACCTATGAGCCAATGTTTGGACTTGAGACAACATTGGGTGAAGAGGTTGTGGTTAGGGGAATTCCATAGTTAGATACAGGCCCCCAGGTTACATGCACAATGGCAGCATTGCAAATAACACAAATGCCACTGGACCATGATTTAAGAGCATATAATGGCAGGGTCTTTGTTAAAAATTCTGTGGATAGTATAAGATATACACCTCAGGAATGGACTACATTTGACATAGTATTGATAGCTGGCAAAGGATCAGTTCCTTTAAGGTAGACAGGAAAGAGGGAAGTGACCATTTCCACTATCCTTAGAAATGATGGGGTACTCTCCATGGGTTTGCATCAGCTAGAGAGAAATCCTGCCTCACCTCAGCCAATAATTGCAAACAATCGGAGAGCAGTTACGTGGCCCTGTGTCTCTGGTAATCCAGAAGCAATAGCTAGTATTTATAATATTTGTAGTGAAGTGGTGGGCCTGCATACAGATCAAGTCCCCTCTACCACTTCGATAATGGCCATGCACCAAGAACTTGTAGCATCAATAGGAGTCTTATTATCAAAGATGACCAAGAGTAATTCTAGTATTAGGGGTCCGCTGTATTGAGACAGGACCCCTGTATGCTGCTGAATACAAACAGTCAAAAAAAATATTATTAAAACATCTAAAAGAGGGTAGTGTAAGCCAGTTAGGGGAAGCCAGGAATAGTTACAAGAAAGTGCCGACCACTATTATAAGAAGATAGGAGGAGGGAAATTGGAATGACCTGGTCCAAGCGGTAAGGTTAAAGGATGGAGCTACTTTTTGGAGAATAGTAGCCAAGTGGAAAAGAGATGCACCAGTGCAAACAGTACTGCACGTGGGACCTGCTACTTTGGTCCAGTACTTTACAGATTTATACACTGCTCACGAGGAACCCCCACGAGAAATGCAACACTTGGAGACTAACATAAGCTATACATCATATTTTAGCATGAAAGAGACCCTACAAGCAACAGAGAGCATGAAACCAGGGAAAGCCCTAGGTTTGGATAAGCTCCAGATAGATCTTTACAAGCATGATAAGGAAGTTTCGTCCCCTTATGTTAACCTGGTTGCGAATGCTGTTGCATCTGGAGCACCAATCCCTGTATCATGGGAGGTTGTCGAACCAGGGAATTACAGGCCCATAAGCCTTCTAGATATTATACAGAAAATCTATGCAAGGCAGATCCTTGATAGATTGAGATACTGGATTGATAGTAAAAATATTCTAACAGTCTACCAAGCAGGGTTCAGAGCACGTACAAGTACTGTGGATCAAGTATCCAGGCTTATTTGTATTATATGAAAGTATACCAAGATAAAGGGAGGGCATATTTATGTAGCTTTTATAGATTTAAACTCGGCGCTCAATTTCATACCTCGAGGAGCCCTATGGGCATCATTAGAAAAGCAGGGAGCACCTGCTGGTATCCTTAGCCAGATAGCTATATTGCACCAGCATAATTATGCGAGGGTTCGCTGGGGGCCGAATGGTTTAACTGACCACACCAATTCCAATGAAATAGAGGGGTGAGACAGGGATGTGTGCTGGCACCAACCCCGTTCTTTCTCTATATTAAGATGTGTTTGATTTTTTTAGGAATTGCAAGCATTATTCCCCGACTTTTAACCAGAACACAGTCCCTGCGCTTTTATTTGCAGACTATACTATCTTGATTTCACAGACACCTAGAGGTCTGCAAAATGTATTGGATAGTTTCAGTGCATACTGTGCTGAGAAAGGCCTGGAAATAAATATTGGAAAGACCAAGTATATGGCCATAAAAGCCCACACACGCTTTAAAAGTGATATTAAGGTAGGAAGGCAAACTCTGGAGCTTGTGTCTAACTTTCCTTACGTGGGTGTAACTCTTGATCCAAAGCTGTCATGGAACCTCCAGTACTCAAGGCTAGCATGGTTATGACACATAGAGCCAGGGCCATTTCTAATACATTTAAGACATGGTTAGTAAACAAATCACACCGGCATTATAAATATAAAACCACAAGGTGCAATCAGCTATGTTATATGGGGCAGAATTGTGGGGGGTAGGGAATGTTAGTAACCTTGCAAAAAAATAAAATAAATTCATGAGAGAATTGTTAGACCTACCCGTATTGACACCCCTAATATCTATGTTTAGTGATCTAAATGTCAAGCGGATAGAACATACAATAAATCTACGGCCATTGCTCTTCTCGGTTAGACGTTGTTCGACACAGGAGTTGGTTACTGTAGAGCGGGCATTCAAGAAATAATGTCCTTCCATAGTGGACTAGCTTTTCCATGGCTTCAGCATGTACAGAAGAGGTTGTATAAGCTTGGGTTACCACACTATTGCACAGAGTCACAATCATTGACATATGGTTCAACGGCCCACCTAAAACAAGTTTATTGGGATCACAATATAGATAAAATTAATGGAGATCTAAATTTAGACAGGTTATCACATCAATTCCTGCTATTCAAGCCAATGCCATGTTTTGAAGATTTCTTAGATGTAATTTAGCCACACCAGGCAATGATCCTATATATGAAATTCAGTTATGGTACAATTCAAATTAGAGCCTACATTACTAATTGGAGGTTACAGGAAGAAGAAAATTGTACTAGATGCACTTTATGTACCATAGAACATGTTGAAAATATTGCACACGTGTTGTTTCTTTGCACAGCTTATAAAGCTCCTAGGGGGAAATGGACTCGACCATGATCAAATCTAGGATTTAGACAATATTTAGATACTTTGAGAGTTTAAAAAATTTATACTATTCAACACATAGTTTTCGTAGTCAGTAAATATCTGCTATCCATAGGATTTGTAAGGATGAAGAAGGGTCTGAAATTGTAATGATAGGGGACCCAAGCTATCAGCAAAAGTTGCTAGAAAATGAGTTTTGAGTATAAAGGATGTATATTATATATTTTAATACATTGTAATTTTTTATTATTGTAAATTTGATTGTTCTTTGTAATGGTTTTTAACCGAAATAAACGCTTGAAACTTGACGAGACATATCTGGTATCTTTGAAGTATTCATTTGTCTTTATGTGTACTAACGGGTACAATTAATATTTTCTTCAGGATTTTATATGTGTACAGATTATCTCTGCACATTGCACATGGAAGACGTTTTGCATTTTTACATCGTGCACAGCAATGATAATGCCAGTGATCTTGTCCCTAGATTTAAACAAAGCTCTTCCCAATAGTTGGTTGATCCCCATCTAATTTTCACCACCAATGATGAGCTGGGCCGCTTTTGGCATTAACATGAAAGGTAACTACATTGTGAAAAACATCAGCATCACAGACTTGGAAATGTGTGCCAAAAGATGTCTTTTAACACTAGCAGTCGATTCCAGTGAACAGACTCTGGTTTAACCTAATTTCTAGGGTAGGCTAAACAAGATGGGTAGTTATAAATGGATGCTTACGCAGTATTCTTGTAAAAAAAAACGATTACAGACACACCTGCGATTGAAATGGCGAACACCAGGCGCCTAACTTGTGATACTACTTTGTTTCCTTCAAAGTTCTGCCTTCTGAGGACATTAGTTTAGAAGACGCAGACCAGCTTCTAAAGCTTTGCATCAATATAGCAGCTGCATGTGAAAACAAGGCCTACTAATATAAAGTGTCACCTTTTAAAACAAGCGTTGGCAAAGCCAATAGGTCTCGCCTATGCAAGAGCTATTGGCTTTGCTAGTTTGCTTTAGCCATGTTGTTCACCAGCTTGGCTGATGTTCAGCATGGCTAAAAGTTAGTGCCATAGAGGAGAGTGGGCTCGAATGTCATAGAGTGGAATGGTGAAGAGTGGAGTGGAAGAGAGTGTCATACATTTGAGTGGCATAGTGCAGAGTTGCGTAGAGTGGCTTACACTGGAATGGCATAGAGCAAAGTGGACTGGTGTAGAGTGCATTGATGTAGAGTGTTGCAGAGCATAGTGGTGTAGAGTGCAGTGGCATTGAAATGAGCGGTGTACAATGCAACGTCATAGAATGAAGTGGCATAGATTAGAGTGGTGCAAAGTAGAGTGGAGTGGTGCAGAGTGGAGTGGAGCAGAGTGGCGTGGTGCAGACTAGAGAGGTGCAGAGTAGAGTGGTAAAGAGAAGAGTATTATAGAGTGGTGGAGAGTAGAGTATAGTGCCATAGAGTTCAGTGGCAGAGTGCAGTGGCGTAGAGTGAAGTAGTGCAGAATAGAGTGGCGTAGAATTCAGTGGCAAAGAGTGCAGTGTTGCAAAGTTGAGTGTTAGAGTGCAGTGGTGTACCGTGGACTAGAGTGACGTAGAGAACAGTGGCTTAGAGTGCAGTGATGCAGAGGAGAGTGTGGTGGCACACAGTGTAGTGGTTAAGAGTAGAGTGGTGTAGAGTGCAGTGGCATAGGGTGGAGTGGTGCAGAGTGGAGTAAAGTGGTAAAGGTTGTTTCAGAGTAGACTGAAGTGGCATAGAGTGGAGTGATCCAGCCTAGAGTGCATTTGGGTAGAGCGGCATAGAGTAAAGTGGTTTATAACACAGTGGCATAGAGTGCAGTGATGAAGAGTAGATTAGAGTGGCATTCAGTGGATTGGCATAGAGGGCAGGGGCAGTGGGTTGACTGTTACAGAGTAAAGTGCATTGGCGTAGAATGTATTGGCATAATGTGCAGTAGCGTAGAGTGCAGTGTTGCAGAGTTGCGTAAAGTACAGTGGTGTAGAGTGGTGTAGAGTGGAGCTGAGCAGAGTAGATTGGAGTGGCCTAGACTGGAGGGTGTAGAGTGCAATGGTGAAGAGGGCAGTGGCGTAGAATAGAGTGGTACAGGGTAGAGTAGAGAGGCATAGAGTGAAGTGGCATAGAGTGCAGTGGTATAGAGTGGAGTGGTGCAGAGTGCAGGGCCCTGGAGTGATGTAAAGTTAGGTGGTGCAGAGAAGAGTGCAGTGGTGTGGAGTGGTGCAGAGCAGAGTAGAAAGACATAGAGTCAAGTCTTCATGGTGTGGTTTCACACTTGATTACAGACAACACATTTTCAATTGAAGTGACTATTACATTAGCACAGACGTACAGTTTTACTAATAAAACTATACAGTGCACAGACAAAAATGTATGGAAATTGCATCACCTTATGCAATGATTTGCTTTGATCATATTAAAGTATTTATTTCCAACACACTTCAGAGATAGCAAAAAACGCCCTTCATTTGTGTTCCCAATTCTGCTATATTCTGAAATACTTGCACAGTTCATTTAAATGTTATGGTGTGCTAGAAAAAACTCTTTATTAATCCCAGTATCCAGCAAAATTGTCACATAAATCATCTCACTTTGAAATCAGAGAAAGAAAAGTAAACAAGCACCCTCAGAAGACAGTGCCTAAAATTTGACCTCGATCCTTGAATGCACAGCAAATATGACGAGATAAGAACAAGATTTACTGGCCTGTTTACAGAAAGGGAGTACTCGAAAGGATACTGTAAATAGTGCTTGGGCAAGAGAAGATACAAACTTAAGCTGGACAGCCTAAAACAAATAAAGCCAGAAAATAGCAAGCAATAAAATGTGAGTTACAGCCACAAAGCCAATTGCAAGCAACAGGCAGAATGGATTCTTCGGTCAGCATTCTTAATGTCCGCAAGATGTCTTAAAAGGGTAAGCAAACCAGGTAGTTGACAAATGTGTTGGCAACTACCCAGGAGGTGGGTGTCCCCTAACAAGGGTCTTATTTTGGGCTCTTCCAAATATTTTCTATCCTTCACCTGCACAGCACAACAGAAGTCACCATATTACAATATTACACTTTAACTATCTGTGGCTAGTACAGGCTATTTTCCTTAACATTATTTTAAATGGTTTACGTGAACCATTGCTGAGGGAGAAAGTCTGTTATAAACTTTGCAAGAGGAATGGCCTCTTCGAAATATATTACATTTGCGTTGAGACAGTGCAGTCCAGCCTCCACACAGAGAAGGGCAGACCCACACTGATCAGATCAGGAGGCCCTGCGCTCGCCACAAAGCTAACAATGGTGTGATTTAGAGACAAGCCAGGCTATGCTGCTGAAGGGCATAAGGTGCTGGCAGCTATTTACCAGTTATGGTCACTGAAAATAATAGCACTCACACATGCAAGCACCACTGTAATATGAAATGATGGGATGCCCCAATCTTTTTTTAACTGTGGGAACTCAAAGAAGTTTGCCTGGTAATGGAGGAAGGCAGTCTCCCAGACTGAGAAACCTATGCAATCTGCAGGTCTAGCCGTCCTTTTTCTGTTGAGACAAGTATAGAAGACTACCCTGGTACCCCTCCGAGTTCACACCTCAGATCCAAAAGCATTCTGGGTCAACCTAGCGAGGAGGTCAAGTCTTTGGCCAAGACTTAGGCCCTCATTATGATCTCAGCGGGGTAACCCGCCGAGATCTGCGCTGACGGTCGAAAGAAGACCACCAGAGGGAAGAACCCCTGCTGGCCACATAACGATCTTCCCGCTCGGCCGGCCCACCGGTCCCGCTGGAAACAGGGCCTGAACATTGACGCCTGCTCCAAATGGAGCCGGTGCCAATGTGGCAGTGCGATGGGTGCAGCAGCACCCGTCGCGCATTTCACTGCCCGTAATTCGGGCAGTGAAATGCACGAAGGGGCTGTGCATGGGGGCTCAACTCACTCATTCCTCCAGCCTTTCCCTGGCGGTGTAAATGGCCAGGGAAAAGCTGGCGAAATGCGACTCATTATCCTGGCGGATCTGAAACGCCATCACCGCCAGGCTGCCTGGTGGCAGGAGCCTGGCGGTGGCGGGGTTTCCACTATGGCATTTCAGCCATGTTCAAAATATTGCGGTCTGGACTGCCATGCCATTGGCGGTAATAACCGTCCAGACCATCATGTTTTTAATGAGGGCCTTAGACTCTTCTCTGGCCCTTTCCAAAGTCGAGATAATATCAACTACTTTAAATCAAAGTTCAGCCTTATGTACGGAAGTTTAGGGAGAAATGTGTGACCATCCTATATCTGTAACTTAGGGACGCAGTCTTTCCCCCGATCAGAGTGACCTGTTTTCCAATACTGACTATTCAAACAAGTAGGAAATTGGGATGCCAGGGGTCAGGGTGCCATACTCCTTTTGACCGCTTGGTTTGTGTATATATATATATATATATATATATATATATATATATATATATACACACACATATATATATATATATATATATATATATTCACTTACAAAACCAAAGGTGTTATAGTTAGGCTCACATTTTAAAAGTACAAAACTGTAGAAAGTCACCAGTTATAGTTAGAGTTATCTCTGGTAACTATAACTTGTTCCCTTTTTTCGTCGATAATTTTACTGCAAATATTACATTGATATTATCAATGATGTTATCAAAGATGTCATGAGCGCCGTAATTTGTGGGGTAATTAGCAGTGCATGGTGAGGGCACGAGTTATAGTTACTTTAGGACACGAGTTATAGTTACTTGAGATAACTCTAACTATAACTGGTGAATTTCTATGGTTTCATGCATTTAAAATGTGAGCCTAACTATAATGTCCCTGTAACCTTTGTTTTTTTTAAGGGAATTTCTATGTTTTTTTCAAATTTGATTTTCTAACAATAAAGTCCTTGTAATCTTTGTTTTTTCAGTGAATTTCTAGGGTTTTACTAACGTAAAGTAATTTTCATAGCTATACGTTAATCCAACCACTACCGCGCACAGTTTTTGGCCATGTGCAGAGGCGGTTGGCCAGACCCTGCGGCCAACACCCATAACCATCCAAACCGTGTGGCTGTGCGCATTAGGAGTTGGCCACGGCCTGTCTCTTTGGGTGTGAGAATCGGTGTGAGATGGTGTATGTGGGGGTGAGAGTGGCTGTGAGAGTGTCTGTCTGGGTGTGTAAGTGGGTGCATAAGTATCTTAGTGGGTGTGTCAGTGTCTCTGTGAGTCTGTGAGTGGGCACATGAGTGTGTTAGTGAGGCTGTGAGTGGGTGCACGAGGGTCTGTGTGTGAGTTAGTACATGAGTGAGTGGCTCTGTGAGTGGGTGCATATGGGTCTGAGTGGGTGTGTGAGTGGGAGAAAGATAATGAAAAAGGGAAATTGAGAGAGAGAGAGAGAAAGAAAGTGAGAGAGAGAGATAGTGATTTTTTAGGTTTTGATATTTCTGGACAAATTGAAAAGACATATGTATTTGTCAATTAAAAAGAGTGAGATCACCTTCAATATAAACTTTACATTTTTATGTTGATAATAAAGTAACAAAGGGAAATGACCACAGACACACCTGGACTAGAAACCTCAACTTTCAGTGTGAGGGTCTGTGACCTTAACCATTATGCCAAAGGTGACTATTGTCTTGGCTGAAAGGCATTGCATGAAAAGGCCATTGCAATATGCCTATCTCTCTCTTGCTCTCCCTTCCATCCCATTATGGGATGGAAAAGAGAGAAAGAGAGAGTAACAGGACCACGGGGAGCCTCAAGCAGCCAGGGTCCTAGCCGTCTCCCCACATCCTGTGGGAGCCAAGCATTGCTCCCACAAGCAGGGAGCTGCTTTTAATAGTAATCTGGTCTGTTTTTTTCCCATGTAACCCCGTAATTCTCCTTAAGGACCAGGTCCATATCTTTATTGATCCATGCCCCAGGTATTTAAGAGAGTTGTGACACCATTCCAAAGGGAAATTAGTCTCCAATCAGGGTGTGTTAGGTGGCAATGGGAAAATCTGCAATTTGTACCAGTTAACGGTTACCCTTGAGTTTCCCAAATTATATATATTCCTGCATTATGGCATTTAGATATTTTCTTGAGGGTTTAATGAGAGCTTCAGATCTTCTGGGTGTCAATATGTGTGTGGGTCTACTTATGTAGTGAAAGGCATAGTATGAGTAATACTGCTGGAGTTTTGCAGCCAGAGGCTCCAGGCAAGAGCAAATAAAATGGGTGAAAGGGGGCAACCCTGTCACGTGCCATGGCTTATAGGTATATTGAGTGATGTGACTTTACTAAACTGCACCCTGGCCATTAGGGAGGTGTATACAAGTTTGATCCAGCTGATAAATACCCAGTGTACCCATACATTGTGGTTAAGGGAAAAATGAACCCCATTCTTTGACCTTGAGTTGAAGACCTTTGTGGCATCTAAAAATATTGCTGCGGCATCTAAAGCAGAATCTATATTGCAGAGCAGAGTAAAGAGTGTTCACAAGTTTTGTGCCATGGATCTGTCCGTAACAACACCTGATGTATCTGGGCTCACCTTATTTAGTAGCAACAAGGAGAGCTGATTACCGAACAGTTTTGCGAGAATCTTTCCATCACAATTGATAAGTGTAGGGGGCCTATAGGTCTCACCCTTGTGAGTCGGCTTCCCATGTTTCAACAGAGCTATTTAAAAAGCTTTTCTCAGTGGGGGTGGGATTTTCCACTCTGTGGCCACCTCATTGACCTCTAATAGGTGCGGGGTGAGGATATCCACATAGTGTCCATAGAATTCAGTGGCAAGCCTTTGGAGTTAGGGGCTTCACCCCTAATTACCTCTCTGATTTCATCCATTGTGAATGGCTGGGACAGGAATAGTCAGTGTGCGTCATCCAACCAAATTATGTCAGTGACCTCTAAGTATTCAGCAAGTAACTGTGTCTAGTCAGTGGTTCTAGAGGAGTACGGGTTACAGAAGTATGGCATGAAGGTGGATAATATTCTGTTGGTGGTTTGTTGTCTATGTACACCCTCACCCTCTAGTATTGTTATATGGTTAGTGGCCAAAGGTTGTTTGACCTGTCAGACTCAGGATCTCCCCAGTCTCTCACCCTCCCCAAATGCCCACATACTGGTGTATTTCCCACAAAATCTTATTTCCATTTTCACCACCTCATTGTATTCAGTCACTTTATGTGATAAAACAAGGTTGGACTTGCCCCAGGCTACCATGTGTTCAAGGATCTTAATAACCCTCATTGCAGAGCACACACATGTGTTCAGATAGCTTTAAGAATACCATTGTGGTTGGATATACATATGCCTCTCACTGTCACTTTAAAAGCTTCCAAGACTGTACCAATGTCCTCCATGAACCCGATGCTTCTCTAGACAAACTCAGCTACTTCAGACTGGAGTTCCTCACTGAAGGACTCATCCATCAGGCTCTCCACTCCCAGTCTCCAAAGGGCACCGAAGAGAGCTGACTCAGAGGAATGAGATGCAGCAGCACCAGTGAATGATTCAATAGAGTGAAGGCCAGGTGGTGCACCTACCCATCCAGAGTACCACATCCAGGGTCACGAGCGGGAAATCCAGTCTGGCCCACAAGCTGTGTACAGATGAAGAAAAAGTGTCCTCCCTGTCTGAAGGGTGTGTGTGTCTCAAGATATTGGTCAGAACATGATCCACTATTATATTATAAAGCTGTATTGTGGCTGCTGAACGTCGTTCGGTTGCCGTTGTTGATCTGTCTAAATGAGCTTCCAATGTGCAATTGAAATCGGCATCCCATAACAGAGTTTTCTGGTCTGAATTTAATATCAACCCCCATAGAGCGGCAAAGAACCCTGAATAGTCCACGTTAGGGCTGTAACTATTAACAATATTTAGGTGGTGGCCTCTATATTTCCACCAGAGTATGATGTATTGTCCTTGATTGTCTGCACTACCGTCCTTCACCTGGAACGGCATGTCTCTCTTCAACAGAGTAAACATCGATAGGGAGTGAGAGGACTATGAAGATGTGGCATTATATGTTGCCCATTTCATAGCACACCTAGTGGCAGACTGGGGAGTAAGATGCGTTTCCCACGACAGAGCTATCTGTATGTGATGGTGATCGAGATAGCTCAGGACCTGGCCCGTTATGCAAGGGTTGTTTAAGGCCCTGATGTTCCAGATCAGGTCGGATAGTGATTGTTTAGGGCTAGGGTCACGCATTGGAGTGGTTCAGCTTAGAATAGTGTGTCATCTGGGATGGATGTAGTGATCTGCAACCACAGAGAACACGGTCAATGCCCATCACAGGTAAGACATGTGAACTGAGAACATTAACATTTCTCTCACAGTCCCACCCAATCCGGCAGCCCTACCATGCCAATCCATTACCCCTAACAAATTTAACAGTAGCTATCCTCCTTTCCTGACCAAGGTTAATCGGAGGGTGCAGTGTTGACCATGAGAACAACGTGATGGGTTATTACCCATGGTAGCAAAGTAGAGAGCCAGAGGTGACCACATTTGGAGGCACGAACAGGGGTGTTGGGTCACTCACTCTGAATACACATTAAAACCCAGGATAACAAGAAGTCTCTCATATTGCACCAATGTGACACCAGTCAAGTTGTACCTCACACTTTGCATTTTGTGAGGAAGTGGTACCATCCACAACATAGTCATCCCACAAGCTTTTCCCAACTGGTCAGGTTTGCATCTTAGTGTCTGTGTGGAATGCAGATTATGAGGCTTGTTCCTGTGCTTCCTCATTTTGCAGCTTCTTTAGGGAAGCTAAGGTTTGATGTGGGGACTGAAATATCTGTGGTTTCACTAG
Source organism: Pleurodeles waltl (assembly GCF_031143425.1). Lineage (NCBI taxonomy): Eukaryota > Metazoa > Chordata > Amphibia > Caudata > Salamandridae > Pleurodeles > Pleurodeles waltl. Next base: position 335,436,229 of record NC_090443.1, read on the forward strand.
GTAGTTGATCTTTAGGCAAGCTGTGTACCGCATTGCATACTGGATGTCAGCCTTCATGAGTTATTGATTCACTCTGAGATATTTACGCCTAGCCTTTTGGACTGCAGCATGAAGTCAGGAAACAAGAAAATGTCATTAACTTCATAGGATAAGTTGCACTTCTCTCTCTCACCAGTCAAAGAGCTGTGCCTCAAACCTTGAAATTAGGAAGAAATGAGACAATGGGATGAGGCAGAGTTCCTGGGGGTGGATTTGTGGCCAATGTTTTGTGCATCCTTTCCACCACGAACATTTTAGGAAAAGCCTCCAAGCCAGACAGTAGTAGTGTTTCAAAATAGTCCTCCAGTCTCCCAGTGGTGGTCGATTCTGGGATGCCAATAAAGTGAATATTGTTCTTTCGCGATCTGGCCTCAAGATCTTTGTTTTTGGTAGCAATAACCTTTAGGCCTTTTTTCATGGTAGCGAGTGAATTGCCTTTCTTGTGTGCACATCAGTTTTAATGGATGACTTTCTCTGTTCCACCTCGTTGAGCCTGCCATTGTGTTTCTACAGTTTCCCAGATATGGGATACATTCTCACAGTCAGTGTTTCTGTTTTGGTGTCAACAGACAGCCGGCTTTCCTTCATGGCCCTCTGTAGAGATTTCATATTGTCGCCAGGTGCATTGGTGTCCACTTCTGTCACAGGTATACCACCATCAGCATCTGTGCTTCACTGACCTTGTTGAGGTTCAAAACAAAGTTTTGGGTAGCTTCTGACTGTTTTCCCTATGCTCAATCTGCAGGACAAGGAGGGGACAGGCACTTATATGGAGCTCTGAACCAAAAGGGTGATGCAGTAATGCTAGGACGTGAGACAAGGAAGTGCAGTAGAATCTGGGTCTTCAGAGTCCACTATGCATCATTTCTGCAACAACCTACTTTTTGGTATAGCTATGTGTATGATGCTGGCCTGGTTTGTAGTGGGTACCTAAGGTACTTACACCTTATACCAGGTCCAGTTATCCCTTATTAGTGAAATGTAGACAGTGTTCTAGCAGCATAGGCTGTATAGAGGTAGCTGTAGCAGAGCAGCTTAGGTTGAACTGGGAGACATGCAAAACTCCTGCAATACCACTATAGTTACACAGTACTTATACACATTAAAAGACAATACTCAGTGTTACCAAAAATAAAGGTACTTTATTTTAGTGGTGCAAGGCCAAAAATATCTTAGAGGCAATACTCCTTCTGGAGGTAAGTATTATACACAATATATACACTAGTAACCAAAATCAGAAAAGTAAACAGTCAGAAAAAAGTGCAAACAGTAGAAAATACAATAGATTACAATAGGCCTAGGGGCAACACACAACAAATATACAAAAATTGTAGAATGCGAATCACGCATTCTCCCCTAGGCAAGTGTAATGTGTAGAGGGGCAGTGGGAGTGTAAGAGAACACCAAAGGTAAGTAAAATACCCCACTCCAGAGCCCAGAAAAGTAGGAGTAAAGTACTGCAAGTTCCCTCAGGACACAATACAAGTCATGATAACAGATTTTTCAAGAACCAAGCAAAACAGCAAACAACAACTGGTGGATTCCTGGACATGAAAACCTGTGAAGAGAGAAGACCAAGTTCAGAAGTTGCAGAAGATTCCAGGAAGGAGAGGAGCCGCTCCCAACCTAGAAGATGGTGCAAAAGTGGATTCTCCGGTAAGAAGAAGAGTACACAGGAGCACCAAAGAAGATGGCTGCGGCTTCCTGCATGGTGCAGGAGATGTCCCACGTTGAGTTGTTGGATGCAGGCAGTTTTTGGCGCTGGAATCGTCCAACAGGCCTTGGTTCAAGCGAATTCGCGTTTTGCATCCAAATGGCGCTGCCTCAGCCCAGGAGGGACCTGGGGGTCTCAACTCAGACTGAGGAGACAGAGGGGGCTCTCAGCACTTTAGAGAGCCCTCTGAAGACCAGGCAGCACCCACGGGAGTCCCAGAACACGGGGACAAAGAAGATGCAAAATACAGTAGTTGCAGCACTACAAAGAAGGTCCCACGCCGCCGGAGAACAACTCAGCGAGTTGTGCGTCACAGGATGGTGTGCTGGGGACCTAGGCTACACTGTGCGCAAAGGAATCTTGGAAGAAGTGCACAGAAGACCAAGGAGCTGAAGGAGACGCAGGGTACTGTTGCAGCACGGGGAGGCAAGCTTTTACCTCCCCCAAATTTGGACAGCTGGACCTTAGGACAGTCTGGATCATGTCGGTCCACCACCTGTGTTCCAGGGAGCAAGCTTACGTCAGGAGAGGAGTCCTAGAGTTCTGGTCATCGTCGTAGAAGTGTGCCTGCTGAAGCAGGGAAGTGACTCCGTACTCCACAGGAGATTCCTTCGGTTCTTCTAGTGCAGGATGAAGACAGGCAGTCCTCTGAGTGTGTACACCTTGGAAACTGTGCAAATGCTGGCTGGAGCTGAAGTTGCAGGTTACAGTAGCCTTCCTGGATACTTTGTTGCAGTTACAGCGGTTCCTGGAGCGGTCTGCGGTTGATCCGACGGTCAGAAGCTGAAGCAGAGGATGCAGAGGATTCCCGGAGGAGTCTTGCAAGCTGAATCTGAGGAAACACCCAGAGAAGAGACCCTAAATAGCCCTGAGAGGGGGATTGGCTACCTACCCAGGTATGCACCTATCAGGAGGGGTCGCTGACGTCATCTGCTGGCACTGGCCACTCAGAGGCCTCCAGAGTGTTCCCACACCTTGGAATCCGAGATGGCTGATGCCAGGGACACACTGGAGGAGCTCTAGGCACCACCCCTGGGGTGGTGATGAACAGGGTAGTGGTCACTCCCCTTTCCTTTGTCCAGTTTCCTATCAGAGCAGGGACTGGGGGTCCCTGAACCGGTGGAGACTGGTTTATGCAAGAAGGGCACAGTTTGTGCCCTTCAAAGCATTTCCAGAGGCTCTGGGAGGCTACCCCTCCCAAGCCTGTAACACCTGTTTCCAAAGGGAGAGGGTGTATCACCCTCATTCCAAAGAAAATGCATTGTTCTGCCTTCCTGGGATTGAGCTGCTCAGTCCCCAGGAGGGTAGAAACCTGTCTGTGGAGTGGCAGCAACTGGGGCTGCAGTGCAAACCTCAGAGAGCTGGTTTGGCAGTACTGGGGATCCATGGTGGAGCCCCCAGGATGCATGGGATTGACTCCCCAATACCAGATTTGGAATAGGGGGACAACTCCATGATCTTAGACACCTCACATTGCCATATTCAGAGTTACCATTTTGAAGCTACATATATGAATTGACATATATGTACTGCACGTGTGTAATGATTGCCCCACACTCACGAATTCCAGGGAATTGGCCCTGGACAGCGTGGGGGCACCTTTTCTAGTGCAAGGGTGCCCTCACACTTAGTAACTTTGCAGCTAGCCTTCAGTAAATGAAGGGTAGACATATAGGTGACTTCTAAGTTACTTAAGTGCAAAATGGCTGTGAAATAGTGTGTGCACTATTCCACTCAGGCTGCAGTGGCAGTCCTGAAGAAAGGTTTATCTGAGCTCCTTATGAGTGGTAAAACAAAATGCTGCAGCCCATAAGGATCTCCCGGAACTCTAATGCTCTGGGTACCTATGTACCATATACTAGGGACTTATAACAGGGGTTTAGTGTGCCAATTGGAATTGGAATGTGAAGTTACTAAACTATAGTGACTAATTTGGTAAGTAGAGAGACCATAAGCACTGAAGTTCTGCTTAGCAGAACTTTACTGACACAGTTAAGCATACTGACAACACACACATAGGTCACAAACTATGAGCACTGGGGTCCTAGCTAGCAGGATCCCAGTGAGACATACCCAGTAAAAGCACACTGACAAACACTCACAGACAGGCCAAAAATGGGAGAAACTCATGCTAGAAAAAGGCTACTTTCTCAAACTGTGCCTCCAGTTTTCCTATAGCCTGCTAACTCTACTCATGGTATTGTGCAGAACACAACTGTATAGTATGTGCTTCACACAGCTGATAATCAGTCCCACCTTCTATCTAGCAGGTAATATTTCATATAGGATGTGGGCCCGAGTTGACTCAAGGACCATGGCACTTCACCTACTAGTTGTGCTGGTCTGGGCTTCAACACTGCCATGGTTGCATTCACTCTTTTGCCACAAAGGATCGATCTGCTTCAGTAGCAGGATCTCGAAACAACTCCAGTGCATTTTAATGATGACAGCAGGGTTTGCGTGCAGTTCAGGGCCTGAGTGTTACTGTATTGCAGCCACCACCTTGGACTGCGGCTTAGAAGCCTGAGCGCATGCCCCGGCCCCAGAGACCTAAACCTAAAGGGTGAAGTGCAGTCGCAGCAGGTGACTTGGAAAAGTGGTGGTGGATGGAATAATACAAAAATAAAAACTTACCTGAATTTCGCCACTACTTTCTGCCCCTCTCCGCTGCACTGCAAGCTCCTAACCTGGCAACACAGTGCCAGGTTGGAGAGAACCTGAGCCGGCTGGCCAAACATACATGCGCACTGAGGGGAGTGTTCTGTGCACTTCCCTCACTACTCATCACCCCTATGGCCCCGCCGCCTTTAAAAAATAAAACTATAATAAACATAGTTTATTATAGTTTTATTTTTAAAGGTTTGCAGCATCTGCTGCTGGTGGGGGGGGGGAAGAGGGGGAGAGAGCCGCCCCTAGAAGTGCCAGTCTGAATTGCACATGCTATCCCAGCACTGTCGGGGGTGGGGTAATTGACTTGTTGGGCTTCGCACCCTTTCAATCCTCTCAACTCACCGTCTGCAGGGGGAGAGTAACCAGCCCTCTTGTCTGGAGCCCGCCTGCTCAAGCTCCGATGGGCTGCCAGCCTGCTAGCCATACCTCACAAATACATAGGTGCTTCACAGGGCAAGAGAGGGCCTGTAAATCCTTCCAGGAGCCTCTATTGACTGGAATCTCCTGTGTGCAGGTCACTCTTGAGGCCTTCACCGCCGTTTTCATTCGCCTCACCACACCTCGACCAGGTGTTTAGACAGTCCTCGTGTATTAATGTTCGGGAGTATTGCGGCCATACAAAGGTGCTCTTTCTGTGGTTGACTTCCGGGGTTCTTGGTGTACTACCGCAGATTATGTTACATTATCAACCTCAACCACAGGATCCTCACAAACGTGCAGCCATTTTGCTTGCTGGCTCCCAGTGCCCCCAAGTCTGGGAGACTTAAGACTAAACATTGTCATGGGGGAGGAGCCAAAATGGCGGCCGCGTCGGACGCTTAATCCGTGAGCTCTGACTCGGGCTCACGGTAATCATCCTGCGGGGCGCTTCCGGAGTGAAACTAGGTGCCTAAAACGCCGTACTCCGGCCCTGGGGGCCGTTGGGCTGCTGCAGTTCCAAGCGCCACTGAAAGAGAAGCTGAGAAGATCAATCCTGGTGGGGAGCCACGAATCAATCGAAGGCCGCGACTTCGGACGACGGCGGGTGCCTGCGGAGTCCGGGACGACGCTGGGCTGCGCGCCTCGGCGACTGGAAGAAAGCGGAGAGAGGTGAGGGGCGCGAGTTGGAGGAGGGGTTCCCATCGGGGGAGCCATATCACCACACGGCTTCTCCCCTCTTTCTCCCCCTGCTCCCCCCCCTCCATCGGATGCCGGCGGCTGCCACGCTCAACGCGGTTCACCTCAACCGGGCGGGACGCCCTTATAGCTACGGAGCAGGAATGGGGGAGTGGATGCGCCGCGGCAGGGAGGCTGGCGGAGCTCGCGAGCATGCCTGATGCCCTGCAGGCTGGGCTTTAATACTGCAGCAACACCGCTGTGTGCCGCGCGCTGCCCCGCAGTAAGTACTTGCCGTCTTGAGCAGTTGCATCGAGACGGAGACTGCGGTGAGGGCACGGCACAATTAAATGGGATCCTCTCTGGATCAGAAAGGGAACACCCGCGGCCTTCGTTGACACCCATATGTTTGAAGGGCAACTCCCTCCACACCACCAATAATTTTACTCTCTTCCCCCCCACGGAGCAGGAGCAATAACACCTTTGGTCTGAGTGGGGGGCTGAATGGTCAGGAGGGACCTGGTTCTCTCCTCCCCGCCTTGCTATCTCTCATCCTTTGACCTCCTCCTCCGGCCTTCACTTCCTGCTTCTGACAGTGGCCACATATATATACCAGGGCGGTGCCCGCTGTGGGTTGGCTGTGGTAACCCAGGGAGCCCCGAACCCCGCTTTGTTGGCAGTGGCTGGGCACATTGAAAGAGAGGACACGCTCCTGTCCCAGGACATTCAAGTATCAGCAACAGTGTTTTCTACCCATCGGCCCCCGTCCTCTGCCGCCGCTGTCCGGCTCGACCGGGGGGAGTGGTAGACAAGTCCGGCCCAACCACGGCGAAGAATCACAAACTTAGGGGCACTCCTGTGCCAACTGCAGACCCAGAGACTCAAGCAGTACACATCAACACTGCCCTGCTCCACCCAACAGGCACGCAACAAAACCAAGAATGAAATGCGTCTGGACTGGCACCGAGCAACCAACAGCTACTTCCGACACTGCAGTCGCTGGAAAACACACTACAAGCCCACTCCACACAATTCGAAAAAGTACTACAGGCGATCATGGACACTAAGGGCCTCATTCCGACCCTGGCCGGCGGCGGTAGCCGCCGGCCTGGCGGGGCCCGCCAGAATACCGCTGCGCGGTCAAAAGACCGCTGCGGGTATTCTGGGTTTCCCGCTGGGCTGGCGGGCGACCGCCAGAAGGCCGCCTGCCAGCCCAGCGGAAAACACCCTTCCATGAGGATGCCGGCTCCGAATGGAGCCGGCGGAGTGGAAGGGGTGCGACGGGTGCAGTTGCACCCGTCGCGATTTTCAGTGTCTGCTTGGCAGACACTGAAAATCTTTGTGGGGCCCTGTTACGGGGGCCCCACGACACCCCATACCGCCATTCTCTTCCTGGCGGCCAAAACCGCCGGGAACAGGATGGCGGTATGGGGCTCAGAATCCCCATGGCGGAGCAGCAAGCTGCGCTGCCATGGAGGATTCCCCAGGGCAGCGGAGAACCGGCGGTACACCGCCGGTTTTCCGTTTCTGACCGCGGCTGTACCGCCGCGGTCAGAATGCCCAAGGGAGCACCGCCAGCCTGTTGGCGGTGCTCCCGCGGTCGTTGGCCCTGGCAGATTTTACCGCCAGGGTCAGAATGACCCCCTAAATCCTCTCTGGAACTCAGGATAGATACAGTATCACAAGACTTGAATCTACTCAGAGTAGACCACCGCAACTTGGCGGAAAGAGTGAAGGCGACGGAAGACGCCTTAAATGCGACGGAACCTACAGTCCTGGACAATCAAAAACAAATTCAAAGATTGGTCGCGGAGGTGAAGATCCTATGGTGTCGCGCTGAGGAAGCAGGAAGCAGATCCCAGCGCAGTAATGTCTGTTTCCTAGGGTTCCCTGAGAAATTATCAGAACAGAGCTCGGAAATATTCTTAGAGCAAAGGCTAATCAAAGAAGTACTAAATGGATCCCCATCGAAGATCTTCTCTGTGGAAAGGGCGCACAGAGTCCCCGGGTAGACCGCCGCTCCCGGCCAACCACCTAGCGCTGGGACAGATGCCCAGGAACAAAGCGCCAGGTATAGATGGCCTCCCTATAGAATATTACGTGAGGTATTCGTGCCACTGCACCCGTCGCACCCCTTCAACTCCGCCGGCTCCATTCCGAGCCGGCTTCTTTGTTGAAGGGGCTGTCCTGCTGGGCCGGCCAGCGGTCTTCTGGCGGTCGCCCGCCGGCCCAGCGGGAAAGCCGGAATGGCCGCCGCGGTCTTTTGACCGCGGAGCGGTCTTTCGGCGGGAACCTCTTGGCGGGCGGCGACCGCCGCGGTCAGAATGACCGCCTAAATCCTATAGGCCAATCTCACTCCCAAATCTCGATTGTAAAATCCTAGGCAAAATATTGGCTAACAGGGTAGCTCCCATCATGCATACTTTGATACACGAAAACCAAAACGGTTTCATCCCAAAACGCAATACCTTTTTAAATATCCGTAGATTGCTGAGCGTAATGGGATACACCCCCCAGATGCATGGGATGAAATGGTGTTTTCGCTAGATATTGAGAAAGCTTTTGATGCACTAGGGTGGGACATTTTCTGTTCGCCACCTTGCGGAAAATGGGTATCGGCCCTAACTACATACAGGGGGTTCAGACATTGTATGCCAGTCCACAAGCCTGGGTGAAAACAGGTGGGGTCATATCTGAAAGCTTCCTGATCGCTAGAGGTACCAGGCAGGGATGCCCCTTATCTCCATTGCTGTTCGCTATAGCAATGGAACCGCTAGCATCTCGTCTACGGTCTATGGGAAATAATTGGGGAATAGTCAGGAATGGGCTTCACCATGTTATATCACTATATGCAGACGACGCTCTAATATACATGCGAAAAGGGAGCGAGACGATACCCCTAGTAATTTCACTCCTGACTGAATTCGGGGAGATGTCGGGCTTGGCGGTAAACTGGGAAAAATCGTGTGTGTTCCCACTAACTATATGCTCCCCGCTGAGGAAAGATAGGGCCCCAGCGGGACAATTGAAATGTTGCTTTGATACGTTTAAATATCTGGGGGTCTACATATATCATAGAATTGTAGACCTCAGAGATGGAAACTGGGGGAGAACACTGGCTTCTATGAAGGGCTCACTGCAATTCTGGTGTAAACTACCATTGTCTCCCCTGGGCAGAATAGCAGTGGCAAACATGCTATTATTAACCCAACTGCTGTATCTCTTCGCGGTTCGGCCACTATTGATCCCCAAGAGTTTCTTCCGCGACATGAACACTATCCTGCTGCAGCTAATATGGGGAGGGGGCAGAGCGCGCATCGCATTTACCACACTGCAGCACCCAATAAGCGCGGGTGGCCTGGGAGCCCCCAACTTCGAACTCTACTATGCGGCAGCACAGCTACAGTGGATATTGAACTGGATGCATAGACCCACACAGCCGGAGTCCGCGTGGTTGCAGGCGAGACTACAGGGAAAACCCCTGATCATTTGGCTAACAAATAAAATACCGAAAGGGATGTCTGAAAATCCGCTAATGCTAGCGGCACATTCATGTTGGAAGAGGTACATTCAAAACGGCCACAGTTCGCTCCCTTGTTCACCGCTTATACCACTGGGACTGATTCCTGGATGGGTACACACTCGCTATCGGCCTGGGCAGAGGCGGGTATATTGTCAGCAGGAGACTGCTTCGAAGAGGGAAAACTGATGTCATTTGAATCTATGCAAGCTCTTACAGCAGTGAATACCGGGCAATTTATGTCATATTATGCTATATGTCACGCAATTAAGAAGGCATGGGAGGCTGGAGAGCAAGAACCAGCAATCTCCCCTACACTACACTACATGTTACAAAATGACAATCAAATAAAGGTAGTGTCGAACTTATATGAAACCCTGAATAAACTCACCAAACCCAACCTGGAGAATGTAAGGGAAGGATGGAATGCAGTTCTACCAAGCCCGTTACCGCAAGAGGAATGGCTGAAAGTTTTACAGCACACACAGGGGGTATCGAGAAATCCTAGATTTTGCTATACACAATTTAATTATACACACCAAACGTACCTTTCACCAGCCAGGATTAAACGCATGTTCCCCGGCTCGGACCCAACCTGCCCTAGATGCAACGCCCCAATGGCACATTTTTATCATATGGTCTGGGAATTCGCCCAAGTGAACAGGGAATGGAGTGGAGTTGTAGAAGAGGTTTCAGATTTGACTGGTCTGGCGCTCACAGTTGATCCTAAATCCTGCCTGCTGGGGCTAAGACCGAGTGAAACGAAAAATAGGCACCTACATAAGTTCACAGATCTAGCATATGTGATGTACAAAAGACTGATAGCTATGAACTGGAAAGCGCCATTAGCACCAGATTTGAAAACCTGGCACGACATGACATTGCGATGGACCCGCACAGAATTTCTGGTACTACGTAAACTAGCAAGGGAGGGCCAACAACACACAGGTTGCGAAGCCTGGGAAATTATAGTAAGCAGACTGGAGGCCAAGAACGATGAAAGGCCGCCATGAACTCAACTAAATATCAGCCTCAGGATAAATAGTCACGCACCTGACCACCTCTAATATAATCAAATAAGCCACTCGAGATACACCACAAGGACTGAAAGTGCTTCCATTCCCACACCCCCAACCTGCCACAACATACAGCTGCTAACAAGAACTGAGCAAACAATTAGAATAAGTGCAACCAACACTACCGCATCACACGCCATGGTCAGACATCAGTCCGGATACCCCCCACCACCACAAACAAAACGCATATTAACAGGATAGAGCATAACCAACCATATCACCCAGGTACAGCAGTCAAATACATTTGAGTATTACATCTAGACCTAAGTTAAGTTTTTTTTGTTTGTTTTGAATGTATATGCTATAACAGTACAATCATATTCTGTCACTGTAAATGCAAAATTATGGTAAGCAGATTTGTATTGAAAATCAATAAAAATATTTTTTTTTAAAAAGACTAAACATTGTCATTGAACCAGTAGGGTCCTCTAAAAAGCACTATGTGTCATTAGATTGTCAGTTATTATGCTCATGGATAGTAGTTGATTGTCGTATCTGAATGATGGCTGTGCTCAAATTCGAGGTTTTTTTGTAATATGACATATTGTTGGAATTGATTGATTCTACTATTGGAATTGCTTTAATGATAGACGTTGTATGTTTTTAGTTTTAGGATTTTCTTAGAATGAAATGTTTAAACAGTAAAATAATGTAGTAATTTTCCACAGATTATGTTAGAAAGAGTATGCAAAATATCTTGATATTTTTAATCATTAGCTAAAACAAATCAGTAAGTGGATTAATACACCATAACACCTCAGAAATTCCACTACTCACACCTTACTACACCACCTTATATGTCTGAACACACACATCACAGCGAACCACATCATCACAATACTTTATGCAGTACCCTCCCAGTGCAGATTACCAGCAGCACATCACACTATCCTATATATCTAATCCCACCAAGCTACAAAACGCCCTCTGATTCCACAAAATACTACATGTCCCTACCACCCTAAACCATGCATCCAGCACACCACATAATTCCCACTGTATAACAGCTGCAGAGACAGATCATTAACAACCAGGGATAGCTTTTCCTAGATTACACAGCAGACAAACCTCGACCTGAGACACCCTAATAGCATCAGCATACACAACACCAAACCACACTCTTGAAGCACAATGCCATCCATCAACATGTCATACCTACACATCCTCACCACACTGTCCCATATCAGACTGCCAGACAGCACACCCCGCAATGCACATTGCATCAGACCAAATCACACCTAGCCACTACATAGGAAACCAAGCCATGCACTAAAAGAACTTGAAAACATACTACTAAGCCACAGTTCTTGAGCATCATACCACAACAAACAACTCAGAAGTCCACTCTTAAATGGTACCTCCGCTGCCACATACAAGATGCCCACCGTACCATTAGCACCTGACATCTCTCCATCGTACCACACTACACACCACCCGATGCAACACATCTCTCCATCATATCACACTACACACCACCCAAAGCACCTAGCTTAACACATCACACCAGACTGCATCACACCACACAATGTCGTCCATCACAAAACACAGCACACTGTAAATAATGCAACCCATATACTGCACTACAATCAATTTGACACCATACAGTGGTATGACACCCCTCCCACCACAGATCGTACTACACCACAGTACCCAAAAAGGGATCACCACAGCAATCAGCCAAAAAAGAGGAAAGAGGGGGCTGGAATCCTTGGTACTGGGAGGCTTGAGATGGAAGTTGTTAGCTAAATCGTCTGTTAACACTCTTCCATCATGTAAATCAGGCTATTGTAGCAGTTTGCTTGCAAGAATTCCTAAATACTCCTCTACTCTTTACAATTGCCCCAGAATACTTTCTCACCTTCCATGACACTCGTCCATCTCACCATAAAGACGGAAGCTGGCTGGTCAACGTCAGGACTCCATATAAATTGGTGAAAACATTGTACAGAATATCAACTTCTTCTATAATATGCCCAATCGGCAATGGAACTGGAATACCCTAACAAAATTATCTTGTGGCAAAAACATTGTGCCCTAAATATAATTTTCAAAAAATCATCTAGCTGGAGGCAATAATAGAAAACTACACCCAATGAGATAATACTGTGTAAACAATAGTTAGAGTACAATATTTCTTACAAACAATAGTTTTGCTAACAGTATTCTAACCTGCAGTCACATTGCATAGAAGAGATCTTGCAATTTGAACTGGAACCAGTGGACATGTGCTAGACCTGCTATCCTTGGCATGGTTTTTACCCAACGTTTTGCATTCCAGCCTCCTGTTTTTGCTGGCTTTACGACTTTGCACACTTGACCACTGCTAACCAGTGCTAAAGTGCTTGTGCTCTCGCCTTCAAACATGGTAACATTGGCTTAAACCCAATTGGCACATTTAATTTACTTGTAAGCCCCTAGTAACGTGGTACTACATGTATCCAGGGCCTGTAAATTTAATTGCTGTTAGTGTGCCTGCTGCACCTATTGTGCCACTCACTTAAGTAGCTCTTAAAACAAATCTCAGGCCCGCCACTGCATGCTATGTGTGCAGTTTAACCTGCCATTTCGACCTGTCCTTAGGTCCTAAACAGTCCAGAGAGGAGGGTGCAGCGTATAAAAAATATGGACTATATACGTTTAACGTTTACATGCCCTGGAAGTGAAAAAAAGCTACATTTGTTTTTCACTACTGAAAGGCCTACCTCTTCCTTAGGATAACATTGGGTTAACCTAGTACACTCAATAAATGATAACCTTCAATTGGGTCAGGTTGAATTTCGAATTGTGTGTCCAAGAATTGTAATTTAAAGCCCTCTTTAATGTTAAAGTTGGATTTTAAGTCACAATTCTGGAAATGCCACTTTTAAAAAGTTGTCATTTTCTGGTCCCACCCATTTTGTGCCTTTATCCTGTTTACTGGGTCACATGACTATGTGTAGTTGGCAGGTGGTCTTTGTGCATTGCTCCTAGACAGGGAAACAACGGGCCAAATATGTTGCCAGGACGGGCCAACTCGGACTTGATGAGAGGGAGGAGCAGTCACCTACCACACTTGCACATCACAAAGGCTCTGTCTGAAAACACTCACAAACAGGTTTGTCTATTGTGACCCCAGACAATCTGGGGCCAGGACAGGGAGGCAGAAAACTCCAAGCACCTCTAGGACTGGACACCTACAGAACCTTCCCCTACTTCAAAGTGGGCAACAGGTATAAATATTGGACCTTCAGATCCAACTTTTGAGTAGACCTCTGGACCTGGGAAAGACTCAGAAGGGCTGCTGTACTGCATTGCATGAAATACTGTCACTTTGCTTCCCTGCTGCCTTGATACCTGCTTCCCTGCTGCCTGAGTGAAGGCCTGGACCTGCATCCTAAACACAAGACTGCCAGAGTGAATACAAGGGCCAGTTGGCTGGCCTCCTGATTGGAGCCTCAGGGATAGAACAGGCTCCAACAACCTTGACCCCAGCACCACAACTCTGCCAGCTGTGAGTCCTGTCCCCCCACGTGGTGCCACCCTAGACCTGGACCTTTGGAAATGGGCCTGAAGGTGCTCTGCTAGACCTTCTTTGGTCCCAGCAGAACCAACGCAGCATGACACATTGCAAGCCTCTGCATCAAAACCGCTGTGCGATGCTTCCCCTCGCAGGATATTGCATCACCACCACAGCTCCTTGGAACTGCCACTGCAAGACGCATCTCCATACACGGACCTTGAATTGCCACCAGCTGCCTCTGACTACTGCTACACAACACATCTCCATGCTTGGACCTCACAATGCCACTGCAGTTCCCTTGGAACTGCTGCTGCATGATGCATCACTACGGAAAGACTTTATATTGCCTCAGCTGCATGATGCATTCTCGACGCAGGACTTTGCATCGCCCCACAACCAGGATTTGAGGTACCTTTTTCAGTGGGCCTAACTTGGTTCTTGTGTCCGGTCTGCGATCCATCACTGCTGGCCTGAACTTGTGACTTTGTCATGGTCCAGGGCCACTGGATAACCATAGTTGGCAATGGTCCAGGGAGACTGGATAACCACAAATTGGCATTTTGTGCTTCTAGGCACCATTTTTACTTACAACTTTAAAATTACATATCTCCAGTTCTACTGGTTGGATTTTTGTAAGTTTAGGGGGTCATTCCGACCCTGGCGGTCCAAGACCAAGTCCAAGACCGCCAGGGCCGGGGACCACGGAAGCACCGCCAACAGGCTGGCGGTGCTTCCCAGCCCATTCTGACCACGGCAGTAAAGCCGCGGTCAGAAAAGGGAATCCGGCGGTTTCCCGCCGGATTTCCCCTGCATGGGCTGAATCTCCATGGCGGCGCTGCAAGCAGCGCCGCCATGGAGATTCCGACCCCCTTCCCGCCATCCTGTTTCTGGCGGTTTTTACCGCCAGGAACAGGATGGCGGGAACGGGTGTCGTGGGGCCCCTGGGGGCCCCTGCACTGCCAATGCCACTGGCATGGGCAGTGCAGGGGCCCCCTAACAGGGCCCCACCATGATTTTCACTGTCTGCTTAGCAGACAGTATAAATCGCGACGGGTGCAACTGCACCAGTCGTACCCCTGCAACTCCGCCGGCTCCATTCGGAGCCGGCTTCATTGTTGCAGGGTCTTTCCCGCTGGGCCGGCGGGCGCTCTTTTGGCGGTCGCCCGCCGGCCCAGCGGGGAAAGCCAGAATGGCCTCCGCGGTCTTCTGACTGCGGAGCGGCCATTTGGTGGTTCCCGCCAGGCGGGCGGCTCCCGCCGCCCGCCAGGGTCAGAATGACCCTCTTAGTGTACATTTATTGAATTTTAATCTATTTTTCTCAATTGGTGTAAGAGTTTTCCTGTGCTGTGTTCCCACTTAATTACTGTTTGAAGCACTGTTTAAATACTTTACACATAGCCTCTAAGTTAAGCCTGACTGGCTTGTGCCAAGCTAGCAGAACGGTAAGCACAGGTCAATTTGGAATTATGTTATGTTATGTTATGCTATGCTATGTTATGCTATTTTATGCAATGTTGTGTTATGCTATGTTATGCTGTGCAATGTTGTGTTATGCTATGTTATGTTGATTTGTATAGCACACTAATCACCCAAGAGGGTATCTAAATGCTTGAACACGGTGTGTAGATGTATAGTCCCAAGGTGCTTATATGAAGAGCCAAGTCTTCATCTTCTTGCAGAACTCAAAAAGTGAGGAGGAGGCTCTGATATGTTGAGGGAGATCGTTCCATGTCTTTGATGCGATGTAGGAGAATGAGCAACCTACAATTTTGCTAATGCAGGGGCATGTGTGCAAGTGAGAATGAGGCAGGGCATAGGTGTCTGGTGGGTTGGTGAAAGTGTATGTGGCCGTTCAAGTATTCTTGTTCTGTGTTGTGTAAGGCTGTGTACATGTGCGTGAGAAGTTTGAATTGGCTGTGCTTGTGAATGGGGAGCCAGAGAAGCTTGCTGAGGTGTGATGCGATGCGGTTGCTGCATGGGAGGTCATGAATGAGTATTGAACTTACATTCTGGATGGTCTGGAGTCTGTGTAGGAATTGTTTGGGGATTCTGGCATAGAGAGTTGTGCCATAGTCCAGCCTGTTGGTGATGAGGGCTTGTGTGACGGTCCATCTGGTGTTCAGAGGCAAACATTTGAAAATCTTTTACAGCATGCCTAGTATGTAGAAACAAGAATTGCATACTGTATTATCTTGAATTGTGATGTTGAGCTTGTCATCTAGGATGAACAGTAGATTTCTTGCATGGTCTGTGGGTGTGAGTGTTGGTCATAGCTCTGACAATCACCAAGCAGGATAACAGCTACTGTTTCTCCTTGGTCCAGGATGTTTTGAATGTCGACGGTGGCCGTGATGAGTGCTGTTTAGGTACTGTGGTTCTTTCTGAATCTTAATTGTTTGCTGTCTATAAGATGGTGAAGTTTGAGGTGGGTTGTGAGTTGCTTGATTGCTTGTTGTGGTGCTTACTAAACCCTAATTGTGGCGGTTTAGAAAATGGTGAAGTTTGAAGTGGGTTATGAGTTGCTTGTTTGCTCGTGTTTCACCCTGACAGAGATTATGTTTGCTGCTTGAGTAGGGTTTCACCCCCTCAATCAGTAACTTAATTTCCAACAACTTGGATGACTGTACCTAACAAGCTATCAAGCAGGCAGCTCCATTCGCCTGTTCTGTTTTGTCTTAACAAGGACTTTAGTCACAGATGAGGTATGAATAAACGCCCAGAGATCCACCCAGAGAAGGCTGAGAGCCAGTGCTTAATTTGTAAATAAAAATGTGCTGGTGCCCAAAGCCCTCCTCTTAAACATGCGTCTGCTGCAATTAAATACGGGAACACGGAATGCTGATGCAGCATAATCCTGAAGCCATCTCGGGCCTCTTCAATCCATATAAAACCACTCCCTGCCCCTTCAGCTCACTCTAGCAGCTTTCTACTTTCTCCCTTTGTGACGCTTTTTTATTGTTCCCTTCCTCCGTCTTTCCCATGTGTGTCTTTTACTCGCAGCAAATGCTTTAGGCAGAAGAATAAGCCCCGGCCATCAAAAATAAGTGCCGGTGCTCAGCACCGGTAACAACAAGCACCAATTAAGCACTGCTGAGAGCCCTGCATGACCTGGAGACAGGCCCCCTCAACCGGCTGAGCTGCACAGAGCCTTTTGCACTCCACATGATAACATGTCACTCTCAGATTGATTGCAGTGTTTTGTAGCAGTTTTGTGTTTCTACTGTGCCTATCTAGATTTAATACTGCTACTTAGGCAGAAATATTCTTTCCAAGAGAAAGGATACAATTGTTTTTTTACTTTCGATTTTAGTTGAAATTTTATTTAAACAGTATGTCATCCAGTGGTCAAACACTGATATTTAAACACGTTTTTAAAAGTTGTCCTAATTACGTCGAGCGTAAGCATACAGACTCTTGTATACTTTTGGTATACCTCTGTGGGCTTAAAGCCATTTCCTTTGTTCGAGTCAGTGCTATTTGTCCCTCCTTTTTGTCTTTGGGTGCAGGGACTAACTACTGTATAATTACGCTTTGTCGTGGTTATTTGTTCTATGGGAGACTTTTTTTTTATTGGTTTCCTGCTCATGTTCTGCGAAGCTTCCCTGCTCTCAGCTAATGTAACCATGTTGTTCATGCTTATATTTGACATGCTTTACTTAATATAGCATTCCTTAAGAGTGTTTGCTTTTTTCACCCAGCATATTACTTTTGTGTCCCCTCCCTCATAAGCTGAAGGCACAGTGTAAAACTTTTCACAAAACTGGTGCAGCGCTTCCTTTTTTAGCACGGCACCTGAAAGTCATTGGTAATGTGTTCAATTCACAATTGCTGGATGAAGTGCCTTATGTAGCCAAAAGAGGTCCCAAGGGACACCTAGGGACGATCTGTGCTACTGCACCCTTTCCCTGCTTCACGCACATTAAAATTGTAAATGTTCCAGGTTTTTTTCAGCCATTTGCCTTCATGACTGTTTGCTTTTTCATAGGATTACAAATGCTGGCTCAAATTTTACTTGCATTGTATATTTTGTTTAAATATGCAATTCACACATTTGGAAACAGTTTTATTATTCGTTTCAGAATGTTTTCTTTTCGCTGGGATTTTGATTCTGTGCTTCTATTGATGGCATTGCCAGTCAGTCGGTGCTCACGTTGTTACAATTCTGACACAATAATCATCTTCTGTGCGTGTTTTTCTCTGATTTGCTTTATTTGATAATTGATGTATTAACGCTCTGCACTACCTTACAAGAGAGTCAAAACTTCCACTAGATAGATTTCCGATCTCTCGTTAAAATATAACATTAATCACAGTTATTTTGACATTTTTATTGTTGCCTGAAAGTAGCAGGTGGCAAGAAACAGCAACAGCAGGTGCTTTTCAAAATATAATGCACATGCAAAAACTTCACCCCTCCCAAAGTTAACACCCAGCGCTGTGGCACCAGTCGCACTGCGGTTCTTTGAAGCAGGCATATTAACCCTCTGCGCTATCTTATGATAGAGTAAAAACTTACATTAGGCAGATTTCCAATCTTTCTCCAGAAAGAAAATTAATGACAGAGTTATTTTGACATTTTTATTGTTGCCTGAAAATAGCTGGTGGCAAGAAACTCCAACAGCAGGTGCTTTTAAAATCATAATACACTTGCAAAAACGGTGCCCCTACCCGAAGTCAACACCCATTGCAGTCGCACCAGTCACACAGCTGTTCTTTTCAGCAGGCATATTTACCCTATGCCCTACCTTACGATAAAGTCAAAACTTCCATTAGACAGATTTCTGATCTCTCTCCAGAAAGAACATTAAATCACGGAGTTATGTTGACATTTTTATTGTTGCCTGAAAATAGCTGGTGGCAAGAAATTCCAACAGTCGGTGCTTTTCAAATTATAATACAGTTGCAAAAACTGCGCCCTCTCCAGAAGTCAACACCCATTGCGCTGGTACCGGTCCCACCGCCTTTCTTTGCAGCAGGCATATGTACCCTCTGCACTACCTTAAGATGAAGTCAATACTTCTACTACAACAGCAGGTGCTTTTAAAATTATAATTCACTTGCAAAAACTAAGACCCCCACCCAAAGACAACACCCAGTGTGGTGGCACCGGTCGCACTGCTGTTCTTTGCAGCAGGCATATTAACCCTCTGTGCTGCCTTACGATACAGTCAAAATGTACACTAGGCAGATTTTTTATCTCTCTCCAGATAAAACATTAGTCATGGAGGTGTGCTGACATTTTTATTGTTGTCTGAAAATAGCTGCTGGCAAGAAACGCCAACAGTACATGCTTTTAATATTATAATACACTTATAAAAACTGTGCCCTCACCTGAAGTCAACACCAGGACCGATCCCACTGCCTTTCTTTGCAGCATGCATATTAACCCTCTGTGCTACCTTAGGTTAGAGTCACATAACTTACACTAGGCCGATTTCCAATCTCTTTCCAGATAGAACATTAGTCACAAAGTTGAAATTTTTATTGTTACCTGAAAATACCCGGTGGCAAGAAACGGCAACAGCAGGTGCTTTTAATAATATAATGCACCTACAAAAACTGGGCCCCCACCCAAATTCAACACCCAGTGCTATGGCACTGGTCGCACGGCCGTTCTTTGAAGCAGGCATATTAACCCTCTGCCCTATCTTAGGATAGAGTCAAAACTTCCACTAGACAGATTTCCGATCTCTCTCCAGAAAAAACATTAATCACTGAGTTATGCTGACATTTTTATTGTAACCTGTAAATAGCTAGTGGCAAGAAACGCCAACAGCAGGTGCTTTTAAAATCATAATACATTTGCAAAAACTGCACCCCCACCCAAAGTCAACACCTGGTGTGGTGGTATCTGTTGCACCGCCCTAGAGCCTACACTGTTTACAGCCTACTTAGTGACAGAAATGTAGTAGTTTCTCGTGCAGCTTCATTTCATAAATTTTTACATGGAGTTTTCAGCTCACTAAGCTATCTATTTTTTCAAAACTCATGCTGCTGTGCTTATAACTTCCTGCTTGTGTTGTATGTGTGTTTTAGTCTGAATTGCTTTTTAAACACTTGCTGTTTTTAGTTTATTTTTTGCGTTTTGCAAATAAACTCTTCTGGTTATGATTTTTAGGATTTAATAGTTTCAGGAACAGTGCGTTTTACAAAGTAAAGCACTTGTTTGTTAAATTCCAATGAAAAGTAATCACGCTTTTTTCTGTGTCGGAGTCACTGTAACATAGCATCTTATGTGGCCAAAAGAGGTCCCAAGGGACACCTAGAGACAGCCTGTGGTACTGCACCCTTTCCCTGCTTCGTGCACATTAGAAATGTAAATGTGCCAGGTTTTTTTCAGCTAGCATATTATAAGTGCAAAAGAGTTAATGTAACCATGTTGCTCCTGCTTGCATTTCACATGCTTTACTTAATCTTGCATTCGGTATGAGTGTTTGTTTTTTCCACAATGTTGATACTTACTTTCTTTTCTCAGCCAGTTCATTACTCTTGTCTACCCTCCCTCATAACCTATTTCCCATTTTCTGGTTCTCCATCGCCACAAGGTTATACGTATGGCAATTGCATTTTGCACATATCACCACTCCACTGCATACAAAAAAGACAAAAGTAAAAAATTCCATTTTCAACAACAAGCGCTCTAACTTTCATGAATGCAAGGCAAATGCTTTATTTTTGGGCTGGCACAGCGGAGCAGCGAGATAATGCCTCAGTAAGTTACTGGTAATTGCATTGCTCTGAATTCTTACTCTCGCTTTCATTACTTACTTAGTTAAGGTAGTTCTGCCTCACTAGACAACCAGTCATATTCAAGCCACTGAAAATAAGAAGCCCTGCAACACTCTTCGGGGCAGATTTATGAAAAGTAGCGCTGCACCTAGTGCATCGCCACTTTTCTTGCACCCATTGGCGCCCCCCTAACAACACCATGTGAGCGCCGTATTTAATCTGCGGCGCACCATGGCGGTAGGTAGGGAACTAGCAACATATTTTTTTACGCTAGTTCAGCGCTTTGCTGGATTAGCATAAAAAATGTTTACGCTAATCCTGCGAAGCACCCAGAGGCCCATTTAAAACGATGGGAGCCTCCTTTTAACACCTGCTCTGAGCAGGCATTTAAAACGCCGATAAAAATGAAGCAAAGAAATCTCTTGGAATTCCTTGCACCATTTTTTCGTCGCCCCTTGCATACATTATGCCTGGTGCATGCATAATATGGCACAAGGGGTTACAATGTGGCACAATGCAAGCATTGGTGAAAGGGGAAACATTTAACAAAAAAAGTGGAAACCACTTACCTTGAGCCGCCTGTCGCCGTCTCATTCCGCCTCGCTCCTCTTGTGGTGTCCATGCATTTGCTGGGACACCAGCACAGGCTCCCCAGT
The DNA here is from genome assembly GCF_031143425.1 of Pleurodeles waltl. Classification (NCBI taxonomy): domain Eukaryota; kingdom Metazoa; phylum Chordata; class Amphibia; order Caudata; family Salamandridae; genus Pleurodeles; species Pleurodeles waltl. The sequence continues at coordinate 335,457,227 of NC_090443.1, forward strand.
AATCCTGGCACTGCTTACATGCTAAACGTAGCATGTAAGCAGCATCAGGATTGGCCTGAGCGGCACGCCAAACACACTTGCGCACTTAGTGCACCCTCCCACCTACCACCGCCACGTGGCCCAGCCCCGCCCTCCCTGCACATGCTGGCTGAGCCAGCAGATGAAAAATTAAACATAAAATGATAGCAAGCTATTGTTTATTTTTCATCTGCTGGCTTATCCAGGGGGGTGACTTCCCTCCGCCACTGCGTAGGAGCCACACCTGGATAAAGCTCACAAGGGCAGAGAGAAAAGACTCAAGAAAACTAAAGGCAATTCTAGGATGTCGCCCCTGCAATCTTCTGCAACTAGTAAGGAGGTGTCTTTTACTACTTATGGAAAGTACATTGAGGGAAGAAATGCCAGAAATCCTTTGATATTTTGGGAATGGAAAGAAACAGATCAGTTTTCTCTAACCCCGATTACTACAAAAGCTCTACACACTTGAAGAGTCAAATGAAATATATTCTCACAATATAAAAAAATGCTGTTTTAGCAACCCTAAATGGCAGAACATAATCAAATTAAGAAGTTTGTGCTCCATCAGATAGTACTGACAGAAATGTGGAGAATGCTTTAAAAAGGGCTTTTTTCTGCTCAAGACTTTTCTTCAAGATCCGCCACTTACGCTGACTATGCAGCTCAGTTGTCTTGACTTCGATGGTTTGGATACATTCATTTGGCAATAGAGCAGCAACCAAAGTATTTGGCAGTCATTTTTTTCTGATGCCCTGGAATGGCCTCTGTGGGTGCTCGAGCTGTAATGGCAGCATTAAGGATGCATGAATGGAGAGCAAAGACTTTTGAGAAAACTGCATTGTTAAAGATACAAGAAGCTGTGGAGAAAATGTTGATGAAATGTTCACAAAGGCATTTAAAGATCAGAAACATGACCTGCCTTATAAGGGTAAATCTTTCTCATCAGAAATCCTAGGGCCATTCTTCTCGTTCTTCTCCAAAAAGGGATTATAATGTGTCTTCTTTTAGTAACAAGCATGTACAATGCAATACGTCTTGCATTTTGTTGAGATAGAGCTATTGGCTTTGTAAATTTATAACAAGACTTTTCTTGCCATATAAATTTGTCAACTCTGCCTCATAATTTCGTCTTTTTCTGCTGTATAATTCCAGTGGACTTACATATACCTAAAGAACTTCCATTTACCTTCTTCCTCTATCTGCAGCAAAAATGAAAGTGTTGGTATTCAACATCCTAATTCTAATCCACCATGCTAGTTCCAATAGAATACCACTTTCTCCTCTCCACCATCAGAGTTGCTGGCTGGCTAACAGGATTCCCCCCAAAAAGACACAAGACAGCCACAGAGGAGAAATAAACTAGAAGGGTCATCCAAACATATCAAGAGTGTTCAAACAGTCTCAGCGTTATAAGAATGTTAAGTTGGCCTGAATCATGATCATAATTGTAAAAAGGATATATTATTAAAACATATACAATTATCATAAACTTTTTTCAGAAATAACATTTTGACATTAGTCTGTAGTGCTCAAAACACCACAACAAAAATATCATTTATAAAAAACACGGTCATGTAATCATATTGTTAACCACTAAAGGGCATAAGCCCATAAAAAACACAGGTGAAAGTAATACAGTATAACCATATATCTAGTCCCTAGAGAACATAAGCCATTACACATATTCAAAGCTAGCAGATCTATTGCAATGATATTACAAGCAAGGCCCCTAAAACATAACTTTTCTCAACTGTAGTGTTCCAGCCATGAGAAAGCTTAAAAAGATAACAATTGTTATTTTGGAGTCCCCACTAACCTAGTATGGGGGCCCATAGTTGATGCAGACAGAAGAGCATTGTCCTAGGACCAGCACAGGCTGTGTTATGAGCAAACATGTTTTGTCAAAGTAATGCTCTGCAAAGCATTATGGGGCATGTTATCACATGCCACAAATATTTTAGTATGTTGATATGACTGTAATTCTTAGAACAGCCCCTATAGAACAACACAAATAAAATAGAATTTGTAAGAAACATGGTCATGTAACTACATAGAAATCCGTATCAAGCATAACAAAACCAAAAAAAAAATATTAAATAACTTAGTTTAAACATACATTTAGCCTCTACACAACATAATACATTACATATTTCCAGGAGTAACAATTCCAATGATATTACAAATAAGGGCCTTAAACCACAAACTAATAACAACTGTACAACAAAAGTTCCAGTCATGACAGCACTTTAAAAAGACATTGAATAGTGTAGGGGGGTATTATTTTGAGGTCACCACTAACCTAGTGTGGGTACACAGAGATTATGGAGACTGAAAGAGCAAATTGTGCTGAACGTTTTGGTGGTGGTCCCATAGCCCAGGATCACCCCTGGGGTGGCATAGGAATCTGATGCATTCCCAGCTTTGTAAATCTGTGAATTAATCAGATTCCATGGGTGTTGCGTGGGAACACCCCGTGGAATGTCCCTTTCATGCTGAGTAATGTGTGAGAGGGGACATATTTACAAGGCCTAAAGGTGGCTAAAGGTGGCTTTCAGTGGCCTAGCAAATATGGGCTGGCACACTGTGCCACCAGAACGTCAAATAAAGTGACGCTCCGGTGGCACTAGGGGCTTTTCAATTTACCCCTCAGTCTCTTTTAGTAAAGTGTGTAGTTTAAGACAGTTGGATCTCTCTCCTGCTTATTTGTTTCAGGTCATGTCATTCCTGCAAAATGGAGCTTTTCTGGGCATAAGAATTTCCACTTTAAGGATCGAATGAGCTTCTTTCAGAATTTTCAGGGAATCATGGGGTAATCTTCTTGATTTCAAGGGTCTTATTACATTTTGTTGAGTTTTTGAGGCAGAGTGATCCTTCGCCCTTTTCCTTCTTTTGTCCCAATATTTAATTCCCCCTGCTATGAGGAACAAGAGGTCACCACTCCAGAGCTTTTCACGTCTCCCCAGGCGGGAGGATACAAATCCCTTGATATTAAGAGATAACTCTTCATTTCTCTTGAGAAGGTAGCTTCTTAGGGTATCTGAATCCTTATTTGGAAATTTTGGCCCTGCAAGGAAGGGATACAAGTCAACAGAGTGTGCGAAGGGGAGATCTACCATTGAAAAATCAACTTATATTGCTTAAATTATGGGGGTGCTCTATGTCAGAGATATGTAGTGCGACCACCTAGGTTCACCACCCACTATAGACTTGCACAGGAAATAGGGCTGAACAATGTTTTTGGTTCATGAGTATTGGCTTATATAAAGCAACAGAGGAATTTCTTCATGATAGCTTTGTGAATTCTTGAAATTTCAGTTCTTTAAAGCATACATGGCTGAGTTGCCCTAGTGTATGTTAGTTTTCTACATCTCAACTAAATAAGTAAGGAAATTAAGGGGCCCCTCTTCCCTTCCTCCCAGTAATCTAAGCCAACTAATCAGAATTATATAGAGTGTTTTTGAACAAACAGTGAAGGAAGACGTGGCTTCTTATTTTCATTGGGTTGGATATGATTGGTTGTGTGGTGAGGTAGGACTACCTCAACTAAGTACAGAAAGTGAGAGGGGTGATGAGATAATGTGATATGAAGGGCACAAGGCGAGGGTACATGCGGGTAGACCGCGTCTACCCACTCTTTTAACAGGGTGGACACCTTCTTCCTTGCCATGAGGTTGGGCCCCACAGAAATAAGCTAAACTTGTCCCGATGTAATTTTCAAACACCGCACACATTTAGCAGTGCCATGCATGTTGTCAGTTTTCATTTCAAGCATGAATGTGCATGGAGTTAGGGGAATTATCAGATTCCAGTTGGACCCATAACAAAGGCAGAAGGTAAGGGTGCATCAGGCCTCTTTTTTTCTGGAGTATCCTGGGTGGAACCTGGTTGAAAGCTATTGGAAGCCTGACACCTAAATGCAATGGAGTGGAAACAAAGGCACACAGCTTATCACTTCCAGGTACTTAAGAGAGGCATGCTTTTGACTTTGTTTAGTTCCTGTATACAAGAGGTATGCATATACTGTAACAACTTAATATTTGAGATGAGAATGGAGCACACACGAATGAAGTTAATAAATTCTCAATTCTATTCATGGATCCTTAAGTTTAGAAAGTTTGCGCACTTTGGAGATTTTAAGCAAAAAACATAATTTAAAACAGATGTGGCACCAATGTAACAAGTAGTAATTACAAAAAGTATACTATTCCATTGGCAAATTTAATATACATAATAACAAAATTCCACGAAATAACATACAAAAGATTCTGACAAAACTACTACTATACACAACTGGTGTTGCACATACAAGCTTGACAGTGTTTTTTTCAAACATTGCATCTTTGAATCAATGGTGAAACATATTCATCTTTTTCCTTTCCATCAAATGAAAGAATTGATCTTGAAGTTCAACCAAATTCAGCCGACACGTGTTTCGTCCTGTGAAGGACTTTATCAAGGCTTATTCTTTTTAAGTTTATTAAGTTCCATTCAGATAGGACTTTCCAAGTTTCTAGCGTAACCACGGCAAGTCTGTACTTATTGGTCCTCAGTGAAGTAAAAAGTTATGTACTTATTAGGTGTTTGCGGTCACAAAAGCAACCTATACTGTCAGGAATTGGTCAGAGGTAAAAAATGTATGGTATCTTTATGTTCTGTCCGTAGTCACTGCATCGAGTAACCAGCCCTGGTGTACCGGCATCAAAAATATACTGTAACAATGTCAGATGTGTTGGTCTGTCTAAGTATTTAGAGAAATCACAATTTAAATACCACTATTTTGATTAATTTATTTTGTAGAGCTATAGCTCTACTCACTCCAGTGCAGGGTGTTAGAGCACTACACATCACACATACACATTATACATTGACAATAAATCACATGTGTAAATCTATGTGTAGGATCTGTTATGTAAGACAGTGGGGGTTACAAGGTGTAGGAGTCACATGTCCTTCAAATCTCACTGTGCTGTATTAGAAGGATCACAATTTTGAACTGCAAGTAACAAAAGGATCTTTTGTTAAAAGTAGTAACCCACTTACCCATTTACATTAAATAAAAATAGTCATCTGCGTGTTACATACTGTGCTTGGCAGGAAATATATTAACTTTCTATGTTACTTTGATTCAAAAGTGGGACTACAAAAAACACAGCAATTACCTTAACCTCCAGAGTTATCTTACTATTATTATTATTGTTCCCTGAGATTTAGATGGCACACAAAGATCTCTGCAGCAGGTGCCTAAACCCCATAAGATATTTTATGTTTGCTAAACATATGTGTGAGATATTAAGATCTGATGTAATTTCTTGTGATGTCATTTCTTGTGAAGTCATGGATTGTGATGCCACTTCCTGTGATTAGACGTGCAGTGTCATGCGCTGTGATGTCACGCAAGGTGATGACACGAATCATGATGTCACTTGCATACTGCCTAACTTTGCTAGTCCTCCCACTTCTTTTTTTCGGACCTGTGCCCTGGTGATACGTACAAGATCACATTCAGTACAGTAAAAAGTCTTGCCTCTGGTCTCTATTTCCTTCACAGTGCTCCTCTGTAATCTAATCAGAGCCCATCTAAACGTAAGACTGAGCAAAGGGAGGAGACTCACACTGGCTCGTGAAAGTCACTTGAAAGGAACTTTGTGGCTGCTACTGAAATGAGGCGGGTCGGGGCTCCTGTGCTGTGGGGAGGGGAGGCAGTAATGCTCGCTGACATGGCCAAAACTGTGTGTGGTTCCCAGAACATGGTACCCAAACTCATTGTTTACTCAAGTTACAATTAGGCGTGTCTACAGGATGATGTGTCTACAAAACGTGAGTGACTGTTTATCCCCTTGCATGAACGCATGTGTGTATATAGCACCTGAAGCCCGGTATGGCCGCATCGAACCTCTGTTTATGTCCACCACGTTAAGTGTACTTTTGAAATTACTAGAAACCACATTCCTCATCCACCGAGTCAGACTGGGACAGATAATAAGGCGATAATAAGTGATGAATCACGTAGCTAAAAAAGTGGCCCAAGTTTGCAAACCTGAGCAGTTTTAAACTTGCAAAGACGCGCTGTAACGGTATTTTGCAAGGGATGAGAGACTGCCAGGGGGGACTCCTCCGCAATGGCGGAGAAGCGTCGCCCCACCGGCTCAGAGCCAGCAGCAGAAAATTAAAATAACATTTGAACATCGTTTTATTTTTCTGCTGCTGGCTCAGCCAGCAGGGAAGGGCGGGGCTGGGCCTCGGGAAGTGGGAGGGGGATGAGTCTGCATGTGTGTTTGGACGGCCTAAGACACTGCAGAATGCATGCATTTGTGCTTGCTGCAAGCAATTTATATGGTAATAGAGAAATCAAAAGTAAAATCTGGCCCAACGGATCACAAAGAGGCCCACAAGCCTGTAAAAAAACTGCCCATACACTAATCTGTCAGTCCATCCATTCAGCAACTGGCAGGTTGCCCTATAGGCCAGTCCAAACCTGCTCCTCAAGGTACTCGATATCTAGAAAATATACAGAATGCATGTATAGAATGTATAGCATGTGCTAAAATGATGCACATGCTATAAATTATTAAACTTGCTGCAACCCGTCTGCTGTGATTACCGATTTATCACCATGAGTTCTTGCAAGTACCAGACACTGAGATATATAAACAAAAGCCATTTACCTTAAAATCAGGGCCATGAGATTGTGCTGCATGGCAAGTTTCAAATAATGATTGATTTGCCGCTTTTGCCACATAATCTATCATCTGTTGCATGATCTGCAGATTTTAGCAAAAAAAAAATATATTCTAGTTCTAATAATTCAAAAGTTACTGAAAACACAGTGGAAGGCCTTATCCAAAGATTGACTGATCACCTTTCTCTTGCTTATCACAATATTAGGGTGTTAAACCGGTACTAAAGAGAAGCAGTCAATGCCCAAGCAATGTCAACAATTGTAAAAATGACCAAATAATGAAGTAATACTGTGACAAACTTGCCATGTTATATCTGTGGCATCATTTGCCTTTTCTTGACCCATAAATTACTCAACCTGTTGCATAATTTGACCTTCTTCTGCCTCATAATTCCAGTAGACCTGCTTAAAATGAACAAAAATATTTTGTGCTGGGTCGATGTGTTTGACATCCACACCCAGGAAGAATTATGCTACAAAGGCGATTTGGGGGCTCAGCGTGGTACGAAGCGCAATACAAATCCTGCAATACATCCACGCATGATCGCAGTCAAGGCGCGATTTAGAAATACAAGGCTGTAAAAAATAACAGCTCAAGCTGTAAACCTGAGAACAGTGAAGTGCTCAAAAGCAGACATTGGTGGGAAAAGAGCATGATCAGATCAGTGCATCCCTTCCGGAGTAGCCCTGCTGCTCAAATAGATTACCAGCATGGTAGCAGGCAGTTCAATCCCGCAACCTGCTGTTTCCAGAGGCACAAGCACATTTAAAGTAGCACAAAACATATTGCCAATTAAGGAATCAGCTTTTAACTTCTGTTGCAGTCTATCGAGGCGCCTTTTTCCATGCTCTTTTAAAGAAGAGCTATCTGTGCAAACGTCCTTTCTTTACGGTCCCTTTGGGATGAGGATTGCTGGGTGAAAGAATTTGAATCAGTTTTATTAAGAGAAAAAAATACTAGAATCAGTTTGATGTTTTAATGTCTATGTTTAGCAGTCCTTTGAGAACAGCAGCCTCGGCAGCCTCAAATGTGAATGAATTGTCCTGGGTTCCTTAAACTGAGAAATGGCGATATAAGAACGAATGTTGCAGGCCATAGACTGTGAATGGTGCTACAGAAAGTGCCTGCTCTCAAACATGCCATTGAACTAGTTTTGTTTGGTTCTCTTTCAAGGGTCCTCCTCAGGCTGGTCTCCAGATTCAGCCTGGCTTGAGCCTACCAAATAGCACAGCTGTCTGGTTGCAAAAGACTTATTGTGGGCTTACACAGAGCTTATAGGGGTTTGCTGCCTGCCCATTCCTTACATTTGTTTGGCTTTACTGTCAATCTAACTCGCTTGTTCTTTATTCATTGAGTTTTGGTGTCCTGCCTGGTCCATCTTGTGTTTATCCCTCCCGTGGAGCATAGTCTCTTTACTATTTCTCTGACTGGCTGGCTTCTATCCTTCAGCTGCTCACTTTAAGAGAACTACTTTTTTCTTGGTTTAGTGCTGCATGAATGCATGCATTTTCTAGCTCTCTACCTCTTGGGCTTTGGCCCATCTTAAATCTGCCCTACACTGATGTCTAACTCTTGTTCTGCAAGATCTGTCTCATGTACTTCTTCCCCTTGCTAAACTTCCCTGCTTTCTGCATATTTCCCTCCAATTATTCTCCGCTCACCCTCCATATTGTTTTTCACTCGTGAGCTTCTTTTTCTCTCGCTCCACCCATTCCATGTTGATTCCCAGTTACCTGCTCCACATTGTTTCCCACCCACCCCCACCCAACCACATCGCTTCATCCCAACCTTCACTGAGTGATCCTTTTTTAAAATAAAAAAATTATATTGTTTTGGGTGCGGGGCCTGCAGCAACTTTCTGCTGGCCTCTCCTCTTTAATTTGGTGCTTTTGTACTATTTGTTTCATTTTTTAAATAAAACAAATGGAAGTCATTTCGTAGGAGAGTATATGTGTGATTACACATTTCACCCGCCCACAAAATGACATGTTATGCCTCATCTTCAAGTATCTTTTTTTTCGTTTTTTTTAGTTTAGGCTATGCTGCACAGCACCCTGCTGATGCTGTATGGCCTTGCCAGAAGGCACTGGCAAAGCCAATAGTCCTAAAAATAAGACCTATTGACTGTATTGATGCTTGATTGTTAAGTGATGCTTTTCAATACAGGGAACAATATGAGTGTCTTCAAACAGGAGCAGCCACACACAAGCACAATGAGGTCTGAGATCTCTGCACCTGGCTATCATCAGCCCTCCCGACGCAGTAGTTAGATACATGGATAAAGGACAGACCTGGTCTAGAAACGTCCTTGTTTTCAACAGCAAAAACTACAGTTCCACCTTCACCTCCACCATCTGTGAAATGGCTGTGCTGAGGAAAAAGTAATCATCACCCCTAATAAAAAAATCTTTCTGGAATGTCTAAAAAGAGTCTTTCCTCCAAGCTCCTCATCTCAATCTCTGGGTTTCCAACCTCCAGCCACAAGAATGCAGTCAATGCACTTCTGTTATGTGGAGAAGCTGTCTTTACCCTCGTTTTGTGCCATGCTAAACCAGGGACATCCAAAGGTATCCCATTTTGCTCTTCCAATTGATAATGTGAGTCTGATTTTAAGGACGAACATCAGAAGACATTTGATCCAGCATTTGTAGCATCTCCTTTTTGGCGTTTTCATTATTTGCCCTGTATATTTGCTCATGTCACTATGATCCTGAGGTTATTGCTTCCTTCAAGCACAGCTTAAAATTCTTGATATTTCCCTATGTATGTGCCCTGCCATTACTTTGTACATTCAACCCCTGAGCAAGTTAGCTGTCCTTGCTGAACAGGTAGTCTAGCAATAAATTAGCACCGACTAGACTGTTCTCATAGTCTTGTGCCTACCAAAGTGACTTATATAGCACTATTTCACATGCAAATAATGTTGCTTCTTTCTACAGTTTTCTATCCTCAGATTATATTGTCTGAAAAAAGTATCTCCTGTAATCCCAAAGCCTTGCACAAAAAACTCCCCATTCCCTTTCTTTTGAAAGATCCAACATTTGCTTTCTGTCCTCTGCATGCCTTCTCTCTGCACACAGCCTACTTTAATTCATATGCATGTTTACCCTAATCATTAATAATTATTATGCTGCTGGGAATTGCCCTCATTTCATTCAAGAAATTCAAAAAAATCACCTCCTCTTCTTTGAAAGGCATACCTGTAGCCTAACAATATCTAATTGTCTGTATTTCATCTATTAATCCTGCTATCCATCCGGATGAACTAACATACCCTCTTCCACGACCCACTGGTCGCACTTAACTCCCATGAATTTAATCTCCCACAAAGATACTGGAGTACATGCAAGGGATAGTTTCTTGACAGCAGCAGATCAATCACAATAACTACTGGATTAATAACTAATGCTGGCGCAGCATGCTGCCAGATGTAAAGCATGTCAGTGTCTCATCAGGGCTAGTAAATGCTGTGGAAATGCAATTACAGTGCAAGGGAGTCCACCCCATGCAGTTCGCTATGCAAATTCGATTTTTTTCAGAGAGTGAAAGCTATTTTAGGAATACCTCCCAGAAGTGGTTTCTTCAGGTTCGTTGGACCTTTTCATCTGGCTCACTCTCTCTTGTAACCTACCGGCCACCCTCACACTCGCAGAGTTGAAACGCACCTTCAAAGCGCTCGTTCTCTATTCAGAGAACAGTGCTAGTTAAACGTTTCTGATAGTCACGTCACTTCCGGGGCATCAAGTCTCGCTGACCTGTGCGAGGGTAAAGCCTGAACTGGAGAATTTGTAGCAGCCAGTAAGCCAGCCCCAGGTCTTGATAACCCACCGCCAGCCTGGACTGGGACAGAGAGATTGGATTGAAAGGCTGCCATGTCGAGTAGACACTCACTAGGAAGGCCAAGAACTACAGGCCTAGGTCCTGCCTCAAGAAACTCAAAGAGGCCAGCTCTTCGGTCAATGCTGTACTTAAGCAAAACACAAAGTAATGTAGGATTAAGAAGGTAATCATACAGTAGGCAAGATTGAAGTCGTAGATTTTGACTATGGATAACTTGGGATTTTATCAATCATGTAAAATGTTGCACATCTTTGCTATCCATAGCATTGGGGAGGTGTGCACATGCAGAAATACACACATTCTTCATACTTTAGCTCACAGTGTGTCTCGTTGCTGCAAAAAATAACAAGCATTTTCAATACAACGGGTCTCGCATTCCCTCGAGTTTGAGCTATTAGGGTTGTAAACTCCTAACGGACTTTTCTTGCCACACAAATTGAATTAAAAAAACAAGTGCGATTGGGCTATGTAAAACGCAGCGCGATCGCGCTGAAAATGAAAACAAAAAACCGAGAGCGAGCGCGCTGCGTGGAAAAGAAAAAGATAAAGTAGTAAAGAACCAGGCTGAAAACATGGAGCCTCATAAGTTTTCCGTAGTAGGCCGGTGCGCTCGAGGAGGGCTAACCACCGGAAAAGAATGACGTATGCATGCCTTTCACTAATGAAAGCAAGTGGATTTTAAAAGGCAAGACCACGAACCAATGAAAGTGACAGGCATGACAAGAGGTGGAGTAAAGCCCAAAGAGATATTACAATAGGGACGGAGAGTTTGTGCGCTTGACCCTAAAAAAGTGCATGTGCACAGATCGCAGAACCAGTAGCGACTGATATGGGGCACAGACCTTTAAAAATTATTAGAAGGGGTGAGAGGATTACATTTCGGGGTCTCGTTTAGAGGAGGGTGTTAAATACCAGTACCCCTAAACACTAATTATATTACCACAACCAGGAGTGACATTTCCACATCACTCAGAACACATAGAAGAGGAACATGATTATTGCACACTCACTAACTACTGCTGCGAGGTAAATAAGGACATCAGATGGTCGGGCCAGTGGTGCATGCTGGGAAGTGACAGGCGAAACCTCTTTCGGACTGTATGAAGCTTCGCTGAGAAAGTACCTCAACAGAACATGATAGATCTGCATTAGAGGGAAGGGGCCCACCCAGTGGAGGCCCAGGACAGCCGAGAAGGAATTTGGTTTAGTAAATGACACTAAAAAAGGAGTCAAATCTGTTGCTGAGTTTTCTGCCCCAAAGAAGAAAGACTGCACGGAACAAAAACACGAAAGGGTGCTGTGATTGTTAACACAGCTGTCAGTTGACTCGCTATCTAATGGGGTGGCTGTGACAGTCGTGGCCTCTTGGTCCACAGGCCTGGGCATGCTGAGGCTAGTAGGTTTAGTTTTTCTCATTAGATGTATTTGCCTACAGTGCACGCCCCACAATGCTCGTTTCTGTTGGATGAAAACCCTTGACAGAGAACCTTAATTCTCCACAGGACACATCTCCCCACGAACACCCTGCATCCAGTGCTTAATTTGAGCCGGTGGTTGCCGGTGGGGCCCACCAGAACTCGTTTTTGGGGACAGGGACTTATGTCCCTCATCACATTTGACACAGGAGAGAAGACGATGCACAGGCGGGAAAAAGGAGGAAGACAAACACGGAAACAAGTGCTACCAAAGGAGAAAGCAGGGCCTGGAAGAAGGAGATAAAGGGGTAGCAGTGTCTGGTAGTGGATTAAAAAGGCCCGAGGGAATTCAACGCTACACAAGCTGCCTGCTTCGCTGTGAATGGCCCTGAATCGCAGCTCATGGCTTCTCTTTTTCAGCGTTTTTTGGCCGTCTGGCTGACTTCGCCCATGACAAACATCTATACATGCAAAAGTACACTCAAGACCGGCCGAAAGTCACTCTGAAGATGTGTTGCAAGTAAAGAGCGATGGTGTAGCAATTCTTGGCTGACTTCCTTCCTTGTGGTGGCGTAACACAAAATTACTTTACGCCCCTCGCTTCAAAATGTGGTGAGTGGCCCGGAGGTTCCTCCCACCTGTGGTGCAACTACCCAGCTGCCAAGACTGAGGACTCAGCACGACCCCCTCGCAGATAGATAACATCCTTGGGTCAAAACTGAGGGCCTCCCAGAATGGTGACAGCAAAGGCACCAGTTCTCCCCGCCTCTTTGCTATTGCACCAGGAAATGTCAAATGAAGTCCAAAGATGGACGCTTTACACAGGAGTAAACATCTATCGAATTAAGCTACTATCTTGTAGCATTGTTTTTCCGTCGGAAATGTTGACATATAATAAAACGTGTATAAAAGTTTGTTCAATTACTGACTGATCTTTGTTGAAAAAAATAATTTTGACTTTATTGGTTTATCCTTGATTTTCCCCACCTATTTGAAAATACCAGACTGCTTGGATGATTCCCTTCGTGAAGGATCGAACTTCGGTAGTAGCTAACAGATCTCCAAATTTTGCATTTTAAACATATTGGTCAAACCCAATACGAGGGAAAGTTCCGGAACGTGTCCAGAACCACGCCTGCATTATTCACGCAAACAAAACAACACTTGCCTTAACCACGTATGTGCTGAACAACTCACATGCGTGGTTAAGGCAGAGAAAAAGGAAGATCCATCGGGAGAGGACGTGGTCAGGTAAGTGGGGCTGGGGTAGTTTTTAGGGGTGGGGGGAGAAGGGGTTTGTTATTTAGGTTATTATTATTTTTTTTACTATGGTTTTTAGGGCTGGGTGATTTTGTTTTTAGGGGTGGGGTGGGGGTCGAGGTAATTTTGTATTGGGGTTGTGGTCATTTTGTATTTAGGGCAGGTGGGGGGTCGGGTTTTTAGGGATGTGTGGGGGGGTCAGGGTAATTTTGTATTTGGAGGGGTTGGGGTAATTATGTTTTTAGGGTGGGAGGGGTCGAGTTTTTAGGGTTGGGGTTGGGGTAATTTTATATTTAGGGCGGATGGGGGGTCATGTTTTTAGGGGCGGGGTGGGGGTTGGGGTAATTTTGTATTTAGGGCAGGTGGGGGGCGTGTTATTAGGGGTGGGGGTGGGTGGTCAGGGTAATTTTGTATTGAGGACGGGGCAGGTTTTAAGGGGTGGGGGGTCAGGGTAATTCTGTATTGAGGGCGGGTGGTGGGGTCAGGTTTTTAGGGGGTTTGGAGGGTTGGGGTAATTTTGTATTCAGGGCAGGTGGGGTGTTGGGTTTTTAGGGGCGGGGTGGGGGTTTGGGGTAGTTTTGTATTCAGGGCAGGTGGGGGGTCGGGTTTGGCATAATTTGGTATTTAGGGCGGGTGAGGGTGGGTTATTAAGGGTGGGGGTTTGGGGTAATTTTGTATTTAGGGCGGGGTGGGTTTTTACAGGTGGGGGTCGCGGTAATTTTGCATTTAGGGTAAGTGGATGGGATGGGTTTTTAGGGGTGGGGGTGGGGAGGTTGAGGTAATTTGGTATTCGGTAAGCGGTGCATTTTAGAGAAGATTTTTACAAAAATGCTGGCAAAATACCACAGTTTTTACAGGCAGTTCTGCAAGGAGCACTAGTGAAATATTCCACTACTTTAGGGTCTCTGCCATACCGTGGAGCACCATTTCTTAAAGACAGTAATCATGCCTGGAAAGATTGGATTAGAATCCCTACTTGAATAAATTGTGTGATTCGGAGGCTTGGTTAGTCTATCAGTCAGAAAATGGGAGTTGCGAGGGAAACTTCTATTCATATGCGCAATTCACAAGAAAATTCATTCATCCGGGCTGCCCTGCTGTTTACAGGCTCCAGAAAGGGGGGCACCCCAAGTTTTGCCCCGTCAAACAAGTCAAAACTCCTCTAGAATTATGGAACATCAACCCAAATAACAGGCAGTGGTGAATACAGTCTACCCTTTAAACGCCCACCTCCAACTTCCAACCTCATTGCTCCACGGATACGTGTGACGCAAACAGCAACTCATCAATAGAGAGAGATCCACTTCTCTTGCTGCCGAATGAAAATGCAGCTTCAGCAAAACATCTGCACGTTTTCTATTGAACATTTTCACTCTCTATATCTGGGAAATCAGATCACCTTCGGTACTGGGAAGGGAAAAGTTTTTTTTTCAAAGTGAAGTCCTGGAACCAACACCAAGATTTTCCGAGAGGCGTAATCGGCTGGCTGCTCAACTGATAGCATAAATCCAGGATCATGAGACAAGGTCAAGGGTGGTGAAGAGCAGGGGGTCTTTAAGGCAGACCACGGTGTTGTGAGGCTAAAGAAAGGGTATGAGGGGTTCAGGAATCCAGGCCTATTCAAGAGGATTAAAGAGGCTTGAGGGAGGGCCTGTGAGGACTGGTGGCAGAGCTTTAAATGGGCTGACAAACGTGGGGTCTCTAAAGAGATTGTGAGCTACGAAACGTAGTAAAGAAGCATTTCCAAATGGTGCATTGCCTTTAACTATGGGCATGACCTAATACATGTGACCTAAAATTCTGGCCATACTTGCCCTGGTTTTCTTGGCTCTCGACTTAATGCTGGTCCTGATTCACTTGAGGGTCCTTTTTCTTCTGGTCAGACATCTGCTCCTGGCCTTCCTCTTCATTCTCTTGGTCATCCTCGTATTGGACATCCTGGTCCTTGTTCTCCATGTCTTGGTGCTCCTGTGTCTGGTCCAATCTCTCATCCTGATCTTAGTACTCTTGGTCCTGGTCCTCATAGTACTTGTGCTCCTTGTGGTCCTGCTCCTATTCATTCTGGTGGCACCCGCCTTCTTTGCATCTTCCATGTCCTCCTCATTCTTCCCTAAATCTGCTGGTCCAGGTCCTTCAGGCCCTCCTTGTTTTCACCCTCTTGTTTTTGGTTCTCTTAGCCCTCCTGTTTCCCAGGGTGGCCTCTTCCTATTCCTCTTATTGTCACCCCTTCTCTAAGAAGCCCTTCTCCTCTGTATCCCCCTCCTCATTGCCTAATTCTGGATTTCCTAGCCCTGATGTTTCTGGTCACCCTAGTCTTTCTCTTTCGGTGTTTGGTTCACCCTTCCTGCTCTTCGTGATGCACATGGTGGTCTTGTCCTGATTTCCCTGTTGTTCCTGGACCTTTAGATGGTCCCCTCTCAAAATAAAAAAGTGCTGGTACTCAGTACCGGCTCATTTAAAGAACTGGCTTTAAGTATAATGTATAAAATGCCTTCAAATATTTTCATAAAGTTTGTGTATACAAATACAAATATAATTATTTATTTCTTTGTTCTACTCCAGTGGGTGGTGTTAATATTCATCGACAGGAGGTTTAAAAGTTGATCTCATTGCTGATTTCTGCACTGCTGGGATTTGAACCTGCCGACTCAGAATACAATTCGGATTTCTCTATAAAGTCGCTCAACTCACTGAGCTTCCTTTGTAGTTGTGTAGTGTTTATATGTCCATGGACTTATGTAGGACTGCATTAGTGCACGTTGTGGATAAGAACATAATGTCCCTCTAGCTTGGTAAGGAGTTGTGATGTGGCACACCGAATCTAAAACCAGTATTCCTGCCCAAAATGAATCCTGTCTGGTCATTTTCAGACAGGGAGCCAATAATTGCAAAAGCCTATTGGCTTGGACTTTACTCAATAGCTTAATATCAGTATTGATCATTGACAAAGCTTTGTAAGAAATTAACCATGTATGGTCCTTGCCCTTCTTGTGAATCAGGAGAGAGAGAGAGAGAGCAAAAGAGAGAGAGTATAAATATACACAAATAAAAAAGGTGCCCTCTCTTTTCTGACAGGAGCGAAGGTATCATTTGGAAATATTCTGCTGCATGTCATCCACAGGGGGCAGTCTGGCACTTTATCTTTTTTCATGCCCGCTACTACCTCCTTCGGTGCGTCCAGGCCGATAGTGGCTTCCAAAAGTAGGCACTGCTCCCCGACATCCGCGGGAGCCCCGCCTTACCTACGTGCCCCTCGATTTCGTTCGGAGGTACGGTCAGCACCTGGGAAAATCTTCCTTTCAAATAAACATTACACTTCTCATTAATTGGGTCCATTGCAACAGTATCCTGGCCCCTGACATTAATTAACATTAGTATAATTGTCTGCGGTCTCTCTCTTCAAGAGCCAGGCTAACATACGCCCAGACGTATCCCCTTCTCAGAACAGCCCATATTGTGTGTGCATTTAATTTTCAAACCTGGCCCAGGTATCTTGGATCTGTCGCATCGTGGTTGGTTTCCCGTTGCCGGGCAACCGTCAGATCCGTCGACATCTGGTGGTCCTGTTGTGCCTGTGTCCTTTCTAGACACACATCTGGGCCATACACTCCCTTCTAAGATAGACGAAGAGATGTGATGAGACTTGAAGGATGGGCTGTGATGGCTCAAAGAGAGTATAATAGTACAGAGAAAAGGGCCTGTGGAGACTGGAAGTCCAAGAGAAGGCCTGATAAAGAGAGGAGTATATTAGTATAGATAAGAGAGGCCTGTGGAGACTGGAAGTCCAGCACTGACCAAGGGCATATTTCCAGGCGAAGGGAGCCCAACCCTAGTCAGAACGTTTGTGAAGACTAGACACTCAGCACTGCTTGAGAGAGTCAGTGAGGCCCGAGAGAGGGTCAGTTGGGCCTGGGAGCTCTGACTAGAGATGGTCTGAGGACTGTGAGCCAAGCCCTAGGGCTTAACCAAGAAGGAGTCAGAGGCGTGGTCTTAGAGGCATAGTGGGCCGGCCCTCATTCAGACGATGCCAGGCTTGAGAGAAGGTCTGTAAACAGAGGGAGACTGGACCTGATCAAGAGGGGCAGTAAGTACTGTGAGACTCTGAGGACTGGGAGCAAAGTCCTGAACAAAGCGGTCAGTGAACCCCGTGACAGTCTTTGAGGAGCAGGGAAGGCCAAGAGGCCTTCGAGCACAAACAATTGGTAACAATATTTAACACAATATGAATGGATGGCGACCGCCCTGATGTAAGCACAACCTGTCAGAGATGTGACGTAAGGGAAGGCCCCTCAACATAGGTAAGATACGAGATGTTTTGCCAGCCTTGGCTTATTATTTCACTCGCTTTTGTATTCTCTGACTTCCGTAGAATAGTTTCACTTCTGTTGGGTGGTTTTGGCCTGCTTTCTAGAGGTGGTGGAGAATTGGCCTGGGGATTTCCAGCCACCTGTCGTCTACCTTATGCCTTCGCCCTTCCTCGCCCACCACGAAAGCAGACTGTACAATACAATCCGTTAGAATTCAACCAAAATTAATACATGTGCCGTTTCCACTGCTTATTGGCCAACGCTTCCATCTACTGGCATACTGGAAAACTGCACCACAGTGTAGGTTGGGCTTTCTAGCATAATTATTACATTATTTATTGAGATTGTGTTAGAAAGCTAACAATAATAATAAATTAATTGCAACAACCTAGAAATAAAATCAATTATTATATATACCAATATTAATAATCACTGTTGTTGTTGCATTTAGACGTTGCATTATGAAATGAGTATAGACTTTATTATGAAACTGGGCAGTAATTATATATGCGCAAGGAATACCTTTGGCATGCACCTGAATTATCTCACCAATAAAGTCTATCAGGTCAAGTGCAGTTTCCCACAACACAGTACACAACAGTTCTCTACTTGACCTCTCGGAGGGTTACCATCTAAAGTACTAGTGACAAGCACAGCGGCTCATCTTCACCCACTAAAATTGGTATACAGGAAGCACTGAAGCATCAGCAGACCCTGTGCACCTTTACTACCTTCGGGGTCCAGGACCAACTAAGCCCTTTCCTGCCCCCAAAGGTCAAATAACCCCGTGGACGACAATTCACTGAAATGCTAGTGGTAGTAGAAGTGACATCATATACTCTTTACCCTTAATGATGTCACAGGAAGTGACATCATAAAACATTTGACTTTCAATCTTCCTAGGCTGTGATGTCACATGACCTTAATTCTAATGACATCATATGAATTAACACTGGTGAAGTTCCATAATAACTTCATGATTAATGGAGCAAAATCACAAAATAAAATGATGGACGGAGTGTTGAAACTTTTCAAACACTCACCCCTAGTCACAGATCTGGGTTTAATCCATCGTTATTTTGCTTGCCACGTCACGCAGTTCGGACCCAGCCAGATGCAAATCAGTCTTGTACTGCCAAGCCAGGTACTCCCTGGACCGGATTTAAGTATCCTGGGACCGGTTTCAGGGCATCACCCTTCATCAGCCAGGCTAGTTTGAATCCAGTGGTGCAGCAAGCAAGGGATCCACATCTGGGCATACCCTTGCCACTTAGGGCATACAAGGCAACACCACAAAATAAAATGATGGACAGAGTGTTGAAACTTTTCAAACACTCACCCCCAATCACAGATCTGGGGGTGATTAATATAACACACACAAATGTCTTTTTTGGATATAATCTTTGTAAAGGTGCGGATATAATATGTTAAGGGACTCACTCTCACATTCTCTCACTCATTCCTACTCATTTATATTTACTCACTCGCACACACGATCCCACATACAAACATAAATGCTCACACATATACAAACTCTCTCATACACATTCACTCTCACCCACTTGTACGCAGGCAACATACATTTAAATCCATTTTATTTTTCTTACCTTAAATGCCAGGTCCGTTCCAGATCCTGCTCCTCCACTTTTCACTACACTAATAGAGAATGATAGATTATTATTAACTATGAGTGTAAAAAAAAATGAGTCGAAAAAGAGTTTGGAGTCAGATGCTGGAAATGCGAGATACTCCTGTGCTCATAGCATTAATTTTACCAACTCTGAGGCCAGGGTGGGCCAGGGGTCACAAGGGGCAAGTTAGGGGTCGCAGCTGTGACCTCTGGCAACCCCCAAGTGACATCCATGATTAATTGCCAAGCATCTACCCTCCTTCCGCTCTGATACTCCCCTCGAGTGAAAGTTCTCTCACCCAGTATTATTGTGTCGTATGAACCCAAAGGTGAGGACTGAAACATAGTGCTGACTTGTCAATCATACCCTAACCTTCCCAGAATCCTCCTGTCCTAGAATCACAAGGTTTGCTGCACTGACAGTCTTAATACGCATACCTCTTGGCTGGTTTACCCAACTTTTTGTCTCCTTAATCTCAGGAGAGGGGTAACAGACCCCAAAATGGTGGCCATTTTTGGAAAGTAAAAAAAGATGAAACTAGACATGAAGGACAGTCTGCGTTGAGACAGTTCTACCTTGGTGTAAGTCATTTCAGCCTCGGCATTCAGCCTCCCTTCCTTCACCAGCCAGAACAGTGAAGAGAGAGAGTTGCCTGTGTGCCCAACAGTCACTCATGACAAGGCTTGGATCCCTGCTTGCCGATCCCCGATGTACCCAACATGTCAGTCCTATCCATGTGTCTGATAATAATAGAATAGGTAAACTATACCGTCCCTAAGAACCAACATTAAAAGCTGGTGACCTCGCCCATGAACACATAGTACCACCGCAGCACTCTACGCAGTCATCCGTATCAGAGAACACGTCACTTTACCCCACTAGTGTGGCAGCAGAGTTTTCTATGTTAAAATTTGGAGTTATTATGTAATCATTGTGACAGACTAATGTGTGGATTAACTTTTATGATGGACACCATCTAATGTAAGGCCTGTATTCTGCTCATGCTATCTTAAGCTAAATTTTAATCATTTTCATTGTTCTGTCTTTACAGAGAAGAGTGTGTTTCTTAACCAGTAAATGTGTTAATTGTGACATCTGCATGGCTAAAGTAGAAGCAGATGCAAGGTCATTGTGTAATGTAAGTAATGAAATGTTTCAACTGTTTCCTGTCTTCATGGTTAGGGAAATGTTACTAACGTGTGTGTTTTCTTTGAGGGTGAAAGTAAAGAAACAATGTTAATCGTTCTTCCTGCATGTTCATATTCTTGGTGGAGTGAGAACAAAGCATCCACAGACGAGATGGAAGAGAAGGAAGTAAAGAATATAAAATGTATTAGTTTAGGTTTTGTCAATGGAACAGCAACGAATAGGAAACTTGGTGCAAAACTAATGTATAATTTTTAGATATCTGTTATTGTTCTGATTGGTCATAACTTTCTCATTTTATGTCTCATCCAATCATTTTCACTTAAAAGTTTAATTTAACATTCTGTCACCACTGTTTGGAGTTCTTGTTCTTCTTGCTCTTGTCTTTCGATGGAGCATTCTTGGAGTGATTAATGCTTTAATGGTTTAGCGTTTCTTACAGTCCAAGTTCTAAACCATTACCCCTGTCCTTATTCTGTCCTAAATCCTGATGTCGAAGCCTGGCATCCATCTGATGAAGTAGACGTTGTTGTTATCTGTAGACCATTGGTAATGTATTGACTGTGATTTGTTAGGTGTCTTTTGTTTTTCAGGTACCAGCTGCCCGAGCTAGATGTTTTTACCATTTGTGTTACTAAAACTTTCACATGAAGCCCTGCATGTCAATGCTAATTAGTGGTTAGTGAGGGACGACTTTCTCACATGCTCATGATATGTTTCTGATGTTTCTTTCTTTATCATTATACTGAGGTATTCAATTTCTCTTGCTCAGATTTTGGTACTATGGTTTTGTGTTATAATGATTGAGTCAATTTGTCTACTTGCATTGATTAAACTCAGATATATAAGGCTTTCAAATCAGCCTTTGTTGTCTCTCTATATGTACCATTTGTGTCTGAGAATTATTTTCGTGACCTTAGCATTGTTAATATGGGGAAATAAAATTGTTAACTTCTTAATAAACTGGTGTGGTTATTGAGGTTGAACTGATTACATATGTTGTTTATGATGATTATGATGCGTTACAATTGACATCCCCTCAAAACAATGTTGATTCTTTTCATCGACCTGGTGTGTGAAATACTCTATTCAGTGTGAGATAATAGCTAGGGTTTCTCTGTGTGCACAATAGTGTCTCCACTATCAATTTGCTCAAGAACATCGAAAGATTACTCACCAGAAGCAGGGCATAATACAAACACTGTCCGTGAGACAGGAATACTGACTGAGGGGACAGAACTTTCTCCTGTGAGGGACTGAAATGTTTCAGATACATGGGTGGGTTCTTCAGAGTTGGCCTGGCCTGTGGGACAACCTGGATGTGCATAAAAAGGCTGGTCTGGCAGGTCGGCATGTGGGTCAGTTTTTTTAAAGCAGCTTTTGAACCTGTCTTATGCTGGCTAGATCAGAGTTTACTGTTGGTTTTCCGGATATTATCATATGCATGTCTTGCAGCAAGCACTAATGCATGCAGTCTCCCATATCTTGCAAAACACTTACAGGGCGTGCCTTTGCAATGGCAAAACTGGCCTGTTTTGTAAATGTGAGTAACTTTTTTTAGCACACTGATTACTAGTGGGGGGCACTTTTATTTTGTCTACCAGGCCTGTTTTTTAATCCAGTCCAAAACTATGGATCTTCATAACTGTATTATATTCACTCAAAAAAACAAAGGTTAAAGGGGTGTTATAGTTAGGGTCAGATTTTACTCACAGATCCCCCTGGAAATTTGGTGGTTTTACCTATAGTACTCCCAAGTAAATATAACTCGTGCCGTAAGGTAACTATAACTCGCACCCTCGCCATGCACAGTTTTCTCATCAATAATTTAACTGCAAACGTTGCAGTGATATTATCAATGATGCCTTAGAAGATGTCATGAGTGATGTAATATGTGGGGTAATTAGTAGTGCATGGCAAGGGTGTGAGTTATAGTTACCTTGGGGCATGAGTTATAGTTACTTGAGATAACTATAACTGCTGAATTTCCATTATTTTGTCTCTGTAAAATCTGAACCTAACTATAACATCCCTGTATCCTTTGTTTTTTTAGTTAATTTCTATGTTTTCTTAATGCTATTTTACTAGCTATAACGTCCCTGTAACCTGGGTGTGTGATTGGTTGTGTGGGTGTGTAAGTGGGTATGGGTGGTGGGTGTGTGTGTGTGTGTGTGTGTGTGTGTGACTGGCTGCATGGGTCTGTAAGTGAGTTTGGGAGTGGCTTTGTGGGTGCATGAGTAGGGGGGTGAGTGACAGTGGGTGTATGAGTAGGTGTTTGAATGGTTGGGTGTGTGAGTGGGTGTGTGAGTGGCTGTGTGGGTCTGCGAGTAGGTGAGGGGTTTTCTGGGTCTGTGTGGGCGCGCGAGTGGATGTGTGTAAGTAGTTGTGTAAGTGTGTGTGAGTAGGTGTGTGAACGGTGTGTGGGGCTGTCAGTGGCTGAGTGAGTGTGTCAGTGGGTGTGTGAATGGATGTGTGAGTGCTTTGTGGGCCTGTGAGTGGGTACTTTTTGTGGGTCTTTTAGTGGCTGTTCCATGCATTTGGTGCCTTCTTTCTTGGTAATCAGTAGATTGGTTTTGGAGGGTCGAGGATGGCTACATGAAAGGTTAAGCATGTTCTAGGGTTTTCCCTGATTTCAGATTGTCATGATACGGCTGTTCTGGGTGGCCACTCTGGGGGATCAAGAATCAGCCATCAGTCCACAATGGTTACTGGCAACTGGGATAGATGTCTTATTGAGGCAGCCAGGGGAAGCCTAAGTCTACTCTATTACATGCACTATTTACAGCCAATCATGGCAGCACCCTATGTTGATGGTTTCTGTGGCTATTATTTAGAACTGATATCACTATTTTATCTGTCTGAAGCACCTCTGTGTAGAGCATGTTGTTCTGAATTCAAGGGTTGTTGGGTTTTGTGGTGCAAGGGCACCGTTTTTAGTTCAGCATCCTTAGATTAGGAAGTGGCAGCTCTTTAATGAACCTTAAATGGTAATCCATGTTTCTTGTTCTGGCTCGTAGGGAGTTCCGAAGTTTTTCTGCGTGCACTGAAAGGATGCACCACCAATGTGCTTCTTCTTTTAAAAGGGGAGCATTAGGTGAGTTGCTTGTCTTTAGTGGAGTGTTCTGTTCTTGGCTTATAGTTAGAATTTAGCTTCTAAGAGCAATGGCTTGTTTCCTTATGTTGTGTAGCCATTTTAGCTATAGCTCCGAGCACTTTATTTTAACACACAAGGACAAGCCGATGTGCTCCTTAACCTAGATTTCTTTTCTGTTATTCTAACTGTTTCTGCCTAGGCCAGCACTCTGTTCTCAAACAAGACATTCTTGCTCACTCTGTACTTTTTCCAAGGCTACAGCACAGTACATTGCCGGTGAACATGGTAGAAGTTTAGTCTCCAACATTCGTAGAAAACACACATCCTTATGTAGGGATATTTTCTCAGAACATCAGCTGTGTTGTTATAAAAACACTTCCTTGTCCCTTACACGTTAGAGGGAGATTCCAGCCAGAGAACCACAACTGTAAACTGAGTGCCGAATGCTTCACTACAGATGCTAACGCAGACCGCAGGCCTTTGCTCAGGTATGGGGGATGATGCTTTCCCAGGGGAACCTTACGGGCAGAATTAGAGCTTAATATGCTGTGCTCTATTATAGCCTAGGTAGGAGTTAGCCTATTGACCATAGTGACAATATGATAGAGTTATTTCTATGCTTCACTCTCCTTATCACCGCATTAATACTGTCATGTTGTGTCGTCCTGGTTATTACAGTTCACGCTTTGCTATCTAAGATGCAGTCCTTTTATTAAAATCATTACTGAAACATATACTGCCTCTGTTTGTCATTTATATATGAGACTAAGGTAACTGAGAGAAACGGATGAGACCTGAGTGACCACGGCTTCCCTGAGAAACCAAGTATGTCATGTGCTCGGCTGCCCAGTCATCCCTATCCTTGGGTAGAGATGAGGCACTGCTAGTTAGCCGGAGCAAAAACCCAGATTGGAGCGACAGGTGTCACCCATAGTGGGTTAGACTTAGGGGGTCATTCCTACGGAGGAAGCACCGCCAACAGGCTGGCGGTGCTTCCGGGGGCATTCTGACCGCGGCGGTAAAGCCACGGTCAGAAAAGGGAAGCCGGCGGTTTCCCGCCGGCTTCCCGCCGGCTTCCCGCTGCGCCAGGGAATACTCCACGGCGGCGCTGCAAGCAGCGCCGCCATGGGGATTCCGACCCCCTTCCCGCCAGCCTGGTTCTGGCGGTTTTCACCGTCAGAACCTGGCTGGCGGTAACGGGTGTCGTGGGGCCCCTGGGGGCCCCTGCAGTGCCCATGCCACTCACATGGGCACTGCAGGGGCCCCCTAACAGGGCCCCACATTGATTTTCAGTGTCTGCGTGGCAGACACTGAAAATCGCGACGGGTGCAACTGCACCCGTCGCACACCAGCAACTCCGCCGGCTCCATTCGGAGCCAGCTTCCTCGTTGCTGGTGCTTTCCCGCTGGGCGGGCGGCCTTTTGGCAGTCGCCCGCCCGCCGTTCGGGAAAGTCAGAATCACCGTGGCGGTCATTTGACCGCGCTGCGGTGTTCTGGCGAGGGAACTTTGGCGGGCGGCCTCTGCCGCCCGCCGAAGTTAGAATGACCCCCTTAGTCTCCCACACCGCGGGCGATTCTGCCACTCAAAATCCAGTAGTCTCATTAGAATAATGAGAGCCTATGTGGCATGGCGCCACCAAGGTATGGTGAGGCTCTAATTTTCGGTCCTCCGGAGTATCTCTGTCTCATATCCAATGATGCCTCAATACTGTATACGGAGACATCTGTGGTACTGAGGATTTCCACTCCAGCTAGGTAGGCTATCCTATTTGAGGCTGGAGGTTGTTCAAGCTTGAAATTTAAAAGGAAAAACCCTATTTGGTGTGACTTCTCTGAACATTTCTTCGATCTAGTATGGCGAATCCACAGCAGATAGCAATAGCAGTCAATATGAGACAACCTCTGACTGCACACTTACTAGCAAAAGGCCTAACGGCCCAGGGGAATCCAGCCACATTTGTGGTGGACGCCCATCCAGCTTATAAAACAGAACTCTTCTATTCTTGGGTCACATTACCAGCAGTTGATGGGAACACAAACACATTTCATCGTTATACACTTGCAAACGTACCTGGACAATATGGGGCAAATGCATATTTAGAAAAGCCATTATCTTATCAAGAACATAATAACTGGCTTGATGGCGCCCTACCCCACACAATATTACCAGTAAGGTTAGGTCCTCTAAGTAACAATGGTCCTACCTGGCCTTTTTTGGCTACCTATACACTACATCCTGCAGTAGCGACTTTAGCAGTAGCTGAGGTTCGCTGCTTATATACTGAATTAACAGCGACATATAGACGATTAGTACAGTTTGTGATGCAAACATTAAATACAAACCCAACACGTGCTGCTCCAGCACAACCACATGCAGTCACACCAGGTATAAACCCTGCAACTGTATATTCAATCATGGGTAAAGAACCCGCCAAAAGAGAGGAAACTCTGTTTTGGTTAGCACAAAAAATAAATGCGCTGGAAGCAGTATTTCCCCATACGGGACTTCAGGATAAACATAGAATTCTAACGATGTGCTTGCCATTTGGGATGGTCCATACAGTAGATAACTGTAATACCTGGGGCACGGTATTTGCCGCGCTCTATACAACCGCACACGGTACACCAACACTTGCCAATTTGCTGGAAGTGTTGAAACAAATTCAAGATGAATACGGGCCTGCCGAGGCCCTGGACTTGAGGATGCAGCTAATGGGCAATTTTGCCACAGTATCCTCAATTATATTAAGTAATCTTAAAGGAGAAGCAGTCGCAATAGCAGTGCACATGCGGCTCCATGACGTTCCTCAACAGGATCAGGAACGCAAGCTGCCTAAGATTATCGCAGAGACCTATTCTAGCACTGGTCGAGATAGTTTAGGGGCTAGACCAACTAAACCACAATTTCAGGGTAAATCTAACAAAGATTTTTCCAAGCAAGCTCCTGAGGGTAAACAACAAACTCCTAAAAAACAGAGGGGAGAATCTCCACGTATGGAGACCCCACAGAATAGATATAGTCTCAGAAATAGAGATAATATAAAAATGCCTGATAGATATCAATATACTGATACATGCCAATCTCGTTCCTATCAGGACTCATCGGAAAAACTAAATGAGAGAGGTGGGCGATCAAGCGAAGTTCAGAGTACGTGAAACCGAGACAAGAATCACAACGCTCATCTGAGGTTTCTGTTACAAAGGAAGAGAAACCTGCCCAACAAAAACCCCAATTAAAAAAGAAAAAAGTGGCAGCAGTCGCAGTCTGACATGCCACTCAGGAAGATGGCCCTCTTGAAGAACAGGAAGTGGGCACTAGCACTGCTAGACAGCGCAGCAGAGGTCACAATAGTTCGCTGGAATCTTGTAGAGCATCTGGAGGTGAAAGCAACTGATGACTTTATACAAGGAAACTGCGGACAAGCGTGTCTCTGTGCCTGATAAGGTGTATAAAGTAACGCTACAGTTAGAAGGAGACATTGAGCGCAAAATAAATGCAATCTTTTGATATCGTGTAGTAAACATATATGATGTTTTGTTGGCCGAACAAGATTTGCCACCTGAATTTGTCCGTACCTGCCCATATGGAGAAGACGTTATTAAGCTTTCTTTCTCGCCTCTTGTTCCAGAGGAACTCGCTGAATCCTATTCCATTGATTGGGCTTTGGCACAGACACCTGCGTTATATCACAATCACGTAGGATGGGATAAAGAATCCCCCTACCATGTAATTCTTATTAAAAAATCAACCCCAACCACAGCCTCAATATCCAATAAAACATGATGCTAAAGCACCTGTGAGGGAAATACTCACACAATTAGAATACCAGAGCGTAATTGAACCCTGTGTCTCCCCAATAAATAATCCACTATTCCCAGTAGCTAAACCAGACCATTCATACAGAATAGTCTTAGACTACAGACACTTAAACAGTCACACACACACATATGCTATACAAAACTCTCATAGCACAGCACCAATGAACAATATAGTACGTAAAAAATACAAAACAACACTGGATATTTCCAATGGTTTCTTCTGCCAGAACATAGCGCCTGAGAGTAGACACTTAACAAGTTTCAGTGCACTAGGCTCCCAGAAAAAATTCTATCATTTACCCCCAGGGTATAATAACAGCCCAGGACTGTTCGCAGCTCATGTTACTGCAATTTTACACGAGATTGACCCTGAAGGTTGTCCTATGTAAATGATATTTATCTTACGGATGATGAATTACTACAACATTTAAGACGGGTAGCCCGCATTGTTGTTGGATTTGCTGAATTTGGCTACTAGTTCAACTTTTAAAAAACTAAAATTGCCTTCCTCAGTGTCCTGTTTCTGTGATATGAACTGTCAAGTGAAGGAAAGAGCCTAGCGCAACAATTCTTAGAAAAATGCGTACAACTACAACCTCCAAAAACGATAAAAAAACTCCAATCCCTATTGGGTTTCCTACATTTTGGCAGAACTTACATTCCAGATTATGCTTCACGCATAAAACCTTAATATGATTTGATACGTCCTGATTTTTCAAGTAAATTTGGGAAAATTGAACACACACGCATTCTCGGAGAACTGCAGACAGACATGCTTGCAGCCCAACATTTACACACAAGCGACAACAAAACACATTTGGTCATCAGAGTAATTGCTGGTGCCATCGGTTTCACCTTTGTGACATTTAATGAAGGTGAGACAGTCCCGACTGCATACAGATCACACTTGTACTCAGGAGCAGAACAACGCTTTGCTCCAACTGAGAAAATACTCACTGCTGTACAGATGGCGATCATTAAAGAACGACCTATAGCCCAGGGCAAACACATAATTGTTGTTTCCCCAATTCCAGCCCTAGAGGGTGTTACAACAGCCAGCGTTCCAAACCCAAAGGCATTACATCCACGCTGGATACAATGGGCCACGTCTTTGACAGCCACTGATATAAGCGGCTATATGGAGGACAATACATTTTGTCCCCTACATACATTTAAGCAAATGCTAGGGGATTGCACAGCACAGTTGGCAGAGCTAAAAGCTCTGTTGATGGCACTGGAACATTCAGATGCTGCACAGCCAACGCTGATTGTTTGTGATTCGTACTATTGTGTCCAGTCCTTCAATGAATACCTGCATTACTGGTGCCAGAATGGGTTCAGAGATTCTAGAAGGAAACACCATTAAAAACAGATTACTGTGGGGGAAAGTAGCAGATCTGAAAGAAACGCTACCAAATGTCCATGTTGTACACACACTTGGACACCAGCGCGTTGGAATACACGTTGCTGGGAATACATTGGCTGATGAAGCCGCAAAGTCAGCAGTGGCTGTGGCTGCTGTTGCTGCAGTAACTCGTTTGAGTTCAAAACCGGACACAGTCATATAGGCTGCCATGACAGCTACGGCGGATGGTACACCCTATCCAAATGGCTTTCCTGACAAATATTCCTACCGAATGGGAGGTATGCTGAATGCTGAGGTTAAGATACCAGGCATAAGGGTCCGAGATATTCCCAACAGAGATATAAGATCACAATTAATCAAAGCAGCGCATGAAGGGGTGGCATCTGCCCATGCTGGTGTGGGGGCTACAATCTCAATCTTACAAGCTCGCTATTGGTGGCCAGGCCTCTACAAAGAGACCAAGCAGTATGTCCTTTGCTGTGACATCTTCCAACAAATTAAAGTTTCCACTGCCAAACGCCCGCCGCAGACACCCCTCTTGATTTCAAATAAACCACTACAATGTGTGTACTTGGACCATTGCGGTCCCCTAACACCAGAGAGTGCATACAAGTATATATTGGTCGCTGTTGATTCTTGCTCCAGATTTTTATGGGTGTGGCCACAACGCTCTGCTGACGCTCGGACTGTGCGTAAAGATGTGCAAGTCTTTATCGGTACATATGTGGTTGCGGCATTCCACTCAGACCAGGGCCCTGCTTTCGCCTCAAAGGCATTCAGGGACGCCATGGCTTCGTTGGGGGTCCAACTCCAGTACTCGTCTCCATTTCATCCCGATGGAAATAGTGTCATGGAGCAATTAAACCATGATTTAAAGCAATCCTTAACAGCCAGAGTCTTAGGTATGGGTCGTAGTTGGCTCAATCACCTGTATGGAGTTCAGAGAGCACTTAACAATCTGCCTAGAAGGTCCCTGGTGGGGCGTACTTCATATGAGTGCCAGTTCGGAACTCAAATGTATGTTCCTGATTTTGATGGTCCTGCCATGGAGGCGGCAGAAACACCTTTTGACATAAATGAACGTGTCACTGTCTTACAGGTGTTGCAACAGTTCCGTGATGACAATTCTTCTGTAAGTGCTACCTCCAGAGGAATCAAGGATGTACCTGTAATGCCTACCGGCTGGATTCCTAGAATCGGGGATCTAGTACGTGAAAAGGTTGCTGTGAAAAAGGAATTTGGTCCCTCCTATCGAGCACCAGTCCAAGTCTTGGGGATACACGGTACCAGAACTGTAATTCTACCGCTGTTGGCAGGTGCCAAAGAAAATCGGTTTGTCTCTATCGATAATGTCAAACTACACCATGCGGCCGATCCTGCACAGCAGACCAAGAGGAACACCCGGTTGTTTCCAGAATCCCTCTCACTACTGGTCAAGAAGTTCCTCTACAAGTTGTAAGCAGCAACACCGACATCTCTCCGAGCTTGGGAAGGGTGGAAAATGATCTTGCATTGGTTCCACTAATATCAAATAATACAGAAATAGTTGATCGCTTCGATACAGCTTCAACACAAACGGATGGTGCGATTTATTCTGTGCCACCGCGAGAAACACCAACTCCACAAATGAACACAACTCCAGCTTTTGCACAAACTGCTTCTGGATATTTTGCCAACATCAATAATGACGTCTCAGGCTCATTCGCCTCTTCGACACCTGAACTGTCAAGCACACGTAAGCTAATGAATTGGCTTAAACAGCATATTTTATTTTTCCATGGAACTATCTATGGCTTTCCTTGACTGTTCTAGCTTTCCCACTTTGGATTGGTTTCTTTTAATTAATACATGGTCATTTTCTTCCTGAAAAACCAAAGTTTAACTGGTGGATGAGGTCCTAAAACCACATTTTTCATCACACAAGGTCCAAAGAGACTATCTTTTGTGAACATTTCTGCAATACCAATTCCTGATGGGATTGTTTGGGATAAAGTAATATTTGATATATACGGTCCCATGGAAGTTATTAAAATACCATATGTGTTCAAACTATCAATGAATGATATAATAATACCAGGCATTGTTTCTGATGATTCGGATGTGAAAACATTTGATTCTATGATGACTAAATTGTTATACAGTATTTGAAAACGAAGATGTTTATCAATCTAAAGAAAATTATGGTGATATGTTTTGCTATAATTATTTTGGGTACCATTTCATACATAAAGCGAGCGCCCCAAAACTGTTTTTAATTATACACAATGGGAACATTGTCCGACTCCACCACAAGGGAGTTCCAAAACATATTCTGAAAAGTTTACATATTTTTCTGGGCATAATGTAAAAAATGCTGAGTCGTATTATTTTAAATTGCCACCTACTAAAGATGTACATATGTTATTGACGAATACAAAATTTATATATGCAGAATCCTTTGTTTCCCGGTTGTCTATAGAAGGCTATGAATATTGGCTGGAGTCGATTGACTTAAAGAGTGTATGGGGAACCAGACATTGGCAAATAAGGGGGAAGGAAGCTTTATTCAGAGCATGCCTGATACCTGTACAAATGATATTCTTAAATGAAACAGTACAACAAACAAGTTGTTTAGGCTTAGCAAAGATTAAAGAATTAAACGCGCCCAGTATACCTGCCCCTGCAAAATGTTATCAATGGCAGAAATATATAAATGCAACTGAAAATCAGCTCGACGAATGGGTCCAAAATGGTACATTTAGGCCCATATTTATACTTTTTTTGTGCCGCATTTGCGCCGCTTTTTGACACAAAATCGGCGCGAATACATTTGTATTTTGTAAGTTTGCGCCGATTTTGCGTCAAAAAGCGGTACAAATGTGGCGCAAAAAAAGTATAAATAAATATGGGCCTTAATGTTTCACTGACACGTCCTGGCGGTGGTTATTGTGGCCAGTAGATGCCAACAGGTGTCATCAACGTTTTATTAACTCCTCTGGGGTTTTAGAACTAATAGGCTGGACCCTCGCTATATATCATCCGAACATGCGGGTATAGTTACAACATATAGTGTAGGGAAACTATGCCAGCAATGGTTAAGAACTTCCTCACTAGATGCGGTTAGAGAACACCCAAGTCTCCTGTCTAATAATACTGACTTACAGGACTTCCTGTTAGGCCCCAGAAAACACTGCAGAAAGTGTTTCTTATATGAAGTATATAATGAAATTTGGAAGCTTTCCCAACAAGAAGCAGCTGTCCGGTTAAGGCAAATAGGCCAGGAAAATTTAAGAAAGGCATTGACTGTTGTGGATAATGGGATTAATACCCTGTCCGACCGAATTTACACCTTAAATAATATCGTCTCTTCTGCTATTGACATCATACAAACGGATATGTCTTCTTTACACCATGGACAGAGTCAGCTAAGGTCCATTGTGCAGTTGGGTTGGACACTTCAAACATTGAGGGCGGGTCGCGTTCGCTGGCAGCATGTCAGCGCAAGGGAAATATTTTCTTCCTTTAATTTAACGCGACAACAACAACTAATGGCTAAGAAAGAAGCGACTTATGTCATGCTAAACATCAAGAAATTAGAAAAGTTGCCTTTTACTGTGGCTGAAATACCATCTGCAGAGTGGCTAATACATGGAGTCATCAATCTGCCTATTTCTACACCTCAATTCACATCCTATTTAAAACACATTCCGTTAGGCAGATATGAAAGGCTGGGAGATGGTTACATCCTTGAGGTGTGGGAGCTTCCCTTCTCGTACAAATGTCTCAGTGGCATGAAAGAAGTCTTTCTTAGCGGTAGTGAATGCAAGACTTCAGTCAGCCATTCGATGGTTTGTAAACAGCTGTCCTTGCATGGGGCGTGTAACGCGTCTGCAGCGAACTTGGCTTGTTATCTAAAGGGAGTTCCAGTCCCCTTGATTAGACCTATGTTCCAGGTGCTTTCAAACGGCAGCTATGTCCTCCTCAACGGTGAACACTGTTGTGGGATGCGCGCCGCAATAGTTTATGTTGTTTCGGTCTCTAAGATTATTACATGCTGCTGGAACATACATTTCCCCCCCACTAAGATAAAAGAAGTAGCTGACATTTGGCCTCATATTGCTACTTCAAATGTGAATTTTGACAAGTTGAGCAGACTTAAGGCTTTATTGTTTCAAAAGCATGTGGCCTTTACATCTGCACGCAAGACCTACGCATTTCAGGTGGCAAGCTTGTCAGCAGAAATACAGTCCCTTTTAAGTACAAACTTTCCGAGACACTTTGGTGAACTCATGGGACAGATATTTAATACGTCCAGTACAACTGGAATCGCACATTTCTTTAAAGCTGTTGGTTCTGGTTTCATTCACACCTTCTCCTCCATATTCGGTTTATTACTATCAGCCATCCACTCAATCTTTTCTAGTATTTTCGGGGGATTTCCAATAACTTTGGCTTTATTAGCTGGCATTCTGGTGTTGCTATTTTTTATGCACAATAGCTGTCCCGCCACAACAAGGAGGAATGAAGGCGCTCCCATCAGCGCAGCTGTGTCGTGAACGCATGATGCAGTATTTTGGAGAAATACTCCTGGAGCAATTGGAGTGTGGCTGGTCTCTGTCATTCAGACCGGTTTTACATTGTGTGCAGCCCGCGTTTCGGTGCCTCTGGCGCTCTTTTGAACACGTACTGGAAGTCTGTCTTTCTATGCAGCGCTTGCTTTCATTGGACGCTGATCTGTTGATGTTCTCGCTGAGAGCTCATTACCAGACATGCGCATTGACGTTGCTTTTACTACGGGAAGCTACTTATGAGTTGCCATTCCTGGAGGATGTGGTTCGATTGGAACCTTTCAAAGATAACTTTAACCTTTGAAATTCGGACTTTTAATGCCACATGTTCGTGTTTCACATTGCCCTTTTATATGCTTACGTGACCTTTCGACTTGTCATAATTGACATTAATATTGTACATATATATCTTAGGTTGAGTTTTTAGTAGCAATTTTATATGTTCTTAGGCTTTGAACCACCTTCAACAGACAAGGGAAGGGTGTTGTGTAGCCATTTTAGCTAGAGCTCCATGCACGTCATTTTAACACATCAGGCAAAGCCGATGTGCACCTTAACCTAGATATATTTTATTCAGCTTTATTTTATTATTGTTACAATAGCCACTTTTACGGTCTTGTTTTATTTTCTTTTTATCTAACTATTTCTGCCTTGGCCAGCACTCTGTTCTCAAACAAGACATTCTTGCTCACTCTGTACTTTTTCCAAGGTTACAGCACAGTACATTGCCGGTGAACGGGGTAGAAGTTTAGTCTCCAGCATTCGTATCCTTATGTAGGGACGTTTTCTCAGAACATCAGCTGTGTTGTTATAAAAACACTTCCTTCTCCCTTACACAGAGGGAGATTCCAGCCAGAGAACCACAACTGTAAGCTGATTGCCGAATGCTTTGCTACAGATGCTAACGCAGACCACAGGCCTTTGGTCAGGTATGGGGGATGATGCTTTCTCAGGGGAACCTGAAGGGCAGAATTAGAGCTTAACATGCTGTGATCTATTATAGCCTAGGGAGGAGTTAGCCTGTTGACCATAGTGACAAAATTATAGCGTTATTTCTATGCTTCACTCTCCTTGTCACCGTTTTAATACTGTCATGTTGTGTAGTCCTGGTTATTGCAGCTCATGCTTTGCTATCTAAGATGCAGTTGTTTTATTAACCCCTTCGCTGCCTGGCCTTTTCCCCCTCAGGTGCCAAGTCTTTTTTGGCTATTTGGGGCAGGGCGCACTTAGGCCCTCATAACTTTTTATCCACTTAAGCTACCTACGCCAAATGTGCATCCTTTTATCCCAACATCCTAGGGATTCTAGGGGTACCCAGACTTTGTGGGTGCCCCTGAAGGAGGCCAAGAAATTAGCCAAAATACAGTGACATTTTTGTTTTTGGGAAAAATGGCTGCAGAAGGCTTGTGGTTTTTTCCCTGAAAATTGCATCAACAAAGGATTTGTGGTGCTACAATCACCAGCTTCCCAGCTTTCAGGAACAGGCAGACGTGAATCAGAAAACCCAATTTTTCAACAGAATTTTGGCATTTTACTGGGACATACCCCATTATTACAATGTTTTGTGCTTTCAGCCTCCTTCCAGTCAGTGACAGAAATGGGTGTGAAACCAATGCTGGATCCCAGAAACCTAAACACTTCTGAAATGTAGACAAAATTCTGAATTCAGCAATGGGTAATTTGTGTCGATCCTACAAGGGTTTCCTACAGAACATAACAACTGAAATGAAAAAATATTGAAATTGAGGTGAAAAAAACAGCCATTTTTCTCTAAGTTTTACTCTGTAACTTTTTCCTGCGATGTCAGATTTTTTAAAGCAATATACCGTTATTTCTGCTAGACTCTTCTGGTTGCGGGGATATATAGGGCTTGTAGGTTCATCAAGAACCCTAGGTACCCAGAGCCAATAAATGAGCTGCACCCTGCAATGGGTTTTCATTCTATACCGGGTATACAGCAATTCATTTGCTGAAATATAAAGAGTGAAAAATAGGTATCAAGAAAACTTTTGTATTTCCAAGATGGGCACAAGATAAGGTGTTGAGGAGCAGTGGTTATTTGCACATCTCTGACATGTGAATTACAGGGCATTTCTCAAATAGACGTCTTTTTTACACACCCTATCATATTTGGAGGAAAACATGTAGAGAAAGACAAGGGACAATAACACTTGTTTTGCTATTCTATGTTCCCCCAAGTATCCCGACATGCACGCACCCCCAACATGCACATATGCACACCCCCTACACACACACATACACAACGGGGGCACATACCCGCACACATACATGCCGACATGCGCACCCGCCGAACTACACACATTGTCCAAAGGCAAAGCAGCACCCCCCACCCACATGCACGCACTCACACACCCCCTCTACACACCCCCATGCACGCACACATCACACAACACCCCCCCACCCCCTCCCCTCACGGACGATCAACTTACCTTGTGCGTTGGTCCTCCGGGAGGCGACGGGAGCCATAGGGACGTGACCGCCAACAGAAGACCGCCAACAGAAGACCGCCACACAGAAATGTGGGTCGTAATTCTGGGGGCGGTGTTCTGCTGGCGTGGCGGTGGAGGTTGACCAGTCTCCACTTTCCCGCCGACCGCCAGTGTGGCTGCTGGCGGTATTCCGGCGGAACGCTCCCAGCGGTCGGAATACGCGCAGCGGCATACCGCCGCGGTCGGCGGTCTTTGCCGCGGCGGTAACTCGGCGGTCTTGCGAAAAGACCGCCAAGGTCAGAATCAGGCCCAAAGTGGCCACATCACATTTTTCCACAGAAAACAGAGTTGTTTTTTGCAAAGTGCCTACCTGTGGATTATGGCCTGTAGCTCAGCCGGCACCTAGTGAAACCTACCAAACCTGTGCATTGTTGAAAACTAGAGACCTAGGGGAATCTAATATGGGGTGACTTGTGGGGCTCTCACCAGGTTCTGTTACCCAGAATCCTTTGCAAACCTATAAATTTGGCTAGAAAAACACTTTTTCCTCACATTTCAGTGACAGAAAGTTCTGGAATCTGAGAGGAGCCACAAATTTCCTTCCACCCAGCATTCCCCCAAGTCTCCAGATAAAAATGATACCTCACTTGTGTGGGTAGGCCTTGTGCCCGCGACAGGAAATACCCCAAAACACAACGTGGACAATCACATTTTTGCACAGAAAACAGAGTTGTTTTTTGCAAAGTGTCTACCTATGGATTATGGCCTCTAGCTCTGCCGGCACCTAGGGAAACCTACCAAAACTGTGCATTTTCGAAAACTAGAGACCTGGGGAATCCAAGATGGGATGACGTGTGGAGCTCTCACCAGGTTATGTTACCCAGAATCCTTTGCAAACCTCAAAATATGTCTAAAAAAACACTTTTTCCTCACATTTCGGTGACAGAAAGTTCTGGAATCTGAGATGAGCCACAAATTTCCTTCCACTCAGCGTTCCCCCAAGTCTCCTGATACAAATTATACCTCACTTGTGTGGGTAGGCCTCATGCCTGTGACAGGAAATGCCCCAAAACACAACGTGAACGCATCATATTTTTCCACAGAAAACAGAGGTGTTTTTTGCAAAGTGCCAACCTGTGGATTCTGGCCTTTAGCTCAGCCGGTATCTAGGGAAACCTACCAAACCTGTGCATTTGTGAAAACTAGAGACCTAGGAGAATCCAAGATGGGGTGACTTGTGGGGCTCTCACCAGGTTCTGTTACCCAGAATCCTGCGCAAACCTCAAAATATGGCTAAAAAAACACTTTTTCCTCACATTTCGGTGAAAGAAAGTTCTGGAATCTGAGAGGAGCCAAAAATCTCCTTCCACCCAGCGTTCCCCCAAGTCTCCTGATAAAAATGATACCTGACTTGAGTGGGTAGGCCTAGTGCCCGCAACAGAAAATGCCCCAAAATATAATGTGGACACATCACATTTTTCCACATAAAACAGAGGTGTTTTTTGCAAAGTGCCTACCTATGGATTATGGCCTCTAGCTCAGCCGGCACCTAGGGAAACCTACCAAACCTGTGCATTTTTGAAAACTAGAGATCTAGGGGAATCCAAGATGGGATGACTTGTGGAGCTCTCACCAGCTTCTGTTACCCAGAATCCTTTGCAAACCTCAAAATATGGCTAAAAAAACACTTTTTCCTCACATTTCAGTGACAGAAAGTTCTGGAATCTGAGAGGAGCCACAAATTTCCTTCCACCCAGCGTTCCCCCAAGTCTCCCGATAAAAATGATACCTCACTTGTGTGGGTAGGCCTCGTGCCCGCGACAGGAAATGCCCCAAAACACAACGTGGACAAATCACATTTTTCCACATAAAACAGAGGTGTTTTTTGCAAAGTGCCTACCTATGGATTATGGCCTCTAGCTCAGCCGGCACCGAGGGAAACCTACCAAACCTGTGCATTTTTTAAAACTAGAGACCTATTGTAATCCAAGATGGGGTGACTTGTGGGGCTCTCACCAGGTTCTGTTACCCAGAATCCCTTGCAAACCTCTAAATTTGGCTAAACAAACACTTTTCCTCACATTTCGGTGAAAGAAAGTTCTGGAATCTGAGAGGAGCCACAACTGTCCTTCCACCCAGCGTTCCCCCAAGTCTCCAGATAAAAATGGTACCTCGCTTGTGTGGGT
Organism: Pleurodeles waltl; assembly: GCF_031143425.1. Classification (NCBI taxonomy): domain Eukaryota; kingdom Metazoa; phylum Chordata; class Amphibia; order Caudata; family Salamandridae; genus Pleurodeles; species Pleurodeles waltl. The sequence continues at coordinate 335,494,986 of NC_090443.1, forward strand.
AGGCCTAGTTCCCGCGACAGGAAATGCCCCAAAACACAACGTGGACACATCACATTTTTCCATATAAAACATAGGTGTTTTTTGCAAAGGGCCTACCTGTCGATTTTGGACTTTAGCTCAGCCGGTACCTGGGGAAACCTACCAAACCCGTGCATTTTTTAAAACTAGAGACCTAGGGAAATCCAAGATGGGGTGACTTGTGGGGCTCTCACCAGGTTCTGTTACCCAGAATCCATTACAAACCTCAAAATTTGGCTAAAAAAACACTTTTTCCTCACATTTCGGTGACAGAAAGTTCTGGAATCTGAGAGGAGCCACAAATTTCCTTGCACCCAGCGTTCCCCCAAGCCTCCCGATAAAAATGATACCTCACTTGTGTGGGTAGGCCTCGTGCCCGCAACAGGAAATGCCCCAAAACACAACGTGGACAAATCAAATTTTTCCACATAAAACAGAGGTGTTTTTTGCAAAGTGTCTACCTATGGATTATGGCCTCTAGCTCTGCCGGCACCTAGGGAAACCTACCAAACCTGTGCATTTTTGAAAAATAGAGACCTGGGGAATCCAAGATGGGATGACGTGTGGAGCTCTCACCAGGTTATGTTACCCAGAATCCTTTGCAAACCTCAAAATATGTCTAAAAAAAACACTTTTTCCTCACATTTCGGTGACAGAAAGTTCTGGAATCTGAGATGAGCCACAAATTTCCTTCCACTCAGCGTTCCCCCAAGTCTCCTGATACAAATTATACCTCACTTGTGTGGGAAGGCCTCATGCCCGTGACAGGAAATGCCCCAAAACACAACGTGAACGCATCATATTTTTCCACAGAAAACAGAGGTGTTTTTTGCAAAGTGCCTACCTGTGGATTATGGCCTGTAGCTCAGCCGGCACCTAGTGAAACCTACCAAACCTGTGCATTGTTGAAAACTAGAGACCTAGGGGAATCTAATATGGGGTGACTTGTGGGGCTCTCACCAGGTTCTGTTACCCAGAATCCTTTGCAAACCTCTAAATTTGGCTAGAAAAACACTTTTTCCTCACATTTCGGTGACAGAAAGTTCTGGAATCTGAGAGGAGCCCCAAATTTCCTTCCACCCAGCATTCCCCCAAGTCTCCAGATAAAAATGATACCTCACTTGTGTGGGTAGGCCTTGTGCCCGCGACAGGAAATACCCCAAAACACAACGTGGACAATCACATTTTTCCACAGAAAACAGAGTTGTTTTTTGCAAAGTGTCTACCTATGGATTATGGCCTCTAGCTCTGCCGGCACCTAGGGAAACCTACCAAACCTGTGCATTTTTGAAAACTAGAGACCTGGGGAATCCAAGATGGGATGACGTGTGGAGCTCTCACCAGGTTATGTTACCCAGAATCCTTTGCAAACCTCAAAATATGTCTAAAAAAACACTTTTTCCTCACATTTCGGTGACAGAAAGTTCTGGAATCTGAGATGAGCCACAAATTTCCTTCCACTCAGCGTTCCCCCAAGTCTCCTGATACAAATTATACCTCACTTGTGTGGGTAGGCCTCATGCCTGTGACAGGAAATGCCCCAAAACACAACGTGAACGCATCATATTTTTCCACAGAAAACAGAGGTGTTTTTTGCAAAGTGCCAACCTGTGGATTCTGGCCTTTAGCTCAGCCGGTATCTAGGGAAACCTACCAAACCTGTGCATTTGTGAAAACTAGAGACCTAGGAGAATCCAAGATGGGGTGACTTGTGGGGCTCTCACCAGGTTCTGTTACCCAGAATCCTTTGCAAACCTCAAAATATGGCTAAAAAAACACTTTTTCCTCACATTTCGGTGAAAGAAAGTTCTGGAATCTGAGAGGAGCCAAAAATCTCCTTCCACCCAGCGTTCCCCCAAGTCTCCTGATAAAAATGATACCTGACTTGAGTGGGTAGGCCTAGTGCCCGCAACAGAAAATGCCCCAAAATATAATGTGGACACATCACATTTTTCCACATAAAACAGAGGTGTTTTTTGCAAAGTGCCTACCTATGGATTATGGCCTCTAGCTCAGCCGGCACCTAGGGAAACCTACCAAACCTGTGCATTTTTGAAAACTAGAGATCTAGGGGAATCCAAGATGGGATGACTTGTGGAGCTCTCACCAGGTTCTGTTACCCAGAATCCTTTGCAAACCTCAAAATATGGCTAAAAAAACACTTTTTCCTCACATTTCAGTGACAGAAAGTTCTGGAATCTGAGAGGAGCCACAAATTTCCTTCCACCCAGCGTTCCCCCAAGTCTCCCGATAAAAATGATACCTCACTTGTGTGGGTAGGCCTCGTGCCCGCGACAGGAAATGCCCCAAAACACAACGTGGACAAATCACATTTTTCCACATAAAACAGAGGTGTTTTTTGCAAAGTGCCTACCTATGGATTATGGCCTCTAGCTCAGCCGGCACCGAGGGAAACCTACCAAACCTGTGCATTTTTGAAAACTAGAGACCTATTGTAATCCAAGATGGGGTGACTTGTGGGGCTCTCACCAGGTTCTGTTACCCAGAATCCTTTGCAAACCTCTAAATTTGGCTAAACAAACACTTTTCCTCACATTTCGGTGAAAGAAAGTTCTGGAATCTGAGAGGAGCCTCAACTGTCCTTCCACCCAGCGTTCTCCCAAGTCTCCAGATAAAAATGGTACCTCGCTTGTGTGGGTAGGCCTGGTTCCCGCGACAGGAAATGCCCCAAAACACAAAGTGGACACATCACATTTTTCCATATAAAACATAGGTGTTTTTTGCAAGGGGCCTACCTGCCGATTTTGGACTTTAGCTCAGCCGGTACCTGGGGAAACCTACCAAACCCGTGCATTTTTGAAAACTAGAGACCTAGGGAAATCCAAGATGGGGTGACTTGTGGGGCTCTCACCAGGTTCTGTTACCCAGAATCCATTACAAACCTCAAAATTTGGCTAAAAAAACACTTTTTCCTCACATTTCGGTGACAGAAAGTTCTGGAATCTGAGAGGAGCCACAAATTTCCTTGCACCCAGCGTTCCCCCAAGCCTCCCGATAAAAATGATACCTCACTTGTGTGGGTAGGCCTCGTGCCCGCGACAGGAAATGCCCCAAAACACAACGTGGACAAATCAAATTTTTCCACATAAAACAGAGGTGTTTTTTGCAAAGTGTCTACCTATGGATTATGGCCTCTAGCTCTGCCGGCACCTAGGGAAACCTACCAAACTTGTGCATTTTTGAAAACTAGAGACCTGGGGAATCCAAGATGGGATGACGTGTGGAGCTCTCACCAGGTTATGTTACCCAGAATCCTTTGCAAACCTCAAAATATGTCTAAAAAAACACTTTTTCCTCACATTTCGGTGACAGAAAGTTCTGGAATCTGAGATGAGCCACAAATTTCCTTCCACTCAGCGTTCCCCCAAGTCTCCTGATACAAATTATACCTCACTTGTGTGGGAAGGCCTCATGCCCGTGACAGGAAATGCCCCAAAACACAACGTGAACGCATCATATTTTTCCACAGAAAACAGAGGTGTTTTTTGCAAAGTGCCAACCTGTGGATTCTGGCCTTTAGCTCAGCCGGTACCTAGGGAAACCTGCCAAACCTGTGCATTTGTGAAAACTAGAGACCTAGGAGAATCCAAGATGGGGTGACTTGTGGGGCTCTCACCAGGTTCTGTTACCCAGAATCCTTTGCAAACCTCAAAATATGGCTAAAAAAACACTTTTTCCTCACATTTCGGTGAAAGAAAGTTCTGGAATCTGAGAGTAGCCAAAAATCTCCTTCCACCCAGCGTTCCCCCAAGTCTCCTGATAAAAATGATACGTGACTTGAGTGGGTAGGCCTAGTGCCCGCAACAGAAAATGCCCCAAAATATAATGTGAACACATCACATTTTTCCACATAAAACAGAGGTGTTTTTTGCAAAGTGCCTACCTATGGATTATGGCCTCTAGCTAAGCCGGCACCTAGGGAAACCTACCAAACCTGTGCATTTTTGAAAACTAGAGATCTAGGGGAATCCAAGATGGGATGACTTGTGGAGCTCTCACCAGGTTCTGCTACCCAGAATCCTTTGCAAACCTCAAAATATGGCTAAAAAAACACTTTTTCCTCACATTTCGGTGACAGAACGTTCTGGAATCTGAGAGGAGCCACAAATTTCCTTCCACCCAGCGTTCCCCCAAGTCTCCCGATAAAAATTATACCTCACTTGTGTGGGTAGGCCTCGTGTCCGCGACAGGAAATGCCCCAAAACACAACGTGGACACTTCACATTTTTCGCCATAAAACAGAGGTGTTTTTTGCAAAGTGCCTACCTTTGGATTATGGCCTCTAGCTCAGCCGGCACCTAGGGAAACCTACCAAACCTGTGCATTTTTCAAAACTAGAGACCTAGGGGAATCCAAGATGGGGTGACTTGTGCGGCTCTCACCAGGTTCTGTTACCCAGAATCCTTTGCAAACCTCTAAATTTGGCTAAACAAACACTTTTTCCTCATATTTCGGTGAAAGAAAGTTCTGGAATCTGAGAGGAGCCAAAAATGTCCTTCCACCCAGCGTTCTCCCAAGTCTCCTGATAAAAATTATACCTCACTTGTGTGGGTAGGCCTCGTGCCCGTGACAGGAAATGCCCCAAAACACAACGTGAACACATTATATTTTTCCAATGAAAACAGAGGTGTTTTTTGTAAAGTGCCAACTTGTGGATTTTGGCCGCTAGCTCAGTCGGCACCTAGGGAAACCTAACAAACCTGTACATTTGTGAAAACTAGAGACCTATGGGAATCCAAGATGGGGTGACTTGTGGGGCTCTCACCAGGTTCTGTTACCCAGAATCCTTTGCAACCCTTTAAAATTTGGCTAAAAAAACACTTTTTCCTCACATTTCTGTGACAGAAAGTTCTGGAATCTGAGAGGAGCCACAAATTTCCTTCCACCCAGTGTTCCCCCAAGTCTCCAGATAAAAATGATACCTCACTTGTGTGGGTAGTTCTAGTGCCCGTGACAGGAAATGTCCCAAAACACAGTGTGGCCACATCACATTTTTCCACAGAAAACAGAGGTGTTTGTTGCAAAGTGCCTACCTGTGGATTATGGCCTCTAGCTCAGGCGGCACCTAGTGAAACCTACCAAACCTGTGCATTGTTGAAAACTAGAGACCTAGGGGAACCTAATATGGGTTGACTTGTGGGGCTCTCACCAGGTTCTGTTACCCAGAATCCTTTGCAAACCTCTAAATTTGGCTAGAAAAACACTTTTTCCTCACATTTCGGTGACAGAAAGTTCTGGAATCTGAGAGGAGCCACAAAATTCCTTCCACCCACCATTCCCCCAAGTCTCCAGATAAAAATGATACCTCACTTGTGTGGGTAGGCCTCGTGCCCGCGACAGGAAATACCCCAAAACACAACGTGGACAATCACATTTTTCCACAGAAAACAGAGTTGTTTTTTGCAAAGTGTCTACCTATGGATTATGGCCTCTAGCTCTGCCGGCACCTAGGGAAACCTACCAAACCTGTGCATTTTTGAAAACTAGAGACCTGGGGAATCCAAGATGGGATGACGTGTGGAGCTCTCACCAGGTTATGTTACCCAGAATCCTTTGCAAACCTCAAAATATGTCTAAAAAAACACTTTTTCCTCACATTTCGGTGACAGAAAGTTCTGGAATCTGAGATGAGCCACAAATTTCCTTCCACTCAGCGTTCCCCCAAGTCTCCTGATACAAATTATACCTCACTTGTGTGGGTAGGCCTCATGCCTGTGACAGGAAATGCCCCAAAACACAACGTGAACGCATCATATTTTTCCACAGAAAACAGAGGTGTTTTTTGCAAAGTGCCAACCTGTGGATTCTGGCCTTTAGCTCAGCCGGTACCTAGGGAAACCTACCAAACCTGTGCATTTGTGAAAACTAGAGACCTAGGAGAATCCAAGATGGGGTGATTTGTGGGGCTCTCACCAGGTTCTGTTACCCAGAATCCTTTGCAAACCTCAAAATATGGCTAAAAAAACACTTTTTCCTCTCATTTCGGTGAAAGAAAGTTCTGGAATCTGAGAGGAGCCAAAAATCTCCTTCCACCCAGCGTTCCCCCAAGTCTCCTGATAAAAATGATACCTGACTTGAGTGGGTAGGCCTAGTGCCCGCAACAGAAAATGCCCCAAAATAGAATGTGGACACATCACATTTTTCCACATAAAACAGAGGTGTTTTTTGCAAAGTGCCTACCTATGGATTATGGCCTCTAGCTCAGCCGGCACCTAGGGAAACCTACCAAACCTGTGCATTTTTGAAAACTAGAGATCTAGGGGAATCCAAGATGGGATGACTTGTGGAGCTCTCACCAGGTTCTGTTACCCAGAATCCTTTGCAAACCTCAAAATATGGCTAAAAAAACACTTTTTCCTCACATTTCGGTGACAGAAAGTTCTGGAATCTGAGAGGAGCCACAAATTTCCTTCCACCCAGTGTTCCCCCAAGTCTCCAGATAAAAATGATACCTCACTTGTGTGGGTAGTTCTAGTGCCCGTGACAGGAAATGTCCCAAAACACAGTGTGGCCACATCACATTTTTCCACAGAAAACAGAGGTGTTTGTTGCAAAATGCCTACCTATGGATTATGGCCTCTAGCTCAGCCGGCACCTAGTGAAACCTACCAAACCTGTGCATTGTTGAAAACTAGAGACCTAGGGGAATCTAATATGGGTTGACTTGTGGGGCTCTCACCAGGTTCTGTTACCCAGAATCCTTTGCAAACCTCTAAATTTGGCTAGAAAAACACTTTTTCCTCACATTTCGGTGACAGAAAGTTCTGGAATCTGAGAGGAGCCAAAAATTTCCTTCCACCCACCATTCCCCCAAGTCTTCAGATAAAAATGATACCTCACTTGTGTGGGTAGGCCTCGTGCCCGCGACAGGAAATACCCCAAAACACAACGTGGACAATCACATTTTTCCACAGAAAACAGAGTTGTTTTTTGCAAAGTGTCTATCTATGGATTATGGCCTCTAGCTCTGCCGACACCTAGGGAGACCTACCAAACCTGTGCATTTTTGAAAACTAGAGACCCAGGGAATCCAAGATGGGATGACGTGTGGAGCTCTCACCAGGTTATGTTACCCAGAATCCTTTGCAAACCTCAAAATATGTCTAAAAAAACACTTTTTCCTCACATTTCGATGACAGAAAGTTCTGGAATCTGAGATGAGCCACAAATTTCCTTCCACTCAGCGTTCCCCCAAGTCTCCTGATACAAATTATACCTCACTTGTGTGGGTAGGCCTCATGCCTGTGACAGGAAATGCCCCAAAACACAACATGAACGCATCATATTTTTCCACAGAAAACAGAGGTGGTTTTTGCAAAGTGCCAACCTGTGGATTCTGGCCTTTAGCTCAGCCGGTACCTAGGGAAACCTACCAAACCTGTGCATTTGTGAAAACTAGAGACCTAGGAGAATCCAAGATGGGGTGACTTGTGGGGCTCTCACCAGGTTCTGTTACCCAGAATCCTTTGCAAACCTCAAAATATGGCTAAAAAAACACTTTTTCCTCACATTTCGGTGAAAGAAAGTTCTGGAATCTGAGAGGAGCCAAAAATCTCCTTCCACCCAGCGTTCCCCCAAGTCTCCTGATAAAAATGATACCTGACTTGAGTGGGTAGGCCTAGTGCCCGCAACAGAAAATGCCCCAAAATATAATGTGGACACATCACATTTTTCCACATAAAACAGAGGTGTTTTTTGCAAAGTGCCTACCTATGGATTATGGCCTCTAGCTCAGCTGGCACCTAGGGAAACCTACCAAACCTGTGCATTTTTGAAAACTAGAGATCTAGGGGAATCCAAGATGGGATGACTTGTGGAGCTCTCACCAGGTTCTGTTACCCAGAATCCTTTGCAAACCTCAAAATATGGCTAAAAAAACACTTTTTCCTCACATTTCGGTGACAGAAAGTTCTGGAATCTGAGAGGAGCCACAAATTTCCTTCCACCCAGCGTTCCCCCAAGTCTCCCGATAAAAATGATACCTCACTTGTGTGGGTAGGCCTCGTGCCCGCGACAGGAAATGCCCCAAAACACAACGTGGACAAATCACATTTTTCCACATAAAACAGAGGTGTTTTTTGCAAAGTGCCTACCTATGGATTATGGCCTCTAGCTCAGCCGGCACCGAGGGAAACCTACCAAACCTGTGCATTTTTGAAAACTATAGACCTATGGTAATCCAAGATGGGGTGACTTGTGGGGCTCTCACCAGGTTCTGTTACCCAGAATCCTTTGCAAACCTCTAAATTTGGCTAAACAAACACTTTTCCTCACATTTCGGTGAAAGAAAGTTCTGGAATCTGAGAGGAGCCACAACTGTCCTTCCACCCAGCGTTCCCCCAAGTCTCCAGATAAAAATGGTACCTCGCTTGTGTGGGTAGGCCTAGTTCCCCCGACAGGAAATGCCCCAAAACACAACATGGACACATCACATTTTTCCATATAAAACATAGGTGTTTTTTGCAAAGGGCCTACCTGTCGATTTTGGACTTTAGCTCAGCCGGTACCTGGGGAAACCTACCAAACCCGTGCATTTTTGAAAACTAGAGACCTAGGGAAATTCAAGATGGGGTGACTTTTGGGGCTCTCACCAGGTTCTGTTACTCAGAATCCTTTGCAAACCTCAAAATATGGCTAAAAAAACACTTTTTCCTCACATTTCGGTGACAGAAAGTTCTGGAATCTGAGAGGAGCCACAAATTTCCTTCCACCCAGCGTTCCCCCAAGTCTCCCGATAAAAATGATACCTCACTTGTGTGGGTAGGCCTCGTGCCCGCGACAGGAAATGCCCCAAAACACAACGTGGACAAATCACATTTTTCCACATAAAACAGAGGTGTTTTTTGCAAAGTGTCTACCTATGGATTATGGCCTCTAGCTCTGCCGGCACCTAGGGAAACCTACCAAACCTGTGCATTTTTGAAAACTAGAGACCTGGGGAATCCAAGATGGGATGACGTGTGGACCTCTCACCAGGTTATGTTACCCAGAATCCTTTGCAAACCTCAAAATATGTCTAAAAAAACACTTTTTCCTCACATTTCGGTGACAGAAAGTTCTGGAATCTGAGATGAGCCACAAATTTCCTTCCACTCAGCGTTCCCCCAAGTCTCCTGATACGAATTATACCTCACTTGTGTGGGAAGGCCTCATGCCCGTGACAGGAAATGCCCCAAAACACAACGTGAACGCATCATATTTTTCCACAGAAAACAGAGGTGTTTTTTGCAAAGTGCCAACCTGTGGATTCTGGCCTTTAGCTCAGCCGGTACCTAGGGAAACCTGCCAAACCTGTGCATTTGTGAAAACTAGAGACCTAGGAGAATCCAAGATGGGGTGACTTGTGGGGCTCTCACCAGGTTCTGTTACCCAGAATCCTTTGCAAACCTCAAAATATGGCTAAAAAAACACTTTTTCCTCACATTTCGGTGAAAGAAAGTTCTGGAATCTGAGAGGAGCCAAAAATCTCCTTCCACCCAGCGTTCCCCCAAGTCTCCTGATAAAAATGATACCTGACTTGAGTGGGTAGGCCTAGTGCCCGCAACAGAAAATGCCCCAAAATATAATGTGGACACATCACATTTTTCCACATAAAACAGAGGTGTTTTTTGCAAAGTGCCTACCTATGGATTATGGCCTCTAGCTCAGCCGGCACCTAGGGAAACCTACCAAACCTGTGCATTTTTGAAAACTAGAGATCTAGGGGAATCCAAGATGGGATGACTTGTGGAGCTCTCACCAGGTTCTGTTACCCAGAATCCTTTGCAAACCTCAAAATATGGCTAAAAAAACACTTTTTCCTCACATTTCGGTGACAGAAAGTTCTGGAATCTGAGAGGAGCCACAAATTTCCTTCCACCCAGTGTTCCCCCAAGTCTCCAGATAAAAATGGTACCTCGATTGTGTGGGTAGGCCTAGTTCCCGCGACAGGAAATGCCCCAAAACACAATGTGGACACATCAAATTTTTCCACATAAAACAGAGGTGTTTTTTGCAAAGTGCCTACCTATGGATTATGGCCTCTAGCTCAGCCGGCACCTAGGGAAACCTACCAAACCTGTGCATTTTTGAAAACTAGAGATCTAGGGGAATCCAAGATGGGATGATTTGTGGAGCTCTCACCAGGTTCTGTTACCCAGAATCCTTTGCAAACCTCAAAATATGGCTAAAAAAACACTTTTTCCTCACATTTCGGTGACAGAAAGTTCTGGAATCTGAGAGGAGCCACAAATTTCCTTCCACCCAGTGTTCCCCCAAGTCTCCAGATAAAAATGGTACCTCGATTGTGTGGGTAGGCCTCGTGCCCGCGACAGGAAATGCCCCAAAACACAACGTGGACAAATCACATTTTTCCACATAAAACAGAGGTGTTTTTTGCAAAGTGCCTACCTATGGATTATGGCCTCTAGCTCAGCCGGCACCGAGGGAAACCTACCAAACCTGTGCATTTTTGAAAACTAGAGACCTATGGTAATCCAAGATGGGGTGACTTGTGGGGCTCTCACCAGGTTCTGTTACCCAGAATCCTTTGCAAACCTCTAAATTTGGCTAAACAAACACTTTTTCCTCACATTTCGGTGAAAGAAAGTTCTGGAATCTGAGAGGAGCCACAACTGTCCTTCCACCCAGCGTTCCCCCAAGTCTCCAGATAAAAATGGTACCTCGATTGTGTGGGTAGGCCTAGTTCCCGCGACAGGAAATGCCCCAAAACACAACGTGGACACATCAAATTTTTCCACATAAAACATAGGTGTTTTTTGCAAAGGGCCTACCTGTCGTTTTTGGACTTTAGCTCAGCCGGTACCTGGGGAAACCTACCAAACCCGTGCATTTTTTAAAACTAGAGACCTAGGGAAATCCAAGATGGGGTGACTTGTGGGGCTCTCACCAGGTTCTGTTACCCAGAATCCATTGCAAACCTACAAATTTGGCTAAAAAAACACTTTTTCCTCACATTTCGGTGACAGAAAGTTCTGGAATCTGAGAGGAGCCACAAATTTCCTTCCACCCAGCGTTCCCCCAAGTCTCCCGATAAAAATGATACCTCACTTGTGTGGGTAGGCCTCGTGCCCGCGACAGGAAATGCCCCAAAACACAACGTGGACAAATCACATTTTTCCACATAAAACAGAGGTGTTTTTTGCAAAGTGCCTACCTATGGATTATGGCCTCTAGCTCAGCCGGCACCGAGGGAAACCTACCAAACCTGTGCATTTTTGAAAACTAGAGACCTATGGTAATCCAAGATGGGGTGACTTGTGGGGCTCTCAGCAGGTTCTGTTACCCAGAATCCTTTGCAAACCTCTAAATTTGGCTAAACAAACACTTTTTCCTCACATTTCGGTGAAAGAAAGTTCTGGAATCTGAGAGGAGCCACAACTGTCCTTCCACCCAGCGTTCCCCCAAGTCTCCAGATAAAAATGGTACCTCGCTTGTGTGGGTAGGCCTAGTTCCCGCGACAGGAAATGCCCCAAAACACAACGTGGACACATCACATTTTTCCACATAAAACATAGGTGTTTTTTGCAAAGGGCCTACCTGTCGATTTTGGACTTTAGCTCAGCCGGTACCTGGGGAAACCTACCAAACCCGTGTATTTTTGAAAACTAGAGACCTAGGGAAATCCAAGATGGGGTGACTTGTGGGGCTCTCACCAGGTTCTGTTACCCAAAATCCATTGCAAACCTCAAAATTTGGCTAAAAAAACACTTTTTCCTCACATTTCGGTGACAGAAAGTTCTGGAATCTGAGAGGAGCCACACATTTCCTTTCACCCAGCATTCCCCCAGGTCTCCAGATCAAAATTATACCTCACTTGTGTGGGTGGGCCTCATGCCCGTGACAGAAAATGCCCCAAAACACAACGTGAACACATCATATTTTTCCACATAAAACAGAGGTGTTTTTTGCAAAGTGCCTACCTATGGATTATGGCCTCTAGCTCAGCCGGTATCTAGGGAAACCTACCAAACCTGTGCATTTTTCAAAACTAGAGACCTAGGGGAATCCAAGATGGGGTGACTTGAGCGGCTTTCACCAGGTTCTGTTACCCAGAATCCTTTGCAAACCTCTAAATTTGGCTAAACAAACACTTTTTCCTCATATTTCGGTGAAAGAAAGTTCTGGAATCTGAGAGGAGCCAAAAATGTCCTTCCACCCAGCGTTCTCCCAAGTCTCCTGATAAAAATTATACCTCACTTGTGTGGGTAGGCCTCGTGCCCGTGACAGGAAATGCCCCAAAACACAACGTGAACACATTATATTTTTCCAATGAAAACAGAGGTGTTTTTTGTAATGTGCCAACTTGTGGATTTTGGCCTCTAGCTCAGTCGGCACCTAGGGAAACCTAACAAACCTGTACATTTGTGAAAACTAGAGACCTATGGGAATCCAAGATGGGGTGACTTGTGGGGCTCTCACCAGGTTCTGTTACCCAGAATCCTTTGCAACCCTTTAAAATTTGGCTAAAAAAACACTTTTTCCTCACATTTCGGTGACAGAAAGTTCTGGAATCTGAGAGGAGCCACAAATTTCCTTCTACCCAGATGTTCCCCCAAGTCTCCAGATAAAAATGATACCTCACTTGTGTGGGTAGTTCTAGTGCCCGTGACAGGAAATGTCCCAAAACACAGTGTGGCCACATCACATTTTTCCACAGAAAACAGAGGTGTTTGTTGCAAAGTGCCTACCTGTGGATTAGGGCCTCTAGCTCAGCCAGCACCTAGTGAAACCTACCAAACCTGTGCATTGTTGAAAACTAGAGACCTAGGGAAATCTAATATGGGTTGACTTGTGGGGCTCTCACCAGGTTCTGTTACCCAGAATCCTTTGCAAACCTCTAAATTTGGCTAGAAAAACACTTTTTCCTCACATTTGGATGACAGAAACTTCTGGAATCTGAGAGGAGCCACAAATTTCCTTCCACCCACCATTCCCCCAAGTCTTCAGATAAAAATGATACCTCACTTGTGTGGGTAGGCCTCGTGCCCGTGACAGGAAATACCCCAAAACACAACGTGGCAATCACATTTTTAAACAGAAAACAGAGTTGTTTTTTGCAAAGTGCCTACCTATGGATTATGGCCTCTAGCTCAGCCGGCACCGAGGGAAACCTACCAAACCTGTGCATTTTTGAAAACTAGAGACCTATGGTAATCCAAGATGGGGTGACTTGTGGGGCTCTCACCAGGTTCTGTTACCCAGAATCCTTTGCAAACCTCTAAATTTGGCTAAACAAACACTTTTTCCTCACATTTCGGTGAAAGAAAGTTCTGGAATCTGAGAGGAGCCACAACTGTCCTTCCACCCAGCGTTCCCCCAAGTCTCCAGATAAAAATGGTACCTCGCTTGTGTGGGTAGGCCTAGTTCCCGCGACAGGAAATGCCCCAAAACACAACGTGGACACATCACATTTTTCCACGTAAAACATAGGTGTTTTTTGCAAAGGGCCTACCTGTCGTTTTTGGACTTTAGCTCAGCCGGTACCTGGGGAAACCTACCAAACCCGTGCATTTTTGAAAACTAGAGACCTAGGGAAATCCAAGATGGGGTGACTTGTGGGGCTCTCACCAGGTTCTGTTACCCAGAATCCATTGCAAACCTCCAAATTTGGCTAAAAAAAACACTTTTTCCTCACATTTCGGTGACAGAAAGTTCTGGAATCTGAGAGGAGCCACAAATTTCCTTCCACCCAGCGTTCCCCCAAGTCTCCCGATAAAAATTATACCTCACTTGTGTGGGTAGGCCTCGTGCCCGCGACAGGAAATGCCCCAAAACGCAACGTGGACAAATCACATTTTTCCACATAAAACAGAGGTGTTTTTTGCAAAGTGCCTACCTATGGATTATGGCCTCGAGCTCAGCCGGCACCGAGGGAAAACTACCAAACCTGTGCATTTTTGAAAACTAGAGACCTATGGTAATCCAAGATGGGGTGACTTGTGGGGCTCTCACCAGGTTCTGTTACCCAGAATCCTTTGCAAACCTCTAAATTTGGCTAAACAAACACTTTTTCCTCACATTTCGGTGAAAGAAAGATCTGGAATCTGAGAGGAGCCACAACTGTCCTTCCACCCAGCGTTCCCCCAAGTCTCCAGATAAAAATGGTACCTCGCTTGTATGGGTAGGCCTAGTTCCCGCGACAGGAAATGCCCCAAAACACAACGTGGACACATCACATTTTTCCATATAAAACATAGGTGTTTTTTGCAAAGGGCCTACCTGTCGATTTTGGACTTTAGCTCAGCCGGTACCTGGGGAAACCTACCAAACCCGTGTATTTTTGAAAACTAGAGACCTAGGGAAATCCAAGATGGGGTGACTTGTGGGGCTCTCACCAGGTTCTGTTACCCAAAATCCATTGCAAACCTCAAAATTTGGCTAAAAAAACACTTTTTCCTCACATTTCGGTGACAGAAAGTTCTGGAATCTGAGAGGAGCCACACATTTCCTTTCACCCAGCATTCCCCCAGGTCTCCAGATAAAAATTATACCTCACTTGTGTGGGTAGGCCTCATGCCCGTGACAGAAAATGCCCCAAAACACAACGTGAACACATCATATTTTTCCACAGAAAACAGAGGTGTTTTTTGCAAAGTGCCTACCTGTGGATTCTGGCCTCTAGCTCAGCCGGTACCTAGGGAAACCTACCAAACCTGTGCATTTTTCAAAACTAGAGACCTAGGGGAATCCAAGATGGGGTGACTTGTGCGGCTTTCACCAGGTTCTGTTACCCAGAATCCTTTGCAAACCACTAAATTTGGCTAAACAAACACTTTTTCCTCATATTTCGGTGAAAGAAAGTTCTGGAATCTGAGAGGAGCCAAAAATGTCCTTCCACCCAGCGTTCTCCCAAGTCTCCTGATAAAAATTATACCTCACTTGTGTGGGTAGGCCTCGTGCCCGTGACAGGAAATGCCCCAAAAACACAACGTGAACACATTATATTTTTCCAATGAAAACAGAGGTGTTTTTTGTAAAGTGCCAACTTGTGGATTTTGGCCTCTGGCTCAGTCGGCACCTAGGGAAACCTAACAAACCTGTACATTTGTGAAAACTAGAGACCTATGGGAATCCAAGATGGGGTGACTTGTGGGGCTCTCACCAGGTTCTGTTACCCAGAATCCTTTGCAACCCTTTAAAATTTGGCTAAAAAAACACTTTTTCCTCACATTTCGGTGACAGAAAGTTCTGGAATCTGAGAGGAGCCACAAATTTCCTTCCACCCAGTGTTCCCCCAAGTCTCCAGATAAAAATGATACCTCACTTGTGTGGGTAGTTCTAGTGCCCGTGACAGGAAATGTCCCAAAACACAGTGTGGCCACATCACATTTTTCCACAGAAAACAGAGGTGTTTGTTGCAAAGTGCCTACCTATGGATTATGGCCTCTAGCTCAGCCGGCACCTAGTGAAACCTACCAAACCTGTGCATTGTTGAAAACTAGAGACCTAGGGGAATCTAATATGGGTTGACTTGTGGGGCTCTCACCAGGTTCTGTTACCCAGAATCCTTTGCAAACCTCTAAATGTGGCTAGAAAAACACTTTTTCCTCACATTTCGGTGACAGAAAGTTCTGGAATCTGAGAGGAGCCACAAATTTCCTTCCACCCACCATTCCCCCAAGTCTTCAGATAAAAATGATACCTCACTTGTGTGGGTAGGCCTCGTGCCCGCGACAGGAAATACCCCAAAACACAACGTGGACAATCACATTTTTCCACAGAAAACAGAGTTGTTTTTTGCAAAGTGTCTACCTATGGATTATGGCCTCTAGCTCTGCCGGCACCTAGGGAGACCTACCAAACCTGTGCATTTTTTAAAACTAGAGATCTGGGGAATCCAAGATGGGATGACGTGTGGAGCTCTCACCAGGTTATGTTACCCAGAATCCTTTGCAAACCTCAAAATATGTCTAAAAAAACACTTTTTCCTCACATTTCGGTGACAGAAAGTTCTGGAATCTGAGAGGAGCCAAAAATCTCCTTCCACCCAGTGTTCCCCCAAGTCTCCTGATAAAAATGATACCTGACTTGAGTGGGTAGGCCTAGTGCCCGCAACAGAAAATGCCCCAAAATATAATGTGGACACATCACATTTTTCCACATAAAACAGAGGTGTTTTTTGCAAAGTGCCTACCTATGGATTATGGCCTCTAGCTCAGCCGGCACCTAGGGAAACCTACCAAACCTGTGCATTTTTAAAAACTAGAGATCTAGGGGAATCCAAGATGGGATGACTTGTGGAGCACTCACCAGGTTCTGTTACCCAGAATCCTTTGCAAACCTCAAAATATGGCTAAAAAAACACTTTTTCCTCACATTTCGGTGACAGAAAGTTCTGGAATCTGAGAGGAGCCACAAATTTCCTTCCACCCAGCGTTCCCCCAAGTCTCCCGATAAAAATGATACCTCACTTGTGTGGGTAGGCCTCGTGCCCGCGACAGGAAATGCCCCAAAACACAACGTGGACAAATCACATTTTTCCACATAAAACAGAGGTGTTTTTTGCAAAGTGCCTACCTATGGATTATGGCCTCTAGCTCAGCCGGCACCGAGGGAAACCTACCAAACCTGTGCATTTTTGAAAACTAGAGACCTATGGTAATCCAAGATGGGGTGACTTGTGGGGCTCTCACCAGGTTCTGTTACCCAGAATCCTTTGCAAACCTCTAAATTTGGCTAAACAAACACTTTTCCTCACATTTCGGTGAAAGAAAGTTCTGGAATCTGAGAGGAGCCACAACTGTCCTTCCACCCAGCGTTCCCCCAAGTCTCCAGATAAAAATGGTACCTCGCTTGTGTGGGTAGGCCTAGTTCCCGCGACAGGAAATGCCCCAAAACACAACGTGGACACATCACATTTTTCCATATAAAACATAGGTGTTTTTTGCAAAGGGCCCTACCTGTCGATTTTGGACTTTAGCTCAGCCGGTACCTGGGGAAACCTACCAAACCCGTGCATTTTTGAAAACTAGAGACCTAGGGAAATCCAAGATGGGGTGACTTGTGGGGCTCTCACCAGGTTCTGTTACCCAGAATCCTTTGCAAACCTCAAAATATGGCTAAAAAAACACTTTTTCCTCACATTTCGGTGACAGAAAGTTCTGGAATCTGAGAGGAGCCACAAATTTCCTTCCACCCAGCGTTCCCCCAAGTCTCCCGATAAAAATGATACCTCACTTGTGTGGGTAGGCCTCGTGCCCGCGACAGGAAATGCCCCAAAACACAACGTGGACAAATCACATTTTTCCACATAAAACAGAGGTGTTTTTTGCAAAGTGTCTACCTATGGATTATGGCC
Source organism: Pleurodeles waltl (assembly GCF_031143425.1). Taxonomy (NCBI): domain Eukaryota; kingdom Metazoa; phylum Chordata; class Amphibia; order Caudata; family Salamandridae; genus Pleurodeles; species Pleurodeles waltl. Next base: position 335,512,324 of record NC_090443.1, read on the forward strand.
TCTAGCTCTGCCGGCACCTAGGGAAACCTACCAAACCTGTGCATTTTTGAAAACTAGAGACCTGGGGAATCCAAGATGGGATGACGTGTGGAGCTCTCACCAGGTTATGTTACCCAGAATCCTTTGCAAACCTCAAAATATGTCTAAAAAAACACTTTTTCCTCACATTTCGGTGACAGAAAGTTCTGGAATCTGAGATGAGCCACAAATTTCCTTCCACTCAGCGTTCCCCCAAGTCTCCTGATACGAATTATACCTCACTTGTGTGGGAAGGTCTCATGCCCGTGACAGGAAATGCCCCAAAACACAACGTGAACGCATCATATTTTTCCACAGAAAACAGAGGTGTTTTTGCAAAGTGCCAACCTGTGGATTCTGGCCTTTAGCTCAGCCGGGTACCTAGGGAAACCTGCCAAACCTGTGCATTTGTGAAAACTAGAGACCTAGGAGAATCCAAGATGGGGTGACTTGTGGGGCTCTCACCAGGTTCTGTTACCCAGAATCCTTTGCAAACCTCAAAATATGGCTAAAAACACTTTTTCCTCACATTTCGGTGAAAGAAAGTTCTGGAATCTGAGAGGAGCCAAAAATCTCCTTCCACCCAGCGTTCCCCCAAGTCTCCTGATAAAAATGATACCTGACTTGAGTGGGTAGGCCTAGTGCCCGCAACAGAAAATGCCCCAAAATATAATGTGGACACATCACATTTTTCCAAATAAAACAGAGGTGTTTTTTGCAAAGTGCCTACCTATGGATTATGGCCTCTAGCTCAGCCGGCACCTAGGGAAACCTACCAAACCTGTGCATTTTTGAAAACTAGAGATCTAGGGGAATCCAAGATGGGATGACTTGTGGAGCTCTCACCAGGTTCTGTTACCCAGAATCCTTTGCAAACCTCAAAATATGGCTAAAAAAACACTTTTTTCCTCACATTTCGGTGACAGAAAGTTCTGGAATCTGAGAGGAGCCACAAATTTCCATCCACCCAGCGTTCCCCCAAGTCTCCCGATAAAAATGATACCTCACTTGTGTGGGTAGGCCTCGTGCCCGCGACAGGAAATGCCCCAAAACACAACGTGGACAAATCACATTTTTCCACATAAAACAGAGGTGTTTTTTTGCAAAGTGCCTACCTATGGATTATGGCCTCTAGCTCAGCCGGGCACCGAGGGAAACCTACCAAACCTGTGCATTTTTGAAAACTAGAGACCTATGGTAATCCAAGATGGGGTGACTTGTGGGGCTCTCACCAGGTTCTGTTACCCAGAATCCTTTGCAAACCTCTAAATTTGGCTAAACAAACACTTTTTCCTCACATTTCGGTGAAAGAAAGTTCTGGAATCTGAGAGGAGCCACAACTGTCCTTCCACCCAGCGTTCCCCCAAGTCTCCAGATAAAAATGGTACCTCGATTGTGTGGGTAGGCCTAGTTCCCGCGACAGGAAATGCCCCAAAACACAACGTGGACACATCAAATTTTTCCACATAAAACATAGGTGTTTTGTGCAAAGGGCCTACCTGTCGTTTTTGGACTTTAGCTCAGCCGGGTACCTGGGGAAACCTACCAAACCCGTGCATTTTTGAAAACTAGAGACCTAGGGAAATCCAAGATGGGGTGACTTGTGGGGCTCTCACCAGGTTCTGTTACCCAGAATCCATTGCAAACCTACAAATTTGGCTAAAAAAACACTTTTTCCTCACATTTCGGTGACAGAAAGTTCTGGAATCTGAGAGGAGCCACAAATTTCCTTCCACCCAGCGTTCCCCCAAGTCTCCCGATAAAAATGATACCTCACTTGTGTGGGTAGGCCTCGTGCCCGCGACAGGAAATGCCCCAAAACACAACGTGGACAAATCACATTTTTCCACATAAAACAGAGGTGTTTTTTGCAAAGTGCCTACCTATGGATTATGGCCTCTAGCTCAGCCGGCACCGAGGGAAACCTACCAAACCTGTGCATTTTTGAAAACTAGAGACCTATGGTAATCCAAGATGGGGTGACTTGTGGGGCTCTCACCAGGTTCTGTTACCCAGAATCCTTTGCAAACCTCTAAATTTGGCTAAACAAACACTTTTTCCTCACATTTCGGTGAAAGAAAGTTCTGGAATCTGAGAGGAGCCACAACTGTCTTTCCACCCAGCGTTCCCCCAAGTCTCCAGATAAAAATGGTACCTCGCTTGTGTGGGTAGGCCTAGTTCCCGCGACAGGAAAATGCCCCAAAACACAACGTGGACACATCACATTTTTCCACATAAAACATAGGTGTTTTTTGCAAAGGGCCTACCTGTCGATTTTGGACTTTAGCTCAGCCGGGTACCTGGGGAAACCTACCAAACCCGTGTATTTTTGAAAACTAGAGACCTAGGGAAATCCAAGATGGGGTGACTTGTGGGGCTCTCACCAGGTTCTGTTACCCAAAATCCATTGCAAACCTCAAAATTTGGCTAAAAAAACACTTTTTCCTCGACATTTCGGTGACAGAAAGTTCTGGAATCTGAGAGGAGCCACACATTTCCTTTCACCCAGCATTCCCCCAGGTCTCCAGATCAAAATTATACCTCACTTGTGTGGGTGGGCCTCATGCCCGTGACAGAAAATGCCCCAAAACACAACGTGAACACATCATATTTTTCCACATAAAACAGAGGTGTTTTTTGCAAAGTGCCTACCTATGGATTATGGCCTCTAGCTCAGCCGGTATCTAGGGAAACCTACCAAACCTGTGCATTTTTCAAAACTAGAGACCTAGGGGAATCCAAGATGGGGTGACTTGAGCGGCTTTCACCAGGTTCTGTTACCCAGAATCCTTTGCAAACCTCTAAATTTGGCTAAACAAACACTTTTTCCTCATATTTCGGTGAAAGAAAGTTCTGGAATCTGAGAGGAGCCAAAAATGTCCTTCCACCCAGCGTTCTCCCAAGTCTCCTGATAAAAATTATACCTCACTTGTGTGGGTAGGCCTCGTGCCCGTGACAGGAAATGCCCCAAAACACAACGTGAACACATTATATTTTTCCAATGAAAACAGAGGTGTTTTTTGTAATGTGCCAACTTGTGGATTTTGGCCTCTAGCTCAGTCGGCACCTAGGGAAACCTAACAAACCTGTACATTTGTGAAAACTAGAGACCTATGGGAATCCAAGATGGGGTGACTTGTGGGGCTCTCACCAGGTTCTGTTACCCAGAATCCTTTGCAACCCTTTAAAATTTGGCTAAAAAAACACTTTTTCCTCACATTTCGGTGACAGAAAGTTCTGGAATCTGAGAGGAGCCACAAATTTCCTTCTACCCAGATGTTCCCCCAAGTCTCCAGATAAAAATGATACCTCACTTGTGTGGGTAGTTCTAGTGCCCGTGACAGGAAATGTCCCAAAACACAGTGTGGCCACATCACATTTTTCCACAGAAAACAGAGGTGTTTGTTGCAAAGTGCCTACCTGTGGATTAGGGCCTCTAGCTCAGCCAGCACCTAGTGAAACCTACCAAACCTGTGCATTGTTGAAAACTAGAGACCTAGGGAAATCTAATATGGGTTGACTTGTGGGGCTCTCACCAGGTTCTGTTACCCAGAATCCTTTGCAAACCTCTAAATTTGGCTAGAAAAACACTTTTTCCTCACATTTGGATGACAGAAACTTCTGGAATCTGAGAGGAGCCACAAATTTCCTTCCACCCACCATTCCCCCAAGTCTTCAGATAAAAATGATACCTCACTTGTGTGGGTAGGCCTCGTGCCCGTGACAGGAAATACCCCAAAACACAACGTGGCAATCACATTTTTAAACAGAAAACAGAGTTGTTTTTTGCAAAGTGCCTACCTATGGATTATGGCCTCTAGCTCAGCCGGCACCGAGGGAAACCTACCAAACCTGTGCATTTTTGAAAACTAGAGACCTATGGTAATCCAAGATGGGGTGACTTGTGGGGCTCTCACCAGGTTCTGTTACCCAGAATCCTTTGCAAACCTCTAAATTTGGCAAAACAAACACTTTTTCCTCACATTTCGGTGAAAGAAAGTTCTGGAATCTGAGAGGAGCCACAACTGTCCTTCCACCCAGCGTTCCCCCAAGTCTCCAGATAAAAATGGTACCTCGCTTGTGTGGGTAGGCCTAGTTCCCGCGACAGGAAATGCCCCAAAACACAACGTGGAAACATCACATTTTTCCACGTAAAACATAGGTGTTTTTTGCAAAGGGCCTACCTGTCGTTTTTGGACTTTAGCTCAGCCGGTACCTGGGGAAACCTACCAAACCCGTGCATTTTTGAAAACTAGAGACCTAGGGAAATCCAAGATGGGGTGACTTGTGGGGCTCTCACCAGGTTCTGTTACCCAGAATCCATTGCAAACCTCCAAATTTGGCTAAAAAAACACTTTTTCCTCACATTTCGGTGACAGAAAGTTCTGGAATCTGAGAGGAGCCAAAAATTTCCTTCCACCCAGCGTTCCCCCAAGTCTCCCGATAAAAATGATACCTCACTTGTGTGGGTAGGCCTCGTGCCCGCGACAGGAAATGCCCCAAAACACAACGTGGACAAATCACATTTTTCCACATAAAACAGAGGTGTTTTTTGCAAAGTGCCTACCTATGGATTATGGCCTCTAGCTCAGCCGGCACCGAGGGAAACCTACCAAACCTGTGCATTTTTGAAAACTAGAGACCTATGGTAATCCAAGATGGGGTGACTTGTGGGGCTCTCACCAGGTTCTGTTACCCAGAATCCTTTGCAAACCTCTAAATTTGGCTAAACAAACACTTTTTCCTCACATTTCGGTGAAAGAAAGATCTGGAATCTGAGAGGAGCCACAACTGTCCTTCCACCCAGCGTTCCCCCAAGTCTCCAGATAAAAATGGTACCTCACTTGTGTGGGTAGGCCTCGTGCCCGTGACAGGAAATGCCCCAAAACACAACGTGAACACATTATATTTTTCCAATGAAAACAGAGGTGTTTTTTGTAATGTGCCAACTTGTGGATTTTGGCCTCTAGCTCAGTCGGCACCTAGGGAAACCTAACAAACCTGTACATTTGTGAAAACTAGAGACCTATGGTAATCCAAGATGGGGTGACTTGTGGCGCTCTCACCAGGTTCTGTTACCCAGAATCCTTTGCAAACCTCTAAATTTGGCTAAACAAACACTTTTTCCCCACATTTCGGTGAAAGAAAGATCTGGAATCTGAGAGGAGCCACAACTGTCCTTCCACCCAGCGTTCCCCCAAGTCTCCAGATAAAAATGGTACCTCGCTTGTGTGGGTAGGCCTAGTTCCCGCGACAGGAAATGCCCCAAAACACAACGTGGACAAATCACATTTTTCCATATAAAACATCGGTGTTTTTTGCAAAGGGCCTACCTGTCGATTTTGGACTTTAGCTCAGCCGGTACCTGGGGAAACCTACCAAACCCGTGTATTTTTGAAAACTAGAGACCTAGGGAAATCCAAGATGGGGTGACTTGTGGGGCTCTCACCAGGTTCTGTTACCCAAAATCCATTGCAAACCTCAAAATTTGGCTAAAAAACACTTTTTCCTCACATTTCGGTGACAGAAAGTTCTGGAATCTGAGAGGAGCCACACATTTCCTTTCACCCAGCATTCCCCCAGGTCTCCAGATAAAAATTATACCTCACTTGTGTGGGTAGGCCTCATGCCCGTGACAGAAAATGCCCCAAAACACAACGTGAACACATCATATTTTTCCACAGAAAACAGAGGTGTTTTTTGCAAAGTGCCTACCTGTGGATTCTGGCCTCTAGCTCAGCCGGTACCTAGGGAAACCTACCAAACCTGTGCATTTTTCAAAACTAGAGACCTAGGGGAATCCAAGATGGGGTGACTTGTGCGGCTTTCACCAGGTTCTGTTACCCAGAATCCTTTGCAAACCACTAAATTTGGCTAAACAAACACTTTTTCCTCATATTTCGGTGAAAGAAAGTTCTGGAATCTGAGAGGAGCCAAAAATGTCCTTCCACCCAGCGTTCTCCCAAGTCTCCTGATAAAAATTATACCTCACTTGTGTGGGTAGGCCTCGTGCCCGTGACAGGAAATGCCCCAAAACACAACGTGAACACATTATATTTTTCCAATGAAAACAGAGGTGTTTTTTGTAAAGTGCCAACTTGTGGATTTTGGCCTCTAGCTCAGTCGGCACCTAGGGAAACCTAACAAACCTGTACATTTGTGAAAACTAGAGACCTATGGGAATCCAAGATGGGGTGACTTGTGGGGCTCTCACCAGGTTCTGTTACCCAGAATCCTTTGCAACCCTTTAAAATTTGGCTAAAAAAACACTTTTTCCTCACATTTCGGTGACAGAAAGTTCTGGAATCTGAGAGGAGCCACAAATTTCCTTCCACCCAGTGTTCCCCCAAGTCTCCAGATAAAAATGATACCTCACTTGTGTGGGTAGTTCTAGTGCCCGTGACAGGAAATGTCCCAAAACACAGTGTGGCCACATCACATTTTTCCACAGAAAACAGAGGTGTTTGTTGCAAAGTGCCTACCTATGGATTATGGCCTCTAGCTCAGCCGGCACCTAGTGAAACCTACCACACCTGTGCATTGTTGAAAACTAGAGACCTAGGGGAATCTAATATGGGTTGACTTGTGGGGCTCTCACCAGGTTCTGTTACCCAGAATCCTTTGCAAACCTCTAAATTTGGCTAGAAAAACACTTTTTCCTCACATTTCGGTGACAGAAAGTTCTGGAATCTGAGAGGAGCCACAAATTTCCTTCCGCCCACCATTCCCCCAAGTCTTCAGATAAAAATGATACCTCACTTGTGTGGGTAGGCCTCGTGCCCGTGACAGGAAATACCCCAAAACACAACGTGGACAATCAAATTTTTCCACAGAAAACAGAGTTGTTTTTTGCAAAGTGTCTACCTATGGATTATGGCCTCTAGCTCTGCCGGCACCTAGGGAAACCTACCAAACCTGTGCATTTTTGAAAACTAGAGACCTGGGGAATCCAAGATGGGATGACGTGTGGAGCTCTCACCAGGTTATGTTACCCAGAATCCTTTGCAAACCTCAAAATATGTCTAAAAAAACACTTTTTCCTCACATTTCGGTGACAGAAAGTTCTGGAATCTGAGATGAGCCACAAATTTCCTTCCACTCAGCGTTCCCCCAAGTCTCCTGATACAAATTATACCTCACTTGTGTGGGTAGGCCTCATGCCTGTGACAGGAAATGCCCCAAAACACAACGTGAACGCATCATATTTTTCCACAGAAAACAGAGGTGTTTTTTGCAAAGTGCCAACCTGTGGATTCTGGCCTTTAGCTCAGCCGGTACCTAGGGAAACCTACCAAACCTGTGCATTTGTGAAAACTAGAGACCTAGGAGAATCCAAGATGGGGTGACTTGTGGGACTCTCACCAGGTTCTGTTACCCAGAATCCTTTGCAAACCTCAAAATATGGCTAAAAAAACACTTTTTCCTCACATTTCGGTGAAAGAAAGTTCTGGAAACTGAGAGGAGCCAAAAATCTCCTTCCACCCAGCGTTCCCCCAAGTCTCCTGATAAAAATGATACCTGACTTGAGTGGGTAGGCCTAGTGCCCGCAACAGAAAATGCCCCAAAATATAATGTGGACACATCACATTTTTCCACATAAAACAGAGGTGTTTTTTGCAAAGTGCCTACCTATGGATTATGGCCTCTAGCTCAGCCGGCACCTAGGGAAACCTACCAAACCTGTGCATTTTTGAAAACTAGAGATCTAGGGGAATCCAAGATGGGATGACTTGTGGAGCTCTCACCAGGTTCTGTTACCCAGAATCCTTTGCAAACCTCAAAATATGGCTAAAAAAACACTTTTTCCTCACATTTCGGTGACAGAAAGTTCTGGAATCTGAGAGGAGGCACAAATTTCCTTCCACCCAGCATTTCCCCAAGTCTCCAGATAAAAATTATACCTCACTTGTGTGGATAGGCCTCGTGCCTGAGACAGGAAATACCCCAAAACACAACGTGGACACATCACATTTTTCCAAAGAAAACATAGGTGTTTTTTGCAAAGTGCCTACCTTTGGATTATGGCCTCTAGCTCAGCCGGCACCTAGGGAAACCTACCAAACCTGTGCATTTTTGAAAACTAGAGACATAGGGGAATCCAAGATGGGATGACTTGTGGAGCTCTCACCAGGTTATGTTACCCAGAATCCTTTGCAAACCTCAAAATATGTCTAAAAACACACTTTTTCCACACATTTCGGTGACAGAAAGTTCTGGAATCTGAGATGAGCCACAAATTTCCTTCCACTCAGCGTTCCCCCAAGTCTCCCGATACAAATTATACCTCACTTGTGTGGGTAGGCCTCATGCCCGTGACAGGAAATGCCCCAAAACACAACGTGAACGTATCATATTTTTCCAAAGAAAACAGAGGTGTTTTTTGCAAAGTGCCAACCTGTGGATTCTGGCCTTTAGCTCAGCCGGTACCTAGGGAAACCTTCCAAACCTGTGCATTTTTTAAAACTAGAGACCTAGGAGAATCCAAGATGGGGTGACTTGTGGGGCTCTCACCAGGTTCTGTTACCCAGAATCCTTTGCAAACCTCAAAATATGGCTAAGAAAACACTTTTTCCTCACATTTCTGTGAAAGAAAGTTCTGGAATCTGAGAGGAGCCACAAATGTCCTTCCACCCAGCGTTCCCCCAAGTCTCCTGATAAAAATGATACCTGACTTGAGTGGGTAGGCGTAGTGCCCGCAACAGAAAATGCCCCAAAACACAATGTGGACACATCACATTTTTCCACATAAAACAGAGGTGTTTTTTGCAAAGTGCCTACCTATGGATTATGGCCTCTAGCTCAGCCGGCACCTAGGGAAACCTACCAAACCTGTGCATTTTTGAAAACTAGAGACCTATGGGAATCCAAGATGGGGTGACTTGTGGGGCTCTCACCAGGTTCTGTTACCCAGAATCCTTTGCAAACCTCTAAATTTGGCTAAACAAACACTTTTTCCTCACATTTCGGTGAAAGAAAGTTCTGGAATCTGAGAGGAGCCACAAATGTCCTTCCACTCAGCGTTCCCCCAAGTCTCCAGATAAAAATAATACCTCGCTTGTGTGGGTAGGCCTAGTTCCCGCGACAGGAAATGCCCCAAAACACAACGTGGAAACATCACATTTTTCCGCATAAAACAGAGGTGTTTTTTGCAAAGTGCCTAACTGTCGATTTTGGCCTTTAGCTCAGCTGGTACCTGGGGAAACCTACCAAACCCGTGCATTTTTTTAAAACTAGAGACTTAGGGAAATCCAAGATGGGGTGACTTGTGGGGCTCTCACCAGGTTCTGTTACCCAAAATCCATTGCAAACCTCAAAATTTGGCTAAAAAAACACTTTTTCCTCACATTTCGGTGACAGAAAGTTCTGGAATCTGAGAGGAGCCACACATTTCCTTTCACCCAGCATTCCCACAGGTCTCCAGATAAAAATTATACCTCACTTGTGTGGGTAGGCCTCGTGCCCGTGACAGGAAATGCCCCAAAACACAACGTGAACACATTATATTTTTCCAATGAAAACAGAGGTGTTTTTTGTAAAGTGCCAACTTGTGGATTTTGGCCTCTAGCTCAGTCGGCACCTAGGGAAACCTAACAAACCTGTACATTTGTGAAAACTAGAGACCTATGGGAATCCAAGATGGGGTGACTTGAGGGGCTCTCACCAGGTTCTGTTACCCAAAATCCATTGCAAACCTCAAAATTTGGCTAAAAAAACACTTTTTCCTCACATTTCGGTGACAGAAAGTTCTGGAATCTGAAAGGAGCCACAAATTTCCTTCCACCCAGTGTTCCCCCAAGTCTCCAGATAAAAATGATACCTCACTTGTGTGGGTAGTTCTAGTGCCCGTGACAGGAAATGTCCCAAAACACAGTGTGGCCACATCACATTTTTCCACAGAAAACAGAGGTGTTTGTTGCAAAGTGCCTACCTGTGGATTATGGCCTCTAGCTCAGCCGGCACCTAGTGAAACCTACCAAACCTGTGCATTGTTGAAAACTAGAGACCTAGGGGAATCTAATATGGGTTGACTTGTGGGGCTCTCACCAGGTTCTGTTACCCAGAATCCTTTGCAAACCTCTAAATTTGGCTAGAAAAACACTTTTTCCTCACATTTCGGTGACAGAAAGTTCTGGAATCTGAGAGGAGCCACAAATTTCCTTCCATCCACCATTGCCCCAAGTCTTCAGATAAAAATGATACCTCACTTGTGTGGGTAGGCCTCGTGCCCGCGACAGGAAATACCCCAAAGCACAACGTGGACAATCAAATTTTTCCACAGAAAACAGAGTTGTTTTTTGCAAAGTGTCTACCTATGGATTATGGCCTCTAGCTCTGCCGGCACCTAGGGAAACCTACCAAACCTGTGCATTTTTGAAAACTAGAGAACTGGGGAATCCAAGATGGGATGACGTGTGGAGCTCTCACCAGGTTATGTTACCCAGAATCCTTTGCAAACCTCAAAATATGTCTAAAAAACACTTTTTCCTCACATTTCGGTGACAGAAAGTTCTGGAATCTGAGATGAGCCACAAATTTCCTCCCACTCAGCGTTCCCCCAAGTCTCCTGATACAAATTATACCTCACTTGTGTGGGTAGGCCTCATGCCTGTGACAGGAAATGCCCCAAAACACAACGTGAACGCATCATATTTTTCCACAGAAAACAGAGGTGTTTTTTGCAAAGTGCCAACCTGTGGATTCTGGCCTTTAGCTCAGCCGGTACCTAGAGAAACCTACCAAACCTGTGCATTTGTGAAAACTAGAGACCTAGGAGAATCCAAGATGGGGTGACTTGTGGGGCTCTCACCAGGTTCTGTTACCCAGAATCCTTTGCAAACCTCAAAATATGGCAAAAAAAACACTTTTACCTCACATTTCGGTGAAAGAAAGTTCTGGAATCTGAGAGGAGCCAAAAATCTCCTTCCACCCAGCGTTCCCCCAAGTCTCCTGATAAAAATGATACCTGACTTGAGTGGGTAGGCCTAGTGCCCGCAACAGAAAATGCCCCAAAATATAATGTGGACACATCAAATTTTTCCACATAAAACAGAGGTGTTTTTTGCAAAGTGCCTACCTATGGATTATGGCCTCTAGCTCAGCCGGCACCTAGGGAAACCTACCAAACCTGTGCATTTTTGAAAACTAGAGATCTAGGGGAATCCAAGATGGGATGACTTGTGGAGCTCTCACCAGGTTCTGTTACCCAGAATCCTTTGCAAACCTCAAAATATGGCTAAAAAAACACTTTTTCCTCACATTTCGGTGACAGAAAGTTCTGGAATCTGAGAGGAGGCACAAATTTCCTTCCACCCAGCATTTCCCCAAGTCTCCAGATAAAAATGATACCTCACTTGTGTGGAGAGGCCTCGTGCCTGAGACAGGAAATACCCCAAAACACAACGTGGACACATCACATTTTTCCAAAGAAAACATAGGTGTTTTTTGCAAAGTGCCTACCTTTGGATTATGGCCTCTAGCTCAGCCGGCACCTAGGGAAACCTACCAAACCTGTGCATTTTTGAAAACTAGAGACATAGGGGAATCCAAGATGGGATGACTTGTGGAGCTCTCACCAGGTTATGTTACCCAGAATCCTTTGCAAACCTCAAAATATGTCTAAAAACACACTTTTTCCACACATTTCGGTGACAGAAAGTTCTGGAATCTGAGATGAGCCACAAATTTCCTTCCACTCAGCGTTCCCCCAAGTCTCCCGATACAAATTATACCTCACTTGTGTGGGTAGGCCTCATGCCCGTGACAGGAAATGCCCCAAAACACAACGTGAACGCATCATATTTTTCCACAGAAAACAGAGGTGTTTTTTGCAAAGTGCCAACCTGTGGATTCTGGCCTTTAGCTCAGCCGGTACCTAGGGAAACCTTCCAAACCTGTGCATTTTTGAAAACTAGAGATCTAGGGGAATCCAAGATGGGATGACTTGTGGAGCTCTCACCAGGTTCTGTTACCCAGAATCCTTTGCAAACCTCAAAATATGGCTAAAAAAACACTTTTTCCTCACATTTCGGTGACAGAAAGTTCTGGAATCTGAGAGGAGGCACAAATTTCCTTCCACCCAGCATTTCCCCAAGTCTCCAGATAAAAATGATACCTCACTTGTGTGGAGAGGCCTCGTGCCTGAGACAGGAAATACCCCAAAACACAACGTGGACACATCACATTTTTCCAAAGAAAACATAGGTGTTTTTTGCAAAGTGCCTACCTTTGGATTATGGCCTCTAGCTCAGCCGGCACCTAGGGAAACCTACCAAACCTGTGCATTTTTGAAAACTAGAGACATAGGGGAATCCAAGATGGGATGACTTGTGGAGCTCTCACCAGGTTATGTTACCCAGAATCCTTTGCAAACCTCAAAATATGTCTAAAAACACACTTTTTCCACACATTTCGGTGACAGAAAGTTCTGGAATCTGAGATGAGCCACAAATTTCCTTCCACTCAGCGTTCCCCCAAGTCTCCCGATACAAATTATACCTCACTTGTGTGGGTAGGCCTCATGCCCGTGACAGGAAATGCCCCAAAACACAACGTGAACGCATCATATTTTTCCACAGAAAACAGAGGTGTTTTTTGCAAAGTGCCAACCTGTGGATTCTGGCCTTTAGCTCAGCCGGTACCTAGGGAAACCTTCCAAACCTGTGCATTTTTTTAAACTAGAGACCTAGGAGAATCCAAGATGGGGTGACTTGTGGGGCTCTCACCAGGTTCTGTTACCCAGAATCCTTTGCAAACCTCAAAATATGGCTAAGAAAACACTTTTTCCTCACATTTCTGTGAAAGAAAGTTCTGGAATCTGAGAGGAGCCACAAATGTCCTTCCACCCAGCGTTCCCCCAAGTCTCCTGATAAAAATGATACCTGACTTGAGTGGGTAGGCCTAGTGCCCGCAACAGAAAATGCCCCAAAACACAATGTGGACACATCACATTTTTCCACATAAAACAGAGGTGTTTTTTGCAAAGTGACTACCTATGGATTATGGCCTCTAGCTCAGCCGGCACCTAGGGAAACCTACCAAACCTGTGCATTTTTGAAAACTAGAGACCTATGGGAATCCAAGATGGGGTGACTTGTGGGGCTCTCACCAGGTTCTGTTACCCAGAATCCTTTGCAAACCTCTAAATTTGGCTAAACAAACACTTTTTCCTCACATTTCGGTGAAAGAAAGTTCTGGAATCTGAGAGGAGCCACAAATGTCCTTCCACCCAGCGTTCCCCCAAGTCTCCAGATAAAAATGATACCTCGCTTGTGTGGGTAGGCCTAGTTCCCGCGACAGGAAATGCCCCAAAACACAACGTGGACACATCACATTTTTCCACATAAAACAGAGGTGTTTTTTGCAAAGTGCCTAACTGTCGATTTTGGCCTTTAGCTCAGCTGGTACCTGGGGAAACCTACCAAACCCGTGCATTTTTGAAAACTAGAGACCTAGGGAAATCCAAGATGGGGTGACTTGTGAGGCTCTCACCAGGTTCTGTTACCCAAAATCCATTGCAAACCTCAAAATTTGGCTAAAAAAACACTTTTTCCTCACATTTCGGTGACAGAAAGTTCTGGAATCTGAGAGGAGCCACACATTTCCTTTCACCCAGCATTCCCCCAGGTCTCCAGATAAAAATTATACCTCACTTGTGTGGGTAGGCCTCATGCCCGTGACAGAAAATGCCCCAAAACACAACGTGAACACATCATATTTTTCCACAGAAAACAGAGGTGTTTTTTGCAAAGTGCCTACCTGTGGATTCTGGCCTCTAGCTCAGCCGGTACCTAGGGAAACCTACCAAACCTGTGCATTTTTCAAAACTAGAGACCTAGGGGAATCCAAGATGGGGTGACTTGTGCGGCTCTCACCAGGTTCTGTTACCCAGAATCCTTTGCAAACCTCTAAATTTGGCTAAACAAACACTTTTTCCTCATATTTCGGTGAAAGAAAGTTCTGGAATCTGAGAGGAGCCAAAAATGTCCTTCCACCCAGCGTTCTCCCAAGTCTCCTGATAAAAATTATACCTCACTTGTGTGGGTAGGCCTCGTGCCCGTGACAGGAAATGCCCCAAAACACAACGTGAACACATTATATTTTTCCAATGAAAACAGAGGTGTTTTTTGTAAAGTGCCAACTTGTGGATTTTGGCCTCTAGCTCAGTCGGCACCTAGGGAAACCTAACAAACCTGTACATTTGTGAAAACTAGAGACCTATGGGAATCCAAGATGGGGTGACTTGTGGGGCTCTCACCAGGTTCTGTTACCCAGAATCCTTTGCAACCCTTTAAAATTTGGCTAAAAAAAACACTTTTTCCTCACATTTCGGTGACAGAAAGTTCTGGAATCTGAGAGGAGCCACAAATTTCCTTCCACCCAGTGTTCCCCCAAGTCTCCAGATAAAAATGATACCTCACTTGTGTGGGTAGTTCTAGTGCCCGTGACAGGAAATGTCCCAAAACACAGTGTGGCCACATCACATTTTTCCACAGAAAACAGAGGTGTTTGTTGCAAAGTGCCTACCTGTGGATTATGGCCTCTAGCTCAGCCGGCACCTAGTGAAACCTACCAAACCTGTGCATTGTTGAAACCTAGAGACCTAGGGGAATCTAATATGGGTTGACTTGTGGGGCTCTCACCAGGTTCTGTTACCCAGAATCCTTTGCAAACCTCTAAATTTGGCTAGAAAAACACTTTTTCCTCACATTTCGGTGACAGAAAGTTCTGGAATCTGAGAGGAGCCACAAATTTCCTTCCACCCACCATTCCCCCAAGTCTTCAGATAAAAATGATACCTCACTTGTGTGGGTAGGCCTCGTGCCCGCGACAGGAAATACCCCAAAACACAAGGTGGACAATCACATTTTTTCACAGAAAACAGAGTTGTTTTTTGCAAAGTGTCTACCTATGGATTATGGCCTCTAGCTCTGCCGGCACCTAGGGAAAGAAACCAAACCTGTGCATTTGTGAAAACTAGAGACCTGGGGAATCCAAGATGGGATGACGTGTGGAGCTCTCACCAGGTTATGTTACCCAGAATCCTTTGCAAACCTCAAAATATGTCTAAAAAAACACTTTTTCCTCACATTTCGGTGACAGAAAGTTCTGGAATCTGAGATGAGCCACAAATTTCCTTCCACTCAGCGTTCCCCCAAGTCTCCTGATACAAATTATATCTCACTTGTGTGGGTAGGCCTCATGCCTGTGACAGGAAATGCCCCAAAACACAACGTGAACGCATCATATTTTTCCACAGAAAACAGAGGTGTTTTTTGCAAAGTGCCAACCTGTGGATTCTGGCCTTTAGCTCAGCCGGTACCTAGGGAAACCTACCAAACCTGTGCATTTGTGAAAACTAGAGACCTAGGAGAATCCAAGATGGGGTGACTTGTGTGGCTCTCACCAGGTTCTGTTACCCAGAATCCTTTGCAAACCTCAAAATATGGCTAAAAAAACACTTTTTCCTCACATTTCGGTGAAAGAAAGTTCTGGAATCTGAGAGGAGCCAAAAATCTCCTTCCACCCAGCGTTCCCCCAAGTCTCCTGATAAAAATGATACCTGACTTGAGTGGGTAGGCCTAGTGCCCGCAACAGAAAATGCCCCAAAATATAATGTGGACACATCACATTTTTCCACATAAAACAGAGGTGTTTTTTGCAAAGTGCCTACCTATGGATTATGGCCTCTAGCTCAGCCGGCACCGAGGGAAACCTACCAAACCTGTGCATTTTTTAAAACTAGAGACCTATGGTAATCCAAGATGGGGTGACTTGTGGGGCTCTCACCAGGTTCTGTTACCCAGAATCCTTTGCAAACCTCTAAATTTGGCTAAACAAACACTTTTTCCTCACATTTCGGTGAAAGAAAGTTCTGGAATCTGAGAGGAGCCACAACTGTCCTTCCACCCAGCGTTCCCCCAAGTCTCCAGATAAAAATGGTACCTCGCTTGTGTGGGTAGGCCTAGTTCCCGTGACAGGAAATGCCCCAAAGCACAACGTGGACACATCACATTTTTCCACATAAAACAGAGGTGTTTTTTGCAAAGGGCCTACCTGACGATTTTGGACTTTAGCTCAGCCGGTAGCTGGGGAAACCTACCAAACCCGTGTATTTTTGAAAACTAGAGACCTAGGGAAATCCAAGATGGGGTGACTTGTGGGGCTCTCACCAGGTTCTGTTACCCAAAATCCATTGCAAACTTAAAAATTTGGCTAAAAAAACACTTTTTCCTCACATTTCGGTGACAGAAAGTTCTGGAATCTGAGAGGAGCCACACATTTCCTTTCACCCAGCATTCCCCCAGGTCTCCAGATAAAAATTATACCTCACTTGTGTGGGTAGGCCTCATGCCCGTGACAGAAAATGCCCCAGACACACAACGTGAACACATCATATTTTTCCACAGAAAACAGAGGTGTTTTTTGCAAAGTGCCTACCTGTGGATTCTGGTCTCTAGCTCAGCCGGTACCTAGGGAAACCTACCAAACCTGTGCATTTTTCAAAACTAGAGACCTAGGGGAATCCAAGATGGGGTGACTTGTGCGGCTCTCACCAGGTTCTGTTACCCAGAATCCTTTGCAAACCTCTAAATTTGGCTAAACAAACACTTTTTCCTCATATTTCGGTGAAAGAAAGTTCTGGAATCTGAGAGGAGCCAAAAATGTCCTTCCACCCAGCGTTCTCCCAAGTCTCCTGATAAAAATTATACCTCACTTGTGTGGGTAGGCCTCGTGCCCGTGACAGGAAATGCCCCAAAACACAACGTGAACACATTATATTTTTCCAATGAAAACAGAGGTGTTTTTTGTAAAGTGCCAACTTGTGGATTTTGGCCTCTAGCTCAGTCGGCACCTAGGGAAACCTAACAAACCTGTACATTTGTGAAAACTAGAGACCTATGGGAATCCAAGATGGGGTGACTTGAGGGGCTCTCACCAGGTTCTGTTACCCAGAATCCTTTGCAACCCTTTAAAATTTGGCTAAAAAAAACACTTTTTCCTCACATTTCGGTGACAGAAAGTTCTGGAATCTGAGAGGAGCCACAAATTTCCTTCCACCCAGTGTTCCCCCAAGTCTCCAGATAAAAATTATACCTCACTTGTGTGGGTAGTTCTAGTGCCCGTGACAGGAAATGTCCCAAAACACAGTGTGGCCACATCACATTTTTCCACAGAAAACAGAGGTGTTTGTTGCAAAGAGCCTACCTGTGGATTATGGCCTCTAGCTCAGCCGGCACCTAGTGAAACCTACCAAACCTGTGCATTGTTGAAAACTAGAGACCTAGGGGAATCTAATATGGGTTGACTTGTGGGGCTCTCACCAGGTTCTGTTACCCAGAATCCTTTGCAAACCTCTAAATTTGGCTAGAAAAACACTTTTTCCTCACATTTCGGTGACAGAAAGTTCTGGAATCTGAGAGGAGCCACAAATTTCCTTCCACCCAATATTCCCCCAAGTCTTCAGATAAAAATGATACCTCACTTGTGTGGGTAGGCCTCGTGCCCGCGACAGGAAATACCCCAAAACACAACGTGGGCAATCACATTTTTCCACAGAAAACAGAGTTGTTTTTTGCAAAGTGTCTACCTATGGATTATGGCCTCTAGCTCTGCCGGCACCTAGGGAAACCTACCAAACCTGTGCATTTTTGAAAACTAGAGACCTGGGGAATCCAAGATGGGATGATGTGTGGAGCTCTCACCAGGTTATGTTACCCAGAATCCTTTGCAAACCTCAAAATATGTCTAAAAAAACACTTTTTCCTCACATTTCGGTGACAGAAAGTTCTGGAATCTGAGATGAGCCACAAATTTCCTTCCACTCAGCGTTCCCCCAAGTCTCCTGATAAAAATGATACCTGACTTGAGTGGGTAGGCCTAGTGCCCGCAACAGAAAATGCCCCAAAACACAATGTGGACACATCACATTTTTCCACATAAAACAGAGGTGTTTTTTGCAAAGTGCCTACCTATGGATTATGGCCTCTAGCTCAGCCGGCACCTAGAGAAACCTACCAAACCTGTGCATTTTTTAAAACTAGAGACCTATGGGAATCCAAGATGGGGTGACTTGTGGGGCTCTCACCAGGTTCTGTTACCCAGAATCCTTTGCAAACCTCTAAATTTGGCTAAACAAACACTTTTTCCTCACATTTCGGTGAAAGAAAGTTCTGGAATCTGAGAGGAGCCACAAATGTCCTTCCACCCAGCGTTCCCCCAAGTCTCCAGATAAAAATGATACCTCGCTTGTGTGGGTAGGCCTAGTTCCCGCGACAGGAAATGCCCCAAAACACAACGTGGACACATCACATTTTTCCACATAAAACAGAGGTGTTTTTTGCAAAGTGCCTACCTGTGGATTCTGGCCTCTAGCTCAGGCGGGTACCTAGGGAAACCTACCAAACCTGTGCATTTTTCAAAACTAGAGACCTAGGGGAATCCAAGATGGGGTGACTTGTGCGGCTCTCACCAGGTTCTGTTACCCAGAATCCTTTGCAAACCTCTAAATTTGGCTAAAAAAACACTTTTTCCTCACATTTCGGTGACAGAAAGTTCTGGAATCTGAGAGGAGCCACACATTTCCTTTCACCCAGCATTCCCCCAGGTCTCCAGATAAAAATTATACCTCACTTGTGTGGGTAGGCCTCATGCCCGTGACAGAAAATGCCCCAAAACACAACGTGAACACATCATATTTTTCCACAGAAAACAGAGGTGTTTTTTGCAAAGTGCCTACCTGTGGATTCTGGTCTCTAGCTCAGCCGGTACCTAGGGAAACCTACCAAACCTGTGCATTTTTCAAAACTAGAGACCTAGGGGAATCCAAGATGGGGTGACTTGTGCGGCTCTCACCAGGTTCTGTTACCCAGAATCCTTTGCAAACCTCTAAATTTGGCTAAACAAACACTTTTTCCTCATATTTCGGTGAAAGAAAGTTCTGGAATCTGAGAGGAGCCAAAAATGTCCTTCCACCCAGCGTTCTCCCAAGTCTCCTGATAAAAATTATACCTCACTTGTGTGGGTAGGCCTCGTGCCCGTGACAGGAAATGCCCCAAAACACAACGTGAACACATAATATTTTTCCAATGAAAACAGAGGTGTTTTTTGTAAAGTGCCAACTTGTGGATTTTGGCCTCTAGCTCAGTCGGCACCTAGGGAAACCTAACAAACCTGTACATTTGTGAAAACTAGAGACCTATGGGAATCCAAGATGGGGTGACTTGAGGGGCTCTCACCAGGTTCTGTTACCCAGAATCCTTTGCAACCCTTTAAAATTTGGCTAAAAAAACACTTTTTCCTCACATTTCGGTGACAGAAAGTTCTGGAATCTGAGATGAGCCACAAATTTCCTTCCACTCAGCGTTCCCCCAAGTCTCCTGATAAAAATGATACCTGACTTGAGTGGGTAGGCCTAGTGCCCGCAACAGAAAATGCCCCAAAACACAATGTGGCCACATCACATTTTTCCACAGAAAACAGAGGTGTTTGTTGCAAAGTGCCTACCTGTGGATTATGGCCTCTAGCTCAGCCGGCACCTAGTGAAACCTACCAAACCTGTGCATTGTTGAAACCTAGAGACCTAGGGGAATCTAATATGGGTTGACTTGTGGGGCTCTCACCAGGTTCTGTTACCCAGAATCCTTTGCAAACCTCTAAATTTGGCTAGAAAAACACTTTTTCCTCACATTTCGGTGACAGAAAGTTCTGGAATCTGAGAGGAGCCACAAATTTCCTTCCACCCACCATTCCCCCAAGTCTTCAGATAAAAATGATACCTCACTTGTGTGGGTAGGCCTCGTGCCCGCGACAGGAAATACCCCAAAACACAACGTGGACAATCACATTTTTTCACAGAAAACAGAGTTGTTTTTTGCAAAGTGTCTACCTATGGATTATGGCCTCTAGCTCTGCCGGCACCTAGGGAAACCTACCAAACCTGTGCATTTGTGAAAACTAGAGACCTGGGGAATCCAAGATGGGATGACGTGTGGAGCTCTCACCAGGTTATGTTACCCAGAATCCTTTGCAAACCTCAAAATATGTCTAAAAAAACACTTTTTCCTCACATTTCGGTGACAGAAAGTTCTGGAATCTGAGATGAGCCACAAATTTCCTTCCACTCAGCGTTCCCCCAAGTCTCCTGATACAAATTAAATCTCACTTGTGTGGGTAGGCCTCATGCCTGTGACAGGAAATGCCCCAAAACACAACGTGAACGCATCATATTTTTCCACAGAAAACAGAGGTGTTTTTTGCAAAGTGCCAACCTGTGGATTCTGGCCTTTAGCTCAGCCGGTACCTAGGGAAACCTACCAAACCTGTGCATTTGTGAAAACTAGAGACCTAGGAGAATCCAAGATGGGGTGACTTGTGTGGCTCTCACCAGGTTCTGTTACCCAGAATCCTTTGCAAACCTCAAAATATGGCTAAAAAAAAACTTTTTCCTCACATTTCGGTGAAAGAAAGTTCTGGAATCTGAGAGGAGCCAAAAATCTCCTTCCACCCAGCGTTCCCCCAAGTCTCCTGATAAAAATGATACCTGACTTGAGTGGGTAGGCCTAGTGCCCGCAACAGAAAATGCCCCAAAATATAATGTGGACACATCACATTTTTCCACATAAAACAGAGGTGTTTTTTGCAAAGTGCCTACCTATGGATTATGGCCTCTAGCTCAGCCGGCACCGAGGGAAACCTACCAAACCTGTGCATTTTTGAAAACTAGAGACCTATGGTAATCCAAGATGGGGTGACTTGTGGGGCTCTCACCAGGTTCTGTTACCCAGAATCCTTTGCAAACCTCTAAATTTGGCTAAACAAACACTTTTTCCTCACATTTCGGTGAAAGAAAGTTCTGGAATCTGAGAGGAGCCACAACTGTCCTTCCACCCAGCGTTCCCCCAAGTCTCCAGATAAAAATGGTACCTCGCTTGTGTGGGTAGGCCTAGTTCCCGCGACAGGAAATGCCCCAAAACACAACGTGGACACATCACATTTTTCCACATAAAACAGAGGTGTTTTTTGCAAAGGGCCTACCTGTCGATTTTGGACTTTAGCTCAGCCGGTAGCTGGGGAAACCTACCAAACCCGTGTATTTTTGAAAACTAGAGACCTAGGGAAATCCAAGATGGGGTGACTTGTGGGGCTCTCACCAGGTTCTGTTACCCAAAATCCATTGCAAACTTCAAAATTTGGCTAAAAAAACACTTTTTCCTCACATTTCGGTGACAGAAAGTTCTGGAATCTGAGAGGAGCCACACATTTCCTTTCACCCAGCATTCCCCCAGGTCTCCAGATAAAAATTATACCTCACTTGTGTGGGTAGGCCTCATGCCCGTGACAGAAAATGCCCCAAAACACAACGTGAACACATCATATTTTTCCACAGAAAACAGAGGTGTTTTTTGCAAAGTGCCTACCTGTGGATTCTGGTCTCTAGCTCAGCCGGTACCTAGGGAAACCTACCAAACCTGTGCATTTTTCAAAACTAGAGACCTAGGGGAATCCAAGATGGGGTGATGTGTGGAGCTCTCACCAGGTTATGTTACCCAGAATCCTTTGCAAACCTCAAAATATGTCTAAAAAAACACTTTTTCCTCACATTTCGGTGACAGAAAGTTCTGGAATCTGAGATGAGCCACAAATTTCCTTCCACTCAGCGTTCCCCCAAGTCTCCTGATACAAATTATATCTCACTTGTGTGGGTAGGCCTCATGCCTGTGACAGGAAATGCCCCAAAACACAACGTGAACGCATCATATTTTTCCACAGAAAACAGAGGTGTTTTTTGCAAAGTGCCAACCTGTGGATTCTGGCCTCTAGCTCAGCCGGTACCTAGGGAAACCTACCAAACCTGTGCATTTTTTAAAACTAGAGACCTATGGGAATCCAAGATGGGGTGACTTGTGGGGCTCTCACCAGGTTCTGTTACCCAGAATCCTTTGCAAACCTCTAAATTTGGCTAAACAAACACTTTTTCCTCACATTTCGGTGAAAGAAAGTTCTGGAATCTGAGAGGAGCCACAAATGTCCTTCCACCCAGCGTTCCCCCAAGTCTCCAGATAAAAATGATACCTCGCTTGTGTGGGTAGGCCTAGTTCCCGCGACAGGAAATGCCCCAAAACACAACGTGGACACATCACATTTTTCCACATAAAACAGAGGTGTTTTTTGCAAAGTGCCTACCTGTGGATTCTGGCCTCTAGCTCAGGCGGTACCTAGGGAAACCTACCAAACCTGTGCATTTTTCAAAACTAGAGACCTAGGGGAATCCAAGATGGGGTGACTTGTGCGGCTCTCACCAGGTTCTGTTACCCAGAATCCTTTGCAAACCTCTAAATTTGGCTAAAAAAACACTTTTTCCTCACATTTCGGTGACAGAAAGTTCTGGAATCTGAGAGGAGCCACACATTTCCTTTCACCCAGCATTCCCCCAGGTCTCCAGATAAAAATTATACCTCACTTGTGTGGGTAGGCCTCATGCCCGTGACAGAAAATGCCCCAAAACACAACGTGAACACATCATATTTTTCCACAGAAAACAGAGGTGTTTTTTGCAAAGTGCCTACCTGTGGATTCTGGTCTCTAGCTCAGCCGGTACCTAGGGAAACCTACCAAACCTGTGCATTTTTCAAAATTAGAGACCTAGGGGAATCCAAGATGGGGTGACTTGTGCGGCTCTCACCAGGTTTTGTTACCCAGAATCCTTTGCAAACCTCTAAATTTGGCTAAACAAACACTTTTTCCTCATATTTCGGTAAAAGAAAGTTCTGGAATCTGAGAGGAGCCAAAAATGTCCTTCCACCCAGCGTTCTCCCAAGTCTCCTGATAAAAATTATACCTCACTTGTGTGGGTAGGCCTCGTGCCCGTGACAGGAAATGCCCCAAAACACAACGTGAACACATAATATTTTTCCAATGAAAACAGAGGTGTTTTTTGTAAAGTGCCAACTTGTGGATTTTGGCCTCTAGCTCAGTCGGCACCTAGGGAAACCTAACAAACCTGTACATTTGTGAAAACTAGAGACCTATGGGAATCCAAGATGGGGTGACTTGAGGGGCTCTCACCAGGTTCTGTTACCCAGAATCCTTTGCAACCCTTTAAAATTTGGCTAAAAAAACACTTTTTCCTCACATTTCGGTGACAGAAAGTTCTGGAATCTGAGATGAGCCACAAATTTCCTTCCACTCAGCGTTCCCCCAAGTCTCCTGATAACAATGATACCTGACTTGAGTGGGTAGGCCTAGTGCCCGCAACAGAAAATGCCCCAAAACACAATGTGGCCACATCACATTTTTCCACAGAAAACAGAGGTGTTTGTTGCAAAGTGCCTACCTGTGGATTATGGCCTCTAGCTCAGCCGGCACCTAGTGAAACCTACCAAACCTGTGCATTGTTGAAACCTAGAGACCTAGGGGAATCTAATATGGGTTGACTTGTGGGGCTCTCACCAGGTTCTGTTACCCAGAATCCTTTGCAAACCTCTAAATTTGGCTAGAAAAACACTTTTTCCTCACATTTCGGTGACAGAAAGTTCTGGAATCTGAGAGGAGCCACAAATTTCCTTCCACCCACCATTCCCCCAAGTCTTCAGATAAAAATGATACCTCACTTGTGTGGGTAGGCCTCGTGCCCGCGACAGGAAATACCCCAAAACACAACGTGGACAATCACATTTTTTCACAGAAAACAGAGTTGTTTTTTGCAAAGTGTCTACCTATGGATTATGGCCTCTAGCTCTGCCGGCACCTAGGGAAAGAAACCAAACCTGTGCATTTGTGAAAACTAGAGACCTGGGGAATCCAAGATGGGATGACGTGTGGAGCTCTCACCAGGTTATGTTACCCAGAATCCTTTGCAAACCTCAAAATATGTCTAAAAAAACACTTTTTCCTCACATTTCGGTGACAGAAAGTTCTGGAATCTGAGATGAGCCACAAATTTCCTTCCACTCAGCGTTCCCCCAAGTCTCCTGATACAAATTATATCTCACTTGTGTGGGTAGGCCTCATGCCTGTGACAGGAAATGCCCCAAAACACAACGTGAACGCATCATATTTTTCCACAGAAAACAGAGGTGTTTTTTGCAAAGTGCCAACCTGTGGATTCTGGCCTTTAGCTCAGCCGGTACCTAGGGAAACCTACCAAACCTGTGCATTTGTGAAAACTAGAGACCTAGGAGAATCCAAGATGGGGTGACTTGTGTGGCGCTCACCAGGTTCTGTTACCCAGAATCCTTTGCAAACCTCAAAATATGGCTAAAAAAACACTTTTTCCTCACATTTCGGTGAAAGAAAGTTCTGGAATCTGAGAGGAGCCAAAAATCTCCTTCCACCCAGCGTTCCCCCAAGTCTCCTGATAAAAATGATACCTGACTTGAGTGGGTAGGCCTAGTGCCCGCAACAGAAAATGCCCCAAAATATAATGTGGACACATCACATTTTTCCACATAAAACAGAGGTGTTTTTTGCAAAGTGCCTACCTATGGATTATGGCCTCTAGCTCAGGCGGCACCGAGGGAAACCTACCAAACCTGTGCATTTTTTAAAACTAGAGACCTATGGTAATCCAAGATGGGGTGACTTGTGGGGCTCTCACCAGGTTCTGTTACCCAGAATCCTTTGCAAACCTCTAAATTTGGCTAAACAAACACTTTTTCCTCACATTTCGGTGAAAGAAAGTTCTGGAATCTGAGAGGAGCCACAACTGTCCTTCCACCCAGCGTTCCCCCAAGTCTCCAGATAAAAATGGTACCTCGCTTGTGTGGGTAGGCCTAGTTCCCGTGACAGGAAATGCCCCAAAGCACAACGTGGACACATCACATTTTTCCACATAAAACAGAGGTGTTTTTTGCAAAGGGCCTACCTGACGATTTTGGACTTTAGCTCAGCCGGTAGCTGGGGAAACCTACCAAACCCGTGTATTTTTGAAAACTAGAGACCTAGGGAAATCCAAGATGGGGTGACTTGTGGGGCTCTCACCAGGTTCTGTTACCCAAAATCCATTGCAAACTTCAAAATTTGGCTCAAAAAACACTTTTTCCTCACATTTCGGTGACAGAAAGTTCTGGAATCTGAGAGGAGCCACACATTTCCTTTCACCCAGCATTCCCCCAGGTCTCCAGATAAAAATTATACCTCACTTGTGTGGGTAGGCCTCATGCCCGTGACAGAAAATGCCCCAAAACACAACGTGAACACATCATATTTTTCCACAGAAAACAGAGGTGTTTTTTGCAAAGTGCCTACCTGTGGATTCTGGTCTCTAGCTCAGCCGGTACCTAGGGAAACCTACCAAACCTGTGCATTTTTCAAAACTAGAGACCTAGGGGAATCCAAGATGGGGTGACTTGTGCGGCTCTCACCAGGTTCTGTTACCCAGAATCCTTTGCAAACCTCTAAATTTGGCTAAACAAACACTTTTTCCTCATATTTCGGTGAAAGAAAGTTCTGGAATCTGAGAGGAGCCAAAAATGTCCTTCCACCCAGTGTTCTCCCAAGTCTCCTGATAAAAATTATACCTCACTTGTGTGGGTAGGCCTCGTGCCCGTGACAGGAAATGCCCCAAAACACAACGTGAACACATTATATTTTTCCAATGAAAACAGAGGTGTTTTTTGTAAAGTGCCAACTTGTGGATTTTGGCCTCTAGCTCAGTCGGCACCTAGGGAAACCTAACAAACCTGTACATTTGTGAAAACTAGAGACCTATGGGAATCCAAGATGGGGTGACTTGAGGGGCTCTCACCAGGTTCTGTTACCCAGAATCCTTTGCAACCCTTTAAAATTTGGCTAAAAAAAACACTTTTTCCTCACATTTCGGTGACAGAAAGTTCTGGAATCTGAGAGGAGCCACAAATTTCCTTCCACCCAGTGTTCCCCCAAGTCTCCAGATAAAAATTATACCTCACTTGTGTGGGTAGTTCTAGTGCCCGTGACAGGAAATGTCCCAAAACACAGTGTGGCCACATCACATTTTTCCACAGAAAACAGAGGTGTTTGTTGCAAAGAGCCTACCTGTGGATTATGGCCTCTAGCTCAGCCGGCACCTAGTGAAACCTACCAAACCTGTGCATTGTTGAAAACTAGAGACCTAGGGGAATCTAATATGGGTTGACTTGTGGGGCTCTCACCAGGTTCTGTTACCCAGAATCCTTTGCAAACCTCTAAATTTGGCTAGAAAAACACTTTTTCCTCACATTTCGGTGACAGAAAGTTCTGGAATCTGAGAGGAGCCACAAATTTCCTTCCACCCAATATTCCCCCAAGTCTTCAGATAAAAATGATACCTCACTTGTGTGGGTAGGCCTCGTGCCCGCGACAGGAAATACCCCAAAACACAACGTGGACAATCACATTTTTCCACAGAAAACAGAGTTGTTTTTTGCAAAGTGTCTAACTATGGATTATGGCCTCTAGCTCTGCCGGCACCTAGGGAAACCTACCAAACCTGTGCATTTTTGAAAACTAGAGACCTGGGGAATCCAAGATGGGATGATGTGTGGAGCTCTCACCAGGTTATGTTACCCAGAATCCTTTGCAAACCTCAAAATATGTCTAAAAAAACACTTTTTCCTCACATTTCGGTGACAGAAAGTTCTGGAATCTGAGATGAGCCACAAATTTCCTTCCACTCAGCGTTCCCCCAAGTCTCCTGATAAAAATGATACCTGACTTGAGTGGGTAGGCCTAGTGCCCGCAACAGAAAATGCCCCAAAACACAATGTGGACACATCACATTTTTCCACATAAAACAGAGGTGTTTTTTGCAAAGTGCCTACCTATGGATTATGGCCTCTAGCTCAGCCGGCACCTAGGGAAACCTACCAAACCTGTGCATTTTTTAAAACTAGAGACCTATGGGAATCCAAGATGGGGTGACTTGTGGGGCTCTCACCAGGTTCTGTTACCCAGAATCCTTTGCAAACCTCTAAATTTGGCTAAACAAACACTTTTTCCTCACATTTCGGTGAAAGAAAGTTCTGGAATCTGAGAGGAGCCACAAATGTCCTTCCACCCAGCGTTCCCCCAAGTCTCCAGATAAAAATGATACCTCGCTTGTGTGGGTAGGCCTAGTTCCCGCGACAGGAAATGCCCCAAAACACAACGTGGACACATCACATTTTTCCACATAAAACAGAGGTGTTTTTTGCAAAGTGCCTACCTGTGGATTCTGGCCTCTAGCTCAGGCGGTACCTAGGGAAACCTACCAAACCTGTGCATTTTTCAAAACTAGAGACCTAGGGGAATCCAAGATGGGGTGACTTGTGCGGCTCTCACCAGGTTCTGTTACCCAGAATCCTTTGCAAACCTCTAAATTTGGCTAAAAAAACACTTTTTCCTCACATTTCGGTGACAGAAAGTTCTGGAATCTGAGAGGAGCCACACATTTCCTTTCACCCAGCATTCCCCCAGGTCTCCAGATAAAAATTATACCTCACTTGTGTGGGTAGGCCTCATGCCCGTGACAGAAAATGCCCCAAAACACAACGTGAACACATCATATTTTTCCACAGAAAACAGAGGTGTTTTTTGCAAAGTGCCTACCTGTGGATTCTGGTCTCTAGCTCAGCCGGTACCTAGGGAAACCTACCAAACCTGTGCATTTTTCAAAATTAGAGACCTAGGGGAATCCAAGATGGGGTGACTTGTGCGGCTCTCACCAGGTTCTGTTACCCAGAATCCTTTGCAAACCTCTAAATTTGGCTAAACAAACACTTTTTCCTCATATTTCGGTGAAAGAAAGTTCTGGAATCTGAGAGGAGCCAAAAATGTCCTTCCACCCAGCGTTCTCCCAAGTCTCCTGATAAAAATTATACCTCACTTGTGTGGGTAGGCCTCGTGCCCGTGACAGGAAATGCCCCAAAACACAACGTGAACACATAATATTTTTCCAATGAAAACAGAGGTGTTTTTTGTAAAGTGCCAACTTGTGGATTTTGGCCTCTAGCTCAGTCGGCACCTAGGGAAACCTAACAAACCTGTACATTTGTGAAAACTAGAGACCTATGGGAATCCAAGATGGGGTGACTTGAGGGGCTCTCACCAGGTTCTGTTACCCAGAATCCTTTGCAACCCTTTAAAATTTGGCTAAAAAAACACTTTTTCCTCACATTTCGGTGACAGAAAGTTCTGGAATCTGAGATGAGCCACAAATTTCCTTCCACTCAGCGTTCCCCCAAGTCTCCTGATAAAAATGATACCTGACTTGAGTGGGTAGGCCTAGTGCCCGCAACAGAAAATGCCCCAAAACACAATGTGGCCACATCACATTTTTCCACAGAAAACAGAGGTGTTTGTTGCAAAGTGCCTACCTGTGGATTATGGCCTCTAGCTCAGCCGGCACCTAGTGAAACCTACCAAACCTGTGCATTGTTGAAACCTAGAGACCTAGGGGAATCTAATATGGGTTGACTTGTGGGGCTCTCACCAGGTTCTGTTACCCAGAATCCTTTGCAAACCTCTAAATTTGGCTAGAAAAACACTTTTTCCTCACATTTCGGTGACAGAAAGTTCTGGAATCTGAGAGGAGCCACAAATTTCCTTCCACCCACCATTCCCCCAAGTCTTCAGATAAAAATGATACCTCACTTGTGTGGGTAGGCCTCGTGCCCGCGACAGGAAATACCCCAAAACACAACGTGGACAATCACATTTTTTCACAGAAAACAGAGTTGTTTTTTGCAAAGTGTCTACCTATGGATTATGGCCTCTAGCTCTGCCGGCACCTAGGGAAAGAAACCAAACCTGTGCATTTGTGAAAACTAGAGACCTGGGGAATCCAAGATGGGATGACGTGTGGAGCTCTCACCAGGTTATGTTACCCAGAATCCTTTGCAAACCTCAAAATATGTCTAAAAAAACACTTTTTCCTCACATTTCGGTGACAGAAAGTTCTGGAATCTGAGATGAGCCACAAATTTCCTTCCACTCAGCGTTCCCCCAAGTCTCCTGATACAAATTATATCTCACTTGTGTGGGTAGGCCTCATGCCTGTGACAGGAAATGCCCCAAAACACAACGTGAACGCATCATATTTTTCCACAGAAAACAGAGGTGTTTTTTGCAAAGTGCCAACCTGTGGATTCTGGCCTTTAGCTCAGCCGGTACCTAGGGAAACCTACCAAACCTGTGCATTTGTGAAAACTAGAGACCTAGGAGAATCCAAGATGGGGTGACTTGTGTGGCTCTCACCAGGTTCTGTTACCCAGAATCCTTTGCAAACCTCAAAATATGGCTAAAAAAACACTTTTTCCTCACATTTCGGTGAAAGAAAGTTCTGGAATCTGAGAGGAGCCAAAAATCTCCTTCCACCCAGCGTTCCCCCAAGTCTCCTGATAAAAATGATACCTGACTTGAGTGGGTAGGCCTAGTGCCCGCAACAGAAAATGCCCCAAAATATAATGTGGACACATCACATTTTTCCACATAAAACAGAGGTGTTTTTAGCAAAGTGCCTACCTATGGATTATGGCCTCTAGCTCAGCCGGCACCGAGGGAAACCTACCAAACCTGTGCATTTTTTAAAACTAGAGACCTATGGTAATCCAAGATGGGGTGACTTGTGGGGCTCTCACCAGGTTCTGTTACCCAGAATCCTTTGCAAACCTCTAAATTTGGCTAAACAAACACTTTTTCCTCACATTTCGGTGAAAGAAAGTTCTGGAATCTGAGAGGAGCCACAACTGTCCTTCCACCCAGCGTTCCCCCAAGTCTCCAGATTAAAATGGTACCTCGCTTGTGTGGGTAGGCCTAGTTCCCGTGACAGGAAATGCCCCAAAGCACAACGTGGACACATCACATTTTTCCACATAAAACAGAGGTGTTTTTTGCAAAGGGCCTACCTGACGATTTTGGACTTTAGCTCAGCCGGTAGCTGGGGAAACCTACCAAACCCGTGTATTTTTGAAAACTAGAGACCTAGGGAAATCCAAGATGGGGTGACTTGTGGGGCTCTCACCAGGTTCTGTTACCCAAAATCCATTGCAAACTTCAAAATTTGGCTAAAAAAACACTTTTTCCTCACATTTCGGTGACAGAAAGTTCTGGAATCTGAGAGGAGCCACACATTTCCTTTCACCCAGCATTCCCCCAGGTCTCCAGATAAAAATTATACCTCACTTGTGTGGGTAGGCCTCATGCCCGTGACAGAAAATGCCCCAAAACACAACGTGAACACATCATATTTTTCCACAGAAAACAGAGGTGTTTTTTGCAAAGTGCCTACCTGTGGATTCTGGTCTCTAGCTCAGCCGGTACCTAGGGAAACCTACCAAACCTGTGCATTTTTCAAAACTAGAGACCTAGGGGAATCCAAGATGGGGTGACTTGTGCGGCTCTCACCAGGTTCTGTTACCCAGAATCCTTTGCAAACCTCTAAATTTGGCTAAACAAACACTTTTTCCTCATATTTCGGTGAAAGAAAGTTCTGGAATCTGAGAGGAGCCAAAAATGTCCTTCCACCCAGCGTTCTCCCAAGTCTCCTGATAAAAATTATACCTCACTTGTGTGGGTAGGCCTCGTGCCCGTGACAGGAAATGCCCCAAAACACAACGTGAACACATTATATTTTTCCAATGAAAACAGAGGTGTTTTTTGTAAAGTGCCAACTTGTGGATTTTGGCCTCTAGCTCAGTCGGCACCTAGGGAAACCTAACAAACCTGTACATTTGTGAAAACTAGAGACCTATGGGAATCCAAGATGGGGTGACTTGAGGGGCTCTCACCAGGTTCTGTTACCCAGAATCCTTTGCAACCCTTTAAAATTTGGCTAAAAAAAACACTTTTTCCTCACATTTCGGTGACAGAAAGTTCTGGAATCTGAGAGGAGCCACAAATTTCCTTCCACCCAGTGTTCCCCCAAGTCTCCAGATAAAAATTATACCTCACTTGTGTGGGTAGTTCTAGTGCCCGTGACAGGAAATGTCCCAAAACACAGTGTGGCCACATCACATTTTTCCACAGAAAACAGAGGTGTTTGTTGCAAAGAGCCTACCTGTGGATTATGGCCTCTAGCTCAGCCGGCACCTAGTGAAACCTACCAAACCTGTGCATTGTTGAAAACTAGAGACCTAGGGGAATCTAATATGGGTTGACTTGTGGGGCTCTCACCAGGTTCTGTTACCCAGAATCCTTTGCAAACCTCTAAATTTGGCTAGAAAAACACTTTTTCCTCACATTTCGGTGACAGAAAGTTCTGGAATCTGAGAGGAGCCACAAATTTCCTTCCACCCAATATTCCCCCAAGTCTTCAGATAAAAATGATACCTCACTTGTGTGGGTAGGCCTCGTGCCCGCGACAGGAAATACCCCAAAACACAACGTGGACAATCACATTTTTCCACAGAAAACAGAGTTGTTTTTTGCAAAGTGTCTACCTATGGATTATGGCCTCTAGCTCTGCCGGCACCTAGGGAAACCTACCAAACCTGTGCATTTTTGAAAACTAGAGACCTGGGGAATCCAAGATGGGATGATGTGTGGAGCTCTCACCAGGTTATGTTACCCAGAATCCTTTGCAAACCTCAAAATATGTCTAAAAAAACACTTTTTCCTCACATTTCGGTGACAGAAAGTTCTGGAATCTGAGATGAGCCACAAATTTCCTTCCACTCAGCGTTCCCCCAAGTCTCCTGATAAAAATGATACCTGACTTGAGTGGGTAGGCCTAGTGCCCGCAACAGAAAATGCCCCAAAACACAATGTGGACACATCACATTTTTCCACATAAAACAGAGGTGTTTTTTGCAAAGTGCCTACCTATGGATTATGGCCTCTAGCTCAGCCGGCACCTAGGGAAACCTACCAAACCTGTGCATTTTTTAAAACTAGAGACCTATGGGAATCCAAGATGGGGTGACTTGTGGGGCTCTCACCAGGTTCTGTTACCCAGAATCCTTTGCAAACCTCTAAATTTGGCTAAACAAACACTTTTTCCTCACATTTCGGTGAAAGAAAGTTCTGGAATCTGAGAGGAGCCACAAATGTCCTTCCACCCAGCGTTCCCCCAAGTCTCCAGATAAAAATTATACCTCGCTTGTGTGGGTAGGCCTAGTTCCCGCGACAGGAAATGCCCCAAAACACAACGTGGACACATCACATTTTTCCACATAAAACAGAGGTGTTTTTTGCAAAGTGCCTACCTGTGGATTCTGGCCTCTAGCTCAGGCGGTACCTAGGGAAACCTACCAAACCTGTGCATTTTTCAAAACTAGAGACCTAGGGGAATCCAAGATGGGGTGACTTGTGCGGCTCTCACCAGGTTCTGTTACCCAGAATCCTTTGCAAACCTCTAAATTTGGCTAAAAAAACACTTTTTCCTCACATTTCGGTGACAGAAAGTTCTGGAATCTGAGAGGAGCCACACATTTCCTTTCACCCAGCATTCCCCCAGGTCTCCAGATAAAAATTATACCTCACTTGTGTGGGTAGGCCTCATGCCCGTGACAGAAAATGCCCCAAAACACAACGTGAACACATCATATTTTTCCACAGAAAACAGAGGTGTTTTTTGCAAAGTGCCTACCTGTGGATTCTGGTCTCTAGCTCAGCCGGTACCTAGGGAAACCTACCAAACCTGTGCATTTTTCAAAACTAGAGACCTAGGGGAATCCAAGATGGGGTGACTTGTGCGGCTCTCACCAGGTTCTGTTACCCAGAATCCTTTGCAAACCTCTAAATTTGGCTAAACAAACACTTTTTCCTCATATTTCGGTGAAAGAAAGTTCTGGAATCTGAGAGGAGCCAAAAATGTCCTTCCACCCAGCGTTCTCCCAAGTCTCCTGATAAAAATTATACCTCACTTGTGTGGGTAGGCCTCGTGCCCGTGACAGGAAATGCCCCAAAACACAACGTGAACACATAATATTTTTCCAATGAAAACAGAGGTGTTTTTTGTAAAGTGCCAACTTGTGGATTTTGGCCTCTAGCTCAGTCGGCACCTAGGGAAACCTAACAAACCTGTACATTTGTGAAAACTAGAGACCTATGGGAATCCAAGATGGGGTGACTTGAGGGGCTCTCACCAGGTTCTGTTACCCAGAATCCTTTGCAACCCTTTAAAATTTGGCTAAAAAAACACTTTTTCCTCACATTTCGGTGACAGAAAGTTCTGGAATCTGAGATGAGCCACAAATTTCCTTCCACTCAGCGTTCCCCCAAGTCTCCTGATAAAAATGATACCTGACTTGAGTGGGTAGGCCTAGTGCCCGCAACAGAAAATGCCCCAAAACACAATGTGGCCACATCACATTTTTCCACAGAAAACAGAGGTGTTTGTTGCAAAGTGCCTACCTGTGGATTATGGCCTCTAGCTCAGCCGGCACCTAGTGAAACCTACCAAACCTGTGCATTGTTGAAACCTAGAGACCTAGGGGAATCTAATATGGGTTGACTTGTGGGGCTCTCACCAGGTTCTGTTACCCAGAATCCTTTGCAAACCTCTAAATTTGGCTAGAAAAACACTTTTTCCTCACATTTCGGTGACAGAAAGTTCTGGAATCTGAGAGGAGCCACAAATTTCCTTCCACCCACCATTCCCCCAAGTCTTCAGATAAAAATGATACCTCACTTGTGTGGGTAGGCCTCGTGCCCGCGACAGGAAATACCCCAAAACACAACGTGGACAATCACATTTTTTCACAGAAAACAGAGTTGTTTTTTGCAAAGTGTCTACCTATGGATTATGGCCTCTAGCTCTGCCGGCACCTAGGGAAACCTACCAAACCTGTGCATTTGTGAAAACTAGAGACCTGGGGAATCCAAGATGGGATGACGTGTGGAGCTCTCACCAGGTTATGTTACCCAGAATCCTTTGCAAACCTCAAAATATGTCTAAAAAAACACTTTTTCCTCACATTTCGGTGACAGAAAGTTCTGGAATCTGAGATGAGCCACAAATTTCCTTCCACTCAGCGTTCCCCCAAGTCTCCTGATACAAATTATATCTCACTTGTGTGGGTAGGCCTCATGCCTGTGACAGGAAAGGCCCCAAAACACAACGTGAACGCATCATATTTTTCCACAGAAAACAGAGGTGTTTTTTGCAAAGTGCCAACCTGTGGATTCTGGCCTTTAGCTCAGCCGGTACCTAGGGAAACCTACCAAACCTGTGCATTTGTGAAAACTAGAGACCTAGGAGAATCCAAGATGGGGTGACTTGTGTGGCTCTCACCAGGTTCTGTTACCCAGAATCCTTTGCAAACCTCAAAATATGGCTAAAAAAAAACTTTTTCCTCACATTTCGGTGAAAGAAAGTTCTGGAATCTGAGAGGAGCCAAAAATCTCCTTCCACCCAGCGTTCCCCCAAGTCTCCTGATAAAAATGATACCTGACTTGAGTGGGTAGGCCTAGTGCCCGCAACAGAAAATGCCCCAAAATATAATGTGGACACATCACATTTTTCCACATAAAACAGAGGTGTTTTTTGCAAAGTGCCTACCTATGGATTATGGCCTCTAGCTCAGCCGGCACCGAGGGAAACCTACCAAACCTGTGCATTTTTGAAAACTAGAGACCTATGGTAATCCAAGATGGGGTGACTTGTGGGGCTCTCACCAGGTTCTGTTACCCAGAATCCTTTGCAAACCTCTAAATTTGGCTAAACAAACACTTTTTCCTCACATTTCGGTGAAAGAAAGTTCTGGAATCTGAGAGGAGCCACAACTGTCCTTCCACCCAGCGTTCCCCCAAGTCTCCAGATAAAAATGGTACCTCGCTTGTGTGGGTAGGCCTAGTTCCCGCGACAGGAAATGCCCCAAAACACAACGTGGACACATCACATTTTTCCACATAAAACAGAGGTGTTTTTTGCAAAGGGCCTACCTGTCGATTTTGGACTTTAGCTCAGCCGGTAGCTGGGGAAACCTACCAAACCTGTGTATTTTTGAAAACTAGAGACCTAGGGAAATCCAAGATGGGGTGACTTGTGGGGCTCTCACCAGGTTCTGTTACCCAAAATCCATTGCAAACTTCAAAATTTGGCTAAAAAAACACTTTTTCCTCACATTTCGGTGACAGAAAGTTCTGGAATCTGAGAGGAGCCACACATTTCCTTTCACCCAGCATTCCCCCAGGTCTCCAGATAAAAATTATACCTCACTTGTGTGGGTAGGCCTCATGCCCGTGACAGAAAATGCCCCAAAACACAACGTGAACACATCATATTTTTCCACAGAAAACAGAGGTGTTTTTTGCAAAGTGCCTACCTGTGGATTCTGGTCTCTAGCTCAGCCGGTACCTAGGGAAACCTACCAAACCTGTGCATTTTTCAAAACTAGAGACCTAGGGGAATCCAAGATGGGGTGACTTGTGCGGCTCTCACCAGGTTCTGTTACCCAGAATCCTTTGCAAATCTCTAAATTTGGCTAAACAAACACTTTTTCCTCATATTTCGGTGAAGGAAAGTTCTGGAATCTGAGAGGAGCCAAAAATGTCCTTCCACCCAGCGTTCTCCCAAGTCTCCTGATAAAAATTATACCTCACTTGTGTGGGTAGGCCTCGTGCCCGTGACAGGAAATGCCCCAAAACACAACGTGAACACATTATATTTTTCCAATGAAAACAGAGGTGTTTTTTGTAAAGTGCCAACTTGTGGATTTTGGCCTCTAGCTCAGTCGGCACCTAGGGAAACCTAACAAACCTGTACATTTGTGAAAACTAGAGACCTATGGGAATCCAAGATGGGGTGACTTGAGGGGCTCTCACCAGGTTCTGTTACCCAGAATCCTTTGCAACCCTTTAAAATTTGGCTAAAAAAACACTTTTTCCTCACATTTCGGTGACAGAAAGTTCTGGAATCTGAGAGGAGCCACAAATTTCCTTCCACTCAGCGTTCCCCCAAGTCTCCAGATAAAAATTATACCTGACTTGAGTGGGTAGGCCTAGTGCCCGCAACAGAAAATGCCCCAAAACACAATGTGGCCACATCACATTTTTCCACAGAAAACAGAGGTGTTTGTTGCAAAGTGCCTACCTGTGGATTATGGCCTCTAGCTCAGCCGGCACCTAGTGAAACCTACCAAACCTGTGCATTGTTGAAACCTAGAGACCTAGGGGAATCTAATATGGGTTGACTTGTGGGGCTCTCACCAGGTTCTGTTACCCAGAATCCTTTGCAAACCTCTAAATTTGGCTAGAAAAACACTTTTTCCTCACATTTCGGTGACAGAAAGTTCTGGAATCTGAGAGGAGCCACAAATTTCCTTCCACCCAATATTCCCCCAAGTCTTCAGATAAAAATGATACCTCACTTGTGTGGGTAGGCCTCGTGCCCGCGACAGGAAATACCCCAAAACACAACGTGGACAATCACATTTTTTCACAGAAAACAGAGTTGTTTTTTGCAAAGTGTCTACCTATGGATTATGGCCTCTAGCTCTGCCGGCACCTAGGGAAAGAAACCAAACCTGTGCATTTGTGAAAACTAGAGACCTGGGGAATCCAAGATGGGATGACGTGTGGAGCTCTCACCAGGTTATGTTACCCAGAATCCTTTGCAAACCTCAAAATATGTCTAAAAAAACACTTTTTCCTCACATTTCGGTGACAGAAAGTTCTGGAATCTGAGATGAGCCACAAATTTCCTTCCACTCAGCGTTCCCCCAAGTCTCCTGATACAAATTATATCTCACTTGTGTGGGTAGGCCTCATGCCTGTGACAGGAAAGGCCCCAAAACACAACGTGAACGCATCATATTTTTCCACAGAAAACAGAGGTGTTTTTTGCAAAGTGCCAACCTGTGGATTCTGGCCTTTAGCTCAGCCGGTACCTAGGGAAACCTACCAAACCTGTGCATTTGTGAAAACTAGAGACCTAGGAGAATCCAAGATGGGGTGACTTGTGTGGCTCTCACCAGGTTCTGTTACCCAGAATCCTTTGCAAACCTCAAAATATGGCTAAAAAAACACTTTTTCCTCACATTTCGGTGAAAGAAAGTTCTGGAATCTGAGAG
This sequence comes from Pleurodeles waltl, assembly GCF_031143425.1. Classification (NCBI taxonomy): domain Eukaryota; kingdom Metazoa; phylum Chordata; class Amphibia; order Caudata; family Salamandridae; genus Pleurodeles; species Pleurodeles waltl. The sequence goes on from NC_090443.1 coordinate 335,549,289, forward strand.
GAGCCAAAAATCTCCTTCCACCCAGCGTTCCCCCAAGTCTCCTGATAAAAATGATACCTGACTTGAGTGGGTAGGCCTAGTGCCCGCAACAGAAAATGCCCCAAAATATAATGTGGACACATCACATTTTTCCACATAAAACAGAGGTGTTTTTTGCAAAGTGCCTACCTATGGATTATGGCCTCTAGCTCAGCCGGCACCGAGGGAAACCTACCAAACCTGTGCATTTTTGAAAACTAGAGACCTATGGTAATCCAAGATGGGGTGACTTGTGGGGCTCTCACCAGGTTCTGTTACCCAGAATCCTTTGCAAACCTCTAAATTTGGCTAAACAAACACTTTTTCCTCACATTTCGGTGAAAGAAAGTTCTGGAATCTGAGAGGAGCCACAACTGTCCTTCCACCCAGCGTTCCCCCAAGTCTCCAGATAAAAATGGTACCTCGCTTGTGTGGGTAGGCCTAGTTCCCGCGACAGGAAATGCCCCAAAACACAACGTGGACACATCACATTTTTCCACATAAAACAGAGGTGTTTTTTGCAAAGGGCCTACCTGTCGATTTTGGACTTTAGCTCAGCCGGTAGCTGGGGAAACCTACCAAACCCGTGTATTTTTGAAAACTAGAGACCTAGGGAAATCCAAGATGGGGTGACTTGTGGGGCTCTCACCAGGTTCTGTTACCCAAAATCCATTGCAAACTTCAAAATTTGGCTAAAAAAACACTTTTTCCTCACATTTCGGTGACAGAAAGTTCTGGAATCTGAGAGGAGCCACACATTTCCTTTCACCCAGCATTCCCCCAGGTCTCCAGATAAAAATTATACCTCACTTGTGTGGGTAGGCCTCATGCCCGTGACAGAAAATGCCCCAAAACACAACGTGAACACATCATATTTTTCCACAGAAAACAGAGGTGTTTTTTGCAAAGTGCCTACCTGTGGATTCTGGTCTCTAGCTCAGCCGGTACCTAGGGAAACCTACCAAACCTGTGCATTTTTCAAAACTAGAGACCTAGGGGAATCCAAGATGGGGTGACTTGTGCGGCTCTCATCCAGGTTCTGTTACCCAGAATCCTTTGCAAACCTCTAAATTTGGCTAAACAAACACTTTTTCCTCATATTTCGGTGAAGGAAAGTTCTGGAATCTGAGAGGAGCCAAAAATGTCCTTCCACCCAGCGTTCTCCCAAGTCTCCTGATAAAAATTATACCTCACTTGTGTGGGTAGGCCTCGTGCCCGTGACAGGAAATGCCCCAAAACACAACGTGAACACATTATATTTTTCCAATGAAAACAGAGGTGTTTTTTGTAAAGTGCCAACTTGTGGATTTTGGCCTCTAGCTCAGTCGGCACCTAGGGAAACCTAACAAACCTGTACATTTGGGAATCCAAGATGGGGTGACTTGAGGGGCTCTCACCAGGTTCTGTTACCCAGAATCCTTTGCAACCCTTTAAAATTTGGCTAAAAAAAACACTTTTTCCTCACATTTCGGTGACAGAAAGTTCTGGAATCTGAGAGGAGCCACAAATTTCCTTCCACCCAGTGTTCCCCCAAGTCTCCAGATAAAAATTATACCTCACTTGTGTGGGTAGTTCTAGTGCCCGTGACAGGAAATGTCCCAAAACACAGTGTGGCCACATCACATTTTTCCACAGAAAACAGAGGTGTTTGTTGCAAAGAGCCTACCTGTGGATTATGGCCTCTAGCTCAGCCGGCACCTAGTGAAACCTACCAAACCTGTGCATTGTTGAAAACTAGAGACCTAGGGGAATCTAATATGGGTTGACTTGTGGGGCTCTCACCAGGTTCTGTTACCCAGAATCCTTTGCAAACCTCTAAATTTGGCTAGAAAAACACTTTTTCCTCACATTTCGGTGACAGAAAGTTCTGGAATCTGAGAGGAGCCACAAATTTCCTTCCACCCAATATTCCCCCAAGTCTTCAGATAAAAATGATACCTCACTTGTGTGGGTAGGCCTCGTGCCCGCGACAGGAAATACCCCAAAACACAACGTGGACAATCACATTTTTCCACAGAAAACAGAGTTGTTTTTTGCAAAGTGTCTACCTATGGATTATGGCCTCTAGCTCTGCCGGCACCTAGGGAAACCTACCAAACCTGTGCATTTTTGAAAACTAGAGACGTGGGGAATCCAAGATGGGATGATGTGTGGAGCTCTCACCAGGTTATGTTACCCAGAATCCTTTGCAAACCTCAAAATATGTCTAAAAAAACACTTTTTCCTCACATTTCGGTGACAGAAAGTTCTGGAATCTGAGATGAGCCACAAATTTCCTTCCACTCAGCGTTCCCCCAAGTCTCCTGATAAAAATGATACCTGACTTGAGTGGGTAGGCCTAGTGCCCGCAACAGAAAATGCCCCAAAACACAATGTGGACACATCACATTTTTCCACATAAAACAGAGGTGTTTTTTGCAAAGTGCCTACCTATGGATTATGGCCTCTAGCTCAGCCGGCACCTAGGGAAACCTACCAAACCTGTGCATTTTTTAAAACTAGAGACCTATGGGAATCCAAGATGGGGTGACTTGTGGGGCTCTCACCAGGTTCTGTTACCCAGAATCCTTTGCAAACCTCTAAATTTGGCTAAACAAACACTTTTTCCTCACATTTCGGTGAAAGAAAGTTCTGGAATCTGAGAGGAGCCACAAATGTCCTTCCACCCAGCGTTCCCCCAAGTCTCCAGATAAAAATTATACCTCGCTTGTGTGGGTAGGCCTAGTTCCCGCGACAGGAAATGCCCCAAAACACAACGTGGACACATCACATTTTTCCACATAAAACAGAGGTGTTTTTTGCAAAGTGCCTACCTGTGGATTCTGGCCTCTAGCTCAGGCGGTACCTAGGGAAACCTACCAAACCTGTGCATTTTTCAAAACTAGAGACCTAGGGGAATCCAAGATGGGGTGACTTGTGCGGCTCTCACCAGGTTCTGTTACCCAGAATCCTTTGCAAACCTCTAAATTTGGCTAAAAAAACACTTTTTCCTCACATTTCGGTGACAGAAAGTTCTGGAATCTGAGAGGAGCCACACATTTCCTTTCACCCAGAATTCCCCCAGGTCTCCAGATAAAAATTATACCTCACTTGTGTGGGTAGGCCTCATGCCCGTGACAGAAAATGCCCCAAAACACAACGTGAACACATCATATTTTTCCACAGAAAACAGAGGTGTTTTTTGCAAAGTGCCTACCTGTGGATTCTGGTCTCTAGCTCAGCCGGTACCTAGGGAAACCTACCAAACCTGTGCATTTTTCAAAACTAGAGACCTAGGGGAATCCAAGATGGGGTGACTTGTGCGGCTCTCACCAGGTTCTGTTACCCAGAATCCTTTGCAAACCTCTAAATTTGGCTAAACAAACACTTTTTCCTCATATTTCGGTGAAAGAAAGTTCTGGAATCTGAGAGGAGCCAAAAATGTCCTTCCACCCAGCGTTCTCCCAAGTCTCCTGATAAAAATTATACCTCACTTGTGTGGGTAGGCCTCGTGCCCGTGACAGGAAATGCCCCAAAACACAACGTGAACACATAATATTTTTCCAATGAAAACAGAGGTGTTTTTTGTAAAGTGCCAACTTGTGGATTTTGGCCTCTAGCTCAGTCGGCACCTAGGGAAACCTAACAAACCTGTACATTTGTGAAAACTAGAGACCTATGGGAATCCAAGATGGGGTGACTTGAGGGGCTCTCACCAGGTTCTGTTACCCAGAATCCTTTGCAACCCTTTAAAATTTGGCTAAAAAAACACTTTTTCCTCACATTTCGGTGACAGAAAGTTCTGGAATCTGAGATGAGCCACAAATTTCCTTCCACTCAGCGTTCCCCCAAGTCTCCTGATAAAAATGATACCTGACTTGAGTGGGTAGGCCTAGTGCCCGCAACAGAAAATGCCCCAAAACACAATGTGGCCACATCACATTTTTCCACAGAAAACAGAGGTGTTTGTTGCAAAGTGCCTACCTGTGGATTATGGCCTCTAGCTCAGCCGGCACCTAGTGAAACCTACCAAACCTGTGCATTGTTGAAACCTAGAGACCTAGGGGAATCTAATATGGGTTGACTTGTGGGGCTCTCACCAGGTTCTGTTACCCAGAATCCTTTGCAAACCTCTAAATTTGGCTAGAAAAACACTTTTTCCTCACATTTCGGTGACAGAAAGTTCTGGAATCTGAGAGGAGCCACAAATTTCCTTCCACCCACCATTCCCCCAAGTCTTCAGATAAAAATGATACCTCACTTGTGTGGGTAGGCCTCGTGCCCGCGACAGGAAATACCCCAAAACACAACGTGGACAATCACATTTTTTCACAGAAAACAGAGTTGTTTTTTGCAAAGTGTCTACCTATGGATTATGGCCTCTAGCTCTGCCGGCACCTAGGGAAACCTACCAAACCTGTGCATTTGTGAAAACTAGAGACCTGGGGAATCCAAGATGGGATGACGTGTGGAGCTCTCACCAGGTTATGTTACCCAGAATCCTTTGCAAACCTCAAAATATGTCTAAAAAAACACTTTTTCCTCACATTTCGGTGACAGAAAGTTCTGGAATCTGAGATGAGCCACAAATTTCCTTCCACTCAGCGTTCCCCCAAGTCTCCTGATACAAATTATATCTCACTTGTGTGGGTAGGCCTCATGCCTGTGACAGGAAAGGCCCCAAAACACAACGTGAACGCATCATATTTTTCCACAGAAAACAGAGGTGTTTTTTGCAAAGTGCCAACCTGTGGATTCTTGCCTTTAGCTCAGCCGGTACCTAGGGAAACCTACCAAACCTGTGCATTTGTGAAAACTAGAGACCTAGGAGAATCCAAGATGGGGTGACTTGTGTGGCTCTCACCAGGTTCTGTTACCCAGAATCCTTTGCAAACCTCAAAATATGGCTAAAAAAAAACTTTTTCCTCACATTTCGGTGAAAGAAAGTTCTGGAATCTGAGAGGAGCCAAAAATCTCCTTCCACCCAGCGTTCCCCCAAGTCTCCTGATAAAAATGATACCTGACTTGAGTGGGTAGGCCTAGTGCCCGCAACAGAAAATGCCCCAAAATATAATGTGGACACATCACATTTTTCCACATAAAACAGAGGTGTTTTTTGCAAAGTGCCTACCTATGGATTATGGCCTCTAGCTCAGCCGGCACCGAGGGAAACCTACCAAACCTGTGCATTTTTGAAAACTAGAGACCTATGGTAATCCAAGATGGGGTGACTTGTGGGGCTCTCACCAGGTTCTGTTACCCAGAATCCTTTGCAAACCTCTAAATTTGGCTAAACAAACACTTTTTCCTCACATTTCGGTGAAAGAAAGTTCTGGAATCTGAGAGGAGCCACAACTGTCCTTCCACCCAGCGTTCCCCCAAGTCTCCAGATAAAAATGGTACCTCGCTTGTGTGGGTAGGCCTAGTTCCCGCGACAGGAAATGCCCCAAAACACAACGTGGACACATCACATTTTTCCACATAAAACAGAGGTGTTTTTTGCAAAGGGCCTACCTGTCGATTTTGGACTTTAGCTCAGCCGGTAGCTGGGGAAACCTACCAAACCTGTGTATTTTTGAAAACTAGAGACCTAGGGAAATCCAAGATGGGGTGACTTGTGGGGCTCTCACCAGGTTCTGTTACCCAAAATCCATTGCAAACTTCAAAATTTGGCTAAAAAAACACTTTTTCCTCACATTTCGGTGACAGAAAGTTCTGGAATCTGAGAGGAGCCACACATTTCCTTTCACCCAGCATTCCCCCAGGTCTCCAGATAAAAATTATACCTCACTTGTGTGGGTAGGCCTCATGCCCGTGACAGAAAATGCCCCAAAACACAACGTGAACACATCATATTTTTCCACAGAAAACAGAGGTGTTTTTTGCAAAGTGCCTACCTGTGGATTCTGGTCTCTAGCTCAGCCGGTACCTAGGGAAACCTACCAAACCTGTGCATTTTTCAAAACTAGAGACCTAGGGGAATCCAAGATGGGGTGACTTGTGCGGCTCTCACCAGGTTCTGTTACCCAGAATCCTTTGCAAATCTCTAAATTTGGCTAAACAAACACTTTTTCCTCATATTTCGGTGAAGGAAAGTTCTGGAATCTGAGAGGAGCCAAAAATGTCCTTCCACCCAGCGTTCTCCCAAGTCTCCTGATAAAAATTATACCTCACTTGTGTGGGTAGGCCTCGTGCCCGTGACAGGAAATGCCCCAAAACACAACGTGAACACATTATATTTTTCCAATGAAAACAGAGGTGTTTTTTGTAAAGTGCCAACTTGTGGATTTTGGCCTCTAGCTCAGTCGGCACCTAGGGAAACCTAACAAACCTGTACATTTGTGAAAACTAGAGACCTATGGGAATCCAAGATGGGGTGACTTGAGGGGCTCTCACCAGGTTCTGTTACCCAGAATCCTTTGCAACCCTTTAAAATTTGGCTAAAAAAACACTTTTTCCTCACATTTCGGTGACAGAAAGTTCTGGAATCTGAGAGGAGCCACAAATTTCCTTCCACTCAGTGTTCCCCCAAGTCTCCAGATAAAAATTATACCTGACTTGAGTGGGTAGGCCTAGTGCCCGCAACAGAAAATGCCCCAAAACACAATGTGGCCACATCACATTTTTCCACAGAAAACAGAGGTGTTTGTTGCAAAGTGCCTACCTGTGGATTATGGCCTCTAGCTCAGCCGGCACCTAGTGAAACCTACCAAACCTGTGCATTGTTGAAACCTAGAGACCTAGGGGAATCTAATATGGGTTGACTTGTGGGGCTCTCACCAGGTTCTGTTACCCAGAATCCTTTGCAAACCTCTAAATTTGGCTAGAAAAACACTTTTTCCTCACATTTCGGTGACAGAAAGTTCTGGAATCTGAGAGGAGCCACAAATTTCCTTCCACCCAATATTCCCCCAAGTCTTCAGATAAAAATGATACCTCACTTGTGTGGGTAGGCCTCGTGCCCGCGACAGGAAATACCCCAAAACACAACGTGGACAATCACATTTTTTCACAGAAAACAGAGTTGTTTTTTGCAAAGTGTCTACCTATGGATTATGGCCTCTAGCTCTGCCGGCACCTAGGGAAAGAAACCAAACCTGTGCATTTGTGAAAACTAGAGACCTGGGGAATCCAAGATGGGATGACGTGTGGAGCTCTCACCAGGTTATGTTACCCAGAATCCTTTGCAAACCTCAAAATATGTCTAAAAAAACACTTTTTCCTCACATTTCGGTGACAGAAAGTTCTGGAATCTGAGATGAGCCACAAATTTCCTTCCACTCAGCGTTCCCCCAAGTCTCCTGATACAAATTATATCTCACTTGTGTGGGTAGGCCTCATGCCTGTGACAGGAAAGGCCCCAAAACACAACGTGAACGCATCATATTTTTCCACAGAAAACAGAGGTGTTTTTTGCAAAGTGCCAACCTGTGGATTCTGGCCTTTAGCTCAGCCGGTACCTAGGGAAACCTACCAAACCTGTGCATTTGTGAAAACTAGAGACCTAGGAGAATCCAAGATGGGGTGACTTGTGTGGCTCTCACCAGGTTCTGTTACCCAGAATCCTTTGCAAACCTCAAAATATGGCTAAAAAAACACTTTTTCCTCACATTTCGGTGAAAGAAAGTTCTGGAATCTGAGAGGAGCCAAAAATCTCCTTCCACCCAGCGTTCCCCCAAGTCTCCTGATAAAAATGATACCTGACTTGAGTGGGTAGGCCTAGTGCCCGCAACAGAAAATGCCCCAAAATATAATGTGGACACATCACATTTTTCCACATAAAACAGAGGTGTTTTTTGCAAAGTGCCTACCTATGGATTATGGCCTCTAGCTCAGCCGGCACCGAGGGAAACCTACCAAACCTGTGCATTTTTGAAAACTAGAGACCTATGGTAATCCAAGATGGGGTGACTTGTGGGGCTCTCACCAGGTTCTGTTACCCAGAATCCTTTGCAAACCTCTAAATTTGGCTAAACAAACACTTTTTCCTCACATTTCGGTGAAAGAAAGTTCTGGAATCTGAGAGGAGCCACAACTGTCCTTCCACCCAGCGTTCCCCCAAGTCTCCAGATAAAAATGGTACCTCGCTTGTGTGGGTAGGCCTAGTTCCCGCGACAGGAAATGCCCCAAAACACAACGTGGACACATCACATTTTTCCACATAAAACAGAGGTGTTTTTTGCAAAGGGCCTACCTGTCGATTTTGGACTTTAGCTCAGCCGGTAGCTGGGGAAACCTACCAAACCCGTGTATTTTTGAAAACTAGAGACCTAGGGAAATCCAAGATGGGGTGACTTGTGGGGCTCTCACCAGGTTCTGTTACCCAAAATCCATTGCAAACTTCAAAATTTGGCTAAAAAAACACTTTTTCCTCACATTTCGGTGACAGAAAGTTCTGGAATCTGAGAGGAGCCACACATTTCCTTTCACCCAGCATTCCCCCAGGTCTCCAGATAAAAATTATACCTCACTTGTGTGGGTAGGCCTCATGCCCGTGACAGAAAATGCCCCAAAACACAACGTGAACACATCATATTTTTCCACAGAAAACAGAGGTGTTTTTTGCAAAGTGCCTACCTGTGGATTCTGGTCTCTAGCTCAGCCGGTACCTAGGGAAACCTACCAAACCTGTGCATTTTTCAAAACTAGAGACCTAGGGGAATCCAAGATGGGGTGACTTGTGCGGCTCTCATCCAGGTTCTGTTACCCAGAATCCTTTGCAAACCTCTAAATTTGGCTAAACAAACACTTTTTCCTCATATTTCGGTGAAGGAAAGTTCTGGAATCTGAGAGGAGCCAAAAATGTCCTTCCACCCAGCGTTCTCCCAAGTCTCCTGATAAAAATTATACCTCACTTGTGTGGGTAGGCCTCGTGCCCGTGACAGGAAATGCCCCAAAACACAACGTGAACACATTATATTTTTCCAATGAAAACAGAGGTGTTTTTTGTAAAGTGCCAACTTGTGGATTTTGGCCTCTAGCTCAGTCGGCACCTAGGGAAACCTAACAAACCTGTACATTTGTGAAAACTAGAGACCTATGGGAATCCAAGATGGGGTGACTTGAGGGGCTCTCACCAGGTTCTGTTACCCAGAATCCTTTGCAACCCTTTAAAATTTGGCTAAAAAAAACACTTTTTCCTCACATTTCGGTGACAGAAAGTTCTGGAATCTGAGAGGAGCCACAAATTTCCTTCCACCCAGTGTTCCCCCAAGTCTCCAGATAAAAATTATACCTCACTTGTGTGGGTAGTTCTAGTGCCCGTGACAGGAAATGTCCCAAAACACAGTGTGGCCACATCACATTTTTCCACAGAAAACAGAGGTGTTTGTTGCAAAGAGCCTACCTGTGGATTATGGCCTCTAGCTCAGCCGGCACCTAGTGAAACCTACCAAACCTGTGCATTGTTGAAAACTAGAGACCTAGGGGAATCTAATATGGGTTGACTTGTGGGGCTCTCACCAGGTTCTGTTACCCAGAATCCTTTGCAAACCTCTAAATTTGGCTAGAAAAACACTTTTTCCTCACATTTCGGTGACAGAAAGTTCTGGAATCTGAGAGGAGCCACAAATTTCCTTCCACCCAATATTCCCCCAAGTCTTCAGATAAAAATGATACCTCACTTGTGTGGGTAGGCCTCGTGCCCGCGACAGGAAATACCCCAAAACACAACGTGGACAATCACATTTTTCCACAGAAAACAGAGTTGTTTTTTGCAAAGTGTCTACCTATGGATTATGGCCTCTAGCTCTGCCGGCACCTAGGGAAACCTACCAAACCTGTGCATTTTTGAAAACTAGAGACCTGGGGAATCCAAGATGGGATGATGTGTGGAGCTCTCACCAGGTTATGTTACCCAGAATCCTTTGCAAACCTCAAAATATGTCTAAAAAAACACTTTTTCCTCACATTTCGGTGACAGAAAGTTCTGGAATCTGAGATGAGCCACAAATTTCCTTCCACTCAGCGTTCCCCCAAGTCTCCTGATAAAAATGATACCTGACTTGAGTGGGTAGGCCTAGTGCCCGCAACAGAAAATGCCCCAAAACACAATGTGGACACATCACATTTTTCCACATAAAACAGAGGTGTTTTTTGCAAAGTGCCTACCTATGGATTATGGCCTCTAGCTCAGCCGGCACCTAGGGAAACCTACCAAACCTGTGCATTTTTTAAAACTAGAGACCTATGGGAATCCAAGATGGGGTGACTTGTGGGGCTCTCACCAGGTTCTGTTACCCAGAATCCTTTGCAAACCTCTAAATTTGGCTAAACAAACACTTTTTCCTCACATTTCGGTGAAAGAAAGTTCTGGAATCTGAGAGGAGCCACAAATGTCCTTCCACCCAGCGTTCCCCCAAGTCTCCAGATAAAAATGATACCTCGCTTGTGTGGGTAGGCCTAGTTCCCGCGACAGGAAATGCCCCAAAACACAACGTGGACACATCACATTTTTCCACATAAAACAGAGGTGTTTTTTGCAAAGTGCCTACCTGTGGATTCTGGCCTCTAGCTCAGGCGGTACCTAGGGAAACCTACCAAACCTGTGCATTTTTCAAAACTAGAGACCTAGGGGAATCCAAGATGGGGTGACTTGTGCGGCTCTCACCAGGTTCTGTTACCCAGAATCCTTTGCAAACCTCTAAATTTGGCTAAAAAAACACTTTTTCCTCACATTTCGGTGACAGAAAGTTCTGGAATCTGAGAGGAGCCACACATTTCCTTTCACCCAGCATTCCCCCAGGTCTCCAGATAAAAATTATACCTCACTTGTGTGGGTAGGCCTCATGCCCGTGACAGAAAATGCCCCAAAACACAACGTGAACACATCATATTTTTCCACAGAAAACAGAGGTGTTTTTTGCAAAGTGCCTACCTGTGGATTCTGGTCTCTAGCTCAGCCGGTACCTAGGGAAACCTACCAAACCTGTGCATTTTTCAAAATTAGAGACCTAGGGGAATCCAAGATGGGGTGACTTGTGCGGCTCCCACCAGGTTCTGTTACCCAGAATCCTTTGCAAACCTCTAAATTTGGCTAAACAAACACTTTTTCCTCATATTTCGGTGAAGGAAAGTTCTGGAATCTGAGAGGAGCCAAAAATGTCCTTCCACCCAGCGTTCTCCCAAGTCTCCTGATAAAAATTATACCTCACTTGTGTGGGTAGGCCTCGTGCCCGTGACAGGAAATGCCCCAAAACACAACGTGAACACATTATATTTTTCCAATGAAAACAGAGGTGTTTTTTGTAAAGTGCCAACTTGTGGATTTTGGCCTCTAGCTCAGTCGGCACCTAGGGAAACCTAACAAACCTGTACATTTGTGAAAACTAGAGACCTATGGGAATCCAAGATGGGGTGACTTGAGGGGCTCTCACCAGGTTCTGTTACCCAGAATCCTTTGCAACCCTTTAAAATTTGGCTAAAAAAAACACTTTTTCCTCACATTTCGGTGACAGAAAGTTCTGGAATCTGAGAGGAGCCACAAATTTCCTTCCACCCAGTGTTCCCCCAAGTCTCCAGATAAAAATTATACCTCACTTGTGTGGGTAGTTCTAGTGCCCGTGACAGGAAATGTCCCAAAACACAGTGTGGCCACATCACATTTTTCCACAGAAAACAGAGGTGTTTGTTGCAAAGAGCCTACCTGTGGATTATGGCCTCTAGCTCAGCCGGCACCTAGTGAAACCTACCAAACCTGTGCATTGTTGAAAACTAGAGACCTAGGGGAATCTAATATGGGTTGACTTGTGGGGCTCTCACCAGGTTCTGTTACCCAGAATCCTTTGCAAACCTCTAAATTTGGCTAGAAAAACACTTTTTCCTCACATTTCGGTGACAGAAAGTTCTGGAATCTGAGAGGAGCCACAAATTTCCTTCCACCCAATATTCCCCCAAGTCTTCAGATAAAAATGATACCTCACTTGTGTGGGTAGGCCTCGTGCCCGCGACAGGAAATACCCCAAAACACAACGTGGACAATCACATTTTTCCACAGAAAACAGAGTTGTTTTTTGCAAAGTGTCTACCTATGGATTATGGCCTCTAGCTCTGCCGGCACCTAGGGAAACCTACCAAACCTGTGCATTTTTGAAAACTAGAGACCTGGGGAATCCAAGATGGGATGATGTGTGGAGCTCTCACCAGGTTATGTTACCCAGAATCCTTTGCAAACCTCAAAATATGTCTAAAAAAACACTTTTTCCTCACATTTCGGTGACAGAAAGTTCTGGAATCTGAGATGAGCCACAAATTTCCTTCCACTCAGCGTTCCCCCAAGTCTCCTGATAAAAATGATACCTGACTTGAGTGGGTAGGCCTAGTGCCCGCAACAGAAAATGCCCCAAAACACAATGTGGACACATCACATTTTTCCACATAAAACAGAGGTGTTTTTTGCAAAGTGCCTACCTATGGATTATGGCCTCTAGCTCAGCCGGCACCTAGGGAAACCTACCAAACCTGTGCATTTTTTAAAACTAGAGACCTATGGGAATCCAAGATGGGGTGACTTGTGGGGCTCTCACCAGGTTCTGTTACCCAGAATCCTTTGCAAACCTCTAAATTTGGCTAAACAAACACTTTTTCCTCACATTTCGGTGAAAGAAAGTTCTGGAATCTGAGAGGAGCCACAAATGTCCTTCCACCCAGCGTTCCCCCAAGTCTCCAGATAAAAATGATACCTCGCTTGTGTGGGTAGGCCTAGTTCCCGCGACAGGAAATGCCCCAAAACACAACGTGGACACATCACATTTTTCCACATAAAACAGAGGTGTTTTTTGCAAAGTGCCTACCTGTGGATTCTGGCCTCTAGCTCAGGCGGTACCTAGGGAAACCTACCAAACCTGTGCATTTTTCAAAACTAGAGACCTAGGGGAATCCAAGATGGGGTGACTTGTGCGGCTCTCACCAGGTTCTGTTACCCAGAATCCTTTGCAAACCTCTAAATTTGGCTAAAAAAATACTTTTTCCTCACATTTCGGTGACAGAAAGTTCTGGAATCTGAGAGGAGCCACACATTTCCTTTCACCCAGCATTCCCCCAGGTCTCCAGATAAAAATTATACCTCACTTGTGTGGGTAGGCCTCATGCCCGTGACAGAAAATGCCCCAAAACACAACGTGAACACATCATATTTTTCCACAGAAAACAGAGGTGTTTTTTGCAAAGTGCCTACCTGTGGATTCTGGTCTCTAGCTCAGCCGGTACCTAGGGAAACCTACCAAACCTGTGCATTTTTCAAAATTAGAGACCTAGGGGAATCCAAGATGGGGTGACTTGTGCGGCTCTCACCAGGTTCTGTTACCCAGAATCCTTTGCAAACCTCTAAATTTGGCTAAACAAACACTTTTTCCTCATATTTCGGTGAAAGAAAGTTCTGGAATCTGAGAGGAGCCAAAAATGTCCTTCCACCCAGCGTTCTCCCAAGTCTCCTGATAAAAATTATACCTCACTTGTGTGGGTAGGCCTCGTGCCCGTGACAGGAAATGCCCCAAAACACAACGTGAACACATAATATTTTTCCAATGAAAACAGAGGTGTTTTTTGTAAAGTGCCAACTTGTGGATTTTGGCCTCTAGCTCAGTCGGCACCTAGGGAAACCTAACAAACCTGTACATTTGTGAAAACTAGAGACCTATGGGAATCCAAGATGGGGTGACTTGAGGGGCTCTCACCAGGTTCTGTTACCCAGAATCCTTTGCAACCCTTTAAAATTTGGCTAAAAAAACACTTTTTCCTCACATTTCGGTGACAGAAAGTTCTGGAATCTGAGATGAGCCACAAATTTCCTTCCACTCAGCGTTCCCCCAAGTCTCCTGATAAAAATGATACCTGACTTGAGTGGGTAGGCCTAGTGCCCGCAACAGAAAATGCCCCAAAACACAATGTGGCCACATCACATTTTTCCACAGAAAACAGAGGTGTTTGTTGCAAAGTGCCTACCTGTGGATTATGGCCTCTAGCTCAGCCGGCACCTAGTGAAACCTACCAAACCTGTGCATTGTTGAAACCTAGAGACCTAGGGGAATCTAATATGGGTTGACTTGTGGGGCTCTCACCAGGTTCTGTTACCCAGAATCCTTTGCAAACCTCTAAATTTGGCTAGAAAAACACTTTTTCCTCACATTTCGGTGACAGAAAGTTCTGGAATCTGAGAGGAGCCACAAATTTCCTTCCACCCACCATTCCCCCAAGTCTTCAGATAAAAATGATACCTCACTTGTGTGGGTAGGCCTCGTGCCCGCGACAGGAAATACCCCAAAACACAACGTGGACAATCACATTTTTTCACAGAAAACAGAGTTGTTTTTTGCAAAGTGTCTACCTATGGATTATGGCCTCTAGCTCTGCCGGCACCTAGGGAAAGAAACCAAACCTGTGCATTTGTGAAAACTAGAGACCTGGGGAATCCAAGATGGGATGACGTGTGGAGCTCTCACCAGGTTATGTTACCCAGAATCCTTTGCAAACCTCAAAATATGTCTAAAAAAACACTTTTTCCTCACATTTCGGTGACAGAAAGTTCTGGAATCTGAGATGAGCCACAAATTTCCTTCCACTCAGCGTTCCCCCAAGTCTCCTGATACAAATTATATCTCACTTGTGTGGGTAGGCCTCATGCCTGTGACAGGAAATGCCCCAAAACACAACGTGAACGCATCATATTTTTCCACAGAAAACAGAGGTGTTTTTTGCAAAGTGCCAACCTGTGGATTCTGGCCTTTAGCTCAGCCGGTACCTAGGGAAACCTACCAAACCTGTGCATTTGTGAAAACTAGAGACCTAGGAGAATCCAAGATGGGGTGACTTGTGTGGCTCTCACCAGGTTCTGTTACCCAGAATCCTTTGCAAACCTCAAAATATGGCTAAAAAAACACTTTTTCCTCACATTTCGGTGAAAGAAAGTTGTGGAATCTGAGAGGAGCCAAAAATCTCCTTCCACCCAGCGTTCCCCCAAGTCTCCTGATAAAAATGATACCTGACTTGAGTGGGTAGGCCTAGTGCCCGCAACAGAAAATGCCCCAAAATATAATGTGGACACATCACATTTTTCCACATAAAACAGAGGTGTTTTTTGCAAAGTGCCTACCTATGGATTATGGCCTCTAGCTCAGCCGGCACCGAGGGAAACCTACCAAACCTGTGCATTTTTTAAAACTAGAGACCTATGGTAATCCAAGATGGGGTGACTTGTGGGGTTCTGAACCACGTTCTGTTACCCAGAATCCTTTGCAAACCTCTAAATTTGGCTAAACAAACACTTTTTCCTCACATTTCGGTGAAAGAAAGTTCTGGAATCTGAGAGGAGCCACAACTGTCCTTCCACCCAGCGTTCCCCCAAGTCTCCAGATAAAAATGGTACCTCGCTTGTGTGGGTAGGCCTAGTTCCCGCGACAGGAAATGCCCCAAAGCACAACGTGGACACATCACATTTTTCCACATAAAACAGAGGTGTTTTTTGCAAAGGGCCTACCTGACGATTTTGGACTTTAGCTCAGCCGGTAGCTGGGGAAACCTACCAAACCCGTGTATTTTTGAAAACTAGAGACCTAGGGAAATCCAAGATGGGGTGACTTGTGGGGCTCTCACCAGGTTCTGTTACCCAAAATCCATTGCAAACTTCAAAATTTGGCTAAAAAAACACTTTTTCCTCACATTTCGGTGACAGAAAGTTCTGGAATCTGAGAGGAGCCACACATTTCCTTTCACCCAGCATTCCCCCAGGTCTCCAGATAAAAATTATACCTCACTTGTGTGGGTAGGCCTCATGCCCGTGACAGAAAATGCCCCATAACACAACGTGAACACATCATATTTTTCCACAGAAAACAGAGGTGTTTTTTGCAAAGTGCCTACCTGTGGATTCTGGTCTCTAGCTCAGCCGGTACCTAGGGAAACCTACCAAACCTGTGCATTTTTCAAAACTAGAGACCTAGGGGAATCCAAGATGGGGTGACTTGTGCGGCTCTCACCAGGTTCTGTTACCCAGAATCCTTTGCAAACCTCTAAATTTGGCTAAACAAACACTTTTTCCTCATATTTCGGTGAAGGAAAGTTCTGGAATCTGAGAGGAGCCAAAAATGTCCTTCCACCCAGCGTTCTCCCAAGTCTCCTGATAAAAATTATACCTCACTTGTGTGGGTAGGCCTCGTGCCCGTGACAGGAAATGCCCCAAAACACAACGTGAACACATTATATTTTTCCAATGAAAACAGAGGTGTTTTTTGTAAAGTGCCAACTTGTGGATTTTGGCCTCTAGCTCAGTCGGCACCTAGGGAAACCTAACAAACCTGTACATTTGTGAAAACTAGAGACCTATGGGAATCCAAGATGGGGTGACTTGAGGGGCTCTCACCAGGTTCTGTTACCCAGAATCCTTTGCAACCCTTTAAAATTTGGCTAAAAAAAACACTTTTTCCTCACATTTCGGTGACAGAAAGTTCTGGAATCTGAGAGGAGCCACAAATTTCCTTCCACCCAGTGTTCCCCCAAGTCTCCAGATAAAAATTATACCTCACTTGTGTGGGTAGTTCTAGTGCCCGTGACAGGAAATGTCCCAAAACACAGTGTGGCCACATCACATTTTTCCACAGAAAACAGAGGTGTTTGTTGCAAAGAGCCTACCTGTGGATTATGGCCTCTAGCTCAGCCGGCACCTAGTGAAACCTACCAAACCTGTGCATTGTTGAAAACTAGAGACCTAGGGGAATCTAATATGGGTTGACTTGTGGGGCTCTCACCAGGTTCTGTTACCCAGAATCCTTTGCAAACCTCTAAATTTGGCTAGAAAAACACTTTTTCCTCACATTTCGGTGACAGAAAGTTCTGGAATCTGAGAGGAGCCACAAATTTCCTTCCACCCAATAGTCCCCCAAGTCTTCAGATAAAAATGATACCTCACTTGTGTGGGTAGGCCTCGTGCCCGCGACAGGAAATACCCCAAAACACAACGTGGACAATCACATTTTTCCACAGAAAACAGAGTTGTTTTTTGCAAAGTGTCTACCTATGGATTATGGCCTCTAGCTCTGCCGGCACCTAGGGAAACCTACCAAACCTGTGCATTTTTGAAAACTAGAGACCTGGGGAATCCAAGATGGGATGATGTGTGGAGCTCTCACCAGGTTATGTTACCCAGAATCCTTTGCAAACCTCAAAATATGTCTAAAAAAACACTTTTTCCTCACATTTCGGTGACAGAAAGTTCTGGAATCTGAGATGAGCCACAAATTTCCTTCCACTCAGCGTTCCCCCAAGTCTCCTGATAAAAATGATACCTGACTTGAGTGGGTAGGCCTAGTGCCCGCAACAGAAAATGCCCCAAAACACAATGTGGACACATCACATTTTTCCACATAAAACAGAGGTGTTTTTTGCAAAGTGCCTACCTATGGATTATGGCCTCTAGCTCAGCCGGCACCTAGGGAAACCTACCAAACCTGTGCATTTTTTAAAACTAGAGACCTATGGGAATCCAAGATGGGGTGACTTGTGCGGCTCTCACCAGGTTCTGTTACCCAGAATCCTTTGCAAACCTCTAAATTTGGCTAAACAAACACTTTTTCCTCACATTTCGGTGAAAGAAAGTTCTGGAATCTGAGAGGAGCCACAAATGTCCTTCCACCCAGCGTTCCCCCAAGTCTCCAGATAAAAATGATACCTCGCTTGTGTGGGTAGGCCTCGTTCCCGCGACAGGAAATGCCCCAAAACACAACGTGGACACATCACATTTTTCCACATAAAACAGAGGTGTTTTTTGCAAAGTGCCTACCTGTGGATTCTGGCCTCTAGCTCAGGCGGTACCTAGGGAAACCTACCAAACCTGTGCATTTTTCAAAACTAGAGACCTAGGGGAATCCAAGATGGGGTGACTTGTGCGGCTCTCACCAGGTTCTGTTACCCAGAATCCTTTGCAAACCTCTAAATTTGGCTAAAAAAACACTTTTTCCTCACATTTCGGTGACAGAAAGTTCTGGAATCTGAGAGGAGCCACACATTTCCTTTCACCCAGCATTCCCCCAGGTCTCCAGATAAAAATTATACCTCACTTGTGTGGGTAGGCCTCATGCCCGTGACAGAAAATGCCCCAAAACACAACGTGAACACATCATATTTTTCCACAGAAAACAGAGGTGTTTTTTGCAAAGTGCCTACCTGTGGATTCTGGTCTCTAGCTCAGCCGGTACCTAGGGAAACCTACCAAACCTGTGCATTTTTCAAAACTAGAGACCTAGGGGAATCCAAGATGGGGTGACTTGTGCGGCTCTCACCAGGTTCTGTTACCCAGAATCCTTTGCAAACCTCTAAATTTGGCTAAACAAACACTTTTTCCTCATATTTCGGTGAAAGAAAGTTCTGGAATCTGAGAGGAGCCAAAAATGTCCTTCCACCCAGCGTTCTCCCAAGTCTCCTGCTAAAAATTATACCTCACTTGTGTGGGTAGGCCTCGTGCCCGTGACAGGAAATGCCCCAAAACACAACGTGAACACATAATATTTTTCCAATGAAAACAGAGGTGTTTTTTGTAAAGTGCCAACTTGTGGATTTTGGCCTCTAGCTCAGTCGGCACCTAGGGAAACCTAACAAACCTGTACATTTGTGAAAACTAGAGACCTATGGGAATCCAAGATGGGGTGACTTGAGGGGCTCTCACCAGGTTCTGTTACCCAGAATCCTTTGCAACCCTTTAAAATTTGGCTAAAAAAACACTTTTTCCTCACATTTCGGTGACAGAAAGTTCTGGAATCTGAGATGAGCCACAAATTTCCTTCCACTCAGCGTTCCCCCAAGTCTCCTGATAAAAATGATACCTGACTTGAGTGGGTAGGCCTAGTGCCCGCAACAGAAAATGCCCCAAAACACAATGTGGCCACATCACATTTTTCCACAGAAAACAGAGGTGTTTGTTGCAAAGTGCCTACCTGTGGATTATGGCCTCTAGCTCAGCCGGCACCTAGTGAAACCTACCAAACCTGTGCATTGTTGAAACCTAGAGACCTAGGGGAATCTAATATGGGTTGACTTGTGGGGCTCTCACCAGGTTCTGTTACCCAGAATCCTTTGCAAACCTCTAAATTTGGCTAGAAAAACACTTTTTCCTCACATTTCGGTGACAGAAAGTTCTGGAATCTGAGAGGAGCCACAAATTTCCTTCCACCCACCATTCCCCCAAGTCTTCAGATAAAAATGATACCTCACTTGTGTGGGTAGGCCTCGTGCCCGCGACAGGAAATACCCCAAAACACAACGTGGACAATCACATTTTTTCACAGAAAACAGAGTTGTTTTTTGCAAAGTGTCTACCTATGGATTATGGCCTCTAGCTCTGCCGGCACCTAGGGAAACCTACCAAACCTGTGCATTTGTGAAAACTAGAGACCTGGGGAATCCAAGATGGGATGACGTGTGGAGCTCTCACCAGGTTATGTTACCCAGAATCCTTTGCAAACCTCAAAATATGTCTAAAAAAACACCTTTTCCTCACATTTCGGTGACAGAAAGTTCTGGAATCTGAGATGAGCCACAAATTTCCTTCCACTCAGCGTTCCCCCAAGTCTCCTGATACAAATTATATCTCACTTGTGTGGGTAGGCCTCATGCCTGTGACAGGAAAGGCCCCAAAACACAACGTGAACGCATCATATTTTTCCACAGAAAACAGAGGTGTTTTTTGCAAAGTGCCAACCTGTGGATTCTGGCCTTTAGCTCAGCCGGTACCTAGGGAAACCTACCAAACCTGTGCATTTGTGAAAACTAGAGACCTAGGAGAATCCAAGATGGGGTGACTTGTGTGGCTCTCACCAGGTTCTGTTACCCAGAATCCTTTGCAAACCTCAAAATATGGCTAAAAAAACACTTTTTCCTCACATTTCGGTGAAAGAAAGTTCTGGAATCTGAGAGGAGCCAAAAATCTCCTTCCAACCAGCGTTCCCCCAAGTCTCCTGATAAAAATGATACCTGACTTGAGTGGGTAGGCCTAGTGCCCGCAACAGAAAATGCCTCAAAATATAATGTGGACACATCACATTTTTCCACATAAAACAGAGGTGTTTTTTGCAAAGTGCCTACCTATGGATTATGGCCTCTAGCTCAGCCGGCACCGAGGGAAACCTACCAAACCTGTGCATTTTTGAAAACTAGAGACCTATGGTAATCCAAGATGGGGTGACTTGTGGGGCTCTCACCAGGTTCTGTTACCCAGAATCCTTTGCAAACCTCTAAATTTGGCTAAACAAACACTTTTTCCTCACATTTCGGTGAAAGAAAGTTCTGGAATCTGAGAGGAGCCACAACTGTCCTTCCACCCAGCGTTCCCCCAAGTCTCCAGATAAAAATGGTACCTCGCTTGTGTGGGTAGGCCTAGTTCCCGCGACAGGAAATGCCCCAAAACACAACGTGGACACATCACATTTTTCCACATAAAACAGAGGTGTTTTTTGCAAAGGGCCTACCTGTCGATTTTGGACTTTAGCTCAGCCGGTAGCTGGGGAAACCTACCAAACCCGTGTATTTTTGAAAACTAGAGACCTAGGGAAATCCAAGATGGGGTGACTTGTGGGGCTCTCACCAGGTTCTGTTACCCAAAATCCATTGCAAACTTCAAAATTTGGCTAAAAAAACACTTTTTCCTCACATTTCGGTGACAGAAAGTTCTGGAATCTGAGAGGAGCCACACATTTCCTTTCACCCAGCATTCCCCCAGGTCTCCAGATAAAAATTATACCTCACTTGTGTGGGTAGGCCTCATGCCCGTGACAGAAAATGCCCCAAAACACAACGTGAACACATCATATTTTTCCACAGAAAACAGAGGTGTTTTTTGCAAAGTGCCTACCTGTGGATTCTGGTCTCTAGCTCAGCCGGTACCTAGGGAAACCTACCAAACCTGTGCATTTTTCAAAACTAGAGACCTAGGGGAATCCAAGATGGGGTGACTTGTGCGGCTCTCACCAGGTTCTGTTACCCAGAATCCTTTGCAAACCTCTAAATTTGGCTAAACAAACACTTTTTCCTCATATTTCGGTGAAGGAAAGTTCTGGAATCTGAGAGGAGCCAAAAATGTCCTTCCACCCAGCGTTCTCCCAAGTCTCCTGATAAAAATTATACCTCACTTGTGTGGGTAGGCCTCGTGCCCGTGACAGGAAATGCCCCAAAACACAACGTGAACACATTATATTTTTCCAATGAAAACAGAGGTGTTTTTTGTAAAGTGCCAACTTGTGGATTTTGGCCTCTAGCTCAGTCGGCACCTAGGGAAACCTAACAAACCTGTACATTTGTGAAAACTAGAGACCTATGGGAATCCAAGATGGGGTGACTTGAGGGGCTCTCACCAGGTTCTGTTACCCAGAATCCTTTGCAACCCTTTAAAATTTGGCTAAAAAAAACACTTTTTCCTCACATTTCGGTGACAGAAAGTTCTGGAATCTGAGAGGAGCCACAAATTTCCTTCCACCCAGTGTTCCCCCAAGTCTCCAGATAAAAATTACACCTCACTTGTGTGGGTAGTTCTAGTGCCCGTTACAGGAAATGTCCCAAAACACAGTGTGGCCACATCACATTTTTCCACAGAAAACAGAGGTGTTTGTTGCAAAGAGCCTACCTGTGGATTATGGCCTCTAGCTCAGCCGGCACCTAGTGAAACCTACCAAACCTGTGCATTGTTGAAAACTAGAGACCTAGGGGAATCTAATATGGGTTGACTTGTGGGGCTCTCACCAGGTTCTGTTACCCAGAATCCTTTGCAAACCTCAAAATATGGCTAAAAAAACACTTTTTCCTCACATTTCGGTGAAAGAAAGTTCTGGAATCTGAGAGGAGCCAAAAATCTCCTTCCACCCAGCGTTCCCCCAAGTCTCCTGATAAAAATGATACCTGACTTGAGTGGGTAGGCCTAGTGCCCGCAACAGAAAATGCCCCAAAATATAATGTGGACACATCACATTTTTCCACATAAAACAGAGGTGTTTTTTGCAAAGTGCCTACCTATGGATTATGGCCTCTAGCTCAGTCGGCACCGAGGGAAACCTACCAAACCTGTGCATTTTTGAAAACTAGAGACCTATGGTAATCCAAGATGGGGTGACTTGTGGGGCTCTCACCAGGTTCTGTTACCCAGAATCCTTTGCAAACCTCTAAATTTGGCTAAACAAACACTTTTTCCTCACATTTCGGTGAAAGAAAGTTCTGGAATCTGAGAGGAGCCACAACTGTCCTTCCACCCAGCGTTCCCCCAAGTCTCCAGATAAAAATGGTACCTCGCTTGTGTGGGTAGGCCTAGTTCCCGCGACAGGAAATGCCCCAAAACACAACGTGGACACATCACATTTTTCCACATAAAACAGAGGTGTTTTTTGCAAAGGGCCTACCTGTCGATTTTGGACTTTAGCTCAGCCGGTAGCTGGGGAAACCTACCAAACCCGTGTATTTTTGAAAACTAGAGACCTAGGGAAATCCAAGATGGGGTGACTTGTGGGGCTCTCACCAGGTTCTGTTACCCAAAATCCATTGCAAACTTCAAAATTTGGCTAAAAAAACACTTTTTCCTCACATTTCGGTGACAGAAAGTTCTGGAATCTGAGAGGAGCCACACATTTCCTTTCACCCAGCATTCCCCCAGGTCTCCAGATAAAAATTATACCTCACTTGTGTGGGTAGGCCTCATGCCCGTGACAGAAAATGCTCCAAAACACAACGTGAACACATCATATTTTTCCACAGAAAACAGAGGTGTTTTTTGCAAAGTGCCTACCTGTGGATTCTGGTCTCTAGCTCAGCCGGTACCTAGGGAAACCTACCAAACCTGTGCATTTTTCAAAACTAGAGACCTAGGGGAATCCAAGTTGGGGTGACTTGTGCGGCTCTCACCAGGTTCTGTTACCCAGAATCCTTTGCAAACCTCTAAATTTGGCTAAACAAACACTTTTTCCTCATATTTCGGTGAAAGAAAGTTCTGGAATCTGAGAGGAGCCAAAAATGTCCTTCCACCCAGCGTTCTCCCAAGTCTCCTGATAAAAATTATACCTCACTTGTGTGGGTAGGCCTCGTGCCCGTGACAGGAAATGCCCCAAAACACAACGTGAACACATTATATTTTTCCAATGAAAACAGAGGTGTTTTTTGTAAAGTGCCAACTTGTGGATTTTGGCCTCTAGCTCAGTCGGCACCTAGGGAAACCTAACAAACCTGTACATTTGTGAAAACTAGAGACCTATGGGAATCCAAGATGGGGTGACTTGAGGGGCTCTCACCAGGTTCTGTTACCCAGAATCCTTTGCAACCCTTTAAAATTTGGCTAAAAAAACACCTTTTCCTCACATTTCGGTGACAGAAAGTTCTGGAATCTGAGAGGAGCCACAAATTTCCTTCCACCCAGTGTTCCCCCAAGTCTCCAGATAAAAATTATACCTCACTTGTGTGGGTAGTTCTAGTGCCCGTGACAGGAAATGTCCCAAAACACAGTGTGGCCACATCACATTTTTCCACAGAAAACAGAGGTGTTTGTTGCAAAGAGCCTACCTGTGGATTATGGCCTCTAGCTCAGCCGGCACCTAGTGAAACCTACCAAACCTGTGCATTGTTGAAAACTAGAGACCTAGGGGAATCTAATATGGGTTGACTTGTGGGGCTCTCACCAGGTTCTGTTACCCAGAATCCTTTGCAAACCTCTAAATTTGGCTAGAAAAACACTTTTTCCTCACATTTCGGTGACAGAAAGTTCTGGAATCTGAGAGGAGCCACAAATTTCCTTCCACCCAATATTCCCCGAAGTCTTCAGATAAAAATGATACCTCACTTGTGTGGGTAGGCCTCGTGCCCGCGACAGGAAATACCCCAAAACACAACGTGTACAATCACATTTTTCCACAGAAAACAGAGTTATTTTTTGCAAAGTGTCTACCTATGGATTATGGCCTCTAGCTCTGCCGGCACCTAGGGAAACCTACCAAACCTGTGCATTTTTGAAAACTAGAGACCTGGGGAATCCAAGATGGGATGATGTGTGGAGCTCTCACCAGGTTATGTTACACAGAATCCTTTGCAAACCTCAAAATATGTCTAAAAAAACACTTTTTCCTCACATTTCGGTGACAGAAAGTTCTGGAATCTGAGATGAGCCACAAATTTCCTTCCACTCAGCGTTCCCCCAAGTCTCCTGATAAAAATGATACCTGACTTGAGTGGGTAGGCCTAGTGCCCGCAACAGAAAATGCCCCAAAACACAATGTGGACACATCACATTTTTCCACATAAAACAGAGGTGTTTTTTGCAAAGTGCCTACCTATGGATTATGGCCTCTAGCTCAGCCGGCACCTAGGGAAACCTACCAAACCTGTGCATTTTTTAAAACTAGAGACCTATGGGAATCCAAGATGGGGTGACTTGTGGGGCTCTCACCAGGTTCTGTTACCCAGAATCCTTTGCAAACCTCTAAATTTGGCTAAACAAACACTTTTTCCTCACATTTCGGTGAAAGAAAGTTCTGGAATCTGAGAGGAGCCACAAATGTCCTTCCACCCAGCGTTCCCCCAAGTCTCCAGATAAAAATGATACCTCGCTTGTGTGGGTAGGCCTAGTTCCCGCGACAGGAAATGCCCCAAAACACAACGTGGACACATCACATTTTTCCACATAAAACAGAGGTGTTTTTTGCAAAGTGCCTACCTGTGGATTCTGGCCTCTAGCTCAGGCGGTACCTAGGGAAACCTACCAAACCTGTGCATTTTTCAAAACTAGAGACCTAGGGGAATCCAAGATGGGGTGACTTGTGCGGCTCTCACCAGGTTCTGTTACCCAGAATCCTTTGCAAACCTCTAAATTTGGCTAAAAAAACACTTTTTCCTCTCATTTCGGTGACAGAAAGTTCTGGAATCTGAGAGGAGCCACACATTTCCTTTCACCCAGCATTCCCCCAGGTCTCCAGATAAAAATTATACCTCACTTGTGTGGGTAGGCCTCATGCCCGTGACAGAAAATGCCCCAAAACACAACGTGAACACATCATATTTTTCCACAGAAAACAGAGGTGTTTTTTGCAAAGTGCCTACCTGGGGATTCTGGCCTCTAGCTCAGGCGGTACCTAGGGAAACCTACCAAACCTGTGCATTTTTCAAAACTAGAGACCTAGGGGAATCCAAGATGGGGTGACTTGTGTGGCTCTCACCAGGTTCTGTTACCCAGAATCCTTTGCAAACCTCTAAATTTGGCTAAACAAACACTTTTTCCTCATATTTCGGTGAAAGAAAGTTCTGGAATCTGAGAGGAGCCAAAAATGTCCTTCCACCCAGCGTTCTCCCAAGTCTCCTGATAAAAATTATATCTCACTTGTGTGGGTAGGCCTCATGCCTGTGACAGGAAATGCCCCAAAACACAACGTGAACGCATCATATTTTTCCACAGAAAACAGAGGTGTTTTTTGCAAAGTGCCAACCTGTGGATTCTGGCCTTTAGCTCAGCCGGTACCTAGGGAAACCTACCAAACCTGTGCATTTGTGAAAACTAGAGACCTAGGAGAATCCAAGATGGGGTGACTTGTGGGGCTCTCACCAGGTTCTGTTACCCAGAATCCTTTGCAAACCTCAAAATATGGCTAAAAAAACACTTTTTCCTCATATTTCGGTGAAAGAAAGTTCTGGAATCTGAGAGGAGCCAAAAATCTCCTTCCACCCACCATTCCCCCAGGTCTCCTGATAAAAATTATACCTGACTTGAGTGGGTAGGCCTAGTGCCCGCAACAGAAAATGCCCCAAAATATAATGTGGACACATCACATTTTTCCACATAAAACAGAGGTGTTTTTTGCAAAGTGCCTACCTATGGATTATGGCCTCTAGCTCAGCCGGGCACCGAGGGAAACCTACCAAACCTGTGCATTTTTGAAAACTAGAGACCTATGGTAATCCAAGATGGGGTGACTTGTGGGGCTCTCACCAGGTTCTGTTACCCAGAATCCTTTGCAAACCTCTAAATTTGGCTAAACAAACACTTTTTCCTCACATTTCGGTGAAAGAAAGTTCTGGAATCTGAGAGGAGCCACAACTGTCCTTCCACCCAGCGTTCCCCCAAGTCTCCAGATAAAAATGGTACCTCGCTTGTGTGGGTAGGCCTAGTTCCCGCGACAGGAAATGCCCCAAAACACAACGTGGACACATCACATTTTTCCACATAAAACAGAGGTGTTTTTTGCAAAGGGCCTACCTGTCGATTTTGGACTTTAGCTCAGCCGGTACCTGGGGAAACCTACCAAACCTGTGTATTTTTGAAAACTAGAGACCTAGGGAAATCCAAGATGGGGTGACTTGTGGGGCTCTCACCAGGTTCTGTTACCCAAAATCCATTGCAAACTTCAAAATTTGGCTAAAAAAACACTTTTTCCTCACATTTCGGTGACAGAAAGTTCTGGAATCTGAGAGGAGCCACACATTTCCTTTCACCCAGCATTCCCCCAGGTCTCCAGATAAAAATTATACCTCACTTGTGTGGGTAGGCCTCATGCCCGTGACAGAAAATGCCCCAAAACACAACGTGAACACATCATATTTTTCCACAGAAAACAGAGGTGTTTTTTGCAAAGTGCCTACCTGTGGATTCTGGTCTCTAGCTCAGCCGGTACCTAGGGAAACCTACCAAACCTGTGCATTTTTCAAAACTAGAGACCTAGGGGAATCCAAGATGGGGTGACTTGTGCGGCTCTCACCAGGTTCTGTTACCCAGAATCCTTTGCAAACCTCTAAATTTGGCTAAACAAACACTTTTTCCTCATATTTCGGTGAAAGAAAGTTCTGGAATCTGAGAGGAGCCAAAAATGTCCTTCCACCCAGCGTTCTCCCAAGTCTCCTGATAAAAATTATACCTCACTTGTGTGGGTAGACCTCGTGCCCGTGACAGGAAATGCCCCAAAACACAACGTGAACACATTATATTTTTCCAATGAAAACAGAGGTGTTTTTTGTAAAGTGCCAACTTGTGGATTTTGGCCTCTAGCTCAGTCGGCACCTAGGGAAACCTAACAAACCTGTACATTTGTGAAAACTAGAGACCTATGGGAATCCAAGATGGGGTGACTTGTGGGGCTCTCACCAGGTTCTGTTACCCAGAATCCTTTGCAACCCTTTAAAATTTGGCTAAAAAAACACTTTTTCCTCACATTTCGGTGACAGAAAGTTCTGGAATCTGAGAGGAGCCACAAATTTCCTTCCACCCAGTGTTCCCCCAAGTCTCCAGATAAAAATGATACCTCACTTGTGTGGGTAGTTCTAGTGCCCGTGACAGGAAATGTCCCAAAACACAGTGTGGCCACATCACATTTTTCCACAGAAAACAGAGGTGTTTGTTGCAAAGTGCCTACCTGTGGATTATGGCCTCTAGCTCAGCCGGCACCTAGTGAAACCTACCAAACCTGTGCATTGTTGAAAACTAGAGACCTAGGGGAATCTAATATGGGTTGACTTGTGGGGCTCTCACCAGGTTCTGTTACCCAGAATCCTTTGCAAACCTCTAAATTTGGCTAGAAAAACACTTTTTCCTCACATTTCGGTGACAGAAAGTTCTGGAATCTGAGAGGAGCCACAAATTTCCTTCCACCCACCATTCCCCCAAGTCTTCAGATAAAAATGATACCTCACTTGTGTGGGTAGGCCTCGTGCCCGCGACAGGAAATACCCCAAAACACAACGTGGACAATCACATTTTTCCACAGAAAACAGAGTTGTTTTTTGCAAAGTGTCTACCTATGGATTATGGCCTCTAGCTCTGCCGGCACCTAGGGAAACCTACCAAACCTGTGCATTTTTTAAAACTAGAGACCTATGGGAATCCAAGATGGGGTGACTTGTGCGGCTCTCACCAGGTTCTGTTACCCAGAATCCTTTGCAAACCTCTAAATTTGGCTAAAAAAACACTTTTTCCTCACATTTCGGTGACAGAAAGTTCTGGAATCTGAGAGGAGCCACACATTTCCTTTCACCCAGCATTCCCCCAGGTCTCCAGATAAAAATTATACCTCACTTGTGTGGGTAGGCCTCATGCCCGTGACAGGAAATGCCCCAAAACACAACGTGAACACATTATATTTTTCCAATGAAAACAGAGGTGTTTTTTGCAAAGTGCCTACCTGTGGATTCTGGCCTCTAGCTCAGGCGGTACCTAGGGAAACCTACCAAACCTGTGCATTTTTCAAAACTAGAGACCTAGGGGAATCCAAGATGGGGTGACTTGTGCGGCTCTCACCAGGTTCTGTTACCCAGAATCCTTTGCAAACCTCTAAATTTGGCTAAACAAACACTTTTTCCTCATATTTCGGTGAAAGAAAGTTCTGGAATCTGAGAGGAGCCAAAAATGTCCTTCCACCCAGCGTTCTCCCAAGTCTCCTGATAAAAATTATACCTCACTTGTGTGGGTAGGCCTCGTGCCCGTGACAGGAAATGCCCCAAAACACAACGTGAACACATTATATTTTTCCAATGAAAACAGAGGTGTTTTTTGTAAAGTGCCAACTTGTGGATTTTGGCCTCTAGCTCAGTCGGCACCTAGGGAAACCTAACAAACCTCTACATTTGTGAAAACTAGAGACCTATGGGAATCCAAGATGGGGTGACTTGAGGGGCTCTCACCAGGTTCTGTTACCCAGAATCCTTTGCAACCCTTTAAAATTTGGCTAAAAAAACACTTTTTCCTCACATTTCGGTGACAGAAAGTTCTGGAATCTGAGAGGAGCCACACATTTCCTTTCACCCAGCATTCCCCCAGGTCTCCAGATAAAAAATATACCTCACTTGTGTGGGTAGGCCTCATGCCCGTGACAGAAAATGCCCCAAAACACAATGTGAACACATCATATTTTTCCACAGAAAACAGAGGTGTTTTTTGCAAAGTGCCTACCTGTGGATTCTGGTCTCTAGCTCAGCCGGTACCTAGGGAAACCTACCAAACCTGTGCATTTTTCAAAACTAGAGACCTAGGGGAATCCAAGATGGGGTGACTTGTGCGGCTCTCACCAGGTTCTGTTACCCAGAATCCTTTGCAAACCTCTAAATTTGGCTAAACAAACACTTTTTCCTCATATTTCGTGAAAGAAAGTTCTGGAATCTGAGAGGAGCCAAAAATGTCCTTCCACCCAGCGTTCTCCCAAGTCTCCTGATAAAAATTATACCTCACTTGTGTGGGTAGGCCTCGTGCCCGTGACAGGAAATGCCCCAAAACACAACGTGAACACATTATATTTTTCCAATGAAAACAGAGGTGTTTTTTGTAAAGTGCCAACTTGTGGATTTTAGCCTCTAGCTCAGTCGGCACCTAGGGAAACCTAACAAACCTGTACATTTGTGAAAACTAGAGACCTATGGGAATCCAAGATGGGGTGACTTGAGGGGCTCTCACCAGGTTCTGTTACCCAGAATCCTTGGCAACCCTTTAAAATTTGGCTAAAAAAACACTTTTTCCTCACATTTCGGTGACAGAAAGTTCTGGAATCTGAGAGGAGCCACAAATTTCCTTCCACCCAGTGTTCCCCCAAGTCTCCAGATAAAAATGATACCTCACTTGTGTGGGTAGTTCTAGTGCCCGTGACAGGAAATGTCCCAAAACACAGTGTGGCCACATCACATTTTTCCACAGAAAACAGAGGTGTTTGTTGCAAAGTGCCTACCTGTGGTTTATGGCCTCTAGCTCAGCCGGCACCTAGTGAAACCTACCAAACCTGTGCATTGTTGAAAACTAGAGACCTAGGGGAATCTAATATGGGTTGACTTGTGGGGCTCTCACCAAGTTCTGTTACCCAGAATCCTTTGCAAACCTCTAAATTTGGCTAGAAAAACACTTTTTCCTCACATTTCGGTGACAGAAAGTTCTGGAATCTGAGAGGAGCCACAAATTTCCTTCCACCCACCATTCCCCCAAGTCTTCAGATAAAAATGATACCTCACTTGTGTGGGTAGGCCTCGTGCCCGCGACAGGAAATACCCCAAAACACAACGTGGACAATCACATTTTTCCACAGAAAACAGAGTTGTTTTTTGCAAAGTGTCTACCTATGGATTATGGCCTCTAGCTCTGCCGGCACCTAGGGAAACCTACCAAACCTGTGCATTTTTGAAAACTAGAGACCTGGGGAATCCAAGATGGGATGACGTGTGGAGCTCTCACCAGGTTATGTTACCCAGAATCCTTTGCAAACCTCAAAATATGTCTAAAAAAAACACTTTTTCCTCACATTTCGGTGACAGAAAGTTCTGGAATCTGAGATGAGCCACAAATTTCCTTCCACTCAGCGTTCCCCCAAGTCTCCTGATAAAAATGATACCTGACTTGAGTGGGTAGGCCTAGTGCCCGCAACAGAAAATGCCCCAAAACACAATGTGGACACATCACATTTTTCCACATAAAACAGAGGTGTTTTTTGCAAAGTGCCTACCTATGGATTATGGCCTCTAGCTCAGCCGGCACCTAGGGAAACCTACCAAACCTGTGCATTTTTTAAAACTAGAGACCTATGGGAATCCAAGATGGGGTGACTTGTGGGGCTCTCACCAGGTTCTGTTACCCAGAATCCTTTGCAAACCTCTAAATTTGGCTAAACAAACACTTTTTCCTCACATTTCGGTGAAAGAAAGTTCTGGAATCTGACAGGAGCCACAAATGTCCTTCCACCCAGCGTCCCCCCAAGTCTCCAGATAAAAATGATACCTCGCTTGTGTGGGTAGGCCTAGTTCCCGTGACAGGAAATGCCCCAAAACACAACGTGGACACATCACATTTTTCCACATAAAACAGAGGTGTTTTTTGCAAAGTGCCTTCCTGTGGATTCTGGCCTCTAGCTCAGGCGGTACCTAGGGAAACCTACCAAACCTGTGCATTTTTCAAAACTAGAGACCTAGGGGAATCCAAGATGGGGTGACTTGTGCGGCTCCCACCAGGTTCTGTTACCCAGAATCCTTTGCAAACCTCTAAATTTGGCTAAAAAAACACTTTTTCCTCACATTTCGGTGACAGAAAGTTCTGGAATCTGAGAGGAGCCACACATTTCCTTTCACCCAGCATTCCCCCAGGTCTCCAGATAAAAATTATACCTCACTTGTGTGGGTAGGCCTCATGCCCGTGACAGAAAATGCCCCAAAACAGAACGTGAACACATCATATTTTTCCACAGAAAACAGAGGTGTTTTTTGCAAAGTGCCTACCTGTGGATTCTGGCCTCTAGCTCAGCCGGGTACCTAGGGAAACCTACCAAACCTGTGCATTTTTCAAAACTAGAGACTTAGGGGAATCCAAGATGGGGTGACTTGTGGGGCTCTCACCAGGTTCTGTTACCCAGAATCCTTTGCAAACCTCTAAATTTGGCTAAACAAACACTTTTTCCTCATATTTCGGTGAAAGAAAGTTCTGGAATCTGAGAGGAGCCAAAAATGTCCTTCCACCCAGCGTTCTCCCAAGTCTCCTGATAAAAATTATACCTCACTTGTGTGGGTAGGCCTCGTGCCCGTGACAGGAAATGCCCCAAAACACAACGTGAACACATTATATTTTTCCAATGAAAACAGAGGTGTTTTTTGTAAAGTGCCAACTTGTGGATTTTGGCCTCTAGCTCAGTCGGCACCTAGGGAAACCTAACAAACCTGTACATTTGTGAAAACTAGAGACCTATGGGAATCCAAGATGGGGTGACTTGAGGGGCTCTCACCAGGTTCTGTTACCCAGAATCCTTTGCAACCCTTTAAAATTTGGCTAAAAAAACAATTTTTCCTCACATTTCGGTGACAGAAAGTTCTGGAATCTGAGAGGAGCCACAAATTTCCTTCCACCCAGTGTTCCCCCAAGTCTCCAGATAAAAATGATACCTCACTTGTGTGGGTAGTTCTAGTGCCCGTGACAGGAAATGTCCCAAAACACAGTGTGGCCACATCACATTTTTCCACAGAAAACAGAGGTGTTTGTTGCAAAGTGCCTACCTGTGGATTATGGCCTCTAGCTCAGCCGGCACCTAGTGAAACCTACCAAACCTGTGCATTGTTGAAAACTAGAGACCTAGGGGAATCTAATATGGGTTGACTTGTGGGGCTCTCACCAGGTTCTGTTACCCAGAATCCTTTGCAAACCTCTAAATTTGGCTAGAAAAACACTTTTTCCTCACATTTCGGTGACAGAAAGTTCTGGAATCTGAGAGGAGCCACAAATTTCCTTCCACCCACCATTCCCCCAAGTCTTCAGATAAAAATGATACCTCACTTGTGTGGGTAGGCCTCGTGCCCGCGACAGGAAATACCCCAAAACACAAAGTGGACAATCACATTTTTCCACAGAAAACAGAGTTGTTTTTTGCAAAGTGTCTACCTATGGATTATGGCCTCTAGCTCTGCCGGCACCTAGGGAAACCTACCAAACCTGTGCATTTTTGAAAACTAGAGACCTGGGGAATCCAAGATGGGATGACGTGTGGAGCTCTCACCAGGTTATGTTACCCAGAATCCTTTGCAAACCTCAAAATATGTCTAAAAAAACACTTTTTCCTCACATTTCAGTGACAGAAAGTTCTGGAATCTGAGATGAGCCACAAATTTCCTTCCACTCAGCGTTCCCCCAAGTCTCCTGATACAAATTATATCTCACTTGTGTGGGTAGGCCTCATGCCTGTGACAGGAAATGCCCCAAAACACAACGTGAACGCATCATATTTTTCCACAGAAAACAGAGGTTTTTTTTGCAAAGTGCCAACCTGTGGATTCTGGCCTTTAGCTCAGCCGGTACCTAGGGAAACCTACCAAACCTGTGCATTTGTGAAAACTAGAGACCTAGGAGAATCCAAGATGGGGTGACTTGTGGGGCTCTCACCAGGTTCTGTTACCCAGAATCCTTTGCAAACCTCAAAATATGGCTAAAAAAACACTTTTTCCTCACATTTCGGTGAAAGAAAGTTCTGGAATCTGAGAGGAGCCAAAAATCTCCTTCCACCCAGCGTTCCCCCAAGTCTCCTGATAAAAATTATACCTGACTTGAGTGGGTAGGCCTAGTGCCCGCAACAGAAAATGCCCCAAAATATAATGTGGACACATCACATTTTTCCACATAAAACAGAGGTGTTTTTTGCAAAGTGCCTACCTATGGATTATGGCCTCTAGCTCAGCCGGCACCTAGGGAAACCTACCAAACCTGTGCATTTTTGAAAACTAGAGATCTAGGGGAATCCAAAATGGGATGACTTGTGGAGCTCTCACCAGGTTCTGTTACCCAGAATCCTTTGCAAACCTCAAAATATGGCTAAAAAAACACTTTTTCCTCACATTTCGGTGACAGAAAGTTCTGGAATCTGAGAGGAGCCACAAATTTCCTTCCACCCAGCGTTCCCCCAAGTCTCCCGATAAAAATGATACCTCACTTGTGTGGGTAGGCCTCGTGCCCGCGACAGGAAATGCCCCAAAACACAACGTGGACAAATCACATTTTTCCACATAAAACAGAGGTGTTTTTTGCAAAGTGCCTACCTATGGATTATGGCCTCTAGCTCAGCCGGCACCGAGGGAAACCTACCAAACCTGTGCATTTTTGAAAACTAGAGACCTATGGTAATCCAAGATGGGGTGACTTGTGGGGCTCTCACCAGGTTCTGTTACCCAGAATCCTTTGCAAACCTCTAAATTTGGCTAAACAAACACTTTTTCCTCACATTTCGGTGAAAGAAAGTTCTGGAATCTGAGAGGAGCCACAACTGTCCTTCCACCCAGCGTTCCCCCAAGTCTCCAGATAAAAATGGTACCTCGCTTGTGTGGGTAGGCCTAGTTCCCGCGACAGGAAATGCCCCAAAACACAACGTGGACACATCACATTTTTAAACATAAAACATAGGTGTTTTTTGAAAAGGGCCTACCTGTCGATTTTGGACTTTAGCTCAGCCGGTACCAGGGGAAACCTACCAAACCTGTACATTTTTCAAAACTAGAGACCTAGGGGAATCCAAGATGGGGTGACTTGTGGGGCTCTCACCAGGTTCTGTTACCCAGAATCCTTTGCAAACCTCTAAATTTGGCTAGAAAAACACTTTTTCCTCACATTTCGGTGACAGAAAGTTCTGGAATCTGAGATGAGCCACAAATTTCCTTCCACTCAGCGTTCCCCCAAGTCTCCTGATAAAAATGATACCTGACTTGAGTGGGTAGGCCTAGTGCCAGCAACAGAAAATGCCCCAAAACACAATGTGGACACATCACATTTTTCCACATAAAACAGAGGTGTTTTTTGCAAAGTGCCTACCTATGGATTATGGCCTCTAGCTCAGCCGGCACCTAGGGAAACCTACCAAACCTGTGCATTTTTTAAAACTAGAGACCTATGGGAATCCAAGATGGGGTGACTTGTGGGGCTCTCACCAGGTTCTGTTACCCAGAATCCTTTGCAAACCTCTAAATTTGGCTAAACAAACACTTTTTCCTCACATTTCGGTGAAAGAAAGTTCTGGAATCTGAGAGGAGCCACAAATGTCCTTCCACCCAGCGTTCCCCCAAGTCTCCAGATAAAAATGATACCTCGCTTGTGTGGGTAGGCCTAGTTCCCGCGACAGAAAATGCCCCAAAACACAACGTGGACACATCACATTTTTCCACATAAAACAGAGGTGTTTTTTGCAAAGTGACTAACTGTCGATTTTGGCCTTTAGCTCAGCTGGTACCTGGGGAAACCTATCAAACCCGTGCATTTTTGAAAACTAGAGACCTAGGGAAATCCAAGATGGGGTGACTTGTGAGGCTCTCACCAGGTTCTGTTACCCAAAATCCATTGCAAACCTCAAAATTTGGCTAAAAAAACACTTTTTCCTCACATTTCGGTGACAGAAAGTTCTGGAATCTGAGAGGAGCCACACATTTCCTTTCACCCAGCATTCCCCCAGGTCTCCAGATAAAAATTATACCTCACTTGTGTGGGTAGGCCTCATGCCCGTGACAGAAAATGCCCCAAAACACAACGTGAACACATCATATTTTTCCACAGAAAACAGAGGTGTTTTTTGCAAAGTGCCTACCTGTGGATTCTGGCCTCTAGCTCAGCCGGTACCTAGGGAAACCTACCAAACCTGTGCATTTTTCAAAACTAGAGACCTAGGGGAATCCAAGATGGGGTGACTTGTGCGGCTCTCACCAGGTTCTGTTACCCAGAATCCTTTGCAAACCTCTACATTTGGCTAAACAAACACTTTTTCCTCATATTTTGGTGAAAGAAAGTTCTGGAATCTGAGAGGAGCCAAAAATGTCCTTCCACCCAGCGTTCTCCCAAGTCTCCTGATAAAAATTATACCTCACTTGTGTGGGTAGGCCTTGTGCCCGTGACAGGAAATGCCCCAAAACACAACGTGAACACATGATATTTTTCCAATGAAAACAGAGGTGTTTTTTGTAAAGTGCCAACTTGTGGATTTTGGCCTCTAGCTCAGTCGGCACCTAGGGAAACCTAACAAACCTGTACATTTGTGAAAACTAGAGACCTATGGGAATCCAAGATGGGGTGACTTGTGGGGCTCTCACCAGGTTCTGTTACCCAGAATCCTTTGCAACCCTTTAAAATTTGGCTAAAAAAACACTTTTTCCTCACATTTCGGTGACAGAAAGTTCTGGAATCTGAGAGGAGCCACAAATTTCCTTCCACCCAGTGTTCCCCCAAGTCTCCAGATAAAAATGATACCTCACTTGTGTGGGTAGTTCTAGTGCCCGTGACAGGAAATGTCCCAAAACACAGTGTGGCCACATCACATTTTTCCACAGAAAACAGAGGTGTTTGTTGCAAAGTGCCTACCTGTGGATTATGGCCTCTAGCTCAGCCGGCACCTAGTGAAACCTACCAAACCTGTCCATTGTTGAAAACTAGAGACCTAGGGGAATCTAATATGGGTTGACTTGTGGGGCTCTCACCAGGTTCTGTTACCCAGAATCCTTTGCAAACCTCTAAATTTGGCTAGAAAAACACTTTTTCCTCACATTTCGGTGACAGAAAGTTCTGGAATCTGAGAGTAGCCACAAATTTCCTTCCACCCACCATTCCCCCAAGTCTTCAGATAAAAATGATACCTCACTTGTGTGGGTAGGCCTCGTGCCCGCGACAGGAAATACCCCAAAACACAACGTGGACAATCACATTTTTCCACAGAAAACAGAGTTGTTTTTTGCAAAGTGTCTACCTATGGATTATGGCCTCTAGCTCTGCCGGCACCTAGGGAAACCTACCAAACCTGTGCATTTTTGAAAAATAGAGACCTGGGGAATCCAAGATGGGATGACGTGTGGAGCTCTCACCAGGTTATGTTACCCAGAATCCTTTGCAAACCTCAAAATATGTTTAAAAAAACCCTTTTTCCTCACATTTCGGTGACAGAAAGTTCTGGAATCTGAGATGAGCCACAAATTTCCTTCCACTCAGCGTTCCCCCAAGTGTCCTGATACAAATTATACCTCACTTGTGTGGGTAGGCCTCATGCCCGTGACAGGAAATGCCCCAAAACACAACGTGAACGCATCATATTTTTCCACAGAAAACAGAGGTGTTTTTTGCAAAGTGCCAACCTGTGGATTCTGGCCTTTAGCTCAGCCGGTACCTAGTGAAACTTACCAAACCTGTGCATTTGTGAAAACTAGAGACCTAGGAGAATCCAAGATGGGGTGACTTGTGGGGCTCTCACCAGGTTCTG
Source organism: Pleurodeles waltl (assembly GCF_031143425.1). NCBI lineage: Eukaryota > Metazoa > Chordata > Amphibia > Caudata > Salamandridae > Pleurodeles > Pleurodeles waltl. The sequence goes on from NC_090443.1 coordinate 335,585,948, forward strand.
TTACCCAGAATCCTTTGCAAACCTCAAAATATGGCTAAAAAAACACTTTTTCCTCACATTTCGGTGAAAGAAAGTTCTGGAATCTGAGAGGAGCCAAAAATCTCCTTCCACCCAGCGTTCCCCCAAGTCTCCTGATAAAAATGATACCTGACTTGAGTGGGTAGGCCTAGTGCCCGCAACAGAAAATGCCCCAAAATATAATGTGGACACATCACATTTTTCCACATAAAACAGAGGTGTTTTTTGCAAAGTGCCTACCTATGGATTATGGCCTCTAGCTCAGCCGGCACCTAGGGAAACCTACCAAACCTGTGCATTTTTGAAAACTAGAGATCTAGGGGAATCCAAGATGGGATGACTTGTGGAGCTCTCACCAGGTTCTGTTACCCAGAATCCTTTGCAAACCTCAAAATATGGCTAAAAAAACACTTTTTCCTCACATTTCGGTGACAGAAAGTTCTGGAATCTGAGAGGAGCCACAAATTTCCTTCCACCCAGCGTTCCCCCAAGTCTCCCGATAAAAATGATACCTCACTTGTGTGGGTAGGCCTCGTGCGCGCGACAGGAAATGCCCCAAAACACAACGTAGACAAATCACATTTTTCCACATAAAAAAGAGGTGTTTTTTGCAAAGTGCCTACCTATGGATTATGGCCTCTAGCTCAGCCGGCACCGAGGGAAACCTACCAAACCTGTGCATTTTTGAAAACTAGAGACCTATGGTAATCCAAGATGGGGTGACTTGTGGGGCTCTCACCAGGTTCTGTTACCCAGAATCCTTTGCAAACCTCTAAATTTGGCTAAACAAACACTTTTTCCTCACATTTCGGTGAGAGAAAGTTCTGGAATCTGAGAGGAGCCACAACTGTCCTTCCACCCAGCGTTCCCCCAAGTCTCCAGATAAAAATGGTACCTCGCTTGTGTGGGTAGGCCTAGTTCCCGCGATAGGAAATGCCCCAAAACACAACGTGGACACATCACATTTTTCCACATAAAACATAGGTGTTTTTTGCAAAGTGCCTACCTGTCGGTTTTGGACTTTAGCTCAGCCGGTACCTGGGGAAACCTACCAAACCCGTGTATTTTTTAAAACTAGAGACCTAGGGAAATCCAAGATGGGGTGACTTGTGGGGCTCTCACCTGGTTCTGTTACCCAAAATCCATTGCAAACCTCAAAATTTGGCTAAAAAAACACTTTTTCCTCACATTTCGGTGACAGAAAGTTCTGGAATCTGAGAGGAGCCACACATTTCCTTTCACCCAGCATTCCCCCAGGTCTCCAGATAAAAATTATACCTCACTTGTGTGGGTAGGCCTCATGCCCGTGACAGAAAATGCCCCAAAACACAACGTGAACACATCATATTTTTCCACAGAAAACAGAGGTGTTTTTTGCAAAGTGCCTACCTGTGGATTCTGGCCTCTAGCTCAGCCGGTACCTAGGGAAACCTACCAAACCTGTGCATTTTTCAAAACTAGAGACTTAGGGGAATCCAAGATGGGGTGACTTGTGCGGCTCTCACCAGGTTCTGTTACCCAGAATCCTTTGCAAACCTCTAAATTTGGCTAAACAAACACTTTTTCCTCATATTTCGGTGAAAGAAAGTTCTGGAATCTGAGAGGAGCCAAAAATGTCCTTCCACCCAGCGTTCTCCCAAGTCTCCTGATAAAAATTATACCTCACTTGTGTGGGTAGGCCTCGTGCCCGTGACAGGAAATGCCCCAAAACACAACGTGAACACATTATATTTTTCCAATGAAAACAGAGGTGTTTTTTGTAAAGTGCCAACTTGTGGATTTTGGCCTCTAGCTCAGTCGGCACCTAGGGAAACCTAACAAACCTGTACATTTGTGAAAACTAGAGACCTATGGGAATCCAAGATGGGGTGACTTGAGGGGCTCTCACCAGGTTCTGTTACCCAGAATCCTTTGCAACCCTTTAAAATTTGGCTAAAAAAACAATTTTTCCTCACATTTCGGTGACAGAAAGTTCTGGAATCTGAGAGGAGCCACAAATTTCCTTCCACCCAGTGTTCCCCCAAGTCTCCAGATAAAAATGATACCTCACTTGTGTGGGTAGTTCTAGTGCCCGTGACAGGAAATGTCCCAAAACACAGTGTGGCCACATCACATTTTTCCACAGAAAACAGAGGTGTTTGTTGCAAAGTGCCTACCTGTGGATTATGGCCTCTAGCTCAGCCGGCACCTAGTGAAACCTACCAAACCTGTGCATTGTTGAAAACTAGAGACCTAGGGGAATCTAATATGGGTTGACTTGTGGGGCTCTCACCAGGTTCTGTTACCCAGAATCCTTTGCAAACCTCTAAATTTGGCTAGAAAAACACTTTTTCCTCACATTTCGGTGACAGAAAGTTCTGGAATCTGAGAGGAGCCACAAATTTCCTTCCACCCACCATTCCCCCAAGTCTTCAGATAAAAATGATACCTCACTTGTGTGGGTAGGCCTCGTGCCCGCGACAGGAAATACCCCAAAACACAATGTGGACAATCACATTTTTCCACAGAAAACAGAGTTGTTTTTTGCAAAGTGTCTACCTATGGATTATGGCCTCTAGCTCTGCCGGCACCTAGGGAAACCTACCAAACCTGTGCATTTTTGAAAACTAGAGACCTGGGGAATCCAAGATGGGATGACGTGTGGAGCTCTCACCAGGTTATGTTACCCAGAATCCTTTGCAAACCTCAAAATATGTCTAAAAAAACACTTTTTCCTCACATTTCAGTGACAGAAAGTTCTGGAATCTGAGATGAGCCACAAATTTCCTTCCACTCAGCGTTCCCCCAAGTCTCCTGATACAAAATATATCTCACTTGTGTGGGTAGGCCTCATGCCTGTGACAGGAAATGCCCCAAAACACAACGTGAACGCATCATATTTTTCCACAGAAAACAGAGGTGTTTTTTGCAAAGTGCCAACCTGTGGATTCTGGCCTTTAGCTCAGCCGGTACCTAGGGAAACCTGCCAAACCTGTGCATTTGTGAAAACGAGAGACCTAGGAGAATCCAAGATGGGGTGACTTGTGGGGCTCTCACCAGGTTCTGTTACCCAGAATCCTTTGCAAACCTCAAAATATGGCTAAAAAAACACTTTTTCCTCACATTTCGGTGAAAGAAAGTTCTGGAATCTGAGAGGAGCCAAAAATCTCCTTCCACCCAGCGTTCCCCCAAGTCTCCTGATAAAAATGATACCTGACTTGAGTGGGTAGGCCTAGTGCCCGCAACAGAAAATGCCCCAAAATATAATGTGGACACATCACATTTTTCCACATAAAACAGAGGTGTTTTTTGCAAAGTGCCTACCTATGGATTATGGCCTCTAGCTCAGCCGGCACCTAGGGAAACCTACCAAACCTGTGCATTTTTGAAAACTAGAGATCTAGGGGAATCCAAGATGGGATGACTTGTGGAGCTCTCACCAGGTTCTGTTACCCAGAATCCTTTGCAAACCTCAAAATATGGCTAAAAAAACACTTTTTCCTCACATTTCGGTGACAGAAAGTTCTGGAATCTGAGAGGAGCCACAAATTTCCTTCCACCCAGCGTTCCCCCAAGTCTCCCGATAAAAATGATACCTCACTTGTGTGGGTAGGCCTCGTGCCCGCGACAGGAAATGCCCCAAAACACAACGTGGACAAATCACATTTTTCCACATAAAACAGAGGTGTTTTTTGCAAAGTGCCTACCTATGGATTATGGCCTCTAGCTCAGCCGGCACCGAGGGAAACCTACCAAACCTGTGCATTTTTGAAAACTAGAGACCTATGGTAATCCAAGATGGGGTGACTTGTGGGGCTCTCACCAGGTTCTGTTACCCAGAATCCTTTGCAAACCTCTAAATTTGGCTAATCAAACACTTTTTCCTCACATTTCGGTGAAAGAAAGTTCTGGAATCTGAGAGGAGCCACAACTGTCCTTCCACCCAGCGTTCCCCCAAGCCTCCAGATAAAAATGGTACCTCGCTTGTGTGGGTAGGCCTAGTTCCCACGACAGGAAATGCCCCAAAACACAACGTAGACACATCACATTTTTCCACATAAAACATAGGTGTTTTTTGCAAAGGGCCTACCTGTCGATTTTGGACTTTAGCTCAGCCGGTACCTGGGGAAACCTACCAAACCTGTGCATTTTTCAAAACTAGAGACCTAGGGGAATCCAAGATGGGGTGACTTGTGCGGCTCTCACCAGGTTCTGTTACCCAGAATCCTTTGCAAACCTCTAAATTTGGCTAAACAAACACTTTTTCCTCATATTTCGGTGAAAGAAAGTTCTGGAATCTGAGAGGAGCCAAAAATGTCCTTCCACCCAGCGTTCTCCCAAGTCTCCTGATAAAAATTATACCTCACTTGTGTGGGTAGGCCTCGTGCCAGTGACAGGAAATGCCCCAAAACACAACGTGAACACATTATATTTTTCCAATGAAAACAGAGGTGTTTTTTGTAAAGTGCCAACTTGTGGATTTTGGCCTCTAGCTCAGTCGGCACCTAGGGAAACCTAACAAACCTGTACATTTGTGAAAACTAGAGACCTATGGGAATCCAAGATGGGGTGACTTGTGGGGCTCTCACCAGGTTCTGTTACCCAGAATCCTTTGCAACCCTTTAAAATTTGGCTAAAGAAACACTTTTTCCTCACATTTCGGTGACAGAAAGTTCTGGAATCTGAGAGGAGCCACAAATTTCCTTCCACCCAGTGTTCCCCCAAGTCTCCAGATAAAAATGATACCTCACTTGTGTGGGTAGTTCTAGTGCCCGTGACAGGAAATGTCCCAAAACACAGTGTGGCCACATCACATTTTTCCACAGAAAACAGAGGTGTTTGTTGCAAAGTGCCTACCTGTGGATTATGGCCTCTAGCTCAGCCGGCACCTAGTGAAACCTACCAAACCTGTGCATTGTTGAAAACTAGAGACCTAGGGGAATCTAATATGGGTTGACTTGTGGGGCTCTCACCAGGTTCTGTTACCCAGAATCCTTTGCAAACCTCTAAATTTGGCTAGAAAAACACTTTTTCCTCACATTTCGGTGACAGAAAGTTCTGGAATCTGAGAGGAGCCACAAATTTCCTTCCACCCACCATTCCCCCAAGTATTCAGATAAAAATGAAACCTCACTTGTGTGGGTAGTTCTAGTGCCCGTGACAGGAAATGTCCCAAAACACAGTGTGGCCACATCACATTTTTCCACAGAAAACAGAGGTGTTTGTTGCAAAGTGCCTACCTGTGGATTATGGCCTCTAGCTCAGCCGGCACCTAGTGAAACCTACCAAACCTGTGCATTGTTGAAAACTAGAGACCTAGGGGAATCTAATATGGGTTGACTTGTGGGGCTCTCACCAGGTTCTGTTACCCAGAATCCTTTGCAAACCTCTAAATTTGGCTAGAAAAACACTTTTTCCTCACATTTCGGTGACAGAAAGTTCTGGAATCTGAGAGGAGCCACAAATTTCCTTCCACCCACCATTCCCCCAAGTCTTCAGATAAAAATGATACCTCACTTGTGTGGGTAGGCCTCGTGCCCGCGACAGGAAATACCCCAAAACACAATGTGGACAATCACATTTTTCCACAGAAAACAGAGTTGTTTTTTGCAAAGTGTCTACCTATGGATTATGGCCTCTAGCTCTGCCGGCACCTAGGGAAACCTACCAAACCTGTGCATTTTTGAAAACTAGAGACCTGGGGAATCCAAGATGGGATGACGTGTGGAGCTCTCACCAGGTTATGTTACCCAGAATCCTTTGCAAACCTCAAAATATGTCTAAAAAAACACTTTTTCCTCACATTTCAGTGACAGAAAGTTCTGGAATCTGAGATGAGCCACAAATTTCCTTCCACTCAGCGTTCCCCCAAGTCTCCTGATACAAATTATATCTCACTTGTGTGGGTAGGCCTCATGCCTGTGACAGGAAATGCCCCAAAACACAACGTGAACGCATCATATTTTTCCACAGAAAACAGAGGTGTTTTTTGCAAAGTGCCAACCTGTGGATTCTGGCCTTTAGCTCAGCCGGTACCTAGGGAAACCTACCAAACCTGTGCATTTGTGAAAACGAGAGACCTAGGAGAATCCAAGATGGGGTGACTTGTGGGGCTCTCACCAGGTTCTGTTACCCAGAATCCTTTGCAAACCTCAAAATATGGCTAAAAAAACACTTTTTCCTCACATTTCGGTGAAAGAAAGTTCTGGAATCTGAGAGGAGCCAAAAATCTCCTTCCACCCAGCGTTCCCCCAAGTCTCCTGATAAAAATGATACCTGACTTGAGTGGGTAGGCCTAGTGCCCGCAACAGAAAATGCCCCAAAATATAATGTGGACACATCACATTTTTCCACATAAAACAGAGGTGTTTTTTGCAAAGTGCCTACCTATGGATTATGGCCTCTAGCTCAGCCGGCACCTAGGGAAACCTACCAAACCTGTGCATTTTTGAAAACTAGAGATCTAGGGGAATCTAAGATGGGATGACTTGTGGAGCTCTCACCAGGTTCTGTTACCCAGAATCCTTTGCAAACCTCAAAATATGGCTAAAAAAACACTTTTTCCTCACATTTCGGTGACAGAAAGTTCTGGAATCTGAGAGGAGCCACAAATTTCCTTCCACCCAGCGTTCCCCCAAGTCTCCCGATAAAAATGATACCTCACTTGTGTGGGTAGGCCTCGTGCCCGCGACAGGAAATGCCCCAAAACACAACGTGGACAAATCAAATTTTTCCACATAAAACAGAGGTGTTTTTTGCAAAGTGCCTACCTATGGATTATGGCCTCTAGCTCAGCCGGCACCGAGGGAAACCTACCAAACCTGTGCATTTTTGAAAACTAGAGACCTATGGTAATCCAAGATGGGGTGACTTGTGGGGCTCTCACCAGGTTCTGTTACCCAGAATCCTTTGCAAACCTCTAAATTTGGCTAAACAAACACTTTTTCCTCACATTTCGGTGAAAGAAAGTTCTGGAATCTGAGAGGAGCCACAACTGTCCTTCCACCCAGCGTTCCCCCAAGTCTCCAGATAAAAATGGTACCTCGCTTGTGTGGGTAGGCCTAGTTCCCGCGACAGGAAATGCCCCAAAACACAACGTGGACACATCACATTTTTCCACATAAAACATAGGTGTTTTTTGCAAAGGGCCTACCTGTCGATTTTGGACTTTAGCTCAGCCGGTACCTGGGGAAACCTACCAAACCTGTGCATTTTTCAAAACTAGAGACCTAGGGGAATCCAAGATGGGGTGACTTGTGCGGCTCTCAGCAGGTTCTGTTACCCAGAATCCTTTGCAAACCTCTAAATTTGGCTAAACAAACACTTTTTCCTCATATTTCGGTGAAAGAAAGTTCTGGAATCTGAGAGGAGCCAAAAATGTCCTTCCACCCAGCGTTCTCCCAAGTCTCCTGATAAAAATTATACCTCACTTGTGTGGGTAGGCCTCGTGCCCGTGACAGGAAATGCCCCAAAACACAACGTGAACACATTATATTTTTCCAATGAAAACAGAGGTGTTTTTTGTAAAGTGCCAACTTGTGGATTTTGGCCTCTAGCTCAGTCGGCACCTAGGGAAACCTAACAAACCTGTACATTTGTGAAAACTAGAGACCTATGGGAATCCAAGATGGGGTGACTTGTGGGGCTCTCACCAGGTTCTGTTACCCAGAATCCTTTGCAACCCTTCAAAATTTGGCTAAAAAAACACTTTTTCCTCACATTTCGGTGACAGAAAGTTCTGGAATCTGAGAGGAGCCACAAATTTCCTTCCACCCAGTGTTCCCCCAAGTCTCCAGATAAAAATGATACCTCACTTGTGTGGGTAGTTCTAGTGCCCGTGACAGGAAATGTCCCAAAACACAGTGTGGCCACATCACATTTTTCCACAGAAAACAGAGGTGTTTATTGCAAAGAGCCTACCTGTGGATTATGGCCTCTAGCTCAGCCGGCACCTAGTGAAACCTACCAAACCTGTGCATTGTTGAAAACTAGAGACCTAGGGGAATCTAATATGGGTTGACTTGTGGGGCTCTCACCAGGTTCTGTTACCCAGAATCCTTTGCAAACCTCTAAATTTGGCTAGAAAAACACTTTTTCCTCACATTTCGGTGACAGAAAGTTCTGGAATCTGAGAGGAGCCACAAATTTCCTTCCACCCACCATTCCCCCAAGTCTTCAGATAAAAATGATACCTCACTTGTGTGGGTAGGCCTCGTGCCCGCGACAGAAAATACCCCAAAACACAACGTGGACAATCACATTTTTCCACAGAAAACAGAGTTGTTTTTTGCAAAGTGTCTACCTATGGATTATGGCCTCTAGCTCTGCCGGCACCTAGGGAAACCTACCAAACCTGTGCATTTTTGAAAACTAGAGACCTGGGGAATCCAAGATGGGATGACGTGTGGAGCTCTCACCAGGTTATGTTACCCAGAATCCTTTGCAAACCTCAAAATATGTCTAAAAAAACACTTTTTCCTCACATTTCGGTGACAGAAAGTTCTGGAATCTGAGATGAGCCACAAATTTCCTTCCACTCAGCGTTCCCCCAAGTCTCCTGATACAAATTATACCTCACTTGTGTGGGTAGGCCTCATGCCCGTGACAGGAAATGCCCCAAAACACAACGTGAACGCATCATATTTTTCCACAGAAAACAGAGGTGTTTTTTGCAAAGTGCCAACCTGTGGATTCTGGCCTTTAGCTCAGCCGGTACCTAGGGAAACCTACCAAACCTGTGCATTTGTGAAAACTAGAGACCTAGGAGAATCCAAGATGGGGTGACTTGTGGGGCTCTCACCAGGTTCTATTACCCAGAATCCTTTGCAAACCTCAAAATATGGCTAAAAAAACACTTTTTCCTCACATTTCGGTGAAAGAAAGTTCTGGAATCTGAGAGGAGCCAAAAATGTCCTTCCACCCAGCGTTCTCCCAAGTCTCCTGATAAAAATTATACCTCACTTGTGTGGGTAGGCCTCGTGCCCGTGACAGGAAATGCCCCAAAACACAACGTGAACACATTATATTTTTCCAATGAAAACAGAGGTGTTTTTTGTAAAGTGCCAACTTGTGGATTTTGGCCTCTAGCTCAGTCGGCACCTAGGGAAACCTAACAAACCTGTACATTTGTGAAAACTAGAGACCTATGGGAATCCAAGATGGGGTGACTTGTGGGGCTCTCACCAGGTTCTGTTACCCAGAATCCTTTGCAACCCTTTAAAATTTGGCTAAAAAAACACTTTTTCCTCACATTTCGGTGACAGAAAGTTCAGGAATCTGAGAGGAGCCACAAATTCCCTTCCACCCAGTGTTCCCCCAAGTCTCCAGATAAAAATGATACCTCACTTGTGTGGGTAGTTCTAGTGCCCGTGACAGGAAATGTCCCAAAACACAGTGTGGCCACATCAAATTTTTTCACAGAAAACAGAGGTGTTTGTTGCAAAGTGCCTACCTGTGGATTATGGCCTCTAGCTCAGCCGGCACCTAGTGAAACCTACCAAACCTGTGCATTGTTGAAAACTAGAGACCTAGGGGAATCTAATATGGGTTGACTTGTGGGGCTCTCACCAGGTTCTGTTACCCAGAATCCTTTGCAAACCTCTAAATTTGGCTAGAAAAACACTTTTTCCTCACATTTCGGTGACAGAAAGTTCTGGAATCTGAGAGGAGCCACAAATTTCCTTCCACCCACCATTCCCCCAAGTCTTCAGATAAAAATGATACCTCACTTGTGTGGGTAGGCCTCGTGCCCGCGACAGGAAATACCCCAAAACACAACGTGGACAATCACATTTTTCCACAGAAAACAGAGTTGTTTTTTGCAAAGTGTCTACCTATGGATTATGGCCTCTAGCTCTGCCGGCACCTAGGGAAACCTACCAAACCTGTGCATTTTTGAAAACTAGAGACCTGGGGAATCCAAGATGGGATGACGTGTGGAGCTCTCACCAGGTTATGTTACCCAGAATCCTTTGCAAACCTCAAAATATGTCTACAAAAACACTTTTTCTTCACATTTCGGTGACAGAAAGTTCTGGAATCTGAGATGAGCCACAAATTTCCTTCCACTCAGCGTTCCCCCAAGTCTCCTGATACAAATTATACCTCACTTGTGTGGGTAGGCCTCATGCCCATGACAGGAAATGCCCCAAAACACAACATGAACGCATCATATTTTTCCATAGAAAACAGAGGTGTTTTTTGCAAAGTGCCAACCTGTGGATTCTGGCCTTTAGCTCAGCCGGTACCTAGGGAAACCTACCAAACCTGTGCATTTGTGAAAACTAGAGACCTAGGAGAATCCAAGATGGGGTGACTTGTGGGGCTCTCACCAGGTTCTGTTACCCAGAATCCTTTGCAAACCTCAAAATATGGCTAAAAAAACACTTTTTCCTCACATTTCGGTGACAGAAAGTTCTGGAATCTGAGAGGAGCCACAAATTTCCTTCCACCCAGCGTTCCCCCAAGTCTCCCGATAAAAATGATACCTCACTTGTGTGGGCAGGCCTCGTGCCTGCGACAGGAAATGCCCCAAAACACAACGTGGACAAATCACATTTTCCACATAAAACAGAGGTGTTTTTTGCAAAATGCCTACCTATGGATTATGGCCTCTAGCTCAGCCGGCACCGAGGGAAACCTACCAAACCTGTGCATTTTTGAAAACTAGAGACCTATGGTAATCCAAGATGGGGTGACTTGTGGGGCTCTCACCAGGTTCTGTTACCCAGAATCCTTTGCAAACCTCTAAATTTGGCTAAACAAACACTTTTTCCTCACATTTCGGTGAAAGAAAGTTCTGGAATCTGAGAGGAGCCACAACTGTCCTTCCACCCAGCGTTCCCCCAAGTCTCCAGATAAAAATGGTACCTCGCTTGTGTGGGTAGGCCTAGTTCCCGCGACAGGAAATGCCCCAAAACACAACGTGGACACATCACATTTTTCCACATAAAACATAGGTGTTTTTTGCAAAGGGCCTACCTGTCGATTTTGGACTTTAGCTCAGCCGGTACCTGGGGAAACCTACCAAACCCGTGTATTTTTGAAAACTAGAGACCTAGGGAAATCCAAGATGGGGTGACTTGTGGGGCTCTCACCTGGTTCTGTTACCCAAAATCCATTGCAAACCTCAAAATTTGGCTAAAAAAACACTTTTTCCTCACATTTCGGTGACAGAAAGTTCTGGAATCTGAGAGGAGCCACACATTTCCTTTCACCCAGCATTCCCCCAGGTCTCCAGATAAAAATTATACCTCACTTGTGTGGGTAGGCCTCATGCCCGTGGCAGAAAATGCCCCAAAACACAACGTGAACGCATCATATTTTTCCACAGAAAACAGAGGGGTTTTTTGCAAAGTGCCAACCTGTGGATTCTGGCCTTTAGCTCAGCCGGTACCTAGGGAAACCTACCAAACCTGTGCATTTGTGAAAACTAGAGACCTAGGAGAATCCAAGATGGGGTGACTTGAGGGGCTCTCACCAGGTTCTGTTACCCAGAATCCTTTGCAAACCTCAAAATATGGCTAAAAAAACACTTTTTCCTCACATTTCGGTGAAAGAAAGTTCTGGAATCTGAGAGGAGCCAAAAATCTCCTTCCACCCAGCGTTCCCCCAAGTCTCCTGATAAAAATGATACCTGACTTGAGTGGGTAGGTCTAGTGCCCGCAACAGAAAATGCCCCAAAATATAATGTGGACACATCACATTTTTCCACATAAAACAGAGGTGTTTTTTGCAAAGTGCCTACCTATGGATTATGGCCTCTAGCTCAGCCGGCACCTAGGGAAACCTACCAAACCTGTGCATTTTTGAAAACTAGAGATCTAGGGGAATCCAAGATGGGATGACTTGTGGAGCTCTCACCAGGTTCTGTTACCCAGAATCCTTTGCAAACCTCAAAATATGGCTAAAAAAACACTTTTTCCTCACATTTCGGTGACAGAAAGTTCTGGAATCTGAGAGGACCCACAAATTTCCTTCCACCCACCATTCCCCCAAGTCTTCAGATAAAAATGATACCTCACTTGTGTGGGTAGGCCTCGTGCCCGCGACAGGAAATGCCCCAAAACACAACGTGGACAAATCAAATTTTTCCACATAAAACAGAGGTGTTTTTTGCAAAGTGCCTACCTATGGATTATGGCCTCTAGCTCAGCCGGCACCGAGGGAAACCTACCAAACCTGTGCATTTTTTAAAACTAGAGACCTATGGTAATCCAAGATGGGGTGACTTGTGGGGCTCTCACCAGGTTCTGTTACCCAGAATCCTTTGCAAACCTCTAAATTTGGCTAAACAAACACTTTTTCCTCACATTTCGGTGAAAGAAAGTTCTGGAATCTGAGAGGAGCCACAACTGTCCTTCCACCCAGCGTTCCCCCAAGTCTCCAGATAAAAATGGTACCTCGCTTGTGTGGGTACGCCTAGTTCCCGCGACAGGAAATGCCCCAAAACACAACGTGGACACATCACATTTTTCCACATAAAACATAGGTGTTTTTTGCAAAGGGCCTACCTGTCGATTTTGGACTTTAGCTCAGCCGGTACCTGGGGAAACCTACCAAACCCGTGCATTTTTGAAAACTAGAGACCTAGGGAAATCCAAGATGGGGTGACTTGTGGGGCTCTCACCAGGTTCTGTTACCCAGAATCCTTTGCAAACCTCTAAATTTGGCTAGAAAAACACTTTTTCCTCACATTTCGGTGACAGAAAGTTCTGGAATCTGAGAGGAGCCACAAATTTTCTTCCACCCAGCGTTCCCCCAAGTCTCCCGATAAAAATGATACCTCACTTGTGTGGGTAGGCCTCGTGCCCGAGACAGGAAATACCCCAAAACACAATGTGGACAATCACATTTTTCCACAGAAAACAGAGTTGTTTTTTGCAAAGTGTCTACCTATGGATTATGGCCTCTAGCTCCGCCGGCACCTAGGGAAACCTACCAAACCTGTGCATTTTTGAAAACTAGAGACCTGGGGAATCCAAGATGGGATGACGTGTGGACCTCTCACCAGGTTATGTTACCCAGAATCCTTTGCAAACCTCAAAATATGTCTAAAAAACCACTTTTTCCTCACATTTCTGTGACAGAAAGTTCTGGAATCTGAGATGAGCCACAAATTTCCTTCCACTCAGCGTTCCCCCAAGTCTCCTGATACAAATTATACCTCAATTGTGTGGGAAGGCCTCATGCCCGTGACAGGAAATGCCCCAAAACACAACGTGAACGCATCATATTTTTCCACAGAAAACATAGGTGTTTTTTGCAAAGTGCCAACCTGTGGATTCTGGCCTTTAGCTCAGCGGGTACCTAGGGAAACCTACCAAACCTGTGCATTTGTGAAAACTAGAGACCTAGGAGAATCCAAGATGGGGTGACTTGTGGGGCTCTCACCAGGTTCTGTTACCCAGAATCCTTTGCAAACCTCAAAATATGGCTAAAAAAACACTTTTTCCTCACATTTCAGTGAAAGAAAGTTCTGGAATCTGAGAGGAGCCAAAAATCTCCTTCCACCCAGCGTTCCCCCAAGTCTCCTGATAAAAATGATACCTGACTTGAGTGGGTAGGCCTAGTGCCCGCAACAGAAAATGCCCCAAAATATAATGTGGACACATCACATTTTTCCACATAAAACAGAGGTGTTTTTTGCAAAGTGGCTACCTATGGATTATGGCCTCTAGCTCAGCCGGCACCTAGGGAAACCTACCAAACCTGTGCATTTTTGAAAACTAGAGATCTAGGGGAATCCAAGATGGGATGACTTGTGGAGCTCTCACCAGGTTCTGTTACCCAGAATCCTTTGCAAACCTCAAAATATGGCTAAAAAAACACTTTTTCCTCACATTCCGGTGACAGAAAGTTCTGGAATCTGAGAGGAGCCACAAATTTCCTTCCACCCAGCGTTCCCCCAAGTCTCCCGATAAAAATGATACCTCACTTGTGTGGGTAGGCCTCGTGCCCGCGACAGGAAATGCCCCAAAACACAACGTGGACAAATCAAATTTTTCCACATAAAACAGAGGTGTTTTTTGCAAAGTGCCTACCTATGGATTATGGCCTCTAGCTCAGCCGGCACCGAGGGAAACCTACCAAACCTGTGCATTTTTGAAAACTAGAGACCTATGGTAATCCAAGATGGGGTGACTTGTGGGGCTCTCACCAGGTTCTGTTACCCAGAATCCTTTGCAAACCTCTAAATTTGGCTAAACAAATACTTTTTCCTCACATTTCGGTGAAAGAAAGTTCTGGAATCTGAGAGGAGCCACAACTGTCCTTCCACCCAGCGTTCCCCCAAGTCTCCAGATAAAAATGGTACCTCGCTTGTGTGGGTACGCCTAGTTCCCGCGACAGGAAATGCCCCAAAACACAAAATGAACACATCACATTTTTCCACATAAAACATAGGTGTTTTTTGCAAAGGGCCTACCTGTCGATTTTCGACTTTAGCTCAGCTGGTACCTGGGGAAACCACCCAAACCCGTGCATTTTTGAAAACTAGAGACCTAGGGAAATCCAAGATGGGGTGACTTGTGGGGCTCTCACCAGGTTCTGATACCCAGAATCCTTTGCAAACCTCAAAATTTGGATAAAAAAACACTTTTTCCTCACATTTCGGTGACAGAAAGTTCTGGAATCTGAGAGGAGCCACAAATTTCCTTCCACCCAGCGTTCCCCCAAGTCTCCCGATAAAAATGATACCTCACTTGTGTGGGTAGGCCTCGTGCCCGCGACAGGAAATGCCCCAAAACACAACGTGGACACATCACATTTTTCCACATAAAACATAGGTGTTTTTTGCAAAGGGCCTACCTGTCGATTTTGGACTTTAGCTCAGCCGGTACCTGGGGAAACCTACCAAACCCGTGCATTTTTGAAAACTAGAGACCTAGGGAAATCCAAGATGGGGTGACTTGTGGGGCTCTCACCAGGTTCTGTTACCCAGAATCCTTTGCAAACCTCAAAATATGGCTAAAAAAACACTTTTTCCTCACATTCCGGTGACAGAAAGTTCTGGAATCTGAGAGGAGCCACAAATTTCCTTCCACCCAGCGTTCCCCCAAGTCTCCCGATAAAAATGATACCTCACTTGTGTGGGTAGGCCTCGTGCCCGCGACAGGAAATGCCCCAAAACACAACGTGGACAAATCAAATTTTTCCACATAAAACAGAGGTGTTTTTTGCAAAGTGCCTACCTATGGATTATGGCCTCTAGCTCAGCCGGCACCGAGGGAAACCTACCAAACCTGTGCATTTTTGAAAACTAGAGACCTATGGTAATCCAAGATGGGGTGACTTGTGGGGCTCTCACCAGGTTCTGTTACCCAGAATCCTTTGCAAACCTCTAAATTTGGCTAAACAAACACTTTTTCCTCACATTTCGGTGAAAGAAAGTTCTGGAATCTGAGAGGAGCCACAACTGTCCTTCCACCCAGCGTTCCCCCAAGTCTCCAGATAAAAATGGTACCTCGCTTGTGTGGGTACGCCTAGTTCCCGCGACAGGAAATGCCCCAAAACACAAAATGGACACATCACATTTTTCCACATAAAACATAGGTGTTTTTTGCAAAGGGCCTACCTGTCGATTTTCGACTTTAGCTCAGCTGGTACCTGGGGAAACCACCCAAACCCGTGCATTTTTGAAAACTAGAGACCTAGGGAAATCCAAGATGGGGTGACTTGTGGGGCTCTCACCAGGTTCTGATACCCAGAATCCTTTGCAAACCTCAAAATTTGGATAAAAAAACACTTTTTCCTCACATTTCGGTGACAGAAAGTTCTGGAATCTGAGAGGAGCCACAAATTTCCTTCCACCCAGCGTTCCCCCAAGTCTCCCGATAAAAATGATACCTCACTTGTGTGGGTAGGCCTCGTGCCCGCGACAGGAAATGCCCCAAAACACAACGTGGACACATCACATTTTTCCACATAAAACATAGGTGTTTTTTGCAAAGGGCCTACCTGTCGATTTTGGACTTTAGCTCAGCCGGTACCTGGGGAAACCTACCAAACCCGTGCATTTTTGAAAACTAGAGACCTAGGGAAATCCAAGATGGGGTGACTTGTGGGGCTCTCACCAGGTTCTGTTACCCAGAATCCTTTGCAAACCTCTAAATTTGGCTAGAAAAACACTTTTTCCTCACATTTCGGTGACAGAAAGTTCTGGAATCTGAGAGGAGCCACAAATTTTCTTCCACCCAGCGTTCCCCCAAGTCTCCCGATAAAAATGATACCTCACTTGTGTGGGTAGGCCTCGTGCCCGCGACAGGAAATGCCCCAAAACACAACGTGGACAAATCAAATTTTTCCACATAAAACAGAGGTGTTTTTTGCAAAGTGCCTACCTATGGATTATGGCCTCTAGCTCAGCCGGCACCGAGGGAAACCTACCAAACCTGTGCATTTTTGAAAACTAGAGACCTATGGTAATCCAAGATGGGGTGACTTGTGGGGCTCTCACCAGGTTCTGTTACCCAGAATCCTTTGCAAACCTCTAAATTTGGCTAAACAAACACTTTTTCCTCACATTTCGGTGAAAGAAAGTTCTGGAATCTGAGAGGAGCCACAACTGTCCTTCCACCCAGCGTTCCCCCAAGTCTCCAGATAAAAATGGTACCTCGCTTGTGTGGGTACGCCTAGTTCCCGCGACAGGAAATGCCCCAAAACACAAAATGGACACATCACATTTTTCCACATAAAACATAGGTGTTTTTTGCAAAGGGCCTACCTGTCGATTTTCGACTTTAGCTCAGCTGGTACCTGGGGAAACCACCCAAACCCGTGCATTTTTGAAAACTAGAGACCTAGGGAAATCCAAGATGGGGTGACTTGTGGGACTCTCACCAGGTTCTGATACCCAGAATCCTTTGCAAACCTCAAAATTTGGATAAAAAAACACTTTTTCCTCACATTTCGGTGACAGAAAGTTCTGGAATCTGAGAGGAGCCACAAATTTCCTTCCACCCAGCGTTCCCCCAAGTCTCCCGATAAAAATGATACCTCACTTGTGTGGGTAGGCCTCGTGCCCGCGACAGGAAATGCCCCAAAACACAACGTGGACACATCACATTTTTCCACATAAAACATAGGTGTTTTTTGCAAAGGGCCTACCTGTCGATTTTGGACTTTAGCTCAGCCGGTACCTGGGGAAACCTACCAAACCCGTGCATTTTTGAAAACTAGAGACCTAGGGAAATCCAAGATGGGGTGACTTGTGGGGCTCTCACCAGGTTCTGTTACCCAGAATCCTTTGCAAACCTCTAAATTTGGCTAGAAAAACACTTTTTCCTCACATTTCGGTGACAGAAAGTTCTGGAATCTGAGAGGAGCCACAAATTTTCTTCCACCCAGCGTTCCCCCAAGTCTCCCGATAAAAATGATACCTCACTTGTGTGGGTAGGCCTCGTGCCCGAGACAGGAAATACCCCAAAACACAATGTGGACAATCACATTTTTCCACAGAAAACAGAGTTGTTTTTTGCAAAGTGTCTACCTATGGATTATGGCCTCTAGCTCCGCCGGCACCTAGGGAAACCTACCAAACCTGTGCATTTTTGAAAACTAGAGACCTGGGGAATCCAAGATGGGATGACGTGTGGACCTCTCACCAGGTTATGTTACCCAGAATCCTTTGCAAACCTCAAAATATGTCTAAAAAACCACTTTTTCCTCACATTTCTGTGACAGAAAGTTCTGGAATCTGAGATGAGCCACAAATTTCCTTCCACTCAGCGTTCCCCCAAGTCTCCTGATACAAATTATACCTCAATTGTGTGGGAAGGCCTCATGCCCGTGACAGGAAATGCCCCAAAACACAACGTGAACGCATCATATTTTTCCACAGAAAACATAGGTGTTTTTTGCAAAGTGCCAACCTGTGGATTCTGGCCTTTAGCTCAGCGGGTACCTAGGGAAACCTACCAAACCTGTGCATTTGTGAAAACTAGAGACCTAGGAGAATCCAAGATGGGGTGACTTGTGGGGCTCTCACCAGGTTCTGTTACCCAGAATCCTTTGCAAACCTCAAAATATGGCTAAAAAAACACTTTTTCCTCACATTTCAGTGAAAGAAAGTTCTGGAATCTGAGAGGAGCCAAAAATCTCCTTCCACCCAGCGTTCCCCCAAGTCTCCTGATAAAAATGATACCTGACTTGAGTGGGTAGGCCTAGTGCCCGCAACAGAAAATGCCCCAAAATATAATGTGGACACATCACATTTTTCCACATAAAACAGAGGTGTTTTTTGCAAAGTGGCTACCTATGGATTATGGCCTCTAGCTCAGCCGGCACCTAGGGAAACCTACCAAACCTGTGCATTTTTGAAAACTAGAGATCTAGGGGAATCCAAGATGGGATGACTTGTGGAGCTCTCACCAGGTTCTGTTACCCAGAATCCTTTGCAAACCTCAAAATATGGCTAAAAAAACACTTTTTCCTCACATTCCGGTGACAGAAAGTTCTGGAATCTGAGAGGAGCCACAAATTTCCTTCCACCCAGCGTTCCCCCAAGTCTCCCGATAAAAATGATACCTCACTTGTGTGGGTAGGCCTCGTGCCCGCGACAGGAAATGCCCCAAAACACAACGTGGACAAATCAAATTTTTCCACATAAAACAGAGGTGTTTTTTGCAAAGTGCCTACCTATGGATTATGGCCTCTAGCTCAGCCGGCACCGAGGGAAACCTACCAAACCTGTGCATTTTTGAAAACTAGAGACCTATGGTAATCCAAGATGGGGTGACTTGTGGGGCTCTCACCAGGTTCTGTTACCCAGAATCCTTTGCAAACCTCTAAATTTGGCTAAACAAACTCTTTTTCCTCACATTTCGGTGAAAGAAAGTTCTGGAATCTGAGAGGAGCCACAACTGTCCTTCCACCCAGCGTTCCCCCAAGTCTCCAGATAAAAATGGTACCTCGCTTGTGTGGGTACGCCTAGTTCCCGCGACAGGAAATGCCCCAAAACACAAAATGGACACATCACATTTTTCCACATAAAACATAGGTGTTTTTTGCAAAGGGCCTACCTGTCGATTTTCGACTTTAGCTCAGCTGGTACCTGGGGAAACCACCCAAACCCGTGCATTTTTGAAAACTAGAGACCTAGGGAAATCCAAGATGGGGTGACTTGTGGGGCTCTCACCAGGTTCTGATACCCAGAATCCTTTGCAAACCTCAAAATTTGGATAAAAAAAACACTTTTTCCTCACATTTCGGTGACAGAAAGTTCTGGAATCTGAGAGGAGCCACAAATTTCCTTCCACCCAGCGTTCCCCCAAGTCTCCCGATAAAAATGATACCTCACTTGTGTGGGTAGGCCTCGTGCCCGCGACAGGAAATGCCCCAAAACACAACGTGGACAAATCACATTTTTCCACATAAAACAGAGGTGTTTTTTGCAAAGTGTCTACCTATGGATTATGGCCTCTAGCTCTGCCGGCACCTAGGGAAACCTACCAAACCTGTGCATTTTGGAAAACTAGAGACCTGGGGAATCCAAGATGGGATGACGTGTGGAGCTCTCACCAGGTTATGTTACCCAGAATCCTTTGTAAACCTCAAAATATGTCTAAAAAAACACTTTTTCCTCACATTTCGGTGACAGAAAGTTCTGGAATCTGAGATGAGCCACAAATTTCCTTCCACTCAGCGTTCCCCCAAGTCTCCTGATACAAATTATACCTCACTTGTGTGGGAAGGCCTCATGCCCGTGACAGGAAATGCCCCAAAACACAACGTATACGCATCATATTTTTCCACAGAAAACAGAGGTGTTTTTTGCAAAGTGCCAACTTGTGGATTCTGGCCTTTTGCTCAGCCGGCACCTAGGGAAACCTGCCAAACCTGTGCATTTGTGAAAACTAGAGACCTAGGAGAATCCAAGATGGGGTGACTTGTGGGGCTCTCACCAGGTTCTGTTACCCAGAATACTTTGCAAACCTCAAAATATGGCTAAAAAAACACTTTTTCCTCACATTTCGGTGAACGAAAGTTCTGGAATCTGAGAGGAGCCAAAAATCTGCTTCTACCCAGCGTTCCCCCAAGTCTCCTGATAAAAATGATACCTGACTTGAGTGGGTAGGCCTAGTGCCCGCAACAGAAAATGCCCCAAAATATAATGTGGACACATCACATTTTTCCACATAAAACAGAGGTGTTTTTTGCAAAGTGGCTACCTATGGATTATGGCCTCTAGCTCAGCCGGCACCTAGGGAAACCTACCAAACCTGTGCATTTTTGAAAACTAGAGATCTAGGGGAATCCAAGATGGGATGACTTGTGGAGCTCTCACCAGGTTCTGTTACCCAGAATCCTTTGCAAACCTCAAAATATGGCTAAAAAAACACTTTTTCCTCACATTTCGGTGACAGAAAGTTCTGGAATCTGAGAGAAGCCACAAATTTCCTTCCACCCAGCGTTCCCCCAAGTCTCCCGATAAAAATGATACCTCACTTGTGTGGGTAGGCCTCGTGCCCGCGACAGGAAATGCCCCAAAACACAACGTGGACAAATCACATTTTTCCACATAAAACAGAGGTGTTTTTTGCAAAGTGCCTACCTATGGATTATGGCCTCTAGCTCTGCCGGCACCTAGGGAAACCTACCAAACCTGTGCATTTTTGAAAACTAGAGACCTATGGTAATCCAAGATGGGGTGACTTGTGGGGCTCTCACCAGGTTCTGTTACCCAGAATCCTTTGCAAACCTCTAAATTTGGCTAAACAAACACTTTTTCCTCACATTTCGGTGAAAGAAAGTTCTGGAATCTGAGAGGAGCCACAACTGTCCTTCCACCCAGCGTTCCCCCAAGTCTCCTGATACAAATTATACCTCACTTGTGTGGGAAGGCCTCATGCCCGTGACAGGAAATGCCCCAAAACACAACGTATACGCATCATATTTTTCCACAGAAAACAGAGGTGTTTTTTGCAAAGTGCCAACTTGTGGATTCTGGCCTTTTGCTCAGCCGGTACCTAGGGAAACCTGCCAAACCTGTGCATTTGTGAAAACTAGAGACCTAGGAGAATCCAAGATGGGGTGACTTGTGGGGCTCTCACCAGGTTCTGTTACCCAGAATACTTTGCAAACCTCAAAATATGGCTAAAAAAACACTTTTTCCTCACATTTCGGTGAACGAAAGTTCTGGAATCTGAGAGGAGCCAAAAATCTGCTTCCTCCCAGCGTTCCCCCAAGTCTCCTGATAAAAATGCTAAAGTCCAAAATCGACAGGTAGGCCCTTTGCAAAAAACACCTATGTTTTATGTGGAAAAATGTGATGTGTCCACGTTGTGTTTTGGGGCATTTCCTGTCGCGGGAACTAGGCCTACCCACACAATCGAGGTACCATTTTTATCTGGAGACTTGGGGGAACGCTGGGTGGAAGGACAGTTGTGGCTCCTCTCAGATTCCAGAACTTTCTTTCACCGAAATGTGAGGAAAAAGTGTTTGTTTAGCCAAATTTAGAGGTTTGCAAAGTATTCTGGGTAACAGAACCTGGTGAGAGCTCCACAAGTCATCCCATCTTGGATTCCCCTAGATCTCTAGTTTTCAAAAATGCACAGGTTTGGTAGGTTTCCCTAGGTGCGGCTGAGCTAGAGGCCATAATCCATAGGTAGGCACTTTGCAAAAAACACCTCTGTTTTATGTGGAAAAATGTGATGTGTCCACATTATATTTTGGGGCATTTTCTGTTGCGGGCACTAGGCCTACCCACTCAAGTCAGGTATCATTTTTATCAGGAGACTTGGGGGAACGCTGGGTGGAAGGAGATTTTTGGCTCCTCTCAGATTCCAGAACTTTCTTTCACCGAAATGTGAGGAAAAAGTGTTTTTTAGCCATATTTTGAGGTTTGCAAAGGATTCTGGGTAACAGAACCTGGTGAGAGCCCCACAAGTCACCCCATCTTGGATTCTCCTAGGTCTCTAGTTTTCACAAATGCACAGGTTTGGCAGGTTTCCCTAGGTACCGGCTGAGCAAAAGGCCAGAATCCACAGGTTGGCACTTTGCAAAAAACACCTCTGTTTTGTGTGGAAAAATATGATGCGTTCACGTTGTGTTTTGGGGCATTTCCTGTCACGGGCATGAGGCCTTCCCACACAAGTGAGGTATAATTTGTATCAGGAGACTTGGGGGAACGCTGAGTGGAAGGAAATTTGTGGCTCATCTCAGATTCCAGAACTTTCTGTCAACGAAATGTGAGGAAAAAGTGTTTTTTTAGACATATTTTGAGGTTTGCAAAGGATTCTGGGTAACATAACCTGGTGAGAGCTCCACACGTCATCCCATCTTGGATTCCCCAGGTCTCTAGTTTTCAAAAATGCACAGGTTTGGTAGGTTTCCCTAGGTGCCGGCAGAGCTAGAGGCCATAATCCATAGGTAGACACTTTGCAAAAAACACCTCTGTTTTATGTGGAAAAATGTGATTTGTCCACGTTGTGTTTTGGGGCATTTCCTGTCGCGGGCACGAGGCCTACCCACACAAGTGAGGTATCATTTTTATCGGGAGACTTGGGGGAACGCTGGGTGGAAGGAAATTTGTGGCTCCTCTCAGATTCCAGAACTTTCTGTCACCGAAATGTGAGGAAAAAGTGTTTTTTTATCCAAATTTTGTGGTTTGCAAAGGATTCTGGGTAACAGAACCTGGTGAGAGCCCCACAAGTCACCCCATCTTGGATTTCCCTAGGTCTCTAGTTTTCAAAAATGCACGGGTTTGGTAGGTTTCCCCAGGTACCGGCTGAGCTAAAGTCCAAAATCGACAGGTAGGCCCTTTCCAAAAAACACCTATGTTTTATGTGGAAAAATGTGATGTGTCCACGTTGTGTTTTGGGGCATTTCCTGTCGCGGGAACTAGGCCTACCCACACAAGCGAGGTACCATTTTTATCTGGAGACTTGGGGGAACGCTGGGTGGAAGGACAGTTGTGGCTCCTCTCAGATTCCAGAACTTTCTTTACCCAAAATATAATGTGGACACATCACATTTTTCCACATAAAACAGAGGTGTTTTTTGCAAAGTGGCTACCTATGGATTATGGCCTCTAGCTCAGCCGGCACCTAGGGAAACCTACCAAACCTGTGCATTTTTGAAAACTAGAGATCTAGGGGAATCCAAGATGGGATGACTTGTGGAGCTCTCACCAGGTTCTGTTACCCAGAATCCTTTGCAAACCTCAAAATATGGCTAAAAAAACACTTTTTCCTCACATTTCGGTGACAGAAAGTTCTGGAATCTGAGAGGAGCCACAAATTTCCTTCCACCCAGCGTTCCCCCAAGTCTCCCGATAAAAATGATACCTCACTTGTGTGGGTAGGCCTCGTGCCCGCGACAGGAAATGCCCCAAAACACAACGTGGACAAATCAAATTTTTCCACATAAAACAGAGGTGTTTTTTGCAAAGTGCCTACATATGGATTATGGCCTCTAGCTCAGCCGGCACCGAGGGAAACCTACCAAACCTGTGCATTTTTGAAAACTAGAGACCTATGGTAATCCAAGATGGGGTGACTTGTGGGGCTCTCACCAGGTTCTGTTACCCAGAATCCTTTGCAAACCTCTAAATTTGGCTAAACAAACACTTTTTCCTCACATTTCGGTGAAAGAAAGTTCTGGAATCTGAGAGGAGCCACAACTGTCCTTCCACCCAGCGTTCCCCCAAGTCTCCAGATAAAAATGGTACCTCGCTTGTGTGGGTACGCCTAGTTCCCGCAACAGGAAATGCCCCAAAACACAAAATGGACACATCACATTTTTCCACATAAAACATAGGTGTTTTTTGCAAAGGGCCTACCTGTCGATTTTCGACTTTAGCTCAGCTGGTACCTGGGGAAACCACCCAAACCCGTGCATTTTTGAAAACTAGAGACCTAGGGAAATCCAAGATGGGGCGACTTGTGGGGCTCTCACCAGGTTCTGTTACCCAGAATCCTTTGCAAACCTCTAAATTTGGCTAGAAAAACACTTTTTCCTCACATTTCGGTGACAGAAAGTTCTGGAATCTGAGAGGAGCCACAAATTTCCTTCCACCCACCATTCCCCCAAGTCTTCAGATAAAAATGATACCTCACTTGTGTGGGTAGGCCTCGTGCCCGCGACAGGAAATACCCCAAAACACAATGTGGACAATCACAATTTTCCACAGAAAACAGAGTTGTTTTTTGCAAAGTGTCTACCTATGGATTATGGCCTCTAGCTCTGCCGGCACCTAGGGAAACCTACCAAACCTGTGCATTTTTGAAAACTAGAGACCTGGGGAATCCAAGATGGGATGACGTGTGGAGCTCTCACCAGGTTATGTTACCCAGAATCCTTTGCAAACCTCAAAATATGTCTAAAAAAACACTTTTTCCTCACATTTCAGTGACAGAAAGTTCTGGAATCTGAGATGAGCCACAAATTTCCTTCCACTCAGCGTTCCCCCAAGTCTCCTGATACAAATTATATCTCACTTGTGTGGGTAGGCCTCATGCCTGTGACAGGAAATGCCCCAAAACACAACGTGAACGCATCATATTTTTCCACAGAAAACAGAGGTGTTTTTTGCAAAGTGCCAACCTGTGGATTCTGGCCTTTAGCTCAGCCGGTACCTAGGGAAACCTACCAAACCTGTGCATTTGTGAAAACGAGAGACCTAGGAGAATCCAAGATGGGGTGACTTGTGGGGCTCTCACCAGGTTCTGTTACCCAGAATCCTTTGCAAACCTCTAAATTTGGCTAAACAAACACTTTTTCCTCACATTTCGGTGAAAGAAAGTTCTGGAATCTGAGAGGAGCCACAACTGTCCTTCCACCCAGCGTTCCCCCAAGTCTCCAGATAAAAATGGTACCTCGCTTGTGTGGGTACGCCTAGTTCCCGCAACAGGAAATGCCCCAAAACACAAAATGGACACATCACATTTTTCCACATAAAACATAGGTGTTTTTTGCAAAGGGCCTACCTGTCGATTTTCGACTTTAGCTCAGCTGGTACCTGGGGAAACCACCCAAACCCGTGCATTTTTGAAAACTAGAGACCTAGGGAAATCCAAGATGGGGCGACTTGTGGGGCTCTCACCAGGTTCTGTTACCCAGAATCCTTTGCAAACCTCTAAATTTGGCTAGAAAAACACTTTTTCCTCACATTTCGGTGACAGAAAGTTCTGGAATCTGAGAGGAGCCACAAATTTCCTTCCACCCACCATTCCCCCAAGTCTTCAGATAAAAATGATACCTCACTTGTGTGGGTAGGCCTCGTGCCCGCGACAGGAAATACCCCAAAACACAATGTGGACAATCACATTTTTCCACAGAAAACAGAGTTGTTTTTTGCAAAGTGTCTACCTATGGATTATGGCCTCTAGCTCTGCCGGCACCTAGGGAAACCTACCAAACCTGTGCATTTTTGAAAACTAGAGACCTGGGGAATCCAAGATGGGATGACGTGTGGAGCTCTCACCAGGTTATGTTACCCAGAATCCTTTGCAAACCTCAAAATATGTCTAAAAAAACACTTTTTCCTCACATTTCAGTGACAGAAAGTTCTGGAATCTGAGATGAGCCACAAATTTCCTTCCACTCAGCGTTCCCCCAAGTCTCCTGATACAAACTATATCTCACTTGTGTGGGTAGGCCTCATGCCTGTGACAGGAAATGCCCCAAAACACAACGTGAACGCATCATATTTTTCCACAGAAAACAGAGGTGTTTTTTGCAAAGTGCCAACCTGTGGATTCTGGCCTTTAGCTCAGCCGGTACCTAGGGAAACCTACCAAACCTGTGCATTTGTGAAAACGAGAGACCTAGGAGAATCCAAGATGGGGTGACTTGTGGGGCTCTCACCAGGTTCTGTTACCCAGAATCCTTTGCAAACCTCAAAATATGGCTAAAAAAACACTTTTTCCTCACATTTCGGTGAAAGAAAGTTCTGGAATCTGAGAGGAGCCAAAAATCTCCTTCCACCCAGCGTTCCCCCAAGTCTCCTGATAAAAATGATACCTGACTTGAGTGGGTAGGCCTAGTGCCCGCAACAGAAAATGCCCCAAAATATAATGTGGACACATCACATTTTTCCACATAAAACAGAGGTGTTTTTTGCAAAGTGCCTACCTATGGATTATGGCCTCTAGCTCAGCCGGCACCTAGGGAAACCTACCAAACCTGTGCATTTTTGAAAACTAGAGATCTAGGGGAATCCAAGATGGGATGACTTGTGGAGCTCTCATCAGGTTCTGTTACCCAGAATCCTTTGCAAACCTCAAAATATGGCTAAAAAAACACTTTTTCCTCACATTTCGGTGACAGAAAGTTCTGGAATCTGAGAGGAGCCACAAATTTCCTTCCACCCAGCGTTCCCCCAAGTCTCCCGATAAAAATGATACCTCACTTGTGTGGGTAGGCCTCGTGCCCGCGACAGGAAATGCCCCAAAACACAACGTGGACAAATCACATTTTTCCACATAAAACAGAGGTGTTTTTTGCAAAGTGCCTACCTATGGATTATGGCCTCTAGCTCAGCCGGCACCGAGGGAAACCTACCAAACCTGTGCATTTTTGAAAACTAGAGACCTATGGTAATCCAAGATGGGGTGACTTGTGGGGCTCTCACCAGGTTCTGTTACCCAGAATCCTTTGCAAACCTCTAAATTTGGCTAAACAAACACTTTTTCCTCACATTTCGGTGAAAGAAAGTTCTGGAATCTGAGAGGAGCCACAACTGTCCTTCCACCCAGCGTTCCCCCAAGTCTCCAGATAAAAATGGTACCTCGCTTGTGTGGGTAGGCCTAGTTCCCGCGACAGGAAATGCCCCAAAACACAACGTGGACACATCACATTTTTCCACATAAAACATAGGTGTTTTTTGCAAAGGGCCTACCTGTCGATTTTGGACTTTAGCTCAGCCGGTACCTGGGGAAACCTACCAAACCTGTGCATTTTTCAAAACTAGAGACCTAGGGGAATCCAAGATGGGGTGACTTGTGCGGCTCTCACCAGGTTCTGTTACCCAGAATCCTTTGCAAACCTCTAAATTTGGCTAAACAAACACTTTTTCCTCATATTTCGGTGAAAGAAAGTTCTGGAATCTGAGAGGAGCCAAAAATGTCCTTCCACCCAGCGTTCTCCCAAGTCTCCTGATAAAAATTATACCTCACTTGTGTGGGTAGGCCTCGTGCCCGTGACAGGAAATGCCCCAAAACACAACGTGAACACATTATATTTTTCCAATGAAAACAGAGGTGTTTTTTGTAAAGTGCCAACTTGTGGATTTTGGCCTCTAGCTCAGTCGGCACCTAGGGAAACCTAACAAACCTGTACATTTGTGAAAACTAGAGACCTATGGGAATCCAAGATGGGGTGACTTGTGGGGCTCTCACCAGGTTCTGTTACCCAGAATCCTTTGCAACCCTTTAAAATTTGGCTAAAAAAACACTTTTTCCTCACATTTCGGTGACAGAAAGTTCTGGAATCTGAGAGGAGCCACAAATTTCCTTCCACCCAGTGTTCCCCCAAGTCTCCAGATAAAAATGATACCTCACTTGTGTGGGTAGTTCTAGTGCCTGTGACAGGAAATGTTCCAAAACACAGTGTGGCCACATCACATTTTTCCACAGAAAACAGAGGTGTTTGTTGCAAAGTGCCTACCTGTGGATTATGGCCTCTAGCTCAGCCGGCACCTAGTGAAACCTACCAAACCTGTGCATTGTTGAAAACTAGAGACCTAGGGGAATCTAATATGGGTTGACTTGTGGGGCTCTCACCAGGTTCTGTTACCCAGAATCCTTTGCAAACCTCTAAATTTGGCTAGAAAAACACTTTTTCCTCACATTTCGGTGACAGAAAGTTCTGGAATCTGAGAGGAGCCACAAATTTCCTTCCACCCACCATTCCCCCAAGTATTCAGATAAAAATGATACCTCACTTGTGTGGGTAGTTCTAGTGCCCGTGACAGGAAATGTCCCAAAACACAGTGTGGCCACATCACATTTTTCCACAGAAAACAGAGGTGTTTGTTGCAAAGTGCCTACCTGTGGATTATGGCCTCTAGCTCAGCCGGCACCTAGTGAAACCTACCAAACCTGTGCATTGTTGAAAACTAGAGACCTAGGGGAATCTAATATGGGTTGACTTGTGGGGCTCTCACCAGGTTCTGTTACCCAGAATCCTTTGCAAACCTCTAAATTTGGCTAGAAGATCACTTTTTCCTCACATTTCGGTGACAGAAAGTTCTGGAATCTGAGAGGAGCCACAAATTTCCTTCCACCCACCATTCCCCCAAGTCTTCAGATAAAAATGATACCTCACTTGTGTGGGTAGGCCTCGTGCCCGCGACAGGAAATACCCCAAAACACAATGTGGACAATCACATTTTTCCACAGAAAACAGAGTTGTTTTTTGCAAAGTGTCTACCTATGGATTATGGCCTCTAGCTCTGCCGGCACCTAGGGAAACCTACCAAACCTGTGCATTTTTGAAAACTAGAGACCTGGGGAATCCAAGATGGGATGACGTGTGGAGCTCTCACCAGGTTATGTTACCCAGAATCCTTTGCAAACCTCAAAATATGTCTAAAAAAACACTTTTTCCTCACATTTCAGTCACAGAAAGTTCTGGAATCTGAGATGAGCCACAAATTTCCTTCCACTCAGCGTTCCCCCAAGTCTCCTGATACAAATTATATCTCACTTGTGTGGGTAGGCCTCATGCCTGTGACAGGAAATGCCCCAAAACACAACGTGAACGCATCATATTTTTCCACAGAAAACAGAGGTGTTTTTTGCAAAGTGCCAACCTGTGGATTCTGGCCTTTAGCTCAGCCGGTACCTAGGGAAACCTACCAAACCTGTGCATTTGTGAAAACGAGAGACCTAGGAGAATCCAAGATGGGGTGACTTGTGGGGCTCTCACCAGGTTCTGTTACCCAGAATCCTTTGCAAACCTCAAAATATGGCTAAAAAAACACTTTTTCCTCACATTTCGGTGAAAGAAAGTTCTGGAATCTGAGAGGAGCCAAAAATCTCCTTCCACCCAGCGTTCCCCCAAGTCTCCTGATAAAAATGATACCTGACTTGAGTGGGTAGGCCTAGTGCCCGCAACAGAAAATGCCCCAAAATATAATGTGGACACATCACATTTTTCCACATAAAACAGAGGTGTTTTTTGCAAAGTGCCTACCTATGGATTATGGCCTCTAGCTCAGCCGGCACCTAGGGAAACCTACCAAACCTGTGCATTTTTGAAAACTAGAGATCTAGGGGAATCTAAGATGGGATGACTTGTGGAGCTCTCACCAGGTTCTGTTACCCAGAATCCTTTGCAAACCTCAAAATATGGCTAAAAAAACACTTTTTCCTCACATTTCGGTGACAGAAAGTTCTGGAATCTGAGAGGAGCCACAAATTTCCTTCCACCCAGCGTTCCCCCAAGTCTCCCGATAAAAATGATACCTCACTTGTGTGGGTAGGCCTCGTGCCCGCGACAGGAAATGCCCCAAAACACAACGTGGACAAATCACATTTTTCCACATAAAACAGAGGTGTTTTTTGCAAAGTACCTACCTATGGTTTATGGCCTCTAGCTCAGCCGGCACCGAGGGAAACCTACCAAACCTGTGCATTTTTGAAAACTAGAGACCTATGGTAATCCAAGATGGGGTGACTTGTGGGGCTCTCACCAGGTTCTGTTACCCAGAATCCTTTGCAAACCTCTAAATTTGGCTAAACAAACACTTTTTCCTCACATTTCGGTGAAAGAAAGTTCTGGAATCTGAGAGGAGCCACAACTGTCCTTCCACCCAGCGTTCCCCCAAGTCTCCAGATAAAAATGGTACCTCGCTTGTGTGGGTAGGCCTAGTTCCCGCGACAGGAAATGCCCCAAAACACAACGTGGACACATCACATTTTTCCACATAAAACATAGGTGTTTTTTGCAAAGGGCCTACCTGTCGATTTTGGACTTTAGCTCAGCCGGTACCTGGGGAAACCTACCAAACCTGTGCATTTTTCAAAACTAGAGACCTAGGGGAATCCAAGATGGGGTGACTTGTGCGGCTCTCACCAGGTTCTGTTACCCAGAATCCTTTGCAAACCTCTAAATTTGGCTAAACAAACACTTTTTCCTCATATTTCGGTGAAAGAAAGTTCTGGAATCTGAGAGGAGCCAAAAATGTCCTTCCACCCAGCGTTCTCCCAAGTCTCCTGATAAAAATTATACCTCACTTGTGTGGGTAGGCCTCGTGCCCGTGACAGGAAATGCCCCAAAACACAACGTGAACACATTATATTTTTCCAATGAAAACAGAGGTGTTTTTTGTAAAGTGCCAACTTGTGGATTTTGGCCTCTAGCTCAGTCGGCACCTAGGGAAACCTAACAAACCTGTACATTTGTGAAAACTAGAGACCTATGGGAATCCAAGATGGGGTGACTTGTGGGGCTCTCACCAGGTTCTGTTACCCAGAATCCTTTGCAACCCTTTAAAATTTGGCCTAAAAAACACTTTTTCCTCACATTTCGGTGACAGAAAGTTCTGGAATCTGAGAGGAGCCACAAATTTCCTTCCACCCAGTGTTCCCCCAAGTCTCCAGATAAAAATGATACCTCACTTGTGTGGGTAGTTCTAGTGCCCGTGACAGGAAATGTCCCAAAACACAGTGTGGCCACATCACATTTTTCCACAGAAAACAGAGGTGTTTGTTGCAAAGTGCCTACCTGTGGATTATGGCCTCTAGCTCAGCCGGCACCTAGTGAAACCTACCAAACCTGTGCATTGTTGAAAACTAGAGACCTAGGGGAATCTAATATGGGTTGACTTGTGGGGCTCTCACCAGGTTCTGTTACCCAGAATCCTTTGCAAACCTCTAAATTTGGCTAGAAAAACACTTTTTCCTCACATTTCGGTGACAGAAAGTTCTGGAATCTGAGAGGAGCCACAAATTTCCTTCCACCCACCATTCCCCCAAGTCTTCAGATAAAAATGATACCTCACTTGTGTGGGTAGGCCTCGTGCCCGCGACAGAAAATACCCCAAAACACAACGTGGACAATCACATTTTTTCCACAGAAAACAGAGTTGTTTTTTGCAAAGTGTCTACCTATGGATTATGGCCTCTAGCTCTGCCGGCACCTAGGGAAACCTACCAAACCTGTGCATTTTTTAAAACTAGAGACCTGGGGAATCCAAGATGGGATGACGTGTGGAGCTCTCACCAGGTTATGTTACCCAGAATCCTTTGCAAACCTCAAAATATGTCTAAAAAAACACTTTTTCCTCACATTTCGGTGACAGAAAGTTCTGGAATCTGAGATGAGCCACAAATTTCCTTCCACTCAGCGTTCCCCCAAGTCTCCTGATACAAATTATACCTCACTTGTGTGGGTAGGCCTCATGCCCGTGACAGGAAATGCCCCAAAACACAACGTGAACGCATCATATTTTTCCACAGAAAACAGAGGTGTTTTTTGCAAAGTGCCAACCTGTGGATTCTGGCCTTTAGCTCAGCCGGTACCTAGGGAAACCTACCAAACCTGTGCATTTGTGAAAACTAGAGACCTAGGAGAATCCAAGATGGGGTGACTTGTGGGGCTCTCACCAGGTTCTGTTACCCAGAATCCTTTGCAAACCTCAAAATATGGCTAAAAAAACACTTTTTCCTCACATTTCGGTGAAAGAAAGTTCTGGAATCTGAGAGGAGCCAAAAATGTCCTTCCACCCAGCGTTCTCCCAAGTCTCCTGATAAAAATTATACCTCACTTGTGTGGGTAGGCCTCGTGCCCGTGACAGGAAATGCCCCAAAACACAACGTGAACACATTATATTTTTCCAATGAAAACAGAGGTGTTTTTTGTAAAGTGCCAACTTGTGGATTTTGGCCTCTAGCTCAGTCGGCACCTAGGGAAACCTAACAAACCTGTACATTTGTGAAAACTAGAGACCTATGGGAATCCAAGATGGGGTGACTTGTGGGGCTCTCACCAGGTTCTGTTACCCAGAATCCTTTGCAACCCTTTAAAATTTGGCTAAAAAAACACTTTTTCCTCACATTTCGGTGACAGAAAGTTCAGGAATCTGAGAGGAGCCACAAATTCCCTTCCACCCAGTGTTCCCCCAAGTCTCCAGATAAAAATGATACCTCACTTGTGTGGGTAGTTCTAGTGCCCGTGACAGGAAATGTCCCAAAACACAGTGTGGCCACATCACATTTTTTCACAGAAAACAGAGGTGTTTGTTGCAAAGTGCCTACCTGTGGATTATGGCCTCTAGCTCAGCCGGCACCTAGTGAAACCTACCAAACCTGTGCATTGTTGAAAACTAGAGACCTAGGGGAATCTAATATGGGTTGACTTGTGGGGCTCTCACCAGGTTCTGTTACCCAGAATCCTTTGCAAACCTCTGAATTTGGCTAGAAAAACACTTTTTCCTCACATTTCGGTGACAGAAAGTTCTGGAATCTGAGAGGAGCCACAAATTTCCTTCCACCCACCATTCCCCCAAGTCTTCAGATAAAAATGATACCTCACTTGTGTGGGTAGGCCTCGTGCCCGCGACAGGAAATACCCCAAAACACAACGTGGACAATCACATTTTTCCACAGAAAACAGAGTTGTTTTTTGCAAAGTGTCTACCTATGGATTATGGCCTCTAGCTCTGCCGGCACCTAGGGAAACCTACCAAACCTGTGCATTTTTGAAAACTAGAGACCTGGGGAATCCAAGATGGGATGACGTGTGGAGCTCTCACCAGGTTATGTTACCCAGAATCCTTTGCAAACCTCAAAATATGTCTACAAAAACACTTTTTCTTCACATTTCGGTGACAGAAAGTTCTGGAATCTGAGATGAGCCACAAATTTCCTTCCACTCAGCGTTCCCCCAAGTCTCCTGATACAAATTATACCTCACTTGTGTGGGTAGGCCTCATGCCCATGACAGGAAATGCCCCAAAACACAACGTGAACGCATCATATTTTTCCACAGAAAACAGAGGTGTTTTTTGCAAAGTGCCAACCTGTGGATTCTGGCCTTTAGCTCAGCCGGTACCTAGGGAAACCTACCAAACCTGTGCATTTGTGAAAACTAGAGACCTAGGAGAATCCAAGATGGGGTGACTTGTGGGGCTCTCACCAGGTTCTGTTACCCAGAATCCTTTGCAAACCTCAAAATATGGCTAAAAAAACACTTTTTCCTCACATTTCGGTGACAGAAAGTTCTGGAATCTGAGAGGAGCCACAAATTTCCTTCCACCCAGCGTTCCCCCAAGTCTCCCGATAAAAATGATACCTCACTTGTGTGGGCAGGCCTCGTGCCTGCGACAGGAAATGCCCCAAAACACAACGTGGACAAATCACATTTTCCACATAAAACAGAGGTGTTTTTTGCAAAATGCCTACCTATGGATTATGGCCTCTAGCTCAGCCGGCACCGAGGGAAACCTACCAAACCTGTGCATTTTTGAAAACTAGAGACCTATGGTAATCCAAGATGGGGTGACTTGTGGGGCTCTCACCAGGTTCTGTTACCCAGAATCCTTTGCAAACCTCTAAATTTGGCTAAACAAACACTTTTTCCTCACATTTCGGTGAAAGAAAGTTCTGGAATCTGAGAGGAGCCACAACTGTCCTTCCACCCAGCGTTCCCCCAAGTCTCCAGATAAAAATGGTACCTCGCTTGTGTGGGTAGGCCTAGTTCCCGCGACAGGAAATGCCCCAAAACACAACGTGGACACATCACATTTTTCCACATAAAACATAGGTGTTTTTTGCAAAGGGCCTACCTGTCGATTTTGGACTTTAGCTCAGCCGGTACCTGGGGAAACCTACCAAACCCGTGTATTTTTGAAAACTAGAGACCTAGGGAAATCCAAGATGGGGTGACTTGTGGGGCTCTCACCTGGTTCTGTTACCCAAAATCCATTGCAAACCTCAAAATTTGGCTAAAAAAACACTTTTTCCTCACATTTCGGTGACAGAAAGTTCTGGAATCTGAGAGGAGCCACACATTTCCTTTCACCCAGCATTCCCCCAGGTCTCCAGATAAAAATTATACCTCACTTGTGTGGGTAGGCCTCATTCCCGTGGCAGAAAATGCCCCAAAACACAACGTGAACGCATCATATTTTTCCACAGAAAACAGAGGGGTTTTTTGCAAAGTGCCAACCTGTGGATTCTGGCCTTTAGCTCAGCCGGTACCTAGGGAAACCTACCAAACCTGTGCATTTGTGAAAACTAGAGACCTAGGAGAATCCAAGATGGGGTGACTTGAGGGGCTCTCACCAGGTTCTGTTACCCAGAATCCTTTGCAAACCTCAAAATATGGCTAAAAAAACACTTTTTCCTCACATTTCGGTGAAAGAAAGTTCTGGAATCTGAGAGGAGCCAAAAATCTCCTTCCACCCAGCGTTCCCCCAAGTCTCCTGATAAAAATGATACCTGACTTGAGTGGGTAGGTCTAGTGCCCGCAACAGAAAATGCCCCAAAATATAATGTGGACACATCACATTTTTCCACATAAAACAGAGGTGTTTTTTGCAAAGTGCCTACCTATGGATTATGGCCTCTAGCTCAGCCGGCACCTAGGGAAACCTACCAAACCTGTGCATTTTTGAAAACTAGAGATCTAGGGGAATCCAAGATGGGATGACTTGTGGAGCTCTCACCAGGTTCTGTTACCCAGAATCCTTTGCAAACCTCAAAATATGGCTAAAAAAACACTTTTTCCTCACATTTCGGTGACAGAAAGTTCTGGAATCTGAGAGGAGCCACAAATTTCCTTCCACCCACCATTCCCCCAAGTCTTCAGATAAAAATGATACCTCACTTGTGTGGGTAGGCCTCGTGCCCGCGACAGGAAATGCCCCAAAACACAACGTGGACAAATCAAATTTTTCCACATAAAACAGAGGTGTTTTTTGCAAAGTGCCTACCTATGGATTATGGCCTCTAGCTCAGCCGGCACCGAGGGAAACCTACCAAACCTGTGCATTTTTGAAAACTAGAGACCTATGGTAATCCAAGATGGGGTGACTTGTGGGGCTCTCACCAGGTTCTGTTACCCAGAATCCTTTGCAAACCTCTAAATTTGGCTAAACAAACACTTTTTCCTCACATTTCGGTGAAAGAAAGTTCTGGAATCTGAGAGGAGCCACAACTGTCCTTCCACCCAGCGTTCCCCCAAGTCTCCAGATAAAAATGGTACCTCGCTTGTGTGGGTACGCCTAGATCCCGCGACAGGAAATGCCCCAAAACACAACGTGGACACATCACATTTTTCCACATAAAACATAGGTGTTTTTTGCAAAGGGCCTACCTGTCGATTTTCGACTTTAGCTCAGCCGGTACCTGGGGAAACCTACCAAACCCGTGCATTTTTGAAAACTAGAGACCTAGGGAAATCCAAGATGGGGTGACTTGTGGGGCTCTCACCAGGTTCTGTTACCCAGAATCCTTTGCAAACCTCTAAATTTGGCTAGAAAAACACTTTTTCCTCACATTTCGGTGACAGAAAGTTCTGGAATCTGAGAGGAGCCACAAATTTTCTTCCACCCAGCGTTCCCCCAAGTCTCCCGATAAAAATGATACCTCACTTGTGTGGGTAGGCCTCGTGCCCGAGACAGGAAATACCCCAAAACACAATGTGGACAATCACATTTTTCCACAGAAAACAGAGTTGTTTTTTGCAAAGTGTCTACCTATGGATTATGGCCTCTAGCTCCGCCGGCACCTAGGGAAACCTACCAAACCTGTGCATTTTTGAAAACTAGAGACCTGGGGAATCCAAGATGGGATGACGTGTGGACCTCTCACCAGGTTATGTTACCCAGAATCCTTTGCAAACCTCAAAATATGTCTAAAAAACCACTTTTTCCTAACATTTCTGTGACAGAAAGTTCTGGAATCTGAGATGAGCCACAAATTTCCTTCCACTCAGCATTCCCCCAAGTCTCCTGATACAAATTATACCTCAATTGTGTGGGAAGGCCTCATGCCCGTGACAGGAAATGCCCCAAAACACAACGTGAACGCATCATATTTTTCCACAGAAAACATAGGTGTTTTTTGCAAAGTGCCAACCTGTGGATTCTGGCCTTTAGCTCAGCCGGTACCTAGGGAAACCTACCAAACCTGTGCATTTGTGAAAACTAGAGACCTAGGAGAATCCAAGATGGGGTGACTTGTGGGGCTCTCACCAGGTTCTGTTACCCAGAATCCTTTGCAAACCTCAAAATATGGCTAAAAAAACACTTTTTCCTCACATTTCAGTGAAAGAAAGTTCTGGAATCTGAGAGGAGCCAAAAATCTCCTTCCACCCAGCGTTCCCCCAAGTCTCCTGATAAAAATGATACCTGACTTGAGTGGGTAGGCCTAGTGCCCGCAACAGAAAATGCCCCAAAATATAATGTGGACACATCACATTTTTCCACATAAAACAGAGGTGTTTTTTGCAAAGTGGCTACCTATGGATTATGGCCTCTAGCTCAGCCGGCACCTAGGGAAACCTACCAAACCTGTGCATTTTTGAAAACTAGAGATCTAGGGGAATCCAAGATGGGATGACTTGTGGAGCTCTCACCAGGTTCTGTTACCCAGAATCCTTTGCAAACCTCAAAATATGGCTAAAAAAACACTTTTTCCTCACATTCCGGTGACAGAAAGTTCTGGAATCTGAGAGGAGCCACAAATTTCCTTCCACCCAGCGTTCCGCCAAGTCTCCCGATAAAAATGATACCTCACTTGTGTGGGTAGGCCTCGTGCCCGCGACAGGAAATGCCCCAAAACACAACGTGGACAAATCAAATTTTTCCACATAAAACAGAGGTGTTTTTTGCAAAGTGCCTACCTATGGATTATGGCCTCTAGCTCAGCCGGCACCGAGGGAAACCTACC
The DNA here is from genome assembly GCF_031143425.1 of Pleurodeles waltl. Lineage (NCBI taxonomy): Eukaryota > Metazoa > Chordata > Amphibia > Caudata > Salamandridae > Pleurodeles > Pleurodeles waltl. The sequence continues at coordinate 335,622,784 of NC_090443.1, forward strand.
AAACCTGTGCATTTTTGAAAACTAGAGACCTATGGTAATCCAAGATGGGGTGACTTGTGGGGCTCTCACCAGGTTCTGTTACCCAGAATCCTTTGCAAACCTCTAAATTTGGCTAAACAAACACTTTTTCCTCACATTTCGGTGAAAGAAAGTTCTGGAATCTGAGAGGAGCCACAACTGTCCTTCCACCCAGCGTTCCCCCAAGTCTCCAGATAAAAATGGTACCTCGCTTGTGTGGGTACGCCTAGTTCCCGCGACAGGAAATGCCCCAAAACACAAAATGGACACATCACATTTTTCCACATAAAACATAGGTGTTTTTTGCAAAGGGCCTACCTGTCGATTTTCGACTTTAGCTCAGCTGGTACCTGGGGAAACCACCCAAACCCGTGCATTTTTGAAAACTAGAGACCTAGGGAAATCCAAGATGGGGTGACTTGTGGGGCTCTCACCAGGTTCTGTTACCCAGAATCCTTTGCAAACCTCAAAATTTGGATAAAAAAACACTTTTTCCTCACATTTCGGTGACAGAAAGTTCTGGAATCTGAGAGGAGCCACAAATTTCCTTCCACCCAGCGTTCCCCCAAGTCTCCCGATAAAAATGATACCTCACTTGTGTGGGTAGGCCTCGTGCCCGCGACAGGAAATGCCCCAAAACACAACGTGGACAAATCAAATTTTTCCACATAAAACAGAGGTGTTTTTTGCAAAGTGTCTACCTATGGATTATGGCCTCTAGCTCTGCCGGCACCTAGGGAAACCTACCAAACCTGTGCATTTTGGAAAACTAGAGACCTGGGGAATCCAAGATGGGATGACGTGTGGAGCTCTCACCAGGTTATGTTACCCAGAATCCTTTGTAAACCTCAAAATATGTCTAAAAAAACACTTTTTCCTCACATTTCGGTGACAGAAAGTTCTGGAATCTGAGATGAGCCACAAATTTCCTTCCACTCAGCGTTCCCCCAAGTCTCCTGATACAAATTATACCTCACTTGTGTGGGAAGGCCTCATGCCCGTGACAGGAAATGCCCCAAAACACAACGTATACGCATCATATTTTTCCACAGAAAACAGAGGTGTTTTTTGCAAAGTGCCAACTTGTGGATTCTGGCCTTTTGCTCAGCCGGTACCTAGGGAAACCTGCCAAACCTGTGCATTTGTGAAAACTAGAGACCTAGGAGAATCCAAGATGGGGTGACTTGTGGGGCTCTCACCAGGTTCTGTTACCCAGAATACTTTGCAAACCTCAAAATATGGCTAAAAAAACACTTTTTCCTCACATTTCGGTGAACGAAAGTTCTGGAATCTGAGAGGAGCCAAAAATCTGCTTCTACCCAGCGTTCCCCCAAGTCTCCTGATAAAAATGATACCTGACTTGAGTGGGTAGGCCTAGTGCCCGCAACAGAAATGCCCCAAAATATAATGTGGACACATCACATTTTTCCACATAAAACAGAGGTGTTTTTTGCAAAGTGGCTACCTATGGATTATGGCCTCTAGCTCAGCCGGCACCTAGGGAAACCTACCAAACCTGTGCATTTTTGAAAACTAGAGATCTAGGGAATCCAAGATGGGATGACTTGTGGAGCTCTCACCAGGTTCTGTTACCCAGAATCCTTTGCAAACCTCAAAATATGGCTAAAAAAACACTTTTTCCTCACATTTCGGTGACAGAAAGTTCTGGAATCTGAGAGAAGCCACAAATTTCCTTCCACCCAGCGTTCCCCCAAGTCTCCCGATAAAAATGATACCTCACTTGTGTGGGTAGGCCTCGTGCCCGCGACAGGAAATGCCCCAAAACACAACGTGGACAAATCACATTTTTCCACATAAAACAGAGGTGTTTTTTGCAAAGTGCCTACCTATGGATTATGGCCTCTAGCTCTGCCGGCACCTAGGGAAACCTACCAAACCTGTGCATTTTTGAAAACTAGAGACCTATGGTAATCCAAGATGGGGTGACTTGTGGGGCTCTCACCAGGTTCTGTTACCCAGAATCCTTTGCAAACCTCTAAATTTGGCTAAACAAACACTTTTTCCTCACATTTCGGTGAAAGAAAGTTCTGGAATCTGAGAGGAGCCACAACTGTCCTTCCACCCAGCGTTCCCCCAAGTCTCCTGATACAAATTATACCTCACTTGTGTGGGAAGGCCTCATGCCCGTTACAGGAAATGCCCCAAAACACAACGTATACGCATCATATTTTTCCACAGAAAACAGAGGTGTTTTTTGCAAAGTGCCAACTTGTGGATTCTGGCCTTTTGCTCAGCCGGTACCTAGGGAAACCTGCCAAACCTGTGCATTTGTGAAAACTAGAGACCTAGGAGAATCCAAGATGGGGTGACTTGTGGGGCTCTCACCAGGTTCTGTTACCCAGAATACTTTGCAAACCTCAAAATATGGCTAAAAAAACACTTTTTCCTCACATTTCGGTGAACGAAAGTTCTGGAATCTGAGAGGAGCCAAAAATCTGCTTCCTCCCAGCGTTCCCCCAAGTCTCCTGATAAAAATGCTAAAGTCCAAAATCGACAGGTAGGCCCTTTGCAAAAAACACCTATGTTTTATGTGGAAAAATGTGATGTGTCCACGTTGTGTTTTGGGGCATTTCCTGTTGCGGGAACTAGGCCTACCCACACAATCGAGGTACCATTTTTATCTGGAGACTTGGGGGAACGCTGGGTGGAAGGACAGTTGTGGCTCCTCTCAGATTCCAGAACTTTCTTTCACCGAAATGTGAGGAAAAAGTGTTTGTTTAGCCAAATTTAGAGGTTTGCAAAGTATTCTGGGTAACAGAACCTGGTGAGAGCTCCACAAGTCATCCCATCTTGGATTCCCCTAGATCTCTAGTTTTCACAAATGCACAGGTTTGGCAGGTTTCCCTAGGTACCGGCTGAGCAAAAGGCCAGAATCCACAGGTTGGCACTTTGCAAAAAACACCTCTGTTTTGTGTGGAAAAATATGATGCGTTCACGTTGTGTTTTGGGGCATTTCCTGTCACGGGCATGAGGCCTTCCCACACAAGTGAGGTATAATTAGTATCAGGAGACTTGGGGGAACGCTGAGTGGAAGGAAATTTGTGGCTCATCTCAGATTCCAGAACTTTCTGTCACCGAAATGTGAGGAAAAAGTGTTTTTTTAGACATATTTTGAGGTTTGCAAAGGATTCTGGGTAACATAACCTGGTGAGAGCTCCACACGTCATCCCATCTTGGATTCCCCAGGTCTCTAGTTTTCAAAAATGCACAGGTTTGGTAGGTTTCCCTAGGTGCCGGCAGAGCTAGAGGCCATAATCCATAGGTAGACACTTTGCAAAAAACACCTCTGTTTTATGTGGAAAAATGTGATTTGTCCACGTTGTGTTTTGGGGCATTTCCTGTCGCGGGCACGAGGCCTACCCACACAAGTGAGGTATCATTTTTATCGGGAGACTTGGGGGAACGCTGGGTGGAAGGAAATTTGTGGCTCCTCTCAGATTCCAGAACTTTCTGTCACCGAAATGTGAGGAAAAAGTGTTTTTTTATCCAAATTTTGAGGTTTGCAAAGGATTCTGGGTAACAGAACCTGGTGAGAGCCCCACAAGTCACCCCATCTTGGATTTCCCTAGGTCTCTAGTTTTCAAAAATGCACGGGTTTGGTAGGTTTCCCCAGGTACCGGCTGAGCTAAAGTCCAAAATCGACAGGTAGGCCCTTTCCAAAAAACACCTATGTTTTATGTGGAAAAATGTGATGTGTCCACGTTGTGTTTTGGGGCATTTCCTGTCGCGGGAACTAGGCCTACCCACACAAGCGAGGTACCATTTTTATCTGGAGACTTGGGGGAACGCTGGGTGGAAGGACAGTTGTGGCTCCTCTCAGATTCCAGAACTTTCTTTACCCAAAATATAATGTGGACACATCACATTTTTCCACATAAAACAGAGGTGTTTTTTGCAAAGTGGCTACCTATGGATTATGGCCTCTAGCTCAGCCGGCACCTAGGGAAACCTACCAAACCTGTGCATTTTTGAAAACTAGAGATCTAGGGGAATCCAAGATGGGATGACTTGTGGAGCTCTCACCAGGTTCTGTGACCCAGAATCCTTTGCAAACCTCAAAATATGGCTAAAAAAACACTTTTTCCTCACATTTCGGTGACAGAAAGTTCTGGAATCTGAGAGGAGCCACAAATTTCCTTCCACCCAGCGTTCCCCCAAGTCTCCCGATAGAAATGATACCTCACTTGTGTGGGTAGGCCTCGTGCCCGCGACAGGAAATGCCCCAAAACACAACGTGGACAAATCAAATTATTCCACATAAAACAGAGGTGTTTTTTGCAAAGTGCCTACATATGGATTATGGCCTCTAGCTCAGCCGGCACCGAGGGAAACCTACCAAACCTGTGCATTTTTGAAAACTAGAGACCTATGGTAATCCAAGATGGGGTGACTTGTGGGGCTCTCACCAGGTTCTGTTACCCAGAATCCTTTGCAAACCTCTAAATTTGGCTAAACAAACACTTTTTCCTCACATTTCGGTGAAAGAAAGTTCTGGAATCTGAGAGGAGCCACAACTGTCCTTCCACCCAGCGTTCCCCCAAGTCTCCAGATAAAAATGGTACCTCGCTTGTGTGGGTACGCCTAGTTCCCGCAACAGGAAATGCCCCAAAACACAAAATGGACACATCACATTTTTCCACATAAAACATAGGTGTTTTTTGCAAAGGGCCTACCTGTCGATTTTCGACTTTAGCTCAGCTGGTACCTGGGGAAACCACCCAAACCCGTGCATTTTTGAAAACTAGAGACCTAGGGAAATCCAAGATGGGGCGACTTGTGGGGCTCTCACCAGGTTCTGTTACCCAGAATCCTTTGCAAACCTCAAAATTTGGATAAAAAAACACTTTTTCCTCACATTTCGGTGACAGAAAGTTCTGGAATCTGAGAGGAGCCACAAATTTCCTTCCACCCAGCGTTCCCCCAAGTCTCCCGATAAAAATGATACCTCACTTGTGTGGGTAGGCCTCGTGCCCGCGACAGGAAATGCCCCAAAACACAACGTGGACAAATCACATTTTTCCACAGAAAACAGAGGTGTTTTTTGCAAAGTGTCTACCTATGGATTATGGCCTCTAGCTCTGCCGGCACCAAGGGAAACCTACCAAACCTGTGCATTTTTTAAAACTAGAGACCTGGGGAATCCAAGATGGGATGACGTGTGGAGCTCTCACCAGGTTATGTTACCCAGAATCCTTTGCAAACCTCAAAATATGTCTAAAAAAACACTTTTTCCTCACATTTCGGTGACAGAAAGTTCTGGAATCTGAGATGAGCCACAAATTTCCTTCCACTCAGCGTTCCCCCAAGTCTCCTGATACAAATTATACCTCACTTGTGTGGGAAGGCCTCATGCCCGTGACAGGAAATGCCCCAAAACACAACGTGAACGCATCATATTTTTCCACACAAAACAGAGGTGTTTTTTGCAAAGTACCAACCTGTGGATTCTGGCCTTTTGCTCAGCCGGTACCTAGGGAAACCTGCCAAACCTGTGCATTTGTGAAAACTAGAGACCTAGGAGAATCCAAGATGGGGTGACTTGTGGGGCTCTCACCAGGTTCTGTTACCCAGAATCCTTTGCAAACCTCAAAATATGGCTAAAAAAACACTTTTTCCTCACATTTCGGTGAAAGAAAGTTCTGGAATCTGAGAGGAGACAAAAATCTCCTTCCACCCAGCGTTCCCCCAAGTCTCCTGATAAAAATGATACCTGACTTGAGTGGGTAGGCCTAGTGCCCGCAACAGAAAATGCCCCAAAATATAATGTGGACACATCACATTTTTCCACATAAAACAGAGGTGTTTTTTGCAAAGTGCCTACCTATGGATTATGGCCTCTAGCTCAGCCGGCACCTAGGGAAACCTACCAAACCTGTGCATTTTTGAAAACTAGAGATCTAGGGGAATCCAAGATGGGATGACTTGTGGAGCTCTCACCAAGTTCTGTTACCCAGAATCCTTTGCAAACCTCAAAATATGGCTAAAAAAACACTTTTTCCTCACATTTCGGTGACAGAAATTCTGGAATCTGAGAGGAGCCACAAATTTCCTTCCACCCAGCGTTCCCCCAAGTCTCCCGATAAAAATGATACCTCACTTGTGTGGGTAGGCCTCGTGCCCGCGACAGGAAATGCCCCAAAACACAACGTGGACAAATCACATTTTTCCACATAAAACAGAGGTGTTTTTTGCAAAGTGCCTACCTATGGATTATGGCCTCTAGCTCAGCCGGCACCGAGGGAAACCTACCAAACCTGTGCATTTTTGAAAACTAGAGACCTATGGTAATCCAAGATGGGGTGACTTGTGGGGCTCTCACCAGGTTCTGTTACCCAGAATCCTTTGCAAACCTCTAAATTTGGCTAAACAAACACTTTTTCCTCACATTTCGGTGAAAGAAAGTTCTGGAATCTGAGAGGAGCCACAACTGTCCTTCCACCCAGCGTTCCCCCAAGTCTCCAGATAAAAATGGTACCTCGATTGTGTGGGTAGGCCTAGTTCCCGCGACAGGAAATGCCACAAAACACAACGTGGACACATCACATTTTTCCACATAAAACATAGGTGTTTTTTGCAAAGGGCCTACCTGTCGATTTTGGACTTTAGCTCAGCCGGTACCTGGGGAAACCTACCAAACCCGTGCATTTTTGAAAACTAGAGACCTAGGGAAATCCAAGATGGGGTGACTTGTGCGGCTCTCACCAGGTTCTGTTACCCAGAATCCTTTGCAAACCTCAAAATTTGGATAAAAAAACACTTTTTCCTCACATTTCGGTGACAGAAAGTTCTGGAATCTGAGAGGAGCCACAAATTTCCTTCCACCCAGCGTTCCCCCAAGTCTCCCGATAAAAATGATACCTCACTTGTGTGGGTAGGCCTCGTGCCCGCGACAGGAAATGCCCCAAAACACAACGTGGACAAATCAAATTTTTCCACATAAAACAGAGGTGTTTTTTGCAAAGTGTCTACCTATGGATTATGGCCTCTAGCTCTGCCGGCACCTAGGGAAACCTACCAAACCTGTGCATTTTTTAAAACTAGAGACCTATGGTAATCCAAGATGGGGTGACTTGTGGGGCTCTCACCAGGTTCTGTTACCCAGAATCCTTTGCAAACCTCAAAATATGTCTAAAAAAACACTTTTTCCTCACATTTCGGTGACAGAAAGTTCTGGAATCTGAGATGAGCCACAAATTTCCTTCCACTCAACGTTCCCCCAAGTCTCCTTATACAAATTATACCTCACTTGTGTGGGAAGGCCTCATGCCCGTGACAGGAAATGCCCCAAAACACAACGTGAACGCATTATATTTTTCCACAGAAAACAGAGGTGTTTTTTGAAAAGTGCCAACCTGTGGATTCTGGCCTTTAGCTCAGCCGGTACCTAGGGAAACCTACCAAACCTGTGCATTTGTGAAAACTAGAGACCTAGGAGAATCCAAGATGGGGTGACTTGTGGGGCTCTCACCAGGTTCTGTTACCCAGAATCCTTTGCAAACCTCAAAATATGGCTAAAAAAACACTTTTTCCTCACATTTCGGTGAAAGAAAGTTCTGGAATCTGAGAGGAGACAAAAATCTCCTTCCACCCAGCGTTCCCCCAAGTCTCCTGATAAAAATGATACCTGACTTGAGTGGGTAGGCCTAGTGCCCGCAACAGAAAATGCCCCAAAATATAATGTGGACACATCACATTTTTCCACATAAAACAGAGGTGTTTTTTGCAAAGTGCCTAACTATGGATTATGGCCTCTAGCTCAGCCGGCACCTAGGGAAACCTACCAAACCTGTGCATTTTTTAAAACTAGAGATCTAGGGGAATCCAAGATGGGATGACTTGTGGAGCTCTCACCAGGTTCTGTTACCCAGAATCCTTTGCAAACCTCAAAATATGGCTAAAAAAACACTTTTTCCTCACATTTCGGTGACAGAAAGTTCTGGAATCTGAGAGGAGCCACAAATTTCCCTCCACCCAGCGTTCCCCCAAGTCTCCCGATAAAAATGATACCTCACTTGTGTGGGTAGGCCTCGTGCCTGCGACAGGAAATGCCCCAAAACACAACGTGGACAAATCACATTTTTCCACATAAAACAGAGGTGTTTTTTGCAAAATGCCTACCTATGGATTATGGCCTCTAGCTCAGCTGGCACCGAGAGAAACCTACCAAACCTGTGCATTTTTGAAAACTAGAGACCTATGGTAATCCAAGATGGGGTGACTTGTGGGGCTCTCACCAGGTTCTGTTACCCAGAATCCTTTGCAAACCTCTAAATTTGGCTAAACAAACACTTTTTCCTCACATTTCGGTGAAAGAAAGTTCTGGAATCTGAGAGGAGCCACAACTGTCCTTCCACCCAGCGTTCCCACAAGTCTCCAGATAAAAATGGTACCTCGATTGTGTGGGTAGGCATAGTTCCCGCGACAGGAAATGCCCCAAAACACAACGTGGACACATCACATTTTTCCACATAAAACATAGGTGTTTTTTGCAAAGGGCCTACCTGTCGATTTTGGACCTTAGCTCAGACGGTACCTGGGGAAACCTACCAAACCCGTGCATTTTTGAAAACTAGAGACCTAGGGAAATCCAAGATGGGGTGACTTATGGGGCTCTCACCAGGTTCTGTTACCCAGAATCCTTGGCAAACCTCAAAATTTGGATAAAAAAACCCTTTTTCCTCACATTTCAGTTACAGAAAGTTCTGGAATCTGAGAGGAGCCACAAATTTCCTTCCACCCAGCGTTCCCCCAAGTCTCCCGATAAAAATGATACCTCACTTGTGTGGGTAGGCCTCGTGCCTGCGACAGGAAATGCCCCAAAACACAACGTGGACAAATCACATTTTTCCACATAAAACAGAGGTGTTTTTTGCAAAGTGTCTACCTATGGATTATGGCCTCTAGCTCTGCCGACACCTAGGGAAACCTACCAAACCTGTGCATTTTTGAAAACTAGAGACCTATGGTAATCCAAGATGGGGTGACTTGTGGGGCTCTCACCAGGTTCTGTTACCCAGAATCCTGTGCAAACCTCAAAATATGTCTAAAAAAACACTTTTTCCTCACATTTCGGTGACAGAAAGTTCTGGAATCTGAGATGAGCCACAAATTTCCTTCCACTCAGTGTTCCCCCAAGTCTCCTGATACAAATTATACCTCACTTGTGTGGGAAGGACTCATGCCCGTGACAGGAAATGCCCCAAAACACAACGTGAACGCATCATATTTTTCCACAGAAAACAGAGGTGTTTTTTGCAAAGTGCCAACCTGTGGATTCTGGCCTTTTGCTCAGCCGGTACCTAGGGAAACCTGCCAAACCTGTGCATTTGTGAAAACTAGAGACCAAGCAGAATCCAAGATGGGGTGACTTGTGGGGCTCTCACCAGGTTCTGTTACCCAGAATCCTTTGCAAACCTCAAAATATGGCTAAAAAAACACTTTTTCCTCACATTTCGGTGAAAGAAAGTTCTGGAATCTGAGAGGAGCCAAAAATCTCCTTCCACCCAGCGTTCCCCCAAGTCTCCTGATAAAAATGATACCTGACTTGAGTGGGTAGGCCTAGTGCCCGCAACAGAAAATGCCCCAAAATATAATGTGGACACATCACATTTTTCCACATAAAACAGAGGTGTTTTTTGCAAAGTGCCTACCTATGGATTATGGCCTCTAGCTCAGCCGGCACCTAGGGAAACCTACCAAACCTGTGCATTTTTGAAAACTAGACATCTAGGGGAATCCAAGATGGGATGACTTGTGGAGCTCTCACCAGGTTCTGTTACCCAGAATCCTTTGCAAACCTCAAAATATGGCTAAAAAACACTTTTTCCTCACATTTCGGTGACAGAAATTCTGGAATCTGAGAGGAGCCACAAATTTCCTTCCACCCAGCGTTCCCCCAAGTCTCCCGATAAAAATGATACCTCACTTGTGTGGGTAGGCCTCGTGCCCGCGACAGGAAATGCCCCAAAACACAACGTGGACAAATCACATTTTTCCACATAAAACAGAGGTGTTTTTTGCAAAATGCCTACCTATGGATTATGGCCTCTAGCTCAGCCGGCACCGAGGGAAACCTACCAAACCTGTGCATTTTTGAAAACTAGAGACCTATGGTAATCCAAGATGGGGTGACTTGTGAGGCTCTCACCAGGTTCTGTTACCCAGAATCCTTTGCAAACCTCTAAATTTGGCTAAACAAACACTTTTTCCTCACATTTCGGTGAAAGAAAGTTCTGGAATCTGAGAGGAGCCACAACTGTCCTTCCACCCACCGTTCCCCCAAGTCTCCAGATAAAAATGGTACCTCGATTGTGTGGGTAGGCCTAGTTCCCGCGACAGGAAATGCCCCAAAACACAACGTGGACACATCACATTTTTCCACATAAAACATAGGTGTTTTTTGCAAAGGGCCTACCTGTCGATTTTGGACTTTAGCTCAGCCGGTACCTGGGGAAACCTACCAAACCCGTGCATTTTTGAAAACTAGAGACCTAGGGAAATCCAAGATGGGGTGACTTGTGGGGCTCTCACCAGGTTCTGTTACCCAGAATCCATTGCAAACCTCAAAATTTGGCTAAAAAAACACTTTTTCCTTACATTTCGGTGACAGAAAGTTCTGGAATCTGAGAGGAGCAACAAATTTCCTTCCACCCAGCGTTCCCCCAAGTCTCCCGATAAAAATGATACCTCACTTGTGTGGGTAGGCCTCGTGCCCGCGACAGGAAATGCCCCAAAACACAACGTGGACACATCACATTTTTCCACATAAAACAGAGGTGTTTTTTGCAAAGTGCCTACCTATGGATTATGGCCTCTAGCTCAGCCGGCACCGAGGGAAACCTACCAAACCCGTGCATTTTTGAAAACTAGAGACCTAGGAGAATCCAAGATGGGGTGACTTGTGGGGCTCTCACCAGGTTCTGTTACCCAGAATCCTTTGCAAACCTCTAAATTTGGCTAAACAAACACTTTTTCCTCACATTTCGGTGAAAGAAAGTTCTGGAATCTGAGAGGAGCCACAACTGTCCTTCCACCCAGCGTTCCCCCAAGTCTCCAGATAAAAATGGTACCTCGCTTGTGTGGGTAGGCCTAGTTCCCGCGACAGGAAATGCCCCAAAACACAACGTGGACACATCACATTTTTCCACATAAAACATAGGTGTTTTTTGCAAAGGGCCTACCTGTCGATTTTGGACTTTAGCTCAGCCGGTACCTGGGGAAACCTACCAAACCCGTGCATTTTTGAAAACTAGAGACCTAGGGAAATCCAAGATGGGGCGACTTGTGGGGCTCTCACCAGGTTCTGTTACCCAGGCTCCATTGCAAACCTCAAAATGTGGCTAAAAAAACACTTTTTCCTCACATTTCGGTGACAGAAAGTTCTGGAATCTGAGAGGAGCCACAAATTTCCTTCCACCCAGCGTTCCCCCAAGTCTCCCGATAAAAATGATACCTCACTTGTGTGGGTAGGCCTCGTGCCCGCGACAGGAAATGCCCCAAAACACAACGTGGACAAATCACATTTTTCCACATAAAACAGAGGTGTTTTTTGCAAAGTGCCTACCTATGGATTATGGCCTCTAGCTCAGCCGGCACCGAGGGAAACCTACCAAACCTGTGCATTTTTGAAAACTAGAGACCTATGGTAATCCAAGATGGGGTGACTTGTGGGGCTCTCACCAGGTTCTGTTACCCAGAATCCTTTGCAAACCTCTAAATTTGGCTAAACAAACACTTTTTCCTCACATTTCGGTGAAAGAAAGTTCTGGAATCTGAGAGGAGCCACAACTGTCCTTCCACCCAGCGTTCCCCCAAGTCTCCAGATAAAAATGGTACCTCGCTTGTGTGGGTAGGCCTAGTTCCCGCGACAGGAAATGCCCCAAAACACAACGTGGACACATCACATTTTTCCACATAAAACATAGGTGTTTTTTGCAAAGGGCCTACCTGTCGATTTTGGACTTTAGCTCAGCCGGTACCTGGGGAAACCTACCAAACCCGTGCATTTTTTAAAACTAGAGACCTAGGGAAATCCAAGATGGGGTGACTTGTGGGGCTCTCACCAGGTTCTGTTACCCAGAATCCATTGCAAACCTCAAAATTTGGCTAAAAAAACACTTTTTCCTCACATTTCGGTGACAGAAAGTTCTGGAATCTGAGAGGAGCCACAAATTTCCTTCCACCCAGCGTTCCCCCAAGTCTCCCGATAAAAATGATACCTCACTTGTGTGGGTAGGCCTCGTGCCCGCGACAGGAAATGCCCCAAAACACAACGTGGACAAATCACATTTTTCCACATAAAACAGAGGTGTTTTTTGCAAAGTGCCTACCTATGGATTATGGCCTCTAGCTCAGCCGGCACCGAGGGAAACCTACCAAACCTGTGCATTTTTGAAAACTAGAGACCTAGGAGAATCCAAGATGGGGTGACTTGTGGGGCTCTCACCAGGTTCTGTTACCCAGAATCCTTTGCAAACCTCTAAATTTGGCTAAACAAACACTTTTTCCTCACATTTCGGTGAAAGAAAGTTCTGGAATCTGAGAGGAGCCACAACTGTCCTTCCACCCAGCGTTCCCCCAAGTCTCCAGATAAAAATGGTACCTCGCTTGTGTGGGTAGGCCTAGTTCCCGCGACAGGAAATGCCCCAAAACACAACATGGACACATCACATTTTTCCACATAAAACATAGGTGTTTTTTGCAAAGGGCCTACCTGTCGATTTTGGACTTTAGCTCAGCCGGTACCTGGGGAAACCTACCAAACCCGTGCATTTTTGAAAACTAGAGACCTAGGGAAAACCAAGATGGGGCGACTTGTGGGGCTCTCACCAGGTTCTGTTACCCAGGCTCCATTGCAAACCTCAAAATTTGGCTAAAAAAACACTTTTTCCTCACATTTCGGTGACAGAAAGTTCTGGAATCTGAGAGGAGCCATAAATTTCCTTCCACCCAGCGTTCCCCCAAGTCTCCCGATAAAAATGATACCTCACTTGTGTGGGTAGGCCTCGTGCCCGCGACAGGAAATGCCCCAAAACACAACGTGGACAAATCACATTTTTCCACATAAAACAGAGGTGTTTTTTCAAAGTGCCTACCTATGGATTATGGCCTCTAGCTCAGCCGACACCGAGGGAAACCTACCAAACCTGTGCATTTTTGAAAACTAGAGACCTATGGTAATCCAAGATGGGGTGACTTGTGGGGCTCTCACCAGGTTCTGTTACCCAGAATCCTTTGCAAACCTCTAAATTTGGCTAAACAAACACTTTTTCCTCACATTTCGGTGAAAGAAAGTTCTGGAATCTGAGAGGAGCCACAACTGTCCTTCCACCCAGCGTTCCCCCAAGTCTCCAGATAAAAATGGTACCTCGCTTGTGTGGGTAGGCCTAGTTCCCGCGACAGGAAATGCCCCAAAACACAACGTGGACACATCACATTTTTCCACATAAAACATAGGTGTTTTTTGCAAAGGGCCTACCTGTCGATTTTGGACTTTAGCTCAGCCGGTACCTGGGGAAACCTACCAAACCCGTGCATTTTTTAAAACTAGAGACCTAGGGAAATCCAAGATGGGGTGACTTGTGGGGCTCTCACCAGGTTCTGTTACCCAGAATCCATTGTAAACCTCAAAATTTGGCTAAAAAAACACTTTTTCCTCACATTTCGGTGACAGAAAGTTCTGGAATCTGAGAGGAGCCACAAATTTCCTTTCACCCAGCATTCCCCCAGGTCTCCAGATAAAAATTATACCTCACTTGTGTGGGTAGGCCTCATGCCCGTGACAGGAAATGCCCCAAAACACAACGTGAACACATCATATTTTTCCACAGAAAACAGAGGTGTTTTTTGCAAAGTGACTACTTGTGGATTCTGGCCTCTAGCTCAGCCGGTACCTAGGGAAACCTACCAAACCTGTTCATTTTTCAAAACTAGAGACCTAGGGGAATCCAAGATGGGGTGACTTGTGGGGCTCTCACCAGGTTCTGTTACCCAGAATCCTTTGCAAACCTCTAAATTTGGCTAAACAAACACTTTTTCCTCATATTTCGGTGAAAGAAAGTTCTGGAATCTGAGAGGAGCCAAAAATGTCCTTCCACCCAGCGTTCTCCCAAGTCTCCTGATAAAAATTATACCTCACTTGTGTGGGTAGGCCTCGTGCCCGTGACAGGAAATGCCCCAAAACACAACGTGAGCACATCATATTTTTCCAATGAAAACAGAGGTGTTTTTTGTAAAGTGTCAACTTGTGGATTTTGGCCTCTAGCTCAGTCGGCACCTAGGGAAACCTAACAAACCTGTACATTTGTGAAAACTAGAGACCTAGGGGAATCCAAGATGGGGTGACTTGTGGGGCTCTCACCAGGTTGTGTTACCCAGAATCCTTTGCAAACCTCAAAATTTGGCTAAAAAAACACTTTTTCCTCACATTTCGGTGACAGAAAGTTCTGGAATCTGAGAGGAGCCACAAATTTCCTTCCACCCAGTGTTCCCACAAGTCTCCAGATAAAAATGATACCTCACTTGTGTGGGTAGTTCTAGTGCCCGTGACAGGAAATGTCCCAAAACACAGCGTGGCCACATCACATTTTTCCACAGAAAACAGAGGTGTTTGTTGCAAAGTGCCTACCTGTGGATTATGGCCTCTAGCTCAGCTGGCACCTAGTGAAACCTACCAAACCTGTGCATTGTTGAAAACTAGAGACCTATGGGAATCTAATATGGGGTGACTTGTGGGGCTCTCACCAGGTTATGTTACCCAGAATCCTTTGCAAACCTCTAAATTTGGCTAGAAAAACACTTTTTCCTCACATTTCGGTGACAGAAAGTTCTGGAATCTGAGAGGAGCCACAAATGTCCTTCCACCCAGCATTCCCCCAAGTCTTCAGATAAAAATGATACCTCACTTGTGTGGGTAGGCCTCGTGCCCGTGACAGGAAATGCCCCAAAACACAACGTGAACACATCATATTTTTCCGCAGAAAACAGGTGTTTTTTGCAAAGTGCCTACCTGTGGATTCTGGCCTCTAGCTCAGCCGGTACCTAGGGAAACCTACCAAACCTGTGCATTTTTGAAACCTAGAGACCTAGGGGAATCCAAGATGCGGTGATTTGTGGGGCTCTCACCAGGTTCAGTTGCCCAGAACCCTTTGCAAACCTTTAAATTTGGCTAAACAAACATTTTTTCCTCACATTTTGGTGAAAGAAAGTTCTGGAATCTGAGAGGAGCCAAAAATGTCCTTCCACCCAGCGTTCCCCCAAGTCTCCAGATAAAAATGATACCTCACTTGTGTGGGTAGGCCTAGTGCCCGCAACAGGAAATGCCCCAAAACACAATGTGGACACATCACATTTTTCCACAGAAAACAGAGGTGTTTTTTGCAAAGTGCCTACCTGTCGATTTTGGCCTCTAGGTCAGCCGGTACCTGGGGAAACCTACCAAACCTGTGCATTTTTGAAAACTAGAGACCTAGGGAAATCCAAGATGGGGTGACTTGTGGGGCTCTCACCAGGCTCTGTTACCCAGAATCCTTTGCAAACCTCAAAATTAGGCTAAAAAAACACTTTTCCTCACATTTTGGTGACAGAAAGTTCTGGAATCTGAGAGGAGCCACAAATGTCCTTCCACCCAGTTTTCCCCCAAGACTCCAGATAAAAATGATACCTCAGTTGTGTGGGTAGGCCTACTGCCCGCAACAGGAAATGCCCCAAAACACAACGTGGACACATCAAATTTTTCCACGTTAAACAGAGGTGTTTTTTGCAAAGTGTCTACCTGCCGATTTTGGCCTCTTGCTCAGCCGGTACCTGGGGAAACCTACCAAACCTGTGCATTTTTGAAAACTAGAGACCTAGGGAAATCCAAGATGGGGTGACTTGTGGGGTTCTCACCAGGTTCTGTTACTCAGAATCCTTTGGAAACCTCATAATTTGGCTAAAAAAACACTTTTTCCTCACATTTCGGTGACAGAAAGTTCTGGAATCTGAGAGGAGCCACAAATTTCCTTTCACCCAGCATTCCCCCAGGTCTCCAGATAAACATTATAACTCACTTGTGTGGGTAGGCCTCATGCCCGTGACAGGAAATGCCCCAAAACACAACGTGAACACATCATATTTTTCCACAGAAAACAGAGGTGTTTTTTGCAAACTGCCTACCTGTGGATTCTGGCCTCTAGCTCAGCCGATACCAAGGGAAACTTACCAAACCTGTGCAAATTTTGAAAATTAGAGACCTAGGGGAATCCAAGATGCGGTGACTTGTGGGGCTCTCACCAGGTTCTGTTACCCAGAATCCTTTGCAAACCTCTAAATTTGGCTAAACAAACACTTTTTCCTCATATTTCGGTGAAAGAAAGTTCTGGAATCCGAGAGGAGCCAAAAATGTCCTTCCACCCAGCGTTCTCCCAAGTCTCCCGATAAAAATTATACCTCACTTGTGTGGGTAGGCCTCGTGCCCGTGACAGGAAATGCCCCAAAACACAACGTGAGCACATCATATTTTTCCAATGAAAACAGAGGTGTTTTTTGTAAAGTGCCAACTTGTGGATTTTGGCCTCTAGCTCAGTCGGCACCTAGGGAAACCTAACAAACCTGTACATTTGTGAAAACTAGAGACCTATGGGAATCCAAGATGGGGTGACTTGTGGGGCTCTCACCAGGTTCTGTTACCCAGAATCCTTTGCAAACCTCAAAATTTGGCTAAAAAAACACTTTTTCCTCACATTTTGGTGACAGAAAGTTCTGGAATCTGAGAGGAGCGACAAATTTCCTTCCACACAGCGTTCCCCCAGTCTGCGGATAAAAATGATACCTCACTTGTGTGGGTGGGCCAGGTACCTGCACCCGAAAAAGTCCAAAAACGTGTATCGATTGAGAGGATAGCACAGCGAGTTGATAAGCACATATTCTTCTTTTATATATCTTTAGGCTGACACTGCTTTTGGGACCCACACAAATGAGGCGTCATTTTACTTGGAAAACTGAGTGGAATGTTGGGGAGTAGGAAGTTTGTGCTGGAGTGGTGATCCAACAAAGAAAAGTCAGGAAAATATGCTTTTTTAAGCAAAGTTTGAGGTTTGCAGAGGAGTCTGGGTAAGAAAATGTTGGGGGATCCACGCAAGCCACACCTCCCTGGACTCCTTGGAGTGTCCAGTTTTATAAAATGTCTGGGTTTGGTAGGTTTCCCTAGATGAAGGCCGCACCCACGACCAAAAACATTGGTGCCCCCTCCACAAACACAGGAAGTTTTGTAATATATCATTTGGATGTGTCGACGTACGTCTGTGATGTGCCAAACACTAACATTGCGAAAAGAAATGTAATTAGGTTTTGTGAAAAAGACTCCTCACCCACCAACCAAGTTGGTGGCATGCTTCATCATCGGGATCCCACCTGAGACACCTAGCATTTCACAAGTGTGGTGCGACGCCTGAATACAGCAGAGCAGGTTTTTACATTTTTACCACACATACTGGTTGGATTTGGCACGAGGGTTAGTGATGGTTCAGTAGATCAAATTTTATTAACAAGAGATTGAACAAAAGTGAAATGCACTGTTAATAACTGAAAGGCCAAAAAACGGAACCAATGACTCACAACTCGTGAGCTGTAAAGCCGCGTCAAGGCACCAACCGTTTTAAGGTCCATTCACACACCTTTCATACATGACATGCACAAGACCATTCCCGCTGACAGCCATGGGCCCAGCACATTACAACACTCGCATCGACAGACAACGCCACTCAAGGGCCCATCACTTCCATACACCCACCTGCCTGATACAGCAGTCACACTAGCTGATGGGAGTGTGTGGACTGATGTTTGGCTAGCACACCCGCCAAGCGCCACCCCACGCACACCACCAGCCAAGCGCCAGCCCAAGCCCACCGCCAGCCAAGTGCCACCCCACGCACACCGCCTGCCAAGCGCCACCCCAAGCACACCGCCAGCCAAGCACCACCCCATGACACCACCAGCCAAGCGCCACCCCAAGCACATCGCCAGCCAAGTGCCACCCCACGCACACCGCCAGCCAAGCACCACCCCACGCACGCCAGCTAAGCGCCACCCCACACACACAGCCAGCCAAGCGCCACCCCACACACACCGCCATCATTTGTTTTGTTTATAAACAACAAAGAAACCACTAACTAATTATAAAATAAGTACAAAACTACAAACAAAAGCTCTAACTAAATACATGACAGTAATGCCAACTGTGAAACTGAACATATGAAAATATAAAATAGGCAGTTTTTGCTCACGGTATTTCCCAATCATTTTTCTTTGTGTGGTAACATCTAAAACAGCCGGCCACACACAGCCTGGCTTTGAAGAGCAATCGGGGCAGTACATCCGGCACTCCCTCCGGATACCTCTTCGGGCACACACTCTACATTTCTTAGTGGGCAAGTCTTTTTTGGGAGTGGGAGGAATGTGATCTGGAAAGTGGCGATCTTTCAATCTAGCCACATCCTCCACCACTGCTACTCTAGGAACGCTTGCCTGTTCCACCACAATAAGGCTCTCTATCACTGACTCCTGAAATTTAACAAATTTCATCCTTGACTCAGGTGAACAATCCTTGAACACAATAAAAGCATTAAAAGTTGCCAAATGAAATAAATGTAGGGACAACTTTTTATATCACACGTAAAACTTACAAAGAGCAGTGTAAGGTTCCAACCTCTGATCTACTCTATCAACACCACCCATGTGCCTATTGTAGTCCAAAATGCACGCAGGTTTGAGCACTTCGGCAACCTGACCCCAAACAGTCACAGGGGAAGTACTCTCATCATGGATGGTAGATAGCATGTACACATCCCTCCTGTCTGAAAATTTCAGAGCTAGCAGCTCATTATTCTGCAAGGCACTGCACTGTCCCCTATCAAGTTTTTTTACAGACAAGCTCCCTTGGATAGCCTTTCCCTGTTAGAACGGATTGTGCCACAACCAACAGTGTCCACTCTAAACAACCCCTTGAACAACTGCACTCCAGTGTAGAAATTATCTACGTACAAATGGTGACCTTTGTTAAACAGTCGTCTACCAAGTTCCCACACAATGTTTTTGCTAACTCCAAAAGTGGGCTGACAACCAGGAGGGTCAATACTGGAATCCCCACCAGTGTAGACCCGAAAATTATACACGTATCATGTACTATTTTTTGATAGCATATACAATTTAATTCCATACTGTGCCCTCTTACTAGGAATGTACTGCTTAAAAACTAAATGCCCCTTGAAAAGGACCAAAGACTTGTCCACACTTCTCTCTTTGCCTGGAACATAGACCTCTGAAAACCGATCTATAAAATGATCAAGGACAGGCCTAATCTTAAAAAGACAGTCACAGTCAGGGTGATCTTGTGGCAAGGCTAAAGCATTTTCTACAAAATGCAGCATACGAAGAAGAAGCAAATAGCGATTACGGGTCATAGTTGCAGGAAATATAGCTATTGCCATCAAGGGACTAGTAGACCAATAAGATGCCAGTGATGGCTTCCTTATCAACCCCATCAAAAAAGTCAAACCTGAAAACATTTTCATCTCTTCCAGATATGTGGGATCCCACTGAGTAGCTCTAGACTGAGGCCTAAGTCTGGCAGCGTTGTCCCTCAAAAATTGCTCTGCATACAAATTAGTCTGCTCCACAATCTCTTCCAAAAATACATCGTCCATAAACAAGTGAAAGAAATTGACAGGCAAAAATGTTTCCGTATTGACTCTACACCCTGGGAAACCAGTAAATGCAGGTAACTGTGGCTTCTCCATGTTTGGGGCAATCCAGGTGTCAGGTCTTCTAATGGGAAACCCTTCAGCCCCAGGCTGCTGCACTCTTGACACATCAGTGTCCTCCTCTAAAACAGGCCCTTCATCTGCACTGAGTGGCTTCCTCATCAGAAGAATCCTCTCGGACAGAAAACTCACTGCCAGAATCTCTCACTTCCTCCTCTGCCTCAGTTGCAGAGTCAGTCTCATAATCATGGTCTGAAGACGACTCAAAAAGCATGCCAACAACCTGCTGAGTGGTCACTCTGCGGCTAGCCAAGATCCTTTCTAACAACAAAATATTGCCAACAACAACTAGCACTAAAATAAGTAATAAACAAAGTGTAGCTTTGTCACAAAGAGTTATGTACTAAATAACTATACCACTCACTTGCCTGAAAAAGCTACTCACCAGCAACTATTCTTCACAGAAACAGCAATCACCAATGATATCCCACTAAAAAGAAAAAAGAAAAAAGAAAATTAGACATATGACAACACAAATATCATTGTGCTCAAATCTAAGGACAATTTCACACACAATCCTGCATTTAGTACACCACCTACAAACGTGTCATTTATGCATGTCAACAAAACTCCTTAGGGGTAAACTGCTTTTACTTACCTAAAACATGCATCTATGCAAACCGCAGGACAACTACTGCCAAAACCGCAAGGATCCACAGCAAAGGAAGCAAAAGCTTTGAACTAGAACAAAAAGAAGAAATAAACTTTTATAATCACAAATACAAATACTTTGCCAGTTGACAAACACCCTGCACCAAGAACTTAGAAATTGTCCCTGGTGCCTAAGTGGCTTCTGCCCCCCTTGGGGGCAGATGGGCCTAAAAAAAATAAGCTGATCTGCCCCCAAGGGGGGCAGAAATCACCAACCAACAGCTCTGTACCCTGTTGGGGGGGGTGACCCTTGCCAAAGGGGGCAAAAGGGGGTGCCCCAGCACAAAAAAACAAAGGGGAACAACTTAAAAAATTCCCTCACATCCTGGTGGCTTCTGCCCACTTGGGGGCAGATAGGCCTAAAACATAGCCCGATCTGCCCCCAAGGGGAGCAGAAATGGCCATCAGTAATATGCACCCCCTTTGGGGAGTGACGCTTGCCAAAGGGGCCACCCCCCACACACAAAACACACACACAAGATCCCGGGCATAAAAGAAATTGGCCGATCTGCCCCCAAGGGGGGCAGGAATGGCCACTACTAATTTTCCCTCCTTTGGGGGGGTAACCCTTGCCCAAGGGGTGCCCCCAAACACACAAAACACACACCACACAATCCCTGGCGCCTAGTGGGTTTCGACCCCCGGGCGAGATCGGCCAAAAACATGGCCGATCTAGCCCCCGGGGGGGGGGGCGAAACATATATAAAATTATTGCCCCTGTGGCAGTGACCCTTGCCTAAGGGGTCACTTCCCAAAAACATAAGGAAATTATAATCCCTGGTGGTCTAGTGGGTTTCGCCCTCCCCCCCACCCCCCCGGGGGCAGATCGGCCGAAAAAATGGCTGATATTCCCCCAGGGAGGGCCACAACAGGATTTGAAACTGCCCCCCAGGGGAGCGACCCTTGCCCAAGGGGTCGCTCCCCGAAATAAAACAAAAAGAAAATCCCTGGTGCCTAGTGGGGATTCTTGCTCCACGATCGCAGGTCCCGTCCGTGATCGTTGAGCAGGAATCCACTGAAAACAGGCATATGAGAAAGGAAAAACTCTTTCCTTTCCCCCTGTGTCTGTTTTCCACCCCCAACAGCCACCCAGGAGAAGGACTCACCTCACATGCGTCCTCTCTCCACTCGCGCTGGAAGTAAATGGCTTCCAGCGCATCCTCGGCAGCTTCTGAGGACGTTGGCACATTGTGAGCGCGCTGACGTCATCAGATTGCCGAGGGGGGGGGGGGGGGTGGAAGGGGATGCAATTCCCCTTCTATCCTCGACTGGGGGGTGTGGGAGGCCCACGGGTGGAGCGCTAGCGCTCCCCCCGTAGGCCGGGTGCAGGACGAGCTGGTCTTGTCCAGGGCACACGGCAACTGTGTGCCTGGAAGAGACTAGCTCATCCACAACATGGGAAGGGTTAAAATCATAACTGAAACATATACTGCCTCTGTTTGGCATTTATATATGAGACTAAGGTAACTTAGAGAAACAAATTTGACCTGAGTGACCACGGCTTCCCTGAGAAACCAAGGCCCATATTTATACTTTTTTTAGCGCCGCATTTGTGTCATTTTTTTACGCAAAACGGCACAAACTTGCAAAATACAATTGTATTTTGTAAGTTTGCGCCGTTTTTGCATCAAAAAGTGGTGCAAATGCGGAGCTAAAAAAGTATAAATATGGGCCCAAGTATGTCATGCGCTCGGCTGCCCACTCATCCCTATCATTGGGTAGAGACAAGGCACTGCTAGTTAGCCGGAGCAAAAACCCAGATTGGAGCGACAGGTGTCACCCGCAGTGGGATAGACTTAGTCTCCCACACCACAGGCGAGTCTGCCACTCAAAATCCAGTAGTCTCATTAGAATAATGAGAGCCTATGCGACACTTATATGAGAAAGTGCCTAGTTATGTGTAGCCCAAGGAGAACACAAAGTACCAGCTTACTGCACTCCTGTGCGTTGGAGGTGTAATGCATGGTGCCTGCAGTATTTTCAATGCTTTGTGACATCGAGAAGCGGGGAGTACCAAGGTAGAGGATATTTCAGAAGTCTTCCGCCACTAGGAAGGTGAGGGTGCATATAGATTCTGTGGGCATTATAGCTATGTAAAAGTGCATCACAACATTCACATTGTCAAGAATATCCATCTTGGGGCTTCATTTATATGTTAGATCAGGGATAGGTTGAACTCTCCATGACCACTGCAAAATTTCACACTTCCCTGGGTGTTGCTGGTGGCACCTCTAGATCTTTGGGCCAGATTGCTATGTTTGGAGGGTGCTCATTGTCCATAATCTTGTTCTCGGGTTAGGAGGGTTTACTCTTGAGGTGGTAAACCATCATCCGTTCATCAGTCCCACACGGGCACTTGTCAACTCGTCAGGTATAAATGAGACTAAGGCGGTCATTAAGTCCCGCCGTCAGAATACCGCTGCGCGGTCAAAAGACCGCCGCAGTAATTCTGAGTTTCCCGCTGGGCTGGCGGGCGACCGCCAGAAGGCCGCCCGCCAGCCCAGCGGGAAACCCCCTTCCATGAGGATGCCGGCTCCGAATGGAGCCGGCGGAGTGGAAGGGGTGCGACGGGTGCAGTTGCACCCGTCGCGATTTTCAGTGTCTGCTTGGCAGACACTGAAAATCTTGGTGGGGCCCTGTTAGGGGGCCCCTGCACTGCCCATTCCATTGGCATGGGCACTGCTGGGCCCCCAGGGGCCCCACGACACCCGTTACCACCAGCCAGGTTCTGGCGGTCAAAACCGCCAGAACCAGGCTGGCGGTAAGGGGGTCGGAATCCCCATGGCGGCGCTGCCTGCAGCGCCGCCATGGAGGATTCCCTAGGGCGGCGGGAAACCGGCGGGACACCGCCGGTTTCCCGTTTCTGAATGCCCAAGGATGCACCGCCAGCCTGTTGGCGGTGCATGCGCGGTCCCCGGCCCTGGCGGTAGTCTACCGCCAGGGTCGGAATGACCCCCTAAGTCATTTAGGTCCTCCAATTTTAAGACAATCAGGGTATCCTTTGCATAGTTGTAGCATGTTAGGTTGAATTATCTGATTCGGGCTGGTAAAAGGGTGAGGCAGAGGTGGAGCTGGAGTGGAGAAATGATTGAGCTGTCTGGAATCCGAGCGTGTAAGGAGAAGGGCGGTGAAGTGAGACTGATGCTATACTGATGCTATACTTTGTCTATCTATGAGTTAACAGGGGATACAGTTTAGATTGTTTATGTGTCTTTGTATATGATTAATTAAAATTGTTACAAATTATTGTGATACAACATAACAACTCCGTTCTTCTTTTGAAATGCATACTACACAACATACAAAAATCTGCACACTTTAAAATACAACATACATAAAATTATCGTCGATTATTAAGATAATACTTCGCTGTCTTGTAATGATTCACTAGCATCAGAAGGTATGCTTAGTGACGCCACACTTTGGATGTGTACAAGCTAATCCAGTGATATTGGTGGACGGACATCAAGCGCTACTTGAAATAAATGCACTGTAATATGTGTCTAGAAAGTCATATTGTTACGCTTCTGGTTCGATTGCTTTCAGCTTTTAATACATTTCTTGAATCGAGTCAATGTCTCCATATCATCAAAACTGAAGTAAAGTGATAATGGCTCATTACAAGTAGGTATCCCTTTCTGTTAAAAAATGGGTTTCAGCACGGTGAAACCCAAATTCCGGACAGTGGCATAGTAGATGCGCGATGGATTCGCTTTTGTAGTTACAAAATCTATATGTCGGAGGGATTCTAGGCGAATTGCTCCAATTTAAACAATACTCATTATTAGGGAGTGTCTGGAATCTAGCAACAAGATGGTTCTCTCTATGCGCGACTCAATTATTCTTCCGGATAGTTTTGGCTTTGTGTAGAATCACACAAAGGAAGTATGGATTTAAACTGTTGGTGCGTTGCCAAAGATTCTAAGTCAGTTTTCCTTGACAATGCCACCACTTGTCTCGTCAGGATTTACTTGAGAGCCGAAAAAGGACTATTACTTGGTAGGGCATTTAAGTCTACGTATAATGCACTAATGGCCACGTCTAGATATTTGGCCCAGTCGTCATCTACTCCATTAAAGATCTCTTGTAATACGAAGGGCTCAAATACAATTTAGATTATTCCCAGGCCATGTGCCACGTTTTTCTAGCCTGAGTACTAAAGTCTGATGATTGACAATGTCGAATGTGGCCCATACGTTGGGCTTTAGTTGTTCATGCAGTGCAATACTGCCCACAGTCTGTCTACATCCTCCCTGGTGGATATCAAAGCAGATCCCATGCCTCTGCCCGCGAAGAACCCAGACCGCTGCCCCAAGAATAGAGCGTTCTCCTCATCGAAGTTGGAGATCTGAGGACCTTGAGTTAAGGCAAGACTCTTCATGCTGAGTGGTATGCTATGGAGGACTAGCGTTTGGAGGGGTAAGATCTAATTTCTAGCGAGTTGTTGAGTAGGTACCTTAACTGCAGACCCACCTCAACTGCCTAGGAGAATGTGTTTCATGCTTCTTGCAGAGGAAGGGTCTGATTGAGATCTGGGAGCCTGCTTGCTTTGCCCACTTTGCAGAATTCAGTGTCAGATACAGGTTTGAAGGAGGTTGGCGGTGTTTGTTTCCGTCATTTGTTCTGTTACAAAGGTTCTTTGCAGCTTGATTCTGATTGTGTTTTCTTGATATGGGAGATCACTTAGACCACCTGCACAGTACAGTGGTCTTTCCTATTTGGTATGGTACCTGAACGGAGAACCAAAATATTGTTTTATCAAAATATTGTGGTTAAAATATCGTAGTCCATTATATCAAAGGTAAATATAAAATTATTTTATTTTTTCAACAATATTGATGTTAAAAATATAGCAATTTTAAATAACATAATATATAATATAATTTTTCGGTGCGTTACATTTAGATATTTCTTATAATGTTATTTGTATATGTGGGATAAACTATTGTTACTAAATAATTTACTTTTTTTTTTCGTGTTATAAGTTTTCTTGAGGGATTAAGTGGCGAATATTTTAGTTTAAAGATATATTACTTAACATTTGATTTGTATTTATAACATCACGCTACATTGAGGCATTGTGCTGTCACAAGATAACTGTGGCCTGAGGAGAAGCTACAACGTATGAACACTCAATGTGAGGTGAGCAACTCTATGGTTGGCTCATGCTCAAGTGTGTTCAGCCACTATTTTAAGGTTGTCTCGTGCAGAGGTGGTGCTAATCTAAATCATCAGTGTGTGGTCCCACAGGATACCGAGGTGCCCATATCTACAAATGCCACCCTAAAATACCTTTGTGGTGACACCATAACTGACTGACCTTTCTTAAATTCTATAAGTGGAAGGTCTTCCCAGCATTCTCCTTGAAATGGCTGTCCATTCGTCGTCTGGGTGGTGGATGTGCACGAGCTGACTGGTGAATGAAAATCACTATCAAGACACAAGTCACCGTGATGAAGAAATGAAGATTTATAGTGAGCACAGTCCAGAGGTGCTTCTCCTGATGTCAGTCCGCTCCCCAACTGATAAACTGGAATGCTCTCAGCCTTAGAACAGAACATAGAAGATGGAACCTCGCAGGGTTCCATTATAAACATCAACAACAGACTACACCAGTTCCCGAAACAGCATCACTTTTCTGTGGTGTACAAAATGCCAACAACTCTGTCCTCACTCTATAAAAGTAGTCCTTTTCAAAACTCGCCAAAAAATAAATATTTGCAGAACCGGCAGTCCCACTCACTGCTTTCAGAACTGGGCAATGATGACATTGTCATCCCTACCACCACAGCACCATGTTGGTTCGCTGTGAAGTAAGAAGCGTCAGTGGAGGAAAATGAGAATGATGATGCAGAGGAGGATCAGCTGCAAGAGAGTACAATGATCGAATGGCAGGTACTGTAGTGATAGATCTTGCCACTGTAAAGAAAATTATTATCAGAATTACACACACTTTAAACCTTTAGTTACCAATACTAGGCAAGCTCTCAAAAGCAAGTCATCACCTCAGAATAGATACAGTTCAACACAGTTGGAGAATGCCAATTGGAAATCTTACTAGAGTCTTCAGGCCAAATTCACAAAGCTAAGTGTGCTTTTGTAGATCTACTCATGTGTAGATGTACTCCATCACCTAGGAGTGACTATCCACATTTTTGTTTTTGTTGCTGTTCACAATTTTCAAGTGTAGGCTTACACCTAGGTGTAGACATGAGTCTCCAGCCACTCAAATAACAGGGTAGGGATTCCTGCAACTGTATGTATGAATGTAAAGTTGATATTGGCAATTTAATAACATTTACCTTTGGACGTAATGGCAGAGATCTCTGTACAGAAAAGATTCACTTATAGGGGAAAAACTGAGGCCCATATTTATATGTTTTTAGCGCCGCATTTGCGTCACTTTTTGACCAAAAGCGGTGCAAACTTACAAAATACAATTGTACTCTGTAAGTTTGCTCCGCTTTTGCGTCAAAAAGTGACGCAAATGCATCGCTAAAAAAGTATAAATATGGGCCTGAAAGTCATAACAGCCCTATAAAAGATTCAGGTAGAGCTATGGACTGAGGACAGGAGACTCATTTAGAATACATTAGAAGACGAAAATCCAAGCAACTGAAAAATCATCTAGAGTGAGCAACAGCTTGAAAAAGGAACATTGCAGAACACCACTCAGAAAATCACGCCTTTTTAAACATGGGAAAACGTGGAAGAGGAGGGAAGCAACCCAGAAGGAATATGTGTCATAAGACAAAGCAAATCTGGACTGGAATGGACTGGAATAAAGGACCAAGACAAGTTTGATCCTCTAAGGCAAGAAGGCAGTGCACCTGCCCATCAAGAAGATGTAGCTGGACCCTTCCCACAGCACACATCAAAGAAGAAAATACACAGCCAGCCTGCTTGGCAGCCTCTGCTGTTCAGTGGGGCCATGTGGCAAGGAGGACCCTATCCAAAGCTCTTGAAAGGGCTCAGCAGCAGGGAAACCCGGAGAGTTCACAGGTCATGACCAGGAGACACTCTAGGACGAAGATGAGCAGACAGGGATGCATTAGCCATGGCTCACTTGTACATCACCAACCCCAGACCATTCTTCCCTCTTGCCCCACGTGGCCCCAAGGAGCTTGAAAGCATTGCCAGTGGAAGGTGCAGTCACAGCCATCTCATTACAGAGAGGCCATGTTTGGGGTGGCAGCACTATACTGATCAGCCACTTAAAAGATAAACATAAAGGTAAAACACAAAAATTATCTCTACATAGTTCAAAGGAAGCCAATCATAATTTGCAAACTCACCTGTAGTTTTCGGCAAATGCCTACTAATTAGAACACGCACTCTTATAATTCAACTCTGATGCGTCCGTGGGAGTGCTCAAGAATGGAGGGGTGCAGCCTTCTTTTGTGTGGGTTTCCTGTAAAGCAGGAACGCACAGGCAACCTGAACACAAATAACTTTAAATCTTGGTCATGGAATTAGCCCTTCATTTTAATTTTCTGTGGTACAGGTTTTGCTGTTTTACCATTCAAAATAAATTCTACTCTATGTGCTTTCACCCATTGCTATTTTTTCTGGCTTTGCTACAGTTTTGGTGGGATCATTCCATCATCAGGTTCCTCCAGCAGTGTCAGTGCTCTCTCTGCAGTGCTCCATCAGTGCACAAGGACCCTGAGCTGTGTAACCATCAGTCGTCAGAGTGGGCTTGCTAATCCCAATGACATGATAGTGCCCGGTAGTGTCTGCTTACTTCAGCAATGTGTTGTTCCTGTGGTAGTGTGATCTGACTGTCAGCAAAGTCACCATCACCCACTGCTTCTATTCCTGGGGATGATGATTCTAATTTTTTTATTGTTATTGATAAGACGTAAAAGCGCATGAGTGCTACTGTCGTCATGGCACTAATGGAAACCATACCAAATAGCCCAGAGTCAAATTCGGGACTTATTTATTTAACTTTCATGATGAGTAAGTAAAGAGCCAGGTTTTAAGACGTTCTCTGCAACTCAAAAAGTTGGACTGGCTTCTAAGTTGTTCAGGTAAATTGTTCCACAGCTGGGCTGAAATGTGGATGAAGCTCTTTCCCCCCAGTTAGACCTCTTAATTTTACCTACATTGACAGTCCTAGAATTGGTCAACCACAATGACCTACAGGGGTTGTACCAACTGAGATTTCTTTTAAAGTGGTCGGGTGCAATTCTATATAACGCTTTGTGAGCGAGGCAGGGAGCCTTAAATCTGACTCTGTTATTCACCGGCAGCCAGTGAAGCTCTTTTATTGTCACTGACTGAAATTTAGGAATTATTTTTAGCAGTCTGGCTGCTGCATTTTGAAGGGACTGGACTTTTTTTTAAAGAGCACTGATGAAGAGCAACATCTAGGGCACTGCAATAGTCCAATCTTGATAGTACAAATGCTGTTATACTGTTTTCAGTAGTTCTGAAGGTATGCACAAAAATATCTTCTACATTTTACACAGCAGACAGAAACAGGTGGAAGTGAGATTGTTTATCTGGGTGTTGAAGGACAGAGTGGAATCAAAAGTATCCCCAAAGACAGGATATAGATTTTATTACAGATACAGAGGCTAGCCTCATGAATAACCTCTCTTAATGCCTACTCTGCAGCACCCGGAAGTAACTGTGTCATCACCATCCATTGAACCAAAATCAATGTATAGTCACAGCTTAGAAAATGCCCTGCTTCAACTGCCCCTTTATCTTTTAATTCTGCAACTTAGCAGCTCTCCATCTTCAGAAAAAAAACAGAAAATCAGTGGAACCATCTCAGCCTCTTACTCTTCATGACTGGTTATCTTGAAGCAAAAAAAAATGAAGTCATAATTTACCCAAAAACATTGTCATCACAGTGAATGTCAAAAAATTAAATGCATTAATATACCCATGGCCCAAACTAATCAAATAATATATCTTGTGTTCAATTCTTCTCCTTATTTTATTTTTTTAAACATCCAATAAAAACGTGAGAGGAGGGAGGGATAAAGTTAGCCTCTGTGACTTTAATAAAATCCAGATTCTCTTTTCATAACAATTAGAGAAGTGGAATTTCATTGCAGGAAGGGAGGCGAGCATTATGCTTGCAATAATGCTTCCTCACAACCACCCTACACACATGCCCTACAGGTTTTAGATAGTGTCTCACAAACACTCCTGCATTTACCCAATCAGCCACCTTCAAAATATTTTTCAACCTTTCACCAGTCCAGAAAGTCTTGCTTGCTATGACTACTTACAAAGAACAAGCACAAAACCTACTCACATCTACACCTGTTTTTTCATTCCTGGTTTCACCTATCTAGAATGTTTGCTAGAATGTTTGCTGTATAGAATCAGCCATGTTGGGCCTCACATAAGAGTTAAAAAAAATGGTCCAAACTATCTGCAATGAATTCCAATACTCTGCTCTCATACTAGTTTTTGAATTACTCATACTTTGAATAAAATATGGTCTCAGACGTGGTCTATGTACCTTCCCAAACCAAACACAATACAGACTCTAATTTCTGACTAAGCTTCTTCCAGTCCACAAACTTGCCTGGCCACAATTGAAACAAGCCTAAGTGACACCTCAAACTTACTTGAACCTCGTCCAAAGATTACTTTAATTGAATACGTTTCATGATCTTACTTACCAAAGTACTAGAACTAGGCAATCAATGATCAACCCTAGAATGTCCCACTGATACTATTGACCTAAGGCAACGTACTGCTCTGAAACTCAGGGCCTCATTATGACTTCAGTGGTCTTCCACTGCAGCCAGCATACCTCCGGTGCTAGCGGTATGCTGGCCACCCTATTAGAAGTTTTCTGCTGGGCCAGCGGGCGAAAACATTGTTTCCCCCGCTGGCCCAGCAGAAAACTCACTACAACATTGACGCAGGCTCATAATCAAGTCGGCAGCAATGTTGTGGTGCGTTGGGTGCGACAGCACCCGTCACGCATTTGACTGCCTGTAACTCGGGCAGTGAAATGCGTGATGGGGCTGTCCATGGGGGCCCCTGCACTGCCCATGTCAAGTACATGGGCAGTGCAGGAGTCCCCATGGGGCCCCCGACACCCCTTTTCCGCCAGCCTTTGCACGACAGTGAGACCGCTATGCAAAGGCTGGCGGAAAGGGGACTCATAATCCCCAGGGCAGCGCTGCCGTGGCAGATTGCGACCGCTGAGACCGCCAGGCTGTCGAGAGGTCATAATAGGGCAGTCAGAATGCCCTGTCTGCAGTGGTCCGACAGCCACACTGGTAATAAGGTCCTCAGTCTTTTATTAAATAGTTCAGCTTGGAAATTAGCTACATTCACAGAAGGTGCCTCTACGGAATCCAGACCCATTTCCACTCATTAACATACTTTCCATACCGCCGGTACCTTCTCCTTTTCCTGGACTCATGATTCCTCAAGTAATTCTGCAGCTTCTCTGAAAAGGCCTACAAGTGACTTAGATTTCCTAATGTACACAAAACAAGAAGGTTCAACACCACAAGCGTCCCCAAAGGACACTCCTTTCTATCTCTGTGTAGCAACAAACCCTCTCTCACTGGAATCAGTAAAGGTATCTTGTGAGCAAGCTCCAGTACCTATGGAACCAGACATTCACCACAATGTTATCAACACAATCTGGCATCTCTTTCTCCTCATCTTCTGAAGAACTCATTGGATCATGACAAAAGGTGGGAATGTATATACTTTTAAGCCTGCCTACAAATGCTGAAATACCTTCCTTGCTTTTACTCTGTGATTCAATCTCCAACTGGAATAACTGCCCATTGTCACGATTGGCTGGTGACAAACAGGTCCACTGCCAAAGGACCTCACGCTTCCAGAATCCTCCAGAAGCATGCCTGATCCAAAACCCAATCTCTGTAATCAACTAGGTACCTCAAATTCCACTCCACTTTTAAATTCTCCTGACCCAGAAGAAATACTGCTCTCGACAAACATTTGCGCTCTAAACAAAAAAAAATCTTTAACTAATTTTAGTAGCTTTCGCAACTTACTCCCTCCTAAACAATTGATAAAACTCACTGCCAGCACATTACCTATCCTTATCCGAACTGCAAGGCTGCTCATAATATCTTTATATTGTCTTTAAGCATACAATGGTGCTGTCAATTCCAAAAACTGAATATGATGGAGCTCCCCTAACTCTGACCATCGACTGCCAATCTCTTGGTTATCAAACCGAGCATCCTAATGAAGAAGACTCACATCTCTCTCCAGAACAAAATCTAAAGCAGAACTAAAAGCTCTATCCAGAGCTTTCAAATTTCCAGCCACTAAACCAATTCCTCTTTCAATTCAGTTGTCAACCCTATCTTGTCTGTATACCAAAGACCCTTCCTAAGAGCACAAAACTTTACTCTCTGCAATGCCTGGTAAGGTAATGGCTCAGGACAAATCACTTGGATGGATGAGGATGAAAGACCAATGATTCCCATCAAATATCTCGAAGATAACTCTGAGCAAAACATGCCAACTTTATCTTTCTTCCTTTGGAGAAAAGGCCTTGCCTGAACAGTGTCTACCGGAAAAAACAGAAACTCCAGCAATCTGGATGGAAACATCACTTCACTTTGATTATGAAATCTAAACATTCCAACATACACCTCACCATATGCAACAAATCCATCACCTCCTGATCCAGCAACAGTATCAAAATTCTGTCCAATTATCCTATCATCTGGACTTCCTTTTCTCTCAAGAGAGCCAACAATGGTCTCAACACGTTAGTGAAACACCACAGTGTCAAGGATAGTCCAAAGGCCAAACATAAAAATTGGTGTAGCTGACCTTTCACATCTAAATTGGAGAAAATCCATAATTTCCTGAGCCATATGGGTTGTGGTGTATGTATCCTTCAAATTTGATCTCATCAAGCAGCTTTTCTCCTGTAACATGTCTTGTAAAAGTTGGATACCTTTCACTTTGAAATGCCTGTAAAGTAAAAACTTGTTTTGCTTCCTCAGATTATCACAGGATGTCAGCACCTCTCCTTTTTCTCCACTAAAAACAGGCTACTCTCAAAACTCCTGCAATCCTCCCAGAACATGGCTTTTTCCAGCAATTGTCTGATTACAGTCTCCACCAAGTCCCCCTATTCCAGATTTAGGGACTCATTATGAGGCTGGCAGTCTTAAGACAGCTAGTCTCGTGGTGGTGGTCCTGACTGATGCCAGTTTGGCAGTCTGACAGCCACGTCAAGGGTTTGGTGGTCAAACCGCCAAACGACCGCAGTCTACGCCGGGAACAATGTTCCCGACGGGCTGACGGTGGTCCAGTTCGGAATCAGCAAGGGCGGTGCTGAAGTCAGTGCTGCCCTGCTGATTACGACCTGGTTCTCTGCCAGCCTTTTCATGGCAGTTTCATAGTCATGAAAAAGCTGGCAGAGAACAGGTTCAGGGGACCACAGGGGAGCCACTGCACATGCACTTGGCCCCCTGCCCAGCACTCTCGCAATGCTCACTGTCTGCTCTGCAAACAGTGAGCATTGCGAGGGTGCTGGTGCACCTTGCTGGCAGCAGTATTGCCGCCGGCTCTATTACGAGCAGGCCACACTGCTGCCACGACTTGCCCGCTGGGCTGACGGGCGGAAACCTTGGTTTCCGCTCGTCAGCCCAGCGGGAAAGTCGTAATGGGCCCAACAGGGAGGTAGCCAGTATGTCAACAACCTCCCCGTCAGAAGTTCGGCAGACGGGTCATCCCATCTGCCGAACTCATAATCAGGCCCTTCATGCCAGCTCCTTTCATTCTCTGTCTTGTACAGGTGACTCCACACACTCTATCTTGTTGCCCTCTATGGCCCACAGCACACTCTGAACATGTGAGATTCTACCACTCCATGATGAAATGCCTCATTTAAACCACCCACCATTTTTGAGAAAGAGCAAAAACTGATCTTAGTACTCACCTTGTGTCCATTGATGATGTGACTTCTTTGTCATGAACCTCTGCTCCTTCCTGCTCTCCTCTTCTGGGGAACAACAGTTGCAGATTGAAAGCCTCCTCCTGTTCCTCCGGCTTGATAATAAAATTGTGAACTTGCCATTCCACGACCATTAACCAGACCCTCCTATTGCCCCTTCAAAAAACTCCTCCTCCAAAAACTGTCTCATGTTTTTTGTGCTATGTCTAGTGCCGTACAAGTAGAAACATTCTTTCCAAGACTCTTAGCCAGGCCCTTCCCAAAAAAGGCTCTTAGCATCCCACTAGGTTCTTTGTAGCCTATTTCTTAGCCATGTCACCCAACTGAGGATTTATTTTCATTAATGGGGTTTTTCTCCTTTCTACATTGAGTCATGCTTTTGCAATTCTTAGAAAGCAAATGGCTCTATTGCTCCATCCACACAACATTTCTACATCCACCTGTGCACCCTTGATGTGCACCTTCTTTGTCAATGCCAATGGACCCAACAGTTAAAGAAGTTTGTCTGGGCACTCTCGTAAAGAGTGTTTAAGCCTACTGAAGGGACCCCTTTCTAACTCATAAAGGAAGGAACTCAACTTAGCATCCAAGTTTGGGGTTACAGATACCTTTTCTTCGACAATGGCGTGCGATAATTCTGTCATCGTAATTCTGCTGACCTCCCTCTCCAAAGTATTCCTAATCCATGCTTTGGAGAACTTTCCTGCATGCTCCACCAACCACCAATCTGCACTCTTCTCTATTAGATGGCTCTTCAACACACCATCTCCAGATGGGGCCAGGAAAAGCATTACCCATATTATCACAACCAGCAACATCATTCTGAAGATCCAACACATATTCATCAAACTCTGAACAATCCTCCCTATTATGGACCTAAGTGAACCCATCATCTCCTCCTTCAGGGTCACCAATTCAATGTGTATTGTGTAGGTCCCCACCTTTTTTGTGACTGATATCCAAATCAGTTCTCCAGTCTTGCCCTTAGGCTTTCTGTCCTTTGACTGTAAGGGGCATATTTATACTCCGTCTGCGCCGAGTGTGCGTCAAAAAATTTGACGCACAATCAGCGCAAACGTTGACCCGTATTTAAACTTTGACGCCCGAGCCCGCGGATGACAAAATTCCGCCATGTGTGTCATTTTTTGGATGCAGCAACCCGCCTTGCGTTAATTATATGCAAGGTAGGCGTTCCCGTAAAAAATGGCTTAAACGGCCATGCGTCGTATTTATGCTTTCGGGCAAAAATGACACACAGCCGGGAGGCGGAGCCAGAAAATGACGCACAGCCCGATTTGCGTCAAAATTTAACACCTCGGTCAGGGCAGGCATTAAAATGTGGCAAACACACCTGTATTTAATCAGAACACACAGAACAAACAGCAGAGCAGCAACAGGGAGCCATGGAGGTGATTCTAATCCAGCGTGCACGCAGACGCAGAGCCCAGCAGCAACAACAGCAGCTGCAACAACACCAGCAGGGACCCCAAAGGCAGCGCAGAAGGCAGGAGAGGATATTCCACCCCAGAACCACCCTTCAGGGCCTCAGGGAACACAACATCATCCAGAGGTACCGGTTCAACTGGCAGGCCATTCAGCAGCTGCTGCACAACATTGAACCGCAGTTGGCCCCCACTGACACCCGCACCATCCCAACAGAAACCAAGCTGCTTGCCGTACTTCATATGCTGGCAAGTGGCTCTTTCCAAACAACTGGTGCCCTGGTTGGCTAAATATCACAACCATCATCATTCTCCGCCTTTTTGCCCAAAGTACTGGATGCCATCATTGGACTGACACCCCGTCACATCTGCTTCCCTAACACACTGCAGAAGCAGCGGGAAACAAAACAGGGGTTCTACCTCATCAATGGCTTCCCACACGTCCTTGGTGCAATCGAATGCACACATGTACGCCTTGTGCCACCTGCTGCAACTGAACACCTCTACCACAACAGGAAGCACACACATTCCATCAACGTGCAGGCCATAGTCGATCACCAGGGATTGATCACCAACATCGTGGCTAAATATCCTGGGAGTGTACATGACTCATACATCTTCCGTCACTGCACCATCAATCAACACTTCCAGGATGGACGGTGTGGCAATGGACTACTTGTTGGTAAGTACAAAAACCTACTTATATACACACTGCACAGCAACCCTCTACGACACACAACAGATACACCACAACAGCAACATGTGAACAGGAACATACTAAGGACGTGACATCGCTAACCATGTTTCTTCGGTCCCCATAGAACCTGTCACACATCGGAAATTACTGTACAGCCCAATGTTAAGATGTCAAAGATCACAACGTGTGGAGTGGGTTGCCTAAATGTCACCTTGCAAATTGTAAGTGTCCTAATGATGTTTACATTAATCCATTGCCTAAGTCTAAAGGTATGTGATGTCCAGGGTACATTGATATGAACGTGTTAAAAACACTGTCAATTTTAACTGTCTATGGAACTATCATCTCACCCCCAGTGAAGACACACGGACACCTGTATCACAAGTCACAATGCTAGGGAGGGCACACTGTACTGTAAATCCCAAAACATACTGCTGACAAACGGTTAGCAGACAAACACTCGTTCAGCCAAGGAAACAACACAATGCAGATGGTACATCCTATAAGCATAGGATGCTACATTATTACACAAAACAGTCACAGACATCACAAGACAATTACTGCCATGAAAGGTAATTTCAATAGTGCCAGCTACATCAACATGATCCCAGTCATTTTCTCTTGCAGCTGATCAGGGGTATGGCATCCAGCCATGGATTATGACACCATTTGGCAACCCAAGTACTGCTCCAGAGCGTTCCTACAACAACGCACATAGTAGGACACGCAGCATTGTCGAGAGGACCTTTGACATCCTCAAGTCAAGGTTCCGGTGCCTCGACATCACTGGTGGTAGCCTCCTATATTCCCCGGAGATGGTCTGTAGGATCATTCTAACATGTGCAATATTGCACAACATTTGCATCAAAAGAAACATTCCCCTCCTGGAACCAGAGCCACACATGCCTGAAGAGGAGGAAGAGGAGGATGCTGGCCTGCAACATGAGGGGGAACTACAGAACACGACCGCTGGTATACGCAGGCGGCAACAGATCGTCAACAGTTTCTTTTGAATATGATCACCTTCACCACTTTAGTTAATGAATTTAAATAAACACCTATTCTAATCACCATATAATGGTCTGGCTATTCCTTTTTGCACACCTTCATCTCTACTTATCAGAATAAGAGTGTTGCCTCATGGAGCATTGCTGATATACTGAGTAGGACACAGAACATCCCAGAGCTAATGTGATGCCTAACATACAATGGTCACATACACACACACTCTTAATGACATATATCATGTACATTTCTCCTTTGAAGGCCAATAGCAGAAGACCACAACTATTTCACACATACATGTTGAAATCAAGGTCCAACGCAGCATACGGCTCACAACTAAGACACCATCACTCAATAAGGGGAAAACAAGCCTCATACATGAGGCAGTCAATGTGCTTTGGCATCAGTTATAGGAATGTCTGACCAGACCCTTGACAGCAGTAAGTCCAACTGCATCCAATATTTGCAAGGAATATCTGTGACCAGAGTCCCATAGAAGCAGAACATAGACAGCACAAGTGCCACACATATGAGCAGCATTGCACACATGACATTCCATGTACATGTCAGCCCATTTCCTAACTCCTGACAAACCCATGCACCTGGTCACAAACCACCTGTCGGAAGAGGTCCCTGGAATACTAAGATGTGTACCCTGATATTCCCTCCTCTACACACACAGACCAACATTAGCAAACCAGTGTGCTACACCCTTTCCTATGGTATGCCATTGTCATAGAACATCTGACTGCAAGGACGCCAGGTTAATTTATACACTGTCTTCTAGTTTCAAAGCCCTGTTAGCACATATAGGGGGTGATTCTAACTTCGGCGGGCGGCGGAGGCCGCCCGCCGAAGTTCCCCCACCAAAATACCGCTCCGCGGTCGAAAGACCGCTGAGGGTATTTTGGGATTTGCCCTGGGCTGGCGGGCGGCCGCCAAAAGGCCGCCCGCCAGCCCAGGGCAAATCAACCTTCCTACTAAGATGCCGGCTCAGAATTGAGCCGGCGGAGTGGGAAGGTGCGACGGGTGCAGTTGCACCCGTCGCGTATTTCAGTGTCTGCTAGGCAGACACTGAAATACTTTGTGGGGCCCTCTTACGGGGGCCCCTGCCGTGCCCATGCCATTAGCATGGGCACGGCAGGGGCCCCCAGGGGCCCCGCGGCACCCCCTACCGCCATCCTGTTCCTGGCGGGCGAACCGCCAGGAACAGGATGGCGGTAGGGGGTGTCAGAATCCCCCATGGCGGCGCAGCAAGCTGCGCCGCCATGGGGGATTCTAAGGGCAGCGGTAAACCGGCGGGAGACCGCCAGTTTACCCTTTCTGACCGCGGCCAAACCGCCGCGGTCAGAATGCCCTGTGGGGCAC
This sequence comes from Pleurodeles waltl, assembly GCF_031143425.1. NCBI lineage: Eukaryota > Metazoa > Chordata > Amphibia > Caudata > Salamandridae > Pleurodeles > Pleurodeles waltl. The sequence goes on from NC_090443.1 coordinate 335,660,719, forward strand.
CGCCGGTCTGTCGGCGGTGCTCCCGCCGACCCTGGCCCCGGCGGTCTGAGACCGCCGGGGTTAGAATGAGGGCCATAGATTGCTTCCCCTGTGAAAATGTCTGTTGGCCCTTAGAATGCAAGTCTCACCTACAGGACTGGTGAGAAACAGATGCAGCCCACACCTGTGATCACATCCATGCACACCACCCATTTAAAAAAGCACTGCCCCTGTTGATGCCTGGAACAGCATAGGAGTTGCCATTATGTCAAATACACCGTTAAGCATTGATACTAATTAAGCCGTGTAACACAACCACTGGGTTCATTTGTCACCTTCAAAAACACAGGACATTCACAGTTTGACATGTCAGCTCTCTAGTTTGTCCTCCAAACAGTCTTAGTCAGACCACTGATTATGTAACTTGTCAAGTAGCTGGATCCTGAATCACCTTGCATTCTGTCAGCCTGACTGGCAACTGTCTGTGCGTCACACTAAAGTATCCCTTTGTCTACATATGTACCACACTTGCGTTAGCAAACCTCCCATTCATCAGGGGGTATTGGGAATGGGCTTCTTCAATGCATACACAAATACATTGTATAGCATCGTCTGCCTTTTAACTGTACCATTTGAGTTACATCCTCTTGGAAAAGCAAAATTCATGGCCCATCCCTTGTCTGGGTTGCATTTATGAATGAATGACAAAGTGTGACAGTGTCCCAGGGCCGTAGGCAGGGATTGGGTACGGGGCTTTCAGCACAACCAGCAACCTCTGATAATGTCCATGGATAATACACAGATGTCAGGACCATGACAGTTCACACACAGAATCACAGTGCTCACAACATAGTGATGGGCCGTGTGTGGTGAATAGCTGCGAGAATAATCAGCACAGAGGCTATGATGTTCCCAGATGCAGTGGGAAGTGCAGAGGCCAACCTGTGTACAAATGTTTTAATGACACCTGCCGGAACATGACACCTGAGACATTATCTCACTCAGCACACCAAGGTTGCCCTGTTGACTGTCTCATTACACGTCTTTAGTGACAGGGTGGGACCATCCACATGTTGGTTCACATGTCCACATCCACTCTACTCACATTGATCAATCAAGGATACTCAGTAGATACAGGAATAGATGCCACTGATTCATGATGAGTCCTGGACCGAACTGTGACAAATTACACCCCAAACAATATACAGGATCATCATTGGACCACACGCATGAACAAGACACCTATGTGCAATTGATCACTGGAAATATGTGGACACGTGCTGTCTTGTATGCTGGTCCACCACAGCCACTAGATAGTTGGGGCTCACTTCTATGGCCTCAACTGTGGTGTCATCATACATTTGAGATTCACCCTTGTATGTCTGTGCAAACAACATGGTACCCACTTCCTCAATGCATGTGTATGACTCACTGTGGGATTCACCAACTAGTGCCTAGGAAGCTCTTACCAATACTCTAGGACATAGGATGTAGAAAATGTGGCCCATTGACATGAACAAGCGTCTGCCATCCATCTGGAGCATGCTATGTCACATGTGGTGTCTACGTGACCCTAAAACGTGGAAGTCCACTTTACGGGTGTTGTTACATGTATAACTAACACATGCCCTCGCTCATTTCCACAATGACTTGCATCTAACGATTGGACACAGGGACGTCACATTCATACAAGCATATGTACAAAGATGTTTCATGTGATACACACACACTTGGTCAACAAATACATTAGTTGCCAAAGCACACACTTTGAGCCAAAGGCATTTAGGTATTGTACATATGTGCGTCACATTGCTATCCTCGCCTTATGCCAAACATGCACAATTTCTGCAACACATATATGTAGGCCACATTTATGACCAACTATTGCGTCAGCAAACCGTAAAAATACTGTGAAGGGAGTAGCGGATCATGGTCCACTGCAGTATGATGTCACACATGTGAACATACACCATCAACACCATACTGTCTTCAATCAGCCTATCTCTGATGTGTCCCTATTGCAACATAACAAAAAAACAAGTAAAATTGCCCAAAACCAGTTAATGCACTGTAATTTTGACGTCCCTAGCGTTATGCGTAATTTTTTGTCTACCAAAACTGTATTTGCGTCATTTTTTTTGGCGCACAGGAATGAAATTTAGCCCGCATCCAGATATTTGTACAGGCCATGTACTATTATGTGGATGCGGGCTAATTTTCACTTCTGTGCGTCAAAAAAATTACGCAAATACAGTTTTGGTAAACAAAAAATGACGCATAACGCAAAAAAGGCGGGACTTTTCATACAGGAAGTGATGTAATAGGATATCCTGTTTACAGATCATGTACAGTGGGTGTACTTTCACTTTCACTTTGCAGTCTATGATCCTTCTAGAATCTGTGGCTGTGTAGAGAGTCTTGTCCTGAGATTTTGTGCTTTTTTGTCCTGTGTGCTATCTGTATTGTCAATTTATGAAATAAATATTGTTGCTGTACACTGTACTACTGTGTTTTGTCTACATTTGTCCATTTATCTTGTGTTTTTGTTGTTTGTGGGAGTCTGTTGTGGGTAGTGTTAGTTTGGGGATAGTTGGGCTCTTTTAGTGGTTAGGTTTACTTTTCATCTGTCTTTGTACCCCTACTTTCCCCCTTTTCCCCTTTCTATTTCTTTTCCCCCTATTCCCTTTCACTTCCAAGTATGTCTGGTAGGCCACGTCTTGGCAGGATGGGGGAAGAGGAGTTGTGGGGGTTCATCTGGCTTGTGACGCATTTCTTGCCGCTCATGATCCAGGCAGGGGGCAGGGTGATACAGGGGTATGCAACAGAGGCGCGCAGAATCCGGTGGGGAAAGGTGCTGCATCACCTGCAGCGTGTGTATGCCAGCCAGAGGAGTGACCACCAGCTGAAGCACCAGTGGGCTGACCTCATCACCAGGGAGCAGGATCTCTTGGACCACCTGGGAATCATGATTGGTGGCACTGTTGGTGAGTACGAATCATGTTAATGTGCACGATTAACTGCTTTGTAGTGACATAAGGGGATTAGTACAATGTCTGCCAGCTAACTTGCTGACTGTGTGTAATGCTGGGGAAATATAAAGGGATCATTGATGCACTATGGCAAGGATCACAATTGCTAGCTGTCAGGTAGCACGTGCTCAGCAAACTTACAGGTTACTTTTCCATGAAGGAAATTGGTGCGGCCTTTTTGTCAGAAAAGCAAACAAAATAGGAGCCAATCATGTCTATATAGGGTACTATTGACAGAGAAGTACAGATGTACCAACATTTAGGCCAACTTTGTTGACGCAATTGCTAGACTGACTTTAGAATCACTACATGATGCAGAAAATGAGTGCTGACTTCACGTCAATTGATAATAGCAAAGTGGCTCAGATATATGTCTCATGTGAGTCTGGTGAGTGAGGAAGGAAAGCATTCACGGAAGTACTTTGAATGTGTGGGATTATTGTGTTCCTTGATCTTTTTGGATACATGTCAGTTCTGGATTTGAAAACATCATAAAAATGTGTAATGTGCCCTCAGCTAACATCTTAGAATGTTTGTTGGAGCTAGTTGTGCCACATTCCAAATATGGATGGCAGTCCAAGTGTATGCATATGGTTTCACATCTCCATGGTTGGTGCAAATCACCATAGCTGGGCCACATCAATTGAATAAACTGTAACAACTGTAACAACAGGATGCAGCATGATTCTTAGCTGATAACTGCCAGAACTCAGATTGCAAGTCAAAGTCAGTTGTTACCCATCTTGTAGGTTATGGATCTGATATGTGTGATGTGACCTTTGTAGTCTGGCCTGCCATGTACTTCCTCAGGGACATTCAATGATCTGTATTGTGATATGAGCTGTTACACGTACAGTAGATGTATTGTCTGATTAACTTCCTGTGCCATTTCACACAATGCAGTTACTAATGTAGAATATCTACATTTGGCTTCACAGCTGCTAGCGTGACTCCAGACCAGGTCCGTGAATTTCAGCGCCGGGCCATGCGATACCAGCACATCCTGCTGGTGGAGTCGGGGTTCCGGAGGATGGCCCTGCGATATCGCCATGAACGGGCCTCCGGGGCATGGAGAGCCTTCCCACAGGGTGGGCCTACTTTGCCCACCACAGCCACCACCAGCACAACCACCAATCCGAGCCAGGTGGCCCCACCCACAGCTGCCACTGTTGGTCCGACATCTGCAGGACTTCCAGGCCCCAACATTGCCACAGGTGCAGGACAGCCTACTAGGCCTGGCACCACACCCACACAGACCTCCTCCACCGGTACCCAGACTGCCCCAGCTCCATCTGTTGACCCTGCAGCCTTCAACCAAATGGACCGTAAGATGGACAAAGTGCTGCGCAAGTTGAGCCACCTGAGCCGGGATGTGCGCCACATTAACCGGCGTGTTAAGTCCATTAAGAGGACCCTCCGGAGGGCCAACCTCTAGACTTTTTGATATGGACATGATTCCCTCCCCTCCCTCCTCTTTCCTTGTTCTTATAGTTAGTGGGCTTAGGGGGCTTAGTGTTAGGTTAGTATAGGCTGTTAGTTTAGTTAGTGTTAGTGGGTGGGGGGTCCCGATTGTTTATATTTTTACTTATTACATGTGTGGGTGGGTGGGTGTTGGGCTATGTTAAGGTTCTTGTGTGTTTAAAAAAAAACAAAAAAAATACCAAAACCCCCTCCCAAAATATATATATTTGTATAGGATAGTATAGTATGTGTTTAGGTTAGTATGTGTTGTCCTCCATGTGTCCCGTCTCATAAGGGGGGGGGGGATAGATGTTTAGAAAGTTTCGTTACATGTGATAAGTAAGTGTAGCATAGGTTAGTTAGGGACAGTTGTGGGTAATGAGTAGTCAGGGTAGATTAGGGTAGATAAGATTTTTCCCTCAGTTTCCTCATTTGTGATTAGCATTTAATAAATATTTGGTTAACCTTTAATAGTATGTGTTGAATGGTACTTGATCGTGGGTTTGGATTCAGTGTACATCAATTTTGTACTATAACATCTGTGTCCTATGCTACAAACAAATCCTAACTGAGCTGTACGATTGGCAGCTAGCCCAGAGCTACCTTGCAAAGTGTCGACCCTTCGTTGCAACCACCAATCACAGTTATTATGGATGACAATGTGATTCTGTTGAAAAGTGTGTTTTCAAAGTCACAAACAGTGCTTCCAGACTTGGTATTGGGGAAACAGTTTTAGGTCTGACTGCAGTGTGATGATCATGCACACCCTTATAAGATGAGTTCTCATTGGCAATCTTGTATTCTTGTCTTCATGACCCTCATACATCATTTGTGACACAGTTCGGCATGATTACTTATTTGTATGTTAACTCAGACACCTTCATTTATGCAGTTTTTGTAGTGTTTACTTAGATTTGTGTGGCATGTTTATTGTGTTCTTTTTGCATGTTGACAACATTTTGCGGCCACTATTTGATGACTTAGTTATCCCCTGAGGAAGCATTCTTCTGTCCAACACAGCATGGTGGTGTATGGTTTCTCACTTCATCAGATTTGTCCCTCAGGATGGGCAGAGTATGATGCAATCATGGGCACTGTGCAGAATTCTCTGACTACATATTATCAGGACGGTTGTATTGACAAGCTACATAATTTGACAGTAGGCACATTTCAGTTATCTACTGCACAGTTGATATGTCACATTACCCAGAGACAGATTTGTTGTGTAAGTGTTATTTATTGAAAAGTGCTGTAGTGCTATCTGTACATTGTCCATGATTGTGAGTCCATTATAGTGACATCTTACATTGTGATCCAACACAAGGGGTTACGGAAATGCTTTTGACATGCTGGGGTTGATGTTTCAGACAGTGCAGAGGGACAGGATTTGCCAATGAGTAGGAGAGAGATATTATCACTGGGCTGGGTGACAAGATATACAGTGGTTTGCAGAACAGTGCTTGAGTAAAGTTGTTGCAAGACTGGCAAGTTACAAATCGCAGGACCTTGGTAAATGTGGGCCATGTGGCAGGGACTAGTGCTTCCGGGTCATTTTCCTTGTGAATGTGATCTTTTCCTTGTATTCTTCTTCTGATGTGTGTGTTGCCTCCTCTGTCCTTGTTGTTGTTGATGTGAAGGGGCAACACACACCTCAGTGTTAGAAGACGTGGAGTCAGACATCCCGGTCGCTGCTCCCTGTGAAGGTCTTAAGGGCAGTACTGCAGCAAGGAGGGTCTGCTGGTTCTTGAGAATAGCAGCCACATCACGATGGTAGGCAGCCAGGTCGGCCCTGAGGGGGTCATGAGTGCATTCGTGCATGCAGTGGACAGTTTCGGGTGCGAGGTGTTGTGGCAACTCCGTTACTGCAGTGGTGAATTCCTTGACAGTTTCTTGTAGTCCTTGCAGTATGGATGTTAGGGCTTGCATAGCTGCCGCCTGATCTGCAGATGACATCATGCACAAACGCATCCCCTCAAGGCTGGCTGCCATATTTTGCATCCCCACCCGCACCTCCTTGGCCAGCTCCCGCTGTACTCCCACTACAGTTCTCTCAAAGCTGGTGCCAGTGTCGTCTGAGTCCTCAGCTGTATTGGAGCTGGCAGGTCTTACAATTGGGGTGGTGGGTGGATCCTCTGCGATGGCTGCTTGTTCTGTGCTCCTCCTTGTGACTGAAGGTGGGGTTTGGAGGGTGTCAAGGACCTTTTGGATAGTCTCCTGGGGAATGTTTATCGGCTCGTCATCCATGTCATCAGGGAAATCTGGGACAGGCATATCCGCAGGATATCCATCTTCCTCTGCAATGAAACAGGGTACAATTAGTGTGTCTGTGTTGTGGCAATTGTGATGTGACGTGCCTGCCTTTTGATGAATTCACTTTGTGATCTTGTTTTGTGTTAATTTCTCCAGTCCTTCAGATGGGCATTCTTCCAGGCCTATGGCCCACCTGTGTGTCACATGTATGTTATTGTGTTATCAGACTTGTCAGCCTCATTGCCTCTAGGTGTTGGTTTATGCCAAATAGAGAATTGCCACCTTCTTTTCCTACTCAAGACTCCGTCTACATCCATTCTCATGGTGAGACCTTTCACTGGCTGTGGGTGTACTGATGGCCCTGGCAGCACACTTAACAATCTGGACCTGCCCACATCTCTGATCTTTCACATCCACTTAAATGTAATTGACATGTGCCATATCCTATGCATGGAAATGTTATGATCCGATATGGATGTTGACATTGGTAATGTGTCCTGCTGATGTTGGGGAATGTGTGTTACATTGGATTGCCCTGATAATTGTATCACTGTCCTATTTCCTCCTCTGACTGTGCAGGTGTATTTCAGTGACCAGTTACATCTGTCCCCCCCTCAATGCTGTTGTCTGAGCAGTATGACATTTGGGATGTTGCATTGTTACCCAGGCACAGGATGGACCCAGAAATATGCAGTATGGGTGTGTCCTTAGTGCTGTGTAGCTCCGATTGTTGTTTACATTGGCTGATGTTAGCGACAACTATGGGCATTGACATTTGAGAGTACTGGGGCCTTTGTCTTGTTTCTGGGGATTGTTGAAGTTGTCATCCTCACCCCCTAATTTAGGTGTGTATGATCCATGGGGAGGTTACTGCCATTGGCTACTTAAGCTGCACACAAAGCAGAGGTGGTAGTGGCAACTGTTGTCGCAGTTACATTCCAGTTGTCGGTATGGCTAGAGGTTGTTAATAGGGCCCTAGTTAATGTAGGGGGTATGGTGGCTGACGTGTGCCGGGATGTCAGTTTGACGTTGTGCCCTTCCCTCCTGGCGTGGCTTTCCCTTTGCTCCATCGTTGGCATGACAGCATGCCCCCATGGGACTGTTGTTGGTGTTGTGTAATGGTGTGCCCCAGGTCTTCTCAGAACGGGCCATGCCCCCATGCCGTTCCCCTTTACCCATGCCACTCCATGTATTAGATGACTTCCATGCATTTAGTGGTCGGTATCCCCCCTGCTTACAGTTGACATTAGTGCATTTTAGTTTCCCATGCGACTTACCCTGCATGTGGGTTGTCTCCTGGTAGTCTGCGCTGTCCTGTCCTTGAATCCCTGTGACGATCTCCTCAGGGATGACGGCTGCGACCATCTCCTCCTTGTGGTCCAGGGCCTCCTGGTGTGCTGGACTCCCACCTCCAGTCTGCAGTGCTGCCTTCCTGTTCCTGGCCATCTTTTACTTGGTCCTGCGCTTGCGGTCATTCCAGCGTTTCTTGCACTCGATGACTGTTCTGCGTACTTCAGCCACACTGTTAATCTTGTCGACAATTTGTTGCCATATTGCCTCTCTCCTACTGATTGGCAACTTTGATGTGACAAACAGTTGGTGCTGGTATTCCGTCACCTCTTTAACCAGAATTTCCTGCTCCTCTGCACTAAAGCGACACTTTCTTTTCTTCTTAAAAGTGTCCTGGTTCTTGTGTGGGTCCTCCTGGCTGGTTCCTGGTCTGCTGTCATCTTCCTGGGGTCTGTAGTGACATCTGGGATCCATTTTGGCTCTCCTCAGGTGTAATGGAGGTGTTCGCTGGTTTTTTTGATGCTATTGCGTCAAAAAACGGCGCATATCCGGTTTGCGCGGTCGTAAATCGACCCACAGTAATTTCCGCTGCGTTAACGTCATTTGCTTTATGACTTGACGCTGCGGTGTGTGTCAAAAATAATGACTCGCACCTGTGGTTTGCGCCGCCGTGCGTCAAAGTATAAATATGACGCCCGCACAGCGCACCAAAATGGCGTTAGCCGGTGGTAAACATTTTGACGCAAAACTGCGCTGGCGCAGTTTTGCGTCAAAAAGTATAAATATGGGCCTAAGTGTTCGGACTTCTTCAAATGTTTTCCATCACTAGAACCATTTCTAACCTCCTCATCCTCAGACAAGGATCAATACTCTTCCTCTGAATTATTATCCTTCTTTCTTTTACCTAAAGCAGTTTGTGTAGATTCTGTAACAGAAGCTTTTCTTCTGTGACTGAATTCATTTCTTAATAATCTCATGATTTACCTTACTATCTGAAACCGCCTTTACCGGTATATCTGCCTTCTCTGACATATTATCAAACAATAGGCAAACTCTATCCAAATTAAAAAGAAAGATCACTAAATCATAACAAACCTTGTAATAAAATGTTCTTCTCTTCACACAAAAATCCTATGAACAACAAAAACTGGCCTGCACTGAACTACTGTATTCTCAGAAACGAACTAGTGTGTGTGTGTGTCACCTGAAAACAGCTGCAATGCAGCTGGCCCTTTGTGGACGTGTGACCTCCTAATATTAGACTAAGGTGACACATACTAGGGCAGTGACTTCTACTACCCTCAGAGGTCGACACACATCTTTTGAGTCAGACAAGTGTAACAAAATAATCAAATCAAACAATGAGAAATAATAGACATAACCAACATTATTCAATAAGAAGTCAGTTATCTATGCACACCATGACCTATGAGGTCATGAATCACCACACTAATTTAGTAAAGTTTAAACATATATTGCCCTTATATTAACAATGCTGAGGTCATGTAAATGATGAGCAATACAGAAACAACACAGGCTGTCCAAAGCATCTAAAATAATCTCAATCTTATGAGAGCAATTATCATTAAACACTCCAAAAGAATTATACAGAATAATAACAGAATTATTTGAAAAATAGAAGGAGTTTTCAATAATCATGCAGTTGGCTCTATCATAATCAGTTAATAAACATTTAATTAAATGTTGGGTCAGGCGTCCTAGCTGCAAAATTCAGATTCAGAAAGCATGCGTGGGCTGGGCATTGTCACATGCAAAAATAAAAAATAAGACAAAAATGTATTTGGAAAAACATCTAACTATGGCGCTAACAAAAATAAGTGGCTGGATTTCTAAAAGGAAACCTGCAAAAAAAAATGCACAAAGTGACAGCAGCCAACGGAGCCTTCATCGGCAGAGCACAGAAACAACAGGTCTTCAGCAGTCAGCATCGGAAACATGGAAAGAGGCAACAGTTCAGTAAGGTTTGGCCTAATGTACCTGAACTGTTATTATAAATCATAAATAGATGGACAGAAACTGAAAAAATCTTCTCAGTATTAAAACTGCAAAAGAACTGAGCAGAACTGAACTGGAAGGAGCTGAATGAAAATTTAACTGAAAAGAAGCTGAACAGAATCTGACTTACATCACCTAAAGCTTTGCTAAATTAAAGTCCCAAAAGTTACCAGCTAAGCTTCCGTTGGACAAGACTATGAGGTGTGATAGTGAACAGCCAGTTTAATTTTGTTCCTTTTCCATTTGTATCTTTCTTAATTCCTTCTTCAAGATAGACTCATGTTGACGTTCCTCTCTGGTCGGCAGTTTCCTCAGAATAATAACAGTGTAAAAAACAACACAGAACATTGCATTTTGTGACTTCCTACCAGAAACTAAAGCCCATTAAAAGTTTTTAATGAGATGTCTAATAAACAATGTTTGTAAAAGTATTTCAGTAAAGACAGCATAACATTTCAATATTGTACTTCTGGAAAAATACTAAAACATAGGCATTTTTACTAATGAAGAATACAAAAATTATATTATTTAAACCATATTTAGTTTGAGGTGGCTGACACCAGGTTAGCCACATTTTTATAAATGCACGTTTTATTTTTCTAACACACAATTCTCTGTTTAGACCTTTTGGTACATATTGTGTTTTATGTTTTGGTTACTCATTTTTATTAATGATGTTTACTCTCTAACACTTTTCACACTGTGTACATCAGCAAACCACACACCTAATTCAGAGAATAGAGCCCAAACCAAAATGCTGCTAAATCTCATGAGAGGTCAGCCCGTTCTCCTCATGAACTCAAAGACAAAGACATCCTGCCCATGCCACGAGCACAGCACACAACATTAACATAGACACTCCCAACCGTGAACAAGGACTAAACAGGCTGCTGACAGTGGGCAGTGACAATTGAGTTTTCCCTATACTTGGTGCAGGAAAGGCTGTATTTTTAGTAAAGACGCAGGTGAGTGTTATGCTTTTTCCACTTTTTAAACAACAGCCAGATAGAAAATAAAAAGACTTCATTACCCAGATAACCTGGGAGTAGAACTACCAAAATGGCGTCACACTAGAATAACCAATAGGAGGTTGAGTATCCTGTTAACTATTCTGACTGAAAGCAACAAATCCTCTTTTCTTGCAAATGAGTCAATCAGAGCAAAACATAGGAAAAAATGCCCAAACTAGAGATAACATTGCTTGGAAAGTCAAAAGGTCCTTAACAAGATTCTGTAAAAACTACAGAAGAGGGACGTTCCGGGTGTCTTTGGAAGGCATAAGTAGTCATCCGGTAAGCCTCAAGGAAGAAAAGGTGCCATGGTGTTAAGCTGATGCAGAAGTACCGTCTGATGGCACTGGAACTGTAGGGAAACAAATCAGGAATGGTTAATAAAACAGTGGTTGGATAATACTCGCCTCTGTGTCTTTAATAAAATCTAGCCTTTCTTACACCAAGGCTAGGAAAATCTTAATTTTATTAGAAGGCTGGAGGTTCCTATTATGCTTGTTTAAAGCTTTGCAAGGACAGAGTCAGAAAACTGAGTAATAGGTTTACAGTAAAACATTCTGAATGTATTAACATTAGACCAATCTGTAGGTTTAAGAATATCTTGTAAACCCATCCCGCCCAAAAGGCCTTAGAGGCCATAGTCTCTCTGGTAGAACGGGCACCCAAAAACATAATATACCAGCTAAAGACACAATCCATTTAACTCACTGGGCCAAGGTAGAAGAGGGGATAGGTTTGTGAGGTTTGTGAAAGGAAATTAGTAATTGATAAGAGGACACTCTCAAATCTACAGTCCATAAAACGTAGGGTACCCACACACAACTTAGGTTGGGAAGGAAAAAAGGATAATTGATGGACATTAAAATAGTTTTATCACATTTGTGGACCTAAAAAGAAACACCTATAGGAGAGTATTGTACTGATGATTCGTCAAGGGCCCTGACATCCGAAACACGTTTCAAAGAAATCAAACACAACAGCATAGTTAACCTTGCAGAAAAATGTTTGGGAGAGAGACCCATATTATCCTGTCAAGAGATAAACATATTTAGTATTAGGTTAACATACCACAAGATATTATACTTAGGAACAGGAGGTTTAGAAAATATTGCACCTTTCAAAAGGCAATAGACCAAACGTTGTTCTCCGCTGTCTAGCAGAAAAAGCTGATCTGTGGGTGTTAATTGTTCAATAAGCTTTCCCTTGTGCAGCCAAGGAATCCAGGAAGTTGACTACCAGAGTTACATTCGCTCAAAGGGGATCTAAACCTCTAAGACAACTGGGCTGCTTTGTATTGTTTTGTAATGCCAGGAGCCCAGGACTGTTGGATAAACTGGACAGCCTCCTCTGAAATTCCTTGGATTCTCCAGGAAGACCTGAAGTTCTCCAAGTGATGAGAGAAAGGGAGCTGTCTAGAATTAGGCTGTGACATGTTCCCTGAGGGTTCAGGAGCCGACCTGGAAGATGAGGAATCCAAACCAGAAAATCCAATGATAGTTCCAGAAGGGTTGAATACCACAGTTGTGCCTGCCAAAAGGGGGTAACCAGCACTTGGAATGATTGCTGTCTGCAAGTTTGAGATAGCACTTGAGAAAAAATTACAAAGGGAGTAAAAGTGGAAAGATGTTTCTGAGAGCAAGATTGAAGGAACGCATCTGTGGCCAGAGCCAGCTGATCCAGCCTCCAGCTGAAAAAAGAGGGAAGCTGCAAATTGAGGCAGGAAGCAAAAAGACCTATTAACATTGTGCCAAAGATAGAAGAAAATCACTTGAACACTATAGGATGAAGACACTAATCACTTGAATTCTGCGGGTGTCTGGAACACCAATCTGCTATGAGGTTCAAATTCCCCAGAAGATAATCCACCCCGGCAGAAAGATTTCAATGAAAACAAAACTCCCAGAGACGTTTGGCTAGGTCTGCAAGAGGCTTGGATTTTGTACGCCTGAGATGATTTATATACCTGACATCTGACAGATTGCCCATTCGTAAAAGAACTGTGCATTTTATTCTTTTGTGAATGTCTGGATGGCAAAGGAGCTTGTAAGCATCTGTAAACAATTAATGTGCAGGTTTGTCTGAGTTGATCATGTACCACCAGTCGAGAACTGACCAGATCTTGCGCCCCAACCTGCCTGACTTGCATCAGATTCTAAGACAAGTTCTAGAGTGACACAGAAAACCGTTCTCCCATTCCCTTAAAAAAACTGACTACATCTTGTACTCCAACCTATCACACGTGCATCGGATTTTAAGACAAGATCTGAAGGGCAGAGAAAACTGTTCTCCTGTTCCAGGCCTTTAAGTTCTTTAACCACCATAGGAGTTCTTCTTTAGAATCTGAATCTAAACCTACCAGGTCTGAATATGTGGAGCCTTTGCAGAGATGACAAAGCTTTAATTTTTGCAATGATCAATAGTGAAGAGGGCTGGGAAAAATAGCTTGAATGGAAGATGCCAGAAAACCTAGCAGGTGAGCTAGAGATCTGAGAGAGATGTGAGGAAGGCAAAAGAACAACCGATGTATTTCTTCATTAGTGTCATTTTCTGTTGAGGGAGTTGTAAGACAGATTCTGCTGTGTCTATAAGAATCCCCAGAAACTCCAAACATTTTGAAGGTAGGATAGAAGATTTATAAACACTGATGAGGAAGCCCAGATCTCAGAGAAGATCTTGGCATAACTTTAAACGAGCAAGAAGACAATCTCAGTCCTCTACTATAATTAGAAAATCGTTGCGATATACAATGAGCCTGAGCTTTTAGATAGGCCACCACCAGTTTAAGGAACCTGGAAAAAACACCAATGGGAAAAGGATAGACCGAAAGGGAGTGTTTTGAAGTGGAAGAAAGAATCTTTGCACTAAAACCATAGATACTTAATGTAAAGTAAATGAAAGGAACCGTTGGGTAGGAGTCTTGAGGAGCCAAACTCACTAACGATTTGTCTTGGAGAAGAGAGTACCTGAGAGGAACTATGGTTGCCATCTTGAAGTAGTGATACACCACAAAGTTGATGAAAATCTTAATTTTGATTATAGTTCAAAACATGTTGTTCTTTTGCTGGACCAAAAAGATGGGAGGTCAAAAGAGGTGTGTTCTGTTGCTTGCTTTACCAGCAGAGATTGAATTTCTTTGTGGACTAGAATAAATTGACTAGACTAAATCAAATCAAATCAAATCATTAACATTTATAAAGCGCGCTACTCACCCGTGCGGGTCTCAAGGCGCTAGGGGGGAAAGGGGGGGTTATCGCTGCTCGAACAGCCAAGTCTTTAGGAGTCTCCGGAAAGCGGAGTGGTCCTGGGTGGTCCTGAGGCTGGTGGGGAGGGAGTTCCAGGTCTTGGCCGCCAGGAAGGAGAAGGATCTCCCTCCCGCCGTGGAGCGGCGGGTGCGAGGGACGGCAGCAAGTGCGAGGCCAGCGGAGCGGAGGGGGCGGGTGGGGACGTAGAAGCTGAGGCGTCTGTTGAGGTATTCCGGTCCCTTGTTGTGGAGGGCTTTGTGTGCGTGGGTGAGAAGACGGAAGGTGATCCTTTTGCTGACTGGGAGCCAATGCAGGTGTCTCAGGTGTGCGGAGATGTGGCTGTTGCGGGGTACGTCGAGGATGAGGCGGGCCGAGGCGTTTTGGATGCGTTGCAGACTAAATTGTTCCTGCGAGAAAAGTAGAGGTGAGGGTAAGTGTAGCTGAACAGGGTCATGATAAAGCTTCTGATAAAGCTCTATGCAATATCCTTGAATTGCCTGAATCATCCAGGGATCTGCTATGAGGGAAAACCAAGCATTTAGCCAAAGAGACTATTGACCTCCTATGGGTGAAGGGCCAGAATTGAAAAGTCTTACCTCAGTACTGATCTCCTTTGTTACCGGTCTCCTTTGTTTCCGTATCCCCTTCTCCAGAAGCCTTGGTGACAACAGAGGTAGAAATGTGGCCTGTAGCCTTGATAGAGGTCCTGTTGGGATCCTTGACTGAATAAGCATCTATTACTGGCATTTCTCTTTGAATGCCAGCGGACAACAAAGCTATTCCTTCCTTTACTGGCCATACCAAAAACATGAGAGGAAATTTTATTTTTTAAAGGTAATTGAGCTCTGTCAAAGGAGACAAAGGTGGAAATGTACTTGTCATTTCCTTGATAAAGGACTCTCCAAACAAAAGACCATTGACCTGTTGACCCTCCTCCTTGGAAGAAAAACTGCTTAGATTTGGATTAATTTTTAACAGAATGCTTTTACTTTGCTCTTGAGAAATGGCTGTGTTAGTGTTACCTAACATGCAAATAGCCCTCTGAGCCCAATTTGATAAAGTATTAGGGTCAACCTGCATACCCTCCATTTTTTCCTCTTCAGCCAAATCCAAAATTCTGGTCAAAGGACCAATCAGGTCCAGTTTCCTGGCAATTAGACCATGCCCTGTCCACACCTTTCTCTGGATCTTTGCCAAATTCAGTAAAAAGCAAAAACATGCTAGGATTTATGACAGGAGTGCCTGTTACATTGTTTGGAAAAGAAGGGTGTGGGCACTCAGAGCATAATTAGTTCCTAACAGCATTTTCTAGAGGATGTATTAATTAAAAAGAGACATAATCCAACATGTTCTGATGGGGATCATTCTGTAGAATTAAGATTATGAATCAATTAAGGGTCAAACATGGGTTCACCCAAATGGTCAGAGGATACCAGATGAGATAAGTCACCCCCAATGGGTAGTGAAACTTTCCCCTTTTTTCCACAGAGCCATGTATAAACAAAATATCAGAATATTTATCCAATTCATCTTTGTCACCAAGGACATCATCAACATCATCATCTGTATCTTGTAAATGAGTAATGACTAAGGGACTAGAAGGAAGAATCCCCAAAATTGGAGCCTCTTTGGTGAGAGGAACAGTCTTCAGGGAAATGCCTTTGGAGAAGAAATCTTGATATGCCACACGTTTCTTTTCCTTTTTAGAGGGAGCCTCAAATGAATTGGATAACATCTTTACCGTAGAGACTTCCAAATTCTTAGAAATATTTACCATTGAGACAGAAACTGCATGTTTTAATGAATCTTTTATAAAAGATTGTAAATTATCCTTGAAAAACTGAGCCCCCTCATCTGCAGACATGATTATTTTTAATGCTGAAAATAAGTGTCAATAAAAGAAGTTGGAATTGCCTTGAGAATACTGGATACATTAAAGGAGGACAGGCTCCTTTAAGGAGGAGGGTTGAAAAGGAGAAAATGCATGCTAAATAAAGATGGCCGAATACGGGTTTCCCTGATCACTGGGAGCTGAACAAAAGAAAGGAGGCAACTCCTTTAAGGAGGCAGGCTGGGAGAGAAATGAGGGCCTGGGACTAAACCTTCCCTCGACCGCCGATACTTGCCAGGACATGTGAGCTCTGCATCAAAACGGCTGAGGAAAGAAACATCCAGAAGCTGTGAAGTGGTCAGCAAAGTAACCCATCTGACTATCAGCAGTGAAAAGGTTCAGGAATGTGGTGCCTCAAGGAGAGGGAGCGAGACTAAGAGAGCGTGCCGGAAAGAATGTTGAAAGCCGGGAGAGGTGTGCAAGCCACAATAGGCTGAATATCAAGTAAACATTTAAAGTTCTTCAAGATATCACTTTAACAAATATAGAAAATACAAACTTTTTACATCAACTAAAAGTGTGGTACTTATCTGACTGCAAGCAGCAAGAAACGAGGATTTGTTGCTTTCATAATAGTTAACAGGATACTCAACATACTATTGGTTATTCTATTGTGATGTAATTTTGGTAGTTCTATTCCCAGGTTCTCTGGGTAATGAAGTTGTTTCTTTTCAATCTGGCTGCTGTTTAATGATTGCAGGAAAAGAAAGGATAATAGGAGCCTCTGCTCTTGTAATAATATCAAGGACTACCTATTAACAATGGACAAGCACCATAGAAAGTAAAAAAAAAAAAAGGCATGATTTAATACATACAGACACAAACAAACCCACAAAACTGCACAACAAAAGTACTGTACTCACTTAAACCACCTAAATTGGAAGCTACCCACCTTAAAACGTAAATCACATCTAAATCAAAAGAGAAAAGGAGAATGTATGCATAATACTAGCCTCTGTTTTTTTAATATAATCAGTTTCTCAGTGATATCCTGGCCATTTCTCGGTGTCATTTGGAAGCAGTAATAAACAGTGTGATGGAACACCGTAGACCACTTTTTTGGTGATAATACTATAACTGCAGCCCAAACACAGTCTGATGGGGACTTCGCTGTCTACATTGTAGGGTAAGTAACTGTGAGGTAGAGTCAAGTACCAAGAGCTTTTGTCTTGGAGAAATAGTAACTAACTCAATTTACAACTGATGGTAGCTACAGACACATAAAATGTGATCTTCTCTGAATCTGTCAGGTAGAAGAGGCTTCCCAATATACAGGCTTGAGCCTCATGGCAGTGATGTGTGTGTCCTCATTCTTGACTCATTATTCTTGCCTGTAAATCTGCCATCATCAATAGACTAAGGCCCTCATTCCGACCATGGCGGTCAAAGACCTCCAGGGCCGCGGGCAACAGAAGCACCGCCAACAGGCTGGCGGTGCTTCCCTGCCCATTCTGACCGCGGCAGTAAAGCCGCGGTCAGAAAACCGGGTCCGGCGGTTTCCCGCCGGATTTCCCCCGGTTGCCCAAATCCGCCATGGGGATTCTGACCCCCTTCCCGCCACCCTGTTTCTGGTGGTTTTTACCACCAGGAACAGGATGGTGGGACCGGGTGTCCTGGGGTCCCTGGGGGCCCCTGCACTGCCCATGCCAATGGCATGGGCAGTGCAGGGGCCCCCTAACAGGGCCCCATCCTGCTTTTCACTGTCTGCCTAGCAGACAGTGAAAAGCGCGACGGGTGCAACTGCACCCGTCGCACACCTGCAACACCGCCGGCTCCATTCGGAGCCGGCTTCAGTGTTGCAGGCCCCTTTCCCGCTGGGCCGGCGGGCGCTAACTTGGCTAGCGCCCGCCGGCCCAGCGGGAAAGTTGAAATGGCCCCAGCGGTCTTTTGACCGCGGAGCGGCCATATGGCGGTTACCGCATGGCGGGCGGCTACCGCCGCAGTTAGAATGAGGGCCTAAATGTGTAGAAGTAATTCTTGATAAATAAATCAACGTTCAAATACAAAGCCAGTCAGTGGACAAGAGTATGCATTTACAAATGCAACATCTTTGGAGGAGTTGATATTCTACCCTGTAACAAGACCTTATGACTCTGGTACAATCTCGTGTGTTGTTGAGGATTGACCTTCTCACACCTCTTTTGACTGTCCCTTACAGAGTGCACATAGCCCCATTGAACGCAGGATTACAGGTTACAGAATGCCTCGCCTTCTTAATTAAAATATGTGATCGCATTACGTCAGCACTATTAACACTTAAATGGCCTCTACTGTTGTCAGAGTTTTATATAAGAAGGCTTGCATTGAAACTGAAGGTATCTGGGGGCTCAGATCATTAGATAGTACGAATATCTTGCTTCTAGTTCCTCTGGTTTTAATATGAGCACACGCAGGTACAATCATTTCCGGGCAGTACAACTAGAATTTAAGGCTCTCTTCCCGTAGTCTTGTGTACCACCACCTCCCCGGCTGTCTTCAAAACTAAAATGAAAATTCTCTTCCAAAGACACTTTAAGCTTGACTCCAGCTAATTGATTTTCTGAGTGAAAAACATACAAATATATAATAGCCCATATAGGCTTAAAGTTGACATAAGAATGAATTCACAGAAATGACCTTCAACATATGAGGTAACAGGTCAGTTCCTAACAAAACAATGATATGATAACTGACAGTGACAGTAAAAGTCTGTATCACCTGTACCACCATCGTTGTCACTTCCCCTCTCCCAGGAATGACTCACCAGAATGTTAGGAGCACATGCAGGAACATATCAAGAAATCAGATGGGACGCTTGTATTGTAAAGCGGTAAAATGTGATTAGTGTTGCGCTTCTGCCGAGTCTTCAGGTGAGCTAAGGGCAACTGTATAGCGATATGGGACCCTACCGCTATTAATGGGAAACCTAGAGGAGCTGTCAACTTTCTAGTTTCGATTTGTGGCTCCATCTCAGAATCTTTAACTCACTTGCAACTCTTTGCCTCTCTCCTTTTTCCCCTCACTTTCACACGTACTCTCGTTGATTCTTCCCCTGCCACATTCCACACTACTTAACTATCCATCTTTCTTTCCCTAAGCTGTCTTTATGGTATAGGTTTGTCAAGGTCATCACTGCTTCATGATCTCTTATTATCATGTAAATCCCTACTTTTTGTATCCTTTACTGAGGCTGTCTGCCAATTGATTTCTTATACCCTGTCTTGTATTTCATTTGTGTGTTTTTATTTCGCTTGCACTCCCACCTTTCCACCTCTCTTTATTTAATTCATTATGTGCAGTTTTAATTGTTATGGCTGTGGTCAACTCATTTTCTCATGTAAAGTTGTCATTTTTTAATGTAATGTCTCTAACGCTCATGGGCTATCTCTGTGCACAGAAAACTAACAAAATAAATAAATTTTGCATTTATACAGCATCAAAAAGTGTTGCCATTTTTGTTTAAGGTGGTCTTGAATGTGAATCGGTAAAGGCCATCAATTGACTACAGGAACCATTTTTGCGTGTGTTAGCGTTTTACCTTGTACACATTTCTAAATTCAAGATTGAGCATGTTCCACAAATCAAGGTATTCAATAATGCGAAGCACATTAGCCTCCAAAAAGGAGACAGAGAATGATTATTTATCAAGCCTAAAGGTTTTATTAAAGATTATAAATTGACAGAAACCAAAATCAAATTAGTGTGGATTAATCAAATATGAATGTATTAAATAATATTATGTAGTTCAAAACAAATCAAAGTCATATATGAAAGAGAAGAGGAGCCAGTATGAGGTCGCCTCAAAAGGAAAAATTAAGCAAAGTCAACTCTCACACATAAAGGGCCTCATTATGACATTGGCGGACAGTGTTCCTGGACAGTGTTTCCGCCCGCTGACCCAACGGGGAACAGGGCCTTAACATTGCAGCCGGCTAATGGAGTCGGCTGCAATGTGGCGGTGCAGCGGGTGCAGCAGCACCCGTCACGCAATCCACTGCCCTTAATTCGGGCAGTGGAATGCGTGATGGGGCTGTGCATGGGGGCCCCTGTACTGCCGATGTCAAATCCATGGGCAGTGCAGGGGCCCACAGGGGCCCTCTGAGTCGCCCATTTCGTCAGCCTTTCCATGGCGGTGTTTACCCCCATGGACAGGCTGGGGGATGTGGACTCGTAATCCCCAGGGCAGCACTGTTGCAGCGCTGCCCTGGTGGATCGTAACCGCCGGGGCCGCCAGGCTGCAGGCTGGCGGCAGCCTGGCGATGTCGGCGGTTGGACCATGGGGGTCTGCTGAAGTCATAATGTGTCGGTCAGACCTCCACAACTGCAGTGGTCCGACCACCACCATGACCCTGGTGGTCTAATGACTGCCAGGGTCATAATGACCCCCAAAGTGCTTTAAATCTTCGACTCCGCTCTCCTCTATGTTGAGTCTGTATGGGTAAGCATTCTGGTCTTTTCTCTACACCACACTAAGGCCCATATTTATACTTAGTTTGTGCTGATAAATGCTGAATTAGCGTAAAAAAAATGTATGCTAATTCAGCGCAAACCTAACTCCATATTTATACTTTGGCACTAGACACGTCTAGTGCCAAAGTTATGGAGTTAACGTCGCTTCCTGGACTGGAAAACCTACCTTGGTTCAATGAGATGCAAGGTAGGCGTTCCCATCCAGAAAAGGACGATATGGCCTTTGCGCCATATTTATCCCCTGTGCTAAAAATACAGCACGGGGATAGGAGCCTTAAATAATGGCGCAAAGCTTGCTTAGCGCCATTAATTAACGCCTGGGTATGGGCAGGCATAAGAGGACCTGTAGACATATTTCCATACAGAGACCATGGAAATTGCCTACAGGTGCCCTTCCCTGGCCCCAGGGACACCCCCACCCATACCAAGAGGACACCTAAGGATGGGGGACCCATCCCAGGTAAGTCCTAGTAAGTATATTTTATTCTCTCCAACACTGCTCGGGGGCCCTGACTTGGGCCCCCCTGCACGGCGCTGGCCCCAATGGCCATGCCCAGGGGACATTTGTCCCCTGGGCATGGCCATTGGGGTGGTGGGCATGGCTTGTGTCTTTACTAAGATAGGAGCCATGTCCATGGGGGTTGTGTGCCAGAAAATGGCGCTACACTGCTTAGAGACAATTTTTCTGCCTCTAAACAGTGTAGTGCCATAATTCGGTGCACAAGCCCCGGCTTCCCCTACACCACCCCATCCCTGTTAGTGTCCTTTCCAAGGACTCTAACAGTTCATAAGCGCCGGCTAGCACCATTCCATAAATATGGCACCTGGCCGACGTCGTGGAATGGCGCTATACTTTTTCATGCAATACTGCGCTAATGCACTTTTGTGTGAAAAAGTATATATCTGCCCCTAAGTCACACAACTTTAATAGTTGATACACATACACACAGTTCTCATAAGATAGTCCAATCAAGTTAAAGCAGAAATATACCATTGTGTACTTGTTAGCTTCTCAGGACTCTTCACAATACAGCTTCTCTCTGCATTCTCATATTACCCGTAGGAAGATGAGATACAGGGACAACCTGTACTCTACAGGTGTCTTTGTGAATGCGCTACTCATTAAAACATTCCATGATTATCACAAAGAAAAAAAAAACATTTCATGTGGATAAGAAAGCAAAAACTTTTTTGTATTTGATAAGTAATACTCCAGCTTCACTTAAAAATAAAATATTCATGTGTTACAAGCAAGAACGTTAGCAGTCGCAGCTGGCGACTTTGAAAAGTGGAGGGGCGGGGATAAAAAACCAAATAAATACATTTGAAAAAACGTACCCGAATGTCGCTCGCCGCGCTCCGCCACTCTCTGACGCACTGCAGGCTTCCAGTCTGCCCTGCGGCCAATCATGACACTGCTCAAAGCAGCATTATGAATGGCTGAAGCACCCTGGCTGTCCGCTCCAACACAGACTGGGAGCCTGGGATGGCTCTCTCCAACTCAGCAACACAGTGCCAGGTTGGAGACAGCCGGCCAAACAAACATGCGCACTGAGGGGAGTGCTCTGTCCACTCCCCTCGCTGCTTGTCACCCCCATGGCCCTGCTCCCTTTAAAAATAAAACGAGAATGAACATAGTTTACTATTGTTTTATTTTTAAAGGTTTGTAGCTCCTGCTGCTGGCGGGGGGCAATGCTTCTCTGCCATAGCAGAAGAGCCACCCCTTAACGTTAGCTATTTTTAAATGCTGGCCTACATTAGCTATGGTCAATCTAAATGTGAATAAACATGAATTCACTTCTACAAATACAAATAACATCTGCATCTCTGTGTGATAATGTTCTGTTACTGCAAAATATTTAATATAGAAAAACCTTCTAATCCCTCCCTCTGGTGACTGTGAATCACCACAAACCATACTTCTGTTAATTGAAATCGCCCATTGCGCAAACGTTGTTGACTTGCACAGTTTACGTTTGGACTCCTCTAGCCTTTTCAGCTGACCATGGAATCTACCTTGGGTATCCTAGAGTTCAAATTCTTCTTGCTTCCTATGTTTTCCTCTCGATTTGGATAACTGCATCTCTCCCCTATAATCTGACCCACCCTTTGCCAAAACCAATTTAATCCCTCATATAAAAAATACATATTATACAAATCAAAACAATTAGTATCAGCTTTAATATAGTTTTTGAAATCCCCCACCAATACCACCAAATCACACGCAATCCTTGAAAATCCCTTCTCTGTTGCTTCTCAAGCACCTGTCTTCTCCAAATCTTTTACATTAAGAAAAATATCGTCATTTTTGTTAATAACTTGTACATTTGATCACTTGCATCAGGTAGGAATATATGCAGCATTGCTAAATGTGAAGCATGAGGGGCTCTCCCTCTTTCACCTGTAACATATCTAAAGCAAGCCTAGCCTGTAAACCATTGCGCGTATAGCCACAAGTTCAGTGTTTATTGTAGTTAAAGTGTCAGCAGTGTTAATAGCCAAACAATCTACCAAAGTAGAAAGGTTTCTGACATTTAAATGATTGAAAACAATACCTACAGAAGGCATCATAGCTCTCAGCACATTTCCTTGTACTTGTGAAGCACTACGTTTAACTTTTCCATGAGCCTTAACACCCCTATTATCTATTCCATCTACATGATATACCTTGAGAGAAATGAAAGCTAAATAGCAACTACCTACCAAAGTCAGTGGAAAATGAAGATAATTCTTTCCACACATAAAATGAACTCGTCTCCTGCTAAAAACCCATCACCCACTGCTAGAACCTCCACTCAGAATCACTCCAACCCACCATCTTTGGATATGAACTTGAGCCTTCCTTCTTACAATACACAAATTTGCTTTATTTTTCAAATCCATACTACGGTTTTGGCATACTCCCAGTTCCCTCACCCAGTTACCTCGCAGTTTCATTTTTTTCTCCCAAAAGCTCTTCTCTCCCTTCCTTACTACTTTTTCAGCCGTCAATTTTCTCTTATTTGATTCCTCTATAAACTCCTTTGCAGCCCTTTTCAATTTACACGAAGCCTTGAGGTTAGCTGGATTAGTTATTTTAGCTTGTGTGATAGATCTCATATAATAAAACATGTGCCCCACAAACTTTGCCCCTGCTTGCAGATTCAGAGACTTAGGCACTTCGTCTATAGGTATATCAAAATGAAAAAAATAATAATATGCCAAATGTTCTTGATGGTAAACAGGCACATTACTTATACTACAGCTTAGTATGTGAACGGCAAGTGGTAGTAGGTAGCGCCAACTGCTGTAGAAGCAGGCAAATAGATGCCAACATAACAATTCTGAACAGACATGAAATTTGAATTCTAATTTAGCAATCTAAAATAAACATTGCCTGAAACATTATCTACAGAGCCATCTTTGTGTAATATCTTAATGCTAAATTCTATGTTGCTCATCTGAATAAGTCTGGTTAGATCTAATCTTAGTTGAAGCATGCTTGACAGACCTGTTAAGATCCACTAATAAGCCAAGCATTAACATTTCTATGGCAAATGCCTCAGCTAAAAATATAAAATTTTGCAACATTCCGTGAATTTGAAATGAAGACATGGTTTCTGTTAAGTCAGATTAATGGAAAAAAAAGGAAAATCAAATATCCCCTTGATGATAACTTTTAGTTATTTTCACTGTAAATTGATTAGTTCATGTCAGAAAGAAGCCCACAATCTTCAACAGGATACCTGAAGGGAAATTCAAATCTTCTGCTGGATGCCTAGGGAAACCTAGGCCCATATTTCAACTTTTTTAGCACCGCATTTGCATCATTTTTGGACGCAAAAGCAGCACAAACTTCCAAAATAGAATTGTATTTTGGAAGTTTGCGCCGATTTTGCATCAAAAAATGATGCAAATGCAGCGCTAAAAAAGTAGAAATATGGACCCTAATGTCTTCATCCGGGTACCTAAGTACAAAACGAAAATTTCAAACATACTGGTTGGTGTGTGTCACTTGGGGACAGTAGCTGTGGTAGCAATGTTCTTCAAGAGGTGGGGGTTATAAAGAAGCTAAATGATTCTCAGTTTCATAGGCTCTCAGATCCGGCTCAGTTCTAACAAGGTATGTCCATTCAGGAGCTGAATAGCTGTGATTGGGCACACTCTTGTTCTCCTACCTTCTGGCTGTACACTGTAATTAGCACTCTGTTTGATTGGCTCGAGTTCTTCCCCGATTGTTTTTGGAATCTGTTCTTCTGACACAACTGTTCTTAGTCTCTCATCAATTTTCATCCACTTCTCTTCCCTCTGCATGCCACCATCCAACATGGTTGTATTTTATTCTAGTTTTGGTGCACACTCTTGTTTCAGCTGATTGATTTAATGTGGCTATTGAGGAAGGTTCATCACAGATGTGCACTTGTCACGACTTGTACTTGGGGACCTTGTGTGCTGTCTTCTCCTCCATCTGAACATTTATTTTGTACTTGAGTTTGACTTTGTGAATCAGTGGTTGTTGTCACCACTTCTTCATGTCTGGTCTCACTCTCTTAGTGTGGGAGGCACGAATCCTATATGATAGAGTGCCACACTAAACAGCAGTGTTTGTCACAATAATAATTTGATAGGGTTCCCTCCAGCAGAGTTCAAGACATGATTTCCTGACTTCTTTTTTTCATGACCCAGTCTCCTGGACTTAAGTCATGACAATGTTCCTGTCTTGAAGATGGGGGTCGCCAAATGAACATGATCAGATATGGAATGCACCACATCAGACAATCCCTTGCAGTAATCAAGTACCATATCATCTGTTATATTCTCATGCACAGCTGTAGGCACTGACGGGATTTTCATGACTCTCCCCATCAAGATTTCATGAAAGGAAAATCAAGTCTTTAAATTAGAAGTGCTTTCAATAATCCTCAGAACAAGGGGAAGAGAGTGGGGCCATTTCAAATAGGTAGATTCTCAGACCTTGCCATCCCAGATTTTATATATCCATTAATCTGCTCCTCAAAGCCAGAGTCTCTGGCTTGTAACTACATCGGAATATTTTTCAATACCCAATACTACACACAATAATTTAATCACTTCATTCTTGGAGTGTGTGTCTTAATCTGTCTTAATCTGACTCCCTCAAAACTGGCAGGCTGAACCCTGGTATCAACTCCTGCAACAATAATTTGGCAACTGTGATGCTGTCACTCTTCCAGGTTTGGTATGCTTCAACCCAATTGGAAAAAAGACAGGATATAGCAAAGTCCATTACAGATGGGTATTTCTACGAAATCCAACTGCATGCGTCTAGAGAAACCATCAGACCTCCCTGTGTGACTCATGGTCACAACCGCCCTCCTGCTCACATTTAACTGCTGGCAAGGAATATATCTGTGATATAAATTCTCAGCAATGACATGGAAGTGGGGATTATACCAATAATTTTTGAAGGTGCAAATCGTGATATCTCTTCCTATGTGCGTAGAGCCATGGCAATGCCTGGCTATAAGTGTAAGCACTCATCAGGTAAAACAGGTTTCCCATCCCGCAAAACCAAAATCTTACTCTGATTGTTTTCACATCCAGACCTCACCCACTTTTCCTTCCCTGCACCCAGAGCTTCATCCCGTAACTCTTTTAATTCTTCCCAAGTGTTTACAGTACTCAAAAACATGTCTGAAAGAGGGTCATTGTCAAATTCACATAATTCCCCTTGATTAAATGTACAGGTCTTAAGCACGCAATACCTTGCTATTTCATCAACATGGCAGTTTCCAGCAGTAACAAAGTTCCATCCACTCCTGTGTGCTGCACATTTTACAACTGATACCTCTCTAGGCAGCTGCAATTCATCTAACAGATCCCTGACCACAGGAGGTTAGCAAACTTCAGATAGGAGAACCACAGGAGGTTAGAAAACTTGTCTGTGAGCACAACTGACTAAAGTTGTGGTCTGCGCCAAAATCATACTGACTGTCAGTATAAATGCCAACTCTCAAACTTTTGGTCCACAAATAAAGTAAAGTTGGACTCTTCCAAGGGTACAGCTCAAATTTCAGGTTTTGGTTTGGTGCATAACTAGGCAATGTTTAACCCCTTTGCTGCCAGATTTTTCACCCTCAGGTGCAAGGCCTTTTTTTGGCTATTTGGGGCAGTTTGCTCTTAGGCCCTCATAACATTTTGTCCACATAAGCTACCCACACCAAATTTGCATCCTTTTTTCCAACATCCTAGGGATTCTGTAGGTACCCAGAGTTTGTGGGTTCCCCTGGAGGACACCAAGAAATTAGCCAAAATACAGCAAAAAATGTGTTTTAAAAAAAGAATTGGAAAAAAGAAGGATTGTGTTTTTTTTCCCTGAAAATTGCATCAACAAAGGATTTCTGTAGCTAAAATCACCATCTTCCCAGCTTTCATGAACAGGCAGACTTGAATCAGAAAACAAAATTTTTCAACACAAATTTGGCAAGGTATTACTTGGACATACCTAATTTTTAAAATGTTTTGTGCTTTTAGCCTCCTTCCATTTAGTGACAGGAATGGTTGTGAAACCAATGCTGGATCCTGGACAGCTAAACATTTCTTAAACATAGACAAAATTCTGAATCCAGCAAGGGGTCATTTGTGTAGATCCTACATGGTTTTCCTACAGAAAATAGCAGCTGAAATAAACAAATATTGAAGTTGAGGTGAAAAAAATACATTTTTCTCCACGTTTTACTCTGCAACTTTTTTCTGCAATGTCAGATTTTCAAAAGTAATGTACCATTACATCTGCTGGACTCTTCTGGTTGCAGGGATATATAGGGTTTGTAGGTTCATCAGGAACCCTATGTAGCCAGAGCAAATAAAGGAGCTCTACCTTGAAATGAGTTTTCATTGTATATCGGGTATACAGCAATTCATTTGGTGAAATATAAAGAGTGAAAAATAGGTATCAAGGAAACCTTTGTATTTCCAAAATGGGCACAAGATAAGGTGTTGACAAGCAGTGGTTATCTGCACATCTCTGAATTCCGGGGTGCACACACTAGCATGTGAATTACAGGGCATTTCTCAAATAGACATCTTTTTTACACACTGCCTTACATTTGGAAGGAAAAAATGTAGAGAAAGACAAGGGGCAATAACACTTGTTTAGCTATTCTGTGTTCCCCCAAGACTCCTGATAAAAATGGTACCTCACTTGCGTGGGTAGGCCTAATGTCCGCTACAGGAAACCCAACATGGACACATCATATTTTCACATTGAAATCTGATGTGTTTTTTAGAAAGTGGCTAGCTGCGGATTTTGACCTCTAGCTCAGCAGGCACCTAGGGAATCCTACCAAACCTGTGCATTTTTTTAAACTAGACACCTAGGGGAATCCAATATGGGGTGATATGAGCCCTGGAATCTGAGAGGAGACACAAATTTCCTTTTACCCAGCGTTCCCCCAAGCCTCCCAAAAAAATGGTACCTTACTTGTGTGGGTAGGCCTAGTGCCTGTGACATGAAAAGCCCCAAAACGCAACGTGGACACATCACATTTTCCCAAAGACAATAGACCTGTTTTTTGCAGAGCACTTATCTGTGAATTTTGTTCTATAGCTCAGCCGGCACCTAGGAAAACCTACCAAACCTGTGCATTTTTTAAAACTAGACACTTAGGGAACTCCAATATGGGGTGACTTGTGGTGGTCTCACCAGGTTCTGTTACCAGAATCCTTTGCAAACCTCAAAATTCAGCAAAAAAAAACTTTTTCCCTCACATTTCGGTGATAGAAAGTTCTGGAATCTGAGAGGAGCCACAAATGTCCTTCCACCCAGCATTCCCCCAAGTCTCCTGATAAAAACGGTACCTCACTTGGGTGGGTAGGCCTAGTGCCAGTGCAAGGAAATGCCCCAAAACACTACGTGGACACATAAAAATGATCAAAGACAAAACTACCTGTTTTTGCAGGGGCACCTGCATTTTTGGTCCTGGGCTCAGCAGCCATATAGGGAAACCTACCAAACCCAAATGTTTCTGAAAACTAGACACCCGAGGGAGTCCAGGGAGGTGTGACTTGCCTGGATCCCCCATTGTTTTCTTACCCAGAATCCTCAGCAAACCTCAAATTTAGATAAACAAATCACATTTTCCCACATTTCTGTGTAGGATAACCTCACCGGCACAAATTTCCAACCACCCAACGTTCCCCTCAGCCTCCTGGTAAAAATTATACCTCACTTGTGTAGGTGGGCCAAGTGCCTGTGACAGCGAAGAGCCAAAAAAAGGTTGAAATTGAGGGGGAACCAAAGCAGGTCCAAAAGGGCAGTTTGAAAAAAAAAATTTTTTAGGGTGAGAAGTGGTGCAGAATTTTTATAGGAATAGATGCAACAATGCTGGAAATTTTGTGGATTCCTGCAGATTCCAGAAGGTTCCATCACAAAAATGTGGGAAAAATGTGTGAGTTCCAGCAAAGTTGGAGGTTTGCAGGGCATTGTGGGTAAGAAAATGGTGTGGGTGCATGTGAAGCACACCACCCAGGACTCACCTAGATGTTTAGTTTTCAGATGTGTCTTGGTCTCGTAGATTTTTCTACATGGCAGCGTCCCAAAGTCCAAAAAGTGCAGCCCTCCCCATTCCAAGTAGGACGATTTTGAGAGTTAGACAAGCTGTCATGGCCCAAATGTAAAACTAAAACCCAAAATAATCAAATGTCCTCTTGCTTGCCGTGGGATAAGATGTTTTAGTGTGCGGGGGGAGCTGTAAGACTGTTACCCCCTTCAGTTGGGGTGGGGGCATTACCATGCCCATACTGGTTAGTAGCCACAACCCCACAATTTTTTTTATTTTTATTCCCTGACATCTAGTAGGCTTTCTGCCCCCTCTGGGAGTGGACTGGGGGTAATTGTCCCATCTGCCCACCGGTGGGCAGAACAACTTTATCCCCATTTATTTGGGGGTGGGGATATGGTGATACCCCCTCCCTCGTTTAAAAAATAAAATCTTCCCTGGTCTCTGGTGGGCTTTCCCCCCCCCCCCCCTAGGGGCAGATGGGCCTTACGAAAATAGGCCCAAGGGGCTGCCCCCCCAAACAAACCACACACATAAACACCAATCCCTGGTGCCTAAGTGGTTTCTGCCCACCCTGGGGGCAGATCGGCCTAATAGAACTAGGCCGATGTGCCCCCAAGCGGTGCAGAAATGGCCTAAAATAAACTTGCCCCCCAGGGGAGAGACCCTTGCCTAAGGGGTTGCTCCCCTTGCGTGAAAATGGCATTAAAAATTCCCTCGTGCCTGGTGGTTTCTGCCCTCCTTGGGGCCAGATCGGCCTAATAAAAACAGGCCGATCAGCCCCCAAGGGAGGCAGAAATGGCCTAGAATAAATTTGCTCCCATGGGGAGCGACCCTGGCCTAAGGGGTCGCTCCCCTTGCGTGAAATTGGCATTAAAAAAATCCCTGTTGCCTAGTGGTTTCTGCCCCCCTCGGGGGCAGATTGGCCTAAGAAAAATAGGCTGATCTGCCCCCAAGGGGTCAGAAAAGGCCTAAAATAAATTTGCCCCCTCAGGGGAGCAACCCTTGCCTAAGGGGTCGCTCCCCTTGCATGAAATTGACCTAAAAAATACAATCCCTGGTGTCTAGTAGTTTCTGCCTCCGTGGGGCAGATTGGCCTAATAAAAAAAGGCTGATCTGCCCCGAAGAGGGGCAGAAATGGCCTAAAGATAATTTGCCCCCCAGGGGAGCGACCCTTGCCCACGGAGTCGCTCCCCTCATGTCAATAACACAAAAAAAACATCCCTGATGTCTAGCGGGGGCAGATTGGCCTAATTAAAATAGAAAAGGCCTTCTAAAAAATGTCCCCCTTGGGGACCGGCCCTTAATCAAGGGCTGCTCCCCTCATGCCAATTTCAGCAAAAAAGCAAAGACCCTGGTGTCTAGTGGGCATTTCTGAAGCTCGATTGATTCACGATCGGGCTGCAGAAATGCTCAGAGAGACATCAAAGGAAAGGAAAGGCCTTTCCTTTCCTTTGATGCCTCCCCATCCCCCAGGCTGTGATTAAAAGAGAAATGCTTTAGCATTTCTCTTTTGATCCGTGCTGGAACCTGAACTTCCAGCACAGTGGGTGCAGCCTCTGATGAGGTCAGCGCGTGATCACGCACTTTTGTTATCAGATGTCACGGGGGCAGGGATAAAAGGGAAGCGAATCCCCTTTCCATCCCTGCCCTGTAGGCTCCCCCCATGAGCCAGGTCAAGGACGTAACGGTTACGTCCTTGGCGCCTCAGCACCGCAGTCAAGGACGTAACCGTTATGTCCTTGGCTGCTAAGGGGTTAAGCAGTCATAGTCAACCTCATCTTCTTTGTCTGAGTCACTCTCTGGTAGTGGTTAAGAGAGGAGCAGTATTCTGAACATTATGATTCCAGAGAGATACATTTTCAACTGACAAAATCACTTGGTCTTATTTAGTGAGCCTGATGTTTGTCATGTGCTGTCTTCAAGTGTGGGTTAGTAAGATCTCAACTGCATGTGGAACCATTACACTAAGGAACCTATAACCGTGCCCTTGTACTGCTGGATACTAACATGCACTGCAGCCACTTCTTTAAGACATCCAGGATGCACAGCTGCCACTGGGTCAAGTGTGGCGAAGCAGTAAGCCTCTGGCCGTTTTGCCCCCCTCTGGGACTGTGTCAACACAGACAGCAGGCACCCTTCACACTTATGGCAAAACAATACAAAATCCTTCTCGCAATCAAACATTCCTACTGCTGGTGCTTGGCAGAGTTTGTCTCTGAGCTCTAGGAAGACACTCACGTATTTGTTGTCCCAGTGTATCAGATGATTCACATCATTGTGCATGAGCCTTTGTAAAGTCTTTGCCGCTATGGAAATATTGGGAAACCACTGAAGATACTATTTCACCATTCCTAGGAACATGCTGACTTCTCTTTGTCTTAAAGGAGGGTTAATTCTCAAGATTGTTGTGACAACTTCTTTTGACACTTTCCTAGCTCCTTTCTCAGTGTGATGTCCCAAATACAGAACCTCCCTCTGTCAGTAGTGTACTTTTGTAGGAGACACCTTGTGCCCATTCCCTGTAAGATAATGCAACTAAGCAATGGTGTCTTGCTTGCAAACTTCGCGAGTTAGTCCCAGTAGGTTGTCAATGTATTGGACTAGAACCAAGTTGCCAGGCAAATTAAGGTCTCCAGATTTTTCTTCAGTATCTGATTAAAGATTGAGCTGCTCTCTGAATACTCCTGCGGGACTATACACCACACTGGAATTTCCTTTAAAAAGAAAGTGAAAAGGAATTGACACAGATCAATGATAGAGACCCACTTAGCATCACATAGAATTTGGAAAAGTATCACAGTGGAATTTGGTACCACCGGACAACATGGAACAATTATTATGCTCACCTCTTTAAGGTCCTGAAGTATCCTGCATTTCTTGCTTCTGCAAACCCATCACTGGTGAGTTGCCTGTAAAGTCCCAGATTTCCTCATACACCTTACTCCTTAAGACAGGAGGCAAGTCTCGCTTGGTCAGGTCTGGGATCAAGCTTATTGCTGCTTCTTGTGATTTCAACTTAATGTCTACACCTTCATCGTGTGTCTGAAGTTCAACACCATCCAGTGTGCAATAGAGTACACAATTTCATTTTCAGAGTAAATCTATGCCCAGTAAATTGAATGGACTTGGGTCACATATTACCAATTGTTGGCCATTCTCAATGGAACCTAATTTTATACTGACCAAAGCTGAAATTGGCTTTCTGCTGATTGGAGATGGCTACAAATTGAACTTGTTTTCCCGAAAGGGATAGGTTTGGAACCTACACTGTTTTCACCATAGAGCAGGTATCAAAAATGATGCGGGTGGTCAATCACCTCATCACACATAGGGCCCACTCTGACTACATCTGTAACTGTGCCAAACACTATGGGGCATATTTATACTCTGTTTGCGCCGAATGTGCGCCAAAAATTTTGACGCACAATCAGCGCAAACCCTGCCCCATATTTATACTTTGACATCCGACCCCGCAGGCGTCAAAATTCCACCATGTGCGTCATTTTTTGGAAGGGGGAACTAGCCTTGCGTTAATTATATGCAAGGTAGGCGTTCCCTTCCCAAAAATGACTTTAAGGCCTGTGCCCCATATTTATACTCTGACGTCATTTTGACGCACAGGAGGGGGTGGGCCTTAAAAAACGGCGCACAGCCTGATGGGCGCCGTTTTTTAACGCCTGGGTCAGGGCAGGCGTTAAGGGACCTGTGGGCTCGGAAGGAGCCCATAGGTGCCCTCCACTGCCCCCAGGGACACCCCCTGCCACCCTTGCCCACCCCAGGAGGATACCCAAGGATGGAGGGACCCATCCCAGGGAAGTTGAGGTAAGTTGGGGTAAGTATTTTTTTTCGGTTTTTTTAAGTGTCATGGGGGGGCAGATTTGGGCCCCCTTACATGCCACTATGCCCAATGACCATGCCCAGGGGACATAAGTCCCCTGGGCATGGCCATTGGGCAAGGGGGCATGACTCCTGTCTTTGCTAAGACAGGAGTCATGTCAATGGAGGTTGGGTGTCAAAATAAATGGCGCAAATCCGGTTTGAGGCCTGAATTTTGCCTCAGACCTGACTTGCCCCATTTTTTGATGCACAACCCCCATTTTCCCATACGCCGGCGCTGCCTGGTGTGAGTCATTTTTTTTTACGCATAAATAAGGCGCCCGCATGGTGCGTTGGAATGGCGTTAGCCGGCGGTGAAATTTTTGACGCACAACTGCGTTGGCGCAGTTGTGCGTCAAAAAATATAAATATGGGCCTATGTTTTCCTACCCTCTCTGATAAATTCAATGTGACTGATCTGGGTCCAGTCCAGTGGGACTCTCAAAACTGGGAACTGTTGGAGGTTATTGGTGGTTATGGAAGGGTTCTGCTGAACCTTTGGATTTGGATTGAAGTAGAATCTACTGTTAGCCATGTTTTGCTGCATCAATGGGGGTTTAGGCATATTGACATCATATGGTCTTTGTGCTTGCAAATTAAGAATTGGCGCCACATTCATATTTGGTATTTTAACATCATTTTGCATTCGATTTGGGTTCAGTCTACATTCTTGTTTGCATCCCTTGGTCTCTGCCTTGCGGACCGAAATTCTTTGCTTGTGTATTCTGACTACCACCGTGAAAACCAACTCCCTGCATGTACTCTAGAAACAGGAATACACCCTGGATCTGCCCCATACAGCCCATTTTGACATCCTTTCTGCACCAACTCGGTCTGTGTCAACATATATTTCTCTTTAATCTTCCTCTGCTTCGCTTTCAATTTGTCTCTGCAATGTTTCAAGTAGCTAAGAATCTCATTGATGGACTCTGACTTTCCAACAAATCACATTCTGCTGGATATGAGAGTTAATTTCTCGATGCAAACCAAGAACAAACTGACAGGAATCTACTAAGATTTTCCCTTTCCAGATTTTTGATGCCACTATGATGTATGAAAACCTGCTTATAACAAGCATGCACATACTCTCTGTACCATTGAGTGGTTCTGGTTATTTTGAGCCAATCAGCCTCTTTCTGCAGGACCTTTGTGTTCAAGTTAGCAATGACCTGGTTATGTTTTCCATAACAGTAGCAACAGGTGCCTTTGTTCTGGCATCTCTCTGCAGCTCAGCATTTCGCCAATTTACAACCACCTTTCGTTCTGCCCAAAAATCCTTGGGGACCACAATATCAAGAAAAGTATACAAGGCTTCCCAAAGCACTTTTAGAATCTTTACATTTCTGTCCACCTCAGTATACTGTTTATCAAGATTCTCATACAAATTTGGAAAATGGTTTGTGAATGAAAGAAGATCACCACAACTCGAGGGCACCTTCATGCACCTCTCTCAACAAGAACTCTCCCAACTCTGTGCCACTCGCAGTAGTTCTCCTTTTTTATTCACTTTCTTTTTCTTCACATCTCACTTTTCCCGTTGATCCGTGTACTTCTGTGCTCCCCACTCTCTAATGCATTCCTCCAATTCTTTGATATGCGATCTCAAACTTGATCTCATTTTCTTTAATGCTTCCTCCACTATAAACATCCTAAAATGATTCTTTACATTTTGATATTTTTTCAAGTTCCAACCCAATCTCATCAGCCAGCACTTTCAATCTTTCATGAGCATACACTGCTGCTTCTCTGCTCAGGAACCTAAACTCAGCCTCACTGTATGCGTTTAAGAAGTCGAATTCAAGTGTTCCCCCTTATGAGCTCAAATTATGTTTCTAATTGTACAAACATTCAACTCTTTAGTTGAGGTCTCTTCTGCCTGGGGTTGTGATGCTGATACTACAGTGGCAGCAATCGATGTATTCCTGGGGGAACCTCTTCTGTATGGGGCCATGCTCCCAAATCTAGAATGGTGGCAACAGCATATGTATTAGGGCTTGTCATGATAACAGATGCAGTAGGGTCTGTAATATTCACAGATGTAGTAATAAGACTTAATGATGATCTAAGAAGTGGACGAGTGTAAATCTCCCTCTGGACGACTCTGCTCAGTAGGGGCACTTGCATCTGCTCCTAGATCTGCTCCTCCTCCAATCACTACCTGAGCCAAAGGAGGCACTGCAGCTGGAGGGACAACATAATATGGGGGTGGCTGGGAACTCAGCAAATCATCCAAAAACACATCATCTGAATTACTGTCAGCCTCTGACTCTCTTGTGTTATCACCACCTCCCTCTCATGACTTAATTGCCTCCATTCCCTCCTTTACTATCACAAGAAACATACCTGTGTCCTCAATCACAATCTGTCCCTAACACTGTTGTTTTGCATTCCATCTTGACTCTATCCAACTAGGGACTTTATTTCTTGCTTGGTTTAATATTTCTCCCATGCCCAGCATGCTTCTGTGAATTCAACGCTTGAAACTGTACCGGCTCTGTGTGGGGGTTCATCTCATACATCACTTGTCTCAAATTCTCAATTTGTCTCACATTGAATGTGCCATGCGAAGGAAATTGCAAAGTACCCAACACTCTCTGTGATCTTACTTCATTGTTTGATCCAAACAACTGAGTAACCTGACATTAGCAGCCATATTGTACGTGAGACTGCCATCCTCACAAACAGGTAAACTTAAATCATTTCTCAACATAGCTCTTTTTTCTTAAAGAATTTCAAAGCAGATTTAAGAGCGTCTAACACCACCTTAGCGCCACAATAGAGTATTTTTTTTTATGCTAAGGCGGCGCTAAAGTGCCAATTTCCCTGTGCATATTTACAAAGTGGCGCAATGTATGCATTGCGCCACTTAGTAACAGTGGCGGCCGGCAGCTTTAGGAGGGAGGGGGGCGGCAGGAAGCACACACACACTCATTCTTTCACACAAAGACACGCATGCACATCCATTAACAACACTCATACCATTCAAACATGCACGCACGCACCAAACATTCATTTTAAAACATCACACACATTCATTCTTTCACACACGCACGCAAGCACATCCATTAACACTCATAACATTCAAACATGCACCAAACATTCATTTTAAAAGATCACACACGCTCATTCTTTCACACACACACGCACGCACGCACATCCATTAACAACACTCATAACACTCAAACATGCACGTGCGCACCAAACATTCAATTTCAAACATCACACATATACACACACACACTTACCTTCAGCCTCCAGGTCCCAGGAGGGTTGGAACTGCTGCCTTCCCTAAATTGGCTGACCTTAGGTCAGCCAATGAGGGAAGGCAGCAGTCCCAGCCTCGTCACAGAGTGGGATGGGGTCAGTGAGACTGCTGACCCCACCCCACTCTGTGACGAAGTGTCACTGATTGACACTCACCCTGGGCGCTTCAGGGCTTAAACCTGAAGCGCCCAGGGCGAGTGTCAATGGGTGACGCTTTCCTCGTCACCTAGGGGAGGGCCTCGAGGAACCTTTGCTGAGCTGAGGAGGTCACGCCCATAGGAGCTGTGACCTCCTCAGCCCAGCAAAGTTCAGCTCAGGCAGCCAGGAGTCTGCGCAAATCGCGCATGGCTCACTCCTGGCTGTCTGAGCTGAAAATGAAGAGTGTCTGTCAGGCTGGCCTTTGTTCAGCCTGACAGTCACTCTTCATGAGGGGCAAAAGGTGGGGGGGTGTGGCCCCTCGGCCCTAAAGGACGGGCCGCCACTGCTTAGTAAACCGTTGTGCCACATCATGCCTGCGCCAGGTATAATGTATGCAAGAGGGGCGTTCCCCCGTTAGGGGAGCCGAAAATATGGTGCAAGGAAATCTAAGAAATTTCCTTGTGTCATATTTTGGGCACTTTTAATACCTGCTTTTAGCAGGCGTTAAAAGGGGGCATACCATTATTTATTATGGGCCTCTATGTATTCTGAAGGAGTAGCGCCAAAATGTTGGCACTACTCCTGCAAAGTACATCAATAGCGTAAAACAAATGACACTATTGCCCCTACCCTGCGCTACGGTGTGCCTTATTTTAAATATGGTGCGCACATGGTGGCGGTAGAGGGGCGCTAAGGGGCACAAGGAAAGTGGCAATGCACTAGGTGCAGTGCCACTTTTCTTAACTCTGCCCTATCATATTTGCTTCTTTTGCAAAACAACCACAGGATTTGTGAACTTCAAATTGAAATGACTCGAAGTTCCCAGCAAATCACAATGCATTATTCAATGCCACAAACACCCAATCCTAGTGCAACACCACTGAACCAATCTATTGCAACACGACTCCCAATGATGTAATGACCAGTACCAGTGCAGCACACAAGCTGAACAAAAAAATCCCAGGATGACACCCAGTGAAGTTACTCGCAGCACCACACAGCTACTCTCACTTCGTTACGATCAGCTTCGTATAAGCAAAGAAAAAGCATAAATAACAAAACAAAAATAAATCTACTCATCTGTTCACCTAAAGAAGACTAGAATCAGCAATCACTGTAAGGGAAATAGGGAATGATACCCTCTTAGTACTATCAAACCCACAAAGTACGTTTTTGACTGGTGTGAATCCTCTCTGACCAGTGCAATTTACTCCTGTGTGCAAAGAATCAACCAACACCAATCTCAGTTAGTACAATCTCATAATAGGAGTTTAATAAGTCCCTTTCTTGGTGCGGCCGTGGAGCCTCACAGTCCAAATCTTCAACGTTAACAGAAAGTCAAATACCACTTAGATATATCTAACACATGATCTTAGATTACAACAAATCTGATGACCAAGCTTCAACTCTGAGCAATAAGTGCATTAATCTCAATAAGCGCAAGCAATATACATGAAAAAGCACTTCAATTTTCGATTTCAAAATTAAGCTCTCTTAGACCCAATTTGACACCACACCTCAAAGCATAACAAATCATCATAACTCACAAACACAACAACTCTCAACACCTTACAATTAAAACCACATAACTCTACTTATACTCACACTTCTAGGACACTGCCTGCTTTCAGGAATTTAGGGGTACTATCAATAATCCAAATGGAACCATGGAAGATCAGAAGGGCAGATTGAATCAGGGGACATTTTGATTCTGGGTAAGCTTTTAATCATCCACGCCTCAGTTTGAACCCATCCTCTGCTACCAGATTTTGTTAGCGATTGACTTTGTGCAAATCTCTGGGCTCATAAAGTGCTATCTGATTAATCAAATTCAAAACTGAGGCTGTTCGGCAAATCAAGGCATTCAATAAAGGCGAAGCACATTAGGCTCCACAATGAAGACAAATGATTATCTTTCAAATCATAAAGGTTTATTAAAGGTTAAAAGTTAAACAGAAACCAAAATCAAAGTAATGTAGGTTAGTCACATATGAATGTATCAAGTATTATGTAGTTTGAAACAAATGAAAGTCATATACGAAAGAGAGGACAAGCTGCTATGGGGTCGCCTCAAAGGGAAAGATGAAGGAAAGTCAGCACTCTCATTAAGAAAGTGCCTAAAATCTCTTCTGCTCGGCTCTATGTTAAGTCTGTATCGGTAAGCAATCTGCGCGTTTCTCTACTCTGAACTAACTTAAATCACACAATTCTAACAGTTGATACATCTACACAAACTTCTTATGAGACAGGCAAATCAGGTTAAAGTGGAATGATACAATAGTGTGCTTCTTAGGACTTTTCACAATACAGCTTCTCTCTGTGTCCTTCAAACTTACATTGTCTGTAGTGAGATGAGAAATAAGGACCAATCTGTACTATGCAGGTGTCTTAGTGAATGTGCTACTTATTAAATAAAATAAAAAAATGATTATCACACAAAAACATTTTACATGGTAAGGAAAGCAAGACGTGCATTGCATTAGATAATTAGGACACCAGCTTTACCTAGAAATAAAATATTCAAGTGTCACAGGCAAGCAGCATTAGCCGTTTTAAAAATCTTTAAGAAAATAGGAGCTATGTTGAGAAATGATGTGAGATTTCCTGTTCGTGCATTTTAAAATGCAGGCCTGTCTGTCAGGTCAATCTAAACACAAATAAGCTTGGAAGATTTTCTACAAATAACATTTGTGTTTCTTTGTGTTTATGGCTTGTTAATGCAAAACATTTAATAAAAAAGAAACCTTTCCCTTGCATGTTTTGTTTTGATTGATTGTGTTTGTGTGTGGTTTGTAAAGAGTTTGTTTAGTGTTAAGGTGTCAACATGGTTTGAGTTAGTGTGAAAGTAGATTAAATTTGATCTTGGAAGATCCTTATGTTTTATATGCCAAAGACGTTATCGTTTTTTTCCCTAGACAGCGGATTGATTGTCTACTTCATATATCTGCATTACAAGCTACATCAGTGTCTTATGTTGCAATGTTGTTTGTGTGACCATCTATGAGGCTTATGGTAGTTTTAGACTCAGGTTTCTAGGAGACATGTTGATGTGGTGTGACAGTACGGTTCATCTGCCCAGTTTTTGTCAACTACTTGACTTTAGAGCTGTTTTGTTTGTATGATGGTGAGACGGTTCTAAATAGGCTTCTGCAAAATTAAAACTTTTGTTTGACTACATTTCACCAATTTTTGCAAATATATGTCAAATTATGTGAGCTTCACAAACAAAGTGTAATGGTATTGTGCATGAAGAGAGAATGTGAGGGCATAGTTT
Source organism: Pleurodeles waltl (assembly GCF_031143425.1). Lineage (NCBI taxonomy): Eukaryota > Metazoa > Chordata > Amphibia > Caudata > Salamandridae > Pleurodeles > Pleurodeles waltl. The sequence goes on from NC_090443.1 coordinate 335,700,410, forward strand.
GCTTTCAAACTCATGCAAAATACAATACCCACAACTTTCTAAACTAGAACTAGTGTACATGTATGTGAGAGGTGAAGTACACCATTCTGGAAGGTGAGTAGCTGTTTCTGCAGGACACAAGCAAGGTAAATATGGCTGGCAAACAGTGTGCTACATTGCACATTTAGGCCCATATTTATACTTTTTTAGCGCCGCATTTGCGCCGCTTTTTGGCGCAAAAACTGCGCAAAAATACAAAATACAACTGGGCCATATTTATACTTTTTGACGCAAAACTGCGCTAACGCAGTTTTGCGTCAAAAAAATTAGCGCCGGCTAACGCCATTCTGAAGCGCCATGCGGGCGCCGTATTTAATCAATGACGTTAGCCGGCGTTAGCCGCCGGCGCTGCCTGGTGTGCGTGGAAAAAAAACACGTACACCAGGCAGCGCCAGCGTAGGGGGATATGGAGCTTGGGCGTCAAAAAATGGGGCAAGTCAGGCTGAGGCAAATTTTTCGCCTCAACCCGATTTGCGCCATTTTTTTCGACTCCCAACCCCCATAGAAATGACTCCTGTCTTAGCAAAGACAGGAGTCATGCCCCCTTGCCCAATGGCCATGCCCAGGGGACTTCTGTCCCCTGGGCATGGTCATTGGGCACAGTGGCATGTAGGGGGGCACAAATCAGGCCCCCCTATGCCACAAAAAAAATAAAAAAAAATACTTCCCTGAACTTACCTTAATGTCCCTGGGATGGGTCCCTCCAGCCTTGGGTGTCCTCCTGGGGTGGGCAAGGGTGACAGGGGGTGTCCCTGGGGGCATGGGAGGGCACCTCTGGGCTCCTTCCGAGCCCACAGGTCCCTTAACGCCTGCCTTGTCCAGGCGCTAAAAAACGGCGCAAAAGCGGCCGTACGTCATTTTTTTTGACCCGCCCACTCCCGGGCGTGAATTTTGCCCGGGAGTGTAAATACGGCGCACATGCCTCGGAGTCAATTTTTTAGATGGGAACGCCTACATCGCATCTCATTAACGCAAAGTAGGTGTCCACGCTAAAAAATGACGCAAACTCCATGGACTTTGGCGCTAGACGCGTCCAACGCCAAAGTATAAATATGGAGTTAGTTTTGCGTCGGAATTGCGTCAAAAAAAACGACGCAATTCCGGCGCAAACAGAGTATAAATATGCCCCAACTGTATTTTGTAAATTTGCGCCGCTTTTGCATCAAAAAATGACGCAAATGCGGCGCTAAAAAAGTATAAATATGGGCCTTAGAATCTTCACAACCTAGTTAGATAAGCAAGTGTTATAAATAAAGTGTGATTGAAAGATGTCGGTAAGAAGTGGATGCCAAGTTTCAACTGAAAACTGCCCCTGCCTAAAATGCGGGAAAAGGCCAGATCAAAAAGAAGTTATTTTGCCCAACACAACTCCTCACATAAAGGCCCATATTTATACTTTTTTAGCGCCGCAATTGCGCCGCTTTTTGACGCAAAAGTGGCACAAACTAACAAAAAACAATTGTATTTTGGAGGTTTGCGCCGCTTTTGCGTCAAAAAGCGGTGCAAATGCGGCGCTAAAAAAGTATAAATATGGGCCAAAGTGTTTTTTCAGGCCATCCCAGATGATGACTATCTACATAACTGTTGTGGGAGATCGGGACATGCCTGTGACCTGCCCCTTCTGTCATGAGCTCGACCACCTACCTACCTTCAAAGATCTCTCCTGAAGTGGTCAGATAAACAACTATAACAGCCCATAACCCTGAGAGTCAGAAAGCATGCAAAGCCAGATGTTTTCGAGGAAAAACCCTGAGTGCATCGGGTATGTTCAGAAGTGTGTCCTGTACTTGCATTGCCACAAGATCAAGCTGCACCTCACAAATGATTCCCAACCAGGCTGAAAGTGCCTTGGGTTTGCTTGTGTTCCCATTCAGAGATGATGTGACCAGGCATTTTGGGGCAAACTGATTATTAAAGCAGGACCAAGCCTGATATGTATATGTGTTTCTCCATCTCAAGTGTGGCAGAGGGCAACAAAACACTGACTGGAATGTGGCACTACAGGATTTCCGGTGGATGAGAGTTTTGTAACTTTCTGTTGTTTAAAGCGATGCTCTTAGAAGCTGTAGTCCTGCCTGTAGGCTGCATTTTGTATCATCTGAAGATTGTGGAGCCGGGTGATGAAAGCCCCTCCACACAGGGCAGTTACACATTGTACACTGAGTAGAGAACAGCTCTCACCACAAGAGCTCTAAGGTGCTGAGAAACATGTGTGGAAAACAAGCTCCACGCCACCACTAAACTCCTAAGGTCATGTCATTGTCAATAACTGTCACATGTGACTGGAATGAGCACTTCATTGCTGATAGGGGCGGGAAAGGAATCTTTCCAGGAGAGATCTTTTGTGGTCCATAAACGAGTGCCTCTTTTTGTCTCAACTAAGCTGTAAGCAGTTATCCATCCCCTGCCCTTTTTCTGTGTAGCGCTGTGTATCTCACACTTTACAGAGAAGGTTTTGGGTGAGATTCAAGTTAAACAGGGGGACTAAATAGGTGTCAAAAACAAAGGAGATAATGGAAAGCCCAGTGGGACTCAAAAGCTACCGGAGTTTCTTCTGACAAAATCTTTCCTTGCTAGGATCTGCCTGACAGAAACAAAGCAGCCGAATGAGATTATAGGAGTCTAGATACCGGTGGACACACAGGACACATTTCAGTTGTTTTAGAACTCGCTAAATTCACAACTGGTTTTGCCCCAAAAGGGGAACCTGTAATAACTGAGTAGCAACCTTTACTAAATCTTCTGAGGGTCCCGCTCTTTAGGGGCCATGTCTGTAAACATGCTGGTCTAGTTTGTACGGAGGCAACCTTAGAGTGACCCACGGAACCAATACACCACCAGTTCATGCTGGGAACTGGATTATTGGATCAACAACGACAAATAGGAACATTCTTGACCCCTGAGTAAGGACTTGAGCAGAGTGACACGGGCACCCTAAATGTCGTCTATTGAGAAATAATTTGATACAGAAAATGCTTAATCAAACTGTTCATCATTCTTAACACAGTTTAAATATTTTCCTCATCTATCTAAAAACATTTTAAGGGGAACCCAACAATTGTACCCACCCGCAAAACAGCAGGTTAAAAATTCTAATCAGCTGCGGACAATGTACAAAATGACTTCATCTCACCAACACAGGTTATTAAATCAAGAACAGGCTAACAAGCAGAAAGCAAAACACAGAATCTGTTATGTGTTGGCAACTGTATCTGCCCTCGGGGCGCCGAGTAATAGGTGCGTTAAGAATAGTAGCGACAGTAGGATTATCAACGGTCTGGCCAAATTAATAGTTTGTCTGTTGGAGTGCTCTCCCAAATTAAAAAAAGGACCACTTTTTGACCTTTTGCACAATTTGGTACCAGCACTAAGTGGCACCCACTTTGGACCTGGGTAAGAGCTTCTGGGGTGATTTAACAAAATTTGCAGTCTGTCCTGCTGAAGCATCCATGTTCAAATATTTCCACATTGAAAACAGGCACTTAGGCGGGACATCATGGGAGAGCTACTCAAAGCCCCGAAACGGTGCCATATTCCTTCACATCCAGCCGGTTCTGGTGGCTCAGTGGACTAACAATGCACCACATCCAGGTTTCTGCATTTGACACGTTCAAATCCTGCTGCGTTCACTCATCCGTTCTTCTTTCTGAGTTCAATGAAATGAGTACCTTTAAGTTGGGTAACAATAAACATCTGTTATTCCAGCCCCCAGGGGTGAACCTGCACCAACCAATATATATTATGGTATGCTATTCTGATTAGCTAACCAGTGACGCCCAGTGAAATTACACATGCGTGCATTACTTTATGCTCAACTAGAACAAAAACGCCCTTAATAATTTGGTAACATTGTCTTTGTTTCTCCACTAGGAAAATATTCAGTAATGAGGAGAAACTACATTATAATGCTGCTTCAGAGAACAGTAATACCGTCAGTCGTCTGTGCTAATAAGTAGGAAAAACATGTCTTTTTGCTGATTATGGCCCTCATTTCCAGGGCGGTTAATTGCACTATGTACTTCACCACATATCGCAATTGTGAGTTTTGTGAAAAATATCGACGGATCAAACTTGCTGATGTGTTAACAGGAACAAAAAAAAAACCTTCTCATGCATATAACACCATAATCAACATGATCATACTCCTTAAGGCATCCAATCTCTTTCGCCCACCCATGTATGTTCTGCCCTTATTCTTCTCCCGATTGAATACTGTTCTATGTCCGTTTGTCTGGGGTATAGGACGTCGTGTACTGCTGGATGGCTCCAATTGTCATTGAGAAGGGGAATAGAGCCACTGCCACATTTTTAGGCCTCGGCTACGAAACTTTGTTTGGTAGCTGGAAAGACCAAGGGGCATATTTATGAGAAAGTTGCACATGGATTCCGATGCACCACGCCTCTTGCGTTGCCCTTGCCCCACCTAACGACACCATGGTTGCACCGTATTTACAATACGGGGAACCATGGTGGTCGTTACCACAACAGCATCATCATTTATGACACTACTGTGGTGGATTATTATGGTGCTAGTCTAGCAAAACACCAGGGAGGCCCTTAGGCTACTATGGGCCCATCACTTTAACCAATGGACCGAGCATGCCTCCCTGCGTGGGAATGCTCCCCTTGCATATATTATACCTGGTGCAGGTATGTGGTGCAAGGGGTTACAAAGTGACACAATGCTAGCATTGTGCCACTTTGTAAATATGGCAAAAGAGAATGGCCTCCTTAAGGCCACATTAGTGTAAACAAAAATGAAGCTAGTGTGGTGCTAAGAGGTGCTAGGGCCTTCCAAATCTGGCCCATTGTATCCAAACAATGTGCAGCCGAAACAAGCCGTGCTATGACGTATTGAGTATATATGTTTCCTTGTCAAAATGAATTTACTTTCATGCTCACTTTGTTTGCCTTGTTGTTTTGCCTTTTCTTACTGTCCTAGCGTAGATGTCTTCCGTGTTAGAGTAGCAAATTAAAAATGGGTACCATGCATAACTTCACACAAGCATGCAGCACCACTCATGCATCATGACACCTGAGCGCACATCGCTGGCTATATTGGAATGCTTCTTTCAATGGAGGACCCATTGTAAAATTGCCAGTCATGCAGGTGCCTTCACCATGATGCATGCAAATGGCACTAGAAAAGCATTGGCAAAGCCCTTATCTTGGTCTTATGGACCCAAGACCTATTGGCTTTGCCAATGCTTGTTTTGTCACTGGGCGGAAGCTTGATGTTGCTTATCCATGATATTGCTGTGATTAGCACAACTGTAGATAATGTATCTGAGCCTCAACCATAGTATTTTTCTTTTAAAATCTTCTAACTCATTATACTGTCCTACAGCCGCTTAGGGTATATGTAATCAATGTCAAGTGTGACTTCATAGTTGCCATCATATCGAAAATCCTAAACACCATGGATCGCTCTCTATCTGCAAGAATCCAATATCTTTGAGCATTTGCAGCATCACGTTATTTTAGCACACTAGGCCTGCCGCTGTGCACTTTAACCTAGATATATTTTATTCAGCACAGTTTATTATTTTAACAATAGCCACTTTTGCGGTCTTGTTTTATTTCTTTTTATCTAACTGTTTTTGCTTAGGCCAGCACTACATTCTCAAACAAGACATTCTTGTTCACTCTGTGCTTCTTTCAAGGCTGCAGTAAATAGGTTGTTGGTGGACGTGGTAAAAGTTTTGTCTCTGGTATTCATAGAAAATACACATCCTTATGTAGGGACATTTTCTCAGAACACCAGCTCTTTTATTATAAAACACTTCCTTGTCCCTTACATGTTAGAGGGAGATTCCAGCCAGAGGACCATGACTGAATGCTGATTGCTGAACGCTTCGCTACAGCTGCTTATGCAGACTTCAGGCCTTTGCTCAGGGGTGTCTTCCCAGGGGAACCTGACAGGCAGAATTAGAGCTTAACATGCTGTGCTCTATTATAGCCTAGGTAGGAATTAGTCTATTGACCATAGTGACAATATGGTAGAGTTATTTCTATGCTTCACTCTCCTTGTCACAATTCTAATCTTGTTGTGCTGTATCGTCCTGGTTATTGCAGTACATGCTTTGCTATCTAAGATGCAGTTGCTTCATTAAAAACCTTATTGAAACATATACTGCCTCTGTTTGTCATTGTGTATGTGTGACTAATGTAACTGAGAGAAACGGATGAGACCTGAGTGACCACAATTTCCCTGAGAAATCAATTGTGTCATGCGCTCGGCTGCCCGATCATCCCTGCTCTTGGGTAGAGATGAGGCATTGCTAGTTAGCCGGAGCAAAACCCAGATTCGGGCGACAGGTGTCACCTGTAGTGGGTTAGGACTCAGTCTCCCACACCGCAGGCGATTCTGCCGCTCAAATCTAGTAGTCTCATTAGAATAATGAGATCCTACGCGACATGGCGCTGCCAACATTTGGTCAGGCTCTAATTTTCGGGTACTCCCGAGTATCTCTATCTCACTATATACAAAGACACCTCAGAACTATATACGGAGACATCCGTGGTATTGAGGATTTCCTCCTCAGCTAAGTAGGGAACACCTATCTGACGCTGGAGGTTGTTCAAGCTTGAACTCTAAAAGGATAATCCCCATTTGGTGTGTTTATCTCTGACCAAATTTACCTTTTAATCTGGCAAATCCACAACAGGTAGCAATTGTAGTCAATATGAGACCACCCATTACTGCACATTTATTGGCACATGGCTTAACGACACAAGGGGGTCTAGTCACATTTGTTGTTGACACACACGCAGCTTATAGAACAGAACTCTTCTATTCTTGGGTCACATTTTCAGCAGTTGATGGGAAAACAAATACATTTCATCAATATACACCTGCAAACGTACCAGCACAATACAGAGCATATGCATATTTAGAAATACCTCTATCTTATCAAGAACATAATAATTGGCTTGATGGAGCCCTACGCCACACAATTTTACCTGTTAGGTTAGGTCCTCTAAGTAATGATGGTCCTACCTTTCCTTTATTGGCCACTTACACACCTCATTCGGCTGCAGCAAACCTAACGGTAGCTGAAGTCCGTCTCATATATGCTGATCTGTCCGCAATATACAGACAATTAGTACAGTTTGTAATGCAAACTTTAAACACATACCCAGCATGTGCTGCACCAGCACAACCACATGCAGTAATGCCAGGCATTATTCCTGCGACTGTACATTCAATTATGGGTAAAGTACCCACCCAACGAGAAGAAATTTCATTTTGATTAGCTCAAAAAATAAATGTGCTGGAAGTGGTATTTCCTCATACGGGACCTCAGGATAAACACAGAATATTAACAATATGTTTGCCATTTGGGATGGTTCCCACAATGGATTACTGTAATACTTGGGGCACGGTATTTGCCACGCTCTATACTACTGCACACAGTACACCAACACTTGCCTATTTACCGGAAGTGTTGAAACAAATTCAAGATGAATACGGGCCTGCCCCGGCCCTGGATTTGGGGATGCAATTAATGGGCAATTTTGCCACAGTATCATCAATTATTTTAAGTAACCTTAAAGGGGAAGCAGTAGCACTAGCAGTGCGTATGCGGCTCCGGGACGTACTCCCACAGGATCAAGAACGCGAGCTGCCAAAGATTATTGCGGAGACATACTGTAGCAATGGTAGAGATAGTCTGGGGACCAGACCAACAAATCTACAATTCCAAGGTAAATCTAATAAAGATTTTACCAGGCAAGCTCCTGAGGGTAATAAGAAACGCTGGGACAAAAAAACAACAAACTCCTAAAAAACAAAGGGTAGAATCTCCGCACACGGAGACCCCACAGAATAGATATAATCTCAGAAATAGAGATAATATAAAAACGCCTGACAGATATCAATATACTGATACACGCCAATCTCGTTCCTTTCAGGACTCGTCGGAAAAACGCAATGAGAGAGGTGGGCCGTCAGAGCGAAGAACTGAGTACATGAAACCGAGACAAGAATCACAACGCTTAACAGAGGTTTCTGTTAAAAAGGAGGAGAAACCTCCTCATCAAAAACCCCAACTTGAAAAGAAAAAAGGTGGCAGCAGTTGCAGTTCGACATGCCACTCAAGAAGAGGGTTCCCTTGAAGAACAAGGAGTGGGCAGAGGTCACAATAGTTCGCCGGAATCTTCTAGAGTATCTGGAGGTGAAAGCAACTGATGACTTCCTACAGGCAGAAACTGCGGACATGCGTGTCTCCACACCTGACAGGGTGTACAAAGTAACGTTACAGTTAGAAGGAGACATTGAACGCACAATAGACGCAATCATTTGGGATCTCGTGGTAAACATATATGATATTTTGTTGGCCGAACAAGATTGGCTACCTGAATTTGTCCGTACCTGCCCATATGGGGAAGATGTTATTAAACCTTCTTTCTCGCCCCTTGTTCCCAAGGAGCTCGCAGAATCCTACGCCATAGATTGGGCATTGGTGCAGGCACCCACGCTATATTGCAACAACATAATATGGGACAAAGATTACCCCTACCATGTAATTCCGATTAAAAATCAACTCCAAACTCAACCCCAGTATCCTATTAAACATGAAGCTCAAACACTGGTGAGGGAAAGTAACGTTACAGTTAGAAGGAGACATTGAATGCACAATAGACGCAATAATTTGGGATCTCGTGGTAAACATATATGATATTTTGTTGGCCGAACAAGATTGGCTACCTGAATTTGTCCGTACCTGCCCATATAGGGAAGATGTTATTAAACCTTCTTTCTCGCCCCTTGTTCCCAAGGAGCTCACAGAATCTTACGCCATAGATTTGGCATTGGCGCAGGTACCCACGCTATATCGCAAACACGTAGTATGGGACAAAGATTACCCCTACCATGTAATTCCGATTAAAAATCAACTCCAAACTCAACCCCAGTATCCTATTAAACATGAAGCTAAAGCACTGGTGAGGGAAATCCTCACACAACTGGAGTACCAGGGCGTAATCGAACCCTGCGTCTCACCAATGAATAATCCTCTATTCCCAGTAAATAAACCAGACTAGTCTTAGACTACAGACACTTTAACAGTCATACACTCACATATGCTATACAAAACTCACACAGCACAGCACTTATGAACAACATAGTGCGCAAAAAATACAAAACAACACTGGACATTTCCAATGGTTTCTTCTGCCAAAATATAGCGCCTGAGAGTAGAGACCTAACAAGTTTCAGCACACTAGGCTCCCAGAAAAAATTCTATTGTTTACCCCAGCGGTACAGCAACAGTCCAGGACTGTTCGCAGCTCATGTGACTTCAATATTGCCTGACATTGACCCTGAAGCATTGTCCTATGTAGATGATATTTATCTCACGGATGATGAGTTACTGCAGCATTTAAGATGGGCAGCCCGCATTGTTGTGGGATTTGCCGAGTTCGGCTACAAATTCAATTAAAAAAAGACAAGAATAGCTTTCCTTAGAGTGAAGGAAAGAGCCTCAATTCTTGGAAAAATGCACACAATTACAACATCCAAATACCATAAAAAAACTCCAATCCCTATTGGGTTTCCTTAATTTTGGCAGAGCGTACATTCCTGATTATGCATCACGCACAAAACCATTATATGACTTAATACGTCCTGACTTTTCAAGTAAATTGTGGACTGTCGAACACACACGCATTCTCAGAACTTTGCAAGCAGACATGCTTGCAGCACAACACTTACACACAAGGGACAACAAAACACATTTGGTCATCAGAGTAATTGCTGGTGCCATTGGTGTCACCTATGTAACCTTTAATGAGGGTGAGGCAGTCCCAATAGCATACAAATCACATTTGTATTCAGCAGCAGAACAACGCTTTGCTCCCACTGAGAAAATTCTCACTGCTGTACAGATGGCTGTCATTAAAGAAAGACCTCTGGCCCAAGGCAAACGCATTATTGTTGTCTCTCTCATTCCGGCCCTTGAGGCTGTCACCAAAGTCAGCGTTTCAAAGGCTAAACATCTACGTTGGATACAATGGGCAACGTCTTTGACAGCCACTGATGTAGACTACATTTTTGACCCAAAATTACAAACTCAAGAATTTTTGCAATATGAACTACAATACCCAATTCCAACAAACACACTACCCATTGATCAGTATCAAAGACTCATGTACACCGATAGCTCAGCGCAACCTGCAATTGACACAAAGCATCAATACTACGCTGCTTGCGCAGTAGTAAGTGGCTACATGGAGGATAATACATTTTGTCCCCAGCATACATTCACACAAATGCTAGGGGATTGCACAGCACAACTAGCAGAGCTGAAGGCTCTGGTGTTGGCACTGGAACATACGGATGCTGCACAGTTAACACTGATTGTATGTGATTCGTACTACTGTGTCCAATCCTTTAGTGAATACCTGCATTACTGGCGCCAGAATGGGTTCAGAGATTCTAAAGGCAACGCCATCAAACACAGACTTCTGTGAGGGAAAGTAGTGGATCTGAAGGAAATGCTACCAAATGTCCATGTTGTACATACACTTGGACACCAGCGCGTTGGAATACACTTTGCTGGGAATACACTGGCTGATGAAGCCGCAAAGTCAGCAGTAGCTATGGCCACTGTTGCTGCAGTAACCCGCTTAGGTGCGAAACCGGATGATGACATATGAGCTGCCGTGAAAGCTACTGCTGAAGGTACGCCATATCCAAAAGCATTTCCTACTAAATATTCCTACCGAATGGGAGGCTGCCTAAACGTTGAGGTTTAGATACCATGCGTAGGGTTTTAAGAAATTACCAACAAAGACATAAGACCAGAGCTGATTAAAGCAGTGCATGAAGGGGCAGCATCTGCCCATGCTGGTGTGGCAGCTACAATATCATTGTTACAAGCCTGTTTTTGGTGGCCAGGCCTGTACAAAGAGGCCAAGCAGTATGTCCTTTGTTGTAACATCTGCCAACAAATTAAAGTTTCCACTGCTCAACGCCCACTGCAGGCACCCCTCCTTATTTCAAACAAACTATTACAATGTGTGTACTTGGACCATTGTGGTCCCCTATCACCAGACAGTGCATACAAATACATCTTAGTCGCTGTTCACTCTTGTTCCAGATTTCTATAGGTGTGGCCACAATGCCCAGCTGTTGCTCGGGCTGTTATTAAAGATTTATCGTACATATGCACTTGTGGCTTTCCACTCGGACCAGGGCCTTGCTTTCGCCTCAAGGGCATTCAGGGACACCATGGCTTCGTTAGGGGTCCAACTCCAGTACTCGTCTCCATTTCCTGAGGGAAATAGTGTCGTGGAGCGATTAAACCGTGACTTAAAGCAGTCCTTAACAGCCAGAGTCTTAGGTACGGGTCGTAGTTGGCTTAATTACCTGTATGGAGTCCAAACAGCACTTAACAATCTGCCTAGAAGGTCCCTGGGGAGTCGTACTTCATATGAGTGCCTGTTCGGAACTCAAATGTATGTTCCAGATCTTGATGATCCTGGCATGGAGGCGGCAGAAACACCCTTTGACATAAATAAACGTGTCACTGTTTTACAGGAATTACAACAGTTCCGTGAGGATAACTCTTCTGCCAGTGCTGCCTCCACAGGAATTAAGGATGTACCTGTAACGCCTAGAGGCTGGATTCCTAAAGTTGGGGATCTAATACGTGAAAAGGTTGCTGTGAAAAAGGAGTTTGGCCCTTCTTATCGTGCACCGGTCCCAGTTTTGGGAATACATGGTATCAGAACTGTCATTCTACCACCGTTGGCTGGTGCTAAAGAAAACCACTTTGTATCTATTGACAATGTCAAGTTACACCATGTGGTCGATCCTGCACGGCAGACAAAAAGGAACAGCCAGTAGTTCCCGAATCTCTCTCACTACTGGTCAAGAAGTTCCTCTACAAGTTGTAAGCAGCGACACTGACACCTCTCCAAGCTTGGGGAGGGTGGAAAATGATCTTGCATTAGTTCCACTGATATCAAATAATACAGAAATAATTGATCGATTTGACACAACTTCAACACAGACAGATGGTGTCATTTATTCTGAACCACCGCAGGAAACACCCACTCCACCTACAAACACGGCTCCAGCTTTTGCACGAACTGCTTCTGGATACTTTGCCGATATCAACGACAACGTTTCAGACTCATTCACCTCTTCTACACCTGAACTGTCAAAAGCACGTAAGCTGATAAACTGGCTTAAAGCAAATTACTTTATTTTTCCATGGAATTATCTGTGGCTTTCTTTGACTATACTGGCTTTCTTACTTTGGACTGGGTTTGTTGTAACATTCTTTCTATTTAATTCATGGTCATTTTCTTCCTGAAAGATCAACAGTTGAACTGGTGTATGAGGTCCTAAAACCACATTTTTCTTCTCATGAGGTCCACAGAGACTTGTCTTTTGAGAACATTTCCACTATACCAATCCCTGATGGGATTGTTTGCGATACAGTAACATTTGATATATACTGCCCTACAGGGGTCATTCAAATACCATATGTGTTTAAACTCTCCATGAACAATGTAATAATACCCAGAGTTGCTTTTGATGAGTGGGATGTGTAAACAGTTGCTTCTATGATGACTAAATTGCGGTATTACACTGTATTTGAAAACAAAGATGTTTACCAATCTAAAGAGAATTATGGTGATATGTTTTGCTATAATTATTATGGGCACCATTTCATCCACAGAGCACGTACCCCAAAGACTGTTTTTAATTACACACAATGGGAACATTGCCTGACTCCACCACAAGGGAGTCCTAAAACATACTCTGAAAAGTTTGCATATTTTTCTGTGCAAAATGTTAAAAATGCTGAGTCATATTATTTTAAAATGCCATTGATAGAAAATGTACGCATATTATTGTCAAATACGAAATTTATTTATTCGGATTCCCTTGTTTCCTGGTTGACTATAGAAGGCTATGAATTTTGGCTGAAGTCGATTGGCTTAAAAAGTGTGTGGGGAACTAAGCTTTGGCAAATACGGGGGATGGAAGCTTTATTTAGAGCATGCCTGATACCTGTTCAAATGATATTTTTGAATGAAACTGTACAACAAACAAGTTGTCTAGGCTTAGCAAAGATTAAGGAATTTAATGAGCCCAGTATTCCTGCCCCTGCAAAATATAATAAATGGCAAATGTATTTCAATGCAACTGAAGATCAGCTCGATGAATGGGTTCAGAATGGCATGTTTAATGCTTCGTTGTCACGACCTGGCGGGTGGTTATTATGGCCAATAGATACCAATGGGTATCATAAACGTTTTATAAACTCAACAGGATTTAGAACTAGTAGGCCAGACCCTTGCTATATATCATCTGAACATGCGGGTATAGTAACAACACACAGTGTAGGGAAACTATGCCAGCAATGGCTGAAGAGTCCCTCACTAGATGCGGTTAGAGAACACCTCAGTCTTCTGTCTAACAACACTGATTTAAAGGACTTTCTGTTAGGCCCCAGAAAACAACACAGAAAGCGCTTCTTATATGAAGTATACAATGAAATTTGGAAGCTTTCCCAACAAGAAGCTGCTGCCCGGTTAAGGCAAATAGACCAGGAAAATTTACAGAAGGGATTAGCTGTTGTAGATAATGGGATTAATACCCTGTCCAACAGAATATACAACCCTAAATAACATTGTCTCTTCTGCTATAGACATTATACAAACTGATATGTATTCTTTACACCATGGACAGAGTCAATTAAGGTCCATTATGCAGTTGGGGTGGACACTTCAAACAGTGAAGGCAGGTCGCGTTCCCTGGCAACACGTTAGCACAGGGGACATATTTTCTACATTTAATTTAACGCAACAACAACAACTAATGGCTAAGAAAGAAGCAACGTATGTCATGCTAAACATCGAAAAGTTAGAAAAGTTGCCTTTTACTGTGGCTGAAATACCATCTGCTTAGTGGTAAATACACGGGGTCATTAATCTGCTTATTTTCACACTACAATTCACATCTTGTTTAAAACGCATTACGGTAGGCAGATATGAAAGGCTGGGAGATAGTTACATTCATGAGGTGTGGGAGCTGCCCTTCTCGTACAAATGTCTCAGTGGCATGAAAGAGGTCTTTCTTAGCGGTAGTGAATGCAAGACTTCTGTCAGCCATTCAATGGTTTGTAAACAGCTATCCTTGCACGGGGCATGTAACGCGTTTCCAGTGAACTTGGCTTGTTATCTGAAGGGAGTTCCAGTCGCCTTGATTAGACCTGCATTCCAGGTGCTTTCAAACGGCAGCTATTGTGGGATGCAAGACGGAATAGTTTATGTTGTTTCGGTCTCTAAGATTGTTATATGCTGCGGGAATGTCCTTTTTCCTCCCACTAGAATAAAAGAGGTAGCTGACATCTGGCCCCAAATTGATACTTCTAATGTGAATTTTGACAAGTTGAGCAGACTCAAAGCTTTATTGTTTCAAAAACATGTGGCCCTTACATCTGCACGCGAGACTTACGCACTCCAGGTGGCAAGGTTGTCAGCAGAGATACAGTCCCTTTTAAGTACTAACTTTCCGAGACACTTTGGTGAACTCGTGGGACAAATATTTAATGCATTCAGTACTATTGGAATCGCACATTTCTTTAAGGTTGTTGGTTCTGGTTTCGTTCACACCTTCTCCTCCATATTCGGTTTAATACCATCAGCCATCCACTCCATATTTTCCAGTATTTTCAGGGGATTTCCAATAACTTTGGCTATAATAGTTGACATTTTCCTGTTGCTACTTTTCCTGCACAATGGCTGTCCTGCTGCAACAAGGAGGAATGACAGCGCACCCACCAGCGCAGCTGTGTCGTGAACGCATGATACACTATTTTGGAGCAACACTCATGGAGCAATTGGAGTGTGACTGGTCTCTGTCTTTCAGACTGGTTTTGCATTGTGTGCAGCCCGTGTTTCGGTGCCTCTGATGCTCGTTCGAATATGCACTGGAAGTTTGTCTTTCCACGCAGCGCCTGCTTTCATTGGATACTGATTTGTTGATGTTCTAGCTGAGGGTTCATTACCGGACATGCGCGTTGAGGGTGCGTTTCCTACGGAAGCTGTTTATGAGTTGCCCTTCCTGGAGGATGCGGCTCTGAACTCTTTTCTTGGGCACACCACGGAATGCTGATGCATTGGCTGAGGCTCAGGGTATGGAACACGAATGCTCCTTGGTTCTTCTCGGCGATGCCTTTCCAACTTTAACACCTGCCGAAGTGGAAGATCTCCTGTCTTCAACTGTCCCAGACTCAATTGGCAACTTCCAAAATGACTCTGACACTTGAAATTCGGCCTTTTTACGCCACATATTAAGATTTTAAATTGTCCTTTTATATATGCTCAAGTGTCCTTTTAACTTGTCATTATAGAATTTTTGTATATATATCTGAGATTGAGTTTAAGAAGCTTTTACTAGCTATTATATATATTTAGGCTTTGAACCACCTTCAACCGGCAAGGGGAGGGTGTTGTAATGCGATTTTAGTTATAGCTCATCACATCAGCCCACATATAGCCCATCACAAGTCTGCATGATCAAATAGGATAACCGACACAAGGTTAAATTTGGTTTTCCATGACTGACCCCAGTTAAACCAAGAATAACAAAGGTATACAGTATGCATGGACCTTAAAAGAGGGTCACTCTCTTGTAAATGTCCCAAACCAGTGGCCACTCTCAAACTCAGCCTTCTTTCCATGACACCCATTCAAGCATGTTGAAATCTACTTTGACAAAGAGAAACCGATCGCGTTTGCCACATAGGTCAACGACTGGACAATTTTGGCAGCATTGTTTTTTTCCAAGAGGACCACTTTTTTCTTTTCATGAATGAACCAGTTCTGCTTGTCATCCACATTTACCCTTAACATCACTCACAATTTCCAAGGAGTACCATCCCATTAGCTTTTTTTCTGGTTGATCTGCACACTATGTTGGCAGTATGTCCCTATAGCTTCCCAGGACTCTGGAACCCCATTGTGGTATGACTGCAGATGATTGTTTTGTCAGCAGAGAAGAATTAAGCAAAATATGGAACCCCCAAATTAAGGTAACAGATGTTGGAACAGGAATATCTCCTTCATGGCATAAGGGCAGGCTCACCTGCATCGAGTGCCTGACTGTGTACATCTGGTATTCTGACTTTTCATTTTATCTCTGGCTTTACAGTAATATAAGCATGTGTTCTGAGGCTGCCCCTGACTATCTGAGGTCTAGGACTAGTCCTGTGATCTGGTAGGTCACACCAAGTGTGCCCTCATGGCAGCTAGAAAGCTACTGTCCATATCGTGTATAGCACATCAGGCAGTGGTGGAAGCATATCATGTTTTTAGAGACTGAAAGGGTGTCTAGACATTTTTACCCCTGTAACACAAAGTGTGGCTTACTGGCCTTCTTGGGTAAACCTCCACTGTTGTGTGTATGGCCGAACCTCACTGGTGTCTTGAGTGTATGCTGAGTGTGAGTGTGTGTGTGTGTGTGTGTGTGTGTGTGTCTGTGCGTGTGTGTGTTGTCCACGTGGAATGGTAGGGCTCTGTGTGCAAACAAGCCTGAGTACTGAGGTCAGTGGGATCCATTCTGGATTCTCCTGGCTTGGCATAACAGAACATGGAAGATGAGACAGTTTCCCCAGCACTACTAGCATTCCTGTGGCTGGGGGGTAGAGATTCAAATATTGAAGTGAGAAGAATTGGGACAGGACTACCCTTAGAATTATCAAGGGACTGCTGGTCAGGTTTTCTTGAGCATTTGGCTGATGTTAGTAGTGCAGTTTCTTTTGTGCTGTGTGAGAAAGTTTCTAGGTCAGGCTTATCTTTTTGTCAATCTCTGGTGACTGCTTCAGAAAAGCTGATGACAATCAGGTGCAGAAACCTCACATTTCATTGTCATTATGTGTATCTGCTCCAGTCTGGAGGCAGATCCACTGCTTTCTTTGTGGGCAGCATCAATCTACACAACTTTCTCTGGAGAACACCCTGAGAATGACTGTTGAAAAGAGAAACACCCAAACCAGTGCCTAAGTTTTGAGCACTGAATCCACATCTCCTGTCTAAAAGTGGTGTATAAAGGTCGTACCCAAACCACCCCACTCTGTTCCAGTTCAAAGTACTTCAAAACCAAGTAATAGAGTGTTCAGCAGAGTTTGCAATGGATTGCTTTGTGAGCAGGGTGTTTGTCTACTTTCTGCAGGAGGAGCTGAGGGTCTGCTGAGTGCCTAGAAGCCTCTATGCATGCTGTGAGAGGGAAGAGAACTGCCTAGCGCCTGCAGGTTACAAGGCTGTCTAAAAGTAGAAGTCCACCATATTCCCAGGGCTGTAGGACATCCCAAGGAAGGGGACTACCAGAGAGTGAGCTAGGAGCAACAAGCGCTGCAGTTAGTTTCTCTGGCCTCTTTAATATGGTTCCTGGCAGTACTGCTTGAAGAAACTGCCTGTTTCAGGTCGGTTGGGAGTGCAACAGCCATGATGACGACATTGATCTTGTTGAAGCTGCCACTGCATGAATCAACCTGACAGAAGCTATACCATCAATGTTGGCAATATTGAAAATATTGCTCAAGCTGGGCTGTAACCACCTTTACCAGCTCGGCAGTGTCTCTACCTGCATCTGGAAACTTTAGCCTGACTGTGGTTACATCTGCTGTAGTGACAGGCATGGCGTGGTTGAAGGCTCAGACTTGCCACATGGTAGAACAGAAAAGCATCTACGATCCACATGTCAGGGCCGCTCCATGCACAGCTAAATCCCGGAAGTTGCAAGCATAGAGACATGGCAGCATCTGGACTACTCAGCATCCTCTGAAGCTGTCATCACTTGCTATGGGTCCGTCTGCAGGAAGGAATAAGGGTAGCTCCATGAGCTACTGCAGTACCCACTACATCATCTGTAGTAAGAGACTATAAACATGGTGAAACAACTGTGCATTTAAATTGTGGGGGGACTTTCAAGACTGCACCTCTGCCTGATCCATGCTTTGGCCATGACTACTGTAGTGGCCAAACCCAACAAGTTTCACCCAGGGTAGGTGCAGCACAAGGTGGCTCAGCGGGTCTAGCACCACAAGGCAGAAGTGCCACCAGGGACACTGGCTTGTGTCCTGAGCTGAATTGTGTAGTGTTTACTACAGGTGTGTCATTGAAAAGTACTATCTTCTTGAAAGATAGTGAATGGGATGGTCATTTATTGCGTCTGTTGGTCAATTGTTGAATTCTGTCACTCATGCACCCCACACTACTCCATTAGAAGCCTCTGACTCCTTACCTCAGCTGCCCTGAGAATCAAGTGTGGAAAGAGTTCTACTTGACCTAGTTTGCAGAGCTGTAGTAGGATGGGTACAGGGCACTAGTGGAAAACCCCATTAAACACTATGGTTGGGGCCCTGTAGCCGCTGCCTGCCCTGCCTAGCCCCCACCAACCCAAACAGGGTTCGATGAACATGTGTAGGGGGAGAAAGTAGTGGGGGGATTAACAACCACAAATATACAAAGGAGTCCAGCATACAACAATGCATCGGAAGATGAAAAAGCTCAAAGGTGGTCTGTGACTAAAGCCTTATACTGAGCAAATACCTAGAGTACAACGCCAGCAATGAAATAAAAAAGGACATAGGCTTATTATTTTCAATTTACAGTAGCACACAACTATTTCCTTTATAAATAAATCATTGTCAGAAAAGTACTTTTCATCCAAACATACAAACACACACACACACACACATACAGACACGCACACACACACACACATATAGCATTAGGATACATAATCACAAACAAAAATAATGACATCCCCTTAATCTCACTAAATCACAGACACTACACTACACACACATGAAAAAGTAATCCTATACAGCGAGTAATCCACTTCTACAGTATTTAAATACACTACATCCACGATCAGTTCACCAATTAAAAGATGTTGAATAACGTTTCAGTTGTTCAGCGGTAATTTAAATCACCTTCATCGGGGTAACAGTGGACAATGGTTCACACTTTCAAGAAGTTAGGATTTGGCTGTGATAAAAGTAATTCAGTACATTTTACCAACCACTCCTTTCTTCTATCATGTAAACTGTATTTCATATTGTTACATTAAATATATTAGTTTATTTGGCCCTTTCATATAAAATGTCATGTGGAATACTGTATATGGATTCCTTTTTCTTTGTTCAATAGAGTCACAGTGTCCTTGGGAATGAAAGATACAGCATTTGCATCAGGTTTGTTGCAGACTCGAGGAATAGGGCCATCACCTGCAAGTTGAAATACAAAATACACGTCTATTCTTATTCACTGGTTGAAAATGGACCAAAGAAAATAGGTTGTCAGCATCGTCAAGATTGACCAAATCACTTTCAATTTACAAAGGGCAGGGAAGAAGATAAAAGAAACTGAGAAAATCGGCAGATTTAAAATGCTAAAATAACTTTGCTGCGCCCCTTACAATAATGCAGGCAATATTAACTTCAATCTTTCTGTGGGTTCAATTGGTGACACTATCACACCTTAGCAGAACATGATCACTTTATGCATCCTCCTACTGGTGGGTCTATTGAAAGAACATGGATCCATGTCAGGTAAATTGGTACATAGCAGAAATTATTCAGAGGTGTTCCTGAACTTGTAGGTGTGGCCAAATAACTGCATTCTCTCTAAGTGTTTTTTTTTTAAATGGAGTATGCACTATATCTTGCTTATGCCTTATCATGTGTGGGCAAAGAAGCACATATCCATGAGAGGGTATAAAGAAGAGAGTGGTGGAAAGCAGAAAGTGCTTGTGAGATCTGTAAACCTGTGATTAAGTGCAGTCACTAAATGGTTGTCAAAAGTGCAGCTCGAAAAAATACAAAAGAGAGGGTGTATAGGTTGTATGGAGAGGGAGATCCTTCTATGGCTTCTGCTCGGGAGTTACACAGTACTGATATCAGTACGCCTCTCTGGCACCACACCTGTAAAGTAAGGGAGATGCTATCATGTAATATGAGAGGTTTTGTGGAGAAAACCATATTGCCTTTGCACTACAGAATTTTCTTAAAGAAACATGAAAGAGTATGGGGATGTAGACCTCCTAGAAGCACGGCTTATTATCAGTGGTCAAGCAATGTGTCTGTGGGAGCACTCTCTCTGTGGCACTGCTGCTTCACATTGGTTTGGCACTATTGGCGGGTGCATCTCTTAGCATGGCTGGTTCTCATTGGTGGGGTATTCTCTGTCAACCTCTGGATCTCCAGCTTTGGATCTATCAAAATTCAAATGCTTTGATTTTCTGAAATATAACACATCATGGCTAAATATAGCTACAGGAAAGTAACTTTTCTTCTCATACGATTATAGCTAGCACGGAGGACAACACACTTTGATTCTAGAGGGTTACCCTGATTTGCAGTTTGAGAGAGAACTATCTCTCTGCATTGCTGGTTCCCATTGGTTGAGCAGTATGCGGTGGGGTGACATCGGCATTGAGCACCACAGCATCGCTCTTGCTTAACAATATCAGGGGAATGATGTCAGTTAGGGCTGATTCAAACTGATACAACAGTGTGTGGGAAGGAATCTTCCACTATTCAAGGCATCTCACTTTCTCATTAGTGTAGTGATGACTAGGTGAGAAGGTGCTAGAGTTATGAAAGAAGCTCTCTGCTTGTGGCATGCCCCACCTGTGGCCAACAGATCTTACCACTAGAGAAGGGAGCAGTTGTGGTTCTTCTTGAGCATTTTATGCCGTCGTTTCCAGGCAGCCCTGACAACTTCTTCAAAGATTTCCTGTAAATTTTGCTGTGTCTTGGCTGAGCATTCCACATACTTCACAGCTCCTGTGGAGAGAGAGGTGATGTCACGATTTACCAGTCCTGTTTTATTCATATTTATCATCTGAGAGAAGTGATTCTGGGTGTCTGGAGCCTTCATGTTTAACAAGTGTTACTGAGCTCCATGCCTCCTTGTCATATTAGCAAGAGATGCACATATATCAGAGCCCCAGAGATTGATGGCAGCTACTGATAGACAGAGTAGAGTATTGCAGGTCAAGGGCTCCTACCTTGTACCCTGCTCTGTGTCCTGGCCCACCTTTAACTGAGTGCTCTGGGCACCCACCAGTTAGGGCCCTGAGTCAGCACAATAGTGAGAGGTAAACTAGGTGTTTAAAGCCACCAGTCTGCCTTTCCCCCAGCCTGCATTTGAAAGGGGACCTGAGATCCCTCTGCAGGCGGTTGCAGCGAATTACTGCACCTGCCTTCAAGGGTAAATCTAGGTGTCTGGGGCTTCCTTCCCCACTTTCAAGAGGCGTCCTTGGGGCAAAATGACTTTGTGCCACCTCTGTGTGGCACATAATTAGTGTACCCAGTAACAGCCCCTTTGCCTCTACAACCGCTTCAATAATACTGATATTAATAATAATATTTTGCTCTGATCTCCCACCCAAACTCAATACCAGGTTCTAATGACTCCAGCACCAAGAAGACAGAGTGTTCCTTTGCCTCGGAAAGAGAAATCACATGAGACCTTCTCTTAAAACTCTCCACTGGCACCTGATAGAATTGTAAATAAAATCAAAGTCCTGTACAGGAAACACAAAATTCAGGATAGCAAAGGTCTGCAGAAGCTAATATGTCACTCCATCCCCACAGGAGCTCTTCACTCTCTGTCGGCCATTGGATAAACCTGTAATCCTTCAAGTGAGCAAAAACAGAGTCAAATCCCTGGATGGCCAAACACTGTGACCCTGGAAGGCCCTTAACCTAAGCCTTGCATATGAGCCCAACCACATGAATTTTAGGAAACTCTTGAAAACTGAACTTTTGCGGCTGCAGTCATCTAAGATTGTCTAGGAACAAGGGTTGTTGAAGAAAATTAGACATGGTTGATCACCCCACCTGACTGTACACTAACTTCTCCTTCCAAAAGTCAAACTGTACCTCCCATCAGCAAGCAATCTTAGGTTACTGTACGGCAACACACAGTGTTGTACAAAACTCACAATAAATGAATAACTGACAAGAGGTGCAGTCTGTGAATAACAGATGCCGAGCCACAGTGGCAAAACATTGTAGCCTTCAGGCACTCTGATTAGCAAACATTGCTGTGAGATGGTGTTTGGTGGACGTGGGAGCTACATCTCGGTCACTGTGTCTAGCAGAGAGTTCCTGGGGGAAAGCTACGCCTCAAAGCCACCATGAGTATTGGGTGGGAACAAGTGATTGAATGCAGTGGGAATTTGATTTCAGCAGCTCTTAAGACAGAACTGGGCTCCAGGACAGTCCCAGTGAATCATGCTGGCTGTGTGTGTCCCAGTAGAGGGTGCGGACACCGGATACCGCAGAAGCACCTGCAAAATGTCAGTGTGTGTTACAGCAGCAGACTGCAGTGCATGGAGCTTGAGGGGATCTGTTTCCTTTTCAGTGTAGTCTGCCTGTGTCAACCAATTGGGAATGTCTTTTCTCTGAATTGTGACCCAGCTTATCAGTCAAACAGTACACAGTTGGGGGATGCGCATTGCCGCCAATTCTGCGCCCCATCTGCAGGAGCAATGATACACTCGGTATGTCATTTCCAAGCAGCAAGAGATAATCTGTGACTTTAAAGTGTTTTTGACTTTCTCAACCTATTTATGTGTTCTGTGTGAATATCAGGTATGTGTGTAAATTCGGTCCTCATTTATGTACCATGAAAAATAACATTGATTTTCAGCAGTAAATAAAAAGTGCATTACTACTCAAGGAAACCGGGTTTATGAGCCTTAGAATAATGAAAGGCTGTGTTCAAACCTTCAGGAGTTCACAATGTATGCCTTGCAGGTTTTCTGCAGCTGATGCATAACATATTAAATCGGTTTACCGTGATTGTAACTTCTGATGTGCAGATAACACATGGGCCTCTTAACAAAAACATTCACCACATCTGTGACCTAACAGTTACATGCAGTGCTGTGAGGCAGGATCAATAATGCCCTAGGTTATTTCATGATAAATCACGCCTGTGCCCAGAGATCACACAACGATATCTCCATCAAGTGCTTAATAACTAGGGGTTCACACCAGTATATACACTGCTACATAGACTCCCGCAGTGTGTGGCTCAACCCTTTTAGCTGTCCTAAAAGCAGCTTTACCAACCTTTCCCTTGTCAGTTTGTTTGGGGACAGAATTCGTAAAGACAATACATTTGTACTAGCAAGCGCAGGTGGACGGTCATTTACTCTGCTTCTAGTCATGACTCTGCCGTTCATGACTCTGGCCCCTAAACACCCCTTTTTAGGGTCGAGCCTGCATCGCATGCGCTTGCACATGCGTTTCGCTAGTGAGAAGCTTTAGGAATTAAAAAGGGCTCGGAGCCCCGTCCACGTCACGTCAGTGTCTTTCATTGGTTCGTTGGCTTGCCTGTTAGAATCTGCTTGATTTCATTAGTAGAAGGCACGCATACGTCATGCCTTTTCCGGTGGTTAGCCCTCCTCGAGCGCATCGACCAAGTACAGAAAACATACGAGGCTCGCTGTTTTCCGACCGATTCATGGACTACTTTTTCTCTATTTTCGCAGCATGATCTCGCTTGGCAAAAGTCGAGCGCTTTGCATAATATCGACCCTGTTACACAGTTAATTGCACTTTTTCCGGTTACGTACATAATTGCACTTTTGCCGATAGGTTTCATTATGAGTGAAAAGTCTGGTTAGGAGTTTACAACGCTATTAGCTCTAACACAAGCAAACGCGAGACCCGTTGCATTGCAAATGCTTGTTACTAAGATTCCTTCCCCTTTTTGTTACATTATGGGCGCCTACTTCAAGGGGTTCTTTGGGTAAATATTTTCTATTTCCAGCACTGGTGGAAAGAACCCTGAAATGGGCGATTGAGACCAATGATCTTCACTCTTCACTGGGTAACATGTAAAGGCACTAGCCAAGGTGGGGAGAATCCCCGCTGGTTGCAAGGGGTGGGCATTGCCACTTATTTTTTGGGGACTGCAACCTATTTTTTTCAATCATCAAACTTTGATCTAGAGCAGGACAGAGAATAGCAGAAAACCGAGAAGGAAGAGAAAGATAGGAAATAGTGACTAACGGAGAAAGGAGGGATGAAAACCCGAAAGAGCGAGATAAAGCAACTTGAAGTGTAGGATGGTGGAAGAATTGAGGTCAGGAAGCCTTGGCTTTCAGCACCTCCTGCATTCGGCAGCACAGGCGGGGCGCTAATAAAAAATGAACCCCTGCACTTCTTTGTTATTATCATTATTCACAAACTAAGCACAACCCCTAGCGTAGCTTCAGGCTTCCACAACTTTACATGCCCCGAGTTGATGAGCGCCCCTGAAAAATTGATTTATACCCCCAAAGTCTGCTGCTGTATACCAGCCAGTATTCTCCAATAAAGAAAAGAATGGGTTAAAGTAGTATCAGGACAAATGTCACTTGTGTGTTTTTCGTTCCAGGGAGTAAACTCTGAATCTTCAACCAAGATGAAATTCCATTATGACAGAGCCCCTAAAGCTACCAGTGGTGCCCATCTCATGCGTGACACCATCAGCATGTCCTGGCATTTTAGCCAGCAGCACTTTGAGTACTGGGAATTTTCTGGCCACCTTTGTGCATAGTATCAAAAGTAAAACTACAAGTCCCAAAATGCAGTGTACTGTAGGCTGAAAGATTACAGCTGGTTGAAGGTTTATTTAGCCTCTTGGTAGACAGGAGCTCAGCATAAATCAGTTCCTGTTTCCATGCTTGGCATCTTATTTAATGTTTATGCACTTTTTATTGTTCCCACCATGACTGGGCATCACGGAGCGACATCATTTACTGTACTTTAAAGTTATGGCATTTCAATATATTTTGAAAAGTGTGTTGAAAATGCACAATTTCGCCATTTCTATCAAACATTTCCTCGGGGGGACGGGGAGGGACCCCAAACCCTTGCCCTTGGGCTTGCTCGCTAGGTGCAGTGTGGAGGCTGCTTTCGGCTCCCATGCTTTCGGCTCCCATTCCGGCCCTGGTGGCATGAAAAGAAGCCGGTTTGTGGCCTGCTGATGTCAATGTCTTTTATGAGCCAGACAGTCCTTTCCCCTCCCAGAAGAACGAAGTAGGACTACAGAGCTGCAGGTGCGCCTACGTGCTCTTTGCGGGTTCTGATGCTCCTTCCCTTTAAATCTGCTGACTCCCCTTAAAACTCCTGGACAGCCTGATCCTAGGCAGAACTAACCGGCAGCTATTCCTTTGCAGAGTTTTATTTCGAAACCCTGACCCAGTCATATGCATGGCTTTTTCAGATTTGATGTTGGCCTAATTCAGGGGCCACCTTTAATTAATCCTGCTTAATCTATTCAGAGGGGTGTAATATATTTTTTAGTATCATGGCTATTGATTCTTGTGGTTTCTCCTTCCAGGTGACTTTTGAACCTATTTGGTGGATATAACTTCCAAGTATTATGTTAACATAGCCTTTGGGATGCCCTTATTCCAAATAAGATTTTCTTGTATTCGTGGGTTTTCTCAAAGTTAAACTTCTTTATGTTGAATTGAAATATCTGGATCTTTTTAACTGTTTGTTCATTGTGGCCAATTGTGCCACCACTATAATTTCCATTAAAATAATCCAGACTATTCACAGCCAAAATGAGAGTGTATGTCTTTAAGAGCGATATTTTCCCTCTGTGCGGGGTTTTTAAATTCCATGGTCTGTTTGGCCACAATATGCTTTTCCAAATAAGTCAGAAAGAGGGGTAATGTAGAATGACAGAGGGAAACAGGCAGCTGTAGGAAGAGGTATAAAGAATGAACACGCTAAAAATAGTAATATGTAGGGAAAAACAAGAAAACTGACTACTCGCTGACTTCTCGGCATCTCATGTGCACGGTCTGTCCCTGCACCTGCAGAGTTTAATCGGGTTCATAGTTCACGCTGGCTCTAGCATTCACTCACCGATCTGTTGGGCCAGCGCCTGACCTTGTGCATATGTGATGGGTGACAGATCATCCTCTTTTAGCCCCTCGATCGTTTCACTGCAGTCACGTAGATCTAATTTGGTGCCAATAAGGAGAATGGGCACTTCCGGACAGTGATTTCGGACTTCCGGACACCACTGTGGAAGAGATGAGCACGAGAAAAGTAACACTCTTGAAGGTAATGGAATGTTAAACAAAAGGGGCTGTGTTCTCTGGTGCATCCATTTCAAAGTTCTTTTGCATATATGAAGGTATACATTGAATTATTTTGAAGGCAACACTGAGTCGATTTTGAGGGTGGGAAACATTTTCAAATAAGAATTTCCATTTTAATGCAAAACAGTGGAATCCAGAAACTTCACTACAAAAACATAGGCCCTTTTTGCACCCCTTAGCGCCATCGTGTGTGCGCCATATCTAAAATACGGCGCACCATGGTGATAGGGGAACTAGCGGCAACATTTTTGACGTTAGTTTGGAGCTTTGCAGGATAAGCGTAAAAAATGTTGACGCTAATCCTGCAAAGCGCATTGAGGCCCATTAAAAACAATGACATGCCTCCTTTTAATGCCTGCTCTGAGCAGGCGTTAAAAGTGCTGAAAAAAATGACGCAAAGAAATCTTTTAGATTTCTTTGCACCATTCTTCCCCCCCCCCCAGGGGAACGCCCCTTTTGCATATATTATGCCTGGTGCAGGACTAATGTAGCACAAAGGGTTACAAAGTGGCGCAGTGCATGCATTGTGCCACTTTGTAAATTTGGCATGGCATTTGTGGCTTGGTTGGGCTACATTTGCGTAGAAAAAAATGACGCTAATGTGGCGCAAGGAGGTGCTAGAGTCTCTTAAATCAGCCCCATACTTTTTACTATGTGTATTTGGGCTCCTATTTTACAAGAAAAACATTGTATGTAATAAGATGTTTTCTTCTCAAAATGAAAATAATGGACTGAAACCCTTTTTAGGTCGAAGTCTGTCAGACAACACAAAGGCTTCTTGGGGACAATCTGAAAGTTTCCCATGTAAAGCAATCTGCTCATTGTTTACCATCAGCTTTGTGGTTTGTAACTCAGATTTGCTTGCTTCATTTGTTTACGCTGTCCAACATGTCTTTGTACTTAGAGTGGACCATAGTTTGTTTACCACCTCTTTGACTCACTACTTGTATTCTTCAACGAGTACTCGCTTTCTGTAAATAGGCCTTTAACATTTAAATTCTGTTCTTATATTTTCACATTTGCTGTATATTCAAAGATGAAGGCCAAATGTCAGGCTCAGGCTTCAGAGGGAGCTTGGTGTTTACTTTTCTTTCTCTGACTTCAAAGTGAGAAAAGTTATGTGAGAATCCTGCTGGTACTGGCTACCTGGGTTAGGAAAGGAAAGATTTTTTTCTAGCACACAATTAAATTTAACTGTCTGTAAATGAACTCTGTAAATATTTCAGAATATCAGAATCAGGAAAGCACAAATAATACACAATTTTTTTGTATTCTGAAGTGTGGTGGAAACAAATATTTTAATACGATCATAACAAACCAAATCACTAGGTGATGCCATTTCCACACATTATCATTTGTACGCAGTATAGTTTTATCAGTAAAACTGTAAGTGAAATGGTAATGGTCATTTCAGTTGAAAATGTGTTGTCTGTAATGGCAGTGCACTACCACACCATGCATACTCCACTTCATGCCACTCCACTCTCCAGCACTCCACTCTACGACACTCTACCACACTTCAGATGACTCCACTCTATCCTACTTAATTTTTGGACATGGGCATACACAGATCATGGATGTGCACTGTAACCTAGGCCTCTATCATGGTAGTACAGTCTTGTTAGACCAGGAGCGGTGCACCAAGGACTACTCTCATAGTGGTATGAGGTTACTGCCTTTACCTTGAATTATGTGACACCAGCGCGGTGGTAGTAGCATACCTGTTTTATATTTCCTAGGAATCAATAGGGTGAACAGGCCTTTTTGTCCTTGTCACTGAAGTGATGCTTACCTGCCCACTCGTGTAAAGTTCAGTGGCTGTCACTGAACTCATGCTTGGCCTGAATGGACTGTTGTGTAGCGCCAGACAGTGCATGATACTTGCTTGAGTGTGCTGGGACATGTGTGCCTGTATATGGTACATAACATGTAGGCCTGTGAGTTCCATTTCGGAAGAGCAGGGCCTGGAGACACTGGAAGAGGTAAGGGCTGTAACCCCTGAACAGGAGATGTGTATTCCTGACATTCCTGAGGGCTTGGTGAGAGTGTTTGATGAAAGAAGGAGAGCGGAGCACCCTCTGTGAACATCAAAGGTCTCTTTGACTCAAGCACATTACTAGTCAGTGGTCTGATCTCATTGTCAGGGAGATGATGGGACTGATAAAGATGGTACTGTAGACCAGGAAACCTTGATAGAGGAGAAGGCTTAGGCATTTGATCATTTATGAGGCATATTTAATTCATTGGAGCCTGAGAGTTAGTTCTAATTCCCGGTTATTCCCTTGACCTGCATTGTGGGTCGATTAGAATTGGAGCCACTTCTGCTGTGGGGAACTGTCCCTTTGACAAATGCCAGTGTAGAGGAGAGAGCGGTTCAAAGGAACTGACACTTACAATCCACATTTCAAAGGATCAGACTCTGTATCATATTTGTGTCTAGATTTGGATTATAAAGGTGGGAGCATCAGCCCCACACTTTGTTCAAAGCACTGTTCATCAAGAGAAGAAAGACTACAAAGACTTCTAGCTGCTGGAACAATGACTGGGGACCAAGGCCTGCCAGTCTCCCTCCTTTGAGGGGGGTGGTCATCACCCAGGAAGTCAAGACCACCTGCTTGAGCCTAGAGCACCAACCTTCTGCCTACCTGCCAAAACTAGTGGATCCTGTGAGAAGGAGGGCACCTGAAGCAAGTGAGGCCCAATGGGGATCCTGATGAGTAGTTCCTACTGAGTGAAGTGAGGACATCCGGTATGGTCTGAACCACTTCTGGAGTGCGGTCTGTTTGCCCAATCTTGCCCAAGTTGGTGACCACCGTGTTACCAGGAGGATGGTCACTGTGGACAGTGGGCAGTCACCCGTGGTTGCATTTGAGTTGGCGACCCCCGTGTTGCTAGGAAAGGAGGCCACTGTGAAGTGAGGTTCATTGCCAGTGTTGGTGCTGAAGTCAGCGACACCTGTGTGACCAGGATGGCAGGCCACTGTGAAGTGATGGCTGCTGCCCAAGTTTGCCATGCCCAGAAAGAAAAGACGAACACTTACCAATTACCACAGCAGATGGTCGAGGACGTCTTACACTCAAGTGGGCTATCTGAAGACTGAGGAGGCAGACGTGTCATTATGGAAAGACCATGAGAGGTTGTGGTCTCTCAGTGTTGGGAGCTGGCTTTAAATTAATCTAAGTCCAACCAGAGGCCGATAAACAACACATGCTGATTAACACCAGGGAGGCAGAGGTGTCAGAATATCTTGTGCCACACTTTCCCTGCTCGATCTTTTCACATCTCCAGTAATTCCCATAATTTTTGTTCCACTCTTACCAGTTCATATACTTGTTTTTGTTATAGGGGGAAATCCCACAGTTTGCCGTTTCTTAAATTTCATTTTCCCAATTTATAGTACCAAGGTCGCTGACATTGCAAAGGTGTGAAAAACTGGGTTGGATTTGCCAATAGTTTCACTATTGACTTGAACATCAAAACAGATGTCAGCAGTAAACACTTAGCTCATTCATTTATCTTGGTAGTTAGAGGCCAGTGTTAATGCAGAGGCATTTGGAATGTTAATTAGTCCCTCAAACCCACCCTCTCAGGTCTGCACTGTGAAAGTTGAAACACAAATACTCAGTAAAAAAACATTTATTATCTCTCTTTCATCTGCAGGCCTTGTCAGTATCAATCTAATTAAACCCCTCAAGGAATTCTTTGACCTCTTGCCCTTATCTGCCAGAAAAACTATTGCACTTATCACCTCCAGGTTGGACTACTGTAATCATTTGTAGGCAGGCTCCCCCAAGCAAATCATATACACACTATGAATGGTCCTACATCCAGCTGCCCGAACAGATCTCAAACTACAGGTGAGGTCATCTGCCTCTGCTGTGTTGAAAAGTTTGCACTGGTTGCTGGTCCATAAGAGAATTCTGTTTAAACTTCCTCTTATGACTTTCAGAGCTTCCACTGCAACTGGTCCCAAATTTCTTACAGCCAGGTAAATACATTAAATACCTGACAGATATTTGAGATCTTCACAGGCAAATCTGCTTAAACCAGTTTCTTTCAAATTAAAAACCATAGGAGGAAAATCTCTCTCTGTTCTTGGCACCAGAGCTTGGAATGCCTTGCCCAGATAGCAAAGGTTTATTCCCTGATACTGTAAACATCTGGCATGTGATTTCATCTTTCTCTTTTAACAGTTTTCTCTTGATTCGCTGAAGCGCCTGGATGCTCCCCTGGGAGTGACAGCTGTGCTATATAAATACGGATAGAAATAGAAATGAGTTGTGGCTTATTTGTAGATCTATTTAGCACAACATTCGTCTTTTCTGTGTTTAGAAAAAAACACGTCTCTTGCTTGTTCTTTTTTTGCTAACTCGGCTTGTACTTGGGCTTGTAGAGCCATGTCAGACTCCTGGCTCGGCTCTGCTCTTTCCATTAATTCTCTGGCTTGCCCACCTGTAGTTTAGCTCACGTCAGAAGCTAAAATCTCTGACCAGGATGTCACATGTCATAACTACCTGTAAAAGTCCAGTAAGGTTCGACAAGGGACACTTGCATGAAAGATTTTCCTCCGAAAAGTGGTAGGGTTGACTCAAATTGAGTCATTGGTCAGATCAGTGATTTAAAAATTATGAGTACCGACCATAGTCAGGATCACCTCTGAAAGGCCAACTGGGCTAGAGAGAATCCGAAACATGTCTATCTTCCATCTAAAATGGCAATAGAGTTGAGGAAGAGTCAATCGCGTCCCAAGCACTCAAATACGTGTGAGTCATTGCCCCAGCACTACAGAATTATATGTTGAAAATTTTGCATGCAATATTTTGAACTAATTAAATAACTTTTAAATAATATATGTATTTTATTTCTACTTCAGTAAAACAAGTTTGAGGCTAGACGTTGTGCATACGTGACATATATTATTTACTTGGCCAGAAGGACTAGTGGCAATGTGGGATGTTTCAAGCCCTGCCAAGGTATGTGGTCTGGGGCTGAGATAGGAGAATAGGCCAACAGAGAACATGGTATGTTTGAGCAGCTCCATTAGCTGATCATTGGCCTGGCATATGTGAGCAACATTCTGGCTTACAGGAGCAGCTTGCTTTCATACTGTATACATGAGCAATGTCTTAATTTTATTAGATGCATCTTGGAATATTTGAGTAAATCTGGTAGTGCTTTATTTACTCGCACAATAGTAGACATGTTATCTCTTGGCACCATATAATTTCCCTGAAAAGTATGTAAGACCGTTTTTTTTCTATTGCAGAACAGTGTGCTATGTAAGTGTGGCTTATCATACCACTGCATGCGAAACAAGCCAATTTCTCTGATGGTCAATATATTTCCTTTGACTTCTGTGAAGCTCAGATTTTTGGATGTTCACAGTTAAAAGCGGCCTATGGCCCATTTTTAGGTCTCACCTGTGGTGTGCTGCAAGAAGTATTGTTTACAATTCTGTTTGCTTACAACCTTCCGACAAACCATACGCTGTTATTGCTGTCATTCTCATTTGCAATCTTATGATTGCTTAGCTCCCTTAAGCCTCCCTTCATTTCCTTCCCTGGAGCTTGGACCAAATACATGTTCTTCGTCATCTGTGTCCTTCCTCGTCTTTTTGCAACTCATTATGTTTTTTATTTTATTTTATAAGCGTTTCAGTAATATTCTTGGATGTGCAATGTGCTTTCCTACTTTTAACACAGGCATACACTTCTTCTTTATGTTGCTTTCACCATAGTCTCTATTGATGTCTTAGTTACTCACTGCCACATCTGCACTACTCTACTCCACTCACCTCTACACTGCTCCACTTTATGCCACTTCACTCTTCATCACTCTAATCTATTCCACTCCACTCAATGCCACTCTTCTCTATGCCACTCCTTTCCATTTTACACTACTCCATGCTTTGCCACTGTACACAACTGTACGCCACTCTATTCTACACCACTCCATATCACTCCTTTCAACTCTACGCCACTCACCTCTTTGCCACTCAACTATATGCAATTCTATTCTACACTACGCCACTCCACATAACTCTACTCTACTCCATGCCACTCTACTCTGTGCCAATCTACTCCACTCTATGCCACTCTACTCTACCTCACTCCACATTATGCCTCTACACTCTGTCACTCCATTCCACTCTAGTCCGTGACATGCCGCTCTTCTCCACTCTATGCCACTTCACTCTACGTCACTCCAGTGTACATCACGGCATTTTTCGCTGTGCCACTCTAATTCACTCAACACCACTGCACTCCATTCTACTCTATGTCACTCCACTCTCTCCCACTCTACTCCACCCTTTGCCACTTGATTCCACTCCACTTTACTCTGTGCCACTCCACTCTTCTCTAAACCACTTCACAGAATGCCACTGTAGAGTACTCCATGCCACTCCACTCTACGTCAATCTACTCTATGCCTCTTTATGACACTGCACACCACTCTACACTAAGCCGCTTTTCACTACTCCACGCCACTCAACGCCATGCCACTCTAAGCCATGACTCTCTACTGTATGCCACTCTATGTCACGGTCTGCACATCTCTCATCGCTGTAGGCTGCAGTTCTTGGAGAGACGCCTGGTTTCTTACTGATTTTGGACTGGCCAAGATAAGAGCGACCCCTTCTAGTAGCCACTGTGCAGCTGACTAGAAAATCGCCAAGGCAGACCAAACCCTCTAGAAGGAGTCCCAGAGGAAAAACCCAAGTAATGGGGAAAAACCTCTATCACAGGAACTCCTGAGAAAGAGGAAAACAATGAAAAAGTCAAAATAGAAATCAATCTGCAGGGAAAAATGCAGGCGCGAGAAGAAACTGGAAACAGGAGAGAGGATCACCACCAGGACGGAAGTGTTTGCAACGCAAGGAAGGAGGGAACGGCAGTGCTTATATACCATGAAACAGGAAGTGACAGAACAGGAAGAACGTACAACACCATCTTGGATTGGGAAAAGCCACATAGAAATGAGTGAGAAAGAAAGCCAAGTAGAAAAGGAAAAGGTATCTGTCCGTATTCTAGGCCTAAATAGGTGTGACACAGTTTTTTCCCCTGCCATGTGGCCCCCTGAAATGGCGGCTGTCTGACGTGTAAGGTGAGACAAGGGGAAATGAGGTAACTGCGCTGGCGTAGTACACCGTTGCCGTAGGCGGTCGAAGACCCCAGCGCAATTCAGCATTGGTTAACATTGGGCCCTATGGGTCCCAGGAGCCAATGACGATGTACGCCGGCGGTGACGGTACGCACCACCGCGGATGTGGCCGCCATTTTCTAACTGTTCCCTCACTTGTTACCTGACCTTCAACAGGAGAGGACCTACACTGCAAGTGCTGCTGTGACCTGTGTCTGGAAGCGACGATGGCTACAGTGTCCGGGGAAAGGGCCCCTGCCTTCACTTCGGAGGAGTTGGAGAAACTGATGGATGGGGTACTCCTCCAGTACACGCAACTGTACGGACCTCCAGACAAACAGGTGAGTACACTGTGAGCATGGTGGATGGCACATGATTGTATGGAGTGTCGTGGATGGAAAAGGGTGGGGAGGGGGACAGGCCAGCATGTCAGGATAGTGTGTGTGTACGTATGTCTGGCCCAGGGTGGGAGGTGTTTAGCAATGCATGAGATGAAATGTACGGGATAGTAACATCCATTATAACTTCACTTTTCCTCTAGGTCAGGACCCACCAGAAGAAGGGTATTTGGCGTGCCATCGCCAAGGATGTCCGGACCCTGGGGGTCTACCATAGACAGAGCACCCACTGTCGGAAAAGATGGGAGGACCTGTGCCGCTGGAGCAAGAAGACGACAGAGGCCCAGCTGGGGATGGCATCCCAACGTGGAAGGGGTGCCTGTCGCACCATGACCCCCCTGATGTACCGGATTTTGGCGGTGGCCTATCCGGAGTTGGATGGGCACTTGAGGGCATCACAGCAGCCACAAGGGGGTGAGTACACTCTCATTCAGCTGACTCTGCGTGCATTACGAGGTGTCTGGGTGAGGGAGGCGGGCAGTGGGTTCCCCTAGGCCAGGGCGTACTTGGTAGGCAAGGTCCCTTGTGAGGCAGGCTATGTGGCACCCCAACCCCACTAGTGGTAAGAGCCATCTACACCTAGTCAGGCACCTGTGACTTCCAGGTGTGCAGCAATTGGGCCTAGGCCTCGTACCCCATGGTCAGGTGAAATTTCTAGGAACTGTTAGTGCATTGCGTAGTGCAGAGGGCTGCTCCATGTGTGTTGTGTCTGCCAACTGTAGTGGTGTTGCATGCACTGAACATGTTTTTCTTCTGTCTCCCCCCACACTTTTTGTGGTCTCCCTGTTCTTGTGTGCAATAGCATCATCAGGCGGAGGAGCAGTGGCACCGGAGCAGGAGGGAGCTGCAACCCACTTGGCCCTGGAGGGTGAAGCAACGGAGTCTGAAGCCACCAGTGGGACGGAGGGCGAGGGGAGCTCCACGACGGGGACAGGAGCATACAACAGTGACAGCGACTCCTCCTCTGATGGGAGATCCCTTGCGGTTGCGGGCTCCTCTGTGCCCACCGCACCAACAGGTAGAGCCGCCACCCCCCTACCAGCACCGCCCTCCCAGCAGCCCCTCAGCGTGTGTCCCGTGCCCGCTAACCCAGGAGGGTGGGCAACTCCTTCGCCCCAGGCAGCTCAGCCCCTGCCCCAGTCAGCCCTGCTGCCCTCAGTGAGGAGGCTGGGGGAAGTGGGCTGTGGGTTCCCCTAGGCCAGGGTGAACTTGGTAGGTTAGGTCCCTTGTTAGGCAGGCTCTGTGGCACCCCAACCCCACTACTGGTAATAGCCATCTACACCTAGTCAGGCTCCTGTAGCTTCCAGGTGTGTAGCAATAGGGCTTAAGCATCATCCCCCATGGGCATGTGAATTTCCTAAGAACTGTTAGTGCATGGCTTAGTGCACAGGGCTACTCCATGTGTGTTGTGGCTGCCAATGGTAGTGGTGTTGCATGCACTGAACATGTCTTTCTTCTGGCTTTCCCCCCCTTTTTGTTTTGTCACCCTGTTCTTGCGTGCATTAGCATCATCTGGCGGAGGAGCAGTGGCACTCACTGTTGGGCAATCTACCATTTTGAATGCCATCCAGGGTGTTGAGAGGCATTGGCAACAAACAAATGCATATCTGGAGGGCATTCATTCTGGGCAGGCGGCCCAACAGAGAGCATTTCAGGCTCTGGCCTCAGCACTGATGGCAGCCATGGTCCCTGTGTCCAGCCTCCAACTTCCTCCACCCAGACACAATCCCCTGTACCTCAGCCTATCCCAAGCACACCATCAGACCAGCATGCACACTCATCAACACACAAGAGTGGACATGGCAAACATAAGCACCACACATCCCACAGACACTCACACAAGCACCATCCCCATTCAGACAGAGCAACATCCACTGCCTCCACTGTGTCCTCCTCCTCCACGTCCTCCTCCTCCTCCCTCCCTGTCTCGTCTCCACTCACACCTGCATGCCCTACATCCTCAGCCACTACCTCCATCACCAGCACGCCCATCACCACACACCGCTCACGTGCAATCACCACCCCCACTACCATTCACACATCCCCAGTGTCCTCTCCCAGTGTGTCTGTGAGCCCTCCTCCCAAAGTACACAAACGCAGGCACACACCCACCCAACAGCCATCCACCTCACAACAGCCTCCGTCCCATGCACCTTCACCCAAATTCAGCAAACATACACCTACTACAACCACTACCTCTTCCTCCACTCCCAAACCCCCTCCATCTTCCCGTCCCAGTGTGTCTAAAAAACTTTTCCTGGCTACTTTGACCTCTTCCCTTCACCTCCACTCCCCACCGGCTTTCCCCTAGGGCCAGGCTTTCCAGGTCCCAGCCGAACACCTCAGCCACCAAATCCCCAGGCACAGTGGTGCCAGCAACTGCAGTCTCATTGAGTGCGCCACCCATCAGGGCTGCCAGTGTGCAGCCAAGCGAGGCCAAGGACATTCTGCCACCTGCCAAGGTGAAGAAGGTGCCCACATCCCGGAGGGAGAAGCCGCACCTACCAGCCACCAAGGGCTCCTCCAAACCAAAAGGGGACAGTGGCAAGGCACCTGCGGCAACATCAAAGGTGGGGAAGGGACACAAGCCGAAGAGCAGGTCAGTACAGGGCGTGGTGGCTCCGACTGAGGGACTAGAGTCACCCCTTCTGTCAACCACTACACCAACCTGTACGACGGTGGACACCGCCACCTGCACCGCCACCAGCACCGCCACCTGCACCGCCACCAGCACCGCCACCTGCACGTCTGCTGCCTCAGCAACAGTCCCCAGCATCATCCCCAGTGGGCAGCCGTCCGAGGCTGCAGGAGACGTCCTGCTGTGTCCCTCAACAGGTGCTGACACATGCACCACCGCCAGCACCTCCGCCACAGACACTGCCGTAAGCACCGCCACCAGCCCTGCGACGTGCTCAGACAGTGCCACCACATCTGACATGGCTATCATCCCCAGTGGTCAGCCGTCCGAGGCTGGAGGAGACTTCCTGGATCCTGCCCAGCTTCCATGAGGCATGACTCTCATCACTGTTTGCACCTGCAGGAGGCAGGCGAAGGCACAGCAGGGTGGGGTATGTCTCTGCCTCCATGGCGTATCATGCTACCTGTTCCTAGGCAATCTCATGGCACACACACCCATGTGAGGTAATGGGACCAGCCACACTGCATGTGAAGCACTCTGGGCACAAAGCCCTCTCCAGAACCAGTGGAGATTGACATCCACTACCTCAGTCCTTGGCAGGATAAAGCACTCTGGGCACCAAGCCCCCTTCAGAACCAGTGAAGATTGACATCCACTACCTCAGTCCTTGGCAGGATGAAGCACTCTGGGCACCAAGCCCCCTCCAGAACCAGTGGAGACTGTTATCCACTTGAGAGACTGTGGCTTTGCACTCCCCAGGATAAAGCAGTGGGCAAACCACCCACTGGAAAGACTTGAGAGACTGTGACTTTGCACTCCCCAGGATACAGCAGTGGGCAAACCACCCACTGGAAAGACTTGAGAGACTGTGGCTTTGCACTCCCCAGGATAAAACATTGGGCAAACCACCCACTGGGAAGACTTGAGAGACTGTGGCTTTGCACTCCCCAGGACAGAGCAGTGGGCAAACCACCCACTGGAAAGACTTGAGAGACTGTGGCTTTGCACTCCCCAGGATAGAGCAGTGGGCAAACCACCCACTGGAAAGACTTGAGAGACTGTGGCTTTGCACTCCCCAGGATAAAGCAGTGGGCAAACCACCCTCTGGAAAGTCTTGAGAGACTGTGGCTTTGCACTCCTCAGGATACAGCAATAGGCATGGAGCCCCCTCGTGCAGCAGTGGCGTCGTGCGTTCATCCGGCTGAGGTGCCCGCACTCCCCCTCCCCCTGAGGTGCCTGTTTAATTTCGATCTGATGCCCCTGCAGTGTTCTCTCCATTTCGAGTCAGGTATCTTGTGTGGGCTTCGCCCATGCATTTTGGGACCACTGGTCCACGGACAATGATTGGAGCACTATCCGGACTTGTGTAGTTGGTGTACATATTTGTATATACTGATTTTTGAAATTGCACTATCTGATTTTTATTGATTACACTTGTTACAATCATTTTCTTTTGTCCTTGCGTTCTTCCAGAGGGTGTGGGGGTGTATATGTAATGTTGCTGCATGTATTTGTGTGCATGGTTTTGTGGGTGAGGGTGGCGGTGGCGGTGGGGTATTGCATGTTGCGTGTGTGTGTCACTCTCTTTTCCATCCCCCCTCTCCTGTGTTGTAGGTGCAGTACTCACCGTGGTCGTCAACGGTGACTGTCCTGCTCCTGATACAGAAGGAGGAAGAGCAGCATGGGTAGGACGTGTAGTTCGGGCTCCATGGTGTCCTGGTTCCTCGTTGGGTGTCGAGAGGTGAGTGGTTTCCCTTCTGTGTACTGTTTCCGCTGTGCTTTTAATAGCGTTGGTTCTGCCCCGGGAAAGGTGGCGGATAGGCGTGTTGTAATACAGTGGGCGGAACCTTGTGTTCTGCCTGTCTGTTGGCGGTTACCGCCGCGGTGTTTGTTTCTACCGCCGTGGCGCCGGAGTGTTAAAGTGACTGCCTATGTTGGCGGTTTCCGCTATGGTCGTGATTCCATTTTTTTTTCCGTCGGCCTGTTGGCGGTATTACCGCTGCTTTAACACCGACCGCAGGGTTGTAATGATAGCCAAAGTCCTTGTCGTTGCCTATCTTCTCTTTCTGTTTCAGATAAAGGACCACGGACTAGGACTATCTGCATTGGTTCTTCTGTAGACTTATTCGCCTCAGGATGGACTTTGTCAGAACGACGGGCTGTAGTCCGGACTGATACTGTAATTGAGTCTTTTGCCTTTCCATCTTGCGTTCCCGCAACCAATACTCTATGTCCAATGCTTGATCCATCAGTTCTTTCAGGGATTCTTATTTGGTAGAATGCACCAGTTCATCCTTTATTTCCTTTTGAAGTCCTCGTCGAAACAGGGTTACAAAAGTGTGTTCCACCCAAGTGGTCTCAGCTGCTAACTGTTTAAATGGGGTTATGTATTGCAATAAATTCTGATTGCCTTGCTGTATATCGCATAATGCTTATTCAGCAGCAGCCTCCAGCCCGGGTCGTTCAAACATCTGTTTAAAGATTTTAAGAAAGGCAGGATAATTGGATAATACAGGATCCTCAGCAGATACCAAGGGGGTCATCCAAGCTAGAGTGGGGCCAGACAAGGCACTGATCAAATAACCCACCTTGCCTTTGTCAGATGAAAATTGGAAGGGTCTAAAGGCAAGGAAGACTGTCAAAGAGTCAAGAAATTCCTTTATTTTATGAGGATCTCCAGAATATTGTGGTGGCGAGGTAGACACAGAAGGTATATCCATAGGTCGAGAAGTCAAGGCTTGCTGTAGTTCAGTATTCTCAGCGCAAAGTTGTTGTAATTCTTGGGCTTGTTGTTGCACAGTTTGAAGCATGGATTGTGCATTCTCTACGACATCATCATGTGGTCCCTCCATGGTTCTCACACAACGCTGGTTCTTTTGGCATCGCAATCTGTTACGGTCTGCACGTCTCTTACCGCTGTAGGCTGCAGTACTTGGAGGGACGCCTGGTTTCTTACTGATTCTGGACTGGCCAAGATATGAGTGACCCCTTCTAGTAGTCACGGTGCTGCTGACTAGAAAATTGCCAAGGCAGACCGTACCCTGCAGATGGAGTCCCAGAGGAAACACCCAAGTAATGGGAAAGACCTCTATCACAGGAACTCCTGAAAAGGAGGAAAAACAATAAAAAAGACAAAATAGAAATCAATCC
Source organism: Pleurodeles waltl (assembly GCF_031143425.1). NCBI lineage: Eukaryota > Metazoa > Chordata > Amphibia > Caudata > Salamandridae > Pleurodeles > Pleurodeles waltl. The sequence goes on from NC_090443.1 coordinate 335,739,921, forward strand.
GCAGGGAAAAATGCAGGAGTGAGAAGAAACTGGAAACAGGAGCGAGGATCACCACCAGGACGGAAGTGTTTGCAACGCAAGGAAGGAGGGAACTGCAGTGCTTATATACCATGAAACAGGAAGTGACAAAACAGAAAGAACGCACAACACCTTCTTGGATTGGGAAAAGCCACATAGAAATAAATTAGAAAGAAAGCCAAGTAGAAAAGGAAAAGGAACAAGGCATGCTGGGAAGACAACCCCCACAGAACAAGACAATATGGACAACCACAAAGAAGGAAGAATAAAGAAGAAAAAGAAAAAGGACCTAAGTAAGGTAAGTGGGAAGGGAAGTCAGGGAGGATGCCAGGGGCCCCAGAGTGACCCGGAGCACGAAAATGTGCCTCCTGGGCTGCACCGCCAAACGAGCACCAGAAAACGGCCTGCAGCAGTTCCAGTAACCCGAAACGCAGACTGTCGGCCCGACCGCAGCCGGAAAAATGGACGCCGCGGTAGTCCGTGGCATCACACTCTATTCTATGCGAGTCCACTATACATTACTCTACGCCACTCCACTTTAAGCCACTCCATTCTATGCCGCTCTACGCATCGCCACTTTGTGCCTCTCCACACCACTCTTATCTACACTTCTCCATGGCATTCCACTCCACTCTATGCCACTCTATTCCACTCCACACAATCCACCTCAATGGCACTCCACTATATGCCACTCTATGCCACACCACTCATTATTTCATGCCGCTCTAGTCCACTTCATGCCACTCTATGCCCTCCACTCTATGCCGCTCCACTCTATGCCACCCCACTCTACAGCACCCTGCTTTAGCCATTCTATGGCACTCCACTCTACTCTATTCTGCTCCACTCTGTGCCGCTCCACACTACTGCACTACACTCTATGCAACTCTAATCTATGCCATTCTACTCTACACCATTCTGCTATATTCAACGCTACTCTACTCTATGCCACTCTACACAATTCTACTGTACGTCACTCTACTGTATGCCCCTCCACTCTACTTTACACAATTCTACCCTATGCCACTCCACTCTATGCTACTCTACACCACTCCCATCCATTCTACTCTATGCCACTCCATACTGGCGCCATTTTACTCCACTCTCCTCTAAGCCCTCTCCTCTATGCCACACCACTTTTAGTCATGCTGAATAGCAGATAGGTTGCTGTACAAAATGGCTCACATAGGCGAGACCTATTGGCTTTGCCAATGCTTGTTACAGATCCAGCCCCTCCCCTGCATAAGCACCCCTTGTCTTGAGGACCTATTGGACCCATGTTGATTCCTCCTGTTTTAGTTTTATTTAGCTACATTTTATATTTAATATTTTATTCATCTTAGTAAGGCTACTTTTATCAATGACTTTTTACATATTTTTATCAGCTTGCTTGTATTCTAGGAATATAGAGAACATGCAATATGCTGCTTGTTTAGTTAGCCTTTGCATGGCTTGCAATCAACAGTTTCAGTTCAAGGCTAAGAACAATGTACACAATATACTAGTTTGTGTTGCCCATTCAGGCGACAGCTTCTAACACCTAGACACAGCATTACATCAGGACTGTGTTTCTAATACAGTATAATTTTATTATATAAGTGAAGAACCGACCCGGGAGGACCATAAGGCATATCAGCCACAACTGTCCTCGACAAATGTGGTTTGACATGCTGTTCAGCTGGCGCTAATCTACCAGCCCCAAAAGGATTACCATTTACATTGTTGGCAAACTCCTATCCTCAGGTATGGGGCTGAGACTAAACCCTTAGATCAGGCCAGGCAGAACGGTATACCCGAGGTGCTCTTGAGTATAGTCTTAGGGTTAGGTAGGGTATGAACTTCTTGAACCTCAAGAACATCTAGAATCACATTCACCATGGTTGTTTACTTTCTTGATCATGTTGATAACGCTGATTACTTTGCTTTGTTTCATCTTCCTAATTATCGCAGCTCACTCACTTTACGCTAGATTTCAATTGTTTCAATAAATGTTTTGAAAACATATCTTGTTCCTCTTTTGTGTCTCCCTTTGGCATGCACGAGTAATACAACAAAAGGGTAAGATCTGTTTTCACAACTTCCCTAGGGAGTCAGAGGGGGTGATTCCAACCTTGGCGGGCGGCGGTAGCTAACGCTGCCCCTATTGCAACATTCCCGCTGGGCCGGCCGGCGCTAACCATGTTAGCGCCCGCCGGCCCAGCGGGAATGAGGCCGCAACACAGGAGCCGGCTCCTAATGGAGCCGGCGGTGTTGCGGCCATGCGACGGGTGCAGTTGCACCCGTCGCGCTTTTCACTGTCTGCCATGCAGACAGTGAAAAGCAGGCCTGGGCCCTGTTAGTGGGCCCCTGCACTGCCCATGCCAGTGGCATGGGCAGTGCAGGGGCCCCCAGGGTCCCCAAGACACCCCTTACCGCCAGCCTCTTCCTGGCGGTGAAAACCGCCAGAAACAGGCTGGCGGTAAGGGGGTCATAATCCCCAGGGCAGCGCTGCAAGCAGCGCTGCCCTGGCGGATTATAGCCGCCGGGGCAGAAATGGCGGGAAACCGCCAGCCCCGGCGGTCTGACCGCGGCATTACCGCCGCGGTCGGAATGGGACACAAAAGCACCGCCAGCCTGTTGCCGGTGCTTTGGTCTTTTTCACCCTGGCGGTCTCCGACCGCCAGGGTCAGAATGACCCCCAGAGTGTCATCTTCAGGTTGCCCAAATCACCTTCCAGCCCAGTTGATCTGGGGTTTAGGTTAGGCACCTTGAGCTAGGAACTGGGCCAACAGTTTCTGACAGTGTGGACGGACTAAGTCTCCCACAGTCCGCAGTTCTGTCCTAATAATCAGCCCTATTGTCATAATAGGAACCGTATAACACCCTGAGGCAGTGGGATTTATTCTCTGTGGTCCATAAATCACTACAGTAAAGTGCAAGCATTAACAAGATTGTACTAGTATTTCTCAGTTCTGCTGAGGTCAGCACTAGTACCACGAATTTCATCATATTAAATGCAGAGCAGAGGATACCTGTTACCATTGACTGCCATAAATTAGTAGGGAGCAGATGGTGTACCTATATATGACACATAACCTGTTACTTTGCTTGAGTGCAACACTTACCTTCGCACTTACATTTTCAAATGAGGTAGGGCAATCCAGAGCAAAACAGATGAGGAGAACATCCTGTATAGAAAGATCAGGAGAGGAAAATGAGAGACAAATTGCTATGTGCAGCATCAGCAATCAAAGGGATTTGGGTAAATATGATGCAGTTACATGTCATCTTTTCCTCCTCCCTTTACGGCTCAGAGTTATTCACTTCCAACCACAAATAAAAGCATTTCCTTGTGTTTAGTTCTTCTTCCCTTTTCTGTCCTTTGATTTATACTAACAGGGTTTCCCTTTAGAGTACTTGTGATGTGGCCCATATGACACCTCTTTCTTCCTTTATTCTTACACTTAAATTTGGTCTTGGGATTCACCATCCAGTTATCACCTTATGAATATTTCACTTTCTGTCTCTCTACTGGGACTATTTCACATAGCCTAGGGCAAGAAAGGAATTACTGGGCTCAGATTAGAACAATTAAAACTGTTTATCTCTATGGTCCTGAACACTGATGTTCAGCGGGTTGTGATTGTTCCTTAATATTCAATTTCTTACATTGCTGACCATGACTTAGGTTTTGCAGTACCACTCAGTAATTTAAGTCAAAATCAAAAATGCTTTTCGCAATCCGACATCAAAATCAACCTTATTTGTTTGTTAAATTGACTATAGAAGTGGATCTAAGCAGCACTGAAAGCCTCAGAATGGCAAATCTGGGGAGAATGTCCATGAGAGAGGGCTATGGCTGGGCAATGAATCCAAAAAGGAGGTCTCCAAGATTTACCTCAGAGGTCGGGAGGGAGTATGGTTGTTGCAATCCACCTCACAGGAGCAAGAGGAGGAGAAAATGGAAAAAGAAATTGAAGATGACATTGAGGATGCTGTAGTGCCAGAGTAGTGTGTGTCTCAATAGTCAACTTCACCTGAAGTGCCCAGGGCAGTGTATCAGTCCACAGTTTGCCTTAATCAAAGATGGAGGACAGACGGGCAAAAAGGAACACGAAGTTGAGGCTGGCTAAATTACTCTTGATGGAGAGAAAGCTGACTGCTGAGAAGGTGTGGTTTTTTAATATTGTTTATATAAGGCCTAGTGTGTATGTCTTCTAGTTGTATTCATGTGATATGTAGGGTTTATTGGTTTGATTTAGATTTCTCTATGTTTCCTTTCCAATGTTTGTTTCAACAGGGCAGTGAAGCATGATGTGTTGACTTTGTTTCTTGTTATGGTTAGACTGTAGTATGAATGTGGATTAAAATATTTTGAAATAATTGCTATAGTTCCAATAATAATTAAGGTATAATTGCTGTCTGAATTGATCATAATCCATCCTTCTAGAGTTTATTAATTGTTATTGCTGAGAAGAAATTAGCAGCAGATATGGCGCTGGATAAGAAGAAATTGACTCTGGCCTTGAAGAAAAAGAAGGCCTAGCTGGCCCAAAAGAAAAGCCAGTGAGACCTGAAAATGAGAGCCAAGAGGGCTCTTGAGTCCAGTGAGGATGATGGTAGCAACTAATACCTTGAGGCTAGCTATGTGGTAGGGGATGACATAGATAAGTGATTTGCAGACTAAGAGGTAGCCCTAAGTATGCATAAAGTCCCAGATGAGGACTGGGGGGGGGCAGTTTGTGAAACCATATGCTATTGTGTGGTGGGATAACTTATTGGCCTTAAAGTAGCTGACCTACCTGAGTTATTTCAAGTAACTATAACTTGTGCCCTAAGGCAGGCCTCGAAAAATTATAAAAAGGTACCTAGACCTGCAGGTCGAGTAACTTGAAAAATCTAGTCAGCCTAACTGTAATGTACTTGACCCGTAAATGGATCTCAATAGTGTGATCCTAGGCAAATATTTTATTTTAAAGTCTTGCTTTTTTCTTCATTGTCAAATATGAGTAAACTTCAAATGCGTGAGCTTAGCATTTCTGCTGTACAAAAAACCTCTTTTGTTTGATTAAATAAACTAAATATTTGCTTCATGTATAATAAGACTCTAGTTCACATATAGGGACATATGATCCATGACTTGCCTCTTAGTTTACTAATAGCACTGCCAACAGGGCAGGAGTATTTCTATTTAATCACTCACTTTTAATAAATATATTACATAAGCAAGATGTGGCAGCACACTACCATTTAAAGATGGTAAATTTCCAAGAAATGTCCTAAAACCATTCCACTAACTTGCAGCTTTCATGATAAAGCTTTATAGTGTATTAACAATAAACTGTGAAAATTAATAATAAGACAAACTGACTTTTGACCTTTGTCTCTGAACATGGAGCTAATGTGACAAGATCACAAGATTTAAGGCTTCTTTATTGCACCTGCACTTTTCTAATGAACAGAACACCTGTTCTTTGTCAACTGCCAGAAGAGGCGAGTAGGTCCTAAAAATAGCTCGACCTATAGCAAGTGCAAGTGGGCCAATAGAATTTTGGAGGCCTGCCTAAGGTAACTACAACTTACGCCCTCTCTAAGCACAGTTTTCTCATAAATAATTTTACTGCAAATGTTACAGTGATATTATCAATGATGACATAGAAGATGTCATAAGTGTTGTAATATCTGGGGTAATTAGCAGTGCATGAAGAGGGCACATGTTATAGTTACCTTAGGGCATGAGTTATAGTTACTTGAAATAACTCACTATAGCAGCTGAATTTCTATGGTTTTGTGCATATAAAATCAGAACCTAACTATAGCGTCTCTGTAACCTTTAATTTTTTCAGTCAATTTCTATGGGTTTTTTTAACTTTAAGATGCCATCACAATGCATGGTGGGGGGGCTTGGATGCAGGGCCTGGCCTGGCATGGTGCTGCTCCCACCCAAACTTGCTGCACCTGCACCCACTCCTCCTTGCCGTGCAAGTCCATGCCCCTACTCTCTCATTACAGCCATGTGGCTGTTGTTCTGCCACTGCCCTTCCTACCTGCCCTGAACAGTTAGCTTGCTGCCCCCTCCACCTCCTCTCTACCCTCTGTTGTCCGAGTCTATGTACTATCTCCCTCCCTCCTGTCTTGCATGGTCTGATGTGCTGCCACTGCCCTCCATTTAGCTTGATGTACCTGCCCACTCCTCATGCCCTCCTTTACCCAATTCTATGCCCCATCAGTGGCCTCCTACTTAGCCTCTGTGCTTACCTTGCTGCCCTTTTTTTTCCACCTGCCCTCTGATGTCTGTGTGTATGCCCCAGCTCTCTCCTTTTTGCCCACCATGTTCCATGGACCCACCACTGCCCCCTCTTTCTACTTATGTTTTTGTATCCAGTTGATATCATGATTATATGTTACACTTAGGGGAGAGGATGTGGTGTTACGGCCACAGCTACAGACTTTGCAACTGGGGAACCAGGTTCGAGCTTTGTCGTCCGCTGTACATCCTGTGATTCTGGGAAAATCACTTAACCTTCCCATGCCTGAAACCAAAATGAATGTGTCCTTGTGTAATGTAACTGATGCTCATGTAAAGCACTCCAATTCCTTTGAGTCAGTCCTGCGCTATATAAAACTGCAAAAAAACTAAAATATGAAGGTTCCAATATGGAACTCAATGAACTGGTTTCTCTGTCACAATGGTGATGGATATCGCGTCCGCCAAAATCTATATCCCAAAGAACATAATGGGATTTACTTTTTGGCAGACGGGATATCGGCCACCGTTGTGATGGAATAACGTGTCTGCTGAATACTTTGGGCTATACTTGGGCTTCATTTGGGTGAGGTTTGTGTTACATCTGGGCTCTTTTTTCCTGGAGCCATCGTGGGAGAATTATTTGTTATGAAGCTCCCTAGTTCCTCATTTACTGCAGTATCCTCACTGGAAAATGATTTCAGTTTTCCACTTCAATTGCATCAAGGTGGCTTTCAGATGTGCCACACTTTTGGCATAAATTCAGAATGTTAGTACTCCAGTTGCTCATTAGAACACTGTAGTAAGGCTGCTGATCACCAGGGAATTAACTCACTGACTGTTGCTGGTGTTGAAAGTGCATGTTTTAGTCTGCATGTCAGAATGTGTGAATGAAATAGAAGAGAAAGATATTTGAGAACTCACTTAAAGTGTGCCCTATTTGTTTTTCTACAGCACTAACCATAATTTATATGACAAAATGAACCCCCCTCATTTTGTTCCTTTCTAAAATAAATGTTTTAAGTTTTACCATCAAGATGGCTTCAAGTGTGCCACACTTTTGTCATAAGTACAAATGTTAGGGCTCTAGTTGTTCTTTAGAACACTCTGGGATGCCGCAGTAGAGCACAAGGGAATCAACTGACAGGTGGCTTCTGTTGGAAGTACATGTTTTACTGAGAATGTCTTATATGGCTGAGAAAGATAGTGTGAATTTACAAACAAATGTGCTCTCATTTTAGCTTCTGGAACACCTCCCATAACCTCTAGGGGAAAATCATGAGGAAACAGTTTTCTCTCAAACATGATTCATGAAATCCATGCAGAAGGCTTTTTCACAGGGTAAAATCACCTCAGAACACACCAAAATTCCTAAAATTATTATGGTACCATCAATAAATGATTTAATCACCTTTTAGACGTTCACCTTTTTGTGTAAGCCTCAAAACCTGCCATTCACTATAATTCATTTTAGTGGGGTGCTATCATGTATATTGGTCCCGATATGGCTGCCAACACTTCCTGGTTGAAGTGCTGACAGCCAATCAGATCTCACCATGAAATCTATGCTATTGCTCCACCCAGGTATGCAAGCTTCTTTTTCCTTCAATATCTCAAAAACTACAGAATGGATTCACACGAAATAACAAAAAGGGCGCTTTCTGTTTCTGTACCAAAAGCTACCTTTCTGCCAAATTTAGTGTATTTCCGTCCAGCGGTTCGGGCTGTAGTCATGTCTAACAAATTCCTATGGAAACTGCATTGGAAAAAGCATTTTGGGACTCCTCCTTTTTCTCAACCCCCGGTTGATGTGCAGGGGGCAAAACTTTCAAGACAGCACCTGAATTCAGTGGCAAACTAGTTTTGAAAATTTCGCAAAGATTCGTCAAACGGCGCCAAAGTTAAAGGAAAAACAAAAAAGGCTTTTCCTATGGAAACTAGGCCCTAACTATAACTACCCACTGGGTCACACATGCTGCTCAGTCACATATCTCTGATAAACAAAGATAAAATCAGAAGGAGAAGGGGCCTTCCCATAATGACAATTACACAACTCAGTCTACAGCACAGGTCTAGGGAAGAAAAGGCTCTTCTTCCCTCTACACTTCCTTCATATGAGCCTAATACCTAATCTGAGCTAGTGGTTTCCGATGCTCGCACTGCCACTGAATTGTCATCAACGGCGCTGATGAGGTTGCCACAAGGCGGCAACTTCTGGCTAATTTATGACTATTACCTTCCCCCCAAGCCATTCTTATAGCTTTGGGGGCCTGCAATAGTCTGAACTGTAATGGTTGTAGGAGTGTGATGGTTAGTTGTGTTATTACTATCATTGGCAGCATGGCAGGTGCAATGGGCTGTGCAAGCTTTAGTGGCCTCATGATGAGAGCCCTGGCACTTATTTTTCTACAAAATAAGCACTGTATAAGCCTTGTCACTACATAACAGTTCAGCAATGGTCACTAGTTTTCAGCAAATTCACATCCCTGTCTGAAGGTTCATACTAGACCTCTATCTTGAAAGCTATACAGATATAGGTATCCCAAAATGGGTTCCTACTACACACAGCAAGAAGAAAGAACCATGTATGATTGCTGCATGCCCACTCTATCTCATTCATACAAAACACATGTACCTGTGCCAAGTACATCCCATAGAATGGAGTGAAGGACCTGGTTGAAAGGAACTGGCAGAATTATGTCTTGAAAAGTGGCCTGCAGGTCACGCAGCTACTGAGCTACTGAAGGCAACTAGTAGGATGAACTTTTCCTTTCACTAAAACCAGTTGGTGCCACCACTGCCAGTTCTCACCAATGAGATGAGATGACAGTAGGCACGCTCATTAAAGATTGGTACTCCTGCTGCCCTGTTCTTGGAAGAAAACCATTTCACAGAGGCCCTCAGTGCATGTGTGTTTGGCATGCGTGCAGAGGGGAAAAATCAAAAACCTACATAGACATGATGCATGGGTAGCTCAGCGGAGCACACTCTTTTGAGCTATGATGGGGGGTGTTAATGATCCCTCATCAATTAAGATCTATGAGGGGTAAAAATAATGTTGTGTCTTGTGTAATTCCTTTGCAGTCCATTGGGTCAAGGTAGTTTCTTGCAGCATTGCTATCTTTCAAAAAGTAACAACTGATGTGAAAAAGGGATGAGATAGCAGTTGTAGTGCCGCAGCACTAAGCAGCAGCAAGCTGCATATTATACCAGAGACGAGTGAGGCTGTTCAATTCTATATCAGGACCAAAGACTTCTGATTATGCTTTCTCTATCTTATTACTCCACAAACATCAGCCAATCAAAAAACAGTAAAAACAGACTACATTTCCCAAAAGGCTTTGAACCACGCCCCTAAAGTGCACCGATCACATACACTTTCCATATATAAAACAGAGTCACCATCTTGACTGCCTCTTTCTTTGCTGCTTCGCAGTCAAGATAAGTATCTGTTTTCCAATAATCACAAGTTTAATATTAATGTTTTTTGGAACTGTTGGACTATTTACCTCCTTGAGCTCCCTTGACGGACAGCTTAGCAGTCTTACTGGGCTGCATATGGCTGCAATAATTATTGTTGGGCTACTTTTTACCTCCTGTGGGCCCTTGCTTCCCTCTGGGAATTTATTTGGTTGTGAGAGCGAACTTCTCTCTTAAGGACGTTTGATTATGAACCCCTGGATCTAGGCTACAAGGCCCACATCCAGGATTCATCCTCCGACTCTGACACCAACTCCTCATCCTCCTCTATGTCAGATAGTAGTAAACCTCCCCCCAAGAAGAAGAGGAAGCACTCTTCCTCCTCCCGTCCAGGTTCTTCCCATTCTCCCTCTCAGACCCATTCAATTTTGACCTTGATGATATTGTACACTCTAGGTCCTCCCATTGGGTCCCAGCCCCTGTGGTGGCAGAATATATGCAGATGCATATCTGCAAAAGCTTTGAAAAAGAAGTTTGCTCCAGATTGACAGCGGAATGCTCCAGCCAGACCTCCCAAACAAAATGGTGCAAACCCAGATATTGACCTTAGCATGCTGACTTTCCTGAAGAAATATGCAAAAGATCCAAAGAAAGGCACTGACAGAGAGCTTTGTGCATGTCAAGATAAATTAGTGGTGTATGTGGACCATTAGCGAAAATCCTAGAACTGGCCCTTAATTGGAATTGTATTTATATAGCGCTTACTACACCTGACAAGGAGTCAAAGCACTTTTCAGTGAGTAGCATGCTACTCTGGAACCCAAAAGAATTAGTGGTGGATTAGTAAAGAGAAATATGAGTATAGTATTAGTATAGGGAGGTATGAGTTAATTTGAGCGGAGGGCATGTTAACCTGTTAGTTGGACTGAATAGAATGATGGAGTGATAGCAGAGGGAAGAACCCAGAAAGTGTTAATTGGGAGATCATTGTATTAAGATTAGCTTTGGAATGAGTAAAGGAGAGATGGAGGAGGGAAGAGTCTGTAGAAAGGGATTAGGGAGATCATAGTAGTAAAATGAGGCTTGGGATGAGTCAAAGGAGAAATACATAAGAGTGAATTAAGTACGGCTGTTTGAGAGATCATAGTTGAAAACTGACATTTTGTGTCAAGCCAGGAGGGGTAGAGGAGGGAAGAGTCTAGGAAGGGTTATTTTGGAGATCATAGTAGTAGAATGAGGTTTGGGATGGGTCAGAAAGTGGAGATAGAGGATAGATTGATAGAGGTACAGGGTGAAACAGAGTAATTCATTGGAGAGAGTGATTTTGTTATTCTTTTAATTATTTTTGTACCTATTATTTTTTGTCTTGTACAGTAGGAATAAACTAATAAATACACTGGTATGTGATTACATAGTAAAGGAATATCTGTGTAAGAAATATAATATATTGAGATTTAAAATTGTATCATATAAACACAGACTTTCAAGCATTGCAGTATTTGAAGTTAATTTATTTGTGTACTTTTATAACATTATTTTTTATCTTTCCTCAATATTTCAATAGTGAAATGTTTGTAGATAAATAGTTAAGATAATATTTACCTATTGTGATATATAAACAAAAACAGACACTCATAAGTAATGCCTAAGATATAGGCACCCCAATCAATCTGGAGATCCTGGTGGGGTGGGCTCCACGAGCTGTTTGTCTGCTTGGTAATCAGAACTGTGCCTTGACTTCAGAATGTCGTAAATCAGTGCTCATGCAAATTGACCCTAAACTGGTGGAACTAGCCACATCAGAAGCTGGCCCGCTAGCCAATGGAAAATTATTTGGTGACCATTTTGTCAAAGACGTTGGCAAATTTGTGAACACTTTCTCCTCTTTAGACAAAGCGAAGATGTTTTTAAAGAAGGACTTTAACCCCTTTTTTGGGTGGTCTGGCCGTGGTTGAAGACGACTGGTCAGCCGCTTTAACCCTCAAAGTCCTTAACAAGGCTATAGATACCTTGCAAGCAGGTTTCTTCCCCTCAAGATCTAGAGGCTTCAGACGACGCTACAACAAGGGCATCAACAGAGGAGGAGAGGCCTTCAACATCAAATCCACAGGTAAATCATCTTTTGTTCTTGCATTCCGTTGGGGGGGGGCAGGCTATGTCATTTTGTTAAAAATTTGGCAAAGATATCTTCAGATGTTTGGTTGCTGGAAATTGAACAACGTTATCACATGGAACTTTCACTGGTCCCGCTCCTCGCCACTTGTTCCTTTCCTCTCCATTTTCTATACAAGACATGAATTTTATAGACACAGAAATTCAAGAACTTAGGATGAAACAGGCTATTGCTCCTGCGAGTTCACATCCTTGAGGTTTTTCCAGCAATGTCTTTCTGGTTCAGAAAAAGGTGGGGGTCAGAGGCTTGTTTTCAATCTCAGACAATTCAACCAGTAGGTGATATACCACCATTTCAAAATGGAAGGTATTCATTTGCTTCGAGACTTGCTTCTAGGGAACGATTGGATGGTGCGTCTGGATCTCAAAGATGCCTATCTGAAGGTTCCCATTTTTCCTCCACATCGGAAATTTCTTCAGTTCCAGTGGTGGAGCAAATGGTTCAAATATCTTTGTCTCCCCTTCTTCAGCTCCTTGGGCGTTCATAAAACTCCTCAAACCAGTGGCTGAACGTCACAGGGAAATGTGTGTAAGGATGATCTTCAATCTAGACAACATGATATGGATAGCACAAGAGAAGGAATGTCTTCTCATGCATCTATCATGGACAGTAAACTTTTCCGTTCACTCAAGAAACGCAACTGCAGCATCCTCCTTCAGATGGAAAATGTATTCACGGACAGGTACACCAACTGTCTGGGAGAAATCACGTTACGTTTCCTTGCAAACATCGCAAAAGAGTTTTGGCACTTCTGCCTCCAACAGAAGATTACAATCTTGGCATTGTGGCGGACTGGAACTCCATGTTTCTGGTGGACTACAGCAACTGGAAGGACCATCCTCAAGTTTACCCAGGCAACTCTTCAATCATTTGGTCCATTTCAAGTGGATCTCTTTCCATCCAGACTGAATTGTCAATTGAGCAAGTTTTACAGCAGGAGACCGGATCCAGCCACCTTGCTGATGGATGCCCTCCTATAAGATTGCTTCAAGCAGGTGAATTATGCTTTTCCCCCATTCGCCATGACTACTAGAGTTGCAGCACAAGTCAGGAGACAGTTGACGACAATTGTTCTGGTCACTCCTGTGTGGAAGACTGAGCTGTGGTTTACGGCCCTTCTGGAATTTTCTGTCTCATCACCTCTTCTTTCTTCCAGTTTTTTCGCTTCTGCTAGTAGATCCAGTGGTCTCACCGCATCCTCTTCTTCTTCAAGCCAACTGGTTCTGATGGCCTGGAAAATATCGGGAGACTTGGGAAAATCTACAGCATTTCATGGTCAGCTGCCGCTTTTATACAACAGGCTTGGGCTCCATCTACCTACTAACAATACTGTTTGGCTTGGAAGAAGTGGGTGGGCTTGTGCCATCAAAGGAAGGTGGATAATGAAAAAGATATTGAACTTCCTTTCTGAATGTGCAGATTCAGCATTATGTTACAGGTCAGTAAATCATTTTTGATCACGTTTATCAGCAGGTCTTGAACACATTGATGGCAAACCAGTTGGTATGCATCCTTTAGTGTGCAAACTACTCAAAGGTATTACAGTCGCTAATCTGCCGAAGCCTAGATATGCTCAGCTTTGGGATGTAAATTGTGTACTGATCCTTCTTGACACCTGGCCACATAATGTGAATTTATCCATGAAGCAACTTTCAGCTAAATTAACCATGCTCCTTTGCTTAGTATCCTGTCTGAGAGTTTCGGATGTTAAAGCTCTGGATTTAGCAGGTAGGTTATTCTCACCTGAAGGTGTTTCTTTTGTTATATCCAAGAGAACTATGACCATATCAAGATCTGTTGATTATCCAGCTTTTACTCATAATGAGAAATTATGTGTAGCTAAATGCTTAAAAGGTTATGAAGATTGCACTTTACCTTGCCGAACAGATCCATTAGGTCCTTTGCTCCTTTCTCTTCAAAAAATGTTTAAACTAGTCTCAGCAGTGACCCTTGCTCATTGGTTCTATTGGGTCACGGCATAAACTGGTACTAATGTCGCTATATATTGAGCTCATTCTACTTGTGGCGCTATGGCATCTAAAGCTTTTGTATTCGATTCTAAACCTGTTGTGCGTGCTTCTTCTGCTGTTATAGGTCAGCTTTGAACCAGCATAATCAGAAGACTCCAGCTCTGACATAGAATAGAACATTTTCTAGCATTTGCAAAAAGAATTTTAGTTTCTATTAAGGACACTGAGGTGAGTATTATCCCCCCCGTGGGACAAGTAATCTGTGATGTCATCTTTGTTGATTTTGTGGTTTGATTCAATATTTTTTTTCTGTAATATATTGCCCGACCTTTTTTGTTCCTTTGTTTCCCTTTTTTCGTTGCCAAAGGGATTGGACTCATATTTCGTATCTTTGCAGGTTCTGATTCAATACAAGAATGATGGCTTGTGGGAAGCCCTTTTGCTGATGGCACCATTTAGCCTCGGCTGTTCTGAGAAGTTCTGTTACTCCAGATTCCTGATCATATGGCTCAGTTCCCGTTGGTTTTTGGACTTTGTTTGGAGCATATAAGACTGTTTATTTGCAAAGACAGAGGCAATCAAGATGTTGTCTCTCTGTTTTATATATGGGAAGTATATATGATGGGTGCACTATAGGGACATGGTTCAAAGCCTTTTAGGAAATGTAGTTTGTTTTTACTGTTTTTGATTGGCTGTAGTTTGTGGATTAGTACAGATAGAGAAAGCATAATCCTTGCCTCTGTGTTCTTAGTAGAATATTTTGTACTGTCCACGGATACTGCATGAGCGGGGTCTCCTATTCTCTATTATTTTGCTCACGACCTCCAGCGTGGGGTCAGAGTGTGCGTGCGAGTCAGTGTCACATCACAAGGAAGGGCCGGTGGGCCAATGCTGTACTACAGCAGCAATGATTCGGCCACTTGAGTGTAATCATGTGTCAAAACATAAACTATTTCCACCTAAGCCCCTGAAGACTGCCTGCTCTGAAGTACATTATGCACAGAAAGTAGTAACCCACCATGTAGGGATAGATGAGGGGCCGGAGCCTGTCGTAGTCCTCCTGTCCATTTGTTTCTTCGAGATTCAATTCCACTGTTTTACCATCCAGGTCAACTTCAGCATAATGCGCCCCTCTCCATCTGTGGGTGGGCACAAGAGAGTGGTGAAATCAGGGTGCACCGAAATGCAATAGGGAAGTAAATTAGGAGCAGAGACTATTGAGGCAGAGTAAAAGCTTTGGTTAGTTAATAAAGAGTGGAAGACAAAGTGTACGAAAGAGGCGAGATGGTTGGCACGGGGTGGGGAAATGGGGTAGATTTAGATTGAAGGACAGAAAGTGGAGCTATATTAAACAAATCTTGCCGCTACTGGGTACGATAAAGTTACTTCCAGTTCCTTTTGAGGTATACTCACGCGGCAGGAAAATATACATCTGGGAATTGTTTGCATCTGAAGGTGAAGAAGAGACTGCCCTTACCCACACCTCTGGCAAAAATAGAGAGAGAGAACTTGTTAAAGATACTCTTCACGCGTTTGAAAAACTGTAACTGTTGGTGATATGGTTGCCAGAGCACCTGCTGCCACACTTAAAGTGTTTCTGACATTACAGAGCATCAGCGGCTCAGTGCCCACTTCGACGTACAAATTAATAGAAAGAGCCAAGCCAAGTATGTGGCTTGGCTCTGACAACCTATGAAAATGTTTGAAATGTAAATCGTGTAACAAATATCATATAAAAATATGGTCAACTCTTCAAAATTGAAAAAGTGTTTTCTTTAACATGCAGGAGTGCTTCATTTTAATACATTAGATTATAAGTGATAGTTTTTAAAATGAACTAATAAAAATTTGCTGTCCCACCCACTTCCAAAAACAATGGCATTTGACAAATAAAGAGGCAAGTCAGCTGTTATGTGTACCGTACATGTAGTCTATATTCTTATTATACATCGAGTAGCAATATTATCTATTAAACTAAACATGAAACGTTTTTGTACAGCGCACACCTGGAGCTCACTTTTTCTAATGTGCTGTTGTATGCAATAATGAAGAAAAAAGGCATGGTGAAATCAAATATTTCCCTATGAAGACACAATTTAATTAAGCGGGGAATCCAGAATGGAGACAAGGTTTTATGATTTCACGTTTGCGCAATTCACCCACTAGAAAGGTATCTCTTTGTACCTCCTGCTTTGCATCAAAGATTTAAATACAAAACTGGAGGCTACCATTATGGATTAATTATTTTATTGCCACTCCTGCAGCACCCCAACATTAGAATATAAACAATCTAGAATCAGAACTCAGTGGAATATAAATAGTCCCTTCTCAGAACTCTTTCTCTTTAAAGCTGCTCCTCATGGCGATAAGTACTTCTGTTGGATATGTTAAACTTTGATCTGGCAGTTTAAGTTGAAGGAGCTTCTAATTTCCATAAGCTTTTATTGCTGTGTTTTAATAAGTATGAGTTTACAATTATTACGAGTATTGAATGGTGTTTATTTCAGTATGCTTTAAAAGATGTTTTAATGCTTACGTGTTACTTAAGCAGCATATTTTATAAGAATATACATGCATTATGTAGGAAGACTGTTTTTTGTAGCCATTTTTTTAATTATCGTAGAGAGGGCCACTCCGATTGGGCACATCGACTTGGTCGACGTGAGCATCTGTCGAGCGTGTGTTTTTTCCCTGATCCTTCAGCTTGAGCACGTAAGCCACGCTGCTTCAGGCATCAGCTCTCTTGTGGGTAAGCGCGCTCTCTTCCCTTGTCAAGCTGGTTCAGCACTCTCCCTGGTGTGCTGCATCACGGGCAGAGCAGGACCATTAAAAGGACTTTAACTCACAAGTCTCACAAGTATTTCACTGCCATTGTAGTTTGGGCTACCTATCATGAGTTGAAATTAATCCTATGTCATTGTGATTTTTTAAAAAAATTGTTATTAACTAATTTTACAAATACATTGTTTCTTGATAAGATTTATTCTATGTACAATTTCTGGTGATTGATAGTAGGAAGGAGAGTTGTAGTAGGAGTGTTTTAATTTTTTTTCTGTCAGGAAGGGAAGATTTGTTTCAGAGTTATAGGGAGGTGGATTCAGAACAGGAGAATATTTCTCATTCATCTAGTGGTAACGTGACTAAGGAAATAATTAGACGACTGATCTATAATGAGATGCAGTCTCAAGTTAAAGAGACTTTGGATAAATTAATGAATGATAGAAAAAGGAAAGATATTACTTCTGGGGAAGAGTTTTATTCCTTGTCTGAAGAAGACAGAAACAGAGGTAAGAAAAGGGGCAAACTTTTGCGGAAAACAAAACGTATTGAGAGTAATGTAATTACTAAAAAAAGAAAAATGGATTAAACTTCATCATAAAAAGAGGTGTCTTTAGCGGCACAAAAAGAAAGGTGTCCTGAGCGACATTCAGGATGATGAGTTTGGAGAAGTGAGAATGAGTCATGATGATATGACAGTCAATGAAAAAGATTTTGATGAATATATATTGGATTTGGATCAAGATGATGAGTTTAGTGCTGAGACACTTTTGGAAGAAGGAACTTCGAGTAAAATGATAATGAAGAACTCCCAAGGAGAGGAGATATTTTCTCCTTATGATGTTAGGCATCCTAGGAGTCTTGAATGGTGGCCTTTGGAACACGTCAGTAAATTCATTAAACAATGGTTAAGGAAGCCTTTAGAAAAAGAAATAAGAAGAGTGTTGAGAGCTGAGTGTTCCAGGCCAGTGACTGAGGAGAAAGTGTGTTGTACTCCTAGTTTAGATCCAGAGTTGATTTATTTTCCATTTAGGCTGGGAAGTGACCCTCCTCGGAAGGGGCTCGAGTGTTTGCTCAAACAGAGCCAGGGTAAATTACTTGACGTTTTGTGTCACATAGCAAGGATCTTAGATACGGCAGAGACAGCTCCCCTTAATAACACTGCAACTCTTGTGTGGTTGGAGTCAAAGAGCCATTATCCTGTTGGGTAATGCTAATGCTGGTTTGTTGACAGAAGCAAGGCAGTTCTTATGAGAATAAGCCCGAATTTCGGTGATTTGGCTGAGAAGGAGCCAAGTGAAGAACCAAAAGGCCTTTTATTTGGTGAGCGTCAGGTTAGGAGTTTGGGCATATATGTGTCAACTTTTACAGCCCTAGTCAAAGTCCAGCTTAATA
Source organism: Pleurodeles waltl (assembly GCF_031143425.1). NCBI lineage: Eukaryota > Metazoa > Chordata > Amphibia > Caudata > Salamandridae > Pleurodeles > Pleurodeles waltl. Next base: position 335,757,901 of record NC_090443.1, read on the forward strand.
TGAAGAAAGTTTTTGGTAGTGGTGTTTTTGGTAGGCTATTAGAAGGGGAATGTCCACTGGCCGGGGGTTTCAAAAGTCCCAGCATAATCAGCAATACAAAGGATATTGCAGAATTTTCCAAGCCCTTCAGAACTTTTACCCAAGTAGAGGTAGAGGGGGAAGGTTTTGCAGAGGAAGAGTCTTGCGTGGGCAAGGTCAGAATTACTCAGGATCCCAAGGTGAATATGGAGACTACTATTGTTTTTTCTAAAGGAAGAGTGGGAGGTTGTTTAAAGGAATTTGTAGCAAATTGGAGAAATATAACTCAAGCTCCTTGGGTTCTGAAAATGGTATAAGGTTTTGAAATTTATTTTCTACAAATTCTGCATCAAAAATAGGAGCCAAGGGAGCTCAATTTCTCAGAGAAACAATGACTACTTGTGGATTCAGAAATAGAGTAAATGCTACAGAAAGGGGCAATCAAGGAAATATCAGAAAGGGAGAGAAGGTGTGTGAGCAATATCTTTTTAGTAAAGAAAAAGGAAAAAGGATGGAGACCAGTCATAAACCTTAGAGAGGTGAGTAGGACTTTCGGTCCTCATATTGGGTAACAGCCCCTGTGGTGGCAGAATTCAAGATGGAATGAATTCATTCGTTGAGGGATTAGTAACTGAAAAACCATTGTTTTGTCGAGTTAGACCTAAACCATGCTTATTTTACTATTCCCATGAACGCAGAAAGTCAGACATTTCTTCAATTCGGGTGGAGAAAACGGCTATGTCAGTTTCACTGCCTTCCATTCAGATTGTCTTCAGTACCTTGGTGTTTCACCAAGGTGATGAGAGCAGTGATAGCTTTTTTTTAGGGAGAAAGGAGTCTGGTTAATTGTGTATTTGGACAACAGTTTAGATAATGTCACCGAATTTAGAGGAATTGAAGAGACAGCTGGTTTTAGCAAATAATCTCCTGGAGGATTTAGGTTTTTTAATAACCAAGGAGGAGGCCATATTATCACTATCTCAAAAGTTAGAGTTTTTGTGTTTCCAGATAGATTCTATAAATGTGTTTCTGCAATTAACAGTAAGAAAGAGAAAGATGATAAAGAAGGACATTTCTCAGGTGTTATGGAAAGATGAGTTAACTTGGAGGGATTTAGCTCGTATGTGAGGTCTTCTTTCTTCTTCTACCCAGGCAATTTGTACGGATCCCTTACATTACCGGGTGCTTCAGAGAGATAAGAGATATGCTTTACAGAAGGGTCTCTGGTATGGAGACAATTTAATATTGGGCACAGAACCAAAGGAACAGTTGAATTGGTGGTTGAACAATATGGATGCATGGAACAGGAGAGCAATTTTTGGTTATGCACCAAATTTTGTATTGGAGACAGATGCAGGCTTCAAAAGCTGGGAAGCACGATTTGGGGGATCAACAAATAGGTGATTTGTGGTCAGTGAGCAAGAAGAAGCAACATATAAATTGTTTAGAAATGATGGCAGGTTTGTATGCATTGCAGAGTTTCAAAAGATGTTTTAAATGGTCAGGCAGTGTTAATGAGGGTGAACAATATTTCAGCGGTGTCCTACATTAATCGTCTAGATGGAAGCAGGTCCCAGGGTTTACCGGTTCTAAAAAGGGACCTTCAGTATTTTTGTTTGGAGCACAAATTTAAGGTGAAGGCAGAATATTTGCCTAAAAACTTGAAGGTGACATCAGATGGGAATTCTCTGGATTTACAGGATCTCAGCGATTGGAAATTGAACCTAATGTATTTCAGCAAGACAGACATGGTTAGGCGTCCACGAGAGGTGGATCTTTTATTTCAGTTGGTTACATGAGCGGGAGCTTCAGCAGTGGTGGTTGCATTTTAGCAGGATTGGAACAGATGGAGAAGATATGCATTCCCACCCTTTGTTATGATTCAGAGAGTGCTTCTGAAAGTCAGGTCAGAGAAATGTCAGTTGATGTTAGTGACTCCTTTTTGGGTGTCTCAAGTACGGTTCCTAACTGTAATGGAGCTGGTATGTGAAATTCCTTTTATGATTCCAGCAGAAGATGGTTTTATAACCAATGGGGAAGGAGAGGAGCATCCTTTTTGGTGCAGAGCAAGGTGTTGAGCCTTCTTGTTTGGAAAGTGTCAGGAGATCTGAATGTTGGAAGGGACTTTTGAAAAAGGTTGTTGAATTGTTGGAGGAGTTCTGGGCTCCAGCAACAAGAAGATGATACAGGGAGATATAGAGATTTTGGGTTTGTTGGTGCATGCAAGGGGACTTGGATCAGTTGGAGGCCCTTGCTGTAGATTGAATTGTTTAGTGGAGCCATTTGAGAAAGGTTTAAGTTACAGGACTCTGAACTATTATAAGTCTGCTATTTCTGCTGTACATGTACGGTGGATGCAAGGTCTGTGGGTACAAATTCCTTTGTGTGGGGACATGAAGATTATGAGGTTGAGAAGGCCACCAAAACAATGTATGACAGGCACTGGGATGCAAATTTGGTTTGGACTTTATTTCAGACTTGGCCAAGTGATAAGTATTTGGATCTGAAAGAATTGTCTTCAAAGTTGGCTACATTATTATATCTCATTTCTTGTAGAAGAGTTTCAGATGTAAAAGCGTTAGAGGTAAGTAGCAAGATATATGGTCCAGATAGAATATATTTTGAGGTTTGAAAACAGACTAAGACAGTGCCTGAGTCTATATTTATCCAACTTTTCCTGATTGTGGGAGATTATATGTAGTAGATTGTTTGAGAACATATGAATGTGCAGTAATGGAGAACAGAAAGCACGGTGAAGAACAACTGTTAATACCTTATGCAAAACCTGGTGGTGCAGTTACTAACACTACCACTGAAAGACAGGTTAAACGGGTACTGTAACAAGCAGGAGTTGACATCAACATGGTTAAAGCACATTTTGTGTATGGTGGTATGGCAAGTAAAGCAGTTCTTGCAGGAGGCTGTTGGGAAGAAATTTTAAAGGCAGCTGATTGGTCTAAAGCAAATGCTTTTACAAAGCATTATTTTAAACCGGCAGAACATATGGCTAATGTGGTGTTGAGGGGCTTTCAACGTGCATAATGGTAGCCTTTAGTCGTGTAATGAAATATCGATTCTCCAAATGAAATGACATGAAAATCTAGATTTCTCTAAAGACACAGAGGCTAACATTAACCCCCCCCACCATAACCTATAAAAATATAGAATGTAAATATTCAAGTTCTGTGATGCTTTACATAACTTTGATTGAATTTGAATAATGATAAATTATTTCAGGTTTGTGAATAGGAGTGAATTGAATAATGTTATGTTTTCAGTTTGAAGGATTTTGTGTTGATGGTTTATTTGTAGATTCTCAATGAGAGATGTCGACTGTCAAGAAAAAGATGGCTTGCCGCAGGTTTACACAGTTCGGAGAATGGAGTTGGTATCTTATCAGCAATTTGCAGCAGTTAAAAGAGGAAGAGAGTTCTGAGAAGGGACTATCGATATTTCATGGAGTTCTGATTCTAGATTGTTTATAGTCTAATGTTGAATGGTCTTTAAAGGTGCTGCATGAGTAGCATTAACAGAGTTAATGTATAATGTTAGCCTATGTGCCTTTAATGAAATCTAGATTCTCATTTAAGTACATTTGGAGAAACTCATTTATGTTTGATCTTGGCTCTTGAGGTTAGAACATAGGTGCAGGCAGAAGCCACATGAAAGCTCTGCTCATTTTGGGCTTGAGGTTCCATAAGCAGGATGGCTTGATTTCTAGAAACAAAAAAGGACTGTTCTAGATATACAAATAGGACTAAATTGTGGCACCTACTGTAGACATGGAACTATCACAGTGACAGCACTCGAGACATAAGACAACACAGGCATAATTCTACAAATTTATTAAAGAGGCTACATGTAGTACAGTAACAAACGGTCTTTCAGAAGTTGTACATCTTGTTTCATTTAAAAAAGTTAAGACATGCTTATATTTAGTCTGAGTTTCATTGTGTTCTGGGACTCGTTCTGTATTTATATTTCTAAAACAAGACTGCAAGTACCATAAAGTAAATGACAAAAACAGACCTGTCCAAGCAACAGTAAGGGGGAGCTGGAGGCAGTGGAAAGATGAACAGTTCACCCTAGATCCCTGTGGCCTGATGAGAAGCCTCCTGCTCCCGTCACTGTATACATGAATATGTCAGGGTGCACCGGTGCAAGCCTTTGTGGAGTTTTCAGTGACACCCACGTCTTCAGGGGCTCGCCCACCTCTACTTCCACCACCAGGAGAACACAGACTATGACATATCTGTTGTAGATCCAGTAAAGCTAAGCGTGGCTGCTGGCAAGTTTATTCTCGGACAGCCAGAAACGTACAGCACAATTACATTGGCTCATCCACTGACACAAGTGACTGCCAAACTGATCTAAGGGTAGATGTCTTCTAGACTCACACATGCAATGCCCATTTGGCTAAAAGGGATTGAGCCCCCTATCCCGACCCTACCCACCATGCATCAAAAAACTATGGGTGGTTGCATGGGAATGCCCATGTACCATCCATGGAACAACCTGTTGATACAAAGTAATGAAAATCAGAACAAACAGCTGCTTTGCTTCACTTTCAGGAAACTTACCAGCACAAAACAAATATTGAGGTGGAAATTAAATTCTGTATGAACACTTTGCACCACTTTGTGCACTTTTGTGCAAAATGTTAGTAAATCTGCCTTCTAGTATTTAACATAAAGGAAGTACTTAAAAAAATATAGCAATACACAATCATACTGCACCTCGTAGTAGACACATGTTTACTGTTTCCATTAGGACAAACTCCAGAAAGCATCTGAGAACGCCCTTACCGTACCTCTCAAATGGAATAATTGTTTGTCACCATTAAGCCTCAAATGACTCCATCCGCTAAACCATAAATACTAGCTCCCTAGCAGCCTTTAGATGTGCTGAGTAACCAGTTACATATATGTCCATTTCATTCAGGATGTGGGTAAGCGAGAAAGCTTGTTTCATTATTCGCTGCCTACTTCTACCTTGGCCTCACAAACCATCAGAACCCCCTTCCTTATTCTTTCAGTTGGGGGCATCTGAAGGTCTGCATTCTCCATTCTGTAACAGTTGTTTTTTTTGTAACAAAAAAGAATGGGAACTTTTACATTAAAGTTAAAAAAGATTGAAAAAATAGTTCCCAATAGATCTCATACACTTCAACCACTGAGGTCCTGCAAAGTCATTTACAAGTAGGGGAGGCTATGATTGTTTTTTCATTGCTTCTCGTGCCTTATGGTGTAACTCCCCCTCTCGCTCTGCCTAATCAGCCAACTTGTAAGGTGCCCATAAAGAACATGGGTCCCAACTGTGAACTGTTGGTTCAGGTATTCCAATGGAATTCTGTTCCACACAATTGTAAGAGGTCCAGTGTTTCTGCATCTGAATTTACTGGGTGTGAGAGCAATGAACCTGATTTTACCGAGAGGAAAATTCAGCAGGTAAGATCTTTGTGGGAAAAGTCAGCATTGTAGCCTGAGCCCCCTTCATGACCCCTGTCCAGATTTCAGACATGACACTGGGGAGCATTGTATGCTCCCACCTGCCAGCCACCATTCTCCACTCCTTCCTTCTCACTCCTCACCTCCCCCTCTAGCCTTGGCTTACAACACTTGGACATTTTATTTTGCAGCACAAGAATACCACTTGGTAAATCCAGGTCTAAACAGTAATTCCTTGGGGTTTTACTCATAATTGAATGGTCCTGGTGAGTTGTTACTACACATTACCAGTAATTTCTGGTGTGAAGTTTGCACCCTGCCAGTACATGCAACTTGTAAGTAGTGCAAGGATGGGCTACATGTAGTGCCTGGGGATAGATCAACAGAAATGAAAGGCTCAGTCATCTAATTCCACCACACCTGCATGTATGCAGTAGTGGTACTTGACCAGACTGAAACCTATCAAAAGATATAGAATGCAAGGTTACATAAGAAAGTAATAGACAGAGACAGTGCTAATGTATTGTATTGTGGTTTGTACAGCATTTTTCTAACTCTTGAGAGGCACAAAGAATAGATACTGCAGTAACGTTGTTTTGAGTTTTTTTTAAATTAACCCTTTCAACCGATTCATAACATTGTGCGCTATTTAAACATAAACTGAAAATAACAATATAATCTGATAGAGACTTCTAGCCACAGATTCCTCACCTTAGAATTATCCCCAGTCATTAGACTTGATCTGGAAACATTTCGAGCAGTACTTTTGCGTGCCAGTAGGTGGCGTCAAACAGCCCCCCATTGGCATTTTTGTCCATGCCAGAAGTGACATGCACAGTGCTTTTATAGGTGCCACCCTAGCACACTGACATCACATTTTTCCTTCCCCACCAGTCAGTGCAGATCCAGAGAGAGCTACCTCCAGTCACTATTGGACTGGATTTTTTCGATGTTTTTTTATCAAGGCATTTTTTTAGACTTTGTCTCCTGGAGTTATAGAGATGTCCCCTAAGAAACTAGCTGGTTTCAAATCTTATAGTGCCTGTCACAGGCAGATGCCTGTGATAGACCCACACCTGGTTTGCCTATGGTGCTTTGAGCGGGCCCACAAATCCAAGACCTGCATGCACTGTCTCGCCATGCACCTGAAGGCATTGCTTGAGTGCTCCTTGAGGCTCTTCACTGTCCAACATCGAGTGACCCCGTGATGATCAAAATCCCAGTCATGTGGAGAATCCCAGGACTGCTTGGAGAGTAACTCTTCGAATTCACTGCACCTTCCAAGGTATTTGGACGAAGCGCACGAACGATGACACATGTTGAGGCCTCACTCCCACTTGTCCACCACAGAGCCTGTGCCTGGGTCCTCTCCGTGCCCTTCAGAGTTTCCGGGAGCCAGAGCAACCCCCGCTCAACTCAAAGAGTTCTATGAGGCCATGCACTGCATGTATGTGCGGACCAACCCTCTGGAGTGCCATTGGGCCCACTGGGTTCAGAGGGAGCCCCTATTGGATTCTGCCAGTGGGTTCACCTTCAGCACCAGTCGAGCCCCTAATATGTGGTCTCAAATCCAGAGGAATTACGTTGTTCCTGGGGGCGCCAAAGCCCCTTGGTGGAGCTGTCCCCATCCTCATAACTGAGTCTGATACAATGACAACTTTAGCACCAGCTAGATCCATCCCCTCAGAGTCTGAGCCAGTACTTTTTTCTTTGACAGGCCTGGAGAGGGTGATGATTGGGAAGGGTCTAAATAACCTTATGATATCTTAACCTCCTAGGTGAGGTCGAGGACAACTGGTAGGAGGAATTGGCAGGAGCCAGTGGTTTGGACACCTCACCAGACAATGGCTTGGTATCACCTCCCACCATGTCTGCAGTGGAAGGGGTATTTTTTGCAACGGTGGAGCGCAGGTTGGCTGAGGTCCAGGACCTTGACAGAGGTGCTTCAGTCGGGAGTTGCCCCCTCTGAACCTCTCCATTTAATTAATTCCTTATGGCTATACTTCTTGGGGCCTAGTCCAAGCTCTGCACAGGGGTTCCTGTGCACAGGACAATTGCCCGCCTCCATCGCCCGCTCTTGTGGATTCCAGCTTCCTCACCCAGCACCCTAGCCCGGACAGCTTGGTGGGCCAAGCCACCACCTCAAAGTTCATCCTGGCACATTCCCTACCACTCCACCGGATAGGGAATCAAAAAGACTAAGCACCTTTGGCAAGAGGATTTTCTCATTCATCAGCCTAGTACTATAGTTAATGAACACCAGATGTCTTTTAGGATGATGCATCCATGTAGTTTGGGATTTGGTTGCGCAAGAACTGCCCAGGAGGCCTGAGCTATACTGTCACAGGCAATTTCAGATGGCAGAGATGCAGCTAAGTTCACTATCCACTGTGGAATGGACACATCCGACTTTCTAGGCAGAGTTATTGCATTGTTGGTGCCACTAAAACACCATGCCTGGTTGATAACCACTGGCTTTTAGGGAGATGTTCAAGCTTCCTTTATGGACATGCCCTTCAACAGCTCCTGCCTCTTTGGGAAAAAGGAAGACTCAGCGCTGGAGCGCTTCATGGACAGCTGTGTGACTGCCAGATCGTTGGGTTTCTTCATGGTCCCCTACCAAACCCATTCTGCCTTTCGCTCACAGTCCTTTCCCACCTAGCCACCAAGGCCAAAAGACTTCTCAGCCATTTTGTGGCTGGTGACGCAGTTCTCACAGACAATGTGGGACTACCAGCTATAGGGTATCCCAGCCTGCCACGCCCCCACCAGCTACGGCCTCCAAACTTCTTCAGTTTGCCCTCATACCACCGCGAGCACCCAGTGGGTGACAGGATCCGCCATAACTTCGCTGCCCTAGCAGACTCTAACTTCAGACAAGTGGGTACTCCAGATCATCCAATGGGGTTACTCCCTTCCATTTTTGGAAACTCCTCCACCCATTCCACCTTCTTTTGACCAACTGACTGAGGACAACCTCTCCCTACTCTGACAGGAAGTATAGACTCTTTTGGCCAAAGGAGTCCTCAAAAGGGTGCTGTCATAAGAGGTAGGGAATTGTTGCAATTCCCGCTCAAAAAGGACAGAGGCCTCTGCCATGTTCTAGACCTGCACCTTCTCAACTTCTTTTTAAAGAAGAAGTTCAAGATGCTCATGTTCGCTCAGGTTCTGTCTGCCCTCAACCCGGGAGAGTGGATGTAGTGCTGGCCTTGCAGGACGTCTACTTCTCTATCCCCTTCCTGCCTGCCCACAGGCCTTACCTGCGGTTCACAGTGAGCAACAAGCACTTTCAGTTCACTGTACTCGCTTATGACTTTTCATAAGGGACATCTGTGGAGGTTGGGGGTTCCAGTCTACCCACACCTCGACGACTGACTGTTGAAGGTGGGCTTGCCCCAGGAAGTCATCTCCCACCTTTAGACAACGGCAGACCTCCTGCACATGCTGAGGTTCACTATCAGCATGCTGGAGTCACACCTCACTCCCTCTCAGGCACTCTTTTTCACCTGAGCTGCTCTGGACACAGTCCAGTTTCCAGCCTATCCCCCCGAATGGTGAGTTCAGGCTATGATTCTGATGTATCAGCCTCTATCCCGGATTCTGATAAAACTGACTCTGAGGCTGTTGGTCTCATTGCTTCCTGCATCGTGCTAGTAACACATGCTCGTTGGCATATGCAGACTCAGCAGTATGACCTGAAAGTCCAGTAGATGCAGCATCAGCGTAATCCCTCCGACCTGGTCCAAATCTCAGAGGGAACTGCAAAAGACCTGCTTTAGAGTTTGACAAACTGTGATTGGGTCCACAGCAGACTTCTCTACCTTCCCCATCCAGAAAACACTGTGGTGAGCGATGCGTCACTCCCAGGTTGGGGCAGCCATCTGGGCGAGGCAGAGATCAGAGGAGTCTCAGCTTCACATCAGCTTGTTGGAGTTGAGGGCAATCCAACTTCCTTTAAAAGCCTTTCTTCCTTTGATCAAGGGAAGGTTAGTGCAGATGTTCATGGACAACACCAACACTATGTGATACTTCAACACACAGGGACGGTGGGGTCAATGACCCTGTGTCAAGAGGCCCTCCACCTCTTGATATGGCTGAAATGTGAGGGCTTTACCCTGGTAGTTCAACACCTGCCGGCTCTCTGAACGCCAGAGTGGACAAACAGTCGTCGATGTCTAGCGGATCTCGAATGTCGTCTCCATCCAGCGGTGGTACCAAACAGTTAGATCTGTTTGCCACCGCCCAGAACACACAATGTTAGCAATTCTGCTGGCTGGAGCTTCCAAGGCAGCTCTCATTCTGAGAAGCTTTTTGTCTAAAGTGGAGGTCAGTCCTCCTGTACGCCTTTGGGCCGATACCACTCAAGCCCAGAGTTCTCAAAAAGAGGAGGAACGACTCGGCTCAAGTCATTCTTGTGGCTGCAGATTGAGCATGAAGAATTTTGTATCTAGAACTCCTGAGCATGACCATCAGCCCTCTGATCAGGTTTCCAGGTTGAAGGATCTTCTGTTGTGGCAGCAGGTCAGGGAGTTGCCTCCAAACCTGAGCACCTTCCGTCTTCTTGCTTGGGGATTGAGCAGCAGCAGTTGAAACTTTTCGACCTTCCTCCCGAAGTCTGCGCTGTAATTCTTGCAACCAGGCGTCTCTCATATAGACTGAATAGACCTGCGTTGGGGCAAATTTATGGGATGGTGTGCCTCCAACAATGTTGATCCTCTTTCCGCACCATTATCCAAAGTTTTGTTGTTCATTCTTTCTCTGTCCTAGCATGGCACTGTTTTGAGCACTGTCAAAGGTCACCTGTCAGTCATTTCAACTCTCTTGCAGTTGCTGGACCAACAATGTTCATCTAAGTCACCTGTTGTGACTTGTTTTCTAAAGGGACTCCAACACCTTTTGCCTTCCCTCCACAACAATTCATTATGCCCTAATCGGACCTTAAGCTGGTGTCGATATTTCTAATGTGCACTCTACGAGCCACTACACAACTGTCCCCTCCATTTATGCACATTTATGCACCAACAAAATGTCCTTTCTGGTGGCCATGACATAAGCCAGGCGGGTCAGTGTACTGAAAGCCATTTCAGTGCACCTTCCTTACACCACATTCCGACCAGATAAACTGGTACTGAGAACCTATGCCTCCTTTCTTCGGAAAGTGGTGACACCTTTTCATAACGTTACATTTGGTGCAGGCAATGCAGCCGACAGAGAGCAGATTAACATCTCCTACCAGCACACAGAGGTACTGCTCGAAAAGTTTCCAGATTCAGTCTGTCACCCGGGGATAAGTCTAAGGTAAGGGATCTCTGGCTAGATTATTGACCAGCCAGATAGGCCATTACCAAAGTAACTTGTTCTTCTATCATCAGATGTTAGCAACAATTCTTACTAATGCCCCAGCCATCCAAAGCCTATCCATTTTCCTGATCACCGGTAATTGTTGCCTTAAGCAAAGTGTACCATTGGTACTGTTGGCCTGGGTTTACTGTGAAGTACATATGTCTTTTTCCCTTCCACAGAGGCTGTTTTGGGGTTGATTGGATCCACTCTCAGTAGTCATATCTGCCTGAATCCCTGCATTTGCACCTTGTAACTGAAGCTCAATACATTCAGCCCCATATTTTAAGTGTTATGAACTGAATATACACAGAGCATTCCATAGATGGCATGTATTGGCTTGTGCAGCCCCGTCTATCCTCACACCTCTCTCCTACAGCCATGAGTAGGTGCAGCTATCCACGTGTTTATGACACTTTTAGCCATACCCACACAGCATAACATTTCAAACATAGGCCAAACTGTACTCACACACTTTGGTTCATTAATTACAATTAAATGCTTAGGCAACCTACCTCTCACTCATTTTCTCTTCAAATCCATGCAGAGGTATAGTAGCAGAACTTACCAAGGGCATAACTCTGGCCCTGACACATTACACCAAAAAATCCCCATGTATTCTACATTACAAGCACGCACTGTTCCATCCATGGCACTCCACAGTGAAGATTGCTAACCCTCTGCAAATGCACTTTAGCACCTCTATAGTAGTATGGCACACTATATAAATGCAACTACAAAATACAGCATACTCTAACCCTACAGCGCAGTGAAGTCATAATATCAATGAGGAGCTAGGCAAATTTCCATTGACATAACCTATCCATGCCTTTTATTAACATACAGATTTTACCGAGATCCTGATTTACAATTGTTGAAATTCCAAATCATGTGTATATAAATGTTTGCACACAGACCAGAATCCTGAGTCATGCATTCTAGAATGTTAGGACATAAATGTAAAACATTCAGTAATTGGTGAAATGGTAGACTTTAGTCAGTGGTGAGTAAACCAGGAGTAGTTCATCATGTTATCCATTAAATATCGCGAAACATAGTAGCAATAATTACTGTGCACTCCAATTAACCTGCACTTATGTACCACCATAAGTTTGGCCAAACAAAGCATGACTCCCAGCCTGCCATTGCTGGCTGGCAGAGCAGCTTTCGAACTACTGACTCGGCTTTTGCATTTAAAATAACGACAGAATCTAGACCTTCCTTTTCAATGTGTAAGTAGGGCTCCCAGTTTTATAGTATTTATTTTTTCCACGTTTCCATCTGTATTTATCCATATTTATATTTTGGCCATCATATTGGTATTTTTCCATTTTTATTTTGTATTTTGAGAATAAATGTTAAATTGTGTATTTCTGCATTTATTGAACTGATAAACATGCACTCATACTTCAATGTCTGTCATGTTTTAGCTAATTAAGAAGCTAAATATAACCAAACACTACAGTCACAGGTAAATATTAGTAGTATATACAAATATTTGTTAACACACCCTATATTAAAGGAAATTTAATCCCGTTTTGCTAACTCTCCATGATGTCTATCTGTTCAGCTGTTGGCCTAGAATTCATGAAGAACAGCATGGAGAGTCACTCACAAGCAGCACAATTTTCTGTATTTATCTGCTTTCAAAAATAAATACAGACAGGAAACTTATTGTTTTCTGTTTGTATGTATCTGTTAAAATCAGTAAAAGCAGAAACCTGGGAGCCTTCTATATAAGTCACCCCTAAGGCAGACATATCAAGCCCTAAATCAGGGTGCTATATATTAAAAAGTGAAACATACTTTTACATGTTCCAACAGTAAACCCCAAATTGTTTTTACTGTAGAAAGACTAGTAGCCCCATTGGTGAGTACAGGGTTACACGCTGACTGCTCAGGAGTGCTAACTTCTGAATGGGACTAGTAAAGTGGGTACTTCAAGGTATCAAGAGAAACGTTGTGTGAAATCAGAGCTGGTACTCAGTTTGAATGTAATGTAACTTTTAAGGAAATGGCAATTTTAAAAAGTTGCCACTTGGTTGCCCAAAGTTTTCCAGTGATTTTTTTATGGTTGCTATCCAGAAGACAGCCTTTTGCCTTCCTAGGGAGAGGTGTGAACAACTCTCAAGTAGAAATGCCAGGGGCATGCAGTTGGAAGAGGTATGACCTCTCTCCCGCAGGAAGACCAAACTGGGTGTGAGCCGAAAAGGTGAGTTTCAAAGGGGAACCACTGGTTCACTGTAACCAAAGACCACTAGCAAGGCGCTGGAGACATTGAACCCTGTGGCCAAGTTGCCCCACCATGACCGTGGACCAAGGAGTAGCCTCAGGAAGACCTCCATCACTGGATCAGTATCCTCAGCATCTTCAAAATTCTGTATCCCTTGCATCAGGACCATTCCATTGAAGCCTATCATGATTCGCCATTAAAACCTGGAACTGGATTGGAGACTGATTTGCCTGAGGGGTAATTACCCAAACAAGCCTCTTTGGCCCCTGAGGCTTGCTTCTTGTCGTAGTTTGTCACCCAAAGTGGACAACAGTAGTAGTTTCCAAAAGTTTTCAAAGTAACCGCTAACCAAAATAGTTACAAATGCTTGTCTGGGATTTGAATGACAAGCAGTGATTTAATATTTGCTTGATAATTTACATTTATGGAAACCTCTGGTTGATTTTGTTGGTTTTGGTGTCTATAAAGTCCTACAAATAAAAGCTATTTTTATAAATTGGTCTCAGATTTCCTTTGTGTTAAGTGTCTTTCTTACTCAGCTGTTTTCTCCGCTTCTAAACACTTTACTTGTTCCTTTGACAAAGCGTGACTGTTCAAATCCACATCTACCCAGGGTTGAGCTAAGGTTTTGCAAACGAGCCTGACTGGACCGAAGACGGATTTGTGAGTTTATTACACAGAGAGGTTTCTCAACCACACCATAGAATAAACTGATTTCCTTTCTCCTTGCCTTTACAATACAATTACATATGAACAGAGGAGGAGGGAGTGGGGTGTGGATGTGTGTTTTGCAGGATGGGAAGTGTGAGGACCCATCTCTTCTGTCCATTTTCCTGCAGCCATCAGCTCTCATTTTGCTCTTGCACTATAATTGTGCCATATGAATAGGATGGTTAAATAATTAGGAGGATGCATAGATATTGTGATACTCAAAGACCACCACACTTACCCATGTCTAATGCCCTGCCTATAATAGCCTTGTCGACCATGCTTTGGGGTCATTTAGAATCTGGTAGACTGCCAGAAGATCTGCCTAGGGGAGCATAAGCCTAGGACCTTCACTACCAGGGAAAGGACTGTTCGCCCTAGTTAGAGATCCCCAACTGCGTGGCTGGGATTTTTGTGCTGTGAGGGCAAATGCGGAGGTGGCACCCACTTCAGAGCAGCCCATGACCTCCACACTCTGGCTGAGGACTGTCTACCCTATTTAGAGACCCACCAACCTGGCTGTGATATCTGTGCTATGAGGGCAGCAACAGAGGCAGCACTGCAAGCTTATTGAGTGGGCATCACTTTTAAAACACCCACACAGCAACTTCTTTGTATTGAGAACATACTCAAGGAGGGAGTTTGTTTTCTCAATACAAAACAGACCTGACCAGACATAGAGGAAGCAGTCTCCTTGAAAAGGAGACCCATTTTACATTTTCCCAGTCTGTATCCACCATTGGCTTGGACTCGGGCCAGGAAAATGAGTGATGGTGGCCTCGCCTTCAATAGGGTGGGGCAACCACCATTGTGACTTGGTGGCCCCTCTGCCAGATGGACTGCCAGTCTAGAGGCTTACACCAGAAGAGCCAGTGGAGACTCCATTGATGTAAACGCGCCTTTTCTGCCAACTCTAAATAGAGTGGAGGAACAGCAAGTTTAGCAGAGTGGAAGCACCACAGAGTATGGTGGTACGTCTTCTCTGTCAAATTCTAAATGAGCCCCTTAGTTTCAACTCTATCTTTGCTCCTGGTGTCTTGAAGCTGCCAGCATGCTGTACACAGTGCTAAAGAAAACACCAAAATTGATCTGATTAACAGTGTCATCTTAAGGATTTGGGGGGCCCTGGCAAGACATATCTTGGTAGCCCCTCCCTGTCAGGAAAATTTGTTGGATTTTATTACACACGTCCAGCTAACTCAAGGCCAGGGGATGACAAACAATACTAAATTATATGTTAAACTTTAATAGGGGCACACATAAAACACTTGAATTTTGTCTAACCTGAGAACCCACAAATCCTTAAAATGATGGGTTAGCGAGACAGAAGCAGAAGTAGAGAAATAGAATAGACAGATGTTAAAGAGAAAAAGTTCACCTTCCCATGGGGCTTCATGGAAGGTGGGGACACTGGGTTATTGTCCACTCTGCCCATGCAAATCGCAAAGCATTGTTTGTTAGAGAGTAGGACAGGATGGAGGAAGTTTAGGCATATCTGATTGACGTCACAGGAAGAGAAACAGGGGTACAACCCTCCACCTATGTTTTAAAAAAATACAATTTTGCAATTATTGAAGCACAACCTTGAATGTACACACACATCAGATTTTGAAAAGAACCACATAAATATCAACAACCTATGTATTACAAATTGCCTTTTACTGTGTTAGGACCTCTTCTATATCAAATTTTATTTCTCAGGCCTCGAATTCCTCAAGGCTTTTTAATGTCAGTCTCCAATCTCACCAGTCTGCCTGGTGTCAAAACAACTATTCCACCTCCCAAGTTGTTTATGGCAGCTTGGCCTCTTTTCCCTATGACAAGATAAAGATATTCTTGATTGTATTGCCCACCTTCCAGGTTTGTCCTGTCTCATGTAGCATAATTACAAGTATTTGCTTGTTCTGCCACTGCTCTTGCAGCTCTCCCAATGATTAAGGGAGAGTAGGAGGTTTCCTCATGGTTTACCTCCCTAACCCTGGTCTCCCAATATGATGTATGTCCAGTGAGGACTGTAAAATCGTTATCTACACATGCTACAGGTGCCTTTACCTACATCCAGAACACCTGTTTTCACTTGGCACCGTCTCTAGTGGGTGGTAGAATGGGGTCATCAAACCCATTTCAAAGTAGTCAAACTTGGACCCAGAGCAGAAGTTAACTTTATGCTCATCATAGTTTTACAAGCAGTTACTAACATTGGTGGCAAGGTCTAGCCCACCGGCTTTCCAAACATCTTGTAGAGCACCAGTTAATAGATGCAGTTTGGGTGAGGTTAAGGCCTGGTTTAGGGACTGAGACTGCCCCTTTGGATGTATTGGATGATGTTGGATTAGATTACAATGGTGGCATTTCCACCTGCCTCCTCTTGCTGTTGCAGTTGTATCATCCAGTTACCTCCAATTCAGAACAGAATTGAAACCAGCATCATTGTTGTTATTACATCACATGTGATTAAGAGGCCCTGTTTCTGTTGGAGTATCCTCTCTGCAGGGCATAGACCATCAGCCACTCATTCTATGTGCTATGGAGCTTGAAGGAATACTTGCATCTTTTGCTTGCTAGAATAACATTTGTTACAAAGTTATTTTAAGGTAAATACCTTTTGCCATTTCTTTAGGCCTGGTGGCTTCCTGTCTGGTTGTAGTTCAGTCATTTCATATGAGAACGTCTCAATGCAGAGTGCCAACAACTATTTTATTTTGATTTACAATTGTGCAGATTCCTGGCAGAGTAATTAAAAGAAGCATTAGGAATCAAACCTCAGGCTTACCAGTCACACATCATGAATGCAAGTGCATTAACCCACTGAGCTCTATATTCTGAGACTTGCACATGTGTATGGCCTTAAGCAAGCATATGTCTAACATTCCGAAGAGCAGACAGACAACATACTTTTTGGTCAACAGTCAGGAGTGTTTTCTGAAGATGGAATTAAAAATTCACAAGACCTTTGTCATTTCACAGAAGGAATTTTCAGAGAATTGGCAAAAAGGTTGCCCTCTTGAAATAACTGCAAAAACTGGATCATATGTGTTTTGTAAGGAAATCTGTAGACTCTGTTTTTTGTTGAAAAGTCAACCATTTCCCCATTTTAAAGATCTTTATCAGTTGACTATAAACATTGTCAAATCCACCAAAACATGTTTTTGCAATTGTATCGGGTTTGCCTAATATGTTTAAATTCCACAAGTTATCAATCTATTTTCTTGCATTTACGGATAGCTCTGCCCTACACCTTGAAATGTTAACTCGCCTCCATTGGTTAACCTGTTAGCACCCCAAACCCATCCCCCCAAAGTGCGGGTCCAATTGCGCACCTGTTCATAATACACTGATTCATATGTTGGAGGGCACTTGGGGAGCTCTTTTGAACTTTCACATGCCAAGGCTGTCCACGCTAAAACAGCTTTTGTAGGAGCTACCATTAAACAGGAAATCCCCTACACTGTTGAAGCAAGTGTGACAGAGAAGACACAGTGTAGTGAAAATAGAAGCAGTTGAGTGGAAAAAAGCTAAACCAGGGTGCAGTAATTGTGGGGGTGAGCTCACACGAGGAGGCCTGTGCCGTAAAGAGAGGTAAATTCCTAGCATTAGGCAAGATGGACCACTAAACCAAAGTCTGCAGAGCAAGTATAGCCAGTGCTTAATTTGTGCTTCTTGTTTCCGGAGCGGAGCACCAGCACTTATTTTTGAGGGCCAGGGCTTATTCTTCTGCCTCAAGCATTTGCTTTGAGCAAAAGATACAAAGGGAAAAGACGGAGGAACAGAAAAACGAGAAAGCGTCACAATGGGAGAAAGCAGAAAGCTGCAAGAGTGAGCTGGAGCCGCAGGGAGTAGCTTTATATGGATTGAAGAGGCCCGAGGTGGCATCAGGATTACACTGTCTCAGTATTCCGTGTTCCCACATTTTAATTGCAGCAGCCTCGTGTTTAAGAGGAGGGCTGTGGGCACCGGCACGTTTTTATTTACAAATTAAGCACTGAGTATAGCTGACAAATGGGAGTGTTGTGGGAGGACGGTGAATACAGGAAGAAAGGGAAGGGAGTGCCCATTTTTATGTCAACACATACCAAACACACTGTCTGGTTGTATAAACACTTCTTGGGGACATTCTAAAATCTGACCTAAGAATGAATTCCGCCCATTGCTTACCATTGGCTTTAGGGTTTGTGAGTAATATTTGCTTGTTTTCTATGTGCTGGCTTTATGTCTTTTATGCCGCCAAGCATGTTTTTGCCCCTCAGTGGAGCATAGTCTGTTTACGTGTTCTTATCTTGTCACATTCGCTATGCATTCCAACACTGAGGTCAAATATCAGGCTCTGTTTTCCAAGGGTGTTTACTTTACTTTCTCTGACCTCAAAGCAAGAGGATTTATCTGACAATCTGGGGGTGTGAAAGGAAAGGCTTTTTTCTAGCACAAAACAAAATTTACATGTCTGTAAATGAACTGTGCAAATATTTCAGAACACATCAGAATTAGGAAAGCACAAATGAAGCGCATTTTTTAAAAAAATTGAATTGTGCTGGAAACAAATATTTCAATATGATCAAAACAAGTCAGTACAGTGATGCCATTTCCACAAATTATTGTTTGTGCGCTGTATTGTTTTAGCAGCAATACCAGTCCACTACCACACGATGAATACTCCACTCTATGCCACTCCACCCTACAACACTCTACTCCACTCTATGCCACTTTACACCTCTCCACTGTATGACACAGTATGTCACTCCACTCTATGCCACTCCACCCTGTTGCACTCCTGCCTATGGCAATTCACTCTACGACACACTTCTCTACTACACTCTATGACACCCCACTCTACGACACTCCGCTCTAGACCACTTCACTCTATGACTCTCTACTCAATGCCACGCCACTCTGCTCCAATCTATAGCACTCCACTCTACAAGACTCCACTCTACGCTACCCTACTCTCCTCCATTGTACATCACTCTACTCCACTCTACGCCATTCTACTCCACTCTACATCACTCTACTTTACTCCAATCTATGTCACTCCACTCTATGACACAAATACTCCACTCTACGACATTCCACTCCACTCTACACTACTTCACTCTAGGACACTCTACTTCACTCCACTCCACTCTAGGATACTCTGCTCCAATCTGCATCACTTCACTCTATGACACTCCACTCGATCCCACACCACTCAATTTCACTCCACTCTACTCTACATCACACTATGACACGTTACTCCAGTCTAAACTACTCCTCTCTACGACACTCTACTTCATGCCACCCTACACCACTCCACATCATGTCACTATGCCTCTCTACTGTATGACACTCTACACCACCCTACGTCACTTCACTCCACTCTACTCGATTTCACAATACATGACTCTCTACTCCACGCCACCCTACACCACCAGACTACACCACCCTACTCTATGAAACTCTGTGCCACACCACTCTATGACACTTTACCCCATTTCACTCATGGCCACTCTACTACACTCTGTGCCAATTTACTCCATTCTATGACACTCCATGTTATGCCACTACGCTTGATGACACTTTACTCCACTCCGTGCCTCTCCATGCCACTCTGCAATTTCCTCAACTTTACACTATGCCAGTCTACAACACTCCACTCTATGCCCCTTCACTCTACGTCATTCCACTCTGACACTCTACTCCATTCTGTGCTACTCCACTCTATGCCACTTTACGCCACACCACTCTACGGTACTCGGGGCACTTCACTCTAGGCCACTATACTCCTCTCTATACCACTGTATTCCACTCTGCAAAACCCTACTCCACCTTATGCCACTTCATGACACCCTATTCCACTCTGTTCTACTCCACTCTACTCCACTACACTACAGTCTATGCCATTTATGCCACTTTACTCCACTCTATGCCACTCCACTCCATGCCACCCCACTTTACGACACACTATGCCTCTCCACTCAAAGGGACTCCACTGCACTCCACTCTACACCCTTCCACTCTGTGCCCCTCCAAACTAAAACATTCTACACTAATCTACAGTACTCTACACCACTCCACAACACTCTACACCACTATTCCGATTTACATTGCTCTATCCACTCTACACTGCTCTATTCCACTCCACTCCACTCCATTCCACAACATTCCACTCCACTCCATGACACTCCAATCTAGTCAACGGCACTCCACTGTAGTTCATGACACTCCAGTCTACGACATTCCACTCCACAACCCTCTACTCCACTCTTCGCCACTTCATGACACTCTACGCTACTCCACTGCACAATATTTTACTCCGCTCCATACCACTGTCATCTGTGCCACTAGCTTTTATCCATGCTGAACAGCAGACACAGTGGTGTACAACATGGCTAAAACACATTGGCAAAGGCAATAGCTCTTGCATAGCAGGTGAGGCCTACTGGAGTTGCCAATGCTTGTTGCACTAAGACCAGGGCCTGAACTACCTTGAATGGCCACTCCAGTTTTGGCCAGTCCACTTTAGACGTGGGGGTTTATCTACTAAAATGGCCTGCAGTGGAAACCCGTGTTTCCCAAAACCACAGAAACAAGAACTCGCAATGCAGAAAAGGCACATTGCAAGTCAGAAATGTCTTTCCTACATCTAATGTGCACTTTCCATCAATTTCCATTCAGATAGGGTGCATGAGAGAGGTGCCACACATCCTTATTAATTACAATGATATGTGTTAATCGTTTGAAAAAATGTAGGCATTCTAAGAATGCAGCGACGGCGTCTAATGCCCCAGGCAGGCCTTCATCAAAGCATTTGCAACAAGTCGTAAGAAATCGTTGGTTTATTTTCAACAAATTAATATCACTGAGGCGAGAGTTTTGCAAATGTTTGCACCTGCCTCGTTTCACCACAGGGGCCTTCTACATCTCTTCACATCCCAAAAGCTACACTGTGACCAACCTCTTATGTACCTCAGGCCCACGCTTTCCACCCACACCGCCATCTGTAAATTACAATACGGTATTCCACTTACCCATCTCCCACGGCCGCGCACTTGATGGGCGACTGCATCTCTGATGGAAGGGAAGGAATTTGAAAATGGAAACATGCCCACTAGGACCTACCAGTTGAACTACGGCCTTCCTAAACTGTGAGAAGTCGACAGTTCGATATTGTCACTTGTCAGGGACCCTAAGCCTGCTCGGGGGTGAGGGGATGGAGACAGAAAAGAGCATAGAACAGACAGGGAGCCCCTGAGTCTAGGACACTGGTAGTGAGGGCCTACCTGAGGGTGAAGTGCGCAAAGCGAGAGACTACTAGTTGGGAACACAGGCACTGCAAAGTAAATTAATCTGTAACGAGAGAGAGAGGGACCGCTGTCACAGACAGGCGGAGTGCGTCTAAGTTTGTGACAGGGAGTGAGAGACTCAGACACCGTATGAGTCTGCAACGCAGGAAATGAGAGACCCTATGAGTCTGGTACCCAGGCAGTATTGGATCAGCGGTCTGGGGGGCAGTGAGTTAACCCTAGAGCGTGAGACACAGGCAGTGAGAAGGACTCGGTGAGTGCGGGTGCAGATACTCAGTGGCCGCTAAGGTCCTAGGAGTTATCCGTCTCCCTCTGACAGGGAAGAAGTCACTGAGTCTTGGCACAGAGTGTGAAGCCGGGAATCCTTTAGTATGAGGCAGAGTTATGGAGAATGTCAATGAGTCCGGGCGCAGTCAGGATCAATTCGGCGTGGGCGCGAGCTCTGCCCTGGCACCACTTGAATACAAGACTACAAGCTGCTGGGTAGGACTCACTGCTATGTGCATCGGTCGTCAAGCTGAGATTTCTCGGGTAAGCAACATGGGTCTCACTGGGTATGGGTTCCATGCAGCCCGAGGCTCCTAGAGTCCAGGCACAGGGCTCCTGCCTTGGTCATAAGCTGTCAGGGACTCCGTGTGGGGCAATGGGGTGTCCCCGAGTCCGAGACTCGAATCTGAGGGCGTCCCTGGGGCCACCGAAGTGTACGAACGAGTCAGCCCTCTGGCGTCTGCCCTCAAGAGAGGTAAGTTATACCGAGGCTGTGGGTCTGAAGGGAGTGCTGCTGCACTTCCTGGCTACTGAATTTATATCTGCAGAATGGGGGGTGCGCGGAGTAAGGCCGCTCCCTTGAACGCAATTGGTTGGAAGGTATAGTTTTTTTTCACTGTCCGTGAAGTTTTTGCATGTTCCTGGCAGCGTTATCGTATATTACTTAGGGAAGAGGAGATGGCTGGAGGAAGAATGAGAAACAAGGAAGAGGGAGGAAAGGCGAACGAGCGACGGGAAAGGATGAAAGAGACAGTACAGAAGACACGGAAGAAGGGTCGGGATGAATTGGCGCTGAAGGAGACGAGAGAGGGCAGGAAACAGCGAAAGGAAAGCAAGAGGAAACCGAAAGATAGAAGGTCGTAAGAAATATGTGCATCCGTAGCACAGACAATAGATTCAGCGAATACAAACTCGTGTATTCATCGTATTATCAGCTACCAGGCTGTACCACGAAAGAGATGGGACAAGTTCTTGTGAGCCTACGGCAGACCCTGTAGTGCAGGCAGGAATACCCTTGCTGTGTCCGGCTTCCTTCTGGTGGCTTCGCCTTCTGACTTCCTGTTCTTGTGCTTAAAGGATGCGAACACTGGAAGTGTTGGGAAGAAATGATCACACCGCTCCTCTTGTTTCAAGTGCAAAAGGCCAATTTATTTAAGGGAAGCAGAGTTCCAGCCCTTCGGCTGAGTCACACAAACTAACCTGCCAACTGAACTAACATAAAATTCCAACCCATCACGCCTCCTCTGTGTAACTCCCACGCCAACATCCCACCCCTTAAACCCCTCCAGACGGCCCATTCCCGCAAAGAAGATAACAGTCTGTAGTTTTGTTGGAACATATTGGCCTGAGGGATTATTTACAGCATGTCAGCCCTTCTTTTATGAGGGCCATAAATCAATCTTACCTGTTGTTGTAAAGGCCATAAATTCATTATACCTTGATACATTTGTGTCATAATCGTTTTCTTTAACAACTTTCTAATTAGACGATAATTATCTATTACATGCTGCTTGCTCTTTGTTTTCAATGACTCTCCCGCGTTGTCCGTCATTTTTTGCTAGGAGTGTACTCGTATTTTCGTTTAGGCTTAGCTCGCTACCTTGTTTTGGTCCTTGTGTCCCGCTCTCCAGTGGACCCGGGCTGCGAGTGCCGTGTTACCGAGTACCTCCCCTGACTGTCTTACCCTGCCGTGAGGCATCCCAAGGTAAGTAGCCTTGCCACCCCGCTGCGCTGGGTGTGGCCTTTGTAGTTCTTTTTTCCTTTCTTTCCGCTTCTTGTAGCCGTTCCCATCTCGTAACCCTGCCTGCGACGCTCTGGGTGCCTGCTGCTCTGTTGGTGTGGGTGGGTGGGTGTCTTCCTCCGCTCGGCTGCCCGGTCACCTGCGCTTGACCAGGGTGCTGGGCAGCCCCTTTTTAAACAAATTTGTGGCCCCCTCTCCTTGTTTAGATTCAAAATTTTGCGCCCCCCCCCCTTATTGGCTGATACTCCTTGCTGCACCCCCTCCCTTCCGTTTCCGCTCGACGTTGCCCCTACGATGGGGCCGGAAACACGGGGGGGGGGCTTCCGCCCTCTCACGGAATCCTTTGTTTGGTGCGCCAGAATTTGGCGCGATACCTTTGCTCAGGGCCGCGGTGGGGTTTCCGCTCCGGCCACTCTGAGCTCCCGATGGTCGCGGACCTTCGCCCCAACGCTTCTGAAACAGCACACAACTTTTTAACTATGTCATGTGTTCCTGTGGTCCTTGCTCCGGAACTCATTTATTTTTTTAGCTAACGCATCAATAATTTTTGATTCCAGGATTATGCTTTCTCTTTTCTTTTCTGTCAAAACAGCAGCCAATAAAATGGCACAAAACTTTAACCTAGGTATCCCATGAAATATAGTCACATCCAATCTTAACCTTTAACCAAGGCTATGTAAATTCCATGCACGAAAATCCGAACCCGTCCTCTTTCTTTGCAATATACTCAAAACAAGAAGATATCAACTTGCATACAACTTGAACACAATTATGCTAACAGCCCTTCGATCCTTGAAGATGTCAGAAACTGACAAAGCTGATCCCCAGATTCTGACGAGGCTGATCCCCAGCAACATCATCCGGCTAGAGCTCGTGAGCCCTAGCACTCCTTCACTCATCTAACACCAAAGTTCAAGTAGAGGAATTGGACACCCCTGGCTGAGATAGCAAAAATAAGAGCTAATATCCCCACTCATAAAAGGATGGGCAATTTCGCAATCAATGAACACATGTGGTAATAAGCATTAATCATATGAAATTACATGCAGGACACACAGTTCTGTGGGGTGGGATATTCCTCCCCTCCTTGTCCTTAATATAATCTAAAATTCTTGACACGTTAGCTAGAAATATTTTTATTCTATGGCAGGACCGGAAGCTTCGGATTGTGCTAGGCTAAAATTGACTCACCATCCCAGACACCACATCCACAATTGGCTTATGATTGAACACTTTAAAAGTAGAATCAGAAGACCAATCCGCTGCGGCCATGATATCTTTCAGTCTTGCACCAGTGAAAACTGCTTTAGAGGCTACAGCTCCTCTAACAGAATGAGCTCCAAATAGAGAGAAATTTATACCTGCCTCAGCCAATAACCCCTTAATCCACCGGGCCAAAGTCGCTGAAGTAACTGGGCAGAAAGATTCATAAAGAAATGAGCAATTGACCAGAAGCATTCTGCCTGAATTCATGAGTACAATCTTCATAAACTTTGATACATTGAACAACACACAATTTTTTATCATGAAGAAAAGACGGGTATGCAATTCAACGTGGAGCAGTTTTAGTGTCTCTTGAAATAGAAAATGACACTCGAGAGGAAGTAAATACTCTACCTGCTATATCAAAGGCTTGGACATCCAGAACCCGTCTATAGGAGAGTAGGCATAATAGCATTGTAAGCTTCGCTGAGAGATGTTTACATGAAAGATCTTCATTACAAGGATAACTCTTAAGAAATCGGAGGACCACATTGACATCCCATAAAGTGGAATACTTTGGTTGAGGAGACTTAGTCATACAAATGCCTTGAAGGAGCTTACAAATTAACAGATGTTCCCCCACTTGTCTTCCCTGAATATGGGGATGACCCACAGATATAGCAGACCGAAAATTATTAATTGTTCTGTAGGCTAAGCTTTGAGAGGCTAAGTCTGAAAATTTGCTATGACGTGAATTTAGAATCCCTTTTGCTAGGCTTGTTCATATCTTTTATGAGTAGAGGGGGCCCGTGATTGTGATAGGAAAAACAATGCAGATTCAGAAACTCCTGCCACTTGCCAGCGTCTCCTGAAAACCTCCACGGCATCAGTGGCAGCTGGCCTACAGGATCAGAGGATGGAAAATCGCAGTGGATCCGTTAAAAGATCCTGGCATGATGGTAACATCACTGGAGGTTCGCACGATAGAGCCATCGCTGACGGGAACCAAGGCTTTGCCTTTCAATACAGTGTTACCAAGATTACCTCTGCTACATGTCGATGTAACTGGGAAAGAACCAGCGGAATCATGGCGAACGGAGGAAAGGCATAGAGAAGGCCCTCTGACCAGGAGTGCAGATTCGCATCTGTCCCCGCTGCATGAGGGTCTGGCCTCCAACTGAAGTAGGTCGGAAGTTGGGTGTACAGCCAGGAGGTAAATAAGTCTAGAAGACATCATTACCACCGCTGTTGTAATGCTTGGAAAATGTGTGGTTTGAAATTCCAATCGCTGGAATCCTGAAGGAAGTGTGAATTCCAATCCACTGTCACATTGGAACGGCCCGGAATATGTTCTGCGATCACTGAATTGTGATGCTGCAGGCAACAATGCCAAAAATCCTTCGCAATCTTCGCAAACAGTCGAGACCTGGTACCCCCCCAGGCGATTTATATACTTGACTGCAGACTTATTGGCCCTCATTTTAACCCTGGCGGTCTTTTGACCGCCAAGGTTAATGTGGTGTTATCACCGCCAACAGGCTGGCGGTGTATACTGCCACATCATGAGATTAGCGGGTTGGCTGCAGCCAACCCGCCACTTCTCCATTCATATCACCATGGTGGTATGAGCCACCAGGCCGGAGATATCTATTTCCAGCCCGGCGGCCGACATAGTACCGCCCATGGCTTTATGAGCCGGCCTACCACCATGGTTTTCGTGGCATTAGAAACGCCACTAAAACCATGGCAGTAGGCCCTACCGGTGACAGGGAACTCCTTCCCTGTCACTGGTAGGTGGCTCCCCCACCTCCCCAACTCTCACCTGATGCCCCCCACCCACCTCCATCCAGACTCATCCACCTCCCCCCCGGATCCACTCACTCGCCCCCCCATACACGCACACACCACACAACTGACCCCACAGCCACACACGCACACATCATCCCCTCCCCCTACCCCTACTACACTCACAGTGCCCTGCACACCACACTCCCCCTCCCTGCATACACGCACACAGACACACACACACACCAGGCATACACCCATTCACTTAGACATACACACATTCAATCACATACTGACATACAGGCATTCATTCACGCATACTTCCAGACATACTCACACACATTCTAATACGATCACACTGACATGCAGACATGCACTCACTTCACCATTCTTACACGCATTCACTCACACGCGTACACCCTCACAAACAACACAACACACACAGACGCATTCACACACACACTCAGACATTCATGCACACACTCAGACACACACACGAAACACCCCCCTCCCCTGTCGGAAGCCCGATTTACCTTGGTCGAGGAGGTCTTCCGTCAGGGAACGGGAAGGGGCGCTGCTACCGCCAGCAGCGCCCTGCCAGCAGAATATCAGCAGGCCATATTGCTGGACATAATACGGTTGGCGGCGTTCAACTGGCGTGGCGCTGCAGTGCCAGCTTACCACCGTCCACCACTATGAGCACTGCCGGATTTCCGCCCTTATTATGGCAAAAGTCAGGCAGTGCTCATAATATGGCTGATGGATAGTAGCCGCGGTGACGGTATGTTGGCGGCCGTCACCGCGACGGTAGGTGGTAAGTACCGCCAATGTAATAATTAGGGCCATTGTCCCTTTGGAGAAGAATATAACATTGAACCTTGCAAGGGGATAGAGATCTGATCACAAACACTCCTGCCAAACGTTCCAGGCACTTGATGTGGTAATTCAATTCTCCCAGGGACCAACGACCCCCCTGTCTTTACAGAGCCGCAACAAGCTCCCCGGCCCCACCAGCTGGCATCCAACTCTATTACCACTTCCGGAACTGAGTAAAAATTGTTCTGCCACTCCACACGTCCATGTGGGAGAGCCACCAGGAGATCTGGGTCTTCGATTGCTCTGACAGCAATTCCTGTCCCGAGTATTGCAGGCCCTTCCAAAGGTGTAAGATTTTCAAACGCTGAAGGGCTCTGTAATGCAGAGGTTCCGGAAATATAGCCTGTATCGAGGACTCTATCAGGCGCACTAGCCAGACTGATGTCCTCAATGATATTGTTGGAGATGCAAGGGATTTCCTCAACTCTTTCATGATCAAAGTACGTTTGGATAGAGGGAGTAACAATTGGGCTTTGATTGAGTCTGCCTGAAAACCTAAGAATTCGATATTGTGAGAAGGTGTCATATCGGATTTCTTTGCGTTGATGATAAATCTGAGTTCCTGCAGCAAATGAACTGTCCAATTGAGATGACAGACGATTGTCTCCTTCTCCTGCGCCATGATCAGAATATCGTTGAGGTAAATGGTAAGTCTCACACCTCTTTCTCTCAGATGCTGAATCACCGGCCACAAAAGCTTGGGGAAGCACCATGGCACCTAGGATAGACCGAAGGGCAGGGCAGTGAACTCGAACCACCGATGACCCCACTGAAATTGTAGAAACCACCTGTGGGGTGCGAAAACTGGCACCGAAAGGTAGGCATCTTTGCCGTCCAACCGAACCAACCAATTGCTGTCTCTTAAGAGATCCCTGTGCAAGTGTATGCCTTGCATTTTGAAATGGCAATACACGGTCCAGGAATTGAAGTGTTTGAGGTTTAACACAAGACGCAAATTCCCCCCCTTCTTTTGAACTAGGAAAATCATGCTCACGAACCCCGAGGGTGAGGTAGACTCTCCACTACTGCCCCTTTCTGCAAAATAGTGAAGATCATCTCTTCTATGAAGGAGAGATCTTCGAGGGAAAAAAGAAGAGAATAGGGAGGGGAGCTTTCCATTGGGAAAGCATAAAATGCCAGTTGGAAACCTTGAACTGACTGTAACACCCAAGGATCTTGTATGATCGTCAGCCATGCATTGAGAAAATATTGAATTCTGTCCCCAGAACCAGTTCCGAAGAAGGAATATTCCTTACCTGTGACATTGGCTTTGGGAGCGGTACCACTTCCGCAATTGCTTCTGGAGATACGTCCACGACCACCTCTGTAGCAGGTTGGATAGAAAGTGGACGAAGGATAGGTACCACCTCTACTTCTTTGAGTGACAATTTTTGAAGCCTGGTATCCACGGCCTGGCGCTCAGCCCCTGAAGCGCATGGCCCGGGTAAAAAGAACATTGCTGAAGACCTTTTTTATGGAAGTTTATGCCTTATCGAGTGCTGTGAACATGGCTACGTACTTGCCTAGATCTTTGATGAACTTGTCACTGAATAGCAAGCCGTTGGCCAGAGTCCCTGCCTCAGTAGAAGCCATATCTACCAGCTTGGGGCCCAGATGCATGAGGAAAGAGCGACGATGCTCTGTAGACGTGGCACACTTCGCATTGCTTAAAAGGCGTATAGCACTTTGCACCCACTCCAAAATCACCTAAGGATCCAGGGGCTTATTAGTTTCTTTAGCTTGGAC
The DNA here is from genome assembly GCF_031143425.1 of Pleurodeles waltl. Classification (NCBI taxonomy): domain Eukaryota; kingdom Metazoa; phylum Chordata; class Amphibia; order Caudata; family Salamandridae; genus Pleurodeles; species Pleurodeles waltl. The sequence goes on from NC_090443.1 coordinate 335,786,542, forward strand.
TGCCAAATTTATGTTTTTTGTTAAAGGCCCAGAGAGATCCAAGAGTTTATCTTGGCAGCCGAGCCACACACAGTCCAAACCCTTTTTGGGGTCCTTTGTGAACTTCTTCAAGAACGTCATCATCAGACATGGGTCCAAATTAGGGGTATCTGCTACTTTGCCTATCAGAGAGGGGCATGGGCACTCCAACCTAAGTGTGTTGTGGACATCTTTTTCAAAGTTCTTGCGCAAACACACTGCAGAAAGTGTGCAACTTCCTCACAGGGGATCGACTCTGTGGAGCGGGGATGAATGATGTCTTCCGGAGTAAAGAGGAGATTCTGACCACCAGGGGCACGTAGATCGGAGGATAAATGATGAGATTTGTGCTTCTTCTTTAGAGGTGGTGTGTCTTTTTGCAAGACTTCTGACTCAGAGGTTGAAGAAGTACACGCATGCAATTCATCTTGAGGCTGTGGTTGCATGGCGAAGGGGTCTGCCTCCTCACGAGGATTAATTTTCCCATATTCGTGGTCATGGAGCACAGAGACAGCCATCTGTGCCAAAATCTCAGAGGATGATGAACACGCCAGGTATTGCAATTGGAGGTTGAGGGCCTCCATGGGATTGTATTGCTGTGAATGAGCTGACTGACTTGCTTTGCCCAGCAGTAGTTCTCTCTTGCCAAAATTAGTCAAGGACTAAGTGAATGGCTTCAAGGCCTTCATCAGGGCCCAATTCACGGAGTCATGCACATGGCGGCCAAGTGCCTCCTCTAATCTCTCCTCCATTTGGTGCTCCAGAGGCACTTCTGAAATATCTTGAAATTCGTCCTCCTCATTGAAGTAGTATGCCATAAGTGCGCAGTTAGGAGGTAAAGAGGAGGTTAAAGGGGGAAAAACCCTGCAGCAGATGAGAAAATGGCAATTCAGACGTAGTAAGGCAGTAATACAACTGCCTGGACAGGAACAGTGTTTGTGGAGGTAGCCACCTGCTGCCAGAACCACAACTGCAATTCAATTTAATTTCCCATGGGCCCGGCCCTTTAGTGTTTATTGCAGCCTGTTTGTCGTTTATTGAGGCCAAACACATAAGCGCGACAAGCCGATTGGAAAAGAAAAGTGTTCCGATCTGGCTTGACGCGCACACACGGCAGGAGTAGTAGAAAGAGGACTCGGCCCTCAACAGAACATGCGGAGAGAGCTCCGCCGGCCTCAGTCCTGATCCATTTCTGGCCCCACATTTGGAATCGGTGATCCCAGGGTATACTCTGTAAGAGTGAAGTGCGCGCGAAGCAAGAAACAAACCACGCTATTAAAATATCAATATTATAAGATTAGTATTATAAGAACAATGATAAGCACTTAACTGGCTGCTGGAGCAGCAAAGAAAGAGGACGGGCTTTTGTGCATGGAACTTATATAGCTTTGGGGAAAAGTTATGATTGGATGTGACTATACTTCATGGGATATGTCGTTTGAAGTTTTGTGTCATTTTATTGGGTGCTGTTTTGACAGTAAAGAAAAGAGAAAGCATAATACGAAGCCTCTAGTACTGCCATAGAACCCACAGTATTATTGCCAAGCCTGCTCACCCTTGGACCAGGCCCTCCTCCTTGCCCCAAATTTTGCCTCCTTTGTCCTTTCCCCACCCTTACGCCCCCCAGGTTTCATCTAAATAGGTCCACGATTTTGCCTTCCTCCTCCTGCCCTTTCCCGACAGCATAGTTCCACAGAAATGCAACTCCCAACCACAAGACCCTTTGAGCCCTGTATTCAACTCTATTGTATGTACCAGTGTGGGAGGTAGGCTTTATTTGGTACCAAGTGTGGGGAAAAAGTGCCTCCCTCATGCCCAACTCAATTGATGTAATGGGTGGCAGCCATGCCAGCGCATCATGCCTCTCCACTCCGTGCACGCAGAGTACCCTTGTGCTGCACCTGCACAAGGCCCTGATTTGGAGGAAATGATTCCACTACTCTGCTTGCCTTGAGTCCAAAAACCCACTTTATTTCAGGCAAGCAGATTTCCTAGCCCTTTGGCTGAGCCGCACAAACTATCTTGCCAACTGAACTAGCAGAAAATGCTAACACATGCCGCCTTCCCTATGTAACTCCCACCCTGGCGGCCCACTCGCAGAACAGTTCTGAAACTACATTAAACAATGAACTATGTCATAGGTCCTTGTAGTCCTCACTACAGAATCCACAAGGTTATTGCTGAGTGTTGGAAATGTACATATTTGCAGGGTTACCCCAAGCGTTTTGCCTTCCTCCTCCTATTGTGCTGACCTTGTTTTTGTTGGCTTTAGAACTCTGAGCACTTTACCACTGCTACCCAGAATAAAGTGCATGTGCTCTTTTCTCTAAAACATTGTAACATTGGTTTACACCTGTTTTGAATATTTAATTTACTTGTAAGGCCCTTGTAAAGTGATATACCTTATACCCAGGGCCTGTAAATTAAATACTTCTAGTGAACCTGCCACACTGATTGTGCCACCCACTTCAGTAACCCTTAAAAATGTCTCGGCCTCTCACTGCAGAGCCTGTTTGTGCAGTTTCACTGCCACTCTGACTTGGCATTTAAAACCCCTTGCTAAGCCTTAAACTCCCCTTTTATTTGGTAGGCCCTAGGCAGCACATAGGGCAGGGTGCTATGTAAGTAAGAGACAGGACATGTACTTTTAAGTTTTACATGTTCTGGTAGTGAAAAACTCACAAAGTCGTTTTTCACTACTCTGAGGCCTACTCCTCTCATAGGCCAGCACTGGACATTCTTTAATATACTACAATATAGTATGAGATGTGCACCACATTAAAAATAACAGCACAAAAGTCCCAATCATGTGTATAAGCTTGTGAGATTCTTCTCTTTATTTTCTTTCTCTTAACCCCGTCACACATTTACACTGGAAACATCCAACGCATTTCGTCCCTTAAAAAAGGACTTCTTCAGGACTGTAATGTAACAGATAAAAACACCATATAACTACACACATAGTAAAAACATGCATGACACCTATATATAAAAACAAACCTTACAAATATTAAATATCACACAAACAAACATAACTTATCAAATTTGGACAATCTGCAATCTCTCCAGGTGCTTGGAGTAGGGGGCAGGGGGAGGGCTTAGTGGGTACTCTGGACCATGGGGATCATGAAATGGTTGGACCAAGTTATCGGGAGTGGGACCAGTACTTTTAAGAAAGGTTTCTTTGTAAAGATAGGGTCAAGAAAGTGACCTTTTTTGTGAGTGGGACCTGATACCATTTGGGTAAGTTGGATGAAGGAGAGGTCTTGCAAAAGTCCAGATGCTTGTGGTCCTAACGGCTCGTCCATGTGGATATTTAGGTCTTCCACTATGGTGAAGTTAGGTTTTTTGCTTGTCAGATTGGCAATTATGTCAGGCAGGCCAGGTGTCAGAGTCACCAGATCCTCGGGGTCTGTGCACGTTCCCAACACTTCCACCACAAGACAGCTCCAATACTCTGATTAGATTTGTCACAGAGTCTAAGAGAGTCCAAGTGGGGAAAAGGGGATTAGGAAGGGAACAGCTGGGAAGGAGACCTGTAGGAGGCAAAAGGTTAAAACACACATCATCAAAATTCCATCTCAAGAAATCAGTACTCGGCTATCACTCTAAGCATTGTCATTCTGAAAACATGAACAACCTAAGAATAGACTAAAAATGACTAGGCTTCAAGATGACGGAATACCCGTGAAGGAATCAAGAGAGGTTAAATGAAACTTTCAAATTCAATACTTCCTTTAGCATGAGTACCAGGAAACAATCTAAATAAGTTCTGAACCATCAAATAATTCTTATTTTAAGAATACATATCAGGAACACACAACATTTCATCCAGAACTCTGGCCTTTTTTTTTGTTCTCTCAAAATGTTGAAACATGAATTGCGCACATTGCAGATTTTCACATAGGTATTAAAACCCCATAGATGGATTGTGCACCATGAATAACACAACATAGATTCAAGGAATAAATCATGCAACTTGTCAACTCGAATACTTCCAAGTAAATGCCTAAGAATGGTAGCGCACAATGAATAACATGAATTAAGCACGAGGAAAGAATCGCACGTCTTGCTGATTCTAAAAGCCACCATGTAACTGTCAAGGAATGGTAGCGCACAATGAATAACATGAATAAAACACGAGGAAGGAATCGCGCGTCTTACCGATTCGGGTGCCACCATGTAACTGCCAAGGAATGGTAGCGCACAATGAATAACATGAATTAAGCACGAGGAAGGAATTGCTCGTCTTGACGATTCGAATGCCACCATGTAACTGCCAAGGAATGGTAGTGCACAATGAATATCATGAATTAAAACACAAGGAAAAGAATCGCGCGTCTTGCCGATTCGAATGCCACCATGAAACTGCCAAGGAATGATAGTGCACAATGAATATCATGAATTAAACACAAGGAAAGAATCTCGCGTCTTGCCGATTCGAATGCCACCATGAAACTGCCAAGGAATGGTAGCGCACTACGAATATCATGAATTAAACACAAGGAAAGAAACGCGCGTCTTGCCGATTCGAATGCCACCATGAACCTGCCAAGGAATGGTAGCGAACAATGAATAACATGAATTAAACAGGCGGAAAGATTCCTGCGTCTTGCCGATTCGAATGCCACCATGAAACTGCCAAGGAATGGTAGCGTACAATGAATATCAAAGGTTAAATCACCATGAAGCGAATCGCGCGTCTTGCCGATTCGAAGAACAGCATGCAAATGCCATGAAAAGTCAAAACGCACATTCACACGCGCAAGAGCAAATTGTTTATCATGAAGAATAAGGCCCAAGAATTCGAGCGTCCTTGATAACGGGGTCGGGGGCCCAGCCCAACCTCCATCTTAACGCCCTGAACAAGGATCACCAATGTAGTATGAAGGGCAGAGGCCTAGAAGATCAAAGTAGGCCATCGGAACAGGAGCTCAGGAAGCTGCTGCTGCTCTGCACCGGGACCTCTGAATAGTGAGCACGTGGAGCTGGGCTGGCTCCCTTTTATAAAGTCTTGGCCTCACCCACAACCACACCCAGGTATGCTGCAGGGAAAACTTCTAGAAGGCCCTGGAAAGGGACCACATCCTGACACACTCTGAAAGTCTGCAGCAATACATTGCAAATGAACACTATTTATAAGCACCTTAAAAATAAGTCTTCAGGATTGAACTCTGCAATGCAAAAGGTTAAAAAACAACATTTCTGTACAATACATAAATTACGTTATCTTGAGAGTGGTGGGTTTTTGCATTCTAATCGCCCGTAGAGCGCGCACTGCCCTGGTGTTGATACCAGGGTGAAAAGTCTGCCCTGGCCAGGAGGCTTGTAATGGAGTGTCCAGGATGAGGTACGTATGGGGACAATGAGATGGCAAAGGTCCTGCTTTTGCAGTCCGGTAGCAGGAGTGGTTCTTGGAAACTGCCAATTCGACCTGGCAAGAGCACTCACTAGCCAGGCCTAAACCTTCCCTTTTACTACATGTAAGGCACCCCTAAGTTAGGCCCTAAGTAGCACAATGGGAAGGGTGCAGTTTATTTTAACGGTGGGGCATGCACTGATGTGTGTGACAAATGTCCTAACAGTAAAATACTGCTAAATTCAGCCTTTGTTGTTGCAAGGCCTATCTCCCTCATAGGTTAGCATTGGGCTGACTTTAAATAACTTTCAAGTGCAGATTCCCTTTGAGAACAGATAGAAATATGGAGTTTGGGATATCTGAACTCACAATTTAAAAATACATATTTTAGTGAAGTTAGTTTTTAGATTGTTAGTTTGAAAATGCCACTTTTAGAAAGTGGTCATTTTCTTGCTTAACCCATCCTGTGCCTCTGCATGCTTGTATATTCCACGTCTGGGTCAGATAGACAGTTAGGCTGTTGTGAATTCCCTCTAGACAGTGACACAAAGGGAGCTGGGTTGTAGCCTCCATAGCCTGATGGGCCATCTGGGCTTGAGTGGAGGACGGAGGGGTCAATTACACCTGAAAGGGCAGTGCCTACCCTCACACAATGCAGTCTGAACCCCCTGGAGTGTGTCTGGGACCAGGCCTGGGTAAGGCAGGATCTTGTGAACAACAGAGACTTTCCATTGAAGTATGCCTACTTCCAAGGCGGAAAGAGGCATAAGTAATGAACCCAAAACCCCAGACATTTAGAATCTTCCTGGATCAAGAGGAACCTCTGCCAAGGAGAAGAGCTGAAGATCTGGAGGAGGAGTTCTGCCCCTTTGCTGTGTTGCTTTGCTGGGTTGGCCTGCAGTTGCTGTTTTGTGCCTCAAAAGAGAGCAAAGGGTGAACTTTGCTGTGTATCCCGCTTGAGAGAGTTAACTAAGCGCTTGGAGTAGATCTTGCCTCCTGTTGGAAGTCTCAGGGACATCAATGACTTCAGTTTCATCTATCTACAGCACTGGGAACTGTGTGTTTTGTGCCGATCAAGAAGAAAAACCTCTGGGCCACCACCAACGATGCTGCTGGCCTGCACCGTGACTTACTGATGCCGCACGGAGTCGCACTGCCCCGCTTCACACCGAAACCCTGGTCTCACAGACACCACCATCTGATGCCGCCACTGAGCTGCTGCTTGCACTGTGACCTTTGGACCCGCACTCTGTCATTGTCTTGCTCACACCACACCCTGTGCATCCCCGATGACATCAGTCCTGCTGACACCGGCGCCGCTGCGTGCACTGTGGCCTGTGGGAACCGCTCATGAGGAACACGAAGCACTGTCCTGTCCCGCACCGCACCTCCGGTCCACCGACGCCAGCACCATCAACTCCTGTGTTGTCCACAGACATCCCTGTCTGCACCGTGACACATGGATGCTGCACGGACCCCGTCCCACGCCACACCGCCGACTTGGGCCTACCGACGATAGCGCTTCAGCAGCACTGCCGCCTCTGCCTGCACCATGACCTGGTGACACTGCACGTCGCACCACCCCACTTCACACCACAGCCCTTGTCCCACCAATGCCGCTGGACACCATCACGGAGCCACTGCCTCTACCGTGACCTGTGGGCACTGCACATCGCATCATCTCACTTCGCACCGCAGCTCTGACGTCATACACGCCATCACTCCTGACTTCATCAGCCCGGAGTTCGATCTGCGATGCATGTGACTTCAAGGGCCCGACATCCGCCGCACCGACTCCGGAACCGACATTGCGATGCCAGCAACGCCTTCTCCAGATCTCATCACGAGGATCACCATGCCCTGCAATTCCAAGGTACTGTTTGCAGGTCTTCCCAACACCGTAGCTGGCCTGCAGCACCGCGGCCAGCCTGATCTGTTGGTTTTGACCCCAGGTGGAGCTATCGACTTCAAGGAACTGTATTTTTAAGTTAATTCTTGCAAAATTCATCTCTATATTACTGCATGTTGGATTGTTCTTGTTTTGGTCTTGTTTTACATAGATAAATATTGGCTATTTTTCTAAAACTGGTGTGGTGTCCTTTTGAAGTGTTTTCACTGTGTTACTGTGTGTTATGTGCAAATGCTTTACACATTGCTTCTGAGAGAAGCTTGACTGCTCGTGCCAAGCTACCATGGGGCTGAGCAGGGGTTATCTCAGTGGGTATCTCCCTTATCCTGACTAGAGTGAGGGTCCCTACTTGGACAGGGTGCAAATTGACTGCCACGTAGAGACCCCATTTCTAACATCCCCATACACTTTTCACATCAATAGTGCTTTTCCAGTATCCATACCTTTCACCAGCAAGTCGGGAAACAAAGGAATCTGAATAGATTAATTTGGTGTCAATTAGCAAAATCTTTCGCATTTCGGAAGGTGGTGATTTGAAAAAATATGACTTTGCATTTGTAGGATTATGCCCAGAAAAGTATGCAAATTTGTCTATATATGTTTTAGGGCTCCCCACAGGTGGAGTTGAACAGTGTTCCCACTGTGTGTAAATAAATACTGATCTATGTCTGGTTGCTCCTTGCAGATAGTAATGTCCCCATTGGTTATAACAGAACATTTCCCATAATTCGCTGTGTACATCATCACTTTCAAATACAGTGTAATCCTGCAGCTCAGAAAGCATAGAATCAACTGTTTGAACATCCCAGACATCAGAAACAACACCAGGTGTAATTACATCAGTCGTTTTTAGTACATATGGAATTTGGATAACCTTAGTAGGCCCATGTATATCAAAAGGAACTTTATCCCAAACAATCCCATCTGGAATTGGTACCGCTGAAATGTTCACAAGGGACCAGTCTCTTCAGACCTTGTATGAGAAATGATATGGTATTAAAACTTCAACCACTGGCTCTATAGAGGAGCGTTCAGGAGGCTAATGACCATTTATCAGGAGAAAGAAAACAGTCACAAAACTGATCCATAACAGAAAGTCAAGCAATGTCAGAAATATCGACAGGTAATACCATGGATAAACCAAAGAGTTATTTTAGAGCAATATGTACAGCTATATGAACATCTTTGAAACAAACTGAGATGCAAATGTAGATGAAGTTGTAGAAAAGTCATCAAGGTCGAAGAAGTAACCAGAAGCAGCCTCTGCAAAAAGAGGAGCAGACGCATTACTGGTGGGTGGGTCCACTTCCTGTGGAGGTTCACAGTAGATGGTGTCATAAGTTTGTGTTGCATTGGAGTAGAAGACAGCCACATCTTGGACAGTTCTTGTTGATGTAGTGGTAACAGGAATCAGCAGAAGCTCATTCTCCTCCCTCCCTGTGCTTGAAGAGGCATTGGTAGCATTGTTGTACATGCTGGTATATTCAGAAGTGTTGTTGTTTCATCTTTGAAGAGGTATATTCTGTTGAGTAGTGAGAGGGAACCGGGGACTACCCAAGGGCACTCTGGGTCTACTGTGCAGGTTCGGCCACATGATGCAATTTGATATTGTCGATGGAGACACATCTGTTCCCTTTGGAACATGGCAGCGGTGGTAGGATGACAGTTCTGGTGCCTTGTATTCCCAGGACTGGAACTGGTACTCTGTAGGATGGGCTGAATTCCTTCTTTATAGCAATTTTCTCATGAACCAGATCCCCAACGTTAGGAATCCAGTCTGTAGAAGTTGTTGGCAAATCCCTCATGGAGTTCAATACCCATTGTCCTCATGGTGTCCCTGAATGCCCTACAGGCAAAAGCAGGGCCCTGGTCCAAGTGGAATGCTGCAACTGCATATGTACCTATAAAGACCAGCTAATCTTTTATAACAGTTCGAGGGTCAGCCGACTGCTGTGGCCATACCCATAGAAATCTAGAACTAGAATCAACAGCGACTAAGATGTATTTGAATGCACCATTAGGTTGTAAGGGACCACAATGGTCCAGGTACACACATTGTATTGGCCTATGGGACACTAAGAGGGATGTCTGCGGTGGGTGTTTGAGCCCTTTATTTGCTGGCAAATGTCATAGCAAAGGACATGTTGCTTGATCTGTTTGTATAGACCTGGCCACCAGAAGTGTTTCTGTAGGAGTGATTTTGTGGCCGTGACACTAGGATGAGCAGATGCGACACCCTCATGCACTGTTTTGATATGATCTAATCTCTGTTCTTGGTTTGGGATCACTTGATCTCCAACCCCAAGAATTGTTGCAAAGGCAACATTCTGTGCACTGATATGATAGGAATACTTAGTAGGGTATGCTTTTGGTTTTGCCCTCAGCCGAAGCTTTCATGGCAGCCTGTATTTAATTTTCCAATCTTGTGTGAGAATGAGTCACTGCAACAACGGAAGCCATAGCTACTGTGAATTTGACTGCTTCATCAGCCAATGTGTTTCCAATAACGTGTACTCCTACACGTTGATGGCCCAGTGTATGGACTACATGAGCCTCTCGTAGCTTATCCTTAAGTTTAGCCACTCTCCCCCACAGAGTTCTGTATTTTATGGTGTTCCGCTTTGAGTCTCTGAACCCGTTCAACTGCCAATTATTAAGATAATCATTGTAGGACTGGACACAATTGTACGAATCACACACAATCAATGTGGGCTGCTCTGGATCTGTATGTCCCAGTGTCAAGATGAGAGCTTTGAGCTCAGCCAACTGTGCTGTGCAGTCCCCCCGGGGCTGCGTGTAGGTATTCTGAGAGTGGAAGACTCCATCCTTCCTCACACTGCTCACGGCTGCGCAAGCGGCTGAGTATTGATGTTTTGTACCTACAGCAGGTTGTGCTGGACTATCAGTATAAATGACAGTTTGATATCTGTTATATAGCAAGATGTTAAGAGGTGCGAGGTACCCTTGTTTGTATTGGAGAAATTCTTGTGTTTGAAGTTTTGGATCAAAGATGTAATCAACATCAGTGGCAGTCAGGGAGGTTGCCTATTGGACCCAACGTGGATGTAATGCTTTAACATTAGTAACGCTTGCTTTGGTGACAGCCTCTAATGCTGGCACTGCAGTAACGTCAAAAAAGTGTTTCCCTTGGGCAAGTGGCCTCTCCTTAATGACAGCCCTCTGTACAGCAGCCAGAATTTTTTCTGTGGGTGCAAAGTGTTGTTCTGCACTGGAATATAAATGTGATTTGTATGCTATGGGTAGCGTGTCGTCCTCATTAAAGGTGACATAGGTGAACCCGATGGCACCAGCAATTATTTTGATGACCAAATTTGTTTTGTTGTCATGTGTGCGTAAGTGTTTTGCTTCTAGCATGTCTTTCTGCAATCCTCTAAGGATGCACGTGTGTTCAACTGTTCAGTGTCTGCTTGAGAAATCTGAGGAAATTAAATCAAAGATTGGTTGGGTGCATTATGCATAATCTGGAATGTATGTTCTGTGAAAGTTAAAGAAACCAAGTAAAGACTTTAGTTTCTTGACAGTGTTTGGTGGTTGGAATAGAACAAATTTTTCTAAAAAGTCGGGCCAGACTCTTGTTCTTGTTTTACAGCTTGTATCCCAAGAACAGTACGCTGAGAAAGGCTATTTTAGTTTTCCTAAAATTGAATTTGTAGCCAAGGGCTGCGAATCCTAAGATGATCTGATTGACCCGGGCAAGATGACTGTTGAGGTCATCATTTGTGAGATAGATGTCATCCACATAGGACAACGCCTCTGGATCAGTATCATGCAATGTCATGCAATATGGATGTTACTTGGGCTGAAAACAACCCTGGGCTGTTCTTATAGACCTGAGGCAAAAGTCAAAAGCATTTTTGTGAGCCAAATGAGAAATGCATTTAAGTCCTGACTTTCATGTGCTAAATTTTGGCAGAAAAATCATTGGAAATGTCCAAGGTTGTTTTGTATTTTTTACGCATGATGTTGTTAATTAGTGCGGTGCTGTGGCAATTTTGAATTGCATCTATGCATGTTTAATGGTTTACGTGTCTGTATTATAAGACTATTCTATATGAATGGTCTGGTTTTGCAGCGGGGAATAACAGGTTATTATTTGAAGAGACATAGGGCTCTATTACTCCCTGGTAGTCGAGCTGAGTGAGGATCTCTCTCACTGGAGCTTTAGCCTTGTGATTAACAGGGTATTGGGGCTGAGGCTGGGGTGTTTACCTGATGGGTATTACATGGTAGGGGGAATCTCTATCCCATCCTATGTGGGTGCAGTACAGTGCAGGTGGCTGCTACAAAGCCCAGTCAACAGTGTAGGCTTCCTTTACTGCTTCCAGAACAAGATCTTCCCCATATGGGAGCTTACGGACATGTTCGGGTGGCCAGTTTCTTTCTGCCAATAGGATATCACAATTAAATTCAACCCAAAAAAATTACACTAATGGTGCGCTCTAAATCTCCCTAAATCTGGATTTTTAAATCATAAACCCTGTAGGGTGGGAGAACGCGCCAGTCCGCAATCTTGACTGACTGTCGCATCCACATGACTCTGGTGACATATCGTCAAATCTGCTGCGCTGTCCAGCAGGGTCACTGCCCATGTCTTGCTCTTTAGCAATGTTCTCAAGTTTTCTGGCATGTTTTATTGAAATTGCTGCCACCTTTTTCTTTTTAAATTGTGGCTTTTGTTGTGGGGATTTGTATTCTCTCTTGTCTGAAGACCGCTGTAAGTCTTTCTTCTGTTTCACATAGTCAGGACGTTGCTTTGTGCTGCCCAGTGTCTCACTACGCCTATCCGGTGTATCCTGAATGAGAGGGATGTGAATCAGTATATCTGTAAGGAGCCTTTAATGTTTCTCTATTTCTGAGATTATGGGGGTCATTATGACCATGGCGGTCATTAGACCGCCAGGGTCACGGTGGCGGTCATACTGCCGTGGTCCAACCGCCGACACTGCCAGGCTGCTGCCCGCCTGTCCTATACTAGTATAGGTGTCAGAAATAATTTGGTTGATGCTCCTGTTCCAACTGTGGAATCTTTCAGAGCCGCTGGTGTATAGCCAAGGCTACCACTTCCCCTTTGATTTTACTGAGTAATGTTGAGGAGACTGTGTCAAAGTTACGCATCAGTTTCATTGCCAAATCTATGGCTAAGCAGCCTGTGCTCACTTTGAATTTGTTTTAACACTTCCGGTAAATTGGCAAGTGTCAGGTGCGTGGTAGTGTAAATTGCAGTGAAGACTGTACACCATGTGGTGCAGTCATCCACTGAGGGAACCATTCCAAATGGCAAGCACATTGTGAGAGTTCTATGTTGACCCTATGTCCCATATGGAGAAACACTGCTTCCAGCTGGTTAGTTTTTTGTGCTATCCAGAACAGAATCTTCTCATGTTCTGTGGGCTCTTTGCCCATGATAGAATGTACTATTTGTGGGTTAATCCCAGTAATGGCCAATTGGTGGCCAGCTGGTGCAGCCCGTGCTGCAGTGATGTTCAAGGTTCACGGAGCGCATTGTACTAATCATCTGTATAGTTGTACTTACTCAGTATAAAGTGTGCATACCTCAGCTATTTGCATTGCTTGTATGCCAGGATTTTGTGTGTACTTGGCAAACATGGGCCACGTTGGTCCGTCATTACTTTAAGGACCTAATCTCACAGGTTGTATTACATGTGGTAGGGCACCATTGAACCAATATTGAGGTTCTTGATAAGAGAATGGTATCTCTATATACAGGTAAGCTTGGTACCGCTGTGGTATGTACACTATTTTATATGTGCAAAATGTATGTGTTCTGTCATCTTTTTCAGGAAAGGTGACCCAGGAATAGAATGTTTCTGTTTGGTAAGCTTCATGAGCTTCCACTGTAAAGGTGACTCCCCCTCATCTGTTAAGCCTTGGGCTTCTAGGTGTTGTGGCAATGCGTGTCTGACATTTTCTGAAATATCTATGGCGTTAGCCATGTTGAGTTATGGGTACAGAGATGGAAGACCTAATGGGGAGAAAGTCCTTTTAAGAGTTTAAGTTTGACCAACCTACAGCCTAGTTAGGTGCTTCCTATTCAGCTGAGGAGGATTCTCCCTAAGACCATGGACGTCTCTGTATACTGGTACTTAGGGTACGTGCTGTGTGTGAGACAGAGATACTCAGGATAGATGTAAATTAGTGCCAAAACACCATCGTTGGTGGCGCCATGTTACCGTTGAACCCTCGCTCCTAGACGAGACTGCTGGTTTAGAAATGACAGCACTTTTCTTTGTAGGCGACTAAGCCATTCCTACAACAAGTTGCAACTGTCAGCCTAACCCTTCTGGCTCACAGGCAGTACCTCACCGAAAATCCAAACAGTAAAGGTAATTTCTAGCAGCCTTACTCATGGACTCTAGATTGCAACATCTCAGGGGGTTGTGGTGGAATGGAAGTTATCCTTTTCTCATGTTAGCAACAAGTCTCGGTCACACACAAGCAATGAAGGAGATGCAGGAGAGTTTTCAATAGGTTTATTGAAAAGACTGCAATCTACGGTAAAATGCATGAGCTGCAATGATTAGGATAAAAAACAATAAAAGAAACATAATTGTAAAGATGAGATCTGTGAATACAAACCCCTCCACCATCTTGCAATACACATTAGATGTAAAATCCCTAACAAAGAGAACCTACTCCCTAACCTAATGAGAGCTAGATATGATAAACCTGCCAGTACCATGTCCATGAGAACCGTCCCCCAACCCTTGTTACCTTGGAATGAGGTCTCTAGGCCAGACTCTGTGGAGACATGAAGGCTGAGCTCTGCAGTGAGGTGACATGCAGCATAGATGGTATAGATGGCATCTGGAAGGATTCCCCAGATAACTGTGTCTATGTGAGATGTATTTATACAGATCATGTCGGACCCCTGACCCAGGTATGTTTCCAAAGAATTGATAAGGAGGTATAATTGTGGCACCATCACAGAGTGGCATTGTGTTGCTAACGTTGCCATAACTGGCCAGGGTATGCCCAGACATGGGTCCCTTGCTTACTGTAGCACTGGATTCAAGTTAGCCTGGCTGATGAGGGATGATGCTCTAAAACCGGTCACAAAATGCTTGTTTTTGGTCCACAGAATGCCTGGCCTGGCAGTCCGGGCTCAACTGTTCCCATAGGCAGCAGGGTCAAGGCTGATTTGCATATGGCTGGGTGCAAAGTGGGGTGGAATGATGACCAAAAAAACAATGGATTCAACCCAGATCTGTGACTGGGGGTGAGTGTTTGAAAAGTTTCAACACTCCGCCCATCATTCTTTTGTGTCCCTTTTTTCCTTCCCAAAGATAATGGACTCATATTTTGGATCTTTGAACTCTGATCCAAATCAACAATGATAGCTTATTGGAAGCTCTTTTCTTGGTGAAGCCAGTTGGCCTCTGCTGTTCTGAAAAGTTCTGTTATTATGGATTCCTGATCCTGTGGTTCACTTCCTGGTGGTTTTTGGACTTTGTTCTGAGCATATAAGACTGTTAATTTCCAAAGAAAGAGGCAGCCAAGATGGTGCCTCTCTGTTTTATATATGGAAAGTACATGTGATTGGTGCACTACATGAGTGTGGTTCAAAGCCTTTTGGGAAATGTATTTTGTTTTTAGTGTTTTTGCATTGGCTGCTGTATGTGAAGTAGTAAAGATAGACAAAGCATAATCCTCTCCTCTGTGTTCTTAATAGAATCTAAAATTCTTGTTCCAAATGCTGGAAAATGTTCTACTCTCTGTGGACCCTATGTGGACAGGGTCTTACCCTCTTTAGTATCTTGCCTGCGACCTCCAGTGTGGGGTCGGAGCGTGTGCGCAGGTAAGCATCACGTCACAAAGTAGGGCCGGTGGGCCTGTGCCATACCACAGCAGCAATGATTCGGCCTCTGGAGGGTAATCACGTGTAAAACCATAAACTATTCCCTCCTAAGCCCCTGAAGACTCCCTGCTCCGAAATGCATTATGCATGTAGTACCTCACCATGTAGGGATTGATGAGGGGGCAGAGCCTGTCATAGTCCTCCTGTCCATTTGTCTCCTTGAGGCTCAGTTCCACTGTTTTGCCATCCAGTCAACTTCAGCATAATACGTCCCTCTACATTTGTGGGTGGGCACAAGAGAATGGTGAAGTCAAGGGGCCCGAGATGCAATAGGGAAGTAAATTAGGAGCAGAGAATATTGAGGCAAAATAAAAGCTTGGTTTAGTTAATAAAGAGTGCCAGACAAAGGGGACGAAATAGGTGAGATGGTTGGCAGGGGGTGGGGAAATGAGGTAGATTGAAAGACAGAGTACAGAGTGGAACGATAGGAACTATAAAGTTACTTCCAGTTAATTTTGAGGTATACTCACGCAGCCGGAAAATATACATTTGGGAAATATTGCATCTGAAGGTGAAGAGGAAACTGTTCTTACCCACACTTCTGTAAAAATAGAGAGAGAGAGAGAATGTGTTAAAATTACACTTCACACGTTTGAAAACAGTAACTGAAACTGAAAATGTTTGAAATGTAAATCATGTAGCAAATATCATATAAAATATGGTAAATTCTTCATTTTGTTTTAAAAAAAGTGTATTCTTTAACATGCAGGAGTGCTTCATCTTAGTAAATCAGATTATAAGTGATAGGTTTTAAACATGAACTTATAAAAAATTGCTGTATACCCTCTGCCAAAGGCCATGCCATTAGTCAAATAAAGAGGCAAGTATGCTGTTATGTGAATCCTATATGTGGTCTATATACTTATTTTACATCGAACAACACTATTGTCTTTTAAACTATACACAAAAAGTTTTTTGTACAGTGCATATCTCAAGCTCACCTTTTCTAATGCACTGTTGTATGCAAAAATGAAAAAAAAAATGGCATGGTGAAATAAAATATTTCCCTATGATCACACAGTTTAATTAAGCAGGGAAGCCAGAATGGAGGCACGGTTTTGTGCAATTCACCCAATAGAGAGGTATCTCTTTGTACCCCCTACTTTGCATCAAAGATTGCATTACAAGACCGAAGGCTACCATTATGAATTACCTATTTAATGCCACTGCTGCAGCACCTTTAAATACCATTCAACATTAGAATATAAACAATCTAGATTCAGAACTCCATGAAATATAAATAGTCCCTTCTCAGAACTCTCTTACTTTTTTAAAGTTGCTCCTGATTGAGAAAAGTACATCTGTTTAATATGTTCCGCTTTATCTGGCAATTTAATTTGAGGGAGCTTCTAATTTTCAGAAGCTTTTATTGCTGTGTTTTTAATGAATACGAGCTTACAATTATTATTAGTATTAAATGGTGTTTATTTCAGTATATTATAAAAAATGTTTTAATGTTTATGTGTTATTTAAGCGACATTTTTGATAAGAATGTACATTTATCATGTAGGAAAACAGTTTTTTGTAGCTATTTCTTAAATTATCATAGAGCGGGCTACTCCGATTTGGGCACGTCGGCTTGGTTGATGTGAGCACCTGCTGAGCGTTTTTTTTAGGGTCGAGCCTGCGTCGCATGCGCTTGCGCATGCATTTCACTAAGCGAGACGCTTTAGTTACTAAAAAGGGCTTGGAGCCCCGTCCACATCACGTCAGTGTCTGTCATTGGTTTGTGGGCTTGCCTGTTAGAATCTGCTTGATTTCATTAGTGGAAGGCATGCATACGTCATGCCTTTTCTGGTGGATAGCCCTCCTCGAGCGCATCAACCAAGTACAGAAAACATGCGAGGCTCGCTGTTTTCCGTCCGGCTCGTGGACTCCTTTTTCTCTCTTTTCCCAGCGCGATCTCGCTTGGCAGAAGTCGAGCGCTTTCCATAATATCGACCCTGTTACACAGTTAATTGCACTTTTTCCGATTAGTACATAAGTGCACTTTTGCAGATAGGTTTCATTACCAGTGAAAAGTCCGGTTAGGAGTTTACAATGCTATCAGCTCTAACACGAGGAAACGCGAGACCCGTTGCATTACAAATGCTTGTTTCTTTAGTCTGCAGCTTGAGCACATACGAGTCACTCTGCTTCAGGCATCGGCATTCTCATTGTAAGCGTGTTCCATGCGCTTGTCGAGTTGGTTCAGCGCTCTTGCTCATATGCTTCATCAAGGGCTGAGCAGGAACAATGAAAGAAAGACTTTAACTCGCAAGTCTCGCAAGTATTTCATGGCCATTTTGGTTTTGACTACCTATCACGAGCTGAAATGAGTCCTATATCAGCTTGATTTTCTTAAAATAATTTGTTATTTACTAATTTTAAAATTACACTGTTTCTTGATCAGATTTATTCTGTGGACAATTTCTGGTGATTGATAATAGGGAGGAGAGTTATTGTAGGAGTGTTTTAAGGTTTTTTTCTGTCAGGAATGGAAGATTTGTTTCAGAGATTAATTCAGAACAGGAGAATATTTCTTAGTTATCTAGTGGTAACGTGACTGAGGAGATAATTAGACGACTGATACATAATGAGATGCAGTGTCAAGTTAGAAAGACTTTGGCTAAATTAATGAGTGAAAGAAAAAGGAACGATGTTACTTCTGTGAAAGAGTTTTATTTCTTTTCTGAAGAATAGGAAAACAGAGGTAAGAAAGGGGGCAAGTGTTTGCGGCAAACAAAACATATTAAAAATAATGTCATAATACGAAAAGAAAAGATGGATTAAACTTCATCAAAAAGAGTGGGGTACTTAGAGGCACAAAAGAGAAATGTGTCCTAAGCGACATGCAAGATGATGAGTTTGGAGAAATGGAATTGAGTCACGATTAAATGACAGCCACTGAAAGAGATTTTGATGAATATATATTGGATTTGTATCAAGATGACAAGTTTAGTGCTGAGGCTCTTGTTGGGAGAAGGATCTTTGAGTAAAATTATAGTGAAGAACCCCCTGGCAGAGGAGATATTTTCTTCTTATGATGTTAGGCACCCAGGGAGTGATGAATGGTGCCCTTTGGAACACATCAGTAAATTAATTAAACAATGGTTAAGGAATCTTTTAGAAAAAAATAAGAACACTGTTGAGAGCTGAGTGTTTCAGGCAGATGATTGAGGAGAATGTTTGTAATACTCCTAATTTAGATCTGGAGTTGATTTATTTTCTATTTAGCCTGGGAAGAGACCCACTGAAAGGGCTCGAGTATTCACTCAAACAGTGCCAGAATAAATTACTTGATGTTTTGGGCCCCACAGCAAGGATCTTAGATATGGTGGAGAAAGGTCACCTTAATAACACAGTGACTCTTGCATTTTTGGAGTCAACAAGCTATTCCCCTGTTGGGTAGTGCTAATGCTGGTTTGTTGACAGAGAGAAGAAAGGCAGTTCTTATGAAAATAAGTCCAAAACTGGGTGATCTGGCTGAGAAGGAACCGAGTGAAGAAGCGAAAGGCCTTTTATTTGGTGAGGGCCTGGTTAAGAGTTTGGGCAAATATATGTCAACTTTTACAGTCCAAGACAAAGTCCAGCTTGATATGTGGAAGGTTTTGTTAGTGGTGTTTTTGGTAGGGCCAGTAGAAAGAGACTGTCCTGTTGTATAGCTATTTTAGCCATATTTTATGCACGTTATTTTAGCAAACTAGGCCTAATGTTGTGCACTTTAGCCCAGTTACATTTTATTTAGCATTGCTTTTTTTTTCTAGCATCAGCCACATTTGCGGTGTTGTTTTATTTTCTCTATCTAATTGTTCTTTTGCCTAGGAAAGCATCATGTTCTTAGTACTGCATTCATTTCACTTTGTGCTTTCTTCATGGCTGCAGTCAGATTGATTGCCAGCAAAAGTGGTATGCTGTGTCTCCAACATTCACAGAAAAATACACATTTTTACGTGGGGACATTTTTCCTAGAACATCCATTGTTTTATTATAAAACACTTCTCTGTCCCATACACATTAGAGGGAGATTCCAGCCATATGACCACAATTGCATGCTGATTGCTGATTGTCTTTGCTACAGCTGCTTGCTTAGACTACTGAATCCCAGGCCTATATGGGGACAGTATCTTTTTAGACAATAGGCTTCCCTGCACATGTATGGGGGATGATGAGTTCCCAGGGGGGGAACCTGAAGGATGGATTAGGTCTTATCACGCTGTGCTCTAACATAGCTTAAGTAGGAAAGATATATATCACTCCTAGTGACAGTATGGTTGGACTGTTTTTGTTTTTTCACTCTCCTCGTCACAATCTTGCTTCTATTGTGTTTTATCATCCTAGTTATTGCAATACATGCCATTTTATCTAAGATGCAGTTATTTCAATACACCCTTATTGAACTATATTCTGCCTCTGTTTGTCTTTGCCTGAATGAGACTAGTGTAACCTAGAGAAAGGGTGAGATCTGATCGACCACGATTTCCCTGAGGTTTCTTTCATGCGCCCAGTTGACACAATCATCCCTGCTCTTGGGCAGAGATGAGGTGCTGCTAGTTAGCCGGAGAACCTGGATTAGGTCAACAGGCGTCACATGGTGTTAAATTGTACTCAATACCCCTCATTTCAGGTGAAATCCCAAATCCAGTAGCCTCTTTCGGATAAGGAGAACCTATGCGACAATACACTGGCTGGAGGTTTGAAAAGTCCCTATGTAATCAGCAATACAAGGGATAGGGATATGGCAGAGAATTCCAAGCCCCTCAGAACTTCTACCCAAGTAGAGGTAGAAGGGGAAGGTCTGGCAGAGGAAGAGTCTTGCATGGACAAGGTTAGAACATGCAGGATCCCTAGGTGAGTATGGAGATTACTATTGTTTTTTCTGAGGGAAGAGAGGGAGGTTGTGTAAACGAATATGTAGCAAACTGGAGAAATATAACTCAAGATCCTTTGGTTCTAAAAATGATACAAGGTTTCGAAATAGATTTTATAGAAATTCCACATTAAAAATAGGAGCCAAGGAAGCTCAGGATTGAGGTCTGTCATAAACCTCAGAGAGTTGAACAGATTCTCAATATTGAGATACTTCAAGATGAAATGAATTAAGTTGTTGAGGGATTAGTTACTGGAAAACAATTGGTTTGTCTTGTTAGTCCTAAAGGATGCTTATTTTACAATTCCAATGGATTCAGAAAGTCAGACATTTCTTCAGTTCAGCTGAAGAAAATGCTATGTGAGGTTCAGTGCCTTCCATTCGGATTGGCTTAGGCACCTTGGTGCTTCATCAAGGTGATGACAGCCATATTGGATTTTTTGAGGGAGAGGAGTCTGGTTAATTGCGTATCTGGATGACAGTTTTGATAATGTCACCAAATTTAGAGGAATTGAAGAGACAGTTTGTTTTAGAAAAGAATCTCCTGGAGGATTTAGGATTTTTAAGAAACAAGGGGAATTACATTTTAAAACCATCTCAAAGGATAGAGTTCTTGGGTTTCTTATAGATTATATAAATGTGGTTGTGCAATTACCAGTAAAAAAGATTAAGGTGATAAAGAAGGAAATTTCTCAGGTGTTACGGAAAGAGGACTTAACTTTGAGTGATTTCGCTTGTATTTTAGGTCTTCTTTCTTCTTCTACCCAGGCAATTTTTCTGGCTCCCTTACATTACTGGGCCCTTCAGAGAGAGAAGAGATATGCTTTACAGAAGGGGCCCTGGTTCGGGAACAATATAATATTGGACAGGGCACCAAAGGAAGAGTTGATTTAACAATGTGAACAATATGAAAGCATGGAACGGGAGGGCAAATTTTTGTTGTACCCCAAATTTTGTTTTGGAGACTGATGCAAACTTGAAAGGCTGGGTATCATGATTGGCGAATCAACAAACAGGTGATTTGTGGTCAGTGAGTGAGAAGAAGCAACATATGGCAGGTCTGTATGCATTGCAGAGTTTCAAAGATGTTTTAAAGGGTCATACAGTGTTAATGAGGATGGACAATATTTCAGCTGTGTCTTACATCATTCATTTAGATGGAAGCAGGTCCCAGGATTTATCAGTTTTAGCAAGGGATCTTTAGTATTTTTGCTTGGAACACAAGATGAAGGTGAGGGCAGATTAGTTGCCTGGGAATTTGAAGGGAAGTCTTGGAATTTACAGCATCACGGAAATTGGAAATTGAATCCAATGTATTTCAGCAAGAGACATGATTAGGTGTTTACTAGAGGTGGATCTTTTTGGAAGCAGGTTGACTTGTCAAATCCAGAATTATTTCGATTGGTTTCCCAATCCAGAAGCTTCAGCAGTGGTGGTTGCATTTCAGCAAGATTGGAACAGATGGAGAGGGTATGCTTTCCCCCCTTTGCTATGATTCAGAGAGTGTTTCTGAAAGTCAAGTCAGAGAAATGTCAGTTGGTGTTAGTGACTCAGTTTTAGGTATCTCAGGTTGTCAACTGTAATGGAGCTGGCATGTGGAATTTCCTATATGATTCTAGCAGAAGGCGGCTTGATAACCAATGGGTAAGGAGAGGAGCATCCTTTGGTGCAGGGCAGGGTGTTGAGCCTTCTTGTTTGGAAAGTGTCAGGAGATCTGAATGTTGCAAGGGACTTTCAAATAAGGCTGTTGAATTGTTGTAGGAGTCCTGGGCCTCAGGAACAAGAAGAAGATACAGAGAGATCTGGTGATTTTGGGTTTGTTTGTGCCTGGAACGGGACTTGGATCCATTAGAGGTCCCTGTTGTAGAGTGAACTTTTTAGTGGATCAATTTGAGAACGGTTTAACTTACAGGACTCTGAACTGTTATAAGTCTGATATTTCAGTTGGACATGTATGGTGAATGGAAAGTCTGTGGGTAAAACTTTCTTGGTATGTAGGGGCATGAAGAGTATAAGTTTGAGAAGGCCACCAAAAGCCAGGTACGACAGGCATTGGGATGTGAATTTGGTTTTGACTTTATTTCTGACGTGGCCAAATAATAAGTTTTTAGATCTGAAATAATTGACTTCAAAGAGGGCTACATTATTATATCTCATTTTCTAGAAGTGTTTCGGAAGTAAAAGTGTTGGAGGTAAGTAGCAATATTTATGGTCCAGATGGAGTATATTTTGAGGTTTGAAAACAGACTAAAACAATGTCTGAGTCAATATTTTTTCCAACTTTTCCTGACTGAGGGAAATTATGTGAAGTAGATTGTTTAAGAACATATGAAAGTGCAGTAATGAAGAACAGAAAGCACAGTGAAGAACAACTGTTACTATCTTATGCAAAATCTCAGGGTGCCGTTACTAATACTACCATTGCAAGGTAGGTTAAATGGATAATGTAACAAGCAGGAGTTGGAATCATGTTTAAAGCACATTCTTTATAAGGTGCTACGGCAAGTAAAGCAGTGCTTGCAGGAGGCTGTTGGGAAGAATTTTTAAAGGTAGCTGATTGGTCTAATGCAAATACTTTTACCAAGCATTATTTTAAGCTAGTAGAACATATTGCTAATGTGGTGTTAAAGGGTTTTCAACATGCATAATAGTAGCCTTTAGTCTTGTAATGAAATGGCGATTCTCCAAGTGAAATTAAATGAGAATCTAGATTTCACAGAGGCTAATCTTCACGAAATTTTCCAAGAGAATATGACGCTCGCTTCAGCGTGTGTCAGGAAAGTTATGGGGTGATCCGTCAAGCGGGGACCAAGGAAAATGGGAGTTTCAAAACGCTTTTTACCCACGCATTTTTCGTTAGGGATATTGAACAGTACCGCTAGACTGAACTACCCCAAATTTGGCAGAAAGGTAGATCTTGGTTCAGAAAGTATCCTTTTCTTTATTTGGTGCAAGTCGGTTCAGTGGTTTTAGAGAAATTAAAGACAATCCAAATTTGTATATATAGGGACCCGAAGGCTTCACAAACCCTCCCGATCTCGTGCTGAGATCTGATTGGCTGCCAACACCGCAAGAAGGAAGTGTTGGCAGCCATGTTGGGACTCAGCTTCAGCAGAGTCCCAGAAAAAAAGATGAAAAAAGCAAAGGAGGTGAGGGTAGGGACACCCTTAGCTCTGGTGCTGAGGTCCCAGAGCAAAAAAGCATTAAAAAAAAAATGTTCATTGGACGTTGTGGTGGATCCATGGATCTGCTGATTTTTTTTTTTTAAAACAAGTGGTTGTTGTTTTCTGTGAGGACCACGGGTTGGCCAGGCCCTGATGGCACTGAAATTATCATAGTCCCTGGGACCACCACCTCCACAGAATTTCCATTAATGCTTTATCTTGGATCTTGAGGTTAGAACATAGGTGCAAACAGAAGCAAAGTGAAAGCTCTGTTCATTTTGGGCTTCAGGTTCCATGAGCAGGGTGGCCAGATTTTTATTTTAAAAAAGGGTCTGTTCTAGGTATGGAAATAGCACTACATTTTGGCATGGAAGTATCACAGTGACAACACTTGAGACATAAGACAACACAGGCATAATTCTAAAAATCTATTAAAAAGGCTACATGTAGTACAACTAAAAAGGTGTATCAGAGGTTCTGCATCTCGTTTCATTTAAAAAACGTAAGACATGCTCATACTCAATCCGAGTTTCTTTGTATTCTGGGACTCGTTCTGTTTTTATAATTCGAAAACAAGACTGCAAGTACCATAAAGTAACTGACAAAAACAGACCTGTATAAGCTTCAGTAAGGGGGAGCTGGAGGCAGTGAAAAGATGAACAGTTCACCCAAGATCCCTGTGGCCTGACTGAGATGCCTCTGCTCCCGTCACCCTATCCATGAGTATCTCAGGCTGTGCCGGAGACAGACATCTGGCTCGAGCCTGGGTCGAATTTTCAGTGAAATGCCACGTCTTCAGTCGCTCGACCATCTCTACTTCGACCAGAAGGAAAACACAGACTATGACATATTTGTTCTAGATCCAGTGAAGCTAAGCTTGGCTGCTGGCAAAGTTATTCTCTGACTGTCAGAAATGAACAGCAAAATTACAAAACTCATCCATTAAAACAAGTGTCCTCCTGATCTAAGGGTAGATGTCTTACAAATTTAGGCACGCAACACACATTTGGCTAAAAGGGATTCAGCTCCTATCCTGACCCTACCCACCATGCATCAAAAACTATGGGTGGTTGCATAGGAACGCTCATGCACCATCCATGAAACACCCTGTTAGTGCAAAGTATTGAAATTCAGCACAGACAGCTGTTTGCTATACTTTCAGGCAACTGACCAGCGCAAAACAAATTTTGAGGTTGAAATTAATTTCTAAATAAACACTTTGTGTCCCTTTTGTGACACACACTCAATGCAAAATGTTAGTAAATCTGCGTCTTAGTGTTTAACATAAAAGAAGTACTTAAAAAATACATATGGTAATACACAATCATACTGTACCTAGTAGAAACCTTTTTTTAAATGTTTCCATTAGGAGACACTTTAGAAATCATCTGAGAACACCATACCTTACCTCTCAAATGGAATACATGTTTGTCACCATGAAGTCTCAAATGACTCCATCAGCTAGACCATAAATACTTGCTCCCAAGTAGCCTTAAGATTTGCTGAGTAACCAGTTACATAAATATTCGGGATGTGGGCAACCTGGCAAGAAAGCTCATCATTTGGTGCCTACCTCTACCTTGGCCTCGCAAAACAAGAGACGAGAATGGGAACTGTAACTGTAAAATTTTGGGAACATAGGGCCAGATGTAGCAACATTCTGAATTGCGACCCGCAAATTGCGAGTCAGAGCGACCCGCAAATTGCAAGTCAGAGTGACTCGCAATTTGCGAGTCTCAATTCAGAATGTTGGATGGTGTCCCTGACACCATCTGCGATTCGCAAGGGGGGCGCAAATGGCCACCTCATTAATAATCATGAGGTGGGTCGCAATTTGCGACCCCCTTGCGAATGGCGGCCTTCACAGGGATGGTGGCCTGCTGCGGACAGCAGACCACCATGTCTGTGACTGCTTTTCGATAAAGCAGTTATTTTTTTTGTGATGCAGCCCGTTTTCCTTAAAGTAAAACGAGATGCATTACAAAAGCGAAAAATTCAACGTTTTCGTTTCATTTTTTCAGAGCAGGCAGTGGTCCATAGGACCACTGCCTGCTCTGAAAAAATGTTTGCAGTGCCATGCTCAACAGGGAAGGTTGTGAATGGGTTACCACCACCCATTGCAAAAGGGTACAAACTGCGATTGGTTTGCGACTGCGTTCGCGGTCACAAAGCAATCCTGCATTGCACTGCGACTCGCAATTAGGAAGGGAACACCCCTTCCTAATTGCGACTCGCAAACCCGTTTTGCGATTCGGTAACCAGGTTACCGAATCGCAAAACGGGGTTTTGCGCATTGCGATTTGCTTTTTGCATGTCGCAAACAGCGAAATTCGCTGTTTGCGACGTGCAAAAAGCTTCGCACATGTGGTCCATAGTTCCCAATAGATCCCATACACTTTAACCACTGAGGTCC
Organism: Pleurodeles waltl; assembly: GCF_031143425.1. NCBI lineage: Eukaryota > Metazoa > Chordata > Amphibia > Caudata > Salamandridae > Pleurodeles > Pleurodeles waltl. Next base: position 335,812,151 of record NC_090443.1, read on the forward strand.
TGCAAAGCCATTTACAAATAGGGGAGACCCTGATTGTTTTTGCATTGCTTCTTGTGGCTTCTTGTGTACCTTTCACTGTCTTTCTGCCTAATTAACCTACTTTTAAGGTGTCCATAAAGTACCTGGGCCCCGATTGTGAGCTGTGGGTTCAGGAATTCACATGCAATTCTGTTCTGCTCAATTATAAGAGGTCCAATGTTCCTGGATCTGGTTTAACTGGGTGGGGGAACAATAAACCTGATTTGACCGGATGGAAAATCCAGCAGGTAATACTCTTGTGGGAAAAGGCAGCATTGTAGCCAGGACTCCCTTCATGACGCTGCCCAGATTTCAGACATGACACAGGGGAGCATTGCATGCTCCCACCTGCCAGCCACCATTCTCCGCTCCTTCCTTCATCGTTCTCACCTCTCCCTTTAGCCTCGCCTTCCAACACCTCTAGGACAGTTTTATTGTAGCGTCCTGCACACGTTTACCGTCTACTGATAGCAGGTGTAAATGTGTGCATTAAAGTCCACAGAAAATGAAATAGCATACAGAATACAACCTATTAAAACCAGGTCTAACCAGCAATTCTGCATTCCTCGGGGTTTTACTCATAAGTGAATGGTCTTTGTTAGTTGTTACTACACAGTACTGGTAATTTCTGGTGTGAAGTTTGCACCCTGCCAGTACAGTGCAACTTATAAGTAGCGAAAGGATGGGCTACGTACAGTGCCTGGGGACAGATCAACAGAAATGAAAGGCCCAGTCATCATTCTACTATATCTGCATGTACGCAGCAGTGGACCAAACTTTAACTTTAACAAACGATATAGAATGCAATATTCCATGAGAAAGTAATAGACAGAGACAGTGATAATGTCTTGTGTTGTCATTTGTACAACATTTTCCTAACTCTTGAGAGGCACAAAGAAAAGAAATTGCAGAAACGCTGTTTTGTGTTTTTTTTTTCCTTAATACTTTCAAGCTATCCATAACATTGGGCGCTATTTAAACAAACTGAAAAAAACAATATAATCTGATAGAGACTTGAAGACACAGATTTCTTGCCTTAGAATTATCTCCAGGTATTAGACTGCATCTGGAAAAATTTCGAGCAGTACCTTTGCGTACCGTGGGTGGAATTAATCAGCCCACCCCATGTTGGCATTTTTGTCCATATCGGAAGTGACATGCATGGTGCCTATACAGGTGCCACTCTAGCACACTGACATCATGTTTTTTCTTTTCCCACCAGTAAGTGCAGATCCAGAGAGAGCTACCTCCAGTCATTTTTGGACTACCTTTTTATGTTTTGTTGTTGCATTTTTTGAGACTTTGTCTCTTGGTGTGCTAGGGAGGTCCCCTAAGAAACCACCTGGTGTCAGACCTTATGGTGCCTGTCACAGGCAAATGTCTGTGATGGACCCACACCTGTTTTGCCCATGGTGCTGAGAGTGGTAGCATGACTCCAAAATCTACTTGGACTACCTCGATGTGCAACTGAAGTCATTATAGGAGTGCTTCTTGAAGCTCCTTACTGTCCAGCATCAGATGACCCCGCGCTAATTAAGATCCCAGGATTGCTTGGAGAGCAGCTCTCGACATTTGTCATCTCAGTCGAAGTCATCAGGTAAGTCCCACAAAAAGAAAAAGTATATGAATTCAAAGCACTCTTCAACTTCACTGCACCATTCGAGGTCTTCAGCTGAGGAACAGCAATGATGACACAAATTTAGGCCTCACTCCCACTTGTCAACCACAGAGCCTGTGCCTGGGTCCGCTCCATGCTTCCCAGCGTTCCTGGAGCCAGAGCGACCCCCACTCAACTCAGAGTTCAATGAGGCTACTCACCTCATGTATATGTGTACCAACCCTTCTGGAAAGCATTTGGTCTCCATCGGTTCACAAGGAGTCCTTATTGGATTCCCGTCAGTGGATTCACCATCAACGCCATTCAAGCCCCTTAGATATGGTGTCGGATCTTGAGCAGATCAGGCCGCAAGACCGCGCTCCTTCATGAAGCTCGCTCTAGTGCCATTGTTTCTGGCGACGCCAACGACCCTTGTTGGAGCTGACCCCATCCTCATAGCTGACTCCAATACAAAGATGACTTCGGCGCCAGCTCGATCCATGCCCTCTGAGTCTGAGCTAGTGCCTTTTTCCTGTGAGAGGCCTGGAGATGGTATTGATTGGGAGAGGTCTAAGTACCCTTATGACATCTTAACTGCCTAGATGAGCTCGAGGACAACTGGTATGAGGAACTGACAGGAGGTGATGATTATGGTATCTTAACTGCCTAGCTGAGCTTTGGGACAACTGGTATGAGGAACTGGTAGGAGCTGGTGGTTTGGACACCTCACCAGACACTTGCTTGGTCTCACCTCCAACCGTAGCTATGGAGGAAGGGGCCTCTTTTGCAATGGTGGTGTGCAGGGAGGCTGGGGTCCTGGACCTTGACAGAGGTGCTTTAGCTGGGTGTTACCCCCTCTGAACCTCTCTTCTCATTTAATGAATTCCTTATGGACATCCTTCTTTGGGCCCGGTTCAAGCTTTGCACAGGGGCTCCTGTGCACAGGTCAATTGCCTACCTTCATCGTCCGCTCCTGCGGATCCCAGCTTCCTCACCCAGCACCCTATGCCGCAGAGCTTGGTGGTCCAAGCCTCCATCTCAAAAGTCACCCTGGTACGTTCCCTACCACTCCACCGGATAGGGAATCCAAAAGACGGAACACCTTTGGCAAGAGGATTTTCTCTTCTGTTAGCCTAGCAGTGTGCTTAGTGAACACTAGATGTCTTTTAGGATGATACATCCATGCAGTTTGGAATTCGGTTGCACAAGTACTGCCCATGATCTCAGAAGATGCCTGAGCCATTCTATCACAGGCAATTACAGAGGGCAGAGATGCAGCAAAATTCACTATTCGCTGTTGACTGGACACAACCGACTTTCTATGCAGAGTGATTGCATTTTTGGTGCCACTACAACACCATGCCTGTTTGAAAATCACTGGCTTTTTGAGGGATGTCAAAGCTTCCATTAAGGACAAGCCCTTGGATGTCTCCTGCCTCTTTGGTGAAAAGGCAGACTCAGCGTTGGTGGACAGCTGTGTGGCTGCCAGATCCTTGGGCCTCTCCACCAACTCCATTCTGCCTTTTGCTCATGGTAAGGACTTCCATCATGTCCTTTCACATCCAGCCATCAAGGCCAACAGGCTTCTCAGCCTTTTCGTGGCTGCTGACCTTCTCAATTTCTTTCTGAAGAGGTTCAAGATGCTCATGTTAGCTCAGGTCGTGTCAGCCCTCAATCCGGGACAGTAGATGGTAGTGCTGGCCTTGCAGGATGCCTACTTCTATATCATCTTCCTGCCTGCTTACAGGCATTACCTGTGGTTCACGGTGAGCAACGAGCACTTTCAGTTCATTGTGCTCCAATATGGCTTTACAAGTCGCCCTTGGGAGATAGCAGTGGTTACTGATCATCTGCAGAGGTTGAGGGTTCCAGTCTACCCACACCTCAACGACTGCCTGTTGAAGATAGGCTTTCCCGAGGCAATCATCTCCCACCTCCAGTCGATGGCCGACCTCCTGCACTCACTGTGGTGCACTATCAGCATGCTGAAGTCACAGATCACTCTCTCTTAGGCACTCCTTTTCACCTGAGCTGTTCTGGACACAGTGCAGTTTCCAGCCTATCCTCCCAAATGGTGCGTTCTGGATATTTAGGCTATGATTTCGATGTTTCAGCCTCTATCCTGGACTCCGATGAGACTGACTCCGAGGCTGTTGGTCCCATGGCCTTCTGCATCATGCTAGTACCACATGCACGTTGGCATATGCAGACTCTGCAGTGTGACCTGAAAGTCCAGTGGGTGCAGCATCAGGAGAATCCCTCCGGCCTGGTCCAAACCTCAGAGGGAACTGCAAAAGATCTGCAGTAGAGGCTGAAGAACTGTGATTGAGTCAGTGGCAAAATCCTCTCCCTTCCCTATCCAGAAAAGACTGTGGGGACAGATGCATCACTCCCAGGTTGGGACAGCCATCTGAGTGAGACAGAGTTCACGGGACTCTGATCTGTGGCAGAGAACAAGCTCCACATCAATTTGTTGGAGCTAAGGGCAATCTGACTTGCGTTAAAAGCCTTTCTTTGTTCATGGACAACACCACCATTATGTGGTACCGCAAAAAACAAGAAGAGGTGGGGTCAAGGACCCTATGTCAAGAGGCTTTGCATCTCTGGATATGGCTGGAAGGTGAGGGCATTACCCTCGTGGTTCAACACCTGCTGGCTCTCACACCAGAGCTGACAAACTCAGCCGTCAATGTCTAGCGTATCATAAATGAAGTCTCCATCCACAGATGGTGCCAATTGGTTAGATCTGTTTGCCACCGCCCAGAACATACAATGTCAGCAATTCTGCTGGCTGGAGTTTCCAAGGTGGCTCTCACTCTGAGAAGCTTTTTTGTCTCAAGTGGGGGTCGGGCGTCCTGTACGCCTTTCCGCTGATACACTCTTGCTCAGAGTTCTAAAAAAAACAGGAACGACTGGGCTCAAGTCAATCTTGTAGCTGCAGCTTGAGCATGAAGAGTTTGGTATCTTGAACTCCTGAGCATGACCATTGGCCCTCTGATCAGGTTGCCACTTTGGAGGACCTTCTGTTGTAGTATCAGGGCAGGGAGTTCCCTTCAAACCCGCACACTTGTCATCTGAATGCCTGGCTGTTGAGCAGCAGCAGTTGAAAGATTTTGACCTTTCGCCTGAAGTCTGCAATGTGTTTCTGGCAACTAGGCGTCCCTCAACCCTACTGTATACACCTGTGTGGGGGCACATTTATGGCAGGGTGTGCCTTCAAAAATGTTGACCCCCCTTTCTGCACCCTTATCCCAAGTTTTGTTGTTCATTCTTTTTCTGCCCTAGCAGTGCTCTGTTTTGGGCACTGTCAGCAATTTTGACTTTTATGCTGCTGTCGGACCAACATTCTTCATTCAAGTCACCTGTTGTGACACGTTTTCTAAAGGAATTTCAACACCTGTTCTTTTCCTTCCACAACCATTCATTATGCCCCATTTGGACCTTAATCTGGTCTTGACATTTCTAATGTGTGCACCCTTTGATGCACTATACAACTGTCCACTCCATTTATTCACCATCAAAGCAATTTTTTCTGGTGGCCATAACATCAGCTAGACGGTTCAGTGTGCCACAAGCACTTTCAGTGTACCTTCCTTATACAACATTCCAACCAGACAAATTAGTCCTGAGAACGTGTGCCTCTTTTCTTCCAAAAGTGGTGACACCTTTTCATGACGTTATTTCTGGTGCAGACAATGCAGATAATGCTGATGCAGAGCTGAACAACATCACCTACCAGCGCACAGAGGTACTGCTGAAAACGTTTCCAGATTCGGTCTGCCACCTGGGGATAATTCTAAGGTAAGGAATTTGCGGCTAGTTAAAGTCTTTACCAGATAGGACATTACCAAAGTAACTTGTTTTTCTATCATCAGATGTTAGCAACAATTCTTATTAATGCCCCAGCTCTCCAAAGGCTCCCCATTTTCCTGATCCCAGGTAATTGTTGCCTTAAGCATAGTGTATGTTGGTGCTGTCGGCCCGGGTTTACTGTGAAGTACATATATCATTTTCCCTTCCACAGAGGATGTTTTGGGGTTGATTGGATCCACTCTCGGTAGTCCTATCTGCCTGAATCCCTCCGTTTGCACCTCACAAATGAAGCTCCATTCATTTAGCCCCATATTTTAAGTGTTTAGAACTAAATATATACACCACGCACTCCATAGATTGCATATAGTGGCTTGTGCAGCAACACCTATTCTCATACCTCTCCCCTACAGCCATGAGTATGTGTAGTCACCACTTTTTTATGACACTTTTAGCCATACCCACACTCCATAAAACTTCAAACATAGGCTAGGCAGCTCTCATACACTTTGATTCATTAATTAGAATTGAATGCTTAAGCAACTACCTCTTATCCTTTTTCTCTTCGAATTCATGCAGAGGTATAGTAGCAGAACTTTTTAAGAGCATAACACTGGCACTGACACATTACATAAAAAGATCCTTGTATTCTACATTACAAACATGCGCTATTCCATTTATGGCACTCCACAGAGTAGCCATCTAACCCTCTGTCAGTGCACTTTAGTGCCCCTTTAAAGGGTATGAACCCCTATATAAATACAACTACAACACAATACAGCATACTCTAACCCTACAGCACAGTGGGGTCATAACAATATCAATGAGGAACTAGACAAATCTCTTACTAATATAACCGATCCATGCCTTCTATTAACATACAGATTTTACTTAAATTCTGATTCACAGTTGTTTAAATTCCAATCCAGGTGTAGATAAATGTTAGCACACAGAACAGAATCCTGATTTATTCATCATAAAATGCTAGGACATAAATGTAAAACTTGTAGTAATTGGTGGTGTAAGCACAGATTCCAAATGATAGGCTTCAGTCAGTGGTGAGTAACTCAGAAGTTCATTATGTTACCCATTAGAAATCCCAAAACATAGTAGCAATAATTACTGTGCGCACCAATTAACCTGAATTCTACATAACCTGTAACCATAGCCTTAGTCACAAGGTGTGTCTTTGTGCTTTTATCATGATGAAATCTATGCAGGTGCATAGCTTTCAATATATTAGTCTAGGTTTAGGGTCACCAGGTTCACCTAGTTTGCCAATTTTTTACTAACGGCAACCTCATAGCATTTAATTTCCACTTGTGAGGCAATGCCTCTTATCTGCAACCCCAAATGTTTTGGACTGATGCTGCTGGTTTTTCAACTTTGAAAGTGCACTGAGTCACTCCAAGCGAGTCTCGGCACCTGTACTTTGACCCTTAAAATAAGTATGTCTGATTGCTTCACTCACAATTGGCATACAATAACTTACTTACAAATCTCCAGTACAGGGTGCCAAGGGTACCCAGGGCCTGTAATTTAACATGTCCCTCCTGGACTGCAGCACTTATTGTACCACCACAAGTGTGACAAAGTAAAGCATGACTCCCAGCCTGCCATTTCTGGTAGAGCAGTTTTTAAACTGCTAACTCGACTTTACCTTTTAAAATAATGACAAAGTCTAGAACTTCCTTTTTAATGTATAAGTAGGTCTCCTGTTTTTAAAGTATTTATTTCTTTAACCTTTTTATCTGTATTTATCCATATTTATTTTATTTTTTGGCCATCTTATTGGTATTTTTCCATATCTAGTTTGTGTTTTGAGAATCAATGTAAAATCTTATATTTCTGCATTTATTTAACTGATAAACATGCACTCATACTTCGATGTCTGTCACGTCTTTGCTAATTAAGAAGCCAAATATAACCAAACACTGCACCCACAGGTAAATATTAGCATTGTATACAAATTATTGTTAACACAGCCTGTATTTCAGGAATTGTAATCCAGTTTTTGTAACTCTCCATGATGTCTATCTGCTCAGCTCCTAGAATTCATGAAAAACAGAATGGAGAGTCACTCACAAGAATCACAATTTTCTATATGTTTTCACTTTAAAAAATAACTACAGACAACAAACATGTTGTTTTATGTCTTTAAAAATTAGTAAAAATGTAAAACTTGGAGCCTTATATATAAGTTGCCCTTAGGGCAGGCTTATCAAGCCATAACTCGGGGTGCTGTATATTAAAAAGTGAAACATGTACTTCTACATGTTCTAACAGTAAAAAAAAACAAATTGTAATTTTTACTGTAGAAAGACTAGTAGTCCTATTGACAAGTACATGGTTACACACTGACTGCTCAGTAGTGCTAACTTCTGAATGGGACTATTAAAGTTGGTACTTCAAGGTATCAAGAGAAACGTTGTGTTAAATCTGATCTGATGCTCAGTTAGAATTTAATGTAAATTTTAAGTAAATGGCAGCTTTAAAAATTTGCCACTCAGTTGCCTAAAGTTTTCCAGTGATTTTTTACGGTTGCTATCCACAAGACAGCCTTTTGCCCAGATGGGGAGAGGTGTGAATGACTCTCAAGACGGAACGCCAGGGGCATTCAGTTGGAAGAAGTATTACATCTCAGGAGTGTGATTCGAAAATGTGTGTTTCAAAGGGGAAGCCACCATTAAAAGGGTAAATGGTGGAGTCACATGAGAGAGGCTGCTCTTTTGTTCTCATAAACAGATTGGCATAGGGAACAGAGAGGGGTAAACAGTTGCCAAACCAAACAGGGCCACAAAATCTGAAGAAGCCTACCTTGGTGAGTTGGTAGCCATCATTGCTCGATCACAGCTAACCACTGAAGTGCAGCTTGGGAGATCGAGCCCCGCCCCTCAAAGCTGCACCCAAGTCATTTAAGGGTAACCACTGGTTTCATTTTAACCAGAGGCCAGTAGACCAGTGGCAACTGGTTTATGGCTGGACTTCAATCAGATGTCTGGGACATTGACCCCTGTGGCCAAGTTGCCCCTCCATGACCGTGGACTAAGGACTAACCTCAGGAAGACCTCCTTCAATGGATCAGTACCATCTGCATCCTCCAGCATCTTCAGAATCCTGTATTCCTTGCATCAGGATCATTCAATTCAAGTCTATCATGAATCACTATTAGAACCTGGAACTGGATTGGAGACAACTTTGACCGCAAGGTAACTACTCAAACTAACCTCTTTGGAACCTGTAACTCGCTTCTTGCCAGAGCTGGCCACCCAAAGTATAAATTGGTGTCACATTTCCTTTATGTTGTGTGCCTTTCTTATTCAGCTGTTTTCTATGCTTCTAAACGGTTTATACTTGTTACTGTGACAACGCCTGACTGCTCAAAGCCAGAGCTACCCAGAGTTGAGCTAAGTCTTTCCAAACGAGCCTGGCTGGACTTAAGACAGATTTGAGAGTTTATAACACAGTGAGGTTTCTCAACCACACAACGTAATAAACCGCTTTCCATACAAGACCTTTCTCCTTGCCTTGTCAATATAATAACCTGTAAACATAGGAGGAGGGAGTGAGTTGTGGATGTGTATTTGGGGGAGGGGGAGTGTGAGGACTCATCTATTCTGTCAATTTTCCTGCAGCCATCAGCTCTGATTTTGCTCTTGCACCATGATTGCGCCATATAAAGATGATGGTTAAATAATCTGGATGATGCATAGGTTTTGCGATACCCAAAGACCACCAGTCTTATCTGAAATGTCAAATGCCCTGCCTACAATAGCCTTGTGGACCATGCTTTGGGTCATTTAGAACCTGGTATACTGTCAGAAGATCTGCCAGGGGTTGCACTTCCAGACAGAGGACTGTTCTCCCTAGTTAGAGATCCCCAACGGTCTGGCCGGGATTTCCGTGCTGTGAGGGCAAATGCGGAGGTGGCACCCACTTCAGAGCAACCCATGACTTCCACGGTCTGGCAGAGGACTGTCTGCCCTATTTAGAGATCCCCACCGGCCTGGCTGTGATGTCGGTGCTATGAGGGCAGCGAAGAAGGTGGCACTGCAGACTTATTAAATGGCCATCATTTTTAAAACTCCCACTCAGCAAACCTCATAGAATTGAGAAAATACTCATGGAGGGAGTTTCTCAATACAAAACAGAGCTGGCCAGACACAAAGGGAGCTGTTTCCCTGCAAATGAGACCCATATAATTTGTTTTCCTGTTTGTATCCACCATGACTCAGGCTGGGGAAATGAGTGATGGTGGCCCCGCCTTCAGTAGGGTGGAGCAACCACCATAGTGACATGGTGGCCCCTTTGCTAGATGGTCTGCTAGTACAGAGGGTTACATCAGAAGAGCCAGCGGAGACTCCATTGTTGTAAACACAGCTTTTCCGCTAACTCTAAATACAGTGGGGGAACAGCATGTTTAGCAGAGTAGAAGCACCACAGAGTATGGTGGTGCTCCTGCTCTGTCAAAGTCTAAGGGGCATATAAAACAGCCCCTAGCGGCATTCTAATGCCACAATAGCATCATTTTTTATGCTAATGTGGTGTTAGAAGGCCAAAAACACTGCATCATATTTACAAAGTGGTGCAATACAGGCATTGTGCCACTTTGTAACCCTTTGCTCTACATTATGCCTGTGCCAGGCATAATGTATGCCAAGGAGGCGTTACCCCATTAGGGCAAGCATTAAAAGTTGACATGCCATTGAATTCAATGGGCCCCTATGTACTCTGCAGAAGTAGCAGCAACATTTTGGCACTACTCCTGCAGAGAACATCAATAGCGTAAAAAGAAAAAGATGCTATTGTCCCCATACCCTGTGCCGCGGTGTGCCGTATTTGTATGGTATGGGGGCGCTAAAGGGTGCAAGAAAAGTGGCACTGCACTAAGTGCACTTTTCTTAAATATGCCCCTAAATGAGGCTCTTAGTTTCACCACTGTCTTTGCTCCTGGTGCCGTGAAGCTGCTATTGTGTTGCAATCAGTGCTAAAGAAAACACCAAAAGTGATCTGATTAACAATGTCATCTTAAGGCTTTGAGGGGGGTCCCAGGCAAAACATATCTTGGTAGCCCCTGTCAGGAATACATTTTGGATTTTATTACCCATTTCCAGCTAACTCAAGCTGAAGGGATGCCAAACAATACTAAATTATGTGTTAACCTGTAACAGGGGCACCCAAAAAAACACTTGAAATATGTCTAACCTGGGACCTCAAAAATCCTTAAAATGACAGGGTAGTGAGACAGAGTCAGAGATAGAGAAATAGAGTAGACAGAGGTCAAAGATGGAAAGTTCACTTTCCCATGGGGTTTCTTGGAAGGTGGGGGTCCTGGGCAATTGCCCACTCTGCCCATGTGAACAGCAAAGTGTTGTTTGTTAGAGAGTAAGACAGGATGGAGGCAGTTTAGGTGTATTCAGTTGAGGTCACAGAAAGAGAAACAGGGCTACAACCCCTCCACCTTTGCAGAAAAAATAGAATGTTTCAATTAGTGAAGCACAAACTTGAATGTACACACAGATCAGACTTTGAAAGGAACCACATACATGCCAACAACCCATGCATTACAAACTGCCTCTTACTGCTATTATGGCCTTTTTATTTCAGGTTGTATTTCTCAGGCCTCCAACGCCACAAGGCTGTTTTCTTCTGGCTGTCTCTAACCTCAGCAGTCTGCCGCGCCCAAACGACTGTTACACCTCCCAAGTTGTTTATAACAGCTTGGCCTCTCTTTTCTATGACAAGATCAAGGCTATTCATGTATGTAGTGCCCAGCTTCCAGGTTTGTCTGTCTCATGTAGCATAATTACAAGCCTTTGCATTTTTCTGCCACTCTTCTCACAGCTTTCCCAATGATTAAGGAAGAGTAGGAAGTTTTCTCATGGTTTACCTCCCTAACGTTGGTCTCCCAAGATGATATATGTCCAGTGAGGACTATAAAATCTTTATCTGCGCATGTTACATGCGCTTTTACCTACATCTGTAACACCCGTTTTCGTTTGGCAGTTTCTAGTGGATGGAAGAATGGGGTTACCAAACCCCTTTTGGAGAAGTCAAACTTGGACCCCAGAGCAGAAGCTAACTGTACACTCATCATGCTTCCACTAGAAGTCACTAAACTTGGTGGCAAGTTCTGGCTCACCAGCTTGCCAAACATCTCGTAGAGCACCAGTTAATAGATGCTGGATGGATGAGTTTACGGCCTAGTTTAAGCACTGAGACTGCCCCTTTTGCTGTAGTGGATGATAGACAAGATTACAATGGTGGTATTTCAACCTGCCTCGTTTCGCAATTGCAGTTGTATCGTCTAGTTACCTCCAATTCAGAACAGATCTGAAAGCAGCACGATTGTTGTTATTACATCATATGTTACTAAGAATCCCTGTTTCTGTTGGAGGACCTCTCTGTAGGGCATAGCCCATCAGCCACACATTCTAGGTGACATGGAGCTTGAAGGAATACGTGTATCCTTTGCTTGTAGGAATAACATTTGTTACAAAGTGATTTTAAGGTAAATACCTTTTTGCCATCTCTGTGGCCCTGATAGCTTTCTGTCTGGATGTAGCTCAGTCATCTCATATGAGAACTTCTCAGTGTGGTGTTCCAGCGACTATTTTATTTTGATTTAGAATTCTGCAGATTCCTGTCAGAGTAATTAACAATCAGTAGCACGTCCAAATGATTGGTACTCACTTCAGGGGCGTAGCTTGGTCATTAAGATTGGGGGGAAGTAAGCATCAGATTTCCCGACAATCACAAAGGTAAATAATGTTAAAATATATTTTACCACAAGCAGGGTGCATAAGAGGTCCTGTATTGGCAGTGGAAGGGGAGAGGAATACATATCAGTAAGAGTACTAAGTGAGAGAAACACAATGGGGCAGATTAATGAAAAGTGGTGCTGTGATTGTCACCCTTGTGTCCCACTCTGTCACCCTGTCCACCCTGAACTGCCATTACTCCCCTTCCTATGCCCCCTTGGACAATGCACCTGTGATACCAAGAGACTGGACTCTAACTGGACATTCCTCCACCATCACCCCAGCCCATTGCACATCCCCCTCTACTTATGAGCACTTAAATAAACACCCTTGGAACAAATACAAATCTGGAGTCTGTCAAATGATTCAAAATGTATTAGTACAACATTATGAAAGCATTGCAAGTCATATGTACAGTTATATTTACATTGGAATGACCTTTAGTGGGCAGCATTAAACATACCAGAAGCCAGAGTGGGCCTCAGAGATCTGAAAATAGAGATGCCAAAGGGTACAGTAAGTGGCCATAGACGTAGGGAAATCAGGCTGCCATGTACAAAGTCCAACAGAAAACTGAAAAGTTGAGTGAAGTTACAGTGTCTTACCTGTGTGTCACTGAAAGTACTGCTGCATAATATTCCTTCTGTTGTCCACATCTTCTTCCTCTGCCTCCTCGTCCTCACTGTCCACAGGCTCCACTGCTGCACAAGACCATCTCCAGGCTCATCCTCCTGCAGAAAAGGCACCTGGCGTCTCAAGGCCAGGTTGTGCAACATGCAACGAAGATCTGGCACACCTTCTTGGGTGAGTAGTACAGGGATCCAACTGTCAGATGGAGGCACCGGAACCTGGGTTTCAGGAGGCCAAAGGTTCTTTCAATTATCCTCAATGTTCGCCCATGTGCCTCATTGTAACGTTCCTCTGCCCTTGTCCTGGCATTTCTCACTGGGGTCAGTAGCCATGAGAGGTTGGGGTAACCAGAGTCACCTGAAAACTTTGAGGGACAACTGTTAGACACACACTAACCCTTATGGACAACACAATACCCAGACACCAACTTATACTAGGTGGGGACCTTGGGCTCACATATTAGCCACACCCGGTGCCTCTGGAGTTGGCCCATCACATATGGGATGCTGCTATTCCTCAAGATAAATGCGTCATGCACAGAGACATGATACTTGGCATTCACATGGGAGATGTACTGGTCCGCCAAACACACCATCTGCGCTTTCATAGAGTGACAGCTTTTTCTATTCCTGAACACTTGTTCTTTTCTCTAGGGGGGGCGGAGGGGGAACAAATGCTACATGTGTACCATCAATGGCACCAATAATGTTGGAGATATGTCCCATGGCATAAAAGTCAGCTTTCACTGTGGCCAAATCCTCCACCTGTGGGAATACAATGTAGCTGTGCCAGTGTTTCATAAGGGCTGACAACACTCTGGTCAACATGTTGGAGAACATTGGCTGAAACATCCCTGATGCCATGGCCACTGTTGTTTGGAAGGAACCACTTGCCACGAAATGGAGCACTGACAGGACCTGCACTAGAGGGGGATACCTGTGGGCTGGCGGATAGCTGACATCAGGTATGGCTCCAATTGGGCACACAGTCCTTGGATTGTGGCCCAATCAAGTCTGTATGTTAGGATAATGTGTCTGTCCTCCATTGTTGCAAGGTCCATCAGGGGTGTGTATACTGGAGGATGTTGCCATCTCATATTCATCCTCAGCGGTTGAAGCCTATGGAGGAAAACGGTGAGCAGAGGGTCATGTTCACACATCTATTGAAATAATGATGCATCTTTTCCTTTTCCAGTATTTGAATTCGAGAGTCAGTTGCTGTGCCAATGTCTGCTGTGATGCAGTTAGGGGCCATGCTATGTGCCCCCCTGAAAAGGCAGATGCCTGATCTTTGAGGAAGGACAAGTGGAAATGAGGTAATTCCGCTGGCATTGTGCTCCGTTGCGGTAGGCGGTCGATGACCGCTGCGCAACTTCGCATTGGTTATCATTGGGCCCTATGGGTTCGGTTAGACCTGACAGCCTTAGGGTGGTCACCCCTAACTTTTTGCCTGCCTCCCTGCACTTTTTGGACACTGTTTTTGCTGGTTTTTAGACTCTGCACACTTTACCTCTGCTAACCAGTGCTAAAGTGCATAGGCTCTCTCCCTTTAAACATGGTAACCTTGGATCACACTAAATTGGACTATTTGATTTACTTATAAGTCCCTAGTAGAGTGCACTATATGTGCCCAGGGCCTGTGCATTAAATGCTACTAGTGGGCCTGCAGCACTGGTTGTGCCACCCACTTTAGTAGCCCCTTTACCTTGTCTCAGGCCTGCCATTGCAAGGCCTGTGTGTGCAGTTTCACTGTCACTTCGACGTGGCATTTAAAAGTACTTGCCAAGCCTAAAACTCCCCTTTTTCTACATATAAGTCACCCCTAATGTGTGCCCTAGGTAACCCCTAGGGCAGGGTGCTGTGTGGGTAAAAGGCAGGACATGTACCTGGGTAGTTTACATGTCCTGGTAGTGTAAAACTCCTAAGTTCGTTTTTACACAACTGTGAGGCCTGCTCCCTTCATAGGCTAACATTGGGGCTGCCCTCATACATTGTTGAAGTGGTAGCTGCTGATCTGAAAGGAGTAGGAAGGTCATATCTAGTATGACTAGAATGGTAATACAAAATCCTGCTGACTGGTGAAGTTGGATTTAATATTACTATTTTAGAAATGCCACTTTTAGAAAGTGAGCATTTCTCTGCACTTAAATCTTTCTGTGCCTTACAATCCACGTCTGGCTGGGTTTAGTTGACAGCTCCTTGTGCATTCACTCAGACACACCCCAAACACAGGGTACTCAGCCTCACTTGCATACATCTGCATTTTGAATGGGTCTTCCTGGGCTGGGAGGGTGGATGGCCTGCTCTCACACAAAGGACAGCCACACCCTCTACTGGGACCCTGGCAGACAGGATTGAAGTGAAAGGAGACCTGGTGCACTTCTAAGCCTCTCTTTGAAGTCTCCCCCACTTCAAAGGCACATTTGGGTATAAAACAGGGCCTCTGCCCTACCACCTCCGACACTTCCTGGAGAAGAAACCTGAACCAGAACCTGCACCCTGACAAGAAGAACTGCCTGGCTGCCTAAAGGACTCACCTGACTGCTTTCTACAAAGGACTGCTGCCTGGCTGTTGCCCTGCTGTCTTGCTGCTCTCTTGCTTTGCTGCAGAAGTGCTCTCCAAGGGCTTAGATGGAGCTTGCCTCCTGTTCCCTGAAGTCTCAGGACCAAAAAGGCTTCTCTCTTGCAACTGGACTCCTTGTGCGGCGTAAAATTCGACGCACAGCTTGCTCCGCGGTGAAAAATTCACTGCACGCCGAACCGGAAAGACGCCGCTCGACTTCACGAAGGAAAGATCGACGTGGCGCCTGCGGTGCAACCGTAACTTCGACGCACGGCCCGCCTGGACAACGCCGCCCAACTTCCAGAGGGAGAATCGACGCAGCGCCTGCCGTGAGGAAGAAAAGTCCACGCACCGCCCACCGGAACGACGCGCAGCCGGCCAACAAGCCCAGGATTCCACGCACAAACCCCGGGGCGTCTGAAAACCCTGCAACCCGAAGAGGAGACCCGTCCGCGCGCCGGAAATCGACGCAACGTCTTCCCCGCGTGGAAAATAACAACGCAAGTCCGTGTGTGAAGGGACGCATCTCCTCCTCTGCGGCCCTTTGCAGAGATTTTTCACTCCAACCAGGTACTTTGTGCTTGAAAGAGACTTTGTTTGTTTTTAAAGGACTTAAGACACTTTGGGGGTGATTCTAACCCTGACGGGCGGCGGAGGCCGCCCGCCAGAGTTCCCCCCTCCAGAACACCGCTCCGCGGTCATAAGACCGCTGCGGTGATTCTGGCTTTTGCACTGGGCTGGCGGGCGGCCGCCAAAAGGCCGCCCGCCAGCCCAGTGCAAAAGAGCCTTCCCACGAGGACGCCGGCTCAGAATTGAGCCAGCGGAGTGGGAAGGTGCGACGGGTGCAGTGGCAAAGCAGACACTGAAATACAAGGTGGGGCCCTCTTACAGGGGCCCCTGCAGTGCCCATGCCATTGGCATGGGCACTGCAGGGGCCCCCAGGGGCCCCACGACAACCCATACCGCCATACTGTTCCTGGCGGGAGAACCGCCAGGAACAGGATGGCGGTATGGGCTGTCAGAATCCCCATGGCGGCGCAGATGGAGGATTCTAAAGGGCAGCGGAAAACCGGCGGGAGACCGCAGGTTTTCCGCAATGCCCTGCGGGGCACCGCCAGCCTGTTGGCAGTGCTCCCGCCAACCCTGGCCCCGGCGGTCCATGACCGCCGGGGTCAGAATGACCCCCTTTATATTACTTTTCAGTGATATCTTTACATATTCATATTGCATCTTTTATCGTTTTGACCTGCAAATATCCAGATAAATATTATATATTTTTCTAAACACTGTGTGGTGTATTTTTGTGGTGCTATATTGTGTTATTGTATGATTCATTGCACAAATACTTTACACATTGCCTTCTAAGTTAAGCCTGACTGCTCAGTGCCAAGCTACCAGAGGGTGGGCACAGGATAATTTGGATTGTGTGTGACTTACCCTGACTAGAGTGAGGGTCCTTGCTTGGGCAGGTGGTAACCTGACTGCCAACCAAAGACCCCGTTTCTAACAGGTTCCAGGAGCCAATGGCGATGTACGCCGGCGGTGACGGTACACACCCCCGCGGACCGTCACCGCCATTTTCTATCTATTCACTCACTTGCTACCTGACCTTCAACAGGAGAGGACCTACACTGCAAGTGCTGCTGTGACCTGTGTCTGGAAGCGACAATGGCTCATGTGTCTGGGGCAAGGGCCCCTGCCTTCACTGCGGAGGAGTTGGAGAAACTGGTGGATGGGGTCCTACCCCAGTACACGTTACTCTACGGTCCTCTAGACAAACAGGTGAGTACACTGTGAGCATGATGCGTGGGCCATGAATATATGGATTGCTGTGTGTGTAAGCCACATGTTGGGGGGTGAGGCATCCTGGCCAGAGTGCTGCATGTATGGTGGTCAATGTATGTGCCTCAGGGGATGGGAGGGATCTGGTGGGCCATGAGTGTGACGGTCCGGACGGTTAACTAATTCCCTTTTTTGCTCTCTTTTCCATGCAGGTCAACGCTCATCAGAAAAAGGGTATTTGGCGTGTCATCACCAAGGAGGTGCGGACCCGGGGGGTCTTTGACAGGCGGAGGTAGGTCCCTTGTTTGTCAGGCTTTGAAGCACTCCAACCTCAATAGTGTTAGTAGGCATCTACTACTGGTCAGGTCCCTATTTGTTTCAGGTGTGCAGCTGATGGCATTAGGCACTGTACCCCATGGGCTGGTGACTAGCATTCTAACTGGTAGTGCATGGCCTAGTGCATAGGGCTGTTCCCTGTGAGTTGTGTATGCCAACGGTAGTGTTGTTGCTGGCATTGACCCAGTGTATCCTCTGTCTCCCCCCCCCTTTGTGTTTTGTCACCCTGCCCTTGTGTGCATTAGCATCATTTGGCGGAGGCGCAGAGACACCGGCGACTGAGGGAGCTGCATCCCACATGGGCCTGGAGGCCGAATCCACCAACGGTGAGGGCACCAGTGGGACAGAGGGCAAGGGGAGCACCACGACGGGGACAGGAAGGGACACTACAGACAGCAACTCTTCCTTCGATGGAAGCTTCCTGGCGATGGCAGACACCTCTGTGCCCATCCCAACAACAGGTACAGCTGCCACCCCCCCTACCAGCACCGCCCTCTCAGAAGCCCCTCAGCGTGTTTCCCGTGCCCACTCATCCAGGAGGGTGCGCATCTCCTTCTCCCAGGCACCTCAGACCCTGCCCCATTCAGCCCTGCTGCCCTCAGTGAGGAGGCTATTGACCTCCTGAGATCCCTCACTGTTGGGCAGTCAACCATTCTGAATGCCATCCAGGGTGTCGACAGGCATTTGCAACAAACAAATGCATACCTGGAGGGCATTCACTCTGGTGTGGTGGCCCAACAGAGTGCATTTCAGGCTCTGGCCTCTGCACTGATGGCAGCCATTGACCCTGTCTCGAGCCTCCCCCCTCCAACGTCCTCGACCCAGACCCAATCTCCTCAACCGCAGCCTATCCCAAGCACACCTTCAGAACAGCATTCACCCAAATCAACACACAGAAGTGGCTCAGGCAAACACAAGCACCACACTTCATCTCACAAGCACTCACACAAGCACTATACCCAAGCAGACACACCAACATCCACTGCCTCCACTGTGTCCCCCTCCTCCTCCTCATCCACCTCCCACCCAGTAGCGTATCCACTCACACCTGCATGCACTACATCCTCATCCACTACCTCCATCACCAGCACGCCCATCACTACACACCCCTCACTGGCAGTCACCAGCCCCACATCCATGCACACGTCCCCTGTGTCCTCTCCCGCTGTGTCTGTGACCCCTCCTTCCAAAGTACACAAACGCAAGCACCCACCCACCCAATAGCCATCCACCTCACAACAGCATCCAGCCCATGCACCTGCACTAAAACTCAGCAGACAGACACCTCCTACAACCACTCCCTCTTACTCCTCTCCCAAACCTTCTCCCTCTTCCCGCCCCAGTGTCCCTAAGAAGCTTTCATGCCAAACATTGACCTGTTCTACACCCCTCCCCCCCAGTCCTTCCCCTCGGGCCAGGGTGGCCAAAACCCAGCCCAGCACCTCAGCCACCAAGTCCTGGTCCGCTGTGGTTCCTGCAGCTGTCAGAGGCTCAAAGGGGGCACCCGTCAGCCCAGCCAGTGTGCCACCAAACCCTGCCAAGGCCAAAACTATTCCGCCACCTGGCAAGGTGAAGAAGGGGACAGCATCTAGCAAGGGGAAGGAGCCACAACCACCCAGCTAGGCCACCTCAAAGACTCCAGCTGCCAGACCCAAGGTGACACCATCATCTGCCAAGGTGAGGAAGGGGCACAAAACACCAGGCAAGGCACTTCAGCCATCCCAGGCTGCAGGTGAAGGTCTGGCGGCTACAAACACAACCGTCAGCACCGCCACCTGCACCGTGAGCAGCACTGCCGTTAGCACCGCCAGCAGCCCCGCCGCTAGCACCGCCGCAAGCACCGCCGCAAGCACTGCCGCAAGCACTTCCACTTGCATCGCCACCTGCACTGCCGCTAGCACCTCTACTGTCAGCAGTAGCAGCCCCAGTGGGCAGCCGTCCGAGGCTGCAGGAGAAGGGCTGGAGCCTCCCACCACCACTGGCAGCACCGGCACCTGCACTGCGGGCAGCACCGGCACCTGCACCGCCGCTAGCGCCGCTGCAGGCACTGCCGCAAAGACCGCCACCTGCATCGCTGACAGTAGCACTACTACCAGCAGCAGCAGCCCCAGTGGGAAACAGTCCGAGGCTGCAGGAGAGGGGCTGGAGCCTCCCTCCACCACTGGCAGCACCCCCACCAGCACCGGCACTACCACCAGTTTGCAGCCTTAGCCACCGCCGGATGGACTCTAGCCCTGCCTCCATAGACTATCATGCATCCTGGTCCATGCAAATCTCGTGCCTCAGACACCCAGATGAGGGACTGTGAACTGCCACACCCCAAGTGCTGCATCACTGGGCACAAAGCCCCCTCCAGAACAAATGGAGATATGCATCCACTCACCCTCTCCTTGGCAGGATGAAGCACACTGGGCACAAAGCCCTCTCCAGAACCAGTTGAGATATGCATCCACTCACCCTCTCCTTGGCAGGATGAAGTACACTGGGCACAAAGACCCCTCCAGAACCAGTGGAAGAAGGCATCCAGTAGAGAGACTGTGGCTTTGCACTCCCCAGGACCAAGCAGTGGGCAACCCACCCACTTGAGGGACCTGAGAGACACTGGCTTTGCACTCCCCAGGACCAAGCAGTGGACAAACCACCCACTTGAGAGACTGTAGCTTTGCACTCCCCAGGACCAAGCAGTGGGCAAACCACCCACTTCAGAGACTTGAGAGACTGTGGCTTTGCACTCCCCAGGACCAAGCAGTGGGCAAACCACCCACTTGAGAGACTTGAAAGACAGTGGCTTTGACCTCCCCAGGACCAAGCAGTGGGCAAACCACCCACTTGATAGACCTGAGAGACTGTGGCCTTGCACTCCCCAGGACATCGCTGTGGGCATGGAGCCCCCTCGAGGAGCAGTGGCAGTGTCCCATCTTCTGGCTGAGGTGCCCCATCCCCCTTCCCCCTGAGGTGCCTGTGTGTTTTTGACCTGAGTCCCCTGCAGTGTTCTCTTATATTTAGGCAGGAGTCAAGTGTGGGCTTGGCCTATGAGTTTTGGCCAAGTGGCCCACGGACATTTTGAGTGGACAATGTACCGCCTTATGTACATATTGTATATTTTTGTAAATACTGTTTTTCAAGTTATTACGTGTATCGGAATATTTCTAATATATCACTAATTTGAATAAATTCCTTTTGTCCTTGCGTTCTTCCAGAGGGTTACGGGGTGTAAATGTAATGTTGATTCATGTGTTTGTGTGTATGGTGTTGTGGGTGATGGTGGGGGTGTTGCGCATTATGCGTGTGTGTGTTTCACTCTCTTTTTCCTCTCCCCCTCCCCTGTGTGCTAGGTGCAGTACTCACTGTGGTCGTTGCTGCCGCCATTCGTACTCCTGGTAGATGAGAAGATACACCAGTATGGGCAGGACGTGCAGCTCGGGCTCCATGGCGTCCTGGTTCTTTGTTGAGTGTCGAGAGGTGAGTGGTTTCCCTTCTGTGTACTGTTTCCGCCGTGCTTTTGATGGCGTTGGTACCGCCCCGGAAAAGCTGGCTGATGGGCAGGTTGTAATATGTTGAGCGGTACATTGACTTCCGCCTGTCTGTTGGCGGTTACCGCTGCAGTGTTTGTTGCTACCGCCATGGCGGTCGGAATGTTAAAGTGGCTGTCTGTGTTGGCAGTTTCCGCTGTGGTGTGATTCAATTTTTTTTATCGCCAGCCTGTATTACCGCCGCTTCAACACCAACCGCCAGGGTTGTAATGAGGGCCTGTATTTTAGTTGAAAAGTCAATCATTCCCCTTTTTTAAAGATCTTTGTCAGTAGACTATGAACGTTGTCGAATCTATCAAAACATTTCTTGCAGTTCTATCAGGTTTGACCAATTTGTTTAAAATGCACAAGTTATCAATCTATTTGTTTGCATCTGATTTAAGGATAGCTCTTCCCCAAACCTTGAATTTTTAACCAGCCTCCATTGGTTAACTTCCCTAAACTCCCCGAAGTTCGGGTCTAATTGTGCCCCTTTCTATAATACACTGATTCATATGTTGGAGGGGATCTGGGGAGGTCTTGTGAACTTTCACATGTCTGCATAGCTTGTATAGCTGGCATGTGGGAGTGCTGTGGGAGGACGGGGGAATACAGGAAAAAAGGGTAGTGCCTAGTTTTAGGTCAAAATATACCAGACAGCAGAGCTTTCCGGTTGAATAATCACTTCTTGGGGACATTCTAGAAGCTGTCCTAAAAATGCTTTGTGAGTCACATTTGCTTGCTTTCCTGTTTCTGACATGGTTTTCCCCCTCCATGAAGCATATTCCTGTTTACTGTATTCTTCCATTCTTTCTGTAAACAGGTCTTTATTTTCTGTCCCTATCTTGTCACATTTCCTATGCATTTAAATACAGAGATCAAATGTCAGGCTCCGACTTTAAAATTAGAGGATTTATCTGACAATCTGGGAGAGTGAAAGCAAACTTGTTTTTGAGCACACAACAAAATGTAAATGTCTGTAAATGAACTGTGCAAATATTTCACAATGTATCAGAATTAGGAAAGCACAAATGAAGCACATTTTTGTAATTTTGAAGTGTGCTGTAAATAAATATTTCAATAAGTCAAAACAAATCAATACAGAAGGTCATGCCATTTCCACATATTGTTTGTGTACTGCATAGTTTTATCAGTAAAATGTGTGTCTGTGCAAATGTGTACTGTTCAAAGGGAAACATTTGCAGAAGACATTGTGATGCGAAAGGGTTAACTAGCTTAGTAAGTGTTGATGCGTGGGAATACATGCAGAAAACCTGTGTGCCGCGCTGAACTTGCAAAGCTTGTTTTCAACGTTTCTTAGACACCACTATCTTATTCACCGTACCGGGCAGCCATGTGAATCGTGGGAGAGACATACCATTGAGGGTGTACTAACCCTGAAAGGCCTTAGGAGGATGACTGATGGGTCCCAACAAGAGCAGGTCGTAAACACTGATAACAACACAAGAACCTGAGAGAAGCTAATAGAATGTTTCATAAGCCAACTTTTAATGTATAAAATGCACGGGTGCCAGAGCTTTGTGGAAGCTTACAGATGGAGCTGTGAAGAACTTCCTTCGCCTACTGCTGCACCCCTGTCACACCATTTCCTAGGGAGGGAGAGAAATGGTCGGAGCGGGCTTGCCAGCGTTAATTTCCAGGAGTGAAGGGTCAGATTCTTATGTTCTATCTCACTTTATAGAATTATTACAGCGCTTTTAATTTACTGCATTGTGAATGATTCAAGACTGTTTCTTTCTTATACTATTGTTGTGCCAGCACTGTGCCATAAATATACATGTTACTGTTGCTCTACAATTACATGCTGCTCTTTAACCTTCAAAGTCATATTAAAGTCCTGTTGCTATTGCTCTATTTGATGTACTAGAGTATCATTATTGCATCTTTGATTAACTGCATTGCGGGTGATTCCAGACTAGGCTTGCACCGCACACTTGTATATCATTTTGTGATCATGTTTACCATTGGGTTCAGTATCCAGGGTGAAAAGCTGGATTCGCCTGTGGTAGTCTAATTGACAGAATTACTTTGCTTCTTTAATTCATTGCATCATGAGTGATTTCAGTCAGTTTATGACCTCCCTATAACCATTCTGCTAATGTATAACCATTGTTGCTGATATGTGTGTTTGTGCTTATATAATAGCAAAGCTAAAGTATGCCCACAATCAGTGTGATGCTCCTTATTGAGAGTCCTTATTAATTTGTATCTGATTGGCAGCGCTTGGGTTGGTTTCCAGGAGCCAGTCCAATACAAAATGTAATTGTCATTTCAATGGAAAATATGTTGTCTGCAATAGCAGTACACTACCACACCATGCATATTCCATGCCACTCCACCCTACAACACTCTACTCAATTCTATGCCACTCTACACCCCTCCACTCTAGACACTCTATGGCACTCCACTCTCTGCCACACTATGCCACTCCACTACATGCCACTCCATGCCACTATACTCTGGTTCACTCCACTCTATGCCACTAAACTCAATGACACTCCACTCTATTACACACTTCTCTACTCTACGACACCCCACTTTCCAGCACTCCACTCTATTCCGCTCTACACCACTTCATTCTATGACACTCTACTCCACTGTATGCAACTCTGCTCTACGCCACTCTGGGCCAACCTGCTCCAAACTACAACACTCTACTCTTACTGTACTCTACTCTCCTCCACTCTGCATTCCTCTACACCATTCTGCACTGCTCTACTCTACACCAATCTGTAATGCTCCACTCGATGACACTCCACTCTATGGCACACTACTCTACTCCAATCTAGTCCACAGCACTCCAATCTAGACCACACCACTCCACTCCACCACACTAGGCTCTATTCACGATACTCCTCTCTACGACCCTCCACTTCATTCTATGCAACTCCACAACCTTCCACTCCACCCACTTCACAGCACTCTACAGTACTCCATTCTAAAACACTACTCCACTCCATGCTACTTTCTTCTACTGAAACAGATTGACAAAGCCATAGTTCTTGCACAGGAAACAGCCTATTGGCGTTGCCAATGCTTGTTGCACTAAGGCAAGGATCTGAACTATCTTCAAATGGCCACTCCAGTTTTGGCCAGCACCCTTCAGACATTTGAGTCTTAATCTACTAAATGGTCTGCAGTGGAAGCCTGTGTTTCCCAAAATCACAGAAACAAGTCTCATTGCAGAAAAGGCACATTGCAAGCCAGAAATGTCTTTCCTACATCTAATGTGCACTTTCCATCACATTTCCATTTAGAAGGGGCGCATGAAAGAGATGCCCGCATCCTTATTAATTGCAATCATATGTGTTAATGGTTTGAAAAAAAAGTAGGCATTCTAAGAATGCAGTGGTGGTGTCTAATGCCCCATGCAGGCCTTCATCCAAGCATTTGCAACAAGTTGTAAGAAGTTGTCAGGAGATTTTCAACAAATTAACATCACAGAGGCGAGACTTTTGCAAATGTTTGCACCTGTCTCGTTTAAGCACAGGGGCCTTCTACATCTCTTCACATCCCAAAAGCTACACTGTGACCAACCTCTTTTGTACCTCAGACCAGGACCGGTTTAAGAGCGGTGCGAGACCTGGATTGGGGGGCGCTGACCTCAGGGGGGTGCTGTGTTTAGCAATGACTTAAGAAACTTGCACCTACTAAAAAGTTAATTGTGCGTCCATCCTTCGGGAAACAATTAAAATGTCAAGATACCCCTTGTGGTTAATGTTCCTGCTAGGGAGAGAGAAGGGAGTTTTGTCTAGCGGCAGCTTTGACTCGCCATAAAGCAGCGTAGAGGGTTACTATGCCTGCTGAATAGAACAGAACTATATTTTATGTGGGTACCTGGGTGGATTAGTAAAGACAGCCTTTACAAGCACTTTAAAACAAATGAATGTATGTGAGGGGCGGTATGGCTAGATGAGTGGCACATTTGTCGAGTGGTAGTGAGAGAATCTAAGGAGGAGGTTATGGAGTGGGGGGTTCTAAAAAAGACTGTTGCACAGGGCGCCACCAGCGCTAAAGCCGGCCCTGCCACAGGCCATGCATTCCACCCACATCACTATCTGTAAATTACAACACTGTATTCCACTTACCCTTCTCCCACGGCTACGCACTTGCTGACCCACAACATCCCAGATGGAAGGGGGATGGGCATTTGAAAATGGAAACAGGCGCAACAGTTCCGCCCAGAAATTTAACTACAACTTTCCTAAACTGTGAGAAGTTGACAGTGAAGGTTCGATATTGTCAGGGACCCTAAGCCTGCTCGGGGGTGAGGGAATGAAGTGCTAGAGAGCCCCGTAGTCTGTGACACAGCAACTGAGGGTCTACCTGTGTGTGCAGTGCGGAAAGCAAGAGACTACTAGTTGGGAACACAGGCACTGCAGAAGTCATTTAGGGGCATATTTAAGATGCCCCTAGTTGCCATCTTGCACCACATTTGCGTCTTTTTTTGTTTTTACATAAATGTGGCATTAAGGTGCCATTTGCCATGCACTGTGTTTGCAAAGTGGCCCAATGCAAGCATTGCGCCGCTTTGTAAATCCTTGTGCCACATTATGCCTGCACCAGGCATAATGTATGCAAAGGAGGTGTTCCCACATAGGGAGACCCATGAAAAATTGTGCAGTGAAATTTACTAGATTTCACTGCACCATTTGGCATTAAGATGATGCTTCCATTGAAAACAATGGGCCTCCCTGTGCTTTGCTGCATTAGGGCCATAATTTATGGCGCTAATGCAGCAAAGCACCATATTAGCCCCTTAAATTATGACGATTGTGTGGACACGACCGATATGGTGCTTCATATTGTAAATATGACGCACACATGGTGTTAGCAGGATGCAATGGGGCGCTAGAAAAGAGGCGCATCGTGAATGATGTGGCCACTTTTCCATAACTATGCCCAAAATCTGTAACAGAGGGAGAGAGGTGCAGCTATCACAGACAGAGGTGGAGTGCATCTAAGTTTGTTAGAGGCAGTCAAACAATCAGACACGGACCCATATTTAAGAAAAAGTGGCGCATCACTTTGCCTGCCCCCACCCCTACAGCACCTAACAACACTATGGTTGCCCCGTATTTATGATACGGCTCACCATGATGGTCATTAGCACAATAGCGTCAACATTTTGACACTATTGTGGCGCTTTGCTACACTAGTGTAAAAAAGTTGGACACTAGTCTAGCAAAGTGCAAGGAGGCCAATAGGTTTCTATGGGAGCTTCATTTTCACGCCTGCTCTGAGCAGGCGTTAAAAATGATGCCAAAAATGGCAGTGAAAACTGTCAAATTTCACTGCACCATTTTTGCGGGCTTCCTAGCACTGCCCCCCCTTGCATACATAATGCATGGCACAGGCATAATGTGGCGCAAGGGTTTACAAAGTGGCGCAATGCATGAATTGCATCACTTTGTAAATATGGTGGGTTGAAAAAGCCACTTTAGCCCTGCCTTAGTGTAAAAAAATTATGCTATGGCGGCGCTAAGATGGCGCAAGAGGCTGTAAAATATGTCGCACTGTGTTAGTCTGCAACGCAGGAAATGAGAGACTCCATGGCCTAGTTTTATGAGAGCCTAGTGCCATTCTAACGCCACATTAGTGTAATTTTTTATGCTAATGTGGCGTTGGAAGGCCAGAAACAGCATGCCATATTTACAAAGTGGCGCAATGCTTGCATTGAGCCACTTTATAACCCATTCCACCACAGTATGCCTGCGCCAGGCATAATGTATGCAAGGGGGCATTCCCCCATTGGGGGAGGGGGCGAAAAAAGAGCAGGCAGGTGTTAAAAAGAGAAAAGAGGCTCCCATTGTTTTCAAAAGGCCTCTGGGTGCTTTGCAGGATTAGCGTCAACATTTTTTACGCTAATCCTGCAAAGCGCCAGACTAGCGTCAAAAATTATGATGCTAGTCCCCCTGACTACCACAATGGTGTGCTGGATTTTAAATACTGTGCACACATGGTGGCGTTAGGGGGGACGCTAAGGGGCGCAAGAAAAGTGATGCTGCACTAGGTGCTGCTCCACTTTTCATACATATGCCCCTATGAGTTTGGTACAGAGACAGCAAAGGACCTTGGGTTCTGGGACTAGCATAGCCTGGAACACAGGCTGCGAGGCCGGGCGCCCGGAAACAGAACTGTGATGGAGTCACCGAGTCTGGCTTAGGTAGTCCAGGGCGCATGATGAAGTGAGTTTAAGGACAAAAGCATGAGGAACCGAAAAATCAAGGCACGACCAGTCAGGGATCCCTAGAGTCTATGTGGAAGAAGTGAAGCGTTATCCCTAGACCGTCAGACACAGGCAGGGCGAGGGACTTGGTGAGTGGGGCTTAGACGCTCGGTGGCCGCTTGAGAGGGGGTACTAGCAGTGCTTAATTTGTAAATAAAAACGTGCCTGTGCTCAAACCTTTCCTGTGAAACACGCGGCTGCTGTAATTCAATGTGCGAGCGCGGAATACTGAGGGAGCGTAATCCTGAAGACATCTCTGGCCTCTTTAATCCCTTCATAGCCACTACCTGCCCCTTCAGCTCACTCCTGCAGCTTTCTGCATTTGTCATTCTTTTTCTTTTTTTTTCTCCTACGTCTTTCCCATATGTGTCTGTTGCTCACAGTAAATGCTTGAGGCAGAGTAAAAAAAATTCTAGCTATTGCGTCAAGAATTTTCAATTCTATTAAGGACACGGAGGCGAGGATTATGCTTTCTCTTTCTTTACTGACTTAAAACAGTAGCCAATCAAATACAAGTAAAAGAAAAGACTACACATCCCATGATGCCATAGCATTTTATCACATGGTCCAATCACTATCCATGTCCTCTGTAATAAGTCCTTTGACCCTTGATGTCACTTCCTCTTTCTTTGGTCAGAACAGATAAGATCAACTTGAAAACAAAACTTCTTACGCCATCCAGAAGTCTGGAAATATGAACATCTTCTCTTCCTGGATCTCCTTCTCCTGGAAAAACTCAACCCTGGAGCCTCAACGGAGGTAAAACGTTACAACCAAACTTTTTCCCATAACGATAAGAATTTCAGGAATTCTTCTGCTCAGAACCTGTAACAACAAACAAGCAGGTAATATCTCAACATAATTGAGAATGTCTCAAATAAACTTCATGTTTCTGTAAATGATACTAATAAGGGAGGGATAATAACAATAAACCATATATTCATATAATTGATATTCCATATTCATTGTGTTTTTTAATACAAAGGGTGGGATAATCCTCGCCTCTGTGTCCTTTATAGAATTGAAAATTCTTGACGCGATAGCTAGTATTATTTTTATTCTATGTCAGGACCGGAGGCTCCGATTGTGCTAGTTTAAAGCTGTTCTATTACCACAGTAGCCACATCCAATACAGGCTTGTGATAACATTTACGAAAAGTATTTTCTGAAGACCAATCTGCTGCCTTCATAATGTCTTCCAATCGTGAACCCAAGGCAAAAGATTTTGAAGCCATAGCTCCTCTAGCCGAATGGGCTCCAAATACAGAAGTATCAATACCTGCTTCACTCATCAACCATCTCATCCATCTAGCCAAAGTGGCTGAGGTAACTGGTTTAAAAGGTTTTTGTAACGCAATTAATAATTGACCCTTACCATCTTGTCTAAATTCTGCTGTGACTGCCTCGTAATCCTTTAAAGATTGAACTACACATAGCTTAGAATTTTCAGTGTATATTGGATATGATACCGACCTGTAATTTGTTTTAGTCCTTCTTGTCACGGTAAAAGTGACACCCTCTGGAGAAAAAGTTCTACCAGCTAAATCCAGAGCTCTGACGTCTGAAACTCTTTTGGAAGAGATAAGGCATAAGAGCATGGTCAGCTTAGTCGAAATCTGTTTACGGGACAAATACATGTTAGCAGGCCAAGAATCTAAGAATTTTAATACAATGTTAACATCCCATAAAGCAGAATATTTAGGTTTTGGGGGTTTAGAGAGACGAATACCTCTCAAAAGCTTGCAAATTAACGGATGCTCTCCAATAGGTTTACCTTCTGTAAGAGAATGTCGAGCTGAAATTGCTGATCTAAAGTTATTCACCGTCCGATACGCCAGACCAGAACTAGCTAGTTCTGCTAGGAAATTAACAATCAGGCGAAGATGCGCTTCCAATGGATTGGCGCCCCTTCCATCACACCAACTAGACCATCTGCGCCAGGCTGAGTCATATCTCTTATGGGTGCTACCGGCCCATGCCTGCTTAATGAAGTCCGCATCTTGCTTCGAAACATCTGGGGTACTCCATCTAGACCTGAGACTAACCAGGCTAGTAGAGTCAACTTCCCTGACAAGATCAGTGGATGTTGATGGCCCTCCGGACTCAATAGAAGATTCTGACGAGGAGGAAATAGAAGAGGAGAGGCACAAGCTAAATGAAGAGCTATGGGGAACCAAGGCTGTGCTCTCCAAAAGGGGGTCACCAGAATAATTTCTGTCTTCTGTCTCCGCACCTGAGACAAGACCCTGGCAATCATCAGAAATGGAGGAAATGCATACCCCCGAAACTGGGACCAATCCTGAAGAAAAGCATCTGTCTTTATCGCACAAGGGTATGGACGCCAACTGTAGAATTTTGGAATTTGACAATTGAGACGTGATGCAAAAAGATCCACCTCGCAACTGCCCCATTCTCTGATTATCTGAGAAAATATCAGAGGGTCCAATTTCCAGTCGCTGGAATCCAACAGGTATCTGGAATTCCAGTCCGCTACTATGTTCTGATCCCCAGGAAGGTATTCTGCTATGACTACTAGACGTTGAGTTAGGCAATAATGCCAAAAATCCTTGGCAATCTCTGCCAGAATCCGAGACTTCGTTCCCCCTAATTTGTTGACATACCTCACTGCTGACTCATTGTCCATGCGCAGAAGTATGCAACAATCTGTCTTCTGCGGAGAGAGACTCTTTATGGCAAAAGATCCCGCTAGAAATTCCAGGCAATTGATGTGAAGGGATTGTTCCCATTCCGACCATCTGCCCCCCGTCACAAGGGAGTTGCACCGTGCCCCACAGCCCCATCTGCTGGCATCGGATTCTATTACCACTTCTGGGTGAGAGCCGAAAATCGCTCTGCCATTCCAAGCCTCCATATGATGAAGCCACCAATTAAGCTCCGATTTCACTTCGGCAGTCAATGGGATCTGTTCCGAAAAACTCAGACCTTGGTGTAGATGTCTGATCTTGAGCTTCTGTAATGCTCGATAATGTAGGGGTGCAGGGAAGATCGCCTGAATTGACGAAGCTAACAAGCCCACTATTCTGGCTATCTTCCTCAAGGAGACCGTGCGACTGGAAAGCGTCAATCTCAATTCCCTCTTGATGTTGTGAATCTTTTGAGAGGGAAGAAGAAGAAGACATAGAATAGAATTTATCTGGAACCCAAGGAACTCTATCACCTGAGAAGGTTTCAACATTGACTTCTGCGCATTGATAAGGACACCTAAATCTTGCAGAAGACTGATGGTCCAATTTAAGTGGTCTAAAAGGACTTGATGGGATTGTGCCATCAGTAGAATGTCGTCCAGATATATAATTAATCTGACTCCCCTGGCTCAGAGCCATTCCATCACCGGCCTCAGGAGTTTCGTGAAGCACCAAGGGGCTGACGACAGACCGAACGGAAGGGCACAAAACTCTAAACAATGTCCTTTCCATAGGAATTGTAGGAACCTCCTGTGAGGAGGAAAAATTGGAATCGACTGATAGGCATCTTTTAAGTCCAGCCTTACCATCCAATCTCTTTCTAGGAGAATATCTCTTAGCATGTGGATGCCCTCCATCTTGAAATGTCTGTAGAGGATCCACTGATTGAATTCTTTGAGGTTTAAGACCAACCGGTGACCTCCTCCTCTCTTGTCTACAACGAAAATAGGACTGAGGAAACCGTAAGGATGAGGGGAAGTAAACTGGACTGCTCCCTTGTCTATGAGAGCCTGCACTTCTTCGTCTTTAAAATTTTTGATTTACTAGGGAAAAACACATCTGTGTTGGAGGGGAGAGTTGAGAGGGGGTACTGATAAACTCTAGTCGAAACCCTTTGACCATTTGAAGAGCCCATGGATCTCCAGAGATCTGTTTCCAATGATCCAAGCATAAGGCTACTCTGCCCCCAAGCTTTACCTGAGAGTAATGAATAATGCTCACCTGTGAAGTTTGAGTCTAGTATGGCTCCTTGCTGACTCTCTGCGGTGGCCCCTGCGGATCCGAGGACGACCTCCTCTGGGACAGGTGGGGTAGAAGGTGGAGTC
This sequence comes from Pleurodeles waltl, assembly GCF_031143425.1. Classification (NCBI taxonomy): domain Eukaryota; kingdom Metazoa; phylum Chordata; class Amphibia; order Caudata; family Salamandridae; genus Pleurodeles; species Pleurodeles waltl. Next base: position 335,843,439 of record NC_090443.1, read on the forward strand.
CTGATCCCCATACCAACCACCTCTGCCTCTCGGATAATAGTTTCGGGGACTAGTGTAGGAGCCGCGGCTGGGCCTACGTCCTCCATAACGACCGGCCCTGACAAAAAGGCCTCTTTTGAACACCTTCTTGAGGGACATTTGGGCTTTGTCAAGGGAAGAAAAGGTAGAGCAGAACTTGGCCAAGTCTTTAATAAAGGATGATCCGAAGAGAAGACCTTCCGCCGAAGGGCCCGCTTCCGAGGATGCCATATCAGACAATTTTGGATCTATGCGCATTAGTACTGACTTTCTGCGTTCTGCAGAAATAGCGCAATTAGAATTACCTAAAAGACATATGGATCTTTGTGCCCAACCGATAAGGACATCCGTGTCCACAGGGGAGCCTGATTCTTTGGTCACATAAGCCATCTCCAGGATTTTTGTCAGAGGACCCGACAAATCCAGTAATTTGTCTTGGCAACTACGCTAGGATCGATCCAGGCCTTTCTTGGGATCCTTTGCAAATTTTTTCATAAAAGTGACCATGGTAGGGTCTATCTCTGGAGTGTCGGATACCTTACCTTCTAGGTCAGGTCTGGGGCATTCAGCTTTTTATCGCGATCTGACTTCTTTATCGAACCTCTTTCTTAAATTAGTTGGGACATGTTGAGCCACCTCGGGTGATGGCACCCAATTGGAAGCTCTGGGGTGTATTATTTCAGTGAGGTTGAAGTCTAAGACCTGGGAAGGAGGGGGGGCTTTCTTAACTTTCTTGCTAGGAATCGGGGAAACCGAGTCATCGGTATCATTAGAAGAGGAGTCCTTATCCGAGGAGGAGGGAGAGAGGGAGGCATCGTTCTTAGAGCTATAGTTATGCTCCCCACTACATTTTTTGTGTAGTCTATCAAATGCATCTGCATGAACATCGCTAATCCCGGCTCCAGATTCTAGATTTTATGATTTGTCCTTAACCTTCTTAGATTCAGTTAGGGGTTGTTGTTGTTGCCCTTGCATCCAACCCTGTGAACGGGCGTAGTCAAATAGTTGTCCCGAAAAGGGACCCAAAGCTCTGACCAGGGCGTTGTTTACCGACTGTTGGACCCTGGTGTCAAGGGCTTCCACTAGATATACCTCTAGTTGGTTGCCCAACTCCTCTGTATAATATTCTGTATCCTGGTCATCCCATTGAGCCATGATGGGATAGTTTTTATTGCAAAATACCTTTAACAAGCAAAAATAACTTGAAGGCTAGGAGTTGTAAATGGGGGAGTGCAAAAACCCCAAAATTCAGGCTAGGAGTGAAAAAGCCCTTATTTAGAATGTGGAGGGAGCTGCCTGAAGGCACTCTAGGCTGCAGCCTAGTTTAATTTTTCCAACACAGTCAGTTCAGAGACTGCTGGGCATCAGGGAGCAAGTTACAGATGTTTTTGGGGGTCCCTGGTGCACTCGCGCTGCAAATCCACGAAGCCGATCTCAATTCAAAAGTGAAAGTGAGATCGGCTCGTGGAGGCGCGCGCTCGCGGAAATAGAAAGTAGACTGCAAAAGCAGCTCCGCTCCCGCTCCCGCTCCCACTCCACTGATAAAGGCGGGCATTAACATTTTGTTAGCAAATGCCAGAAAAACGAGCGAGTACGATCGCTACATAAGCAAAAACAATAGCGCGCTGAATCGCGACGCACAAATAATTACAAACACAGTACAAAATCAATAAATATAACCGAAAATATCGGAGAGAAATAAATCGTGTACTTATCTGCTGCGAAGCAGCAAAGAAAGAGGAAGTGACATCAAGGGTCAAAGGACTTATTACAGAGGACATGGATAGTGATTGGACCATGTGATAGGATGTTATGGCATCATGGGATGTGTAGTCTTTTCTTTTACTTGTATTTGATTGGCTGCTGTTTTAAGTCAGTAAAGAAAGAGAAAGCATAATCGGAGCCTCCGGTCCTGACATAGAATAATAGCGGCGGCTTTCAAAAATACGGGGTCTCCCCGCACCCTTAAACCACCGGCACAAATTAAGCACTGGGTACTTGGCAGGGGCGTCCTCAAACTCCGCTTTAGCAGCTACAGAGGGGTGGGGTTTTTGATGGGTCTCTTCTGTCTGCGACTCGGCAGCTAAAGGGTTGAGGTAAGGATGGATGAGTGAAAAGGAGGATGGATGGATGAATGATGACTAAATGGATGGATTGTATGTGTGAAAGGGTGAATAGATTGATGATGAGAGAAGGGATCGATGGATGAGTGAGTAAAAGTAGAGATGAGAAGTGAAAGGATAATTGGATGGTGGATGAGTGGGTGGAGTGAAAGGGTGGGTGAATGTATTGATGGATATATGGATGAGTGAAAAGATGGATTTAAGGACAGATGAGTGCAAGAATGGATAAATAAATGAAAGGGAGGATGCATAGATGGCTGAATGAAAGGATGGAAGAGTAAAAAGGTGAACAGTTGGAAGGATGAGTGAGCAAAAGGATGGATGGATGTGTGAAAAGGTAAATAGATGGATGTTTGAGAGGAAATGTGAATGGGTAGATGCATGGACGAATGAGTGAGGGGATGGATGAGTGAAAGGGAGAAAGAAGATGGATGAGTGAAAGAGTGAATGGATGGAAGGTATAAAGGATAGATGGATGGCAGGATAGATCGATGCTTAGAGAAAGTGATGTAGAGAAAGGATACGTGAAAGGATAGCTCCATGAGTGAACGGGTAAATGGATGGATGACCTGAGTGAAAGGGTAAATAGATGGATGAGTGAAAGGTTGGATGAATGGATGAGTGGAAGCATGGATGCAAGTATGTATGAGTGAAAGAACAGATGTATGAGTGAAAGGGAGAGTATGTGGATGGCTGGGTAAGAGGTTGGACGGATCAATGAGTGAAAAGATGAATGGATGACAAATGAGTGAAAGGGTGGATGGATGGAGGATTGAAAAGATGGATAGATGGGTGAAAGAGAAAATAGATGGATTGTTGAGTGGATAGATGTGTCGAAGGGTGGGTGGATGATTGAAAGGATGGATGGCTGAGTGAAAGGATGTATGGATGTATGGAATAAAAGGATGGATGAGTGAAAGGGTGAATAGATGAACAAAAGGATCGATGACTAAAAGGATGGATGGATGAATGGATGTAAGGGGATGGATACGTGAAAGGATGGATGACTGAGTGAAAGGATTAATATGTTTGATGAATAGGCTTGAAGATAGATCGATAGGTCTTGATATGAATGGGCTAACAGATAGACGAAGTGGTGACAGACTGAATGCTGGATGAAAGACTGAATGGATAACAATGTAAAAGTGAAATGGTGATTATTAGGGGTAGATGGAAGGATGAAAAGATGAATGGATAGATGCCTTGTTGGAAGAGACAAACTCTTCTGGGGAGGGTCACAATGACTTTATTCTCTTGCGTGGTGCCATAAGAGCTTTGGTTCAAAGTGGGGGCTAGTTGAATTTTCTGGCCACTCTTTTGATACTAGGAGTTATCCGGATCCCGCTACCAGGGAAGAAGTCACTGAGTCGTAAATCCTTGAGTATGAGGCAGTGGCATGGAGAGTGTCACTGAGTCCGAGTGCAGACAGTCAGGGCCCCTTCAGCGTGGGAGCGACCTATGACCTTGCATCAGGTGAGTGCGAGGCTAAATGCTGGATAGGACTCACTGATCTGTGCATCGGACGTCAAGCGGAGATTTATTGAATAAGCAGCGTGGGTCTCACTGGGTGTGAGCTTATAGGCACCCGGGTACCCCTTGAGTCCCAGCAGAGGCCTCCTGATTTGGGTAGAGGTGGTAAGGGGCTCCATGTGGTGCAATGGCTGGTTATGGGGTGTCTCCGAGTCTGAGAGGCTGTGAGAGAGTCCCAGAGGCCACTGAGGTGTACGAACGCGTCAGTCCTCTGGTGCCTGCCCACAAAAGAGGTAACTTGTGCCAAACCGGAGGCTTTGAGTCTGAAGAGAGTGTTGCAGTCGCATCTCCTGGCTATTGAATTTCTATCTGTGAAAGACTGGGGTGTGAGCGGAGTAGGGCCGCTCCTTAGAACGTAATGGACTGGAAGGCAGAACTGTTTTCTGTGCCCGTGAAGGGTTCTGCATGTTCCTGGCAGCCTTATCTTGTGGGGGGCAGGACGTATATTAGAGAAGAGGGGATGAGAGGAAGAAGAATGAGGGAGAAAGATGAACGAGTGACGGAAAAGGATGAAAGAGACAGTACAGAGGACACAGAGGAAGGGGCGGGGAAGAATTGGCACTGAAGGAGAGAAGAGAGAGGGCAAGAAACAGCGAAAGGGAAGAAAGAGGAAACCGAAAGACAGGAGGACATAAGAGGTAAGGAATATGTGCATCCGTAACACAGGCAATAGATTCAGCAAATAAAAACTTGTTTATTCATCGTATTATCAGCTACCAGGCTGCATCACAAAAGATATGGTGAAACATAGGCCTATATTTATGAAAAATTATGGCCAATTTTTTTAATGCGACCTACCGTCATTCCCTAGTGCCATCCATGCGCCACATGTAAAAAATGACGCACGATCGTCCTAAGGAATGGTTAGCGTAAAAAAAACGACGCTAACCATTGCGACATGCCGCAAGGAAAAAAATTGCTAATGCTGCAAAAGTGACGCTAGACCGTTTTGCAGCACATATTTCTGATGCAGAAAGGGTTAACGCCACTATACTCTATCATGTAAATATGCAGTACATTGCCTGGAAGGGACGTGCAAATATGTGGCTGTGCCTCAACAACACCCATTACATATTGTCAAAGCCCCTGATCCTACACAACTTGTACATCCGAGTCTAGGACTGAAGTGAATACCACCCCAGGGGTGGTGCCAAGGTGGTGTAACAGGCCAAAATGCTTCCCTTCCTCCTTTTCCCATTGCCCTTCTCATGTGTGTCGCATCTCGCAGCACTCATTGAAATGACACCTTAGCAAAAGTAGCTTGTACATGTGTAGGAAGGGACATCTCCCTGCACATAAACAAATTATCCCCTCAAGGCAGGCACCCCTTCATCATGCTGCAAATGCCTGTGATGGTGCAGGGAGAACAAATCTGTGCAGGCGCAGGGGGAATTGCAGGCATGTACCATATCCCAGTAAACATGGTACATCCCTGAGATTCCAAACAGCTGCAGCGTTGTGCAACACATATTGCTGCTGCACTGAGCTGTGCCACTTGATAAAAAATGAGACCTAAAGTGTGCAACCTGTGGAACACAAACCACGCAGGGTGAACCCACAACAATTCACACACAACTCCATGTGCCATATGGGAATGGCCACAAAATACAACACATACAACACATGAAGCATGTCTCTGACCATCATGTGTGCAGCTGTACAAGTAGCTGCAATCTTACCATCCGACAAGATAGAGGGCCTCATTATAACTTTGGCGGTATAAACCGCCTACTACCACGGTGACTGCCGCCAAAAGTCCATTGCCGCGTCTACCAGCCGTACGCCATATTATCACCACAGCTGGATTTCTACCACAAGAAGGGTGGAAATCCAGCTGTGGCCATGCTGGCAGATGGCGGTAAGGTGGCATTGCTACCACCAGAAGCACCACGCCAGTAGACCACCGCCAGACGTATTATGACCAATAATACAGCCTGGTGGTGTTCTGCTGGCAGGCGCTGCTGGCGGTAGCAGCGTCCCGTCTCCTGCAGGAGGACCCCCTGGATCCAGGTAAGTCAGATCTCTGACAGGGGAGGGGGTAGGGCGTGTTGTGTGTGTGGGGGGGATGTGTGAATCTATGTGTGTGCGTGAATGGGGGTGTGTGTTGAGTGTTGAATGCATGTGTGCATGTATGGACATGTAAGTGCGTGTATGTTGTGAAATGTGAATGCGTGTCTGCGTGTATGTTAGGAAGTGTGTGCGGATGTGTGTGTGATTGGATGTATGCATGCGTTTAAGTATGTGGGAATGGGCGTGTGTATGCATGTGTGTGTGTGTGTGTGTGTGTGAAGGGGGTGCATGAATGTAGGGGGGTAAGGGGGCTTGGAGAGGTGGGGGGTGGTAACTGGAGAGAAAGGGGGTGACAGGAAAGGAATTCCCTGTCACTGATATGGCCTACCGCCATGGTTTTCGTGGCGTTACCAATGCCACAAAAACCATGGCGGTAGGCAGGGGTCATAATTCCGCAGGCGGCACAATGGCGGCTACTGGGCTGGAGATGGATATCTCCAGCCCGGCGGCTGTTACCGCCATAGTGGTCGGAGTGGTACATTGGCGGGTTGGCTTCAGACAACCTGCCAATGTCATAATGTGGCGGTAAGTACCTCCAACCTGTTGGCGGTACTTACTGCCACATTATCGCCGACCGCCGAGATCGTAATGACCTCCAGAGTGTCTTGTGTGAAAGGTTGGACTACTGCTTAGTGGTACAATCAACATGCGTGAGAACTGGCAAGAGTGGCATCAATGTTGCACTACTGGCACAATGTCACTGGCCTGTAATGCAGCTGTATCATCTTTCAAATAATAGCCCATGTGGAACCAAGCTGCACATTCCCCCTGTGCCACATCTACAAAGTCACAAAATGCATGCATTGATCCACATTCTACATCCTTCCACCACCACATGCCTGCTGCTGATATCATTTGTTCAAGGAAATGTTCTAAATTTGGGGAGGGACAATCTAATGGGGCAGACAATCCGTAATGGTTGCGCTGTACCTTCCAATTAGCACATGTGTGGGGCCTGCTACAGGCAGATGGGAATGTAACAAAAGCATTGTATGTAATGTACCTACCTGTGCTATGCTGCACTAGTCCCATCATTAATGGTGCCAGTGCATCATAGTACCAAAAGAGTGACAGCACACATTACACTACTGTGACAATGTCTACCATGACGAATAGGAAGGCTAATTACATGCCACCATTGTGTCAGTGGGAGGGACAAGGAACCTGCAAGGAATTAGGTGGTGTGGGATAAAATCACAATGGCCCAGATGTAATATGAAATGATGGTGTGCCATGCTACCCCAAATAGGTCAGCATTGCACACTGTCATTTTTAAAACTCACTGATGGCCAGTATTCACTAGACTATGGGGCACCCCGGTGTCACTCCCCGTGCCAGGTCTAAATTAGCTGATATGGGCCAACGCAGCATGCTTTTCACCATAGTACAAGGATGGTTGAGTTGAGGGGAGATTGTTTTTTTTTGCGCAGGAAGGAACACCTTTCTGCACAAAAACATTCTCTAAAGGCCATTAGCTCTGCATATGTGTGTTGCTAAATGCAGCCCACATGGAACGAGTTCAAAAAGAGGAGAAAATATGGCATTTAACATCATTGCACCATGCCAGTGCCACCCCTGGGTTTACAAAAACTCATCAATCTGAGGCACTGTCAGAAAGCAATGGGTGTTGCTGTGGCACGCCCACAGCAACATCCATTGCACGCCCCTACCACCCAAAGGTCTGCCTGTGAAGGGGCCCTTCTAACAAGATGGCCCCAAGCCACAATAATTCACTTAGCGCCACATTGTAAAACTATCACAGGGCATTGCGCTACCCGAGCATCACAAAAAGAAATGCTCCAGTGGCGCTAGGGTCACCTAAGTATGCCCCAAAATACCTTGTGAGCTTGACCCATGTGTGATTCACAATGCTACACATAATATACAACTACAACCTTGGGTCTGTAACATGTCACTGAGCCTCCAGTAGCAAGTAAAGAATGTGCCATGTCAACAACCACCACAATCCAAGATTTACTTTTTCCTATCTCATTGCAGAGGATGATGGCTTACCTTCTGCCAACCTGCCTGCCCTGGATTTTACAGATGACATGGGTGACCAGCTGCCGACCATCAATGAAAAGACTCTTCAGGCTATTCTAGGATCCCTCCAGACACCACCGCCAGTCAAAGGGAGGACACACAGCATTGATGGGTCTCCATTTGAACCACCAAGCTACCAACATCCACCACCAGCCAGTACTGACACAGCCCTGGACTCCTAGGACCCAGATATCACCTTCCAGAGGACAGTTGTAGGAGTCCAGTGGGAGCTGGCCAAGCGGGTGTGGGTGGGGATGGAGACCATGGCAAGGAGCCTAGAGGGAATGCAGAGGTGCCTCAGTCCATTTAAGGACAACTCAGCTGCCATCAGGGGCACCCACTCCCTACTACGTGGATTCCAGCAGTCCCTGGGTGACACATCTGTTGTCATGAGGCAGAGGCTTCAACAACTGCCCTACCACAGTGGTAGCACCATGATAGTCAACAGGCTGGGCGCTATATAGCATACCCTGTAGTCCATGCAGAGGGAAGTGCCCTTCCTCAGGGAAAATATGGCTGCCTACCACCGGGATGTTGCTGCAGTGTTGAAAAATCAGCAGCTCCTCCTTGCTGCACAGATGCCTTATGTGTTCACACAAATGGAAGCTGCCAGGACCTTTGACTTCACATCTCTATCCCCTGATGTGTGTGTGGCCCCCTCAACCTCAACAACAGCACCACCCATGGCATAGAAGGTACCACACACATCAGAGGCTGAAGATGTGGAAGGAACAACATTCACAAGGAAAACCACCCAGTAGTACCAGTCTGTGCCACATGGACAGTATCTCCTTAGCTCTGGGCTTAAGATCATGCAGTGTTGTGACAGCAGGAAAGGTGCTCTCTTCACTCAACCCCTGTTGACGTGTCTGCTATGTACTGTCATTGTCTACATTCTTACCTATTGGCAATTTTAAACGTCCTCACTAATGCACACTTCTCATAAGCATGCCCCATTACATGTCCCTCATCCCTGGACTCTGTTCTACAAATGGCTAAGGTTTTCTCATGGGGTTTGTGAACTGGAAATTGTATAGCATTTGAAATTACCCTTGCACTTGTAAATAAAGCACCTTGTTTACATGTATCATTTCTCTGTTTACTGTGATCCATTTACTCAGCTAAATGATTGCATTGTATGAATCCATGTCAATGAGTACAGAACATCATTACATCAGTGCATTACCGTCAGACTCAAAGCCATACACTATGATCATAACATGAGAAAGGTGAATGATGGTGTTGCAGGCTACAGCCAACTTACAGAGTATTCTATACATTTATTGAACAGAAATCCTTGAAAGTTGACATGTGGCATGTGTGGCTCAGAACCAAGTCAATGGTAATTTACCCAGATGGGAGTACCAGTACAACTAATATGTGTAGTACAGAAGTGGCTAACCTTATCAGTGATGGGCTCCTTTGAGTGTTGCAGGATACAGTTCCAAATGTGCCTGTTGTCATATGTGCTATACTTGCCAACAATGATACTGCAAGACTCCACCAATGACAGTTGAAATTCCATTCTTACGTGTCCAAGATAACATATACATACACAATGTGAATGGCTGGAACAGTGAATGGCAAATGTATGGGCTAGGTGATGTTATTTAGCATCCAATCTGACAGCTCCTATGGCATAGGGAATGCACATGGTAATCCATGTAAATCAAGACAGTAAGCATACACTAAGCCATTCCTTCAACTTGGCTAGTGCACACATGAGAACACCAAGACACTCAATCAACATGGCAAACAATAGTCTTATACAAACAGGATTTATTTTAAAATAATTAAAACTACATACCTAAACCTATCCTAAAAACTACCCTACATTAAACTAACCTAAACTAACTTAACTTAACTTACAACTACACCTATCTAACCTATTCTAAACTGATCTTACACATGTAATGGCACACTCTAAATATTGTCCCCTCACACTCATTAAGAGACAACATAAACGAAAGCTACACATGTACTTACTTAACCTGTGGCCTAAACAAATATGTATTTTTTTTGTATTTTTTTTTTTTTACTTTTTCTTTTTACACATATACTCTGACATAACCCCCTACCCAATCTCCCAATTAAAATGCACTAAAACCCAACCCCAACTATACTTACTCTAACCTATGCCTACACTACACTATTTCACTAACCTAGCACTACCCTTCTAAACCCAAGCTAAAAAAACTATCTACTGTAAAAGGGAGAGGGAAGGAACTGGGAGGTTGTGGCTCTGACACATCACAATTTCTTCAACTTTTTTTTTAAATACTTCAGTAACTTGTGATTTTTGGCACTCACCGGCTCCAACCTGTCCAATCTGGCCATCATGGTGGCCATGTCACATCTCATGTCACTTTCAATGTTTGGTGTGATGACTACAGCAGGTGGCTGCACGGGTGCCTGGCTTGTGACAGGTGCAGCTGATGTGGAGGGGGTCGGGCCCGCAGAGGCCCCCTGGACCCTTGATGTTTTTCCCAATGTGGCCTGCTTTTTGTGGCTGCTGCGGATGTCCCCCATGTGGGAAAGCATGTCATGCCCCTGTGGGCTTTGCCTTACAGAACATCCTCTCCATCCTCTAGTAACTGGCATTCACATTGAAAATGTGACGGTATCTGTCTGCCCTTTTGTGGAATGCATGTCGTTCTTCAGGTGTCATATTGGCAGCTGAAAAATGAGGAGAAGAAAGCATTTAATACAGCACTGGTTTAAGGTAGAACCGACATGTAATGTACTCTGCATCGACAGATGACACATGCAGTCCACCACACATTCCTCAACAATGACTTACTCCCTATCTATGACTATTTCCTACCAGCCATCTACAGTATCATATACATGTCACTAAGATGACAGCTATCCATTGTTGACCATCAGGCCCCAGAGGTGAGCGGACTACTGCGTCCTTGTTTAACATTTGTGTTAACAAACTTGTGAGGATCATGTGGCCCAACAAGTCTAGATTTCCTGTATTCTTGTCAATATGGGTGGCTTTGTATGCAATCCACCACTTTGACACCCCTGCTGCTACAGCAAGGCTTGCCCAGGCATTATGGTTGCAAGGTGGGGGTCATCTGATAGGGAGGCTGGAAACTTTCCATTGGCTATTTTAAGGTGTAGTAAAGCTTCATTCATATGCCCTGGTTTAAGACTTGGTCTGTGCACTTATTGGCAGCATGTGGGTCTTCAAATATTGACACATCTTTACTGGTGTAGGGTGGAGGTCCATCTGTAATACATGAAAAGAAAACATAGCTTTGTGAAATTTTGACTTTTCCGTGAATGGATGACAGTGTTAAAAATCAATTTGTTAGGTAAAGTGAGCAAGTCAACCTAGTGGTAGATCAGACCAACTGTCAAACATCTATGATCAGTCAAAAACACATAGGCCATCATTACAACATTGGCGGTAAATGCCACCTACCGCCGTGCTGACGGCCGCCAACATACCATGACCGCAGCGATATACCGCTACGGGTATTACGACCCACACAGAGAAATCCGCCACTATACAGACACGCACACAAGTCCGCCAGACCAAAGGTCAGTGATAAACTGGCGGTACCCAACCCCCACACCGTTACGCCAACGGAAATACGCCCACAGTATCAGGAACCACAAATCACTGCGGCGGTCTTTCAACCACGGTAAACAATTGCTGGTACACACCACTGCGCTCAAAATACACACACACTTACAAAACTACACCACATTGGACAATTAAAACTAGACACACCTGACACACATACACACACCACACCCACACCACTATAAAACACACACCCACATTACCCACAACCCTTTCAACAAAAAAAAGATTACCAACAGAGAGAGAGACAAGCCAGGAGCACCCACTCAATCTGAGCAACAGAATACCATCATGCATACACCATCCACGCACCTCACAGCACACACCACAACACATCATCCCACACATCCTAACACATACCACTCACACCACATCCAGGGCACCCTAAAGACACACCAGGTTTTCAGAGAAGGACCAAAGGGTCATGGTGGAGGAAATCATCCGGGTAGAGCTACAGCTATTTGGATCACAGGTGCAACAGACATCCATTGCAAGGAAGATGGAGCTATGGTGGAGGATTGTGGACAGGGTCAACGCCGTGGGACAGCACCCCAGAACAAGGGATGACATCAGGAAGAGGTGGAACAACCTACAGGGGAAGGTGCGTTCCATGGTCTCAAGACACCAGGTAGCCGTACAGAGGACTGGCGGTGGACCCCCACCTCCTCCCCTACAACTAACAACATGGGAGGAGAAAGTCTTGGCGATCATGCATCCTGAGGGCCTTGCAGGAGTAGCAGGAGGACTGGACTCTGGTAAGTCAAATCTTTACCACTATTACCCCCACCCTACCTGCATGTCATCACAAACCCCTACCTCTACCCTCACCCCCATGACTCCACCACCTCACATATACCCCACTATTACAACCCACTCATCCCAATACCAAGCCCTGCATGCAACACCAATGTATGGACACCCATCACAGACCTGCATAGACACCCAGCACTAAAGCATGCCCATTAGAGAGAATCACCTAGCCCACAAAATCACCACACACAGAAGGCAAAGCTGACAGGGCTATCACAACCATACAGGGAAACACACCCATGCACAAGATGGCACACACAGATACAATAACACTGCATTTACATACCCACAGGACCCCCACTCAACGTCACTGGAGAGAAGGTGCCACCAACATCCAGTCCCTCCACAGAAGACGCCCACAATGATGACAGCAGCTCTGCATGCCTGGATCACGATGACCAACCTGGCCCATCAGGGACCTCTGGACAGTCGGTTACCCTGCCACAGTCCCATACCACCACAGACCCTCCCCTCTCAGGAAACACCAGCACAGCACCCACCCAGCATGCCCATACCACTTTTCCCAGGACACGTCAGTCAGCAGTGTCCCCACCACTACAGGGACCCCAGGCAACCCCACAAACCCAAGACAATCAGGGACCTGGGGTCAGTGGCAGAGGGCACACGGTTCAGGGGACATGGGCACAGGACAACAGGGAAGCTGGGAGGACTGCTGTGCGAGAGAGGGAGGACAGGCCCAGGGAACCCACTCTCCACGAGGCACTTGCAGGGATCCTGGGAGCATACCACCATTCCCAGGAGACCTTCGGCCAGATACTGGCCAAGTTGTAGGAGACCCAGCGGCTGCAGGAAGGACAGTACCTGGGGATCAGGGAGGACCTCAAACACATCCACACCATCCTGGTCACCATTGCAGGGGTGCTGGCTGACATGGCAAACACCATGAGGGAGGCAGTGGCACACCAACGGGCCCCTGACACTAGCCACACCAAAGAACAGCCCTTCACCTCCGCCGGCGCTAGTGGACAGGAGGCCCTGTCACTGGAACAACAGGCCACCAGCACCCCACCCCCTGCAGAAGGAGAACCACCCCGCAAATGGTCCCTGCGATCCAGGCAGAAGCCAGAGAACATTGCCAAGACCCCCGCCAGGAAATTAGACTCTCCTGATTGTCACCCTTGTGTCCCACTCTGTTACCCTGTCCACCTTGAACTGCAATTGCTCCCCATCCTATGCCCCATTGGACAATGCACCTGTGATACAAAGAGACTGGACTCTATCTGGACATTCCTCCACCATCAACCCAGGCCATTCCACTACCCCCTCAACCTCTTAGCACTTAAATAAACACCCTTGGAACAAATACAAGTCTGGAGTCTGTCAATTGATTGAAATATGTATTAGTACAACAATCTGTAAACATTGCAATTCATATGTACAGTTATATATACATTAGTATGACCTGTAGTAGGCAGCAGTAAACACACTAGGAGCCAGAGTGGGGCACAGAGATCTGAAAATATAGATGCCAAAGGGTACAGTAAGTGGCCATAGACATAGAGAAATCATGCTGCCATTTTCAATGTCCAACAAAAAACTGCTTTGTAAAGTGAAGTTAAAGTGTCTTACCTGTGTGTCACTGGAAGTACTGCTGTATGAGAGAACTTCTGTTGTCGACATCTTCATCCTCTGCCTCCTCTTCCTCACTGTCCACAGGCTCCACCGCTGCCACAAGACCATCTCCAGGCTCATCATCCTGTAGAAAAGGCACCTAGCGTCTCAGGGCCAGGTTGTGCAACATGCAACATGCAACAATGATCTGGCACACCTTCTTGGGTGAGTAGTACAGGGATCCACCAGTCAGATGGTGGCACCTGAACCTGGCCTTCAGGAGGCAGAATGTTCTCTCAATTATCCTCCTTGTTCACCCATGTGCCTCATTGTAACGTTCCTCTGCCCTTATCCTGGCATTCCTCACTGGAGTCAGTAGCCATGAGAGGTTGGGGTAACCAGAGTCACCTGCAAAAAGCGAGGGATACGTGTTAGCTGCACACTCACCGTTAGGGACAACCCCATAGCCATACACCAACATACACTGGGTGGGGACCTTGGGCTCACCTATTAGCCACACCCGGTGCCTCTGGAGTTCAGCTATCACATATGGGATGCTGCTATTCTTCAGGACAAAGGCGTCATTCACAGAGCCAGGACACTTGGCATTCAAATGGGAGATGTACTGGTCTGCCAAACACACCATCTGCACATTCAGAGAGTGATAGCTTTTTCTATTCCTGAACACTTGTTCATTTCTCCGGGGGGGGGGGCAAATGCTACATGTGTACCATCAATGGCACCAATGATGTTGGGGATATGTCCCAGGGCATAAAAGTCAGCCTTCACTGTGGCCAAATCCTCTACCTGGGGGAATACGAATGCGCTGAGCATGTGTTTTAGCAGGGCAGACAACACTCTGGTCAACACGTTGGATAACATTGGCTGAGATATCCCTGTTTTCATGGTCACTGTTGTTTGGAAGGAACCACTTGCCAGGAAATGGAGCACTGACAGGACCTGCAATAGAGGGGGGGCACCTGTGAGGTGGCGGATAGCTGAAATCAGGTCTGGCTCCATTTGGGCACACAGTACTTGGATTGTGGCCCTATCAAGTCTGTAGGTAAGGATAATGTGTCTGTCCTCCATAGTCACCAGGTCCACAAGGGGTCTGTACACGCGGGGGATGTCTCCATCTCCTATTCATCCTCAGCGGTTGAAGTCTAGGGAGGAAAACAGTGAGCAGAGGGTCACAATCACACATGTTGCAATAACAATGCATTTCTTCCTTTACAGAAACAGTATGTGAATTTGAAAATCAGTTGATGTGCCAATGTCTGCTGTGACGCAGTTAGGTGCCATGGCCTGTGCCCCCACTGAAATGGCGGCTGCCTGACCTCTGAGGAGAGACAAATGGAAATGAGGTAATTCCGCTGGCGTTGTGCGCCATTGCAGTCGGTGGTCGACGACCGCAGCGCAACTTCGCATTGGTTATCATTGAGCCCCATGGGTTCCAAGAGCCAATGGCGATGTACGCCGGCGGTGACGGTACGCACCGCCGCGGACGTGACCGCCATTTTCTAACTGTTCAATCACTTGGTACCTGACCTTCAGCAGGAGGAGACCTATACTGCAAGTGCTGCGGTGACCTGTGTCTGGAAGTGACAATGGATCGAGTGTCTGGGAAAAGGGCCCCCGCCTTCACTTCGGAGGAGTTGGAGAGACTGGTGGATGGGGTCCTACCCCAGTATACTTCACTCTATGGTCCTCCAGACAAACAGGTGAGTACACTGTGAGCATGATGCGTGGGCCATGAATGTATGGAGTGCTGTGTGTGTATGTCTCGTGTAGGGGGGGGGTTTGGGGTCCTGGGTACAGTGCTGCATTTCTGGTGGTCAATGTCTGTGCTTAAGGGGATGGGAGGGAGATTGTGGGACCGTGTATCAGTCCGGACGGTATGACTAATCCTTTTTTTCTATGCATATTTCCCTGCAGGTCAGCGCCCATCAGAAAAAGGGTATTTAGCGTGCCATCGCCAAGGAGGTGCGGACCCTGGGGGTCTTTGACAGATGGAGCACCCACTGCCGCAAATTGTGGGATGACCTGCGCCACTGGGCAAGGAAGACAGTGAAGGCCCAGCCGGGGCTGGCCTCCCAACTAGGAAGAGGTGCCTGTCGTACCCTGACCCCCCTTATGTTCCACATCCTGGCAGTGGCCTATCCGGAGGTGGATGGGTGCTTGAGTGCATCACAGCAGCCACAAGGGGGTGAGTACAGATTCAGAACCATGACTTTGCGTGTGTTAAAGTTTTACCTGGGTGTGGGATGTGGGCTGCGGGTGCGCCTAGGCCAGGGCGAACTGGCAGGGTAGGTCCCTTGTTGGGCAGGTTCTGAAGCACTCCAACCCCAATAGTGTTAGTGGGCATCTACTACTGGGCAGGGTCCTGTGGGTTTTAGGTGTGCAGCTCATGGCATTAGGCATTGTACCCCATGGGCTGGTGACTAGCTGTGTAACTGGTAGTGCATGGCCTAGTGCATAGGGCAGCTCCCTGTGTGTTCTGTACGCCAACGGAAGTTGTGTTGCTGGCATTGACCTGGTGTATCCTCTGTCCCTCCCCCCCTTTATGTTTTGTCAACCTGTCCTTGTGTGCATTAGCATCATCTGGCGGAGGAGCAGAGGCACTGGCGACGGAGGGAGCTGAATCCCACATGGGTCTGGAGGCCGAATGCACCAATGGTGAGGGCACCAGTGGGACGGAAGGAGAGGGGAGCACCACGACGGGGACAGGTGGGGACACTACAAACAGCGACTCCTCCTCTGATGGAAGCTCCCTGGCGGTGGCGGATACCTCTGTGCCCACCCCAACAACAGGTACAGCCGCCACTCCCCCTACCAGCACCGCCCTCCCAGCAGCCCCTCAGCATGTTTCCAGTGCCCGCTCACCCAGGAGGGTGGGCATCTCCTTCGCCCCAGGCACCTCAGGCCCTGCCCCAGTCAGCCCTGCTGCCCTTAGTGAGGAGGCTTTTGACATCCAGAGATCTCTCACTGTTGGGCAGTCAACCATTCTGAATGCCATCCAGGGTGTCGAGAGGCATTTGCAACAATCAAATGCATACCTGGAGGGCATTCACTCTGGCGTGGTGGCCCAACAGAGAGCATTTCAGGCTCTGGCCTCCGCACTGCTGGCAGCCATTGTCCCTGTTTCCAGACTCCCTCTCCAACTTCCTCTACCCAGTCCCAATCCCCTCAACCCCAACCTATCCCAATCACACCTTCAGACCAGCATTCACCCCAATCAACACACAGAAGTGGCTCAGGCAAACACAAGCACCACACATCATCCCACAGGCACTCACACAAGCACCATCCAGAAGCAGACACTCCAACACCCACTGCCTCCACTGTGTCACCCTCCTCCTCGTCGTTCACCTCCCTCCCAGTAGCGTCTCCACTCACACCTGCATGCACTACATCCTCATCCATTACCTCCATTACCAGCATGCCTAGCACTACACGCCCCTCACTGGCAGTCACCACCCCCACATCCATGCACATGTCCCCTGTGTCCTCTCCCACTGTGTCTGTGACCCCTCCTCCCACAGTACACAAACGCAAACACACACCCACCCAACAGCCATCCACCTCACAACCGCATCCAGCTCATGCACCTGCACCCAAACACAGCAGACTGACACCTCCTACAACCACTCCCTCTTCCTCCAGTCCCAAACCTTCACCCTCTTCCTGCCCCAGTGTCCCTAAGAAGCTTTTCCTCGCTAGCATTGACCTATACCCTACCCCCCCCCCACATCCTTCACCTTGGGCTACAGTGGCCAGAACCAAGCCCAGCACCTCAGCCACCAAGTCCACGTCTGCTGTGGTTTCTGGAGCTTAGCGAGGCTCTAAGGAGGCACCCGTCAGTCCAGCCAGTGTGCCACCAACACCTTCCAAGACAAGAAAGTTCCGCCACCAGGAAAGGGCAAAAAGGGGACAGCATCCAGCATGGAGAAGGAGGCACAACCAGCCAGCAAGGCCAAGGCAAAGGCTCCAGCTTGCAGAAGCAAGGGGGCACCACCATCTGCCAAGGGCAGGAAGTGGCACAGAACACCAGGCAGGGCACTTCAGCCATCCAAGGCTGCGGGGGAAGGGCTGGAGCCTCCTCCCTCCACTGGCTGCACCGCACCTTCACCGTGGCCAGCACCGCCATCTGCATCGCAGCCACCACTGCCAGCTGCCCTGTGGTCAGCACCGCCACCTGCACCGCGGACAGCAGCAGTGCCACCAGCAGCAACAGCCCCAGTGGGCAGCCGTCCGAGGCTGCAGGGGGAGGTCTGGAGCCTCCCCCTCCACTGGCAGCACCGCCAGCTGTACCACGGCCACCACTGCCAGCTGCCTCATGACCAGCACCGCCACCTGTACCGCCGCAAGCAGCACCGCCACCAGCAGCAGCAGCCCCAGTGGGAAGAAGTCCGAACTGCAGGGGAAGGGCTGGAGCCTCCCCCACCACTGCCAGCACCGCCACCGGCACTGCAACCACTCTGTAGTCATGCATCCATGGTGTGTCATGCACCCTGCCCACAGAAAATTGTGTGGATCTGACACCCAGGTGAGGGACTGTGACCTTGCACACCCCATGTGCTGCATCACTGGGCACCAAGCCACATCCAGAACCAGTGGAAGAAGGCATCCACTCACCCTATCCTTGGTCGGATGAAGCACACTGGGCAGCAAGCCCCCTCCAGAACCAGTGGAAGAAGGCATCCGCTCACCCTATCCTTGGCAGGATGAAGCACACTCGGCACCAAGTCCCCTCCTGAACCAGTGGAAGAAGGCATCCACTCACCCTATCCTTGGCAGGATGAAGCACACTGGGCACCAAGCCCCCTCCAGAACCAGTGGAAAACCGGCACACACTAGAGCGACTGTGGCTTTGCACTCCCCAGGACCAAGCAGTGGGCAAACTACCCACTTGAGAGACTGTGGCCTTGCACTCCCGGGACCAAGCAGTGGGCAAACCACCCACTTGAGAGACTTGAGAGACTGTGGCTTTGCACTCCCCAGGACCAAGCAGTGGGCAAACCACCCACTTGAGAGACTGTGGCCTTGCACTCCCCAGGACCAAGCAGTGGGCAAACCACCCACTTGAGTGACTGTGGCTTTGCACTCCCCAGGACCAAGCAGTGGGCAAACCACCCACTTGAGAGACTGTGGCCTTGCACTCCCCAGCACCAAGCAGTGGGCAAACCACCCACTTGAGAGACTTGAGTGACTGTGGCTTTGCATTCCCCAGGATATCGCTGTGGGCATGGAGCCCCCTCTAGGAGCAGTGGCTTTGTGCCATCTTCCGGCTGAGTTGCCCCCCCTTCCCCATCCTCCTGAGGTGCCTGTGTGTTTTCGACCTGAAGCCCCTGCAGTGTTCTCTCCGTATTGAGGCAGGAGTCAAGTATGGGCTTGGCCTATGTGTTTTGGCCCAGTGGGCCACGGACATTTTGAATGGACATTGTCCCGCCTTTTTTACATATTGTATATTTTGTACTGTTTTTGAATTATTAACATATTTCTAAGTATTTCTAATATAACACTCATTTGACTCAATTACTTTTGTCCTTGCGTTATTCCTGAGGGTTACGGGGTGTATATGTAATGTTGTTGCATGTGTTTGTGTGTATGGTTATGGGGGTGAGGGTGGGGGTGTTGCGTGTTGCGTGTGTGTGTATCACTGTCTTTTTCCTTCCCCATTCCCCTATGTGCTAGGTGCAATATTTACCATGGTCGTCGTCGCTGCCGTTGGTACTCCTGGTATATGAAAAGAAACACCAGCATGGGGAAGACCTGCAGCTCGGGCTCCATGGCGTCCTGGTTCTTCGTTGAGTGTAGAGAGGTGTTCTGCTTTCCCTCTTATCTCATAACCGAGCTTACAGAACCTCTCTGGAATGCACTTCTGACATTTATTGTTATTAATTCTCCCCCACCACGAGGTTCCTGAGAGACAAAATTAGTAGATTGGAAGCACACGTTCAAAAGTAGTCGCAGCAATGAAAGCAAAATATATCAAAGTACTTCTCAGTTGCAATGTACACAGCAAATAGATGTGATTATATTATAGCATAACTTCAAAGCAAAGCATAAAAGTCAAAATTCATCACCGTATGGGCAAGGCAGTAGGGCCTATATTCAGCTTCACCTTTCTGAGGTCTGCAAGTTGATGACTCCGATCAACTGTGAGAAAGAGATTTTCTACCGAAACGGGAGACAGACAACTGACGTCTAGCTCCTGTCTGAAGTCAAAGCAGATTCAATCTACCTCTCTGTAGCCCAGAGTCATCCTTAAAAGCAAACTCAGTGTGAGAGCCGAAGAACCTTGGAGAGTGGCCAATTCTCCAGAGCCCCCGCTCTCAGACTGGATTGCGAGGTAAACACAAAATCTACGTGCTCTTATCAGCTAGGGTCTGGTGTGAAGAAAACAGTTGGTTTCCATCTTGTGGAAAAACACAGCTTGGAAAAACACAGCTCATCTTCAATGCCTCAACTGCAATGTCTAACCCCACGTTAAAGCCAATAGGCAGCTAACCTAAATATCAAATGTAATGTCTAATATCAGGTCAAAGCCAATAGGCAGCTAAACTGAATACAGAATGTAATGGCTGATGCTATGTCAAAGCCAATAGGCAGCTAAATTGAATACAGAATGTAATGGCTAATGCCATGTCAAAGCCAATAGGCAGCTAAACTGAACAAAACATATAGGGCCATGTTTGTACTTTTTGAAGCAAAACTGCGCCGGCGCAGTTTTGCGTCAAAAATATTACCGCCGGCTAACGCCATTTTGGTGCGCCGTGCGGGCGTCAGATTTATACTTTGACGCACGGCGGCGCAAACAACAGGTGGGAGTCATTATTTTTGACGCACACCGCGGCGTCAGGTCGTAAAGGAAAACAACGTTAACGTGGTGTAAATGACTGTGGGTCGATTTACGACACCGCAAACCGGATATGCGCCGTTTTTTTTACGCAATAGCGTCAAAAAACACAGCGAACACAGCCATTTCACCAGAGGAGAGCCAAAATGGATCCCAGATGCCACTACAGACCCCAGGAAGATGACAGCAGACCAGGAACCAGCCAGGAGTGCCCACACAAGAACCAGGACACTTTTAAGAAGAAAAGAAAGTGTTGCTTCAGTGCAGAGGAGCAGGAAATCCTGGTTAAAGAGGTGACGGAACACCAGCACCAACTGTTTGTCACATCAAAGTTGCCAATCAGTAGGAGAGAGGCTATATGGCAACAAATTGTCGACAAGATTAACAGTGTGGCTGATGTACGCAGAACTGTCATCGAGTGCAAGAAACGCTGGCATGACTGCAAACGCAGGACCAAGGAAAAGATGGCCAGGAACAGGAAGGCAGCACTGCAGACTGGAGGGGGGAGTCCAGCACACCAGGAGGCCCTGGACCACATGGAGGAGATGGTCGCAGCCGTCATCCCTGAGGAGATCGTCACAGGGATTCAAGGACAGGACAGCACAGACTACCAGAGACAACGTACATGCAGGGTAAGTTGCATGGGGATTTAAAATGCACTAATGTTAACTGCAAGCGGGGGGATACCGACCACAAAATGCATGGAAGTCAACATATACATGGAGTGGCATGGGTAAAGGGGCATGGCATTGGGGCATGGCCTGCACAGACAGAAGCTGGGGCACACCATTACACTACACCAATAACAGTCCCATGGGGGCATGCTGTCATGCCAACGATGGAGCAAAGGGAAAGCCACGACAGGAGGGAAGGACTCTACGTCAAACTTACATCCTGGCACTCGTCAGCCAACATACTTCTTACATTAACTAGGGCCCTATTAGCAATCCTCTAGCCAAACCGACAACTGCAATGTAACTGCGACAACAGTTGCCACTACCACCTCTGATCTGTGTGCAGCTCAAGTAGCCAATGGCAGTAACCTCCCCATGGATCATACCTAAATTAGGGGGTGAGGATGACATCTGCAACAATCCCCTGAAACAAGACAAAGGCCCCTGTACACTCAAATGTCAATGCCCATAGTTGTCACAAACATCAGCCAAAGTAAACAACAATAGGAGCGACACAGCACTAAGGACACACCCATGCTGCATATGTCAGGGTCCATCCTGTGCCTGGGTAACAAGGCAACATCCCAAATGTCATACTGCTCAGACAACGGCATTGAGCAGGGGACACATGTAACTGGTCACTGAAATACACCTGCACAGTCAGAGGACGAAATAGGACACTAATACGACTATCAGGGCAATCCACATTACCCAACATCAGCAGGACCCATTAACAATGTCAACATCCATATCAGATCATAACATTGCCATGCATAGGATATGCAACATGTCAATTACATTTAAGTCGATGTGAACGATCAGGGATTGGGGCAGGTCCAGATTGTTAAGGGTGCTGCCAGGGCCATCAGAACACCCACAGCCAGTGAAAGGTCTCACCATGAGAATGGATATACACGGAGGGTCGAGTAGGACAAGAAGGTGGCAAATCTCTATTTGGCATAAACCAACACCTAGAGGCGATGAGGCTGACAAGTCTGATAACTCAATTACATACATGTGACACACAGGTGGGCCGTAGGCCTGAAACAATGCCCATCTGAAGGACTGCAGATATTAATACAAAACAAGATCACAAAGTGAATTCATCAAAAGGCAGGCACGTCACGTAAAAAATTGTCACAACACAGACACACTAATTGTACCCTGTTTCATTTCAGAGGAAGATGGATCTCCTGCCGATATACCTGTCCCAGATTTCCCTGATGACATGGATGACGAGCCGATAAACATTCCCCAGGAGACTATCCAAAAGGTCCTTGAAACCCTCCAGACCCCACCTTCTGTCACAAGGAGGAGCACAGAACAAGCAGCCATCGCAGAGGAACCACCCACCACCTCAATTGTAAGACCTGCCAGCTCCAATACAGCTGAGGACTCAGACGACACTGGCACCAGCTTTGAGAGAACTGTAGTTGGAGTACAGCGGGAGCTGGCCAAGGAGGTGCGGATGGGGATGCAAAATATGGCAGCCAGCCTTGAGGGGGTGCGTTTGTGCATGATGTCATTTGCAGATCAGGCAGCAGCTATGCAAGCCCTAACATCTATCTTGCAGGAACTGCAGAAAACCCAGAAGGAAATCAGCACAGCTGTAATACAGTTGACCCAACACCTACAACAGCAATCCTGTCAACGTGTGCATGAATGCAACATTGAACCCCTCAGGGCCGACCTGGCTGCCTACCATCGTGATGTGGCTGCTATTCTCAAGAACCACCAGGCCCTCCTTGCAGTAGTACTGCCCTTAAGACCTTCACAGGGAGCAGCGACCGGGATGTCTGACTCCACGTCTTCTAACACTGAGGTGTGTGTTGCCCCTTCACAACCAACAACAACAAGGACAAAGCAGGCAACACACACATCAGAAGAAGACATGGAACAGATCACATTCACAAAGAAAAGTACCCGGAAGCACTAGTCCCTGCCACATGGCCAACTATTACCAAAGTCCTGCGTTTTGAAACATGACAGTCTTACAACAACTGTACTCAAGCACTGTTCTGCTAACCACTGTATATCTTGTCACCCAGCCCAGTGATTGTCTCTCTCCTACTCATTGGCTAAGTCTGTCCCTCTGCACTGTCTGAAACAGCAACCCCAGCATGACCAAAGCATTTTGGTAAACCCTTGTGTTGGATCACAATGGAAGATATCACTATAATGGACTCACAATCATGGACAATGTACATATAGCACTACAGCACTTTTTAATAAATAGCACTTACACAACAAATCTGTCTCTGGGTAATGTGACATATCAACTGCGCAGTAGATAATTGAAATGTCCCTACTGTCAAATAACGTAGCTTGTCAATACAACTGTCCAGATATTATGTAGTTAGAGAAATCTGCACAGTGACCATGATTGCATCATACTCTGCCCATCCTGAGGGAATAATCTGATGAAGTGAGAAACCATACACCACCATGCTGTGTAGGACAGAAGAATGCTTCCTCAGGGGATAACTAAGTCATCAAATAGTGCCCGCTAAATGTTGTCAACATGCAGAAATAACACAATAAACATGCCACACTAATCTAATTATATACAAAAAAAAACTGCACAAATGAAGGTGTCTGAGTTAACATACAAATAGGTAATCATGCCGAACTGTGTCACAAATGATGTATGAGGGTCATGAAGACAAGAATACAAGATTGCCAATGAGAACTCATCTTATAAGGGTGTGCATGATCATCACACTGCAGTCAGACCTAAAACTGTTTCCCCAATATCAAGTCTGGAAGCACTGTTAGTGACTTTGAAAACACACTTATCAACAGAAACACATTGGGATCCATATTAACTGTGATTGGTGGTTGCAACAAAGGGTAGACACTTTGCAAGGTAGCTCTGGGTTAGCTGCCAATCGTACAGCTCAGTTTGGATTTGTTTGTAGCATTGGACACAGATGTTATAGTACAAAAAAGATGTACACGGAATCCAAACCCACGATCAAGTACCATTCAACACATACTATTAAGGGGTAACCAAATATTTATTAAAAGCTAACCATAGATGAGGAAACTGAAGGAAAAATCCTACCTACCCTAATCTACCCTGACTACTCACAACTGTCCCTAACTAACCTAAGCTACACTTACTTATCACATGTAATGAAACGTTCTAAACATCTACCCCCCACCCCTCTTATGAGACAGGAGGACAACACATACTAACCTAAACACATACTATACTATCCTAAACAAATATAATTTTTTGGGGAAATTATTTGTTTGTACATTTTTTGGGTATTTTTTTTTTTTTACACACAAGAACCCCAACATAGCCCCCCACCCACCCACCCACACATGTAATAAGTCAAAAAAGAAACAAGCAGGACCCCCTACCCCCCACCCACTAACACTGACTAAACTAACAGCCTATACTAACCTAACACTGAGCCCACTAACTATAAGAACAAGGAAAGAGGAGGGAGGGTAGGGTATCATGTCCATCTATTCAACTGTCTAGAGGTTGGCCCTCCGGAGGGTTCTCTTTATATCCTTGACCAGCCGTTTAATGTGCCGCACGTCCCGGCTCTGGTGGCTCCCCTTGCGCAGCACTTTGTCCATCTTGTGTTCAAGTCTATTGAAGGCTGCAGGGTCAACAGCTGGAGCAGTGGCAGTCTGGGAACCAGTGGAGGAGGTCTGTGTGGGCTGTCCTGCACCAGTGCCAATGCTGGGGCCAGGAAGTCCAGCAGATGTAGAATCAACAGAGGCAGCTGTGGGTGGGGCCACCTGGCTCTGATTGGTGGTTGTTTCTGTGGTGGCTGTGGTGGGCACAGTAGGCCCACCCTGTGGGAAGGCTCGCCATGCCCCGGAGGCACGTTCATGGCGATATCGCCGGGCCATCCTCCAGAACCCTGACTCCACAAGCAGGATGTGCTGGTATCGCATGGCCCGACGCTGAAATTCACGGACCTGGTCTGGAGTCATGTTAGCTGCTGTGAAGACAAATGCAGATATGCCACATTAGTAACTGCATTGTGTGAAACGGCACAGCAAGTTAATCAGACATTACATCTACTGTACTTCTAACAGCTGATATCACGATACAGAGCATCGAATGTCCCTGAGGAAGTACATGGCAGGCCAGACAACAAAGGTCACATCACACAAAGCACATCCATAACCCACAAGATGGGTAACAACTGGCCTTGACTTGCAATCTGAGTTCTGACAGTTAACATCTAAGAATCATGCTGCATATCCTCCACCAAGAGCTGGGCTACAAATGTCAGTGTACGGAAAGCAAAACTAAAGCCACATGGTCTGCAAGTTGTAACTGGACTTTCCAGTATGGTATCAAGTGCCAAACCTGAGTGTGTATACTACTATGCAACCAAACCGTCACTTATTCACAGGTATGTGTAACATACTGGTAGCATCAATACTAGGTACCCCATTCACAAACCCATGGCCGTGTTTGAGGGGGGGGGTGGATACACAACTATAATTTGCCAACAACATGTACACCGAGGAGTGTATAGGAAACTCCACACATGTTTGTCTCTACAGACACACCACAGGTAAGGTCTATCTACAATTTGGAGTCAGCAAACCCTAGAGCACTCATAGGGTCAGACATGTCGGGAAAATCAGAACTTAGTACACAACATATACTTCCAGTGAGGCCTGACTTACATCAGACACAGAGTTGCTAGAACACCCACGATCATGAATTGCATGCACACCTAGGCCATTACACTCAGGTTCCACAGACTTGATGCACTACATGTGGAAGTACATGCTGCTAGGAGGTTCTACCTACTGTCTCAAACTTACGTAGGTAAATAGTGAAGCAGATGTCTATTGGGAAGCTATTAGCTCCACCAATCTTAGAGAATGTGGGTCTGACAGGCTGACTAAATAGGGGCTGACTTCCATTGCGACTCTTGGTGATACAAGTGTCAGAGACATGACTTTCCCCTGTACCCACAGTGGGGCCTACAGGGATGTCCTACAATCCCTACATGATACCATTGGATACGCATTGGCTAACTCAAAACATGTGAGAACTGCATTCCCACTCATGGAACAAGTGAAAAACTTGCCCAACGCATCACACCTTGCTATGCGTCCAACTCACACAAGTCCATAACCAGCAAACACAACACATAACAGACATATCAACACTTACTGGAGTGGTCGGGGTCCTCAAATGTCGCCACCTCTCCCACAGTGTAGGGCGCCGGTCCACCTGTAGGGTATGGAAGGAAGAAATGTGCTCAAAATCTGTGCACAGTGCAACAATTTCAGTATCATTTACAATGTGTAGGCTGAATAAGGACATGGCAGCCATTCAGACATGATGGTACTGCATCTGATATTTCACGGCCAACTTGTACATAGCATGGGTCTCCTGTGACAGTTACACACATATCTGAACACATACATTGGCCCTAACTATCATGTGGTTGCAAACTTGCCCCATAATTGGTGAGCACTAAAAAATATGGAGTGTAATCGTCTCATCATGTGCATCCAAGAGAAACATCCAACGCCTGGTTACTTGAGGACTGCATTACCAGTCAAACATGCCTTGTGGCCATGATACATTTATTGCACATGGGCCCAATGTACAGAGGGAGGGGCAGGGACTCCTGTAAGCCATCCTGTTGTTACAGTATAGTCAATTGATGTGGGCCAGCTATGGTGATTTGCACCAACCATGGAGATGTGAAGCCATGTGCATACACTTGGACTGCCATCCATATTTGGATTGTGGCTCAACCGATTCCAACAAACATCTTAAGATGTTCGCTGAGGGCACCTTACACCTTTTCACGATGTTTTCAAATCATTAACTGACATGTATCCAAAAAGATCAAGAAACACAATAATCCCACACATTCATAGTACTTCTGTGAATGCTTTCCTTCCACACTCACCAGACTAACATGAGACCAATTTTTGAGCCACTTTGCTATTATCAATTGACGTGAAGGCAGCACTCATTTTCAGCATCATGTAGTGATTCTAAAGTCAGTCTAGCTATTGCGTCAACATTGTTGGCCTAAATGTTGGTAGATCTGTACTTCTATGTCAATAATACCATATATAGACATGATTGGCTCCTATTTTGTTAGCTGTGCTGACAAAAAGGCCGCACAAATTTCCTTCATGGTAAAGTTACCTGTAAGTTTGCTGAGCACGTACTACCTGACAGCTAGCAATTGTGATCCTTGCCATAGTGCATCAATGATCCCCTTATATTTCCCCAAAATTACACACAGTCATCAAGTTAGCTGGCAGACATTGCACCAATCCCCTGATGTCACTACAGAGCATTTAATCGTGCACAATAACAATAGTCGTACTCACCAACAGTGCCACCAATCATGATTCCCAGGTGGTCCAAGAGATCCTGCTCCCTGGTGATGAGGTCAGCCCACCGGTGCTTCAGCTGGTGGTCACTCCTCTGGCTGGCATACACACGCTGCAGGTGATGCAGCACCTTTCCCCACCGGATTCTGCGCGCCTCTGTCGGGTACCCCTGTATGACCCTGCCCCCTGCCTGGATCATGAGTGGCAAGAAATGTGTCACCAGCCAGATGAAGCCCCCCAACTCCTCCTCCCCCATCCTGCCAAGACGTGGCCTACCAGACATACTTATAATTGAAGAGAATGAATAGGGGTAAAAGAAATAGAAAGGGGAAATGGGTGAAAGTAGGGGTAAAAAGACAGAAAAAAAGTAAACCTAAACACTAAAAGAGCCCAACTATCCCCAAACTAACACTACCCACAACAGACTCCCACAAACAAGAAATACACAAGATAAATGGACAAATGTAGACAAAACACAGTACTACAGAATACACAAACAATATTTATTTCACAAAAGGACTTTACAGATAGCACACAGGACAAATACAGCACAAAATCTCTGGACAACACTCTCTACACAGCCACACAGTCTAGAAGGATCATAGACTGCAAAGTGAAAGTGAAAGTACACCCACTGTACATGATCTGTAAACAGGATATCCTATTACATCACTTCCTGTATGAAAAGTCCCACCTTTTTCGCGTTATGCGTCATTTTTGTGTTGCACAAAACTGTATTTGCGTAATTTTTTTTGACGACGTGAATAGTAACCCGCATCCACATAATGATACATGGACTGTTCAAATATCTGGATGCGGGCTAAATTTCACTCCTGTGCATCAAAAAAAATGACGCAAATACAGTTTTGGTAAACAAAAAATGACTCACACCGCTAGGGACGTCAAAATTACAGTGCATTAACTGGTTTGGGGCATTTTTACATCTTTTTTGGTTATTTTACATTTGGAACACATCAGAGATTGGCTAATTGAAGACAGTATGGTGTTGATGGTGTATGTTCACATGTGTGACATCATACTGCAGCGGAACATCATCCACTACACCCTTCACAGTATATTTACAGTTGGCTGACGTCATAGATGGTCATAAGTGTGGCCTACATATATATGTGGCACAAATTGTGCATGTTTGCCATAAGGAGAGGATAGCAATGTGACGCACATATGTACAATACCTAATTGCCTTTGGCTCAAAGTGTGTGCTTTGACAACTAATTTGTTGGTTGACCACCTGTGTGTGTATATCACATGAAGCATTATTGTACATTTGGTTGTATGAATGTGACGTCCATGTGTCCAACCCTAAGATGCAAGTCAAAATTGGAATGAGCAAGGGCATGTGTTAGTCATACATGTAACAACACCCGCAAAGTATACTTCCAAGTTTTAGGGTCACGTAGACACCACATGTGACATAGCATGCACCAGATGGATGGCAGACGCATGTTCATGTCAAAGGTCCACATTTTCTACATCCTATGTCCTAGAGTATTGGTAAGAGCTTCCTAGGCACTAGTTGATGAATCCCACAGTGAGTCATACACATGCATTGAGGAAGTGGGTACCATGTTGTTTGCACAGACAGACAAGGGTCAATCTCATATGTATGATGACACCACAGTTGAGGCCATAGAAGTAAGGCCCAACTATCAAGTGGCTGGGGTGGACCAACATACAAGACAGCACGTGTCCACATATTTCCAGTGATCAATTGCACATAGGTGTCTTGTTCATGTGTGTGGTCCAATGATGATCCTGTAGATTGTTTGGGGTGTAATTTGTCACAGTTCGGACCAGGACTCATCATGAGTCACTGGCAGCTATTCCTGTAACTACTGAGTATCCTTTGTTGATCAATGTGAGTAAAGTAGATGTGGACATGGGAACCAACATGTGGATGGTCCCACCCTGTCACTAAAGACGTGTAATGAGACAGTCAACAGGGAAACCTTGGTGTGCTGAGTGAGATAATGTCTCAATTGTCATGTTCCGGCAGGTGTCATTACAACATTTGTACACAGGTTGGCCTCTGTACTTCGCACTGCATCTGGGAACATCATAGCCTCTGTGCTGTTTATTCTCGCAGCTATTCACCACACACGGCCCATCACTATGTTGTGTGCACTGTGATGCTGTGTGTGAACTGTCATGGTTCTGGCATTTGTGTATTAGTCATGTACATTATCAGAGGTTGCTGGTTGTGCTGAAAGCCCGTACCCAATCCCTGCCTATGACCCTGGGACACTGTCACACTTTGTCATTCATGCATATATGCAACCCAGACAAGGGATGGGCCATGAATTTTGCATTTCCAAGAGGATTTAACTCAAATGGTAAAGTTAAAAGGCAGATGATGCTATACAATGCATTTGTGTATGCATGGAAGAAGCCCATGCCCAATGCCCCCTGATGAATGGCAGGTTTGCTATCGCAAGTGTGGTACATATGTAGACACAGGGATACTTTAGTGTGACGCACAGACAGTTGCCAGTCAGGTTGACAGAATGCAAGATGATTCAGGAGCCAGCTACTGGACAAGTTACATAATCAGTGGTCTGACTGAGACTGTTTGGAGGACAAACTAGACAGTTGACATGTCAATCTGTGTATGTCCTGTGTTTTTGAAGGTGACAAATGAACCCAAGGGCTGTGTTACACGGCTTAATTAGTATCAATGGTTGATGGTGTATTTGACATAATGGCAACTCCTATGCTGTTCCAGGCATCATCAGGGGCAGTGCTTATTGAAATGGGTGGTGTGCATGGAGGTGATCACAGGTGTGGGCAGCATCTGTTTCTCACCAGTCCTGTAGGTGAGACTTGCATTCTAAGGGCCAACAGACATTTTCACAAGGGGAAGCAATCTACATGTGCTAACAGGGCTTTGAAACTAGAAGACAGTGTATAAATTGACCTGACGTCCAAGCAGTCAGATGTTCTATGACAATGGCATACCTCAGGAAAGGGTGTAGCACACTGGTTTGCTAATGTTGGTCTGTGTGTGTAGAGGAGGTATTATCAGGGTACACATCTTAGTATTCCAGGGACCTCTTCCGACAGGTGGGTTGTGATCAGGTGCATGGGTGTGTCAGGAGTTAGGAAATGGGCTGACATGTGCATGGAATGTCATGTGCGCAATGCATGTGGCACTTGTGCAGTCTATGTTCTGCTTCTATGGAACTCTAGTCACAGATATTCCTTGCAAATATTGGATGCAGTTGGACTAACTGTTGTCAAGGGTCTTGTCAGACATTCCTGTTAGTGATGCCAAAGCACATTGACTGCCTCATGTATGAGGCTTGTTTTCCCCTTGAGTGATGGTGTCATAGTTGTGTGCCATATGCTGCGTTGGACCTTGCTTTCAACATGTATGTGTGAAATAGTTGTAGTCCTCTGCTATAGGCCTTCAAAGGAGATATGTACATGATATATGTCATTAAGAGTGTGTGTGTATGTGACCATTGTATGTTAGGCATCACATAAGCTCTGGGATGTTCAGTGTCCTACTCAGTATCTCAGCAATGCTCCATGAGGCAACACTCTTATTCTGATAAGTAGAGATGAAGGTGTGTAAAAAGGAATAGCCAGACCATGATATGGTGATTATAATAGGTGTTTATTTAAATTAGTTAACTAAAGTGGTGAAGGTGATCATATTCAGAAGAGATTATTTACAATCTGTTGCCGCCTGCGTATACCAGCAGCTGTGTTCTGTAGTTCCCCCTCCTGTTGCAGGCCAGCATCCTCCTCTTCCTCCTCTTCAGGCATGTGTGGCTCTGGTTCCAGGAGGGGAATGTTTCTTCTGATGCAAATGTTGTGCAATATTGCACATGTGAGGATGATCCTACAGACCATCTCGGGGGAATATAGGAGGCTACCACCAGTGATGTCGAGGCAGCGGAACCTTGACTTGAGGATGCCGAAGGTCCGCTCGACAATGCTGCGTGTCCTCCTATGGGCCTCGTTGTATGCACGCTCTGCAGCTGTACTTGGGTAGCCAAATGGTGTCATAATCCATGGCTGGATGCCATACCCCTGATCAGCTGCAAGAGAAAATGAATGGGATCATGTTGATGTAGATGGCACTATTGAAAAGACCTTTAATGGCAGTAGTTGTCTTGTGTTGTCTGTGACTCTTTTGTCTACTAATGTGACATCCTATGCTTGCAGGCTTTACCATCTGCATTGTGTTGTTTCCTTGGCTGAACGAGTGTTTGTCTGCTAACCGTTTGTCAGCAGTATGTTTTGGGATTTGCAGTACAGTGTGCCCTCCCTAGCATTGTGACTTGTGATACAGGTGTCCATGTGTCTTCACTGGGGGTGAGATGATAGTTCCATGCACAGTTAAAATTGAAAGTGTTGTTAACACGTTCATATCAAAGTACCCTGGACATCCCTTACCTTTAGACTTATGCAATGTATTAATGTAAAGGTCATTGGGACACTTACAATTTGCAAGGTGACATTTCAGCAACCACACTCATTGACGTCTTCACATTAGGCTGTACAGTAAATTCCGATGTGTGACAGGTTCAATGGTGACTTAAGAAACATGGTTAGTGAAGTCACGACCTCAGTGTGTTCCTGTTGACATGTTGCTGTTGTGGTGTATGTGTTGTGTGTCCTAGAGGGTTGCTGTGCAGTGTATATATAAGTAGGTTTTTGTACTTACCAACAAGTAGTCCATTGCCATACCGTCCATCCTGGAAGTGTTCATTGATGGTGCAGTGACGGAAGATGTATGAGTCATGTACACTCCCAGGATATTTAGCCACGATGTTGGTGATCAATCCCTGGTGATCGACAATGGCCTGCACGTTGATGGAATGTGTGTGCTTCCTGTTGCGGTAGAGGTGTTCAGTTGCAGCAGGTGGCACAAGGCGTACATGTGTGCAGTCGATTGCACCAAGGACGTGTGGGAAGCCACTGATTGCGTAGAACCCCTGTTTAGTTTCCTGCTGCTTCTGCAGTGTGTTAGGGAAGCAGATGTGGCGGGTGTCAGTCGAATGATGGCGTCCAGTACTTTGGGCAAAAAGGCGGAGAATGATGGTTGTGATATTCCGCCAACCAGGGCACCAGTTGTTTGAAAAGAGCCACTTGCCAGCATATGAAGTACGGCAAGCAGCTTTGTTTCTGTTGGGATGGTGCGGGGTGTCACCAAAGTGGGGGCCAACTGCTGTTCAATGTTTCGCAGCAGCTGCTGTTCAATGTTTCGCAGCAGCTGCTGAATGGCCTGCCAGTTCAACCGGTACCTCTGTATGATGTTGTTTTCCCTGAGGCCCTGAAGGGTTGTTCTTGGGCGGAATATCCTCTCCTGCCTTCTGCGCTGCCTTTGGGGTCCCTGCTGGTGTTGTTGTAGCTGCTGTTGTTGCTGCTGGGCTCTGCGTCTGCGTGCACGCTGGATTAGTATCACCTCCATGGCTCCCTGTTGCTGCTCTGCTGCTCTGCTGTTTGTTCTGTGTGTTCTGATTAAATACAGGTGTGTTTGCCCCATTTTAATGCCTGCCCTGACCCAGGCGTTAATTTTTGATGCAAATCGGACTGTGCGTCATTTTCTGGCTCCGCCTCCCGGCCGTGCGTCATTTTTGCCCGAAAGCATAAATACGACGCACGGCCGTTTAAGCCATTTTTGGGACGGGAACGCCTACCTTGCATATAATTAACGCAAGGCGGGTTGCTGCATCCCAAAAATTATGCACACAGCGTAATTTTGTCGTCCGCAGGCTCGGGCGTCAAAGTTTAAATACGGGGCAACGTTTGCGCTGATTGTGCATCAAAAATTTTGACGCACAATCGGCGCAGACGGAGTATAAATATGCCCCATAATGTGCTACTGGTGAACATTGAGCAACTAATATGCGCAGTGGTGAAACACAAAGTCATTGGTCAAACACAATTAATAGCATCACATTCCACCCTATGACCAATTAATTTTTGTTTCGTACCTCTTATTTCAAACAAAAACAAAAAAACAACTAATATCAACAAAAAAAACATTATAAGCAAATCAGATTTGGATGATAAAAGCAATCACTGTAAAGCAATGGAAGTGAATTAACATATTGATCTCATAACCTTTCACATCAGATACATCTACACAGAAAAGACTGAAACTTATATACTCTGATTGAGATAATAGTGTCTCTAAAACAGCAATTTGATGTAGCATGAGTTCTACTCATGTAAAGGTGCACGGACCACCTGAAAGGTTTGTTGGAATGTGAGTGAAAGTCAGAGTTCCATACGAAAAAATACAGACAGTTAACTGTTAAGGTTGCTTAGTTCCAGTGGAGGAATGTAATCAAACAAGTTGATCTTGAACTGAAGGCGCCATTTGCGCAAAATGGATCCATGGTGCTTGTACTTTACTCAGTCAGGTTCAGGTTGGGGGTTCGGTCCCTTCCCCGACCCCACACGCACACACCGGAAGGGAGACCACACAGCACACTCATGGTCAGTGGCGAAACGTGGTAGGATCTGCAAAAGAAAAAAGTATGACTTTTTTTGCAAATAACATTTGTCATCTGAAATGTGCCCTTCCTCTTCCTTTCCGTGTTTTATAATCAGTAGGACACTTTTAGGGCCCTTTGTTATGATTTCTGCAGGTTCTGGAGGGTCATTTGGGGATTCAACCCACACCTCAGCACTGAGGTTTTTATCTGCTGCACCACAGCTTCCCTTTCCTTTCACTGTCAGAAGGGCTGGGGTAGACTCCTTCTTTACCAAACCGCCAATCACTGCACTTTTGACAAGTTGGGCCATTCTGTCTCCAATTTGTATGAATGAATCAGATTCTTTTCTAGGTATCAGCATAATTTTGATTTCTCCTGGGTAATCTGCAGCAATCACTCCCCCTAAAGCCTGATCAATTTGCCATATCTGTCCTGGTAACTTTCCTCTCTCCACCTGCTCTGTGACTGTTTGTGGGACAGATTGCTGGTGTGCGTGCTGACAAATAGGCACAATCACAATTTTTAACAAATCTAGGGAAATGTGCATCTCTCTAATCTCTGCCCACCTGTAAGTGGCTTTTTCTCCCAGCTGTCCACATTTCTGGTGCACCCACTTAGCCATCCTCACTAAGTCAGAATTCTGGGTGGACACTTCAGACTCTGAATTTTTCTCTTTAACATCTGCAAGGGAATTGAACCAGTTATGTACAAGGTATGTGGAAAACCAAACGGCTAAACCATTGGCAATGAACCAAGAATCAGTGTAAAAATGACACATCTCAAGCAGCTCTTGCATTAAAGTCTGACACACATTGTACAACGCTGTTCCTTCTCCTGTGCTAGAAAACAACTCTTCAGTCAATGAATCATTAGTCAAACAAACATGCTTTTTATCCTCAGGGGACACGAATTCAAATGGTGCACTCAATTTCACTGGTGACTTTTACCTGTGGTACTCCCTGCACCCTCTCCACATCCTGAAAAGGGGCTTGTGACACCTGTTCATGTAGGGCTGCAGTGACTCTAGCCCTGTCTTGCATGTACCAAATCTAGTGTATGATACTAGCTTTCTGTACCTGATTTAGGTGAATTAATCACCCACTGGATGCTTGATATTTCAGTTTCCATACTCCAAAGTTCCAGGGGCACTCTTGTCCTCCCCTGTTCCTGATTTACATGTAAATCAGTGTTTCCCTCTTGCACTGCGCAGAAACCTAAAGTCTGAATTATTTCATTTGCCAAAATAAAAGCGCGCAGCTGCTTATATTTTTTTCTAGATACTTTATACCAAAGTGTTAAGATTTTACTCAGATGAGTGCTATACTGTTTCCAAAAATCAAACCAGCTCATGAAACTCGGTGTCTCTTGCTTAGTGCAAATAGTAAGAATCTTTTGTTTTACTTGTGCCAGTAACTGCACATTTTGCAACGGTACTTCTCCCATGTAATTAATTTTTCTTTGCAGAAGCGGTCTGTAAATAACATTCTGAGCTCTGTTCTCAGTGTTATCAGTTAAGGAATGCGGGGTGTTTTGTTCTATGCTCTGCTCACACAGAGGCTCAGACTGGCTCACAGCTGTCTTAACCCCCTCATTACTGGAATGGGAAAAGCCAGATTCTTCTAAAACAGCAGTTTTATAGATTTCAGCATTATCTTGCATTAATGTGTTCTGGCTAATTTGCTCACGTAAATTCTTATTTTCATGTTCTAACTGCCTACATCTCTCCTGCATTTTTCTGTAAGCAGATAAAAGTATCCAAACCCTTCTGTCAAGAAAAAAAGGAACATCATTTCTTTCAAAAGACACATTTTCTAAATATGCTTTATCACAGCAAGAAAACATGTTTCTCACAGCACCATAAGGCAGTTTAACTTCACATGCATTTTCAAACATGGTCTGCTGTGCTTCTGTAATTCTCTAAACAACAAAAAACAATTACACTTTTAAATCGTGCACTTTGAAACTCCATTTCCGACTCTGAAAACTGACGACTAAGCCAAAATGTTCTGCTTTCCCTCTTATCTCATAACCGAGCTTACAGAACCTCTCTGGAATGCACTTCTGACATTTGTTGTTATTAATTCTCCCCCACCACGAGGTTCCTGAGAGACGAAATTAGTAGATTGGAAGCACACGTTCAAAAGTAGTCGCAGTAATGAAAGCAAAATATATCAAAGTACTTCTCAGTTGCAATGTACACAGCAAATAGATGTGATTATATTATAGCATAACTTCAAAGCAAAGCATAAAAGTCCAAATTCATCACCGTATGGGAAAGTCGGTAGGGCCTATATTCAGCTTCATCTTTCTGGGGTCTGCAAGTTGATGACTCCGGTCAACTGCGAGAAAGAGATTTTCTACCCAAACGGGAGACGGCAGACAGAACTGACATCTAGCTCCTGTCTGAAGTCAAAGCAGATTCAATCTACCTCTCTGTAGCCCAGAGTCATCCTTAAAAGCAAACTCGGTGTGAGAGCCGAAGAACCTTGGAGAGTGGCCAATTCTCCCGAGCCCCCGCTCTCAGACTGGATTGCGAGGTAAACACAAAATCTACGTGCTCTTATCAGCTAAGGTCTGGTGTGAAGAAAACAGCTTGGTCCATCTTGTGGAAAAACACAGCTTGGAAAAACACAGCTCATCTGCAATGTCTCAACTGCAATGTCTAACCCCACGTTAAAGCCAATAGGCAGCTAACCTAAATATCAAATGTAATGTCTAATGTCAGGTCAAAGCCAATAGGCAGCTAAACTGAATACAGAATGTAATAGCTAATGCCATGGCAAAGCCAATAGGCAGCTAAACTGAATACAGAATGTAATGTCTAATGCCATGTCAAAGCCAATAGGCAGCTAAACTGAATACAGAATGTAATGGCTAATGCCATGTCAAAGCCAATAGGCAGCTAAACTGAACAAAACATATAGGGCCTGATTACAACTTTGGAGGAGGTGTTAATCCGTCCCAAAAGTGACGGTAAAGTGACGGATATACCACCAGCCATATTACGAGTCCATTATATCCTATGGAACTTGTAATACGGCTGGTGGTATATCTGTCACATTTGGGACGGATTAACACCTCCTCCAAAGTTGTAATCAGGCCCATAATGTGCTACTGGTGAACATTGAGCAACTAATATGCGCAGTGCTGAAACACAAAGTCATTGGTCAAACACAATTAGTAGCATCACAAGAGGTGAGTGGTTTCCCTTTAAAGTACTGTTTCCGCCGTGCTTTTGATGGCGTTGGTACCGCCCTGGAAAAGCTGGCGGATGGGAGTGTTGTAATGGGATGGGCGGTACATTGTCTTCCGCCTGGCTGTTGGCGGTTACCGCCGCAGTGTTTGTTGCTATCGCCGTGGCGGTCGGCGTGTTAAAGTGGCTGTATCTGTTGGCGGTTTCCACCGTGGTCATGATTCCATTTCTGTTACCGCCGGCCTGTTGGTAGTATTACCGCGGCTTTAACACCGACCGCCAGGGTTGTAATGAGGGCCATAGTCTCGAATAATGGAGACCCTGGTACCTACAAACCACCACTTTCTCTGACGCTCCTGTGGTGCATTTCATTGCACTGTATGCACATGGAATTGTCATGCAGGTGTTTTGTAGCTTTACACCTCTATGACCATATGGGACTACATGACACTGTATTCTGCATCTGAGGGGCATGCAATGATTGTTGCATTGCCATCACATTGTGTTACTTATAGCTTTTGAGCCTGCCCCAGATGTTGAAGACATCCAACTTATTGTCACGGCAAACTGACGCACAACTGCACAGGGGTTGTGTGATTATTCCAAAGTGTTGAGGAATGCTTTGATACATCCTTGTTTGTAGGTACTAATATGTGTGTGCAATTACAAGACGCACACACTTGAGATAAAATGCCATCGCAGTTTACTTATGTTTATTGAGTTTTTCCTACTTGCTCAACAGAGACACACTTGCTCTGTGGTCCAAGGATGCATGTGTTTGTGCAGGCTTCTGAGTGCTGTGCTAGTGCTGGTGCAGATGCAGGACTGCCCAATACTGTCAGTAAGATGCAGCAGGCCTGTGATACAAAATCAGCATATGGTGGGGTAATATACAAAGTTTGGGGTGTATGTGATACACAATGTACAGGAAGAGGAAAGTGCTAGTAGACTGGGCACAGCGCATAGTCAAGCTCCCTTAAATGGCGTTGCCCAATGACACAAAGAGGCAAATTAAAGGAAAGTGGAGCTGCACCAAGAGCACCACTACAGTCCTTGTGGCCCTTAGTGCACTCTTTCCCCCGCCATGTGTGCACCTTATGAGAAATACGGCGCAGTATGGTGCAGGTATGGTCCAACTGCATCTATTTATATGGATGCAAATGATGTACTCAGCAGGAGTAGCAACAAAACAGATTATCACGATTCCTGCAGAGTACATAGGGGCCCAGCATATACAATTATATACCCCCTTAAAATACCTGCTCTGAGCAGCTGTTCAATGTGCAGGAAGTATGACATTAAGTAATTTCTCATATTTCCCAGGGGCATGTGCTTTAGCCCCCCAAACAGGTGTAGGGCCTACCTCCCATATATGATGCCCGGCGCAGGCTTCATGTTGTGCTGGTTTAAACAGAGTGGCGCTATGCATGCATCTCACCACTTTATGATTGCCCAGGGAATAGGGCACTTCTCCCCTGGCTCTGCTTCATAAATGTTTATTACAATGGCAGCGCTAAGGTGGCGCTGGGGCTCTTAACCCCTTCGCTGCCAGGGCTTTTCCCCCTCCTGTGCCAGGCCTTTTTTTGCCTATTTGGGGCAGTTCGCGCTTAGGCCCTCATAACTTTTTGTCCACATAAGCTAACCAAGCCAAATTTGCGTCCTTTTTTTCCAACATCCTAGAGGTACCCAGACTTTGTGGGTTCCCCTGAAGGAGGCCAAGAAATTGGCCAAAATACAGGGAAAATGTCGTTTTTTTCAAAATAAATTGAAAAAGTGGCTGCAGAAGAAGGC
The DNA here is from genome assembly GCF_031143425.1 of Pleurodeles waltl. Lineage (NCBI taxonomy): Eukaryota > Metazoa > Chordata > Amphibia > Caudata > Salamandridae > Pleurodeles > Pleurodeles waltl. Next base: position 335,882,541 of record NC_090443.1, read on the forward strand.
TTGTGGTTTTTCCCCTGAAAATGGCATCAACAAAGGGTTTGCGGTGCTAAACTCAGCAGCTTCCCAGCTTTCAGGAACAGGCAGACTTGAATCAGAAAAACCCAATTTTTCAACACAATTTTGGCATTTTACTGGGACATACCCCATTTCTGCAATTTTTTGTGCTTTCAGCCTCCTTCCAGTCAGTGACAGAAATGGGCATGAAACCAATGCTGGATCCCAGAAACCTAAACATTTCTGAAAAGTAGACAACATTCTGAATTCAGCAAGGGGTCATTTGTGTAGATCCTACAAGGGTTTCCTACAGAAAATAACAACTGAAAAAGAAAAATATTGAAATTGAGGTGCAAAAAACATAAATGTTTCTCTACGTTTTACTCTGTAACTTTTCCCTGCAATGTCAGATTATCGAAAGCAATATACCGTTACGTCTGCTGGACTCCTCTGGTTGCGGGGATATATAGGGCTTGTAGGTTCATCAGGAACCCAAGGAACCCAGAGCCAATAAATGAGCTGCACCCTGCAGTGCGTTTTCATTCTATACCGGGTATACAGCAATTCATTTGCTGAAATATAAAGAGTAAAAAATTGCTATCAAGAAAACATTTGTATTTCCAAAAAGGACACAAGATAAGGTGTTGAGAAGCAGTGGTTATTTGCACATCTCTGAATTCCGGGGTGACCATACTAGAATGTGAATTACAGGGCATTTCTCAAATAGATGTCTTTTTTACACACTCTCCTATATTTGGAAGGAAAAAATGTAGAGAAAGACAAGGGGCAATAACACTTGTTTTGCTAATCTATGTTCCCCCAAGTGCCCCGATAAAAATGATACCTCACTTGTGTGGGTAGGCCTAGCGCCCGCGACAGGAAACGCCCCAAAGCGCAACGTGGACACATCCAAATTTTTGAAAGAAAACAGAGGTGTTTTTTGCGAAGTGCCTACCTGTAGATTTTGGCCTCTAGCTCAGCCGGCACCTAGGGAAACCTACCAAACCTGTGCATTTCTGAAAACTAGAGACCTAGGGGAATCGAAGGAGGGGTGACTTGCGGGGCTTGAACCAGGTTCTGTTACCCAGAATCCTTTGCAAACCTCAAAATTTGGCTAAAAAAACACATGTTCCTCACATTTCTTTGGCAGAAAGTTCTGGAATCTGAGAGGAGCCACAAATTTCCTTCCACCCAGCTTTCCCCCAAGTCTCCCGATAAAAATGATACCTCACTTCTGTGGGTAGGCCTAGCGCCCACGACAGGAAACGCCCTAAAGCGCAACGTGGACACATCCACATTTTTGGAAGAAAACAGAGGTGTTTTTTGCGAAGTGCCTACCTGTAGATTTTGGCCTCTAGCTCAGCCGGCACCTAGGGAAACCTACCAAACCTGTGAATTTCTGAAAACTAGAGACCTAGAGGAATCCAAGATGGGGTGACTTGCGGGGCTCGGACCAGGTTCTGTTACCCAGAATCCTTTGCAAATCTCAAAATTTGGCTAAAAAACACATGTTCCTCACATTTCTATGGCAGAAAGTTCTGGAATCTGAGAGGAGCCACAAATTTCCTTCCACCCAGCGTTCCCCCAAGTCTCCCGATAAAAATGATACCTCACTTGTGTGGGTAGGCCTAGCGCCCGCGACAGGAAACGCCCCAAAGCGCAACGTGGACACATCCAAATTTTTGGAAGAAAACAGAGGTGTTTTTTTGCGAAGTGCCTACCTGTAGATTGTGGCCTCTAGCTCAGCCGGCACCTAGGGAAACCTACCAAACCTGTGCATTTCTGAAAACTAGAGACCTAGGGGAATCCAAGATGGGGTGACTTGCGGGGCTCGGACCAGGTTCTGTTACCCAGAATCCTTTGCAAACCTCAAAATTTGGCTAAAAAAACACATGTTCCTCACATTTCTTTGGCAGAAAGTTCTGGAATCTGAGAGGAGCCACAAATTTCCTTCCACCCAGTGTTTCCCCAAGTCTCCCGATAAAAATGATACCTCACTTGTGTGGGTTGGCCTAGCGCCCGTGACAGGAAACACCCCAAAGCGCAACGTGGACACATCCAAATTTTTGGAAGAAAACAGAGGTGTTTTTTGCGAAGTGCCTACCTGTAGATTTTGGCCTCTAGCTCATCCGGCACCTAGGGAAACCTACCAAACCTGTGCATTTCTGAAAACTAGAGACCTAGGGGAATCCAAGATGGGGTGACTTGCGGGGCTCGGACCAGGTTCTGTTACCCAGAATCCTTTGCAAACCTCAAAATTTGGCTAAAAAAACACATGTTCCTCACATTTCTGCGGCAGAAAGTTCTGGAATCTGAGAGGAGCCACAAATTTCCTTCCACCCAGCGTTCCCCCAAGTCTCCCGATAAAAATGATACCTCACTTGTGTGGGTAGGCCTAGCGCCCATGACAGGAAACGCCCCAAAGCGCAACGTGGACACATCCAAATTTTTGGAAGAAAACAGAGGTGTTTTTTGCGAAGTGCCCACCTGTAGATTTTGGCCTCTAGCTCAGCCGGCACCTAGGGAAACCTACCAAACCTGTGCATTTCTGAAAACTAGAGACCTAGGGGAATCCAAGATAGGGTTACCTGCGGGGCTCTGACCAGGTTATGTTACCCAGAATCCTTTGCAAACATCAAAATTTGGCCAAAAAACACTTTTTCCTCTCATTTCGGTGACTGAAAGTTCTGGAATCTGAGAGGAGCCACAAATTTCCTTCCACCCGGCGTTCCCCTAAGTCTCTCGATAAAAATGGTACCTCACTTCTGTGGGTAGGCCTAGCGCCCACGAAAGGAAATGGCCCAAAACACAACGTGGACACAACATATTTTTTCACAGAAAACAGAGGTGTTTTTTGCAAGGTGCCTACCTGTGGAGTTTGGCCTGTAGCTCAGCCGGCCCCAGGGGGGGTGAGGGGGGGGCAGAAATGGCCTAAAATAAATTCCTCCCCCCAGGGCAGCGACCCTTGCCTGATGGGTCGCTCCCCATCTCTAAAAAAACAAACAAACAAACAAAAAAAACAAAAAAAAATTCCCCTGGCGCCTAGAGGTTTCTGCCCCAGGGGGGGCAGAAATGGCCTGAAATAAATTTGCCCCCCTAACACCCACCCCCCTCCCCGGGAGCGACCCTTGCCTACGGGGTCCCTCCCCTGTGTGACATTGGCGCCAAAAAACAAATCCCAGGTGCCTAGTCGTTTCTGCCCCCTTGGGGGCATTTTGACCTAAAATCGGCCAATCTGCCCCCAATGGGGACAGAAATAGCCTAAATACAATTTGCCCCCCAGGGCAGCGACCCTTGCCTGATGGGTCGCTCCCCATCTCTAAAAAAAAAAAAAAACACAAAAAAAAAAAATCCCCTGGCGCCTAGAGGTTTCTGCCCCCCCTGGGGGCAGATCGGCCTAATAATAGGCAGAATTAGGGCAGAAATGGCCTAAATACAATTTGCCCCCCAGGGCAGCGACCCTTGCCTGATGGGTCGCTCCCCATCTCTAAAAAAACAAACAAACAAAAAAAATAAAAACACAAAAAAAAAAATTCCCCTGGCGCCTAGAGGTTTCTGCCCCCCCTGGGAGCAGATCGGCCTAATAATAGGCAGAATTAGGGCAGAAATGGCCTAAATACAATTTGCCCCCAACCCCCCACCCACCCCCCCCGGAGCAACCCTTGCCTACGGGGTCGCTCCCCCTGCGTGACATTGGCGCCAAAAAACAAATCCCCGGTGCCTAGTGGTTTCTGCCCCCTTGGGGGCAGATTGACCAAAACTCGGGGGCCAGAAATGGTCTAAATACAATTTGCCCCCCAGGGGAGCGACCCTTGCCTGATGGGTCACTCCCCATCTCTAAAAAAACAAAAAAACAAAAAAAAAATAATAATAATTTCCCCTGGCTCCTAGAGGTTTCTGCCCTCCCCCGGGGGCAGATTGGCCTAATAATAGGGGGGGCAGAAATGGCCTAAAATAAATTCCCCCCCCCCCGGGAGCGACCCTTGCCTACGGGGTCGCTCCCCCTGCGTGACATTGGCGCGAAAAAACAAATCCCCGGTGCCTAGTGGTTTCTGCCCCCTTGGGGGCAGATTGACCTAAACTCGGCCAATCTGCCCCCAGGGGGGCAGAAATGATCTAAATACAATTTGCCCCCCAGGGGAGCGACCCTTGCCTGATGGGTCGCTCCCAATCTCTAAAAAAACAAACAAAACAAAAAAAATTCCCCTGGTGCCTAGAGGTTTCTGCCCTCAGGGGGGGCAGAAATGGCCTGAAATAAATTTGCCCCCCTAACACCCACCCCCATCCCCGGGAGCGATCCTTGCCTACGGGGTCGCTCCCCCTGCGTGACATTGGCACCAAAAAACAAATCCCCGGTGCCTAGTGGTTTCTGCCCCCTTGGGGGCAGATTGACCTAAACTCGGCCAATCTGCCCCCAGGGGGCAGAAATGGTATAAATACAATTTGCCCCCCTGGGGAGCGACCCTTGCCTGATGGCTCGCTCTCCATCTCTAAAAAACCACAAAAAAAAAAATATATATATATATATATTTTTTTTGCCCTGGCGCCTAGAGGTTTCTGCCCCCCCCCCCCGGGGGCAGAAATGGCCTAAAATAAATTTGCCCCCCCAGGGAGCGACCCTTGCCTAAGGGGTCGCTCCCCTTGCGTGAAATTCACGCAAAGAAAAAACTCCCTGGTGTCTAGTGGTTTCTGCCCCCCTTGGGGGCAGATTGGCCTCATCAAAATAGGCCAATCTGCCCCCAAGGGGGGCAGAAATGGCATAAATATAATTTCACCCCAAGGGGAGCGACCCTTGCCTAAGGGGTCGCTCCCCACCTAAAAAAATAAAATGAAATATAAAAAAAAAAAAAAAAAAAAAAAAAAAGGTCCCTGGTGCCTAGAGGTTTCTGCCCCCAGGGGGGGCAGAAAGGCCTTCCCGAAAAAATGCCCCCCATGGGAGCGACCCTTGCACAAGGGGTCGCTCCGTTATGTAAATTTCAGTAAAAAAAAAAATCCCTGGTGCAATCCGCCTTTTGAAACCCTTGGAGAGACTTCAAAGGGAAGGAAATACTTTTCCTTCCCTTTGAAGCCACTCCGGGCCTCCCCCAGTAATTGAAAGAGAAATGCTTTTGCAGGCCCCTGTGACAAATCAGCGCGCGCTCGCGCGCTGACGTCACAGGGGGGTGGGGGGAGCGGGGGTGGAAGGGGAAGGTGTTCCCCTTCCATCCCCGCCTTGGGGGGGAGGGGGGTGCATGGGGGGGCGCGCTAGCGCTCCCCCAAGTTCCTCTGTGCCTTGGACGAGATGATCTCGTCCAAGGCACAGGGGAACTGTAGCTTTGGACGAGATCATCTCGTCCAAGGCATAGAAGCGGTTAATACAGGCACAATAATACGTGTCCAGATTCTTTGACAAAACATGCTGCACTCAACCTTATCAGCACTTGTCATGCACATGAAAATAATGGTGTTGCTATGGAAATGGGATACTTACCATCTGCTCCACTAATCTCAATTCCCAGGTGGTCCAGTAGATATTGCTCTCTTGAGATCAGGTCAGCCCAACAGTGTTTAAGTTGGTGATCATTGAGTCTGGTACCGAATATTCATGTCAGGTGGTGGAGCACCTTGCCGCACCACAGCTTCCTGGCCTCTGTGGAGTAGCCCTGGATAACGCGGCCACCCAACACAAGAATCATTGGCAGGTAATGCTGCACAAGCCCCAATAAAGCCCTCCAGCTCATCTGCCAGCATCTTGGACATCCTCCCTTTCCCTGACATCATGCAGTGTATATATACTGCAAATGCAATTGTAGGGGAAAAAATGTAACTACCCCAACTACCCAACAAACTATCCTACCCCCTAGACAAACACCCCATAATACAGTGACAGATACAGTACAAATACTCTACAAAAGACTGATTAAAAGACAAAAAAGACACAACAGCTACAAGATACAGCACAAAAAGAATCCAAAAAACAGTCGCAGCTCGTGGGCACGCGAAATGGGTGGAGCGGCGCGGGGGGCAATAAAAATCAAATAAAAAAAAAACACTTACCTTGCTTGCCGCCACCGCAACGAACCATCCGCTTCTCAAGTGTGTATATAATGTACATAGGGAGTGGAACAGATTCTGCCTACATTCCACCCAGACAATAATGTGGTGGTGCATTATCCCATTTCATTCTTAGATCCTGACAATGGGTCATATGTTTGGATAGTGATTAACGCCCATTGCTGCTTCATTTGTCTGGCAACCATAGCACACTCCACAGCCAACGTTTGTATGCCATAAGTGAGTTACAGCGCACCGTGTGTCAGGGTTATGCCCAATGGCAGTGCCATGACATAAGCCGATGGATACACAGTGCAGGCTCTGCCTCTAACATTGTTTCAAACCCTGTACAGTAAGTGAAGGTCTATAGTTAGCAATGATGTCCCTCCCTTGTCACACATGCATAGTGCTGGCAAAGCAGCAATCCGCCTGAGATGTGACACTGTTCTGTTTCTACATTACTTAAACATCATTTGATAGCAGCCCCTACCTTATGTATGCCCCCCTTGCATAAATCCTGCCAAGTGTGGTGATGATGTGGAGAAAGGGCTAGGGATTAGCACATTGCCCACTTGACAGCACTTGTTGTGGTGCATGGATCTAGGCCTTTAAGAGTCACATGCCTGTGACTTACGTGACACTGATGCATGACATAGAGGCACTAGACTCTCTTACATCACAAACTATGTTGCTATCATAGTTGTAACTGTTCTGTTTCTTTCCTGCTCTCTGAGGTTTGAGTTAAATTCCAATGGTATATGTATTGGAGAATGAGTAGACCATGGAGATTCAGGTGCAAAGTGTTTTATTGGTGAGATTTACAAAGTGATAATAATTGTACAGTGACTATGTGTAAAAGTTCTGTACAATTTGTAGTCTCCTGCAAACTCCTACGGCAGTGTTTTGTAGTTCCCCTCCAAATGTGCTGCACCATTGTCATCCTCCTCCTCGTTGGGGACATCTACCCGTTCATCTCAGGGAACATTGGTCTGTATACATATATTATGCAGGATTGCACATACCAGTATGATCTTACTTACCAGTGGTGAAACATACAATAGGTGTCCTCTTGTCATGGCCAGGCACCTGAACCTTGACTTCAGAAGCCCAAATGTCCTCTCCACCACATTGCATGTTCTTCTGTGCCTTCATTATTTGCCCGCTCTTCCACCGTTGTGGGATTGCCAAACTGAGTCATGACCCATGGCTGTATGCCATAACCTTGGTCAGCTGCAAAGGAATGAGAGAAGATGTGTTTGTAAAGCTTGATAGTGGTTTGGTATTTACTATGGCAGTTGTTAGTTTTAGGTGGAATGGGGACTCAGACTTGCTTCTGGTATAGTGTATGTTCCTGTTTTGTGAAATGGTTTCATAGGTCTGTGTTGATGGACATGACAATCTTGGGTTGTGGCTCAGGGACTTGGGGATTGTAATATTCTATCCAAGCAGATGGTTCTGCCCTTGCAAACATGTGTTGTGTTGTCCATAATTGTGCCAGTGTCCTATTACTGGTGGATCCCTCCACCTCCTTGCACCACAGTGGTGTCATATGTAGAGACACCATGATAGCTCCACAAAGCCAAACTCTGGCCTCCATATTACCATGTGGCATTACACATTCAGTGCAACACATAGTGACCCTTTGTGGCAGTTGATGGGTGTGCCAGCCATCAAGTGTACTATGGTGTGAATCACACATTTGTAGGATGAATAAAAGTTGGTATAGTGGAATCTCAAATACTCCTATACATGTTTTATCACAGACACTTTCAACACATGCACAGTGCAGGTGTTGGGAGACACCATTATTTTACATGGGTCCCTATGCACGGTGCATGAAAGGTCAGGTATGCCCACTATATTCCTACAGAGTCCTACAATAGAATCCATGATCTTTACAGTATTGCACAAAATCTGTGCCATGGTGGACCATTTTTTTGTATACGGCACAGACATGGTGGCGTTAGGAGGCGCTAAGGGACGCATGTGAGGTGGCACTGGACTGGGTGCTGCACAACTTCTCGTCATTCTGCCCCATGGTCTTTCATGGCAGGTAATGTTGTATTCCTATGTGTGCGTCACAATGCAGAAGACAGGTGAATGCGCACACTACAGGTCAGGTATGTGAAGGTAATATTTAGGTGGTAATGGCAACACTTGTGGGGCACTTGATATTGGTGCCGTCAGATGCTTGTACCCAATGATTGATGCGGGGCTCTGCTTATGTGCGACTTTGTTAACATTGAAATGGCCTATGCCATTCACACTGCTGAGCTAAACATTGTTAGGTGTAATGTGTGTGGGATCTGTATTTAGTGATTGCGGTGTAGTGGGGCATTTGGCATATGTGTTGTTGCCTGTACATCTGTGTTCCCCTGCTATGTGTGTTTAGTGTGGTGTATGTCTTGTTTGTCCTACATGGTAGGTGTGTTGTCTGTGTACTGTTTGGTATGATGGCTTACCTACGAGTAGGCCTTTGCCATAGTGGCCATCCTGGAACCGCTCGTTGATGGTGGAATGCCGGAACATGTAGGCATCATGAACGCTTCCGGGGTATTTTGCAAGGATGTTTGAGAAGAGCCCACGGTGGTCCACAATGGCCTGCACATTTATGGAATGGTTGTGCTTGTGGTTCCTGTATAGGAACCCAGCAAATAGACAGATACCTTGCTTGGTTTCCTGCTGCAGTTGCTGGGTGATGGGGAAGCACATGAGGACGGGTGTGAGGCGTAAGTTTGCTCCCAGAACCTTTGGAAGGAGGACCGAGAAGGATGGCTGGTAGATACCAGACACTTGTGGGCCCATTGTCTGAAAGGATCCAGACAGCAGCATATGGAGGACAGCAAGGAGTTTGGTCATGGGTGGTATGTTGGTTGGAGTTACCACCCTTGCAGTGATGTCTGACACAATGTGGTGCAGCAGGCGTACAATTGAATCCCGGTTCAGATGGTAAGTCCTGATGACATCTTGTTCCCTGAGCCCAAGGATAGTTGTACACTGTTGAAAGGCCCTCTCCCACCTTCTGCACAGCCTTGTTGACGGTTGTGTTGGTGTTTGGGGCTGCAGCGGTGGTGGTGGAAGGACCTGTTGTCGTCCCTGACGTCTGCGACTTGTGCCAAGCTGGAGCATTAACACTTCCATGTTGTCCTGGAGGTTGCAAATGTTCCTTCTGTGTGTTTTCCTTAAGTGGTGGTGTGTGGGACTCTTTTTAACGCCTGGTCTGACCAGGCATTAAAATTTGACGCAAATCGGCCTTTTCGTCTTTTTTTGGGTCCGCTTCATTTGTGTGTGTCGTTTTTGCATCTGGAGGCAAATATGGCGCTGGAGGGCTAGTGTCATTTTTTTGGGAAGGGAATGTCTATGTTGCATATCATTGTTGTAATAGGACACAAGGTAGGCTGGCGCTCCCAAAAAATGACGCTAACTCAGTTATTTTGATGCTAGACGGGTCTAGCGTCAGAATATAAATATGGCATTAAGTTAATGCTGCTTTTGTTTAAAAACAAATGACGCACAGACAGCACAAACATTTCATAAATATGGCCCATAAATTCTTGTGAGCATACTGCAGACTCTGCAGAGTGTTAGCTGTAGGTCCCTTGCTGCTGGCCGGTTTCCTTCTGGTGGCTTCACCTTCTGACTTCCTACTCATGGCTCAAAGGGCATGACAAAATTAGAACATGCATGTGTGGGACCGGGCTAACACATGTGGACAAAATACAAAAGAAGACAAAAATAATTTGGAAACAATCTGTCTCGGACCAAAAGATACTAACTAGAAAAATAAAATAGTCAGGTGTCAGCTTGCTAACTTCTATCAGAAAAAGACATATCAAAGGAATGACATTAACAGGGAAATAAATATTCCTCTCTTAGAAACAGCATTCAACCTACGACAGACCCAGGACCTACTCACCTTCAGAAGACTCCTCAAGACCTGGCTCTTCGACCAGTAGCAGCTATCCCCCCCCCCTCAGCGCCTTGAAACCCTAACGGGTATGTAGTGCGCTCTATAAATATGTTGATTGATTGATTGATTGATTCAAGTGATGTCTTCATCAGCAAAGTATGTAGATCATCAGCAAAGTCCGTTAGAAGCACCATCAGGGTAAGTGCAGAACACGAGCTGCACAGGCAAACAACCAGAAGACAACTAGAGAAGAACTAACTGAAACTTATGTAGTCCATCCCTTTAGTAAAGTTCACGAATGTCTCTGATTCGACAGTTCAGTGTTTCCACATCACGCAAAAGGGGCAATATCCAGTCAGTGCCTAGGACCAAATCAAATTTGCAACAAGTTTCTCGGGTTTTGTCTGAAGTCATCTTTCTTCCGTGTGAATCCAATAGTCAAAACCAATTTTCTAGCACTTTGTGACAAGAGGAATTCTTCCCAGGGTATACAATGGACCTGTCTTCTTCTCATGTGAAAGTCCATGTTGAAAGAAACAATTTACTTCACGTTTAGTCCACAGGCTTAAATGTTCCAGAACCAAGGTCATTTAGAAACAATCCTGAAAAATTAAGCAATGGGACCCTTTACTGTTCATAAAACCAACCTAGTAGGAAAATTCATGTTAGAGAAAAAGAATGATTCATCACTTTTACATGACTGCAATACGAAGTCTGCAGGCCTAGTTATGCTACCACAAGAAATATTAATGCATTAATATTGTAGTTAATAAAACACATATAATTTGAAAACCTGTAAATCCAGCATTGATAATATATCACCATAAAGAATAAAACATTTCATTCATAATTGCAAACTTTGTTAAAGCATCGCATTAGATATGATAGAGAAGTGCATTTATTTTGATGCACACTTAACTTTACACTCATACATCACACATTAAACATTATGAAATCTATTTTGTTTGACTACTAGCAGTTACTCTAATGTTTAAAATATACTTAGACATTATTTAAATCCTGTTAGTACATTTTAAGTCTTGGTAGGCACAATGGTGTCCACCGCTCATAAAACATGAGCACTTTTAAAATACGTGTCAGTGCAGCTTTTCTCCACACTAAGCTTTTAACATGAAATCTTCTGCTGACGTCTGGGTCACTAAAAGCATTACTAAAATTATATGCTTTAACATGCCTTCCCCTCCGCATGCAGAGCACGAATGTGCTGCCCCCGTGCAAGGCCTTGATTTGGAAGAAATGATCACACTATGCTTGTCGTATCTGTAAAAGGCCATGTTATTTAAGGCAAGCAGAGTGTCTAGCCCTTCAGATGAGCCACACAAATTACCTTGCCAACCGAACTCACAGAAAACTAACTCATTCTGCCCTCCGATGTAACTTCCACTCCCATAACACTTCTGAAAACTGCACATAACCTTTAACCATGTCCCAAGTTGTTGTGGTCCTCACTCCGGAATCCACAATATTATTGTCAAGCTTGTTTGCCTTTTGAACCAGCGCCTCCTCTTTTCTCCATATCTTGTTGCCGTTGTCCTTTCCTCCCCCTTATAACTTTAGCTTTCACCTAATCAGGTCCAGAGTTTTGCCTTCCTCCTCCACCAGAAAAAACCTCCTTAGTGGTCTTATTTCTGTTCCTCCAGTTCATAACCTTTTTTGCTCATTAACCCACTCCCCCAGCAAATGTCAGCCTATCCAGATGTAAATTGTCCCCCAGCTAGGACAGATTGCCCCCCATTATGGTGGATCAAGGATGGAGACTCAAATACTATATACTTGTATGATATTCCTCGAACGGCCTTCACCTTACAGAAACTTGTCATCTCCCTTTTCAAATCCTTTCTGGCCCTGTCAATCGGAAATGGCCTTTCCACTCCACTCCACACCCTTCTTGGGTAGCAACCTTGTACAGAACACCTCAGTTTTTGCACCGATTGATCCTCAGCATCTTCAAGTCCTGCTTCATGGACATTATCCGTTCCAGCCCTGTGGATTGCACCAAATAATTCTCTCTCTGGTAAGTCACTACTGCATGGGGCTTTTGCCTTGTACTCAGAGAAGGCTGGCACCAATTTTCCCCAATGCATGCCATCGAGGCCAGAACAAGGCACTTTAGCTTTCACTCTACCCAGCCCCTGCTGACCATCTCCAAACTGCCACTCAGCTTGCGCTCCAGACCACTTCACCAAAGAGTGACAGTAAATCCATATATCCCAGCTGCGAATTTCAGCGCAATGAGTACCTGCCAAGCAAAGCAAATCCCCTGTAGCCCAGTCCATACTGAATGTAACACTACACAGCTGCTCTTCCACCTCCCCAGGCCCTTAAACCTTTTTTTCATCCTTCCCAAACTGAAAAATTCAGAGACCACACCTATACGGAAGGAATGAGTGAGAAACTTCAATGCGGGGACTCCGCAGGACTCCCAAAACCTGTTCTACACTTACCGCTGATTTGTCCTTGTGCTGAAAAACCCTCCCTCCATTAGGTCCCCTCAGTTCCAGGAACCTTTGCAGCTCAACCCATGAGCATATCTCCACCTCACCTGAACGCGTCAAGTGCACCACAGCCCCTTCTGGTGTGTCTTGGACTACCCCAGCCATACTTCCATTACCCTGGTCCGCACCAAGGGGCATATTTATACTTTTTGACGCACAACTGCGCCAACGCAGTTGTGCGTCAAAAATTTTACCGCCGGCTAACGTCATTCCAACGCGCCATGCGGGCCCCTTATTTATGGAATGACGTTAGCCGGCGCTGCAGACTGGTCTGAGTAAAAAAAAATTACTCACACCAGGCAGCGCCACCATATGGGAAAATGGGCGTTGTGCGTCAAAAAATGGTGCAAGTCAGGTCTGAGGCAAAAATCAGGCCTCAAACCCGACTTGCACCATTTGTTTTACGCACAATCCCCATTGACATGACTCCTGTCTTAGCAAAGACAGGAGTCATGCCCCCTTGCCCAATGGACATGCCCAGAGGACTTATTTCCCCTGGGCATGGTAATTGGGCATAGTGGCATGTAGTGGGGCCCAAATCAGGCCCCCCTATGCCACTTAAAAAAACGTAAAAAAATACTTACCTGAACTTACCTTTAGTTCCTTGGGATGGGTCCCCCCATCCATGGGTGTCCTCCAGGGGTGGGCGAGGGTGGGAGGGGGTGTCCCTGGGGGCAGGTGAGGGCACCTCTGGACTCCTTCCGAGCCCACAGATCCCTTAACGCCTGCCCTGACCCAGGCGTTAAAAAATGGTGCACATCAGACTGTGCTCCGTTTTTTAAGGCCCACCCCCTCGTGTGTGTCAAAACGACGCTGGGGTGTAAATAAGGCGCACAGGCCTTAAAGTCAGTTTTTGGAAGGGAACGCCTACCTTGCATATCATTAACGCAAGGCAGTTTCACGCTTTCAAAAAATGACGCACATGCTGGAATTTTGACATCCGCGGGCCGGGTGTCAAAGTTTAAGTATGGGGCAGTGTTTGCGCCGAATGTGTGTCAAATTCTTTTACGCACAGTCGGCGCAAACAGAGTATAAATATGCCCCCAAGTGTCTTCCATCGCTATTCCAGAGCCCTCTTCCCCCAACCAGTTCTGCAACCCTAAAGATCCTGAAAAACATTAACACATACACAACTCTGAATAAATGCACCTCCCAAGTGGACATCACACAACTCTCGCCTGCTGCAACAGTGCCCTTAGAACTTCAATAGGGATCAGTCTCCTCATCCTGAATGTCATGCCATGCACTCTTGACCAGCTGTCGAGCAGCCTTCTGCCCAGCTCGCCTCCACATGAGTCATATCCCCACGTCACCTTCCCACAGAAGTCAATTCCCTCCAATTTTCCTCCAAATGTCACAGAAGATAAAGTCCTCTTTATAAGACCCAGCACCTCTCCACCATATCTTCCGTCCTCCCCACCAAGTGGCCCCTGTCATTTCATCATCGTCTGGCTTTGGACGCCAAGAACTCTTTCCAGCCATGCTGGTACACCTTTCTTGTAGAATCTGCCACAGTATCTTCCACCCATAAATATGCCTTCACAGCTTAATGTCCTACATGCATAAGCCCACCTTCGCCATCCCAGGGCCAAACAATGGAACCTCATCCAATGTGAACAGGAATGTGCGTCTGTCACCCCATTGTCCAAACTGGCACAGAGTGAGCTGCAATTGGTGCAGAAAGTACTGGGAAACTAAACTTTGTATGCTGGGCAGTGGCACTGGTGCCACGCAAAACACACCCCACCTCTAGATACTTTTGTAGGGACTGTGGATCTGTATACAAAATTGAAGAAACCAGAAAAGCTATTCAGAACGGAACTGGCTCAATGGTGGGAGAGCAAGACCCTACAAATATGTCTAAAGGTGGGGCGTGTTCTGGATGGCCTTAGGACTCTAACAGCCCCAAGTTATGAGAAACCTGACCCGGAAATTGTCAATGAATGAGGGGGTCAGCCCAGCTGAGGCGCACCAATAATCATGATGGACGAACTCCCACAGCAGCAAGTGCCTGCACAGCATCAGCCAGGATGAACCAGTTGATCTGGCAGATGGCGGCCCCCAGATGGAGAGTAAGGGTTGGACGTCTGAACAACGACTTTTGCGCCACACGTGAAACAGATGGCACAGTAAAGCATTTACTCCTGCTGCACTTTGGAGGTGAAGAGATCTACTCCTGTTTGAAAACCTCCCAGGCAAAGGAGCAGATACAACTATGATGCAGCAGACACAGCGCTGAATGTGCACTTCGATCTGCAACTAAATCCGGATTGTGAACATTTCAGGCTGTGTCAAGCCTGGGTCTGCTGAAGCAGTGACAGAGCACAGAAGACGCAATTCATGCCATGCTCTTGCCCAATGCTGAGACATCCCACTATTGACAACAATGCACCTGACGGCATGGTCGCCTGATGGAGGGTGGGATCCAATACGAGAGTCAGTGATGACGATGATGATGAAGTATTTATGATCCCATTTGTAGGCTGCAGTGGTGCCAGGAAGAGACCACACCAATGTGCTCCATCAGTGTGTGTATATGCTGATCGACTCAGGGCTGTTAGTTAATATTATGGACATGCACCTGTTCATGGAATTGAAGCCCTAGCGCCAACTACAGCAAAGATCTACACAGATGAAGTTCGCCACCTAACCATAGCAGTGCTGATTGAAGTTGTGTGCAGAGTATGGGGCACTGCCAAGACCACAAAATTCCATGTCATCATGGAAGGCACTGGGCCATTGGGAGGGTGCCACACTGCTGAGAACTTGGGCTAGTTTTCTTTGCCGAGCACATACACATGGCTGAAGCAGATATGTCACAGAAAGAATTTCACTAACTCTTCAATTGCCTGGGGTGTCCGAAGAACACACAAGTCAAACTAGACATCGACAAGGCAGTGAGGCCACAACACTGTGGCACCGAAGGGTGCCATTCCTCCTAAGACCGTTGGTGGAAGAGGAACTCCACAAACTCAAACTACAAGGGATGACAGAGGAAGTGACAGGCCCCACACTGCAGGCGCCGACGTTGGTTGTAGCCCCAAAACCAAAACAACCAAGGGACATGCGTCTGTGCATCAATATGAGACTACCCAACAAGGTGATTTCATCGGGAGAGGCACTTAACACCTACAATGGACAATATAATATTGCATCTCTATGGGGCCCAGTAGTTGCTGTACTTCCACCCCCACCGGAACACAGAGCACATCATACATGCCAGTCCCATGGGGCTGGGAGCGGTATTCATGCAAGAAAAGCACCATGACATGTGGGTCCCCATCGCCTATGCCAACCAAGCATGGGCTGCCACTGAATCGCTCTAGGCCCAGACTGGAAGAGAGTCCCTTTACATCCGTTGTGGTTGTCACCACTTCAACCTCTAGCTATACGGAAGGCAATTCTGGGTGATCACTGCCCACAAGCCATTAGTCCTGACCCACCCCTTCACTGAGAACTGAGCAGTAGGCTGTCCAGCTGCAGCTGCACACCTTTGACTTGCATACAGATCCAGGGTTTGTAAACCCAATGTTAGACCTGTCAGCCTAAGGGTGGTCTTCCCCAAAATTTTTGCCTTACTCCTCCACTTTTGCTGAACCTGTTTTTGTTTGCCTTTAGGACTCTTTGCAGTGTACCACTGCTAACCAGTGCTAAAGTGCCTGTGCTCTCATCATTAAGTACAGTAAAATTGTCTTACACCCAGTTGGCACATTTAATTTATTTATAAGTCCCTAGTAAAGTCATACTACCTGTACCCTGGGCAGGTAAATTAAATGCTACTAGTGGGCCTTCAGCACTGGTTGTGCCATTGCAGCCTGTGTGTGCACTAATAAACTGCCTCTTTGACCTTGCAAAATAAACCTTTTGCCAGACGTTCCTTTTCATTCATAAAAATGCACCTTGTCCTAAATAGCCATAGGACAGGGTGCAATGTATTTAAAAAGTTGAGCATGCACTTTTAACTTTTACATGTTCTGGTAATGTACTTGTATGGCTGCATGGTGTGTGGTGTGATTGTATGAGTGCAGGGTGAGTGCTGTGCTTGTATGAGTGCAAGGTGAGTTGTGCACCTGTATGAGTGCAGGGTGAGTGATGTGCCTGTTTGAGTGCAAGGTGAGTGCTGTTCTTGTATGAGTGCAGGGTGAGTGCTGTGCAGGGTGACTAGTGTGCCTGTATGAGTGCAGGGTTAGTGTTCTGCCTGTATGAGTGCAGGATGGGTGCTGTGCCTGTTTGAGTGCAGAGTGAGTGCTGTTCTTGTATGAGCGGAGGGTGATTGCTGTGCAGGGTGACTAGTGTGCCTGTATGAGTGCACGGTGAGTGTTCTGCCTGCATGAGTGCAGGATGACTAGTGTGCTTGTATGAGTGCAAGGTGAGTGTTGTGCATGGCGACTATTGTGCCTGTCTGAGTGCAGCATGAGTGCTATGCCTGTATGAGCGGAGGGTGAGTGTTCTGCAGGGTGACTAGAGTGCCTGTAGGAATGCAGTGTGAGTGCTGTGCCTGTATGAGTATAGGGTCACTGCTGTGACTGTCTGAGTAGCGGATGAGTGCTGTGCTTGTATGAGTGCAGGGTGAGTGTTGTGCCTGTATGAGTGCTGTGTTTGTATCAGAGCAGGCTGAGTGCTGTGCCTGAAAGAGTGCAGGGTGAGTGTTCTGCTGGGTGACTAGTGTGCCTGTATGAGTGCAGGGTGAGCCCTGTGCTCGTATGAGTACTGGGTGAGTACGGTGCTTGTATTAGTGCAGAGTGACTAGTGTGCCTGTAGGCTGAGTGCTGTGCTTCTATGAGTGCAGTTTGAGTGATGTGCTTGTAGGAGTGCAGGGAGAGTGATGTGCTTGTATGAGAGCAGGATCAGTGTTGTGCCGAGTGCCTGGTGTGTTTGTATGACTGCAGGGTGAGTGGTGTGCCTGTATGAGTGCAGGGGGAGTGCTGTACCTATATGAGTGCGGGTTGAGTGCTGTGCCTTTGTGAATGCAGGCTAAGTTATGTGCCTGTGTGGATGACAGGGTGAGTGTTCTTCTTGTATGAGTGCAGGGTGAAAGCTGTGCTTCTATGAGTGCAGAGTGACTGCTGTGCCTTATGAGTGCTGGGCAAGTGCTGTGCTTGTGTGAGTGCAGGTTTCGTGCTGTGTCTGTATGACTGCAGGGTGAGTATTGTGACAGTATGAGTTGAAGGTGACTACTGTGCTTGTATAATGGCAGGGTTGGCATTGTGGCTGTATGAGTGCAGGGTGAGTGGGAATGCTGTATCGGTAGAGGATGGGTGTTGTGTTTGTATGAGCGCAGGGTGAGTGCTGTGCTTGTATGAGTGCAGGGTGAGTGCTGTGTTTGTATGAGCGCTGGGTGAGTGCTGTGGTTGTATGAGTGCTGTGCTTGTGTGAGTGCAGGGTGAGGTATGTGTTTGTATGAGTGCAGGGTGTGCACTGTGCCTGTATCCGTGGACAGTGAGTGCTGTGCTTGTATGGGAGTAGGGTGAGTACTGTGCCTGTATGGGGTGCAGGGTGAGTGCTGTGCTTCTATTAGGCCAGGGTGAGTGTTGTGCAGGGAGACTTGTGTGCGTGTATGAGTGTAGGATGAGTGCCGAGACTGTATGAGTGGTGGGTGAGTGCTGTGCTTGTATGAGTGCAGAGTGACTAGTGTGCAGAGTGACTAGTGTGCTTGTATGAGTGCAGTGTGAGTGTTGTGCCTGTGTGAGTGGAGGGTTAGTGCTGTGTCTGTATGAGGGCAGGATGAATGCTGTGCTTGAATGAGGGCAAGGTGAGTGCTGTGCTTGTATGAATGCAGAGTGAGTGGTATGCTTGGATGTGTGCAGGGTGAGTGGGAAGGGAATGCTACATAAGTGCAGTGTGAGTACTGTGTATGAGTGCGGGGTGAGTGCTGGGCTTGCATGAGTTGCGGGTAAGTGGTCTGACCATATGAGTGCAGGTTGAGTGCTGTGCTTGCGTGATTGCAGGGTGAGTACTGTGCTTGTACGGGTGCAGGGTGAGTCCTGTGCCGGTATGAGTGCAGGGTGAGTGATGTGCCTATATGAGTGCAGGTTGAGTGCTGTGCTTGCGTGATTGCAGGGTGAGTACTGTGCTTGTATGGGTCCAGGGTGAGTGATGTGTTTGTATGAGTGCAGGGTGAGTGCTGTGCCTGTATGAGTGCAGGGTGAGTGCTGTTCTTGTATGAGTGTGGGGTGAGATATGTGCTTATAGGAGTGCGGGCTGTGAGACGTGCATGTATGAGCGCAAGGTGAGTGCTGTGCTTGTATACGTGAAGGGTGAGTGCTGCACCTGTATGGGGTGCAGGGTGAGTGCTGTGGTTGTATGAGTGCATGGTGAGTACTGTGTGTGTATGAGTGCAGGGTGAGTGGTGTGCCTCTATGAATGCAGGGTGAGTGCTGTGCTTGTATGATTGGATGAATGCAGGGTGAGTGGGAAGGAAAGGCTTCCTGAGTGCAGGGTGTGTCTTAATGAGCGCAAGCTGACTGGTGTGCTTGTATGAGTGCAGTGCAACTGTTGTGCCTGTATGAGTGCAGGGTGAGTGCTGTGCTTGTATGAGTGCAGGGTAACTGCTATGCCTGTATGAGTGCAGAGTGAGTACTGTGCTTGTATGAGTGTAGCGTGAGTGCTGTGCTTGTATGAGTGCAGGGTGTGTGGTATGCTTGGATGAGTGCAAGGTGAGTAGGAAGGGACCGCTTCATGAGAGCAGGGTGGGTGCTTTGGCTGTATGAGTGCTGGGTGAGCATGAATCGTGTATGGGTGGAGGGTGAATGGGAATGATGTATGAGTGCAGGGTAAGCCCTGTGCTTGTATTAGTGCAGGTAGAGTGCTGTGCCTGTATGAGTGCAGGGTGACTGAAGTGCTTGTATAAGTCCTTGGTGAATTGTGTGCCTGTATGAGTGCAGGGTAAGTGCTGCGCTTGCATGAGTGCAGGGTAAATGCTGCACCTGTATGAGTGCAGGCTGAATGCTGCGCCTGTATGAATGCAGGATGATTGATGTGCCTCCATGTGTGTATGGTGACTGCTGTGCTTGTATGAGTGCAGGGTGTGTGGTGATATTTGATGAGTTTAGGGTGAGTGGGAAGGGACCACTGAATGAGTGCAGGGTGAGTCCTGTGTCTGTATGAGTGCATGGTAAGTGTAGTGCTCGTATGAGTGCAGGGTAAGTGTAGTGTCCGTATGAGTGCAGGGTAAGTGTTTGCTCCTTAGAGTGCAAGGTGAGTGCTGTGTCTGTATGAGTACAGGGTGAGTGCTGTGCCTGTAGAAGTGCAGAGTGAGGGCTGTGTCTGTATGAGTACAGGGTGAGTGCTGTGCCTGTAGAAGTGCAGAGTGAGTGCTGTGCCTGTATGAGTGAAGGGTGAGTCCTGTGGTTGTATGAATGCAGAGTGTGTGCTGTGCCTGTATGAGTGCAGAGTGTGTGCTGTGCCTGTATGAGTGCAAGGTGAATGATGTGCCTGTATGAGTGCAGGGTGAGCAGAAATGCTGTATGTGTGCAGGGTGAATGGTATGCGTGTATGATTGCAGGATGTGTGGGAATGATGTATGAGTGCAGGGTAAGCCCTGTACTTGTATTAGTGTAGGATGAGTGTTGTTCCTGATTGAGTGCTGAGTGAGTGCTGTGTTTGTATGAGTGAAGGGTGAGTGCTATGCCTGTATGAGTGCAGGATGAGTGTTGTGCATGGTGACGTGTGTGCCTGTATAAGTGGAGGGTGAGTGCTCAGCTTGTATGAGTGCAGGGTGAGTGGTGTGCTTGTATGAATGCAGTGGAACTGCTGTGTTTGCATGATTGCAGGGTGGGTGCTGTGTCTCTATGAGTGCAGGGTGAGTGCTGTGCTTGTATGAGTGCAGGGTGATTGTTGTTCTTGTATGAGTGCAGGGTGAGTGGGATGAGAACGTTGCATGAGTGCAATGTCAGTGCTGTTCCTGTATGAGTGCAGGATGAGTGCTGTTCTTGTATGAGTACAGGGTGATTGGGGATGCTGTATGAGTTCAGGGTGAGTGATGTGTTTGTATGATTGCAGGGTGAACGCAGTTCTGTATGAGTGCACAGTGAGTGCTGTGCTTGTATGAGTTCAGGGTGAGCGCTGTGCGTGTATGGGTGCAGTGTGAGTTCTGTGCCTGTATGAGCGCAAGGTGGGCGCTGTGCTTGTATGGGTGCAGGGTGAGTGCTGTGCTTTTGTGAGTGCAGGGTGAGAGCTCTTCCTGTATGAGTGCAGGGTGAGTGCTCTTCCTGTATGAGTGTGGAGTGAGTGGCGACACTGTATGAGTGCAGGGTGAGTGCTGTGCTTGTATGAGTGCAGGCTGAGTGCTGTTCTTGTATGAGTGCAGGGTGAATGGGGATGATGAATGAGTGCAGGGTGAGTGCTGTGCCTGTGTGATTGCAGGGTGAACGATATGCCTGTATGAGTGCAGGGTGAGTGTTGTGCTTGTGTGATTGCCAGGTGAACGCTGTGCCTGTATAAGTGCATGGTGAGTGCTGTGCCTGTAAGGGTGCAGTGGGGGGGGGGGGGTTGTGCATGTACGGGTGCAGGGTGAGTGCTTGTGTGATTGCAGGGTGAACACTGTGCCTGAATGAGTGCAGGGTGAGTGCTTGTGTGATTGCAGGGTAAACGCTGTGCTGTATGAGTGCAGGGTGAGTGCTTGTGTGATTGCAGGATGAAAGCTGTGCTTACAAGGGTGCAGGGTGAGTGGTGTGACTGTATGAGTGCAGTGTGGGTGCTGTGCTTGTGTGATTGTAGGGTGAATGATGTGCCTGTATAGGTGCAAGGTGAGTGCTGTGCTTGTGTGGGTGCAGGGTGAGTGCTGTGCCTGTATAGGTGCAGGGTGAGTGCTGTGCTTACATGGGCTCCGGGTGAGTGGGGACGAGGTATGAGTGCAGTGTGGGTGCTGTGCTTGTGTGATTGCAGGGTGAATGCTGTGCTTTTATGGGTGCAGGGTGAGTGGGGACGAGGTATGAGTGCAGTGTGGGTGCTGTGCTTGTGTGATTGTAGGGTGAGTGTTGTGCCTGTGTAGGTGCAGGGTGAGTGCTGTGCTTGTATGGGTGCAGGGTGAGTGCTGTGCGTGCATAGGTGCAGGGTGAGTGCTGTGCTTGTATGGGTGCAGGGTCAGTGCTGTGCCTGTATGGGTGCAGGGTGAGTGATGTGCCTGTATAGGTGCAGGGTGAGTGCTGTGCTTGTATGGGTGCAGGGTGAGTGGGGACGAGGTATGAGTGCAGTGTGGGTGCTGTGCTTGTGTGATTGTAGGGTGAGTGCTGTGCCTGTATAGGTGCAGGGTGAGTGCTGTGCTTGTATGGGTGCAGGGTGAGTGCTGTGCCTGTATAGGTTCACGGTGAATGCTGTGCTTGTATGGGTGCAGGGTGAGTGCTGTGCCTGTATAGGTGCAGGGTGAGTGCTGTGCTTACATGGGCTCCGGGTGAGTGGGGATGAGGTATGCGTGCAGTGTGGGTGCTGTGCTTGTGTGATTGTAGGGTGAGTGCTGTGCCTGTATAGCTGCAGGGTGAGTGCTGTGCCTGTATAGGTGCAGAGTGAGTGCTGTGATTACATGGGCTCCGGGTGAGTGGGGAGGAGGTATGCGTGCAGTGTGGGTGCTGTGCTTGTGTGATTGTAGGGTGAGTGCTGTGCCTGTATAGGTGCAGGGTGAGTGCTGTGCTTGTATGGGTGCAGGGTGAGTGCTGTGCCTGTATGGGTGCAGGGTGAGTGCTGTGATTACATGGGCTCCGGGTGAGTGGGGATGAGGTATGAGTGCAGTGTGGGTGCTGTGCTTGTGTGATTGTAGGGTGAGTGCTGTGCTTGTATGGGTGCAGAGTGAGTGCTGTGCCTGTATGGGTGCAGGGTGAGTGCTGTGATTACATGGGCTCCGGGTGAGTGGGGATGAGGTATGAGTGCAGTGTGGGTGCTGTGCTTGTGTGATTGTAGGGTGAGTGCTGTGCTTGTATGGGTGCAGAGTGAGTGCTGTGCCTGTATGGGTGCAGGGTGAGTGCTGTGATTACATGGGCTCCGGGTGAGTGGGGACGAGGTATGAGTGCAGGGTGAAAGATTTGCCCGTGTGGGTGTTGCAAGGTGAGCAAAGCAATAATGTGTCCGAGAGCAGGGTGAGTAGTGTGTCCTCGTGATTGCCGCAAGTGTGGCAGGACTTTTTTGTGAGTCCATGTTCATTTTTTTAATCGTTCCAAACTTTCTTGACCCATGTTTGAGTCAAGCTCGCACCCACTTTATAGTCAACTCACAGCTTTCTGCCCCGCCGCTTTTAACATGCGCCAGCCGCCACTGCTGGAAGTAGCCTTGACACCTTTCCCAGTTGCTGCTTTCCGGGCATAGGTACTATGAATGTCTGTGGACTCCAGAAAGTCCGAAAATTAAGGGAGTCGGCGATCTCCGCTTGGCATTTTCTGACTTTCTTTGTAAATTGGACCTTGTGTCTATTTGGGGTGTTTGAACAAGGCTAGTTTTAGAAGAGATCGGTGAAGAAAATCAATTGCTATCTATCGAACACTCTGTTAATATTACGTATGTTCCCTAGTTATTGGCAAAGACGGTTGAACTATAGTGATAATAATAAAAAACGTATGTGATAATAAAAAACATATCTGCTATTATAGGATTGAAAGACGTGATGTCAGAAAGGCAGTGATTGCGCTCATGCAGTTCAGAGAAAGATCACTGGGGGGCGCGCGCTCCATTGCTAACGCAGATTGAAGACTACGAGAAAGAATATGGTTTTGCTGCTGTGATTCAATTAGCCTCTGCCTGCTCCTATTGAAAAGAAAAAACATAATTGAAAAATATCTTTTCTTAATCATAAAGACATTTTAAGAAGCAGATAATTGCGGCAGCAGGGAGAGTGATTTGCACATTCCAATGCAACCCGTGCTTCTTAATTTAAGGCTTAATAATGTGTAGCAATGCCGGACTCCATTAGAAACATCTGAAGCAATTCAGAAAATTATAGGTATGCTCTTGGAATTTGTAATGATTAGAGGCAGTCGTTCGATTCTTTTTTAATAAGAGCACACTTCCTCTGATTAGGCTTCCAGCAGGTGACAGCGTCATGATTCCGATGTATGAATGCTCCGATCGTTCAGCGCTTGCTGCTTGCTGCTTGCTTGACAAGCCGCGATCTGCAGTTCACAGGGTCGATTTCCAGTATGGTAGTTCATCAGATTGTTGCGTCTGCTGCTCCTGAGATCTGTGTCTAGCATAATGGTACTAATCCAGTGGCGTAATGAAACTGGAAGGATTCCCGCTGCACAGAACATGGAAGGGGGCCCCCTCCGCACTCACTCAGGCCAGGTGCTGTGCTGAGGGGGCCCCCTGGAGCTTGGGGGCGCACGGCGGAGGCTGCGTGGGCCTTTGTTACGCCCCTGTTAACTAATCCCAGTATGGCGTCCCCGTGGGTAAATGTTGTGCGCAGGTCACGGCTTCTAAACCAAGCGGCATAGCTCAGAGTACTACTGTGCCTGCTGTAGAAGTCTGTGTGTAGCACACGGATCGCAATACTAGAGAGGAATGTGAGAGGGTTTATAGTGAGTGCATACCGAGGGAGTAACGCAGGCCCCAGAAACCTCTGCGGTGCAGGGAGGGTGGGACCCTCCAGCTGCGCCTAACCCCCTCAAGAGTGCCCCCAATCAGCCCAACACCACTGAATACCTGTGAGAAATGGGATACTTGGGGCCCCTCATTACTTTGTGCAGGAGGGCCACGCATCTTTTTTTCTTGCTTTATGCAACTGGTGCATAATGAGTATAGGTCCCATGCCAGAAAGGCAACTCCGGGGGTTAATGTTCTTGTTGCAAAGATCTGTGTGTAGTGTGTCGGATATATTATGCAGTTTTTATGAAGCGTACATCTGCCAATCACTTAGGCCCAGACTTATGATGGCCTAGCGCGATTCCAACCCCACATTAGCATCATTTGTTTTACACTAATGTGGCGTTGGAAGACCAAAAACACAGAGCCATATTTACAAAGTAGCACAGTAACACTTTGTAACCCCTTGCACCACATTATGCCTGCGCCAGGCATAATGTATGCAAGGGGGGGGCATTCCGACGCTAGGGAGGACTGAAAAAATGGCCGAAAGAAATCAAAGAGATTTATTTGTATCATTTTTTATTTGCATTTTTAATGCCTGCTACGAGCAGGCGTCAACAAGAGGCTCCTGTTGTTTTCAATGGACCTCTGGGTGCTTTGCAGGTTTAGCGTCAATTTGTTTTACGCTAATCCTGCAAAGCACTGAATTAGCGTAAAAAATGATGATGCTAGTCCCGCTGACTACCTACCTGGTGCGCCATATTTTAAATACGGCGTTCACATGGTGGTGTTAGGGGCGCGCTAAGGGGCACAAGAAAAGTGGCGCTGCACTAGGTGCAGCACCACTTTTCATATATCTGCCCCTTATAGCCTTTTAGCGCTTTTCACTGCAGACTGTACAAGGGAGTCCAGCCACCTCTTGAACCTCAGCACCTTCCCCTACCCTAGCAGCAAGCCAGCTCTCTTTTTGCCAGCAATAGTGCAAACGAAATCAATTGTTTTGTGTGCAGTGGGGCGGTCCCTCATCCTGCTCAGCGGTGCAATCTTGTAGTCCAATTATATTTCGAATTGCATCTTGTGAAATAGTGCAGACAACACCTTGCACCAACAATAGTGTACTCTATTGCATGACCATGCCAAAATGGAGGGAGCAGGCCTTGTGCACCCCAGACCTGGCACATTTTGAGTTTTTGCGAATGCCAAACTTCCAAAGAGATAGTGGAGCACGGTAGGCGCTCTGTAAGACTTTATAATGTATGATCTGCAGGCCCGGTTCTAGTAGGAGGGCCTGCTGGGCCAGGCCTACCCAAACATGATCTTTGGCCCTCCCACTCTCAGCAAAAGAGCGCATGGAATATGCACCTTTTAAGTACTTTCCCCATATCCATGGCGGAACGTTATGATTTTTTCAGTTTGTTTACTTTAATTATTAGTCAGGGGTCATTAAAGAACACATTTTAAAGAGCATTGTGTTTTAAGTATGTACTTCTAAGGTGAAAAATACTGACTTTATGTGATTTTCCCTATTTTTGTACCAGCTCAGTCAATAAAGCAATGATCATGATGGCAAGAAAAGGCAAGTGTGCAACCCTAGCCCTGCCTCAAGCAAGCTGCTGTTTGATGGTGTGTGTTGGGGCACTGGAAACAGGGGTTTAATGCCAATGATGCAGCAGGTGCAGTGTCGCCAGGATCCATGGCTACGAATAGCCTTCTGCACCTCAGTTATGGCTATTTCGGTGTGTGGGTTCTGAGAATGTTTATGTATTTTACTCTGTGGACAATGCGCACAGTAATATACTGTAGGATGGATTATACTATTCAGAAAGTAGCAGTGAACGCCTCATTGAGTGAGCTGTGACAAGGGAATCAGAAATGCCTGCCAATTACCTAAGAATTAGGGCCTGATTTACAGTTCAGCAGACAGGTTACTCAGTCACAAATGTGTCGAATAGCCTGCACTCCCTATTACCATTGTCACTAGATATAATGCACTTGTAATATAGTGGATGGGATATCCGTCACGTTTGTGATAGAGTAACCGATTCCCCCGAACTCTAAATCAGGCCCTTAATGTGGAGTTGTAAGGCCTTCTTGAGTAGGTTTGTCTGTCTGTTGTCTGTTGGATGCTATCATAAAGTAAATAACCAGGTTATCTCAAATAAGATATTGTGCTGGGCTGAATTTTATTCTCACTAGTAGGGCAGGATGAAAAATGTGAGCATGTCATATTCTGATACCTTGTTACAGTACATTGCACATTCCTGGGTTATAGTCAGGGCCACTGAAAGTATGCACTTTTGCGGTTGTAGGGTTTTCTGCATAACTATTGTTGTGCCACATAATCAATCATCTGCCGAATAATAGCAGAATTGTAAAAAAAAATGCTTCTAGCTCAAATGGATCAAAAGTTACTAAAAATGCTACAACGTGTGTTGCTGTGCAGTTGAAGGCCCTTTACAAATGTTGGCTGGTCATCTTTCTGTTGTTTATTGCTATATTTGAGTGTTAAAACTTGTACGAATTAGGTAAAACCCATGCCAAGGCAGTGTTATTGAGTGTAGAAAATGACAAAATAATGATGTAATACTATCACAAAATGTGCCATACTGTGCCGCATAATTTTGTCAACCCTGCTGCATAATTTGGTCCTCCCTTGCCACATGCTTTCAGTGGCCCTGGTTATATTGATCTTACTGTTTGTCTAATCACATCCACTCACAATAGAAATGATCGTAATTCAGTTGGATAAAGGGCTGCCACTGGTCATGCAACCTGGCATGGTGGTATTAATGCTAATTATCTAAATTTACCTCATAACTAAATAATTAATTCAACAGACATATTCTAAAATAGAGATTGCTAAAATTTTACCACAAAATATTTTCAGATAAATGGATAGACTGTGTCTGCCAGCATATATTTTATATTGCCAGATTAAAACCAAATAGATACAGGTTTTAAGACACATTTTCACCTGTTCTGTTCGGTCACCTTTCCTAAATGGTGTTTGTTTACTTTTTACATTTCACTGCATGATACTTGGTTTTAAAGGTTTGCTTTTAAACTGAAAGTTGACACAGCTAATGATCCATGCAAAGAAGCTGCAGAGTGTTAGTCCCTCGACCTTCAGCGCCAAAGCTGCAGCACATGCACATTCATAAAATAGGTTATTTGCTCCCCTCAATTACATTATTGTGTCAGTATATTGATATCATTTTGCAAACCCATCTAGTGTCTAATGAACACAAAACACACCAGATACAGGCACCCACTATATGCGTAGACACCATTGTAATGCCCAAGCACCTCACAGCAGACTCAAACGAACGCTGCACATGGAAACAACCACACCAGAATGACCATACCACACACATACATGCACAAAAACACCACAGCTGCATACATACACACGCACAAAACACTCACTCATACGGCACATGTGCATATGTAGATTCTACATGCAAGAAATACACAAGCACAAATGTTCACCATTCACAAACAGGGTCTCAAAAAGTGCAAGCCCTACAAGCTAACAATGCTTCTCTCCCCTAAGATGAACCTACCTAGAATATGATTGCTGGATGGAGTCCAACTGCGCAAAACCGAACACCAACATGACTGAAGTTGTAATCTTAGGGGAGAGCTCCTTTCCATGCAACTCGGCCATGTGGCAGACAGAGCTAGGATCTACTCCACCCCACCACCCACGGCAAGAACCTTGGGATCATCATTGACTGCAAACTTGACAGCAGAGCCCAAGTCAATGTCATCACTGTTGCATGCTTCCACTCCCCGAAGATGCTAAGGAAGATTTCCAAATGGCGCTCAGTCAAGACCTATAAAACCATCAACCATAGTCTCATCACCAGTAAACAGGACTATAAGAACATCCTCAATGCCATGATCAACAAGACTCTCAACCGAGGCCGCTGAACATCCAGAACTTGGTGGCCAGAATTATTGCAACCTCAAAGAAATAAGTGGTGGGCAAATTGCAAGAGGTACATGGCCGGTCTTCCTTGTGTGAAGATGTCAAGCCTTGGGTGTACTAATAGGGACTTCCTTAAGCTTGACTACTATTAAACTATGTTTGGCATCTAGGTGCTTCTGTTGAAGCCTGGCCTGCTGGAAATTATGGGGGTTGAGGCTGACCAGTATAGACATCAGCTGTTACTGTCAAATAACTCTTCATGCAGTGTATGCCTGTTAGGAAGAAGATATGATGTAAATCTAGGGCTTGTAGGCGACCTCCAGAATTGAATAAAAATTGGGCCCAAAATTGGCCCACCTGAATGCACCCTTGGCCCACCTGGATAAAAATTCCTGGAACAGGGCCTGGTGATCTGTAATCGAGTGCTCAAGGACATCAAGCCATTGTGGACGCAGGAAAGTCTCCAGGTGCCTAGCAGAATTTCTTCTCAAATGTGCCCCTCCCCGCCGTTTCATTGTAGCTGGGCAACCTTTCGCCTGTATCTCATCCTGCATAGAGCGACACTGAGTAGAAATTAATTGTTTGGCGTTTATAGCCTTTAATAACTTCCTCATAAAGAGAAAGAGCCGTGCTCAAGGAGAAAATTAGGAATAGCTGGCTGCCTGCTCCCCGAAGACGGTAATACAAAAAGATGTCAGGGTGGCGTGCTGCTTGAGTCTCCTCTTAAATCAGTGCGCGCGAGGGAGCTGCGGTGTTTACAGCTGCCTCCCCAATTTCGTATTCCTAGGCCAGCCAGGTGAGAAATTGCTTCTGCTTGAGGGGTCACCGTCAGCTGTGGGCGAGTGTGTGTGGGTAATCTTCGGGAATAAATAATGCCCCGCCCAGCCTACTCCATGCGCCCACTGCGCAGGCAGCAGTGCTGCCCCCACCCTCGCGCCAAGCAGGGATGGGGCGTTGCTTCATCCATCTGGACCACAATATGTGGCATTTAGGGGGAGAGGGGGGTCCAGCAGTGGGCAGTCTGCTCCCGGGAACACACATGTTATAGTCCCGGATCAGGGGCTTTGACCCCTCCCATCTGGGTGGTAAGGTGATTTCAGGGTTGTCTGGTTGTCTCTGCAGGGTGTGTCACGCTGTAGGCATGGCTCATTGGACTCTGCATAGCCTGTATCAGCTAGTACACCCTCTGCTGGGTGAGTTGGTAGGTTTTGTGCTGCCTGGGGTATGACTGGACTTTCCTACGTCTTAGTTGAGTATTTTATGGAGTGCGATGGTGGGGAGAATGGGTCCCTGTAACCCAGTGATACCAGGGCCGTGTCTGGGAAGGTCTATACGTATCTTTATCATCCGATGCAGACATTTCTCTGTAGCTAGCAGGCCAGAGGCACTTTCCTAGCTTAATTGTCTAAACAGATAGGCCCCCTGTGGCACCAGCCCGTGAAAGCTGCAGGTCAAAGTTTGCAAAAGTCATTAAACAACTCAGTGGGTTGAATGCTTGCTGTATTGATTCGTCTGTAACCTGCACACCACTAGCTGCTACCCCAGTAACATAACTTGATGGGTGAAAACACCCAGAGCAGAGATCTTCGAGTAACTTGGGGGACACAGGGTCCAGTACCGACAGGGACAATGTAGTTGATGGAATGATAAGATGGGTGTGTGCAGTTACTTCCCCGTACAAGGTCATGATGGCTGGAAGGTGTAGGAAAGTAAACAAGGACAAGGAAAGATGTGGGAAAGTCATTGCATCAAAGTAAATGGGATTGCCTTTAAAATAAGGACAGGTTTAGGGGTAAACGATAATGCTTCCATTACTGACCAATAATTCTAATATTGCAATTCTGTTTCCTCGTCCCAGACCTTACGTCATGAGCTGTCCTGGCACCTGCTGACTACCTAAGAAAATACAATAAAACCCTCTTCCGGCCAGCTTTGCCTATAAAGAACCACTTCTACCCAGAACCTCCCTGAGTCAACTAACAAAGGAGATCAACTGGAGCCAGATGGGCAGCAGAGACAGTAGGAAGGCCATAGGAGCTGTGACAAGGAAATAGATTTGAGGTAATGAGATCACCAAGGAGTAACTGATTTGTTACCTACTCATCTCTTTTGCGTCACTGTCCTTACATCACGAGAAGAAGGCAGGACCTGCACTGATCTCCCACCAAGGTTGCCAACCAGAAAGTAAGCAGTCTGGACACAAGGGTGAAGGACTGAACCCAGAAGATCAACAAAGCCCCAAATGCTAGTGTCAAAACAATCCAACAAGCACTTGAGGTCCAAAAGACAGGAGGCACAACCAGTGCACCTACTGTAGTGATCCACACAAGCCAACGGTGAAGTCAAGGCAGTCAATGACACACATCAGACAGTCAGGGAAGAAGAAAAAGAAAGCCAGAAGCTGTCACCAAGCAGCAGTAAACAAAAGGAAGTCCTATTCACTGCCCACGGAGATGCTCCAGTTCCTTTGGGTGATGATCAATGTGTCAAATGTCAGCAGACAACCCTATTGATGATGAGACTGTTGGGCTCACAAGATCCTGCATTTCCTTAACCCTGCACATGCATCACTTTCAATGACAGCAGATCCCAGCGGAACCAATTTCTGGCAGCCTAAAGAATATAATTTTTTTTCATCCAGTGATGATTCGCTTGTTCAGCTAAATAACGCTTTCTCTGCAGTTCCTAAATAATCATTTTGGACATGTTGGCCACAGGTGATACTTGTGGCAGACGTCTCTGGTAGGTTGGTGTGCTCATCTCAGTGATCTAACATTGAGCACACCTTGGTCTCTCAAGGACAAGTTCTATTTCAGCCTATGGAGATTGAGAGCCTTTCAACTGCATTAAATATGTTCTTGCTTTATGTTTAAGGACCTATATGGTTTAAGTCTTAATAGACAACAAAGCAACTACCCATGATTTATACAAGAAAGCTTCTGATGTAGGACAAAAGCTTCTTTACAAGGAGGCTATCCTGCTTTATAGCTGGGACATAGACGGAGATGTTAGTTTATCAGCAGTTCATGTCACAGGAAAGGACTGACACACACTCTCCAATTAGGTTTTAGTCTTTTTCTATGGAAAAATAGACTATTCATCCTATTGGTAAGTACTGGAAGTAAAGTCTGTTTACCGAGAGAGTGGATAAGTTTCTGATTCCTCACCGTGTGAATAATACCCAGGAGTCAGATTGGATTCATGAGGTGGGGAATCTGCAGTTAAATAGAGTATCCACCAGAAAGATTGTTACCAAAGGTAAATAACTTGCTAATTCCTATTAAAACCCTCCTCCTTTTGTGGGTGTTTGGGAGCTATGGCATTTTCAAATTTTATGATCCTGGTACCGGTGAGCCCATGTCTCTTAAACTGTTGAGGTGTCAAAGGGTTTAGAGGACACTCTGACAAGCTTGTCTGCACCCTGATACTTCATAGTGAGCTGCCAACAGCTGCTGCCACTGCTGTCCGCCTATCGCAACTGCGAGTGCCTGCCTCTGCAAGTAAGTAGAAATGGACAAAAAGGGAGCCATCCTGAGGTGGAAGGGACTGGGATATGGTACTGGAAGGAGACACTGTCAAAAGTCCTGTGTAGCAGCCAAAGCAGGACTGCAGGATGAGCGGGGTATGGGCCGCTGGCCGCTGCACTGCTTGATCACAAATAAAAGGAATAGTTAGAATTTGATGGAGCAGAAATAATGCCATAGATCAAGAATGCTCCAGCCCCAATAAATGCAGAACTGTAACCTGTCAGCCATCTGCAGTCAGGCTACTAGGGCAAGGTTTTATGCTGGCGGAGATAGCTGGGACTCCAACAACAGCAACAAAGGAGATATTCCCTGACTAAACAGAGCATAAAATAAATGTGATTCATTCTGAAATGCTTTTGGACTAATTGTATATTCTCTACTCTTATTTTGTATATTCTCTACTCTTATTTTGCTTTATATTTTATAACAAAAATCAATGTTTTACTTTATGGTCTGAATAAATTGCCTTCAGCTGTACTTAAGGAGGCTATTACAAGTAACCAATGAACACCATGGCCACATAGTTGCATGGGCCAAGTACATTTGTAAGACAATGGAACTTGAACTTTGTGATATTTTGTTCTGTGTAATCAGGTGCATTAGAATTATGCAATTCTGCGGCTGCAGCATTTATGGATTTGCCACCTTTGCCATCATCTGCTACTTAATTTGCAGATTTTAATAAAAAAATGTTCCTATTTCAAACAGATCAAAAGTTACTAAAAAGATGGCCTCAAGTGTTCCAGTGCGGTGAGAGAGCCTTAGCAAGGGTGGAGTGGTCAACATTCAGGTGCTTATTGTTGTATGTGGGTGTTAAACTGGTACCTATGAGGTGAATGTTTTGCCCAGACTGTGTTAATATGTATAACAATGACAAAATAATACAGTAATGCTGTCACAACATGTGCTGCATTATGCTACATAATATGCCTTTTCTTGCTATATAATTTAGTCAACCCTGCCACATTACTTTGTCCTCCCGTTACATAATCCCAGTGACTCTGTTTATAATACATAATCCTTCAAGTATGGTTGACATTAAAAAAAGGAAATATCAAAAATAAAATGCTCCAATGCATGGCAAACATTTTTTAGTTGTAGTATGACATGTTTGTAATTAGTGCTGAAATGAAGGGGGATCAAGTTGGATCCCTGATCCAGCAGCTATTATTGAGCCAGACTGGGGATCCGTCTAGCCCTAGAGAAATGTGTTGAATTTACCCCGGTGTAATTTGCCAACACTGGGACACAATTCAGCAGCACCTGCACATTCTTTGCTTTGTCTTTGGAGCAACAACGTGCAGATGGGACAAGCTGGCTTTCTTATTTTAAATCCCAGTTCGCCCAAAACAAAGGTAAAATTTAAAGGGCCATCAGCACTCCATTTGCTCGCGTACAGTCCTGGCTGGGAGGTATCTGAAGCCTTACTCCTAGTCAGCAGCACAATGGAGGTGAAACAAAGGCCCACAGTTTTTTATCATTTCACAAGTAATTCAGAGAACCTATGACTTGGAGGCAAATGTTTTGCTTTGTTCAATTCAGTACATAAAAAATACATGCACTGTAAAAATGTCAGGTGAATTGGTCTGCACAAGTATTTACAGAAACAACAATGTATATAGCACTTAGTATTTAATTCATCACACTAGTCATCTCAATGGAGGATGTCTGAGATCTGTACATCACACGCATGCATTATATGTTGATAATAAACCATAGAAGTGAGTAAAGCAATATACTAAATGATAGGACGTGGTTTTCAAGGTGTCATACATCTTTACTGGTTGGAATTATTTAAGAGTGCACAGCAGGAAGCAACACAAAGTCATGATTTAAAACTTTATGCAGTGCTTGGGGTTGTCTGTGCTAAAAAGTACAGTGAAAATAAATCCATTTTAGCATCCTTATGGAAACAGATTGAGAAAAAAAACACAATAAGGCTTTAAACCCATGCCTCACAGTTTGCTCGCAGGTCCTGGATGCCAACTGATAGCTCACTGTGCTATTTTAAAAACATTGCAATTTATGAATTGCAATAAAAGGATCTCTGTGTCAAAAGCAGGATGGTGCTGGGGACCCCCAGAAGGGGACTGTGGCAGGAGGATAGGCGCTGGTCAGGGAGTGGCACATTCAAGCGTGGCATGGGACAGAGAGGGATGGGCACTCTGTGTAGGGGATAGGGCATGGGTGCTGAGTGGCTTTACACCACCTGTTGCCCAGAAATACACTGACTGGCTTCTACAAAATGCTGCCAACGGTACCTTCTTTAAAAAAAAAACAGAAAAAAAATTGCACGCAGCCCACCTTGAACTCTTTGTAAGGTTTAAAATATTCATAAAGTTCTAAGCTAGATAACTCTCCAGTTTCACAGTTCCCTTGTAGTTTGCACCTGAGGCACTAAAAGTGCATTTTTGGGTGGCTACATCTTTGAAAGAGAGGCGCTTTATGGAAACTAACAGAATTTGTAACACACAGAGAGATATCGTAGCATTTACCTATCTGTGTGGCACTTACCTTGTACCTGGGGAGGGGCGCCCTTAGTTGCACCATGGGCTGGAGCCCTCCCCCTCTCCCCATCACGCAGGACTGGCGGCAGTAGCAGAAACAATGAAGAGGCTACGTCAGACCAGAAACGCATCATTGGGAGGTGCCTAGGGAACCCAACGCGTGATGATATTTATAGGGGGGGCAACCCTGGCCTTGCCCCCTGTCCTCCAGAGGTGTCAATCGTCATGCCCACCAACAACGGATCCCACCGCCTATCCCCCAAGGATGGAAATAGCAGGGAGTACTCAGAATATGGACTCTTGGCTGGACTGACCCCTTAGCGGGTGTGATTGTGTGGGCAATGGGCTGGCAAGAGAGGGAGGCTGACCTGCCGGTGGCCCTGGACTATCTTGCCCTGCCCTAGATGCATGGTTGAAACTTTGGGGGCTACACCTGTGTTCAGGTACCCCGGCGGGGCTGATGCGCTATGCGGTGCCCTGGGATTTTATGGGAGCACCCTTCTGGATTAGAGGGATGCCAAAAGTTGTTGTGCCAGTGGGGTTATGCTGATGTCCTCTGCTTAAATGTCCAGGTGGTCGTGCAGGTTAGTGCCTGCCGGCAAAATGCGCATTGAAACCTTAGTGGCAAAAGACTGTCCCCATGATTGCTGTAACCAATCTGCTTCCTGCTGTCCTTGTAAACATTCGGAAAATACTCAAAGTCATAACTTTCATATCTCTGATACCACAGGCGTTTGTCTGTCAAATTCTGCTGTCCCTTGTTAGGGCGAGGGGGTCTTTGGGTCAACTGATTACAAGTGGCATATGGCAATTTGTTATGTGATGTTTTAATGTGTTATACTGGTATTAAAAGGCTGTGTGCGGGTGATCCACATATTTTAAGTTGTCACAAATCTTCTTTCGTAGGGGGGGGGGCGAGTTGCACGTTGTGCGCACATTGATAACAGGTGTCCCTTACATGAGGCGTTCAGTATGTCTGCGAATTTGTGTTTCTTTTTTACTTCCGCACTCTAATTCTGGCAAATGCATTGGTGATAGTGTAAAGAAAATGAAAGTAGAAGAGCGTTGACTAGATGGCCCCTGCCGTCTGCCCACCCACCATCTCACTTTGAGAGGATACAGGTGTGTGTCTCCCGTACCTCGTGCTGCAGTGGCAACGTGAGGCTGTTTAGCACTTCTAACTCGTTTTTTCAAAATGGTTATCAGGGAAAACACGAGCAGGTGATTATTTTTTATGGTTCAAACTAGACTTGGGGAAACAGTGACAGAATAGTCAGAAGCATTTTGTCTCAGAGAATAGCAAGACGACAGCATCATTGAAGCAATTGTTAACTGTCAGAGTCTCGGTTATGCGCATGTGCACTTACTAAAGAAACAGACAAAAAAGTAAGGTCCTGACTTAGAGTTCGGCAGACGGGGTTACTCCTCACAAAAGGGTCGGATATCTCATCTACTGTGTCACAGGTGTCGTGGGATATGATGCTCTTGTAACATGGCGGATGGGATATCTATCACGTTTGTGACAGAGTAACCCATCTGCCAAACTCTAATCCAGGCCCTAAGAGGTGAAAAGATGGTTTAGCCAGGTCAAGTACAAGTGTTTTCTGCTAGCTTTTCGACTCTGTCTATGCTTGTTTTGTCATAAACAAACATTTTGCTAAAAGCAAACTTTTTTTTGGTCTGAAAAAGCACATTTGTCATAGTAGTCCCTATTACGGAAGGGAATTTATTAGTGTGTGGATGTGCTCCATGCAAATTGAAAGAATGTTGTCACACACTGACAAGATAGCCATCTGCTAAAGTGGGCTGACCAATTGCACAATACTGTATGCTGTAATAGGCAGAAGAACAACGTGAATAACACAAAAATTTAAATATCAAAAGATTTTGGTTAACGCCAGACCTAAGTAGAATTACAGTGCCATATGGTCTAAGCCATGAGTACACGCAAACATTTTTTGGGGGGCCACAAGGTTTGGTCTCTGGTGTGCCCGAGGGTTGCATTGATGTCATCAGGGTAAGAGCAGGGCTTGGTTAGAGGGGATGAGGGGGAGAGGCAAGGTTGACGTTGGGGAACTGAAACATGTACATTGTGTTGTCATGAGTCATGGAGTTATTTTGAGGTCTTCAATCTCTACTGCCCTCTGAAATAGGCCCCTCGTCACCAGGAAAGGTCATAGATGTGACAATACATTGTCATACTACTTTATGATACTATACTTGAATCGCTATCCCTCTGCCACACCTCAGGGTAGGCCTTATCTACTTGATAGCACTACCTTGGAAGAGTCAAGTGTAAAAAAAACAAGTACCTTCATTATTGATTGGAATGAAATAGAGTTGCACAATGTGAAACCAGAAAATCTAAAATCAATCCTGGCTTCCCACTTGGCCACATTGTGTGATCCTTGGTAATTGTTTTATTTCATTTTGTCTCCTTTTCCCTCATTATCACATGTAATTGCAACTTCAAATACATGCGTTGAGGATATGTACAAAAAACTTTTCTTGTGTGAGATTGAAGAAACTATAATGTTGTCCATGTAAAATAACAACACAGGCCCCTCAGATGGTTTGATGTGACAATTAACTTGCCTCTTAGTTCACTATTGTATTGTTGTCAAGGTGGGAGCAGGCATGAATATTTATTTATTTATGAGAACTATCACTTTTAAAAAAATACTTCCCAAACGGTAAAACACTTCTGTCTGTTCATTATGTACACTTTGTTGCATTTTGAAGAGAATTTCTCATATTTTTAAACGCTTGTTGCAAGATGTCTTACAAAATTATTGTGTTTCTAACCTTATGTGCTGCAGCATAGCTTATTTGCTTATTTTATTTTACTTCAGCAGTTAGCTTGTCACTAAATGCTTCCCTCTTATTTAATATATTGCTGAATGTTAGGTCTCTCTCAAGTAAAATCCACCCCAGTGTGGACGTTGAACAGGAGGCCACATTTGAAGGTCAGGAGGGCCGCATGCAGCCCCCGGGCCGTACTTTTAGTATCACTTGTCGAAGATGCACCTCACTGATGAGGCTCTATCAGGCTGAAACCGATCTGTGTTGCCTATATTGCCATTCATGTGACTTGGCAGCTCAGACAGGACTCATCTTGTTGGAGCAGTACCAGTAATGATCTTCATATGGTTATGTACCTTTTGGAGTGACACAGAGGGCAAAAGAAACAATTGTCTCGATGGTGGCCTGAGCTATTGCAAGTGACTGCTGACCTGATTTAGAGCTTGGCGGATGGGGTTACTCTGTCACAAACGTGACGAATGTCCAGTCCGCCATATTACAATCCCATTATATCTATTATATCCTATAGGAATCATATTGCGGTGGATGGGACATCCGGCACGTTTGTGACGAGTAACCTTTCTGCCAAACTCTAAATCAGAACTTGAGTTTTTTACAAGCATTCTTTCCATAAGCTTCTGTTTAATTCTGCCTTTTTAGGCACTACCTCATCCCATATCAACATGGCCATGTTTTTGGTCATTTGTTTCATTATGGCACCCTCTTCTGACTTCTTCTTGTAATACAGAGATTCGCAAGCTTTCTTCTTCCAAGCACCTCTTGAACCAAACGATTTCATGTCGGGCCCATCTTCAAGTCTCTGAGGTCAGAAAGATAGCGGGAAAGATGGGAATGAGGCTTAATAAATCACATTAAGACTGGCAAAAAGGACGATGATCTGCAAAGCCAAACACAAAAATGAAATATCTGACATGATTTGTTCTTGTACTTCAGTGCTTTCTAACATATCCCTAAACAACTAAGAAAGCAAACAGAAGTAGCACTGACATGTAAAGTACAGCTTTTAAAAGATAAGCCATGGTGCAACTCTTTCAATCTTTTGATTCTTGATGATGATCTCGTGGAGATCAACGGAGATTAAGGTGGTCATTACGACCCTGGCAGTCGGTGGTATAGTGGCGGTACCAACAGGCTGGCGGTACCCACCTCCACTATTATGACATTGCCAAAACCAAACAGCCAATGTACCACACCGACCGCCAGCCTGGCGGCTGTCACTCGGCCGCCCATGGCATTATGACCCCGCCCAATGCCATGGTTTCAGTGGTTTCTGTACTGCCACTGAATACATGGCGGTAGGCACTATCAGTGCCAGGGAATTCCTTCACTGGCACAGATATGGGTCTCCCCCGCCCCCCTCCCAAGAATCCTATCCCACCCTCCCCCTTCCTCTCCCGTCCCAACCGCACATTTACACACATACATACACATACATACACAAACGCATAAAGACATTCACCCACGCATTCATACGTTCATACAGACTCACAGCAACACTCACGAACAGACATCCAGGCACACACGCAATCTCGCGACACAACATGCACGTATACTCACACCCACTCATGCACAAATGCATTACACATGCTTGCACGCATGCACGAATTAACACACAGTCACACACACATTATCCTACGCACACACACACCCCTCTCCTGTCGGAGAACCCGACTTACCTGCTTGCAGGGGTCCTCCGGCAGAAGACGTGACACGCCTCTGCTGCCAGCAGCAGCGTCTGCCAGCAAAACACCGCCGGGCTGTATCATGGAACATGAGACGGTCTGCAGTGTTTTGCTGGTGTGGTGCTGCTGCTGGCAGCAGCGCCACCTTACCGCCATCCACCGCCATGATTGTAGACAGATTCTACAAATTCAGCCTTCTGGTGGAATTCCGTCTACGGTCATAATGCCATGCACGGTCGGTAGCCACAGCGACGGTATGTTGGCGGCCGCCGCCGTGATGGTATGCGGCATTTGCCACCAAGGTCCTAATGAGGGCCTATGTTTTTTGGGAGCGTGAAGAAAGTTTTCATATGTTCCCTTTGAAGGGAATGAGAGGTATGTCCCTGGTTTATAGGGTGATGAGTCCAAGAGAACTCTTCAAAAGAGCGTGAAATAAGATGCAGGACTGATGCTCTCAGCCTCATTGCAGTATGGGCAGAATCTGTTGGAGGGTAGAAAAAGCAGATGCGTTCACAATATTTTATTTAACTAAGTATTGCAAGCACAGTCCTTATTTAAAAAAAAAAACACAGCTCAGATCTGCTGCTGCAGCTTTGAATTATGGTTATTTTGTGTGTTTTTCAAAGGAACAGATCTGGGATCTGTTGGTGCGGTTCTTTGCTAGAACATTTGCCTCAGTAGGCTGCCTGCAGCGGGCAGGAGTTGCTCTCCTCTGTTAGCCTCCCCGGTGCCAAGGTCTGAGGCCTCAGAAGGCAGTGTCCTTTTCTTATTCCCAAGGCATCTCAATGAGGCCTCCTCCTCGCTGTGCAGCATGGGCCTTTGCTTTGAGGCCCCCAGCAGGCAATTCTATCTTCCCATTTGTAAATAAAAATAAAAAAAACATCATAGCACTCCCTGCCACCTTCGCACCTCGATCTGCCAACATTAATAGCCCCTCCAGGAGTCAAGACAAAGGGTAGCACGGCTCTCCAGGGTGCCAAGGCCAGCCTGGTGAAACAGCTAGCTTCTTCAGTCACCTCACAACTCTGTAAATGAGTTGTGAAAGACAGACTTGAGATGCACCAAACAAACAAGTTTCGCGCTTGCAGGCTACCTTTCAAGTACTGGTGAATTACCCTAAAATCAGACCCTCCCCTCCCCACTCTTTGTGGCTCCTCTAACTGCTGAAGGACGTGCCCCCTTGAAAATAGCACCACGGACTTTATTGGAGCACACCCCCAGTTTGAAGACATCTTTTGTGATGCTATGAGGTAGCAGCCTACAGTGAGTGGCCTTAATGTAGCATCTGCACTGTAGGGTGAGGCTAGGCATTGTGATAGCAGACTCTTTCATAACTGTTAGACCCACGATAGATTTTCAACATATTCACATGATATACATTCTGAAATAATTAATCTACAAATAAATAACTTATGTAATGCTATGTTAGTAGCTATTCATACGCACAGCATTCACCATATACTTTGCTTAGTGGAGAATATAAACTATGGTCTGCATCTGTGATTCATCCAGCGGAGGTTTCCTACCACAGCAAGATTATTCATCAGTAATATTTGGTGTGTGTGGATTGGAGGATGAGGGTTATCCTTGTGGTGGTGTTACATACGTGTCTTACAGGCTTCCAACCTAACTGACGTGTGTATGCGGGTGCATCGTTTCTGCTTGGTGGTTCACAGTGTTGGTTCAGGTCTTTCAATGCTCCACCTGACCTCTGTCGACTGATGCTCAGGTGTCACAGGACTGATTCAAAGGAGCTTCCTGTGGATAGCAAGTGTTGTATTCTTCTAACAGCCTGTGGTGGTTGGTGGCAAATCACATCAGAGGGGTGCAAAAAATATACACATAAAAATACACATATTAAGAACACAATACTCAATGATATAAATATACACATAAAAAAAATCACTTACCTTACACTGCTGCTCGATGTTCTGTAGCACGTCCTCGTTGTTCCACATCACATCCTCGGAGTGCGAAGCCATTAGCCAACTCTCTCATCCAATCAAGATGCTGTTCTGATACTGTTAAGCAACATGGGTGTATTTGAGTAAGCAGGGGAATATTCCATGAAAGATGGGGAGTTAACATATGTTTGTACTCTTTGGCTAACACAGCGCTGTAAGGAGAGTTCTGAATCCTTAACTACCCCAAAGTGTTTTTCTGCTTTGGAGAGGGCATGGCATGGATCCAAGCTGAGTGGGCAAGGAAAGGTTGTCACCCTCCAATCATGACATCGCAGATCACTTTTGTCTGGGGTGAGTTAAATAAGATTACTGCTCATCCAGAAATTGATTATGAGTGACAACTCACATCGTTTCCATAATGAATGGCCGGTTTGAAAATCTGGCACAGATCTGGCACTGCTGAACCAATGTTGGACCATGGACATATTAGAAAATGTAATAAAGTTGTTTTCGTTTAAAAAAACTCTGGCATGTAACTGTATTTAAACGATAATCGGACAGGCCAAGCAGAAATATGCTCCTTCTGCTAATCAGCAGCTTGTGTTTCCTTACTGCTGTTGTGTGGAAAAATGTGTATGTAACAAACCTGGAAACCAATTGGACTCTTTATCTAGACTAGACACAATTTTTCTCAGCTTAGACCTCAATGCTGGTGCTCAGCCTACTTCTAAACACAGACCCAGGTAATTGTTTCACAATTGACTTATAGGCATTTGCAGATGATCAGCTCAACACACCACACGGAGATTTGCGGTGACATTTGTCCCCAAATATTTTTGACTTGCCACTCAAAAAATTCGAAAAGCTATTCATTTTTATTAAATAAAGCTCTGTAGGAGAGTGAACTACGACAGAACAATTTATAGACTTCTTTGCCCGCACAGACTACGCACTTGCGGGACCGGCACCCCAGTGACGATCACAACACAGAGCCATCACATCATTGATGTCAGTAGAAATAATCAGACGTCTTTCTTCCAGAACGTCACAACATTGTGTTTTCATTATCAACCTGTCAAAGCATCGTAGACGTGAAATTTACTCCCATCATATAGTAAAGCATATATGGAATTATAGATTCACTATACTTAGCGCCACATCTGCCGAAATGTTGACAGTCAATATCATGCATATTTTGGTAGTATGATATTAAAACTGTATTATTATGGTACATCACCCTTTCTTGTGTACTGCAGAGCATAGTCATTCTCCTGCGTCTACAGTGCCATGCGCAAAATAAGAGAACCTCCTCTCTATGCACATGGAGGAAAAGGGTCTGATTTAGAAGAAGGCAATTACACGAAATCTTCAAAAAGCAATATATTTCCCATTCATGCCTCCTGTGGCATAAGCCCCAATCTAGAGGTCCATAAATGTTGAAGGTATGCTTGGCGGTGATTCCTCGGGCTCCACCAAGATATATAGGAAGCTTTATAAAAAAAAAAAGAGTCAGCGAGAGATTATTCACTCAGGCTGCTTTACATTCTCCTTGACTTCCTTATCGAAAATGATATAGTAGCCTGCCACACTATGTGGATAAGGACCCAAGACGCATTTTGTGTGCAAACTTTGCAGGTCGCATATTTTCTGCATATCGAGTCAACTTTTTTAGATTTTATGGTACATTTAAGTGATAAAAAGCGATATATCAATACAAAAAATCCCATATCTCACACAGACAATATCCTGATACTATTCACTTTTAGCAACATTCTTTAAAAAAGGCTAATGCCAAGGCTACTCAAGAATTATCCAGGTCTGAAATAAAATTCACCGCAGTCTCAACAATCAAAAAACATTCTTCAACTGTTCAGGACATAACAGGAGAACATGAGACAATAATTTATCTTTTGAGATTTCACCCTTGCATAAATCCATACACAGACAGTGGTCGCCCGGTTTTTCAAAGATTAAGGCCTTACGACCAGGCCTCGCTGTAAGTAGAGTACAGAATTCAGAATTGGGGCAAATAAATAGTTAGCAATGCCCCACACATTTTCGATCTTACTGTAGGAGGCTGGCCTGGCTTGTAGTGGGTACCAAGGGGTACTTACACTCTGTACCAGGTCCAGTTATCCCTTATTAGTATAGAAGAGGTGTTTCTAGCAGCTTAGGCTGGTAGAAGGTAGCTATAGCTGAGCAGCTTAGACTGAACTAGGAGACATGCACAGCTCCTACTATACCACTGGTGTCATATGCACAATATCATAAGAAAACACAATACACAGATATACAAAAAATAAAGGTACTTTATTTTTATGACAATATGCCAAAAGTATCTCAGTGAGTACCCTCAGTATGAGGATAGCAAATATACACAAGATATATGTACACAATACCAAAAATATGCAGTAATAGCAAAAGGAAGTAATGCAAGCAATGTATAGTCACAAAAGATTGCAATAGGAGCACATAGGTATAGGGGCAACACAAACCATATACTCCAAAAGTGGAATGCGAACCACGAATGGACCCCAAACCTATGTGAGCTTGTAGAGGGTCGCTGGGACTGTAAGAAAACAGTGAGGGTTAGAAAAATAGCCCACCCCAAGACCCTGAAAAGTAGGTGTAAAGTGCACCTATATTCCCCAGAAAGCACAGAAGTCGTGATAGGGGAATTCTGCAAGGAAGACCAACACCAGCAATGCAACAAAGGTGGATTTCTGGATGAGAGTACCTGTGGAACAAGGGGACCAAGTCCAAGAGTCGCGACAAAGTCGAGATTGGGCAGATGCCCAGGAAATGCCAGCTGAGGGTGCAAAGAAGCTGCCACTGGATGGTAGAAGCTGTGGATTCTGCAAGAACGAAGAGGACTAGGAACTTCCCCTTTGGAGGATGGATGTCCCACATCGTGAAGAAGCTTGCAGAGTGTTCCCACGCAGAAAGACCGCAAACAAGCCTTGCTAGTTGCAAGGGTCGCGGTTAGGGTTTTTGGATGCTGCTGTGGCCCAGAAGGGACCAGGATGTCGCCAATTGCGTGAGGAGACAGAGGGGGCGCCCAGCAAGACAGGGAGCCCTCACAGAAGCAGGCAGCACCCGCAGAAGTGCCAAAACAGGCACTATGAAGAGGAGTGAACCGGAGCTCACCCGAAGTCACAAAAGGAGTTCCCACGACGCCGGAGGACAACTCAGGAGGTTGTGCACTACAGGTTAGAGTGTCAGGGACCCAGGCTTGGCTGTGCATGAAGGAAATCCTGGAAGAGTGCACAGGAGCCGGAGCAGCTGCAAATCACGTGGTACCCAGCAATGCAGTCTAGCGTGGGGAGGCAAGGACTTACCTCCACCAAACTTGGGCTGAAGAGTCACTGGACTGTGGGAGTCACTTGGACAGAGTTGCAGAGTTCCAGGGAC
Source organism: Pleurodeles waltl (assembly GCF_031143425.1). Taxonomy (NCBI): domain Eukaryota; kingdom Metazoa; phylum Chordata; class Amphibia; order Caudata; family Salamandridae; genus Pleurodeles; species Pleurodeles waltl. Next base: position 335,926,287 of record NC_090443.1, read on the forward strand.
TATGCTCATTGTGCTGAAAGGGGACCCAGAGGCCCGGTGATGCAGTTCTTTTGGTGCCTGCGGTTGCAGGGGGAGGATTCCGTTGTCCCACAGGAGATTTCTTCGGAGCTTCTAGTGCAGAGAGGAGGCAGACTACCCCCACAGCATGCACCACCAGGAAAACAGTCGAGAAGGCGGCAGAATCAGCGATACAAGGTTGCAGTAGTCGTCTTTGCTACTTTGTTGCGATTTTGCAGGCGTCCTGAGTAGTCAGCGGTCGATTCCTTGGCAGAAGGTGAAGAGAGAGATGCAGAGGAACTCTGATGAGCTCTTGCATTCGTTATCTAAAGAATTCCCCAAAGCAGAGACCCTAAATAGCCAGAAAAGGAGGTTTGGCTACCTAGGAAGGAGGATAGGCTAGCAACACAGATAGGAGCCTATCAGGAGGAGTCTCTGACGTCACCTGCTGGCACTGGCCACTCAGAGCAGTCCAGTGTGCCAGCAGCACCTCTGTTTCCAAGATGGCAGAGGTCTGGAGCACACTGGAGGAGCTCTGGGCACCTCCCCTGGGTGGTGCAGGTCAGGGGAGTGGTCACTCCCCTCTCCTTTGTCCAGTTTCGCACCAGAGCAGGGCTGGGGGATCCCTGAACCGGTGTAGACTGGCTTATGCAGAGATGGGCACCATCTGTGCCCATCAAAGCATTTCCAGAGGCTGGGGGAGGCTACTCCTCCCCAGCCCTGACACCTTTTTCTAAAGGGAGAGGGTGTAGCACCCTCTCTCTGAGGAAGTCCTTTGTTATGCCTTCTTGGGCCAAGCCTGGCTGGACCCCAGGAGGGCAGAAACCTGTCTGAGGGGTTGGCAGCAGCAGCAGCTGCAGTGAAACCCCGGGAAAGGCAGTTTGGCAGTACCCGGGTCTGTGCTAGAGACTCGGGGGATCATGGAATTGTCTCCCCAATGCCAGAATGGCATTGGGGTGTCAATTCCATGATCTTAGACATGTTACATGGCCATGTTCGGAGTTACCATTGTGACGCTATACATAGGTAGTGACCTATGTATAGTGCACGCGTGTAATGGTGTCCCCGCACTCACAAAGTCTGGGGAATTTGCCCTGAACAATGTGGGGGCACCTTGGCTAGTGCCAGGGTGTCCACAGGCTAAGTAACACAGCACCCAACCTTTACCAGGTAAAGGTTAGACATATAGGTGACTTATAAGTTACTTAAGTGCAGTGGTAAATGGCTGTGAAATAACGTGGACGTTATTTCACTCAGGCTGCAGTGGCAGGCCTGTGTAAGAATTGTCAGAGCTCCCTATGGGTGGCAAAAGAAATGCTGCAGCCCATAGGGATCTCCTGGAACCCCAATACCCTGGGTACCTCAGTACCATATACTAGGGAATTATAAGGGTGTTCAGTATGCCAATGTGAATTGGTGAAATTGGTCACTAGCCTGTTAGTGACAATTTGTAAAGAGAGAGCATAACCACTGAGGTTCTGGTTAGCAGAACCTCAGTGAAACAGTTAGGCACCACACAGGGAACACATACATATAGGTCACAAACTTATGAGCACTGGGGTCCTGGCTAGCAGGGTCCCAGTGACACATAACAAACATACTGAAAACAGAGGGTTTTCACTATGAGCACTGGGCCCTGGCTAGCAGGATCCCAGTGAGACAGTGAAAACACCCTGACATATACTCACAAACAGGCCAAAAGTGGGGGTAACAAGGCTAGAAAGAGGCTACTTTCTCACACAACCCCCCCCCCCCCCAAACGAAGGACAATAAGGCTAACCTTGGCCAGTTGAGGCTTTATTGTCTAAGTGATGATAAGTAGAGAGCAGCTCTGCAATAAACTGGTTACTCCCTTTATCATCCACTATATGGTCACTTCCCTTTGGGGATATAAACCACCCTGTTTGAAGTTTTTTAGCTAAGCAACAATGTGAAGATATATTTTCAGAGTTTCTATCAGTAAGTTTTAGTTTAGAGCAGTGGGGATTGTCCACTGGACCTATTTCTAGTGATGAGAATGCCAGATAGGGATGCTGTCTCAGTAAAGCCATAGCTGGGCAAAAACTTTGTCCATATGGCTGGAAGAGAGAACAGGGATGCTGTTTCTCTTGATTTGGAGGAGGGCAGGGATGCTGTCCTATGAGCTCCACACTAGGGCAGGGCTGCTGTCCTAAGTTTTGTGAGGCAGTGCAGGGTTTCTGCACTAAAGTTTCTCTGGGAGGGTTGGAGGGATGCTCCATGTTAACTAAAATGGTGCTCTTTTTCTCACCAATATGAGTTATCCCACAGAGAGGTACTTCCACCTTAGGGAGTACAGCTATGCCAGCTGATGATTCCCTTGGAACAGGTGCCACCCCAGGAGAGGTTTCTCCCACCACAGGAATGGTATCCTGAATGGCAGGGTGGTTAGGGGATACTGTGATACCCTTTTTACCTGTTGTTGGAGAGGGATCCTGAGTTTTCAGGCCTTCTCTCCTTTGCTTTTTTCATTTAAGTAGAATGAGAGGGAACAATTCCTCAGGGATACCCAGCATGGCTGCATGGGTATAAAACTCTACATCAGCCCAACCTGAGGCCTCTAGGTCATTACCTAAGAGACAGTCTACAGGTAAGCTAGGTGACACTACCACCTGCTTAGGGCCAGTAACTCCACCCCAACTAAGTTGAACTATAGCTAAGGGAAGAAACTTAGTGGAGTTATGGACATCAATATTCTTATACTGTTGTCCAATGATGTGTTGTTCAGGAGCCACTAGGTTTTCAGTCACCAAAGTGATACTGGCACCTGTGTCCCTGTAGGCCTGGGCCTCAACACCATTTATTGAAACTGTCTGCCTGTACTTATCCATTGTAAGGGGACAAGCAGCCAGTGTGGCAAGGCCAATGCCACTAGGTGTGACAGAAACTGTCTTGGGACTGACTACCCCAGTTTCTATGATGGACCCATAAGTGAACCCAACTACACCCTTAGTTTGACTGTTGCCAGCAGTCCCACCACTATTACAACTACTGCTAGGGGCACTAGAGCTTGATGTATTAGTGGTGGTAGGCTCAGGGGGTTTACCTGGACAGGACGTATCCCCTGGCCTATGGCCTCTGTTTTTACACACAAAGCACCAAGGCTTTTTAATGTGTGCAGGTTGTGAAGAAGAGGAAGAATTTGTTTTATCCCCACCCCCTGAAGAGTGTTTAGGATTTGAAGAAGGATCAACCCATATCCCCATGCTTATCCTGAGATTTCTCACCATCTTTCTTCTTGCCATCCTTGTCACCACCTGTATAAACTTTTCTGTTCACTCTTGTTCTGACCCATTTGTCTGCCTTCTTTCCCAATTCTTGGGAGAGGTCAGATCTGAGTCCACTAGATATTGGTGTAACAAATCAGACACACAGTTATTCAGAATATGCTCTCTCAGGATCGGATTATACAGGCTTTCATAGTCAGAAACTTTACTGCCATGTAACCACCCCTCCAAGGCCTTCACTGAATGGTCAACAAAGTCTACCCAGTCTTGTGAAGACTCTTTTTTAGTTTCTCTGAATTTAATCCTGTACTGTTCAGTGGCTAAGCCATATCCATCCAAGAGTGCATTCTTTAAAACTGTAACATTATTGGCATCACTTTCCTTCACAGTAAGGAGCCTATCCCTACCCTTTCCACTGAAAGATAGCCATAGGATAGCAGCCCACTGCCTTTGAGGGACCCCCTGTACAACACAGGCCCTCTCAAGTGCAGCAAACCCTTGTTAATGTCATCCCCCTCCTTGTAAGGGGGAACTATCTTATGCAGATTCCTAGAATCATGCTCTTTTACAGGATTACTATCTGTAATACTGCTGCTGCCACCATGGGGTCCTAACCCCAACCTCTGTCTTTCTTTTTCTAAGTCTAAAGATTTCCTGTCTAGAGCCAACTGTTGCTGTTTAAGCTTCAGCCTGGACTCTTCCACTCTCAATCTATTGAGCTCCCTTTCTAACATTCTGTCATCAGGGTGGGTGGGTTGGGCATGCTTTGACACAGAAGAATGGTGTGAATGAACAGAGGTAGAATTGTCCCTAACAGTTGGCACTCTAACAACCTGGCCTGCAGGAATTACATCCCTACTGTGATGAGAGCTCACATTAGTACCAGTTATGCTAGGTGGCCTGCTAAGGGGCAGGTTGGAAAGAATACCATCTAACATTCTTACTGGGGCTACCCCAGAATCAGAGTGTGAACCATCTGCTAACGTATCAACTGATGTGCCAGCTAAGGCCTTATCATTTTCAATGAGCATGTTAATCAACAATTCTCTAGAGGGATTCTTCCCTACCCCTAAACCTCTATCAATGCAGAGACTCCTTACACCTTTCCAGCTAAGGTGGTCATAAGCTGTGCTGGCCAGATCAAGAGTAGGACCTGTGCCAGAAATGATAGAAAAGGGTTTAGGGACAGATAAAAGAAGGAAAAAGTTTCAGGACTTTTTAAGGAAACAGAAAAAACTTTTTCAACTTTTTAGAAACTTTTTGAAAGTTTAGAGGTACTTTTCAGCACTTAGCAAATAGAGTAATAGAAGAAAAGCAAAACTTTTTGGTTAGGTGTACATACACTGAACTTGTTTTGTATATTTTTCTCTTATGAAAAGTACAAAATGACAAAGTGGTAAGTAGTTACAAGTACTTATCCCACCGCTGCACAACCAATGTAGGAGGCTGGCCTGGCTTGTAGTGGGTACCAAGGGGTACTTACACTCTGTACCAGGTCCAGTTACCGCTTATTAGTGTAGAAGAGGTGTTTCTAGCAGCTTAGGCTAGTAGAAGGTAGCTATAGCTGAGCAGCTTAGGCTGAACTAGGAGACATGCAAAGCTCCTACTATACCACTGGTGTCATATGCACAATATCATAAGAAAACACAGTACACAGATATACTAAAAATAAAGGTACTTTATTTTTATGACAATATGCCAAAAGTATCTCAGTGAGTACCCTCAGTATGAGGATAGCAAATATACACAAAATATATGTACACAATACCAAAAATATGCAGTAATAGCAAAAGGAAGTAATGCAAGCAATGTATAGTCACAATAGATTGCAATAGGAGCACATAGGTATAGAGGCAACACAAACCATATACTCCAAAAGTGGAATGCGAACCACGAATGGACCCCAAACCTATGTGAGCTTGTAGAGGGTTGCTGGGACTGTAAGAAAACAGTGAGGGTTAGAAAAATAGCCCACCCCAAGACCCTGAAAAGTAGGTGTAAAGTGCACCTATATTCCCCAGAGAGCACAGAAGTCGAGATAGGGGTATTCTGCAAGGAAGACCAACACCAGCAATGCAACAAAGGTGGATTTCTGGTCGAGAGTACCTGTGGAACAAGGAGACCAAGTCCAAGAGTCGTGACAAAGTCGAGATTGGGCAGATGCCCAGGAAATGCCAGCTGAGGGTGCAAAGAAGCTGCCACCTGGATGGTAGAAGCTGTGGATTCTGCAAGAACGAAGAGGACTAGGAACTTCCCCTTTGGAGGATGGATGTCCAACGTCGTGAAGGCGCTTGCAGAGGTGTTCCCACGCAGAAAGACCGCAAACAAGCCTTCTAGCTGCAAGGGTACCGGTTAAGGTTTTTGGATGCTGCCGTGGCCCAGGAGGGACCAGGATGTTGCCAATTGCGTGAGGAGACAGAAGGGGTACCCAGCAAGACAGGGAGCCCTCACAAAAGCAGGCAGCACCCGCAGAAGTGCCAAAACAGGCACTACAAAGAGGAGTGAACCAGAGCTCACCCGAAGTCACAAAAGGAGATCCCACGACGCCGGAGGACAACTCAGGAGGTTGTGCACTGCAGGTTAGAGTGTCGGGGACCCAGGCTTGGCTGTGCACAAAGGAAATCCTGGAAGAGTGCACAGGAGCTGGAGCAGCTGCAAATCACGCGGTACCCAGCAATGCAGTCTAGCGTGGGGAGGCAAGGACTTACCTCCACCAAACTTGGACTGAAGAGTCACTGGACTGTGGGAGTCACTTGGACAGAGTTGCTGAGTTCCAGGGACCACGCCCGTCGTGCTGAGAGGGGACCCAGAGGCCCGGTGATGCAGTTCTTTTGGTGCCTGTGGTTGCAGGGGGAGGATTCTGTCGTCCCACTGGAGATTTCTTCGGAGCTTCTAGTGCAGAGAGGAGGCAGACTACCCCCACAGCATGCACCACCAGGAAAACAGTCGAGAAAGCGGCAGGATCAGCAATACAAGGTTGCAGTAGTCGTCTTTGCTACTTTGTTGCGGTTTTGCAGGCGTCCTGAGTAGTCAGCGGTCGATTCCGTGGCAGATGGTGAAGAGAGAGATGCAGAGGAACTCTGATGAGCTCTTGCATTCGTTATCTAAAAAATTCCCCAAAGCAGAGACCCTAAATAGCCAGAAAAGGAGGTTTGGCTACCTAGGAAGGAGGATAGGCTAGCAACACAGGTAAGAGCCTATCAGGAGGAGTCTCTGACGTCACCTGCTGGCACTGGCCACTCAGAGCAGTCCAGTGTGCCAGCAGCACCTCTGTTTCCAAGATGGCAGAGGTCTGGAGCACACTGGAGGAGCTCTGGGCACCTCCCCTGGGAGGTGCAGGTCAGGGGAGTGGTCACTCCCCTTTCTTTTGTCCAGTTTCACGCCAGAGCAGGGCTGGGGGATCCCTGAACCGGTGTAGACTGGCTTATGCAGAGATGGGCACCATCTGTGCCCATCAAAGCATTTCCAGAGGCTGGGGGAGGCTACTCCTCCCCAGCCCTGACACCTTTTTCTAAAGGGAGAGGGTGTAACATCCTCTCTCTGAGGAAGTCCTTTGTTCTGCCTTCCTGGGCCAAGCCTGGCTGGACCCCAGGAGGCCAGAAACCTGTCTGAGGGGTTGGCAGCAGCTGCAGTGAAACCCCGGGAAAGGCAGTTTGGCAGTACCCGGGTCTGTGCTAGAGACTCGGGGGATCATGGAATTGTCTCCCCAATGCCAGAATGGCATTGGGGTGACAATTCCATGATCTTAGACATGTTACATGGCCATGTTCGGAGTTACCATTGTGACGCTATACATAGGTAGTGACCTATGTATAGTGCACGCGTGTAATGGTGTCCCCGCACTCACAAAGTCTGGGGAATTTGCCCTGAACGATGTGGGGGCACCTTGGCTAGTGCCAGGGTCGTCACACACTAAGTAACTTAGCACCCAACCTTCACCAGGTAAAGGTTAGACATATAGGTGACTTATAAGTTACTTAAGTGCAGTGGTAAATGGCTGTGAAATAACGTGGACGTTATTTCACTCAGGCTGCAGTGGCAGGCCTGTGTAAGAATTGTCAGAGCTCCCTATGGGTGGCAAAAGAAATGCTGCAGCCCATAGGGATCTCCTGGAACCCCAATACCCTGGGTACCTCAGTACCATATACTAGGGAATTATAAGGGTGTTCCAGTATGCCAATGTGAATTGGGGAAATTGGTCACTAGCCTGTTAGTGACAATTTGTAAAGAGAGAGCATAAACACTGAGGTTCTGGTTAGCAGAGCCTCAGTGAGACAATTAGGCATCACACAGGGAACACATACATATAGGCCACAAACTTATGAGCACTGGGGTCCTGGCTAGCAGGGTCCCAGTGACACATAACAAACATACTGAAAACATAGGGTTTTCACTATGAGCACTGGGCCCTGGCTAGCAGGATCCCAGTGAGACAGTGTAAACACCCTGACATATACTCACAAACAGGCCAAAAGTGGGGGTAACAAGGCTAGAAAGAGGCTACTTTCTCACACTTACCCATTGTGTTAGCAATATTCTGTATAATTCTGATCCCCTGCCTACAGCAAATTACAGTGTGTTTTCTGTTCTAGAGTTGTATTTATCGCACAATTGAGGGAAGTGACATCTGACTCACATCAAATGTCATCTTTTAAGGTCAAATTAACAATGCAAGTCGGATATTTTAACCCCTAAAAATGTGTTGTCTCATAAGTCACTAAAATAATCAACTGCAATTGATGCATGACCCTTCTTGTTTTTTAAAGGCAATGCATTTACCTCTGCTGTATTGAACAACTTCATTCTCAGTGCCTGGATCACTGTTTACAGGGGCAAGTCAATGGCTCTCTATGCCAGTCTGCCTTCTCATTCATTAAAATCATCAGCCAGTCCAGGATACTTGCAGAGGACCTATACAAAACATTAGGAAGTATCTTAGCCTACATGCCCATAGCAACAGATCAATTGATATCCCACTGTACAGAATGCTGAAATGTAATAAAACTGCATTTGATATCAGGGTTTTACTAGTTGTAACTTTCCTGTGGTTTCTCCAATTATAACTATTTAAAAGAATGACCCCCAACTATTGCCACACTAAAGTTATTATTTTTTACACTAATGTGGTGATAGTGTGGCAAAAAAATGCTATGCCATATTTACGAAGTGGCACAATGCCTGCATTGCACCACTTTGTAAACCCTTGCGGCACATTATGCCTGCGCCAGACATAATGTATGCAAGGGGGAGGTGTCGCGCCGTGGAATCTAAGAGATTCCACTGCGCCATTTTTTGTGGCATTTTTTAATGCCTGCACAGAACAGGTGTTAAAAGGAGGCACACCATTATTTATAATGGTCCTCCATGTACTTTGGAGGATTTGCACCATTATTTTTGGCTCTAATCCAGCAAAGTACAACAATAGCATCAAAGATTTTGACGCTATTGTCCGTAACCTGCGCCATGGTGCACTGTATGTTTTATTATGTGCACAGATGGTGGCGTTATGGGGGCGCTAAGGGGCGCAAGAAAAGTGGCGCTGCATATGATACAGCACCACTTTTCCTAAATTTGGGTCTTACATTCTTTAACAGTAACTAATGGGTAACCACCGAAGAAACAGGTGAGAATTTTACCACATTTCCCAAACACCAAGCCCTGAGTTTTTAAGATATCATTATCAATCTGTTAGTTTTACAATATTCGTTCAACAAATCAATTGTCATTGCAGGTCCATCCTGGTTTGAGGAGGACCACAAGTTCATAACCATACAAGAGAATAGTAACTCATTTCAAACCCACCTTCGTCAGACAACTCCGAGGGTTCATAGGGTGTCACAGGAAGACCATTCAGAAATAAGGAGAAAAACACAGGGACTGTACCACACTCCTGCTTTAATCCATCTTCAATCGGAATTCGAGTTTACAATATGCTATGGCATTCTGTCCTAGGTGAAGTTGTGAATCTGACTAATCATAAGTAACAATCCCTCTAAGATCCCCACCACCTTCAATTTTTACCACAACTGACCACTGTTATTGGAATGGAAGGCCACCGGAAGTCAGTGAAATAGACCCAGAGACTCCCTTGCTGACTGCATGTTCAGAGCATTGTAGGGCAAAACTGTGGTCGAAGGTGCTCATTCTGGGCATAAATGTGATTTGCTCGTAAAGGATGAATCCACTACTGATCACCCACTCCTCTAGATGGAACAGAAGGGCAGGGGGGACAGTCTTACCATTAGCATCAAGAAGAGAAGTCGGGCAATATGCGCTCTGTTGAATTTCTTCAAAATTAGCTTATTGCGGGAACTGTCAGAGAAAGGGGAAATGAGCCAGGGGTTAATATGATTTGAAACAATATATAATTTAACTTTGCACACTTAGAAGGGGTCCTTTGAGCGACTACAATTTGTACTCCGTCCGGATACGAGCTCTTTTGTTCTTTAATGTACTTTTTATTATGTTTACTCTCTGGGTTTTTAAGATCCAATTTGCCAAGTCATAATAAATGTGGAATTCATTTTCCACGGATTCACTTTTAAATAGTGGAACAAAGCGATGCACATATTGCATTGCATTCAGAAATGCTTAACAGCCTGTACAGACCTTGGCTACCAAATCGCTTCGAGTTACTATGGTCAACAGCCTCCCTCATCTGAGGACCAGCAAAATGTTTTCTTTTTGCTGTCAGCTCGTATGACTAATGCACATTTATAAGTTGCAGTAGACCATTCCGGTTTTGAGTGTGCAAATAAAGTGATGGAGTTCAATAGAGGCACTTCCGTCTTCTCATACAGCCACTATTAATGAAAAAAGAGTCTGTGGTCTCATATTTTACTTTGGTAGATATTGTTGACGATCCAAATTATATTTGCAATTCACACTCAGCAAAAACGTCTGTAATTACCTAGCTGCCCTCACAACCACTGTGTTTTCAGCTACAATTACTTTATCTAGAATCTCTGGCTTGCATTTATTTCTAGCAATATTTGTTTTCATAGGGTCATCCAGTTCAGTTGCTTTGCCTAGTAAATGAGGGGCTTCGTGAAATAAACTAAAGAATATAGGGATCAGTGCTAGCAAGTTAAACTTTCTACAGTAACAAAATTGCCCCATGCTACCAGAAGAATAATATATTAGGCTGGAATTATGGCCTGAACGTAAGTTTCACTTGTTGGTCCGTTGTCCACAGTTCGGCCTTTCGAAGTGCGTATTTGACACTCACGTAACGTCTGACGGCTTGCCCACGTAAGCAAGACCTACCCAATGGCATGCCTGCTGTAGGAAGCATTACCGGCGCTAGGTCTGCCCAAATAAAGCTTCATGCTCCCTCTGTTAAAACAGTTAACTTTAGTAAAAAGTTAAAGGCCACCTCAGTGAACAAGGGGCCATATGTACGAACACGTTTTCCCATAGACATAGAATGGGTAAAAACCTTTGATACATCTGGCCCAAGGTTACGCCACTTGAGGGGGTTACCTGGTAGACTTTAAATTAATGTTTAGATACGGGAAGTCAGTTATTCACTTGCAATAACAATACTGGAACTTCCACCCCTCAAAATTTGCAATGTGAACAGTCTCAGACCAGCGAGCAAAGCCATGGACGTTCCATTAAAATATTTTGTCGGCTCAAAGCGCCTTGAACAATCTGGTAGTAAAGAGCAAAACCTCAGGTAGACCAACCATGTTAGCTATATGAGATAAACATTAAAAACTGAGAGCCTGTATTGGAAGATACGTTTCTATCATACCTAACAAGTTAAATTACTATCTTTGATGAAGGTCGTCAAGTTTAATTGTCTGCACTTGAGCGTCTGTTAAGTGCAAATTAGACCTTAATAACTCTCATGTCTGGTTAGCTTGGCTGAAAGCCAATTGCTGTTTATTCTAGGAAAATGCATTTTTTTATGACTATTGCCTCTTGGTTTCGAGTAGAGAGCAGACCCTGTCTAAAAAGTAGGGTCCTATCCTCCATGAGCAGGTTCAAAGCTGACTGTATCACGGAGTGAAGATGGTAATCTCCTCATGCAGACCATAATAAAAGAAAACAGACTACATTCTTCATAGCTAACAAGGACATGAAAGGAACTGAATAGAACTCCTTAGGTGGCCAAGTGCAATTCAAATCGTTTGTTACATCTCTTCTAGGTTGGATACTGAAAATGCTATGTGGTGAAGCTTAGGACACTGGACTAGGTAATCTACTATATCTACCTACACTGGATTTAGGCCCAGACCTGTGACTGGGGGTAAATGCTCGACATTGTTCAGCATTCCGTTCATCATCTGTACTATATACATTCCAACCAGGATGAGAAGGATGCCGTGTCATTAAGGCTGGCAGCAGCACCACTATATCCAGAATGGCAGATCCGTCTGCAAAGGTACTGCCAAGAAGACCATCACAGAAGAGTGGTGAAGTATTTTTTAAAGGGAAGTACAGTGTTCATAACGTGCAAAGAAATACTGCTGGCAATCTATATATGGGCAGTGACATTATACATACATTTGGGGGGGTACATTTCAAGTGCTCACTTTGATGATGGAAATTCCACCAAACAACAATGGTTGATTTTCCAATAGAGCTTACCTCCAAAGACCGCTTCTGCCATGGTGAAGTTCAGTCACTTTGAAACAGGAAACCTCTGTCACCCTGGCAGAAAACTTTAAATATGACAGACTTCCCTTCATTGCTTAGGAGGAGACACATTTACAACCTCATGTGCAAGGTCTAGTGTCCAGATCTAAGTCAGGCCGAAAGCGATTTGTCAGGATAAAGCAACTGTAATCAGGTGGAGAAGTCCAGATTAGAGAATTTAGCCTGAAGTCAACTCCCATTTCATGGTCTAAAAGTAAACTTCTCTTGTTTAAAACCAAGCCTGTACTACAGTCACAATTACTTACAAATAAGCACATTAGAGTCTTAAGTTCACACTATATGTTCTTTGCTCTTGCCTTTTGGAATTGGACTAGGTATAATCAGGATCATCTTTTAAGATGCTGCTTTCATTTGAATTAATCTCAGCCACAGGCAATCGCTTGGGCCACATCCCAATCCTTCTTTTTTTTTTACCCACCATGCTACTCCAGTTTGACCCATCCATATGCAAATCAGTCCTGACCCTGATACCCCTAAAACTGGTCTTAGGATGCTTGTTTCCAGTCTAGGGAAGACCCGGTCTGGCAGTTCCGGCTGGACTGCTCCCATGGGGAGCAGGGTCAAGACTGAATTGCATGTGGTTGGGTCCAAACCGGATTGGCGTGGCGAGCAAAGAAACAATGGATTTAGGCACAGATCTGTGACTGGGGATAAATAATTAACATTGTCCATCATCTGTTCTTTTCACATTTGTCATCCGAAGTGGGAAGAGTATGCCCAGCTGTGGGTCCCTTGCTCACTGTGCCACAGGATTCAAGCTAGCCTGGCTGATGAGGGGTGATACCCTGAAACCGGTCCCAGGATGCTTGTCTCTGGTCCAGGGAGAACCTGACCTGTCACTTTGGGGTGGACTGTTTCCTTGGGGAGCAGGGTCAAGACTGATTTGCATATGACATGTCTGAAATGTAATGGCCTGGCGAACAAAAAAAACAATGGATTTAGGCCCAGATCTGGGGCTGAATGTTCGACATGGTTAAGCATTCCGTCGATCATCTGTTCTTTTTGCATTTATTTGCAAGACACCCTTGGGTGAAGGTGCCAAATGCTGGTCCATGCTAGATTTTCTTGATATCAAGTAACAACATACACTTTTTGGATGCATTGTATGCAGACATATCTTGTGTCAATATCCTGTAAATCTGGCAAAAATCAGGCCTGATGGATCAAACCTGGAGAAGTGAACATGAAGAGTCCTCTCTTGATACTAATTTGGGCAGAAACCAGATTTTCTGCCCAAGTTGGTATTGCTGTAATGCGAAATTACCACTGATAATTGTGGGAACAAGTTTTTGAGGTCAGAAGCGAGACCTTGTCCCCTGGAAAAGACATAGAATTGGATAATGATATGTAGAAATCAACCTGGAAACACCTATTTCTGGTGTAGGACCCCATTCCATTGCGATCTCTGTAGCATCACTCGTACTCATAGAAGAAATCTGCTTTGCAGAATTTGTGTCCACATATGATAAATTACTGCATTGTAACTATTGATATGCCCGAAATGGCAGCCACAGTGGTTTATCACTGTTTATCAGAAACTCTAGGAGGCACCAGACACCTCCAGGTGTACTGTAGAATGAATCATAGTGGTAGGGGTGTGAGATGCACGATGCCTGTAGGAGATAGGGAGCTCCGAATTTTACCCAGGGTAAAAAAAATTAAATCTGTTCCCTGTATCCTACAGATGGTGAGTCAATGTGAAGGGGTCTTAATCTAGCTACTATGGGAGAGATATATCCTGAGGCTCAATCCTCTCACGCGGGGTGGTACCGGTATTATTGCGCTCAATGGCATTAATTTATCCACCAGTGAAAGGATGAGAGCAGAGGTTCACACCAGGATTTTAACTAGGCCGGGACATTTCTAAAAAGCAGGTGCTGAGACGGGCCCCTATTGGGAGCTCCATTTTTGGGTGAAAAAAAATCTTAACTCTGCATCAGTACCACTCTGCGTTGTCTTTGATGTAACTTCAGAGAGACTTGCTATAGTTCTTTCACAGTCTGATCATTGCAGAGCTTTAAATATTTTATAGGAAGAAGCCATTGTTGTTCGTTATTTATCTTATAGAACTCATAGCCACTGGAAAAGCCAACAATCCTGGCATGTTGTAGGTGTAATGCTACTTTTCATATTATACAGCTGGATGCAATGACAGAAAGAAGCAGCAAATTAACAGTCGATAAGCACTCTATGCTAAGCACGGATTTTTAGTTTACATGTTTTTAAGACACGCTCTTAATTACATCGATCACTCCCCTTTAAGGCCCTCCCAGTTTTTCATCCTACTTAAGGCCCTGGGCAACACCTCGATACAACCTCACCTGTGACTAGCATTTCACTCACGGACCTCCTGCAGCACGTGCACCGACCCAACCCGCAGGCTCCCGGCACGTGAAAGCCTGTCATCCGATGACGATGAGGTCATGTTCGTGTTATTTTTCGCAGCGAGGGATTTCAGGTTCTTCCAGATTACTGTTTCAAGTCTGCTCAGGTAGCAGCGCCCTGCGGCTAATTGAGAAGCCATTTGTGCCCTGCTCCGAAAATAGCGCGTTTATTAACTGGAAAGAACCAATGGATGATTTAAAGCAAGGCTGTTCCAGTGCTCCTGCTTCTTTATGTCCTAATGTGTCTAATTTGAGGGAACACAAGAGACATTAAAAAACGTCCTTTAGATTTCTGGTCTGTCTCAGTTGTAAATCTATTTTTTCACGAACATGATTCCTAAATTGAAAACACTGCAATTGTGTAAATTTGCAGACGTTTCAACATTTTTGCATTAAGTTTCATTTGAATTTTTTATATACAGCCCTGAGGTTTTTGGCAACATTTTGAACACCAATGAAATGTACAAAAGATGGGTTGGGTTGGTTGGTGTACAAAATGTTATTTGCAAAATTTTGTAATACTTTCCGCGACACAGGTAGCAACAAGAGCTTGCAAAATCACATTTGACGTTACAATAACAGCATTGCGAATACAGAACAGATCCCAAAAGTCCTACAGGGTTCCCTCTGTTTAACAAATGTATTTAAATATGAAATCTAGGTTCTGGACATTACCACTTTACAAAACCTTATTAAAACGAAAATGGGTGGCGGGGGGGGGGGCGATGAACAGCTTCAAATATGTATCCATAAGACTTATTACAGACGTTTTAACAATCAGGGACATATTTTTCAATTCCAGTATTATTTAAGGTTTTGGAAAGCTGTGCTTGTTAGTTCACATTTCTTGTAAGTAATATATGTTCCAGCGAAACTTTTCTTGCGGCCCACAGTACCCCCCCTAATGCCACCATGTGTGCACCGTGCCATGGCTAGTAGTTACGGAAGTAGCGTCATAATGTTTTACCCTAGTTTGGAGCATTGCAGGATTAGCATCAAAAATGTTGATGCTAATCCTGCAAAGCCCATTGAGGCTCATTGTAAACAATGGGGTGCCTCCTTTTAACGCCTGCTCTTAGCAGGCATTAAAAGTGCCGAAATAAATGACGCAAAGAAATCTCTTAGATTTATTTGCACCATTTTTTCACACACCCCCCCCAACGGGAGAATGCCCCTTTTCATACATTATGCCTGGTGCATGCATAATGTAGCTCAAAAGGTTACAAAGTGGCACAATGCATCCATTGCGCCACTTTCTAAATTTGGCGCTGCGATTTTGGCTTTGTTGGGCCGCTTTAGTGTAAAAAAAAATGACGCTAATGTGGCACAAGGAGGCGCTAGGGGCTCTTAAATTTGGCCCCCAGGAATTTTGCAGATCACTTCTCTCATAACCGTTGAGTATGAGGAAGTAAATATTCTGCTCAATTCTGCGGAATTCATTTGCTGCAAATGTAGTGGACTTAATATTTTTTTTTTCCAATTCTGTAAAGTGAGTGACATCTAAAACCAGTTTTAAACACCAACCTCCTTACCAAGCAGAAGTTATTTACTTTAAAGTCTGGTAAGAGGAAGGTCAATAATTTTGCAGAATAATGCTCTCATAACCTTTGATTTTCCCTAATGCTTTCATGTTCTTGTAAGTGGTGAGGATGTCCACTCCTGCTAAAAAATAGTCACACACTTCACCGCCACCCACTCGCCTTCAGACAATGTATGCAATGTATACCCCTACCAAAGTTAACGTGGCTTGAGAGGAAAAAACGGCTACTGAATACGAATAAAAATTCTTCTTATAAACCGCTTCTTACTTAATATATCCTGCTTCTGGGTGCTGCAAGAACAGATATTACTTGTAAACAAACTTCAATTTTATAATCTAGAAAAATGATAGGCTCAGACAAGCCCCCTCAGATTTGAATACATGACCACGGGTTCTATAGAGGGAGGGCCTATGCAATCCTTACAACAACCCCTAACTCTACTTTCATCCTGGCATAGTCAGATGCGCCTAAGTAGTGTATTGCTGTCTTTGTATAGCGCCTACAGCCCCTAAGTGGGGCGCCTATGCGCTTAGACACATGGATAGCAACCTACATCGTGCGAGTTGTATCTTTGAAGTGTATTGGCTTTTCTTTAAGCCGATTCCTAAATCACAAAAATATCACTACAGTCGGTTTTAAATTAATTTCTTAACAACGTCAGCTGAGAACTAACAGACTTCCCCGCTATCTCATTGTAGATTTTACAACGTTTGTTCACATGGGAACACATTTCTGAAGTAAATGCAGATAAGATTTAAACAGTTACACAGCGAGTTATCGCCCAACCGCTAACTTTGGGTGGAGTTTGTGCCTCCCCCCCGATGACCCCCGCCGCAGAATAGTACAGATGTGATGATATGCTAGAGCAATGTGCACAGCGTACAAAAGCACCCGAAGCCATCTTCAAGGAGCCAGGGACCGCCTGACGGCTGCAGATGAGAGTGTTAAATGTAGGGGCCCCTAACGCCTCCTTGTTCCACAATAAGCGACCATTTTATTATGCTAATGTGGCATTAGGAAGGCATTTTTGCTGCGCTAGATTTACAAAATGGCGCAATGCACTTGGCACCTCCTTGCGCCACGTTATGCCTGTGCCAGGCATAATGTATGCAAGAGGGCGTTCCAGCACTAGGAGGCCTGCAAAAGTGGTGCAGTGAAATCCACAAGATTTCACTGCTCGATTTTTGGCGTCATTTCTAACGCATGCTCAGAACAGGTGTTAAAATAGTAACCTATGGCCCTCCTTGCACTTTACTCCACTAGTGTCAACGTTGTTGATGCTAGTGGAGCAAAGCGTCACAATAGCATAAAAAATGTTGACGCGATTGGTCTAACGTGTGCCATGGTGTGCCGCAACATATATAATACGTGCACCCATGGTGTCGTTAGGAGGGGCAGGGCCGACGCAAGAAAACTGGTGCATCAGTGCTCACGTGCCAGCTTCTTGTAAATCTACCCCATAGTGCCTGGAAAACAGGCACCACTGAGGTTTTCTGGCCCGGAGATAGACCTATTGGGAGGGCACACATATCCCATAGGGCCATGCACTCATCTCAGTTCTGCTATACTGCACATTATACTCTTGTATATGACATCAGTCATCGCTTGTATAAGGACCCCTGGAGCTGGCTGCTCAAATATTATTTTACACACCAAGGGACATATTTAAGAAGCCCTTAGCACCACCATGCACCACAATAGCATCATTTTTTAATGCTAATGTGGCACGCATTGCGCAACTTTGTAAACCCTTGCGCCACATATGCCTGCTCCAGGCATAATGTATGCAAGGGAGGCGCTCCAGCGTTAGGAGGCCCAGAAAAATAGCATAGTGGAATCTACGAGATTCCACTGCGCCACTTTTAGTGCCATTTTTAACGCCTGCCTATGGCAGGTGTTAAAATGAAGCTCCCATTGTTTTCAATGAGCCTCCTGTCAGTTTGCAGGATTGGCATCAATGTTTTTGCCAAACTAGCATCAAAATGTATGACACTAGTTCCCTAACGTGTGCCATGGTACACCATATCATAAATACAGCACACACATGTTGGCATTAGGGAGGCACAATCATGACATGATGTGCTACTTTTTGTAAATGTGCCCCCAAATTTTTTTTAGGCACTAGGGTGCATAATTACAAACCCCTACCATCGCATTGCACGCCCTTGCATAATTTCTTTTATGCTAAGGCGGCATTAAGGAAGCCATTCCCCCGTGACATATTTACAAAGTGGTGCAATGCATGCATTGCACCACTTTGTAACCCCTTGTGCAACATTAGGTCTGCGCCAGGCATAATGTATGCAAGGTGGTGTTATCCCGCAGGGAGGTGCAAAAAATGGCGCAGTGAAATTTACACGATTTCACTGCGCCATTTCTTCTGTCCTTTTTAATGCCTGCCCAAGGCAGGTGTTTAAGTAACGCTCCTGTACTGGCCTATGGGCCTCCCTGTTCTTTGCTGCACCAGTGCCAACATTTATGGCGCTAGTGCAGCAAAGCGCCACAACAGTGCCAAACATGTTGACGCTGTTGTGCTAACAACCACCATGGTGAGCAGTATAGTAAATAGCGTGCAACCATGGTGTCATTAGGAGGGGTATAGGGGGGTGCAGGAAAAGTGGCGCTTCAGGACGGATGCACCTGTTTCTTGTTAATATGCCCCCAAGGGGCATATTTACATGCCTGTTGCGCCACAGGAGTGTCACTTTTTGTGACACTTCGGTGAAGCTGTGCACTGCTCTATATTTACAAGGCAGCGCTAAGCCACTTTTTGTGGCTTAAAGCCACCTTGCATATATGGGTCCCTCCCATGCAATTTATAGCGTCAGAGGGGCGTGCAATGGGTGTTGCTGTTGACGTTCTACCCCAACACCCATTGCTTTTGACGTTGCTCTCAGATTTACAAAAAATTGTAAACCTGTGGCAGCACCAAAACTAATGCCACCCCAAGGGTGGCACTAGCATGGCACAATGAGGAGAAAAACTTTTTATTTCTCCTCATTTGCTTTTTCTATGTGTGCTGCAGAATGTAGAACACATAGAAAGAGCAAAACGGCATGAATGATTGTTTATGTGCAGGAGGGTGTCCCTACCTGCACCTAAACAGTCATTCAATAATGAAGATTTGCTACTTCTATGTGTGCTGCATTCTGCGGCACTCATAGAAGTAACAAATCCCCATTGTAGATTGTTTATGTGCAGGATCATTCCCTTCAACGCAGACACCCTTGCACTACAGTGCAACAATGCCTACGTTGGCAGCTAAAATTAGCACCAGCGCTAGGGGAAACACAGGGGTGTGCCAGATTTGTGTAAATACAGTGCATCTCTGCGTTTCAGAAGTCACGCAGCGCGGTGCTGGCAATTTTGGCGTAGTGTAAACAGGCCCTTAAGCACTTTTTGAGGGTCCGTAGATCATGTTCGGGAATAGTATTTTTTTTCAAACTGCTTGCAGAAAAGGCCAAGGGAGGCCAAAAGTGCGAATGAATTGATTGATTCATTTTTCATTCATTCTAGCCAGGTGGAACACATGCAACATCCAGCTCCATACCACGTTCCGGTCTGGAGAAAGCTCTGTTTAGAGGCGATCTCTGTAGAAGTGAGAATCCAGGAAATTCAAATACGCCCACTTGAACTATACCCGTAATCACACAGAGCACATGAGGTGAGGTAATCGGCCCTTCTTAGAAGAAGTACCTGCACACTATGATCCTCCATCCATCTCTACTGAGTCCTACAGTGGGGTGAAATGTCTTCATGTTAGAGGAAGCACATGTCTCTAAGGCACTATAGGAAGTGTAAATGTGGAGAAAGCTGTCTTCAGAGTGAACACCAGCCATTAGAGCCCTGCAGTGGATTATGTCTAGAGCAGCAGTTATTACTTTTTTTTCTTCTGTTGACCCCCCACTGAGTCACTAGCACTGTTTGCCTGGCCTATATGGCAACTAAGCCGTGCAAGAGGGGTTTGCCTTACACGTCAGTGTGTGCGACTTTTGTTGGCTGTTTCTGGGACTGTTTTGTGGTGTGTCGGGTCATAGTTTGCTACTGATTTCCCTGATATTAATTCAAACATTTCCTGCATCAAGCAAAAATGTATGCAGTCTCCCATACCTTGCAAAATAGATCTACAGAGTGTCTGTACAAGTTCAAAGTGCCCTGATTAGAAAATGTGGGCCACATTTTTAGCTATCTGATTTGCTAATGGGGGCTGCTTTTATTTTGATACCTGAACCTATATTCATTCTGGAACTGACCGTGGTTACTGCTGAAAGTCGGGGACCTGTCTAAGCAATTTCTAGGATTTGAACATCTAAACAATACCCGAATTAGTATACCTTCAACAAATGCAGATTACAAAATATATTTTTTTAAAGTCATAAACACAAAAATGTGTAGAAATCGAAATTTTAATGGGAAATTTGGAACTTTCCAAAATGTAGTTTTATTTTTAAAAGATGTAATGCCTGCCCTTTTTTCATCTGCACATACCAGTGCATCAGTTGAGACACTAATTGGCCATAGTAGATCCTGATTGCTGCACTTGCGCTGCTCACCTGAATCAAGATTAGGATAATAAGTTAGGCCCTCATTACGAGTTTGGCGGTCAGTGGACCGCTGCAGTGGAGATGGCGGTTGCACCGCCCTGGGACTGACAGTATAGACCACCATATTACGAGTACTGGGAAGGCACCTGCAGACCACAGTCAGGTTTCAGTCCGGACCGCCAATGTGGACAGACCACTGTTGCTGGCGGAAGGCCTCTTCAGTCTGGCAGTCAGACAGTTTCCACCCACTGTATTACGAGGTTGCACACTGCCAGGACTTCTGGGACGGTCCAACCACCGCCAAAACCATGGCGAAAATGAACAACATAAAAGGAAGCACCCACCTTCTGGCACACAGGCACATCCGTAGGGGCCATGGCATGCGATTTGCAGGTCTTTCCAATGCTCCTGCTGGCCATTGACATCCAGGACCAGCGACGTCGACATAGACACAAGCTGTAAGTACCCCATCCTAGCACACACTGGAGGGAAGGACATTAGTACACACACACACACAAATGCACAGTCACCATACATACATGCGCAAGGAAAGCCAGGACAAGCTATGTAGCACCAACACCAACGGTGCCATTGTAGATAAATATTATTGGAAATATAAAAATCCCAAGAAAACAACTATTTGTAAGATGCCACAAGGGCCAGTGTCTCATTGTCCAAACGTCCCGATCACACTGGGCATGTGAGGACTGCCCAACTTGACTCCAATGTGCAGACCTCCACAGGGCAGGGTCATCAAAGGGGCATGCAGGCACCTCAGGGATGGGGAGGTGAGGGGGTGTGATCAGGGTTTGGAAGGGGGTCCTTCCTCTTCTTATCATGCTTCCCCCCCTTATTGTCCTGCTGTCTGGGGATGCCTTGCCCCTCTTTCCTGCCTTCTTAGGTGTGATGGCGGTGGAGGCCACCACAGCAGGGGACCCAGATGGAGTGCTACCAGGGCTGGAGGTGTGAGGGGCAGGTGTGTGTCTGTTGTGGCAGCACTGCAGACTGATGACTGCAGGGCATGGCTCAGCTCAGAGGAGGACAGGGAGGTGGAAGGCAGGGCTCTGGGAAGGGTAGCAGGGTGTTTGGGGTGAACAGGGACTGGACCAGGAGTTGGAAACAGGGAAAATTCATGAAGGAATCTCTATTTAAGGGGCAGCGGGTAGGTCACGTGTTAGGCGTTTGGGAGTGGAGGGAGAGGGGATGGTTGATAGGTGTGTATGTGGATATGGTTTGGGTGCTGGTGCGTGGGTGTATGAAATGTGTGTGCTGGGTGTGTGTTGGGTGGATGAGTGTGGTTGTAAACGTGTACTGGGAAGAGTAGCAGATGAGATGCAGGGAGTTGGCAGGGGGAATGTGTGAGTGAATGTTGGGGTGGTGTGTGCAGGTAGGGTGGATGTGCTGCATGTGGTTGTGTTGAATGTTGTGGTGCGTGCGGATGTGGTGTATGAGGTGCATGCATGGGGGTCACCTGTTGTGGTGATGGTGGCAGTGACAGGACATGTGTCTGGACCAGGGACTGATGATGTGGTGTCTGCATGTGTGATTGGCTATGTGACTGTGAAGGGGAAGCAGGTTGGGGAGTCAGGGTAGATAGTGGATGTTGGTGTGTGTGTGTGTCTGAATGATGGGTGTGTGCATGGCGGTGGTGATATCTGTGGTGCATGTGAATGTCCTAGCGCTCTGGATCTGTTGGTGGGGATGCATACTGGTATGAAAGTGTGCTTTGGATGGGAAATGGAAGAGGGTTGTGGAAGTGGGAACAGGTAGTTGGAGGGGGGACGGAACAAGAAGGGACACTGGCTGCCGTCAATGAGGAGGCCAGAGCCTGAAACAATCTCCGAAGGGCAGACAGGGCCTGTGAATGCCTTCCAGGAACGCATTTGACTGTTGCATCTGGGATGCCAGTCCCTGGATGGCATTCACAATGATTGTCTGCCCAACAGAGATTGACCTCAGGAGGTCAATATCCTCCTCACTG
Source organism: Pleurodeles waltl (assembly GCF_031143425.1). Taxonomy (NCBI): domain Eukaryota; kingdom Metazoa; phylum Chordata; class Amphibia; order Caudata; family Salamandridae; genus Pleurodeles; species Pleurodeles waltl. Next base: position 335,948,643 of record NC_090443.1, read on the forward strand.
AGGGCAGCAGGGCTGATTGGGGCAGAGGCAGAGGTGCCTGGGTGGGGAGTTGCAGGGAGGGAGGTGCTGGTAAGGGGGGGTGGCGGCCAAGGATGGAGCAGCATAGGGCCTGAAGGATCCCCCATCACCATTGGAGGAAGAATCTGATGACGCTGTAGATGTTCCTGCCTCCCCGTGGTGCTCCACTCGCCCTCTGTCCCACTGGTCCCCTCAGCACCACTGGCATCAGCCTCCTGGGTCCCATGGGATGCAGCTTCCCCACTTGCCGGTGCCCCTTCTCCTTTGCCGGATGATGCTGTTGCACACAAAGACAGAGGAGTAGAAGGAGGGAGGGTGGAACAGTTAGAGACAGGGTGGGTGGAAGAGAAACAGGGAGCAAGTGGTCAATGCCAGCACAACAGCCTCATACTAGTCTCTACAACATACTCCAGTGTCATGTTATTACATGCCATGCCTTCACACACACATGCCACTGCAATGACAGCCCATGTGTGCCACCTCAGTCATGCTCATGAGTTTCACACATGCTGACACACATTCAGTCCTGTACAGGATGAAAGCCATACCCTCAACACATGTCTTACACATCCCATTGGCTCATGGCTTCATACGATCACTAGAACCTAAATTTGTACTCTATGGGCATTTGGAGGCTTACTAACACAGCCACAAAACCCAAGCACATATAGCTGTATGATGTGAAACCTCAGACTTCGCAGACTACACATACACCAAATGCCAGCAGACAGCAGATAGCTATATGGCCCCATCAACACTGCTAGGATAGTTGGGAGTACAATGTGTGTGGACTTCAGAAGTAGAAACCATGTCCACATCTAAGACCCTGCTCATGTACCACACAGTTGCCCGGTCATCGATGCCACTTAGCAGTGAAGGTTACCCCAACTCACATCCTGCATGGCATTTGAACACATGTATGTAGCACATCCGTCATCAAGTAGCTACCTAGCACACATTCCACAGCCTTCACACACTGCACAGGCTGCACCTATCACTCACCACATAACTTAGGTATGAATGTGAACTCACCCCTTGTGGCTGCTGTGCTGCCCTCAAGCGCCCATCCACCTCAGGGTACGCCACTGCCAAAATGCGGGACATAAGGGGGGTCAGACAGGCACCCTTCCATCGTTGGGTGGACATCTCCAGCTGTGGCTCACGGGTCTTCCTCGACCAGCGTCGCAGGTCCTCCCACCGCTTCCTGCAGTGTGTGCCCCGCCAGGCATGGACCCCCAGGGTCCGCACTTGCTAGGCGATGGCACGCCAGATCCCCTTCTTTTGATGGGCGCTCACCTGCATGGATAACACGGGGAAAAGGAGGCAGCCATGTAGCGTGCCATATTAGGGATTGTATTGGACACAAAACAGCCCCTGAACAGACACACATTTCAGCCTTCCAGTTGTCCTCACAGCCCACTGCCAGGTCCTTCCACAAGTCTCTCATCTGCGTCCCAAGGCCCCCATCCACATTCGTACCACTCACAGACAGTACAATCATAGTGCACTCACCTGCTGCCCTGGTGCCCCATACAACTGGGCATACAGGGGTAGGACACCCTCCACAAGCTTCTCAAATTCCTCCTGTGGGAAGGCTGGGGCCCTATCCCCTGCAGCACGTGGCATCTTGGCTACCAGTGGCAGAACACAGTACCGCAGTGTAGGTATGCTCAGCATGCGTTACAGGAGTCAAGTGAACATGAGCACATGAAATGGCGGTCACGGCCGCCGCAGACCTCACCGTCTCTGCCAGCGGTGATTGTCATTGTCTCATGTCTCCCATAGGCAACAATGTTAACCAATGAGGAGTTGCACAGAGGTTGCGATCGCCTACAGCCATGACGTCTTACGCCAGCGGAATTCGCTCACTTCCATCTGTCCTGTGCATGCAGGCGGCTGACATTTTAAGACTACAATTTGTACAGAGGGGGTTTACGAGGTGCGTCATGGATGTTTAATAGGAAGCTGTGCACAGCTCCGCTGCGTCCACGCAGTCCTTCATGCACATAATGATTGCCACTCTCTCCTATTCCCAGGTATGGTGGAAGAATGATGTTGAGGAATGCTCCTGTCTACAGGCCCCTGGTCGACCTTGCCACCCTTGAAGAGAGGCACGTCATCCAGTGCTATCGGCTCAACCGTCAGACCATCATAGACCTTGTGAGGCTGTTGGGTCCGGATCTGCGGCCTTGTATTTGTCATCCCAATGCCATCACACCCACAGTACAGGTGTTGGCAGTCCTCCACTTCCTTGCCTCAGGGTCCTTACAAATAACAGTGGACTGGGCCGCCGGAATGTCCCAGCCTATGTTCAGTAACGTCTTAAAGAACATCCTTCGTGCCCTACTGAAACATATTGGCAGCCATATCAGGTTCCCCAACGTGACGAACTGCCCACTGTGAAAGCAGCCTTCTACGCTGTGGCACATGTGCCACATGTGATCGGGGCTATTGATGTGACCCACATTGCCCTGGTGCCACCCGGGAGTGAACAGATGTTTAGGAACCGTAAAAACGTCTACTCAACCAATGTTCAGGTGGTATGTCTTGCAGACCTCTACGTCACTCAAGTGACTGCCCATTTCCCACGGTCAGTGCATGATGCCTACATACTGCGGAACAGCAGCATCCCACACCTGATGGCACCACTGCAAAGGGAATGTGCCTGGTTCATTGGTATGTATTGTGTCATATGTGTGCCTCTGTATTCTGCACACTCTACACCACCTTCCAGATTTCAATACAGTGTTCAATATGCCTATTACCTCTGTGCACATAGGTGACTCTGGTCATCCCAACCTGCCATGGCTACTAACACCTCTCAGGCATCCAACTAGAGCAGCAGAAGACCGTTTCAATGAGGCCCATGGATGGACCCGATGGGTAATCAAACTCACCTTTGGAGTGCTGAAAGCTAGATTCAGGAGCCTGCATCTTACTGAAGGGGCCCTACTGTACAGACCAGCAAAAGTGTGCCAGATCATTGTAGAGTGCTGCATGTTGAACAATTTGGCTATCAGATGTCACATCCCATTACTGGATGCTGAGGAGAGTACAGCTGTGCCAGTGGCTGATGAAGGGACAACACCCAGCTCATCCTCTCACTCACCAAAGACCCGCACACCGCCAAAACCAACCTCCACGAGGGAATGAAATCCATCGCCGAATGGACGAGAAACAGCCGTCTGAAACTGAACTCGGACAAGACGGAGGTCCTCATCCTCGGACCCACCCCCTCCACCTGGGACGACTCCTGGTGGGCCACCGCACTAGGAACCCCACCGACACCGTCCGACCACGCTCGCAACCTGGGCTTCATCCTCGACTCCTCCCTCACGTTGTCTAAACAGGTCAACGCAGTTTCCTCCTCCTGCTACAACACACTCCGCATGCTCCGCAGAATCTACAAGTGGATTCCGACAGAAACAAGAAGAACAGTGACACAGGCCCTCATCAGCAGCAGGTTGGACTACGGCAACGCACTCTACATAGGCATCCCAGCAAAAGACCTACTATGCATCCAAAACGCCTCCGCCCGGCTGAACCTCAATGTACCCCGCCACAGCCACATCTCCCACCACCTGAGAAACCTTCACTGGCTCCCCGTGGACAAAAGGATCACTTTGAAGCTTCTTACCCACGCTCACAAAGCGCTTCACGACACCGGACCAGCCTACCTAAACAACAGACTCAGCTTCTACACCCCCACCCGTCAGCTCCGCTCCACTAACCTCGCCGTCGTCCCCCGCATCCGAAGAAAGATCTCTGGTGGCAGATCCTTCTCATACCTCGCCGCCAAAACCTGGAACACCCTCCCCACCAACCTGCGACAGACTCAAGACCTACTCACCTTCAGAAGACTCCTCAAGACCTGGCTCTTCGACCAGTAACACCAGCTCCCCCTACCTCCTGCGCCTTGAAACCCTCACGGGTACGTAGTGCGCTTTATAAATCCAATGATTGATTGATTGATTGACAAGGGGAATGATGAGGATGATGATGATGAGGATGCAGCTGATTCCAGGGCAGAGATGCTACAACAATATTTCCACTGACATACAGGTGTGTATCAGAGCCATGCTATGTAACCAGTAGCATTGTCTGCCATGTGCAGGGCTACTACCAGGGTTGTGTATTCAATATGGGTGTAGTGTGTACACATTCATTTAGATGTGGTGCTGTTAACTCTATTACAGAACATGTATATGATTGCTCCCCCTTTTGGCACAGTCACATCATTCAGTAGGTCAATGGTCTTCCTGTTACATATGTGATGGCTGTACATAATGTACTCATGGTAGATAAAGACGTGGACAGAAACTGTGCTCAAAGGTGTTTATTTTTATGATATAAGTGCAAGGGCTGATGAGTGGGGTGATGGCGAGTGGGATCATCAGAGTACTTAGCCCACCTGTGGGGAGTTGCTGTCCAGTATGATGGCCATGTGAAAAAGGTGTTATGACAGTGGACAGTCAACAGGGAGTCGCTGTGACACACAAGGTGGTATGTTCTGAAGTGGCTCACATGCTGGGGGTGGTCTTGGTCTTGGCATCAGTGGAGGCAGTATATCTGTTTGGATGACCTTGCTTGTGTGGGGGCTCCTCAGCTACAGGGGAAGGGGTGCTGGTGTCCTGCGTGTCCTGTGGCAGGGCCTCCATTCCACTGGTTGCTGCTGACGTAGAGGGCTCAGATTTGATCTGGATTATGGTAGGGGCCTGCTGGTGGGAGGTGGACTGACATTGAATGGTGGCAAGTTCCGTCAGCACCCTTGCTATGGTCGCCATTGTGGCATTGTGGGTCTGCAACTGGTGCATGGTCTCCTGATGGTTCTCCCTCTGTAGCCTCTGGGTCTCCTGCAGGGCAGTGAGGATCGGGGCCATGGTGTCTTGGGTTTGGTGGTATGTACCCAGGACCTGGTTGAGGGCCTCCAGGCCAGTCTGATGTTGTTGCTGCCCCCTCCCTTGGACCATAGATCTCCACCCACTAGCCCTGGGCCCCTTCGTCTGTGCCCCTGGTACAGTGTGCCCACTCCCAGTAGCACCAAGGCCTTCATTGTCTGGGGCGGGTGCCCTTGACTCAGGCCCCTGTACTGTGGGGCACACCTTTAATTGAATGGTCCCTGAGGCACAGATTTGGGGAAGAGGGGCTAGCTGTGGTGTAGTAGCCACACAGGAGGGTGAGTCCAGGGTGTCTAGGTTGGGGCTGCTGAAGGTGGAATATCCAGTCGCCCCAGGTGGTCCAGGCATTTCGTCGTTCTCCATACATCCATTGGGGCCTTCATCCTGGGGAGGGCTGTCTGACCCTGGCATCCTCTGCTGGATGGCAGTAGCAGGGTTTGTTGTGGATAGATAGGGTGGGAGTTATTACGTGGAAATGTCATCGTAGTATCAGAGTGTGCCGCTTGCAGTGGGTGGAATCGTTACCCAGGGATGACAGTGACATTTGCAGCAATGACACTGCATGGTGAATGGCCTTTGGGCCATGCTTGTCATGTCAATTGTAGTTGTGCGTTTGCTGTTTGACATTGCTCTAATTGGCATTGGTAGTGAGGTTGTGTTGGCTGGCAGTCTGGGTGGGCTGTGGAATGCATGACCATGCAGGTGCACCATTGTGAGGTGTGAGTATGACTCGGGTCCAGCATGCCTAGTAATGGATTGTGGGAGTGGTAGTTGAGGAGCTAGTGAAGGTTTAGCATGCATTGTGCGGGGTGGGTGTGTGGATGGTGGGAGAGGGGTGGTGTGGCATGCAGAGTAGGAAGGTGGGGTGGTAATGGGGGGTGCATTCTTGTGTTTTATAATATGATGGGGAATGGTCGGTGCTTGGGAGGCATGCAGGACTGGAGTGGTTAGTGCTCGGGGGTGTAGGTTCCTTACCAGTATCAATCCCTCCAATGAGTCTTATCAGGCCCTCAGGATGCATGATGTCCAATATCTTCTCCTCCCAGGTGGTCATGTCAAGGGGAGGAGGTGTGGGTCCACCGCCAGTCTTGTTGATGACGATGTTGTGTCTGGACACCATGCAACGGACCATTCCCCTGAGGTCGTTCAACCTCTTTCTGATGTCTTCCTTTGTGCATGGGTAGCTGCTGACGGCATTCACCCTGTCGACTATCCTCTGCCATAGCTCGGTTTTCCTGGCCATTGATGTTTGCTGTACTTGTGCTCACATCAGATGTGGCTCAACTCTGACAATCTCGCTCACCTTGACCCGCAACTCATTGTCGGGGAAGAGTGGGTGCTTATGGCGTGACATGTTGTGGAGGGGCGTGCAACATATGGATTCTTGCTCTATGTGCAGTGGTTCGTGGGTCATATATCTCTGGCTCATGGTGGTATTCACAAGCGTTTGTGGGGGGGTGAGGTGTGTGTATTATAGTGCGATGAATAGGTGTGTGTATGTGTTTCAGGTGTGGGGTATTCGGCCTGTCCAATCTGGTGTTGCCTTCTATTGGCAGTGATTTTCTAGCCCGCCGCAGTGTGCACCGCCAATGGTTTACCACCGTGCATGTTCCGCTGTGCTGAATTGTGACTCATAAAATGGTGGGCGGATTGGTGTCAGTGTGGCGGGCCCGGCAGACGGACATTCGCTCTTTCGCTGTCAGTGGCACTGGTGGTGTTGGATTTCTAGCTGTGTTTCGTCGGCTTGGTGTTTGTGTCTCGTAATACGGCGGACACTGTACCGACAACACTGGCAGGATGGTGGCAGGATTTTGCATGGCGGTCTTGCCCGAAGACACCAAACTCCTAATGAGGGCCTTAATGTTTAGCTTCCATTTCAAATTCCTTCAGATTTACAAAATGTTTTGAAATTTGAAAAAAATGAAATTTTGCCTTTACTACACACACACTCACGCAAGCACACACATGTGCAAGCAAACACGACCCCAGGTTTAGAACCGCAGGTCTAGCGAAATCCCTGTGAAAGCAAACGCATGCTGCTGCAATGTGTAAAGTCTGGAAAAATCCCTATTCAATCCTTCCCACAAAAAACCCTGCAGTGATTAAGGCTTGGAGATACCTCTCCTCAAACAGGGCTCCTGCAGTTCTGGAGAAAGCCCTATTTGTAGGCTATTCCTGCCCCATAGGGCCCTACACTTTATTCCCGCCTGGAAGAATTTCTGTTTAAATTTGGATACCTGCTCCCTAGGGTTCTGCAGTGTAAGAAGTCTGGAGAACTGTCTGTTTGAGTAGGACATCTGCTCCATAAGTTTTTAGGCTGTGCAAGGTCTGGAAAAGTGTCTGTTCAAATGGGACACAAGTCCTATAGGGCTTGTAAGGTCTGGAGAAAGCTCTATGTAAAGGTGGGAGGGGTCTCCTTGTTCCAGATGGCCTTGTATTTTATTTATACCTGGAGAAAGCTATATGCAGAGGGGTATCTTACTGTTTATTGGGCCAAAATATCAAGCTAATTGTATGCACCTATGTTCAATTTAAGAGGAGAAAGAAAAGTTCAAAAGTGTTTGCCCCACATTTCCGTATGTTGAAATTTCTATGTGCCTAAACGGTATGCATGTGGGCAGTCAATCACAATCTGTGATGCACATGAGCAGTCCATGGCACTCTATGACTGCTACAGGTTCCCAGCCATACTCCTGGAATTCTATCTGCACTCCTTCAAAGTTGCAAACTTATTACAAACCCAGCCATACACATATCGAAGTAAATGTCCACACTTTAAATCCAGGGACACTTCCTTGTTGTCATTAAGCTCCCGTCTGTGTATTTACCCCCTATTTCTTATTTACTCCTAACTCAGCTCACCACGTTATCAAATTGAATTATGACAAATACTGATGTGTTTTTTGCTTTATTTCCTCTTGTACCATGCTCTGTCACCCAAATAAGCTTGTCTGTGCTATATAAAACGGCATGTGTCAACTTATAAATAATGCTGGCAAAAGACAGTGATCTTGAAAGACGGTCAACAGTTGTTGACATGTTTTGGCCAGCAGGGTCTCAGTGAAGGGTTTTGAGAGTTTGCCAGTCATGGTCATTGCAACCAGTCTCTGTAACCCAGCTCACTACACAATACTTCTAGCATAAGAGTTCAGGCCTGGGTTACTCCTCACCTGTTCCCTACTGTTTCAATCAGAAGTCAGACACCATGGGAAACCAGAGCTTTGAGTCACTTATATTAAGTCAGCAGCTGAAGACAATGCCATCATTAAGTTATCGATGCCTGCCAAAGACAAACATCTCTTATGGATGATGATTAATCATTGGCATGTTTCGGCCTGCTTTGAGAGCCATTAAGTTCTATTTGTGGCGAGGATCACTCAGCCTACGTAATTGTTAGAAATCAGAATTTTTTAATTTGTGGCTTTCACACTGTGGAGCCCAGTGGACCCTTCAAAACAGAAATGATGTTCTCCCATCTACCCTCCGAGTGGGCTGCGATTACTATTCTGCACACTTACACCACAGTGGGACTTTCTGCTCCTCCCTCTAGGACTCCCTTTTCCAACTCAATGTGGCTTAGCTCTGTCTTAGTTTACTGAACTGAAATAGTTCAATAAAATATACTGTTGTGAAATAGTGAGAGTCTGGAGGGCGATGAGTCACACAGATGCACACACGCTGGCAGCGAATCCCTGCAAACATCACCACACAGCTGCTCTTGTCCTCTCCTTGCTGTCATCTTCTCTCTCTTACCTTTTATTTTCTTGCTTCTATGTCTGCTGCTTCTCTCAACATCAGCTGTTTTTACATTCACCCTCTCCTAATCTTCTCTCGCTTTTGAATTTTTCACCTACCTCGCTTAGACTATTCCCTTTGTCTTTTTTGTTATCTACTTTCCTCTATGTCCACCATCCTCATCCTCAGCTGCCTTTCTTACATCCATCCTCAAAAGATCATGAAGTCAGCAAGGAGAGAATGCAGACAGATCTGTCAAAGGTATATTTTCTTTCACTACTGCCCACCCCTCGACATTCAGCAGTACAAAATAGTCAATTAAGGGGTGATAAAGCCTGGGGCCCTTTAATTAATTCTTGCATCAGATGATTTTATTCTTCTCAGTCCTGAGGGGTGAACAGTAATCAAGTTCAATTTCAACAGTTTCTTTATAACCCAAATGTCACAAAATAACATTCAAAGTCAATTCACAGGATTATATGGGTGTATTGCAGACTCAAAGCCAACGTTACAAAAATAAGTCTCAAAACCATAGTAGAAACATATAATATCATTAAAAGAGAATTAAAGTGTCGCACAATGTTAAAGCTAGTTAGCATATGCTAGACTAAAACGTCTATTGCAACAATACAAAAGATCAGGAAAAGCATATGATTCTTGGTCACTAGAACCAAGCTTTCCGGACTAACCATTTCAAACTAAACTTTAACCATCCTAATACTAAAAATATTTGAGATAGGTCTGCAAGCAGAAATTCTGTAGAATATTTGTTAAGAGAGGTGTGATGGCATGAAGCTATACAAAGTATGAGGTCTATACCTCAAAAGGGTCCATTAAGATTTAAAGATAGGAAATGGTCTGAATCTTCACTAACTAAACCTTCCTTAAATCAAAATTTCCTAAGACGATGATGTCACAGTCGAAGCTTTTAGAATGAAACTCTAATTGATTTTAATTGGAAGTTACAATTTCCAACCCCTGACACATCCCATCTTTATACTGTTTGGTCTCAAGAATTTCAAAAGAGTTACGACTGCCAAGCTTCAGAACAGTTCTCTCTTCGTCCTTGGGTAGTTTGTCGAAGGCTTTCTTATCTTTCATGCAGAATTAGCTTCTTGTTGACTCAGTCTCTGCTCCTAACACCTGCATCTCGAAAGAAACATTTAATAAAACAACTTCACAATGAATATTAAGTGCAAAAGGAAAATTATATGTGTAGGCCTTTACTCCAACCAAGTTAATAAAACACAAATATATTTTCAAACGGCATGACTTCTAAACACTACATCTAAGAATATACAAGACGGGTATGCTAAATTATACTATTAAAACATTAGTCTCAAACAGATATTCATAAAATGATGATTATAAGCCATAAACAAAGATGCACTCCACTCATATGCTTTGCAGTGCAGGAATCAAATGAATCACATTAAATGTTACACAAAATGTGGCCACCATCTTCTGTTTCCCACTGTAAACATGCATTATGAAGTAGCTTGGTGCAGCTCATTAGTGCCCTGCACTACTCCTGTTTTTTTAGGGATAATGAAGACAGAAGCAGGAAAAGAAGGCCCTTGGAGCATTGTTTATTCCCCATATTTCCTTATAGTCTCCTCACCTTCCTTTAAGACCAAAACAACCAATACAGGGATTAATTGTAGTTTGGAATGCACTCAATGAAAAAAATCGAAGCACAGTCACAATGTAGAGTATCACTTTTCAAAAAAGGAGCACAGGGCCAGATGTAGCAAAGGGTTTTTCCCATTCTGTGTTAATGGGAAAATGTGTTCGTACATATGGCCCACAGATTCTTGTGAATCTTGAGAATTCTGCCACAGCTCATCATAACTATTTAACTCTATGAGCATCTTTCTTTACCCCCTAGTGGTAAGCAGAGTTGACTTTTCCACCATCATCTGGATAGCAGGTGTAATCACCTGTGATGTTCTTCTCAGTATGACTTCATAATGAATGTGGGTAGTGTGCCAAAGAATCCACAATTACAATTGGAAGAGTGATTCTGTACAATGTGACCCTATACCCAAGAATCTTTGCCGATATACTGAAGAATGAAACACTTGTATGACTACACTTTCTTATGTCATGATACTAGCCCTGAAGAAGGTTTTCTAGAGAAATTGAACGAAACATGTTGGCTATTTATAAAACATAATGGATTAAAGAAACAAGCATTTGCAATGCAATAGGGCTCACAGTTGCAAGAGTTAGAACTATTGGCATTGTAAATGCATAATTGGACTTTTCTTAACACAAAAATAGGTCAACTCTGCCTCATTTGGTCTCTTCCTGCCACATAATTCCGATGGCCCTGCAAATAACTAAAGCACTTTAATTTACCTTATTCCTCTATCTGCAGCAAAAAATGAAAATGTCATTTAGCATCCTAATTTAAATCTGCCTTGCTAATTCCAATGGAATACCACTTTCACCACCCCGTCAACAGAGTTGCTGGCTGGCTAACACAATTCCCAAGAAAAAAGACACAAGACAGCCACAGAGGAGTAACAAGACAAATAAGAGAGAAATACACTAGAAGGGTCACCCTAACATTTCACGAGTGTTCAAACAGGCATAGTGTAATAAGGATGTTACATAGGCCTGAAGCATGGTCATAACTGCAATAAGGAGAGATTAAAAAAACATATACAATCATCATGTAAACCCAATAAAAAACGTTATCAGAAATACACTTTTGGCATTAGACTCGAATGCTCAAAACACTACAACAAAAATAGCATTTGGAAGAAACATGATCATGTAACCATACAGCCTGCGCCTAGAGGGCATAAACAGAATGGCAGAATGTAATACAGTGTAACCATATATGTTACCTGTAGAGAGTGTAGTGCTTCAAACATTTTTAAGCCTAGCAGACCTACTGCAATACTATTACAGACAAGGCTTTTAAAACGCAAACTATTCCCAGCTCTAAAACAAAAGTTCCAGCCTTGAGAATGTTTATAAAGACACTGAGGTTTGGGAGGGGTTATTATTTTGGGGTCCCCACTAACCTAATGAGTGGACCCAGAGATGACGTAGACAGAAAGAGTGTCCTAGGACCACTACAGGCTGGGTGATGGGAAAAAATGTTTCGTAAAAGGAATGTCCCACAAAGCATAATGGGGCAAGTTTTCAGAGTGTAGTGAATATTATAGTATTTGCTCTCCCGCTGTGTCGAGAGAGCCGCTGAGGATTCCTATCGTTTTCCTATTGAAACAGCTGCAGTTTGTATATTTTTTAACTGCTAAACCTAAAAAATGTAGCAATGGAGTTGCAAATTTAAATGACTCAAATTTGGTAATAAGATGATGTAACTGGTGCTTATGCAAAGTGCTCCAATGCCTCCAATCAAGCTTGCCCTTTAAACTGCCATGGCCGCCAAGGATCACGAAGGGGAGAGACAAAAGAAAAATGTAAATTACTCCAATTCCATAACAATGTGACATAACAGATACTCATGTAAAGCACTGCAATACCTCCGAACTTGTTTGCGCTATATGAAACTTCAAAGCCCCATGGCCGTCATGCAGCGAAAAGCAGTGAGACAAAAGACAAAAGTAGTGCACACACATGAAAGTATATGGCGGATCGTGCTGTAATCCATGTAGCAGGGTAAGTCTGCAAGGCGTAATAAAGCAGTCTCAAGATAGGACTTATGTAAAGCAGTTACCTAGGAAATCAAGGGAATTTTGAAAGGCAAGCCCGGGAACAAATGAAAGTGATGGGCTTGGTTAAAGCCCACAAAATAGATAAAAAAAATGTCGAGAAGAGCAGTGCTTACGCACTGCTATGCTCGACCTATAAATACGTTTTGTAGAAACTATTGGAGAGCATGTGTTTTTCTTTGGTTTTTATTCATTAAGTACACTTCAATCTGTAATTCATTACGTTTCTGCTTAAAGAGCATCAGTGCCCTTTACAGCTGGGTATTGGTTGGAAGGTCACTACAAGGGACTGGCTATGGAGGCCGGTTATTGCTTAGCCACCACTGATGTTGTACATTCTTCAGCTCCCATGAAGTTGCTGAGGGGCTCAGGGTGGTACAAGGGGCCAACCCTGTGATGTAATCGAGGGCTAAAGGGTATGTTTGGTCACTTCCAGTACCCTGGTGAATAGACATCCTTATTTTCTGAGGATGTCACAGGTGGACAGAAACTGGGCTGCCTTTTAAGCCAGCTGTGAGGCTTTTGATGGGCTGGAGCACGCGGCATGCCATACACTTCCCTAGGACACAAAATCTATTTGAGGTTAGAACGTTACAACCATTTTAATATTTAATATTTATTGGATGAAATGTTAAATTAAGCAAGAAATATTATGCTATTACATTTAAATCGAATAATATATATATATATATATATATATATATATATATATATATGTATATATATATATATTTCTTTTTGTTACATAGAACTTTTTACCACACTTCCGCAGTTTCTCAGTGCAGTAAAATAACAGATGTTATGATGACTCAATTTATGGGACTTAGTTTGCCCAGCTCAGAAAGTTGAAAGGATATGTCGGCCTTACTGGGAATCACACGTGTGACCTTCAGATCACCACGTTTGTCACTGGCAAACATTTGGCTCACTGTGCCATTCTCCAGGTAATTTACAGTGCTGGGAGTAGCACAGTGTTTGAGATCCATGACAATATTATTGAAATGAAAAGGTGGTCACAATGAACCAATCAACAGTAGGGTGTAGGAGTGTGAGGATTACATCTCAGATAAACATTACATTTCTGTCGCCTACTTTTGAATGTATTTCCAGACAGGACATCAGCCACCATTCTTCCCCTAAACCCCTCAAAAGGAAGATGCTGGCACTTACATCCTCCAAAAATATGTTAGTTCTCCCAGGTTGCAAACTGATAGTGAAGGAAGGATTGACAGGGTATGAAACACACAGGTCTCGGAATCATCGCCCCAAAGGGGTGGGAAGGGTTATCTGGGGCAACAACCCCAGGGAGATCAAAGGATACACAGTCCCAATTTTAAACCAATGTCTGCATAAGGAGTCCTTTAACCCAGACACAGAAGTGCTCTGTTCGCACTCTTAACAATCAACTACTGATCATGCCTTCTTAGGACAGATTTCTGTTCTTTTTATTGCACCTCACCCACTCTAGTAGTGGCATGCTTCCTCATCAGGCCTACCCCAGCCCCTCGAAGCCAGGGTGGCCTCAACGGACTAGTGGGAGCACTTAAGTAGATCCTACCGGGGGGGTCTAAAGATTAGAAATACCTTAATGATCACAAAGGTGTCCCTTTATTATCTGTAGGTATGATTAAAACAACATAAACAAAGGGGTACTCTAGGTTATTATGGTCCTATGACCCTCACCTATTGTTTTTATTGTGGTGACATGTTTCATAACTTCGAAGGCCATAAAGGACCCAGGTTTTCTTCAGGACCCGGCAGCAACATATAATGTGCAACGAGACTAGCTTGAATGGGGCATGCAGAGCAAAGCCCATGTGGGGTGTAAAATACAACCATAATTAGGGTGCAGAGGCCCCTCACATCCTTAGGCCCCCGTACCATTGTACGTACCACACGACTGATTGCTACACCCCCGGTGCCAGTGCATGGGGAAGCGCTCTCAATTTTTACAAGGCCCGGGTCACGTTTCTGATAGAATAGATCAAAGGATCAGCAATGTTCTAATTACGCCAAGGAATTTTATAGTTTGTGAAAAATTGGCAAGTTCCACAACTAAGGCTGGCATAGTTTCAATTTACCCACCACTGATATTAACTGTAGCGGAATGTTCTATTGGCAATTGTGTTTATTGGCTATCACACACACTGCAGTGGAAAACACAATAGTCACTGCTTTTGGAAGGCTACCTTCAGATGTCTGATCAGAAGAAAGTGAAGACAGATCGTTATATTGCTGAAAAACAAGCATTAGCAAAGCCAATAAGTTTTGTCTTTTTGGCCTGTTGGTTATCCAATGTTTTTTGCTGATGTTGCTTAGCTTTGACGCCATGAAATGCTTTTTATATATGCTTCAGCGGCAGCAATGAAAAACTAAAAAGTGCAGTAACTTATATGTGATTATGCATCAAGACACATGCATGTGTACCTGCCGTGTCTATGGTGAGCCAATGTGATGACTTATGTGCTCACATGCATAAACAATGACACAGCCACCATTAAATGTATGTCTTTTATATACGTACAAAAGAGGTTGGGCATCAATCTTTGAGCAGTAAATAAAAAACATTAATTTAAAGTGTGCAGAGCAATTGCAAAAAGAAGTGGGCCACAGAAAATGGCAGCTACCAGGCCCTCTAAAAAATGTAAAAATGTTTTTTTAGGGGAGTGGTGGGGTGGAAGATGCTACACAGAACAACTTCTGGGGAAAGGAATGTAAAATGGGGGGAAGAAAAAGGGAGAGAGAAAAATATTTAAAAAAGAAAACAAAAAGCCAAAGATAAGTGGTGGAAGCAAAGGGTTTTAGTGGAGGAAGAAGCAACACAGAGAGCGTGAGGAGATAGTTCCGGAAGGATACAGTACATGAGGGAGAGAGCAAGAAAACACATGCGCTGCCATGGAGAGCTGACAGAAAAAGAAGAAAGTAGTTTACTAATTGTGATTATTGGAAGGATACAAATCATTCAATAAAAAGGCTGGTAAGGACGATATGCTCCAAGGAGGGACAAATGCCAGAAGAATAAAGGAATTAGCTGAATAAGAAGCAAGAAAGCAGTGACAGGAAAGACAACTGGTGTTATGTAACGGGCTAAGTCTAAGCCCACTGTAAGTCTTCACTACAATAGTATGGTCCACAAAAGGTTATTTCAATAAGAGACAGCTAAAAGCTATATGTATGAGAGACGTAAAAAGGTAAGCAAAACCAGGGCATCACACTCAAGTTCCTGGTGTACTCCTGCTGCAGCGCGCTAGCTGTTTTTTCTCAAATTCTTTTCTAAACTTTGACTGCTTGGTATTTTATTGACGTAGTTTTAAAAATATGAAGTTTTGGACTTCATAACTTCGCCCAACCTTTAGGTCTTGTCTTTCTGTTCTGTCTGTGCCTGTTCTGGTCATTTGTGTGTTGTCGCTGGCACCGTATGTGGTCATTACTTGGGAGCCTATGCTTTCCCTTTTAAGGGGCGGGCACACCCACAAACGTTAACAACTTTATGAATGCTATTTAACAGAGATTTAAAATGTTGGGAAAAGGCACATGAAATTGGGTTCACCTGATGGCGTTCCCTTGCGAAGAGCAATGCACTCAGATGAATTGTTGTATTAGAAGAGGCCAGATTGAACATTCAAGCTTGCAGCCCGTTAGACTTTTCATCCTTGGAGTGGTCTCCCTTAACTTTTTGCCTCTGTTTCCCAGGTTGTTGATGTGTGCTGGACTCTGATTTTACTGTTTTTGTTACTCTGGACACTTTACCACTGATAACCAGTGCTAAAGTGCAAGTGTTCCTTTACAAAATCTGTATGTAATTGGCTTATCCATGATTGGCATATTTGATTTATTAGTAAGTCCCTAGTACAGTGCACTAGGGATGCCAGGGCCTGTAAATCAAAATGCTACTAGTGGGCCTGCAGCACTGGTTGTGCCACCCACATTAGTAGCTCCGTAATCATGTCTCAGACCTGCCACTTAAGTGTATGTGTGTGCAGTTTTTACTGTAAATTCGACTTGGCAAGTGTACCCACTTGCCAGGCCTAAACCTTCCCTTTTCTTACATGTGAGGCACCCCTAAGATAGACCCTAGAGAGCCCCAAGGGCAGGGTGCAGTGTATGGTTAAGGTAGGACATAAAGTAATGTGCTTTATATGTCCTAATAGTGAAATATTACTAAATCCGTTTTTCACTGTTGCAAGGCCTGTCCCTCTCATAGGTTAACATGGGGGCTACCTTTAAATATGATTAAAGTGTAGATTCCCTTTGGGAGCGGATGGACATGTGGAGTTTGGAGTCTCTGAGCTCACAATTTAAAAATACATCTTTTAGTAAAGTTGTTTTGAGATTGTGGGGCATATTTATACTCTGTTTGCGCCGGATTTGCGTCGTTTTTTTTTACACAAATTCGACGCAAAGCTAACTACATATTTATACTTTGATGCTGGACCCGCCTAGCGTCAAAATTCTTGGAGTTTGCGTAATTTTTTTGCGTGGACACCTACCTTGCGTTAATGAGATGCAGGGTAGGCGTTTCCACGCTAAAAATGACTCTAAGGCCTTTGCGCCTTATTTAAACTCCTGTGCAAAAATGACGCACGGGAGGCGGCTGGCCTTAAAAAAGGATGCGCAGCCGCATTTGCGTAATTTTTTAACGCCTGGTCAGGGCAGGCGTTAAGGGATCTGTGGGCTCGGAAGGAGCCCAGAGGTGCCCTTCCATGCCCCCAGGGACACCCCCTGCCACGCTCACCCACCCCTGGAGGACACCCATGGATGGGGGGACCCATCTCAGGTAAGTACAGGTAAGTAGAGGTAAGTATTTTTTTTTATATTTTGAAGTGGCATAGGGGGGGCCTTACTTGGGCCCCCCTACATGCCACTGTGCCCAATGGCCATGCCCAGGGGACAGAAGTCCCCTGGGCATGGCCATTGGGCAGTGGGGCATGACTCCTGTCTTTGCTAGCACAGGAGTCATTTCCATGGTGGTTGTGCGTCATAAAATGACGCAAGTCAGGTTAGCGTAAAAATTTTTGACTCTAACCTGACTTGCACCATTTTTTGACGCACAACCCCCATTATTCCCTACGCCAGCGCTGCCCGGTTCGCGTCATTTTTTTTGACGGTCACCAGGCAGCAACGCCGGCTAGCGTCATTCCATAAATATGATGCCCGGCTGGCGCGTTGGAATGGGGTTAGCCTGCATTAAAACATTTTACGCAAAACTGCGTTAGCGCAGTTTTGCGTCAAAAAGTATAAATATGGCCCTGTGTGCTTGAAAATGCCACTTTTAGAAAGTGAGCATTTTCTTGCCTATACCATTTCTTTGACTCTGCCTGTTTGTGGATTCACTGTCTGACAGTTGGTCTGGTTGCACTTCACACTAGACAGTGACACAAAGGGAGCTGGGATGTAGTCTGCATTTCCTGATGAGCCATCTGTGCTAGGAGGGAGGGGAGGAGTGGTCACTTACACCTGAAAGGGCTGTGCCTGTCCCTACGCCATGCAGTCTCCAACCCCCTGGTGAGTGTCTGGGGCCTGGCCTGGGCAAGGCAGGATTTCACATTCAAGAGAGACTTTGCTTTGAATTAGGCCTAAATCAAAGGAGAAATTGGGTATTAAAAGGGCACCCAAAACCACAGACTTTAGAACACTTCTGGAAACCAAGAGGAACCTCTGCCTGGAGAAGAGCTGAAGAAGAGCTGCCCTGCCTGTGACTGTGCTTTGTGGAGCTATCCTGCAGTTGCTGCTTCTGCCACAGTAAGAGGGCAAAGACTGGACTTTGTGTGCCTTCCATCTTGTAAAGATCTCCAAGGGCTTGATTTAGAGCTTGCCTCCTGTTGTTTGAAGTCTCAGGGACAGCAAAGACTTCTCTCTGCCAGCACCTGGAGTCTCTGGAGAGACTCCTACTCTGCCAAGTGGTGCCCATCCAGTTCCTGTGACCCTGAAAGGAGAAGCTGGCAGCCTAAGAGGAAGAAACCCGTGCACAGAACACTTGAAAATCAACACTCTCCTGCAACGCGACCGAAGAATCAACGCACGGAGCTGGAGAAACGATGCGCAGCATCACTGACGGAGGCTGAGAGATCGCAACCCACGCTGCGTGGTTTTCTGATCATTGTGCGGCTAGATTTCCGACGCAAGTACCGCTGGGTGTGTAAAAACAACGCAAGGCCTGCCCGGACCCGAGAGTGCTGACCGGATCGATGCATCGTTCTCCTGCGGAGAGAAGAAACGAAACGCACCGACACGGTGAAAGGCGAAACATCTCACTCATGAGTGAAATCGACGCATCACAAGCCCTTTTTGACGCACACTCGCCCGTGCGGGGTTATTTTTGACACACCCAAGGTATATTTTCATGCTAACAGTGTTAGTGTGTGTTTAAAACTACTTGAAGACTCTTTTTGCTTTTTAATTGATAACTTGACTTGTTTATTGTGGATTTTTGTCGTTTTGGTCTTGTTTTGTTTAGATAAATATTCTCTATTTTTCTAAATCTGTGTTGTGTCATTTTGTAGTGTTTTTATTAAGTTGCTGTGTGTTTTGGTACAAATACTTTACACCTAGCACCCTGAAGTTAAGCCTACTGCTCATGCCAAGCTACCAAGGGGGTAAGCAGGGGTTAGCTGAGGGTGATTCTCTTTTACCCTGACTAGAGTGAGGGCCCTTGCTTGAACAGGGGGTAACCTGACTGTCAACCAAAGACCCCATTTCTATCACAGTCCACCTTAGTACTAGCTTGAAACCAAACACCGGCCTACGTCTGAACCCCAGCTACTTTGCTACACTAGCAGGTGACCCCAGCCTACTAAAGGAGAGTGGTGGGAAAACAACTTGATCCACATACACTGCTAGACAAAGAGGCTGGTCAGCATGTGCTTGCTTTCTAAAGTGGGATTTTCTATGTTATTGTGCATTACAGGTGACACCATGTTACCGATGCAGGCACGTCAGGTGAGCTCCTGAGCAGCCGAGAGGCACCATCTCATGTGTGACACCTCCATCTAGTTCTGATTTTATTTGCCACTTTGCATGCCAAAGTCTTTGTTTTTTTCCCTTCTTATTATAGATAGGGAGACAAAGCTCGAGAAAAAACTAATGTTGTCTAAAAAGGCCAACATTGGCTGAAAGTGTCATGTTGCCGCTTCCAGCTATGCTGCATGCTTCTGGATAACACCTGGCAGTGGCTGCCTGAAAGACCTACGCTGGAATCACACGATGCTTACTGAAAGCACATTCTAAAACTTTTTTTAAAGTTTGCCACGTCTCTGCCTGTTTTGAATATTGTTATTTAGGAGCAGTGCTTAATTTGAGCTGGTGGTTTTCGGTGCGCCGCACCCGCATTTGTCAACATCAGCACTTGTCACAGCTGCCACCTGGTGGCCCAGTTTGTGGAATTTTAAGTTGAGCAGAACAGTTATTTATTAATTCACTATACATTAAAAAACTAATAGCTGCCGCCCAAGCCATTATCATAGCTTTGGGGACCTCGAACAGTCTGATTTGTGAGACTTGTACTCATGCGATGGTTAGTATTTATGTAGGGCTGTCATTGGCAGCATTGACAGGGGCAATGGGTGGTGCAAGCTGTGGTAGCTTCCTGACAAGGACTCTGGCACGCATGTGTTTTACAAATTAAGCACTGCTCAGGAAGTGGTTTTGCTGCTTCCAGTAACACTGACTTAAACAAGTTATAGCAGCTCCTCAATATGTGGAAAACCAAAGATACAGCACAAAATACAACAGTTCATAAATGGCTGCAAGGTTTGCTAAATATCCCCCTTCATCTTTAAATCACTACATTAATTTAAATCTACAATCCAGCTTAGAATTGTCTCTTCAGACCTCATCAGCAGAGACTCAAAGTGGACATTGTCAAAACTGTGGAAGACATATGTGTTTTTTCATTAGTGAAAAATTAAAAAATATCTAATTCAGCATTTGCTGAGCTGATAGGGAGTGTAAGCATACAGCCACCGTGGGTTGTGTGCATCTGTGTTTGTGAGAGAGACCACAAAAGTGAAAATATTTTTGACAAACAGAAGGTGAAAAGAAAAAGGTCCAGGCCAGTTACTTGAATTTTGAATGTTGATTTAGGTTTTTTTTCTTGATATCACTATCATGAATTTAGTTTTGTTTTAGTATTGATGAGAAGGTTTTTGAGGCTACTGTAAGTTTCAAACCCTTTCAGTAATCCCTGTATAGCCACCTCAGTTCCTTCCAGTAGTTCAGCACCTTTGACAAATGATAATAGCAGTATTTTCTTTCGACTGATTACTGGCACGCCCAAATTTAGGTCCAACAACCCTTTGCCCATATTATATGTTACTAAGTTGGGTGTACGTACACAACCTTGTCTTACTCCAGTTTCAATCTCAAATTGCAATGTGCATCCTACTATTGGCCCATACCTCACCTGTGCTGTATTTTTCCAGTAGAGCTGCTGTAAGGTAGTGAGGAGTTTTTCTTGTAGTCCTTGTGACCCAGGATAAGACACGGAGAGCCTGGTATCCAGAGCTGTTAAGCATTAGCATTGGTCCTTCAGCCCTCCAGGTTGCCAGTTTGGGAGCGTCATCTGAAGCTGCAGCTCGCAACCAACAGAAGGGGCGGCCCGGGCAGCGCATAGGGGGACATAAGGGGGTCGGGGATAAAATTAAATAATTAAATAAAAAATAATTTTAAAAAACACTTACAGCCGCCACCCTTGCCGCTCCCTCCGCGCCTCTGGAGGCACAGGCTTCCAGCCTGCCCTGAGCCATCCCTGAAGCTGCTCAAAGCAGCGTCAGGATTGGCTGGTAGCACCCAGCCAGGGTGCTCCCAGGCAGACTGGGAGCCTGTGCATGCTCTCTCCAGCCCAGCAACCGTTTATTATCGTTTTCTTGAAAAGGTTTGCAGCTGCTGCTGCTGGTGGGGGGGGTTTGAGGGGAAGGGGCGACGCTCCTCCGCCCTCACGGAGGAGCCACCCCTGATCATCTGTTGAGGCAACAGGGCAGGGTCCTGCCACAAACATGAAAGCGCTCCGCCTTCACGTGTGGAGATTGAACAGCCACAGTAGATAGCTTTTGACCTTCCACCCGAAGTTTGCAATCTTATCCTGGCAACCAGGTCCACTCCACCAAGATGGTATACATCTGTCATTGGAGTAAGTTTGTGGCATGGTGTGCAGAGAAGCATGTTTACCCTCTATCTAGACCCCTTTCTCAATGTGTCCTATTTATTCTTTCCTAGGCCCAGCAGGGTTCTAATCTGGACATCTTAAAATGTAACCTTTCGGCAATGTCTGCTTTTCTAGGATTGCCAGATCAGCAAGGCATCCCTTTTGAAATCCCTTATTGTACATAGGTTCTTTAAAGGCCTCCAAGAATTTTCCTACTAGTGCACTTTATTATGTCTCAGTGGGACTTAAATCTTGTTCTCCCTTGTTGATGTATGTTCCCTTTGAGCCACTCCACGACTGCCCACTCAGACTTTTTAGTGGGAATGGCATCTGCCCAGAGGGTCAGTGAGCTACAGGCACTCTCTATGCATCCTTCATACCTCACTTTCTTCACTGGCAAACTGGCTCTGCATATAAGGGCATCTTTCTTACGGAAAGTGGTTACCTCTTTTCATGTAGGCCAATCCATCTCTCTGCCTTTGTGCTCCACCTCACCCTTCTAAAGAACAGGAGAGACTACATACACTGAATGGACCCAAAAAGAGCTTTGTCGTTCTACTGTGATAGCACTCCTGAGTTCCAGGAGATGATCAACTCTTTCTTGGGTATGTTGGAGCCAATAAAGGGAAGGCAGTGCAAAACTATACCATATCCCAATGGATAGTTTTCTGCATCATAATCTGCTATAAAGTGGCCAAAAAGCAACCCCCCAGAGTGTTTGTGTGCTCCGTTTACCATAGGCAAAACTGTGAACACTGAGTTAACTTGCAAAGTTCCTGCCCTGGATATCAGTCAGGCTGCAATGCAGGCTTCTTTAAGCATGTTTACGAAGCATACTGTCTAGTCAGTCAAGTCCAATGAGACAGTCATTTTGCCTGTTCAACCCTACAGGACTTCTTAGTATAATCCATATTTCAGCCCTGCCTCCGGGGCGGTATTGCTTGGGTATCTCTACTAAGGTAAGGGAATCTGGCTAAAAGTCTCTGGCAGATGGACAAGTTACTTATCTTTGCTAGTGCCTTATCTTGTAGAAACTCTGTCTGGTCACAGATTCCTTACCGACCCACTCATCCTCCCCACTCAGTGATCGGATTATAGAGTTAAGCATTGATCCTAACAAGGGCTATAGATTTCCACACCAGTGCTCAGTGTTCCTCGTGGCTCTGCACTTCCTGTGTGGAAAGTCATGATCATGAAAGAAACTAATGTCACTGTGCTGGGATGGCGTCTATATAGGCACTGCTCACTTCATTTCTGGTTCGAACGATGCAGGGAACACAATGCAGAGCTGAACTATGCCACCTACTGGCGTACAGGGATACTGCACACTAAAAGTTTCTGGATCCAGTCTGACACCTGGGGAATATTCGAAGGTAAGGAATCTGCATCTAAAGTGTCTGTCAGATAAAGTGTTGTACAAAGGCAAGTAACTTGTTTTTTTATCGATAGAGCCTCAAGCTAATGGCTGAAAAAGGCCCAAAAAAGCCAGTGGCTGAAAAAGACAGACCCAAAGGCCACACTATGTATTTTGCAGGCAATAGGGCAGCCGCACTGTCAAAACCCCGACGGAAAAACAGTTTGCTGCTTCTCCTCGCAGCGCCTCTAGCCCCTTGTGAAGTGCCGAGCAGTGAGAGGGCGCATTAGGCGCTGCCAGTGCTTCTCCGCGCAGGCCGCCCGGGTCTCCCTCACATGATGTTAAAACATATAACTTATCTCGCTCTCCCTTGCCCTCTCTACTTTTTTACATCAGCCCCTTCTATTCTTCCTGCTTCCTCACTCTCTCACATTCTCCCTTACTTGTCTCTTCCGCTCTGACAATCATCCTCACACACCGCCTGTTCTCCGTCTCTCACAGTCTGTCACTTCCCCTCTCTTTCGTCTCTCCCTCCCCTCCACTTTCACATTCTTCCTCTCTAATTCCGCTCTCTCGTAGGCTCCCTCTCTTCCTTCCCACGCGGCTCTCTATCCCAGTGTCCTTTAGATCTCCCTCTTTCCTCTCGCACGTGCCCCTACTCCATGTACCAGTCCGCACTCTTTCTATTCCTCTTTCTCTTTTCACTTTCATATTTGGTCATCCCCTTCCTCTCTTTTCTCTTACCGTTCCACTCACCACATTTTCATATCCCACGCACTTTCGTAACTCTCACATTTACCTCTCGTCCCTTCTCGCTACTCAGTCACAATGTTCACTCTTTCCCTCGCATCTACCCCTCCCTCTCCCCCCACTCCCGCTCGTCTGTACTCTAGCTACCCATTCCACTCTACCTTTCTCTCCCTCCTCCTTCCTCACCTCCGGGCGAGCAGTACCCGCAAAACCCTCCCCGCCCCTCCTTTTCACACACCTACTCCAGGAAGTCTGAGAAGAAAAAGTCCAAGGTTCCTCCAATAGGGCTCTGGGGAGGGGCCCTTGCTCTGCCCCCGCTCCCTGTCCCAGGAAACTATTGAGTCACCTGGAAGGACTGATTACTGCAGTACACCCTGTACAGAGACGCCAGGAGGCAGGTGGACACCCTCGGCCCCTCACCTGAGCGCCTGGATCCCTTACCTGTGCGCCGGTCAGGGCCCCTCCGCTTTTCCAGCGTCGGGGGTTGTCCATTCTCTACACGTCTCACGTCAGAGGGCGCCTCGAGGACTTTCTCCCGGTCACACACATGAGCAGTCCCCGACTGCTGGTCCATTCCCACACCCGAGCAGCCTGAGAGTGCACTTCCCCCGCACCGGGGCAGGCGAACCTCTATTCCTCTTCTGGTAACAGTGACTGTGCCTCCGTGGGGGACAGGCCTCCCCTCAGTTTTCGGCAGAAATGCAGAGCCTCCCCATCAAGTGTGTGGTCGTGGGAGACGGGTAGGTGAAATGCTTTTCCGTGTCTTATTTGGGGGGTTAAGGGTCGTGGGCTGAGGTTTGGAGCGGGAGGTGGCAGCCACGGTGTGCGTACTTTGTGAACAGTGAATCTTGTCCTGGCTCTCATCTGCCTGCCTGTACCAGCGAGGGACTGAGTACCCTCGGAGTCACAGACGCACACCACATGCGGTGCACTGCCGGAGGAAGGTCACGGTGGCACCACTGTCCTGCGGGTCCTGCGGGTCCTGCGATCCGGCAGGCCTCTGCTGGGGGATGCTCACACTGCCATTGTTACCTGTGTGATGTACTGTCAGGACACCCTCGGCTGAAAGGAGATGTCATTGCTGGAACAATGGTAACACTGACAGGGCACTGGTTAAGGAAGCTCCCACTGCGTGCTGCCTTGGCATTGTGACAGGAATTGCCAGTTAGACCGGTATTGCCGAAAAACCCTTCTGTACATTCCTCTTCGAGTTAAAAAACGCATCTGTTTGACATGACATTTCCTGTTTCCTCATTGGATGCCAAAGTTGCTTAAATCTGAAAAGTTTTCATGATCTCATCACCGTGGCCTGATTGTTCACCTCTCTCACTCCCTGTGCTTTATACACCTTGCCAATGCCTAATGCCCTGCTCCCTGGATTGGGCTAGTACCTGTAAAGCGCATTCTCATGCATTGTGATGCCAAAAACTCTTTCAGGGAAGTTAGGTACGCAGTGATTTATTTGTCTAATTTATATAGCGCTTCATATCCCTGGCAAGGTTGTGAAGCGCTCTGATATGTGTCTGCTTGCTGTCGCTTCTCAGTGCATGATTAAAAAGGGTATTATTTGTAGTATGGAATATATAGGCCATGCTGGTTGAGGCGCATGGGGTTTGAAGATGTGTTATCAGCATGTAATGTTATGTGCATTTGTAAAGAGCACTGTCACCAGCAAGGGTATCCTGGCGCTGAGCAAGTGTGTGTGCCTAGCCCTGCCTATGGTAAGCTGTTTGCCTAAGTGAGAAGCCAGGCTTCAAGAAGAGAGAAGGAGGCGCTGGTGTGGAGTGGGAGGACCGTTCCACACTTTAGGAGCGATGTAAAAGAACACCCTTCCTCCTGATCTGGTTCTGTGTATGGGTGGGATGTGTGCGGGTTCGAGTCATGCAGAGTAGAGGTATCTGGGTGGTTGGTGGAAGGCGATGCAACTGTTCAGGTAGGAGAGGCCTAAGCTGTATAGTGCCTTAAATGTTTGTGTGAGGAGTTTGAAATGAGCACTGTTGTGTATCAGGAGCCAGTGGAGCTCCCTGAGGTGTGTTGTGATGCGATTGTTGTTTGAAAGGTTGAGGATGAGTCTGGCTGCTGACTTCTGGATGGTTTGGAGTCTTTTTTCTGTTGTGTGTACGGTGTGTTGAACCTTACTGTGTATAAGCATGGAGTGTTTCAGAGAGTGTTAGAATGAGTACAAGTACACAAGTAGGTGCTTGCCAAGTTTATAGGGTGACTGTGTCCTACATCAAAGGCACAAATTGGTGTGCATCAGAGGGGTACACCAGGGTATATACTATATAGAGTCCACCTAAAAGTGACAAAAGCTCAACCCTTTGGTAGCATTGTTAAACTGTGAGGTTGATGGCTGGGATAGACAGGGTCTGGCATCCTGGAGGCACAATTTTAGTCGGAAGAGAGTTGTATATGTGGTCCACTCAGAAGCGACATATAAATAACCCAAAAAAGCTATGACATAATATATGGGAGCGTGCAATTTCTGTATAAAAACATGTCTCTAATTCTCTCACCATAGGCGGCTTGTGACGATTCTAGTAAAAAATTCTCAGTGGCTTGTAAAATCCTTATAATTCCCTTTATCCCAGAGATAATGCCTCGCACAGAACTACTGGAGTCATGATGACTAACTTGGCTACACTGGTGTGCACTGCAAAGTGTTAAAAAAAGTGACATATGGATTGTTTGAATAAATCTCAGCCACTGGTAATTACTTGGGCCGTATCCCAATTTATCATTATTTTGGACACCATGCCTCTTCAGTTTGGACCCAGCCATATGCCAATCAGTCTTGTCCCTGCTCTAGTAGGCACAATCTAGCCCGAATTGCCAGGCTGTCTTCCCTGAACTGGAACACAAGGAATCCAGGACCGGTTTGGCCCTAGCTAGTGCTCATCAGCCAGGTATAGCTTGGTTCCAGTGGCACAGTATGCATGGAACCTACTTTTGATCATACATGTGCCACTTAATGCAGTGCACTAGTGTACAAAAAAGTGATGAATGGAATGTTTGAATAAATCTGAGCCAGTGCTAATTAATCGGACCGCATCCCAATCCATTGGTATTTTTGCACACCATGCCACCTCAGTTTGGACCCAGTTACATGTAAATCAGTCTTTACTCTGCGCCAATTTGAGCAGTCCAACCCAAACGGCCAGGCCAGGTCTTCCCTGAACTGGAACCCAAGCAACCCAGGACTGGTTTAGCCAGTGCTTAATTTGTAAAATAATGAGCATTTTTACCAAAACTCTGCTCAAAAGGCTGCTGCTAGTGCAATTCAATGTCTGTGCACCAAATACCACAGCTCGTAGTTTTAGATCCACCTCATGCCTCTTTAATCCACAACCAGACACTCCCTGACCCTTTATCTCACCCTTGCATGTTCCTGATTTCTGCCTTCGTGATGTTTTTTCTGTTTATCCCTTCCTCTTTCTTTCATAATTGGGTGTTTTCCCTCTCTTGCTCTCAGAGCACTTTAAGGGCAGCAGGGCACCCCGGAAACCATTATAAAGGCATATTTGTATACCGTGCGGATATAATTGCACGCACACTGTTACCTGAACCAATGATTGTATGTTACTATACTATGCAGGTATAATTACATGCACAGAACTACTGGAACCATTATAAAGGAATGTTTGTGTACTTTTTGGGTGTAATAGTATGTACTACTGGAGCCATGAAAAAGACATGTTTGCATACTATGCGGATATAATGGGTGCACAGCACTACTGGAGTCATTATAAAGACATATTTATATATTATGTGGACAAATGGCATGCACAGCACTGCCTGAGTCAATATAATGTTAGTGTGTATGCTGACGGAACGGTGCACACAGAACTACTGAACTCATTAAAAAGGCATGTTAGAACTATGTGGAGTAGAGGTGTGCACAACACTCCCGGGCCCATTAGAGAGGCATGTTAATGTGCACGTCTGGAGGCATTACGAATGCATGTTCGAACACCGTGTGAATAAAATGATGGACGCAGAACTCTCAAAGTTAGAAGCCAGTCTGAATGTGTGTTCGTATAGTACTCGGATATGGTGGCAAGCAAAAGCAAAAGATAACGAAGCTCGTACAAAAACAATGAAGGAAAACAATTGACAAAGAAAAGGGTTTTCCATTAGAGATCAGAAGAGGCAGCTCGAATCTTCATGAAAAAAATTGAAATCCTTCATGAAATGTTACATTGTACATGGCACGTCTAACAAATCTGCATAAAACACGATAGATGTATGGACATTTCTATTTGTTTAATACCAAAAGAATGAACTATACTACACAAGACCGCACCTCTTGTATTCGGATGTTTGCAACCTTCTTAAATGTTTGTGAATAAAAATAATTGAAATATGTCAGGCCTCTGTTACCCTCGCTTTCCCTTCAGTGCTTAATTTGTAAATAAAAACGTGCAGGGCCCAGAGCTCTCCTCTGAAACATGCAGCTGCTGCAATTAAATGTGCGAGCACTGAATATTGAGGCGCGGTAATCCTGAAGACATCTCGGGCCTCTCCAGTCCACTTACAGCCACTCCCTGCCCCTTCAGCTCTCTTGCAGCTCTCTGGTTTCCCCCTTTGTGACACTTTTTCGTTTTTCTCTTCCTCCGTCTTTCTCATATTTGCCTTTTGCTCGTTGTAAATGCTTGAGGCAGACAAATAATCTGTTCTCCTCTCACATATAGTTTGTCAGCCTCCTGTGTAACCACACACCCACCGCACCCACTTGTTATGCTTTTGTGCCTTTAAAAGCACACACGTGGTCTGCCACATTCGCTATCAGTGGGTGCAGCAGAGCCTCCTCTGCGTGGCTGAATGACTGTGGCTGGATGACTTTCGTGAAAGACATCATACAGATCCCCGCTACTCAGCCTGGTGGTCGAAATATGGACCTGGACAAATACCATAATTACAATAGTGAGGGGCTTTCTGTCACCTCTCTACATCTATTGGTCTGTTAAACAGTCATTCACGTTTTGTTTCTGCTCAACACAGCATGCAGTTTGGGAGA
This sequence comes from Pleurodeles waltl, assembly GCF_031143425.1. Taxonomy (NCBI): domain Eukaryota; kingdom Metazoa; phylum Chordata; class Amphibia; order Caudata; family Salamandridae; genus Pleurodeles; species Pleurodeles waltl. Next base: position 335,977,246 of record NC_090443.1, read on the forward strand.
GTTAGTCAGCCCACTTCAACCACTGACTCTTTTGCAGAGTGAGTGACAGCATTACCTGATCTCATGAGCACATCTGCCTAACAAGAAAATCACTACAGTGCCAGAGCTTGTCAGGCAATACTTTAAGTTGTCAAGGCTTTTTTTTTTATAATTTCTTTTTTATTAATCCTTGTGCTTTTGAACCACCATGTCTTCATGGTACAATAATTCAAAACCTTTGCTAACTTTGCGCCAATAAGAAAAATATTTTCCTGTGATGTGCATGAAAAGTAAAACGCTTTGTGTACCTGCATCACACATGCTTGCGAGGAAGTAACATACTGTTCTACTAAAATTAAATGCAATGTTGTTTTAATTAGACAATTGTATTGTAAGCATTTGGAATCTATGTATAGGCCAAAGCAAGTTTTCTTCAAAAAAATAAATATATATATTTGTAGCATATGCTTACAGTAAAAGACATGTGACCATGGAGCCAGCACTATTTGCTTTGCTGAAACTTGTTTAGATGCTGAAGTAGGCCTGCAGTGTAACCTTAGCTCCCACACAAATCTTTTTTTAAGATGTATTTAAATAGTGGCACAAGAGCATGAAAGTAACTATTGTTACCTTTCATTTTTAGAGAGATTTCAAAGACCGTATTTTACCTCAGACTTTGGAATTATTGCCTAAAGGCCACCACATTTTGGCTAGTCTCTTAACACGCACACATGCTTGCACAACTGAAATTTCACTGATCCAGCACTATATACATTAAAGTGAGTTTTGTTTAAACCTTTTTGTTTGTCTTTTTAGTTTGATGATTATCACTGACTCGGCGTTTGTGGTGTGTGCCTCTTTGTAAGGAAAAGTAAGAAGACGTTTGCATTCATAATGTCTTTTCAAGAGTGGATGAGTAGCAAATGAGGGTTAAAAAATAGTTTTTGTAAGTTATTTTGCTTTTTTATTTTTAAATGGGCTTCCAAATACTGCACCTCACAACAAATTCCTGATAGCTGTGCATAACATCAAATATGGCACGCACAAATAACTGGTATTAACTTTGTGCACATTTCACAAATGGTTCACAAATTTCAGTCATTGCCCACACCACAATAGATTAGAATGGAATTTCTCTCCATTGTGGCAGACCCTCCCTCCCACACCAAGTCCAAGGAGAGAATGTAAACCCACCACATTTATAATCAGTCCAGTGGCATCAGACGTGCCCCTGACAGAGTGGCTGCATCTGCCACTGAAGGAGACAGTCTTTGTTTCAAGTCCTCTGAAAATACTCTGCCATCGCTCCTGTCAGATGGTGTAAATTCTGCCTCTAAATGTACCACTGAGGCCCACCTATAGGTGCCCAGGTCATTGTAGTGATAGTTATTACACCTGATAAAATCTGACTCCCCTAAATTTCACCGAGTACCAACCGCGTGTAGGTTTTTGCGTAAAAACATGCAGATTTTGGAGCACACCACAACAAAATCTGATTTTTTAAATTAAATGATTCTCTGTAATTTGTTTTCACGAGATAAATAGTGGCATGCTTAATGCTGATGTTTATCACAGAATTCGTAATTGTGATATGTACGGTAACAGCAATTACCGCAAATTTCGCAGTTAACAGGGCCTTTAAGCACCCACCCATGACCTCTCTCTAACATACTGAGTAACTCCACTAGCTCTGGTGGCAGATCCAACATTATAACCTTAGTTGTGGTCTCACCGCTATTTTTGGTGGTGCAACCTCCACACCATCACCATGACGGACAGGGGCTGTATTTCCATCCACCGGCCAGACTCAGCCCTCATTACCAGATGCGTTAGTTCACATAGATGTAAGCATTTTAGGGCCTGGGTACCCCAAGCCTCGCCTGCAGGTAGCAGCATTGCCAAGCACCTGCTCACCACCTGCAGCAGTCCAGTGGGAAGCAGAAAATGCTCACCTTGGACAGGCACAAGCGTACCTTCAAGCACTGTGCCCGCGCCCAACCCCCATATACTCTATCAGCACTGCTACATATACCTTCTGCCTGCTCAGAGCAGGAGGGAAAATGGATGCCATTTGTTCACTGAAATGGTCAAAAATGCATGTCAAAACACACAGTTAATCGAGGTGGGAGCAGTTTTTTCCTATTTCGGGGAAAAAAACTCCTAATGGACAGACTTTTTAGTGGAGATACTGGCCAGTATATGTAATTCTAGCCCCCCAGTATCTCCTCTGTGAAGTCCGACCCACTCCTAATGAGAGCCTATGTAGGGTTTTTCTTGGTAATCCACAGGTTTCCATTTCGACCCACCTCCAAATGATGATGGCCAAATTCACATACATGGATTCCTGCTTAGACCCCCACATGCACAACACATAAGCATTCTTTGAATGCTTCTGCTAAAGATGCAGTTTGAGAGATGATCATTCAAAGCTGACACTGTTGCTCCCAAACACACACACTGCATGTGTAGGAGTCAATTTCTTCAACAACAATGCCTCATATATGCACTTGGATGGTCTCCAAGCTCTCACAATTTGTTTCAGCAGATCCATGAATAAAGGCACAGAGTGATGACGTTATTATTTGTCCAGATTCGCACAATGTGGCCAAATGAAGAAGCTGGGATTTGGAACCAGGTCTCCACTTCCCACATTTAGCAACTTCACCAACCGACTGTATCAACCTTGACCAGAGAGAAGAAACCCTATGAAGTACCAAACAAGCCCTCACCCCTCCACATTTTTCCAGACTCACAAATATCCACACTGACAGCCTACTAAATCCAAGCCCCTCCATATCTGCTTTTCATGCCTCACAATCGCTCTGCATTCCTCTTTCTCAATGTTAACATGGTTTCACATCTCTCTTCTCCACTCTAGGTTGCAAGTGATGGAGCTTGGGAACCCTCTCCTACTGGACATTCATCAATAGCAATTTTTTTTTTTTAAATAAAAAAGCTCAATACTTTCCTGGTCCCGTAATCGCATGCCCGTTCCTTCAACCTTTCACTCTTACTTTAACCTTACTTATGGATAGCCTGTTGATATGTGTTTTTATTTTTTTAGGTAGAGCTGGGTTGGTGTTTTTGCAGTACCAAATCGTACCATTTCTCTGGATTTGGTCTGGATCAATAGATTGAAACTGAGCCCTTTATCAGCAGATGAAATAATGCATACTGCATGAGGTCTTTACACTTTTTGTACGGGTGCAGCCCTTTTCTATTTCTTTTTGATCAATGTAGAATTTTAAAACCGCAGCCAGTGGGGTTAACTGCTTACTAATCGGTGGAGTATTTGTAAATCACTGATTGCTTCCTTGAAAATAAGTTTTAAAAAGAGTCCACATCAGCAAAGTATCTCTATCATCATGCCACCAGAAGAACCAGTGTTTGTGAACAGATCACCAAGGAGCAACTTTTTCATCTCAGGCAAGGCAAACGAAGAAGAGTTGGTTAATTGCAACTACGGAGAATGGATGACTGGAATGAATGTGTACATTCCTGCTTGTCCTGGGTACGTCCACATTGTTGAAAGCAGATCGCTTTGTCCTACCTCAAAGGCAAACAACGATTTATGACGTGACACAACTCTGGTACGCCTTACACCTGTTACAGTTTTCATAGGAATGACTCAATTTCTTTGGGAAATCCCTTCATAAATTTACCTTATTGAAAATCTTAGAGTTTGGTAGAATGGATACTCCGTCAAAACGTTTCAAATCTCCCGGTCACTGTATTACAAGTACCGTAAACTAAAATGCACTTGTTATTTGGCAGACGTGATATCCACAACGTTTGTGACAGAGTATTTTGTTGGACAAACTAAATAGAACCCGGAGCCTCAACAGTGCTTAATTTGTAAATAAAGAGGTGCCGGTGCTCAAAGCCCTTCTCTTAAACACAAGCCCCTTCAGCTCATCCTGCAACTTTCTACTTTCTCCCTTTATGACGCTTTTTAGTTTTTTCTTCTTCCGTTTTTCCCATATGTGTCTTTTGCTTGCAGCCAATGCTTGAGGCATAAGAATAAGCCCCGGCCGTCACAAATAAGTGCCGGTGCTCAGCACCGGAAACAACAAGCACAAATTAAGCACTGAGCCTCATGTTAGTTGGTAGATAAGGAAAAGTAGGAGTTCCTGTCCCTTTATCCAGCTTTTCTCTACCTCATATAGTACTTCTGTTGTTCTAGACTGCCTACTGTCAGGCACATGCCAGAGGGAGATCAGATATGGAGTGGAAACATATGGCAGATTGGAGCTGTGCCACATCAATCAATCAAAATATCAGCACAAGGAACAGTGAGTGAAGATGAAGAGAGTAGGGTGACCTTTCACCTCCAATTAGGATTCATGAGCATCAAGACCTTGGCTTTAGGTGACAATAAGGCAATTACATTTCTTGGGAGGCAATAACCACAGGTGATGATGGAAATTATGTTATTGAGTGGCTCCAAGCTATCTAATGCCTATTGTCACAGTCTTCAACTCACGATGCTCATTCTGAACAGTTGAATATTTTCTTTGCATTCCTGGATACAGAAGGGACATATGTATCTTGTAGCTGGGCTTGACTGACCCTTTCTGGTGTAGGTGAACCATTTGAGATGCTGACATGAAAGACCGAGATAGAGGCTTCTAGCACAGCAGTAGTACAGTCTATAATCATCTAAACACCTTTAAACTGGTACACCAGACTAGGATGATTATGAAGAAGATTCAAAAGAATGTAATGCAAATCATGTCTTGTGGAAGCATAAATGTGACCCGATCATCTCTTATCATGATATTTAGGCAGGTTTGTAAGCTTTACTCAGTTCAATTCGTCTTTTTCGGTTTGTTATAACCATAGAAAAGGATACAATAAAATCTACATCAAAACATATAAAAGAATTGCAAAGTAAACACTGATAACATCTTGAAAATATTTAATCGAGTTAGAACGACGCCTTGTCCCTATTGATAGCTGCAACACCCAAAAGCGACTAGCAGAAAAATAAATGAAAGGACATGATAGCAATTACAGAAAAAGAAAAACATCCCTACATCTCGTAAAACCAGAATATCTCAGTATTGGACAAAATAAATCCATGTGTCTATGATTTGAAACATTTTCAGAAAAACACAAAATGTATTGTGGTGTGTACAGAAGAGAGATCACAGGCCATAAATTCGTATTGGTGAATTTATCTTTTGGACATATCTATTATCTATTTACTTCAAGCTAGGTCGTTGTCTCCACCAATGAGTGCTTTCTTGCTTTGTGTAATCTGGAGGAAATATTGAGCTCCAACCCATACTTAGACATCTTCTCCCACAGGCGACCATACTACAGAATTTAGCAGAACTTTTTCTCTTGTTTGGGTGCCTGCAAATAACTATTGTGTGCTCATAAACATTTGCCAATAAGTAGCTGATCTTCTGCCTTTGAGAGATTTGCTAGCATCAAATGCATGTGCTTTAACACTTTACTATAAGTATCACATGGCCTACCCAATGTCAGGGCCATGTTCTCCTATCAGCACTGCATTTACATACCAGGGAACAATCATAGACACTGACATTGTCGCTGAATTCTTGTTTTAAATGAATAATCTTATGTTACCTGCACAGGACGTACCTCAGACGGGGTGAAATAAACAAATATTTCCAATCTACTCATGCGGCATGCTCCTGGTGAGGTGCAGTGGGTGCTGAGCTGCTACACATGGTATGGGAATACCCCCATCTTATGGAATTCTGGACTGACGTAATGATGTTTCATAATTATATGATTGACCTCAATATTGCACAATCCCCTGCAACATGTCTCTTTGGTCTATTCCTGAGGCTGGACAAATGCAAGGTGACCACTAGGTTTATAGATCTAGCGCTAATATTAGCCAAGAGACAGATAACTATTAACTGGAAAAACTCTGGGGGCCAAACCTTGGCGCAATAGCGTAGCGACTTGGAAGAATGGACACAATATAATGGCCCTTATGCAGGATGCCAAACAAGGGAGAGTTCCAATGGAGACGGCCAAAACCTGGAAGGGCCTACCTGACGACCATAAACTGGAAGATACCCCTGACTGCAAAAGTGTGCAACGCCTTAGCTAGTCTTGCTTCCAACAGCCCAATACTACACACATTTCCCTGGATGGGTGTGATGCCAGGCCCACCAATGACCCCTGTACTATTTTTGCATAGCACCCTGAGCTATATACCTTCTGCACCATAGTGTACTCCCCCCGTGTTTCACATACTGTGGACTTTATGAGAACTTATCATTATGCCTCCTGTTGGGTAACAACTGGGCTGGGCGTGGGGGTAGGAGATTTAGGATTGTTATTTCGGCTCCACAGGAGTTCCAGGGGTAATGATGGCATAGAGTCCCTTTGTGGTAAGTGCAAGCAAACAGTGCTGGGTGGGATTTTCAGAGACCCGACTGCTCTTTATTGTATTTCTTGAGTAAATGTACTATCACTATGTATGATATGCTTATCACTTGCTTTATTTTGCCGCTTACCCTGTTGCCTCTTTCTAATTTCTCTAAAACACCAAAGAATGTGCACACTGGCACTTAGCAGGTTAAAAATGGATTGGAGAGTAGACTTTGTTGCCGTTTTGTAGGCCTTCAATAGTTCGTCAGTGTTGGAACCAGTGTTGGAGCCAGAGTTGACTCTTGCAAATGATGAAGAAGTCATCTGCATTCAAACACTTCCTCTTTACACATTTGTGTGGACAGAGGCAGGGTTGAACCCATGGTATCTAAAGTAGATTGCATTCCATTTGTGAATTTTATTTTTATGAATTTGGTAAAATTCTTCAATCTTTGAAACTAGTCCTCATCTCAGTGTCAAACAGTGCCTCGGACTCAGGAATAAGATCAGATCAGCAATGTTCACTGTGAATCTGTATTTTACTTGCATGTTGCTCACTGATTCTTTGTGGGGAGATTTTTACGACTTTCGGGGAAGAAGATCCTAGTCGTGCATTCAAAACCCTACCTCGGTGGTACATGTACCAGAGTGACAGATTTACTACCTCTGTCTCACATGTTTTGGGTGAGACAGAGGTAGTAAATCAAGTTTAGTTTCTTTTGTATCAACAACAATAAGTTAGAATTTAGGGAACAAGTACACCAGCAAAAGAAAAGACAAGAAAATACATTGTTGCTATACTGAACAATCACAGGGTTCAATCCCAAACACAAAGGAGAGCAGGAAACTGAGGGCCTACCGTGACACTGGGCAGCGCAGCAAGTGTAGTGCTGCGTCACCGGGAAAGGGCAGAAATGAACTATATCTACAAGAAGCAGCACATTTCTGTCCTCTCCCCCTGTGCTGTCGCACAAATTGCTGCCTAGCAGCAACATAGGCTCCCTTGCACTATAGTGCAAGGGTGCCTGCGTTGTGGGGAGGATTGTTTTTGTGCAGGAAGGTATACCTTCTTTTATAAAAACAATCACAAGAGGTGTTTTCCTCTTCCTATGTGTGCTGCAGAATGAAAGAAAGAACAAACAGTGAGAAGCAAAGATATTTCTCTCTGTTGCATCATTCTGAGGTGGTGTAGGGATCTGACACATTCCCAGACTTGTGAATCTGGGAATGTGTCAGATTCCTTCGGGTTCCATGGCTGTCACATGAGAACACCCCAAGCAACACTCATGGAACTCCCCTTTCACGCAGTGTTATGAGTGAAAGTGGTCCATATTTGAAAGGCCGTTAAAAGCCACGCAAGATGGCTTTACGTGGCCTTGTAGATATGGGCTTGCACATTGCACCACCAGAGCGTAAAAAAAATGATGCTTCAGTGGCATAGTGTGCGGTTAGGGCCTGATTGTGTTTGGGGTTGCTGGTTGGTTCAGGAAATGTGCTTGATCCACTATCCCAGGAGTAAGATACAAAAACCTTTTAAAAATAGGTATGTTTTGGGGGTTTTATTATCTGTATCTTTAACTGTAAATAACATTCATCTTTTGCTTTAGTTCACCATACACGGTTATTGATATAGGCCACACTCTAACACTTAACACCAAAAGATGACAGAGGATGACCGGTATGTGTTTGCAGGTATTGTTTACAGCAATTCTCTCTTTTGCCCCCTTCTAGGGCCGTGGGTAAAACCTGTCTTCTAATCAGCTTCACCAGCAATGCTTTTCCTGGGGAATATATCCCGACTGTGTGAGTATCTATTAATACCATGAAAGAAGAGTTGTTTGGCCTGGTAGTCACTAGAATTATAACTTCTAATATCTTCCTTTGCCTTTATATATCACTGTTGTTTTCTTCTCCAATCTCATGTATGCCCACTTTGCAGATTCGAAAACTATTCAGCCAACATGATGGTGGATGGCAAGACTGTGAACCTGGGGCTCTGGGATACAGCTGGACAAGAGGAGTATGACCGACTCCGCCCGCTCTCATATCCACAAACGGTGCGTTACTCTCAGTGCCCAACTTTCTCAAGTTTGCATTGTGGGGTGTAGGTTGGAGGGATAAGGATACCTAAATACCTTAGGCCATGAGGTGTATGGTCACACCTGATGCAGTTCAGAAGTGCTTGAAACTCACCTCCATCTGTGTTGTCCTTAGATCATTGTATGTCAGAATATGTTATCCAGAAATATCCTCAGACATAGGGCCTCATTACGACCCTGGCGGCCGGCGGTAAGCTGGCGGTAACACCGCCAACAGGCTGGCGGTGTTCCGCCAGCTATTATGACCGTGGCGCAATAGCCACGGCCATACCGCCAGCCCCTCCACTATACCACCAGGCTTTCGCCTGCCAGTCATAATGCCCAGGGCAGCGGTGACCGCCAGCCTGGCCACAGCGGTAAACACCGCCATGGAAAAGCTGGTGGTAAGGGGGACTTTGGCTGCCCCTGGGGGCCCCTGTACTGCCCATGCACTTGGCATGGACAGTGCAGGGGCCCCCAGGCATAGTCCCGTCGCGCATTTCACTGCCCGAATTTTGGGCAGTGAAATGCGCATCGGGTGCTACTGCACCCACTACACATTAGCATTGCCGCCGGCTCTATTACAAGCTGGCAGCAATGTTGATGTGACCTTTCCGCTGGGCCAGCGGATGGTAACATTGTTACCGTCCGCTGTCCCAGCGGAAAAGTCATAATAGGGAGCCAGGAATACCAGCGGTATTCTGGCTCCTGCAGCCTCGGTGGTCTTTTTATTAGACCGCCAAGGTTGTAATGAGGGCCATAGTGTATCCAAAATAGTGGTTACAAATATATCATCCCATTGACTGTATATTTCTGTTATTAACTCCTAATGGGCGTTTTTCCTAGATTAAATTAATGCAAGAAATGATATATTAATTTATACCAGACGATATTCAGACAATAATATTCTAGTTCCATTCCCCTGAGGTCACTGGTGGTTTACACTGCTAAACAATGGTCCTCCATGGAAAATGAGATGCTAGTTTGAGCTCAGCTGGCATTAGGCGAATGTTCACCTCACAAAAAACACTCTTGTAGTTGACATTAATTGATATATGCTAAAATACTAGAAGAGTGACCAAGGAGTGACTGGATATTAAAGGCCTTTTCCCACTTAGAACTTGGGTCGAAATTACTCTAGCCCTGCGTCAAAGCAGCTTGAAATGCTGCTCTCAATTGGAAATCCTACAGCAAAATAAATAAACCCAGTGCTTAGAGGCAATTCACTTGTCAGTGCCCACTTTAATAATCATTTACCTTTTTTCCATCAGGATACAATTCTACCCAGCACTGGTGGTGACTGTAGAACATACTTTCAATCCCTCCCAGTAACTTGTATTACTTTACATGGACACCCACAGCTTCAGACTGGTGACTATGTAGATTGAATGCAAAAACAACAAGTGATGGACGGAATGCTGAACATTGTCAAACATTCACTCCCAGTACAGTGATCCGGGCCTAAATCCATCGTTTTTTTGCTGCCCATGCCATTCCAGTTTGGACCCAGCCATATGCAAATCAGTCTTGACCCTGTTCCCCATGGGAACAGTCCAGCCCGAACTGGTAGGCCAGGACTTCCCTGGACTGAAAACAAGCATCCTGGGACTGGTTTCGGGGTTTCACCCCTCATCAGCCAGGCGAGCTTGAATCCAGTGGCATGGGAAGCACGGGACCCACGTCTGGGCATTCCCTTCCCAAGTAGGGCGACAAATGCAAAAACAACAGGTGATGGACGGAACGCTGAACATTGTCAAACATTCACCCCCAGTACAGTGATCCAGGCCTAAATCCATCGTTTTTGTGCTGCCCATGCCATTTCATTTTGGACCCAGCCATAAGCAAATCAGTCTTGACCCTGTTCCCCATGGGAACAGTCCAGCCCGAACTGCTAGGCCAGGACTTCCCTGGACTGAAAACAAGCATCCTGGGACCGTTTTCGGGGTTTCACCCCTCATCAGCCAGGCTAGCTTGAATCCAGTGGCATGGGAAGCACAGGACCCACGTCTGGGCATACCCTTCCCACGTAGGGCGACAAATGCAAAAACAACAAGTGATGGACGGAATGCTGAACATTGTCAAACATTCACCCCGAGTACAGTGATCCAGGCCTAAATCCATAGTTTTTTTGCTGCCCATGCCATTCCAGTTTGGACCCAGCCATATGCAAATCAGTCTTGACCCTGTTCCCCATGGGAACAGTCCAGCCCAAACTGCTAAGCCAGAACTTCCCTGTACTGAAAACAAGCATCCTGGGACCGGTTTCGGGGTTTGACCCCTCATCAGCCAGGCTAGCTTGAATCCAGTGGCATGGGAAGCACAGGACCCACGTCTGGGCATACCCTTCCCACGTAGGGCAACAAATGCAAAAACAACAAGTGATGGACGGAATGCTGAACATTGTCAAACATTCACCCCCAGTACAGTGATCCAGGCCTAAATCCATTGTTTTTGTGCTGCCCATGCCATTTCATTTTGGACCCAGCCATAAGCAAATCAGTCTTGACCATGTTCCCCATGGGAACAGTCCAGCCCGAACTGCTAGGCCAGGACTTCCCTGGACTGAAAACAAGCATCCTGCAACCGGTTTTGGGGTTTCACCCCTCATCAGCCAGGCTAGCTTCAATCCAGTGGCATGGGAAGCACAGGACCCACGTCTGGGCATACCCTTCCCACGTAGGGCGACAAATGCAAAAACAACAAGTGATGGACGGAATGCTGAACATTGTCAAACATTCACCCCCAGTACAGTGATCCGGGCCTAAATCCATCGTTTTTTTGCTGCCCATGCCATTCCAGTTTGGACCCAGCCATATGCAAATCAGTCTTGACCCTGTTCCCCATGGGAACAGTCCAGCCCAAACTGCTAAGCCAGAACTTCCCTGGACTGAAAACAAGCATCCTGGGACCGGTTTCGGGGTTTGACCCCTCATCAGCCAGGCTAGCTTGAATCCAGTGGTATGGGGAGCACGGGACCCACGTCTGGGCATACCCTTCCCAAGTAGGGCGACAAATGCAAAAACAACAAGTGATGGATGGAATGCTGAACATTGTCAAACGTTCACCCCCAGTACAGTGATCCGGGCCTAAATCCATCATTTTTTTGCTGCCCATGCCATTCCAGTTTGGACCCAGCCATATGCAAATCAGTCTTGACCCTGTTCCCCACAGGAACAGTCCAGCCCGAACTGCTAGGCCAGGACTTCCCTGTACTGAAAACAAGCATCCTGGGACTGGTTTCAGGGTTTCGCCCCTTATCAGCCAGGCTAGCTTGAATCCAGTGGCATGGGAAGCACGGGACCCACGTCTGGGCATACCCTTCACACGTAGGGCGACAAATGCAAAAGGAACAAGTGATGGACGAAATAATGAACAATGTCAAACATTCACCCCCAGTACAGAGATCTGGGCCTAAATCCATCGTTTTTTTGCTGCCCATGCCATTCCGGTTTGGACCCAGCCATTTGGAAATCAGTCTTGACCTTTTCCACATGGGAACAGTCCAGCCCGAACTGCCAGGCCAGGTCTTCCCTGTACTGGAAACAAGCATCCTGGGACTGGTTTCAGGGTTTCACCCCTCATCAGCCAGGCTAGCTTGAATCCAGTGGTATGGGGAGCACGGGACCCACGTCTGGGCATACCCTTCCCTTTCCATGGGGAACAGGGTCAAGACTGATTTGCATATGGCTGGGTTCAATCTGGGGTGGCATGGTGAGCAAAAGAACGATGGATTAAACCCAGATCTATGACTGGGGGTGAGTGTTTGCATTGTCAGCACTCCGTCCATCATCCTTTTGTGTTACTAATGTTGCCCTAAGTGGGAAGGGTATGCCCAGACGTGGGTCCCTTGCTCACTGTGCCACTGGAATCAAGCTAGCCTGGCTGAAGAAGGGTGATACCTTGAAACCGGTCCCAGGATGCTTGTTTCCGGTCCAGGGAGGACCTGGCCTAGCAGTTTGGGCTGGACTGTTCCCATGAGGAACAGGGTCAAGACTGATTTGCATATGGCTGGGTCCAAACTGGGGTGGCATGGTGAGCAAAAGAATGATGGATTAAACCCAGATCTGTGACTGGGGGTGAGTGTTTGCATTGTCAGCACTCCGTCCATCATACTTTTGTGTTACTTACGTAGATTGAATGCCAGTGCAAAATAAAGGTCCTCTAAACAGGGGGATTCATTGTAAATCATTGTTTGAAAAAGAAGCTGCAAATATTTTGTAGAGAAAATAATTTATTACATAAAAGTAGGGAGAAGGTTTTCTAAGTTGAGAGAGACATTTGTAAATTATATTTAAATAATTATCTTAATATTCAGTACACAATTGTTGCTGACAGCATCATTTTGCAACTGTATTAGAAACAAAAGTCCAACGCAGAAGCCTTTCACACCCAGTGGCGGCCGGCAGCATTAGGAGGGAGGGGGGTGGGCGGGGCACACACACACAAACACACACACACACACTCATTCTTTCACACACAGACACGCACGCATGCACGCACGCACATCCATTAACAACACTCACACCATTCAAACATGCACGCACGCACCAAACATTCATTTTAAAACATTACACACACTCATTCTTTCACAAACGTACGCACGCACATCCATTAACAACATTCATACCATTCAAACATGCACGCATGCACCAAACATTCAATTTGAAACATCACACACATACACACACACACACACTTACCTTCGGCCTCCAGGTCCCAGGAGGGTTGGGACTGCTGCCTTCCCTCAGGTCAGCCAATGAGGGAAGGCAGCAGTCCCAGCCTGGTCACAGAGTGGGATGGGGTCAGTGAGACTGCTGACCCCACCCCACTCTGTGACGAAGTGTCACTGATTGACACTCGCCCTGGGCACTTCAGGGCTTAAACTGATGCGCCCAGGGAGAGTGTCAATTGGTGACGCTTTCCTCGTCACCCAGGGGAGGGCCTCGAGGCACCTTTGCTGGGCCGAGGAGGTCACTCCCATAGAAGCTGTGATCTCCTCAGCCCAGCAAAGTTCAGCTCAGGCAGTCAGGAGTGTGCTCAAATCGCGCCTGGCTGCCTGACCTGAACATGAAGAGTGCCTGTCAGGCTGACCTTTGTTCAGCCTGGCAGACACTCTTCATGGGGGGCAAAAGTTGGGGGGGCGTGGCCCCTCCGCACTAAAGGACGGGCCGCCACTGTTCACACCTCATATGGAATCAATAAAAGTATCTGTTCGGATTATCTAACTGCAAAACATATTACAGTTTCTACAAAAAAATAGTAGTAGCGGCACATATTTCAGTCATCTTAATAAAGATTGCAAGTATAAAAAGTAAAAAATATTTTAAGCTCTTGCAGTTTGCAACCTGTGGGAAGGGAGCCTCCCTCACTTCCGGTGTATTTTCTCGAGATATAAGGACTGAGGGCATTAGTGAGGATACAGACGGGGTTTCCCTCTTCTTTATGAATTTCAAAATGTATTGTTTTGCCTTTCTAGTTTTTATTTTTTTCGAACTCAATACAGCACCATCAAGTTTGTTTCATTAAAAATAGTTGTGCCATTTGCCCAAATATTTTGAAAAACGGACACGTAGATCATAACTAACACAAGCCAAACACTATTTCCGTGCTGATCCATTACCGAGTAAAAGTTTGAATTATGTAACTGTAACTGTACTTTTAGTGTAACCATCCATGTAACAGTTGTTAGGTTGGATTGAATTATATATTCATGCTCATGTTGCTAAATCAGTAAATTATTCATTGCTGTGTTTCAAAGATTCCAGCACAAAATAACAATTCCCTGATGAAACTTAAATTATGCTTTTATGAATCGCAACATTTCGTAAATTTCATGTTCCGCTTGTTATGCAAAATTCCTGAAATCACGCCATTATGTCATGTTGTGTAATTATGCCACAGTCTGTTGCAAAATGATTCCCTCATGTCAAAAATTGGCACAAGGAAGCGTTTCTCAATAAATATAGCGCTGACTGACAGATTTGTATTTTGCATATATATGCATACTTTTGATTAATTTTCTTGAAATTTCAAATTCTTACACAAAAGCTAATAAAGGTTTGCGTTCAGCTAAAAGTAGATTAGATTTAAATTATTATCTTCATAAACAGATTTATGCATCTTGTCAATTTTTGAGCGATCTATAGATGACTTCAGATTTGCCTTTTAAGAGAGAAACTGTTGCACTTTATGAAGAAGCATAAAGGGGCATATTTAAGAAAAGTGGCGCTGCACACAGTGCAGCGCCACTTTTCTTGCGCCCCTTAACGCACTCTTAATGCCACCATGTGTACGCGTATTTAAAATACGGTGCACCATGGCTGTAGTTAGGGGACTAGTGTCAGACTTTTTTTTAACTAGTCTGGACCTTTGCAGGATTAGCATCAAATATTTTGACACTAATCCTGCAAAGCACCCAGAGGCCCATTCTAACCAGTAGACGCTTCCTTTTAACACCTGGTCTGAGCAGGCATTAGAAGTGCTGAAACAAATAAACCAAAGAAATCTCATAGATTTCTTTGCGCCATTATTTTGCCCCCCCATAACGGGGGAACGCCCCCTTTGCATATATTATGCCTGGCGCAGGCATAATGTAGCACAAAGGGTTACAAAGTGGGTTACAAGTATGGTGTAGCATTTTCGCCTTCTAACTCCACATTAGAATTAAAAAAGACGCTAATGTGGCATTAGAATGGCGCTAGGGACTCTTAAATATGCCCCAAAGTTTCCCAACTTTGCTTGACTTCACCCAAGGTGAAGTTTTGTGTCACCAAACACCTGTTCATTGAAGCAGTATTTTTCACCACTGTTGGCCACACTTCAGTCTGCAGAGACCTGGCTGCTGCGAAGAGCTTTCCCTGCTGCAAGTCATATATGTACTGAAGAGTGGAAACATAATACTTGCTACTCAGCAGCCATTTACATCTCATTGCTGCTACTAGAAATGTGTGACTGTTCCTACAGAGTCTGCTGTAAAATGTCCTAGCTACTGTGAGAAAAACATTCAGTTCTGTTAAGCACATGGGGGTGGGGATAATGCAACCTTTTTATTTATTTTCTAAGCAGCCATAACCAATATAACATTATAACAGTCACCTCACTTCACTTAATATCCTTTTCATTTCATTTTGTAAGGAAAACAGCCAACCTGTTGCCAACCTTTAATAGGGAAGAAAGAGTACTCCTTACTTGAAGGTTTGCCCTCGGTGCTGGGTGCACCACAGGATCCTTTCTTTCATCCATGACCTCTGTCGCTGCTTCTCAAGGAGACGAAGCTTGGAAATTTCTTCTGGTCCTGCCACTGATATGGCTTCCATCCCCGATATTTTAGGGAGGCTAAGAAATATGCATGCAGGTGGAGAGCCCCGGCGCCTCTACTGGCACCTCCAATAATCTTTTGGCCAAAGACCTTCTTAATTGACTATTGTGCCGTGTGTAATAATGAGAAAGTCATCACAAAAAGCCTCAAATATTTAATAAATAGGTCTCCAAAAATTCCCCCTTTGCTACCACGCCAGCCTCTGTAGTAGCCAGTTCTTCCAACTTGGGGGATCTCTGGATGAGGAGAAAGCGGCATTTCTCCAGTGACAGAGCACAGTTTACATTGCCAAGAAACATATGGCATGCTATGCCCAGCCTGAAAGTTCATAAGGGGCTACTAGATTGCCAGCATTTTTCACTTCCTCTGCCTTATCCAGGATCTTTTTTATGGGGCCACATATATCCAGAGCTAGTCCTGACATGCCCACCAGGAATGATCAATGCTCCTTTTCAGGTCCTTAATACACTTTGCCACAAAAGTGGTTAATTTTCGATCTATGTTGCAGGTTTGTGCTACTTTCACCTTTAACAGTAGTTGTGGGTATTCTCCTTTAAGTGTGCCCCTCACCTCCTTGTGCAGAAGCTTTCTGGTTCTTGTGCTTACATACTCCACCACCTTTGATGCAGGGGCTCAATCCACTGAACACAGATGATAAATATCATCCGGATCCAACATGCCATACATGATTTAGTAGGTAACCCCAGTCTTATCAGTTTAAGTCACTATCTTGGGGTGTCTGGTACCATCTTCTGACTGCAACAGTTGGCTCAGATTGGGTCCAGCTTGTGATTTGTCATCCTGATAAGTGTCCCCTGAATCGTCCCCGTCATCAAAGATATACCCCCGTGGAAGGCTTCCAACTCCTTGTTGAGCCGTCTCTGAATCTACCTCCCTACAACCCTCAAGGGCTTGAGCCCGTCTCTTTATGCGTATCTCAACCTTTCAAAGGAATCTCAGAGGGTGGAGGCAGATTTAAGTGACTTGGCTTTGACCTTGCCATCGGTATTCAGAGCACCCAGGGATTCAGAGTCTTAGAAGACCAGAAATCTTCCCAGAGCAGGTGGTTCACAATAGGATTTGCCTGCCCAAGGCTTGCAGGGCATGTCACGCTGCCCTCTACAATGACACGTTTATGGTGTCTACGAATTCCTTGTCTAGGGAAGAAGGGGTTGTTCCACCTGCATCTCCTCCTCAAAGGCCTCCCCTTGAGAACCTGCCATGATGTTCAGGGCTCTACTAGTGCTTATACTGCCACTATAAGAATAAGGTAATATTACTAATGAGGCAACGTCTGGAGTAATCCTTGTTATGTTAGCAAGAATAGCCCTGTAGAGGCATTAGAGTTTAGTAGAGGTTGGTAGGATAGTGCAGAATAGAAACAGCACTACCAGCACAGCTGTCACTCCCACCTCAGGATCCTGCAGGAAGGCTGCTTAAAACAACAAAATAACCTCCCCGCCCTCACACTAAAGGGCTTCAGCCTGTGGTCTGCTTAATCCTGTACTTCGTGTGGTGTTCGAAGTCGCTCACTTGTTTCTTGACTCACCTGATACTAGAAAGACCAACGAGACGCGCGGAGGAGCAGAGCAGAACTCTACACCCTATAATGGTGCTGCAGTACCACTGTGTCTCTCACAAGGGGCAATCAGGCAAAAACGACGTCCAAGGGTGCAGATCCCAAAGCTCGTGGCGTTCCAATGCCACAACTGAAAGGCCCAACTTTTTTCTTTTTAAGATATGCAGCACTACTGGGCCTCACACTTAATAAACGATGCCCCCATACAATGAGCAGATCTCAGCATTCCTAGCCACAACCCCCTCATGTAGAAAGGTCGCCACCTGACGTATAACACAAAGCAATGAATGCACCAAGCAATCTACAAGGAAAATAATTTAATTGGCTGCTGAGCAGCGAAGAAAGAGGAAGGACTTCTCTTGGAGACTACTTTATGTGGAAGGGCAGTGAAATGCTTAGTGGGCTATGATTATTGTTACTGTGTTAATGTTTCTACAGGGCCTATGGAATATGTAGTCCTCTATACTGTTTTAATGTTATCCTGGTTATGGCTGCTGAGAAGATAAACTGGAGAAAGATTGCATAATCTGAGCTTCCGGTCCTGATATAGAAGTAGCAGCCACAACAATAAATCATTTGGTGTTTCCAAATAAAAATAACACTTTAGAATAAAGGCAGCACAATAATTCCCTCATCCAACATTGCAGCTGTAATTTCATTGTTTGTATAATTCCCGAAGTCTAGCTAATAGGACATCTGCAATTTTAATCGGCTATAGGTTTCTCCAGTCTGGTTTCCAGCCTTAGGGTGCTTTCACACTTGTACCTTTGACTATCACATTCAAATGTTGACCCCACCATAAACTACTTAATGAGATGATTCCATGAGAAGCTGCATGAGCATTAAGTCCATCTGGATAATTAATGTAGGGGTGCACGAAATTCATGTAATTTCCTTTTTCAAAATTACGTGATATTCTAGAGCACTATGTAAAATGTTGAGAAGTGCAAACCACGCATTTAGTTGAATGTTTTAGCACAAAATGCATTATTTTGTCAACTTTGGACACGAGGGCCACTTTTGCTCTAAAGAAATAGCAGAAAAAACACAAGTGACATGCACAACATTGTTGTGGCCATTCACATTGTATTGTGCTCCCACAAAAGGATTTTTATCTGAATACACTCGAAATTACACAACATATCATAATGGCATAATTTTGGGAATTGGGTTTACCAAATTTAGTGCGAAAGTCTGGATTACATCAGCATAATGAGGGTTTCACACAGCCTAAATAAAAGCAGCAATCCTTGTATTGTTTACCAGTCTGAGGAGTACAAGGGGCTGAAGTTACCTAGCCATTTGCATGTCTAAGTCAGACTTAAATGTGAAGTAGACTTGATTTACAGGTGTTAGGTATTTACAAAAGCGAATTATAACTAAGTTTGCTCATGTGCACGACTGATCCACGTTAAAGGACTAATATACGTGGCTAATTCCGACTGAAGGAATGGGGAATGGAGGTTCCAGGGCGGTTTTTACTGTTGGAGTGCCTTTTCATACTCCCTTTCGACCTCCTCCAATTCAAATTAAAGGCCAGAGGTGAACCCCTGCAGAGAAAAAGAAAATTGAGTTCTTGTAGACAAAAAGTCATCAGTGTTGCAAACAGGAATTCACAGAAGTGCACGTCACAGCTTTCCTGGCGTCCTTCTAGAAACATGTTTGTGTGAAGTGTTTTGAATTCCAGAAACGTACAGCCCTGCACCTGTGCAAGGGCATTCACCAGCAGATGTATAACCTTTTAAGGTAATCAGCCCCCCTTACATTTTAGGTGTGATTTAGATGAAATTAAAAACAAAGCAAAGGGGTTAAAACACAAACCCTTTTTCCCCATTGATGTGCTTTTGGTACATAACGCTTAATGACAACTCTTATATACAAGAAACACAAGCCTTACCTAACAACCTTGTAAGATTACACTGCTGTTCTTTAAGTTTGATTTCCTTAACAATGGAATATGATTTTTATTTTATTTTAAACCTGAATCTTTGACCTGTGAAGAACATGGTATATTTTGAGAGCATCGTCCCTCCATTTTAGTGAAGTTATGCACAAATGTCAGGGAAAGAGCCTAACTAAGGACCTGCGCAGCAGAGTACAACTTACAGTTATTTTCTAAAGTGCTCTTCAAAATGTGGATCATTTTAGTTATACATAACTTGTCTAGCCTTTGGAAAAAAATGGCCTGTTTTACACACACATTATACACACATTTTAAATTGTCTAAAAGACAGGCTAACAACTTAAGAATAGCTTGTATAATATTTTTAAAAGTGTGGCGTTTCAAGAAACAACATAAACATTTGAAAACGTTTTGCATGTCATATATGATATTTAAGTGGGAGTCTGAATATACGTTTTTAATGATCTCCTGGCTGTTCCTGCTGCGAGATCTCATCACAGGAGCAGGGTTTATTTTATGCAAGCAAGAATGCACATGGATGAGCGATGGACGTTTAACCCAGTTGTATTGCTTTGGCGATCCGGACTGAAAAATGAGAACGTAATGGTGATGCTTTGCATGTTTAGTAGAGGGTTGATCATATCCAAGTACAGAAGAACGTTCAAAGGCTGGCACTATTAGAGGAGGGCAATAAACTACAAAAATAATACAACTAACCTTTGTCTTGCTATGCCCCCTCACCCCTTTGCACTTTGAATACGTATATTAAATATGTTTCTTTCTTTCTTCCCTGGACCTTCCTTCTCAGGATGTTTTCCTTGTTTGTTTCTCAGTGGTCAGCCCCGCGTCCTATGAAAACGTCCGTGCGAAGGTAAGTGTGTCCTGGTGTCAGCTCCTACTGGGGAGGATGCACTTGTGGTTTGACCATGGAGGGAAGAGGAGGTAACAAATCCCTCCTGCTTTTAGTTTCAGAATGTCAGAACTGCTTCATCCTTCACAGGGAGATAGGAGCTGAGATGTAAAAAAGGTGAAAGGAATGAAAATAGAGAGGAGATGTAGAGATAGACCTGATGAGTAAAAGGCCAAGGGGAGAAGAAAATATGTTTATTACTTTCACCAACAATAAGAGAAGAGCTCATCCCAGGCCAAACTGCTCCACTTAAAATGAGTGTCGGTCCTTTTGTACCACATTGTAAATTACTGCTATTGTGGCACACTTTTGACAATCCAGGCTTTAGTCTACAAACTTTAAATCCAGATCTCAGCAGTGCCTCCAGTGTGCTGGCGTTTGCCTATATTTTGTAGGAAAATGATATACTGGTTCATCATAGCACTGGAACCTGCAAAGAGAATTTAGTTTGGCATGCTTGGTAAGGGCAGTGTTCCTTTGACAGATAACATTGCTTGTACAGCTTTTCAGTGCCAGTAGGCCCCATCTGGAGAGTTTTACAACATTTGTAATATTACAGTGGAAGTAAGTAAAACAAAGATTTGAAAAACATGTTTTAAAAAATCATAGATTTTAAAATATATGCAACCAAGCTTTTGACCATAAAAATATCTCAATATAAAAAATTCGACCTGAACCTAATCCCAGTATCAAGCACTTGTCCTAAAATATGTTAGAACTGATGTTAACATAGCATAATACACCATCCTTAATATATGTAGGAAGTGAGTTTGACTGGATTTACGAATTAACTGCAGTTCGAAAAGGTTTGAAGAGTTATATTTCTGGAAGCTCGTGCTGTTGCTACTGTACTTTTTGGAGACTATGGGGTGATGTGCAAAGCCATATTGTGGTCATAGACTCCGTGTGTCTCAAAATCACAGGGTTTAGACTGCAAAAAAATCATTTTTCTCTTTCCTAAATCTACTCCAAATTCAATTAGGAGGTAGAGTGAAAGAGACGTCACCTCTTCATTGCGAGACATTTAGGGCCAGATGTACCAAAGGATTTTACCCATTCTGTGTCTATGGGAAAAAGCTTTCGTACATATGGCCCTTAGTATCAATGATGTGCGGACTCAGCTGCAGTAGCAAACCATCAGTTACTGACACTTCCAAGGAGAAGGTAATTGATTAAAAAACATAAGCAAGCCTTGAAAAAAGTTTTTCTTAAATGCAACTCTGTTTACTTTCTGGAACACAGGCTGCTTTAAAAAAAGTTTCCTATTTGGGATTGCCAACACAGGGATGGTGGTCTGCTGTTCCTATTCTGCATCCTTGCGTTTGTAACCAATCAAGAAGGTTTTAAGTAACTACCAAGCTAATAAAAAAATAATTAGGCAGGTCGAACTGCGACCCCCTGTGACTGAAGTTTTTTCTGAACAACCTTTTAGTTTATAACTCACAATGGAAAATCAGAGACAGGATGCAAAAAGTTGGTGCACAATTTGCGACCACTTTTGGCGACCAGTTTTTAATACATTAGCCCCTACGTTCTTGCAAAATATTTTTCGCACATTGTATTTTTACATGGAGCTGTTGCTGTGTCTCACTTCTCATTTTCGCTGCTTCCCCAGTGGTATCCTGAGGTTCACCACCATTGTAGCAACACACCCATTGTCCTTATTGGCACAAAAATGGACTTGCGCGACGCTAAGGAAACAATTGAAAAACTGAAGGAGAAAAGGTTGAGCCCCATCACATATCCACAAGGTCTTGCTCTGGCTAAAGAAATAGGTAAGTGTATTCTAAGGACCAGGGTACAGTGTGGCTCTTACAAGTGTGAAATTTCACTAGCGGCAGACTTTCTTTCGTTCTTCTAACCTTTGTATTTTGCAATTGTTTGTATTCTGTACCTCAACCCTATACCCTTTTTTGCAAAACATTCTTATTTTTGACCCTCTTCATAGCTCACTTCAGTGCAGTAATGGCATCTAGTGACCACTTAGTCTATGGCATTGAGAGAGCTCTTATGTGTATGACAGTGACACCTCGTGGCCAGTCAAAATAGGGTATTAGTGGACATCTTAGCAGAGAGAGCAGACTGGTGTGGGCCATCTTGGTCAGGGTGGTTCTGAAGTCCTCCTTGTGGCGATCTAGTTTCCTAACAGAAGTCCATTTTACTATCTTTCCACCGTAGGCGCTGTGAAGTATGTGGAATGCTCTGCCATGACGCAGAGGAATCTGAAGACAGTGTTTGATGAAGCCATCCGAGCCGTCCTCGAACCACAGCCAAAGACGTCTAAAAAGAAGCATAAGTGCCTACTAGTCTAGTGGTAAGGAGGTGTGCTGCACCCCGTGGGACATAAGCACATTGCGTCTTCCAAACCATTAGGGTATTATTCGGCAAAGTGTGGATCATCCACTCACATCTTACACCACTAATGTGAACCAGTATATATACACACACACACACACACACACACACACACGTGTGCACACTACTCCACAGTGCCAACTAACAGTGACTAAAGAAAACTAAATGCAGGGGACTAACCTATCTGCAAATCTTCTGCCTGAGACACTTTGAAGACTACTGAACATTAGTGAAAACCAGGGTTACCCACAGCTGTGCCTCTGTGACCCAGTTCTCTGTAGGCTTTCAGTCCTCAGGAACATATCAGAGATAGTTTTCAGGAGTACATACAAACATACACCTAGCTAATGCAACATTCACCATAAAATTAGCAAGAGTGTTTGCATCGGAGAATACATGTTTCTAATGAACATACAGCAAAAGAGAATGTCTCTGTCAAGAGTTTGCCATAAAAGCATAAGGCGGCATTGTTTGAGGCCTCTGTGCCCACATTGCCACTCCAACCAGATGCAGAGAGTACTCCTTTGCACCCTGCCAAGTTTGTGTGAGCTAGTGGGACAACAAAGGAGTCCTCACAGATACTCCCAAATCGATGGAGGTGGGTTCAGCTCTTTCCGTGTTCTCCCATACGCAGTACTAAACCAATGGCAATCAGTGTTTGGGAGCAACTTCCTCCTTCCATGCTACCATACCCATGGGAGACTGTTTTTTCAAAGTGTTTACCCACATATACACTTTCAAGCCAATAAAGATTGGCCCTTAAGAGAAACCTCTCACCCACACACTGCTCAACAAAGGAGAAGTGGTACCTAAGAGACTCCTCCACTAAACACCGCCCCACCAATGACAACAAACAATGCATAAACTAGGCATCTCAGACTCCTCCCCAGCACAGTGCCCACCAGTGAGAACTAATGATACATGGGGAATGGTATCCTAACAGAACCTCGGCAATCTAGTAAAGTTTTACCAAAATATTGTGACCAACAAGTAAACTATCATGAAGATAAATATGGATATGTAAGTATAGATTTAATAGTGCTAACTCCTCCTTTTTGTACCTTAATGATAAATATATATATATAATTCCATACTTACCCACATATACTTACCTTCACGACTTTGTGATAGTCGATATTTTTAATATGATATTTTGGCTGAACGATATTGGCATATACTCAATATGCTCTTACAGATCTAGCTGGGGTAGAAGTTGATTTTGTTGGAGAAGGCAAGGCTGGTTATTGGCCTGAACACTCTGATCACATTATAAATGGCAGTGCCTTACTTCCCTCACAGGTGTGGTGCCAGAGACATTCTGACGTCACTTTCTTGCACACCTGTGTCGGCGCCACAGAAGGTTTGGCCCTATGCTTTCACCGTCCACATTTCCCATCTTCTCTGCTGCTGACATTTGCACATTTTGTCACTGACTTATTTCAGGAGTTTGCAGATTTCAGTGGTGATCTATTTTAGTCCACCAGTCTTGGCACCTTGCCTCCGCATGGATGGACATGCTTCTGCCTCCCTAGCCCACCCAGGCACCTAAAGGATGTGGTACCAGTTTGAGGTTTTGTGGATATGTGACACCAACTCTAATGATGGGAATGCCAGTGATCTCGCCCCATCAAGCACCTGTCCATCTGGCATTATTCCGGGTCCCACCCAACCCACCTCCAGCGACATCCATTAAAGTGAGGTGGTAGAATGTGAAGCATCACGGCTAAAGTGAAGGAATGAGACCTCAGCCTCTGAACGTGCCTAGAGTACAAAGATGCAAACTCCTTGATGACTTATATTGCCTTCAAATATATTGTTTCAGAATCTGATCCGAAGCTAATCTGTTTCGAACATGCTGCTGATCTGTCGCTTTTGCCTTTCTCAGTGACATTTTCCAAAGGGGATTATGGTCGCATATTGCATCATTACTCACCGTTTTCATCTTTTCCTCTTTCTTTCTCTCCACTGTCTCTTTTCTCAGATTGTTTCTTCTTCAGACTCATCAGCAAAGCTGATACTCCGTTGCTATCCTTCACACTGACATTCTCTGAGTGATTAGTATTGAACTGTTTTTGTGAGTCATTGAAGGAAAATGTGTTCAGCATGGGAAAGAGGGATTGCAAACAAGCCGGAAACAATAGCACCGGATACCCTGCCAAAAGTTTCAAAGAAAGTTGGGAGCAGAGCTATTCAGTTTCATTCACACTTTTACCGCCTCCTCATGGCCATGTGAAATATGTACGTGTGTCTTTCTGAATTATTGTTTTTCGTGAGGTTGTTACGATGTTAGGAAAGTCCTCACATATTCATCATCTGACAGTATCGCCAGTTTATGCAGGTCAACTTCACCTATGACAACACTGAGAAGTATTTATTAACCTTTGGAAGGTTAGGCCTGACACACTCAAGGTTTTCTGTTCCATCTTACAAGGGTCTTGAAACTCATGTAAACCAGGAAAGACGGCCGTGATTTAGAACTGGTTTGGTCCTTGAAAAAGACATCTTTAGGTCTTACTGGTTTTCACTTCCTACAGTCGCAAGCCTGTTTTTATATCGTAAAATAATGAGTAAATCTGACCTCCGTGTTCTGGGTTCAAGCAGTCTGCAGGCTGTTTTAAGCATGGCACTGTACTTAATAAATCAGGTCACATGTCAATACTGAGGGTTGTATCCGGAAAACAATGGACCAGAAATCACATAATAGCAGTTGGTATTGGGTGCAATAGGCGTTCCGTCCCCCTCTTTTGTAATTTTCTAGTATGACATTCTTATTAGTGAAACGAGGTACCTTTGTAAAAACAAGCAAGAAGATAACTGAATATTCACTGTAGCGCTCCATTGCTTGCCAAGCAAATAATTTGGATTCCTTTGAACTATTCTGCCTCAAGCAGTATTTAAGCCACTTTGGTAAGGGAATTGCCATACCCGCAGTTCCCATCTTTGCCACAGGGCCTGCAGGTCACACGAGTGGGTGGCCTACGTACGTTAGGAGCGAAAGGCCCGTCCTACGTATGTAAGGTGTGAGGTTGACGCAGCGGTCGAAGGCATTTAAAAAGTATGAAAATGTGAAGCTGCATGCAGTGGAGGCAGGGTCAGTGGGGGTGGGGTCAAAAATGTGGCAAAAAATAAAAATAAAATACTCTGTATGTTTTTTCCGTCTTTCACCGTCAGGTACCTAAATATAACATAACATGCAGCTTAAATGAAAAATAAATTTAAAAAAAAGTTGTTACTCATTGGGAAACGCACTATTAGTGCACTGCAGAGGTTCGTGTGTAACCAGAGAGCCACAGAATTAAGTCTTGGTTGGTTCAGTGAACCGTATTTTTAGTGCTTCGAGGGAACAGAAAGCACTGTAAATATGTAATTCATTATTTTAAGCTTGCATTACGCACATTAGCAGATAGACTGCTACAAAACGCGTAAAAGATAAAATGGTGCTTCCAAAATGCAGATTTAGTGTACAGCGTGCACGTAATGCAATTTGTTTTACATTACTATCCCTTAAACACCTCCAGCTTTACTAAGCATGATATTAATACAATTAAAAGCATGCGGTTCACAGCCCAGTTGTTAACTCTTTGCACTACCACTCCAAAAAATAATTTTTTTTCATTGCAAAACTTGAGTGATTGGGTCAATAAAAGCCAGTACTGGCTCTTAAGCATCCTTTGCAGAGGGGGCTGCTGCAACCTGCTCCAACCTGGGGCATCATGTACAAAAGGTTCTTGCATTCTCAAACCTGAACTGGTAAATCGGAGGGTTTGAGAAACCTTTTTTGAAAGTACGTAACCCATTTAGGGATTGAGAAAAGAGGTCATGGCCTGCCTGAATACCCGAGAGCAGTGACTAGCCTGTATATACACATTTGCTCCTTGTTCTCAGACATTAACCACCTATTCAATTGCTAAACAGGAGGTGAGACTGTATGGTAGGGGTGAGGGTGAGACAGGGCATAAGTCGCGGGTGCACGCATGTACACGGCCTCTTCCCACTATTTTCACAGAGTTAATGCTGTCCACCTTGCCAAGAAGCTGTGCCCTATAGAAATATGCTGAACTCGTCGTGAGGGTTTCAAAGCACTTTACAGAACATACACATACATTATACATTGACAATGAATCATGTAAGTTTGTAAGTCAATGGATAAGATGTGTTATTTAAGACAGTGATGGTTACGAGGTGTAGGAGTCACATATCCTTCGTAGTTTATTGTGCTACATTAGAAGGATTACAATTTATGAACAGCAAGTAACAAAACAATTTCCATTTTAAAAGCAGTAACCCACTTACCTATCTACATAAAATACAACTTTGTCATCTGCATGTCACATGAGGTGTTTTGCAGGAGGCACGTTAACCATCTATGGTACTTTGATTAAAATCTCGGACTAGACAAAACACAGATTTCTTCAGCAACTTTTATTTTACCATTATTATTATTCTCTGAGATTTACTGGGCACACAAAGATCCCTGCAGCAGGCTCCTTAATCCCATAAGATATTTAAAGATGCACTTTGCAACCAATGAAGCAGAACAAATTTACTGCCATTTTTCTCCTTGTTGCCAATATCTTTGTGGCAGAGTTAAAAAAAAAAAATGTATTAGTTGAGGTCCAGATTATGTGAGGAGGTTGCGCCACTTTTTTGGCACAACCTCGACAAAAAATCTCATTGTTAAATCTTGTAATGGGCTTACATGGACTCATGATAAACCTGCTAAACATATGTGTGAGGTGTCAATATCTGATGTCACTTCTTGTGATGTCAGTTTCTGTGATGCCACGTGCGATGCCATGCACCCTGCTGTCATGCACTGTGATGTCACATGTCATGAGGTCACTTGCATACTGCCTAACTTAATTAGTCTCCCCCCTTCTTTTTTTAGGACTTGTCCCCTGTGGTGGTAAAGAGAAGGAAATGAAATGATGGGGTACAAAGGTAATTGGAGAAGGCTAACAAGAGTAAAGAAAATAATATTTAATAGACAGCCTGAAAGTAATGAACTGATCTGGTGGCCTGGAATAAAAGCATTATTCAAGGCCGCTCAGGAGGTCAGCTGCATGTGCCCTCCTCTAACTCTATGCATCCAGCTTGCCCATGTCAAAGGCCGTCTGTCTTGCAAGCAAGGACTGCAGATGCACTGAAACTTAAATCGAATATGATTGCCTCTTAGAAACCAAAGCAGATTGGCAATATACAGACAGATGATAGCAGGAAGACCCAAGCCAAGAATGATAAGCAGAGCTGAATATTCACGGACTTGCACTTTGGAGAAAAAATAGATAGTTGCCAGGCCAATATAAATGGCATTGCCATTATCCAGCCTGAAACACTATCTTCCTGCCCTGAAAGATAAAAAAAACAGAAATGGTTTTACCCAAGGTCAGAAGTAGGGGGAAGAATGTAGAATCCACTTTGTTGCTTAAACAACAAAGAATCATTCTTTCAGACCCCCAGGTTGCAGATTGTGGTTCCAGACTGGGGAGGGAGTTGAAGGCTCTACCATGCCCTTTATTACAAGTGACCCAGAGAGGTATCCCAGGTTGAAATAACTTTCCAGGGCATTGTGAGCTGACTGTGTTTCTGGCTTTGGTATTGTTGGGTCCAAAAATATCTGACCCATTAACCCCGGCCCAGGAAACATAGGGCCAGGAGCCTTATGCATTGCTTTAGAGGCTGCGGGCAGCCCCCTTTCACCTGCTTACTACAGCATGGTGGAGCAGGACGAGATTCTCCCATCTGTAAGTTAACCCACATTTTTTTGGGAGAAAGTGGGTTTTTGCAGGAAAGCCTGCTGCCTATGCACTAAAAACCCAGCAGCCATGACAAAGTGTGTAAAGCTAGCATTTTTTAAAAATCTTCATTAGATTTGCAGAGAAAAAAACTTAGCACACACTAAAATATCAGTACTCAAGTTATTAACTTCAGATGATCATAAAACGTGCTGATAAGTTTCTTAGAGATAGAAGCCACTCTGTTTTTTTTTAGGTGCCAATTTCAAGGTTGAATCAATATTGAGGTCATCAGTGTTTGTTACTTTACACACAAAATGTTGAAATTCATTTGTTAGCTCTACTTATAAATCAGTAAAAGCCGAAGTTAAAATTTGATTAGTTGAATCACAATTCTGTGGAGCTGTACTTATACATTGTTATCCATGCTGGCCTGAGAAAGTAAATTTCAAAAGCCTCAAGTTCAAAATTGGTATGCTTGTTAATGCAGTATGTGGAAGTTACAATTTGTCTTCAATTTCCAAAAATGTTACTACTGATCTGTAAATAGCTCATAATATTTCTTATCTGTGTAAAACGTTTTTTTTTATTTTATTTACTGCCAACAACTTTTATGTTCTAGGTAATATTAATCATTCTTAGTCATTTCTTAAAATATATTTAGATTAGATATAGAACATTCCTGTACAAGATGTTGGTTTATATGATTAAACATTGCCATTAAAATACATCTAAACACATGCTGATCATCGTTAAAGCAGTAATTCGATATGTAGCTACACACTTGCAGTACTTGCAATCAAACATGAGATGGCATTGATAAAAGGAGTTTGAATATTCTGCTCCACCCTGCTCCAAGCTGGGGCATCATGTACAAAAGGTTCTTGCATTCTCAAACCTGAATTGGTAAATCAGAGAGTTTGAGAACGCTAAAACCTTTTTTGAAAGTAGTTAACCCATTTAAGGATTGAGAAAAGATGTTTCAAATTGTTAAATTGGTTTAAGAGATATTAAGAAATTGCTTTTTGGAAAGGGCAATTTAAGGGTGTTGCTTCCATTACCAATTCCTTATGATAATTATTAATGTTTTGCGACCAAAAGGAGGTTTTGTGACTCAAAGGTGGCATTTACCCATTTACAAATAGGCCCCCAGAGGACACCTTCCTCTTCCTGAATGGTGAAAGAACACTTTTTATGAGTAAGTAGTGGTCCCAAAAAATTGGTAAACATTTTCATTTTCTTTTTTTAAACACATCCCATTTTCCTTTTAGGAAATCTGTCTGTGTTAAGAAATTCTCTATTTAAAAGTAATCACAGAATTGGTGGTTTGCTGACACCCGCAGGTCACCATGCCTGTGACTGTAGGGAATCATAGTGGGTCAGAGTTTCTGACCTATCTAATTAATATTCATGAAGTATTCGAATTGCAACCCACTACAATTTTGTATTGTGTGAACTTACCTATTAATACATAGGTTGGTTCTTAAAATATGGAGGCCTTTGGTTAAAAGTCAGTGCTCAAACTGTGACACCTTTTACCTAATGCATTCATCGTACATGAGGCCCCTGGTCTATACATAAAGGCTGCACTTGAACTAAGTGAAGGACTGTAACAGGGAGGTTGATATATGTATCTATGTAGAGGGTTAATGGCATAACACAACTGTGGTTGTGTCGATGAATCACAATTGTACCTGGTCTTACCCACTCACTTTACCATTTCCATTTTTATACATTTTTTAAAATTTCTGTTGAAAAGCTTCACGTTTTAATGTGGTGTGAATACTAAACACCTGTCAAAAACATGCCCAAGACATTTTAAAATGTAGTGGTTTCATCCCAGCTGCTGAGAAATGTCCAGCCTATTACAAGCGTATCAGCCTTCTTTCTAGGTTCATTTTAAGAACAGGCACATCAGGAGTGTGATATCACAGAATACCATTGCCGTAGAGCTCCAAAGAAATATTTGGGATAACTGTGTTCTTACATCACCACCAGTCCAATGATTGTTGTTGTACCTTATATTATCAATTGTATTTGTATTGTACTCTGTCCAGATTCCATCCAATCATGTACAATGATTTGGCAATCGCAGGTCCGGCGTTTGCTCTATGTTAAATCACAAAAACACAGTTAATAAATTGTAAATTAAAAGAATTAACAAGTTTATCTTCTTTCCGTAGCTTGAAATGAAGAGACAAAGATGAGTGTGGGTTAAAGAGGCAAAAATGATTACATTTGTGACGTCATGTTTTCACTTAATGATCTGTGATTATATTTTGAAAAGGCATCTTGTGCGTTTCTTTTAAATGTGCTGCTGCTCTTGGTTTTTTTTTTCAGTGTCACAGTTAGTATCTATGAGCATCCTTTTCCAGTTCCTGGAGCAGCCTTTCCTTCTACATCTACATAATGAGCACTCTAGATGGGATGCTTCCCTTTCCAGTGTATCTCACACCATCTGGCGCTGGTCCACTACACATACGATTCCGTAGGGGAACTCAGTTTCGCACATATCTTTGGTAGAGGAACTTCCTTTTAAGTATTTCTTTCAAAATCTTGCATCAGGGCACAAGGAGTTACACTCTTGTCAATGCACTGTATGTTTTTTGTTGTATATTAAGGGCCTTATTACGCCTTGACAGAGGGGTTTTCCTCCACCACAAATGTGGCGGACATCCTGTCCCCAGTATTATGATCCCACTATATTCAATGGAGATCGTAATATTGCGGACGGGATATCCGTCACACTTTTGATTGAGGAAACCCCTCCGTCAAGGTCGTAATAAGACCCTAAATGTTGAAATTTACTCTTTGGCTACTGAAGTAGGATATTGTATGAATTAACCTAATTTTCCATGATGAAAATCCCATTTCTTCCAGCTTGCGTAAATGCATAGGTAGCTCTTACCAGTTGCATGATAGGTTTTGAACATTTGGGACTACACCTA
Source organism: Pleurodeles waltl (assembly GCF_031143425.1). NCBI lineage: Eukaryota > Metazoa > Chordata > Amphibia > Caudata > Salamandridae > Pleurodeles > Pleurodeles waltl. The sequence goes on from NC_090443.1 coordinate 336,008,405, forward strand.
CCAGCCTGCATAGGGCCCCAGGAGGCAGCCCTAGATCATTCCTAACAGCTGTGGCCATCAAAAGTGTCATATATCTCAAAGCCCGGGCCAGGAACAGGCCATCCTGCAACCGTCCATGAAAGGAAGAGGCAGGGCAGGGCCACCCAGTTGGTCCTGTGGCAGTCTATATTACTCTTTATGTCCTAGTTCCTGGCTGTGATCCTTCCTGTCATGCTGGATGGTTGACTTGGCACCCCGTTGTGTACCACCATTGGAGGGATGTGATACACCATATCAGGTTAGTGTTACATTGTTACTCCATCATGCGTTCTGAAATCCTATACGCTAGACACTCTTGTGACATCTCTGCCAAACCAGGGTTTTTTGATCTCATCAAGTTAACACTCACATCTAAACCCCTGGTGTATGGGCTAGTCAGCCTGAAACTGTGCAAAAACAACCCTCTGGTAGTACTGTCCAGTTTAAGTTACATTTATCTCTGGGTGGTGATTTACAGCAGAATCCTCATCCTATGTTAACCTCAGACACCTCTATGGTGGGCTGACTGGGAATCAGGCCCCTACCAGTCCCCATCTGGGTATTGGGACATCCATCCCAAAGGAAGTCAGGGACATAAGACCTTAATTCAAGGAGGGGTGGACAAAATGTCCCAGATAGGAGCCCCATACTGATGAATCCCTCCCCAGATGCCCACGCCAAGAAATTGACTATAACCAACCTGTTATCTTGGAATGTGTCTGGGGTTAGATCCAAGCTGAATTACCCAGAGTGGGGATCATTTATTGATCTATTTGATATATGTCTTATACAGGAAACCTGGACCATTGATCCTGTCCACATGTGTGGGCTTGCTAATTTCTTCAGTTCTGCATGTCATAATGAGAAGGGCAGCCCATCAGGAGAGGTTTTTAATTTGGGTTTGCATATCACTGAATGCAAAACTTTGCCTTTTTGATATTGCGTCCCATGATATTCTAGGTGTCACGGTCACAGCAGTTGGCTCCCATTCATATCACAATTACAATGTCCATAACTGAGGGATTGGGGGGGTGGCAAATCTGAGCATAGACACCAGCTCACTACCCATAGGAATTCCTGTGCGGCGCACAATTGTTTAATTATTGCAGGGGACTTCAATGCAAAATATGAACCCCTTGACAATAGTAACTCTGCCCCCTTTGAAGCCGAGGATGAGGCATGGGGCGTTCTATCTATTGAGATTGCTCCGATAAAGCACTGGACAGATGCAACATACCAGTTTCTATCTTTTTCAGCTATGTTTAGGCTCAGAGCATGCATCAGTCGCACTCCATCCGACTGCAATGCAACCCACACTTTTAATTGCCCTGACTCTGCTAGCAGGATAGGCTATATAATGATAGCCCTTTTCCTTTGGCACGCCCTATTAAACATGATGGTACTACCTAGATCTGACAGTGACCATATTGCCCTGCACTGCTCACTTTAGCCAGCCAGAGCAGACTCCCCTCTCCCTTGCTACAGATTTGATACCTTCTAACAATAGATGAAGAATAAAATGAACAAAAGCGGCATTCAACCTAATCTCAGGGGCAAAATAAATAGGGCTTTGCTCCAAGCTACTGCTGAGCTAGAACACTTTCACTCCATAGAAAGGAGATTGCTGGCTATGCCAGTGATACATGAAACATTTTTTAGCACACTGGTAAAGTGCTTTATAGGCCATTACACTAACACATGTCGTACCTCTAAACCAGGTCTTACCTGGTTTAATAAAGATTGTAGTTGGGCTAAATCTGAACTGCGAGAGGCCCTCGCAAAAGGGGATGTCCCTTCTCTTAGAGCTTGTAGGAAAAAATATAAACAGATTCAACTTAAAGCTCATGATGAATGGAATACCCTGCTCTGGGAAAACATATGTGAGGCTGAGGTCAAATAAGACTATTGCCAATTTTGGCAGATGGTGACTAACAAGGGATAGAGCCCTGCAACTCGTCTAGCAGATTCTATTCACCTGGAGACCTGCCATAAACATTTCTCAGATCTTTATGGCTCCACCCCAGCTAAGAGTGTTGGAGATATAACCCCCTTGAATCCTTATTATACCCTCATCCCTCTTCAATAACTATAGGGATAAATGAGACAGTGAGGGCAATCAAGTCCATAACTGCTGGAAAAGCTGCAGTCCCAGATGGACTCCTGGGGGATCTTTATTTATCTGACACTGAGAGCTGGGCCGGATACATAAACATGCTAACCTCCCTTATATTAGCAGGAATGGAAATCCTGCAAAGTTGGAAAGCAGCTGAAATTGTTCCTTTTTGCAAGAAGGGCTAGAGAGACTCCCCTACGAATTACAGACCATCTCTTCCTGGTGCACCGGGATACTGTAAAAGGAGAGGAAGTAAGCCCATTCACCCGGACCACTGCCCTAGGAGTATTGTAACTACATTGTACCCATCTAAGGAACCGCTCACCCAGGCCCACCCTTCGGAGCATCGCAAATAGATAAGGCCAGTGCACCCGGTCAAATGCCTATTCGGCATCCACTGATAACAGTAGAGCTGGTATCCAGGTGCATTGGGTTTTATCCAACAGATGACGTATACGCTTCGAATTGTCACTGCCATTGCTTTCGTACATAGACCCCGCCTGGTCTGGGTCAACAAGGCCCTGCATATAGGGAGCTAGCCGGTTCGCCAAGGTAGCAGTGAAAATCTTGGCATCTACATTTAGCAATTAGAACAGCCAGTAGGAGGAGCAGTGTAGCGGATCCTTACCAGGTTTGGGTAGTACCGTAATGGTGGTGAATCTCATAGAATCCGCAAGATCGCCCTCGGTGCTAAATGAGTTGTATAATCGGGTGAGGATTGGTGTCAGTTGGCCGGCAAATAATTTATAAAATTCCAAAGTATAACCATCATGTCCTGGAGCCTTACCGGGCTGTAAGTTGGAAAATTGCTGACAACACTTCTTCTTCAAGGATGTCTTGGTCTAAACGCATGGCTTCTGATGGGAGTAGGCATTCTAACAGGATGTGTGTTAGGTAACATGTGGTGTCTCCCTCCGCTTGGATGAGCATAGAACTGTTCAAAGGAGTGGGCAATTTGGTCATCCTGTACCAAGCTTTCACCTTGAGGCCCCTCCATCTCCACTATCATCTTTCAGACAGCTTGAGTTCACAAGCGGAGCTCCAGAAGTCGTCTGGCCTTATTGCTCCCTGTAGGAGGCTGGCCTGGTTTGTAGTGGGTACCAAGGGGTACTTACACTCTGTACCAGGAACAGTTATCCCTTATTAGTGTAGAAGAGGTGTTTCTAGCAGCTTAGGCTGATAGAAGGTAGCTATGGAGAGCAGCTTAGGCTGAACTAGGAGACATGCAAAGCTCCTACTATACCACTGGTGTCAAATGCACAATATCATAAGAAAACACAATACACAGATATACTAAAAATAAAGGTACTTTATTTTTATGACAATATGCCAAAAGTATCTCAGTGAGTACCCTCAGTATGAGGATAGCAAATATACACAAGATATACGTACACAATACCAAAATTATGCAGTAGTAGCAAAAGGAAGTAATGCAAGCAATGTACAGTCACAATAGATTGCAATGAGAGCACATAGGTTTAGGGGCAACACAAACCATATACTCCAAAAGTGGTATGCGAACCACGAATGGACCCCAAACCTATGTGAGCTTGTAGAGGGTCGCTGGGACTGTAAGAAAACAGTGAGGGTTGGAAAAATAGCCCACCCCAAGACCCTGAAAAGTAGGTGTAAAGTGCACCTAAGTTCCCCAGAGAGCACAGAAGTCATGATAGGGGAATTCTGCAAGGAAGACCAACACCAGCAATGCAACAAAGGTGGATTTCCGGACGAGAGTACCTGTGGAACAAGGGGACCAAGTCCAAGAGTCGCGACAAAGTCGAGATTGGGCAGATGCCCAGGAAATGCCAGCTGAGAGTGCAAAGAAGCTGCCACTGGATGGTAGAAGCTGTGGATTCTGCAAGAACGAAGAGGACTAGGAACTTCCCCTTTGGAGGATGGATGTCTCACGTCGTGAAGAAGCTTGCAGAGGTGTTCCTACACAGAAAGACTGCAAACAAGCCTTGTTAGCTGCAAGGGTTGCGGTTAGGGTTTTTGGATGCTGCTGTAGCCCAGGAGGGACCAGGATGTCGCCAATAGCGTGAGAAGACAGAGGGGGCACCCAGCAAGATAAGGAGTCCTCACAGAAGCAGGCAGCACCCGCAGAAGTGCCGGAACAGGCACTACGAAGAGGAGTAAACCGGAGCTCACCCGAAGTCACAAAAGGAGGTCCCACGACGCCGGAGGATAACTCAGGAGGTTGTGCACTGCAGGTTAGAGTGTCGGGGACCCAGGCTTGGCTGTGCACAAAGGAAATCCTGGAAGAGTGCACAGGAGCCAGAGCAGCTGCAAATCACGCGGTACCCAGCAATGCAGTCTAGCGTGGGGAGGCAAGGACTTACCTCCACCAAACTTGGACTGAAGAGTCACTGGACTGTGTGAGTAACTTGGACAGAGTTGCTGAGTTCCAGGGACCACGCTCGTCATGCTGAGAGGGGACCCAAAGGACCGGTGATGCAGTTCTTTTGGTGCCTGCGGTTGCAGGGGGAGGATTCCGTCATTCCACGGGAGATTTCTTCGGAGCTTCTAGTGCAGAGAGGAGGCAGACTACCCCCACAGCATGCACCACCAGGAAAACAGTTGAGAAGGCGGCAGGATCAGCGATACAAGGTTGCAGTAGTCATCTTTGCTACTTTGTTGCGGTTTTGCAGGCTTCCTGAGCAGTCAGCGGTCGATTCCGTGGCAGAAGGTGAAGAGAGAGATGCAGAGGAACTCTGATGAGCTCTTGCATTCGTTATCTAAAGAATTCCCCAAAGCAGAGACCCTAAATAGCCAGGAAAGGTGTGTTGCTAGCCTATCCTCCTTCCACAGGTAAGAGCCTATCAGAAGGAGTCTCTGACGTCACCTGCTGGCACTGGCCACTCAGAGCAGTCCAGTGTGCCAGCAACACCCCTGTTTCCAAGATGGCAGACGTCTGGAGCACACTGGAGGAGCTCTGGGCACCTCCCCTGGGAGGTGCAGGTCAGGGGAGTGGTCACTCCCCTTTCCTTTGTCCAGTTTCGTGCCAGAGCAGGGCTGGGGGATCCCTGAACCGGTGTAGACTGGCTTATGCAGAGATGGGCACCATCTGTGCCCATCAAAGCATTTCCAGAGGCTGGGGGAGGCTACTCCTCCTCAGCCCTGACACCTTTTTCCAAAGGGAGAGGGTGTAACACCCTCTCTCTGAGGAAGTCCTTTGTTCTGCCTTCCTGGGCCAATCCTGGCTGGACCCCAGGAGGGCAGAAACCTGTCTGAGGGGTTGGCAGCAGCTGCAGTGAAACCCCGGGAAAGGCAGTTTGGCAGTACCTGGGTCTGTGCTAGAGACTCGGGGGATCATGGAATTGTCACCCCAATGCCAGAATGGCATCTGGCATTGGGGTTACAATTCCATGATCTTAGACATGTTACATGGCCATGTTCGGAGTTACCATTGTGACGCTATACATAGGTAGTGACCTATGTATAGTGCACACGTGTAATGGTGTCCCCGCACTCTCAAAGTCCGGAGAATTTGCCCTGAACGATGTGGGGGCACCTTGGCTAGTGCCAGGGTGCCCACACACTAAGTAACTTAGCACCCAACCTTTACCAGGTAAAGGTTAGACATATAGGTGACTTATAAGTTACTTAAGTGCAGTGGTAAATGGCTGTGAAATAAAGTGGACGTTATTTCACTCAAGCTGCAGTGGCAGGCCTGTGTAAGAATTGTCAGAGCTCCCTATGGATGGCAAAAGAAATGCTGCAGCCCATAGGGATCTCCTGGAACCCCAATATCCTGGGTACCTCAGTACCATATACTAGGGAATTATAAGGGTGTTCCAGTATGCCAATGTGAATTGGTGAAATTGGTCACTAGCCTGTTAGTGACAATTTGTAAAGAGAGAGCATAACCACTGAGGTTCTGGTTAGCAGAGCCTCAGTGAGACAGTTAGGCATCACACAGGGAACACATACATATAGGTCACAAACTTATGAGCACTGGGGTCCTGGCTAGCAGGGTCCCAGTGACACATAACAAACATACTGAAAACATAGGGTTTTCACTATGAGCACGGGGCCCTGGCTAGCAGGATCCCAGTGAGACAGTGAAAACACTCTGACATACACTCACAAACAGGCCAAAAGTGGGGGTAACAAGGCTAGAAAGAGGCTACTTTCTCACACTCCCTGTGTAATATTTTTGTTTAGTGCATACTAGAGCATATGCCGCTCTGTTTATATCCAACACTTGAAGTTGTTTGCATGCCATGGTCAGCTGTTGGCGGATCTTGTGCGACCCAGTAGAGTTCTTTTATCCCTCCTTTTTATATTGAGTCACGCTGCTAGGGCGAATAAATGTCCGCCTAGTACTGATTTGAAGGCATCCTAAAGTGTAGCAGAGTGTGTCTGGGTTGTCAATATGCTGTAAATACTCAGTGATCGCCCCTGTTAGTTTTTTGACATGTGCTGCACTGATGATAAGTCTATGGTTGAGGTGCCAGGCGTGGCGTTGAGGGACCAGGCCTGGGAGGTGTATGGTACTGGTCAGTTGGGCATGATCTGAGAGTGCTGCTGTCCCTATCACTACACGAGTGATAGATTTCAGAAGTCGGGGTGGCCCAATAGAGATCTATTCATGCATATGTCTGCTGTTGAGAAGAAAGTATAATCCCTCTCTATAAGATGGCGTCTGTGCCATTCATCGCTGAGTCCATGTTTATTCAACTTCTCCAGACCGTGCGGAGAGAATGCCCACGCTTTGCACAGATCAATCTACACTCTTATTGGGTACTAAGTTGAAATCCACTCCAATCAGTACATCTCTATCAGTGGTGGCCATCACCTACCCCAGGACCTCCAAGATGAAAGCTTCTTGATGTTCATTGGGTGCGTAGTGGGTAGCAAGTGTAAAAGTGTATTGTTGTATTGTGATGTGAAGTGATAGGAGTCTACCAGGAAACCGGCCTGCATCTGGACCACTTTCAAAGGAAAATGAGAGGCCAAAACAATCAACAACTCTGCCTTTTTCCCGTGATAGTTGAGAAATATTGTCTGTCGAACCACCTGGATCAAAGACGCTTCTAATCCACTTAATGGAGATGTGTCTCCTGCACCAGGCAGATGTCACATTTGGATTTGCGCAGCAATGATAAGAATGCTAATCGTTTTGCGGGTGCATTAAGTCCCAGCACATTATAACACATGATGTGTACATACTGGTTCTAAATTAGAGGTGTAGCTATATGAACTATATTCGACCGATTGGCCACTATACGGCAAGCTAACAAAATACACCATTAATTTCTCATTCTATAGGTCAGGTAGGAGGATAGAAAGTGAAAAGTAGCGCAAAGTGTCAGATAAGAACAGAATATACAACCAATGCGGTCTCTCCCAGTACTGCCTCGAACATCATCCCTGAATGATGGAGACGGGATTTGTGTAACTCAATCACTTCTGATACATGGTGTGTAGCATTGTAACTGTGTTGGGGCCCCCGGATCTATATTACCATATGCACAGTTTAATCCTTGCCAGGGCCAGGGGCCTGGTTGTGGGGCTGTAACTGATGTAGAAGAGTCGCCCTCTCATTCAGACTCTCTGTTTCAGTAGGCTTAACTGGTATCACTTTCTTCTTCCTCCCAAAATGCCTGAAGGTTGCCGACAGGCACAAAGGGTCCTGCTCCTGAACAGGAAGGGTATCCTCACCCTGTTGGTCTGTGATGGGCAAAATCATCTGCGCCTCCTCCAAAGTGCGTATACTATGTGTCTCGCTGTCCCAAATGAAGGTCAGGCGAAAGGGGTGACCCCACCGATATCGCACCCCTTTCTTTAAAAATAATCCTGTGGCAGGTCACAGTTAAAGGCGACGTTGCAAGGTGATGGGTGAAAGAACTTGATACAGCCAGATCTTAAGACCTTCAAAGTCTATGTGCATGTGGTCCTCCCACAATGCCGCCATTATTGCTTCTTTTTGATGGTACTACTGGAGGCAGGTCAAAATGTCCTGAGGTTGGCCAGGAGATGTAGCAGGTATAAGATTAAGATTTTGTGCTGGATAGAACCTACAGGGCGGGGAGCCCTGTGGGTTCTATCCAGCACAAAATCTTGAGGTGTAAGCTCAGGTACAGCTTGCTTGAATAGTTTGCTAAACAAGTCTTCCAGTTTCCCTCCAGTGGCCTGCAGCGGGACCCCTTTAATTCATATATTGGCCCTCCTGGACCTGTTTTCTAGGTCCTCCACCTGATAACGTAACTTTGCATTTTTGTCTTGTAGCTCCAGTATTTCACAGCGATGGGCATCCAGCTTCCCATCATGTGCATCACTAGCGTGTTCAAGGTTAAAAACCAGATCCACCAGTTCATTCATCGCCCTTGAGATCTGCTGTAAGGTCCTGCTTTAGTGTTGCAATGTCCGTGCACAGGGCCCCAAAGAGCGTTTCCAAGAAGACACGCATGACTGGCTCTGCTTATCTAGCCCCCTCAGTGGAACCATTGTACGCCATTAGTGGAGCTTGGGATAGAGCTTCTTCAGGTCGGCCCCTCTTTTTCCTGGTCGGTTTGGTAGGGAGGTCTCTAATGAATGCATCCTTCTTGTGAATGCGTGCGCCTGCCATGTTGCTCCTGGGGTCCAGCACCTATAGATCCCTGCGTCTTCTGCCGTTGAGCCACCACCAATGTGTTGCCCTCAGCCACCATGCCCTGTCCCAGACAAAGACGACCAGTTACCGTCCCAGGCTCCAGTCCCCTGCCTGCGATTCTGGTGCCTCAACCCCGGCCTGATCCAGAAGCTCTATCTATCAATTTCGACACACACCTCGGGTGCCGTTTACTCAGCATCAAGCGGCGCGTCCTTCAGACCAGCAGTGTTCCTCACAGCCCCAAAGCTACAGCTCTCTTTTACAGCACCATCCTCCATATCCACTGCCACAGGCATCCCTAATCAAGTTCAGGGGAAGGCAACGGCACTGCCTCCACCCACCACTGGTCCATCGCTTAAATGAGGGGTAAGTTATGTCTCAGACTGCCGGGATGCTGCTAGGTCCCCAGGTCGCCGCCACCTCCACCTGTCCCAGAGGGCACTCAATCATGCAACGTTCCACTGGTCCTTGCTGTCCAGCCCGCTTTGTGCCCTACTAGCGTTCTGCGGCAGGCCTACCGGTGGTGCCGATTATCTGTCATCCCGGTGACCCAATCAGCAGCAGGTCTCTGCCACTGTAGGATGCCTGCCTTCTCCGATGTAGTCAGGGAAAGGGAGGAGGCCCTCTTCCCTGCAGACTCGGGGCCACTCCTGTGAGGTACCTTGTTCTGCTGCAAGGCCTCTCCCTTGTTTAGCTCCAAGTGGCTACCATCTTAAGGTCAGACGGACTGCGGAGCGCGCTGTTGCAGCACCAATGGAGGCAATGAGGCTCTTTCTTCAGCGGTAAAGTGGGCCCCCACCTGTTCCACCAGCCGCATCTTTTGCTCACCACCACTTGTACTGCCTGAACTCTGCCAATATTGGCAGGCCGACGGCAGAGCTCTGAGAGTCTCCTACCGCCTGGTCACCATCTTGGACACGCTTCTCTTAATTTGACTTTAAACATATAGGACTGCATCTACTACAGTTACTTGTCAACGTTGCATAGCAGTTGTGCCGCAGGAGGTATTGACCTATTTATAGATTTTTGAAACTATTTTTATCAACCAGTTGTTATAGCATTTGAATTTGTATAACTTTACTCACTTGCGTGCTGTCGTAGCGGATGTGCCCTTGCGGCGGGTGAAGATCACAAGAAGAAACCAGAGTGCGAACGAGAGGATACCGCAAGGGGAGAGCTGCAAGAAGAGTTTCGAGAAACAGTCGCAAGACATCCGATGCGCACTCAGCTGTATACGTGCAACGTCCTGATGTATCACTTGTCTTTGCATGGGCGCCATCTCGCTTTGAACCCACAGCATTGATACGCACACCAGTCATTGTGCATTGCATATCCTGGACATGGGCATTTATTCTATTGCCTGCGCACAGTAACACACACACCGGTTTTTCTTCTATCTCACATTGAACAACTGTGGAAATTCTTTGTTTTGTTGTGCATCACATGATTCATACACAGTGATTTGCACACTTTCTTCAGTGTGAGTTTGTTTTCAATGACTCACAGATCCTACTAATATTGTGGGGGTCATTCTGACCCTGGCGGTCTTTGACCGCCAGGGTCGCGAATGACGGAAGCACCGCCAACAGGCTGGTGGTGCTTCCATGCCCATTCTGACCGCCGCGGTCAGAAAACCGGGACCGGCGGTTTCCCGCCGGTTTTCCCGCCGGTTTTCCCCCGGCTGGGCGAATCCGCCAGGGCAGCGCTGCAAGCAGCGCTGCCATGGGGATTCTGACCCCCTTCCCGCCAGCCTGTTTCTGGCGGTTGTCACCGCCAGGAAGAGGCTGGCGGGAACGGGTGTCTTGGGGCCCCTGGGGGCCCTGCACTGCCCATGCCACTGGCATGGGCAGTGCAGGGGCCCCCTAACAGGGCCCCATGATGCTTTTCACTGTCTGCCTAGCAGACAGTGAAAAGCGCGACGGGTGCAACTGCACCTGTCGCACCGCTGCAACACTGCCGGCTCCATTCGGAGCCGGCTCCTGTGTTGCGGCCCCCATTCCCACTGGGCCGTCCGGCGGTAACTTGGTTAGCGCCGGCCGGCCCAGCGGGAATGTCCGAATGCGGGCGGCTACCGCCGCCCGCCAGAGTCGGAATGAGGGCCTGCATGTCAATTTGCAACTTTTGTATTATAGACAGAATTGGTGGGATTTTCACAGTTATTCTTTGGCGTGGTCAATTGTTTTATTGTGTATTATTGCCTATAATTGTGTTTTGGAGGGAAGGGTTGCAGTTTCTCAAGGATCCTGCAGGTTCTCAAGTATCCCTCAGGATCAGCTTGATTTGACAGACTAAGCCTAGAAATTTCTCCAGATCATTTTCTTTATACTGTTGTAAGCTGGTACTAATGCTATGCAGTTTTATCTACCAACCACATTTTTACAAACTAAAGGAGAACCTCCCAATCCCTGGACCAAATGGAAAAAGGAGTTGATCACATACATGATGGTGAACTCATGGGTGCAGAGCGGAAGAAAAATATTCTATTACACTGCCTTAGCTCGGAAGGTCTGGTTGTTGTTAGGATTTTGCCTCAAGTGATACCTGCTGGGGAGCCTTTGATGTGTATAAAGAAGCCCTTCTGAGAATGGAAGTAAGGTTTAAACCTACCACTAGTATTGCGCTTAATAGATTCAAGTTTTATACCAAAGCACAAAGAGAAGAAGAGTACTTTGATACATTTTTTAACGCATTAAGAGTGTTGTCTATGAATTGCAGTTTTGGCACTATGTCAGACAAAATGATAAGGAACCAGATTATTGTGCATGTGAGAAATAAGGAAACCCAAGAATAGTTATGGGCTATGGGTGATCCCTAGCTACAAGATGCAATTACAACAGCGAAGGCTCTAGATCAATCCGAAAGGTGGATGCTGACTGAAAAGACCAGCATACATATAGGGTTAGTTGAGGATGGGTGTGCAGTTAAACGTTCATATGAAATTTGCACAAATAGCATCAATGCAAATGGGCAAAGAACAAATAGTTCTTCACCTAGTTGGAGATCAGAGAAGCCAGAGAGAGGAGGGCCGTGTTATAGATGTGGTAGTAGCACGCACATAGCATTGTATGAGTGGTGTCCTGTGGTTCACAAGGAATGTAAGAAGTGCAGTCACGTGGGGCATTTTGGAAAAGTTTGCAGATATGACAGGAGGAATTCTACTCAATCACAGGGCAAGCTATCTTGCACTGCTGCTGTGGGACTAAGCAAAAATATGTGTGAAGGTGAAAAAAGTGCTAACTCTAGCAGTGGCATTGTTTTATCTTTACAACGATCTGGAGAAAGTAAGAATGAACATACTGTGAAAAATCCTCCTAGATGCATGGTCAAAGTAGGGTGTGTGAAGCTTAATCTAATGGGAGAGTTGGGTTCTCCTTGGACTATAATTACCAGGGAGAATTTCATCGAAAGATTTGAAAGAAGTAGAGTTATGCTGACTAAGGATGGATGACATTAAAATTATGCACCCCCCTGAAAAAATTATGCCCCCCCGAAAACATTTCTGCGGATTCCCATGGATGGGAGTAATGGTGAAAGGTTGATCAAAGAACGATTCCCAAAAGTGTTTACCGAGAAATTGGGTACATTAAAAGGTTTTGTGCACAAGATCAAAGTTAAGAGCAATGCTGTACCAGTGAAGTAGAAATTGAGGGGGGTGCCCATCATGAGAGATGAATTGAGGGATGTGATGGATGGAATGGTCAAAGACAGTATTATTGAAGAAATCAAATCTGCAGAATGGGGTTCTCCCATAGTTTTAGCCCGCAAGCTTGGTAACAAATTAAGACTATGGGCCTGATTCTAACTTTGGAGGACGGTGTTAAACCGTCCCAAAAGTGGCGGATATACCACCTACCGTATTACGAGTCCATTATATCCTATGAAACTCGTAATACGGTAGGTGGTATATCCGCCACTTTTGGGACGGTTTAACACCGTCCTCCAAAGTTAGAATCAGGCCCTATGTGTTGATTTGAGGGCCTTACGTTCCAGCACGTTAGTGGACTATCATCCATTGCCCAACAGTACTAGTGTCCATGTTGGAGGGCGCAAAAGCTTTTTCCACTTTGGACCTTATATTGGCATATCATCAAATTGTATTATCTGAAGGAAGACTCTTAACATTTAACAGCTTTTATAATGCCTCAGGGTTTGTATCAATTTACAAGAAAGCCTTTTGGTGTAGCCTCTGTGGAATCTGTGTTTCTGAGAACTATGTTCCATATATTTAGAAATGTTATAAATATGTGAAATTAAATGTTTCCAAAGTGATATTTTAATTTTCTCTAGGATGGAAGGGGACCATGTACAGCATATCATCAAAGCTTGTACTAGGGTAAAGGAGCATGGTTTGACTCTCAAGGGATGCAAATGTCAAATGTTCAGGAAATCTGTAGCAGACTTTGGTCACACATTGTCGGGTGATGGGGTGGTGCTGAAAAAATCCAATGTGGAATCCATTACTAATGCCCCAGCACCTACAACCAAAGAACAGTTGCTTTCTTTTGCTGGAATGTGTGAGTATTACAGTAAATTCATAGGAAATTTTTCCACACAGATGAAACCTTTGAGGGAACTTCTGAGAGAAAATATAGAGGTTAAGTGGACAGACAAACAACAAGTGGCTTTTCAGCAGATAATACAAGAAATTGTGAAAGCGCCTATGCTGAAACCTTTTTGCATGAGGTAGGAGTGTGTGATCACTGTGGATACAAACATATATGGAGTGGGTGGTGTGCTTTCCCAGAAGATGAGAAACGAAAAGTGGAATGTGACATTTGCATCTTGCACCTTGATGGAGACTGAACATAGGTATGCTGTGATCGAAAGGGAGCTTTTAGCATGCATTTGGGCCATATAACATTTCAGAAACTATGTACGAGGCAGCAAGTTTTTATGAAGGACAGATCACAAACCTGTGCTTAATATATTATCTCCTGGAGAAGGATGGAATTCAACAGTGCGTATTGCCAGACTCACCTCAAGGTTACAAGAATATATAGTTTTAGAAAATAATTTGTTCTAGGAAGAAAATATGTGACGGCCGAGTTTTTGTCCCGTTTGTCATGCCAGCAAAGTACAGATGAAAATATTGTGGTTGAATGTGAAATGGTTGCATAAAAGTCATAGAGGCATAATTACAAGACCCTAGCGCTACCTTGCGCCTCTCTAGCGGCACTTTTTTAATGTTAAGGCAGTGTTATGGAGGCTTTTCTCCCGCACCATATTTACAAAGTGGCACAATACTTGCGCCAGGCATAATGTATGCACAGGGGCCGTTCCAAAGAGGGAGGCCCGAAAAAATTGTGCAGTGAAATTTACAACATTTCACTGTGCCATTTTTTCCATCATTTGCAGCGCTTGCTCAGAACAGACATTAAAATGACAACACATTTTCATCAATGGGTCTCCCTTAGCTTTGCTGCACTAGCATCAACATTTTTGACACTAGTGCAGTACAGCGCCACAATACCTTTAAAAATGTTGACGCTATTCTCCTAATGACCGCCATGGTGCACTGTATTGTAAATACGGTGCAACCATGATGTCATTAGGTGGAGCAGGGGCGATACAAGAAAAGTGACGCATCGGGACCGATGTGCCACTTCCTTGTAAATATGCCCTATAGTATCTAGCGAATTTGAAGAGATTTCAGAAGATGTTTGGAAAGAGAGTGAAGGATCTGATGAGATTTTTCAAACAACAAAAAAATATATGATTGAAGGTTTGCCCAAATAGAAGGATGCAGAGTCAGAATGTATATCTATGTACAAAGTTGCAGATGAGTTGGAACTGGAAGGAGATTTAGGGGGTCATTCTGACCCTGGTGGCCGGTGGCCGCCAGGGCCACCGACCACGGGAGCACCGCCAACAGGCTGGCGGTGCTCCCACGAGCATTCTGACCGCGGCGGTTCAGCCGCGGTCAGAAGCGTAAAGTCGGCGGTCCCCCGCCGACTTTCCGCTGCTCGGGGGAATCCTCCATCCGCCATGGGGATTCTGAAACCCCCTACCGCCATCCTGTTCATGGCGGGAAACCCGCCATGAACAGGATGGCGGTAGGGGGTGCCGCGGGGCCCCTGTGGGCCCCGCAAAGTATTTCAGTGTCTGCTTTGCAGACACTGAAATACGCGACGGGTGCAACTGCACCCGTCGCACCCCTGCAACTACGCCGGCTCAATTCTGAGCCGGCGTCCTCGTTGCAGGGGCATTTCCTCTGGGCCGGCGGGCGCTCTTTTGGAGAGCGCCCGCCGGCCCAGAGGAAATGTTTGAATGGCCGCCGCGGTCTTCTGACCGCGGTGCGGTCATTTGGCGGCGGTACCTTGGCGGACGGCCTCCGCCGTCCGCCAAGGTCAGAATCAGGGCCTTAATGTTTAAAGAAGAAAAATGTGTTCCCCCAAAAGGGATACAGGAGTTAATTCTAAGGTTAGCTCATAAAAGGCATCCTGGGATGTCTGCCATGAAGCGTCTTGTGTGAAATTATTTTTAGTGGCCTTGGGTTGATAAGATGGTAGACAGAACCGTCAGGAAATGTGAAGTGTGTGTAAATAGTGAGACGATGTTGAAAATCAGTTCTGCACCTTTGAGGTGCATGGAGTGGCCGGAGCACCATTGGCAAGAGGTAGCTTTTGATAGTTTTGGTGCATTTAATTTTCTTTCTGTGGACAATCGTTTTGCTTTAGTCATGATAGATAATCATTCTAAGTAGTCAGAAGTGAAGTTCGTATCACAGACGTCTACTAATGTAGTCATCAAGTTTTTCAAAGAAGTGTTGGCCAGACAGGGTTGTCTGTAAATGTTGGTGATGGACAATGGAGTACAATTGATATCTTCTTAAAGGGGAGATTTCCTTAAGCACTGTAGCGTTAAACATGTAACTGCTGCCTTATATGAGCCACATGAGAATGGTCAAGTGGAAAGTTGTAACTGTGTATTGAAAGATTATTTCATAGAAACACACCAACAAGGAGGGGATTGGAGAAATTCTTTGACACAAAGGTTGTGGACGTATCACATTACTTCCCACACTGCGACAGGAGTCAGTCCTTTTAAATTGTTAAAAGGGTGTGAACCAGGTTCCAGCTTGTGTTCTTGGTGGTTAAGGACAAGTGGGGAAGAAAGGATGAAAGGAGTGATGTGAATGAGGTTGCAGCAAGGGTAAAGAGAAAGCAAGATAAATCCAACGAACGGTATAATCATCAAATCAAAATAGGAGATTGGTGAGGATTCTTAAACTGGGAATTGTGCACAAAGGACTTCCCAGATTTGGCAAGTTCATGAAAGTACTTAGGTAAAGGACTTAGTACTTAGGAAAGGATTTGCGAGTCGCAAACGGCAAAATTTGCCGTTTGCGACTCGCAAATCGCATTTTCCTATGCAGAAATGCATTTTGCGAGTCGGGACCGACTTTCAAAATGCATTTCCGAATCGCAAATAGGAAGGGGTGTTCCCTTCCTATTTGCGATTCGCAGTGGTATGCAATACCATTTGCGACCGTATATGCGGTCGCAAATGGTGTCGCAGTAACCATCCACTTGAAGTGGATGGTAACCCACTCGCAAATTGGAAGGGGTCCCCATGGGACCCCTTCCCCTTTGTGAATGGACCACATATTATTTTTTCAGGTTAGGTAGTGGTCCAAGGGACCACTACCTGCCCTGAAAAAATACCGAAACAAAAGGTTTCGGATATTTTATTAAGTGCAGCTCGTTTTCCTTTAAGGAAAACGGGCTACACTTAAAAAAAAAAAACTGCTTTATTTAAAAGCAGTCACGAACATGGAGGTCTGCTGACTACAGCAGGCCTCCATGTTTGCGAGTGCCCATAGTCGGTATGGGGCCTCAATTTGCGACCCACCTCATTAATATTAATGAGGTGGGTCTTTGCGACCCCATACCGACTCGCAGACGGTGTCTGAGACACCGTTCTGCATTGCAAATTGCGACTTGCAATTTGCGAGTCGGAAGGACTCGCAAATTGCAAGTCGCAATTTTCAATTTTGCTACATCTGGCCCTTAGTGTTCACAAATTGTGTAGTTATACAGGATGGAAAGTATGGAACATGAAAAGAGTTGGCAAGTGTGTGGGAGCTGGGATTGAAGATGGTGCCATGAAGAAAGATAAAGAACGTGTGGGAGGTTTTCTTGTGAAGTTTGGTGACATGCAACAAAATGGTCACCGTAACTGTGAGAACGCTGTCAGCTCTGAGTATCCTGAATCTGTGGCTTCTAGGGTTAAATAAAACGACTAGGATTAGAGGACCACCTGGGAGATTTGCTGAATTTGTCTAATAGGCCTTAAAGTTTCAATAGTGTTGTTGTTTTCTTAGCTGCTGTATTCTGTTAGTTGTTCTTCTTCATTATTTTGTTTTGTTTTCCTTTGGAGGGAGATGTGTTATATTCAGTTTCCTTCATGTCATGTGCACATGCCAATGTTATGTTTTGCATTACATAAGAATGTTGATCATGGAATGCAAGAGCCAGAGTCAGTAGATCTTGAACTGTCCTCCTTGTAGGACCTTTTGCTGATCCCCTGAATTAAACTCTTTTCTACATACTTGGATTGTATTTATTTTGGGTCTGGGATGCTGCAGCACCGTATTCGACCTCCCTTAAACCACCGCTCAATTACCTTAGCTATGTGACAGAGCCCTCGAGCCGCTTCCATCTAAGGCCCAGCTACGACCTCTGCTCTACTGGTGTTAACTCAAACACACTCCTGCCCTTTTCAAATACTATCAAGCCTTCAAAGAAATAGCAGCTTTAGATAAATCACGCAGAATCAAATGGCTATCCTATGGGAAATATATTTTGGCAGAGGTTAGTCTTAGTGAATACTGGTCTGATAACTTGCCACCACTCTCCAGAGAGGTACTTAAAGATTCCCTCTGGAAATGAAAGTGGGAGAAAGATATGCAAAGGGTGAATCATGGCTCTCTTACAGATGCTTTTCTAGAAATCAAACCCCACACAGAATGTGGGCCTTTTCTTAACTATCTGGTTGTCCAGGGAGCCAGAAATGTGTTTCTTAAATTCCGATACGGTATATTGTCTCTTTTATCTTTTCCTTCAAAATGGCATTTTAATATTGGCAAAAAACAGTGTGTGCCTGCGATGCCTGCATGTGGAAGAGCCATTACTGCATTTTAACTTTTTTTGTCATGGCTATAGCCGACCTGGGAAAAAGTGGACTACCCCGATATGCAGGCAGTGGGGTGCAGGCAGTACCACCTGATGCTTAGGCTACTATGCACAGAAACAAATGAATCTGTTTTATGTGCTAAATATCTCCAGTAGAGCTGGGCCATCAGGTCTAAAGCCATGGAACAGCTTCTGTTGAGTTCCTCCCCCACCTACAATGTTCATCTTGCATGTGTTTATAGGTCGAGCTTGCAAGCGCTTTGACGTGTTGTAATCTATCTGTGGGTGTTTAACCATGCCCACTGCACGCCCATCACTATCAGTTGTTCATGGGCTTGACTTTCAAAAATCCTTTGTTACCATTGGCAAGTGCTTTATGTTTGCACCTCCTTGGGGCGGTTTTGTTATCGCCTTGCAGACTGACCCTGTTACATGGATAATTGCACGTTTGCAGATGCATTTGACTGCGAGTGAACTTCTGACGCTCATGGAAGAAGTGGCGCTTTGAATCGGCTTGCTTATGTCAACTGTTTTACTTTTCAATTTCTGTGGCAAGAAAAGTCCAATTAGGTATTTACAATGCTAATAGCTGTAACTCGAGCAAATGCGAGACCCCTTCAATTGCAAATACTTATTACTTAGGTTGCTACTGAGGTGTCTGCAATTTTAATAGTGACACTCTATACTAGGTCTCAGGGGTTTTATGAAATTGTAAATATAATATTTTAATATGCATTTTTAAATATGTATGTCTAATATGTGACTTGAATTGTATTGTTTGTGTTGATCTATGTGCGTTTATGGTTTTACAAATGAAGTAATATTTGATTTGATATTTTTCTAAATTTGTTCAGCCCAAACACTGCGGCTCCATGGCTCCAACTTTAAACTCATAATCTAATAAGCACCTATGAATTGTTCCCATTCCAGATTATCGTCTCTGATTTTTCCACCACTTCTTCATGGTCAATTGCCTGAATATTTGTCTAAGTGGTATTAAAGTTTTAAATACAATGATCACGAAATGTATTGAAAACAAGCATTTGCAATGGAATAGGTCTCGCATTTTCTTGAATTAGACCTATTGGCATTGTAAATTCAGTACTGAACTTCTCTTGCCACATAAATTGGTCAACCCTGTCTCATAATTTTGTCTTTCCTGCCATGTTTTGGTGGTCACTGGTTGCTACTGACAGGAGAAAAGTCTGAACAGAAATTGGAAAATAAAGCTGGAGGATTATTTTATTTTTATTATTACAGAATGAAAAGTCTTGCAAGAGTTTTTGCCTCAAAGTTCAACAAAGCTCTAATGAAGTTAAAAAGTAGCAGAGCGGCCTGAGAAGACTTATTGCCCCAATAAAGGAGATAAGCAATGCCCTGTGAGCGATGTCCTGAGTGCTGGCAGGAAGGGGCACTGAAGAGAGAGACTCTGCGAGGCAAAGCAAGTTTCACATCATTGCTTCTAGGTTTAGCTACATTCTACCAGAAAGGGCATATTGTGGCTTTCGTGAGCAGCAAGCTAAACGACCATGTGTTTCTTTTGTAAAATAAGCTTATTTTAGGAGCTAGCGGTAAACAAGGACAACACTAGAATAAAGCCAAAACAAATGTCAGTGACATGGGAAGAGGTGGGAGGACGAATACTGCAATAAAACCAAAACACCCACAGTGAAAAGGCAGCAACAAAGAAATAACAAAAAAAGCCCGTCACAGCAACAAACAAAGAAACCAAAGTGGTCACTGCTCTGAAACAGAAAAAGGAGGGAGAAAAAGGCAGAACTGACTACTAGCGAGCAATAATTTTTAACGGACACTGCAACCAACAAATGAAATTGCTTTAAGCCATAAGAAGTATAGTAAAAGTATGCACAAGGTTGAATGCTTATGTTCGTCCTAAAAAGGTGAAACAAAGGTTAATCACAAAAACGGAGTGATAGGAGGTAATTTTTTTAGGAGCAGGCAGAAATTTTGAAAGTGTATGACTTATAAGAAAGATACAGCATTCCAGTGTTTGGGGGCAGAACAAAGAAACAATCATTGACAAAGTCAATACGTGTGGCTTTACATTTTATTCCTGGCAAAACAATAAAAACAGTTTGCAGCAGTGGCAAAAACCAAACCCAAAAATATTGTTTCTGAGTACCATGCTCCAGGATGGATTGTTACTGCAGAATGATTTCACAATGGCTACATTTGAACTAACCCCATCTAGCTAACCTGTTACTGTACTTGTTAATTCTTGATATTTCAAGCTTCCCTGCCTACACTTTCACCTCTACTGATTAATAATAGAGTGGAGGGTGGATGTACATGAGTGACAGTGAGTGCAGTGTTTACCAACATTAGTGCAGGATCGCTGCTCTTTGAGTCATGGTTAAGTGCCTGCAAGTCAGCCTTCAAGGACCTCATTATGAGTTGCTCAGATAGTTTCCTCGTTGGGGAAAGGGTCAAATTGGGGATATGAGAAATAGAGCTCCAAGCAATACTGAAACACCCAATGTTCCTACACTTGGGTTTACTGCATGAAAGAACACAAGGTCCAGTTTACCAGTTGCTGAAACACGTGCCAAAAAAAACCAGAGGTTCTTATGAACAGTTTTCACCGCTCAGTGAAAATGGGAATATCTGTGGAAAAGGCTCAAAAACCTGTAGAATAGTAAATATACACATAACAGAAAAATGGATGAAGAGGACTGGCAGAAAGTACATAAAAGTATATTACACATGTAATTTTAGTGCAATTTGGGTTAAAGCAGTCACAACAGAGCAATGAGTTTTTCAGTTGAGTGAACAGGACGACAACCAAACTGGAGTGGAACAACGACAAAGTTATGCTTACGAAAGTAATCTAGCTGTTTGTTGACAATCTCTTCTAGGGCCCTAAAGAAAAAATAAAAGATGAGATAGATGTTGCATGGTAAGACTCGGTTGAGAGAAGGTTACTGGAGTATGGGTAGACTGGTACTGCATTTAAGGGAGCTGTGGAATATTTGAGAAGTAAGAGGATGGTTGAAGGAGGGAGAGACATAGCGAAGAAGCTGATGATGGATAGCCATGTTTAGGGAAGACGTAAATGGATTCCGAAAGAGCAACTAAAGGAACAGCCTTCCTGAACTGGAGTGCAACATCAGGTACAGAGATAGGTGTGAACAAAGGCAGCGAAAGAAAAGAAAGAAGGGAAGGGGAGGAGGAGGCTGGGCATAGGCAAGAGAGAGAAGGATGTAAACAGTTTGCCTATCTGTGATGTAAAGTAAAAGGAAGGTCCAAAGGGTTTAGAGTAGAATGAGATATAAAATCATAAGAGAGAGGAGACAAACGCTGCTGAAGTAGAAAGAAGAGTCACAAGGATGTAGCAAGAGAAGTGATCAGTATTGACAGTGTTGGCCATGGGATACAAGGAAGAGCCTTGTCTAGGGATATATAAAGAAGAGAGCATCAGAATGTGCTAATCTCAGTTCTGGATCCAGTAGGAGCAGTGTACTTGTCCGCACTTGTCAAAGCCTATAGCGAATCAAGCATGAAAGGACTCTGTTTGTCAGCAGGAGGACCAGGGAAAAGAAATTAGATTGAGAGAGACATCAGAGGCAGTGGATTTCACCACTCTTCCTTGTGTCTCTGCTGGAGTTTTATGACTAGTGGTTCATAGCAGATACGTAAATGCCAGACTAATATCATTGCTACCTTGTCAATGTATTTGATCGTTTACCATTTACTATAGTAAATTATATATCTCCAGAATATCCCAATATACTTTCAGGTATAACTCTATGTATCAGACTCTCTGTCTGGTACTGGAAGTAAGATATTGGTGGAACTGAAGCATAGGTACTAGCCATGTAATCAGTGTACTAGGAGTTTTAGAATTATCTCTCTACTTTCTCCGATAAAGGTAACTGACTTCTGTTTTGTGAGAGCATGCTTTCTGGTTTGAACATAAAATCAAGGTTGTTTTTTATAGTATAGTATAGATATTAAGGACTATGGGCCAGATGTATCAAACGTTTTTGCATTCACAAATGGTGCGAATCTCAAAAATAGGCCGTTTGCAAGCACAAAATCGCCTTTCCCAATGTAAGAAAGGCATTTGGAGTCCAAGTTTGAAAATTTGCAAAATTAGCCAACACCTAAAATTGTGACTCGCAATTTGCAAATTGCAAATAGGTAATTGCAAATTCAATGTATGAACCATTCACAAATTGAGAATGGTCACAAAACGGTGATTTTGCATGTGCAATTTACCACCAACTCAAATCAGCTAGTAAATAGATTAAAACTTTAAAAAGAGGCCCAGAGTAACTCAGCTTTTTCCACAATGGCTGTACTGTGTGTCATTGTGTGAGGATGAGATTGTGGCAGGTTTGAGGAGGGGGGAGGAGACAGAGCACATTTTCAGAGTGCGCATGACATTGTTTGATCAGATAGAGGAGGAGATCTATGACAAGTATAGGCTAAATTCTGCCATGAAACTGTACCTCATAGCAGATCTGCAACACAACAGCAGCAACACACACACACACAGAACCCATGCCATTCCCACTCATGTGCAAGTGTTATGTTCCTTGCACATCTCAGCCTCAGGAAGCTACCAGGGGATCATAGCAGCAATTGGAGGTGTGTCGCAAAGTGTGCTCTCATGCTTCTTTAGTGCATTCCTGGATGCAATGTTAACCAAGATTAATAAGCCCATCAAATTTCCCAATACCCCACAGGACCTGCAGCTCACAAAACTGCATTTCTATCAGGTAACCCAATTCCCACACGTCACTGGCTGCATTGATGGGACTCATGTCACAATCTGTCCACTATCTGACAATGAATACATATACAGAAATAGGAATTGTTGCCATTCCATGAACATACAGGTCATCTGCACTGCCTCACACGTCATCACTGATTTAGTGGCCAGATTCTCAGGTAGTACACATGACTCTGATATATTCAGGCATAGTGGAATCTACACAAGGCTACTTGGTGGAGAGTTTGGAGAGTTTGGAGAGGATACCTGCTTGGTCATTAATCACAGAACTGAGTAGCATAGAGTACAGATGTGGAAATTGATAACAATGACTCATTATGTACTTGTGTCATTGTAGGATACAGCGCATATGCAGTGTGGTCATTCATCCTCACACCATACCTGAATCTGGCTACTCCAAGTGAACGGTGTTACAATACTGCACATAGGAGGATGCATAGTTTCATAGAGAGGACATTTGACATGCAGAAGACTTGCTTTAGATGCCGACCCAAAAGTGGAGTGACATTACAATACAGTCCTGAGACCTGTTGCAAGATAGTGGCTACATGTGATGCGTTGCACAAGATTGCAACATTGAGAGGCATACCCAAGAACCCTCTGATATAGAGTCTGATGAGGACGATGTCCCATTACCACCCCATAACCAGCAGGTGGATCAAGAGCAGCAGAAGGCAGACACAGACGTGCTGAAATCACGCACAATTATTTGTAATGAAAGTAATGATGAGGCCACGTATTCTAACTTCTTGCTACAGGTATCACATTTATTGCCTCACTGTCAGGTCAAATATGTGGACTCATAACATAGGGAGTTCAAACGCACATTCTGAACACAACTCAAATGCATCACCAATAGCATAACATATGTTTTGCAATATCCCAAAACAACAAGCACTGATACATGTCACCATCACTTTTTCTGTCCACGCACTACACTGGAACGGTAAGTGGGATCAGCTGCATCTCTTGATGAGGCCTCAGAGACTGCATTGTGTCTGGAATTGTGATGCATATTGTCCATCACAAGGGCAGTCACATTACTGAGACTTGAGAGCTTCTTACTATCCCCTCCACCAAAGTCACTGTTACCAGCAATATGGCCTGTTTGCATGTTCTCCATTGTATTAGTAACCTGCACCAATCCCCTTGCGATATATCCACTGCAATGTGCCATCTCCACTTGCATGCTCATGGCATGTCGTGACAGTAATGCTGTAGTATTGGTGAGGCGATGGACAGATCGGGTAAACCCATCCAATTTGTCAATCAATTTGTGATGCTGCCTACGGTGGGTGACGTGGTCCTGCTGTCTCACTGTGAAGAGTTCCTGTATGGCGTTGGTCATCTCCCTTAAGTTGTCTGCTGTTGTTTTCTGTCCTTCCAACACTGTTGCATTCAGCTGACACATGTTGTTATTCAGTGTCATTAACTGTCTGTTAATTGATTTCAAGTGCTTACATTGTAGGTGCTGCACCTTTAACATGGATGCCTCAAGATTGCCAAATACAGATGAGCCCTCACCATTGTCTGAGCTCTGCCTGATATTCACTCTATGGCTCCTGAGAGGGGTGTATTGGTGCTGTAACAGGGACTGACGTCTGTGTGTGGGTGGTGTATGCATGTCTTGTGACATGTCATCAGAATCTAGGTTGAACTCAGGGAGTGGTGCCACTGTTGCCCTGTGTCTGTGGTGTGCAGGTGTCGTAGGTGGTGTGGACACGTAATATTTGCGACATCTGCCAGTGTCTGGGATTCCTCATTTCCCCCAGTTTGTGGTTCTGCTGCATGTGGTGCAGGTACATCTGCAACATCAATGAGAAATATTTCAATTATGGAATACTTTTGCGCGTCTCTGTTCCACATTTGATTTTGAAATAAACATTTTCCCTCGTGTTACTGCTTCTCATTTGTATTGTGTATGTATATGGGAATGCACAATGCTGCAATGTTAGAAATTGGTTCACTGTTGTGGTACGGACTGCCACTCCCATAATGTATTGTTTGGCTGCATGGAATGTATGGCATGGATTTTTCTTAACATTACGGGTTGACACTGATTTTTTTCTATGGTACACTTTTCCCTGCAAATATGGTAAGTGAAGTATTTGTATTCCTTACCTTTGCTGGTGCTGGGTGTGGCTGAGGTGTGGATCTCTCTGACTCCAACGATGGACTCTATTATGTGCTCCAAGGGAGTGGATGGTGTCTGGGTGGATGGTCCTCCGCCAGTACTCCATGCCTCCGCAAGCCTGGTTGTACCCTCTCCTTCGCCCATGTACGTAAATCGTACCATCGCTTACGTATCTCCTCAAAGGAGCACTGTGTCACACCCACCGCACTGATCTTGGACTGGATATCTGTCTATATTTTCCACTTCTCACTCTCTGGAACATGGAGGAATTTGTTTACCAAAGAGCTTGTCGTGGCTCTATATGATCTCTTCTGTGAGCACCTCAAGATCGTGCTCACTGACCTTCAGTTTACTCCTCTGGCCTCCAGCATCGTTAGTATTCCCCTCAGTGGCCATGGTGAGTATTGTGCCTGGAGAACACTGCAAACTGTCTCTCTGGTGCTCAGCTCTCACACTCTGCCCTATCCTGTGGGTGAGACTCCTGAAAACAGCATGGTCTGACCCACTTCCTGGTTCTGAGGTCATCAAGCTGCTCCAAAATGTAAGATTCGTAATTTGCAATTACCAAATAGCGCTTCGCTATTTGACCGAATTGTTATTTGGTAATTGCTATTTGCGATTGTGAATTTTAAGTAATCACAAAAAGATTTGCGAATACTGCATTACATCGCATTTTTCGATTACCAAATAGCGATTTGGTAAAACTCAATATTTGGTAATCGCAAAAACAGCAGTGCTTGATACATCAGGCCCTAAATCTCTGACAACAGAATCAAGTGACCCCAAACTCAGCCTTACTACAGCTTTGTATTTTGTAAATATAGGTTGTTAATTCCAATCCCCTAAGTAAAAGGAGTTACATTTCTGAGAGATCCAAGGGGAAAAAGAAGGGGACACTGGAAGAGCAGTACAAATGCATAAACTCACCTACAAAAGTGTAAGTCAGGCTACAAGAAGATAAATTCAATAGGGTACATACTCATTATTCAAGTACTAGAATGGAACAAGGAGGCACAAGGTTACACCCACAAGCGGAAAAGTACGTCACACACCACACAGGCCACACTCTGGAAGTGTGATGGAAACACAGAAAAGAAACAGTTGATGCAGGGATTCAACGATAAAGGAAAGAAAGATCATTGTGAAACAAAAGGTAAATGGAGGAACAGTAAATACAGTTAGCGAGTGGACCCACAATCTCAATAGACCCACACAAGAGGCTCAGTATACCAATGAAGTGAATGTAACTTCAAAAGATAAAGAGATTATACACCGCGATACAAACGTGTCGTACTCTGAATCACAACAAAACATAGGAACGTCGCGATGTGAATACGGAAATATTACATTATCATGAATTACAACACTGCTAAACATATATATGTAAAACAGCAATGCTGCAAAAAAGCTTTCAAAAGAAAAAAACTCACACACAAACAGCTTTGGCCCATGTACCTGTGTCCTAGCAAGCTGGAAAAAAGTACAGATCACCAGCAGTGTGTCCTGTTTGCTTTGCTGGTGGATGCAGACTTGGGGACAATTGTAGCATCCACAGTATTCTGCACTGGGGGCAAGAGCTCCTCATTCTGATCACTAATATGAGTAGTCAAGATAGTTACCTGCACGAGCAAGGGATTCTCTGCTGGGTTTGCACTACTTATCGATTGAGTGCTGGTGTTAGGCTCTTCTTCACAAGTTGTGTGCATGAAGGGGACAGAAAGCCTGATTTTGAGTTTGCGGGGTGGAGTAAAGGCAGCCAGTGTGGTGTTCTTTACGTCCGCCACACTTTCTTTTT
Source organism: Pleurodeles waltl (assembly GCF_031143425.1). Classification (NCBI taxonomy): domain Eukaryota; kingdom Metazoa; phylum Chordata; class Amphibia; order Caudata; family Salamandridae; genus Pleurodeles; species Pleurodeles waltl. The sequence goes on from NC_090443.1 coordinate 336,034,950, forward strand.
TCCTGCCTGCCAAATTTAGAGTTACCGCCAGCCTTGCAGTGAACACTATAGGCTTGTAGAAACCACCATCACAGCAGTTAATACAAAGCCATTTAAAAGTGTAGTGTGCATTGTAGACAGATGCTTGCATCAAACTTTTAAAATTTTACTTTTCCAAAATTGAACTCCAAAAATGGGAGTTTGTTTTTGGAAAAATAAAAGCCAATGCCCCAACACCATCGGAATTTTCTCCCATGGTGTGGGGGTCACTTTTTTATTTTTTCCATATCCTGGAGGTGACAGACCATTACACAAAAAAATCATCCGCCCTCCCACTCTAAGTAGGGCAGATGGTCAAATACTTTATGTCCGATGGCCCGTACTCCTTCAGGCCATCAGAGGAAGGTTTACGTTGACTGAGTACACTTTGCTCCATGGGCATTAACTTGGCAGTCCGTCCATCTCAAAATAGGATCCATGGACTGAGAGTTTGGCACTGGGTACTGAGTCACCAGTGCCACACAGTATTGCGCCCTATCCTCCAAACTCTAAATCAGGCTACTGTTTTGATCATTTGAGATGTAGTAGTGTAAGGATGTTAAAATATTTTGTTCCAACATATATGACATCATGCTATTTATTGAGTACTCGTGACACCAAACATATCTTATGACATTAACAATAAGGCAACATACTAAGTTATACAAGCACAGGTATCAAGTCGGTACTTCAACATTCTATTAAACACAAAGGGGGTCATTATGACCCTGGTGGAGGGCGGAGAAGCGGCAGTAAGACCGCCAATAGGCTGGCAGTCTTTTTTTTTGTATTATGACCATGGAGGTTACCGCCATGGTCATCCGCCGGTTCTCCGTTCCGCCCGCCGGGCTGGAGACCAGGGTCTCCAGCCCGGCGGCAGTCACTATACCGCCGCCGGTATTTTGACCCGGCTTACCGCCATGGATTTCATGCGGTTTGAAACCGCCATGAAATCCATGGCGGTAAGCACTATCGGTGCCAGGGAATTCCTTCCCAGGCACTGATAGGAGTCTCCCCCACCCCCACCCCCATGCCAACTCCCTCCCCTACCCCCCCACTACCCCTGCCACCCCCCAAAGGTGGCAGGACCCCCTCCCCACCCCGACCCCCAACATAACAACACACATACACACATGACACGCACGCAGGCACCACCAACACACATACACGCACACACACCGACATACATGCAAACATCCACACACACAGACACGCACACCCACATTCAAACATACACGCACACATCCATACAGACATACCTACAGACATACATGCACTCATTCCCATACACACAACACCCCCGCAAGCATACACGCACTCACACACCCCCTCTACATACACACACGCACAACCCCACGCACGCACACAACACTCCCCACCCCCCTCCCCTCACGGACGATCGACTTACCTGGTCCGACGATCCTCCGGGAGGGGACGGGAGCCATAGGGGCTGCTCCGCCGACACCACACTGCCAACAGAACACCGCCACGCCGAATCACAGGACGTGATTCGCTGGGCGGGGTTCTGTTGGCGTGGCGGTGGAGGTGGAGCAGCCTCCACTTCCCCGCCGCCCGCCAGTATGGCTGTTGGCGGCTCTCCGTCCGTAAAAGGACGGAGAGCTGCCAACGGTCATAATAGGCTGAGCGGCAAACCACCACCACTGGCGGTCTTCCGCACGGCGGTCCCTCAGCGGTCTTGAAAAAAGACCGCCGAGGTCAAAATGACCCCCAAAGTGTTCACATATGCTAATGAGGTACCTGTAGCCTCCACTGATCCAGGCTTGGTAGTAACAGAAATCCAGACAATTTGGGGTGTTTTCAGGGAATAAATGAAACCCTGCCAAAACACAGGTAACTTGCACAGACTTTGTGGGATTTAAAGACCAGCGTGCCATATTGGATGCAGTCTACCTGGGGAGAAGAATAACAGCCACAGTGGGCCATTTGGTAGAGATCAACATGGTCCCATATTGCACAAGGTCAGACGGGAACTTCAAAGAATAGATCATCTGCATCTATCCTTTGTTGGTAGGCGCAATGTGATAAAGATGCTTATTTTATCAAAGGTACTCTACCTATTTTGAGCTATCCCCTTAGAGATTGGTAGTGGTTGGTTAAGGAAGTTGGAGTCGTTGTGCCTCAGCTTTTTATGGGGTTATAAAAAAACGAGGAGAGCTGGTAAATACATGACCTGACAACAGGATGAGAGGGGTGGGCAGTCCCGAACCTCACTTTGTATTATTGGGCATGCATGCTGCAACAGATGGACATACTAATAAAGGGGGGTACCATCGGGGTAAGAATGGCTGAGGCTCCAACAATATATTACATTGAGAACAGTAGCAAGGGGAAGCTTTTTGAAGGTTGTGGAATCTAGTTACTACAAGAAAACATGATTTAAGGTTTTGAAGGCAGCCCATAAAGTGTGGAGCCAGATGAAGCATTGATTAGAGATTGGGAGGATTAACTACTATACACCCACATCCCCTTCAGCTGTACTACCCTGTATTTTTCAAGGTTCAGTAATGGAGAAATGAAGGCAGAGAGGGCTTTCAATCATATGGGATTTCCACATCAACGCCCAGGTCAGCTCCTTTTTAGATTTACAGGAGCTTTATGACCTGCTGAAAAGAGATTTCTTTAAGTATTTACAATTCCGAGATTTTCTGTGTAAGAACAGCAAAGGGCTGAAGGGCATGACCAAGTGCCCGCTTATTGAGGCAGTCATGCAAAGACAGAAGATAGGCGGAACTTATGGTCTGTTGGTGCAGACCCAAGACAACGATCTAGAAGTACAGAATACCAGATGAGGGGTTAGTTTGGGTAAGGACATTGTATTAATCCAGAATTTGCTGGCTCTTAGTGATAAGGTGCTACTCAATGCCACCCTGAGGCACTTTAAGATGCTTTTTTACCTATATTATACACCCGCAAGGACTGCTAAAGGGTAGGGGATGTAGAGGGTAGATGTAAAAGTAGTGGTGCAGAAATGGCTGAAATTGTTCATATGTTTTTTTGCCTGTCTAAAGCTAGGCCCTTTTATTCAGTCCATTGTGGAGTTTTTGGGTGACATTACCAAGGAACAATTGCGGGTAGACTCCCGGATGCTGCTTCTGGGGTTGGTAGATAACACAGGAGGTCATTGGGGAGTAAACAAATATGCCCATCTGATATTCATTGTTATGGCAGTGGCACACATTTGTGTTGCTTCTGATTGGCTAAAACCGGAAGCCCCAGCTTTTTCCATATAGAAATCGAGATTCTTGGCCATACATAATATAGAATCCAGTCTGTATAAATTCAAGGGGCTTAGGAGACGGTGTCAGGGGAAACGATCTGGGCTCCAGTCGCCAGATGGCTGCCGAAGTCTAAGACAGTCGGGGTGGGTGGTCCCCCTTTTAATTGCACAACTGACCCTCATTTCTGCAGTGGCTTCTCTCTTCCGTCTGGGTTAGCTCAGCTCATTAGTAAAGCTATATGAATTATGATATGTAACGAAATGCTACATATGGCCGAATTCATTTCCCCATAATTGTCAAAGCACATGTATTTTCCCTTTTTCTGTTTTTCTTTTTTTCTTTTTCTTTTCTTTCCAGAATGTATTATGCTATAGAATGAAATGCTTGGATCTAATTTTGCTCTCCTTGATGTGGCTAAGGTTTTACGTGATTTTGACCTGTGTGACTTAATTTAATGTATATGTATGTGAGAATTGAAAATAAAAAAATAAAATTATGGGTGGAATGCTCAAACTGATCTCAGTAACTGGTAATGACTCTGGACCGCATCCCAGGCCATCGTAATTTTGCACACCATGCCAACCCAGTTTGGACCCACCTATATACAAATCAGTCTTGACCATGCTCCAATGCTCAACAGTCCAACCCAAACTGCCAGACCATGTCCTCCCTGAACCACAACAAGCAAACCAGGACTGTTTTCTTCCTTGTTATGGGCTCATCAGCCAACTATAGCTTGGATCCAATGGCCCAATTTACACAGGGCCCATGTGTGTGCAACCCTTTCCATTTAGGGCAAAATACTAAAGTATACATAAAGTGATGGATGGCATTCTTGAATTATTCTCAGCCACTGGTAATTACCTGGGCCTTATCCCAGTCCATTGCTATTTTGCACACCATGCTACCTCAGATTGGACGCAGCTAAATGTAAATCAGTCTTGACCCTGCTCCAATGGGAACAGTCCAGCCCAACCTACCAAGCCAGGTCATCCCTGAACCCAAACACAAGCAATGCAGGACTGTGTTTGCCCTTGTTATGGGCTCATCAGCCAGGGATAGTTTGGTTCCAGTAACACAGTGTGCATGGGGCCCAGGTCTGGTGTAACCGTCCCACTTAGGGCAACATACTAAAGTATAACAAAAGTGTTTGATAGAATGCTTGAATTAATCTCAGCTACCGTGGCTGACATTAATACATACCTGTCCCACTCTGGGTGACATACTAAAGAATACAAAAAGTGATGGATGGAATGCTTGAATGACGCTTACCCACAGTGAAAAGCATTTACCCTACCAGCAATTTCCTGCCACAATGGTGGTTTCTCATCTCCACTGAGGCTGCGTAAAGCCAGACCATGGAAATCTCTGGAAAGTTTACCACCATGTTCCTCTTCCTCTTGAGAGGCATGGTCTGCATCCTCAAAAGGTACAAGGCACACTCGATTCTCACTGACTTGTGCCTCAAAGGGAAGAAGCCAGGACTGTGGGTGTTGCGTCAATCTATGAACTTCAGATTGTAATTGCTGCCTGCTGTGTTCTATTGTGGTCAGGGCAGGAAACTTTCCTATTACACCCATTCAGAATATTGCGCACCGTTCTTTTTACATTGCAAAATATTCTGGCGGTGTCAAATACACAGTGAACTATGGCTCATATTTATACTCTGTTTGCGCCAGATTTGCGTCATTTATTTTGGGGCAAATTTGGTGCAAACTTAACTCCATATTTATACTTTGGCGCTAGACCCATCTAGCGCCAAAGTTATGGAGTGGGTGCCATTTTTTGTACGTGAAAACCTACCTTGCGCTAATGACATGCAAGGTAGGTGTTCCTGTGCAAAAAATGACTGTAAGGCATGTGCCCCCTATTCATCCTCTGGCGTCAAAATGACGCACAGGAGGAGGCGGGCCTTAAAACATGGCACCAAGCCAGATTTGCGCCGTTTTTTTAATGCCTGGGTCAGGGCAGGGGTTAGGGGACCTGTGGGCTCATTCCCATGGTGGGAGACCATGGAAGCAGTCCACTGGTGCCCTTCCCTGCACCTAGGGACACCCCCTGCCACCCTCGCCCACACCTGAAGGACACCCTTGGATGGGGGAACCCATCTATGGTGAATGCAGGTCAGTATTTTTTTTTTTTTAAGTGACATAGGGGGGACTAACTTGGGCCCCCTACATGCCACTGTGCCCTGGGCATGGCCATTGGGCAGAGGGGCATGACTCCTGTCTTTGCTAAGACAGGAGTCATTTCCATGGGGGTAGTGGTAAAAAAATGGCGCTAGTCACGTTAGAGACAATATTCTTGACTCTAACCTGACTTGCACGATTCTTTGGCACCCAACCCCCAGTCTTCCCTTCGCCTCCGCTGCCCGGTTACCGTCATTTATTTTGGCGCTAACCAGGCCTCAGCGCCGGCTACCGTAATTCCATAATTAAGGCGCCCGGCTGGCGTGTTGGAATGGTGTTAGCTTGCATTAAACCTTTTGACGCAAATCTGCGCTAGCGCTGATTTGCGTCAAAAAGTATAAATAGGGGCCTTTGTGTATTAATAGTATCTACGAACGCAGATTTGTGAGCTCTGACGTTCTGTTAATACTTTCAAGCATACATTAATCAGCCCATGATTTGCATAGATCACTGTGGGCAGCTGGCTTTTTGTGACTTTTGAAAAGTTGTAATATAACATGAGGTCGTGGGTGTACGTCAGCCCACACATTTCACGACAATAGAACGTTTTCCTGATCGAATCGGTCTCTCACCGATCAAATGTGCTTGAGGGCACGTTAAAATGGACTCTGCTGATTCTGCCACAAGCAGAGCCTCCCATTCTTCTTCCATCCACTCGCCCTTCCTTTCACAGTTTCTGCTTCACTCTCTCTCTTTAACACTCTCACCACCCCACCCTGTACTCTGAGCCGCTGGTCTGCCTGCTTTGTCGCTCGACACAGTGACCCCCTCACTTCCCCTTTGGTAAACTGCACATCGATTGCAGCCTCTGGTTTGTTCCGAGCTCTTCATGTGGTGGGTTATGGACAGGGTGAAGGGGGGGGGGGGGTATTTAATGCATGCTGTGTGCAACCTTGAGAGATAATTGTGAGAGGCGAGTTCTGAGCAACTAGGTTCAGACAGCAGGATACACAGGTTACACAGATCTGGTAGACTCAGCATAGCCATCTCCCAGGTTACACCGATCTTGTAGTCTCAGACCGCAGAGCTAGCCCCCAGGTTACACAGATCTTGTAGTCTCAGACCGCAGAGCTAGCCCCCAGGTTACACAGATCTTGTAGTCTCAGACCGCAGAGCTAGCCCCCAGGTTACACAGATCTTGTAGTATCAAACAGCAGAGCTAGCCCCCAGGTTACACAGATCTTGTAGTCTCAGACAGCAGAGCTAGCCACCAGGTTACACAGATCTTGTAGTCTCAGACAGCAGAGCTAGCTCCCAAGTTGCACAGATCTTTTAGTCTCAGGCAGCAGATATCCTCCTGGTTACATCAGCTATCCTCCAAGTCACATGGAGCTTTCAGACTTGGCATAGCTGTCCCCCAGGTTAACCAGATCTTGTAGTCTCAGACAGCGGAGCTATCCCCCACGTTATACAGATCTTGTTGTCTCAGACAGCAGAGCTACCACCCAGGTTACATGGAGGTTTCAGACTTGGCATACCTGTCCCCCAGGTTACAATATATTTCAGATCCAGACGTCCGAGCTATCCCTTAGATTACAAAGATCTTGAGGCTCAGAAACAGGGCACTTCTCCCCTACGCCCTCAGGGTATACTGTCCTCTCGGGTTCAGATCAAGACAGCAGAGTTATTGGATGTCATACACAGGTGTCACTGGTTGAGGTACCAGACAGCAGAGCTGTTGCTCAAGCCATGAGCATCTCCCAAGCTCTGACTTCAAACTGACATATTTATCCTTCAGGTTACCGCGTTACCACAAGCCGACAAGCTCAGAAATCAAACTACAGAGGTATTCTTCTGTTACACAGACCAAGGTCTCAGCCTTTCGGTTTATCTCCCAGGTTATATACTGATGTCACTGGTTCAACTTGCACATTTCAGAGCTGCCTCACCTTGCGCAGGGCTCCGAAGCTGAGGCAGCAGAGCTACCTCACAGGTTACATAGACCACACAGCCTTAGGAAGCATAACTACCTCTCATCATGGAAAGATCTTGCAAGCTCAGAGAGAAATGCTACTGCAAGGTCACTCGGATCTCACTAGTACAGACAGCCGAGCTATCTCTCAGTTTGCACAGATCTCGCAGGCTGAGACTATGTCCAAGGTCACACAGATCTGACAAACTCAGCCTGCAGATGAAAGTTGAATTATCTCCCAAGTCACTTAGATCAGCCTCCAGATTGCTGAGCTATCTTTGTCGTGCCAATGTTCTTTTGGGCTCCTACAGCATTCTAGCTTCTAGCTGACAAAGACCTCGCAGGCCTCACACAGCAAAGCTAAGTCTTAGTAAATCGTCCGGTGCATGTCTGGGAGAGAGATTCACCCCTTCCACCTGCATCTGCACCTTCACAGATCCTTAGCGATGGTGGCTGCAGCCCTTTGTTCTATTTAAAAACCTACAGCTCAGCTGTCCACGGAAACAGGAAGTACTAAGGGCTGCTCACCGTCTCGCCAACAACCAAACACTGAAAAAAAGGAACTTGTACGCTTGCAGAACCACAGGATCCGTTCCACCCTCCCCCGTGCTGCGCATCTCTTCTCCAGACCAATCAACAGTTATGAGTCAGGAGGCTGGGCCAGCAGTCCCTGTCAGGGCGGAAGCCTCAGATGGGTGGGTCGGACTGTCAGGACCCCTCCTGTTTATCAAAAACTATTGCGGGTCATAGCTCCAGGTCGTGGTAGAATGGGGGAGTCTCTCACAGCCAGGATGGAGCCCCACATCAGTGGTGAGTGGTTACGGGCTATTCAAGGGCGTCTCACTTTTTCTAGGGTAATCGTGAAGAGATTCAATGGGTCTCAGTGTCTTTAACCTTCTGTGCACCCAGTGTTGTGGCTGGGGAGCAGACCTGCTCCATCTTCTCTGTAGTGTTCAACGGAGTGTAAGGTGCTTCTGCTGAAATTACAGATGCGTTCCAGGTTGGGGACAAAGCAGAGTGTTATGTTGCTGAATCTCACTGATTCTTGCAGTCTCAAATGTTTGCTCCTTGTTTCTCTTAGTTCTGGTTCGCACTCACCTTCTGTGCTCTTTTCCACCTTCCATTAGTCTCTCAAATGTCTCATTCTCCTTCCTGCTTCTGGTGTCCTGTCTTCACCCTGTTGTAAAGGTCGGCACTTCACTTCCCCCGCCATCAGTGACACTATGTTCCAGCCAATGGCTTTCATTCAATCACCCGGTAGATTGTAGGCATTGCAGTACTGGATGTTCTCAAATGAACCAATTGTTCTAAAGTTCTAGATTGTAAAAGGAAAACCTAGACATGAAATATGGTGTCCCAAATGACATGGTGACATCTGTTAACTTTATCTGTTGTTCATTTTGCCGGTTTCCCTTCATAATTCCTGGCTCTAGTCCTCCTCTGCTGCTCTTACTGCAGGTTGTTGGTTCTTCCTGGTTCTCCTCAACTGCTCTTTTTACCAATATAGTTGCTTGTTTCTTTGCTGCATTCTCACTACCAGTGGCGGGCACCACAGCCTAAGCAATGTCTGCAACTAAAACATAAAAATAATACTCAAACATGCAGAAACAGGCATGCGTTAGTGTTGATTTGTATGTATAAATACTTAATTATCTGCTAATATTACTTAATTTTCTAAACAGTCATATTGGATTCATTTTGAGACAAAGCATTGGCAAAGGTAATAGGTCTGGCATTTGCTGTCTGCATTCTGGGTTTCTGAATGCTTGGTTTGTCATATTTTATGTAAAGCTTTATGGTTGGAGAAGGTGCTGGGGTAGGGTGACCACCCATCTGCAATGTTCACGGACTGCCCGTAGTTTCGCCCTGCCGTCCGTTGTTCGTGATGAAAGGCTTTAGGAACAGCATTTGTCAGTAATTTTAGCCTTTCAACTAAAGGACAAAATGTTATTAGGTCCGATCAGTTTCCCCAACTGGATTAAAGGGCTTTGAGGGAGGGAGGGGCAGACAGATAAGAAAAGGCCTTCTCGCTAGGGTGTCTCCATCCCTAAAGAAATGTAAATGTGTGCAACTGGTATATTTGCAAATGTAAAGGGGCTTGGAAACCTCCATGGACTTTAATCTAAGGAGTCACTTGAAGATTTCTGATAACAAAGATATTTTCTTTTAGAGAGGCACTGTAAGGATGTTCCAAGGTGAGCTGTGGAGTGTGTAGTTTTATAGGAATGTTATAAAAAAGTTAGTACTTGATATAAGCTGTATATTATTCAAATTGTATTTTAGAAGGACTTTTTTTTAATTTAACTGAACTGTTTTTGCACATTTTGTAGCAGCCTATATTATGATGTGTGTAATGCATGTTTAATATAAGGATTTACATATTCACAGTTCTTTCAGGGACCTTGGTACCTGATAGTACTAACAAACATTGGCAAAGCCAATGGGTCTCGTCTATGCAAGAGTTATTGCATTTGCCAATGTGTTTTAGCCATGTTATACACCAGAGTGGATGCTGTTCATGGATAAAAGTTAGTGGCATAGTGGTGAAGAGTGGACTAGAGTGGCATAAGAGCAGTGGCATAGAGCACAGTGGTGCAGAGTAGAGTGCAGTGGGATACAGCGCAGTTGTTTAGAGTGAATTGGCATAGAGTGCAGTGGTTTAGAGTGCAGTGGCATGGAGTGCTGTGGGGCAGAGTAGAGTGGCATAGAGTGCAGTGGAGTAGAGTGAAATACAATAAAGTGTCAGAGAGTGTAGTGGTGTGGAGTGGTGCAGTGGCATAGAGTGCCAAGTAGACTCGCATGGCATAGAGTGCAGTATCGTAGAGTGGAGTAGTGTAGAGTGGAGCAGAGTAGAGTATAGTGCTGTAGAGTGCAGTGAGTGGCATACAGTGCAGTGGCATAGAGTGCAGTTGCGTAGATTGCAGTAATACAGAGTAGAGTGGTGTAGAATACAGTGGTGGAGAGTGCAATGTTGCAGAATAGAGTGTCAGTGCAGTGGTGTAGAGTGGCACAGTGAGCAGTGGCGTGGAGTGCAATGGTGCAGAGTAGAGGGCAGTGGTGTATAGTTCAGTTTAGGGTGCAGTTGTGTGGAGTGCAGTGGCGCAGAGTGGCATGGGGCAGAGTAGAGTGGCATAGAGTGCAGTAGAGTAGAGTGACTAACAATAGAGTGGCAGAGAGTGCAGTAATGCAGAGTGGTGCAGTGGCATAGAGTGCAGAGTAAACTCGTGTGGCATAGAGTGCCGTGGCGTAGAGTGGTGCAGAGTGGAGTAGTATAGAGTGGCGCAGTGCCGAGTATAGTGCTGTAGAGTGCAGTGGCATAGAGTGCAGTTGTGTAGAATGCAGTAGTACAGAGTAGAGTGGTGTAGATTACAGTGGCGGAGAGTGCAATGTTGCAGAGTAGAGTGTCAGTGCAGTGGTGTAAAGTGGCGTAGAGTGGTACAGAGAGCAGTGGCGTAGAGTACAGTGGTGCAGAGTAAAGGGTAGTGGTGTACAGATCAGTTGTTTAGAGTGCACTGGGGTAGAGTGCAGGGGCATAGAGTGCAGTGGAGTAGAGTGACATACAACGGAGTGGCAGAGAGTGCAGTAGTGTAGAGTAGTGCAGTGGCATTGAGTGCAGAGTAGACTTGAGTGGCATAGGGTGCAGTTGGGTAAAGTGGTGCAGAGTGGAGTAGTGTAGCGTGTTGCAGTGCAGAGTACAGTGCTGTAAAGTGCAGTGACATAGAGTGGAGTCATGCAGTGTAAAGTGGTATAGAGTGCAGTGGAATAGAGTATTGGTGCAGAATGCAGTAGTACAGAGTAGAGCGATGTATAGTGGCAGCCAGTGCAGTGTTGCAGAGTAGCGTCAGAGTGCAGTGGCGTTTAGTGCGGTTGTTTAGAGTGCATTGGCGTAGAGTGCATTGAAGTAGAGTGCAGTGGTTTAGAGGGCAGTGGGGCAGAGTGGCATAGAGTGCAGTGGTGTAGAATAGGGTGTTTCAGAGTAGAGTGCAGTGGCATAGAGTGGAGAGGTGTAGGGTAGAGTGCATTGGCATAGAATGCAGTGGGGTGGAGTGCAGTGACATAAAGTAGATTGCTTCACAGTAGAGTGAAGTGGCGCAGAGTGGAGAGGTGCAGAGTAGAGTGGAGTTGCATAGAGTGGCATAGAGTGTGATGGCATAGAGTAAAGTGGTGTAAAGTGCTGTGGCATAGAGTAGATTAGAATGACATACAGTGTATTGATGTAGAGTGCAGGGGCATAGAGTTGAGTGTTACAGAGTAAAATGCACTAGCATAGAGTGTATTAACATAGATTGCAATGGCATACAATGCAGTGTTGCACAGTGGCATAGAGTGGAGTTGTGCGGACTAGATTGGTGTTGCCTAGACTGGAGTGATATAGCATACAGAGGCGCAGAGCGCAGTGGTGTAGAGAGGCGAAAAGTGCATCGGCATAGAGTAGAGTAGTACAGAGTAGAGTAGAGACGCATAGTGTGAAGTAGCATAGAATGCAGTGACATAGAGTGGAGTGGTTCAGAATGGAGAAGAGTGCAGTGTCCCGTAGTGGCATGGAGAAGTGTAAAGTGGAGTGATGCAGAGTAGAGTGCAGTGGTGTGGAGTGGTGCAGAGCAGAGTGGAATGGAGTATGAATGGTGTGGTAACACACTGCCATTACAGACAACACATTTTAGATTGAAATGACCATTACATTGCACAGTCATACAGTTTTTCAAATAAAACTATACAGTGGACAGACAATGATGTGTGGCAATTGCATCACCTAACACAATGATTTGTTTTAATCATATAAAGGTATTTGTTTCCAGCACAGTTCAGAATTAACAAAAATGTGTTTTATTTGCACTCCTAATACTGATATATTCTGAAGTTTATTTAAATGTTGTCATGTGATAGAAAAAACTCTTTCCTAACCCCGGTATCCAGCAAGATTGTCGCATGAATCCTCTCACTTTGAAGTCAGAGAAAAAAAGTTCCTACCGAAGACGGAGCCTGACATTTGACCTTGTTCTTTGAATGCCCAGCAAATGTGATGAGATAAGAACTGATTTACAGGCCTGTTTACAGAAAGAGAGCCCTTGGAAGGATACTGTAAATAAGGTTTAGGCAAGGGAAGGGGCAAACTCAAGCTGCATAGCCTAAAACAAATAAAGCCATTAAATTGAAAGCAACAAAATGTGAGTTACAAACCACAAAGCCAATGGCAAGCAATGGGTGGAATGCATTCCCAAGGAATCTCTATGAATGTACTTAAAGTGACAGCCGTGGGATACTTTGTGGGGAAAGTCCAGTATTTTAGTCCAGTCTGTATCTTGCAGAGGTTTGGCCACATCAGTCACCCAGGCAGTGTGACAAGAAGACCTGGAGTGTTGCAGGAAAAGTCTGTACATTCATTCTATCAGTTTCCCACTGACCCCTATGGTGTAGAACCTCTGCCACACCTCATGTAGGGTTAGTGCTAGGTGGCAGACATGAAATAGGGCATTTAACGATTGTTTAAGGTAGTTGTAAGTAAGGAGTTGACCGTGGTGAAGATGGCAGTCTGCCACAAGGATTTGGAAATGTAGTAGCTCGCCGTCCAGAAACAAACCCCCAATTTTAAGATACCTGCAACATGCCACTGATGGAGGTGCTCTGAGCACAGCCGTCCTGTGGGAGTGGGAAGGCTTAGCAAAGGTAGAGCAGGAGCACAGGGTTTCTTTGTGTGAGTGAGTTTACAGGTTCTAGCAAGGCAAGAGAAAGGTGTGCATGATAACCCCAGATGGTGATCCATGGAATGGTCAGAAGGAAACAATGAGCAGTGCAGTAAGCCCTCCATAAAAACCTTTATGGATAAATCCCATCTCATGCAGGGGGCGGGCAGAAAGCCAGCGAGCCACCCATTGGACATATGCAGCTGAATAATAGCGCTCTAAGTCCAGAAGGCCTAATCCAACCGCAGTCACGAGTAGCTTTATAGTGGAAAGAGCTTCCCGACGGTGCCCCAGCAACCAAATCAGATGTGTGGCATGTCTGAAGAAGGAAAGAAGGATGAGCAGGGGAAGGTTTGCAAAATAATACAATCATTGGGGTACCACTCCATCTTCACTAGTGCCATGTGGCCCAATACAGAAAGCAGAAGAGAAGACCAAAAAGCAAACTGGGCTCAGAGGGACCGTGACGCTCTGCTGAGATTTCCATCCTGCAAATCAATGGGAGAATAATTGATATTAATCACTAGGCATCGAAAGGTAACTGGTTCCCAGTTCAATCTGAGGTCTAATTGTATATAAAGGGGAAAACAGTGCCATGTGTTAAAGAGACAGTAATTACACGTTAAAGTTGTTACATTTTGTTTGTGCAATCTACATCCCAAATATTTTGAAGATTCTATGTGTACTTGAAACGTAGGGATAACCTAGATCACTAGTTTGGCTTTTTTCTCAATTTCAAAACCATTTTAAGACATGGACAAAGCGGGCAATTGCCTTGCATAATCTTGCAAGAGGTTCAGCCCCTGCTCACCCTTCACAAGCATGAACAGCACACCATTCCCCCAGAAGACTTTGCCAAGGTGGGTGGGTGCTGCTTGTCAACCACTTTACAGTACCTCTTCTGTTTCTGTCCTGTCTGCAGAGACAACTCCCCAGGTACCAAATACCTTCTGATAGTCTTGGTGGACCCATCTTGTCTGAGTTTAGGAATTGTCCCACCTTGTTCTTCTCTTCCTTATGTATCCGGTTCTTAGCAACAACCTCCCATTCGATCTCAAGTTCATCCTCCTCTTTTATTATCTTTGATTGGTAGTCCGGCTCCCAGTTCTGAGATAAATGTAGAGTCCCAGACATACACTCTAGTGCTGTGAGACTACAGACAAGTTGTGGGTACCTTACATCCTGACATTAGGTGTGAGACTGTCGCCCACACCATCTGCCCTGCCCCATTAACCTTTTTTAGGTTGAAAGTCCATGGGAGGATGGGGTGAGCCAGATGTTTTTGTTCAATTTGTTTACACTATCATAAGGTTAATTACCTTAATGTTTCCCAAACTGTTTGCCAGATGTTTTAAAATGTTCAGAAACATAATCAAAATGTTGTTGTTACTTTCTCTTTAAGAAATATTGGGAACATTTGGGTAGGGGTGATGGCCTTGACACAGTGCTGAAGGGCATTCATTTACTACTGGACAAGGAGGTAATGTGACACCTGAATGTAGCATACCAGGAGGCAATCACAAAAAGACCACAGTTAATAAATAGGGCCTCTCTTGGGTGTGTCTGTAAAACTGAAGTTTGTTCTTGAATTTTTGTCCTGAATTTTGACCCTTCGTCCTGAATTTTTGTCAAGAATTTTGACCCTTAGTCTTGAATTTTTTACAGTCCAGAATTTGCCTCAATGCCAGGTGGTCGCCCTGTGCTAGGGAAGGATTAAAACAGTTTGTGGGAAGGGTCATGGTGTCACAATGTATTATGAAGAATAAAATACCCTCTAACTTATGCAAATAGGGCATTTCAAGCCAACTTGGAGCAAAATTATTTTATATATGAACTCTTCTGTGGCTTTCAACATCCTTATAAGGTGTGTCAGTGGAAGCTTTAGCCCATATGAAGATTTACTATCCGTAACTCCACTTCCAGGTACGTTGAAGATTTATAGTGGCGAGGTATGTATGTGAGGAGTTATGTGTAGTGAATGAGTACTTTCCTTGGATCCTGCCCAAGCTTGTTTCTGTCCCACCTATAGAACCAAATCTGCCCATGCTGCCATTTTGGATAACCTCCATGGAACATAGATGTGATATATGTCTCCATGGATGTGATGTAAGAATCACCAGGTGTTGCAGCTGCGACCTCTGGCTTTCCACTTGAGACACCTTCACTGCTGTTGTGACTCCTGGCCTCAGCGGTGGCAAAATCAGTGCAGGAAAACAGAGGAAGCTTGTTCTTATGGCTGTCGTTTGGAGCTCCACACTGTTTTCTCTGGATTTTTGTATTACACTAACAGTGAATAATGTTCAGTGGTTAATTTGTAAATAAAAACACGCTGGTGCCCACAGCTCTTCTCTTAAACATGTGGCTGCTGCAATTAAATGTGGGAACACGGAAAACTGAGGCAGCGAAATCCTGAAGCCACTTTGGGCCCCTTCAATCCTTTTAAAAGCCACTCTCTGCCCCTTCAGTTCACTCTTGCAGCTTTCTGCTTTCTCCCATTGTGACACTTTTTCGTTTTTCTCTTCCTCCATCTTTCCCATATGTGTCTTTTGCTCGCAGTAATGCTTGAGGTAGAAAAATAAACGCCGGCCCTCAAAAATAAGTGCCGGTGCTCACCACCGGAAACAACAAGCACAAATTGAGCACTGATAATGTTTCATTATTCACTATTTTTAGTGTCATAAAAAATAGAGTGCATTTGTCAGGAATATGACCTCTGCCAGCTAAGGAAAGTAAAAAAAAATGCTTTCAAATGTAGGTTTTGCGCATGCCTGCATGTGATTGTGTTCAAGAGAGAGAATGAGAGAGAAAGTGTGAATGTCTGTGCACTTGTAACCGTGTGTGTGTGATCAAACTGGGGTTTAAAGGGCGTGTGATGTCACTTCCACTACCCCTAGCATTTTGGTGAATTTACGTTTATGGGTGTCCCGGTTGATGTTTCAGCTACTTATGATACTGGCAACAGATTTTTTTGTCCCTCTCTCGCTGGCATGCCACAAGGCACTTTTAGCTGAAGGTATTAAGGTAGGCCATTTAGCTGCACTCATTTGCTCCTTTGAGTTTGAATTGTTTTCCCTTGCAGCGGAAGATGCTCAGATCGTCATTATGCATCAGTGATCTTGGGACCTCTGAGGTGAGATTGAGAGAGTGCATGCTGGTTTTCACAAACTGGATGGCCAGTTACACTCAAGATGAACAGAAGTTCTCTTACTCGGTGGCACATAGATCTCCTGAACGGCCACCAGTTGGCTTTCGGAACTAAGCTCACCATCCCCCTCAAGATCATGTGATAGTTAAAATATTTTTGACCTTTAAGTCCAGCTATCTCTACCTCCTCAAAGCGGGAAAGTGGCAACTGCTTGCTTTTTCATACTCAAAACTCTGCAAGAAATCAGACTCCTTCTTCGCAGCCAAAAAACTGAAGACCTTATCCTCAGAAGCCATGATCATATCTCTTGCAAACACACGGCTGTGCAGTGGCTTCCGGTGGTCAAACAAAATCATGTTCAAAGGCATGTGTATGCTTTGCCTTCCATTCATGGAAAAGTTTCCTTTAGCCTATTTTGAACTAGCAACGTGCGAAATTCGTGTACATTTCTTTTGCATAACTACATGACCTTTCCAAGAAATTGCACGAAAGTATGCAAAATACCAATCAGCATTCTTTGCTAAAGTTTAGCATCAAAGGCACCCTAGTGTCAATCTTAGACACACTTTGAGATAGAAAAACACATACGTGTTGTGGACAAAAGCCACTGGCCTTCGGTGCGTTGGTGCTGTTAATGGGCCCTTATGATAGGTTTATTACTGGAACAAACTCCAACTATGCCGTGTTGTGTAACAGTGTGAAAGGCGTCGAGGGAATGCCAGAAACTGCAAAAATTAGACTGGTATCATTGACATTTTTCCTGAGCCAGATTTAAAGCCTATCAGCCTCTTCGATCTTTGGTTCCTCATGGTTGTTGCCTAAATGTAATTGAACCAGAATGTGTGACGTGCAGCTTTTTAACCTGCCACCTAAATACTGGACAGCCCCGCCACTGAACCTGCATCCCCAGGCATGGGTGTGCGAGATGTACTTTCTTCCGGCTGCTATGCTAGATAAAAGCTTGATAAAGTTCCACATATCCACTCTTCGTGAACTGTACAAAGTTTTCTAGGGCACCTTCCATTGTGCTGTTTTTCTTGCCGAGCAAGGTCACCTTCGCCACATAGCAGCATAACTTTCACTCTAATCAAACTGAAACTGGAAAGCATATGTATACATTTTCTACCAGGATTACCTATTTGCTCGGCTTTTCGATCGCCAGCAGGACATATTTGCAAAATGTTCCTCTGTTTGTTTACCTTTTGCAAAACGTCTTTGTGCACAATGGCATTGAGCAGGAGAAGAATATGGTTTTCATTTAAGTGTATCTTATGCAGAAAAATTATGGGACATGAATTGTAAAAATCAGTAACTTCAGGCACATGATCAACCTTCCCGAAGTCGTGCTGTTGCTGATAGACTTGAGGTGAGCAGACCAGCGAGCCACATGCACGTCATCCAACACTTAAGACTTGGGCCCTCATTGCGAGTGGCCTGGTGAGTTGTGTGATATTTAACACAACTAATTCAATGTGAGCCTGCGGGTCTGCATGTGTCAGGTGCGATAAATACAACAAATTACGACATTCTAGTAACTACTTGATAGGTTTCCCTTAACTATCAGCAGGCCTAACTAGCTCCTATTTAACACAAAACTCATACTTGTGATCCATGCGTGCGGTAACAGCAGAGTTTGCTCTTAATAAGAGCCCTTGGGTTACACTGTGAGGCCCGCGCTCTACTATGCACAGCAAACTGAGTAGCCACTTACTCGACCACTCACAAAGCGCTTCAGGGCTGCATAACGGGCATGGAGCATTAAACAAATGCTGCAGTACAACAGATCTTCGCAGTCTGTTCCACAAAGAAGCTCAAGACCTAGCTTTTCAGTCCTCAACTTTAGAAACAGTGGCCCGAATTTAAGAAAAGTGATTCTGCAGCCAATGCAGCGCCACGTTTCCTGCGCCCCTTACCGCCCCCTACCACCACCATGTGTGCGCTGTCTTTAATATACAGTGTACCATGGCACAGGGTGGGGCAATAGTGTCACCATTCTTTACGCTATTGATATACTGTGCAGGATTAGCACCAACATTTTAGCACCCAGAGGTCCATTGAAACCAATGGCATGCCTCCTTTTAAAGCCTGCTCTGAGCAGGCCTTAAAAGTGCTGAAAAAAATGATGCAAAAAAACCTCTTCGATTTCTTTGCGCCATTTTTTCGACCCCCTCTAACAGGGTATGCCCCCTTTGCATACATTATGCCTGGTGCAGACATAATGTGGCGTAAGGGGTTACAAAGTGGCACAATGAGTGCAGTGCTCCACTTTGTAAATATGGCGCTGCAAATTAATCCTAAAAAAAAGCATCATAACAAATGATGCTAATGTAGCGCAAGGAGGTGCTAGGCCCTCTTAAATATGGGCCAGTATGCTTTTATTCACTTGCTCAGCTTGTCCCTCTGAGGGATCAGCTGTGCTTTGTAAATTCAGAACTAAAACACACAACAACAAAAAATAATATTATTGTTTTGTACAATTTTCGGTGGGTGCTCAATCCTTATATGATTTTATCTTTCTCATAAATCTAACATGTTAGGTAGTCATTTTAAGATAATATTGTATTATTTGGTGTAGTGGGGTCTCAACTAAGCTGTTATTGAACAAAATAAATTGTAAATCTACCTTATGTAGAATTTTTGGGAATTCTCACTGTATTCGAGGAGCAGCACCCTTCGGAAACAGAAATTATCACGGCTTTTCCAGGAGTTTGAACACGCATAAAAAGATTAACTTTTATAATTTCACAACGTATACTATTAAGCACATTTAAATGCCTTTTACGGCTTCTCAAATTAGGGGGCTCACTCTCCACACCTGAGAGAAGGCTTACTTCCCATTTACCTTATTGGTGCAATATTATCTGTGAGCAAACTAATCAACAGAGGTAAAGAATTCCACTGGACTGCAGCCAGATATGAACACGAACGGCCCCCTGTTCTAACTTTCCATATTTGTTTGGTTTTAGCCAGTGCTAGATTACGGGATCTCAAATTGTGTGTAGGCGTATACCATTATACTATAGCCTGTAAGATTTCCGGCCCCATGTTGTAAAGGGCTTTATGAGCAAGGCATAACATTTTGAATCCCTCTCTTTTTCGTATGTGTAGCCACTGTAAAGAAGCCAAGCAAGCCAATGCAGAACTATTTGTTTCCATGTTTTATATTAGCTTGGCAGCAGCATTTTGAATTAACTGTAATCTCGTGATTAGGAAATCGGCCATGCAAATAGAGGTTTGCCATAGTCCAGCCTACTTGCAATGACAGCCTGAACTATGGTTTGATGACAGCTATCGAAATCCATTTAGACAGTCTTCCCAAAAGCTTCAGAAATCCAAAGCATTTACCACAAGGTAGCCCTAACATGATTTTGCATGGAAAGTCAGTCATCAATAATGACCTCCAGGATTTAGCCGGTTTGTTGGTAGTGGGCATATCCCCCATGAATCTGGCCACCTCAAGGCATTCCAAATCATATTAGATCTTTTATGTCTCCAGAATAAGCTTTAACACAACTAGAAAATAGCTTTGCAGAGCCGGTATCCGAATGTTATCAGGGGAGCCAATTGCGATGCCGTAATACGAAAAACGACGAAAATTAAAGGGAAAGATTAGAGTGAGGAAATAAAGTGTGAGTGAGAAGTTATAGAAAGAAATAATAAAGAAGGGAGAGAGAAAGAAAGGAAAAGAAAGAAATAACTGCTAAGGAAAAAAGAACGCGAGAAAAGAGAAAGGAATGGAGAATTAAAGGAGAGAAGAAAGAAGGGTAAAAAAGAAGGAAAGAGAAAGAAGAAAACAAAAGATGAGCATAAAGAAGAATAAAGGAAAATAAATGAAAATTAAAAAACAGAAATGGAGAAGAAAGGAAAAAAGTGACAAAAGAAAGGCCAAACAAAAGAAAATGGGACAGGAAGAGGGAATGTGAGCAAGAGTGAAGAAAAGTGTGAAGAAGAAAGTAAGGAAGAAAGTTGGGAAGGAAAGAAAAGGAGACTAAAGAAAAATTGGACAGAGAGAAGGCCGAGAAAGAGAATGAAAGAAAGAAAAAACTAAAGAGTGGAAAAAGATGAAATATTGAGGAAGAAAAAAGAAAGGGGACATAAAGTTGTAGAAGAAAGAAAGTGAGAGATTATAAAGTGGGAGAAAGAAAAAAGTAAATAACTAGGGTTATCTGGCACCTCTCATAAGAGGTCCCTGCAGGGCAGCTGGGCTGATAATTGAGTTCATGCTGGTTATGGGCTATACATTCCAGCATTCCTTTCGCGTGGTACTTCTGGCTATCTCCCCATATAGAGAGCTATCCCCAAAACATGATAAAGGAGAACTCAGTAACTAGCCCTGGTAAAAAAAAATGACATTAGATTCTTGGTGCACAGGCGACTGCACATCTGCTGTTAGGAGTGCAATGAATATTAGTAGGATCCTGCGTGGTTAGTAAAACTTGGGAGGTGTGAGCTTCCGATTTCCGGACAATCCTGCTGGCGTTTAATGTTAAAATACATTATATGACCAGCCGGGTGCATGAGAGGGGCATAAGTGGCAGTGGAAACGGAGCGCAGTGTGGTTTGGTATGAGTACTAAGGCCCATATTTATACTTTTTTAGCGCTGCATTTATGCTGCTTTTTGACGCAAAAACAGCGCAAACTTACAAAGTGCAATTGTGTTTTGCAAGTTTGCGCCGCTTTTGCATAAAAAAATTATGCAAATGCAGCACTAAAAAAGTATAAATATGGGCCTAAGTGAGAGAAATAGAAGTTTTTGCAAAATAAATAATTTGTTGGACTTTTTTTTGTTTATGCAGGGTCATCCCCAATCTTTTTGCCTCCTGCCTCCTATTTTTTCTGACCTGTTGCTGTTGGCTTTTAAACTCTGAGCACTTTACCACTTCTAACCAGTGCTAAAGTGCATATGCTCTCTGTGTAAATTGTATGTGATTGGTTTATCCATGATTGGCATATTTGATTTAATAGTAAGTCCCTAGTAAAGTGCACTAGAGGTGCCAGGGCCTATAAATCAAATGCTACTAGTGGGCCTGCAGCACTAGTTGTGCCACCCACATAAGTAGCTCTGTAATCATGTCTCAGACCTGCCACTGCAGTGTCTGGGTGTGCAGTTTTGACTGTGAATTCGACTTGGCAAGTGTACCCACTTGCCAGGCCTAAACCTTCCCTTTTCTTACATGTCAGACACCCCAGGTAGGCCCTAGGTAGCCCCAAGGGCAGGATGCCATGTATGGTTAAGGTAGGACATATAGTAATGTTATTTATATGTCCTGACAGTGAAATATTGCTAAATTCGTTTTTCACTGTTGCCAGGCCTGTCCCTCTCATAGGTTAACATGGGGGCTACCTTTAAATCTGATTAAAGTGTAGATACCCTTTGGGAGCGGTTGGCATGTGGAGTTTGGGGTCTCTGGGCTCACAATTTAAAAATACATCTTTTAGTAAAGTTGATTTTAAGATTGTGTGTTTGAAAATGCCACTTTTAGAAAGTGGGCATTTTCTTGCTTATACCATTTCTGTGACTCTGCCTGTTTGTGGATTCCCTGTCTGGGTCAGTTTGACAGTTGGGCTGGTTGCACCTCACACTAAAAAGTGACACAAAGGGAGCTGGGGTGTAGCCTGCATATCCTGATGAGCCATCTGTGCTAGGAGGGAGGGGAGGAGTGGTCACTTACTCCTGAAAGGGCTGTGCCTGCCCTCACACAATGCAGTCTCCAACCCCCTGGTGAGTGTCTGGGGCCTGGCCTGGGCAAGGCAGGATTTCACATTCAAAAGAGACTTTACTTTGAAGTAGGCCTACTTCAAAGGAGAAACTGGGTGTAAGAAGGGCACCCACAACCACAGACTTTAGGATCACTTCTGGACATCAAGAGGAACCTCTGCCTGGAGAAGAGCTGAAGAGCTGAGCAGAAGTGCTGCCCTGCCTGTGACTGTGCTTTGTGGAGCTATCCTGCAGTTGCTAATTCTGCCAGAGTAAGAGGGCAAAGACTGGACTTTGCGTGCCTTCCATCTTGTGAAGAAATCTCCAAGGGCTTGATTTAGTTGTTGTTTGAAGTCTCAGGGACAGCAAAGACTTCTCTCTGCCAGCACCTGGAGTCTCTGGAGAGACTCCTGCTCTGACAAGTGGTGCCCTATCCAGTCACTGGGCCCTTGAAAGGAAAGCTGGTGGAAATCCAAGGAAATCGACTTCGGACGACTTCGGACCGACGCCGCTGCTGAATCTGGTGACGCCTCCTGCACCCGACGCCGTGACCTTCGCTGGAACGCGATGCTCTTCGCAGGCCCGATGCCGCTGCAGCCCCGATGAAGTCCGCGACTCCGTGGAAGTCGCAGCACCACGTCGTGACCGACGCCGCTCGAAGTGCACGGATTCAACGTTTCGCACCGACGCTGCGATCCCCGACTTAGCGCATCGACTTGTTTTCACTCTTCACCAAAGGTACTATACTTGGGGGTCTACGCGACTCCGTGTCCGGCGCCGCTGGTGTCGGCTTGTTGGGAATGACTCCGTCACGACGCCGTGTTAACACCTCATCAAAGCATTTTTGTTTCTAAGCGCTGTTTTTGAATTTAATCTTTAAAAATTCATAACTTGACTTGTGTATGTCGGATTTTTGTCGTTTTGGTCTTGTTTTGTTTAGATAAATATTTCCTATTTTTCTAAACTGGTGTTGTGTCATTTTGTAGTGTTTTCATTAAGTTACTGTGTGTGTTGGTACTAATACTTTACACCTAGCACTCTGAAGTGAAGCCTACTGCTCTGCCAAGCTACCAAGGGGGTAAGCAGGGGTTAGCTGAGGGTGATTCTCTTTTACCTTGACTAGAGTGAGGGTCCTTGCTCGAACAGGGGGTAACCTGACTGTCAACCAAAGATCCAATTTCTAACAACATTTGTTAACGTTTTCAAAACACAGATGAAAGAGTTTGTGTGTGTTTTTGTCAGAGTGTGTGTGTGTGCATAAATCCCAGAAAATATCCGACAGACACCCTACTATTCATCAGAAAATACATTTGTTAGGGGTGTGTGACTCCCCAAATACCCTCTCTCAAGCTATACCCCTGCTTATAAACTCGATCACAAGCAAAGTTTAACATCCAGGGCCCTAGAAACTTCTATTTGAACTTCACCGAAACATATCCACCTATGATTTTGTTTTCATAGCACTTTCACTACAATACACGAGCAACTTCTCGGAAGAAATGCAAATTATTACTTCTTCCAGCTAAATTGTAGATCTCCCAACATCGTATGATTAAGCATGTCCCGGCCCATAAAATCAACATGTAGGAACAGACATATTTTAAAATAAAGTCCTTTCAAATGAAAAATGCAAGAGGTTTTGGAGCCTGAGGTAAAATGAGGAGTCGCATTTGAGAACATCTTTTCCTCTAGTGAGAAGGCCACTTGAGGCCATTCGTTCCAATCTGACACCCTCTTGTGGCCTATGGTGTTGTTGTTGTAAGGCCGCTGTCTCCAGTGGCACCAACCCTGTTCTTTAAACCTTTCATAACTACCGGTGCGATACGGAGTGCATGGGAGGTGAACCTAGGCCAAGATGAGGGTTCCTAGAAAAAAATGTCCCTGTTGGGCAACCCATGAAAATGAGATTTAGAAAAGCTGGGAAGGCGCTCAAACTGGTAGTGGCTTGTGGATTAATGCAGCCATGTCCAATGAAGTGCACAAGACAGATTGTGAAGTATAAAAGGGCAGCACGAAGGTGAGAGAGGCTGTAGATGCTATGTTGAGTGATGACATAGGCCCTCATTCTGACCCTGGCGGTCTTTGACCGCCAGGGCGGAGGACCGCGGGAGCACCGCCGACAAGCCGGCGGTGCTTCAATGGGGATTCCGACCGCGGCGGTAAAGCCGCGGTCGGACCGGCACCACTGGCGGGGTCCCGCCAGTGTACCGCGGCCCCATTGAATCCTCCGCGGCGGCGCAGCTTGCTGCACCGCCGCGGGGATTCTGACCCCCCCTACCGCCATCCAGATCCCGGCGGTCGGACCGCCGAGATCCGGATGGCGGTAGGGGGGGTCGCGGGGCCCCTGGGGGCCCCTGCAGTGCCCATGCCACTGGCATGGGCATTGCAGGGGCCCCCGTAAGAGGGCCCCTACATGTATTTCACTGTCTGCTGCGCAGACAGTGAAATACGCGACGGGTGCAACTGCACCCGTCGCACAGCTTCCACTCCGCCGGCTCGATTCCGAGCCGGCTTCATCGTGGAAGCCTCTTTCCCGCTGGGCTGGCTGGCGGTCTGAAGGAGACCGCCCGCCAGCCCAGCGGGAAAGTCAGAATTACCGCCGCGGTCTTTCGACCGCGGAACGGTAACCTGACGGCGGGACTTTGGCGGGCGGCCTCCGCCGCCCGCCAAGGTCAGAATGAGGGCCATAGTGTCTTAGTAACGTGACATGGCTGTGCAGTGAGACATTGTATGGGTGCACAAAGATTGTGTTACATCTGTTCATGACTCAGATGAGGTCTCAGCTGGAGCATCGTTTTCAGTTCTGAAAACTGGTCCTGGGGGTTTCTGTCCTTTTCTGGAGGCTTCATCTGGAGTATTGTTTCCAGTTCTATAAGTCAATTTCAATAGTCTTTGTCCATTTCTGGGTGGCACGTTTTCAGTAGAGTGTCTTTCTAGAGGTCAATTCTAGCACACATTTTTTTTAAAGAAACACTAACTTGAATTAAACTGCTTCTATATGTTTTTGCAGCCAATATGTAACAGCATTATGATCTGTTCATTGTGCACTCAAGATTCAATTTTTATTCTTCATGTTTACAAACATGCTCTCTCTTTCATATGAAAGAACTGCCCACCAAGAATTTAATAATGAATGTAATTGTATTTGTATAGCTCTAACCCTGACGAGGCGTCAAAGAGCTTTCTGGATAGTGGCACGCTACTCCAGAACCCACAAGGATTAGTGGTGGATTAGTATAGGGAAATATACATTATTTTGAGTGGTGGGGATGTGAATATTAGTTGGTTTGAATAGGATAATGGAGGGATAGAAGAGGAATTAGGCTAGAAAGTGGTATTATGGAGATCATAGTAGTAAGATGAGCTTTGGGATGTGTACAATGAGAGATGGAGGAGGGAAGAGTCTGTAGAAAGGGATTAGGGAGATCATAGTAGTAACATGAAGTTAGGGATGAGTCAAAGGAGGGATACATGAGGGAAGAATTTAGAGAGAGTTGTTTGAAGATCATAGTAGTAAAAACTGAGGTTTGGAGTGAGCCAGGATGGGATAGAGAAGAGTCTAGAAGGCGTTATTTTGGAGATCATATTAGTAGAACGAGATTTGGGGTAAGTCGGATGAGTCAACAGAATGGAGACAGAGGGTAGATTGAGAGAGGTATAGGATGAGTTATAGTACTGCATTGGAGAGAGTGAAAGTTATTATTTTATTCTCTTTTCTACAGAAGGAATAAAGTAATAAATATATAGATACGTGACTACATAAAAGGAGTATATATGTATAAGGAAGTTAATGGACGAGATTGCAGCATATAAAGAGGTTCAATGGGAGGATGGGCGGTAGGGCCCTAAAAAGGAGAAAGGGGCGTTTAGGAATAGTTGTGGCAGTGATGGAAGAAACAGAAAAGAAACCCTGGTGCCCATGAGATGAGTTAGTGATCGACAAGATGGACCAGGAAGACACATGTGGCCCCACGGGCCCAGGAGAGAAGCACTTCAAAAAGGGGACACACCCGGGGTCACCAAGAGTGGGAGGGTGGGGGGGGGGGGGGTTAAAAGAGGCCCTGATAATAGGAGACACATCAGGGACCACTGAGAAATGGACGCTAGAGGCCTGAGAGAGGCCCTGATAAAAGGAGACAGACCAAGGGCCCCTGAGAGACGGACACTGGGCCCAAGAGAGGCCTTGATAAAAAGAGAAACACCGGGGGCCACTGAGAGACAGACACCAGGCCTAAGAGAGTGATTCTGATAAAAGGAGACACACCTGGGTCCACTGAGAGACAGACACCGGATCCAAAAGGCCCTGATGAAAGGAGACACACCAGGGGCCACTGAGTTGTGTTGCAGTTCAGCACAGTGCTTTACTTTTGTCACCAGAAGCCAAACAAATTAACAAGGTCTAGGGTAGCTCCAGAGACCCCAGCACAAGCAACTTCCAGCCTTAGCACTAAGGCCACAGTGTAGTCTGAGTGCTTTGTGGGAAAGGCAACAGTGCGACCATGTATTATAAGGCATAAGTACCATGTTGCTATTGGGGGAAGCACAGAGTCGGGGTCGGTGCTACAAAGGGCGTATATCCGAGAAAATTTATAGATTTGTCAATGCAAGCAAGCCCGTTGCTAACCCCATTGTGTTCATCCTTCTAAATTGAGGAGGGTTCCTACAAAGATTTACCTATTTTTAATGTAAAACAGGGTATGTGTCAACTTGACTGTGAGGATTAGGTTATTCTATGTATAAATCCTGACGAATCGCACACAGATCTTTATGACTAACTTTGCGAGAAACATGTTGACCAGCTCTCTATAAACAGTGTAGGGATTGCCATCACTGTTCTTTGCAAGTCAATCCCTAGAGTAAGGGTACATGACACTTTCTCTACCCACCAGTAGGGGACTTGAGCCATTATACTCACGTTTGCCTTACTTTGGTTGTTTTTAACCTTGAAATGGGTTCCATGTTCTCAATAAAGGTCTGACTAGTGGTTCTCCATAGTCAAATTTAACATCTTTAGTTACTAATTCCACATGATTGCACTCACCGCCGGCAAACATCTTCAAAAGATCTCTGGCAAAGAGCCCCCTTTAGGGACCAGTCAGGCATTGCAGTGCCGGCCTGACGAGGAGCAAAGCCAGATGATGAAGCATGTCACGGAGAGGTGAGTGAGGGCTCCTGTTTCTAGTGTTGAACACTCATAGGGACCAGACGATTCCTCCCCGAATAGGTAGTGAGGATCCGCATCTTCTGGGGAACTGTGCATATGTGTTTTCTTGCTATAAGTACCACCTGCCCTACATAATAAGGAAATTGCAAATCACCTTGGAGTTCCATAACGTTATAGAAAACCTCTGTCTTCTACCTTGTTCCTCTATATGGTCATGGAACTCTTCAGTGACTTCCTATATTCTTATAATGTATGACAGGGGGTACTTTATCCCACATATCACATGTACATACATAGTCAGAATACTATAAAATGTGCAGTAATCTGACTATTCTAAGTTTATCAGAATTTCAAGGAGCTCTAAACGGACTCACTGGTGACAGATTCTGCCCTCTTTAGCTTTTGATCTGTGTTGGGAAGTTTCTAAATCCTGTGTATGGTTCCCCAGTCTATATTTGGGAGCTTTTGCATTTCTGACCAAAGTGAGATGTTTTACAAGTCTAGCTTTTCAGTAATCTGTAAAACATGTGACTTTACTCTACTACTCATTGTCCTTCTCCCCAAACTTACCTATAGAGATCAACTAGACACCACTTACAGGCCAGGCCATTATTTGAAAAAGTCATTGTTTTTATGGGGCATGGCTTGGCAGCCAAACATGGCGGTCGCGCTCTGAAGAGCTCCGCCATCCCGCGTCCGACATCCACTGCAGCCGCTGATCCCTGGGGTCATCCTGCAGAGTAAAGCTAGAATCGGCAGCCCACAAGAGATACTTCCCTCCTCCGGCCATTGGCAAGCAGGGAAGTTAGAGCAACCTGCAAAATTGACATGAGCTGCAGGCTGAGCACACTTAGATGGGTCTGGTGGAGCCAGGCGACACCTGGAGCAGTGCCCGATTGGGACTGAGGGACGGAGATCTCAAGGCTTGCTGCCCTGTGCTTGGAGGCTCAGGAACTGCTCAGCCAGGAAGCAAAGTGGAGACAGCACTCCGAATGGCCGAGTCGATGAGGCCTGTAATGTTCCCCTTGTAATGGAATAATTGCGCAGAGTGGGAGGGGTCATTAGGTCCCCATCCCCAGGAGAGAGAAGTATCTCACCTATGGACATGACCCTGGTAGTCTTGCCCGCAGGGTCACATTTACAAATTAATAAAGAGGAGACTGGGAGGGGTGGAACCCAGTTTGACTGGGCCGGGGAATACTACAAACTGGAAAAGAGGGCGGGGTGGCCCCACTGAAGGGACTTTGCTGGGTTAAGGATTAGCGCGCACTATCGAGCACGCAAGACTGCAGCACGTCACGGACTCTGGACTGACCACACCGCCGTGTTGGGAATCAGCGAACATTGTTGAGTGCGCTGTACTGAAGCGTGACACGGGGGCCTGAGAGACCACGTCCCACAATTGAGGACGGTACCCAAGAGCGCCACCACTGGGTCACACCTGTGTGCATCCTGTTCCACACCAGAGGGAGGCTGGCACACCAGAAAAAGCCCCCCGACCAAGCTGGGGGGTGGGGTTACAGAGTGAGATGAAAGTGACCCCGCCCAGAGATGCAATGCCCACAAGCCCATCAGAGGGCCCACAAAATAATATATATATATATATATATATATATATATATATATATATATATATATATATATATACAAAATAAGACATTGAAAATAACAAGAACTCCACAAGACATCACCATTCACCCACTCACAGGGGTTCACCTGAAGCAGCTCAGTGGCAGCAGAGAGTGCATGCACAACATCAGGGCATAAGCACTCACCTATCACACAGGGGGCAAGTGACTTACCTGCATCTAAAAAAAGGGGGCCCTGAAGTCACACAAATGCAAGAAGTCATGAGGATAGGAGGGGGGTCAAACCAGCAGTTTGCACAATCACGAAAGAGCAACGGACGTGCTACCATGTCCAACATACCTCCAGTAGAACCATTCATCATAGAAGGTGCCCCATCCGCACAGGCCTCCAGATGGAAATACTGGGAAGAGCGGGTGGGCTTCTACTTCGATGTCATGAAGATAGAAGGTGAGAGAAAACACCCCATGATACTCCACCTAGGATGTAAAGAGTTACACAAAGTCTCCAAGACGATCCCAGAAGCAGCCCCCAAGACACATACAACCCTAGCCGCATCACTCAATGCTTACTTCGCCCCCATGGTCAATCGGGAATATGAGCGATTCAAATTCAGGCAACCCCCGCAACAACAGAACAAGTCACTCAACGTGTTCCACACCCAAATGAAAGAGCTAGCAATCACATGTGGGTTTGCAGATGAGGGTGTAAGGATCAGAGGCCAAATCATTCAGGGCTGCATGTCAGCCAACTAAGAGAATGCATACTAGAAGAACCAGGAAAGTCCCTAACAGACATTCTGACAATGGGCCATAACAAAGAGCTCTCCAAAGCCCAAGCATTTCACCTGGAAGCGCCCCTCCAGAAGACGATTAAGACAGAACCTGTCAATGCAGTAACAACAACACTCGCCCCTAGAAAGCCCTAAAGGAAAGGACCCTCACCGAAGCCGTGCCGATACTTTGGTGCATCCACACAGCGCATCGCAGAATGCCCTGCAAAAGGAAAGATATGTTCGGTCTGTGGCAAGTACAACCACTTTGCCAAATTATGTTTCTCTAGCGCAAAAGCAGCAACCCAAGCCACCATTAACACCCTCGCAGCCCCTCATAAAGACAGGCACGACGATGAAGAGATGGAAGAGGGAACACACAGTTCATGCGGTGTTCACAGTGGGGACCACAATGAGAACCCATCACCACCTAACGCAATGTCAAGTACGAGTTGGCATCCATCCAGTCCTTGCCACAGTAGACACCAGAGACTCCATCAACCTGCTGTCCAAGGAGATGTACCAAAAGCTGCACCCACCCACCCCGCCTCTCCAGAAAGCACTAGTTAAAGTATTTGCATATGGACAACGCCACTCGCTAGCGATCCAAGAGAAGTTCCACACTCCCATCTCCCATAGGACTAAGACGTGCAACTCGGATTTCTACGTCACCGCAGAAGGCAATGGCATGCTGTTAGGGTGCAGAACCACCGAAGCACTAAAGATCGTCACCTTTGCCCTTGGAGTCCACCAGGAAGTAGTGACCCACATCCTTGATGAATTTCCGGATGTGTTCTAAGGAATGGGATGTCGCAAAGGAAAATAAATCACACTACTCATTGACCCGACAGTGAGGCCAGTAGCTCTGAGACACCGCAGAATCGTGTTCCACTTGAGACCGCAAGTAGAGAGAGAGCTTGCGAAACTAGAAGAAGAAGACATCATTGAAAGAGTGTCTGGGCCCACTCCGTTGGTCTCCCTGATCGACAACCCGGGGAGGTGCTCATATGTTTGGATATGCAGCTGTCTAATGTGGCCATCAAGCGGGTTCGACACCTCACCTCACACAGTAGATGACCTACTAGTGGAACTAAGTGGTGCCTGCTGATTCTCAAAGGTTGGCCTGCACTCCAGAAACCATAAGCTCACCCTGGCAAAGGAGTCGCAATACATCACCACTTTTTCCACCCAAGTCTTTCAAAACACTATCGGAGAGATCATGGGAGGCCTCCCATGTGCAATAAACGTCAGCAATGACATCCAGAAATATGCTAAGTCTATCCCAGAGCACAAAAGCAGACTCTGAGGGGTGCTCCAAAGAATCCAAGATGCAGGACTCACTCTTCAGGAGAGCAAGTGTGAATTCCTGACCCAACAGATCAGCTTCTTTGGGCACACCTTCTCAGCTGAGGTAATCACCCCCAGATCCCGAAAACGTATGTGACATCAAAGAAGCCATTGCGCCCACCACCATGTCTGAGGTTCGTAGTTTCCTGGGGATGGTAAACTACTGTGGAAGGTTCATCCCCAACCTAACCACCCTGACGCAACCTCTGAGGGAAATCACAAAATCCTCAAAGTCCTGGCACTGGGGGGACCTTCAAGTGCGAGCGTTCCAAGTGACCAAAGCAGCCCTGTCTGCTGACTCCACTTTGGTGTTCTACGACCCTCAGAAAAAAACCACCATCGCTGCTGGTCTGAAAGGATATGAGGCAGTTCTAATGCACTGACTGGAAGGAGGAGAGTAGGCCCCGGTGGCTTTCACGACATGATCGCTTCCAGACACCGAGCAGCGGTACTCCCATATTGAGAAGGAGGCCATTGCGATACACTGGGGGTGCAGACATTTTCACCTGTACCTCTATGGTTGGCCATTTGTGGTCACTACTGACCACAAGCCCCTCATGTCCCTGGTCTAAGGGACTTCCTCAAAGCCACCTCCAAGAATAGAAAAGTGGCTGGTACAATTGCAGGAGTATGACTGTTAAGTGGAATAACGACACGGGCCCGCCAACCCGGCCGACTATCTATCCAGGCACCCCAAAGCCGCGACTCCAAGCAAAGAGGATGAAGCCCAAGAGACGGAAGAGTATGTCCAGTATCTCATAGACCAATCTCGCCTTCTGTCCATCTCCATAGACCACATACAGCGAGCCACTACCAGCGACGAATGCTTGCAACAAGCCTTTGATGCTGTGAGGAGCAATCAGTGTCACAGGTTTAAAGCAAGATGGACTCAGAAACTGTCAGAGGCACGACGTATCATGGACGGTCTGCACCATGTCTGTCAAGAGTTAGATGCTGACCCGGAAGGATTCCTGTTAAGAGGAGACCGGCTTGTCATCTCTGCCAGCCTCCATGGCTAGGTCATACAACTCACCCATGGGGGCCATCAAGGCATGGTCAAAACCAAGAGTAGGCTGGGCACCAAAGTCTGGTTCCCACTCATTGATGAGCAAGTCGAAGCCCTGGTGAGGGCCTCCCTCTGATGTCAGGCTATGAGCGCGGCCCTAGTAATAACAGAAACAGGGCAGCAGCAACCTTTGATCTGTGCTAGTTTGGTCAAAATCCTATCATCATCAGCGGCTCATGAGGTGCTTACCAAGCTGGAAAAGATTATGGTCACCAACGGAGGGCACAGAGAATTGAGAACTGACAATAGACTCCACTTTCACAGCCAAGTGATGGCTGAGTACCTTAAATCCTGGAACATTACGATGTAGTGTGGTCAGTCTTATGTATCCTTTGCGCGTTAGCTTCAGGCTTTAGGCCTTTGTGCACTTTGCCCTGGATGTATTTTATTCCTTTGCTCGCAGCTTAGAGCCTCTGTGCACTTTGCTCTAAATTCTTTTTATTCGGCTTCGTACTGTTATTTTTCAAATAACCAGTTCTACGGTCTTGTTTTATTTTTTATATCACACTGTTTAGACTACTTCAGCACTGGAGTTCTCAATAACACATTCTTGTTCACTCTGTGCTTCAGTCAAGGATACAGGCTGGTACATTGCCGATAGACGTGGTAGGAGTTTAGTCTTTGGCATTCGTGCGTAGGGACATTTTGTGATCACACTGACATGTTAGTTATAAAAACACTTCATTGTCCCAATACACTCAAGAGGGAGATTCCGACCAGGGAACCACAACTAGACGCTGACTGCCTCGTTGCAGATGCTGAAACAGATCACAGGCCTTTGCCCAGGTATGAGGGTTGATGTCTTCCCAGGGAATCTGAAACGCAAGTTAGAAGCTTAACATGCTGTGCTCGAAATAGAACTAGCTGAGAGAGAGTAGAAATTATTAACACCATGCTAGCATTTTTCTTATGTTTTACTCTCCTCGTGACTATTTCAATCCTACTGTGTTGTATGGTTCTGGTTATTGCGGCTCACACCTTAATATCTAAAATGCAGTTGTTTTATTAAAACAATATATAAAACTTAAACTGCCTTTGTCATTTGTATATGAGATCATACTGTAAATGAGAGAGCTGGTTTGGATCTGAGTGACCACGACTTCCCTGAGAGGTTCCAAAGATGTCATTCGCTCGGCTGCCTAATCATCCCTTCCCCACGGGAGAGATGAGGCACTGCTAGTTAGCCGGAGCAAAACCGGATTAAGGGTGACAGAGGTCCTTCCAAGTGGGTCAGACTCAGTCCCTCACACCAGGAACAATCCTGCTACCTAGAAATCCAGTAGTCTCATTTAGGATAATGAGAGCCCACGCGACAATGCACTGACGGACTACCCCGCGATGACCTCAAGCAAATTGGGAGGCCAAGCGTTTTAAGAGTACCTTATGAGAACCATCAACAAAGTAGTCCATATCGCTCATGTCAATCAAAAACCTTATGACTGCTCCATTTATGCGTTCCTCAAGTAGTGTAGACAGATGCTCATTCCACCGCTGGACACGACCCTGGGCACCTGCTAGTGGGCCCAGTGGTGCAAGACTCCATTCCTCATCATCCTACATGGAACCCTACCTCAGTGGATAATGAGAAGCTCCTTGCTAAGCGCCATCCGTCCAATGACTGCACCAGTCAATGTCATAGGGCCAAGCCCTCAACTCTCTGAGTAGGCAACTTAGTGCTCTTCAAGGACCGAAATCCAGGCAGAAAGGTTCGGCACCCTTCGAAAGATCCTAGTGGCTCATCACCCATAAACATAGCACCAAAGTAACTAGTCATCAAGGGGGTGAGGTGGTGACCAAGAATGTGTCACATTTCAAAAGGTTTCACACTTTTACGTCTTCGAGTCCAGAGACTGACTTAGAGGAACTGGGTAGTGATGATGGAGACAGCGCCCCAATGACTGAGTCCAGTCCAGAGACTGACCTAGAGGAACTGGGTAGTGATGATGGAGACAGTGCCCCAATGACCAAGTCCAGTCCAGAGACTGACCTAGAGGAACTGATTAGTGATGATGGAGACAGTGCCCGATGACCAAGTCCAGAGCCGATTCCCTCCTGGAGGCGAGAGGGAGCGGGTGTGGAGACAGTGTGGTCCTGGATAGTTCTACAGCAAGAGAAGGGGAGCCCACCTCTCCTTTGCTCAGCAGGAGCAGCGAAAGGACACAATACCAACTGCGGGCCAATCCAGTCCCATCAACTCGGCTGAAACACCACATAATGTATGAGTGATTTTGTCCTTCAGATTAAGACTTGAGGGAGGTTCTGGGTGAATCTGATTTGAAGTTATTACAATTGTTTAAAATAAGAGAGGAATGTAATGTCGCACTTGTGATGGAACGAGTTCTCAGAGAGGGAGGGGTCAGTAGGTCCCCATTCCCGTATGGAGGAAGCATCTCACCTATAGATGTGACCCTGGTGGTCTTGCCAGCGGGGTCACATGTATGAATTAATAAATGGGAGACCGCAAGGGATAAGAACCAGTTTGATCCACCCCATGAAGGCTCCGAAATGCGTCACCGCTGGTTGTGTGTTCTTGAGCCTCGACCTGGTATTTGTTGCACCAGCGCTTGCTACTTTCCTCTGTCCGGAACACTATAAGGGCTGCGGGGGGCGCATATATGGAGAGAGCAGCCCCGCATGCAGTGAAGGTACGGAAGGCCTGGTGCTAAATTGGGGACCTCCCCTGGCCTGCGGAACTCACCTGTAAGGGGCTTTCTGTTCCTCATCTCCCACTCTATTCTTAACCATTCCCCACCCCTACTGGGGGATGTACCTGTGTGAGTGGATGCTCTGGAGGGAACTAGAGGCTTTGAGGGGGTGACCTTCACCACCCACCTGCCTGATTGTGTCTGCCCCTGCTGGGGACTACTGCTGGGCTCAGTGGTCACCGGTGGGGTGGGGGGAGGGTTGTCCTGTGTGGCAGTCCATGAGTTTAGGAGCAGAGTGAGGATTCCTGAATGACTGGCCATAAACTGCCTGAGGGAAATATTGTAGTGCTGAGGGGGTGGACGCTTTGGGGTGTATGGTGTTTCTGCCTCTCTCCCTGACCCAATATGCTCTTCTTCCTGCTGTTGTGTTTCCGCTCCTTCCATGGAACTGCTGCAGAACGGATGGGGAACATCTGACTACACCATTGGGGCACAATAGACCTGTCCTTACTACTCACCACACGGAGGCCAGTTGGCCTTAATCGTGCACTGAAGTGGGCCCTCCCTCTTTCCCCCTAGATCAGTGGCCAACTCAGAATGTTACAGATGGCACCCTATAGCTACCATCGAGGAGAGTGCTGTTGCTGGGGGAAGAGACAAGTCAGCCCCATAGAGATTCTGTTGATGCTGCCTCCCTTTACCTGAGTTCTCTGTGGACCCTCCCCTGGCTGAGGAACTACTATTTTATATCAAACACAAAAGGGGCAACTCCTCATGGGGCAGATCACATCCTCAGAGGGTAACAGTGTAATGGACTGCCTTGTTGGTGCTTCTTTGCTGCTCTCGGGCTGAGGTTGGATCTCCCTGACTGTGCCATGTCTAAGGATAAATGGGCAGCCTACACCTCCCAACAAAAGATAGACAAATTTAAAACACAAACTGGTCCCATGGATCAGGCATGGGTGGCTGAGGGTGGGATGGCAGCGGGCTAAGAGACATAGAACTCCTCCATACTCCATGCAATCAAAGATCTTAAAGTCACCATTAAAGGCAAGATGGGAGAACTAAAAGTGGGCTTGGCCCTGATCAGGCCAGACTTGAGGAACCCTACTCATAGGGTCACAGAGGTGGAGGGCAGGGTGTCTGCCACTAAGAGTGCTTTAAGTCACATAAAGTTTGCCTGGAAACACTCCAATGTTTGGTTGGACAGCTAGAGGCCCGAGTGGAGGATCTGGAGGGGAGATCATGACTCAACAACCTGCACATTGTGGCCATACCGAAGGGCGCTGAAAGGACCACCCCACTGTATTCATACATAACTGGATGTTAGGCTGGGTCCCTTTGGGAGCCATGTTGAACTGCTTTATAGTGGAGCGGGACCACAGGGTGTTGCTCACCAAGCCCCCAGTGGGGAGCCGCTCGCCCATACATTGCCCAGATACTCAACTATGTTGATCGCGATGCCATTCTTAGGGCACCACGCAAGGTTGAATCACTAATCTGTCGGTCCTATAATGTGATGGTCTTCCCAGATTACACCCTGAAGGTCCAACAGCAGAGATGATCCCTTCACAAAGCAAAACAAAAACTACAGGCTATGGAGATCACATATATGCTCCTATTCTCCTATTCTCTGCCCACCTTAGGGTCATCTCCCAAGCCAAGACATTCTTTTTTGACACTCAGTAGGTGGTCTGGGACTGTATTGAGGAGTATCCCTCTCTGCAGATTTGGGATCCTCTGCCTGGGCAGGGGGTGTTATTAATGAAGGACCTCAAAAGGAGTGGCAAACCGCCCTGAGGAAGTTGCTGCACCACAGAGTCTGCAGAGCCTGATCCCTGGGATCGGAAGGACCACCCCCCTTCCCCATCATGAGGGCCCTTCCGTGGTGGAGGTGGACCTGGACTCTCAGACTGTCGGTGATGATTGTACGCAGGTCCCACCAGCTAATACTTGATTCGTCTGTCGGTGCAGGTCATAGGTGTTTCTGCAAACAGTTATAAAGATGCACGCAGGCACAGTGCGGCTTACAAGCTTCTCCTCTTCTTCTTCTTTTTTTCTTCCATCTTTCTTCTCTATTACTTCCCATTTCCCTGCATCTCTTTTTAGTCGGTAGGTTAGGAGTTGGTTTGCTGGATGGTAGGGAATATTTACACCTCATGTTAGCTCAGTTGGCTACAATCCATAGTTACACCACAACAGGTGCTTCCAGTTCACGAAGTAGGGGATGCGAGTTGTGGGTGGCAGAGGGCTTTTGAGGGCAGTTTTATTTATATCATACTTTTGGACATTTATGCATGTAGGGTGGGTGAGAGGAACGCCTACGACACAATCACATGGCTTCAACAGTATAGGTACACCAGAGCAAATTACTATGTTGCGTCAGAGCGCCCTTTCCAGGTCAACTCTTCATACTTTTGTGAAATGTTAACTGTCTATTTTATAAAATCAAAATCAAAAGGGTGGCAGTTCTCAGGGAGGCCTCAAGGATGGACGTTGAGAAACTCACCTTCTTGGTAACCACTGTCCCTTTCTGGCCCATAGAGGTTACACTCAGGTCTATCACTCGGGTTTCCACTGAGTTTTGCACAGTGTAACCATCTTGATTAGACGATGTGTCCCCCTAGTGATATATAAAGTGTGGCATGTTGCTCTGGGCTGGTACGTGGTGGTGACAGGCACTCTGCAAGACACACAAATATCCTTCATCTGTGTTTATGCCACCCCCACCTCTTACCTCTGAATGTTTGGGGTGTTTAGGTGGCTTACTCCGTGAGTTGCCTGACACTGTGTGGCGATTGGGCTGAGATCTCAATGTGGTGTGTAACCCAGAGCTTGATCCCTCTTCACCGGCTTTTCTGCGTAACTTGGCTCTGATGGACATGAGGAGGGCTCACCACCTGCAGGAGAGGGGGTACACATTTTATTCTGGATTCCACTGGTTCTTCTCCAGACTTGACCACTTTCTCATGCCTCGACATGACAATCACCAGGTTCTGGGTGTGTGGATCTTGGCACGGGTCCTCTCTGACCCCTCGCCAGTGGTGATGGAGTTGGCATGGCACCCACCCCAAGCAGCGGCAGAATTGCGCCTGAATAGGTGGAGCCTAAATGCAAGGGGTTTAGGGAGATGTGTCTGAGAGGATGAAGGCACTTCATAACTGAAAATCATGGTTCGGTGGAGTCACAGGGCACACTGTGGAAGGCCCAAAAGGCCACCCTATGCGGGGAGATGACCAGCTTCTCCAAAAATCAGAGTAAGTGCACTCAACGAAGGGTTAGGGAACTTGATAAGCGGGTGCTTGATCTGGAGACCCGTCATGCAGTATCAATAGAAGAGTCCCTTCTGAGGGACTCTTTCCATATGCAAACATTACTTAGGCAAGAACTCACACAAGAGGTATGGTAGGCCTGGATGGCCACCCACAGCTGCATTTATCAATTGGGCAACAAGGCCAGGAAAACTCTGCATTGGCTGTGTACCCCTCGGGAGACTGGCACCCCAGTGGCTTCCCAGTGGCCGGGGATGGCTCGGGTGTGACTGCCAGTGACTCAATAGCACACACATTTGCGTCTTACTACTGAGATCTATACTCTAGTGACTGTTCAGGCCTCAAATTGGACTTGCTCCAATTTGTGGCAGATTTGCTGGTCCCCGCCTCCATCTGAACTAAGAGCGGCTTTCGCAAAGCTTCAAGCGTGCAAGGCTTTGGGACCTAATGGTTTGCTGGCAGAGTTTTGGCATCGAGTTTGGCCCCAGATGGGCCCCTTGTTGCTAGCAGCCTTCAAGAAGGCAGTGGCATGTGGTGAGTTGCCTCAGAGAGGCCGAAATTATCATGATTCCAAAACTGGGACTGAATGGCACACATTGTGAGGACTATAGGCCGATATCATTGCTAAATATGGAGGTGAAGATTTCGTCCAAAATGCTGACCACCAGGCTTTTGAGAGTTATTGGCCACCTTGTCTACTCGGTTCAGGCTGGATTTATGCCCCGTCATGCTATTCACCACACTCTGCTCACGGTCCTTAATGCCATTGAATTGAGTAGGGGCTGCCCCGAGAACAGAGCTTTACTATCAGCTTTACTATCATTTGACTTTAAGAAAGGGTTTGATTCGATGGACTAAGCGTACTTATTTGCTAAGCTGTCACACCTCGGATTGGGGCCAAAGTTCAATGGGTACCAGTACTTGCTCTACACCAACCTCAGGGCTACGGTGCATGTTAGGGGGGTGGTTATTGATAGAGAGGGGCACCAGACAGGGCTGAACGCTATCCCCCCTGCCATTTGCACTGCCGATTGAGCCTCTAGTGGTGTGTGTATGAGTGTATATGCTGTTCTGGGGCTTCCAGTGGTCCTCAGGATAAGCGATTGAAACTAGCTGTATGTTAATGATGTCCTATTATTCCTTGATCATCTGGAGTCAACAGGATACTGGACACTCCAGATCCTCCGAATCTTTGGAGTGTGTTCTGGCCTACACATAAATACCAGCAAATCCTCGATTTTCTCCAGTGCTTTTTGCCCCACAACAATATCTTGGGTCCCAGAGATATGAGTGCCCCCTTCAAGGTTTAAATACCTAGGGGTGTACATCACAGACAATCAGAAACAGTTATACGAGCTCAACCTTATTCCACAGTTGCGTGCCCTTGCAAAAGAAGTACAATTTTGGTCCACTCTTCCCCTGTTTACACAATTTTGAAATGGTTTCCCTTCCTTGCATCCTTTGTCAACTGCAGAACCATCCCTATCCAGTGGAATGGGCTTTTTTTTTTTTTACAAAAGTGAACACACAAATTTGGTAATTGCGGTGGGGAGGGAACGTCCCCCCAATATCTCTGGGAAAATGTCACTGGCCTGTCTTTGAGAAAGGGATAGCTCCTCCTGACATATTGCTGAACTACTGGACGACACACCTACTGGTAATAAATGAGTAGTGGTTTGAGGGCTTTGATGACCCAGCATATGCGATGAAGGGCTGAGTGATGGGTCACTGTAACATCCCGCATCTGTTGTCTGGAGCGAACCCCCCCAAATCTCCCTTCCACCACAAGAGTGGTATTAATGGCCTGAGTTGATGCTACGCGAGGCATGGGGGGGGCTAGTAGGCTGATGCTGGAGACTTCACTTTGGCAGACCTTTAGACTCCGAAAGGTTAGCATGCTCCATGATTTCTCCATGTCGGGCATCATAAGGATATCCGCTTTGGGTAATGTGATGCACAACAGGTCACTAAAGTCTTTTCAGGAGTTACAATCAGTAAACAGTTTGTACCTCACACAATTTTTCTGGTACCACCAGATCCACCACGCCTTCCAAACAGGCCACAGAAGACATCTATGAATGTCCCCCCATGAAGCTAAAATTCTACTCAAAAACATTAAAGATCATACATTATCAAACATATTTTTAATGCTTCTTCAAAACTTACCTGATCCGGTAATGAGGATGAGGGCGGCGTGGGAAGAGGACCAAGGATCAATGGATGATGATGACTGGTTGGAGACGGTAGACTCCTAGAGAGGCGGTATTAGCCTGACAATTTCAACTGATACATCTCTAGCTATTACCTTGCATGTATCTCACCAGAACACAGCTACACCACATGGGATTAATAGCCTTTGGGAACTGTTTGCGGTGCAATGACCCCTTGGGTACATTCCTCACACATTCTGGCATTGATCTGCACTGTCACACTTCTGGAACAGGGTCCAAGGAAGCATGGAGGGAGTGTTGGGTTGGAATGTGTCCAGGGATCCCAAACGTATCCTCTTGCACATCATAGATAACCCAGGAGGCAATAAATATCAGAAAGCATTTGTTGTGGTTGGGCCTAATCATTGCTAAATGAGATGTGGAAAGATGCTGAAGCTCCCTCGGGCGGGCAGTGGGAAAAGTGCATGAATTACTTAATGGGGTTGTAACACCCAATCTATCCTATAAAGGAGTGCCCAAGAAACACCTCAGAATTCGGAGGGGTCAGGGTGCTTACAGAGTTATACAATTGGAGCCCTGTCCACCTAGACCATGATCCATTTGTAGGAAAGCTCACAGAGATAACCTTGATGTACATGACAAGAGTACAAGGTGGGAGGCTTGAGTCATACGACGCTAGTATGTGCTGTTGTATTATATTGTGTATATTGTTGCTTTCAGGCTCGGCCGTAATGTTGAAGTCCTCGCAAACTTGCTTGTACCTTCCTAATGTACTAATGCTATGTACCTTTGGATGTTGTGTATTAAAAACAATAAACACGTTGTTGAAGAAAAAAGTCATCGCTTTCAGGCATGTTAGCAGAATCCGTTCAATTGAACTGAACCCTCACAACTCTTAAAGTGCACTGATTACTTTAGTGAAATCCCAGGAATGTAATCGTGATGCTCCAGTAACAAGGAGAATTCCCGTTATTAGCCATACCATAGCTCTGGGATGGTACTGTACAAAGTTGGCTCATGAGGGGCCCGGTGATATATTAATGGTGTCATGGGTCTGGGTGCAGTCAAGGACAATGTGCCCCTCTATGCTCGTTCGGTGTTAAGATGCAACCATAGGAGGACCCCTAAGGCAGCTGAGCCCCGAGGCCACAGCCTCTACTGCTCTATTGATACCTACGCCACCATGAGGGCCAGACCCATGCCAGAATTTATGAGATAAATTTGCATGTAACGGATCTAAATTTACCCTGACACATAGTCCAGGGAGGTAGCGTAGGGAAGCTGAAGCTAAGAATTCACCATTTAAACGAACGAGATAATAATGTATTGTCCAGTCAAGTGCTTTTCTTTTAGTTAAATGAAAGTACTTTGATTTCACAACAAGATTAACCTACTCAGTTCAATAGGAATTCAATGACACGGCTGTGATCTCAGTTATGATCTTCATTTAGACGCTATACCCCCTTCTGGTACTCTTTCTCCCCGCTATATGAGAAATTTAATGTGTAGCTTACTTCAATTGTCCCACTAATCAAATGCACCCCTCAGTTCAACTTATTTTTCCCCTTCCATTTACTGGGCCATACGTCTTTAGTTGGTGAAGCAGATTTGTCTGCGTGTTCTAGTCATTCATTCTGGTTGCAGTCTAAGCTCTGTTTTTACCTGCTGGTTGGCATTGCAGTTCTGTTGGTGCTGTGGTAGTGGTTTGTGTGCTTGTCCTCACAGTGGCAGTGTTTCTTCTGTGTTTTTCTGAAATGGAGGGGAGACACAGGTGGCCTCGGGTGGCAATAAGGATCATTGGGTAAAGTGGGTGTAGTAGGCCTGCACAGCACCACTTGTATTCAACAGTAACAACATCCTCTGCCAGGTGCAGAAGGATGCTCAGGTGTAGCAGTTGCAGCTTCGGGACCGAGACATTTGTGATGGTGTGTCTTCTAGAGTTGCAGCCTCCAGGCTCTTCCCTTGAAGTCAGCAGTGACAGCAGCAGTCTCGGCTCACAGTGGATTGCCAGTCAACATAGTGATGCTTACTGTTGCAAACTTCTTGGTACAGTTCACATGGGAACCAATCAAAGAGGCTGGTGGACGACCCTTCTCGCACATATTGTTGCTGGCTTTCCTCTTGGTGGTAGTGAGCTTCTTTTGGAAAATCCCCAAGATGGGAGCATGATAACTTTTCCTTCTGGACAGTCTCTCTTCCGACAAGGCATGGCATGCTCTTTTCATTTCTGACCATACAATCTGGTTTCTAGGCATTTCGAAGCAAACCATCAGCAGGAATGCAGTCCCCTCATCTCTGGGAAACTGGCTGATAGGCAAAAACCAGCCTTGGTCACACATCACCTCTTTGAGTACTCTCTGGAACTCTCCCTTCGTAAGGCAAGAAGAATTTGCAACTGCTATAAAATGGGATATTTGTTGGCTAAGGCTTCAGAACTGGTTTGGGTTGGTTCTCTTACAAATATATATTTTTTCCTGTTCCTCGATCACTGCCTTAGTGCAAAATGATGGTTCTCACAGAAGGCAGTGATGGGCTGTCTCCATGCAGGAGTTTTCAAAACAAGGCCATGACAAAGTGTGAGATTTCTGAACCTGGCTGTTATCAGTCTTTCTGAAGCAACAGGGACAGGCAAAAGGGCAGCTAGAAACTTTGAACCTTGAATAACAAGAACTGCAGTCCCACCCATCACTCCTACCATCTATCAAATGACAGTGCTCAGGAAGACCAAATCAGCAGCCTTTTCCTAATAAAGTCCTCATTGAATTCTAAAGGAAATCCCACCTATACCCACCTTCACGTCATTGTTTGAGTCTCCATCCTCCACACACATCAGTGCAGACAATACACTTCCACTGTCTGGGGGCATTGCCCTCATCCTCTATCTTGTCTCGTGAAAAAAACAGGAGTATTCATAGTGGATCCTACAGGCTCCTGTAATCAATCTCATACCACACACAGAGTCGTACAGCTATATAACTGTTATATATCCAATGCACAGACAAGCACTTGACATTTACATGGGATGGCAGCTCAGGGTTGTGGGGATTGACATACGAGAGAAACTTTTCACAACAGGGTCAGTAGACTG
Source organism: Pleurodeles waltl (assembly GCF_031143425.1). Classification (NCBI taxonomy): domain Eukaryota; kingdom Metazoa; phylum Chordata; class Amphibia; order Caudata; family Salamandridae; genus Pleurodeles; species Pleurodeles waltl. Next base: position 336,077,948 of record NC_090443.1, read on the forward strand.
CACTCTCACTTGACAAAGAGAAAAAGGTATTTCCACAATAAAGATTCACAACACATTGCCACTACCTCTTTAAGTGTATAATCCCAGATATGGGACAGTAGTCCTACGCCACTGAGAGGGCACACTTTGTGCACCCCACCAAGTCACAGGAGAGGCTCTAGACTTCAAATTACCAAGGTCAGACCTGTGCTTCTGCACGCACGCAAAATTACCATGACACTAGGGCCTTTTAAAAAGTCAGGATACCAGTTTCACATGCACTCAAGCATTCAGGGCAGGGGTGCACACCAACATGCAAGGGACAGTCCCATCCCAGCAGATCAGATTGTGCTACCAGGAACATGAATTCATAGTTGGAGAAGTCTATTTGTCGCATCCGCAAAGCCAGCAAGTAAATCCATCTGCTTCTGCAAAATTTATTACAGCTTTGTGTTCTACTGTGAAAGATAAACCATGTAACATGATACACCAACTAAGCTACTTGAAATACTCCCCTTTCACTGCCATCAACCACTTGAGGTGCCTGTGCTCTGTCCGGACCACAAATCTGGTACAAAGCAAGAAAGGCTAGTACCTTCTCAGGACTCACACTATCTCAAAGCATTCTCTAGTTACGCGCTCCCAGTTCTGTTCCCTAGGAAGCAGTCTGCATCCAATAAAGGCCACTGGAAGCTCTCTACCTTTATCATCACATAAGCCATTACCGCTTTAACTGCTTTGTCTGAGGCTTTGGTCTGTACGATAAGGGGCTGACCATAGTCAAGAGCCCTCAAACAGGTGCATTACATAGTGATTTCTTGAGGTCCCCAAAGGCCTTTTGCCACTCCACAGTTCAAATCACTTTCTTAGGCTGCTCTTGCATGTCAGGGTTGTCAAGGGTGTAACAGTGGTCCTATAGTTGTGCACAAAGTTCCTGTAGTATACAGTAAATCTTAGAAAGGAAACCAATTGAGTATGGGAGATGGGAACTCTGGAGGCAGTAACCGAGATTGGAACATCATTCCGGTACCTCTCCATACTGTGTTGCTTAGAAGTCAGTTCTAGGCAAATATTACTCTCACTACAGAACTATCATTCTCATCACTGTTGAATAGGCCATGAAGTGGTTCACTATCTACCTCAACCTGCTTTGTCATTACCATGATGCTTACTGTAAAACCTCTCTAGAGTTATGGCTTAAAGTGATTCACAACCAACATCCATTTGGCTTTCTTGTGACATTTGTGTCCAACGATGAATTTACTTCACAAACATTCTGCACTACCTTCAATGGCCTACAGCAATTAGCATCCAAAGCTCTTGACAAATGGACTTCAGCACTAACCCCTCCTTACCCTGCTGGTACCCAGTGAGTGTTGCATTCTGTTCACACTACTACTTCATTAGCTCTTGGCTTGCCTGAAGTTTAACCTTATTGTGACTCACATATAATTAGACCAACAACTACCTAAGGCAATCACATAGCCTGCCATATCTTTTTGAGGTGACTCTGAAGTTCCTTCCCAACTTTTTGTGACCACAGTTAGCTGCCCAACAGAAGTTCAAAGGGACTAAACTCATCCTTTCACTGGAATTTCTCAAGAGGTGAGCAAGAGAGGTGGCAGGAAATCACATTGCCTCCTGTAATTCTCTGAGTGAGTTGTCATCATGCTCTCACGGGTCTTTTTATACCTTTCCATCAAACTACTGCTTTGTGGGTGATATGCCATGGAGAGGCGGTAGGTTATATCAGCTTGCTCACACATCATTCTGATGTAGGAATAGATAAAGTTTGTTCCCTGGTCAGAAATCACTGTCTTTGGGAATCCAGTCCTAGACGAAAATCAATGGGGGTCCTGTACCTACTAACTTTACAGTATTGCTGCCTCTTGATAACTGGTGTCCTGATCCACTACAACCAAGATATACTATTTTGCCTGATGATGAGATTGTCAAACAGGCAAACAATGTCAATACACAGCCGCTGAAATGAAACACCTACTACAGACAGGGGCACTAATGATGCCCTGTCCTTTCCTCATGATTTACCACTGAGTTTGCAAGTAGGACATGTTATACACAACTCAGTGTGTCTCTGGTCATCCCAGGCCAGTAGAAAAAAGGGGCATATTTACAAGCCTCTAGCACCACCAGAGCATCAATTTTTGTGATGCTCCAGTGGCTCTGTGCACAGCACCGTATTTACAAAGTGGCGCTAAGGCACTTTTTGTGGCTTTACACTACCTTGTAAATACGGCCCCTTCACACGCAGCACTGTGCATGGAAGGGGTGTGCAATGGATATTGCTGTGAGCATTCCACAGCAACACCCACTGCATTTTGATCCTGCCCCAGATTTACAAGATTTCGTAATCCTGAGGCTGCACCTAAATTTAACACCACCCCAAGGGTGGCATCAGCGTGGCAAAACAAAGTGAAATGCTTTTATTTCTCCTCATTTTTTGCATTTTTTGCAGCACACATAGAAAGAGAAAATCACCATTGAAGATTGTTTGTGTGCAAGAAGGTGTCACTTACTGCACAAAAACAATTGCCTCCGCAACTCAGCCGTCCTTGCACCATGATGCAAAGGTGACTGCGTTGGTGCTCAGTAGCAAAATTAGCACCGGCGGAAACACGGGTGCACTGTATTCTTGTTGATATGATGCATCCCTGTGTTTTTAAAGTGACGTAGCGCGGCGCTGCCAATTTTGGTGCAGAGTTGTGCTGCACTTCTTTATTGTAAATATGCCCCAAAGAGTCTTACCTATACTTACCTATACCAGGTCATTTGTATGCCCAAATATCTACAAGCATTTCCTGCGCTCTAGTGGAACCACTAGCCTCTTAAATGCTTGTGACTCAGGATTCACTGGCTCGCTATATAATACTCCATCCTCCTAACCAACCACTGTCTTGTTCCTGGGTTTCCTTCCAAAGTCTTACAAAAGTAGGGCACTCAAGTTGTGCCTGACAGAATTTCTCCTGAGTTTGGGCTATCAGCAAGTACAGCTACAATTTTGGTGCAGTGCTGTGCTGCACCACTTTATTGTAAAGATGCCCCAAAGATTCTTACCTTTACTAACTCATACCACGTCATTTCTATGCCCAAATATCTTAATAAAGGCACTTCAAGGGTCAGTGACAGCAAGCATTTCCTGTGCACTTGTGGAACCACTAGCCTCTAACAAGCTTGTGACTCAGAATTCACTGCCTCGCTATAAACTACTCCATCCTCCTAACCAACCACTGTCTTGTTCCTGGGTTTCCTTCCAAAGTCTTACAAGAGTAGGGCACTCAACTTGTGCTTGCCAGAATTTCTCCTGAGTTTGGTCCATCAGCAGGTACAGCTCTGTAAGTGACCCAGATACAAAATCTGGGGCCATATCACACAAAGTGCCCCTGGGGTGCAATGAGCATTTGCACCTGCTTTGCATACTTCGGAGCACCTTGGTATTACAGAAGGGGATGCAGATGCTTGTGTGGCCCCTTCTGTAATACTGAATGTCTATCATTAGAGGGCATTCCCTCATTTGCATGGGGGTGTGACCTCATGCAAATTGGGGAATCTCTTTGCCTCTGTGCCCGCTCTGTATTTCCGACATGTGCACAGAGGCAAACATGTGTTTAGAAAGCGCACTGACAGTGCGCCACAAAAAGGTGGTCACTTTCAGGGTGCCTTCTAAGGGCAGCCCTTTGGAGGGATGAAAAGGGGTCCCATGGGCCACCCCAGATCTACCCTTGCATGTGGGTGCAGTGACTCACTGCACCTGCCTGCAAGGGGATCTCTAATCCCTCTAAAAAGTGCAGGGCGGTTGCCGCCTGCACAGAGAAACATGGAGCAGCTTTTAAACAGCTTCTTCGTATTTCTCTTGAATGCACTGCCCAGGAGCAGCACAAGTTCACGGCTTCCTTGAGGGCAGTGCATTCTGCCTACTAAGGCTTACATTCCCTGTTTCTATCTGGCGCACCTGCTTTAAGGTGCACTGTGGCGAAAACAGGGAAAGTGCACCCTATAGTAAATACGACCCTTGGTCTACTTCAGTTAACTCATCTTCCCCTCCCTCCAAAGCAGGGCCAAAGAATGGCAAAACCTGTGCCTACTCAAGAACTGTGTTTACCAACTTACTATTTTTCTCTGGTTCTTACAAATCTGGGATAGTCCCACAGTCTTCCTGAGGCTGATGGGTAGCCTGTGCACTGGTCAACACATTTATTGTGGTCCCAACTATGTAGGTTTATGGTTCTGGTACCACTGCAATCAAATCATTGTTCTCGTGCACCCCTTCATTGGGCAAGGCTGATTTACCATTGATTTCTACCTCAACTTGGACAATGAGGCTTTCCCTGCTGTCTCCACTGGCTATCAAGCCTGTGCCATTGATCTGGTCAGTGCACTACTCTGCCTCCTGTGGCTCTACCATGTAAGTAGAGCCCTTTCCCTGGCTCCTCTGAACTCCTGAACCCTGTCAGGAGTTTGAAGCCCTCCTCCACCCACAGGCTTCTGTCTCCGCCTCATCCCTGGTGTCTAGTGGGAGAGCTCTGCTTTCCTACTTGGCTACCTTCTGCCTCTCTCCTCCTTTTCTCTGCTTTGCTCTCTCTTCTGCTTCACTTCTGTCCCTTTGTGGTCCTTTAACTTCGCACTAATCTCTTCCTCATTTTTCTCTCACTCCGCTCTCTCTCTCTCTCTCACTTTCGTTCTCCCTCCTCTCTCTCTCTCTCCCGCCGCTGCTGCACCTGGGGCCCCACCCCCTTTTTTGCAGCCCGCCCCCTTTTTCACGCCATTTTTCGCCCCCACTCCCGCCTCCCAGCTGGCCCCTTCCCCCTACCTCCCTACTTAATGGGGGCCGGAAGGCAATCCTGTCTGCGGCCGTCCATGCCGGGACTGCGCCCCGCGCCAGGACCTCTGGATCTCATTCCCCCCACCGCCGTCACGCACGTCTTCACTATGACGGCACCACCGTCCACACCCTCAACACCGGCCGCTTTCCTGCCTGCCTTCAAGTCTCACCACAGACCACCCGTGGACCCTTCTCCTGCTGGAACTGCACCTTCACCAGCCTCCATGCCAATGACCCATCCACCAAGGCAGGACACAACCATCTCAGATGTATCCTCCTTACCACCCGCTCCGTCCACAAGCATGCAGTAGAGCTATGGAATCTACTTGACTTAGCCTCCCCAGACGTCGTCTTCCTGACCGAGACCTGGATGAACCCCTCCTCAGCGCCTGGCACCCGGATGGCTACAAGATCACCCGCAGGGACCACTCCAATAAACCAGGAGGAGGCATGGCCATCATCCACAAGAACACCCTCAGGATCACGACCAGGAACAAAGACACCCTCAGCGCCGCTGAACACCTGCACTTCCAGATCCACACTGACCCAGCACCCGACAGCAGTTCAGTGACTCCATCACCGACATCATCAGAATGCACGCTCTTGCTTCCACTGACTACATACTCCTCGGGGACTTAAACTTCCCCCTCAAGAACACCAACGACAACAGCACCGCCACCCTGCTCAACAACCTCTCCAACTTCAGCCTCAAACAGCTTGTGACGACACCGGCCCACTCTGCAGGACACACATTCAACCCTATTTTCTCTACCAGCAATCAAGTCTCTTTCAGCCATACCACCGAACTGCTCTGGACAGATCACCGCTGCATCCATTTTTCCATCAAGAAACCCACAACACACCACCACCCACAACGGATCCCCCACAGCAGTTGGAACAAGGTCACGAAGACCACCTTCTCGCAACCCTCTCCCGGAACCCACCCATCGACACCACTGACACTGATGCAGCTGCCCGCAACTTCAGGCAATGGGTCGACACCGGTGCCAATACTCTCGCCCCAATCAAGAATCCCTCCAAAAGACGCACCAGCAGAAAGGCCTTCTGGTTTACCACCGACCTGCATGATTCCAAGCAAACCTCGACGAAGACTCGAAAGAAAGTGGCGCCAAGATCAGACTCTGGACAACCACACAGCCTTCAAAAACAGCATCTGCAGACACCACCAACTCATCTGAGCCGCCAAGAGAACCGCCTTCAAAGACCAAATCAACAACAACGCACACAGCCACAAGGAGCTCTTCAACGTCGTGAAGTAACTCTCCAACCCCAGCTCCAACACCAATGGCATCCCGCCATCCCAAGACCTCTGCGACTCCCTAGCCTCCTACTTCCACCACAAGATTGCAGACATCCACGGCAACTTCAGCATCCAGACCCCCCCAGCAACCACCACCACAGATTCAACTCTGACCAACCTCCTGCTCTCCTGGACCCCCATCAACAACAACGACACCATCAAAATCATGAACACCATCGCCTCCGGCTCTCCATCTCACCCCTGCTCTCACCACATCCTCAACAAAGCAAGCTCCATCATCGCACCGGAACTACGGAAGATCATCAACAGCTCCTTCAAGTCTGCCACCTTCACAGAGAGCTGGAAACACGCCGAGATCAAAGCCCTTCTCAAAAAAACCAAGGCGGACCCAAAGGACATCAAGAACGTCCGGCCTATCTCCCTGCTCCCCTTCCCGGAAAAAGTCATCGAGAATGCTGTTAAAAGACAACTAACCTGCTTCCTCGAGGAGAACTGCACCCTGGACCCTTCCCAATCCAGATTCCGCAGCAACCATTGTACCGAAACCGCCCTCATCGCTGCCGCCGACGACATCAGAACCATACTGGACAACGGTGAAACCATGGCCCCTTATCCTCCTGGACCTCTCGGCCGCGTTCAACACCGTTTACCACCACACCCTACGCTCAGGGCGCAGCAATGCAGGAATCCGCGAAAGAACCCTGGACTGTGTCACCTCCTTTCTCATCGGCAGAACCCAGAGATTCTGCCTCCTCCCATTCTGCTCAGAGGCCACCAAAATCACCTGCAGCGTACCCCAGGGTTCATCCCTCAGCCCGACCCTCTTCAACGTCTAAATGGCCCTGCTTGCTAACACCACCTGATCCCACAACCTCAACATCATCTCATACGCCAACACACCCAGCCGATCCTCTCCCTCACCAAGGACTCCGCCAAGACCAACCTCCATGTAGGAATGAAGGCCATTGGCGAATGGATGAAGAGCAGCTGCCTCAAACTCAATTCCGACAAGACAGAAGTCCTCATCTTTGGCTCCACCCTCTCCGCATGGGATGACTCCTGGTGGCCTGCCACTCTCGGGGCTGCTCCGACTGCCACCGACCACGCATGCAACCTACGATTCATCTTGGACTCCTCAATATCCATGACCCAGCAAGTCAACGCCATCTCCTCCTCCTAATTCAACACCCTCCACCTGCTCATAAAGATCTACAAATGGATACCCACCAAAACCAGAAGAACAGTCACCCAAGCCCTCGTAAGCAGCAAACTGGACTACGGCAATGCCCTCTATGCAGGCACCATGGCCAAGCTCCAGAAGAGGCTGCAACGCATCCAGAACGCCTCTGCATGCCTCATCCTGGACATCCCCCGCCACTGCCACATCACAGACTACCTGAGAAACCTGCACTGGCTCCCAGTCAACAAGAGAATTACCTTTAAACTCCTCACTCACGCTCACAAAGCACTGCACAACACGGACCAGAATACCTCAACAGATGACTCTTCTTCTACACCCTGACCCGGCATCTCCGCTCCGCCGACCTCGCCCTTGCAACCATCCCACGCGTCAGCAGAACTACAACTGCCAGTAGAACATTCTCGCACCTCGCAGCCAAAACGTGGAACACTCTTCCCACCCACGTGCGCCAGACCAAAGACCTCCTTACCTTCAGGAAACTTCTCAAGACATGGCTTTTGAGCAGTACCAGCACCTCCTCCCCTCCCACCCCACCTTTCCTCAATGCCTTGAGACCCTCACGGGTGAGTAGTGCGCTTTACAAATTCCTGATTGATTGATTGAAGGGAGAATTTTCTTGGGCTTGAGATACGTCTTCTCAACTATAGCCCGGTAAGAAATTGCATACTTCAGGGAAAGAACATTCCTCCTATTTATACTTGCTTCCAGAACAATCCAAAATTATCTGTACGGATGTACTTAAGGGAATCTGGGTCCCTTTTCCAGATATCAGTTGCCACTAGTTTGCTCTCTCGGTCTCATCGCCGAAAGTCAACACACTCACTATAATGGGTGTAGATGCTAAAGGGACTTTCACCTGACTATCTCCTTGGTAGTGCCCTGCCCCCTTGTGACACCAATAACAAGTAATTACTTTGGGCTGGGTGAACACCTCTGTTCTCCATTTTGCTTGTGTTCCTGACTTGGAATCTGATTCTCTTTTTCTCTGTGCCCTCCCTCTGGCTTAGAGCTGTGCTGCTCCAGACCTTTTTTAACCCTCTTATCTAACCTCTTGCATGGCAACACTGCAAGCTTCTTTGATTCATTTTCTACCAGATCGTACAGGTGTTGCCTAAGTGGGGTACAGCACTCATCCTTCAGTTGCTCTGTCACCGTGAAGTAGTTAGGGAAAGAAAATCCTTGGCCTCCATCCCTCTCACTCACTCATTCCAATCACACAACAAACAGTGAATCCAAGTTCTCACTGGAACACATTTGCTATCTTGCTTTGTTTGAGTTTCATCGGGTACTAAGCTGGCTTCATCCCAAACCTGATTGGCGCTTCTTTCATTCACTCATAATTTATCTGATCCACCACAGGCATGTTCCTGCTGTTCCCTCTGTGGGTAAGCTACACATTAAGATGCCTGCAAATGACACATTATTTAAAGCCTACACTCTACAAGCGATCCCAAAACTCACAACCCATTCAAAAATGTCCTGCCTTCTATATACATGTGCAGAAGTTCTTTAAGAACCTTGGCTGGCAGTCCAGTAGAGCTGAAAGTACAATCGCTCTTCCAAGAAGCTCCTGTCTTGCTGCCTTCCTGAGTTTTAACTTCTCTAAGGCTATCCTTTCTTACTCTCCAAATCTTGCTCTTATTTCCTGCCTCCCCCCACCACCTGCCAAATGGCACTGCTCAGGAAGAACTAATAAGAAGTATTTTGCTAACAAGGGCTTCATCAAATTTCTAAAGTTAGCCCTATAAAACCCTTCAGACATATGAATGCAGGCAATACACTTCCACTGTCTAGGGAAGCTGTCTTCTTCCTTCATCTTGTGCAGTATAGGCCAGAGGCAACCAAATTAGATACCACTTGCCTCATTACTCAGACCCATACCACATACAGAGTCCTACTGCCATAAATGTGCTACAAATTCACTGCACACACCTACACTCAACATTCATACTGGATCTAAATGCAAAGTTTTAGGGGGTTGCATAACATCAGACCTTTACATAAGCTGAGGTCGGTAGCTTACTCGCTCTCTGGTAAAGAGCAAGAGGTCTGGTCATACTAATGATTCACAAAACACAGAATATTGCCACCGTCACTTTGTGTCTTACCCTGGGTGTGGACAAGAGCGTTATGCCAACTGTGGGTGCGTTGTGCTTCTCTCTATGCCACAGAATAGGTTTTGGACATCTCAACATCAGAGAAAGGCTTTGGCTTCTGCACACACACTAGATTAGTGTGATGCCAAGGCTGAACAAAAAATCAGAATACTAGTTTCACAATCAATTGAGTTCTGAGGGCAGCTGTACATGCCAGTTTATCATGCAGGGGACAGTCTCACCCTAACAGCATGTCTGCACCAGGACTGCGTGAAATTTGCTTTATTTGCTTTTGTATAATTATGCAAACTTTTGCTGAGAATTAAGCAAAATTACATGTAATTACACGAAATGCAAATACTGCATTCAGGGCCAGATGTAGCAAAGGGTTTTTCCCATTCTGTGTCAATGGGAAAATGTGTTCGTACATATGGCCCTTAGAGTTTTACTTTTAGCATGAAAGGTGTTTGTTTTGGACACAAGGATGAATTTCGGGATAAAAGAGAAAAATAGCATCAAAACCAGAAGTAGAGCTGCTCACGTTCAGCTCATTCGCATTGTTCCCGCACTCCCGTGCTATAATTTTGTCAGGAACATGCCATAATTATGTGATGAGGCTGGCTGGCATAATGTTGGGAATTTCACATAACAAGTGTAACACAAAATTCCCCAAATCACACCAGCCTAATTGAAATTTTGCTTGGCCCGAATGTACACAAGGGGCTTTTTCTTGTGGTCCCGCGGCAGTAAGACATTACGGGGCAATAACTGTGACGTTGCCGAGTCACATGTAACTATTGTCATTCACCAGCAGTGCCACGGGGATCACGATACTGTGCACTCAGTCTGAATGACCAAGTGCTTCTCTTTTAGCAGTTGGCTCTCTCAAGGAAAAGGGGTTGATCAGTAAAGGTTCACTCCAGGAAGTGGTGTCGGGTTAAAACAGTGTGCCACCACCAATAATAGGTTATAACTCAATATCCAGAACGTTTTTCTTCCTTGTGAATGAAAAGGACTTTACGTACCGGCGGATTAGCTTTCTACACATTACACACAGGTGAACTCCAAAAAGTACCTTCTAAACCTAAAAGCGGACGTCAAACAGGCTTGTAGTTCCAAACAGGTAGACATTAGATCTTAGTCAAACATTTAGCCCTAATTCTAAGGTTAACCTAAGGACAGCTGATCAACTGCACTTTGGTCTTTTCAGAAGCATTCAGATCTACAATACTTCAAAGTGTTTTCATGAGTTAGATCAAATATACTAATGACTAATGGTCAGATTAGTTTTTGTTTGCAATTATTTTGATGTCTCTGAAGGAATGTGAGCAGGAAGCCACCTGCTCCGAGTCTCACAGAAGGAAGAACCCCCCTCAAAAAAACAAAAACAAATGAAGGACACACCCTTCTAAAGGGAAGTAAAGTATTTTCTTTGGGGCTTTCCAGTGGTATCCAAGAGCATGGGAAGGGTGATCTGGTCATCATTGCCCTGTGTGGAGACGTAAGTAACTCTCCACTCACCGAACCCACGTTACAGGTGTTTCTTTGCTGGGGGAACCTATGGATCCCGGTGCCCGTTGTGTACCCACAACAGGCACCCCGAACCCAGTTTCTGAGGACTATCTAAGGAGAAAGGTCTGGACCAAAGGTTCAAACCTCAGTATCTCTCAAACTTCTTCAGTTAGAAAACCATTTAAATGGTTCTTGAATCAGCACAATTTTCTTCAGGCAATGATGTGATCACAAAGGCAGGGGTTGAAGTTAGGGTTTCTCACACCTCTCAAGAGATGGGTGGAGATATAAGTACAGGCACACAGGTAAGGGTGAAGTCGGGATGGCTCAGGCTTACCTTTCCTGACTTGTGAAGGTAAATAAGTACTCCTAGAACCACATGATGTTAACGGGCCGGACTGCTATCCAGGGCACCCTCGTGGCTCTTGGGTAATCTCTGATCTTCAAAATGTCCTCCAAGCATATCCTTCCAGTCATCAGGGCCTTGACTGTCATTGACGGACCAGGTCACTTCTCCTGGTAGGCTCACTTGAGCTACTTGGCAGGTAGGTTTGTTCCCCCATCTCTCTACAGGTCCTTTAGCAAGGCCGGTATGCAGGCTTGAGAGATTTAGGCCAAGTCTGGAGGAAAAATGGCAATGAAACAGCATCTCACTTCCGGCTCTGATGCACAGTTTTCAACAACTGCAGTGTTGAAATGTTGAACGAAATACAGACTGAGAGGGACAGTGCCTTTGCTGCTCAGATGACCAAAACAACATTTCAAACCAATTTCCCAGGCACCTCCACTGGAAGAGGAGCATTTATTTCCATGCTGTGCCTGGGCAAAACAAAAGCTCGCTGGTTCGAGCTAGTTCAGGTGTAATCTTTTTAGCGCGCTATATGGAAGGCCGGAGAACTAGGACGATAGAAAAAACTATCAAGCGAAGAAGTGACAAAGTGACAGAAGGAAGAGAACTTAGGGGCTAAAAAGTATAAAAGAGCTTAGAAAAGGGAACTGAGAATCGTTAAAAAAATGGTGGAAGCTCAAAGAAGCGAAAATTATGGAATGAAGACCGGCAAGGCAGTGTTGGTGACAGTTAAACAAGAACCTAAAAAAGTACAGTTTACAGAGAGTACGTCGACATATTTGAGGCAGGAACTAGTCCGGGCACAGTTTACTCCTGTGCGTTTTTATCTTTTTGCAGAATTGGAGGAAATCCTTTGATTGACTCAGATCGACCGAAGATAGGTCCAGAGGGAGAGGGCAGCCCCAGAATGATTCTGTAATGAAAGTGTTCTATGTGTTGGTAGGACTGGGGCCCTATCACTATGGGCTTTTGGGGCGCAGAGCAGACCTCACCTCCGGGCGTAAAGTCAATTCATTGAACCCGTCTTTCCCATGAATTACTGGCTTATTTTCACGCAATACAATTTGGAAACAGCGAGCAAGGCTTGCCTCTTTCCAGCTATGCTGTCTGAAAACAAACTCAGTAACTCATATAAAGATTGGATTAAATGAATGCGCTTCAGGCCCTGGAGGTGCATAAAACAGGAGCTCGGCGTTGCACTAAAAAAAGTTCATCATGATGCGGCCCCTCGATTTTTAAAGGGGATGCAAGTCATGTTATGGGCTAAGGAAAGTTTCCAGTGGACTTTCTCCCCCTTGCTAAACCAGTTTGGGTGACTCATAAAACATCCTGCATTTTCCGTGTGTGGTGTCTGATATCCAACATATGCACTCGCTCTAAAATCAGACGTGCTAAAAAAGCACGCGCGTGCTCTGAAATGTCACGCGCCAAAAGGCATGAGCCATTGCGAATGTACTCCAGGCTAGTAAATGTGAACATTCCATGGATAATTCCTGTCAGCCCATTCTTTTAGAATTACAGTGGCACTCCTAGGGAGAAAGTAAGTGCTAAGCCTTTTGCACCTGTTACCGCCACCGCCTCTGTTAGAAACATGTTTTTACCACTTGCATTTAAAATTGTGTCAGCTGGGGTCCAGGTGAAGCTTTTATTATGGAAATACATGACGGCTTCCCATGAAATACAAGCCGCTTGAGCTATCAGTGTGTTCTGGTAACGTCATAAACCTCGAGCCCAAAAGTTGAATCGTTTATTAATGGCATTAGAACCTCAAGCTGGCATCTTATGATATGATTTATGAGTAGCAGTATTTTGTTTATTTCTATTAGGGGTTCTGTGCTGTAAAAAGTTGCCCTTCTGTTTGAGTCAGTAAAAAGATTTATATGGTAGCAATAAGTACATCAGTACATTTGCTAATAAACTGTGGCAAAATACAAGTATGTCGTTTTCCTTTGTTTGAAAAATGTTTTTCTCAATATTTAGTTCTAGTCACGTTTTGAAGGAGCTTGTTTGAACACAATCATGTGGGGGAAAGAGGCTCTATGTTGCATGAGTAGACGTTTCGACTAGATTCTTTACATGGATGTTCTCAGACAACAGGCTAAACCGACTGAATGGTCAGGAGGAAAGTCTCACAGTCAAGCGGGCCTTTTAAAATTGTTATTTCGTGAAAGCATATTTGGAAAGTAGTCTGGCTCTAAGATGAAAGGTGGGCCAGCGATAAGGCTATTACAGGCAATTTTCACCCAGTGATACCCCAAATTAATATATGAAATCCTAACGGAGACTTCTTCTCAAGGGGGTTTGTGAGTGGCCAACCGGCAAAACATAATTTTACCTGGGTTGTCAGTATTTTTGCACTGAAGCTGGTATGATGAATACAAGAAAGGTTATGGTGAGATGTGTGTATATTGCTCGGGGATGGGTGACACATTGCAGTTACACTACTTGTTTCATATTTTATCGGAAAAATAATTTGAAGAGTTCTTGGGAGGGATGAGTGATTGCCCAGGGGCTTGATTTTAGCTATAAATTTGCTGTGTCCCTGTGTGCAAAATTGGATTGCCAGGTGGTCAGTGGATGCTACTTGCCCATTGATGACACTACAAGAAGTCTGTACCTGCATACTACTGAACAGAAAGATACCTACAGTTTCCCTTTTAATGGTCTGGCTTGAGTGCGCAGATGTCACTAGACAATTATGTGAGCATCACTAGAGAGGGCTTTGGTTCCACCCACGTTAGGAGCCAGGAGTACGTGTTCTGATTGGGAATACATTGTGTGCTTCCTTAAAAAAATGCTTTCCCTCCATGCAGTTGTAATAATTTTGTTTATGTATCCAGCTGCCTAAGCTTGAACATTCAGGGGTACACACACAACATTGTAATGCAGGGGATCGACGACTTCGTTAACTTGAAAATGTATTTTGTTTTTCTCTGGCAGCAGCACAGATGGGAGGAGGGCAGGTATAGCCAACATGGATTTTTTGGCCTGGCTTGACAGTGCAGCTATCGTCAGACCAACAGCAGTATTTTATTTCTGTTTGGGGTTATGTGCTGTAAAAAGTTGTCCTTTTGTTTCAGTCAGTAAAAAGATTTATATGGCAGTAGTAGGTACATCAGTACATTTGCTAATAAACTGTGGAAATATACAAATATGTAGTTTTCCTTTATTTGAAAAATATTTTTGCTAATATTGTAGTTCTACTCACATTTAACAGGAGCTTGTTTGAAGACAATCCTGTGGGGGGAAAAGAGGCTCTTTGTTGCATGAGTAGACGTTTCAAATTGATTCTTTACATGGATGTTGTCAGACAACAGGCTAAATCGACTGAATGAACAGGAGGAAAGTCTCACAGTCAAGCGGGCCTTTTAAAAGTGTTATTTCCTGAAAGCATATTTGGAAAGTAGTCTCGCTCTAAGATGAAAGGTGGTCCAGCAATAAGGCTATTACAGGCAGTTTTCACCCAGTGATACCCCAAATTAATATAGGAAATCCTAACTAGACTTCTTCTCAAGGGGGTCTGTGAGTGCCCAACTGGCAAAACATAATTTTACCTGGGTTCTCAGTATTTTTGCACTGAAGCTGGTATGATGAGTACAAGAAAGGTTATGGTGAAATGTGTGTATATTACTCGGAGATGGGTGACACATTGCAGTTACACTACTTGTTTAATATTTTATCGGACAAATAGTTTGAAGTCTTCTTCATAGGGATGAGTGATTGCCCAGGGTTTTGCTTTTAGCTATAAATTTTGTATGTCTCTGTGTGCAAAATTGGATTGCCAGGTGGTCAGTGGATGCTACTTGCACATTGATGACACTACAAGAAGTCTGTACCTGCATACTACTGAACAGAAAGATACCTACAGTTTCCATTTTAATGGTCTGGCTTGAGTGCGCAGATGTCACTAGACAATTATGTGAGCATCAATAGAGGGGGCTTTGGTTCCACCCACATGTTAGGAGCCAGGAGTACGTGTTCTGATTGGGCATAAATTGTGTGCTTCCTTAAAAAAGTGCTTTCCCTCCATGCAGTTGTGATCATTTTGTTTATGTATCCAGCTGCCTAAGCTTGAACTTTCAGGGGTACACACACGACATTGTAATGCAGGGGATCGAAGATTTAGTTAACTTGAAAATTTATTTTGTTTTTCTCTGGCAGCAGCACAGATGGGAGGAGGGCAGGTATAGCCTACATGGATTTTTAGGTCTGGCTTGACAGTGCAGCTATCGCCAGACCGTTTAGCCTACACCAATATTATTCTACAGTTCTTTGCTTCCAAAAAAATCCATATATGTTCCCATGCTATTTACCTATAGCACTTCACATTACCATACAACATTCTGATAAAACCAGACCTACTGGCTTTGCAATAGTTGTTAAGTGGTGTAGGCTGACCTTGCCAGCTGCTCCGAGCTAGTCAGATGCTTATCCATTAGGCTTGAATGGATCAGGCACAGAGTGGCTGTCACAGCACCAAGCGGCTTTTAGGGAATAAGGGATGTTTCATACTTAGAGATCACGGATGTGGCCTGGCCCTTGGAGAAGTTAAAGCAGGAATTCTCAAAGTGCAGCCGGGAGGTGGGGGTGCGCTTACAGCCCTCCTTACCTTTACATACATCCTCCCTGGTGAACAGCAGCACTGGGCTGCTGTTTACTTGACTGAGCACTACAGGCTACCATTTATGGTCACATTAACTGAAGCAAAGACAAACAAAGATGGAACACCTTCATGTTTAAAGACATTGTGCAATAAACATGTAAAAATATTAAAAGGTCTCTTCAAAATATATAAAAACTGTTTTTATTAACATGCAGAAGTGTTTCACCTTAGTACATTTGATTATATCACTGCATTGCGAGGCATTTATTAAGTGATAGTTATAATGACGTAGAAGCATTTATTCCTTCACCCAACATTAGTGATTCAAGAGGCAAGTCATTTATCATATGACCCTCTGGGTGACCGAGGTTATTATTATACACGGAACAACATTGTAGTTTATTGACGCAAACACAGAGAAGCTTTCATACAGTTCACGTCATGAACTCATGTGTTTTAAGATGCTTTAATATATGAGTATGAAGAAAAGGAGGCAAAGGTAAATAAAACAATTGCCTAAGATCACACAGTTTTGTTAAGCAGAGCGACCAGAATTGTTCCCAGGTTTTCTGGTTTCACATTGTGCTATTTAGCCACTAGATGGTTATTTCTTTCCCTCTCTCATTTTGCATCAAAAATGAATGCTTTGTACTAAGTTCTTGGTGCATGATATTAAAGTGTGGGTGGCCAGAAACCATGTGAAGGCTCAGCTCGTTTTTTGGCTCTACGTTCCAAAAGAGAACCTTGAGCTGAGCTAGGCTTGAGCGTCCAGTAGTTCACCCACATGTAGCACATATTAGCAATTGAAAGGTCAAAGAGTTAGGAAGGATATGATTTCACTAGCATAAAACAATTTGGGGAAGTACGAGTATCAATAAAACAGTGCAGGACTCCTTGTTTCAAGATTCATATCCTTCTCACTACAACATATTTCAGTTAATGAACTATATGACTTGCTGTACTCTTCTCCATAGGTAAAATTCAAATGATTGTTGGGTTACAGTGCTTTTGATTTCCACCTTCTTCCTGCCTTTCTTTAGTTTAATTTGTTTTTCCTAGGTCTGTCAAAAATAAAGAGCAGATAAATATGTACAGAAAGTGACTACCCAAGACAAGGGGAGGCCAAGATTAATAAAAATATCACCAGCCCTTCTGGTTTCATAATTTCTATTTTGCTCATTACACAAAAACTATGGCTTGACGGGTTCTGTGGCGAGCCTCAGGTACCACTCCTAGCAAAGAAATGCACTGTGCAGTGGAAGTTTGTTGGATGTTTGTAGCTGCCCACCATAGTGATTTGCACACTGTTTGGGGGTCTTTGGCAAGGATTATTCATAGCACTCGCTACCTTAACAGCTTGTTTCCAAGCACTCCTAATCGGTGCTTAACTTGTAAATAAAAATGTGCTGGTGCCCAAAGCCCTTCTCTGAAACTAACAGCTGCTGCCATTAAATGTGCAAACACAGAATACCGAGGCAGCGTAATCCTGAAGCCATCTCGGGCCTCTTCAATCCATTTAAAGCCACTCCCTGCCCCTTTAGCTTACTCCTGCAGCTTCCTGCTTTCTTCCTTTGTGACGCTTTTTCATTTTTCTCTTCCTCCGTCATCCCATATCTGTCTTTTGCTCACAGTAAATGCTTGAGGCAGAAAAATAAGTGCCGGCCCTCAAAAATAAGTGCTGGTGATCTGCACCAGAAACAAGAAGCACAAATTAAGCACTGCTCCGAATGCTTCCAGATAGGAGATTAAAGTTCTAAGGAAATTGCGAGGCTTAATATTCTATTTCATTCCAATTCAATAACCAATTTACTTCTTTGTTCACTTGATTCGTCAAAGGAAGGAATAGCAAGCACACAAGGTTTACACCACGGTGCGGTAGAGGGACTGCAACTTGGATGCAGCACACAATCTATTATCAAATGTATGACTCTACCAGAGACAAGGGACATAATTTAGAAGTTAGTATGGAATGAAAACCTCAAAATAGCTCCGTGACTCATTATTCACAACATATATTTAATTTCCTTCACCTACGCCCACTTAACATCTTAACATTCTCCCCTCCACACACACCCGACTCCCCTAAGTGGCATCAATGCTGTACCAGTCACACCACTGGCCATACATTCTGGCCCCTGGAGAAATAATTGGTAGTGCCCAAGAGCTAAAGGATTTTCTAACAGGTGAGGTGTCCTGTCCGAAAGCCCCCAATTTTCCTAGAGGTCATTCTCATCAGATGAAATTTTCCAGAACTGGAGCTAAACTCAGTTAGTACTATCAAACAATGCTGCATAAAATTAACGTCTTCATTATTTAATGGTCTTCACTGAAGAGGGAGTCGGGTGTCCAAGTACCTGCCTGCAGGGCTAGAGCTGAAAAAGATCTACTGCTGCAGGCCACAAGTTCGTGCGGACCGGCTGCCATCAGAGAGGGACAAGGTCAAGAGGCCTGGACTCTGCCCTATACATTTATTTTTTGAAATTCTGCCACAAGAACATTGGTAACAAGGATACATGTGATAGTAAATCTGTTCTGGCTTACTTATCATAAGCAGGGTGCATTTTAAAATAGTATATGGGGTTAGGGTATCTGCTGCAGAGATCCTTCTTTACACTGCAAGTTACAGAGCATACCAGGGGTAAGACAAATCTGATCCTCAGTGTATTTGCTGGAGAGATCTGTTTTCAATCTAGTCACAGCTTTGACTTATCTTAAAATCGAATTCAAGGTTAACGTGCCTGCTGCAAAGTGCAGCATGCAGCACACAGATGTGTCTGGTATAGAGATAGCTCAGTGGGTTACTGCTTCTGTGACACAAGCTGCAATCCGTTTAATATATATAGCGGATTCAGTTATGAACTAGCATCAATGAGCCACATGCAAACATTAATGCATGCATTTAGAGCCCTGCTATTTTTCAATGTTTTGAAATTTCAGGATTGCTAAAAGTACTCCGTTGGGTAGTAATAAAACTCGATTAGTAAGTGCAAAATGAATGGCTTTCTGACATTCTTACAGTGCCTAAACACCTCTTTCCAACAAATCTTCGAAAACTGAAAACCTGCCTCCAAATCAGAGTTTATGTCTTAGGTACCAGTGAAGTGACCTGCTGACTGTCTTTGTTCCCTGGCATGGAGTATTCAAGCATCAGCTAGACCCCAGCCTGAGGAAGACTGGAACGAAAGGAGTAACGAAGACCCTTTAGTTGAGCCATTTGTGTTGGGCTCATTGCAACTGGAATTCAGAGGCCTCCCTCGCCCCCGCGGGTTGACGTGCTTAATGGAAAGCCCACAAAGTGCAGCCCTGGTGAATGTGTCTTTGTGTCGCCAGTTTTAACTGCGACTGGCCTGGTCCAGGATCTGGCTCAGTAATAGCTGCCGGATCCGGATGGATCCCCTGCATTCCCAGCACTGCCTTTGTGGGATCTGTACCCCATACGGAAGCAATTTGTTTCTGTATTTCTACTGTGCCCACACTTTGCACAGGGAGATTTTCGGTTCCTCTCCCAACCATATTCGGTCTCTCAAGTTAGAAACGGCTTCCTCTTTTCATATGAAGCAAATACTGGAACCCCCCAGGATACAACATCACCATCCTTTCCTCGTGTGACGCATGAGGTCATTTCCTGCTTGCACTGATGCATAGATGCAATTGATGGTACATGTACTCTATGTCACAGGCGCTTGTACTCGGGAAAAGTGGGAGGTCGGCTGCAGACTAGTGTCGGAGACTTCTGTGGGTTGGCTAGCCTCCAATATTGAGAAATATTGGTTTCTGCAAATTGTCAGTTCTTCTTTTTTTTAGTGGGTGGAATTAATAGTGGAATGATACATCTCCCCGGGGTAGCTCCGTCAAAAACAGTAATCTTTGGGGGACTATTAAAAGCTGTTGGTCTAAAGTCAGAAAGAATGGAGTAGGAGGTTTACTGGTAGCGGGTCCATAGCCATGTCAGCACCATTGGCTCCACACTGCAGTGCCATTTTATTTGGAGCGCATGTGTGTCTGATACCTGGAGTCTGGGTCTCACTACCCTTGACACTTACTTGGCACAGACCTACAGCGTGAGCGGTCCATTACTTCTGGAGTCCTTCAGCCATACTGTTACTGGTCCTGGAATCTGAGTCTATCTCCACCCATGTGTCTTTGTCTCTGACCGAAGGCTCTGGGTTTCACCTGATCTAGAATCTAGCGCTTTAGTCTGAGTGTCATCCGCCCTGGAGTCTGAGGGACATTGGCTATGGAGTCTGTGTGTCACTGGCCCTGGAGTCTGAGTGTCAATGGCCCTGGAGTCCGAGGGACATTGGCTATGGAGTCTGAGTGTTCCTGGTCCCTTAGTCTGAGTGCCACTGGCCTTAGAGTCTGAAGAACATTGGCAATGGAGCCTGAATGTCACTGGCCCTGGAGTCTGAGGGACCTTGGCTATGGAGTCTGAGAGTCACTGGCCCTGGAATCTGAGTTTCACTAGCCCTGGAGTCTGAGGGACATTGGCTATGGAGTCTGAATGTCACTGGCCCTGGAGTCTGAGGGACATTGGCTATGGAGTCTGAGTGCCACTGGCCCTGGAGGCTGAGTGTCACTAGCCCTGAAGTCTGAGGGACATTGGCTATGGAGTCTGAGTGTCACTGGCTCTGGAGTCTGTAGTAAATTGTCTATGGAGTCTGAGTATCACTGGCCCTGGAGTCTGAGGGACATTGGCTATGGAGTCTAAGCGCCACTGGGCCTGGAGTCTGAGGGACATTGACTATGGAGTTTGAGTGTTCCTGGCCCCTTAGTCCGAGTGTCACTGACCCTAAAGTCTGAGTGTCACTAACCCTGAAGTCTGAATGTCACTAGCCCTGAAGTCTGAGGGACATTGGCTATGGAGTCTGAGTGTCACTGGCTCCGGAGTCTGTCGAACATTGTATATGGAGTCTGAGTGTCACTGGCCCTGGAGTCTGAGGGACATTGGCTCTGGAGTCTGAGTGTCACTGGCTCTGGAGTCTGAGGGACATTGACTATGGAGTTTGAGTGTCACTGGCCCTGGAGTCTGAGGGACATTGGCTATGGAGTCTGAGTGTCACTGGCTCTGGAGTCTGAGGGACATTGACTATGGAGTTTGAGTGTTCCTGGTCCCTTAGTCCGAGTGTCACTGGTCCTGGAGTCCTAGGGACATTGGCTATGGAGTCTGAGTGTTCCTGGTCCCTTAGTCTGAGTGTCACTGGCCCTAGAGACTGAAGGACATTGGCTGTGGAGTCTGAAAGTCACTGGCCCTGGAGTCTTAGGGACATAGGCTATGGAGTCTGAGTGTCACTGTCCCTGGAGTCCGAGTGTCCCTGTCTCTGGAGTATGAGTGTCACTGATCTTGGAGTCCGAGGGTCATTGGCAATGGAGCCTGAGTGTTCCTGGTCCCTTAGCCTGAGTGTTACTTGCCCTGGAGACTGAGGGACATTGGCTATGGAGTCTGAGTGTTCATGGTCCCTTAATCTGAGTGTCACTGGCCCTGGAGTCTGTGGGATATTGGCTGCGGAGTCTGAGTGTCACTGGCCCTGAAGTCTGAGGGACATTAGCTATGGAGTATGAGTGTTGCTGGTCTCTTAGTTTGAGTGTCACTGGCCCTTGAGTCTGAAGATAGCTGGAATGGAGCTTGATGGTCACTGGACCAGAGTCTTGAGTGTCACTGACCCTTCATTATGAGCGTTACTGGTCTGTGAGTTACGAATGTCCCTGTTGTCTGAGCTTCTCTGGTCCTGGACTCACAGCATCACTGGTGCTGGAATCTTAAGTGTCACAGACTCTGGTGTATAAGTGCCACTATACTGGATCTGAGTATGAGTGTCAGAGGCCTGTGAGGACTGAGGAACACTAGCTTCGGAATATTAGTGTCAGTCACCTGTGAGATCAAAATTGGCCGTCAGCTTCACAGAACTGTGAACCACAGGTGCATTTCCTGAGTGAGCTCTCTTGCCAGGTTCATGAGTGGAGGGTGGCTGCAGAGACAGGAAGAGAGATGACATCAAGATGCAGTGTCCGCTGCTCTCTTGCTGGAAACTGTAGCGAGGCGATGACCGCTGACCACAAAAAACAAAACCATGGTAACATGAAGGCAGACACATCTTTTAGAAGACTGGAGAGAATCGTGTGTAATGCATAGCCTTTTACAACCTCTCAAACTCCCTCCTCTCATCAGAGCAGCGCTATGACCTTCAGGTTCAAAGCTGGCTTAGACATAGGACCTGGTTTAGTTATTGGGGCATTGGTTACTTCACCACAAACGTGATGGCTATCCCATCCGCCCACATCTAAATCCCACAATTTCCATTGTGACTGAGTAACACGTCCGTCAGTATTTAAATAAGGCACTAAATAATTTCTTTACACACAGACAGAAATGTATAGTTTCCATCTTACGTGCAGTGTGCTCACCTGACTTGATATGCCAGACCTCAGACCGAGCTATGAATGACTTGTGAACTTGGAGTTAGCACTTCATCCATTACAAATCTGAGAACCAAACATAGCTAGTTGCATTGTGGGTAAAAAAGAAACACATCCTCCTTACTGAAAAATGTGCAATTTCTAGAATACACGAATATACATTTTTAAGAAACTAGAGGCAGCAGTTAATATTAAATTTTTAGAGAACACTTGACAAAGTACCTCCTATCCTAGGCGGTTGGTGAAAAGTATGCCACTGACTGGGTTGTGTCCTGTGTTCTCTAACTTTATAGTTGTATAACATGTATTGAGTTATTTTTAATTATGCCTGTTTTTTTTGTCAGGTTCGATGTTGGTCTCTTTGTTTGTTTTTCATACAAAAATCTCTGATGCTGTGGGCTTTGGCCATGCTATATATCTACAAAATAAATATATTGCATGTATACCCATGAGCAGAGCATGCCCTGTCAGAGGTTCCAGGGAGTGCTGCAGAACTTCTTCTAGCTGTCTAAGCACTGTCTCAAAGATATAGTTTATTTATTGATTAATTGATTGATACCTATAGGTTGGATATTTTCAGTAAGCACTGACAAGATCCTAGGGCAGCAAGACGTTTCACAAGTGATACTGTACCGGTAAAAAGAGGTGGCATGTAGATAAGGCATACCATAAAGTGGTGACAAAAGTAAACAGACACAAATGATGGACAGGATGCAGAACAAATCAAAAACTTACTCCTAGTCACAGATCTGGGTTTAATCAATCAATTCCTTTGCTCACCATGCCACCCCAGTTTGGACCCAGCCATGTGCAAAAGAGTCTTGACCGTGCTCCCCATGGGACCAGTCCAGCCCAAACTGCCAGGCCAGGTTCTCACTGGACCAGAAACAAGCATCATGAGACCGGTTTCAGGGTCTCACCTTCATCAGCCAAGCTAGTTTGAATCCAGTGCCACAGTGAGCCTGGGACCCACATCTGGGCAGACCCCACTCACTTATGGCGACAAAAGTAAACAAACACAAATGATGAATGGAATGTGGAACCAATCAAACATTCACCCCCAGCCACAGATTAGGGTTTAATCCATCAATTATTTTGCTCACCATGCCACCCAATTTTGGACCCAGCCATATGCAAATCCGTCTTGATCCTGTTCCCCATGGGAACAGTCCAGCCCGAACTGCCAGGAAAGGTCCTCCCTGGACCGGAAACAAGCATCCTGGGACCAGTTTCAGGGTATCACCCTTCATCAGCCAGGCTAGTTTGAATCAAGTGGCACAGTTAGCCTGGGACCCATGTCTGGGCATCTAATATGCTAAAAACACAATCAGCAGGTACAGTACCAGTGGCCAAATGGCAACCTATCTATGGTAACCTCAGGGTGTCTGAGGCGAGGGCAGCTGGTGCCGGAACCTGCACCTGAGGAGCCCAGTGTCTGCAGTCTAAGTGTGTTTGACAATGCCAACAGGCCTTACCACAGTGGCATTTAGGCTCATAAAGACTGGGCTACGGCCAATGTTGTTGGAGAGGCCCAGGAAGTCCACTCAACATCCTTATTAAGGTCGATTTTTATCAGGCTCAGCATCTTCAAGCATGTGAGTTCCTAATTTGCTTGGCGTTGGCATTCACAATTAACTCTTACTCACGGCAACAGACAGGTCCTGAGATGTGGATCCACCTTGTGTGGCATGGTGGCCCATTGGTGGCCCCATAGTGTTATTCAAACTAGAATAGTCCTTTATCTAGCTTCTAGCCCTCCTAGCTCACTCATCTCTTTGCAGTTATCTTCCATTGAATGAAGCTCACTACGGTAGCTGGTCATGGACTGCCAGGGCCAACGACCACGGAAGCACCGCCAACAGGCTGGCGGTGCTTCCTGGCCAATTCTGACAGCGGCGGTAAAGCCGCGGTCAGAAAAGGGAAACCGGCGGTTTCCCGCCGTTTTTCCCCTGGCCATAGGAATCCTCCATGGCGGCGCTGCAAGCAGCACCGCCATGGGGATTCCGACCCTCTTCCCGCCATCCTGTTCCTGGCGGTTCTTACCGCCAGGAACAGGATGGCGGGAACGGGTGTCGTGGGGCCCCTGGGGGCCCCTGCACTGCCCATGCCACTGGCATGGGCAGTGCTGGGGCCCCCTCACAGGGCCCCATAATGATTTTCAGTGTCTGCTTAGCAGACACTGAAAATCGCGACGGGTGCCACTGCACCCGTCGCACCCCAGCAACTCCGCCGGCTCCATTCGGAGCCGGCTTCATCGTTGCTGGGTCTTTCCCGCTGGGTGGGCGGGCGGGCGGCCTTTTGGCGGTCGCCCGCCCGCCCAGCGGGAAAGTCAGAATGACCGCCGCGGTCATTTGACCGCGGTGCGGTCATTTGACCGCGGTGCGGTCTTCTGGCGGGGGAACTTTGGCGGGCGGCCTCTGCCGCCCGCCGAAGTTGGAATGACCCCCTTTATTTGGTGATGCAGACATGGTAAATATTCACAGAAATTCGATTTCCTCACATTATCATTTGTGTACTATATCGGTTTACAAGTAGAATTGTATGTCTGTGCACATTTAGTGCAATTTAAATGGAAAATGTGCTGTCTGTTAATAACAATGCCACAAGATGCTTAAGTTACACTCATGAAACTCCCTCTTCATGGCTATTGAAGGTAGGTGGGTTGGGCAAATTTGTCATTCTAAAAATGGGGTCGTGGTTTTAGAACATTTGTGAAGCACTGTATTAGCCTATTATTTTCCAAACATCTATAACAAAAATACTTTCATATATACAAACATACAGGGGCTTTTGGTCAGCCCTCCTTTTCACTGGTATGCTCCAGTGTCCTCCACATTTTGCTTCTGCTCACTGCAGCATACAGCATGGGACAGTGGGTCAGCTCACTTCATTAAATGGCTGTTTTGCACTGTGACTGGTGGCATAGCCTCATAAAAAGGGATGCGTTACCGTGTCAGAACTGGTAATCCAAGGCTGATGGGACACTCGTTTAGTTTTATACTTTCAATGTTTTTTGCTATTTTGTTGCATATTGCATTTGCTTGTACCAACATTGCACACTTACAAAGGCCACACCTTTTGGCTTTGCCAATACTTTTTTTTTCTGTGTGGGACTTTTGTCTACAGCTCTGTTCTAATGACCATTCCTCCACAGTTCTGTTTGCTTCTGTTTAGTGGTATTTATCTGAAGTGTGTGTCAATGTTGTGAACAAACATTATGGGGGTCATTAGGAACCCCAGCGGTTCAGACCGCCATGCCGGCGGCGGGGGCAAAGACCTCTACCGGCATGGCAGTCTGAACCGCCATATTATGGACGCAGTGAGGGCCACCTATGGTGGCCATCCTCCACCGCTAGGCTGCCGCTGACAGGCAGCCTGGCGGTGGAGGGAATCATTTTCCGACAGGGCAGCGCTGCCCCTTGGATAATGATCCCTTTTTCCACAAGCCTTTCCTTGGCGGGTTCCCCCGCCAGGGAAAGGCTGGCAGAAGGGGTGTTCGGGTGCCCCCTGGGGGCCCCTGCACTGCCCATGCACTTGACATAGGCAGTGCAGGGGCCCCCGTGCAGTGCCCCATCGCCCAGGTCACTGCCCGATTTACGAGCAGTGATCTGCGCGATGGGTGCTGCTGCACCCGCCACACACCAACATTGGCGGCGGCTCCATTTGGAGGCGCTGTCAATGTTACGACCCTTTTCCCCGCTGGGCCGGCGGGCGGAAACACTGTTTCCACCCACCGGCCCAGCGGTGAAAACATTATACGGCCGGCGGGGGGGTAGTCGCGCTGGCAGTCATATATTGACCGCCAGCCTGGATCTCTGCAGTTTTAACCGCCAAGATCATAATGAGGGCCTATGTGTTGTATGAATTGTATATTTTTCTAGGAACAAACTTTTCTCAAATGTTATTCACACGACAATGTAAACAGCTATTCACAGTTGTACAAAGACAATATGCAACCCAAGCTTCTTGGTCACATATGAACAGTGGTTCACAAGTTAGTGTTACAGCAGTGCATATGCACACATGATTTTTTTCCTTTGTCTCTGCCTATGAAGAATTTACCTTCTGGGCTGGAAAATTCACTTTATACAATCTTAGCATATTCTTTTTCTTTATCCCTTTAGAAAGTATCAAAATATGGTGTGATTGTTTTTTTAGACAGAATTAACAGATTCTTAGACAGGATTAACAATTACTTAGTGCTGGTAGCTGCCTACGGTGGGCACAAGCACTCGTTGTTTTGTTTGAATCAAGAGAAAGAAAGAGGAGAAAAAAGGATGAAGAGATAGGAATACCCTAACAAAGCGAGAAAGCAGGGATGAAAATGTGCAAGGGTGAGATGAAGAGGCAGGGAGTGTGGATGGTTGAAGTAAGGTGCATCACGTGGAACCAAGACTAGACTGCCTAGGTATTTGTAACTAAACAGCATCGGCGCCAGACGTCTAAGAAAAACATTAGGCTCCTCATTCATTAGTTTTGCAACTTACTGGCTGAAAGGACGTGAAGAAGCAGGATGAAATAGAAACCAGACCAGGAGGAGGGAAGGAACGCATCTGTCCACTTAGGGACCTGCTTTACCCTGAGGATCAGGCCTGGCGGAATCTTTGTGGGGACTGAGTCCCCAAACCCATGCAGGGCCCTTGCGAAGTCTTTCTCTGGTGCATGAGGACTGTGTTCACAAGGAAACTATGCCCTTGGACATCCTTCGAGGCAGTACGTTACATGGTGCATCTGGTGGCATCTGGCATGAATACATTTTGGAGTGGCAGTGCGGGCCCTCCAAAGAGCGGGACCTTCCAAAACGTGGGCTTAGAGCAACGAGTCCTGACAGCTCCCTCCTTGTGGTGGTCCTTCTAAGGAGCAGGTCCTAAAAGAAAGGGCTGTAGTAGCCCCCATTCTTGAGACTTGCCCCCCGCCCGTGCAGCCTCTGCTGCACTGCACCCCACTTACCAGAAGCCCCCTGTCTGATCAACTCCACTGCCAAATCACTCACTTAATGAGAATCCTCTCACAGACAGACCACCCACTGGCAAGCACTCTGTATTCCACCCAGGAGCAGAGCACCCCTTGTCCTATCGCCCCAATGTCACTTCAGATTAACCACTATCACACCATCCGCTGTCCAACCAGACAACCTATTTGCAGGCCTCCTATTGATAGACCAATCACTAGCAGGCAATACACGGTTTGACTACCCTGTTTAGGACCATCCTTAGAGATAGTCCATTTCCCAAACAAAATAAGTGGACAGCTAAAAGAAACCTTCAGAATGGAGTATTTTGGAGGCACAGTCATGAAGATATTCTACGCAGTGCCAGCTCTTACCTTAAAAGCCTGCACCTGAACTTGACTAATAATAATCGCAGAGTACTGCAGGCCTTAAAGTATAAACACATTCTGCTTTAATTATAAATCTAGTGCCTAGACAGGATTTGTCATACAGAGCACTGTGTAACCGGGTGCATTAATTCATCTACAAAATGGAAAAAAGCACAAAGCGGTAAGTAGTTCATAAAGGGCTATCCAGATTATTAGATTTCCTGCTTCAACTATGGCTTTGTGGACAAAGTGCCAATTTAAAATACTGAGATCAGGAGTACTGTTTGGCACATAATATGGTAGAGGTCAGTATTCCAGCTGTCCTGTTGTTTCCAGAATCCAGCTCTTACGGTTCGGTTCGGGGAAATACACCCCACTTTTAGTTAAGCTTCTCTGCTGTTCCGTTTGTGTGTTCACCTCAGGGGGATTGTTCACCTCTGATTGAGATAACCCCCCACCTTTGTTTGCAGAGCAGCCCAACAAAGATGGGATTTGAATGTGGGTGCACTATGCTCTGATCGTCTCTTTTTCATTTTCAATTAGTCAGTTAGGAGGAAGGAATTCAGCAGTGGATCCTCCATTCAGCGAGCAATTTATTCTGGTTCCCAGGGACGCTTTGTGCAGCAAACAAGGACCAGAACCTTCAAAGTTCCCTGGATCACCTTGAGGGGGTTGACGGCCAATTGCAGAACAGGGATTGTGAATATAGTATTTAAAGCCCAGGGAGTCCATAGAACTGAGGAGGGTGGTCGACCAGTGCTACAGATCTTCCCAGTTCTGACTAGTAAAAGTTCGAAGTCTCGACGGAGCTGAGTGAATTGGCAGGGAAATCTCAGAAGGGTGTGCAGAGGGGCTGCCCTGAATCCTTGAAGTGATTGAAGCCAATCATCCCTCAGGAGAAGGAGATAAAGCTGATGGGCGTGACTGTGAGACCAATATGCTAACCCTTTGTCCAATTTATTTAGTTAAGAGTGCTGTTAAATGATGTCATGTTTCCCTGTGGTCACCTCACAAGACTGTGAAAATGTACCTTGCTGGGCAGCCTGCAGGTCTGTGCTAGAGGCAGGCAAATTTGAAATGTTGTCTCTAAAAATTTGCACTGATATAAAGTTGCAAAAGGTAGCTTCTAGATGAAAATTCTTGCAATTTCATGAAAGCATTGTCTTGCAAACACGACTTTTGTGAAATAATTTTCCCAAATAACCTGGATTTATGTTTTTTTTTTTTGCAAAACTTAATTTCTCACACGTATTTAGAGAACTTCAGAACGTTTGAGAGGAAAAACTTTGCATCAGTGCCACCTTCTGGACTTGGTCCTTGGTCGAGTGGTGGTTGGTCTCCTGTCCCTATTTAGAGGCACAGTGGATGGAGGATTCAACATGCTAGACAATGAACAGTAGTCACTGCTGATCATTGTGCATAGGGTGTGCTG
This sequence comes from Pleurodeles waltl, assembly GCF_031143425.1. NCBI lineage: Eukaryota > Metazoa > Chordata > Amphibia > Caudata > Salamandridae > Pleurodeles > Pleurodeles waltl. The sequence goes on from NC_090443.1 coordinate 336,106,975, forward strand.
GGCCTACATTAAAAACGATGGGCCAGTCCTGACTGTGAGTCAGTGTTTCACATTCTTCCTGCCAGCCTGGTCCTTCACAAGAGTTGGAATCCTGTAAAGGGATTATTTTAGTCATGGGTCAGGACCATTCCCTGGACGCATCTGCTGAAGAGTGATGTCCTTGTCTCAGTATGTGATGCTGCTGAATATGGTGTGTGTGATTGCCCTTGAATCCCTCAAATGGAGATTTCCTGTTGGGTTGTAACGGTGAATGTGCCTGGAGGTACTGCAAGAATATTTTTAGTATGTATTGTTCATGGTACTCAGCACTTTGAACTTGGTCCAGTTAACAGCCCTTTATTCTCTACTCTATGGCTGTGTTTGTAGAATGGATGGTATGCAATAATAAGGGTTACGCAACCTTAATACAGTGATGGCAGTGGATATGTATGATGTTGGTTCTTTCACAGTTTCGCGGGTAAATCTAACTCACTTCCCATAAACTTCATGGATATGAATTTGGTAAATCCCCTAATCAGTTCAATGTAGCCTGACCCCCCCTGGTATATCAAAGACTTGTTCACTATTTTCCTGCCATTTGACAACCAGTTCAGTTAATTTAGTGTGTATATATATATATATGTTTAGTACCATCAACATGCTGAAATAAATACAGTTTTGAGATAAGATAATGAACTGTTAGAGACATCGCGTTCAGTTAAGTACATAGACAAAACAGTACTATTAAGGAAAATGTATTTAAGTATATGAATTCTCTCGTAAGTAAACCATTCATGCAACAATTCAATCAACCATAGTGCCCTTTGACGCTACAAGGGACAGAAATGGCCCTGCATCGTGCTGAAGAAGAACGGTGACCACGACTCATTCGTATCCGTTTACTTGAATGAAGCTTTGCTTGAGAAATTATGCAAATCACGTAAAACTCTATTTTATGCACGTATATCCGGTCTTTTTGTTTCGTTTGAAAAATGGAAATCTTTCATTGTGACATTTGTGCCGGATTTCTGCGCTTTGGCTTGATAAACTTCATCAACTTTCACTTGTAGGAGGATGAGAAATCCGGCGAAACCTATTTTGGTGGGAAATGTCTCTGGTGAAAAGAAGTTTTTAATGGATAAAAACGGTGGCTAAAATTCTGTTGGAGATACATTTTTCCCACAAGTGAAGGTGTGTGAAGTGTATTCCTGGGGAGCAGTGCTTAATTTGTGCTTGTTTCCGGTGCTGAGCACCGGCACTTATTTTAGCGGGCCGGCGCTTATCTTTCTGCCTCAAGCACTCACTGCGAGCAAAAGACACATATGGGAAAAACGGAGGAAGAGCAAAACGAAAGAGTCACTGGGAGAAAGCAGAAAGGTGCAAGTGTGAGCTGGAGGGGCAGGGAGTACGTTAAAATGGATTGAAGAAGCCCGAGATGGCTTCAGGATTATGCTGCCTCAGTATTCCGTGTTCGCACATTTAATTGCAGCAGCCGCGTGTTTAAGAGGATGGGTTTGAGCACGGCACCTGTTTATTTACAAATTAAGCACTGCTAGGGGGGTCTCTAACTCTACAGAGAGTGTGGTTGATGTGTAGAGCTGTGGTACAGAGGAGAGGGTGCTAGAAGGAGACAAAATGGGGTCGAGTGAGCCCCCAGCGCTGAGAAGTACCATGGAGGCAAGTGACCTCAGGAGGAATGGCTGGAACTGAAGCCAAACTGCAGGGCCCTCCTCTTCCGTTTCTACACAGATGTGAATTGGGGAAGTGGTTGCACACACAACATAATCTGAAGCCGAGCTCCCAGTTTGGCTCATTAGTGTGGCCATCATTTTAAAATTTACTATGTGAAACTGTGGTATGTGGTTTCTCATGCATGGCTCTCTCCACCTTCCCCTAACTGTGGTTTTGCTGTAATGAGGAAGACAGAGCATCAGGTTTGTGCTCCTAATGCAAATTTGCGTAATCTGCAAGGCTGGATCATAGGGTGCCTGAAATACGCATAATTTGCTTTTGCGTACTAATGTGAAGTTTTCAGAAAAAATATATAAAATTGCATGTATAATAGTTGGATGGGATTAAATAGAGACTGAAAGCTGAGTCGAGGGAGTGTCTGAAACGAATAATACCATGGGAGCAATACTAGATTTAATGCCACAGACAATGTTATAGTTTTTCCTTTATTTAATTTTATTTTTTATTGTGTTATATTCAAGTGTGTAGAATGGAATTGCTCTACTACTTCTCTTGGACTTCTCACCTGCCCTTGATACTGTTGACCATGACACCCTAATTCAAAGACCCCACGAAACTGGCAAAGAAGAGACTGCTGTTCACTGGATTACATCCTACCTTCAAAACAGAACAAATATCATCTATTCTCCTCCCTTCTCATCCAAACCCTACCTCACATAAGCAGGAGTCCCTCAAAGATCAACCATCTCACCTATGCTTTTCAACATCTACATGACATCATTACCAGAATTGATCAATTATTTTTAACTCACATGCTACAACTATGCAGATGACACACAAATACTCCTTAAATTGGAATGCCCCAAAGACATTGAAATCTTCAGTTGCCTCAGAGCCGTTTATCAGTGGATGACTTGGAGCCATCTCAAACTGAACGCTTCCAAAATGGAAATACTCACATGTGGCGACTGGAAAAACTATGACCCACTGCGCGCCTGGCGATCTGGGACCACCTCCTCAAGTATCTAAGGAAGTTAAAAACCTTGGAATTACCATGGACTCCAAGTTAACAATGAATGCCCAAGTGGACAAATTAGCACATTCAAGTTTCAGCACCTTGAAGACTCTGCAACGCATCTTCCCCCACCTAGGATTTCCACACAAGGTACAGACTACTATCTCTGTTGTACTATCTAAACTGGATTATGTCAATTGCCTCTACCATTGATTATCTTTATCTACTGTGAAAAAACGACAATGTATTCAGAACTCAGCTGCCTGGCTACTATTACATGTAAAGCCACAAGCCCACATCTCACCTGCCTTGAGGACACTACATTGGTTACTGGTTGCCAGAAGATCCATCTTCAAGCTGCTTTGTATCACCCACAAAGCTGTACATGGAACAGGGCCACTTTTCATCGGAAACAAAATACCCAAACACATTCAACATAGAAACCTCCGCTCAAGATTGGCACCCCGCCTTAAAACACCACCATACAAGAAAAAGACAATAGGTTGTACATCCTTCTCTGTTTAAACAGCCAAACAATGGAGTTCATTACCTCCAAATATAAGATCCACAGATAACTATCTTGTCTTCAGAAGACTACTCAAGAGTTGGCTCTTTCCTTCATACCACCATATCCAAACAGCAATGGACTGCATATGCCTGTATTGATAGATACTTCTAATCTGAATATGTGTGTACTCTAGATATGTATAGTTACTATTTTGTAATAATAAAATATGCACAAACACTTTAAACCTGTTTAATAAATGTATTGTACTCACAGTTAAATGTATATATGTGTGTAAGTGTGTGGGTCTGTGTATGTGTGTATATGTATATGTGTGTGTATATACATATATATGTATATTATTCTATGCTTAATATGTTCATAAGTCATTGCATAGCTCCTAGATAAGTTGTTATATTAGATACTTATTAATCCCTGCTTTCTTTTTCATATCACAATGAGCAAATGTTATCTTAACTATTTTAACAGCAAGCATTTCGCCATTGACAAACTAAGGAAAGATAAATGAATGTTAGAAAAGTACACTCATAAATTAACATCAAATATTGTAAATCTTGAAAGTGTGTGTTTATACAATATAACTTTACATCTCATATTATTATACCCATTATTATATTTCTTACACATATATTCCCTTACTATGTATTTACATATCTATTGATGTATTACTCTAGTCATACTGTACTAGAGAAAAAAATACAATAAAAAAATAAATAAATAAAATAAAAAAATAAAAAAATAAACTAAAATAAAATGTACTTACTCGTAAGCTTTACTCTGTCTCCATATCACCCTATGTTTCTATCATTCTATCCTCCATCCCCACTCTGACTCATCCCAAACCCATTCTACTACTTTGTTCTCCAAAATAACCCTGCCTAAGCGCTTCCCTCTGCTACGGCATCTAGCTCTCCCCAAACCCCAGTTTACTGCTATGATCTCCCAAACAACCCTACTAAATTCTCCCTCATTTATCTCAACTTTGACTCATCGTAAACCCCTTCTACAACTATGATCTCCCTAACCCCTTTCCACAGAGTTTTCACTCCTCCATCTCTCCTTTACTCATCCCAAGTCTCATCCTATTACTATAAACTCCGAACACTTCTGGATTCTTCCATCCTCTGTCCCTCCATTACTATACTATAGTCAATCCAACTAACAAACTCACATATCCTCTGCTCAAATTAACTCATACAATACTGTACTCCTATTTCCCTACACTAATCCACCACTAATTCCTCATTTGATCCGGAGTAGCGTGCTACTCGCCGAAAAGACATTTGACACCTCATCAGGGGTAGTAAGCGCTATATAAATACAATTACAATTACAATTAAAACTTCAACTTTTAAGCAATTCCTCTAACAAGGGATAATCATAGATAGACGACTGCAGGATTCATGCTAGATTTTCAGGATATTCAATGTAAGATACATTTCAGTATATTGAATATCAGTGGCATTCATATACATAGTCATATTCCTTCTGCCTCAAAGTTGGAAACACCAGTCATGGTTAACAAAAATTAGAATAAGGGCCCATATTTATGGACGTTTGGAAAACGGCAGTGCAGCAAGTCACCTTGCTACACAGCCCTACGTCAAAGGGAAAGGGCAGGAATGTGCCGCATTTAAGCAATCCGGCACATTTCTGTCCTTTCCTCTGCACCGGCGCCATTTTGGCAGCCTAGCGCCAATGCAGGCACCATTACACCATGGTGGAAGTGTGTCTGCGTTGTAGGCAGGATTGTTTTTGTGCAAGAAGAAGCACCTTCCTGCGCAAAAACAGTCCGGGGAGGCTTTTTTCCCTTTCTTTGTGTGCTGCAGAATGCAGCGCAAATAGAAAGAGGAAAAAAAAGGAGAAATAAAGATATTTATCCTCGTGAAACCTCCCCTTGGGAGACATAGGCCAAGATTTAAGAGGGCCTAGTGCCTACTTGTGCCACATTAGCGTCATTTTCTTTACATTAATGTGGCCTAACAAGGTCAAAATCTCCACACTCGATTTACAAAGTGGCACAATGCATGCATTGCACCACTTTGTAACCCCTTGCTCCACATTATGGCTGCGCCAGGCATAATGTATACAAAGGGGCACTCCCCCATTAGAGGGGCAAAAAAAATGGTGCAAAGAAGTCTGAAAGATTTCTTTGCGCCATTTTTTGCAGCATTTTTAATGCCTGCTCAGAGCAGGCATTAAAAGGAGGCACTCAATTTGTTTTAATGGTCTTCAATGTGCTTTGATGTTAATCCTGCAAAGTGCCAAACTGGTGTCAAAAATGTTGCTGCTAGTTCCCTAACTACCACCATGGTGCGCCATATCTTAAATACAGCGCACACATGGTGTTGTTAGGGGGGCACTAACGGGTGCAAGAAAAGTAGCGCTGCATTGAATGCAGCACCACTTTTCTTAAATCTGCTCCATAAGGTTTTGGCGCATCACCAGGTTTACAAGCTCTTGTAAACCTGGGGATGAGTCAAAATCCATGGGTGTTGCGTGGCAGCATCCACTGCAACGTCTAAGGTCACCTCTGTTGCGCAGAGAAAGGCAATGCAGCAATTTGCGCTGCCTTGTCCTATTCCATATCTACGAGGCCATTCAAAGTGAAGCAAAGTGGCTTTGCGTGGCCTCATACATATGATTTCAAGGTCTGCGCCACGGATGCTTCTTAAAAAGAGATGCAGAGGCAGCGCAAGAGGCTCATAAGCAAGAGCCCATGTTTTGAAAATGTCCCTGTGTTGGTTACAAAATGAGATTAAAGGAAATATACAGTGAGAGGCAAAGTGCTGAATAATTTGAATTAAATGCGAGGGAAGTGCAGCTGAATATGTAATGTAAGGAGGCATTGTACAAAGCTATGGTCTGGTGAAACATGTGAGTGTTGAGTAGAATCAGAAGGAATCTAAAGAGAGGAATGAGGAAAAGATTGAAAATGTACATAATACAGGAAGAGAGTCAAAGCTGAGGAGCGGTCGTGTTCTTACAACCATAATAAGCTGATAATAATAGGTTCTAGTAGCTACAAAAATTGGTTCTTGAAATGAGGAAGAGACGTTGAGAGAAAATCATGATTGCGAAAACAAAGTGAAGGAAATAGCTGACGGTATAATAAAGATAGAGGACGCCGGATCGGAAATGATCCATTCTCGGATGTGTTAACAATAAGAATGTCACTATCCCTCTATGCGTCAATGGCTCTTAGACATTTTGAAACAGGAAAAGAGATCTGAAAATCACTTGCATTAAAATGTTAATTAAAACTGAAAGATGAAGGGGCGTATTTATAAGAGAGGCTTGCGCAGCTGGAGTGTCGCTTTTTTAACGCTCTGGCGGCGCAAGCTTCTCAACCATATTTCTGAGGCAATGCACGGCTACTTTGGGTGTCTTTGCATGGTCTCATAAATATGGAGTAAGACAAAGCAGCGCAAGTTGCTGCGTTACCTTACTCTGTGCCAAGGAGGTATTCTATGAATGTTGCGATTGGTTTTCCCATGCAACACCCATGGCCCTTGATGCTGCACCAGATTTACTTTATCACGCAAACCTGGGGCAGCGCCAAGGCCTTATGCCTCCCCAGAGCAGGCGTGATGAGGAGAAATTGTTTCATTTCTCATTTTCCTTGTGTGCTGCACTGAAAGAGGAAAACACCTTTTGGAATTGTTTTTGTGCAAGAAGGTGTCCCTTCCTGCACAAAAACAATCCTGCATACAACGCAGGCACTCTTGAACCATTGTGCAAGGGTCCCTGCTTCGGCGCTAGGCAGCCAATTCATAAATACGGTGCATTCCTGCCCTTTCACATTGGCGTTGGGCAGAGCAGCAAGAAGACTTGTGGCACCTCCCTATGCCAGTTCCACATAAATATGTGCTGAAGTGTCTGATACTTTGTGGACAAAGGTAGAATAATTGAGGGCTAAGAGTGGCTCCCATGGGATTTATATGGCAAACCTGTAGGTAAAGGCTTAGGAATGAGATTGAATCCAAGCTAGAATTGGACCGACAACACGCACAGAAGTACTTGAAAAAACAGCAGGGTGACACACTAACAAAAATCATTCACAAATCGATAAATACCTAAGTAGCACAACATTGTGTAGACTTGTTGGGTAACCGGAGCTAGATGCCACATGGCGCTGAGTGACGGAGGGGAAAGCTGGTCTGAGAAGAAGAATGAAGATAGTTAGAAATATGAAAAGGCAAAATAGTGAATGTAAAATTGTCCTAGAGACTCTAACACTGTATGGCAGGAGAAGCTTGGTGCCAGTTTTTTTAAGGTAAGAGAGCAGTTCATTTGAAGGAGCACTGAACAATACTTCTTATAGAGGTTAAATTAACAACAGGGTCAAAAAGGAAAGTAAAAAGGGTAGGTGGTTTTGTTAACCTTTGAAAGCAAAACGTCACCAGCTGAAAGAGTAAGTTTCGCTTAAGTCAGGCGCTGTGGAACTTCTAAATGTGATCTTTATTGTAGAGAATTCAAATGAATGCAGACCAAGGCTAAGCCCTGCATCGTTTTCATTCTATGCTTCAATGGAATTACCCCATCGTCCTACCACACTTGCATATTCCCAAAATGGTATCAAAGACACATCATGACAAATATGCAGCAATACAAAACACCCCAAACAAATGTAACAAATGTAAATGTTCTTTGGTACACACATCCATTCGTACAGTGCTCTACACAGACTCCTAGGAGGTTATAACTAGCAACTACCCAATCTAATCCATCACGGAACAAAATTCCAGCCCCTACCCAGCATGATTCACCTCTAACAAAACTAAACACAAACAAATGCAGTGTCAACAGACCATGTTTACCCCAGAAACGCAAAGGGAGCCCAGAATGGAAAAGTGCTGCAGAACCATTGAACTAGTCGATGGGAGGGTTGAGAAGCAATATGAACGAGGAGATGATGAAGAAGCAACACAGATAAGAGGGGAGCAGAGTGGAACACGGACAATGAGGGGGTGGGGTATTTTGGGGAACAAGCTACAAGGACAAGGGGTGGGAGGGGAGGAAGCAACAGAGACAAAAATAAAAATACTACCTCAATCGTAGCGTGATTGGCAGAAGGCCAGCAATCAAGCTAAAGCAATCAATACTTGGTCCATGCTTCTGCTGACAGAAGAGGAAGTGAATCTGGCGTGCACTGGCCAATTAGAGCACATCAAATAATAGTAACAATGAAGCCAATGAATGGTAAGCAATGGGCAGGCTGTAAGTCCTTTGTTGTATACAATATCTCTCACAAGCTAGAGCACATGCAGTGCAAGCGTTGTTGCAGGCAGGACCTAACAAAAAGCAGCTTTTCTGCCTGAGTTGCCAGGCCAAGAAAACAAGCAACCTCAGACCAGTTTTTATGAAGTCAGGCCTCATCACATAGTCATATCTTAGTTCCTGTGGCACAGTGAGCACTGAACTCACATACAGATTTACCTTTCTCTCTTAAAGTGTTGCACCGAAGAAAACAAAGTGACCAACATGGGCTGAACTGACCTACCAGGCACTGGGGGCTTTTCGGAGGGCTGGTAAGATGGGAGCTTTATCCGCTGCCAGTGGGGGCCAGTTTTGTTGGTGGGGACCTTGCAGCCAAGTTCCTAATTGCAACAAATATTGCATTCTGGTGACTAACAGGGGGCAGTCTGCCATATTTTGTAGCACCCAAAAACAAAGGATGGGGAAGCCCTCAAAGTATTATCTGCCTAAATAACTGGAGCCACCTGGGGGGTGTGAGGGCAGAAGGGGACCCCGCCAGCAAATCTAACAAGCCCTAGCGGCATTTTGGAACTGGCACCACAAATGTGGGCACTGCAGGTGGTATTTGCACTTTGTGCTGCATCACATCTGCCAAGAGGCATTTTGGTGCCCGTCCTGCACCGAGTGAATAAACAACACGCCAAATGCAGTTGGCGAAATGCCCGTTTGCTGGACGGGAAAAGGGTGAAAAGGTACGGGAGCACCCTCGGTAAATAAAAATATAACACAGAGCAATCACCGTGTGGCAAACATCTGCGCATAGAGTGCACTGGTGTTCGCCTTGTTGTGAAATAACCGCAAATTCATGCATCTTGTCTACCCGATTGGTCTTATCCACGGAGGAGCCAATAGAATGCCCATCACTGAAGACACCGCCTTTCCCTACAGTAAAATGAGGCAGTGCAGAGTGGAGGTGGGTGGATGAGACGTCAGACTTTATTTGGCGGGTGTCCTGTTGCTATTACCCAGCTGTAAATTAGACCTTCAGTCTCCACCTATGCCCTCGTGCGAGAATGAGTAGGTAAGGCTAGCAGCAGATATGAGAGTGACAAGCAGAGGTCAGGGGTCATACTGACTCCCTTAAATTTAAAAAATACAGCGTTGCATTCACCAAAACCCAAGTCCACGATGTAGAGTGCCACCCGGCCTCTACTATACTTTGTTGCTATTCCGCACCATGAGGGCCCCGAGAAGATAAACAAAGGGGCAAGAGGTCGCTTCGGCCATAACCAGGAGCGCGTCTCATTATGTCCTGCGCCGAGTAACTGTCACTGCGCCATCAGTGTAACCCCACTTAGCCGCAGATCCAACACATGCGAACATATTTCTTGCTAAAAAGATGTATCTCCACCTTTTCCAGATACCTGTCCCTTTAAGAGCTGCTGTGGAGGTCATGCGGTTTATTCTGAGATCCAACTGTGGGGCGGTTAGAAGCACGGAAGCAGACCCTTACCACAAAAAGCTATTTAAAGCCGCACTACGTCAAAATCTTACTGGAATACATGCTACAATAAATGGCTGATTCGTCAGCACTAGCTGCAGTTTTTGCCATCTGTAGAGCTATTTAAAAAAAACTTTTTTGCTGGTAAACAATTTTACTCGGATGCCTTCCGAGTTAATGCATGAAACGCCGATAGCACAGGTCAGAAACAGTGAGCAGATATTATACCTCTCTGTTTCCAGCCTGTTCAATCTGAAGTTCATGCTTTAACATTTCATGATTTGACCTTTGCCCTTAAAGGAAATTGCCATGGCTATGGTTTGTACAAGTCCTGCCTGCTGGATTCATTGTGATGTTTGTGGCGCTAGCAGACTCATGGAAACCATGCTTTTAAAAAGAAAAGTGACACATTAGTTTAATATTCTTCCTGGTCACCCTGACAACTTTATATGCAGGGGCGGCTCCTCCATAATAGCAGAGGAGCGTCGCCCCCCTGCTCAGAGTCAGGCAGTGACAAATAAAATGATAATAAATTAATTTTATTATCATTTTATTTGTCACTGTATGACAGCTATGGAATCATGGGCGGGGCCCGGCCATAGGGAGGAGGAGTGGTGGGCTCTGTAAAGTTGGCGTGTCAGTTTAGACGTCCGTCTTAGGACGGCCAAACCGACATGCGTACTTACATTTCTCCAACCCAGCTATGTTACACAGCTGAGTGGAGAAATGCCACAGGCTCCCTGTGCCTGAGCGTGTGTCAGACCAGCCCACTGAGGCCATTCCCAGCGCTGCTCTCATGCTTGGTATAGCATGAGAGCAGCTTCTGCATCGGGACCCTGTGCTTTGTGCCCCAGTCACTGAAAGGAGGACGAGGAGCATCGAGGTGGCCAATGCCGCGACCGGAGCAGCAGGTAAGTTTTTATTTTTTTATTCTTATTCCCCTGACCTCCCTACCACCCCATCCACTTTACATTGGCGGCAGCCACCACTGATTATATGTATTATATTATTATTTAGGCAAAAAATATGTATACTTTACATCTCAGCCACCGTTTTATCACCGACAGCATGGCTGCATTCCATCAACCTTATGTTAATAAATAGCCAGAGGCTGTATTATCCAAAATGCCCAGAGGGCACAACAGGCGATTGCACCCACTTTGGCATTACAGAAGGGGCCTCAGACTCTTGTGTGGCCCCTTCCGTAATACAGATAGCAATAAAAATACTTAAAGGACTCCTTACAGAAAGTGAGATCTCAGAAGGATACAGTAAACAAGGTTTGGGCAAGGGAAGGGACAAACTCGAGCTGGACAGCCTAAAACAAATACAGCCAGCAAATAGAAAGCAAGGAAATGTGAGTTACAAGCCACAAAGCCAATGGTAAGCAGTGGGGAAAATGCATTCATGGGGAAGCTTTCTGAAAGTGCCCCAAGTGGTCTTCAGCTTCGACCTAAAAATGAGTGTAAAATAAATTGTTGGGTGTTTGCATTGTTCCTTTGCTTCTGTGCTAACATTTTGGTACAGATGCAGCATCATAAACCACATGGAGTAATTTTGAAAATTTCACAAAATAGGTGTAACACAGTATTTGCGAAATCAACAAAATTAGGCATGCATAACATAATTTACTCCGGGCCAATTTTTTGATGTATTACACATTTACTGAAAAGGACGGGGTGATTCAAAAATCTTTTCTTATTTTCTCTAAAATGCAATTTTTCTATTATAGCTTTAAGGTTAAATTTGTTCACAAGCAGTACTGCCTATTTCTATCTGAATCTACACCATCATGCTTAGAATAAGCATGTGAAGCCTGTTGATCTACTTGGGCACCTTAGATATCATTATGTCTTTTTCGTCCACTGATATGCAAAAATCTGAATATTAAAAATTGCCAAACAGGAATGTGTACTTTTAAGAGATAGACTGGTACAACTATCCACATTCTACACCACTTTAAAGATTATGGTGACAGAACACAGAAGTAAACACATTTTTTTCTTTTTTTGACTGCTGTCTTATCTTCCTTTAACCTTCTGAAGTAATGAATGATTTATTGGAAGTTCAATGCATTTATCTTCTTTCCCTGTACAGTGGATTTCTTGTTCCCTCTACCCAAACAATAAATATAATTCAAATAATTTCAAACGAACTTCTGGCTTACCCCTGAATTAAAGGGCTAAGCCTGATCTATTGATTTACTCATAACCTACTCCTAGAATTCAGTGGTAGGGCTGGAGGACTACAAGAGTAAAATTGAGGGGGAGTTGGGTATTCATAAACTGCACTACAAATTCATTAAACTGAGAACTTCTAAGGTTACTACAGCCTAAAGGCGTAAAGACAGGTGTATATTAGAGTTGTGAGAAGTTCACATAATTTGCTTTTGTGTAATTTTGTGACATTTTGGGGGAAATGACGCAAAATTACGGGTGATATGTAAAATGCAAACCCGTTATCATGTGGCCTGAAACATACAAGTAGCATGGGCAACAGCTGCTCGTATTCTGCCTGTTTGCACTATTTGAAAGCGCTTGCGGTCAAATTTTGCCAACCAATGGCTCATAATTACCGAACGCGGCGTAATAGCATAATCTCAGGAATTCCGAGTAACAAGCTTATTGTGAAATTCCCCAAATCACATGAATTATGTTGGCCTAGTTAAAATTTTCCTTGGGCCCCGTGGAAATGTACTCTAGCCCAACTTGGAGTAAGTTTGAACAACACTCAGCCAACCCACTGGCACTGCAACACACTCCCGCAGAAAATAGTGGAGGCAGGGAATTAAAATATCATGCCATAGAAGATAATTTTAAATATGTTACATTTCTTCAAGGTTTATATTATGTGTGTGTGTACATCTGTAATAAAAATATATAGTTATTGAGTTGATATTTTATTATTTTAAAATATAATACTCAACTTTATCTGAAAATTTCAAAATTATTCCACTTAATGAAACTAAAACCTTTTACCAAAATTGACTAAATAGTAAATAACCATGTCAGAGAAGGAGATTTTCTGTTTTAATTATTTGTTATGAATTGTTATTTATAAATTAAAATAATATATTCACTGTAATGTAAAATGTAATACACATTTATTTTGAAGACTTGTACTATGTACTGTACCTTCTTATTCTATTGGAGTTAGGTTTAATAATTAACAAACTAGAGTTGTTTAAGTTTATTCTATCCATTGAAATATTGGAAGTATTCTTTCAAGAAAAATAAACTTCAATAATTTTACATGTACTTTGCCATGGTGGGATCTCCAGCTCGATGGCAGAGAACTCCACCAGCTGATTAGAAGTTATGAGTAGTACTTATGCCTCATAAATGCTGTTATCGGAGGCTGCACCTCTGATCAAAGGTGGTGGAGACATATAAGTCTACACCTTGGTGTAACTCACCTCTCAGAAACAGTAAACAGCAAAAACGTTGAGAGTGGCACTTAGGTGCAGTAGTAAATATCATTGTGCCTATATATATATATATATATATATATATATATATATATATAAATCACCAACAGTAAACGTTGCACTCTCGTGAACTTCAATGTCTAAATAGTTTTAATATATATTCCAGCGTCTCCTGGCCACATCCACCATAACAGGGTCGGTGCGAGTTGCGGATGCTGGCAACTGCTAAACATTCACAACAAAGGTGCCGCAGTCGGCTGTGAAAAAGATCTCTTTGAGATCGAAACGTGTTGCCATTAAATCACTCTCTGCATACAACAAGCCTTGGAGTGTGAGTTTTTCAAGTGTCTGCGACTGCGGCACCTTTGTTGTGAATACATATATATATGTGTATGTGTGTGTGTATATATATATATATATATATATATACATATATATATATATATATATATATATATATATATATATTCTTATATTTGCCATTGTGAATCTGGCCTTACGTGAATTGGTCCAAGTGAGGCCTCACCACATGCCAGCAAAAAGACAGAGTAATTGTCCAAACAAATAAGAAACCCACAGGGCTGGTATTTCATGCTGGATGTTGCAGTTTTGAAAATAACACATTGCTCTTTATTGCAGTCTAGAACATTTTCCTGACATTGCCTGCCTTCCAAGCCAAAACAGTAAAGGAAATGATTTCAGAAGCACACCAAACTCTGCAAAAAAGTTTGTCCCCACCACTCCATGTATGCAAAAAACGACTCAAAATAGAGACAGTGACACGTTTTAAGGAACAGTGTAATGATATCGTGTTTCCTCAAAAAGAAAATGAGGAAATTACATTTCTGTTTAATTTTGCCGCATTAATATTTCCCTTCCTTTAAAAAAAAAAAAACATATGTACAGCATTGGTTTTAGTACGTATTATTGAGATCTAAAAATAAAAAGAAATCATGGCACAATAGCCTTTAAATGTTGGCATTCTGAAAGCAAACAAATTATATATATTTTTTTCACAATTAGACCGAAAATAGTTACAAAACTAAGGGGCATATTTTCGAGAGGCTTGCGACCTCGACAGAGGAGCGTCACTTTTTTTTATGCTCCGGCAGTACAAGCCTCCCAACCACTTTGCGAGGTTTTTCATGGTCTCATAGATATGGAGTAAGGCAAGGCAGCGCAAATAAAAATATTTCTTCTTGTTATGCCTGCCCCGGGGAGGCATAAGGTTTTGACGCATTCCCAGGTTTATAAGTCCTTGTACAACTCAGAATGTGTGAAAACTCATGGTAGTTGCGTGAGAAAACCCACTGCAATGCCCCTGGAAAGCCTCCCTGGTGCAGAGTAATGCAACCAAGTGACCTGCGTTGCCTTGTCTTACTCCATAGCACAGACATGCTAAGTGGCTTTGCGTGGCCTCAAAGACACGATTTTGCAGTCTGTGACCCCGGAAAGTCAAAAAAAGTGATGCTCTAGCAGCGCACAGGGTTCATAAATATGGCCCTCACTTCACACATTTGGCAAAGCCCTTATCAAAATGTGTAGGGCCAGATTTGCAAAGGCATTCAAATAAGAAGCGTGAATAGTTCAATTTACCAGTTCAAGAAATTCACAAGAATGGAGCTGTAAGTTATAACATTGATTTACTCTGGAGCAATATTACACCACTGTGGTGTAATCTTGTGCAAAAGTAAATCCTACTAGACGGGAAAGGAGAGAGAATCTATAGTAGTCATCATCATCATCATCTCAATTTAATTTCCATAGTTCTCTAATGCCCCGATTAGAGCCACATTAGTGTCATTTTTTCACACTAATATGGCGTTACACTTCAAAAATCGCTGTGCCTTATTTACAAAGTGGTGCAATGCATGCACTGTGCCACTTTATAACGCTTTGCGCCACATTAGAATGTGCCATGCATAATGTATGCAAAGGGGGCATTCGCCCATTACGAGGACCGCAAAAATGGTGCAGTGGAATCTAAGAGATTTTTTGTGGCTACTTTTCACAGTTGCTCAGAGCAGGCATTAAAAGGGGTACACAATTGGTTACAATGGGCCCCTATGTACTGTTTAGGGTTGGCACCAAAATGTTGGTGCTAACCCTGAACAGTACATCAATCGCATCAAAAATGTTGACATTATTGCCCCCTACCCTGCGCCATGGTGCGCCATGTTTTAAACATGGCGCAAACATGGTGACGGTAGGGGGGTGCTAAGGGGCCCAAGAAAAGTGGTGCTGCACTGAGTGCAGCGACACTTTTCTTAAATCTGCCCTTAAGTCTCTTTAGGTGTTCAGTCGAAGGGTGTACAACATAGAATCCCTTCAGATGAACAGCTATGTCTCACCTTTGAAGGTTTGGAAACGTATGAGTAGTGTGTAAATCCCTTTAAGGTTGGGAATGTAACAAGCTATACACACATGCACATACTAAAAGCACTTCAAATACTCAGAAGTGCAAATTCAACAGGGTTTACCTGAAACATGTGTGAAACCCTACAACTCTTAAAGGTTTCCTGGTTTACTTTCGGAACGTCCATGCACCCTTAAGTTCAGAAATTAGCGCTTACGTGAGGGCGTAAAACAGCCATGCAGATCATGAAGATTTTTTGTGAAACAGACCTAGGCTGATATTAGTTATTTAAGTGTGGACTAACACAGACACAAAACAAATTTTTTCTTGTTAGAGAAATGTTATTGTTTTGAAAAATACAATGCTACGCAAACTGAAAAAGGTAGTTTTTATCTAGTTTAACTTTTTAGGTACGGAACTGTAGACTGAACACCCTTAAAAAATAGGAGGAAAATTTAACAATAGTTGTGGGGAATGGCTATCGATGAATCCATTCGTGAATTTTATTGTATGCACTTATCACTTTTATTGTCTAAAGTATCTTTATGCTTAGATATTTTTATACTTTCAAATAGAAATGTTCTATTTTTTGTGATATGTTCGGTTAGGCTTGTATTTGATTTTTGATACCTAACATACAAAATCTTGCACTATTATACGATCTTATAATACAGTATGAATTTCCAGAGGGACAATCCTTACGTTTAATATTTTTTTATGTAGTTCAAATTTTTTATGTCTGAAACTTTTTGTACACAGCTTGTTGTCTTGTAAAACTGTGAATTGTGGTGTGCTTTTATAGTATTTATTTTTACAGAAATAAAGCTAACGAACGAACGAACGAAAAAGGTAGTATAGAAGAAATGTAGACAGAGTCAAGGCTACAAGTGTTAATAAGTCCCCGAACTGCATGGAGGCTAAAAAAAATTCTAGCTATTGCGTCAAGAATTTTCAATTCTATTAAGGACACGGAGGCGAGGATTATCCTTTCTCTTTCTTTACTGACTTAAACAGCAGCCAATCAAATACAAGTAACAGAAGAAACGACATCACCCAGGATGCCTAACATCCTGTCACATGGTCCAATCACCATCCATGTCCTCTGCCATGAGTCCTTTGACCTATTAAGTCACTTCCTCTTTCTTTGGTCAGAACAGATAAGATCAACTTGAAAACGAAACTTCTTACGCCATCCCTAAATCCGGAGTCATGAACTTCTTCTCCTTACTGAAGAACCGAATCTTGGATAGCTCCATGCCGGAGAAACAACCAGGTAGAACATTAAAACCAAACTTCCTTGAGGTTACGAATTTCAGGCGTTCTTCTGATCAGAAGCTGTAACAACAAACAAGTAGGTAATATCCCAATAAAATAGACATGTCTCAACCTTATAATTGACAATACATGGGAGGGTTAAATGACAATATATCATAAATATGCACAATAATTGATATTCAATATTCATTGTATATATAAGGGAGGGATAATCCTCGCCTCCGTGTCCTTAATAGAATTGAAAATTCTTGACGCGATAGCTAGATTTTTGTTTATTCTATGTCAGGACGGAGGCTCCGATTATGCTAGTTTAAAGCTGTTCCATCACAACAGTAGCTACATCCATTACCGGTTTATGATAAAACTTACGAAAAGTATTTTCTGAAGACCAATCTGCCGCCTTCATTATGTCCTCTAATCGGAACCTAAGGCAAATGATTTTGAAGCCATAGCCCCTCTAGCAGAATGGGCCCCAAATACAGAGGTGTCAATACCTGCTTCACTCATCAACCATCTCATCCATCTAGCTAAAGTAGGTAAGGAAACTGGTTTAAAAGGTTTTTGCAAAGCAATTAACAATTGACCTTTAACATCCTGTCGAAATTCTTCTGTGACAACTTCATAATCCTTTAAGCACTGAACAACACATAATTTCGAATTTTCAGTATAAACTGGATAGGATACTGACCTGTAATTTGTTTTAGTTCTTCTAGTCACCGAAAAGGTGACTCCTTCTGGTGAAAAGGTTCTACCTGCTAAATCTAAGGCTCTGACGTCAGAAACTCTTTTGCAAGAGATAAGGCATAAAAGCAGGGTCAGCTTGGCTGAAAGTTGCTTGCGAGACAAATACCTGTTGGTAGGCCAAGAATCTAGGAATTTTAAAATAATGCTAACATCCCATAACACAGTATATTTAGCTTGAGGAGGTTTAGAAAGGCGTATACCCCTCAAAAGCTTGCAAATTAGTGGATGTTTTCCAATGGGCTTATCTTCTAAATGGGAATGCCCTGCTGAAATAGCAGATCTAAAATTGTTAATCGTCCGATAAGCTAAACCCGAACTAGCTAGTTCTGCTAGAAAGTTAACAATCATACCAATATGTGTTTCCACTGGATTGGCACCCCTTCCATCACACCAACTAGACCATCTGCACCAGGCTGAATCATATCTCTTATGGGTACTACTGGCCCAGGCCTGTTTAATGTACTCCGCAGCTTGTTTCGAAACATCTGGGGTACTCCATCTAGACCTGAAATTAACCAGGCTAGAAGAGTTAACTTCCCCGACAAGATCAGTGAATGTTGATGGCCCTCTGGACTCAAGAGAAGATTTGGACGAGGAGGAATCAGAAGAGGAGAGGCACAGGCTAAATGAAGAGCACTGGGGAACCAAGGCTGTGCTCTCCAAAAAAGGAGTCACCAGAACAATCTCTGTTTTCTGTCTCCGCACTTGAGACAAAACCCTGGCAATCATCAGAAAAAGAGGAAACGCATAACCTCAAAATTGGGACCAGTCCTGAAAAAAAGGCATCTGTCTTTAATGCATAAGGGTCTGGACGCCAACTGTAAAAAATTTTAATTTGGCAATTGAGCCGGGAGGCAAACAGGTCCACTTCGCAAGTGCCCCATTCCCTGACTATCTGAGCAAAAATCAGAGGATCCAACTTCCAGTCGCTGGAGTCTGATAGGTATCTGGAATTCCAGTCTGCTATGATGTTCTGGTCCCCAGGCAGGTATTCCGCTATGACTACTAAACGCTGAGCTAGGCAATAATGCCAGAAATCCTTGGCAATCTCCGCCAGGATTCTGGACTTTGTACCTCCCAATTTGTAGACATATCTCACTGCTGATACATTGTCCATCCGTAAGAGTATGCAACAATCTGTTTTCTGCGGGGAGAGGCTCTTTATGGCAAAGGCACCCGCTAGAAGTTCCAGGCAATTGATGTGAAGGGATTGTTCCCATTCTGACCATCTGCCCCCCGTCACTAGGGAGTTGCAACGAGCTCCCCAACCCCATCTGCTGGCATCGGATCCTACCACTACCGCTGGGTGAGATCCGAAAATCGCCCTGCCATTCCAAGCTTCCATGTGATGAAGCCACCACTGAACTTCTGATCTTACTTTGGTAGTCACTGGAATTTGTTCTGAGTAACTCAGACCCTGTTGTAAATGTCTGATCTTGAGTCTTTGAAGTGCTCGATAATGTAGGGGTGCAGGGAATATCGCCTGAATAGATGAAGCTAGTAAGCCCACTACTCTGGCTATATTCCTCAATGAGACGGTCTGGCAGGCTAAAACCGATCTCAATTCCCTCTTGATGTTGCGTATCTTCTGAGAGGGAAGAAGAAGTTGACATAAAATGGAATTTATCTGAAATCCCAGGAACTCTATCACCTGCGAAGGTTTCAACAATGACTCCTGTACATTGATCAGGAAACCTAAGTCTTGCAGGAGACTGATGGTCCAATCCAAGTGCGAGATTAGAACTCGAGGGGACTGAGCCATCAGCAGAATGTCGTCCAGATATATAATCAATCTGACTCCCTTGGCTCTGAGGCATTCCATCACAGGTCTCAGGAGCTTTGTGAAGCACCAAGGGGCTGACGATAGACCGAATGGGAGTGCCAGGAACTCCAGGCACTGACCTTTCCACTGGAATTGTAGGAATCTCCTGTGGGGAGGAAAAATTGGAATCGACAAGTAGGCATCTTTTAGATCCAGCCGAACCATCCAATCCCATTCTAACTGGATGTCCCTTAGCATGTGGATACCCTCCATCTTGAAATGTCTGTATAGGATCCATTGATTGAAATCCTTTAAGTTCAAGACTAAGCGATGACCTCCTCCTTTCTTGTCTACTACAAGACTGAGGAAACCGAAAGGATGAGGGGGAGCATATTGTACTGCTCCTTTGTCTAAGAGAGCTTGCACTTTTTTGTCTATAAAATCTTGATTTGCTTGGGAAAAACACATTAGTAATGGAGGGGAGAGTTGTTTGGGAGTGCTGACGAACTCCAGTCGAAATCCTTCTACTGTTTGGAGAACCCATGGATCTCCGGATATCCGTTTCCAATTTTCCAAGCAAGATGAGACTCTGCCCCCAAGTTTGACCTGAGAAAAATGAATAATGCTCACCTGTGAAACTTGAGTCTTGAATGGCTCCTTGTTGTCCTCTGCGATGACCCCTGCGGAAATGGGGTCGGCCCCCTCTGGGTCGTGTGGGGTAGAAGGTGGAGTCCTGATCTCCATACCAGCCACCTCTGCCTCTCGGGTAGTAGTTTTGGGGACTGTTAAAGGAGCTGCGGCCAGACATACGTCCCCCGTAACGACCGGCCCTGAAAAAAAGGCCTCATTTAAAAACCTTCTTGAGTGACATTTGTGCTTTGTCAAGGGAAGAAAAAGTGGAGCAGAACTTGGCTAAGTCTTTGATAAATGAGGAGCCAAGTAGAAGTCCATCAGCCGAAGGGCCCGCTTCTGATGACGCAAGATCCGATAATTTTGGGTCAATGCGCATAAGCACAGACTTCCTGCGTTCTGCCGAAATGGCACAGTTAGAGTTTCCTAATAGGCACACAGCTCTTTGGGCCCATCCGATAAGGACATCGGTGTCCACCGGAGCGCCAGATTCCTTGGCTACATACGCCAACTCAAGGATCATAGTCAAAGGTCCTGAAAGATCCAACAGTTTGTCTTGGCAACTACGCCAGGAGCGGTCCAAACCTTTTTTGGGGTCCTTAGCGAATTTTTTCATAAAGGTGACCATGGTGGGGTCTATCTCTGGAGTATCAGAAACCTTGCCCTCCAAGTCAGGTCTGGGACACTCCGCTTTCAAGCGTGACCTAACTGCTTTATCGAAACTTTTTCGCAAATTGGCTTGAACATATTGCGCTACTTCGGAAGGGGGAACCCAATTGGTGGACCTGGGGTGAATGATTTCTGTGGGATCAAAGTCCAAAACCTGGAAGGGAGGGGGCGCTTTCTTACTTTTCTTACTAGGTAAAAGAACGTCAGAATCATCTGAATCGTCAGAGGAGGAATTTTTATCAGAGGAAGAGGAAGAAAGGGGGGTTCCCTTTTTTTAACTGAAATTATGTTCGCCACTGCGTTTTTTACGCAGTTTCTCGAAAGCGTCAGCTTGGACACCACTGACCTCTGCTCCAGTTTCCAGATTTTTTGCTTTGTCTTTGACTTTTTTAGGTTCGTGTTGAGGTTGTTGTCCGAGTCCAACCCTGTGGTTGAGCGAAGGCAAATAATTGCCCTGAAAAGGGGCCCAGAGCTCAACTAGAGAATCATTTACTGATTGTTGGACCCTGGTATCAAGGGCTTCCACCAGATCAACTTCAAGTTGATTGCCCAACTCCTCTGTATAGTACTCAGCTTCTTGTTCATCCCATTGAGCCATGACTACAATAAAGTAACAAAAGTACTGAGGAGAAAAACAATTTTTAAACAGGGATCCAACAGGGTGAGTGCAAAAACCCCAAGTTCAGGCAAGGAAAAAAGGAGCCCTTAAATTAAAGTGTGGAGGAAGCAGCCTGAAAGGAACTCTAGGCAGCAGCCTGATCTATATTTTACAACCCAGTCAGAAATCAGCTGGGCGTCAGGGAGCAAGATTTATCTGTAAAGAGGGAGGCACAGACGAGCACGCAGCACACACAAGCCGATCGTCTCCAAAACTGAAAGGAGATCGGCTTGATGAGGCGTGCGCGTCAAAAATGGAAAAGAGACTGCCTGAGAGCAGCTCCGCTCCCGCTTCCACTCCACAAAGGAAATCGGGCTGAATTTTTGGCAAAATGCCAATAACACGAAGCGCGAGGGCACTTAAACAAACATATCGAAAGCGGGCTGAATCGCAACGCTTAACTCGGCAATTTCTTTAAGTTTTAACAATCATATAAATTACAAAATACAGGAGAGAAAATAAATGTGTACTTATCTGCTGCGAAGCAGAAAAGAAAGAGGAAGTGACTTAATAGGTCAAAGGACTCATGGCAGAGGACATGGATGGTGATTGGACCATGTGACAGGATGTTAGGCATCCTGGGTGATGTAGTTTTTTCTGTTACTTGTATTTGATTGGCTGCTGTTTAAGTCAGTAAAGAAAGAGAAAGGAGAATCGGAGCCTCCGGTCCTGACATAGAATTGCTTTTTTCAAGATGTTATGTTTTTAAGAGGAAAATGTATTGGCAGTTGTGAGTTATCTGGTGTAAAATACAGCGCGTGATCTAAAGTACAATGCAGTAAAAACATATGACCTTGTGTAGTGTTAATATAGATATATGTTTGTAGGAGCTAGCCAAGTAGACACAAAAGGAGGGAAATAAAACCTTTCCTCGCATCTTCACGGGGTTGTTTTCATTTCTTCATATATGCCCCTTTTCTTACTTTCAGTCTAATAAGGATGTTATGATCAAATACTCCGCTGTAGAAGTCATGGTCAATTTACAATTAAAAAAAAAAAATCAATGATAAAATTGCAGACATACCCATAGCCATAGTGAATATCGGGGAGAATGGGATGAAGTGAAGCAAAACAACTGCAACTGCTCCACTCAGTGTGAAGCAAAACACCAAATCAGCTCTAAATATTAGACTTACTCAGAAGAATGTTTTCAATTTCACTGGTATCTGGCAAATTCTGAATACACATTTCTGATCAATTTAGGACACATTTAAATGCAATACTATTAGAAATGGCAGGCAACCCAGAGTCAGCAAGGTTGCCTCCCAGTGCACTGGTCCACGACTCCGCTAATTGTTCAGCTCTTTTGTCCGTGGCTGGTGTTCGCTTTTACAAGTGTCGGGGGTAGGAGATCAAGATGAAAATAGAACTCTTCTGAAGGGAGGGAGATGAGATCTTGCAGCTTATCAAAGAAGACAACGATACGGCCAAAGCAACATGAGCCCTACCAGCATTTTGACAAGGTGCCCATGCACCTTTCATGGCTATAGATGCAGATTCACTTAAACTCTGTGGTTTGTTCCTCTATTGCTTCAGACGTTGCCTTTCCAGCTCCTTCCATAAGAATACCAAGAACAGTACCCGAGCTGGGAGACCTCAGCCGCAGGCCATGTCTAGGACTCGAGAGAGAAGAGACCCAAAACTAATCATCTAACCAGAATGGGGCATTATTGGTTTGACGGGGACCATGTCCCCTCCACGTTTCATAAGATGGGAGCGTGTGCCACCACGATCGTCTCACACAAATAGATGAAAAGATCTTACTGTCAGGGCACATACTGTAGTTATTGATGAGTTATGCAGAGTCCTACACCCATACCCAGCTGATAGACTTGTTAGCAGAGGTCTTCAAAGTGGGCGGCGGGCCCCCCTTGGGGGGTCTCAAGTGATCCCGGGGGGGGCACCAGACTCTGACCTAAAGAAGCATTATACAGATCACAGGGCTTTGTTTTAAGCAGAATCGGGTTATTGCATGTTTAAAAATGTAACAGTACTTAACTGCAATGTTTAAATAGGTCTATACATATTTAAACATTGCCATCTTTATGAAATAATTGTGAAAAATTCTGAGGGAGGGGCAATGATTTTTATTTT
Source organism: Pleurodeles waltl (assembly GCF_031143425.1). Lineage (NCBI taxonomy): Eukaryota > Metazoa > Chordata > Amphibia > Caudata > Salamandridae > Pleurodeles > Pleurodeles waltl. The sequence continues at coordinate 336,130,502 of NC_090443.1, forward strand.
TTCAACTGGGGGGGCATGGCATTAAAAAGGCTGGAGACCACTGCTTGTTAGTAAGGTCCCTGCTCTGCAAGGGGATGTTTGTGCCTCTATGTGCACATGAACGGAATTAGGAAAATCACCCCAGGTTTGAAAAAGGAGGACCCAAGTCAATGCCCTATCAGAGAGCTTTGTTTCATCAACACGTTTGTTTACAGGCAGATGTTCAAGGTGGAGACTCTGGCAGATGTCATTTTTGCTGACATATGACTGGGTGGTGTCTTTGGACCTCGAAGGCAACTACTTCCATGTCCCCATCCACCGGAAACACTGGAGATTCAGAGCTTAGGCAATTCAGTATGCTGCCCTTCAGTTTTCTCTCTGCGTTCGACACCCCAAAATATTGTTGACAGCAGGCGAGGCTGATCCTCCTATTTCCCCTTTCTATTCCCATAGGTATTCCCCACCCTGGACAACTGGCCCATGAAGGCTTCAATGAAGTCCGGAGCACAAGCTATCCAGATGTGCACCAACCTGCTCTGGGAACTGGGATTGCCTGTTAGATTTACCAGGTCACCACTGGCCCCATCCAGACTAACAGTGTTCCTTGATGCACTGCTAAATACAGAACACTGCATGATTCGGCCAGCAGGGCACAGGGTCCAGTGTGTAATACAAACAACTGCCTTTATGAGGCAGACAAGCGCAATAATGGCAAGGGAGATCATGACACTTTCGGAACTTATGCATCGTAATGGTGCCACTGGGCCTGCACAGAATGCATCTCCAAAGGACAGTGCTATCAAGAGCCAGCCAGACTGACATTTGATGACCGAGCAATTGTAAACAGCCATGAGGTGTTGAAGCGTCTGTCCAGACCTGATGGTGTCAATGTATTTTCGTTGTTAGGTCAAGGAGCTCGGTGATGTGTCACTAGAAGTTTGGCTGCCCACTCTGTTCTCCTCTTGAACAAAGGTGCGTGGTCACGTTACAAACGCAGTGCATTTAATTATGTATTCTAGCCCTATGTGGAGGGAAGGGCGTTCTTAGTGACAAAACACAACACAGCAACAAAGTCCGACCTTCTCAGGAAGGGGTGAACCTGCCCCTACACCTTATGCAAGGAAGCTCAGAACATTTGCACATGAGCTGTGAAACCTAAAATCAACCGAGGAGCAATGGGGACATAAAGTCATCAGAGAGAGGTCCAAATTGCAGAGGTGAGAACTGGATCAGGCAGACCTGGAGGATCTGTTCTACCATTGGGGGAGACCAATGACCAATCCCTTTGTGACAAGTTAAACTGGCAAATGTTCTTCCTTCGCTTCTTGGGGATGCGTTCTCCATAAATTGGGATGGAGAATCAGTCTATGCGGTGCCTCCCATCTCTCTGTTACACTAGCTGTGCTCCGGCAGTGCAGCTTCTGCGCGGACCTTTTCACACCAACCCGTCCACCACATACACACTACAGAGAGCTATTCTGACCATTGAATACTTTCACGTATAACTTCTGGCAAACACCAGCCTGCTGAGGAGGGATCAGGGCAGGGTACTACTTCACAGCATGGTCGCCCTCAAATCCTTCACTGTGGCTCCTACAGTTCTAGAACTCGGACATCCGAGTCTCTTTTAGGACTCAAACTCTCACAACATCCAGCCACGCGTACCTGGCTGCAATGTCTGACGTAGGGAAATGCCAGGGGCAAGCACATTGTTTGTACAACCATCACCGAAAAAGGGTTTGTTCCACAGGTTCCCGCCTGCATGGAGCTGGTAACCAATGTGGTGCTTGCTTGCCTTATGTTTAGAACCTACGCATGACTGTGAGCTTGAATTTCCTCAAAGAAAACCAGCTTTCCTTTCGGTTGTCCCCTCAGTTGGGTGAGTAGGAGCCATTTAGGTGTTTTTAGCCAAAGAGGTGTTCATTAAATCTAAACCTTGCTACAAGAATGTCAAAGCAAAGTTGCTTTGCTTCTTGTTATACATGTGTTTACATAAAACACCATCGCAACGCCATTCGTTCCCCATTATGCCTTGCGGCATAAAGTAAATCAACGTTAAGCGGGCCCTTTGTATGGAGAAGCAAAATGTGGAATTTGGGTAACGTCCTGTACTGCAGCTACCACGTTCAATTCAATGCCAATGCCCCTCTCTAGTGGCACTAAAGCGTCATTAAGCCCAGACTAACAAGCACTGGCAAAGTCCATAGGTCCGGCTTTGGCAAGCTGGTGTGATGATTATTTGTTTTTTTTAAATGTATTGCAGCACGTGCCAAAACAAACAGAAGGAAAGAATGTTGCCTAATCATGGAGGCTGTGAGCTTGCAATTAGAAGTTTAAATCTGAAAGATTAATCACTGCACTTCATTTAAACAGAACACTATAAATTCTCCTCAGGAGGTATGTGTACTTAGGACTGACATGGACACTCTTTTAGTTTTAATACACATCGCAGGAAAATATAATTTTTAGTACAAAGAAAAGCTACAGATGGTTTTTCATTGATGTAACCTTAAGTCATAGTTTAAAAACGCAAGGATGACTAAAACATAAAATGAGATACAAAATTGGCAAAGTAAAATATTGACCCACCATCATGGGAATGAGGTACATTTATTTTCACTATTGTTACAAAGATATAGGGTGCAGCCAGACCTAATTGTCCTGAGCCTAGCTCTAAATTAGGCCCTGTGTTCCACTCTAAGGGGCATATTTAAAAGCGCCACCAAAGCGCCGCCATTGCATCATTTTTTTTAGGGCGTGTTAAAGTGGCATTTTCCCTGTGCCATATTTACAAAGTGGTGCAATGCAAGCATTGTACCACTTTGTAAACCCTTGCGCCACTTTTTGCCTGCACTGGGCATAATGTATACAAGGAGGACGTTCCCCCATTAGGGTAACCAAAAAATTGTGCAAGGGAATCTAAGAGATTTCCTTGCACAATTTGTTTCACCACTTTTAACACCTGCTCAAAGCAGGCATTAAAGGGGGCATACCATTATCTATAATGGGCCCTAATGTACTCTGCAGGAAAATGTTGGTGCTACTCCTGCAGAGTACATCAATAGCATAAAAAAATTATGCTATTACCCCCAGCTCTGCACCAGTGTGCTGTTTTTGAAATACAGTGCACACATGGTGGTGGTAGGGGCGCAAAGGGGTGCAAGGAAAGTGGCGGTGCACTAGGTGCAGTGCCACTTTTCATATATCTGCTCCTAAATGCGACTACAGTTCAGCTCATTACAAAAAATCAGGATAATATTAGTGGCTTGTAATAAAAGTAGGAAGACAAGGCCTGGAAGAAGTTATGATTTCAGACATCAGAAACAGAGGTTTTGTAGGGCTTGGTGATGCACGTTTGATGGGCTCCTGACAGACACATCTGAAGGGATGGGCATTTTACCTGTTCATTAGTTCAGGACGTTTTGGTCTTAGTCGTTCCACAGACCTACCACCTTGGAAGGTATTGCTTTGGTATCTGTACGCAAGGCAAGCAATCTATTGTTAGAAGTATCAATACGAAGAACAAATTACTTACCTTTGGTGACTCTCTGTCTAGTGGATACTCTGTCCAACCAGATTCCTCACCACTATCCCACCTCCCTGTTCTGTAGAATTAAATCTTTCCCATCTAAAAAGGTCCCAACCTAGAAATCTTGACATTGGTCAGGCCAGTTTGAGGATGAGCTCTGTGTCTGAGGGTGCAAACAAGCCCCTGAAAGAAACTTACATCAGTGTGCATGGGCAGTGCTTATATGCCCCTTTAGATATTTCTGAAGCAGAATGAAGTTGGGGTGGATCTGAACAGCACCATCCCCTGACACACAGGAGTGCTCCTTTAGAGTTTTTCTGGAACCAGTCAGACACCTGGGAAATATTCACAAGGTGATGAATGTGCGGGTATTTAGATTATCCAGCAAAAACAGCATTTTTGAAGGTAAGTAACGTGTCCTTTTTGACCTATGTAAATCAAAAAGCAACATTTCTAATTCAAGGGTGTGTTGCTGTCGCTAAATGAGTAAATACTTTTAAAAAATGCCTGAAATGTCTTCAGTTGCCGATCTTGAATCTGACCTGATATGTGAGAGAGACCTCAAACAATGAGAAGAGGGCTGCTTTGCTTTTAGACGCTGATCCCTGACCTGACCAGAGGTCGCAGGAAGGGCTCACACACTCCTAAGCAAGGTAGATGCTGGCTGCCTTACCCTGAGCTGAAAGTCCCTTTACTGACCAGAAATATGACCCAAGTCCTCTTCAACAAATGCCTGCTACGCCTGGAGGTGCCGAGCCCTGACCACATACAAGAAAGTTTTCCATACGCTCTATAAGATGATGGCTGCCACCCCTTCATCTGCAGATGCTTCATCAGTGCAGAGCTGTGAGGAAGGCCCAGGGCTCCCTTTAACCTGAAATGTGTTACAACTTGAGGCGCTGATACCGGTGTGACCGGATATATGAGAGGTCCCACAGACTTGTTGACAAGATATTTACTACTGAAAAAACCCTCGCATTCTTCACTAAGACCAGTGCTTCACGTTAAGGTGCTGCTGCTCGCTTATCTGGCCAGAGATGAAGGAGAGGCCTCGTGTGCAATGCTCACTGCGGTTAGATCTGAACACCACATTCTTCATCGTAAATAAATACTGCAAACACACGGGGGAAGCATACAGCCTACAAAGCACACTGCCTGCTGGACACAGAGATGTCTCTTGCACATAATTAAGTCTAGCTAATTCTTTTTGGCTAAAATGAGCCTTTAAATTGCTTTTACAAACCACGTTTTTAAATAAAACTGAGCTTTGAAATCAAGTCACTAGACTATCAAAAATGTATTTTCGTAAAAAATATTCATTGATTTCAGTCCTGAATTATTTGCTTTTAAATGTTGTTAGACAATTTGTAATAAGGGCATCGCATACATGTATTTTCACCTCCTTAATTACTTTTGGCTGTTAGGCCAGTTACACTGAGCTTGGGAAAACCATGTTCCAAGTTCAAGATTTTCAGTCTTCGAGTGTGCCAAATTTTGCGCAGATTGGTAAAAAAGATCGACGTTTAAAAGAGGATCCCAAAGCATGTGACTTTTTAAAAATAGTTTGTAATTTTCCATTGCATTACTCTGAAACCTATGAACAAAGGTCCACAAACCTTTAGTGGCAGGGTATCTTTTCATCATTCAGTATCTTTTATTTGTTTGGTTAATGTTTATGCACTTGTTTTGGATATAAGCCAAAATGTAGCTGTCAAGTGTATTTGTGCTAACTATGTATATATTCGTAAATGTCCGGGATCAAGTAGGCACAAAATATTGTTTTCCTGTGTCATACAAATCTATTCACTGTACTATTCCTTCAAGGGAATTCATATAATGACCCTTGGAGGAAATTAGTATTATATATCGTATTTTGACTATTTTTTTAGGTCACTATTAATTGTACTGGGTTGACTGTACTATGTTTATATCTTTTAGCTTTGTAACAGATGGTAATGATTTTAATTACTTTAGCAATATTTTTTTCATTCATTCATTTCATCCATTCATTCACTTCATTCAGTCTGAAATCACTGGAAAAAGGATGATAATTTGTCGCAAGTGGCAAAAAAAAAAAGACTGACTTTGCCAATTAGGCGAATGTGAAGTGTACATTCACAACACTCCCTCCCAATGCTCATGAATGTGTAGAGAAAAATAGACTAGAAGCAGCAGAGATGGGAAGTCCCTGTTCCACGACACCTAAGTGGAGCCGCCGTGGGCACATGCCCACAGATAAGAGCCACCACACCAATTCCTCTGGCCTGGCAAAGACGAGCGGGTTTACAAATACAGTCTGACCATCAAGCCTTGGCAAAGGATAGGAACGGAATTGTTTATTTTCTCCAGAACATCATAACTGCTACACACTTTGTTTTTGCCTGTGGGCTGGGAGGGGTCTAAATGGGACCCCCGACCCCGGCCTAGGACGAGATCAGAGAGAAGATCTGTGCTAAAGGCAAAAAGTTACTGTTTCTGCTATCAACTAAAACTAACTAACTTAAACCAGGTTTACACTCATGTCATTAGGTCGAGCGTAAGGGTACAACCTCCTGTATACTTTAAATTATACTTCTTCTGTGGGCTTCCAGCTATTTCATTTATTAGTTTCAGTGTCATTTAAAAATCCATGCTTGCTAGAGGTCAGTCATGTCTTTGTGTCCCTCATTCTTCTGTGTGGGAGCAGGGACCTACTACAGTATAATTACACTTTTTATTTTGTCTGTAGGGGACTTTTTTTTTTACTTTGTTTCCTGCTCCTGTCCAGGGAAGCTTCTTTTTTTCATTTGCATTATTCCTGTGATCTTAGTTTTAAACAAGGCTATAAATCAGGCTGTCATCTTGGTCACATTTGGTCTTTGTTGGCTCTCTGCCGTCTCTCGCAGCTGCCTGGCTCCCGCCCTTCCTTGGCTTGTATTTTCTTTACCAAGTGTGCCTGTGTGTGTGCTGAGAGCAAGGACGCTTGTAATTGCTTATAGCCTAGGCACCCAGCTCTACCAGGGCTCTGCAATCCTTAGAGACAGGCCGTCTGCCAGAACACCTCAGTTCTTACAGTCAGTACACTCTGCTGTTCCTGTACTGGGACCTCGGGCTCAGCTCCATCAGTGCACCTCAGTTCACACACTCCAAGCCCACAGCCATGCCAGAACTGCACACACGCTTTCTCTGCCAGAGCACCTCGGTTCTTACAGTCAGTACACCCTGTGTTAGTTCCAGTACTACTACCTTGGGTGCAGCTCCATCAGTGCACCTCAGTTCTACCCCAGCGAGGTCACTTCCTTTCCTATACTGGGACCCCGCTCAAATACAGTTCCATTACAGCAGTTCAATTCTAATATTCAATCCCACTGCCAAGTAAATTCTGGACCCAAAAGAGCAAAACACATCTCAGCCAGTGCACCTCAAGGCTAACATCCAACACCACTATTGATGGGAACCACCACAGCGCCACCAGAATCCATGAATTCTAACATTCAGTGCACATTTCTTATCAGTACTAAGGCTCACACACGCCCTTCAGGACTCCTCGCTTCTGTAGTTCAGAGGCAATGCCACTCCCATACTTGGCCCCAATCGCAGCTTCACGAGGGCAGCTCTAGGTTAACACTCGGCAACACTGGCATGCCAGTACTAGGTTCCACACATTGCTCCACTAACACACCTCGCTTCTAATCTTGTGTGCCCATTACTATTTCAGTAATGCAGCCCACATACAACGTGTGTCAGTGTGCTTCAGCCCTAACCTGCAGTGCCCCATTCTTCCAATACTAGAAATTACACTGCGCTCAGTTTCTCATTCCTCACCCGCTGCTTTTCTGTTATTCCAGCACTGGGCCAGGACACAGTTCTGTCTATACCCCAATACTGATCGGAAGCGCCCCAATATTGCTGTATTGGTGTTCACATACAACTCTGCTAATGCACCTCCTACTGTTCTGCAGCGCCCTCTGCTGTTCCACACTCTGACTTCTGTTTGAGGACGTGGGGAAGCCAATAACATCTATTGTTAGCTGCCATCTTTATTTGGGAGGGTCTGTTTCACCTATCTCACTCCGTTCTTTCCTTTTCTCTGTTTACTCTCAACGTTTTCTTTCTCCACCACTTTTCTCTTTCCAACTCTTAAAATCCACATGTTAACAGTTTTGCTCTTTCTTTCAACTGTTTATTTCTACTCCTCCCCCTTTTTTATATTTCCCTTTTCCTCTTGCTACCTCCTCCTTCAAACTCACAAAAACTTGGGCCCATATTTATACTTGGTTTGCGCTGAATTTGCATCATTTTTTTATGGTAAGTCAGTGCAAACCCTACTCCATATTTATACTTTGGCACTAGACACGTCTAGTGCCAAAGTTATGTAGTTTACGTCGTTTTCTAGAGGGGAAAACCTGCCTTGCGTCAATGAGATGCAAGGTAGGCTTTCCCGTCCAGAAAAAGACAATATGGGATCTGCGCCATATTTATCCCCATGCTAAAATCCAGCATGGGGGAATGGGGGCCTTAAATAATGACGCTAAGCTTGCTTAGTGCCATTATTTAATGCCTGGGTCTGGGCAGGCGTAAGGGGACCTGTAGGCATATTTCCATGGTCAGAGACCATGGAAATTGCCCACAGATGCCCTTCCCTGGTCCCGGGGACACCCCCACCCACTCCCCACCCACACCAGGAGGTCACCCAAGGATGGGGGACCCATCCCAGGTAAGTCCTGGGAGTAGTTTTTTTTTTTTTCCATCACCGCTCGGAGGCCCTTACTTGGGGCCCCCTGCACGGCGCTGGCCCCAATGGACATGCCCAGGGGACATTCTTCCCCTGGGCATGGCCATTGGGGTGGTGCGTATCTTTATGTGTCTATTTATGTTTTACTATAAATCCCTCTTTTTCCCATCTGCATGTGGAAGCCACAAGTTACTTTTCGAGACCTGAAGTGTCAAAGTGGTTTTCCCATTCTGTGCCTGTGGGAAATGTGTCAGTACATAATGCCTTGGTTCTTTTGCTGCTTGTTGCTCTCACCATCACTCTTTTTTTCTCTAATGCTCAATTTTATCTTTCTTTTCACAATTCTTTCATAATTTTTTCCTCTTTATCTTTCATTTGCTAGCTTCCGTCCCTTTTTTCTTTAGTCTCACATGTTTGCTCTATTTTTTTTCTTAGTTGTGTTTTCATCTTTCGTTCTTTCTTTCCCTACTTTCTTTATTTCTTTGCGACCCCCTTCTCTTTCTTCCTTTTGTCTGTTGTATTCCTTTCGCTTCTCTTTTTCTGCCCCATCCGTTTTCTCCCCAGAGGCCTAATTATTAATGGAGCAACAGGTGCAGTGGCACTTGGGCCCAGAGACCTATGGACCTCACTCAACTCTAATTACTGCTGTATTTTCTTACAAAAATTGTAGTCAACCATTTTCCTTTCGTACTCCGGGGCCCAACCGTTACTACGTCACTTGTTCTCTCCATCTTTTCTCCTGACTCCCTCTTTCCTTTCACCCGCCAATCCGTCCCAAATTATATTTTTGCTATGGTGTTTTGACCATTACACTCTAATGCCAAAAGTTTAGTTCTGAAAATGTTTATATAATAATTGTATATGTTTTAAGATAGAGGAAGAAGGTAAATGGAAGTGCTTTAAGTTAAATGCTGGTCCACTGAAATTATATGGCAGGAATATACGAAATTATGAGGCAGGGTTGACCAATTTATGTGGCAAGAAAGGGCCAGTTATGAATTTACAATGCCAATAGCTCTAACCCAAGAAAATGCAAGACATATTGCATTGCAAATGCTTGTTTTAAATTTCTCTTTCTGTGTTATATTCAGCAACCCCTGACCTCAGCAAGATTGAACAGCATGAACTGGAACGAATCAGACAACACAGGAAGGAGCTGCTGGATGACATTCAGGTGAAGACCTGCCCCTCTCTTCCCATCTGCTCCTCCCTCCTCTGTCTTCACTCTCTTCCTTCAAACTGTGTTCTTGATTTGTCACACTTAGCCTCCTGTCTTTCACTTGGCCTGTAAAATAAGGCGGTTAATACTTACAGTGCAAAGTCTGCAGGCAGGGCTGGCTTTAGCACTGGTGGCACCCTGTGCAACAGTCTTTTTTGGCACCCCCACCCCATGACCACCTGCTCAGATGACCTCACTGCCACCCGGTAAATGTGCCCCTCATCTCTCCATAGTCCCTCTCACACACATTCATTTGCTTTAAAGCTCTTGTAAAGGCTGGCCTTTCTAATCAACTCAGCTTTGCACACAAAATATAGTTCTGTTCTTTGCAGCAGGCACATTAACCCTCTGTGCTACTTTATGGAGAGTCAAAGCTGTCACTAGACAAAACTCCATTTCTCTCTCAACATTAATCACAAGAGTTATCTTTACTGTTTAATTGCTTCCAGAAGGCTGGCCGCACAAGGAACTTATCAGCAGGTGCTTTTAAATGGCAATTTTGCAAGTTATTGCTAAACACAGCACCCCCCTGAGGTCAGCGACCCCACTTCAGGTCAGCACCTGGTGCCACCGCACTGCTCGCACCGCCTAAAGCCGTCCTTGCCTGCAGGGCACAGGATTACATTGTGTCTAACACAGACTTTCCAGTAGCCATGAGCAAATCGATTCAGGCAAACTCTAAAATACCCACAATTACATATGATTTGAATATCAATAAACGGAACACATTTCCGGGGTTGTATGATGGAACCATGCATCTGGAACAACACATGCCTTAATAACGCAGTTGGAACCATGACTTTCATTGTAAAAGCATGCCTAGTAAAGTAACTATCCCGACACCCCCCACCTGCCCTGAGCCCAAAAAAAACCCAATAAGTAAACTTCCCCAATCCCCCACCCACCCTAAGCCCTAAAAGAAACTAGCTCAAACCCCCACCCGCCCATAAAACCTAAATTACCCCAACACCGCCCACCCAACCTAAATCCACCCCACCGCAAAAAACTACCCACCAACCCTTCCCCAACCCCACTTATCTCACCACCTCCTTGCCAGATCCTTCCTCCTCTTCTCTCCTCACTCCTCCCTCCCTTCCTCAAACCTTCCCCCACCCCTTTAAAAATAAACTATCCCGCCCCCCACCCTAAGCCCTAAATAAAAATACCCAACCCTCCCACTCCTGCCCGTAACAAAAGAAAAACAAAAACAGTCCAACCCACAACCTAAGCCCTTTAATGAAATAATCATGCCTGGGAATTTTAGTAAATACCTCGTTGAATGACATCAGTTGTTCCCTTCTGGAAACAGAAGACTGGTTACAAGCAGTTCGTCTGAGATCAGTTCCAAACAAGTGCACCACATTTACTTTTTGTACAACAGGTGAATAAATATATATTATTTTAAACATCTCAGTAGGATGCTCAGCTACAGCAGAAATCTGTGTGTAGCCTGCAGATCATATATTTCAATCTTAGCTGGACGGTTGTGACCTCTCAGTGCTACCAAAAATAAAAGCAGTACTGTCCAGCCAGCCATTACATCACTTTTAGAAAGATGAAAGTATAAGACCTGCCAAATCTAATTAAAACTTCTGATGTGCAAACTAGACACAAATCCCAGAGGCAGGTTTGGCTGAGTGCGGCAGAGCTGTATGTGTGTTCAACTTGCAGGTCAAAGGCAATCAGATGGGGTAACTCAATTGCTGCAGGGGTTTTTGTCTAATATGTAGGTGGATGGACTTGTAATACTGCCAATACTGCCCGTGGGGCATTCGCCATGTTTGTGATGCAGTATCCCATCTGCCAAACTCTAAATAAGGCCCAGAGTTCTCCAACCTTGGCTCAATCTCGTAGGCACATATATTGTAATTCTATCATAACGAATTGAGTACCAGTGAGTACAGGGCCGGATGGGGAACCATAATTAGTTGTGGCAAAATTGTTAAAATCACTGCAGGAGGCAATGACTGTAATGGAGTCATGAGGACTTTCACGGTTAGGTCATGGTACCATATCCAGGTATGAAAGCAGCTGCCTGGCGTGCAGCTTCAGGGAAAGCGCCAGGGTGGCACAATGACCAGTCTGGTCCTGCCTGAATAGTGTAAGAACAATACCTGTTATTTGGAGCACTTTTGTAGGACAAATCTGTGGAAGCCGCAGTACAATGAGGTATTGTAAATGTGCATTATTTTTTAAATACTGTTATTACATGATCACCGTCCTTCTTTTTCAGCACACCTTTCATTGTTCTTGGGTTTAAAATATCTCTCTTTCACTTTCTCTTGCCCTGTTTTCATTTCTTGCATTCCTATTCTTTGCAAAAATATAGTAACGTTTTTTTATCTTCGTCACCCTCAGAAGCTGAAGCATGAGATCGCTGAGGTCTTTGCACAGATAGAAGATTTTGAGAGCACGGCAGAGAGGTTAGTGAACGCCTAGATGTGTGTCCTATTTACATTAGTGACTTCGAACTTACACTTACTTACCAGCCATTACTGCACAAGGGCTTAGGGCTGAGAGGCACCGGTGCTGCTTAGACAGTAGGTGGACAGACGCAGTATGGCACTGGCTAGTGTCCGTGAGGAAGCAGGCACATAGTGGTGCAGTACTGACACCCAGTGGCCAATAACAGTGACAGCTTGAACAGGAAGTTTGAAATGTGCTCATATCCTGAAGGCCTTGCGGGATAGGCCGCATCAGTGACACGCAGTGGCCGGATGTATTTCGGGACATACATACGTGACACTCTTGTTGGTGTAAAAGGTCATTTATTAGAACAGGATTTAACACAACAATATTTCAAAACATTAACTGTATATCTTTTAAAGCAAACTTTAACTTTTTAGAACTCCCTCTCCTTCATTTTCTCCACAAATGTCTCCCTTCAATTTTCCTGCCGTATATGCTCCCCTATTCCGCCCATGCCTTCCTTGCCTGTAGCCTACCCCTCCCTGCTCGGATGCTTCACCTCCTTGTTTTCCCCCTGGAAGGGTGGACAAAGCCGCACCTGGCTCTCCACCCTCCCCCATCTCCTGCTACCTCTTCACAACTCACCTGTCCTAAATGACTGTTGACCCCAAACCTACCTGACCTATCTACCCTACCTGAATAAACCTTTCCTCCCCCTGTCTTCCTAAGCTGGGTGGGTGGGTGGTCCTAAAATAAATCCTTCCCTCTCCTAAGTCGGCGCGCAAAGAGGCCCGACCCCACCCTCCACCCCCCTTATAAACTACTCTAACCCCCACCCCCACTTATCCCTAACCAATCAGGCGCCTAGTGCGCCACTTCCCCTGTCCCGAATCCCCCCGCGGAGAGACTAGACTGTGTCTCTCTCTCCGCGGGTCCCTTCATCGGGACATACATACGTGACACTCTTGTTGGTGTAAAAGGTCATTTATTAGAACAGGATTTAACACAACAATATTTCAAAACATTAACTGTATATCTTTTAAAGCAAACTTTAACTTTTTAGAACTCCCTCTCCTTCATTTTCTCCACAAATGTCTCCCTTCAATTTTCCTGCCGTATATGCTCCCCTATTCCGCCCATGCCTTCCTTGCCTGTAGCCTACCCCTCCCTGCTCGGATGCTTCACCTCCTTGTTTTCCCCCTGGAAGGGTGGACAAACCCGCACCTGGCTCTCCACCCTCCCCCATCTCCTGCCACCCAGGGAAACCCGTGAGGCGTTTCGCTGCCCCACCCCTTTCATTTTCGGGTACACAAGTTCGTACCCCATATGCTTTCCAGCATTAATCTCAGTTCTGTGATATAGAACGCGTTACCTATCTGTGACAGATGCACCCCGTCATCGCGGAATAATGCTTGCTCCTGCTCTTTTATGTCCCCGTGTCTTAAAACCTTGATCCCTTGAGCCCAACAAAACACTTTCATGGCTCTGTTCAATTTCTTTCTAGCCCGCTCAATGGCTCCATGGTTGATCGCCCCTTTCCATGCCCTTCTTGGCACAAATTCTGTCCAAACCAAACTTGTCCCGCATAGCTTCCGTTTCAGGAGCTCCAGATCCCTCTGCATCAATTGTATCAGAGTGAGTCCCGATAGCTTCACTAAGTCATTCTCTCCCAAGTGAATCAATAAGAGATCTGGGCATCCCCATTGCGGCAAGTTACCCGTGATAAAAGGGAGCAGGCTCCCCCACCTCATACCACTCTTGCCCCACCAACGCACTTCATGGCTTCTGCTGGGCAGTCCCAACGATCTGCCGTAAATTTGCTTCTCCGCAAATTTCGCCGCCCAATGGACGAACGAATGGCCGACCAACCACGTCGTCATCTTTTCCTTCTCTGGCCCGGCCACACAGCCTGCAAAGAAAAAACATTGTAACCTCTGCCTTGGCAAACTCACTGTCACTCACCCCCCCCGATTGTTCTGCCTTTATCACGGCCTGACATAACGCTCACAGCATCTAGACTTCCATCTCCCTATGGATTTGATCTTAGCCCAATCCCAACCGATATGTGCTGCCTCTGTCGCTGCGCCAATTCTGAATGAGTGTGTTCCATAATCTCCTGCGCGCCGCCCTATCCTTATAAGAGTCATCCTCATCACTTGTAGCAACTGGTAACTAGTTAACTTTTTCCCCGACGCATGCATAAAAACCCCTGATTCTCCTGCTCCTGGCCACCTCGCCTTGAAACTGACCCATTCCTTTACCGGGCAAGCCTCTTCCACGCCCCCTTTCTCTAGCCATATCCACTTTCCCTTACCCAGCTGATCCGTTTTGGACCGTCTTAGCCATATTCCCAACCTTTCTTTGTGTATACACACCTCTTTTCTCCTTACTCCAACATCCTTACCCACTCCCAACAACTCCGATACTCTGAACGCCCCAAAAAACATCCACAACATGCATAAACGAAATAAACCCACCTCGTCTTGATCCCTACAACAACTTGGTAACACCTGTATCATCTCAACTAACATTTCGAAAGTGATGGGCTCTCTTGCTGGTCTGTCCCCACTCGTTCTGACCCTGCTCCATCCTTTCAGCATTTTACCCAATAAATCACTATGTGCTGGATCATAACCGAAAAACAGTTTCCCGTAAAAAGACACTCCAGCCAGCTTTCCGCCAATTGTTGCCGGAGATAAACCCTCCCTGAACAGAAACAGCACGAAACGTCTGGTCCGTGCCTCCAATACCGACAAGCTTTGCTCCCAAAAATTGCCCACAAACTGTTCAAAAGATTGAAACTCCAACCATGCCAGTCTGTAATTACGCCGCGTGGATACCGCTAACGACATCTCCACCAGCCCTGTGATCGTCATGCCCCCCAATCCCAGATGTCTGCCGGGACCACAGTCTTGTTCTGCTCTGCTCCTGGGGCCAATTCGCGGAAACGCTGCCACTGTGAACGAGATAGGGAGTCTGCAATCTCGTTGTAAATCCCTGGTATATGTGTAGCTTTAAATATGACATTCAAGGATAAGCATAGAAGCATAAACTGCCGCAACAAGCGCAAAACTCTGATGTCCTTAGCTCTCTGTCTATTCACCAACTCTACCACCGCCATGTTGTCTATTTGAAAAATCACTGTCCTGTTGGCTAATTCCTGTCCCCACACTGCTAGTGCCACTAAAAGGGGAAAAAACTCCAAGAACGCTATGCTTCTCCCTTGCTGTCTCCAGAATGTTGGCCAGGATTCCGCACACCACCTCCCATCCCAGTATAAACCAAACCCTGACGCTCCTGCCGCGTCTGAGAAAATTTGTACTTGCCATATTGTGTCTGACTCTCCAAAAGACATCGGTACTCCGTTGAACTTTGTCAGAATATTCTAATGTCTTCTCGTAATGCCAATGACACTCGTATCCTGTGGTGCGGAAGTACGGCACCTGACATGGAAAGTCCTAAACACCTGCAAAAGGTCCTACCTACCCTAACTACCCTACAAGCAAAATTGAGGTAACCTAAAAGCTTTTGAGCTGTTCGCAACTCCATCCTGCGCAGAGTGCGCACCATTGCCAAGAACTCCAGTATCTCCCTCACTTTCGCCGCTGGCAACCTGGCGACCAGCATCCTTGTGTCTAGTTCGATGCCTAAGAATGTTAGGATCCGCGCGGGGCCCTCTGTTTTTTCTGGGGCCAGGGGCACTCCCGCCTGCTGTGCGAGCTTCTGAAACGTGTCCAGTGCCCGCCCACAGGCCCCCGTTGCCGCCGTTCCTACGAATAAAAAGTCGTCCAAGTAATGTGTCACCCATCTATGCCCGCTTGTCTTCACAAAAACCCACTGCAAAAAGGTGCTGAATGTCTCAAATAGGGCGCATGATATCGAGCAACCCATGGGCAGAACTCTATCCACATAGATGTTGCCCTCTAACTGCATGCCCAAGAGGTCGAAATCTGCTGGATGGATAGGAAGCAATCTAAAAGCTGATTGAATATCACATTTCGCCATTTCCGCCATCCTACCGCACCTTAAAACCAGCCTTATCGCATCGTCTACTGACGCGTAAACTACTTTAGAGTCCTCTTGGGCAATAAAACCATTTACTGACGTCCCTTCCGGCCATGACAGGTGGTGAATCAAACGAAATTCTCCCTGCGCTTTCTTGGGCACTACTCCCAATGGTGATATCATCAGCGCATCACTTGGCCACTCGTAAAATGGGCCTGCTATTCTGCCTAAAGCTACCTCCTTTGTTATTTTATCGCGCACAATCTGCGGGTGCTCCTTGGCGACCGCAAATTGTCAGCCCATCTCCTTTGTCGTGGGCCTTGGTAGCCTAATCTAAAACCTTCTCTAAAGCCCCATTCCAAAAGCCGTGCCTTATCCCTATCCGGGTATAAGCGCAACCATGGCCGCAGAAATTCCAGTTTAACTGGTGTAGGCCCCTTTTGGCGCAGACGCGCCATGAGCCCCTCTCCCCCTAGAGGCCCTCCACTGTTCCGCTGGGCTGGATAATGAGAAACATTGTGTGACTGGATGACGGCCCCCGCACTTGGAACAGTCATGCTTGAACCTACATTGCGCTCTGGAACAAAAACCTTTGTTAAAGTTCCAGCAAGCTCCCGTGTTTGCCCCCGCTGTTTTAGTTGCAGTGCCCGCCCCTCCATGGGCGGGGCGCGCTTGAAAGGGCCTGTAGGTCACCGGCAATCCGCTCGCCGTATGAGTGGACGCCGCTGTCTGTGCTGATGCCATCCATTGCATCCACAGTTCTGAGTCTACATCGCCCCATGGTTTTTCTGGGTTAACACTTACCCTGGCCCTGAATTCTTCATCGTAACTTAACCACGCGAAACCCCCAAAATGCATTTGAGCCTTTCTAATTATATCCATGTATTTAAAAAGGGCGATAGCCCTGTCTGGGTATTTTTCGCAGTATATGCTTGCGAATATCAAAAAGGCCGACGTCCAGTTATCCATTGTTATGGGTACCCTGGGCCTGCGTGCCAACTCCCATTCTTCCTCCTTAGACCCTTCCTTCGCCTGTATGTCTCTATGTAATAGTTTAAACACATCCACGTATTCGTGTTTCCATATCTTACTCTTTGTCTTCTCGGCCACATGTGAACCCAGCGGCATGGCCAAACCCATGTACGGCAGCCTTTTCTTGTGACTTCCCCCCTCCTTGTCTTCTACCACCTTGTCCCCTTTATCCTCCTTTCCTGCTGTTGCCGTATCTATCGAGGCGGTACCCTCTTTCTCTTTGTTCTCGCACACCTTTTGCGTAATGTTATTGCCTGTTGTCTCCAGCACTGACCCTTCGCCTACTCCGATGGACCTACTGGTGGTAGCCTCCTGTATTGTCCCCCCCCCCTCGCCCCACACTGACCACCATTTCTTACCTCCAGCGGTGTCCCCCAGGTTCCTTGGTACTCCTTTCCAGCTCCTGCCACGCTGCATGCTTTGTCTACTCCCCGTGGGGCCTTCCAAAGATGCTGTAACCTGTAACACAGAGCACGAAGAAGAGGTTGCGCCGCTCTTGCGCCCTCGACCCCCACCCTTTCTCACAGCGCTCACCTCCCAATCGCGTACTTCGCCATCCTCCCATTCGTCCCCTTCCTCCTCATAATCCAATTCCAAGACATCATCTCCTTCCCACTGGCCCTTGTGTTGGCCCACATCTCTCACATTTGTTGATGTACCCTCGTTGGCATCCCTGCCCGCATAAGGCAGGTCCTTGTGACGGCGTCCTTGGTCCCTCGGTGTGGAGAGGGCCGCCATAGACCCCTCCAGTGCTTCGTGCCAACGTGTTTGGGCCGTCTTGCGCCCAGTCGGCGTGCACCGCCTCTTGCCAACCTCTGTTGTTGACATTGTCGCCCTGTTGTCCCCATGACCGTCTGCGTCACTGGGTCTCCCTGCGCAGACTAACCCCTCGGCTGCTCTAGCCTCTTGTCCCTGCTCTCCTCTTACCCGTGGTACCCATACCCAGGATCCGTTCTCTTGACCTGCCTGTTGTGTCCCTGGTTGCCCTCTGGCCTCTCTGATTATAGGCGTTGCTTCGCTGTGTGTGCTCGCCTCTTCCCTGTCTTTGCACAGCTGTGCCCACCTGGCCTCCGTCTCTAATACCACCCTGCGCTGTTCCTTGATTCTAGCCTCCAAATCCCATGTATCTGCCTGTTCCCAGTTCCCCTGTGTGTGCGAAACCTGGCTCGTCCCAGCCCTTGTTTCTTGCGGTGTCTTGACTTTCCCCCCCCTGGCCTGGCGGGGCGCCGTCTTGGCCCTCCCTGTCCCCCCCCTGTTCTTCCCGACGTACTTGCCTCTTTTCTTCAGTGGCGACCCCAACCAACTTGGGTTGGGTGCCTCCCCTCTGTGATATGACAAATCTAGGGGGGCGCAAACCCCGCTAGTCCCCGGTGCGTGTTGCTCTGTTTCCTTGCCTAGTCCTTCCCCCCCGGCCTCCCCCGCCGCCTGGCCGCCCGTGCCTGCGGGGTCGGGACCCGCCTGTGCGCTATCTGTGCCCCTGCCCTGAGAGGCTTGTGTCTCCTCGCCGAACATCAGAGGGCTCTGAGCCCCGTACCTTAATTGGGCCGCAGTGCCTTGCCCAGGGGGAATGGGCCCCTCATCCTTTTCCCCGTCAGACTCCTGCGACTCGCAGGCCGCTACTGCGGCCGCGACCCGGCCAGATGCCGCCCTGGTGGGGCGTGTCATCCCGACCCAAGCCTGGTCTAAAACCCCTGGCCTGAGCAGATCTGCCCTGCCCGCTTCGCCCAAAATGCGCAGTGCGGCCCTCACCGCCTCAGCGTTGTGGCCTGTGGCCATACTGCCGGCCTGCCCTATCAGTTGCCTGTCCGATGCCACACTTGGTCCCCTTTTGCCTGGCTCTGGGTGCCTGTATGTCTATCTATATCTGGGGCCTGGGAGTGCACTTAACCTGCTGGCAATGTTTTTTTTTTTTTTTTTGACTATATATGAATTGGGGGGTGGCGGGAACTGCCGGCAAAAATTACCCCGATCTCAAAATGCCAAATACACAATTGTAATGAAAAAATGTATTTATTTATTTTTTCTACCCAGGGGGCCCTCGCCTCCCCGAGCGGTTCACCGTTGATCTTTGCGCCCCCCCCCCCCGCGGGGAAATGTGCTCGCCGCCCGCCGTAATTGACTCCTAATAAAACCCGGCGCTCCCTGTTGTCCGCGATCTGGGGAGCCGGCTTGCTTCTCTGTGCGCGCGTGCTCCGCGCGCTGTCAAATTTACAAATGCCCGCGGGACCGGCTCCACTAGCGCGGCGCCGCCCTTATGGGCTTCCCCGGCCTCTCGCTCCACACGCCTTTGCTTGCGTCACTTGCCCCGGGGCCGCCCTCCCTTCCCTCCTCTGCCTGCCTCGCTACCCCTGCCCGCGTCCCGGTGTCCTGACAACCGGGTGAGACCCTTTCCCTGAAAAGAAGGCCTAACCTGGCTTCTAAATACTCCTTACCTCGCCTTCCTAAAATAAATCCTTCCCTCTCCTAAGTCGGCGCGCAAAGAGGCCCGACCCCACCCTCCACCCCCCTTATAAACTACTCTAACCCCCACCCCCACTTATCCCTAACCAATCAGGCGCCTAGTGCGCCACTTCCCCTGTCCCGAATCCCCCCGCGGAGAGACTAGACTGTGTCTCTCTCTCCGCGGGTCCCTTCAATGGCATTATCGTGTTTGACAAATACAAAACCAACAACACACAATGAGTAACACAGACGCAACACAACCTGATGTAAATTGCCATTAAACTTCCTATATTTTTTTCTGGTGTGGATGTCTAACGCGATCTGTCCAGCTGCAGATCAGACAATTGGTTTCATCAGAGTGACATCATGAAATTGCTGATGGGTGTTGTGCGCTTTGCTTGGCACGACCGATAGTAACACCCAGTGCTTAATTTGTGCTTGTTGTTTCCGGTGCTGAACACCGGCACTTATTTGTGAGGGCCGGGGCTTATTCTTATGCCTCAAGCATTTGCTGCGAGCAAAAGACACATATGGGAAAGAAGCGTCATAAAGGGAGAAAGTAGAAAGTTGCAGGATGAGCTGAAGGGGCAGGGTGGCCATAAATGGATTGAAGAGGCCCGAGATGGCTTCAGGATTACGCTGCCTCAGTATTCCGTGCTGGAAGATTTAATTATAGCAGTCTTGTGTTTAAGAGAAGGGCTTTGGCACCTCTTTATTTACAAATTAAGCACTGGTAACACCCCCGTGTCTGGACCTGTTCTGAGAAGCTACTGAGCACGAACACTCCCAGTAAACACATCTGGGATAACAGCGACAGGGCAATCAAAATGGAGTTGCATTGACAGTTAAGCACGTGAATGTATTAGGGCTGTAACGGACAACGAACGTTGACCGTCGCGTGCTGTGGGCAGAGGAGGGTCCTCTGTTCCTCATCACAGGCGATGTTTACTGAAGGCTGACATGAGCCCGCTGAAGGTGCTGTGTGCATTGTAGCATTTATGTAGCGCCATATACACCTTTGTGGAAAGATGGACAGCACACAACACCTTGGCGTGGTGCATGATTGGAAGAGTGTTAGGCTTGTTTTGATACTCTGAAGAAGCATTTTGATGTCGTGCGTGAGTGACTGCACTTGATGTTTTTATCTTGTTTTGGGGCACAGCACCTAGCAGCAGGAGGGCAAAGGAGGTATGAGAGAGAGGTGCACAATGTATAATTATAGTTTGGACTACAACATATAAACAGCAGTAGCCTAGTCAAAGAGGGCAGTGGGTTCTTGCGTGTGTTCACCAAACAAGGGAGGTAATTAAGAAGGCGCCCTAATCTATATGGTAACATGCGCCAGATGGAGGCAGTGTCTCTAATGAGTAAAATTATACCAAATGGGAAAGCTTGGAAGCCGGTGACATGAGCAGGAGCCATGCACCTGTTTAAAAGCAGGTAAACTGCATACTGCTGTGCAAATAAACCTCATGTATGAGGTAAGAAATGGAAGAGAAATCAAGGTTGGCAACATGAACAGAAAATACAGAATCTTTAAAGGCCCAGATTTCACCTACTCTTGCTAGGCTGAAAAAGGCCCACATTGTGAGCAGGGGTTCATGCCCCGAACCCCTCTCTTGCTTCTCAGCAGCAGCTTGTACCTTTTTAAAGTGGTGGGGTGAATGAAGTGCCCCACCACTTAGCAAAAAAAAAAAAAACGCTCCCTCCAAAACCCCAAAGTAAACCACCCCTCCGACCTAAAACCCAAATAACACAAAAACTACACTTAGATAAAGTACACACGTCCATAACATTACACACATGCAATAAACAAACATTATAATTTTTTTTTAAAAGGCACTTACCCACGGGCTACACGTCCTCGTCCATGTGCTTCCACTCTCTGATGCCGGAAGAGCTCCCCTATCCAATCCATACGCTGCTCTCATGCTGTTAACCAGCATGAAAGAAGTGCCTGGATTGGATGGAGCATCCTAGCTGGGTGCTGCTCCAGGCCTTGAAAGCCTGTGTCTGGTTTCCACCCAGCTGTCTTAGACAGCTGAGTGGAGACCTTCAAAGTGTGCATGCCACTTTGGCTGGCCCAAGGCAGCCGGCCAAAGTGACATGCGCACTTTGGAGCATCCCTGCCGGCCACTGCTCCAGTCCTCTGCTGCAGGAAGCAGAGTCAGTCCTTTTCATTACCTTTCTATTTTTTCCTGCGCAGCGGGCGGTGAGGGGGGGGACACTCCCCTACACTTGAGAAGAAACAGCCACTGTTGCTTCCCACAACTCCCAAAGGTTGATGAGCACCAGTCAGACGAGTACTAGTGTGGTCATTGCTCAGACCCTAGCCAGATTTGTAGTAAAGAAAGGGTTATTCAGAGCTAGCCACTGGTGTCTGTTTAGGTAGTGAAAGCCACCTCAAAAATCACATGAGACTCAGGTGTTTCCCAGAACCCTCTGCTCTGGAACCAGTTTGCATTGGTATCCGAAGGGAAACCAAGCCCAGCAAGATAAGACTGAACACATTTTGACCAGGAAAAGTAATAACATAACTATGAAGTTATGAGACTTTAGAAATGAAGTAACAAGCTGTAAAAAAAAAACACAGACTTGGTCCATCCCCTCTCAGTATTTGCATTTTCCACTTGAAACCCTCTCACCTCTTAGACTTCCAAGTAACGCCTCGAAATAATGAATAACAAATCGTGCCTGTAATTATTTCTATGATTCGATTGTAAATGTGTTTGCATTTGTTGATTTGTGTGGTTTTACGTGGGTTTTAATTCATCATTTTATTATTCCCATTTACATAGAGTGAATCAGCTAAGTGATTCCTCTGGGTGTTCTCTGTGCAGCACAGGACTCTGGAATCAAATAAAATTAAACTAAATTTAATAAAACAAAAATAGCATAGATGAATGTGAAACAAAGTAAAACAAAATACAACCATATAGAAAAATAAAATAAAGCACAATAAATTAAACTCATTTGGAATAAAATAGAAAGATGTAACATAGAATTGAAATGTGCGCAGTAAAAATCAATAAGTACAAGCAATTTAGAGTACAATAAAACAGAGTTAAAAAAGAATAAAGTTGAATAGAGTAGAAATCACAATAAAATAAAACACAGTGAAACAAAACGAAACCTAATAAACGAAACGGATTGAATGCTTCTTCTTTGAGAGTCTCAGTGCCAAAGTCCAACAATAACATTTTGCTGACATAATACTGTGGGTTATCCTTCACCTGGGCATGGCTTTTCACAGGAATGTGGATAGGGAACGCAGAGTTAGAGATGGTTAAAGAGGCTTAAAGGACAAAGGAATTCATTGTGAAAATGGCGCTAACAGTGGGGAGGACTTAACTTCCGGTTCCAAATGTTCGTGTTTGCTTCCAACCCTCTGTTTCGCCCACCTGCAGTGTCTGCAGACAGTCAGCTATCTGTTGTTTTATTTAGGTGGATTTGTTTGTCACTGTTGGGAAATCCGTGCTTGCCTCACCCTGCCAACAAAATATTATTCTTTTGGCAACTGTGGAGCGGTGCGTGGGAGTTAAGAGACAGCCTGGGCTCTGCACGGAGAGCTCTGTAAGGCTCGCGCCGAGTCATCAGACTGGATGTGAACCCACTGTCTGCAGGAGGGGCTAGGGGGATGACTACTGCTGGCCTGCCGCCCACACCGCTACTGGAGAGAGAAAGGAAGGACTGCACTTGAACTATACAAGATTGCAGGCTCTGGTTTTGTCAACACGGAACAGCCAGGCCAGAGCAACCAGACACAGAACCGGTGGATTCTATTTGTAATGTGCATGTGAAGTCCTGTCTCTTAGGAAAATAAGAAGGGACAAGCAGGCACGGTTGACATGTTAGGAGCTGGTGCTTTAGAGGCAGCAAACGTTGTTCAATTGTACATTTGTCTACTCTGAAACATTCACATTTATAGCTTCACTGTTGTGCTTTGCCAAACTTTCATTGTATTGTATCGCAGCATTTATATAGCACTTACTACCCCTATGGGGGCACTGAAATAGTTGTCTGCATGGGCACCACTCTACACAGTGTAGGGTATGTGGTTTGAAGTGTGTTGTCTTTGTTTTCATCCTTTGTGGAAAGTGTTTCTGTTAGGCCTGTCAGCCTTAGGGTGTTCTGCTCCCCACATTTTTTGCCTTACTCCACTGTTTTTTGCAGATCTAATTGTTGTTGGCCTTTGGGACTATGTGTACTTTGCCGCTGCTAACCAGTGCTATTGTGTCTGCTGACTCCCCGAAACGTGCTAACACTGGCTTACACCCAATTGATACATTTAATTTACTTATAAGTCTATAGTGAAGTCCAAAGGCCTGTAAATTAAATGCTGCTCATGGGACTGCAGCACTTTTTGTGCCACCTAATTAAGTAGCCCAATTAAACATGTTTCAGGCCACGCACTCCAGCCTGTATATTCAGTTTTAAACTACCATTTTGACCTGGCAGAGTGCAGTCTATTCAGAAAGCTGGAAATGTACTTTTAACTTTTACATGTCCTGGTAGTGAAAAACTCTTACATAAATTTTTCACTACTGCAGAGCTCACCTGTCCCACTGGATAACATTGGGTTACTTTATTACATTTAATAAGTGAGAACTTTCAATTGAGAGCAGATAGGAAATTTGGGTTGGGTGTCTAAAGAAATGTAATGTAAAATCCTCTATAATGGTAAGTCTTATTTTAAGACACAAATCTAAAAATACCACTTTTAGAAACTTGGCACGTTCTTATTCCAACCATTTGGTGCCTGTATCCTGGATCACATGACTAGGTGTAGCTGGCAGTTGGTCTTTATGCAATTCTCCTAGACCGTAAGACTAAGGGGAGTAGGTGCTGGCAGGATTGGCCATCTCTGACTTAGAGGAGGAGAAGCTATCACCTACCACACTTGCACATCACAAAGGCTCTGCCAGAGTACACATACAAATGGTTTGACATTAGTCTTTTTTGGGACCTCAGACAAGCTGGGGTCAGAGCAGGGAGGCAGGAAATTCCAAACACATCTGGGGGTGGAAACCTCCAGAACCTTCTCTGACTTCAAAGTGTGCTGTATGTACAGATAATGGACCCTTAGACAACTTTTCGGGGCACCTATGGAAGACTTAAATGGACTGCTGTGCTGCTCTGCAAGAAGGACTGCTACCCTGTTGCCCTGCTGCCCTGACACCTGAGTGAAAAGACTGGGTCTGCATTTTGATCCCAGGACCATCAGATTGCTTCCAAGGGCTAGTTGGCTGGGATCCACCTCATGGACAGAAAAGGCTCCCACCACTTTGAATCCAGCACCTGCACCTGGACTCTGTCTGCTGTGAGTCCTACACCAGAGGTAGTGCCACCCAAATCCTGGACCCTTGGAAGAGGGCCTGAAGGTGCTCTACCAGCCCAGTTGTGGTACTGTGGGCAGAACCACCACAGTGCAACACATCTCCTTGCAGCTCCACTATGGAACTGCTGCTGTGCTATGTATCTCCAGTGCAGGACCTTGTATCACAGCCTCCTCAGAACCGCCACTGTGCCATGCATTCTCAACACAGGCCTTCGCATCGCAAGCCCCTCATTCATGGCATCCTCGGCAATGACACAAGACTTCGTATCACCGACCTGCAGCTTCTTCTGAACTGCTGCTGCCCAACTGATCCTTGATGCAGGATATCACATGACAAGCCCCTCAGCAATGGCATCCTTGAAGACGATGCAGGACATCATATCACAGCACAGAGGCTTCCTAGAAGCTGCAGCTGCGTGATGCATCCTCAACATGGGATCTCACAACGTGCCACAAACCAGGCTTTAAGGTACTGTGTTCAGTGGGCCTAACTTGGTCCCTGTATCTGGCCCATACCCAATTACTATTAGTCTGAACTTGTGACTTTGTTCAGGTCCTGCATGACCAGATAACCATAGTTGGTGCTTTGTGCTTGTAGGCACTATTTGTACTTAAAAATTTAAAATTTCATATCTCTGATTCTTCTGATTAGCTTTTTGCATTTTGCTCTCAAATAATTTATACAATTTTACTCCATTTTTCTAAATTGGTGTGGGACTTTTCTTGTTTTGTGTTTTCACTTTATTACTGTTTAAATTGCTGCATAGTTTACACATTGCCTTTAAGCTAGGCCTGACTGCTATGTGCTGAGTTACCAGAGGGTTAAGCGTAGGTTAATTCGAGGTTTTGCTTGTGTTTCACCCTGACAGAGATTGTGGTTGCTGCTTGAGTACGGTTTCTCCTCTCCTGAACTATTAACTCAATTTCCAACAGTTTTGTGTCATCTGCGATAACCATTGAGGTGTGGGAATTGTGGTATGGAATGCAGTGTTTAGCAGTCTGGTGGAGGAAGACGTGTAAGGAACTTTGGGCCAGATGTAGGTAGGTGGCAAATTGCGAGTTGCAATTTGCGAGTCCTTCCGACTCGCAAATTGCAACTCGCAATTTGCTATGCAGAACGGTGTCTCAGACACCGTCTGCGACTCGCTATGGGGTCGCAAAGACCCACCTCATTAATATTAATGAGGTGGGTCGCAATTTGCGACCCCATAGAGAGTCAGGGCACTCACGGGGATGGTGGCCTGCTGGGAGCAGCAGACCACCATGTCCGTGACTGCTTTTAAATAAAGCAGTTTTTTTTTTTCAAAGTGCAACCCGTTTTCCTTAAAGGAAAACGAGCTGCACTTTGAAAATAAAACCGAAACCTTTTGTTTCGGTATGTTTCAGGGCAGGTAGTGGTCCATTGGACCACTGCCTGCTCTGAAAAATTATTTTTTGTGCCAGACACAAAGGGGAAGGGGTCCCATGGCAATCGCGGTCGCAAATAAATATACATAGCATTACGAGTCGCTAATAGGAAGGGGGACACCCCTTCCTATTAGCGAGTCAGAAATACATTTTGCGAGTCGGATCCGACTCGCAAAATGCATTTCTGCATTCCGGTGAGGCTTTTGCGACTCGCAAACTGCGTTTTTCGCCGTTTGCAAGTCGCAAACGCTTTGCTACATCTGGCCCTTTATATTTTTCAGTAACATGGTAGCTTGAATAAGCCTGTGGGTCTCCTTAGGGCTTTTCCTATGATCACAGTCCATGTAGCTCGTTACTGCACTGGGATGTTCATTCTGGGGTATTTTGTTTAAAGTTTATAGTCCTGAGCAGGCATAGGTTGGACAAAGACACAGGAGAGAGATCTGCCTGGATAGACTTTGTTAATATCATCCCATATTTGATTGCCATTGTAAAGTGTCAAGGAATGATCATAGTATGAAGCTTACTGGTTCCTATATTGGTGGACTAAATTAAAGTCCTCCATTGGCCAGCTGCATGTGGCAGACCTCTTCAGTTATTCCATGTCTGTTAATTTGCTGTGGACTGGTACAGTAGTGTGTGAAGGACATTAACCGTAACAGTTTTGTCTTATTTGAGTATGAGTGTCAAGCGGTATGAGAAAATTATTATGCCATCTGTATGAACTACAATCGGCTATTCGGCCATTCAATGTTATGGTATTAGTGTAGGTTAGGAGGGTAATATATTGTATTGCATTGTAATTGCATTTGTATAGGGATTGCTACCTTTTATGGGGTGATGAAGCGTTTTACGCTGGGTAGCCCACTGCAATGGAACCCAAGATTAGTGTTTGCTCAATGGTTATTGAGGCTATAATTGTGCTCTTAAGGAAACTATTTCATGAATTTGCTCCAGTGTCTATGTGGTAGATTAAATTAATAGAAGTTAATTGTGATCTTTAATGGAGGGATATGTGAATTCATGCAAATAGTTGGCAGTATTAATAAATGAGTTAAGGGAGATAACATATTGTTAGGTTGCAGGGGTGTGCCTTTTAAAGGAAGTTGTGATCTTTGAAATAAGGTGAACATGCATGTGACTTAGAATAGGCTGTGCTCAGAGAAGAGGCATGTAGAGGATGGAAACTAAATGTAGGTTCATTTGAAAGAAAAAAGGAGAAACATCAATTGGAAGTTTTAAGTTAAAGGCAATTTTCATGGGAATAAGGAAGAGGCTTTTTTGAGTCTGCATGCAATATTAGAGTGCAAACCTCTTGTGAAAACAGTATTAACATTATTAATTATTAACATAGATAGTGCTATGTCGGAACTTGTGATAATCTCTGGAATCAGGTGAAAGTCTATCCCCTGAAAGGCTACAGCTAGACACTGCTTCAGCAATACGAGCTGATCAGCTCAAGGGCCGGAAGCATAGTAACGGTTGGATGTATATGCAGGAAAATAGAGAGAGGCTTAGACTGAAGCACCTCATTATCAGCATGAGAAAGTCCATGGGATAGATAATGCAAACATCAAAAAGTAGATTTGTTAAATGATGGAGCAGATATCTTCTGATATTCACCCTTAAAGTTTGGCTAACAGAATTATTTATGAACGCAAAGTGGGATTGATTTTTGATGCCCCTTGGCTTTGGTATGGCACAAGATTGGGGTGAAGATATCTTCCCAGACAGTGAAAAGGTATTGCCTGCATTCCTGTTGCTGGAGGGTAGTGATCCAGACAATGAAGTGTAGAGAGGACGATGTGTTTGTGTGTCAACTCCTTATGATACTTCGTGCCTAGGGTACACCTACTTTGAGACCCTGGTTTACCTCGTGTCTCTGTTTGTCATCAAGTGTGGATGACCTAACCCTGCTATAGTGTAGCCTTTTAGATTAATGTCCCCTTCTCTGCCATGTGGGATCTCTCCACATCTGGGCCCAGTCACACCCTTAGGGCCTGATTACGACCTTGGCTGATGGGATACTCCGTCACAAACGTGACGGATATCTCACCTGCCATTTTACAAGTTCCTTATGATATAATGGAACTTGTAATACGTCAGGCGGGATATCCGTTACATTTGTGATGGATTATCCCATCTGCCAAGGCCGTAATCGGGCCCTTAATGTCCAGTCTGCTTCCTCCTTCATCACCACCGTCCAACCACATCAGCCAACTAAGCTCTTCCAACCCCTCCAGTATCCACCACATGCACCATTTATTAATCTTTGCATAGTCTTGAGTCTTGTTTTAGGCAGCTGCTTTTACTACTAAGTAACTTTTAAGCACTATGTTACAGGCCTGACACTTATCTTTTATTGACCTCTTACTTTTGACCTCTCTCTAAGGTCTTCTTTCACTTGACTCATTTAGAACCTGATTTAGATGGTGGAGGGGTTACTCCGTCACAACGGCGACAGATATCCCGTCTACCAAAATATAAATCCCATCGGAAACAATGTGTTTTAGTTTTTGACAGACGGGATATCTGTGACCGTTGTGACGGAGCAACTCCTCTGCTGAAATCTAAATCAGGCCCATAGTTACAACTGCTGTTTTTGGCCACACTCTTTTATTACTATATTTTGAATATTTTTTTGAACAGCTCTGTTTTGAGATCTAATCGACAATTCTCTTTTGATTGATAACTTTATGCAGTTTTCCTTCTGCTGCTCTTTTACAATGCTTGTTTTTAAAGGACTGGTTTTATCCACTGTATTTTTGGCCATTCATGATTGTACAGTGATTTGACAACCATTTTGACTGCCCTGAATTCCACTACTCCGCTTTGGCAGGTATTTGACACCTTAATTTTTTTCAGCTCTGTTTTTAAATGCTCTAATTTTGACTGCTCTTTTTTATTCCTTTGCTTTTGTTTGTTGTGTTTTGATAGCTGTGTTTTATTGCTATGTTTTAGATTGCTTTGTCTTTTACCACCTCTTTTTTGACCGTTCTGTTTATGACCACCCTGAACCTCATTTAGGTTTTGCCTCTGTGGGAGGAACACCACAAACCTGCAGTCAGTTGTTCCGCCCCATTAAATGGTGGGGTGCCACTGGGTTACCATCAATAGAGTCTCTGCTGGTTCTGTTGACAGTATCCCCTGACCCATTAGTCCAGTAGTATGGTGTCATAGTGACAATTGCTCCACCCTATTGAGGGCGGAGTGACCCTTGCTCATCTTTTCTGAGATGCATGGCGTTCCTGGACATGGAAGATACAGAATGGCCCACATGAGCAGGGAGGAATTTTTTTTTTTTTCGATAGACTCCAAATCTTTGTATTTTCTAAACGAAAAGTTTGAAGGGTGTTTTAAACATAATGGCACTCAGCAGACCTTCAGTGCTGGGAAGGAACCCTTAGAGATCCCTATCTTGCAGACGGGGCTGTCTAAAGAGAGAGGATCTGTACACTGTCTGCCCCTGTCTGAATTGCCCTGAATGTTTTTAACTGCTCTCTTTTTGAGTACTCAGGGCTAGATTTACAACAAACTGATGCAGTGCCGTGCTGTGCCAAAATCAGCAGCGCTGTGCCACTTTTGAAACACAGGGATGCGCAGTATTTACAAGAATACGGCTCACACCTGCGTTTCCCCCTGCACCGGCACAATATTTATTTATTTGCCATCTCAGTTTTTTAAGGCGCTGTTTTTCTACTATTCTGTTTTTGACAGCTCTGTTCTGTTAATTGTATTTGTTATAATATATGTTTAAAGCACAATATCAAAAGACTGTCTTGGTGCCAAACTTAAACTAACAGCGCATACAAAACATTTTAGGAGGCCTAAGCAAACGTCACAGGAAGATGAGCAGTTTCTGTAGATATAGAGTAAGTAAGGTGGTTCCAGAATCTTGAAGCGGCAACAGAGGAAGCCCTGAGTCTACAAAAAGTGGTGGTTGGTGCTAAAACATTCGCACATCTGAACACATCAGAATAATGTCAAATTAGTCGAACCAATGAGTCCTTGAATGTGTGCTAAACCTGGTAAGAATACCCAACCACCAAGGGTATTAAACTGCACTAGATCAGAGAAAGGAATTTCCTTTGAGCCGTGCTAGAAAGTGAATTTCAATACAAAGATACCAGGGCACTCCTGATAGTAGTCCAAAGAGAATCAAATTCAAAATGAACGAGAGTCTGATGTTCCAGAAGATCGTTGTCACGTAGCAATGAACTTTAATTCCTTATGTTAAACAGTTTGGTGCAAATTTTATTTTGGTCAATATAAAGTGTGAGGTCAAGGAAGTTTATAGAGGACAGGCTGGATTCATGAGTAAACCTGATGTTAAAAGTATTCGCATTGAGATGTTGAGTAAAAAGCATCAAAGAGTGTGAGTCACCAGACCAAAACAAAAGGATATCATCAATGTATCTTCCCCAATACAAGATGTGTTGCGTTAGTATGGGTGGACAGAATTGCCAAAGATGTGTTTTCTCCAGGTATCCCATGTACAAATTGGCAATAGATGGAGAGAACTTAGCCCCCATGGCCACTCCTTGTATTTGACGATACCAACAATAATTAAAATAATCTCCACTGTAGGTGAAGTTTACTATCACTTTTATTGGCATATACGGTCATGTACACACGTTGGTTTGTTCACATTTATGGGCGCGGTTTCTCCTCGTAACTGCATGGGTGATTTTCGCATGTCTTTCTCACATAACACCGAGCTACCTGCTATCACCATCAATTTCATTTTCTGAGGCTCACTCTGAATCTTTTGTCTAAATAATAGTCATTTTTTTTCTAGAACACCTTTAGACTCGGTTAGTTTTTTCGATACACAATTCTCACCACTTTGATTCCATTCTTGCACCGATCTCTGGCACAATCTAGGAAAACCTGTCCTTTTTATGCTATATGAGGGTATCTCGAAACCTTTCTGTTTTTTTCTGTTTTTCTCTGTTTCTCTTCCTTGTAACTTTCTGTTTCTTCTTATTGTATTATTATACAAAAAAAACATTTTTAAATTATTTTTTCAGCCTTGAAAAAGTCCCATTGGACGAAACACGTGTTGGCTGTATTTTGGATAAATATTTATTATGTTTAACATAAGGAATTAAAGTTCATTGCTATGTGACAACGATCTTCTGGGACATCGGACTCTCATTCATTTTGAATTTGATTCTCTTTGGACTACTTTCAGGAGTGCCCTGGTATCTTTGTATTGAAACAGAGGAAGCCCTGTTGCCCATCCTAACAGAATGAATGGACAGAATTAACACTAATGCCACATTTGCGGACCTATGAACTCTGTAAAATATGTGCGCTAAACTTTGCTTCTAAAAATGTTGCCACCTGCCATACACAACGATCAGGGCTTTGAAGTTTTCTTCTTAGAAGGCTGGCAGGCGAGTGCTTGGTCCCAGTGTACTAGGCATGTGATCTCATGTTCTTTGGTGTTTGGTCTGTCACCAAAATGTTGCTTGTGGGCCCCCCAGATAAACACCATTCCCACAGCAAAGAGAACACTGAATGACTACGGTGATTGTAATGTACAAATTGAGAGTGAGGAGTCGAAGGAAAAGAAACAGGTACTCAGCACCGCAGAGGCCACTGATTGCAGTGCCAGACCAGCATCCATTTAAACACACAGGTTGTGCACCAATATGGCAAGAGTGGACTTAACACCCATAGTGTTTGAGAACTGGATCATGAGCAGGTCTAAGAGAATGTCAGTATTACCCCTGCCTTGGGGTCAGTTTCGTGACATCTGTAGACCTCCACCAACGAGTGAAAAGCAGGAGTGAGAGGTAGATCAGTTCGTGGTCCCATTTGACGTATCCTTCTGAGACAGACCAGGCATCAGCTGTGCATTGTCTATGTACACGTATGATCGTAGTCCACTATTTTGAAGTAGCTTTGCCAATAGATGTTGAAAAAGAAAGGTGATAAAATTAACCTTCAGTGACACCACAGCTTATGCAATGGACCTGAAATATTTTTTCAAAGAAACATTTACACCAAAGTAACGAACACCATGGCATCCAATGCTATGGAGTCTCTTTCGCATGTGATAGCGGTCAGTGCTGTCAAAGGCTGCAAGGAAGTCCAGCAAAATCAGGAGCCCAAAATGGCACTCTCCATCTCTTGCCAGAGGTCATTCAGGATGGAGAGGAGCACAAGCTTCATCGAACGACCAGGTCTGAAGCTGACCTGGGGGGCAGTCAGGAGACCTCTACCATAGACAAACTCCTGAAGTCTACCCCTTGCCACGCTTTTCAAGCACTGTGTAAGAAAAATGGACAGAAATGGGCCAAAGGTTCCTTAGGTCCTGAGGATTTAAGTTAGGCTTCGAGAGGAAGGCAATAACAGCCCCTATTTTCTATTTATCTGGTACATCTCTAGTTCTAAAATGCTGTTCAGATGTCTATTGATGTATCTAGGCTGGGAACAACTGCTTTTGGACTCAAACAGGAAACAGGTTATAAGAGGACCCCGAGTGGCGACTATATGAAATCAGTTTCAAGGTCACTTGAGGGGAGATCCACGAAAAGTTGCCCAAAACAGCTTTATGCTTGACCTGTGGTGGGAGGGATGATATTTCCTGCTTTTCGATTTCAGAAGGAATTCCAGCAATCTTTGCACATGGTCTGCAAGGCCTAGAGTGGGGATTTGTAGTTTTACTGTATGGTTGAGTTCTTGTGCAGTTCTAAAGTTTCACCATATTGTAGGTCAAACTGATAAGCTTCCATAAGAGCACGTTTTACCACCTTGTATACGCACTAAGGCACAATTTTAAGAAGCTCTAGCGACACATTAGCGTAATTTTTTTTTAACGCTAATATGGCGTTAGGCTTCAAAAATCGCTGCACTAGATTTACAAAGTGGCGCAATGCTTGCATTGCGCCACTTTGTAACCCCTTGCACCACATTATGTCAGCAACAGGCATAATATATGCAAGGGGGGCGTTCCCCCATTTAGGGGGGCTCAAAAAATGGCACAAAGAAATCTAAAAGATTTCTATGTGCCATTTTTTGCAGCATTTTTAACGCCTGCACAGAGCAGTCGTTAAAATGAGGCACACCATTATTTATAATGTGCCTCATTGCACTTTGCAGTATTAGTGTCAACATTTTTTGCGCTATTCCTGCAAAGCACCAAATTAGCATAGAAAATGTTGACACTAGTTCCCTAACTACCGCCATGGTGTGCTGTATCTTAAGTGCGGCACACACATGGTAGTGTTAGGGGGTGCTAAGGGTCACAAAAAAGTGGTGCTGCATTGGATGCAGCACCACTTTTCTTAAACATGCCCCAAAGTATTATTTACATCTTACCTTAAAGACAAGCTTCAGACCTGGTGAGAAATCTGTTCTCTGTTACTTCTTCAACCTCCTGACTGATTTGCATGCGATATATTGCATGAAAGAAATAACGTATCCACCATGTTCACTACAACTACATAGTCATGGTAAATATATGTGGAGTTAAGAATTGTAGAATTATACTTGCATTGATGATGCAGTGTTAGGCGAACAAGTAGGTGTAATACTTTTGTAGTTTTTTTGCTCTATCTTGGCCACTAACCGTTTTGACTGCTCCGATTTTTACCTTTTTGTTTTTATCAGTTTTCATATTGACAGATGTGTTTTTAACCGTTATGTTATGACTGATACATTTTTGACTGTTCTGCTTGTGACACCTCTTTGATTCTCTGTGTTTGATTGCTCTGACTTTTGGCCGCTCTGTGTCTAATCATTCTATTTGCGACTGCTCTGTTAATGTGTTTTTTTCTGTCTGTTTTTGCACCCATACGGTTTTTGCTACTTTCTTTTGTCTGCTCTATTTTGTCTTGTTCTGGTTTACACTTCTCTGATTTTGACAGTCAGATAATGGTCGTTTTTGACCTCTCTTTTTTCACAGCTCTCTTTTTGGCCTCTTTTTGATTTTGACTGCCCTGCCTTTGCAACTCTTTCTTTGACTGGTCTTGTTATCCCTGCTCCATTTTTACTACTTGCTTTTGACTGCTCTGTTTTTGACAACTGTATTTATGAACACTATGGGGGTCATTCCAACCCTGGCGGTCGGTGTTAAAGCTGCGGCAAAACCGCAAACAGGCTGGCGGGAAAAAAAATGGAATTCCGACCCTGGCGGAAACCGCCAACAGCGACCGCCACAACAACATACCGCCCGCCACAGCGGCACAAACAAACAGCGTGGGAGACAATGTACCGCCCACTCTATCACAACCTACCAATCCGCCACCTTTTCCGGGGCGGTAGCCCCGCCGATAAAAACACGGCGGAAACAGCCATTTAGAAGGGAAAGCGCTCACCTCCATACAGCCCACGAGGAATCAGTACAGCATGGAACCCGAACTCCACATACTCCCAGCGATAGTGTTCCTACTCCTCTACCAGGAGCACGAACGCCGGCGCAGAAGACAACGGTGAGTACTGCACCTACGACACAGGGGAGGGGGGAGGGGAAATTATTACGGGTACACACATAAGCAACACACCCACCCTCACCCTCACCCACTACAACACACACATCAATGCATAGCAACACATCAGAGTGACACCCCCCAAACCCCCCGGAAGAATGCAAATACAAAAGGAAATGATTCTAAACATTGGAATATATTGTAATACTGCCCAAAAAATATATATACACATCAAAAACTCTTATATACATAAATGTACAAGTCCGAGCATTGTAGCAGGCATTGTTCGTGGACCACTGGGCCCAAATCACATGGGCAAAGCCCACACAGGATACCTGACTCCAACGGAGAGAACACTGCAGGGGCATCAGATAGCAAAACTACAGGCACCTCAGGGGGAAGGGAAGGGGGGGCACCTCAGCCAGATGAGTGCACGACGCCAGATTCACGAGGGGCCTCCATGCCCACTGTTCAATCCTGGGGAGTGCAAAGCCACAGTCTCACAAGTCCAGACAGTGGGTGGGCTTCCCACTGTTACATCCTGGGGAGTGCAAAGCCACAGTCTCACAAGTCCAGACAGTGGGTGGGCTTCCCACTGTTACATCCTGGGGAGTGCAAAGCCACAGTCTCACAAGTGGATAACAGTCTCCACTGGTTCTGGAAGGGGCCTGGTGCCCAGAGTGCTTTGTGCAGCCCTGTCCGACACAGATGCGGGCCAGCCCCTGCCGCTCATGGGCCAGCGGTACTTGAGATGAAGGGCCCAGTTCAGCGGTTCCTGAGATGAAGGGCCCAGCGCAGCAGTGCTTGAGATGAAGGGCCCAGTTCAGCGGTGCTTGAGACGGCGGTGCCCAGCGCAGCGGTGCTTGAGATGAAGGGCCCAGTTCAGCGGTGCTTGAGATGAAGGGCCCAGTTCAGCGGTGCTTGAGACGGCGGTGCCCAGCGCAGCGGTGCTTGAGATGAAGAGCCCAGTTCAGCGGTGCTTGAGATGAAGGGCCCAGTTCAGCAGATCCGGCCATGGCGGGGAGGTCATTTGCCACCTGTCCTGTGGCTGGTGGGGCCCTCCTGGGCTGCAGTGCCGGGCCTGTTGGTGGCCTCCTGCCCACCTGGGATGGGGCTGGCGGGGCCCTCCTGGCCAGCTGGGCTGATGGCGGTGTTGTCGGGCGTGCTGCCCTTCCCAGCCTTCCCTGATCGCCTGTGGCCCTTCCCCACCTTGGACGGTGTGCCAGCTGTCTCCACACTTCCTGCCGCAGCCATGGTAGGGGTTTTAGTCCCTGGTGTTTTCACCCTCTCGCGCCGGCCACTGCCTATCTTGGGATGTTTCTCCAGGGGTGGGCTGCCCGTGCCTTGGCTTCGTACCGAACTGGCTGCCCTGGAGGGTGGGGCACTCCACAGTCCAGGGCAGACTGTGATGACATGGGCCGGTTTTGTCGTGGCTGAGGTGCTGACTGTAGTCCTATGACATGGAAGGGGTGGGGGACTTGGAGGAAAGAGGTTGAGTTTGGACAGGAAAAGCTTTTTAGGAGCAGTGGGACGGGTAGGTGTAGTGGGTATGGGAGTGGAGGAAGAGGTTGTGGTTGTAGGAGTTTTAAGTCTGGTGTCTTTGGGTGCAGGTGCTTGGGCTGGAGGCTGTCGTGAGGTGGATGGCTGTTGGGTGGGTGGCTGCCTGCGTTTGTGTATCTTGGAAGAGGGGGTCACAGACACACTGGGAGAGGACACAGGGGACGTGTAAATGGTAGTTGGGTTGGTGAGTGCACGTGTGCGGGGGGTGCTGGTGTGTGTGCTGGTGATGGACGTAGTGGCTGAAGATGTTGTGCATGCAGGTGTGAGTGGAGACGTGACAGGAAGGGAGGAGGGAGACGAGGAGGAGGGGGACACAGTGGGGGCAGTGGGTGTTGGTATGTCTGTATGTGGATGTTGCTTGTGTGAATGCCTGTGTGATGTGTGGTGCTTATGTCTGGCTGAGCTTCCCTTGGGTGTTGAGGTGTGTGCAGGCTGGTCTGATGGTGTGTCTGGGATAGGCAGAGGTACAGGTGATAGGGTATGGGTGGAGGAAGTTAGAGGGGGGAGGCTAGAGACAGGGACAATGGCTGCCATCAGTGCTGAGGCCAGAGTCTGGAACGATCGCTGAAGGGCAGCCTGACCAGAATGAATGCCCTCCAGGTATGCATTATTCTGGTGCACCTCTCTTTCGACACCCTGGATGGCATTCAAAATGGTAGACTGCCCAACAGTGAGCGTCCTCAGGAGGTCAATGATCTCCTCACTGAGGGCAGCAGGGGTGACTGGGGCAGGGCCTGAGGTGCCTGGGGCGAAGGAGATGCCCACCTTCCTGGGTGAGTGGGCACGGGCCAAACGCCTAGGGGCTGCTGGGAGGGTGGTGCTGGTGCGGTGGGTGGCGGCTGTATCTGTTGTTGCGGGGGCCACACATGTTGCCGCCACCACAAGGGAGCTCCCTTCAGAGGACGAGTCGGTGTCACTGATGTCTGCCCGAGTCCCCGCTGTGGAGCTCCCCTCG
The DNA here is from genome assembly GCF_031143425.1 of Pleurodeles waltl. Classification (NCBI taxonomy): domain Eukaryota; kingdom Metazoa; phylum Chordata; class Amphibia; order Caudata; family Salamandridae; genus Pleurodeles; species Pleurodeles waltl. The sequence goes on from NC_090443.1 coordinate 336,167,529, forward strand.
CCCTCTGTCCCACTGGTGAATTCGGAGTCCGTTGCATGGCCCTCCATGGCCATGTGGGGTGCAGCTCCCTCGTGCTCCGATGCCACTGCTCCTCCGCCTGATGATGCTAATGCACACATGAACAGGAAGACCACAAAAAAGGGGGGGGGGAGAAAATAAAGACATGTTGAGTGCATGCATTGGCGACACCGTTGGCGGACAGGATAGACACAGAAGCCCCCTGCACTACGCCGCGCACTTTGGGTCGACTACTCAATCCGTGGGACATGGCCTACAAGCCTATGGATGACATCTGCACACATAGATGACACAGGGCCATGAATAGCTGTACTTGGCACCCTACAGAGGTGGAGGGCGGGGGCACAGGGCCATGCCTTACGGTGGGGCCTAGCCTACAGAAATCGCCCTGGCCTAGGGATACCCACAGCCCTCCTCCCCCACCCAGACACCTCCACTGTGCGCAAAGTCACCAGGATGAGAGTGTACTCACCCCCTTGTGTCTGCTGTGATGTCCTCACACGCCCATCCAAATCGGGGTAGGCCACCGCCAGGATCCGTGACATCAGGGGGGTCAAAGTCCGACTGGCACCCCTCCCACGTTGGGAGGCCATCCCCAGCTGAGCCTCCGCCGTCTTCCTGCTCCAGCGGCGGATGTCCTCCCATCTCTTCCGGCAGTGGGTGCCCCATCTGTGGTGGACCCCCAGGGTCCGGACGTCCTTGGCGATGGCACGCCAAATATTTATCTTCTGGTGGGCGCTGACCTATGTGAAATGTACAGGGGAAGAAAAATAGCCATCACCTTCTGCACGCTCAATGTGAGTGGCCCCCCATCCCTACCCTTGCCATGTGGCACATGCTCTCACCGTCGTTTGATGCATGCCTCAATCACTCCCCTCCCCACCATCTTTCATCCACCCCACTCAACACAGGCATTGCCCACAAAGCATGGTCCCAGTGTACTTACCTGTTGGTCTGGAGGACCGTAGAGTAGCGCGTACTGGGGGAGGACCCCATCCACAAGTTTCTCCAATTCCTGAGCAGTGAAGGCAGGGGCCCTTTCCCCAGTCGCATAAGCCATTGTCTCTTCCAGACCGAGGTCACAGCAGCACTTGCAGTGTAGGTCCTCTCCTGTCGAAGATCAGGTATCGAGTGATTAAGCAGATATAAAATGGCGGCCACACCCGCGGCGGTGCGTACCGCAGCGGTGCGTACCACGACCGCCGGCGCACATCGTCATTGGCTCCTGAGACCCATAGGGTCCAATGTTAACCAATGCTGCTTAGCGCCGCGGTCTTCGACCGCCTACCGCCACGGTGTGCCACGCCAGCGCAGTTACCTCACATCCCATTGTCGCACTTCACAGGTCAGGCAGCCGCCATTTCAGGGGCCCACATGACTTACTTTCTACTGCGTCACACATACCTAGGCCTTGCATCAACACTCATACAAACCATTCAATGGATTGAGAATCGTGTTATGTGCAAGCTGTGGTTACGTACCTGTGGGTTGATTGACTCTGTTCTCACTGTTGTCCTTCATAGGCACCGTCCGCTGGGACATGCGAGGAGATGGCGGAATCTTCCCGTGTACAGACCGCTGGTGGACCTGTCGACAATGGAGGAAAGACATGTCATACTGACATACAGGCTTGACCGAGCCACTATTCATGAACTGTGTGCCCAGCTGGAGCCAGACCAGATGTCACCAATCCGCCAACCTACAGGGATCCCCCCTCAAGTGCAGGTGCTGTCAGTGCTCCATTTCTTTGCAAGTAGGTTATTTCAAACAACAGTGGCCATATCATCAGGGATGTCCCAGCCTATGTTTTCCAAGGTGTTGTCCAGAGTGTTGTCTGCCCTGCTGAAACACATGCGCAGCTACATCGTTTTCCCTGAGGTGGGGGATTTGCCTACAGTGAAGGGTGATTTCTATGCCCTTGGACATATCCCCAACATCATAGGTGCCATTGATGGGACCCATGTGGGTTTGGTTCCTCCACAGAGGAGTGAACAGGTGTACAGAAACAGGAAGAGTTATCATTCGATGAATGTACAGATGGTGTGTTTGGCAGACCAGTACATCTCCCATGTTAATGCCAAGTTCCCTGGCTCAGTGCATGACGCGTACATCATGCGGAATAGCAGCATCCCTTACGTGATGGGTCAACTCCAGAGGCACCGTGTGTGGCTAATTGGTGACTCTGGTTACCCCAACCTGTCATGGCTACTGACCCCAGTGAGGAATCCCAGGACAAGGGCAGAGGAACGGTACAATGAGGCCCATGGGCGAACTAGGAGGGTGATCGAGCGGACCTTCGGCCTCCTGAAGGCCAGGTTCCGCTGCCTCCATATGACAGGTGGATCCCTATTCTACTCACCAAAGAAGGTGTGCCAGATCATCGTGGCCTGCTGTATGCTTCACAACCTGGCTTTGCGACGACAGGTGCCTTTTCTGCAGGAGGATGGTCCAGATGGTGGTGTTGTAGCAGCTGTGGAGCCTGTGGAGAGTGAAGACGAGGAAGCCGAAGAAGACGACATAGACAACAAGAACACAGTAATACAGCAGTATTTTCAATGACACACAGGCAAGAATACACACCAGCATATTACATATACTTAAACACTACTACCTCTCTACTGTCTGTCCTTTTCCCCCAGTGTATGGTAACTGAGTTGTGACTTTCCCTTCCAATTTCAGAGATGTGGGCCCCACTGCGTGACATCTGCTTTGTTTCCCCATGGACTACAGCTGTGTGACAGTGGTATGTTGGCATCATAATCTAAATAAGCATTTTGGCACGGTAATGTCTAATACATTTGTACAAAATCACAGCCAGACTCCTGATTGTTTTGTGCAATAACTGTGTTTATTACAGTGCTCTATATTGGTGGGTGGTTGCAAATCGGTGAGGGGTGATGGTGGAGGATTGTCCATGGCAGAGTCCAGAATATTTGTATCACAGTTGCATTGTCCAAATGGCTGTGGGAAGTGGAGCAGGGGCAGTTTAAGGATGGACAGGGTGACAATGTGGGACAGTGGGATGACAATCAGGAAGGTATCCTTTCCTGGCGGGGGTCTTGGCATCTTACTCTGTCTTCTTCCTGGATCTCAGGGCCCGCTTGCGGGGTGGTTCTCCTTCTGCAGGGGGTGGGATGCTGGTGGCCTGTTGGTCCTGTGGCGGGGCCTCCTGTCCACTAGCGCCGGCAGAGGTGGTAGGCAGTTCTTGGTCCATGCTAGTGTCAGGGGCCCTTTGTGGTGCCACAGTGTCCCGCAATGTGGTGACTACCTGATTCAGAGCCCCTACAATGGTGCCCAGGGCGGAACTGATGGTTCGTAGTTCCTCCCTGAACCCCAAATACTGTTCCTCCTGCAGGAGCTGGATCTCCTGAAACCTGGCCAGGACCGTCGCCATCGTCTCCTGGGAATGATGGTAGGCTCCCATGATGGAGGAGAGGGCCTCGTGGAGAGTGGGTTCCCTGGGCCTGTCCCCCCCCCCTGTCGCACTCCAGCCCTCCCAGTTCCCCTGTTTCCCTGGGCCTCTGTCCCCTGGACCGTGTGCCCACTACCACTGCCCCCAGGTCCCTGTTGTTGTTGGGGTGGTGGGTTAACCTGGGTGCCCTGTAGTGGTGGACACACCGCTGATTGACGTGTCCTGGGGACAGAGGGATGGGCCCGCTGGGTGGGTGCTGTGCTGGTGTTCCCAGAGGGGGGAAGGTCTGCTGTGGCCTGTGGCTGTCTGAGGGGAACCGACTGTCCTGAGGTCTCCGATGGGCCGGGCTGGTCATCTAGATCCAGGTCGACAGAGGTGCTGTCATCACTGTGGGCCTCTTCTGGGGGTGGAGTGGACATTTGTGGACCCTCCTGCACGGTGACGTGGCGTTCGGGTCCTGCAGGGGTATAAATGGATGGTTATTGCATCTGTGTGTGCCATAGCGTGCAATGGGTGGGAGCCCGTGTACCCCAGTGCTGGCATTCCTGTGTGGGGGCTTTTGTGACAGTGGTTTGGGGGGGGGATGGGGATGTGCAGTGGGCATGCTTTGGTGATGGGTGTCCATGCTTTGTGGTCGCATGCAGGGTTTGGGGTTGGGATGGGTGGGTTGTGATGGTGAGACATTTACAAGGAGTAAGTGTGATGGGGGTGAGGGTGAGGGTGGGGGTATGAGTTGGCATGCTGGTGGGGTGGGGGGATGAAGTAGTGAAGATGAGACTTACCAGAGTCCATTCCTCCAGATACTCCTGCGAGGCCCTCAGGAAGCAGGACCGCCAAGACCTGCTCCTCCCATGTTGTAAATTCTGGGGGAGGAGGTGGGGGTCCGCCGCCAGTCCGCTGCACCGCGATGTTGTGCCTGGATACCATTGAACGCACCTTCCCCCGTAGGTCATTCCACCGCTTCCTGATGTCGTCCCTATTTCTTGGGTGCTGTCCCACAGCGTTGACCCTGTCGACTATTCTGCTCCATAGCTCCCTCTTCCTGGCAATGGTGGTGTGCTGCACCTGTGTCCCGAAGAGCTGTGGCTCTACCCGTACAATTTCCTCCACCATGACCCTGAGTTCATCCTCAGAAAACCTGGGGTGTCTTTGCGGTGCCATGGGGTGGTGTGGGTGATGTGTGGGGTGGATTGTGTGGTGCTAAGTGTGGTGATGTGTATTGGTGTGTTGTGTGAAGTGCGTGGTAATATTGCAGGGTGTATGTAATATGCGCGTCTGGGTGCTCGGTTCTCTATTTCTCTGTGAGTGGTCCCGATTCTCTAGGAGTGGAGGTTTGTGGGTGATGTGGGTGTGTGTTTTATATTTAATTGGGTGTGTGGGAGTGGTGTGTGTATGTGTATCAGGTGTGTGTGTTTCGAATTGTCCAATGTGGCTGTGTTTTGTAAGTGTGCGTGTATTTTGAGCGCGGCGGTGTGTACCGCCAATAGAATACCGCGGTTGAAAGACCGCCGCGTGGATTCCTGTGTCGTGATAGTGTGGGCGTATTTCTGTTGGCGTGACGGTGGAGGTTTGGTCATCACCAGTTTCTCGCTGGCCTTTGGTGTGGCGGACTTTTGTGGATGTCTGTATTTTGGCGGATTGCCTGTTGTGGGTCAGAATGACCGTGGCGGTTTACCGCGGCCGCGGCGGTATGTTGGCGATCTTCTGACAGCGGTAAGCGGCTTTTACCACCAGGGTTGGAATTACCCCCTATATTTGGTAAAACTCTGTTTCAGCCCCCACTGTTTAGGTCGAGCACGCAAGCGCTTTGACCTGTTGTAAGTATTGTGGGCTTTTAACCATGCCCATGTAACGCCCATCACTTTCACTCGTTTGTGGGCTTGCCTTTCAAAAATCACTTGATGTCATTGGTAAATGCTTTGTGTTTGTCCCGCCTTGAGGCTGTTTTTGTCCTGCCTTGCAGACTGCCCCTGTTAGATTGATTATTGCATGGTTACCGACATACTTCAGCGTGGGCAAACTATTTCTTTTCTTTCTCTCCTTCGTGCTGCGTGGCGGCCATGGCACAAACAGCACGAACAGGCACAACAGCGTGAACTTGATCTGCTGTATTGGAGCACTGGTCACACTGTTCACAGTTACCTAATCATAGTCATTTCTTGTGGTTCTCCCTTTAAAACACTTAGGCCCGTATTTATACTCCGTTTGCACCGAATTAGCGTCGTTTTTTTCGACGCAAATTCGCCGCAAAACTAACGCCATATTTATACTTTGGCGTTAGACGCGTCTAGCGCCAAAGTATGGGCAAATAGCGTAATTTTTTTGCGTGAACGCCTTCCTTGCGTTAATGAGATGCAAGGAAGGCGTTCCCGTCTAAAAAAATGACGGCGACGCAAATGCGTCGTATTTATACTCCCGGGCAAAAATCACGCCCGGGAGTTGGCAGGTCAAAAAACCCCGCATTTGCGCCACTATTTAACGCCTGGGTCAGGGTAGGCGTTAAGGGGCCTGTGGGCTCAAAATGAGCCCACAGGTGCCCTCCCCTGCCCCCAGGGACACCCCTGCAACCCCTGCCCACCCCAGGAGGACACCCAAGGATGGAGGGACCCACCCCAGGGACATTCAGGTAAGTTCAGGTAAGTATAATTTTTTATATTTTTTAATTTTTTTTGGTGGCATAGGGGGGCCTTATTTGTGCCCCCCTACATGCCACTATGCCCAATGACCATGCCCAGGGGACATAAGTCCCCTGGGCATGTCCATTGGGCAAGGGGGCATGACTCCTGTCTTTACTAAGACAGGAGTCATTTAAATGGCGTCTGGGCGTCGAAAAAAATGGCGCAAATCAGGTTGAGGCGATTTTTTTGCCTCAACCTGACTTGCCCCATTTTAAGACGCCCTAACGCCATTTTCCCCCTACGCCGGCGCTGCCTGGTCTACGTGGTTTTTTTCCACGCACACCAGGCAGCGCCGGGCTGCTAGCGCCGGCTAACGGCATTCCATAAATACGGCGCCCGCATGGCGCTTCAGAATGGCGTTAGACGGCGCTAAATTTTTTGACGCTAAACTGCGTTAGCGCAGTTTAGCGTAAAAAAGTATAAATATGGGCCTTAACATTGGTGAATGTCTTACATAAAACAAGAATCCCCAATATTCACTGCACTCAGGAAGCTCGCCCATAATGCTTTGCAGGCCAATACTTTTAGAAAATGTTTTTGCTCATAACTCAGCCTGTGGTTGGTCCTAGGACATGGGGCCGCCACCAAAATGTTCACAACAACATGCTCTCTGGCTACATTATCTCTGGGTCCCCACACTAGGTTAGTGGGGATCCCAAAATAATAACCCCTCCCACCATTCATTGTTCGTTTAAGTTCTCTGTGGCTAGAATGTTTGTTTTATAGTTGGGAGTAGTATTTGTTTTAAAGGCCTTGTTTGTAATATCATTGTACTAGCTCTACTTGTCTTAAAAATGTGTAGTACACTATGGTCTCTAAAGACTAAGGGGGTCATTCTGACCATGGCGGTAATTACCGCCATGGCGGAGGTCGGCAGTAGCACCGCCAACAGGCTGGCGATGCACCGCTGGGCATTCTGACCGCGGCAGTTCAGCCGCGGCCAGAAACGGAAAGTCGGCGGTGTACCGCTGACTTTCCGCTGCCCGTCTGAATCCTCCATGGCGGCGGAGCGCGCTCCGCCGCCATGGGGATTCTGACACCCCCTACCGCCATCCTGTTCATGGCGGCTCTCCCGCCATGAACAGGATGGCGGTAGGGGGTGCCGCGGGGCCCCTGGGGGCCCCTGCCGTGCCCATGCCAATGGCATGGGCACGGCAGGGGCCCCCGTAAGAGGGCCCCAAAAAGTATTTCAGTGTCTGCCCAGCAGACACTGAAATACGCGACGGGTGCAACTGCACCCGTCGCACCTTCCCACTCCGCCGGCTCAATTCTGAGCCGGCATCCTAGTGGGAAGGTTGTTTGCCCTGTGCTGGCGGGCGGTCTTTTGGCGGACGCCCGCCAGCACAGGGCAAATGTCAGAATCACCGCCGCGGTCTTTCGACCGCGGTGCGGTGTTCTGACGGCGGTACCTTAGCGGACGGCCTCCGCCGTCCGCCAAGGTCAGAATGACCCCCTAAATGTATGGATACACTGTATTATTTTCTCCCATTTTTTCATGTGGTCATGTTCTTTAAGGGCTGATTGTATGGTTACATGACCGTATTTCTACCAAATGCTGTTTTTATTGTGGTGTCCCCTAGGGGCTGTTCTGAGCATTGCAGTAAACATACTATAATATTTGTGACAAAAAAGCCTGCCCCATAATGCTTTGCAGGACATTACTTTTACAAAACATTTTTGCTCAAAACTCAGACTGTGGTGGTCTTAGGACAATGGGACCACCTTCAAAATGCTCTGACTGTCTACATCATCTCTGGGTCACCACACTAGCTTAGTGGGGACCCCAAAATAATAACTCCTCCCACCATTCACTGTCTTTTACGCTTTCTTATGGCTACAACTTTTGTTATACACTTGGGAGAAGTTTTGTATTAAAGGCCTTGTTTGTAATATCTTATAGTAGGCCTGCTAGCCCTAAAATGCCCTCTAGGGGCTAAGTATATAGTTACACTGCATTACTTTTTTCTGTTTTTTCATGGAGTTATTTCCTCTAAGAGCTAACACTATGGTTATATGACCATTTTTCTTACAATTGAGATGTTTGTTGTGGTGCCGTCTAGTGACTGTTTTGAGCATTACAGTCTAATGCCAAAAGTTAATTTCTGATAAAGGTTTAAATTATAATTGTATGTGTTTTAATAATCTCTCCTTATTACAATTATAACCATAATTCAGACCAACTTAACATCATTATTGCACTATGACTGTTTGAACACTCTTGAAATGTTTGGGAGACCTTTCTAGTTTATTTCTCCTCTGTGGCTTTCTTCTGTCTTTTTTGGGGGCGTTTTGTTAGCCAGCCAGCAACTCTAATGGTGGGGCGGTGAAAGGGGAATCCTATTGGAATTAGCATAGCATATTTAAATTAAGATGCTAAAAGGCAACATTTTCATTTTTTGCTGCAGATAGAGGAAGAAGGTAAATGGAAGTGCTTTAGTTAGGTGCAAGGCCACTGGAAAAGACTAAATTATGAGGCACGGTTGAACAATTTATGTGGCAAGAAAAGTCCAGTTATGAATTTACAATGCCAACAGCTCTAACTCAAGCAAATGTGAGACCTATTGCATTGCAAATGTTTGTTTTACTATTTGTTTTGACTGCACTTTTAACATTGTTTATCTGACTGCACTTTTCAAACTGTGTTTATGACTGCACATGATCACATGACACTTCTTTGTTAGATGAGAGGCAGACTCTGAATAGTAAGAGATGAGGACCTTTTTAAACTGGGTCCTTAATGGCAGAAGTGTAGAGTATTGTCAGATATTTTTTTTCCTGGATTGTAATTTTGCTTTTCTCCTAATTCATTTTCCTTCTTTCGTCCACAGCAAAAAGGAGCAGAGAGACAAGCAGTTGTCTGCTGGTAGGAAGAAATTTAACATGGACCCCGAGAAGGTAATCCAGACAGGGGTAGTGTTGAGGGGTGCTTTGGACAATTGACCAATTGGCGGGTCCTGCTGAGCCATATACCAATATGGCTGAAAAAGCACCAAACACTAGTTCGCTCATCTTTGAATCTATTGAGATGTATTCTGCCAATCTTGGCCCCACCAAATACTAAGATTACTTCCTCCCATTCCAGTCCAACATTCACCTTTCATCACATACCTTTACAAATAACTATACCAGAATCAGAAGTAACCCTCAGTGACTTTTCTCATCCTGCCAATTCCCCTAAAGTTTGCCAATTTTATGTCAAGCTTTCATAAGCTCAACATCACTGGCCATTCAACATTTCTACTACTTCACTGCACTAGTCTTTACAGAGATTCAGTGCCCCATCTCCTTCCATAACATGGACCTTACTACCTACAGGGGCATGGATAACAGCTCACTGCAGCTCGACATATTACATAGCTAACCTCGGATAGTTGTTTATCCTCATATCTTACTATGACTTCCCTAACTGGGTGTTTCTAGTCCCAGAATCATGATACACATTCCAACTCTGCCATCCCATAGCCAGACTCAGTCCCACTGCCAAGCTCTTAAACTTGCATGTTAAAGTCTCTACTCCCTCTACCACACCCGCCAAACACTTCTCATCTTTTGCACTGGATGTTAAGAGCCTGAAAATCTTCTACTAACACAATCATTTCAATGCAAAATCCTTCTTCAAATGTCATACATTCATACCCTGAGTTCTGCCACCAGATACTTTAATGATTAAGCTATCTGCCTCTTTGGACTGATGCTGAATGCGCCTTGCTGGACTCTTAAATTCACTTGAGTCTATGGGCCTTATTTAGCCGCGGAACGATGGAGTACTGTCTGCCACGTGGCAGAGGATTTAATGCCCAGCTGACAGCTGGTAGTCCATCCTACTTAGAGACGAACGTCGGCACTGTGATCATCTTTGTACATTGAAAGAAGCTACCTTCATGGCAGTTTCCATCAAATTACAAAAATGTTAGTGGACTACCACTGTCAGTTTTTTAAAATTACATTTTATTAAAATCTCAATATACATAAGGTTTTCAAGCAAATAACCAATTGCAGCAGTACCCACACATTCCCTCCTCCCGTGCCATGGGGATATATGGTACACATCCAGTTAGGTTTGGTGAGTCCATGTCCTTGCTGATTTTCTATTCTGGATTGCTTAGTATCTTTCATATTATCTTTCATTAGTCTTGCCACAGTTAGGGTTCTCTCTGTCTTCCATTCTTGACACCCCCTCCCATGAACTCTGTGTCCCTAACACCCTGAAAAACACCCTTCCCATATTTTATCACACTTCTTGGGGCGTCCTCAACTGTAATAGATCATTTATTTTTTCCCTGGTGTAACAGAGATTTATCTCCCACTCCCAGTCTCCCAAACTCGGATATATTGTGCTTCCCCATATATGTCCAATGTTTCCTCTTTCCAGTAGAAAGTCTAGGTTAGCCAGGAGCTTCTTGTACAATGTTGCATATGATTCTCTCCATATTCCCATACTTATTAGGGGTTCTTCACTGTTGTATGCACTCCTGTGTTGTCCTCTGGTCTTTTTATTACTCCCTCCCAGAATGTTTGGAGCTTTGTGCACTCCCATTATATATGAGGATCTTCCTATTGTGCACAGGAGGACTCTGGTATAATATATTCTATGCAGTATTTTCAATTGGATCAGGTGGAAACATATTTGTATTGTTAATTCTTTTGGGAATTGCAATGCCTCCCTCTAATCATTGACATCTAGTTCTCCTATATTGGTTGGCCAATGTGGCCCCAGATAATCTAGGTACTGTAGGAGGCTGGACTGGCTTGTAGTGAGTACCTAGGGGTACTTGCACCTTGCATCAGGCCCAGTTATCCCTTATTAGTGTATAGGGTGTCTAGCAGCATAGGCTGATAGATAATGGTAGCTTAGCAGAGCAGCTTAGGCTGAACTAGGAGACGAGTGAAGCTCCTACAGTACCACTTAGTGTCATATGCACAATGTCATAAGAAAACACAATACACAGTTATACTAAAAATAAAGGTACTTTATTTTTATGACAATATGCCAAAGTATCTCAGAGTGTACCCTCAGTGAGAGGATAGGAAATATACACAAGATATATATACACAATACCAAAATATGCAGTAATAGTCTTAGAAAACAGTGCAAACAATGTATAGTTACAATAGGATGCAATGGAGACACATAGGGATAGGGGCAACACAAACCATATACTCCAAAAGTGGAATGCGAACCACGAATGGACCCCAAACCTATGTGACCTTGTAGAGGGTCGCTGGGACTATTAGAAAATAGTAAGGGTTAGAAAAATAGCCCACCCCAAGACCTTGAAAAGTGAGTGCAAAGTGCACTAAAGTTCCCCAAAGGACATAGAAGTCGTGATAGGGGAATTCTGCAGGAAAGACACAAACCAGCAATGCAACAACAATGGATTTCCAGTCGAGGGTACCTGTGGAACAAGGGGACCAAGTCCAAAAGTCACAAGCAAGTCGGAGATGGGCAGATGCCCAGGAAATGCCAGCTGCGGGTGCAAAGAAGCTGCTACTGGACTGTAGAAGCTTAGGTTTCTGCAGGAACGACAAGGGCTAGAGCCTTCCCCTTTGGAGGACGGATCCCTCACGCCGTGGAGAGTCGTACAAAAGTGTTTTCCCGCCGAAAGACCGCCAACAAGCCTTGCTAGCTGCAAATCATGCAGTAAGGGTTTTTGGACACTGCTGTGGTCCAGGAGGGACCAGGATGTTGCAAATTGCGTCAGGAGACTGAGGGGACGTCGAGCAAGACAAGGAGCCCTCTCAGCAGCAGGTAGCACCTGGAGAAGTGCCAGAAACACGCACTACGAGGATGCGTGAAACGGTGCTCACCCGAAGTCGCACAAAGGAGTCCCACGTCGCCGGAGAACAACTTAGGAGGTCGTGCAATGCAGGTTAGAGTGCCGTGGACCCAGGCTGAACTGTGCACAAAGGATTTCCGCCGGAAGTGCACGGAGGCCAGAGTAGCTGCAAAAGTCGTGGTTCCCAGCAATGCAGTCTGGCGTGGGGAGGCAAGGACTTACCTCCACCAAACTTGGACTGAAGAGTCACTGGACTGTGGGAGTCACTTGGACAGAGTTGCTGAATTCAAGGGACCTCGCTCGTCGTGCTGAGAGGAGACCCAGGGGACCGGTGATGCAGTTCTTTGGTGCCTGCGGTTGCAGGGGGACGATTCCGTCGACCCACGGGAGATTTCTTCGGAGCTTCTAGTGCAGAGAGGAGGCAGACTACCCCCACAGCATGCACCACCAGGAAAACAGTCGAGAAGGCGGCAGGATCAGCGTTACAGAGTTGCAGTAGTCGTCTTTGCTACTATGTTGCAGTTTTGCAGGCTTCCAGCGCGGTCAGCAGTCGATTCCTTGGCAGAAGGTGAAGAGAGAGATGCAGAGGAACTCGGATGAGCTCTTGCATTCGTTATCTAAAGTTTCCCCAGAGACAGAGACCCTAAATAGCCAGAAAAGAGGGTTTGGCTACCTAGGAGAGAGGATAAGCTAGCAACACCTGAAGGAGCCTATCAGAAGGAGTCTCTGACGTCACCTGATGGCACTGGCCACTCAGAGCAGTCCAGTGTGCCAGCAGCACCTCTGTTTCCAAGATGGCAGAGGTCTGGAGCACACTGGAGGAGCTCTGGCCACCTCCCAGGGGAGGTGCAGGTCAGGGGAGTGGTTACTCCCCTTTCCTTTGTCCAGTTTCGCGCCAGAGCAGGGCTAAGGGGTCCCTGAACCGGTGTAGACTGGCTTATGCAGAAATGGGCACCAAATGTGCCCATGAAAGCATTTCCAGAGGCTGGGGGAGGCTACTCCTCCCCTGCCTTCACACCATTTTACAAAGGGAGAGGGTGTAACACCCTCTCTCAGAGGAAGTCCTTTGTTCTGCCACCCTGGGCCAGGCCTGGCTGGACCCCAGGAGGGCAGAAGCCTGTCTAAGGGGTTGGCAGCAGCTGCAGTGAAACCCCTGAAAAGGCAGTTTGGCAGTACCAGGGTCTGTGCTACAGACCACTGGGATCATGGGATTGTGCCAACTATGCCAGGATGGTATAGAGGGGGCAATTCCATGATCATAGACATGTTACATGGCCATATTCGGAGTTACCATTGTGAAGCTACATATAGGTAGTGACCTATATGTAGTGCACGCGTGTAATGGTGTCCCCGCACTCACAAAGTCTGGGGAATTGGCCCTGAACAATGTGGGGGCACCTTGGCTAGTGCCAGGGTGCCCTCACACTAAGTAACTTTGCACCTAACCTTTACCAGGTAAAGGTTAGACATATAAGTGACTTATAAGTTACTTAAGTGCAGTGTAAAATGGCTGTGAAATAACGTGGACGTTATTTCACTCAGGCTGCAGTGGCAGGCCTGTGTAAGAATTGTCAGAGCTCCCTATGGGTGGCAAAAGAAATGCTGCAGCCCATAGGGATCTCCTGGAACCCCAATACCCTGGGTACCTCAGTACCATATACTAGGGAATTATAAGGGTGTTCCAGTAAGCCAATGTAAATTGGTGAAATTGGTCACTAGCCTGTTAGTGACAATTTGGAAAGAAATGAGAGAGCATAACCACTGAGGTTCTGATTAGCAGAGCCTCAGTGAGACAGTTAGTCACTACACAGATAACACATTCAGGCACACTTATGAGCACTGGGGCCCTGGATGACAGGGTCCCAGTGACACATACAACTAAAACAACATATATACAGTGAAAAATGGGGGTAACCTGCCAGGCAAGATGGTACTTTCCTACACAACCCCCCCCCCCCCCCCCAAACGAAGGACAATAAGACTAGCCATGACCTGATGAGTCTTCATTGTCTAAGTGGAAATATCTGGAGAGTCCATCTGCATTGGAGTGGCTACTCCCAGGTCTATGTTCCACTGTATAGTCCATTCCCTGTAGGGATATGGACCACCATAATAATTTAGGATTTTCACCTTTCATTTGTTTTAGCCAAAGTAGAGGTTTGTGGTCTGTCTGAAGAATGAAGTGAGTGCCAAACAGGTATGACCTCAACTTCTTCAGAGCCCAGACCACAGCAAAGGCCTCCCTCTCTATGGCAGACCAACACTTTTCTCTAGGGGTCAACCTCCTACTAATAAAAGCAACAGGTTGATCCTGGCCCTCAGAATTAAGTTGTGATAGGACTGCCCCTACTCCTAATTCAGATGCATCAGTTTGGACATAGAATTTTTTAGAGTAACAAGGGTTTTTCAGGACAGGTGCAGAGCACATGGCCTGCTTCAGCTCCTCAAAAGCTTTCTGACAGTTTGCTGTCCATAATACCTTTTTAGGCATTTTCTTGGATGTGAGGTCATTAAGAGGGGCTGCAATGGAGCCATAGTTCTTAATGAACCTCCTGTAATACCCAGTGAGGCCTAGGAAGGCTCTCACCTGAGTCTGAGTAGTAGGGGGAACCCAATCAATAATTGTTTGGATTTTCCCCTGAAGTGGTGCAATCTGTTCCCCACCAACAAGGTGTCCCAGATAAACCACCTTACCCTGCCCTATCTGGCACTTTGAAGCCTTGATAGTGAGGCCTGCCTTTTGCAGGGCCTCTAAAACTTTCCATAGGTGGACCAGGTGATCATACCAGCTGGAGCTAAAGACAGCTATATCGTCCAAATATGCTGCACTGAAAGCTTCCAGCCCTTGCAGGACTGTGTTCACCAACCTCTGAAAAGTGGCAGGTGCATTTTTCAATCCAAAAGGCATTACAGTGAACTGGTAATGTCCTCCAATGGTTGAAAATGCAGTTTTAGGTTTAGCATCTTCTGATAATTTGATCTGCCAATACCCTGCAGTCAAATCAAAAGTGCTTAGATACTTGGCAGATGCCAGTGTATCTATGAGCTCATCTGCCCTGGGTATAGGGTGAGCATCAGTTTTGGTTACCTGGTTGAGACCTCTGTAGTCTACACAAAACCGCATTTCCTTCTTTCCATCTTTGGAATGGGGTTTTGGTACAAGTACCACAGGAGAAGCCCATGGACTTTCAGAGTGCTCAACTACTCCCAGTTCTAGCATTTTCTGCACCTCTTGCTTTATGCAGTCCCTGACATGGTCAGGCTGCCTATAGATTTTACTTTTGACAGGTAAACTGTCTCCAGTATCTATAGTGTGCTCACACCAAGAAGTGGTACCTGGCACAGTAGAGAAGAGTTCAGAAAACTGACCCAGGAGATTTATGCAATGGTCTTTCTGCTGAGCAGTAAGACAATCAGCCAAAACTACAGCTTCCACCAGAGCATCTTGTTCTGTGGAAGAGAAGAGATCAGGCAGAGGATCACTGTCCTCTTCCTGTCCCTCATCAGTTGCCATGAGCAGGGTGAGATCAGCCCTGTCATAGTAGGGTTTCAGGCGGTTGACATGGAGCACCCTATGGGGACTCCTGGCAGTGCCTAAGTCAACTAAATAGGTGATTTCACCCTTTTTCTCAACAATTGTGTGGGGTCCACTCCTTTTATCTTGGAGTGCTCTTGGGGCTACAGGCTCCAAGACCCACACTTTCTGCCCTGGTTTGTACTGAACCAAAACAGCCTTCTGGTCATGCCATTGCTTTTGGAGCTCTTGGCTGGCCTGAAGGTTTTTACTGGCCTTTTTCATATACTCAGCCATCCTTGATCTGAGGTCAAGCACATAATCCACAATATCTTGCTTTGGAGCTTTTAAAGGTTGTTCCCAACCCTCCTTGACAAGTGTTAGTGGACCCCTAACAGGGTGACCAAAGAGGAGTTCAAAGAGGCTGAAGCACACTCCTTTCTGGGGTACCTCCCTGTAGGCAAAAAAGAGGCATGGTAACAGGATATCCCATCTCCTGCGGAGTTTTTCAGGGAGACCCATAATCATGCCTTTGAGACTTTTGTTAAATCTCTCCACCAGTCCATTTGTTTGTGGATGATAGGGTGTAGTGAACTTGTAAGTCACACCACACTCCTTCCACATGGCCTTTAAGTAAGCAGACATGAAATTGCTTCCCCTGTCTGATACTACTTCCTTTGGGAAGCCCACCCTGGAAAATATTCCCAGGAGGGCCTTTGCCACTGCAGGTGCTGTAGTGGTCCTTAAAGGAATAGCTTCAGGATATCTTGTGGCATGGTCCACTACCACCAAGATAAACCTATTGCCTGAAGCAGTAGGAGGGTCAAGGGGGCCAACTATGTCAACCCCTACCCTTTCAAAGGGAACCCCAACCACAGGTAGTGGAATAAGGGGTGCCTTTGGAGTGCCACCTGTCTTGCCACTGGCTTGACAGGTTTCACAGGACTTACAAAATTCCTTTGTGTCCTCAGACATCCTAGGCCAATGAAACAGGGGAACAAGCCTGTCCCAAGTTTTCATTTGCCCCAGATGTCCAGCTAGGGGAATGTCGTGGGCTAGAGTTAGGAGGAACTTTCTGTACTCCTGAGGAATCACTAACCTCCTGGCAGTTCCAGGTTTAGGATCCCTTGCTTCAGTGTACAAGAGGTTGTCCTCCCAGTAAACTCTGTGAGAGTCACTGACATCCCCATTAGCCTGTTTGACAGCTTGCTGTCTTAGACCCTGTAGTGTGGGACAGGTTTGCTGTGCCACACTCAGCTCCTCCCTGGCAGGCCCCCCTTCACCCAAAAGCTCAGCAGTGTCTGCTTCCAGCTCCTCTGATGTAGGTTCTGCACAGGATGGAAATTCTGCTTCCTCAGAAGTAGAATCCACTGTAGAGGGAGGGATAGTAGGAAGTGTTTTACTTCTACTAGCCCTAGCTTTAGGGAGCACTTGGTCCATTGTTCCAGGATCCAAGCTTCCCTGTCCTTTTTGCTTTTTGGCCTGAGCCCTGGTTAAAGCAAAAATATGCCCTGGGATGCCCAGCATTGCTGCATGGGCCTCCAACTCCACATCTGACCAAGCTGATGTCTCCAAATCATTTCCTAGTAGACAGTCTACAGGTAAATCTGTGGCTACCACAACTTTCTTTGGACCAGTAACCCCCCCCCCAGTTGAGATTTACAACAGCCATGGGGAGGCTAAGTGTGTTGTTGTGAGCATCGGTTACTTGGTACTGGTGACCAAGTAGGTGTTGTTCAGGGTGGACCAGTTTCTCTATGACCATAGTCACACTGGCTCCAGTGTCCCTGTAGGCCTGAACCTCAACACCATTTATTAGGGGTAGCTGCTTGTACTTATCCATATTAAGGGGACAAGCAACTAAGGTGGCTAAATCAATAGCCCCCTCAGAGACTAATATAGCCTCTGTGGTCTCCCTAACAAGCCCAACCCCAACTAAGTTACCAATAGTGAGCCCTGCTACTCCCTTGGATTGGCTATTAGTAGGTTTGCTCCCACCACCACTGCTATTAGTGGGGACACTAGGTGTAGCAGTAGGGGTTGTAGTGGTAGGAGGCTTGGTGCTTTTCTTTGGACAACTGGGATCTGTTGTCCAATGGCCTTTTATTTTACATAAATAGCACCATGGTTTCTTTTCCTTGTTTTGATTAGAAGAGGATTTGGGCCCACCACCCCCACCAGAGTGTTTTTGTGGGCCTGATGAAGACTCATTTTTAGATTTGTCCCCACCCTTGTCAGAAGACTTACCATCCTTCTTCTTGCCATCTTTGTCACCCCCTTTATGAACTTTTCTGTTCACCATTGTTCTGACCCATTTGTCTGCCTTCTTTCCCAATTCTTGGGGAGAGGTCAGATCAGAGTCCACCAAGTACTGGTGCAACAAATCAGACACATAATTATTAAGAATATGCTCTCTCAGGATCAAGTTATACAGGCTGTCATAATCAGTAAATTTACTGCCATGTAACCACCCCTCCAAGGCCTTCACTGAATGGTCAATGAAATCAACCCAGTCTTGTGAAGACTCCTTTTTGGTCTCTCTGAACGTTATCCTGTATTGTTCAGTGGTTAAGCCATAACCATCCAGGAGTGCATTCTTAAGAACTTTGTAATCATTAGCTTCATTTTCTTTCACAGTAAGGAGCCTATCCCTACCTTTTCCACTAAATGATAGCCATAGGATAGCAGCCCACTGCCTTTGAGGGACATCCTGTACAACACAGGCCCTCTCAAGTGCAGCAAACCACTTGTTAATGTCATCCCCCTCCTTATAAGGGGGAACTATCTTATGCAGATTCCTGGAATCATGCTCTTTTGCAGGATGACTATGGGGAATACTGCTGCTGCCACCATGGGTTTCAAAACCCAACTTCTGTCTTTCCTTCTCTAGTTCTAAAGACTGTCTATCCAAATCCAGCTGTTGCTTTTTAAGCTTCAGTCTGGTTTGTTCCACCCTCAACTTATTGAGTTCCCTTTCTAACATTCTGTCATCACGGTTGGTGGGAGGGACATTTCTAGATACAGAAGTATGATGAGAATGGACAGAAGGAGACCTGTCCCTTACAGAGGGCACCCTAACAGCTTGGCTGACAGTGTAATGTGAGAGCACACCATCTGTATGATGTGACTCCACCTCAGTACCAACTATGCTAGACTGTCTAGTAATGGGCAGGCTAGGAAGTTTCTTTCCTGAATCTTTTCCTGGGGGAGTCCCTGGATCAGATTGGGAACCATTAGCTACTTTTTCAACAGATGGGGCACTTTTAGCCTTATCGTGTTCTCTAAGCATGTTAAGTAACAATTCCAAGGAAGGATTCTTCCCTACACTCAAACCTCTTTCTACACAGAGACTCCTTGCTCCTTTCCAGCTAAGGTGGTCATATGCAAGTTTGGACAGATCAACATTTTGGCCTGTGCCAGACATTTTTAGAAAGAGTTAAAGTGATAGAAAAAGGATAAAAAGTTTGTCAGAGCTTTTTAGAAAGACAGAAAAAAAACTTTTTAAACTTTTTAGAACTTTTTAGAAAGTTTAGAAGTACTTTTCAGCACTTAGAAAAGAGTGAAAAGAGGAAATGCAAAACTTTTTGGTTATGTGTATATACACTGAACTTGTTTTGTATATTTTTCTCTTATGAAAAGTACAATGACAAGAGTGGTAAGTAGTCTCAAAGCACTTATCCCACCGCTGCACAACCAATGTAGGAGGCTGGACTGGCTTGTAGTGAGTACCTAGGGGTACTTGCACCTTGCACCAGGCCCAGTTATCCCTTATTAGTGTATAGGGTGTCTAGCAGCATAGGCTGATAGATAATGGTAGCCTAGCAGAGCATCTTAGGCTGAACTAGGAGACGAGTGAAGCTCCTACAGTACCACTTAGTGTCATATGCACAATGTCATAAGAAAACACAATACACAGTTATACTAAAAATAAAGGTACTTTATTTTTATGACAATATGCCAAAGTATCTCAGAGTGTACCCTCAGTGAGAGGATAGGAAATATATACAAGATATATATACACAATACCAAAATATGCAGTAATAGTCTTAGAAAACAGTGCAAACAATGTATAGTTACAATAGGATGCAATGGAGACACATAGGGATAGGGGCAACACAAACCATATACTCCAAAAGTGGAATGCGAACCACGAATGGACCCCAAACCTATGTGACCTTGTAGAGGGTCGCTGGGACTATTAGAAAATAGTAAGGGTTAGAAAAATAGCCCACCCCAAGACCCTGAAAAGTGATTGCAAAGTGCACTAAAGTTCCCCAAAGGACATAGAAGTCGTGATAGGGGAATTCTGCAGGAAAGACACAAACCAGCAATGCAACAATGATGGATTTCCAGTCGAGGGTACCTGTGGAACAAGGGGACCAAGTCCAAAAGTCACAAGCAAGCGGAGATGGGCAGATGCCCAGGAAATGCCAGCTGCGGGTGCAAAGAAGCTGCTACTGGACTGTAGAAGCTTAGGTTTCTGCAGGAATGACAAGGGCTAGAGACTTCCTCTTTGGAGGACGGATCCCTCACGCCGTGGAGAGTCGTGCAGAAGTATTTTCTCGCCGAAAGACCACCAACAAGCCTTGCTAGCTGCAAATCATGCGGTAAGGGTTTTTGGACGCTGCTGTGGCCCAGGAGGGACCAGGATATCGCAAATTGCGTCAGGAGACAGAGGGGACGTTGAGCAAGACAAAGAGCCCTCTCAGCAGCAGGTAGCACCCGGAGAAGTGCCAGAAACAGGCACTACGAGGATGCATGAAATAATGCTTATCCGAAGTCGCACAAAGGAGTCCCACGTCGCCGGAGAACAACTTAGGAGGTCGTGCAATGCAGGTTAGAGTGCTGTGGACCCAGGCTGGACTGTGCAAAAAGGATTTCTGCCGGAAGTGCACGGAGGCCGGAGTAGCTGCAAAAGTCGTGGTTCCCAGCAATGCAGTCTGGCGTGGGGAGGCAAGGACTTACCTCCACCAAACTTGGACTGAAGAGTCACTGGACTCTGGGAATCACTTGGACAGAGTTGCTGGATTCAAGGGACCTCGCTCGTCGTGCTGAGAGGAGACTCAGGGGAC
Source organism: Pleurodeles waltl (assembly GCF_031143425.1). NCBI lineage: Eukaryota > Metazoa > Chordata > Amphibia > Caudata > Salamandridae > Pleurodeles > Pleurodeles waltl. The sequence continues at coordinate 336,188,000 of NC_090443.1, forward strand.
CAGTGATGCAGTTCTTTGGTGCCTGCGGTTGCAGGGGGACGATTCCGTCGACCCACGGGAGATTTCTTCGGAGCTTCTAGTGCAGAGAGGAGGCAGACTACCCCCACAGCATGCACTACCAGGAAAACAGTCGAGAAGGCGGCAGGATCAGCGTTACAGAGTTGCAGTAGTCGTCTTTGCTACTATGTTGCAGTTTTGCAGTTTTGCAGGCTTCCAGCGCGGTCAGCAGTCGATTCCTTGGCAGAAGGTGAAGAGAGAGATGCAGAGGAACTCGGATGAGCTCTTGCATTCGTTATCTAAAGTTTCCCCAGAGACAGAGACCCTAAATAGCCAGAAAAGAGGGTTTGGCTACCTAGGAGAGAGGATAGGCTAGCAACACCTGAAGGAGCCTATCAGAAGGAGTCTCTGACATCACCTGATGGCACTGGCCACTCAGAGCAGTCCAGTGTGCCAGCAGCACCTCTGTTTCCAAGATGGCAGAGGTCTGGAGCACACTGGAGGAGCTCTGGACACCTCCCAGGGGAGGTGCAGGTCAGGGGAGTGGTCACTCCCCTTTCCTTTGTCCAGTTTCGCGCCAGAGCAGGGCTAAGGGGTCCCTGAACCGGTGTAGACTGGCTTATGCAGAAATGGGCACCAAATGTGCCCATGAAAGCATTTCCAGAGGCTGGGGGAGGCTACTCCTCCCCTGCCTTCACACCATTTTCCAAAGGGAGAGGGTGTAACACCCTCTCTCAGAGGAAGTCCTTTGTTCTGCCATCCTGGGCCAGGCCTGGCTGGACCCCAGGAGGGCAGAAGCCTGTCTGAGGGGTTGGCAGCAGCAGCAGCTGCAGTGAAACCCCTGAAAAGGCAGTTTGGCAGTACCAGGGTCTGTGCTACAGACCACTGGGATCATGGGATTGTGCCAACTATGCCAGGATGGTATAGAGGGGGCAATTCCATGATCATAGACATGTTACATGGCCATATTCGGAGTTACCATTGTGAAGCTACATATAGGTAGTGACCTATATATAGTGCACGCGTGTAATGGTGTCCCCACACTCACAAAGTCCGGGGAATTGGCCCTGAACAATGTGGGGGCACCTTGGCTAGTGCCAGGGTGCCCTCACACTAAGTAACTTTGCACCTAACCTTTACCAGGTAAAGGTTAGACATATAGGTGACTTATAAGTTACTTAAGTGCAGTGTAAAATGGCTGTGAAATAACGTGGACGTTATTTCACTCAGGCTGCAGTGGCAGGCCTGTGTAAGAATTGTCAGAGCTCCCTATGGGTGGCAAAAGAAATGCTGCAGCCCATAGGGATCTCCTGGAACCCCAATACCCTGGGTACCTCAGTACCATATACTAGGGAATTATAAGGGTGTTCCAGTAAGCCAATGTAAATTGGTGAAATTGGTCACTAGCCTGTTAGTGACAATTTGGAAAGAAATGAGAGAGCATAACCACTGAGGTTCTGATTAGCAGAGCCTCAGTGAGACAGTTAGTCACTACACAGGTAACACATTCAGGCACACTTATGAGCACTGGGGCCCTGGATGACAGGGTCCCAGTGACACATACAACTAAAACAACATATATACAGTGAAAAATGGGGGTAACATGCCAGGCAAGATGGTACTTTCCTACAGGTACCATATGTGTTTCTCATCAGTGTGATGTACCTGATGGAGATTGTGTTTGTGGTCATGTGGCAATCCAGCAATCTGCTTTCCAAAGGGAATCTTCCTTGGTCTCCTCTCCCGGTGGGATCTCTGTTTGCAACACATGGTGTAGTTGGAGATATTCAAATGTTTATGAGGGCAGCCACTGTCAGTTTTGACAGTCATTCACCAAATTTTTAACATTTTTTATTTTTGAAAAGCAAACTCCCTGAGTGGTAGTTTGTTACTGAAAGACAAAAACGAATGACACCTACACCCTGGGGTTTTTTAAATGGCGGTCATCAACAAAAAAAACTTTGACCGTTCACTCTGAATGGAGTGGGTGGTGTGATGGCTCTACTTTGAGTACCCCTACTGGGTTGGACCATTGGAGATAGCTTTCTGTTGATGGAGCCAACAAGGCTCCATTGATGGAAAACTGATGGTCCGCCGACCCTAAACAGGGCAGGTGGGCTATTAATTTGGCACATAGGGTACTCCATCACGTTTCAAAAGAAATACCCTGTCCGGCAAACTCTAAATTACACTCTAGATCACCATGTCCATGTCCTGAATATACCCACGTCTAAAATCACTCCAAGAGAAACCTTTGGTAACAGTAACATTCTGCAGACAGGGTTTTACTACAAAATCCTTCAAGTGAATCCAAATGATTGGATCACATAGTTAAATGAGTTTGAATGAGTACCGGAGTACTCTCCGGTACTCATTAAAACTTTACCACTCTACTGTCACCGTCTTCTGAATAGTTGCTAATTTTACCATCCAACTGCCAGAGGCCTTTGAACTAATTCTAAGTTTAGAATCCTACCATTGTATTGTATACTTCAAATCTAATCCCTATTTTATTATCACAGCATACTACCCTTCCAATCTAATTCTAACAAACATATCAGTGCAAAATCCTTGCAAGCTATTTCTAAACCTCTCATCTCATTCTAAAAACCAACCTTTACTCCATCACCTCAGAGCCAAGCCATTCTAAATAATTATCTTCATAGTAGCAGGCTCTTGAAAACGAATATTACATGTACCACCCCACTATGAGGCCATTCAAACCAATCTTAATCTTACAGTCACAGTGCCAAGCACTTCTACCAAACGTAGTTCTCCACTTCCAGTGCCATGCCCTTCCAAACTTTTCTTAACTCCATGCTCCCAGTACCTGGCAATTCAAAACCATTCTTAACATTACAATTCCAGTGTAATACTCATCTAACCCAGTCTTAACTCTACCACCTCCTTACCAAGTCATTCCAAGCCAAACTCAGTTCGCATTTGCTGTGCCAGCCTCTCCCAAATTAATCTTAAATCTACCTTGCCGGATCTATGTCCTTTCAATCAACTATTTACTTTAGGATCCCACAGAAAACTCTGTCATTTAAACCAATCCTAACTCTTACATCTTAGTGCCTAATCCTGGAAAACTACCTCTAATCAATGCATCACATCGTTTTCAAATCAAGTCACAACTTCAGCTCCCTGTCCCAAGGCACCTCCACACTGTTTGCAAATCAGTCTTTTTCCCATTGCCAAGAAACCAGCTATCTTGCGTGCAAACCTATGAAAGCTGATCCCAACCAACCAGCACACAACCAACCTTTTGAAAATCAGTGATAATTTAATAACCCACAATCGCATAATTCTGAGAACCCACAGACAGTCCCTTTAATAACCTTTGAATCTCTACCAACCCATAAAGAACCTTTATTAATACCTTATTTTATATCTCCAATAACACGCCTTCAAAACCTCATGCTGCCAAAGTAATAGTAACATATACTGAGATGACAATCCCGCCATCATACTTTGCTAAAGTGTTACTATTTTACCATTCCATTGTTATTTCTTAACCATGTATAATGTCTGTATCACACTCACTGACAGGCCTCTGCTCTCACACTGCAGAACCCATAGTCTTATTCGAACCAAACTATATGCATGTCAGACTTTTACCTACTTGCACTGTAATATCATGACGTGAGCAACATTTAAAACATAGTGGGTGTTGTACCCTTCTTGCCCCCATCTGTTGGTCTTCCTTGTTATGCTGCCAGCCCTCGGTTCTCTCCCTGGTCTTCCGGCTTTATTGCTGGGTCTCCTCCATGGCAGCCATTCCCCACCTTCTTTCTACCTCACCCTCCACTCAAATACGACCAAATGCCATTCATTGGGTTAATTGTATATTGGTACAATTATCGTGGATCTCAAAGGTCAAGGTAATTGTGCCATAAAGACTACTGATGGCTACTCTGTAGGTTATTGTAAGAACAAATCTTCTGGCACTTAATGTTCTTTGGTTTTTCACAACTTTGAACAAAGGAAGGCAGAAACAACCTTGTTTAAGGATAATGACTCAAACATCACATCACCTCTACATCTGGGTAAAGAAATTGTCCTCTGGATTCATTCACAGTGTGCACAGATTGAAAACATCATGCCAACAGGCTGTAGATATTGAGGCATTTGTGAAGGAACTTTGGTTCTAATTCTCTGTACTACTAAAACTCCAGACGTCTTTGCTGCTATGTTAACTATGGAATGTCCGAAGTTCATCTAAATTTGTCAATAGAAGTTTAGTGTTTTTTCTTTTTCTAAGGTGTCCTAGCAAGTGGTAGGCTTGCCAAATCTTTAGTCTTCACCATTGGTATTGAGGGTGATTTCAAGCATCTACATTCCTCTTCATATACCAATGCATCCTTCCCCAACGCTCCACTTATTGACTCTGAAGGGACTCCGTATCGGTCTTGGATGGACAAATTAGAGAATCTTATTGCATAACCACAAGTTCTTTAAATGTAGAACTGAATCAGGGTCATTGGCAGCAACCAATGGGTGGAGAAGTGAGGCAGTTAATAGAGAATTTGCCTGATTGGAAATCAGGGGGAATATTTAAGAGCCCCTGGTGCCCCTAGTGCCACCGGAGTGTCACTTTTCGTGACGCTCCGGTGGTGCTAAGCACTGCTCCATATTTAATTCAGCACCAATGCAGGGGGAAACGCAGGGGTGAGCCGTATTCCCCTAATTTCTTCTGCATTTCAAAAGTGGCACAGTGCGGTGCTGCTAATTTTGCCACAACACCAAGCTGTGCCACTTTTGCATAAATCTGGGCCCAAATGTTTTCACCTTAGAGCCCTCATTTTTTAGCTTACATTGCACCTAACATTTCACCGAGGACAGACACCATCTAGTTCAAAGGTGGAGTGAGCCATAAAAAGATTAGGACATAGTTGTTTTTGTAGGTGTTCAGACCTCAGAGTTCCGCAATAAAGCCCAGTTATTGACACAGGAGGGCGCAGTCAGACTCTCTCTAGATAGACCTCAAATGTGGGTCTAGTTTGGTGGTATAATGAGAGGGTTGTTCACATTCCATAGATACTATAATGCTATGAAGGCCAGTAGCTGATTAGCCTGTGTTTGTAAAAAAAAAAGGGAAATTGCATGCATAGATTGGATGCTATGTGTGCCAATGTAGTGATTCAATTTTCAGTCAATTTCTTTTGAGTATCTCATTGGTAAATAAAAGTTCCCCATAATGATCGCAAACTATACTACACAGGTGTGGGTGGTTCTGAAATCAGTAAAAATACAATGACACTAGCTTTAAGACATTCCTTCCCTTTATTTGATGAACTCATTATATAGGTAGAGCTTAGGGCCTTATTTAGCATTTGGAGACAGGCCACTCGTCTACAAATGTGTTGGACTACCCAGTCCCCTACCACTCTATTATGAGTTTGGTGGTCCACCATGTTTCCAGCAGCCTCTGATGGCTCTGCAGTTGGAAACTGTAGGAAAGTATCCTCTTTCTTAGCATGGTTACCCCCATGTTCTGCCTGTTGTCAGTGTGTTTAACTGTGTTCAATGGGATGCTGCTAGCCAGGACCCAAGTGATTATGCTCTTTCCCTTTAAACTTGATTACTTGAACCAGGTACACCGTACATTTGGCATACTGGTTCCCCATTTAAGTCCCTAGTATATGGTACCCAGGGCATTGGTGTACCAGGGGATCCCCATGGGCTGCAGCATGAATTATGCAACCCATGGGGAGCCCATGCAAAGTGTATCTGCGGGCCTGCCATTGCAGCCTGCATGAAAGGGTGTATGAACCCTTTTCACTACAGGTACCTGCCCCAGGTCACTGTAAGTCACCCCTATGGTAGGCCCTCCTAGACCAGAGGTCAGGGTGCAAGTACCTGTGTGTGTGGGGGGGCATCCCCTGCATGAGCAGAGGTGCCCCATGAACTCCATCTCCATTTTCATGGACTTTGTGAACATGGGGATGCCATTTTATGTGTGTACTGGACATAGGTCACTACCTGTGTTCAGCTACATAATGGTAACTCCGAACCTGGGCGTGTTTGATATCAAACATGTTGGAATCATACCCCAATACTGCTGCCAGTACTGGAAGTATGATTCCATGCACTCTGGAGGCCCCTTAGAGGACCCCCAGCATTGTTCCTTCCAACATTTTGGTATTTTCTAGGCAGCCAAAGCTCCTGCCACCCATCAGACAGGTTCCTGCCCTCCTGCTGCTTGATTAGCTCAAGCCCAGGAAGGCAGAACAAAGGATTCCCTTTGGGAGAGGGGGGTAACACCTTCTCCCTTCGAAAACAGGTGTTACATGGCCTTTGAAGGGTAGCCTCCCCAAGCCACTGGTATGCTTTGAAGGGCACATTTGGTGCCCTATGTGCATAAACCAGTCTACCCCAGTTCAGGGAACCCAAGTCTCTGCTCTGGTGCGAAACTGGAGAATGGAAAGTGGAGTGCTCACTCCCCTATCCATCACCACCCCGGAGCAGAGGCCCCCGGGAGCATCTGAGTGGCCAGGCAGGCAGGTGTTGTCAGAGCCTCCTCCTGATAGGTAGTCACCTGGCTAGGTGACCAATCCCCCTTTCAGGGCAATTTAGGGTCTTCCTCTGGGGTGGGTCCACAGATTCGGCTTGCAAGATTCCAACAGGACTCTTCTGTAACCTCTACTTTGACTACTAGCCACTGGAACTGAGACTGGACCCTCCAGGAACTGACAATCTGCATCCATGACAAAGACTCTGCTTGCAACATTGTTTCCACAGCTCCTTCCAGCTTCTGCAACATATCCCCGGCTTTGCATCCTCCGAGGACAGCAAGTCTTCAGCCTGCACAAGAAGAAAAAGGAATCTCCCTTGGAGTGAAGGAGTCACTCCCCTGCACCTGCAGGCACCAACTGCAATGACGACCGGCTGCATGAATCTCCTCTCATCCTGAGCTGCATGGATCCTGCATTACGGGTGTTGACCCAGAGTAGTCCTCTTGGTCCTCTCTTCCAGCTGTCCAACTTTGGTGGAGGTAAGCCTTTGCCTTCATATGCAGGACGGTACCCCCATGCATTGCGTCTCTTGCAGCTACCAAGGCTTGTTGGCATCTCCTCCAAGGGATATTCAGTCTCCATGTAGCCCCAGCCCCCAGCACTCCTTCCTGCCATGCACAGCCCTCTGCATTCCTCTTCTGTGGCGTGGGACCGTTTTTTAGTTGTGCTGCATGGGCTCCTCTGTGTCTCCTGGTTCCTCATCCAGTGGGTCTCCTGTGGGGGTTGCCTTTTCTTCTGTGGACTCTCTGCCTTGCCGATGGTCCACCCAGGCCTACCCCCATGGGCTGACTCATACTGGACCATTCTGGTCCACGGCAGATCCACTTTTGCTTCACCCCGACTTCTGCCTTTGCCAAGGCTTGTTGGTGGCCTTTTCATGTCACTGACCGACTGCAATCTTCTATCCAGCATGGGATGTCAACTGCATTGTCCAGGAACTCTTCTGCGGCTCTAGGGCTGCATTGCTGTCACCTTCATCCTACCGTCGACCAACTCCTGCAAACACAGACAGGTGGGTAGTAGTTCCTGCCACCACTGGTCACCCAAGCGACTTCTGGACTTGGCCCCCTTCTTCCACAGGTCTTCCAATTCAGGAAACCGCTGCTGGTTTCTTGCAATCTTCTCTGGGTGTTGCATTATCTTCTTTTTAGTCCTTTTGGGTGGTTTGGGGAAAATCCAGTAATTTACTCCTTCCTTTTAAGTACTTTCCGTTGAGATTTCCTGGTTCCCCATGTTCCCCTCTACACATTTCACTTTTCTAGGTGAGGGCCCATCATTCGCATTACATTTTTTTTGTATATGGTTTGGGGTCTCCCTAGGGTCACTATTGTCTATTGCTATTTGCACTGTTTTCTATTGCTATTTATGCCTATTTCCGATTACTAGTGTACATATCTAGTGTAGTATTGGAGGGTTGTCTCTTTAGTATTTTTTTGGTAATTGTGTCACTAAAATAAAGTACCTTTATCTTTGTAACACTGAGGCCCATATTTATACTCTGTTTGCGCCGAATTTGCGTCAAAACGTTTGATGCAAATTCAGCGCAAACCTAACACCATATTTATACTTTGACACTCGACCCTGCGAATGTCAAAATCCAGCGCTGTGCGTCATTTTCTGGATGCATGAAACCACCTTGCGTTAATGACATGCAAGGTAGGCGTTCCCGTCCAAATAATGACTTATTTATACTCCTGCATCATTTTGACGCACAGGAGGGGGTGGGCCTTAAAAAGTGGCGCACAGCCTGATTTGCGCCGTTTTTTTAACGCCTGGGTGAGGGCAGGCTTTAAGGGACCTGTGGGCTCTTTTCCATGGTCTCTGACCATGGAAGCAGTCCACAGGTGCCCTTCCCTGCCACCAGGGACACCTCCTGCCACCCTCGCCCACCCCTGGAGGACCCCCATGGATGGGGGGACCCATCCCAGGTAAGTACAGGTAAGTAGAGGTATGTAATTATTTTTGTTAATTGGCATGGGGGGCCTAACTTGGGCCCCCCTACATGCTACTGTGCCCAATGACCATGCCCAGGGGACAGAAGTCCCCTAGGCATGACCATCGGGCAGGGGGGCATGACTCCTGTCTTTCCTAAGACAGGAGTAATTTCAATGGTGGTTGTACGTCAAAAAATGGCGCAAGTCCGGTTAGAGCCATGATTTTTTACTATAACCTGACTTGCACCATTTTTTGACGCACAACCCCCATTCTTCCCTACGCCTTTACTTTAACCAGGCCGCAGCGCCGGCTAACGTCAATCCATAAATAAGGCGCCGGCCTGGTGCGTTGGAATGGCGTTAGCCGGCTGTAAATTTTTTTACCTAAACCAGTGCCGGCGCAGGTTTGGGTCAAAAGGTATAAATACGGGCCTGTGTGTTTTCTTTCATGTGTGAAAGTGCTGTGTGACTACAGTGGTATTGCATGAGCTTTGCATGTCTCCTATATAAGCCATGGCTGCCCATCCACAGCTACCTCTAGAGAGCCTAGTTTCTAGACTCTGCCTACACTACACTAATAGGGGATTCCTGGACCTGGTATAAGGTGTAAGTACATTAGGTACCCACCACACACCAGGCCAGCTTCCTACAGAAATCATTAAGTGGCAGTTGGTCAGATATTGGGCTGTCGGTCAAAAGATGCAGAGCAGTCCTCCCTCCTACTTTGGGAATTTGTCATTGAAAACAAAAGGCTTTGTTGAGGGGGCTTATGGAACATGGTAGCTGCTCAGCACAGCTTCAGTACCTTCAGAGGATCCTCAGTAATGACAGCTCCATGGAGATACAGGAATCTCCACCAGGCATGCAGGGATCGGTAAATATAGTGGGATGGTTGCACACACACCACGCCTTAAGGCCCTTGGTTTTAGATAAACAGATTTTTGAGACATGACAATCCACAGTGACGTAAAGAAATTTCAGGCTTCTGCTTTTTATGTCCTCTGCAAATCATATTAAAAGTCCTCCGGAAGCCAGCTGTTTACAGATTTGCTTGCAGGTATGGAAAAGTGAAACAGCCTTGTTTATGCACTGCCTATGGAAACTGCATTTCCTGCAGACAGACAATGCCAAAATTAGACAGCTCTCTAAAGACTTAAATCTACAGCTACAGATTACTGCCCTGCTAAGTTATTGCTCACTATGGATGAACACTTTAAATTGTGGCTTTCTTGTTCACACTGCTTGCAGTCAATCAACTCACTGGGCCATCAGAGCAAAAGATCAATAGATAAGGTGGGGGGCCAGAAATAAGTCCATCAAAGAAGTTGGTGGAGTAAAGTTCAATGATCGTTCAACCAATTCTACTGATGTTGAACAAGTCTGTGAACCATCTCTTGAAACCATTGGCCAATTGCAGTCTTCCAAGGGTGCAAAACAGGTTGTAAAACTTTGATCTGGATACCTGAAGTGGTAGATGCGCTGCTTCTATGTTGAAAATTAACTAGGCCACTAGCAACATAGCTCTCCCTAACATGCACACCTACAATATATCTCATCCAGTGTCCCGAAACTAATAATGACATTATTCTCGCAGTAGACCATATGTCTTCCCTTATTATTGAAAGGTATCCTAGTTTGCATCTGAGCAATTGTATAATTTTGTTGTGACACAACTGAAATGAGGAACTCAACTCATCATTTTCCATATTACCAGTAGGAAGCCTTGGGCTGGAAGGAACACATTGGTACTGGTGCTTGAACATGTTTGTTGTGGGGTCCCTTCAACAGGTCTGGTGGACAACAACAATCCTCTAAAGCAACCTTACACTTTTTCTTGTCATGAGCTCTTTGGGTCAGGAGGAGAGTCATTGTGTCATGGAAGGATTTGTGGGAATGATCCTCAATAACATTTAACATGTTATCAATGGGATACAATTGATCTGTTCACTATCCTTCTGGGATTTATCTTGTAACTGCTTGACACTTGGTGGGTGCAATGGTGGTATATTTGTTGGGGGCTTACTTGTCACTAGGGCAGTATTTTCTTCATATATCCTCACCGTGTGTGGTCCTTGGCTCAACTCAGACCAATCAATGTGTTTTATTTTTTCACCAGGGGATTCTGTTTCTAATTGAGAGGAATCTGTTGAGCAGTAATGCCACAGATGTTGCAGGCTTCTTATATAAGGGTGAAGGTTTGAACAAGACAGCCATCGGAGACTACCTGGGGGAAAGGTGAGTATAACCAAGGATTTTCCTTAAAAAGTGGGAAAGCACAGAGCCACAAACCGCTAAGACAAGCTGATCCAGTCCTAGGGCAGCAGAGAGCTTTTTTTCACTGGGACCAGCTGGTTAGTATTTTTAGTATGTAGTAAGTAGGATAGCACAGAGCTCCAAGTCACTAAGAAATGCATCAGGTCACAAGGAAAAGACTTACCCAGTTCTAATATTAAATATAGGGGGAAGGGCGAGGGGGTAGAGCTCTCTAGGACGCAAGGATGAACTGGTACAGTTCTGGGAGATAAAGTTAGGGGGCACAAAGCTTCTGTTTACAGATTTATTAAGTCCAGTTTTTAAAAGTAGGGGGAGCACAGAGCTCCATCTTACTAGGACAGGCTGGCTCAGGTGTGTTACAAATGTGGGGGATAGAGCTCCAGATGATCAAAGAAAGAGAAAAAAGAACAGACTGTGGGATGCTAGCCACTTGCTCTTAGACTCAGATCTTTTTTCTCTCTTAGTGAACACTTGCATGCTCGTGTTGGCATGTTGTGCACAAAATGCTATTTTATCTTGATATTAGCAATGTGCCACAGCACAAAGGTGAGCCAGCTCTGTTATGGGTGACATTTGTGCTCAAAGTACACCCGTCAATGCAGATTTCTATACGATGACAAGCCACAAGAATAAGCCACATAAAATGTGTTATTTTTTTGAAATTTCAATACACACAGCATTATGATGCAATATCCAGCTTGCAAGTGATTTGCACCTCGTTTCGTTTTGTGTTAAGAATAACACTGATGAAGTGTGGATATGTGAACCTCAATCTCTTAGTGAATTCATCAAACAAATTTTCCCATTGGTGGTACGGACCTTTATTAGTCGACTTGAAACATTGAAGGAAGCTAATATCAAAAAATAATTTCAATGTTTGTACAACCAATGAAGCTCCACAATTAAGAGCAAGAATCACTCATCTCAACCATGAAGGTTTATTTTAAAACTTTAAACCAACCAGTATATATGCAAAGCACAAACAGATTAAAAAGATATAACAAAACAGGCTGGAGCCCAAAATGTTCCAGTAAATTAAGTTGTAATAAAATGAGGTACAAATAGTAAGAGCCACAATGTAGTGGAAACAAACTGAAGGAATCATGTGTTCTATAAAGGAACTTTACCTCTCTAGTCCACACATATGTAAGGAGAGAGAAACTCTAAAGGGGATTTCTAAAAGGGCCGCATGGAAGGTGTCAGCATGGTTTCAATCTTTAGTAGAACCTTTGAGGAAAAGAGTGTTCAGCATGAAGCTTTACACTCAGGAAAACCCAGCAGAGAGAGCTGCTTCATCTCAAAGTCAGGATGAAGTCTGCCTAACTAAATATGAAACACTGATTAAAAGTACACCCAATAGCTTCCAGAACATCCATATATCGTTCCCACAACTGGGAGCCAATTGCATAGCCACATTTGAGGGGAGTTGACAAACCCCCTTAGTTCCTATCTCCACAAACTTAGGTACACATCTGTTGTCCTTGAGTGTTGCATCCGCCTGGTGCACCTTAAACAGGAGTCTTTCTCTAACCATCATTGTTTCACATCTGTTGCCAACCTTTCTGTCTCAGGCCTCACTATCAGCAGTCTAATAAATAACAATAAGCCTTTCCCTGGCTAACGAGAAGCATGATTTAGCACCTGCAGAGGAGAGAAAACAGCATTCTGGGAGTGGTAAAGCAAACACTTTCAGTTAAGGTCTAATGTCAAGCTAAACAAACTCAAGACTCAAAATGGATGCACATTACAGTATTATAAATCAGTGAAAAGAAAACAATCATTAGTAAATGTGAAGGTATAATGAATATGGTTTCAAGGGGCTAGTGATCAACCTAATACACCTATATGTGAACTCTTAGTGATCGTAATTATTACATACTATTAAATGTACCACACATGTTAGTGAGGTTAACCCATACTTTGAATATAAATGTTGTATATATGTGTATAAATGCATAGAGATGATGTATGTAGGGTGGAGCCTAACATTACACTGCTCCTACAGATGAAACACAGGTCATGCTTTTTAGTTGACATTGTTTGCTTGGACCCCTAGAAGTGCTTTTGTGTTGTTTCCTCCCCATTACAACTGCAAGATTCAATTGCATTTTGTGTTATGCTTGCATCTACTTTCTAGTAGAAAATATACTTTACCTGGGAAAGTTGATTAGTACTGCCTTTGCACCATTTTACATGTGTTATGAATGGACCAGACTCCTCCATTCTGTAACCATAGAGTTTACTTGGGAAGGACCAGCACTGGAGAGCCTTACATCTTGGCTGTGTGCTACAACAGGCCAGCATCCATTTTGTGTGCAATGACATCATGAGGCGGCCTCCATTGTTTAAGGAAAAAATGTGACAAAACTCTAGCTGGCAATGGGTTAGTGCCAAAGAAAGACACTTCCTGTTGGTAGAAAATGTGAAAGCTCTTGCTCCATTGATTCATACCAACGTACATACACTGCAACTGGACCACAAGCTCCCTATTTGATTCCCTTTGTAAAAAATCCATATTCCCTTAGATTGGAGCAAGACTTCAAGCAATACACATTATGGCCCTCATTATGAACACGGCGGTAAAAACCGCCGTGTTCATGCTGGCGGTCAAAACACTGACTGCCAGCGTCCCCGGATCACCGCCGGCCGCATAAAGAACATTCCTGTGGGCTTCCGCCCACCGGCCCACAGGAAGGCCTGGCCGGGGCATTAACAGCCGCCAATGCCTCTGTGCGGCGGGTGCAGCTGCACCCGTCACGCAGACCTGTGCGATGGTGCACTGCACCGGGGCCCCTGCACTGCTCATGCCAAGTGCATGGGCAGTGCAGGGGCCCCCAGGAGTGCCCAGGTGCACCCCTTCTGCCAGCCTTTCCTTGGAGGGGAAACCTGCCAGGGAAAGGCTGGTGGCTGAGGAAACATTATGCGAGGGGCAGCACCGCTGCCCTGTCGGATAATGTTTCCGACCGCCGCCAGGCTGCCTGACAGAGGCAGCTTGGCGGTGAGTGAGGGCTGCCAATGGCGGCCCTTATGGGGTACATTATGTGGTGGTGTGGCCCGCCATGCCGGCTGGCGGTTTTACCCGCCACCGCCGGCATGGCGGGCCACACCGGCATGTTCATAATGACCGCCTATATCTTTCCAGGAGTGCCTTGGATAGAACCATGGATCTGTAGGAGAACCAACCTCCCAGAAAGGCAGTGTTCTGTTCTGTTCAGGACACAGCCGAAATTAGATTTAGTACCATCCTTACATCTCAAAGTGAGTGCTGCATGGTCCCTAGACCCTTACCCATATGAAATATGCTTCTATTGAGTTTACACATTCAACTTCTGACAACCAGACAATGTGCCTTTATCTCTGACTAATCTCACTAGCACCCCAAATCTAGGAAGTGTGCACAATATAGATGAAGGTATAAACAACAACTTATCAGCAGTGTGTTCGTGTTCGTGTTGGCCCGTTATCACCAAATCAATTACCTCACCGTTTGCTGAGGTGTATGGATCTGACTTAGACTGGCTGGTAATGAAAAATCCTCTAAAGAAGGATCCTGAAAGAAGTGCTACCAGTGGGGAATAATATGATGAAGACAATTCCGACAGTGGAGTCCACTCAGAAATTTTAGGTGCTTCCATTACCACCAAATTCTGCATCAGGCCCTAGGTGTTTAATGGGAATCATCTCTGAGGAGGGATGAGAATGACTCTGGACATCTCACCTCACATCCACAAATTCTTTTGAAGCTCTCAAATGCACCATGGCATAAAATAGCAGCATGACCTCTGCTGCATTTGGAACACATGGTACTGAAGAAAGCGTTGGGTGGATGGACAAAGGGTATAAAGAAAGACTTAAAAATGGAGATATCTCAAATTTATTATATCTCTCTAACATCTCCCTCTCTCTTTTTTCTCTCTCTATCTCTCTCATTCTCTCTCTTTCCTTTCTACCTCAATGTTCCCCTACTCTCAGGCATCCGTTCAATCTGCAGGTCCTGCAGGCCTTCGTAGAATGTCACGAGTTCTCCAATCTCAACCTTGTTCAGGCACTGAGGTGAGTGCAACATTCCAAGGCTTTGCTCTCCTCTCTTCCCCCGCCCTTGCTCTACCTGCCTCCTGACCTTCTCCTGCCTCTCCCGCTTGCCAATTATGCTACGCAGTCTTCGAATCAGTGCTCTATGAAGCCCTCAGGCAATGGATACACCAGGTGACATCTACCTCAAGGCAACCCAAAGCCAAGGAGATAGAGGTGGTGTTGGTGCCCCTTTTGTACCTGACTCCGCTTGTTATCAGATCCATCCACATGGTTCTGTGACCCGCCTGGCTTGCGTTACCAAAGATTATACTCCAAGTGTATGAATAAATCAATCCATAAGTAAATTCCTCTTGACCTAGACAGCTGATGTATCATTATTATTATTATTATAATTATTATTTGTGTAGCAGTTTTATATAGTGCATGAGAACCAAGGGGTACAGATGCGCTTTGCATACTAACAGCAACATGAAGGGTCGTACATCGAACAAGAATGGAACAAAGGAAAGGAGGAATGAGGAAAGAAACAGAGAGACTGGGAGAAGAGAGGTTGGGTTGGAAGTACTGAGGTGAAGAAGAGGAAGGTGAGAGAGCGCAATAGACAGTGGCAACCATGAGAGAGGAGTCGGGAGAGGAGCGAGTGTGGGGACGGCAAAGAAGGAAGGAGGAGCTGAGTTTGAGGGAAGGAGGGAGGTGATGGGTCAGGTATGGTAAGAAGAAATGAACCTTAGGAGTCAGAGAAGGCTGAAATGCAGGTGTTGTCCAGATGTTAGGGGAGAAAAGTGCCAGGAGGCTGGAAGAGAGGGGAGAGGGAGGTGGAAAAGGTAGTGAGGACAGGGCAGGATGGGAGAGCAGAGGCAAGTACAAGGAAGACAGACAGGAAGAGAGAGAGGAGAGGGACAGGGGCTGGTGAGAGGGGATCAAGAGAGGAGACACAGGGAGAGGATGAGGCCGTGTGAGAGTGTGCAAGAAGAGGGGTTATGAGGAAGCACGTTCAGGGATGGGGAGAGGAGAGAGTAGGGCCGGATGCGGTGGCAGATCCTGGCGAGAAGGGAAAGAGGAAGAAGGAGAGCGTGGAAGATGGGGATACCAGGATGGGAACGGTCGGGGAATGGCCCAGGGAAGAGAGGATAAGAGGTACAAGACAGCAACAAAAGTGTTGTAGGGAAGGGGGAAGAGGAGGCACACCGCGGAAAGGGGAGATGAGATGGAGGGAATATGGGGTAACAGGTCAGGGAAGGGGGAAGAGGAGAGGCAAGAGGGAGAGAAGGAGGAGACCGGGAAAGGAAGTGGGGACAGAAGATACTAAAGGGCAAAAGGGCCAAGTAAAAGGGGGAGGAGGGAAAGGTTGGTGTGTGGGGAAGAGAGAGAGAGCGGGGAGAGGGAGAAAGGGGAAGGCTGAGGGGGAATTGGGAGTGAGGACCGGGCAGGAGGGGTGACAGGCGTTATCATCATCGTTATTATCACTATTATTCTGATTATAATAACTATTATTATACTTATTATTATTATTGTTGTTATTCTCGTTCTTGTTTTAAAACATAGTGTAAATCTAACTAAACTGCAGTTAAATGCATACTACTAGCTTTATGAAACTAACAATATGGTGATTATTATTATTATTATTATTATTATTATTATTATTATTATTATTATTATTATTATTATATCAGAAGGAATATGTATATCGTTGATGATTAGTGATATTGATATGATGAATTACTAGGCCTAATAAGAATACTAAAAATATTATTAAAATACCGAAACTTATAATGGTGACAATGTAAATGATTATAATGTTGTTCATGCTACCACTACTGATTATAATAATTATTATTTAATGATATTAAAAGATGTGTTGCTGCTATCAATAATATTGCAATAATTACATAATCAATAATAACGTCTTTGAATATAAACTTATCTTAACAAAAATATTAATCATACTAAATACATTTAGATAATAAAAATCTCTTACTAAATCCTGCATAGACCATAAAATGAGATATATCCTTTTAAGTAACGTTTGAAGATCCCTCCTCCTCTCTCTATCTGCAGAGTCAGACTCACATGCAACATAAAAACTATAGGTTTCATAAAAATCTCATTAGTTACATCAGCTTGTCTGCTTGTCTAACGTAATTTTCTACCCCTTTGAATTACTTAGTGAGTCTAAATCACAAGAGGAAAAAACATTTATTGGTGGTGTCTCGCCTTTCAAGTGGTGTAGGAAATTACATTTGTTCATTTTTTTTATAATGAATGCTTAATTATCAATGCATGTATTGTAAAATGTGTCACCAGTATATGTATATGATTATTTTAATGTATAAAGTGAAAAAGACAAAATATCTCAATATATGTAAACTAAAAATATCCCAAGACATGAGAAAAGCAACCTTTTTCCATGGTTGGTCTCATCAACCTCCACCCCCAAGAGTTGAACTTTAAGAAGCATCTTTCTTTTAACAACTTTTTTTTCTCCTTCCAAATACTGAATGACTTAAAACCTACTATATTTTGGCTTTGCTTGTTACAAACATTAAAACCACTTATAGGTTTCCCAGACACAGTCGCAATCATATACCCTGCAGGGGTAGCTGCCGGAAATATCAAGGGGAGGTGAGGATACGACGGTGAGGGAGGGAATACTTTTTTTTTTTAAATGACTTACCGTTCGTCGTCACCGCCGTCCTCTCCTGCCGCCTCTCTAGTCATCCTTTCTGTTCTGGTGTCCCAGCATTTGCTGGGACACCAGAATAGGCTCCCCAGTAATCCTCGTGCTGCTTTCATGCTCAAACTAGCATGAAAGCAGCATCAGGATTGGTCTGAGCGGCAGTGTCTACCTCTCAGACACAGCCCTGGGGCCTGTGCAGTTTCTCCAGTCCGGTTGTGTACACAGCTGGGCTGGAGAAACCTAAGGGTGCATGTGTGTTTTGATGGCCATCTTAGGCCATCCAAACACAAATGTGTACTTGGTGCCCTCTCTTCTCATCCCACCTCCTGTGGCCCAGCCCCTCCTCTCTTCACATGCTGGCTGAGCCAGCAGCAGAAAAATAAAATGATATTCAAGTATTGTTTTAATTTTCTGCTTCTGGCTCTTAGTCAGCGGGGGAGACGCTCCTCTGCCATTGCGGAGGAGCCGCCCCGATACCCCATGTTCAACTGCAAGGTTTAAGTCTGCAGGAAGCCACTAGAGTGGTTACAACTAGTTTAGCTGTTCAGTCCTTCACCGGCACCGATGAAAGTTCCATATCAAAGCTACAACTACAAAGTCATCCACAAATCAAGCTTCACTCATCTCTAGAACATAAACCTCAATTTGCCAAAATACTAGGGGTAGCAGAAGTGACATCAAACGCCCCTTGACCTTCAGTTTGGCACTCGCACGTATTCTTACACATACATACATTTACACTTACACACATATTCTCTCTCACATAAACACATACTCACCTGCAAGCTCGCACACGACATACATTTAAAAGCACTTTTTTGTTTACTTACATCAGCTTCCAGGTAAGGCTATATTCCAGGTAATTATATTTATATTTTTTGTTACACTAACAGTCAATAATGACACATTTTTCACCGTTTGTGTAATAAAGACGTTGAGAGAAAAAAGAGTGGAGTCCGAACCAAGGTAAGTAAGGACGAGCTGCCACTGTGTTCCTGGCACTGATTGTGCCACCTCTGAGGCCAGAGGTAGCAAAAACTGTGGCAGGGGCCGCAAGGGGCAAGCCAGGGGTCGCAATTGCGACCCCTGGCGACCCCTTAATTACGTCCATGCTCTAGAAACACTTCCATGTAAGTTTTCAAAAAGGATTTCTAGCTCACAGGTCAGGCTCCTACTTCCACGCTCACACAGTGCTCGCTAGGATGGCAAAGCTCTAGTGGTTAAAGGGCCTCCTTGTTTCCTTTTCATTGCATTTCCCGTCTCACCTGGGGCCGTATTACACATGGGGTGCACTTTCTATGTTTGCACCACGATGCACCTTAAAACAGGTGCGCCTGGCACAAACAGAGAAAGTACGACCTATTACATTGAATGTGCTGCCCCCAGCGCAGTTGCGAACTCGCACTTTCCTTGGGGCAGCACATTCAAGTGAAAAATGGAGCGGCTTTGAAGCAGCTGCCGTGTGGTTCACTGTGCAGGCGGCAAACCTCCTGCACTTTTAAGGGGAATTAGAGGTTGCTTTGCAGGCGGGTGCACTGAGTGACTGCACCCACCTGCAAGAGCATGTCTGGGGGTCCACAGGCCCCTCTTTACCCCCTCGAGAGGGCTGCCATCAGTGGGTGCACTAACAGTGTACCACCTTCTAGTATGCACAGTCAGTGCAACTCCTGACAGCTTCTTTGCCTCTGCGGCCACGTCTATAACACCAGGTGGGGACTGAAGCAAAGACATTCCCTCATTTGCATGGGGCCGCGCCCCCATGCAAATGAGGGAGCACACTCTGGTGATAAGGCTGGCGCTAAATGTGCGCCAGTGCTATCTGTATTACAGAAAGGGCCGCATCAGCATCTGCGGCCTGTTCTGTAATTCCGCAGTGTTCCGGGCGCATACAAAGTGGACTCACATGCCTGTTGTGCCCACCGGGGCACTGCGTATAATACTGCTGCAGCTTTGCCCATTAAACAAACAATTTACTTGTACTATGCTGTGGCTAACTCTTCCTTTTACTTCATGTTGTTTATGATTCCTTTCCTCCTACCTTTCTCTACTCCTTGTTCCCTCTAATCTGAAGAAAGAGTTTATCCTCTTACTTTTTCTACTTTCCTTTAGCTTTTTGTATGCTTAGGTTTTGCTTAACCTCTTACCCTACTCATTGCTCTCCCCTTCGTCCCTATATGCTGTAGGCAGTTCCTCTGGAGTTTCCGGCTCCCTGGAGAAGCTCAGAAGATAGATCGTATGATGGAAGCCTTTGCTGCTCGCTACTGCCTCTGTAACACGGGAGTTTTCCAGTCTATAGGTAGGTATTTCTTTCCCCATCAATCATTACGTTCACCATAACATCCACAGACTAACATACTCCACCCCTCTCCAACTCACGAAGAAGTATTATTTCTAGTCTCGTCATTCACAGATAACCAAGACAAAAACCTTATAATAACCCAGACCAAGGAGAAAACAAATTGCATTCACCTAAAAGAGCCAACCCAACAAAAACAAAGATTTCAACAGCATTTACAAAAAAATCAGCCAATCACACATCATTCATTGTGAAGAAGGCAGTAATCATTCTGTACCATTAAATACGGACCAACCCAGAGAATACTTAAAGTCACTAAGCCAACAATGCATTCTGAAACACTCCCCATCTACATTCTTCAAAACACACTGAACAAGAGCGAAGCAAAAAAATGAAAATCATCTTAAACATCAGGTAACCCACTTATTGGCACATTGAATCAATTGTACTCAAAAGTACACACACGCCAATAACAACCACCTCCTCACAACACATTACACAAAAACCTAACAGCGCCTCAGAAATTAAACAAAATCGTTTCAAACTCTATAACCATCTTCCTAAAACATACTGAAAAGTCATCAAGTAAGCTACTGTTATGGGAGGGCTCTTATATTCTGTATGAGCCTCCACTCCTGAAGATTCTCAGAACACCACAGTCACAAGTTGAAAGAATATATAATAACTTCAGGGAGCCAATACTGGATGATTCACCTCACCGTGTAACTAGATCTCCAGCTGCTGTTACTGTCTCAAGCAGCAAGACTGGAACACAGTTCTCTGTTTACAAACGATAGGGATCTATGTTAGCACTACTATCAAAATGATCACACAAACACTGATCCGCCAAGTAAATGTATCTTTACAAACGCATTTGATGTTTCAAAAGTATCATGAACTGACTGTCAAACAAAAAAGAGGTGAAAAGTTGTTCATAATTACTGCTGTCCGAAAGTTGATAGAAACAAAAGAAAGACTCCTGTCTTGTTTCTGTGAAAGGCTGACGGGGTCATGCTAATTTTCAGGAAGAAGAGATGGGTTTATTAAATCAAAGCAAAAGAATGACTAATTTTACCCTACCATAAATTTTAAAAAACTCACACAATTGTAAACCACTTGTGCAACACAGCAAACGTACTCAGGAAACAACAGCAAACATAGTTAAATAAAAAAAATGACCAACCAGCAGACAGTAGATCAAAGCAACAAAAATTAACCACTGCTTTGGCTTTAACTGAAGTGGTACATATCTGAAGAACTGAGCATGCTGAACCGATCGAAATATGAAGATATCCAAACTTTCTCTCACATGAGCTTCCTTATGTAGTAGGGTGTGGTATTGGAGAAGCAAAACGGATCTTTTTTGGGGGAACAATACTGTTCGGTCATATTAAATTAAATGAAGAGTCCCTAGATCGCCCTGGAGAGCATGTACTCCTACTTCAAATTCCCCATAGAAAGTTTCTGTATTTTGTTGATTTTTGCCTCCACATACACAATCATGCAGGAGTGCCGAAACTCCAGTAACATGGAGGGAAACCCAAAGCTGAGATCTGTGATCCCGAGTACTATGCGTGACTAACGTTAGCTTACCCACTTGTGGAGGAGTGGCAGTGGTGCCAGCAACAGGTTAACAGAAACAGATTAGAGGGACAGACCCTACATCCAAGAACGTCATTTTACCAAACTGCCAGGGGAAGCAGAAGTGACATCACATGCCCTTTGACCTTCATTTCACTCATACACTCATGCTTACACACAAAGACATTCACACATGCACACACTCTCTCTATCATATATACACATCTTTGCCCGCAAGCACCCATACACAATATACTTTTTAATTAATTTCTATTACCTCACCTGCCAGGGAAGTTCATATTCCAGCTAATTGTATTCCATGTTTTATTACACTAATAGTGATAAATGAAACATTGTTCATTGTTAGTATAATCAAAAAATGGAAGTGGGTTAGGACTCCACTCTCTTTGTTTTCTCTCAATTATTTATTACACTAATAGTGAATAATGAAACATTATTTACTAGTGATTAATGTTTCAATATTCACTATGAGTGTAATAAAAAATTGAGAGGAACGAAGAGAGGAGCCCTAACCGATATCCGTAAGGACCAGCTGCCACTGTTTTCCTGGCACTGATTTTGCCACCCCTGAGGCCAGGGTTCTCACATGCAGTGGCAGGGGCCTCAAGGGTGAAGCCAGGGGTCGACCCTAAATGACGTCAATGCCTACATCGTTTACGGCTGAACACTTTAACTCTGCACAAATCTCCAAGACTGGCTACAACTAGTTCAGATGCTCCGCTCCCCACAATGGCTCTTATCAAAGTTCCAATTAAAACTTTTATCTACAAAGACCTCCACAAATCAAGCTCCACTCGCCTCTAGAAACACGTCTATGTACAGTTTTCCAAAAAATACTTCTAGCTCAAAACTCAAGCTCTCAGCTCCATGCTCACACAGCGCTCGCAGGGAGGGGAATGTTCCAGTGGTTAAAGGGGGCCCATTTCTTCACTTTTCATTGTGTTCCTCTATCTTTCTGTTTTGCCCATTTAATTACCCCTTGACTTGTTTTATGCTGTAAGTAGCTTGAATGTGCATTGAGTGTGCGTATGCCACAAGTGACCAACCGGGAATCCATTTTGATATCCTTTACTGCAGAGGTACATAGAATGGAGCTTAGGAAGCATACAGATAGATGTGTGAAAAACATGGCTTCTCCAGAGCATTCCTGAGGTCCTTTGTAGTGGACCAGATTATAGGGCAAGGAGAGTACTAGATAGAGGTGTGTCTTTGAAGTCTAGGATAAGCCCATGTTCCCCAGAAGTCCTACTCTCAATAGGATGAATGATACTTAATGGGCCTGGGCAAAGTTCACAGAGTACTTCTACGTGGAACTCTGCGAAGTGCAGAAAAAACTCTGCAGCGCTAGTGGAGTTCCGCAGGTGGCGGAGTGCGGTAAGTCGCTCTGCCTACACTGATTTTTTACATTTTAACACCGGCAGTTTGTCCCGAGCTGTGAAATCAGCACGAGTGGCACAATGGGAAGCGCAGGAGGGTGCTGCTTCTTTTTGCCACTCACCATAGATGTTCTGTTCGAACTGCAGCTGAGTGAGTGGAAGGTTTCTCAACGCGAGTGGGAGCAACCTTCCGTGACTGCTCCGTTGAGAAATCTCACCTGGAGGTGGTCTATTATTTGATTTTTCTTACTCGCACTCGCTAACCCACAGTTGGTGAGCACGAGCGAGAGAAAAAATTCAGCTCCGCACCATTTAGCAGAGTTTTTGAGAAAAACTCCACAAACTCCACCAGCAGAGTTGAATTCATCGCTCACCCCTAATACTTAAGTAGGGAAGCCTCCCCCTTTGTCCCCCTTTTAGTGCCCTTGTCTTGAACCTCCCCTGACAGGACTCTAGCAACTCTACCCACCTCCCTACTGACACTGTGAGGCAAAGGCTGTGGCTGGACCAGACCAGGAGGAATACGTAAAAGGCAAGAATTGCCTGAAAGCAGACCCAGAGCTGGACAATTGGAGTACACAAACTCCTCAGCCAGAGTGTTCACCTGCACACAAGCCATGGGGCTGGAGCAGTGCCGGCCAGGACAGGTTGGAGCCAGTGCGATCATTCCTGGTGAGCTGTTTAGGACCATACACTTCCATGAGCTGTGAAGACCCTGCCTCTGGCTAGAAAGAGGGCCCATGCACTACAGACAAAAGACAAAGGTGCAGTGTGAGGGAGCGACGTTATTGGACAACTGTGACCTAGGAGACTCCTACGTGTTACCAAAACTCAAACTATAATTCATGTGAGAGGCACAGGCAGGGAACCCAAAGGAGAACAGAAGTGTACCCACCATTTTCCCAGGAGGAAAATGGGCTCTGACTTGTGCATACCTATATTATATACAACCTTTGCAGGGGAACAGCATCTTCTAGCTACCATCTAGTTCTCCCATACACTGAAAATTAGCTGCATGCCATGTGTTTGCACTTTGTCGTTGCATTGTGTGTGTAGAACGTACAGTACATTTTTGTCTGGCTTTCTTTTCTTTTGATATATTTTCTAAAATAAAATGATTGGTATGCAGAAATGAGATGTTTAGGGCAACATGTTTATTTTTCCTTGTTCTCTTCAGGGTTCTGCACAATCTTAGATAATATTTTTTAACTTGGCTTACATTCTACTGGTTCTAAAATGATTTTATAAAAATGACTAACTGTTTTTTTGTGTGTTTAATTTTGCAGTACAGATTCTGCTTTTATTCTTCTGATCAGTTGTTAACATGAGAGAGCAAAATACTAGGGCGTAATCGATTTTGGGGAGGGCTCATAATGTGACCATGTATTATAAGGAATAAAATACCCTCTACCATAGATTAAAGAGGCTTTTGAAAGTCACCTTGGAGTTCCACGACCTTATGAACTCAGCCTTCAGCTCCTCTCCTCTACATGGTCATATAACATTTATTCACACATACAAAACAGTTAATAGAAACAAATTGTATAGTGCATAGTTGTGTATTTAAAGTAT
This sequence comes from Pleurodeles waltl, assembly GCF_031143425.1. NCBI lineage: Eukaryota > Metazoa > Chordata > Amphibia > Caudata > Salamandridae > Pleurodeles > Pleurodeles waltl. The sequence goes on from NC_090443.1 coordinate 336,212,281, forward strand.
GCAAAGATATAGATTATTATTCCTGACATCTTCTTAAACAGAAAAATGACCAGAAGGACTTTCACCATCTTGTATTGAATATTAGGTAAAATGTCGACTCCCCTTCAATGATACTGACAATCTCCCTCTTGTCTCTTTTCTCTGACGGTCTTCAGATACGTGCTATGTTCTCTCTTTCTCCATTATAATGTTGAACACTAGTCTCCATAACCCCAACGTCCGTGACAAGCCCCCACTGCAACGATTTGTGGCCATGAACCGTGGCATCAATGATGGCGGGGACCTTCCTGAGGACCTCCTGATGGTGAGAGCCCTAAAGAGGGTGTGGGGGGATCCTGAGACAAATGTGTGAGAATCCTACTATGAAAATATTAGAGTCTACTGTTGAGAAAGCAGAAGACTTTTAAGGAGTGTGCACAGTACCTTGTATTATTAGAGAGGATGGGCCCCAGGCTAGAGACTGAAAGATAGGTTTTTGGTGGCATCCAGTTGGAATATGGGATGAACCCATGTTAAGGAGATAGGCCTGGTGCCATGATAGAAGTTGGTGGTTGGTGCGCGCTGGCAACTGGTGGAAACTAGTGGGTAGCTGTAGCAGTTTGGTGCAGCGATCTGGTGTGTTATGGCAAATGCTGGGAAATGGCTTTTTTTTTGGGAACTAGTAGTTCGTGGAAGCTATTCCTTGGATGAAGCAGTGATAGCTAGCGTTAAGCTTACTCCTATCCAAGATGGTTGCTTTTCCAGTTCCCAAACCAAGGGCCATATTTGTGGCCAATAGGCGCAGAGCAGCAACTCATCCTGCTGCGCTGCACTGCATCACAGGGAAAAGGGCAAGAATGGGCCATATTTTTCCCAGCACATTCCTGTCCATTCCCCAGCACTGGCGCACAGTGGGCTGTCTAGCACCAGAGCGGGCACCCTTGCCCCAGGGTGCCTCCATTGCCTGTATCATTGTTTTTGTGCAGGGAAGGGCACCTTTGCACAAAACAACCCCCTGAGGCTTTTCCTCTTTCTATGTGTGCTGCAGAACACAGCACACATAGAAAGAGGAATCAATGAGGAGAAATAAAGACATTTCTCCTTGTTATGCCTCACCTGGGGAGGTGTAGGTTTTTGGTGCATTCCCAGGTCTGTCACTTCTGGTAAATCTGGGAATGCATCAAAATCCATGGATATTGTGTCGGAGCACCCATGCAACACCCATGGAATGCGTCTCTGGTGCAGAGTAAAGAACACAGTGATTTGCACTGCATTGCTTCACTTGAGACTTATGAAACCACTTTTAATTTGCATCACGCATGTGCCACATTGCAGGGTGCATGTGGGACACAACTGGGGTCATAAATATGGCCCCAAGTTTGTGCCAACCCCTTTCCTGTGATGTTAGCTCCTGCCTGCCAACACAAAATGAAGGCGTGGCCTAAAATGGTTGTGTTGCAATGCTTTTGTTCCCCTTTTTTCGCCACATTTGTTACCAACTTGTTACTCTCTTTGCTCTTGATTTTTGCTCTATCTTATCAGGTGGGTTTCTGCTACGAATTCTAGTTCTGGAATATCTGTGCTGGGCTCTTTCTGTCACAGGGTGGCTTTAATACCTTCCTTGTCAACTCATATTTTATTCATCATCTTCATATTATTCATCACCCTTAGTCAAGAATTATCCAGATTATCAAGGAGATTTTTCTGCCCTTTGTGGCTTTTCCTTATAACTGAGACTCTCACAAGGAGTCACTTGACGCCTTTTATTTGTATACTAAATGCAGGGTGGGCCTGTGACTACTGGCAAAGTCTTCCTCTCTTCAGACAATCAAATAGGAAACTTGGGAGATTTTGATAGCGTGCAGTCCTTTCAAAGATGTTAAACGGTGGTCGGAGCTATTTGTTGTTGGGAGCTAACTGGGTGGAGCTGTTGGTTCCTGGAAGCAGTTGGTTCGTAGGACAGGATGGCCTGAGCAAGTGGTTGGTTAAATCTTTTATTTGTAGAAGCCATTGGTTGGAATGAGTAGTTTGTTTTTTTGAGCTGGTAGTTTGTGGGAACTGGTAGGTAATCCCTGCTGATGGCAGCTGTTACTTTGTGAGAGCTATTGCTTGGTGGGAGATGCTGATTGCTGTGAGAACTCTGTTGGTTGATGCTAATGGATAGTTATGACGTGATTGTCGGGAGATGTTGAAGTCAGGTTGGGGCAGTACAAGCATTTGTCCACAGTGTACTCTTGTGGACCATGGTCCCTCCAGTTGATAGCTCTCCCCTTTCTTTTGCAGAAACTCTATGACAGCATCAAGAGTGAGCCATTTAAGATCCCAGAGGATGATGGCAACGACCTGACGCACACCTTCTTCAACCCAGAACGGGAGGGTTGGCTCATGAAACTTGGTAAGGGGATGGGTCAGGACTATGGAGAGGCTGGATGCCAATACTCTGGAAACTGAGGAACCTCAAAGCTCATGATCTGAATAGGAGGGGGTGTGGTATGAAGTATTTGGGTTAAGTGACTCTGCTGCTGTGCATTAAAAAAGCAAAGAGTGTCCTCTTCTATTTTTTTATGCTTATCTTCAGCCACGTCTTCAGACAGTTCTTTTGCTCATTCATTCATTTTCTTTCTGAAACTGTTTACCTTTGAAGGCGTTACATGAAGGAGCTGTATTTTCCATTGTAAATTGCTCTTATCCTCTTTGCAGGTGGGCGTGTAAAAACTTGGAAACGTCGATGGTTTATCCTCACTGATAACTGCCTGTATTACTTTGAATTCACTACGGTATGTGTGTTGTGTTTATATGTGCATGTTTCGAGGCAGGTTTCCATTTGGTCTATATCCAGTCTGCAGGACATATCCTTGTCATCACCTGCCCCAATGTATTCTCTCTGAATACATGCTCATCCACAACCAGATTGTGGATATGATGACACAAACTTCAAACCCAATCCCAGTAAGGTTTTGTAGACCACCATTGGCTCTTCTCTTTGGGTTGTCAATTTATGATATTTTTCTATGTGCAGTTGCCCCAACCTGTCAATATAATAAACATATTGACTTAATTACCAACTCTAAACTGTCACTGGAGAGGGTGATCTGTCCTGCCGGTGCTCCAGTCAGCTCAGCTAGTTAGGCTTCATTAGTCTCTTCCTTGAATTTTATCATTGGATCATGGTTTCAATTGTTATGGATGTATCATAGCAACTGAATGTACATGGGTCATCCAAGTTGACACACCATGGTACCCAGATACTCCAGAATACCATGGCTGAAAAAAATATCAGAATGTAAAAGAAGAGTCTTAATCTGCACTTAGCTGACTATGCACTACCCTTTAGTTATGCACATAAGTATCCACTGTGGTTTGGGTACCAGGTAAGGCTACCCTGGTTTGGTCCTGCTACCCAGATTTTACTTTAATACCAGCATATGGGGTGCCTCTACACACCATTAGAGTTGTTGATGTGTATAGGAATCCAGTCAAAGACAATCAAAATGATAAATGTTTATATTATTCTTAATAATAAGCCATTGAAATTTATCATGGCTTCAACACGATTCAAAATAAACATTGATGTTGAGAAAGTAAATGTTTTTGGCATTCTTATGCAGGTAAATTAACCCTGTCATCAATGGATAAATAACATTGTTTTGTCAGTCACCTCATAAGTAAAGAGCTTGGTTCAGGTCTTCAGAAGGTCCATGATAATTGTTCAAGCTGGTCTACACTTGGTTGTCTGTAACCAAAAGGTAGTGCTCAAAGCTATGGTTCTTGCAATTAAATCTACTGAAGCCATCTTTGCAAGGTTCCTGCCATCAATATTATGCAATCTGCTCTCAGGTATGGCCATCCTTGTCATACTAAATGTCCCCAAGCTGAGAATGGCCAGACGGGAGCTAATCCCTTCAGGCAGTGCCTGGTAAAAATCAAACAATGTTCATCTCTAACCTTGAAGAGAATCACAACTCTTGAAATTCAGCAGGACGCTCCTAAAAGCCTAGGTGATCCTTGATCTAAGTATGTTAGCAGAATATGCTTACAATTTTCTTCTATTTATAGCGACGAGAAATTTCTGTGTGTACGTACACCCCAGTGAATTATTCTAACATAACATACTAGAAACTGACTAGAGTGAATTATTAAGGGAGGTGTAAATTAACCGTGTAGGAGTTTTATCAGAGAAAGGACTCAGACTGGCATTGGTGCAACAAGTGACTCAAAATAGGAAGTCAGAATATTGCATTCCAGATGTAGCAGGTGGACACCAGAACACGAGGGATGTTACTTTCTATCCCAGCCACTGCTGGGCAAGAGCATAATCATAGACTGAAGCAAATCATCGCGTACATAATAGCACTCCATCAAGACATCAGTGACCCACAACTGAGAAAAAGGGAGAAAAATGCTGAAGGGGTCGTTGGCAGCTGCAGCCTCATTTCTTGGTTTACTAATAGTGAGTTGTGTCTTTATACCACATTGCAACAGAAAAAAACACATGATAAAAAAATTACATAATTGTTCTAGTTAAGAGGGGACACTAATATTAGAGGCCAGCTGTCCAAACTTGGAAAACAGTTTTTCACCTTGCTCATATTGAAACTTAGAATTTGTAATAGTTGTCAATTGTGGTTTTGAAGTACCCTTGAGCATGTGCCGTGTTCAATTTGTGCGCAGTAGTACCATTTTACCACCAATGTACCCATTTTAATTTCATTCCTCGCTCTGCAGGACAAAGAACCCAGAGGGATCATTCCGCTGGAGAACCTCTCTGTTCAGAAGGTGGAAGACTCCAAGAAACCAGTGAGTAAAAATGATGGTGCGCTAAGGATGTGGATAGATTGTGGGTAGCACTGGCAGTTTGAGTGAGCACTGAAGCTGAGGTGGAAATATTTTTTTTCTACCAGAAGTAATTTCCTGAGATATAAGTGGGATGATACTGTGAGGGCTGGTGGATAAATTAATGCTACCATGTAGTCTAATAGATACCGGATTACTGTGTACAAATATAAACATAGGTTGATAATCTCTCTCTAGGCTGTTAGGATACTCTCTTCAGTCCTGACCTTTTCACTCACGAATCACTGTTTTTAGATGTGTTAGTCTAATTAGCTCAGTGGAAGCAATGCAAGACTACCACAACCAGAATACATTAGACTATAACACAAAGGTCTAAGACTGGAAACAATATCTGGATTGACTTGAAGGGAGTTGGGCACCCTATTTATAAAATGGTATGCAAGGAGTTTGGTCTGAGAGAGCAGCTACTAGACTGTGCAAGACTCTAGAAGTACATTAAGGTGCCGTATGAGTTATGATTATTCTGTAAAATTATGTTAATGGGCCAAATTTAGGGAGTGGCCAAGATATGATCTTACAATATTACTCTATCCAAGACCTAGTCAGGAATTTTCATGTGGCAGTGGTTGCAAAACAAGGCTGTCCTGTTGAGATCATGTACAGTAATTGTTCTTCTCTTTCCCCAAACTCTACAAAGAACTGTTTTGAGCTCTTCAATAATGGCTGCAAAGGCCAGAAGGTGAAAGCTTGCAAGACCGACAATGATGGGAAAGTGGTACAAGGGAAACATGAGTCCTATCGCATCTCTGCACCTACTCCAGAGGAGCAAGACCAGTGGATCACCGCAATCAGGTGAGGGGTCGCAAAATAGGCCTCGCTTAAGGATAGGTGTGGGAGATAAGAAGAAATTAATTTTAGATGGAGAGATGGATGTCTGGGTGTCCTATTGCTGATTTCTGTGTAAGTGCTGATTTGAATGAGGTACGTCTCCTCTCATTTAGAGGAATCTATTTCACCAACCAGCCAAGAGTGAAATGCTTCAATATCTGTCTGTTTAAACGAACATATCTTCTCTCCCCAAGAACGTTTTTATATACTATGTCCTATTCTTTCTTCATATTGCATGCACAGAGTTTAAACAGAGAGGCAATTGTTGAAACTAGTGACATGCCAGCTAATGAAACAGGAAGGTTTTCAAGTAAAGCAGCAAATAGGCGGCTTGTCCCAGAGGCTTTGGTCTTGGACAGCAAAGCTTCAATTGCTACTTGGCTTCTGTACCACTAGGGTGCCACAAAGTGAAGAGTGAGTATCAAAGAACAGAGCCTGGGTTTCTCCCGTTCGCAACATGTAATAATTGGAATGTCAGGCAATAAATTCTAAATTCAATTTGCTTTATTACTAGGAATCAATGCAGTGATCTCATGAGTGGGAATACAAGATCTCTTTTGCTGTAGATCAGATGGGGAATTACATTCTGACCTCCCTGCAAGGTCTGTCAGATGCCTCAAATTAACAAAGGCTCTGACAGCCACTTTATGATGCATGGCGCAAACACTCTTCCCTTTAATCGGTATATCTTGAAAAGGCCTCCTTAACATTGGACCAATCTGCGACCTCATGCTGCAATTCCAGAGGACCCTCGTTTTTTTTCTTCACCATTTAGGCAAATGATGTCCAAAGTCAAGAGGTTCCCAAACAAGGAACATTTAGGCAAGCGGTCCCCATACAAGGGGCGTTTAGGCAAGGGCTGTCCATACAAGGGTTTTTTTATTCAGGGGATGTCCAAACAAACCTGTGGGGTCTGGTCACAAAAGAGGAAAATGCATGATCTGAGGAGAACCTCATTTTAGAAGCAGTGTTTTAAACTAATTTCTCTTGAGGCTGTTGAGCTCATCCAATCCAGCTTCAAACTACAGATAATCTGCAGGTCCCTTACCTTATCCTCAGCTACGCACTCACAGTACGATCAGAATCAGACCAGTACTGTAGATTGTATTGGCAGGGCTTCTTCGAATATATCAGTATATCACAAAGAGTTTTTCATTTTCACTCTGGCAGTTACTAAATGTCACTATATGGACTCTATATGAACTTCCTAGCTCTGTATTCATTCTTACCCTGGGTGTCCAATGTTGGTCCATGAGAGCAAGATCTGATATAAGCAAGATATACCCATAATATGAATTTGCATGGTATGAATTTACATGATAGGGGATTATCCTGTGATTCTGGGATTTTTCCAGGCCTCCTAAAGCCAGCTTGGGCACCCTTGACCTACATTAAGCACCGACTGCAGCTGTTAGGAGGTCACTCCTGCTTTCAGCAAAGTATGGGATGTGAGGACCTTGGGAGGATGCAACCAATGATGCCCTTGATAAGGCAAGATAGAGTGGAAGCATGGCACTCCTCCTAGGCAGAGGAAAGGTCTGGAATTCAGGGGGCTTTGTTGCTCTCCAGAATGCCACTTGCAAGGGAGCAGCAGTAAAGAGTTGACTTGTAGACTGTTAGGGATCTGTGCTGCTATCTTGGCATCTGAGAGGGATAGCTAGCTACACGTGAGGTATGCTGTTTTAAGAGGCAATATTTGTATTCACAGGAAAAATGTACATTAATCCAGCCTAGTGCCATAAAATCCCAAAGTACGAAAGAGTTTGTGTAGAGTTTACAAATGGCATTTCACTGGCACCAACAAATTTAATCCATACATGCATGATAACAAACTTACAAAAGTTGATGGCATGAGGCAGTGGTTATTAACTTATAGTCCTTGGGCTCTGGGCCCGGGATGCCTCCTAACGGAGTCCAAGATTATTTAGAAAAGTAAATCATATTTGGCGGATAAAAAAGCACCTATGCACAAAAAGCTAAACTGAAAGTTTTGAAACCTCTGTGATTGTGAACTAATTTGAAAGTGGAGGCCAAAAATTAAGTTGGGATTCTTATCTTGATTATTTGAAGCAGTGCACATGCCGCTAACGGAATCCAGTTTGTACCATTGGTGGTTTCAATTGATGAACTTGTATGTGCCAATAAAAAGAGAGATTAAGAGTAAAAAAGGCAAAGTGATATGCTAGTGTCCAACAAATCACGTCATCTTTTAGAGATAAAACTACATTTCAAAAAGCTCCCACCTTGATTTTAGTATTTTTTGTGTGGATTAATTAAAATGTGCCGTAATTTGGGTATTTTTTTATATATACTTGTTTCTGTGTTTTAGTGTATTTGTTTGAGGTTCACATGCCATACATTGCTTAGTCGGGGGTCCCAGGCTTCCAGTAGTGATTCAGTGGGGGTGGACAGAAGTCAACAGAATAAGAATCACTTGTGTAATGAGTTAGCCTGAGATGTGTGAAGAAGACATGACTGATATCCAGCCAAACCACCAAGCTTGTCTAACGATAGACAAAGTGCCACGTTCACGAAAATTAGATCATGATTTGCGATGTGCAAAATGTTCATCGTGTTAGCCGCCGCCCCCGGGTCACCAACAGGTCCTGTGGTCAGTGGAAAGGGCTGGGCAGGGAGAGCGGACACCGCACTTGCATTCTCCATCTAGCTGTCCATGCAGAAGTAACTGCCTGTTCTGTGCTCCCATCACCAACGCAATCACTTTACCCTATGAGAGGCAATGACCTTTAAAGGCCACGTATTTGTTAATGTTTGATGTATATTTCCAACCCTAATTTAGGGGCTGGCAATTTAAATCTATACGTCCACACGTATGTGTGGACCTACAGTGTAGATATGGGCACTTCCATCTCCTGTTTGCACTGCAGCTACCTCTGTGGCAGTCCTTTCCTAGGCTCTACTCCATAATGGACGTGATGTGCATCAAGTGCGCATTGCAATGCATGCCTCTGTGAATGACACCTGAGGTTGCACCCGCCCCGGAACTCAAAATCTGCGCAGTGGCAAGACGTGTGTGTATGCTGTGAAATCGTCTCATTGTTCCGCACAAACCCAAATTCCCTTTGTAAATATATGTGAGTGCAAAATGTGTCCTTTCCCACAATCTGTTCTCGTAGAGATTGCAGAGGAAACGATTTTTGTATTTGGCTTATAGCCAGGGCCACTGGAATAATGCGGAAAGGTTGAATAAATTATGTGGCTAGAAAAGGCAAGTAGTGCATCGCAAAGGGGTATATTTTGAAGCAGTGTTCAGTATTTTGTCATTTTTACACGTAAACACTATGCGCAAAGGTTTTACCTCATTAATATAAGGTTAACAACTAAATACACCAATCAACAACTTTATTATTGAAGTCTACGAATAACGCTGAAAAGGCAGGGCCTGATTACCACCTTGGATGATGGAATACTCTGTCTCAAACATGGCGGATATCCTGTCCGCCATATTACAAGTTGCTTATGGAACATGTTAAACGATGGGATATCCGTCACGTTTGTGACAGAGTATCCCATGTGACAGAGTAACCCATCCTCCAAGGTCGTAATCAGGCCCTTTTGGGTTACACATATCAAAGCATAACAATGATTTCTAAGCAAATATAGATCTTTAAGTACAACACTAAACTCTAAGCACTAAGGGCCAGATGTAGCAAAAAGCCAATTTGCGACTTGCAAATTGCGAGTCCCTGCGACTCGCAATTTGCAACTCGCAAATTGGTATGCAGAACGGTGTCTCAGACACCGTCTGCGAGTCGCTATGGGGTCGCAATGACCCACCTCATTAATATTAATGAGGTGGGTCGCAAATTGCAGCCCCATAGCGAGTCTAGGCACTCGCAAACATGGAGGCCTGCTGTAGTCAGCAGACCTCCATGTTCGTGACTGCTTTTAAATAAAGCAGTTTTTTTTTTTTTAAGTGTAGCCCGTTTTCCTTAAAGGAAAACGAGCTGCACTTAAAAAAAAAACGAAACCTTTAGTTTCGGTATTTTTTCAGGGCAGGTAGTGGTCCCTTGGACCACTACCTGCCCTGAAAAAATAGTTTTGGGTCCATTCACAAAGTGCGATTGGGTTACCATCCACTTGAAGTGGATGGTAACTGCGACACCATTTGCGACCGCATATGCGGTCGCAAATGGTATTGCATACCACTCCGAATCGCAAATAGGAAGGGAACACCCCTTCCTATTTGTGATTCTGAAATGCATATTGCGAGTCGGTCCCGACTCGCAATATGCATTTCTGTATTGGAAACTGGAATTTGCGACTCGCAAACGGCATTTTTTGCCGTTTGCGACTCGCAAATAGTTTCCTGCATCTGGCCCTAAGGCCCATATTTATACCTTTAGCGCCGCATTTGCGCCACTTTTTGATGTAAAAACGGCACAAACTTACAAAATACAAATTTATTTTTGCAAGTTTGTGACACTTTTGCATCAAAAAATGACACATATGCAGTGCTAAAAAAGTGTAAATAAGGGCCTACATACAACATTGAACCAATCACAATTATGTGGCATCTCGAAATAATCACCTTAGTACTGCACTGAACTCTGAGCATAGCTCAAACTCCAAGTATAACACTTCACTTCATGCACGCTATTCAGCACTAAGCCATACGCTGGAATCTAAGCACAGCTTTGAAATGCGAGCTTGACACTGAACTTTAAGCATGGCACTGAGTTATCAGCATACACATTTAGTGAAAACATGATAACTACCGCTGAACATGGCACTGAGCTTCCAGCAGACACCAAACTTTAGGAGTAGCGTTAAGGTCAAGACGTTCAGCACTGTGAGGAAAATTTAACTCGCAGCATGACACAGTCTCCACACATGACACTCACCCTGGGAAAAGAAGAATAGCTACATCTTGACTTAAAATTAAAACCAGACAAGTTCCCCAAAGTGCCCAATTAAGGCAGCCACTGAAGGTCATCTACGAATTTTCTAGAGAAGCAAACCAATGCAGGTCCAGCTTGGATAGAGCCAGTGAAGGATGCTTGGCAAGCACTCAGCTATCCCAGAACAAGCACAAGTGCTGCTGTCAAGAAGCCTCATCATCTAGGATCATGCAGACCTGATTATCGGACTGGGCACAGACCAAGTGGCAAGTGGAGAGGGGATGCAACAATGAAGGTCTTTTGCAACCAAATGATTAAATAACTAACCTGAGGAGCACAGAACATGTAGAAGGCAGTTATACCCCACCCACATGTACAGGCAACCACTCACTCTTCCAGTGTGTGGACCTCTAACACCTGTGGTGGCAGGTGTATGGCTAGCCCGGCACCCATCACCAGCTGATTCTAGTTAAAGACTATTTTGGACGGATACTAGATAAACCTTGATTGATGTGCGAGCGCCTCTGGCATTCTCCACCCTCTTTCGTTTTGACTATGCCCCACCCACATGATATGGCAGCATGGTAACACTGACATTAGTAGGGCATTTTGGCACAGATTTATGGCTAGAATGACTGGTATCCCTCAACTACCTAGCAGCAATTTGAGCGTAATTATTCTCTGGCTTAACACAATCGTATGGCCCTTTTAAGCCTGGCAATATGTGTCTTTTCAAAAAGAGGCTCATTTGGGAGAGGCAAAATTTGCTATTCTGTGTGCTCTCCTTGCAGTTCTCCTCCTTATGTAGAGTTGGGGGGACCATCTGGTTTCTGATGGTCGAGCCTCAACTAAATCCATCATCGAAAAACCTTTGTCATTGATCCTCGCATCAAATGATCACAGGTGTAACAGCATTGGACGCCAGGCCCTATTTAGGACAGGCTTGCCATGTCTGTTTCTTCAGTGACATTGCTGTTTTTATTTCCAGATACTCCCCAGTGTTACCATCATTTTAAAGGGTTGTTAAATGATTGTGATTTACATCTTAAGACAGCTTAAGAGTATCTTTTCTGACTTTGGACAGTTTTAAGATTGTCGTACACAGGTGAAAACCTTAAGTAAATCAGGGCCATGTTTCTTCGCTTAAGAGAGTCTTATGGATTAATCCATGAAAACAATAGTATCAAGTTCTAATTTCTAAACAGATTCTCCTTCAGGGATAGTTTCTTGTGGTCTGAAGCAAAGGTGAACTAGGCCTAGAGTCTGTCAAAACATTAAACCTCAACATGCATCATGACTGACATCCCATGTTGCATCATTCAGCCAGTAAGTGTCACCACAGACTGCTTGACTCTGCCGGGGAGAGATATAGTTGATGCATCATAATTTATATCACAGCAGGAGACATTTGAGGGCTTGTCCTGCTTCATTGCTTATTGATGCCTTCTTGGTGCATCTAAGGATTACTCACTATATTTAAATTTCTCCTTCCAGGGCCAGCATCACGCGAGATCCCTTCTATGACCTTGTTGCTGCTCGCAAGAAAAGGATTGTCCGAAAGAATTGAACCAATTGCTGCTCAGAAAAGGAGCCACCTTATCCTTAACACTTGATCTGAGGAGTCAGGAAAATCGTTCCTCCAAGGAACTCACATTCTCACCATAGCCATTTTCCACTCAGGCTTTTCAGAAAAATATACATGTGCTGACATCTCAGTCACCAAGATCCACAGTGAGATTTTCAAAGGAGTTGAATCTCAGTTAGCAACATCAGACATCAGTGAGACCTTTTCAGGAGTTGGTGAACTCTGCTTTGTTGTACAGATAGAAGTAATCTCTGGGAGAATCTGCAACACAAAACTAAACTTTACTTGAATTATTGTCACATTAAAGACATTGATTTGCCTGCTGAGCAGTCTCACAAAGACCTCAAGAGCAAGTTTTCTTTTAGCTATTGTCATGGTATGTTCTATCTCTGGGTGGATGGTGTGTTTTAAAAGAGCACATTGCTTTGAGACAGAAAGGAGGTGCATTACTCACCTATAATTCTGTCACTGAATTTGCTCCATCTCTCCAGTCATCAGATTTTCCCTTTTCTTCATCACCATTTCTCCCAAGAACTTTTTTTTGTTTTCTGATCCTCTCCTTCATGAGTCTCAGATACATGGCTCCTTCATTGACCACATGTTTTGCTGTACCTGTCTCACACCTCCCACCTCCATTGTACTCCTACAACAGGTTTTTAAATGTCTCTCTTGGATCTTCCATCTCTCTTTTGAACTAAATACTATACAGTTTAGGTTTGAGTGTAAGAATCTTCCTGCAAAGACTGCTTAATGCTAATCTAATGCCATCATGGAAGATGTCCTCAGGACTGTCTTTAATCTGTACTTAGCGATCTGTAAATGTGTTGCAAAGAAACTGGCCCAATATACCAGATGTGGTCCCCAGAACTGGACACATTATTTCACATAGACTTTTTGAACTAGATACAGTATTGGAAAGGGATGTTCCCAAAGGAGACACAAGAGCACAGATGAGGTCTCCAACACTGGACACATATTCTAGAACTGGACACAATACGTCTGTGAACAATACTTCAGAGCGGGTTACAAGACTCCATGTGAGGCCCCCAGAACTTGATGCAATACTCCAAGAGAGGGCTACAGAAAGGGATACAATGCTCCTGTACTGGATGAAGAACTCCAGCTGCCAATGCTCTAGAACAGGACACAATACTCCAGAGAGTCCCCCTCAACTGGAATCAACAGTTCAGATGAAGGGTCCCAGACTGGCCACAATATTCCCGAACAGCACACAATACTCTATATGAAAATACTCCAGAGCTGGACACAGAATCCTAGAACTGTGCAGAATATTTTCAAATGAGTAGCCCAGAACTGGATGCCACCCCAACTGGACACAATACTCCAGCCGAGGGCTTCAGAGCTGGCCACTATCCTCCAAATCTGCACACAACACTCCAGATGAGACCCCCGAAACTGGAACTGAACATAGTTCTGCAGTTCAATTCCCCTAAATTAGACACCTTAGTCCAGAGCACTGGACACAATACTGCAGATGAAGTCTTCTGAGCTGAATGCAACTTTTAGGATACAGCTGCCAGAACAGGACCAAATACTCTATTTGAGCCCCCCAGAACTTGCTAATGAAGTCTAACATAACTAAAACAAAGACACAGTCTAGCCAGCAATACAACGGGCTTACCCTGTGAATTTGTGAATTGATAGTTGTAGATATTTTGCATTAATGTACAGTGTATATTGATTATTTTGTTTTTTGATGTTTTATAAACCGATAAATATAATGAAACTTCTGTATCTATTTGCGCATCTTGAATTCATGAACCAGTTGAACATTGTGTTTTTATGTCTGGCTTGATGGCACAGTTGTAGGTGACCTTATCTGAGCAACCTAAAAACAGCTTTCAAGAGTAATACAGAGAGGGGTTTTGGCTCCATACACATTTTGATGTACAGGAGTACGTTTTCATTGGGCAGACGTTATGTGCTTTTTCAGAAAAAGTGCTTAACTTCTAAGAGCTGTGATAATCATTTGTTTATCAAGTTGTGTGAGCAAGTATTCTTTTATCAAGTCTATCTATTGTGTTACAATAGTGCTTGACCTTTAGTTCAAACACTTACCACTGCAAACCTATATGCCTGGTAGATAATTAGAAAATTATTGTGATTGTTCTTTTCTGGTGGCACCACAGATGGGAAGAAGGTGAGCATGTGTTGTGTATTGCAGCCCCAGCCACCACCCCATTACCTTCCCATCATCAACTTCAAAGACACCTTCCCATGGTACTCCTTGAGAGAATTATGTTTTTTTCCTTCTAATTCCTAGTTTTAGAATTTATGATCTGGAGAGGCTTATTTAAGCTCATTGGCCCGCAAGTGTTAATTTAATTAATATTCATCTACTATATCATTTTTAGAACAGATATTATACTTAATTTTCTGCAAAATTAACATTTTTATCTATTAAATTAATAATTGACTTACCTTAAATACTTTAATGTTGAATTACCCTTCCCTGATACATAAAAACACTTCACAGCACCATAACATTACCATTCCATGAACCCTACCGACTCATTGCTACTCCTTAATGCTACACTTCCCTGAACCCTAAACATCCCTTAAAACCCCTCAAAACTACCTATCCCTGAACACTAGAAACCCTTTACTGCCCTTTAATGCTACTTCCCTCAACCCAAAAAACTCCTTACTACCCCTTAACGCTACTTTTTCATGAACTCCAAAAAACCTTACTACTGCTTACCACTAACCTTCCATGAACTTTAAAAACACTTTACTACAACATAACACTACCCTGCCCTTCCATGACCCATAAAAGCCCTTACTATCCCTTGATTGAAACCTTCCCTGAGCTCTTAAAATACATTACTACCCCTTAATGCTACCCATCCATGAAGTCTAAAAACCTTTGCTGTCCCTCAAGGCTGCTCATCTCTGAACCCTAAAGAAAACATACTACCCCTTCACACTCTCCATCTCTGAACTGGAAAGCCTTACTACCCCTTAACAATATCCATCCATGAACCCTAAACATTCCTTAATATGTCTTTACACTATCAGTTCATGAACCCTAAAAAACACCTTACTACCTCTTAATGCTATGCTTCCCAGAACCCTACAAATCTCTTAACACTACCCTTCTCTGAACCCTTGTTATTCCTTGCTGTTAGTATTCCTCAAAAAGAAGGTTGTTCTAAACACTTCTCCAATAAATTGGTTCAAAATCAAAAGATTTTAAATTCCAGTTTCTTTCTTCCAGTCCAATATGTTCCATTACACTTTGGGCCCAACTCAGAGTTTGGTAGAGAGGGTACTCATTTGCAAACCCTCAGAACGTAGATGGCAGAGACTACACTGTCAAATATAATCTAATCTGGCTATGCAACAAAGCCTAACTTCAAGTGAAGCGAGGCAAAAGCGATTTGGCAACTGGGTGTTTGCACTAACAATGTATTTACTACATTGTGCTTTATGCAAAAGGACTGAAAATTGTACTGGAGTGTGACCCAAAGACTTGCCTTTGCACCATGGTACAAAGCTGAGGGTGCTAAATAGCATCATTTTACTCATGCAACTCTGATGACA
The DNA here is from genome assembly GCF_031143425.1 of Pleurodeles waltl. Classification (NCBI taxonomy): domain Eukaryota; kingdom Metazoa; phylum Chordata; class Amphibia; order Caudata; family Salamandridae; genus Pleurodeles; species Pleurodeles waltl. The sequence goes on from NC_090443.1 coordinate 336,227,953, forward strand.
TCATTGTTAGACGACTCATTGTAAATCTGGTGCTTTCTAAGTTTTTAGGTCTTGCATGAGACAACACATGTACTGTGGATTGCAAGACCTGGATCTCAAGGCACCCAAGATGGCATCTACAAAACTGAATTGTAACCTGTAGGATTAGAGATACCAGTACTTAATTTGTAAATAAAAACGTGCCCGTGCCCAAAGCCTTCCTCTTAAACACGCGGCTGCTGCAATTAAATGTGCGAGCACGGAATACTGAGGCAGCGTAATCCTGAAGCCATCTTGGGTCTCTTTAATCCATTTACAGTCACTCTCTGCCCCTTAATCACTCCTGCAGCTTTCTGCTTTCTCCTCCTCCGTCTTTCCCATATGTGTCTTTTGCTCGCAGTAAATGCTTGAGGCAGAAAAATAAGTGCAGGCACTCAAAAATAAGTGCCAGTGCTCCGCACCGGAAACAACAAGCACAAATTAAACACTGAGGGATACCAGCCTCGTTTACAACCGGTAAACATTGAAAGCTCTAACCAAAGGGTAAGAAGCAGAAGTAATTCAAAGTAGGCTCAATTTCTGGGAAATTGATTTCCTGCACCCACCCTAAATCATCACTACTGGAGTAGAACCCCGCTGCAACCCCAGAGGTCAAGAAACCTTGAATCCAGGCACTGCCTCCTTTGCATTCTCACCTCAGGTCACTTATCATCTCTTCAAGGTAGCACTGGTGCATTGACTGTAGTAGTGAGTTCTGCAAATACTCTTCACCAGTGCTCTTTGACTAGCTTAGGAACCTGAGCGTCCCTAAAGATCCACGAATCCTGTTTATAGACAAACCGTAGGCACATTCAGTTGCCATCCCAGCTTGATTATGTTATGTTTCGATAATAATATTTATATATTACCATGGCTTAAAAGAGTGGCGTGAGGGGCGGAGTGGGAGTAATGTGGATGTTGTTTCTGAGAAATGAAAAAAATTAGAAATCAGTGTCCCTGAAGTGCTGGAAGCTTTCTCCCACCATGTAGGGATTGCTTTCCCTGCCTGGGGATGGTGGTGCTGGGAAGGGCAAAGAATGGCAGACTGTTTGGTCTTGGTGGGTGGATAGAATGTGGGGAAGGAATATAAGAATTTTGGGGAGGGAAATGTTCGGAGATATTCGAGGTCAACAGTTGCAGTCTGCCCTTTGTTGTCAAGGGCGGTGAAATCAGTCTCTTGTTCACATCTTCTCTTCAGTGGTGATGAATGCCATCGGCACTGGGCCCAGTAGTCCCACATGCTGTGGGTCCTTGGTAACTTTAAGGTTCTTTTCCTGCTGCCAGAACATTCGGACTTCAGCAAGCACGTCTGCCCTGGTGGTCAAGAGAGTTCATTCTGCGCACTTGAGTCACTCCTGGTATGGTCGGAGAACTGGCAATGGATGGAATGCATCCTAAGATCAGTGAGTTGTATCATGCCATGTTATACCTGTCTGTTTTAACGGTGACAGACACACTATCACACAATGTTGTTGCTAATTGCCTGTACTCACATTCAGTATTGCTTGCCTGCATTATCAGTGACTGGCGCACCTGTACCTCATTTGTTGTGTGTGGTATTTGTTGAGGACCATTCTGTTATCTTCATTGATTGTGTGGCAGCAAGCAAAGTGGTGCCACCTAATATATGATTTGTAATTATGTAACTATGGAAAGAATTTCTGCACAACCATTTTTACCAGTACCAGGAACTCCTCCATTGTGTCAGGAATACTAAAGGGAAGCTTTTGAAGCATATTTGGTACCCAACGAAAAAGAAGAAAGCCCTCTTAGTGTACAATTTACACCCAGAAGGCAGAACATTCTTGAAAACAATTCCTTCAGAAGTTGTGTAAGTAGGTCCTGGCAGTGGTTAAGATGGTGTATCAATACTTCCAAACAGAGGAAGCCACGTCATTGTGACAGATCCATTAATGGTCTGTAAAAAAGAACAATTTCATATGTTCTCTGTCTTGTTCCTGGATCTCAGGGACCATTTGTGGGTTGGTTCTCCATCTGCAGGGGGTGGGGTGCTGGTGTCCTGTTGTGCCTGTGGTGGTGCCTCCTGTCCACTAGCGCCGGCGGAGGTGGAGGGCTGTCCATCGTCCAGGCTAGTGTCAGGGGCACCTTGTTGTGCCACTGTGTCCCTCCTGGTATTGAGAAGGTCTGCCAGCACCCCTGCAATGGTGACCAGGGTGGTGTTGATGGACTACAAGTCCTCCCTGATCCCAAGGTAGTGTGCCTCCTGCAACCGCTGGAACTCCTGAAACTTGGCCAGTACCGTTGCCATGGTCTCCTGGGAATGATGGTAAGCTCCCATGATGTTGGAGAGTGCCTCGTGGAGAGTGGGTTCCCTGGGCCTGTCCTCCCCCTGTCACACAGCAGTCCTCCCAGCTTCCCTGTTGTCCTGTACCTCTGTCCCCTGAACCGTGTGCCCAATGCCACTGCCCCCAGGTCCCTTATCGTCCTGTGTTAGTGGGGTTGCCTGGGTTCCCTGTAGTGGTGGACACCCCGCTGATTGACGTGTCCTGGGTACAGAGGGATGGGCCCGCTGGGTGGATGCTGTGCTGGTGTTTCCTGAGGGGGAAGGCTCTGTGGGGGCTTGTGACAGTGGCAGGGGAACCAACTGTCCAGAGCTGCTGTCATCACTGTGGGCCTCTTCTGTGGGGGACTGGATATATCTGGCACCTTCTGTCCTGTGACGTTGGGTAGGGGTCCTGTTGTGGTGTAAATGCATAGTTATTGTATCTGTGTGTGCCATCATGTGCAATGGGTGAGTGACCCTCTGGAGAAGTGTGCCACAATGGTTAGAGTGGCAGACCCTGATGTAGAGATCTGGCCGGGGACCAGGGTTCGATTCCATGCCTCTGCAGGTCTTGGGCTCAATTCCCTTGGACCAGAGAATTCTCGCCTTGGTGCCTAATCTAATTAATGGGTCCCACTCTATAGCTCTGGGCAATAGCTTGCTTAATCTCCACAACGGCCCTCACAGCGTTTGGATGCCTGCCTTCACCCTGGGGATACCCAGGAGTGGGTACCTCACAGGGAAAAGCCAGGAGGGGTTCCACAGCGGTATGCGTACAGTGCCTTGAGACCCTAACGGGTGAGTAGTGCGCTATACAAGTGCAAAGATTTACAGTTTACTCCTGTGTTTGCATTATTGGCTTGGTCCTTGTGTGATTGGTGATTTTGGGGCATGAGTGAGTCTCTGTACTGGACATGCTTGGGTGATGGGTGTCCATGCATTGGTGTTACATGCAGAGCTTGGTTTTGGGATGTGTGGGGTGTGTTGGTGGGGTATCTGTGGGTTGTTGGGGTGATGGGTGTGAGGGTAAGGGTGGGAGTATGTGATGGCATGCAGGTGGGGTGGGGGGATAAGGTAGTAAAGATTTGCCTTACCAGAATCCAGTCCTCCTGCTACTCCTGTGAGGCCCTCAGGATGCATAATTGCCAATACCTGCTCCTCCTATGTTGTTAGTTGTGGGGAAGGAGGTGAAGGTCCTCCACCAGTCCTCTGTACAGCACCCTGGTATCTGGATACCACAGAACACACCTTCCCCGTAGGTCGTTCCACCTCTTCCTGATGTCATCCCGTGTTCTTGGATGCTGTCCCACTGCGTTTATCCTGTCGACAATTCTTCGCCATAGCTCCATCTTCCTTGTAATGGATGTCTGCTGCACCTGTGATCCGAATAGCTGTGGCTCTACCCGGACGATTTCCTCCACCATGAACCTGAGCTCCTCCTCAGAGAACCGGTGTCTGTTGTGATGTGTGAGGGGATGTGTTGGTGTGTGTTGTTTGAGGTGTGTGGATGTTGTGTAGGTGATGGTGTTGTGTGTCTGTGGTGTTGTTTTAGGTAGTGTCTCTCTCTGGCCTGCTTTCAAATTTCTGGTAGTAAGGGTTTGTGGGTAATGTGGGTATGTGTTTTATATTGGATTGGGTGTGTGGGTGTAGTGTGTGTATGTGTATCAGGTGTGTGTATTTTGAATTGTCCAATGTGGTTGTGTTTTGTTAGTGTGTGTGTATTTTGAGCGCAGCGGTGTGTACCGCCAATGGTTTACCTCGGTTAAAAGACCACTGCATTGATTCGTTGGTCGTGATAGTGTGGGCGTATTCTTGTTGGCGTGACGTGTCGGTTTTGGTATCACCAGTTTATCACTGACCTTTGGTGTGGCGGACTTGTGTGGGTGTATTGTGGCGGATTCCAGGCTGTAGGTCGTAATACATGTAGCGGAATTCTGCGGCCGCAGGGTTATGTTGGCGGTCTTCTGCACAGTAGTAAGTGGGATTTACTGTCAGGGTTGTAATGAGGGCCATAGTCCTGAAGGAGAATGCTCCTCCTGTTGTGCATAGGGTATGTAATGTGCCTCTGGTGTTGAAGGCAGAATTGAAATCTAAGCTGGAAACATTGTATGACCATGGAATAATTGAACCAATTGAAGGTACAGAATTGTTATCCCCTGTAGTTTTTGCACACAAAGCTGGCAAATCTTTAAGGTTGTGTGTGGATCTTCATGATTCTGCCCGCCAAAGAGACAGTAGTTTTCATGTCTCTCAACATGTTGGCAGCTTACCCTCAGGTAAAATTATGCAGGATGCATACCTTACCAATGCAATTCGGTTTGGCATCTGCTTCAGCTGTTTTCAGCGACTGAGGAGAAAATAATTCAAAGGTATGACTGGTGTGGTGTACTTTCAGGACAATATCCTTATCTAAGGTAAGGATCAGCCAAACATGATTTGAGGGTTGAAAGTGTATTAGAGGTCATTTAGAAGAGTGGGTTGACACTCAGGAAGATCAAGTATTAATTTAGTCAAACAGGAGGGGAATCATTTGAGACATCATGAATTCTCGAAAAGTGATTGGATCCAAAATAAAAATTTCAAAGGTATTGAAGATGTGCCTGACCCAAAAGACAAGGACCAATTGAGATAATTTTAGGGAGTCACTGACTACTACTCCAAGCTTATGAACAATTTTTCTGTGAAAACAGTCTGTTTGCGATCCTTGTTAAGTATGACTGGAACAGCCAGTGTGACAAAGTTTTCAAGTCCATCAAACATGAAATTGTTTTGCTGGTCCACTTAAGCCTTTTGACAGTTGTGAATTATTACCGCTGATGCTAACAATCATGGTACAGGAGCTGTGCTTATGCAAAAGATAGGCGACGGTATTGAGGAATTTATTGCTTTTGCCTCAAGAGCCTTAGCCCTGGCCATTTGGTGGGGTGTCCATACTTAAAAAATGTTGTTGGGGGAATGAGTTTATTTAATGAACAGACCATAAACCACTTGTAGATGTATTTAGAACCAGCTGTGGTGGTAGAGCAATTCCCCATAATGCTAAGTGGCAGTATCAGTTGCAGTAATCTCAATATAAGTTACATTACATTGATGGTGTGCATAATGTTGGTGCTGCATCTTTGTCTTGGCTGCCATTGGTAGACCAACTTGATGAGGTTGATCACAATTTTGATGATGTAGAATTTGTTTGTTCTGTGGACACTACTATGAATAATGCACTCTCTGAGGAAGAGTGTAGGGAAGCAATTGTGAACTATACTGTAATGCATTAAGTCATGAGATGTTTAGCAGTGAAATGGCCTACATCTAAAGACATGCAAGATAGTCTTGTTCTCTTTTGAAGTGATTCAGGAGCATTGTCCATAATGAATGGATTATTGCCCAGATGCAAACTTCTCCTGGTTCCTTGTAGTCTTTGTAATAAGGTATTGAACCTTGCCCATGAGGGCCACGTTGACGAACGTTCCATGAAGTGTAGAATATGGGAGTATTTTTAGTGGCAGAGTGGCTAAAGATGTCAAAGATTGTGTTAGGGAATGTTACGCGTGCATTTAATGACAAAGGTCAGGTAACTGTCCCGGGTCCTATTACCCCAGTCAAATGTGCTAATGTGCATGGAGTACGTTGACATTTGACATTTCAGGATTGCTAGCTATATTACGTGGTACTCCCAAGTATGCCTTTGTTCTGTTAGATTACATGTCTAAATGGCCAGAAATTAAATGTGTGGAACATGTGAACACTCCTGTAGTTAAGGAACTTTTGAAAGATGTGTTTGTCAGGAAAGGCATCTGATACTCAGTTGGTGTCCAGGGAGATGTGTGAATTTTTGGAGTCTACAGGTGTGACGCATGTTAAAACTTCTTTGTATCACACCTGCAGTAACAGCTCAGTTGAGCAACTTAATTACACCATCAGGGACCAATTACAATTCGCTTTGGTCAATGGCTTGCACTGGAGGAAAGCCACTTGGGCATGCTTTTGGCTATTAGAACTATACCTCAGATTAGCACAGAAATGATTCCTTTTTCCTTAATAACCTTATTAAGAGGAAGAGTGACATGTTCTAGGATGAACAAGGACTGGATGGATAGAAAAGTGATTGATGATGGTAAAGGTGAATGTGTGATGGATGTAAGGGGTGTGGTGCAAGGGAAGTACAGTACTGTAGAAAGGTCTTATTGGGAACTTCGGTCACAGTTGGGGACTGGGTAAGAAGTAAGAAACCTCCACATGTGATGAAAGGTTCTTCAACATTTTCTAAACCTGTTATGATGATCAAATAGGTCATGGACCATGATGTAGAGCTGGAAAATAGCAGTTTAGAAAAAGAGCATGATTCCTATTGTTCCGAATTCAAAATCTGATATTGTGTGGAAGAGTGTGGATTCTGAAGAGAAATTTGCAGCAGTTTCGACCAAGGTTGTCACATCAAATCAGTGCACAATAGCGGCCTGGTTTAGAGTTTGGCAGAGTGGGTTAATTCATCGCAAACACGATGAATATTCTACCCACTCTATTACAATCCCAATATAGCCTATGGAGATGGTAGTACAGTGGATGGGATATCCGTCTCCTTCGTGATGGAGTAACCCATCTGCGAAACTCTAAATCAAGCCCTAAGTCTTTACCTTCTAGGTTTAAAGAATATGTGATGTAGCTGCATTGTCATTCTCTACAATCTTGGTTGTTTTTTTCATTAATCTTTTATTGTTAATCATTATCTATTTATGATAGTGATGGTATAGTGTTTCCATCTATTCCTTTATTTATTCTCATTTTTTAGTTCATATTGTGATATGGTACTTACTGCATTTTAACTGATGTATTGTTCTCATTTGTTTGTTTTGAAGGGTGGGGATATATATGGGGTTTTGAGGGGTAGATAGAATGTAGGGAAGGAATGTAAGAATGTTAGGGAGCAAGAAATTCCAGGATGGCAGTTGCTCCATTGGCTATGGTGTCGACGGCAGTGAATGAAGGCCCTCACTTACCTAGTCTCGTCTCTTCGCAGACAGGACCACAACTAGGCCACCCAAAACAGGGCAGGCCTACTATTGTCTGTAGGAAAGTACCATCTTGCCTGGCATGTTACCCACATTTTTACATGTATGTAAATTTGTTTTTGCCTGTCTCACTGGGATCCTGCTAGCCAGGACCCCAGTGCTCATAGTTTGTGGCCTGAATGTGTGTACCTGTGTACTGACTAACTGTGTCACTGAGACTCTGCTAACCAGAACCTCGGTGCTTATGCTCTCTCTGCCTTTAAAATTGTCACTATAGGCTAGTGACCATTTTTACCAATTCTAATTGGCACTCTGGAACACCCTTATAATTCCCTAGTATATGATACCTAGGTACCCAGGGTATTGGGGTTCCAGGAGATCTCTATGGGCTGCAGCATTTCTTTTGCCATCCATAGGGAGCTCAGACAAATCTTACACAGGACTGCCACTACAGCCTGAGTGAAATAACGCACATGTTATTTCACAGCCATTTTCACTGCACTTAAGTAACTTATAAGTCACCTATATGTCTAACCTTCACTTACTGAAGGTTAGGTGCAAAGTTACTAAGTGTGAGGGCACCCTTGCACTAGCAAAGGTGCCCCCACATAGTTCAGGGCCATTTCCTCGGACTTTGTGAGTGCGGCGACACCATTACACATGTGCACTACCTATATGTAGCTTCACAATGGTTACTCTGAATATGGCCATGTAACATGTCTAAGATAATGGAATTGTCCCCCCATGCCAAAAGTGGTATTGGGGTTCCAATCCCATGCATCCCCGGGGCTCCACTATGGACCCCAGGTACTGCCAAACCAGCTCTCTGTGGTTTTCTCTGCAGCTACCGCTGCTGCCACCCCACAGACAGGGTTCTGCCCTCCTGGGGTCTGGGCAGCCCAGTCCCAGGAAAGCAGAACAAAGAATTTCCTCTGAGAGAGGGTGCTACACCCTCTCCCTTTTGAAATAGATGTTAAAGGCTGGGGAGGGGGAGCTTCTCCCAGCCTCTGGAAATGCTTTGAAGGGCACAGATGGTGCCCTCCTTGCATAAGCCAGTCTACAACAGTTTAGGGAACCACTCCCATGTCCATCACCACCCCAGGGGTGGTGCCCAGAGCTCCTCCAGTGTGTTCCAGACCTCTGCCATCTTGGATCCAGAGGTGTGAGGGCACTCTGGAGGCCTCTGAGTGGCCATTGCCACCAGGTGACGTCAGAGATCCCTCCTGATAGGTGCTTGCCTGACTAGGTGGCCAATCCTCCTCTGAGGGATATTTAGGGTCTCTCCAGTGGGCTTTTCCTCAGATAACGATTTACAAGAATTCACCAGAGTTCCTCTGGACCTTTCTATTCAGCTTCTGCCACGGATCGACCGCTGACTGCTCCAGGACACCTGAAAAACTGCAACAAAGTAGCAAGAAGACTACCAGTGACATTGTAGCGCCTAATCCTGCCGGCTTTCTCGACGGTTTCCTGGTGGTGCATGCTTTGGGGGCTGCCTGCCTTCATTCTGCACTGGAAGCCATGAAGAAATCTCCCGTGGGTCGACGGAATCTTCCCCCTGCTCCAGCAGACACCAAACTTCAGCGTCACCAGTACTCCGGGACCCCTCTCATCCTGACGAGCGTGGCCCCTAGAACACAGGTGGTGGACCCAAGTGACTCAAACTGTCCAGTGGTCCAACTGTCCAAATTTGGAGGAGGTATGTCCTTGCCTCCCCTCTCCAGACAGTAATCATGTTCACCGCGTGAACTACAACTGCTAGGGCTCCTGTGCACATTTCCATGAAATCCTTCATGCACAGCGAAGACCAGGTCCTCAGCACTCTGTCCTGCAATGCTCAGATCCCTGAGTTGATCTCCAGCTGCGTGGGGCCCTCTTTTGCAGTGTTGAGACAACCACTGTGTTCAGACTTCCTGAACGTGTGTTCAAGGACTTCTGTGGGTGCTACCTTCTTGTGTGTGGGCTCTCTACGTTGCTGAAGGCCCCCTTTGTCTCCTCTCCCAAGTGGCGACATCCTGGTCCTTTCTGGGCCCCGGCAACACCCTTTTTCTTCAAACACGACTCTTGCATCTAACAAGGCTTGCTTGCGGTCTTTTGCCAAAGAAACTACTCTGCATCTTCCAGCACTCCATGGGACATCTTCTGCATGAAGGAGAAGTTCCTAGCACCTTTTGTTGTTGCAGAATCTTTAGCTTCTTACATCCGGAGGCAGCCATTTTGCACCTTCATCTGGGGTTTAGTGGGCTCCTGCCCCCCCGGACACTTTCATGACTCTTGGACTTGGTTCCATTCCTTTGCAGGTCCTCAGGTCCAGGAATCCACCTTCAGTTCTTTGCAGTCTGTTGTGGTCTTTGCAAAATCCTCTATTACGAGTTTAGTGTGTTTCTGGGGAAATAGTAGTATTTTACTCCTACTTTCCAGGGTCTTAGGGTGGGGTATCTTGGACACCCTTACTGTTTTGTTACACTCCCAGCGACCCTCTACACACTACACTATCCTAGGGATCCATTCATGGTTCACATTCCACTTGCTTAGTATATAGTTTGTGTTGGCCCTAGGCCTATTGCATCCGATTGTATCCTACAGTGTTTGCACTATTTTCTGACTGTTTTACTTACCTGATTTTAGTTTGTGTGTATATTTTGTGTACTTTACTTACCTCCTAAGGGAGTATATCCTCTGAGATATTTTTGGCACATTGTCACTAAAATAAAGTACCTTTATTGTTAGTACCTCTGATTATTGTGTTTCTTATGATATAGTAGCTATATGATATAAGTGGTATAGTAGGAGCTTTGCATGTCTCCTAGTTCAGACTAAGCTGCTCTGCTATAGCTACCTCTATCAGCCTAAGCTGCTAGAACACTACTAATCTACTAATAAGGGATACCTGGACCTGGCACAAGTTGTAAGTACCATCAGGTACCCACTATAGGCCAAGCCAGCCTCCTACATTGGTGGTGCAGCGGTGGGATAAGTACTTGTAACTGGTTTACCACTTTGTCATTGGTGCTTTTCATAAGAAAACCATATTCTAAATACTTAAAAATATACACACTTAACCTAAACAGTCTAACTCTATTTCTAAAAACTCTCTAAAAAGTTTCAGGAATTTGTTTAAAAGTTTGCTCTTTTCTTTAAAAGTTTGCTAAACTTTTTCTCTCTCCTCTAAACTCTTTCTTTCAACTATGTTTGTAGTAGAGGCAACTCCCAAAGTTGTGCAGACAACTTATGACAGTTTAAACTTTAAAAGTTGAGGGGTCTCTGTATAGAAAGGAGTTTAGGGATTGGCAAGAACCCTACCAAAGATCTTCTCCTTAGCATTCTCCTTGACAGTGACCGGAACCAGTCTGGTGAAACCCAGAATCAGGAGGTAGGGGAGGAGGGTACCCAGACAGAATCAGGAGAGGGCCCTGAGGCCTCTGGGGAGGGTACTTCCAAGGACCTTTCAACTAACAGGCCATCTAGTGAAGCTGGTAGTGGGAGGGGGTCACACACTAGTAGGGCACCTTTCACTCCAAAAGGCCAGGTAACTAGAGTTCAGGTAGTTAGAGATAGGCCCACTTCTGCCCATTCCCACATCACCTCTGTGTCAGAGAATTCCCAAACTCCCCACCCTGAGGATAACACCCTAGACAGGGAACTCGGAAAGCTGAGGTTGGAAGATGCCAGACTGGAGCTGAGACAGCAGCAGTTGGCCTTAGACAGGGAGTCTCTGGATGTAGCGAGGGAAAGACAGAAGTTGGGGTTAGTTCCCCATGGTGGCAGCAGCAGTATTCTTGATAGTCATCATGTTAGATTAACAGATTCAAGAAACCTGCACAAAATTGTTCCCCCTTACAAGGAGGGGGATGCCATAAACAGTTGGTCCCTCAAAGGCAGTGGGCTGCTTTCTTGTGGCTATCTTTCACTGGCAAAGGTAGGGATGGACTCCTTACTGTCAGGGAGAGTGATGCCAACAACTACAAAGTTTTGAAAGATGCACCCTTAGATGGATTTGGCTTAACCAGTGAACAATACAGGATAAAGTTCAGAGATACCAGAAAAGAGTCCTCTCAAGAGTAGACAGACTTTGTAGACTGTTCAGTGAAGGTCTTGGAGGGATGGTTACATGGCAGCAAGGTGACTGACAATGAAAGCCTATATAATCTTATTTTGAGAGAGCATCTTTTGAATAATTGTATGTCTGACTTGTTGCATCAGTACTTGGTAGACTCAGATCTGACCTCTCCCCAAGAATTGGGAAAGAAGGCAGACAAAAGGGTCAGACAAGAGTGAGCAGAAAAGCTCATACAGGTGTTGACAAGGATGACAAGAAGAAGGATGGTAAGTCTTCTGACAGGGTGGGGACAAAGATAAAAAGAATTCTGAGTCTTCATCAGGCCCACAAAAATCCTCTGGGGGAGGTGGGTCCAAATCCTCTTCAAACAATCAAAAGAAGCCATGGTGTTATTTATGTAAAAGGAAAGGCCATTGGGCAAGTGATTCCACTTGTCCAAAGAAAAACACCAAGCCTCCCACTACCACAACTCCAACTGTGTCCTCTAGTGCCCCTAGTAATAGCAGTGGTGGTTGGAAGAATACTACAAATAGCCAATCAAAGGGTGTAGCTGGGCTCACCATTGGTAATGTAGTCGGGGTTGGTCTTGTTAGAGAGACCACAGAGGCTGTTTTAGTCTCTGATGGTGGTATATACTTTGCCACCTTAATTGCTTGTCCCCTTAATATGGGTAAGTACAAGCAACTGCCCCAAATAAATGGTGTTGAGTTTGAGGCCTACAGGGATACAGGAGCCAGTGTCACTATGGTGATTAGGAAACTGGTTGCCCCTGAACAACACCTACTTGGTCAGCAGTACCAAGTGACTGATGCTCATAACAACACTCTTAGCCACCCCATGGCTGTTGTGAATCTCAACTGGGGGGTGAGGGGGTTACTGGTCCAAAGAAAGTTGTGTTAGCCACTGATTTACCTGTAGACTGCTTACTAGGCAATGATTTGGAGACATCAGCTTGGGCTGAAGTGGAGTTGGAGGCTCATGCAGCAATGCTGGGCATTCCAGGGCATATCTTTGCTCTCACAAGGGCTCACGCCCAGAAGCAAGGGGGACAGGGAAACGTGGATCCTGGAAAAATGGACCAAGCGCTCCCAAAAGCTAGGGGTAGAAATGGTAAATCCTTGCCCACTATCCCTCCCTCTCCAGAAGATTCCCCTTTTGAGGAAGAGGAATCCTCTCCCTGTGCAGAACCTACACCAGATGAGCTGGCAGCATACACTGCTGAGCTTTTGGGTGCAGGGGGGCCTGCTAGGGAAGAGCTGAGTGTGGCACAGCAGACCTGTACCACACTAGAGAGTTTAAGACAGCAAGATGTCAAACAGCAGAATGGGGATATCACTGACAGCCATAAAGTCTATTAGGAAGATAACCTCCTCTACACTGAGTCAAGAGACCCTAAACCTGGAGCTGCCAGGAGATTGGTCATCCCTTTGCAGTATAGGGAGTTTCTTCTGACTTTGGCTCATGATATTCCTTTGGCTGGGCATTTAGACCAGAGTAAAACTCGGGACAGACTTGTTCCATTGTTTCACTGGCCTCATACGTCAGAGGACACCCAGGAGTTTTGTCGCTTCTGTGTGACCTGCCAAGCCAGTGGCAAGATTAGTGGCACACCTAAGGCCCCCTTAATTCTACTCCCAGTGGTTGGGGTTCCCTTTGAAAGGGTAGGGGTTGACATTGTTGCCCCCCCTTGACCCTCCAACAGCTTCAGGCAATAGATTTATCCTTGTGGTTATGGACCATGCCACTAGGTATCCTGAAGCTATACCCTTAAGGATGAATACAGCTCCTGGAGTAGCAAAAGCCCTCTTAGGAATATTTTCCAGAGTGGGTTTCCCTAAGGAAGTGGTGTCAGACAGAGGTAGTAACTTCATGTCTGCATACCTCAAAGCTATGTGGAAGGAGTGTGGTGTAACTTACAAGTTCACTACTCCTTATCATCCAAAGACAAATGGTCTGGTTGAGAGGTTTAATAAAACTCTCAAAGGCATGATCATGGGACTACCTGAAAAACTCAGGAGATGGGATGTCCTGTTGCCATGCCTCCTTTTTGCTTATAGGGAGGTACCCCAAAAAGGAGTGGGCTTTAGCCCCTCTGAACTCCTCTTTGGGCACCCTATAGGAGGTCCCCTTGCTTTGCTCTTGTGAAGGAGGGTTGGGAACAATCTTTAAAAGCTCCCAAGCAAGACATTGTGGATTATGTACTTGGCCTCAGATCAAGGATGGCTGAGTACATGAAAAAGGCCAGTAAAAACCTTCAGGCCAGCCAAGAGCTCCAAAAGCAATGGCATGACCAGAAGGCCTGTCCTGACTCAGTACCACCCAGGACAGAAGGTGTGGGTATTGGAGCCTGTGGCCCCAAGAGCACTCCAGGACAAATGGAGTGGACCCCATCTCATTGTGAAGAAAAACAGTTAGGTCACTTATTTGGTAGACCTGGGCACTGCCAGAAGTCCCCTTAGGGTGCTTCATGTCAACCGCCTGAAACCTTATTATGACAGAGCTGACTTAACCCTGCTCATGGCCACTGATGAGGGACAGGAAGAAGAGAGTGACCCTCTCCCTGACCTTTTCTCCACCACTGAAGCTGATGGCTTAGTGGAAGGAGTTGTACTTGCAGATTGCCTTCTACTGAGCAAAAGGACAACTGCATAAATCTCCTAGATCAGTTCTCTGACCTCTTCTCACTGATCCCCGGTACAACTACCTAGTGTGAGCATACAATTGACACTGGAGACAGTTTACCTGTCAAATGTAACATTTATAGACAGCCTGACCATGTCGGAGACTGCATTAAACAAGAGGTGCAGAAAATGTTGGATCTGGAAGTGATTGAACCTTCTGAAAGTCCCTGGGCTAGCCCAGTGGTGCTTGTTCCCAAACCTCATGGTAAAGATGGTAAAAAGGAAATGAGGTTTTGTGTGGACTATTGAGGTCTCAATCAAGTAACCAAAACTGATGCTCAACCTATGCCCAGGGCAGATGAGCTGATAGATACACTGGCTTCTGCCAAGTATCCAAGCACTTTTGACTTAACTGCAGGGTATTGGCAGATTAAGTTGTCAGAAGATGCTAAACCTAAAAAAGCATTTCAACCATTGGGGGGGCACTGTCAGTTCACTGTTATGCCATGTGGATTGAAAAATGCACCTGCCACTTGTCAGAGGTTGGCGAATACAGTCCTCCAAGGATTGGACGCCTTTAGTGCAACATATCTAGATGATATAGCTGTCTTAAGCTCCACCTGGGATGATCACCTGGTCCACCTGTGGAAGGTTTTGGAGGTCCTGCAAAAGGCAGGCCTCACTATCAAGGCTTCAAAGTGCCACATAGGGCAGGGCAAAGTGGTTTATCTGGGCCACCTGGTAGGTGGGGAACAGAATGCACCACCACAGGGGAAGATCCAAACCATTATTGAATGGGCTCCCCCTACAACTCAAACACAGGTGAGAGCCTTCTTAGGCCTCACAGGGTGCTACAGGAGGTTCATAAAGAACTATGGCAGTATGGCAGCCCCTCTTAATGACCTCACATCTAAAAAGATGCCTAAAAAGGTATTATGGACAGCTAGCTGTCAAAAGGCTTTTGATGAGCTCAAACAGGCCATGTGCTCTGCACCTGTCCTAAAAAGCCCTTGTTACTCCAAAACATTCATAGTTCAGACTGATGCTTCTGAATTAGGGATAGGGGCAGTTCTATCCCAGCATAACACTGAGAGCCAGGGTCAACCTGTTGCTTTTATCAGAAGGAGGTTGGCCCCTAGAGAAAAGCGTTGGTCTGCCATAGATAGGGAGGCCTTTGCTGTGGTCTGGGGCCTGAAAAAGTTGAGACCATACCTCTTTGGTACTCACTTTATTGTTCAGACAGACCACAAACTTCTATTGTGGCTTAAACAAATGAAAGGTGAAAACCCTAAATTGTTGAGGTGGTCCATCTCCCTACAGGGAATGGAATATACAGTGGAACATAGACCTGGGAGTACCCACTCCAATGCAGATGGACTCTCCAGATATTTCCACTTAGACAATGAAGACTCATCTGGGCAAGGTTAGCCTTATTGTCCCTCGTTTGGGGGTGGGGGGGTTGTGTAGGAAAGTACAATCTTGCCTGGCATGTTACCCCCACTTTTACATGTATGTAAGTTTGTTTTTGCCTGTCTCACTGGGATCCTGCTAGCCAGGACCCCAGTGCTCATAGTTTGTGGCCTGAATGTGTGTACCTGTGTAGTGACCAACTCTGTCACTGAGGCTCTGCTAACCAGAACCTCAGTGCTTATGCTCTCTCTGCCTATAGGCTAGTAACCATTTTTACCAATTCTAATTGGCACACTGGAACACCCTTATGATTCCCTAGTATATGGTACCTAGGTACCCAGGGTATTGGGGTTCCAGGAGATCCCTGTGGGCAGCAACATTTATTTTGCCACCAATAGGGAGCTCAGACAAACCTTACACAGGAATGCCACTGCAGCTTGAGTGAAATAATGCACACGTTATTTCACAGCCATTTTCACTGCACTTAAGTAACTTATAAGTCAACTATATGTCTAACCTTCACTTGCTGAAGGTTTGGTGCAAAGTTACTAAGGGCCAGATGTAGCAAAGGTTTTTACCCATTCTGTGTCTATGGGAAAAGTGTTTGTACATATGCCCTAAGTGTGAGGGCACCCTTGCACTAGCAAAGGGCCATTTCTTTGTGAGTGTGGGGACACCATTACACGCGTGCACTACATATAGGTCAATACCTATATATAGCTTCACAATGGTAACTCCGAATATGGCCATGTAACATGTCTAAGATCATGGAATTGTCCCCCCATGCCAAATGTGGTATTGGGGTGCCAATCCCATGCACCCCCGGGGTTCGACTATGGATCCCAGGTACTACCAAACCAGAGCTCTGGGGTTTTCTCTGCAGCTACCGCTGCTGCCACCCCACAGACAGGGTTCTGCCCTCCTGGGGTCTGGGCAGCCCAGTCCCAGGAAGGCAGAACAAAGAAGTTCCTCTGAGAGAGGGTGTTACACCCTCTCCCTTTGGAAATAGGTGTTAAAGGCTGGGGAGGGGTAGCCTCTCCCAGCCTCTGGAAATGCTTTGAAGGGCATAGATGGTGCCCTCCTTGCATAAGCCAGTCTACACCGGTTTAGGGAACCCCCAGTCCCTGCTCTGTCCCGAAACTGGACAAAGGAAAGAAGAGTGACCACTCCCCTGTCCATCACCACCCCAGGGGTGGTGCCCAGAGCTCCTCCAGTGTGTCCCAGACCTCTGCCATCTTGGATCCAGAGGTGTGAGAGCACTCTGGAGGCCTCTAAGTGGCCAGTGCCAGCAGGGGACATCAGAGACCCCTCCTGATCGGTGCTTGCCTGACTAGGTGGCCAATCCTCCTCTGAGGGCTATTTAGGGTCTCTCCCCAGTGGGCTTTTCCTCAGATAACGACTTGCAAGAATTCACCACAGTTCCGCTGCACCTCTCTCTTCAACTTCTGCCAAGGGTCGACCACTGACTGCTCCAGGACACCTGCAAAACTGCAACAAAGTAGCAAGAAGACTACCAGCGACATTGTAGCGCCTAATCCTGCCGGCTTTCTCGACTGTTTCCTGGTGGTGCATGCTTTGGGGGCTGCCTGCCTTCATCCTGCACTGGAAGCCACAAAGAAATCTCCAGTGGTTCGACACAATCTTTCCCCTGCTCCAGCAGGCACCAAACTTAAGTGTCACCGGTACTCTGGGACCCCTCTCATCCTGACGAGCGTGGCCCCTGGAACACAGGTGGTGGACCCAAGTGACCCAGACTGTCCAGTGGTCCAACTGTCCAAATTTAGAGGAGGTAATACCTTGCCTCCCCTCTCCAGACAGTAATCCTGTGCACTGCGTGAACTGTAGCTGCTAGGGCTCCTGTGTACATTTCCACAGAATCCTTCATGCACAGCCAAGCCCAGGTCCTCAAACTCTGTCCTGCAATGCTCAGTTCCCTGAGTTGATCTCCAGCTTCGTGGAACCCTCTTTTGCAGTGTTGAGACAACTGCCATATTTAGACTTCTTGAACCCGTGTTCAAGGACTTCTGTGGGTGCTACCTTTCTGTGGATGGGCTCTCTATGTTGCATAAGGCCCCCTCTGTCTCCTCTCCCAAGTGGTGACATCCTGGTCCTTCCTGGGCCTTGGCAGCACCCTTTTTCTTCAAACACGACTCTTGCAGCTATCAAGGCTTGTTTGCAGTCTTTTGCCAAAGAAACAACTCTGCATCCTCCAGCATCCCGTGGGACATCTTCTGCATGAAGGAGAAGTTCCTAGCACCTTTAGTTGTTGCAGAATCTTCAGCTTCTTCCATCCAGAGGCAGCCATTTTGCACCTTCATCCAGGGTTTAGTAGGCTCCGGCCCCCCCTGGACACTTTCACGACTCTTGGACTTTGTCCCCTTCCTTTGCAGGTCCGTAGGTCCAGAATTCCATCTTCAATGCTTTGCAGTCTGAAGTGGTCTTTGCAAAATCCTTTATCACAAGTTTAGTGTGTTTCTGGGGAAATAGTAGTACTTTACTCCTACTTTCCAGGGTCTTGGGGTGGGGTATTTTGGACACCCTTAGTGTTTTCTTACGTTCCCAGTGACCCTCTACACACTACACTAGACTAGGGGTCCATTTGGTTCGCATTCCACTTAGTATATGGTTTGTGTTGCCCGTAGGCCTATTGCATCCTGTTGTATCCTACAGTGTTTGCACTACTTTCTGACTGTATTACATACATGATTTTGATTAGTGTGTGTAAAATCAAATCAAATCCGCTTTATTTCGGTAAAAAATATACCATAAAAGCACAATGCAAAATGTTTGGAAAAGAATAAGACATAAGATCATAACTTTAAAATAAGGCATTACAATACAATAAAAAAAATTAAGAACAAAACGAGGTGCAAGTTAATTTAAATAAATATACAAGTATAGTCGGTAACTTGCAATAATTGCTATATAATAGTGCATTGTCTAGAGTATACTATTAATCACGCATTATATCAAACTAGTTATAAAATTTGCATTACCCTGCTCACACTTTCTAAAACTACAATTTACCATTTAGAATTCCAAGTCGAAAATGCCAAATGGATTTGAAGAATTTCGCCAAGGGACATGCCAGTGACACGGATGGATCAGATTTGAGTATCCTCAATGCTGGTAAACAGTTCCTAAAGCCCATAGATTTGCATAGAGGGATAACCCAGCGAGCCCTCTGAGTAGAATATGTGGGGCATTGGAAAAGAACACGCATGATGGATTCTTCCTTCCCGCAACCCATTGGACATAACTTGGACTTTTTAGCTGAATTGGACCATTTATAGGTAAACGTACACAATGGGAGGGACCGTATTCTAAATCTAATATACAAGGCACGTGCAAGTGGAGAGAATATTGAGTCCATGTAGTGTTCAAATTCATAATGGCATTTAAATTGTAAGAACGTGCCACTCATGGTAGAGGGGGACACTTCATCTAGGTGCGATGTTTGAACATTTAGCCAGTAAGCATCCTTCAAGATCTGAGTGGCATTTTTTAGAATAGAAAGGGGTCAGTAGTTCCCCAGCCCGAGGATGGAAAAAGTCCACTCCACATAGCTACATCATTTAATTTTGGTAGTAGAGCTAGTGCTCACCAGGTTACTCAGCCCAGTTCTGTAAGGAACCAGCGAATCTGATAACCAGATCCGAATGCAATACAGAAGTGGCCTTAGGGCGGCAATATGAGTAATGGAGAAGAGATTTAAATCCATTTGGATTAGCAGGGTGGGCGTGCTGGTGGGAACCCATAGCAACACCTTTAAGAAGGAATTTTCCACTTTTTCTAAGTCCTCCAAATTACAATGGCCGCATAATTCAGCTCCATATAGGCCCCCCCCTTGCTTGAGATTTGTATATTTCTATAGCGGGGGTGATGGCAACATTTGGGGACCTAGCTGCGAATCTCACAATGCCACCCACCCTTTGCTTCAAGCACATCGATGATTTCTGCAAATGAGCATACCATTTATGGGAATCTTCCAATTTTAACCATAGATAGTCAAAAGTACCCACTCTTTCCAGTGTGACACCCTCAAAACAAATGCATATCCTCATTTTATACCTTGGGTCCCCAAAAACCATGTATTTGGTTTTGGATGAATTAATTTCTAGGCCATGGTCTTTGCAGAATGCCACAAACATCGTAAGCAGGTTGGAAAGGCAAATGGCCGTTTGTGATATTAACAAAGTGTCGTCTGCAAATAACAGACATGGGATCTTTTCTCCTCCCAGTCTAGGAGCATCATTGGAACATTCCAGGAGATAAGGGATGCAAGCATTTATAAATAAGAGGAAGAGTGTGGGGGCCAACACACATCCCTGCCTCACACCAAGATGTGTATGAATTTCCAGTTAGTTCACCTTTCGGGCCCCAACGAATTCTGGCACAATTGCCCGTATAGAGATTTCTGATTATATTTATCATGGGACCAGGGACCCCCACTTTACTCATAACTTCCCATAGCCTTTGGCGCGGAACAAGGTCAAAAGCAGATTTCAGATCTGCAAATGCCACAAAAAGATGGGCTGAGTCCACGTCAACTGTCTTCCATTTAATGGAAAGAAAGCGAAATGCCTGATCTATTGTGCTTACTTTGTCTCCAAACCCCGCCTGAAGATGGCTAAGCGCTTGATTATCTTCTATCCATTTATTTAGCCTGCATAGTAACTGGTAGCAAAAATGTTTTTGCAAGTTATCTAGGAGGCTGATAGGTCTATAGTTCCCTGGGATTCACCTCTCCCCTTTTTTATGTATCGGCACAATAGTTGCTTCCTTCCATGACCGGGGATAAGATCTGCTTGCCAAAATGACATTTGGGACCCTGTTCACATATGGACCCCATTTGTTCAGATCTGATTTATACATGTCCGAAGGAATGCCATCTGGCCCTGGTGCCTTTCCTGATTTTTGGGCCATAATGGCGAGCTCTGTTTCCTTCAATGAAAAAGGTGTCAGAGTAGCAGAGGACCAATCTAGATATGGTGTTTCCCTATGGATCGCAGGTTTGCAATCAGATGGAGAGCCATACAAATCCCTGAAGTGGATAAGCCAAACTTCAGGGACAATGTACCACTCTGGCTTTGAGGCCTGGTTTCGGTCCTTTCGGGCCGCCAGATACCAGAAGCGTTTAGAGTCTGAGAATCTGGCAGCCTGGGCAAATTCTCTCCATAAGGCCTCTTCCTGGTCATTTTTGCAAGCCTTACATATAGAAGCGTAATTTCGTCTGGCATTAGCTATTTCATCTCTGTTTTTAGATCTTAGTGCGTCTATCAAGAAGCTCTTAGCCTTTCTACATCTCTTGTCAAACCACTTAGTTTTTTTAGGATTACATGGTGACTGGACTATTTCCCTAACAGATGTAAAAAATATTTTTTTTAGGGTAGTAAAAAGGTCCAAGTGCAAGGTCATGACCTCAGTTGGGATAAGTAAAGAATGGTTGGCATAGAGCTGGTTGCTAGAGACTAAACCCCATAGTTGGCCTCGTAATTTATTAGAGTTCTGGAAGGATTCCCATCTCACCACACGCTTGTTGCTAGAGATATTCAAAACTTTGGCAGATGCAAGATCAGGGGAAGGCACAGCACCTAAGAAGAGCTGACTATCATATGCTACTAGAAGAGGAGCATGATCGCCAGTATACTGATTTCCTACTCTCACATCTTTTATATGATGCCAAACCCTCAAGTTAAGGAGGACGAAATCCAAGGTACTACTATATGTCCCCCTAGAGAAAGTTGGTCTGGCAGGATTATCTGCAGGAAAACGCCCTTTACCAGGGCAAAGACCATACAGTATCATAAGATCTATTATCTGTAAAGCCCTATTGCTAGGTTTGGGGGGATTTATCTGGGGAGAGTAGGAAGGAATATTCCATATGGAATCTTCAATCTGCGTAGCCTCAGAAAAGACAAGATTAGGCTCAATTGGCACATTGAAATCCCCAGCTATGATAATGTGGTGCGTTAAGTAGTAATCCGATACAATGGAATCCAAAAGTGCAATAGTAGGGGACAGGTGATAAGAAGAATCCGATCTATTGTAAATATTTATACATAGGACCAGAGGGCCAGGCTTTGGCTGCATAACTATAGCCAAAATATCGGGGGAGTTTGCATATAGTTCTTTTACTCCACCCACCTCCGTCATTCTTACCCAGGTGGTAAGGCCCCCTGCTGCTCTACCAGCGGGGGACGGTTTAGCTTTTTTCTCAAAGGAACAAAACCCCTGCCTATATGAGCTATGAATAGCCCACGTTTCCTGGAACATGCAGATGTTAAAATTATCAATCATTGCCCCCCGGTCGGTGTCAGCTAATTTACTAAAGAGACCAGCCACATTCCAAGACAAAAGCTTTGCTATTGAAAAATCAGTAAGACAATTAGGTTCATAGGAAATGACAGCAGAATGGGGTATATTGAAATGCTCAGCAAAATTTATAGTTATTGCAGTATCATTGGGAACAAATTTTGACATCCATGGAGGAACAACTTCTAGGGTTTAAAAATTAGCAGAAGAAGATGGAACAACTGGAAAGAGACTTTTGTTAGTATTATGAGACACTATTGGATGTAGTCAATCAATGTCAGAAGTGGTCACCAAGGAGTCAAGATCACGCGCATTGTTTGTTTTGGGGGCAGGACCCAAGTCCTTCATCAAAGTTGGGTCATAAATTTCCACATTGGAGGCAGAATGCCCCAAGGCCTTGCTCAACATCATAGGGGCCATAGTGGACAGTACTTTTGGCCTTGCGATACCTGTAGCAAGCCAGTTGTCGCTAAAACAAATGTCAGTTCCCTTCCGCGCGTGATTGCGTGCTTCCATGTGCAGCAAGCCCTTTACCAGATAGGAATTGGTGAGATTAAGTTTTATGACATCCCAGTCACCAGATTTGTTGCTTAAACGGTCAGCTGATAGTATATCCGAATGAATAATTGAGCCACAACGTATGACATGGCGTAACCAGTGCGTGGCCTTATTAATAAGTGAAGATTTGTCTTCCTGATATTTTTGGAGTAAAGGGGGGACATTACACATATAAATATAGTGACCACTAGTAGGATATTAATGATCGTCATGCACTGATGTTGTGTCCCATTCCAACTCCACATGGGGATAGGAATCCACCCTAGAGCGTGTGATACTTTTAAAAATGGCTGCGGGGGTTCCACGATAGTGCGCAGGCTTTTTGGTGTCCAAAAGATCATTAGAGCTTGATCGAGGTCTGGGAATTGAAGGATGGTCAGTATTCAGGGGGGCTGCCTTGATTTCATGGGGATAAGAAGAGTCTTTCCTCGAGGCCATATTTCTGAGAGAGTTAAGAATTTCTATCATTAATGTTTTCAGCTCTCCCACTTAATTCCTCAGGCTAGTCACCAGGGGAATTAAGTCCTCTTGGGGGGGAGCACTGGTAAATGTGGATGGAATTTGGCTGGTGTGGAGAGATGGTGAGGTAGGGCTTGTTTTGACATAATCCAAATCCTGCATCTCCAATGGAGAAAAACGGTTGGAACAAGGAATTTCATGAATGATCGCAAATGTTTGCGGTGCTTCAGATGTAGAATAAGTTGCAGGAGGTATGAGAGGGCTAGCATTCATGGAGGCTCCTTGGGGAGCCGACACCTGGCTGCAAACAATGTTGGGTTGTGTGCCACTATTGTTAATATGGGGTCTGGCAGTTAAGAACGGAATAAGGGTACCCGTCCTCTACCCTTTCCGCGGATTCCTTTCTTTTTTATTTAAAATCAGTTCCACCTCTTCAATTAAGGTATCAATCTCGTTGGTTGTACAATTTGGAAGGGGTTGCGTGGATTTAAGGAGATTAGGAATCTTTGGTTGCGCTGGACCCGTGGTGGGACTACCCCTTGCCTTGCGTTTCCCCATTAGGAATATAAGTGTGTGGCACAAGCGGTGAGATGGAACTTCAACAGTCACTAACACAGAAAGAACCAAGAATCCTACCTTGGGTCTCAGAGGGGGTGCCCAGCCCGGCCTCCGACGGTCTCTCACGGGCTGTGGTGCGCAGCGCGCTTTGTAGCGCCTGCGATGTCAGCCCGTCCTCCTCAAGGCAGTCAGCACACAGGGAACCTGGGACTGGGAGTCCCACCAGGCAAATGCGGGCAGCAGGTGTTTGAAGGTGCGCAGAGCGCTTTGTAGCGCCCGCGATGTCGGCCCACCCTCCTCAAGGCAGTCAGCACACAGGGAGCCTGGGACTGGGACTCCCACCAGGCAAATGCAGGCAGCAGGTGTTTGAAGGTGCGTGGCGCGCTTTGCAGCGCCCGCGATGTCGGCCCGCCCTCCTCAAGGCAGTCAGCACACAGGGAGCCTGGGACTGTGAGTCCCACCAGACAAATGCGGGCATGTTTGTGTGCATATTTTGTGTATTTTACTTACCTTCTAAGGGAGTATATCCTCTGAGATATTTTTGGCACATTGTCACTAAAATAAAGTACCTTTATTTTTAGTAACTCTGTGTATTGTGTTTCTTATCATATAGTACCTGTATGATATAAGTGGTATAGTAGGAGCTTTGCATGTCTCCTAGTTCAGCCTAAGCTGCTCTGCTATAGCTACCTCTGTCAGCCTAAGCTGCTAGAACACTACTAATCCACTAATAAAGGGATACCTGGACCTGGCACAAGAGGTAAGTACCATCAGGTACCCACTAAACGCCAAGCCCAACTCCTACAGTGTCACTGTGCCTGCCAAATGCTGGTTGATGACCCTCAGGTAATGTGTTTGTGACAACAGAGCTGGTGACGGCTCCACTGTCAGAAAAAAACTGGAAGTCTGATGATTTTTGGCTGCTGTCCAATTAATGTCCAACGTTAAAGGACCTCCATTTCCTGCAGCCCTAGTAACCAGCTTCTAGGGATAAAAGGCTAATTATTTTCTCACACTGCTAGCTTATGACTACATATCACATTATTTAGAGGAGAGGCTCACCCTTTCTAATATCCCCCATTTGTGAACGAGTCCAGTGTCGGAAAGGCCAGTGGGACAAACAGGCAGTACCCGAAGGGCTAGTCTGACAGGTCTGTGTGACTACCCTTTTTGTGTCTGTTTGTGGGCTTTTTTTATGGTCTGCTGTGCTGGCTTTACTGCTGATTTCCCTGACTTTAAAAAGAACACTGCCTGTAACAAGCACAAACCCATGCAATCTTCCATACCTTGAAAAACACTTATACAGCATGTTGTTACAAGTCCAAAACAGAGAAGTCTGCATGCCTGGACCACTTGTCTACCTATCACAATCACTGACAGGATTATTTGTGATCTAGCTTGATAGCGTAGCTGTTGCCAGACAATTATGTGAAAACACCAGGAGAGGGGCTTTGGCTCCATCCACATGTTGGGAGCTAGGACTACATGTTTTGATTTGGCAGAAGATGTGTGCTTCCAAAGTAGTGTTTGTTCTCAAACACAGCTGTGATCATTTTGTTTGTTTATTCAGATTACCAAGGTTGAACTTTCAAGGACACACACATACTATTAAATTGTCTGAGATAGCTAGAGAATTTAGGGTGTTTTTCGCTGGCAACAGCAAAGATGAGAGCAGGAAAGTCATTAACCTACTTGGATTGTTAGGTCTGCTTAGGCAGTGCAATGTCACCTGGCCTTTTACACTACACCAAAGTTATTCTACAGTTCTTTGCTTCTACGCAAATACATATCAATTCCCACGCTATCTACTTGTAATACATCACTTTACCATTCAACATTCTTTTAAAGCCAGACCTACTGACATTGCCAATGCTTATTTTATTTTATTGCCTGGGCTGATTTTCTGTCCCAGTCCGACTCTTCCATGTACTCTACCTTCATTTGGCATACAGAAGTGTGTGAGAGAAGCAAAACAGTGTAAGGAAAGGAAGTAGGCAGGTAAATAAAATCTCCCCATGTTTAACTGTCTCTTGAATGCAACATTGCAAGACAATGTTCTTACCTTTAGGGGGCCTCTGTTCTCTCTCTTTGGTGAACAATGGGCAAAATTGTTTCATTTTACTACTCAAAAATGTAAGAATGCACCCCAAAAGTTACAAGCTTATGGAAGTTTGGAAATAACCCTAATTATTTCAACAAATAAATCGAAGACTGCCTAATAAAGCTGGCTTTCCACAAGGTTGTAGCGTTCCATATACCACACAACACTTTTTAAGGAAATGGTGCAACATTATGAATTTTCCAGCAGTAGTTTGAAATACACTGACTAAAACAGCTAAATGATTTATCTGCAGTTGTGAAGGGGCAGTGATGAAATATTTCAATACTTTCAAGATATGTAAAAAAAAGGCCAGTCTTCCCCAGGGGTGTTGGAAAGTTCATCCCCAATAGAATTTGGCAAAAAACATAGCAGCAAAGCACGTATGTTTTATCCAATTCTCCTAAATATTAGTTGAAAAACAATAGTATTTAGAAGCATCTTGAGTACTATATGAATGCAACGTACATTTTTTTATATATATATATATATATATTTTTTTTTTTTTTTTTTTGCCGGTGCGCTCCGCCGGCGAACGCTCCACCCTCCTTGGGGAGCAGGCTCGCTTTGGAGCACCTTTGTGGATATGTAAATACACCATCGTTCTTCTGCCTTCCTCAACCTTCCAATTTCCCATTTACCCTTTGCGACTAGATTATCACTCAAATACTATCTTTAAATGTATAACAGATGTGTATTCATTTTGTGCCCAAACATCAGATTTACACTTCCTGAAAAAACACATATTTTGCAAGGTTTTCATTTAATTAAATAAACATAATTTTCCCAGACAAAAACTTGTACATTCTTTACACCAACTTTCTGTCACCCAAATAGAAATTCTTACATGTATGACTGGCCCACATGAATCCGTCTTATAAGATCTGCCTTACATGTCCATGCATTGTAAATAATTTAATCTAACTTTCTGTCACCCAAATACAAGTTGTTACATGTACTACTGCCTCATGAGTACAGAATCTGCCTAACATGCTCATGTACTGCAAAATATGCCAGAACTCCAAAGTTTATGCTAATGGTAGAGCTTAAGGGACATATTTAAGAAAACTGGCACGGTACACAGTGCAGCAACACTTTTCTTGCACCCCTTGGAGCACCCCTAACACCACCATCTGTGCACTGCATTTAACATCCGCGCACTATGGCGGTAGTAAGGGGACTAGCATCAGAATGCACCCAAGGCCCATTGTAACCAATGGAAGCCTTCTTTTAATGCCTGCTCTGAACAGCCATTTAAAGTGCCACAAAAATGATGCAATCTCTTAGATTTCTTTGCACCATTTTTAGGCCCCCCCTAACGGGGGAATGTCCCTATGCATACATGAGGCCTGGCGCAGGTATAATGTAGCCCGAAGGGTTACAAAGTGGCACAATGGATGCACTGTGCCACTTTGTAAATATGGCACAGCATTTTTGGCCTTCTTACGCCACATTAGGAAAATAAATGACACTAATGTGGTCTTCGAATGGTGTTAGGGTCTCTTAAACAGGCCCCTAAATTAAACAGTTCCACAACGAATGCCATGATACTCTTCAGAAACTATAGGTAGACACCATATGTCAGACATTACCAACACTACACCTGGTTGGGCAAGATATGGCAAGGGTAGCATGTCATCCTCCTCTCTGCCCGGCCATGTCCTTGTCTTCCGTCAGTCACCCTTTCCATTTCTCATCCACTGGTTGTTTAAGGCTCACCTTAAGTTTATCACCTGCTGAGAGTAGGTAGCAAATGTGACATTTAACCCCAGGAATTGGGAATTCCATGCAGATATAAGCCTTGAAAAAACAAGTCCACATGTGTATTGCTCATTCCATGAAGATTGAGTAGTAATAGGTGGATCTAGGTGTGAGATATCAGACTGAATTGTAAATTACAGCCATTTGGTCCTGGTATGTTTTGCTCCCAAATCCCCCTACTCCTAATTGGGGCCTAAGCATCTTCTTTCGTTAGTCCAGCTAGTTCTTCCGTCTTGCGATTGCTTCTTTCTGGCTTATCGGTTGCTTCTTTTTTTGTTCTTTCTCTTTTTAAAATATTCTCCCTTTGTTTTCTTCCTTCACTTCTGTTCAACCCTTCTTTTATTTTTTTTGCTCCTCTCTGTTGCTTTCTTTCTTCTCATTGTCCTCCTGAACTTCTTCCTTCCTGCCCTTTCTTTTTTATTTGGATTCTTCCATCCTCTCTTTCTTTTTAGGAGCGAACACAAAACACTCCGTCCCCTGATGTAATCTCTCTTTGGGCTTCTAACCACGTTCATGTCACGTCAGTTCCTTACATTAGTTTGTGGGCTTGCCTTTTAAAATCCGCTTGCTTTCATTAGTGTAAGGCATGCATACGTTATGCCTTTTCTGGTGTTTAGCCCTTCTCAAGCGCACCAACCAACTACTGGAAACATACGAGGCTCCATGTTTTCCGTATGGTTTCTTGCCTACTTTTTTTCTTTATTTGGTGTTTTACGCAGCACGATCACGCTCTTTTTTTCCATTTAATGTGGCAAGAAAAGTCTGGTTAGGAGTTTACAATGCTAATAGCTCTAACGGGAGCAAATGCAAGACCCGTTGCATTGCAAATGCTTGTTTTAATGTGCCTTTATTGTTCCTTATTCCTTCCTTTCTTCTCCCCTCATGCTTTTCTCCTTTCTGTCTTCAATTATTTTCTCATTCTTGGTTATTTTTTCCCATTGTTTCCTTTTTTCCTTCCTCCCGCCAACTTCTTAGCCTCTCCACACCATAAGATCTTCTCTTCTTTTTTCTGCCGTACGTTTCCGTTTTTCGTTTCTCTCAGTTCCCTTCTTCCGCTCCCTCCCCTGTGTAACCATACCCTCTACCTTCTATCCTGCCTCCCCATACCCTGGATTACCTTCTTCTGCTGGTTCTCCTCCCCTACTTACTCTTTTTGTATTACTTTTCTCCGAATCTATCAATTTGCCTTTAATTTTTTCCTCTCCATTTTCGTAACTACTCTGTGTTTCTGCCACTAGGTTTTAATCCTCTGCTCTCTCATGCCCCCACTCCTGAAGTCTGTTGCGCTTTCCTTCAAACTGCTTTTATATCAGATCAACTTTGAGGAGTCCCATGAAGGAAACGAAAACCCCCACCCTGTTTGAAGGCACACTGACAAAACTCTAACTTCACCTTCCACGCTTCGGCCCCACTCAAAGCTTCATCCTTCCTTCACCCCTTCATCACTGATCAGTGCTTAATTTGTAAATAAAGAGGTGCTGGTGCTCAAAGCCCTTCTCTTAAATGCGAGGCTGCTGTAAATACATCTGCCAGCACTGAATACTGAGGCAGCGTAATCCTGAAGCCATCTCGGGCCTCTTCAATCCATTTACGGCCAGTCCTGCCCCTTCAGCTCATCCTGCAACTTTCTACTTTCTCCCTTTATGACGCTTTTTAGTTTTTCCTTCTTACGTCTTCCTCATATGTGTTTTTTGCTCGCAGCAAATGCTTGAGGCATGAGAATAAGCTCCGGCCCTCACAAGTAAGTGCCGGTGCTTAGCACCGGAAACAACAAGCACAAATTAAGCACTGCCACTGCTGCTGACAGAAAGGGCATTGGTTACAGATTCGGTGCCAGATCCTGCCACAGTAAGTCCTGTGTCCTCCAACCATAGGCCCTGAAACATGTAAACAGCGCGTTTTACACAATCTGACGAGAATGGCAGCGGGGACATGTACAGAGGCCTGGAGAGAATGCGGTCTCAGGCTCGCTAGACATGTGGAATTACCTGCGGTTTTTAACACTGATTCACATAGGGAGGGGTGAGGAGAAAAAGGAAAAAAGCTGTTTGACAGCAGAGGCTGCTATTAGTAGTCAGATTAAGGACAACCCACGCCCTGAGGTGCTTAGCTATCCAGGAGAAGATAAATGACTGATGTGCACACTCAACTAACATAGATTAATCAATGAAGGACTAAAAAGGGAAGGAAAGGACCTCAACCCACCTAGAAGTAAGAAAATAATCAGGAGGTCGGGTCTGTGGAGGCAGGTAGGACTTTCATGAGACGAGGGGACTATAATGCTATCTATTATATGCACTCCTGTACTGTAATCTTCCGTAATTGCCAAATATATCATTGTATCGAATGTGATGGGCCATTACCTACCTAATACCCCTTATTACGGAAATCCTATCTGAATCCTTTAAAAAACCACTGTAGTGTAAATATTATTTGTGTAGTTTTATTTCCAGTCTACACTCGTTGACCCTTGTCTGGTGTAAATGAAAACAGACACCTGGGAGGTTTACCCCATTTTGTTAATTTCAAAGTATTTTTATTGAGTTTTCTAAAGGAAAAAAGAGACAAAAAAAGGAAAAGCCTATCACAGTACATCAGTGTTACACATATTTTGGGAAATGCAGATAAAGTTACACATTTTGTACAAAGATACATTAATCCCATAAAAGGAAAATATGAAAACACAACGCAAGACTGAATCAGACCTGGCATGGGCAATAAAAATGAAAGGAAGACTACAGCAGCA
Organism: Pleurodeles waltl; assembly: GCF_031143425.1. Taxonomy (NCBI): domain Eukaryota; kingdom Metazoa; phylum Chordata; class Amphibia; order Caudata; family Salamandridae; genus Pleurodeles; species Pleurodeles waltl. The sequence goes on from NC_090443.1 coordinate 336,257,847, forward strand.
AGTATGGCAGTCCTATTGATGAAAATGTGGGCAGTTGTGTTTCGGGAATGTGAGGGAAATAATGGTGTGCCATTGTGGGCTGTGGGATTCATGGGGTTTGATGGGAGACAAATAAGTTATCTGGTGTACTTCATACTGATCTAGATTGTGATCTCCATGGGGAATTATGTGGAGATATATTAACAGCACCTCTTAGGCGAGTAATCCCATTCAACCAGGATTATAAAGAGGTGGCATCAGTGTTCTTCCAGTTATTTAGGACAGATGTACAGGCTGCAGACAAGAGAATGTCCAGCAGGAGAATATTATATTGTGTCTTGAGTTGTGGATCAAGAAAACCCTGAATAAGGGAAAGAAAGTCGCGCTCCAGTGGGAACCCAAACATTGTTTACAAAAAATCGAATATGCAGTCCCAGAAGTGTGAAACAGAGCTACAATAGAAAAGTAGAAGCGGAAGTTCACCTGCGGCTTGATTGCAGCTCCAACATGTTGAATCAGACCTAAGTGACATCTCATGAAGGTGAGATGGTGTCCGGAATGCCCTATGGAGGAGTCAATATTTTGTTTGAGATAAAGAGGGAGTTATTTTGTGAGAGATGACTGATTTCCAGATATGGGCCCAATTGTTTGTGGAGATTAGGCATGTAATTTTTAGGTTTTCGAAGGCGGCAGAAATTAGAGGATGGGTGGTCAGTTTTGGTGAAAGAGGAGATGATCATGGGGAGAGAAGGGTCACTGGTGAGGCATTATACTTTTGATAGACTGGCCTTAAGCTTAAGAAAGTTAAAAAAACCTCTATGTCAAAAAGCTTGTATTGTTGATGTAATTCCATGAATGAGAGAGGATTCTGCTGGGAGCCTAATTGTTTAAAAAAAGTTTACCTTTAGATGCTCATGAGCGGCAGAAATTGGGATCACCTCATACTTTGATTTTAGGATTATACCAAAGGGAAATCAATTAGACTGGGTCTCTAGTAGTCTATCAGTCTTCAGGAGAGCTCTTTTGGTGGTGCTAAGAATGTATTTGGATTGAAGGGGCGGTGTGGATTTAGTGGTCAGAAGCACTAAATGGTGCAAATAGCCCAATATCTCATTTTCAACATTTAACCAGGTGTGGGTGTAGTCGTGAGGTTGGGAGAATCATAGCGATCCTTGTCTGGCTAAGAAGGCAATTTGGTCATTTCTAAAGTCAACCAGATTCAGGCCGCTTAAAGTTGTAAGTAGATGTGGCTTTTTGATGGAGATTCTCAGGTGTTTGTTCTGCCATATAAATGTTGTTAGCAACTTGTCAAGTTTTTGGAGGAAGTCATGAGACAATACAAGCGGAAACATACTTATAAGGTAATTCACAATTGGGGTCACCATCATCTTGACTGTCCCTGTACGGCCCCACCAGGTGATATATTTGGGATTTCAACCTTCTAATATGTTTTCACATTTTTTAAACGTTAATTTTTCATTGTGCTGGAGGTTTCTAATAGGTCAGAGGTAATTTCAAATCCTATATATTGTATACACCTAGGTTGCCAGAACAGACCCATGGAGCTCAGCAGGGCCCTGGTACAAAGAGTGTTTAAGCCCATAATTTCCAACTTGTCTATGTTTAGTTTATAGCCTGCCACGAGGGTGTAGTCATCTATGGTTTGTACTAATTCAGGGATATGTTGACTGGCATTTTCAGTTGTGATCAGTATATCATCTGCATAAGCCACCACTTTCACAGTGAACTTGCTGAACGTAACGTAACACCCGTGATAGAAGAGTTAGAATGAATACAGTAAACTAGAGACTCAAGCATCAGGACGAATAAAGAAGAGGACAGGGGCATCCTTGTCTAGTGCCTCTTTCCAGATTTAATGCAGAGGACAGCAATACTCCAGTTCTCACTCTGGAGGAAAGTTTGCTGTAAAGGAGCAGGACCATTTTAGTAAAGATTTTGCCCAGATTGAATTTAAGTAGGGTCTTGTGTAAGAACGGCTAAGCTACTCTGCTGAATGCCTGCATATCTAGCTTTTTCTATAATGTGGCAAAGAAGGCAGGTATTGTTGTGAGATTGTTTCTCATATAACCAACCTGTGTGTGTGTTGTGTTAATAATCAAATGTGGTGAAAGGGGTTATAGTCTTTTACAGAGAATTTTGGCATATATTTTTCCGTTCAGATTTATTAAGGATATTGGCCTGTAATGTTTAGTCTGAGTTGTGTCCTCACCCTCCTTTGGGATCACTACAATAGTGGCCTTGCTGGCTGTACCATCTATGGCTCCGGAGCTTGAGAAGTGATGAGGAGGTTGAGGAGTGTTGTCCTAAGGATGGGGGCAAATATATTGTGGAAGTTAGCCGAGAAACCATCTGGACCTGGGGCTTTGTGCTGTTTTAGGGATACATTGGCTTCTATAAAGTCCTCTAATTTAGGAGGTAAACTAAGGGTCGACTTCTCTAGATCACTTAGAGTGGGCAATTGCAGTTTAATTAGGTATTCCTTACATTTTTCACTAGAGGTGTTAGAATCGTCCTCGGATAGGGCTTTAGAGAAGTCTATGAAGAAGTCAGAAATTTGTTGACGGCTTGTGTGAGTAATGTTCAATTTGTCTTTAAGTGCAGTAATGCTCCTGTTGGACTACTTATGTTTTAGATATGATGCAAGTATTTTATTGACCTTCTTTGGTTCACAAAGTTGTAAAATTTTGTTTTTATTAATCTAAAATCTGTCTTTCTTGCTTATAATTCTATTGTATTCATATATCTTGTTATTAAGGGTAGAGAGTGTTTGGTTGTTCGGCTTGAAAATGGGGTTAACCTCTAGGGTTTAGATCACTTTGTCAAGTTGTAGGCGTCTGTTGTTCTGGGCCTTATTCCAATTAGATTGGGGTTCAATTAATGAGCCTCTAACTGTGGCTTTGAGTGAGTTCCAAAAGGTAGTGGGTGAAGTGTCTGAAAGGGAAGTTGTGTCTAATGTAGTTTTGAATGTTATTTACCACTATACTTCTGGAGGCTACGTCTCTAACTGACTCATCATTAAGTCTCCAGTTTGTACAAGATGATCTTGTATTGGTGCCTAAAAAAGATAGAGTGATGGTTGAGTGATCGGAGACTAGTCTAGGTAATATAGCCGTCTGGTCGATCAGCTGTGTGTGTATCTTGGTTATGAAAAGATAATGTATTCTTGAGTATGATTTGTGGGGGTTGAAGAAGAACGTGTAGTCGCTGGTATCAGGATGTTGTAACCTCCAAGAATCGTGGAGGTTAAGCATAGAGCAACATTTATGGAGTGATTTTTGGGATTTGGAGGGTTGCAATGACGTTTTGGACTGTTTATCAAGGGTAAGGTCAATGGAAAGTTTAAAATCCCCTCCCATGATGATTAGTCTGTCATTGGGGATTTGACCTAGGGGGACAGTGAGAGAGTTCCAATATTCTGAGTCATCAATGTGTGGGCCATATACATTTAGGACATAGAAGGAATAAGAATTATTGATTAGTTTCGTTAAGATTCATCCACCATCATCATCTGTTGTGTGGGTATCTACAAAAAGGCCTGAGTTTTGATGATTAGTGTGATCACACTCCTTTTTTTGTTGACCGCTGGGGAACATGTAGTGGTACTGGTACAGCCTCATCCAAACATGGTCAATTCTTTACAGATCATTTTGGATTATTTAAGGAAGTTTTGTCTGCTTCAAGTTTATACAGGTAGTTCTCACTTTTTTACGCTTAACCAGATGGTTAAGTCCTGTTAACATTTAGGGAGATTACTTTTAAGTTTGTATCTAAGGGGTTGTTAGCCATAGTGTTAGAGTGTGTATGTAAACATGAAATGTGTGGACCGAGAAAGCAAGTCAATGTGGTGAATGCATTGGAAGAAAATCTTAATAAGCAAACTCGAAATCAGTTGCGGTAAGTCACTGGAGCAGAGCTAGACAAGTAATTCTATTATAAGAACGTGGATGGTGATGCTATGAAACCAAGGGACAAACATCTGCCATAAATGTAAGAGGACTGCCAAGCCAAAACATTTGGCAAGAAGAAAATAGAAAACAATACTGAAATACAGAAATGAATACAAACAAAATAAGAAAGAGCCACCCTTGAGTCACCACCCATCCCACTAATCCACCCACCCAACCCACCCAAAATACTGAATGTGAGGAAGACGACATTAGGGTGAAAAACTCTGCTGTTGCAGCATGCAATAACTGATAGAATCAGAAGAATCATCGAAGGAGTATTAGGTTTGCATTCCTAAAGCTCAGAACATGCAAAATATCTAAACAATAGTAGTTTGAGAAATAATCAATTACCAGTGAGTACCCAAAGTTGAAAATTAGAATCTTAAACAGTATATCAGACATAATTTTGTCAATTAGAACTTATTAGCAGGATAGCGTTTCTTATCACACACCTTCGTAAAGGTCTGTTGATAGCAAAGGCAAATCATATCATCGGAGATAACAAACATGTAAAGGATAACCTGCAACAGAACTTAGTAAAGTCACAGAAATCTCAGATGTACCTATTAAAACATATGGTACATATATGTTGATTGGTCACTGAAAAGCCATAATACAAAACCAGACTAACAGATAACATTCATGCACATCCTATAAGTAATCCTGTAATGTGCAGTTGTCATTAAAGAGGTTGTCAGGCTTGAAAAACGTCTGTCTGTCTACCCCTGAAAAACAAGGCACATAGGAACTTATCTGCTGGAGCTGTCAAAAAGTGTAATAGCTTTGAGGGAGTCCACATCCTCAAGATGCGGGTGGAAAGAATTTGAGTATAACAGTTAGATCAAGTGAAAGGAATCACAACTTTGGTTTACTTGCTGATGGCTGGTGAGTATCCATTAGGATGACCTCTCTTTCATCCAATAAGGCTTGTAAGTCTTCATAGTTGTTGAAGATGTCATTTTCCCTTCAGCAAGCACCTTAAATTTAGCATGACCAGCAAAGGAGAATTAGAAGTTTGCAGTGCTGAGCCTAGGTCTGAGGGTAAGGAAGCCTTTCCTAACTTCCATCATGGACCTGAAAAAGTCTTGTGAAATGAATATTTTGTGACCATTCTACAGAATGTGATCATTGTTACACATATGGGTAAGAATTAGTTCTGTGTGTTGGTATCTTAACGGGCGACATACAATTTGGCTTGTGATGTTCTTGTTGATGGGTTTGAATGATGAAACACGATGTGCGCTTTCTAGCTCGAATCCGTTTTCAAAGATTAGACAAGTCACTTGTGGCATTCATTTCTCTAAGAAGGTTATGCAGAAATGTGATGAATCCTCTGAGCCCACAGAACTCCAAAAATACCCAGAATCCCTCTATGATTTATGTCCTCCAATTCAGCCTTATCTCTTTTAAGGACCTTGGTTGTGGTTTGCAGCTTCTGGAAATCTTTGTTTAAAAGTGCAGCATTTTCTTCCAGTGAGCTGAATCATAGCTCTGCTTCGCTCACTTTGCTGTTAATAGTGTTAATGTCAGAGCTAATCATGGATAGTTCTTGTTGCATCGCTTTCATGTTGGCTTTCGGTGAATTAGCGAGATCGTGCACTGAAGCGAGTTGTTGTAAGGATCATATCCATAGTATTATTTATGTCCATCTTCACTTTGACAGGTGAGTCTGATAGTGGTGGCCCTGCTTTGGTGCATTTGTGGCTTGTTTTGATCTCTTTTTCAGACATGGTTTTTCTAGATAGAAGACGATTAAGGGTGCACGCCAGAATGTCTTACAATATGGGCTTAGAGTCTGGGTGGCAGACCACAGCTCTTATGAGATGTGAAGAGGAGCGTGCTGAGATTTCTCTAGGCTCAGTGTGGTGCCCGAATTGCCTGATAATGGTAGTGGACTAATACTTGGACAGAAGACAGCTGGATATGGATGATTTACAAGAGTAGAGTTTGGAGAGGTGGCAGCAGCTACCTGCGATTCAATAAAATACACTAAAGCACACTATGGGGCATATTTATACTTTTTGGTGCAAAACTGCACTAACGCAGTTTTGCATCAAAAAGTTTTGCACCGGCTTGCACCATTCTTGGGTGCCAGCCGGGCACCATATTTATGGAATGGTGCAAGCCGGCGCAAAGGGTAGGCTAGCATAAAAAAAATGACGTGAGCCCGGTGGAGGTGGCGGTTTGGGAGAAGTGGGTTTTGCACCAAAAAATGACATTAGGCAGGTTAGAGTTAAAAAAAAATGACTCTAACTTGTCTAGCGTAATTTTCTGATGCAAAACCATCCATACCACATGACTTCTTTCTTGGAAAAGACAGGAGTCATGCCCACCACCCCAAAGGCCAGCACAGGGGACCAGGGTCCCCTGGGCATGGCCATTGCACCCAGTGCCATGTAGGGGGGGGGGGGGGCATTCCAGGGCCCCCATTGGCACTTTAAAAAAAAAAATACTTACCTGTACTTACCTATTCTTACCTGGAATGGGGTCCCTCATCCTCCGCTTTCCCTCTGGTGTGGGTGGGGGTGTCCCTGGGGCCTGGGGCGGGCACCTGGGGGCTTATTCCATGGGGTTCCACCATGGAAATAGGCCCACAGGTCCCCTAACGCCTGCCCTGACCAGGCATTAAATAATGGTGCAAAGCAAGCTTTGCACCATTATTTGACCCTTCCTACCCCCGTGATGATTTTAGCACGAAGGGGATAAATATGGCGCTAAGGCCATAGAGTCATTTTTTGCACGGGAACACCAACCTTGCATCTCATTGACGTAAGGTAGGTTTCCACGTCCAAAAAATGACTTTAACTTCATAACTAGATGGGTCTAGCACCAAAGTATAAATAATGAGTTAGTTTTGCACCAAATTTGTGTAAAAAAATAAGACACAAATTCAGCGCAAAACAAGTATAAATATGCCCCTATGTCTCTAAGGGCATTTCTGGGTAGGAGGCGATAAAGAGCCTGTAGTACAGTGCACACTGTAGTACAGTGTAGTACAGTGAGAGCTTAGTATAAGCTTAGTAGGGGCACAGTCACCAGTACACATTAGGCAGTGGAACCCATTGGTGTACATTTCTAAGTGTATGTGGTGTATTAGCATATGTTGGCACAGGAGCAGGTAGCAAATTAGCAGGTAGGAATCCACTTATAAGAGCTTGGACAAGGTGGCTTCAGTAAACTCTGAAATGCCATGTGGCGAGGTGCCATTTTAGGGTCAGGCAGGATGTCTGGAGGTTCTGAGGGGCTTCAGGACACAGACCCTGCTTTAAAAATGACTGGTCTGCCCTACTGAAAAGTAGGCTTCCAAATACCTACAGAAACCGTGAGATCACAGAAGAGGGAAAGGTTACTTGTAAGACAACGTGCGGTCGTGTCCTCAGCCTCTTGCTTGATCACGTATCAGTCCGCCGGTCATTTTCTTTCCTGGATCACGGCTGCACCATCTGGTTTGGTTTTCAAGGAGTAAGGGTGATGGTAGGCTCAGTTTTTTTCAGCAGCGGGCGGTTTCACAGCAGGCGCTGAGTTCCCCATAGCTGTTCTGCCTTTAAGTGGACTCAGGGTGGTCTGCAGACTTGGTTTTCAGCAGCTTACATGTCACGGCAGCAGGATCAATGAGACTATGCTGACTTTCACCGCGCTGTCCAAGGCACGCCCCAAGAGGTTTAACCCATTTTAACGCAAAAATAGCCAGCAAGCATCAAAATAAGCAATGACAAAATGTCTAATCACCTCATAATCAAGGGAGCAGAGGTTTGCCCTGGTTACTTGGAATATGAAATGCTAAAATCCATACATTTTGGTTCTCCATTTATACACTTTTTCTCAGTGCAAGTGAATGGAAGCAGGAACACTTGACAGTTATAAACCAACAGATGGGCCCTAGTGAGCATGTGCAAAGCTCTTCTTCGGGAAGAATGCAAGAAGTCCTTGGAATACTGTTATAAGTTATTTGAGTTAAAGGTCAGCTTTTCTAGTCAGTACATCTTTATCAGTATACAAGATTGTAACCATAAAAGATATAAAGATACGTTATCAAAGGCAATCTTATAAAAGAATTTTTTTTAAACTACAAAATCTAAATTAACACATTACAACAACACACTTTATAACAAAAAAGAACAATTTGACAAGTTACATCAAATACCGCTCCCATGCTCAAAATACCAAATTTACCAAGCATGCAAAAGACACAATATACACATACGCAATGGAGACAGGGAGGAAGTTCGTAATATACTTCGAGTATCGATGTATATCGCCCGGACAGACCCCCACTTTCCATTAAAAGTGCCATGTGCAAATCATAACAGCGGCTTTCAAAACGTGTAACAAAGGCATAGCAAAAATGCAATAAAAATGTGAACAATACTTATTTCCCTATTACCTTTCTCAGTGGAACAGCAGTAACTATGAATTTATAAAGCATCAAACATGTGTACTCTATTTGAAGAAGCTGCAGGAAATGTAAGGCTGGTCTACATCTTCTAATATCTTAGTGCTTCAATAAAGGGATTAAAAACTGCTTCCGCGGAGCAGTATATAACTTACAAAAAAATTAAAAATGCAGAAGGGGCTGACTTGCTATAGAGTCGCATGTACGAGAATCCAAAACATAGTCATGATGGACATTACTGGGTTATGAGACTACGATAATAGCCATACCAAATATGAATCAGGTTAAATAACATCTTTGAATGTTAATGCGAGAAAATGTAAGCTAAGGTTCCATGGAGCTGGTTGTAACAAGAAGAAGGTAATCATTTGCCCTCTTTTTTCCTTATTCCCTCCCTTGCAGTAGTTGAGAGCAGAGTGTTAAAAACTGTTGTTTAAAACAACATTTTGGGACTGTTGGCCAATAAGAGAGGATTAGGGTAACAATTCTCTCTCCATTAAAGCATACCATATCCAGGAGAGGTTATGTGCTTTGTCTATGGATTTGCAGTCATTAATTATAGATTGGTTAAGTAGAGGTTCCTGTTTAATCAAGACTGCTCTTCAAAGCATTAGGGGCGTCAGTTTGACATAGTCCTCTAACAGAACTATTCCCACTTGTGTGTGACAAGTGTACGCAGAAAAACTATCTGGAACTCCATTAAATTCTTCAATCTTCAATTTGCTGTGCCTACTTCCGAAAGAGGCTATGTTTTCTAGGACCGTGAAACTATAATGTGCTTAGCACAACACAGGATTACAAAATGGCAGTTCATTTAAAATATATGTAAATGTGCAATATTGCCAAGGCTTAAGCTTCAAGCAAGTATACAAACAAAATCGCAATTGATTATTAAACAACATATTAGCATTGGTAAGGCACATAGGTAGATTTATGTTCACACGCTGTTTTAGCAATTGTTAAGGCCTGTATATGTGGACTATAGTGTCCTTTCTGGGAAACATCCTGAACAACTACAGGGAGTGCAGAATTATTAGGCAAATGAGTATTTTGACCACATCATCCTCTTTATGCATGTTGTCTTACTCCAAGCTGTATAGGCTCGAAAGCCTACTACCAATTAAGCATATTAGGTGATGTGCATCTCTGTAATGAGAAGGGGTGTGGTCTAATGACATCAACACCCTATATCAGGTGTGCATAATTATTAGGCAACTTCCTTTCCTTTGGCAAAATGGGTCAAAAGAAGGACTTGACAGGCTCCGAAAAGTCGAAAATAGTGAGATATCTTGCAGAGGGATGCAGCACTCTTAATATTGCAAAGCTTCTGAAGCGTGATCAGCGAACAATCAAGCGTTTCATTCAAAATAGTCAACAGGGTCGCAAGAAGCGTGTGGAAAAACCAAGGCGCAAAATAACTGCCCATGAACTGAGAAAAGTCAAGCGTGCAGCTGCCACGATGCCACTTGCCACCAGTTTGGCCATATTTCAGAGCTGCAACATCACTGGAGTGCCCAAAAGCACAAGGTGTGCAATACTCAGAGACATGGCCAAGGTAAGAAAGGCTGAAAGACGACCACCACTGAACAAGACACACAAGCTGAAACGTCAAGACTGGGCCAAGAAATATCTCAAGACTGATTTTTCTAAGGTTTTATGGACTGATGAAATGAGAGTGAGTCTTGATGGGCCAGATGGATGGGCCCGTGGCTGGATTGGTAAAGGGCAGAGAGCTCCAGTCCGACTCAGACGCCAGCAAGGTGGAGGTGGAGTACTGGTTTGGGCTGGTATCATCAAAGATGAGCTTGTGGGGCCTTTTCGGGTTGAGGATGGAGTCAAGCTCAACTCCCAGTCCTACTGCCAGTTCCTGGAAGACACCTTCTTCAAGCAGTGGTACAGGAAGAAGTCTGCATCCTTCAAGAAAAACATGATTTTCATGCAGGACAATGCTCCATCACACGCGTCCAAGTACTCCACAGCGTGGCTGGCAAGAAAGGGTATAAAAGAAGGAAATCTAATGACATGGCCTCCTTGTTCACCTGATCTGAACCCCATTGAGAACCTGTGGTCCATCATCAAATGTGAGATTTACAAGGAGGGAAAACAGTACACCTCTCTGAACAGTGTCTGGGAGGCTGTGGTTGCTGCTGCACGCAATGTTGATGGTGAACAGATCAAAACACTGACAGAATCCATGGATGGCAGGCTTTTGAGTGTCCTTGCAAAGAAAGGTGGCTATATTGGTCACTGATTTGTTTTTGTTTTGTTTTTGAATGTCAGAAATGTATATTTGTGAATGTTGAGATGTTATATTGGTTTCACTGGTAATAATAAATAATTGAAATGGGTATATATTTTTTTTTTGTTAAGTTGCCTAATAATTATGCACAGTAATAGTCACATGCACACACAGATATCCCCCTAACATAGCTAAAACTAAAAACAAACTAAAAACTACTTCCAAAAATATTCAGCTTTGATATTAATGAGTTTTTTGGGTTCATTGAGAACATGGTTGTTGTTCAATAATAAAATTAATCCTCAAAAATACAACTTGCCTAATAATTCTGCACTCCCTGTAGGTCTAAACCACTACTTGCCTGAACCACTACTGCTAAACAACTAAAACGTCTCTACAGCTAAATACTGAACAACTACTGTCTAAACAACAATTGTGCCTGAATAACAATTGCCCGAACAACTAATTTTAAGGTAAGGTTTTCTTTTTGGTTTTAATGATTTATTAGTTGTTTAGAATATATATATATGTTAGTTGTTCAGGCAATTGTTATTCAGGCACTATTGTTGTTTAGACTGTAGTTGTTCAGTACTTAGTTGTAGAGACTTTTTAGTTGTTTAGCAGTAGTGGTTTAGGCTATAGTTGTTTAGGACCTAGTTGTTCTGTCACATATTCATTCCAGTTTTGAATTCTTCAATGTCATATCACTCATCATCCACAATGATGAGAGGCTGGTAAGTGTGGGCAACGTTTTTATTACTGCAAGTATGTTGAATGATACACAGACTTAATTTGATCAAATGCATAGTGTTCTTATAAGAACAACTATTGCAATAAGGATTTAAAAAAACACCAGTCTCCAATTACTGAATAATCCTGACAACCAGGACCTGATGCGACTCAGTTTGAAACCAAGGTGGCTCTCACACTGTCCTTAAAGTGATCCTTTTGTTCATGGATACTAAGGGAGGTATTGAGAAGGTGGGTGAAACATTCAGGCCCTACTACCGATCGGACCTCAATTTGGCTCCAAGGGCATAATCTAGTATAATCTAAGGTCATTCCATTCTGTAAATCCATGTTCTTCCGGGCATCTAATGGATCTGATTTCAGAGCTAGAGATATAGTGGTAGGACTGGTTACTTCTTCCAGTATCTGAGCATTGTGTCCAGTCTCTCGCCTAGCCTGCCCTTCCAGACAGTTGGGAAACAGTAAGGAGAAACATCTGAAACATTGCAGTGCCCCTACTGCTGCTGGAGACGATGAACATAAGTATCTGATAGCAGGGACGATATAATCTGGTCACAGACCCTTTCTTGCTTTAGAATCAGTAAGGGTTAAGCTTTCTTGCCACAAATTAAATGAGCATAGTCTTTTCGACACTGATGTTTGTGAAATACCATATCGGTTGGAAGACAGTATTCATAAAAGGTTGCCTCGTAATGTATGGATTTTACATTAATGCACATTCACTCAAGTCCACAAAGACTCTCCAGTTAGCAGATTCCCAAATGATCACACAACAAGCCCTTCTCAGAAAAAAAACAAGATGAATAACATCATGTACGTGGCACCTAGTGGGATTATTATATTTTGTAAGATCTAGGAAAGACTCCTGGGAGGTGCCAGCATGTTCAAGCAGTCTGTGCTCCTGATCTAACAGATGAAATCAAGTTTTGTTTTCCTGAGTGGGTAATCCGATCAAAGGCACACACCACAGAAAACAGCAAATACATGCAGATCCAGCTTGAAGAATGGATAATTATTTAGTGGTATTTCTCAAGCTACACGTAGGAGTTGTTCTCATACACAAAGTGGTGGCTCTATTAAGGACAAGTTCAGTACAATTAGGTCTCTTGATACACCCTATTCCACAGTAATGAAGTATCCCACCAACAGCCAAAGACTGAGGGCAGTGGCAAAAATAGCAGACCAGACCCACAGAGGGATACAGCATCTAGTAGATGGCAACTTACCTCAGATGGAGGTGGTAATGATGAGCAGTGATTGGAACATTATTACAGGGTTATGGAAGTGCAATAAATAGAGTTGGTATTGGAGATTCTAGCCATGCCACAGGCAGGTAGCAAGACAACAACAGGAGCAGCTCCAGCAGGAGGCCCTGGCCTAGGGCTTGATGCAGGCCTACACTTGGGCTCTGATGGATAGGCATCTCAGGGAGGTGCAGCACACTTGCACTGGGAGGAGTGGACCTACATTGCCAGCCCACAACACTAGGCGGCTGTGTTGGTGATGAGCAGTACTAAATAGGGTCCATACAGCGAAGCTGTAGAGTGGACATTCTTTGGTGGATCCAGATATAAACCCAGTTCCCTGGTTGGAGGGAATGTCAGACTTCAGTCGAACACTCAGGTAAGGCAGCTTGAACCTACGAATGGAAACAGTACAGACAGTGTATAAGCTTTTGGCAATACTGGAGGGCAGCATCATCGTTCAATTGCAGGTCTACCTTAGCAGCTCAGATGGGAAGATTTAAGCGGAACATCATGGGACAGTTTATAACAATCTCATGGGGATTACGGAGTTTAGTCTAGTTCCATGAATTGGTATGGCCCTGATGGACAACAGAACTAGGGGCAGGTATCAGGCCACTTCAATTGTGTTTCAGAACATATCTTTGCTATCTTGTTTTTAAGCATATTGTTATTTCACGCCATGTTGCTGGGGGATTTGAGGTGATGGGGCAGTGGAACCAGTCAAATCCTAAAGTTTTCAAATCTCCTGTGCTTTAGATGAAACATAGTGTGTTCCTCAATTACTCAAGAGGTGACTCAGTATCCCAAAATGGGGAATGAAGTTCCTAAGTAAGCGCTGTGCAACTATAATGGTATTGGCTCTTGTGTAGGGATAAGCATCCATCTACACTGAAAATATAAAGACAATCACTAGCACAGATGATTATGAAGCTGGTCTATGCATCTGGGTAAAATCCATTAGCAGGTGATGAAAAAGGGGCCCTAAGGAGGACAGCGAGCAGAGGGGGTGGTCTTAATCCCTTTCCCACCATTATTAGACAGGGAAGTGACAAAGACAAGGCATGGCAATAATTTTGGGCCACAGCAGAAAAGGGTGCAAACAAGTGTGTTGTAGCTGCATTTATCATGTCACCCCTACAGACATGGGCTGCTCCGTGATACAACTGTGAAAAGTTGGGGAGTAGAAATTTCAGAGCAAGCACGTGTCCTGAGCTGTCTCTCCATGCTCTTTCTGGGACCCCTGTTAAATGTTTGCTTGATGGAATACTGTTTTCATTCTCAGAGGCATGTTCCTGCAAAAGAGACAATTCTTTTAGGGAGGACACAGGAATCACATTTGTCTGTACAACATAGATAGCAGCATCCTTGGTTTGTAATAAAGCCTTTTCTTCGCAGCGCCGCAAGTGCGCCTTAGGCGCTGCAAAGGCAACCCCATCAGCACCCATCTGCACCTGGATGGTGCCAGGGGCCAGGAAGGCTTCCCACTGCACCTCAGAGGGTAAGTCATATGTTTACTCTAGGACAGAATTATTGAGGTGGCTACCGGAAGGGGGGAAAGAGGATTGTGAATTGCTAAATCCTAATGATATGTAATATGCAATATGCTCTCATTGTGACTGGGACCCAAATACTGCTTTGAAGCTGGTGGTTCTACATATAACCTACATATAACCTTTGGGGGAAGCAGAGAGTGAGGGCCTTTATATGTGCATTGGTAAATGTCAGGTCCATGGTTAAACATAGCCTTGAAATACATAAACTGATTGAGGTGTATTAAATGGATTGCCTATTTATTTGTGAATCTTGGACTAAGGAAGATTCTGGCCCAGAGCTATTAGCAGCTACCACTCCTGGGTACTTCATTACTAGAGTAGATCGGCCCTCCCATACAGGAGGGGGACTAGTGATCATCTCAAAAGATTACCTCAATTGTACCCTGAAACCCAATGGGACGGAGTTAGTCAATATCTGTGAAATAGCACGCTTTAGAATGAAAGATAATCAGAGAGTCTTGCTTTCTGGACTCCTTATATACCGCCCCCTGGTCCCGGTACCCAGTACATTGCAACATGGGATCAAATTAGGGAACCTTTTATTGCCAGCCACAACTTTACAATACTGGGCGACATTAACCTCCATCTGGAGCACAAGGAATGCAAAGATATTGCCACATTTCTCGAACTTATTGAATAACTTTGGATTCACTCAGTTGGTGAATGCCCTCACACATAAGACAGGGCATACTCTTAATGGCATATTCACAAATTCCCCAGACTTGGAGCTTGGGGAGGTCCTTCCACTTAATTGGTCGAACCATAAGGTAATCTCCTTTACAATCAAATCTCAGAGGGAAGAAAGAGCTACTCTCCGCAAACCCATTCTATGTAGAAGCTGGAATAGAATCTCCCACACTAATTTGGAAGCTACATTAAGTAGAACACTTGAGGAAAGGAATATCATGCAGAGACCTAACACAGACATTTTTAACAACTGGATTAGGGCGGCGGTAGAAGAGATTGCCCCATTCAAATATAGGTTGTGTTTGAGATGAAAAGCATCTGCACCATGGTTTTCTGAGGAATTAGGAGCCCTAAGAAGACACTGCGATAGGCAAGAACATAGGTGGAGGGCTTTCCTTGACTCAGGAGCAGAGGATTAAACACAAAGACCTAATTGTTATCTACAACTTGGCTACTGAAGAGGCCAAATCTGCCTACTGCACAGCCAAAATACTCTTGGCCATAAACACGTCCAATTAGCTCTTTAAGGTTGTGGAAGAGCTCTCGAACCCTCCAAATCGGCAACCCTAGAAAACCCTCAAAGTTTCTGCAATAGTATTGCAGGGTACTTTGCAACAAATTGCCAACATTTTCTTAGAATTTAATTCTAAGGAGGATGGGCTCATCCCTTATGGGAGGCAGAGAATTCTAAAATTGAAGAACCTTCTGGTACTCTATCTTCCTCCCCCCCATAAACTGTACTCAAACCAGGAATTTATTAATGCAACGGACATCAAGGTCCCCTGAGGACCCATGTCCTCCCAGAGTTCTCCAATTAACACCGGATCTTATAACCACTTGTTTAGAAAAGGTTCTGAACCAAGTTATTAGCACAGGAATCTTTCCTCAGTCATGGAATGAGGCGATTGTTATCCCTCTAAAAAAAGCTAAATAGAGCGTCAGATGACCTTAAAAATGTATGCCCTATTTTGCTGTTACCTGCTCAAGCTAAATTCTTAGAAGAATATATCAATCAGACTCTTGTGGGGTTAATTGTCACTCAGAACCTTTTAGACCCCTCTCAAAGTGGTTTCTGTGGTGGCGGCAGACTCTATTCGGTCTCAAGTGGACAAAGGCAGCATGGCCATCTTGGTAATGCTGGATTTATCTGCAGCATTTGACACAGTATTCCTAACACGCTTGGTGCATAGATTGTACCGTGTGGGTGTAAGAGACACTGCACTGGCCTTACTGGGCTCCTTTCTCACCAACAGAACTCAGATAGTTAGCTGCAGTTCCTTTTTAGCTACTGTGTGGAGTTCCACAAGTATGTTCAATTATCCCAACCTTATTTAATCTATATGTGGCTCCTCTTGCAACCCTGGTGCAATCTTTTGGCTTCTAGGTCCATTCTTACTCAGACGATACTCAGATTATTGTTTCAATGTCTGATGACAAACAGGTCGTGGCTGAGAACTGCAAACAATGTATGTTAGACATCAGCAGTTGGATGAAGGAGAATTGTTTAATACTTAATACAAAAAAGACAGAGTTTCTGATCTTTGGTGCCCAGAATTTGGTGTGGTCAGGGATGCGGTGGCCTGACTCATGTGTTCAACTTACCACCCCAGTTGACACTGCAAAGAAAATCTCAATACATTGAATATTGTTTCGTTAAGAGCACGTAAATAGCTCTAAACCTGCTTATTTAGGTCTCCAAAAATGATCATCCTCATGAACAGGTCATAAATAGTTGAGAGATGCAACAATTGAAGTGGTTCCATTTTTGACCTTCCTGAGGCATTTTGTAACTCCGTGGGTCATCGATTTTCATTAAAAATCAGACTTTTTTACTTGAACCCAAAAAGACTCCAAAAGATGTTTAAATCACTTCCAGAAGGTTTCAACGCAGTTTTAGATGTCATTGTTACCAAAAGGGCCATTTTAATTCACATTTAAAAAATCTCAAAACTATGCATTTTGGCCCCTTCAGAGCATGATAATTGCTCTAAACATGCTCATTTAAGGCTCAAAAGTGATGATTCACTTCAACACGTCATAAAGAGTTAAAATATGCTATAATTGAAAAAGGTTCAACAGAACGCAGACAGTTAGCTGTGGTTCCTTTTTAGCTACTGTGTGGAGTTCCACAAGTATGATCAATTATCCCAACCTTATTTCATCTATATGTGGCTCCTCTTGCAACCCTGGTGCTTACTCAGATTATTGTTTCAATGTCTGATGACAAACAGGCCGTGGCTGAGAAGTACAAACAATGTATGTTAGACATCAGCAGTTGGATGAAGGAGAATTGTTTAAAATGTAATACAAAAGAGACAGAGATTCTGATCTTTGGTGCCCAGAATTCGGTGTGGTCAGGGGTGCGGTGGCCTGACTCATGGGTTCAACATACCACCCCAGTTGGCACCGCAAAGAACTTAGGAGTCACTTTTGACAACAGATTGACCTTTGATTCGCAGGTTAACAGAATGACCAGTACTTGTTTTTATATCCTCAAGACTTTGAGGAAAATATTTCCCTTCATTCCTTCAGAACTGAAAACTGCAGTAGTGATTGCCCTGGTGATCTCCAGGCTTGATTACTGTAATGCACTTTATCTAAACATCAATAAATCCTCCCTCAGGCAAATTCAGGTCATCCAGAATGTGGCAGCCTGTTTAGTTTTAAATATACCTAAGCGTTTCTCAGCAAGAGAGGGTCTGCTCTCTCTGCATTGGCAACCGGTTACACAAAGGGTGCATTTCAAAGCCCTTTGTATTGTACATAGGGCTTTTCACCACCAAGTGCCACTCTCTCTGAGGTCTGCATTTCGATGGCACTTCCCTTTAAGACAACTACGATTCTCCTGCTTGAGGACGGTGGTGGTTCCTAAGTTTCGAAGGCCAGTTGGGGAGGCTGTTCCTTTTCAATAGCAGCGGCCAAACTTTGGAATACGCTGTCACTTCATATAGCAGACATAGACTCTCATATGGCTTTCCGGAAGCAATTGAAGACACGGTTATTCTCCCTTTCATAATTTCCCCATCTTTGAGGGTTGCTTCTTTCTGATGGTTAGATATTTGGCACCTAAGAGAATAATGCTCTCTATAACATCTAAATCAAAATCTAGCAGCTGATATAAGCGAGGGCTTTTCCCTGGGACACCTCATCATGTGGATATTGGATGTTAGCATATTTCAATACGTCAGTTTTTTGTGATAATATTAAAGCATTCAAAACGTTCTACACATACAGGCCATTCTTAATGGTGGTACCATGTAGATGTCAAGAATCCCCATTGCATCCAAAGGAGCCCTAAGTCATGAGCCACTCCAAAATCAAACTTTGTGTCCATGAACAGAGTCACAATCTTTTTCTCGGATAGGATGCAGGCTCAAGTAAGGGAAACATGCTCAGCAATCTGGGCAGACTTCGCCTGGTGCAATCAGCATCTTCCAGCAGTTTGAAATACAGCGCTTACAGGGTAACCAGAAATAACTAAACCTTCATCATTTTTATGCATGAGCAATCCAAGCAATAGATTAATTCACAGTTTGGTATGCGTACATCCATTAGATCAATACAAGGCTTTGTTATATTCTCATTTAAAATAAGACAGTCTTGAGGTTGTCCCTCCTCACTTGTAGGCACCAGAGAAACAGGGTTCAGGGTGGGCAATGGATAAGAGTGATTTGAGAAGAGCAGAACCCTAAGGGCAAAACCATTGCACCCAGAATAAAGGGAGTCAGGGAGCTCTAAAGCTGCTGTAGAGGTCAGAGCTTGTTTTATTTGTACGAATTCATTTTTAGTTTCACTGCAAAGGTTCATGGGTGCCTTGTCTGATATAATCTGGTTGGGTCTTTGTCACTGTGGCGTAACTGAGGATCCACTGCCTACAGTACCCAGCCATGCTCAAGAAAGTTCATTCCTGGAGATGGTCACAGGAGGGGGCAATGTAAGGTGGGCTTTAATTTGCTCAGGTGATATGTGGTGCTCTATTGTCAGGATTTCATGACCAAGATATTGCACTCAGTGAAGGCAGACTGCAATTTTCTTTTGAAGCCTTAAGTCACTTCTTAGCCAATTCAGGCCCATATTTATACTTTTTGACGCAAAACTGTGCCAACGCAGTTTTGCGTCAAAAAAATTAGCGCCGGCTAACGCCATTCTGAAGCACCATGGGGGCGCCGTATTTATTGAATGACGTTAGCCGGCGTAAGCCGCCGGCGCTATCTGGTGTGCGTTAAAAAAAACTACGTACACCAGGCAGCGCCGGCGTAGGGGGATATGGAGCTTGGGCGTCAAGAAATGGGGCAAGTCAGGTTGAGGCAATTTTTTCACCTCAACCCGATTTGCGCCATTTTTTTTCACTCCCAACCCCCATAGAAATGACTCCTGTCTTAGCAAAGACAGGAGTCATGCCCCCTTGCCCAATGGCCATGCCCAGGGGACTTCTGTCCCCTGGGCATGGTCATTGGGCATAGTGGCATGTAGGGGGGCACAAATCAGGCCCCCCTATGCCACAATTTTTTTTTTTTTAAAACACTTACCTGAACTTACCTTAATGTCCCTGGGATGGGTCCCTCCAGCCTTGGGTGTCCTCCTGGGGTGGGCATGGGTGACAGGGGGTGTCCCTGGGGGCATGGGGGGGCTCCTCTGGGCTCCTTCAGAGCCCACAGGTCTCTTAACGCCTGCCTTTTGCAGGCGCTAAAAAACGGCGCAAAAGCGGCCGTACGTCATTTTTTTTGACCCGCCCACTCCCGGGTGTGAATTTTGCCCGGGAGTATAAATCCCACGCACATGCCTCGGAGTCGATTTTTTAGACGGGAACGCCTACCTTGCATATAATTAACGCAAAGTAGGTGTCCACGCTAAAAAATGACGCAAACTCCATGGATTTTGGCGCTAGACGCGTCTAACGCCAAAGTATAAATATGGAGTTAGTTTTGCGTCGAAATTGCGTCAAAAAAACCAACGCAATTTCGGCTCAAACGGAGTATAAATATGCCCCTCAGTGCGGAGATTCAGGGAGTTGACCTTGCACTGACTTAAAGTAACACATGCCAACAATAATTCACCAACCTATTGCACCAACATAAATCTTGGGAAACGGTTGACAGGGATTATGTAAATCCTTGATGAAGCCTCTGCCACAGAAGATGGAATCCAATCAATGAGAATGCGAAGAGGAACTGACTCTATTCTTGTATGGGGATGGAGAAAAAGGCAGAGCAAAGATTGACCACAGTAACCACTGTGCATCTGCGGGTATACAGCAAAGTATATAGCGAACATAAGTAGACTAGGGACAAAGACGTTATTAATGGCCCTAAGACAAATCTGTTTATATAAATTGAGGTATGATATGGTGTTATATGTGCTAACAATTTGTGCCAAAACTTACTGCTTTATCAAGTCAGCAATGACTGGATGAATTCGTTCCTTAACACTAAGTTTTAAAGGGGTACTAAAGGATCACAGGCTATTTCTTTTGTGGACTGATCATTGATGAAGCAGAAAATGAAGGTTTTGATTTATTAACGCTTAAACGTAGTGCTGCAATAATCATGTGTGACTCTAACCGAACTAATAAAGATTGTACGGGGACAAAATGTGCCCTCAGAGTAGTTTGCCAACATTTATAAGCGTGCTTTATATAACGTGATGTACTAGAATTGCACTAATCCGACATAATCGTAAACGTGTGCTACGATTTGCTTGTTTGAAATGCTTTAGCTTAGCATAACTTTAGCGGAGGCTTTGGCCTAGTTGCCTGGTCTCACGGTTTAGATGCTCGTATTTTTCCAATGTGCTAATAAACGTGTATTTTTGCTTGAAGCTGTACTTTTCCACTGAGATCGTTCACATGCTTATCTTAAGGTTTCGTGCCAGCCTGGCATATTTTCTCTTTACTCCAAGGTCGATTTGCAGGTGCGGACAATGGAGGCTCTGAAAGTGAGCTAATTGGTATAAAATGTTGCAACTTGCGTACCCATCTCCAAGGATAATGTATGCTTAAGTAAAAGCTTGAGAACTGTCGTTTTTGATTGGACAATTTGAAGCTAACCTATGAACCCCCCAATGGAAGACCCTACTGGATTTGAACTGTTGTCTATAAAACCCAGGTGCACGAGAGGAAAGTATCCATTATTGGACATCCCGCCATTTTGACTTCGTAGCTATTATGGCCCACCTTGCTGCGACGCCATTTTGAGAGACTTTGATGCTTTCTCTAATCGAGAGAAAGAGACTTTAAATGATTCTGGCCCTAGAGACTTTAACTTTGATTTGATCCCTTAGCATGAAGTAGTAGTTTTATCTTGCCGCCGTGAGGCAATTGCCCCGTCCACCCCTGCCCCTTTGCCCCGTCCCATGCCGATCGAAACGGTACCCATGCTGATCGAGAAACGGTACCTGTGAGACGAAGACTTCCTTGAATGCTGATCGTAATTGGTAAATATGAAAGGAAAATTGTAAAATTGCATTGTGTTTCTTTTAGGTAACCAACTGCTGATTTTGACAAGATCCCTAGTTAGGAGTCTTTCCAAATTAATGTTACTAAATTGTTTTCGCATGAAGCCCCACATGCCGATGCTAATTTGAGGTTAGATGAGGATTCTTTTGTTGCACGATGCAATTTGAGACCTTGCTATGCTGACCAATGTATGCAATTAGCCCATTACAGATTATAGTTCTAGTGATTTGCATTGCTATTATCGAATGCCTTGTTATTCAAATGCTGAATAGATTGCACTTGTTTCGCCGCTATGGACAGCTATTAATGTTCATTTATGTTTATCATTTGGTGTTGAGACACATTTATATTGTGCTAGCTTTGTTAATATAGGGAAATAAAATTCACTTACTTTGCAATAAACTGGTGTGGTTATTCCTGACTGAAAGGTCAGGGTTCGCCGAAATGTATTCTGGATTAATTGTTAATATGTTGATCAGGGCATTGCTTACGTTCGTTATTGATTATTGATTTGATGCAAATTGATCGATATAGAGTACGGAGAGTTCCACTTAGTCAAAAGATTCATCGGCCTAAAGAGCGTCCGAATACAGGTAAATTATTACTACAGACCGCTCTATCATCATCATAATGATTATCACTGGCTCCTTTGAAGAAATGTACCCTGCATCATTGGTCCCTGTGGGCCACAATGTGCTGGGCACATGGGAAAGTAAGTTGATTAGGTCTTGTGTCAGTACAGTACTATTTACAATAGGTTGACAAATCATATTTTCACAAACCAATGCCAAACCTCATGCTGTATGTTGAAGTATACTTCATCTGTGTGAGGCACACAGTGCGGTTGCGTTTGCACAAAATGTCCTGCCTCCTCGGATTGACTGGTGAGGCAGGATTTAGCAAGAAAACATATTTGTCTGTTATGAGGCCAAGGGCGATGGAGTCGGAGTCAGAAATGTGGTGGGGAACATGTTGATTTGAAATGTTGACTTCATCAATGGACAAGCCCAGTGAGTGGCAATGAAGGGAAATTCAAGAAGTTTTTAAAATAGACAGTGTGGCGCCAATGTCAAATAAGGGCAGGCAGGGCATTTACCATTTATACAGTCAACATAGGGGCCTTAATGATCTAAGAAAACCAGAGTGTTCAGTGCACAGTCAGAACCTCTGAGGCTGCCCTAAAATTCAGGATTAGTGTCCCATGTGATTTGGTTAACTTTGGCTGGGTCAGCAAGACCAGCTACATTTGAAACATTGCGAGGGCAATCCCTTTTCCAACGCCCCAATTGACCACAGGCAAAACATAACCCCCAGCACTCTGGGCCTCTCCTCTTAGTTTCCTCCCTTTTGCTCCCCCGCCCTTTGCAGGGACTGCCCATCCCCTCCACGCTCTGATGCATAGTCTGCAATTAAAAAAACATTAGTTTAGATTCAACACTCCTTCTTTATTGTAACTCCTCATAGTCGGTAACAACCCCTACAAAAGGGCCACGTCTACAGCTTCCTGAACCATCTCCATCGAACGGGCAAGGCCTACCACCTTTCAAACACATGCTAAAGTTTGCCTAAATAATCTGCTGGAGATTTGCCCATATTCTGTTTGCAATTTGAACTTTTGGTACAATTTGTTTCCCCCAGGCACACATCTGCAACCACTTTCAATAACACATCCTATTCTGCACTCCATCGCTTCCACGGTTCTGTTGTGGCCAAGCCGACTTTTCAAAGAATCAGTTTCTCTCTTCACTGGGTAGCACTAAGCACAATAACTGATTCACATCAACCCAGTTTGGTTTATGCACTTTAAACACACTGTGCAATTCCTCACAGAAAAGATAGGGTTTCCTCTAATGCAGGAGAACTGTTTATTATTCCTCGTTGAATCGGAAAGGGCTCAAGCGACACGAACGATGACTCGATCCACAGGGTGGTATCTCAATGGAAGAAGGGTATCAGGAATGGGTGGAGTGCGGCCTTTATTGTCTGCATCAGTTGAGGCAGGGGAAGCTACTCTCCTTTTGCAGCTTCTAACCAGTCAGTCCGCTTTCCTTCTTAGGCTTCAGGGGAAGTGGTGGGACTGCTCTCACTCACATCTCTACTCCCAGCTGGGACCCAACACACTCCCATTCTAGACCACTTCACAGCAGTGGTGGCTGCGCCCTGGCTGGGTACTCTCGTGCTTCTGTCAGATGCTGTACTGCCAATCGCTCAAACCAAATAGCTCGTTTGTGCTCCATCCGCAGGTGGTCCTGCAGGGGCTGCTCAGTTTCCATCTACAACTACGGCACCCTGGCCGGCAAGGTAAAACTTTTGACAAATCCTCCTCCCTAGGGTCCTCACTTTACTTATCTTTCTCTTGTGGTACAGTGATCTGGGGGGATAAATACTGAGGCGGCAGAGCACAGGCCCTAACTCTGTCCATAACATTGTTGGGTTGGTATTCCAGCTTCTCCTGCTTCTGTATCATACAATGGACTTAGGATTCATCTTTGCGTTTATTAGCTTCCTCATGCCATTGTAGAGAGGGACCAATGTTCGGCCTCTGATTTGTTTTAAGGATCCTTTGATTTGTTTTGCAAGGCCCCTAATTTCTCTAGATTGAAAGTACCATGCCCAGGAGAAGATTTCTTCCAGTCTTCATTAGTGTATCTCTCCCATTGTTTCAGAAATCTGTATGTGGCTT
Organism: Pleurodeles waltl; assembly: GCF_031143425.1. Taxonomy (NCBI): domain Eukaryota; kingdom Metazoa; phylum Chordata; class Amphibia; order Caudata; family Salamandridae; genus Pleurodeles; species Pleurodeles waltl. Next base: position 336,281,800 of record NC_090443.1, read on the forward strand.
TACTGTACTGGTGGTCGATAATGCTGGCAGGAGTCGCTTTTGGGAGGGATTCAGTACTTTTAGATTTTTCTACCCCGAACACTGTTCTTTCATTCACGCACAGTCAACTGGACAGCAGTGCTTAATTTGTAAATAAACACGTGCCTGTGCCCAAAGCCCTCCTCTTAAACACGCGTGGCTGCTGCAATTCAATGTACGAGCACGGAATACTGAGGCAGCGTAATCCTGAAGCCATCTCGGGCCTCTTCTATCCATTTACACCCACTCCCTGCCCCTTCAGCTCACTTTTGCAGCTTTCTTCTTTCTCCCTTTGTGACGCTTTTTCGTTTTTCTTTTCCTCCTTCTTTCTCATATATGTCTTTTTCTCGCAGGAAATGCTTGAGGCACAGACAACAATGCTTCGCACCGGAAACAACAAGCACAAGTTAAGCACTGCCGGAAAGGGTCTACTGACCTTTTTTTCTCCACAGCTCATCCTAGGAAGGAGGGTGTGGGGAAAGAAACAGAAAGCAGGAAAAGGGATCCCTCAGTTATTTCATAGCTGATCTCATGGAGGGGGGTAAGTAAAGATACTGTACATGCACACCCAAAGATTCCATTGTGCTCGCCCACCCTTTTGTTGCATGCCCTGGGGGGCAGCGAAGGAACCGGTGAGTCTGGAACAGACGGCTTCTTTCTCACACACATTCATCCTTCAAGGGTGTGTGCTTCGGTACGGGCACTTCTGCTGTCTTCTCCGTCTCCACACTATTTATAGACCCCGCTCACTCTGAAACATGGATTTGCACACACACAATCTTTACCTTTGAACTCCTGGAATAATGTGCAGCCTACAACACAGGATAACTGAGTGGCAATTTGTTTAAAATACATGTACATGTGCAATGAGGCGTTAACGCATTTCAAGCAAGTATACGAATGAAATCACAACTGATTAACGAACGACGTATTGGTATTGGTTAACGCATGTAGATAGATTTGTGTCCACACAGCATTTGTTGAGACTTATGTATGTAGGTTTACGTTCACTGATGTTCTCACATCACCGCTATGTACAGCGACCCGAAACCCTAGAGTGATGCTCGCTCCATATAGAGCAGTACATAAATAGATAAATAAATAAATAAAATACTGCTCCCTTCAAAGTTATAGTTTCCCCATACCAAGGTGCCCCCTTTGTCTTTCTTGAAACCCCAGAACCAGTACCCACAGAAGCTGGATGTCCCTACCCCCTCCACCCCAACCGAGTAGACAGTCGCGCTCTCCGACAAACACGGGATGATATCGCCCTTCACATTAAAAACATATATCTCTTTAGCAGCTGGTCTATAGCCTCAAGATATGCGTTCTTACTGACACTTACTGAGCTTTACAACTCAGATTAGGGCATTTAAATAACCCACCGAGGTTTGATCAGCGCTCCGGAGCATCTGAACTGCTGTAGCAACAACTTCAAGTTAGGATGGGTGGTTTATTCAAACAGGAGGCAATCTCACTAGACTGTAGTCCACCCATTTAAGAATGGACTATAAAAGAATTTATTAAGTGCAACGTTGTCCAACAATAAATTTTGGTGCAAACTAGTAACACAGGATAGACTTATGGCAAGATAGAAACTTAAATAACGAAATAGATGTCTTCAGAGCCGTCCTAAGAGAAGCATGGCAGGTGATGGATTTGATCCCTATTGGACCAAGCAGCAAGGAGATCAGCCCCTGACCCTAGCTTTTCTGGTATGTGGTGCAATAAAATACAACAGGGTCACTGAAGGCAAATATTGCTCCAAATCGAGAGTAAGTAGTGATTTATTTCATGCCAAAGTGATGTATATGCATAATCCATAGAGCTTGAAGATATTTTCAAGCCATAGGCTGGATGCTTGTAACTTTTTGAATTGGCTGCAGTTGTGACAGAATGAAGCCAGGAAACCCTAAACAGAGCATGTTACGATAATGGAACCTAGAAAGCATAAAGGTTAACACCACTTGTGCAGGAAAGACAATACTTTTCTACGTAATCTGCGGTAGAAGATGATGTCACTGATCTAACTGGAGTTCCAAAGATAAGTATGGGTCCAATGGTAGCGCAAGAGATTTACCCTTAGATGACGCAGAAGGAGAATTCCCTGATGATATTGGCCAAAAAAGCCATCTCTCCCTGTTGTTATCAACCAAAAGGATCTTAGTTTTGCTGCCGTTTGTGGATGTTCAGTTGTGTGTTACAAGACATCCACATCCAACACTTTATCAACTGAGTTGGTTCCTGATTGATCCAAATGGACAATCAACTGAGCATAATAAGCATAGGAGACGACCAAAGGGCAACCAAATCATCTAACAAGCTGAAGCAGGAGCTGGATATAGACATAAGACAACTTCAGCGATCAATAAGAGCCTTGAGAAACTCAGCAGCCAATCACCCAAGCCTCTGAGCTAAACAAAGAGGTGATCACAGTTTGTGTGCAGCCATTACAAACTTAAACTCAATTTCAAATCCCAACTGAGTTCTATGCTCTAGAAACAGTGCAATGATCTATGCGTTTTCTTTCACTTTATCATCATTGCTTGGATCTGTGTGGGAAATAAGCAATTCATTTTATTACTCAGAGACAGTGCTTGCTTTTATGTATTTTATTGTAGTCAAACATTATGAGTTCTTGGTGTTATCACTGTTAATCACTTTCTTAGGACATTGTGCCCTCTTCACAGTGTCTGTTGAGACAACTTTCCAAAAGAGCTGACATGAAATTATCCTTTTGGGTTTGCTCTCAATTAGGCTAAAACAAGCTCCTGCCACAACCCCCGCCCCCCAGCAGGAGTCACTGCAAGAGCTGTAGGTGGCAGTGGCATAACGAAACTGGAGGGCCCCCCCTTTACAGAACAAGGATAGGGCCTCTCAGTCCAGGTGCTGTGCTGAAGGGGGCTCCCTGGAGCTCAGTGCCTCACCACACCGCAGGGGCTGTGGTGGCCTTTGTTATGCCCCTGGTAGGTGGGTCTCCCTGCCCTGAGCTCTTGCCTGCAGGCATCACTGTAAGTACTGGGCTCTTTGGAGCATATTTATAAGAAAGTTGCTCTGCGCTACGTGACAGGGAAAGGGCAGGAATGTGCTGTATTTAAAAGAATATGTCACATTCTTTCATTTTCCCTGCACTGGAACGATTTTAGCTGCCTAGTGCCAATGTAGGCACCTATGCACCATGGTGCAAGGGTACCTGCTTTGTAAGGAGGATTTTTTGTGTGCAGGACGGGGCACCTTCCTGCACAAAAACAGTCCATTGAGCCATTTCCCTCTTTCTATGTGTGTTGCATTCATAGAAAGAGGAAACAGCAAGGAAAAATAAACATATTTCTCCTCGTTACACCTCACCTGGGGCAGGTAGCAGTTTGGCATATTCCCAGCTTATCTACCATTTTTAGTAATTCTGGGGGTGGGTCAAAATCCACTGATGTTGTGTGGGAACACCCGGACAACACCAATAGAATGCCTCCCTGGGGCAAAGTAACGCAGGATAGTGATTTATGCTGCATTGCTTTACTTGAATTTATCAAGCCACTCAGAGCCACGAAAGGTGGCCTTGCTTTGCTTGATAAATCGCACTTGCTTCACGCATGCACCACAGTGCATGGTGCAAAAGTGACACAAGTCCCTTATAAATATGGCCCTTTGTTTTCAGGGAATGTGTTTCTTCAGCAGCAATCCCAGACCTGACCCGTAGATGTCACTGTTAGAACAGTACTGTGCCTAGTGTGACATAACGGTGTTGCCATGACCGGCCGAGTTTACGGTAAGAGCAACACTTGGCTCTCCTTTTGCAGAGGCTTTGCTTCTTCAGCAGCACTTGGAGCCCCTCCAACAGGTATCTTCGTAAGAGCAGTTCTTAGCCATCACTCTCAAGGGGTGTTGTTAATAAGCAGCACTCCCACATATATGTCAACATTTTCAAAGAGGAAAGTGGGAGATTTTAAAGAGACAATCAGGAGAATATATTTCCTCCATTGACTTCTACTGAACCAGAGGCAATTACAAGTCAGAGACAACCAAAATAGTCATTTTTGGATTAAAAAATTGGGTGACTCCTGTCTGAATTATGTCTTTTGGCAAGTAGCCCTGCCCATAACGTGCCACTGTGAGAACAGCACCATGGTTTTACCCCTAATGGTTGATTTGCATCAATTGCACTAACAGCCATGGCTACCACATGTCATTCTAATAACAGCACTTGCCCAGTCCTAGGGGCTGTATTACTTGAGCAGTATTCCCAGATTTGCACAGCAGGCATCTCAGGATTGGCATCCAGCGGTCATGTTACACAAGTACCTTGGGGGCGCAAAGGGAGAGTGCACCCACTTTGTGTGCCACCATGGCACCTTGGTACTACAGAAAGGGCCGCAGACGCTTGTGCGACCTTGTCTGTAATACACACATGTAGCACCAACACTATCTTCCAAGAGCATTCCCTCATTTGAATGGAGGTATGGCTTCATGCAAATGGGAAAACCTCTTTGCCTTTGCACCCAAACCATATTATGGATGTGGGTTCGAAGAAGCCATCGGGAGGGGCATTGATAATGTGCCAGAAAGAGGTGGAGGACTGTTAGTGTACCCCCAGAGGGCAGTCCTCTGCAGGGGACAAAGGGGTTCCATGGACCCCCCAGACACCCCCCTGCAAGCGGGTGCAATCACTCACTTAACCCACCTGCAAGGGGATTTGTGTCCCTTCTCTGAAGTGCAGGTGGGTGCTGCCTGCACAGTGAAACACAGAGGGGTTTATCATAGGCGGTTGCAATGGGGGCAAGGGAGGTGCTTGCTCCCCCCTCCCCCCCCCGGATTTAGATATAGCCTGGTGTTCAGGGTCACAGTGCAGCATAACACTACGTAGTGTTAGGCTGCCCGCACTAGCATTACCGAGGCACCTTCCAAAAACAGACCGGGATGCTGCAGACCATAGTCAATGGGTCATAGCAGGTGGGGGTGGGTCCTCCTGGCGGCAGCTAACACTGAGTCGGAGTCAATCCTAGATTGGTCCGACTATGGAGTCTTGCACCGTCATTGGTAGCTGAGATTGACTGCACCACTACCAATGACAGTGCAAGACAGCGCACACTGCTACAAATGACAGTGCAAGACAGTGTGTGGACCGCTACCAGTGACATGGCATGACTCCTGAGTCAGACCAATCTGCATCCGACTCTGACGTCCAATCTCCCAGTAGCAGTGCGCAGGCTCGCACCAGTCAGAAGAAGCAGACTGCAGCATGTGTGTTGCACTGAGCAGCTTGTTACAGGAAGAAGTAAGGTAGTTATAACTGGAGCTAAGTATACGAATTATATGGTGCATAATATGTATGTATATATTTTTTCTAACAATAAGCATGCATTATACAAGAAAAGCTTGGTTCTCCTAGCAGGAGAAATTTTAAGGGATTTTTCAACTCCCTCCAGCTCTTCTACAACTCACAGTTTATTCAATACAGCCCGATGATGAGCAGAGTATTTAACAATCCCCATTTCTTTTTAGAAATAGACATCCGCACTTTTTTCCAAAATGAAAACTGGAGGATTTAGAATCAGATTAGGAAGGAAGAAAATAATCTAGACATGGTGAACAGGAGGCAGAAGAAAAAAGCACAAGCAGTTCTGCAGGTCCATTTTCAGCTCCAACAGAATGTAGCCATGATGTTGATGCTCCCGTAAATGATGTTGGATTGTACTTTAATTCACCAGAAAAATTAACAGATGATTTTAAATACAATCGACTAATAAATACATATACCCCACCAGAAAAGTATGACTTCAAGAAGGATTCAAGTCGACCATGCTTTTTCCATCAAGTGTGGATTAATCAATATTCACCATGGCTTAGGTACTCTCCACAACAATTTGCAAGGATAGCACAGTTTTCCACAGCCAGTTCATCGTGGGACACAAGGAGCATTCATAACTATGCCTTTCACTAAATATAGAGACTTCTACGAAAGTGCAAACAACCATTTTTCATCATCTTGGCATAAACGTACAAGTGGATGCAACTCACTTTTTGGTGATCAGAAAGAAACCAGAAACAAATGTTGCTTGCCAATTAGACAGCGTTGTGAAAAGGCAAGTTGAAGAAAATCAGAAAAAGTAATTTCCAATTTTGTCCACTATCTTATTTTGTGGCACACATGACATTGCTTTATGAGGGAAAAAAGTTAAACTGAAAACAAGTCTGTACCAATTTCGCATTGCAGCAGGAGATGTGATCCTGGAGAACCATCTGGAAAATGCACCAGCAAATGCACGTTATACATCAGTTTGAGTTGAACATGAATTGATGACATTACGTAAAGAAACATTAAGAGAAGATCTAGTATCCTTAGTCATTACTCCAGTATTGGAACTTTCATAGATTCACATGCTTGAATCATTCCCCGTCGTCGAGATGGGAGTCCCTGGTGTAATACAAAAGCCATGCCCAATTGCATATAAAGCTCAGTGGCACTAGGCCTCTTGATTTAGTAACATCTTATAGTCGTTTTATAAAAAAAGACCAAACTTAACAGACAACCAATCAGCTCACACCACCCTCTAGAACCCTCCTGTGAGGAGCTGATTTCCCTCAGATTTTGCAAGCACAAGTGCAATAATACATCTAGTACTGAGGAAAATGATGGTGAGCTCCTCAAGGGAGGAAAAGTGGGTCGCATGTGAATCTATGAAAGTTTCCAATACTGGAGAACTACAGTTACAGGTAAGTAACTTGTTTCTTACCCCAGTATTAGAACTTTCATAGATTCACATGCTTGAATCAGAATAGTAAGCAGTGGATAACACATTTTCGACCTACAGTTAGCAACATAGCACTCTGAAATGCGAACTAGCATGACAATATATACATACACTTCTTTCTACGATCTACAGCATTATTTAAAAAAAAATGTGAGATAACAGAAAACAAGCTGATGGAGGGAAATAATTATTTAGCTCACCTTCATTGAAACAGGTTTCAAAGGACCGCTTTTCCAACGGCTGCATCCCAAAGTGACTCCGTGTCCAAGAAGTAATGTTGCATGAAGGTGTGAGTTGTCCTTCATGTCGCAGCTTGACAGATGTCTTTAATTAATACACCAGCAAACAGCGCACAGGACACAGATATAGCTCTGGTAGAATGCGCTCTCACACTTGTTTGCAATGGTCTACCTGCTTTCTGATGGCAGAATATGATTGCGTCTTTAATCCATCAGGATATAGTCTGTTTCGTTACAGAGTGACCTTTTCTAGCGGCACTGAAAGCTACAAATAACTGAGTGGACTGTCTGAACGACTTTGTTCTGTCCAGATAGAATTTTATGCACCTTTTAAGGTCGAGTGAATGGAGAGTCTTTTCTGCAGTAGTGTGCGGGTTCGGGAAGAAAGATTTGAGCACCACCAGCTTGTTGATATGGAATTCCAAAGACACTTTAGGAATGCATTTGGGATTGATGCGTAGGATGACTCTATCTTGTTTGAACTGCAAAAAAGGTTCTTGTATAGTGAAAGCTTGAATTTCACTAACTCTGCATGCCGAAGTAAGGCGTGAAGGAGAGCCACCTTCCAAGTGAGGTACTTGATGTCTGCCCTGTGGATAGGCTCAAAAGGCTGCTTCATAAGCTGGCCAAGGACGATGTTAGGTTGCCATGTCGGAGGTGGAGGCTTTACTGGAGGAAAAGATCTGAAGAGACCCTTCATGAATTGCTTGACTAATCTCAGAGAGCATAAGGACGGCTTGCCTGGTACTCTTCTGTATCTGGAGATGGCGGCCAAATGGACTCGAATTGAGGATTGGGCAAGTCCGGAACATGCCAGTTATAAGAAATATGGCAACACCGCCTCTGGTGCAGAGGAGAGAGGGTGTATTTTTTGGGTTTCACACCACAAACAAAATTGTTTCCACTTTAGGTGGTAAGATTTGTTGGTGCTAGCTGCACGTGCGTTAGCTAAAACTTCCCTGCACTCAGTTGGTAGATCTAGATGTCCGAATTTGTTGTATTCAGGAGCCATGCGCAGAAACTTAGAGACTTGGGATCCGGGTGCCTCACTTTTCCCTGGTTGATGGTAAGCAGCTCCGGAATTGGTCTGAGTCTGATGGGTGGACAAGCAGACAGGAGAAGCAACTCCCTGTACCATGGATGGCGTGGCCACCCTGGAGCTATTAGGATCATCCGGCAGAGTTCCAACTTCATCTTCCTGATCACCTTTAAGAGGAGAGGGATCGGAGGAAAAGCGTACGCAGAGATCCCTGACCATGCGATCCAAAATGCATCCCCCCATGATCCCTGTTGGTGATGCCAGGTTGCATAATGTCTGCATTTGGCGTTCTGGGAGGATGCAAATAGGTCCAGATTCGTTTTTTTCCACTGGCCGAAGATTCGATCTAGTGCTCTCTGGTCAAATTCCCACTCTTGGGAGAATGTCGCCAACATGCTTAGCGAATCCCCGAAGGTATTCTGTAGGCCAGGGACAAGCTCCGCTGTTATGTGGACTGAGTGGTGAATGCACCATCCCAGTTGGTTTGCGCTTGTCAAGAGAGTATGTGAGAACGTGTTCCCCCCTGATTTTTTCGGTAGTGCACTGTGGTGGTATTGTCTGTTCTGACAAGCACTGCTGATCCTTGTAACTTCGAAAGGAATGCTTGCAAGGCATAATTGACTGCTCTCAGCTCGAGAAGGTTTATGTGGAAAAGATGGTGAGAAGGTGGCCACCTGCCACTCACCCAAAGGTCCTGCAGGCATGCGCCCCATCCTGTGAGCGATGCATCCGTAGTTACAATCATTGGAGGAATTTGTGCCAAGAAGCTGAGTCCTTTTGAAATGTTCTCAGGAATTGTCCACCAATCCAGAGAGTGGACCATGCGCAATGTTATGGATCCTCGTGCTTGCGTCCATTTCCTGTCCAGCTCCTCCTGAACTGGGCGCATGCGCAGCTGACAGAATGGAATGAGGCTTATATATGACGACATTATGTCTAGTAAGGACTTGTACCGCCAACCTGAAAGACACCTTTTTCTTTGGAAGCGCCTTGCCAGTTGTATTAACCTTGCTTGTCTGTCTTGCGCTGGATAGGCTTTGGCCTGTTGAGTGTCTAAGATAGCTCCCAGAAAGGCTAACCGAAAGGATGGCTGTAGGAATGATTTTTCTTTGTTGAGCGTAAGGCCTAATTCCTTGAAAAGGCGCAGAGCCGCCTTGACTGAGTTTTCTGCTGACTGGACATCTAGAGCTTTTACTAGCAAATCGTCAGGATAGGGAAAAACCTGGTGTTTGTTTCTCCTTAGGTAGGCCGCTACTGGCATTAGACATTTAGTGAAGATTCATGGTGCTGAACGTAGGCCATAGGGGAGGACCTTGAACTGGAAGTGTTTGCCTTTGACCACAAACCTCAGGTACTTTCTGTGTAGCGGATGAATGGAAATGTGAAAGTATGCGTCCTGAAGGTCTAGAGAGGCCATGTCATCTGCTCTGTTCAGAAGCCCTGTTCTGGCCATTTAGGCCAGTGGTTACACGGCCACCGCAAACAGTAGAGGTGACAAGGGGCAGCCCTGTCTGGTGCCCCTGCCTATTTGGAACGGATCTGATATAGTGCTGCCCGTTCGAACCCTCGCAGTTCGGTTAGTGTATAACAATTTCGTCCAACGGACGAATCCATCTCCTGTCCCCTGTTTTAACATGCCCTGTTCTAAATAATCCCATCTCAGGCTGTCGAAGGCCTTCTCAATTTCCACTGATATAATTGCTGCCTGCGTCATTGTCAAGGGTACCGAATGGAGTATTGTGACCAGTCGTCTAATGTTTTGTGCTGTGCTGCGTTGGGGAATAAAGCCAGATTGGTCTTGATGGATCAATGAAGACATATGAGGTAATAGTCTGGTGGCTAATATCCGGCTAAGTATTTTATAGTCCATGTTAAGCATCGACAGTGGTCGATATGAACTGACATTATTAGGTGTTCTATCTGGTTTCAATAATGGTATCATGACAGCTTCATTTGTGGACTGAGGCAGGCCTTTACTGTTCCATGCCTCCAAGTATAGTGTACATAGATGTGGGGCTAATTGATCCTGGTACATGCTGTAGAACTCCATTGGAAGTCCGTCAGCACCCGGGACCTTACCTCTTGCCATACTTTGAATTGCAGCCTTGATCTTTGCAATCGATATAGGTTCGGCTGAGGCCAGACTATCCTCGTTCTTCAGTTGAGGGAGGGCAAGTTCTTCTAGTTCCTGTGTCTGGGAGGTATTAAGAGTTTAGGTAGGTGGTGCGTATAGTTTGGAGTAGTAGTTAGCAAAGCTTGCGTTTATTTCTTTCTGGCCATAGATACTATTGCCTGGGGTATCTTCTATTTCCACTATGACTGTTTGCTGTTTCGGTGGGTTAGCGAGCCAGGCCAACAGAGCGCCCGCCTTATCTCCTTCTGTGTGTTGCTTAGTTAGGTATTGCCTATAGTCAAAGTGGGATGGTCTTGTATTTGCTTCAGCTATTTTCACTTTAGTTTTGATCAACAGGGGGATCAGGTTTGGGCAGTTTGGGCATCTGCGCTCAATATCCCTGAGAGAGTCTTCAATCCACCCGGAGTTCCACTTCCAGCGACCTTCGGACACCTATGTTCTCATTGATGCAGGTTCCTCTGATTACTGTTTTGAACGCCTCCCACTCCATTGTTCTGGAAGATGCTGTCCCCGAGTTGATTTTAAAGAACTCGTTAATTGTTATTTGTAGTAGGTGTTTAAAAGCTTTGTCTTCTAGCATTTCTGCTCTGAGACGCCATGTTGGAATAGTCGGCCTATCTTTACCCCAGGTCAGCGAAATAACGAGTGGGTTGTGATCAGATATTGTGCAACAAAGGTATTCAGATGTTATTGCTTCACTTTGTATTTCAGAAGATACTAGGAAGGTGTCAAGTCTAACATGTAAATCGTGTACTGAGGAGTAAAATGAATAATCTCGAGTGTGCGGGTGGAGCTGTCTCCAGCTATCTCTCAGTTTCCAGTGTTGTTGCCATTCTGTAAACAATTTAGCAGTTTTTATAGCCTGAGAGTGTAGCAGGGGAGGATGGGATCTGTCCAGATTAATATTTGCTATTCAGTTGAAGTCTCCTCCAAGTATGTTGGGTCCTGTTAGGTTTGGTCCTATTTCCAGCGATAGCCTGTTAAGAAATGTTACCTGTTCTTAATTTGGTGCGTATATACTATCTATTGTTATGTCCTTTCCTTCTAGTTTCCCCACTACCATTATATACCTCCCTTTTTTATCTATGACCTCGTACAGTTTTTGGAAGGGCACCCCTGGTCGAATCCATAGCAACACTCCTCTGGCAAATGCTGACTAATTAGGAGCAGATATTTGGCCTCTCCATCTCTTTTTAAGGGCTCTGACTTCCTGTTCTATGAGGTGGGTTTCTTGTATTAGAGCTATGTGTATTCCTCTACGCTTAAGCTGGCTATACATCTTGTACCTCTTAGACATGTTATGTAAGTCCCTGACATTCCAGGTAGCAATTTTATACTTCGTGGTCATATTCTTGAATTACTTGCATGGAGCAATTATGATGTGTACCCTCTCCCGGGCGTTTAAGTTTACACCTCAATAATGTTTCTTAAGTGTGATAGCTGATTGAGTTTATGACGGTGAGTGCTTGATTTATCCCCCATACTAAATTAATGATCCAAACTCCCAACTCCCTCTCCCAGGACCGGTAACCGCAACTATCCCCGTCCAAACCATTAAAACTTTAACTAGCATCCTATAGGTGGGTGACGTCCCAGAAGCCAAGAGCCTGCACTCCAGACCACTCCCGGGGCCCAGACCAATTATATTAGCTACCCACAGGGTTATTATTCCATTTTTTATTTACTTTCTCCTCTCTGGCATACCATGATAATACTTAATAAGGTTTTTTAGATAATAACAACTTAATTCTAGGTTCTTCCATCATTTATACTGTTCCTTCATTCCCCTTTGAATTTTTTAACTGTCTCTTTCAGTTCCTAAACTTATTTTTCCTCTCAATATAACTGGCTAATTATTCTCACATCGTTACTCACGAAACCTTAGTTTACCAAAGTTCAAATAATATCTTCCTATGATCTCGGGGTCACTTTGGGCATACTGATGGAGGTGTCTCGCGAGGATACAGAGGAGCCCCCACAGCTCGAGTCATGATCTGAGATAGCCCCAGATGATTGGGTCAAAGGGAGGTTACCCCACTCAACGCTGCTGCTGCATCTACTGCTTCTCGCATTTCTTGGAGTGTTTGATGTCTTGGGGGGGCAACCTCCATTCCTCGTTTTATGGATCTGCTGCGTTTCCTATGGGACGTTCGAAGGCCACTGCGCCAGGGGTTCGAAGAGGTAATGTTCAAGGATTCCGGCCAGTCCCATACCAGCTGTGGCGAGGTGAAAAAAAGGATCTTGCCCTCGTATTCCACTCTCAGTTTGGCCGGGAAGAGCATTGCATAGTGTATTCCGCGTTCTCGCAGTATGCGTTTAAAGTCTTTGAAAGAGGCTGTTTGTGCTTGCGTTTCATCCGTGAAGTCTGGGAAAATCATGACTCGTTGGTTTTCCAGTGATATTTCGCCTTTTAGACAGGTTTGCGTTAAGATGTACTCTCTATCTTTGAAGTGAAACAGTTTCGCAGCTATCGGTCGTGGTCTCTTTCCTGGGGGAGGAGGTCTGCTAGGAACTCTGTGGGCTCTCTCTATTGCAAAAAAGGATGATAAGCCCTCTGGGGCCACTATTTCTTTGAACCGGTTCTCTAGGAAGGATTCCATGTCCGCTGCTGAAGATTCCGTTCCCTCTGGTAGACCTATCAGTCTAAGATTGCTCCTGCGGGCCCGGTTTTCTGCATCCTCTGCTCTTGTTTCCAGCATTTTTACCCGAGAGGTAAGTCCGGAGAGATCTGTGGACACGGACTTCTGGATTGGGGTGAGTTGTTTGAGCGCCTTTTCAGTTGACCCCACTCTTTCTGTTAGTCTACGATGGTCATCTCTTAATAATGAAAGGTCTACAGTTAAATTGTTTATTTTCTGTTCAAGGGCTTCGCGGGAATCCCTGATTGCTTGCAGTATCGTGTCCAGTGTTGTTTCTTGACTTAATGTGCTATCCTGGGTGCTTGTCCTGGGGATTGTTCAGAGGGCTTAGTTACAGTAGACTCTTCAGGGTCTTGGCCCTCATGTTTTTTTGGTTTACCCATCTTGTTGTCCCCTTGACTATTCTTGTGGGTAGAACTGCTTTCTCCTGTTGAGCACAGGGTTTAATTAACTCAGTGATTATTATAGGAGGGACCCCTCTGTCGCCCCGTGCACACTCCAGTGTAGTGAAGTTAATACATTGTTTAAAATAAATACACGTCATATATTTTAATTGTCATGTTTTTGTGTAAGTTAACACCAAATGCAGATTCTACATGTTTTTTATAATTCAGTTATAGTGCCTTGAACACGTGTGTATGAATAATGTGGTGCATTCAACATTGTTAACGTATAAACAGATTAGAAATTGCTGATCAGACAATGACAGCTTGATCCTTCTATTAAGCTTCTATTAAGCTTCACAACCCTTTGCATGCCGGGGGTTTACGTGATAATGGCTATGCCCATGGGCCATTTGACATTAATATTGCCCCCCTCCCCTCTTGCCCCCCCCCCCCGAAAATATGTCTGCAGACACCCATGGGATTGATTGAAAAAACCCTCCGTATTTTACTGAATTCGCTGCCCCGAAGACACCGCTTTCAATGTAATCCAGCGCACTGTTGATGCACAAACATGCACAGTGCGCCTGATAGATTGAGGAGGCCCAGGAGTCACTTTAAGATCTGAGCTTGGCTCTTGCCTCTGAGCAGTACTGGCTCCTATTTCCTCTAAATTGCATTACTTCGGTATCAATCCCACCCCTGGCCAGCAGATGTCACCATAGGAACAACTATTGACTCTCTCATTTTACCTCCATCAGTCCCAGGCATTTTCTTTCCTCTGTAGAGGGTCTCCGACGAACAGCCCCCTCTCTCTGCCATCCCTAACACTGCACTGTAATTCTTCCAGGGATCCCCCTCCCTCCCCTGCACCCCGAGGAGCTGGCAGTCAGCTTTGAATCGTTTCACGCCTTGCTGTATATTGTTGCAATATTTTAATAAGGCTGCAGCTTGTGGGCTGGTGCTTTTATTCTGTGAAAGGGGCTCTGTGTTGCCAGGGAAACACAGGGAGGGGAGACCCCGGTGTCGGAGAACAGAGGCGAGGGGTGGGGGTGAGAGGTTCGGTGGCAGATATTAGCAAGAAAGCAGTAAATGTTCAGGGTACATCGTACAGAATAGGCGGTTTACGGCAAACCCTGGAGGAGGGAGAACATAAAAAGATGAAGAGTCTGAGGGAAAATAAGGGGAAGGAAAAAAGGAGGCAGGAGAGGAGGTAGGGAAGGCAGCGGGAGATCGAAAGGGGTGAGGGGAGGTAGGGAAAGGGGGGGAAGAAGAGGGCGAGAAAGTTGTAAAGGGGAGCAAGGGGGAAGAATGAGAAAAGATACGGAGAGATGAAGAAAGAAGGAGGGCTGTGGGCAGAATGAAAGGAATGAAGAAAGCTGGGTATAGAATGAAAGCGAAAGGGAAGGGGGAACGAAAGATCGAATCATTGAGGCAAGAAAGGGGTGGAGGAAGGAGTGGAGGGAAGGGTCTGGAAGAAAAAAGTTAATTAAAAAAAAGGCGGGAAGGAAGAAATTAAGAAAAAGGTTGCCTGGGAGAGAAAGAGGGAGGGGAGAAAGAAAGAAGGGAGGAGAAGAGGGTTGGGTGTGGGAAGTTAAGGAAAAGGAAGAGAAGTTGAGAGAGCGGATGCAGATGAAGGAAGGATGCATCGAGGGTGACGAGAAAAGGAGAGATAGAAAGAGATATATAGAGAACTAAAAGATAGGTCACAGTGAGAGGTGAAGAAGAATACACGTACTTGCTGCCTCAAGTGAGTAGGAGAGGTGGGAGAATGGAAAAGGGGAAGAGGCCGTGAAAGAAGGGGACAGAAAGAAAAAAGCACAGTCAGGAAGTGAGAGAGGAGGAGTAAGAAGTCGACATATTTAGGAGACCCATGGAGAGGTGCATCAGTACCTTTTTATAAAGCACTTCTGCTGTTTCGAAGCACTATAAATAGAGGTAGTTTGTCACTCAGTTAGGGGAACTCGATTTACCAAGGTTCAGAAGGATGGAAGGCTGTTTGACTCGTCTGGGCTAAACGTTGTGACCTGCCAATCACTGCATGATTTATCTTTGAACAATCAAATCACTGAGCAAATCTGGGAGAATGTATTTTGTTGTCTAGAGACAAAAGATTGTAAAGGGGTGTAAGAATGGGAAGAGAGAGTTGGAGGTATAGTTTGGTTTCAAATTTGCTGTTTGCTGCCCGTTCATTCTGGATAACTATATTATAATCCCAGCTTCAAATAGAAATATAAAAGAAGACATGTCATGTGATTCTGAACAAATCACCCTATCCCTCCCCCCACCTCAGATGTACTGTCTCCACTGTACGCCCCTAAAATAGAGTTTCCTGTGCTAGTTCATTTTAACTGCAAAAAGTGCAGAAGAAGAAATGCACAATGCCATTAACCAAAACTACAGTGAAAAACTACAGAAGATCCGACAGCTCATCAGCAATCCCAAGACTACTTCATCTCTAATGACAACCCCTTCCAGTAAAATCCCACAGTGTCATCTTTCAAATCTCCATCAATGGCAGATCTCCCTACATACTCAACTCCCTCGGAGCCACTTCTCATGAAGATGATGTCTTACCCTCGTCCTTCATCAAAGCTGTCTATAGGGGATGCTCACTGAAGACAGGCCAGATACTCTCACTCCTAAAGAAACTTAAACTAGACCCTATGGTCTTGCCAACTACCGGCCCATCACTCACCTACCATTCACTGGCAAGATAATTAAAACAGCCATCTATATTAAACTCCAAGTTCACATTAATGCGAACCATCTCCTGCATGACTACCTGTCTGGCTTCAGATAATGGCGAAGCACAGAGAATGGTACTTTACACATCTTAAATGCTGCCCTCTTGGCCTCAGGTCAAGATGGTCCCTGAATCCTGATATTGCTGGACCTCTCAGCTGCCTTTGACACATCCAACAATCCCACTCTCTTAAGCATGCTGGAGTCTTGATGGGCTTCATTGGCAATGTCCTTCTCTGGTTCTCCTTCAACCTTTCCAACCCACACCAGTTTTTTTTTCACAGGGGCATTTTCAGAAGGTCTTTGGGCAAACTCTCCTCCTTTCTGGTTGCTCCCCACCAGCCTCCATAGCCCGGCTCTGCTTTCATCACCCCTACTAATAGTGCTTTCCACTGAGCACCTTCCACCACCCTGGTCACTACCTTCTTGTCTTTTTGCCCTCGTCACTGCCTTTTTGAATTTTTACTATTGTTGCCTTTTTCTCTTTTTGCTATTGCTACCTTCTTTGCCTTTTCTTAGCTGTCTTACTGTTTGTGGCTTTTGTTTGTGGTTGTGCACGACCACCTGTGTCACTCCCTCTACCTTCCTGCTTTTTTTCACTGCCCACCACTAGCTCGTCCACCACCACCCAGCACCCATCCAACCCCAGGACCTACTTAATGGAGGCCGCAGGGAGACCCCATCAAGAAGATTCTTGGGTCAGCTCCCCTTCGCCGTTCTGGTTGCTCCACACTGGCCTCCAGGGCAAGGCTCTGCCTTCAGCACCCTTGCTGAGAGCGATTTCCACCGAATGCCTTCCACCGCCATGGTCACTGCCTTTTTGTCTTTTTACCCTGGTCACTGTGTTTTTACTACTGTGGAATTTTTGCTTTTTTTATCTTT
This sequence comes from Pleurodeles waltl, assembly GCF_031143425.1. NCBI lineage: Eukaryota > Metazoa > Chordata > Amphibia > Caudata > Salamandridae > Pleurodeles > Pleurodeles waltl. The sequence continues at coordinate 336,298,628 of NC_090443.1, forward strand.
TTACTATTGCTGCCTTCTTTGTCTTTTCATTGTTGTCTCCTTGTTTGTGTTTTTTGTTTGTGGTTGTGCGCGGCGGCTCTCCCCCTCCATCGCTCCCGCTACCTTCCCCTTCTTTTTTCCCATCTGCCTCTAGCCTGCCCACCACTACCAAGTGTCCCTCGCATCCCAGGACCTACTTAATGGAGTCCACAGCACAGCCGCACAGCCAGCACGTGCAGCGGGCACACCGCCAGTGTGCCAAAGGTAAGCCCGTCTGTACCCATCCGTACCCAGCACCAGGAACCCTAGTTCTCCTACCATCTGCACATACTCAGCCTCTGAACTGCGGGACCTGAAACCCAGGAATCAAGACAACTGCTGCAGCACGACTACCCAGACCATGGTAGGACCTTTCACCTGCTACCAATGCTGCTTCACCTGCAACCTCAAAACCACACTGCTGACCATCCATTGCGAAAAATAACTTCACTGCTTTCTCCTTGACATAAGATCCCTCTGCAAACATGTTACAGGTGTCTGGGGCATCCTAACCACTCTCCAACCCGACCTGATGTTCATCACAGAGACCTCTCTCATCATCTCCAGGCATCACCTGCGCAACCCCTCAAGGGTACAACCTTATACACAGAGACCACCACAACAAACATGGAGGAAGCATCGCCATCATCCACAAGGACAGCCTCCTATGCACCACCATTGAGGATGATACAACCCCTGTCATGGAACACCTTATCTTCCAAATCAGAACTGATGCCAAAAACACCATCAGAGGAACCCTCGAATACAGACCCCTTGGCCCCTGTCCTGCCTTCTGCAAAATGACTGTCTTCCGTAGCCTTCAACTCCAGACATTACGTCTTCCTGGGGGACCTCAGCTTCAATCTTGATAGTCCAAACGACTGCTACTCCACCAACTTCCTTGACAACCTTAATAAAATCGGGCTCAAGCAACTGGTCCCAACCCCACGCACAACACGGGCCACACCCTGGACCGCATCTTTACTGCCAGTAACAGGATTAAATTACCCCACACAACAGAACTAACTTGGACGGACCACCACATCGTACACTTCACTGTAGTGAGCACACCGGAACCCTCTTCTACTCAAAACGCCCTCCCATACTGCAGCTGGGGAAAAATCACTGAAACCCAATGGACCGCCGCCCTCAATACCAACAGACCCAACCCCACCAGCAGCATTGAGCAAGATGCCCGCCACTTCTTTGACTGGATCCACAACTGTGCCAGCAAAATCACCTCCACAAGAAACACCAAGACCAGAAGATCCAGCAAGCCCACTGGCTGGTTCACATCTGAACTCGGCCCACTGAAGAGAGAATGCAAACGACTAGAAAGATGATGGCGCACTAGCAAGTACCCATCAGACCGCACCACCTTCAAAGCTGCCCTCAACAATTATCATCACCACCCCAGGGAACCAAAAAAATACATCTTGTCTAACTGCATCGAGAAGACCACCAACCATGTCAAGGAGCTTTTCAGCATAGTGAGCCACAGAGAACACAATCCAGCCCTCACAGGCCCTCTGCAATTCTCTGGCAGACTACTTCCTCAACAAAATAGCCACCATCTACAGCAACTTTGCTCCCAAACCACCAACCTTGACCACCTCATAACCCCGACAGACGCAACCCACATCTACCCGATCACCAACTGGAAGATGCTAACAATTCAGGAAACAGCTGCCTTCATGAGCGCAACCCACTCAGGATCTCCCAATGATCCATGCCCACACTACATCTTCAACCTGGGACAGAGTGTGATCATTAGCACCCTCACCTTATCCTCAACATGTCAATCACAATGGTCACAATGCTCGACGCTTAGAAGAACACAGATGTAAAACCACTCCCAAAAAAACCATCCACCAACCGCAGCGAGCTCAAAAACTACCTTCCGATCTAGCTGCTACCATTCCCCATCAAAGTACTGGAAAGAGCCATTAACTGACAGCTCTGTGAACACCTAGAAGAACATAATATACTGGATGCCTCCCACACAGGTTTCTGTGTCAACCACAGGACTGAGACCATCCTGATAGCCACAACAGACAACATCAGAGCCATCCTAGACCCCAGAGAGAAAACAGCCCTAATCCTCTGTGACCTCTCAGCAGCTTTCGACACTGTATCCAACCACACCCTCATCACCAGACTCCTCCACCCCTGGATTCAAAGCAACCCCCTCAAATGGATCCTCGCCTTCCTCACAGGCCACCCTCAAACAGTCCACCTGCTTACCTATACCATGGAACCCAAGAACATCATCTGCGGTGTTCCCTCAGGGTTCCTCTCTCAGCCTCATCCTCTTCAGCACCTACATGACGCTATTGGCAGACATCGTATGCAGCCACAAACTCAACATTATCTCATATGCCAATGACATGCAGCTCATCCTCTCAATGTCCGAAGACCACATCACACCCAGAGCCAATTTCAGCAATGCCATGACCAACGTTGTAGAGTGGATGAGATCCAACTGCCTAAAACTGAACACACAAGAAGAAGTAATCATTTTTGGAAACAACGCATGCCCATGGGATGACACCTGGTGGCCAGTCACCCTCGGCAAGCCCCCAGCCTGACAGACCACGCTCCCAACCTCGCCATAATTATCGGCAACTGACTCACCTTCAAACATCAGATAAACACAGTTGCCGCTTACTGCTTCCTCATCCTCTGCAAACTTCAAAAGATTTTCAGACTGATCCCCGTAGATGCCAGAAGAATTGTGACCTTGGCCCTCATTTCCAGCTGGCTGGACTACAGAAATGCATTCTACATGGGAGTCACCACCCAACTCCTCAACCGCCTTCAAACTATACAGAACTCCACAGCAAGACTCATCCTGGATCTCCCCAGATGTACCAGCATCAGCTGCACCTCAGAATCCTACATCGGCTGCCCATGCAAAAGAGATGCAAATTCAAGGTCCTGACCCTTTCCTTCAAAGCCCTCCACAACATCGGACCCAAATGCATCAACCACCATCTGACCTTCCACCTACCCAGTAGAGAACTCCACTCAGACTCCCTGGCACACATCCCATGAGTCCACCGTAGCCGCAGCGAAGGCCACTCCTTCTCATAACTCACCACCAAGGTCTGAAATTACCTCTCCCTGCACCTGCAAACCACTCACTCCCTTCCCAATTTCAGAAAGAAGCTCAAAACATGGCTTTTTGCCAACAGAAGACCGCCAGCACCCAACTGAGTGAGGTCATAATAGATCCTTCTCACCCATGGAGCCCTGAAGGGGTCCTCAATGTTCCTATCATTTGCAATCTCTACATGGAGCAGCTTGGTGTTCTACTCACTGATAACACCATCAGGATTCACCAATGTGCCAATTATTTCTAACTCTACTTGAAATTTTCCTCTGCTTCAGACATCCAACGCCTCAAACATTGCCTGCACACCATCCAAGCCCAGTGCCAGCATGAAGCTCAAACACACCAACAAATAATTCCTGTTATCTGCCAAAGCAGGAAACAGGACAAATGTTGCTTCGAACCCTAACTTTCACTGAAAGCCAAGTAACTTGGATTTACTGTGGATAACAACCATACACTCAAAGATCACACTGCCAAAAGAAATAAAATCGCCTGGTACTAACTCTCTCTTCTAGAGAAAGTTAGGCCATTTCTGCCAGAAAGCGATTTTAAACTCTCTCATTTGGATTGCAGTAACTTGCTTCTCTATGGCCTCCCACACTCCAAACTGGCACACCTTAAGGGCATCCTGCACACTGCAGCACATTTCATCCAGGATCTGAAACAAATATTATTACATTGCTCCTTTCCTGATGGTAATCCATTCGCTCCCATTGCTGGCCTGCACCATCTTGAAAACCAGCTGTTTCATTTGCAAAGCCATCACGACCAGCACCCTTGCTTATCCTGCAGACAAGTGCAGCATCTCTGGTTATTCATGACACATCCACGACATCATCAGACTGCAGAATTAGTGTAAAAATGAAAAAAACAATACATTTTCTATCTATGCACCCCAGGTGTGGAACAAAATCCCTGTATCCATAAGGACCAGCCCAATACGTCTTCAATTCGGGAAAACAGTGAAGTCTCAACTCTTTAAAGAACTCTACACCAAAATGCATATACAGTCCATTAACCATCTACCTTTCCTATCACTTGCTGACTTTATGGTTGTCTTTGAACTCCATGTAGCACTCTACTTACTCCCTTTTGGTTAGATTTGCATTATAGAAATGGCACATCCATTCATTATCTGATCATCAGCTAGGCCTTGCACTATACCAGTGGTTCCCAACCTGTCATCTGGGGACCCCTGGGGGTCCACAAAGCGTCCTCAGGGGGTCCGCAAATGCTTAAAAATTAGCTCCCTAGCTTTCAGTAATGACTCATTGGGGGGGTCCCAGGATTCGACTTATAATTCAGTGGGGGTCCCCGTATTCCAGTAATGATAAAGTGGGGGTCCGCAGAAGTAAAAAGGTTGGGAACCACTCACTATACTGTTAGATGCTAGTGCGGCAATAAAAAGTATCTCTCTAAAGCGCTATGTTGCTTTTTTGAAGGGCGGTACTATATTAGAACCACTCCATTCAGTTGTCTTGGGCCGCCACCTCAAATGACCACAAAAGTTTGACATACTACCTCAAGTGCACAACATCGTTCCTGAGGGAAATGGAGCACTCGAATGGCAAAATGAGATTTTTTCATGCCACTTCGAAAATCCTTGAACGTGATGTCTCCCTCGTAGCAAAGCGTGTGCCATGCCAAATTGTTCAAGTAAAATGTGCAATCCGAGCAGTGAGCAGCAGAGGGCGCCGCAACCCCCTCACAGAGTCAAAAAACACAAGTTCGCCTTAAACAAACTCACCCATCATCCTGCTCAGAAGGCCTCGAGCCCAGCTTTGATGGACGAATCTGTGTGTCTGCATCCTGGAGGCTTTTCTGCTTTCCTGTAATTCTATTTTGCTGATTTTTTACTTTTAAGCAGAACGTGTTATTGTAGTAATGAGACAGAGAGATCCAAGGAAAGAGAGCGAGAGGGGGAGGGACAGAGGGAAGAAAGAGGTGGGGAAGATGTGCATAGGTGAGGCAGAACAGCGACATGGATATCTCATTAATGCTGTACTGCTCTGTGCTGTGATACGTAAAATGCACATGGACATTAGTTACTTTCATACTTTAAATATGAGTGGAAATAAATAAGTGTTTACTTACATGCAAAGGAAATGTTCAACACATTTAGCAGAGAGAGCAGAGGCGCGAGGAACGTGCTACCCAGAGAGAGAACTAGGAAGAGAGAGAAGTGAGGCGAAATAAAAGACGGACCGAAGGAGAGGAAAAGAGCGAGGAGAGCGGGGAAGAAGGCGAAGGGAGAGGAGGAGCAGGAGAGGCAAGAAGGGAGAGAGTGATGTGAGGTAGGAATGAGAAGGAGAATGAAAACAAACGAGGGGCGAGAGGTGAGAATGGGAAATGGAAAAAAGGCGGAGACCATGTGATAGCTAGTAAGGGGGAGTAGAGAGGAAGGGAGAGGAGAGAAGAAGAGGCAACAAGAAGGAGAGTAAAGCAAGAGAGACAGGTAGAAACCGGAAGAGTGAAGGAGAGGGGTGAGAGAGAGAAAAAGGAGACTTAAGTAGAGAAAAAGGTAAGAAATAAGGCACGAGGGGGAATGGGAGTTCCCTCCCTTGGTGGGGCTCACCAGCACACTACTTTCTACCAGAAAATAAAAATGACAGCTTATTTAGGAGAAGAAAGGGCCACCACAGGACTATTGTATAACTGAACGAATGTACGGGCGACCTGTTTTTAGGTTTGATGTGTAGTGATGCTTATGGCGAATATATTGTATTCTATAATACTATAAGAGGCTTTGGTTCCAGCTTTTTTGGCTCTGGAATCTTCATCCATTGGCTTGAGACATTGTCAATCTAATTTTAAATCAGCCCACAGAAGTATTTTGCACTCACCTTCTTTTGGATGGAAAACTAATGCCTGAGAAAAATCGACCCACGGATATGCGGATATGTATCTTCCCTTTGTGACTTACGCCAATAAGCGAGCAGCATGAGCTGTTGCACTGTGTCTACTCTGATGCCACAAGTGGGATGGGTGAGAGCTGGGGACACTTCGAGCTCCAACATCACACTATCTGTGGCTCTGATGACATATATGTTTTCCTAAGCCGCAACTGTAGGGAAACGAATGTGATTGTTCACTGCAGGCGGCACTGAGGACTGCTGCATACTGTTACAAGCTGTGAAATGGCAATACCCTTTGGGGCATATTTACAAGCCCCTGCCGCCACCGGAGCATCACTTTTTGTGACGCTTCGGTGGCCCTGTGCACTGTGCCGAATTTAGAAGGCGGTGTTAAGCCACTTATTGTAGCTTAACGCAGCCATGTAAATACGGCCCCTTCAGACGCAGCAATTTGCGTGGAAGTGGCGTGCAATGGGTGTTGCTGTGGGCTGCGCCAGTTCTTTGTAAATATGCCCCTTTGTATACAAGCAAACTACATTAAAACTCAATAAATACAATACAAAACCCTTCTATCTATTGGTTGTTTAGGTGTATCCTTCTGCCTCCTTTGGAGTGCTTGAGGTACTATTTAAAAGACGAAACGTACACTGTCATCACACTTTTATTTCTTTATCTCATTCACGCACGTTATACACAATGTAATACTATTTAAAGTATTCTTCCCAGCAGCACGCATATTTTTTTTTCAGCACTTGAGTACAAGCGTCAACCTATTGCCTTTGTCAGTGGTTGTTTTCTTACAGGCACTGGTTCAGTCTTGCACCCTCACTTGGTCTACCTGCTGGGTCTTAGATCAGTGCTTCTTAACATTTTATTTCTGTTGACACCCTCTGAATCACTACAGGAACCTGTGGATCTGAGACTAAGCAATTTGTAAGGTTTGAACCTCAAAGGAATACACACAAATACAAAAAACATGTATACGTAAAATACAGAAAGTACGAAATATTTAATTCATAAATTAAAATTAACCATGCTCTTTTTGGGTTTTGAAAAGTGAAACAGATTAATTCTGAAGAAAAGTGCACCAGAATGTAGACATAATATGAACCATAGCAAAACACAAACACTGTGGGATAGCGTAACTGGATGGACGGAATGCGGAACCAATCAAACATTCACCCCCAGTCACAGATCTGGGTTTAATCCATCCATTATTTTGCTCACCATGCCACCCCAGTTTGAACCCAGCCATATACAAATCAGTCTTGACCCTGTTCCTCATGGGAACAGTCCAGCCCGAACTGCCAGGCCAGGTTCTCCCTGGACCGGAAACAAGCATCCTGGGACCGGTTTTGGGGTTTCACCCCTCATCAGCCAGGATAGCTTGAATCCAGTGGCACAGTGAGCCCGGGACCCACGTCTGGGCATACCCGGCGCACTTAGGGCGCCAAAAGCAAAGCAAAACACAAACGCTGTGGGATAGCGTAACTGGATGGACGGAATGCGGAACCAATCAAACATTCATCCCCAGTCACAGATCTTGGTTTAATCCATCCATTATTTTGCTCACCATGCCACCCCAGTTTGAACCCAGCCATATGCAAATCAGTCTTGACCCTGTTCCTCATGGGAACAGTCCAGCCCGAACTGCCAGGCCAGGTTCTCCCTGGACCGGAAACAAGCATCCTGGGACCGGTTTCGGGGTTTCACCCCTCATCAGCCAGGTTAGCTTGAATCCAGTGGCACAGTGAGCCCGGGACCCACATCTGGGCATACCCGAGCGTAACTGGATGGACGGAATGCGGAACCAAGCAAACATTCACCCCCAGTCACAGATCTGGGTTTAATCCATCCATTATTTTGCTCACCATGCCACCCCAGTTTGAACCCAGCCATATGCAAATCAGTCTTGACCCTGTTCCTCATGGGAACAGTCCAGCCCGAACTGCCAGGCCAGGTTCTCCCTGGACCGGAAACAAGCATCCTGGGACCGGTTTCGGGGCTTCACCCCTCATCAGCCAGGCTAGCTTGAATCCAGTGGCACAGTGAGCCCGGGACCCACGTCTGGGCATACCCGGCGCACTTAGGGCGGCAAAAGCAAAGCAAAACACAAACGCTGTGGGATAGCGTAACTGGATGGACGGAATGCGGAACCAATCAAACATTCACCCCCAGTCACAGATCTGGGTTTAATCCATCCATTATTTTGCTAACCATGCCACCCCAGTTTGAACCCAGCCATATACAAATCAGTCTTGACCCTGTTCCTCATGGGAACAGTCCAGCCCGAACTGCCAGGCCAGGTTCTCCCTGGACCGGAAACAAGCATCCTGGGACCGGTTTCGGGGTTTCACCCCTCATGAGCCAGGCTAGCTTGAATCCAGTGGCACAGTGAGCCCGGGACCCACGTCTGGGCATACCCGGCGCACTTAGGGCGGCAAAAGCAAAGCAAAACACAAACGCTGTGGGATAGCGTAACTGGATGGACGGAAAGCGGAACCAATCAAACATTCATCCCCAGTCACAGATCTGGGTTTCATCCATCCATTATTTTGCTCACCATGCCACCCCAGTTTGAACCCAGCCATATGCAAATCAGTCTTGACCCTGTTCCTCATGGGAACAGTCCAGCCCGAACTGCCAGGCCAGGATCTCCCTGGACCGGAAATAAGCATCCTGGGACCGGTTTCGGGGTTTCACCCCTCATCAGCCAGGCTAGCTTGAATCCAGTGGCACAGTGAGCCCGGGACCCACGTCTGGGCATACCCGGCGCACTTAGGGCGGCAAAAGCAAAGCAAAACACAAACGCTGTGGGATAGCGTAACTGGATGGACGGAATGCGGAACCAATCAAACATTCACCCCCAGTCACAGATCTGGGTTTAATCCATCCATTATTTTGCTCACCATGCCACCCCAGATTGAACCCAGCCATATGCAAATCAGTCTTGACCCTGTTCCTCATGGGAACAGTCCTGCCCAAACTGCCAGGCCAGGTTCTCCCTGGACCGGAAACAAGCATCCTGGGACCGGTTTCGGGGTTTCACCCCTCATCAGCCAGGCTAGCTTGAATCCAGTGGCACTGTGAGCCCGGGACCCACCTCTGGGCATACCCGGCGCACTTAGGGCGGCAAAAGCAAAGCAAAACACAAACGCTGTGGGATAGCGTAACTGGATGGACGGAATGCGGAACCAATCAAACATTCACCCCCAGTCACAGATCTGGGTTTAATCCATCCATTATTTTGCTCACCATGCCACCCCAGTTTGAACCCAGCCATATGCAAATCAGTCTTGACCCTGTTCCTCATGGGATCAGTCCAGCCCGAACTGCCAGGCCAGGTTCTCCCTGGACCGGAAACAAGCATCCTGGGACCGGTTTCGGGGTTTCACCCCTCATCAGCCAGGTTAGCTTGAATCCAGTGGCACAGTGAGCCCGGGACCCACGTCTGGGCATACCCGAGCGTAACTGGATGGACGGAATGCGGAACCAAGCACACATTCACCCCCAGTCACAGATCTGGGTTTAATCCATCCATTATTTTGCTCACCATGCCACCCCAGTTTGAACCCAGCCATATGCAAATCAGTCTTGACCCTGTTCCTCATGGGAACAGTCCAGCCCGAACTGCCAGGCCAGGTTCTCCCTGGACCGGAAACAAGCATCCTGGGACCGGTTTCGGGGCTTCACCCCTCATCAGCCAGGCTAGCTTGAATCCAGTGGCACAGTGAGCCCGGGACCCACGTCTGGGCATACCCGGCGCACTTAGGGCGGCAAAAGCAAAGCAAAACACAAACGCTGTGGGATAGCGTAACTGGATGGACGGAATGCGGAACCAATCAAACATTCACCCCCAGTCACAGATCTGGGTTTAATCCATCCATTATTTTGCTAACCATGCCACCCCAGTTTGAACCCAGCCATATACAAATCAGTCTTGACCCTGTTCCTCATGGGAACAGTCCAGCCCGAACTGCCAGGCCAGGTTCTCCCTGGACCGGAAACAAGCATCCTGGGACCGGTTTCGGGGTTTCACCCCTCATCAGCCAGGCTAGCTTGAATCCAGTGGCACAGTGAGCCCGGGACCCACGTCTGGGCATACCCGGCGCACTTAGGGCGGCAAAAGCAAAGCAAAACACAAACGCTGTGGGATAGCGTAACTGGATGGACGGAAAGCGGAACCAATCAAACATTCATCCCCAGTCACAGATCTGGGTTTCATCCATCCATTATTTTGCTCACCATGCCACCCCAGTTTGAACCCAGCCATATGCAAATCAGTCTTGACCCTGTTCCTCATGGGAACAGTCCAGCCCGAACTGCCAGGCCAGGATCTCCCTGGACCGGAAACAAGCATCCTGGGACCGGTTTCGGGGTTTCACCCCTCATCAGCCAGGCTAGCTTGAATCCAGTGGCACAGTGAGCCCGGGACCCACGTCTGGGCATACCCGGCGCACTTAGGGCGGCAAAAGCAAAGCAAAACACAAACGCTGTGGGATAGCGTAACTGGATGGACGGAATGCGGAACCAATCAAACATTCACCCCCAGTCACAGATCTGAGTTTAATCCATCCATTATTTTGCTCACCATGCCACCCCAGATTGAACCCAGCCATATGCAAATCAGTCTTGACCCTGTTCCTCATGGGAACAGTCCTGCCCGAACTGCCAGGCCAGGTTCTCCCTGGACCGGAAACAAGCATCCTGGGACCGCGGGGTTTCACCCCTCATCAGCCAGGCTAGCTTGAATCCAGTGGCACTGTGAGCCCGGGACCCACGTCTGGGCATACCCGGCGCACTTAGGGCGGCAAAAGCAAAGCAAAACACAAACGCTGTGGGATAGCGTAACTGGATGGACGGAATGCAGAACCAATCAAACATTCATCCCCAGTCACAGATCTGGGTTTAATCCATCCATTATTTTGCTCACCATGCCACCCCAGATTGAACCCAGCCATATGCAAATCAGTCTTGACCCTGTTCCTCATGGGAACAGTCCAGCCCGAACTGCCAGGCCAGGTTCTCCCTGGACCGGAAACAAGCATCCTGGGACCGGTTTCGGGGTTTCACCCCTCATCAGCCAGGTTAGCTTGAATCCAGTGGCACAGTGAGCCCGGGACCCACGTCTGGGCATACCCGGCGCACTTAGGGCGGCAAAAGCAAAGCAAAACACAAACGCTGTGGGATAGCGTAACTGGATGGACGGAATGCGGAACCAATCAAACATTCACCCCTAGTCACAGATCTGGGTTTAATCCATCCATTATTTTGCTCACCATGCCACCCCAGTTTGAACCCAGCCATATGCAAATCAGTCTTGACCCTGTTCCTCATGGGAACAGTCCAGCCCGAACTGCCAGGCCAGGTTCTCCCTGGACCGGAAACAAGCATCCTTGGACCGGTTTCGGGGTTTCACCCCTCATCAGCCAGGCTAGCTTGAATCCAGTGGCACAGTGAGCCCGGGACCCACGTCTGGGCATACCCGGCACACTTAGGGCAGCAAAAGCAAAGCAAAACACAAACGCTGTGGGATAGCGTAACTGGATGGACGGAATGCGGAACCAATCAAACATTCACCCCCAGTCACAGATCTGGGTTTAATCCATCCATTATTTTGCTCACCATGCCACCCCAGTTTGAAACCAGCCATATGCAAATCAGTCTTGACCCTGTTCCTCATGGGAACAGTGCAGCCCGAACTGCCAGGCCAGGTTCTCCCTGGACCGGAAACAAGCATCCTGGGACCGGTTTCGGGGTTTCACCCCTCATCAGCCAGGCTAGCTTGAATCCAGTGGCACAGTGAGCTCGGGACCCACGTCTGGGCATACCCGGCGCACTTAGGGCGGCAAAAGCAAAGCAAAACACAAACGCTGTGGGATAGCGTAACTGGATGGACGGAATGCGGAACCAATCAAACATTCACCCCCAGTCACAGATCTGGGTTTAATCCATCCATTATTTTGCTCACCATGCCACCCCAGTTTGAACCCAGCCATATGCAAATCAGTCTTGACCCTGTTCCTCATGGGAACAGTCCAGCCCGAACTGCCAGGCCAGGTTCTCCCTGGACCGGAAACAAGCATCCTGGGACCGGTTTCGGGGTTTCACCCCTCATCAGCCAGGCTAGCTTGAATCCAGTGGCACAGTGAGCCCGGGACCCACGTCTGGGCATACCCGAGCGTAACTGGATGGACGGAATGCGGAACCAATCAAACTTTCACCCCCAGTCACAGATCTGGGTTTAATCCATCCATTATTTTGCTCACCATGCCACCCCAGTTTGAACCCAGCCATATGCAAATCAGTCTTGACCCTGTTCCTCATGGGAACAGTCCAGCCCGAACTGCCAGGCCAGGTTCTCCCTGGACCGGAAACAAGCATCCTGGGACCGGTTTCGGGGCTTCACCCCTCATCAGCCAGGCTAGCTTGAATCCAGTGGCACAGTGAGCCCGGGACCCACGTCTGGGCATACCCGGCGCACTTAGGGCGGCAAAAGCAAAGCAAAACACAAACGCTGTGGGATAGCGTAACTGGATGGACGGAATGCGGAACCAATCAAACATTCACCCCCAGTCACAGATCTGGGTTTAATCCATCCATTATTTTGCTCACCATGCCACCCCAGTTTGAACCCAGCCATATGCAAATCAGTCTTGACCCTGTTCCTCATGGGAACAGTCCAGCCCGAACTGCCAGGCCAGGTTCTCCCTGGACCGGAAACAAGCATCCTGGGACCGGTTTCGGGGTTTCACCCCTCATCAGCCAGGTTAGCTTGAATCCAGTGGCACAGTGAGCCCGGGACCCACGTCTGGGCATACCCGAGCGTAACTGGATGGACGGAATGCGGAACCAAGCACACATTCACCCCCAGTCACAGATCTGGGTTTAATCCATCCATTATTTTGCTCACCATGCCACCCCAGTTTGAACCCAGCCATATGCAAATCAGTCTTGACCCTGTTCCTCATGGGAACAGTCCAGCCCGAACTGCCAGGCCAGGTTCTCCCTGGACCGGAAACAAGCATCCTGGGACCGGTTTCGGGGCTTCACCCCTCATCAGCCAGGCTAGCTTGAATCCAGTGGCACAGTGAGCCCGGGACCCACGTCTGGGCATACCCGGCGCACTTAGGGCGGCAAAAGCAAAGCAAAACACAAACGCTGTGGGATAGCGTAACTGGATGGACGGAATGCGGAACCAATCAAACATTCACCCCCAGTCACAGATCTGGGTTTAATCCATCCATTATTTTGCTAACCATGCCACCCCAGTTTGAACCCAGCCATATACAAATCAGTCTTGACCCTGTTCCTCATGGGAACAGTCCAGCCCGAACTGCCAGGCCAGGTTCTCCCTGGACCGGAAACAAGCATCCTGGGACCGGTTTCGGGGTTTCACCCCTCATCAGCCAGGCTAGCTTGAATCCAGTGGCACAGTGAGCCCGGGACCCACGTCTGGGCATACCCGGCGCACTTAGGGCGGCAAAAGCAAAGCAAAACACAAAGGCTGTGGGATAGCGTAACTGGATGGACGGAAAGCGGAACCAATCAAACATTCATCCCCAGTCACAGATCTGGGTTTCATCCATCCATTATTTTGCTCACCATGCCACCCCAGTTTGAACCCAGCCATATGCAAATCAGTCTTGACCCTGTTCCTCATGGGAACAGTCCAGCCCGAACTGCCAGGCCAGGATCTCCCTGGACCGGAAACAAGCATCCTGGGACCGGTTTCGGGGTTTCACCCCTCATCAGCCAGGCTAGCTTGAATCCAGTGGCACAGTGAGCCCGGGACCCACGTCTGGGCATACCCGGCGCACTTAGGGCGGCAAAAGCAAAGCAAAACACAAACGCTGTGGGATAGCGTAACTGGATGGACGGAATGCGGAACCAATCAAACATTCACCCCCAGTCACAGATCTGAGTTTAATCCATCCATTATTTTGCTCACCATGCCACACCAGATTGAACCCAGCCATATGCAAATCAGTCTTGACCCTGTTCCTCATGGGAACAGTCCTGCCCAAACTGCCAGGCCAGGTTCTCCCTGGACCGGAAACAAGCATCCTGGGACCGGTTTCGGGGTTTCACCCCTCATCAGCCAGGCTAGCTTGAATCCAGTGGCACTGTGAGCCCGGGACCCACGTCTGGGCATACCCGGCGCACTTAGGGCGGCAAAAGCAAAGCAAAACACAAACGCTGTGGGATAGCGTAACTGGATGGACGGAATGCAGAACCAATCAAACATTCATCCCCAGTCACAGATCTGGGTTTAATCCATCCATTATTTTGCTCACCATGCCACCCCAGATTGAACCCAGCCATATGCAAATCAGTCTTGACCCTGTTCCTCATGGGAACAGTCCAGCCCGAACTGCCAGGCCAGGTTCTCCCTGGACCGGAAACAAGCATCCTGGGACCGGTTTCGGGGTTTCACCCCTCATCAGCCAGGCTAGCTTGAATCCAGTGGCACAGTGAGCCCGGGACCCACGTCTGGGCATACCCGGCGCACTTAGGGCGGCAAAAGCAAAGCAAAACACAAACGCTGTGGGATAGCGTAACTGGATGGACGGAATGCGGAACCAATCAAACATTCACCCCCAGTCACAGATCTGGGTTTAATCCATCCATTATTTTGCTCACCATGCCACCCCAGTTTGAACCCAGCCATATGCAAATCAGTCTTGACCCTGTTCCTCATGGGAACAGTCCAGCCCGAACTGCCAGGCCAGGTTCTCCCTGGACCGGAAACAAGCATCCTTGGACCGGTTTCGGGGTTTCACCCCTCATCAGCCAGGCTAGCTTGAATCCAGTGGCACAGTGAGCCCGGGACCCACGTCTGGGCATACCCGGCACACTTAGGGCAGCAAAAGCAAAGCAAAACACAAACGCTGTGGGATAGCGTAACTGGATGGACGGAATGCGGAACCAATCAAACATTCACCCCCAGTCACAGATCTGGGTTTAATCCATCCATTATTTTGCTCACCATGCCACCCCAGTTTGAAACCAGCCATATGCAAATCAGTCTTGACCCTGTTCCTCATGGGAACAGTGCAGCCCGAACTGCCAGGCCAGGTTCTCCCTGGACCGGAAACAAGCATCCTGGGACCGGTTTCGGGGTTTCACCCCTCATCAGCCAGGCTAGCTTGAATCCAGTGGCACAGTGAGCTCGGGACCCACGTCTGGGCATACCCGGCGCACTTAGGGCGGCAAAAGCAAAGCAAAACACAAACGCTGTGGGATAGCGTAACTGGATGGACGGAATGCGGAACCAATCAAACATTCACCCCCAGTCACAGATCTGGGTTTAATCCATCCATTATTTTGCTCACCATGCCACCCCAGTTTGAACCCAGCCATATGCAAATCAGTCTTGACCCTGTTCCTCATGGGAACAGTCCAGCCCGAACTGCCAGGCCAGGTTCTCCCTGGACCGGAAACAAGCATCCTGGGACCGGTTTCGGGGTTTCACCCCTCATCAGCCAGGCTAGCTTGAATCCAGTGGCACAGTGAGCCCGGGACCCACGTCTGGGCATACCCGAGCGTAACTGGATGGACGGAATGCGGAACCAATCAAACTTTCACCCCCAGTCACAGATCTGGGTTTAATCCATCCATTATTTTGCTCACCATGCCACCCCAGTTTGAACCCAGCCATATGCAAATCAGTCTTGACCCTGTTCCTCATGGGAACAGTCCAGCCCGAACTGCCAGGCCAGGTTCTCCCTGGACCGGAAACAAGCATCCTGGGACCGGTTTCGGGGCTTCACCCCTCATCAGCCAGGCTAGCTTGAATCCAGTGGCACAGTGAGCCCGGGACCCACGTCTGGGCATACCCGGCGCACTTAGGGCGGCAAAAGCAAAGCAAAACACAAACGCTGTGGGATAGCGTAACTGGATGGACGGAATGCGGAACACAAACATTCACCCCCAGTCACAGATCTGGGTTTAATCCATCCATTATTTTGCTAACCATGCCACCCCAGTTTGAACCCAGCCATATGCAAATCAGTCTTGACCCTGTTCCTCATGGGAACAGTCCAGCCCGAACTGCCAGGCCAGGTTCTCCCTGGACCGGAAACAAGCATCCTGGGACCGGTTTCGGGGTTTCACCCCTCATCAGCCAGGCTAGCTTGAATCCAGTGGCACAGTGAGCCCGGGACCCACGTCTGGGCATACCCGGCGCACTTAGGGCGGCAAAAGCAAAGCAAAACACAAACGCTGTGGGATAGCATAACTGGATGGACGGAAAGCGGAACCAATCAAACATTCATCCCCAGTCACAGATCTGGGTTTAATCCATCCATTATTTTGCTCACCATGCCACCCCAGTTTGAACCCAGCCATATGCAAATCAGTCTTGACCCTGTTCCTCATGGGAACAGTCCAGCCCGAACTGCCAGGCCAGGTTCTCCCTGGACCGGAAACAAGCATCCTGGGACCGGTTTCGGGGTTTCACCCCTCATGAGCCAGGCTAGCTTGAATCCAGTGGCACAGTGAGCCCGGGACCCACGTCTGGGCATACCGGGCGCACTTAGGGCGGCAAAAGCAAAGCAAAACACAAACGCTGTGGGATAGCGTAACTGGATGGACGGAATGCGGAACCAATCAAACATTCACCCCCAGTCACAGATCTGGGTTTAATCCATCCATTATTTTGCTCACCATGCCACCCCAGATTGAACCCAGCCATATGCAAATCAGTCTTGACCCTGTTCCTCATGGGAACAGTCCAGCCCAAACTGCCAGGCCAGGTTCTCCCTGGACCGGAAACAAGCATCCTGGGACCGGTTTCGGGGTTTCACCCCTCATCAGCCAGGCTAGCTTGAATCCAGTGGCACAGTGAGCCCGGGACCCACGTCTGGGCATACCCGGCGCACTTAGGGCGGCAAAAGCAAAGCAAAACACAAACGCAGTGGGATAGCGTAACTGGATGGACGGAATGCGGAACCAATCAAACATTCATCCCCAGTCACAGATCTGGGTTTAATCCATCCATTATTTTGCTCACCATGCCACCCCAGATTGAACCCAGCCATATGCAAATCAGTCTTGACCCTGTTCCTCATGGGAACAGTCCAGCCCGAACTGCCAGGCCAGGTTCTCCCTGGACCGGAAACAAGCATCCTGGGACCGGTTTCGGGGTTTTACCCCTCATCAGCCAGGCTAGCTTGAATCCAGTGGCACAGTGAGCCCGGGACCCACGTCTGGGCATACCCGGCGCACTTAGGGCGGCAAAAGCAAAGCAAAACACAAACGCTGTGGGATAGCGTAACTGTATGGACGGAATGCGGAACCAATCAAACGTTCACCCCCAGTCACAGATCTGGGTTTAATCCATCCATTATTTTGCTCACCATGCCACCCCAGTTTGAACCCAGCCATATGCAAATCAGTCTTGACCCTGTTCCTCATGGGAACAGTCCAGCCCGAACTGCCAGGCCAGGTTCTCCCTGGACCGGAAACAAGAATCCTGGGACCGGTTTCGGGGTTTCACCCCTCATCAGCCAGGCTAGCTTGAATCCAGTGGCACAGTGAGCCCGGGACCCACGTCTGGGCATACCCGGCGCACTTAGGGCGGCAAAAGCAAAGCAAAACACAAACGCTGTGGGATAGCGTAACTGGATGGACGGAATGCGGAACCAAACATTCACCCCAGTCACTAATATGAACCATTAACAAAAATAAGAAAGAAGAAAACGAGAATCAAGAGAGTTCCAATGGGACGTAAAGATATAGGGGCACTTTTAAGAGCCCCTTGTCCCACTTTAGTGTAATTTTTTTATTCTAATGCCGCGCTTAGGTAGCCTTTTTCCCGCACCATATTTATTTTAATTTACTTTGTAAACCCTTGTGGCACAATGTGCCTGCACCAGGCATAATGTATGCAAGGATGTCATTTCCCTGTTAGGAGCCCCGCAAAAATGGCGCAGTTTAACAGATTTCACTGTGCCATTTTGGCATAATTTTTAACGCCTGCTCAGAGCAGGCATTAAAATGATGCACCCATAGAAACTTATGAGCATCCTTGCACTTTACTACACTAGCGTCAACATTTTTGGCGCTAGTGTAGCAAAGCGCCACAATAGCGTCAAAAAATGTGATGCTATTGTGCCAACGACTGCCACGGTGTGCCGTATTATAGGTAGAGGATGGGCAGGAAAAGTGGCACATCAGCACTGATGTGCCACTTTTTCATAAATATGGGTCATAGGTCTTTAAAGAGAGTTGCCAATAAAATCGGAATGTTATGTTACAAGCATGGAGGACAGAGCTGTCTCTAGGAATTCTGACCCCATGATACTGTATGAGACCCACTGGATATTGAAATCCCTTGTGCAATAAATGTGTTTGTGGTCAGCCATCCTATTCCAAATGATTAGGAGTAATAGATTGCAAACCCAGACACTTTGAGAAAGCTCTATCTTCACAACTAGGGCTGGTGTTGTAGTTGCTGTTCTGTTAGGAAGCACAGAGTGTTATCTGTGGAAACAAACTCCTTATAGGATGCTGAAGCCATCAAACCCCCTGATCACCTAATTCCAGATTTGAAAAGAATTGCAAGGTATTCTCATTGAGCCCACATATAGACACAATAGTGAGATTCAAGACCTGTAAGGTACTTTGTATTTTCACCAACCTACCCTCCCTAACACCTGTAACTGATTCCAATTTGAATTGTGGGTTCTTACCTACTAACATGGTCACCCCTTCATCTTGTTCGTGGCATGGGAATGAAATTGTGTGGGATACCAGACTAAGGGCAGAGGAGGTGAGATTCCTGCAACAGGGCAATCCAACAGTCCTTATCAGGAAGCCATTTTAGTACTGTTCAATGCTCGATGGGTATATTCAGGCCCTAGACATTAACAGAAACCAGAAGTAAATCCGTGCTCATAATTACAGGTATCCATATTTGTTTGGTCTTCGGCTTTAATACCGAGGTCTCCATGTGGCCATGATCATCCCTGGGCTATCCCACAAGAGTTTCTTAGCTTAGAGCCTCAGGGGTCATTAATGGTGACGTACTCCTAACCTTAAAACCCCTTACCATCCCCCCACACAATTTGGGCTTCACAGAGGCAACCTGTAACAGTCAACAACAAAAAGATGTATAACAAAGAAGAAAACAAAGAACTCTTGAGCATCTGTACTAGACCCTGATCTTCTAGGGATCTCATCCAGTATCCCAGATTAGGTGGGGCCACCCATCATAAAGGCACCTCAAAGTCCAAAATCCATAGGGCTATATAAGCTCAAAGGTTGTGGACAACAGCCTGCCTCTCCATGTGGTGGTCTAAAACAGAAGGACCTCCCCCAAGTATATATGCAGCCTCAGTGTCTCACCTTCGCACATCCAGGCCAGAAAGCCCAAACTTACCCCCCTCCCTAATTAAGGTGTTTCCACTGTCAGCGAACAGTCTTTATCAGTGGTGGCTGGACGTATTTCCCTCTTCAAACTGTGTCTCATTTTCTGCTGCTCCCAGGGTTCTCTTGCTCACTTTGGTTTCCTCCAACCCTGCTCTTGGCTTTTTTCATTCAGATCAACCATTACTTATCCCGCTGGCTCACTTGCATCAGCCATTCCTAACATTTTGTTAACACTTCACCTAGGTTGTAAATTAAATGCAGTTTCAATCAAGGAAAAACATGAGACATACATGATATCCCATCTATAATTTACTGATTCTTGGCAGAGAGCAAATGTTACATCACTTAAATGTTTACGTTTTGCTTGCATAATGGCTGAAATATCTTGGAAATGTGTTATTGTGTCTCCATGGAACTGTAATTAAGTTGTGTTGTCCTTGCCATTATACGTTTTTTCGCTTTGAAGAAGTAGATTCTCGATACATCATTGAGGTAGGTTCTTTTGAGTATGGTCTGCAGAGAAACCCTTGCAGGTCCTGATGAGTTCCTGTTCTATGTTGTCATTTTCAGAAAGAATGTGCCGGAGTAGTCTTTTGACAGGTGAATTTAAGTCCAAATTGGGGGGTACCAGGATTAAGGCCATGTAGCCAAATGTTTTTCCACCTGAAAGGGTTCTCGCTCTCTTCCCATCTTTTTGCATGTCAAGGTCATGCTGAGATTCCAGTGCCAATATTTGCTCTGCCAATGTGTCTTGCTCATGTCCCTGCTCAATAAAAGATTCGGCCTGGTTAATTCTTGTTCCCACTTTCTCTAGGCTGTGGTCGATCTCGGAGCTGGTTTTGGCTAGACCTTGAAGTAGAGAAGTGAGTTCCAACTTGAATTCAAGAAGTCGAGTATAGGCAATTGGATGGCATCTAGTGGCACTGGTGCTGTAGCTGCCTCCGGGTCCATGATTTCAGGTGTATGGGGTTTGTGACTAGCACGTCCTGCAGGAGCCGGTCTTTTGGGTCACATTTTTGGCCATGCAACATTTGATGGACGAAGGGTACAAAGAGATCGCCCTCTGGAGAAAGGCCACTACCCCAGCCACAACAAGTTAAAGGAAATTGCTGTTAGTGCCACGTTCTCATCTATGCTCTGGAGCTCCGAAGTGACACCGTGGCACCCTTGCCCTTTCTGTGGCAATCAATATTGTTATGAGCAAGGCCACTGAGATTATGTGGCAGAGGAGGGCCACACTATGTAGCAAGGGTGACTAAATTATGCAGCAAGAAAAGGCGCATTATGCTGCGCAATGCAGCACATTTTGTGGTAGCAGTATGTAATTATTTTCTCATTTTTAGGTTTCTCCTGCACAGCGCTATGCACTATGGCAAAATCTATTGCATTAAAAAAAAATCCTAAAGGGTCTCGGAGCCAGCCCATTACCGACCTCTATTTACCCTTGACTGGCTCCCACATCACTATACTTATCATTGGCTGGCTTCCACCTGAGTCTCATTTCCTACATCCTGTTGGTCAAAAGCTCTTTACTCAACATTGGCTGGCTCCCTCATGGGTCTCCTTTCCTTGCTCCCAATTGGTCAGTGCTCCTCCAGCCCTTGGCTTCCTCCTACTGGGCTTGGAGTCTTCGCCCATGCCATGGCGCTTGGACAAAGTACTTTTTCCGATGGCCAGTGTCCTTACACTGACCACGTTCTTCCCCAAGGTACATTTTCTTTACTTTAACAAATGCACTCTCTATGAATGCATGTGTCTCTAGTCCGCCGGCTGAAGCCCGCTGTTGGTGCTTTTCCTGACTTTCTTCTTCCACCACTCTGTTTGCCCAAACCTCCCTGGCCCACCCCTGTTGTATCTCTTCCCTGTCTGCCCTACTCCCTCCTCCCACTGTACACCCAACATGTACCCTCTGGCCCTTAGGTCTGCCAAACATGCATTTAAACCCACCCTCTCCCTTGTTTTCACCCACCACCCCTCCACTTGCTGCTCCCAGGAATGCTTTATCGTGGCTGCCTTGTTTAAAAATGTTGCACAGGAGCACAACCTGCTGTATAACATGAATTAAAGTAAATAAAAACAAAGCGTGATGTCGGCCGGGCCATAGTGCTTTGCCTTTATGTACTTTAAACTATGTTGCACAGCAGCTCTTGTGGCTGTGTAACATCTTTAAAAGACACTGACAACGCAAACAGGTCTCACATAGGCAGAACCTACTGGCTATGAAAATGCTTGTTAACACTATCTGGGCATAGGTTGCAAGTCATTAGTATCAGTTTAACACCCAAATATAGCAATACGCAACTAAAAGGTGACCAGTCAAACTTTGCAAAGGGCCTTCCACTCTGCAGCAGCATGTGCCACTATATTTATAATAACTTTTTAATGGTTTGAGCTGAAAACTATTTTGGTTGAAATCTTCAGATTATGCAGCAAATGATGGATTATGTAGCAAATGCAACAAATTTATAATTAGGTGAAAAACACAGCAGCTGCACATTCACATAGTTTGAGCGGCCCTGCTTTTAAGTCGCTGGAGTTTTTAAGTTTTCAATCACACCAAGAAGAAAGACGCTAGGAAATGTTTATCACTCAGGCTCTATCTGGCCGGCGTCTTTTCCCTATGCCCTCAACTTTGTTCCCTCTTGCACCCCGCACCTTCAAATATTGCTGAAAGCCCTCAAGGCTGGCCTCTAGTACCATGTCTTCCTTTGTTATGGCTAGGGGCGAAACCCCAAAGCCCACACCAATGCTGTCATCCACCATAGATGCCGCTAACCCTCTGCTCCCAGAGCACTCAATCTACCTCGGAGCCCTCCGAGGCACTCTGCACCATGTTTGCAACCAGTCACACAGCATGTTTGCAAAACATGGCCATGGCGGTTCGTAGCTTGGGGCAGCGATCAAGCAAAATATCCTGGTCTGCCAACTGACCTTTCCTCAAACATCCCATATTTGACCATTCGTGCAAATATGGACTCATGGTGCCCTCCCTGGCAGCCAAACGCAGCTCTAGACCAGAGCTTAAGTAACATGTCTTGTATTGTCACATTCTTGGCCACACACCAAGATGTTAATTTTAATAGGCAGGATGAAGCAAAGGTGCTTTATTTGGAAAAGCCAAACTCGCGGGGAGGGTGCCACCATCATACCGGTGGCATCCCCTCCAAGAGTATTACAATGTTCCCACTGGGCTGACTGGCACGAACATTGCATTACGCATTCCTGCCACACTGATCTATGGGAACAGTGCTACGATATTGGTTTCGGCACCTTTAGGGGAGCCGAGGCCAATATCGTAGCACACCAGCACTATTGAAATGCACACCAGCTGCAAAGCAGACAATACACATTCTGATGGTGCTGAGCAGGGTGGCCCCTGAGTGCTGGGTCTCCCCTGTTGCCCCCGGCACCGGTTTTCCACCAGCCTTCTCAAGGAGGGGTCTCCGACATGGAAAGGCTGGCGAAAAAGCTGAGCTATAATCAGCCGGGCGTAGCTGAGTACAAGTCAGACCTCCGTCAGTCCATCGGGAACCATGTTCCTGGAGGGGATTGTCAGTCCCCTGGTTGGTTCACCCACCAGGGTTGTAATGTGGCAGTCGGCCTGCCTGGAGTGTGGTGGTCCGACCATCACCGCAAATGGGACGGACCTCTGACCACCAGGCTTGTAATGAGGCCCTTTGTCTTTTTTTGCCCCTAACGCATACTTTATTTTTGTTGGTGCAGATCAGTGCTTCAATTGAGGCTACCAGTGGTCCATACTAGATTCTGTGTGTTCTATGTGTGCTGCTCCCACAAATAAAGTTAAGGATGCCAATTTAATATTTAGCCTCCAAATTCAAATTGCTTTTAATCTACAATGTTTTAAAATGTTACATTTTAAATTTTGCTTGTTATTATACTTTATTAATCTGCTAATATATTTTTAATATTCTAAGCAATCGTGGACCCCTGAGAAGGTCTTGCGGACTCACAGGCATCTGTAAAACCCAGGTTAAAAGCTACTGTCCTAGATGGCTTCCCTAACTTTATGGTTCCAGTTGAGTGGCCAGTCCAGCAGCGATCATGTCAATCCCTTACTCCTATTTGAGTGGAGTCATTGCGACCTCCTAATGGCCCTCTCGCTCTAGATTCAGTACTACATAAAGGCCACTGCAGGCAGATGCCCTACAACACCACCCCTAATTGCCTCAAAAGGTGCTAGCTTTGCAAAATGGTCTCCAAACAGGCTCTGTTGTGGGGTAAAATAATCACATGATTTGTAAAACATAATTTTTCACAGAAAATCTTTGCACAGAAAGTGCATTGCCCCAACTCTTGTGGTTACCTGGAGTACTGATCTCAGTGCACATGATTCATCTTGCTGGGAATCTATTATTCACCCTGGAATTTCTCCACTGCCAGAATTCAATGGAGCACAGAAACTAAAATTTCTGTGATGCCTCCTCCGATTGGTTGGGTGAAAAGGTGTTTTTTTTTTTAATATATATTGTGGGCTGTTTCCTATAGCCAGTCCTCATCCCCTGACTTCTAGTGCTCTGTTAAAAAAAGTGACTGCCTGGCACTGACGAATGCTGACACAGCTGAATACCAATGCAGCCTACTCTTAATAAGTACTTAAGATGGGCCAGTATTTGCTGGTACTTAGCATTGGCACTTCATTCTTAAACACTGGCCTTTTTATAGCAGTCCACCATAGGGTGGCAATATAGCACTAAGCAACTGAAAGGCAACCTACCAACCTTTGCAAAGGGCCTTCCACTGAGTGGCAACACTTGTAGCTTCATTTTTAGTAACTTTTGAATGGTTTGAGCTAAAAATAATATTAGCATTTCCAGGCAATTTTGACTGGCATTTTGAAGCACTGAAAGTGGCAGCAGATGGTGCAAGTTGCAGTGGCAGCCTAAGCAATACCTTTGGCCTTGAAACTCATTTTTTTCTTTTTCTGAATTTTCTTTCTCTCTTTCTCTCTCTCTCTTTTTCTTTCTCTTTCTCTGTTGCCAAGATTTTTCTACCAGACCAGTGACAGTAGAGAAACTCTTCTGTGTTCAGGGTTGGGATACTAACTGCCAACTCCCTTTTGCCAGGTTTAGGACAAGAAACCTAGGGAGTTGTACAGCCTGCTTGGGGAGGCTGCCTTGGGGCCCACTTAGAAGTACGGTGGTAACAAACTACCTAGAAGGCACATTGGAGGTGCCCTTGCATAAGCAAAATGCTGCCTAGAAGAGGGGGAAGTGAAGCAATAGACGTGGTAACAAACCATAACTGCCACTGTAACTCAGGAAGACTTGTATCTCTCGAGCTGGAGAATGAGCTCTGGGAGTCCCAAGATATGATGTCCCTGCAACGTGTGCAGAAGCTGGAACTCTCATGTCTGAAAACCAATTGCATACTTCTCAGGATTCCTGCTCAAGAATCCTAACTCTTAGAAGTTAGTGCTCCCCTTCTGCTTCATTAGTGTCCCTCGGGTATTCAAGAAAGTGTTGACAGTGGTTGCCCCTCATCTTTGGAGGTTGGTAGTGCCAGTTTTCTCTCATGTGGATGACTGGATGTTGAAGGCAGGCTTGCAACAGTCATTGGGAGACCACCTCCATGTGACAGTGACCTCTTAACATTGTTGAGGGTCTCAATCAATATGCCAGAGTTGCATCTTATTCCTTTGCAGAGGCTTCCTTTCACAGTGGCTGCAGTGGACTTGGTACAGTTCAGGACCTTCCATCATAATGAGTCCAGGACCTGGGGGTATGATCTTGATGTTTTAGTCTCTGTCCCGGGTCTTGGTGAGACAGGTTCTAAAGCTTCTTGGCTTGTTGGCCTCCTGCACCCTTCTTGTCACCTATGTCAAGGGGCATATGCCGGCTTTGCAGTGGAGTTTGAAATCTCGGTGGGCTCCGCCCATCCAGCAGGTTTTGGAGGAGACTACAAGAGATCTACAAGGGTGGCTGCTTGACTACCATTTGACTAGCAGTAGACTCCTCTTTCACTCCCACCCACACCTGACTGTGGTGACAGATGCACCCCTGCTTCTTTTTTGGGGAGGACCCCTGGGGGGAGGGTGAAGATCAGAGGACTCTGGTCTTTGGCGAAAACCCGAACTCCCTGTCAATCTGTTGGAGTTGTGAGCCATTTGCCTGATGATGTAGGCCTTCCTGCTGTCCAACAAAGAAGGCTTGTACCAGTTCTCATAGGCCGCACTGCCACCACGCAGAATTACAACAAGGAGGGTGTGGAACTGCAGCAAGCAGGACAGAGTGGGGTCCTGAGATCACAGCCAAGGGGCTCTGCACCACTGGAGTTGGCTTGGGTGTCAGTGCATCTCACTAATCATGAACCAACTGCAGGATCTTTAAGAGTGGACAAGTTCAGCCGACAGCTCTCTATGGATTACGAATGCTGGTTGCACCCCAGGGTGACAAAAGATATCTTCCAACAGTGGGAAGAACCCTGCCTGGATTATTTCGCCACCACTGAGAATGTGCAGTGTCAACATTTTTGTGAGTTGGCATTTCCGAGAAAGCTCTCTGTGGGTGATGCACTCCAGCTAGAAGGGAGCTTGGCACTCCTATACGCCTTTCTGCCTCTCCTTCCCTGATTTCTGAAGAAGATCAGAAACAAATGGGACCAAGTCATACTAGTGGCTGCTGACTTGGGCCAGGAGAGTCTGTCTCTTCTGGACAAGAGCATCTGCCTTCTGATCAGCCTACCGATTCAGGAGAATTTGTTTGTTTCATCAGCAGTACAGGGTTCTGCACTTGAACCAGCACAATCTGCACCTCAATGCATGGAGACTGAGCAATGGCCATTGACTGCATTGAATCTGCCACCTATGTTTGTGGCTGTGAGCTCTGCTGCTAGGCGTCCCTCTACAAATTCAATTTATGCTGGGCCTTTTGTGGAGTCTGCAACCCAGACCCCTTACAAGCCACACTGTCAGATATTTTATTGTCTTTTGCCCGGCAAGGACTCGCAGATTAAAGGTTATTTGTTGACCATTTTGCCCTTTTGGCATTTGCCAGACCAACCACCCATGTTTAAATAACATGTTTTTATGCAGTTTATCAAAGGTTTGACACACATGTCCCAAACCGTCTGTGATACCAAAGTAGGATCATAATTTAGCCTTGACATTCCTCATATGTACCCCTTTTGAGCCAATAAACAGCTGCTAATTGTGTCTTTTAACTCTCAACAGTATCTTCCACATTGTGCCCTCTTCAGCTCGTTGTGTAAGGGAACTCCAGGTTCATTCAGTACAGCTGCCCTACACTACCTTTTTTCCCAGACAAACTGATACCGAGGATCCAGGTGGCTTTCTTTCCGAAAGTCATGACACATTTTCATGTTGGCCAATTCATCACTCTTCCTGCATTCTTGATCCACCTCACCCCTTGAGAGACTCTATAAGCTATTTCCAAAGGGCTTTTGAAACCATTGAGTGAATGATCAACTTTTTGTGGAGTTCACTGCGACAAAGAAAGGCAAAGCGGTTGTTAGGAAGTGACCCCTTTTTAGGTGGTCACCCTAGTTTTTTGTTTTTGTTTAGACTCACCTGCTGGTACCCTTAAACTTTAACACTGAGACATTGCTATTCAGTATCCAGTGTATGTGTTCTGACCCCTAAAACATGTCGAAGTTGGCTGGTATATTTAACTCTCCTATGGTGCAATAGTATATAGTATGGAAGTATACATCTGGCATTAAAAGTTAAATGCTACTTGTGGACTGCAACACCTAATGTTCCACATGCTGGAGTGGCAGTGAAAAACATGACTTCAGGCCTCATGGGTGTAGCCTGACAGTAGCATTTGAAACTATGCTGCCCAGACCTGTCAAAATCACTCTTTGACAGATAGAATAACCCGATTTTAAATATTAAATAAGTCACACTTTACTGCCCATAAGGCAAAGTGCATAATATGTAAGAGTGGGAAATGTGTAAAGTTAGAAGTGGCTGGTACTCCCAGTAACTAGGCACAAAATGACATTGCACTGTTTAGGCTATAACTGGTAGATAGGTAAAGCAAAGTATAAATTATGCACTTTAATCCATAACTTTTGACCACTGCCAGCTACAGACTCCATTCAAAGGCTTTTTTAAAAAGGTAATAAATACATGAATCTAATGGTATAGCTGGATTTTTAATACATATATGTGAAAAAGGAACTATTGAAAAAGTGGGTAGGGTTGCTGTGAGGAAAGTGATGTTTTATAGGCTATAGTTGTGTGACCTCGCCGTGTAATACAGTCAGAGTACTGATTGGGTCCAGTCAGGCTCATTTGTTAAACCTCAGCTCAGCTCTGGGATTGCTGTGGCTTTGAGCAGTCAGGCTTAAGCAAAGGAACATGTGTGAAGCATTTAGAAGTACCAAAACAACAAATTAAGAAAGTCACACAACACGAAAGAAATCCGACACCAGTTTATAAAAATAGACCTTATTTTTGCAAATTTTTAGATGCCAAAATAAACATAATCAATCAGAGGGTTCCAGAAATATATATTTTTAGGTAAAACGAAAATCACAGCTTTACAATCAAAATTCAAACAAGTTTGGCGTAAACTTTATAAACATTTTCAAGAGTTGTGTTTGGGTACTCAGGCCTTCTTTGGGCAGCCAGCTCCAGCAGGGAGCAGGTCGTAGGGGCCAGTAAGGAGTTGTATGACAGTTCACTGGTCACCAAAGCAATTTTCAGTCCAGTTTCTACCTCTATGGGTGAACCACCACAGACTTTAATGGAGTGGACCTGATGCAAGGGATACAGGATCCTGTAGATGGTGTAGGATGCTTTGCGGTCAACGAGGGATGTTCTGGGGCTATTCCTATCCACGGTCTTGGTGGGGTGACTTTGGCCACAAGGGTCGATGTCCCTTGAATTCTTGCAGGGTCCAGCAAAAGTGGTCTGGTCTCTGTCATTGTGAAACCACCTTTGGTGGAGGCTAGTGTCCTTCTTGGGGGGCCAAACTCCTCTCCTGTGACTCTCCCGGGTCCAGCGGACTTCGGTGCAACTTTTGAGTTTTGGGACTCATCTCCCAGGCTGCACACCGACAGTCGGTAGAAGTCAAGTGATTGTTGCTACTGACATGCCAAGGCAGGCTACTTCAGCTTTTGTGGTTGTGTAGCTGTAACAGGAAGTCAGCCAACTGACTCTTGGAGTTCACGTCTTCTGTCTGGGGCTAAGAGATTACTTTTTTACAAGCCAGGCAACACAGGCACAGTCCTCTCTTTGCTAGCCCAAGGATCAGCGGGTGCATCCTGTGGGTGGTGCAACCTCTCTTGCCAGGTCCAGGACAGCACTTCTGCATTCCTCGCTCCAGTGCAGACGTGATATGGGATATAGGTGCCAGGGGTGCGGTATTTATGGCCAGAAAGTACCCTTGGGGATTCAGCGGTCACTAGCCAATCAGCGACCAGATCCATTTCTTCCCAATTACAACTTCCTGATATGTGTGGTATCTAGCTATCCCAGACTGCAACTTTCTGCCCTCACCCAAGATAGCATGACCCCTCTCTTGGTATGTGGAGCTTGGTAGCCCACCCTAGAGGTGTGGCTACCTGAGGGCTACACACCGACAGGAAAACATGTTCGGCAACTGTTTTCCCCTCTATGTTCTCATCACCAACCTGTCTAGTAGAACAAAAGAGCAGCCCTTCTTATGTGTGCACCTTTTGCCCTTTAGAAGCAGCTTCCCCTTTAAAGGTCGCATTTTGGGCTCACACCCTGTGTGGCTTCCTGCCAGGGAGAGTTGGCACCTCTTCTAACAACAGGACTCAATTTTTTCCTTTCCTGAAAGTGGATCTCATTTCTCCCCAGAAGGACAGAAGGATGTTTGGGGGCCAGCATCTGTTAATAACCAGTTGAAAACTTGAGCAAGAGAGTGACAATTTTCTAAAGTTGCCTTATTCTTAAAAGTGACAGTTAATTAGACTTGGGCATAAAGTTGGGTTTAATGTAACTATTATCTTGATACCTTGAAGTACCAACTTTTACAGTCCCATCCAGGAGTAAGCACAGTTGAGTTGTCAGCGTGTAACCTTGTACTCGTCAATAGGGCTACTAACCCTTCCACAGTAAATAAGACAATTTGAGGGTTTTACTGTTAGGACATAAAAAATATATGTCCTACATTTTAATATACAGCACCCTGCCTTAAGACTCGATAAGATGGCTGTAGGGGTAACTTATATATATATTAAAAAAGGGAGGTCTGGCCTTTGTCATTAGTTTAAATGACAAAATTGAGTTAGCAGTTTAAAACTTCTCTATCAGTCTGCAGTGGCAGACTGAGAGACATGTTTTACTTTGTCACACTGAAGGTGGCACAATAAGTGCTGCAGCCCTGAGGGACAACTTAACTTGCAGGCCCTGGGTACCCCAGTACCATATAGTAGAAACGTATATATATGTAGGATGAGTTATGTCAATTGGGTATAATTCAATCATACATTATATGTTTAAGAATCAGAGAACTGGTACTGAGGCCTAGTTAACAGGCCTCAGTGCACTCTCATAATCAAAAAAACAACAGCATCAGTCTAAAACCTTGAGGGTGATCACGCAAAAGAGGAATTTCCTTCAGGACCTTTCACCCCCATTAGTGAGGGAGTGTCCAGTAGTCACACCCACTCACAAACTGGTGCCAGGCATAAATGTGGCACCCCAAGGCACCTCCACAGAATATACTGGACCTGCAGAAGATCAGTATAAGACTGGCTGGACCTGCTGTCTATGACCTGAGAGGAGGTCTGAAGGACTCGACCAGCTCCCTCTTGTATCAGGACAAAAATGCTGAATACAGTGTTCAGCTGCTGGTCTCTTGTGTATTGAAAGGAGCACAACAAATTGCAAGAGGCCCTTTTCCTGGAAGTACCAAGCTGACCAGTGACAAATGGACCTGGACTGGACTTTGCAGTAGGCCTCTGCCTGACAACCTGAGAATTTCTAAATGCCCTCCCCTATTGTTCTTAGAAGTGTAGTCCTGTGGTTTTTTGGCACCAGAAGAAAGTCTGGAAACTTCAAAATTCCTATAGAGCTTCAAGGGCACCTGCAGGAAAAAGAATCTGAACAGCAGTTCCAATGTGCTGGATTGAATTTCAGCTTTTTCCTGAGCAAGGCTGCTAGCACCTCAGAAACAAATATGACTGAGTCCCATTTGGCACTGGGACTTTGAAAGTTTTCAGTGAGAAATCTCCAAAGCTCCAAAGCTTTAGCAGGACCAACCTGCTTCAAGTCAGCATCTACAATTTCAGCAGTGACCAGCTTGAGGATATTTTTTTCTTCTAAAAATGTTACAGAGTCCCTTTCTGCAGTAGGCTTTAAAAAATGTTTCAAACTATTGGACTTCCAGACTTTCACCAGGGCTAATCCACTTGTTGGATCTGATGGTGGCTTCATCAGGATCAGCCTCAAATCATGCCTAGGTCTCAGTCTACCACTTCCATAGATTATCATTGGTGCTATATGCTTTTTGGGGCTAGTTTCACCTAAATCTTTAAAAATTCAGATTTCTGCCTCCCCTTATTAGATTTTTGCTCTTTTAGTCTTTTTTGTTTACTCATAAAAGGTTTATCTTTATTTTAAAATTGATTGTAGATGTTATTGTGCTTTGTGTGAGCTTTTATACTGTGGATACACTGCTTAAATACTATAAACATTGTCTTTGGTTTAAGCCTCACTGCTTA
The DNA here is from genome assembly GCF_031143425.1 of Pleurodeles waltl. Lineage (NCBI taxonomy): Eukaryota > Metazoa > Chordata > Amphibia > Caudata > Salamandridae > Pleurodeles > Pleurodeles waltl. The sequence goes on from NC_090443.1 coordinate 336,329,666, forward strand.
ATGTTGCATTAATAGGGATTGAGCACAGGTGTAATTTATTTAATTAACTAGGAGGTGGTGGCCTTATGCTTTGAGGTTAACATGTTTCCCAACTTAAATCATAATCCACTGTTTGCAGCAGCGCAGAAAAGACTCTGCCAAGACGGATAGTCCTCTGCATTAAGACCTGCAATGTATTGGCCAAAGGTCATCCTCCGGAAGGTCTAACAGCCCATTCTACCCTGGCTTAGGCCTCCTCTACTGCGTTCACACCTGAGTGCCTAACCGGGACATCTGTAAGGCTGTGATGTCAGTGTCAGTGCACGTGTTAACAAACCACAAATGCCTTGAGAGCCAGGTCCCACAAGAAGGGCATTTTGCCCATTCTGCCCTGCAAGATTTTGTGGCCTCTATGCCTGCTTCACAGACCCTCCATCTTTAGGAGGTATTGCTTTCTTATCTGTTCTAAAGGTGAAGAATCTGCGGTTAGAAGTATTTCTTAGAAGAACAAGTTACTTACCCTTGGTAATGCTCTTTCTGGTGGATGCACTACTTAGCCACAGCTTTCTCACTGCTATCCACCTCCCCTTTCTGTGTTGTGGTTTCTTTCTACCATCTAAAAGGTCTCAAATTAGAGATTTGCACACTGGTACTGACAGTTGTTTTGTGCTCCACGTCTGAGAGAGCAGAAAGAATTTGGCAAGAAACTGACATTGGGGTGCAGGGGAGACACTTATGTGCAGCTCGGCTCCATCACTTCTGGAGTGGAAGAAAGCCAATGCGGAGCCATATGACACCACCTGGAGGCGCACAAGAGCACTGCTAAGAAACTTTTTGGATCCAGTCTGTAGCCTAGGGATATTCTATAGGCAAGGACTCTGCAGCTTGATATAGTATCCACCAGAAAGAGCATTTCCAGTCACTTGCTTGTCCCTGCACTACCAGAATTTTTGCAACCCTCCCAGCCACCAACTCTGTTTCTATGGATGGCAGATGGCATAGAAAGTGACAGCAGGGTTGATCCCAAAGGCAATGTAAGATCTTTCAAAATCTAAAGGGCAAATTTAAGAGCCCTGAGCGCCTCATTGCGCCACATTAGCATCCTTTTTTATGCGAATGTGGCCCAACGAGGCCAAAATCACTGTGCCAAATTTAAAAGGGGCGCAATTCATGCATTGCGCCACTATGTATTCCTTTGCGCTACATTATGCCTGCACCAGGCATAATGTATGCAAAGGGGGCATTCCCCTATTAGGGTGGGGCAAAAAAATGGTGCAAAGAAATCTAAAAGATGTCTTTGCGTCATTTCTTTCAGCACTATTAACACTTGCTCAGAACAGGCGTTAAAAGGAGGCTCCTACTGGTTTCAATGTGCCTCTGGATGCTTTGCAGGATTAGCGTAAAAAACATTTACGCTAATCCTGCAAAGCGCCAAACAAGCGTCAAAAATTCTGACACTAGTTCTCTAATTTCCGTCATGGTGCACCATATATTAAAAACGGCGCACACACCCAGGTTGGCGTTAGGTGGCGCTAAGGGGTGCAAGAAAAGTGGCGCTGCACTAGGTGCAGGGCCACTTTTCATAAATATGCCCCCAAGGTTTGTAGGGGATTAAAGAATTAAAGGACAGAAGGAGGAGATATCAAATCCTCTAAAGAGAGTGATAGGGGTTGTAGTGTGAAAAGGGGGCTACCATGTCTTGAAGACTCTGAGGGGTGTCAGGACACAAAGAAAGTGGTCAGTGCTACATTCTTGTGGCAGTGTGGAGTCCTTTGGGGCTTCATTTATGTTGTGATTTTTGAAACCTTAGAAAATCAATCAAGTCTGTTTTAATGGTGTCAAAGCAGCTTTCAAAACTGCAAAGACAGGAGCAGACAGTGTGAAGTGCCCTTTGCAACAGAAAGTGTTAACACAATCCTCCCTCTGAAGTGCATCGTTCTCAAGAGAACAGTCAGTGCCACTTGTAAAGTCCCCTGAGGCAATGACAAGCAGTCGGGCCATTAGGGCTTGCAGGTTTACACACAAACCATTTGGCATACTTAAAAATGTTATCTTGTTGTGAGTACAGTTTTACGTTCTGAGAGACATGTTTGTGAATCAGGTCCCAAATGGCTAAATCTCTATTACTAAAAGAGCAAAAAAGCACAATCCTTTTTCGTACTAACTGTATATGAATATTCACTGAATAGTTCCACTTTAGGTGTTCTGGGTCTATTTAAAAAAAAACATGTAACAGTATAAGACAGCGCTACCAGAGTATGTGTTCACGTGCTCCAAAATGCCTTTATGAATAGGCCTCATGTCTAACTTTCTTTCCTTTTGTATTTCTTATGCTTCTTTTTCTCTCTACTCCTTTGGTCTTCTTACAAGCCCTAGACTGGACCTGGACTGTGCCTTGCCACCATGCTGTTATTTTAAGTTTGCATCTCACCATTTTCCCTACTCCCTGTCAGACAGACGGCATTAGTCCCTCGGGGTACTTTGGAAATTCCTTATGAAAAATATAGAAAGTGTAATATATATTCTATAACCTAGAGGCTGGTATTAACCAGTGGGAAAAAGAAACGACAACTGGAGGCAGTCAAGGTACCACGTTCAGGCGTACCTCCCAGTGATCTGAGTGCTGAAGAATGGGCAGATGGAATGACTGAATGTCTCTATTTGGGGAAATCAGGTATCCTATTTACAGAGGTATTTATCCCAATGCTGCTCATACATATGAGAGTATAAATGAGCAAATCAACCTTTAAACCCTAAGAAGTGGACACTCTGCGCTTCAGGCTGCAACTAGATCTCAAACCTGGCGACTAAGAGTAGACCATTGCCTTATTTAGAGTTTGACAATGGGATACATCATGGCAAACATGGTGCTTCTCTCGTCTGCTGTATTATAGGTGCATTATAGCCTCTGGCACTTGTAGTATATCCTTCCCATTTCTTACACAGTACGTCATCTGCCAAACTCTAAATAAAGCCCTTAGTTGGCATGCTCATTCAGTCCTTCATTCTTCCCTCACGCAAACATCAAGAAGACCCCTCAGCCCTTGAACGTCCTCCCTCTCATATAGGGTGGTTACAAGAGCAAGGGAAGAGCTAAAATTAGAGAAAATATTATTTATGAGGCCCTCTTATAAACTATGTAGCTAATTGGCAATGCTATTGTCTATCATCTGCAAAGAACAAGCGATAATCCCCACAAATACAGTTCAATTTTCCACCCTTCAATGTCTCTGTTTGACTACTAGGAAAACCACGGTATATCTCTGAAGGTTTTTGATTTTCTCCTCCATGTGCAGGACAATCGTGTGTTCGGTAAGAGCCTCCCATTAAATGGACTTTGACCTTAGAGCATGGTTCTGAGTTCAGGGAGGCCCCAAGGTCACACCACGCCTTTGAGAATGAATAATGTCCTGAGAGGGACTGGCAGTAGGGGTCGCATTAATTCAGTCCTTTAAGCTTCTTGCCTCCAGGATAGATGTGCCTACTAGCCTCTCTGAGTAAAAGGCCTTCTATTCTCCATCAACTGGTCGTTTGCTCAATCTGTGTGGGATATGAGTGAGGAGTGTGGAATTGCTGTACATGTAGGAGGGATTTGCGAGGTTGGAGTGTATTGTGTTTCACTGTATGGGCACAGTAATCCATCACAAGCCTGACTACAAGCAGTGCGATAAATCGTGGCCCCTACACAAATACCTATTTGTACAGCGATCGCAAGTACAGGTGGTGCAATGTTTATCACAACGGGTAATTAGAAGGTGCAATGAAGATTAAATCCTTCATAACAATTCAGCAGGTCAAACATGCTGTTATTTAAGAAGGGGAAAGACCCAGTATTTACATGAACATGCAGATTTTGGTTTGGAAAGCACCGAAATACAAGTTAGTCCCCCAAAACCCAGAATATGTAATAATTACGCATCCAATAAACCTGAGCACCTCTGTCAGATTTGCATCAGATGCAATAATTTTCGTGTTTTACAGTGCCTACTCGGAACCTGGCCTTTGAGTTCCTTTGGATTGCTGACCACATAGTTGAGAGATGAGGTGAAACAGCCCATGTCCCTTTGCTTGACTTGCAGGCAACCTGGAAGATTCCCGAACCTTTCCAGAGGTGGTGACTGTAATTTCTTACTGTCGCTTTTAAGTTCTGAGTTTCCACCTGCATCTCCTCCCGGAGTAAACCTTGGAACCTTCTGTCTCACCACCTTGAGGGTCAAGTGCTAATGGAGTACTTGATGCTCAGCTTTGGATCCGCAGTTAGAACACTAGAGGTAAAAGACTCAGTGGAAGCCCAGTAACCCCTATCTGCCTTGAAATGCCAGGACCAGTTAGCAGAGTCATTATAAACAGGAGTGCGGCATGAAGCACTTTATGTAATATAAGATATATTATACACACATGCATATAATGGACCTGATGTTTAATTAACCCCTTAGCTGCTGGGCATTTACCCCCCCAGTGCTGAGCCCTTTTTTGGCTGTTTGGGGTAGTTCACGCTTAAGGCTCCATAACGTTTTTTCCACATAAGCTATCCACGCCAAGTTTGTGTCCTTTTTTTCCAACATCCAGGGGGTTTTAAAGGTACACAAGGTTTGTGTATTCCCTTTGGTGGGGACCCAGAAATCAGGGAAGACACAGCAAAAATGTGGGTTCTTTGGAAAAAATGGGAAAAAAGTGCGGCAGAAGAAAGCATCTGTTTTTTTTCCTGCAAATGGTATCAACAAAGGGTTTGTGATGTTAAATTCACCATCTTCCCAGTTTTCAGGAACAGGCAAACTTGAATCAGAAAAACAAGTTTTTCAACATAGTTTTGGCATTTCACCGGGACACACAGTATTTTTACAATTTTTTGTGCTTTCAGCGTCCTTCTAGTTAATGAAAGAAATGGGTGTGAAACTATTGGTGGACCCCGGACAGCTAAACATTTCTGAAAAGTAGACAACATTCTGAATTCAGTAAGGTGTAGATCCTTCAAGGCTTTGCTATAGAAAGTAACAGTTGAAATAAAAAAAAAATTGAAATTGAGTTGAACAAAACAGCCATTTCAGTCTTTGTTTTCATCTGTAACTTTTTCCAGCTATGGCAGATTTTCAAAAGCAATATACTTTTATGCCCGCTGGATACTTCTGGTTTTGGGGCTATATAGGGCTTCTAGGTTCATAAAGAGCCCATGGTACCCAAAGACAATAAATTAGCTGCACCTTGCAGTGGGTTTTCATTGTGTACTAGGTCTACAGCAGTATAATGAGTTAAAATAGGTATCGAGGAAACCTATACATTTCTGAAATGGTCACAACATATGGAGTTTAGAAGGAGTGGTTATTTGCACATCTTTGAATTTGGGGGCCCCCATGTGTATTGCAGGGCATTACTTCATCCTTACACACTGTCTTACATGTGGAAGGTTACACTGCAGAGAAGGACAATTGGTAATAACACTTAGGGCCTCATTCTGACCCTGGCGGTTGAAAACCGCCAGGGCAGAGTGCCGCGGAAGCACCGCCAACAGGCTGGCGGTGCTTCATGGGCAATTCTGACCGCGGCGGTAAAGCTGCGGTCAGAAAAGGGCAACCGGCGGTTTCCGGCCGGTTTACCTCTGCACCAAAGAATCCTCCATGGCGGCGCTGCTCGCAGCACCGCCATGGGGATTCCGACCCCCTTCCCGCCATCCTGGTCCTGGCGGTAAAAACCGCCAGGAACAGGATGGCGGGAACGGGTGTCGTGGGGCCCCTGGGGGCCCCTGCACTGCCCATGCCACAGGCATGGGCAGTGCAGGGGCCCCCTAACAGGGCCCCATAATGATTTTTAGTGTCTGCCTAGCAGACACTGAAAATCGCGACGGGTGCCACTGCACCCGTCGCACCCCTTCAACTCCGCCGGCTCCATTTGGAGCCGGCTTCATTGTTGAAGGGGCTTTCCCGCTGGGCCGGTGGGCGGCCTTCTGGCGTTCGCCCGCCGGCCCAGCGGGAAAGTCAGAATGACCGCCGCGGTCATTTGACCGCGGTACGGTCTTCTGGCGGTTCCCGCCAGGCAGGCGGCTTCCGCCACCCGCCGGTGTCCGAATGAGGCCCTTATTCTGCTATTCTGTGTTCCCCCAAGTCTCCAGATAAAAATGGCACCTCGCTTGTGTGGGCAGGCCTAGTGCCCGCAACAGGAAACGCCCAAAAACGTAATGAGGACACATCACATTTTACACTGAAAACAGACGTGTTTTTTGCAAAGTGTCTAGCTGTGGATTTTGGCTTCTAGCTCAGCTGGCACTTAGGGAAACCTAGTAAACTTGTATATTTTTGAATACTAGACACCGAGAGGAAACCAGGTTCTGCCACCCAGAATCCTTTGCAAACTTCAAATTTTGATAAAAAACACATTTTCCTCACATTTCGGTGCTGCAAAATTCTGCAATCTGAGGGGAGCCACAAACTTCTAGCATTTCATCAAGTCTTCTGATACAAATTGTACCTCACTTGTGCAGGTAGGCCTAGTGCCTTTGACAAGAAACTACCCAAAACACAACGTGGATACATCACATTTTCCCACTGAAAACTGACACTTTTTTACAAAGTGCCTACTTGCGGAATTTGGTCTCTAGCTGAGCTGGCACTTAGGGAAACCTAGCAAACCTATATATGTTTGGAAACTAGACCCCTAGGGGAATCCAGGATGGGGTGACTAGAGGGCTCTCACCAGGTTCTGTTATACAGAATCCTGTGTAAAATTGAAATGTTTTAAAAAAAAAAAAACATTTCAGAGCTGCAAAGTTATAGAGTCAGAGGTTAGCCACAGACTTCTTTCCACCTAGCATCCCCCCAAGTCTCCTGATTGAATTGGTACCTCACTTGTGTGGTCAGACTAAGGGGGTCATTCCATCCTCGGCAGTAAAAGGCACTTACCGCCGGTCAGAAGGCCGCCACAACACCGCCGCGGTCGCGGTAAACCGCCACGTCATTCTGACCCTCAAGAGGCAAACCGCCAGAAACCCGACATCAACAAAAGTCCGCCACACCAACGGCCAGCGTTAAACTGGCGAAGACCAAACCTCCACCGTCACGCCAACAGAAAAACGCCCATGCCATTACGACCCATGAATCCACGCGGCGGTCTTTCAACCGCGGTATTCCATTGGCGGTATTCCATTGGCGGTACACTCCGCCGCGCTCAAAATACACATACAGCTCCAAAACACAGCCACATTGGACAATTTGAAATACACACACCTGAGACACATACACACAACACTCCCACACACCCAATTAACTATAAAACACACACCCACATCACCCACAAACCCCTACGACCACAAATCAGAGAATAAGCCCAGAGAGAGACAGCACAGAATAGAGAACACCATCACACAGAGGCACACTACACCATCACTCACACAACAACCACGCACAAAACACCACACACCACTACACTCACCACACTCATCACCGCAAACACCACCCCACACCTCATCCACACCACCCCATGGCACCCCAAAGACACCCCAGGTTCTCAGACGCAGAACTCAGGGTCATGGTGGAGGAAATAGTTCGGGTAGAGCCCCAGCTTTTCGGGACACAGGTGCAGCACACCACCATTGCCAGGAAGATAGAGCTATGGCAAAGAATAGTGGACAGGTCAACGCTGTGGGACAGCATCCACGAAATCGGGACGACATCAGGAAGCGGTGGAACGACCTACGGGGGAAGGTGCGTTCCATGGTATCCAGGCACAACATCGCGGTGCAGCGGACTGGCGGCGGACCCCCACCTCAACCCCCAGAATTTACAACATGGGAGGAACAGGTCTTGAACATCCTGCATCCTGAGGGCCTCGCAGGAGTAGGCAGAGGAATGGACTCTGGTAAGTCGAATCTCCACTACTTCATCCCCCCCACCCCACCAGCATGCCAACTCATACCCCCACCCTCCCCCCCACCACCATCACACATCCTCATTGCTAATGTCTCACCATCACAACCCACCCATCCCAACACCAAACCCTGCATGCCACCACAAACCATCGACAGCCATCATCTAAGCATGCCCACTGCACATACCCATCTCCCCCACAAACCGCCGTCACAACAGCCCCCACAAAGGAATCCCAGCACTGGGGTACACGGGCACCCACCCATTGCACGAAATGGCACACACAGAAGCAATAACCATACTCTTATACCCCTGCAGGACCCGAACGCCACCACACCGCCCAGGAGGGTCCAGAAATGTCCATCCCACCCCCAGAAGAGGCCCCCACTGATGACAGCAGCTCTGTCTCCCTGGACCCAGATGACCAGCCCGGCCCATCGGGGACCTTGGGACAGTCGGTTCCCCTCAGACAGCCACAGGCTACAGCAGACCTACCCCCCTCTGGGAACACCAGCACAGCACCCACCCAGCGGGCCCATGCCTCTGTCTCCAGGACACGTCAATCAGCGGTGTGTCCACCACTACAGGGCACCCAGGTTAACCCACCACCCCAACAACAACAGGGACCTGGGGGAAGTGGTATTGGGCACACGGTCCAGGGGACAGAGGCCCAGGGAAACAGGGGAACTGGGAGGGCTGCTGTGCGACAGGGGGGGGACAGGCCCAGGGAACCCACTCTCCACAAGGCCCTCACCTCCATCATGGGAGCATACCACCACTCCCAGGAGACAATGGCGACGGTCCTGGCCAGGTTCCAGGAGATCCAGGTACTGCAGGAGGAACAGTTTATGGGGTTCAGGGAAGAACTGAGAAACATTAGTTCCGCAATGGGCACCATCGTTGTGGCTCTCAACCAGATTGTCACCACATTGCGGGACCATGTGGCACCACAAAGGGCCCCTGTCACTAGCATGGACAAGGAACAGCCTACCACCTCCGCCAGCGCTAGTGGACAGGAAGCCCTGACACAGCAACAACCTGCCACCAGAACCCCACCTCCTGCAGAAGAAGAACCACCCCGCAAGCGGGGCCTCAGATCTAGGAAGAAGACAGAGTAGGTTGCCAAGACCCCCGCCAGGAAAGGATACCCCCTGATGTCATCCCACTGTCCCACATTGTCACCCTGTCCAACCTTAAACTGCCCCTGCTCCACCTTCCACAGGCATATGGACAATGCACCTGTGAGACTGAGAATCTGGACTCTGCCATGGACATTCCTCCACCATCACCCATCACCGATTTTCAACCATGTCCCAAAATTGAGCACTTTAATAAACACACTTATTGCACACAAATAATCTGGAGTCTGCCTTTTTTTGTTGAAAATATGTATTAGACATAAACGTGCAAAAATGACCAGTTACATTGTGATGACAACATACCACTGTCACACAGCTGTAGTCCATGGGCAAACAAAGCAGAGGTCACGCAGTGGGGCCCACAGCTCTGAAATTGGAAGGGAAAGTCACAACTCTGTTAGCATCCACTGGGTGAAAAGGACAGACAGTAGAGAGGCAGGAGACTGTAAGTAAATGTAAAATGCCGGTGTTGATTCTTACCTGTGTGTTATTGAAAATACTGCTGTATCACTGTGTCCCTGTTGTCTGTGTCGTCCTCTTCGTCTTCCTCCTCTTCACTCTCCGCAGGCTCCACAGCTGCTTCAACACCACCATCTGGACCATCCTCCTGCAGAAAAGGCACCTGGCGTCGCAATGCCAGGTTGTGAAGCATACAGCAGGCCACGATGATCTGGCACACCTTCTTTGGTGAGTACATTAGGGATCCACCTGTCATATGCAGGCACCTAAACCTGGCCTTCAGGAGGCCGAAGGTTCTTTCTATAATCCTCCTAGTTCGCCCATGGGCCTCATTGTAGCGTTCCTCTGCCCTTGTCCTGGGATTCCTCACTGGGGTCAGTAACCACGACAGGTTGGGGTAACCTGAGTCACCAATTAGCCACACACGGTGTCTCCGTAGTTGTTCCATCACATAAGGGATGCTGCTATTTTGCATGATGTACGCGTCATGCACTGACCCAGGGAACTTGGCATTTACATGGGAGATGTACTGGTCAGCCAAACAGACCACCTGGACATTCATGGAATGATAACTTTTTCTGTTCCTGTACACCTGTTCACTTTCACTGGGGGGTACCAAAGCCACATGAGTCCCATCAATGGCACCAATGATGTTGGGAATATGTCCAAGGGCATAGAAATCACCCTTCACTGTAGGCAAATCCCCCACCTCAGGGAAAACGATGAATCTCCGCATGTGTTTGAGCAGGGCAGACAACACTCTGGACAACACCTTGGAAAACATAGGCTGAGACATCCCTGATGAAATGGCCACTGTTGTTTGAAATGACCCACTTGCTAAGAAATGGAGTACTGACAGCACCTGCACTAGAGGGGGGATCCCTGTGGGTTGGCGGATGGGTGACATCAGGTCTGCCTCCAGCTGGGCACACAGTTCATGTATAGTGGCTCGGTCACGCCTGTATGTCAGAATGACATGTCGTTCCACCATTGTCGACAGGTCCACCAGCGGTCTGTACACGGGAACATTCCTCCACATCCTCGCAAGTCCCAGCGGACGGTGCCTAGGAAGGACAACAGCGAGCACAGAGTCAATCAACCCACAGGTAAGTTCCCACAGCTTGCACAGTACACGATTCTCTATGCATTGAATGGCTTGTATGATTGTCGATGCAAGGCCTAGGCATGTGTGACGCAGTAGAAAATAAGCCATGTGGGCCCTTGAAATGGCGGCTGCCTGACCTGTGAAGTGCGACAATGGGATGTGAGGTCAATGCGCTGGCGTGGCACACCGTGGCGGTAGGCGGTCGAAGACCGCGCGCAAAGCTGCATTGGTTAACATTGAACCCTATGCGTTTCAGGAGCCAATGACGAAGTGCGCCGGCGGTCGCGGTACGCACCGCCGCGGACGTGACCGCCATTTTCTATCTGCTTAATCACTTGAGACCTGATCATCCACAGGAGAGGACCTATACTGCAAGTGCTGCTGTGACCTCGGTCTGGAAGATACAATGGCTGCTGCGACTGGGGAAAGGGCCCCTGCCTTCACTTCTGAAGAATTGGAGAAACTCGTGGATGGGGTCCTCCCCCAGTATGCGCTACTCTACAGTCCTCCAGACCAACAGGTAAGTACACTGGGAGCATGCTTTGGGGGCAATGCCTGTGTTGAGTAGGGTGGATGTAAGATGGTGGGGAGGGGAGCGATTGAGGCATGCATCAAAGGACGGATGAGAGCATGTGCCACATGGTAAGGGTGGGGATGGGGGGCCACTCACATCGAGCATGCAGAAAATCATAATAATGTTATTTTTCCCCCTGTACATGTCACATAGGTCAGCGCCCATCAGAAAATCGACATTTGGCGTGCCATCGCCAAGGACGTCCGGACCCTGGGGGTCCACAACAGACGGGGCACCCACTGCCGCAAGAGGTGGGAGGACATCTGCCGCGGGAGCAGGAAGACCGCGGAGGCTCTGCTGGGGATGGCCTCCCAACGTAGGAGGGGTGCCACTCGTCAATTGATCCCCCTGATGTCTCGGATCCTGGCGGTGGCCTACCCAGATTTGGATGGGCGCGTGAGGACATCACAGCAGACACAAGGGGGTGAGTACCAGCACATTCTGCTATCTTAGCGCGCAGTGGAGGTGTCTGGGTGGGGGAGGAGGACTGTGGGTATCCCTAGGCCAGGGCGATTTCTGTAGGCTAAGCCCCTCCGTAAGGCATGGCCCTGTGCCCCCGCCCCCCACCTCTGTAGGGTGCCAAGTACAGCTATCCATGGCCCTGTGTCACCTATGTGTGCAGTTGTCATCCATAGGCTTGTAGGCCAAGTCCCAATGATTGAGTAGTGTACCCCAAGTGCGCGGCGTAGTGCAGGGGGCTTCTGTGTCTGTCCTCTCCGCCAACTGTGTTGCCAATGGATGCACTCAACATGTCTTCATTTCCCCCCCCTTTTTTGCTGCTCTTCCTATTCATGTGTGCATTAGCATCATCAGGAGAAGGAGAAGTGGCATCGGAGCACGAGGGATCTGCATCTCACATGGCCCTGGAGGGCCATGCAACCGACTCGGAGTTCCCCAGTGAGACGGAGGGCGAGGGGAGCTCCACAACGGGGACACGTGGAGACATCAGCGACACAGACACGTCCTCGGAAGGGAGCTCCCTTGTGGTGGCGGCAACATCCGTGCCCACCGCAACAACGGGTACAGCCGCCACCCAGCGCACCATCTCCGCCCTCCCAGCAGCCCCTCTGCGATCGCCCCGTGCCCGCTCGCACACGAAGGCGGGCATCTCCTTCGCCCCAGGCACCTCAGGCCCTGCCCCAGTTACCCCTGCTGCCCTCAGTGAGGAGGTCATTGACCTCCTCAGGACGCTCATTGTTGGACAGTCTACCCTTTTGAATGCCATCCAGGGGGTAGAAAGGGAGGTGCACCGGAGCAATGCATACCTGGAGGGCATTCATTCGGGTCAGGCTGCCCATCAGCGATGGTTCAACGCTCTGGCCTCAGCACTGACGGCAGCCATTGTCCCTGTCTCCTGCCTCCCTCCTCCAACTTCCTCCACCCAGTCCCACTACCCTGTTCCTCTGCCTATCCCAGACACACCTACAGACCAGCCTGCACACACCTCAACACCCAAGGGCAGCTCATCCAGACATAAGCACCACAAATCACACAAGCATTCACACAAGCAACAGCCACATGCAGACATACCAACAGCCACTGCCTCCTCTGTGTCCCCCTCCTCCTCGTCTCTCTCCTCCCTCCCTGTGACGTCTCCACTCACACTTGCATGCACAACATCATCAGCCACTACGTCCATCACCAGCACACCCACCAGAACACTCCGCACACGTGCAGTCACCACCCCCACTGCCATTTACACGTCCCCTGTGTCCTCTCCCAGTGTGTCTGTCACCCCCTCTTCCAAACCACACAAACGCAGGCAGCCACCCACCCAACAGCCATCCACCTCACGACAGCCTCCGTCACAAGCACCTGCACCCAAAGACACCACACTTGACTCTCCTACAACCACATCCTCTTCCTCCACTCCCATACCCACTGCACCTACCCTTCCCACTGCTCCTAAAAAGTTTTTCCTGTCCAAAATTAACCTCTTTCCATCACCTGACCCACCCCCTCCATCTCGTAAGAGTCCAATCAGCACCTCAGCCACCACAACCCCTGGACCTACAAGGTCCATAGTACAGGGATATTGGAGTCCACCACCTTCAAGGGAAGCAACATCAGCCAGCAGTAAAGGGACAGCCAGCCCACCCCCTGGGAAGAAAACCAAGAAAGGCAAGGCCCGGCGCGAGAGGCCAGAGACGGCAGCCTCCAAAGTCACTACCCTGGCACCGTCAGGATGTGGGGTGCCACCTGGCACATCTACAAAGGGAGGTAAGGGCCACAGAGAATCACGGAAGGATGGCAAGGGCAGCACGGCTGACAAGTCCGGCAGCAGGCGAGCTGCCGAGGACGGCCCCACCAGCCCCATTCCGGGTGTGAAGGAGGACACCCACGGGCCCGGGACTCCAGCACAGGAGGGCCCCGGAAGCGAGAAGTCGGATGGCGAGTGAACTCCATATATTGGCCGGATATGGTGCCCTGGAGACACATGTCAAGAACCGCTGAACAGGGCCCTTCAAGACAAGCACCGCTGAACAGGGCCCTTCAAGACAAGCACCGCTGAACAGGCCACCGCCGTGTCAAGAACCGCTGAACAGGGCCCTTCAAGACAAGCACCGCTCCGCTGGGCCCTTCATCTCAAGCACCGCTCCGCTGGGCACCGCCGTCTCAAGCACCGCTCCGCTGGGCCCTTCATCTCAAGCATCGCTCCGCTGGGCCCTTCAAGACAAGCACCGGTCCGCTGGGCCCTTCATCTCAAGCACCGCTCCGCTGGGCACCGCCGTCTCAAGCACCGCTCCGCTGGGTCCTTCATCTCAAGCACCGATCCGCTGGGCCCTTCAAGACAAGCACCGCTCCGCTGGGCCCGTCATCTCAAGCACCGCTCCGCTGGGCCCTTCATCTCAAGCACCGCTCCGCTGGGCCCTTCATCTCAAGCACCGCTCCGCTGGGCCCTTCATCTCAAGCACTGCTCCGCTGGGCACCGCCGTCTCAAGCACCGCTCCGCTGGGCACCGCCGTCTCAAGCACCGCTCCGTTGGGCACCGCCGTCTCAAGCACCGCTCCGCTGGGCCCTTCATCTCAAGCACCGCTCCGCTGGGCCCTTCAAGACAAGCACCGCTCAGCTGGGCCCTTCATCTCAAGCACCGCTCTGCTGGGCACCGCGTCTCAAGCACCGCTCCGCTGGGCCCTTCATCTCAAGCACCGCTCCACTGGGCCCTTCAAGACAAGCACCGCTCCGCTGGGTCCTTGATCTCAAGCACCGCTCCGCTGGGCCCTTCATCTCAAGCACCGCTCCGCTGGGCCCTTCATTTCAAGCACCGCTCCGCTGAGCCCTTCATCTCAAGCACCGCTCCGCTGGGCCCTTCATCTCAAGCACTGCTCCGCTGGGCACCGCCGTCTCAAGCACCGCTCCGCTGGGCACCGCCGTCTCAAGCACCGCTCCGCTGGGCCCTTCATCTCAAGCACCGCTCCGCTGGGCCCTTCAAGACAAGCACAGCTCCGCTGGGCCCTTCATCTCAAGCACCGCTCCGCTGGGCCCTTCATCTCAAGCACCGCTCCGCTGGGCCCTTCATCTCAAGCACTGCTCCGCTGGGCACCGCCGTCTCAAGCACCGCTCCGCTGGGCACCGCCGTCTCAAGCACCGCTCCGCTGGGCACCGCCGTCTCAAGCACAGCTGGCCCATTGGCAGAAGGGGCAGGCCCGGATCTGTGTCGGGCAGGGCTGCACGATGCACTCCGGGCACCATGCCTCCTCCAGTACCAGTGGAGTCTGTAATCCACTTGAGAGACTGTGGCTTTGCACTCCCCAGGATTGCACAGTGGGCAAGCCACCCACTGTAGAGACTTGAGAGACTGTGGCTTTGCACTCCCCAGGATGGCACAGTGGGCAAGCCACCCACTGTAGAGACTTGTGAGACTGTGGCTTTGCACTCCCCAGGATGGCACAGTGGGCAAGCCACCCACTGTAGAGACTTGTGAGACTGTGGCTTTGCACTCCCCAGGATGGCACAGTGGGCAATCCACCCACTGTAGAGACTTGTGAGACTGTGGCTTTGCACTCCCCAGGATGCCACAGTGGGCAAGCCACCCACTGTAGAGACTTGTGAGACTGTGGCTTTGCACTCCCCAGGATGGCACAGTGGGCAAGCCACCCACTGTAGAGACTTGTGAGACTGTGGCTTTGCACTCCCCAGGATGGGACAGTGGCCATGGAGGCCCCTCGTGGATCTGGCGTCGTGGACTAATGTGGCTGAGGTGCCTCCCCTTCCCTTCCCCCTGAGGTGCCTGTAGTTTTTCTATCTGATGCCCCTGCAGTGTTCTCTCCAATGGCTTCGGGTCTCCTGTGTGGGCTTTGCCCATGTGTTGAGGCCCATCGGCCCACGTACAATGACTGAAACCCAATTTGGACAGGACAATTTACATATGTGTATGTAGTTATAGATGTTTAAAAAATAAGTTTTACGTAGCCTTACAATATATTTGAATTTCATGATCATTTTATTTTGTCTTTGCATTCTTCCAGGGGGTTTGGGGGGTGTCACTCTGAGTTGTTGCTCTGCATTGATGTGTAGGTAGTTGTGGGTGAGGGTGGGTGTGTCGCGTATGTGTGTGCCCGTAATCTTTTCTCCTCCCCCCTCCCCTGTGTTGTAGGTGCAGTACTCACCGTTGTCTTCTGCGCCGGCGTTCGTGCTCCTGGTAGAGGAGCAGGTAGACAATAGCTGGTAGGATGTGTAGTTCTGGTTCCATGCTGTCCAGATTCCTCGTGGAGTGTGTAGAGGTGAGCGTTTTCCCGTTCGTAGTCTGTTTCTGCCGTGTTTTTATCGGCGGGGCTCCCGCCCCGGAAAAGGTGGCGGATTGGTGAGTTGTGATAGGGTGGGCGGTACATTGTCTCCCGCCTGTCTGTTGGCGGTGACCGCCGCGCTGTTTGTTTGTCCCGCCGTGGCGGTCGGAGTGTTAAAGTGGCGGTCTGTGTTGGCGGTTTCCGCCAGGGTCAGAATTCCATTTTTTGCACCGCCTGCCTGTTGGCGGGTTGGCCGCCGCTTTAACACCGACCGCCAGGGTTGGAATGACCCCCTAAGTGTCTGTGACAGGAAATTCCCCAAAACGCAGCGTGGACACATCACATTTTTACACTGAAAACAGATGTGTTTTTTTCAATTCGCCTAGCTGTGGATTTTGGGCTCTAGCTCAGCCGGCACCTGTGGAAGCCGAGCAAACCCGTACATTTTTTAAAAACTAGACACATAGGGAAATCCAGGATAGGATTACTTCTGGGGCTCTCACCAGGTTCTGTCACCCAAAACCCTTTGCAAACCTCAAAATGTGGCTAAAAACACTTTTCCGCACATTTAGGTGATGGAAGATTCTGGAATCTAAGGGTAGCCACAAACCTCCTTCCACCAAGCACTACGCCAGGTCCCCCAATAAAAATGTTACCTCACTTGTGTGGGTAGGCCAAGTGGCCGTGACAGGGAATGTCCCAAAGCGTATTTTGGCGATAATGATAACTAAGGTGAGTGTACTAATTAGTACTGGGATCGAGAACCATTTAGGGAAAACGTATCAAACCCAGTCATTTCTAAAAAGTAGACATCAATGGGAGTCTAGGGAGGTATCACTTTTGAGGATTCCCCAGAGCTGTTTTTCCTCAGAATGCCCTGCAAAGGTAAAACATTGAATAAAAGCACTATTTTTCCTTGCATTTCTGTGACGTAAACTACAGGAATATGCAGGAATCTACAAACTGCTTACCACCCAGCATCCCCCAACTTGTCCCAATAAAAATGCTACCCCACTGGTGTGCTTGGTGCCCGTAACAGGAATAGATCACACAACGGTCAATGGTAGTCCTTACATAAGGGCTGCTGTTGACCCTGCGGTGATCCATTCCTGGCACAGGCACTAGGCACTAGGCAAGGGCACACAGATGGAATAGCATTCGTATCAGGACAAGTGGGGGCACGCTGTGTGGTAGGAATTTTGCGGATCCCTGCATATTCCTGTAGTTTGCATGATAGCAATGCAAGGAAAAATAAAATTTGTATTCAATGTTTCACCTTTGCAGGGTATTCTGGGTAAGAAAGCTTTGGAAAGTCCACACAAACCACACCTTTGTGGACTCCCCTGGGTGTCTAGTTTTCAGACATGTGTGGGCTTGGTAGGTTCTCCTATATGGCCACCGAGCCCAGGTCCAAAAAGGGAGGTGCTCGCCTTACAAAACCAGGTTGTTTTGTGATAGATACTTTTGATGTCTCCACTATTTGATTTGAACCCTTCCCTGTCACAGCCCTGTGTGAAGATGGGGGTTACCCAAACCATGTGTGTCGTCCAGTAGGACTGCAAGGTTGGTTTCTGTACTAACCCCACTTTGAGTATAAGGCTCAAAAATATCTTCATCTCCGCCGGTGAAGTGGGAGTCTACTATCGTGGCCTAGAACGGGCCCTAGAGTTCCTCCATGCGCTCTCAGAAATTGTTCATCAGGCAAATTTGTTTGCTGCACAATTTGCTAAAGGAAATCAAAATCCAAAAAGAGATGGACGTAGACAATTGGCAAAAAATTGGCTGTATCTACTTTACATCCAGTGCCATGAGTGAAAGGTGGAATTTAGGGCTGAACTAAATTTAAGGGCTGCCGAGAGAGCACTCTGTCTGTGCTTGCTCCCATATGCACCTGCTCTCTGGGTTGGGCTAACCCATTGTTTTCCCACTACACTGACTCTGCTTGCAAAGAGTCAGCACGACTGTACTCACCGTCTCCCTCGGAATCACTGGAAGAGGAGTCATCGGATGAGACTCCGCCAACTGAAAAGGCACTCCCAGATTCTGCTCCATTGTCCTCTCCCTCAGATGCTGCCACAGTATCTGCTGTCTCCGACTCTGAACATGCCTCAGAGCTGTCCTCCATAACCTGAGGTTGGGCTTAAGCAGCAGTCTTCCAATGAGACACCATCTCTGCTACTGGCTAAACTGTCCCTCTAAAACACTAGCCTACGTAGAAAGAAGATATGGTCATAAAATTGCTAGTTGGAGAGTGTGATGTGGGCAGCAGTAAATGTCAGTCACCTTACCTTCGCTTCTTTTCTCAATTACCAGGTTCTCTGAAGACACTCAAAAAAACAAAAAAGACACACTATTAACTCACCTTGCCACATACCCATCATCACAGCCTTTAGCGGTGGCAGTGCCCAGTCCGCCAATCATTTTTGGTGCTCCCACTCCCATGACCTCCTCTCGGATTCCCTCACTACCACCCAGCAAAAGTGCCTTCATCTCTCCATAGCCTCTCACGAAAATACATTTAATTTGTTTTAAAGTGCAGGTAACGGCTGGCTTTAGAAATGAAATCAGCTATTCACATAAAGTTTTGCAGCAGGCATATAAACATTGTGGCTACTTTATGGTATCAAAACTGCCATTAGACAAAAGTCCAATTTCTTTTTCTAGCAGGAACATAATCACAAGAGTATCTTGACATTTTTATTGCTGCCTAAAAGCTATATATATATATATATATATATATATATATATATATATATATATATATATATATATATCCAACAAGTAAATCGACGTGGCACTCCTGGGGTCTGTCAAATAAAATGTCATCTATTTATTTCCTCGGAGGGCATCAAATATCACAGATATCACAACGCGTTTCGACAATACGTCTTTATCAAGTGATTACATCTGTCCTACAAATTTACTCCCCACGTCAGATTTTATAGACCGCATTCTCAAATAGTTAATTCAAAGTCAGTTCAGCTGCTGAAGTCTGTGTAGAAAAAACTGAGTGTCTTGGCTATAGTTTAAATGTTAAAATGACCAAATGTCTATTATTGCTGCAGTATTGGCAAGCGTGAACATTGACCTAACCTTAATCACATGCTTTAGTTAAGGGGGAAGTTTTCCTCATCAGCTGAATTGACTTTGAATTAATTAACTAATATATATATATATTCACTTAAAAAACCAAAGGTTACAGATTATAGTTAGGCTCACAATTTAAACGTACAAAACCATAGAAATTCACCAGTTAGAGTTACGTCAAGTAACTAGAACTTGTGCCCTAAGGCAACTATAACTGGCACCCTGCCATGCACAGTTTCTTCATCAAAAATTTTACAGCAAGTATTAGATTGATATTATCAATTATGTTATCAAAGATGTCATGAGTGCCGTAATTTGTGGGGTAATTAGCAATGCATGTCGAGGGTGCACGTTATAGTTACCTTAGGACACGAGTCGGGCCTCCTCACATTAGAAAAGCATTTTTGCCCCCCCCCGGGGTGCAAGTGGCCGCGTGGCCCCCTGCTCATATATCATTAGAGCCCTGGGGAGGTGGTGGTCACAGGGGCTGTGGGGGTCAGGAGGGCCCCCTATAAAAAAAAAAGAGTGCCCCCGGGACCTGGCCCACTCTGGGGCTTATTTAAAAACAGGCGCAGGAGCCTGTGCTTCTTTTTTTTAATTTATTTTTACCACGGATTCACAACCTCGTCCGTTTGGGACCCCAGCACCAGAGCTAAGAGGTCAGGGTGTTCTTACCCTTGCATTTTTTATTCTTGTTTTTCAGGCTTCAGTCCCAAGATGGCTGCCAGCAGTTCAACTGCTTCCTTGTTGAAGTGTTGTCAGCTAATCACATCTCAACATGAGATCCGGAGGAATCGCAAATCCTTCCCGTCCCTACATACAAATTTGGATCTTCTTTAATTTCTCTCAAAATACTGAATGGAGTTACACCAAAACAGGACAGAAAGGTTTCTGCCAAATGTGGTGTAATTCCATCCAGTAGTTTCAGGGCTATCGTTCTTCCAAATCCCTACAGAAAAATGAATGGGAAAAACTTGTTTTGGGCCCCCCTTCTTTTTCTCGGCCTCCACCTGGACAGATCACCCTGATACTTTACAGATAGCAGCTGATGTGACTGGCAAATTGTTGTGGAAAGTTTGGTGAAGATTCAAGTGGTGCCGAAGATATAGACAAGGCTTTTTATATAGAAACTAGGTCCCAACTATAACTATCTAGTGGTGACCTTGAGTAGGTAATATATATATATATATATATATATATATATATATATATATATATATATATATACCCTACACAAATATAGGGAGAGAATGTCTCTCTTTCCATAAGAGAACACTTTTATATGTGTGTGTGGTTTCCCTCGGGGATGATCGCAGCCCCCAAGGAAACCATACATGCATTGACAAAAGTGATCTCTCTATACACAAATATATGTATATATATATATATATATATACATATATTCCTGGGGGGCGATTGTGCCCCCCCGGAACCCACACATCTATACAACAAAACGTGCACCCACAGGGGTTCAGCCCTGCTCATGGGTGACCCCCTGTCAATTTAATTTTTCTTTTTGACTTTTAACCCCTGGGGGGCGATTGTAGTCCCCCAGAGGTAACCAGGCATATTTTGTTTTTAATGCCCCCCGGGGATGTCAGCCCATTTTCACAAGGGCTGAGCCCTCCACAGATGAAATCCCTGGCATCTAGTGTGGTTTCCTGGCTGTGGATCGCAGCACGGCCATTTCTACATCCACTACATTCCAACCCAAAACACATAGCACACCGTCGAACTAAGGGACTTGCTCACATCTACCTCCCCAGACATCGCCATACTCACCGAAACCTGGATGAACCCCTCCTCAGAACCTGACATTGCCATAGCCATCCCTGAGGGCTAAAAAACCACCCAAAGAGACCGCACCACAAACCAGGAGGAAGAATAGCTTAAGTCTACAAGAGCTCCATCGGGATCTCAACCGACACCCACGACCCCCTAGATGCCGCTGAACACCTGCACTTCCAGATCTATGTCAACGCCAACACCACCCTGAGAGGAACCCTGGTCTACAGACCCCGGGTCCTCGCCCACAATTCTGCGACACCATCATCGACACAATCAGCACCCACGCCCTCGCCTCCACGGACTACATGCTCCTCTGCAACCTGAATTTTTACCTAGAGAACACCGACGACAGCAACTCCTCAGCCCTACTGGACAACCTTGCCAACCTCGGCCTCAAGCAACTCATAACAACACCCACCCACTCAGCCGGCCACACACTCAATATCATCTTCTTCACCAGCAGCCAAATCACCTTCACCCACACCACCGAACTCCATTGAACCGACCACCGCTGTGTCCATTTCTCCTTTCAGAAACCCACCGTCCACCACCAAGAGCATCAGACCCCTCACCGCTAGTGGAACAGGATCTCCAAGGACCAACTGATCTCCACCCTGGCCCACGCCCCGCCACCCAACACCAGCGTCCCCAACACCGCTGCCCTCAACCTCAAGCAATGGCTCGACGACTGCGCCAACACCCTCGCTCCACTCAGAAAAACCACCAACACCCGCACCAGCAAGAAATCTCCCTGGTTCACCGCAGACCTTCAGGCCTCCAAGCGGGAATGCCGGAAAGCCGAGAAGATCTGGCGCCAAGAAGAAACAGAAAGCAACCACGCTGCCCTCAAATCCGCCATCCGCAAACATCACCTGCTCATCCGGACCACCAAAAGATCTTTCTATAAAGAAGGACTTGACAACAACGCACACAACAGCAAGGAGCTCTTCAGCATCATCAAGGAACTCACCACCCCAAGTCCTGCTCTGCCAACCCCCCTCACTCGTAAGACCTCTGCGACTCCCTCGCCACCTTTTTTCACTGCAAGATCACAGACATCCATGGAAGCTTTGCACTGCCGCCCCCCACCACCCCCACTGCCAACGCCGACCTCAATGCACCCATCCACACCAACATCCTGAGTGCCTGGACCCACACCAATGACGAGGAAACTACCAAGAACATGCGCACCATCCATTCCGGATCACCCGCCGACCCCTGCCCTCACCACGTCTTCAATTAAGCCAGCCAAATCATCGCCCCCCCAGCTCCGGACCATCATCAACAACTCCTTCAAGACTGCCATCTTCCCGGAGAGCTGGAAACACGCCAAAGTCAACACCCTGCTCAAAAAGCCCAAAGCCGACCCCGAAGACCTCAAAAACTACTGGCCCATCTCCCTACTCCCCTTCCCCACGAAGGCCATTGAGAAGATAGTCAACAGCCAACTATCTCGCTTCCTGGAGGGCAACAACCTACTCGACATCTCCTAGTCCGGCTTCTGCAAGAACCACAGCCGAGACCGCCCTTATCGCTGCCACCGACGACATCAGGAGCAGGCTAGACAAAGGTGAAACTATTGCCCTCATCCTCCTTGACCTTTCCGCAGCCTTCGAAACCGTCTGTCACCACACACTTCGCACACGCCTCCTACCGTTCCTCTCAAAAGCCACCAAGACCATCTGCGGAGTCCCCGAGGGATCCTTACTCAGCCCCACCCTCTTCAATGTCTACATGGCACCGCTCGCCAACATCGTCCGATCCCACGGCCTCAACATCGTCTCCTATGCGGACGACACTCAGCTGATCCTCTCTCGCGAAGGACCCCGCAACCGCCAAGACCAACCTCCACACAGGACTTCACGCCATCGCCAACTGAATAGAGGCAAGCTGCCTCAAACTGAACTCAGAGAAGACCGAGATCATCATCTTCAGCTCCAACAAAGCAGCATGGGATGACTCCTGGTGGCCTGCCACTCTGGGAGCCGCCCCAATGCCCACCACCCACGCACGCAGCCTCTGCTTCATACTGGACTCATCGCTCACTATGACCCAGCAAGTCAACGCCATCTCATCCTCGTGCTTTAACACCCTTTGCATGCTTTGCAAGACCTTCAGTTGGATCCCTATTGACACCAGAAGAACGGTCACCCACGCCCTCGTCAGCAGCTGACTGGACAACGGTAACACACTTTAAGCGGGAACAATGGTCAAGCTCCTGAGAAAACTCCAGTGTATCCAGAACACCTCAGCAGGACTCATCCTCAACCTCCCTTGCCACAAACACATCTCAGCCCACCTCAGAGACCTCCACTGGCTCCCCGTCAACGAAAGGTTTATCTTTAAACTCCTGATCCACGCTCACAAGGCTCTCCACGACGCCGAACCGGCCTACCTCAACGAGCATCTCAACTTCTACATCCCAACACGCCAGCTCCGCTCCGCCAACCTCACCCTCCCCACCGTCCCCCGCCTCCACTGAACCACACCGGCAGCAAATCCTCCTCCCACCTTGCCGCCAAAACCTGGAACTCCCTCCCCGTCAACCTATGTCTGACCCAGGACCTCCTCACCTTCAGGAAGCACCTCAAGACCTGGCTCTTCGAGCAGTAGCACCCCCCCCCCCCCAGCGCCTTGAGACACTACCGGGCGAGTCGCGTGCTTAACAAATTACTGATTGATTGATTAATTGATTGATAGGTAAAAGACATTGTCATTCACAACGAGTCGCGGCTCACAATGTGCAGAAGGGGCTGGGCGGGAAAGAGGGGTGAGGGGGGAATAAACATGAAATTACTTTTTTTTTTTAAACACTTACCTCGATCGCTGCCACCGCTGACACCACTACGCTGCTCCTCTGCTGCAGGCACAGGCTCCCAGCCTGCCCTGCAGCCAATCCTGACGCTGCTCAGAGCCTTTGCATGCTCTCTCCAGCCTGGCAACACAATGCCGGGTTGGAGAGAGCCTACTGCGCATGTGTGTTTGGCCGACCAAAGACATCTGGCCAGACCTACATGCACACTGAGAAGGAGTGCTGTGAACTCCCTCTCACTGCTCGTCACCACCTTGGCCCTGCCTCTTTACAAGAAAATGATAATAAACATAGGGCTATATTTATACTTTTTGACGCACAACTGCGCCAACGCAGTTGTGCGTCAAAAATGTTAACGCCATTCCAAAGCGCCATGCAGGCACCTTATTTATTGAATGACGTTAGCTGGCGCAGCTGACTGGTGTGCGTAAAAAAAAATGACTCACACCAGGCAGCGCCGGCGTAGGGGAAAATGGAGCTTGGGCGTCAAAAAATGGGGCAAGTCAGGTCTGAGGCAAAATTTTGGCCTCAACCCGATTTGCGCCATTTTTTTTTACTCCCAACCCCCATTGAAATTACTCCTGTCTTAGCACAGACAGGAGTCATGCCCTCTTGCCCAATGGCCATGCCCAGGGGACTTATGTCCCCTGGGCATGGTCATTGGGCATAGTGGCATGTAGGGGGGCACAAATCAGGCCCCCCTATGCCACAAAAAAAAACAAAAAAAATACTTACCTGAACTTACCTTAAGTTCCCTGGGATGGGTCCCTCCATCCTTGGGAGTCCTCCTGGGGTGGGCAAGGGTGGCAGGGGGTGTCCCTGGGGGCATGGGAGGGCACCTCTGGGCTCCTTCCGAGCCCACAAGTCCCTTAACGCCTGCCCTGACCAGGCGTTAAAAAATGACGCAAAAGCGGCTGGACTTCATTTTTTAAGGCCCGCCCACTCCCGTGCGTCATTTTTGCACGGGAGTTTAAATAAGGCGCACATGCCTTGGAGTCATTTTTTAGAAGGGAACGCCTACCTTGCATATCATTAACGCAAGGTAGGTGTCCACGCTAAAAAATGACGCAAACTCCAAGATCTTTGGCGCTAGACGGGTCTAACGGCAAAGTATAAATATGGAGTTAGCTTTGCGTCGGATTTGCTTAAAAAAAAACGACGCAAATCCGGCGCAAACAGAGTATAAATATGCCCCTTAGTTTATAATTGTTTTCTTGTAAAGGTTTTGCAGCAGCCGCTGCTGGAAGGGAGCAATGCTCATCCAACCTAACGGATGAGCCGCCCCTGTTTACAATGCCAATAGCTCTACCTCTCACAAATGTGAGACCTATTGTATTGCAAATGCTTGTTTTATATATACTGTGATTCCAATCCCTCAGCTTCCTGGTATCTCAGCAGTCTCTATCAACTGGTGAGCTATGGCCCACTTCCACTATTGACAGCTGCACAAAAAACTCACCTCATCCTCTGGGGAGGCAAAGCAGCTGAATACCTGACCCTTCACATTCTTTCAGCCAATTCTGGCCGTCCTCTTCCCCTCCCCAAATCAGGGTACATATGTATACTAATGATACATTCTGTGCTTCTAAGTTTGTCATCCTCTGCTGTTCACTGAATGCCACCTCCCATAGGGTAGGGTAGCAAGGATGATTCAGGTTCTTATGCAAGAAAGGAAAATGAGCCCTCGCCACCTGCTCTGGTAGGAAAAAAACAGCCATAATTAAGAGACATGGGACCCTCAAATACCAAGGCACTGATGCTACTGTCTACAGGGCATATAATGTGAATATAGAAGTGCAGGTCTCACTACAGTACGTTTGCTCCTCAGTAATTCTGGTACTCTCTCATTGAATGTATGTAAAGCACGTACTCTCCCTTTCAAATTAAAGACGTCCTGCAACTATGTACCGAACAATACTGCCGATTTAAGGCTCTGACTGCACCTGCTGCACTATTGATAGCTGCTGCCTTGCTCCCATATGCCTAAATGTAGCCAGTGCTTATTTTGTTTAAAAAAAATAGCCCGCTGTCAGGGTTGCAGAATACTAAGACTGTGTAGTTTTCATTCCTCCTCCTGCTTCTTTCTTCCACCGCTGTAAATTTCCTGGCACTTTATCTCTCATTGCTGTCTATATCTTGGTCCCATAATGAAAAACATGCCACGGTCTCCAGAAATGGGTGCCATTACCCATCACCTGCAACCACTCGCATAAATTAATCACTGAGAGTATATCCTCCCAATCTATGAAGGTGCAACGTGTGGCTATTATATTGTTTCAAACAGAATCGTTTTTAACTGTCAATAAATACAAATGCGGCTTTAGGCGACAGCAATACGCATCCATGTGTAGATATAAATATGAAGAATTGGCACGCACGGCGAGGGAGACAGAGAGACGGATAAAGGATGCGAGAGTGGCGCACGTTTCCGCCCCTCCTCATATCCGACCGCGCTGCCCCCCTGCCTGGGAAGAGTGCCTGCTGTCACCGATGCTTTACACGCTCGGGCTTTTCGGCGGCAGCTTTTAATAGGCCGCTGGCAGGAGTGATGGGCGCGCGCTGTCTCCGGCCCTCATATTCTCGCAGCCGGGCCCCGTCATCCCAATTAATCATCGCGCACTTCATTACTGCGGCTCGGAGCCGGCTGGCGGCGGACTTTATTGACGGATGCAGCTCGTGCAAGGCGCGGCTCATCACAAGCACAGCTCCCTGGGACTGAACAGTACCGCCAAAATGACCATAATGTGGACTTTCAGCACTTGACACAAATGAAGCTCATGTTCCACCTTTCAGGTACCTTGGTAGTATGTTAGTATTGCTGTTATCACTTTTGCTGCAATAATAGCAACAAAAAGTACTAGTAATAACTGTTCTAATAGTAGAATTCTTAATTTTAATACTACTTACAAACAATAACATGGCTTGCATTCATATTCTTGCAGCTTTATAGAGATATTTGTAGCAGTCTACAAGTTTTACTCAACTCACTAGCACTTCTTTTTTCCATTAGTACCCCTTTTAGGTCGAGTCTAGGCAGCGCGCATGCGCTGTCTTCTACATGTTGTAATCTACTTCTGTGGTCTTTCATCACATCCATCTTACGCCCATCACTTTAATTCGTTCCTTGGTCTTCCTTTCAAAATTCCCTTGATTTTGTAAGTAAATGCTTTACGTTTGTCCTGCCTTGAGGCTGCTTTGTTACTGCCTTGGAGACTGATCCTGTTACATGGTTTATTGCACGACTGGCCATATACCTTATTGTGCCTGTAGGAAAATGCCACTGTTGGCATGGTTACCCCCTAACTTTTTGTTGCCTTTTGTTGATGCTAGTTATGATTGAAAGTGGGCTGGGACCCTGCTAACCAGGCCCCAGCACCAGTGTTCATTCCCTAAACTCTACCTTTATCTCCACAATTGGCACAGCCCTGGCACACAGATAAGTCCCTTGTAAATGGTACCCCTGGTACCAAGGGCCCTGTGGCCAGGGAAGGCCTCTAAAGGAGGCAGCATGTATTATGCCACCCTGGGGACCCCTCACTCATCACATGCACACTGCCTCACAGCTTGTGTGTGCTGGTGGGGAGAAAAAGACTGTCGACATGGCACTCCCCTCAGAGTGCCATGCCCACAACCCACTGCCTGTGGCATAGGTAAGCCACCCCTCTAGCAGGCCTTACAACCCTAAGGCAGGGTGCACTATAACACAGGTGAGGGTGTAGCTGCATGAGCACTATGCCCCTACAGTGTCTAAGCCAATTCTTAGACATGGTAGGTGCAGGGTAGCCATAAAGAGTATATGGTCTGGGAGTTTGTGAAACACAAACTCCACAGTTCCATAATGGCTACACTGAATACTGGGAAGTTTGGTATCAAACTTCTCAGCACAATAAATCCACACTCCTCCATTGATTTCACCCTAAAACCTGACACCTACTTTGCACACTGCACCCGGCCGCCCCTGTGGCGCTGAGGGTGTGTTTTGTGTGCCTGTTTGTGACCCTCCCCCCTCAGTGCTCTACAAAACCTTCCTTTTTTCCTCCCCGAGGACGCAGGTACTTACCTGCTAGCAGACTAGAACCGGAGCACACCTGGTCTCCATAGCTGCCTATGATATTTGGGACCTACTTTGACCTTTGCACCTGACCGGGCCTGTATTGCTGGTGCTGGGTGTTTGGGGTTCACTTGAACCCCCAACGGTGGGCTGCCTATGCCCTGGAGACCGAACTTGTAAGTACTTTACTTACTTGACAAACTAACCCTTACTTACCTACCCCAGGAACTGTTGATTTTTGCAGTGCCCACTTCTGAAATAGCTTATTGCCATTTTTGACAAAACTGTGTACATTACTGTTTTAATTCAAAGTTCCATATTTACCTATGCCAAGTCCCTTACAGCTTATGTACTTACTTGAATTCTGAATCTTGTGGTTCTAAAATAAATTAAGAAAATATTATTTTTCTATATAAAAACCCATTGGCGTGGAGTTAAGTCTTTTAGTGTGTGTTCTCATTTATTGCCTGTGTGTGTACAACAAATGCTTAACACTACCCTCTGATAAGCCTACTGCTCGACTACACTATCACAAAATAGAGCATTATTATTATCTAATTTTGCCACTATCAACCTCTAAGGGGAACCCTTGGACTCTGTGCACACTATCTCTCACATTGAGATAGTATATATAGAGCGAACTTCCTACAGTGACACTACTTTTTTCTTTTAACTCTCCACTTCGTGCTCTGTAGTGAAGTTTTATATAACGCGAACTTGATCAAAGGAGCGCTTTACATGAGTACCACTTATGTACAAGTTGAGCAGTTTAAAAATATACAAATTGGTGCATTTTAAACAAAAAAAAACACAGAAATCCTCGATGCTGCTCTCCCAGCACAGCAGGAGAGCTGTAACTACAATATTGACCGCACTCTGGAAACTCGCTCCATAATGCTTTGTGGGGCATTTCTTATACAAAACATTGTGGCCCATAACTCTGCCTGTGGTGGTCCTACGACAATGGCACCACCACCAAACCATTCAGCATGGTGCGCTCTTTCTGTCTAGGTCATCTCTGGGTCCCCACAATAGGTTGGGGGAGACCCTAAAATAGTATCCTCTCCCACCAGTCAGTGTCTTTCTAAGCTCTTATAGCGGGAACTTTTGTTTTGCAGCTGAGAGCACTTTTTATTTTTAAGGGCTTTGTTTAGAATATTGTTGCAGTAGGCCTGCTAGACCTGAAAATGTGTAAGGTTCTATCCATTCTAGGAGCTAATATATGGTTACACTGCATTACTTTCTGCCATTCTCTTTTCATGTGGTTATGCTCTCTAGGGGCTGATTATGTGGTTACAAGACCATGTTTCTTCCAAATGGCACTTTTATTGTGGTGTCCTCTAAGGGCTGTTCTGAGCATTACAGTCAAGGTACTACAATATTCGCTGCACTCGGAAACTAGCCCCATAATGGTTTGCGGGCATTCCTTTTACAAAACATTGCTTACTATAACTCACCGTGTAGTGGTCCTAGGACAATGGGAACACCGTCAAAATGGTCAGCACAACATGCTCTTTCTGTCTAGGTCATCTCTGTGTCCCCACACTAGTTTGGGGGTACCCCAAAATAATAATATAAATAAATATAATAAATAATGGCAATATTTTCATTTTTCTGCTGCAGATAAAAGAAGAAGGTACATAGAAGTGCTTTAGTTATATACAGGGCCAGTGGAATTCTGTGGCATAGAGGACCAAATTATGCAGCACGGTTGACCAATTTATGTGGCTAGAAAAGTCCAGTTATGCATTTACAACGCCAATAGTTCTAACTCAAGCAAATGTGAGACCTTTTATGTTGCAAATTCTTGTTTTATATTATTGCGGGCTTGATAGTAAATTTCAGGCACCATGAGCGGTGTAAGAGATAACTTAGCACTGCTTGAGTTAGTGTTTAAAGCACAAACTCAACCTGGCCTGTCACTGATGATGGATCAAGCTGATATTAGTGCCACAGTGACACTCAGTGGCTAGTTACAGTATGATGTTAACTGACGTGTTGTAGGAAAAAGACAGAGACTAGGTGCTGAAGTAATACCTACTAACCAATCACAATATCCATAACACTGGCTGAGGCACGGGCATAGCTACCATTTGTCCAGTGCACCAGAGCCAAGGCCTGACTGGCTGTACTGGACATCAAGCGTTTCCCCGGGAAGCTGGAAGGTTGAGGGCACTTTTGTTACTGGGGGGACAGTTTTGTAGCAGTCCAGCAATTTTACAAGCACTGTAGAGTTCCTTGTGTATCCAGAAGTTTTCAGACAACAATAACAATAAAAGTGCC
This sequence comes from Pleurodeles waltl, assembly GCF_031143425.1. Lineage (NCBI taxonomy): Eukaryota > Metazoa > Chordata > Amphibia > Caudata > Salamandridae > Pleurodeles > Pleurodeles waltl. The sequence continues at coordinate 336,359,526 of NC_090443.1, forward strand.
AAGATAACTCTGGAGTTTTGTCACCAGGCACTTTTGACTCATCTAAGGTATCACAGAGGGTCAGTATGCCTGCTGCAAAGAACGTGCACTATGTAGATCACAGAATAGTATTTTATGTGCATAGCTCAGTGGGTTACTGCTTTTGTCACAGAAATCCTTTTGTTACTGTGCGGTTTATCAATTACAGTCCTAATCTAGCATGTTGAGCCAAGAACTACCAAAAGAGTCGCATGCAAACTGCATGGTTCAAGTTAAAAAGTTATGTTTTATTTCATTCTTTCATTATCCTAATTTTGCTAAAAGGGGGTTGTTTGGGTGGAAATACATTCTTATCAGTAAAGCCAACTCTAACCACTGTGTTACATTCTGAACCCTGAGTTTATGCTTCCCCAGACAAAGCATTCCTAAAAACTGCCTGCCAATATGGATGACTTGATTCTTACACCTTGTAAATCACTTTGTCTTATGTAACATTTTCTATACATTGATTTACACACATATGAGTCATTGTATCTGTTTGTGTGTGTGATGTAAAGTGCTCCAGCACTCTACACTGGTAAGAGAGGCGTTATGAAACAAATTAGGTACATGTTGGAGAGGAGGTATGGTGAGATGAGACTCAATGTCATTGAAGAGGCCTAATGATTGATGTATACTGGTGCACTGCAAGGTCACCATTTACTATGCTTTAAAAACGAATACAATTGAACATTTAATGAAAAATTTGTTGTAAAATGCACAATTTTTTCCCCAAATGTTCTGGCAGGGGAGAACCCCCCAACTCCATTTGTGGTAGGCTCACTCAATACGCTCGCTTGCTATGCACTCTATGGGGCTGGTCTCACAAAATTTGCCAGGGCTTCTTTGTGTTCCCAGTCTGGCCCTGACTGGGGCCCAGAGTACTGAGGTCCCTTTGAACAATAATAATTACTGTATTTTAGTTTTACAACAGCAATCAAAGAGGCAATTTTCCTTGCTTCCAACAGTGAGGGTGGCACCCTTGATACGTTACTGGTCTGAGGTAGTGCGGATTTCAGGTAGACATTAGGGCAGCAGTGATAACCAGTGTCCAGTTGAAATATGGCAGTGACTATGTGTTATATGTATGATGTTAGTGCATGCATCTTGTGAAACAGAATGAGATACACAGCGGTAGTTTGGTTATGTTTAGTATTTATATAGCGCTTACTACCCCTGCCGAGGTGTTGAAGTGCTTTTCGGTGAGTAGCACGCTACTCCAGAACCCAACAAGAATTAGTAGTGGATTAGTATAGGGAAATATGAGTACAGTTTTAGTATTATTATGAGTTAATTTGACCCATGGATATGAGAGTTCGTTAGTTAGATTGACTGGAGTAATGGAGGGGTGGAGGAGGAAAGAATTCAGAAGTGTTAAATGAGAGTTTATGGTAACAGGATTTAGGCTTGGGATGAGTAAAGGGTGGATGGAGGAGGGAAGAGTCTGTGGAAGGGGTTAGGGAGATCATAGTAGAAGGGTGAGATAAATGAGGGAGAATATAGTAGGGTTGTTTGGGAGATCATGGTAGTAAAGTGAGGTTTGGGTGAGTTAAATGTGGAAGCGGAGGGAAGAGCTTAGGTAGAGTTATTTAGGAGATGAAAGTAGTAGAATGGATTTGGGAGTGGGAATGGAGGATAAATTGATAGAGACATGACATATGATGACGTGTAGATAAATGTGATATAAGCTGAGAGCAGGGATTCATAAGTATCTAGTATAACAACTTATCTAGGAGTTATGAAATGACCTATGAACATGGTAAGCATAGAATAACATACACACATATATATATATATATACACACACACACACACACACACACACACATACATACACACATGAATATACACACATATGCACACATATATGTATATACATATAAATATTTAAACCATGAGTAAATACACTTAGTTAAACAGGTTTAAAGAGTGTGTGTGTAGTTTATTGTTATGACATAGTAGTGATACATATTTTCTAAAGAACTATATATAACTAAAATATACACATAATCAGAAAAAAAATATTTATCAACATAGGCATATGCAGTCCATGTTTAAATGACGTGTGCAACACTCTCTGTATGAGCTGTCACATCGAAGAATAGAACAGTAATCCATTGGTGACAAGCACACCTCCAAAATTTAAGCTAGCCACAACATACAAGTTTGTACTTATGTGTGCTCATTATGTGAGCTACAGGGACAGGTACACCTTTCATACATCTTTCATAAAAGCCTACCATGGCATTTAAATTCATTCAAGTACCACAATTTCTCATTGGGGATAGGCTCAACTCATGACGTATTGTTATTTTTAAAACAACTTTTGGCATGTTATATAGCTCAACTTGAGCATTAATTTATTTATAATTGCTTATTCTTTGTAATTGTTTTTATTATCTTTTTTCTTTATTCATGTCAGTTTTTGACAAACATGCTAACTGATATTAGTTTACACCTTTACTGAATGTTGTTACTTACCTTTACTACTTAGCATACCTAACTCACATCAAGTGGCATATCATACGTTTTCTAGAATGGCAATGTCAAACATTCGCCAATACACTCAACACCATTTCTGCAGAATCCAGGTAAACCACCAGTTAAGTGTAATCATTAGGTCAGAACTTTTGAGAATCATTTAGTTGTCATTGATGCAATAAAATGTGATTCTAAAAGGGAAAAGGCACTCCTTTTCATACATTTAGGACATGAGGAGGGGGCAAAAAATATTTGATAACTTACCAGAACTTGATGCTCCATCAGATTCCTTTGGCACATGAAATGAATATGCACAAGAAGTAGAGAGGTTGGCAAACACATTTTCTGAAAAATCTAGTGTGCTCTTGGAGCGGTTTAATTTTTTTAAACGCAAAGTATTGAGGGCTCAGTTGAGAAACATATATCAGTCTTAGAGAAACTAGCTTCCTCTTGCAATTTTGAGATTACTCTTGACACTTACAATGGAGATCAATCTGTTTATAACTGTGCATCAAAGAAAATACAATAATGATTATTCAGTTCCAGGGATCCTACTCTAAATGAAGTTATTGATATTGCCAAAGGAATTGACAGAAGCATTGCTTCAAGCAAAGTGATTTCTAATGATATCTCGTCACACTGCATATCAACAGTAAATGTCCCCGGATGGGCAGGCAGTATAGGTGCCATTTATGCAAAGAACAAAAATGTAAGACCCCTGTTAAGAAACTATGCAGGTGTATGTTATTGGTGTGGATCCAAAATGCATCTCGTAAATAACTCCTGCAATCAACTAAAGATGCAATAAATACAATAACATGGGACATATTCAAGGAGCATGTAATAATCCTAAAGTCACGTAAGACATGCTTAGTCTCTGACAAACTCTGAAAGACTGCTGAGTCCAAGTTGTATTCTGTACCTCTACCGGATGGTCCATGAGAGAAGATTTCCTTAGATTTTGCAGGGCCTTTTGAATTACGTCCTATCAATATCAGGTACATGACTGTGCTAGTTGACGTTATTTTTTAAATGGTAGTATTATGATTTTGTATCTTCTGACACCAAGGCTGTAATTTAATTTCTTAGCAATTGTGAAAATGAAGGACCGCCCAGGGACATTTTTTACTGACAATGGGACACACTTCAAATAAATACAAATGCTGTTGTTTATTGAAAATGTTTCAAATGAAACATTGGCAGGTAGTCCTATACTCTCCTACATCCAATAGTCTTGTTGAGGGTGTTAACAAGATTTTAAAAGAAGGAGTACAAACTACACTCTGCTCTTGGGTTAATGTAGAAAAATGTCCAAAAAAGAAAACGTGGACCTATTGAGTGATCCCACCCAGTGTTACAGACTTATCTCCTTTCAAGCTCTTACACAATTGATAACCGAGATATGTTCCATGTCCAGATTGGGTCAAAGGCATGCTGGGATTGAATGACAATTAAAATATTAAGGAAGATGTCAAAAACAAAGAGTTCCATCGATTGCTACTTCAATAGTAAACACAATATCAAAGATGTTGCTTTTAGAGAGGGAGACTGGATGAGCATTAAAAACCTAAACAGAGTGAAAAAGGGGAATCTAAATTTACCTTCCCAACCAAAATTGCAATGGTATCTAAGGTCGCAATTCTGTTAGCAAATAAAGGGTGGTGGATCATAAGGAGTCTTGTTAAAATTTCATCTGAACAAGAAAGGAAAATTCAAGAGATTAAGGAAGAAGGGTTGGAGAGAATAAATAATCAAAATGACAGTTCTATCTGGTTTAATGAGGTTTCTGAGCACATGCCTTCAACTTCCACTTATGTGGGTAATTGTTCAGTGGCAGAAGCAAGTGTCTGTAATGACAGTAATGTTTCTGTGAGAAGTCCTACTGATAATACTGATCATTTTGCAGTGTCAAATCCTATTAATTCAACCACTCTTGTAGACAGCAGTAACGCAGCAAACAACGATAGAAGAGTTTGTTGCAATATCTCTGCATCTGTTAGATTTACGGACTATTATATACAGTAAGATGATTTTATTGAAATGTTAGCAAATTTCGTTGTAAGTATAAGTTTATTATTATTGATTATTATATTTTTTCTTTCACATTTTGCATAAGGGTAAAGGTGATGTTATATGTATGATGTTATTCCGTGCATCCTGTGACACAGCACAAGATGCACAGAGGAAGTTTGGTTATGTTTAGTTTTATTGTGGAACCGACGTTTCAGGTTCGGGCCCTTTATGAGTTGTGGTTAGTTACTTCAAACTGACTGCTGTTCAGGACATATGTGGACCAGGTCGTGGGCGCCTCCTCGAATGGCACGGAATAAAGCTTCTTCAGCATTCAAACAACATTGTGGCAGCATCTTTATTCTACACTAGGGTCCTAGAGGGAGTAGACTGACACATTTGCAACAGTTAGACTGTATGGTCATTTACAGTATGGAACTTCCTGAGATGAGGAGGACAGACCTTGGTCCCTGGGTGAAGGAGTCAACACACATCAGAGCTGCAGGGACTCCCAGTGATCAGTTCCAATATACTATAGATTGAGATCTTTGAGACAGCAGTGATGTCCAGTGGCCAATGAAAGTATGGCCTTAACTGAGACCCTCGGGCCATGACACACAATGGTATAATGGTGATGCCCAATGGGCAACAACAATAAGACACCTGCTGGAGTCATAGGATTTAACATGCGGGCACCAGTGCAGCAGTGTCACCCAGTGGCAGTCACAGTATGGTATAGCATGAAGTGCTATAGAGAGAGGACAGACAGTGGTGCAACAGAAAGTCTGAGCGGCCATTCACCATATGGTACTTGGTTGGGCTCAGTAGAAGACTGCAAATAGCAGTACGTAGAACCTTGGAATAAACAGGATCCCAGCTTTAACTTGGATTTCGAGCACCCATTTACCATAACTCAGTGTGTTGGAGAAGGGTACTCTAAATCATTATAAGAGGTACTAACCCTAGTTTAAATGTAATTCATAGGTCACTTATAAATCCGTCCTATAATATGTAAAGGCTGTCCTGGCATGTGCAGATCTCTGCCTATGTTTTAACAGTTTTGCTTCCTTAGCTATTCCATAACATACCATTCCTGGGGGACTAGGGATATTGTGAAGCATAGAAACCATGACTTCTCATAGGCATTCTTTAGCCTACACTTTGTCTGTTTCCAAAGATATCCGGAGACATCAAATTCCTAACTTTAAAAAGGTAGGTTGAAACCTACACTTTTGTAGGGTTTTGAGAAATATTCTGTAGTTTGCACTGACTAGATTTCTAGGGACATTTTGGCCAAAAACTACTGAATTTCCTTAGATATTCCATAGCCTAAGTTTGCTGCTTTTCCACAAACTATCTGTAGCGTAAACCTCCTGCATTAATAGACATATCCTCTAGCCGAGATTTCTTGACTATCTAGAGATATTTTATAGGCTAGGCTTCCTGAGTTTCCAGAGCTATTTAGTAGCATATGTTTCCTGAGTTTCTACAGATAATTTGTAGTCAGATAATCTATGTTTACAAATATATTATGTTGCTTTCACCCTATTACTTCTCATGGCCTTAAATCCTTATATTTCCAGAGTTGTTCTGTAGCGTATTGATGGAAATTGACCTTTTCTGCAGGGTCACTCCGCATATTTTAGCATTTTTGCTTTTTATAGAACATTGTGCATTTTACCTCTGCTAATCAGTGGTAAAGTGCTTGTGTTCTTCTTTTCAACACACTAGGATTACCATAGTACAATCCATCACACACCCCAGCCCTCAGAGCCTAAATTTAGTGTGGTCAAAGACTTCAGATATCTTGAAAATGCCCAAAGTGGATAAAGTTAGCTACTGGAAGCTTTATCCCATTGGTTAGGGCGTCCTCAAGGGTCTTTCCCACTTACTAGCCGGTGCCAGGCATAAATGTGACATCTCCAGGCACCCTCTTCTGAACACTCCTGGAAATGTGGAAGATCAGAAGAGGGCCTAACCTGGTGTCTGAGACATGAGCAAAACCCTAAATAACTAGACCTGCTCATCTTCTTACATACAGGACAAATAAATAAACTTGTAGGCCCAGATTCTCAAAGGTTTAGAGTCAAGGTTATCATTACATTGTAACTAACTCGCCACTAAACCTTTTTTGGGATTCACAAACCAACGCAAACTGGTATTTGCGTTGTTTGTGTGGTGCAGTAAGGCAAAGCAGTGTGAAACGCTGCTTTGCATTACATTACGTCAAGGGGGTGGTACATGGGAGTACCCATGCTACAACCCATGCTTTTCGGTGCTAAACTCTATTCTGAAACATCAGAAGAAAGGGGTTATTGCTAAAAATTAACACCACTGAAAAGCAGGCGTTAAACAGAGAAATGTTTTTATTTTTCCATGCTTTCTCGACTTTGCATGTGTGCTGCATGATGCAGCACACATACAAAGAAGGAAAAAGCATTTCCACTTGTCTAGGCATAGTATTTTGTACAGGAAGGGTAGCCTTCCTGTAGAAAACCCATGTTAGACTCACAAACACACCCTAGCACTATGGTGCTCACATGTGTGCATGGCACACAGCAGCTGAAATTAACATCAGTGCTAGGGAGAGAGGAGGAGAGTGCCATACCTATCTGACTATGGCACTCTACTGCTCTCTCCACGTCACTCAGTGCAGCATTTTTGGCTGCCGCACTGTACTGCATGATACCTTTCAGAAGCATCATAAGGCTGATTTCCTGTTCAAGGTACTGGGATACAACAAGCTAAAAGAGGCCTTTCCGGCAACTGCTCAGCTCATCATTGATGAAATAATCAAGTATACAAAAAGTGATGGATGGAATGCTGGAATTAACCTCAGCCAGTGGTAATTACTTGGGGTCACATCTCAGTCCATCATAGGCTGAGATTTATTCAAGCATTCCATCCACCATGTATTGTAAACTTGAGAATGTCCCTACAAGTGGGAAGGGTATAGCCAGACACGTGTCCTGTGCACACTATGTCACTGGAACCAAGCTAAACCTGACTAATAAGCCCGTACTAATGCAAAACCAGTCCTAATTTGCTTGTATTCCAGTTCAGGGAGGACCTGGCTTGCCAGTTCAGTATGGGCTGTTCTCATTGGAACAGGGTCAACACTGATTTGCATTTAGCTAGGTTCAAACTGAGGTGGCATGGTGGGCAAAATAATGATGGTTTGGGATATAGCCTGAGTAATTATTAGTGGCTGAGATTAATTAAATATTTCCATCCATCACTTTTTGTATAATTCAGCCGATCAGTGGCAACTGGACCTGGTCTGGGACTCTAGACTCTCTCTACCACCATGTGAGTCTCTAAGTGCCTCCTCTGAGGTCCTGGTGGGCTTTAGAGTAGGAGTGGGCGATAAAGTCCACTCCGCCTGCAGAGTTGGTAGAATATTGGCCACTCCGCATTACGCTTGTACCGCAGAGTTCTGGCCAAATTTTGTCAACCGCAGCATGGCTGAGTCTTTCTTTCACGCAGCTCACCAATGGTAAGTTGGCAAGCACGAGTGAGAATTGGCATCCCCTAGTGTGATTTTTGTATGCTAGGAGAGCACCAGGCGAGATTTTCCTAATGCTGGCGGTCGCATGTGGTCAAGGCCGTTCCTGGTGAGAAAGCTGACCAACTTGAGAAGCAGCACCCTCTGGCGTGCCGTTTGGTGCTTGTTAGAAATGGGGTCTTTGGTTGGCAGTCAGGTTACCCCCTGTCCAAGCAAGGACACTCACTCTAGTCAGGGTAAGTCACACACAATCCAAATTATCCTGTGCCCACCCTCTGGTAGCTTGGCACTGAGCAGTCAGGCTTAACTTAGAAGGCAATGTGTAAAGTATTTGTGCAGTAAATCATACAATAACACAATATAGCACCATAAAAATACACCACACAGTGTTTAGAAAAACATATAATATTTATCTGGATATTTGCAGGTCAAAACGATAAAAGATGCAATAAGAAAATGTAGAGGTATCACTGGAAAGTGATATAAAGTGTCTTAAGTCTTTTAAAAACGAACAAAGTCTCTTTCAAGCACAAAGTACCTGGTTTGAGTGAAAAATCTCCGCAAAGGGCCATAGAGTAGGAGATGCGTGGAAAATGGTGTGTGTATCGGTTTCGCCCCTTCACACACGGACTTGCATCGTTATTTTCCATGCGGGGAAGATGTTGCGTCGATTTCCGGCGCGCGGACTGGTCTCCTCTTCGGGTCGCAGGGTTTTCAGACACCCCGGGGTCAGTGCGAGGAATCCTGGGCTTGTTGACCAGCTGTGCGTCGTTCCGGTGGCCGATGCGGGGAAATTTCTCTCTCACGGCAGGCGCTGCATCGATTTCCCCTCTGGAAGTCGGGCGGTGTTGTCCCAGGTGAGCCGTGCGTCGAAGTTCCGGTCGCACCGCAGGCGCCGCATCGATCTTTTCCACGCGAAGTCGAGCGCCGTCGTTCTGGTTAGGCGAGCATCAAATTTTTCACCGCACAAGGAGTCCAGTTGCAAGAGAGAAGTCTTTTTGGTCTTGAGACTTCAGGGAACAGGAGGCAAGCTCTATCCAAGCCCTTGGAGAGCACTTCTGCAGCAAAGCAAGAGAGCAGCAAGACAGCAGGGCAACAGCAAGGCAGCAGTCTTCTGTAGAAAGCAGTGAGGTGAGTCCTTTAGGCAGCCAGGCAGTTCTTCTTGTCAGGGTGCAGATTCTGGTTCAGGTTTCTTCTCCAGGAAGTGTCTGAGGTGGTAGGGCAGAGGCCCTGTTTTATACCCAAATGTGCCTTTGAAGTGGGGGAGACTTCAAAGAGTGGCTTAGAAGTGCACCAGGTTCCCTTTCAGTTCAATCCTGTCTGCCAGGGTCCCAGTAGGGGGTGTGGCAGTCCTTTGTGTGAGAGCAGGCCCTCCACCCTCCCAGCCCAGGAAGACCCATTCAAAATGCAGATGTATGCAAGTGAGGCTGAGTACCTTGTGTTTGGGGTGTGTCTGAGTGAATGCACAAGGAGCTGTCAACTAAACCCAGCCAGATGTGGATTGTAAAACACAGAAAGATTTAAATGCAGAGAAATGCTTACTTTCTAAAAGTGGCATTTCTAAAATAGTAATATTAAATCCAACTTCACCAGTCAGCAGGATTTTGTATTACCATTCTGGTAATACTAAATATGACCTTCCTACTCCTTTCAGATCAGCAGCTACCACTTCAACAATGTATGAGGGCAGCCCCAATGTTAGACTATGAAGGGAGGAGGCCTCACAGTAGTGTAAAAACGAATTTAGGAGTTTTACACTAGCAGGACATGTAAACTACACAGGTACATGTCCTGCCTTTTACCCACACAGCATCCTGGTCTAGGGGTTACCTAGGGCACACATTAGAGGTGACTTCTATGTAGAGAAAGGGGAGTTTTAGGCTTGGTAAGTACTTTTAAATGCCAAGTCGAGGTGGCAGTGAAACTGCACACACAGGCCTTGCAATGGTAGGCCTGAGACAAGGTAAAAGGGCTACTAAAGTGGGTGGCACAACCAGTGCTGCAGGCCCACTAGTACTATTTAATCTACAGGCCCTGGGCACATATAGTGCACTGTACTAGGGACTTACAAGTAAATCAAATAGTCAAATTTGATGCATATGCACTTTAGCACTGGTTAGCAGTGGTAAAGTGCGGAGAGTCTAAAAACCAGCAAAAACAGTGTCCAAAAAGTGGAGAGAGGCAGGCAAAAAGTTAGGGGTGACCACCCTAAGGCTGTCAGGTCTAACAGTGCTGTTCACGCTGATTTTTTGGCGCAGAACAGGCTCCCGGCACTACAGCATGAGCAGCGCAATGTGCAAAGTTCTGCCCATTCACGGAACTCTGCGGAATATCACTGAGTTTTTATGTAACTCTGCTGAATTTCGTGGAGTGAAACTCTGCGAGTTCTGCCCACTCCTGCTTTAGATGGATTGGGACTTAAAAGACTAAAGTCAGAAGGTAAAATCTTTGACAAGGGTGAACCTGGTTGGTGTACCCGACTTTCCCCCGTTGTAGTATGCGCCAATTTGCACGTAGGTCCATTGACCCTTGGTCATCATTGGCACTTGGCTCCTCTTGGAGCTATTTCTACTTAAAACATTTTTAAAAACATGTCTCCAATTCCCCTTATTGGGTTTTTGTCATTTTAGAGTCATTTTTTATTTGCATTTTCGTTTATTTGTCTAATTTATTTTGCGATTTTTATTGATTTGCATTTCAACTTTATAACTGATTAGTACATAAATACTATACACATTTTTCTCTAAGTTAAGCCTGTCTGTTCTATGCAATAATCATTTGGGTGTAGAGCTCAGGTTTACTTAGAGACATTAGTGGTTCCCTCGGACATGTACTATGATTATTACTTGAGGTACTTACCTCCCTCAAATTATAACACCATTTCTTACACCTATGTGCCCTGATTTTCCAGGGCTGTTCTTTTGCATATGCTTGCTGAGATTGTAGAGATATTCTGTAGCCGTTGTCTCTTGATTTTTTCTGACCTATCACAGAATTTAGGACACCTGCAAAAACCCATATTAGTCCAAATTCCATAGTCTATGAGCAATAATGTTCCTAGTAACTTCAGCACACTCAAGTGTTCTTAAGTTTTCAAAGGTGTTCTGTGGTCTTTAGTATCTAACAAAACATATATTCCATATCCTTGCAAACTTTGTGTGTGTAAAGTGCAAAAATATGTGTTTTTCCCAGTTGTGAAGGTCATGAACTCTTCTTTGCACCATTTGCATACACAATTTTCATAGATTTTACCCTGTGAAAAATGTATGGTAAAAATGCCCAGGGTGCGCAATTGGTGAATGGGGTGCTATCCTATTTTATTGCAAACTGCTGTTTGCCCGCAAAGTGGGATTTGCCCCAAGACTGTGAATTGGCCCTTAGTTGTTTACACTAAATCCTAGTGCAGTGGATTCTAATAATGATATAAGTTCTCCTTACATGGTGTCCCAATGAAGAGCCAATAACACACAATGGAAAGAAAGACAAGAGACCAAGACAGATGTCATAGGTACTCCCATCATGCCCTGTGACTAGGAAGGGTTTCTGGAGAGATAGAGGGCATTCCAGGAATGATAGGAAGTGGAAGGGTTGTGGCAGCAGAGCCCCTGTGCAGAATGGAGGGAAACTGATCCCAGTCGGCTGGCGGAAGTTTGGCAATCCTGCTGTCTGTATTGAGCTCAGGTTAATTCAGATAAACAGTGGCAAGCGGGAAGCAGCATTTCTCTGCACTTCTTGGAGCTACAAGTAACACTTCGAACAACTTCATGGGGGCGAAGCAAAGATATCCTTGTCATGAAGCTTAAGCAGTAAGACAGGCGCAGCCTTGGCAGCAAGACACGGCAAGACGCTGTAAAAGAGCAGTGTAGAAGCAATCCCCATTGCCATTAGGACATAATCAGCGTGAATTTCTGGGGGGCTACAGCTGAGCAGAGCCTATACCCTCACATGGAAACATAACAAAGATACAGTACTGTAATGCTATACAAACCAGCGCTACCACCACGTGTTGTGCTGTTTAACTCAGCGGACCTTCTACAAGTGACGGTGACAAGTGATGGGGTCTAGGACTTTTTATCCAAGTGGCAGTGCATGCCCATCTAGAGGGCTCAGTAGTGGCACGTCTAGGCTGAAGTGAGCTTGGTTGGCTGCGGAAACAGTTTGCGTAGTCACGGATGCAGTATGTGACCTCCAAGTTACATCGTCTTGCCTCCCTGGTCACACTAATCCTGCATCATACTACAACCCTATGCTTGATAGTAGACAAATACAAATGCGAAGCATGATGAAGAGGGAAACCTTGCTGCGTGTCCATGCTACCGGCAAATCATCTAAGGCCTCAAAGCACCTGGGGGATCAATGCATCCAACAGCCCCAAGACAGTGCCAGGACACAAAAGAATGAAGGATTCAGTTAGCCCAGTCAACTAAGGGACATCTCTACAATTACTCTCACCCGAAGGCACTCAGCTGGATAGCAAAGATACCACGCCTATAGTAACACCCATGTCCTGGGGCCCACTGCTATCAGGAACACTGTAATGCTTCCTATAAAAACATCACAGGCCCCAGGCAAGAAAGTTCTTACAGGACATATTAATAATATGGAAAGTATGGAGAGAATGGGGCAAAAAGCAAGACTGCTGACAAAAACTGTAATTCAGAAACTATTGTCGAACAGGTGTCAGAAAGTGTCTCAGTGTGCGGGGAAGATAAATCAAGAACCCTACCAGCATATCCCATATTTTCTGTTGCAAATACAAGGGCTCTCAGGCTTTGCAAGATCAGTCAATAGAACAACCAGTCACAGCAAAGACAGGGCAAGATGGAGCAATCTCACCACAACAAAGAGTTGACTGGGGAATATCGATGGACCTTCATATAAGCAATTCCCTGTAATTAACCTGGATCTCCTAGTATCACAAGAGGGCCTATCAATGTAATCCATAAGGAAGGCGGGAGGCTGAATGTTCCACTGTGGGCTTCTCCTTGCATATGGTTCTTGGATCATCAGCACCAGAGACAGTCTCAACCCCATTGTCTACATTCTCAATAGATACTCTTCTGCATCAGATCTTGGGAGAAATTTGTGAAGTGAAAGCATCACAGGAAGAGGCCTATAAAAAAACACAAGTGAACAACTTGGTCAACTTTACTCAAATACACAGCTTCTAAATACCCTGATGTCCCAGGCAGTGCAAAGAATCTCAGACTTGAAGGACTTCACACAGAAGACAGGTCCAGTAAAGTTAGAATTACAGTCTGAGGTGGCTGATCTACAGTGGAAGCTTGATGATTTGGAGGAACGATCCTGCAGGTCCAATTCGCGCTTCATCGGTATCCCAGAAGGCCATGAGAATGGGGCCACCATTACTGCAGTTGTAACAGAGCTCATCAACAAGTAAATTTGCCCTGACATGGTACTTAAAGAAGCAGATCTTACTATCCCTAGGTCACATTGTGTGCCTCCAAGTCTGAATCATAATATTCAGTATCCACAAACCATTTTAGTTAACTTTGGAGAGTTTCAGATAAAAGAAGGGACCCTATCTAGCACAATCAAAAATAGGGAGTATCATACAGCTGACAACTTCTCATTTATAGTGTACTCTGATATGTCACTCAAGACAGCCCGCCGCTGCAAAGAACTGAACGGTATGATCGTCACCTTTAAGACATTAGGGGCACTGGCAGGAAATATGCATCAGCCAAAACTGAAAGTCCTATATAGGGGACACTGTCATATCTTTCAGTCAGTAGAACAAGCCAAGACTTTTTGGACCAAATTTGCTTCAACTGACCAGCTGTAAAATGGGGTAGTCTATTTTCATTTATCAACTTTTTATTGTAGCCTGCAGCAACAAGAGATATCTTGTTTCTCTTTGGAACGTGCCTCAGGCGCCATGCCATTGTGCCACAATCAAGGGAAGAGGGTGGTGGGAGGAATGGGGGTAGGGAATCACATGGGGGGGGGTTCTCACAGAGACCGTAGGTGGGGAGGGTTTCAGGCACTGGGAGTGGAGGTTGGAGGGGGTTGGAGAGTGGCGGGTGCACAGGGTGGGGGAGCACATAGGTAAAAAAATAGATAATCAGAGTAAAGCACGCAGTAGCACCTAAGGCCACTTCAGAACAAAAGCCTATCCGAAGTTCAAAAGAGGAAGGAAGGGGGATGTTGGCTATCTCGTGTGGCTATGTATGGGCAAAGGGGGGGAGTCAGCTGGGAATAGATTGGCATGGCTAAGCAAGGTATAACAGAGAAAGTGTTTTGAGCTATTTCATGCAATGCGAATGGTATTAACAACCCAAATAAACGTAAATCCATCCTGTCATGGTTCAAATCAACAGGAGCGCACGTAATATTTCTTCAGGAGATGCACTTAAAGATAACCACAAAGCACCTGCCCAAATTTATATCACAAGCTTTTTTCGCATCTGCAAATGTGGCAGGCAGGTGTGTCACTATATTATTTATCCAAAAGTTCATTGGGGAACTTTTACAGGTGGTGTGCAATCCAAAATCTCAATCAATTTTGGATGTGTGCAAGAACTAATAACACTACTATCCACTTTGTTAGTTTCTATTGTCCCACAGAAGATGAGGCGACATCACTTCAGGAACTATATGATTTTTATCCCTCTGACTGGCTTAATCTTAATCTTAATTGGTGGGACTTTATTCTCATACAAGAGACCACTCAGGATTGCTCCCAGCAGAGCAAAGTACAGAACAAAAAAATATCAGCAAGGGTATTGGCACGGATTAAATGGGATCTTGCTTTGATAGATCATTGGAGAATGGATTTCCCCACAGTGTGGGAATTCACATGTTTTTCTCAATGTTTCCATACCACATCCCGCATTGACTACCTCTTGGTATCACATAGTTGGGGAAGAACAGGATCCGGTATTCTTTCAAATCCCTCTTCTGATCATTCCACCCCATATGTAGACCTAAAAGCCAGTAGTGTAGTGAAGGGGGCTACATGATGGGTCCTGAATAGGTCTTTGCTGACTCAAGAAGGGTAGGTTGCCAATATGCGGGTGGCACTAACGAATTTCTTATAAACAAACCTGGGTTCTGCTGCAAGTTAAGCAATCTGGGGGCATGTAGGGCCTTCATACGAGGGCAGAGCATCCCCTATGCAGCCTAGCAAAATGCAATAAGATGTGAAGAAATTGAATTGTTACAATGGGAGCTAGATCCGTCCAGGAGGGTGGTTACCAGGCTAAAGACAGCCCAATCTAGCACCAGACTCATAACAGCTAGCCAAGAGTTGAAAAATTATTTTGTTTTATGTGAGTTTATTAGTCGAAAGACCTGTTTCCATCGAGTTTATATGGAAAGCAAACATACTGAGCATATTTTAGCATGGTTAAATAAAAAAACAGTGCAATTAAGAGATTATTTGAGCTGTATTTGAACCTAAAAATAGAGAGACAAAAAGTGATAGCGAGAAAATAGGTAGAGTCTTTTTAGAACACAAGGATGATTTGTACTCCCGCTGTGACTCTCCCTCATCCAACCTGGTTAACACACTTCTTAATTTAATGAAATATCCAGTGTTGGAAAACGATTTAAGGGAAAGTATTATCACCCCTATCACTAGGGTTGAGATGATGAGCGCAAGGAAAAGTCTCCCCAATGCCAAAGCATGAGGCAGCGATGGTATACCATCTGAATTTCATAAGATCTTTGCCTCACAAATAGTTAATCTTTTGTTCACTGTACTCATCGATTTTTTTATCAAAGCCAGATCCCAAAGATTTCACCAAAGCGGTTATAGTGAGCTTCCTGCAGAAAGAAAAGCCTCCTTAGTCACCAGGCTCTTATCCGCCGATTCGTTTGTTAAATGCAGACTATAAGCTCTTTGCAAAAATTATGGCTCTACGTTTTGTCCCTGCTGCAGCATCATCTGTACATGTTGATCAAAGCAGGTATTTGCCCAGCCAGTTTACCTCCAATAATACCAACCTCCTGGTGCAAGGGATAGAGTATTTTTCAACCAATAATATCAATAGTGCAAAAATGATATTGGATGCAAAAAAAGCATTCAACCGTGTCCAGTGGGAGATTATATTTACAATCCTGGCACGTTTTGGTTTCCCCTCCAACTTAATTAGGCTGCTGCGTAACCTATATGAAAAAGAGCAGAGTCTAGGATTATGATAAACTTGCAGATAAGCAATACTTAGCAGTCCTCTTTTCTCTGTTCATGGAACCCTTAGCATTGGCAATTAGACAAGACCCAGCAATCTTCCCACCTGTAGATCGAGCGTCAAAACTCAAGCTTGTGCGCTATCTAGCGGGGAACACTTTAAATATCCAGCACACCTTCTAGAGTCCTTCTAAGATATCAGAGGCTATAAAATTAAGCAGGCCAAAACCGAAACTCTGTTGTTCCATTGTCACCGGAAATATTGCCTAGAGAAATGGAAGAAAACTGTTCAGACACTTGGCCTATTAGTTATCTTGGCATCTTTGTGACACACAACATTACAGACCTCTATAAATTGAGTTACATAGCCACTTTGAAAAAAGCAGCTTCCATATTGTCCAATTGCCATCGTCTACCATTATCAATAGGAGGACGGGTCACGATTTTCAAAATGCCTATCCTGCCTTTATTCACATTAATTTTCTCAAATATTATGATCACTGCTTAACAATCTTTTTTTGCCAAAATTTACCAAATGATACAGAATGCTCTTGGCAAGGAAAGAAACCACATAAAAAATTGGCCATTGTCCTGCTCTCGATTTAAGATAGCGGGCTAGCGCTTCCGCATATGCGCAAATACTACCAGGCAGCCTGTTTCAATTGGTTAAATAGGGCGGCTACAGAAAATATTGCATCGAGTTGCTTCTACCTGCAGAAAATGCTTGCCGAGGTAGGGTCAGAGCTACCATTATTCCCTAAAACTTAAACTGCCAAAAAGATCTTGATAAAAGTCCCTAAATGTATTGGTCAAAAAGTACTCACAAATTAAGGAGTTCTACCATTTTAACTTGATGCATCTACAGATGCCTTTAAAGGATGCTAGATTAGTAGGCCTAAATCTATCCCAAAATATTATTAAAAATGGGCTAGGTTGGGTTATCATAGATTCAAAAAAGTTCTATTTAGCTGGTCAAATTAAAACACGGCAGCATATACCCACAGGGCAAGTCTGTCTCCTTACAGTTTTAAAATTATCTTCGGATCACACAACATCTTCAGGCTTATATAGTGGCAGCAAATGGGATAAACATGTATATCAATAAGGCGCATCCCGTAAAAAAATCATACAGGTCTGGGGAATTGGCACTCGATATTGTACTTATGTACACATGACACCACTGCTTGAGTGGCGTTTGACTCTATCTCACAATATATGGCAGGGACACTCGACTTTGTTGGCTGGACTAGATTCAATTGCATGTTCTACAAAGCTATGCGGGGAGCTAATTTTAAACGCATGGCTTTTTACTCAAAATGGGCTCTGTATTACACCCCATATTGCTTACAGCAAATGTTTCCAGCTGCTTTGGCTCAATGCCACAGATGTAATTATCCCTGCGGTGACTGGGTCCACATGGGCTTTTTCTGTCCTAAACTATTTGACTTTGAAATAAAATCCATTGCCTTCAGAGTGATAATTGCAGGTCCATATTAAACCGAATGTACTGGAGGCCCTGTTTGGAATCTCCCTCGCCGATTGTCAACTGGATCTGCGAGAGCAACAATTCTTTTTTATCAGCTCACTCGTTGCCAAATCACTAATCCTGCAAAAATGGAAGTCTCCTATTCCTCTCATATTCGAGACTTGGATCACTAAAATGAATGAGGTCTGGAGGCTAGAAGAAATATACATACAGAGAATGGGGGCAAGGAGAAAAGCTGTACGTATTTGGAAACACATGGGGGGAAGGGAGGTGGAATTATGTTAATACCTCCCAATGCACTATTTTTACTAAACAATGAATGAATTAACTTATAATATCTCCAAATGTACTTTTCTTTTCTTTTTTGCTTTTTCTTATTAACTGGTATGATGATATGTATTCAAAGCCAAGTCTTTGCATACCTGAGTATCTAATAAAAATATACATTTAAAAAAAGAATAGAAAGACAAGCTGAAACCCCATGTGGAGAAATGAATTTCAGCTAATATGAAGGCCTTTCACAGCAATTGTCCATTAGGCGTTTTGCAGCCTACCTGGGACATGTACATAGTCTTTAGAAATCTATTTAAATGTTTTTGGGGAGGTCAGCAGGGTCTGTTCAGGTGAGTGCTGGGCACTAAGTCCACCCCCTATTCTTGGCTGTGCACCCCCTAATGCACATCCTCAAAATTTAAGGCAGATGATGACTGTAGGAAGTTGGCTCTGTATGTGCTATTTCAAAGTAAGGAATAGCATGCACAGAGTCCAAGGGTTCCCCTTAGAGGTAAAATAGTGGTAAAAATAGATAATACTAATGCTCTATTTTGTGGTAGTGTGGTCGAGCAGTAGGCTTATCCAAGGAGTAGTGTTAAGCATTTGTTGTACATACACATAGACAATAAATGAGGTACACACACTCAGAGACAAATCCAGCCAATAGGTTTTGTATAGAAAAATATCTTTTCTTAGTTTATTTTAAGAACCACAGGTTCAAATTTAACATGTAATATCTTGTTTGAAAGGTATTGCAGGTAAGTACATTAGGAACTTTGAATCATTTCAATTGCATGTATACTTTTCAAGTTATTCACAAATAGCTATTTAAAAAGTGGACACAGTGCAATTTTCACAGTTCCTGGGGGAGGTAAGTTTTTGTTAGTTTTACCAGGTAAGTACGACACTTACAGGGTTCAGTTCTTGGTCCAAGGTAGCCCACCGTTGGGGGTTCAGAGCAACCCCAAAGTTACCACACCAGCAGCTCAGGGCCGGTCAGGTGCAGAGTTCAAAGTGGTGCCCAAAACGCATAGGCTATAATGGAGAGAAGGGGGTGCCCCGGTTCCGGTCTGCTTGCAGGTAAGTACCCGCGTCTTCGGAGGGCAGACCAGGGGGGTTTTGTAGGGCACCGGGGGGGACACAAGCCCACACAGAAATTTCACCCTCAGCAGCGCGGGGGCGGCCGGGTGCAGTGTAGAAACAAGCGTCGGGTTCGCAATGTTAGTCAATGAGAGATCAAGGGATCTCTTCAGCGCTGCAGGCAGGCAAGGGGGGGCTTCCTCGGGGAAACCTCCACTTGGGCAAGGGAGAGGGACTCCTGGGGGTCACTTCTGCAGTGAAAGTCCGGTCCTTCAGGTCCTGGGGGCTGCGGGTGCAGGGTCTTTTCCAGGCGTCGGGACTTAGGTTTCAGAGAGTCGCGGTCAGGGGAAGCCTCGGGATTCCCTCTGCAGGCGGCGCTGTGGGGGCTCAGGGGGGACAGGTTTTGGTACTCACAGTCGTAGAGTAGTCCGGGGGTCCTCCCTGAGGTGTTGGTTCTCCACCAGCCGAGTCGGGGTCGCCGGGTGCAGTGTTGCAAGTCTCACGCTTCTTGCGGGGAGTTGCAGGGTTCTTTAAAGCTGCTTCTTGAAACAAAGTTGCAGTCTTTTTGGAGCAGGTCCGCTGTCCTCGGGACTTTCTTGTCGTCGTCGAAGCAGGGCAGTCCTCAGAGGATTCAGAGGTCGCTGGTCCCTTTGGAAGGCGTCGCTGGAGCAGAGTTCTTTGGAAGGCAGGAGACAGGCCGGTGAGTTTCTGGAGCCAAGGCAGTTGTTGTCTTCTGGTCTTCCTCTGCAGGGGTTTTCAGCTGGGCAGTCCTTCTTCTTGTTGTTGCAGGAATCTAATTTTCTAGGGTTCAGGGTAGCCCTTAAATACTAAATTTAAGGGCGTGTTTAGGTCTGGGGGGTTAGTAGCCAATGGCTACTAGCCCTGAGGGTGGGTACACCCTCTTTGTGCCTCCTCCCAAGGGGAGGGGGACACAATCCTAACCCTATTGGGGGAATCCTCCATCTGCAAGATGGAGGATTTCTAAAAGTTAGAGTCACCTCAGCTCAGGACACCTTAGGGGCTGTCCTGACTGGCCAGTGACTCCTCCTTGTTGTTTTCTTTGTTCCCTCCAGCCTTGCCGCCAAAAGTGGGGGCCGTGGCCGGAGGGGGCGGGCAACTCCACTAAGCTGGAGTGCCCTGCTGGGCTGTGACAAAGGGGTGAGCCTTTGAGGCTCACCGCCAGGTGTTACAGCTCCTGCCTGGGGGAGGTGTTAGCATCTCCACCCAGTGCAGGCTTTGTTACTGGCCTCAGAGTGACAAAGGCACTCTCCCCATGGGGCCAGCAACATGTCTCTAGTGTGGCAGGCTGCTGGAACTAGTCAGCCTACACAGACAGTCGGTTAAGTTTCAGGGGGCACCTCTAAGGTGCCCTCTGTGGTGTATTTTACAATAAAATGTACACTGGCATCAGTGTGCATTTATTGTGCTGAGAAGTTTGATACCAAACTTCCCAGTTTTCAGTGTAGCCATTATGGTGCTGTGGAGTTCGTGTTTGACAAACTCCCAGACCATATACTCTTATGGCTACCCTGCACTTACAATGTCTAAGGTTTTGTTTAGACACTGTAGGGGTACCATGCTCATGCACTGGTACCCTCACCTATGGTATAGTGCACCCTGCCTTAGGGCTGTAAGGCCTGCTAGAGGGGTGACTGACCTATACTTGCATAGGCAGTGAGAGGCTGGCATGGCACCCTGAGGGGAGTGCCATGTCGACTTACTCGTTTTGTTCTCACTAGCACACACAAGCTGGCAAGCAGGGTGTCTGTGCTGAGTGAGAGGTCTCCAGGGTGGCATAAGACATGCTGCAGCCCTTAGAGACCTTCCTTGGCATCAGGGCCCTTGGTACTAGAAGTACCAGTTACAAGGGACTTATCTGGATGCCAGGGTCTGCCAATTGTGGATACAAAAGTACAGGTTAGAGAAAGAACACTGGTGCTGGGGCCTGGTTAGCAGGCCTCAGCACACTTTCAATTGTAAACCTACCATCAGCAAAGGCAAAAAGTCAGGGGGCAACCATGCCAAGGAGGCATTTCCTTACACAACCCCCCCCCAAACGAAAGAGGATGAGACTAACCTTTCCCAAGAGAGTCTTCATTTTCTAAGTGGAAGAACCTGGAAAGGCCATCTGCATTGGCATGGGCAGTCCCAGGTCTGTGTTCCACTATAAAGTCCATTCCCTGTAGGGAGATGGACCACCTCAACAGTTTAGGATTTTCACCTTTCATTTGCATCAGCCATTTGAGAGGTCTGTGGTCAGTTTGAACTAGGAAGTGAGTCCCAAAGAGGTATGGTCTCAGCTTCTTCAGGGACCAAACCACAGCAAAGGCCTCCCTCTCAATGGCACTCCAACGCTGCTCCCTGGGGAGTAACCTCCTGCTAATGAAAGCAACAGGCTGGTCAAGGCCATCATCATTTGTTTGGGACAAAACTGCCCCTATCCCATGTTCAGAGGCATCTGTTTGCACAATGAACTGCTTAGAATAATCTGGAGCTTTTAGAACTGGTGCTGAGCACATTGCTTGTTTCAGGGTGTCAAAGGCCTGTTGGCATTCCACAGTCCAGTTCACTTTCTTGGGCATTTTCTTGGAGGTGAGTTCAGTGAGGGCTGTCACAATGGACCCATATCCCTTCACAAACCTCCTGTAATACCCAGTCAAGCCAAGGAATGCCCTGACTTGAGTCTGGGTTTTTGGAGCTAACCAGTCCAGAATAGTCTGGATCTTGGGTTGGAGTGGCTGGACTTGGCCTCCACCTACAAGGTGTCCCAAGTAAACCACAGTTCCCTGCCCTATCTGGCATTTGGATGCCTTGATAGAGAGGCCTGCAGATTGCAGAGCCTTCAAAACCTTCTTCAGGTGGACCAGGTGATCCTGCCAGGTGGAGCTAAAGACAGCAATATCATCAAGATAAGTTGTGCTAAAGGACTCCAAGCCAGCAAGGACTTGATTCACCAACCTTTGGAAGGTGGCAGGGGCATTCTTTAAACCAAAGGGCATAACAGTACACTGATAATGCCCATCAGGTGTGGAGAATGCTGTTTTCTCTTTTGCTCCAGGTGCCATTTTTATTTGCCAGTACCCTGCTGTCAAGTCAAAGGTACTTAAGAATTTGGCAGCACCTAATTTGTCTATGAGCTCATCAGCTCTAGGAATTGGGTGAGCATCTGTCTTGGTGACAGAGTTGAGCCCTCTGTAGTCCACACAAAACCTCATCTCTTTCTTTCCATCTTTGGTGTGAGGTTTGGGGACTAAGACCACTGGGCTAGCCCAGGGGCTGTCAGAGCGCTCAATTACTCCCAATTCCAGCATCTTGTGGACTTCCACCTTAATGCTTTCCTTAACATGGTCAGACTGTCTAAAGATTTTGTTTTTGACAGGCATGCTGTCTCCTGTGTCCACATCATGGGTACACAGGTGTGTCTGACCAGGGGTTAGGGAGAAGAGTTCAGGAAACTGTTGTAGGACTCTCCTACAATCAGCTTGCTGTTGGCCAGAGAGGGTGTCTGAGTAGATCACTCCATCTACTGAGCCATCTTTTGGGTCTGATGACAGAAGATCAGGGAGAGGTTCACTCTCTGCCTCCTGATCCTCATCTGTTACCATCAACAGATTCACATCACCCCTTCATGGAAGAGCTTAAGGCGGTTTACATGGATCACCCTCTTGGGGCTCCTGCTTGTGCCCAGGTCCACCAGGTAGGTGACCTGACTCTTCCTTTCTAGCACTGGGTAAGGGCCACTCCATTTGTCCTGGAGTGCCCTGGGAGCCACAGGCTCCAGAACCCAGACTTTCTGCCCTGGTTGGAACTCAACCAGTGCAGCCTTTTGGTCATACTAAAACTTCTGGAGCTGTTGGCTGGCCTCAAGGTTTTTGGTTGCCTTTTCCATGTACTCTGCCATTCTAGAGCGAAGGCCAAGTACATAGTCCACTATGTCTTGTTTAGGCTCATGAAGAGGTCTCTCCCAGCCTTCTTTAACAAGAGAAAGTGGTCCCCTTACAGGATGACCAAACAGAAGTTCAAAGGGTGAGAATCCTACTCCCTTCTGTGGCACCTCTCTGTAAGCAAAAAGCAGACATGGCAAGAGGACATCCCATCTCCTTTTGAGTTTTTCTGGGAGCCCCATGATCATGCCTTTTAAAGTCTTGTTGAATCTCTCAACTAAGCCATTAGTTTGTGGATGGTATGGTGTAGTGAATTTGTAAGTCACTCCACACTCATTCCACATGTGTTTTAGGTATGCTGACATGAAGTTGGTACCTCTGTCAGACACCACTTCCTTAGGGAAACCCACTCTGGTAAAGATACCAATGAGGGCCTTGGCTACTGCAGGGGCAGTAGTCGACCTAAGGGGAATAGCTTCAGGATACCTAGTAGCATGATCCACTACTACCAGGATGTACATATTTCCTGAGGCTGTGGGAGGTTCCAGTGGACCAACTATGTCCACACCCACTCTTTCAAAGGGGACCCCCACCACTGGAAGTGGAATGAGGGGGGCCTTTGGGTGCCCACCTGTCTTACCACTGGATTGACAGGTGGGGCAGGAGAGGCAAAACTCCTTAACCTTCTGGGACATATTGGGCCAGTAGAAGTGGTTGACTAACCTCTCCCACGTCTTGGTTTGTCCCAAATGCCCAGCAAGGGGAATATCATGGGCTAAGGTCAGAATAAACTCTCTGAACGACTGAGGCACTACCACTCTCCTAGTGGCACCAGGTTTGGGGTCTCTGGCCTCAGTGTACAGGAGTCCATCTTCCCAATAGACCCTATGTGTTCCATTTTTCTTGCCCTTGGACTCTTCAGCAGCTTGCTGCCTAAGGCCTTCAAGAGAGGGACAGGTTTCTTGTCCCTTACACAGCTCCTCCCTTGAGGGTCCCCCTGGGCCTAAGAGCTCAACCTGATAAGGTTCAAGCTCCAAAGGCTCAGTTCCCTCAGAAGGCAGAACTTCTTCCTGAGAAGAGAGGTTCTCTTTTTCTGACTGTGTTGCAGTTGGTTTCCCAACTGACTTTCCTTTTCCCTTGGTAGGCTGGGCCATTTTTCCAGACTCCAGCTCTACTTTTTCACCCTGTGCCTTGCATTGTGCTCTTGTTTTTTCACACACCAGTTCAGGGATACCCAGCATGGCTGCATGGGTTTTTAGTTCTACCTCAGCCCATGCTGAGGACTCCAGGTCATTTCCAAGCAGACAGTCTACTGGGATGTTTGAGGAGACTACCACCTGTTTCAGGCCATTGACCCCTCCCCATTCTAAAGTTACCATTGCCATGGGATGTGCTTTAGTTTGATTGTCAGCATTGGTGACTGTATAAGTTTTTCCAGTCAGGTATTGGCCAGGGGAAACCAGTTTCTCTGTCACCATGGTGACACTGGCACCTGTATCCCTCAGGCCCTCTACACTTGTCCCATTAATAAAGAGCTGCTGCCTGTATTTTTGCATGTTAGGCGGCCAGGCAGCTAGTGTGGCTAAATCCACCCCACCCTCAGAGACTAGAGTAGCTTCAGTGTGGACCCTGATTTGCTCTGGGCACACTGTTGATCCCACTTGGAGACTAGCCATTCCAGTGTTACCTGGATTGGAGTTTGGAGTGGAACTTTTCTTGGGACAGGCCTTGTCTCCAGTTTGGTGTCCAGACTGACTACAGTTTCGACACCAGGCCTTTTTGGGATCAAAGTTTTTACCCTTGTACCCAGGATTGTTTTGTGAAGAGGCTCTGGGCCCACCCTCCTGTGCAGGTTTTTGGGGGCCTGTAGAAGACTCTTTACTATTTTTAGTTTTGGCTGTCTCACCACCTTTCCCCTGGGGAGGTTTTGTGACCCCTTTCTTTTGGTCACCCCCTGTGGAAGTTTTGGACACCCTAGTCTTGACCCAATGGTCCGCCTTCTTTCCCAATTCTTGGGGAGAAATTGGTCCTAGGTCTACCAGATGCTGATGCAGTTTATCATTGAAACAATTACTTAACAGGTGTTCTTTCACAAATAAATTGTACAGCCCATCATAATTACTTACACCACTGCCTTGAATCCAACCATCTAGTGTTTTTACTGAGTAGTCTACAAAGTCAACCCAGGTCTGGCTCGAGGATTTTTGAGCCCCCCTGAATCTAATCCTATACTCCTCAGTGGAGAATCCAAAGCCCTCAATCAGGGTACCCTTCATGAGGTCATAAGATTCTGCATCTTTTCCAGAGAGTGTGAGGAGTCTATCCCTACACTTTCCTGTGAACATTTCCCAAAGGAGAGCACCCCAGTGAGATCTGTTCACTTTTCTGGTTACACAAGCCCTCTCAAAAGCTGTGAACCATTTGGTGATGTCATCACCATCTTCATATTTAGTTACAATCCCTTTAGGGATTTTCAACATGTCAGGAGAATCTCTGACCCTATTTATGTTGCTGCCACCATTGATGGGTCCTAGGCCCATCTCTTGTCTTTCCCTCTCTATGGCTAGGATCTGTCTTTCCAAAGCCAATCTTTTGGCCATCCTGGCTAACTGGATGTCCTCTTCACTGGAGTTATCCTCAGTGATTTCAGAGTTGTTGGTCCCTCCTGTGAGGGAACCAGCATCTCTGACTATTATTTGTGGAGTCAGGGCTTGAGTAGCCCTGCTCTCCCTAAGTAGGACTGGAGGGGGGGAATTTCCCTCCAAGTCACTATCTTCATCCTCTGAGTTGCCACCCTCAGAGGGGTTGGCCTTTTCAAACTCTGCCAAAAGCTCCTGGAGCTGTACTTTGGTAGGTTTGGGGCCCATTGCTATTTTCTTTAGTTTACAGAGTGACCTTAGCTCTCTCATCTGTAGATGGAGGTAAGGTGTGGTGTCGAGTTCCACCACAGCCACATCTGTGCTAGACATTTTGCTTCTAAAAGTTGGAATACTTTTTAAGAATCTACAACTGGTTCTAGAATCTAATTCAAACTTTTACAAACTTTTAAACTCTAAAAGAAATGCTAAACAGGATCTAACACAAGGCCCTAGCAGGTCTTTTAAGAATTTAGAAAACTTTTCAAATTGCAAAAATCAATTTCTAATGACAATTTTGGAATTTGTCGTGTGATCAGGTATTGGCTGAGTAGTCCAGCAAATGCAAAGTCTTGTACCCCACCGCTGATCCACCAACGTAGGAAGTTGGCTCTGTATGTGCTATTTCAAAGTAAGGAATAGCATGCACAGAGTCCAAGGGTTCCCCTTAGAGGTAAAATAGTGGTAAAAATAGATAATACTAATGCTCTATTTTGTGGTAGTGTGGTCGAGCAGTAGGCTTATCCAAGGAGTAGTGTTAAGCATTTGTTGTACATACACATAGACAATAAATGAGGTACACACACTCAGAGACAAATCCAGCCAATAGGTTTTGTATAGAAAAATATCTTTTCTTAGTTTATTTTAAGAACCACAGGTTCAAATTTAACATGTAATATCTTGTTTGAAAGGTATTGCAGGTAAGTACATTAGGAACTTTGAATCATTTCAATTGCATGTATACTTTTCAAGTTATTCACAAATAGCTATTTAAAAAGTGGACACAGTGCAATTTTCACAGTTCCTGGGGGAGGTAAGTTTTTGTTAGTTTTACCAGGTAAGTACGACACTTACAGGGTTCAGTTCTTGGTCCAAGGTAGCCCACCGTTGGGGGTTCAGAGCAACCCCAAAGTTACCACACCAGCAGCTCAGGGCCGGTCAGGTGCAGAGTTCAAAGTGGTGCCCAAAACGCATAGGCTATAATGGAGAGAAGGGGGTGCCCCGGTTCCGGTCTGCTTGCAGGTAAGTACCCGCGTCTTCGGAGGGCAGACCAGGGGGGTTTTGTAGGGCACCGGGGGGGACACAAGCCCACACAGAAATTTCACCCTCAGCAGCGCGGGGGCGGCCGGGTGCAGTGTAGAAACAAGCGTCGGGTTCGCAATGTTAGTCAATGAGAGATCAAGGGATCTCTTCAGCGCTGCAGGCAGGCAAGGGGGGGCTTCCTCGGGGAAACCTCCACTTGGGCAAGGGAGAGGGACTCCTGGGGGTCACTTCTGCAGTGAAAGTCCGGTCCTTCAGGTCCTGGGGGCTGCGGGTGCAGGGTCTTTTCCAGGCGTCGGGACTTAGGTTTCAGAGAGTCGCGGTCAGGGGAAGCCTCGGGATTCCCTCTGCAGGCGGCGCTGTGGGGGCTCAGGGGGGACAGGTTTTGGTACTCACAGTCGTAGAGTAGTCCGGGGGTCCTCCCTGAGGTGTTGGTTCTCCACCAGCCGAGTCGGGGTCGCCGGGTGCAGTGTTGCAAGTCTCACGCTTCTTGCGGGGAGTTGCAGGGTTCTTTAAAGCTGCTTCTTGAAACAAAGTTGCAGTCTTTTTGGAGCAGGTCCGCTGTCCTCGGGACTTTCTTGTCGTCGTCGAAGCAGGGCAGTCCTCAGAGGATTCAGAGGTCGCTGGTCCCTTTGGAAGGCGTCGCTGGAGCAGAGTTCTTTGGAAGGCAGGAGACAGGCCGGTGAGTTTCTGGAGCCAAGGCAGTTGTTGTCTTCTGGTCTTCCTCTGCAGGGGTTTTCAGCTGGGCAGTCCTTCTTCTTGTTGTTGCAGGAATCTAATTTTCTAGGGTTCAGGGTAGCCCTTAAATACTAAATTTAAGGGCGTGTTTAGGTCTGGGGGGTTAGTAGCCAATGGCTACTAGCCCTGAGGGTGGGTACACCCTCTTTGTGCCTCCTCCCAAGGGGAGGGGGACACAATCCTAACCCTATTGGGGGAATCCTCCATCTGCAAGATGGAGGATTTCTAAAAGTTAGAGTCACCTCAGCTCAGGACACCTTAGGGGCTGTCCTGACTGGCCAGTGACTCCTCCTTGTTGTTTTCTTTGTTCCCTCCAGCCTTGCCGCCAAAAGTGGGGGCCGTGGCCGGAGGGGGCGGGCAACTCCACTAAGCTGGAGTGCCCTGCTGGGCTGTGACAAAGGGGTGAGCCTTTGAGGCTCACCGCCAGGTGTTACAGCTCCTGCCTGGGGGAGGTGTTAGCATCTCCACCCAGTGCAGGCTTTGTTACTGGCCTCAGAGTGACAAAGGCACTCTCCCCATGGGGCCAGCAACATGTCTCTAGTGTGGCAGGCTGCTGGAACTAGTCAGCCTACACAGACAGTCGGTTAAGTTTCAGGGGGCACCTCTAAGGTGCCCTCTGTGGTGTATTTTACAATAAAATGTACACTGGCATCAGTGTGCATTTATTGTGCTGAGAAGTTTGATACCAAACTTCCCAGTTTTCAGTGTAGCCATTATGGTGCTGTGGAGTTCGTGTTTGACAAACTCCCAGACCATATACTCTTATGGCTACCCTGCACTTACAATGTCTAAGGTTTTGTTTAGACACTGTAGGGGTACCATGCTCATGCACTGGTACCCTCACCTATGGTATAGTGCACCCTGCCTTAGGGCTGTAAGGCCTGCTAGAGGGGTGACTGACCTATACTTGCATAGGCAGTGAGAGGCTGGCATGGCACCCTGAGGGGAGTGCCATGTCGACTTACTCGTTTTGTTCTCACTAGCACACACAAGCTGGCAAGCAGGGTGTCTGTGCTGAGTGAGAGGTCTCCAGGGTGGCATAAGACATGCTGCAGCCCTTAGAGACCTTCCTTGGCATCAGGGCCCTTGGTACTAGAAGTACCAGTTACAAGGGACTTATCTGGATGCCAGGGTCTGCCAATTGTGGATACAAAAGTACAGGTTAGGGAAAGAACACTGGTGCTGGGGCCTGGTTAGCAGGCCTCAGCACACTTTCAATTGTAAACCTAGCATCAGCAAAGGCAAAAAGTCAGGGGGCAACCATGCCAAGGAGGCATTTCCTTACACAACCCCCCCCCAAACGAAAGAGGATGAGACTAACCTTTCCCAAGAGAGTCTTCATTTTCTAAGTGGAAGAACCTGGAAAGGCCATCTGCATTGGCATGGGCAGTCCCAGGTCTGTGTTCCACTATAAAGTCCATTCCCTGTAGGGAGATGGACCACCTCAACAGTTTAGGATTTTCACCTTTCATTTGCATCAGCCATTTGAGAGGTCTGTGGTCAGTTTGAACTAGGAAGTGAGTCCCAAAGAGGTATGGTCTCAGCTTCTTCAGGGACCAAACCACAGCAAAGGCCTCCCTCTCAATGGCACTCCAACGCTGCTCCCTGGGGAGTAACCTCCTGCTAATGAAAGCAACAGGCTGGTCAAGGCCATCATCATTTGTTTGGGACAAAACTGCCCCTATCCCATGTTCAGAGGCATCTGTTTGCACAATGAACTGCTTAGAATAATCTGGAGCTTTTAGAACTGGTGCTGAGCACATTGCTTGTTTCAGGGTGTCAAAGGCCTGTTGGCATTCCACAGTCCAGTTCACTTTCTTGGGCATTTTCTTGGAGGTGAGTTCAGTGAGGGCTGTCACAATGGACCCATATCCCTTCACAAACCTCCTGTAATACCCAGTCAAGCCAAGGAATGCCCTGACTTGAGTCTGGGTTTTTGGAGCTACCCAGTCCAGAATAGTCTGGATCTTGGGTTGGAGTGGCTGGACTTGGCCTCCACCTACAAGGTGTCCCAAGTAAACCACAGTTCCCTGCCCTATCTGGCATTTGGATGCCTTGATAGAGAGGCCTGCAGATTGCAGAGCCTTCAAAACCTTCTTCAGGTGGACCAGGTGATCCTGCCAGGTGGAGCTAAAGACAGCAATATCATCAAGATAAGCTGTGCTAAAGGACTCCAAGCCAGCAAGGACTTGATTCACCAACCTTTGGAAGGTGGCAGGGGCATTCTTTAAACCAAAGGGCATAACAGTAAACTGATAATGCCCATCAGGTGTGGAGAATGCTGTTTTCTCTTTTGCTCCAGGTGCCATTTTTATTTGCCAGTACCCTTCTGTCAAGTCAAAGGTACTTAAGAATTTGGCAGCACCTAATTTGTCTATGAGCTCATCAGCTCTAGGAATTGGGTGAGCATCTGTCTTGGTGACAGAGTTGAGCCCTCTGTAGTCCACACAAAACCTCATCTCTTTCTTTCCATCTTTGGTGTGAGGTTTGGGGACTAAGACCACTGGGCTAGCCCAGGGGCTGTCAGAGCGCTCAATTACTCCCAATTCCAGCATCTTGTGGACTTCCACCTTAATGCTTTCCTTAACATGGTCAGACTGTCTAAAGATTTTGTTTTTGACAGGCATGCTGTCTCCTGTGTCCACATCATGGGTACACAGGTGTGTCTGACCAGGGGTTAGGGAGAAGAGTTCAGGAAACTGTTGTAGGACTCTCCTACAATCAGCTTGCTGTTGGCCAGAGAGGGTGTCTGAGTAGATCACTCCATCTACTGAGCCATCTTTTGGGTCTGATGACAGAAGATCAGGGAGAGGTTCACTCTCTGCCTCCTGATCCTCATCTGTTACCATCAACAGATTCACATCAGCCCTGTCATGGAAGAGCTTAAGGCGGTTCACATGGATCACCCTCTTGGGGCTCCTGCTTGTGCCCAGGTCCACCAGGTAGGTGACCTGACTTTTCCTTTCTAGCACTGGGTAAGGGCCACTCCATTTGTCCTGGAGTGCCCTGGGAGCCACAGGCTCCAGAACCCAGACTTTCTGCCCTGGTTGGAACTCAACCAGTGCAGCCTTTTGGTCATACTAAAACTTCTGGAGCTGTTGGCTGGCCTCAAGGTTTTTTGTTGCCTTTTCCATGTACTCTGCCATTCTAGAGCGAAGGCCAAGTACATAGTCCACTATGTCTTGTTTAGGCTCATGAAGAGGTCTCTCCCAGCCTTCTTTAACAAGAGCAAGTGGTCCCCTTACAGGATGACCAAACAGAAGTTCAAAGGGTGAGAATCCTACTCCCTTCTGTGGCACCTCTCTGTAAGCAAAAAGCAGACATGGCAAGAGGACATCCCATCTCCTTTTGAGTTTTTCTGGGAGCCCCATGATCATGCCTTTTAATGTCTTGTTGAATCTCTCAACTAAGCCATTAGTTTGTGGATGGTATGGTGTAGTGAATTTGTAAGTCACTCCACACTCATTCCACATGTGTTTTAGGTATGCTGACATGAAGTTGGTACCTCTGTCAGACACCACCTCCTTAGGGAAACCCACTCTGGTAAAGATACCAATGAGGGCCTTGGCTACTGCAGGGGCAGTAGTCGACCTAAGGGGAATAGCTTCAGGATACCTAGTAGCATGATCCACTACTACCAGGATGTACATATTTCCTGAGGCTGTGGGAGGTTCCAGTGGACCAACTATGTCCACACCCACTCTTTCAAAGGGGACCCCCACCACTGGAAGTGGAATGAGGGGGGCCTTTGGGTGCCCACCTGTCTTACCACTGGATTGACAGGTGGGGCAGGAGAGGCAAAACTCCTTAACCTTCTGGGACATATTGGGCCAGTAGAAGTGGTTGACTAACCTCTCCCACGTCTTGGTTTGTCCCAAATGCCCAGCAAGGGGAATATCATGGGCTAAGGTCAGAATAAACTCTCTGAACGACTGAGGCACTACCACTCTCCTAGTGGCACCAGGTTTGGGGTCTCTGGCCTCAGTGTACAGGAGTCCATCTTCCCAATAGACCCTATGTGTTCCATTTTTCTTGCCCTTGGACTCTTCAGCAGCTTGCTGCCTAAGGCCTTCAAGAGAGGGACAGGTTTCTTGTCCCTTACACAGCTCCTCCCTTGAGGGTCCCCCTGGGCCTAAGAGCTCAACCTGATAAGGTTCAAGCTCCAAAGGCTCAGTTCCCTCAGAGGGCAGAACTTCTTCCTGAGAAGAGAGGTTCTCTTTTTCTGACTGTGTTGCAGTTGGTTTCCCAACTGACTTTCCTTTTCTCTTGGTAGGCTAGGCCATTTTTCCAGACTCCAGCTCTACTTTTTCACCCTGTGCCTTGCATTGTGCTCTTGTTTTTACACACACCAGTTCAGGGATACCCAGCATGGCTGCATGGGTTTTTAGTTCTACCTCAGCCCATGCTGAGGACTCCAGGTCATTTCCAAGCAGACAGTCTACTGGGATGTTTGAGGAGACCACCACCTGTTTCAGGCCATTGACCCCTCCCCATTCTAAAGTTACCATTGCCATGGGATGTGCTTTAGTTTGATTGTCAGCATTGGTGACTGTATAAGTTTTTCCAGTCAGGTATTGGCCAGGGGAAACCAGTTTCTCTGTCACCATGGTGACACTGGCACCTGTATCCCTCAGGCCCTCTACACTTGTCCCATTAATAAAGAGCTGCTGCCTGTATTTTTGCATGTTAGGCGGCCAGGCAGCTAGTGTGGCTAAATCCACCCCACCCTCAGAGACTAGAGTAGCTTCAGTGTGGACCCTGATTTGCTCTGGGCACACTGTTGATCCCACTTGGAGACTAGCCATTCCAGTGTTACCTGGATTGGAGTTTGGAGTGGAACTTTTCTTGGGACAGGCCTTGTCTCCAGTTTGGTGTCCAGACTGACTACAGTTTCGACACCAGGCCTTTTTGGGATCAAAGTTTTTACCCTTGTACCCAGGATTGTTTTGTGAAGAGGCTCTGGGACCACTCTCCTGTGCAGGTTTTTGGGGGCCTGTAGAAGACTCTTTACTATTTTTAGTTTTGGCTGTCTCACCACCTTTCCCCTGGGGAGGTTTTGTGACCCCTTTCTTTTGGTCACCCCCTGTGGAAGTTTTGGACACCCTAGTCTTGACCCAATGGTCCGCCTTCTTTCCCAATTCTTGGGGAGAAATTGGTCCTAGGTCTACCAGATGCTGATGCAGTTTATCATTGAAACAATTACTTAACAGGTGTTCTTTCACAAATAAATTGTACAGCCCATCATAATTACTTACACCACTGCCTTGAATCCAACCATCTAGTGTTTTTACTGAGTAGTCTACAAAGTCAACCCAGGTCTGGCTCGAGGATTTTTGAGCCCCCCTGAATCTAATCCTATACTCATCAGTGGAGAATCCAAAGCCCTCAATCAGGGTACCCTTCATGAGGTCATAAGATTCTGCATCTTTTCCAGAGAGTGTGAGGAGTCTATCCCTACACTTTCCTGTGAACATTTCCCAAAGGAGAGCACCCCAGTGAGATCTGTTCACTTTTCTGGTTACACAAGCCCTCTCAAAAGCTGTGAACCATTTGGTGATGTCATCACCATCTTCATATTTAGTTACAATCCCTTTAGGGATTTTCAACATGTCAGGAGAATCTCTGACCCTATTTATGTTGCTGCCACCATTGATGGGTCCTAGGCCCATCTCTTGTCTTTCCCTCTCTATGGCTAGGATCTGTCTTTCCAAAGCCAATCTTTTGGCCATCCTGGCTAACTGGATGTCCTCTTCACTGGAGTTATCCTCAGTGATTTCAGAGTTGTTGGTCCCTCCTGTGAGGGAACCAGCATCTCTGACTATTATTTGTGGAGTCAGGGCTTGAGTAGCCCTGCTCTCCCTAAGTAGGACTGGAGGGGGGGAATTTCCCTCCAAGTCACTATCTTCATCCTCTGAGTTGCCACCCTCAGAGGGGTTGGCCTTTTCAAACTCTGCCAAAAGCTCCTGGAGCTGTACTTTGGTAGGTTTGGGGCCCATTGCTATTTTCTTTAGTTTACAGAGTGACCTTAGCTCTCTCATCTGTAGATGGAGGTAAGGTGTGGTGTCGAGTTCCACCACAGCCACATCTGTGCTAGACATTTTGCTTCTAAAAGTTGGAATACTTTTTAAGAATCTACAACTGGTTCTAGAATCTAATTCAAACTTTTACAAACTTTTAAACTCTAAAAGAAATGCTAAACAGGATCTAACACAAGGCCCTAGCAGGTCTTTTAAGAATTTAGAAAACTTTTCAAATTGCAAAAATCAATTTCTAATGACAATTTTGGAATTTGTCGTGTGATCAGGTATTGGCTGAGTAGTCCAGCAAATGCAAAGTCTTGTACCCCACCGCTGATCCACCAACGTAGGAAGTTGGCTCTGTATGTGCTATTTCAAAGTAAGGAATAGCATGCACAGAGTCCAAGGGTTCCCCTTAGAGGTAAAATAGTGGTAAAAATAGATAATACTAATGCTCTATTTTGTGGTAGTGTGGTCGAGCAGTAGGCTTATCCAAGGAGTAGTGTTAAGCATTTGTTGTACATACACATAGACAATAAATGAGGTACACACACTCAGAGACAAATCCAGCCAATAGGTTTTGTATAGAAAAATATCTTTTCTTAGTTTATTTTAAGAACCACAGGTTCAAATTTAACATGTAATATCTTGTTTGAAAGGTATTGCAGGTAAGTACATTAGGAACTTTGAATCATTTCAATTGCATGTATACTTTTCAAGTTATTCACAAATAGCTATTTAAAAAGTGGACACAGTGCAATTTTCACAGTTCCTGGGGGAGGTAAGTTTTTGTTAGTTTTACCAGGTAAGTACGACACTTACAGGGTTCAGTTCTTGGTCCAAGGTAGCCCACCGTTGGGGGTTCAGAGCAACCCCAAAGTTACCACACCAGCAGCTCAGGGCCGGTCAGGTGCAGAGTTCAAAGTGGTGCCCAAAACGCATAGGCTATAATGGAGAGAAGGGGGTGCCCCGGTTCCGGTCTGCTTGCAGGTAAGTACCCGCGTCTTCGGAGGGCAGACCAGGGGGGTTTTGTAGGGCACCGGGGGGGACACAAGCCCACACAGAAATTTCACCCTCAGCAGCGCGGGGGCGGCCGGGTGCAGTGTAGAAACAAGCGTCGGGTTCGCAATGTTAGTCAATGAGAGATCAAGGGATCTCTTCAGCGCTGCAGGCAGGCAAGGGGGGGCTTCCTCGGGGAAACCTCCACTTGGGCAAGGGAGAGGGACTCCTGGGGGTCACTTCTGCAGTGAAAGTCCGGTCCTTCAGGTCCTGGGGGCTGCGGGTGCAGGGTCTTTTCCAGGCGTCGGGACTTAGGTTTCAGAGAGTCGCGGTCAGGGGAAGCCTCGGGATTCCCTCTGCAGGCGGCGCTGTGGGGGCTCAGGGGGGACAGGTTTTGGTACTCACAGTCGTAGAGTAGTCCGGGGGTCCTCCCTGAGGTGTTGGTTCTCCACCAGCCGAGTCGGGGTCGCCGGGTGCAGTGTTGCAAGTCTCACGCTTCTTGCGGGGAGTTGCAGGGTTCTTTAAAGCTGCTTCTTGAAACAAAGTTGCAGTCTTTTTGGAGCAGGTCCGCTGTCCTCGGGACTTTCTTGTCGTCGTCGAAGCAGGGCAGTCCTCAGAGGATTCAGAGGTCGCTGGTCCCTTTGGAAGGCGTCGCTGGAGCAGAGTTCTTTGGAAGGCAGGAGACAGGCCGGTGAGTTTCTGGAGCCAAGGCAGTTGTTGTCTTCTGGTCTTCCTCTGCAGGGGTTTTCAGCTGGGCAGTCCTTCTTCTTGTTGTTGCAGGAATCTAATTTTCTAGGGTTCAGGGTAGCCCTTAAATACTAAATTTAAGGGCGTGTTTAGGTCTGGGGGGTTAGTAGCCAATGGCTACTAGCCCTGAGGGTGGGTACACCCTCTTTGTGCCTCCTCCCAAGGGGAGGGGGACACAATCCTAACCCTATTGGGGGAATCCTCCATCTGCAAGATGGAGGATTTCTAAAAGTTAGAGTCACCTCAGCTCAGGACACCTTAGGGGCTGTCCTGACTGGCCAGTGACTCCTCCTTGTTGTTTTCTTTGTTCCCTCCAGCCTTGCCGCCAAAAGTGGGGGCCGTGGCCGGAGGGGGCGGGCAACTCCACTAAGCTGGAGTGCCCTGCTGGGCTGTGACAAAGGGGTGAGCCTTTGAGGCTCACCGCCAGGTGTTACAGCTCCTGCCTGGGGGAGGTGTTAGCATCTCCACCCAGTGCAGGCTTTGTTACTGGCCTCAGAGTGACAAAGGCACTCTCCCCATGGGGCCAGCAACATGTCTCTAGTGTGGCAGGCTGCTGGAACTAGTCAGCCTACACAGACAGTCGGTTAAGTTTCAGGGGGCACCTCTAAGGTGCCCTCTGTGGTGTATTTTACAATAAAATGTACACTGGCATCAGTGTGCATTTATTGTGCTGAGAAGTTTGATACCAAACTTCCCAGTTTTCAGTGTAGCCATTATGGTGCTGTGGAGTTCGTGTTTGACAAACTCCCAGACCATATACTCTTATGGCTACCCTGCACTTACAATGTCTAAGGTTTTGTTTAGACACTGTAGGGGTACCATGCTCATGCACTGGTACCCTCACCTATGGTATAGTGCACCCTGCCTTAGGGCTGTAAGGCCTGCTAGAGGGGTGACTGACCTATACTTGCATAGGCAGTGAGAGGCTGGCATGGCACCCTGAGGGGAGTGCCATGTCGACTTACTCGTTTTGTTCTCACTAGCACACACAAGCTGGCAAGCAGGGTGTCTGTGCTGAGTGAGAGGTCTCCAGGGTGGCATAAGACATGCTGCAGCCCTTAGAGACCTTCCTTGGCATCAGGGCCCTTGGTACTAGAAGTACCAGTTACAAGGGACTTATCTGGATGCCAGGGTCTGCCAATTGTGGATACAAAAGTACAGGTTAGGGAAAGAACACTGGTGCTGGGGCCTGGTTAGCAGGCCTCAGCACACTTTCAATTGTAAACCTAGCATCAGCAAAGGCAAAAAGTCAGGGGGCAACCATGCCAAGGAGGCATTTCCTTACACAACCCCCCCCCAAACGAAAGAGGATGAGACTAACCTTTCCCAAGAGAGTCTTCATTTTCTAAGTGGAAGAACCTGGAAAGGCCATCTGCATTGGCATGGGCAGTCCCAGGTCTGTGTTCCACTATAAAGTCCATTCCCTGTAGGGAGATGGACCACCTCAACAGTTTAGGATTTTCACCTTTCATTTGCATCAGCCATTTGAGAGGTCTGTGGTCAGTTTGAACTAGGAAGTGAGTCCCAAAGAGGTATGGTCTCAGCTTCTTCAGGGACCAAACCACAGCAAAGGCCTCCCTCTCAATGGCACTCCAACGCTGCTCCCTGGGGAGTAACCTCCTGCTAATGAAAGCAACAGGCTGGTCAAGGCCATCATCATTTGTTTGGGACAAAACTGCCCCTATCCCATGTTCAGAGGCATCTGTTTGCACAATGAACTGCTTAGAATAATCTGGAGCTTTTAGAACTGGTGCTGAGCACATTGCTTGTTTCAGGGTGTCAAAGGCCTGTTGGCATTCCACAGTCCAGTTCACTTTCTTGGGCATTTTCTTGGAGGTGAGTTCAGTGAGGGCTGTCACAATGGACCCATATCCCTTCACAAACCTCCTGTAATACCCAGTCAAGCCAAGGAATGCCCTGACTTGAGTCTGGGTTTTTGGAGCTACCCAGTCCAGAATAGTCTGGATCTTGGGTTGGAGTGGCTGGACTTGGCCTCCACCTACAAGGTGTCCCAAGTAAACCACAGTTCCCTGCCCTATCTGGCATTTGGATGCCTTGATAGAGAGGCCTGCAGATTGCAGAGCCTTCAAAACCTTCTTCAGGTGGACCAGGTGATCCTGCCAGGTGGAGCTAAAGACAGCAATATCATCAAGATAAGCTGTGCTAAAGGACTCCAAGCCAGCAAGGACTTGATTCACCAACCTTTGGAAGGTGGCAGGGGCATTCTTTAAACCAAAGGGCATAACAGTAAACTGATAATGCCCATCAGGTGTGGAGAATGCTGTTTTCTCTTTTGCTCCAGGTGCCATTTTTATTTGCCAGTACCCTTCTGTCAAGTCAAAGGTACTTAAGAATTTGGCAGCACCTAATTTGTCTATGAGCTCATCAGCTCTAGGAATTGGGTGAGCATCTGTCTTGGTGACAGAGTTGAGCCCTCTGTAGTCCACACAAAACCTCATCTCTTTCTTTCCATCTTTGGTGTGAGGTTTGGGGACTAAGACCACTGGGCTAGCCCAGGGGCTGTCAGAGCGCTCAATTACTCCCAATTCCAGCATCTTGTGGACTTCCACCTTAATGCTTTCCTTAACATGGTCAGACTGTCTAAAGATTTTGTTTTTGACAGGCATGCTGTCTCCTGTGTCCACATCATGGGTACACAGGTGTGTCTGACCAGGGGTTAGGGAGAAGAGTTCAGGAAACTGTTGTAGGACTCTCCTACAATCAGCTTGCTGTTGGCCAGAGAGGGTGTCTGAGTAGATCACTCCATCTACTGAGCCATCTTTTGGGTCTGATGACAGAAGATCAGGGAGAGGTTCACTCTCTGCCTCCTGATCCTCATCTGTTACCATCAACAGATTCACATCAGCCCTGTCATGGAAGAGCTTAAGGCGGTTCACATGGATCACCCTCTTGGGGCTCCTGCTTGTGCCCAGGTCCACCAGGTAGGTGACCTGACTTTTCCTTTCTAGCACTGGGTAAGGGCCACTCCATTTGTCCTGGAGTGCCCTGGGAGCCACAGGCTCCAGAACCCAGACTTTCTGCCCTGGTTGGAACTCAACCAGTGCAGCCTTTTGGTCATACTAAAACTTCTGGAGCTGTTGGCTGGCCTCAAGGTTTTTTGTTGCCTTTTCCATGTACTCTGCCATTCTAGAGCGAAGGCCAAGTACATAGTCCACTATGTCTTGTTTAGGCTCATGAAGAGGTCTCTCCCAGCCTTCTTTAACAAGAGCAAGTGGTCCCCTTACAGGATGACCAAACAGAAGTTCAAAGGGTGAGAATCCTACTCCCTTCTGTGGCACCTCTCTGTAAGCAAAAAGCAGACATGGCAAGAGGACATCCCATCTCCTTTTGAGTTTTTCTGGGAGCCCCATGATCATGCCTTTTAATGTCTTGTTGAATCTCTCAACTAAGCCATTAGTTTGTGGATGGTATGGTGTAGTGAATTTGTAAGTCACTCCACACTCATTCCACATGTGTTTTAGGTATGCTGACATGAAGTTGGTACCTCTGTCAGACACCACCTCCTTAGGGAAACCCACTCTGGTAAAGATACCAATGAGGGCCTTGGCTACTGCAGGGGCAGTAGTCGACCTAAGGGGAATAGCTTCAGGATACCTAGTAGCATGATCCACTACTACCAGGATGTACATATTTCCTGAGGCTGTGGGAGGTTCCAGTGGACCAACTATGTCCACACCCACTCTTTCAAAGGGGACCCCCACCACTGGAAGTGGAATGAGGGGGGCCTTTGGGTGCCCACCTGTCTTACCACTGGATTGACAGGTGGGGCAGGAGAGGCAAAACTCCTTAACCTTCTGGGACATATTGGGCCAGTAGAAGTGGTTGACTAACCTCTCCCACGTCTTGGTTTGTCCCAAATGCCCAGCAAGGGGAATATCATGGGCTAAGGTCAGAATAAACTCTCTGAACGACTGAGGCACTACCACTCTCCTAGTGGCACCAGGTTTGGGGTCTCTGGCCTCAGTGTACAGGAGTCCATCTTCCCAATAGACCCTATGTGTTCCATTTTTCTTGCCCTTGGACTCTTCAGCAGCTTGCTGCCTAAGGCCTTCAAGAGAGGGACAGGTTTCTTGTCCCTTACACAGCTCCTCCCTTGAGGGTCCCCCTGGGCCTAAGAGCTCAACCTGATAAGGTTCAAGCTCCAAAGGCTCAGTTCCCTCAGAGGGCAGAACTTCTTCCTGAGAAGAGAGGTTCTCTTTTTCTGACTGTGTTGCAGTTGGTTTCCCAACTGACTTTCCTTTTCTCTTGGTAGGCTAGGCCATTTTTCCAGACTCCAGCTCTACTTTTTCACCCTGTGCCTTGCATTGTGCTCTTGTTTTTACACACACCAGTTCAGGGATACCCAGCATGGCTGCATGGGTTTTTAGTTCTACCTCAGCCCATGCTGAGGACTCCAGGTCATTTCCAAGCAGACAGTCTACTGGGATGTTTGAGGAGACCACCACCTGTTTCAGGCCATTGACCCCTCCCCATTCTAAAGTTACCATTGCCATGGGATGTGCTTTAGTTTGATTGTCAGCATTGGTGACTGTATAAGTTTTTCCAGTCAGGTATTGGCCAGGGGAAACCAGTTTCTCTGTCACCATGGTGACACTGGCACCTGTATCCCTCAGGCCCTCTACACTTGTCCCATTAATAAAGAGCTGCTGCCTGTATTTTTGCATGTTAGGCGGCCAGGCAGCTAGTGTGGCTAAATCCACCCCACCCTCAGAGACTAGAGTAGCTTCAGTGTGGACCCTGATTTGCTCTGGGCACACTGTTGATCCCACTTGGAGACTAGCCATTCCAGTGTTACCTGGATTGGAGTTTGGAGTGGAACTTTTCTTGGGACAGGCCTTGTCTCCAGTTTGGTGTCCAGACTGACTACAGTTTCGACACCAGGCCTTTTTGGGATCAAAGTTTTTACCCTTGTACCCAGGATTGTTTTGTGAAGAGGCTCTGGGACCACTCTCCTGTGCAGGTTTTTGGGGGCCTGTAGAAGACTCTTTACTATTTTTAGTTTTGGCTGTCTCACCACCTTTCCCCTGGGGAGGTTTTGTGACCCCTTTCTTTTGGTCACCCCCTGTGGAAGTTTTGGACACCCTAGTCTTGACCCAATGGTCCGCCTTCTTTCCCAATTCTTGGGGAGAAATTGGTCCTAGGTCTACCAGATGCTGATGCAGTTTATCATTGAAACAATTACTTAACAGGTGTTCTTTCACAAATAAATTGTACAGCCCATCATAATTACTTACACCACTGCCTTGAATCCAACCATCTAGTGTTTTTACTGAGTAGTCTACAAAGTCAACCCAGGTCTGGCTCGAGGATTTTTGAGCCCCCCTGAATCTAATCCTATACTCATCAGTGGAGAATCCAAAGCCCTCAATCAGGGTACCCTTCATGAGGTCATAAGATTCTGCATCTTTTCCAGAGAGTGTGAGGAGTCTATCCCTACACTTTCCTGTGAACATTTCCCAAAGGAGAGCACCCCAGTGAGATCTGTTCACTTTTCTGGTTACACAAGCCCTCTCAAAAGCTGTGAACCATTTGGTGATGTCATCACCATCTTCATATTTAGTTACAATCCCTTTAGGGATTTTCAACATGTCAGGAGAATCTCTGACCCTATTTATGTTGCTGCCACCATTGATGGGTCCTAGGCCCATCTCTTGTCTTTCCCTCTCTATGGCTAGGATCTGTCTTTCCAAAGCCAATCTTTTGGCCATCCTGGCTAACTGGATGTCCTCTTCACTGGAGTTATCCTCAGTGATTTCAGAGTTGTTGGTCCCTCCTGTGAGGGAACCAGCATCTCTGACTATTATTTGTGGAGTCAGGGCTTGAGTAGCCCTGCTCTCCCTAAGTAGGACTGGAGGGGGGGAATTTCCCTCCAAGTCACTATCTTCATCCTCTGAGTTGCCACCCTCAGAGGGGTTGGCCTTTTCAAACTCTGCCAAAAGCTCCTGGAGCTGTACTTTGGTAGGTTTGGGGCCCATTGCTATTTTCTTTAGTTTACAGAGTGACCTTAGCTCTCTCATCTGTAGATGGAGGTAAGGTGTGGTGTCGAGTTCCACCACAGCCACATCTGTGCTAGACATTTTGCTTCTAAAAGTTGGAATACTTTTTAAGAATCTACAACTGGTTCTAGAATCTAATTCAAACTTTTACAAACTTTTAAACTCTAAAAGAAATGCTAAACAGGATCTAACACAAGGCCCTAGCAGGTCTTTTAAGAATTTAGAAAACTTTTCAAATTGCAAAAATCAATTTCTAATGACAATTTTGGAATTTGTCGTGTGATCAGGTATTGGCTGAGTAGTCCAGCAAATGCAAAGTCTTGTACCCCACCGCTGATCCACCAACGTAGGAAGTTGGCTCTGTATGTGCTATTTCAAAGTAAGGAATAGCATGCACAGAGTCCAAGGGTTCCCCTTAGAGGTAAAATAGTGGTAAAAATAGATAATACTAATGCTCTATTTTGTGGTAGTGTGGTCGAGCAGTAGGCTTATCCAAGGAGTAGTGTTAAGCATTTGTTGTACATACACATAGACAATAAATGAGGTACACACACTCAGAGACAAATCCAGCCAATAGGTTTTGTATAGAAAAATATCTTTTCTTAGTTTATTTTAAGAACCACAGGTTCAAATTTAACATGTAATATCTTGTTTGAAAGGTATTGCAGGTAAGTACATTAGGAACTTTGAATCATTTCAATTGCATGTATACTTTTCAAGTTATTCACAAATAGCTATTTAAAAAGTGGACACAGTGCAATTTTCACAGTTCCTGGGGGAGGTAAGTTTTTGTTAGTTTTACCAGGTAAGTACGACACTTACAGGGTTCAGTTCTTGGTCCAAGGTAGCCCACCGTTGGGGGTTCAGAGCAACCCCAAAGTTACCACACCAGCAGCTCAGGGCCGGTCAGGTGCAGAGTTCAAAGTGGTGCCCAAAACGCATAGGCTATAATGGAGAGAAGGGGGTGCCCCGGTTCCGGTCTGCTTGCAGGTAAGTACCCGCGTCTTCGGAGGGCAGACCAGGGGGGTTTTGTAGGGCACCGGGGGGGACACAAGCCCACACAGAAATTTCACCCTCAGCAGCGCGGGGGCGGCCGGGTGCAGTGTAGAAACAAGCGTCGGGTTCGCAATGTTAGTCAATGAGAGATCAAGGGATCTCTTCAGCGCTGCAGGCAGGCAAGGGGGGGCTTCCTCGGGGAAACCTCCACTTGGGCAAGGGAGAGGGACTCCTGGGGGTCACTTCTGCAGTGAAAGTCCGGTCCTTCAGGTCCTGGGGGCTGCGGGTGCAGGGTCTTTTCCAGGCGTCGGGACTTAGGTTTCAGAGAGTCGCGGTCAGGGGAAGCCTCGGGATTCCCTCTGCAGGCGGCGCTGTGGGGGCTCAGGGGGGACAGGTTTTGGTACTCACAGTCGTAGAGTAGTCCGGGGGTCCTCCCTGAGGTGTTGGTTCTCCACCAGCCGAGTCGGGGTCGCCGGGTGCAGTGTTGCAAGTCTCACGCTTCTTGCGGGGAGTTGCAGGGTTCTTTAAAGCTGCTTCTTGAAACAAAGTTGCAGTCTTTTTGGAGCAGGTCCGCTGTCCTCGGGACTTTCTTGTCGTCGTCGAAGCAGGGCAGTCCTCAGAGGATTCAGAGGTCGCTGGTCCCTTTGGAAGGCGTCGCTGGAGCAGAGTTCTTTGGAAGGCAGGAGACAGGCCGGTGAGTTTCTGGAGCCAAGGCAGTTGTTGTCTTCTGGTCTTCCTCTGCAGGGGTTTTCAGCTGGGCAGTCCTTCTTCTTGTTGTTGCAGGAATCTAATTTTCTAGGGTTCAGGGTAGCCCTTAAATACTAAATTTAAGGGCGTGTTTAGGTCTGGGGGGTTAGTAGCCAATGGCTACTAGCCCTGAGGGTGGGTACACCCTCTTTGTGCCTCCTCCCAAGGGGAGGGGGACACAATCCTAACCCTATTGGGGGAATCCTCCATCTGCAAGATGGAGGATTTCTAAAAGTTAGAGTCACCTCAGCTCAGGACACCTTAGGGGCTGTCCTGACTGGCCAGTGACTCCTCCTTGTTGTTTTCTTTGTTCCCTCCAGCCTTGCCGCCAAAAGTGGGGGCCGTGGCCGGAGGGGGCGGGCAACTCCACTAAGCTGGAGTGCCCTGCTGGGCTGTGACAAAGGGGTGAGCCTTTGAGGCTCACCGCCAGGTGTTACAGCTCCTGCCTGGGGGAGGTGTTAGCATCTCCACCCAGTGCAGGCTTTGTTACTGGCCTCAGAGTGACAAAGGCACTCTCCCCATGGGGCCAGCAACATGTCTCTAGTGTGGCAGGCTGCTGGAACTAGTCAGCCTACACAGACAGTCGGTTAAGTTTCAGGGGGCACCTCTAAGGTGCCCTCTGTGGTGTATTTTA
Organism: Pleurodeles waltl; assembly: GCF_031143425.1. Classification (NCBI taxonomy): domain Eukaryota; kingdom Metazoa; phylum Chordata; class Amphibia; order Caudata; family Salamandridae; genus Pleurodeles; species Pleurodeles waltl. Next base: position 336,403,206 of record NC_090443.1, read on the forward strand.
CAATAAAATGTACACTGGCATCAGTGTGCATTTATTGTGCTGAGAAGTTTGATACCAAACTTCCCAGTTTTCAGTGTAGCCATTATGGTGCTGTGGAGTTCGTGTTTGACAAACTCCCAGACCATATACTCTTATGGCTACCCTGCACTTACAATGTCTAAGGTTTTGTTTAGACACTGTAGGGGTACCATGCTCATGCACTGGTACCCTCACCTATGGTATAGTGCACCCTGCCTTAGGGCTGTAAGGCCTGCTAGAGGGGTGACTGACCTATACTTGCATAGGCAGTGAGAGGCTGGCATGGCACCCTGAGGGGAGTGCCATGTCGACTTACTCGTTTTGTTCTCACTAGCACACACAAGCTGGCAAGCAGGGTGTCTGTGCTGAGTGAGAGGTCTCCAGGGTGGCATAAGACATGCTGCAGCCCTTAGAGACCTTCCTTGGCATCAGGGCCCTTGGTACTAGAAGTACCAGTTACAAGGGACTTATCTGGATGCCAGGGTCTGCCAATTGTGGATACAAAAGTACAGGTTAGGGAAAGAACACTGGTGCTGGGGCCTGGTTAGCAGGCCTCAGCACACTTTCAATTGTAAACCTAGCATCAGCAAAGGCAAAAAGTCAGGGGGCAACCATGCCAAGGAGGCATTTCCTTACACAACCCCCCCCCAAACGAAAGAGGATGAGACTAACCTTTCCCAAGAGAGTCTTCATTTTCTAAGTGGAAGAACCTGGAAAGGCCATCTGCATTGGCATGGGCAGTCCCAGGTCTGTGTTCCACTATAAAGTCCATTCCCTGTAGGGAGATGGACCACCTCAACAGTTTAGGATTTTCACCTTTCATTTGCATCAGCCATTTGAGAGGTCTGTGGTCAGTTTGAACTAGGAAGTGAGTCCCAAAGAGGTATGGTCTCAGCTTCTTCAGGGACCAAACCACAGCAAAGGCCTCCCTCTCAATGGCACTCCAACGCTGCTCCCTGGGGAGTAACCTCCTGCTAATGAAAGCAACAGGCTGGTCAAGGCCATCATCATTTGTTTGGGACAAAACTGCCCCTATCCCATGTTCAGAGGCATCTGTTTGCACAATGAACTGCTTAGAATAATCTGGAGCTTTTAGAACTGGTGCTGAGCACATTGCTTGTTTCAGGGTGTCAAAGGCCTGTTGGCATTCCACAGTCCAGTTCACTTTCTTGGGCATTTTCTTGGAGGTGAGTTCAGTGAGGGCTGTCACAATGGACCCATATCCCTTCACAAACCTCCTGTAATACCCAGTCAAGCCAAGGAATGCCCTGACTTGAGTCTGGGTTTTTGGAGCTACCCAGTCCAGAATAGTCTGGATCTTGGGTTGGAGTGGCTGGACTTGGCCTCCACCTACAAGGTGTCCCAAGTAAACCACAGTTCCCTGCCCTATCTGGCATTTGGATGCCTTGATAGAGAGGCCTGCAGATTGCAGAGCCTTCAAAACCTTCTTCAGGTGGACCAGGTGATCCTGCCAGGTGGAGCTAAAGACAGCAATATCATCAAGATAAGCTGTGCTAAAGGACTCCAAGCCAGCAAGGACTTGATTCACCAACCTTTGGAAGGTGGCAGGGGCATTCTTTAAACCAAAGGGCATAACAGTAAACTGATAATGCCCATCAGGTGTGGAGAATGCTGTTTTCTCTTTTGCTCCAGGTGCCATTTTTATTTGCCAGTACCCTTCTGTCAAGTCAAAGGTACTTAAGAATTTGGCAGCACCTAATTTGTCTATGAGCTCATCAGCTCTAGGAATTGGGTGAGCATCTGTCTTGGTGACAGAGTTGAGCCCTCTGTAGTCCACACAAAACCTCATCTCTTTCTTTCCATCTTTGGTGTGAGGTTTGGGGACTAAGACCACTGGGCTAGCCCAGGGGCTGTCAGAGCGCTCAATTACTCCCAATTCCAGCATCTTGTGGACTTCCACCTTAATGCTTTCCTTAACATGGTCAGACTGTCTAAAGATTTTGTTTTTGACAGGCATGCTGTCTCCTGTGTCCACATCATGGGTACACAGGTGTGTCTGACCAGGGGTTAGGGAGAAGAGTTCAGGAAACTGTTGTAGGACTCTCCTACAATCAGCTTGCTGTTGGCCAGAGAGGGTGTCTGAGTAGATCACTCCATCTACTGAGCCATCTTTTGGGTCTGATGACAGAAGATCAGGGAGAGGTTCACTCTCTGCCTCCTGATCCTCATCTGTTACCATCAACAGATTCACATCAGCCCTGTCATGGAAGAGCTTAAGGCGGTTCACATGGATCACCCTCTTGGGGCTCCTGCTTGTGCCCAGGTCCACCAGGTAGGTGACCTGACTCTTCCTTTCTAGCACTGGGTAAGGGCCACTCCATTTGTCCTGGAGTGCCCTGGGAGCCACAGGCTCCAGAACCCAGACTTTCTGCCCTGGTTGGAACTCAACCAGTGCAGCCTTTTGGTCATACTAAAACTTCTGGAGCTGTTGGCTGGCCTCAAGGTTTTTGGTTGCCTTTTCCATGTACTCTGCCATTCTAGAGCGAAGGCCAAGTACATAGTCCACTATGTCTTGTTTAGGCTCATGAAGAGGTCTCTCCCAGCCTTCTTTAACAAGAGCAAGTGGTCCCCTTACAGGATGACCAAACAGAAGTTCAAAGGGTGAGAATCCTACTCCCTTCTGTGGCACCTCTCTGTAAGCAAAAAGCAGACATGGCAAGAGGACATCCCATCTCCTTTTGAGTTTTTCTGGGAGCCCCATGATCATGCCTTTTAATGTCTTGTTGAATCTCTCAACTAAGCCATTAGTTTGTGGATGGTATGGTGTAGTGAATTTGTAAGTCACTCCACACTCATTCCACATGTGTTTTAGGTATGCTGACTTGAAGTTGGTACCTCTGTCAGACACCACCTCCTTAGGGAAACCCACTCTGGTAAGGATACCAATGAGGGCCTTGGCTACTGCAGGGGCAGTAGTCGACCTAAGGGGAATAGCTTCAGGATACCTAGTAGCATGATCCACTACTACCAGGATGTACATATTTCCTGAGGCTGTGGGAGGTTCCAGTGGACCAACTATGTCCACACCCACTCTTTCAAAGGGGACCCCCACCACTGGAAGTGGAATGAGGGGGGCCTTTGGGTGCCCACCTGTCTTACCACTGGATTGACAGGTGGGGCAGGAGAGGCAAAACTCCTTAACCTTCTGGGACATATTGGGCCAGTAGAAGTGGTTGACTAACCTCTCCCACGTCTTGGTTTGTCCCAAATGCCCAGCAAGGGGAATATCATGGGCTAAGGTCAGAATAAACTCTCTGAACGACTGAGGCACTACCACTCTCCTAGTGGCACCAGGTTTGGGGTCTCTGGCCTCAGTGTACAGGAGTCCATCTTCCCAATAGACCCTATGTGTTCCATTTTTCTTGCCCTTGGACTCTTCAGCAGCTTGCTGCCTAAGGCCTTCAAGAGAGGGACAGGTTTCTTGTCCCTTACACAGCTCCTCCCTTGAGGGTCCCCCTGGGCCTAAGAGCTCAACCTGATAAGGTTCAAGCTCCAAAGGCTCAGTTCCCTCAGAGGGCAGAACTTCTTCCTGAGAAGAGAGGTTCTCTTTTTCTGACTGTGTTGCAGTTGGTTTCCCAACTGACTTTCCTTTTCTCTTGGTAGGCTGGGCCATTTTTCCAGACTCCAGCTCTACTTTTTCACCCTGTGCCTTGCATTGTGCTCTTGTTTTTACACACACCAGTTCAGGGATACCCAGCATGGCTGCATGGGTTTTTAGTTCTACCTCAGCCCATGCTGAGGACTCCAGGTCATTTCCAAGCAGACAGTCTACTGGGATGTTTGAGGAGACCACCACCTGTTTCAGGCCATTGACCCCTCCCCATTCTAAAGTTACCATTGCCATGGGATGTGCTTTAGTTTGATTGTCAGCATTGGTGACTGTATAAGTTTTTCCAGTCAGGTATTGGCCAGGGGAAACCAGTTTCTCTGTCACCATGGTGACACTGGCACCTGTATCCCTCAGGCCCTCTACACTTGTCCCATTAATAAAGAGCTGCTGCCTGTATTTTTGCATGTTAGGCGGCCAGGCAGCTAGTGTGGCTAAATCCACCCCACCCTCAGAGACTAGAGTAGCTTCAGTGTGGACCCTGATTTGCTCTGGGCACACTGTTGATCCCACTTGGAGACTAGCCATTCCAGTGTTACCTGGATTGGAGTTTGGAGTGGAACTTTTCTTGGGACAGGCCTTGTCTCCAGTTTGGTGTCCAGACTGACTACAGTTTCGACACCAGGCCTTTTTGGGATCAAAGTTTTTACCCTTGTACCCAGGATTGTTTTGTGAAGAGGCTCTGGGCCCACCCTCCTGTGGAGGTTTTTGGGGGCCTGTAGAAGACTCTTTACTATTTTTAGTTTTGGCTGTCTCACCACCTTTCCCCTGGGGAGGATTTGTGACCCCTTTCTTTTGGTCACCCCCTGTGGAAGTTTTGGACACCCTAGTCTTGACCCAATGGTCCGCCTTCTTTCCCAATTCTTGGGGAGAAATTGGTCCTAGGTCTACCAGATGCTGATGCAGTTTATCATTGAAACAATTACTTAACAGGTGTTCTTTCACAAATAAATTGTACAGCCCATCATAATTACTTACACCACTGCCTTGAATCCAACCATCTAGTGTTTTTACTGAGTAGTCTACAAAGTCAACCCAGGTCTGGCTCGAGGATTTTTGAGCCCCCCTGAATCTAATCCTATACTCATCAGTGGAGAATCCAAAGCCCTCAATCAGGGTACCCTTCATGAGGTCATAAGATTCTGCATCTTTTCCAGAGAGTGTGAGGAGTCTATCCCTACACTTTCCTGTGAACATTTCCCAAAGGAGAGCACCCCAGTGAGATCTGTTCACTTTTCTGGTTACACAAGCCCTCTCAAAAGCTGTGAACCATTTGGTGATGTCATCACCATCTTCATATTTAGTTACAATCCCTTTAGGGATTTTCAACATGTCAGGAGAATCTCTGACCCTATTTATGTTGCTGCCACCATTGATGGGTCCTAGGCCCATCTCTTGTCTTTCCCTCTCTATGGCTAGGATCTGTCTTTCCAAAGCCAATCTTTTGGCCATCCTGGCTAACTGGATGTCCTCTTCACTGGAGTTATCCTCAGTGATTTCAGAGTTGTTGGTCCCTCCTGTGAGGGAACCAGCATCTCTGACTATTATTTGTGGAGTCAGGGCTTGAGTAGCCCTGCTCTCCCTAAGTAGGACTGGAGGGGGGGAATTTCCCTCCAAGTCACTATCTTCATCCTCTGAGTTGCCACCCTCAGAGGGGTTGGCCTTTTCAAACTCTGCCAAAAGCTCCTGGAGCTGTACTTTGGTAGGTTTGGGGCCCATTGCTATTTTCTTTAGTTTACAGAGTGACCTTAGCTCTCTCATCTGTAGATGGAGGTAAGGTGTGGTGTCGAGTTCCACCACAGCCACATCTGTGCTAGACATTTTGCTTCTAAAAGTTGGAATACTTTTTAAGAATCTACAACTGGTTCTAGAATCTAATTCAAACTTTTACAAACTTTTAAACTCTAAAAGAAATGCTAAACAGGATCTAACACAAGGCCCTAGCAGGTCTTTTAAGAATTTAGAAAACTTTTCAAATTGCAAAAATCAATTTCTAATGACAATTTTGGAATTTGTCGTGTGATCAGGTATTGGCTGAGTAGTCCAGCAAATGCAAAGTCTTGTATCCCACCGCTGATCCACCAACGTAGGAAGTTGGCTCTGTATGTGCTATTTCAAAGTAAGGAATAGCATGCACAGAGTCCAAGGGTTCCCCTTAGAGGTAAAATAGTGGTAAAAATAGATAATACTAATGCTCTATTTTGTGGTAGTGTGGTCGAGCAGTAGGCTTATCCAAGGAGTAGTGTTAAGCATTTGTTGTACATACACATAGACAATAAATGAGGTACACACACTCAGAGACAAATCCAGCCAATAGGTTTTGTATAGAAAAATATCTTTTCTTAGTTTATTTTAAGAACCACAGGTTCAAATTTAACATGTAATATATTGTTTGAAAGGTATTGCAGGTAAGTACATTAGGAACTTTGAATCATTTCAATTGCATGTATACTTTTCAAGTTATTCACAAATAGCTATTTAAAAAGTGGACACAGTGCAATTTTCACAGTTCCTGGGGGAGGTAAGTTTTTGTTAGTTTTACCAGGTAAGTACGACACTTACAGGGTTCAGTTCTTGGTCCAAGGTAGCCCACCGTTGGGGGTTCAGAGCAACCCCAAAGTTACCACACCAGCAGCTCAGGGCCGGTCAGGTGCAGAGTTCAAAGTGGTGCCCAAAACGCATAGGCTATAATGGAGAGAAGGGGGTGCCCCGGTTCCGGTCTGCTTGCAGGTAAGTACCCGCGTCTTCGGAGGGCAGACCAGGGGGGTTTTGTAGGGCACCGGGGGGGACACAAGCCCACACAGAAATTTCACCCTCAGCAGCGCGGGGGCGGCCGGGTGCAGTGTAGAAACAAGCGTCGGGTTCGCAATGTAAGTCAATGAGAGATCAAGGGATCTCTTCAGCGCTGCAGGCAGGCAAGGGGGGGCTTCCTCGGGGAAACCTCCACTTGGGCAAGGGAGAGGGACTCCTGGGGGTCACTTCTGCAGTGAAAGTCCAGTCCTTCAGGTCCTGGGGGCTGCGGGTGCAGGGTCTTTTCCAGGCGTCGGGACTTAGGTTTCAGAGAGTCGCGGTCAGGGGAAGCCTCGGGATTCCCTCTGCAGGCGGCGCTGTGGGGGCTCAGGGGGGACAGGTTTTGGTACTCACAGTCGTAGAGTAGTCCGGGGGTCCTCCCTGAGGTGTTGGTTCTCCACCAGCCGAGTCGGGGTCGCCGGGTGCAGTGTTGCAAGTCTCACGCTTCTTGCGGGGAGCTGCAGGGTTCTTTAAAGCTGCTTCTTGAAACAAAGTTGCAGTCTTTTTGGAGCAGGTCCGCTGTCCTCAGGAGTTTCTTGTCGTCGTCGAAGCAGGGCAGTCCTCAGAGGATTCAGAGGTCGCTGGTCCCTTTGGAAGGCGTCGCTGGAGCAGAGTTCTTTGGAAGGCAGGAGACAGGCCGGTGAGTTTCTGGAGCCAAGGCAGTTGTTGTCTTCTGGTCTTCCTCTGCAGGGGTTTTCAGCTGGGCAGTCCTTCTTCTTGTTGTTGCAGGAATCTAATTTTCTAGGGTTCAGGGTAGCCCTTAAATACTAAATTTAAGGGCGTGTTTAGGTCTGGGGGGTTAGTAGCCAATGGCTACTAGCCCTGAGGGTGGGTACACCCTCTTTGTGCCTCCTCCCAAGGGGAGGGGGACACAATCCTAACCCTATTGGGGGAATCCTCCATCTGCAAGATGGAGGATTTCTAAAAGTTAGAGTCACCTCAGCTCAGGACACCTTAGGGGCTGTCCTGACTGGCCAGTGACTCCTCCTTGTTGTTTTCTTTGTTCCCTCCAGCCTTGCCGCCAAAAGTGGGGGCCGTGGCCGGAGGGGGCGGGCAACTCCACTAAGCTGGAGTGCCCTGCTGGGCTGTGACAAAGGGGTGAGCCTTTGAGGCTCACCGCCAGGTGTTACAGCTCCTGCCTGGGGGAGGTGTTAGCATCTCCACCCAGTGCAGGCTTTGTTACTGGCCTCAGAGTGACAAAGGCACTCTCCCCATGGGGCCAGCAACATGTCTCTAGTGTGGCAGGCTGCTGGAACTAGTCAGCCTACACAGACAGTCGGTTAAGTTTCAGGGGGCACCTCTAAGGTGCCCTCTGTGGTGTATTTTACAATAAAATGTACACTGGCATCAGTGTGCATTTATTGTGCTGAGAAGTTTGATACCAAACTTCCCAGTTTTCAGTGTAGCCATTATGGTGCTGTGGAGTTCGTGTTTGACAAACTCCCAGACCATATACTCTTATGGCTACCCTGCACTTACAATGTCTAAGGTTTTGTTTAGACACTGTAGGGGTACCATGCTCATGCACTGGTACCCTCACCTATGGTATAGTGCACCCTGCCTTAGGGCTGTAAGGCCTGCTAGAGGGGTGACTGACCTATACTTGCATAGGCAGTGAGAGGCTGGCATGGCACCCTGAGGGGAGTGCCATGTCGACTTACTCGTTTTGTTCTCACTAGCACACACAAGCTGGCAAGCAGGGTGTCTGTGCTGAGTGAGAGGTCTCCAGGGTGGCATAAGACATGCTGCAGCCCTTAGAGACCTTCCTTGGCATCAGGGCCCTTGGTACTAGAAGTACCAGTTACAAGGGACTTATCTGGATGCCAGGGTCTGCCAATTGTGGATACAAAAGTACAGGTTAGGGAAAGAACACTGGTGCTGGGGCCTGGTTAGCAGGCCTCAGCACACTTTCAATTGTAAACCTAGCATCAGCAAAGGCAAAAAGTCAGGGGGCAACCATGCCAAGGAGGCATTTCCTTACACAACCCCCCCCCAAACGAAAGAGGATGAGACTAACCTTTCCCAAGAGAGTCTTCATTTTCTAAGTGGAAGAACCTGGAAAGGCCATCTGCATTGGCATGGGCAGTCCCAGGTCTGTGTTCCACTATAAAGTCCATTCCCTGTAGGGAGATGGACCACCTCAACAGTTTAGGATTTTCACCTTTCATTTGCATCAGCCATTTGAGAGGTCTGTGGTCAGTTTGAACTAGGAAGTGAGTCCCAAAGAGGTATGGTCTCAGCTTCTTCAGGGACCAAACCACAGCAAAGGCCTCCCTCTCAATGGCACTCCAACGCTGCTCCCTGGGGAGTAACCTCCTGCTAATGAAAGCAACAGGCTGGTCAAGGCCATCATCATTTGTTTGGGACAAAACTGCCCCTATCCCATGTTCAGAGGCATCTGTTTGCACAATGAACTGCTTAGAATAATCTGGAGCTTTTAGAACTGGTGCTGAGCACATTGCTTGTTTCAGGGTGTCAAAGGCCTGTTGGCATTCCACAGTCCAGTTCACTTTCTTGGGCATTTTCTTGGAGGTGAGTTCAGTGAGGGCTGTCACAATGGACCCATATCCCTTCACAAACCTCCTGTAATACCCAGTCAAGCCAAGGAATGCCCTGACTTGAGTCTGGGTTTTTGGAGCTACCCAGTCCAGAATAGTCTGGATCTTGGGTTGGAGTGGCTGGACTTGGCCTCCACCTACAAGGTGTCCCAAGTAAACCACAGTTCCCTGCCCTATCTGGCATTTGGATGCCTTGATAGAGAGGCCTGCAGATTGCAGAGCCTTCAAAACCTTCTTCAGGTGGACCAGGTGATCCTGCCAGGTGGAGCTAAAGACAGCAATATCATCAAGATAAGCTGTGCTAAAGGACTCCAAGCCAGCAAGGACTTGATTCACCAACCTTTGGAAGGTGGCAGGGGCATTCTTTAAACCAAAGGGCATAACAGTAAACTGATAATGCCCATCAGGTGTGGAGAATGCTGTTTTCTCTTTTGCTCCAGGTGCCATTTTTATTTGCCAGTACCCTTCTGTCAAGTCAAAGGTACTTAAGAATTTGGCAGCACCTAATTTGTCTATGAGCTCATCAGCTCTAGGAATTGGGTGAGCATCTGTCTTGGTGACAGAGTTGAGCCCTCTGTAGTCCACACAAAACCTCATCTCTTTCTTTCCATCTTTGGTGTGAGGTTTGGGGACTAAGACCACTGGGCTAGCCCAGGGGCTGTCAGAGCGCTCAATTACTCCCAATTCCAGCATCTTGTGGACTTCCACCTTAATGCTTTCCTTAACATGGTCAGACTGTCTAAAGATTTTGTTTTTGACAGGCATGCTGTCTCCTGTGTCCACATCATGGGTACACAGGTGTGTCTGACCAGGGGTTAGGGAGAAGAGTTCAGGAAACTGTTGTAGGACTCTCCTACAATCAGCTTGCTGTTGGCCAGAGAGGGTGTCTGAGTAGATCACTCCATCTACTGAGCCATCTTTTGGGTCTGATGACAGAAGATCAGGGAGAGGTTCACTCTCTGCCTCCTGATCCTCATCTGTTACCATCAACAGATTCACATCAGCCCTGTCATGGAAGAGCTTAAGGCGGTTCACATGGATCACCCTCTTGGGGCTCCTGCTTGTGCCCAGGTCCACCAGGTAGGTGACCTGACTTTTCCTTTCTAGCACTGGGTAAGGGCCACTCCATTTGTCCTGGAGTGCCCTGGGAGCCACAGGCTCCAGAACCCAGACTTTCTGCCCTGGTTGGAACTCAACCAGTGCAGCCTTTTGGTCATACTAAAACTTCTGGAGCTGTTGGCTGGCCTCAAGGTTTTTTGTTGCCTTTTCCATGTACTCTGCCATTCTAGAGCGAAGGCCAAGTACATAGTCCACTATGTCTTGTTTAGGCTCATGAAGAGGTCTCTCCCAGCCTTCTTTAACAAGAGCAAGTGGTCCCCTTACAGGATGACCAAACAGAAGTTCAAAGGGTGAGAATCCTACTCCCTTCTGTGGCACCTCTCTGTAAGCAAAAAGCAGACATGGCAAGAGGACATCCCATCTCCTTTTGAGTTTTTCTGGGAGCCCCATGATCATGCCTTTTAATGTCTTGTTGAATCTCTCAACTAAGCCATTAGTTTGTGGATGGTATGGTGTAGTGAATTTGTAAGTCACTCCACACTCATTCCACATGTGTTTTAGGTATGCTGACATGAAGTTGGTACCTCTGTCAGACACCACCTCCTTAGGGAAACCCACTCTGGTAAAGATACCAATGAGGGCCTTGGCTACTGCAGGGGCAGTAGTCGACCTAAGGGGAATAGCTTCAGGATACCTAGTAGCATGATCCACTACTACCAGGATGTACATATTTCCTGAGGCTGTGGGAGGTTCCAGTGGACCAACTATGTCCACACCCACTCTTTCAAAGGGGACCCCCACCACTGGAAGTGGAATGAGGGGGGCCTTTGGGTGCCCACCTGTCTTACCACTGGATTGACAGGTGGGGCAGGAGAGGCAAAACTCCTTAACCTTCTGGGACATATTGGGCCAGTAGAAGTGGTTGACTAACCTCTCCCACGTCTTGGTTTGTCCCAAATGCCCAGCAAGGGGAATATCATGGGCTAAGGTCAGAATAAACTCTCTGAACGACTGAGGCACTACCACTCTCCTAGTGGCACCAGGTTTGGGGTCTCTGGCCTCAGTGTACAGGAGTCCATCTTCCCAATAGACCCTATGTGTTCCATTTTTCTTGCCCTTGGACTCTTCAGCAGCTTGCTGCCTAAGGCCTTCAAGAGAGGGACAGGTTTCTTGTCCCTTACACAGCTCCTCCCTTGAGGGTCCCCCTGGGCCTAAGAGCTCAACCTGATAAGGTTCAAGCTCCAAAGGCTCAGTTCCCTCAGAGGGCAGAACTTCTTCCTGAGAAGAGAGGTTCTCTTTTTCTGACTGTGTTGCAGTTGGTTTCCCAACTGACTTTCCTTTTCTCTTGGTAGGCTAGGCCATTTTTCCAGACTCCAGCTCTACTTTTTCACCCTGTGCCTTGCATTGTGCTCTTGTTTTTACACACACCAGTTCAGGGATACCCAGCATGGCTGCATGGGTTTTTAGTTCTACCTCAGCCCATGCTGAGGACTCCAGGTCATTTCCAAGCAGACAGTCTACTGGGATGTTTGAGGAGACCACCACCTGTTTCAGGCCATTGACCCCTCCCCATTCTAAAGTTACCATTGCCATGGGATGTGCTTTAGTTTGATTGTCAGCATTGGTGACTGTATAAGTTTTTCCAGTCAGGTATTGGCCAGGGGAAACCAGTTTCTCTGTCACCATGGTGACACTGGCACCTGTATCCCTCAGGCCCTCTACACTTGTCCCATTAATAAAGAGCTGCTGCCTGTATTTTTGCATGTTAGGCGGCCAGGCAGCTAGTGTGGCTAAATCCACCCCACCCTCAGAGACTAGAGTAGCTTCAGTGTGGACCCTGATTTGCTCTGGGCACACTGTTGATCCCACTTGGAGACTAGCCATTCCAGTGTTACCTGGATTGGAGTTTGGAGTGGAACTTTTCTTGGGACAGGCCTTGTCTCCAGTTTGGTGTCCAGACTGACTACAGTTTCGACACCAGGCCTTTTTGGGATCAAAGTTTTTACCCTTGTACCCAGGATTGTTTTGTGAAGAGGCTCTGGGACCACTCTCCTGTGCAGGTTTTTGGGGGCCTGTAGAAGACTCTTTACTATTTTTAGTTTTGGCTGTCTCACCACCTTTCCCCTGGGGAGGTTTTGTGACCCCTTTCTTTTGGTCACCCCCTGTGGAAGTTTTGGACACCCTAGTCTTGACCCAATGGTCCGCCTTCTTTCCCAATTCTTGGGGAGAAATTGGTCCTAGGTCTACCAGATGCTGATGCAGTTTATCATTGAAACAATTACTTAACAGGTGTTCTTTCACAAATAAATTGTACAGCCCATCATAATTACTTACACCACTGCCTTGAATCCAACCATCTAGTGTTTTTACTGAGTAGTCTACAAAGTCAACCCAGGTCTGGCTCGAGGATTTTTGAGCCCCCCTGAATCTAATCCTATACTCATCAGTGGAGAATCCAAAGCCCTCAATCAGGGTACCCTTCATGAGGTCATAAGATTCTGCATCTTTTCCAGAGAGTGTGAGGAGTCTATCCCTACACTTTCCTGTGAACATTTCCCAAAGGAGAGCACCCCAGTGAGATCTGTTCACTTTTCTGGTTACACAAGCCCTCTCAAAAGCTGTGAACCATTTGGTGATGTCATCACCATCTTCATATTTAGTTACAATCCCTTTAGGGATTTTCAACATGTCAGGAGAATCTCTGACCCTATTTATGTTGCTGCCACCATTGATGGGTCCTAGGCCCATCTCTTGTCTTTCCCTCTCTATGGCTAGGATCTGTCTTTCCAAAGCCAATCTTTTGGCCATCCTGGCTAACTGGATGTCCTCTTCACTGGAGTTATCCTCAGTGATTTCAGAGTTGTTGGTCCCTCCTGTGAGGGAACCAGCATCTCTGACTATTATTTGTGGAGTCAGGGCTTGAGTAGCCCTGCTCTCCCTAAGTAGGACTGGAGGGGGGGAATTTCCCTCCAAGTCACTATCTTCATCCTCTGAGTTGCCACCCTCAGAGGGGTTGGCCTTTTCAAACTCTGCCAAAAGCTCCTGGAGCTGTACTTTGGTAGGTTTGGGGCCCATTGCTATTTTCTTTAGTTTACAGAGTGACCTTAGCTCTCTCATCTGTAGATGGAGGTAAGGTGTGGTGTCGAGTTCCACCACAGCCACATCTGTGCTAGACATTTTGCTTCTAAAAGTTGGAATACTTTTTAAGAATCTACAACTGGTTCTAGAATCTAATTCAAACTTTTACAAACTTTTAAACTCTAAAAGAAATGCTAAACAGGATCTAACACAAGGCCCTAGCAGGTCTTTTAAGAATTTAGAAAACTTTTCAAATTGCAAAAATCAATTTCTAATGACAATTTTGGAATTTGTCGTGTGATCAGGTATTGGCTGAGTAGTCCAGCAAATGCAAAGTCTTGTACCCCACCGCTGATCCACCAACGTAGGAAGTTGGCTCTGTATGTGCTATTTCAAAGTAAGGAATAGCATGCACAGAGTCCAAGGGTTCCCCTTAGAGGTAAAATAGTGGTAAAAATAGATAATACTAATGCTCTATTTTGTGGTAGTGTGGTCGAGCAGTAGGCTTATCCAAGGAGTAGTGTTAAGCATTTGTTGTACATACACATAGACAATAAATGAGGTACACACACTCAGAGACAAATCCAGCCAATAGGTTTTGTATAGAAAAATATCTTTTCTTAGTTTATTTTAAGAACCACAGGTTCAAATTTAACATGTAATATCTTGTTTGAAAGGTATTGCAGGTAAGTACATTAGGAACTTTGAATCATTTCAATTGCATGTATACTTTTCAAGTTATTCACAAATAGCTATTTAAAAAGTGGACACAGTGCAATTTTCACAGTTCCTGGGGGAGGTAAGTTTTTGTTAGTTTTACCAGGTAAGTACGACACTTACAGGGTTCAGTTCTTGGTCCAAGGTAGCCCACCGTTGGGGGTTCAGAGCAACCCCAAAGTTACCACACCAGCAGCTCAGGGCCGGTCAGGTGCAGAGTTCAAAGTGGTGCCCAAAACGCATAGGCTATAATGGAGAGAAGGGGGTGCCCCGGTTCCGGTCTGCTTGCAGGTAAGTACCCGCGTCTTCGGAGGGCAGACCAGGGGGGTTTTGTAGGGCACCGGGGGGGACACAAGCCCACACAGAAATTTCACCCTCAGCAGCGCGGGGGCGGCCGGGTGCAGTGTAGAAACAAGCGTCGGGTTCGCAATGTTAGTCAATGAGAGATCAAGGGATCTCTTCAGCGCTGCAGGCAGGCAAGGGGGGGCTTCCTCGGGGAAACCTCCACTTGGGCAAGGGAGAGGGACTCCTGGGGGTCACTTCTGCAGTGAAAGTCCGGTCCTTCAGGTCCTGGGGGCTGCGGGTGCAGGGTCTTTTCCAGGCGTCGGGACTTAGGTTTCAGAGAGTCGCGGTCAGGGGAAGCCTCGGGATTCCCTCTGCAGGCGGCGCTGTGGGGGCTCAGGGGGGACAGGTTTTGGTACTCACAGTCGTAGAGTAGTCCGGGGGTCCTCCCTGAGGTGTTGGTTCTCCACCAGCCGAGTCGGGGTCGCCGGGTGCAGTGTTGCAAGTCTCACGCTTCTTGCGGGGAGTTGCAGGGTTCTTTAAAGCTGCTTCTTGAAACAAAGTTGCAGTCTTTTTGGAGCAGGTCCGCTGTCCTCGGGACTTTCTTGTCGTCGTCGAAGCAGGGCAGTCCTCAGAGGATTCAGAGGTCGCTGGTCCCTTTGGAAGGCGTCGCTGGAGCAGAGTTCTTTGGAAGGCAGGAGACAGGCCGGTGAGTTTCTGGAGCCAAGGCAGTTGTTGTCTTCTGGTCTTCCTCTGCAGGGGTTTTCAGCTGGGCAGTCCTTCTTCTTGTTGTTGCAGGAATCTAATTTTCTAGGGTTCAGGGTAGCCCTTAAATACTAAATTTAAGGGCGTGTTTAGGTCTGGGGGGTTAGTAGCCAATGGCTACTAGCCCTGAGGGTGGGTACACCCTCTTTGTGCCTCCTCCCAAGGGGAGGGGGACACAATCCTAACCCTATTGGGGGAATCCTCCATCTGCAAGATGGAGGATTTCTAAAAGTTAGAGTCACCTCAGCTCAGGACACCTTAGGGGCTGTCCTGACTGGCCAGTGACTCCTCCTTGTTGTTTTCTTTGTTCCCTCCAGCCTTGCCGCCAAAAGTGGGGGCCGTGGCCGGAGGGGGCGGGCAACTCCACTAAGCTGGAGTGCCCTGCTGGGCTGTGACAAAGGGGTGAGCCTTTGAGGCTCACCGCCAGGTGTTACAGCTCCTGCCTGGGGGAGGTGTTAGCATCTCCACCCAGTGCAGGCTTTGTTACTGGCCTCAGAGTGACAAAGGCACTCTCCCCATGGGGCCAGCAACATGTCTCTAGTGTGGCAGGCTGCTGGAACTAGTCAGCCTACACAGACAGTCGGTTAAGTTTCAGGGGGCACCTCTAAGGTGCCCTCTGTGGTGTATTTTACAATAAAATGTACACTGGCATCAGTGTGCATTTATTGTGCTGAGAAGTTTGATACCAAACTTCCCAGTTTTCAGTGTAGCCATTATGGTGCTGTGGAGTTCGTGTTTGACAAACTCCCAGACCATATACTCTTATGGCTACCCTGCACTTACAATGTCTAAGGTTTTGTTTAGACACTGTAGGGGTACCATGCTCATGCACTGGTACCCTCACCTATGGTATAGTGCACCCTGCCTTAGGGCTGTAAGGCCTGCTAGAGGGGTGACTGACCTATACTTGCATAGGCAGTGAGAGGCTGGCATGGCACCCTGAGGGGAGTGCCATGTCGACTTACTCGTTTTGTTCTCACTAGCACACACAAGCTGGCAAGCAGGGTGTCTGTGCTGAGTGAGAGGTCTCCAGGGTGGCATAAGACATGCTGCAGCCCTTAGAGACCTTCCTTGGCATCAGGGCCCTTGGTACTAGAAGTACCAGTTACAAGGGACTTATCTGGATGCCAGGGTCTGCCAATTGTGGATACAAAAGTACAGGTTAGGGAAAGAACACTGGTGCTGGGGCCTGGTTAGCAGGCCTCAGCACACTTTCAATTGTAAACCTAGCATCAGCAAAGGCAAAAAGTCAGGGGGCAACCATGCCAAGGAGGCATTTCCTTACAATGACTCAAACTCCCGTTCTCCCTTCTCAACCCCACCCCTCCAAGTGCCCTCCATCTCTTCTCACAGGTGGAAATAAATGGGCGAAGTCCTTTTAAAAAAATAATCTGCAAGTACAGAGGCCCTCACCCAAATGGGGCATAACGGGGCCAGCGGGTTAAACCACGCCAAGGCCCATGAATGTGTGCCGTGCTGTATTCAGAATTACCTCTGGAGGGGCAATCTAAATCCATATAAGCACAACACGTGCCCTGTACCTCACTTGCTCTCAGGGTAAATATTTTGAAAGCATGTGATTAATAAGGCTGCAGCCAAATACTTTCAAACACATAACAAGGGTGTAGTCAGGGCACAAGTTCTAAAAAAAGAAATGGGTGAACTATCCAAGATAGGCAGCATGCAAATGACACAGTGTGTGACATTACAGCACATGGAATTTCATGTAACATCACAGGCAGTGGCGTAACAAAGGGCCCTGCAGCCCTTGCGGTGCATGGGGGGGGTGTCCCCGAGCTCCAGAGGCCCCTCTCAGGATAATACCCTAGCCTAAGACCTCTTTAGTGACTCCGGAGAGAGGACCTGACATTGTACTTTGCAGGGGGCCCTCTCAAGTTTTATTAGGCCACTGATCACAGGAAGTGGCATTACAACCCATGACCTTATAAGAAGTGACATCACAAGAAGTGACATAAAATCTTAAGACCTCATACATGTTTAGTAGGTCTGCTGTGATTGCAGTTTAGTGCATTTCAATATTTAACAAGTTAGAATTAGCATCGGGCTTGTGCGAAAAGAGTGACGCAACCGTGATGCAAAATATGGGCCACAACTTCAACATTTATTTTTTTTAAACCCTGCCACAAAAAAATTGGCAACAAGGAAAAACGTGACAATACATTTGTTCTGCTTAATTGGTCGCAAAGGCTGCATTTTAAAATATCTAATGGGGCTAAGGCACTTGCTGCAGAGATCTTTGTGTGCCCAGCAAATCTCAGGGAATAATAATAATGGTAAAATAACTGTAGCGGGTAGCGCATTTGCTGGAGAGATTTGTGTTTTGTCTAGCCTCAGTTTTGAACCAAAGTAGAGGGTTAATATGTCTCCCCCAAAGCACATAATCTAACATGCAAATGACAGTTTTTTATTTTATGTAGCTAGGTAAGTGAGCTACTGCTTTTAACATAGAGATAATTTTGTTACTCACAGTTCCTAAATTGTAATCCTAATATATCACAGCGAGCTAACTAACTATGAAGGACATGACTCCTACACCTTGTAACCCTCGTTTTCTTATATAGTACATTTTGTACATTGATTTACACATCTATAGAATTTATTTTCAATGTACAATGTGTATGTGTGTAAGTGCTCTGACACCCTGCACTAGAATGAGTAGAGCTGTAAAAAAATAAATCAAAGTTGTGGTATTTAAATTGTTATTTGTGCAAATACTGGAACAGACCAAAAAAATTGGACATTGTTACAGTGCATGAAAATCTCTTATAAATGGGGAACAAATAAAGAGCAACCTCTCTTAAGTATTTGAAAAGTGATAACAAGCTGTGTGCCTTTGTTTCAGCTCCCTTGCATCTAGATGTGAGGCTCAAATAGCTCCCCGTCAGGATAGTGGAACAAAAGGAGGCCTAATGGCCCCTTAAATTTGGCCTGTGTTATGGGCCCAGCTAGAGTCTGAAATATGAAAGCCCCCTCTCCGCCTGGACTTTGCTGCTGGAAAACGAAAGCACACAAGATGCAGGCGAAGCTGAATGTGCTCCCCTATCTGAAAATTACACTGGGACAAGTTCAGCATGTTTCAGCGGGCCCACTTCTTGCAGGGTGGACACTGTGAAAATAGTGGACGGATGCTGTGTACCCTTGTGTACCCCCGACTTGAGCCCTGGGTTTAGTGCTTCATTTACCAATGGGAGTGGCCACATCAGAGGTTTAATAAAAAAGGTGCACTGCAGAGTAATGGGAGCTTTCCAGGTGCTATGCATGGCCGGGAGAAGAGGCACTTACCTTTTGGTCGCACTATGCTCCACCTGTGTTTCCTCACGGGAAACTACCAGACTTCCAAAGTCCTCAGCCCTGCTCACCCCCTCCCCAGTGGGGATTTCAGCATCCTGGACGTTCACTGGCGGCACTGAAGGATTCCCGCAGAGGGAAACGAAGAAGCTTGGATGGCTGAACAAATCCCCACAGGCTGATGTCCTGTGTTATTGAACGGGCCCTAAGGCTGCAGCAACACGGTGGTCATAGGCACCAGGTTGTAAGGGGTTCTGGGACTTGGGCCTACCAATAATTTATAAGTGCCCAAGGGTTGGGGCAGAATCTTTCACATTATTTACAGTTTGAACGTGCTTGATGCTCGTGCATGTCAGGGGCCTGCTTTCAGAAAGACAATTCACAAGGTGTGAAAGAGTGATCAGCATTCCTAAAGGGTCTCAGGTGGTGCGTCAGAGACATATAAGGCTGCAGTTCAAAGCCATCTCTCTTTGCTGGTACCCTTAGCTCCGAAACATTATAACATTCAAGGCAAACATCTACTTTATGTAGTGAAATCAGCTCTTTTAAATGCACACAGTAAGAGTACACCTTGCTTTAAAACTTCGGGCCATATTTATACTTTTTGACGCACAACTGCGCTAACGCAGTTGTGCGTCAAAAATTTTAACGCCGGCCAACGCCATTCCAAAGCGCCATGCGGGCGCCTTATTTATGGAATGACGTTAGCCGGCGCAGCTGACTGGTGTGCGTAAAAAAAAATGACGCACACCAGGCAGCGCCGGCGTAGGGGAAAATGGAGCTTGGGCGTCAAAAAATGGGGCAAGTCAGGTCTGAGGCAAAATATTAGCCTCAACCCGATTTGCGCCATTTTTTTTTACTCCCAACCCCCATTGAAATGACTCCTGTCTTAGCACAGACAGGAGTCATGCCCCCTTGCCCAATGGCCATGCCCAGGGGACTTATGTCCCCTGGGCATGGTCATTGGGCATAGTGGCATGTAGGGGGGCACAAATCAGGCCCCCCTATGCCACAATTTTTTTTTTTTTTAAATACTTACCTGAACTTACCTTAAGTTCCCTGGGATGGGTCCCTCCATCCTTGGGCGTCCTCCTGGGGTGGGCAAGGGTGGCAGGGGGTGTCCCTGGGGGCATGGGAGGGCACCTCTGGGCTCCTTCCGAGCCCACAGGTCCCTTAACGCCTGCCCTGACCAGGCGTTAAAAAATGACGCAAAAGCGGCTGGACGTCATTTTTTTTGACCTGCCCACTCCTGTGCGTCATTTTTGCACGGGAGTTTAAATAAGGCGCACATGCCTTGGAGTCATTTTTTAGACGGGAACGCCTACCTTGCATATCATTAACGCAAGGTAGGTGTCCACGCTAAAAAATGACGCAAACTCCAAGATCTTTGGCGCTAGACGGGTCTAATGCCAAAGTATAAATATGGAGTTAGCTTTGCGTCGGATTTGCGTAAAAAAAAACGACGCAATTCCGGCGCAAACAGAGTATAAATATGCCCCTTCATTTTGACTCCTTCATGAGGCAGCTCCACTATACGTAGAAAACATGCATATGATGACTTAAATGTTCTTTTCAAGTTTTCATTTGGGATAATATCTAGTTTCTTTTTTAAGAGTTCTCAGACAGTCAGAAAGCCTCTTCAGGGTACCAATATTAAACAAGAAACACAGCCATAAACCTCTTAGGTCCCTGCATATGGTTTATATATGAACATATACACTGTCAGGAGTAGTAAGCGCTATATAAATACTATTACAATACCATACAATATATCGTCGTTGTTGATGCAAACAAATAAATGCATATGCTGCTTATTTATTGTTCAGCATGTTGTGGGGCATGCTTGTCATCTCACCTCCACACAGAACTGCTCCTATGACTTGGGCCCATCAAATATCTGGTGATCCTGGCGCCCATGATAGTGGCCTTTAATTATGAAACGTGGATGGGGGCATACTTTGGAAATTTTGCATTTTGCAATGTACACACTTTGTTCAAAGTGCAAAATCATAGAATGTGCTAACCTATGCGTGTGTGGTTAAACATTCTCAAGAAGAAATGTGATTACAAATTTGGTTTGTCCTAGTTTCCACTGTAGTTTTAACAAAGTGGTGAGGAATTAAAATTTCAGTAGTGAAGTTCTAAAGTTAATTTACTTTACCTGGGGTGAAATGTCATACAACACAAGTATTTGGGAGAAAGGTTTACCGGAAACCTATTTTTTCCTTGAAAATTCTCCAATAACAATAGATTTGTGGAATTTTCCAGCTACTTAAAAAACTCCTAATGTTGGCCTAAGTGAACTTTGCACAACACTAGTGTTTAGTGAACCTACACACACCTACATTTGTTATAGGAAAAACATATGCATACACAGACATAAAACATACACACAGACATATACATCAAAGAAGTCTCAAGTCAGATGCCTGGCTCTGGCTCAGCACGAGATACTTATGTCGAGTCCAAAACGAGGCAAGTCTTCCCTACTCACACCTCATTCTCGAAGGCCCTGACCGTTCTACCTTCATCCTTATAGCAGATGAAGTGTCAGCAAGCAGCACTGTGGAGATGTCTTTCAAAATTATTTTTATTACAACTTCGGGATATTCAGATGGGTTCATTGGAGGATATCATGGAGTGCAGAGAATACACTTTACTTCAGAGCTTATTGGTGATCAGCCCGTCAAGCCCTGCCCCAACGCCAGCAAGGAATCAAAAACTTTAAAAATCTGATCAGCTCAACTGTTGCTCCAGACGGTAATCAAAATGTATAAAGCCCAGAACAGTAATCCGCGTGCAACTGAGCTCTGCATTTCACCTCTGTCTCTGTGAAGACACTTATCTCTGTGAGGGAGAATACCCTGCCTTCACTTAACTTTGCACTTTTTGCTCAAAGGACTTCTTGTTCCTCATTGATTTAACAATTTAGTGCCTTTTGTCCTTTAACACAGTGTACTAATTTAATCTCCTGAAAGAAAAACAAAACATTGCAATTTGTTGTTGAATGGGAGAGTGAAGATGATAGTCATTCAGAGGCTGACTTCAGAATGTGTACGTAGCAAGGAAACGTCATTTCAAATCCTCACCTGACCAAGTTGTTTGATCCTAAGCAAATCACTTTACTTCACTTTGCCTCATTATAACCAGGCGTATGCTTACTAACCTTTCCAGTATTACCAATTGCCGCCATTGACTATTTTGGAAGTATCAATTGCTCGACTCATTCGTTGTCAGGTGCCCACCACTCCCATAAGAAACACTGGAAAGCCAGTAGGCCTGTCTTTAATGTCTTAGCACATGCAAACACAGCCCTGAACGCATGTGCAGAATACTTGTGCTTTGTCTCTGTGTAGCCTGTCAGTGCCATAACTTTAGGACTCAGGGTTGTGGTGATACATTGGTGATACATTGCACGTGCACCACAAGTTTAGGTAATAAAAATGCTTCTGGAATGCGCTCTTTGTTTTATGTTCGGTGACCATAATACAATCACATGAATAATAAGTAGGCTATTTTCCCTCATAGGAAGGTTCAGTGGGGAGCAGCAGCAATTTCCGCCGTGAAATATCACTCAGTACGGACAGAAAATGTGGTGCAGATGACGTGAGCTCGGGCAGACAGCCGAATCATGATGTGGGCTGGTGTCTCGGTGAGAAGCTGCAGCTCTTATTCAAAATTTACCTTTAGATTTGTATTTTAGTTGTCTCGCATAATGGCCCTGAGATTACAGATGAGGTAACACAAATAATACACATCTTTATAAAACGTTAACTCTCCCTTTCATATTGTTCCCAAAACAGAAAGTATTTGTGGAACGTAGGAGTTTGCAAAATTATCATTCCGCAGACAAAGATTTGCAAAGTGACAAATTTTGCAGCATCGCAAATTTGCAAAGTTTGGGCATTTGCAAAACCTTTTCTACAGATGAAGATCCTGCAACAAAAATGTTTTGGCATGTGAGTTTTCCCGCAAAAAAAAAGGAATTATTTCATTCCTCCCACAAAGCCAGTTTCTGGAAGGGTTTTTTTCTTGCTTTTTCCAACTCCACAAAGTTAGCAGAAAGTTATCTTTGCCAAATTGATGCCCTCCTAGTTTAAAGGAGACAGTAGTTCCTGAAGAATGAATGGTCTGTCTTGAATATTGCAAAAGATGGTCTCAGCATAGAAGTGGAAAATGTTATTAAACACAGGAGCAATGTCAATGACCCCACTGCCCAGAGTTGGAGGCAGTGTGGCCGAAAACAGATGGCACACAGGTCTGATATCAAAATGTGAGCCCACTCGCTAAAATTTGGTTCCCTAGGGGACCTTTCTAAGGGAGTTAACAGAAGGCCTTCTTGCCATGAGAGAGAATCTCATAGCACTGTCCCCTCCCCCCAAAATTTATTTTCCAAACTATCATCCACCTTGGATACTAGCAGGGCCTACTGTACCCTATTACCAGGATGCTCACCTCTCACTCAGACACCTTCCTTGGAAGCAGGAGGCACAGTCACTTCTACATAGAGGGATTACACTCCGGGGGGCGGCCCCCTCTGCAAATTGGCCGCCACCCCCCAGGGGGCATATTTTTGGGAAAAAAACACATTCGTTTAAACCGGGGAGGGCGCGATTGAGCCCCCCCCGGGTTTTTTTTTATGAAACTGACTAGGGGTTGCCCGTGAGGGCAATTTAAAAAAAATAGATGTATGGTTTCCCTGGGGGCCACGGTTCGCCCCCCTTATATATATATATACATATATATAGGTTATATATATATATATATATATATATATATATATATATATATATATATATATATATTTATTCACCACCAGTTGTCTTGCAGCACGTGTCTTCAAAGCATTGCACATATTCCAACTGACGCGTTTCAACCATAGCTTTTAGGCAGCAATAAAAAAGTCAAGATAACTCTTGTGATTATGTTTCTACTAGAGAAGGATCAGACTTTTGTCTAGTGGCAGTTTTGATGCCATAAAGTAACACAGAAGGTTTATATGCCTGCTGCAAAGATCAAATCTGCATTTTGTGTGAATAGCTGAGTGGATTAGTAAATCATGCCATTACCTGCGCTATAATACAAATTAAATGTATGTGCGAGGGGAGTAGGGAGAGATGAAGGGTACTTTTGCTGGGCGGCACTGAGGGAAACCGAGGAGGAGGTCATTGGAGTGGGCGCAGCAATAAAGATTGTCAGACTGGGCGCCACAGGCGCTAAAGACTGTGACAATGGGTATGTCACAAGGTGAAGTAATAGTGTATCTATTTTTGTTTTTTTGAGTATCTTGAGAGAACGTGCTGATTGAGGGAAGAAGCGAAGGTAAAGTGACTGACATTTACTGTTGCATGCATCACACACATATCCACCAGCAATTTTGTGACTGTCTACGTAGGCCAGTGTTTTAGAGGGACAGTTTAGCCAGTAGCAGAGATGGTGTCTCACTGGATGACTGCTGCTCAAGCCCTAACTCGGGTTATGGAGGACAGCACTGACATAGGATCAGAGGCTGAGACATCAGATACTGAGAATCTGGGAGATAGGACAATGGAGCAGACTCTTGGAGTAATTTTTCAGTCAGAGGAGTCCCACCCGACAACTCCTCTTCCAGTGATTCTGAGGGAGGTGATGAAGACAGTTGTGCTGTCCCTTTGCAAGCACAGTCTGTACTGCGGGACAATAACGGGTTAGCCCAACCCAGAGAGCAGGTGCATGCAGCAGCAAGCACAGAGAGAGTGCTCTCTTGGGAGCTCCCCAATTTAGTTCAGCCCCAAATTCCACCGCCCAAATCATATTGTGGAGACATCAAAATGCTCTAACACAACATAACTGGGTTATTTAAGGCAGGCACCTGCGTTTTTGGTCCTGAACTTGGCAGCCATGCACGGAAACCTGGATATTTCTGGAAACTAGACACCCAGCAGAGAGACACGGAGGTGTGGCTTCTGTATACCCTGCAAATGTAAAATTATAAATAAAAACTCTATTTTTACTTGCATTTCTGTCACACAAACTACAGGAATATTCTGGGATCCACAAAATTCCTACCACCCAATGTTTCCCCACCTGTCCTGATAAAAACACTGCCCCATGTTGTGTGATCCATTCCTTTCACGGACACTAGGCCTAACCACACAAGTGAGGTACCATTTTTAACAGGAGATTTGGGGGATTACTAGGTGGAAGGAAGTTTGTGACTCCTCTCAGATTCCAGAACGTTTCATCGTCAAAATTTGCAGCAAACGTGCTTTTAGCCAAATTTTGAGTTTGCAAAGGAATCTGGGTGACAGAATCTGGTGAGAGTCCCACAAGTCACCCCATTCTGGATTCCCCTAGGTGTCTACTTTCCATAAATGTAAAGTTCTGGTAGGTTTCCCTATGTGCCGGCTACGCTAGAGGCCAAAATCCACAGCTAGGCACCTTTGCTAAAAACACATATTTTTTCAATGGAAAAAAGTGATGTGTCCATGTTGTGTTTTCGGGAGTTACCTGTCACAGCACTAGGCCTATCCACACAAGTGAGGTACCATTTTTATCAGGAGAATTGGGGGAACACAGAATAGAAGAACATGTGTTATTGAGAACTGTCTTTCTTGAAATTTGTGCCTTCCAAATGTAAGGCAGTGTGTATGAAAGAAGTCATTTTGAGAAATGCCCTGTAATTCACATGCTAGTATGAGGACCCCCAAATTCAGAGATGTGCAAATAACAACTGTTTCTAAACTCCTTATCTTGTGCCCATTTCAGAAATACATAGGTTTCCTTGATACCTATTTTTCTCTCTTTATATTTCACCAAATGAATTGCTGTATGCCTGGTATACTATGAAAACCTATTGCATGGAGCAGCTCATTTATTGGCTCTGAGTAGCTTGAGTTCTTGATGAACCTACAAGACCTATACATCCTGCAGCTAGGAGGGACCAGCAAACATAACAGTATATTGCTTTCAAAAGTCTATCTATAGTTGCAAAACGTTATGGAAGAAACCATAATCAGAAAGGGCTGTTTTTTTCAACTCAATTTCAATATTTTTTTATTTCAACTGTTACTTTCTGTAGGAACATCTTGAAGGATCTACACAAATTACCCCTTGCTGAATTCAGAATTTTGTCTACTTATCAGAAATATTTAGCTGTCCGGGATCCACTACTGGTTTCACACCCATTTCTGTCACTCACTGGAAGGAGGCTGAAAGCACAAAAATAGTAAAAATGGGCTATGTCCCAGTAAAATGCCAAAACTGTGATGAACAATTTGGTTTTCTGATTCAAGTCTTCCTGTTCCTGAAAGCTGGGAAGATGGTGATTTTAGCACCGCAAACCCTTTTTTGATCACAGTTGCAGGGAAAAATCCAGATGTTTTCTTCTACAGCACTTTTCCCCCATTTAAAAATCAAAAACAAAACAAATAGCTCTATTTTGGCTAAATCTTGGTCTCCTCCAGGGGAACCTACAAACTCTGGGTACCTTTACAATCCCCAGAATGTTGAAAAAAGCAAATTTGGCATGGGTAGTTTATGTGCACAAAATGTTATGGGGGTCTAAGCAGAAACTATCCCAAATAGCCAAAAAAAACAGGCTCAGCACTAGGGTGGGTGAATAAGGCCCAGCAGCTAAGGGGTTAAACAAACCTGAATTAATTATACTTATATTGATTTAAATGATTTTTAATGTGAGTTACATGTGCAGGGAAATAAATGCACGTTTAAATCATTTCTAATTTCATGAATAATGTTTGCAGTTAAATAATTTACTTTGCATATTTGATTTAAATTGTAAGGTGCGCAACGGGATTTAGATGTATTAATTGTACTAATATGTATTCAGGCTTTCTTAGCTAGACTGGGCCTAAAGATTCGTTTTTGCAGCATTTAGAGGAAAAGTACTAATGTATTCTGTTCCCATTAACCTGAATTAATTCCTTGGTTGCCTTAGCGCAATAAAGATAGAGAACATGTTCTAACTAATAACAAATGTAACAGTAGTTGTTCTAGCTGTCGAACAAGACAGGAAGTTTTGTTTAATTCACATGAGAACTTTTAGAATCATCCTGTGCACTGTGTGAGAGAATAGCAAAGTTACAATTGATGACAACTGTGTGAATTCATCAAGATGACTGCGCATGCTCCCTGAGAAAATCCTGAATAGTTGCAAACTTTATGTTGTCAATGGTTTTCCATTGGATATTGATTAATATGCACAAGATGAGTCCACATGGAGGATCAATTAGAAACTTGTGGACATTTCTAAGTAAGGAGAGACTTTTGAAACATAGAGTTAGTTCTTCCTGGATGTTCCTATTGTCACCTCCTTTTCCTCTCCAAGTCTTCTGCCATTTTTAGCCCTTATGTTGCGAGTTTCCCTTTAGTCTTGTATGTCCTGTTACTTATGCTGTTCTGTACTAATATCCCAATAAATTCTGAACTGCTGACCTACCTTACGTGCAGCTCGTGTTCTGCACTGCCCCTGATGCTGCTGTCTACAGGTGCTGGGAAGCTGTTAGCACACTGAACCAACAAATCTTTCCTGTCTGCTATCCCATGAGGAGAGGCATAATCTGTAATGTGGTTTCTTGCTTCCTTTTCAGTTTAGATGATTACACCAATGTATTTTTTATACTGAGTTACCCTATTTAGATGATTGTTTCCAAATTATTTTGTTTCTTGTATTGTTTTGTCCGCATGTGTTAGTCTGTTCTCACACATGCAAGTCCAAATCCGTATTAGGGATACGGATGACCCAGGCCTAAAAACTGGTGGTTATTAATTGAGTTTGATAATTTATTGATGTCACCATAATCTGCTTTGAAATCTGATTTTGATGTGCATATTTTGGTTTTGTTAATTTGTGTTATCCTCTTGGAGTGTTTAATAGCACTAATGTTTAGCAAGCGTAATCTCTATAGACGTTTTGATCAGCCTATGACTTTCATTTATGTTTATAACTTAGTTTTGCGCACCATTTACATTACATTGGCTTTGTGGTTGTAGTAAAACGTTGAACCTTTATTCAGTTTGATTTTGTGGTTAAATTGTTCATGGTATTTTAAATTCTTTATGTTTCTCATGTTATTGATCTGTGTTGAATAAATCCCATTACCACACTCCTCACTGAGTCCAAAGATCTTGTCGACCTCTAGTTTAGATGCGACAAGTTGTGGTGTCTCACCAGAGCGTGTGCGGTTTCTAAACCTGAGGTGGGAAGAAGACTTCCACGTGCGCTCTGGCAGTTTCTACAGCCCTCCACTAGGACCCAGGACATTAGGCATTCTATTTTGTGAAATAAATACATATTGCAGAGGAATAAAGGCTCTACTGAATTAAATGGTTGCTGTTCAATAACCTGGCAGGGATAACATTCCCAATCATAGAGCTCTGACCTGTGTCCTGGAGACCAGTAGTTGCTACAAAAATGAAACTGCTTCTAGATTTAATTTGTGTTCCATCTTTAAATAACTTTAAAATCAAATGTCAAAAGTTATTGTGGAAACATGAAGCCTTCCAGTGAGCTTTTTTTTTGTCTTTAGGTTCTAAGAGGACCTCAAACTGAGCCAGAGTCAGGCATCGTGCTCGAACCAGGCTCAAGCTTTCAGTGGCTTGCCCACTTTTATGAATCAGGCCCTAAGACTCAACAAATATAATTGATATGATAACTCTTCGCACAATGTGCAGATGCGGGGCTGAAAGATGAGTCTGCCTTCTCATTTTCAGAGAAGAAAGCCATTTGATAATAGCAGCAAGTCTTGGGCATGCAATATGGTGCTGTAGATGCATGTGGGCTTTCCCAACCAAGGCTTGAGCTCCAAGACTGGGTGTGAATGTGTCTGTGAAGGTGTGAGGCAATAACATGCAAGGGAGGGTTCAGGGACCTTATATGCACGAGCAGAGATTTGAGTGGGACTGGTTTCTTCAGACCTCAAACCTGGCAGTAATTAAAAACTAACATTGAAACATGTCTCTATCAGGATATATACTCATGTCTTTAACGTTTGAGACAAAATAATGTACACTTTTTTAACAATGACTGTAACAACCGTTAAGGTAATCCAGATCAAAAATGCAGTTTCTGTTTTCATATCACATATTTTACTTAATCTTGTATTCCCCTAGTGTTTGCTTTTTCCGGGATGGCGTGTTTTCTGTAGTTTTTTCATACAGGATATTTATCTTGTATAATTGGCCCTGTGAACTGAGTTGCAGCTAGGTGTCTGTGTGAGATCATGTTGTGGGTGGGTGTTTATAACGGGCCACAACTGAGAGCTGGAGTTGAGACGGAAGGCAGTGCAAGTTTCACCTAGAACCTGTTGATAGGTCATAAAGGTGTTGAGAAAAAAATCTCATTCAGTCCTTTGAATCTCTGCAGATCGCACAGATCAATGGTCACATGTGTCATTTGTAATGATATGTGTAAATGCGTGACAGAGTACGCAGCTATCAAAATGTAGAAAGGATAAAAGCAAAAGAAAATGCAGAGCTTACAGGTGAGTGGGTGTGTTGTGGGTGTAGAAGGAGTGTGACGAGAAGGAGATGCAGGAAGTACATGCCACATAGATTGAAAAGAGGGTGCTGAAGAAAAAAGAGATGAGCTGTTAGATGTGCAGATGGAGGATTTCAGAAATATGTGAGGAGAAAAATGGTGTAAGTGTCTAACAGAGAGACTGCAGATGAAAGTGGTGTGAGGGGGTAAACGGAACCATTGAGACACTTCGACCACTACCACAGACCTAAGTAATGTTTAATAGATAGACTAATTTTTACAGAAGTGAGAAATTTTAAATTCTAATTGTTCACAACAAAATCATCGTTGTTTCTCATCTGCTACTGCTAGCCAGCACTGGCAAAGCCAATGGTTTTGGACTGTTTTAGATGCATGTCTGTTACTGTGTGAGATGTCTAGATGTAATAGTAGAAAACACCAAAATACTGGTCTGATGGTACGCTGTGAGAAGCCGGGAGTTAAAGTTTTCATATTTTAACCCTTAATTATAATGCCCCTTATTAATGGGTCCTAGATAGCTTCTTAATCCGTGGCCATTTTCAGAGGCACCCGCTCCCCCCACTTGTTTGATAAGGCCCTGATCGAGTCATGTGTCATCACATTCTGGGGCGAATGTCAAACATCACACGATGTCACTTCCTGTGATGTCACTGAGGGTAAATAAATGGTGTTTGATGTCACTTCAATTACCCCTGGCCTTTTACTGAATAGCCCTTCTGAAGAAAATTGTGCCTTACTTCCAACACCCAACGCCACGTTAGGTGTCCCACAAAGTATATAAAAGAGAGAGTCTGACACTCATTGTATTTGGGGGCGTCAAAAAGAGCAGTCATCCTCTCCCCAGGTGTGCAAAAGTAGGACAATGCTTTGTCAAAATGAGTGTTCACACGAAATGTGCTAGGGCATATGGTGACTGCCTTCGCCAACCAGCCCGTGCCATTCTTCGAGGATTTACATTTAACGGCATCTTCAGGGTGGGCTCCTTGAAGCCGGATCTGCCTTTTGTGCAAGTCCGGGAGAGCGTTTAGCGTGGCGGTGCTAATTTAGATGCCCTTCTTCTGTGCCAATCTCACATCAGCTTCAAGAAGCTTCCGGTTCTCAGCTGTCTAGTCTGTGCCCAAGTGTTGTGACAAAGAGGGCTTGTGCTGCAGTGCCCACGTGCCGATCAAGCGATGTCATGCTGTGATTCCTGGCCTCGTTTGGCCTGTGGGGCCTCTCAGAGAATAAATGACTTCACCCCATCCACACCGCTTGCTTCAGAACCTGGGATCGACCACGCCAACTGGTGGACGCTCAAAAAGTTATTTTAATGACTTTTTTTTGTAAAATGTATCTGTCCTTTCCATTTTAGCTGCTTCGTAATGGTTAGAGAAATGTTATATCCAAGGGAATCTTTTTGGGTCCCTAAGAGCATATTTATATATTTAACCAATCTGTAACCAATGTTGTACGGAAATGTCAATGGCCAACAGATATTGTGTAACATTAATATAATTTATAATGTGTTTCCCGAGCAGTTCACGACGTCCAAGTGCAAACGTTTTCTCGTCCGTCAAGAGTATTTAAAAATTAAAAGCTAATTGTTTTACAATGTGTCTTTCGACATTCTTCCTTTATCTGTAATTGTTGAGTACTACACTCATAGGAATCCCACCCAGTTCTTTAAATAGAAATATAATATGTTTTCCTGGAAACACATCTTTTATTATTACTACCAAGCATAGACGTTCAAGTACTGGTGCAGTAACGTTCTGAAGCAGACACTGCAGGGTTAGGTGAAGTGCAGTCCTAATGTAGCCACTGCAGGGCTAGGTGAAGTGACGTCGTAATACAGACACCACAGGGCTAGGTGAAGTGACGTCCTGATACAGACACCACAGGGCTAGGTGAAGTGACGTCCTGATACAGACACCACAAGGCTAGGTGAAGTGACGTCTTGATGCAGACACTGCAGGGTAAGGTGAAGTGACGTCTTAACACAGACACCTCAGGGCTAGGTGAAGTGACGTCCCGACGCAGACACTACAGGGCTAGACAAGACTAGGTAAACGGCGCCCTAATGCTGTCACTACAGGGCTAGGTGAAGCGAGGTCTTGGTGCAGACACTGCAGGGCTAGGCGAAGTGACGTCCTAATGCAGACAGTGCAGGGCTAGATGAAGTGAGGTCCTAATGCAGACAGTGCAGGGCTAGGCGAAGTGACGTCCGGATACAGACACTGCACAGCAGATCTATGCGAAGTGATGTCCAAATGCAGACACTGCAGGGCTAGGTGAATTGATGTCCCACCTCAGACACTGCAGGGTAGCTCTAGAGGTAGTGACGTTCACATGCAGACACTGCAGGGCTAGGTGAAGTGAAGTCCTAATGCAGACAGGGCAGGACTGGGGCAGTGTAGTTCTAAAGCAGACACTGCAGAGCTAGGCAGAACTAGCTAAAGTGAAGTCCTAATGTAGACTCTACAGGGCTAGGTGAAGTGACGTCTTGATGCAGACACTGCGGGGCTAGGTGAAGTGACATCCAGATGCAGACACTGCAGGGCTCGGTGAAGTGACTTCCGAATGCAAACACTGCAGGGCTAGGTGAAGTGACGTCCTAATAAAGACACCATAGGGCTAGGTGAAGTGGCGTGTCGATACAGACACTGCAGGGGAGGGTTAGGGGCAGTGATGTCCTAATGCAGACACTTCAGGACTAGGTAAAGTGATTTCCTAATGTAGACATTACAGGTCTACGTGAAGTGACGTCCTAATGGAGACACTGCAGGACTAGGTGAAGTGCTATCCTAATGTAGACCCTGCAGGGCTAGGCAGGACTAGGCAAAGTGAGGTCTACTGTAGATACTACAGGGCGAGGTGAAGTGAAGTCTCGATGCAGACACTGCAGAGCTAGGTGAGGAGACGTCCATCTGCAGACACTGCAGGGCTAGGTGAAGTGAGGCCTAATGCAGACACTGCAGGGCTAGAAGAATTGAGGTCCTAATACAGACACTGCAGGGATAGGTGAAGTGAAGTCTTAATGCCGACACTGCAGGGCTAGGTGAAGTGACGTCCCGATGCAGACACTGCAGAGCAGATCTAGGCGAAGTGATGTCCCGATCCAGACACTGCAGGGCTAGGTGAATTGATGTCCCAATGCAGACATGATGTTCAAATGCAGACACTGCAGGGCTAGGTGAAGTGAAGTCCTAATGCAGAGAGTGCAGTGCAGGGCTGGGGCAGTGTAGTTCTAAAGTAGACACTGCAGGGCTAG
The DNA here is from genome assembly GCF_031143425.1 of Pleurodeles waltl. Lineage (NCBI taxonomy): Eukaryota > Metazoa > Chordata > Amphibia > Caudata > Salamandridae > Pleurodeles > Pleurodeles waltl. Next base: position 336,435,158 of record NC_090443.1, read on the forward strand.
GCAGGACTAGCTGAAGTGACGTCCTAATGCAGACACTGCAGGGCTAGCTGAAGTGACGTCCCCATGCAGGCACTTGAGGTCTAGGGGTAGTGACGTTCTAATGCAGACACTGCAGAGCTAGGTGAAGTGAAATCCTAATGCAGACACTTAAGGGCAGGGCTGGGGCAGTGTTGTTCTAAAGCAGACACTGCAGGGCAAGGCAGGACTGGCTGAAGTGAAGTCCTACTGCAGACACTGCAGGGTAGCTCCAGAGGTAGGGACGTTCACATGCAGACACTGCAGGTTAGCTCAAGTGAAGTCCTACTACAGACACTGCAGGGTACCTATAGAGGTAGTGACGTTCACATGCAGACACTGCAGGGTAGGTGAAGTGAAGTCCTAATGCAGACAGTGCAGGGCAGGACTTGGGCAGTGTAGTTCTAAAGCAGACACTGCAGAGCTAGGCAGGACTAGCTAAAGTGAAGTTCTAATCTAGACTCTATAGGGCTACGTGAAGTGACGTCTTGATGCAGACACTGCAGGGCTAGGTGAAGTGACGTCCTAATGCAAACACTGCAGGGCCAGGTGAAGTGACGTTCTAAAGCAGACACCTCTAGGCCAGGTGAAGTGGCGTTCTAATGCAGCCACTGCAGGGCTAGGGGCAGTGACGTTTTAAAGCAGACACTGCAGAGCTAGGTGAAGTGACATCCTAATGTAGACACTTCAGGGCTAGGCAGGACTAGGTAAAGTGATGTCCTAATGTAGACATTACAGGTCTACGTGAAGTGACGTCCTAATGCAGAGACTGCAGGGCTAAGTGAAGTGACGTCCAGATGCAGGCACCGCAGTGCTAGGTGGAGTGACTTCTTGATGCAGACACTGCAGAGCTAGGTGAAGTGACATCCTGGTGCAGGCACTGCTGGACTAGGTGAGGTGACATCATGATACATACACTGCAGGGCTAAGGGAGGTGACGTCCTGAGGCAGACACTACAGGGCTAGGTGAAGTGATGTCATCATGAAGACACTGCAGATCTAGATGAAGTGTCTTCTTCATGCAGACACTGCAGAGCTAGGTGAAGTGACGTCCCGATGCAGACACTGCAGGGCTAGCTAAAGTGACGTCCACATGCAGGCACTACAGGGCTAGTTGAAGTGACGTCCACATGCAGGCACTACAGGGCTAGGTGAAGTGCCGCCGCAATGCAGGCACTGCGGGACTAGGTGAAGTGACGCTACAATGCAGACACTGCGGGACTAGGTGAAGTGACGTCCCGATGCAGACATTGCAGGGCTAGATTAAGTGACGTCCTAATACAAAGACCGCAGGGCCAGCGTAGGTCCTGCCCTAGTGCTGACACTGCATGGCTAGGGTAGGTGCCGTCCTGATTAAAACACTGAAGGTCCGGTCTTTGGCAGGTGCTGCCCTATTGCAGACACTACTTGGCAGGGATAGGGAAAGCGTTGTCCTATAGAGACACGTAATACTCTTAATTGGAGAGTACCACACTTCTCAGAAACAAGCAGGTACTCTAGCACAGAGTACCTGCACCTTATTTTTTCCATTTCAAGCCCTGGCTGACACCACGGGGCTTGGGGAGGGGGCAGCTGTTCCAATGCAGACACTGGGGAAGTGGTATTCTAATGCAGACACTGGAGGGAGAGGGAAGTGCTTTCCTTTTAGTGCTAACACTGCAGGTCACGGCTGGGATGACTTGTTCTGCACTCTGTATCCTCTCCGCCTCCTCGCTCCTTAGGCCGGTCAGTGGCTCTCACATCGCCTTATTTCTCTGACCCTTCCCTCACACCACTCTCGTCCTTCTGCCCCCACGAGGACTCCCTGTCAGTGAGACGCTAGTCAGCGCGGGCTGACATTTGCCGCATGATTTCACCCCAAGGCGGGAAGCCTGAAATTGCCTCTGCCGTGGTTTAATAAGCAACTGTCTCCAAGGCAATCGAAACACCATGCAGAAGCTGAGCACGTGACCCAGAGAGCGCCCGTAAGCGCTTCCTCGAACAGACGTGGAATCATAGCGCTTCAGGGCAACACCCATGGAATGAATGCGCTATAAAATATGTAATATAATTGAGAAAATAGAGTAATTATGCGCGTGAATGGCACCAGTGAGGGTAAGAAGAAAAAAAAATACTTTTAACAACAAACAACTCAGTTCTTAAGCGGTATTAGAGCAGTGGTTATCAACCTGGCTTTACAAACCCTTGGGCGTCCACGATGCGTACTCAGGGGAACCACAATTGTTTAGGATATTAAACACTGTTAGCAGATATATACAGTATATATACTTAAAAAATGCACAAAATTTTTTTTGTCAAACTGTTTTTATTGAATTTTAACAGGGATGATACAGAGATTCTTTATCAGTGATTCTGCGGATTTTACAGATTGTTCAGATGCTTACACCGGATACAGTGCTATCTAGTCAAATTGATAACATTGAATCTCAGAATACAAATTCAAAAACACCGTTTTGATTGTCATGCCGATTTTAAACTCTCCCCCCAAACAATAAACAAAGAACTTTCATTTCTGGGAGTGCAAGCCTGTTCTGAAGAGTTTAAAATGAGTGGATGTCTGAAATATGCTAATGGTAAGCCAGTGGTAGATGAAGACTAGGCAAAAGGGAGAGAGTAAAGGTGGAATCAGATCTGGAAGAGGTGGAGTGCTCTTGCACTGCTGGGGCATGCTGTGAGAGGAAGGCCCTCAAATAGAAACTGGACAAGTGGGGCCCATATGTATTAAAAGTTCTTGTGGGTGTCTGTAAAGACATCAGCCATTCTTTCCATCATAAGAGCCTGCCAAAGTCGGGCGTGCCATTGTGTGAGGGCCGGAGCTGTGGGTTTTTTCAAGTTTGCTGCTAGTGCGGTTTTGGCTGCTCCAAGGCATAGCTATAGGATGGAATGGTCACTTGAGGTTTGGTGGTTGAGGGTCTCGTCATGTAAACCTAATAGAGTGCAGCCTAATGTGGCAGGGACTGGATATCCCAATATCTTTTTGATTTGTGCTAGAATTTCAGACCAGAAAGGCCGGATAGTGGGACATTCCCACCAAATATGCTTAAAGTCACCTAATAGGTCACAGCCTCTCCAAAAGTGGTCTGAGGGGTTGGGGTAGATTGATTTAAGTTTAGTGGGTTATAAATACCAGTCATATATTATTTTGCAGTGGGCTTCTTCCATTCCAAGAGAGTGGTTATATCTGCCTATGTCTCCCCAAAGTATCTGCAATTGTTTGAAGGAGACTTGATCCTCTAAATTCATGGTCCAGATTGTGGTGTGGCTCTATGGTGGGGTGGGAGTGGTAGTCAGTAGGTGGGTGTAAAGAACAGAAATGATCCCTCTAGTTCTGTTTACTTGCCAGACACATTTTTCGAACCAGAATAGTTCTCTAGTGTCAGCCTGTCAAATTTCAGGGTGAAGGACCCAGTGTTGAAGTTGGTGTAGTGGTACCATTCAGAGACTGGCAGACCAAAGTCTCATTGACAGTGTTCAAAGGTAAGAAGGTCCCGGCCATGCAATAGATCAGAAAGAGTGAGGCACCCCCCACCCGCCATCGATCGAAAGGGCCTAGGTTAAGTGCTGGGGGAAAAGCAGGATTTACATGTATGAGACTGTATGGGGAAGGGAAAGTCGCCCATCCCTAAGTGCAGTTTACAATGACCCACACTTTGAGAGTGGTTCTTGTGGGAGTGCTAAGGTATATGTTTGGAGGCCTATCTATCTTTGGTTTCCATAATACATCCCTTATGTAGTGACCCATCACTTCCCTATCCATGTGTAGCCAGTGCTTGTCAGATTCCTTCACTGACCATTTTGCTACTACTCTAAGTTGTGCTGCTCTGTAATAGAAAAGAAAATAGGGCAGGGCCATTCCACCTGCTTGTTTCTGAAGTCTTAGAAGCTTATAGGGGAGTGTAGCTGGTCGTCCTTGCCACACGAAGAGTATGATGAGGGAGTGGAGTGTTGAAAAAAAGAATTAGAAAGGAAGCTATATAGGGTGTTCTTGAAATAGATACAGAGGGCGGGGGAGAGCTATCATCTTGATTGCATGGATCTGCATGGATCTTGCCTAATCAAGATAAGTTTAGGGGTGCCCACTGTTTAAGATCATCTTGCAATTGTACTAGGTGCTGGAAGAAATGAGTGCAGGCCTCTAAAAATCATAAAAATGTTACTAGACCTGCAGGTCGAGTAGCATGAATAATCTACTCGACCTAACTGTAATGTACTTGACCCAGAAACGGGTCTCAAATTGTGGGATCCTTAGCAAATATTGTAGTTTACAGTCACCTTTTTCTTCTTTCTTACAAATGCGTGCATCTTTAAATATGTGAGTTCAGCATTTCTGCTGTAAAAAAATCCTCTTTTGTTTGATTAAATACACTAAACATTTGCTCCGTGTATAAAAAATCTAGACCACATATCGGGTACACTTGATCCATGCATGACTTGCCTCTTAGTTTACTAATAGCTTTGCCATCAGGGCAGGAGTGTTTCTCAGTTTATGTTTAAACACTCAGTTTTAATAAATATATTACTAAAGCATGATGTGGTAGTGCAATGTCTTTTTCTAAATTTCCAAGAAATGTCAAAAAACCTTCCCACTAACTTGCAGCTTTACTGATAAAACTATATAGTGTATTAACAATAATATGTGAAAATTGGGTTTCAGAAAATATTTATCATTTGCATATCACCAAGTAAAGTGTTCTGGCTTTTGTTCATCCTATTAAAATATTTTTTTTAATCACACAGAAGTACAAACAATTGTGTTTTCACAGCTGCTGGAATATATTTTGAAATGTTTGACTTAGTTATATAAATGTGTGTTTGGAAAAACCTGATACCAAAAGCCTTTCATTTCAGACAGTTCACCTTACAAAATCCTGGAACTCTGCAGTCACAAGGAAAAGTATTTACATTGCAAGAAGAAAAACTGACTTTTGACCTCTGTCTCTGAACACAGAGCAAATGTGATAAGAACAAGATTTAAAAGCATCTTAATTACTAATTCAGTTTCTGACTGAACAGAACACCTGTTCTTTGTCCACTTGCCAGCCAGAAGGGTCGAGTGGAATCTAAAAATAGCTCGACCTCATGAAATAAAACTTGCCATAGCAAGTGGGTCAAGTAGATCAAGTCCTGTAGTGTGGTACAGATCAGGAATTTTAGGGGTCATCTTGATTCCTAAAAAGAGAAGATGCTTTTTTGCTGAGTAAAGGGAACAGAATTAGCCAGTTTGCTCATTTTGAGCAAGGGGAGGGTCAGATTTAGGAGAAATGATTTGTGGAGATTTACAGGATAGCCTAAGGCGTGTTCATACTTATGTGCTTCTCTGCCGAAGGGGATTCCTTGTATCTTGGCCACTGCTCTAACTTTATCAAATCAAATAAAAAACATTTATGGAGCGCGCTACTCACCCGTGAGGGTCTCAAGGCGCTTGGCGGGGGGCTTAAGGCGGGGCAAGGAGAGTCACTTTTCAAACAACCATGTCTTGAGGTTCTTTCTGAAGAGCAGAAGGTCTTTGGTTTTGCGAAGGTTGGTGGGGAGGGAGTTCCAGGTTTTGGGGGCAAGGTAGGAGAAGGACCTGCCTCCTATGGTGGTGCGTTAGATGCGGGGGACTGTGGCTAGGGCGAGGTCGGCTGATCGGAGGTTGCGTGTGGGAGTGTGGAAGTTCACTCTTGCGTTGAGGTAGGCTGGGCTGGTGGTGTGTAGGGATTTGTGTGCGTGGATGAGGATCTTGAATGTGATTCTTTTGTCTATGGGGAGCCAGTGAAGGGATTTGAGGTGTGGTGAGATTCGTTTTTGGCGGGGGAGGCCAAGGACGAGGCGTGCAGCTGTGTTCTGGATTCTCTGGAGTTTGCGTTTGAGTTTGAGTGTGGTGCCGGCGTAGAGGGCGTTACTGTAGTCTAGTCTGCTGCTGATGAGTGCATGGGTGACTGTCTTCCTGGTCTCTGGGGGAATCCATTTGAAGGATTTTTTCAGCGTGCGGAGTGTGTGGAAGCAGGAGGAGGTAAGAACATTGATTTGCTGTGTCATGGAGAGGGAGGGGTCCAGGATGATGACGAGTTTGCGTGCATGGTTTGCGGGGGTGGGTGCGGGGCATAGGGCAGTGGGCCACCAGGAGTCGTCCCATGTGGTTTTGTTGGGGCCGAAGATGATGATCTCGGTTTTGTTGGAGTTAAGCTTGAGGTTGTTAGTTGTCATCCAGTTGGCGGTGTCGAGGAGAGCAGCGTGTAGGTTGGTTTTGGCGGTGGTGGGGTTGCGGGTGAGGGAGAGGATGAGTTGGGTGTCATCTGCATAGGAGAGGATAGTGATTCCGTGTGATCGGAGGATGTTGGCTAGGGAGATCATGTAAATGTTGAAGAGTGTGGGGCTGAGGGAGGACCCTTGGGGGACTCCACAGATGATCTTGGTAGCGGTGGAGTGGAAAGGAGGAAGGCAGACTCTCCGGGTCCGGTCGGTGAGGAAGGAGGTGAGCCAGTCTAAGGCTTTGTGGCGAATTCCTATGTTGTGGAGGTGTGTGCAGAGTGTGTGGTGGCAGACAGTGTCAAAGGCTGCGGAGAGATCTAGGAGGATGAGTTGCGGCGGTCTCACCTTTGTCGACTTTGGTCCTGATGTCGTCAGTGCATGTGATGAGGTCGGTTTCCGTGCTGTGGTCCTTGCGGAATTCGGATTGTGAGGGGTCAAGAGTGTTGTTTTCTTCGAGGAAGTGGGATAGGCAGGCGTTGACTAGTTTCTCGGCAACCTTGGTGGGGAAAGGGAGGAGGGAGATGGGGCGATAGTTGGAGAGGATCTCCGGGTCGGCCTTGTTTCTTTTTAGGAGAGGAGTGATTTCTGCGTGCTTCCAGGGGTCTGGGTAGGTGGCGGAGTCAAAAGAGGAGTTGATTATGTCGCGGAGTATGGGGGCGATGGTTGGGCTGGCTTTGTTGTAGATGCGATGTGGACAGGGGTCGGAGGGGGATCCGGAGTGGATGGAGTTCATGGTTTTTTTGGTTTCTTCGTGTGTGGTGGGGGCCCAGGTGGTGAGTGTGGTGGGGGGGTCATGAGTGGGGGTTGAGTTGGGTGAGTGAGGGGTGTGTGTGGTGGGTGTGTGTAGTATGAAGCTGTTGTGGATGTCCAGGATTTTGTGGTGGAAGTGGTTGGAGAGGGCATCACATAGGGGCTGTGTGTGTGAGTGGTCTATGTTGCTGGCTTTGGGTTTGGCTAGTTCATTAATGATGGTGAAGAGTTCTTTGCTGTTTTGAGAGTTGTTTTCAAGGTGTGTCTTGTAGTGATCTCTTTTGGCGGTGCGTATGAGTTGGTGATGGGTGCGAATGGTGGTTTTGAGGGTGGAGAAGTTGGTTGTGGAGGGTTCTTGTCGCCATGTTTTCTCCGCTTGGCGGCATTTGCGTTTGGAGTCTTGGAGTTCGGGGGTGAACCATGGCGCGTTCTTGATGTTGCGGGTGGCGATGTGTTTTCTGAGGGGGGCTAGTGTGTCTGCGCAAGTAGTGATCCATTTAGAGAGGTTGTGTGCTCCTGTGTTGGAGTCGTTGGTGTGGGGGGGTTGTGAGCCAGTTGGGAGTTCAGGCGTTCTGTGGGGATCTTGCTCCACATGTGGTAGGGTGTGGTGTGTTGATGGTGGTGTGTGGGGGGTTTGGTGAAGGAAAAGTGGACACAGTGGTGGTCAGTCCAGAGGAGTTCGGTGGTGTGGGTGTAGGCTATTTGTTGGCTTGAGGTGAAAATTGCGTCGAGCGTGTATCCTGCTGAGTGGGTGGGTGCGGTGACCAGTTGTTTGAGTCCGAGGTTGGTGAGGTTGTCTATGAGGAAGGTAGAGTTGTGGTCTTGTAGGTTCTCCAAGTGAAAGTTGAAATCACTGAGGAGGATGTAGTCTGTAAGGGTGAGGGCGTGCAAATTGATGGTGTCGGCGATGGTGTCACAGAAGGCAGGGCGTGGTCCTGGTGGTCTTTAGATTAATGTACCTCTGAGGGTGAAGTTGTTGTTAATTTGGATCAGGAAGTGCATGTGTTCTGTGTTGTCGACAGTGTCTTGGGAGCTGTTGGTGACTTTGATGGTGTCCCTGTGTAGGATGGCGATGCCACCACCTGGCCTGTTGAGGCGGTCTTTGCGTTGGAGTTTGTATCCCTAGGGGGTGGCGATGGCTATGTCGGGTTCCGAGGAGGGGTTGGTCCAGGTTTCCATGAGGAAGGCGATGTCAGGTGAGTGTGATGTGATGAGGTCCCACAGTTCTATGGCATGTTTATGAAGGGAGCGGGTGTTGAGGAGCAGGCAGTTGAGGTGGTTGTGGTGGGTGGTGTTGGTGTGGTGCATGAGGGTGTTGTGGCAGGGTGTGTTCTGGTTGTGGGGTGGTGTGTTGCAGGGCTGGGTGGTGGGGGTGGGGGCAGAGCAGGTGTGTATTGTGTTGGGGTGTTGTGTTTGTTGTTGGGGGGGTCGGTATGGTTGGTGTGTGGTGTGAGGGATGAGGAGCAGGAGAAATGACAGGTGTGGCAGGTGAAGGGGCCATGAGTGTGGGTGGGGCTGGAAAGGGTGCAGGTGGGTCGAGGGCCTGGCTTGAGTGAGTGGAGGGTGAAGGGGGAGTAGGTTTGTCTGAGATGGCCAGAGGGACTGGTGTTGGGTGCGGTCATGGCGCGGACGGGCTTGCCTTTGGCGTGCCAGTGGCGCGCCAGCGGCGCGTCCGCGCCATGGCTGCCATAAATGGGGGGGAGGGAGTGGCAGCTGGGAGGAGGGAGGGCTGGGCGAATGTGAAGGCTGGGGGGTGGGGCCGCAGGGGATGGCAGCGGCTGGGGAATTCAACAAATGAGAGAAACGGACGGTGAGGAGGTGGGGGGAGGCGGGAGGGGCCGTGGGGACTCAGCGGCTGGGGATTTCAACAAAGGAGAGAACGGAAGGTGAGGAGGTGGGGGGAGGCGGGAGGGGCCGCGGGGACGCAGCCGCTGGGGATTTCAACAAAGGAGAGAACGGACGGTGAGGAGGTGGCGTGGGGCGGCGGAGCGAGGAGCGACCTGCCTGCTAACTTTAGCTGCAAATGGTTCTATGCTGAGAGCGAATAACAGCGGGGAGAGCAGGCAGATCTGTTGAGTGCCCCTTTTCAGTTTTAGGAAATCAAAGCCTATGCTATTGACTTTCATTCGTGAGAGGGGGATGTGTAGTTAGCCTGAATCATATGTATACATTGTTCACCGATCCCAAAGTTACATAAAGTGTGAAAGAGAAAAGACCACACCACCCGATCGAAGGCCTTTTCGGCATCTAGCACTAGAAGAACAGCTGGAATTTTTTACATTTACCAGGTTGGTTATTCTGCATAAGTTGTCATGTGTTTGTCTTCCAATTATAAAACCTAATTGATATGGATGGATAAGATCAGGTAAGATAGTTTATAATAGAGTGGCGAGAAGTTTTAAGTATAATTTGACATCAAGATTAAGCAGTGCTATTGGTCTGTATGAGGCACAATAGTGGGAGTCTTTCCCCTGTTTTGGACTAATCAAAAATAAGGCTTCAATCATAGATGGGGCAACTTTGCGAGTGGATACTATATAGTTAAAAAGTTTTGTGAGATGTGGGACCATGTCAGAGCTGAAAGTCTTGTAGAACTGAGCAGTCAATTAATTCAGTCTGAGAGATTTATGCAATTTAAGAGACGATATTGCCATTTGGACTTCCTTTTTCCTAATGGGACTACTCAAGTCTCTGTTTTGGTCATTAGAAACTTGAGGAAGTTGGACCCTTTCTAAATAGTTAGTTTGTAGTGAGTCATCTGGTGTTTCAGAGGTGCAAACATTTCTATAGAAGTTGAGAAAGGTTTTCACTTTGTCGTGTTCATTCATGATCTGGCCCACGAGTCATTAATTAAGTGATCAATGCAGTCTTTTTGGTGCTTGACTCATAGATGTTGTGCTAAATGTAAGCCTACTTTGTTTCCCCGGTTTTATGTATCATGTTTTAGGCGGAGTAAAGTATATTCTGCTCTTTTATTGTAAATGGCATTCAATTCCCCTCAAAGGGCTGTGACTTTTCTCTGTAGTGTGAGTGTGGGATTGTCCTTATGCTCTCGTTCAGCTTTCTGGAGTTTTGTCTCGCGAGTGAGTCACTCTTGGGTTTTCTGTTTAGTGAGTGTTTTCAATAAAGAAATATATTTCCTTCTAATTGCTGCCTTAAACGTGTCCCAGTTATTAGAGAAATCAGTGTCCTGAGGGTTATTTAGTCTGAAGAATTCTCTAACCTTAGTGTGAAGCTTAAGAGTAGGGGAGGCCCAGTCCAGCACTAGCTCCACTGAGGCATGGCCAGAGATAGATATGGGGTGAATTGTTGAAGATAAAATGGAATATCCTAGAGCCTGCCTTATAAAAGTATGGTATAGTCTTGAATATGATTGGTGGGAATTGGAAAAAAAGTTCTAATCCCTATCATTGGGGTGAAGTGCTCTCCAGGCATCTTTCAGGCCTATTGAATGTAGGGATTGTTTTATGGATTTGGGAAAGCTGTTTGTTGAGGATCTGTGTGAAGAGGTGCTGTCTAAGTTGGAGTCCCAAACAAGGTTGAAATCTCCCATGTGGATGGCTTCACCCTCTGCAAAGCCACCCAAGAGGGTAAAAAAATGAGTATAGAAAGGAGGTCTGTGATGTGTTAGGGGTGTATATAGACCTGATGGTTCATTTTCAGCCTAATATTTCCTGCTTGACTGAGAGTATTCTACTCTCTTTGTCTGTCCATTTATCTTTAAAGTGAAACTTCAGGGAGGAGTGAAAAAGGAGTTCCACTCCGTTGTGCTTCATCTGTGCAGAGGAGCAATAAATCAGAGGTTAGGATTTGTGGCACACCTGTGGTCCTCCCCGCATTTCAGATGTGTTTCTTTTATGGCAGCTGTGCCATATCATCTGTCCAGTATATATTTCCATAATTTGTGGCGTTTAGCTGGGGTATTAAGACCTTTGAAATTGCATGTTAATGTCGTTAACACTATGACTCAAATCTAATGGTCTGTGTTAAGGCAGGCCTTGTTGGCTCCTCACCTAACTGTAGTGTCTCCGCTACGGGGACCTTCTCTCTCCTTCCTCCCGCCTTCAAACCCTCCATACTTAGTAATTCTTTGACACTCCCAGAGTAAAAAGTAGTAAACAATAAAACAATCGATGTGATGGGGGTTTGAGACTCCAACCAAATGTAGTACATTAGAATGGAATGCATAACCTTATGCAGTCAATTTATCATCCACTATCGCATTCATGCCTCAGAAGTTTAAAGGCATGGTTGAAGGAGGCTGGCCCTCTATGTAGTGTGCACAGCTAGCCACACTGTGCAGGGGGTCTAAGCAACCACATTTGGTGGCAGCGGTGGGATATTCAAACAAAGGGAGCACTGGCCCCACCTGGAATGCACCACCCCTAAGGTGTTGCCTGCGAGGTGGACACTCCATTTCATTTTCCTCCATCTTGGATGAAAGGAACATAGTCAGGTATAGGGAAGTGACCCCTCCCCACAGGAAGTAGTCACTTAGTAGGTGTAGCCACCCTAAGGTAGATGACCCTTTGGTCACTACCAGGATCCCCCTAAAACTCCCACTAAATACAGTATTTAGTGGGCAACCGTAGACCAAGAAATCAGATTCAACAGACAAAAGAAGACCAGCACAAAGAAGATCCATGGCACGAGAACTGTGGAACTGCTGAAACAAAGAAAAGGCGCCAAAACCTGCCTGCTACACCCAGGGCCTGAAAATTGCCGCTGAAGAGCTGCTGGACAACTGGCCAACTGTACAAAAAACCCAGAGGACCTTCAGGCTTCACAAATCACCACAGAGCTCCCTCCAGAGTGGCGGTGCCACTCTAAAACCACAAAAAACAACAGGCCAGTGAGGGTCACTTAACTGACCAGCTACTAACTCCTAAACCACACCCTGCAGCTGGACCAAACTTTACCCCAATGACCGTGAGGACTAATCCTGCCAGTGTGTGAAGCTTTGTGGCACTGTGTCCTATAGCGGCCAAACCGTGCCAATACCTGGGTATTGGTCAGCCAACATCAGACACCAAGAAAAACAGCCCAACCGGGGCTGCAAAAGGACCAGGAAGAAGCTCCTGTCAAAGGACTTCAGGGACACCCCAGACCTCCCACCAGCATGCCACTTTGTCCTGCAAACTACCCTTGAATCAACTTGCCTCCTGCTCCTGAGGGCATCCTTGAGCATAGCTCCTGGCTCACCGATTCGCTCTGCACCTGCATCTGCCCTGCACCAAAGAACCAGCTATGCCACAAAAGTCCCCCATCATTTGTGACCTTGACACTCCAATGGGACCCCCAGACCCATCTTTAAACTTGCCTGTGCAGTGCTTTTTCAAGTGGTCCCCCTGCACCAGCTCCAGAGACCTTCTCCCGCTGCTCCTGCCAGAACCGGGACCTGCCCGAACTTCCTCAGCTGGCACAGTGTGCCCACCTATGACATCAACCAACCTGCATAAGAAGAACTTGGTAAACCAACTGTACGATTTTATATGTATTTTCAAATTGATCCCCTATTGATTCCTATGGTGCGTAATTATGCATAGAAAGACTATTTTTTATTAAACTTAAAAATTCCATATCTCCAAAAGTACTTAATCAATTTTGATGATCTTGGTCTTAAAATGTTTATAAAATTCTGAAATATGTATTTATTCCTTTGAGTGAGAGCTGCAAGATTGATGCTGTGAGTACAGCAAATTCTTTGCACTTCTCTAAGATTGGCCCAAATGCTTGACCAAACTACCTTTAAAATTAGACCATTAGGTGATCTAGTTTTTACGTCTGTAAACCAACCTGTGGTTGCCTGGACCTCCTGCACAGTGCGTCTAACTTTACACACTACAGAGAAGGCCAGCCTCCAAGATTTGGTGGATCAGCGGTGGGATAAAGACTTTGTATTTGCTATTACCACTCTGTCACTTTTTTGAGCACACATAACTCTCCAAATTGCCTTTAATTAATTATTTTTTGATTTTCAATCAGCTAAATATGTTTTGCAATTTTTTAAAAATTATTGTTAGGGCCCTGGTTAGGTCCCTACAACTTTAGCAAAACTCTTTTAAATGTCCTTACTTTAGTAGTCCTATCCAAACAGGGGATTCTAAATTCTTAAAAAGGTCCCACCTTTAGTAAAATAAAAATGTCAGATGCAGAGACCAAGAACCAGGAGCTCGACCTGGAACCTTATGAGGTATATATATTTGAACAATTAAGGAAACTCTGCAGACTGTACCAAATTCATACTGGAAAAAGCCCCAGTGCAGAGAAACGTAGGTTTCATGTGGCACAGCATGAAAAAGATAACCCCCCAGATGTCGAAGATGATGATGCATCTGTGGTGGGAGAGGAAGACCCTGTGGATAATGGAGATGAGGGTAGCTCATCTACCAGAAGCAATAGTGTACCTACAGAAGCATACCTGGACATTGCCAGGCTGGCCAAGAGACTGGCTTAGAGAGCCAGCTTTTGGAAATAGAAAAGCAAAGAAAAGAGTTGGGCCTAGGACCCACCTCTGGTGGCAGCATACAAGTATTGAGAGAGAAGTCCTTCAACATCAAACTCCCAAAATGAGTTTTCCCTCCCTTCACTGAAGGGGATGATATAGTTAAATGGTTTTCTGCCTTTGAGAGCGCCTGTATTCAGTGGGAAATTGAAAAAAGGCATTGGGGCACACTGTTGTGGGAGTTGTTCTCAGGAAAGTGCAGGGATAGGCAACTGACAACGAATGAGGCAGATTTTCAATCCTATGACCTCATGAAGGGTACCCTGATTGAGGGTGTTGGATTTACAACTGAAGAGTACCAAATACAGTTCAGGGAGGCTCGAAAAACCCAAACCCAAACTTGAATAGACTTTGTGGACTATTCAGTAAAAATGCTGGATGGTTGGTTAGCTGGTAACAAGGAACAAGATTATGATGGGCTGTATAACCTATTCATAAAAGAGCACCTGCTAAGTAATTGTTACAATGATAGACTACATCAGCACCTGGTAGACCTGGGTCACTTTCCTCTCAAGAGTTGGGGAGGAAGGCAGACCACTAGGTCAAAATAAGGGTAACCAAAACTACCACCAGTTAGGGAGACCAAAGGAGGCCAAAAAGCTCTCCCCAGGGAAAGATGGGAACCAAAGCAAAAATAAAAAAGAGTCTTTTCAAGGCCCCCAAAAACCTGCACAGGAGGGTGGTCCCAGAGTCTCCTCACAGTCTAGGGGTAGGTACTTTGATCCCAACAAGGCTTGGTGCCATTGCTGCAAAAGCAAAGAGTGCCAAACTGGAGACTCTAGAAGTAAAAACAAAAAGAATGCTACGAGTCAATCTGCAGTAAATGCAGTTGGCAATCTCGAGACGGGATCAGATGTGTGGCCTGACCATGTCAGTGACCCCACAGAGGCAACATTAGCCACTGAGGGTGGGGTGGAATTATGCTGTGCTATCTGGCCAAATAATTTGCAAAAATACTAACAGCACCCTTTGAATAATGGGGACAAAGTAGACGCATTGAGGGACAAAGGAGCTAGTGTTACCATGGTAACCCAGCACTTGGTCCACTCAAATCAGTACCTGGTTGAGAAGTCTTATCCTGTCACCAGTGCTGACAATGAGACAAAGTTCTATCACATGGCTATGGTAACCTTTGATGGGCGTAAGTAGTAGGGCAAAAAGAAGTGGTTGTGTTCTCATCTACCCAAGTAGATTGTCTGCTTGGAAATTACCTAGAACATTCCCCCTGGGCCGAAGTAGAAATGAAGACACATGCAGCAATGCTAGGGATCCCTGAATGGGCATGTGTCAAGACAAGGGCACAAAGCAAACTTCAGAAAGGAAAAAGGAGAGCAGGGTCCTGAAATGGTGGACCAGCCTCTCAAGAGAAAAGGCAAGGAGCCTGGGGAACCAGCTTCAAAGCAAAAGCCAGATCAGGATTCCTCCTCTCAGAAAGAGGATTCATCCTTCTTGGAGGGAACTGAGCCTGAAGAGCTTGGGCCTTACCACCCAAAGCTCTTCAGGCTCAGGGGGACCCTCCAGGGAGGATCTGTGCCTGAGACAGAGGACCTGCCCCACTCTTGAAGACCTGAGGCAGCAAGCTGCACAAGAAGGGTTAGGAAATGTCAATGGTACCCACATGGTTTGTTGGGAGGAGGGGCTCCTGTACAGTGAGTCCAGAGACCTCAAACCTGGTGCAACCAGGATGGTGGTAATGTCCCAGCAGTTCAGATGATTTCTCCTCACTCTAGCCCATGACATTCCCCTTGCTGGGCATCTGGGACAAAATAAAACTTGGAGCAGGTTAGTTAACCACTTTTATTGGCCAGAATTATCCTGAAAAGTGAAGGACTTTTGCTAGCCCTGTACTACCTGCCAAGCCAGAGGCAAATCAGGTAGACACTCAAAGGCCTCCTTAATGCCACTATTTGTGCTTGGGATTCCCTCTGAAAGGGTAGGGGTTGCCGTTGTTGGCCCCCTTGGCTCTCAAACAGCATAAGGACACAGATACATACTGGTGGTAGTGGATCATGCTGCTAGAAATCCTGAGGCTATACTCTTTAAGGCCATTACTGCTCCTGCAGTTGCAAAAACCCTCTTGGGTATTTTCAACAGGTTAGGGCCCCCTAAGGAGGTAGTATCAGACAGAGGTTCAAACTTTGTGTCTGCATAATTAAAGAACATGTGGAAAGAATGTCGGGTGACCTATAAGTTCACCACCCCATACCATCCTCAAATAAATGGGCTGGTTGAAAGATTTAACCAGACGCTAAAAGGCATGATTGGAGGGCCCCTAAAAACTCAGAAGGAGATGGGATGTCCTGCTTCCTTGCCTGCTGTTTACCTACAGGGAACTGCCACAAAAGGGAGTAGGTTTCTCTCCATCTGAACGTTTGTTTGGGCACCCTATTTGGGGACCACTAAGTTTTGTTAAGGAAGGCTGGGAGAAGCCTCTCAAAGAGCCCAAGCAAGATATTGTGGACTATGTGCTTGGCCTATGTTCCAGAATGGCTGAGTACGTGGAGAAACACAGCAACAATCTTCAGCCAGCCAGGAGCTACAAAAGCTGTGGTATGACCAGAAAGCTGCTATGGTTTAGTACCAACCAGGGCAGAAAGTTTGGGTGTGGGAGCATGTTGCTTCAAGGGCCCTCCAGGACAAATGGTCTGGGCCCTATCCCTTACTTCAAAGAAAAGGGGAGGTCACCTATCTAGTTGACCTAGGCAGGTGCAAAAACCCAAGACGAATTATACATATTGTTAGAAATGGGGTCTTTCGTTGACAGTCAGGTTACCTCCTGTTCAAGCAAGGCCCGTCACTCTAGTCAGCATTAAAGAGAATCGCCCTCAGCTAACCCCTGCTTACCCCCTTGGTAGCTTGGCAGAGCAGTAGGCTTAACTTCAGAGTGCTAGGTGTAAAGTATTTGTACCAACACACACAGTAACTTAATGTAAACACTACAAAATCACACAACACAGGTTTAGAAACATAGAGAATATTTATCTTAACAAACCAAGACCAAAAAGACAAAAATCCACAATACATAAGTCAAGTTATCAATAAAAATGCAAAAAGAGTATTTAAGTAGTTTAAAACAAGCACTAACACTGTTATTGTGAAAATGTACCTTGGATGCATCAAGAATAACCCTGCACGGGCGAGTGTGTGTCAAAAAGGGCTTGCGATGCGTCGATTTCACTCACTCACGAGACCTTGCGTCGTTTCTCCTTCGTTGGGTCGGGCGCATCGTTTCTTCTCTCTGCAGGAGAGCGATGCGTCGAACCGGTCAGCACTCTCGGGTCCGGGCAGGCCCTGTGTTGTTTTTGTATGCCCAGCTGTACTTGCGTCAGAAAACAAGCCGCACGATCAATCAAAAAACACGCAGCGCGGGTTTCGATCTCCTAGCCTCCATCAGCGATGCTGTGCGTAGTTTCTCCAGTTCCATGTGTCGATTCTTCGGTCGCGTTTCTGGTGAGCGCCGATTTTCAGCCGCAGAGCCGGTGGCGCGTCGTTTCTTCAGCCGCAGATCGGAGTCGCATCGATCTTTTCCCCGCACAGTGCTCTGTGCGTCGATTTCCTCCTTTTAGGCTGCCAGCTTCTCCTTTCAGGTCCCAGGAACTGGATGGGCACCACAAGGCAGAGTAGGAGTCTCTCCAGAGACTCCAGGTGCTGGCAGAGAGAAGTCTTTGCTGTCCCTGAGACTTCAAACAACAGGATGCAAGCTCTAAATCAAACCCTTGGAGATTTCTTCTCAAGATGGAAGACACACAAAGTCCAGTCTTTGCCCTCTTGCTGTGGCAGAAGCAGCAACTGCAGGATAGCTCCACACAGCACAGTCACAGGCAGGGCATCTCTTCTTCCTCAGCTCTTCTGCTGTTCTCCAGGCAGAGGTTCCTCTTGGTTTCCAGAAGTGTTCCTAAAGTCTGTGGTTTTGGGTGCCCTTCTTATACTAAATTTTTCCTTTGAAGTAGGCCTACTTCAAAGTAAAGTCTCCATTGAATGTGAAATCCTCCCATGGCCAGGCCAGGCCCAAGGCATTCACCAGGGGGTTGGAAACTGTATTGTGTGAGGGCAGGCACAGCCCTTTCAGGTGTGAGTGACCACTCCTCCCCTCCCTTCTAGCACAGGTGGCTCATCAGGATATGCAGGCTACACCCCAGCTCCCTTTGTGTCACTGTCTAGTGTGAGGTGCAACCAGCCTAACTGTCAAACTTAACCAGACAGGGAATTCACAAACAGACAGAGTCACAGGAATGGTATAAGCAAGAAAATGCTCACTTACTAAAAGTGGCATTTTCAAACACACAATCTTAAAATCAACTTTACTAAAAGATGTATTTTGAAATTGTGAGCTCAGAGACCCCAAACTCCACATGTCCATCCGCTCCCAAAGGGAATCTAAACTTTAATCAGATTTAAAGGTAGCCCCCATGTTAACCTATGAGAGGGACAGGCCTTGCAACAGTGAAAAATGAATTTAGCAATATTTCACTGTCAGGACATATAAAACACATTACTATGGGGGTCATTCTGACCCTGGCGGCCGGTGGCCGCCAGGGCCACCGACCACGGGAGCACCGCCAACAGGCTGGCGGTGCTCCCACGAGCATTCTGACCGCGGCGGTTCAGCCGCGGTCAGAAGCGGCAAGTCGGCGGGCTCCCGCCGACTTACCGCTGCTCGGGGGAATCCTTCATGGCGGCGGAGCGCGCTCCACCGCCATGAGGATTCTGACAGCCCCTACCGCCATCCTGTTCATGGCGGGAAACCCGCCATGAACAGGATGGCGGTAGGGGGTGCCGCGGGGCCCCCGTAAGAGGGCCCCGCAAAGTATTTCAGTGTCTGCCTTGCAGACACTGAAATACGCGACGGGTGCAACTGCACCCGTCGCACCCCTGCAACTACGCCGGCTCAATTCTGAGCCGGCGTCCTCGTTGCAGGGGCATTTCCTCTGGGCCGGCGGGCGCTCTTTTGGAGAGCGCCCGCCGGCCCAGAGGAAATGTCTGAATGGCCGCCGCGGTCTTTTGACCGCGGTGCGGTCATTTGGCGGCGGTACTATGGCGGACAGCCTCCGCCGTCCGCCATAGTCAGAATCACCCCCTATATGTCCTACCTTAACCATACACTGCACCCTTCCATTGGGGCTACCTCGGGCCTACCTTAGGGGTGTCTGACATGTAAGAAAAGGGAAGGTTTAGGCCTGGCAAGTGGGTACACTTGTCAAGTCGAATTTACAGTTAAAACTGCAAACACAGACACTGCAATGGCAGGTCTGAGGCGTGATTACAGAGCTACTTATGTGGGTGGCACAACCAGTGCTGCAGGCCCAATAGTAGCATTTGATTTACAGACCCTGGGCACCTCTAGTGTACTGTACTAGGGACTTACTAATAAATCAAATATGCCAATCATGGATAAGCCCATTACATACACATTTTGTAAAGGAGCACTTGCACTTTAGCACTGGTTAGCAGTGGAAAGGTGCCCAGTGTTACAAAAACAGTAAAATCGGAGTCCAGCACACATCAACAACCTGGGGAACAGAGGCAAAAAGTTAAGGGCGAACATGCCAAGGATAAAAAATCTAACAAATATCACCCAACTAAAACCCTTTTATGATAGAGCTGATGTGACCATGCTCATTGTTACAGATGAGGGACAGGAGGCTGAGAGTGAGCCTCTCCCTGGTCTCCTCTCCAGCAACCCACAATATGGTTCTGTGGATGGAGTGGTCTTGTCAGACACACTCAGAGAACAGCAGCAAGCTGATTGCAGGCAAGTTCTCAACCAGTATGCTGAGTTATTCTGTCTGACCCATGGAAAGACAAACTGGTATACTCATGATCTGGACACTGGGGACAGCTTGCCTGTCAAGAATAAGATTTACAGACAGTCAGGCCATGTCAGGGAGAGCGTCCAGGCAAAAGTTAAAAATATGCTAGATTTGGGTGTCATTGAACCCTCAGTGAGCCACTGAGCTAGCCCAGTAGTTTTAGTCCCCATGCCTCGCTCAAAGGAAGGGAACAAGGAAATGAGGTTTTGTGTGGCTACAGGGACCTCCATACCCTCACAAAAACTGATGTTCACCCATTTCCAAGAACTGATGAGCTAATAGACAAACTAGGAGCAGCCAAATATCTGAGTACCTTCGATTTAACCTCTGGGCACTGGCAGATTGGCCTGACCCCAGGAGCAAAAGAGAAGTCAGCATTTTCTACTCCTAGTGGACATTATGAGTTCACTGTTATACCCTTTGGATTAAAGAATGCACCTGCCACGTTCCAGAGGTTGGAGAACCAAGTCCTTGTTGGGCTGTAAACGTTTAGTGAAACTTATCTGGATGACA
Source organism: Pleurodeles waltl (assembly GCF_031143425.1). NCBI lineage: Eukaryota > Metazoa > Chordata > Amphibia > Caudata > Salamandridae > Pleurodeles > Pleurodeles waltl. The sequence goes on from NC_090443.1 coordinate 336,454,985, forward strand.
TAGCTGTCTATAGTTTCCCCTGGCAGGATCACCTGTTTGTCCTAGGGAAGGTCCTTGAGGCTCTGCAGAAGGCAGGCCTCACTATCAAGGCCAGTAAGCTCCAGATAGGGCAGGGAAAGGTTGTTTACTTGGGCCACCTGGTTGGTGGAGGCCAAGTGCAACCCCTCCAACTCAAGATCCAGACCATCCTGGCTTGGGAAGCTTCCACAACCCAGACACAGGTCAGGGCATTCCTTGGCTTGACTGGGTATTATAGGTAATTTGTGAAGCATTATGGCACCGTAGCTGCCCCCCTCACAGACCCAACCTTCAAGAAAATGCTCAAAAAGGTTAACTGGACAGTGAGCCGTCAAAGGGCCTTTGATACTCTGAAGAATGCTATGTGCTCTGCTCCAGTCCTACAAGCACCAGACTACTCCAGGCAATTCATAGCTCTAACACCTGCTTCTGAAATGAGGGAGGGAGCAATCTTTTCTCAGAACAATGATGATAGATATGACCAGCCATTTGCTTTTAAAAGCCAGAAACGACTCCCCAGGGAAAGAAATTGGAGTACCATAGAGAGGGAAGACTTGCTCTGGTTTGGGCCCTGAAACAGATGGGGCCATACCTGTTTGGTTCTCACTTCATAGTTTTGACTGACCACAGGCCTCTCAGATGGCTACAACAAATGAAGGGTGATAACCCCAAACTGCTTAAATAGTGGAACACCGACCTGAGACTGCCCATGCCATTGCAGATGGCCTCTCCAGGTTCTTCCACTTGGGTGATGAAGACCCACTAGGGAAAGGATAGTCTCACCCTCTTTCATTTGGTAGGGGGTAGTATGAGAAAAGCCCTCTTTTTGACATGGTTAGCCCCCACTTTTTGCCTGGTGTATGATGTCACTTAGAAGTTGTTAGTGCCCAGGGCCCCTGCTAACCAGGTTCCCTGGGCCAGAGCTCTTTCCCTAGACTGTTGTGATGCATTGGCACAATTGGAAACACCCTTGGCTGCCACCATAAGCCCCCAGTAAATGGTTCTTAGGTGCCCAGGGCAGGAGGTACTAAAGGAAGCCCCCTTTGGCCAGCAGCACTGATTATGCCACCCTCTAGGGCCTTTTGTCCAGATGCACCCAGCACTGCTCTTGCAGGGTTGGTGCCCTGATGCAAACCCAGACTGAAAACTCAACATGGCACACTGTCTGTGTGCCCTGTCCACTACAAACTACATGCAATATAGGTAAGTCACCCCTTTGGTAGGCCTTCCAGCTGTAAGGCAGGTTGTACTTTACTGTATGTGAGGGCATAGTTGCATGAGCAATATGTCCCCGCTGTGTCCTTGCCAAACCTGGAAGATAGTGAGTGAACAGTACAGCCATTTTAAAATGCATGTGAAGGACACTGGTCAGTATGGTTTTCACAGCAACATGATGGCTACCCGAACCCTGGGTTGTTTGGAATCAAACAACCCAGAATGATAAACCCACACTGGTACCAGTGTTGAATTTATTATAAAATGTACCCAGGAGTCACTTTAGAGGTGCCCCCTGCAAAAGCTAACTACCCGAGCATGGTTGCTGACTGGTTCTATTCAGCCGACCACTGCAAGACATCCAATCTACAACCTTGGGGTAAGAGGATCTTCTCTCTGGGTTGCAGAACAAAGCCCTCAGGAATGTGCACTGCCCTAGCGGCGAGCTTCAAAGGGCTTACCACCTTTGAAACTCGACCCCAGACCTACTGCTAGCAGCAGATGGCAACCATTCATTGCAAACCCCTACTTTTGTCATGAGCAAAGGCGGAAAATTCAAACAAAAGGTAGGAGGAGTGGCCCCACCTGGCAAGCACCACCCCTAAGGTGTTGTCTGTCAGTTGTACACTCCACTTAATTTTTCTCCATCTAGGATGGAAGGAAAATAGCCAGTCAGGTAGAGGGAAGAGACTCCTCCCCATAAGAAGTGGTCACTTGGTGGGTGTAGCCACCCTAAGATTGATGACCCATTGATTTCTACCAGGTTCCCACTAAAACACCCACTAAATACAGAATTTAGCAGGCATCCCTAGACCAAGAAATCAGATTTAATGGACAAAAGAAGACCAGCACCAAGAAGATCCAAGGCATGCTAACTGTGGACCTGCTGCAACAAAGAAAAGGTTCCAAACCCTGCCTATTGCACCCAGGACCTGACAATCGCCGCTGTGGAGCTGCTGGCAACTGGACAACTCTACAAAAAACTCTACAAAAAACCCAGAGGACCTCCAGGCTTCGCAAATCACGAGAGAAGTCCCTCAGAGTGGAGATACCACTCTAAAACCACCAAAAACAACAAGCCAGTGAAGGTTACTTCACTGACCAGGCACTAACTCCCATTCCAGACATCGCAGCTAGACCAAACTGCACTCTAAGGTCCGCACGGACCTACCCTGCCAGTGTCCCAAATTTGGTGGCACTGCGCCCTCTAGCGGACAAACCATGCCAATACCCTGATTATTGGTCAGCCAATGTCAGACACCAAGAAAAGTAGCTCACCCGGGGCTGCAAAAGGACCAGGAGGAAGCCCCAGTTGAGGGACTTCAGGAACACCATAGATCTCCTACAGGAGCACCCCTATTGTTGTGCAAACAACCCTTGAACCTATTCCCTGCACTGAAGAACCAGCTGTGCCCTAAGGGTCCCCCACCCCTTGCGACCTCGACTCTCCAGGGGGACCCCAGGATCTATCCTTAAACTTACCTGTGCAGTGCTTTTCCAAGTGGTCCTTCGCAGTGACCCTGCACCAGCTCCGGAGACCTTCTCACACCGGAACCGGGAGCCACCCAAACTTCTCAAGCTGTTACAGTGTGTCCACCGATGACAAAGGCCAACCTGCAAAAGAAGAAGTTGGTAAACCAAATGTACGATTTTCTGTGTATTTTTAAAGGTGATCCCCCATTGATTCCTATATTGCGTAGTTATGCATAGAGAGACTTTTTATTAAACTTCAAAAATCCATATCTCAAAAAGTATTTAACCAATTTTGATGCTCTTGGTCTTGAACAGCCTCCTACATACATCCCACCGCTGCCACCAAAACGTAAGAGGCTGGCCCTTTATGTAGTGTACAAAGCTAGGCACACTGTGCAGGTGGTCCAGGCAACCACACATTGGTTTACAGAGGTAAAAACTACATCACCTAACTTCAATTAGAAGGCAATGAATCTTCTCGGATTATGGTGTTTATCATATCGTGAAGACACTGTACTCCTTGCCATCTATCAAGCGCACATCCGTGGCGCTTACAGGGCGGGCTGCCAAAATAAAGACATCAGACCACTCAACTAGGCGAACGTTACTCAAACCACAAGGAAGCGTGGTAATAAACCGGCTCTGTCTCGCACTTACTCAATTATTATGATAAACACCATAATCCGAGAAGATTAATTGCCTTCTAATTGAATAAAGAGGCACTACCGTTTAAAGAGGTGACGTTGCCCCCTTGATAGTCCTGATGAGGCCCCAAGTGAAGAGGCCGAAACGCGTTGACAGATACACCGGCGAGATTGTGTTCTCTAATGGAAATCAATACTAAATAACGGTCTAAATGCACTACAGAATACCTTAAAAGAAATATAGATAGGTATTGAATAGTTGCTTAGACGGGAACTATCAATCATCGCAAGAGAGTGGATTACAAGCATAATGTTGCAAGCGTGACCACCAATTTCCTATAAAGAAAAGTTGATGGGCACAACCCTCTACTGACGTCATGGTCAGTCTCGAAGCATAAAGTAGCTAGACGCTGGTCTTAGTTTAACTATGTAAATAAATGTGAATTTGTTTTCATGTGTGTAATGTAATGTTGGTTGTTGTAAATATTTTTTTATATTTTTTGACATTTTGGATTATTTAACAGTGAGTCATTTGTTTGCCTTGCATGTAATTAGTTGGAATAAATATTGGGAAGTAAATAACCCACAAAGACAGTATTGAGCACTGTTTTTCTAAAATAGATATTTAATCTATCCCCACCTTCAGAGCATTTCGTTGTTGATATACAGTGCTTTGACCCAGGTCAGGTTGGGGTTATTGGGTCTCCTCTTTCTTTGCATTACCCAGAGTATTGGCATGGTTTGGCCACTAGAGTGCATAGTCCCACCAAACTTGGCACCCTGGCGGGGTTGGTCCTCGTGGTTGTTGGGGTGCAGTTTGGTCCAGCTGTGGTATCCGGTTTGGGAGTTAGCGACTGGTCAGTCATGTGACCCTCATAGGCTTGTTGGTTTTTTGTGGTTGTACAGTGCTACCTCAACTCTGGAGGGAGTTTTCTGGTATGTTGTAAAGCCTGGTGGTCCTCTGAGTTTTTGTACAGTTGTCCAGCAGCTCCACAGCTGTGATTGACGGGTCCTGTGTGCAGCAGGCAGGGTTTGGTGCCTTTTCTTTGTTGCATCAGGTCCACAGTTCTCAAGCCCTGGATCTTTTTGGTGCTGGTCTTCTTTTGTCCATCAAATCTGATTTCTTGGTCTATTGATGCCCACTAAATACTGTATTTAGTGGGTATTTTAGGGGGAACTTCGTAGTGAGCAATGGGTCATCTACCTTAGGGGGCTACACCCACTAAGACACCACTTCATGTGGGGATGGGTCACTTTCCTATATCTGATTGGCTATTTTCCTTCCATCCAAGATGGAGGAAAACAAAATGGAGTGTCCACCTCACAGACAGCACCTTAGGGGTGGTGCATGCCAGGTGGGCCACTCCTCCTACTCTTTGTTTGAATTTCCTCCACAAGTGGGGCTTTGTAACCGGGGTTGCCATCAGCTGCTAGCAGCAGGCCTGGGGGTTGTGTTTCAAAGCGGTAAGCCATTTGAAGCTCGCCACCAGGGCAGTGCACATTCCTGAGGGAGGGGGTGTTGGCACCTCCACCCAGGAAAGGCTTTGTTCTGCAACCCAGAGAGAAGATCCTCTTACCCCAAGGTTGTAGATTGGATGTCTGGTGGTGGCAGGCTGGATAGAACCAGTCAGCATCCATACCAGGGTAGTTAGCTTTTGCAGGGGCACCTCTAAGGTGACCACAGGTACACTTTATAATAAATCCACCACTGGTACCAGTGTGGGTTTATCATTCTGAGTTGTTTGATACCAAACAACCCAGGGTTCAGAGTGGCCATCATGTTGCTGTGAAACTCATACTGACCAATGTCCAGCACATGCATTTTAAAATGGCTTCTCTGTTCACTCACTATGTCCCAGATTTGGTAAGGACAGAGTGGGAGCATATTGTTCATGCAGCTAGGCCCTCACATACAATATAGTGCACCCTGCCTTAGTGCTCAAAGGCCTGCCAAAGGGGTGACTTACCTATATTGCATGCAGTTTGTAGTGGACAGGGCACACAGGCAGTGTGCCATGTCGAGTTTTCATTTTAGGTTTGTATCAGGGCACTCCGCCTGCAATGGCAGTGCTGGGTGCACCTGGATGCAGGGCTCTAGAGGGTGGCACAATCAGTGCTGCTGCCCTTAGGGGCCTTCCCTTAGTACCTCCTGCCCTGGGCACCTAAGTACCATTTATTAGGGGCATATGGTGGCTGCCAAGGGTGTCTCCAGTTATGCCAATGCATCACAACAGTTTAGGGAAAGAGCTCTGGCACAGGAAACCTGGTTGGTAGGGGCCTTGGGCACTAATGACTTCTAGGCTACATCATACAGCAGGCAAAAGGTGGGGGCTAACCATGTCAAAAGGAGGCCTTTTCTCACAATGGTATCAATGAACATCAGCAAAACCCCTCATGTCACTTTTTATACGACTTGCCCCTGACTTGCATATAGAGTTTCAACTGGGGATATGCGCAAATTGGAATAAATAGTATTGACCCCTTTACGTCATATGTCCCTATCGCTGAGTACAGTTCGAGAGAAAAAGTTGAGAGCCAGGATATGGCTCAAGGTTTACAGGTTAGAGCACTCTGAGAGCTTTTATGACTAGAGCAGAGTTCTTAGGGTATGATCCTTTCCTTCCAGGGCACATAGGTCACCTTTGTGAGAGCCATTGTTTTTTCCCCACGTTCGGTGCATTGCTCCAGGTATTTTCATTGTGGGCATCAACCGAATGGACTAGAGTACATAGGGACATCTCCAATAGCAGTGCTGCATCTTCCACAGTGTTGAAGTGGTGAGTTGCTTTCCAATATTCAAAGGTCAATCTGAAGGTGTATGTCCATGTGTATCTGATGTGTTCTTGGCGGAGCGTGTCAGTGATTGGTTGGAATTGCTGCTGACAGGCCAGGGTAGCTGGAGCTATATCTTGAAAAAGAGAACATGTTGACTCTTGAAAGTGTAGTGTGGTTAGTTTTACGTATACTTTGCGCATTAGCTTCAGGCTATAGGCCTTTGTGCACTTTGCCCTGAATGTATTTTATTCATTTGCTGACAGCTTAGAGCCTCTGTGCAGTTTGCTCTAAATGCTTTTTATTAGGCTTCGTACTGTTATTTTTCAAATAGCCAGTTCTACGGTGTTATTTTTTTGTTCATATCACACTGTTTTGCCTACTTCAGCACTGGAGCTCTTCATAACATATTCACTCTGTGCTTCAGTCAAGGATACAGTCTGGTACATTGCCGATAGACGTGGTAGGAGTTTAGATTTGGCATTCCTGCGTAGGGACATTTTGTGATCACGATGACATGTTAGTTATAAAATCACTTCCTTGTCCCAATACATGCAAGAGGGAGTTTCCGACCAGAGACCCACAACTAGACGCTGACTGCCTCGTTGCAGATGCTGAACCAGATCACAGGCCTTTGCTCAGGTATGAGGGCTTATGTCTCCCTGGTGATTCAAAAAGGCAAGCTAGAAGCTTAACATGCTGTGCTCTAAATAGAACAAGCAGAGGGAGAGTAGAAACTTTTAGGCAATATGATAGCTTTGTTCTTATGTTTTACTCTCCTGGTGACTATTTCAATCCTACTTTGTTGTATTGTTCTGGTTATTGCGGCTCACGCCTTATTATCTAAAATACAGTCGTTTTATTAAAAATTATATAAAACTTATACTGTCTTTGTCATTTGTATATGAGACCATATTGTAAATGAGAGAGTTGGTTTGGATCTGAGTGACCACGACTTCCCTGAGAAGTTCCAAAGATGTCATGCGCTCGGCTGCCTAATCATTTCTTCCCCCTGGGAGAAATGAGGCACTGCTAGTTAGCCGGAGCAAAAACCGGATTTAGGGTGACAGAGTTCTTTACAAGTGGGTCAGACTCAGTCCCCCACACTGTTATTGATCCTGCTGCCTAGAAATCCAGTAGTCTCATTTAGGATAATGAGAGACCACGCGACATGGCGCCGCCAACGATTGGTCTGGCTCTAATGTTTAGATCCGGCTGACTCTCTCGGTCTCATATATATTTTGACTCCTCGGTTCCGTACGCGGAGACGTCCGTGGGGCTGAGGGTTTCCGCCACCACGGGATAAGGTACGTCCTATTGCTTAGTGGTTGGTTGTTCAAGCTTGAACTTTGAAAGGAAAAACCCCGATATTGGTGTGCCTTCTCTGACCTAGAGCTATTTTTTGCAAATGGCGAATCCTAATGTAGTGAATATAGCAATCAATATGCGTCACCCGCTCACAGGACATTTGATAGCACATGGACTGACAGTCCAGGGGGGTCCAGTCACTTTTGTGGTGGACGCCCATGCAGCCTATAGGACAGAACTTTTTTATTCTTGGGTCGTATTTCCAGCAGCTGATGGGGGTACAAATACTTTTCACGAATACACTGTTGCGAATGTCCCTGGACAATACAGGGCTTATGCTTACTTAGAGATACCTCTATCTTATCAAGAACACCATAATTGGCTTGATGGCACCCTCCCACATACAGTAGCACAAGTGAGGTTAGGTCCGTTGAGTAATGATGGTCCGACCTGGCCTTTATTGGCTACTTACACACCATATCCTGCGGTTGCTAATTTGGCAGTGGCTGATGTGCGTCGTTTATATATAGACTTAGCAACAACATACAGAAGACTGGTTCAGTTTGTGATGCAGACACCAAATACTAATGCAGCGCGTGCTGCTCCGGCGCACCCACAAGCAGTGGTTCCGGGGATCAATCCGGCCACTGTACACTCAGTTATGGTCAAGGTACCGGCTAAACGTGAGGAGACTCCATTTTGGCTGGCGCAGAAAATTAATACGCTGGAAGCAGTATTTCCCCATATGGGACCTCAGGATAAACATAGAATATTGACGATGTGTTTGCCGTATGGGATGGTAACTCCGGTGGACCTTTGTAATACCTGGGGCACGGTGTTTGCCGCGCTCTACACTACGGCACACGGTACACCGACATTGGCTAATTTACCGGAAGTGCTTAAACAAATTCAAGATAAATATGGGGCTGCCCCTGCCTTAGATTTGGGCATGCAGTTAATGGGCAATTTTGCCGCGGTTTCTTCTATTATTTTGAGTAATCTCAAGGGAGAGGCTGTAGCACTAGCAGTGCGAATGCATCTTCGGGAACTTCCGAGAATAATAGCAGAAACCTATTCAAGTATCGGTCGCGATAGCCTAGGGGCTAGACCGCAAAAACCCCAATTGCAGGGTAAAAATAATAAAGATAATGCTAGACAACAACAACCCGAGGGTACTAAAAAGCGCTGGGAAAACAAACAGCAAACACCTAAAAAGGATGAGGGACAGTCTCCGCAACCGGAGACCCCGCAGAATAGGTATAATCTCAGGAATAGGGATAATTTGAAAACGCCTGATAGATATCAATATACTGATACACGCCAATCTCGTTCCTTTCAGGACTCCTCAGAGAAGAGAAGTGAGAGAGGTGGGCGGTCAGAGCGGAGGACGGAGTACGTGAAACCAAGACAGGATTCACAACGCTCAGCGGAGGTTTCTGTTAAACAAGAAGAGAAACCGCTGCAACAAAAACAGCAGTTTAAAAAGAAGAAAGTGGCAGCAGTCTCTGTTAGACATGCCGCTCAAGAAGAGAGTTCCCTTGACGAACAAGACATGGGCGTTAGCACTGTTAGACAGCGCGGCAGAGGTCACAATAGTTCGCCGGAGTCTTCTAGAGCATCTGGAGGTGAAAGCAACTGATGACTTCATACAAGTCGAAACGGCGGATATGCGAGTCTCTGATCCTGATAGAGTATATAAAGTGACTCTACGATTAGAAGGGGACATTGACCGCATTGTACACGCCATCTTTTGGGACCATGTGGTAAAATCATATGATGTTCTGTTGGCCGAACAGGATTGGCCACCTGACTTTGTTCGTGACTGTTCGGTTGGGGAGGATGTTATAGTACCTTCCTTCTCACCACTTGTTCCGAGAGAGCTAACGGAGTCCTATGGTAAAACATGGGCTCTAGCACAGGCTCCCGCCCTATATAGAAATAATGTGGGGTGGGATAGACAATCACCTTATCATGTAATTCCAATAAAGGGCACACCTCAGCCACAGCCACAGTATCCTATTAAATTTGAGGCAAAGGCATCAGTTCGGAAAATTCTTACACAATTGGAGTACCAGGGTGTAATTGAGCCCTGTGTCTCGCCGATGAATAATCCCTTATTTCCGGTTGCTAAACCGGACCATTCATATAGGATAGTGGTGGATTACAGACATTTGAATAGTCACACACGCACATATGCAATACAGAATTCACATAGCGCAGCGCTTATGAACAATATAGTGCGTAAGAAATACAAGACAACGTTGGATATCTCGAATGGATTTTTCTGCCAAAATTTAGCGCCCGAAAGTCGGGACTATACCAGTTTCAGTGCGTTTGGCTCTCAGAATTTTTTTTGTCATTTGCCTCAGGGGTATAAGAATAGCCCAGGACTGTTTTCGGCTCGTGTGACTGAAATGCTGCATGAGTTGGACCCTGAAGCATTATCATATGTTGATGACATATATTTGACAGACGATGAGATTCTGCAACATCTAAGGTGCGTATCGCGCATTGTTGTGGGATTTGCTGATATTGGCTATAAGTTTAATTTTAAGAAATCAAAGATTGCCTTCTTCAGCGTCATTTTCCTGGGATATGAGTTATCGAGTGAGGGCAAGAGCCTAGCTGTTAGGAAACTATTTTTCAACCCTCCCCAGAGTGGCACAAAGAAAACACAAACACCAGGCAAGGCTCCGGAACAGATGAAATGTGTCTTGAGGTACCAAGGTTTATTGGCAGGCCAAGGCAGAAGGCAGACGCACATCCCAGTGTAACGTCTTACAAGCTGGCATCTTCTGCCCTGAAGCATATAAGTCAGGCATTTATGTATGTTAATAAGTGCTGTCACTGCACAACCCAGAAAGGGGACACAGTCCAAACATGGGCACGCACATACAAAAGAAATGCTGCACATACAAAACTAGAAGTCCATAGTGTAAAAATATACAGAATGCAGTGTGAGCATGAGCACGTGAACAGACAACAGGTGGTCCCTAAAGAAATGGGGGCTGGGTTGCTGGCTGAACTTAAAGTGTGAGACCGAGCTAAACTTAACAACGTGGCTTGGAGAGGATTGTTTGTAAAACTGGCATAGGTGTCAGAGAGGTCAGTAGGGAACTCTTGCTGGGATTCAGATAAGGGTAAAGAGAGTTGGAACTAAAGTATAATATCTATAGGTACATACATGTGAATATATATTTTTCCCAATAATATCTCCTTTTTGATAGTAATATCATACTTGATTGCAAAAATATATATATGCATTGCAGAAATATAGTAATAACGTATCAAAAATACATATCTTTGGATGGCATTACACATTTTGTTCAGATGAAACACATCTATTGTCATCTAGATATACATCCATGAGGTATTCATTATTTAAACATAGACTAAAGGATATGCTAGTATTTAATCTAAACATTCATGTTTTATGGGTCTATAGCCATTAAATCAAACATTTCTTTGTGTGCTTCCTCTACATCTTTAACAGCAGAAAATGAATAGATGTTCTTACTACAGAACTGCTGGAGCATGGAGCAACAGCACTGGAGGCAACACAAAAGTACCACTATTGTTATAAAGATACCGAATAGCGCTAGAACTAAGCTCTTCAGCCATCCTGTTGGTAACCATGACCAAAGCCAGGACCAATCATCAAAATCAGACATTTTCTCTGCTCCATGAAATATTCTAACAGCTTTTTTAATTTGGGTGACATCCCTTGCTATTTTTCCACTTTTATTTAAAAAATAACAGCAAGAGGAATTCAACAAAACGCACAGTCCTCCTTGTTGTAGTGTCAGGAGGTCAATGGCAATTCTATGTTGGATAGTCATGGCAGCCACTGAATTAATTTCCACCTGCAACTCTTGAAGTGCATCTCTTGTTGCATTGAATGCTATGGCTAGCTCAGCAGACATGTTAACAAGGGCCAATTCCAAATCATATACGCCATATCCAGGGATCAATATACGCATTAGCTCAAAAAATAGACCTTGTCTAGCCTCCAGAATAGGTATATGTATATCTCTTTGATACCTATGAGCAAAACTCCCCAAGTTTAATGGCTCATGCCCTGCAATATGCGGTACAACTGAAATGTTTTGTGTTAGATAAGAAATAGCACACATGCCTTCCCAATGCCGCGGAAGCACCTTGTAAGCCTTAGTTCCACAAATGAAATACATACTGCCCTGTAACTGTGTGTCCAATGTGTGATATTTACTGAGAGGAAGGCCTACCCCCTCAGGGAAATGGTTCTGAAATTGGTCACACCATTTATAATCAATCCATGCAGAGTTTATAAAAGTAACATTTGCCCACGGCGCCATGTAAGAGCAGCGAGCTGACCATAAAGGATATTCTAATATTTTAGAAATCACACTTGGTGCCCTAGTATAATCATTTTCTTGTTCAATTAGTGGATCATATAGAAGACCATCAGGTGTTATCAACAGTGTTTCTCCAAGAATAGTGATGTTCCAGTAATGTAAAGTGTAGGTAACTTTCTTTCCTTGCCTCTTAGTTGTCCAGATCCTTTAAATTCCAATTACCCGTGGTATCATCAAATTCTAATATGTTAGGACACTTGCTACTTGCGAGGTATCCTAAGTATCGGAAATCTGGGTTACATCCTGAAACTTGATGCTTTATACATACAGGAAAAGCACTGTCCTCTGCATTGTTCTCTCTCATAGGTGACACTGGGTATTTAGCTTGAATATTGGGCAGTATGGTACAACGTGGGTACCATCCAATCCTTCCTTCTCCACAGTCCCAAGTTACATTTGGTATAAGGCATCCTTTTCCTTGTGCATAATTCTGTATAGGCACAGGTGTCCCATGTAAGCCAATGGGGTCATTGGGGTTTCTGGATAATTCTCTACACATCCAGCAGTTTTCAAGACCTAAGACTTGGGCTACTTTCTCATGTACCGCAATGAGGGGATGGTCAGCTGTTTGTCTAAATACTGTTAGTACATACAAAATTAAGGTACAAAAAAATATTATTTGTACTATGCAATGCATTTTTTTTTTTTTTCAAAAGTTGTAGAAATAGATATGAAGTCTGTTCAGTAAGGCAATGGCACGCAGTGTGCTGTCCTCGTCTTCCCCTACTAGTCTGCAGTAGTCTTGTTCAAGGGCGGTTTCACGGACCTGCCCTGCAGTGTCCTCTTCAGTCTATTTTTCTGCAGGTGTGACTATCACCTTTCTTCGAGACTACGTTGTGTGCTTCACTCAACTGCTTCAGTTGGTGTCACCTGACACTTGATGACGGACCCTCAGCGTGGCTCTTGGGAATGGTCTGGTCTGTCTCCCCTTTTTCTGGTATGCTGTGCTGCTCCACGGGTTGCATGTGCTCATCCGTTGTAGGCACGTCGGTCTTTGTTGTTGATTGTGCGTATCTGCACCTAGTGCCGTGAATCCACTCAGGACGTCCCTGTACCTTCACCGCCATCCGCGTTACCAGTAGCACATGGTGTGGTCCAGTCCACCTAGAACTAAGAGAAACATTTTTTTTTTTTCACCATGACTATGGCCCTCATTACAACTTTGACGGGCGGCGGAGGCATACCGCTCCGCGGTCTGAAGACCGCGGCCGGCATTCCAAGTTTTCCCCTGGGCTGGCGGGTGGCCGCCTTGCTCTGACACATAGAGATGGAAGGGTAGTTTGTAATCAGGGAGCCCCAATGCTGGCGCAGTACACAATGTCCCTTTCAGTTTCTTGAAACATTCTGCAAGTTCATTAGTCCATACAATGTTGTTGGGTGCATCCTGTAGTGTGCATTTCCTCAAGAATGCATCATAGGATCTGTACTCAGGGATCCACTGGCGCAGTAGTTCATCATCCCCAGGAAGGACATCATTCTGCCATTCATGCTTTGAATCATTTTTTATCCTGTCAGGTGATATGCAGCGTGTACCTTTGGCACTGAAATTTTGACAATGAGGCTTTGTGTCCTCTCTCCTGGAGGTGGTTCAGCAGAGCTACAGTGTCTGTTTCACAAGCCTCAAGTGATGGAGATGCTACAAGGAGATCACCAGGGTACTGCAAGATTACACTGCTGCCCTCAGGGTGTAGGCTGTTCAGGTCTCTCTTTACTGCCTGTGCATAGACTCTCTGTGAAGCCTTAGGCCAGTCTTGTGAAAGTGCACTGGGTATCATTTACTGTGAAGGCAAAGAGGTACTCACTCTCTGGATGGACCGTAATACTGAAAAACACACTTGCAAGACTTAACTGAAACGTACTCTGCTTCTGCAAGTATAGAAGATAATATAGTATTGGTGTCAGGCACAACAGGTGCTAAGGGAACCACGTTGTAGTTTATCTGGTGTAAATGCTGTATGAATCTATATTGCCCAGTGTTGCCCTTGGGCAATGGAATTACTGGACTATTACAGGGGCTATTGTACTTTTTAATGATACCCTCTTGTAAGATAGACTCAATCACAGGTTTTATTCCCTCCTCTGCCTGAGGTGACAGTCTATACTGACGCACATAAGGTAGTTCTGCATTTTCCTTAAGCGTTACTTTATGGGGAGGGTGTGTTTTTTTTATTATCCTGCCTAATTTTAGTGTTTGCCCAAACCTCTGAGTTCAGTTGTTCTATGACCTTGTTTTCAGTCAGCTGTAAAGTCATATTCCCTTCAAGCTTGTCAAAAACTACAGCCCTGTTGTTTCTGAGCATACACAACATTCAACACCATCCTTCTCCATCTCCCAACACAGTCACAACTCCTAAAGGAAATGTAAAATTCTTAGTTACCATGGGGCCCATATTTGTAGGGTAGAATCATGGTGCTACAGCTATAGATGTGTTGTTCTGAAGCTGGCCCTATAAGAATTTCTCTTCCTGTGATCCTATGTCAATGCTCACTGCTGCAGTTTGCGCTGTGTTAATCAATTCAAACCCGCGCTCAGGTCCTTGTAAGTAAATCCCATTTCTTGAAAGCATATACTGTTGCAGAAATTGTGGCAGATGAGGTATACCCCCAGCTAATTGGTGGGGCACATCCATATTGGAATTAAGAAATCAACCATTTTATCTCCTACCTTAGTTGGAAACATTGTATTCTCTTCAGATGTGTCGGATACCTCCATCATAAAGCACCGGGTTCATCGGTTTTCCGCTCATGGGTCATGTCTCTCCCTGCGTCATCCTATGTTCCTACTTGTTTTCTCTGGAAAGCGTTCCTCATGTAGTGCTTTTTCTTCTGTAAGCCTCTTGGCATGGGCAAGAATAACACTGATCCCTACTCTTGTCTCCTTGCTGGTATCCTTGCCCTCCATCTTATCTATACTGTGCCCCTTGATAATGTTATTCAATAATGTAAGTCCTACCTTGCATATCCCCTACAAAGGTACTATTCCTCAAGAAAACAGCAAAAACTCTGCCCTGTCCTTAATAGAATCTGCAATTCTTCCTTTATCCAGTCTTGTTAGTTGCATAGTGACGGTCCCTCAAGGAAGTTACAATCTAGTGAGACACCGGCTCCTTCTTTTAGTTATGTTTTATTGACACTGAAAAATGTGCCACATTTTTGGGAGAAATGTGCTTTATTGCAGCCTCCTAATACGGGTCGGAAGCTCCAGTCATTGTTGGGGTTTCTGAATTTTGGCAGAAGTTACATTCCTGACTATGCTACGCGTATAAAACCATTATACGAACTGATTCGCCCAAATTTTTCGAGTAGATTTTGGACGATTGAGCATACACACATACTGTGAGAGTTACAGACTGATCTCTTAGCAGTTAAACACTTACACACGGGACAATAAGACACATTTAGTCATCAGGGTGATACCTGGGGCTGTTGGGTTTACGTATGTCACCTTTAATGAGGGTGAGACAGTCCCGATTGCATACAAGTCCCACTTGTATTCTGTTGCAGAACAACAATTTGCACAGACTGAGAAAATACTCACTGCAGTACAGATGGCTGTGATTAAAGAGAGACCGCTTGCCCAGGGCCAACGTATCATTGTCGTTTCCCCGATTCCAGCCATAGAGGCTGTTACAAAAGCGAGTGTTCCTAATTCGAAAGCTTTACACCCGCAATGGATACAATGGGCTCCGTCTTTGACAGCCACTGATGTAGATTACATATTTGACCCTAAACTGCAGACTCAAGAATTTCTTCAATATGAAATAGAGTACCCAGTTCCTGCTGGCACATTGCCTATTGACCAATATCAAGCGGTCATGTATACCGATGGCTCTGCGCAACCAGCGGTTGGGATTAAACAACAGTATTCTGCTGCATGTGCTGTGGTGAGCGGCACTATGGAGGGGGAAGTGTTCTGCCCCCGACATACTTATACTAAAACCTTGGGAGATTGCACGGCGCAGCTGGCTGAGCTCAAAGCTCTATTGTTAGCGTTGGAGCACGCGGATCCGGCGATTTTGACCTTGCTGGTCTGTGACTCCTACTACTGTGTTCAGTCGTTCAATGAATATCTGCACTATTGGAAGTTGAATGGGTTCAGAGATTCTAAAGGCAACACCATTAAACATAAATAGTTGTGGGGTAAGGTTGCGGATCTGAAAGAAACGCTTCCTAAGGTCCATGTTGTGCATACACTTGGACACCAGCGCGTTGGAATACACGTTGCTGGGAATACTTTGGCTGATGAAGCCGCAAAATCGGCAGTGGCTGTCGCCACTGTGGCCGCAGTGACTCGTTCGAGTTCCAAACCAGACACAGAGATTTCGTCTGCCATAAAAGCTACGGCTGATGGCACGCCATTTCCTAAAGGCTTTCCTTCTAAATATAGTTCCTGCTTGAGTAGTGCGCTGAATGCTGTTGTTAATATTCCAGGCATTGGTGTACGTGAACTACCCAATAAAATTGAGAGACCTCGATTAATTTCTGCAGCACATGAGGGGGTAGCGTCTGCACATGCTGGCGTGGCTGCCACGATTTCACTTTTACAGGCTCGTTACTGGTGGCCTGGTCTCTATAAAGAGACTAAGCAATATGTCCTTTGTTGTGACGTTTGTCAACAGATTAAAGCTTCGTCGGCTAGACGCCCGCAGCAGACGCCCCTTCTGATTTAAAATAAACCTTTACAGTGCGTGTACTTGGATCATTGTGGTCCACTGACACCAGATAGTGCATACAAATATATTTTGGTTGCTGTAGATTCGTGCTCCAGATTTGTGTGGGTCTGGCCACAACGCTCGGCTGACGCTCGGACTGTTATTAAAGATTTGCGCGTCTTTGTCGATACATTTGCAGTTGCGGCTTTTCATTCGGACCAGGGCCCTGCTTTTGCCTCTAAGGCATTCAGGGACACCATGGCTTCGTTGGGGGTCCAACTCCAATTCTCGTCTCCATTTCATCCCAAGGGAAATTCTGTCGTGGAGCGATTAAATCGTGATTTAAAGCAATCCTTAACCGCCAGGGTTATAGGTACTAGTCGTAGTTGGCTAGCCCACCTGTATGGAGTACAGAGAGCACTTAATAATTTGCCTAGACGGTCACTGGGGGGTCGTACTTCATATGAGTGCCTGTTTGGAACACGAATGTATGTTCCTGATCTAGATGGTCCTGGTGTGGAGGCGGCAGATACGCCCTTTGACATAAATGATCGTGTCAATTTTTTGCAGGATTTACATCAATTCCGTGAAGGTAACTCTTCTGCAAGTGCTGCCTCCTCAGGAATTAAGGATGAGCCAGTAACACCTACTGGTTGGATACCCAGGATTGGGGATCTAGTGCGTGAAAAGGTCGCAGTAAAGAAAGAATTTGGTCCTTCTTATCGAGCACCTGTCCCTGTGTTAGGGGTAAGCGGCACGAGAACTGTGATTTTACCACCGCTGCAAGGGGCCAAAGGAAATCGCTTTGTTTCCATTGATAATGTCAAGTTACAACATGTGGCCGATTCTGCACAGCAGACCAAGAGGGACACCCAGTAGTTCCGGAATCCCTCTCACTACTGGGGAAGAAGTCCCGCTGCAGGTGATTTACACCGACGCTGTTTCCTCTCCGAGCTTGGGGATTGTTCCACAGACGACGATTAATATGGAATCTTTTGATCAAATTGCTGTACGTTCTACTGATGTTTCTGAACATGTGGTTTATAGCGTGCCTAGGCGAGAGCCTCCATCTGCTTCTTTGTTCACAGTTGCACCTTTTGCAAGAACTGCCTCTGGCTGCTTCAACGACACTGATGATGCAGTGTCCAGCTCCTCGTCCTCGATGTCTACAGTCCGCGGTCCATGTAAGCTGCTGTGTTGGCTTAAACGCACATATTTTGTTTTTCCTTGGAACTATTTGTGGCTTTTTATGGCTGTAATGACTCTTTTTTTGTGGTTGGGATTTGTGGTTACTTTTTTTCTAGTAATACATGGTCATTTTCTTCCTGATCGATCTGACATTGAGCACGTGGAGACTGTGTTTAAACCACATTTTTCATCTCATATGGTTCGGAGAGACTTGTCCAATGTAAACATTTATGCAATACCGATTCTGGATGGGATTATGTGGGATAAAGTAATGTTTGATATATATGGTCCCACTGAATTGATTCAAATACCGTATGTCCTCAAGTTATCAATGAATGATATTGTTATACCAGGCATTGTTTCTGATGATTGGGATGTGAAGACAGTAGATTCTATGCTAACAGATTTGCAATATTATACTGTCTATGACGATGAAGATGCTTACCGGTTTAGAGATAATCATGGTGACATGTTTTGCTACAACTATTATGGACACCACTTTATTCATAAAGCTAGTAGCCCTAAGTCCATTTTTAATTATGTGCAAGGGGAACATTGCTCGACTCCTCCACAAGGGAGTTCGAAAAACTTATTATGATAAATTTGCATATTTTTCAGGGCATAATCAACGAAATGCTAAGTCTTAGTATTTCAAAGTTACTCCGTATTCTAATAAGCAAATGTTATTGACCGATACTAAATTACTGTATTCCAATTTGTTTGTATCTAAACTTTCGGTCGAGGTATATGAATACTGGTTTAAGACTGTTGACTTGAAAAGTGTTTGGGGTACCAAAAATTGGCAGATGCAAGGCAGGGACACATTATTTAGGGCGTGTATTATCCCTGTGCAAATGATTTTCCTCAATGACACAGTACAACAGACTAGCTGTTTGGGCTTGGCGACAATTAGAGAGTTAAATTTGCCTAGTATACCTGTTCCTTCCAAATTAAACAACTGGCAGCACTATGTGAATGCTACTTTTAGTGAATTTACACATTGGGTCCAGAATGGTACGCTTAACACTTCATCGTTACATCCAGGCGGGTGGTTATTATGGCCTGTAGACACTAATGAGTGTCATCAACGTTTTGTCACCTCTTCAGGGGGGTTCAGGACTAGTAGGGCAGACCCTCGTTACATTTCACCAGAGCATGCTGATATTATAAATACATACAGCGTGGGGAAGCTTTGTCAGCAATGGTTGAAGTCATCCACGCTGGATGCAGTTAAGTTACATCTCACGTTACTGTCTAATGATACTGATTTACAAGATTTTTTGTCAGGTCCCAAGGTACCACGGAAGAAAAGGTTTTTATATGAAGTTTATAATGAGATTTGGAAGCTTTCACAACAGGAGGCTGCAGCCCGGTTGAGGCAGATTGATCAGGAAATCTGCTGCAGACTTTGTCTGTTGTTGATAATGGCATGCATACCCTTTCTGACCGTGTTTACACGATTGACAGCATTGTTTCCTCTGCTATTGACATTATTAAATCAGACATGTCTTCTTTATATCATGGGCAGAGTCAGACACGGTCCATCATGCAGCTGGGTTGGACTCTTCAAACCTTGAAGGCGGGTCGCGTTCCATGGCAGCACATTCGTGCCAGAGAGATCTTTATCTCCTTTAATTTGACTCGTCAACAACAGTTGATGGCTAAAAAGGAAGCAACATATGTTATGTTTAATATTGAGAAATTGGAGAAACTGCCTTTCACAGTGGCTGAGATTCCGTCAGCTGAGTGGTTGATTCATGGGGTTATTAATTTGCCTATCTCCACTCTGCAATTTACTTCTTGTTTAAAGCACATTCCGGTGGGTAGATATGAACTATTGGGAGACAGTTACATACACGAGGTATGGGAGCTTCCCTTTCAATACAGATGTGTTAATGGTTCGAGGGAGGTTTTTCTTAGCGGTAGCGAATGCGAAGCTTCTGTCAGCCATTCCATGATTTGTAAACAGCTGTCCTTGCACGGAGCGTGTAACGCTTCGATTGCTAACTTAGCTTGTTATTTGAAGGGGATTCCAGTCCCGGTTATTAAAAACACTTTCCAGGTGCTTTCTAACGGCAGTTACATTGTTCTTAACAGCGAACGCTGCTGTGGCATGCGTGCCAGAATAGTTTACGTTGTCGTTGTCAACAAGGCCGTTACGTGCTGCAGGAATGTGTTGTTTCCCCCCACTCAAATTAGGGAGGTAGCGGACATCTGGCCTCATATTGCTACTTCCAAGGTTGATTTCGACCAGTTGAGTCGGCTGAAAGCTTTATTGTTTCAAAAGCATGTGGCCCTTACATCTGCTAGCGAGACCTACGCACTTCAGGTGGCAAGGTCATCGGCGGAGATACAGTCCCTTTTGAATACTAACTTTCCAAGTCACTTCGGTGAACTTGTGGGACATATATTTAATGCATCCAACACTGCTTGTATTGCTCATTTTTTTAAAGCCGTTGGTGTTGGTTTCGCTCACACCTTCTCTTCCATATTCGGTTTGATACCTTCGGCTATACACTCTATTTTCGGAAGCATTTTTTGGGGTTTCCCGATTACTTTGGCTTTGTTGGCTGGAGTCTTGCTATTGTTGCTATTTTTTCGCAATGGCTGTCCCGCCACGACGAGATCCTATATTGCTGCACCCGTCAGCGCAGCTGTGTCGTGAACGCATGATGCAGCATTTTGGAGCTACACTCCTGGGCCATTTGGAGTGTGACTGGTCTCTGTCATTCAGACGGGTTTTGGATTGTGTGCAACCCGTGTTTCGGTGCCTTTGGTGCTCGTTTGAACATGCACTGGCTTTCTGTCTCTCACTACAGCGCCCTCCAGTGATTGATCCTGATCTGTTGATGTTCCCGATTAGGGCTCATTCCCAGACTTGTGCACTACGGTTGCGTTTCCTTCGTGAGGCGGTTTATGAGATTCCCTTCCTGGAGGAAGATGGTATTGTCTCTTTCATTGGCCCTGCACGGGGTGCCGCCCTGAATGGTTTTGGGGCTTTGGAACATACCTGCTCCATGGTACTTTGTGGGGTGGATCTTCCGAGATTAACATATATCGAAGTGGAGGAGCTCCTATGTTCTATTGCTTCTGTCTGACAATTGGATTTTTTTTCTTCGGCGAAATTGACACTATATTGAATTTGGCTTTATCGTCACATGTTTCCTAAATTTATGACTTTGTTGTCTTCTTACCTTGTCGAAATAAATTGTTTATATTTGGGGCATGCTTTTATGTTATTAGAACCACTTGCTACCGACAAGGGGAGGGTGTAGTGTGGTTAGTTTTACGTATACTTTGCGCATTAGCTTCAGGCTTTAGGCCTTTGTGCACTTTGCCCTGAATGTATTTTATTCATTTCCTGACAGCTTAGAGCCTCTGTGCACTTTGCTCTAAATGCTTTTTATTAGGCTTCGTACTGTTATTTTTCAAATAACCAGTTCTACGGTGTTGTTTTTTTGTTCATATCACACTGTTTTGCCTACTTCAGCACTGGAGCTCTTCATAACATATTCACTCTGTGCTTCAGTCAAGGATACAGTCTGGTACATTGCCGATAGACGTGGTAGGAGTTTAGATTTGGCATTCCTGCGTAGGGACATTTTGTGATCACGATGACATGTTAGTTATAAAATCACTTCCTTGTCCCAATACATGCAAGAGGGAGATTCCGACCAGAGACCCACAACTAGACGCTGACTGCCTCGTTGCAGATGCTGAACCAGATCACAGGCCTTTGCTCAGGTATGAGGGCTTATGTCTCCCCGGTGATTCAGAAAGGCAAGCTAGAAGCTTAACATGCTGTGCTCTAAATAGAACAAGCAGAGGGAGAGTAGAAACTGTTATGCAATATGATAGCTTTGTTCTTATGTTTTACTCTCCTGGTGACTATTTCAATCCTACTATGTTGTATTGTTCTGGTTACTGCGGCTCACGCCTTATTATCTAAAATACAGTTGTTTTATAAAAAATTATATAAAACTTATACTGTCTTTGTCATTTGTACATGAGACCATATTGTAAATGAGAGAGTTGGTTTGGATCTGAGTGACCACGACTTCCCTGAGAAGTTCCAAAGATGTCATGCGCTCGGCTGCCTAATCATTTCTTCCCCCTGGGAGAAATGAGGCACTGGTAGTTAGCCGGAGCAAAAACCGGATTTAGGGTGACAGAGTTCTTTACAAGTGGGTCAGACTCAGTCCCCCACACTGTTATCGATCCTGCTGCCTAGAAATCCAGTAGTCTCATTTAGGATAATGAGAGCCCACGCAACAAAAGGACACCTCTTCCAACCCACTCACCACCTGAAAGGTTGCTTCTTTCACTTGATATGAGTGTAGCTTTCACCAGGATATCTCTAGGGTATCTTCCTTCCCCCTGTATCCTTTGGCCAGCTCAGTGAACCTGGTCCAGCCTGACATCACCAGCACCATTTCCCAATAAATCTGGAAAACATCCTTGCCACAAAAGGCTTCAAGATTGGGGCCTTCTGCTCCCTCCTCCAGATTGCGGATGCAAATGTTATACAGCCAAGATCGATTCTCCAGGTCTTTACATTTCAACATTGTGGTGTGGAGGTGGCTCTTTATGTTAGCGGAGGCCTTCTCTGCCCTGGCCACTTGTTGTTCAAGGGTCTGGCATTTGGTCTCAAGATCCAGCATACGAGTGCTCACTGAGTCCACGTCTTGCTGTAGTTGTGTTAACTTCGAGATGAGGTCTGAGCGTAATGTAAATAAGAAGGTGGTGGGGTCTGTTTTGAGCTCTTCTTGCAGTTCTCTTTTATAATCTTGAAGTGAGGAGAGCAATCCTTCCTTTGTGAAAGCCATCTCTTTGTCTATGGGCGTGTGTTCAAGGGACCTTTATGTTTCAGTTGGTTGAAAATAGCGAGATACCCTATTAGTCTGAGATTTTTTAGGAGGCATATGGGTGATCTGTGAGGCAACTTTCAGGGGGGCCGAGATCACTTGAGTGTGCTGGAGTGCGTCCAGGAAGGGGCTGTGGGTGGAGAAATAGAGGCATCACTTGTTCCATTTGGCTTTACCAGGCTCGGTGGCTATGGTAGGTTATAAGGCTAGTGCCAAAAATGCTAGACTCAGGTACGTCAACTCAAAGTGTTGGATTTCATAGGTTGGCCCCTCTGCTATTCGTCAGCAAACCTGTCTTTGTGTGTCGTTAAAGCTGTAGAGGAGCAATATATAAAAGCCTCCCTGGTGCTCTCAAAGCCCCTTTTCGATTTGAAGGAGGTTGTCATGGTCCTGGTGGGGGATGCCCCGTAGCTGATTTATGTGGCATCAATTGGAGAAAGAGTATTTATGCAATAGGAAATCACGTGTGAGTTGCCTGGTTGCCTGCAGGTTTTTGCAAATTAATGTGTGGTCTCTTGCTGCGTGGTTTGAGAGAAGAGTATGTTCCAGGGTTACCGGGGTCAGAACTCAGGCAAAGTCTATAGTTTCAATGGGCTCCAAGTAGAGGTGCTCCCTGGATCCATGACAGCATGGCTGTGCTGCCATCTTAAGGTTAGGCAAGCAGGTCAGGCATGAACCCTGCTGGTTTTCAGGAGAAAAAGTTGGTTGGCCTGTGTTTCGCCTCTCCCATTCAGCCCAGTTCTGGGGATGGGAAGCCCCTGCGTGCAGTGTGTGTGTGGAGGCCGACTGGGGGATCGGGGCACTGGGGAGCCAGAAGCCACACCTGCAGGTCATGCAGCATAGCAAGAAGTCAGGGAGGGAGCCTGTGTGCTGGCGGGAGCAAAGAGCCTCACGTTAGTCTTGGGGAGCAGTCCAAGCAGTGGTTCCGATCCCCCCGGGTAAGCTACCTCTCCTACTTCCTCAGCCTCCTATGTGTGTGCGGCGTCAGGTCACCAGTGCCGAGACACAGTAGGCCTTAATGCTTTCAGCGGTTCAGCTCAGAATATGCCACCGAGTGTGTCGCCGTTGTCTGTGAATGGAGTAGGCATCGCAGGGTGCTCTCGGGCAGCTGGTCACCTCCTCAGCTCACAAGCCGCATCCAAAAGTTGGCAGGAGGGCCAGTGGGTGGACAATAACATGCTTTAATAAATTTATGTGGTGGACCCACTCCAGATTACGTCCAAGAGGCTATGATGGTTAACCAAACCCCCCAAAATGCATAATTTTAAAATTTTCTCTAATGTGCATTAATTTGAAAGGAGAGGGTAAAAATTGAGGGCCATATGTACGAACACATTTTCCCATTGACACAGAATGGAAAAAACCCTTTGATACATCTGGCCCTAAGTTGGTATTGAAAGAGCATATCATGGCTGTTCCATTATGCTTTTGAGAAAGAGAAATAGTTAAGCAATCAGCTGCATACATAACGTGTGTAAAATAAATGTATCTAGAAGTGGTGCACCGAAAAAACATCGAGTGCACTTGAAACTACACATGCCGAAAATATAAAATGTAATGACATTATGCCGTATTGTTCCAAGTATTGATATTGTCCTATTTTAGAATTTATGTATTTTATATAATCATTTCATTTATTTGTGTCTATGGGATTTCCACTTATAACTTCATAATCAAAGTGAAAGGTTTGTATTGAAAGGCTGGAGTTAAGGCTTGTGGTTTACTTTGCATTTAAATTTCAATGCGAGGTTTGTTTCTGTTGTTTAACCCTTGGATTTCAAGGTGCCTCTGTACCAGTCTCAGCTAATAAGAAGCACACTGTTATGTATAGATGTGAAGCAGTAATGAGGAGCTGTAAGAACAAACTCCCCTTTTAAATTCCTCCGCATGAGCGTAATCCAAGGTTGTGTAGATGTGCACCAAAGAGCATAGAAGGCTAATTGGATTTAATTCACAATGGTGTCCTGTCAGTGTAAATTTCTTGGCTGTAATGTTAGCTACTGGAACGTTCTGAGGTCAATAAAAGTGTTGTTTAATTGGCCTAAGATTCAGATTCCCTTTGCACCTTGACTAGGGCGGACCTTTTAGGAGAGGTACATACCTCTTTCGATTGCTAGACTTAGTGGCTTTGTGGCTTTATGTTACACACAACTCTCTTGGCAGAACTTCTACTGAGGTTTCTGTAATGCTGACACTTTTCTCTAAACACATCCTTAATTTATTAGAATAATTGGGAACTTAGATCCAGTGGGCAGGCAGAAGGATCTGAGCCTGAATTCAAAGCATCATACCCTTTTCCTTATTTTCTGTGTTATTGCCATTGAGATATTGGGCTCTTATATTTTGGTAAAATGTAACATTGTCCGATGGTTTAATTCGCCTTTTGTGATTCTTTACATATACAGTATGTTTCTGAGACTCATTTGCGTAAGTTTGCTCTGAGTCTATAATAAATCTGTTTCTAAATTTCAAGTCTGTCTCTGAGACTTAATGTGTGACCCAATAGGTTACACTGTCATTTTATGCAGTGAGTGCTTGTGTTTCTCCTTACCCCTCGGGTCTCCTAAAAAGATTTGTCAGGCTCAGAAGACTGGAGAAAAGGCGCAGATGGATCAGATATTAGCAGAAGATGGTTTTCATTCATCAACATCTGGGTTATGGGACCTGCACGCTTCCCTTGTGCCACTCTTAGCTTGATTTGTGGGAGCTGGGCAAGTACGCCAATCAGAATCTAGTATGGATGACTATAGGCCTCAACTGATGCCCTGGTATGTGCCAACAAAAAGGGAACAAGCATTTTGAGCAAAAAATGTAGAGTAGTTTGTTACAGCCAAGCATGTTACTTTGGGGGTCATTACGACCTCGGCGGTCTTGCAAAAAGACCGCCGAGGCCGTGGGAGACAGAATACCGCCATTGCCGGCGGTATTCCTGGCTCCCTATTATGACATTTCCGCTGGGCCAACGGACGGTAACAGTGCTTGCACCGCTGCCCTGGGGATTATGACCGCCAGGCGGAATCCTGGCGGGATATTGGAGGGGCCGGCGGTATGGCCGTGGCAATTCCGCCACGGTCATAATTGCTGGCGGAACACCGCCAGCCTGTTGGCAGTGTTACCGCCACCTTACTGCCAGCCGCCAGGGTCGTAATGACCCCCTTTGTCTTTTAGAAATAAAACCACATTTTGAAAAGTTCAAACCTTCCCATTAAACTTAACATTGTATTGTATTGCACTGCAGCATTTATATAGCTCAAACTACCCCCTATGTTGGATGCTGAAGTGCTTGCCCACATGGGTAGCATGCTACACCAGCTGGGATATGTGGTTGGAATTGTGCTGTCCTTATTTTCATCCTGTGTGAGAAGTGTTTCAATGTTGTGTGTGAGGACCACCGAGATGTGGTTTTCGTGTTATGGGACGCAGCACTTAGCAGTGTGATGTACGAAGAAGTGTGAGTGAAAGATGTAGTTTATGATTTTCTGTAGGCTGGCAACTTTGACCAGCTCTGCAGTTCCCTTAATGTTTTTCTTATGTTAATAGTCCATTTAACTGGATACTACGCTGGGATGTCCATTCTAAGATATTTTGATTAAAGTTTATGGTCCTAAGCAGGCATAGTTTAAAGGGAGAAATGGTGGAGAGATCTGCAGGGATGACTTTTGTTAATATCATCCCATATCTGATTGTCATTGGGCGATGTCTAGAAGTGGGGGAATAGTATGTAGCTTGTTGGGAGCTGCAGTGGTGAGTAAAATAGAATCCTCTGCTGGCCAGATCTCCTGAGTTCTTCGTTATTCAGTGCTTGTTCAGTTGGCAATGGGTGGTTTATTTGTTGTGAACTGCTACGGTACTAGGTGATGGACATGACCCTTAGCAGTTTTGTCTTATGTGAGTGTAAAATTGTGAAGCAGTTTATTATGCAGCCTGTATGTACTACAATCAAATTCCCAGCTGATAAGGGTTATGGTGTTAGTAATAGTGTGGGTTACATATTGGACTGGATTGTAATTGGATTTACAAAGCACTTACTATCCTGGACAAGGAGTTGTAGCACTTTAGGCTAGGCAACAATCTGCTCCGGAACCAAGGGTTAGTAGTTGTTTTTCTTTTTGTTTTGGTTGTTGTTGGTTATACTAATTAGTCTTGCTCTCTTAAGGAAACCATGCCATGATGCAGGTACTTTAGTTTTTATGGGAGAGATTACATTAAGAGAGCTAGGTGTAACATCACAATGTTTGTATATTTTATGTTCATAAACTATACAAACTATTTCATAATAATTGCATTTTGATATATTCTTCCTTCTGTATTTGTGTGCATTATTTTGGGGTTAAAATCATAGAAAATGCTTAGGCTAATGTCCCCGGCCTTCTGTAGTGATTCAGAAGGGGCCATAAAAGTCTTGAGGTTAAGAACAGCTGTATTTGAAAATTCTTGGGAGTAACAGATGCATCACACATTTGTTTGGATCACCTTATATGTAGTAGATATACCAGGGTAAGGTAACCGATGCCTCTGTACCAGTTTGTAGCATGCCTGCGAGGTACGGGCTGGCTACACACTACTGTGTAACAGAGTATCTGTACGGAGCACAACTGAAAGGAAACAAAGGCACACTCGATTCATTTGTTTCAGTCACTACGTTTATGGTGTACGCCTCAATGGGACAGGATCAGTATTGAGATAGAAGGTCCAGGAGACTCGTCACGAGACTCGTTACACACCAGCACCATAGTTTGGGTCACTGTACTTGTGTAGAGGGGTAAGCAGTAGTGGAGCAATGTTGTCTTGGTGCAAGCAAGGAATGCGGATCACGCATGTCCACTTGGTTCAGTGCTTGATTTGTAATAAAAAATGTGCCGGTGCCCAAAGCTCTCCTCTGAAACTCATGGCTGCTGCAATTAAATGTGGTAGCACTGAATACAGAGGCAGCGTAGTCCTAAAGCTATACCAGTTCTCTTTAATCCATTTACAGCCACTCCCTGCCCCTTCCGCTCACTCTTGCAGCTTTCTGCTTTCTAACTTTGTGACGCTTTTTCGTTTTTCTCTTTCACCGTCTTTATCATATGTGTCCTTTGCTCGCAGTAAATGCCTGAGGCAGAAGAATAAGTGCCAGCCCTCAAAAATAAGTGCCGGTGGCCGCACCAGAAACCACCAGCTCAAATTAAACACTGACTAGTTTGGTAGTAAAATGCAGCCATATTGGTCTTCAGTGGGCTGCTAAGTCCCAGTGTCACCGTACCTGCTGCTCTGTTGATAGCTACATTCCTGCTGGTAGCTAGACGCAAAGTAGTTTGGTTCCCTGCACTTTTGTGGTGGCTTTCGAAACCACAGACACCAGAATACAGTGACAGCAGACTCAAGGACAACAAATATGGACTGAGTCACGTGCAGAGACAACATTGGCTCTGTGAGCACCCAGGTCAAGGGCAAAACATCCCAGGTGAGGAAACAGAAGATGCAGAAAAACTGCACTGTAAACACTAACACACTACCTTAGTTTTTTTGCTAAAGGCACAAGATCCCTGACACATTCACCGGACTAGAGGTGGGTAGACCTGTAAATTAACACAGAGAGCCGAGTCAGAGCCATGGGAAGGGTATGGATTGGCTCTAAGCCAGAACATGAGCTGAGCCAACAAACTATATGGCATGCAAATCATGCACCAAAGGGCACGTATTATGTGATAAAGGCTCTTCAAGGTTCATAAAAGTTTCTACTTTCACAGGTGGAAGCATTTCACTTGACTACATACCATTGTATCACAGCATTCAGGGCATTTATTAAAAAAATGTATTCTAAACATGAAATTACAAACATTCATATCCCTACCACTGCCCTGATGGTGATGCCATTTGTACACCACGATGCAAATCTGTTGTCAGATGCAACCTGTATCTGTCCAATGTTGTTATTAAAGAGGGTGCAACAGTATTGTCTATTAAACCATGGGTAAGAAAGGTTTTTGTGGAGTGCGCATCCTGAACCGATGTATTTAAAGATGCTCTGGCATATGATCATGAAGGAAAATAAAAGTATTTGCCTAGATCACACAATTTTGCCATTTGGGTAAATTGGGAAGGATCACATGCTTTCTGGTTTCACGGTGTGCAATTCAGACCCTAGGTAGGTGCCTCTTTCGGATACCCTTTTTTATATTAAAGGATAATGCTCGGAGTTTAGTTCTCTGAGGAGCTAAATCAATCTATGTTATTACATATTCAATTATGTTGAAACAGAAATGTTTTCTATAAAAAGAAAATTGCAAACTGAAGAAAAGGAAGAGCACTCTGTTTTAATTTTGCTATCAGCTACTTACCCAGACATTATCCAGACTAAACAAGGAGATTCATTTCAGGAAATTTCAGAAGAGGCGCAGCACCCTCAGTAAAGGCAGTTACATACATTAATCAAAACAAAGGCCTTGGAAATCCCAGAGTTCACATGAGACAAGTGAGGTGCAGAACTCCACTGCCATCAGATTTCCATACAGAGCACATTCTGTACAGGCTTTGTGTGTTTTTCATTACTCCCTTGGGGTGGGTGCAGTGGGGTTACAAGGACTAACCATAAAGACCCCGGAGTGCGCTGTGAAAAGTATGGAAGAGCCTAGAGAGGGGTGAACAATAGTACTGTCTTTTCAAGTGGCCCGATCTAAGAAAAGACTTTGGGAAAATCACACTTCCTGTTTGAGCACATTTATAGCAAACTCCGCAGGGTCATTACTGCCAGAACAGTTTCAGAATCAAACACTGCACTTTTTCTGCTGCAGTAGGCCGTGTGGGTGGGGGAAGTAAGGGGGCCTAACACTGAGGTAATAGGGTGGGCAGGAGATGCCACATGGAAGCTCGTTGTCAGTTTCATGGTAAAGAGGGTCTTGAGCTGAACAAGGGCGAGGCATGTGGCTCACAGTAATGACTAGTATTCTTTAAAAATGGCGGGTCGGTTGCAGCGAGATGCCAAAAAGATTTGCCTATTCTGCATGTCTCTCTTCCTCTGAGTCCTAGATGACGAGCAGGAAGGTGGTTCACGACTTCCTGTCATGCCAACAAATTCTGGAGGTGCTCTTATGCTGTTTTCAACATGAGCGCAGCTCCAGGATTGATTGGAGCAGGCTAACCCAGTGCTCCTTTTGAGGCTGGGGACCTATGCCAGCAATCCCCCAGCTGTTTCAGGGTCTACAGTACGAATGTCAGATAGGACTGTAGACAGCTGGCCTATCCGACATGCGCACTGGCAGCAGTCATCATGCTGATGTCCCACCCCCACCCCACTCTCACATACATGCTGCAACAGCAGCAAAGACCCAGCAGCACACAGAATATAAAAATAGTAATCACCATTTTATCATCCTGTGTTTACCTGCGGTGCTAGCTGCAGTTGGGGTGACCCTCCTCCACCCCTTAGAAGGAACCGCTACTGGTGGCTCGAGCCCTAAGTGCCCCACCCACTTCTCTACAGAGCTAGTGCTACAATAAAGTCACTGCAAGCTGCTGCCTTACCCCACCTCCACATGTCATTATTTTGCAATTAGAGGTCTAAGAAATATGCCTTGATCTGAAGGGGAGAGACAGGTGGAATAGCCATTTGTCATTTTGACTGGACTTGGACACCGACAATCAAC
Organism: Pleurodeles waltl; assembly: GCF_031143425.1. NCBI lineage: Eukaryota > Metazoa > Chordata > Amphibia > Caudata > Salamandridae > Pleurodeles > Pleurodeles waltl. The sequence goes on from NC_090443.1 coordinate 336,485,139, forward strand.
GCTCTGATACTGCTATGCAGAGAAGCCTTTGATCTCCAAACATGAGGAACATTACTTGCATGGTAGTAGACTCTGCGACGCATCTTCCTCCACATCAGATTTGCACACAAGGTGCAGGCTACTATTTCTCTTGTACTATCCAAAATGGATTATGCCGATGGCCTCTACCATGGATCATCTCTATCTAACATGAAACAACTACAATGTATTCAGAACTCCGCAGCCAGGCTACTATTACATGTAAAGCCATAAGCCCACATCTCCCCTGCCTTGAGAGCACTACACTGGTTACCCATTGCCAGAAGATCCACCTTTAAGTTGCTTTGTATCACCCACAAAGCTATACACGGAACAGGACCGCTTTTTATCACAAAAAAATAACCAAATACATTCAACAAAGTAACTTCCGCTCAAGATTAGCTCCCCGCCTTAGAACACCACCATACAAGAAAAAGACTATAAGCGATACATCGTTCTCCATTCAAGCTGCCAAACTATGGAATTCATTGCCCCCAAATATAAGATCCATGGATATCTTGTCTTCAGAAAACTACTCAAGTGTTAGCTCTTTCCCTCATTACCACCATATTCAAACAGCAATGGAAATATGTATTCCTACTATGTCATCTCAATAAATTACACACATACTCTTTAAACCTGTTTAAGAAATGTATACATACTCATGATTAGAAATGTATGTGGATATATATATATATATATATATATATATATATATATATATATATATATATATATATGTGTGTTTGTGTTGTGTATGTATATATATATATATGTATATATGTGTATGTATGTGTGTGTGTGTGTATATACATATTAATGTGTATGTTATTCTATGCTTACCATGTTCATAGGACATTGCATAGCTCCTAGATAAGTTGTTATATTAGAAATGTATGAATCCCTGCTCTTGCTTTATATCTCATTGATCAAATGTTTTATTATCATAAGCATTTCACTATTCAAAAATTGAGGATGTTAGAAAAGTACACTCATTAATTATCTTCAAATATATTACAAATCTTGAAAGTCTGTGTTTATACAATACTACTTTTCTTCTTATATTTTTATACCCATTATTATAGTCCATGAACATATATTCCCTCACTATGTATTTACATATCTATTTATTTATTACTCTAGTCCTACTGTACTAGAGAAAAATTAAATACAAATAAATAAAATAAAATCTATAAATAAAATTCAAATTATAAATAAGTAAATTAAATTACAAAAGTAATAATGAAATAATGAAAATAAAAAAGTGTATATATATATATATTTATATACAATTACAAATAAATACAAATAATATAAATGTACTCTCTTGTAAGCTTTACTTTGTCTACCTATCACCACGTCATGTCTCTATCAATCTATCCTACATCCCCACTCTGACTCATCCCAAATCCATTCCACTACTTCTTTCTACTCCAAAATAACCCTGCCTAAGCTCTTCCCTCCTCTTCCACATCTAGCTCACCCAAACCTCAGTTTACTACCATGATCTCCCAAACAACCCTACTAAATTCTCCCCCATTTATCTCACCTTTGACTCATCCAAAACCCCTCCTGCTAGTATGATCTCCCTAACCCTTGCCACAGACTCTTCCCTTCTCCATCTCTTCTTTACTCATCTAATGCTTCATCCTGTTACTATAAACTTGTCACGGTTTCGGGCGGGTCTGATCAGGACTTTGGTTGGGACACCCCTTGAGGTCACCGAATATCCTAAAGCGGTAGTACACTGGGGCAGAGGAGCAGCTAAAGGCATACACGGAAAGGACAGCTATGGATAGGCACAGGAAACAGGAAAGTAAAAGCAGAGCAACCCTTGTGTGAACAAACAGGAAACGGATTACCAGTGGACAAACACGCTGGGGTTGTACACAGAGTAAGGCGCAGAACCTCCCACAGTGACAGGGAATCTCAATGCCTCTGTGCAGTTTGCTCTTACAGATAGTCACCCTGCCAGCCCCATAGAAAGGAGGCAGCAGAAGTGATTCTGTCTCTGGACCCTAGGGCACAAACAAGGATAGTACTTACATACACAGGACACGCTCTTGTGGGTCCAGCTCGAAACACAGTGGCGATTCCTGAGAAAACAGCAATAGCACACTGTCACTGTTAGGCACGAAATACAACGTATAACACTGGACAAGGATGGGGGCTGGAATTGCCTCCTGGAAACCAGGAGCCAACCCCAGTACACAGGAGGACACGTATACACTGGTGAAGACTGATAGAACACTTACCAGACACAAAGAACCAAGAAGAAACAGAAACAGAAGGGAACCAACAAAGAGGCAGAGGCAAGAACTAGGAACAGGCTCAGGCTGAAGCAAAGGCGGGTCTAGGACTTGAAAACAGGGCGCAAACTTCTGTCTGGGACAGACAGAGACAGGACTGGGAAACTGAGAACAGGCTCTGGCTGGAACAGGCAAGGACAGGACTGGAATACAGGGAGTAGGAAATGAGCAGTAAACAGGACTGGGAAACAGAGAGAAGCTTCAGGCTGAAACAAGGCAGGAGCAGGGCAGAGAAACAGGGAGCAGGCTTTGGAAAAAACAAACAGGTACAAGGCTAAGAAGTAGGGAGCAGACTCTGGCTGGAACAATCAGGAGCAGGGCAGAGAAACAGGAAACAGGATCAGGCTGGAACAGAACAGGAACAAAACTGGAACACCATCTGACAAGGGGTCTGTAACACAAAGGAATTGAAGTCCGATGCACGACGGGGAGCTTGAGGAAATGGCTGCTTATAAGCAGTTCCAAACTGGGCTGCACAGGAGAGGTTTCAGGTGTGTGTGGTTTCGGACACTTGCAAGTCCTGGAGGAGAGGATCCAGTGAAAAGTAGCAACTGGACTTCTCCCATTGAAAACAATGGGAAACCGAATCCGGGTTTTCCTGACTACCAAGCTGTGCATTATGGGATTTGCAGTCCCAAGAAACAAATGTAGTCCTACACAAGTGTACCATGGAGAAAAGAGAAACAAACAGGAGTCAGCAAGGGACTCTAGATAGGTGTTCAAGGTGATTCCCAGGCTTCTGACAGTCCCCTTACAGCGCCCCCTGGAAATGGGACGGCCGTGTCGTAACAAAACTCCCAATTAACACTTCTGGATTCTTCACTCCTCTCCCTCTATTACCCTTGTCAAATCCAACTAACAAACTCACATATCCTCTGCTCAAATTAACTCATAATAATACAAAAACTATACTCATATTTCCCTACTCCTACTCCACAACTAATTCCTCTTGGATTCCAGAGTAGCGTGCTATTTCCCAAAAAGCACTTCAACGCCACGTCAGGGGTAGTAAGCGCTATATAAATACTATTACAATACAATATTACAATACAATATCTGGCACAGCGTAAGGTGAGGGTAGGTAACCCTGACATCCACCCTACAAAGCACCACCGAATTCCACACACTCCATCACCCACACTTATTCCAGTCTGGAGAAGGCTGAACGTGCTCACAGAGGCTCTGCATGAGGCCTGGTTCCAGGAATCTTCATCTTAATGGACCAAGTGTTCATTTGGGTGGTTCAATGCGAGCCCAATTTTTCAGGTTGAGCCTGCGAGTGCATCCACTAGCACATGCTTCTTGCTTGTGAGACTCTGTTACGTACAGTAAAGGGCTTGGAGCCTGTCTGTCCCTTACCATGTGTTGGCTTGCGTGGCACTCTGCTTTACAACCTCGTAGTTCATCATTTCAGGCCAAGCATCATTTCTGTTCCTCTGTGTGGAGCAGGGACCAAGCACTGATTGATTCAGTGACCATCTGCTGCTCCCAACATGATTGAGGTGTTATTTTGTTCTTTTTAACTTCTAATGCCCCACAAACAGAAGGCCTGTGACTGACAAAACGTGCCCAAAAGGACACACAAAATTGCATTTTTTTTTTTTTTATAGTTAACTTTCTTTCATTTTGCCAAGTCATTGTTTCTCACTTTGCACTCATGTTTTCTTTAGTTTTGGCTTGTAGGCGATGTTCTCAAAAGATGGCGATTATCTTGTACTAAATGTAAATATATAAATCCACCCCAATCCACCTCACTACAATCCACACCACCTCACCCTCACACCAATCCTCTCCACCCCAATCCAATCCACTGTAACCTTCCCCACTCCAATCCTCCTACCCACCCCAATCTAATCTGCCCCACTCCAATCCAAAATAATCTACATCACTCCAAAACAATCTGCCTGGCTCCAACCCAAAACTATCTGTCCCACTCCAATGTGCCCCACCCCAATACAAAAAATATGCCCCACTGCAATCCAAAACAATATGCCCTACTCCTATCTACCCCTCTACAATCTGCACCACTCCAGTCCAAAACAATCTGCCCCACTGCAGTCTGCTGCACATTGATCCAAAAACATCCGCTCCACTGCAATCCAAAACAATTTTCCCCATTTCAATTCAAAACAATTTGTCCCACTCCAATCTGCTCCACTCCAGTCTGCCCCACTCCAATCCAAACCAATCTGCTCCACTCCAATTCAAAACAATACGCCCCACTCCAATCCAGTCCACCTCACCCCAATCCAATCCACCCCATCCCAATTCAGCCCACTCCCATCCAATCTACTCAAATACAATCTGCCCCACTCCAATCTGCCCCACTCCAATCTGCCCCACTCCTATCTGCCCCACTCCAATCCAATCCAAAACGATCTGCCCCATTCTAGTCTGCTCTACTCCAATCAAAAACAATCTGCCCCCTCCAATCCATTTCAATCTGTCCCAACCCATTCTGTCCCACTTTAATCCAAAACAATCTGTCCTCACTCCGACCTGCCTCACTCCAACCTGCCTCAATTCAATCCCAAACAGCCCATTCCAATCCAAGGCAATCTTCCCAATTCCAATCCAATCCACCCCACTCCATCCTAATTCACCCCACTCCAATCCACCCCACTACAATCCAGTCCCCCCACACCAATCCAATCCACCCCAATGTAGCCAAGTCCAATCTGCTCCACTCCAGTCCGTAAACACATCACCCCAATCTAATACACCCCAATCCACTCCAGTCCAATACACCCCAGTCCAATCCACCCCCTACACTCCAATCCACCCCACTCCAATCCAATCTACTCCAGTCCATTCCAGCCCACTTCAGTCCAACCCACCCTACTCCAATACAATCCACCTCAATCCAGTACAATCCAACCAGTCCACCCACTCCAGTCCACCCCCTTCAATCAAGTTCACTGCTACCCAGTCTACATCACTCCATTCAAACCTACCCACACCATCCCAAGTCATCCCACTCTAATACAATCCACTTTAATCCACCCTACTCCACTCAAATCCACCCCACTCCAAAGCACCTTAACCTACCTAACTCCAATACAGTCCACCCCTCTCCAGTTAATCCATCTCACTCCAATCCAATCCAACCCACCACACTGCAGTCCAATCCAACACAATCCACTCCAATTCACCCCACCCCTATCCAATCCACCCCAATCCAATCCACCACACTCAATACAATCCCCCCTCTCCACCCTAATCCACCTGACCTATGCAAATCCACCCCACTCAATCCATTCTACTACACTCAATCCAATCCACCCCACCCCAAGCCTTGACCTTTCGCACTAAGAAGAGAGGCTACTTACTCCTTGCAATTTGCCCAACACTTTTTCTTTGCACACTGTGAAATTTGTAAATGTTTATTTTCATGTCATTGGTGCACTTTCACTGTTGCAAAGTTTAAAAACCAGTGACAAGTATGGGAAAAAACTGAAAGCAGCATTGTTGATAACTAAGAGCAGTTTTCATACCTGACAAGTGTAAAACCGGGAATTGCAGTCAAAGGGGTAACCTTTTGGGGCCATATTACACCAAATGCCTAAATTACAGAAGAGGCCACAGATGCTTGAGCGGCAGCTTCTGTAATAATGATAGCGCTGGCACACACGTATAGCCAGAGCTATATTAAGAAAGCATTTCCACATTTGCGTGGAGCATGACCCCACACAAATGAGGCGATTACTTTGCCTCTTAGACACCCCATATTATGGAATGCGTGTGCAAAGACAAAAAGTCACAAAACATGCGAAACAAAAGCAATCATTCAGACTAGCAGAACACTCCAGCCATGCTTGGGTTTTGTACCAATTTGAACTGAATGATCCATAAAGTGCATTTGCTTCTCTCGGTTCATGTCATGTTATGTTGATGTGTAAAGCACACTCTCACCCAGGAGGGTATCCTGGCTCTAAGTAGGTGTGAGATTAGCCAAGCCTAGGGCCTAATGTGGTTACTCAAAAAGCCAGTTTATTGTGGAAATCAAAAAGGTAAGAAGGTGGTTAGGAAGTGTAATGGTACATAATTTCAAGCTTTAAGTGCAAGGTAGGAGAAAGCTCAACCACCAGATCTTGTTTTCTGTATGAGTGGGATGTGTGCAAATAGGAGTCCTGCCAAACTTAGGTGTCTCGAGGGTTTGTGAAAGCAGATGGTATTGCTGAGGTATGCTGGGCCAGAGTGCCTTGAAAGTTTGGGTGAGGAGTTTTAAATGTGCTCATTTGCGTATGGGTATCCAGTACAGCTCCGTCAGGTGAGGTCAGATGTGTGAGCATCATGAGGTATTGAGAGTGATTTGGCTGCGGAGTTGCGGAGCATCCTAATGAGATGCTTGTTGACCCTGCATAGAAGATGTTCTGGTAGCCTAGTTTGCTGGTGGCATGAATGTGGGTGATACTTTTCTGCAATTGACTGGGAGTCATTTGAAAAATCTTTCTCAGCATCTTCAGTATGTGGAAGCATAAGCTAATGATGGGGTTGACTTGGTCTGTGATGTCAAGTTTGCAGTCAGTGACGATTTGAAGGGTCTTGGCATGGGTTATTTAGATGTGCAGTAAGTCAGGATAATTAGCATTATTGCCACCATTTGTATATTATGCCACATTGCATAACCCGTGGTAGCGCTTTATTGAACTTAATTATCATCAATCCCATTGCACGTACATGTGTTTAGACAAAGACTATCACTATATCCAGGACCATTACATTTATGTGGTAGGGGAGGACCGAATTATGTGACAGAGTTGAATAAATTATCCCGCAAGAAAAAGGCTAATTATGTGGTGTAATGTGTCAAGATTTTATAATAACATTGCTTCATTATTTTGTCTTTTTTACACTTGTTAACACTGTCTGGGCCTAAGTTGCACCTCATTAGTACAAGTTTAGCACACAAATGTAGCAATAACAACTGAACGGTGACCAGTCAACATTTGCAAAGGGTCTTCAACAGCGCTGTAACACCTGTTACAGCATTTTTTAGTACTCTTTTACCCCTTTGATCTCGGAATATTTTTTTAAATCTGCAGATTCTGCAGCAGATAAAAGATTGTGTGGTAAATACACCAAGTCCACAGTTTTGCTGAAAACACCACAGCTATAAAATTGCATAGTTCCAGTGGCCCTGACTATAACATAGGAATGTGAAATTCACTGTAACAACATATCAGAATATGAAATGCTCACATTTATAACTATGCCATACTAGTGAGAATAAATTCAGCCCAACACAGTATTTTACTTGAGATAACACAGTTATTTACTTTACCACAACATCTGGCAGAAAACAGACAGACACTCTTAGCACCTGATTCACAAAGGCGAACCTACACTTATGTGTAAGTTTACTTTTTTTTTTTGTATTCATAAACTACACGTTTAATTTTACTAATAGTAATTTTATGATTGCAGAGACTCCACAAATAAAAAGAAATGCTGTCCTATCTTTTTAGCTGCAGAGCTGTCCACTCTGACTACAGCATCCCTGGAGTCATAAAATTACTGTTAGTAAAAATAAACTTGTAGTTTGAGAATACAAAACAAATAGTAAACCTACACGAAAGTATTTCTCTACCTTTGTGAACCAAACCCTTACTCTATTAGGCATTGTAATTTCACATTAATTCTTAGGTAATGGGGGAACATTTATGATTCCCTCGCTGCTGCTCATCCAATGAGGCATGCACTGCCACAATATGAATAGTATAATACATGCCAGATTCTAAATTATGCTGCAGTGCGCATCATTACACAGATTAAAAAACATAAACAGTCTCGGAACCCCCACACAGACCGGAATTGTGGTGGAGAAGGCCATTCACAGGCCTGGCCCTGGTATGATTGTACTTGCTGCACCACTGGCAGGTAACCTCTGTCCCCATTCTCCTAACTAGAGATCAGGGACCCACTGAAAGCTCGAGCTGGGATTGAGCCTGAAACCTGGCTGTGGTTCAGCTAGAGGTCCTGTTGGAACTTTTGGCCCATAACAAACCAAGCTTTAATGTACCTTCTGCCTGCCACCCTCGATCTACCCAGGATGTGGCGGTATGGCCAGAACTTCCAACTTTGGAACAGAACCAGCCAGATTCAAATCTTGGTGTTGGCTCAACATCCTGTGATTCTGGGCAAATCTCTGAATCTTAAAAGAAATAAATGTGACCATGTGTAAAGTAACTAATGTTCATATAAAGTGCCCCAATATCTCCAGGTCAAGTTTCCATTATACAAAAACTGCAGAAAACTGCAAGAAGAGGTAAAAACAAACCATTAACACAAAAAGGTTGGGACTTAAAGAAAGGCATTCAGTGGCAGATGTGTACAAAGTGAAACCATAAACATGGATAAATTGCAGCTTTCCCAATTAAATTGTGTGATGTAAGGAAAATATTTTATTTCACCAAAACTCGTTTTTCTTCTTATTTTCACATTAAAAGCATGTTCAGATACATGAATCAGAAAACCAGCTGTACAAAAACATATTATGTTTGATTTAATAGGCTAATGTTGCTTTATAATAATATGGGCCACCAGTGTGAGGACGGGGGTTGGAATTTAGATTAAGTTCATGTTTTAAAACTATCACTTTTAATAAGTACTTCTCAGTGCAGCACTATAATGTGACATATTAATATTAAATCTTGTGTTAGTAATATGTGTTAAAGAAATACACTTTTTTAATTTTGAAGAGACTTTATCACATTTTGGGGGTCATTCTGACCCTGGCGGTCACCGACCGCCAGGGCCAACGACCGCGGAAGCACCGCCAACAGGCTGGCGGTACTTCCTGGGCCATTCTGACCGCAGCGGTAAAGCCGCGGTCAGAAAAGGGGAACCAGCGGTATCCCGCCGGTTTACCCCTGGCCCAGAGAATCCTCCATTCCGACCCCCTTCCCGCCATCCTGTTCCTGGCGGTTTTTACCGCCAGGAACAGGATGGCGGGAACGGGTGTCGTGGGGCCCCTGGGGGCCCCTGCACTGCCCATGCCACTGGCATGGGCAGTGCAGGGGCCCCCTAACAGGGCCCCATAATGATTTTCAGTGTCTGCTTTGCAGACACTGAAAATCGCGACGGGTGCCACTGCACCCGTCGCACCCCAGCAACTCCGCCGGCTCCATTCGGAGCCGGCTTCATCGTTGCTGGGTCATTCCCGCTGGGCCGGCGGGCGGCCTTTTGGCGGTCACCCGCCGGCCCAGCGGGAAAGGCAGAATGGCCGCTGCGGTCTTTTGACCGCGGTGCGGTCATTCGGCGGTTCCCGCCAGGTGGGCGGCTACCGCCGCCCGCCGCGGTTGGAATGACCGCCTTTATCTTATGTTTTTTGTTTGATTTACATAGCAAAAATTTTCAGGGTTCAGGTTGTGCATGGGTCTAAGAACCAGGTGCGCAACGCCCACTGGACTAAAGGGGCTTCAGCCTCCCACCCATCATGTGCTGTAGCATGGGCTGCTGTTGATCTTAGGACACACAGGATTCTTTTAGTTGAAATGTGTGCTGGCCTTGTGTACTTTGCAGGCCATTCAAATGTCTTTGAAAAGTGGAGGAGGCTTCGTGTTTTTTAATTTCTTCTTGTGCCCTATGCAGTCCCTTTCACTCTTCTATCCACTTGCACGGGGTCAAAGACAAGGGACACACTAAAGGGAATGAAAAGCTATTGATAGAGCCTGAGGCTCTTTCAGTAAGTTTGGGGTCCGATTAATCTTTTCTTCTCAGTTCTGAGGGGTGAAGAGTACCAAATTTAAATTTCATTAAACAGTTTCTTTTATAACCCAAATGTCACATAATAACATTCAGCGTCAATACATAGGGTTGAATGGGTTTATTACAGACTTAAAGTCTGTAAATCTGTATGGAGTCTCAAAACCATAGAATAAACATATAATCTCACTAAAGGAGAATTGATGTGTCACACAATGTTAAGCCTAGTTAGCATATACAAGACTAAAACTTTTATTGCAACAATATGAAAGATCAGAAAAAGCATATGATTCTTGGTCACAAGAATCAAACTCTCCTGCCTAACCATTGAAACTAAACTCTAACCATCCTAATACTAACAATATTTGAGAAAGGTCTGCAAACAGAAATTCAGTAGAATATTCTGTGGAGAAGTGTGATGGCATGATGCCACACAAAGTATGAGCTCTATACCTCAGAAGGGTTTGTTCAGTTCTAAAGATAGGAAAGGGTCTGAATATTCACTACTAAACCCTCCATAAATCACAATTTCCCAGGACGATGACATCACAGTTGAAGCTTCTCAAATGAATCACTAATTAAAATTAATTGGAAGTTATAATTTCCAACCGCATCCCATCCCATCTTGATACTCCTCGGTCTCAGCAAATTAAAAAGAGTTACGACTGCCAAGCTTTCAGAACACTCATCTTTTCGTTCTTGCATAGTTCGTCCCAGTCTTACTTATTTTTCACGCACAATGAGCTTCTTCTTGACTCCGTCCCCACTCCTAATACCTACATCTCGAAAAAAAAAAACATTTAAGTAAACAACTCCACAATGAATGTTAAGTGGAAAAATAAAATTATATGTGTAGGCCTTCAGTCCAGCCAAGGTAATAAAACACGAATATACTTTCAAATTAAACACTACAAATAGGAATATACAAGGTAAGCATTCAAAATACTACTTTTAAAATATTAGTATTGAAAAGATATTCATAAAATGTTGATTATATGTCATAAACAAAGATGCACTCCACTCACATGCTTTGCAGCGCAGGAATTAAATGATTCATGTTAAATGTTACACAGAATGTGTCCATCATCTTTTGACCACCAGAAAATGATCACCCTTTCAAGTTCTTTTTCCTAGAGACGTAGTGGCACAGCCATGTTACCCTCTTTCACTATATTAGCATATCTCTCCCCATTGACCAATACACTGTATTGGTACGTCGTCACAGATTAACTTCTAGAAGGGGGAGATGAGTATATTCCCTTTAAAAAGTAATTGAGCGAGATAGCTCTATTGTCCATCCTATAGCACATTCCTAATGTGTTTAGGCCCAAGGCTCTTTTACATCAAAGACAATTTAAGAAAGACTTTGCATTCCAATCAAAAGTACAATAAATGTTTATAACATCAGAATATTAAAGTTGAGTTGTTTTATTTCTCTTAGTGCCTTGAAACGGTTCCTAACATAAGGCACTATTTAAATAGACTCTTGAATAAAACACTGCATACTAATCAATGATTTTAATTAATTGCCCAGCCCATTCTTCTACAGTGCAGTAGGTTTGGTTGAACTGTGAAGTGTACCTGGTGTTTTCCTTCCAAAGAAGCTGCTTTGGGGATAATTGGTTAAACTTCCAAGTCCTTTAACTGTTTGAATCACTGTTTTCGCACCTTTGAAGTATAGAACACTTCATTTCATACCAAAACATTCCAGACATAGGCCACAATGCAGTCACAGACTTCTATCCATCCATACATACATTAGAATCAGTCAATCGCACCTATCATTCCTTTTCACTTTTAATTCATGCATAACAGTAGCAACATGGCAAAAGCACAGCTCTGATCATCATGCACAACATATACACAACTTTTGTAGGCCACGTGACAAACATGCTCAATCCATAGCACTCTTACAGAGCAGTGAGCTTCAACACCTTATATAGAGGATTAAACCTTATAGAAATACAATTAAAATGCAGTACAACATACTTGAACCCCATAGCACCATAAGGCCATAATAAATGCAACACGAAGATAGATACATTTATGTTAACAAACTATCCCTACTTTCTATAACTTTACAGACCTTATTCTCAGGCCCTGACTCCAAGTTGTATTCTCATCATAGCTCATATGGAAGTCTCTGCACCGATCAGATTCTGAATTCTGTATCTATTACCTTACACTACCATTTCCCCTTGACAGATTTCATCAAGAAAAAACCTGGTGAAATATATTAGGTGAAATGCTCATGAATAAATGCTAAGCATTCAGTACCCGGTGCAGTAAATGATGATTCCACATGTTATGCCCCATTCTAAGATGAGGAACTAAGAAAAGTAGATCAGCAGGCAAATAAGTCATACCAGGGAAGCAGCCTTTACCAGGTGCTGTAATTATTACTCAAATTCTGCACAGCTCAGAATCAAGCTTTAAATCCCAAAATCTTTTGTTATGCATGTGTTACAATTATATTTTTAAGGTACATAAAGCATAGATAGAAATTCTTAAGTTTTGGTTAGGCCCACAATCATTAACGTGTGCAAAACTGAAAAACATAACTCACACTCCAAATGTCCAACAGGGGTCTGGGAGCTGTTGCCGAGGGTTTGTGTACCCGAGGGGCTGTTCTGAGGATGACCGCAAACCCAGACTCGTGGTCTACAAACCTGGCAACAAACTTGTAATTTTTAAGTAATTAAATAAATAACAAGGGGTTCCCTTTGGAGCCCTCTATCTGAGCTAATGGTTCAGAGGATGCTGCCTCTGCCCCTTCTAAGCGTTCATGGTTTTTCCTTGAGGCCAGGACTGAGCCCCCCGTAATGAATACTGCAATACTTTTGTTAAATTGCAGAGAGCTTGGGGTGGGCAAACCCAGCTTTTGGAATACACAGCCAAATAGGACAGCTTCTTGTCAAATTGGAATTGTTTAAAAATGTGAATCTTTTGGATATTTCGTGAACCCAGATTCATAGACCAACTGACAGTCCAGATAAGTCTATCCTCCAAGGTTTGACCTGACAGGCTGGCTAAATTTGTGGCCTACAAACCACCTTTCTAATGTTCATTTCATAAAAACTTCTGAATGGATTTACATTAAACTAAAAAAGGTGTTTTTTGAGTAAATTGAGTAAAGTCCTACTGTCATACCAAGCTTGGTGTATTTGCATTTATCTATTTTTTTTTATCTCTGTCAACAGCTTACTGTGAGAATTAAAATGGTAACCATCACTATTTTTACTGTTTTGAATCCCATCCCCACTTGTTTTGTCCCCAGTTGATGGATCAGCATAAAACTTGCCATGCCAAACCCCAATGGATAAGGGTTTTTCTTTTTTAAGTTTAAAGCTTTATGAGAATTGCAGTGGATTTCATAGTACAAATGCTTTATACTTTGAAACAACTCTTGTATTGTCAAGAGGCCTCTTCAATGTGATTTTACTTTACAGCACAAATGCAACCCCTTGCATCCTTGTTTTGAATAGGTATCTTTTTTTAAACGAATAAAGTTATAAACATTATGCACTAAAGTCACAATCTATGGCAGAAACTTATTCTAGAGAAAATTACACACACTTTTGCATAGACAAATAGGTAATGTGCCAGTTGATGTAACTGTCCTTAAAATGATAAAATGTTGATTTAGAAAAAAGTGGCATGTATATTCTAGGCCTCTCACAAGAGAGCAAGTCAGTGGATGTGGTTGTTTGTCTAATTGCGGCAAAACCCGGCAATATTTCACTGGTTTTATGTTGTTTATTGACACCCCCTGGATGCAGCATGGGTGGATACTTTCAGAAGAAAGTTTAGCAGAAGTGCAGTCTTGAATTTCATCTCTTGCTGATGATATCTCTGGAACATAGGGTAGTACAGGTCGACAGCATAATACTGGAGTCCCTGCACTCAGAGGAAATGTTACAAAACCATAAATGTCAAAATTTTGCAAACTCTGAGAAATTGATTGCAAAGCAATATGAGCAAACAACCCTGATTTCTAGCCTTGAAAACTGTGCCAAAATGGCAATTTTGAGAATTGTTGAAATGGTGACAGTTCCCTACAGCAGCCCCTCACCCTGGAGCATATGTGTAGTAATGGTGCACATATATTTGTGCTCCTCTTTTTCAACTTTGTTGTGTTATGTTATATGGATTTGTATAGTGTACTATCACCCGGGAGGGGCCCTAAGCAGGTGAGAGTCTAGCCTTGCCCAGGGTGGGCAAGGCTATTCGAAGAGCCAGGTCTATAGCTTCTTGCAGAACTCAGGAAGAGGAGGAGGCTCTAGGAGAAGGCCCGGCCTACGCATTCAATCCTGTTTATGCGTGGGATGTGTGCGAGCAGGAGTCCAGCTGAGTGGAGGTGTCTGGAGGGTTTGTGGAAGGAGATGTGACTGTTTAGGTAGGCATGGTTGATGTGCAGTGCCATGAAAGTGTGAGGGAGGAGTTTGTGTATCAGGAGCAAGTGGAGCTCCTTGGTGTGATGTGGGTTCTGCGTGGGAGCTGGGGGAGTGAGCTTGACTGCCATGATCCGGATGGTTTGAAGTCTTCGGGTGAGTTGCTTGCTGATTCCTACATAGAGGATATTCCTATAGTCTTGCTTAATGGTGACTATGGTGTGTGTGGCAATCTTTAGCGTATTGCTCTGGAGCCATTTGAAGAATTTTTTCAGCATCTTGAGGATGTGGAAGCAGGATGCTGTGATGGCATTGACTTGCACTGTCATGTACAGTTTGTTGAGGATGATCCTATGGTTCCTAGTGCGGGTGTTGAGTGTGGGTCCAAGGTTCGGTTGACCTGCCACCAGGTGTAGTGTCATGGTGAGGTATTCTTGACAAAATCACTACTTCTGTTTTGTCAATGTTTAGCTTGAGAAAGTTGAACCTCATCCACTTGGTGACTTCAGTCATGCAGGCTGTGAACTTACTCCGTCTATCGGGGGTCTTGTCTGAGAGACAGTAAAAGTTGGATGTTGTCAGTGTAGGACAGCTTGTAGATGTGGGCACGGACGACCATCGTAAGAGGGATCATGTAATTCTTTGAAGAGGGTGGGGCTGAGGAACGAGCCTTGGGGCACTCCACAGATAAGTTTATGGTTTCCAGGCTCATATTTTTCATTCTGCCTGTCAGGAAGGAACAGATTCAATGGAGAGTGGGTCTTTGGATGCCAATAGCCCATAGGCATTGGAAAAGGAGGTGGGAAACCATGTCAACTGCTGCAGCGAGGTCCAGGAGGATGAGGGTCGTTGTGTTTTCTCTGTCCAGGATCATTGGGAGAGTATCATTTAGTGTTGACTGTGTGATTAATTAACTAAACTGATGTATGTTTAAACAGTGCGCAAATGAAATAACACGAGCACACGTTTAAATGTGGCCTACACTTTACTAATGAATGCACAATGTTACATGAATATATTATTGAAATAAACACACTGTGAAATGTATTTCGTATTTTACCAACTCTGCACAGTGATTAACTGATGATCTATGAAATGAAAATGTTTTAGTTTAGAACTTGCAAAATGTTCACACTGCACATGTTAAATGATGTTTTCTTTCAGCTGAAAACCAGGTAGGGCTTAGTTAGTTTGACATGTAGAGAATAGTTTAGAATTTATGATGTGAATGGGAAAGGTTTTCTCATTCTTTCCCAGAGCTTTGCACAGCACATGAGAAATGTTCCTTAAGCTACAACATATTTGTAACTTTCTTTGCTGATAGCATACCAGGGAAGAACAATGGCTTACAGTCTGCATTTTGAACACTATGAGAAGCAGTTGGTGAAACTTCTGCGTATCAACAGGAGCCTGAAAGATGCCACATAAGAAAGCTGTTACATTATGAAACTTGTCTAAATTTTAATTGGTCCTTTCCTAGTCACCTTAGTAACTGTCTAATGGCAGACAATTTAGAACTTTTTTGAGACTTCAACAAAAACCTTGAGAGATGAAGAGGCAAGCTATTTTTTTGTGTTGCAGTTTTTCACATCAGTCACTGTCTCTTGCTCAGCCTTACTAACTCATGCTCAGCTTTCTATTAAGTCGCTCTCTACATTCTTTTCTGTTCATTCATATTTCAGTTGATTTACAATTCCTTTGCAGTCTTTTCTGTTCTGTCCTTGATGCTTAACCTTAGCTTATTGCCATTGATGCTTCAGGTACTTTAATCCCACTTTTTACTGAACCATTCCCTTATGTCACTGTCCATCTGAAGCTGACCGTGAAGATGCTCTACTGAAGAAAATCCTCGCTGCCTGCTGAAACCCAATTAAGGATAGGTAAAAAGGTGTATCTGTTTTTCTTGCAGGTTTTATGTTTTTCCATCTAGAAGCAAACCGCTGATTTTTGTTAGCACCATATGTAGATGTTTTTCCGAATTATATTTTGGCCTGATTTTACCTTTTTGCATGAAGCCTAACATGCGCAATCTGATTAGTGTAATAGATGAGGGTGCCACATACCCCAGATTTGACTGTTGTTGAAACTGATTGTAATTGATTCATCTGCCATAACTCAATGTATTCTGTTTCAATTATTCATTTGATATTGTTGTTATTCTGTACTATTATTCTAGAGTGCTTAATAATATTAGCCTTGCAGAAGCTGAATTTCTTTAGCTGATTTGGACAGCCAGTGTAATTTGTCTATCTTTATAATATTATTTTGCGCTTGATTTATGTGATCCTAGCATTGTTAATATAGGGAAATAAATGTTTAAACTTTACTAAACTGGTGTGGTGATTTGTGGCCGCATAGGTCATGGTGCGTTCATGTTAGTGACTTCCTATCTGAATTTGTTGATTGCAATGTTTATTGATGAGTTGTTTTGAGATAATACCCTCTCTCACTGTCAAACTCCAAAGGTCCATGCGGCCTCCCCCAGCGTGTCCCCTTATAAAATAAAATATCAAAAGAAATATAAGGTCTAAAGGATGCACCAGCATCATGAGTAAGTTGTCTCAGGATCATGAGTAAATTGTCTATGGTGGAGATGAGCGTTGTTTCTGTGCTGTGGTGATATGTGGCATGTATAGGTTTTCATTTGTCAGTGGTTGCCTAATGCAGGGCTGGTGTCAATTTTGGAATACATTCTGGTTGTGGCTGTTATATTTCAGTGAAGAAACATTTTCGCATCAGGTTTATCTTCGGTGTCTGGAGCCTGATCTCTGGGTAGACTGAGAGATAGCTTGGATATATGAATGCTGTATGTAAAATGTATGTGTAACTTGAAGCATAAACTCTACTGCCTAAAGCAAGAACCTCAACGATCAGTTTCTCGAATTGCAAACAGATGCAGACTTTGTTGGTATTGGTGTTAATGGAGAGGCAGTACAGCATAACAACAGCACATATCTTGTATATGTATTTTATCACTGTGTCTTGTCTTTTCAACCCAGTGTAGTTTGGCAGCAAATTACTTGTGAACTCTTACTCTCCTGTGAAATTAAACCAAGGCCTATCAATCCTCCAAGCATAACAGGTTACCAATATGAAAGCATTACACAAGGAAAACACACTTCTTGGTGCACAACATGTTCCATTTCAAAAATAGGTGTGTATGTCATACTTTTTCCTGTAAGTAGTATGGATGTTTAGGACCACCATTACGGAGAATGTGGACATTCTTCCAAAAAGCGGTCTGAAGAAATTAGTAACAAAAATATGCATTTTATAAAGAACATTGCCCTTGCTATATTTAACCCTGATTATTTTAGTGATTTTGACATTGTATGTGCTGTGGGTCATAGAAGAGAATTGAAAGCTGGTTGTTGTAATGTATGGTATTATACGGTACTGTTACTAGTACTTTCCTTTCGGAGTGACAAACTCACAGGACAAAGCACCAGATTGGTGGCTTCCTTCATGGATATAGATTAATCATGCTTGCATAAGAGAACTGCTCATCATGGGGTGCTCACATCAACTATGTTGTTTTTAAGATAGCTCAGATTCATGCTATAGCAATTAACATGGTATAATATTGCCAGTTGAGTGCCATTCACTCTTACTCAGGAGGAACGGAAGATGAATCTAGAAACAAACGTGTCACCAGGCCAGTCGTACACCCCAACTTCTGCATTAGTGCAGCCTCAAACAAGCATATGTTGCTGCAGCTTTTTGAGCAGACTGTAATCATACCTTTGGTCAACAATCAGATAAGAGCACCTTTTTGGACATGCAACTATAAATATTTAATGACTGTGTTATCCTGCAAAGACAGAATTTACTGCAATTTGGAAAAAGGGCCAACATTTTGAAATAACTGTTTGAAAGCTGGCGTAATATGCTTCGCACTAAAATCTGTTCAAACTACTTGTTACTATATTTATCTCAAACCCTTTTTTAAAGTTCTCAGTAAGTAGCCTATAAATATTCTAAAATCCACAAAACATGTTTGTTCAAGTAGTAATGGGTTTGTCCAGTCGCTTAAAATACACAGCTTTTAACTATTTTGTTGTATTGCCTCTGAGGATATTTCCATCTCCCCCCCATCTCCATCCCCCAACCGTTTAAAGTATTTGCTCCGCCTCCATTGCTTGGTGTGTTAGCCATCACCAAAGGTCAGGTCTAGTTGCCAGACCCTTAGCTTCGCTTTGCTCTCCCTGTTAATTGATTAGCTAGCCTGCCTCTACCCCAACACACACCTCCCAGTTGCAGTTTGTCTCAGATACCAGATAGGGTTCCCACCTGGACATTTTTGTTCACTAATATGACCAGTACTTTAATGTCTCAGCCGGTACAAAAATAGGGCAAAATCAACTAAGGTCTGTATTTTCTCCCCCTTATGAGTACATATTTAAAATATGAATCATAGAAACAATGCGCTTTAAAATGTGTTCTAGAGGTTCCGTCATGGCCCTGGCTGATAATTAACCCGCTCGGTGCCGCGGGTGAGGTGGTCTCGTCCTCCACCCCCCAGTCAGGGATGGAAGGGTAATCGCTTCCCCTTCCATCCACTCCCCCCACCAGTGACATCTGATGAGGTCAGCACGCAAATCACACGCTGACCTCATCAGAGGTCACCTCGGATCGCGATAGAAATCCCGGAAGAGAAACGCAAAAGCATTTCTCTTCCAACCAGGAGGTGGGGTGTGAGAGACATGAAAGGAAAGACCTTTCCTTTCCTTTAATGTCTTTCGAAGCATTTTGGGCAGCAGAAGTGCCCACTAGACACCAGGGAATTTTTTTTAATTTATTTTCAATAAAGGGAGAAGCCCCTTGGGCAAGGGTCACTCACTAGGTAGGCAAATTATTTCTAGGCCATCTCTGCCCCCGGGGGGACAGAAAACCCCTAGACACCAGGGATAATTTGTTTTTTTTATTCCTTTTTTATTTTTATGTGTGGGGAGTGACCCCTAAGGCAAGGGCTGCTCCCCAGGGGGACAAATTATTTTTAGGCCATTTCTGCCCCCAGGAAGGGGGGGAAGAAACCACTAAACACCAGGGACAAAAAAAATGTTTTATTTATTTATTTTTATAATTGGGAAGCTACCCTGGGGGGCCAAATTATTTTTAGGCCATTTATGCCCCCCTGGGGGCAGAAACCACTAGACACCAGGGAATTTTTATTGTTTTCATACTTACGCATAAGGGGAGTGGCCTCTCCACAGGGGGGCAAATTATTTTTAGCCCATTTCTGCCCCCAGGAGGGGCAGAAAATCCCTAGACACCAGGGATAATTTTTGTTGTTGTTTATTTTTCTTTTTTATATGTGGGGAGCGATCCATTAGGCAAGGGTCACTCCCTGGGGGGCCTAATTATTTTTAGGCCATTTCTGCCCCCCGGGGGCAGATCAGCCTAATATAATTAGGCCAATCTGCCCCCAGTGGTGGTAGAAACTACTAGATACCACAGAATGTTTTATTGTTTTTATACTTGCGCATAAGGGGGGCGCCCCTTGGGGGCAAAATATTTTTAGGCCTTTTCTGCCCCCCCTGGAGGCAGATCGGCCTAATATGATTAGGTTGATCTGCCCCCGGGTGGGGGGCAGAAACCTCTAGACACCAGGGATATATATATTTTTAATTTACTTTATGTTTTTATGTATGGGGAGCGACCCCTTGGGCAAGGGTTGCTCCCCTGGGGGGGAAATTGTATTTAGGGCATTTCTGCCCCCTTGGGGGCAGATCGGACTATTTGTGTTAAGCCCATCTGCTCCCAAGGGGGGCAGAAACCACTAGACACCAGGGATTGGTGTGTGTGTATGTGTGTGTTTTGCTTGGGGGGGCAGCCCCTTGGGCAAGGGTCGCTCCCCATGGGGGCACATTACTGTTGGCCATATCTGCCCCCCTTGGGGAGCTGAAAGCCCACCAGAGACCAGGGAAGATTTTCTTTAAAAAAATAAGAGGGTGGCGGTATGGCCATACCCCCACCCCAAATAAATGGGGCCAATGTTGTTCTGCCCACCAGTGGGCAGATTGGGCAATTACCCCCGATCCACACTCCGGAGGGGCAGAAAGTCTATTAGATGCCAGGAAATAAAAAAAAAATGTGGGGTGGTGGATACCAACCAGTATGGGCCTGGTTATGCCCCCACCCCAACTGAAGGGGGTAACAGCTCTCCCCTGCACACTAAAACATCTTATCTCACAGCAAGCAAGAGGACATTTGATTATTTTGGGTTTTGGTTTTACATTTGGGCCATGAGAGCTTGGTAACTCTCAAAATCGTCCCACTTGGAATGATGAGGGCTGCACTTTTTTTTACTTTGGGACGCTGCCATGTAGAAAAATCAACAAGACCTAGACACATCTGAAAACAAAACATCTGGTTAATTCTAGGGTGGTGTGCTTCACATGCACCCGCACCATTTTCTTACCCATAATGCCCTGCAAACCTCCAGCTTTTCTGGAAATCAGACATTTTTCCCCATTTTTGTGATGGAACCCTTCCGAAATCTGCAGGAATCCACAAAATTCCTACCGCCCAACATTGTCTCATCTATACCCATACAAATTCTGCTGCACTTGTCAGCTTAAAAATTATTTTTTTCAAACTGCCCTTTTGGACCCGCTTTGGTTCCCCCTCAATTTCGATATGTTTTTGGCTCTTCCCTGTCACAGGCACTTGGCCCACCTACACAAGTGAGGTATCATTTTTACCGGGGGACTGAGGGGAACGTTGGGTGGTAGGAAATTTGGCCCGGTGCGGTGATCCCACACAGAAATGTGGCAAAAATGTGATTTGTTTAGCTAAGTTTGAGGTTTGCTGAGGATACTGGGTAAGAAAACATTTGGGGACCCACGCAAGTCACACCTCCCTGGACTCCCTCGGGTGTCTAGTTTTCAGAAATGTCTGGGTTTGGTAGGTTTCCATAGATGGCTGCTGAGCCCAGGACCAAAAATGCAGGTGCCCCTCCAGCAAAAACAGGTAGTTTTGTATTTGATAATTTTGATGTGTCCAGATAGTGTTTTGGGGTATTTCCTTTCACGAGCACTAGGCCTACCCACACAAGTGAGACTTGGGGGAACACTGGGTGGAAGGAACTTTGTGGCTACTCTCAGATTTCAGAACTTTCTGTCACCTAACTGTGAAGAAAAAGTGTTTTTTTGGCCAAATAGTGAGGTTTGCAAAGGGTTCTGGGTAACAGGACCTGGCGAGAGCCCCACACATCACCCCATCTTTGATTCCCCTAGGTGTCTAGTTTTAAAAAATGCACAGGTTTGCTAGGTTTCCCTAGCTGCCGGCTGAGCTAGAGGCCAAAATCCACAGCTAGGCACTTTGCAAAAAAACAGGTCTGTTTTCTTTAGGATAATGTGATGTGTCCATGTTGTGTTTTGGGGTATTTCCTGTCGCGGGCGCATGGCCTATCCACACAAGTGAGGTACCATTTTTATCGGGAGACTTGGAGGAGCGCTGGGTGGAAGGAAATTTGTGGCTTCTCTCAGATTCCAGAACTTTCTGTCACCGAAATGTGAGGAAAAGGTGCTTTTTGGCCAAATTTTGAGGTTTGCAAAGGATTCTGGGTAACAGAACCTGGTGAGAGCCCCACAAGTCACCCCATCTTGGATTCCCATAGGTGACTAGTTTTCAAAACTGCACAGGTTTGCTAGGTTTCCCTAGGTGCGATCTGAGCTAGAGGACAAAATCTATAGCGAGGCACTTTGCAAAAAACATGTCAGATTTCAATGTTAAAATGTGATGTGTCCATGTTGCGTATCCTGTTTTGAGCATTAGGCCTACCCACACAAGTGAGGTACCATTTTTATTCTGAGACTTGGGGGAACACAGAATAGCAAAACAAGTGTCATTGCTCCTTGTCTTTCTCTACATGTTTTCCTTCCAAATTTAAGACAGTGTGTAAAAAAGACGTCTATTTGAGAAATGCCCTGTAATTCACATGCTAGTATGGGCACCCCGGAATTCAGAGATGTGCAAATAACCACTGCTTCTCAACACCTTATCTTTTGCCCATTTCGGAAATACAAAGGTTTTCTTGATACCTATTTTTCACTCTTTATATTTCAGCAAATTAATTGCTGTATACCCGGTATAGAATGAAAACCCATTGCAAGGTGCAGCTCATTTATTGGCTCTGGGTACCTAGGGTTCTTGATGAACCTACAAGCCCTATATATCCCCGCAACCAGAAGAGTCCAGCAGACGAAACGGTATATTGCTTTCAAAAATCTGACATCACGGGAACAAGTTACAGAGTAAAACATGGAGAAAATGGCTGTTTTTTTCACCTGAATTTCAATATTTTTTCAATTCAGCTGTTATTTTCTGTAGGAAACCCTTGTAGGATCTACACAGATTACCCCTTGCTGAATTCAGAATTTTGTCTACGTTTCAGAAATGTTTAGCTTTCTGGGATCCAGCATTGGTGTCACACCCATTTCTGTCACTAACTGGAAGGAGGTTGAAAGCATAAAAAATAGTAAAAATGGGGTATGTCCCAGTAAAATGCCAAAATTGTGTTGAAAAATTGGGTTTTCTGATTCAAGTCTGCCTGTTCCTGATAGCTGGGAAGATGGTGATTTTAGCACCACAAACCCTTTGTTGATGCCATTTACAGGGAAAAAAACACAAGCCTTCTTCTGCAGCCCTTTTTCCCCTTTAAAAAAAAAAAAGAAATGCTGTATTTTGGCTAATTTCTTGGTCTCCTTCAGGGGAACCCACAAGCTCTGGGTACCTCTAGAATCCCTAGGATGTTGGGGAAAAAAGGACGCGTAATTTGGCGTGGGTAGCTTATGTGGACAAAAAGTTATGAGGGCCTAAGCGCGAACTGCCCCAAGTAGCCAAAAAAACGGCCTGGCACCTGAGGGGGGAAAGGCCTGGCAGCAAGGGGTTAAAGACAGCGAAAAACACGTTCTGTTGACACAGGGGAAGCACTTAACATATGATTTCCCCGTGGCCTCTTCTGCTGTGACTGGGTGGGCCAAAGGACATGTTCGAGTGGGCTTGGCCCATATGGGCCCCCATGCTAGAACCCAGCCTGCCCTCCGACAAGAAAGCCCATCACCTCAGTCAGCCTTTTTCTGCCCACGAGAACATGAAGGGCGAGGAGGCCAAGGAAATGTCAAACGCTGGACTATACGAAAACTGTTTAACATATTAAAACACCTTTATTTGATTCTGGTGTAGCATGTTCTGCAGCGCCCCCTGTAGGAGGGATTCGCTTCGCCCCCGTTGCTGAAAATTTCTCGCTTTCATGAGTTCGAAGTTAGCAAGTGAGACGGCGCTTACAAGAGCTGGGAGCGAGCTTCCCGGGCGTACGTGAATCACGCGCGCAGAGCCGACTGCGTGGGAGACGGCGGCGACAAGGAGCGGGCCCAGACCCTCATCTCTGCGTTGCCATAGTAACAGGGCATGGCCAGTTGCTGGTGGGGTGAGCGGTGGATTACAGATGTACTGAGACATTCATGGGATGTTTGGCAACACACTGCTTGCATACAGCTGCGGGAAGGGGAGGTTATGGGTGCAGAAAAGAGTACGTTGTGCTTGGACAGGTCCCTGCAGGGTCTGAAATGGAAGAAGGCAATGTCACACTATGCATTTAATACACATTTAATGTCGGTTTCTGGGAGGGGTTCATGCAGAGCCTGGCAGCAGAGGTGCCAACGTCCCGAAGTGCATTAAATGCTGGGCTCCAGGAAGGGTCCACGAGGAGCCTCTGAAAAGAAGCAACGTCCTAAAGTGCTCTTAATGCATTTCTCTAGGAGGGTCCCTGTAGAGTCACACAGCAGAGGAGACAGCACCCTCTACTGCATTTAATGCAGGTCATGGCGAGGTGTACATGTGGGGCCTCTCAGTAGAGGAGGCATCGTTCTCCTCTATGTTAAGACAACTTTCAAAGTGGTTGTAATGCAGGTGTTTGGGAGGGGTCCCTGCAGAGCCTCACAGTATTGGAGGCAACTTTCTCGACTGCATTTAATGCAGGTCTCTAGGAGAGGTCCCTGCAGTGATTGTAATGGAGGGCTCCCTTGGAGGCCGACACAGAGCCTGTCAGTAGCGGAGGCAATGTCCTCCACTACATTTATTGTAGGTATCTGCGAGGGGTCGATCCATAGCCTCACAATAACGGGGACAACGCCTTTCACTGCAGTTAATGAAGTCTGTAAGAGTGGTCCACGCAGAGCCTGGTGGTGGGTGTGGTAGCCCCATTTCAGTGGCCTTGTGTATTACACAGTGTTCGGGGGGAAGAGGGGTACTGCACCCTGCAGGTTGCTCCATTGCAGAAGATGATGGGGTCCTCCATTGTACAGACTTGAATAGTCATTTACTGGTTATCAAGCAGTCATTCAGGGGTTTTAATGGTTTCCTCAAAACACTCTACCTCGTGGTCGGTAACTAGAGGAGAAAGGATGCCAAAATGTCCTTCACAGCATCTTATGAAATATTTTGGCGAGGAGGGACTGCACCGTCACACAGAGTACATGTGCAGGGTCATGCACCGTATTTGTGCATCGTTGTGGTCCCTGTAGGATCTCACAGTACAAGGTCTGTGCCCCTCTTACCTTGTTGTTGCCTGTGTTGTAGGTCCCTGAAGGACCTCGCATGACATAGGCTGTTTTCCCCCTCATATTTTACTGTAGTGTGTGTGTTCTCGGTCCTGCAAAATCACACACTACGGTGATACTATTCTTCCCTGTACTTTTTACAGTCTTTGGTTGGATGATCGTGGGTTGGAGGAGGGGTGGGGAGCAGTACAAGTTCAGACGAATTTCCTGTAGCGTATGGGGGCAAGCGGGTTGCAGTATCTTGCACTCTGTTGATTACTATGCACACTTTAAGCGATGATGCACTACAGGATATCAGAGACCTATCTAGGGGACTCTACAAGAGGCGGGACTCTAGCTGAGTTCCTTTACCTGGGACTGGTACACCTTTAAAGATCTCTATGCCACTGACTGGCGTTCTCTTGTCCTATAGGTGTCCTTCAGCCTTGAGAGGGGAGCACCTGTCTGCCAAGCAAACGCTGGTAATATTCTGCCATTTTAAGTCATCCCATCATCACAGTTTTGTTTGTTTTTCTTAGTGTGACGTCCTAAGACGCAGGAGTATGCTTCGACCTGAGTCCAACTCCCGCTTTGCCATAAGATTCGAGCTTCACAGGCTGAAGATTGATGTACATGTAGTTTGTCCTCTATCGTAGGATGGGCAAACAAATGATGAAGTGTTATGCGCTCCGAGCAACAACCACTGGGTCATATTAATTAAATTTTCCCTCCACTACATTTTTGTTTTTCTCAGTGGCCTGCCTAAAGCAGTGCCGTAAGTGAGTGTTGATGACAGGAAGCCAAGCGCCTGTCAAATATCAGAGTATGCAGTTGGATTAACTTGATTCGGCGGAGCAGCATCATTATGTTGGGAGATACCCTCAGAGAAACATGCAACGTTTCACATTTTAACGCTGACTGCTTCAAAGGTCCTTTCCCACACTTGACATACCATAATATGGTGCACCCCATCACATCACTAATACGGTCCCTTGAGCAGTAGGTAAACTGCTGGCACCCTAGTCTTCATGCATATCTGTCCATATGTCTGCAAAGTGCACCCTATACATATTACTAACTTTGGCGTTGCCCCATTGGCTCTCATTTGAAAAAGGGATAGGAATTAGGTCTGCTCGGGGCACACAATGCGTTTTTGAACATCTTCAGTCATTTCTAAAGCAGAAATTTGTCTACTATCAGCTTCCGAAATTAATTTCCTCTTTCATTTGACTCTATTATTTCAAATCTAATACTTAGAAGCCGATTGGACAGATGATTTTTAGCTCTTAGCCGGACATTTTGTGGAACTTGATTCCATACCATATTCACACCACCACAGACCACGTTTGTTTCAAAGGATAATTAAGACATGCGTTTTTTTTTAATCTATCGAGTCTTACGTTGATATCCATGACAAGTGCTAGCCTGCACTGTAGTGGAGCTGAAAGGCCATAGTGATGTTAATTGTGTTATTTAGAAGTGTACCAAGCATAAGGTAAAATCGTGGTTAGGATTGGGTTTTATCCCTGATACAGAAATCTAATAAAGGATAAAAGTATTTTGAAGACAATACGAGAAAATCTATGCTAGAATGAAAGGGGAGACGTTAAAATAGAGCTTCAACCAATTCAGCATATGGTGGAGTTATCCCTTTTGTGAAAGGGTAACCTGAAAGTTGGGTTAAGTTCTAAATTGGATGTACAACAGTTGACTTACAGTTCTCATAAATATTTTCTTCAGAAAATGAAATAAACAGCCACTAGTGGGATTCCTGAAATTGGCTGTGCTCTGCAAAGCGGCTCAGGTATGAACCTACTTCAGAGTGCAAAATTCAAATTCTGTCAGCTGAATCAAGCAAAAGTTACAACTTTGGAACTTCATGAATCTAGTAATTCTAAACGTTATTATTTCAGTTTTGTTTCAAGGATAGCCCTCTTATTTTTGCTAAAAATATTCACAAGCAAGAAGTCCGTTTTTTTTCGGGGGGGGGGGGGGGGGTGGATAATAGGGGCGGGGTTAGGTAAAACAATGTCCTGAAAAAATATGTAAAAAGCCAATTTGCTGATTTTTTTTTCTAGTACACCATTATGTTGATAAGAAATCCACAAAAGTATCTTTCGATGATTTTTGTTTTCCATCAAAGTAATTTGCTAAAGATAAGTCTTCAAAAGCTTGCCAGAGAATATGAGGACATTTTCATTAGTAAGTTCCTGCAATTTCACACACCGCTAGTCCTTAAATTGCCATGGGGAAATTCTCACACTTTTGATTTGCTTGCATATATCTGCCCAGAACGAGTAAAAGTCTAGAGACTGACTTGAAATTGAATGCAGAAGCGCAGTGCTGACAGGTGATCAGCTTTCACCACAATTTCCCTTGACTTTTCTCAAGAGAGCCCAAGATCGATTTTCTCAGAACCTGCATTTAGAACGGTTTTTGAACATTTCCATAAACTATTGAAGACATTTTAAAGTGTTTAGGTTTGCCAAGAGAAAGCCAGAACTCATGTGACAGCAAAGAGGAGAATATGAAGAGAGGCTTTCAGTTAATCTGAGCTGTTATACATATTGTATTATGTTTTTGCATTTATTTATTTTTTATTTATCCTTTTTATAGAGTGCTAGCTCGACTCAATTCAGGGTGTCAGAGTGCTTTAGTCAAAGAAACAAGTAACAATCATTTGAGCATGTCAAGAGCTACATGCACAACCAGTCATGCAGCAGAATGAAAATAAGAATGTATTAAAAGTGTCTGAGCCAATGGTGGCTGGTAAACTTTGAAAGTGAGGTGGACATAAAAACTTTCTTTGATTTTGACTGTAAGTGAAGCGAGCAAGCCTTCACTCCTTTACGAACATTCAGGAGGGTTCCTCTGCAGTGCAAGGGCAATGCATATCATTGCAGCCATCCCCTTATACTGACATTAACCTGGATGGACGAAACAAAAGAATTTGCATCATTCTCTGAAGCTAAGTGCTTCTTCAACATAAGAGAAGACAAAGGCAAACTTCTCCACAGGGCTCCATGACCACTTTAGCAAGGAGTCTGAGCAACATGAAGGGAGCTGCATT
Source organism: Pleurodeles waltl (assembly GCF_031143425.1). NCBI lineage: Eukaryota > Metazoa > Chordata > Amphibia > Caudata > Salamandridae > Pleurodeles > Pleurodeles waltl. The sequence continues at coordinate 336,513,178 of NC_090443.1, forward strand.
TACCCATAGTTGCAAACATTATGGGTCCACAGCACCATCCACACCACTATAACCTGGGTATTTTAATGAACATAAACATGTAGAGATTATGGGGGTCATTCTGACCCTGGCGGTCATAGACCAACGACCGCGGGAGCACCGCCAACAGGCTGGTGGTGCTCCCATGGGCATTCTGACTGCGGCAGTACAGCCGCGGTCAGAAACGGAAAACCGGCGGTGTCCCGCCGGTTTTCCGCTGCCCTGGGGAATCCTCCATGGCGGCGCTGCAGGCAGCGCCGCCATGGGGATTCCGACCCCCTTACCGCCAGCCTGGTTCTGGCGGTTTTGACCGCCAGAACCTGGCTGGCGGTAACGGGTGTCATGGGGCCCCTGGGGGCCCCTGCAGTGCCCATGCCAATGGCATGGGCACTGCAGGGGCCCCCTAACAGGGCCCCACTAAGATTTTCAGTGTCTGCATAGCAGACACTGAAAATCGCGACGGGTGCAACTGCACCCGTCGCACCCGTCGCACCCTTCCCACTCCGCCGGCTCCATTCGGAGCCGGCTTCCTCCTGAGAAGGGGTTTCCCGCTGGGCGGGCGGGCGGCCTTCTGGTGGTCGCCCGCCCGCCCAGCAGGAAACTCAGAATAACCGCGGCGGTCTTTTGACCACGCAGCGGTATTCTGGCGGTTCCCGTTTGGCTGGCGGCGCCCGCCGCCAGCCAAACTCAGAATGACCCCCTATATCATCCTAGTGTGATGCTATTAATTGTGTTTGACCAATGACTTTGTGTTTCACCATTGCACATATTAGTTGCTCAATGTTCACCAGTAGCACATTACATGTTGTATTCAGTTTATCTGCCTATTGGCTTTGACATGGCATTAGCCATTACATTCTGTATTCAGTTTAGCTGCCTATTGGCTTTGACATGACATTAGACATTACATTTGATATTTAGGTTAGCTGCCTATTGGCTTTAACGTGGGGTTCGACATTGCAGATGAGCTGTGTTTTTCCAAGCGGTGTTTTTCCACATGATAGCCCAAGCTGTGTTTTTCGCACCGGGCTAGACCTGATAAGAGAGAGTACATTTGGTTTTTTCCTTTCTGCTCAGCCTTGGGAAGAGGAGAAGTCTAGGAGATCTGGCCAGTCTCCAAAGACTTGCGTAGTTTTCCCGAGTCTGAGAGGAGGGGGCACGTTTTTGGAACGATGGCTCTGGGCAACGGCAGAGTTAGTTAAATTGAATCTGCTTGACTTCAGACAGGAACGGAGACGTCAGTTGCCTGTCTCCAGTTTGGGTAGAAAATCTCTTTCTCGCGGTTGACCGGAGTCATCAACTTGCAGACCCCAGAAAGATGAAGCTGAGTTATAGGCCCTAGAGCCTTGCCCTACGGTGATGAATTTGGACTTTTATGCTTTGCTTTGAAGTTATGCTATAATATAATCACATGTATTTGCTGTGTACATTGCAACTGAGAAGTACTTTGATATATTTTGCTTTCATTGCTGCGACTACTTTTGAAAGTGTGCTGCCAATCTACTAATTTCGTCTCTCAAGAACCTCGTGGTGATGTAAGAATAACAAGAAATGTCTTCTTTAAACTCAGAAGTGCATTCCAGAGAGGTTCTGTAAGCTCGGTTATGAGATAAGAGCAGGAAAGCAGAACACCTGGTAGTTTTGATTAGTCGTTAGATTATGTCTTCCCTAGTCGCTGGGCCTAATTTTCACCCAGAACTCTACTTTGGAATGCCACGTTGATCAGTTTGAGATAAGAGAAACAGTAACGGATATTTTCAATGCAAGTTTTCCCTTTGTGATTTCAGTGGTCAGTTTTTTTATATATTGCGAACCTGGTACAAAAGAACTAGACTATGTTAGAAATATTTTATTTGTTTGTTTGTTTTAAGCACAGGAAGGTTAAGAGTTTTGCCCAGAATCACAAGTTGTTAAACCGAGGCCGAAATATGAACCTGTCTCCCCATGTTTTAAAGTGAGCAGCTATTGCCACTAGGCCGCATGCCCTCTACCTAACGTTAGTTAAAAGATTTTAGGATTTAAATTCCTCACTATGGGTTACCCACACACTCCTTTAGACTGTGGATAGTCACTGAATGGTGGCATAGACCACATCATGCATCATTTATATCCTTTCATCGATATCTCATAGCCAGCTCATTGATGCAATCAATGACAATATCATTCAGTGCACTACATTACAGGTACATCTCATAATGCAAAGCCGACTCCAGAAGTGACCATGCAAACATTTACTGTGCAATCAGAAACTCAGCTCGTCATTACTGTCATCCAAAAAGTGCCTGACTCAGGTGTATTGACATGTATGACTTTCTGATGCTGCTGGGCCTAGCAGGATAAGTGGGAATTCCACTCTATGCTTAGGAGGATAGCAATGCCTATATCCAGGGAGGTCTCATGCTTATGTGTGCCTGTTTTGCTACTGTGCTGGGCCAGCAGCCTGGGTCTTGACCAGGACACACTGTTGCAAGGCTGGCAGTATGACATCTTGGACACTTCCAATGACCCCTGGCTTGCCTAGTTTCTGGGCCCATTCTAACTTAATCGGTGACATTACTGGATTTCCCATCATCCATCTGCACAGGAAGTGATATCACTGGATTTCCTCTCATCCATCAGTAACAGAAATGAAATCACTGGTTTTCCACCAAAACTGAGTTTAAAAGAAGCCAAGCAAGAGGACTCATTTCCAACATCCACCTGCAGAGGGAATGATAACATTGGATTTCCTATCATCCATCTTGCCAGGAAGTGACATCACTGAATTTCCATCCATTCATCTGCACAGGAAGTGACATCACTAATTTCCTGCCAAGAATGGCTTTAATAGAAGAAGCTAAGCAAGAGGGCTCATAACCATCATCAATTTGGATAGACAGTGACATCACTGTGTTTCCCATCATCCATCTGCACAGGAAGTGACATCATTGGATTTCCCATCACCGATCTGCACAGGAGGTGACATTGCTCCTCCTTCCTCCTAAGATCTACTCAATGGTGGCCTAATTATGGATAGGGCATTGACAAAAGGCAAGCCTATCTGCGTCTGGACAATTCCCAGTGCAAGGAACCCTGGCCCTCCCCTCTTCCACTTGCTATTCAGCTGCAACCCTCCGTGCCATAAACCCTGACTGCAGCTCTACATAATTTTGCCTCGCTCTCTCCACACAACACTAAGGAAGCTCTTTGCTGCACTTCTGTAACTTACTGTCAAAACTCACTGAACCCACACAACATCACCTCTCACACTCAGGCAGTCCTGCAACCACCCACACAACACTTTGTACTCGCATGCATTCTCCTCAACACCCACTCACTCACCAAACATGCCACAAAGATTTGGGACTTGCAATACAACAATATTCTGGACTTACTTTTCCTCTCAGAAACATGGCTAAACCTGACATTGGCCCCTGGCATCACCACATCCACCCCTGTGCTACAAGATCGCCAGGCAAAACAAACTTCACAAGCCTCGAGTCATCCACAAGAAAGCCATCAGCTGCACCATGTTCACAGACACATGATCCTTAAACATGGAACACCTTTGTTCGAGGTCCACGTCACAGCCAATTTCACCCTAAGTGGCATTCTCATCTACAGACCACCTGGACCGCGCACCAACGTCACCAACACAATCACAGATTTTGTTGCATCACTCACTCTTGACTCTAGCAATTACATCCTACTCGGAGATCTGGATTTCCACCTGGAAGGTCATTCCTATCACAACTCAAAGGTATTTATAGAAGACCTTAGAAGGCTGGATTGCATAAAAAAAGTAAAGGGATCTAACCACTTTGCCGATCATCTCTGGGACCCTACTGGCATCATCTTTGACAAAATCTGAGTCAGCGAGCCCACACCAGTCATCTGGACAGACCATGCCCTCAAGTTCAGCATTCCCATCCCGGTCCAACCCACATGCACCATCACCAGACCATCCCTCTGAAACTGGAAGAGCATCACTAACATGGATTGGAACACTGGTCTCAAAACCCACTGACCTTAACATAGCGACAGCCTCTGCAAAGCCATCAAGAGTTTCAACAATTGGATTATCTCTACACCACCTTTCTCCCCCCCACCTCCAAACACAGCTTTACAACAAGATCTAGACCCTAGGCCAGTTGGAAGAAGAAGCAACGCAGATGGATGAAACACCACCTCAAACAACTAAAGCCAGTAAAATGCAGGCAGGTGTATGTTCAAAGTCACCCTGAGAGGTTACCACCAAATGATCTAGACCACCAAATATATTGCGCTGGCAAACCACATGAATGCCAGCACCAACAGAAACAAAGAAATCTCCTCCACTGGGAAGGATTTCTCCTCACCAGTGGCCACCTCCAACTCAATCACCCCTCTCAGGACGTGTGTAACAATATCTCCCAATTCTTCAGAAGCAAAATCACCACCATTTATAGGAGCTTCGATCCACCACAGGACCCAAAAGACCTCGCTAAATGCCTCCTGATATTATCCAAAAATAATGTTAACTACATGGCCTGTCATCACCCCATAAGAAACTGCCATGAAGTCAATCTACTCAGGGCTGCATCGGACCCCTACCCACACCACACCTAATCTGAATAACAGAAACTCATCAGTGCCAAGATCACATCCATTCTGAACACCTTCATTTCTTCTGCAGCCTTCCTAGATGCTTGGAAACAACACAAAACTATCCTCCCAGGTCTGAAGAAACCCTCTTCTGATCCTCCAATGCTTGCGAACTACAGACCCATCTCCCTGCTTCCAGCCCTGGCCATGGTCTTAGAAAAAATCAACAACAGATGCTTCACCGAATACCTCAAAGACCAGCAAATGCTCAATATCACTTCATCTGGTTTCAGACCCTGCCACAGCATGGAGACTGCCCAGATGACATCTGCAAGAGTCTGGACAGAGGAGACATGACAGCCCTCATCCTCATGGACTTCTCTGCAGCATTTTCAATGATCTCCAACTCCCAACTTCATCCTCGATGACATGATATCAGAATCCAAGGACACTCAGTTCAAGCAGCTGCTCTTTCCTGGCTGGAAAGACCCAGTCAGTCAGCCTAGCACTGTACACCTTGGATGCCTGTGACCTCATCTGCAGAGTTCTGCAAGGATCCTCCCTGAGCCCGACCATCTCGTATACACACATGCTTCCTCTAGCCAGCATTATCCACTCTCACAACAACAATGCCCTCTTGTACGCTGAAAACAGTCACCTCATTCTCTTAATCACATACAAGATGCCCAGTATGAGGATCAAGCTCAATGCCTGCATGACTGAAATCGCTCACCAGAGTAAGACCAACTTTCTGAAGCTGAACACCTACAAGACTGAAATCGTAATCTTCAGGCAGAGCACTTCATCCTGGGACTCCACTTGGTAGTCAACAGAGCTCAAACTGATTCCCATCACCAACGCCTGTGCTAAGAACCTTGTGAGTGTCATAGACAGAAAAAATTTACAGGACCACCCAAGTCAACACCGTCACCAACTAATGCTTCCATACTCTGTAGATGTGGAGGAAGATTTTCAAATGAATCCCTGTCAGCACATGGAAAACCATCATGCATGCCCATGTCACAGTTAATCTGTACTACTGGAACACCCTCTATGCCAGGAATGGCTGCAGACTATTAAAAACTAGGCAGCCAGAATCTCTCTCAACCTCCCATGTCACACCTACATTGCATCAGACCTGAAGGAACTTCCCTGGCTCCCCATTCACAAATGAGCACAATTCTAACTCCTCACTGTTAGACCTGACAGCCTTAGGGTGGTCACCCCTAACTTTTTGCCTGCCTCCCTCCACTTTTGAGATACTGTTTTTGCTGTTTTTTAGACTCTGCGCACTTTACCACTGCTAACCAGTGCCAAAGTGTAAATGCTCTCTCCCTTTAAACATGGTAATATTGGATCACACCCAATTGGGCTATTTAATTTACTTATAAGTCCCTAGTAGAGTGCACTATATGTGTCCAGGGCCTGTAGATTAAAAGCTACTAGTGGGCCTGCAGCACTGATTGTGCCACCCACTGAAGTAGCCCCTTAACCTAGTCTCAGGTCTGCCATTGCAAGGCCTGTGTGTTCAGTTTCACTGCCAATTCAACTTGGCATTTCAACGTACTTGCCAAGCCTAAAACTCCCCCTTTTCTATATATAAGTCACCCCTAAGGTGTACCCTAGGTAACCCCTAGGGCAGGATGCTGTGTAGGTAAAAGGCAGGACATGTACCTGTGTAGTTTACAATTCCTGGTAGTGTAAAACTCCTAAAATCGTTTTACACTACTGTGAGGCCTGCTCTCTTCATAGGCTAATATTGGGTGCTGCTCTTATACATTGTTTGAGTGGTAGCTGCTGATCTGAAAGGAGTAGGAAGGCCATATTTAGTATGGCCAGAATGGTAATACAAAATACTGCTGACTGGTGAAGTTGAATTTAATATTACTATTTCAGAAATGCCACTTTTAGAAAGTGAGCATTTCTCTGCACTTAAATCGTTCTGTGCCTTACAATCCACGTCTAGCTGGGTTTAGTTGACAGCTCCTTGTGCATTCATTCAGACACACCCCAAACACAGGATACTCATCCTCACTTGCATACATCTGCATTTTGAATGGGTCTTCCTGGGCTGGGGGGGTGGAGGGCCTGCTCTCACACAAAGGACTGCCACACCCCCTACTGGGACCCTGGCAGACAGGATTGAACTGAAAGGGGACCTAGTGCACTTCTAAGCCACTCTTTGAAGTCTCCCCCACTTGAAAGGCACATTTGGGTATAAAAACAGGGCCTCTGCCCTACCAACTCAGACACTTCCTGGAGAAGAAACCTGAACCAGAACCTGCACCCTGACATGGAGAACTGCCTGCCTGCCCTAAGGACTCACCTGAATGCTTTCTGAAGAGGACTGCTGCCTTGCTGTTGTCCTGCTGTCTTGCTGCTCTCTTGCTGTGCTGCAGACGTGCTCTCCAAGGGCTTGGATAGAGCTTGCCTCCTGTTCCCTGAAGTCTCAGGACCAAAAAGACTTCTCTCCTGCAGCTGGAACCCCGCATGGCGAAAATGCGATGCACCGCCTGCCAAGAACGACGCCCAGCCTGCTTGCGGTGAAAAATTCCCCGCACGCCGAGTCCGGAACGACGCAGCCCTACTTCGCAACAGAAGATCGACACAGTGCCAGCGATGCAACCAGAACTCAGATGCACGGCCCTACTGGATCGACGCAAGCTGACTCAGTACGAAGCAGCCCGACTTCCTGAGAGGAATGGACGCAGCACCTGCCATGCAGAAGAAAATTCCACGCATCACTCACTGGAATCAACGCAGCACCTGTAACTTCACTCCGCAAGCCCAGGATTCCACGCATCGTCCCCAGGACGTCCGAAAACCCTGCAACCTGAAGAGGATTCAAGTCCGTGTGCTGGAAATCGACGCAACGTCTTCCCCACATGGAAAATAACAATGCAAGTCCGTGTGCGAAGGGGCAAAACCGGCACACACCTACCGTTTTCCACACACCTCCTCCTCTGCAGTCCATTGCAAGGATTTTTCAATGCAAACCAGGTACTTTGCTCCGCAAGAGACATGTATTGTTTCTAATAGAACTTAAGAAACTTTTTATTGCTTTTACAGTAATATTTTAACTCTAAGATGCTTGATAACACTTTTAGTGATATCCCTACATTTGCTTATTTCATCTATAATCGTTTTGACCTGCATTTACTCAGATAAATATTATATATTTTTCTAAACAGTGTGTGGTGTATTTTTGTGGTGTTATATTGTGGTATTGTATGATTTATTGCACAAATACTTTACACATTGCCTTCTTAGTTAAGCCTGACTGCTCAGTGCCAAGCTACCAGAGGGTGGGCACAGGATAATTTGATTGTGTGTGACTAGACCTGACTAGAGTGAGGGTCCTTACTTGGACAGGGGGTAACCTGACTGCCAACCAAAGACCCAGTTTCTAACAGTAGTGATCAGCTCTGACGATAGGACTTGTATTTGTGCAGTGATATGCAGTAGCTAAGTATTTCACTATCTACCCATAGTTGAAGGTCAACTTGATTTTTAGCTCTTTTTGCAAATTCATTCTTCCTGACAATTTTTTAAACTTAAATCCTCACTCAACGTGTCTCAGGCTGGGTCTCAAGCAGGAGATTTTGACCTGGTGCTGTTGGAGACATATACTGTCAAACAACTGAAAGGGTTCTGCAAGGGTATGAGAGTACCCACCCAAGGGGCCTCCAGAAAGGAGGACTTTCAAGTGACGCTGAGGGCCTGGGCAGAAGCCCATTTAGAGGATGATGCTGAGGATGAGGAGCCAGAAGATGGCCCCTCAGAGGATTTTTTGCCATCAGTGGATGATGTTACCACTGCAATTGTGCCCCCTGAAAAAAACCAGGGAGCAGTGTCTCTGATCAAGGTCTGACTACAGAGGAAAGGAGAGAGGAGAGGGGAGTTCCAATTGCAAATGGCAAGACTGAAAATTGAGGCTCAACAGGAGGAAAGGAGGACAGAGAGAGAGAAGCGCAAGCAGCTGAGAGAGCCTTGGCTGAAAATAAACTATTGTTGGCTCATGAACTGAGTCTCAAGGAGCTGGATCTTAAGGCGAAGAAGTCTGGGGCAAGACAAGACCTTTGCCAGGCTTGTCGTCCACTCCTATTTGCCCCAAATGAGGACAAACTCAGATGCGTTCTGTAGGTCCTGTCCTACCTGCCAGGCCAGTGGTAAAACAGGGAAGAGGGTTAAGGCCCCCCTGATCCCACATCCTGTCACTGGCACCCCCTTTGAAATAGTGGGCATCGACATTGTTGGTCCATTGGACCCCAAAACTGCCCGAGGCAACAGGTTCATCATGGTTTTGGTGGACCATGCCACCCGTTACCCAAAGGCAATCCCTCTGAGGACCATAACTGCACTTGTGGTGACCAGAACTCTAATGGGGATATTTACCCTTGTGGGATTCCCAAAGGAGATAGTATCTGACAGAGGCACTAACTTCATGTCTGCATACATGAAGTCTATGTGGGATGCGTGTGGTTTAACCTACAAGTTCACTACACCCTATCACCCCTAATCTAATGGTCTTGTGGAGAGATTCAACAAGACCTTGAAAGGCATGATCACAGGCCTCCCTGAAGCCCTGAGGCGTAAGTGGGACGTCCTCTTACCATGTCTTCTCTTTGCTTACATAGAGGTACCCCAGAAGCGAGTAGGGTTCAGTCCCTTTGAGCTTCTCTATGGGTACCCTGTCAGGGGACCCTTAAGTATTGTCAAAGAGGGGTTGGAAAAATCTCCAAAGGCACCCCTTCAGGATGTGGTCAGCTACATGCTGGCCCTCCGCAACCAGATGCACCGCTTCTGGAAAATGGCCAAAAGTAATCTTGAGGCCAGTCAAGAGGTAATGAAACACTGGTATGACCAGAAGGCCACCCTAGGAGAATTTAAACGTGGAGACAAAGTGTGGGTAATGGAGACAGTAGAGCCTAGAGCTCTCCAGGACCGCTGGTCAGGCCCATTTGAAGTTAAGTAGCGGAAAGGGGAGGCCACTTACCTAGTGGAACTCCAGTCCCCTAGGAACCCACTAACCGTGCTCCACGTCAACGGACTGAAGCCTCACTTTGAGAGGACCGACGTCAACATGATTCTGGTGACAGATGAGGGTATTGAAGAGGAGAGTGAACCTCTCCCCGACCTCCTCGCTGCCAAGGAAGGTGATGGGTCAGTGGAGGGTGTCATTCCCTCTGACTCCCTCACCCTAGACCAGAGAGGGGGATGCTACCAGTTACTGGAACAGTACTCCTCCCTGTTTTCTCTCACCCCTGGACTCACACACTTGTGTGTCCATGATATTGACACAGGAGACAGTCGCCCTGTAAAGAACAAAATTTACAGGTTGTCAGACAAGGTTAAGGCCAGCATCAAGTAGGAAGTCTCCAAGATGTTGGCTTTAGGGGTTATTGAGAAGCCTAGTAGTCCCTGGGCCAGCCCTGTGATGCTGGTACCCAAAGCTGCTGCACCGGGTGCCAAGCCAGAACTTCGGTTCTGCGTGGACTACCGGGGTCTCAATTTAGTCACACGGACTGACGCTCACCCCATCCCCTGAGCTGATGAACTCATAGACAGTCTAGGCACTGCCAAATTCCTCAGTACTTTTGATCTCACATCAGGGTACTAGCAGATCACCTTGACTGAGGGGGCTAAAGAGAGATCAGCATTTTCCACACCTGAGGGCCATTACCAATTCTGGGTGATGCCCTTTGGGTTGAAAAATGCCCCCGCTACCTTCCAACGGTTGGTTAACGGGGTCCTAGCTTGCAAGGATGCCTTCTGTGCAGCCTACCTGGACGACATTGCTGTCTACAGTGACAGCTGGGAGGAACACCTGCTCCACCTCAAGGAGGTGCTTCAGGCTCTGCAACAGGCAGGCCTGACCATCACGGCCAGTAAGTGCCAGATTGGGCAGGGTTCCGTGGTGTACTTGGGACACCTAGTCGGTGGTGGCAAGGTGCAGCCCCTCCAGGCCAAGATTGAAACTCTCAAGGCCTGGCAACCACCTAGAACCCAAACAGAGGTGAGAGCCTTCTTAGGCCTCACTGGGTATTACCGAAAATTTGACAAGGGCTATGGTACCATGGTGACACCCTTGACAGAACTCACATCCAAAAAGCAACCTAGGTTGGTGAATTGGACAGAGGCTTGTCAGAAAGCCTTTGACTCCCTGAAGGAAGCCATGTGCACGGCCCCAGTGCTCAAGGCTCCTGACTACTCCAAGGAATTTATCGTGCAGACAGACGCTTCAGAGCATGGCATAGGGGCGGTCCTAGAACAGCTAAATGAGGAGGGCCTAGACCAACCAGTAGTCTTTATTAGCAGAAGACTATTACCACGGGAACAGAGGTGGAGTGCTATTGAAAGAGAAGCATTTGCTGTGGTCTGGGCACTGAAGAAGCTGAGACCATACCTGTTTGGGACTTACTTCCGGGTTCAGACAGACCACAGGCCCCTCAGATGGCTCATGCAGATGAGGGGTGAGAATCCTAAACTCTTGAGAAGGTCCATTTCCCTACAGGGGATGGACTTTATGGTGGAGCATCGCCTGGGGACTGACCACGCCAACACTGATGGTCTCTCTAGATACTTCTGCCTTAGCGATGAGAGCTGCCAGGAGGTTGGGTAGCTCTCCCCACTTTCAGCTGGGGGGACACATGTTAGACCTGACAGCCTTAGAATGGTCACCCCTTACTTTTTGCCTGCCTCCCTCCACTTTTGAGATATTGTTTTTGCTGGTTTTTAGACTTTGCGCACTTTACCACTGCTAACCAGTGCTAAAGTGCATATGCTCTCTCCTTTTAAACATGGTAACATTGGATCACACCCAATTGGGCTATTTAATTTACTTATAAGTCCCTAGGAGAGTGCACTATATGTGCCTAGGGCCTGTAGATTAAAAGCTACTAGTGGGCCTGCAGTACTGATTGTGCCACCCACTTAAGTAGCCCCTTAACCTTGTCTCAGGCCTGCTATTGCAAGGCCTGTGTGTGCGGTTTCACTGCCAATTCGACTTGGCATTTAAAAGCACTGGCCAAGCCTAAAACTCCCCTTTTTCTACATATAAGTCACCCCTAAGATGTGCCCTAGGTAACCCCTAGGGCAGGGTGCTGTGTAGGTAAAAGGCAAGACTTGTACCTGTGTAGTTTACATGTCCTGGTAGTGTAAAATGACTACATTCGTTTTTACACTACTGTGAGGCCAGCTCCCATCATAGGCTAACATTGGGGCTGTCCTCATACATTGTTTGAGTGGTAGCTTCTGATCTGAAAGGAGTAGGAAGGTCATATTTAGTATGTTCAGAATGGTAATACAAAATCCTGATGGCTGATGAAGTTGGATTTCATATTACTATTTCAGAAATGCTACTTTTAGAAAGTGAGTATTTCTCTGCACTTAAATCTTTCTGTGCCTTACAATCCACGCCTGGCTGGGTTTAGTTGACAGCTCCTTGTGCATTCATTCAGACACACCCCAAACACAGGATACTCATCCTCACTTGCATACATCTGCATTTTGAATGGGTCTTCCTGGGCTGGGGGGGTGGAGGGCCTGCTCTCACACAAAGGACTGCCACACCCCCTACTGGGACCCTGGCAGACAGGATTGAACAGAAATGGGACCTTGTGCACTTCTAAGCGACTCTTTGAAGTCTCCCCCACTTCAAAGGCACATTTGGGTATAAAAACAGGGCCTCTGCCCTACCAACTCAGACACTTCCTAGAGAAGAAACCTGAACCAGAACCTGCGCCCTGACAAGGATAACTGCCTGGCTGCCCAAAGGACTCACCTGACTACTTTCTGAAGAGGACTGCTGCCTTGCTGTGGCCCTGCTGTCTTGCTGCTCTCTTGCTGTGCTGCAGAAGTGCTCTCCAAGGGCTTGGATAGAGCTTGCCTCCTGTTCCCTGAAGTCTCACGACCAAAAAGACTTCTCTCCTGCTGCAGGAATCCCTGTGTGTTGAAAATTCGACGCACCACCTGCCAAGAACGATGCACAGCCTGCTCACGGTGAAAAATTCACTGCACGCAGTCTAGAACGACTCAGCTCGACTTCGCGACAGAAGATCGATGCAGCGCCAGCAACGTGACAGGAACTTCGACGCACGCCCTACGACGCAAGCCGACTCAGAACGACGCAGCCCGACTTCCTGAGAGGAATCGATGCAGCGCCTGCTGTGCAGAAGAAAATTCCACGCATTGCCCACCGGAATCGACGCAGCACCTGTAACTTCGCTCACCAAGCCCAGGATTCCACGCATCGTCCCCGGGGCATCCGAAAACCCAGCAACCTGAAGAGGATCCAAGTCTGCGGGCTGTAAATCGACGCACCATCTTCCCCGCGTGGAAAATAACTACGCAAGTTTGTGTGCGAAGGGGCGAAACCGGCGCACACCTATAATTTTCCACGCACCTCCTCCTCTGTGGTCCCTTGCGAGGATTTTTCAACGCGAACCAGGTACTTTGCCCCGCAAGAGACACTTGTTGTTTCTAATAGAACTTAAGACACTTTTTATTGCTTTTACAGTAATATTGTAACTCTAAGACACTTGATATCACTTTCAGTGATATCCCTACATTTGCTTATTTCATCTTGAATCGTTTTGACCTGCATTTAGATAAAATATTATATATTTTTCTAAACACTGCGTGGTGTATTTTTGTGATGTTATATTGTGGTATTGTATGATTTATTGCACAAATACTTTACACATTGCCTTCTAAGTGAAGCCTGACTGCTCAGTGCCAAACTACCTGAGGGTGGGCACAGGATAATTTGGATTGTGTGTGACTTGCCCTTACTAGAGTGAGGGTCCTTGCTTTGACAGGGGGTAACCTGACTGCCAACCAAATACCCCATTTCTAACACTCACCCACACTTTCAAGGTACCACATAAAATTGGCCCAGCATACCTCAACAATAGAATCTGCTTTCACAAACCTTCCAGACACCTCCACTTGTCCAGACTCCTATTTGCACACATCCAGAAAACCAGATCCTGCAGTCAAACCTTTTTCTACATAGCTCCGAAAGCGTGGAACGGCCTGCTGCCAAGTGTAGAAGCCTCCACCTTACTTTTTGCACTCCACAAGAAGTTGAAGAGCTGGTTTTCCGAGTAGTCCCACTACGCCTTACGTTTGGCTAGACTCACACCTGCTCAGTGAGTGATAATGCTCTCTACAAATCTGCATAACTTAACATCTGGGACTTGGAGCCCAGTGGCACGTCTGGGTTTCAGGGATGCCACACAACCTGTATGACTACAATGGTGGATGTTAGAATGTTGAGATGGGTGTCACTCTGCTTCTGTGGCCAGGTTTTGTTCTTGTTGGGCTGTAGAACTATGCCTTCCTCCAGTGACATTGGAATCACAAGACTCAGGGGGCCTGAACTGGATAAGTGTGACCTAGGCAGTTTTTTAAAATTCTTTAAATTAAGTTTTTAACAACATACACCACAATCCAACGAAAAGGCTGTCAAAACATACTATATAACAGTGTCAAAAGTATTTCCCATCTCATCTTCATACAAATGCCCAGAGGCAAGATGCCATCTGATATGACCAGAGCTACAGTATCCAATGTATCATTAGGTTTCTGTGGGCCTAGATAGTAAGCATGCAATGAACGACCCCATATATCTCTGGGCCTAGAAGGCCGTGGTAGTTCTTCTGCATACAGTCCTAGTTGCTCTTGGCAGTCTGTCATGTCTTTTAACCATTGATCCACTATGGGTACAGACCTCCTTCCCCAATGTATTGCACTCTCTGTTTTGATACTAAAAGTGCAACTGCCTGCAATTTACGGTTTACTGGCTGAAGAGGTTTTACCAGGCCAAGGAGACACATTCTAGGCGTGCATTCCACAGATTTGAGTATCATATCGGTGATGGACTGGACCACCCATTCACAGAAATGGCCCACATGTTCTTGCCATGTTCAGGAAATCTGCTTCCCCCACAGCCTTAGTGGGGTATCATACATTTGCTGTAGATATTTAAAATGGATTATCCTCAAGTTACAGTTGGATGTGAGCATGTCTGTTATCTCATAGCAGAAGCCAAAGTCTATAGGGCTCAAGGGTGTATCCAGAATAGCATTCCATTTCTCCAAGTCCGGCTGCTACCTGGTTGTCCCACTGAGATATGGTGTATAAGTGCGTAACAAGTTTCTTTGGAATAGTGCTAGTGACAAGGCTTTGTAGTGCGTTAAGTGTCAGGGGTTCAGCAGGGAATTAAGGGTACAAGTCCTTCATGGTAGATCACAACCGATAATAAGTGAAAGCTAGGAGTGGGGCCTGCTGTTGGGTCTTCATCGGGTTTTCTAGTTCATCAGATGTTCCCCAGGTGCACATCTCCCATTGTTTTCAGCCCATGTTCCCCCAGTAGTGTTAACGCTCCTTTTTCATGTGTGACAGAGAGGTTTGGATAATAGCTAAGCGGAGGCGATGGTGCATACAATGGGAGCTTCTCAGCCCAGTTGCCCAGGGCCCGCCAGTCATCTGTGGTACAGTCAATAGTATTTATCTCCTCCCGGGGCTTTTACTGCCTCCTATGTTTTAGTAAGGCTGTCAGTGGAATGGGATGCGCATCACCACTTTCAACTGCCAAGTGCGGCATGTATGGCAGGAGGTGCAACCAGTAGTGCGCATATTGTCCTTGGGCACAGAGATAGTACAGGTAGAGATCTGGGGCATCAAACCCTCCCTGGTCATAGGGCAAAGTGAGTGTGTCCCAACTGATTCTAGGTTGCTTCCCCACCTAGACCAAGGTTATTATATGCTATCGGAGAGTTTTGAAAAAGTGCTGGAGGAGTATGAGGGGTATATTAATGATCAGGCATAAAAATCTAGGGAGTACTATCATTTTCAATAATGCCACCCTGTCAGCAGACGTATCCCTGAGCCACTTTGTCTTCAGGTTTTGAGGCAACTGTTCTGTAGTTATATCGGATCACCAGATCTGGCTCTCTGTGCACCCATACCCCTAAGTAATTGACCGGTTCTGTACTACACTCCACTGGAAAGTCTAAGTGGTATGGCAATGTGGTTTGAGTGAGGGGTAAAATAGTGGATTTAGACCAATTGATTCTTAAGAAAGAATAAGGCTCGTATCAAATGTACTCTCGTACAAATGACACTAGGTGGATGTGCAGGTCCCAAAAACATAAAGCACAATGGGCCACATGTATCAAGAGTTTTTGCATTCGCAAACAGTGTGAATGGCCGTTTGCGAATGCAAAAATGCCTTTCATTATGTATGAAAGGCATTCGCTATGCAATGTTAAGGAATTGCTAAAATAGCGATTTCTTAAAATTGAGAGCCCGTTTAGAGAATCGCAAATTGTGTTTCTCTAAATAAGAAATCGGAAATAAGGAATCCTTATTTGCGATTTCTTAAGCACATGTCTCAAGCTTTTCCTTAATGCGAATGGGGCATTAAGGAATCACAATTACCACCAAGTAGAACTTGGTGGTAACCATGTGCAAATTTTAAAAATGGATTAAAAATGCATTTTTAAAATTTACATGTAACCCACACATGAGATTTGGCATGTGTGCGCCTTACATGTCCTGAAATATTTTTTGGGGTGCAGCAGAGGGGGCCTTAGGCTCCCAGCACCCTGTTTTTTTGCATTTCCTAAATTGCGAATTCCAGTTAGGAATTAGCAATTTGGGAAATGCTAAAAAATCGCAAATATGGGCCTACAGGCCCAAAGGTGCAAATGGGCTCAGAATCGCTATTTGCGATTCAGTAATAGCATTTGAGATTTTTAAGAAATCGCTATTACCTAATCACAAATATGATACATACCATTTTGCGAATCAGAAATATAGATTCCTTAAAAATCGCTATTAGAGATTCGCAACGTGGTTTCTTCATACATCTAGCCCTAGATTCTCTGCATATAACAATATGACAAGTGGGCGTTGACAAAAGTGCATTGCAGCTGAAGCATGGAGCTGCATTATTATGCACGCCAAAGGCCCTAGGGCTAGCGCGAACAAGATCGGGAATGTGGGCATCTCTTCCTCGTGCCTCTTGGTATGTCCATTGGTTCAGACGTACGCCGATTAATCCTTACTCGTGCCAGGGGATCTGTATAAAGTAGTTGTATCCACCGAAGGAACATCTGGGGATCCCCATGCACTGGAGTGCTGTGACCATGTATGTTCATTCTATAGAATCAAATGCCTTGGCGGCATCAAGCAGTACAGCAGCAGCTTGAAGGAGGGGTCTAACTGATGAAGCAATGCAAAATAGTGTGTAAGTTCTGAGCGGTGGATCTGGTAAGAATGAAACCGGACTGGTCTGGCAACACCATGGTAGTAAAAAGGGTTTGGAGCCGAGTGGCCAGTATTTCTGTCATATATTAGTTAACAAAAGTGGCCTGTAAGGCTCATGTTTCTCGGGTGGATTGTCTGGCTTAAGTAGGGTAATGATGAGGGCCTCTCTGAGGGAGGGGGTTATTCTTTTTATGCCTCCTCATAGATTGCAAACAGATGCAGGGCCAGTATATCCACAAATTGTTTATAAAATGCACCGGTAAGGCTGTCTATACTTGAAGCTTTGCCATTGGGCAGGGCGATAATAATCACTTTTATCTCATCAACGGTAAGGGGCTGCATCAGGTACTCTTGCTCTCCCCCCGAGAGCCTTGTCAGCGCTATGTCCTCTTGGTAGTCAGTGATCTCTGCTTCTGAAGCCAAGCTACTCCACCTACATAAGTTAGTGTAATAGTCCGTGAAAGCTGCCAGTATGGTGGGAGTGTAATGGCTACTCAAGTCATCAGTGGTGGTCACGTTTGTGAAGTGCATATGTGCCCAGGGCTCCTTGAGATTGGTGGCTAGGTTTCGATCCTGGTTTGCCTCCTTCTCCATATGATCTCACAGTGTGGCCCTTAGAACAATGGCACCCTTCTTGCACCACTATGTCTTTGTAGGCCGTGATCTGATCATGTATTGCAGATAGAATGTGGGAACCAGATGCAGTCTCATGTTGGGCTTCTAAATTTAGAATGTTGTGTTCTGTTGTCTGTAAGTGTGCGTGTAAGGCTTGTAACACCCCTGCTTGCATGTAAATGCATACCCCTCTGATGTTGACCTTGAATGCCTCCCAAAGAGTGTCCGATCCCTCAAAATGATGTCACACGGAAGGGAAGCTCTAGACACTGATATGCGCCCAGATGCCTTATATCAAGCAGTCAGCCATATTCCCTTCTGTGCCACTCCAGTAGTTAATGCTCCTTATTCATTTGTCTGTGAGCCCCCCAGTCACAGGTATGTACCTCCAAACACAGAATGACTCATGAGGCTCCTCGTCCCTACAACTGTAACCTCTGGGGAGGGCCCATTCCTCCACATGTGTGGGTCCTATAGCACCAGTTAGTTTTGAGGAACTCTGGCAGTGGACAGGTGTCCAAGACCGTATAGTATAGACGAGGAGGGGGGGAGTAAGCAATAAATCTTAGTTTCACTGTGCACAGCAGAGTTTAAGCTAGAGAAGCAGACACCTCTCGTAGGACCCCGCACTTCCCGCAGCTTGTCCATGCAGCATTGTTGGAACTGGCCCTTTTTGAGGATTGTCCCCAAACCTTTTGCTTCTTACCTCCTGTTTTTGATCCTGTGCTGAATTTAGTTTTTGCTGGCTTTAGGATTCTGGGCACTTTACCACTGCTGACCAATGCTAGAGTGTAAGTGCTCTCTGTCTAAATTATATGGGTGATTGGTTTATCCATGATTAGCATATTGGATTTACTAGTAAGTCTCTAGTATAGTACAGCATGTGTGCCCAGGGCATGTAAATCAAATGTTACTAGTGGGCTTGCTGTACTGATTGTGCCTCCCACATGAGTAGCCCAGTAAATATGTCTCAGACCTGCCACTGCGGTGTCTGTGTGGGCAGTTTTAAACTATCATTTCGACCTGGCAGGTGCACCAACTTATCAGGCCCAAACCTTCCCTTTTATTACCTGTAAGTCACCCCTATGGCAGGTCCCTTGGGTAGAGAGCGGTGTATTTAAAAGGTAGGACATGAACTGGTGTGTTTTACATGTCCTGATAGTGAAACACCACTAAATTCATTTTTCACTATTGCAAGTACTATCTCTCCCATCGGATAACTTGGAGATTGCCTTGAAATATCTTTTAAGTGTAATTTC
Organism: Pleurodeles waltl; assembly: GCF_031143425.1. Classification (NCBI taxonomy): domain Eukaryota; kingdom Metazoa; phylum Chordata; class Amphibia; order Caudata; family Salamandridae; genus Pleurodeles; species Pleurodeles waltl. Next base: position 336,531,909 of record NC_090443.1, read on the forward strand.
CCATTGGGAGCATATGAGATTTTGAGTTTGGGGTCTCTGAACTCACAATTAAAAAATACAAATTTTGGAGAAATTGGTTATTGAATTGTAAGTTTGAAAATGCCACTTTTAGAAAGTGGGCATTTTCTTGCTTAACCATTCTGTGCCTCTGACTGTCTGTGGAATACATGTCTGGGTCAGGATGACAGTTGGTCTGTTTGTGAATTCAGTTTAGAGAGTCACACAAAGGGAGCCAAGGGATATGCTGCATTTTCTGATGGGTCTTCCTGAGCTAGAGTGGTGGGAGGAGCTGACACTTGTACCTGAATAGGACTATGCCTGTCCTCACACAAAGCAGTCTCTAAACCCCTGGAATGTGTCTGGGACCAGGGAAGGGAAAGACAGGGTCTTGTGCACTACAAGGACTTCTCTTTGAAGTTTGTCTACTTCAGAGACAGAAATGGGTATAAGAACTGGAACTCTGACACCACAAAGTTAGAATCCTTCTGGACTAAGGACATTCTGCCAGGAAGATAGCTGGATGCTGTAGGGGGAACTGCCACTCTGCCTCTTGCTTTGCAGTGCTAGCCTGCTGCTTGTTGCTTCTGTCCTGGGAGTGAAAGGACTGGGAATTGCTTTCTACATCCTGCTTCCAAAGGTTCTTGAAGGGCTTGGACTGAGCTTACCTCCTGTTAAGAAGTCTCAGGGGCATCAAAGACTTCACCTGCCAGCTCCTGGGCTCTCTTGCTGAGAGTTTTGACTTGCCAAGCTGTGCCAAATCCAGTCCCTGGGCCCTTGGGAGTGAGTCCTGTTGTAACCAGGAAAAACCAAGCACATCTACTCTAGAGCGACTCCAGAACCAGTGCCGCTGTCCAGCTCAGCACCGTAGCCAGTACAGGAGCCGTGATCCCTGCTGACTGCAATGACCCTCACTGATGCTCAAGACCCGACGCCACTGAAGAGCCTCCGAAGTCCACCATAGCATGGGTCCCGAGTATCATGTCAATGATGTCTGTGACAACTGTCTGACTCCACCGCAGCACCTGTGACCCCATGGCAATCGAAACACCGAGAAGTCGACGCCTCGCATCTTGACCTGCTGGATTCATCAACCCTGTCCTGTCATAAGGAACTGACGCCACTCATGCAGCATCACCTCCTCTGCAACCGTATAGAGCCAACACCTCACCTCCGCTCCCTAACACTAAGGAACTGACGCATCACCTCTCCGAGTAGCAGTAAAGAACCGGCACCAACGGCTCGAGTGATGCCTCACATTTCCAACTCTGTGTAACATCTTTGTTTCCTCGTTTTCCCAGGTACTGTACCTGGGGTCCGTGCGACTCTGTGACCATCCTGCAGTCCCTCGCAAGTGGCGACGGTTGGGAGTGACCCCGTCAAAATATAGGTGGTCATTCTGACCCTGGCGGTCTTTGACCGCCAGGGCGGAGGACCGCGGGAGCACCGCCGACAGGCCGGCGGTGCTCCAATGGGGATTCCGACCGCGGCGGTAAAGCCGCGGTCGGACCGGCACCACTGGCGGGGTCCCGCCAGTGTACCGCGGCCCCATTGAATCCTCCGCGGCGGCGCAGCTTGCTGCACCGCCGCGGGGATTCCGACCCCCCCTACCGCCATCCAGATCCCGGCGGTCGGACCGCCGAGATCCGGATGGCGGTAGGGGGGGTCGCGGGGCCCCTGGGGGCCCCTGCAGTGCCCATGCCACTGGCATGGGCATTGCAGGGGCCCCCGTAAGAGGGCCCCTACATGTATTTCACTGTCTGCTGCGCAGACAGTGAAATACGCGACGGGTGCAACTGCACCCGTCGCACAGCTTCCACTCCGCCGGCTCGATTCCGAGCCGGCTTCATCGTGGAAGCCTCTTTCCCGCTGGGCTGGCTGGCGGTCTGAAGGCGACCGCCCGCCAGCCCAGCGGGAAAGTCAGAATTACCGCCGCGGTCTTTCGACCGCGGAACGGTAACCTGACGGCGGGACTTTGGCGGGCGGCCTCCGCCGCCCGCCAAGGTCAGAATGAGGGCCATAGTGATAGCCCCAGTTGGAGCTATTGTGTGTCTAAGTGCTATACTAAGATTCAGGACCTCATTACAAGTTTGACAATCTGACTGCAAGACTGCCATGTGGCGGCTGCCAAAAGACCTCCATGTTGGCGGTCATACTGACCCCCGTATTATGAGTCACACAGGCAGGGACTGTCAAAGCACAGCCAAAAAACTGACACCGCCAGCACTCTGGAAGGCCATAAAGAGGCAATCCCACCACCAGCACCACTCAGCACACAAATCAGTTCCTCTACAAATCACACACCAACTGTCATCCCCTCACAACACAGTACCCACACTTCATCATCCATTTTTTAATTTTTTTTCTGTGTCAGTGATCACCATCATGTCACCAAAGAAACATCCCAGTTTCACTGACGACAAGTTAACACTTATTCAGAGCCAAAGTCCAGCAAAATACTATTGCTCGGAAAATGGAAATGTGGCAAAGAATAGTCAACAGGGTGAATTCTGTAGGCAGCTATCCATGCACAAGGGAGGATATCAAGAGAGGTGGAATCACCTTAGGGGGAAGATGTGTTCCATGGCCGCCAGGCGCCAACTGGCGGTACTCAAGAATGGCGGTGGTTCCCCACCCCCAACATTCACATTACTGGAGGAGAAGGTCTTGGACATCCTGCATCCTGAGGGCTTGACAGGATTACCTGGGGGAGTCGAGTCAGGTAAGTCACAACATAAATGATTGTCAGCAAAATGTATTGCCATGCAAGCTCACTGAAAACCTTTTGCAACCTTAACATCCAACCCACTCACCACCCCTGTGTCCAACTGACTGAATATCCCTATTGGGCACCTCACATGTGAACTTAACTCACCTGGGACACAGTATCTGTGTATGGCATGGGTAGTAAAGGGACAGACAGCACTACAACTCCCAGCAGGCACTGTTCTACTATTAAGAAAACTAGAACAGTGTACCAAATTGGAACTAGCCTTGCAAGTAAACTGAATAATGGAGTATAGTCACTTGAATGTTTTACAATTGTACTGTATGTGGCAATGACAGAAATACTATGGCCATCTGCCAGTATAATACTACTGACACACGACTACAACTGTCTGTAGCCAGACTTCAGAATTAAGAAAGGTCCTGATGAGACCCCAGTATCCAGCCTGAGGGTCAAAGCATCGTCAACACATTAATCAGACAAGGCCTCTTCGATTATGTTTTGAATTATCAATTTATTGACAAGCATACTTTATAACTTAATAAGAGGCTGTCTTCATGAGATACATCAAAGATCACACAACTATAAGCGATTTCTTTATTACTTTATGGTGTTGTGTCTCTTTTCTCACTTGGGGATCACTTTTTTCAACTATTACTCTTTGTTTATTTTCCTAAAGTATGATTATATAAATGATTCACCAATATATGCTGCATGCAGCTTCCAAACATTAAAAACACATTTTACACATATGTATTGGTACTGGATTCAGTGAAGCTTTTGTGAAAGATTCTAGACAGATAATTTTCATCTTCATTTAATAATTTGTTGTATGAGTTAACCAGTAGCAAGAGTTTTCTACTATAATATTTAAATTGATTGAAAATGAGTTTCACGTGGATATGTTTTTTGTGATAATTATACCCAGGTTCACGTGGACATTCTGGGTTGCTCTTGTATTTGTTTAGTACATCTACATCCCAGGCACGCAGTCACCCCCAACCCTGTGTCCCAAGGATAGTTACGACCATCATGTGCCCCACAGTACAGGTCCCGGAGTCACAACTAGAAAACCCTGACAATGGAGGATAGGGTGTGTAGGATGGATGATGTGGGCTAGCACCATGAGGCAGCTAGGGACAGTTCTGACCAGGACGCCATCTCACAAGCCTTGGGAGTCTACCAACAATCCCAAAGCGTGATTGGGCCAGGTGCTTGCCATAATGGGGGAGATCAAGCAGCTGCAAAGATACAACCACCAGGAAGTCATGCAACAGTGGGAGGCCCTCAGTGTTAACATGGTCTCTCTAACAGGGGTGCTGAGAAATATCAACACTACCCGGAGCAGGGTTTTGGGATATCAGCACCACTCTGAGAAGGGTTTGTCCACAACACCAGACCCCTTCCATTTGCCAAGTAATACCTGCCCCTTCAACATCTGTGGCAGCCATTGGAATGGAGGCTCTGCCAGGGCAAGGACATGTCTCAGACACCCCTGCCTCTGTTGCTGAGGAACCTCCACACAAGCGTGGACGTCCACCCAAACAACCAGGAGGAGCAGATGCCAAGACAACCACTGCCAGGAAATGATCCTCTAATGACTGGTTCCCATTGTGTGCCACAGATGAGCCCCGTTTACTGTTCTACAACCACTGTCCAATTTACAGGGATAGTAGGACACTTGACTTGGGACTTCAAATGTTGTGGCAGATACCCTTATGAGAATGTTAGAGTGTAGTTATTGTAATCAAAAATGAACATGAAATATTTGCGAATTACTGCATAATGATGCCGCATAGAAATGTATTAATGTGCTTTTACTAAACGCTTGTTTGAAATGTGCCCACAGGGAGTGGCCATCAACATATACGATGATAATTGAAACTGACTAATAATGAAATATTAATGTACTAATGTATGATTTTGTATTAGTAGTAAGAGTTATATGTTAAGGTTTTGCTAATTAATCACTAGGCCTTAGTTAGCATGAGTCGGGCCTAGCTGCCTGGTTTCATATTAAATGTGTTTTTCTAACGTGCAATGTGCTGACTTGCTGAAGGACATGTAGCCATACTTTTCCAGAAAACTAGAAGATGTGTGTAACTGTAGTAAATTCTTTCTCATGCGACTCGACTTGCTCAAGGAGACATTCTTGCCGAATGCAACAGTGTAAACTTGCAACAGGTACAAGGTCGCCTGAACGGGTATAGACAATGGAACTACTGACTGGGTCTGTGAGAGGACCGCGAGAATATGAAATTGTACCTGACATTCTACCCGTTGGAGACGTCAATTACAGAAGCCAATAAACTATGTGAGAACTGTTATGAGGTGACAATCTTAACGAGGTGACAAGTAAATCATTGGGTGGAGAAAATGGCGCACCAAAACATGCCCAATTGGAAATTAGGGGACTGTACAACAAGTTTGATATAATCGTAGGACACAAGGAGAAATCAGCCGTTACGTGTCTTTCCTATTGCCTAGACATTTGTCACTCTGTTAAAGACTTTGCGGTTTATCTCTTCAGATCATCCTTATTCTGCCTTGCCCGATTCATACTTCTCTCCTTATGAGGGAAGTGTCCCTTATTGCCCGTCCTGCTGAACTTTGCTGTGTTTTCTGGCGGATGGCGAATCAACTGATGTCCTGAGGACGAAGACTGACTCTGTATGCTGACTCATTACTATGATGATGAAATTGTAATTGTCTGTTTGCCTTTCCTTTCTAGGTACCAACTGCTTCTTTTGATAGAGACCATAGATAGATGTTTTCTAAATTTGTGTTGCTAAATTGTTTTGCATGAAGCCCAACATGCTAGTGCTAATTTGAGGTTAGTTAAGGAATTCACTAAACGGACGCAAATAGACAAGTGACTGAATCTATGCTTTGTTGAATAATGCACTAATGATACTCTGTTGAGAATAACCCATGTTGGCGTTGTGCTTTGTTCTAATGTTTATAATTTTTGCTTTGGTGAAATCTTATTCGAGTTGCCATATTATTACCGTGTTGATGTGTTTTCTGGTTTTTAGACTAATAAACTTGCTAGTAGAGCGTAATCAATAGGGAATAAATATCATAAAACTTACAAAATATTGTGTGGTTTTCAGGACTGAGAGGTCGTGGCGTGATTTGATTCTTACTTATGCCATTATACAAATTGAGTCGATTTGTTATAGTGAGTATTGATGATGTTATTGATCTATTGATTGTTATGTTGATTAATGGTATCGTCCTAAGGTGTCTTCAATCAGGGTCAAAAGATTTATTGGCCTAAAACGAGTCCCAGACTAATTAATTATTTAAGGAGGTACGCGTTATCAAGAACATCCACCATGACTTACACCTTCACTGTTTTAACTGTTTTAACTTTATTTCTTTGTTCCCATTCATCCTAATGTCCTGTGCACATGTAAATAAACACAACTAGAATTATGTTTGAGATTAATTTCTCATCTATGTAGAACAGTCAACTCTAAAATATTTTGCATGCCCATGATTGACTCATATGAAGGAAACGTGAGAAGGGACAAGTCATGCCTGGGTTCAATATAAACACAATGACACAAGTGGAGAATCATCAATCTACACTTATTGCACCGTGCTGCACATAGGCTGACCAAATATCAGGGATCTCATTGAAGAGTGAGTCTTTACACATTTCTGCATCTGCATAGCTTTCAGTAACTAACATCCCATAAACTACTGAGGTAAGGCATGTCAGACTTTGTCCACCCGAATAGGTAAACAGATTGGCAGAAATTGTCATCAGCTAAACACTTATCAAATACCTATACCAAGCCTACCAAATGAGCATACCCCATATTACAGACAGAGGTCAGTACAACTGTCCCTAGTCAGGGAACCTTCCACTTACCATGGTCAGGTATTTGTAGGCATGTTACTCACCCATGTCAGTCTTGATATGCATGCACAGTGGCCTGCAATGAGGGAACACATTGACAGTTACATAGAAGACAAATATGAGAAGGTTGATTAAATGGGTTGCACAGGAAGGCATGTTTCAAAGACACTTGATGACACACATGAGACTATCTGACCTAGATAACATGGCAAACAGGTCTACCGCGTAGAACTCAACACTACCATTCCACTGTCCTGACAGCCTGGGCATGGGACTCATACACCACCAAAAATGTGTCACACAGTACCTAGATCTATCCTTGTCCTTTTCACATGTCAGACCAGCTAAACCCACCTGCCAGTAACACAATTCAGAAATGTCCTCATGAGGATGGCATTGCGAAGAGATCTGGAAGGAAATAGTGGTGAACAAGGAGTTTAGGCAGGTTAAGGCAAACATGACCTAGAAATATTTGTTCCAAATACAATTGTATCTGAGACTGTGCATTTTGACTGCCACTAACAAAGGAGTTTATTATGAGAGTCACAACTCCATGTCCTAATTTGCCTGAAAACCCAAACTGTATACTGCTAAGCAAGAAATGTCCTGTCTGATGGACACACAAAGACCCTTCTCAAACAATCCTGACCCCCACACTAGCCCACTGAGTCAGTCACATTGCAGACCATCACATACTTACACAGAGCTGAAGTACTGATTGATAAGCTATGCCAGCATGTCTCCACTTTCTTCCTCATCATTGTCATCCTCACTTGGCATTTCTGCATTCTCACCCGGTGGAACTGCTGACTACCCCTCACCTGGGGTGTATGGGATCTGACACCTCGGGGCGCGGTTGTGGAGCTTGCAGCAGGCCACAATGATTTGACATACTTTGGTAGCCAGAATCCCCAGTAAGTAATCATTACATATGTGCAAACATTAGTCTAGGGCATCATTACATTAGGCAGCAGGCACATCATACTTACCCAAATGACACATGTGAGGTACCAACCAGCCGGGCCCTCTCTGGGTACAGTTGTGTCATCAGCTGTGGGACAGTGCTGTTCCACATGATGAAGGCATCATGGACTGAACCTGGGTACCATGCACACACTTAGGAAATGTAGAGGTACGCCAGACAGACTACTTGGACATTTATGGAGTGGAAGTTCTTCCTGTTTCAATAGACCTGTCCATTGACATGTGGGGGAACCAATGCTACATGGATACCATCAATGGCTCCTACTATGTGTGGGATATGTGCAAAGCCATAAAAATCACACTTCACGTTGACTAAATCCTCATGTTGTGGAAATCAGATGTAGCTGTCCAGGTGTTCAGTAGCCTTCAAAACCAAACTGAACATAGGCTGGGACATCCCTGCAGTTAGGGCCACTGTAGTTTGGAAGGAGCTTGTGGCCTGGAAGTGCAGAATTGAAATTACTTGTACAATAGGTGGTATGCCATTAGGATGGTGTATGGCAGGTATCAGATCTGGCTCCAGTTGAGATAAATGATTGTCTGACTATCCAGGCGGTAAATCTGAATCACCATGTTGATCCTCCATGCTCAGCAGATCTGCTAGTGGACGGTACACTGGAGGTTGTCTGACCATTCTCATTCCAGGGTAACTATGTGAGAGAAAATGAGGAGGTATGTCAAACACTAATTATGTCCCTTGTAAGTGTCAATACATATTTCTCATAGAATGAAGTGACATTCCGAATGAAAAAGTTTAAACATGGTACACAGCACATACCAATGGAAATAATTCCATATCAGTGATGTCATCCCCTTGCCTCAAATATACCATGGGAATGTAAACAGATGCCTCTGTGAGTCTCTGTGATAATGACATTTGACTAGGCATTCCATTAAAAAGACACAATAACTATCTTGCCCATTGCCAAGAGGGTGCTGACTGTGCCACCAAAGATTCTTGAATTTTAGCTAGACAACATAACAACATGTTCCTTCATTCTGGACAATCATATATTTTTGGTCAATGCCAGTACTGGATATAATGCGGAACATTTGTTTTCAAACTTGTAATGCATAATTAAATAAACTTTTTCGACCATCTTAGGGCTTTAAAATGGCGACTGCCTGACCTACCATACTGGACAATAGGAAACGGCCGCGACTTCCAGTGGAAGACGTCATGGCAGCAGGCAGATGTTACCGCGCCAGACATTGGCATTGGAAGACATTGCTGCATGTGGCGGTCATCACCCAAAGCAGTGTCCGCCGGCGGTGACGGTTCTGTAGGTGGCGGACGTGACCACCATCTCTTGATTAACCTTTCACTTGACTCCTGTCACTGCTGCCAGCAAGACCTTCACAACTCAAGCTGCTTTGTACCCCCTCTGGGAACAATCATGCACATCCTACAAGTGATAGGGCCCCTGCCTTCTCACAAGAAGAGCTGGAGAAGCCTCTGGGGGAGGTCCTACTCCTGTATGAATAGCTATATGGTGCACCAGAGATGCAGGTAAGAGTACCATGTATACATATGTTGCTGTAGCTAGACTAAGCTTTGATTTGTGTAGCCTAGCTTATGGGCAATATATCAGGTGTGTCCTTAAAGCCCTGTAGGCACTATCAGTGTGCTTAAATGAATGAGTACCTGGGCATGCCCCTATGTGAGATGACAGGTGTTGATTTTTGAGACACTGTGGAGAGTGTGCAATTAGTATTCTCTGCCCCAACTTGTGACTGTTGCACATGGGTAACTGAGGTGTAATGGTAGCCATCACCAGGTACATCCTACCATCAGATGTGCTTGATGTCTAGACATATGTGCTAAAATGACAGCAGGAGCTGTTGATGCATGTTGGTTGCCAGTTTTTCACCATACTTGTGCCCTCACTGTAGCTGTACATGCATCTCTGGCCACATTTGGCCTTGTTCTACTGTTGTACTGAAGCCAATTAATGACACTCTATGGTCCTAAGGTCTGCACAATGACAACCCTTGCCAATTGGCTATGGGATGCATAAAGTATTCTGATGCATCTAATCTCTTGGGACATGGTAGTTTGTGTTGATTTGTGTACTCGGCCTGCAGAGGAAATTGGCTTTCAATTGCCACTTTCTAGAAATAGTGCCATCTGGACTGCTATTGTATGGCTTCAGCACTGAAAACATGAGCCTGTAGGCACACCCTGTATCCATATATAGCCTGTGATGGTTAAAAATCGTGTTTCATTGCTGAGGTTCCTCAACTTCAGCCTATGCCCAATGTATGTGTTTGAGTTGTTGAACTGACTTGTAATCAACTCTGCCTGTCTTTTGTGTGGTACTTGTTGACATGATTGCGTTTCTTCTCTATGTCATCCATGCAGGTCAATGCCCATCAGAAGAGATTTTGGTGTGCCATCGCTAAGAAAGTGCGAACCCTTAGTTACAACAGCCGGCAGAGCGCCCACTGTCGGAAGAGGTGGGGGACCTGAGACCCTGGGCCCGGAAGACCACAGAGGCCCAGCTGGGGATGTGCTCCCAACAAGGACAGGCCACAGCCAAAATGGCCCGCATTTTGGCGGTGGCCTCCTCTGATTTGGATGGGTGTTTGAGGGCAGCACAGCAGCCACAAGGGGGTAAGTACATGACAAATACATGTTTACCTCTTAAATGGGTGATTAAGTGAGGGACAGGATGTTAGGTCTGACAATGTGGTAAGTGTAATGTGTCACAGATCTTCTGTGATCACATTGATGTACCTGAGTCACGTATTGGCAACAGATGTGCACATTCATGTTGCTCTGAGACATGGTACTCAACTATGGGGACTACTCAGCCCTATAGCACAGAATGGAGCACATATGACAGTGTTATTTGAGTCCCAGTGAACTGCTTTTACTATCCTGGTGGGTGTTTGTTCCCACCAACAGATCACTACTCTCTAATGCCATGGTAGAAAAGTGGGTTGATTCTTGCTCTCTGTCCTCTGCTTTATATTGGGGGTATGTCTATGTGTGAATGGAAGTCAGGTAGGCGCAAGTCATCTCAAGTGTTTAATGGTTTGTGATGTGTCACAGCATCATGTGAAGCAGTGATGTCCATCAGACATGTCAAATGACATACTTAGCTAACATCTTCACACCTGTTGCAAGCTACTTACCCATGGTAAGTGAGGAATGTACTTAGACATGTGTGATGTCCCATCAGAGTTGACAGTATGCATGTTGTTTACCAGCGTGCATATGCTCCTTTTTCAAAGGGACACATATCCTGGTGTCAGATGTAAGAATGTGATTGCCAAGCTGATGTCCTGATAGCAGACACATAACACATAGCTTGTCCATGGTTTACTTGTGTAGATATGGAACATAGGCAATGGTTGTCCACTCACAGCAATAGCCCAGACTGTACTGTGTCAACATCATGTGTAATGTAGAAGACAAAGTTAATGCCTCACTCTTGGATATTATCATGTATACTTGCAGTAGCAATGTAGCTATGACAAATGATGCTAGTGTGTTTGGAAACTTCCTGTTTATCAAGAAACATATGTGGTGCAGTTGTGGTAGTGCTTAAAGACCTGTGTGTAGGTCGGTAAGTGTGACATGACTATTGGCTTGCATCATTGCCATTGTACCAGTTAAGATGGCATTACTTACGCTTTTCCTATGTGAATCCACAACAGACAGAAGCCAGGCTTGCCACGTCTGATATATGGTTAGTGATGTTGCTTCTCATTCTGTGACAAAATTGTTTATTCATGTTGGTGTTGTCAAGGTATGTTTCCCTCCTTCCTGTACAGCACAGTAGTCTATTTGATGCACACACAATTTGGTAAACTGCTAATTGTGTGTGGGACATTGGTGTGAGCTTAGTTGGTCCTTACATGAACAATGTTGTTAGGCTTCTGGAGACATTTTTCATACATTGCTTGGACCAGAGTCCATTGTCATTTCTTGCTACGTGACAATTGGTGTGTCTATGTGACATCTGTACTACCTCCTTGACAAACATTAGGCAGGTGTGACATGTTGATATGTCATATAATTGTATGTATTCATGGTGATATTGTTGAATCTGTGTCACTTGCTGTAGGTATGGTTTGTTTGAACCATGCCTGCCTGCCTTTACTTGGCAACTTATGTAAATGCCTGGTACATGACATCTAGGTGATGTATTTGTGTAGTAAGAATAGAGTCTGCGTAAATGTGAAGTTACCTTACAATGGGAACCCATTGTCTACTGGTTGACTATGTTGTTGTGATTCAGCCACCTGTATTAAGTGGAATAACCTATTCATGGAATGGTCAGTGTAAATTGTCTACTTAGTTCATAGCATATTAGGTTTCAGGTACCTTGCTTTTCTGGTGTGTGACAGCTGAGAATTTGAGGGACATGCATAGTATTGTGTTGTTACATGATGTTGTCACTTTAATGGAACTTCCGGTGGGGGGTCAGTGGACATGATTGAATGTGACTTCTGTCTGATTAGAAATGGAAGTGTTATCATGTGTATGTAATAACTCTACTTCACCATCAATTTTTAGCATGCAGACCAGCAGGCAAAGGAGATGGGGCACACCCAGGTGGGGAAGCTTCTGGCCACGGGAACTCCAGTCACGACACCACAGACACTGAGGAACCCAGTGGAGTGCCATGGGGGAGACCGGATCTGCTATATCTGAGGCCTCCTCCAGTGACCCCTCCCTAGTGGTGGCAGACCCATCAGGAACCACTCCTGTATCATCTCTGTCTGCCACCTCCAGTTCTATCACTGCCCTCCCTGTAGCTCTCCACCCAGTTGGCCGTATCCCTCATCCAAGAGGGTGAGCATCTCCTTTGCCACAGGCACCTGTGCCTCAGCCCCCGTTCCCCCTGCTGCCCTCAGTGAGGAGGCTATTGACCTCCTGAGGTCTATTTCTGTGGGTCAGATGGCCATTGTGAATGCCATCCAGGGACTGGCAAACCAGATCCAACAGAGTAATGCGTTCCTGGAGGGCATTCACAGTGCAATCTCTGGCCTACAGAGATTATTTCAGGGTCTGGCCTCCACACTGATGGCAGCTAATCATCCCTTATCTTCCACCCCTCTCTCCACCTTCTAGTCCAAATCCCCCTTCCCCGATCCAGCCAAAGCATACAGACAGGCAAGCATCACCTCAATATCCAAGGGTAGCGCAGACAAACATAAACACCACAAGATGCACCAACGGCACGCACATAGACAACATCCACCTGCAGACACAGCAACAGCCACAACCTGCCCTGACACCCCCACCACTCCCAGCATCACAGACATAACACCTGCCACACCAGCTGACACCACACCAATATTCACTCATCCAGCCACCATACCTATCCTACATGCAGACACCACCCCAGCAGACCCTCAGACATCCACCCGTCACCACACCCATAGACACCATAACCACTGACACGCCTACATGCAGCATATCCACCATACCTGCAGTCACCCCCACAACAGACAGCTACCCACCCACAATGGCATCCCCCAGCACTTCCATCCACCTCAGCCCACGATACATAAACACCCTCACTCACCCACCCAACAGACACCCACCACACACAAGCACACCTCCCACAAACACGCACCCAAGACAACCACTCCTAAACATAATACAACCACTCCCTCCACACCCAAACCCCTTTCTGATGACCTTCCCCATGTGTCACAAAATTGTTCCTTTCTCACCTTAACCTATTCCCTACTCTCCCTACACCCATTACACCCCAAAAGAGCTGTTTTCCTCCTCAAGGCCACCCTGTCTATCTCCAAGGCCTCCCGTACCCCTCTGCAGGCACCCATGCCCCTCCTCAGCCAATAAGAGGTCCACCCCTCCCATGAAGGCTCCCCCTCCGAAACCAAAACCAAATCCCACCCCTCCCAAGCCCAACCTCACACCTCCCTCCCCCAATACTCCCTGAGGTGACTGCCTGCCCCCTTGATGCCCCTACCTGTGGAGGTTACATGGCAGTCAGGAGTCCCGTTTGGGCACCATTTCGTGCCTTTGGTGCAAATGGACTGGCCAAAGACCTTGGACATTTATCTTTTGCAAAAACATATTACATTACAAGCAACCAGTTGTTGGTTCTCTGGTTACAACTTTGTCATGCATTTCCTTTCCTAGGTTTGAGTAGTTCCTGGCTGACATTGGTTGTGTGGCAGTATTTTGTTGTGTGTGCTGCTTACAGTCCTACAACAAGTCGCAACTGTAGTCCCAACCCCTCTAGCTCACTAGCAGTACCTCACCAAAAACCCAAACAGTTAAAGGTGATTTGTGGCAGCCTTTACGCATAGACTCAGAAGTATGACATCTCAGGGAGTGTCGTGGTTAAACGGAGATTGTCCCTTTCTCACAGATATATCATGCCTCAACCAAAAACAGGCAATAACGAAGATGCAGTAATGTTTCAATAGTTTTTATTTAATACACTCTGCAATCTGCGGTAAATCGCATGGGCTGCAATGATTAGGATAATGAACAGTGCAAGAAATAGAATTTTAAAGACAAATGTCATGAATATAAAGACCCCCACCATCTTGCAATAGCATGAAAAGACATTGAGTGTGTGAAATGTCCTAACACCCTACCATAAGAGGTCTAACCTTCTACCTAGAGGAGAGCTGGGTATGTTAAACCTCATCTGCCAATGCCATGACCCTGGAAGGAGCCCCCAACCCTTGTTACCTTGGAATGAGGTTTTGTGCTCAGACTCCGAATGAACACGAAGACCCCGTCATCATCAAGGCGACGTGCAGCATCAATAGCAGCGATGGTATCTGGTCGGAATCCCTCTGATTATCTGTCTAAAGTGTGATGTATTTATACAGATCTACTGGAACCCCTGACGTAGGTTGTTCCAAAACAATAGATAACACAGCATGCTTGGGACGGTAATTTCTAATGTGAGCACCTACAGTTTGTTTGTCTTTGTCGTATGAGTTGACGCCTTAGTGCGGTGACACTGATAACATAAATCTAAACAAAATGGCCTAACTGTAAACAAAGCAGCCATCTTAGAAGAATTAATTAAATAAATGGTCGAACACGGAGCAAGCTACATAGGTTAAAAGTCACTAGGTGACGGGGGCACGAGTCTGCAAGCCAAAGGCTAAACTAACTCCTATTATCCCATTAAAACAAACTAGTAATCACTACAGTGTCATGGTACTGGGTTGTGTTTGTCATGATATGTGTTTGTTGTTGTGTATTGTCGCTTTGTGTGTTTTGACTGTTTGAGTCTGCGTGTACTGTGCATGCCATGATAGGTGCGATGTACTTTGTGTGTGATGTATGTGTCGATATCTGGGTTGTATGATGGTGTTGTTGTGTGTGTTCCATTGTACATTGTGTTGTATGTGTGTCGAGTCCCAGGCCAGTGTCGGATGTGAGTGTTGACATGTGTTTGTATTTGTGCTGTTCCTGTGTTGTCGTTACAAGTTTGTATGTGTTGAACGGGTATCTCTGAGGCTGGGCCTGTGCTGTCTTGGCGTGCGCCAATGTGTGGTATTGACGTGTGTTGGGTGTGTGTGTGCTGGCTGATGTGTGCATGATGTTTATGTGTGGGTGCCTTTGATGCAGTATGAGAGTGCATGTGTCACTATGATGTTACGTGTGAGTGCCGCCCTTAGCACCCCCTCCCTATAGTATGTAATATGACTGTATAGATTTTTACATTTAACATATGTAACAGGTGAGTGTGTGTACTTACCGTTGTTGTCGTCCTCGTGGGTGATGTCTATGTTGTCTTTCCGCAAGCAGGAGCAGCGGGATGACGTCTAGTTGTGGTTCCATGGCAGCTCCGGACGTGTATCGCTTCCAAGAGGTGAGTGTCTCTTTTTCTACTGTTCGTTTCTGCACGGTGCTCCATGGTGGTTGGACCGCGGCGGTCACATTGGAGGAGTGCCACCTCCTTATGGGCCCAGCCAAAACATGGTTTCTGCCGGACTGTTTTGTGCCTCCATTTGACTGCGGTGGTCTGTCCTGCCTGGCGGTGCCAGCAGTGCTTTGGAGGTCTTCTGTGTACACCACTGCCAAACTCATAATTTGGTGGTCTTCTCTGCCAGCCCATTGGCGGTCGGACCGCCACCACCCTTAATCTTTGAAATTTCAAATCTTTGCTTGTGTATTTGGGATTTTTGTCATTTTGGTTTTGTTTTATTCAGATAAATATTGGCTATTTTTCTAATCTCATGTGGAGTACTTTTGTGGTGTTTTCACAGCATAACTGTGCCTCTGAGATAAGCCTGACTGCTTGAGCCAAGCTACCAAAGGGGTGAGCAGGGGTTATCTTAGGTTTGTGACTCCCTTGCACTTACTAAAGTGAGGGTCCATACTTGGACAGGATACAAACCACTGCCAACTAGAGACCCCATTTCAACAAGCATGCACTGATGTAAGGAGGGGTTGTATGGCTTCCTTTACTTCGGCTAACCCTGCGCTCCGCATTCGGCCTCGCAAATCGCCGAGCTGCACAGCCCCGGGGAACCCATTTTCCCCCTCCCTGGTCAGGTGAGAGAGTGTTGTCCTATACTGACAGTTATTTAGGGGTGAATCCACTCTTCAGCACCAAAGCACCCCTACCAGGCCTCAGGTCTCAGCATCTGCTGCTCGATGAATCCGCTCACTCCCACGCTGAGTCCCATGCAGTACTCTGCCTAGTTCCCAGATGTCACTCAAGGGTCCCCTACTTGTTCCACCCATACGAGGAGCCCCTCGGGACAGCACCAGATTCCCCACAACTACACAACGAGATGGATGGGTCTGCATGCGGGACCTGCTACCTCTTACCTCTTGGCCCTGCCAGTTAGCTCTGGTGCTGGAATGCACAAGCCAGGCTGTACCGCACGATCGCCACTGCAGCCTGTGGGGCTGCCTGGCTACAGTTGCCATGGCCAACAGCATTAGGGTGCATAGGTAGGCTGTTTGCTTCCTTCACAACTGCTGCCTCTGATTGGTCCAGGCTCTGTTGGGCACATCACCACATACCGCTGCACTTCATGCGGCCACCATCTTAGGCCAACAAGGTTGACATAGAGCAGACTCACAAATGTCTGTTTCGGGGCACTCAAATTCTTGTGCTCCTGTTTTTTGTGGTAAGACGGCTTACAGTCACATCCTGTACACCATGTTACCAAGTTTATAGACGGATGGGTGTCAGCTATCAGGATTATGGACGGATGATGAGTCCTAGGCAGCAGAGTTGCACTAGGGTGCGGTCATCTGCCCATGGGCTCTCTCACTCCCCCGTAAGTTAATACATTTTCCTTGGGGACTGCAAACTGAATTGCTTCTAGACAAGCTAAACATTTTGCATATGAATGAAGAGAGGGAAAAGGCAAATAATTTGCCGAAGGTCACAACATTTATCAAAGTGGAAAAATGTCAAGATTCTGGCAATTGCTTTCTGCTTATATGGGTTGCAGTATTGCAGTTAGCTGTTATATGCTCCAAGAGCCCCTTACCAGAAACAGTTAATGACAGCCCACATCCTTCCATGCTTATTACACAACTTGTAAACATTTTGGGAATTTCAAAAATAAAACATGTTTGTTTTGTGATTTTCAAACATGTTTTACTCTTGATGTTCCATTTCTGTAAACCCTAGCAATTAAACAACAGAGATGCTTCAAAATTTCTACAACGTGTACATGTTGTTTTACTGGCATTTATTAGGCATAGTGTATTTAGTGAAACACATACATTTGAAATATCACTGGATCTTTCAAGTGTATTTCATTTTATTGTTTAAAAGACTTTATTTAAATAACAAGATGAACAGAAATATACGCATGCACGAAGTTATGCCTAGATCTCATATAATGAAAAATGGAACTCTGAAATACAATTAAAGTATTTTAGGATTTTCAGGAAGGGTGTAATGGAAGAGGGGATAAAGGAAGCATATTAAGGAAAAACAATACTTATATAAGCAAATTAATGTGTCCTCATAACTTGAAACCCAATAGAAAGAATCTAAAAAGATTTAAATATTTAAGTATTAAAAAACAGCAAACACTTATAATGTATATAAGTGATTACAACAGAGAGATAAAGTATTCATGGTGGTTGAACGTTTTCTGATAACGTGTAGTTTGTAGATGGGTTACAATTAACAGTATTATTGAGAAAAGAGATTAGAAGTAACCATAACATTTGGGCATAATGAGAATTAGAACACTGAGATATATATATACCCTATCCAGTTTATGAGGTGAACAAACACAATCCCACCAAGTCTTGCATGATAATTTAGATGAACATTTCCAATGAAAAGCAATTTATTGGAGGGTTAGTGCTAAGAAAATATCCAATAATTTACTATCTGTAAATGTCGGATAAAATACAATAGATAGAGTTCGTAAAAAGAGATGTATAATATTAAAGGATTGCTTGTAAATGAAATACTTGTTTAAGTTGTGACCAGACTTTATGCCAAAAGGAAAGCATATTGAGACACCAAAATAGCATATGCATAATATCACTTGTGGGAAGTCGCAAGACCAACATTGAGATGTGGTGGATGATGAACATTTTGAACAATGTATGGGGGTGAAATAAAGTCTGTGGTAAATAAAAACAGGTTTGAGTAATACTGGCAATTCTGAAACTTTGTAAGTTTATGACCATATTTTATTCCACAAATTAGCATTCCAGATGACGCCAAGATCTTTTTCCATAAGTATTTCAGCTTTGGATTTGGTTTGAAATGGAGATGAGGATAAAATAACTTTATAGATAATAGATGCTTTCAGATAAGAAGTAAGAAGGGTTTTTAGATCAGATTTTTGTGCTACAAATAGAGGATTATCATGTAGGGCAAAAAGGGTATCTAAGACGGTATTGATGAGCAAAGAAAAGCAGTGAGAAAAGGTTGAGGGCACTTAAATATCTGTCGAAACTGAGGAAAGGAGAGAGGAACATCATTGTCAAATACTTGCAGTAGCCACATAATCCCATAAATCTTCTACCAATGTGTCTATTGTGGATATTAACAAATTTGATTACAGCAGATAGAAAATGTGATGAAAATAGAAGAGGTTAATGTAGTGGAATTGAAATGCACCTGTTGGAAATGGCCCTTTCTGTAGGGTTATCCCTAAACCTTTTGCCTTTCTCCTCCTATTTTGCTGACCCTCTTTTTGTTGACTGTAGGACTCCTGGCACCTTACCACTTCAAAACAGTGCTAAAGTGTATGTGCTCTCTCCCCTAGAACGTGCTATGATTGACTTAAACCTGTTTGGCATATTTAATTTACCTGTAAACCCTTTGCAAAGTGGTATACCATATACCCAGGGCCTTAAGCACTGATTGCCCCACCCTTTGAAGTAGCTTTTAAAACTTGTCTCGGGCCTGTCACTGCAGCGCCTAATCTCTCCTTTTTTGACACCTAAGCACACCTAAGATGAGCCCCAGATTGCCTTATAGGCAGGGTGCTTTGCATTTAAAAGGTAGGACATGTACTTTTATGGCTTACATGATCTGCTAGTGACAAACAGCCTATCTCGTTTTTTCACTACTGTGAGGGCAGTTCGTCTCAAGGGATAGTATTTGGAATTCACTTATATATTAAAGTGGTAATTTCTGATCTGAAAGGAGTAGCATGGGCATGTTTAGTATGTTTGGCATGGTAGTGAGAAATCCTGCTCACTGGCGTAGTTCGATTTTACATTACTATTTTATTAATGCCACTTTCAGAAAGTGGGCATTTCTCTGTGCTTATAACGCTAGTGTTTTGCAGTCTGACTCCATTCCACATATGGGGCTGAGTGAAAACTACACTTTGTGCATACTTTCCAGACAGCCACAACACAGGAGGGGATAGGTGTGACAGGTGAGGCATCTTGTCAGGAATTCAGTAGCAGGAACAAAGACTTACTTGTGTAAAAAGACCAAAACGCCAGAGATTGACAAGAGCCCAGCGATATTCACATTGGTGGCATGGTAAGCCATCTGCAAAACTGTTGTTGAAGGCCATCCTCCGCGTGTTTGCTACATGCACTGTCTTTGGGGTCTTCAACATGGCAGACGTTCCTGGAAGGTTAGCGGTCTAGTGTTTGTGCGCAAACTGAAATCTCAGCTCGACATGCAAGAGATTGTCAAGGAAGGTGACGCGCTTCAACCGGAGCCCTAAGGCGCTTGCAGCAGCTCTTCAGTGCACATATTTACCTCACAGAAGATTCCTCGCCAGAAAGGACACTAATTAGCCTGGTCATGGAAAGCAGCTCACGCATCTTGGAGTAGTGTCTCTTCTTCGTCATACAGCAAGAATTTCAGTTCTCTGCAGCACTCATAGTTCAAAGGGTGTTCGAGTGCAAGCTCCACATTTAACTTCTTTGCAAAGGTCAGATAAGAGATACCATTTCAAGTGGCATATCGTTTTAGGAAAAATTCAAGACTTTCTACATTACGAGAAACTTTTCTCAGAGAATTCTCACAACTAAATTAATATATTGTGAATAATCGAAAATACATGAACTTTGCTCTCTTCAATAAAAACATCTATTCACATGCACAACTACGAAAAACGATAGATTTCTTCCTATTGAACTGTATCCACTCACTCGGTCAAATACTACAACCACTATTCTGGCATACTGTTGCAGTGTTAAAATCATATACTAATTTAGGAAATTAAAAATCTTATTCTATTTGCGACAGAGTTTATTTAAAAGACAGGAGCACAAGTCTTGCTCTATAGGTGTATGGAACATTGATGTACATGAAATAGAAAAATAGTATAGTAACATTAGAATATGAATTGAGATGTGAATTGCATGTTTGTGTTTTCTTCCCTTACAGGTAGCTGTCATTTATAAGATCAGGCAAAAACGAAGAATAGCAGCGAAGATTCCCCCACAAGGCAGTTTCTCTTATTTCTCTATCCTCTTCCCCTTTCCCCTGTTGATATTTCACACTGGTAATAGTCATAAGGTCAGTGTGGGTATTAGTGGAGGGGCGTTGGAACTAGCTTCTGCTCCTCAGAAATCCAGTTGTCCAGTACTTGATAGTCCTGACATATCTGCATCCATCTGCTTACTGATAGTCTTCCTGGGCTGAGAGAGAAGGAGACGTGCACACTTACATTTGTATATGATTTGTCCCTGCCTCACACAATGGGCTGATTTATTCCCTACAGATGTCTAGAGCTAGGGCTGGGTTGAAAGGGATTGTGATACACCTGAAAGGGTCCCTTTGAAGTCCCCCTTGAACAAAGGCATTTTTGAATATAAGTACAGGGGCTCTGACCCCATGATTTTAGAGCACTTTTGGAATTGGGACTGAGCCTCTGTCAGAAGGATTGTTGAACTGCATCAGGGACTCATCTGCACTGCTCTGCTGTTGTTGCCCTGCTGCCTGCTGGGTGGCATAAAGCACTCACTGGATTGCTTTACTGCTTGTTGGCCTGCTGCCAACTGCCTTCTGACTGTGATCCTCCCAAGGCACAAGGGGACTGTCAGAATGAATCACCACTGAAAACATTGGTTTTTGTTGTGTGCTGACCTTCTGCACAACCGTCCTGCTTTGTGTTCTCAAAGGGACCCCAGCGTGAGGTGGGCAGTGTTGCCTGCCCCTTACTTGCTTAAACAAGTGCATTGGGCAGCACTTTGTAATGCCCACCTCCTTTTTTTATTCCTAAAGCCTCGTGACTGCTTTCTCATTGGCCTTAATGCATGGAGTGTGCTGTTTTCTCCCCCTTGCCTGCTGCACACTAGCGCGAGTGAGCGCTGTAGGTCCAGGTCCTGTTTCAACTAGCACCAGGTTAGCACGTTTGTCCTTGCCCTAAACATTGGCGTGGGCTGAGCATCTCATCCTAAGCTGCACCGGCCGAGCAGAGCACCTGCCGGGGACTGCGTGGCAATCACTTTGCTGGCTGTACTGAGGAGAGCACGAAGAGTGCTTTTCTCCTGGGGGCAGGGTGAGCGCGGCATCTCCTCCCTGCACCATGTGACAAGCAGGTTCCTCTTAGGGCCCGCGACTGGGATGGAGGGACCTACCCCTCTCAGCCTTCTGCCCACCATGGAGAAGACAGCATGAGCCACCAAGAAGAACACAGGGATCTCTTCCCAGCCAAGCTGGTCACACAGCGGGTTCACAGTAGTCATTTCCCAGCAACTGCTGTTGTTGACACATGGACAGGGTCAACGCAGTAGAACAGCACCCCAGAACAAGGGATGACATCAGGAAGAGGTGGAACGACCTACGGGGGAAGGTGCGTTCTGTGGTTGCAAGACACCAGATAGCAGTACAGAGGACTGGCGGTGGACCCCCACCTCCTCCCCAAAACTAACATTATGGGAGGAGCAAGTCTTGGCAATACTGCATCCTGAGGGCCTGGCAGGAGTAGCAGGAAGACTGGACTCTGACAAGCCAAATCTCTATTACTATCACCCCCCTACCTGCATGCCATCACATACCCTCACCCTCAACCTCACTCCCATCACTCCACCACCTCACATATACTCCACCATCACAACCCACCCCTCCCACTACCAAGCCTTGCATGCAACACCAATGCATGATCACCCATCACAGACCTGCATGGACACCCATCACCAAGGCATGCACACTTGAGACAATCACCTAGCCCACCAAATCACCACTCACACAAGCCTAAGCTGCCAGGACAATCACAGCCTTACAGGGCAGCACACCCACGCACAAGATGACACATGCAGAAACAATAACACTGCATTTACATCCCCACAGCTCCCCCACAAAACATCACCAGAAACAGATCTCAGAAGTCAAAGGACTCACCTCTGGAGACTCAGGGATGAACCACGCCGCCACTGGGTCCAAACCCATGTACAAGGTTGCAAGGTATGGATTCACCCCTGAAAAGTATAGGTTGAGACTCAGGGGCGGTAAGAAACTGTCTCACCAGACTTGGGGGAGTTTGTGGAGAACTGTTGCAAAACACTAGATGGATGGATGTTGGGTAGCACAGCAAACAATTTTGAAGGGCTGTACAATCTGATTGTCAGAGAGCAAATGTTATGTTGCTGTCTTCCAGGGCTACGCCAACACCTGTGGGAGTGTAAATTCTCAGACACCAGGGAACTTGAAAAAGAGGCAGTCAATGGGTGAGTACCAGGAGGTCTAGAATGGCTCTTGGGACTGACCGTAAAGGGAGTGGCTCAGGTTTCCCCCAACCGAGGGTGGGAGAGGTTTGGAGTAGCCCAGACATATCCCCAGGGGTGTGTGCAGGGTCCCAGGTCCCTTCTCAGAGGAGGAGGAGAGGTGGGGTGGGAGATGCCCCAGGGTGTCCTATGCCCAGCCCCAGAGCCTGGAGAGTACCCCAAGGGGGGGTCAGGAAGGGATCCTAGTTCTTACAAGGAGACCATCCACCAATAGTGTCAGGAGAGGTGGTGGGGGTGGCTGACGCAAGCGTCCAAACAGTTCTGGTGTCTGGCAGTACCACTCTGCAAAGGAGGGTGCAGAAGCCCTAATGGAGGGGTAGGGGGAAGAAGGACTCACCCCTAACCCCTGCCCAGCCTAGGGGCACACACTCGGGGTTAGAAGGCCAGGTTCAGGGTATCACCTCTGACCTGGAGGGAGGGGCGGCTGCCACAAGCATCCCTACCATTTTGTCTTCTGGGGATACCACTCCTGGAGGGAGGGTGCAGAACTCCAGAAGGAGGGGGGAGATGAAGGACTCCCCCCTCACCCCAGTTCAGCCCAAGGGTGCAGACCCTGGGTTGGGAGACCAGTTGCAGGGAAGCTCCAGTGAACTGGTGGGAGAGCTGAGCAGGACAGCTGATGCAAGTGCCCTGACAGTTCTGGCTTCTGGGGGTACCACTCCCAAAAGGACTGTACAGAACCCTAGAAGGTAGGGGGAGGAAAACCTCACCCCTGGCTCTTGTCCAGCTTGATGGTGTAGACCCTGGGTTGGAGGACCAGTCTCAGGATACCACCCCTGAACTGCTGGAAGGTGGAATGGAGAAAGGATGCAATGCACCTGGGGCTACCACCCCCACTCTGAGAAGCCACAAAGGACAGAGATCCCTAGTGGTCTGGGGCCTGGCTCATGACACTGACAGCTGTCAGTGGCCTCTTTTGGTTGCTGTCCTTGTGGACAGAACTTTACATGGGTGGTGCTGTCTGCTACTGGAATGCATCTGTGAGCAGATTCAAGTTAAGTGTTTCACAGATGGGGTCCGCAGGTGAGGAAAAGTTTTCCCCATGGGCTAGCTTAGTGGGTCCTGAGAGCATAGACAGAGGGAACTAAATGGGTTCAGACAGGCATAGAACTTGCAAGGGTCCCTGCAGTTGCGATGTCCCTGCAGTTGCGAGCCATTGCCAACGTTCTATCTCCCCACGTGGGAAGCCCATCAAGGTACTGATTGGTCTACCCTGGCTTTAGGCTGTAAGGGGGCTGTGTTGGAGATGGCCCGTTCTGTAGGATTATATCCAAACGATTTGCATGTCTCCTCCTATTTTTCTGACCCTCTTTTTGTTGGCTTTAGGGCTCTGGGCAATTTATCACCGCTAAACAGTGCTAAAGTGTATGTGCTCTCTCTCCTAAAACTTGGTATGATTGGCTTACACCTGATTGGCATATTTAACTTACTTGTAAGTCCCTTGTAAAGTGGTATACCATATACACAGGGCCTGTAAATTAAATGCTACTTGTGGGTCTTCAGCTCTGATTGTGCCATCCACAGAAGAAGCCTTTCAAACTTGTCTCAGGCCTGCCACTGCAGTCCCTGCCTCGCAGTTTACTACCACATTGACTTGACAATTCCAACTACTTGCTAAGGCTTAAACTCCCCTTTTACTACACCTAAGTCACCTCTAGGGTAGGTCTTAGATAGCCCTATGGGCAGCATGCTGTGTATGTAACAGGTAGGACGTACTTTTATGCTTTACATGTCCTAGAAGCAACAAACAGCCAATTTGTTTTTCACTACTAGGAGGGCTGCTCCTCTCATAGGTTAGCTTTGTGATTTCCCTTATATATTTATAAGTGGTAATACCTGATCTGAAAGGAGTAGTGTGGGAATGTTTGGAATGGTATTGAGAAATCCTGCTTATTGGTGTAATTGGATTTTACATTACTATTTTGGAAATGCCACTTTTAGAAAGTGGGCATTTCTCTGTGCTTATAACTCTATTGTTTTACAGCCTGACTCAAATCCACATCTGGGGCCGAGTGGCAGCTACACTTCGTGCATACTTTCCAGACAGCCACAACACAGGAGGGGCTAGATGTGACAGGAGAGGCATCTGCATCCATCTGCAAACTGATAGTCTTCCTGGGCTGTGAGAGAGGGAGGCGGGGCACACTTACTTTTGTGTAGGCTGTATCCCTGCCTCACACAATGGGTTGATTTACCCCCTACTGATGTCTGGAGCCAGGGCTGGGTTGAAAGGGGTTGTGTTACACTTGAAGGGTTCCCTTTGAAGTCACCCCTTGAACAGAGGCACTTTTGAATAAAAGTACAGGGGCTCTGAATCCACGATTTTCGAGCACTTTTTGAACTGGGACTGAACCTCTGTCAGAGGCATTGCTGAACTGCACCAGGGACTCATCTGGACGACTCTTCTTTTTTTGTTCTGCTGCCTGCTGGTTGTCCTGAGCTGTACCGGCCAAGCAGAGCATTTGCTAGGGACAGCATGGCAAGCACTCTGCTGGCTGCACCAAGGAGAGGGTGAACAGTGCTTTTCTCCTGGGTGCAGGGTGAGAGCAGCACTTCCTCCCTGCCTCTTGTGAAAACCAGTATCCCCAGGACTCACCCCGGTGCTACCAGGGGGTGGGCACTAGCTATGTTTGGTGTGTAACTTAGTGGCCCTGACTAGAGTGGTGGGTTCTGCCTGGCGTAGGTGAATGCCCTAGCCAACGAGAAAACAAATTTCTAACAGGATCTAATCAAGGTGGAAGTGTATTTAAAAATCGGCAAGGAAATAATAGAAGATTCAGAAGAGAAAGAGAGAACATCTTGTGGGGAAAAAGGATGAGAAAGGTATTTTTCAGCTTCGCACTATAGAGAAGTAAAAGGTGAAACAGAATCAGAGACCCAAAAGGCAGCCTGGCATAAACCAAATGCTATATGATATTTATTGAAATTTGGAAACTTCACACCACCTTCAAGTTTTGATTTCTGTAGGAGAGATAGGGAGACTCTTGCTTTCGTATTGTTCCGCAAGAATTTTGAAAGCATAGAATTTAGTTTCTTAAAAGTGGTTTTAGGAATATATGCCCATAACATAGAAATAGTATATAGTAAAAGAGGAGAAATCATAATTTTTTATCTAATACAATTGGGCCCACCAAGACAAATAAAGGGGATTCCACGCTAAAAGTAACTTTCAATTTCAGTAAAGAATGGCTTAAAATGAATACTGATTGAGTATTGTACTGAACCTGTAAACCAAATACCTAAGTATTTAACCTTAGAGGATGACGCCCACTGAAACTGGCTTCAATGAAGGATGGTTTAAAAGAATATTCGTTTAGAGGTTTAGAGGAAAACCTTCTGTCTTTTCCTTATATAAACTGAGACTGCAGAGAAAAGAGCAATTTCATTAATTAATTTAGGCAAGGATTATTCAGAGGACGAGATTAAAAAAGAGGATATCATCTGCATAAACCGTTAACTTCAACGGAGGTTCCCCATGTGGTAATCTAGAGATGGATGAATTAAGACGAACACAGGAAAGAAAGTTTCAAGAGCAAGGACAAATAGTAATGGAGAAAGATGACAACCGTGTCAGACACCTCGTGGCACAGGAAAATATGGAGATACTATACCATTAACCAGAACAGATGCTCGAGGGGATTGATACAATAAGGAGATACGGGCAATTATTTTAAAACCAGAACCATGCCAAGCTAAAGATTTTAGTATAAAGTCCTAGTTGATCCTATCGAATGCTTTCTGTGCATCTGTAGTTAGGGCTGCAAGTGGTATTTTAAGGAAAGACTCTTTGTTGAGAACATTAAGAAATAATCTAGTATCGTCTGACGCTAATCTACCTTTGATGAAACCTGATTGTTCATTACCAATAAGATGTGGAAGAAACGTTTCTTTTGGAAGTACTGAGATTTTTGCAAAAATGTTATAGTCAACATTTACTAACAGGATAGGTCTGTAGTTTTTACATAAAATTGGATATTTCCCTTACTTATGTATTAAACATACTGTGACTTCCCGAAAACTGTCTGAGACAAAACATGATTAAATGAAATTGTTAAATAAGTCTGACAAGCGAGGAATACAAATATTTGAGAAATGTACAAAAAGATTCTACTGTGAAACCATCTGATCCCATTGTTTTCCATTTATTAAATGAATTTAGAGCTTCAGAGTTATCACTAGGAGTAACATTTACTTTAAAAGAACCAAAGTCTAATTGAGAAGAAGTAGAATTATAGGTCTGATGTAAATAGCCATCAATGAGAAAATGCTGTACTGGATTTTCAGGATATATCACGTTTTTAGATTGGGTTTCACAGTAGTAAGATAAGGACTACAGTTTGGAAATAGGACCATCAGCATAGTGCTTATATAATGAGCAACGTTTTTTTTGTTTTTTTTTAAACATTAAAACATCTGCCCTTTAACAGAGGTACAGTAGTATTTGAAAGTTGCATATAGACAACTGAAAATCAAATTGGTCATGCAGAGGTTGGTAGTATTGTCCACAACAGCAATTTATTATAATAATATCATGCTGAAGTATCTTTCTTTATCAGCTTTATTTCGGCAAAACAATACCATAAAAGCATACTGACAAAATTCTTAAATTTCTAAAAGGAATGAACACACTTTTGAAAAAGACGATAAAATCAGATCAAGACCAGAACTCCCTCAGGGCTATACAATACAAATAGGCAAGTTATGGATATGAATGTTATAAAAGTAAGCAATTGGTCAATAAAAACACTATAAAAATATACAATACACATCATCATACAAATCACCATATAAATATTTTAAAATACCTATAAATATAAATCTTTGTACAAGAAACAGTTGAGATTGCTATCTCACTAATAGTAGCAATAACTATGTGCTAGCACAAATAGTGATCATTATAAAAATAGGGCGCATGCTTTTTGGAAGAATATTTGCCTCTAGCATATCTAATTGCCTCTAAAAATCTTGGCAATGTGCATACCGTCATCACATAAGGGGTTGTTTAGCTAATTTTTAAGAGGTGATTGACAGTCCCTAGGGCCCAACGATTTCTTTCTTTCATGCGTGCCTATATTCATTTAGAAGCCTTAAAAGGGGTACGATCAAGTAATACAAAAGGCACATTATTCCAACAACAACTAATATTCACTTAACTACTAAAAACTAGTTATCTGATGTTGGTCTTAAAAACGATAAATAAGAATCAATTACAGTATTTCATTTATAAAACCCATAAAATTTACTTCCCGTGCCATCAGGCACTTATTTGCTTAGGGGGGGATTTTTTAAAATCAAAGTAAATAAATAACTGGATCCAAGAACTAGTTTCATAGGTGTCAAATGACCATTCTAGGTAACTTAAGAAACCTCCCAATGGCTACGGTCCTTGTGCCAGGGGGCAAAAATAATATTATAATTCAAGTACTTCCCGGGCATTGTCAATGTCCCCTGGGCTAAATATAACCTTGGCTGATTGTATATCCCAAGGCCATTGGATTACAAAAGGTGACTCCCAATTATCAGTTTGGGGACCGTGGATTAATTATGGGAGTTTTGCCTGAGTTAAAGCGCCTATAGCCTCAGGCCCGCCTTGTCTCTGATGAATGAAATTGCTAGTAGAAACCGGCTTAGACCGAGAACAACATATGGTATCGTGCTGGATCTCAAGAATCTTGCTGCTTCATTGCAGTTCCTGATTCCAACGTTCCTGCAAATAGGTCGGATCCATTTCCTCCTTGGTTTATCGTAGGCAATGCAGTTTAAAAGAACATGATCCATCGTTTCTGGAGTCTCCATATTACACAGCTCACAGGTCGCCTCATGACTACTCCCATTCAGGAGGCCCCATTTAAAGGTAAAAGCCTTAACCTGGAGGATCCCATATCGAAGCTTCATAAATAAAACTTTTGCTTGTCTAGGTTGGATAGTATCGATCCATTCCTCAGCACTCGGTAATGGTTTGAAATCCAGGAAACTTAAGGTTAGTCTACCTAGATCCTTGCTATACAGAGGGCTATTAAGGGTGAAGTCCCAAAATACTTGCTTTAGTCGGATCTTGGATTGAGTTGTGAGTGTATGCGGTTCATCCCAATAGAATTTCAGCCCTAGACTGTAAAAGCATTGCCTGATATAGTCGAGCCACGGGAGGGAGATGGCCTTGTCCAAACCCATGATCTCAGTTAGTGCTTGCCTGTATTGGATCAATTCAGGGGTTGTCCAAAGTCTACACCAGTAAAGCAGGGGCCTCAGGGCTGCCAATTTGCCTATTTGTTTCATGTTAATGTCATAGGCTAAAGGGATCAGCGGAGTGGATGGAGGGAGACCCAGTACCCCTCTCATGAAATTATTTTCCTGAGTAACCAATGGGGTTAGTTTTGAGAACCCCCAGAGTTCAGCGCCATATAGAGCAGCGGCCTGCGCTTTGCACCTATAGATCTCAAATACTGGTGACACAATGCTCGACCTTGAGCATTTGTAATTTTTACTAATTGCCATGGAGCTATGGGTTAAGGAGATAGCAGCTTTATTAATGTGCGGTGCCCATGACAATTTGGCATCAAGCAGTATCCCTAGGTAGTTGAAGTTTTTTACTCGTTCCAGTGCCTGCCCTCTGATCCGAATGTTTCTCTTGAGTGCTTTATGGGGGTTAACAGTCAGGTATTTGGTCTTGTTTGTATTTATTTCTAATCCCTTCAAGCTGCAGTACTCACTGAATTTGTCTAATAGAGTTTGCAGGCCCATGGGAGTTTGAGATAATAGGATGGTATCATCTGCAAAAAGGAGGACGGGGACTGGATCATCGTTCAATCTTGGTGAATCATGGTTACTTTGTTTCAAATGATGAACCAGATCATTGATGTATAATGAGAAAAGTGTTGGGACAAGCACACAGCCCTGTCTCACCCCCCTCTTGATAGGTATTGGGTCTGTCAACTCTCCCTTTGGCCCCCACCGAACCTTTGCAAATGTATTTTCATGTAACCTCTCCAGCTGACCCAGGAGGTTCCCTGGCATGCCCTGTTTTCCTAGTGCTGCCCATAAGGAGTCTCTTGGCACCAGATCAAAGGCTGCACGCAGATCCACAAACGCGATATAGAGGTGACCTTTCCTTAGTCTAGTATATTTCCACATTATTGTCAATAGCCTAAAGCCCTGGTCGACTGTACTCGTCTGCTGTCTAAAGCCTGCTTGGTATATAGTCATTATGCTGTTCTCTTCTAACCAGGTACTAATTCTATTCAGGATCTGTCTAGCGTAAAGTTTTTGTATGACATCTATGAGGCTGATTGGTCTATAGTTCCCTGGGTCTTCCCTGGATCCTTTTTTGTAGATTGGAATTATTTCTGCCCCTTTCCATGTCTCGGGCATTAGGCCTCCCCTTGCTATAGCGTTACTTAAAAGGTTTAGATAAGGTGCCCAAATTTCTATGCTATGTTTGAACATATCCCCCGGGATCTTATCCAAACCAGGGGCTTTTCCTGGCTTGATTGCTTCAATGGCAATCACCGTCTCCTCCAGACCAAATTGTAACACGGGTAAAATGCCCCAAGTAGCTAGGGTTTTATGTCTTGAGGGATAGAAATCGAGGGAGGGGGGGTCAGAGTAAAGATGTGTAAAGTAGTTAACCCATGTTTTGGGATCTATATGATGATCTGTGGTAAATATCCCCTCTTTGCTGCCATGGGTAACTATTTTCCAGAAGATCCTTGTATCATTACATTTTGCTGCTTCCAGCAGGTCTTGCCATTTTTGGTCCTCCCAGTTGCTTTGGGCAGTAGCCAGCGTTTTCTTGTAGCTGGCCCTTGCCTGTTGAACGGCTAATTGATTTTTTTTGCTTTAGAGCCTCTATCAGTACTCTTTTCCTCTCCCTACATTTGATGGTATACCATGGACTGCTTGGGGTGGTTTGCACCTTCTCCTTTTTATGCTTGTTCTGTAGCTGTTTGGTCAGGACGGGTCTTAGTGCAATACTCAATGAATGGTGGATAGCCGTAATAGGGATGTCACTCGGTTTATTTTCTGCATAAGGCTCCAGGAGATCAGAAAATGTGTTGTAAATATTTGTCATACTATCCTGATTGCCTAGTATTGCTGGCCATTTTACAACCCTTCTATTGTTGCTAAGGGTGGGTTGTAGCTCCACCTTGTCTTGTTCTATATATTTCAAGTCCAAATCTAGGAGGTGGGCCCTGAGTTCAATTATTAGCGGGAAATGATCGCTATCCCTTCTTTTATCAATTTTAAAAGTCGCTAGTCTTCCCCATGTGCTTATACTATGCAGAATGTAATCTATTTTTGAAGTTGAGTTGCCTCTCTGGAAGGTATCCAGATTAAGGCCTCCTTCACCCACTCTGCCATTGCACGCCCTAAGTCCGTGATTTAATGTAAGACCCATGAGTTGCAGTGCAGCCACTGTGCCTGGAACAGTTTTTTCTATTGTTAGGTAAGGAATTGCTCTCATTCGATCTTCCTCTTCTGCTAAATGTTCGAATCCAGTTATGGGTTCATAATTACAGTTAAGGTCACCCCCTATCATAATTGTCTCTCCTACTGGGATTTTTTTTGAGCAGGTCGTCTAGTAGAGTTATTTCGGGAGACTCCAAGTTGGTCCTTCTAGGTCTTATATATACATTGAACAAGTGGGTTATTATCTTATTTTTTTTCCCCACTACCAACCATAAAATGTCCTCTGACTCAGTGGCTTGCATACATATCTCGACATTTAATGAGATTTTCGCCCATACAACCAACCCCCCAGACGGTCTCCCTCTGGCAGCTGAAGTTGCATTAATAAAGTAGGTTTTGTATCCTAATTTATACGGTGGATCTTTAAGCCACGTCTCTTGAAAGAGACAGACATGATATCGATCGATGTAGTCCTGCCAATCGGGGTCTATAAGCTTATTTTTTAAGCCGGCTACATTCCATGAGATCATGGTAATAGGACCCCTTCCGTTTGGGGTCGTAACATTGGAAGTAGGACTCAGATAAGTTGTTGAATCTTTCCTACTATGCAAAGGCTCCACTACACTCCCTGCCCCTGTAGCATGAAGATCATTCCCTTCGTGGGGCTCACCTACTGTTGGGTCCCCATTGGGTCCCGCTTGTGCCTGATCTATCTGGATTAGTCAATCTACTCTTTCAAGATTGGAATCACAATTTCTCTTTTGCAATCCCTCATTGTGTTTATGCTTATGCCTCTGGACTCGGAGTTTGGTAAATAATGGATCCGAACTAAACCTCATGGCATTGAGATTGGGGGCGGGAGTTCTCTGTTCCATGTCAATCAAACCTCTGGTTAATCTTCCATCCTTAAATGTTAGTGTAATAACGTCAAGTTGCCCCTTCTCTCCAGGGATTCTTTCTGCCCCCCTGATATCTGATCGAATTATGGATAGACAGTGTCTTTTGGCCCTAATCCAATGTATAAGCTTATTTTTTAAGGAGTCCTCGTCTTCTCTGCTATTTAAGGGCAATTTTGAAACATTTAGCAGATAAACAACATTGGTCCTAATAGGAAACCTATCCTCCTCAGAATATGGATTCCCTATAGTGTATTGATTATAATCATTAGATACTTGGGGATAGGGGTTCAGAGTAGGTTCCAAATTTCCTTTTTGGGGTCCTTTTACAAAGCCAGGATCTCTTCGTGGATTCCCTGTTCCTTGGCATATATCACTAGCATTTCTTCTAGGGAAGTTGCGTGAACCAATATTTTCCCCATTAACCCCTATCATGCATCCCTGTGGTTGATGTACAATCTTAGCTATAGCTGGGGTAGGGTTGGGGTTAATGATAAAATTTTGAGGACATGTGGGTCTACCTTGTAGATGGAATGATATGGGGGGGACTCCTTTTCGCACTGAGCTATATGGGTACCCCTACCCCTCTCCTTTTCCACAATATCTGTTAGGGTTCTTACTTCAAGTTTCAAGTCCCTAACTTCCTGGATTAATCCGGTGATTAGATCATAAAGGTCTGCTATAGATCTTATTTTGTGTTTTAGAGGGTTCACTGGTTCTAAATTGAGAGCAGAGGTCCTCTCACTATCTAACTGTACAGTTGGGATAAATGGGTGTAACTCATCCATGGATTCCCCCTCTTGTGCATTCTGTTCATTACTACTATCGAGTTCTGCCAGGACTGCATATTTATTGGAGCACATAGCTTCACACTCCTGCGTATGGCCCTTCTTCCTAGTATTATCAATGGTGCATAGGTGTATGGATCTAGTTGTAGCAACCTTAGGGCTGCCAGTCCTAATATCGGATGATACCCCCCCCTCTTGCTGGCAAACAATCTCTATCACTTTATCTTCCACTGGTTCGATTTTCTTCGTGTAATAGGAGGTAATCTTTTTATCGGGACCCTCCCGAATAGTGGCCCTACTACATAGTAGTGACTCTACCTCCTCGATAAGATCATCTATTTCAGCTATTCTGCAGTTCTCACCCGCATTCCTAAGTTTTTTTATAGATTTCTCCTTCCCCCTGGGAGGTTCTGATGCCTTGCGTTTTCCCATAGCTTGAACTGCCTATGTAGTGCTTCGGCTCTGTGAACCAGTCCACAATCTGTAATTATAAAAGATAATAGGAGAAGGGCTGGTGGGGATAGACCTAGTTAATACAATTATCTTCTCATATGACAACGATAACTATAAATTTTCCACTATAGATATAAACAGACCTCTTGCAAAGTGTGAAAAGGCAGAGGCCCAACCTAGCCCCACTCCAATATCTATCAGGTAATGATAAAAGCGTTGCAACAATAAGTGGAAAATACCGTCCTAAGGCCCTCTATAGAAAGACCTATTTAGGGGTAAATGTCAACACAGTACCTTCAGGCAACCATACATGTAGGTTGCCAAATCCATACAACTTTGGATGAATGTCAGGGCGGTGGCCCAGCCCTGCCACTTCCTGGCAATGACGGGCAAGGACGGGCCCGCCCTTGGCCCGGGCGTTGCCCGGGCGCGTCCCACGCGGCGGGAGCGCTGGTAAAGATTTAAAGGGCTCCTGCCCTCGACACACCTCCTGGGACCTCTGGCGCGCTACCCACGGCGGCGGGAGCGCTGGTAAAGATTTAAAGGGCTCCTGCCCTCGACACACCTCCTGGGACCTCTGGCGCGCTACCCGCGGCGGCTGGAGCGCTGGTAAAGACTTAAAGGGCTCCTGCCCTCGACACACCTCCTGGGACCTCTGGCGCGCTACCATTGAAGTATCAATTTCCTGGTAATATTGCAAAAATAATTAAGATAATTCTATAATATCAATGCAGGCTTTGTTTATTTGCAACAGAAGCGTGATGTCGAAGGACAAATAAGCAGCTTTGGCCAAATATGTTGTAAAGGAAACTATGTGAGCGTATACCTCTCTTTGCCCTTGAAAGATGCGCTGAGTCGAGTATGCTTGTAAAATTATGCCGGCAAGGAGCAGAATATCAAAAATGGCGCCCTTGAGTACCTTAGCAGTTGCGGCCGCAGGATGAAATAGAGAATTCAGCATCTCCTAGCTGTTCCACGATGATATGCTGCTCCTCTGGAGGACTGGAGGTGTGAGAGACCAGTTCCTCATTTTAATGCCATCTGTAGGTCACGTAAAATGCAACCGAGGTCCCAAAGTGTGACGGAGCTGACATGTCAAGAGGCCATCTTAGGTGGCGCACAAACCACCCCGATGTGTATTTTGTTTTTAAACTTTGTTTGATGGACATAAATGCCAATCTAAAAATTGATTTCCATGCATGTTCTGCTGTACTCGGTCAAGAAAAGCAAGAACCTTTAGTCACAAAAAAGGGACTGCGGATATAGGAAGTGGCGTAATGTCCTGAGCTACTAGTTTGGAAATGGGAAAACTGGTTTGAGTCTTGATTTCGGCTAGGCATTCTATGATTCTGGGCAAATCACTCAGGGCCTGATTTAGATATTAGTGGACGAGTTACTCCATCACAAAACGGTGATCGATATCCTGTCCGCTAATATCTAAATCCTCTAGGATATAATGGGATTAAATATTGGCAGACGGGATATCCCTAACTGTTGTGACAGAGTAACTCATCCGCCAACATCTAAGTCAGGCCCTTAATCTACTGTGCCTGTAAAAATAAATGTATCCTTGTTTAAAGTAGCTGGTGATCAGCGCCCCAGTACTTTTAAGTCAAGATAAAACCAGACTCCTGCCCAACTCAGTCTCTTCTCCCAACACCCCACCCCACCAAAACAAAAATCTCTGGAGAGACACACTCTACAAACAACCAAACACTCTTTCTTGTTCATAAGTTGTGCCATGTTTATACTTCCAAACAGTAATTTGTGTTGTGCATGGAGGTCTCTTCATGAGTATCTGGGTATCCAAGGGCAGTCTCTTTATCAACATCAATAGGTAGTCCAGCCTGTGAAACTCTGGCACAGACATAAAGGCTGCCTCAGAGTTAGGGACTGTTAAAACTTCTTTCATCTCTAATCACAATGTAAACATTACAGCCACCCCATACCAAAAAATGGTTGGCACTGGCTTTAGTTCCAGCCGCAGCAGAAATAACAACTGCTCCGCCTCCAAATCGCCACCTGTAAGAATAAATTGTGCATAGGCAGCTCACTGGCACAGCGAGCAGTGCATATACAACCTATTTCCAAAGCACAAAAGACAACAGCATATTCAGATCACTGCTTTGGCTGATAAAAAATAAAACACTATGGTGGTCATTATGACTTTGGTAGTTTACTGACCACCACTGTTAAAGTGGCAGTAATACCGCCAACAGCCTGCCGGTAATTACCGCCAAATTATGACCATGACGGTGAGACCTCCCATAGACAGCCAATGTAATGCACCAACCGCCAGGACGTTAACACCACCGGCCATGGCAGTAGCCACCTACAGCCAGGTGGAAGTCAAGGTACCGCCCACCATATTATGACATAGAAAACCGCCAGGAATTCTGGGGTGGTAGCAACACCATCAAAAGCCTGACAGAAACACATCACAGAAAACATAAGACTCACCATCAGGGATACAGAGGACTCCGTGGCCGTCATGGAACCGGAACTCCAAGTCTTCCCGATGCTCTAAAATGTAATGGCCTCCCTGGAGCCACAATGCCGACGAAGACGACGACAGTGAGTACAGCTGCCTAGCACACAAGGGAGGGAGGGAGGAAAAGGAGAGTGACATACACACGCACTACACACACCATACACACATAACGAGCTGCAGAGTAAATCGACCGTTACAGGACCCACAAGCAAATAATGCAAGGACAAAAATGTGAAGTACGAACACTGTAATTTGCTGTCAACAGCCAACGTAATGAATTATGATATCAAAATGCAGACGTCAATGTACAGATTGGGCCAATGACCAGTCCAAAGTACCAAAGACCACATGGCCACAGGGCATAGTCCAAGCCCCAACTTGACTCCTGACATCATCCGGACTCCACTGCTCAGGGCCATCATGTTGGAAATGGCAGGCATCTGAGGGGGAAAGGAGGTTGGGGGGGCACCTCAGCTAGAGTGGGTATCATGCCTGCTGGTTCTGGAGGGGGCTCCTTGCCCAATAGTCTCTGGAGGGGAGTGTTAGGCCACAGTCTCTGGAGTGGGTATCATGCCCACTGGTTCTGGAGGGGGCTCCTTGCCCAATAGTCTCTGGAGGGGAGTGTTAGGCCACAGTCTTTGGAGGGTGGGATACATGCCCTCAGGTGGTGGAGGGGGCTCCTTGCTTTCAGATGGTGGAGGGGGCTCCTTGCTTTCAGGTGGTGGAGGGGGCTCCTTGCTCTCAGGTGAGGAAGGGGGCTCCTTGCTTTCAGGTGGTGGAGGGGGCTCCTTTCCCTCAGGTGGTAAAGGGGGTTCCTTGCTTTCAGGTGGTGGAGGGGGATCCATGCTTTCAGGTGGTGGAGGGGGCTCCTTGCCCTCAAGTGATGGAGAGGGCTCCTTGCTTTCAGGTGGTGGAGGGGGCTCCTTGCCCTCTGGTGGTGGAGGGGGCTCCTTGCTTTTAGGTGGTAGAGGGGGCTCCTTGCTTTCAGGTGGTGGAGGGGGCTTCTTACCCTCAGGTGGTGGAGGGGGCTCCTTGCTTTCAGGTGGTGGAAAGGGATCCTTGGGTCCTTTCTTGTGACGGGTCCCCTTGGCATTTGTCATGAGACTTGTGTCCTTGCCTCCAGGTCTTGGAGTTGACTCCACTGACCCTGTCCTCTGTCCCTTAGGTTTCACCACCCTAGACCTATGTTTTTGAGGGGGAGGTGTGGAATTACTGGGAGTGCCAGCCCTCCCACTCAGGGGCCCCTTAGTGCCAGCAGCAGATTTCTTGGTGGGAGCAGTGGCAGACTGTTTGGCTGAGGTGCTGGGCTGGATCGTTGGGACCCTGCACGTACGAGCAGGGTGGGGACACGGGGAAGGGAAGAGGTCAAGATGGGCAAGGAAAAGCTTCTTAGGGACGTTGGGGTGAAATGTGGGAAGAGGGATGGGAGTGGAGGTAGTGGTTGTAGGGGGTGTACGTTTGCTGGACTTCGGTGCAGGTACATGGACAGTGTTCATGTGGGTGGTGGATGGCTGCTGGGTGTCTGAGTGCGAGTGTTTGTGTTTCTTAGGAGGGGGGCAGACAGGGTGGGAGAGGACAAACAGGACGTGTGGCTGGATGTTGTGGAGGTGTCTGCAACTGAGGTGGGTGTGCTGCATGAGGTGGTGATGGTGGTGATGGTGGTGGTGGCTGTTGATGCAGTGCATGCAGGTGTGATGTGGATGTGACTGTTTGGGAGGAGGAAGCGGAGGAGGGGGAGACAGTGGAGGCAGTGGATGTTGTTGTGTGTGCAACTGTCTGTTCTTTGTGTGAGTGCTTGTGGCTTGAAGGTTGCTGCCTGTGTTTGTCAGTGCCACTCTTGTGTGATGTTTTGTGTGCATTCTTGTCTGTATGTGTGCATGGGATGGGTTGGGGTTGAGGAGACTGGGACTGGGAAGTGGTAGTTGGAGGGGGGACGGTAGGTCCTTGGACACTGGCTGCCATCAGTGAGGAGGCCAGAGCCTGAAACAATCTCTGTAGGGCCGCCAAGCCACAGTGAATGCCCTCCAGGTAGGCACTGCATTGCCGCATCTGGGATGCCAGCCCCTGGATTGCATTCACTATGGTTGACTGCCCTACAGAGATGGATCTCAGAAAGTCAGTAGCCTCCTCACTGAGGGCAGCAGGGCTCACTGGGGCAGGGCCTGAGGTGCCTGGGGTGAAGGAGATGCCCACTCTCCTGGGTAAGCGGGCAATGTCAACTTGGTGGGGGGGCTAGTGGGACAGCGGTACTGATACGGGGGTGGCGGCTGTACATGTAGCCGGGGTGATTCTAGAGGTGTCCGCCACCACCAGGGAGCTCTCATCAGAGGAGGATTCAGAGTCAGTGTTGTCACTTCCTGTCCCCACCGTGGTGCACCTCTCGTCCTCCGTCCTGCTGGTCCACTCGGCGTCGGTGGAACTGCCTCCTGGCTCCAGTGGGTTGCAGCTCCCTCACTCACTGGTGCCCCTGCTCCTCTGCCAGATGATGCTAATGCACACATGGACAAGATGACAGAAGAAAATGGGGGAGGGGAGAGAGAAAGGGAGCACAGGGTCAATTACAGCACCAACACCACATATGGCATACACATCACCATCACACACAGGGACAAAGATTGAGCAGTATGCACCACACTGGCATTCCATTGGCTATGTACCACAGCAGGATGAGAGCATGGAATGCCACCTAGCTAGCTATCCATATTTTGCTATAAACCCATTTACCCTGAGCTGGACCATGCAGCAATGTATGAGCTGGCACTAAGGGGCACCCACTGACTTAAACCCACCACCAGGATCCTATGCCAGGCAACAAAGATGGTTGTTACACACACTCTACTCACCCCCTTGTGGCTGCTGTGATGCCCTCAAGTGCCCATCCAGTTCTGGGTAGGCCACCGCCAGTATGCGGGCCATCAGGGGGATCAGGTTCCGACAGGCACCCCTTCCTCACTGGGAGGCCATCCCTAGCTTGGCCTCCGCTGTCTTCCGGGCCCAGCGCCTCATGTCCTCCCACCGTTTCCTGCAGTGGGTGCCCCACCTGCTATAGACCCCCAGGGTCCACACGTCCTTGGCGATGGCATGCCACGCCACAATTCCTTCTTGTGATGGGCGCTAACCTGCAGAGGAAACACAGATAGGAGGACAACATTAACCATACAATCCAGCCTGTCACACATATGGTCCACAAAAAACATTTCCCCTCATCAGGCACACACATCACTCGGAGCCCTGCATGTACGCTACCACCAGCCTTACCCCCCACCCAAATGGCACACTGCCAGCACACACACACATCTCCATGCAGCTTTGTCGCATGCAACATCCCCATGGTGTACTCACCTGTTGGTCTGGAGGCCTATACAGCTGTCAATAAAGGGGTAGGACCCCATCGACCAGGTGCTCCAACTCCTCCGAAGTGAAGGCAGGGGCCCTTTCCCATGTCACACGGGCCATGGCAGGTTCCAGACACAGGTCACATCAGCACACGCAGTGGAGGTGTTGTCCTGTGGAAAGTCAGGAATCAAGTGAGGTTATAGTAAGAAAATGGCGGTCAAATCCGCCGCGGTGTACACCGTCACTGCCGCTGGTGATCCTCATTGGACACTGTACTCCATAGAGCCCTATTTTAGCCAATGAGGAATAGGAGGCGGTGCAAGACCGCCTTCCGCCATGATGCCCAACGCCGACGGAGTTTCATCAATTCTACCAGTCCCTACATACAGAACAGGCGGTCGCCATGTTATGGTGCTGGTGCACAATGTTAAATTGAAAACTGCATCATTGCTGTCAATTGTACATGCATTGCCATCTACATAGTCCAGTTACATACATGCTCAATGTACACTGAAGTGGTGGTTCCATTGCTGAGTTTGTCACTCCCTTCTCACTCCTGTGGCCCTTAGGTACCACCACTGTGGAGGAATAGGAGGAGGCAAGCCCCCATGTACAGACCCCTTGTGGACTTTGCTACACTGGAGAAAAGGCACACAATACCAACCTATAGACTGGACAGGGCCACAATCACTGAGCTGTGTGCACAATTGGAGCCTGATCTGATATCTGATATCCGTCAACCCACTGGGATCCCCCCTCTTGTGCAGGTCCTATCAGTGCTCCATTTCCTGGCAACTGGCAAGTGACAGTGGGCTTGGCTGCAGGAATGTCACAGCCAAATAGAGAATCCGACCCCATTCGCACCTATGGGCCTGTAGGCCCATAGTTGGGATTTTTTTTGCATTTCCCAAATTGCTAATACCAGTTAGGAATTCACAAATTAGGAAATACAAACCCAAGGGTGCTGGAGGCCTAAGGCCCCCTCTGCTGCACCCCCAAAAATGTTTTACGGACATGTGAAGCACACACATGCCTTAGGGGCATTTGTGCGCTACATGTCAATTTTAAAAATGCATTTACAATGCATTTTTAAAATTTGCACATGGTTACCACCAAACTTTAATTGGTGGTAATTGCATTTCCTAAATGCCCAATTCGCATTTAGGAAATGCTTGATACATGTGGTTTGGAAATCGCAAATAGGAATTCTCTTTTTGCGATTTCCTATTTAGAGAATCGCGATTTGCGATTCTCTAAATGGGGTCGCAATTTTAAGGAAACACTATTTTAGCGATTCCTTAAAATTGCACAGCGATCATACATTGTAAAAGGCATTTTTGCATTCGTAAACAGCCAAATTTTGCGCTTCGCAACGTTTGCGAATGCAAAAAAGCTTGATACATCTGGCCCATGTTTCTGTTCTGTGAAACAGGCCTGACATAGGCATGTGCCTTAGTGTCGGACTGTTTACATACTTTTGTGGTGATAATACTAGATGGGTGATCATGTACTGTTCTTGCTAGCCTTGGCAGAGGTACATGATGAAATGTCATGCACAGAAATAATAACAACGCTTTCGCAGAATTACAGCTGATTAGGAAAAATAAAGCATCCCTGCTGAAAAGCAGGCTGACTAAAATGAATAAATGAAATTAGAGAACATATGTAGGTAAAAGAGCACAGGCCGCCGACCTAAGATAAGCTAAAATATGTGTGCCCAATCAAGGTGCAAAATGAACCCACAACAGTGCAGAGTAGAGTGGCATAGTGTTCAGTGGAGGAGAGTGCAGAGCTGCAGAGGAGCATGTTGTAGAGTGCAGTGGTGTAGAATAGAATAGCATAGAGTACATTGTTGTAGAGTGCAGTGGCACCGAGT
The DNA here is from genome assembly GCF_031143425.1 of Pleurodeles waltl. NCBI lineage: Eukaryota > Metazoa > Chordata > Amphibia > Caudata > Salamandridae > Pleurodeles > Pleurodeles waltl. The sequence continues at coordinate 336,572,877 of NC_090443.1, forward strand.
GATGCAAAGCAAAGACGTAGAGTGCAATGGTGTAGAGAAGAGTGGCATAGTGTGCAGTGACGTAAAGTAGAGTGTTGCAGAGTAGAGTTTAATGCCATACAGTGCATTGGAGTAGAGCGTGTTGGTGTTAAGTACCATGGTAGAGTGCAGTGACTTTGAGTACAGTGGCATAGAGTGCAGTAGTGTAGAACAGATAGGAGTGGAGAGGTGCAGAGTAGATTGCAGTTCAGTGGCGTAGAGTGGAGTGACATAGAGTGTAATGGCGCAGAGTGGAGTAGAGTGCATTGGCATAAAGTCAGCTGTGTCAGCGTACAGTGCAGTGGCATAGAGTGCAGTGTCGTAGAGTAGATTAGAGTGGTTTACAGTGGACTGGATTAGACTGCTGTGGCATAGAGTGAAGTGATGCAGAGTAGAGTGGCATAGAGTGAAGTGGCATACAGTGCACTGGCGTAGAGTGCAATAGAGTGGCGTAGTGCAGAGTAGAGTGCAGTGACATAGAGTGCAGTGGTGCAGAGAAGAGTGGTGCAGAGGTCAGTGGTGGAGAGTGCATTGTTGCAGAGTAGAGTGGCATAGAATGCATTGGTTTGAGTAAAGTGATGTACAGTACATTAGGGTAGAGTGCACTGGTGTAGAATGGAGTGGTACAGTGTAGCGTGGGTTGGTGCAAAGTAGTGTGTAGTGGCAGGGAGTGCATTGGCATAGATGGGTGCACAGTTGTAGAGTAGGGTGCAGTTGCGTAGAATGCAGAGGTGTAGAGTGGTGTAGAGTTTAGTGGCAGAAAGTGGAATATGTCAGAGTAGACTGTCATAGAGCGCAGTGGTGAATAGTAAAGTGCATTGTTGTGATATGCAGTTGCACAGTGTGCAGTGTCATACTATGCAGTGGCGTATAGTTCAGGGGTGCAGAGTAGATTAGCGTAAAGTGCATTGGTTTTGAGTAGAGTGGTACAGAGTGCATTGGCACAGAGTGCTGTGATGCAGAGTAGAGTGCAATATTGCAGAGCAGGGAGCAGTAGCGCAGAGTACAGTGGGGTGGTGCTGTGTTTGCAGTGATGCAGAGGTGATTGTTTCAGAATAGAGAGGTGTGGTTCAGGGTAGAGTACAGTGGTGTGGAGCAGAGTGGCATAGAGTGCAGAGTAGATTAGAGTGGATCGGCACAGACACCACTGGTGTAGAATGGAGTGGTACAGAGTAGTGTATTGCAGTAGAGTGCAGTGGCATAGAATATAGTGTTGCAGAGTAGAGTGCCATAGAGTAGAGTGATGCAGAGTGGAGTAAAGTAGAGTGCAGTGGTGAAGAGTGCAATGGTGCATAGTAGAGTAGTGTGGGGTAAAGTCCATTGGCATAGAGTAGAGTGGTGTAGAGTAGAAAGGCATAGAGTGGAGTGGTGCAAAATAGAGTGCAATGGCGGAGTGTGGAGTGGCGTGGCGTGGCATAGTGTGGAGTGGTGCAGGGTAGACTGCAGTATTGTGATGTAGTGCCGAGTGGCGTGGAGTGGGGTAAAGGGAAGTATGCATGGTGTGGCAGAGTCGGAAGAGATCTAAAAGGAACTCTTCTAAATAATTTGAGCTTGAAATGTCTTTTTGTTATCCTGACAGGAGAGACCTCTAAGAGTAGAACTATCATTTTAATGTTTGGAGGACAACATTTTATATATAGCTAATTGTCATCAGTATAAAAGTGGTTTGCAAAATCTGAGTAACTAAGGGCAAAGACTAATGGTTTGATGTAAAGGTTGAAAAGGTTGGGAGGGAGGGTGGTGGACCTTTGCATATGATGCTTGTTGGAGCACTGATGGTTTGACGAGATAGTTGGCCAATTGTACATGTTGATACCGATTTTCAAGGTATGCCGAGAAACCATTGAAAATTGTTCCCAGCATATATGTTCTACTGTTCAAATTGTTATATAGAGTAGAGTGACTTATGGTCTTAAACACTCCTGAAAGTTCTAGGATGATGAGGAAATAGGAATCATCAAAGTCCAGAATAAGGCAAGCATTGCTATTTATTTATATTTATTTGCTGTTCCCATGCTCTTTAGCTCATCAGGCAAGTCACCACATTCTGCTATGAGCATTCTTAGCTGAGCTTTAATGCAGATTTCCAGGACTTTTTCAAGGATGGAAAGTTAGAGGTCGGGAGGAGGTTGGGTAGATCGTTTGTGTCCAATATGAGGGTTTTTTAAGTAGAGGTATAACATGCCCATGTTTAGATTTGATCTCTGTGTCTTGGAGGTGTTAATTACGTTCACCCAAAGGGCTTATCTTGAAAAGTGTTGAAGAAACGGGGTCAAGGACATGTGAGGGAGGTGGTGAAGGTTTGGAGTTAGCAATATTATTATAGCATTTCTGATGATCAAGCTAGCTTTGGTTTCTTTCTGATGATACCTTGCTTGTGGTCTTATTTTTTGGGAGTGTGTTACTCTCTCTTTTTTATCTCATCATCAAGGAAGGTTTACTGTGGGGTGCTGGATGTTGCTCTGTGGTGTCCGGTGTGTGGAATCCCCCACTAACTTGAAAAGCTATTTAGGGGACTTTTTGATAGTCCAATTTCTCTTCTGATAAATGTGGGCTTGGCCCTACAAATTTCTTTTCCAGTCCCCTGTTCATCTAAAGTGTACTTTACAGTTCTAAGAGATCATCCTTTCATTCGGCAAGGCTTTTTAGTACCATTGTGCTGATTTTTTATTTTGATTTTTTGGAGCTATTATGTGCATGATACTTGTCAGTGCATTCCGTGAAGCTCAGTCACTGATGCTTCTCTGTATGCTGATATGCATCTGTTCAGTGAGTCTCCTTTGAAAGGAGGCCAGCACTCTGGAAGGCTCTAGTCCCTTGATGCTGCCGACTCAAAACCGAAGCAAATGCCATAATCCTAAATTGAGCCTTAAATTGGACATTCTGGAGACAACTGAAAGGGTCCCCAGTAACTATTCAGACTAGACTTTTGAGCTCTTTCTCCTTTTGGGAGAATGCCATGTGCATGTTATGGTGACCCAGAAGGCAATAGTGGGCATTGGCGCAGTCAAGCCACGCTCCTCTCTTTATAACCTACTCATGTTCATGCAACAGGGGCACTAATTTAAGACTTGGTTCCCTTTCCCCTTAACTGTCATGTTTATTTCCACAAACATACCCATAGGACATGAGGTATTCTGGATAGGGAAGTGTCATAGTTTCTCATAGCCACATGGTCTACTTGGGTTAGTATTGGGCACCATGGCATTATGAAGGCGATATCTGGTAGAGATTGGAAGACAGAATAGTCATGTCAAACTGCATAGAAATGGAAATCACTTTCTATACTAAATCAATTTCCCTGCTTAACTGCATTTTCACTCAGGCAAGCAAAGAAATACAGATGGATAAAGCCGCAGAACAAATTTTGTATTTTTTGCATTTGTATGAGCTTGTTGTTGAGTCTTCCTCGATTTGTCCTGTATATAACTTGTAAGACAATACATAATTTGAGATAGGAGTCAAGAGCTCCCCTCAGGTCATTAAATATGACATCAAAACACTTTCTACATAGGCCATATTTGGACCCACACTCTTCCAACTGATAAAACAAAACACAACATGTCAGAACATCTAACAGCCTAACGTGTGCTTATAGCAAAAATAGCAAGCAGCACAGCAATGTAATGAAAAAACAATTGTTGTTTCAAATAACTAGAGCTCCCGCTCAAAATGTGAATCGCTGAAGAATAAAACTAAAGCAATAATATTTCAACAATTTAGAAATATTTGTACTCAGTACAAGCCTCTGGAACATAAGGAGGCGATTGGAACGTGTTCCTTTAAACAAATCTTATTTAATGAAGCAGGTGGTGGGAAGTTCAAACGAAGAAGATGTGAAATATCCTTGAGAAGGAGATAGTATTCATGGATACACTGCTGACTTCATTACTTTTCTAAAATCACATTTCTAGTTGCCTGCTTTCGAAATGAGGCTACACTTCTACCATATTAAGCAAGAAGTCTGCAAATGACTAGACTATTATAGCCGTTTCTTGAGGCTTTATCAATCATGTGTTGGTTCAGCTCACCTGTGTGACAAAGGCCTCTACATGGTAAAAACTAGTGTGGTAATAAGTGCGTTGTAAAGGCACTGCGAAGTAAAAATCGCGTTGTAAAGACTGTTTTCCGCTTACTCGCCCACTTCATGTCCATTAAAGCTAGGTAGGTTGGGATAATTTGTTGTTGTAAGAAGTGGGTCATAGTTCTAAAACGTTTTGGAAGCACTGATTGGGAGAGACTGACCAGACCAACACGCGTTCTTTATGTGTGTAAAAGGCCGCTTTATTGGAACAGGTGCCCTTAAGCCTACCCCGCCTGGCCTTTGCCTTACAAAACTAAAACCTCACTAGACATCAATCACCTGACCCCACCCCTCCCCCTCCCCTAACCCGGTCCCTCCCCCCTTTCTTCTCGTCCTGTCTCCTCCTTCCTCGTCTCCTTTCTTTCCCTGTCCCATCCGCTTCTTGAACCTGTCCTCTAATGATCAGTCCCCTGCCTGTCCCTGTCTACTTAATACTCCTTCCCGTCCTAATACCTGACATGCCCTGCCAAATCCGTCCTCCACCCGAGTTTTAACTAGCTGCCCTGCAGCTGTCCCCGCCGCAGCCCGCACCTGTCCAAAGCGACAAACTCAAAGAAGAAGAGGCACCCGCTCCAACAAGACAACCTGATATCGTGGGGGGGTGGGCGGGAAATTAACCAGCGGAGCCCAGACTAACGTCCCAGCCACCAGGTCACCTTTACAAAATGGTGGCTGGGGACACAAAATGTCCGTATAAATAAGCCCCCCGCCCATCCCTTAACTGGCACCCCGGACGCCCAACCGCGTCGCGGGTCGTGCCACCTCCCCCAAAAACCCCGGGGGGGAACTCCTCGTGTCTCGTCCTCCCCCCCCCCCCCCCCCCCCCCCCCCCCCCGAGGCCCCATTTCAATGTTAGAAAATAGTTGAGAACATCTTTGGAAAGCAACATTTTGAGAACTACATAATTACATTATTGTTTTTAAAGGGGTGGTGCACTCCAGCACAGGACCTCGGAGATATGATCTGTATAAATTGATCATAAAAAAATAATCACTTAGATATTCGCTTCCCTAAGTCATACGGCGTTATGTAAATATGCTTAACACTCATTTCTTCAGGGTAATCTTTTCCTGGCTTCCGCAGCTCGTGCACTGAGCGGGATAATTCAATTAATCAAACGGATAACGTTACAGTTTGAGCTCCTTAAAAACTGCTGATAAGTAATTAAACATCAAGTGAATTTCCACAATATGTTCTTTCCTCCCTGCAATCGCAAATCTGTCACTGGTGGGGGCAAAAGGAAATGGGGCGTGCGAGGGGAGACCAGAGAGGAAGGCGGAATGAGCGCGGTAGAGTGAGAAAGAGCTGAACGTAGAAGGGGGTGACGGGGAGGGAGAGAGGCAGAATTTGAGAGACGCTGAAGAGCAAGAGAGTGGCACAGACAGAGGGGAGAGAGAGAAGAGGCAAAGAGTCGAAGGGAGGCGACGCAGGAGGGAGCGAGATGAGAGAAAAACAGAGGAGAGAGTGAAAGAGGCAGGAAATGCATGAAGGAGAGAAAAGAGAGCAGGAAAGTGAGAGGAGAAATAGAAACGGAAGTGAGAGAAAGCGAAGAAGAAGGGGGGGCGTTAAAGAGATCGAAACAGAGAACATAAGAAAAGAGGCGGGTGGATAAGTGAGGGAGAGAGAAATGTACAGAGACCGAGATGTATGTATGTATTTGGTTGGTATTTCAGGGAGAGAAGAAGAGAGATGAGAGAAACTGAGAAGCGGGAGAGAGTGAAAGACAGAGAGAAAAAGAGCAATGTACTCTAAGTTAGATAGAAAAAATAATGATCTACACAAAATGAAAAGCGCAATTAAATGCTCAGAAAACCACTTACACATCACTTAACACGGCCTGCATGAGCAGAAGAAATGTAAAGCAATCGTCACCGTCCCCCCTGAACACAGCCAGCAACAACAAAAATTCTGCAACATGACTCTCATGGTAATTCGGCATGCTCGGAGAGACTCCTGACTACTCTACGTGGTAAGCATTGGCAGAGCCAATAGGTCTGGGTTTATTGTGCTAATGCATGCAGCGTTAATAAATTAGAAAGGGATACACGGGAGGAAGTCAGCAAGAACAGACAGATGGCTCCAGTTTTAAAGTAATCCCTCGTGCAGTTCAATGCAAGCACTCGAGTGGAAACAGGATAAAATATCCAAACAGCTAATAAAATTACCATGCATGCATTTACCATGCATTTAAGGTAAGTATGAGGGTTTGGAGGGTCTCCCCCCAAAAAGATAAAAAAATTAAATATATGCGAACATATATATATAAACTTACCTTACAAATACTTACCTTAGTTAGACTAATAATGTGTGGTAATGGCATGCGGGGTAAAAGCATATGCGTGCTCACAATTTGCAGGGTAAAATGTGCTGTAAAGGCATGCAACGTATTTATCTGCGCTGTTCCATCATACAACCACTAAAGCATTGTGTGGTAGGGCAGTCATTTACAGACAGCACATCTTCCAGTGAAATGGCCACTCAATTTGCAGAGACATACCGTTTTACAGATAAAACTATATTGCATACAAAAGACTGTGGGGGTGATTCTCACCCTGGCGGGCGGCGGAGGCCGCCCGCCAGAGTTCCCCCCTCCAGAATACCGCACCGCGGTCATTAGACCGCTGCGGGTATTCTGGGTTTTTTCACTGGGCTGGCGGGCGACCACCAAAAGGCCGCCCGCCAGCCCAGTGTAAAACAACCTTCCCACGAGGACGCCGGCTCCGAATGGAGCAGGCGGAGTGGGAAGGTGCGACGGGTGCAGTGGCACCCGTCGCGAATTTCACTGTCTGCAATGCAGACAGTGAAATTCATTGTGGGGCCCTCTTACGGGGGCCCCTGCAGTGCCCATGCCATTGGCATGGGCACTGCAGGGGCCCCCAGGGGCCCCATGACACCCCATACCGCCATCCTGTTCCTGGCGGGCGAACCGCCAGGAACAGGATGGCGGTATGGGGTGTCTGAATCCCCATGGCGGCGCAGCGAGCTGCACCGCCATGGAGGATTCAGAAGGGCAGCGGAAAACCGGCGGGAGACCGCCGGTTTTCCACTTCTGACCGCGGCCGAACCGCCGCGGTCAGAATGCCCTGCGGGGCACCGCCAGCCTGTTGGCGGTGCCCCCGTCATTTTAGCCCTGGCGGTCGACGACCGCCAGGGTTAGAATGACCCCCTGTGTGTGGAAATTGGGTTTCTGTGAACATTTAGTATTTTCTCATCACCAGTGCCTTAATTTGCTTTGATCTTATTAAAATCTTTGTTTCCATCATGTAGGAAAATGGCTCCCTGTTGCAGTTACCCCCCCACTTTTTGCTTGATATTGATGCTGACTTGACTAAGAAGTGTGCTGAGACCCTGCTAGCCAGGCCCCAGCACCAGTGTTCTTTCACTAAAAATGTACCATTGTTTCCCCAATTGGCACACCTCTGGCACACAGATAAGTCCCTTGTAATAGGTACCAGTGGTACCAAGGGCCCTGTGACCAGGGAAGGTCCCTAAGGGCTGCAGCATGTGTCGTGCCACCCTAAGGGACCCCTCACCTAACACATTCACACTGCCATTGCAGATTGTGTGTGTTGGTGGGGAGAAAAAGGCAAAGTCGACAAGGCATCCCCCTCAGGATGCCATGCACACAAAATACTGCCTGTGGCATAGGTAAGTCTCCCCTCTAGCAGGACTTAAAGCTCTAAGACAGGGTGGACGTTACCACAGGTGAGGGCATAGCTGCATGAGCAATATGTCCCTACAGTGTCTAAGTCTATTCTTAGACATTGTAAGTACGGTGCGGCCATATTAAGTATATGGTCTGGGAGTTAGTCAAAATGAACTCCACAGTTCCATAATGGCTACACTGAACACTGGGAAGTTTGGTATCAAACTTCTCAGAATAACAAAACCACACTGATGCTAGTGTTGGATTTATTAAAAAATGCACACAGCCCCTGTATTTTACCCCAATCCTTCAGTGCAGGACTGACTGGTCTGTGCCAGCCTGCCACTGAGATGAGTTTCTGACCCCCTGGGGTGAGAGCCGTTGTGCTCTCTAGGGCCAGAACCAAAGCCTGCACTGGGTGGAGGTGCTTCACACTTCCCCTCTGCAGGAACTGTACCACCTAGCAGTGAGCCTCAAAGGCTCAGGCTTCGTGTTACAGCGCCCCAGGGCACTCCAGCTAATGGAGATGCCCGCCCCCGGACACAGCCCCCACTTTTGGCGGCAAGTCCGGAGGACATAACGAGAAAAACAAGGAGGAGTCACCCACCAGTCAGGACAGCCCCTAAGGTGCCCTGAGCTGAGGTGACCCCTGCCTTAGGAAATCCTCCATCTTGTTTTGGAGGATTCCCCCAAATAGGATTAGGGATGTGCCCCCCTCCTCACAGGGAGGAGGCACAAAGAGGGTGTAGCCACCCTCCTGGACAGTAGTCATTGGCTACTGCCCCCCCAGACCTAACCACACCCCTAAATTTAGTATTTAGGGGTGACCCTGAACCCAGGAAAACAGATTCCTGCAACCTGAAGAAAGAAGAAGGACTGCTGACCTGAAAGCCTCGCAGAGACGACGGAGACAACAACTTACTTGACACCAGCCCTACCGGCCTGTATCCAGACTCAAAGAATCTGCACAGCGACGCATCCAGTGGGACCAGCGACCTCTGAGGACTCAGAGGACTGACCTGCACCCAAAAGGACCAAGAACCTCCAGAGGAAAGCGTCTCTGTCCAGAAACAACAACAAAGCAAGCAACTTTAAAGAGACTCTAACTTCCTGCAGAAGTGTGAGTCTTCACACTCTGCACCCGACGCCCCAGGCTTGAGTTAAGGACAACCAACACTGCAGAGAAAACTCCCAGGCGACGCCAATGACGTGGACACCCTGAGTCGACCTCCCTGCATCCCCACAGAGACGCCTGCAGAGAGGATCCAGAGGCTCCCCCTGACTGCGACTGCCTGGTAACAAAGGAACCTGACGGCTGGACCAAGCACTGCAACCGCTGCCCACAGGACCGAGCGAAACCACCTACCAGTGCAGAAGTGACCACCAGGCAGCTCTCATCCTCGCCCAGTTGGGGGCTGGCCCAAGAAGGCCACCTGTGCCCTGCCTGCATCGCCAGAGTGACTTCATAACCATTAATTTATGTTGAAGAATTATAATGTAAGTAAATACTTGAAAAAACAGCTGGCATTTTGCAGTATCTATCAATGTCAGCGATATTTACAACTTAAGAGTCAATTGGCCAAAAATTTCACAAAGGGAGAGAGGGAGAGATTTCAGAGTGAAAGAAGAAGAGGTAGAGGGAGATATGAAGGATTATGGGGGTTATTACAACTTTGGAGGAGGTGTTAATCTGTCCCAAATGTGACGGATATACCACCAGCCGTATTACGAGTTCCATAGGATATAATGGACTCGTAATACGGCTGGTGGTATATCCGTCACTTTACCGTCACTTTTGGGACGGATTAACACCTCCTCCAAAGTTGTAATAACCCCCTATGTGTGGCAAATCCAGGGCTATGAAAGAAACACTGACACAACAGGATCACATAATTCCAGTGGCTGTAACTAAGAGTACTCATAAATCCACATGAGAAATGCTGGTAGGTTACTGTTGGACCTTGCCCTTTTTTTCAGGGTCATCCCCAAACTTGTTTCCTCCTTCCTTTTTTTTTTTACCAGTTTTTGTCGGCTTTAGGATTTTGAGAACTTTAACACTGCTAACCAGTGCTAAAGTGCACATAGGGGGTGATTCTCACCAGAACCGCCAGGAACAGGATGGCGGTATGGGGTGTCTGAATCCCCATGGCGGCGCAGCGAGCTGCGCCGCCATGGAGGATTCAGAAGGGCAGCGGAAAACCGGCGGGAGACCGCCGGTTTTCCACTTCTGACCGCGGCCGAACCGCCGCGGTCAGAATGCCCTGCAGGGCACCGCCAGCCTGTTGGCGGTGCCCCCGTCATTTTAGCCCTGGCGGTCGACGACCGCCAGGGTTAGAATGACCCCCATAGTCTGTGTAAATTGTATTGGTGGTTGGTTTATCCATGATTGGCATTTTTGATTTACTAGTAAGTCCCTAGTAAAGTGCACTAGAGGTGCCCAGGGCCTATAAATGAAATGCTACTAGTAGGCCTCCACCACAGATTGTGTCACCCACATGAGTAACCCTGTAAACATGTCTCAGACCTGCCATTGCAGTGTCTGTGTGTGCAGTCTTGCACTGCCAATTCGACCTGGCAAGTGTACCCACTTGCCTGGCCCAAACCGTCCCTTTTTATACATGCAAATCACCCATAACGTAGGCCCTAGGTAGCCCCATGGACAGGGTGCAGTGTATGTTAAAGGTGGGACATGTACTGATGTGTTTTACATGTCCAAGCAGTGAAATACTGCCAAATTCGGTTTTCACTGTTGCAAGGCCTATCTCTCGCATAGGTGAACATGGGGGCTGCCTTTAAATAACTTTTTAGTGCAGTTTCCCTTTGATATCATAAAGAGATGTGGAGTTTGGTGTCCATGAACTCAGAATATAAAAATACATCTGTTGGTAAAGTTGGTTTTTAAATTGTTTGTTTGAAAATACCACTTTTAGAAGTGGGCATTTTCTTGCTTAAACCATTCTGTGACTCGGCCTGCTTGTGTATTCCCTGTCTGGTTCAGACTGACAGTTGGGCTGTTTGTGAATCTCCACTAGACAGTGACACAAAGGGAGCTTGGGTGTAGCCTGCATATCCTGATGGGCCATCTCGGCTAGAGTGGAGTGAGGAGTGGTCACTTACACCTGAATGGGCTGTGTCTACCCTTACACAAAGCAGTCTCCGACCCCCCTGGTGTGTGTCTGGAGCCAGGCCTGGGCAAGGCAGGATCCTGTAAACAACAGAGACCTTTCTTTGAAGATGGCCTACTTCAAAGGCAGAAAGGGGTATAAGTAGTGGACCCAAAACCCCAGATTTTTAGATTACTTCTGGAACCAAGAGGAACCTCTGCCAAGGAGAAGAGCTGAAGACCTGGAGGAGGAGGAGTACTGCCCCTTTGCCTGTGACTGTGCTTTGCTGGTTTGGCCTGCAGTTGCTGCTTCTGCCTGAAAGAGGACAAAGACTGGACTTTGTAGTATATTCCTGTTTGTGACGAATCTCCAACAGCTTGGACTGAGCTTGCCTCCAGTTTTGAAGTGTCAGGGCCATCAAAGACTTCCTCTGTCAGCCACTGGACTCCCTGCTGAGACTTCTGCCCTGCCAAGTGGTGCCCAATCCAGTCCCTGGGCCCTTGAAAGGTGAAGCTGGTAGAACAAGGACTGAAATCCCCGCACAGGAAGCCGTGCAAGGAAAAAATAGGCGCAACACCTGCAACGCAGTTGTAAAAGCCACACGCCACCCTGCTCGTGGCTGAATCTGATGCACCCCCTGCATCGCAGCTGAGAAATCGATGCATCACCTGCATCACAGCTGGAAAAACAACACAACACCCACTTGCAACTGGTGATAATGACACAAACCCCATGCAGCACGGTTTTCCAACGGGTGTCAAAATCATCGTGAACCTGCACGGATCTGAAAATCAACGCATCGCTCTCTTGCTGGAGAGAAAAATTACGAATTGCCTACCCAACCGGAGAAGAAAGGACACATGGCCTCACTTGCGAGTAAGGAATTGACGCGTCACTGACTTTTCCGAAGCACGATCGCCCGAGCGGCTTTACTTTAGACACAATCCAGGTACTTTGTGTAAAAGCAACGCATCCATTGTTTTGTATGGAGTAGGACTTTTTTAATTTAAAAAATAATAACTCTGCTTGTATATGTTGGATTTTTGTCGTTTTGGTCTTTTTGATTTAGATAAATATTACCTTTTTTTCTAAACTAGTGTGGTGTCCATTTTGTAGTGTTTTCACTGTATTACTATGTGTGTTGGTACAAATACTTTAAACATTGCCTTTGAGATAAGCCTGACTACTGTGCCAAGCTACCAAGGGGGTGAGCAAGGGCTATCTAAGTGTGAATCTCCATTGCTCTGACTAGAGTGAGGTTCCCTGCTTGGACTGAGTGCATAATGACTGCCAACCAGAGACCCCATTTCTAATAGTAACTTTACATTTATTTCAAGATGGAGGAAGCCACCGCAGGGCAAGCTTGCAATAGAGTAAAAATACACCGGTCGCACCTTGGAATGCTCACCTTACAGAATAATCACCATAGAATATTCTCAACGAGCGTTCCAAAGGGAGGACCAATGCACAGCTCAAATGGTGTCTTTAGTGGACAAGACATTTGCTCTTTTTTGCAATCAAAGCACAAACTAAATGAACATCTAACATAAAGAAAACTGTATCAAAATAAAATGAAAGCTACAAACATACCTTTCCAACAACCATAAATAGTTTATATGAAATCAGCAGATTTAAACCCAGATCTATAAAAAATATTTTATCTCAGTTTCCAGGAAAATCATTTCTCATGAGATTATCTCCACAACATACATTTTGGAGAAGACGATTTTTCTATATCCTTTTCTAGTTGTGATGGTACACAATCACCAGAATGTGCCCTGACAATTTTCCAACATTCCACCTTTGCCCTCCTTTAAACCATCACCGCATTGCCACATGCTTCTCTACCACAACTGGTTCATGTAACATGCATCTCCTTCCTTTACAAAACCTGCTTTTTATACACACCACCTGTACAAAATTACCGCTGTTTGGTATGTTTTCTGGTGTTATATTCTTTTTTCTTGGGACTCTAATACCCTTTTACGGATAGTACTGTCTGTATCCACTTCTTCAGAACCCTTTCTTAAAGATTTAAACATCCATTCTGTTTACAACCCCTCAACAATTCAAATGGGGCTGCTTTAGCGATTGAGTGAGGAGTGGTGCAGTAGAACCACAACATGGATCTGCTAGCCTCTTCAGTTAAGCATTCATTTTTTCTAGCCTACTCAATGCAATCTGTCAAAACTCTGGCCCTCATTATGACCTTGGCGGCTGACCGCCGGGCAGCCGCCAACGCAGCCGCACTCCTGCCGCAGTCATTTTGAGATCCCCGCCGGCCCAACGGGGATCTCGGCCGCAACACAGGTGCCGGCTCCAAATGGAGCCGGCGGTGTTGCGGCCGTGCGACGGGTGCAGTTGCACCCGTCGCGCTTTTCACTGTCTGCATAGCAGACAGTAAACAGCTGCACGGGGCCCTGTCAGTGGCAGTGGCCAGTCGCATGGGCAGTGCAGGGGCCCCGCGACTCCCCGTACCGCCAGCCTTTTCCTGGCAGTTCGAACCGCCATGAAAAGGTGGGCGTTAGGGGAACTCGTAATCCCCTGGGCAGCGCTGCTAGCAGTGCTGCCCTGGTGGATTAGAACCGTCGGGCCATTGTGGCGGAAAACCGCTGGCCCCGGTGGTGCGACCGCAGCGCTTCCGCCATGGTCGTAATGACCCGGAATGCACCGCCAACCTGTTGGCGGTGCTTCCGTCACAACAGCCCTGGCGGTCTTGGACCGCCAGGGTTGTAATGACCCCCTCTGTTTCTTCTTTCCACCAACTCATTGATTTGTGGGTGACAGATTGAGCTTCTCAGGTGCTTAACACCTGACTCCTTTAAAAATCTCTTCACCTCCATTCACACAAATTTTAATCTATAAATTGAAACCATATATTTAGGGAAACCCTCCCTAGAAAATATGTCTTTCAAAAAATACCACTATAATGTCGTTAGCAGAACCCTCCATACCCAGAGGGACCAAGGTCAGAATACATTACAAAGACAGCATTCACAGTGGGACTCTTTTGAAAAACAAAGCTAGAGACACCCTCTGTATATCCGAGGTAACCAACAGTTAATGTATTCTTTACACAGCCTAATGGTAAATTCTTATTTGGGTTGCAAAAAAACAGGCACTGGAATTGGAAAAGAGTTCTACTGAGGACGCTATATTTTCAATGTCTCTAAAATACCGCAGCACTACTGGCATGGGTGTAAAAGTATCAAACTTCTGACCACTTGATGTAATAAACAATTAAAACATAGATATAATGCTGGTGTTGTGGTAAAAAAACTTGAATGGTCCCACTGTGTCAATTCCAACTTTAACCCATAGTTTGTCTGGGAACAAAATGGGCTCTGATTGAGGGGTTGCTTCTTAAAGGTTTTTCTCTGCACTCGTACAAATAACACTCTAACAACTGAGTCAATTTCATTGCCCATAGAAAGCTACCAAAGGCCACCAAAAACAAGCTATTGTTCTTTTCTTAGTCATGGTTAAACCTAAGTGCCCATCATGAGCAAAATGTATTAAATGAGAACATTATTTTGAAGGAGAAACCAATTTGTCTCCTCTCATTATAACAATATTGTCAACGGATAGTTCATCTGTAAATTTACAGCACAGTTGCATCTCCGGATAAACACGTTTTTTGGGTCACCCCTCTTTGATGAATTCTTTTACTTTGACAAATATTTAATCCTCCTCACAATCATTCTTCCACTCAACTTCGGAACATGCATTTGATTGAAACCCATCAGTTGCTGCTATACAATAACTTTCCTTAACATCCTGATCATTCAAGCCTTATGGGTCATTTTAAGGTAATCTTGATAAATGAAAAACTGCTGCAAGACTTCCTTTTCAATTTATATGTTATGTACAACAACACAATCATACTGCAATAATTTGTTCGACGACCAATGCACGGTGTGACATACTTATTTTTTTCACCATAAAGAATACAAACAAGAGGTTTATGATCTGTCTGCCGGGCAAAGAGTTTTTCCACATACATAAAATTAGCTTTTCTATGAACCAAAAGCAAGCTAGAAGTTATTTTTCCTATTACAGAATAATTCAGCTCTGTTTCTCGAAGTACTGTTGATGAAAAGCTCACAGTAATTTCATTCTTATTTGCTTTTGCACTGATCATAAGCCATGCTTACAGGTTTCTACAGCGATGAGACAAGGAAAAAATGGGATCATATAATTTCAGTACTTTAGCAGTAGTCATTTTCAGCTGTGCTTTGTCAAATATTTCCAGGCACCTTTCGTCCCATACTAATGGTACACATTTGTGAGACATTTTAATTTTGTTGCATGATCACAGGTGAATTTGATATAAAATTCACATAGAGCAATAAATAAATAATCACCATGGAAAATTCCAAACGTGCACTACAAAGCGAGGACCAATGCAGAGTTAATCTGGCTTTAGTGTACATTACAGCCCTGCCAACGTAACTGCACCTGGATACGCGGAACCAGGTACTGCTGTTAAAGTGACAGCTGCTGGTCGAGAATGGGAGTACTGAGGGAAGTAATGCAGTTCGGGGAACGTGGGGGAAAGACACAAATATGGGCCTTACTGTCCTTGCGCTGACGTGCTGAGGTGACGAAAGTGATGCTGAAGTATTTAAGCCTTAAGCCCCTTAAAAGAAAATATAAGTTCTGCTCGTACTGTGAGAGCCACTGGTTGGAATGGTCAATTTTGCTCAATTAACAGACACCTTGGCCCATATTTATACTTTAATAGCGCCACATTTGTGTCATTTTTTGATGCAAAAGTGGCGCAAACGTACAAAATACAATTGTATTTTGTGAGTTTGTGCCACATTTGCGTCAAAAAACGACGCAAATACGGCGCTAAAAAAGCATAAATATGGGCCCTTATGTGGGGAGAGAGTTTTTACAATGGCAGCTACTAGCCCGAGTCGCAGGTTCTGTCCAATCAAAATGGACCTTGATGTGAGGCGATAGGAGGGGTGAGTCAAGCAGTGCTCTTACAGTGATGCTGCCCCCAATTCCAGGAATGCTACTCCACTACCACAGCTCATGAAGAACGAAAAGCCAAGTTTGCTCTTACAGTGACACTTGCAGGTTAGGGAGGAGAGAGAGAGAGAGAGAGAGAGATGTCTTTTCAAGAGGGAGAGAGTTAAGTGCTACTCTTACACTGACCGCTGCTGTCAAGACTGATAGTATTGCTGTAATAATACTGTCCCAGTGGAAGAAGAGCTAAGGTCTGCTATTACAGTGGCACCTGCTGCTTGAGACATAAAGTGCTGCCGATGTACCATAGTCCCCAGGTGAACGAGAGCCAAATACAGGATGAGAGTCATGTACATCTCTCACAAAGACACCTGTTGGTCAAGGCTGGAAATGCTAGGACAGTGAATCAGCCCCAAACAGAGCATTACTTTTGCCATGACACCTGGTAGTGGGGGATGCAAACAGGCCAGTCAAAATGGCGGACGCAAATCCCTGATACTCCGTCCGCCGGCCCGAATGTCAAATATCTTGGACGGGAGCCCTGCATCGGGGCCATGGAGAGGCACTGGTAAACACTTAGCCCCCTACCCTGCCCATTTATGGCTGCATATTTCCCTTCTTGGCTCCCACAGACCCGGGTGGTCGAGACTTGAGAATTCTGGCACTCCAGCACTGAGTAGGCAGGCGACGGGCCGTAGAGGCCATGCCTGAAGGACTGACATGGCTGCCTTACCTCCCACCCGATCATCCTCCTCAACTTTGCCCTCAGTTTACCCACACCAGGGCCCCAGGGATGGGGCCCCATTGACTTCCTCGGTGCGGAGAGGCCGCAGGAGGACGACCCGGGGGCCCCGCACTGACCAGGTGAGCTGCTGGAGGGGAGTCTGCTCAGCAATTGGCACCCATGGAACCTTGTGGGTCGCCCTCCTGAATATTGTGAGACACTTCTGCTACAGACCCCCCACTTCGGCATCAGCATTAAGGCACATGGGGGGTCCTTCCCAAGGTCTAGTTGCAGCGTTGGGTGCTGCGCTCCAGCCGGTGCTTGTGAGGCCTGACAGGGCCCCACTGCTCGCATTGCTCCTGCTTTGGTCCTCCGCCTTGGTATCATCATCGAGGCACAGGCAGGGGGGCCCACCCACGAGGCCCACTCTCAAGGCAGCTCATTACGGGAGGATTTCCCTGCTGATCGTCATCCACTGGGCCAAATGGGACAGCCCCTTCTACCAGTCAGCACCAGCACAGCTCCCCTCACATCGGCGTCAACATCAATACGCACGGGGGGAGGAGCCCTCAGTATACCAGGGCCTCATGTTCCACTCCACCTGTGTTGGTTACCTGTGGACCCTAACAGGGCCCTGCCACTTGTATGGATCCTGCACTAGACCCAACTGCTGTCAATCACTATGGTGAGTCACCGCAGGAGGATCCCTTCACTGACCCTTGCCCACAGGGACTAGTGGGACGGCCCTTTCCAGCAGACGTCACCTGCATGGCTCCACGCATTGGCGCCAGCATCAAGGCACGCTGTGGGGCCTCTCAGTTTATTAGGGCTTCCGGCTTCTCACTCCACGTCAGCTGCCATCGGCCTTAACAACCTTCTGCTTCACTGTGATGACCCCCGTACGACTTCCTACTGGGCACCCATGCAGGACTTTCTTTCTGCTCCCCTTCCATCCTGACTCCCTCACTGGAACCTTGGAGTCGTGCACCTACTCTACAGCCACAGGGGCCTTACTGCTTCTTCCCCACCCATTCTGGACAGGGGACTAACCCAACCCTACTCAGCTTGCTGTGAGAACCTACCATCAGACTCTGCCATTTGACCACCTACTTTAGTGTGGTGTGTGGAGGGTCGTTCCTCTGCACTTCTGCATTTTCTGACCCTCCTGGGCAGCCCTTTAAGGACTGAACCACTGCTACACCTAGGGGCTGCTGTAAGTCCTCACATCCCCCCTATACTAGCATCCGGGGAACAACCGGGGCACTCTGGACAACAACTGACTTCCACCATTTCCTACCCCTCCAGATTTGCCCACGCTCCAGGAGGAATGTGAGGCGAAGCTTGTTAGTGGGCTCACCAAGGAGACTACCACCCAACTTTGTGGGAAGCAGCGTAGCCACTTGTGATGCCAACACTGCGAGGCACCTATGTCCTTCCCCTGACTCCTTTCCCAGTGAAGCCTTGCAGCTCCACTGTGACACAGAGACATTTCCTTACGGGGGACGTGGCAGTGGCCCGTTGGCTTGCTTCTCCTCTGTGGCAGAGAGCATTGGCTCAAGGCCCCATCTTTAACCCTGTTTTACATACATTGCAGAGCCAACCAAATTAATTATGTGGTACTAGGTACTATACACATGGGCAGGCTATGCTCTGCCACAATCACATCCTGTAGGAAGTTGGCTCTGTATATACTATTTCAAAGTAAGAAATAGTGTGCACAGAGTCCAAGGGTTCCCCTTAGAGGTAAGATAGTGCCAAAAAGAGATAATTCTAATGCTCTATTTTGTGGTAGTGTGGTCGAGCAGTAGGCTTATCAGAGGGTAGTGTTAAGCATTTGTTGTACCCACACAGGCAATAAATGAGGAACACACACTCAAAGACGTACTCCAGGCCAATAGGTTTTTATATTGAAAAATATATTTTCTTAGTTTATTTTAAGAACCACAGGTTCAAGATTTACAAGTAATACTTCAAATTAAAGGTATTTCACTTAGGTACTCTAGGAACTTTGAATAATCACAATAGCATGTAGAGTCTTTGTAAAAATGGCAATAAGCTATTTTAAAAGTGGACACTGCAAAAATCAACAGTTCCTTGGGGAGGTACGTAAAGGTTAGGTTTGCAGGTAAGTAAAACACTTACAAGTCTCAAAGTTAGGTCCAAGGTAGCCCACCGTTGGGGGTTCAAGGCAACCCCAAAGTTACCACACCAGCAGCTCAGGGCCGGTCAGGTGCAGAGGTCAAAGAGGTGCCCAAAACACATAGGCTTCAATGGAGAACATGGAGAACAGCGGTGCCCCGGTTCCAGTCTGCCAGCAGGTAAGTACCCGCGTCCTCGGAGGGCAAGACCAGGGGGGTTTTGTAGGGCACCAGGGGGGGACACAAGCAGGCACAGAAAGTACACCCTCAGCGGCACAGGGTTGGCCGGGTGCAGAGTGCAAACAGGCGTCGGGTTTTAGATAGGAAGTAATGGGGAGACCCGGGGGTCTATTCAACGATGCCAAACATTACACGGTCCAGTTAACTTTCTTGGTCATTTTCTTGGAGGTTAGTTCTGTGAGGGGTGTCACTGTTGATCCATATCCCTTCACAAACCTCCTATAGTACCCAGTCAAGCCAAGGAATGCCCTGACTTGAGTCTGAGTTTTTGGAGCTACCCAGTCCAGAATAGTCTGGATCTTGGGTTGGAGTGGCTGAACTTGGCCTCCACCTACAAGGTGTCCCAAGTAAATCACAGTACCCTGCCCTATCTGACATTTAGATGCCTTGATAGCGAGGCCTGCTGCTTGCAGGGCCTGCAAACCCTTCTTCAGGTGGACCAGGTGATCCTGCCAGCTGAAGCTAAAGACAGCAATATCACCAAGATAAGCTGCACTAAAGGATTCCAAGACAGCAAGGACTTGATTCACCAACCTTTGGAAGGTGGCAGGGGCATTCTTGAAGCCAATGGGCATCACAGTAAACTGGTAGTGCCCATCAGGTGTAGAGAATGTTGTTTTCACTTTTGCTCCTGGTGCCATTCTTATTTGCCAGTACCCTGCTGTCAAGTCAAAGGTACTTAAGTATTTAGCAGCACCCAATTTGTCAATTAACTCATCTGCTCTTGGGATGGGATGAGCATGTCTTGGTGACAGAATTAAGCCCTCTGTAGTCCACACAGAACCTCATCTCTCTCTTGCCATCTTTTGTGTGAGGTTTGGGGACTAAGACCACTGGGCTAGCCCAGGGGCTGTCAGAGTGCTCAATTACTCCCAACTCCAGCATCTTGTGGACTTCCACTTTGATGCTTTCCTTAACTTGATCAGACTGTCTAAAAAGTTTGTTTTTGACAGGCATGCTGTCTCCTGTGTCTACATCATGGGTACACAGGTGTGTCTGACCAGGGGTTAGGGAAAAGAGCTCAGCAAACTGCTGGAGGACTTGTCTGCAGTCAGCTTGCTGTTGGCCAGAGAGGGTGTCTGAGTAAACCACTCCATCTACTGAGCCATCTTTAGGGTCAGAGGAGAGGAGATCAGGGAGAGGTTCACTCTCAGTTTCCTGGTCCTCATCTGTAACCATTAACATGTTTACACCTGCCCTGTCATGGAAGAGGTTTAGGCGGTTAACATGGATCATCCTCTTGGGGGTCCTGCTAGTGCCTAGGTCCATCAGGTAGGTGACCTCACTCTTCTTCTCTAGCACTGGGTAAGGGCCACTCCATTTGTCCTGAAGCACCCTGGGAGCCACAGGTTCCAGAACCCAGACTTTCTGCCCTGGCTGAAATTCAACCATAGCAGCCTTTTGGTCATTCCACATCTTCTGAGGTTGTTGGCTGGCCTCAAGGTTTTTACTTGCCTTTTCCATGTACTCTGCCATCCTGGAACGTAGGCCTAGTACATAGTCCACTATATCTTGCTTAGGCTCATGAAGAGGTCTCTCCCAGCCTTCTTTCACAAGAGCTATTGGTCCCCTAACAGGATGTTCAAAGGGGGAAAACCCTACTCCCTTCTGAGGCACCTCTCTGTAGGCGAAATGCAGGCATGGCAAGAGGACATCGCATCTCCTTTTGAGTTTTTCAGGGAACCCCATGATCATGCCCTTCAATGTCTTGTTAAACCTCTCAACAAGACCATTGGTTTGTGGATGGTATGGTGTGGTGAATTTGTAAGTCACCCCACACTCATTCCACATGTGTTTTAGGTAAGCTGACATGAAGTTGGTACCTCTGTCAGAAACCACCTCCTTAGGAAATCCCACTGTGGTAAAAATACCAATGAGTGCTTTGGCTACTGTAGGGGCAGTAGTGGACCTAAGGGGAATTGCTTCAGGGTACCTTGTAGCATGATCCACTACTACTAGGATATACTGATTCCCTGAGGTTGTGGGAGGTTCAAGTGGACCCACTATATCCACTCCCACTCTTTCAAAGGGGACCCCCACCACTGGAAGTGGAATGAGGGGGGCCTTTGGATGGCCACCTGTCTTACCACTGGCTTGACAGGTGGCACAGAAGGCACACAACTCCTTTACTTTCTGGGACATATTGGGCCAATAGAAATGGTTGACTAACCTCTCCCATGTTTTGGTTTGTCCCAAATGCCAAGCAAGTGGAATGTCATGGGCTAAGGTCAGAATGAACTCCCTAAACTCCTGAGGCACTACCGCTCTCCTAGTGGCACCATGCTTTGGATCTCTTGCCTCAGTGTAAAAGAGTCCATCTTCCAATAGACCCTGTGGGTTCCACTGACATTTCCTTTTGTTTCCTCAGCAGCTTGCTGCCTAAGGCCTTCAAGAGAGGGACATGTTTCTTGCCCCTTGCACAGTTGTTCCCTTATGGGTCCCTTTGGGCCCAAGAGCCCAACCTGCTAAGGTTCCAACTCTATAGGCTCAGTTCCCTCAGGGGATAGAACTTCTTCCTGAGAAGAGGGGTTCTTTTTCCTTTTCTGTGCTGAAGCTGGTTCCCCAGTCTTTTTTCCTTTTCTCTTGGAAGATTGGGCCATTATTTCAGACTCCAACACTTCTTTTTCACCCTGAGCCTTGCACTGTGCCCTTGTCTTGACACACACCAGTTGAGGGATACCCAGCATGGCTGCATGGGTTTTGAGTTCTACCTCAGCCCATGCTGAGGACTCCAGATCATTTCCAAGCAGACAGTCTACTGGTATAGCAGAGGAGACTACCACCGGTTTCAGGCCAGTGACCCCTCCTCATTCTAAAGTTACCATAGCCATGGGATGTACTTTAGTTTGATTGTCAGCGTTGGTGACTGGATAAGTTTGTCCAGTCAGGTATTGTTCTGGGGAAACCAGTTTGTCTGCCACTATTGTGACAGTGGCACCTGTATCCCTCAGGGCTTCTACTCTAGTCCCATTAATAAAGAGCTGCTGCCTGTATTTTTTCATGTTAGGGTGCCAGGCAGCTAGTGTGGCTAGGTCCACCCCACCCTCAGAGACTAATGTAGCTTCAGTGTGGACCCTGATTTGCTCTGGGCACACTGTTGATCCCACCTGGAGACTGGCTATTCCAGTGCTAACTGGAGTAGTAGTAGAAGTGGAACCTTTCTTGGGACAGGCCTTGTCTCCAGTTTGGTGTCCCTGCTGATTACAGCTACAACACCAGGCCTTTTTGGTATCAAAGTTTTTACCCTTTTACCCAAATGAGGATTGTGAAGAGGCTTTGGACCCACCCTCCTGAGCAGGTTTTTGGGGCCCTGTATTAGACACTTTACTTTTTCCCTTGGATGTCTCAACACTCTTCCCCTGGGGAGGCTTTGTGACCCCTTTCTTTTGTTCACCCCCTGTGGAAGTCTTGGTCACCCTTGTCTTGACCCAATGGTCTGCCTTCTTTCCCAATTCTTGGGGAGAAATTGGACCTAGGTCTACCAGATGCTGATGCTGTTTATCATTGAAACAATTACTTAAAAGGTGTTCCTCCATAAACAAATTATACAGCCCTTCATAATCATTTACACCACTGCCATTAATCCAACCATCCAGTGTTTTGACTGAGAAGTCAACAAAATCAACCCAGGTCTAGCTCGAGAATTTTTGAGCCCCCCTGAACCTAATCCTGTACTCCTCAGTTGAGAATCCAAAGCCCTCAATCAGGGTAGCCTTCATGAGGTGATAGGATTCTGCATCTTTTCCAGAGAGTGTGAGGAGTCTATCCCTGCACTTTCCAGTGAACATTTCCCAAAGGAGAGCACCCCAGTGAGATTTGTTTACTTTTCTGGTTGCACAAGCCCTCTCAAAAGCTGTGAACCATTTGGTGATATCATCACCATCTTCATATTTTGTTACAATCCCGTTGGGGATTTTTAGCATGTCAGTATTCTCTCTGACCCTATTTAAGTTGCTACCACCATTGATGGGAGCTAAACCCATCTCTTGTCTTTCCCTTTCTATGGCTAGGAGCTGTCTCTCCAAAGCCAATCTTTTGGCCATCCTGGCTAGCAGGAGGTCATCTTCATTGAGGATACCCTCAATGCTTCCAGAGTTGCTGGACTCCCCTGTGGGAGAAGCACCATCTCTGACTATCACTTGTGGAGTCAGGGTTTGAGGAACCCTGGGCTCCCTAACTAGGACAGGAGGGGGGAAATGATCCTCCTTGTCACTAGCTTCCCCCTCTGTAATGTTGTCTTCAGAGGGGTGGTCTCTAGCAAACTCTGCCAAAAGCTCCTGGAGCTGTACTTTGGTAGGGTTCGATCCAGTTTTTATCTTTTTTATTTTACAGAGAGTCCTTAACTCTGACATCCTAAGATGCAGGTAAGGGGTGAGGTTGAGTTCCACCACCATCTCATCTGTACTAGACATTATTTCTCTAAAAGTTGGGATACTTTTTAAGAATCTAAAACTATCTCTAGAACTTAATCCAAACTTTTACAAAATGTTTAAACTCTAAAAGAAATACCAACAGGGACTAACACAAGGCCCTAGCAGGACTTTAAAAAAATTAGAAAAATAGCTCAAATTTCAAAAATCAGTTTCTAGTGACAATTTTTGGAATTTAGTCGTGTGATCAGGTATTGGCTGAGTAGTCCAGCAAATGCAAAGTCTTTGACCCCACCGCTGATCCACCAATGTAGGAAGTTGGCTCTGTATATACTATTTCAAAGTAAGAAATACTGTGCGCAGAGTCCAAGGGTTCCCCTTAGAGGTAAGATAGTGGCAAAAAGAGATAATTCTAATGCTCTATTTTGTGGTACTGTGGTCGAGCAGTAGGCTTATCAGAGGGTAGTGTTAAGCATTTGTTGTACACACACAGGCAATAAATGAGGAACACACACTCAAAGACTAACTCCAGGCCAATAGGTTTTTATATTGAAAAATATATTTTCTTAGTTTATTTTAAGAACCACAGGTTCAAGATTTACAAGTAATACTTCAAATTAAAGGTATTTCACTTAGGTACTCTAGGAACTTTGAATAATCACAATAGCATGTACAGTCTTTGTAAAAATGGCAATAAGCTATTTTAAAAGTGGACACTGCAAAAATCAACAGTTCCTGGGGGAGGTAAGTAAAGGTTAAGTTTGCAAGTAAGTAAAACATTTACAAGTCTCAAAGTTGGGTCCAAGGTTGCCCACCGTTGTGGGTTCAAGGCAACCCCAAAGTTACCACACCAGCAGCTCAGGGCCGGTCAGGTGCAGAGGTCAAAGATGTGCCCAAAACACAGAGGCTTCAATGGAGAACAGGGGTGCCCCGGTTCCAGTCAGCCAGCAGGTAAGTACCCGCGTCCTCGAGGGGGCAGACCAGGGGGGTTTTGTAGGGCACCCGGGGGGGACACAAGCAGGGACAGAAAGTACACCCTCAGCGGCACAGGGGTGGCCAGGTGCAGAGTTCAAACAGGCGTTGGGTTTTAGATAGGAAGTAATGGGGAGACCCGGGGGTCTCTTCAACGATGCAGGCAATCACAGGGGGGGCTCCTCGGGGTAGCCACCACCTGGGCTAGGCAGAGGGTTGCCTGAGGGTCGCTCCTGCACTGGAGTTCGGTTCCTTCATGTCCTGGGGGCTGCGGGTGCAGTGTTGTTTCCAGGCGTCGGGTCCCTTGTTACAGGCAGTCGCGGTCAGGGGGAGCCTCTGGATTTCCTCTGCAGGCGTCTCTGTGGGGAGTCAGGGGGGTCGTCTCTGGCTACTCACGGGCTCGCAGTCGCCGGGGAGTCCTCCCTGAAGTGTTGGTTTTCCACAGGTCGAGCCGGGGGCGTCGGGTGCAGAGTGGAAAGTCTCAAGCTTCCGGCGGGAAACGTGAAGTCTTTAAAGTTGTTTCTTTGTTGCAAGAAAGTTGCAGGTTGTTGAACAGGACCGCTGTTCCCGGGAGTTTCTTGGTCCTTGGTTGCAGGGCAGTCCTCTGAGGCTTCAGAGGTCGCTGGTCCCTGTTGGATGCGTCGCTGTTGCAGTTTTCTTCGAAGTTGGGAGACAGGCCGGTAGGGCTGGGGCCAAAGCAGTTGTCGTCGCCGTCTTCACTGCAGGGCTTCAGGTCAGCAGTCCTTCTTCTTGTTAAGGTTGCAGGAATCTAGTTTCCTAGGTTCTTGGGAGCCCCCAAATACTGAATTTAGGGGTGTGTTTAGGTCTGGGAAGGCAGTAACCAATGGCTACTGTCCTTGAGGGTGGCTACACCCTCTTTGTGCCTCCTCCATGTGGGGAGGGGGGCACATCCCTAATTCTAATGGGGGAATCCTCCACTCACAAGATGGAGGATTTCTAAAAGTAAGGGTCACCTCAGCTCAGGACACCTTACGGGCTGTCCTGACAGGTGGGTGGCTCCTCCTTGTTTTTCTAATTATCTCCTCCAGCCTTGCCGCCAAAAGTGGGGGCAGTGGCCGGAGGGGCGGGCATCTCCACTAGCTGGGATGCCCTGTGGTGCTGTAACAAAAGGGGTGAGCCTTTGAGGCTCACCGCCAGGTGTTACAGTTCCTGCAGGGGGAGGTGAGAAGCACTTCAACCCAGTACAGGCTTGCTTCCTGGCCACAGAGTGACAAAGGCACTCTCCCCATGTGGACAGCAACATGCCTGGTGTGTGGCAGGCTGGCAGAATCTAGTCAGCCTACACTGGAAGTCGGCTATGTTTTCAGGGGGCATCTCTAAGATGCCCTCTAGGTGTATTTTACAATTAATTGCACACTGGCATCAGTGTGCATTTATTTTGCTGAGAAGTTTGATACCAAACTTCCCAGTTTTCAGTGTAGCTATTATGGAACTGTGGAGTTCGTGTCTGACAAACTCCCAGACTATATACTCTGATGGCTACCCTGCACTTACAATGTCTAAGGTTTTGCTTAGACACTGTAGGGGCATTGTGCTCATGCACATATGCCCTCACCTGTGGTATAGTGCACCCTGCCTTAGGGCTGTAAGGCCTGCTAAAGGGGTGCCTTACCTATGCCACAGGCAGTGTGAGGTTGGCATGGCCCTCTGAGGGGAGAGCTATGTCGACTTAGGCGGTCATTCTGACCGCGGCGGTCGGCGGTCGCCGCCCGCCAAGCGGTTCCCGCCGAAAGACCACTCCGCGGTCAAAAGACAGCGGCGGCCATTCCGGCTTTCCCGGTGGGCCGGCGGGACAGCCCCTTCAACAATGAAGCCGGCTCGGAATGGAGCCGGCGGAGTTGAAGGGGTGCAACGGGTGCAGTGGCACCCGTCGCGATTTTCACTGTCTGCACAGCAGACAGTGAAAATCTTTGTGGGGCCCTGTTAGGTGGCCCCTGCACTGCCCATGCCAGTGGCATGGACACTGCAGGGGCCCCCAGGGGCCCCACGGCACCCGTTCCCGCCATCCTGGTTCTGGCGGTGGACACCGCCAGAAACAGGCTGGCGGGAAGGGGGTCGGAATCCCCATGGCGGTGCTGCAAGCAGCGCCGCCATGGCGGGTTCCCTGGGCCAGCAGGAAACCGGCGGGAAACTGCCGGCTCCCCTTTTCCGACCGCGGCTTTACCGCTGCGGTCAGAATCGCCCAGGAAGCACCGCCAGCCTGTTGGCGGTGCTTCTGCCGCACTCCGCCATGGCGGTCATTGACCGCCAAGGTCAGAATGACCCCCTTAGTCATTTTCTCCCCATCAGCACACGCAAGCTGGCAAGCAGTGTGCATGTGCTGAGTGAGGGGTCCCCAGGGTGGCATAAGACATGCTGCATCCCTTAGAGACCTTCCCTGGCATCAGGGTCCTTGGTACCAGGGGTACCAGTTACAAGGGACTTACCTGAGTGCCAGGGTTGTGGCAATTGTGGAGACAAAGGTACAGTTTAGAGAAAGAACACTGGTGCTGGGGGCTGGTTAGCAGGGTCCCAGAACACTTTCAAGTCCCAACTTTCATCAGCAAAGGCAAAAAGTCAGGGGGTAACCATGCCAAGGAGGCATTTCCTTACACATCCCCATCGACAGTGCATGCCCACCCTCTATCATCTCGGACACTCCATTACTAGGGTCTACCCCACCGCTATCCAAGTCAGATAAACTGGATAAAGTATTAGCTGCCATAGAACACTTCCAGGTCTCCGTGGAGACTACACTTAGCACTCTGGCCACTGAACAGAGCTTCCTACAAGATGATAATTGCAAACTTTCTGATAAAGTCTCAGACAGGATAAAAGCTCTGGCCATTCTACACCCACTGCTGATGGACAACCAAAGTGCCATCCGTTCCCTGCAGGAATGAGTCTAACATCTCGAAGACAAGACAGAAGACATTGAAGATAGCTTGTGGAGAAGAGATGTGCGAATCTTAGGATTGCTGGGAGGAGGGAGTTGAAAGGCCATCTCATACCTGGAGGTCTGGTTCAAGTCTTTCAATCCGACATCAGAGCTTACTCCCTTCTTCTTCTTGGAGAGGGATCACCATGCACCTGCACACCTCCCCCGGGGGCCCCTCCATGCCCCATGCTGGCAAAACTCGTATACTTAAAGACCACAATGCACTCCTATGAGCCACCAGATGGGCTGTCTTGCTGTTCCCAGATTACACATGAACAGCCCAACGCACCTACTTCCTGGAAGTCAAAGGCTGTCTTTGTCAACTCAGGTGCAGTATTCCCTCCTGTTCCCAGCCTGCTTCAAGATCATGGCCGACAGAACTTCCACTTTTTTCAGTGAACCGCAGGATGCCTGGGATTAGCCGAACCAACATCATGGAGAATTGACATCAGATCGTGCTAGATCTGCTCCGCTTCCACCCAAATCGCGAGGAAAACATAAGGACAGAGCCTCAGCTGGAAATGCTACACGTTCGTCCCCAGCAACTCCTCAAAGACCTTGAGCAAATCTTAAAAAACTGGCGTCAAGCCCTGCAAACTGTAGCAAACCTGGGAACCAGTGCTCTTACCTCTGACAAAGAGAGGAGCCCGCACATCTTTACAAGTGATGATGTCACTCTCCCCTCAATGACTCTCAAGGAGGCTCTCAGGCCCTTCCACTGGTGACACCACAAACAGCTGACAATATTATTTGATTCTCCCCTCCACAGTCCTCTACCATTTGAACAGTTTCTGTAATTAAACTCTGATGTCGGACTAGATATTGCTGTGCCCATCTCACTATATCCGTTCACTTTTGCTGAGTACTAGGCTTTTCATACCTTGCCCCTCGTCATGATGAGCCCCAATACCTCCCCTCCCCTTCCTTCAGTTG
Source organism: Pleurodeles waltl (assembly GCF_031143425.1). Classification (NCBI taxonomy): domain Eukaryota; kingdom Metazoa; phylum Chordata; class Amphibia; order Caudata; family Salamandridae; genus Pleurodeles; species Pleurodeles waltl. The sequence continues at coordinate 336,601,021 of NC_090443.1, forward strand.
CCCTGGTGAAACTCCTTACGCCCGCACCAGCGGCCTCTGATGTACTTGCCTCCCTCACTAGCTGTAACTGATGGACCCTGTGCTTGCTGGTGACCCTGCAGGGCTCGTTGAGCTCAGCCCTTGCCGCTTAAGGCACAAAAGTCACAGTACTGTATCCCAGTACCTAGTCACCCCTCGTGATACACTAGAGTTCTCCTCTATATCCATTGTTTGGGCATACTGCCAGTTGTGGGAGGCTCTTCTAGCTGTTCCCAACCCGTTTGTTAGTTTCCCCCCCCCCTTGCGTTCCCTACACTTACGGGCAAATGCGACAGATGACCATTGCACAACCCCAACAGCGCAGTCGGCTGGTGGCCCGGTGGGTGCTATGAGAGGCTACCCTTCCTATGCTGATAGTTTCTCCTTGCTCCCATGATGACTTCTAATACTGATATTCACTTCCATACACTAAATGGGCAAGGAATGCATACCGCCAGGAAAAGATAACCAACTTACTCCTACATTAAGCACTAACACGCACAAATAGCGTTCCTATAAAAAACGCACTTAACGGGGGAGGACTGAAACACTTGTGTAAACGCTGGAGGGGCCTCATTCATGCAACAACATACTCAGCATACACCTTCAGGCCCAGATTTATACTTGCTTTGCACCAAATTTGTGTCATTTGTTTACGCAAATTTGATGCAAAACTAACTCCAAATGTATACTTTGGCGCTAGACCCGTCTAGCGCCAGTGTTTTGGAGTTAAAGTCATTTTTTGCTAGCAGGAAACTACCTTGCGTCAATGAAATGCAAGGTAGGCGTTCCCGGGTAAAAAAATACGGCCTTAGCGCAATATTAATCTCCCCCGCTAAAATCAAGCACAGGGAGAAGGGGGCCTTAAACCATTATTTAACGCTTGGGTCAGGGCAAGCGTTAGGGGACCTGTGACCCTATTTTCATGGTCAGAGACCATGGAATGGGCTCACAGGTGCCCTTCCCTAGCCAGAGGGACACCCCCCCACACACCATAGGGACGCCAGAGGATGGGGGACCCCATCCCAGGTAAGTAAGGTAAGTACAGGTAGGTTTTTTTTTTTTAAAGTGCCATGGGAGGGCCTAACTTGGGCCCCCCTACATGGCCATTGGGATGGTAGGCATGACTCCTGTCTTTACTAAGACAGAAGTCATGACTATGGGGGTCTAACGTCAAAAGATGATGCTAGTCTAGTTAGAGGCATTTTCATGCCTCTGCCCCTACTAGCGTAATCCTTTAACGCACAAACTGCTGATGCCCCTATGCCTCCCCTACCCGGCTAGCATCCTTTTTAAGGACGCTAGCCGGGCCTTACAACTGGCCACTGCCATTCCATAAATATGATGCCCAGCTGGCGTCTTGGAATGGCGGTAGCCAGCAGTATACTTTTTCATGTAAAACTGTGTTAGCGCAGCTTTGCATGAAAAAAGTATAAATATGCCCCTCAGTGCCTTGAGCTGCATTTGGCCCGTAGTCCCATTTCAGGAGATAGCAACAGTAGTAGGCAAAGAAGGTCGATATGTGCTTCTTGAGGGCTGCCTTACCACAGGCAGCCTAGCCTCCTTGGGGGCTTCTACACCCTGAACACAGACCAAGGGGCCTTCTGGGACATTCTCTCCGCTGCATTGGCCCACAAAACTGTAGTACCCTGGGTACTAAGGGGCGACTACAACTGCATCTTGGACCTCAGATGGAACAGATCTCACCCCCCCCACCAAGTTCTCACCCTTATGTACAAGCTGCTTGTTACAGACACTGGGTGCAGCACTTCTCCCTACTTTAGGCTTGAAGGTCCCAACACCCTGACAGTAAACTATACTCATTCCATTCAATGACCCATACGTGCAATTTAATATTTTTTTGCTGCTCCCCTCCCAACACCCCTGTGCAACACACAGACTACCTGGGGCGCATCGTTTCAGATCACAACACCTACATGATGGACATCCGACAATCTGATGGGATTGCCTGGAGGACCCCGTCTTCCAGGTGGCGCGTGAGAACCACATCCGACACTACTTCACCGTAAACCACAACACTGCCACTACTTAAGCGGTGGAGTGGGACATCTTCAAGGTAGTGATGCAGGGCATCTGTATCCAACAGATAGTAGGAGTCCGTAGAACCCTAGATAAAGCCCTCTAAGAAGGAACCTCCTACAGAGTCTTCAGACCATACAGAACGCCGCAGCCAGACTCATCCTTGGCTTTCTCTGACAAACCCACATCACACCCCACCTAAGGCAACTCCACTGGCTCCCTGTACAGAAGAGATGCCAATTCAAGCTGCGGATCCACGCACACAAGGCTCTACACAATCAAGGGCCCAGGTACATTAATCACCACCTAAACTTCCACCAACCTTTGAGAAGACTACATTCTGCCTCCCTTTCACTTGCCCATACTTCCCGTATCTACCAAAGCAGAAGTGGAGGACGGACCTTCTTTTACGTTGCAGCAAAAACCTGGAAGAGATTCCCGACACATCTCCGGATGATCACCTCACTTCCAGAATTCTGAAGGGCCCTCAGGACATGGCTGTTTGAATAAGCCTACAGGACCTGCAAGTGCCTGGATACCCTACGGGGTGATTAGCCGGGCTTTATAAATCCAAATTGATTGAATCCTGATTGATAGCAGACACAGAAGATCACCTTGGTCAACCGGATAAAGGGGCGGACCATGACCCCGCCCATGCCACACAGTTTGCAACTGTCAAAACATCCAGTCTTGGATTCTTCACTTCACAGCTCATGCAGCAAAGGTACATAGAGAAGGTGAAAAGTCAGGCCACCTCCTGGCCTGCTGATTAGACAAGACTCTTCGGTCACCTCCATTACCGAGATAGTTACTCTCTTGTGTTCTACTGTCCACACACATGGTAAGATACTACAGGCCTTTCATGCTTAGTATTCTTCCATCTACCAGGCCTGCTAGCCTCCTCAGAGGAACATTCCTAGGCGTTCTTGGTGGATATCGATCCACCTCGCATTCTGACAGCCACTAAGCTTTCTCTAGATGCCAAAATATTGTCCAAAGGCATGATGCAGGCAATCCGAGATCCAGACAGAAATAAAACATCAGGCCTCAATGACTTGCCTCTGGAATACTATGGCACATTATCTGCATTCTTGGCACCCCACCTAAAGGAAAGGTACAGAGCAGGAATACACATGGGTAAACTTCACCACTCTCTTTGCGAGTCCCTTCTGGTCTCAATTCCCAAAGCAGACAGAAACCCTACACAATTGTCTTCCTTTCAACCCACTGCCATTCTTGGGGCGGACTACAAAATTCTGAGGAAGAGACTGGCTGACAAATATGCTCAAACTCTCCCGGACCTTATCCACGCTGACCTGAATGGGTTTGTCCCCAAAGTACCTCCCAAAATGTTTGTCACCTCTTTCATATCCAAGACTGAATCAGCTAAGGTTCCCACATGCGGCCTGTCTCATAGTAGATCTGGAGAAGGCATTTAACATGTTGACATGGCATTATCTCTTTCTTGTGCTGATTCGTCTGGGGATTGTACAGCAACTGCTTGCTTACACCTGATTGCTTTTCAACAAGCTTTACTCATGTGTACGCCTGTCCTGCCTCATTTTCGACCCCCTTCTGGGTGGACGGGGGAACCAGGCAGTGTTGCCTGCTCTCCCCCCTTGTTCTTTGCGCTCACAAAAGAACCCTAGGCCAATTGCATGTGTGGGGAAGGTCATTCATGGGGTATACCCATAGAAGACTGAACCCATGAGTATCCCTTTTTGCGGATAACCTATTACTGTATATGAGAGACATCACATTGGACCTCTCCCCAGTACAGGATACACTAAGAGCGTTTGCAGTGGCCACAGGGCTCTGCGTCATCTTGGCTAAGTCAGCCATATACCTACCACGTCCCAGTCTATCACTGCAAATCGTCATCTGGGCGATATCCCCCTCCATTGGCATGAGGCGGCAGTTTGCTATCTTAGGATTTGCCTCTACCACACCCCATCAGACGTACATGAAAGGAATCAGATCACAAATAAACTTTTTGCACACTCTACCCCTGGCCCCAAGAGCACTGGCAAATATGGTTTATTAATTTTTCAACCTTCCAATTATTTCACCTTGTTCCTTTTTTAAAGAACTGGATTCCATATTGTGCGCTCTCCTTTGGGGTAACAGGCGATGTCGCGCTGCCCTCTGAAAATGAGAGTCCCTGATGGATCAAGTAGGACTGGGCATGCCATCTTTCAAGACATACTTTTTAACAGCCCAATCACAATGGCTGTCATGCTGAACTACCGTGTGCTATTTGGGAGAGACATGCAATGAACAGGAAACCCTGCCAGTGTCTACAATCTGAGGCTTTCTCTTCCCGAAGGTCTTGCCTCCCTCTTCCTGGCATTTGCAGGTGGCGATGGCTCCCACATTCATTGTCTGTGTTCATCCTCTTGTGCAGGAGACCTAACATATGCCCCGTGTTGCCCCTGGTCGTCCTCCCTGCTTCCCGAACTTGTACACGCATCCAGATATGCTGCTTATACTAGGTGACCTTTTTGTTGATGGTCAGTTTCTCTCATTTGATCAGCTGGCTACAGATCCCCCACCAGGGCTGTTTCTCCTACACAGGCAACTCACCAACATATGCTGTGCCCTGTGTAACTCCTCAGAGATTGAACCTGCTGCGCATCCAGTAATACAAACTATTTTACCATGGGGGATGGCTGTTGTCGTGTCCCATGACGCACTAGCGCGCGGCCCAAAGCAAGACTTGGAGCCACCTGGATATATTTACGGATTACTTTACTGCTTTCTAAGTCTAACCAAGAACCCCTTTCCCACCTCCTGCTTCCCTTTTTATACCTTCCCCCCTGTCGTCATGGTGCAAACCATCTTGCACCTTTGGAGGAGGGGTGGTTCCCGATTTCTCCCTTCCTTGTCTCAGTCTGGTGTTGACGGCTTCCGGCGTCAAACACTACATCCCTCCCCAACGTGGAGGAGTACGAACAAAACTTTAACAGAACATTTTAAAGCGTCTTAGTTAAAACTGGTGGCCACTGTCAGGCCTGAAACTGTACTTGGGCTGCTGTCTCTGTAAATCAGTCACATGCAAAATCGGCGTATCGCCGTGATGGATCAGGGTTGCGTCTTAGCATGTATCTTCCTCTGCCGGACCGCCCTGATGCTTGGACTCTTTCTTCGCTCGGGACAAGTGTTCTTGTTCCTGTTTCCTGGTCTTGCCCTTGCTCCGTTGGTTGATCTGTCTGGTGCTCCAGGTTGGTTCCTGTTCCTTCTCCTGCTGTGCCCCACTCATCGGGCTCCATGTCAAACTCTGCCCTTTCTCCGGTGCTGTTCCTGTCACCTCCTCCGGGTGTATCCTGGGCCAGACGTTTAAACAACGCCACGTTTCGGGTTACGGTCTCTGATCCTCTTTGGGCTGTCACTATGGTGCCTTTTATGGCAGTCACCGTCCATGGTCGTGTTTCGAACGGCAGACGGAACTTGCTGCCTGGGTGGCGGTCTTTAACCAGGACAGTATCTCCCACTTGAATCCTTGTCTCCTGTGTTCTCCTTTTCTGGGAGGCGTATCTGTTTGTAGCGTTTCTCCTTTCCGCTGACTTGTTTGGTTGCGGGGTTCTCGTAGTCCAGGACGGGTGATGCGGGATGGCGTCCATCACCGTTCTGCCAAAACAGAGTTGGGTGGGAGTGGCCCCTGTGGTTGCGTGAGGTTTACTCTGTATTCTCTCAGGAAGGCGTAGATTGCTCTTTCCGTGTCTTCTGCTTCCGCCATCGCTATGCGGATGACCTTGTTCAGGGTTCTTACAAACCGTTCCACTTCCCCATTTGCTTGCGGCCAACGAGGTGTCATGCGTCAGTGTTTTGGTGTTGATTGACGCTAGGAAGTTGGTCCACTCATGGCTGTTGAACGGGGGCCCATTGTCCGTACGTATCTCTCCGAAGAACCCGTGAGTGGCCATTAGTTTTTCAAATTTTGGAATGGCGGTTTGCATGGATGTTGACTGCACTATTTCCACTTCCGGGTAACGTGAATAGTCATCGACTACAATGATCATGTGTGACCTATCGGGTAGATGTCCAAAATCTGCACTCACTCTTTGCCATGGAGCCGAAGGTCCTTCCTCCGTTATGACTGGGGCTGGGGGGTCAGGGTTTCCACTGGCTTGGCAGACAATGCATCTTTTAACTGTGTCTTCAACTAGTTTGTCCGGACCCGGGAACCAGACTTTGTTTCTCAAATGGGCTTTGGATTTGACGATTCCTTGGTGTGCTCAGTGTGCCAGGGACACTGCTCGGTCCGCGAGACTGGAGGGCAGCACGAGGCGGAGACCTCGTAGTAAACAGCCCTCTTCACTTACAGACAGCTCCTGGCGGACATTGAAAAGGGCATGTAGGCAGATTTGGGCCTGTTGTGTGCGGAACGAGTCTGGTCGCTGGAGTGGTCTCCATTCCCCTATTCGGGTGGCTGCTATGGCGAGTTGCAGGCATTCATCTTGCTCGGTTGCCATCACCACTTTGCTGAGTGGTATGGGTAAAGGTCGTGCTCGTTCTACTATCAATCTCACGTGCTCTTCCGTTTATTGGGCTTCCTCTTCCTCCTGTGACGTGGCTGGGCGTGCATGTCTGGATAGGAAATCTGCCTGGTTTTTTGTGCTGGGTTGGTAAATGAGCGTGAATTCATACTCTTGCAGTTGTAGGATCCACTTTTCGATTCTTGGTGGAGGTTTGGAGGATGATCCTTTGAATAGGGGCAGCAGGGGCTTGTGGTCAGTGACGACCGAGAACGACTTGCCATAGAGGTAGAGATGAAAATGGCGCACCCCCAGTGGATGGCGATGGCCTCACGTTCAATTTGTGAATATCTTTGCTCTGTTGGTGTGAGCGTGCGACTGGCAAACGCAATGGGGGCCCACTCTCCGCAGTCTTGTTTTTGTGCTAAAACCGCTCCTAGGCCGGTGGGGCTGGCGTCTACTACCAACTGTGAGTGTCGCTGGGGGTCGAAAAAAGCTAACGTGGTGTCGGCCGATAGTGCTCCCTTGGTGGCTTGAAAAGCCGCTTCTTGCTCCTCGCCCCACATCCATGGTTGGTTTGCCTGTGTGACCTGCCGCAGCGGTCCTGTGATGTCGGCCAGGTTTCTCATGAACCTCCCGCAGTACGTGACCATTCCCAAAAAGCTCCTGACTCCTGTGATCGTTGTTGGTGCTGGGGCTTCCTGGATGTCCTTGACTTTCTGGGGGTCCAGTCCCACCCCATGTTTCGAAAAATGGTATCCAAAGAAGCAGATTTCTTCCTTGAGGAAGTCGCACTTGTTTTTGTGAAGTGTCAGTCCTTGTTTTTGCAGCCTGACGAATACGGCTCGCAGTCGTTTTAGGTGTGTTTCGATGTTTGGTGTGTGGACCAGGATGTCGTCACTTACATTCAGGACTCCTGGGAGCCCATGCAGAACTTCATTGATGACGTGTTGGAAGACTTCTGCAGCGCTCGATACGCCAAAATTAAGTCTCTTGTATTGCCACAATCCATTGTGAGTAGAGAAGGTGGTTATGGGTCTGGATTCGGGGTGTAGCAGGATCTTGTGATACCCCTAACGAAGGTCCATTTTGGAAAACCAGCAGGATCCTGCTAGCTCGCTAAGGATATCGTCGATTGTTGGGGTGAGGTGCCGTTCTCGTGTAATTGCCAGATTGGGCATGCGCATATCAACGCATATCCGGACCGCATCCGACTGTTTGGGTTTCTTTGCGACCACGATTGGGGACACCCACGGTGTTGGACCCGTGACCTTCTCAATGATGCCCGCTTGTTCTAGCATTTGGAGTTCTTGTTCCACTTTGGGGCGAAGGTGGAACGCAATGCGGCGATGTCTGAGTGCCGTCAGGGTGATGGACTTATGATGTGGAGCCATAGCGGGGGACCTTTCAGGCAGCCTATGCCTTCGAACAGTGTGTTAAATTCTTGTGTGAGGTGATGAAGTGTCTGTGCATGGATGCTGAAAGCAAAGTGTACTAGCTCCAGATCTTGGGCCGTTTGGCAGCCTAATAGGAACCCAGCGCCGTCTTTGGAGACGTATATTTCTGTGGCTTTCCCCGTGTCCACGTGGGAGATCTCTGTGGTGAATGCACCTGCTATAACTAGAGGGCGGCTGTTTCCAAACGCAAACACTTGTATGTTGGTGGGTTTTAGTGGCGGCAGTGGCTTAGGCAGTTTGTTGTATACGTCCATGGCCATCAGATTTATTGAGGCTCCTGTGTCTACCGGTGCCGGTATGGGTGTTCCTTGGATCGTGACTTGACAAGTGGGTGGGCGTCGTCCCCCAACAGCATGTATGATGTGCACCACATGTGAGTCATTGTCCATGTCGCTGTCAGATTCTGGGTCTAGAGTAGTTTCGACCATTTTGATGGTTTTCTTCGGGCCGGTGTTTGTTTGTTTAGGTGCACACTTTAGCGAAGTGGTTTACCTTTCCGCATGCGCTGCATATTTTGCCCAACGCTGGGCAGGTTTTTGGGTGTGGTACTGGGCCTCCTCACCATTTGCACAATCTGTTTTTGAGTCTTCCTTTGTAGGTGTCTCTTTGTCGTGACCTATCGGTTGTTACTGCGTTGGCCGTTTCTGCCTTCGGTTGGGTTGCAGGGGCTTGTTCCATATGCGTTGCTCGGGCCAGTTCCTGTGACCCCTCCCCAGTGTGAGGATATCTTTCATGGCCATGTTTGGTTGCTGCAGGACGCGCTCCCGAAGTTTTGACGACGAGCATCCCTGAATGAATTGCGCTCTGATTTCGTCCTCTTCGTCGGGCAGTGTGCACGTGCTGGCCAGTAGAAGACATCAACGGACTCGTCAGTGACTTGTCGGGCTTGGCGCAGGAGGAATCTCTCATAGTCTGGGTTCGCATATGGCTTGAAGTGTGCTGTGATTGCCCCTTTTAGAGTTTCATATGTCTGTGGCCTTGACTCCGTGACTGACTAGAAAATTTTGTGTATGTCTGCTCCTCCGATATGGAGAAGGAGGGGTCTTCTCTTTTCTGGTTGCACATCAAGTGCTTCGAAATATGTTTCGAGGCGCTCTACCCAGACTTTCCACCTTGCTACTTGGGTGAGGGGCACACCTGTAACTGTGAACGGCTCTAGTGGTGGTATGCCAGCCATGCTGATGGTGGCTCTGGTGTGGGTAAAGGCTTTGTTTTGTGGGCCTTTGTTGTTCCTCTCCTTTTTTTTTGTTGAAAAAAATGACCAAAATGGGCGAGAGAGTTGAAAAACACCTGCGCAGCACGTGTGCTTTGTGGTAAACCTTTCCTCCTTGCGGCGTGCTGTCTTTAATGTGGATTATGCACCAAAAGTTAGTTTGTGTAAGATTTTTTTCTGAAATATATCTCTTTTTCCTTCTTTTCCTGCTTTTATGTGCGTGCAGACTTGCGCAGCGGAGTAGTAGCTATTCAGTTACCTTTTTTTTTTTTTTTTTTTTTAAAGAATTCCCCTTTTTCTTTTTTTTTATTGTTTGTGTTTGTGCAGAATCCGTAAAGCCTTTGTGCTATTTTTCCTTTTGTTGTTGCAGAAATGCGCAGTGGAGCTCACAGTACCTCTGGGGTGTCCCTGATGCTCCGGTAGGCTCATATCCTGTGAGCCGGGTGGCGCAACGGAGCTGACGGGCTTAGGCCGGGACTGTGCGGGGGTGTGTCAGGGCAAAATCCTCCTCGCCTGACACGCGTCGTCTCTCTGGATGTCTCCGGCAAGTGCGGGCCGCAGCTCCCAGGAGTGCCACCTCCCGGAGTCACGTGGGCGTTGGTACACCGGAGTTTCGGCCGCCGCGTTGTCAAACGCCGGTCGAAGCTGAGCAGGGCAGCAGCGAACCTCGCTGGGCAAACCAGTGAACCGTGCCTCCGGCGGTCAGGACGCGGGAGCGAGCGGCTACAGGTGGTTCTCGCCTGCAGTGCCAGGTAGGACCAGGGTCCGCCGTCTTTAGCTGTGGGTCTGGGGTTGGCCCACCTCGTCGCCAAGTTGTCGTGTCCCACGACGCACTAGCGCGCGGCCCAAAGCAAGACTCGGAGCCACCTGGATATATTTACGGATTACTTTATTGCTTCCTAACTCTAACCAACAAGCCCTTTCCCGCCTCGTGCTTCCCTTTTTATACCTTCCCCCCTTTCGTCATGGTGCAAACCATCTTGCACCTTTGGAGGAGGGGTGGTTCCCCATTTCCCCGTTCCTTGTCTCAGTCTGTGGTGTTGACGGCTTCCGGTGTCAAACACTACAGCTGTCACCTTATTACCTGGTATATAAGGCTTTCCACAAGCTGACAGTGGCCTCCCTCTCTGCACTCCGTCAAAGGTGGGAGAATGATTGTGGACGAGTACTCCACTATAAGGAATGGAAACAGGCTTTAGAATTCCCCCAACAGGTCTCCTGTTTTAAGAATATACAGTTGTTTATACTCTACAGAGCATCCTTCACCCCAGCTCTACTACATTGCTACTTCACTGATATGCGGGTGGGCTGCCAGCATTACCAGGCCATAGACGCAGACCTTACCCACATGCTATGGTCCTGCCCCTCACTTCACAGTTATTGGCAGTCTGCACACAGCACCCTAAGAGTGGTTATGGAATTATATACATATACGTAGCTGGGAAGCATCCTCGTTAGGCATTTTCAAATGCCACACGTGACACAAAGTATGTGCCCGCTTTGCATCTCTAGCACTTCTCCTAGCTAAATGCGTGCTCATCCTTCAAGCTGCTGCCGGTGGTAGCCTGGCACCGGGCGGTACGCAATGGGGTGTGGCTGAGGAGGAAACCCTCCCCTAAGAAGTTGTTTGTAACTTATGCAAGCGGCCTATTTCCCCTAATGGGCTGCTCTCTTTTTTCAGTTATTACAGAGGGTGGTAAATGATGACCTCCCCCGGTGATCCGCACGGGCCGCCTCTATGATCCTACAACCCGAGGTAAGGACCTCTACACTTGAGCAAACCCAGTAACCGCATCCCAGCACGCCCCTCCACTGCGCTACTGCCAGCCTCTTACCCAGCCTGCATGCTAGTCCGCTCTACACTGACATGACCTCCTGGTCCTTCCACCGTCTACCCTCCCCAGTTCATTGATCTACCCCCAGTTTGCATCACTGCAGCAGTAAACTCCCGCTATTTCTATCATCCTATAACAGAGTCTGCCTGTACATTGGTGATTTATGTGTCCTTCTTCTCATATTTCCATTTACAGCACACTGCTTGTGTTATATTCTGTTGAATTCTGCTGCCCTGATAGGCTCCACAAATTGTAACCGTTGTTCATAAAGAAAAACCCAATAAACACATTTTTTTTAAAAAGACACCTGGAAGTGACTGGGCGTACAAGTGTGTTAACACATGAGCATCAATCAACATCAAGCTGAGACAGAACTTTGTTAGTCATTTTATACTTTAAACATAATTCACATATTCTTTAAACAAGCACTGGCAAAGCCAACAGTTTGTGCCTTTGGTACCTATTTGCATGGGGTGTGGCTTTGACAGTGTGATTCAGGGAGTGTACGTCTGAAATTTTCCAAACAACCTTAGGGCCAGATTTACAAGGCCCCAGCGTCACAAGAGCGTCATTTTTTGCGATGCTCCGGTGGCGCTAACGACTTCTCCTTATTTACAAGGAGGTGTAATGCCTCTTTTTGGGGCTTTATGCCTCCTTGTAAATAAGGGCAGTTTTCTGCATCAGAGAGGTGTGCAATAGGTGTTAAAGTGGGTGTGCCACAGCAACACCCATTTTTTTATGCTGCGCCAGATTTACAAGAAGGCGTAAATCTGTGACAGCACTAAAAATGAACGCCACCCCAGAGATGGCGTTAGAATGGCAAACCGACGAGGAATATTTTTATTGCTCCTCGTTTTTTACTTTTTCTATGTGTGCTGCATTCTGCAGCACACATAGAAGAAGCAAATGCCATGGAGAATTGTTTATGTGCAGGAAGTAACACCTTCATGCAGACACCTTTGCATCATGGTGTAAGAATACCTGCGTTGATGCAGGCTGCTTAATTTAGCGCTGGCACAGGGGGAAACGCAGGGGTGCACTGCATTCTTGTAAATATGGCACATCCTTGCGTTTCAAAACTGCCACTGCGTGGCGCTGCCAATTTTGGTGCAGTACCACGATGCAGCAGTTTCTTGTAATTCTGGCCCATAGTAGAATGCCGATCTGAAAAAGATCATACAGTGAACAAGTGGAGCCTTGGAGGAGAGACAGGAATGAGCCTTTTTAGAAGCACAGATGTTTGGCGGGGATCTTGGAGATTACAATAGGAGGGAGGGCTTTTTCTGGAAAAGTAAACAGCATTCTTAAATCCCTTCAGATCAATCCAAGCTTAGAAGTATATGTGTGTTGTGTAAAATCACTTTCAGAGAAGTTGTTTGCCAATACACAGATTAATATGAGTAATACATGTTTTGGATTTGACTGTCCCACCTACAAGCTACAGACTCCCATCTCAGTGATACAGCTGAGGAAGTTGAGTGCCTCCAAACGTCAAACGTTGGGTTACTACACTTGCTGAACATATAAGTGAGAGAGAGCGTCTGTGTGTAACTTTGTTTGTATTTTAGTGTAGTAAGGTATCTTGCAAACAAAGATTCAATATCACTCTTGAGCACGCGTGACGAAAACAGTCAAGAATGTATTATAAACATTTGCACTTTCAATCTTTTTTTTTTTTTAAACACGTGTGTTGGCATCATTTTTAGAAAGTCAGCAATCATATCAGATTTAAAAAATAAATGCTTTCACTCTCATTAGCAAAAATATTCTGCTTCCCAATGGCACGATATTAGATACCCAACCTCATTCTTTGTCAGTTCGTTTTAACGAAGGTTTGATCTTTGTCAGCTCACACACATAACTCGTTGTCTTCTCTGACAATACGCAAAACATGCCTTGTTTCTCCTCCACTCTCATAAGGTCTATGTTTTGCTCCAGCCTTCAACATGCACCCTCCTGCATACTGATCTCTTGGCTTTTTGGTGCTGTGAGCAGCCAGCTGCAATAATAAATACGCTCAGCAGCCATAAACCCAGGCCAATGGTATATTTCCTTCTGTACTGACACTAAGAAGTTTTGGTTGGCAGCCCAAGCATGCATCATTGATAGGAATCTTACACCCTGCTACTTCTCCCATGTGAAACCTGATAGGACACTGTCAGGCCTGAATGGGGCTCCCACGGACTCTAAACAAGAGAAATAACTTACTAGTCGGAGGAGACACTCGAAAGACCCTATGAATCTACGCCCCTCCTACAAATAACAAGCATTTACAATGCATCGGGTCTCGCGTTTGCTAGTGTTAGAGACGATCGCGTTGTAAACTCCTAACCCGACTTTTCACCTATCGGGCAAAAGTGCATTTATGCACGTAACCTGAAATAGTGAAATCAGACTTCTGCCAAACGAGATCGGGCTCGTAAATTAGTTTAAAAAAAAGTCCACGAGCCCGATGGAAAACGGCGAGCCTCGCATGTTTTCTGTACTTGGTCACTGCGCTCGAGGAGGGCTAGCCACCGGAAAAGGCATGACATATGCGTGCCTCGACTAATGAAAGCAAGCCGATTTAATTAGGGAAGCCCACGAACCAATAAAAAGCACTGACGTGAAGTTGACAGGGCTCGGAGCCCTTTTCTAAATACTAAAGAGTCTCCCTGTTATACGCATGCGCGAGCGCATGCAAAGCAGGCTCGACCCTAAAAATTAAACAAAAAAGTGTGGGGGGGGGGGGCATTTACACTGTCACAACGGCCACGTCATATTGCAGGTGCGTGCATGCTTGAAGACGTGTGCGCATGCCTGCGTGCATCCTTAAGCATATATGCCTACACACTTACACGAGCAGAATTTTTAAAATGTACTGATCTGAGATAGAATAGTAGATACCATTTTTTTTTTATGAAATAGAGCAAAAGTGCTATTTTTAAGTTGGAGGGGCAGGTAGCAATGTGTTGACTGGTCCAGCTCACACCATCCAATAAAAAATATGATGGACATGGGTGACAACAGAAAAGCGGGCGTGGGACAAAACACAAAAACAGGGGCAAGAGAAGGCAAAAAGCAGCACATAAGGGAGAGCAACAGGGGGCGGGGGGGAGTAAAGAATACATGTCAGGAAGCAACACAGAGTGCTTGGTGAGAGGGAGTTTGGCGGCAGAAAAGTACATGTAGGAGACAGCAACGCAGAGCACAGAGGTGCAGTGTTAGTACAAGGAGGGAAAGAAGCACACAAGAGGCAGCTGTAAAACACATGCACCCGCGTTGACGTGGTTAAGCAAATACAAAAAAGTAGTTCCATAAAAGTGTGTAGACGTACGGTAAAGAGGACATGCCCCAAGGGAGGTATAAACACAAGATCTTAAGCTCACGACATTTGCAACCATACATCTTGTGCTGTCTGGTAGGCTCCACATAAACAGATTTTCTCCTTGTGAAAATTTGATATTTCCAGTCCCAGATTTTTAAGCAAAGGCCACCAATATTGAAATGGGGAAACCACCATGATCTCTTAGAATTAGGAAGCACATACTACCGAGACCCCAGGCAAGATTGGCTAGAGCAGACATCTTGGCAGCCCAAAATAACTGCATCGAAAGATGCAGATGGAAGCTGCGTAGCTTGTATTAACAGGTATAACTGCCAGTGCCAATTTTTGGTGGGTTTGACCACGCTGTTAGGGATGGGCACTTGCAAATTCAAAACAGGCACAATTTAAGAATGTTTTGTAAAACACCACAGCCAATACATTTATGAAAGAAAATCTTGATTTACTTCAAAGCATATCGATTTATTGAAAACATGCATAGCTCTGCACCCAATAATATCACATTTTGACAATAGTAACATGAAACCACCAAATTAGCAACTCAAAAAATAAAAACAGCTAAGACCGCCCCTTAACCATTATCATCGTCCCTAATTTTATTTTTCTAAGACATAGGCCCAAAATGCACATCATATCTGCATAAAAATATCTTTGGCCAGCACTGTGCATTTCAGTGCTTGATCTGTGATAAAGGATGCACGGGTATTAATTGCTGCTTCGAAGTGACTGGTTTTTTTTGTACAATCAGTCATTTAATATTGCTCATGTTGGTATCCCTGCAGAGCCATCATGATTGAGAGGAACTGTCCCTTGGCTTTCTCGCCTGTGTTGCTTAACATATACATGTCAGAATTGTTCTGTCCTGAGTGTGTTTCACATCTGTGTTGATAATGTGCACATTTCTTTTAACCCCTGTTGATTCAACAATAAAAATGAGACACAAACTGACAGTTTCTTGCTTTCAAACACAATCACAACAAGTCGGTCCACAGGCCCTCACCCAACTGGTCTGAAAGCCTCTGTAATAGGACGGTGTACCAGGCATTGCCATATTTTGACAATATACACATCAGATATATTGTAAGTAAAATAAAGCTATGGTCCACGCCCCAGATAGCGTTGTAAAACCAGGAGGCAATAACAGTACGGGAAATAATACAGTAGAGGGCGTTTTTGCCTGGCGCGGTATTGTTTCAATTTATGAGTTCTGCTTGTTGGAATGAACAATAAGGAAGTCCTGTTCTATTTCTCCCAGATCCAAGCTGGAAAACTCAGAATCCCACTCAGGTGCAAGCGCCTGATTGCCCGGGATTTCAGAATGAGGCCCTGACTGGTTATGGCGTGATCCTACAGAAAGTCAGTGGTTTTCTTGAAAATGCGGCATGGATGCAGCACTCGTGGACCAACTTTGGGCATCACTATTTCGTGGTGCACTTCTTTCTGCACGGTGAGACCTTGTGTTGTAATTCAATTGCCGCCATAGCTCAGACGGCATCAGCATGCAACCCTGGAATGTATGCAATAATCGGCGTGAAAATTGATTATTGCGGCGTTCCGGTGTTCTCAGAAAAGCCAGTCTTCATGCTCCATAAGCCACAAATTGCTTGAGCTGAAATATTTACTCGCAGCGGGTGCTCAAGTGCAGAAGCCTTGTCAATTGGTTAGCAGTTGGTGCTCCAATTGATTTTGAAAATCCCAGCTTCTACTTCTAAAATAGTACGGTGCTAAACTCCTTTTCACCTTATAAGAAAAGGTGCTTCTAATCTACTGACAGTAGGGGAGGATGCCAAGAACTGCTGTCACACTGACACCTGCTGCAGGGGTCTGGGAATTCTACTGACGTATACGGGGCAGTTCATAAGACATTTTGAGTATGTGAAGTAGTATTACAGTATGCTCAAATGTTATTTAAAAATGTCTGTCGGAGATTCCACCTATGCTTATGTAATGTCTCATCATTGGAGATCTCTGTTATGACTACCGAGATCTCTGCACATGGACATGTTTATTTTTGTAGAAAGTTTGAGAGGGGCAAGCGAGAGTGGTTGGAAAATAGGCAATATTTACTAAAAAATGGTTGAGGCTAGGGGGAATTTAAAGAGGTGTTTGAGCCTCAAGGAAATGCTGAAACCACCCACAAAATAATAAGGCATTCGGTATTTACAAAAGTTCCACCTAGATCTGTTGCCACAGAACTACTTACAAAATAGGCTCACATCTTTTCCATCCGAGGCTTGGAGTGCATCAAGCACCATATTTGGCGAATCACTAATACTGCAATACAATCTACTAGATACAAATGAAGGTGGGAAAAAGACTAGCACCACTTAGGAAAAAAGAGGAAAATAAAGGGGAACATATTGTTGAATGTCTACAATTTTAAATTAAATATAGGTTATTTATTAAATGAAAAATACAAAAATAAAAACAACAATAATGTTAGCTTTATGTTATATAGAACACATATTCAAACAAAGCTTCGAACACGTGCAAAATGAGGGGTGAACAATCAGAACTTTCCTACACCTGTAAACAGGTGAAACTTAATACAACATCAACCAATCACACACAGAATGCCCACATAAAAAGCAAGACTCCCAAAAATCATTTTTTTTGCTATGTCTATGAATATCTAGGGGAGCAGTCACTGCTTGATACTGATTCTCACCTGAATGTGATCCTTGACATGGTAGACTGGGAGTAGGAGCTGAATTCACCTACAGCCTGATGGCAGGTCATACGGTCCCATGTGAAAGTAATGGCTATACTCCACTACCTGGCCACTAGATTTTTTTTCATAGGGTCAGCGTGTAACCCATGGCCATCACACAAGCAAGATAATCATGATGCTTCTGACGGATATTGAGATACTTCACCAGCGGAGTGCCCTAGTTTTGGTCCAGCCAGACTCAGAAATACTGCTGTTCCAGAAGTTGCTAACAAAGCACTAAATATGGGGATTGTATGTCAGAAAGGCAGAATGCACTGAGAATAATGTAATACTTAATTGTCTAGAAATGAGTGGGCTGTATAAGGAATGTGTGACCCTTTACTCAAGTATATACAGTCAATGGCCAGTAACATAATAATATAACTTTAGTATTTTCAATCTCCCATATTAACAAACTATTACCTACTATGAACTTACATCTCTAGTACAACAACAAATGAACAATTAAGTCGCTACAAAAATTATAATGAACCTACTTATCCATACTATTAAAAAATATATACCCAGAAACAAAGACAATTTTTTTTACTTTCACTAGAGTCACATACAAAAATCTACTCTAAGCAGAGCATGCAACAAGTAGCCAATTTGATTTTGAGATAAAAAGAACTTGGACCCTTAGCCTTTGTGAGGTAGCTAGACACTGAGGGGGTCATTCTGACCCTGGCGGCCGGTGACCGCCAGGGTCACTGACCACGGGAGCACCGCCAACAGGCTGGCGGTGCTCCCGAGGGCATTCTGACCGCGGCGGTTCAGCCGCGGTCAGAAAGGGTAAACCGGCGGTCTCCCGCCGGTTTACCGCTGCCCCAATGAATCCTCCATGGCGGCGGAGCGCACTCCGCCGCCATGGGGATTCAGACACCCCCTACCGCCATCCTGTTCATGGCGGGAAACCCGCCATGAACAGGATGGCGGTAGGGGGTGCCGCGGGGCCCCTGGGGGCCCCTGCAGTGCCCATGCCAATGGCATGGGCACTGCAGGGGCCCCCGTAAGAGGGCCCCGCAAAGTATTTCAGTGTCTGCTTTGCAGACACTGAAATACGTGACGGGTGCAACTGCACCCGTCGCACCCCTGCAACTACGCCGGCTCAATTCTGAGCCGGCGTCCTCGTTGCAGGGGCATTTCTGCTGGGCCGGTGGGCGCTCTTTTGGAGAGCGCCCGCCGGCCCAGCGGAAATGTCTGAATGGCCGCAGCGGTCTTTTGATCGCGGTGCGGTCATTCGGCGGCGGAACCTTGGCGGACGGCCCCCGCCGTCCGCCAACGTCTGAATCATCCCCTGAGACCCTTATTTATACCCCCTTTGCGCCGTATTAGCGTCATTTTCTTTTACGCTAATCTGGCGCAAACTTAACACCATATTTATATTTTAATTTCAGAGTTTGCGTCATTTTCTGTATGCGTGAAACCGCCTTGCGCCAATGAGATGCATGGTAAACGTTCCCGTCCAAAAAATGACTCAAACACTTGTGCGCCATATTTATACAACCGGGCAAAAATGACGCACAGCTGGGAAGCGGACCCAGAAAATGACGCAAATCCTGATTTGCGTCAAATTCTAACACCTGGGTCACAGCAGGCGTTAAAATGGGGCAAACACACCACTACTTAAGGAAAACTTACACAAGCAACATCATTGCTCAAGAAGGATGACATGGAGGTGCTACTCATGCAGCATGCCAGGCGACTCAGAGCACAGGACCAACAGCAGCAGCTACCACCACACCAACGTGGACCCCAAAGGCAACGGAGAAGGCAGGAGAGGCTATTCAGGACCAGGACAACCCTCCTGGGCCTCAGGGAACATGATATCATCCAGAGGTACAGACTCAACTGGCACGCCATACAGCAGCTGCTGCGCCAAATTGAGCCAAAGTTAACAGCCAGCCTGTAGACACCCCACATTATTCCACCGGAGACCAACCTGCTAGCTGTCCTGCACATGTTGGCAAGTGGCTCATTTCAAACTACCGGTGCCCTGGTTGCTGGGGTCTCACAGCCCTCGTTTTTCTCCACCTTCCTTCCCAAGGGACTTGATGCCATCATCTCCCTCACACCTGCCACATCAGCTTCCCCAACACACAGCAGAAGCAGCAGGAGACCAAACAGGGGTTTTACCAAATTAATGGCTTCCAACACGTGCTTGGTGCCATTGACTGCACACATGACCGGATTGTGCCACCT
The DNA here is from genome assembly GCF_031143425.1 of Pleurodeles waltl. NCBI lineage: Eukaryota > Metazoa > Chordata > Amphibia > Caudata > Salamandridae > Pleurodeles > Pleurodeles waltl. The sequence continues at coordinate 336,620,296 of NC_090443.1, forward strand.
GCTGCACTGAGCACCTATACCGCAACAGAAAGCACACCCACTCCATCAATGTGCAGACCATTGTTGATCACCAGGGATCGTTCACCAGCATCATGGCAAAGTATCTTGGGAGGGTACATGATTCCTTCATCTTCCGCCACAGCACCATCAATCGGCACTTCCAGGGTCGATGATATGGCAATGGCCTTCTTGTTGGTAAGTCCAGAAACCTAGCAATATACACACAGCACAGCAACCCTGTAGGATACACAAGACATACACCACAACATTGACACGTAGCCAGGAAGACACTGAGGTGTGACACTGGTACTTATGTTTGATATCCTGACCCAATGGGATTCACACCTATGGACAAATGACGGCTGCCAATAACAATAGATGCCACTCTAGAGCCAGAAGGGACCAATTTAAGACCACACAGTGACAATGACATGGCCTTAACTGGCAGTACAACTTGGAAGATTAACCATTCAATATCACATAAGGCCACATAGTCAATCCCACACCTTCCAAGCAATATGTCCTGTGTAAGGGGTGTGCAATGTGTGTTGCTGCAGGTCAAACACCATGAGACACATAGCATGATGATGCTGACTCAAATGAAGGTGACATGGAATTATTGAGGCAGTACCAACATCCCACATCACTCCTGGGGTTACATTGCCAGCTACCAATAAGGATGTGGACTGTGCAATGAAAACATGTTGATGTGACACTAATGCAAAGTGCACACTGCCCAACACACTGAAAGAGACAATTCCCCATCTACATAACAGATGTACAGGGAGAAGGACCTTCCTAAACAAAAACACCCACCCCCACAACCAAGTTAGCCAGCTCACCTGGAGCAAGTTCAGTAGTGTAGGTGCATGGTTGCACATGAGCCAACTGGGTGAGGGAACAAAAACAGGTTTGCATAGAACTAGTCACACATGGGATAATTGTGCGTTGTCAATACTGAACACCTCAGTGCTGCCAACTTATGGAGATGTGTTGTGCATTTTCACCCAGCCAAATCAAAGGGCCTCCCTGTTGCATTTCATCTGCAATGACATTTGTCTAATTGGATGGGATGTCCAGGCCACGTAGTGCAACAATGTTACCACCACAGTGGAATCTACTGTGTGTGTGGAAGTATCATGTCACCTCCAGTGAATGCACATGAAAACATCTTGCTCACTACATAAGGCATGGGAGATACACACTGAACTGCAAGTTTGAAAATATATCAGAGAGATCAGGTCAATTAGCCAAACACAAGTTTTGCCAGTCAAACAACCCAATGCAGAAAGAACCTCACAGAAGCATAGGATCCCACACAATACCACAAACACATATGAGTCACTGACGACACAAGATAAGAGCTGCCATGCAAAATGACATTCCTGGTGCAAGCAACAACAAGATACTTACCCCTATTTTCTCTTTCAGCTGATCAGGGTTACGGGATCCAGCCATGGATCATGATCTCATTTGCCAACCCAAGCACAGCAGCAGAGCGTGCCTAGAATGAGGCACATCGGAGGACATGCACCATAGTTGAATGGACTTTTGGCATCCTGAAGTCCAGATTCAGGTGCCTGGACATCACCGGAGGCAGTAACCTATATTGCCCAGAAATGGTCTGCAAGATCATTTTGACCTGTGCCATCCTGCACAACATTTGTGTTAGGAGGGACATTCCCCTATATGAACCTGAACAACAACTGCCTGAAGAGAAGGAGGAGGAGGATGTTGTCTGGGAAAATGAGGGGGAACATCCTAACACAGCTGCAGGAATGCATGGCAGACAACATATAGTACAATTTTTTTTCCAACAATAGTCACTTACCACTTTGTAAAGATATGGAATTAAACAGCTCACTTTATCACTCAATCATGCTCTGTGTAATTATTTATGCATCACATGATCTCTAGGAATCATAATCAGAGTATTACCTCAGGGAGCATTGCAGAAAGACAAATTTGCATACTTCAGGTACCACATCACATTTGATGGGTATGAATGTACAGCCAACATCACACACAGTTTTTACGAAATACATCTTGTCTATTTCACATTTGAAGGGCAAATTTATAGGACCACAGCTATGAGACACATCCATGTTGCCAACATGGTCCATTGCAGCATATGACACCCAACTATGACACCATCAATCATAAGGTAAAAAAAGTGCATCATACATGAGGCAGTGGATGTGAAACTGCATTGGTAACAGGAATGTATGACCAGACCCTTGACAGCAGTAAGTGTGACATCAGATATCACTGCAAGGAGCATGTGTGACAAGAAGTGCATCAAACCTGAAAATGGATAGCACGAGTGGCCCAGCTATAACAAGCAATGCTCAAAAGACATGCCCTGCGCAGTCCATCCCAGGTAATAAGTCCTGCCACTGCCATGTTTTAAGTCTCTGCCCACCCTTCTCTAGGGGGCGCTGTAAATGGACTATCTGTACCCTGGGAATCATCATCTACACTCACCCAGACCCCCATTCTGACTCCCGTGTGCTTCCCGTTTCAGTATCGCATGCCATAGTTCTACTTCATCAGCCTGCATGGACTTCAGGTCCCATAATGCACTGCCTGGTAGTCAGTAAGACCTGTAATCTACTGTCCATTGCATCCCATGGGAAAAGTCCAGTTGGCCCCTTATACTGCATTCTCATCTCCAGGACATGTGAGAGACTGAAGCTGCACACACCTGTGAGGGAGCTTGGGTGACAAGTGGAGCATCAATACTTTAAATGGTTAGTATGAGTGTCCCAAGTATGACAAGCAATGCTCACAAGACATGCCCTGCGCAGTCCATCCGAGGTAATAAGTCCTGCCACTGTCATGTTTTAAGTCTCTGCACACCATTCTCTAGGGGGCGCTGTAAATGGACTATTTGTACCCTAGGAATCATCATCTACACTCACCCAGAATCCCATTCTGACTCCTGTGTGCTTCCCTTTTCAGTATGTCATGCCATAGTTCTACTTCATCAGCCTGCATGGACTTCAGGTCCAATAATTCACTGCCTGGTAGTCGGAAAGACCTATAATCTGCTGTCCATTGCTTCCAATGCGAAAAGTCCAGTTGGCCCCTTAGACTGGATTCTCAACTCCAGGACTTGTGAGAGACTGAAGCTGCACACACCTGTGAGCACTCTCATGCAGCCCAGCCATGTGACTCTGCCCTGCCCTTGCTGCTGCCTGGAACTGCTTAGAAACAGATTTGGTACTGTGCCTCCAGCCCAACAAACCAGGGCTGCTAATGTGTATGTAAGGACAATACATGTTTGTGCCCTGATGGTCCAGACACAGTTTCACTTCTGCTACTTTGTGATGGGGCTTGCGTGTTGACTAGCTGTGAGATTAATCTGCACAGAGGTACTGATGTTCCCTGTTGCTGTGGAAAGTTCCGAGCCCTACCCTGTGTACAAATGTAGTGATGAAACCTGCCTGTTTGTCTATAACTGATCCATAACATATTTGACCACAACAAGGTTGCTCTGTCGTCACCCTTCTGTAATTTCTGCTGTACCATAGCTGCCCTATCCCCTTGTATGCTGTTAGCTGATCTTTGGCTTTAGGTCAAATCTGCTTTGAAGGGTACGCTGTTAATTCAAGGGTTGGCTCCACAGACTCCTTACTAGAGCTGCACGTAACCGTTACACCATGGAGAGCAATACTGACACAGAGTACACATGGCCACACACTTGAACTGGACACTTTTGTGCAATGAATCACTGGAAGTATGTGAACACATGCAGCCTGGGCTGCTGGTCCACCACAGCCACAGGAGGAACATAGGTCATTTACATTAGTCAAACTGTGGTGTACATAACAATGTTATGATTGGATTTGAGGCTCTGTGTCACAAACACTGTACCTACCTAACATGTTAAAATGCCTGACACATGGGTAGTATACACACAAGTGACCATGAAGTGGTAGCCAACATTTCATGAAATGTGAGGGGTAACATATCTGACGTAGCCCTCATCAGCCGTCCTCGATTTTTCCTGTGTCTTTTTTGTCATGGGAAATGGATTGTCCCCAAAGTCAAACAAGTACACACAGAATAAGAGGCAACAGATATTACAAACACATATCATGACTGTTGTACCTCATTGATTGACATCTGATGGTGATACCCATTTGTAACAGATTCATACATGACCATTACGCCAAATGTATTGCATGCCGTTCCAACAGAGGCACACAAATAGTTTTAACAGTCAATTCACACACAAAACACACAGGCCATGAATCATTTATTTGTAGCGTAGCCTTGCTGTCCTCTATTGATGCAACACCTGCGCAAACTTTTGAATTCCATTTTAATTTCCAAAGTTTGTGCTGCTGTTGCGTCAGTTAAGAGAGCTAATCCTGCACAACAATGAGTATGATGGGCTGCCACATGTACCCAAACACTAGAACACACACTGCAGGTCTTACCATCCTATCTTTGTCTAGTTATAGGCTGCATGCATGTTAAAATTTGAAAAATGACGCAAACACAGTTTGAGTAAGAAATATTGTTGCAAACGCGTAAAAAAAAGAAGCAAACGCACAATATACATCAATAGGTCCATAGCGTTAATTCCACCAGCGCCCCCCACAGAAATCCATGGAAAATGTACTGATCCATGAATGCGTGGGATTTTGACGCATATGCATAAAAAAAAATTGACGCTAACTCCATGAGCATCAAAAATTTACACGCAAGACAAAAAACGGGCCACAAATGAGACAGGAAATGATGTAATAGGATTATCCTGTTTACAGAAATGGTACAGTGGGTGTACTTTCACTTTCACTTTGCAGTCTGTGATTTTTCTAGACTGTGTGGCTGTGTTTTGGATTGTTTCTCTGTGGATTTTGTGATTTTGTCTCCTGTGTGGTCTATATTTTGTCTTTTGGTGTTTAGTAAGTGTATTTTGTATCCTGTGTAAGTGTTTTTGTGTCTCTAATTGTAGTTAGATTTGTATTTGTACTGTTGGGAGTCTGTTTGTGGGTAGGATTAGTTGAAGTAGTTTGGGGCTTTCATTGGGTTAGATACATTTCCTTTTTCTATCTCCTTTCCCTGTTTTTCCCTCTTTACTTTTGAAAAACAATTTTGTATGATGTTGGGAAGGCGACAGCTGGGGCGCATGGGTGAGGAGGAGCTAGGGCTATTTGTGTGGCTGGTGTGGCACTTCCTCCCCATGATGTTGGAGGCTGGGGGCCGTGTGATACATGGGTATCACATGGAGGAAAGCCAGCTGCGGTGGGGAAAGGTGCTGTTCCACCTAAGGCGGATTTTCAACATGCAACGGAATGAGCATCAGCTGAAGCATTGCTGGGCTGACCTGCTGGCCCGAGAGCAGGACCTGCTGGACCACCTATGTGTGGTGATTGGTGGCCCTGTTGGTGAGTACCAAATTGACTAATGTGTACAGTACAATGCTCTGGAGTGACAGTGGCAGATGTTGTGACATGCTGCATGCAATGTTTGTGGGCATGTGGAATGCAAATTGAACAAACTGTAAGTGTCACAGGAATGTGATGTATTACACATGGTGATACATGGTAACAATCCAGTCCACAGTTTTGTTGAACCATGTCTGAACAGTATTCAGGGCCATACGTACCAAGCTCTTCATAACCTTCACTATTATCTTAGGCCCATGTAATTTCTGGACACAAAAGTAGCGCACACTTGCAACATACAAATTTATTTTGCAAATTTGGGCAGCTGTTGCGTCAACAAATGAAGCAAATGCGACACAAAATAAAATAGACATCTGGGCCTAAGTTCACTGTATCCGTGTGTTTACGTCAGGACAAATAATCATTCACATGGCCAAACCCAAATTGGCCATTATGCTACCAGATTGCACTATCACAAAACAGGGTCTTCTAGTGGAAGTTGAAATCCTATCATTGAGTAGCAGGCCCCTATGACATTTTTTGCTTGGGCACAATTGCCAGAACTGAGCTATTGCAGTTACCATCTGTGTCACATCGGTGCCAACCCATTTTCGAAAGTGAAAGGGTCAGCATGGGATTCCTGCTCTTTGTGAATGCATGGTCACAAACTATTTCTGAGCATGATGTTGAGCAAGGGACCACTGACTGCTTCCATAATACTATCTTAGTGAAGGAATAGGTTGTTAAATTACTTTCTGTACACCCCTGCTGAAATATTGCAGCATTTCTACAAACGTAAACATCTCAGTATGAAGGCAGTCACAGACATGGTAGTCTGCTGGGCTCAGAAGGCTAGCATTCCTGTGAGGGCCGCCATTCCCAAGGGGTTTTCAAATAGAGACCTACCTCATCATGATTGAAGAAGTAGGACATTTGCTACCCTATTTATCATTTGCAAACAGTGTAATTTCGGGTGTACTACCTCTGATCACCCAACTTGCTAATTTCAAGTTGCTGAATCTTGCAGTGTGTGATTCACAATACCTGATATAGGTACACATGGCCCTGAGTGACACATTTCATGTGCAATGACTACAGTTGTGCCCATGCATTCTGTCAACGCTGATCAACCAAGACACTGTCAGCATACATTATTTTGCAGTTTTGGAACAGAAAAGTGGCCAATCCATGTTTAGCGCTCATTGACATCATTTCACACACAGGATCCCTGCCATCATGTTGTCACAGGGGGCATATACGGCTTAGGGGACACTGCCAATGGGGCATATGTAACCTACATACAACACTGGCACACCTATTATGGACCACTGAAAGCACAATAATTCCTGAAAGCAAATCAACCCACATGTCCATCACACAGTTACTCATTGTCCCTTGATGCACAAACCACAATGCCTGAGTCACTGGTATTGCAGTGCACCAGGAATTTGGCATTGCATTTGTCTCCCAATAACAAATGATGAAACTGTGTACCATCTGGAATGTATTATCCACAAAATTCTGTATTCAGTTTTGGCACCACATGATTGTTAGTGCCAGTGCATGTGTGCATATATGTGTCTATCACTCACTGGAGTGACAGTGTCAATGCATGATTGCCGTGGTATGTCTGTTGAAGTGTCTACATGCCTGATGTGCAACTCTATCATATGAAATGTCGCACACAGTGATTTGTTGTTCCCACATTTGTACAGTGATCAGACATTGAGCATATATCACCCTTCCATGTTTTACAGGTGGACCAGCCCCCTACACCGTAGGTGAAGTGGCTCGATTCAATGACCCAGACGTATCCAGTAAGTGTGAAAATGTCTGTCCTGTGTTTTGTTTGCAGCTGTTGTGTGATTGACACCTGTGTGTTGGACTCATTGCAAGATATGATGAGCTGGCACGTGATATGATATGTGACTTGACAGGAGGTTGACATAGTGTTCCATGGAAGAGTTAGACATTCACTGGCAAAGAGTCATATGTTGGGAGTCTATTGCTGTGCAATAGGCATGGGCAGGTGAACAAGGTGATTTGTAGCCACATGTATGCCCACAATTGATTTGGAGGTGGCCAGTGTCATAATTTAGTCAGCAAGTCATACTCTAATTCACACAAAATCGTGATGCATCAGTTTTACACACAAACATGCGCATCCCTGTAATGTAATGAACATGTAGGACTGTATGGGTGACTGTCCCCCAGCATCTAGCCCCACATGTTGTACTCCATTTACGTGGCACTTAAGTGATATGTTATGGGCGTGCATGCAGGTCAAGGCCAGATGTGTGCTTGCATCAATGTGGTTGATTTAGGAAATGTTTGGACTGCATGTGCTATTTGTGAGGAAGTGTTAGATTATCATCTGTACATGTATCACACAATGATGACACTAATGTTTGCCTGTCTCTTTTTTACAGCTGCCTACATGAATGCCCAGGAATCAGCCACTCCAGCTGGATCCTCAACATCATCAGCACAAGGCACAACTGCTGCACCATCTGTACCATCATCTCCAACCACGGCACCAGCACCTGCAACATCGAATGCAACACTAACCACCACTGCAGGTGTTATGGACATGGCAGCACTGCGCCACCTCCAACGGTACATGCAACGGATGATGAGGCGCATGGACAGTCTCCAGCAAGAGGTGGCCTGCAACAGCAGGAGACTGAGGTCTATAAAGAAAATCCGGAGGAGGGCAAACCTTTGAGTACATTGTTCCTCACCCCTAATTCCGTCCCCTCCCTCCTCTTTCCTCATACTGTTTTTTAGTGGGTTTAGGCGGTTTATTGATAGGTTAGAGTAGGCTATTAGTTTAGTTAGGATAAGTGGGTTGGGGGGTGGGTGGAGTTATATTATTACATGTTGGTTTGTGGGTTGGGGTTGATGTTGGGGTTTATGTGTATTCTAACAAAATAAAAAAATAAAAATACAAACTAAAATAAAAAAAAATAACAAAAAGTATATATTTGTTTAGGATTGGTTAGTATGTGTTTAGGTTAGTATATGTTGTCCTACAACTGTCCCGTCATATAAGGGGGGTGGGGGCTTGATGTTTAGAGTGTTTAGTTACATGTGGTAAGTAAGTTTAGCATAGGGTAGTTAGGGCCAGTTGTGGGTAATGTATAGTTAGGTTAGGTTAGGTTAGTATAGGTGTTTGACATAGTTTAAGTTTCCGTTCATACATATATTATAACATTTTATGTACTCCTTTACGGTATGTGTCATATGTTTGGGGATCTGGGCCTTTGCATAAGTGTACAGTGTCAAATTTGTGTTTGCCTGTGTGTTCGATCCTGCATCCACATCCCATTCTTGACATGGTTATTCCCACTTCCAAATGAGCTGTCACATTGGCAGCTACAACAAAGCTATATGTCTATGCATCTGCCATCCATTGAACCCAACACTTAAGGTGACTATGGTTCCCATGTATTGTAGAGGTAGGTGTGATTTTAAAGCTGTCACCGTTTGAGTCCTGTGTTGGAATCTTGGGCAATGTGGGACGTCTGCCTGCAGCCTGATGTTCATGTGAATCTTGATAAACTCTGTGGTGTCATAATCTTATGAAGTTCAGTATGCATAAATCACACCTATGATTTTTTACATTGTAATCCCAGGTGATGTTATTGCCCAAACACTCATACACATCCATTCCTGCTGTATGGTGTGGGTGTGGGATTTAAGTTTCGAGTCAGTTGTCACATACACAATGATTGTCTTGTAGGGGATGTGGGCAGCATTGAGTTTCATCTTGTAGATACTTTGGGCCTGACATATATATTTTGTTACACAACATTATACTGTTTGTGATGCTTTAACTTCATAAATAAGCCACAAGCAGCACAGATGATTATAAAATCCAGACCCTTGTGCATAGATATCAGCCCACATTCTTTATACATTATTGTATTGACATTCTGTGGCCACTGACATGTTACATGCATCACAAAACTCCTGCACAGTTGATGTGTCACATTACACAGAGACAGAGTGGTTGTGTAGGTGCTGTTTATTTTAAAGTGCTGTAGTACAATATTTACATAGTCCAGGATTATAAATCCATTAGTGTGACACATTCTATTGTGACAAAACACAAGTGCAATGGTGAGGGACATGTCATTGGACATCCTGTGATGGAGTGTCATTCAGTGCAGAGGAGAATGAATTGGCAATTAGGTCGTGAGAGACAATTGCAGTCCATAGTGGTATGGTAAACAGTGTGTTGGAGAACAGTGCATGTTACCAACTGTAGCAAGACTGTCATGTAATGCACAGGACATAGGAAAATCACTGCCCAGGTGGCATGGACTGGTGCTACCGGGTACTCCTACTGGTGAAGGTGATCGGTTCCACGTCTTCATCTTCTGATGTGTGTGTAGTCTCCTCTGCCCTTTGTGGGGGTGGTTTTGAGGGGGCAACACACACTTCAGTGTTTGGAGAAGTGGACTCTGAATTCCCGGTAGGTGTCAACTGTGGAACTATTAAGGGCATAACTGCCGCAAGGAGGAGCTGCTGGTTATTGAGTATAGCAGCAACTTCGCTGTGGTAGGCAGCCAAGTCGGCCCTCAGAGGGTCATGATTGTAGTCATGCATGCAGTGGAATGTTTGGAATGCCAGGTGTTGTGGCAACTTCCTCACTGCAGTGGTGAAGTCCCTTACACACTGTTGTAGTCCTTGCAGTAGTGATTGTTGGACTTGCATTGCTGCTGACTGTTCTGCAGATGTCATCATGCACATGCGCATCCCCTCAAGGCTGGCTGCCATACTTTGCATCCCCACCCGCACCTCCTTGGCCAGCTCCCGCTGTACTCCCACAACTGTCCTCTCAAAGGTGGTCCCAGTGTCATCAGAGTCCTCAGCTGTGTTTGAGCTGGCAGGCCGTACTATTTGGGTGGTGGGTGGGTCCTCTGTGATGGCTGCTACATCTGTGCTCCTCCTTGCGACTGAAGGTGGGGTCTGGAGGGTTCCCAGGACATCTTGGAGGGTTTCCTGGCTAATGGTTGTCAGCTCGTCACCATGTCATCAGGGTAGTCGAGGACAGGCAAATCCAAAGGAGAGCCACCGTCCTCTGCAATGAGATATTGTACAATTAGTGGGTCTGTGTTTTGGCAGTTGTAATGTAATGTCACTGACTTCCTATTAGTGGAACATTGTAATCTTGGTTCCTGTTCATTGTTTCTGTCATTGATATTAGCATTCTCACAGCCCTATGACCCACCTGCATGTGACATGTAGTGTGGGCAGTTTGGGGGAATTGTCTCCATCACATCCTCTAGGTGTAGGTTCTGTCCAAATTGTGTCTTGCCACCTTCTTGTCCTACTCAACCCTCCCTCTACTTCCATTAGCATGGTGAGCCCTTGCGATGCCTGTTAGTGTTCTGATGCCACTTGCACCACACATAACAATATGGGACTGACCCAGTCTATTATATTTCACATACACCTATACGTTGCTAAAACCTAGCACATACCATGTATTGCACTGGCATGACACAATACAGGTGTCAACATTGGTAGTGTGTCATGTTGATGTTTGCCAATGTGTGCTACATTGGATTGCACTAATGGGCCTGGAAATGTTCCATTTCCTCTTATGACTATGCAGGTGTGTTTCACTAGCTAGACACATAAGCCCTCCCCTTCAATGCTGTTGTCTTAGCAGTATGACAGTTGAGATGTTGCAAGGTGGCATTGCAGCTATTGTAACACAGGCACGGGGTAGACCCTGGATTGGGCAGCATGGGTATGACATTACTGCTGTGTACTTCATAATGTAAGTAACAATACCTGATGTTTATTGCGCCTATTGACATGAGCGTTTGACAGGATTTACACTTGGTTAGGAATTGAAGGGGATTGATCACGTCATCATTCTGAACCCTCATTTTGGGTGTGTTTGTGCCATGGTCACCGAACTGCCATTTCCTAATTGACCAGCACACACAGCATAGGTGGTAGTTGCTCCTGTTGTCAATGGTAAATGGCGCATGAAGAAATGGCGTGAGACTGGGCATTGTCCCCTAGTTTACGTTCTGGCAATACCAGCTGTCTTGTGACAGCAGCCCAGTTTTACATTCTCCCCTACCCTCCTGGTCTGCTACAGCATTTCCAGCAGCCTTGGCATGGCGGAGTACCCCCATGCAAAGATTGTTTTTTGTTGTGTTGTGCTGTACCCCTGGATGCCCCTGCACAGCCCATGCACCCGTGCTGTGTCCCTTTCCCCTTTCCACTGCCTGATTTCCGTGGCTGACATGCATTGTATAGTAGGTATGTACCTCCCCCTGCTTGCAATTAACATTTAGGCATTTTGGTCCCCGTGCAACTTATGTGTTGTTTCCTGGTAGTCTGCGCTGTCCTGCGATTCCTGTGACAATCTCCTCCGGGATGACGGCTGCAACCATTTCCTCCATCTCGTCCAGGGCCTCCTGCGGTGCTGGACTCCTACCTCCAGTCTGCAGTGCTGACTTCCTGTTCCTTGCCATTTTTTCCTTTGTCCTGCGCTTGCAGTCATGCCAGCGTTTCTTGCACTCCGTGACAGTTCTTCGGACCTCTGCCACAATGTTTATCTTATTGACAATTTGTTACCAAATTGCCTCTCTCCTTCCAATTGGCATTTTAGAGGTAATGAAAAGTTGATGCTGGTTCTCCGTCACCTCTCTGACCAGTATTTCATGCTACTCTGCGCTGAAACAACACTTCCTTTTCTTCTTGTCTCTCCCTTGGGTCTTGTCTGTGTCCTCCTGGCTGGTTCCTGGTAGATTGAGGTCTCTCTGGGGTCTCTCCTGGCTTCTGGGATCCATTTTGGGGCTCCTTAGCACTGTTTGCTGCATCTGTGCCACTTTTTGACGCTATTGCGGTGGAAAATGGTGCATATCCAGTTTGCGACGTCACAAACCGGATTAGAGTCATTTTCCCTGCGTTAACATCTGTTCTGCTTTCCTACATATCTCCTATCGGAGCTTACAGAACCTCTCTGGAATGCACTTCTGAGTTCAAAGAAGACCTTTATTGTTGTTAATTCTCCCCCACCCACAAGTTCCTGAGAGACGAAATTAGTAGATTTCAAGCACACGTTTAAAAGTAGTCGCAGCAATGAAAGCAAAATATATCACAGTACTTCTCAGTTGCAATGTACACAGCAAATATATAACATAACTGCAAAGCAAAGCATAAAAGTCAAATTCATCACTGTATGGGCAAGGCGGTAGGGCCTAACTCAGCTTCATCTTTCTGGGGTCTGCAAGTTGATGACTCCGGTCAACTGCGAGAAAGAGATTATCTACCCAAACGGGAGACGGGCAACTGACGTCTAGCTCCAGCCTGAAGTCAAGCAGATTTGAATCTAACTCACTGTAGCCCAGAGTCATCCTTAAAAGCAAACTCAGTGTGAGATCTGAACATCCTTGGAGAGTGGCCAGTTCTCCTGAGCCATTCCGCTCTCAGACTGGATTGCGAGGTAAACACAAAATCTACGTGCTCTTATCAGCTAAGGTCTGGTGTGAAGAAAACAGCTTAGTCCATCTTGTGGAAAAACACAGCTTGGAAAAACACAGACATCTGTAATGTCTCAACTGCAATGTCTAACCCCACATTAAAGCCAATAGGCAGCTAACCTAAATATCAAATGTAATGTCTAATGTCATGTCAAAGCCAATAGGCAGCTAAACTGAATACAGAATGTAATGTCTAATATCATGTCAAAGCCAATAGGCAGCTGAACTGAATACAAAATGTAATGTCTAATGCCATGTCAAAGCCAATAGGCAGCTGAACTAAATACAAAATGTAATGGCTAATGCCATGTCAAAGCCAATAGGCGGCTAAGCTGAATACAGAATGTAATGGCTAACTCCATGTTAAAGCCAATAGGCAGCTAAACTGAATACAGAATGTAATGGCTAACTCCATGTTAAATCCAATAGGCAGCTAAACTGAACAAAACATATAGGGGGTCATTCCAACCCTGGCGGTCGGTGTTAAAGCGGCGGCCAACCCGCCAACAGGCAGGCGGTCAAAAAAATGGAATTCTGACCCTGGCGGGAACCACCAACACAAGCCGCAACTTTAACACTCCGACCGCCACGGCGGGACAGACAAACAGCGCGGCGGTCACCGCCAACAGGCAGGCGGCAGACAATGTACCGCCCACCCTATCACAACTCACCAATCCGCCACCTTTTCCGGGGTGGGAGCCGTGCCGATAAAAACACGGCGGAAACAGACTACGAACGGGAAAACGCTCACCTCTACACACTCCACGAGGAAGGAGGACAGCATGGAACCCGAATTAAACATCCTACCAGCTATTGTCTACCTGTTCATCTACCAGGAGTACGAACGCCGGCACAGACGACAACGGTGAGTACTGCACCTACGACACAGGGGAGGGGGGAGGAGGAAAGCTTACGGGCACACACATACGCCATACACCCACCCCAAATACCTACACCCCAATGCAGAGCAACAAGTCAGAGTGACACCCCCCAAACCCACCGGAATAATGCAAAGACACAATTAAAATGATCTATAAAATATATGTATAAATAGCTCCTTTGAAGTAATGGGAAATATGCAATATGAAAGATACAAAATCATGAATGAACATAGTTAAAAATATATACATAGGCAATAAGTCCTGCCCATTCTGTCAAAGTTCCATAGTCCGTGGGCCAATGTGCACAAACACATGGGCAAAGCCCACACAGGAGACCAGATACCATTGGAGAGAACACTGCTGGGGCATCAGATGATAAAACTACAGGCACCTCAGGGGGAAGGGAAGGGGGGGCACCTCAGCCACATGAGTCCACGACGCCAGATCCACGAGGGGCCTCCATGCCCACTGTCCCATCCTGGGGAGTGTAAAGCCACAGTCTCACAAGTCTCTACAGTGGGTGGCTTGCCCACTGTGCCATCCTGGGGAGTGCAAAGCGACAGTCTCTCAAGTCTCTACAGTGTGTGGCTTGCCCACTGTTCCATCCTGGGAAGTGCCAAGCCACAGTCCATCAGATGGATTACCGACTCCACTGTTAATGGAGGAGGCATGGTGCCCAGAGTGCTTCGTGAAGCCCTGCTCGACACAGAACCAGCACTGTCAATGGGCCAGCGGTGCTTTAGACAGCGTAGCCCAGCGGAGCGGTGCTTGAGATGAAGGGCCCAGCGGAGCGGTGCTTGAGATGAAGGGCCCAGCGGAGCGGTGCTTGAGACGGCGTTGCCCAGCGGAGCGGTGCTTGACAGGAAGGGCCCAGCGGAGCGGTGCTTGAGACGGCGGTGGCCTGCGGAGCAGTGCTTGAGACGGCGGTGGCCAGCGGAGAGGTGCTTGAGACGGCGGTGGCCAGCGGAGCGGTGCTTGAGACGGCGGTGCCCAGCGGAGCGGTGCTTGAGATGAAGGGCCCAGCGGAGCGGTGCTTGAGATGAAGGGCCCAGAGGAGCGGTGCTTGACAGGAAGGGCCCAGCGGAGCGGTGCTTGACAGGAAGGGCCCAGCAGAGCGGTGCTTGACAGGAAGGGCCCAGCGGAGCGGTGCTTGAGATGAAGGGCCCAGCGGAGCGGTGCTTGACAGGAAGGGCCCAGCGGAGCGGTGCTTGAGATGAAGGGCCCAGCGGAGCGGTGCTTGACAGGAAGGGCCCAGCGGAGCGGTGCTTGACAGGAAGGGCCCAGCGGAGCGGTGCTTGAGATGAAGGGCCCAGCGGAGCGGTGCTTGACAGGAAGGGCCCAGCGGAGCGGTGCTTGAGATGAAGGGCCCAGCGGAGCGGTGCTTGACAGGAAGGGCCCAGCGGAGCGGTGCTTGACAGGAAGGGCACAGCGGAGCGGTTCTTGTCACGGCGGGCCCCTGTTCAGCGGTGCTTCTCACGGCGGGGCCCTGTTCAGCGGTGCTTCTCACGGCGGGCCCCTGTTCAGCGGTTTTTGTCACGGCAGGGCCCTGTTCAGCGGTTCTTGTCACGGCGGGCCCTGTTCAGCAATTCTTGTCACGGCGGGGCCCTGTTCAGCGGTGCTTCTCACGGCGGGGCCCTGTTCAGCGGTGCTTCTCACAGCGGGGACCTGTTCAGCGGTTCTTGTCACGGCGGGGCCCTGTTCAGCGGTGCTTCTCACAGCGGGGCCCTGTTCAGCGGTGCTTCTCACGGCGGGGCCCTGTTCAGCGGTTCTTGTCACGGCGGGGCCCTGTTCAGCGGTGCTTGTCCTGTGTTTCTAGGGAGCCAGACCTGGCCAAGACTTCCCGCTCAGTCGCCATCCGACCTTGCGGTCGCGGGGCCCTCCTGTGATGGAGTCCTGGGCCCGTGGGTGTCGTCCGTCACAACCGGAATGGGGCTGGTGGGGCCCTCCTGGGCAGCTTGCCAGATGCCTGACTTCTCCGCCCTGCTGCCCTTGCCCTCCTTCGCTGAAGCTCTGTGGCCCTTGCCTCCCTTTGATGATGTGGCAGGTGACGGGGCAAGGCTACTGTCCTTGGTGGCAGCCGTCTCAGGCTTGTCGCGCCGGCCCTTAGTTTTTTTTGTCCTCTTCCCAGGGGGTGGGCTGGCTGTCCCCTTGCTGCTGGCCGATGTTCCTGCCCTAGGAGCTGGTGGACTCCAATAGCCCTGCACTATGGTCATAGTAGATGCATGGCTGGTGGTGGCTGAGGTGCTTTTTTGACTCTTACCAGATGATGGGGGTGGGTCAGTGATTGGAACGAGCTCAAGGTTGGAAAGGAAAAGCACTTTGGAAGGACAGGGATGGGTAGGTGTAGTGGGTATGGGAGTGGAGGAAGAGGATGTGGTTGTAGGAGAGTCAAGTGTGCTGTCTTTGGGTGCAGGTGCTTGTGACGGAGGCTGTCGTGAGGTGGATGGCTGTTGGGTGGGTGGCTGCCTGCGTTTGTGTGGTTTGGAAGAGGGGGTGACAGACACACTGGGAGAGGACAAAGGGGACGTGTAAATGGCAGTTGGGGTGGTGACTGCACGTGTGCGGACTGTAATGGAGGGTGTGCTGGTGATGGAAGTACTGGCTGATGGTGGTGTGCATGCAGGTGTGAGTGGAGACGTCACAGGGAGGGAGGAGGGAGATGAGGAGGTGGGGGACACAGAGGTGGTAGTGACTGTTGGCATGTCTGCATCTGGATGTTGCTTGGGTGAATGCTTGTGGGATCTGTGGTGCTTATGTCTGGGTGAGCTGCCCTTGGGTGTAGAGGTGTGTGCAGGCTGGTCTGATGGTGTGGATGGGATAGGCAGAGGAACAGGAGACTGGGACTGGGTGGAGGGAGTCAGAAGAGGGAGGCTGGAGACAGGGACAATGGCTGCCGTCAGTGCTGAGGCCAGAGCGTTGAACGATCGCTGATGGGCAGCCTGACCCGAATGAATGCCCTCCAGGTATGCATTGCTCCGATGCACCTCCCTTTCTACACCCTGGATGGCATTCAAAAGGGTAGACTGCCCAACAATGATGGTCCTGAGGAGGTCAATGACCTCCTCACTGAGGGCAGCAGGGGTAACAGGGGCGAAGGAGATGCCCGCCTTCCTGGGCGAGCGGGCACGGAGCGAAGGCTGAGGGGCTGCTGGGAGGGCGGGGCTGCTGCGCTGGGTGGCGGCTGTACCCGTTGTGGCGGTGGGCATGGATGTTGCCGCCACCGCAAGGGAGCTCCCTTCCGAGGACGTGTCGGTGTCGCTGACGTCTCCACGGGTCCCCGTTGTGGAGCTCCACTCGCCCTCCGTCTCACTGGTGTACTCGGAGTCTGTTGCATGGCCCTCCGGGGCCATGTGAGATGCAGCTCCCTTGTACGCCGATGCCACTTCTCCTCCGCCTGATGATGCTAATGCGCACATGAACAGGAAGACAAAGAAAATGGGGGGGGAGAAATGAAGACAGGTTGAGTGCATGCATTGGCAACACCGTTGTCGGAGAGGACAGACACAGAAGCCCCCTGCACTAGGCCGCGCAATCGGGGTACACTACTCAGTTATTGTGACTAGGCCTACAGGTCTATGGACGACAAATGCACACATGGGTGAGGCCGGACCATGGATAGCTGTACTTGGCACCCTACAGAGGTGGGGGGTGGGGGCACAGGGCCATGCCTAACGGAGGGGCCTAGCCTACAGAATGCGCCCTGGCCTAGAGATAGCCACAGCCCTCCTCCCCCACCCAGACACCTTCACTGCACGCAAAGATAGCAGAATGTGCTGATACTCACCCCCTTGTGTCTGCTGTGATGTCCTCACGCGCCCATCCAAATCGGGGTAGGCCACCGCCAGGATCCGGGACATCAGGGGGGTCAATTGGCGGCTGGCACCCCTCCTACGTTGGGAGGCCATCCCCAGCAGAGACTCGGCGGTCTTTCTGGTCCCGCGGCGGATGTCCTCCCACCTCTTTCGGCAATGGGTGCCCCGTCTGTTGTGGACCCCCAGGGCCTGGACGTCCTTGGCGATGGCACGCCAAATGTTGATCTTCTGATGGGCGCTGACCTATGTGACATGTACAGGGTGGTAAAGGAAATCTCATCAGTTTTCTGCCTGGTCAATGTGAGTGGCCCCCCCCTCCCCAACCTTGCCATGTGGCACATGCTCTCATCTTTCGTGCGTTGCACTCCTCATTCGCTCCCCTCCCCACCATCTTACATACACCCCACTCAACACAGGCATAGCCCATTCAACGTGCACCCTGTGTACTAACCTGTTGGTCTGGAGGACTGTAGAGTAGCGCATACTGGGGGAGGACCCCATCAACAAGTTTCTCCAATTCTTCAGAAGTGAAGGCAGGGGCCCTTTCCCCAGTCGCAGCAGCCATTGTATCTCCCAGACCGAGGTCACAGCAGCACTTGCAGTATCAGTCCTCTCCTGTGGATGAAAATGGCGGTCACGCCCGCGGCGGTGCGTACCGCCGCGGTGCGTACCGCGACCGCAGGCGCCCATCCTCATTGGCTACTGAAACCCATAGGGTGCAATGTTAACCAATGCGGCTTAGCACCGCGGTCTTCGACCGCCTACCGCCACGGTGTGCCACGCCAGCGCATTGACCTCACATCCCACTGTCACACTTCACAGGTCAGGCAGCCGCCATTTCAAGGGCCCACATGGCTGAATTTCTACTGCGTCACACAGGCCTAGGCCTTGCATTGCCACTCATACAAGCCTTTCAATGCATAGCGATTCGTGTACTGTGCAAGCTGTGTGAACGAACCTGTGGGTTGCTTGACTCTGTGCTCCATGTTGTCCTTCCTAGGCACCGTCCGCTGGGACTTGCGAGGAGAAGGATGAATCCTCCCGTGTACCGACCGCTGGTGGACCTGTCGACAATGGAAGAACGACATATGATACTTACATACAGGCTTGACAGAGCAACTATACATGAACTATGTGCCCAGCTGGAGCCAGACCTGATGTCCCCCATCCGCCAACCCACAGGGATTCCCCCTCTGGTGCAGGTTCTGTCAGTACTCCATTTTTTGGCAAGTGGGTCTTTTCAGACAACAGTGGCCATATCATCTGGGATGTCTCAGCCTATGTTTTCTAAGGTTTTGTCAAGAGTGTTGTCTGCCCTGATGAAATACATGCGGAGCTACATTATTTTCCCTGAGGTTGGCGATTTGGCTACAGTGAAGGGTGATTTCTATGCCCTTGGACATATCCCCAACATCATTGGTGCCATTGATGGGACCCATGTGGCTTTGGTTCCCCCCAAAGAAAGTGAGCAGGTGTACAGAAACAGAAAAAGTTATCATTCGATGAATGTCCAGGTGGTCTGTTTGGCTGACCAGTACATCTCCCATGTAAATGCCAAGTTCCCTGGGTCAGTGCATGACGCGTATGTCATGCGAAATAGCAGCATCCCTTATGTGATGGAACAGCTACAGAGACACCGTGTGTGGCTAATTGGTGACTCTGGTTACCCCAACCTGTCGTGGCTACTGACCCCAGTGAGGAATCCCCGGACCAGGGCAGAGGAACAGTACAATGAGGCCCATGGGCGAACTAGGAGGATCATAGAAAGGACCTTCGGGGTCCTGAAGGCCAGGTTTAGGTGCCTGCATATGACAGGGGGATCCCTAATGTACTCACCAAAGAAGGTGTGCCATATCATCGTGGCCTGCTGTATGCTTCACAATCTTGCTTTGCGACGCCAGGTGCCTTTTCTGCAGGAGGATGGTCCAGATGGTGGTGTTGTAGCAGCTGTGGAGCCTGTGGAGAGTGAAGAGGAGGAAGACGACGTGGACGACACGGACAACAGGGATACAGTCATACAACAATATTTTCAGTAGCACACAGGTAAGAATCACCCACGCCATTTTACATTTACTTAAGGCCTCATGCGTCTCCACTGTCTGTGTTTCCCCCCAGTTCCTGTTAACTGATTTGTGACTTTCCCTTCCCTTTTAAGAGCTGTATGACCCACTGCGTGACTTCTGCTTTGTTTGCCCATGGACTAAAGCTTATTGAAATTGGTATGTTGTCATCACAAAGTAACTGGACATTATTGCACCGTTATGTGTAATACATTTGTTAAGAATACAAGCAGACTCCTGTTATTTTAAGTGCAATAAGTGATTTATTTTAAGTGCTACATATAGGTACATGATTGTAAAACGGTGATGGGTGGGGGTTGTCAAAGCCCAGCTCACCTGAGTTCTTGTTCAGTTCTGATGGAGGTTGAAGACAATCCGACCCCACCCTGAAACTGCTTGTTCCAGCACACTAGTTTTTAAAACAGTGCACTAAGAACAGAAGCTCAAGGGAAGGGGGGAAGTGGATAAAATAAAAAAGAGAGACAACACCGTTCTTGCGTTTCCACTGTTGAAGTGCTGCACAAATCTGCGGCCCTTTCTGACTTCTGTAGAAACTGGTGCCTAATGAAACATAAACAAAGAACAGATAAGTGCAACCTATTCCTAAATGGGTTCCTGACTATCCCTTTATTTATTAGAAATTCTCTTCTAAAAGTACCTCTTGGATCCTGGTCTCTAGTTTCCAGGTTTGGAATGTGTTACTGCTCTGGGATGTGTTTTCTATTACTGTAAAGCTTCTAAAACATTAAACAAATACCGTTATCAGAATTACCAATATCAAACATTCATCATAATATAACTAAAGCCTAAATTCCCAATAGCAGACTCACTTTTCCCATATTTCCAGAATCTTTTATAAAACAAATACTGTACTTTTACATCAAAATACAGCATGTAATTTGTGCAAGTCCTTGATTTACTGTTTGCCTTGCTGTTAATGGTTTCCACTGTTCGATTCTTAAAAGTTCCATGAGAAAAAACAATGTTTGCTTCACAAAGTTCTGCAAAATATTCTTGTAACAAAGAGTTTGAATCACAATGTTCGTGGAAGGTATTTCGTTTCAAATTGTCTATACACGAATCCAGAAATTGTTGTCAAAGTTCTTTCAGGTAATAAAAGGTTTTGCACTTACTTGTTGCTGGCAAGAGATACTGATCAGTCTAACCTTGTCCTCTTTCTCTTTTGCAGGTTACTCATAGGAGAGAGGCTGAAGCAAGGAGGAACCGGAAACCGGAAGAAGGAAGAGCCAGAAGCTGCGCCCATTGAAGTCAATGAAAGTCTGTAAAGAGCAGGAGTGCCAGCGCCGAGGGATCTGTTCTCAGGTAAGCGGGAGGTAGACGAGCACAAGCACTGGGTGAGGCTCGGGGGATGCCTTTTATAGACAGGGCTGGGTGTGGTTTGAAGGGCTGGGTGTGGTCCTCACATGCTGCACATGTTCTTGGAAGGTGTGCAGAGCTGGGTGTGGTTTGAAGAGCTGGGTGTGGTCCTCACATGCTGCACATGTTTTTGAAAGGTGTGCAGAGTTTCAGTTATTATACAAATGAGTTGGATTAACACATGGCCTAGGGAGGAGTATTTTAAAGAAGCCTTGGTAAAAGCAAGGCCCAATGTGTAAACAAAACAGCAAATTAAACAACATACACAGAAGCCTAGGGGAGGGGAAGGTGAGATAACAAGAAAGGCTTTCATTAGTAAGTTTAAAAGGGAGCTATTACAGAACCCACTAGTGCAGTGAGAGGGGACATGCTCTTTGCTGTGTACAAACCCTAACAGTTGCCCCCCTCAAAGGCCCTCCTACAGGACGGGGTTTTCCTGGATTTTTTAAATAAAACCGTCTAATCAGCTGTGGGGCATGTACATATGATGCTGGTTCCCATGAATTCTCAGATTCATCATATCCTTTCCATTCTACTAAATAAAACAGACGTCCACTAATTCTTTTTGAGTCTTTTATGCTTTTCACTTCATATTCCAGATTTCCCTTAATTGGTATGGGTGGAGGTGGTGGTTCAGGTCGGGTTTTTGAGTTGTACGGCTTTAGCAAGGACACATGGATAGTAGTATGTACTGGATATTCTTTTGGTAAATCTAATTTTACTGTTACCGGGTTTACTATGGCAGTTATACTAAAGGGTCCAATGAAACGTGGTTGCAGCTTTCGGGATCCCTCTATGTTTAGGTTCTTTGTGGAGAGCCATACCTTGTCACCAATTTTATACATTGGGGCCTCAGATCTGTGTTTGTCTGCTTGTCTTTTCATGCTTTCCTTGTACTTTAATAAATGTTTCCTGGCTTTGTCTTGTATGTCACCTAACCTCGTTAGTCTATCCGTTACTGTAGGCAACAGGGAATCTTCTAACAAAATGGGTATAGCTCTTGGATGATACCCCTGCAAGAAATAGAATGGTGAGCAAAGTAGAGCTGAATGCTCAGTATTATTATAAACAAACTCTGCTACAGGGAGAGCTTCCAACCATTCACTAGAATAATCAGCCAATAAACAACGTAGCGTTTGAAGTAAGGTTTGGTTCAGTCCAAAGAAATCGTTGCCCTTTCCGCAACAAGGTAGTTATTGGGGCCGCAATGTCTGCAAAATGTGCAATAAACCTCCTATAAAAATTGGCGAAACCCAGAAATTTCTGAATATCTTTTACAGAGGATGGTTCTGGCCAATCAGCAATAGCACTGATTTTCTTTACATCCATAGTTATTCCTTGAGGTGACAGGCAGTATCCTAAAAAGTCCACCTTGTTGACATTAAAAGTACACTTTTCTAACTTAGCAAAAAGATGATTTTCTTTTAACTTTGATAATACTGCACGAACATGTTGGGTATGTTCTTCTGAGTTCTTAGAGTAAATGAGGATGTCGTCTATGTATACTATGACACAAACGTCCAGGAATTCGTGTAGGACCTCATTTATAAAGAACTGAAAGGCCGCAGGGGCATTACATAACCCAAAGGGCATTACTGTGTACTCAAATAAACCAAACTTTGTCTTGAAAGCTGTCTTCCACTCATCCCCCTCTTTTACTCGGACCAGGTGGTAAGCTCCCTGCAGATCTAGTTTAGTGTATACAGTAGAATGTCTTAATTGATCCAACAACACAGGTATTAGAGGAAGAGGATATTTATTCTTTATTGTAGCCTTATTTAGTCCTCTATAATCGTTACACGCGCGCAGTAATTTATCCGGCTTCGGGATAAAAAAGAGTGGAGATGACACCGGAGATGTGGAATGACGGATGAACCCAGACTGTAGTAGGTCATCTAGGTAGGTTCTTAAGTATTTGGTTTCTTCGTCAGTCAAAGCATATACTCTGTTATTAGGTAAAGGGGCCCCTGGGATAAGATCTATACGGCAGTCATAAGACCGATGTGGGGGCAGCACACTAGCCTTTACTGGATCAAAGACGTCTTTAAAGTCAGAATATTCAGGAGGGAGACTTGGTTCATCTTATGTAACACTAGCACAGTGTAATACTGTGCTCTGTTCTGTACCTGCTTCTTGGTAGCAATTGGTTCTACAGAAAGAGGAATCCAAAGTAACAGTTCTATTCACCCAATCAATTTTTGGGTTATGACTTGTTAACCAGGGTACCCCGAGAATCAAACCAAAATTAGGAGTATCTATCAGATCAAAGCTAATCACCTCTGTGTGCCCGTTCTGACAGACCATAACAAGTGGACTTGTTTGTTTTGTGATTAATCCAGAGGTCAATTCTGACCCATCCACTGCACATACTGCTTCTGGGCAAGGCTTTAGGCACATAGGAAGTCCTAAGATTTCAGCTAACTTATTATCCACAAAATTTCCTGTTGCGCCTGAGTCCAGTAGGACAGGGAGAGAATGCCTCACTTGGGTAGGAACAATTAAAACGACCTGAATTATGAAATGTCTAGGTATGTGCGGTACCCTGAAGGCTGCAGCATTAGAGGTTTGAATAAGATGTTTTCTCGAACAAGTAACCTCTCCCCTTGTCGAGCTTAATCGTTTCCCGATTCAGTTGAGGAGGTGGAGGAAACAGCACCCTTTCGTGGAGTTTTAGGCTTTACTGGACATTCTCTGGCAAAGTGACCTGCCCTGCCACAATATAAACATAATTGAAATTTTCTCCTTCTTTCTTTTTCCTCTGATGTGAGTGGACCTCTGAGTGTCCCTATTTGCATAGGCTCTGGTTCAGGGAGTTTATTATCTGTGTCTTTCTTCTCGTGTCTAATAAAAGTTAACCGTGATTCCAGTTTGTATTTATCTCCCTTTCTTTCTCCTAGTCTATGTTCTAATTTCACAACTAAGGGGGTCATTCTGACCCCGGCGGTCTAAGACCGCCGGGGCCAGGGTCGGCGGGAGCACCGCCGACAGGCCGGCGGTGCCCCGCAGGGCATTCTGACCGCGGCGCTTCGGCCGCGGTCAGAAGAGGCAAACCGGCGGTCTCCCGCCGGTTTACCGCTGCCCTTTGAATCCCCCATGGCGGCGCAGCTTGCCGCGCCGCCATGGGGGATTCTGACACCCCCTACCGCCATCCTGTTCCTGGCAGTTCGCCTGCCAGGAACAGGATGGCGGTAGGGGGTGCCGCGGGGCCCCTGGGGGCCCCTGCCGTGCCCATGCCAATGGCATGGGCACGGCAGGGGCCCCCATAAGAGGGCCCCGCAAAGTATTTCAGTGTCTGCTAAGCAGACACTGAAATACGCGACGGGTGCAAACTGCACCCGTCGCACCCCTGCAACTCCGCCGGCTCAATTCTGAGCCGGCGTCCTCGTTGCAGGGGCATTTCCTCTGGGCCGGCGGGCGCTCTTTTGGAGAGCGCCCGCCGGCCCGGAGGAAATGTCTAAATGGCCGCCGCGGTCTTTTGACCGCGGTGCGGTCATTCAGCGGCGGGAGCCGCCCGCCAACATTAGAATCAGGCCCTAAATCTACAAAGTCCGAATAGTCTTTTGGCAAATCAACGATATGAGCCAGCGCGTCTTTTAACTCGTCTCTCAAACCTTTATAAAAAAGGGAGACACGCTTTTCTTCTGGCCACTGTGTCTCGGTGAGTAAACGATTAAAACTAGTGAGATAGGTCAATAAATCCTTGTTGCCTTGTTTAAGATTTAAAAGCTCATTATCACTTGCCTGCATGAAAGTGTGTTTTGCAAAAAGGCTGGTCATGGTACGTTTAAATTGATTCCAATTATGGAGGATGGGATCATCTCTATCCACGAAAGGAATTGACCAATTGGCTGCTGTGCCACCCAAATAAGACAAGACGAATGCCACTTTCGTATCATCAGTAGGGAACTGTTGTGGCTTACAAATGAAGTGTAATTGACATTGATTGATAAAAACATGGAATTTGTTACTATCTCCATGAAAACGTTCAGGTGCTGCTAAGGGCACAACATTAGGAACATTAACAGTAACCTCAACTGGGGAAGGCAAAGTTGTATGTTTTGATGGCGCCCCTGTCTCTGAGGAGGTTTTAAACAAAGGCGTAGAAGCTGTGTTCCACTGAGATCCCCTAACTGTATACCTGCTTAAATCCTGTTTTAAAGAGGTATTCTCCATCTTTAATCTCTCTATTTACTCTTGCATATGTTGCAAGATGCCAGACACTGATTCATTATGAGCCAAGTCCTCATTTAGGGCCTGCGCCATATCCGTGACGTCAATGCCCTCTTTTTCTTCCCCGGTATTCATCGTCCACCAGAACTGAAATTTTTTAAGGATTGTGCTTCTGTCAAAGCCCAGCTCACCTGAGTTCTTGTTCAGTTCTGATGGAGGTTGAAGACAATCCGACCCCACCCTGAAACTGCTTGTTCCAGCACACTAGTTTTTAAAACAGTGCACTAAGAACAGAAGCTCAAGGGAAGGGGGGAAGTGGATAAAATAAAAAAGAGAGACAACACCGTTCTTGCGTTTCCACTGTTGAAGTGCTGCACAAATCTGCGGCCCTTTCTGACTTCTGTAGAAACTGGTGCCTAATGAAACATAAACAAAGAACAGATAAGTGCAACCTATTCCTAAATGGGTTCCTGACTATCCCTTTATTTATTAGAAATTCTCTTCTAAAAGTACCTCTTGGATCCTGGTCTCTGGTTTCCAGGTTTGGAATGTGTTACTGCTCTGGGATGTGTTTTCTATTACTGTAAAGCTTCTAAAACATTAAACAAATACCGTTATCAGAATTACCAATATCAAACATTCATCATAATATAACTAAAGCCTAAATTCCCAATAGCAGACTCACTTTTCCCATATTTCCAGAATCTTTTATAAAACAAATACTGTACTTTTACATCAAAATACAGCATGTAATTTGTGCAAGTCCTTGATTTACTGTTTGCCTTGCTGTTAATGGTTTCCACTGTTCGATTCTTAAAAGTTCCATGAGAAAAAACAATGTTTGCTTCACAAAGTTCTGCAAAATATTCTTGTAACAAAGAGTTTGAATCACAATGTTCGTGGAAGGTATTTCGTTTCAAATTGTCTATACACGAATCCAGAAATTGTTGTCAAAGTTCTTTCAGGTAATAAAAGGTTTTGCACTTACTTGTTGCTGGCAAGAGATACTGATCAGTCTAACCTTGTCCTCTTTCTCTTTTGCAGGTTACTCATAGGAGAGAGGCTGAAGCAAGGAGGAACCGGAAACCGGAAGAAGGAAGAGCCAGAAGCTGCGCCCATTGAAGTCAATGAAAGTCTGTAAAGAGCAGGAGTGCCAGCGCCGAGGGATCTGTTCTCAGGTAAGCGGGAGGTAGACGAGCACAAGCACTGGGTGAGGCTCGGGGGATGCCTTTTATAGACAGGGCAGGGTGTGGTTTGAAGGGCTGGGTGTGGTCCTCACATGCTGCACATGTTCTTGGAAGGTGTGCAGAGCTGGGTGTGGTTTGAAGAGCTGGGTGTGGTCCTCACATGCTGCACATGTTCTTGAAAGGTGTGCAGAGTTTCAGTTATTATACAAATGAGTTGGATTAACACATGGCCTAGGGAGGAGTATTTTAAAGAAGCCTTGGTAAAAGCAAGGCCCAATGTGTAAACAAAACAGCACATTAAACAACATACACAGAAGCCTAGGGGGGGGAAGTTGAGATAACAAGAAAGGCTTTCATTAGTAAGTTTAAAAGGGAGCTATTACAGAACCCACTAGTGGAGTGAGAGGGGACATGCTCTTTGCTGTGTACAAACCCTAACAGGGGTGGAGTAATGTCCATGGCAGAGTCCAGTTCTCAGTCGCACAGGTGCATTGTCCATATGCCTGTAGAAGGGTGGAGCAGGGGCAGTTAAAGGTTGGACAGGGTGACAATGTGGGACAGTGGGATGACATCAGGGGGTATCTTAGGCTGGCGGGGGTCTTGCAATCCTACTCTGTCTTCTTGTGAGATCTCAGGTTCCGCTTGCGGGGTGGTTCTTCTTCTGCAGGAGGTGGGGTTCTGGTGGCCTGTTGTTGTGTGGGGGCCTCCTGTCCACTACCGCCGGCGGAGGTGGTAGGCTGTTCCTGGCCTGGGCTAGTGACAGGGGCCTTTTGGGGTGCCACATGGTCCCGCAATGTGGTGACTATCTGGTTAAGGGCCACGACGATGGTCCCCATTGCGGAACCGATGTTCCTCAGTTCCTCTCTGAACCCCATGTACCGTTCCTCCTGCAGTGCCTGGATCTCCTGGAACCTGGCCAGTACCGTCGCCATCGTCTCCTGGGAGTGGTGGTAAGCTCCCATGATGGAGGAGAGGGCCTCTTGGAGAGTCGGTTCCCTGGGCCTGTCCCCCCCGTCGCACAGCAGCCCTCCCAGTTCCCCTGTGTTCCTGGGCCTCTGTCCCCTGGACGGTGTGCCCACTACCACTGCCCCCAGGTCCCTGTTGTTGTTGGGGTGGTGGGTCAACCTGGGTGCCCTGTAGTGGTGGACACACCGCTGATTGACGTGTCCTGGAGACAGAGGCATGGGCCCGCTGGGTGGGAGCTGTGCTGGTGTTCCCAGAGGGGGTTGGGTCTGGTGTAGCCTGTGGCTGTCTGTGGGGAACCGACTGTCCAGAGGTCCCCGATGGGCCAGGCTGGTCATCTGGGTCCAGGGAGACAGAGCTGCTGTCATCGCTGGGGGCCTCTTCTGGGGGTGGGATGGACATCTCTGTACCCTCCGTGGCGGTGTGGTGGCGTTCGGTTCCTGCAGGGGTATAAAGGTATGGTTATTGCTTCTGTGTGTGGCATTTCGTGTGATGGGTGGGTGTCCGTGTACCCAAGTGCAGGCATTAACTTGTGGGGGCTTTTGTGAGGGTGGCTTGTGGGGGTGATGTGTGTGTGCAGTGGGCATGCTTTGGTGATGGGTGTCCATGCTTTGTGGTCGCATGCAGGGCTTGGTGTTGGGATGGGTGGGTTGTGATGGTGAGCCATTTGCAAGGAGTTGGTGTGATGGGGGTGGGGGTGAGGGTGAGGGTGGGGGTATGATTTGGCATGCAGGTGGGGTGGGGGTGGGAAGCAGTAGTGAAGATTTGACTTACCAGAGTCCATTCCTCCGCCTACTCCTGCGAGGCCCTCAGGATGCAGGATGTGCAAGACTTCCTCCTCCCATGCTGTAAATTCTGGGGGAGTAGGTGGGGGTCCGCCGCCAGTCTTCTGCACCGCAATGTTGTTCCTTGATACCATGGAACGCACCTTCCCCCATAGGTCGTTCCAGCGCTTCCTAATGTCATCCCGATTGCGTGGATGCTGTCCCACCACGTTGACCCTGTCCACTATCCTTTGCCATAGCTCCATCTTCCTGGCAATTCTGGTGTGCTGCACCTGTGCCCCGAAGAGCTGGGGCTCTACACGGACTATTTCCTCCACCATGACCCTGAGTTCTGCGTCAGTGAACCTGGGGTGTCTTTGGGGTGCCATGGGGTGGTGTGGATGAGGTGTGGGGTGGCGTTTGTGGTGATGAGTGTGGTGCGTGTGGTGGTGTGTGGTGTTTGGTGCGTGGATTCTGTGTGGGTGATGGTGTTGTGTGCCTCTGTGTTGTGGGATTGTCTATTCTGTGCTCTCTCTCTAGCCTTCGTCAATAATTTTGGGTCGTAGGGGTTTGTGGGTGATGTGGGTGTGTGTTTTATATTGTGTTGGCTGTGTGGGAGTGGTGTTAGTATGTGTATCAGGTGTGTGTGTTTCAAACTGACCAATGTGGCTGAGTTTTCTATGTGTGTGTGTATTTTGAGCGCGGCGGTGTGTACCGCCAATGGAATACCGCGTTTGAAAGACCGCTGCGTGGATTTGTGGGTCGGAATGGTATGGGCGTATTTCTGTTGGCGTGATGGTGGAGGTTTGGTCATCGCCATTTTTTCGCTGACCTTTGGTGTGGCGGACTTTTGTGGATGTCGGGTTTTTGGCGGTTTGCAAGTTGTGGGTCAGAATGACCGTGGCGGTTTACCGCGGCCGTGGCGGTGTTATGGCGGTCTTCTGACCGGCGGTAAGCGCCTTTTACCGCCGAGGTCAGAATGACCCCCATAATGTGCTACTGGTGAACATTGAGCAACTAATATGCGCAGTGGTGAAACACAAAGTCATTGGTCAAACACAATTAATAGCATCACAACATCGTTTTGCTTTACGACGCGGCACAATGGTTTGCATAAAAACAAATGACTCTAACCCGTGCTTAGCGCCACCGTGCTTCAAAGTATAAATTTGACGCACGGGTGGCACTAAGAAATGGTGTTAGCCCGCGTAAAAAAATGTTATGCAAAATTGCGTTAGCGCAGTTTTCCGTCAAAAAGTATAAATATGGCCCCAAGACTTACTGACTTCAAATTTTATGAAAACAATGAGGATAAACTAAGGGTCCGATTTAGGTTTTGGCAGACAGTACTCCATCTGTCAGGGAGGCAAACAACATTACATCTTCAACCCTGACAGCCTACCATCCACCACATGTATAGATGACCACTGGCTGAGCAGTCATCTCTGTACTTTGAAAGGACAGCCAGCACTGAGGTTCCCTTTAAGGTAGAAGAAGTATTGTGGACAACAGCCATTGGTTTTGAAGGCCATTCACTGAACTTTTAAACTTTAGGGATTTTTCAGAAACAAACTCCCAAAGCTGGACTAATGCCCCCCCTCCCCCACTCTCTGGGAGTTTTCTCCCAATGCATGAGGGGTAATTATTTATTTTTTCAGCCAGTTTTTACCTAGCAGTGACAGACAGAAAAAAACATTACATACTCAACTATAAAAAGAGCAAGGGTGGTGTAACACCCTTGCTCTGACAGCCCCTACTCTGTCAGGCTGTCAGTGGAAGCTTTCCATGAATGAAAACTGAAACAGAAAGCTTAGGGTCCACCAATCTCCAAATATCGGTGGGTGGACCAACTTTTTGTCGGACAGGGTGAGACAGTGTACTCTGTCCCCTAAACTCTAAATCAGACCCTTGATGGCGAGGACATGTTCCTTGAAAGGGATAGCATAGAGATGGGATCTAGGTCTGCCTCCAGAAACAGCATTTGCATCCTATATCTTAGAGAAGTTCTCATTCACCCACCTCCTCTCATCCACACACTTTTTCTTTTGATCCCCCATGATATGTGCCTCCACCATTAAAGTACTGACTTAGGGCCTGATTACAAGTTTGGCCGTCCCATGACAACCAAGTTGGTGGTGGCGGTCCTACCACAAACAGACTGGCGAGCAGACTGCCAAATTATGATTTAGCGGCGGTGCACACAGAAGACTGCCACTGGTCCGCTGGGACCGCCATCCAGTACAGACTGCGGCGGTCGTCTGGACGCACAAACAGTCCATCTGAGACCATGTCACCACCGGACCTATTAGGAGGTTGCCAATGTGACTGCCGTTGTGCAACCATCACGGAGCACCAGGAGGAAGCGAACAGTATAAAAGGAGACACTTACCTCCATGAAGCCATACACATCCGGAGCTGCCATGGAACCCCAACAAGACACCCCATTGCTCCTGCTCCCCAAAAAGCAACAAAATAATTGCAGAAGAGGACGACAACAACCGTAAGTACACACACTCATCTGTTACATTTGTAAAATGTATAAATTGGTACAGTTACATAACATGCTATTGGGATGGGATGGCAAAGGGCTGCACATACTCGTAATAGCATAGTGACACACTCACATATTGCATCAAGGGCACCCACAAATACACATCACACACACTTCAGCCAACACACACATCACAAGTCAATACCACACATTAATACACACTGCAACATAGCACAGGCCCAGGCTCACAGCTTTCTATACAACATACAAACTCATAACAACAACACAACAACTGCACAAATACAAAAACATGTCCCAAACTAACACTCAACACTGGCCAGGGACTGGAAACACATACAACACAAATGTACATCCATGTGTAATCGAACACACATGACACCACCATCAAACAACTTAGCAATCAACACACACATCACACACACACAGCACATCAAACCTATTATGCCATGCACAACACATGCAGACACAACCAGTCAAAACACACAAAGCGACACATCACAACAAGACAGCCACAGCAGTGATGGAAGCAGCAAAACCATACATGGAGGGAGGCCGTACTGGGATACGTCTCAGGTTGAACAAATCTCACAAAACATGCCCACACGAACAGGCCCCATTTAGATCTCATGGACAACCAATACCAAGAACAAATGTAATGCACAGTCACACACATGTGTGAAGAGCAAGCCTAAAAAGCCAACACTACTCCAAACACCATACAAGACACCAGCCAGCTCTGAGAGACACACACACTGAAATAGTCACATGAACACAAAAGCAAACCACAATTGCACATCTCAACACTCTATATCTGCACTGACAAAACTCCTGAACACACACCTCATCTACACAATAGCCACATCAGGGGACAAGGAATACATCATACAGGGCCACATCGCACATCACTACAACAAACACGTCACTACAAACACAATACCATTACACTAACATTTCAGCTACATATACATACCTATCACACAACACACACCTAACCCCTGAGGGACAACAGCACTGCACACAAACTCACATACTGCCAATACAAAACATGATGCAACAAGCTGCACACACACAGAAATACTGGCACACAACCACTGTCAGCCAGGAACAACTGAAATCTATGAAAGGAAATGCAGTACAAAGATGTAACCAAAAACCCAACAACTGGTTGGCTTAAATAATATAAACATGCCAAAAATATTAAAGTTCTAGGCCACTGGCCAGTGCTGAAGTGTCCTTATTGCACCAAAGGCACATTATGGTGCCCCAACTTGACTCCTGACTGCCACGTAACCTCCACAAGTAGGGGCATCAAGGGGGCAGGCAGGCACCTCAGGGAGTATTAGGGGATGGCAGGGGAGGGGCTGCGGTTTGGCTTGTACTTGGAAGGAGTGGGTTTTAGCTTCAGTTTAGGGGGGTCTTCTTGGGAGGGGTGGACTTCTTCTTGGAGGAGGAGGGGCATGGGTGCTGGCAGGGGGCTAGGGGAGACCTTCGAGGTGCCTTGGGGAGTGTAACAGCCCTTTTTGTGGTGTCACAGGGGGACGAGTAGGAAAAAGGTCAAGTTTACAAAGGAAAACTTTGTTAGACACACAGGGACGGTCATCAGCAGGGGGTTTGGTTATGCAGGGTGAAGGAGTAGGTCTCTGACGTGTTGGTGTGGAAGTCTTGGGTGATTGTTTTTGTGAGAAGTGTGCTTGCGTGGGATGGGTGTTTGTTGTGTGCATGAGTGAGGGCATTTCTGTGTCATGGGCTGAGGGAGTGGAGATGCTGGGGGGTGCCATGGTGGGTTGGTGGGTAGCTGTCTGTTGAGGTGGTGAATGCAGGCATGGTGGATGTGCTGCCTGTAGGCATGTCAGTGATTGTGGTGTCTGCTGGTGTGGTGACTGGGGTGGATGTCCGAGGGTCTCCTGGGGTGGTGTCTGCGGGTAGGAGAGGTGTGGTGGCCGGAACAGTGAATGTAAGTGTAGTGTCTGCAGGTGTGCCAGGTGTTGGGTCTGTGATGCTGGGGGTGGTGGGGGTGTCAGGGCTTGTCGTGGCTGTTGCTGAGTTTGCAGGTGGATGCTGTTTGTGTGTGTGCTGGTGGTGTATCTTGTGCTGCTTATGTTTGTGCGCGCTTCTCTTATCTGTTGAGGTGGCTTCATGCCAGTCTGTGTGCTTTGGCTGGGTCGGAGGAGGGATTTGGATTGGGATGAGGAAGGTGGAGGGGGGACGGTAGACAAGGGATGACTGGCTGCCATCAGTGTGGAGGCCAGAGCCTGAAAAGATCTCTGTAGGCCAGCCATTGCACCAAGAATGCCCTCCAGGAATGCATTGCTTTGTTGGACCAGCGTTGCCAGTCCTTGGATGGTATTCACGATAATGGACTGACTCATAGAGATGCTTCTCAGGAGGTCAATAGCCTCCTCACTGAGGGCAGCAGAAATCTGTGAAATATACTTCCAAATCATGTGTGCACAAACACCATGTCAAAGTAAGATAACCTAGCCTTGCATTTGACATGTCCACCTCCTGTCCAAAACACAGGGTCAAGTATCATGGAACATCAGTGCACAACACACTGTTTGCAGAAGTTCAATGCCCAAATAATTAGTAGCATCCACAGTATGCATCAGAGCTGGAATAAGGAGTCAACTGGGCAGTGTGATCATGGGACCTGTCAAGCTTATGTAACACAAATGGTCAGAGACGTGAAGAGCACATTTGTCACAGCTCTCCACCATACACTCAATGCCATAACAATGGTAAACCCCGGGCATAGGCTCAAGTTGATGAACCTTAGTAGTATGGCATGATCTTTTAAACGTCACATGCTGTTTATGGATACAGGGTGTGGCTACAGGCTCACACTTGCAGTGCAAAAACTATTCAATAACAGTCCAGATGGAAATATTTACAGAATGTGGAAATTAAAAAGGCAACTTTCTCTGCAGGCAGACCACACAAATCCACACATAATACAATGTCCCAAAAGGTTAGATGCATCACAATACTTCATGTATCCCATAGCCATTTGGCAAGGGTTGTCATTGTGCAGAGCTTAGAGCCACAGAGTGTCATTAGCTGTCATTAGTACAACACTACAACAATGCCAGATGTGGCCGCAGATGTATGTGTAGATACAGAAAGGGCACAGGTATGGTGAGAAACCAGCAAACAACATGTATCAACACCTCCAGCTGTCATCTTACTACATATGACCACACATCAAGCACATCTGATGATGGGATTTACCTGGTGATGGCTGTCATGACACCTCGGCTAACTATGTGCAACAATCACAAGGTGGGTCAGGGAACACTCATTGCACACTCCCCACAGTGCCTCAGGGCTCTAAACGTGTCACTTCACATAGGTACATGCCCAGGAACCCAACCATTTAAGCACACAGATGGCACCTACAGGGCTTTAAGGACACATTATGACATATTGCCCATAAGCCTAGGTTAACTAAATCAAAGCTCAATAGAGATTACCTGCTTCTCTGTTGCACCATAGAGGTGCCCGTACAAGGGTAGGACCTCCTCCACAAGCTTCTCCAGGAAGTGGCCCTATCACCTGTAGGATGTGGCATGATTGCTCCCAGAGGCAGTACACAACAGCTCAGGTCATGGAGGTCTTGCTGGCAGCAGTGTCAGGAGTCAAGTGAGAGAAGAAGCAGGAGATCGCAGTCACGTCCGCCACGTAGGCGACGGTCACTGCCGGCAGACACTACCATTGGCAGCAATGTTGTCCAAATGCATTGTCCACCGCAGTAGAATCCGCCTACTGCCATGACAACTTCCTGTGGCGGTCGGTATTGTCCAGAGTTGTAGGTCAGGCAGTCGCCATTTTAAAGCCTCTCGATGATCTGAATTTTGTTTTGATTGCATCACAATGCGGGAATCATTTCTACGGCACAATCTTCAGTGCTGGCATTGTCTGAATATGTATATTTGTCCTGATTGAAGAATCATGTTGTCATGTTGCCCTGCTAAGTTTCAGAAACCATTGTTGGGACAGTCACCACCCTTTCGGCCATGTGCAAATTTGTATTTTGGCCTTTCAGTCACAGGCATTGTTTGATGTTAGTATCAGATAGCCCCGTTGACGTAGCAGTTAATATATACATATTTTAAATGAGGTAAGGGGATGACATGTAACTACTGTGCCACTTTTACCATTGGTCTGTGCCGTGTATCATGTTTTCACTGTATCTATAGGCATGTCACAGTTTTTATGTGACATATATTATGTCACTTACAAGGGACACAATGAGTGATAGACATACCTTCTTATTTTCGCTCCCATAGCTACTCTGCTATGAGAAGGGTGAGACAACCTCCTATGTACCGTCTACTAGCAGACTTGCAGACCACGGAGAATAGACATGTCATACAAATTTAGTGCCTAGATAGGCAATCAAGGATCTCTGTCATCAGCTGGAGCCAGATCTGATGCCTGCCATCAGTCATCCAAATAGCATACCACTCACTGTTCAAGTCGTCAGTGCTGCACTTCCTGGCCACAGCCTCCTTCCAAAATCCAGTGGCCCTAACTGCAGGGATGTCCCAGCCTGTGTTCATTCTGGTCAGTCTGGTCTTGAAGGATGCGATGTTGAAAAACCTGGTCAGCTATATCCAATTTCCACAGGGTGAAGATTTTGGCCATTTGAAAGCAGAGTTCTATGGTTTGGCACACATCCCACATGTAGTGGGAGCCACTGATGTTACCCATGTAGCCTTGGTTCCCCCACATGCCAATGAACAGGTCTATCGGAACAGGATGTCCTACATCTCCTTAAATGTCCAAGTAACTTGTTTGGCGGACCTCTACATTTCCAAATATGTGCACGGTACCCAGGTTCAGTCCATGATGCCTTCATCATTCAGAACAGCGCTATCCCACAGCTGATGACAGAACAGTACCAAGAGAGGGCTTGGCTGGCTGGTATGTTACATATGTCATGTGTGTTTGTATGCTATGTCTGCTGCCAAATGTGATGATGCCCTAAACTCATGTTTGCACAGATGTCACAATTTCTTACAGGGGATCCTGCATACCCAAACCGTCCCTGATTGTTGACACCAAGGACAAGCCCAATCACGTCTGTGGAAGTCCACTTTAGTGAAATCCATGGAAGTACGCAGCGTGTCGTGGAGCGGGCTTCTGGGCTCCTAAAGGCAAGATTCCGCAGCATCTATAAGTTTGGTGGGGCCCTCCTCTACTCACCCGCTAAAGTGTGTCAGGGCAGTGTGGCCTGCTGCATGCTCCACAACCTTGCCCTGAGGTGGCAGATCCCATACATCCCAGATGAGGAGGAGCTAGCAGTTCCACTGGGTGAGAATGCAGAAATGCCAAGTGAGGATGACAGTGATGAGAATGAAGGTGGAGACATGCAGGCAGATTTCATCAATCAGTACTTCACCTGAATGTAAGTATGTGACGATCTGTAATTTCACTGACTCTATGGGGTACTTTGGGGGTCAGGATTGGTTGAGAAGGGTCTCTGTATGACCATCAGACAGGTCATCTGATGATCTGCAGTATACAGCTCAGGTTGACTGGTAAGTGTATACTTGGAGTTGTGACTCTCATGAGGATCTCCTTCGTTTGGGGCAGTCAAAATGCACAATCTGAGAAACAACAATATTTGGAACAAGTGCAACTAGCTCATGTAAGCCTTTACCTGACTAAGGGCCAGATGTACCAAAAATCCAAATTGCGACTTGCAATTTGCGAGTTCCTGCGACTCTCAAATTGCAAGTCGCAATTTGGTATGCAGAAAGGTGTCTCAGACACCTTCTGCAACTCGCAATGGGGTCGCAAAGACCCACCTCATTAATATTAATGAGGTGGGTCGCAGTTTGCGACCCCATTGCGAGTAGGGGCACTCACGGGGATGGTGGCCTGCTGGAGTCAGCAGACCACCATGTCCGTGACTGCTTTTTAATAAAGCAGATTTTTTTTTTCTAAGTGCAGCCCGTTTTCCTTAAAGAACACGAGCTGCACTTTGAAAAAAAAAAACGAAACCTTTAGTTTCGGATTTTTTCAGGGCAGGCAGTGGTCCATTGGACCACTGCCTGCTCTGAAAAAATATTTATTTGTCCAGTCACAAAGGGGAAGGGATCCCATGGGGACCCCTTCCCATTTGTGACTGGGTTACCATCCACTTCAAGTGGATGGTAACTGCGATTCCATTTGCGACCGCATTGCGAGTCGCAAATAGGAAGGGAACACCCTTTCCTATTTGCGAGTCGGAAATGCATTTTGCAAGTCGGATCTGACTCGCAAAATGCATTTCTGAATACCGGTGAGGCTTTTGCGCCTCGCAAACGGCGTTTTTCGCCGTTTGCGACTCGCAAACGCTTTGGTACATCTGGCCCTAAACTCCTTGTTTACCACTTTTTCCTTCCAGGTCTCTTCACAATGCCATCCTCATTTGGACATTTCTGAGTTGTTCCAGTGGCAGCTGGTTTTAGCTAGTCTGACATTTGAAGTGGGCATGGATTGATCCAGGTACTATGTTATATATTTTTGGGCTGTATGAGGCCCAGTCTGTCAGGACAGGTGGATGGCAGAGTTCTGTGCTACACAATAGACCTGTCTGTTTGCCATGGTATGTGGGTCCAATCTTGTCACAAGTGTGTTCATGTGTCTTTGACACATGTCAACCTGTGCAATCCGTCCACTCAACCTTCACATTGTATTGACAATGATCCTGTTTGACTTGTATGTAACTGTCATTGTGTTCCCTCATTGCAGGCCATTGTGCATGTGTGTCAACACTTACAAAGGTGAGTGACATCCCTACAGATGTCTGGCCATTGTAAGTGGAAGGTTCTCTGACTAGGGGCTGTTTTACTGCCCTCTGTCTGTATTATGGGGTATGTTGATTTGGTAGGCATGGTATAGGTATGTGATAAGGGGTAAGTTGATGATAATGTCCACCAATTCGTTAGGCTATTCGGAGTGACACAATCTGACATGTCTCTAACTTCAGTGGTCAGTGGGATGTTACCTACTGACAGCTAGACAGAAGCAAGAAATGTTTAGACATACTTGACTATGACAGTCCTGACATTTTGGTCCGCCTATGTGCTGCACAGTGTAATAGATATTGGTGATTGTCCACTTGTGGCATTGTGTTGGTAGTGATCAACTGCATGACACTACCCGGGACATGCCCCACCTCACACTTCCTTCTTATGAGTTAATCATGAGCATGAAATATATACCAGATTATACTTCTCAAATAGGTGAAAAATTACTATCATACATAGGTAGTGTATTAGTTGTGTTTATATTCATGTGCACATGAGAATTGGATGAATGTGAGCAAATAAATAATGATCAAACAGTGAAGGAATCTGTCATGGTGGATGTTATCACTTGAGTAGCAGCCACAACATTTGAAGTCCCAAGTCCAGTGTCCTATTATCCTGGAAAATAGGAAAGTTGGTGTAGAAAAGTCAACAGGGTGCATCTGAGGCACAAAAAGGGATTCAATCTGTTGGGAGTTACTTCCTGGCAGTAGTTGTTGTCTTCCCATCTGCACATCCTGGTTGTTTGGGTAGACGTCCACGCTTGTGGGCATGGGGAGTTTCTTCAGCTACAGAGGCAGGGGGTCTCTGAGGCAGGTACTTTCCCCGGCAGGGCCCTCATTCCACTGGCTGCCACAGATGTTGAAGGGGCTGATGTAACTTGGCCAATAGAAGGGGTCTGGTGTTGTAGACGTTCCCAGCTCAGGCTGGTGTTGATGTCTCTCAGCACCCCTGTTAGGAAGACCATGTGGGCATTATAGCCTACCACTGTAGCATGATTTCCTGGTGGTTGTCCCTCTGCAGCTGCTTGATCTCCCCCCAATGGCTAGTACCTGGCCCATCATGCCTTGGGATTGTTGGTAGGCTCCCAAGAATTGTGAGATGGTGTCCTGGCCAGAACTATCCCTAGCAGCCTCATGCCATAGGCCCACACCATCCCTCCCACATACCATACCCCCACATACCTGCGCCCTTAGCACAGTTTGCCCACTGCCACTGGTGCCAGGTCCACCATTGTCTGGGTTTTCGAGTTGTGACTCCGGTACTTGGACTTGGGGGCACATGATGGTTGTTACTGTCCTTGGGACACAGGTTTGGGGGTGACTGGTTGCCTAGGATGTAGGAGCAACAGGCCTAAGAGGAGTCAAGGTGGGCAGGGTGAGGCTGACAGTTGTCATCTGACCAGGTTGCCCAGATGGGCCAGAGCTGTCCCCAACGTCCACACATCCAGGAGTGCTTTTTTCAATGAGGGCTTCATCTAGGGGGGAAATGGCTGTCATGGGAGGGAGTGTTTTACATGGTCCCAGTGGCAGGTAGAAATGTTGAAGATGTGAAACAGACAGTTACAGGTTGTAATGTGGCATGTAACACCAGTTTTAAAAGGTAGATATGCTTTGGGCCATATACATATTGGCTTTCCTTGATCCCCTTCTGTGACAGTGAGACCTGTTTTCAATTATGAAGAGGTAAAATTTGGGGTACAGACAATTCCTTTTTAAGTCACCTTGCTACAGGATGTCAGAGTCTCTTGGCAGTTGGATGTCTGTTCATTGACTCATATCTTGGCAGCAGTGTAGCATATTTCATGGTACCTCCCAGTTGGCAATACTTCATTGTTGAGTTAAAAGACAGCTGCACAATATCAGGTGCACACTGTCCTGCCCATCAGATTTGGAGTACCCACTCTACCTGACCATATGTGACAGGTTTCACCAAGCCTGCCCATCAGATTTGGAGTACCCACTCTACCTGACCATATGTGACAGGTTTCACCAAGTACAGCACAATGAATATATGTGAGATCCCCCCAGGTGCGTAGAGTTCAACAGGTGATGGGAGATAGAAGGGACAGAGTAGCAGAGGACATAGTTGTAGCTGTGGGTCAGAGGTATGTCAGTGGCAGCTGCCCTTGGCATTCCTGTCAATAGGTGTCCTATGTCAACAGACTATTTAATTGTTATCCCCCTAGGTGAATATAGTTCTATAGATGATGGGAGGTGGAATGGACAGAGTAGCAGAAGACACAGTTGTAATTGTGTGTTAGTGGTATTATACTAGCAGTGTGGAACATTTAGGTGAGTATACTCCATTATTTAGTTTACATGCAAGGGTATTTTCATGTTGGTATACCATTCTGGTTTTCTTAATGGAAGAACAGTGCCTGCTGGGAGTTGTAGTGCTGTCAGTCCCTGCACTACCCACACCATACACAGATACTGTGCCCACAGGTGAGTTAACTTCTCAGGTGCGTTGCCAGACAGGGGTATTTGGACAGTTAGACAGAGGGGTGGTGAGTGGGTAGACTGTTAACGTGGCAAAAGGTGATCGGTAAGGATGCAGGACAATACATTTTTATGCCATTATTGGTGTAGTGACTTACCTGACTCAACTCCACCAGGTATTCCTGTCAAGCCTCAGGATGCAGAATGGCCAAGACCTTCTCCTCCCCTGATGTGAACTGTGAGGGAAGGAGTGGAGGACCACTGCTAGTCTTTTTGAAGACCGCTGGTGCCTGGATGACATGGACACCATCTTCCTCCTGAGGTCATTCTGCATCTTCCTGATGTCATCTCTTGTGCACGGATAGCTGCCTATAGAATTCACCCTGCCAACTATTCTTTGCCACATTTCCATTTTCCTCACAATTGTAGTCTGCTGGACTTGGGCTCCAAGTAAGTGTGGCTCTACTCTGATAATTTCATCCACTATGACTCTTAACTAGTCATCTGTGAAATGGGGATGCTTTTGTGGTGACATGGTGGTGTTAGTCAACACAAAAATGGGATGTTGGGGTATAGGTGCTGTGTGGTGGGTGTGTCGCTCGGTTGTGGGATATGTGCTATGTGAAAGTTCGAGGGGGCCCTAATCTATAGAAATGTGACTCTGATTTTGGGCTCTGGCTTTTATGTGTGGTGTTCTCTGTGCAAAGGATTGTCGTGTGTGAAGGGGTGTGTCTTATAGTGCAGCTTGTAGGTGTGTCGGGTGTGTGGATGAGTGTCAGCTATGTGGTGTTGTGTATTAATGTGGTGACCGCCGACCGCCGCAGTTCACGATGCCATTGGAAAACCACCATGAAAGAACCCCCACTATGATTTGTGAGTCGTAATAGGTGTGGTGGTTGGTTTACAGGCTGATGGTGTTGGTGTTGGACTGCCTATTTCCTGCCCTCCAGTGTCCTGGCGGTGTTGGGATATTGGCTGTCTTTTGGCAGTCCTGGATGTGTAGCTCGTAATACAGCAGTCTATATGACCGCAAACATGGCGGTCTTTTGCTGCCACCACTGCAGTGGTCTGGCAGTCAGACCACCAAACTCGTAATGAGGCCCATAGTCTGTCAGCTCTGACTATGTGGTCTTGTTTACCTCTCCTTTCAGAGTGTAGGGAAGCAGATCACGTACGGCCCTATAATGATCAATTACAAAGCTAACTAAAAGGTCTGTCTCATCCTCAGTAAGTTACATTGCCTTTGAATGATGCTGGCTGCATATTTGAATCAGTATGTGTTGTGTGGGAACCTGTTAGTGAGGCAGCAAAAGAGGGAGAGGGCAGTGCCTAGGGGTTGAGGTGTGTTTAATTGATTTCATGGTTGTGTATCACCAGAAATGACTTAAAAACATATACATACAAGATATTAACTCCCTACTTATTACAAAACTCTTTATGTACATTAATATAAGAACATAATACTAAGTGCACATTACATTTTGCGGCTACATAAAACATACAATAACAAATTCCTAACCCTTACCAAACATTTTCATTAATTATGACCACAATACGTTATACTAACTGTGAAGTACACCCACTTGATACAACAGTACTACACACATATAAATATATGCTTTCTTCCTTGAAACTAAGGAGAAAATATGCACATTCACCACCCTCAATGATTGCTGCTCAGAACTGAGAAAAATTACTGTATGATTTACATAACGATAAAACAAAATGGTGACAAAATGCATAAATACAAAAGACTTACATTACATCGAAATCTATTGCAAAAATGTGAAGTTATTTATCTATAGTTGAAATATGTTTTTAAATCTATGATTTTAGGAAAATCAATGTTATTTATTTTTTACAAAAACATTTACACAAATATGTTTGTTAAAGTATTGTAAAAGTAAATAATTTTTATTTTTATTGGGGTTATTGTACAAAGCATTAGAAATAAACTTATTTTTCTCCTCCGATTTATTGCAGGAGAATGCCCTGAATTGTTTACAAAATGTAAACACCCTTTTGCTCAATGTTTCTATAATATTATATTTTCTGAACTAGTTATGGTTTATTTTTTTAACCTGTTTGCCTATATTATCTACATGTAAATTACTTATATCTTAATCTCTTATTTGTTTGCTCTTGATATATATGTAACATCCATCCAAATATTCAGCATATCAGAGAAAGGGGAGCAAAAGGCGAGGAACAGGAGGAGGAGGAGGAAGAAAAGGACAAAACAAAGAAGGGACTGAGAGCAAAAGCAACATGGAGAGTCTGGTGGGAACATACAAGGGGCTAGACACAAAGGAGTGATGGAGGACACATCAGCAAGTAACACAATGGTAAATTTATTCCACAGGTAGCTGACAATGAACTATCAATTCTAGTACTAGGTCTTCAAGCCCTTCAAGCAACTTTAATTCTGTACATACCCGGATTGACATGTTCAGGTTTGTGAGGAAACGCAAACTAAAGAAATCGCACATGCTGTGCACAGAAAGAACTACAGGCAGCAAGAGAAACACTTTTGGGACATTCTGGCTAATCTTAAGATAGGCAACATAGACATGCTAGTGAATATTAATGAGCTGGAACAGGGTGAAGCCACTACTGGATGTGCTAATGACCCCAATCTTTTATTGGATGAGTTGGGGATTACATGCAATAGCTCAGCCCTGCACAATTTCAAACATACCTCTGTTTTTTTGCCCCAGATGTCTTTTGATGCTTTCACGAGCAAACCATTAGAGATTTCGAAAAGCTTAGATGCAGGCAGCAACATACCATTCATAACATAACTAGGACACAGCACAAGGCAAAAGAGGATTTAGCCAAAGATCCAGACATAGTAATCTGCCCAGCAGAAAAATGGGGTAACATTGTCATAATGTCTAAAGAGCAGTATGTAAATAAGGCATACAGACAACTCAGTGACAAGGAATGTTATGCTCCTATCTCCAAGGATGAGTATGGCAAAACTGTCATCTCTTTCTGGGCCACATTGGAAGACTGGAGGGATCGATGTCTCCTGTAGGTTGAGGAATTCAATTACCTCAAGAAAGACTTCCCCCAGTTACCGGTCCTCCATCTCCTTCTTACGACAAGGCCAACTCATCCGGTAGGCCGATTTAGTTTTCGTAAAACAGGAACTTGGAGAACATGTCCAGGTATACTGATTTCTTTTAACAAGTTTTGTCTCCACGTTACTTTCTTACATCAAGGACAAGCAAAGACGTCCTCCAATATATAGAGGGCATCCAGAGGGAGGAAGGACTCATTCTTATGACTCTTGATATATGCTTCCTTTATACTGCTATCCAACATACTGATGGTCTTTGTGCTTGTGAGCATTTCCTCAGAGCTAGGCCCCTTCGCTATCCTTAGCACACCACTATGCTACTTAAAATGATTGAGTTCTGCTTCTGCAATAACATCTTTATGTGTGATGGAAATATCTTCTACCAGCTCAAGGGGGCTGTGATGGGTACCTGTTTCGCCCCCAGCTTAGGAAACTTGTTCTTTTGCTGTGAGAGGAGCAGGTATTCATTGCTGACGACAAAGCACTAAACATGGAGAATGCCATTTTGTGACTCTGCCAAAAACAGGAAACTAAGAAAGTATATTTTTTTTTATTGAATTTGTAGCCTAATTCAGCAAATCCCACAACAATGCGAGCAACCCGTCTTAAAAATTATATGAGGTCATCATCTGTAAGGTAGATGTCATCTACATAGGTCAACGCCTCAGGTTCAATTTGTTTAATATAGAAGTAACACGAGCTGAAAACAGTCCGGGACTGCTCTTGTACCCATGTGGGAGACTGCAAACCTTTTTTTGGGAGCTTAAAGCGATGAAACTTGTTAAGTCCCTATTTTTAGGTGCTACATTTAGACAGAAAAAAAATTGGAAATATCCAAAGTTGTTTTGCGTTTTTTGTGCACTATATTGTTTATAAGTGCTGTGCTGTGTGCATTTTGTATGGCAAATGTGAGTGTATGACTGTTTAAATGTCTGTAATCTAAGGCTATTTTATATGAATGGTCCGGTTTAGCTACAGGGAACAATGGATTGTTCATTGGTGAGACACAGGGTTCGAGTACACCCTGGTACTCTGTGTGAGGATATCCCTCACACGTGCTTTAGCTTCATGCTTTATTGGATATTGTGGTTGAGGTTGGGGTTGGTTTCTGATTGGTATTATATGATAGGGGGAATCTTTATCCCACCCAACATGGTTGTGATACAATGCGGGGGCCTGCGCCTTAGCCCAATCAATGGCATAAACTTCCCTGAGCTCTCTGGGAACAAGAGGCGAGAAACAGTGTTCTACTACCTCTTCCTCGTATGTGAGATTATGGACAAATTCTGGTGACCAATCCTTTTCGGACAGGAACATATTACAAATGGTAATGATGTAATCCCAAAAGATGGCGTCTATTGTGTGCTCAATCTCTC
Organism: Pleurodeles waltl; assembly: GCF_031143425.1. Classification (NCBI taxonomy): domain Eukaryota; kingdom Metazoa; phylum Chordata; class Amphibia; order Caudata; family Salamandridae; genus Pleurodeles; species Pleurodeles waltl. The sequence continues at coordinate 336,664,628 of NC_090443.1, forward strand.
CTATTTGTAATGTCACTTTATACACCCTATCGGGTCTGAAAACATGCATGTCCGCAGTCTCAACTTGTAAGAAGACATAAGTTGCTTTCACCGCCAGATGCTCTTGAAGATTCCGGTGAACTATTGTGACCTCTGCCGCACTGTCTAGCAGTGCCAGTGCTCACTTCCTGTTCTTCGGTAAAGCTCTCTTCCTGAGTAACATGTCGTATAGCAATCGCTGCCACTTTTTTCTTTTTAAATTGGGGTTTTTGTTGGGGAAGTTTCTCTTCTTTCTTAACAGAAACTTCAGACAAGCGTTGTGAGTCCTTTCTCGGTCTCCCGTACTCGGTTCGCTGCTCTGAATGCCCACCTCTCTCTCTCTGTTTTTCCGGTGAGTACTGAAAGGAACGAGATTGCCGTGTATCAGTATATTGATATCTGTCAGGCATTTTTATATTATCTCTATTATAGCGATTTTGCGGGGTCTCCAAATGCGGAGATTCTTCCCTTACTTTTTTAGGTGTTTGTTTTTGTTTACCTGAGCATTTTTTAGAATCCTCCGGCGCTTGCTTGGTAGAATTGTTATTAGATTTACCCTGTAATTGTGGTTTAATGGGTCTGGTTCCCAGACTATCTCAACCAATGCTAGAGTAGTCTCGGCTATAATCTTTGGCAGCTCACATTCTTGATCCTGTGCAGGAACTTCCCGGAGTCGCAAATGCACTGCTAGTGCAACTGCTTCCCCTTTAAGATTATTTAATATAATTGAAGATACTGTGGCAAAATTGCCCATTACTTGCATCCCTAAGTCCAGGGCCAGGGCAGCCCAGTATTCATCTTGATTTTGTTTTAACACTTCCAGAAGATTGGCAAGTGTCGGTGTATTGCTTGCAGTAGTATAGAGCGTGGCAAATACCTTGCCCCAAGTATTGCAGTTATCTTGTGTGGGAACCATCCCAAATGGCAAACACATAGTGAGAATTCTATGTTTATCCTAAGGTCCTGTATGGGGAAAAACTGCTTCCAGCACATTTCTTGTTTGAGCTAACCAAAATGGAATCTCCTCCCGTTTGGCGGGCACTTTACCCATGATCGAATGTACAGTCGCAGGATTAATGCCTGGCATGGCTGCACGTGGATGCGCTGGGGCAGCACTGGCTGGGTTAGTATTTAATGTCTGCATTACAAACTGTAGTAACAGTCTGTATATTGCCGTAAGCTCAGTGTATAAGCAGCGAACCTCAGCTACCGCCAAGGTTGTTGCATCAGGATGCGGTGTATATGTGGCCAATAAAGCCCAGGTAGGACCATCAATGCTCAGAGGACCTAACCTAACGTGCAATATTGTATGTTGTAGGGCGCTGTCCAGCCAGTTATTATGGTCTTGATATAAGAGAGGTATCTCTAAGTATGCATAAGCTCTGTATTGTGCAGGCATGTTGGCAGGTGTGTAGGGATGAAATGTATTATTGTCCCCATCAACTGCTGGAAAAGTGACCCAAGAATAAAATATTTCTGTTCCTTAGGCTTGATAAGCCTCGACTACAAATGTTACTTCACCCCCCTGGGCTCTGATGCCATTTGCTAGCAAATGAGCAGTGAGGGGTTGTCGCATGTTTACTGCAATTGCTACCCGTTGTGGATTCGCCATGGTTAATCCTTTTAAGGATGAAGCTTGAACAACCTACAGCGTTGGATAGGTACTACCTCCCTAGCAGAGGAGGAAATCCTCAATACCGTGGACATCTCCGTACATAGTATTGAGGTGCGTTTAACACGTTGTGACACAGAGATACTCAGGAGAATCCGAAAAATAATGCCTGATCAAACGTTGGCGGCACTATGTCAGGTAGGTTCTCATTATCCTAATGAGGCTACTGGATTCGGGTGGCAGCATCATGTGAATTGTGGGGAACTGAGTCCAATCCACCACCATGTGACAACTGTCAGCCTAATCTGGGTTTTCTGGCTAACTAGCAGTGCTTCATCTCTGTCCAAGAGCAGGGATGATTGTGGCAACTGGGAGCATGACAGAAATGACTCCTGACAGAAGTCTTGGTTGATCAGATCTCATCCTTTTCTCTCAGTTACATTAGTCTCAAAAAGACAAAAAGAGGCAGAGAATGGTTCAATAAGGTGTATTGAATTAACTGCATCTTAGAAAAATGGCATAAATTGCAATAACTAAGATGATAAAAAATGCTAGAAGCAAAATGGTGACAAGAAAAGTGAAACACAAGAAAAGTCCCACCATACTGTCACTATGTGTAATATATGTGGTTCCTACCTAAGCTATGTTAGAGCACAGCGTGATAAGCCCTAATCCGCCCTTCAGGTTTCCGCCCTGGGAAGACATGATCGCCATACCTGAGCAAGGAAGCCTGCTGTCTAGAAAGTCACCATCCTCATGTGGGCCAGGGATCCGGTAGTCTATGCAAGCAGCACTAGTGAAGGCAATCAGCATGCAGGCGTGTTCATCTGGTTGGAATCTCCCTCTAAGATGTATGGGACAGAGAAGTATTTTTATAATAAAACAGCTGATGTTCTGAGAAAATGTCCCCACATAAGGATGTGTATGTTTCTGTGAATATTGGAGACACAAAGTGCCACTTTGCCGGCAACTCTCTCTGGCTGCAGCCTTGAGGAAAGCACGAAGTGAAAAGAATGTCTTATCAGAAACACAACGCTTTCCTAAGCGAAAGAACAACTAGATAAAGAAAAGAAAACAGCACCGCAAATGAGACCTGTGCTAAAATAATAAAATTAAGCTGAATAAAATGTAACTTGTCTAAAGTGCTCAAATGGCAGGCCTACTTGCTAAGTAAACGGGTCTAAAAAACATGGCTAAAATAGCTATACAACAACAGATCTTCACAAAACTTTCCAAAAAAGTGCTTGTTTTCCACAGACTTTTTTGGAACGTGATATCACAAGAAGTGCATAGTGGAAATATACCAAATTTGGCAGGAAGTTAGATCTTGGTCGAGAAAGCAAGCTTTTAGTGATTTGGTATAAATCTGTTCAGTAGTTTTAGGGAAACTAAGGATCAATAATATTTGTGTATATGAATGGTTGGGTTTGAGGGACTCCCGCAAGAGTACCTTGAATCTCCGAGCCTCTGTTGGACCTCTGAGACCTCATCTCCTTGGGCCAAAATCTACAAAAAGGGGAGGGGCCACACACACCCCTCCCCTTGCTTGTATTGATCCCAGTGATGCCAAACTCTGGGGCGTGATACTACAGAGTGTCCCAGGGAGCCTACCCCCTGGATATTGTGGTTCCCTGGCCTGGAGAGTGTGGGCATACCGCTGGTAGGAGCAGTGGAAAAATGCTGTTTCCCCCGAGGCAGGAGCAAACAAAAGATGCTGTCTCCTGCCAGCACCCAGTATGGTGCTGGTCGTGGAAATGGATAGGGTTTTGGGGGCCCTGGACTCCCCCGCAACTCCAACGTAGTGCTTCAGTGTGCTCTGGGTGGGCACCATGTCACCCCCCTGAGGACCCAGGGGATGGGGTCCTTGGGGCCTGAAAAGGCTCGGAAAGGGGGGTGCGCATCTCCTTCCCCTTAACAAAAAAAAAAAAAAGTTCCTGGCGATGGAGTCCCTGGGGAATGCAAAGGACTAGGCTGTCCCATCCACTTACAAAAAATAACCAATGAGTGTCCGGGTTGGGAATCAGGACACCTAAAATAAATTTAAAAAAACAAAGTAAATAATAAATGAGTGTCGGGAGCTGCTCGTTGACTATTCACTGCTCAAAGTAAGACATGCCTCATAATGCCCAAGGGCATTATAATATACAATATTCTTATGCTTGTGGTACCACTACTAATCATTTTTTAATGTTGTGGGGCCAAGAGGGAGTGCTGTAGGACCCCAGCAACATTAAAAAAAAAACAAGATGGGTCATGGGGCATTAAAACCATGGCCCCAGGAGAACTTATTATGGCTCTCATTATGACCCTGGCGGTCGGCGGTAATATGGTGGAAAGTACTGTCAGCAGGCTGGCGGTACTTTCCACCATATCATGACATTGGCGGTTTGGCTGAAGCCAAACCGCCACAGCAGTTACAGCCGCCGGGTGTCACTGTACTGCCTGCGGGATAATGACCCCACCTACCACCATGGTTTCCATGGCTTCCTTACCGCCACGAAAACCATGGCGGTAGGCACTATCAGTGACAGGGAATCCCTTTCCTGTCACTGATAGAGGTCTTCCCCACCCCCCTCCAGATAACCTCCTTCCTCTCCAAACCCCCCCTACATTCACACACCCTTCACACACACACACATGCATACACACACCCATTCCCACACGCATCCACGCATGCATACATCCATACACACACACATCCGCACACACTTTCATACATACACGCAGACATGCATTCACAGAACACAACATAAACGCACTCACACCTCCATACATGCACACACATTCAACACAAAACACACACTTGCATACACGCATGCGCAAACATTCACACACACCCCCACACACACACAACACTTCCCTTACCTGTCGGAGCACCCACTTACTTGTGTTCAGGGGGTCCTCCAGCGTGAGACAGGACAGGGCGCTGCTGCCAGCAGCAGCGTCTGCCATCAGAACACCGCCAGGCCGTATTATGAGTCATAATACGGCTGGCGGCGGTCTACTGGTGTAGCGCTGCTGCTGGCAGCAGCGCCACCTTACCGCCATCCGCCGGCATGGCCACAGCTGGATTTCCGCCATTCTTCTGGCAGAAATCTGGCTGTAGTCATAATACGGCAGACGGCTGGTAGCCGCGGCAACAGTCTTTTGGCAGCCGTCGCCGCAGCTGTAGGCGTTTTATACTGCCAATATCATAATGAGGGCCTATATGTTTAAAAGCACTCCTAGCTAGAGCTCCATGCTCTTTTGCTGGAGTGCAGGGCCTCTTGTGGTTGTTTTTATAATTGCATTTTGTGGGCTGATAAATGTAAAAAGAAAGACTAAGAAACTCATTGGGTTTAAAAAAAAACAATTGTGCTGATTCACAAAGAGACTCTGCACTCATGGCAGAGGCTCTGTGGCTGTGGCGGAATCTCTGCACTCACAGTAGGATCTCTACAATGACAATCTGTAGTGAGGAGATCCCACCACAATTTTAAAGCCTCCGCCACAACTGCGTTGGCTCTTTTGTGGATCAGCTCCTATAACTCTAAGTCTTTTTTTAAAAACATTTTTCAGCACACAAAATGCAATATTAAAAACTATGTTGAAAAAAGTCTTACACATTTTTTTTATTAAACATTTTTTTATTAATCACTATAGTAAACATTTCATTGTGTAAATTACTGGCATATGTATTTGATTCAAAATATTGGTGATTTTTGGAGAAAGATGATAGAGGTTAGCTGTCCACGGGGATTGGGTTCAGGGATTGGCAGCAGGCTGGGGTGTTGGCTCTACGTATAGTAATAAAATAGTACTTTATGTTAACAAAATTGAAATCCACTGAAAAAACAAACGTAAAGTAACGTTATAGTTAGGTGAAAATATATGGGTGACAATATAACATTTTAAACTAAAAAACACTTAAATTCAACAGTTATAGTTATCCCACTGTAACTATAACTAGTGCCCTAAGGCAACTATAACTTGCGCTTGTCGCCATAAACACTGGGGAAAGTGTGTACATTTGTTTCAGGGTTAGATTAACTATTCTAACACCTATCTCTTAAACATGAAAAAAGTGAATATAATTGTTGCAATCAGATTTAATATTCTTATTCTAGACTAACAAGCACTGGGAAAGTGCATATATTTTGAGATATTCGAGGTGCACACATTTACTATTTTAACTCCTGTCCCACACATATTGGAGGAAATGAACATATTTGACGGTGCAAGGGAGTCAGATGTATTACTCTAAATTCAGTCCTAGAAATATTTGGATGGAATCATATTTACTATTCTAACTCCATTCTAACTCCATTTCCATAAACTCTGGGGGAAATACATATATTTATGGAAAGGAGCATATTCAGTGTTACTGTTCTAACATTTTTCCCACAACCATAAAGAGAAAATGTACATAACTGGGAGGAGGGTCTGATTTGCTATCCTAATTCCAGCCCCACAAACAATGAGTTATGTGTATATAATGAGATGGTGATGCTGTATACTAACTTTAGTCCCATCAACGTTGGGAAAAGTGATTATATTTTGTGGGGGGAAGCTTTTCTGTTTTACCTCCAGTCCCACAAACATTAAGGAAAGTAGATCTATTTTAGGTGGGTCTGATTTACAGACATAAGGCCAGTACCACAAACATTTTTAAATATAAGTGAATTTAGGCATAGCACTATGTTTTACAAATTTAATACTGAAACTCTTGTTTAACAAACATATATGAAAGCCCAGTTAGAAAATAGGGATTTTTTTCTCTTGCAATAATAAACAAAATAATTTAATAACTAGAAACAAATATTTAATTTAACAATATGCTGATAGCAATGAATTATATATATAGCTAAATAGTATTAAATAGTTTAAATGTATAAGTTAAATAAACGTAATTGTATTTACTTAATAAAACATTAATAATATAAATGGTTAATGTTTTAAAATACTCTGAAAATAGATCAAAATATTTCATTCAAACAAAAATAAAATTGAAGTGAAATACACAAAGTTTATACAAAATAAATTACAAAATGTAGAGTGGAGTTATTTTGAAAGAAATATTAACTTTCAATTAATTAATATTTCTTTTAAAGAAAACTTAGCATCACTTTAATTGCCAAATATAGATAGTAACATGAGTTTAAATGTATTAAGCCGTAACATTTCAAACTAAAATCAATAATTTAAAAATGAAATAAATAAAATAGCCACGTTATTGTAAAACCATACCCATCCAATCCCCAAAAAAGCCCACAACCCTAAAATTAAAATGTCTAAATTGATGTTATATTTAGTTACATCATTGAATGTATGAATATTAATGAAGGCAAAGCTTGAATGGCATTATATAATTAACATTGTATTTATAAAAAGCAAATAATTATATTAAAACACTTTACACTTAATAATCAATAAACCGTACAAGAAAAATGTAAAACATATAAAATATTTAGTGATATAAGGTATTTCATTATTATTATTAAATATTTTAGGTTTCCTTTACATTTATTTTTTATAACAAAATAATATCTGAATAGTGTACAATAAACACTACATACTTTATAAGAAATTAATTTCTACACAATTAAACTCGTGAAAACAATATCATGCACAATGATTTTTAAAATACAATATTAACATCAATATTATTGTAAACATACCTTTGAAATGATGACCATGATATTTGCACAGACCTGTTAGTCTGATATTTTGGTCGAAACGTATTTTGAAGCCAATGGTCAGGTACCATACCGCACCACTGATATCATAACCTTGCATTACAGAGCCTAAGAGACTGTGTTGTCTCTGTCTGTGTGTCTCCTTACTCTTTCGCTCCTTTGAGCCCCACTGATCACTTTTAAAATATATTAACTTCCCACTCCCTAGCTGCACTTTCAACCATTCAGTCTGACACTGCTGCCCACTGCTATTGACAGGTGACCATCTTTTAATTAATTTTAATCCATTTCAAGGTGACAACCATGTATGCACATGTAAGTGCACCTGCAGGGCCAATCTTAGAATTTTAGAATGCTTTTCTAAAAACAAAACAAAGCAATTACAAGATGGTTGATGTACATGTATGTGCACACACGTGTGTCCATCTTTAAATACCTTTTTGTAAAACAAAAGAAAAATCCAGTGACCATAAAAAAAAGTGTCAAAGCCAATAGGTGTCACAGATGAAAACTTTGAAATCACGTGTTTTCATACTATGCTGCACTGCATGGAGTCTGCTTACTTGTACGGATTCCACATAATTCAATCGGTTCCAGGTGTCATCAGGGCCAGTTGCTGGTGAGCCCCTCTATCAGCTTTACTTATTAAATACTTCATCAAGGGCTAGATGTATCAAGCTCCTGGTTCGCATTTATTAAATAGCGAATTTTAAGAAATCACTATTTAAGAAATGCAAAATGGGATGTATGAAAATTGCGAGTCGGTAATAGCGATTTCTTAAAAGTCACAATCGCAATTTGCGAGTTGCAAAAAATAGCGAAACGGTATTTGCAAATCGCAAATTGCGAAAACAGCAACCTGGAACAGCCTGATGACATCACAACCAGGAAGTGAGTCAGTCCATGCTGTTTCCAGAAGCCCCACCCACAGGAGCAGGCAGAGAGACCCAGCCAAGCACCAGGGAGGCAGTCTTGAGAGCCAGCCAGGACCAAACAGGATTATGGCTACTGATGGGAATGTAAAGGAGAAAGGAGACAGGAAGTGCAAACTGAAATTCAGTGAGCAGGAATTGGAGGTGCTCACAGAGGTGGTGGTCAGGAACCACAACAAACTTTTTGGAAAAAACTCACTACGGGTACCTGAAAGTGAGAAGAGGAAACTGTGGTCAGACATCCGGACCAAAATATGCACAGTGGGTGTTGCGCAGCGCTCCGTCAAGGACATACGCAAACGCTGGTACGACTTGCATTCACGTGCCAAAGAGAAGGTAACAAGCAGGCTGAAGGAAGCAAGGAGCACTGGAGGAAGACCACCCACCCAGACACCGTCTACACCAATGGAAGACATGGTGGAGTCAACACTGCTTCCTGAAGCTGTCAGTGGTGTCACTGACATTGACACCTCAGGCACACCTAGCACCAGCAAAGGTAAGGGCAGTAATGATATGTTTCCCCATATGTGCACGTTCAAATGCCCCTTAGGAAATAGCAATGGCACTATGCAGTGTGATAAGTAGTCCATGCCACATCTTACCTACAAAACAACAATGCCTTATGGGAGTGATAGTCCACACCCCTAAAGTGCAACTACCACATAAATAGCAAGATAGTAAAAAACCAAACAGAGAAACAACACAAGAGACTCTCAGTGATACTATGCCAGTATAAATTTAATACTATTACGCAACTATTTGAGTACTAATCAAGAATGACATGCTGCACATTGTTGTTGCAGATGTTCCAGGCCCTGACGCAGCAGAAGGTGGAAATGTGAGGGATAGCAAAACTGAGCCACAGTCCGACTCAAACACCAGGGAGTCCTCCATACAAGCACCAACTAGACGCAGGGCAAGAGTGCTACCTCTCCCTGAATATAACCTGGACTCTAATGAAATGCCAGATGAAGTACCCACACCATCCCCAGAGGCTAGAAGCACTGACAGACAGCACTCCCTGCCCCAGCGTCAGTCCACTCCCCTCAGGGGGCATCGTGAAGCAGGTAGACAGTGCACAGGGGAAGGTGAGGGTCCATCACTGTTTGGTGGCCTTGAGGCTTCCATGCTGAAAGTGCAGTGCCTGCAATGTAAACACATGGGATCAATGCACAAGCAGGTGGATGCACTCAATGAAAACATGGGATCAATGCACAAGCAGTTTGAGTCTCTCAATGAAAACATGTGCAAGCTGCAAGGGGGACAGCAAACAGCAGCAGAAAATACAAAGGAGATGACAAACGCCATTAGGGAACTCTGCACTGTGATGCAGCAGGAGCATGTCAGCCACCATAGGCGCCATCACCAATTGATGGGCCATTTGGATGGATTCTGCAGACTGTCAATTGGCTCACGACCACAACTGCTTTGGTATCACGACGTGCTGTGGGCATATAAGTGGAGATGGCACATTGCAGTCGGGACGTTGCACAAGGATTAGAACAAATCACCAATGTTTTGGAGACAATGCAGATAGCACAGAGTGCTACAAACAGCGAACTGGGTGGTGGGGATAGTGAGGAGCTCTCTAGCCTCAGCAGTCTCACAACCTCTGTGATGGATCCTAGGCGTCGCAGTACCAGACACAGTTCTGTCTTGGAACCCGCAACAAGAGGTGCCACCGAGACCACTGAGCATTCAAGTGGAGTGAGTGGACGTAGTAAGTAATGTTGAGAAGTACAGGGGACTTGCATATCATGTAGCAAAGCAGTGTTACTAGGATGCTAATAGTACAACACTGTAACTAGCACCTGTTTGTGTATAGTGCATACCTATGTCCTAATCACACATATATTACCTGAAGTCAAGGCAATAAATATGCTACCTACAGCTACATAAAATTAGACGTGGTGTTGTCATTACTTACATCAGAAATAGTTGTGCATGATCTCAGCACGCCTTTTGTCTGCCCTCTGCTGCACTGCTTCTGTCTGCTGGCTGAAGGGGTGGCAAGGGATCGTCATCCTCATCTGAATCAGGCTCGGTTGGTTCCACAGGTATGCCGCCCATTGTTGCATTGCTGTGCAACATGGCACAAGTAGCCATGGGTTTGCAAGTGGTTTCAGGGCTGTATTGTAGTGCACCACCACTCTTGTGTAGGCATCTGAAACGTCTCTTCAGCAGGCCGAAGGTCCTCTCTACAACACTGCGGGACATCCTGTGAGCAGCATTATACCTCCTTTCGGCTGGCATGGCAGGATTCAGATAGGGCGTCAGTATGAAGGACCGCACGGCATAGGCACTGTCTCATAGAATGACAGGAGAGTAAAATTAGTAATTGTTATCCGTGACATCAAATATACATCAATGCGACATTGTCAACTATAACATTTCTAAGTAGGTATCCTTCGCCAAACTCCCCAGCAAGTAGCCTCATGTAAATTCCACTGTGCCAAAAGATGTAGGAGTCATTTGTGCTACATGGGTATCTGGCCACGAGATCCGTTATAATGTTGGAGGCATTGCTTATTACTTGTATGGTTGTGGAATGTGTACTTTTTCAGTTCCGATAAACATACTCTGTGGCCGATGGTGGACAGATAGCTACACGTGTCCCATCGATGGAGCCTATTACATATGGGAATTGGGCAATCTGGTAGAAATTGAATTTTGTTTGCAGTAATTCCTGTGGGGTGTTGGGGAATCTTATGTGCTGTTGAATTTTGCTAAGCATGGCATTGATAAATGCATTGAAGAATCGTGAGGGAGCACTCTGTGAGACCACTCCAGCTGCTGCTATGACCCCTTGATAGCTCCCTGAGGCTAATAGGTGCAGGGAGCATAATACCTGCACATCGGTGGGTATGCTATTGGTCCTGAGTGTGTTTCGCTGCAGGAGGGGTTGTAGATCAGCTATCAGGTCAAGTATCATGGCTGATCTTAACCTGTACTTATCATATATCTCCTCCTCTGTCTAGTCAAAAAGGGTAATGCACACTCTGAAAATGTGCTCCTGTCTCCTCGACCCTCTCCTCGAACCTGCCAGGATCCTCATTCTCCTCACCATCACGTAGTGTGCAGTCATTGTGGAAAAGAGGCTGAGTCATTCTGGGCCTCATTATGTAGGTTGCACCTGTTTACCGCCTGATTTCACTTCGTGGTAATTTGCACGTGCAAAAAGCCATTCTGTGAATAATCGCAAATTGCAACTTTTTGATGCATTGCATTGCGATACAGAATTTGCGATTCGCAGATTACGATTCACAAATTCACATTGCTATTTGCGATTCGCATACTGCAATTCGCAAATTCACATCTGTATTTGCCATTTACTCGTCACAGTTGCAAGGAATCGCTTTCTTAACGATTCCTTATATTTGCACAGCGAATGCCTTTCATACATTGTGAAAGGCGATTTTGCATTTGCAAATGGTGGAATTTACCAATTCGCACATTTTGTGATTGCAAAATCCTTTGCTACATCTAGCCCCAAGTTCCGAAAATTGTCGGTGGCACACACAGTTGTTGGAATGGGTTGGGAGTTCTGCCAGTTACTTTCCGCATCTCCATGAGCAGTTGCTGGCCTGTCATGATCCTACTCCTTCCACACATGATCTACGTTACCCCCCCCCCCCACCCCGTTTTACACTCACCAGTATTATTCCCACAATTTCGGACCTCGACTATTTTAAATCCATGTAATTATCTTGTCTACACAGCCACACGGGAGATGAGGGAGGAGAGAGAAAACAATAGATAGATAGGAGGAGTGAACGAGGAAGAGGACTGCGTGTGGCAGAGCGTGAGACGAGCAGAGTCAGAGAGGCGGAAGTTCACGTCAATACGTCACGCAGAGCTGTGCTCCGTAACTGAAGGGTTCCCATACTAATGAGAGGGCCTGGGAGGGCTCAGACAGAAAGAAGCGGTTTTAATTGCTGTCAAAATAATCCCTTCTGGAAAAGAATGTGTGAGGGTCAAGTATTGAGAGTGGGAGGGAAGGAGAGTGGAGAAGAGAAAAGATTTAAAGGGAAACAGAAAGATGCGTAGGCGGCAAAGGAATGAGGGAGAAGAGTCTGAGACTCTGGTATCATTGTAAATCGTCACCTACCGGACTATAGCCCACCCCGCCAGACTCTGACAACGTCACTTGCAAGGTTATAAAATTGACCTTGAAATCTTTACTACATAACTATATAGGCAGCTTGCTCTCTGAACTTTCGCCAGACAACTCCATGTTTCTCCCCTCTGATCAGTCGCTTAGTCTCACGTTCTGTTCTGCTCTCCAGTGAGTCCTCATCTCACACCTCCTCTGTGGGTCTCTTCTGAGCCGCCATACCTCCTGAGGTGCAACCTTCTGAGCCTTCACATCACACCTTATGTAATGCTTCCGCCTCCTGGGAGGTTTACTTTAGAACGCTCGCTCACCTCAGAGGCGCCGCAGGTCCTGCGCCTTACCTCACTGTTCTGCCACTCCCCGCTCGTCCCTCTCTCACAGTCCCTAAACTGCTCATCACTTTGTATTTCATGTGCCTTTCCACTCTGCGCCTTTACCTCACACCCTCAGAGCTGCCCCTCTCCTTGTCTTTTTCTCGCACTCCCTTTTGAAGCCCTTACTTCATTCTCTCTCTTCAGCTGCGTTTTTCCCATCTATGAAGTCCCTGGTTCTGTTTGTAATGTTAATCTCCCCTTCAAAGGTAGAGAGAGGGCCTGGTGTCTGAGTGCACAGAGGAGGAGAAAGGTTTTATTTTCTAAAAGGAGCTCTTGGGAGCCAGGCCCTGAGGCGAATGGAAAGAGAAGCCGCTTTCAGAACGTGTATGATTGTGTGTGAGGTTAGCAGAGATAGCGCGGATGCATGGGGTCGGGTGTACAGAAGTGAGTCTGTATAAAATGTTAAACATGTTTGGAGAAAGAACACTTGTGGAAAAGGCATTTTTTTGCTAGCAAGCAGAGCTCACTATGACTTGCACATGCATGTTAGCATTTATTTCAGAACAGGAAGGTGGGAGATTTTTTAAAGAACATTAGGGGAATGTTTTTTCCACATTGACTTCTATTGAATCAGAGGCAGTTTCAGGCTGCCATTTTTAGCTTCAGAATTCGAGAGTCCCTTGCCTGAATTGAGTCTATTTGCATGCATGCTGAGAATCCATAGGTTTAGCAGGACACGCTAAGGGCCAGATATATGAAGGCAGTTTGCATTTCCTAACTGTGCGAATCACAGTTTTGGCTGTAAGGAAATGCAAAATGCCATTACCATTGATTCAGAACAGGTGGTAACCAGGTGCAAAATATAAAAAGGTACCCAATATGCATCAGGCCTTTTCACAATGGCTGCTTTGTACGTTCGGGAGAGGAGGAGGAGGATTTTGGCTGAGAGGCAGAGAAAGAGGAGGAGACATGGGAGGATTTTTGGATGAGGGTCACCCTGTTTGAACAGACTGAGGAGGAGATTTATGGGAGGTACAGACTCAGTAGTCAGGTAATTCTTGATATCATTGCTGAATTACAACCTCGGCTACAGGGCCCAACACTCAGAAAGAACGCAGTCCCACCACATGTGCTGAAATTGTGTTGCCAACACCTCGTAGCTACTGGCAGTTACCAGGGGGTCATAACAGTGGCAGAAGTGTGTCACAAGGTGCCTTTTCCAGATTATTTCACAGGTTTCTGGACATTATTCTGAGTAAACGTAACCAATATATATCTTTTGCCAGTTCCCCCCAATTATTGCAACAAACAAAATTGATGTTCTACAGGGTAGTGCAGTTACCCAATATTATAGGCCATGTTGATGACACACATGTTGCCATATGTCCCCCCTCAGCAAATAATTCCATGTGCAGGAACAGAAAAAGCTTGCACTCACTCAATGTGCAGGTAGTTTGTGATGCATCCTGTATCATAACAGACCTTGTGGCTAGATTCCCAGGCAGACTCATTCATTTTTCCGCCACAGTGGAATACAAAACCAACTGTCACAGGGTGAATTCGGCGATGGTTTCCTACTAGGTAAGAGAATCACAGACTCAATGAATACAGTGGTCAGGACGGCATGTGTAATGTGACCTCATTTTTTCCCTTCTCATGTTCTTAAGGTGGCAGTACATATGCCTTGTGTCCCTGGATATTCACACCATACCTGACTCCAAAGACAAGATGTGAAAGAGTACAACAGGGCACACAGTACAAAGTGTGCAATCATAGAGAGGACCTTTGGAATCCTGTTGCCCTGGTTTCGCTTCCTACACAAAAACCGGCAGGGCACTACAGTACAGAGCGGAGATGTGCTGCAAGATACTTGCCACTTGTGTCATACTGCACAATATTGCAATGAAGAAGAGTAAAATATTTTCTAGCTTACGCGTCAAGAATTTTCAATTCTATTAAGGACACGGAGGTGAGGATTATGCTTTCCCTTTCTTTACTGACTTAAAACAGCAGCCAATCACAAATAAGTTCAACAAAAAACTAAACATCCCATGATGCTCTACTCATGTCACATGATCCAATCATCCATCGCGACCTCTGTCCATATAACACCTGACCCTCGATGTCACTTCCTCTTTCTTTGGTCAAGGCAGATATAGTTCACATTGAAATCGAAACTTCTTACATCAACTGTAACTCAGTCTTCGGAAGATCCTCCTCTTAACAGATAACCTGAGTCTGAAGACTCCAACACGAATGTGGAAACAATCCCAGCGAAAGGAATGTATGAAGCCGTACAAAAGTCGTAGACTCAGGAGTTCTTCTGATCAGAACCTATAACAATAAAACAGGTAGGTAATACTCCCAAAATGAACGAATTTTCATAAAATTAATATTCATATAACTGGTATCCAATGGGAGGGAATAATAGACAACAATCTCATCAGATAATGATTTTATTCAATAATAACAGTTCTTACGGGTGGGATAATCCTCGCCTCCGTGTCCTTAATAGAATTGAAAATTCCTGACGCGTAATCTAGATTTTTTTTTATTCTATGTCAGGACCGGAGGCTCCGATTATGCTAGTTTAAAGCTGTCCCATTACTACAGATGCTATATCCAACACAGGCTTGTGATAAAATTTATGAAACGTATTTTCTGAGGACCAATCTGCAGCCCTCATAATGTCCTCTATACGAGAACCCAAGGCATAAGACTTGGAGGCCATAGCTCCTCTAGCAGAATGAGCTCCAAATATTTTGGTATCTATACCAGCTTCATTCATTAACCATCTCATCCATCTAGCTAGGGTAGCTGATGTAACTGGTTTAAATGGTTTTTGCAAGGAAATCAATAATTGCCCATTAACATCCTGTCTAAAACCTTCTGTGACAGTTTCATATTCTTTTAAACAATGAACAACACATAACTTAGAATTATTAGGATGCATTGGATATGATACCGACCTGTAATTCGTTTTAGTCCTTCTAGTTATTGTGAAGGTAACCCCATTTGGTGAATATACTCTGCCAGATAAATCTAACGCTCTGACATCTGAAACTCTTTTACAACAAATGAGACATACCAACATGGTCAATTTGGCTGAAAGTTGTTTGCGAGATAAATCCTTATTAGCAGGCCAGGAATCCAGGAATTTTAAAACAACATTAACATCCCATAATACTGAGTATTTTGCCTGAGGTGGTTTAGACAGACGAATACCCCTCAGTAATTTACATATTAAAGGGTGTTCTCCTACGGGTTTACCTTCAACATGTCCCGCTGAAATGGCTGATCTAAAATTATTAATCGTCCGGTAAGCTAAACCAGAACTAGCTATTTCCGCTAGGAAGTTAATGATTAACTCAATATGTGCTTCCACCAGATTGGTACCTCTTCCATCACACCAATTATTCCATCTGCGCCAGGCTGAATCATATCTTTTATGGGTACTACCCTCCCAGGCCTGTTTAATGAAGTCCTCAGCTTGTTGCGAAAGGCCTGAGGAACTCCACCATGCCAACAGAGTCAGTTTCCCTGATGAGATCATTGGATGTTGATGGCCCTCCGGATTCAGAAGAAGATTCCAATGGGGAGGAATGAGAAGAGGGTAGGCACAAGCTAAATTCAGCACTACTGAGAACCACAGTTTTGCTTTCCAGAAGGGAGTCACTAAAACAATCCCTGTTTTCTGTCTCAGGACTTGAGACAACACCATGGCAATCATTAGAAAAGGTGGAAACGCATAACCTCGAAACTGAGACCAGTCCTGAAGAAAAGCATCCGTCTTCATTGCACAGGGATCTGGTCGCCAACTGAAGAATTTTGAAATCTGGAAATTGAGGCGGGATGCAAACAGGTCTACATCGCAACTGCCCCATTCTTTGATTATCTGGGAGAAAATCATTGGATCCAGTTTCCAGTCGCTGGAATCTGTCAGATATCTGGAGTTCCAGTCCGCAACAATGTTCTGGTTCCCTGGAAGATATTCCACAATGACTACTAAGCGTTGTGTCAGACAATAATGCCAAAACTCCTTGTCAATCTCTGCCAGGATTCTGGATTTCGTTCCCCCCAATTTGTTGACATACCTCACTGCTGAGACATTTTCCATCCGTAGAAGTATGCAACAATCTTTCTTCTGAGGGGAGAGACTCTTTATTGCGAAGGAACCCGCCAGAAGTTCCAGGCAATTGATGTGTAGAGTCTGTTCCCATTCTGACCATCTGCCTCCAGTCACTAGAGAGTTGCAATGTGCTCCCCAACCCCAATGGCTGGCATCGGATTCGATCACCACTTCCGGGTGGGACCCGAAAATCGCTCTGCCATTCCAGGCCTCCATATGCTGGAGCCACCATTGTATCTCTGATTTTACGTCTACAGTCAATGGGATCTGTTCTGAATAGCTCAGACCCTGTTGGAGATGTCTGATCTTGAGTCTCTGTAGGGCTCTGTAGTGTAAGGGAGCTGGGAAGATTGCCTGAATGGAAGAGGCTAACAACCCCACTACCCTGGCTATGCTCCTTAAGGAAACCGTCGACCTGGTCAAAAGAGACCTCAATTCCCTCTTGATGTTGCGAATCTTCTGAGAGGGTAGAAGAAGCTGACATGAGATTGAGTTTATCCGAAACCCCGGGAAATCTATCACTTGGGTCGGACTCAATAATGATTTCTGCACATTGATACGGAAACCTAAATCTTGCAGAATACTGATGGTCCAGTTCAAATGAGACAGAAGGGTCTGGGGAGATTGAGCCATCAAGAGAATATCATCTAGATAAATGATCAAGAGGACGCCCTTGGATCTTAGCCATACCATGACCGGTCTCATCAACTTCGTGAAGCAACAAGGTGCTGATGACAGACCAAAGGGGAGAGCCAGAAATTCTAGGCACTGACCCTTCCACCAAAACTGAAGGAACCTCCTGTGTGGAGGAAAAATTGAGATTGACAGATAGGCATCTTTTAAGTCCAGTTGTACCATCGAATCCCCTTCTAACAGAAGGTCTCTTAGCATGTGTATGCCCTCCATTTTGAAATGTCGGTATAGGATCCATTGGTTGAATTCCTTTAAATTCAAGACTAGGCGGTGTCCTCCCCCTTTTTTGTCTACTACAAGAATAGGGCTGATAAAACCGTAAGGATGAGGGTTGGAAAATTGTACTGCGCCTTTCTCTAATAAGGCCTTGACTTCTTTGTCTATGAAAGCTTGATTTTCTAGGGAAAAACACATCTGAAGTGGAGGGTTGATTTGATTGGGAGTACTGACAAACTCTAGTTGAAAACCCATGACCGATTGAAGAATCCAAGGATCTCCGGTAATCTTTCTCCAATTTTTTATAAACAATGCCACTCTGCCCCCAAGAGTGACTTGAGAAAACTGAATATTGCTCACCTGAGAAACTAGTGTCTTGAATGGCACCTTGTTGCCCTCTGCGAGGGCCTCTGCGGAAACGTTGGCGTCCTCCTCTATGGCGAGTGGGGTAGAAGGTAGTGTCCTGTTCCCCATACCAACCACCTCTGCCTCTGGGATAATAGTTCTGGGGACTGTTGTGTGAACCTCGGCCATGCGTCCACCGTAACGACCGGCCCTGATAAAAAGGCCTCGTTTAAAGAATTTTTTAAGGGACATTTGGGCTTTGTCCAGAGATGAAAAGGTGGAGCAAAACTTGGCTAAATCTTTAAAAAAGGACGAGCCAAATAGAAGGCCATCAGCTGAGGGACCCGCTTCAGAAGATGCTAGATCAGATAATTTTGGGTCAATGCGCATCAAAATAGACTTCCTACGTTCAGAGGAGATAGCGCAATTAGTGTTCCCCAACTGACAAACAGCTCTTTGAGCCCAACCAATAAGGATGTCTGTGTCCACCGGGGGGTTTGATTCTTTGGCCACGTTAGCCATTTCGAGAATCTTAGTCAAGGGACCGGAAAGGTCCAACAGTTTATCTTGACAGTTGCGCCACGATCTATCTAATCCTTTTTTAGGATCTTTGGCGAACTTCTTCATAAATGTGACCATGGTTGGGTCTATTTCCGGAGTATCGGAGACTCTCCCTTCTAGATATGGTCTGGGACATTCTGCTTTTAGGCGAGAACAAACCTCTTTGTCAAAACTTTTCCTGATGTTAGTCTGCACATATTGGGCTACCTCGGGAGGGGGAACCCAATTGGAAGCTCTGGGGTGTATGATTTCAGATGGATCGAAATCAAGTACAAGTGAAGGTGGAACGACTTTCTTAGCTTTTTTACTAGGTACTGGGGGTTCTGAGTCGTCCGAATCCTCGGAAGAGGAATTTTTATCTGAGGAGGAAGGGGAAAAGGTAGCATGCTTTTTTGAGCTGTAATTATGCTCCCCGCTGTGCTTTTTACGAAGTTTATCAAAGGCGTCCGCATGTAGGCCACTAAGATCAGTGGAAGGCTCTTCTAAATTTTTTGCTTTTCCTTTTGCAGCTCACGATGGATGATTGGACCATGTGACACTGAGTAGATCATCATGGGATGTTTAGTTTTTTGTTGAACTTATTTGTGATTGGCTGCTGTTTTAAGTCAGTAAAGAAAGAGAAAGCATAATCGGAACCTCCGGTCCCGACATAGAATCTGCAAGACATCCCACAGAGCCTGGTTCTGACTCTGATGATGACTTAAATCACTACAGGTGTAGGAGGAGGGTACTCATACAACAGAGGGTCGTGCACAACACACAGCGTTCACCAACAACTTTTTCTGATGTAAGAGTAATGAAAACATCTAATAATGAAACAGCACAACTGATGGTAATACTTGTTGCATAACTGAAGGAACGCCTTTTATTCAAGTAGTACCATTATTGTTTCACACAAGGATCAACTGTATCCTTGTGGATGTAACATTGTGACAAAATATACAACAAAGTATGCAAGGCAAAACAAAACAAAGGCAACTCATTCCTCTGAGTGTTCAGTGGTTCTCGTCTTTTGGCCTCTGGGGTTGGCTGCCTTGTCAGCAGCACTGGGTTGTGGGACTTTTGACATGTCAGTTCCAGAAGTGTGTCTTCTTTAACGCCTGTTATTGCACACCTCCTGAATGGATGTGTCACTGAGACTATAGCCCTCTTCTCTTTCTGGTTAGGGCAGGGTGTTGGGGATGCAGATGTCTTGGCTTTGTATATTCTCTAGGGCTGTGGTCACTATGCAGCACCCTGACAGCAGTGCCCCATGTCAGCCTGTATGTTCACAGTACGCCTTGCTACTGTTGTTGTGGCTACTGCCAATCAGGACTGTTGCTTTTCCTTTTGCCTTTTTACCCTCCTGTTGAGAGGATTGGCCTTGCACCCATCCTTGAGAGCGTGCATAGTCAAAAAGTTGCCCTGAGAAGGGACCTAAAGCTTTTACCAGAGCGTCGTTAACTGATTGCTGGACCCTAGAATCAAGGGCCTCCACTAAATCCACTTCTAATTGGCTCCCCAATTCTTCAGTATAGTATTCACTGTCCTGATCATTCCACTGAGCCATTTGAAATTGATAGGTATTAGGGCAGATGTATAAATCTGTTTATATGCACCTAATATTGAGTGGAGAACAAATAAATCTTTCAGGTGTCAGGGGGAGTGCAAAAACCCCAAAGCAGGCAAAAGAACAGGGTGTGCCCACAATAAAACGTGGAGGGAGCTGCCTGTAGGCACTCTAGGCAGAAGCCTAATATCAATTTTACAACCCTCGTTCAGTGTCTATGAACGGGAGGCGTCAGGGAGCATTAAGATCTATACTGTAGATCTGGGGTTTATTTGGGGAAAATAACCTGCCGTCCGCACGTGTCCCAACTCGTCGAGCCGATCGTTCTAAATAAACGAAGGATCGGCTTTGAAGCGAGTTGTGCGCGCGCGCGTACCGGGCAAACTAAAAGGAAGAAAGACTGCGTGGAACACACGCAGTACGCTCCTGCTCCCACTCCACAAGTTTGGGCTGCAATATCGGCAAAAGAAGGCCAAAAACAAAAGAGCGGAGGTGGGCTTGGACAAACAAAGAGGCGCGCTAAGTCGCAACGCTAAATTTCTTAAACAAATAATCAATTACAATGATAAAACACAATCACAATTCTGAATAGAGGTAAAATGCACTTATCTGCTGCGAAGCAGCAAAGAAAGAGGAAGTGACATCGAGGGCCAGGTGTTATATGGACAGAGGTCACGATGGATGATTGGACCATGTGACATTGAGTAGAGCATCATGGGATGTTTAGTTTTTTGTTGAACTTATTTGTGATTGGCTGCTGTTTTAAGTCAGTAAAGAAAGAGAAAGCATAATCGGAGCCTCCGGTCCCGCTGTGGTCACTATGCAGCACCCTGACAGCAGTGCCCCATGTCAGCCTGTATGTTCACAGTACGCCTTGCTACTGTTGTTGTGGCTACTGCCAATCGGTTGATGGAAAGTGTGAAGGAATCAAATCTTGCCAGATACTGCCTGTGCCTCTGTCTCTGCATATGGTGCTCATTTTTCATTGCAGCTCTCCACCGCTTCTGCGTTTTCTCCAATTGCTGCATCAACTTAGACATTTGTTACAGATGCCTATTCCTTGTCCTTTGTTTTGTTTTGTTGGAGGCGCTGTGTGGAGACCTCTCCAAGCCACCAAACACAGGAGATCTCTCTGACATGTCGGCTGACATGTTATCAATATGGACTGTAGATATTTGGCCTCTGTGCTGCCTGCGTGTCCTGCCCTCAAATGTTGTTGTCTCCCTACCCTGCGATTGTCCCTCATCACTGTCCACAAACTCTGGCATTGGTGACATGGATGCTCTCCTCGCAGTTGTAGTTGGGGGTGATAGGCTGAGTGGACGGTGCTTTTGTGTCCTCAGTTTCCCTATGAGTGTCAGTAGCCCCTTTGGATGCAATGGGTCCTGACATGTTCAGGCAGTGCTCTGTGGAAATGCATGTATATAGTTAGTGAAAATAAATGATTAATGTTTGTCCACGGTAATGTTCGAACTGTGATTCATGTATTTTTGACATGTTTATGGTGGGCAGATATTTTTGGTGCAGTCATCAGCACACAGTACAGTAGGCAGCTGCCATGTATTACAAGTCTCACAATGCATTGCCAGGGTGGGGCAAGCATCTTACTGGAGTGACTCCTGCTGTGCTTTATGATATATGGATTTGTTAAAAATATGTTATGTTAGCTAAGTAAAGGGATGATGAATTACCCTGACTGGGAACTGTAGTACTGGAGGTGTGAATGTCAGACACTCCAGCCACTCTCTCTGCTTCTAGGGTCGACGAGTGTCTCCATGGGAGTGGGAAGGGTGTGTTTTGAGGGTCCACCACCTGTTCTACATCCCTCAGCAATCCTGCTGGCTACCTTCTCCTTCGTGCAGGACCTCAGGTCGTACCACTGTTTCCTGATCTCAGGTATGGTCCTCTGGGTCACACCAAGGGGATTAACCTTCTCCAGGATGCTGTTCTATATCTTGCCACTGGATTCAAGCTAGCCTGGCTGATGAGGGGTGATACCCCGAAACTGGTCCCAGCATGCTTGTTTCTGGTCCAGAGAGGACCTGGCTTGGCAGTTCGGGCTGGACTGTTCCCATGAGGAGCAGGGTCAAGACTGATTTGCACACCACCGGGTACAAACTGGGTTGATGTGGCCAGCAAAATAAAAATGGATTAAACCCATATCCGTGATCTGGGGTGAGTGTTGGAAACGTTTCAACACTCCATACAACATTTTATTTTGTGGTGTTGCTATATGTGCCTTAACTGGCTAGGGGGGTGCCCAGGCGTGGATCCTTGCTCATTGCGCCACTGGATTTTTGCTAGCATGGCTGATGAGGGTTGATACCCTGAAACTGGTCCCATGATGCTTGTTTCCTGTCCAGGGAGGACCTGGCTTGGCAGTTCGGGCTTGACTGTTCCCATGAGGAGCAGGGTCAAGACTGATTTGCATATGGCTGGGTACAAAATGGGGTGATGTGGAGAGCAAAATAATGATGGATTAAACACAGATCTGTGACTGGAGGTAAGTATTTGAAACATTTCAACTCCCATTCATCATCTATTTTGTGGTGTTGCTATGAGTGCCCAAAGTTGCTAGGGTATGCCCAGTCATGAGTCCCTTGCTCGCTGCAGCACTGGATTCAAGCTAGCTTGACTGATGAGAGGTGATAACCCAAAACCAGTCCCCGGATGCTTGTTTCCAGTCCATGAATGACCTGGCTTGGCAGTTCGGACTGGACTGTCACCATGAGGAGCAGGGTCAAGACTGATTTGCATATGGCTGGGTTCAAACTGGGATAACGTGGCAAGCAAAATAACAATGAAATTAACCCTGAACCATTAATGGGAGTGAGTGTTTGAAAAGTTTCAAGACTCCACCCATCATTTTATTTTGTGGTGTTGCTATTCATGTGTTTGTGACATGTTTATGTTGTGCAGATATGTTTGGCCCAGTCATCATCAGACAGTACAACAGGCAACTAATGTGTTCTACAACTCCCATGATGCATTTCCAGGGTGGGGCAAGTGTCTCAGTAGAGTGACTCCTGCTGTAATGTATGATATATGGATTTGCTAACAATATGTTATGTTAGGTAAGAAAATGGAAGATGACTTACCCCAACTGGTGCATGTAGTATTCACTACTGCCACATTCTCTGGTTCCAGTGTCCCCTCAATGAGAGTCTCCATGGGAGTGGGAAGGGGGTGTTTTGAGGGTCTGCCACCTGTTCTGCGCCCTCAGCCATATTGCTGGCCACCTTCTCCTTTGTGCAGGACCTGAGGAAGTACCACCATTTCCTGATCTTAGGTATGATCCTCTGAGTAACACCAATGGAGTTAACTTTCTCCAGGACTGTTACAAATCTTGGTCCTCAGGGATTCTGGAACAGTAAATTATGCCTATCCAAAGAGCTGGCATGTGTGTTCCACATATTCTTCTGTTGGAACCTCCAACTTTTTCTCAGAAAATGTGACCTTCCTTTTTCTACAGCCAGCAACTGCATCCTTGGCCCTATCTTCCGTGGATTCAGTGTTGTACAGGAATTGCCAAAAACCACTTCAGGTAGTGAGCCAGGAGCACTCCTTACTACAAGCACCTTGCTAAGTTTCAGGATAGTGGCCACAGCCTAATTTTGTAAACTTCCTGTCTAACATCATCATTCTGCATCAAAAATGTGACTTTTCCTAATTTGCGATTTCCAAAACTGTGATTTCCTAACTGTGAATGTGAATCCATAAAAATCACTATTAATTGAATCGGCGGGTGCGTACATACCGTTTTGCAATTCCCAAATAGCAATTTCTGTGGCATCACAATATGGAAATCACAAATGCAGAATTTGGTACATATGGCCCTAAGTGTCCCTCAGCAATGTTCTAACAATAAATTCTAACCTATCCTCCTGCCACTGATTACTATCCACTCCTTAAGACTCTAACAACCTCTACCCACCTCTTTTAGTGCCCAATACTATCATCATGTCAGTCTGTTGAAGTCGTAAATCTTATTCTTTACTCCAGAGTCTCAATCAACCTTTCCTGCCGGCAGTAGGCCCAGGCTGCCTAATTTTCCTTCTTTCACCAGTCCCTTCCCTGTACTTTTCTTCTCCTAATCTTCTCGGCTTGCCCCGCCAGACCTTGAGCTCTAACTTTCTGCTTACTTCCTGTGACATCCGATACAGGCAAAATGCATACTCCACCCTATCTACTTTCAAATACAACCTTGTATCTTGTATCACGATGGGCTCATCGCTGTGCTGAGGGATTGAGAAATCTCTCTGGTGTGTGGAAATTGTAGTAATGATGCAGAAGCCAAATGATCATAGATATCAAATGCTTCTATGTCCTCCCACAATCCCCACCTGAAGAGCACGGGCCCCTCCCCAGGGGGTTTGCTTTGAGGGAAAGATCACTCTTGAAATTTGCTTTTGTGGAAAAGCCTGCTTTCTTGGGAGGAAGCAGAACTCTTGATCCTGACAATCATTCAGCTTAGCTGCACACACTAAATCTCCCTAATGTTAGAACAACCCCCACCTTAACATTTGTTCATCCTTTAAAGCTGTAATGCCCTCTTCCCCCGCCTTTATGCCCAACACTTTCAATATGAATATCTGTTACATTCTTAAGTCCTAGTTCTTACTCTTGAATATCCACCAACTTCCTTTCTAATCTGCCAACACTAGGTTCAAGATGCCTCCAGTTCCCTCCTTGTTCAGAGTGTCCTCCGTACTTCTCTTCTTCTAACCTTCCCTGCTCTGCCCCTGCTCTACCAGAAACATCATTCCCCAAAGTGTCCTTTCTGCCACCCCACATCTCAACCTCCCCTTCCCCACAAACCATCATGCCTCTCTCAACGTCATTAAGTACATCATACTTCCCAACCAACAGAAATTGGCCCTGGTATATATGAACATGACATACCAGAAGAATATGGGCCATCTATATGCCATATTAACATCACCCATTATCTCAGTGCCACCACCAAGCAAAATCAGTTTCCTCCTAATTCACTTTCATACGTGTTCTGGTTAAGGCTACTGGTTTGTCCACATAGCTCCAAACCCACCTGGGTAACAGTCGAAAGTCAAAATACTTCCTCCCATTCCACTTTAATCATCATGAATCCTTCTACATGTTTTACCAGACCTTTCGCCTTGTAATCTGCACCAGGGCATATACCCCCTGGCAAAACATGAACGTCTTCCAAGCCTATCCCTGTGCAATACATTAACAGTAACTACCCCACCTCTTCCCACAAACACCCAGACACCACACCACTACTATAGTCTGCCAATCTCAGTTACAAAAATAATTGTCTGTGTGTTCTCCGGACTTTAAGTGCTCGACTTCCCCAGTTTGACCCTCGACTTCTGGACTGTTCTGCTCATTTGCATAGCCGGTTGTAGGCATTCCCCCTACACAGACAGAATTCTTACCTTCATGCCCTCAGGAATCTCTACATCCATTCTTAATGCCCCAGAAATTTAATAAAGGAATTAGTCCGCAATGACAGGCAGCCCTATGTGGATGCGCACAGGGTGTATGCCTGACTTGCTCATGCCACTAACACTTTCACCCAATACTGCCTCAGCCCTTCAATGTAGCTCCAGCACCACCAATGCTGTACTAGATTCCTCCCCATTCAGTTCATACGTATTAACCAGTGTATTACTGATCACACCCAGGCTTGTTGATAACAACTCGATCCTCATGCATGTCTGCTGCAAACTGCACTACCCTCATCACCCCGCAGCCCACATCCCTTTCGTTGCCGGCATCTCAAGCTGGCACCCTTCCACTCCCAATCCTGTGATCTCTACAACTGAAAGCGAGATCAACCATCTGGCACCGTCTTTAACAGCGTGGAATGTATATAACATGGATCGACACGTTCCCTTATAGCCCTCTCATGGCAAGCACCCACAGCTGCCTCAAAACCTCTTGGTAGTTTGCAGGCAGCATTCCAGGCACCATTAACACCACCTTTTTGCCCATCATAATAGATCCTATCCACCAACAGACCCATGTGCTCAAGTGAAAAATCTAGAAATAAAAATCAAAACAGCTGTGGTTGAGTCGTCCTCCGTCATCCAGCTACTGCTGGGCACACCTTCGTCCTTACCAGCAAGATATGAAACTACCCGCTCATGGAGCACTGAGGTAAATCTCCTCTCTCCCGGTGATAGCAGCTATTGAAGCCATCTTGCCACGTCAATATAGTTGTCCAGCCAATTGAACCACATCAGAATGTCCTGCCCCGTGCCTACATTTGTACCAACCTAAGGTCAATTTACTCCACCCTAAACCTGGCAACAACCTTATGTCCACAAAAGCGTTGTCTGTCGCAACCACCTGCTTGAAAAGTCAAAGAATCCCGGGCCTGCCCCAACTTCTCCAGCTCTCACTTCTATGTGCCCATCACATTGTGTAGTAAAGTCTCATACATTAAGAAAAAAACCTCTTTAATCAAACCAAACACAATATTATCCGCTCTGTTACCTATCCCTAACAGGTAATAGCCTTCACTGTCTCATTAGTTCCTTCCGGTGCCTACAGCCTACACGAGCCACCTGTTCCTTCTCACCCCTGGATGTTCATTCAGCCATTACATCAGCCCCATCCGTCAGCAGGGGGTCATCTAGCCAGTGCTGCGCGTACTTTGCCAGCTATACTTTCTAAACCACCCAATCCAAGAATTAGATTACAGCCTTAAAGAACGCACAAGCCAAACACCACACGAACCAAAACACCAACCCTTCAGTCTGTCACTGGCAACCAAAATGGCTCTCAAAACCTCCCAAAACAAAAGGAAAGTATTTTGGATGCCTAGGTAACAAACAAAAAGCTGGCTGCATATCAATTTATTCAATTTCCCCCTCCCCAGCACTGCATCTCCTGACCATTGTTGTGACTTTATTGATGCCAGAGTGGGACACCAAATTGATCTCTCTGGATAATTCAATTATCGACCTACTTCTCCCACGGACATTAAAAGAGGAAATCAGTCAAACCTAATTTGCTGACCTTTTCCCAAATAATCCACCAACTGCAAAACATAGTCTGAAACAGACAGCAACTGCAATGGAGTCACCATTCTTCCTGCCTGTACCCCTGCCAAACGTTTCCGCACTTACTAGGTCTCACTCCTTTTAACCAGCCTGCCCATCACCACCTGTGTGCACCCGTATTAGAAAAAATTAATTCCTCTGGAAAACATGCACTAATCCACCCCCACTCCTGCCCCCTTCCCTGTTTGTTATGCAATCATGGTCATGTAACTCCCAGCCCAACCCAAGTACAGCCCCTTACCCATAACCTAATGCATGCCCCTCTGTCTCCCTAATCAAGGCTGCTATGGATCATCCATTGCTTGCCATGGTGGGATTCAAGGCCCCTCCAGCCCCCATGCCAATACTCACAACGCGCCTAAGGCATGTTTGAATGAACATTATTGGCCAGAACTCTAAGTCACTCTGCCACCACGACTGCCGCTCGCATACCTTCTGTCTCTACTTCCCCTAAGGCCTTTTTTAGGTGTCTCTACCATAATTCTTGGCCCCAATGTCTATTGCACTTCCACCAGGGGCACAACCGTCTGCCAACCACCCTGGCTAAATAAAAGGCAACTCTCTTCTTTTCCCAGGTAGGCTCAACCCTTCCAGTGATAATCTCCCAGCTCTTACATCACATTTACCACTCCTCCATACAGCCAATGGCTGTCCTTTGGTCCACTTGCAACTGTTGAATCTGCACCACCCTGCCTCAGGTATGTGTCTTGTGGACCTCTTTCTCCATACACCCCAACTTGCCGGTCTCATCTATCATCCTTTTCCTGTCCCTACTGGACCGTATCCAACACACCTATACATTGCATGACCATTTCACTGAAAACCTTCATGAGGTTAGGAAAAATGTAATCTTTCTCCACTCTCTCTACCCTGCTGAGACTGCTGTACATTGCAGTCCCTCTTCTGTCACTCTGGAACCGAATATTCCAATAGGTCTACCACGTTTCACCAGCATCACTAGAGCTATACTAGATGAACTGTCAATTAGAGGTGCCATTGCACCTTCAAATCCACTCAATTCAATCTGGGCCCGCCGCTTTA
The DNA here is from genome assembly GCF_031143425.1 of Pleurodeles waltl. Classification (NCBI taxonomy): domain Eukaryota; kingdom Metazoa; phylum Chordata; class Amphibia; order Caudata; family Salamandridae; genus Pleurodeles; species Pleurodeles waltl. The sequence continues at coordinate 336,692,876 of NC_090443.1, forward strand.
ACCAGTCGACCTCCATATTGCATGCCATGAAAGCGTTTGAGGTCTCTTGTGCCTTCTCAGGGATCCACACGTGTTCACGACTAAGGTGGCTGAACTACACCACCCAGCCATCCTTAACCAAGGCACAGGGCCCTGTTGTTACGTGGCCCCAGTCTGCTCTTGTTGTGACATCAACATTGTCATGTGAGGACGCTGAGGCCTGTAACTGCTCCACTTAGGGCCACAGTTGAGCTGTTCTTATCTTCTAGAAAGGATTTGTAAAGCTACAATTGTGTTCCTTACCCACTGTTTCTGCCCAAACATTAATCTACTGTAGTCCATGCTGATGGAGAAAGTCCTTCCCTTTATATCTCCCCCTTTCATCCTCACAACGTGGGGATGCATGGGACGTCCTTGTGGACCTACAAGTGTGCAGAGGTGCTGCTTAGGGCCCGATCACTCATAGTGGCCAGTACCTCAGCATGCGACCCCACTTACTACAGTGGAATGCAGCAAAGGAGAGTCTGCTGCTTCATCGTTGTGCTGAGGGATCAAAACATCTCTCTGCCACATGCTCATTCTAGCTATGAGGTGGTGGTCAAATGGATGCTGGTGTGATACTCTTCTGCGTCATTGCAGAAGGTGGTTGAGCCAGGCAATTTATGGGAAAATTTGAGCCAGACCCGAACCAAGGTTTGGCTTGGCTCTAGGAGCCCAAGTACAAACCAAGCCTGCCAAGTAAATAAATAAATACATATGTAAATAAATAAGTAAAATAAAAAAATAAATCAGCACCAGCAGCCACAACATGACATAAAAGGGAGAAAAACTGAGAGAAAGGTGGAAGAGAGTAGGGGCCGCTTACCTTGCTGGTGTGTAATGCTACAGTGCTCTCCTCCCTCTCGATAAGGATGAATGGACAGTGCTGCAGAGTTCAGTTCACCTTTATCCCAGTTCTTGTCCCTCCAGAGCTAGACTTTACGAGTGAGCTACACAGAGGCAATGTGTCAGGGTGTGAACTCAGGCCCTGTCTTCCTGTGGGGTACAGAGACCTGGGATACAATTTGCCCCTGTTAACAAAGGTAAGTTGTGAATGTTTCTGTCGGTTGAGATTTCTGCCTACTTTAAGGCGGAGAGCTCAACTTGGATGGAATAAACCAAGTCAAGGCATAAATCTCTATTTAGAAGTAAACTTGTGTCTTGACTCCCTCAAAGGAGGGGTGGAGTCTCCTTTGACTGAATTTACATCTGTAGAATTAATACTGGAATTTCTACTATCCATCTATTTCGTCAGATTTGCAGAGATGGGGCGGACATCCCTGCAGTTGGAGAGGGGATTAATACTGTAGGGTTGGTGAATTCCCTATGGAAGAGAACAGGGAAATAACATACACCTATGCTGACCAACACACAACTGACACATATTTAGTCTACAAATACATAAAAACATCGCACACCTAAGCCTCTGCTCTCTTTTCCTTGAACTGTGTGACTAGCTACATTTACTGGAGCCCTGCACCAGCCTCCTAGTTGCAAACAGCACCACTCAAGAAGGAGAGGAACTTCACTGAGGAGAACACCTCCTCCAGTCACCAAACTCCCCCAACAACCTGCAAAGCGTCAGCCGCAATGTACAGCCTTCTGGTCATGTCAGACAGCCATGCATTTGGGTGGAATGACATGGAGAAATCATGTCCCTGGGAGGATTAGTTTTTCAAACAGCAGCCATCTGTGTAGGGTATTCATGATATTATGGACCACTACAAAAGACTCCTCCTAGTGTTTGAGAGGCACCACCATGTCTTGGAGCCAATGAGTAATGCCTCCAAGACACATCAAAGTGGCACAAGGAACATGTGTTTTTAAAGACAGGAAAGTACAAGTTAACATTCCTTGGTCATGAAGGTGATACATGTAAGAAACTAGTACCAATTTCATCTTGCCTGGCCGAAGTATGCACAAGACACAACTTGGGCACAAGAACCTCCCAGGCCCACACCATCATTAAGCTTTTTTAGCAATGCAGTTGTAACACTCACAAACCCTCCTGCTCTACCTCCAAAACGTCAACCTCCGATGGTGTCAGTTTTTACTACATAAAGAACGGAGATGAGAACCCTGTAGATGAGGCTCCCATTCCCGAATCCCCTAAACTTCTCACTCACTCATCCACGCATTCTTCTCTAAATGTTTTTGGCAATCCACAAACCTGATGTCAGACTCTTCCCTTTGAGCACCATAGTAAATGAAAATTGCACCAAAGATCTACTGGTGTTTTCATGAGTGTGCAGCATTGTAAACTACTGCAAATTATATGTATGGGTGTATTCTTCTTTCTGTATAGGTTAGCATGTCTGAATACTGTAATACAAAAGCGAGTAGCCACTTAGTGGAGAAAGATTATCAACACATCTATGTCTTAGTGTTTCTTTAATGAAATTATTATTTTAAACAAAAATGCATCGCTTTTCTATGGTAGTGACAGTGCTAGGAAATTGTTAAATGAAAGAAAATATCTGAGTTCAGGTGGGAAATGACAACTTGAAAGGGGCTGGGGAAATGAAAAAATATGTTGGTAATGTCAAGGACCAAGTCTACTTACAAGGGTAAGCATTAACCAAATAACTTAAAATACAATAACCCAGCAAAAACGTCTAAAATGATAGCAGAAATGTTCTAATTTAAAGTCTTCTGATGAACTAAAAGTCAAATGTCCAACACAAAAGTAAAGTCACCCCTGCAACTCAAATGAGGTATCTGAGTAGTTGCCCTATGCTGGGGCCAAGATGTTCTGGCTAATCTCAGCCTCTGATATACAACATACTCCTCCAAAGATGGGTGGCTGTGACAGTCCTTGAGGAACTAGACACACTAGAGAAGAGGTGGAAACAATTTGTAAGAACACACTGGGAGAAAAGACAATAGGAGCTAAGGAGGGTTGTATGGGAGACAAGATGAAATACCTGCTATCAAGGAGGTCAGAAGGGTACATAGTTTCTTCTGCTGGTGTAGGAAATCTGGGTTTTCTGCATGGTCAGTCCAGATTTTTCACCTTTTGATGGAACCCATTTTAACTAGTTTTAGTCTTCTGTGCACTCTACCCCTGCTAACCAGGAGTAAATTGCCTGTGTTCCCCTACTAAACATAGTTAAATAGGCTTAATGCTGACAGGCACATTTAGCTTGCCTGTAGGTTTCTAGTGTGTAGTGTAGAAAGTGCACCCAGAGCCTAAAAGATAAACACTACTTGTGGAGTGCAAGACCTATTATGCCATCTGCTGTAATGGCAGTGCAAACATGGCCTCAGGCCTATCCTATGTAACCTGATTACTGCAGTGTAAAAAGTGCAATGCCACATGTCAAAAAAACATTTTTGACACATAAAGAGTTCCCTTTTAAATATTTTTAAGTCAACCCTATGTAGGTTTTGTAGCCCACAAAAGAGCATGCATAGCATTTAAGAACAGGATAGGTGGAAAATTAATATTACCATTTACCTTCAGAGACAAGGCCCTAAAAGCTATTTTCATTGCGGTAGGCCTAGGTGTCCAATATGAAAAACCAGTACAGACTAAAATATTAAATAGGTATTTCAAGAATGTGATCAGCTAGAAAAATAAACAAACAATCATTTGTAATAGTTATTAAAAATCCAATTCAATGGCAAATTCAGAATAAAATACATTTCTGAATAAATATTAAGGAAAAGTAACTTTTAAAAAGTTACCTTTTCCCTGTCTGAAAATTCATAGAGGCTAATCCAAATTACCTTTACAGCGACTCCCCGTCTGAGTTCAGCTTGGGAAGATGTGTGAAAGGGGTGTGAAATTACTCCCAGGAAAACTAAATTGGCTGACCTGAATGGGCAAAGATAAGTCGTCTGAGCTCAATAGAATATGCAGGATGTGGGCATTCTACGGACATCACAGTGGTCTGGATACTGCTCCATATAGTACCCTTTCCTGGTAAAAAAAGAGTTTGCCTCCTTTGCAACTGTAATCAGGAGAGCAGCAAAAGTATTAGAGCTCTCTTTGCCCCCTTCAGAGAGCAAAACAAATGTCCTGACTGAAGTCATTAGTCCCGGACAGATGAGTCCACAATGTCTCCTGCCTTTTAATGAGGTTGTTTTTCTGATGTACTGATGGGCACCTGGGCAAAACTAGGATCTTGCCTCCCTAAGCTGGTAGGTAGCAAGGTGGCATAGGTCTGTCCTTGAGGATCTGGATTTCCTCCTCCGACATTCCATGCCAGAAAGCCTAGTGGATTAGGGGTCCATGAGTAGAAGTAATTCAAATGCATTGATGCACAGATTATGCCTGCAATGTCTATGCAACACAAAACGAAGAGATGTATATATGTTAACAATCATGGTGAAGATTATTAAGGTCAGTAATCTATCAACCAATTCCATTGGAAGGCTCTGGAACTGTTATATAATAGAAGAAGAAATTTAATTTTTGTTCATTTAGCTTGAGGTTCATCCAAGACTTCCAAGAACCGATGTCTGAAAGACCAGGTAGAACACTGATGTTTTCAGTGCTGTCGGTGTTTAGATACAACTGCGTGTCATCAATATATTGTAGGAAGTCAATACTAAATTTTAACAATATTTCCCCAAGAGGCTCAACATATAAGTTGAGTAGTGGGAAGCAAAGATGGAACCTTGAGGTACCCCAAGGAAAACAGCCATAGACGCTGATACAGAATGAGCTGTTTTCATGCATTGGGTCACAATGTAGAGGGAGGACTTGACCAAATTGAATACTGTACTGGTAAAGGTCATTCTGTTCTGTGGAGTAATGACGAGCATGTTGTGGTAAATAGTATGAAAGCCAGTTGACAGCTATACTAGCATGTAGTGCTTGTCATCATCGAAAGTTTTAATGAAGTCATCTAGAATTTCGAGCGCAGATGTCAGGGCTATGTCCAGATCCAAAGCCAGATTGGTTCAGGCCCAGCAGCTGGTTGTCCAAAGTGAACATTTCCAGTATATGGCTGAACACATTTCTATAACGTTTGACAAAAAAACATAGACGAGTCATGGGTCACTAATTGTCATGGTTGTTTACTTCTGCATTTGGTTTTTCAGGAGTAGGAGGACATTGCCTACTTTGAGAATGTCAGGAAATATATACTGAGCAAAGAAAAGGTTAATGGTGTAAAGTACTGCTGGAAGAAGGACATCTGCATATTCCTTTGCAAGCATTGAAGGCAGAAATTATGCTTAATAATGTGAGTGCTTAGTGTTGGGGATGGCTGACTTCATATGCTTTTTTGAGACAGGGCTGGAGCAGTACCATGTGATCAAAGGAGATTTCGTGGACAGAGAAGTGGGGTAACAATCAGATTATGTTGTTCGGCTGTCTGCGTCATCTATGACCTTCTGTATTTTTTTGGGTGACGTTTTTGGCTATTTTAACACAATTTGAAACTATAGTTTTTATGTGTCATTTTCTGTTGGGGCTGTTTGTGTTTAGAGACTTCTCCAATTTGTTGCTAAGGAAGGATGATTAGTTTAGGAAAATTAGTTTTTCTGTAAACTTTTTTTTTCTTGACGCACGAGGTGAGATTAGGGGGAATAGACAAGCCAACAAGATATGGATTATTTGCAGATGATTGACACTCCAGCTCCAATCTTGTTAGTTTTGTCCAGCTAAAATATTCTGTATTTGGGAGGTAATAAGGATCAACGATGGGGCCTAATGGCTGGTTCTTGTAAGCTAGCAACAGGCACTGTGTGAAAACAAGCTGCGTGTTCCTGGAAGGTGCAGAGATGCACATGCATGTTCTATGTAGGTTACATAGTGTACGTCTGGGTGAATGTTCGCGTGTGAGGTATGAAGATAGACAGCTGGTGATCGAGAGAACGAAAGAGATAGGGTCAGATCGCCACAGTGTGTCATTAAGTGGGAAAAGGCCCTATCTTCCTGTGTATTAAAGAGAGAGAATTCGTTTGGGAGTTAGATTCAAAAAACATTCCTGTGTATGCTACAGAGATTTTAGCTAGAACTGGGTGGAATTTCAATTACGCAGGAGTAATTATGATAAGTCCATTTAACTCTTTGATGCAAAATTAATTATTAAATTGCGGTTATGCCCGCTGCAAGATCAAGAGTTATTCGGGGGCAATAAATCGTACTGCAAGAGCACATCTAATGAGCACAAGCGGCAGGTCATCCTGCTGTTTATGTTCTGTTGCTATTAAGGCTATTTTCTTAGCTATTTTGAAAGTGAGTGTGCATTTTGCACTAAGAAACTAGCACTAAATACTGGGAGTAATTAGTGTAAATTCCTATCTAAAGTGCACATTTCTTTCGCTATTCTTGTTCCATTGCATTTAGTGCTATTTCTTAGTGCAAATTTTATCCTTGCATCAATTTTGATTGTGAGGGGACATAATTGTTCCACAAAAAGAACTCTAAATGCAGAATTACTCTTCTTGCTTAATTCTGGGTAATCTTCCCCATTTTTTGTGTAATTCCTCCTAATTACGCTACACAGAATTACACGAGTTATGCACAACCCTAGTTTTTTGCAGGTGAGACCCAGAGAGATAGAATGAGAGATGTAATCGATGCACCCACACTCTGCCAGTGTGTAAAATAAGTGTGTCCTCCTATGAAGTGCAGTGAGAAGGAGACAGAGATAGTCTGTGTGAGCGACATGCAGTGTAATGGTTTGTGATAACAGGCTGCATCTTCCTGTGAGTTATTGAGAGAGTGATTGAGCCTTAGTGAGCAATGCACAGACAGCTGTATCATCTTAACATGTACAGAGCATGTCAAAGATAATCTAGGATTGGGCTGTACATTGTTCTGTATAGATCACTCACATATAGCTTTCCTATCCCTGACAAGGTCGCGAAGTTCTTTTGGGTGGTAGAGAAAGAGGCTATTCCATTTATTGTTCATGGTTTGTAGAAAGTGTACTCTCCTTATAGTCTATATAGGAAAAATGCTGATATCTGTGAGAGGTTAGGAAGTACTGATTGGATCATACCATGGTGAACATCTATCAACACTTTATGCATGGCATGTAGTGAAGTTACGTGACTGCGACAGAAAGGCTTTTGCGTATACTTACTATAATTACTTTACCAACTTTATCCTCTTCGGGCACTGTGTAATTTAATGTGAGAGCGACTCTTTATTCTTTAAGAGGTAGTAAAGGTAAGGCCTCAGAAATCAGGTAACCATATGTATCTAGGGCTAAGAAATCAGTTGAGTCAGTGATGGTGCAACTCAACAAATTCCACAGTGTACAGTAGAAGGTCTATGATGTTTACCCAGAAGTAATGAAGGTGCAACCTAGGGAAAGGCCACAGAGAGCACAGGATTGGGTCCATGGGTTCTGCCCAGGAACAGTGTGGAAGGAACCTAAGGAATACAACTGGACACCACAGTACAGGGATCTATGGGGACCACACAAAGTTGGTGAAGGTGGAAACCACAATATACCAAGGACATAAAAGTAGAGGGTCTATGGCTTTCACTCAGGATCCAGTGAGTACGTTTCAGTAGGTGATCCTCCATATAGAGGCCAATTGGTTTACAAAGGAAAGGATGGAGTGGAAGGAGCAAAGGTATAAATAATATATGAGAGGTAGTCTGGCAGGGGTTCAGGCACTAGCAGTTCCAAAAATATATGACACCACAGGAAGACAATCTAAATCTTTTTTGCTCTGTATCTGGTCATCTCAGCCCAACCCCCTGAGAAGGGACCCTAAGATATATACGCTGCAATAAGGGCAGGGTTGGAAAGAACTGTTCAATAAAAGTGCAGCTGAAGGGACAGAGGCCAAAGGATAGATGGGAGAGGACATGGGGACTAGGCCCTGGTCATGTTGGCGGGTGAGGAGGTCCAAATTGGAAATGGATCAGTCTTAAAAAAGATATGCCTGACTGTGAAGAGGAAAGCTAAAAAGTACAACAAAATGCATACATTTCAGTCACAGTAAGTCTGATACCAAATACAACAAGCATTTGCAATGCAATGGGTCTCGCATTTGCTTGAGTTAGAACTATTAGCATTGTAAACTCCTAACTGGACTTTTCTTGCCACATAAATTGAAAATGAAAAGTAATACAGTTTCACATAAGCAAGCCAATTCAAAGCTCCATGGCATCAGCGTGAAGCAGCACACAAAAGGAAAAAGTGCAATTAGCCATGTAACAGGGGCGATCTCCAAGGCGTAACTAAACCTCCCCAAGGAGGAACAAGTGTAAAGCATTTACCAACGAAAAGAAAGGATCTTTGAAGGGAAAGCCCATGAACGAGTGATAGTGGTGGGTGTGCGGTTGGCGTGCTTAAAAGCCCAGATACATACCAACACGTTGAAAAGAAGCGCTTGCACGCTGCAATGCTCGACCTAAAAAACAGATGTCTGCTTAAATAAGATTCCCAAGGGTGTCTTCTGTAAACAAACCCTGGAGATCCAGTAGGATTTAGAAGCAGTCTGCTTATTACAGCCCTGGCACTGTTGATAGAGATATTCTCTCCTTCTATTCAGTCACCAGCAATTGCGTTTAAACGCAAAATGTACACATTGGAACTTGGAAGGTAGCCTCACAGAACCACATTTCATGCACAAGAATGACCAACACAACCATGGTATAAAGATTTTGTGCAGTACAAACATTAAAGTGTGCTTATTGTTGTATAAGGTGACGCTTTCGAATGAAAGCTGCTAGTGAAAAAAATGAAACTTATCTTTAAAAAACATAATCCTCTCTTCCAAAACCCTCGCAACCTAAAACATCTGTTGCAATTACACTATTTTTAAAGATTGTCAAATGGCTTGTGAATTGAGTTGTACACACATATTCCATTCAACAACCAAAGTCCACCGATCAGTGAAAGTAAACTACTAATTTGATGTATGATGATTTGAGCAGCACATGTTAATAATACCTACCCTCTGGAGATTTGATGAGTAACTTGGTGGAAAGTCACATGTCTTTGGTGTTCTGCATGTGGTTGAAGGATTGTTCTGAAATCCACTGTTTCCTTTGGAAAAGAAACATATATCTTTGACAGAGGGGGTCAAATATTTTCACGTTTTTACTGAGCACACTTTCATAATCAACATTCCAATGTTTTGGGAAAGAAAACAAAGCACGAAATTCCAAGTGCGGAGACAAAACCAAATAAATACATTATACCTAAAAAATAATGTCCACCTAAGCACAGCGCATAACAGTTGTGAACAAATTTAAACAATGCTGAAACCAAATTAAATGCCGATCGAAAACAGGAACAGACCTACTGAAAACATGTGCACTGGTGTTACGGACAGCAACTGGAACTGGCAAAGTGCAATTAACTATGCCACAGGGTCGATGTCATGGAAAGCTCTTGACTTCTGCCAAGCAAGATCACGCTGTGAAAAAAGATGAGAAGTAGTCCACAAACCAGACAGAAAACAGCGGGCCTTGCATGTTTTCAGTACTTGGTCGCTGCGCTCGGAAAAGGCATGAGGTATGCATGCCTTCCGCTAATGAAAGCAAGTCGATTTTAACAGGCAAGCCCACGAACCAATGAAAGACACTGACGTGACATGGACGGGGCTCCGAGCCCTTTTCTAACTACTAAAGTGTCTCGCAAGCGAAACTCATGTGCAAACGGATGTGACGCAGGCTCGACCCTAAAAAACTGGCAGAGCAGGTCTCTGTTAGGCCACTCTGCCAGGCATGGCAGCAAGTGTGAGGGTGTCCCTCCCTCCAAACCCCATCCAAAGCATGGCATATCTTATTCTGAGGCAAAGAGACAAAAAATACACAAATACCGGGTGCTATTCACAAAGATACATTTTGTGGTAAATCTTGTTTTATTTTAGCCAGTTGATCGTACACTGTGTTTAGAATTTCTTCCAGGGACTCAAGGGTTGTATTTAACAGTAAACGTCGCCCTCGGGCAAGGTTTCTAGTACAGAGAGCTTGAGTGCCCATGCGGAAGATATAGAGAGAACGTAGACAGAAGGCACTTGAGCGTCCGACCTGGGATGAGTCGCCACTCACCGGACTTGGCATCGGAGAACACCTGCATTTGGGCTTTCCTGCGGGGCCCGTGTTTGCCGCTCTCCAGCTCCCGTGTTCGCTGCTCTCCTTATCTTGGAGAAATTCCTTTGGCGCCCTTGTCGCCCCTGGTCAGCCTTGGACACTTGTGACGCCTGTGCCAATTACACCAAGGTTTCAGGTTTGAGCCCCATACGGCCCATGTAGTGCTTTGTCTAATGGTTAGCTGTTTGGGTTAACATTGCTTTTAAGCATTTGAATTTGCAGGTTAGGTTCCTGCACGAATTAATTTAAGTGACTCGGGAAGCAGATGTAGAGTTTCCCCTCAGTGGTAGCACCTTGGCAGCGGCCACTTATACTATTAGAAGCCGTCAGGGTTTTTTCACAAGTAAATCCTTTGTCTCTGCAGGTTAGGTTCCTGCACATATTATTACCATTAATCTTAGAATGCCACTTCTTTCTTCATAATCCATAGACATTCCCTCCAACCTTAGCATTCCCTTACTGTAGATATCACCTGCCCTGTTGTGCCATCCCTGCCTTCCTTTTCTGACCTTGGCAGAGATTCTCAGGACATTTTATTAACCGCGACCAACGTTGGCTGCGGCCCAGGCTTAGGAAAGTAGACCAGGAATTGCAGGTAAGTGTGGGCCTTTGGGAGAAAAGGAGGTTTATTTTGTTACTGTGGTGTATTTAGAAGTGCATACATAATTGTCTGGGTGAACGAAGTTATAACTTTGATTTAGGGTTAACCTAAAGAATTACTTGCATCTCTGGGTCATGGCATCTTGGAAAAGTAGGGTAGGGAAGAGGAAAGGCAAGGACCCTGAATTGTCCCAATTATTGAAATTAGTTTTGGCAAAGTTAGGCGAGGGTCGTTCAGAGAGCTTGGGCTCTGAATCAGAGGGAGAAGAAGCCAGAGTTGTTGCTGACCCTACTAGGCAGTCTCAAGTGCCTCCTCGTGCTGCTTTCCCACCAGTAAAGCACAGAGCTGAGAAGCAATCCCCTTCTCTTCCTGCAGAAGGGTTACCACATTCAGTGCAGCAAACCACACCAACTGTTCTGTCTGATGCTCCTATCCTCGACGCTCCTGCTGTAATATCCAATCATTCGCTCTTAGCGGGGGTCCTGTGGGGGATCCGTCACCTCAAACTAACTTTAACCCCCTCCTTGGTAGGGTGCCCGCCCGAGGAGCATAGTGTACCCCTAGCAGATGCACAGGGTCTCACTACCATCTTGGCAGATATCAGGCAGACATTATCAGCTTTGTCCTCAACTACTCTTGGGGGTACTGCTCCGCCCATGCTGCCCCCTCCGGCCCTGCCTGGACCGTCCATGCATCCATGTCAGCCATCCTTTCCAGCCCGGGGACAGCCATCAGTTTCCTATAATGTCACAGCTCAGCCTGTACTTTCCACTGTTGCTCAAACTCAGAGTGTAACATCCCTTCCAGGGACAACTACCCCAGCCACCCCCACTCCCTCAGGCCCAGTCAGTGTTAGCCATGCACACAGTGCAGCCACCACTTTCAGCTCAGGGTCAGCTGACAGTTTCTCATGAAGCTAAAGCTCAGGCTTTAATTTCAGTGGTTCAGTTACTGTCTAAGCTGGATATCCCTCCCACCCCTGTCCCACCTACCACCCCCTGGGCTCCTTCTGATACTGTAAAAAGTGCCATTGCTGATCTCAAGTGACAGATCAATGATATTGTTGCATTGCGTTTTACTGGGGTGGCAGATCCTGGTAACAAGGGCTTGAGGGACATTCTGTCACCGGGCGTGAAGGACCCTCCCAAATTGGATTCCGAACCAGGTAAGGTCATCGACCAAATTGCGTGCAAAACAGGGGGTGTTTGTGGTTCAGTGGGCACCGGGCAGGGTACATTAGTATCGCGGCCAGGGAAGCTAGCGTCTCATGTGCCCTCTGATGCGAAAGACAGGATTTGTAAAGGGTAGTTTGTCGATATTTTTTCACTGATTAGGGCTAACAGAAGGGAGCTGGATCAGAAAGAAAGGGATGGTAAGCGTGCATCATCCAATGACAAAAAACCTAAGATTGAAGAAAACATAACAAGTTGGTTATTTGGTTTTAATGTTTACATGTCCGTCATGCTGGAAAAGAAACCCCAATTGGCAACGTCCATGATATTCAACTCAAACAAGATATTAAAAGCACATCACCTTTATGGGGGTACCGCATGCCTAGAGTACGATAGGGACTTCAGGTTGGCCAAAGTAGAGGATTCAGACATAGGTTGGGAGCAGACTAAATTAAATGTTTGGCTGGAGTGCGTGAATAACAAAATACCTGGGAAACAGCCTTTTCGACACCAACACACAGGGGACAGGAAGGGCTCTTGCTGGGCCTTTAACAGAAAGGTGTGCTCCAACCCAGCGGGGTCCTGCAAACACAAGCATAATTTCTCTTTCTGTGGCCACCCATCCCACCTAGCATTTAAATGTAATAAGAAAACCAAGGATAAGGGCAAGGAGGGGAGTAAGCCCTCAAGCTAAACAGGTGTTGCCTACACCAACCAGATTTCAGGAATGCTCCCATGATTGCAGTCATATCCCAACAAACACACATGCTTTCAGGATCCCCGCCCTCTGTGTAGCCCCCATCCCGCATTCCAATAAATTGTTGTCAGCCTGTATGCATTAGGAGGTAGTGGTGAAGAAGATTGAATAGGAAAAGTTGTTAGACAGAATAGAAAGCCCCTTCCCCTCTCCTCCACTGGTAGAGTTTGTGTGCTCACCCCTTGGAGTGGTTCCCAAGAGGGAACCTGGACAATTCAGGCTGATTCATAACTTTTCGGCCCTCGTGGTTCCTCAGTGAATGAGGCAATCGATCCTCAGCTGTGTTCGGTCCGTTACACAATGGTAGACCAGGCTCTTGTGTTGCTGCGCAACCTTGGCCTGGGGGCTCTCCTGGCAAAGACCGACAGAATTTGCTGTTCGGTTTCTCCCAGTGCACCCTGATGATTACCATTTGTTGGGCATTCAATTTGTGGGGTCCTTTTTTTATGATAAATGCATGCCAATGGGTTGTAGTGTGTCTTGCATGTGCGCTGAACAATTTAGCTCCATATTACATTGGATTTTCACCATGCCCACAGGCCATAAGGATGTTATTCATTACCTTGATGATTTCTTAGTCCTGGCCCCCCCAGATTTAGGCTTTTGGGTATTAAGAGTGTTGACTGCCATGTTGGGGACATTCGGTGTTCCCATAGCTCCAGAAAAAACTGTGGGCCCTTCAACTTGCCTCACATTTCTTGGCATTGAGATAGATACAGTGGCTGGTGAGTGCTGCCTCCCTTTGGATAAAATAATGGCTTTTATACAATTTATTGATACAGTTTTAGCACAGAAGAAACACCTACATGTTTTGGTGAGCCAGCTCAACTTCGCCCTAATAATTATCCCAATGGCTCGCCCATTTTCACGGTCCATTGCTAGGGCAATGTCTGGCCTTAAAGAAAAGCATCACCACACCCGGCTTTCTCCTGAGGTCAAAGAGGAGCTACAGATCCGGTCATCCTTCCTTCAACAATTTAATGGTGCAATCATATGGCCTTCTCACCCCGTATCCAGTTCTACTTTGGGCCTTTTCGCTGATGCAGCGGGCAGTGTGGGGCTTTGAGCTATATTGGGCTCTGACTGGTGCAGAGGGGACTGGCTGGCCAATTGGCACGACAGCAGCATCACAAAAAATGTGGCCTTTTTAGACCTGTTCCCCATTGTGGTCGCAGAAACGGTATGGGCAATGGTGCTCAAAGACAAATCTGTAATCTTCTGGTCTGACAACATGGCAGTAGTGGAGGACATCAACAGGCAGAGGCCCTCATGTAGGTTTGTCTTGAGGTTGCTGAAACATCTGGTCCTACTGTGTTTAAAGCTCAACATTATATTCTGTGCCAGGCATGTCCCTGGTGTCCATAACAATGCTGCTGATGTCTTATCTCACTTCTTGATGCAGGATTTTTGGACGTTCCACCCTCGAGCAGCGGAGAAGATGACAGAGTTCCCAGCCTATCTGTGGAGGATTGGAGTTCCGCAATTTCGGAATTAATGGCAGCATCCCTAGAAAAACACACTCGGGGTCATATGAGAAGCCATTTAGACAATATAGATTATTCTTGCTCACTCTCCAAGTTTCACACTTTTTTTCAACTGAGGCCATTTGTCTCTTTTTGTGTAACCTTAGAGACCAGGGCAAACCAGTCTCTTGTGCAAGGGCTCACCTCACTGCAATCCGTTTTTTCGCAAAATTACATGGCAAAGAGCTCTACTTAAATTCCTTCATCATTAGGAGTGCAGTGGCCGGCTGGGGCCACCTTGAGGGCTCGAAGAAGGACTGCAGATGCCCCTTACAGGCCCACCTCTTAGGTCTTCTCTTTCGAACCTCTATAGGGTCTGTGCTTCCCTATTCGAGGTGGCGTTATTTGCGGTAGCATTCACAGTATCCTTTTATTGTGCCTTTCATGTGAGTGAATTAGTAGGATCCTCCAAGAGGAATTTAACGGGGGCACTGCAGTGGGCCGACGTGCGTATGGGGCCTGACTGGTCAACAATTTGGTTACGAAGGTCCAAGACCGATCAGGAGGAGAGAGGGACAGCTATTAAACCTAGGGCTGCACAGGGTTCCCCCTTATGCCTGGTGGATCGCTTGGGGTCTTACTTGGCGGTCCGCCCAGCTACAGGTGCCCCAGCATTGTTCCTCCACATTGGCGGTGACTGCTTGTCACGTTACTAGTTTTCTGCATTTATGGCTGCGGCATTAGAGGCAGCTGGAGTTGACCCAGTGCATTATTCGCTACGTTCATTTCGAATTGGGGAAGCAACTGCAGCGCCATGTGCTGGCATGTTTTCGGAGAAGGTGAAAACAATTGGCCGGTGGTCCTCCTTGTGCTATAAACGTTACATCCGTCCTGAGTTGCAATGACAAATGTTACATTTGAGTGACATGATACAATGACTGTGTTTTATTTGTTTACAACATATTCATGCTGGTTTCTTTTATTTCAGTAGTATGCCGTCTCATGTGGTATGGGTTCTCGGTCACTCCTTTGTACGGCGAGCGGCTTACAGGTTGCAACTGCTCGGATCGGTGGTCTGCGTTTCACTCAGCTGGAGCAACTGGTCAAGATGGCAAAAGGGTGTGAGGGACTCAAGTTCCCAGATCTCATCATTATACATATTGGAGGAAATGACTTGGTTCACTTGAGGCACAAAGTGCTCAGGGAGGCAATTTTAACAGAAATTGCTCGATTGTGAAAAGAATTCACAAAGGCTTCCATCGCATGGTCTCACATGGTACCATGTCTGAACGAGCAAGGTTGTGCCCTGGACCGGGGCACTTGTGGAATATTCCACACAGACTGTTAAAGGGCGCAGGCATGTTCCATAAGGATGGGATGCATTTGTCCGATGCTGGGACAGACCATTCTATTGAGGATATTTGGCCCTTCCCACACAGTTTGTTTGGGGGTGGTGAGGGCGAGGGACCTCTGGGCCCCTGGCTGCCTTTGTGACATGACATAAGATAGTAAATTCACCCTAAGCAACAGAGGGGTCCCCAAGGCAGGGTCCCCTAGAGAACACCAAAGGTAGGATCCTGGAGTCCTGAACCAACTGGCGGATGTACACACAAGCTTGGGGGGGGTTAGGGTGCCCAGATCGCTGGGGTGGGCATAGGGCTCCTGCTCCTGGCCACTCCGTTGCTCCCCCATAGTAGATTGGTGTTTGTGGGGGTGGAACCCTGAGCACGAGGACAACACATGGATACAGGTAAGGGACAGTTCACCTTTGTGGTCCAACAGAGGTCGGGAATGAGGGAGGATCTTTGGTTTTGTGGGCGTTATCATTATTTAATGCCGGATTGAAATTTGCTTTGCATGATACGTTTTTAGTCATAATGTGAATAATTATTCACAGTGTTGTTTTGAATTCTAGTGTAATTTGTAAATAAACCCTTCCAATGTCAAAGACAATCAGGATTTGTCAGTTTCCGTTTGGCGGGTGTTGGGGCTGGGGCCTGCTGAGGGCATCCGGGTTCTAAGAAGGAGAGCCTCATTTTGAATCAAGTCTTGTCCTTTTGCGCACAGCTAGGAGAGTTAAACACTTGCTATTGAGAACTGTGTTTAACAGGCAGCTCACAGATTCCATTTCCTGCAGGCAGACTAGCTTTTCGTCCTCCTGAGCGCAATAAAATATAATTGGCTATAACTGAGGTGGATAATCGCAGAAGCGCCTCAAATGTACACCATGGGCAAATGGTAAGAGTCTGTTGCAGTAAATATTATGTGATCTGCATGGCTTTGAAAGAGAGTATCCGTAAGAGGAGAGAGCATGTGTAGAGTGTCTGTGTGAATGTTATGGGTGAGTGGTAAATAACTGTGGAAGAGAGTGTTATATTCATATAATATACAGCTAAAGTGTGCGTCTGTGATGTGTGAGTCATGTGTGGGTGAGGCACAGATTGTGTGGACATAAACTGTGTTTATGGGTACGGAGATAGTGGGCCTATTCCCTAACGTAAGAGTGGGAGTATAATTTATGTATGACTCTGACTTGGTGTAAAGTTTTGAATTGTCGATATTTACAAAAAAATAGTAGACGTTTTCTAAGCCACTCCAAACCACACATCCAAATAAGGCATTGATTTGTGTATACCTGAGTTTGCGAACAAACATTTATGACATTTAATTGTTTGAGTGATAATCCTGCAAAAGCACATAGCTTTCTGTGCACTTGACACGTGGAATATTGCACAGTGGTGCACAGCAAACTAGCCACACCTGACGACGATAAATAGAAACAACTCCTAAAGCCGCCACACTCTCACTTCCAAACAGGCCATGCGTCAGCAGTCACCGATACAGTGAATGCAGTGGTAGTGGAGTTGCTCACTTAGGGGGGGGTATTAAAAAGAAGTGACATGATGAGAAGAGGCATGTGAAGGAAAGGTAGGCAAGAATACCGGTGGCAGCTGTATTCCCTGGTGGCAAACCCGGAAGACTGCATACACTTGCCCCATGCAGCAGCATATCCTAGAGACCATACCCCACTCAAGCTGCATGGGCTATTTGTGCCAGCATCTGGTTGTCCTTGCAAGTGACTCAATGCAGTCAGGGGGAGCCCCTCCGCTGTGGTGCAGGAACATCATCCCACTGCTGAAAGGCAACAGAAAAATAAAATGATAATAAATCATTTTATTTTTCCGCTTAGCTAGGGTGGTGCAGGGCCAGCATCATCCACATCAGCAGGGAGGAGGAGTGCTAGGTGCACTCTAAGTGCACATGTCAGTTTCACAGCTGTCTGAGGCCAGTCAAACTGACATGGGCACTTAGAACTCTCCACCTGAGCTGCATTTCACAGCCAGGTGGAGACAAAGCACAGGCTCCTACTCCCTAACTGAGCGACATTTCAGCTCACTCTGGCCAATCCCGGAGCTTCTCTCATGCTGTGTATCCGAGGCAGTGGGCGCAGCAGAGACGAGGCGGCAGGTAAGTGTTATTTTTTTTATTATTGAACCCCTCCATCCGTCCCCGCCACCTACTCCACCTGCTGCCTCACCAGCCCCTCCTGGCAAGATTAAGTCAGGGACATATAACACATTATACAGACTAAAAACAAATTTACAAACACACCTGGATGTCAGTTCACATGCACACATATAATGTCTCCCATCATATGATTTTCTTTTTCCAAACCAATTAGATGCATAATTGAAAGCATAACATCGGGTAACAGCCCGGGTGTGCAAAGAGGAATCAACCTGGAATGGTCAGACAGCCAGCCCATCCCCACACTGAGCTAAGTATCTGTACATGCCTCATTTGTCCTAAACACACACAGCAAATACGTTTAGCGAGGCTGTTCCGTGGTTATACCGCATACTCACTTGTCATGTGTATCTGCTATTACTTCCCATTTCCCTTGTCTATGCACATCATACACCATCTCACTTCGGGCAACCTAACACAGCTGCTTCATATACATATGGACTCGCAACACCACTGCAAGACCTCCGCTGCCATTATCTCTTCAATCAGCCACTAACTCCGTCCTGTGCAGTCCATGCTGTTGTGTCACTGGACTGCCCATTTAGGCTGCTCAGTTGACAGAGCCCGTGTTACCTGTCATTTCTGATACTGTTGAACCATATGACCGAAACTGAACAGAGTGTCCTACATGTTATCCTCAATGCTGCTCACAAACACAGCATTATTTGTTTACCATTTTTCACCCAGTCATGTAAGAGTTTTTATCACTGAGCCATGACAACATTGCACTGCCATACCAAAGCGAGTTGACACAGATGAGTGTTTCGGTTTGGTAAAATTGATTTCACTTCTTTCAGCTCAGTAAATTAGCCCCAGTGCAGTCCGGCCTTCAACCGTCACTGCATCTTTCCTCTACTCCACTCTCAGGCCCATATTTATACTTTTTGACACAAACCAGCGCCTGCGCTGGTTTGCGTCAAACAATTTACCGCCTGCTAACGCCATTCCTATGTGCCATGCGGGCGCCTTATTTAAGGATTGACGTTAGCCGGCGCTGCAGGCTGGTCAGAATAAAAAAAAAAGACTCAAACCAGGTAGCACCGGTGTAGGGGAAAATGGGGGTTGTGTGTCAAAAAATGGTGCAAGTCAGGTTTGAGTAAAAAATCATGGCTCAAACCGGACTTGCGCCATTTTTTTACGCACAACCCCCATTAAAATGACTCCTGTCTTAGCAAAGACAGGAGTCATGCCCCCTTGCCCAGTGGCCATGCCCAGGGGACTTCTGTCCCCTGGGCATGACCATTGGGCACAGTGGCATGTAGGGGGGCCCAAATTAGGCCCCCCCATGCCACTTTCAAAAATAAAAACCAATCCACAAGGAAAAGGCAAAATTCCAAAAAAGAAAGTAAAATAAAAGTGCAACAAAAAAAATATCTGAATTTAGGAAATAATTTGAACAAGCACGAGTTGCTCCTCCAGCCCACAGATATTGCTGCTCTGGCTTCAGGCAACGTCTTCCTGACCGCTGACCTCAACAGCCAGACACAGGGATGGTGTGAACGGAAGAAGGGTCCGACACCTGAGGCACCGCTGGATAGAAGAGGATAGCTGAATGCAGAAGGTGAACTGGGGAGGTATAATACTTTAGAGAGTAGGACATAGAGGCTATCCATACCCATCCTGTGCTGAGCATCTGGAAACTCCTGGTGAACAGCAAACCTCTTCTGGACAACGTGGGTTAGCGGTGAAAAGGTCCTTGTACGTTTCTTCTGCACAGCCAAGCTTCTCCACCACAAATGTACAGCTCCATCTGAGAAGTGTTGAGTTGTGCAGGTAAAGAGAGGGTATGTGAGGGATCTGGGTCACGTGGTTTAACTGTACCCTCAGTGTGTGGAGCATGTTTAGACCTTATTGGTCAACACCATAATTTGTTCCTGTCAAAGAGAACCACCCACCTGGGTTTTCAAAAATCCCCTGGCTGTATTGAGATTCATCACCTCTCCCTCTGTGGCTGACTCCTGGAGCCACAAGTGGAGGGTGTATGTGGTCTCAGGTGGTCATTGTCTCTTCCCTCAACTCCTCTTCCTTCTCTTCCTCTTCTGCAGCTGTTATGGTGCCGGCTCACCGTGAGGCCAGGGCCATCAATTGCTGCCCAGGGGGCTCCCAGGCATCCCCTCCCTGACTGCTGTCCACTGTAGGCAAAAAGTGAGAAAGAACAATCACTTTTGATGTGACGCAGCAAAATATAATCAAACATGAAGACATATCTAAAGAGAAACACAACACCAGTATATGTGCACAACAGAGTTAGGCACAAAAGTGGCTGCTATACATTCCCTCCAGTGACAGGGTCACAAACTGATTTTGACCAAAAGTACAATCAACATCTTGGAACAATGACAGTGTGAACACAAGACTCAAATATCACAACTATGTTGGCTGTACTTACCTGAGTCATGTGTCAGAACCTTGCTAAAAAAAATGCATACACAAATGATAGCGTAAAGGTGAGGAAATCATGCCAACAAAAAACTTGGCCACACACATATATTGCACTTTGTAAGCTACAAGCTACTGGAAGTGTAATGATGTGCCTACCAACATTTTTGCCATCAAATGAACAATGAAGGTAAATTAAGTGCTGTTGAGCTATCCTCAGTGGTGCATAACACTTAGATGTACAGACCCATACTTTTTCTGAGTTTGGATCTGGCCTTTGTTGTTTTCAAGTTCCTAACATTGCAACACACGTGGCATCACATGTGGAAATCTTTCTATGGGCACGCTGTGCTAACCCCGCAATGCCATTAGTCAGCAAGAACCCCTTTAGTGACATTATAGAGCCACAAACTAAAAATCAAATTTGACTGACAACAATTAAACATGTTGTAGGAAATCTGGATTTTTTGCATGGTGAGCCCCTATTTTTCTCCTTTTACAGGACTCTTTTTTAATGCTGGGTTTTAGGCTCTGCACACTGGGGCACTGCTGCCCAGTGTCAAGTGTATGTGCTCTGGCCCAAAATCATAGAAAAATTTGCTAATCCCTTATTGCCATGTTGAACTTTTCTATAACTGTTCTAGTATTGGTACCAAAATACACTTGTGGCAACAAACGTTAACTGCAGCGTTTATTGTGGTATCTACTAGTGTGACCAAATACAATAAGGCTTCAGGACTACCATTGTAGCTTGACAGCTGCAGTGCAAAATGTGCAATGCAATTAGTTAAAATAGCCCCTTTTGACAGGTCAAACTCTCCCATTTAAATAATAGTAAGTCATCCAATGTAGACCTTGTAGCTAGCCCACAAGCTAGTATGCATGGCATTTAACAGTGGGGCATCTATAAAATTAATCTTACCATTTCCCTTTAGTGACAAGGCCCCAAATACTATTTTCACTCAGGTGGGCTAGCTGTCTTATGTAGAAATCTGCAGTACAGATTAGAAAAAGTAATACTGTTTCTTGGGAATGGGACCAGCTAGAAAAATAATTAAACCACTATTTTTAATACTTATTAAAAATCCAAGTCAATGGTGAACTATTTTAGAATGTTACACTTTACCTTCCTGAACTGTCAGATGGCTAATTAGCATAACCCTCTGCCAGATGTGACCCTCTAATCAGCCTTGAATATGTGTCAATGAGGTGTGAAATGCCCCCTTCCCCGAAGCAAACAATAGGCTGATCTGAATATGCAGAGATGACTGCTGCCAAAGTGGATTGGATTACCCCTGGAAACTTTTATCCATCGTTTAGGGAGGAGACGTTTTCATTTATTCATTTTATTTCATTTTAGCAAGGCTTGCTTTTAGTGGGGATGTATTTTTCTAATCAGTTGCTATTCTGTGAAAGTGTTGTTATTACTTTCATTGCACAACATTTCACCGTGCACCTCTGCCCAAGACTGCTCAAGGCTGTATATGATAATTTATCTAGTATTGAGACCACAAGAGTGCGCAGCCAGCCTCCACACTTAAATACATGATCATGTCATGCCTGTTTCTCAGAACACAACACGTTTTGTTATAAAAACAGCACACAGGCCAAAGGAGTTAAGAGAGGTCATTCCAGCTAGAGGATCCATCCTATGCTGTATGCCACTTCATTGCCACTTTGTTGACCTCAGCACTGTCTCTACAGCCAACTGAGGAGATGGCAGGCAGACCCCTGTTTCAGGTATGGGGGCGGGTGTTGCTTCCATGGACTAGTACAGGCAGAGAAGGGCTATCACTGCTATGCTCTCATGTAGAAACTAGAATTTGTAGTTAGGAATCTTTAGGCACATGTTTATTCTAATGTGCTAGGATTGTTTATCTGCTTTTTACTCATGGTAACAATTCTAACTGTGCTATGTTTCGTGTTCCTAATAATCGCAGTTCATATAGTTTATCATGGATTGCAATATTTTCAATAATTGCATTGAAAATTGTCCTGCATCTTTTGTCTTCCTATGTGTGAGACCTGTGCTAATAACAGAAAGGAGCAAGAGCTGCCAAACACAACTTCCCAGAGAAGTCAGAGTGTCATACGTCAGGCTGCCACAAATCACCTTTACTTTCTAGGTTTGGGTGAGATGCTGCCAGCTACCCAAGGCATGTATTAGGCTGCCACAAATCACCTTTATTTTCTAGGTTTGGGTGAGGTGCTGCTAGCTACCCAAGAGGATTAGGTTGACAGTTGCCAGACTATGGTGGATCAACTCAGTCCCTTACACGCGGTGGTGCTGCTGCCAGAAATCAGCAGTCTCATCTCCATGGTAAGAGTCCTACGACATGGCACCACCAACGTTCTTAAGGCACTAATTTTACAGGTTTTCTAAGTATTTCTTACCCACACATGCTAAAGGTACCCTAATTCTGTTACACAGAGACATCCACGGTGGTAGCGATAAGTCCTCCTCAGCTAAATGGAGTACCTATCTTAGGCTGTAGGTTGTTCAAACTTGAACCTTAAAAAGACTCCCCCATTGGTGTTGCCAACTCTGATCCCTATCTTTTGATATGGCTAACGTGCAACTAGTAAATATTCCAGAAAACAGTAGACAACCTGTCCCGCAGTTTCTCGTAGCTAATGGACTAACCAATGAGGGTGGGGAAGTTATGTTCGTGGCTGAGGCATGCAACACATAGGGGGTTATTCTAACTTTGGAGGAGTGTTAATCCGTCCCAAAAGTGACGGTAAAGTGACGGATATACCACCAGCCGTATTACGAGTTCCATAGGATATAATGGACTCGTAATACGGCTGGTGGTAAATCCGTCACTTTTCCGTCACTTTTGGGACGGATTAACACCTCCTCCAAAGTTAGAATAACCCCCATACAGTATAGAAATATTCTACTCATGGGTCACTTTTTCTGCAGTCAAAGCAGACTAAAACAAATTTCACACATACAGAATAGCAAATGTACCACAACAATACAGAGCATACCAATACTTAAGAGATACCTCTAACTTATCAAAAACACCATCATTGGTTTCAATGGCACCCTCAAAATGTTTTTTATATGCCATATATAATCAGATTTCGAAACTTTCACAAATGGAAGCAGCCACAGAATTAAGACAGATTGATAAGGAAAATATGGAGAAGTCTATAGCTGTTAGTGATAATGGTATGAACACATTGTCCAACCGCATTTACACACAAATTTAACATTGTCTAATCTCCAATAGATATAATTCAAAATAAAATGTCACTTTTTCATCATGGACACAGTCAGCTTAGGTCCATTATGCAGTTGGGTTGGACGTAACTGGTTGTGTGCCCTGGAAGCATATTAACTCCAACAAGTTACCTGCGGATTTTTTTAACAAGGCAACGACAGATAGTGGCTAAGAA
Organism: Pleurodeles waltl; assembly: GCF_031143425.1. Lineage (NCBI taxonomy): Eukaryota > Metazoa > Chordata > Amphibia > Caudata > Salamandridae > Pleurodeles > Pleurodeles waltl. The sequence goes on from NC_090443.1 coordinate 336,716,217, forward strand.
AGAGGCAAGTTACATTATGCTTACAGTGGGGAAATTCCATTGTCAGTATGCTTAATACATGGATTGATTAATCTGCCTATTTCGACACTTCAATTCACTTTGTGTTTAAAACCCTTTCCTGTAGACAGATTTCAGCTGATAGGAGACAGTTACATACACGAGGTGTGAAAGTTACCTTTCAATTACAATTGTCTGTACAGCGAGACGGAGGTCTTTCTTACCAGAAGTGAATGCAAGACTTTTGTAAACAGGTGTCCTTGCACTGCACATGCAATGCAGCTGTGGCAAACTTAACTTGCTATCTGAAGGGTACTCCTGTTTCTTTGATTCACACAGTGTTTGAAATACGTTTAAGTGGAAGTTATTTAATGCTGAGTGATGAAGGCTACTGTGGAATGAAACTTGGAATCACATACGTAATTTTGGTTTACCAAATTGTAACTTGCTGCTTCAATGTGTTATTCCCCACCATGCATGAGATAAAAGTAGTAGAATTGTGGCCTAACATTGCTACTTCAAATGTAAATTTGGACAAATTGAGCAGACTGAAGGCTCTTTTGTTTAGAAAACATGTGGCTCTTACATTGGTCGAACAGACCTATGACTTTGAAGTAGCAAGGCCATCTGAAGAGATACAGTCTCTTTTAAATACCAACTTCCCCAGGCATTTTGGAGAATTGGTGAGCAGGATTTTTAATACATCTAATATTGCGTGTATCATGCACTTTTTTAAGGCTGTTGGTTCTGGATTCATCAGCACCTTTCAGACTGTATTTGGAGTTATACCTTCAGCCATCCACTCACTATTTTCTAGTGCCTTTTGTGGATTCCCAATAACTTTTGCACTAATTGGTGGTATTCTGCTGTTGCTATTTTTGATTGGCAATGGCTGTCCTATCTCAACAAAAGTGAGTGATGGAGCTCCCCCCAGCCCACCTGTGCCATGATCGCTTGATGAAGTATTTTGGAACTTCACTATTGGTGGAACTGGAATTTAATTGGTCACTGTCATTCAGACCGATTCTCACTTGTGCAGCCAATTTTCAATTGCTTGTGGTGCTTATTCGAATGCGCACCAAAGGTTTGTCTTGCTATGCAATGTATACCTTCTTTGGACATGGATCTATGAATGATCTCGATGAGGGTTCATTCACAAACCTGCCCATTGAGTTTGCAGTTGTTATGCGAGGCATCTTAGGAGCCGCCCCTTATGGATGTCATTGCTCCTTGCGCCTCTACATCTGGTACTGCACGGAATGCGGCCCCCTTGGCCAGATCCATGGCTGGGGCATCAGCACATCTATACCCCTTGGATCTTACATCTAATGAGCTGGTCACCCTATCACCTGTTGAAGTGGGGTCATTCCTGGCTTCATTCCCCATTGATGACATCTGAGATTTCCTGCAGTACCTTGATTATTGTTGAATTAGATTTCTGGCATTTTTTTATTTCAATTCTAAATTGTCCTTCTAATTTAGACTGCCTTTTGGCCTGATTTGCTTGTCAACAATGACATTTTTATCACTTTTTATGTATATTTTAGTATGCTTTTAGTATTATAGTTTTAGAGTGTAGTTATTTTTAGGTCTTGGCCTCTGCACACTTGTCCCAAAAATGGAGAGGGTGTAGTCAGTTCACTTTGGAGCCTTGCTTGGGCACACATATTTTAGCTTAGGCCTGTGGCCTGTGCTCTTTTACATAGGTACATGCTTTGTTTTCATTTATTCATTTTAATTCATTTTTGCACTGCTTTTTTGTAGCAGGGATGTTTTATTTTTCTAATCAGCTGCTATTCTGCAAAATTATTGTTATTACTTTCATTGCATGACATTTCACTGTGTCCCTCTGCCCAAGGCTGCTCAAGGCTGTGCATGATGATATATCTAGTATTGAGGCTACAAGAGTGTGCAGGCAGCCTTGACACTGATCATGTCAGACATATTTCTCAGAACACAACATGTTTCATTATAAAAAACACCACAAAGGCCAAAGAAGACAGAAAGGCCATTCCAGCCATAGGATCCATCCTATGCTGCATGCCACTTAATTGCAATTTGCTGACCTGAGCCCTGTCTCTACAGCCAACCAAGGAGATGGCGGGCAGTCCCATGTTTCAGGTATGGGGGTGGGTGTTCCTTCCATGGACTAGTATGGGCAGAGAAGGGCTATCACTGCTATACTCTCATGTATAAGCGAGTATTTTTAGGTAGGAATCTTTAGGCACATGTTTATTCCAATGTGTTGGGATTGTTTATCTGCTTTTCAACTGCTTTTCACTCGTGGTAACAATTCTAACTGTGCTATGTTTCATCTTCCTGATTAACGCAGCTCATACATTTTATCATACATTGCAGTCTTTTCAATAAATTCATCGTTGAAAACTGTCCTGCATCTTTTGCATGCCTATGTGAGTGTGAGACCTGTGCTTACAAGAGAAAGGGACACAATTTGCCAACCACAACCACCCTAAGGAGTCACAGTGCTGTGTGTCAAGTTGCCACAGATCACCTTTACTTTCTAGGTTTGAGTGAGGTGCTGCTAGCTACCCAAAAGGGTTAGGCCGACAGCTACCAGATGGTGTGAGATTGACTCAGTCCCCTACACGCAGTGGTACTGCCACCTGCGACAGCAGTCTTTTCTCCATGGTAAGAGTCCTACAACACCCCCAAAGGACAGGACCTGCGCCCTTGTACCTGGACCAAAGAAATGGACTCCTTGAGTAAGTTGGCTGACATACAGTATAACTACAGGGAGATAGCAAGCTGCAAGAGGCCTTTTTCTGTAAGCATCCAGCTGACCAGTGGACTCTGCCTGATGCTGCTGTTGGCCTCTGCTTGACACCCTATGAGTCTCAAAGTGCCTGTCCTGAGGTAATGGGGGCTTTAAATATGTACTCTTATGGTTGATTGGGACTTAAAAGACTAAGGCCCATATTTATACTTTTTTAACGCCACATTTGCTTCATTTTTTAATGCAAAATCGGCGTAAGTTTGCACTGCTTTGCGTAAAAAATGACACAAATGCGCCACTAAAAAAAGTATAACTATGGGCCTAAGGGTCTAATTTGGATTTTGGCTCACGGAGGTAAGTCTGTTGGTATAGTGGAGTACTTAGTCCCACCAAAGTGACGGTGCGCAATTTGCCAAATGTAGAGTTGTTCACCAGCCATAGACAACTCTAAACATTGGGAAGGAAGTACCATCAAGGAGGTCCTTGTCAATGTTATAAAAGTTTGACAGCCGTTCGTCAAACTTTTACAACATTTTACTTTTTCCAAACACAAATTTCCAAACATGAGTTTGTTTTTGGAAACTAATGGCCCCTACACAATGTGAATTGTTCCCCTTGGTGTGGGATATTATTTTGCCACAGTCCACTCTAAATTGGGTGGTTTGTGTTATGTGTGATCCTCTGATGGCACATACTCTGCCTGGCTGTCAGAGGAGTATGTGAGTGACGGATCCAGAGTGGGCTCTGTTGCTAACATACTTACGGTCCAGCTAACTTTAAATCAGCAGTGCTTCAGTTTAGAGGAGAGGGTACTCCTTCACAGTTGTGACGCTCTACCCATTCTGCCAAACCACAACCTTCTGACTTGAATAAGAAGCCAGAAGGTAAAATATTTGACCTGACAAACCTGGTTGGTGCATCAGACTGCCATTCCATTGCGTTCAGACCGAAATTGCACTTAGAGCTGGTTCTACCATGACTATTTATTATCATTGGCACCTAGAGATTTTTGTTACTACTTCTGCTTAAATCTTCAATAAAATCGTGTTTCTGGTCCCTCTTATTGAACTTTTGTCATTTTGGTGTAATTGTGTTTATTAAATTTTACTCTGGTTTTCTATTTCAGTTTGGATGTTTTTATTATTTTGCATTGTGACTTTATTAGAGTTTTAGTATTGCATAAATACCTTATACATTGCCCTACTTATGCTCTGGGACATAGCTACCAGTGGGTTGAGCTCAGGTTAAATGAGTGACTTTAAGGGTTCACCCTGACAAAAGTTGTGATTACTCCTTGAGGTGGGAAGTCACTCACTCTAAATAATAATCCAATTTCTTCTACATACTATGTTGCAACACACAAGATACAGGTGCATAAGATGATGTATTTTGTGCACACAGAATAGGAAAGCAAAGATAATCACTCTGTGATCCCAAGGATGTCCAGGACTTTGAATCAGGGCCAGTGAGAGGTTCTTTCAACATTTGCTGACTACCTAGCCCTTTCTATTGGCAACCCTCGCTGCAGTGCACTTCCCGCCATGTCCTGCCATACCACAATTCAGGATTTAAGAATCCATTTTTTTGTCTGACCCCTTCCCCAAAGCTGAGGGACCTTTTTGGGGCACGCCACACGATTCCAATTTTCTTCTAGAAGAAATTGTGGACCCTATAAGTCCTTTCCTTAGCCATTATTGGGAGTCATGCATTAACAGGGCATTAAGGAGGATGCGCATGCCATCTCTGTAGGGTACATGGCTAAGGATTGGGCGATTTTGTACTCCTGCAGTGTTTGCTTCCGGGAATTCTTGGCTGAAGTAATACTACTCATAACATTGAAAAAACATATGCAGCATAGGATCTTCAAATTCGGTGGCAGGAAGGAGGGTAAAGAACTGTCACGACTTATATGCTACTTTACCTTGGAGGCCGCAGAGCGAGTGGCGTGGATCCTGTTCTTGAATGTTCGGCCCTGGCCCAAGTAGGGGGCGACTCTTTCTGGTAGCCACGGTGCTGCAGGCAATGGGTACGCCAAGAGCAGGCAGTGTCCCTCAGAAGTAGCGCCAGAGGGGAAAAAAAACCAGAAAAGGGGAAAAAACCTCCACAAGGATATGTTCCTAAAACAGGAACAAAAAGGAAGAGATATCAACAAGAGCAAATACAGGAAAAAGTATTCCGAACTATCGTGAACCAGCACAAGATTATGAGGAAGCTGGAGCGAAGATACCATCCAAACAGAAAGTGTTGCAGCGCAAAGAGAGAAAGAACCACAGTCCTTAAATACCAACAAACAGGAAACGACCAACAGGAAGTAAAAGGACACCATGTTAGATAGGGAAAAGCACATAGAACATAATGGACTGGGAACCATAGAGCATAGGGAACAAGGAATGCTGGGAAGAGAAAGGTAACATGGGAAGGGGGAAAAAACATAAAGAAAGGTACAACCAGATGTCCCAGAAAAGAAGAAAAGAAAAAAGAGAAGAAAAGAAAAGAACAGGTGAGTGGGGGTCAGAAATGCCTGAAAACGCGGTGCACAGAAAAAGAGCGAGGCCCCATGCCCAATTTGGGGCCTCGGAAAGCACACAGCAGACAGTAGGTCCCCCCCCCCGAAGGCCAAGGTTTGTGCGGAAACAAGTGGTGAAAATGACGAATCAGAAGAGGTGCGTGAACAGAAGATGCATCTTCCCAAGAGCATTCACTGAGAGGGTACCCCTTCCAGTGAATCAAGTACTGAAGACGTTTGTGAAAGATACGAGAATCACAAATCTCCTGTACCTCATATTCAGGTACATCATCCACTAACACAGGAGGAGGACAGGGAAACTGATGAGAGAAAGGATCAGGTACATAGGGTTTGAGCTGAGAAACATGAAAGACCGGGTGAATCCTCCAGGTACGAGGCAAGTGAAGATGGACAGTGACGGGATTGATCAGCTGAAGGATTCGGAAAGGACCATAGTAACGAGGTGTGAACTTATTCTGAGAAAGGCGTAAAGGTAGAAATTTAGATGAAAGCCAGACTTTATCCTGAAGGTGATATTCTGGAGCATCCCTCTGTTTCTTGTCTGCTATTCTCTTCATGTATCTTTTGGTGTTCAACAAGTTAGAGCGAATCAATCTATAAATCTGTAAAAGTCATCTGGAGAATGAAGTAACAGCAGGAAGAGAAGAGGTAGACTGAGGAGTAGTAGGAAAAGAGGTAGGATGATAGCCAGAGGAACAGAAAAAAGGAGTGACCTTGGAGGCACTATGGACAGAGTTATTGTTGGAGAATTCAGCAATAGGGAGATAAGTGTTCCAGTTGCTCTGAGTAGAATTACAAAAGCAGCGAAGGTACTGCTCCAATCTTTGGTTGAGACGCTCAGTCTGTCCATTGGTTTGAGGATGGAAACCTGATGAGAGTGCTATGTTGATATTCAGTGTCTTACAAAAATGTTTCCAAAACCGGGAGATGTACTGAGGTCCCCTGTCAGATACAATGCTGTGTGGAAGTCCATGGAGACGGAAAATATGTTGGATAAATATCTGACTTAGTTCTTGGGAATTAGGTAGTTTTTTCAGAGCAGTGAAGTGAGCCATCTTAGTAAAAGAATCTATGGTGACCATGATATCCCGGTTTCCTGCTGATGGAGGTAATGAACACATAAATTCAGTAGAAATGGTGTGCCAGGGAGCCGGTGAACAAGGTAATGGTTGTAGTAATCCTGCAGGTCTGGTACGTGGAATCTTTACTTGAGCACATATGGGACAAGCCTGAACGTATCTTTCGACATCTGATTTCCAGGTAGGCCACCAGAAAGAGCGCAAGAGTAGTTCTTGTGTGGCATTAATGCCTCTATGACCAGCAACCGGTGAATCATGGCACATTTGTAGTGCTTTTTCTCTAACTCCATTAGTAGGGAGAAACAACAAGTTCTTATAATAATAATATCCTTGCATCTTACATATGTTCAGTTTCTTTATTTCTTGATCAGTCAGATTGGAGTATTCCAGTTGTACCTCATCCAGGAAAGACTGAGCTACTCCGATGATTTTACTGGGCTCAAGCAGATACTGTGATGGGTAGAAGTACAATCTGGATAACGGCGAGATAGGGCATCAGCCAGAATGTTTTGGTATCCAGGAATATAAGTGACATAAAAATCATACTGACTGAAGAAGAAGGCCCAACGAGCCTGACAATTGTTCTGGCATAAAACGTTACGCAAACATTGTAGATTGCGATGGTCTGTTCGTACCTTGAAGGACTCTTTGGAACCCATAAGAAGCTATCTCCACTCAAGGCAGGCTGTTTTCAGGGCTAACAACTCCCTTTCAAGTACTGAGTAATGTGGTTCTGATGCCGAAAGTACATGGGACAAATAGAACACAGGATGTTCAAGACCGTCATCTTCTTGCTGTTGGAGTAAGGCAGCTCTGATGGCTCTTTCGGAAGCATCTGTAACAACAATAAATTGTTTGTTGGTATCTGGGTGCCTCAATATCGGTGCCTGAGTGGAGGCCCTTTTTAGACTCTGAAAAGTTTGTTCAGACGAAGCCTTACGTTAGATTTTCATTTTTTAATGTTTGTGTTATGTGGCTGGTTTGTTCTGCAAAGTCCAAGATAAACTGCTGATAAAAATTAGCCAATCCTAAAAAACATTGTGTTTCCTTAATAGAGGAAGGAGAAGGCCAATCTAGAACGGCTTGTACCTTTTCTTGGTCCATAGCTATGCCAGTGGGACTAAGGTGATATCCCAAATATTTGACTTCAGTCTTGTCAAACTCACATTTTTCGGGTTTACAGGACATTTGATGTTCCCGGAGTCTTTGGAGGACCTGTTTAACGTGAGAGGAATGAAGTTCAGGACGTTTAGAATAAATAAGGATATTGTCTAAATAGATGACGACCGTATGGTTCAAGAGATCAGAGAATACTAAATCCATAAATCTTTCGAAAATGGAGGCGGCATTAGTAAGACCAAAAGGCATAACTCTGTACTCATAATGACCAAATGGGGTCCAGAAAGCAGTCTTCCACTCGTCTCCTTCTTTAATATGGAAAAGGTGGTAGGCTCCACGAAGATCCAGTTTGGTAAATCGTTGAGCCCCTCTGACTGCCTCTAGAATATCCTTAATGAGAGGCAAAGGATAACGGTCCTTTATAGTTATTTTATTTAGCCCGCAAAAATCCAGGCATTGACGAAGATCCTTTGTTTTCTTGGGTACAAAAAGAGAGGAGCCCCAGCCGGAGAGGACGATGGTACAATAAGACCGCTATGTACGTTTTCTTGCAGATATTCTTTTAGTACTTCTCTTTCAGGTTCAGTGAGTGAACACATTCTCCCAAAGGGAACAATAGCTCCGGGTTCCAAGGGAATAGCACAATTGTAATCTCGATGTGGGGGTAACACAGGTCTGGTTGGTTTTTGGAACACATCTTGAAATTCTAGATAGTGATCAGGAACCCCTTGAACTGTATTGATGGAACTTCCAGTAATACTTTCAGTAGGCATCAACCTCTTGGGTGACCAATAAGTGTCTGAAGCAAAGCAGTTCTCATGACAAAACTGGAGGACAGGGAAATAGTCCGGGTTTCCCAATTTACATAAGGGTTATGTCTTATGAACCACGGAATTCCCGAAATGATAGTATGGCTGGGGGATGATATTAGATCAAAAGAGATGTGTTCTTGATGGTTTCCAAATTGTTAACTCAGTGTCATGGTGGTGGTATCAACTGGACCAGAGGATATTAAAGACCCATCCACTGTGTGAACTTGTTTTGGGGTTTCTTTGGGTCGTGTTGGTATTTGTTGAGTCGTGGCCCAAGTCTTGTCCATATATATGCCATTGCCACCACAATCAAATAAAGCCAGTGTTCTCTCTTGACGGCTGTCAGTTAAATGTAACGTCGCAGGTAACATAAACAAAGTAGTGGCATTGTCTTGAAAGGAACTGATGGAAGGTATGGCTGATGATCCTGTCCCCGCCCTTCTTACAGAGGACGGGAAGTGGTGTTTCCCGATGGCCTTTGAGGACGAACAGGGCAGGTCTGGAGCATGTGGCCGGCAGCACCACAATACAGGCATAATCCCTTCCTACGTCTCTCTTCCCGCTCGCTAGCAGAAAGTGGTCCTTGGTGGTATCCACCTGCATAGGTTTGCCTTCGGCGTCTCTGGCGGGAGGATGAGGTTCCTCGGGATGATGCATAAAGACACGTGAATTGCTTGGCTGAGATGATCCTCTACTCTTTCTCTTCTCTATACGTCACTCTTGGAGACGGTATTCGATGGAAAGAGCCTGATCCATCAGACCATGAAGATCTTCAACTCGGGTGGAGTGTACTAACTCATCTTTGATTTCTTCTTTAAGTCCTCTACGAAATAAGGTCACCAGAGTTCGTTCCACCCACGTGGTCTCAGCCGCTAGCTGTCGAAAGAGGGTAATATATTGGAGGACATCTTGTAAGCCTTGTTGGATGTCACATAAGCCTTCTTCCACAGAGGCCTCCAATCCTGGACGACTAAACATCTGTTTAAACCGACTCACAAAAGCAGGATAGTCTGATAATACTGGGTAATTGGAGGATACCATCAGGGTTGCCCAGGCCCAGGCAGGACCGGATAAGGCACTGATAAGATATCCCACCTTTGTCTTGTCGTGGGAGAAATGGGTAGGTCGGAAGGCGAAATACACAGTTAATGCATCGAGGAACTCTCGCAGCTTAGTTGGTCACCCGAGAAATGAGAAGTGGAGGTGGAGGCGGCCGGAACATCTGCACTGCGAAAGGCCAAAGCTTGACGTAAAGCAGCATTCTCGTTGCATAATTGTTGCAGTTCCTGAGCCTGTTGCTAAATGGTTGCCAGAAGAGATGGATCAGGATCTGCAGCAGCCGCCCCTGTATCATCCATGATGTTAGAAGACGTCGGGAGTATTGGGCACTGCAGTCTGTCACGACTTATGTGCTGCTTTACCCTGGAGGCCGCAGAGCGAGTGGCGTGGATCCTGTTCTTGAATGTTCGGCCCTGGCCCAAGTAGGGGCAACTCTTTCTGGTAGCTACGGTGCTGCAGGCAATAGGTACACCAAGAGCAGACCATGTCCCTCAGAAGTAACGCCAGAGGGAAAAAAAACCAGAAAAGGAGAAAAAACCTCCTCAAGGATATGTTCCTAAAACAGGAACAAATAGGAAGAGATATCAACAAGAGCACATACAGGAAAAAGTATTCCGAATTATCGAGAACCAGCACACGAATACGAGGAAGCAGGAGTGAAGACACCATCCAAACAGAAAGTGTTGCAGCGCAAGGAGAGAAAGAATCACAGCCCTTAAATACCAACAAACAGGAAACGACCAACAGGAAGTAAAAGGACACCATCTTTGATAGGGAAAAGTACATAGAACATAATGGACTAGGAAACATAGAGAATAGGGAACAAGGAATGCTGGGAAGAGAAAGGTAACATGGGAAGGGGGAAAAAACATAAAGGAAGGTACAACCAGATGTCCCAGAAAAGAAGAAAATAAAAAGAAAAAAGAGAAGAAAAGAACTGGTGAGTGGGGGTCAGAAATGCCTGAAAATGCGGTGCACAGAAAAAGAGCGAGGCCCCATGCCCAATTTGGGGCCTCAAAAAGCACACAGCAGACGGGGGGGGGGCGCTGCATCTTGGAAACGCGTGTTGCGGCCCGAGACGAATGTTCGGCTCAGGACGCGTGCAGCAGCGCGACAAGAACACTAAACTCAATCATGGATCAGTATGTCTGTGTTATTTGTGTTCTCCCGTTTCTGCCACTGAAATCTGTTACCCTTTCAAAGAAAGATGCCTTGCATTGCAGTATTACAATAGGTACATGTCCAGCAGTTGGAATTTTCCAAATAGGCTAGGTGATGGATAATATTAATGTCACAAAGGAAATTAAATTTTGTACATTTTGCAACTCAAAACTGTTGGCTTTTGCATGCATGTTTTCTAGAAACATGTGTTAATGTTACATAACCAGGTCCCTAATATGCATCAGTGTTAATCAAGGAATGGTGTTTCAGGATGGTAATTGTGGACTGAGTTATGTCTAATATTCCATCATTGATTCAACACTGTTTGTTCAGAGCGGTGTGACGCCGGGAAGGGCTCAGGTAAAGCATAGACCTGCAAGTAGTTTACAATCATGCGTAGCTTGAACTGCAGTGAAGTAGCTTGTTGGGGAGCTGGGCGGGGCCAGAGTGCTGAGTGAAGGTCCATGTCTAGGCCCTTTGCACAGCAATGTGAAACATGCAACGATGGTTATGCACACAACGTTAGCAGACATTGGAACACTCCCGTCTGATTTAGCTATCCAAAGAACGAACCGAAGATACCAAATGTGTACTTTATGATGCATCGGGTCTCTGCGTACTCTGCTGCAATTTAGTTGGGGCATAGCGGTGGGACATCAGAAACAAGTGGGGAGATGGGCAGACAGAGCATTTATAGAGAACGTGAAATGAATTAATGAATGGATATGCGTTTGTATATTTGGACATAAACACACAATTAGCCCAGGCAGACTTTTAAAGATTTATCAAGAGTTGTGGAGGGTAGAGAGTTGTCATGTGTTCAGTTCACCATGCTGGGAGGCCCCAAGCGAGCAGTGCACATTTCTTTGCAGACAGGTGTTAGCGCATCTGACCTTATTTGGCTTTTTATCTTTAGTTTATGAGCGGACGCGTTATACGTTCGATGGACCTTTTGACTGCGCTTTGAGTAATTCCAATACCAATCAATAACAATGTCAATCAGTAGGATCAATAATCTTTGGAGTCAGTAATTTCCACGCAAAATGAACCCTTTGGCCATGAATAACCACACCTTTACGTAAAATTGAGAATGTTTATTTCCCTATATTAACAATGCTAAAATTGCGTAACAATCTCAAAATGAAATGAAAAAACATACAGAAACCATACTGATTGACCAAATCTCCAAAATAATCTCAATTTAATCAAAGCATGGATGGTTACTCACTCTAGAATCACAGCACAAATCAATAGCAAGAATAACTGAGCAATAGAAATAGCATACATTTCGATTAATCAAAGAACCGGCATCAACTGCTGTTAATAATTAGCAAACATTCTCTTTGAGTCTCCTAGCTAACTTTCTGATTGGAACAGCATGTTTGGGCTTCATGCAAAAAAAAATAGTCAGCACAAATTTGGAAAACATCTAGCTATGGCTCTGTCAAAATTAGTGGTTGGTACCTGGGGACAAAAGGAAAATTACATCATGATCAGGAACATTCTGATATACCTTTCCTCTGTATGGATCAGCAAGCTGCGAGACTTCGTCAATTGAACAACTGTTCGGTCAGCACCCGCTTCGGGACTTAGCAAAAAAGTTCAAGATAGGATTCTCTCTATGTAAAGAATGAAGGCAAGTACACCTCATCGGTGAAGAAGGAAAACAAGAAAATGTCTCTCAAGGAATGGGATAATTGGAATGGTGCTTCTCAGTACAAGATTAAGATAAAGTGAGCTCTCTCCTCTCTGTGCAGTCGGGCTAAGTTAAAGTTCTCTAGGACTCTTTCCACGTTGCTATTGGTCCAAGAATTGTTTGTTTACATTTAGCCCAATGAAAGTAGAACTTCAAATCTAAGATATAACTAAACTGTCTTTCACATGTCGATGATTTGCTCCTCTTCTGTTCCCATCGTCGGGCTCGTCAGGTAACAATTTTGTATCTCTCTATCCTCCAGTCAGTGCATCCATTGTTAGCTCCTGAGAACATCGCTTTCACACACACTAAATTCTACAATGTATTGATAGCTAATACAGTGTATTCTAGCAAGCAGTTCTCATGGGAAAGAAAATAATTTACTAGCATTTGGTCACCACAGTGGAAAAATACATATATTCATTTCTCTACGCAGCCATTTTATGTGACTTATTTGAACAGTGCAATTAAAATGAGGCTGTGCAAGTAGGCCCAAGACCTCGCTAACTTAAGGCCTACCATTAATAAAGCAAATACGTAATAAGTAATCATTAATATAACGCATACTACATTAATCTAAACATGGGCACGTCATTTCATATAATAAGCCATTACTTAAAACACTTTGTAATTAGTGGCGGCCACTGAAGTAGGGCACATTTTCAAAGTTGTGTACTATATTTCGATAATAGTTCATTTTCTATGCAGAATACATGAATATTCATTAGCAAAATTCAGCATTAACACAGGTTTGCTCTGAAGTGATGCCAGCAGTGCTGACAGCGAACAAGGTGTGCACTCTGGGGACCAGGAATGGTAAAGCAGCTGTCACAGACCGGATTCATCTTCACAGGGCCTCATCAGTGAAGTGCAGCATGGATCTTGTGGCACGGTGTGCACGAGACCCACTTCTTGGCACAATCATTGCACTTGGAGCATCATTTTGAGGAAAACACAAGGGTGACTTGTGAAATGCTTGTAAAATTCTCAACACCCACAATTTCTTGGGCCGTATTTAAATTTTCATCTACTTTACCAGCCAGGACCCCTCTGAATAAGCTATCCTTGTGCATGTGTGTTTAGCCGGCCCGAGAGGGTCAGCCAAACACACATCCGCTTGGAGGGGGAGTGCTTAGCACTCCCCCTCGCTGCTCTTCAACCCCGCCAAAACGGAGGAGCCGCCACTGTTGGGCATCCACCTCAGGTCATAACATACTGCCTGTAAATATAATATCTCACTCTTTATATCAGGGGTCTTCAAACTGGAGAGGGGGAACGGGCTCACCTAAGGGGGCTTCAAGTAATCCCGAGGGTGGGGTGGGGCACCAGTCACTGGCCACAAGAAGCATTATGCTGATAGCTTTGTTTTTAGTGGAAAAATGGAGCGCCTGTTATCGGCTCTGTAATGGGCCATCACTAACATCTTTTGTCATTTATGTCCTGGCTGGGAGAAGGTGTCATATGGGAAGAAACTCCAAATAGTCTTCAGAACCCCCACCCTCACTTCTAATAATCACACTGTGGATACTTTTACACGTTAGGAGGCCTGCATGACTAAAATAGTATGTTTGGTGGTCATGTATTTGATCACATTTTTAAAATGGTAACAGAACATAACTGCAATGTTTAAATAAGTCTAGACATATCTAAACATTGTCAGTTTAATGGGATAATTGTGAAAAAGGTAGAGATGGTCCCAGTGATTTTTTTGTAACTGGTGGGCACCACATTAAAACGTTTTAAGACCACTGCTTTATATGATGCACTGTACTATTGCAGTTTTAAAGCACAGTCAATAACTGGTGTTCCTATTACCTAATTTAATGGTGTTCAAACATACCGACCTTGGAACGATGGTGGCCGTGTCTGTATTCAGGCCTGTGACCCGCACATGATCACATGTTTCAGCAGTAAGTGTTCAACTCACTGAGCCGTCCTCCTTCAATAAATGAAGCAAAATGCGGCACAATTGCAGTTAGTATGCAGTTAGTGTCGGCAGCAAAATGTCAATTCACCACGGCAGCCAAAATCCTAATACAGGCACTTGGAGAGGGATTGGAAATGGTGGGAGAGAAACTAACATCACACCTGTGTCTAAGAGCTGGTGGCAAGCTACAAGTTTACATGCCTCACAAGTGGTTCAGAACTTCCTCCCTGCTGGCCTGGGTGCCTATACACTCAGGGTTCCGAGGTTTCCTTCAGTGTCCTAGCTGGGTGTAGAGAAGTCAAGACCTCAGCCATTTCTCAGGCTGACATTAGCCAGGAAGTTTGATTTTACTAAAATGATCGGTATAATACCTTTACTTATAGAGACTTTCATCCTTATTGGTCTGTTATTGCTTCATTCACATTTTTTCTTCCACCCCCTGCAGGATACATTATTGGCAGTGGGTCAGCCCACTTCAGCAATTGGTTAGCTTCACTGGGAGTGACAGCATTCTGCTTTTTCACAATCGGCACATCCACAGGCAAAGTAGTGACCTTCAGTCCCAAGAGCTACTATGGTAATATGTGGTGTTTGAGACCTAACAATATTATTGCTTTTAGCCCATGTGTGAGAAGGTAGCCTCTTTCTAGCCTTGTTACCCCCACTTTTGGCCTGTTTGTGAGTGTATGTCAGGGTGTTTGTCACTGTTTTCACTGTCTCACTGGGATCCTGATAGCCAGGCCTCAGTGCTCATAGTGAAAACACCATGTTTTCAGTATGGTTGTTATGTGTCACTGGGATCCTGCTGGTCAGGACCCCAGTGCTCATAGGTTTGTGGCCTATATGTATGTGTCACTGGGACCCTGTCACACAGGGCCCCAGTGCTCATAGGTGTGCATGTATATGTTCCCTGTGTGGTGCCTAACTGTCTCACTGAGGCTCTGCTAACCAGAACCTCAGTGGTTATGCTCTCTCATTACTTTCAAATTGTCACTGACAGGCTAGTGACCATTTTTACCAATTTACATTGGCTTACTGGAACACCCTTATAATTCCCTAGTATATGGTACTGAGGTACCCAGGGTATTGGGGTTCCAGGAGATCCCTATGGGCTGCAGCATTTCTTTTGCCACCCATAGGGAGCTCTAACAATTCTTACACAGGCCTGCCACTGCAGCCTGAGTGAAATAACGTCCACGTTATTTCACAGCCATTTTACACTGCACTTAAGTAACTTATAAGTCACCTATATGTCTAACCTTTACCTGGTAAAGGTTAGGTGCAAAGTTACTTAGTGTGAGGGCACCCTGGCACTAGCCAAGATGCCCCCACATTGTTCAGAGCCAATTCACTGAACTTTGTGAGTGCGGGGACACCATTACACGCGTGCACTACATATAGGTCACTACCTATATGTAGCTTCACCATGGTAACTCCGAATATGGCCATGTAACATGTCTAAGATCATGGAATTGCCCCCTCTATGCCATCCTGGCATTGTTGGTACAATTCCATGATCCCAGTGGTCTGTAGCACAGACCCTGGTACTGCCAGACTGCCCTTCCTGGGGTTTCTCTGCAGCTGCTGCTGCTGCCAACCCCTCAGACAGGCAGCTGCCCTCCTGGGGTCCAGCCAGGCCTGGCCCAGGATGGCAGAACAAAGAACTTCCTCTGAGAGAGGGTGTGACACCCTCTCCCTTTGGAAAATGGTGTGAAGGCAGGGGAGGAGTAGCCTCCCCCAGCCTCTGGAAATGCTTTGTTGGGCACAGATGTGCCCAATTCTGCATAAGCCAGTCTACACCGGTTCAGGGACCCCTTAGCCCCTGCTCTGGCGCGAAACTGGACAAAGGAAAGGGGAGTGACCACTCCCCTGACCTGCACCTCCCCTGGGAGGTGTCCAGAGCTCCTCCAGTGTGCTCCAGACCTCTGCCATCTTGGAAACAGAGGTGCTGCTGGCACACTGGACTGCTCTGAGTGGCCAGTGCCACCAGGTGACGTCAGAGACTCCTTGTGATAGGCTCCTTCAGGTGTTAGTAGCCTTTCCTCTCTCCTAGGTAGCCAAACCCTCTTTTCTGGCTATTTAGGGTCTCTGTCTCTGGGGAAACTTTAGATAACGAATGCATGAGCTCAGCCGAGTTCCTCTGCATCTCCCTCTTCACCTTCTGATAAGGAATCGACCGCTGACCGCGCTGGAAGCCTGCAAACCTGCAACATAGTAGCAAAGACGACTACTGCAACTCTGTTACGCTGATCCTGCCGCCTTCTCGACTGTTTTCCTGCTTGTGCATGCTGTGGGGGTAGTCTGCCTCCTCTCTGCACCAGAAGCTCCGAAGAAATCTCCCGTGGGTCGACGGAATCTTCCCCCTGCAACCGCAGGCACCAAAAAGCTGCATTACCGGTCCGTTGGGTCTCCTCTCAGCACGACGAGCGAGGTCCCTCGAATCCAGCGACACCGTCCAAGTGACCCCCACAGTCCAGTGACTCTTCAGCCCAAGTTTGGTGGAGGTAAGTCCTTGCCTCACCTCGCTGGGCTGCATTGCTGGGAACCGCGACTTTGCAAGCTACTCCGGCCCCTGTGCACTTCCGGCGGAAATCCTTTGTGCACAGCCAAGCCTGGGTCCACGGCACTCTAACCTGCATTGCACGACTTTCTAAGTTGGTCTCCGGCGACGTGGGACTCCTTTGTGCAACTTCGGCGAGCACCGTTTCACGCATCCTCGTAGTGCCTGTTTCTGGCACTTCTCCGAGTGCTACCTGCTTCAGTGAGGGCTCTTTGTCTTGCTCGACGCCCCCTCTCTCTGCAGGTCCAATTTGCGACCTTCTGGTCCCTCCTGGGCCCCAGCAGCGTCCAAAAACGCCAAACGCACGATTTGCGTGTAGCAAGGCTTGTTGGCGTCCATCCGGCAGGAAAACACTTCTGCACGACTCTCCAAGGCGTGGGGGATCCATCCTCCAAAGGGGAAGTCTCTAGCCCTTGTCGTTCCTGCAGTATTCACAGTTCTTCAGCCTAGTAAGAGCTTCTTTGCACCAACCGCTGGCATTTCTTGGGCATCTGCCCATCTCCGAGCTGCTTGTGACTTTTGGACTTGGTCCCCTTGTTCCACAGGTACCCTCAGTCAGGAATCCATCGTTGTTGCATTGCTGATTTGTGTTTTCCTTGCATTTTCCCTCTAACACGACTATTTTGTCCTTAGGGGAACTTTGGTGCACTTTGCACTCACTTTTCAGGGTCTTGGGGAGGGTTATTTTTCTAACTCTCACTATTTTCTGATAGTCCCAGCGACCCTCTACAAGGTCACATAGGTTTGGGGTCCATTCGTGGTTCACATTCCACTTTTGGAGTATATGGTTTGTGTTGCCCCTATCCCTATGTTTCCCCATTGCATCCTATTGTAACTATACATTGTTTGCACTGTTTTCTAAGACTATACTGCATATTTTTGCTATTGTGTATATATATCTTGTGTATATTTCCTATCCTCTCACTGAGGGTACACTCTAAGATACTTAGGCATATTGTCATAAAAATAAAGTACCTTTATTTTTAGTATAACTGTGTATTGTGTTTTCTTATGATATTGTGCATATGACACTAGGTGGTACTGTAGTAGCTTCACACGTCTCCTAGTTCAGCCTAAGCTGCTCTGCTAAGCTACCATTATCTATCAGCCTAAGCTGCTAGACACCCTATACACTAATAAGGGATAACTGGGCCTGGTGCAAGGTGCAAGTACCCCTTGGTACTCACTACAAGCCAGTCCAGCCTCCTACATTGGTTGTGCAGTGGTGGGATAAGTGCTTTGAGACTACTTACCACTCTTGTCATTGTACTTTTCATAAGAGAAAAATATACAAAACAAGGTCAGTGTATATACACATAGCCAAAAAGTTTTGCATTTCCTCTTTTCACTCTTTTCTAAGTGCTGAAAAGTACTTCTAAACTTTCTAAAAAGTTCTTAAAAGTTTAAAAAAAAGTTTTTTCTGTCTTTCCAAAAAGTTCTGAAAACTTTTTTCTCTTTGTCTATCACTTTAACTCTCTCTAAAAATGTCTGGCACAGGCCAAAAAGTTGAACTGTCCAAACTTGCATATGATCACCTTAGCTGGAAAGGAGCAAGGAGTCTCTGCATAGAGAGAGGTTTGAGTGTAGGGAAGAATCCTTCCTTAGAACTGTTAATTAATATGCTTAGAGTACAGGATAAGGCCATAAGTGCCCAATCTGTAGAAAAAGTAGCTAATGGTTCTCAATCTGATCCAGGGACTCCCCCAGGAAAAGGTTCAGGAAAGAAACTTCTCAGCCTGCCCATTACTAGACAGTCTAGCATAGTTGGTACAGAGGTTGAATCACATCATACTGATGATGTGCTCTCACATTATGCTGGTAGCCAAGCTGTTAGGGTGCCCTTGGTAAGGGACAGGTCTCCTTCTGTTCATTCCCATCATACCTCTGTATCTAGAAATGTCCCTCCCACCCACCCTGATGACAGATTGTTAGAAAGGGAGCTCAATAGATTGAGAGTGGAGCAAACCAGACTGAAGCTCAAGAAGCAACAGCTGGATTTGGATAGACAGTCTTTAGAAATAGAGAGGGAAAGACAGAAGATGGGTTTAGATACCCATGGTGGCAGCAGCAGTATTCCCCATAGTCATCCTGCAAAAGAGCATGATTCCAGGAATCTGCACAAGATAGTTCCCCCTTATAAGGAGGGGGATGACATTAACAAGTGGTTTGCTGCACTTGAGAGGGCCTGTGTTGTACAGGATGTCCCTCAAAGGCAGTGGGCTGCTATCCTATGGCTATCATTTAGTGGAAAAGGTAGGGATAGGCTCCTTACTGTGAAAGAAAATGATGCCAATAATTTTACAGTTCTTAAGAATGCACTCCTGGATGGTTATGGCTTAACCACTGAACAGTACAGGATAAAGTTCAGAGAGACCAAAAAGGAGTCTTCACAAGACTGGGTTGATTTCATTGACCATTCAGTGAAGGCCTTGGAGGGGTGGTTACATGGCAGTAAAGGTACGGATTATGAAAGCCTGTATAACACAATCCTGAGAGAGCATATACTTAATAATTGTGTGTCTGATTTGTTGCACCAGTACCTGGTAGACTCTGATCTGACCTCTCCCCAAGAATTGGGAAAGAAGGCAGACAAATGGGTCAGAACAAGAGTGAACAGAAAAGTTCATACAGGGGGTGACAAAGATGGCAATAAGAAGAAAGATGGTGAAAAATCTCAAGATAAGCATGGGGATAAGGGTAAAACCAAAGATCCCACTTCAAATCTTAAACACTCTTCAGAGGGTGGGGATAAAACTAATTCTTCCTCTTCTTCCCAACCTGCACACATTAAAAAGCCTTGGTGCTTTGTGTGTAAAAACAGAGGCCATAGGCCAGGGGATAAGTCCTGTCCAGGTAAACCCCCTGAGCCTACCACCACTAATACATCAAGCTCTAGTGCCCCTAGCAGTAGTGGTACTAGTGGTGGGACTGCTGGCAACAGTCAAGCAAAGGGTGTAGTTGGGTTCACTTATGGGTCCATAGTGGAAACTGATGTAATCAGTCCCAAGACAGTTTCTGTCACACCTAGTGGCATTGGCCTTGCCACACTGGCTGCTTGTCCCCTTACAATGGATAAGTACAGGCAGACAGTTTCAATAAATGGTGTTGAGGCCTTGGCCTACAGGGACACAGGTGCCAGTTTCACTTTGGTGACTGAAAACCTAGTGCCTCCTGAACAACACATCATTGGACAACAGTATAAGATTATTGATGTCCATTACTCCACTAAGTTTCTTCCCTTAGCTATAATTCAGTTTAGTTGGGGTGGAGTTACTGGCCCTAAGCAGGTGGTGGTATCACCTAGCTTACCTGTAGACTGTCTCTTAGGTAATGACCTAGAGGCCTCAGGTTGGGCTGATGTAGAGTTTTATGCCCATGCAGCCATGCTGGGCATCCCTGAGGAATTGTTCCCTCTCATTTCAAGTGAAATGAAAAAGCAAAGGAGAGAAGGCCTGAAAACTCAGGATCCCTCTCCATCAACAGGTAAAAAGGGTATCACAGTATCCCCTAACCACCCTACCATTCAGGATACTATTCCTGTGGTGGGAGAAACCTCTCCTGGGGTGGCACCTGTTCCAAGGGAATCATCAGCTGGCAAAGCTGGACTCTCTGAGGTGGAAGTACCTCTCTGTGGGATAACTAACATTGGTGAGAAAAACAGCACCATTTTAGTTAACATGGAGCATCCCTCCAACCCTCCCAGAGAAACTTTAGTGCAGAAACCCTGCACTACCTCACAACACTTAGGACAGCATCCCTGCCCTAGTGTGGAGCTCATAGGACAGCATCCCTGCCCTGCTCCAACTCAAGAGAAACAGCATCCCTGTTCTCTCTTCCAGCCAGATGGACAAAGTTTTTGCCCAGCTATGGCTTTTCTGAGACAGCATCCCTGTCTGGCATTTCCATCACTACAAATAGGTTCAGTGGACAATTCCCACTGCTCTAACCTAAAACTTACTGATAGAAACTCTGAAAATACATCTTCACATTGTTGCTTAGCTAAAAAACTTCAAACAGGGTGGTTTACATCCCCACAGGGAAGTAACCATATAGTGGATGATAAAGGGAGTAACCAGTCTATTGCAGAGCTCCTCTCTACTTATCAACACTTAGACAATAAAGTCTCAACTGGCCAAGGTTAGCCTTATTGTCCTTCGTTTGGGGGGGGGTTGTGTGAGAAGGTAGCCTCTTTCTAGCCTTGTTACCCCCACTTTTGGCCTGTTTGTGAGTGTATGTCAGGGTGTTTGTCACTGTTTTCACTGTCTCACTGGGATCCTGATAGCCAGGCCTCAGTGCTCATAGTGAAAACACCATGTTTTCAGTATGGTTGTTATGTGTCACTGGGATCCTGCTGGTCAGGACCCCAGTGCTCATAGGTTTGTGGCCTATATGTATGTGTCACTGGGACCCTGTCACACAGGGCCCCAGTGCTCATAGGTGTGCATGTATATGTTCCCTGTGTGGTGCCTAACTGTCTCACTGAGGCTCTGCTAACCAGAACCTCAGTGGTTATGCTCTCTCATTACTTTCAAATTGTCACTGACAGGCTAGTGACCATTTTTACCAATTTACATTGGCTTACTGGAACACCCTTATAATTCCCTAGTATATGGTACTGAGGTACCCAGGGTATTGGGGTTCCAGGAGATCCCTATGGGCTGCAGCATTTCTTTTGCCACCCATAGGGAGCTCTAACAATTCTTACACAGGCCTGCCACTGCAGCCTGAGTGAAATAACGTCCACGTTATTTCACAGCCATTTTACACTGCACTTAAGTAACTTATAAGTCACCTATATGTCTAACCTTTACCTGGTAAAGGTTAGGTGCAAAGTTACTTAGTGTGAGGGCACCCTGGCACTAGCCAAGATGCCCCCACATTGTTCAGAGCCAATTCACTGAACTTTGTGAGTGCGGGGACACCATTACACGCGTGCACTACATATAGGTCACTACCTATATGTAGCTTCACCATGGTAACTCCGAATATGGCCATGTAACATGTCTAAGATCATGGAATTGCCCCCTCTATGCCATCCTGGCATTGTTGGTACAATTCCATGATCCCAGTGGTCTGTAGCACAGACCCTGGTACTGCCAGACTGCCCTTCCTGGGGTTTCTCTGCAGCTGCTGCTGCTGCCAACCCCTCAGACAGGCAGCTGCCCTCCTGGGGTCCAGCCAGGCCTGGCCCAGGATGGCAGAACAAAGAACTTCCTCTGAGAGAGGGTGTGACACCCTCTCCCTTTGGAAAATGGTGTGAAGGCAGGGGAGGAGTAGCCTCCCCCAGCCTCTGGAAATGCTTTGTTGGGCACAGATGTGCCCAATTCTGCATAAGCCAGTCTACACCGGTTCAGGGACCCCTTAGCCCCTGCTCTGGCGCGAAACTGGACAAAGGAAAGGGGAGTGACCACTCCCCTGACCTGCACCTCCCCTGGGAGGTGTCCAGAGCTCCTCCAGTGTGCTCCAGACCTCTGCCATCTTGGAAACAGAGGTGCTGCTGGCACACTGGACTGCTCTGAGTGGCCAGTGCCACCAGGTGACGTCAGAGACTCCTTGTGATAGGCTCCTTCAGGTGTTAGTAGCCTTTCCTCTCTCCTAGGTAGCCAAACCCTCTTTTCTGGCTATTTAGGGTCTCTGTCTCTGGGGAAACTTTAGATAACGAATGCATGAGCTCAGCCGAGTTCCTCTGCATCTCCCTCTTCACCTTCTGATAAGGAATCGACCGCTGACCGCGCTGGAAGCCTGCAAACCTGCAACATAGTAGCAAAGACGACTACTGCAACTCTGTTACGCTGATCCTGCCGCCTTCTCGACTGTTTTCCTGCTTGTGCATGCTGTGGGGGTAGTCTGCCTCCTCTCTGCACCAGAAGCTCCGAAGAAATCTCCCGTGGGTCGACGGAATCTTCCCCCTGCAACCGCAGGCACCAAAAAGCTGCATTACCGGTCCCTTGGGTCTCCTCTCAGCATGACGAGCGAGGTCCCTCGAATCCAGCGACACCGTCCAAGTGACCCCCACAGTCCAGTGACTCTTCAGCCCAAGTTTGGTGGAGGTAAGTCCTTGCCTCACCTCGCTGGGCTGCATTGCTGGGAACCGCGACTTTGCAAGCTACTCCGGCCCCTGTGCACTTCCGGCGGAAATCCTTTGTGCACAGCCAAGCCTGGGTCCACGGCACTCTAACCTGCATTGCACGACTTTCTAAGTTGGTCTCCGGCGACGTGGGACTCCTTTGTGCAACTTCGGCGAGCACCGTTTCACGCATCCTCGTAGTGCCTGTTTCTGGCACTTCTCCGAGTGCTACCTGCTTCAGTGAGGGCTCTTTGTCTTGCTCGACGCCCCCTCTCTCTGCAGGTCCAATTTGCGACCTTCTGGTCCCTCCTGGGCCCCAGCAGCGTCCAAAAACGCCAAACGCACGATTTGCGTGTAGCAAGGCTTGTTGGCGTCCATCCGGCAGGAAAACACTTCTGCACGACTCTCCAAGGCGTGGGGGATCCATCCTCCAAAGGGGAAGTCTCTAGCCCTTGTCGTTCCTGCAGTATTCACAGTTCTTCAGCCTAGTAAGAGCTTCTTTGCACCAACCGCTGGCATTTCTTGGGCATCTGCCCATCTCCGAGCTGCTTGTGACTTTTGGACTTGGTCCCCTTGTTCCACAGGTACCCTCAGTCAGGAATCCATCGTTGTTGCATTGCTGATTTGTGTTTTCCTTGCATTTTCCCTCTAACACGACTATTTTGTCCTTAGGGGAACTTTGGTGCACTTTGCACTCACTTTTCAGGGTCTTGGGGAGGGTTATTTTTCTAACTCTCACTATTTTCTGATAGTCCCAGCGACCCTCTACAAGGTCACATAGGTTTGGGGTCCATTCGTGGTTCACATTCCACTTTTGGAGTATATGGTTTGTGTTGCCCCTATCCCTATGTTTCCCCATTGCATCCTATTGTAACTATACATTGTTTGCACTGTTTTCTAAGACTATACTGCATATTTTTGCTATTGTGTATATATATCTTGTGTATATTTCCTATCCTCTCACTGAGGGTACACTCTAAGATACTTAGGCATATTGTCATAAAAATAAAGTACCTTTATTTTTAGTATAACTGTGTATTGTGTTTTCTTATGATATTGTGCATATGACACTAGGTGGTACTGTAGTAGCTTCACACGTCTCCTAGTTCAGCCTCAGCTGCTC
Source organism: Pleurodeles waltl (assembly GCF_031143425.1). Taxonomy (NCBI): domain Eukaryota; kingdom Metazoa; phylum Chordata; class Amphibia; order Caudata; family Salamandridae; genus Pleurodeles; species Pleurodeles waltl. Next base: position 336,740,078 of record NC_090443.1, read on the forward strand.
TGCTAAGCTACCATTATCTATCAGCCTAAGCTGCTAGACACCCTATACACTAATAAGGGATAACTGGGCCTGGTGCAAGGTGCAATTACCCCTTGGTACTCACTACAAGCCAGTCCAGCCTCCTACACCATGTCTTCTTTAGATTGACAAGGGCTGGGCAGCTTCCCTTACACTAATGTTTTGCAGAGACTATGACAAAATAAGTCAAGCATTGACAAAATCAAAATGCGAGAAGACAGTGCCAGATATATTGGCTTTATCAATGCTTGTTGGAGGTGGTCAGCTATTTAACATCAGAGGTTTTGAAAGGTTTGACCAAAACTGACACACATTTTATCAACGTTAATATAACATGATTTTCCAGAGTTATTAACTCTACAAAAGTAATATCTCTTCCATTTCAAAACATAGTATAATGGAAATTAAACATGTAAGCACTAATTACAAGTGGAGTGGAGTTTCCCTGACATCTATGTAAACCCCTGTTTGTAGGGATAAGAATTCTGAGCTGTACATTGTTTATTGCAGTTGGTAACTATCCATAGCTATCCATTTGATGAAGTCTTCATCCTTCATTGAATTTGGCAGAACTTAACGGGGATGAGAGACTGGAATATATTGTGACATACAGATTTTTATACGGAAAGCATCAAAATATTCAAGATATTCTCCAAAAACGTGGAATACTTGCAATATATTCTACTTAATAAATTCCGAATCCTGGGGAGTCTGATTTTATCAGGTGTGATAAAAAGCACCCACCACACTGGTCTCACCTAATAGGGGTCTAAGAAAGAAATCGGAAAGATTTAACCCTATCTATTCCAGGAGTGTGACCCTCCAAAACAATGCGTAGACAAAGGGGAGATCTATTCCATTGGAAGGACTCAACAGTTCCAGTGTTATCCTACGGAATTCCAATAGAAGCTCAAAACCACGGATATTAGGTTATCAGCCATGAGAGGTGAAGTTTTCCTCCAAAGTATTCCAATGAAGGACCCTCCCGGTCCTGCTCGATCACAGAAAACGAACTGCTTACGTGTTTATGAGGGTCCGGATTCAAGCTGTTGTCATACTTTTGCTCATCCCCTTCAGCTTTTATGAACAGAGCAAGCTCGCAGTTGGATGAAATAGGCAATCAGGGACAGATGGAGTTTGAATCGCTTATCCTATCTCTCAGATGTAACTTGTGGTACATAGGGACTGGCAATCCCAGACAAGCTCCCTGCAAGCATTTCCAACTACAAAGCAAAATTAAATTTTGACATTTGGCACCACTTTTTCCTTGGAAGCAAGGCATTTTTAATGCCATTTTTGCAATATGGTGCTTTGCTTTGGCACTATAAGGCAGCTGTCCCCAGAACATTACCTTAGCCGTGGCCTTGTTCCCAGATCTCCAAGGCGCAGGGTGTAGTGGTAGACCCCAGAAAGCTGACACTATGAAGCAATGGAACATCACCCATACTCCCACAAAACCACAACGTTCTTGGGCTCTCAAACAGCAGCTCTAGCCCTCAAATGTGTAATATTACAATTAGGCTACTTACACCGGCATTGCATGTTTAGAGCCTGTTTGCTCTGGGGTCTGACATGCACTATGGGTTAATTATCACACCCTCCCAGTTTCATCCTGATAGATTCTGGCAGGTCAAGTATGCTGAATTTGTTGAGGCCGAAAAAGGAAGGCAACCATGGAGAATTTGGTTCTAAAAGCCGATTCTTCATGTTGTCTCATGTCTATGACAGCACAGCTATTTCTCAGATTACACACTGCCTACAGTTTAAGCCTCAAACAACAGAACTATCCCAGAAATGTCATGTTTCTTGAAGGTTCGGGCCTCAGACAGCCGAGCTACCTCTTGGGATACACGTTTCACAGATGGTCATACCTCGGGGAGACTATTTATCAAGTTACATGTTTTTCAGAGGCTGGTGGCTCAGACAGAAGAGCTGTCCCTAATGTTACTTTCATACAAGCTCTGGCTTCAGACAACAGAGCTATCTGTTAAGTGTACAGCCCTCACAGTCCCAGAGAACAACGCCAGGTCAGACTGACCCCTAACCCTCCCTACTTTCCTCTGCCGCTGTAATTATTCCCCCAGGCGCCCCTGGGGGCAGTTTGTCTGCTGTCTTGAAAGCTTGCTGTTTAAAGCCGCCCTTGGGAAATAGGCCATTACGGCCCATTAATGTATAATGGATGCAGTCTGTAGGTGTTTGTGGTATCTCAGAAAAGGGTCCTGCCAAAAGAAGCCCCCGGGACTGGTGGGGGAAGCCTGATTAGAAGGAACCTGGAGGAGAGCAGAATCGATCGGTAGCTAAGAAGGGTATTGTATTTATGACAGGAGAAGGGAGTAAATGGATGTGGGCGTGCGCATCGCTTTCCACCTGACCAAGCCGTATCATTCAGCACAGCTCACAGCCAACGTTCATGTAGCGTGCACTACAGATCCAACGGCCGGGGGGGCGCCGGTCTCCTGAGCGCCGCCCTCGTATTCAGTGCTACCTGTAGGGACTGGAACCCCGTGCCACCTTGCCACTATTATGACATGTTTCTGACCTGCCAGGCTCCACAATCTGTAAGTGCACAGGAGAATTTTACTTTGAAGCTCAGCAGGGTCGAAGGGTGCATCAAAATTACCCCCACCCATATCTCAGGGTGGCTGCTTCCCCCTCATACCAGGGTAAGGAGCGAATTGGGGTCTCTTGCAGCTGATTCTAGTTTCTAGATTTAGGCTTTTAGCCGTTTCCGCTGGAGGGGAGAGGGCTTTGTCGCGTCCCTTACCCTGTATGGTGGGGATGCTCTCTAAAGTCTGACCAAGGGCTGGTTTAGAGCTGGTGGCGCCCAGTGCAGCAATCTTTTAGGCGCCCCACACCTCATGACCACCTCCTCGGATTCACTCACTACCAGCCGGCAAAAGCGCTCCACGTCTCTCCGTAGCCCCTCTCACATACATTTCATTTGCTTTAAAGCGCTTGTAAAGGCTGGCTTTACTAATCCACTCAGCTATCCACACAAAATATAGTTATGTTCTTTGCATCAGACATATTAACCCTCTGCACTACTTTATGGTGAGTCAAAACTGCCACTGGGCAAAACGCTGATCTCTCTCTCAAGCAAGAAACTTAAACATAGGAGTTATCTTGACATTTTAATTGCTTCTTGGGGGTTATCTTGACATTTTAATTGCTTCTCGAGAGCTGGACACACAAGGAACTTTTCAGCATGTGCTTTTAAATGGTAAGTTATTGCTAAACACAGCGCCACCCTGAGGTCAGCGCCCTCCTGCCCCCAACCCACATCCAGGTCAGCACCTGGTGCGGCTCCACCGGTCGCACCACCCAAAAGCCGGTCCTGCTCTCACCATTACCTCACATCATTGTGGGGTGTGCTATGGCTAGTGAGCAGCTAGCTACTCTTGTGTTTCCCGCTGTCACGCAGGGATAAGACCTCGGGGGAGGGAGGGTTGAGCCCAAAACAAATCCCTGCTTCCAGAACATTCACCTGCGGGGAATGCGGCCAGGGCAGGTAAACTGTTTAAAAGGGTGCCGTTTACCGGCATCGGGGACAAAGTACAAAGCTTTACCCATCCTCACTTGTGCGATTGGTACCCTAAAGCACTCTGCTTGTGATTTCTGACTGACTTTGGCAGGATTTTATGCGCATGAGACAGACTTGATTTCGAACAACCCCTGCCAGAGCCCCGGTACGGTGAGACGCTCTCCTTCACCAGAGTACTCGGTTCTGCTGGTGACCCACTATTTAATACTGATGATGGCATGAGATTAGTGGCAGCGGAGGGGTAGTCATAGGATACAGGACTTTTCACCTGTACCCCCAGTTGGAGATGCTGCCAGCCAACTCTCCCTGGTAAACCAGTGCAGTCTGTCATGAACGGGCCCCTCACTAGGCCCTGAGTGTCAAATGTGTCGATATCATGATTTTAGTGTGCTTGTGAGGATGGGGTGTCCTACTCTGTGTGTAGCCAAATTACGGTGGGTTGTCGTATTACAGTGCTGTGTGCTTTTCTGGCTGCTGCCTCCCTTGCCTGCTCCTGCACTGCTCACTTCTCTCCCCCGTTCCTACAAAGGCCACCGTGGCCAAGTTACTGTCTGTCTGGTTGCATCAGCGAAGTCCAGGGGAACAAAGAGAAGCTCTTTGGTTTCACCTCTGGTTTGAGCAAGGACGGCATGGGGCCTTTACCGACGGCAGACCGATGACATGGCAACTGCTCTCACCTATAACCGAGTGATATACCCCATACCCTTCTGCCATTTCCTGTGACCAGGCCAGGAAGATGACCCATAGAGTCAGCAACAATCTCTGACTGTCCCAGGAACATCTGGCCTCTCTTGATTGAATATACAATCCATGAGGCTATTATCGGATGCTTGCCATTGCCAGGGAGTCTGGGGCTTGTCAATGAGGGTGATGCACTTGTATTTGGTTGGTTCCCTCCAGAGGTTCATGTGCTGCACAAGATCTGGGAAGTTAATTTCCCAGGCACTGGCAGCTACTAACTTTGGATCTAAGCCGAGCAGGAAGTTCTGTGTACCAGTGCACAGGAAAGGGCTGAATCAGGAACAGGACCCTGGTGCTGCCCTCCTAAGAGAAGGGAAATGCGTTTGTTGTGCCTAGAGTAGAAGGAGGTGGATTGCAGAGTAGAAGGAGGTATGAAGCATCCCAAGAACTGTAAAAACCTAACTGCTTTGAGCCCTTCAGTGCGGACCTGATGTGTTTATTGTCCCAGACCGGAGTTACCACCACAGCCTAACCCTCCAAAGAAGCACCACAAAAAGATGGAGACCGTCACCTCTGGCTCTCCCAGTGTTTCCAAAATGAAAGAGACTTGTCGCTGATGTGACTGAGACAAGTGAGAAAGATTAAAGGGCTTCTGGGTGAGATCACTTATATGGGTTCCCCAATGCACTCTTTTTCTCCCCCCTGTGGCCTGTTTCCCCCTTTGCTTCTATTGGTGTAAGGGAGTTTATGGGCACTACCACACTTTCTGTTTTGATGACTGCCACCAATCCAGCTCAGAATGTTGTATCACTGCCCTGTCCCACTTGTCAGATCACTTCTCTCCCTCTCACACATCTGGTTTTCTCTAAACACCGACTATGAGGTGCAAAATAAAAATATACCCTATATCACTTCCTGAACTGATTGTGTAAACCAGACGAGCTACATGTAGGCCCTCTTTATGATTTCCAAAATGCTGTTTTTTTCTGTGCTGTCTTGAATTGGTTATATGTTGGAATATCAACTACAGAAACATTTTGCTACCAAAATATCGTAGTCAAAATATTGAGGACGAAAACCTAAATAAGATAATAACATGTAGGTAAGTACAGATTTACTATTCTTGACTCAACATCTATGTACCCTAGCATTATACTTATATCATCAATGTACATATATATCCAGTTACGTAAAATAAACTATACTTGTCTATGTATATTTACTTTCAAAATATTTTGGTCATCAAACTTTTGTGTACAATATGCTGGTAGCCCAATATTCTGAAGTCACTTTTAAGGTGGAATATCCTTTAAACACTTGCACAAAGTTTGTCCTGCAACTGCATAAGAGAAGACACAATGTACCCAACTGAGTCGATGCAGACCTACGTATGAAGCTAATACATTGTACTAAACTATAAAACCTAAAGTGACCAAAAATTCTATTTTTTAATAAAGACATAGCACTTACTGCATAATGTGTTCTTATTATGTGTGGCTAATATATTACTTGTTTCTGGGTTTCTAAACCATGATCATCCTTCGAAAGTAAAAGTTGACTGTTGTCCTCACCAACTCCTGAAGATCAAAGTCTATAAAGAGGCACCTGGCTTCAGTGAGCGCTCACTCATACCTCATTTCTGTGTTTTTGGAGGCAACCAGCAATACTTCTTGTTGTTAGAATTGCACGCATGCCCTTGAGTTCCCAAGGAACTAGAGAACAGCCACGACGTGTGTTTCACGTATGTGGGGTAGGAAAAAATGTGCAGGGCATGGTCTGCACAAGTTGGCGGTTCCCCTCCACGATGGCCTTGCCCCATACTGTGAACATGACACGCTGCTTGACCTCTGCCCTTCTCCTGTACCTAAACCCCTTCCTGTCCGTGCTGCATATTGTTGAGCAATCCCGAAGATCTGGCCTGAGGATGCCAATATTAGTCAGAGTAAATACACAAAAGCCAAGGAAAATGCACACTGGCATGACTGAGGTGTTCAAAATATAAAGTAATTTCATCTCTTGCTGGCCCTGGCCTCCTGCCAGTGTTCACAGTACTGCACAAATACTGGCCTCATATATCCAGTGGCTGTATTTGAAGGGATATCAGAAGGAGACTCTGCCTGCGCCAACACAGAACAACTCCTACCAGGGACACAGCACTGCCTTGGTGCTTCCCATGTTTAAGGGTTGGCCCCAAAGCCTCTGCCCTGCTGCTGTGACCTACAGAACAGGGAGCTGTACTGCACGGTAAGGAGGCGAGGGACACTGCAATAACCGAGCAACACCCACGGATTATAATCTCCATGAAAGAAACGTTTGAGGTATTGAGCTGCCCAAAAGCAATGAGATTCTTGCAGCCCTTCTGGCCAGGAAGCAACCCTGAGGCCCGAGGGCGACATTGTAAAACGGCAAGTTGGTTTCCTCAAAATAAATCCTCCGACAACGAGCTCTGTTAACGTAGTTTGTCAGATTTAATAAGGGTCCACGACAGTCATCAGAAACCACCGTACAGTTTGAGCATCAAAACAGGAATGAGACACACACGGATCTAGAACCCAGGAATAGGTTCTATTCCAACAGTATGGAACCTACTACACTTAAAAGTAAATACTACTATGGATAAATATTACTGAACGGTTAAAACAGAATAACAAAATACACTACTAAAATACTAACATAACTAAGTATTTAAAGATAACTTAAAAGATAATAAAAGTAATAAGTATTACATATTACTTCATCTACTACATCATCTTCCCCCTTAACAACCGAAATAAATAGTGACATTATATAAACTTAGCCTAATATGTAATCATCAAACTTTGAGGGAACTCTGACAAGTCTGTGACTACGCGTATATACAGAATCAGCTGCAGGACACGGAGAATTAATAAGTTCATGTTCGTCACAAGAGTTCTCCAGTTGGCAAGAATTGCTTCTACTTTCTTGAGTTTTCCGTGCAGGATCCTCTATAAAAGTGCTACTAGAGCTGTCATCCTCTTCTCGCCCAGCATAAACACGTTTAAAAATTTCTGCTTGTGGCAAGGATATGGGAACAACACAATTTCTGTTCCACCATCCTTTACCTTCCAGGAGGACAGAATACTTAGTAACCTTAGTCACTTTAGCAGGTAGAGAAAATCTTGATATACCTTTAGACACTTTGTATGTTTTTTTAATTAAAACCCAGTCATTCACATTAATTTGAATATCATGCACACCTCTTCTTGATTCATAGTCATGTTTCTGCACCATCTGTTTTTCGTAAACTCTCTGTCTCAACTCACTCAAATCCACATTTGTAGCTTTATTACACAAATAAGATATCCATCTTGGACATAAGCGGGATCTAGATTCCCTACCTCTAAGTAGCACAAAAGGAGAAAGACCAGTAGTAGAATGTGGTGTATTTAAATATGCCCATATTTTTTCATTCAAAAACTCAACCACATTGCAATTAGTCGCTATGGCTGTCTGAATACCTTCTTTCAAAATGCGGTTGTCCCTTTCCACTAAGCCATTTGAAGCTGGACTATATAAAGATACACATGAATGTTTAATGTGAAAACTAGTCATAAAATTTTAAATCTTGGAAGAAGTAAATTGTACCCCATTATCGGTAATAATAACAGAAGGTGGGCCTTCTACAGAGAATAAGTACGATAAAAACGATATGACTGATTCTGTGTCAGCATGTGCAACAAAAGTATAATAAATCCACTTAGAAAAATAATCTATGGCAACTATCATATAACTCATGTTCTTGGGTATCATGTGAAACGGACCTGAAAAATCAATAGCAATATTTTCCCAAGGAGCACTAGGAAAAGGAACGGTATATAATGGTTTGGTGTAACATTTCCAATGTTTATCAGACACCACACAAAAAGAACACTGATTTACAAAATCTGCTACTTGTTTGTCAAGACCCGGCCACCAGTACTTTTCCTTGAGCCTCCTGCAGGTGGCTGATATGCCCAGATGACCTTCGTGTGCAGCTTTTATCAGACGAGGTTTTAATTCATACGGTGGAATGCAAACTGAACCCCTCATGCAGACTCCATTTTCACATGACAACTCTGAAGCCAGCTGACAAAATGTGTTGAGCTCCCCACTAAACTTCCTGTTGTTAGGCCAACCATATTTAATATGAAACATTACTTCAGACAATAAAGTATCCTTGGACATACTCAAATTCCACTCCTGCTCAGAGAAAAGACCTTCCGAAGCTGAAACAATGTCTAAAGTTCCAACTACACATTCTATATCATCATCCTCAATATTAGATTGAGACAAAGGCAGAGGCAAACGAGAAAGACAATCTGCCCTAACATTTTTACCACCAGGAAGATACTTGACATCCAAATTGTATTCTTGTAATCTGGAAAGTAGCCTAACTAATCTAGCAGATGCCTTTCCTAAACCATTTCCATCCATAAGATATACCAGAGGTTTATTATCTGTGTATAAAGTACAACTCGTGCCCCAGATATAAGTTTTAAATTTATGAACTGCCCAGACACAAGCTAACGCTTCTCTCTCAATAGTACTATAATTGCTTTCAGCTTCAGTGAGCGATCTAGATGCAAAAGCAATAGTATGTTCTTGATCTCTGACCCATTGTCCAAACACTGCCCCAAGACCTTTAAGACTAGCGTCAACAGTAATAAATGACTTAGCAGAAGGTATGAAAGATTTTAACGCTGGGGCTGACACAACAATTCTTTTGATGGCAGCAAACGCATCAAGTGCTTGCTCACCCCAATCAAATTTACTGCCTTTCTTCAACAAAGACCTGAGCGGTTGAACAATCATGGCATAACCTTCAACAAATCTAGAATAGTATTCACACAAACCCAAAAATGAGCGAAGCTCATCTTTGTTGGTGGGGCAAGGTGCATTGGTAATTGCTTCCAAGTTCCCTTGTTTGGGTCTGATCCCTTCTGCAGAAATGGTGTGACCTAAATATTCCACACTCTTCACCAAGAACTTACACTTTTCGCTTTTAATGGTCATGCCACATGCACTGAGAATAGTAAACACTTTATCCAAAAGAATTCTATGTTCCGCTATGTTCTCAGTGTGAATTAAAATGTCATCCTGAAAAGCACACACATTAGTAACATTGCCAAATAAAGAGTCCATCATTTTCTGGAAGACACTGGCTGCAGACGCTAAGCCAAAAGGTAATCTGAGGTATTTGAAAGTACCAAATGGTGTTACAAATTTAGTAAGATCTTGAGAACCCTCACTGAGAGCAATTTGATGATACGCCGAATGTAAGTCTATTGTAGAAAAAACTTTTGAAGTGCCTAAACTAGAGATCATTTCTGGAATGCGAGGAAGGGGATGGCAGTCTACAAGTATATTTTTGTTAAGAGATCTTAAGTCTACACATAATCTCAAATCCCCATTCTTTTTTTTCATGAGTACAACTAGCGAAACCCATTCTGACGAATCAGTGGAAGTTATAATGCCCTCCTTAACAAGTTTCTCTAAGAGACTTTTTAATTGTCCCCTCACCGAAACAGGAACTGGCCTTACTTTGTGTGCAATAGGAACAGCACCGTTTTTCAGCTTAATGCAATGTTCAAAACCTCTAACCATGCCAACATGATCATCAAATACCTGAGGAAACTTATCCATAACGATTTAGGAATGATGTTACATGATTCTCTTAAAGTGTCATTGTCAGAATTAAGTAATGTAATCTCTGACACTTCTACAGGAAGATCTCCTAATGAAATAGGGTTGTCACATCCAGGACGAAGTATAATTCCCAATTTCGCCAAATCCTTCCACCCCACAATGTCTCTACCATTCACTGCCACATACATTTTCGTTACTGTACTTCTTTCTAAAATAGTCAGATTGGCCAAGAAGTAACCTAAAAGATCAATGTCATGATCCCCAAAAGCTTTGGGACTAATGTCAGCATCATGTAAAATTTTTGTAGACTGACAAAACTTGCGGTATGTCACATCTGCAAGTATAGTGATAGGTGAACCTGAGTCAGCCATGACAAATATCTCTATTGAATCAATACTTGCCTTACAGATAGGTCCTTTGACCTTCTTGGAAAAAGGAATGTCTACTGTTAACACCATATTGGATAACTTATTCGTGGAATCCTTCATCATACAAGTTTTATCTGGCTGATCTTCAGAAGTGTATACATTATTCACTTTCATTCGCATACTATTGAAAGAAGGTCTGTGTGTACGATTGATTTGTTTGCAAACAGCTTGAAAGTGGCCAACTCTGTTACATTTCAAGCATTTTTTGTCCAATGCTGGACAGAATTGACTATTGCCAAAATGACCACGTGAACCACAATGGAAACATAGAGCAGTATTTCTAATTTGTTTCACATTTCTATCCTTAATGTAACAGATTTCAGAATCTTCTGTCACTTGATTAAGATTTATATGTTCAGACTGTCCACCAATCACCTTGGATGTAACAATAGATCTCTCTACAGCTTTGGCTATGTCAACTGTTTCATCTAGAGAGGGATTGCGACAAGCTAATAAACGTTCTTAAATTTTCTTAGAGTAGCAATGAAATACAAATTGATCTCTAATATGAATATCCACATTGCTACCAAAGTCACATTTTGCAGCGAGCACACGTAAATTTGCCACATATTCATCAACGGACTCATCCATAGCTTGTTTGCACATTGCAAAATTAAATCTCTCAAGTAAGACATTGGACTCATCTGAAAATTGTTTCCTAATCCTTTCTTTACCTTCTATGTATACATTCCACGCAGCATTATCTCCACTACTTCCACTGGGTAAAGGAATGGCAGGTAGATTATCAAACACGCGTTGTCCGGCCACACCAAGATGATTGAAAAGTAGTGCTAATTTTCTAGTAGGAGAAAAATCATTAGCATCAATGGCAACTAAATAATTTTCAAAAATTCTTATCCACTCACACCACTTAATGTCAGGTTTACCACCCCTGGACAAAAATGAAGGTGGTTGAACCACTGTATGATTGGAAGCCATATTACACAATTGCCAGTACCTTACTTATCAATAACTTACTTATACTCTATAATATGTATATATGTATTCTTTTTTTTTTTAATCTTTTTTTTATATCATAGTGAGAAGTTATAACTGAAACCTGAAACCTTGTTTACAATCTGAGACTAATATAACAATTAATAAAAATTTATAAGTTCCTTTGAATCCCAACAGTCCTAATAAATTCGAAGATTTATCCAGAAACGACGAGTGATCGCAAATTAAAACACTCGATTCGTATTCCTCAAGTAACTAAAACAATGTCAGAATCAAAATAAAGCTGTCCGTAATGAGTCACGTAACCAAACAACTAAAAGCTTGTGAGAGACGCATTCCGTATGCAAGAGGTAACTAGGCAACGCTTGTAAACAAGTTCCCAGAATGCCGGAAATAGAAGAAGGATTCCATGTATCCACCTTGCGACGTCACAGTAGGACAGTTCACGCGATTAGTTGAACTCGCGCATCCACGCTGCAACGTCTCCGAACGAATTACTGCCCAAATCAAAACAGTTCACGCGCGATGAAACCGACCCTTGAAGATCAACGGCAGACGAAAAAAAATGCGTATAGGCAGGATTGTAGAACCAAAACTGTCGCTTTCCGACAAACGCAAGACCTCTCCGGTGACTTAGCCGCTGAACGCTGGTCGGTGAACCCTTCCAAATCGACGACTCACGAAAGCAAGGAATTTTCTTTAACACCCCACTCCTGTACCAATGTAAAACGGCAAGTTGGTTTCCTCAAAATAAATCCTCCGACAACGAGCTCTGTTAACGTAGTTTGTCAGATTTAATAAGGGTCTACGACAGTCATCAGAAACCACCGTACAGTTTGAGCATCAAAACAGGAATGAGACACACACGGATCTAGAACCCAGGAATAGGTTCTATTCCAACAGTATGGAACCTACTACACTTAAAAGTAAATACTACTATGGATAAATATTACTGAACGGTTAAAACAGAATAACAAAATACACTACTAAAATACTAACATAACTAAGTATTTAAAGATAACTTAAAAGATAATAAAAGTAATAAGTATTACATATTACTTCATCTACTACAGACATACTGCAGAGAAGCGTTAAAGAAGATCGCGTGTGCCTGGATGTCATTTAGGGGCCGCCAGGGGTTACAGCTGCGATCCCTGACTTGTTCTTTGCGACCATTGGTGCTGTCTGTGCGTCCCCTGGCCTGCAAGGTGGAAAAAGCATCCCCACAAACAGGATGTCAATAGTCTACTAAGAAGCGCTGTTTATTTTCTGCTGCTCAGATCGGGAACAGCGTCTATAAAATGAACACAGGCGAACAAGGCGCACAGAATATATAAAGAAGAAAGTTGAAAAAATGCACATTGTTAAATAACAAAGCATTTTGTATTATTGAGAATACATGAAAAAATATCAGTTTGAACAAACCTATCATCTTTGTGCTTATAAACAGTGATAGTGTCCTTCAGTCGCTCATAAACGAAAATGTTTTAACAATGATAAGGAGCACTCTAAGTGAATTACATAGTTAATTTTCAATATATGGGGAAATTGGTTTGTAGAGGTGGATATAACAACTAACTTTATCTTTTTTTAAGTGTTTTCTTGTGATGTATCCATACCTTTTAAGTTGCTGGCGTACACTAGGGGAACCATAATGTATACCTGACATATCATGTCATCATTCTCATTGAAATACATGTAGTATCATAAATAGACATTTATTTATGTTAGTAACTGTTGTGTTATTTTAAATGTGCACGTGTTATGGAATCATAGGTCATAAGACATAATTTGCTTTGATGTCACTGAGGTTAACATGTCTGTGATGTCACTTCCGTTACCCTTAGCATTCTGATGACGACGTTCATGGATGTCTGTGGAGTGAGCGTGAATCATCCCTGACTCCCCTGTTACCATAACTTATCCCTAGCAGGTCACATCTGGATGATGGCCTCCTGAATTTCAGGTTCTAAATGCATTTTGCATTAAAAAATGCAATTTATATTGATTTTTGGGGCACAAACTGAGTTTTGCTAACTTTTTTGACTTACTCTTGACAGTTAGCATTAAGTTATAGCACAAAATTGCCAACGGAGGATTTTCTCACCTGAGATCCTTGATTTAGCCAGGAAGCCATGCTGCCCTCTTAAACAGTGGTGATGCGTAAGTCTTACCATTGAGGAACTAAGCAAAGTGCCTCTAAGGTGTGCTGGGGATCATGTTTACGACCCCCTCAACAGGCCCTCTATTCTGGCATGCTGACCTCTTGTTTTCCAGACGAGAGGTGACTGCCAACAGTAGCCCAGGTGTGCTTCCAAAGAGGCTGGAAAAGTAAACAGACAGGCTGCCAGCTTATGGGGAACTGAAAGTTCTTTTGTGCCCCTTGATATGTAGATGAACAGTGGAGTAGGATGAAGACTTCAAATGGTACTCTCTCAAAAGAAAATGCTATCAATTCTCCTGACTCACAGTCACCCTTAAAATGTGAATTTGGGGAAGCTAGGTCATAACTGAAAATCGTGCAAATTGTCCCATCAAGGATATTGTGTCCCTCAGGGCAAAAGTATTTGGAAAAATGGGTGTAAGGCCCCTGGACGGAAAAATGACTAGTTGAAATTTAAGCTTTGAACTTTCCCACATGATTACACAGGGTCCATCTTTCAAAAGAATACATGTCAATCTAACTTGTTCTCTTAGCTAAAATTCCCTCATTCGGCATTCTTAACAAAGAAAAGCTAGGTGGAGGGCTTCTCCAAATGGAAGGCTCTATCTTTCTAGTCCACCAGATGTTGTCCAAACCCAGGAAAAAGGGCATTCAGTTTTTTGGAGATCCTTATTATTTTAGCCGTTTTTGAAGGCAACGTGTGTTCAGTGGTCATGGATTTTATAAAAAATTGCTACTCCTCCAATGCAGTTCCAGAAAAATCACCAGCACTGTCACTATTAGGAATTTAAGTGGTTGAATTGCTCCCTGTCATCAGACTGGGTACAGGAAGTAATTCAAGCTTGTGAATCTATGAGCAACAGTGCAAAACGGTTGTTACAGCTAAATACCTTTAGATTCTCCAGCATTGAATTTCACATGGCTTCAAATGCTCATAGTATTCATTATCCCACCCTGCCAAAGAGGAATAATTGAAGAATGTGAAACTATAAAAGACACTAGAGCTGGAGAATTGTAGTTCCTTTCTGCGAGAGAATAGACCAAGCACTGATTGATTCAACTTATTCAGTGCCTGTCGGTTGTCCAGATGTGACTGAGGTACTATTCTGTTCTTCTTAACTTCTTGTTCCATGAAAACAGAAGGCGTGTGACTGGCAAACACATGCCCAGCAGGACAAACAAAATTGCAAAGTTTTATTTTCTATAGCTAACTTTCTTTTATTTTGCCAAATTGTCTTTTCTCACTTTGCACGTCTGTTTTCTTTTGCTTTTGCTCGTGGGCGCTGTTCTTAAAAGATGACGATTATCTTGTGGTAAATATTGAAAAGCAACATTGTTTCTTTTTTATGGGTAATTTCTGAAATGATGCTTTAACGCATAATTGTGCAGTACACCCCAATGTACCCCACTCCAATCCAATCCTCCCCACTCCAGTCCATGCCAATTACCCCACCTCACCACACTCAATCCAATCTACCACACTCAATCCAATCCATCCCACTGAATCCAATTCACCCCACTCCAATCCACCCCATTCAAATCCACCTCACTCTAATCCTCCCCAATACAAACCACACCAATCCACCCCACCTCATCCCACACCAAACCACCCCATTAAATCCAATCTAACCCATTCCAATCCAAACCACTCACCCCAATACCATCCACTCCAACCCATCCCACTCCAATCCCCCAAACCAAGCCCAATCTAATCTGCCCACTCTAATCTGCCCCACTCCAGTTTGTCCCACTCCAATCCAAAACAATTTGTCCCATTCCAATCCAAAACAATCTGCCCCACTCCAATCTTCCACACCCCAATCTGCTCCAATCCAATCCAAAACAATATCCCCACTACAATCCATTTCAATCTAACCCACTAAAATCCAAAACAATTTGTCCTACTCCGATTTGCCCCACACCAATCTGCCCCACTCCAGTGTTCCCTGTTCTAATCTGCCCCACTCTAATCCCAAACAATCCACTCCAAACCAAAACAATTTGCCCTACTCCATTTCACCCCACTTCAATCCTATCAACCTCATCCCAATCCGACCCACCCCACACCATCTTAATTCACCCCACTCCAATCCACTACAATCGACCCCACTGCAATCTAATGCACCCACACCAATCCAATCCACCCCACACCAATCCAATCCACCACACCCCAATCCAATACCACACACTCTAATCCAATCTACTCTACTCCAGTCCAATCCACCTCACTCTAGTCCAATCCACCCAACTACAGTTCAATCCAACCCACCCCCCTCAAAGTCCAATCTACCCCTTTAATGCACCCCACTCCAATTCACCCCACTCCACTCCAATCCACACCACTCCAGTCCAATCCCCCCACTCCAATCCAGCCCACCCCAATTCAACGCCCCCACTCCAATCCAACCCAACCCACCCCTCTCCAATCCAATCCAACTCAATCCACCCACTCCAATAAATTGGACCCCACTTCAATCCAATCCACCCCACTTCAATCAAGTCCACTGCAACCCAATCCCCCTCGCTCCAATCCAGTTCACCCACACCAACCCAATTCATCCCACTCCAATCCAATCCACCTTAATCCACCCCAATCCAGTCTGATCCAGTGTACCTGAATCCACTTTACTCCAATCCAATCCACTCCACTCCAAACCACCTTAATCCACAGCACTACGGTCCACCCCACAACAATCAATTCACCCCACACCAATCCATTTCACCCCACCCCACTCCTATCCAATCCACCCCACTCCAATCCAATCCAATGCACTCCAATCCAATCCATCCCACTCTAGTCCAATCCACAACACTCCTACCCACTCAAATCCACCCCACCCCACCCCTATCCAATCCAACCTACCCCTATCCAATCCACCCCAATCCAATCCACCCATACCCAATCCACCCTACTACATCCAATCCATCCACTCACTCCAATCCATTCCACTTAATTCAATCCACCTCACTCCATTCTACTCTACTTCAGTCCACCCACCCCTTCTCAATCCGATCCACCCCAATTTAATCTACTGCAATCCAATCCACCCCAGTCCACTCCTCCACACTCTATTCACCCCACTCCAGGCCACTCCACTCCAATCCGATCCACCCCACTCAATCCAATTCACCCCATGCAATCAAACCCACCCCGCCTCAAGAAAATCCACCTCACTCAAATCCACCTCACCCCATTCCAACCTCCCAAATCCAAACCACCCACCCCAATTCAACACCCCACACGACTCCACTCCAATTCATCCCACCCCACTCCTGTCCACCCCACCCCACCCCAATCCACTCACCCCATTTCAGTCCACTCCACTCCACCCCACTCCACTACCCCACTCCAATCCACCCCTCTCTACACCAATCCACCCCATTCTACCCCAATCCGATTCACCCCAACCCAACCCAATCCACCCTACTAAATCCAATCCACCCACTCAATCCAGTCCACTCCACTTAATTCAATCCACCTCACTCCAGTAGACTCTACTCTTATCCAGCCCACCTCTTCCCAATCCGATCCACCCCAGTTTGATCCACCACAATCGGATCCACCCCAGTCCTTCACACTCCATTGCACCCCACTACAGGCCACCCCACTCCAATCCACCCCACTCAATCAAATTCACCCCATGCAATCCAACCCACCCCACCTCAAAAAAGTCCACTCCACTCAAATCCATCTCACACCATTCCAACCCCCCAAATCCAAACCACCCACCCCAATTCAACTCACCCCACCCCATTCCACTACAGTTCACCCCACCCTGCTCCTGTCCACCCCACTCCAATCCAGCCACCCATTTCAATCCACTCCACTCCACCCCACTCCAATCCACCCCACTCCACCCTACCCCACTCCAATCCAATACACGCCTCTCTACACCAATCCACCCACTCTACCCCAATCCAACCCACTCCACCCCATCCCAGTTCAGTCCACCTCAATCCAATCCAATCCATCCCCCTACCCTACCCCACTCCAATCCACCTGATTTCAATCCAATCCACCCCACCCCACCCCACTCTAATCCACCCCACCCAATCCAATCCAGTCCAATCCACCCCACCACATCCCAGTTCAATCCATCCCTCTCCAATCCAATCAATTCAGCCCACCCTACTCCAATCCACCCACTCAATCAAATTCACCCCTTGCCAATTAAATCCACCCAACCTCGATGCAATACTCCTCACTCCAATCCCCCACCCCAATCCACCCTACCCCAATCCAACACACACCACCCCACTCCAATCCAATCCAACCTATCCTAGCCACTCTAAATCAATCCATCCCACTCCAGCCAATAACACCATTCCAATCTACCCCACCACATTTAAATCCACCCCACTACAATCCAATCCACCCCACCCACTCCAATCCACCACACTCTATTCCAATCCACCCCACTCTACCACAATCCAATCCACCCCACCCTAGTTCAGACCACCTCACTCCATTCCTATCCATCGAGCCCACCCCACCCCACTCCAACCCACCTCACCCCACTCTAGTCCAGTCCACCCACTGAAATCCAATCCACAGCAGTACTCTCCTATCCACTCACTCCTGCCCAATCCACCCTACTCCAGTCCAATGTACCCCACTCCAATCCAATGAATTCAATCCATCCCACTCAAAGCCAATCCACCCCACTCCAATCTAATGCACAGGGGCGTAGCTTGGTCAGTAAGATTAAGGGGGTGAGCTTCGAATTTCCAACAATCAGGCAAATTACAATAACTTTTATGAGAAAAAGGACAGGAGGGGAGCTTAAGGAGCAGTAGGAAGGGAGAAGAGTGCGTATTACAATCAGTACTTATAAAAATATTTAGTAAAATAACCATTTATAAGACATTTAAAATAGAGACGATAGTGTTTGTTTGTGTGTTTTTGTCAGTGTATATGCAAAATCCCTAGTGAAATCCAACAGACACCTCACCATACCCGACTTAAAGCACCTGTACCCAACTAGTTACAATAAATTTTTATTAGGGAGGGTGTAACACCCCAAACACCCCTCTGAAGCTTCGCCCCTGCTAATCCACCTCACTCCACCCCACTCTAATCCAATCCACCCCACCCCACCTCAATTCAATTCACCCACCCAGTCCTATCACTACAATGCAATTGACCCAACCCAATACAACTGCATCCATCCCGTTCCAGTCCACCCCACTCCACTCAATCCACCCCACTCTACCCCACTCCAATTCACCCCCTACTCCAATCCAGTCCTCTCCACTACCTCACTTGACTCCAATGCACTCCACCATATTCCACCCCACTCCCCTGTATAACACTTTCTGCCACTGAACTCTACTCCCCTCTACTCAACTCTACGACACTCTTCTCACCCACTTTACTCTATGGCACTTTACACCACTAAATTTTTGCCATGCTGAACAGCAGCTACATTGGTGTGCAACATGGCAAAAACACATTGCCAAAGCTAATAGCTCTTGTATAGACGAAACCTACCAGCTTTCCCAATGCCTGTTTATAACTGCCTTCAGAGCAAGAAGTTTTTCAAGACTCAACTGTCAGATATAACAAATAATGTACGGTACTCACTTGAAAATTGTGAAGTATTTGAACCCTGTAAAACGTACCAATCTCTAAGTGAGACTGTTTAACATAAAAAAGACCTGGGGCGTAGCTTCTGGGGTGGAGGGGGTGTGTGGGGTGTTACCATCCCTTAATCAATGTACTCTATAGTAAATAGTTGGGTACAGGTGGTTTGAGTCAGGTGAGGTATGGTGAGGTCTTTGTTGGATTTCATTTGGGATTTTTACATACACATGCAGACAAAATCACATACACACACTTCTCTGTTTTGAAGGTCTTTAAAAATGGTTATTCACAAAATATTGAGTTTTAGGTACCCTTCACAATCCACAGTCCTCTCTCTCCCTACTGCTTCTTAAGCACCCCTCCTGCCCTGCTTTTAATATAATGTATTTTAACCAGTGTGATTACTGGCCAAGCTACATCCCCGAAAAACGTTACCAAAGTCAATAGACCTGATGTTGGCCTTCAGGCTATCAAATCTGCCAATATATTTTTTTGTAAATCTTTATTACAAAAACATAAAAAACAAAAGAGCTACCATTAAAAATGTCCCTATCAGTAAAAGGGACTACTTTCTGTGTGGGTGAAAACACTGTGCTTAGGTAGAATGCAGTGACTCAAACAGCGATGACCCAATAGCTGAAGTGGGCTGATCCATTACTCTGTGCTGTATGTTGTGTTGTGCGGAAGCAAAACGGGATACTACTTTACACCAATTTATGAAGAGGACTAGCTGAAATACCCTCTAAAGAAGGATATTACATGTATATTTTTTGCAAAATCTAAAGGCTGTTGCTGATGCCAGATCTCATTAGTCCTTGCTTCTTAGCAGTGGTTCCAGGGCATTGATTCGAAATGTAGGGCTAACTGATTAAAGATAAACATAGCCAACATATATACTCTCTTGGCGGGATGTCATGATTCTAGAAAGATGCAGGAGCTTTGAAAGCTCCCTTGTAGTTGATCTGCATTTGTAAAAGCCCGGAACATTGCAAAGATTTTAGAGTTCCAGAGAAGTAGCATTTTTGTTGTTGGCTATCTCCCCTACACTTCAAAAAAGACAATTACGGGACAATTTATAGTAACTGGTGCTACACAAACATACAAAAAGGGTTGGGAAGAATTTCGCAAATAATCTAACCACAAGTAATCGCCCTGGATAGCATTACAAACCATTGTTTTTTATGAAGGTGCCATTCTAGACAGAGACCCACCTTAACTAAATCACTATAGATCCTATTCTTCATGGGAGCAGTCCAACCTGAACTGCCAGGCAAGGCACCATTCAGAAAGGAACACAAGTAATCCCAGACAGTGAGGTAGAACTGGGGCCACTGGAATTATGTGATTCTGCTGCCACTGCATGTTCTTCATAGTTATAGATTTAGGGGCATATTTATAAGCCCCTAGCACCACCTTGCACCACATTAGTGTCATTGTTTTATGCTAATGTGGCAAGAGTCCAAAGTCCTCACGCCACATTTACAAAGTGGCACAATGCATGCATTGTGCCACTTTGTAACCCTTGGTGCTACATTATGCCTGTGCCAGGCATAATGTATGCAAAGGGGGCGTTCCCTGTTAGGTGGGCCACAAAAATGTCGAAAGGAAATCTAATAGATTTCCTTGCGTCATTTTGTACGGCACTTTTAATGCCTGCTCAGAGCAGACACTAAAATGGGGCTTCCATTATTTATAATGGGCCTTTATGTACTCTGCAGAAGTAGCACCAATATTTTGGAGCTGCTCCTCCAGAGTACATCATTAGCATCATGAAAAATTACGCTATTGCTCCTTCCCTGCGCCATGGTGCACTGTATTTTAAATACGGCACACACATGGTGGAAAAGGGTGCAAGAAAAGTGGCTCTGCACACAGTGCAGTGCCACTCTTATTAAAATGCCCTTAAACGCATTTGCCACCTGATCCATCATTTGCTTCGTAATCTGCAGATTTTAAGAAAAAAACAGTTTTTAGCTCAAATGGATCAAAAGTTACTAAAATCACAGTGACCAGTGTCGCTGTGCAGTGGAAGGTCCTATTTAAAGGTTGACTGGCCTTGTTTCAGGTGCTTATTAGAGTATTTGGATGTTAAACTGGCACTAATGTGATGAAACCTTTGCACAGATCATGTTAATGTGAAACAATCACATAATTTGCCGTTTCTTGCTGCATAACTTAGTCAACCCTAATGTATAATTTGACGTTTCCGTGCCACTTAATTATATTGAAGCAAACAAACAAAACTGATGGACGGAATGTGGAACCAATCAAACATTCAACCCCCATCACAGATCTGGGTTTAATCCATCAATTATTTTGCCTACCGTGCCACCCCGGTTTGGACCCAGCCATATGCAAATCAGTCTTGACCCTGTTCCCCATGGGAACAGTCCAGGCCGAACTGCCAGGCCAGATCCTCCCTGGACTGGAAACAAGCATCCTGGGAGCAGTTTTAGGGTATCACCCCTCATCAGCTTGACTAGCTTGAATCCAGTGGCATAGTGAGGCCGGGACCCACGTCTGGGCATACCTGGTGCACTTATGGCAACAAAAGCAAACAATCACAAATGATGGACGGAATGTGGAACCAATCAAACATTCACCCCCAGTCACAGATCTGGGTTTAATCCATCAATTATTTTGCTCACCATGCTACCCCAGTTTGGTCAAGACTGATTTGCATATGGCTGGGTCCAAACTGGGGTGGCGTGATGAACAAAAAAACGATGGATTAAACCCAGATCTTTGTGACTGGGATGAATGTTTGCACTGTTCAGCATTCCGTTCATCATCTGTTCTTTTTGCATTTGTCACCCTAAGTGGGAAGGGTATGCCCAGACGTGGGTCCTGTGCTCACTGTGCCGCTGGGTTCAAGCTTGTCTAGCTGATGAAGGGTGATACCCTGAAACCGGTTCTAGGATGCTTGTTTCCAGCTCAGGGAGGACCTGGCTTGGCAGTTTGGGCTGGACTGTTCCCATGGGGAACAGGGTCAAGACTGATTTGCATATGGCTTGGTCCAAACTGGGGTGGCGTGATGAACAAAAAAACGATGGATTAAACCCAGATCTTTGTGACTGGGATGAATGTTTGCACTGTTCAGCATTCCGTTCATCATCTGTTCTTTTTGCATTTGTCACCCTAAGTGGGAAGGGTATTCCCAGGCGTGGGTCCCGTGCTCACTGGGCCATGGATTCAAGCTAGTCTAACTGATGAAGGGTGATACTTTGAAACTGGTCCTAGGATGTTTGTTTCCAGTTCAGGGAGGACATGGTTTGGCAGTTTGGGCTGGACTGTTCCCATGGAGAACAGGGTCAAGACTGATTTGCATATGGCTGGGTCCAAACTAGGGTGGTGTGGTAAGCAAGAAATCAATGGATTAACCCGAGATCTTTGTGCCTGGGGTGAATGTTTGCATTGTTCAGCATCCCATCCCTCATCTATTCTTTTTACATTTGTCGCCCCAAGTGGGAAGGGTATGCTCAGACATGGGTCCTGTGCTCCCCATGCCACTGGATTCAAGCTAGCCTAGCTGATGAAGGGTGATACCCTGAAACCGGTCCTAGGTTGCTTGTTTCCAGTCCAGGGAGGATCTGGCTTTGCAGTTCGGGCTGGACTGTTCCCATGGGGAACAGGGTTAAGACTGATTTGCATATGGTTGGGTCCAAACTGGGGTGGTGTGGTGAACAAAAAAAATGATGGATTAAACCCAGATCTTTGTGACTGGGGTGAATGTTTGCATTGTTCAGCATTCCGTCCATCATCCGTTCTTTTAGCATTTTTTGCCCCAAGTGGGAAGGGTATGCACAGACATGGGTTCCATGCTCACTGCACAACTGGATTCATGCTAGCCTAGTTGATGAAGGGTGATACCCTGAAACTGGTCCTAGGATGTTTGTTTCCAGTCCAGGAAGGACCTGTCTTGCAGTTCAGGCTGGACTGTTCGTATGGGGAACAGGGTCAAGACTGATTTGCTTATGGCTGGGTCCAAACTGGGGTGGCGTGGTGAGCAAAAAAACAATGGATTAAACCCAGATCTTTGTGACTGGGGTGAATGTTTGCATTGTTCAGCATTCCGTCCATCGCCTGTTCTTTTTGCACTTCAGGGCCATAGTTTGGATCTTATGACACAGCGGTGATGGAGCCAGTGCTTAATTTGTAAATAAAAACATGCCAGTACCCAAAGCTCTCCTCTTAAACATGATGCTGCTGCACTTAAATGTGCAAACACAAAATACTGAAGCAGTGTAATCCTGAAGTCATCAATTCCATTAAGGCCACTCCCTGCCCCTTCTGCTCACTCTTGCAGCTTTCTTTTTTCTTCCATTGTGACACTTTTTCTTTTTTTTCTTCCTCCGTCTTTCCCTCGCGTGTCTTTTGCTCATAGTAAATGCCTGAATACCCAGAAAAATGGGTACCGGGCATCAAAAATAAATGCCGGTGCTCCGCACCGGAAACAACAAGCACAAATTAAACACTGGATGGAGCCATCTAGGAATACCCTTGGCCACTTATGGAGTTAAATCAAACACATAAAAAGTGGTGGGAGAAATACTCTAACCACTAGCAGTTACCTCATTCTGTTTTGCTCACTGTCACTTGACAGTGGCCCACCTTATGCAAATCAGTAATGACCCTGATCCTCAAGGGAACAGTCCATCTCTAACTACCAGGCAAGGCCCCGTCCAGAAGAGACCACACGCAAATCCATACCGTTTTTTTTCTTTCTAGGTCTCGTCAATGAAGTATAACTTGGACACTGTAGCACAGCGTACAGAGGACCTATGTCTGGACACTCTAGGGCGTTAAACCAAAAACACAAAGCATTTCTCGCATCACCTTTTGTGTATTTGGTAACTGGTGCCACTACCAGGTGGCTCGCTAAAGCGGCTGCCTTACTCTGCTTATGTATGAGCCAAGCCCGGCACAGGATGTGTGAGGTCATTATGCCGAACTCACTTGGAGCGGCTGCCGGCGCCATAGTGGGAAGCCAGTTTGCAGTCACTGACAGGTGGCTGCTGGCTGAAGGCAGCCATTGTTGTTTAGGAATATGTCTCTCTCTCGGCGCAGAGAGCATAGGGAAGATTTAAAGACTCTGGCAAACTGAAAAATCGATTGGGGAAATGAGGAGGCGAGCGGGCCGAGGGGGGGTTATTAGTGAGTGAGCGGCCTGCGGATTGTGAGAGATGAGCGGAGCTAAGCGAAGCCTGATGTAACTGCGGAGAGTAGCTTGAGTGGAGGGAAAGTAGAGAGTGAAGAAGGAAGGTGGCTTTAAAAAAAGGAAAGATGAAATAAAATAGAAAGCGAGAGCGCGCCAGAAAGAGCACTGAGGCTCGGCCAGGCCCCATCTCTCTGCAGTGAGGTCACTCCCGAGAATATTAATGAGGAGCCGTCGATGCGGAGGAGGATGGAGCGCGCGAGGGCGGCTGGGGAGGAACGAGGGGGGACGCAAAGCCTCCTTCGCGGAGCAACAACGAGGGCTGGGTCTCCTTCCCAGTTAGTGAGTGATCAGGGAGACTACGGAGGCGCGTAGGATGCCAGATTCCACACAGCAGTGCCTGAAAAGGGACTCTGGCAGCCACGAAGGGGCAGATTTATGGAACGTGGCGCTGCACCGAGTGCAGCGCCACTTTCCCCGCGCCCCTTAGCACCCCCCTACCACCACCATGTGCACGCTGTGTTTAAAATACGGCGCACCATGGCGCAGGGTAGGGGGCAATAGCTTCATTTTTTAATGACTCTTTTGATGTATTCTGCAGGAGTAGCGCCCAACTGTTGGTGCTGCTTCTGCAGACTACATAGGGTCACATTCTAAAGAATGGAACCCCCCTTTTAAAGCCTGCTCTTGAGGAGGCATTCAAAGTGCTGTAATAAATGGCGCAAGGAAATCCCATAGATTTCCTTGCACCATTTTGCCGGCTCCCCTAACGGGGGAACGCCCCCTTTGCATACATTATGCCTGGCGCAGGCATAATGTAGCGCAAAGGGTTTGCAGGGTGGTGCAATGCATGCATTGTCCACCTTGTAAATACAACGCTGGGATTTTGGCCTCGTTGGGCCACATTAACGTAAAAATAAATTACGTTAACGTGGCGCAAGGTGGCGCTAGGGGCCTATAAATATGCTGCTAAGTGTTATCCTACATATTACCTGGGACGTACAGTGCTCAATAAGAAACAAAGGCAGGGCACTGTCTTTCATTGATTCACCACTATGCACTCCTTGGTGCACCTCAGTAGATGAAAAACTGTAACTGGTCACTGAGTGACATTGTTACACCAGTTCCTGCTCCCTTCAGTCAGTGCCACTGGGTTTCAGTGTCGCTTCACTATTGTTGCCTCCAGAACCTCGCCTCATGCTGTGAAATGTCCGGCCACTGGGCATCTAGGGTGACCACCTGGCATGGAGGCAAATTCTGGACAGGGCTGTAAAGAATTCAGGACAAAGGGAGAAAATTCAGGACAAACATTCAGGACGAAGGGTCAAAATTCAGGACAAAAATTCAAGAACAAACTTAAGTTTTACAGACACATTCAAGGATAGGCCATACCCAACTATGTTATCAGTGCATTTATCAACTATTTTCTACATAGCACTATTTATTCAGTATGGTCTTTTGTGATAACCTCCTGGTATGCTACATTCAGGTGTCACATTAAGTGATTGTTCAGTAGTAAATTAATGCCCTTCAGTGCTGTGTCAAGGCCATCACCGGTAACCAAATCTACCCAATCTTTCTTGGAGGGAAAGCAACAGCAAAATTCTGATTATATTTCTAAAACCCCTGGCAATCAGTTGGGGGATATTAATGTAAGTAACCTCATGCTAGTTCAAACAAGTTGAACAAAAACATCTGGCTCACCTCAGCCTCCAGCGGACTTTAAACTTAAAAAAAATAATGAGGCTGAGCAGATGGTGTGGGCGACGGTCTCACACCTAATCTCAGGATGTGAGGTACCCAAAACTTGTCTGTAGTCTCACAGCATTGGAGTGTATGACTGTGCCTCTACATTTATCTCAGAACTGGGAGCCCAGACTACCAATCAAAGAGATTAAAAGAGGAGGAGGAGGATGAAATTGAGATCCAATGGGAGATCCAAAGCAAATTTTCAAAGCATGGTTGCTAAGAACTGGATAATAAGGAAGCAAATGTAGGAGGCTGGGCTGGCTTGTAGTGAGTACCAAGGGGTACTTGCACCTTGCACCAGGCCCAGTTATCCCTTATGAGTGTATAGGGTGTCTAGCAGCTTAGGCTGATAGATAATGGTAGCTTAGCAGAGCAGCTTAGGCTGAACTAGGAGACGTGTGAAGCTACTACAGTACCACTTAGTGTCAGATGCACAATATCATAAGAAAACACAATACACAGTTATACTAAAAATAAAGGTACTTTATTTTTATGACAATATGCCAAAGTATCTTAGAGTGTACCCTCAGTGAGAGGATAGGAAATATACACAAGATATATATACACAATAGCAAAAATATGCAGTATAGTCTTAGAAAACAGTGCAAACAATGTATAGTTACAATAGGATGCAATGGGGAAACATAGGGATAGGGGCAACACAAACCATATACTCCAAAAGTGGAATGTGAACCACGAATGGACCCCAAACCTATGTGACCTTGTAGAGGGTCGCTGGGACTATTAGAAAATAGTGAGAGTTAGAAAAATAACCCTCCCCAAGACCCTGAAAAGTGAGTGCAAAGTGCACTAAAGTTCCCCTAAGGACAAAGAAGTCGTGTTAGAGGAATAATGCAGGAAAGACACAAACCAACGATGCAACAACTGTGGATTTCCAATCTAGGGTACCTGTGGAACAAGGGGACCAAGTCCAAAAGTCACAAGCAAGTCGGAGATGGGCAGATGCCCAGGAAATGCCAGCTGCGGGTGCAAAGAAGCTTCTACTGGACAGAAGAAGCTGAGGTTTCTGCAGGAACGAAAAGGGCTAGAGACTTCCCCTTTGGTGGACGGATCCCTCTCGCCGTGGAGAGTTGTGCAGAAGTGTTTTCCCGCCGAAAGAACGCCAACAAGCCTTGCTAGCTGCAAATCGTGCGGTTAGCGTTTTTGGACGCTGCTGTGGCCCTGGAGGGACCAGGAGGTCGCAAATTGGACCAGGAGAGAGAGGGGACGTCGAGCAAGACAAGGAGCCCTCTCAGCAGCAGGTAGCACCCGGAGAAGTGCCAGAAACAGGCACTACGAGGATGCGTGAAACGGTGCTCACCCAAAGTCGCACAAAGGAGTCCCACGTCGCCAGAGACCAACTTAGAAAGTCGTGCAATGCAGGTTAGAGTGCCGTGGACCCAGGCTTGGCTGTGCACAAAGGATTTCCGCCGGAAGTGCACAGGGGCCGGAGTAGCTGCAAAAGTCGCGGTTCCCAGCAATGCAGCCCAGCGAGGTGAGGCAAGGACTTACCTCCACCAAACTTGGACTGAAGAGTCACTGGACTGTGGGGGTCACTTGGACAGAGTCGCTGGATTCGAGGGACCTCGCTCGTTGTGCTGAGAGGAGACCCAAGGGACCGGTAATGCAGCTTTTTGGTGCCTGCGGTTGCAGGGGGAAGATTCCGTCGACCCACGGGAGATTTCTTCGGAGCTTCTGGTGCAGAGAGGAGGCAGACTACCCCCACAGCATGCACAAGCAGGAAAACAGTCGAGAAGGCGGCAGGATCAGCGTTACAGAGTTGCAGTAGTCGTCTTTGTTACTATGTTGCAGGTTTGCAGGCTTCCAGCGCGGTCAGCAGTCGATTCCTTGGCAGAAGGTGAAGAGAGAGATGCAGAGGAACTCGGATGAGCTCTTGCATTCGTTATCTAAAGTTTCCCCAGAGACAGAGACCCTAAATAGCCAGAAAAGAGGGTTTGGCTACCTAGGAGAGAGGATAGGCTAGCAACACCTGAAGGAGCCTATCACAAGGAGTCTCTGACGTCACCTGGTGGCACTGGCCACTCAGAGCAGTCCAGTGTGCCAGCAGCACCTCTGTTTCCAAGATGGCAGAGGTCTGGAGCACACTGGAGGAGCTCTGGACACCTCGCAGGGGAGGTGCAGGTCAGGGGAGTGGTCACTCCCCTTTCCTTTGTCCAGTTTCGCGCCAGAGCAGGGCTAAGGGGTCCCCTGAACCGGTGTAGACTGACTTATGCAGAATTGGGCACCTCTGTGCCCAACAAAGCATTTCCAGAGGCTGGGGGAGGCTACTCCTCCCCTGCCTTCACACCATTTTCCAAAGGGAGAGGGTGTCACACCCTCTCTCAGAGGAAGTTCTTTGTTCTGCCATCCTGGGCCAGGCCTGGCTGGACCCCAGGAGGGCAGATGCCTGTCTGAGGGGTTGGCAGCAGCAGCAGCTGCAGTGAAACCCCAGGAAGGGCAGTTTGGCAGTACCAGGGTCTGTGCTACAGACCACTGGGATCATGGGATTGTGCCAACTATGCCAGGATGGCATAGAGGGGGCAATTCCATGATCATAGACATGTTACATGGCCATATTCGGAGTTACCATTGTGAAGCTACATATAGGTAGTGACCTATATGTAGTGCACGCGTGTAATGGTGTCCCCGCACTCACAAAGTTCAGGGAATTGGCTCTGAACAATGTGGGGGCACCTTGGCTAGTGCCAGGGTGCCCTCACACTAAGTAACTTTGCACCTAACCTTTACCAGGTAAAGGTTAGACATATAGGTGACTTATAAGTTACTTAAGTGCAGTGTAAAATGGCTGTGAAATAACGTGGACGTTATTTCACTCAGGCAGAATTGTCAGAGCTCCCTATGGGTGGCAAAAGAAATGCTGCAGCCCATAGGGATCTCCTGGAACCCCAATACCCTGGGTACCTCAGTACCATATACTAGGGAATTATAAGGGTGTTCCAGTAAGCCAATGTAAATTGGTAAAAATGGTCACTAGCCTGTTAGTGACAATTTGGAAAGAAATGAGAGAGCATAACCACTGAGGTTCTGATTAGCAGAGCCTCAGTGAGACAGTTAGTCACTACACAGGTAACACATTCAGGCACACTTATGAGCACTGGGGCCCTGGGTTACCAGGGTCCCAGTGACACATACAACTAAAACAACATATATACAGTGAAAAATGGGGGTAACATGCCAGGCAAGATGGTACTTTCCTACAGCAAAGAACAAGGTGGGACAATACCTAACATCAGACAAGAAGGGTGCACCAAGAGTATCTGAAGGTATTGGGTACCTGGGGAGTTGTCTTAAAAGAGAGGAGAGAAACATAAGAGGCACTGTCAAGTGGTTGAACAAACAGCACCCACCCACCCTGGCAAACTCTTCTGGTGCAATGGTCCGCTGTTCATGCTTGTGAAGGGTGAGCAGGGGCCAGACCCCTTGCAAGGTTGTGCTAGGCAATTACCCACTCTGCCCACGCCTAAGTGTCAAAGTACACAGAGGATCTTCAAAATATTTGGGATGTGAATTTCACAAACAAGATGTAAGAACATGAGAAAGATTTTAAAATGTAATTAGTGTTTTCTTAACATGTGGTAATCTTTCTCCCTTCATATATAATTAGACCTTAGATTGAATTGGGAACCAATTACTTTTCAATACCTAGGGATTAATATCTATAATTTCCCCACTGATCCTCACAATGGAAATCTGGGCAGAGCGACATGGTCCCTCCAAGCCCAGTTTGCTTTTGGGTCTTCTCTTGCGCTTTCAGTAATGGACCACGTGGCACTAATGACGATGGTGTGCTACCCAATTATAGTATTATTCTGCAAACCTTCTCCTGCTCGTCCCTCATTCCTTCTTCAGACACACCACACATCAGATTTAGTCGCTGGGGCGCCGCCAGGTAGCTCTTTCCACTCTAAAGCTACCTGTGACTGTGTGTGGCTTAGGCCTTCTGGACTTAAAATGCTATTATTTAGCTGCAGAGCTTCAACGGGTGGCACACCGACTGTCTTGCGACCCCTTGCATGATATGGGGTTTATCTATAAAGACTTTGAGGAGAGCTTGCTGCACTACTCATGGTTTCCTACTGACCATTCTAGGAAACACCTTCCAGGGTTATCCTGCTCAGCTTTCTCTTGCCTTGCTAGAACCTATAAACTCACTGACACAAAGAAACCCTACGTTCCTGCACTACCTATGCTAGGCCTTCCCACTTGCACAGGACAGCTGCACTCAGGGCAACTCTGTCAGTGGCATGCTGCAGGTGCCTTAAAATTCGAGGATTTGTTTGTGGATGGCAAGCTACTAGATTTCCAAACCCTTGTGGCGGACAACCATCTTCACCCGGGTTAACTCATTACTCACAAATTCCTTAAACAATCATTAAATACCCTGCAACATGGAGACCACTGCAGGGCTTCTTGCCATACTACCTGGGAGACTGGTGTGGCAAACCTCTGCAAGATACAGAGTGGGCTAAAATACTGGACTTTTTTCACAAAGTAACCTGCAGCTACCACTTGAAGTACATTTAGAGAGCTTCCCTAGGAATACATTCCGCCTGTTGCTTGCCATTGGCTTTGTGGTTTGTAACTCACATTTGTTGCTTTTAGTTTGCTGGCTTTATATGTTTTAGGCTGTCCAGCTTGAGCTCATCCCTTTCCTTGCTCAAATCTTATTTGTGGTACCCTTCCGACTGCTCCCTTTCTGTAAAAAGGCCTGTAAATCTTGTTTTTATTTTGTCACATTTGCTGTGCATTCAAAGAACACTGTCAAATGTCTGGCTCTGTCTTCAGTGGGAGCTTAGTGTTTACTTTTCTTTCTCTGTCTTCAAAGCGAGAGGATTTATGTGACAATCTTGCTGGATACTGGGGGTAGGAAATAGTTTTTTCTATCACATGACAACATTTAAATGAACAGTGCAAGGATTTCAGAATATAGCAGAATTAAGAACACAAATTAAGCACATTTTTATTAATTCTGAACTTTGCTGGAATACAAATACATTAATATGATTAAAACAAATAATTACACTGGGTGATGCAATTTCCACACATCATCGTCAGTACACTGTATAGTTTTATTAGTAAACTGTATGTATGTGCCAATTTAACGGTCATTTCAATCAAAAACATGTCTTTAATGGCAGTGTGCTACTACACCATGCTTACTCCACTCTACACTGAACCACTCCAAACCACTGCACCCTACTCTGCACCTCTCTCCACTTTTCACCACTCCATGCCACTGCACTCTCAGACACTTAACTCTACTCCACTCTAAACCACTCTACTTTATTCCACTTCATGCTACGCCTCTCTACTCTACTCTCCACCACTCTACTCCATGCCAATGCACTCTATGCCACTCTGCACCACTGCACTTTGCACCTTTGCATGCTACACCACTCCAGTCTAGGCCATACCAATCTACTCTGGAGAACACAACTCTATGCCACTCTGCAACACTGTATTGTATGCCACTACACTGTATCCCAATACAGTCTGTGCCAATGCACTTTACTCTGTAACACTCAACTCTATGCCACTGCACTCTACGCCAATACACTGCACATCACTCTAATTTATTCTGCACCACTGCACTCTGTGCCAAGATACTCTACGCCACTTTAATCTATGCCATTCCACTCCATGCCACACTACGCAACGGTACTATACCTTTCACTTCTCCACTCTACGCCACTTCACTCTACTCAAAAACAATGTACTCTATGCCACTGCACTCTACCCTGCACCTCTCCATTTGACGTCACTGCACTCTACTCTGAAACAATCTACTGACCACTAATGCATTCTACACCACTGCACTCTATGTCACAGCATTCTACACCACTGCACTATACTCTAAACCACTGCACTCTACTGCAATGCATTCTAAAAACTGCAATTTACACCACTGCACTCTATTCTGCACCACAATAGTCCACGCCACTCCTGTCTGCCTATGCAACTCTACTCAGCAACACGGCACTCTTCACCACTGTACTCTACACAACTCTACTCTGTACTATTGCCTTCTATACCAAAACACTCTACGCCACTGCACTCTATGTGACTCTACTCTGTATTACTCCACTCTATGCCACTGCACTCTACAGCACTATACTCTACTTTGCACTGCACCACTTCAAGCTACTCTGCACCACTCCACACCACTGCACTCTATGCCACTTAAGTCTACTCTGCGCTCTATGCCACTGCATTACACACCACTTTACTGTGCCACAACACTCTATGCCACTCTGCTCTGCACCATTCCACTCTGCACCACTGCACTATACTATGCACTACTCTATGCTTCTGCATTCTATGTCACTCCATTGTACACCACTGAATTAGATGCAGCTTCACTCAATGGCGCGACACCACTAAATTCTGCAACACTGTACGCCCATGCACATGCACTCTACACCAGTCCACTCTACCATATGCCACTCCTAAACCCAATACTCTCTGCCACTCTACAACACTCTACTCCACTCTTCACCATTCCACTGTACGACACTCCGCCCCACTCTCCTCTATGCCACTAACTTTTAGCCATGCTGAACATCTGCCACTCTGGTGCATAACATGGCTAAAACACATTGGCAAAGCAAATAACTCTTGCATAGACAAGAACTATAGGCTTTGCCAATGTTTGTTAGTACCATGAGGTCCCGAGGTCCCTAAAAGCACTGTGAATGTGCAAGTCATTATTTTAAACATGTATTATACACCGCATAATGTAGGCTGCCACAAAATGCACATATGAATTTAGGATAAACATAGAAAGTGTTTCTAAACAATAGATTTCAATAATATACAGATTATACCTAGTGCAAACATTTTTTATAACTGTCTATTAAAACCACACAGTCCACAGATCAGAAAACCATAACAGTACCTCTCTAAAAAAAATAACTTTGCTCTCTTAAAGCTTCAAGTGACTTCTTACATTAAAGCCAATACAGGCTTCCAAGGCCTTTCACATTTGCAGATTTACCAGCTAGCACATTTGCATTTCTTTCAAGAAGGAGACACCCTGGCAAGAAGGCATTTTCTTATCTGTCTGCCCCTCCTTTGGGATGAGAGCACAGAGGCTTTCTCCCTTACACTCCAGTTAAGGAAATTAAATTGTCAAATTAACTTTTATGTGTTTGTTATAAAATCACAAACAAAAGCATCAGTTAAGCCTGCCATCACGGACAACGATCGCCAGTGCTAAATTATAGGCAGTTAGTGAAATTTACGGCAGGTGGTCACCCTATGGGCATCATGGCTGAGATACGTCAGTTCCCTTCATGGTGCCCATCAATGCAGTACTGTACCTGGCCGCTGGGTGTCACTGCTGTGCCAAAGCTAGCTGCCTTCCGTACGACTGAATACTCTGACTGTCCACTA
This sequence comes from Pleurodeles waltl, assembly GCF_031143425.1. NCBI lineage: Eukaryota > Metazoa > Chordata > Amphibia > Caudata > Salamandridae > Pleurodeles > Pleurodeles waltl. Next base: position 336,773,414 of record NC_090443.1, read on the forward strand.
GGCGCCACTGTGGTACTAGTGTTTCTGTACTTCCTCCACAGGGACGTTAAGCAGGCCCGGCGGGGCAGGAGAGGGGAATTCCGTCCTTTCAAGTGGCCCTCATTCTGCCCCAGGCCAATTAATATGACTCTGAGTGAAAGTTGGGAGACTCAGGGGCCTCTTTTCACATTCTGCAGTTGGGGAGAGGGTGGTGTAACATTTTGCATAGCGGCACAGTCCGTTATATAATTGAGTTTAGAGCTTTAAGTCCCACAGCTCTTACTGAACTTGCCGACCTAGCAACAAGCTCACCCTTCTCCTGGATCCTTGGGAACAAGTAGAATGTACTACTTTACAACAGAGCTCTCATTTTTTTCAAGTGCGTGCATGATTAGCTCTAGTTTTTTCTTTGCGTTCTGGGGCTTTTATTCCTCTGTGGTTCATAATTAAATAAAAATTCAGGACTACAAAACCAGGATACAAGCACACATCCTCGACTGGAAAAACTACTCGCTAGCGGACCTAGAAAACCTGACACCTTTCATAAATACAGCGGTGTTGCACACCATGACCCTAATTGCCGAATCCCCAAACCCCAGCGAAAACAGGTTTGGCTTAAGGTGTCGTACCTGACATGAGGTTATTTGTCAGCTGCGTGTCCCTCCGGCGCTCTCTCTCTCTCTGTAACGTGTGTCTCTTTTTATTTCTTTTGTCTTTCACTCTCCTCTGCATCGCAAATACCGAGCCCTCTATCATCAATCATGCTGTCTCATCAATCATGCCTCTCTCTCCTCCACTTCCTTCCTGCACCCTCGCTCCTGTCCCTCGTTGTCTTATTTCATCCCTCTCCTACTCTGTGCCTCTCCTCTTCCTCGCTCTTCCTAATTCTACTGCTCCCCCCTTATCCCCACTCGCACCACCCACCCTCACTCGTCTAATTTCTGAAGATCCAGATTTTATTTACTCCAAAATTCTTTTGAACCCTTCTCCCATCCCTCCCACCCTTTTATCCTTCGCCTCCCATCGTGTCTTCCTCTTCCCCCTTCCCCTAATTTCTCATTCATCGCGAGTTCAACATTCCTTTCCTCTCCCCATGTCCCTGGGTGTTTGCCACCCTTTCTTCCTCCATCCCCTGTTCATCCTTTGCCTCCTCTCCTATCTTCCTGCCCCGTTCCGCCCGTCTTTACCCTCTCCACTGCTTCTGTAGACCCTTTCTTCTCCTTTCTCTCTTACTGCGCCACCCCTCCCTCCCTCTCTTCTCTCTCCTCCATCTTTCCTCTTCATGGTCATCCTCTCTGTTGCCATGGTTACCCCCTCCCTGGCTGACACCTGCCTGCTCACTGCAGCCTGTTTATATGTTGACATTTTCTGGACGGCTCCCCAGGGACCCATCCATCTCTGGTACCAGCAGCCGGGAGCAAGAGGTGCCCATTATCACTTCACCGATAATTAATTCCACATCATGGCTCTTCTATAGCTCCCCCTCCAGCCTGCTCCCCCTCATTAGTGACCCTAACGAACAGTAGACGGGCTATGACACATCCTGGAGCAGCATGCGTACCTCGTGACACATCTCTGCAACAGGCGCACCAAGCCCTCGAGCTAGTTTATGGGACTGGGGCGCGCAGACTGCAGGTTACTCATGCACATCTACGAAACACGCAGTGGGCCGCTGAGCTGTGCTACTGTGAATGGGACCTGTGACCTGTGAGTTACAGATATTATCAAAATGCGCATTTACTCAATGAGCTATTCTAGTGAGACTGGAAGGTGCACCCTGAGGATTACAGACGGACGCGTGCAGCAGAGTTTTACATCACTGAGGTGCCTCACATAGACTGGATCCTGTGAGCAGCAGGTGCACATAACTATCCACAGCAGACACTTCTACATGCTGAGTTAACCCACCGAGAATGGCATCTGTGGCGCGAGCTACATCCAGACATTTGCAGCAGTGGTATTAACTCACTTAGTTACCTCACCAGGATTGGAACCTTGGTCTTCCAAATTATAAACATATCTCTACAGAAGTTGCAACTACTCAGTAAACTAGCTACTCAGGTTGTATCACATGCCCTAAACATCACACACACACACCTGACACCCAGAGAAGGCGAATTTACCCTCTGAGCTATCTTGCTGGAATTGGAGTCTGAGACCTCCTGATTACATACAAACTATGCAGCAGGTACTATGTGACCTCAAAGTTACACTCAGATCTCAGCATCAGATGCATTAACTTACTAAGCCATGTTACTGGACCTGGAATCTGTCACTTGCAGTCTACAGATATATCTGTGTATTAGACGCATTATGCCACTGAGCTGTCTTATTTGGAATTGAGCCTGTGATTTATGCACACATTGTCGTAGCAGGTGTATTAACCCAATGAGCTATCTTACTGCTGCAACTGGTAACGTGCAGGATAACCATAGAGCTTTGGAAAAGGTTCAATGTCCAAGTGATCCATCTTTCCGGCGTTGGAAGCCATGACCCATAGGTTACAGGCAGTTTTGTGCAGCAAAGGCATTTGCCTCAGAACTATTTTATTGTGCCAGGAAACTATATCTGCAGGTTACCTACAGATCTTTGCAACAGAAACCCACAGATCTCTGCAGCAACAGCATTCACCCACTGGACTATTTAGTTGGGACTGGGCCAAGGACCTTTAGATCACACATATGTTGCTGCTGAACAGGAACTTCTGCCCTAAGTTTTTTTACAATGATTGGAAATTGTGACCTTGTGATAGGGGTGGGCAGTAAAATCCGTTCTGCCAGTGGAGTTCGCTGAGTTTTGCCCACTCGCGCGGAGTTTGGCAAAAACTCCGCCAACTGCCGTGTGGCAGAGTTTTTCTTGCACGCAGTTCGCCAATATGAAGTTGGCGAATTAGAAAAAACAAGAGCTGCACTGCCTCCAGACGAGATTTCTCAACACAGGTGGTCGCAGAAGGTTACTAGCTCTCGTTGTGAAAGCTGCACTCAGGTAGAATATCTGCTCAAGTGGCTGAAAGAAGTAGCACCCGCTGGCACACCACGTGGTGCCATTCATGTTGATTTTACAGCCCAGGACAAACTCCTGACGCTAAAAAGGAATTGCACAGCGTAAACCTGTGCGAGTTTCACCCACTCCTGCCTGGTGACACACAGATCTCTGCTACTATTGTAGCCTCTGACCTGCATTTTACCCATAGATCTCTACAACGGGGTCCTTCACCTTCTGAACACATAGCAAGCTAAGCGTTTTGGTGTTTCATATAGAGGTAGTAAGAGCTATATAAGAATATATATTTATATGTGGCTTATCCTGAGTTAACCGAGCTACAATCAGTACATCACTGCACACTATAGAGGTTTAACAGCAACAGTGCAGAGGGGAAGGGAGGAATGGTTAATTTTGTAGACTTACTCTGGGGGCATAGAAACTGGAGGAAGTATCTGGGGTGTGTTAAGAACCTACACGCTATTCACCTCCACCAGAGACTTACTTAACTAGGTGAGATCACGACCCAACACTGCTCCCTTCTGGAAGTTAGTCGAAAAAAAACCCAATTGTACTAAGAGTTCTGTGCACACATAATTCACGGGGCAGGACCTAAGGTTTCTCATGCAGGAGCAGGAAGGTCACACGATGTCCTTGGCCTAGATAGCGCCGGAGTACAGATTAGGAATCGTTGGTCCTGGAGAAAAAAATCATCCCCACAAGACAGAGAGTGAAAATGAGTCAGACAGGAAGTCCTCTCTTTGTTAAAGCTGCATCCAGCTCTTCCTCGGGAGACAAACTGGGCTTTCCCGGGCGCTCTTCTTTGGAGCTTTGTGCAGATGTTTAAGCACTTCACTTACAGGACAATTGCAAGTTTTTGTCGCTGTGTAGTGAAACAAAATGGCTCTGTCCCCTGCGTGTGTGGGTTGTATTTTTCAAGAGGTAGCTCTTGTTTTCTGACCCGAGAAATATGCACTTGAAAAAATTTGCAATTTATTTGAAAAGTTGGGATTGGGACATTCAGAAGTAAGAGAACCTCTCGGACCTAGAGGAAAGGTTTCATCTCTCTGCCAATGTCTGTGCCAATCCTAACACCATCGAGCTTTAAAGGTGCCAGACTCTATATCGCCGTGCCAAATCTAGGTCCATGAAACCATAGGTATCACTGTGCCAGTCCAAAGGACGTCAAGCCCCAGAGGTGGCAGGCTTTCTATAGTTGTGCCTATCTTTGTGCAACACGAAACCAACACAGTTTTATAAGAAAATGGTTATTTTTGTGCCAAACCTTAGCTCATGCAGCCATCGACGTGACTGGATCAGTGGCTTAAGGGACCAGGGCCAATGCCACGTTCAAAACCAGGGACAAGACCAGGTCCAACAGGAAGACTACGATCAGGTAGAAGATAACCAGGAAGACCATCAGGTGGAGGATCAAGGCGATAAGGATGTAAAAAATGTGTGGCACGGGCCAGGTCCACCAGGACCTGGGTACGGCCATCAGCAGGATCAGGAGCAGTTAGACTGCGAGGAAGAGAGCCACCATGAACATCAGGAAAATGAGGATGGAAGGGTGGGAGGGCCAACAAGAGAAGGAGGTGGACATGAAGGAGGAATAAGCGGACCGGGAGGAGAGAGGGTTTAGCAGGAGGACCAAGAAAATGAGGAAGAACAAGAGGAGCTAGGCTGGAAGAATGAAGAGGAAGGTAACAAGGAGGAGGACCATAAAGATTTGAGGATGAGAAGAAAGAGGTCCACAGTGAGAAGGCAAGGAGAAACAGGGAGAGGAGGGGAAGGAAAAGGGTGACGAAGAGGCAGGCCAGGAGAACAAGAGGGCCACCAGGAGGAAAACTGCAGTGAGGACAAAGACCTGGCGGAGGAAGACAAAGAGGATGAAGAGGAGAGAAAGAATGAGAAGCATCAAGATAACCATTAAGACCAGAACTAGAGGACCAAGACCAGGATAATCATGATAATCTAGAGCATCAGGAGAACAAGTTCAGGAGAATTGGGAAAAGGAGGACCAGGAGGAGGCCCAGGAAGACTCTTTGGAGGAGGCACAGGACTACCAACGCTGGAACTACCAAGTGGATGAGAACCAGAAGCACAAGCAAAATCAGTACCAGGCTGACCTGGATCAAGGAAAGCTCACCAAGAGGACCAGGACCACCAACAGAACAAGGATCTTGGCCATGAGGAAGACCAGGTTGACTAGGAAAAGCAGGACGAAGAGGACCAGTTTGAAAAAAAGCAGGACCAGGGGCAGACCAGTGGAAGGTGACCAGGAGAAGGAAGATCAAAAAGAGAAGGGACATTGGAAGTACCAGGACCACTAGGCCAAGGCCACCAGCAGGGCCAGGACCAGTAGCCATGACCAGGAAGACCCCTTGAATCACAACCCGAAGAACCAGAGTGGTTCTAAGCTACACATATTAAGAGACACACACAGTTACAAAAGGCACACCTCTAATAAATATTTCCTAATTATTACTTGCACCGCATGCTCCCTTTAGACACCACCCACCGTTCTCAGCCTAGTTGAAACACTGGACAGGCTTGTATCGCAGTGCCACCTTTTGCCCATCAAGCGCTAGCAATGACAGACTCTGAATCTCTCTATTACTATTGAGGCCATCCAGCCTTATAGATGTCAGGCTTCTGCATCCATATGCCAACCCCGTGATCTCACTGAGTCTCAGGGGTGACAGGCTGTGCGTGTGTCAGGACCCTTAACTCATCCAGTTCTAGTGGTGGCAAGCTTTGCAAACGGATGTTAATGCCTTGAACCATCCAAGCTCTAGAGGTGACAGGTCTGGTAGCACTGTGTCAATCCCGTCAAGTCACGCACCCCTAGAGGTGAGAGGTCTGATTAGCACTGTGTAAATTCCAGGAACTCCCTCAACCCTTCAGGTGACAGGTCCCATCTTGTGCAGCAGGTATGGAAAATTGCCTCTGGATCGGTGAGGGAGGTGGGCAGCCAGGGCTGGGAGCAGAGAGGGGATGTTTGTTGAGAGAGAGCTCTCCATTAACACATCCCCTCTGCCCTAGCCCTGTGTCACTGCCGGAGCCTGTGGGATAATTGCTGTGTCTGAGGCTCCAGCCTGCAGACCTGCCATTCAAGTAATTGGAGATAATTGTCTGGTTCAAGATCATGTTTACACAGCAGCAGCACATGGGTAAAATACCCTTCACAGCCCAGCCGGGGAGGGAGGAGGTCCTCCACCGTCCCTGAAATTACCAGCTTCGTTCATGCACACAAGGCGGGTACAGCACAAACAGCAGTAGTGTAACCACTGCTTGCAGACACAGACCAGGTACATCACTGGCAGCAGGTGGATAATGCCCTTCATAGCCCAGGCAGGCAGGAAATACCAGCTACCCTCATGTGCATTAGAGGTAGCAGCGGCAAACTGGTCATACCCTCAAGTCGTGGAGGGAGGTGTCCTCCATTATGCTGTACTTGGCAGCCCCCATCGGAAACTTAGTGTTCCATTATGACTCGGGGAGAGTCATAATGGAACCCTCATTATTCCAAGTTTGACTGTGTGTGGAAATGCCCCTGGTAAAACCCAATGCTCTTCTTCGCTCACTGTCGCCGACTGAAAGCAGGTGTGCAAATAAGGGCCCAGAACTAGGAATTTCAAGCTGTAATGGACCCGGTAATTTCAGTTCCTGTCTGATAATCCCTATTCAGAGCCAGTTAACTTGCAATGGCCGGTAACTGGGTTGGAATTTCAGAAGAGATCTAATGACACCAGGCCTGGGGCCTCATTGCGACTTCAGCGGTCCTTTCACAGGACCGCAAACGCCGCTGCAGGCAAAAGACCACCAGTAATGGAGGTCTTTTTCCTGCCATACTAGGAGTGTTCTGGTGGGCTAGTAGGCGAAAACAGCGTTTTCGCCCGCTGGCCCAGCTGAACACTCACTACAACATTGACGCAGGCTCGTAATTGAGCCGGCGGCAATGTTGTGGTGCGTTGGGTGCAGCAGCACCCGTCATGCATTTAAAAATGTGCGAAGGGGCTGTGCATAGGGGCCCCTGCGCTGCCCATGCCAAGTGAAAGGGCAGTGGGGGGGCCCCAAATGCCCTCATTCTGCCACCCTTTCCAGGGCGGCGTTTATAGCCATGGAAAGGCTGGTAAATGGGGACTTGTAATCCCCAAGGCAACGCGGATTACAACTGCCGGGACCGCCAGCCTGCAGGCTGGCTGCAGCCTGACACTGTCGGCAGTTTGACTGTGGCGGCTCCACCATGGTCATAATGGGGCAGTCGGACTGCCCTGCCTGCGGCGGTCCGACCGCCATCGCGCACGTAATGAGGCCCTTATTATCTTCTTTTTCAGTTACTTTCCACTTGGTAATGATTATAGATGTGCCAAATTCACGTAATTTGCATTTGCATAATTATGCAAAATTTGGGAAAAAATGATGTGAAATTACAAGTAATTATGTGAAATTCAAGACCAGCATTTGGTGCTATACCGTAGAAGAAAAGGAGTTGTTGCACCCATTTTGGAAGCAAGGACAATCTCGCATTCTGGTTATTTGTCTTGCTTCAGTGCACTTGCATTACTTCTTTTGTCGCATATCACACTTAATTTCGGAACAGGGTGTAATAGTAGAATTTAGGGAATCTCACTTTAGCAAAATTACCAAAACTGTTTGAGATCACACCAGCATAACAGAAATTACACCGGAGCCTAGTAATGAGCTGCTTAGGCAAGTATAGTGCAAGAACTAGAAAATGGGCCTTTCCTCACACACAACAGTAAAGGTAGAAGCAGCACAAGTACACAGATTCCTCATGCACAGAACAGATATGGCATAAGCAGTGCAAGGCCAAGCTTCGCTCACTAAGAAGAGATGTAGCTAAGGTAGCAGCAGTGCAATCGTTCCTCACACAAGGAACATGTATATCACGGGTAGAAGAGCATGTGGCCTTCATGCACAAAACAAGCATTACATAATCAGCAGCAGTGCAAACTTCCCTTGCACAAATAGCAGGTGGAGCATGGTCAGAGGTAGTATAAACTTCCCTCACGCTTGGAGCAGGGACAACAGGAGTAGTGCAAGTTTCCCTAATGTAAATAATAGTTACAGACTAGGGTACAGTTCTGCATCTTTCATGCTCCCAGAAATAATGGTGACCACACACAAATGTGGATGTGTGCATACAAACAAACACACTCTATGGGTTTCTACTGTGAGAAGAGTCCTCTTTTGTCATGGTTAGCCCCACTTTTTGTCTGGTATTTGCTGTAGTCTCAAAGTTGTTAGTACCCAGGGTCCCTGCTAACAAGGTTCCCTGGGCCAGATCTATTTCCTAAAACTGCTGTGATACATTGACACAATTAGCACCACCTTTAGCTGCAACTATAAGTCCCTAAAAAATGGTACTTAGGTACACAGGGCATGGGTACTAAGGGTAGGCCCCCGAGGGCAACAGCACATATTTTGACACCCTCAAGGGCCATGCATCCAGAAGCACCCAGCACTGCCATTGCAGGCTGAGTGTTCTGATGCAATCGTAAAAGATCGAATTGACAAGGCACACAGCCTGTGTGCCCTGTCCACTACACATTGCATGTACTATAGGTAAGTAACCCGTCTGGCAGGCCTTCCAGCCCTAAGGCAGTGTGCACTATAGTGTGTGTGTATAGGCATAGATGCATGACCGATATGCTACTACTGTGTGCTTGCCAAACCTGGAACATAGTAAGTGAACAGGGCAGCTCTTTTAATGCATGTGCTGGACCCTGGTCAGTACGCGTTTCACAGCTACATGATGGCTACCCTGAGTCCTGGGTTGTTTGGTATCAAATAACTCAGAATGATCAATCCAAACTGGTACCAGTATTGGATTTATTGGAAAATGTACCCAGGGGTCACTTTAGAGGTGCCCCTTTCAAAAGTTAACTATCCTGGCATGGTTGCGGGCCAGCCACAACCAGCTTGCCACCACCAGACAAGATTCTGAGCCGCTGGGGTGAGAGATCCTGCTCTGAGACTCAGAACAATGCCCTTCCTGGGTGGAGGTGCTAACACCCCCTGCCTCAGGAATGTGCACTGCCCTGCTAGCAAGGTTCAAAGGGCTTACTACTCTTGAAACCTGACCCCCAGACTTGCTGCTAGCAGCAGATGGCTGTCCCTGTTGCAAACCCCTACCTTTAGTGGTAGCAACGGCGGAAAACCAGTCAAAGAATGGGAGGAATGGTCAGTCCTGGCTTTCACCACCCCCAAGGTACTGCATGGGAGATGACCCCTCCATTTAATGTTCCTCCATCTTGCATGGAAGGAAACTAGCCAATCAGGTGTAGGGAAGTGGCCCACAGAGAAGACAAGGGCACTTAGTGGGTGTAGCCACCCTAAGGTAGATGGCCCATTGGACACTATTAGGTACCTCTTAAATCCCCCACCAAATACAGTACTTAGTGGGCATCCCTATACCAAGAAATCAGATTCCAAGGACAAAAGTAGACCAACAACAAAGAAGACCCAAGGCTCGAGAACTGAAGTCCTGCTGCACCTGGAAAAGGTGCCAAACCGTGCCTACTGCACCCAGGACTTGTCAGTTGCAGCTGAGGGGTTGCTTGGACATTGGGCAGACTCTACAACCCCCAAGAAGATCTCCACTCTTCACAAATCACTCTACAACACAAAGGAACAAAAGACCCAGTAAAGGCCACTTCACAGACCGGCTGCTGACCAAGGAACCAGATGTCTCAGTGGCACCAAACTTCACCCATCAGACTGTGAAGATAAACACTGACAGTGTGCCAAGTTTTACGGCACTGTGCCCTCCATTGACCAGACCGTGCAATAGCCCTAGGTATTGGTCACCTCATGTTGGACACCCAGGCCATTCCGGACTGAAAAAGGACCAGGAGAAAACCCCAGTCAAAGGACTTCAGGAACCAGCCAGACCTTCCACCAGAGTGTCTCTGCTGATCTGCAAGCGACCCTCAAGGAGACCTACCTCGTGCTTCCAAGGGCACCTTTGCCCACAGCTCTTGGCTCACCGATTCACTCTGCACTCCGCCGCCCTGTGCCCAGCACCGAAGATCAAGCTGTGCCTTAAGGGTATCCCACCTCTTGCAACCTCGACACTCCAAGGGCACCTACCAGACTTACCTTTCAGTCCACCTGTGCAGCGCTTTTCCAAGCGGTCCCTGGCAGTAGCCTGGCCTCAGCTCCAATGATTTTCTGCAGCTGCTCCTGCTGAAACCAGGAGCCACCCGAACTTCTCCAGCTTGTCCATAGTGCCCACCGATGACCTCGACATACCTGCAAAATATTTTCAAAATCTTTTCTCCATTGACTCCTATGGTGCATAATTACACACAAAAATACTATTTTTATTAAAATTTCAAAAAGTCATAACTTAAAAAGTATTCAATTTTGATGATCTTGGTCTTACATTTTCTATAAAAATCTGAAGCATTTTCGTAACTTGGTCTCGAGTTATTCCTCTGAGTGTGTGGTCTCATTCATTGATACTGTGAGTACAACAAATGCTTTGCACTTCTCCAAGATTATCCTAACTGCTCGGCCAAGCTACCATAAAAATTAGAGCATTAGATGGTCTAGTTTTTACCTCTGTAAACACCAACATGTGGTTGCCTGGACCCCTGCACAGTGTACCTAGTTTTGAACACTACATAGAGGGCCAGCCTCCTACATTAGGTGTGTCAGGGGTGTAATAAAGACTTTGAATTTTCTGATACCACTTTGTCAATTTTGTGAGCACAGGAATAACTCTCTAAAATGTCTTTAGCCTAATTGTTTTTGTTTTCCAGTTGGCTAGAATTTTATTGTACACATTTTTAAAATAATTGTTAGGGTCCTGATTAGGTCCCTACAACAATAGCAAAGGTTTAAAAGTCCTTAATTTATTTGGCCTTATCCAAAAAGGGGTTCCAAATTTCTAAAAAGGTCTGAGCTTTAGTAAATTAACAACATGTCTGATGCAGAGAGACAAAGTCCAGAGCCCGACCAGGCGACTTACCAGGCATATAGCTATGACCAGTTAGGATGGCTCTGCAGACTGCACCAAAGTCATACCGGAAACACCCCCAGTATAGATAAGCTTAGGCATCTGGTCGTCCAGCATGAAAAAGATAACCGCACAAATGAACTAGATGATGAGGTATCTGGGGGAGAAGAAGACCCTGTGGGAAATGGGGATGAGTGTAGCTCTCCAATCAAACCACTAGTGCACCCACAGAGGAAGACCTGGCCTTACCTAGGCTGACCAAAAGACTGGCCTGAGAGAGTTGGCTTTTAGAAATTGAGAAAGAAAGAGAAGAGTTGGGCCTAGGACCCATCTCTGGTGGCAGCATCCAAGTATTGAAAGAGAAACCTTTCAATATCAAACTCTCAAAAGGAGGTATTCTTCTCTTTTCAGAAGGAGATGTTATAACACAATGATTTTCTGCCTTTGAACGAGCCTGCATTGGGTGAGAAATTGAGAAAAAGACTGGGGTACACTGTTATGGGAGTTATTCTCGGGAAAGTGCAGGGATAGGCTCCTGGCACTGAACGAGGCAGATTCTAAATCCTATGACCTAACAAAGAATACCCTGATTGAGGGCTTTGGATTTACAACTAAAGAGTACCACATAAAGTTCAGGGAGGCTCAAAAAACCCAGAGCCAATCTTGGGTAGAGTTTGTGGACTATTCAGTAAAACTACTGGGTGATTGGTTAGTTGGGGACAAGGTACAATATTATGATGGGCTATACAACCTATTTATGAAAGAGCACCTGCTGAGTAATTGTTACAATGAGAGGCAACATCAATACCTGGTAGACCAAGTTACATTTTACCCCCAAGAGCTGGGGAGGAAGGCAGACCACTGGGTCAAAACAAGGGTGACCACAACTACCACTGGTGGGGGAGACCAAAAGAAAGAGACCAAGGGAAAGAGGGGAGCCAAAGTGTCTTCGCAAGTCCCCAAATACCTGCACAGGATGGTTGACCCAAAGACTCCTCACAGTCTCTGGGTGGGTACAAAGGAAAGGTCTTTGATCTGGCTTGGTGCTATGATTGCAAAACCAGAGGGCACCAAACTGGAGATCCTAGGTGTATAAACAAAAAGAATGCCTCTAGTCAACCTGTAGTAAATGCAGTTGCTAATCTACAGATGGGGCCAGAGGTGTGGCCTGACCATGTCAGTGATCCCACAGAGGCAACACTGAGGGAGGGGTAGAATTATCCTGTGCTGCCTGGCCAAGTAATATGCAAAAATACAGGCATCACCCTTTGATTAATAAGAGAAAGTGGAAGCACCGAGGGGCACAGGAGCTAGTGTAACCATGGTAACTCAGCACTTGCTCCACTTGGTAAGGTAGTCTTATCCTATCACCAGTGCTGACAATGAGACAAAGTTCCATCCCATGGCTATGGTAACCTTTGATTGGGGGGTAGTAGGGCAAAAAGAAGTGGTTGTGTCCTCATCCATCATAGTAGATTGCCTGCTTGGAAATGACCGGGAGCATCTCCCCTGGGCTGAAGTAGAACTGAAGATCCATGAAGCCATGCTTGGGATCCCAGAATGGGCCGTTTTAAAGACCAGGGCACAGACTAAACGTTAGAGAGAAAAAGGAGAGCTGGACCCTGAAATAATGGACCAGCCTCCCAAGAGAAAGGGCAAGAAGACTAGGGAGCCAGCTTCAAATAAAATCCAAAATCAGAACTCCTCTTCCCGGAAAGAGGACTCACCCATTCTGGAGGGAAGTGAGCCTGTAGAGCTTGGGCCTTACCACCCAGAGCTCTTGGCCCCATGGTGACCCCCCATGGAAGATCTGTGCCAGGGGCAGAGAATCTATGCCACTCTTGATGGCCTGAGGCAGTAAGCTGCACAGGAAGAGCAAGGAAATGTCAGTGGTAACCACAGGGTTTATTGAGAGGAAGGACTCCTCTTCACTGAGGTCAGTGACCTCAAGCCTGGTGCAACCAGGAGGGTGGTAGTATCTCAGCGGTTCAGAGAGTTTCTCCTCACTTTAGCCCATGACATCCCCCTAGCTGGGTATTGGGGCCAAAACAAAACTTGGAGTAGGTTGGCTAACCACTTCTACTGGCCAGGAATATCACAAAATGTGAAGGACTTTTGTCAGTCCTGCACTACCTGCCAAGCCAGTGGCAAGGCAAGAGGGCACTTAAAGGCCCCCTTAATGCCACTACCGATGGTTGGGGTTCCCTTTGTGAGGGTACAGGTTGATGGTGTTGGCCCCCTTGACCCGACAAGAGCATCAGGGCATGGATACATTCTGGTGGTAGTGGGTCATGCTACTAGATATCCTGATGTTATTCCCCTTAGGACCATTACTGCTCCTATAATGGAAAAAGCCCTCCTGGGTATTTTTACCAGAGTAGGGGTCCCTAAGGAGGTAGTATCAGACAGAGGTTCAAATGTCATGTCTGCATACTTGAAACACATGCAGAAGGAATGTGGTGTGACTTATAAGTTTACTACCCCATACCACCCTCAAACAAATGGGTTGAATGACAGATTTAATTAGAACTTAAAAGGCATGATTGGAGGACTCCCTGAAAAACTGAGAAGAAGGTGGGATGTCTTACTACCCTGTCTGATTTTTGCCTACAAGGAAGTGCCACAAAAGTGATTAGGATTCTCTCCATTTTAACTTTTGTTTGGGCATCCTGAAAGGGGACCACTAAGTCTTGTTAGGGAAGGCTGGGAGAAACCTCTCAAAAAGCCCAAGCAAGATATTGTGGACTATGTACTTGGTCTATGTTCAAGGATAGCAGAGTACATGGAGAAAGTAAGCCAAAACCTTCAGGCCAGCCATGAGCTACAAAAGCTCTGGTATGACCAAAAAGCTGCTATGGTTGAGTTCAAACCAGGGCATAAAGTTTGGGTGTTGGAGCCTGTTGCTCCCAGGGCTCTCGAGGACAAATGGTCTGGACCATATCCCATACTTTAAAAGAAAGGAGAAGTCACCTACTTGGTTGACTTAGGCAGTTGTAAAAACCTTAGAAGAATCATCCATGCCAACCATCTAAAACCCTATTATGATATAGCTGATGTGGCCATGCTCATGGTTATAGATCAGTGAGAGGAAGAAAAGAGTGAACCTCTCCCTGATCTCCCCTCCACCAACCCACAAGATGGATGGAGTGGTCTTGTCAAACACCCTTACAGAGCAACAGCAGGCTGATTGTAGGCAAGTCCTCAGTCAGTATGCTGAGATATTCTCCCTGACCCCTGGACAGACTAATTGGTGTCCCCATGATGTGGATACGGGTGATAGCTTGCCTGTCAAAAACAAAATTGACAGACAGTCAGACCATGGCAGGGAAAGCATACAAGCTGAAGTAAAAAAGATGTTGAATTTGGGTATCATTGAACACTCAGAGAGTCCCTGTGCTGGCCCAGTCGATTTTGTTCCAAACCTCACTCAAAAGGTGAGAAAAAGGAGATGAGGTTTTGTGTGGGATACAGGGGCCTCAATTCTGTAACAAACTGATGCACACCTAATCCTAAAAGCTAATGAGCTCATTGACAGATTAGGGGCAGCCACATATCTGAGTACTTTTAATTTAACATCATGGTACTGGCAGATTGGCCTGACCCCAGGAGCTAAAGAGAGGCCAGAATTCTCCATTCCTAGTAGGTATTATCAGTTCACTGTTATGCCCTTTGGATTAAAGAATGCACCTGCCACCTTCCACAGGTTGGTGAATCAAGTCATTGCTGGACTTGAATCTTTTAGTGCAGCTTACATTGATGACATAGCTGTCTATAGTTCCATATGGCAGGATCACCTGATCCACCTAAGGAAGTTTCATGAGGCTCTGCAAAAAGCAGGCCTCACTATCAAGGCCAGTAAGTGCCAGATAGGGCAGGGTAAAGTTGTTTACATGGGCCACCTGGTTGGTGGAGGCCAAGTGAAACCCCTCCAACCCAAGATTCAGACCATTCTGGCTTGGGAAACTCCCACAACCCAGACACAGGTCAGGGCATTCTTTGGCATGACTGGATATTATAGGAGTTTTGAGAAGGATTATGCCACCATAGTTGCTCCCTGACAGAGTTAACCTACAAAAAAATGCCCAAAAAGGTTAACTGGACAATGAGTTTGCAAAGGACCTGTGACTCTCTGAAAAATGCAATGTACCCTGTCCCAGTCCTAAGAGCTCCAGATTACTCCACACAGTTTATTGTCCAAACAGATGTCTCTGAACTGGGGGTAGAAGCAGTCCTAGCCCAGAAAAATGATGAAGGACTTGACCAGCCTGTTGCTTTTATAAACAAAAGACTACTCCCTAGGGAACACAAATGGAGTGCTTTGAGAGGGAAGCCTTTACCGTGGTTTGGGCCCTGAAGAAGTTGAAGCCATACCTGTTTGACTCTCACTTCATAGTTCAGACTGACAACAGGCCTCTCTGATTGGCTACAACAAATGATGGATGAAAACCCCAACTGATTAGGTGGTCCATCTTCCTACAGGGAATGGACTTTCAAGTGGAACACAGAACTGGGACTGCCCATGCCAATGCAGATGGCCTTCCCAGGTTCTTCCACTTAGATGATGAAGACTCACTAGGGAAAGGGTAGTCTCATCTTCATTTGATGGGGGGGGGGGGGTGTACAGTGAGAAAAGGGTTCTTCTGTCATGGTTAGACCCTACTTTGTGCCTGGTATTAGATGTAGTCTCAAAGGTGTTAGTGCCCAGGGCCCCTCCTAACCCTATTCCCTGAGCCACATCTCCTTTCATAAAACTGGTGTTTATGGCACATTGGCACAATTGGCACCACCTTTAGCTGCTACTATAAGTCCCTAGCATATTGGTACTTAGGTACCCAGGGAATGGGGTACAAAGGGTAGGCCCATGAGGGCAGCAGCACAGATTGTGCCACCCTCTAGGCCCATGCATCCAGAGGCACCCAGCACTGCCAATGCAGGCTGAGTGTTCTGATGCAATCCTAAAGGACAAACTCCACATGGTACACAGCCTGTGTGCCCTGTCCACTACACACTGCATGCACTGTAGTTAAGTCACCTCTGTGGCAGGTCTTCCAGCCCTAAGGCAGGGTACACTTATGTGTGAGCATAGATGCATGATCAATATGCCCCTAATGTGTGCTGGGATACAAGAAGTGAAAAGGGCATCAATTTTAATGGATGTGCTGTACACTGGTCAGTAGAGTTTCACAGCTACATGATGGCAACCCTGAACCCTGGGTTGTTTGGTATCAAACGACCCAAAATGATCAATCCAAACTGGTACCAGTATTGAATTTATTACAAAATGTACCCAGGGTCACCTTAGAGGTGCCCCCTGCAAAAACAAACTACCCTGGCATGGTTGCTGGGTGGTCACAACCAGCCTACCACCACCAGACAAAATTATGAGCCCCTGGGGTGAGAGATCCTGCTCTCTGGGACTCATAACAAAGCCCTTCCTGGGTGGAGGTGCCAACACCTCCTCCCTCAGGAATGTGCACTGCCCTGCTAGCGAGCTTCAAAGGGCTTAACGCCTTTGAAATTTGACCCCCAGGCCTGCTGCTAGCAGCAGATGGCTGCCCCTGTTGCAAATCTCTACTATTGGCAGGAGCAACAATAGGAAACCAGACGTGGGATAGGAGGAGTGGTCAGTCCTGGCTTGCACCACCCCCAAGGTGTTGTATGCGTGGTGACCCCTCTATTTCATTTCCTTCCATCTTGCATGGAAGGAAAATAGCCAATAAGGTGTAGGGAAGTGACCTCTGCCCACCGGAAGTGGTCACTTAGTGGTTGTAGCCACTCTAAAGTAGATGATCCATTTGTCACTACCTCCTAAAATGCCCACCAAAGACAGTATTTAGTCTTCATCCCTAGACCAAGAAATCAGATTCCAAGGACAAAAGCAGAGGGTCTGGGTATTTAAGCTGTCATGGATGTCTGCGATCTTGTGGTATAAGAAGGTGGCTAGGGAGTCACAGAGGTCTTGTGATGCCGGGATGTCGTTGATGTTGGAGCCAGGGTTGGAGAGTTCCTTCACGATGCTGAAGAGCTGTGTGTGATGTTGTTGATGCGTTCCTTGAAGGCGGTTCTTTTGTCGGTTTGGATGAGTTGGTGGTGTCTGCGGATGGCATTCTTGAAGGCTGTGTGGTTGTCCGGTGTCTGTTCTTGGCACCACTTTTTCTCGCGTCTTCAGCATGTTTGCTTGGATTCTTGGAGGTTGGAAGTGAACCAGGAGGCCTTTCTGTCAGTGCGTCTGTTTGAAGTTTTCTTGATCGGGCGGTGTATTGGCACAGTCGTCGATCCATTGCCTAAGGTTGCAGGCTGCTGTGTCGGTGATGGTGATGTCGATTGGTGGGTTCCCAGAGAGGGGAGTGATCAGCTGGACTTTGGTGACCGTGTTCCATCTGCGATGGGGAATCCACTGCGGATGATGGTGTGTTGTGGGTTTCTCGAAGGAGAAGTTGATGCAGGGGTGGTTAGTCCAGTGGAGTTCGGTGGTGTGGCTGAAGGAGACGTGTTTGCTGGCAGAGAAAATTGGGTCGAGCGTGTGTCCTGCGAAGTGGGTGGTTATCGTGACGAGCTGCTTGAGGCCGAGGTTGGCGAGGTTGTCGAGCAGGGTGGTAGAGTTGCTGTTGTTGGTGTTCTCAAGGTGGAAGTTCAGGTCCCCGAGGAGTATGTAGTCTGTGGATGCGAGGGCATGCGTTCTGATGACGTCGGAGATGGGATCGCTGAACTGCTGTCAGGGTCCGGGGGGTCTGTAAATGAAGGTTCCTCTGAGGGTGGTGTTTGGATCGGTGTGGATCTGGAAGTGCAGGTGTTCGGCCGCACTGAGGGTGTCTTTGGTGCTAGTCGTGATTCTGAGAGTATTCCTGTAGACTATGGTGATGCCTCCTCCTAGTCTGTTGGTGCAGTCCCTATGGGTGGTTTTGTAGCCGTCCGGGATGGCTATGGCGATGTCGGGGTCTGAGGAGGGGTTCATCCAGGTCTCGGTCAGGAAGGCGACATCTGGGGAGGCTGAGTCGAGTAGGTTCCAGAGTTCTATGGCATATTTGTGGACAGAGCAGGTGTTGAGTAGGATGCATCTGAGATGATTGTGTCCTGCCTTGGCGGGTGGGTCTCTGGCGTGGAGGCTGGTGAAGGTGCAGTTCCGGCAGGGAAAGGGTCCACAGGTGAGCTGCGGGGTGGCCTGATGGCAGTTGGCTGAGCGGCCGGCATTGAGCGCGTGGAGGGTGGTGGCGTCGTAGCGGAGTCATGTGTCGTGGTGGTGGGGGGGGAGAGAACCAGGGGTTCTGGCGCTGGGCGCGGTCCATGCGAGGACAGGTGCAGAAGGGCTTGCTTTAGGCGCGCCAGCAGCACACCGGCTGCGCGCTGCCGCATTAATTAGGGAGGGGGGAGGAGAGGTCTGCTGGGAGGCAGGAGTGGGAGCGGGACTGAAAATGGCACAAAAAAGGGGGGAGGGAGAGAGAGAGGGGAGAGCAAGAGTGAGAGAGAGCGGAGTGAGAGGAGAGAGAAACGAGGAAAGAGTGTAATTCAGAAGCGAAAGGCAAAAAGAGGACAAAAGGGACAGACACAGAAGAAAAAGCACACAGAGAGCAAACCAGGAAAAAGTAGGAGAGAGGCAGAGGGCAGACTAGTGGAAGAGCAGAGCTCTCCCACTAGACACCATGGATGAGGCGCAGGCAGAACCCTGCTGGTGGAGGAGGGCCTTGAACTCCTGACTTTCTGCAGCTGCTCCAGCCGAAACCGGGAGCCACCGGAACTTCTCCAGCTAGTCCATAGTGCCCACCGACGACCTTGACACACCTGCAAAAGGAGACATTGGTAAACGGAATGCATGATTTTATATGCATTTTCAATGTATTTTCTCCATTGATTCTTATGATGCGTAATTACACACAAAAATAATATTTTTATTAAAACTTCGAAAATCCATAACTTAAAAAGGACTTACCTGATTTTGATGATCTTGGTATTAGAAGTTTTATAAAAATCTGAAATATTTTTGTAAATTGGTCTTGAGGCATTCTTCTGAGTGTGTGGTCTCATTTATTGATACTGTGAGTACAACAAATGCCTTGCACTTCTCCAAGATTTGCCTAACTACTCGACCAAGCTACCATAAAAATTAGAGCAGTAGGTGGTCTAGTTTTACCTCTGTAAACACCAATGTGTGGTTGCCTGGACCCCCTGCACATTGTGCCTAGTTTTGCATACTACATAGAGGGCCAGTTTCCTACAACTACCATTCACGTTTCTCACACAAGCTGAATATTGCAGGGGCAGGACAGGCAGCAGAAGAGTGAGCTTCACTCGTACACACCCACACACCATATACAGGCACACACATACATACATATAGATACACACATACACATATGCTATGTTGTTTTGTTATGTGTATTTGTAAAGTGCACAACTCACATCGGAAGGTATCCTGATGCTGAAGCAGGAGCTGCATGGGCCGAACCAGGGTCAATGTTAGGTGAAGAGCCAAGTCTTTGTTTCTTATGTGATTCAAGAACCGACGAGTAAGCTCTGATGATCAGTGACGGGTCGTTCCAGGCTTAGCAGTGACATAGGAGAAGGCATGACTGCTGGATCTGGTTCTACTTATGCGGGGGGAGGTGCAAGTAGGAATTTAGCTGAGCGGAGGTGTTTGGTAGGTTTGTAGAAGTTTATGTGTTACCTTGGGCACGTCAGGCCAATCTTGTGTAAGGCTTTGTATGTGCGCGTAAGAAGTTTGAAGAGTGTTGGTTTGTGGGTTGGGAGCCAGTGGAGCTCTGTGAGGTACTGGGTGATGTGAGTGTGCGGTGGGCTGCTGAAGATGAGCCTGGCTGTTGAGTTTTATATGTTGTGGGGGTCTACTGGTCAGTTAAGTGTTGTTTCTAGCTTAGAGTGTGTTGCTGTATCCCAGCTTGGTTGTGAAGGTTCTGTGAGTATTGGAGGGAAGCCATTTGAAGATCTTCTTGAGCATCTTGAGTGTGTGGAAGCAGGAGACAGAGACTGTGTTTGGTGAAGTGGTTATTGATTACTGTTCTGAGCTTCTTTGCACGGGTTACCTAGAGGGATGCAAATCTGAGATCAGCAGGCCACCATGTTGAGTTACAGACCAAGGTGTCTTTGTCGAAGATTACTATTTTTGCCTTGGCAGTGTTGAGCTTCAGGCAGTTGGTTTTCATCCATCTGGCAACTTCAGTCATGAGGGGTACAAATTGGTGTAGGTGTTTGGCTTTCTGTCAAAGAGGGAGATAATGAGTTGGGTGTCATCAGCATTGAATATGACGTTGATTCAATTGGCATGGATGATGCTGGAGAGTGGTTTAACGTAGGCGTCGAACAGAATGAGGCTGAGTGAGGATCCTTGTGGAACTCTGCGGATGAGGTTGGCAGCATCCGAGGTGAAGGGGCTAGGCTGACAGGCTGAGTGCCACCTGTCAGGGAAGAGCAAATCAAGCGCAGTGTGGAATCTCTGATGCCAGCTTCAAACAGTCATTGGGTAAGGATGGGGTGGGAGATGGTGTTGAAGGCGGCAGAAAGATTTATCAGTTGTTATGTTAGTCCATAACCATCCAGATGTTGTCTGTGGTGGCTAGGAAGGCAGTATCTGTACTGTTGTTGGGCCTGAATCTGGATTTTGTAGTGGTGAAGAGGTGGTTGTCAGTGAGGTGGGAGGGCAGGTGTTTGTTTATCATCTTTTCCATTATTTTTGCTAGGTAGGGTAGCAGGGAAAAGGCCAGTAGTTGGATAGCATCTTAGGGTCCGCTGAGGATTTCTTAAGAAGGAGGAGTAAAATGGCATGTTTCCAGGTGTTTATGAAGGAGGCAGTGATGATTATCACTCAGGATAGGGGTGAGGGCTGCAATGGTGGGGTCCAGTCCTTTGATGATGGCCAGTGGTGCTCCAGAGTGTATGGACTGCATAGTTATTGTGGTGTCTTGAGTGGTAATGGTGTGTCAGGTGGTGCGAGTGGTCCTCTAGGTGTTGGTAGAGATCGGCAGGAGGGCTGGAAGGGTAGAAGGGTCCAGTTGGGGCTCATAGTTTCTGTAGATGCTGGTGATCTTGATGCTGAAAAATAGGGACAGCTGGGTGTAGAAGGCCTGAGATGTGGTTACGCTAGTGGAGCTTACTGCTGAAGAGCTGAAGTCTTTCACTTTGACAAAGATTGCCTTGGAGTGGTGAGTGCTACTTTTGATAAAATTGCTGAGCACAGAACATTTGGTGGCTCTAATCTGCTGATAGTAGTGTCTGAGGAAAGATTTGTAGGTGCCCTTGTTGGTGTCATTCTAACTCTGCCTCCATATGTGTTCAAGTCGCTTGTAGTGGCAATTGGTGAGCCTGAGCTCTTCTGTGTGCCAACTTTCTTGTGGTCT
Source organism: Pleurodeles waltl (assembly GCF_031143425.1). NCBI lineage: Eukaryota > Metazoa > Chordata > Amphibia > Caudata > Salamandridae > Pleurodeles > Pleurodeles waltl. The sequence continues at coordinate 336,794,711 of NC_090443.1, forward strand.
GGTTCTTGTGGCTTTGTTGGCTTTAAGGGGAGCCACGTTATCTCAACAGGCAGTGATCCAGGTAATGAAGTGGAGATGGATTCAGAGAAGTGGTTGTGACAAGGCCAGTGGTGTAGGAGTTTGGAAGACCAGGATGCTTCTGGGATCTTGTTCCTGTCCTGCTGTGAAGATTTAGTGATGATGTTTCTGTCGTGGTGTGGGACGGGTATGCTGAAGTTGATGAGGGCGTGGTCGGTCCAGGTGATTGGTGTGGGCTTGTCTACTGTGATGTTGCTGAAGTTAATGAAGATAGGGTCCATTAGGTGTCGAGCAGCATATGACCTTCTACTTGCTGGGTGAGTCAGAGGTTGGATAGGTTCTTGAGGATATTGATCATTTTCGGTTTGGTGAGTTCCTCTATGTAGTAATTGAGGTTGCCAAGGAGGGTGAAGGCGCTGGATCAGGGGGATGGCAAACTCCAAGATGGTGTCACCGAAGTTGCCGTGTGGTCCAGGAGGGAGGTAGATGAGGGTGCCGCTCAGGGTATAGTTGGCGGTGATGAGGAGTTTCAAGGTTGAGTGTTCCATGTTGCTGCTTTCCAAGATGGTGGAGCATTGGATAGATTCTTTGAAGGTAAAAATAATATTGCCTCTCGGTCTGTTCCTCCTGTTTTATCTTGCAATCTTGTATTTAGAGAGGGAGGGGGATTGCCATGGTGATGACCAGGGTTGAGGAGGAAGTCAGACAGATTTCAGTCAGGAAGTGCAGGTCCAGTAAACAGTTGAGTATCAGATCCCAAATTACAGTGGTGTGTTTAGTATGGGAGCAACTGTTGAGGAGTATGCAGGACAGAGAGGGTTGTGGTGTAGCTGGCGTCGGGTGTGTATGGTTGTGTGTGTTGGGAGTGTGAGGTGCAAGGGGAAGAGAGGTGAATGAGGGAGAGGGTATGTGAAATGGCAGGTGGTGTAGGAGAATCCACCTTCAGTGTTGGGTGGTGAGGGGTGGCATCTGAGGCTCAGGGCGTGGAGGGTCACAGTGGAGTAACAACAATGGCGAAAGACAGGTGGGAAGAGGACCAGGGGCCCTGGTGATAGCGGTGCAGGGGATGGATATGGGATACGCCGGGGAAGATGGGCTTGCCACTGGTGCACCATCCGCATGCCAGGGGCACGCCGGCTGCATGTTTTTACTGTGCATCCACAATGTAACCTCCATTAAGTAAAGACAGGTTTGCAGGGAAACCAGTGATTTTACATCCTGGGCAGATGGATGCTGGGAAATTAGTCTCTTTGCTTTTTTTTTTCTTTTAAAGATGCTTATATGCACAAACATACATACATACACAAATAGTTGCACAACATAAGGCAAGAGTGAAAGATCAGACAGGCCAACTTCTAAAATATTTTCACCATATGAAAGAGCATGGTCTTAGCAGGGTGGGACCTTGTGCTAAGCACTGTAAGGCATTTTTACCCTCTAGCCCCACCCCAAAAGATACTTCCGAGACTACCAACGATGTCCTGGGAAGGTTGCAAAATGGACATCATCTGTCAGAGCCCTCAAACACAAGCTGGAAGCTCACTCTATGCAGGCTTTCTTGCTCACCTTGTACCACACTGTCGCTTTAGGATGACATAATCGCTAGTATCTGGGCAGCCAGTGTGCCACGTGGGATGGGGAGACGAGGATAGGACTCCCATTGGTGCCAGTTACCAAAGAAATGTTTTAAACGCTTTCCTATGCATGTTTGAAATAATCAGCACTTCTCCGCCCTTTATAATCCTGCCTTTTTTGCCGTCACATAGTGGAGCTTTTTGAAGCAGCTTTCAGCCGCATGTAGCGCTTTATGCGATGAACTCATCCATAATTAATAAAAAGGCAATGCCTTGCCTCTGAAGGGCCTGTCTCTGAGGCCTGGCCCTGGGAAGGTGTCAGTGCTGGCAGCAACAGACTGACAGGCAGGCCTCTCATCTACTCACAGTAATTGGAGGCTGATGGAAGGGGGAGAGGGCCGGTCGCGCCCATTACTTCAAAAGAGCGGTAACTTACCAAAAGCCTCGCCTCTGTTCTGGAAGTAGGCGAACGAGCTTGAGAGTGATTGAATTCCGGCCTGCAGACTTCTTGTCAGCCCTTTCTTCGAAACACCCCGGCCCCCCCACCCCCCCACCATCCCCTCTTAAATTGAGTCAATCCACAGCAGTGCACACTGGTCGCAGGTGCATGCATAGCAACATATGCGGGGTCCCCGGGTGGAGCCGGAAGAAGAGGGAGCTCTGCTTGGCTCTAGATTTGTGTTTAAGTGAGAGATTGTTTCGATGTGGACAAAGAAAACATATGTGAAACGTCCAGCATTTTTAGAAAAATAAGGGTGCCCTCGATAAAAAGAAAGAATTTACATACAATGCGGAAATCTCAAGGAGATAGTACAGCTTGTTATTACTGTTTGTGCAGCATCCATTTTAGGACATCCTCATTCCTCACTCCTCATCCCTACAATTCATCCCTACTTTTCATCCATCATACATCATGAGAAATGAGAAGCAGGGAGAAGGGATGAGAAGTAGGAAGGATAGAAAAGAAGTATGGATGAGGGGTGAGAAGTAGGGATGATGGATGAGAAGTAGGGATGATGGATGAGAAATAAGGATGAGAAGTAGGGATGATGGATGCGAAGTTAGGAAGATGTATGATGGCTGAGAAGTAGAGGTGAGGGATGAGAAGTAGGGAATGATGTATGATGGATGAGAAGTAGGGATGATGGATGAGAAGTAGGGATAATGTATGATGGATGAGAAGTAGAAATGATGTACAATGGATGAGAAGTAGAGATGATGGAAGAGAAGTAGGGTTGATGGAAGATGTAGCAGGGATGATGAATGATGAATGAGAAGTAGGGATGATGGATGAGAAGTAAGGATGATGTATGATGGATGAGAAGTTGGGATGATGGATGAGAAGTAGGGAGGATATATGATGGATGAGAAGTAGGGATGATGGAAGAGAAGCACAGATGATGGATGAGAAGTAGGGATGATGTATGATGGATGAGAAGTAGGGATGAACTGTAAAACCCTTTCTCCAAGAGCTTATTTATGGCCCAAGCTGTGGGGTCCTTGTATTTCACAACCAAGCAGAGCTTTCTGCAGAGGACTGTGTAAACAGAAAAGCACTTAGTTAAATAAAATGAAAAGTTGTACAGCCTTGAATTCACTGGAAATAAACACACAGTTGAATTTCCTCTCCTGTGTCTTCACCCAGCACATGCAATGAGAAGGCTGTTTTTCTGTGAAATAGAATGCAGGCCTCTCTCATAACTCTGATTGGCTGTTGCCAGCCAATCAGTGTGAAGGTGTGTTTCACAAAACTGAAAATGTGTTGGTATGACTGAGGGATGAGGAGTAGGGATGATGGATGAGGAGTAGGGATGATGGGTGAGGCTTGAGAAGTAGGAATGATGGAATATGGATGAGAAGTAGAGATAAGAAGCAGGGGTGAATGAGGAGAAGTAGGAAAGATGGAAGGGAAGTAGGGATGATGTATGATGGATGAGAAGTAGGGATGATGGATGAGAAGTAGGGATGATAGAAGAGAATCAGGGATGAGAAGTAGGGATGATAGAAGAGAATCAGGGATGATGGATGAGAAGTAGGGATGGTGTATGATGGATGAGAAGCAGGGATGATAGATGAGAAGTAGGGATGATGGAAGAGAATCAGAGATGATGGATGAGAAGCAGGAATGATGGATGAGAAGTAGGGATGATGGAAGAGAACCAGGGATGATGAATGAGAAGTAGGGGCATTGTACAATGGATGAGAAGCAGGGATGATGGAGGAGAAGTAGGGATGATGTATGATGGATGAGAAGTAGGGATGATGGATGGGAAATATGAATGATGGAAGAGAAGCAGGGATGATAAATGAGAAGTAGGGGTGATATAAAATGGATGAGAAGTCGGGATGATGGATGAGAAGTAGGGATGATGGATGAGAAGCAGGGATGAGACAAAGGGATGAAAAGTAGGGATGATGGAGGAGAAGTAGGGATGATGGGTGAGAAGTAGGGATGAGACATAGGGATGATGGATGAGAAGCAGTGATGACGGAGGAGAAGTAGGGATGATGGATGAGAAGTACGGATGATGGATGAGAAGCATGGATGAGACGCAGGGATGAGAAGTAGGGGAGATGGATGAGAAGTAGGGATGATATATGATGGATTGGAAGTAGGGATGATGGATGAGAAGTAGGGAGGATGTATGATGGATGAGAAGTAGGCATCATGATGTATGATGGATGAGAAGTAGGGATAATAGATGAGAAGCAGGGATGAGAAGTAGGGATGAGGAGTGAGGAATAAGGATGTCCTAAAATGGATGCTGTATTAATGACCAAATATTCAGCATCCTCTGTAAAAGGCCTCTTGAAGGTATCTACTGCAGAGGTTTAGTAGTTGGAAGCCGCTGAGTTTCAGCCACGTTTCGATATTCAGAGATTAATGAGTCACAGGGAATGTCATCTATAAAATGTGATTCATCGGATGTGTATCAAGAGCATATTAAAATTATACAGCACAATGATAGCGAAGGAGCTATAATATATGTAGGACAAGTGCAGACCTAGAGTGAGAAGACCTCAAACATAATATTTATTACCACAGAACATGGCCTTGAGGATTGAAGAGTTGATATGCCTTAAATATTTGACATTGCTTCCCATCACAGGAGTGCAAAGAGCAGTGGTATTCTATGAGAACGATAATTGAACTGTTAGGCCCAAAGTGCCATAACTGCTGGAGAAGAAAATGATATAGAGCAGGTGGCACTGCAATTACAAAATGGCACAGAGCAGTGTTCAAAGTGAGCCGGGCAGTCCCTGGGCAAAGCTAAACAGTGGACATTGAACTAGGGCCATAAGGGGCCCTCCATTTCTGTCATTCACAGCTGCAGAACAAAAAGAACACTACCTTCCTGTTACTTACTTTTAAAATTATCTTGTCAAGCAGTTTTGGCATAGGATAAAGGTGCTACATAAACTGTTAAATGAAATATCCTGCTGCTTTTGATTACTGTTTGTCCATTGCAGTGGTGGCTGCCACTGAACGGGGGTGGCGGGGCAGGTGGATGTGGGGGACAAACAAATAAATAAATAAAAAGAGAATAAAAACACATACCTGTTTCCTACAGAGACAGGTGTGTCTCCTCCGTCCTTATCTGGGAAGCGCATAGGCACCCAGACTCCCCTCAGCCAATCAGGACGCTGCTGTCACCAGCATGACAGCAGCGCCATGATCGGTGTGAGTGGCCTTGTTCTGCGCTCACAGAGGGAGTGGCACCCTGTGCACTTTCTCCTTCCTGCTGGGAGAACAAATGCAAAGGTGCATGTCTGTTTGGCCAGCACAAACACGGCCGGCCAAACAGACATGCGCACTAAAGGTGCATGAACCGCTCCTCCCTCCAGCCAGCTTAGCCGGATGGGAGACATTCCTTCACCATTACGAAGGAGCCGCTGAGGTACTGACACGGAGTCTGCAGGGCCTGCACTGGTCGGCACATAAAGGCACAGAGCCTCTCACTTCTAGGGCTGGATAGGCTGCAGGTATAGGTTCGGAGGTGGAGAGACTGCCACTTTCAGTGCTGGCTGCACACACAAAATTGAAAATATAGTACCTGTAACACTTAAGGTTGGATGACCCAAATTACTGTCAAAGGGATGCTGAGACTGAGACCTACCTGGCTGGATTGGCTTCAGAGATTATCAGAGAGATGCAGATCCTGCCACCTCTGAGACTGAATGGACTGCATGGATTGGCACAGAGATACAAGGTCCATCTTGCCTAGTGTAAATGGTTTTATGGGTCCGGCACACAGAGCTGCAACCAAGCCACACTAGAGAAGCCTGTCACCTCTAGTGTGGCTTGGTTGCAGAAGATAATAAATGGCACAGAGAATCAGAACCTGCCACCTCTTCGGCTGGAATGCTGAAGGGATTTGTAAAGGACCATAGGGTCTGTCATTTCTGGAGTTGTATTGGCTTCTAGGATTGGCCCAGGATACAACACCCTTTACCTCAAAGGATCGGTTGTTCACATTTTAACACAGGAACACATTGCTTATCACATCTGAAGTTTCTTTAGGGAACAGGAGGGTTAATAATGCCAACAAAATTGGGTTCCGGGTAGATAAAAACAGAGAATCTATATTTTGTGACACAATTCTCAAGTAAAGATTTTTCTGGGATGGGGGATGGTTTCTATCTGAGAGTGACATTTTACCAAGGTGATAAACGCTGTACCTTTGTAAAACTGTGAGAGTTGTTGCTATTCAGTGTGAGGTCTCTGTAACTGTGCAACTGAAGAGAGCCAGTCAAATCCAGGGTAGTATGGCTCAAGAGACTGATGCAAAGAAAGGCACGTCCATGGTTGGGTAGCTGAAAGACAGAGCCTGTCACTTCCAGGGCTAGATGGTGCAGACAAATGGTGCTGAACCCCTTACTTTCTCATGACTGTGAGCTTTGTGATTGTGTGCTTGTACTGTAAGTAGAAACCATGGGCCCGATGTACTGTCAGGTCACAAAAACTAGTTGCTAATTGTCCACCAACTTTTTACACCTTCTGATTTTGCGATGCAACCTTTCTAATGAATAATAATTAGCCACGTTGCTATTTGTGACCCCTGTGATTGGCTACAAATACGGTAATAGTGGTTTGCAATGAGCAGCACCCCACCACCCCTGCCCTTGCATTCACCAGCAGGACATTTTTAAAGGAACTCATGCTCTTTGAATGAACCAGTGCTGCTTTAAGAAAAAAAAAAGTTTCCGTTTGGAATACATCAGAAGGAGCAGGTGGTGGTTCCCTGGATTACTTCCTGCTCTCGTCCAGGTCACCCGACAGGATTCACAAAGGGAAAGTTACCCCCAGCGGGCACCTTATCCTTTGTGATTTAGTTACCACCTCCTTTGAGGTGTCTGTAACTGATCAATGGTTTATCATGCTCGCAAACCATTCATTCAGATAATTGCTAGTAACAACCAACAGTGGAAGCATCTAGGCAGTGCTTAATTTGTAAAAAAAAAAACGTGCTGGTGCTCAGAGCTCTCCTCTGAAACACGCAGCCCCTGCAATTAAATGTGCGAACACAGGAATACTGAGGCAGCGAAATGCTGAAGCCATCTCGGGCCTCCTCAATCCATTTGAAGCCACTCCCTGACCCTTCAGCTCACCCTAGCAGCTTTCTGCTTTCTCCTATTGTGAGGCCTTTTCGTTTTTGTCTTCCTCCGTCTTTCCCAAATGTGTATTTTGCTTGCAGCAAATGCTTGAGGCAGAAAAATAAGCGGCCCTCAAAAATAAGTGCCGGTGCTCAGCGCCGGAAAAAACAAGCACAAATTAAGCACTGCATCTAGGTCCTATAAAGACATATTTACAGTAATTTCTAACTGGATTAGAAAGCTCAGCTTCATATCAATAAAACATTTACTGAACGATACTTTATAAAGAGGATTTTAATTGCTTTTCTGAGCTCGCAGTATCTAACCCTCAGCACTGCCTAAGTAAGCTCTGGGCTCTCCTGACATTATCTTGAAGGTGAAGTGCTAAAGAGGAGTTCTTGGTATTCAATAGAAGGGATGTCTCAGTACACCGGAGCCAATGTTTACAACATGGGCTCAGTAAACTATGATTGTCATGTTACCCGCTCGCCCCAAATACCAAGACTCACAGATATTTACATAATTAACCCCTCTACGCTGCAGTGTCTGTGTTCTCCTGTGCTCGATACTTTTTTAGGTCTGGTGTTAGCCAACATCTTTTGCTTTAATTAAAATTCTATATATAATGTAGTTACTTATAGGTGCTTCCAACCAGCCCTCTTTATACATTGGTCTGTTATTGTGTCATCCGCATTTTCTTCCACCCACTACAGCATACAGCATGGGCAATGGGTCAGCCCACTTCAGCCATTAGCTAACTTCGTTGTAAGTGAACTTCAGTGCCAGCGACTGCTACTGCAAGGTGTTTTTTGAGAACAAAAAAGTATTTCTGCTTTTAGCCATTTTCTTTTACATTGTTGAAGGCCCAGCAGCTCCTCTAACGAAGTTTTACAAAAAGGATATCATAGCTAAACAGCCATTGACAAAGCTAACAGACTGGCGGCCACCACAGACCTATTTGCTTTGTCAATGCTTGGCCAAACGTTTGTACTGAGCTTTTGTGAATTTGTCTTGGGCCCTTACCTTAACATGTGTGCCTCATTACCATACACATGTAATAAGGGCCTACAGTGTACATCTTTGTATGATGTCTGTTCCTCAGTAGGGCAGTCATGTTCATGTTTTTACCTCATGTTTGAGGCTGCCCATTCAACAGGTTTCTGCTAGGGAACGTTCTCCTCAAAGAAAAGTAATCTGAATAACGGGGTAGAAAAGTCACTGACTGTGTCTGTGTTTTCAGTTTAAGCCGTATAAGAAGGAATAATCCAGATATGTCTTCACCGTCTAACAAACAGTGCCTCCTACTAAACAGGACCTCTCCCGTGTAAAGTACGGAGACCGTAGTCTTTTCTAATAGGACATCTGTTTGTGCAGAAAAGGTTCAAGATTATATTTTCATGTGTTAGTTCAATGGCTAATTCGATTAGTGTCACCTGGCGTTATACCACAATATCAAGTTTTAAATAGTATTTTAAAACATTGTGAAGGCAAATATATATAGGTAATAATAGATTTACTTACAATTTCTAACTCCACATCTACCTGTTTCGAAGCTATAAATGTCTTCAAGGAAAGTACATATATCTTATTTGTTTAGTTATAGGCAGCACACCTGGGTCTCAAAATCCCAGCAAGCACATATTTTCTATAACAGTAGGTGGAGTCAGGGGACTTCTGGGATTTTTATGTTTTCGAAGACTTTTCCACCGTGAAGGGTTTTATTGCGAAATGTTGTTAACCTCACTATAACTGGGACAACTAGCATTAAGTTTTTCTGTTACTGTGATGAAATAGAATAATCTTTATTGCCAGTTTAATTACAATCATCTCAATAAACACAAATGAAACATACAAATCCAGTCGATAAAATGCATGTCAGCTCATACAAACAAGCAGCCGCTACAATCAAAGTTCCAAATTTAAAAGGCCCGTTGAATAAAAGGACCGCGAGATAAAGTGCTAATGCATGGGAAATAAACCGCACTGAGCAACATAAACATCCTCTTTTACATTTGCCAACGGAGTTAAATACACCTGATTAGGAGGATTTGTAGCATGTACAGACAGCGATAAAAGCAGACCATAACAAAAAGGACCAACCAAATTATATGGCTTAAGTGCCCCTTAAACACAATTGTAATAAAGTGCTCCTAGCTGCATCAAAGCGTATGGTGCCGATAGACGCAGCTACAGACAGATGATGTGGCTGTGGCTCGATAAAGTGCTGGTGCATGGAAATCAACCACATTAAGGGGCATATTTATACTCTGTCTGCGCTGAATGTGCGGCAAAACTTTTGACGCACATTCGGCGCAAACCTTGCACCATATTTATACAATGACGCCCGAGCCTTCGAATACCAAAATTCCATTTTGTCCATCATTTTCTGGATGTGGGAAACCACCTTGCGTTAATGACATGAAAGGTAGGCGTTACTGTCCAAAAAATGACTTAAACACCGGTGTGCCATATTTATGCTACCGCGCAAAAATCCCGCACGGCCGGGAGGCGGAGTCGGAAAATGGCGCACAGCCCGATTTGCGTAAAAAAATAACGCCTGGGTCAGGGCAGGCGTTAAAATGGGGCAAACACACCACTACTTAAGTAAAACACACAGAAGCAACAGCAGAGCTCAAAAAGGAAGACATGGAGGTGCTTTTCATCCAGCATGCACGCAGACGCAGAGCACAAGACCAACAACAGCAGCTTCCACAATACCAGCAGGGACCCCAAAGGCAACGCAGAAGGCAGGAGAGGATATTCCCCACCAGGAAAACCCTTCTGGGACTCCGGCAACAAGACATCATCCAGAGGTACAGACTTAACTGGCAAGCCATTCAGCAGCTCCTGCGTAACATTGAGCCACAGTTGGCACCCACCTTGCAGACACCCTAACACCATTCAACCAGAGACCAAGCTGCTAGCTGTCCTCCACATGTTGGCAAGTGGCTCCTTTCAAACCACTGGTGCCCTGGTTGCCGGGATCTCACAGCCCTCATTCTCTGCCTTCCTACCCAAAGTATTGGATGCCATCATCTACCTCACACCCTGCCACATCAGCTTCCCCCAACACACAGCAGAAGCAGCAGGAGACCAAACAGGGCTTCTATCAAATCAACGGCTTCCCACATGTGCTTGGTGCCATTGACTGCACACATGTACGCATTGTGCCACCTGCTGCAACCGAACATTCAGACCGCAACAGGAAGCACACACACTCCATCAATGTGCAGGCCATAGTCGATCACTGGGGATTGATCACCAACATCGTGGCAAAGTATCCTGGGAGTGTACATGATTCATTCATCTTCCGCCACTGCACCATCAATCAACACTTCCAGGATGGACGATATGGAAATGGCCTACTTATTGGTAAGTACAGAAACCTACTTATATACACACTGCACAGCAACCTTGTAGGACACACAACACATACACCACTACATTGACACGTGGCCAGGAAGACACTGAGGTTGTGACACTACTAGGCACGTTTGATATCCTCACCCAATGGGATACACACCTATGGACAAATAACAGTTCCATATAACAACAGATGCCACTCCTCAGACACAAGGGAACAATTTAAAACAACACAATGACAATGACATGGCCTTAACTGGCAGTACAACTTGGAAGAGGAATCTTTCAATATCACATCAATAACACTCAATCAAACACCCTTCCAAGCAATAAGTACTGTGTAAGGTGTGTGCAATGTGTTTTGCTGCAGGTCGAACATGAGACACATAGCATGATGATGATGACTACAATGAAGGTGACATGGAATCATTGAGGCTGTACCAATATCTCACATCACTCCTGCTCTGAAATTGACCACTACCAATAAGCAAGTGGACTGTGCTAAGAACACATATTGATGTGACAATATTGAAGGTGCACATTCCTACACATATGGATTGAGACAATTTCACACACACTCAACAGATGTACAGGCATATGGACCTTCTGACACAAAACGTCAACCTCACAACCAAGTTAGCCAGCTGAACTGAACCAGGTTCAGTAGTATAGGTACACGTTTGAGCATGAGTCAACTCGGCAGAGAAATAGGTCTGCAGAGAACTTGTCACACATGGGATTTTTGTGCATTGTCAATTGTCAACACGCCAGTGCTGACAAATTATGGAGATGTGTTGTACATTGTCACCTAGCCAAATCAAAGGGCCTCACTGATGTTTAACAAATTCTATTGCATATGTTAAATTGGATGGGATATCCAGGCCATACAGATGCAACCGTGTTACCACCACTGTGGAATTGATTCTGTCTATGGAAGTATCATGCCACCCCCAGTTAAGACACATGGACACCTCTTTCACATGACATAATGCAAGGAAGTACACAATGTACTGCAACTCTACAAAAATACCGCTGACATCCGGTCAATAAGCCAAACACCAGTTCAGATAATGAAACAACCCAATGCTGAGGGTACATGCTAGAAGCCTACGATTCCACACAATAACACAAACACAGATGAGTCACAGACAACACAAGATAACAACTGCCATGCAAAGTGATAATCATGGTGCCAGCAACATCAACATTTTCTCACTCATTTTCTCTTTCAACTGATCAGGTGTATGGGATCCAGCCATGGATAATGACCCCATTTGCAAACCCAAGCACAGCATCAGAGCGTGCCTATAATGAGGCACATCTGAGGACAAGCACCATAGTCGAGAGGACTTTTGGCATCCTGAAGTCAAGATTCAGGTGCCTCGACATCACCGGAGGCAGCCTCCCATACTCATCAGAAATGGTCTGCAAGATCATTTTGACCTGTGCCATCCTGCACAACATTTGTGTAAGGAGGAACATTCCCCTCTATGAACCAGACCCACAAATGCCTGAAGAGGAGGAAGAGGAGGATGTTGCCCATCAACATGAGGGGGACCATCCAAACACAGCAGCAGGATTGCGTTGGAGACAACACATTGTCCAAAACTTCTTTTAACTATAGTCACCGTCACCACTGTCTTACCATATGTCATTAAACACCTATTCTAATCACTATATCATGGTCTGGGTAATCATTTTTGCATCACATTATCCCTAAGATTCATAATCATAGTGTAGCCTCATGGAGCATTGCAGAAATACATATTAGGATCTGGATGGGTATGAATGTACAGCCAACTTCACACACACTGTAAATGACATATATCCTGTCGATTTCACATTTGAAGGGCAAAAGCAGAGGACCACAGCTATTTTACACATACATGTTGGCAACATGGTTCATTGCAGCATATGGCACACAACTAAGACACCATCATTCACTAAGGAAAAAAATGCCTCATACATGAGGCAGTGGATGTGCTATTGCATTGGTAACAGTAAGGTATGACCAGACCATTGACAGCAGTAAGTGTGACATGAGCTATCTTTGCAAGGAGTATGTTTGACAAGAAATCCATGTAAGCAGCAAATGGATAGCATGAGTGCCCCAGGTATGACTAGCATTGCTCACAAGACATCCCCTGTACATGCCATCCCAGGTCACAAGTCCTGCCACTGCCATGTTCTTTGTCTCTCCCCACCCTTCTCGAGGGGGCCCTGGAAATGGACTATTTGTACCAAGATAATCCCTCATCTACACACACCCAGACGCACATTCTGACTCCAGTGTGCTGTCCTCTTTAGTATGGTATGCCATAGTCATTGTTCATCTGTCTGCATGGACTTCTGTTCGTATAATGCACTGCCTTGTAGCCTGTAGGGCCTGTAATCACCTGTCCATTGCTTCCCATGTGAAAGGTACTGTTGGCCCTTTGAACTTGATTCTCACCTTCAGGACTTGTGAGAGACTGAAGCTGCACACACCTGTGAGCACCTCCATGCATACCAGCCATTTGAACATGCACTGCCCTTGCAGCTGCCTGGAACAACATAGAAACTGGCATTATATGTGTATGTCTGTTATGCATTGCCGTATAAATCACTTGTGTAACACAGGCCTTGGGTTATTGTGTAACGTTGCAGCACACAGGACAAAAACAGTTTACATTTTCCACAGTGTTGTTCCAGCTTTGACCAGTCTCAGTCTGCTCACTGTGTTTGCCTTGTTCATTTTTGTTCCTGATTGACCCTCCATCCTGTTAGCCTGACTGGTTCCTGTCTTTGCGTTACCATAAAGGTTCCCTGTGGCTACATTTGTCTCATAGTTGCTTTCCATGCCCTCATTCTCCTCCTGGGGTATTGTGTCAGGTAGGTCTACAATGAATACTCAAATACATTGTATAGCGTAATCAGTTTACTTATCGTATCATGGGGTGGAACTTGTCTTCAAATAGCCTAATCATGGCCCATCCCTTGTCTGGGTTTCATGTATGCATGAGTGACAAATAGTGACAGTGTAGCATGGCTGTATGCATGGATTGGGCATGGTGCCTCCAGCACAACAAACAACGTTAGATAATGTGGATGAAGTGTCAACACCTGTTTGTACCCTGACGGTCCACAGACTGATTCACATCGCCCCCAAAATATTGACAGGGCTTGCGTGGTGAATAGCTGTGAGATTAATCAGCACAGAGGCACTGATGTTCCCGGATGCAGTGGGAATTTTAGAGGCCATCCTGTGTACAAATGTTGTGAGGAAACCTGGCGGTTTAAAATTCCTGATCCATTCACTTTGTCAGCACACCAAGGTTGCCCTGTTGTCAGTCTCATAAAAAATCTGCAGTGCCATAGCTGGACTATCCCATGTGTGTTCTCAATTCCTCTTTGGCTTTCGTTCAATTCAGCTGTGAAGGATACTTTGTTAATGCAGGGAATGGCTCCACAGACTCATGACTAGACCTGCACGTAACTGTGACAACATGGACCCCAATAATGATACTGGCTACACATGGGCCCACACACTTGAACTGGACACCTTTGTGCAATTAACCACTGGAAATATGTGAACATGTGGTGCTTGGTCTGCTGGTCCTCCACTGCCACAGGAGAAACATAGGTCATTTATACGACTCAAACTGTGGAGTGACATTACATTTGTGGATTTGTTTTGGGACTCGGTGTCACAAACACCGTACCCACATAGCATTTTCCAATGCCTGACTCATGGGTAGTATACAAACAAGTGACCAGGAAGTGGTATCCAACATTCCAGGACATATGATGGCTTAGTCTTGGAACATTGCCATGATCAACCATCTTCTATCTATCCTGTGCATGGTTTGTCATTGGAGATGCTTATGTCCCAAAAATCTGGGAAGTTCACACAGCATTTGTTGCTACATGTATGACAAACACATTTCCTTTCTAATTTCCACACTGAATAGCATCTGATGGTTAGCCACATTGACAACACATGCATACAAGCACATTTATGAAAACACGTCTTGTGATGTTGACACATTGGGACAACTAAATTTGTAAGAGCCAATTCACACACATTGACACACAGGCAGAGTTACTGTATTGAGTTGTGTAGCCTTGCTATCCTCTATTGACGCACAACCTGCTCAAACTGGGTAATACCAAATTGTATTCCACACATTTGGGGATCTATTGTGTCAGTGAAGAGTGCAAATCCGGTACAACAACTAGAGGATCATGGTAGTATGATCTACCACATGTGCCCATACACCGGAATGCACAATGTAGGTGCAAACAGTCTATCTCTATAGTTACACCTGTAATATACTATAAAATTTGAGAAATGACCCAAACCCAGTAAAAGACAGAAGTTTTTACGCATATGCATCAGAAAAGACACACATGCGTCCAAAAATGCTGCATATGCCTCGAAAAATGACGCTCACTGCCATGATACTTCCATTGGCCCAGAGCGGTAATTCCCACACTGTATCCCATGAAATTAGTTAACTATGAAAAATATTTGAAAATATGGATGCAGGGTAATTTCTAAGCATGTGCGTAAAAAATAAATGACACACAGACTGTAAGCGTTATAATATTTTGACGAATAAGAATAAAAACGCACCGCATGTGAGGCAGGAAGTGATGTAATAGGATATCCTGCTTACAGAATTGGTACACTGGGTGTACTTTCACTTTCACTTTGAAGCCTGTGATATTTCTTGACTGTGTGGCTGTGTTTGGACTTGTCTGTCTATGAATATTGTGAATTTGTCTCCTGTGTGCGCTTTATATTGTCTTTTGGTGTTTTCTAAGTGTCTGTGGTAGCCTGGGTAAGTGTATTTTTGTCATTTCTGGTGTCTAATTTTGTCTTTGTACTGTTGGGAGTCTGTTGTGGGTAGTGTTAGTTTGGGGATAGTTGGGCTGTTGTAGTGTTATTTACTTTTCATTTCCCTCTCCTCCTTTCCCTTCATTATCCTCTGTACCCCTTAATTCCTTCTTTTTTTTCAAGCATGTTGGGTAGGCCACGTCTCGGTAGAATGGGAGAGGAGGAGCTGGGGGATTCATTTGGCTGGTGTGCCACTTCCTCCCATTGATGATAGAAGCAGGTGGCCGGGTGATACAGGGGTATCACACAGAGGCAAGGAGACTCCAGTGGGCAAAGGTCCTGTACCATCTGCAAAGAATATACAACACACTGCACAACGACCACCAGCTAAAACACTGTTGGGCTGACCTGGATGCCAGGGAGCAAGACCTGCTGGACCACCTGGGGATTGTGATTGGTGGCCCTGTTGGTGAGTACAATTCAGAGTAATGTGCACATTTAAATGCTCTGTAGTGACAGTAGTAGATTTGTTCATATGCCGCAGGCAATGTTTTTGGACATGTGGAATGCAAGTTAAACATACAGTGGCCGTGAGTTATACAATAATTCCTACACATTACCTTCATTTGTTGACGCAACAGCAGCACTGAGTTACAAAACACAACTGGAGTCTGTAAATTAGTGCTGCCTTCTCGTCAATAGATGATGCAAATGTGGCTCTAACATATGTTTTAGGCATGGTCTGTGAGTGTACCAGGAAAGATATGTTTTTATTCCAGATATGTTCAGGAATTAATGTGTCCCCAAGTATTTCTGATACATGTCTGAACTGGATTCTGACACATACGTAACAAGTTATTTCTGACCTCAGGTAACATCTTATGCTGATAGTTTGACTTGGTTGTACCGCAATTAAATTAGGGATGGATGCCAGAAGTAATGCACACGGGTTCATATCTAAATGTTTGGTGCTACCTTCCATAGCTGTGGCACTTAAAATGAAGCAAATGATACAAATTGAGGGGTAACAACTGGTCATGGCCCTCTGTTCATTGTACCTGTGTGTTTTACATTGGTCTTAGTCACAATAGCTGGAACAGAGGTAATGCATTTGCCATCTGTGTTACTCTATTGCCATGAACTTCTCATAAGTTATGGGATCATCATGGGATACCTGACATTGGGGAATGCATGATCACAATGTATTACGTGCATGATGTCGTGCAAGGGACCCTTGACCAATTCCATCAGACAAAGTTCACTAATACTTTGCTAGTTTAGTTTGGCACACCCATGCTGATCTAGTGCAGCATATGTTTAATAACTAACTTCCCAGTATAGAGGCTATCAATGACATGGGTGTATGCTAAGATCAGAAGACCAGCATTCCTGTGACTGCTGTCATTCCGAAGGTACATACAAATTGAAACCTACATCATCATGATTGACACAGTGGTACATTTGCTAAACCATGTGTTAATAATATCACAGTGTCAGTTTGCTGTATATCCGCTGATCTACCAACTTGGCAAATGTAAGATGATGAATGTGGCTCATCTGTGATTTCCTAAACCCATAATGGGTACACAGGGCAATGAGTGACTCATTTCAGGTGCAATGACTACACCTGTGCCCATGCAGTTTGTCATGGATGACTACAATATACACTATCAACGTATATCTCCTTGTTGTATCCAAATATTAAAACTGGTCAATCCATGGCTAGCCTCAAACTGTCACCAAATAATGCACAGGATCCCTGCTATTAAGGTGTTATAGGGGGCATATGTGGCTCAGGGTACACTGTTAATGTAGCATATGTCACCTAGACACAACACAGGCCCTACATGTAAGGGACCATAGAAAGCATGATAAATCATGACCTTAAATCAACCCACAGGTGTGTCACACAGTAAATGATTGTCCTTTGATGCACAAGGCACAATACCTGAGTGACTGGTATTGCAGTGCTCCAGGAAAGTGGCTTTGCATGTCTCTCATTACTACAAATGAGGAGTACACTCCATAAATGGGTCTGCAAAGAATTGATGGAGCATGTTTGCCACCACATGTTAGTTAGGGCCACTGCATGTGTGCAGATATGTGTGTATCACTCACTGGAGTGACTGGGTCTGTACATGTTTGCAGTGGTATGTCTGTTGCAGTATCATCATGCCTGAGAGGCTGGACTTTCAGATTTAATGTTACACACAGTAATTTTATTTGGAAGTGTTGTACAATGCACAGACATTGAGCACATTTCTCCCTTCCATGCTTTACAGGTGGACCTGCCCCCTAGACAATCAGAGAGGTGGCTCGATTTGCGGACCCAGACATATCCAGTAAGTGTTGGTATTTCAGTTCTGTGTTGTGTTTGTAGCTGTTGTATGATCAACTCCTGTGTGTTGGACACATAGCAAGGTCTGATGTGCTGGGAAATTATCGGATATGTTGCTTGAGTGGAGCATCACTTTTTTTCCATCTGTGAGTTGGACAATCATTAGCGTATAGTCATATTTTGGGATTGTAGTGCAGCCCTGTAGGCATGGCCATGTGAATAGGGTGACATTTGTTGATAAAAATGTTATTAAGAAAATTTAGCAGAGGGCCATATTTGTGATTTAGTCAGCAAGTCAGACCCTGAATCTCACAAAATAGGGATGCCAAAGTCTTACTCACAGACTTGAGCCTCCCTGTTCACTAATTAATAGACTGTTTGTTTGACTTCCTAGCAGCATGTAGCTCCACATGTTGTGCTACGTGTATGTGGCACTTGAGTACAATGTCATAGGTGTGCATGCAGCCCATGGACAGATGTGTGCTTGCATCTATCTGCTTGTTGTAAGAAATGTATTAGTGGTATTAAATGATGTTGACAATTGTCTGCATTTCCAAACATAAATGTGGATGGGATTGTCCAAGGTTTGGGTGCATCCTAGTTGGACATCCTCCTTACCTGTGGTGGACTGCCCAAACCCATGTACACCTGTCCAAAGCTTCCTGGGTGTCCTAGATGTTGGAAAGTATTTGTTGCTTGTCCATCCCCCCCCCGCCCTACCCCCCAGGCACAGGCTTAGGGTTATGAAATGTGTACCTAGGTGTGTTGATCCAAGTTTAGTACACAGACATGTAAATCTGTAAAGCACTTGTCCAAAACTAGGATACCCACTCATGATTAGCAACTGCAATCCATCCTGGCAATTCCATTTACAAATCACAGATCTTTTGGCCCTTGAATGTCATCCAGAAGATAGTCATTAGTTGGCCTGTCACATGTGGAGGACTTGCAGCATTTTTACATGACAAATGGCTGAACAATGATGCATAGGTCATTTAAGTTGTTACACATCTTTTAGAGCATTGCTGTGCTGTTAGACAGGACATGTGTAGGCTGCGTTGGCATATACTTCCTCAGGGACAATCTGTGATCTGTATGGTGATATGGCCTGTTTCTGCTACATTAGATGTATTGGCTGATTTACTTCAGTAGCTATATCACACAATAAAGTACCTAATGTTTGGTTTTATCTTTTTTTAACAGCAGCCAATATGAATGCCATCCAGATTCGGGAGTTTCAGCGGTGGGCGATGGGTTACTGCCACATTCTGGATGTGGCGTCTGGGTTCCGCCACATGGCACGGCGTTATCGCCATGAAAGAGCCTCCGGAGTGTGCAGGGCATTTGTCTGAGGGGGCCCTTCGTTGTCCACCACTGCCGCCACCACTAGCACCACCACTACCACTACCACCTATGTGGCACCAACCATATCAGGCACCACTGCAGGACCATCGACCTCCACTGCTCCCGGAACTATGACAGCACCACCTGCACCTCCCCCTACAAGCATGGCACCGACAACCAGACAAACATCTTCAACTGGCACCCAGACCACCCCTGCTGCAGTCATTGACCCTGCAGATTTCCAACAGATGCAATGTGACATGAAACGTATGTTGAGGAAAATGAACAGGCTGCAGCAGGAGGTGGCACAAATTAATAAAAGGGTGCATGTCATCAAGAAGACCCTGCGGAGGGCGAACTTGTGAAAAACATACCCTCAGCCATGATTCCCTTCCCCTCCCTCCTCTTTCCTGGTTCTTTAAATTAGTGGGTTTAGGGGGCTTAGTGTTAGGTTAGAATAGGCTGTTAGTTTAGTTAGTAGTAGTGGGTTGGGGGTGGGGGTATGATAATTTAAATATCTTTTTTTATTATGTGGGTTGGTGGGTGGGTGGGGGATGATGTTGGGGTTTTGGGGTTTTAATTAAAAAAAAAAAAAATTATAAAATATAAAAATACTAAAAATATAAATTTGTCTAGTATAAGATAGTGTGTGTTTAGGTTAGTATATGTTGTCCTCCATGTGTCCCGTCTCATAAGGGGGGTGGGGGGGGGGTTGATGTTTAGAGTGTTTAGTTAAATGCAATAAGTAAGTTTAGCTTAGGTTAGTTATGGCCTGTTGTGGGTAATGTGTAGTTAGGAGAGGTTAGGTTAGGTAAGGTGTTTCCCCAGGTTTTATCTTTCTTTTTTACTGTTAAATACATATTCAGGTAATCCTTTACAGTATGTGTCAATGCTTGGGGATCAGGGCCTTGCCATGGCTGAACAGTGTCTCTTTAGTATTTGCATTTGTGTCCCATCCTGCAACCAATTCCCAATTGAGCTGTTACATTGGCAGCTACACCAGAGCTACTTTGCTAAGATTCTGCCATCCATTGCACCCACCACTCAAGGTTACTATGGATCACAAAGTGTTTTTAATTTTTTATGTATGTTTTCAATCTCACGTACCAGATTTGGTATTGAGGACACTGTGTTATGTCTGCCAGCAGCCTGATGTTCAAGTGAAGCCTTATAAGGTAAGTGGTGGTATGATCTCAAGTAGTATGGTATACATAACTCACACCTATCATGTGTTACATTGTTCAGCCAGGCTACTTATTTGTACGTACACTCATACATATCCATTCCTGCTGTATGGTGTGTGTTAGGAACATTTTGGGTCAAATGTCACATACGTAAAGATTGACTTGAAGACAAATTTGAAGGCAATAATTTTTGGCTTAGACATCTCTTGAGGAAGACTTATTCTGTCGAACACATCATTATACTGTTTAGTTTCTATTTCCCTCAGGAAGGACAGATAGTGGTACAATCCAGACCACAGTGCATAGTTATCAGCCCACATTCTTTCAGGGCAGTTGTATTGACATTCTATAATCATTGACATGAGGCAAACATCACTGATCTCCCTCACGGTTGATGAGTCACATTACACAGAGACAAAGTGGTTGTGTAAGTGCTATTTATTATAAAGTGCTGTAGTGCCATATATCCATTGTCCATGATTGTGAGTCCATTAGTGTGACACCTTCCATTGTGATCCTACACAAGTGAAAAAGGACATGTCTTTGGACATGCTGGGGTGAAGTGTCAGACAGCGCAGAGGGACAGGATTTGCCAATGAGGCAGTGAGAGACAATCACAGGGCAGAGTGACAAGATAAACAGTGGGCTGGAGAACAGTGCTTGAGAGCAGCTGTTACAAGACTGGCATGTTACAAAGCACAGGACCTTGGTTATAAGTGGCCAGGTGGCAGGGACTAGTGCTACCTGATACTCTTACGGGTGAAGGTGATCTGTTCCACGTCTTCATCTTCTGATGTGTGTGTTGTCTCCTCTGCCCTTGGTGGTGGTGGTTGTGAAGGGGAAACACACACCTCAGTGTTTGAAGACATGGAGTCAGACATCCAGGGTAGCTGCCAACTATGGGGCTATTAAGGGCAGTACTGCAGCAAGGAGGAGATGCTGGTTCTTAAGAATAGCAGCCACATCACTGTGGTAGGCAGCCAGGTCAGCCCTGAGGGGGGGGGTCAATATTACATTAGTGCACGCATTGAAAAGTTTGTTGTTGGAGGTATTGTGTTAACTCTCTTACAGCTGTGCTGATTTCCTTCACACTTTTTTCAAGTTCATGCAAGATTGATGTTCGCCCTTGCATGGCTGCTGCCTGTTCTGCAGTTGACATCATGCACGAACACACCCCCTCTAGGCTGGCTGACATATTTTGCATCCCCACCCGCACCTCCTTGGCCAGCTCCCGCTGTACTCCAACTACAGTTCTCTCAAAGCTGGTGCCAGTGTTGTCAGAGTCCGCAGCTTGGTTGGAGCTGGCAGGTCGTACAATTGGGGTGGTGGGTGGATCCTCTGTGACGGCTTCTGTATCTGTGCTCCCCCTTTCGACTGAAAGTGGGGTCTGGAGGGTCCCAAAGACATCTTGGAGGGTCTGCTGGCTGATGTTTGTCATCACGTCATCCATGTCATCAGGGTACTCCAGGACAGGCATATCCCCAGGAGAGCCATCGTCCTCTGCAATGAGATATTGTACAATTAGTGTGTCTGTGTTGTGGGATTTGTAATGTGATATGCCTGCCTTCCTATTTGTTGCACATTGTGATCTTGGTTCCTGTTCATTAGTCCTGTCTTTAATATTAGCATGCTCCCAGGCCGATGCCCCACCTGCATGTCACATGTAGTATGGTCAGCTTGGGGACTTGTCAGCATCACATCCTCTAGGTGCTGGTTCTGGCCAAATTGTATATTGCCACCTTCTTGTCCTACTCAACCCTCCGTCTACTTCCATTCTCATGGTGAGGCCTTGCACTGGCTGTGGTTGTTCTGATGGCACTTGCATCACACTTAACAATCTGGAACTGAGCCAGTCTCAGATATTTCACATCCAGCTATATGTTTCTGAGACCTAGCATATACTATGTATAGCATTGGCATGGCACACTACAGATGTCAGCATTGGTAGTGTGTAATGTTGATGTGGGGTAATGTGTGCTACATCGGATTGCACTGATGGTCCTAGCAGTGTTCCTCCTCTGACTGTGAGAGTGAATTTCATTAGCCGGTGACATATGTCCTCCCCCTCAATGCTGTTGTCTGAGCAGTATGACATTTGGGGTATTGCATGGTGTCATTGGAACTATTGTGACCCAGGCACAGGGTAGACCCTGACATATGCAGCATGGGTATGACATTAGTGCTGTGTACCTCATAATGTTTATGACAATCGCTGATGTTTGTAGCAACTATGGACAATCACATTCGATAGGATTAGAACTTTTTTATTGATTACAGGGGATTGATAAAGTTGTCATCGTGAACCCTCTAATTTGGGTGTGTTTGATCCATGGGGACGTTACTGCCATTAGCAACTTGACCTGCACACACAGCAGAGGTGGTAGTGGCAACTGTTGTCAATGTTAAATTCCACTTGCAGATATGGCCTGAGACTGTTAATTTAGCCCTAGTTCATGTAGGGAGAATACCAGCTGTCGTGTGACAGCAGGCCAGTTTTACGTTGTACACTACCCTCCTGGACTGGCTTTATCTTTCCAACATCTTTGGCATGGCAGCATACCCCCATGCAAAGGTTGTTGGTGTAGTGTAGTACTGTGCCTCAGGTTTCCTCTGAACAGCCCATGCCCCTGTGCCGTGCCCCTTTACCCATGCCACTCCCTGAATATCATGACTTCCATGCATTGTGTAGTAGGTATGTCCCCCCCCTGCTTGCAGTTAACATTTGTGCATTTTAATTCCCCATGCGACTTACCCTGCATCTGTGTTGTCTCTTGGTAGTCTGTGCTGTCCTTTCCTTGAATCCCTGTGACAATTTCCTCAGGGATGACGGCTGCCACCATCTCCTCCAGGTAGTCCAGCGCCTCCTGCGGTGCTGGACTCCCACCTCCTGTTCCTGGCCATCTTTTCCTTGGTCCTGCGCTTGCATGCATGCCAGTGTTTCTTGCGCTCGATAACTGTTCTCCGTACTTCTGCCGCACTGTTTATCTTGTCAACAATTTGTTGCCATATTGCCTCTCTCCTACTGATTGGCAACTTTGAGGTGACAAATAGTTGGTGCTGGTGTTCCGTCACCTCTTTCACCAGAATTTCCTGCTCTTGTGCACTGAAGCGACACTTTCTTTTCTTCTTCTCCCTCTCCTGGGTCTTGTGTGGGTCCTCCTGGCTGGTTCCTGGTCTGTTGTCATCTTCCTGGGGTCTTTCCAAGCATCTGGAATCCATTTTGGCTCTTCTTAGCACACTTTGCAGTGTTTGCACCGCTTTTTGACGCTATTGTGTCTAAAAACGGCACGTATCCGGTTTGCCACGTCGTAAACCGGCTCACAGTCATTTTTGCTGCGTTAACGTCATTTTTCTTTACGACGTGACGCATTGGTTTGAGTAAAAGAAAATGACTTGCACCTGTGGTTTGCGCCGCCGTGCGTCAAAGTATAAATTTGACGCCCGAGCAGTGCAAATAAATGGCATTAGCCGGCGGTAAAAAAAAATCTGCAAAACTTCGTTGGCGAAGTTTTGCATCAAAAAGTATAAATATGGGCCTAAACATCTTAAATATCCGTTTTTTTTGCCAGAAAGGTAAAATACACCTACTTCGGTGACGTGCTGTTGTTACATGTGCAAACAGCCATGTTAAACATCTAAAAAGCCCTGTTTTTTTTCCAGCAAAGTAAAGTGCATCTAATGAGGCGGACTTCTTGTTACATGTACAAACAGCAATAGAAACGCACCCATACAAGAAGGACAACCAAATAATCCGACGTATGTACCCCCTGCTTCAGATTATGATAAAGTGCTCCTGCTTGCACCTAAGTGTATGGTGCCGTTAAACGCAACTGGTAAACTAAAACGTTTTGGTTGTGGTACTCTGAGTCTGATACTGGGGATGCAGGTCAATCTCTGAACCCCTAATGCTGGAGAACCGAGCTGCTCTTGGCTTCAAGGAGTTCAAGTCGATGGGCAATCTTAGCAGACATTGGCAGTTTTTAAGTTGCCAGCAGGTCAGGTACGACCGTGGGCCCCAGGATGACCCATGCGTGGCATTTATGGGCAAATTCTGTCTTATCTAAAAAATCTTGATTGACGTTTAGCAGGTCTGTTGGTTATTTGCTTTAAAGCAGCCTATGCCATATTTGAGTTTCAGGCGTACACTAGCTTCAGTGCCTGAATAGTTAGGTGTAAAACGGTGGGCCATGAGACTTTATTGCGGGTTAATTCTCCATTTCAAGCGAACACAGCCGGGCTACTGTGTGCGGGGTGGGGGCGAGATATAAGCTTCCATCAGAATCTGACAAGTGGACACTGGACCCTGGTGGAAAAGGCCAACCTCCGATCTGTCCTGAGGTTGCGAGATGTGTTGCAGCTTTTTGAAGAGGGTCGACTGAAGCAAATTTAAGTTGGCTACCTCACTTCCCTTCATTATTCGAACCCATTAGTAATGAACAGCAAAACCTTTGCACTTAGGACCAGTAGTAGATGATGGTATGAAGTGCTGCGTAGCTTTTTTTGTAACAGTTTGAATGCAAATAAAAGCTTATTCGCTGTCACTCTTCTGAATGAAAGGTGCTCTCTGAAGGATAGGTGGCAACCCATGCACACGCCCAGATACTTTATGACTTGACCAGTTCTAGCATTTGCCCGTTTGCCGACCATGTGCACGAGGTGTTTGTTTTAGAGGAGGGATTTGAGAAGCAGACAACTTTGGTTTTGTTTTGATTTAATTCCAGTGGCAGTTTTTGAGTATATCCCACCAGTTGATTAATGGGGCTCTGCAGACCAATAGGCGTTTGACTGAGCAGGACGCTGTTGTTGGCATATTGAAAGCTTGGCAGTCGTTCCTGGGCAAGCTTGGGGTGGTCACTCACCACTTGAGCCACATGGCTGTCAAGGTCAGCCATATAGATGGTAAATAGGCAAGGAACCAAGATGCACCCCTGCTTCAAGCCTATTTGGGTGCTGATCTTGCATGTATTTGTCTCACCTTGATTTGTACCCAAGGGCTAGTATATAAGTTGATGATTACATCTAATAATTTAGGCGGCACTTCCCAGCAAGCCATTTTTTCCAAAAGACACCCTCCTGGAACGTTGTCGAATGCCAACTTCAGAGAGAGGAAGCAGGCATGGAATTTAGTGTTTGTTTTCTTTGTCTTTTCTGCAAGAAGGGTGACAGCCAGCAGATTTGTCTTTGTATTCATGCCTGCTCTGAAACCAGTCTGGGTTTTTGGGATGTTGCTTGCCTTGTTGGCCCAAGCCTACGGATCTAGCAACAGCTTTGAGGCGTGGAACTTTGCTTCCACAACAGTAAGTGCAATCAGTCTGTGATTTGTAGGGTTGATCCGTGTGCCTGATTTATAAATTGAATGGAGTATGCTACCACGCCAAAAATATGGGATGAAACTGGTGGTAAAAGAATGGTTGAACAAAGGTGTTAAATGGGTGGCCCAGAAAGAAGTATATTTTCTGAATAGGGCATTTGGAAGCCCATTTGAACGTGCTGTCCCTTCAGACATAAGTCTTTTTCAAAAATTCGTATGGTCTGCGTGTGGGGCAGTGCATTTTTCCTTGTAATTATGGATTACCTGCACTTGCCACAAAATCCATCATCATCTAAATAACTTACAGCTTTAAACAAAATAATGTTTCTAGCTAATACAGATCAAAGGTTACTAAAATGTATCAGAACGTCGGATCCTGGCCAAGAGGCACACCTAATGCAAAAGGAATTTACCTTTTGGTTACTCAAGGCTGGTGATACTGATATACACGTCCCACTACGTACATCTAAAATTTTCAGATGGTCTGAGTCATCTTTGTGGTTCTCTGAGGAACTGAAATTAGCCAAGTTGAAGATCTACCAAGCGGAGCAGAAATGGTACAGAAATTATACCCCTGACAATAAACTATTTTTTCAAAAGTGCTTGTAGACTCACAAAGCCCTATTATTACATACAAAGTCTTGTTTTTCAACAAACAAAATACTACAATCGGCCAACAAATAAAAGGAAATTTTCAAATTGTTTAAGTACTTTCTAAACCTGAAAGACTATTCCTTTAATTCACCCCTTCCCATGAATTTTGCAATAGATTGAACACATGCTTCTTTAAAAATAAAAAAATAAAAAAAGGCAGTATCCCTGTCGGTAGGAAAGACCGGCCTGCAAGTTCAGAGGACAGTAAACCAACAATTCTAACTCGTTTTTCACCTATCAGTAGAGGAAGCTTGATCGAGTTACTGCCAAAGGTGAAGTCTGGCTCCCACAATTACCGTTGTCCCCATGATGTCCTCAAATCTGCGCTCTGAGATATTTCAGGACCACTTTTGTCCTTACTTAACACCTCATAATCTCAAGGATGTGTACCAAGGCCCTTCAAGTAAGCAGTAGTAATGCCACTACAGAAGAAATTAGGTGAACATTCCTTACTGCTAAAAAACAATAGACATATGTCTTTTTTGCTTTTTCTGAACAAATTCTTAGAAGCCCATGTAGCACAGCTTCCCTGCTCTCATCTCTTTTAAATGTGAGTCAAGTTTGATTTCGGCCAGCTCATTCCACTGAGTCAGCCATACTGTCACTAGTGGGTGATATGCAGGAGTGTGAGGAAGGCCTGATCTTTACTTTGGTCCTGTTAGATCTCTCAGCAGCTTTCGATATGCTTGACCACAATTTGTTGGTGGACCAGGATGAGGCTGCTGGGCTTTGACGTTCAGCATTTAATTGGCTGAAATCCTTTGTGGAGAATCATACCCGGTCAGTTGGCCTGGGCCCTTTTAGGGCCCCTGAGGTTCAATTGGATAGTGGTGTCCTGCAGCATTTCTACTTATCACTGCATCTCCTTGATCTCTATATATGATCTCTAATTGAGGCTCTAAGTAACAAACATTGTAAAATAAACAACTATGCAGATGATTCACAGTTACCTTTCAGGTTAGATGGTTCTCTCACCTCTCAGAAAAATTTCCAACACACTATTTCCCTCATTTAGGCCTTAGCAGCGGTAATAGTCTGTCATAAATATGAAGGATATCCCATCCGCCATATTACGATGCCCATAGGAGATCATGGGATCCTAATACAGTAGACATGATATCTGCCACGTTTGTGACAGAGTATTTCCCTCCGCCAAGACCTAAATCAGGATCTATGTATTTTATCTATGTGTTTTATCTGAGATCGGATGAGTAGAAATTTCCTTAAACTCAATGTGGATAAAACAGAGATTGTCATCCTGAATAATAGAACAGATATTTAGAACCACTCCTTCTGGCCCATTGAAATGGGGAATCCCTTTTCCCCTAAAGCCTTGTCTAAGAGTCTAGGAGTCATCATTGATAATGAGCTCTCCTTAAAGCACCAGATAGGATCTGTAATATCGTTTTGCTTCCTGAATCTCAGGGGAATTAAGAAAAACGCTATGTTTCTCACCACTGACACCCTAATTCAAGCAGTTATGGCACTTGTAACCTCTCAGCTTGATGTCAATTTTTTATATAGTGGAATCCCAAAAAATCAACTACAAACTGTTCAGAACCAAGCAACCAGACCCATTTATAAACAATCCAGAAGCGGTCGCATTGCTACACTACTGAGAGATCCCGGGGCGGTGCCTCCATTAGGGCGGAGGAGTGTTGTTCCCTGCCAGTAGCAGTAGCTGCAAAACCTTTACAAGGAAACAATAATAAACTGAGTTTATTATAGTTTCCTTGTAAAGAGGCAGTGCCACAGGGATGACGAGCACTGAGGGGGAGTGCACAGCACTCGCCCTTAGAGTGCATGTGTGTTTGGCCAGCCGTCTTGGGCCGGCCAAACACACATGCGCAGTAGGCTCTCTCCAGCCCAGCAACACAGTTGCCGCGCTGGAGAGAGCTGGCACAGGCTCCCAGTCTGTCTGGGAGCGCCCTGGCTGGGCACCAACAGCCAATCCTGACGTTGCTCTCTGGGAGCCTGTGCTTGCACTCGAGGACGGAGGAGCGGATTGAGCGGTGCGGCAGTGAGCAAGGTAAGTTTTTATTTATTATAATTTTTTAGTTAATTTTTATTCCTCCTTCCCCCTCCCCCGTGCCCCGCCCCACTCCTTCTGCATGCTTTGAGCCGCGACTGGAGAGATCTCCACTGGCTTCCCCTAAAGCAAAGGATTATTTTCAAAACTAATTGTATCATTTTTAAGGTTCTATATGATGAAAGTCCCCTATTCTTAAAATTTGCAATTGAGATATACACTCCTGTCCAGAAACTTTGTTCGTCCTCTTCAAACATTTAGGTCATTCCTAAATTAAACAAGAAAAGGATGGGCAGTGTAAGATCCTTTATGCAGGCTCCTCCTCTAACTTGGAACTAATTTCCTCTTAAAATATGTCAGTCTTTGAATTACTTGAAGGTTAGGTTATCATAATGCGGCTGTTTAGGCAAGCCTATCAGTTAACTTAATCTGTTTTAGAGGCTGTCTGACTGTACAACCTCTTATGTACCTCAGCACCAAGAACCCTTATGGTGTATGTGCGTAACAAGCTTGGTTTAAAATAACATAGCATAACATAACATAACATAACATACATAACATAACATGTGTTGCCGCACAGGCCTTTTTGTCATGCAGAGATAGGCCATCTTTCAGTTAATAACTGATGTATTTCGGTGGTACACTAATATTAATGAGGTGACACCTTTGCCCATAAAGTGTTTACTCATTAATACGATAAAATAGCATAGTGATAATGCTACAAAATGTGCCACATTATGCTGCATGATGTGTTTTCCTACTGTATAATTAAGTCAACCCTTCTGTGCAAATTGGTCTTCCCCTGCTGCATAATTCCATTGTCCCTGTCTATACGCATGCTGGAGTGGTGCGGTACAAATTAGGAAGAAGGTGACAAGTTTGAGACCTTGTAGACCTCTCGAGATGCAGGGCAAATGATGATTCAATAAAAGGAATAAAAAAGTCTGACCTTGCATGGTGTGCTGGACAGAGAGCCTTAGCTGCTTAGGTGCCAGCCTGCATGGCTTTTTTCTGAGGCTCCAGTTGTCAGTGGCCAAAGGCATATGGGATCTGGTGACTCATCTGGCAGTTCCAGCCCACCCCCAATGCCAGTTGTACTGGTAGTCAGAGATTCTTGCCTAAGGTGGTCGAACTAGGATTCTAGTGTGAAATCTCCTCTCTATGCAACACAAACAGGCACATTTTTTTAGTCTATAATATTAAAAGATTCCAATCAAGAGATGTTATCACAAGTAAACATCACCTCCAAAAGTTTACCGGTAAGTTGTGAGGCTGGATTCTACAGCGAACACATCAACACATGCAATTTGCTTTTGCGGAATTATGTGAAGTTCTGTGAAATTTTGAGAAACCACACAAAATGCAGTACCATCTTTTAGTGCTGTATGTTAGAGCAAAATGCATCCCTGCTTCCATTTTGGACAAACTTTGAGCTAAAAAAACATGTACCTTTAACAAAAGCCACTCTCCTTATGGTTGTTTATCTTGTTCCTGTGCCATTTTGCCAATATTTTCCCTGGAACACGGTATCATTAGGCCACGTGGCATAATGGTTTCAACTCGGTAATTTTAAATAACAAGTGTAACACGAAATTTGTGAAATTACTTGCAATTTCCCGAGCCTAACAGAAATGTTGCTCCAGATTTGTCATGAACGTATGTATGCATATAGTATTTCTATAGGGTGATCCTAGCCAAAGTCAGCATAGAACTGTACATACTCAAAGACAGCTGAATGAGAAAAGGCAGATAAACAAATGTCGCCGCCTCTAGAACACAAGAGCCACTTTCAGGACAGTGGGATTAGGTGATAACAGAATGATAATGCTTTTAAATTGATTGGGTCCAGCAGTCATAATGCCTAAAAAAGGAATGGCAACTGTGATGATCAGTATGTTAGGGGTAGGGTCAGTGGCATTTGGGATAGGTCGGAGACATGGCCTTCACCTTGCAGATAATTGTATATAAAATGTAATGCATGCCCATTAGCTGAAAAGTAAAAGTAAGGGTAAAGTTAGCTGTGGGAATGTATTATTCTGGAAGGAAAGCTCAGGGTCTCCTCTGGGCTACTCATCTGAAAAATATTGCCACGTCACTTCCTACAAAGAGTCTCGGCGTATTAATCAAGAGATCAGTCATGTAGTGTTTCTATCAACAACGAGTGTGGGTTGTATTTCAACAAATTTACGAGGTGTGGCAATTGCAAATAACTCAGTCCACCACAAAAAGGGCTCTTCTGCACTCACAATGCTAGGTCGCACCTCCATTCACTGCTGCTGCATCTCGTGGCATTCCTGAGAAGACCACGACAATACCTTCAGGGTGAAAACGTTGACATTAGAACCCCTTGATCTAGAGTCTCTACTTGATGGAATATGAGACTTTAAATTGTAACAGGATCTAAGTAGACTGGTGAAAAGACCGGGGATTTTAATAAGGATCTGTTGCTTTTATCTGTATATAGTCACATTGTGCACCTTTTACACTGTGTCATCTGCACTTTTGTCTCTATGCAACACGTCTAGGTTTTGTACCGACATGACGAGAAAACGTGTATACTAAACACATGTAAATGATGAATGGTTCAGAAAGAAGGTCTGCACTTTGTATTACAGTCATTGAATGGATAAACTTGGTGTACCCCTGAGCGATAGATGAGCGATAGATGACGGTTCACTGCTCATTCAGTGAACAGGTTCCTCAGTGTTTAAATGCTTACAGTGATTTCAAAGGTTATATGTTTATAATACAAAATTAGAGTGTATCTAGTGAAAACAATTTCTTTATCGGTTTCCATGTCAAGGAGGCATAATTTAAAGGTGGCATTCCAGAAGTGGTAACACAATTACACTTCACACCTTCTCTCAAAAAGGAGTCCCCCTGATTCCCTGTAAGACCAGGGCAATTCAGGGTCCCATTAACTGTTTAGTGACAGTTGATTTTGTTAGTTAAAAGAATGGGAAGTGTTTAAGAAAAAATAAAAAAAAAGCTTGGGAACATTGTTTCCAATGGATCGTGCAGACTGCGACCTTTGGCCGTTACATTGGGCCGTACATTGGGTTCATAATGTTCATTTTTAGGTCTCACCTGCGACAGAGCATGAGGTGCACACCCTCTCGCCTGCAAGAGACATTGTATACAACAAGGGGCTTACAGTCCTCCCATTGCTTAACATTTGTTGGCTTCATTGTCACTCTAATTTGCTGCCTTCTAGTTGACTGGCGTGTGCTGGCTTCACACCCTTTTCTTTCCGCAGCATGGATCAAGTACTGATTGCTTCACCTTGATTGCGGTCCTTCCTCTGATCACGCTGTGACTAAGGTACTACTTTTATTTTTTCTTCTTCCCTCTCATCCTTGTTGAAACACTTGCCAGATGTAGCTATGTTTTACTATGCCACCAACACTGCAAAGAACCCCCTTTTCTCTTTCAAATGGATGTTAATTGTGAAAACAGATGTTATGTGCTTCCAAATGTATTTTAACAAAGACATGGATGCAATCACTTTGTTATGTGTTAGGTTTTTTGCCAAATGTCATATTTTTGTAACTTTTTTTTCATGCATGGGGAAATTAACTGATTTGCTCATAATCACAGGGGTGTGTGAGACCTGACAAGCATTGGCAAAGCCAATAGGTCTTGCCATTGAGACTACTGGTTCTGCAATTGCCTTTTCTTCCTGCTGAACAGCATGGGCGTTGTCATCTTTGGCAATGATTTGTAGCCATTCTGTAGAGCAGCGTGGCTACTGTGTGCAGCATGGCTAAAATAATGATTAAAAAAGGACTATGATGTATTGCGCACTAAAGCACTTAAAAAAAAAAGCATTAGTCCTGGCTGCATCATAGCTCTTTTTTTTAAATTAGTTGTAGTCATACTACATGGCTACAAAACATTGCCAAAACCAGTAGCTCTCATAAGTGAGACCTATTTTAGATTGACCACGAGCCACTGTAGGAGTTCATAGTGAAGAAAGCGGTATGTGCACAGGTTTGAGACTGTTGAGTGAAGAAACCAGAACGTGCATGGGTACGAAGCTGTTCGCAGTGAAGAAAGCAGAAGCCCACAGATGTGAGAATCTTCACAGTGAAGTAAGTGGAGTGAGCATAGGTACAAGAGCGTTAACAGTGAGGAAAGTGGAACTTGCACAGGTATAAGACTGTTCGTGGAGAAGAAAAGAGAAAGTATACAAATATAAAGACTGTCATTTTCATTGCAACCTTTTGACATGTAAGATATAGCGAATGACTAATGCTCAATCTTGACCAGAGTAGATATAATCACCAACAGGGTCTTAAGGTTCTGACCTCATGAATTACACTGGGTAGTCGTGTAGGACGCTCACATAAGGCATCCATTGTGACCCTGTATTTTGATGTTTTCATTTGGCAGAAACATATTTGATCACCTGTAGCGGCCTATTTGCTTGGCACAGCTATGAAGGCCCCTGGGTTCTGCCTTTATTTTATTCCCTTAAGAGGTAAAACTTAACTGCAACAGCCCAGGGGCAGTGTCAGACCTTGATTTTTTTTTAGTAAATATGACTAGTAATTTAATATGACACTGATGCCTTGAGGCTGCGAGTTATGAAGAAGCTTCTGCCTTTCAGTGCGCAGTTATTCTACTGTACGCCTATGTGTTTAATGGTGTTTGCGAGCAATATTGCTCTTGATGGAGTTCACTGCCAAATGTGGCCCAGAGGGTGGTGCATTTGAAGGTCACTGAGATGAAGTCAGTCTAGAACCAATGCATAGGATTATTTTGGGCAGTGATATCAAAGGATTTCTGTAAATTTAAAGGAGATTTTTTTTTAAGTGCAGAACATAGTAGTTTTCCCAGTAGGCCATCCTTCATGGATGGCTCAAAATAAACGCCCGTCTGAAATTTCTATTACACTGGCATAATCTCATGTAATTTCTGGAATTCTCTGTTATGCAAATTAAGCACATATCACAAGCACTCTAGTTAGGACCGGTGATGGGAAGTATTGCGGAAGTAACCCTGTGGGCTCCCTTCCCAAGAGGCGGGTAATTCCCCTGGTCACTTTTTCTTCCTGGGTTGCACCACACTAGTTCCAATTCCTTGAGTTTGAGATTAGTTTATGTATACCACTATAACTCACTACCACACTGACAATTACTGAGCGTTGATCCAGACCAGATTTATTAATGTCATATTCTTCAGGGTGAACGGAAGACACTCTAGCCTTGTCCAGGAGGTGCTCACAGTGCCAGCATGGGCCAAAGAAGTGACAATGCCTGAAACAGGTAGCTGTCCTCAATCTACAACAACCTTAGGCGATTAGTTGGGACACCATTGACAGATTTCCTCTAATCTTCAAAGGGAGTATGAAGCTCGTCCACCGGAAAGAGGATCCTCCTTTATCACCCTTTGTCGCTTGAGTGTCATTGTGGATGCTGAAGAGAGCCCTCAAAAATCCCCACAAAGGAAAGTGTATCCGAAATTAATACTGGTCACATCGTCCAAAAAATTATGACACCCCTATCTGGTGTAAAAAGCAAACAAAAAACACACAAAAGATAAAGCACGCAGTTAGATGACGTAAAGAAGCACTGAACGAACATGACCACAAGTGGGTACATGTGAATAGTTTTCTTTATCATGAAGCGGCTGAACAGTCACATTCATGCCTGATGAGGCTTATACGTAACCAACGCTGGCGCTGGAAGGGCGTCAGTTTGCACACTTGTAGAGAGGGGCACCACAGAGCCGAACTAGCCTGACGATGATGGTGCGCGCGCAGCACGCCGAGCGAACATTCTAGAGAGGTGCTAAAGCTGCGCGAGAGAGTAGTCCTCACGGTGTCAATGGTGTCGCAGGCTGTGGTGAGGCCCAGGGTGAAACTATTTGAACTCCCCCTCCTACAAAAAAATAGGACATTTATCGTCCTTTAAGGAATGAAAGTACGAGTGCATCTGCCAGTATTCAAATCTGAGATTTGCAGGTTAGGCATGGATGGCTAAGGTAGGCATAAATATATTATTAATAACTAGCTACACTGTACACATTAAATACATAAATAGCGTGCTTCGAAATGGGTGCAACACCAGCTTAAAACACTATGGCCCTCATTACAACATTGGCAGTAAAAACCGATTGCCGCCGCGCCGAAGACCGCCAACACACCACCGCGGTCGCGGAACTCCGCCACAGCTATTATGACCCACATTTCGGAATCTGCCAAAATTCAGACACACACACAAGTCCGCCACACCAAAGGTCAGTGATAAATTGGCGAAAACAAAACCTCCACCGTCACGCCAACAGAAATACGCCCACACTATTACGACACACGAATCCATGTGGCGGTCTTTCAACCGCGGTATTCCATTGGCGGTACACACCGCTGCGCTCAAAATACACACACTCTTACAAAACACAGGCACATTGGACAATTCAAAATACACACACCTGATACACATACACACACCACTCCCACAGACCCATTACAATATAAAACACACACCCACATCACCCACAAACCCCTACGACAAAAAATTCAAAAAGAAGGCCAGAGAGAGACAGCACCAGCAAGAACAACACTATCACCCACAGAACTTCCACGCACCTCACACAACACACCACAACATATCAGCACACTTATCACCACACACTCCACCCCACACATCACCTACACCACCCCATGGCACTGCAAAGACACCCCAGGGTCTCGGAGGAGGAGCTCAGGGTCATGGGGGAGGAAATCGTCCAGGTAGAGCCACAGCTATTCGAATCACAGGTGCAGCACACCTCAATTGCTAGGAAGATGGAGCTATGGCGAAGAATAGTGGACAGGGTCAACGCAGTGGGACAGCTCCCAAGAAATCGAGAGGACATCAGGAAGAGGTGGAACGACCTACGGGGGAAGGTGCGTTCCGTGGTCTCAAGACACCACCTGCCGGTTCAGCGGACTGGCGGCAGACCCCCACCTCCTCCCCCACAACTAACAACATGGGAGGAGCAGGTCTTGGTGATTCTGCATCCTGAGGGCCTCGCAGGAGTAGCTGGAGGAATGGACTCTGGTAAGACAAATCTTAATTATTCCATTCCCCACCCTCCTGCATGCCAGCACATACCCCCACTCTCACCCTCACCCCCAGCACCCCAACTCCTCACATATGTCCCAACATCACAAACCACCCATCCCAACACCAAGCCCTGCATGCAACAACAAAGCATGGACATGCCCACTGCACGTACCCATACAACCCCCTAAACCATCATCACACAAGGTCCCACACAGGAATGTAAGCACTGGGGTACACGGTCACCCACTCATTGCACACCATGACACACATAGATGTAATAACCATCCTTTTATACCCCTGCAGGACCCCTACCCAACGTCACCGGACAGGAGGGTCCACACATGTCCACACCACCAACAGAAGAGGCCCACAGTGATGACAGCAGCTCTGTCCAACTGGATCTAGATGACCAGCCCGGCCCATCGGGGACCTCGGGACAGTCGGTTCCCCTCACCCAGTCATAGGCCACCACAGACCTTCCCCCCTCTGGAAACACCAGCACAGCACCCACCCAGCGGGCCAATACCTCCGTCCCCAGGACACGTCAATCAGCTGTGTGTCCACCACTACAGGGAACCCAGGATAACCCACCACCCCAACAACAACAGGGACATGGGGGCAGTGGCAGTGGGCACACGGTCCAGGAGACGGAGGCCCAGGAACACAGGGGAACTGGGAGGGCTGCTGTGCGACAGGGGGCGGACAGGCCAAGGGAACCCACTCTCCACAAGGCCCTCTCCTCCATCATGGGAGCCTACCACCACTCCCAGGAGATGATGGCAACGGTACTGGCCAAGTTTCAGGAGACCCAGCGCCTGCAGGAGGAACAGTATATGGGCTTCAGGGAGGAACTCAGAACCATCAGCTCCACCCTGGGCACCATCGTAGGGGTGCTGAAGGAAGTACTCAACACCAGGAGGGACACTGTGGCACTACAAGGGGCCCCTGACACTAGCATGGACGATGAACTGCCCACCAGGTCCGCCGGCGCTAGTGGACAGGATGCCCCGCCACAGGACCACCACACCAGCAAACCCCACCCCCTGCAGAGGGAGAATCACCCCGCAAACGGTCCCTGAGATCCAGGACAAAGACAGAGCATGATGCCAAGACCCCGCCAAGAAATGAGACCAACCTGATTGTCATCCTACAGTCCCACTTTGTCACCCTGTCCATACTTAAACTGCCCCAGCTCCACTTCCAATGCCCATATGGGCAATGTACCTGTGAGACTAATAGACTGGACTCTGCCATGGACATTCCTCTGCCATCACCCCTCACCCTTTCACTACCCCCTCCAATATTGAGCACTTAAATAAACACCCTTGAAGCACAAAACAATCTGGAGTCTGTCTGTGATTTCGAAATAGCGTATTAGCAATTACAGTGACAAAATGCTGACGTGACCGCCATTTTCTGTTTGTTCAATCACTCGATACCTGATCTTCGACAGGAGAGGACCTACACTGCAAGTGCTGCTGTGACCTCGGTGTGGAAGAGACAATGGCTCGAGTATCTGGGGAAAGGGCCCCTGCCTTCACATCGGAGGAGTTGGAGAAACTTGTGGATGGGGTCCTCCCCCTGTACACGCTACTCTATGGTCCTCCAGACAAACAGGTAAGTACACAGGGAGCATGTTATATGGGCTATGCCTGTGTGGAGAGGGCTGGATGTAAGAAGGAAGGGGAGAGAGTGCTGCGTGCATGAAAGAACGGTGAATGCATGTGCCACAAGGCAATGGTAGGGATGGGGGCCAATCAGATTGACGGTGCAGTTGGTAATAACTTCTCTTTTTCCCCTGTACATTTCATGTAGGTCAGCGCCCACCAGAAAAAAGATATTTGGCGTGCCATCGCCAAGGACGTGCTGACCCTGGGGGTCTACCACAGACGGAGCACCCACTGCCGGAAAAGATGGGAGGACATTCGCCGGTGGAGCAAGAAGACGGCGGAGGCTCAGCTGGGGATGGCCTCCCAACGTGGGAGGGGTGCCTGTCGCACCATGACCCCCCTGATGTTCAGGATCCTGGCGGTGGCCTACCCGGAGCTGGATGGGCGCTTGAGGGCATCACAGCAGCCACAAGGGGGTGAGTACACTCTCATTCTGTGGACTTTGCGCGCAGTGGAGGTGTCTGGGTGGGGGAGGTAGGCTGTGGGTTTCCCTAGGCCAGGGCGAGTTCCGTAGGCAAGGCCCCTCCGTAAGGCAGGCCATGTGGCACCCCACCCCACCTCTATAGAGTGCCAAGTACACCTAGTCATGCCCCTGCGTCATCTATGTGTGCAGATGTTGTCCATAGCTTTGTAGGCCATCTACCAGGAATTGAACAGTGGACCCCAAGAGCACGGCGTAGTGCAGGGGCCTTCTGTGTCTGTCATGTCCACCAACGGTAGCGGTAATGCATGCACTCAACATGTCTTTCTTCTGTCGTCCCCCCCCTTTTTGTGGTCTCCCTGTTCTTGTGTGCATTAGCATCATCAGGCGGAGGAGCAGTGGCACCAGAGCACGAGGGAGCTGCATCCCACATGGCCCTGGAGGGCGAGACTACGGACTCAGAGTTCACCAGTGGGATGGAGGGCGAGGGGAGCTCCACAGCGGGGGCAGGAGCTGACACCAGCGACACGGACTCGTCCTCTGATGGGAGCTCCCTTGTGGTGGCTGCAACATCTGTTCCCCTCCGCATCTACAGGTACAGCCGCCACCCCCCCCACCAGCACCGCCCTCCCAGCAGCCCCTCAGCCTTTGCCCCATGCCCGCTCACCCAGGAGGGTGGGCATCACCTTTGCCCCAGGCTCCTCAGGCTCTGCCCCAGTCACCCCTGCTGCCCTCAGTGAGGAGGCCATTGACCTCCTCAGGTCCCTCACTGTTGGGCAGTCTACCATTTTGAATGCCATCCAGGGTGTAGAGAGGCAGTTGCAACAAACAAATGCATTCCTGGAGGGCATTCATTCTGGTCAGGCGGCCCTTCAGCGAGCTTTTAAGACTCTGGCCTCAGCACTGATGGCAGCCATTGTCCCCGTCTCTAGCCTCCCCCCTCCAACTTCCTCCACCCAGACCCAATCCCCTGTACCTCAGCCTATCCCAAGCACACCTACAGACCAGCATGCACACACGTCAACAAACAAAGGAAGCTCTGGCAAACATAAGCACCACACATCCCACAGGCACTCACGCAAGCATCACACACATGCAGACAGACCAACATCCACTGCCTCCACTGTGTCCCCCTCCTCCTCGTCTCCCTCCTCCCTCCCAGTCTCGTCTACACTCACACCTGCATGCACTACCTCTACAGCCACTACGTCCCTCTCCAGAACACCCACCACCACACCCCGCTCACGTGCAGTCACCACCCCCACTACCATTCACAAGTCCCCTGTGTTCTCTCCCAGTGTGTCTGTGATGCCCCCTCCCAAGATACACAAACGCAGGCACACACCCACCCAACAGCCATCCACCTCACAACAGCCTCCAGCGCATGCACCTTCACCCAAAGTCACCAAACGTACCCCTCCTACAACCACCACCTCTTCCTCCACTCCCAAACCCCCTCCAGCTACCCATCCCAGTGTGTCAAAAAAACTTTTCCTGTCCACCCTTGACCTCTTTCCCACACCTCCCCCACCCCGTCCGTCTCCTAGGTCCCGAAATAGCACCTCAGCCACAACATCTCCGGGACCAGTGGTGCCTGTAGTCACCGGAATCTGGAGTGCACCGGCCACCAGGGCAGCCATTGTGGCACGGAGCCACAGCACTGACAGTCCCCCACCTGTGAAGCATCAGAAGTTGGCCAGTGCCCGGCGGGAGAGGGGGAAGACTCCAGCCACCAAAGCCGCTCCCAGGGGTCCTGGTGGGAGTGTTGAGTCAGCTGTGACACCTTCCAAGGTGGAGAAGGGCCACAAGAAACCCGGCAAGTCTGGGAAGAGCAGCACGGCCGCCATCATCCCCGATGCCCCGGAGCCCACCTCCAGCACAAGCCCAGCTGCCCAGGACAGGACCGACAGCACTAGCCTACCTGCCCAGGAGGCCAGCACCAGCCCATCTGCCCAGGAGGCCACCGCCAGCACCAGCCCACCTGCCCAGGAGGCCTCCGCCAGCACCAGCCCACCTGCCCAGGAGGCCTTCGCCAGCACCAGCCCACCTGCCCAGGAGGCCACCGCCAGCACCAGCCCACCTGCCCAGGAGGCCACCGCCAGCACTAGCCCCGCTGGGCCATGAAGGACCGCCAGCACAAGCCCCGCTGGGCCATGAAGGACCCGCTGGGCCATGAAGGACCGCCAGTAAAAGCCCCACTTGGCCATGAAGGACCGCCAGCAAAAGCCCCGCTGGGCCATGAAGGACCGCCAGCAGCTGAGACCCTGCAATGGAGACCGCCATCTCAAGCACCGCTGAACAGGGCACCGCCATCTCAAGCATCGCTGAACAGGGCACCGCCATCTCAAGCACCGCTGCACAGGGCACCGCCAACTTAAGCACCGCTGAACAGGGCACCGCCATCTCAAGCACCGCTGAACAGGGCACCACCATCTCAAGCACCGCTGAACAGGGCACCGCCATCTCAAGCACCGCTGAACTGGGCAGCGCCGTCTCAAGAACTGCTGAACAGGGCACCGCCAACTCAAGCACCGCTGAACAGGGCACCACCATCTCAAGCACCGCTGAACAGGGCACCACCATCTCAAGCACCCCTGAACAGGGCACCGCCGTCTCAAGTACAGCTGGCCCATGAGCGGCAAGGGCACTGACGCAGCTGAGTCCGTCACGGGGTGAATGATGCACTCTGGGCACCATGCCCCCTCCAGAACCAGTGGAGACTGTCATCCACTACCTCTGTCCTTAGCAGGATGAGGCACTCTGGGCACCATGCCCCCTCCAGAACCAGTGGAGACTGTTATCCACTTGTGAACCTGTGGCTTTGCACTCCCCAGGATATGGCAGTGGGCAACCCACCCACTGTAGAGACTTGAGAGACTCTGGCTTTGCACTCCCCAGGATATGGCAGTGGGCAACCCACCCACTGTAGAGACTTGAGAAACTGTGGCTTTGCACTTCCCAGGATTGAACAGTGGGCAACCCACCCACTGTAGAGACTTGAGAGACTGTGGCTTTGCACTCCCCAGGATTGAACAGTGGGCATGTGGCCCCTCGTGAATTTGGCACCATGCACTCAAGCGGCTGAGGTGCCCCCCCTTTCCCTCCCCTTGAGGTGCCTGTTTAGTTGCTCTCTGATGCCCCTGCAGTGTTCTCTCCGTCATGGTCGGGGATCTTGTGTGGGCCTCGCCCATACCGTGTGGTCCCAGTGTTCCACTGACTTTCTTAGAGCACTACCTGGACTACTATGCTTGGTATATATTATGTACATGGTGTATATATATATTTCTGCCTACTTGCTTTTAATATATTACAATGGTTACACTCATTTTCTATTGTCTTTGCATTCTTCCGGGGGGTTTGGGGGGTGTAACTGTGATGTATTTATATGCATTAGTGTGTGTGTTGTAGTGGGTGAGGGTGGGGGTGTTGCGTGTGTGTGTCCCTGTTTTTTGCCTCCCTCCTCCCCTGTGTCGTAGGTGCAGTACTCACTGTGGTCTTCGCCGCCGGCGTTCATGCTCCTGGTAGAGGAGCAGGAAGACTATTGCAGGTAGAATTTGGAGTTCCGGGTCCATGGCGTCCTCATTCCTCGTGGGGTGTGTAGAGGTGAGCGTTTTTCCTTCGGGATTCCTGTTTCCGCCGTGTTTTTATCACCATGAGTCCGCCCCGGAAAAGGTGGCGGATTGGCCTGTCATAATAGTGTGGGCAGTACATTGTCTCCCGCCTGTCTGTTGGCGGTGACCGCTGCGCTGTTTGTTTGTACCGCCGTGGCGGTCGGAGTGTTAAAGTGGCTGTCTTTGTTGGCGGTTTCCGCCAAGGTCATAATTGCACATTTTTTACCGCCGGCCTGTTGGCGGTCTTACCGCCGCTTTAACACCGACAGCCAGGTTTGTAATGACCACCTATATATTTTTCTTTCCTCGTTTTAATTTGTGTCATATTCACAGTGGGTCCAATTCAGTTGTTGTTTGTGCAATACAAATCATAAACGTGCTTCAGTTTGTTTGTTCTTGTCTTGCTAAACAGCCTCTTCGCCAGTGCCTTAAGTGAGATGGAAAAGGTGTCGAGTAGTCTCTAAAAGTGGCATTGCCAAAGAATCAGAACTAGGAATCCTTTCCAGGAGACATGCCCTATGAATTACGGGCAAGGCTTAAAACATGTAAACTAATATCACATGCTTCACAGAGTGTGCCACCTAACAAGTATTTGGATGTTGCTATGTGAATTTTCTCGTATTGCATTCAGATATATAACACAACAAGCTACATAGGTCTATAACAAACCAGATATATTTGCTTTGGCGGTGCTTGTTAGCATTACCAATTTAATGAGAAACGTTGATTACTTTGTTGTGCATAAGTACAATTGAAAATGCTTCAATTTTGAAAATATGAGACAATACATTAAACATAACTAAGGTCTGTGGAAGGAGTGGTTGTATTCGGAGTGGCTCAATCACTTCTCAACACCCACTCATACCAATTTACTCTGCATTCTCTCACTCTTTGAAACACTTATGCCCTTTTTCTACCCACATATTACTGAATCTGCTATATGCATATATCAGACCTCATCTCTTTCCTCTTCAGCATCATCTTTTCACTGTCTCCTTCTGTACATACTTTATCTCCGTCACTTCACTATCCACCCATTCATAACTCACGCAGCACTGCATTTTCTTTTCCTGTGGTGCTGTTCATAGTTCAACCACTGTGGGCTTCCTTCACACTGTTTACCACAATTACAATTTGCACATATGTGACCGTCGCTCTGTGCTCTCTGAAGAGAGTTCAAGAAATGGATGTGCATGCAGCCTGGCCACCTTTATGACCTGCTGACAGGCACTGTGAAAAACTCACACTACCTTCAGCCTTAGCTGCAGAGCTGTCAGCCATGCACCTTCATTATCACCAACCACCATCCTAACCTCACCTAGACGCATGAGGCGATTCAGTTCACAGTATGCATTCACTACAGTACGACATATGTTTTCTGGAAAGAAATACAGAAAAACATCTGGAAAAAGGAAATCAGCTTAGGCAATGCAAGATGAAGTAAGACAAGTGAAAGGTAAACAGCTGCTACCTTTCTGACATGGATTACTTTAATGGTTTTTAGAGTCATTGTTGATAAATCAATGAGTGTCTTTATCTGTAACACTGAGGACTTAAATATCAGGGCCTTACAGGTACCTGTTTCAAAGTCACTTTCTAATTTCTGATAGGACCACGCCACTTGAAGCTGTGATTATCCCCCTTTTCTTCCCTTTCCCTGATAATCCCCCACTTCTTGTTTACTTATGTATAAATGTGGCCATGAAAATATTTTTTGTTACACAAAAGCTAACTGATGGGATTTGTCAATATTTGTTTAATTGGAGAAGACAAATACACACTGCTGTAAGATGACGTGCAGAGCTGGTGCTCCTTCTCCAGGCTCAAAAGACAAGGGGCCAGATGTAGAAAGATTCCAAATTGCGATTTGCAATTTGCGAGTCCCTGCGACTCGCAAATTGCAAGTCGCAATTTGGAATGCAGAAAGGTGTCTCAGACACCTTCTGCAACTCGCTATGGGGTCGCAAAGACCCACCTCATAAATATTTATGAGGTGGGTCGCAGTTTGCGACCCCATAGCGAGTCTAGGCACTCACGGGGATGGTGGCCTGCTGGAGACAGCAAACCACCATCTCCGTGACTGCTTTTAAATAAAGCAGTTTTTTTTTTCTCTTTGCAGCCCGTTTTCCTTAAAGGAAAACGAGCTGCAAATAGAAAAAAATACCGAAACCTTTTGTTTCGGTTTTTTTTCAGAGTAGGCAGTGGTCCATAGGACCACTGCCTGCTCTGAAAAAATAATTTTGTGAGCATTCACAAAGGGGAAGGGGTCCCGTGGGGACCCCTTCCCCTTTGCGAATGAGTTACCATCCACTTCAAGTGGATGGTAACTGCGAGTTGATTTGCGACCGCTTTCGCGGTCACAAATCAACTTAAATCGCGGTGCGAGTCGCAAATAGGAAGGGAACACCCCTTCCTATTTGCGAGTCGGAAACACATTTTGCGAGTCGGTTCCGACTCGCAAAATGTGTTTCTGCATCGCTTGAGGGCTTTTGCACCTCGCAAACGGCGTTTTTTGCCGTTTGCGAGGTGCAAAAGCCTACCTACATCTGGCCCAAGGTTCTTGTTAGACTACTCAGCAATGGGGAGCTGGTTGTTCTGTCACCTTCCCACTGGAGAGACAGGGAGCACCTGCTCCTGGGCGGATTCTGATGGTACTAGGGGAGAATTGTCTGCTTTCTCACCGGGACTTTGATGCTGCTATCTGCCAGTACCTACAGTGCCCTTAATTATTTCCTACATGGTATTGATCGTTACATTGCTCTTGGGCTACAATAAAGTTACCCAGAGAAATCCTGGTCCTGCTGGCATTCGAGGACAATCCCATGCAGAACATGCACTCCCTGAGTGGGCAGGAATCATTGGTGCTACCCGACAAGATCCTTTTAGACTGGCTGAGGCATTACTTTTATTTCCACAACTTCAAACCCTAGGAGGCCTGCATTTTTCAGATCCCTGGCCTAGTGGCGAGACCCGTCACGTGAAGTGTACAACCGGCATCAAGGGCAAGGCTATCAAAAAAAACGAGCCAGCAGAATCTGGCCCCTCCCATCTACCAAGCTCACAGGTGATGGACAGTTCACCTCCAGAAGGGGGGCTGGAATTAAAGAAAGACACCATGGTGACAGATATGGGTCTACTGCTTGATGACCAGTGGCTGCTGGCAGAGCGATTATCTGCCACAGAGCATGCCATAGAGGACCTCACACCAGAAATGGCAGCAGTGCACACCAAGAGGTCCTCCATGGTAAGCAGAATCAAAACCCTAGAAGGTCGAGCTGAAGATGCGCAAAACAGAACTTGACGCGACAACATCAGAATCATTGGGCTTACGGACGTATTGAAGGCTCTGCTGCAAGCATGATTGACTTCCTTGAGAAATGGCTTAAAGAGGAGGTTCTCTTTCCTTTGTATGTGCTGGAACGTGCCCAGAGAGTCCCCACTCGGCCTTCACCACCTGGCGTGGCTCCCGG
Organism: Pleurodeles waltl; assembly: GCF_031143425.1. Classification (NCBI taxonomy): domain Eukaryota; kingdom Metazoa; phylum Chordata; class Amphibia; order Caudata; family Salamandridae; genus Pleurodeles; species Pleurodeles waltl. The sequence goes on from NC_090443.1 coordinate 336,839,161, forward strand.
ACCAATAGTAGCTAAACTTTTGCACTACAGAGACTGTGACCATATCCTGACCCATGCAAGACTCCAGGGGGACATCTGAATGAAAATGATAGAGTCATGTTTTTTTCAGATTTTGTGCAAGAGGCCCAGAAGCAAAGAGCATTCTTTACTGATGCTAAAAAACACCTCTGACAACTGGACCTAATTTATGCTATGCTGTTTCCGGCAAAACTAAGCGTCACATTGGGTGATGAGGCACACTTCTTCACATCACCAAAGTCCCTCTGGGAGTGGATGGATCATCTCCCCCAGCGGAGTGGAGACCCTGCTCTAAAGCCTGGATGGCAGGGCTGGTGACCAGCCTGAAAATGGACCAGGAGTCATCAGGGGGCTGTCCTGTCTCAATCCCAGGACGGCATGAATGCCAGCGAGTAGTGGACGTGGTGGCTACCATGAGCGGGGACAGTAGGTAGTTAGCCCAGCAATCTCTTAACAGAGACAGTGAACTTCATGACACTGATTCAGATCATGCTTCTGTCTCCTCTCGGGGTCAACTGACTCCCTGCCCAAGATTACTCCTGGTGCATCTGATGAGATTATCTGAAGGGGCCGTTTTGTGTTACATGTACCCTAGCAGTGACACTGTAAAAAGGATGAGTGTCTGATTTGATTTGTCATTCTTCTTTCCCTTTCATACCTAGCTATCTAGGAATAATTAAAGCTGGGGCAGGGGTGTGGAATTCTAATAGCCCTACACCCAGGACATATTGGCCCTCATTTCAACCTTCCGCCAAGGTTGAACTGCCAAACGGCCGCTTATGCAGCCGCAAACCCACGGCCACATTTCAACATCCCCGCTGGGCCGTAACATTGCAGCCGGCTCCTAATGTCAAACAGACAGTGGAAATGGCGATAAGGCTGTGCCTGGGGGCCCCTGCACTGCCCATGCCAAGTGCATGGGCAATGCAGGGGCCCCCAGGGGCCCCATGAGTCCCCTTACCGCCAGCCTTTCCATGTCGGTGTCTACCGCCATGGACAGGCTGGCGGTAAGGGGAGTCAAAATCCCCAGGGCAGCACTGCAAGCAGCGCTGCCCTGGCGGATTGCGACTGCCGGGACCTCCATACAATGGGCCTCATTTCAACCCTGGCATTTGGTGACCGCCAGGGTTGAAATGAGGCCCATTGTTTGGGATCAAGGGCAACACCTTTTCATATTTATTATGTTTTTGGAACAAGTAGTCCCAACCCCCTGCAGCACAAGCCCTTTGCCAGTCAGTTTACCCTACTACATTATGGATCAGGGAAGGTCATTGTTTACAGTAAAGATAACATTTGCATCCAAAAGCAAATGCTGTTCGAACTTGTATTTATGGTTCATTAATGCAAAGCCTTTATTATAGTGAGTGGGCTAAGGAACTGCTGTAAGCTTGGACTGCGCTACTGAGAGTAGTTTCAGTATAAAAATGTGTAAACATGTTTGCAAAGTTTAACAATATGAGACTATGGCGGTCATTCTGACCTCGGCGGTAAAAGGCGCTTACCGCCGGCCAGAAGACTGCCATAACACCGCCGCGGCCGCGGTAAACCGCCACGGTCATTCTGACCCGCATCTGGCAAACCGCCAAAAACCCGACATCCACAGAAGTCCGCCACACCAAAGGTCAGCGAAAAAATGGCGATGACCAAACCTCCACCGTCACGCCAACAGAAATACGCCCATACCATTACGACCCACGAATCCACGTGGCGGTCTTTCAACCGCGGTATTTCATCGGCGGTACACACCGCCGCGCTCAAAATACACACACCCTTACAAAACACAACCACATTGGACAGTTTGAAATACACACACCTGATACACATACACACACCACACCCACACACCCAATACAATATATAACACACACCCACATTACCCACAAACCCTTACTTCCACAATTGCGAATCAAGGACAGAGAGAGACAGCACTGCTTAGAGTAGACCATCACACAGAGGCTAATCACAACATCACCCACACAATTACAACGCACAAAACACCATACACCATCACACACATCACACTCCACAACACATACAACATCCCTCACGTCATCCACACCACCCCATGGCACCCCAAAGACACCCCAGGTTCTCTGACGCAGAACTCAGGGTCATGGTGGAGGAAATAGTACGTGTAGAGCCCCAGCTCTTCGGGCACAGGTGCAGCATACAACAATTGCTAGGAAGATGGAGCTATGGCAAAGGATAGTCGACAGGGTCAACGCGGTGGGACAGCATCCACGCAATCGGGAGGACATCAGGAAGAGATGGAACGACCTACGGGGGAAGGTGCGTTCCATGGTATCAAGGCACAACATTGCGGTGCAGAAGACTGGCGGCGGACCCCCACCTACTCCCCCAGAATTCACAGCATGGGAGGAGGAAGTCTTGCACATCCTGCATCCTGAGGGCCTCGCAGGAGTAGCTGGAGGAATGGACTCTGGTAAGTCAAATCTTAACTACTTCTTCCCACCCCCACCCATCTGCATGCCAGCACATACCCCCACCCTCACCCCCACCCCATCACACCAACTCCTTCCAAATGTACCACCATCACAACCCACCCATCCCAACACCTAGACCTGCATGCGACCACAAAGCATGGACACCCATCACCAAAGCATGCCCACTGCACATAACCATCTCCCCCACAAGCCACCCTCACAAAAGCTCCCACACTGGAATGCCTGCACTTGGGTAAACGGACACCCACCCATCACACGAAAAGCCACACACAGAACCAATAACCATACCCTTATACCCCTGCAGGACCCGAACGCCACCACACCGCCACGGAGGGTCCAGAGATGTCCATCCCACCCCCAGAAGAGGCCCCCAGCGATGACAGCAGCTCTGTCGACCTGGACCCAGATGACCAGCCCGGCCCATCGGGGACCTCTGGACAGTCGGTTCCCCACAGACAGCCACAGGCTACACCAGACCTAACCCCCTCTGGGAACACCAGCACAGCTCCCACCCAGCGGGCCCATGCCTCTGTCTCCAGGACACGTCAATCAGCGGTGTGTCCGCCACTACAGGGCACCCAGGTTGACCCACCACCCCAACAACATCAGGGACCTGGGGGCAGTTGTAGTGGGCACACCGGCCAGGGGACAGAGGCCCAGGGAAACAGGGGAACTGGGAGGGCTGCTGTGTGACAGGTGGGGGACAGGCCCAGGGAACCGACTCTCCAAGAGGCCCTCACCACCATCATGGGAGCATACCACCACTCCCAGGAGACGATGGCGACGGTACTGGCCAGGTTCCAGGAGATCCAGGCACAGCAGGAGGAACGGTACATGGGGTTCAGAGAGGAACTGAGGAACATCGGTACCGCAATGGGGACCATCGTCCTGGCCCTTAACCAGATAGTCACCACATTGCGGGACCATGTGGCACCCCAAAGGGCCCCTGTCACTAGCCCAGGCCAGGAACAGCCTACCACCTCCGCCGGCGCTAGTGGACAGGAGGCCCCCACACAACGTCAGGCCACCAGAACCCCACCTCCTGCTGAAGAACAACCACCCCACAAGCAGGACCTGAGTTCACACAAGAAGACAGAGTAGGATTGCAAGACCCCCGCCAGCATAAGATACCCCCTGATGTCATCCCACTGTCCCACATTGTCACCCTGTCCAACCTTGAACTGCCACTGCTCCATCCTTCCACAGGCATATGGACAATGCACCTGTGCGACTGAGAACTGGACTCTGCCATGGACATTTCTCCACCCCCCACCCATCACCGTTTTACTATCATGTACCTATATGTAGCACTTATAATAAATCACTTATTGCACTTACAATTACAGGAGTCTGCTTTTATTTTACTATCATGTATCACACATAACGGTGCAATTATGTTCTGTTACATTGTAATGACAACATACCAATGACAACGAGCTGTAGTCCATGGGCAAACAAAGCAGAAGTCACGCAGTTGGTCAAACAGCTCTGAAAAGTGAAGGGAAAGTCACAATTCAGTTAAAAGGAAATGGGGGGAAACACAGAAAGTAGAGACGCAGGAGGCCTCAAGTAAATGTAAAATGGCGTGGGTGAATCTTACCTGTGTGCTACTGAAAATACTGTTGTATAACTGTATCCCTGTTGTCCGTGTCGTCCCCGTCGTCTTCCTCCTCTTCACTCTCCACAGGCTCCACAGCTACTACAACACCACCATCTGGACCATCCTCCTGAACAGAAGGCACCTGGCGTCGCAATGCAAGATTGTGAAGCATACAGCAGGCCACGATGATATGGCACACCTTCTTTGGTGAGTACATTAGGGATCCACCTGTCATATGCAGGCACCTAAACCTGGCCTTCAGGACCCCAAAGGTCCTTTCTATTATCCTCCTAGTTCGCCCATGGGCCTCATTGTACCGTTCCTCTGCCCTTGTCCTGGGATTCCTCACTGGGGTCAATAGCCAGGAGAGGTTGGGGTTACCAGAGTCACCTAATAACCACACACGGTGTCTCTGTAGCTGTTCCATCACATAGGGGACGCTGCTATTTCGCATAACATACGCATCATGCACTGACCCAGGGAACTTGGCATTCACATGGGAGATGTACTGGTTTGCCAAACAGACCACCTGGACATTCATCGAATGATAACTCTTTCTATTTCTGTACACCTGCTCACTGCCTTTGGGGGGTACCAAAGCCACATGGGTCCCATCAATGGCACCAATGATGTTGGGGATATGTCCAATGGCATAGAAATCACCCTTCACTGTAGCCAACTCATCCTCCTCAGGGAAAACAATGTAGCTCTGCATGTATTTCATCAGGGCAGACAACACTCTGGACAAAACCTTAGAAAACATAGGCTGAGACATCCCTGATGACATGGCCACTGTTGTCTGAAAAGACCCGCTTGCCAAAAAATGGAGTACTGAGCGAACCTGCACCAGAGGGGGAATCCCTGTGGGTTGGCGGATGGGGGACATCAGGTCTGTCTCCAGCTGGGCACACAGTTCATGAATAGTGGCTCTGTCAAGTCTGTAACGAAGTATAATATGTCGTTCTTCCATTGTCGACAGGTCCACCAGCGGTCGGTACACGGGAGGATTCATCCTTCTCCTCGCAAGTCCCAGCGGACGGTGCCTAGGAAGGACAACATGGAGTACAGAGTCAAGCAAGCCACAGGTTCGTTCAAACAGCTTGCACAGTAAATGAATCGCAATGCAGTGAAAGGCGTGTATGAGTGGCAATGCACGGCCTAGGCAGGTGTGACGCAGTAGAAATTAAACCATGTGGGCCTTTCAAATGGCGGCTGCCTGACCTGTGAAGTGTGACAATGGGATGTGAGGTCAATGCGCTGGCGTGGCACACCGTGGCGGTAGGCGGTCGAAGACCGCGGTGCGAAGCCGCATTGGATAACATTGAACCCTATGGGTCTCAGTAGCCAATGACGATGTGCGCCGGCGGTCGCGGTACGCACCGCGGCGGTATGCACCGCCACGGGTGTGACCGCCATTTTCTTGCCGCTTAATCACTCGAGACCTGATCATCCACAGGAGAGGACCTATACTGCAAGTGCTGCTGTGACCTCGGTCTGGGAGATACTATGGCTGCTGCGACTGGGGAAAGAGCCCCTGCCTTCACTTCAGAAGAGTTGGAGAAACTTGTTGATGGGGTCCTCCCCCAGTATGCGCTACCCTACTGTCCTCCAGACCAACAGGTGAGTACACTGGGTGCACGTTGAATGGGCTATGCCTGTGTTGAGTGGGGTGTATGTAAGATGGTGGGGAGGGGAGCGAATGAGGAGTGCAAAGCACGACAGATGAGAGCATGTGCCACATGCCAAGGTTGGGGAGGGGGGGCCACTCACATCTACAATGCAGAAAAGTGATGATATTTCGTTTCCCACCCTGTACATGTCACATAGGTCAGCGCCCATCAGAAGATTGACAGTTGGCGTGCCATCGCCAAGGACGTCCGGGCCCTGGGGGTCCACAACAGACAGGGCACCCACTGCCGAAAGAGGTGGGAGGACATCCGCCGCGGGACCAGGAAGACCACTGAGTCTCTGCTGGGGATGGCCTCCCAACGTAGGAGGGGTGCCAGCCGCCAATTGACCCCCCTGATGTCCCGGATCCTGGCGGTGGCCTACCCCGATTTGGATGGGCGCGTGAGGACATCACAGCAGACACAAGGGGGTGAGTATCAGCACATTGTGCTATCTTTGCGCGGAGTGGAGGTGTCTGGGTTGGGGAGGAGGGCTGTGGGTGACTTTAGGCCAGGGCGCTTTCTGTAGGCTAGTCCCCTCCTTTAGGCATGGCCCTGTGCCCCCGCCCCCCACCTCTGTAGGGTGCCAAGTCGAGCTATCCATGGTCCTGCATCACCCATGTGTGCATTTGTTGTCAATAGACCTGTAGGCCTAGTCACAAGTACTGAGTAGTGTACCCCGATTGCGCGGCGTAGTGCAGGGGGCTTCTGTGTCTGTCCTCTCCGCCAACGGTGTTGCCAATGCATGCACTCAACCTGTCTTTATTTCTCCCCCCACCCATTTTCTTTATCGTCCTGTGCATGTGTGCATTAGCATCATCAGGCGGAGGAGAATTGCCATCGGAGCATGAGGGAGCTGCAACTCACATGGCCCCGGAGGGCCATGCTACAGACACCGAGCTCACCAGTGAGACGGAGGGCGAGGGGAGCTCCACAACGGGGACCCGTGGAGACGTCAGCGACACCGACACGTCCTCGGAAGGGAGCTCCCTTGCGGTGGCGGCAACATCCGTGCCCACCGCCACAACAGGTACAGCCGCCACCCAGCGCACCAGCCCCGCCCTCCCAGCAGCCCCTCGGCCTTCGCTCCGTGCCCGCTCGCCCAGGAAGGTGGGCATCTCCTTCGCCCCAGGCACCTCAGGCCCTGCCCCAGTTACCCCTGCTGCCCTCAGTGAGGAGGTCATTGACCTCCTCAGGACACTCATATTTGGGCAGTCTACCCTCTTGAATGCCATCCAGGGTGTAGAAAGGGAGGTGCATCGGAGCAATGCATACCTGGAGGGCATTCATTCGGGTCAGGCTGCCCATCAACGATCGTTCAATGCTCTGGCCTCAGCACTGACGGCAGCCATTGTCCCGGTTTCCAGCCTCCCTCTTCTAACTGCCTCCACCCAGTCCCAGTCTCCTGTTCCTCTGCCTATCCCATCCACACCATCAGACCAGCCTGCACATACCTCAACACCCAAGGGCAGCTCATCCAGACATAAGCACCACAGATCCCACAAGCATTCACACAAACAACATCCAGATGCAGACATGGCAACAATCACTACCACCTCTGTGTCCCCCTCCTCCTCGTCTCCCTCCTCCCTCCCTGTGACGTCTCCACTCACACCTGCATGCACACCACCATCAGCCAGTACTTCCATCACCAGCACACCCTCCAGTACAGTCCGCACACGTGCAGTCACCACCCCCACTGCCATTTACACGTCCCCTGTGTCCTCTCCCAGTGTGTCTGTCACCCCCTCTTCCAAAACACACAAACGCAGGCAGCCACCCACCCAACAGCCATCCACCTCACCACAGCCTCCGTCACAAGCACCTGCACCCAAAGACAGCACACTTGACTCTCCTACAACCACATCCTCTTCCTCCACTCCCATACCCACTGCACCTACCCTTCCCATTACTCCTAAAAAACTTTTCCTCTCCATAGTTGACCTCTTTGCATCACCTGACCCACCCCCTCCATCTGGTAAGAGTCCTAAGAGCACCTCAGCCACCACCAGCCCTGCATCGAGGGCGACCATTGTGCACGGGTTTTGGAGTCCACCTTTCCCGAGTGCAGATACATCGGCCAGCAGCAAGGGGACAGCCAGCCCACCCCCTGGGAAGAGAATCCGAAAAACAAAGGGCCGGCGCGAGAAGGCTGAGACTGCTGCCACCAAGGAGCGTAGTCGTGGCCCGTCACCTGCCACAACATCAAGGGGAGGCAAGGGCCTGAGAGCTTCATCTAAGGAGGGCAAGGGCAGCAGGGCGGAGAAGTCAGCCAGCAGGCGCGCGGACCAGGAGGGCCCCACCAGCCCCATACCAGGTGTGACGGAGGACCCCCACGGGCCCAGGACTCCATCACAGGAGGGGCCAGCAACCGCACGGTCGGAGGGCGACTAGGCGGGGAGTCCTGGCCAGGTCTGGCTCCCTTGAAAGACAGGACAAGCACCGCTGAAGAGGGCCCCGCCAAGACAGGCACCGCTGAACAGGGCCCCGCCAAGACAGGCACCGCTGAAGAGGGCCCTGCCAAGACAGGCACCGCTGAAGAGGGCCCCGCCGTGAAGAGCACCGCTGAAGTGGGCCCGCCAAGACAGGCACCGCTGAAGAGGCCCCCGCCGTGAAGAGCACCGCTGAAGTGGGCCCCGCCAAGACAGGCACCGCTGAAGAGGGCCCCGCCGTGAAGAGCACCGCTGAAGTGGGCCCCGCCAAGACAGGCACCGCTGTAGAGGGCCCCGCCGTGAAGAGCACCGCTGAAGTGGGCCCCGCCAAGACAGGCACCGCTGAAGAGGGCCCCGCCAAGACAGGCACCGCTGAAGAGGGCCCCGCTGTGAAGAGCACCGCTGAAGAGGGCCCCGCCGTGAAGAGCACCGCTGAAGAGGGCCCCGCCGTGAAGAGCACCACTGAAGTGGGCCCCGCCAAGACAGGCACCGCTGAAGAGGGCCCCGCCGTGAAGAGCACCGCTGAAGTGGGCCCCGCCAAGACAGGCACCGCTGAAGAGGGCCCCGCCGTGAAGAGCACCGCTGAAGTGGGCCCACCAAGACAGGCACTGCTGAAGAGGGCCCCGCCGTGAAGAGCACCGCTCCGCTGGGCCCTTCCTGTCAAGCACCGCTCCGCTGGGCCCTTCCTGTCAAGCACCGCTCCGCTGGGCCCTTCCTGTCAAGCACCACTCCGCTGGGCCCTTCCTGTCAAGCACCGCTCCGCTGGGCCCTTCATCTCAAGCACCGCTCCGCTGGGCCCTTCAACTCTAGCACCGCTCCGCTGGGCCCCGCCGTCTCAAGCACCGCTCCGCTGGGCCCTTCCTGTCAAGCACCGCTCCGCTGGGCCCTTCCTGTCAAGCACCGCTCCGCTGGGCCCCGCCGTCTCAAGCACCGCTCCGCTGGGCCCTTCGTGTCAAGCACTGCTCCGCTGGGCCCTTCCTGTCAAGCACCGCTCTGCTGGGCCCCGCCGTCTCAAGCACCGCTCCGCTGGGCCCTTCCTGTCAAGCACCGCTCCGCTGAACCCCGCCGTCTCAAGCACCGCTCCGCTGGGCCCTTCCTGTCAAGCACCGCTCCGCTGGGCCCTTCCTGTCAAGCACCGCTCCGCTGGGCCCTTCATCTCAAGCACCGCTCCGCTGGGCCCTTCATCTCAAGCACCGCTCCGCTGGGCCCTTCAACTCTAGCACCGCTCCGCTGGGCCCCGCCATCTCAAGCACCGCTCCGCTGGGCCCTTCCTGGCAAGCACCGCTCCGCTGGGCCCTTCCTGTCAAGCACCGCTCCGCTGGGCCCTTCCTGTTAAGCACCGCTCCGCTGGGCCCCGCCGTCTCAAGCACCGCTCCGCTGGGCCCTTCCTGTCAAGCACCGCTCCGCTGGGCCCTTCCTGTCAAGCACCGCTCCGCTGGGCCCCGCCGTCTCAAGCACCGCTCCGCTGGGCCCTTCCTGTCAAGCACCACTCTGCTGGGCCCCGCCGTCTCAAGCACCGCTCCGCTGGGCCCTTCCTGTCAAGCACCGCTCCGCTGGGCCCCGCCGTCTCAAGCACCGCTCCGCTGGGCCCTTCCTGTCAAGCACCGCTCCGCTGGGCCCCGCCGTCTCAAGCACCGCTCCGCTGGGCCCTTCCTGTCAAGCACCGCTCCGCTGGGCCCTTCCTGTCAAGCACTGCTCCGCTGGGCCCCGCCGTCTCAAGCACCGCTGGCCCATTGACAGTGCTGGTTCTGTGTCGAGCTGGTGTTCACGCTGCACTCTGAGCACCCTGCCTCCTCCAATACCAGTGGAGTCGGTTATTCGTCTGATGGCCTGTGGCTTTGAACTCCCCAGGATGGCACAGTGGGCAAGCCACCCACTGTAGAGACTTGTGAGACTGTGGCTTTGCACTCCCCAGGATGGCACAGTGGGCAATCCACCCACTGTAGAGACTTGTGAGACTGTGGCTTTGCACTCCCCAGGATGGCACAGTGGCCATGGAGGCCCCTTTTGGATCTGGCGTCGTGGACTCCTGTGGCTGAGGTGCCCCCCCTTCTCTTCCCCCTGGGGTGCCTGTAGTTTTATCATCTGATGCCCCAGCAGTGTTCTCTCCAACGGTATCTGGTCTCCTGTGTGGGCTTTGCCCATGTGTTTGTGGACATTGGCCCACGGACTGTGGAACTTTAACGAAATGAGCTGGACTTCTTGCCTATGTATTTAAATTTAGCACTGTTCATTTGTTTTTTTAAATATTTAAAATAGATGATTTTCCATCACTTTAATGAACCTCTGAGTTGTTGCTCTGCATTGGTGTGTAGATAGTTGGGGGGGGGGAGGGGTGTATGGCGTATGTGTGTGCACGTAATCTTTCCTCCTCCCCCCTCCCCTGTGTCGTAGGTGCAGTACTCACCGTTGTCGTCTGCGCCGGCGTTAGTACTCGTGGTAGATGAGCAGGTAGACAATAGCTGGTAGGATGTTTAATTCGGGTTCCATGCTGTCCAGGTTCCTTGTGGAGTGTGTATATGTGAGCGTTTTCCCGTTCGTAGGCTGTTTCTGCCGTGTTTTTATCGGCGGGGCTCCCGCCCCGGAAAAGGTGGCGGATTGGTGAGTTGTGATAGGGTGGGCGGTACATTGTCTGCCGCCTGCCTGTTGGCGGTGACCGCCGCGCTGTTTGTCTGTCCCGCCGTGGCGGTCGGAGTGTTAAAGTGGCGGGCTGTGTTGGCGGTTCCCGCCAGGGTCAGAATTCCTTTTTTTTTACCGCCTGCCTGTTGGCGGGTTGGCCGCCGCTTTATCACCGACCGCCAGGGTTGGAATGACCCCCTATGTCTAATGCTCCTAGAATGCTCTCTAATTAGATGCAAATATTTGCCGAAGCCTAAAAGGAATATTGAGCATTCTTTGCTTTCAAATCAGAACGTTCATTAAAAAAATGCAACTAGGGTAAAACGTTTTGTTGAACTACTGTGAAGTTATAGGTAGCATTACTTTGAAGTCTCATTTAGTAGCATATCTTGATGCATGCTAGTATAAAATATATCCATAATAGAAAAAATCAGTGAATCAAGTTTCAACAAGATTATGAGAAACATGAAACTAAACAAGCTTTGGCAAAGCCAATAGGTTCGACCTTGGTCGTCAGTCTTTTGGTTTTGTCAATGCATGTCTTGTTTTGACATGGTTTTTGTAAAACATTATTGTTGTGCGCACCCTGGGCCCTCACTATTATAACAAACACTGGCAAAAAGCAAAACTATATGTGGTCTCAAAAAGCACACATTGCCGCATTAGTTCCTGACACTGAAAAAAACTACTTTGTGTGCCAATACGCTTCTTGTGAAACAGCACAATGATGTCACTCACAGTGAAGCCAGTCAAAAGACAGACAGAGAAAGAATTTTAATAAAATTAAAAGGGCGTGGTTAATGCCAGACCTAATTAGGGTTCAAATTCTTAATGGAAGTTACAAAAGTGCATCCATGGTTTGTATTATTTCATTAGTGCAGATTTACGATAAATTACCAAGAATTTATAGAAGTAGGCCAGGAAAATGGTACTTCTAGAAAATATTTATGAACTACATTTTAGCTTGAGCAAATATGTGTAGATTTGCTAATGTGAAAATCTGTTGATCATGTACAAGTTCACTTTCTGTCCAATTACTTTTTTACCAACTTTTAGGAATACATTTGCAGGCTTTCTCAGTATGGGAAAATATAGAGAAGAACTAGCAAAAAACCCTAAAACATGCAAGTTTGTAGGTTTGCACAGACTCAAAAGGGCATTCCAACCCTTATTGCTGCCTACAGCCCCAGTATGTACATCGGTGGAAAGGTGGTAAAATAAGGGATTTGCTAGTATTCATACCCTACTATAGTTTGAGCCCTGGCATAATCAGAGAGGCTATTATCACAGCCCTTATATAATGAGATTGTTGCCATAATTTGTTGCCGCACTACATGACACCAAAGGGACAAGTGGATTTTGTTACAGGACAAATAGATATTTTATTAAATTCCACACCCCTGTAGGGTGCGTCTCAGCAAGCGCCTCCCCCAATGTAATACTTGCACTTCTGATAAATGCACGCCTGTTTGAAGTTTTCTGATGGGTTGGATGGGGAGTCGTTTTCTTCTGATCCTGGGGACGGGGAGTTGGGTTTTATTTGTTGTACAGTGTGGGAGTTGGGTAATTTGTTGTTTGCTAGTTGAGGGGAGTGGTTTGATGCATGCCCTGTGTTGGTGTTCCTTATTATGATGGAGTTGGGTGGTTTCCTATACTTGGAATATAGGAGTCTGGTGGTGCCTTTTGATTTGTCTTTGCTATACACAATGGCATGCCCCATGATGTATAAAATCTTATCTTGGACTATCATGGGGACACATACCATAGGCAAGAGATATAAGGTCTTCTTGTATCTTAATAGGTGGGGTGAGGTTCATGCTGCGCTCCTTCAGCAATCACACCCTATTGCCGAGAGGAGGCAGCGCTGCAGTGTAGATGGGGAGGGCAAGCTTATTACACCAAATATCCAGCCTATTCAAGAGGAAACTTGGTATGGATACAACCTGGAGTTCCCTTCCAGCACAGTGGGCACCTGATAGATCCTGCAGGCCGCTATGTTGTGGCCACTGGACGGCTTGATGGTTGGGACATTACATATCCCTCATATACGTGCCGAATGTGGACCAGGTGCGATTTTTTGCTGAGCTTTCAAGAGTGTTAGCTCCCCATATGGTTGGCTCAGTTATCCTAGGGGGCGACTATAACTGCATAGCAGACCCCGTGCTTGATCAGTCTCACCCCGATGCGGGATTCCCTGAAAGTCCGAGTGGCTTGGGTGCTCTCTGCATGGCAGGCGGAATGGGGCTTGATAGACTCCTGGCGATCCCACCACCCAGGCGAGCGGGACTACGCTTTCTTTTCCAATATACATGACCTCTATGTGCACCTGGACGCCCTCTTATGTATGTCTGATGTACACTGCATAGTTCAAACAACTGAGTACCTCTCCAGGACCATATCTGATCATAACCCCTTGGAGGGGCTGAGTTGAGAGAGAGCTCAGACCCCCATCCCATCCTGGAGGTTATGGCCAGGGGCACTGGAGGATCTGGTCTTTCTAGACACAGTTGGCACTGCTATTAAACAGTGTTTTGATGAAGATACTGGCACCACGTTGTCTACCCAAGTGGAGTGAGACACCTTTAAAGCTGTAATAAGGGGCAGATGTATTTCTGAGTCAGCAGGAGTTGGGTGGACTTTGCTGACAGAAGTCTTGTCCACTGAGGGGAGATTGCCGATCCTTGAACAGAACAGACCTGGGCATCCAGAAATTTAGCCTGATCTATTGGAGGCTAAAGATAAAGTTACAGAACACATAGAGCACTTGAGGTGTTTTGATTACAAGAATTACAGGGTACGAGCGCATTCGAAGAGCGACCATATTCGGTCACTACTAGTGTGGCTTGTGAACCCTGCAAAACTGGGCTTAGTTATTGTGGAGTTAGACACAAGGGCTCCAAACTATATCAAAAGAGGACATCAATTGTGAATTTTATAAATATTACTCTTTCCTTTATCGTAGTACCACAGAGTGTTCGGCTGTTGAATATTTTTTGGCACCAGTTGCAGTCCCTACTATTACATCAGAGAAGGCTATGTTGGGGGGAGAAATCACACTCCCGGAGATCTGGGCAGCCGCAAAGTCTATGGCCAGACACCTGGCACAGATTGACTGCCGGTTGAGTTTTACTCTACCTGTGCCGAAGATGTGGCCCCTAAATTAGTGGATATTTATAAGCCCGCTAGAGACACAGGTTTACTGCCACCCTCCACAGGAGAGGCCCTGATTGTGCTCCTGCTGAAACCAGGGAAGCCGGTCCATGATAAGAAGGCCTACACTCCCTTATGAATGCTAAATATCGATTACAAGATTCTCAGTAGGATCCAAGCCAACAGACTCCTTCACCACATGCCTACTTTTATACACAGAGACCAGGCAGCATTCATAACATGCCGTAATACAGCATTTGACATCCGTAGACTTCTCACGCTCCTAGAGGCTGACATCGATGACAGATCGAAGACAGTGATCTTCGTGGTGGACATTGAAAAATATTTTTATAGTCTGGAATGGGCCTTTCTCTGTAGGATTGTGACACATTTTGGACTAGGACAGGGATTTGTGGTCTAAACCCATACGCCAGTGTTCGGATGGGCCGCATTATTTCGAAAGGCCGTAAAGTGGAGCAAGGTACCACAAAGGGCGCTGACTTCCTGCACATGTTTTGGAGCGGTCCAGGGTTATAAGATTATTGGGAAGCCATTACTGCAGTACTAAAGGAACTTACTGAAAGGGAGATCTGTGCACCCCCGGACATTGTCTTTTAGGCTGGTTCCCGCATACTGCTAAAACTAAGACCACAAGCCAGTTTACTGATTTGGCCTTTATCATTGCCAAGAGGGAAATTACTAGAAACTGGAAAGCTCAAAGGGGGGCCTGGATTAATGTCTGGAAAAGGGATTGAAAAAGGTTGGCAAGCTATGAGAGTGTAGTAAAGCCCTGTGAGGCCAAATGAGGTCAAGACTTGCCTGATGCAGTCAGGAAATAGGAGATGTTGCTGGATGCATTGTGGAGCCCTGGCCCATTTTAGCTTGAGGAAATACCGAATGCCCCGTAGCAATAGTAGCTACATAGTGGGCTGGATTTCCCCACAGGGACTACACATAAGAACTATGGAGGGACGGAAAGCCCAAGGGGACGGAGATGGCACACAATACCACATGGAACTAAGTCCACCGAGAGGCTGGCCCACATACTAACTGCAGAGACTGGAATTGACCAGGACACGTATGGGAGTGGGGGTAGGGAATTGGGGGGGATGTTTTCAATGTTGAGGTATATTGTTGGTGGGAAGGAGGTGTGATTCAATATACCACTGCTTGAGGGTAGATGGTCTATTATGACTAAACATGTTACTGCCATGTCTGAATATTTTCTTATGTTTTCTCTTAAACTGGGAGGAGCGCTATGGCATTGAATACTTACTATGTAAAGTGGCACAGCACTTTGTCCCGACTGATGGTGTCTGCTTACTTGGAAAAACTAATAAAATGTGTTTAAAACAAAAGTGAAGGCAGCAGGCCCCTATACACAGTCAAAACTAAGAGCACAGTGCAAAAATAATTGGATGGAAAGCTGGGTTTGGAGAGCAGATATAGACTTACTTCGTCATGATGTAATTCTTTTATGTTTTTAATGTATTTATTTCCCATTTACAACAAAGCTGCATACAGTTTTCTGCAAAGAGCATATTGGAGTATTCTCTACATTGGGTGTGTGAGCACTGAAATTAACATTAATAACTGTTACATGTATTTCTGTATTCCTTTTAAAATATAAAATGTTAGCATAGAAAAATAACGTGACTCATAATGTGCCTACTGGATTGGCCATCATAGTATATGAAGTTATTCACTAATAATGTATTAATATGTATTAAGAGTTTATATATGTTTGGAAATGCATTACTCTGTCATACTTTCGGCTAAATATTATGAGCTTTACTTGTGCTAACTAAAAGACCTCAAGTTAGCAAGGCCACAACTAAAACTGGATGTCTGCCAAATACTGAAAGTTGCAACATTAGTAGAACAATCTCATGTCCGCTGTATAACAAATTCTTTGTTTGAATCTTAAACTTGTTAAGATCTTGTATTGATGAAAAATATTTATTTCGAGGAAATGTGTGTAACCTAAAAATGTTTATACATCACTGTAACTATTGATTTGAAACATATTGGAAATGCGATGAACAATGGACCTACTGATAATGGATGGAAGGTTCCACAAGTTGATTCTTATTGTATCGACTGGATGTATGCAAATGGAGAAGAACCAGTCATTAATGTGCGGATGTCTGTCTAGTACATCTTTCTGATATGTACTAAAAGTTTAATTGGACAACTATCATCGCCAGATGTTTCTGACCAAAGGAAAACGTGGGACAACTTTCACTTAACCTCACTGTTCTTGGAGCTTTGGGTGGCAGTCTTTCATTCGCAGCTATTATTCCCATTTCACTTTTTGACCCTCGCTCATTTTGACACACACCAGCTTGTCTACTAATATTCTGGTACTTTTATTATTTTTCAGTTATTTTCTCATGCCCCATGCAATGATGCTGGTGTTTTCTTTAGCTCTTAATGCTTAAAACGTGTAGCGTTTTCCTGATTTGCCCTAGACATTCACTTGATGGTTCAGAGAACTTAGAGCCCCGATTCTGAACTATTCCCCTCCTTACTCCTCTCGTGTCTTGATGCAGATCTCACCCCGACAAAGAAAATGTTGCTTGCTGATCCTTAAGGACAGGTATAAAACTGCAATGTTTATTGTTGATTTGTCTTTGTTTCTAGGTACCAACTGCTGCTTTTAATAGAGCCATAGCTAGATGTTTTCTGAATTTGGGTTACTAAAACTTTTGCATGAAACCCAACATGCTAATGCTAATCTGGAATTAGTGAGGTGTTTCCTCTATGCATATGTCTTTTGATGACAAACTGACAACATTCAGTTGCTGATCAAATGTACGTTATTACCCTTGCTCAATTGCAATTACTATTGATTTGTACTGTCGATATTGAAGACATAGTTATTGTAGTCTTGTTAAAATGAAGATTCTTTAGGCGTTTCGGTTTGCCTGTGTTGTTTCTGCATTTTTATCATATGGTTTTGAGAGTAATTTACGTGATCTTAGCATTGTTAAGATAGGAAAATAAACATTTTAAGTGATACGATACTAAAAGGTGTGTTTATTCATGGCCAAATGGGTCATGGTGCTCACAATTACTGTCTCTAATGGATGGAATTTTTTACTTGTGATATTTATGTGATATGATCATCTTAAAAAAGTCAAAAGGTTCATTGGCCTAAGGACACGTCTCCTTACTAGTTATTATAACTAAACAGATAAGGCTTGATGTGCCCACAAGTTTTGGTAGCAAAGTATGATGGTTATGTCTCTTTAAGAGCGCATCATTATATATATTGAGGTTTGTTCCCTTAGAGAAAAGCTTATCAGAGAGTCCTGTAGTTAAAATACATCTCCCTAACGTCGGTTGATTTTGGGTAAAGATTTTTGGATTCAATGATGCAAAATAGAGAAAAGATGTGACCTTAAACACCCAAGGTGACTTCCCCAGTCCTTGGAGTTTGCTTATGTTTGTTTGAAGATGTTATCGGCGTTCTATTGAAAGGGTGAAGGGAGTAGATTATGCACTTGCACAGCTTTTGCAAATTGCAGGTGAATTGAGTTGTTTGTGAGTGTTTAGGGAGTTTGTGTGCTTCAAATGATGTTGTAGAAGGAGTGTGCGTACTCCAAAGTGTGAGAGTAGGGAAGTTGGCAAACTTCACATGTGTGTGGCAGTTTGTGCTAAAAAATTGTCTATGTGGTTGTTGGTATACGGGCCCTGCGAGGTCCAAGACTCCAGAGTATAATGAAAAGTGTTTGAGACACTTGTTTTTTTTGTTGTAATTTGTCTGTTAGAAGGCCAGTCGGGCGTGGTTGGCAAATCGAGGTTGTGTGTTGAATTAAATGAGAGATTCTTTTTTCCACTGAGATTTGGTGAGTCCTGTGTGCACCCGGACACACCCATTGATCAGATTGAAAGTAAAATTTGCGGGTCGAATTTTGCTTGTGAATCAGGGGAACTGAGAAAGAAAAAATAGCTGCTAGAGAGACGTCAGTGAAAAATC
Source organism: Pleurodeles waltl (assembly GCF_031143425.1). NCBI lineage: Eukaryota > Metazoa > Chordata > Amphibia > Caudata > Salamandridae > Pleurodeles > Pleurodeles waltl. Next base: position 336,857,094 of record NC_090443.1, read on the forward strand.
TGTAAGGTTCCTGAAGCGATTGTGATTACCTTACCTGTAGTAAGCCGACAATTATTATTATTATTATTATTATTATTTTTTTGTGGTTTTTGTTAAAGTGCTTGTAATAATTTTGCATTTAGTTTGGTGTGAATCTGAGTTTAGGAGGACAAGCCAAAAGACTTTGTCAGCCACTGAGTGTGTGGGTGTGACATCATTGGAGTCGCGCTGGGATAGTTAGGCTAGTAAGTAGGGTTGCACAAGGATTGGTGGGCAGTCTTTAAGCATAATTGGATGAGAAGGTAGACAAAGAGGATTAAAGGATTAAAACTCATTTCCTGATTATTGAATTTTAATAAAACATTTGTGAAAATTAAGGTTTTCAAAGCTTTAAAATGCGCACTTAGGGGAGAGGAGTATATTCCGGCTAGAATAGGAGAAGTTTGTCCACCAAAAGGTACTCTGGCACATATCGGAATTGAGGAGAAAGATACCGGAGCGTGCCTGTGGTTAAATCATTGGTGCAAAATCACAGAAAAGGAAGGGAGTCTAACGTTTCCTGAAAATGGAACCTTTAATTTGATAATTTTAGAGAATCTGGGACAAGTGATGTATGATTTAAAACCTCTGCCGAGAAAAGCTCAGTTTGAAGCATTAGCGATCTGGGAACTAGTAGCCTGACAACAACAGCAGTTGAAATTTGAGAGAAAAATGAGAAGGGCAGAGAAGACATTAGCGGAAGCTAGGTGGGATAATGAACAGAAATAATGGAGATTAGATACCTTACAGGGAATTAGAATGTTTCCTATAATTTCGCAGGACGGTGAGACAGAAGCAAATAAAGCTTCCAGAAAACCAAACAAGATCCCATCTGAGGATGGAGAGCAGAAATCAAAGGAGACTAGGAAGTCTTTGACTCTTGACGAAAAGTCAGATGATGATGAGTTCATTTTACAATTACTGAGAAACAGAGCAGTCCAAGCACTAGTGTGAACCCCTCTGCACCGACACCTGTTAACATGTCATAGAGTTCAATACAGAGTAATCTTAACATGACTGAGAGTTCCTTACAGGTAAATCCTAACATGACACAAAGCTCAGTACAGACTAGTCCTCCCTTAGCGCAGATGCCATTGCAGAGCAGTGTTAACCTGCCTCCTGCATCTGCAGTACAAAATCAGATGCCACAACCGAGTATTCCTAGGATTTACCCAGATGTGCCTATTGTAAATGCAGCAACAAACCTAATAATGCTGACAGTACAGGTTTGCCAGAAACCGATGTTGATTCAGCTGGAGCCAACTCCGCTCTTAGTTCCTCAAATGCAGCCACAAACGATTCAGAAAAACACTCCTATAACAGTAACACAGACAGATATGTCTGTATTGATGAGTCAGAATACAGGAGTGATGTACCCTCAGAACACAAGTGTCTATACCTGTCACTATTGGTCCAGTTATACCATTGTTTGCTTAGGGAAACAACTGCACAAATGGTCAGGAAATCCTGAGTCAGAGTCGAGTGGGATGAGGACTCAATGATGATACCAGGATAGTCTCTCCTGTGGATCAGACTTTTGATGGAACAGGGTCATTGTTAGATTTGAGTCCTTTCAGAGCTCCTCCGAATACTGAAGTAGGGTCACATATTGGTCCCGACTTGAAGTTAATGACACCCCAACCTCCAAAATGGACTGTACAACAGTTATCAGGCACTCAGCATAATAACATTTCACTACACGGATTGACAGCTCAGCAATTGACCGAATGGTTTGATAATCTGAACGGCCCACAGAGTGCTTTTAAGGGAGACGAATACTTGAACTATACAAGACTTGGGATGGAAGCAGGCAAACTTGTTGAAGGGACTATGGGTGAAAATCGCCTTGAGTCCTACACAGAAGCAGAATTATGATACTTGTGCACAAAGATTACAAAAGAAGCAGGTGAGTTACATCAAAGGTTAGCAGGCTTATCAGAGAAATGCAACATAGACATTGAGAAAACTAAATATTAGAAGAGGAGTTACAGGTTAGAATTTAATGCAGAAGATTTTGAACACATGAGAACTGCAGGAATGAAAACGCATCTGAACGAGTTACTTCAAAGCTTTCAGACATGGAGAGCATTAGACAAGTGGGAAGGCAGATGGGTAAAGAAACGAGAAAAAGGGAAGAAGGATTCTGACATCCCCCCCTGCAAATATGCAGGAGGTTGGGGATCTGGTGAAAATTCTACCAATGATAGAGATTCCAGGGGGGAATTTTGTAATTTCCCCTGGAGTAGAAGTGACATTCTGTCATTCACAAATGATTATCCCAGGTTGAGGGAGAAAATAGTAGAATGGTATCAGCAGACAGACAGGTTTGTAAAACTTGCAAAATGCCTGTGGGAGGATTTGAACACTCTTTTAGAGATAGTAGTTCCAGCAGACTTACGGATTGAATGCAAAAGAAGCGTAGATTAGCCAACAAGGGAGCCGCTGAGAGATCCGATAGCAGGTGCACCATCTCTTGAAGTAATGAAATATTACTATAAAGTAATTTAATTTTTGAAAACTAGAATCTTGCCAAAAAAACACTGGCAGAGAATAGACAGGACAGCTCAGGTAGCGAAAGAGTCAATTCATACATATTACAAGAGGTTGTTGCAGGCGTTTAAGCATTACAGTGGTACAGAAACAATAGAGCCGAAAGACATGATTTATTTTGTGTTCAGATTTGTTGAATGATTGAGTCCTGAAATTAGTCAGATGATTAAAAGCCATTTGATTTGCTGGCAAGCAAAACCGATTGATGAAGTGTTGTATTACGCGAAATACTGTAGTGATGAGATTGAACTGAAACATAAAAAGTTGAAAGAGAAGGCAATGGTGATGCAGATTAAAGCGGCACAGACAGGAATTCAGAGAGATTTTCAGTTTCAGCAGCAGCAGGGAAACATGCTGTTTCAAAGTCAAGGCAGAGGTCGAGGAGGAATGGGAAGTACAAATTGTGGTCCTGGTTTGAATACAGTGGTGGCACAAGGTGAGGCACAAGGGATGAAAAGAATGTTGCCATGTCACGCTTGCGAAGGCCTCGGGCATTGGAAATGGGAGTGCCTGATGGTAAATCAGGGATGGGTTGTTCAGCAAGTGAATGATGTCAATTCTTTCCAGAAGGTGCGAGGGCCAAGAATGGGAGGTCCAAATCCAAATTTTCAGTATAATGTGAATCCGATGCAAGGTTTCTAGCCTATGCAGCCCACCCATCCCGTGCAGCCATTGCAGGTACAAATGCCCGAGATACAGCAGATGGAACCACAGGCGCATATGGTGCCTAGACAACAAATTCAAATACCTCAAGTCCCTATGGACCAGCAGCATAGGTCAGACGGTCATAGGTCAAAGATACTGTACACCAATGCCCTCTACACAGTGAGAATGGAATAAATGATGATTGGGTTTGGATGAGAAAGAATGTGTGTTAGCTGCTTCATTAGAAGTAGATCAGAAAGGTCCCTACATCAAAGGAAAGGTGAATGGTCACAAAGTCTCATTGTTGGTCGACAATGAAGCCACACGCTCTACAGTAAGAACTGCAGAAGTTCCAGACCTGCCCTTATCAGGGAAGACAGTCCAGATTGTAGGAGGTGTAAACCAGTATTTGATAAAACCCAATTACAGAACCAGTCCTGGTTAAAATTTGAATTTTTAAGGGTTTACACAAATTTGTAGTCTGTGATTCAAGTCCTGTGTCCTTACTGGGAAGGGATTTATTGTGCAAAACAAAATGCTTGATTTATTTTTCAAATTATGGTGTTGAGATTCAGACAAACAGTGATGATGAGGATGACCCGATACTTAGGGGGTCATTATGACCCCAGCGGTGAGTGTTAATGTGGCGGTAGTACCGCCAACAGGCTGGCGGTTTGTACTGCCACTTCTCCACTCATACCGCCATGGCGGTATCAGCCGCCAGGGCGGAGATGTCAATCTCCAGCCCGGCGGCTGGCACACTACCGCTGGTGGCATTATGAGCCTGCCTACCACCATGGTTTTCGTGGCGTTAGCAATGCCACAAAAACCATGGCGGTTGGCCCTACCGGTGACAGGGAATTCTGTCCCTGTCACCGGTAGGCAGCTCCTCCATCCCCCAACACTCACCAGACGCCCCCACCCAACTCCATCCAAAATCCCCCCACCACTTCCGATCAATGCACACACAAACCCTCCCACCTCCGATCCACAAACACACCTCCACCCCTCACGCATGCACACACCCGCAGACACGCACACACCACACAACTGACCCCACAGCCAAACACGCACACATCACCTCCCTCCCACCACCCCCACCAGTCACTGCCGCTACACAGCCACTCCCGCATAGACGCACACAGACACTCACACGCACAACGTATACACCCATTCACCTACACTGCCATACACGCATTCATACACACACTGCATACACGCATTCATACATGCATACTTACAAACATACTCACACACATTCTTACACAATCACACTGACATGCAGACACGCACTCACTTCACCATTCTTACACGCATTCACTCACATGCATACAAACATGCAAACTACACAACAGACGCATTCACACATGCACTCACGCACTCAGACACACACACAAAACACCCTCACCCTCCCACCCCCTCTCCCCTGACGGATGCACGACTTACCTTGTCTGGCGAGGAGGTCGTCCGGCAGGGAATGGGAAGGGGTACTGCTGCCGCCAGCAGCGCCCGCCAGCAGAACACCATTGTATTGTCATAATACGGCTGGCTTGTTCTACTAGTGTGACAGTGCTGGTGGTAGCAGTGCCAGACTGCCGCCGTCTGCCAGCATGATCACTGCCAGATTTCCGCACTTCTTGTGGTGGAAGTCCGGCAGTGATCATAATATGGTGGATGGATGGTAGCCGCCGTGACGGTATTCTGGTGGCTGTCACCATGCCGGTATGCGGGTTTTACTGCCAAAGTCAAAATGACCACCTTAATGTTGACAGTGACACAGTGAATGAGGAATTTCCTGTGATCAGTTTCTTTCCAGTTTATGCTGTGAAAGATCTTCCTTCCGATTTACAGAAATCTGTTGTGTCGAAGGTATAGGATCTTTCAGGAAAAGACATTGGTTTAATAAAATAAAAAAGTTGAGCCAGTTAGAGTCACAGTTAAGCCTAATATAGTTTTTCCCCAAACCCCACAATACCACATGACACAGGAGGCAATTGAAAGTGTGATACCAATAACAGTAGAATGCGTGGTCAAAGGGATTTTAAAAGAAGTGTTGAGCAGCCTGTGTAATTCACCAATAATAGGACTGCACAAGCCCTCTGGCAAAAATTCAAATTGTTCAGGATTTTAGAAAAATAAATGACATTGTGGTTAAATGTTGTCCAGTAGTGCCAAATCCAGCTGTGGCTATGTTTCAAATCCCATCCAAAGCTGAATGATTCACTGTAGTGGACCTGTATCAAGCGTTCTTTTCTGTGCCTTTTTATGAGGACAGCAGGTATCTGTATTAAATGCTTAAATAGAGTCTACTGTTGGTGTAGTATTCCAAAAGGATTTTCAGAGTCACCGTTTATTTTCAACCAGATCTTGAAAAATAATTTAGAATCATTAGTATTGCCTTACCAGTCGACATTGGTGTGGTATATTGATGATCTAATGATTGTGTCCAAAACGGGGGAAGGGTGCAAATATGATACAATTGCATTGCTGAACTACTTGGGAGACAATTGTCATAAAGTGTCCCCGGCTTAATTGCAGTACTGTCAGAAAGAAGTAAAATATTTGGGTCATTTGATTGAGAAAGGAGGGTTGAAACCATATTACAGATGTCAGCCCCAACTACCCAGAAGGATGTGAGGATGTTTTTGCAATTGTGAACTACTGCCGCCAATGGATCCCAAATTTTTCAGTCAACTCAAAGCCCTTGCAGAAACTGACTCACAGGCATCTTTCTGATCCTTTAGTGCTAGATCAAGCCTGTATGAAAGCATTTACCGATTTGAAAGAGAGTTTATGCCAAACTCCAGGTTTGGGTATGGCTGATTGCACAAAACCCTTTCTATTGTTTTGTCATGAACGTGATGCATGTTCTTTGGCTGTTTTGACTAAACTCATGGCAGTGTGAATCGCCCAGTGGCATATTTTTCAGCCACTTTGGATATGGTTGCAGTAGCTTTACCAGGTTGTTTGGGGTCCTTTGCAGCAGTTTAGCAGAGCCTTGCTCAGAGTGAGAGCATTGTTATGGGATATCCCCTTACCATAATGGTTCCCCATTCTATTGAGGTCTTGCTCACAAGATCCAAAACCCAATACCTAACCAGTGCCAGGCTGACGAGGTATGAGACTGCCATCCTAGGATCTCCTAATGTGACAATTAGGAGATGAACAGTGCTTAACCCAGCAACATTTCTTCCAGATGAGAATGTTAACATTGATAAAATGAATGACATTGAGCATGACTGTGTAGAAATAACTGAAGTTTGCACAAAACCAAGAGCTGATATTAGAGATACTTGTTTGGAAGAAAATGACCAAATTGTCTTTATTAATGGTTCCTGCCTGAGAGGTAATATGGGCACACTGAGAGCAGGATACACAGTGTGTACTATCTCTGGTATACTGGAAGCTTCATGGCTACAAGGAGTGTTTTCTGCACAAGTGGCAGAATTGGTGGCTCTTACTAGAGCATGCCATATTTCAACCCAACTGAGAGTTACCATTTACACAGACAGTCAATGTGGATTCGGCATAGTGCATGATTTTGGCCAATTGTGGGCACAGGGAGGGTTCCTGACCTCATCTGGCTCACTAATAAGAAACAGTGAAAGAATACATGAATTGTTATTCAGTTGCCCATAAAGGTTGCTGTGGTGAAATGCAGTGCACGTCAGAGATCACATGATTACGTGTCATTGGGAAAAAATTAAAATGCATATAAAGAGATGATGATGTTTGGGTCTCGGGTGAGGGTAAAGTGGTCGAGGAACAGTGGTTAATATGGGTGATTTTGGCATGGCTGGAGGGCCATTCAGCAGAATGCAAATGGATTTCATTGAGATTCCTGTGTGTGGAGGTTTGAAATACATGTTGGTGATTGTGTGCATCTTTAGTCACTGGATTGAGGCTTATCCCACACGAAGAAATGACAGTCTCACAGAAGCAAAGTTACTGCTTAGGGAATTAATTCCACGTTTCGGTTTCCCGGTCTCTTTAGAATCAGATAGGGGAAGCCATTTCAACAATGAAGTGATCAAATTGCTATGTTCAGCTTTAAACATTGAGCAAAAACTGCATTGTAGTTACCGCTCAAAGCCTCAGGACTTGTAGAACAAATGAATGGTACCTTGAAATCGAGAATGGCAAAAATGTGTGCCTCTACAAATCTGAAATGGCCTGATGCATTACCGCTAGTTCTGATGTCAATGAGAAGTATGCCTGACAAGAAACAGGATTGTCGCCTCAAGAGATCCTCATTGGAAGAGCTATGAGATTGCCAGCTGTCCCTGCAAAAGCTCTCGTGAACATTACAGATGATATGGTATTGGAATACTGCAAAAGCCTGGCTGATGTGGTTCGCTCTTTCCCTCATCAGGTAGAGGCTACCACACTGCGACCGTCTTATGATCAGGGACACAACCTGTGAGCAGGTGACTGGATTGTGATCCAAAAGCACGTGAGAAAAATTGTGTTTGGAGCCTCAGTGGAAAGGTCCATACCAGGTAGTATTAATCACTACAACGGCTATGAAGTGTGCTGGACTTCCGAACTTGATCCATTCCAGCCACACTCAGAAAGTACCCAATCCTACAGAGGAAGAAGAAGAATTGTCGAGAGTACTAACAACATCCAAACAAACTCCAGGCTTGGAGAGAAGAGGAACCTAACTGGAAATGGTTCTGGATCACCCCTCAACTGATCTGCCCACTCCTGTGAGAGACAAAGTGGAAGAGATACAGGAGAATGACAATGAAACAAATTCAACTGGAAGAATAGGAAAGCCTGATCAGAAGAGGGCTTTCCCAGAAGGTCCTCACAGACTGACTGAAGAAACAACTGACCCCAGCAGGAAAGGAATTGAGGCAGATCAAAGACAAAGAGATTTAACTCCTCCTAAACCGGTTGCGGGAACGTCAAAAGAACATTACTCGTGTCCAATACTGAAAAGAGCAAGACAGGAAAACTGTTGAAAGGTGACAAGTTGCCAGAATCAAGGTCAAAAACAATTAAGATAATCTTGGTAGCACCAATTCTGGAAGAGGTTGACACCTCCAGAAAAGATGATCTGAGTGATGGTGAATTAAGTGAAGAATGAAAGTTGAAAAGAAAGAGAATTGTAAACCGAAGATACTCAGGTCCTGATTGGGCATGTATAACTTACAGCGAATGGCTAGAAGAATTTTAGAGTTTTTGTTTTGATCAAGACATTCCAGGTCAGTATTTTGGCAAATGAAAAGTCAATTAACTGAATTATCGAAAACTTTAAACTGAGAAAATGTTAGGAAAAGAGACTGTTGAAATCTCACCTGAAAAGACTTTGATAACCTGATTTTTGACAAGCTGCTAAACTTATTTTGACAACGTTACTGATTTTTGGCAAAAGTAAGACTGAGAGCTATAAATAAATGCTAGAGAAGATTGAAGATTTTTTATTTATTTTTGCTGCATAGCTATAAATTTTATCATTTCTACTTTCTAATTCTATACAGATCATGAGCAACCTTAACCAGCAGGGTAGAAAGAATAGGTGCTGTAAAAACATGGGCATTTGTTAGGTGATTGTTTGTGTGATAATATACCTGATATTGATTGTATGTGTGTCTGTTCCTGGCAAGAATGAGGCTAACCATACCTCAACTATAGAAACAACTACTACACTTTCAAAAATAGATAAGCTTAGGTTAGACGAAAAATATCTGCACATAGACGACACAAACTGAGAACTTTCTTCCTATGTTTTCTATTGCTTATTGCGTGAGTATGTTGACACAATGAATGCGAGAGAGTGTTATGTTTGTGCACACATTCCAGCCTCTGTCAAGGAGAGAGTAACCTATTATAGTCTGCCTTAAACTTATGACATAAGCTCTAGTCGTTTACTAACAAGATTTTATAACAGGAGTATATCCAATATTTCTATTCTAACTGTGTCAGGAATAACGCCATGCGCGGTCCACGTTCCGCTCGAAACTCCGCTGTGCAGCTCTGCGGTGCTTTATGCGCACCACTTGTCATCCCCTCTTGTTCCAAAGGTGGCCACCAACGTCATCTGCCTGTGGCAAAGCTCATAGAGCTGCAGGTTCAGGACATTGGTGGACAAGATGCTCTTATCAGTGCTATTCCATGAAGGGACTACAATTCCCATGTTTTGAGAGGCAGCAAGCATCTTGGGGTGTGGCAGGCCTACAAAGCCCAGCCACACGCAAGCACGTTGCTCACTATTTTGAAGACTTCGATGCAGTCAGACCTCGTGGGGGTTTCTCTGAAGAAGAGCAGAGTTCCTGGATGGCAGAGCGACATCCGATCAAAGTATCCTTGTTTCCATAGTGAATTCAAAAACTAGTAGGTCGTACTCGTAGCGGTAAGGCCTTGATTAATCCAATTTTGGAGGAAGTCGTTACTTCCAGAAGCAGAGCGTTTTCAGTTTCCAGAGTACAGCGGCCTTGGCTTGTCGATCAAAGGCTTTTCAGAGCACAGCTGTAATGCGTTCTTTGCACAGCAAATTCAAGCATTTCAGTCCACAGATGTAAAGCGCTCTAGGCCCGACAATTCAAAGCGCTTCAGTCCACAGATGTAAAGCGCTCTTGGCACGGCAATTCAAAGCGCTTCAGTTCACAGATGTAAAGTGCTCTAGACACGACAATTCAAAGCGCTTAAGTCCACAGATGTAAAGCGCTCTTGGCACGGCAATTCAAAGCGCTTCAGTTCACAGATGTACAGCGCTCTTGGCACTGCAATTCAAAGAGCTTCAGTACACAGATGTAAAGCGATCTTGGCACAGCAATTCAAAGCGCTTCAGTTCACAGATGTACAGCGTTCCTGGCACGGCAATTCAAAGCACTTCAGTTCACAGATGTAAAGCGCTCTTGGCACGGCAATTCAAAGCACTTCAGTTCACAGATGCAAAGTGCTCTTGGCACGGCAATTCAAGCATTTCAGTCCACAGGTGTAAAGCGCTCTCGGCACGGCAAATCAAGCACTTCAGTCCACAGATGTAAAGCGCTCTTGGCACGGCAATCAAAACGCTTCAATCCACAGGAGTAAAAGGCTCTTGGCACAATAATCAAAGTGATTCAGGCCACATGAGTAAAAGTGCCCCCTTAGCATATCTAGTTTCTAAGCACTAACATAACACAACAGAAATGCACTTCTGAGGTCAAAGAAGACTTTTATTGTTGTTAATTCTTCCCCAACCACAATGTTTATGAATGAATGACGAATTAGTAGCTTTCAAGTCCGCGTTAATCAAACAAAATATATCAGTTTGCAATATACACAGCAGGTTATATTTATAAGATATTGAATGCAAAGCAAAACAAATACTTCACCGTGTAGGAACTATTTACAGCTACATCTTTCTAAGGTCTGCAAGCTGATGACCCCTGTCAGCCGCGAGAAAGAGTTTCATCTACCCACACGGGATGCTGGCAGCTGGCGCCAAGCTCCAGCACGAGGTCCGGCAGATTCGAATCTGACTCTCTGCAGCCTGTTACATTCGTTACAAAGGTGTGCCCCCTCCTCTCAGACCTGGGAAACTGAGCAAGCCTTTTGGAGACTGGCCAGGTCTCCAAGACTACTCCTGTTCCCAAGCTCAAGCGAAGAGAAAACAACACCCATGTACTCTCTCTTATCATGTCTAGTCTACTGTGAGAAAAACATCTTGGTTCTCTTGTGCAAAAACACAGCTTGGAAAAATACAGCTTGGATTCTCAACTGCAATGTCTAACTCCACGTTAAAGGCAATAGGCAGCTAACCTAGATATCAAATGCAATGTCATGTTAAAGGCAATAGGCAGCTAACCTAAATATCAAATGCAATGTCTAGTGTCATGTCAAAGCCAATAGGCATCTAAGCTGAATACAAAATGCAATGTATAATATCATGTCAAAGCCCATAGGCAGCTGAGCTGAATACAAAATGTAATGTATAATATCATGTCAAAGCCAATAGGCAGTTAAGCTGAATATAAAATGCAATGTATAATATCATGTCAAAGCCAATAGGCAGAATATCTAATAGCATGTCAAAGTCAATAGGCAGCTAAACTGAATACATCATGTCAAAGTCAATAGGCATGCAATGTCAAAGCCAATAGGCGGCTAGACTGGATACAGCATGTCAAAGCCAATAGGCAGAATACAGAATGTAATGGCTAATGCAATGTCAAAGCCCATAGGCGGCTCAACTGAATGTAATGGCTAATGCCATGTCAAAGCCAATAGGCGGCTCAACTGAACAAAACATACCATGTGCTACTGGTGAACATTGAGCAACTAATATGCGCAGTGGTGAAACACAAAGTCATTGGTCAAAACAAACTTTATCAAATGGCAGTACAATACCTTCATCAATGTTTAGCCTAAAAGTTAATTCAGCCATCACGATCTCCAGTGGCTTCCGCACTGTTTTTCATACTTAAAGCGAATGGCGATTTAAGGCCTTGTATTGACTTTAGAGCGATAAATAAGATCACAGTTAAAAACAAATATCCATTACCTCTCATACCAGTCTTATTTGACCAGGTAAAATCCGCCGTTATTTATACCAAACTTGACTTACGAGGTGCTTATCACCTAGTTGGAATTCGAGAGGGAGATGAGTGGAAAACGGCTTTTAAGACTCGTTATGGCCTCTTTGAGTATCTAGTGATGCTGTTCGGTCTATGCAATGCCCCAGCAGCCTTTCAATATTTCCTAAACGATGTTCTGAGAGAATATCTAGACATCTTTGTCATTGTTTATATTGATGATATATTGATTTATTCAAACTCTGAAGATATACATGACGAACATGATAAAAAAGTATTAAAAACTCTACAAAACCATAATTTGTTTTGTAAGCTAAGTAAATGCGAATTCCATACCAAAGAAGTTGAATTCCTAGGAGTCATTTTAACACCTAATGGCATGCAAATGACTGAAAGAAAAATCCAAGCTATATCCGAATGGCCCACACCAAAAGCAGTATGTGATATTCAGTGTTTTTTGGGTTTTGCGAATTTTTATCGATGCTTCATCCATCGCTTCTCCCAGAAGGTGGCACCAATCACCAAACTGCTAAGGAAAAAGGCTTCAACTGGTCTCAAGAGACAGAGGAAGCATTTCAAGATTTAAAAAAGGCCTTTACTACCGCTCCCATTCTAGCTTACCCTAATGTGGAGGAACCATTCATTGTGGAAGCCAATGCATCTGATGTTGCTGTTGGAGCCATCCTGTCTCAACATCATCGAGAAACTGGACAATTACACCAAATAGCATATGTGTCAAGAAAGTTGAATGAAGCGGAACAGAATTACACCATAGCAGAAAAAGAATTACTATCAATTCGCAATGCTTTTGAAGAATGGAGACATTATCTACTGGGAGCGAAACACACCATAGCTGTAAATTCTGATCATAGCAATTTACAATTTATGACTTCTGCCAGACTACTAACTCCTAGACAACTAAGATGGATGCTATTCTTTGCAGAATTTGATTTCATAGTGACTTTTAGACCAGGAGTAGATAATTGGAAGGCTGATGCATTATCTAGACAAGATTCTTCAATCACACCTACTGAACAAAAACCTATGCCTATTATAACCACTTCAAAAGTGTTGTGTTTAATAGCTGCTGAGGGATTCTTTGATCCCATTCGTAATCATTTTCACATCACTAAGTGACAAGAGTGGTTACAACAAGACACCAAGAGGTCTATTCAACAAGGCTTACCTCTACATGAATCTCGAGTATTCCTGCCTACTGAGGAGTTAAGAGAGACAGCTTTTCATTGGTTACACAGTCATCCTCTGGCAGGTCACCCAGGTCCTCAAATAACAATAGAACTCATGAAAAGGTATTTTTGGTGGCCTACATTCATTCACGACCTTAAGCAAATGCTACAATCATGTGAAGTATGTGCAAGATGCAAAAGCGAACATAGCAAGCCCAAAGGTCTACTGATACCTATACCGTTCCCAATCATCCATGGGAACATATCTGTATGGACTTTATTACTGGTCTTCCTCAAATAAAACAATTCACAACCATTCTAGTGGTAGTAGACAGCCTTACCAAGTATGCTCACTTCATTGCCTGTAAAGGGCTCCCAACTTCCGACACCTCAGCGACTATCATCTTAGAAAATATAGTTCGTCTTTACAGACTTCCAAGAGTTATCCTCTCTGATAGAGAAACACAATTTTCTGCACGTTTTTGGCAACAATGGTGCAAGGCTTTACGATTTGATTCGACTTTATCTACTACTTATCATCCACAAACGGATGGTCAAACAGAGAGACTAAACCAAACTCTGAAACAATATTTACGATGTTACGCAACAAAGTCTCCTAAAACCTGGCTGGATCTTTTGTGGCTTGCAGAACTGGCTTATAATAACTCTCACCAATCTTCAATAAACTCAACTCCTTTCTATGGGTTATATGGGCGACATCCGCACATCTTGCCAGCTACGTTACCTGTCTCTATTCAAACCACTCCAGCAGTCATGGACATGCTAACACACATGAAAAAGGTACATTCACAATTGCAAACAAATCTTCATCAAGCAAAGAAAAAATATGAAATGCAATATGACAAAAAACACCAGCCTGGTCCTCAGTATACAAACAAAGATAGAGTTTGGTAATCCATGAAGAACTATGTATTCAAAAATAAAAATATGTTTCATCCAAAATTCATAGGGCCCTATGAAGTACTATGACAAGTAAACCCAGTAACATACAAGCTAAAATTACCATTGTCTTTGAAAATTCATCTGGTGTTTCACACTTCACTTCTGAAACCTGCTTCGCCCTCAAGCGTCACACAACCTGCTCCTCTATTAGTCCAAGGTCATTGGGAGTATGAGGTGCGATCTATTTTAGACTCTAAATATAGGGGGTCTTCCCTTTGGTACTTGGTGTCCTGGAAAGGATACTGACCGGAAAATGAGTCTCGGGAACCTGTAAGACATGTTCATGCACTTTTGGTGTGACAATTTCACCTCCTCCATCCTGATAAACCGGGCCCTGGACCGCGCTTGGGAGAGGGGTGTAATGTCAGGAATAAGGCCATGCACTGTCCAGGTCCCACTCGAAACTCTGCTGCGCGGCTCTGCAGCGCTTTATGCGCACCACTTGTCAGCCCCTCTTGTTCCAAAGGTGGCCACCAACATCATCTGCCCTGTGGCAAAGCTCATAGAGCTGCAGGTTGAGGATATTGGTGGACAAGATGCACTTATCAGTGCTATTGCATGAAGGGACTACAATTCCCATGTTTTTAGAGGCAGCAGCCATCTTGGGGTGTGGCAGGCCTATAAAGCCCCGCCATACCCAAGCACGTTGCTCACTATTTTGAAGACTTTGATGTGGTCAGACCTCGTGGGGGTTTCTCTGAAGAGAGCAGAGTTCCTGAATGTCAGAGCAACATCCGATCGAAGTATCCTTGTTTCCATAGTGAATTCAAAAACGAGTAGGTTGTAACGGTAAGGCCTTGATTAATCCAATTTTGGAGGAAGTCGTTACTTTCAGAAGCAGAGCGTTTTCAGTTTCCAGAGTACAGCGGCCTTGGCGCATCAATCAAAGGCTTTTCAGAGCACAGCTGTAAAGCGTTCTTTGCACAGCAATTCAAGCATTTCAGTCCACAGATGTAAAGCGCTCTAGGCACTACAATTCAAAGCGCTTCAGTCCTCAGATGTAAAGCGCTCTAGACACGACAATTCAAAGCGCTTCAGTCCACAGATGTAAAGCGCTCTTGGCACGGCAATTCAAAGCGCTTCAGCTCACAGATGTACAGCGCTCTTGGCACGGCAATTCAAAGCGCTTCAGTACACAGATGTAAATCGCTCTTGGCACGGCAATTCAAAGCGCTTCAGTTCACAGATGTACAGTGTTCTTGGCACGGCAATTCAAAGCGATTCAGTTCACAGATGTAATGCGCTCTAGGCACGGCAATTCATAGCGCTTCAGTTCACAGATGTAAAGCGCTCTTGGCACGGCAATTCAAAGCGCTTCAGTTCACAGATGTAAAGCGCTCTTGGCACGGCAATTCAAGCGTTTCAGTCCACAGGTGTAAAGCGCTCTTGGCACGGCAATTCAAGCGCTTCAGTCCACAGATGTAAAGCGCTCTTGGCACGGCAATCAAAGCGCTTTAATCCACAGGAGTAAAAGGCTCTTGGCACAACAATCAAAGTGATTCAGGCCACATGAGTAAAAGTGCACCCTTAGCATAACGAGCGTAGCGTCTCAGGCAAGATAAGTAAAAGGGCTTCCTGGTATTATAAGTAAAGCGCTTCAAGTTCAATGAGTAAAAACTGTTTTGTTCTTTATAGTTGTGAATGTGAAAGTATTTCTGAAGATTAGCAAATCATAGTTTTTCATTGTTATTTTTGGAAAGCATGATATGTGACAAGCATATTTAATTCTTTGAGATTTTCTAGGTCATGATCAAAGGTTTATATTATGAATGCATAAATGTTACAGGATTGATATTCTGAGTATGATCATAATCCAAAGCCCTTGTCATCTCTTGGTTCTGAGGTCATAGTAGTTTATTCTTGTTTCATGATTCAAAGAAGGGGCTTTGCCCTCATTTCAAAAAGGGGTCTCCATCTGATATCACGGTGATGCATTTAGTCAAGAGTCTATTGATGAGTTATATTTCTATGAATGAATAAGTGCATATTTGTTCCAACCTTTTTCTTTTCAGATCTCTCTCCCTGCTGTTCCCTACCCTAAATCCCTTCCCCCTGACTGGCTTCATCATGACTCTGTGCTATAATAGCTTTCCGAGTTGGTGATGCCGGAAGGTGAGCCTTTTGTTCAGCAATGTGCAGATCCTGAGGAAAGGACATTGTGACAAACTGACATAGGGCCTCATTATGACATTGGTCGTAAATGCCACCTACCACCACGGCCGCCAACATACTGTTGCCGTGGCTACCGGCTGCCAACCGCATTATGACAGTAGACAGAATACCTCCAGAAGGCTGGCAGTATTCTGTTGACGGTCATGGCGGCAGACGGCGGTAAGGTGGCGCTGCTGCCAGCAGCAACGCCATACCAGTAAAACACCACCTACCGTATCATGAGCCATGATACAGCCTGGTGGTGTTTTGCTGGCGGACGCTGCTGCTGGCAGCAGCGCCGCGTCCTGGTTCCTTCCAGAAGACCCTGTGCAAGCAGGTAAGTCGGATTCTCCGAAAGGAGAGTGGGGTGGGGGTGTTGTGTGCATGTGTGGGGGTGTTGTGTGTGGGGGGGTGCGTGTCTGTTTTTGTATGCGTGCATTCAGGTGTGAGTCACGTGGAATGAGTGCGTGAATGAATGAATGTGAGTGTACGTGTATGTTGTGTGTTGTGAATGCGTGTGTGCTACAATGTATGTTGGTGTGTGTTGCGGGGTATGGGTATGTATGTGTGCGTGCATGGGTGGATGTGGGTATGAGTGTGTGTATGAGTGTGTACTCGTGTGGGTGTGTGGATGTCGGCGGGTCGGGAGAGGGAGGGGGATGGTGGGGGAGGACTCTGGAGAGGGAGGTGGGGTGACCCCTATCAGTGCCAGGGAAGGAATTCCCTGGCACTGATAGTGCCTCCCGTAATGGTTTTCGGGACGGTAGATTTGCCACAAAAACCGTGGCGGTAGGTGGGGTCATAATCCCGAGGGTGGGATTGTGACGGCCGCCTGGCTGGAGACTGAAGTCTCCAGCCCGGAAGCTGTTACCACCCTGGCGGACGGAGTGAAACATTGGCGGTTTGGCTTGAGCCAAACCACCAATGTCATAATTTGTGAAAAGGTACCGCCAGCCTGTTTTGTCAGTACCTTTCCCCAAATTACCGCTGTCCGCCAGGGTGGTAATGACCCCCATAGTGTTTTCCTTCATTCCTATAATTAAGTACCTGAGTAGGGTAGCTAAGGAAAATAACACTGAAATAGCAAGAGGATTCTTTGAGCCTACATTAATGTTCAGGACTGCATACGTGCAAATCTAACATGCTTACTTACACCAGTAGAAAATAGTTTTTTAGATCTCACAGAAGATGGGAGAAGCCCATTAAAGGCAAAAATGGATAAGGTATTAGTTCAGCGAAAACCTGGGAATGACTATGCATTTACTGACATCACTAATCAAGGGAACTTAGCTGTAGATGCACTACATGTAGGTAAGCTTTGTATATATAAGCCACAGTCATCTGTGGATAGAATATTTGTGGGAACTAGTGAATGCAGCCATGTGTTTTTGTTTCAGGATAAATGGGCGTTTATGCTGAATGGTCAGGATCCAGCAGTCCCTGGAATTTATTACATCTGTGGGACAAATGCATATTACCATCTTCCTAGAGGATGGTTTGGCACATGGTATTTGGGGATAGTCTTCCCAAAAATGTACCAACTTGAAAACTTGAGTACATTTTCTAAAATGACTGAAATACAACACAAGAGACAAAAGCGAGAATCATTTTCTGGCATTATTGGAGACATATTTGGAGTAATAATTCCATCAATGGAAGTTGTTCTGAATTCTATTAAACTTCAACAGTTGTCTACTGTGGTGGATAACATGCTGACAGATTTTTCAGGAGCCATTGTCCTCATGGACACCGAATTGGCTGAAGTAAGAGCTTTGACTCTTCAAAACTGCCTTGTGTTAGACATCCTTTTAGCGAAGGAGGGCAGAGTTTGTAGATTGCTTAGTCCGCAATATTGTTGTTTGTATATACCGGACAACAACAAAGCAATTAGAGGCAATTAGAGGCTTTAGTAACAATCTAACCAAAGCTAACACTGATTTGAAAGAACTAACATAATCTACTTTATGGGAAAATGCTGGCAAAGGATTTGCTTCTGTGGGGAATTGGCTTGCAACCTGGGAAAATGAATCTTAATATAGATAATACAAGGGATTTTACTTATTGTGATTTGTTTTATTGAAATATGGGGAACATGTAAATTGCGGAATGTGATTAAAATAAAAAGATTGAAAAAAATTCAGGTGGGTGGAAATTAGAATGGAAAAATTATTTCTAGAAAATTCAAGGGGAAAAAGAATAAACAAAAATGTGAGAGAGACACAATTTTATAAAATTGTGCAACTAAATAAATAAATGTATTTGAAATATAGGTGTGATGACATATATAGTCATCAGAGGAGGGACTGTGAGTGCTGAAGTTAACATTAATAATTATTACATGTATTTCTGTATTCCTTTTAACATATAAAATGTATTAGCATAGAAAAATAATGTGTGACTCATAATGGGCCTACTTGAATGGCCATCATCTTATACGGAGTTATTCACTAATAATGTATTAATATGTATAAAGAGTTTATATATGTTTGAAAATGCATTACTCTGTCATAGTTACAGCTAAGTATTATGAACTTTACTTGTGCTGACTAAAAGGCCTCAAGTTAGCAAGGCCACAACTAAAACTGAGGGGGTCATTATGACCCTTGCGGTAAAAACCACCTACCGTTGTGGCGACGGCCACCAAAAGACCATAGACATCCACTGGATTATGACCACAGACGGATTTCCGCCAGAAGGATGGTGGTAATCCGGCTGTGGCCATGCCAGCGGATCGCGGTAAAATGGCGCTGCTGCTGTGCCATTAGGAGAATAATACAGCCTGGCAGTGTTCTGCTGGTGGACGCTGCTGCTGGTAGCAGCGCCCCATCCCGTCTCCTGCCGGAGGACCCCCTGCCTACAGGTAACTCGGGTGCTCCAACAGGGAAGAGGGGTGGGGGATGTAGTGTGTGTGTTTGGGGGTGTGTGAGTATGTCTGTGCATGCATGAATGCGGGTGTGTGTTGCGTTTTGTATGTGTGTGCATGTTTGGGGAATGCATGTATGTTGTGTTGTGTGAATGCGTGTGTGTGTGTATATGTATGTAAGTGTGTGCGGATGTGTGTGTGAATGGATGTATGCATGCGTGGATGTATGTTGGGATGGGTGTGTGTATGCGTGTGTGCATCTGTGAAGGGAGAGGGTGTATGAAGGGGGGGTTTGAAGAGGAAGGGGGTGGGGGAAACCTGGGAGGGGGCAAGGAAGACCCCTATCAGTGACAGTGCCTACCGCCATGGTTTCCGTGGCGGTAAGGATGCCACAAAAACCCTGGCAGTAGGTGGGGTCATAATCCTGCAGCTGGGCAAGTGCAGCCCGGTGGTCATTACCGCCGTGGCGGACGGTGTGGTACATTGGGAGTTTGGCTTCAGCCACTAAGGGGGGTCATAACCCAAATCTGAAGTGACCATAAATGTAGATTTTCAAAGTATACAATGCGTAAAAGAAGGGTCTTCTGCTTCACTACACAGTCGTGCCATCAACCATTGCATAATATTGATAAAATGAGTGTCACATCCAACAGAACCCCAGTGGGTCAGTTTTGGCTTTTAGTGTTATCATTGTTGTATCTCATCTAGTGACCCCCACTTCATACATGCCTGTCTCTGCAGCAAGGTCAGAGTGTTACCCTCGGCATCAGCCAATTTTTATAGCTCCCTTATCCATTATACTTTATCAGAAAACCTGTTTTTCATTTTTTTTCTGCCTTTATCCTTATATGCAAACCCAGGATAAGGGCCTCAAGAGTGAGGGTGTAATTTCTCCCACTAACCTCCTGTACCAGTCACTGAACAGAATCCCAGAATAGCTCCAGGCAATTCAAAAACATATGAGGTATGCCCCTTACAGGTCGACTGCATCTTGGGCACATATCAGGTACAATAAGATACATTTTAAGCAACTTGCTATGGCTCAAGTATGTTGTATTTTAAATTGAATCAATTTGAAATGCACATTGCGCACAACCTTTGAGGGATATTCAATATTTTTGGACCATTCCTTAAGAGTAATGCTCCTACCTACAGCTCATTCCTAGTGACCCTTCAGAGGGGAAATATCTACCTTATATTGATGTATATGGTTTTGATACATAGCTGTGATGGCTTCCTTGACCGAAAGTGTTTCAGTATAGTCGGCAGGGTGTTGTGTGTTTTAGATTCACTCTCATCCTGCTTACAAACCAACTTAATCTGCCTTGTCAGGGCTTCATATGTTAAGAGTTGACCCACTAGGAGCTGTGTGTTTTGTCTCAGTTCTTCGAACGTGCAGGAGACTGGTAAGACCCCAGACTTTCTGTGTATTCTTGTTATTTGTAAAAAGTGTATTTCACCTACCTGTGCCTGTTTTTATTAGGCTCCCTGTGTTTCAGCAAACTTAGTGCTTTTAAACTGCTGTTTTCTACCTGTGACTGTTTGAAATTTCCCTCCTAGATTTTCACAAAGACTGCATTAAGCCCCCCCCTTTCTTTTTCAAAAGGCAACATACTCCTCAATGGCTTACTAGAGTGTGTTTAGGAGACTGCTTAATCTGCTCTGTGATTTAAACTGTGTTCGGAAAGTGTATGCACCACTTGTTCATGCCTTGAAAAAGTCATATATCTGACTGTGCAACAAGCAGTATTTCAGTGGTTTCTAATCTGTCCCTTACCTGGAAAGTAGACTCTGCTATCTTGGAAGTGTGGTTTCTGCTTGTCTGTATCCAAGGAGGTTCTAAATAGCAGAGCACCTCCCTCCTCCCTTCCACAGGGGCTTGGGCATAAGGTAACCTTAATCCCTTCACATCCTCCAACATCCAAACTCAAAATCAGCAAAGGCATCCAACTCATGCACCACAAACAAACCTCATACAGATTTCAGTGTCTCAACAACAACCACAAAACCCCACATACCACACCTATACACACATCCACCACAACTACAACATTATAACTCCTTCATTCTCACAGCAAACACAACTCTGCCCATTGCCACTAACACATCCACACATCGCCCACACAACACAAAGCCACATTATACATAACTTTCATCCATCCAGACACAAACTCCTTGTTCATACAAAACACTATCCTCTATTTTCACATCCACATGATGTCATTAATGGAATCGATCAATGAATTTCAACTCACATGGTACAATTATACATCCTTCTCTGTTCAAGCAGCCAGCTATGGAATACATTACCCCCAAATATAAGATCCACTGATAACTATCTTGTCTTCAGAAGACTACTCAAGAGTTGACTATTTCCCTCATAACCACCATGTCCAAACAGCAATGGACTGCATATGCCTGTGTTGGTAAACATTTATAATCTGATTATGTGTATATATCTACATATGTGTATTTCTTTAAGAAATATGTATAATTACAATTCATAATAATAAATGATATACATACTCTTTACGCCTGTTCAATAAATGTATATTTATTCATGTTTAAATGTATATATGTGTGCTGTGTGTGTGTGTGTGCATTTATGTATATACAAGTATGTATACAATGTCTGTGTATATGCGTGTGTATAGACATATATATGTGTATATTATTCTATACTTAGCATGTTCATAGGTTATTGCACAGTTCCTAGATAGATTAGATACTTTGGAATCCCTGATTTCATTTTATCTATCACAATGAGCAAATGTTATCTTAACTATTTTATCAGCAAGCATTTTGCTATTGAAAAATGAAGAAAGATAAAATAATGTTAGAAAAGTATACAAATAAATTAACCTCAAATTTAGCAAATCTTGAAAGTCTGTGTTTATACAATACATCTTTAAACCTCAAAATATTATATCCATTATTATATTGCTTATACATATATTCCCTTGCTATGTATTTACGTATCTATTTATTTACTACTTTAGTCCTACTGTACAAGAGGGAAAAAAATTACTCTCTCATAAGCCTTACTCTGTCTCCCCATCACCCTATACCTCTATCAATCTGTCCTCCATCCCCACTATCTGACTATCTGACTCATCTCAAACCTATTCTACTACTATGATCTCCAAAATAACCCTGCCTAAGCTTTTTCCTCCTCTACCGCTCCTGGCTCACCTGAACCTCAGTTTAATACTATGATCTCTCAAACAACCCTACTAAATTCCCACTCACTCTTGACTCATTCAAATCCACTTCTACTACTATGATCTCCCTACACCCTTTCTACAGACTCTTCCGTCCTCCATCTCTCCTTTACTCATTCCAAACCTCATCCCATTACTATAAACTCCCAATTAACACTTCTGGACAAAATTCCTCAGCATTTGCACTGCATCTTGGTCAAATGTTTCCTGACAATTTCAGGGTTGGTTTATACCTTGTAGCAGACGCCAGAAGATGACCTTATTGGATTTAAAGGGCAGTTGCATGTGGTGTTTAGCTCGTGTACACAACAAAGCTGCTGCCTGCAATTCTTATACATTCACTCACCTGAAGGTTATTAGGGAGTAGAAGGCCAAGTTGTTTTAGCCTAGGCACATAGAGCGATGGCAAATCACTCTCCTTCACCTCCAGGTAATTCATATGTCAAAAATAGTCTCTTAAAAAATATTCCACAAAAAAATGACCATAGGAAGGGAACATTCTCTTCTGACTCAAGGAAATTGTACCACTCTCAGGACCATACGAAATCTTGATACTGTTCTCCGAAGCTGAACTGTACTCTGGTCTTTCTTGCTCTCAATGCCACATGATGCTATACCTTCATGGGCTCCACCTTCCATAAGGGATTCTGCAAAGATGCCTTCCCCTGCTCAGTCAGAGCCTCCTTTGGCATTGACATATATGCAGTCCATTGAGCCAACTATGATGCTACTCTCAATGACGTCAGTGTTGGAAGAAATTATTCATGTGGCAAATCATAAAGTTAAGGTGGACTTGAATCATTTCCCCATGGCAAATATGCAGAAGGCTGGACACACCATGTCCAGTTATCCCTTATTAGTGACATGTAGTAGTGTTCTAGCAGCTTAGGCTGATAGAGGTAGCTATAGCAGAGCAGCTTAGGCTGAAATAGGAGACATGCAAAGCTCCTGCAATACCACTTATAGTTACACAGTACTTATACATAAGGAAAGACAATACTCAGTGTTACTAAAAATAAAGGTTGGGTGACACAAGGCCAAAAATATCTTAGAGGCAGTACTCCTTCTGGAGGTAAGTATTATACACAATATATACACTAGACACCAACATAAGGTAAGTAATTAGACATAGGATAGTGCAAACAATAGAAAATGCTATAGAATGCAATGGGAGAAAATATGTCTAGGGGCAACACAAACCATATACTAAGAATGTGGAATGTGAATCATGAATTCCCCCCTAAACAAATGTAGTGTGTAGAGAATAACTGGGAGAGTAAGAATACAGCAAAGGTAAGTAAAATACCCCACCCCAGAGCCCAGGAAAGTAGGAGTAAAGTACTGCAAGTTTTCTTAGGACACACTACAAGTTGTGATTACAGTTATTGCAAGAACCAAGCAAGACTGTAAATAACAAATCGTGGTTTCCTGGATCTGAAGACCTGCAAAGGAAGGAGACCAAGTCCAGAAGTCGGAAGAAGTTCCAGAAAGGAAGGGAGTCCCTGCCAACCCAGACGAGGGTGCAAAAGAAGAGTCCCCCGTTGGACGAAGACTGCAGAAATGCACCCAAGGAAGGTGTCAGCGGGTTCCTGCATGATGCACTGGATGTCCCACGAAGAGAAGTTGGATGCAGGTGAGTTTCGGCACTGTATTCGTCCAACAAGTCTTGTTTCCGACAGGGTCACTTTTTGCATCAAAGTGGCATTGTCTGGACCCAGGAGGGAGCTGGGGGCCTCAACTCTGTGTGAGGAGGAAGAGGGGGCTCTCAGCACTTCAGAGAGCCCTTTGAAGATCAGTCAGCACACACAGGAGTCCCAGTACACGGGGACAAAGGAGGTGCAAAATGTGGTTGGTGCAGCACTACAAAGGAGGGTCCCACGCCGCCGGAGGTCAATTCAGCGAGTTGAGCGTCACAGGATAGAGAGCTGGGGACCTGAGCCAGGCTATGCATGAAGGAATTTTGCAAATAGTGCACAGAGGCCTCAGGAGGTGAAGAAGACGCAGTGCACAGGTGTATTGTCGTTCTCGGGGAAGGCAGTCTTACCTCCTCCAAAATGGGACAGCATGACCTCAGGACAGTCTGTGTCAAAGGAGTCCACCCTCTGTGTTCCAAGGAGGATGCTCGTCACCAGGAGAGGAGTCCAAGAGAACTGGTCACCGACCTAGAAGGTGCCTGCTTGAGCAGGGGAGTGACTCCGTCACTCCACAGTAGATTTCTTTGGTCCTTCTGGAGCAGGGTGAAGACAGGGAGTACCCAGAGCGTGCACACTGGGGAAACTGTTGCAGTTGCTGGCTCGAGCTGAAGTTGCAGAGGAAAAGTAGGCCTTCTGGATACTTTGTTGCTGTTACAGCGGTTCCTGGAGCAGTCTGCGGTTGATCCGAGGTCAGAGGATGAGGTAGCAGTTGCAGAGGATTCCTGCTGGAAACTTGCAAGTAGAATCTGAAGAGAACCCACAGGAGAGACCCTAAAGCGCCGTGATAGGGTGATTGGCTACCTTATCAGGTGTGGACCTATCAGGAGGGGTCTCTGACATCACCTGCTGGCACTGGCCACTCAGAGGCCTCCAGAGTGTCCCCACACCTTGGAAAACAAGATGGCTGAAGTCTGGAACACACTGGAGGAACTCTGGGCACCACTCTGGGGTGGTGATGAACAGGGGCGTTGTCACTCCCCTTTCCTTTGTCCAGTTTCGCACCAGAGCAGGGACTGGGGGTCCCTGAACTGGTGTAGACTGGCTTATGGAAGGAGGGCACCATCTGTGCCCTTCAAAGCATTTCCAGAAGCTGGGGGAGGCTACCCCTCACCAGCCTGTAATACCTATTTCCAAAGGGAGAGGGTGTAACACCCTGCTTCCCAAAGAAAATGCTTTGTTCTGCCTTCCAGGGACTGAGCTGCTCAGACCCCAGGAGGGCAGAACCCTGTCTGTGAGATGGCAGCAGCTGTAGCTGCATTGCAAGCCTCAGAGAGCTGGTTTGGCAGTACTGGGGGTCCATAGTGGAGCCCCCAGGATGCATGGGATTGGCTCCCCAATACCATATTTGGAATGAGGGAAAATTCCATGATCTTAGACACCTTACATGGCCATATTCGGAGTTACGATTGTGAAGCTACATATAGGTATTGACCTATATGTAGTGCACACGTGTAATGGCGTCCCCGCACTCACAAAGTCCCGGGAATTGGCCCTGAACTATGTGGGGGCACCTTTGCCAGTGCAAGGATGCCCTCACACTTACTAACTTTGCACCTAGCCTTCATTACATGAAGGCTAGACATATAGGTGACTTATAAGTTACTTAAGTGCAGTGAAAATGGCTGTGAAATAATGTGTGCACTACTTCACGCAGGCTGCAGTGGCAGTCCTGTGAAAGGGTTTGTCTGAGCTCCTTTTGGGTGGCAAAAGAAATGCTGCAGCCCATAAGGGTCTCCTGGAACCCCAATGCCCTGGGTACCTAGGTACCATTTACTAGGGACTTATAAGGTGGGATCCAGTGTGCCAATTTAAATTGGTAAATGAAGTCACTAGCCTATAGTGATAAATTTAAAAGCAGAGAGAGCATAAGCACTGAGGTTCTGATTAGCAGAGCCTCAGTGACACAGTTAAGCACTATACACAACACACACATTAAGCCATAAACTATGAGCACTGGGGTCCTGACCATCAGGATCCCAGTGAGACAGGAAAAAACATACTGACATACAGGTAAAAATGGGGGTAACATGCCAAGAAATATGGTACTTTCCTACAAAATTTTCTTCTTCTTAGGAATTAGAGTTTTGGCCGATAGGAAGAGTTCTTTGGCTCCGACTCTGAGGCCACAACAAAGCCTGATAAGTATTACGGCCGCAGAGATGTTCATGATTCGGAAGATGATAAGTCCTTTCACATTATAATATTGACGTTTGCTTACGATTGGAATTAAAAAATGCAAGTGTCTTGGACACTTCACCAGAAGGGGACATTCCTTAACACTCTAGACCTACTTCAGAAGAAATTTCCACCATTTACAACTGTAGAAGAAACAGCAGTTAAAGCCTTGGCATTGACCTCAGACGCAAAGTGTAACATACTGAATGATATCTTACAGCTCTTTCCCAGAATGGCAGAGCCCTTGCTTCCATTTATTGAGGGTATCCTTAAGCCTATTGTAGTTGCATGGGAAAAGCCTTTTTGGGCCCAACAGTCCATAGTCCACAAGTCAAAGACCTGCTTCAGATGAGCCACAAGTTTTGTCTTCTCACCGCCCCAGGAAAGTCTGGCAGCCCAAGTTTCTTCTTCATAGCCAACCATGAATGTCTTTCCCACTGCACATCCCAATAGAGAGTCAAGGAACCTTGACTCCGTGGGTTTAAAAGTTGTTATTTCCCTAAGTTGCGCCCCTTACACTGCTAATGTAACCTGTCTTCTGAGCCTGCACACTCATGTCTTGTGGGAGCTGACCAAAACCTACAGTGATCAACTTGCTAGACAACATGGAAAAGCCACTTACTGATCTTATTGAAGGCTTAGTTGTATCCAAACAGATGTTGAAGTACGGCCTTGATTCTGCTGACACTGTTGCTCAGTCTGTAGGCGGTACTCATGCCTGGAATCGTCCCACTGACTTCTCTGGGGATGTTCAAACCGCACACCTGAACATGCCCTTTGATGAAGAGTAACTACCTGGAGAGAAGAACGACACCCTGCAGTGCTCCAGAAACAGCAGAGCTAGACTGTTCACTGGGCCTAACCTCCCCAGTGAGGCAATTCCATCACCATTATAGGAACTTTCAGTTACAAAATGGTGGCCAATGCAGGTTACACCACAGGCTCAAGAGGGGTGGGCATCTTCGTGCGTAAAGCGCTCACTTACTACACACAAAGTCTGCCAGATATCTTAGGCAGATATGTAGCGCTTTCTGGGATGTGGGAAGGTCACTTGATTAATATTGTCTCAATACATGTCCCTCCACTCCTCCATGAAGCCTCACTTGCCGATCTCAGCACCATCTGCTCTGTCTGCCTGATGAGGGCCTCTGACTAAGCGGCCCTCAGCGGACTTAAATTTAGCACTCTGCCCCACTCTTATTTTGCTGCCCTCCCCAGAGGAGTGGGTCCCTCCCGCAGGACTCTGGTGGACTTCCTCATGGCTTTGGGCCTAGTGGACACCTGGTGCACCCTCAATCCCACACAACAGCAATACACCTTTCACACAGGCGCCCATGGGGGTCTATCACGCATTGATTACATTTTCAGTTTGGGGCATCAACTCCTTCTTATTAGAGAGGTTTGACACTTGACTGGGGATGTCTCCGATCACTCCCCGATCTAGGCGATCTATGGCAGCCCGGACGGACGTGACCACAGACACATTTCGATAATCCCTTGGTATCCCCTTTATCCAGACTAAGGGGGTCATTACGACCCTGGCGGCCGGCGGTAAGGTGGCGGTAACACCACCAACAGGCTGGCGGTGTTCCGCCAGCAATTATGACCGTGGCACAATAGCCACGGCCATACCGCCGGCCCCTCCAACATACCACCAGGCTTCCACCTGGCGGTCATAATCCCCAGGGCAGCGGTGCAAGCACCGCTGCCCTGGGGATTATGAGTCCCCGACCGCCAGCCTGTCCATGGCGTTAAACACCGCCATGGAACGGCTGGCGGTAAGGGGACTTGGGGTGCCCCTGGGGGCCCCTGCACTGCCCATGCACTTGGCATGGGCAGTGCAGGGGCCCCCAGGCATAGCCCCGTTGCGCATTTCACTGTCCGAATTTCAAGCAGTGAAATGCGCGATGGGTGCTACTGCACAACAGCATTGCCGCCGGCTCTATTACGAGCCGGCAGCAATGTTGATGTGACATTTCCGCTGGGCCAGCGGACGGTAACAGTGTTACAGTCCGCTGGCCCAGCGGAAATGTCATAATAGGGAGCCAGGAATACCGCCGGCAATGGCGGTATTCTGTCTCCCGCAGCCTCGGCGGTCTTTTTGCAAGACCGCCGAGGTTGTAATGACCCCCTAAGCTCCGTACGGCCATGGAGCATTACTTTGAGGAGAAAACTGTCAGTGGACTCCTCACAAACTCTTTGGGAGGCCTACAAGGCAGTCACCAAGGGCAAGGGTCTTGCACTTATTGTAGTCCATAAGAACAATAAATAAACCCACTTAGACTTACTCGAGTGAGAAACCCAACACCTAGAAACCACGCTAACTAACAAAGATAAGAACTCCTCCCACTACACGCTGGTGATAAAACAGAAAGAATACAGAGATGTAGTCTCAGAAGCCGCCAAAGCTCACTATTGTGCCACACAGCCCCAGTTATAAAAAATAGGGGACAAGGCAGGCAAGCTCATTGCCTGGCTTGACAAAAGAGTGGGGTTAAGCAGATGGGTTTCTGCAATAGTGATAAATAAACAA
Organism: Pleurodeles waltl; assembly: GCF_031143425.1. NCBI lineage: Eukaryota > Metazoa > Chordata > Amphibia > Caudata > Salamandridae > Pleurodeles > Pleurodeles waltl. The sequence continues at coordinate 336,885,619 of NC_090443.1, forward strand.
GAACGGGTGAGCGATAGAATGGCAGTGGCAAATGCGTTTGCTGTATATTACGACTGATTATACTCCCCAGCATGTGCTGCCCCACTCTATCGGAGTCAGACAGGGCGCTCTTAGAACAAGAACCCACAGAGGAAGAGAGAGTGCAGGCCACCAGAAGTATAAATTCAGGTAAGGCAGTGGGTCCCAAAGGTCTCAATATCGAACTATATAAACTTATGGCCCCTTTAATAACCCCACACCTTTTGCGTATGTTCCAGACTATCCGAAATGTGGAAATTCTGCCAAGAGACCAGAGATTAGCAAGTGTCGTTGTCATTTATAAAGCTGGCAAACCGGTGGATGACTATGCCTCATTAGTAAGTGCTGACGTTAAAATCCTTGGGAAGCTACTTGCATCAAGACTAGTAAGAGTCATAAAGACAATAGTCCTTCCTGATCAATCCTGCTGTATGCCTGGTCGTAATATGGTTCTCAATTTACAGTGCCTTCATGGTGTGCTGGGTCGTACGGCAGAATTAAAAGAAGAGACCTTAGTGCTCTCACTTGACGCATGCATGGCATTAGATACGGTTGAATGGCCCTTTATGTTCAAATTACTGGCCAGGATGCGGTTTGGCCCATAGTTTATGATATGGGTTCACCTCCTCTATACTGACCCTCTGGCCTAAGTGATAGTCAATGGAGGCACATCCACAATATTTCGACTTCAACGCGTAACCAGGCAGGGGTGCCTGTTGTCCCTCTTGATTTTTGCTCCGGTCCTGGAGCCACTGGTGGCCTGGATCAGACAGGATCCCCTAGTGTGAGGCCTACAGTGGTCTGCCGACTTAGAAGACAAGATCTCCCTTTATGCGGATGACATTTTACTCTATGGCCCTCATTCTGACCCTGGCGGATACAATCCGCCAGGGCCAACGGGCGCGGGAGCACCGCCGACAGGCCGGCGGTGCCCCTAAGGGCATTCTGACCGCGGCGCTAACGCCGCGGTCAGACAGGGAAAACTGGCGGTCTCCCGCCAGTTTCCCGCTGCCCTGGGGAATCCTCCATGGCGGCGCAGCATGCTGCGCCGCCATGGGGATTCCGACCCCCTTCCCGCCGGCCTGGCGGTTCTTACCGCCAGAACCTGGCCAGCGGGAACGGGCGTCTTGGGGCCCCTGGGGGCCCCTGCAGTGCCCATGCCCATGGCATGGGCACTGCAGGGGCCCCCTAACAGGGCCCAACTAGGCTTTTCAGTGTCTGCGATGCAGACACTGAAAAGCGCGACGGGTGCTGCTGCACCCGTCGCACGCCTTCCACTCCGCCGGCTCGATTCCGAGCCGGCTTCCTTGTGGAAGGCGCTTTCCCGCTGGGCCGGCGGGCGATCTGAATCAGATCGCCCGCCGGCCCAGCGGGAAAGTCAGAATACCCCTCACGGTCTATTGACCGCGGGGCGGTATTCAGGCGGCTTCCGACGGGCGGGCGGCAACCGCCGCCCGCCTACGTCGGAATGACCACCTATGTCTCCAACCCGGTATTTACCCTCAATAGGAACATGCAAATACTCACAACATATAGCCAGTACTCTGGTTATGCCATCAATTGGGATAAGTCACTCCTTTATCTCCTCCATGGAGCGGCACCACATCTACCCCGTGATTGTGCAGCCCGCATTGTCCCAGACAGGTTTCAGTACGTATGTGACCACTGACCCGATTCAATTTTACACCAACAATTTAGAACTGTCGCTTGCACTTCTGCAGCACAACATTCAACAATATTAGGCGGCACAACGCACTACAATTAACCACTGGGTCCTTACACCCCCAGGGAACCAGCATGTTGTATGGACCATCGAGTCCTCCAGCTAGATGAATACCGTATAGCCTGCAGATTAACTTTCCCCCACCCAACGGCGATCACACAGTGGCACGCGGCACAAGCTGCTCTGAACTGGCATGATAAGATCATGTAGGCCACCCCTTTATGGGATGCCAAAGTTGTAGGTACACTGGAAACCCAGCCCAGCCTTGAAAGTAGAGGTTGCCCAGATAAATAGAAGAAGTATGGGGAAAATGGAATGTTCATAGGTAAGGATTGTGTACAACTGATGCAAATGTCAGTGATGGGATTGAAGATCGGACACCGGCTGGGGCTGAAACTACACAGGGGGGTCGTGAGAGGTGGGGGGCGGGAGAGTTCTGAGAGGGGAAAGAACTGGCTTTGTCTCAATGACAAACCTGTGCTACTTAATGTTTTGCTATTTTGTAGTTATGTCTTTATTTGTTATGAACGCAGTAAAAAGATTTGTAGAAAAATAACAGTATAGGAACTTTCACGGCTATTCCATGGCACTCCCCACAGTCAACCTTCTCAGTTGTACCACTAAGGAGAGGAACTAGTTAATGTCATCACCAACAATAAAAGCAGATCCAGTCTTCACAATCTTCCACTGGCTCTGCTGTCTCAAAACCTCACTGGTGATCCTATTCCCCTTCAGTCATCTGCTGAGCCTGATTCTGGGGGATTGGTTGGCATCTCTACATCCCCAGTATGCGTACTTCTATCTTCCAGTCCTCTACACCCACAGATGTTACCTTAGTACTTGTTTCTCTAGGTTCTTCTGCTCAGACTGATGACCCCTTCATGTGTCTTTACGAAGTGCTGGAGGTAGTGGTGGCTTGACAGTGATGGTCTGTAGCCTCCATATTTCCATACTTCAATGATTGGCTAATGAATGCACAGTCCCTGGCACATGCCAAGGAACACTTTTAGTGGACCCCATGACTTAGGGTTTCATACCAATGCCCCCAAGTCTCAACCTCTCACTAAATCAGAGGTTAATATTTATAGGGGCAGTACTAGACAAGACCTTCTCCTCCTCCCTAGAGGACTAAAGACAATCAGGAGATAAATTCCAAAGTTTCTGACTCAGACTTGCATGAGCCTGATCTCATGGCCTCTTGCATCCTGTTGGTATCACACTCCAAATGGCAGATGAGGACCTCTGCAGTGGTGGCTAAAGTCACAATGACTCCAGTATCAGCTTCTATCAAAAGTCATGTGGAAGGTGCAGGAGGAACGAACACAGCTGATGCCCCAGACTGGGCAAAATATGATCGAATGTGCTTTACTGGCACCCAGCATTCTGCCACCTTTTCTCCTCCTATAGAGGGGGGACCTGCTCTCGCAGCAGGTTGGTGAGGCTCCCCAGCCCAATTCTTAAACGCTGAGGTTGCGTGCATGGAGATTCAATTATTGCAGTGAGAGTCCTTCTGCCTTACTGATGAAGTTGCAGACAGCTTCTTGGCAGCTAGGAAGCCAGCTACAAAATCCATTTAAGCAGGTCACTGAAACACATTTCTTCAGAGGCTTATATCCCTTTAAATCTCACCTTTCCAAAGTCCTACAATGTATGTTGTCCCCACCTCAGCAAGGCCTCGCATTGACTGAAATTACCATGAAGACAGTTTTGTTGGTGGCAGTAACTTTAGCTTGTATGACTGGAAATCTTCAGAACCTCTCAGATTGTCTACCTCTCAGGTTTCTACCCAGATAATTTTTCACACCTGTCCATCCTCCGTAGCCAAGGTGGCATATGCATTTCAGGAGGGCCCGTATAACACCCTTATATGTTTCTTCAGTCCTCTAAATGTAACCAAGGACAAGGATCGAATGGGCAGACTTGACCCCAGACATACAATGGCATATTACGTCGACTACATGCAAGAGGACAGAGTGGATAATCAGTTTTTTGTTGGCATCACCAGAGTTAAAAAGGTCAAGACATAGCCAAATACACTATTTCATGTTGTGACACCCTCAGATTGAAATTCTACCATGCCCTGTCCAAGCAAGATCTTCAAAGGCATTTGTGGCCATTTTTGTAGGGAAATCTCTTCCTCCCTGTCTCTCTCCAGAGATGTCCACATTGCCTACATCTGCCGGGTATTTACATGGCCATTCATGCATACTTTTGCCCAGCTTTATTGCCTTGTGTCTCAAGCATATAGTAATGGATCCTGTGTCGCATAACTTCCATACTTAACTGGCACTCCTCATTCCCACATTCAAAGGAGGTATTGCTTTTGGATTAACTCATAAGGTGAGGAATCTGCGGGAAGATGAATCCATCCATTAACTTTAGTAATGATATTTCTGTAAAATACATAGGCCCTCATTACAACCCTGGCGGTAAATGCCGCCTACCGCCGTGGTGACGGCCACCAACATACCGTGACTGCAGCGGAATTCCGCTACGGGTATTATGACCCACACTGAGAAATCCGCCACTATACACCCACACAGGTCCGCCAGACCAAAGGTCAGTGATAAACTGGCGGTAAAAAAAAACACACTGTTACGCCAACAGGAATACACCCACAGTATCAAGACCCACAAATCACTGCGGCGGTCTTTCAAAAGTGGTAAACCATTGGTGGTACACACCGCTGTGCTCAAAATACAGACACCCAAACAAAACTACACCACAACCCCTTACAGCAACAAAAAAAAAGATAGCACACAGAGAGAGACAAGCCAGGAGCACCCACTCAATTAAGAGCCACAAAACACCATCACCCATACACCCATACACCATCCACGCACCTCACACCGCACACCCCAACACATCACCCCACACACCCGCGCACCTCACTCACACCACATCCATGGCACCCCAAAGACACCCCAGGTTTTCAGAGGAGGAGCTAAGGGTCATGGTGGAAGAAATCATCCCGGTAGAGCCACAGCTATTCGGATCACAGGTGCAGCAGATGTCCATTGCTAGGACGATGGAGCTATGGCGGAGAATCGTGGACAGGGTCAATGCCAAGGGACAGCACCCCAGAACAAGGGATGACATCAGGAAGAGGTGGAACGACCTACAGGGGAAGGTGGTGCAAGCCACCAGGTAGCAGTACAGAGGACTGGCGGTGGACCCCCACCTCCTCCCCCACAACTAACAACATGGGAGGAGCAAGTCATGGCAATCATGCATCCTGAGTGCCTCGCAGGAGTAGCAGGAGGACTGGACTCTGGTAAGTCAAATCTTTATTACTATACCCCCCACCCTACCTGCATGCCATCACAAACTCCCAACCCTACCCCTCATCCCCATCACTCCACCACCTCACATATACCCCACTATCACAACCCACCCATCCCAATACCAAGCCCTGCATGCCACAACAATCCATGTACCCCCATCACAGTCCCGCATGGACACCCATCACCACAGCATGCACACTAGTGACAATCACTTAGCAAACCAAATCACAACTCACACAAGCCAAAGCTGCCTTGGGAATAACAACCCATGCACAAGTTGGCACACGCAGAAAAAACACTGCATTTGCATCCCCACAGGACCCCTACTCAACGTCACCGGAGAGGAGGTGCCACCAACATCCAGTCCCCCCCCCCCCCAGAAGAGGCCCACAGTGATGACAGCAGCTCTGCACGCCTGGATCAGGATGACCAACCTGGCCCATCAGGGACCTCCGGACAGTCGGTTACCCTGCCACAGTCCCATAGCACCACAGATCCTCCCCCCTCAGGAAACACCAGCACAGCACCCACCCAGTGGGCCCATACCTCTGTGTACAGGCCATGTCAGTCAGCTGTGTGTCCACCACTACAGGGACCCCAGGCAACCCCACAAACCCAGGACGATCAGTTACCTGGGTCAGTGGCAGTGGGTGCACGGTTCAGGGGACAGAGGCACAGGAGAACAGGGAAGCTGGGTGACAGGGGGAGGACAGGCCCAGGGAACCCACTCTCCAGGAGGCTCTCACAAACATCCTGGGAGCATACCACCATTCCCAGGAGACCATGGGCCAGATACTGGCCAAGTGGCAGGAGACCCAGCGGCTGCAGGAGGGACAGTACCTGGGGATCAGGGAGGACCTCAAACACATCTACACCATCCTGGTCACCATTGCAGGGGTGCTGGCTGACATGGCTAACACCATGAGGGAGGCAGTGGCACACCAACGGGCCCCTGACACTGGCCACACCGAAGAACAGCCCTCCACCTCTGCCGGCGCTAGTGGACAGGAGGCCCCGCCACAGGAACAGCAGGCCACCAGCACCCCACCCCCTGCAGAAGGAGAACCACCCCGCAAATGGTCCCTGCAATCCAGGCAGAAGCCAGAGAACATTGACAAGACCCCCGCCAGGAAAAAAGACTCTCCTGATTGTCACCCTTCTGTCCCACTCTGTCACCCTGTCCACCTTGAACTGCCATTGCTCCACTTCCTATGCCCCCTTGGACAATGCATCTGTGACACCAAGAGACTGGACTCTACCCTGGACTTTCCTCCACCATCACCCCAGCCCATTTCACATCCCTCTCTACTTATGAGCACTTAAATAAACACCCTTGGAGCAAATACAAATCGGGAGTCTGTCAAATGATTCAAATATGTATTAGTACAACATTATCAAAGCATTGCAAGTCATATGTACAGTTAACTTTACATTGGAATGACCTTTAGTGGGCAGCAGTAAACACACCAGGAGCCAGAGTGGCCCACAGAGTTCTGAAAATAGAGATGCCAAAGGGTACAGTAAGTGGCCATAGACATAGGTAAATCAGGCTGCCATGTACAATTCCAACAGAAAAATTAAAAGTAAAGTGAAGTTACAGTGTCTTACCTGTGTGTCACTGGAAGAACTGCTGTATTATATTACTTCTGTTGTCCACATCTTCTTCCTCTGCCTCCTCTTCCTCACTGTCCACAGGCTCCACCGCTGCCACAAGACCATCTCCAGGCTCATCCCCCTGCAGAAAAGGCACCTGGCGTCTCAAGGCCAGGTTGTCAACATGCAACATGCAACGATGATCTGGCACACCTTCTTGGGTGAGTAGTACAAGGATCCACCAGTCAGATGGAGGCACCTGAAACTGCCCTTCAGAAGGCCGAAGGTTCTTTCAATTATCTGCCTTGTTCACCCATGTGCCTCATTGTAACGTTCCTCTGCCCTTGTCCTGGAATTCCTCACTGGGGTCAATAGCCATGAGAGGTTGAGGCAACCAGAGTCACCTGCAAATATTCGAGGGATACCTGTTAGCCACACACTAACCCTTAGGGACAACCCCATATCCATACACCAATTTATACTGGGTGGGGACCTTGAGCTCACCTATTAGCCACACTCAGTGCCTCTGGAGTTGAGCCATAACATAAGCGATGCTGCTATTCCTCAAGATAAAGGTGTCATGCACAGAGCCAAGATACTTGGCATTCACATGGGAGATTTACTGGTCAACCAAACACACCATCTGCACATTCATAGAGTGATAGCTTTTTCTATTCCTAAACACTTGTTCATTTCTCCAGAGGGGGGACAAATGCCACATGTGTACTATCAATGGCACCAATGATGTTGGGGATATGTCCCAGGGCATAGAACTGAGCCTTCACTGTGGCCAAATCCTCCACCTGGGTGAATACGATGTAGCTGCACGTGTTTCAGCAGGGCAGACAACACTCTGGCCAACACGTTTGAGAACATTGGCTGTGACATCCCTGATGCCATGTCCACTGTAGTTTGGAAGGAACCACTTGCCAGGAAATGGAGCACTGATAGGACCTGCACTAGAGGGGGGATACCTGTGGGCTGGCTGATAGCTGATTGGGCACACAGTTCTTGGATTGTGGCCTGATCAAGTCTGTATGTAATGATAATGTGTCTGTCCTCCATTGTCGCAAGGTCTACCAGGGGTCTGTACACTGGAGGATGTCTCCATCTCATATTCATCCTCAGCGGTCGAAGCCTATGGAGGAAAACGGTGAGCAGAGGGTCATAATCACACATCTATTCCAGTAATGGTGCATTTCTACATTTCTACATTTACAGAACCAGCATGTGAATCCGAGAGTCAGTTGCTGTGCCAATGTCTGCTGTGACGCAGTTAGGTGCCATGCCCTGTGCCCGCCTGAAATGACGGCTGCCTGGCCTGTGAGGCAGGACAAGTGGAAATGAGGTAATTTCGCTGGCGTTGTGCGCTGTTGCGGTAGGCAGTCGATGACCGCCCCGTAACTTCGCATTGGTTATCATTGGACTCTATGGGTTCCAGGAGCCAATGGCGATGTACGCCGGTGGTGACGGTACGCACTGCCGTGGACGTGACTGCCATTTTCTATCTATTCACTCACTTGCTACGTGACCTTCAACAGGAGAGGACCTACACTGCAAGTGCTGCTGTGACCTGTGTCTGGAAGCGACAATGGCTCATCTGTCTGGGGGGAAGGGCCCCTGCCTTCACTGCAGAGGAGTTGGAGAAACTGGTGGATGGGGTCCTACCCCAGTACACGTTACTCTACAGTCCTCCAGACAAACAGGTGAGTACACTGTGAGCATGATGCAGCCATGAATATATGAAGTGCTGTGTGTGTAAGCCACATGTAGGGGGAGCTGAGGCATCCTGGCCAGTGTGCTGCATGTATGGTGGTCAATGTATGTGCGTCAAGGGATGGGAGGGATCTGGTGGGCCATGAGTGTGACGATCAGGACGGTTGACTAATTCCCTTTTCTGCTGTCTTATCCATGCAGGTCAGCGCCCACCAGAAGAAGGGTATTTGGCGTGCCATCGCCAAGGAGGGGCTGGCTTCCCAATGAGGAAGGGTTGCCGGTCGTACCCTGACCCTCCTGATGATCCGCATCCTGGCGGTGGGCTATCTGAAGTTGGATGGGCGCTTGAAGGCATCACAGCAGCCGTAAGGGGTGAGTACAGATTCAGAATCATTACGTTGAGTGCATTAAGGTTGTACCTGGGTGGGGAATGTGGGCTGTGGGTGCCCCTAGGCCAGGGTGAGCTGGCAGGGTAGGTCCCTTGTTGGGCAGGCTCTGAAGTACTCCTACCCCAATAGTGTTAGTGGGCATCTACTACTGGGCATGGTCTGTGGGTTTCAGGTGTGCAGCTAATGGCATTAGGCATTGCACCCAATGTTCTGGTGACTATCTTAGTAACTGGTAGTGCGTGGCCTAGTGCATAGGGCTGCTCCCTGTGTGTTGTGTACGCCAACGGTAGTGATGTTGCTGGCATTGACCAAGTGTATCCTCTGTCTCCCCCCCTTTTTGTTTTGTCACCCTGTCTTTGTCTGCATTATCATCATCTGGTGGAGGAGCAGAGGCACCGGCGACAGAGGGAGCTGCATCCCACATGAGCCTGTATGCCGAATCCAATGACGGTGAGGGCACCAGTGGGAGCACCGCGACGGGGACAGGAGGGGAGACCACAGACAGCGACTCCTCCTCCGATGTAAGCTCTCTGGTGGTTTCAAAGACCTCTATGCCCACCCCAACAACAGGTACAGCTGCCACCCCTCCTACCAGCACCGCCCTCCCAGCAGACCCTCAGCGTGTTTCCTGTGCCTGCTCACCCTGGAGGGTGGGCATCTCCTTCGCCCCAGACACCTCTGGCCCTTCCCAGTCAGCCCTGATGCCCTCAGTGAGGAGGCTATTGACCTCCTGAGATCCCTCACTGTTGGGCAGTCAACCATTCTGAATGCCATCCAGGGTGTCAAGAGGCATTTGCAACAAACAAATGCATACCTGGAGGGTATTCACTCTGGCGTGGTGGCCCAACAGAGAGCATTTCAGGCTCTGGCCTCAGCACTGATGGCAGCCCTTGTCTCTGTCTCCCGCCTCCCCCTCCAACTTCCTCTACCCAATCCCCTCAACCCCAGCCTATCCCAAGCACACCTTCAGGCCAGCATTCACCCAGATCAACACACAAAAGTGGCTCAGGCAAACACAAGCACCACACTTCATCACACAGGCACTCACACAAGCACCATCCCCATGCAGACACACCAACATCCACTGTCTCCACTGTGTCCCCCTCCTCCTCGTCTTCCACCTGCCTCCCAGTAGCATCTCCACTCACACCTGCATGCACTACATCCTCATCCACTACCTCCATCACCAGCACGCCCATCACAACCCACCCCTCACTGGCAGTCACCACCCCCACATCCATGCACACGTCCCCTGTGTCATCTCCCAGTGTGTCTGTGACCCCTCCTCCCAAAGTACACAAATGCAAGCACCCACCCACCCAATAGCCATCCATCTCACAACAGCATCCAGCCCATGCACCTACACCCAAACTCAGCAGACAGACACCTCCTACAACCACTCCCTCTTCCTCCACTCCCGAACCCTGTCCCTCTTCCAGCCCCGTTGTCCCTAAGAAGCTTTTCCTGGCCAACTTTGAGCTCTAGCCCTCCCCCCCATCCTTCCCCTTGGGCCAGGGTGGCCAGAACCCAGCCGAGCACCTCAGCCACCAAATCGTCATCTGCTGTGGTTCCTGCAGCTATCAAAGGCTCAAAGGGGGCACCCGTCAGCCCAGCCAGTGTGCCACCAACCCCTGCCAAGGCCAAAACTAATCCACCACCTGGCAAGGTGAAGAGGGGGACAGGATCCAGCAAAGGGAACGAAAAGACTCCAGCTCCCAGACCCAGGGTGACACCACCATCTGCCAAGGTGAGGAAGTGGCACAAAACACCAGGCAAGGCACTTCAGCCGTCCGAGGCTGCAGGTGAAGGCTTGGTGGCTACCAGTACAACCACCAGCACCGCCACCTGCACCCCGGCCAGCACCGGCAGCAGCCGCACCGCTAGCATCGCCACAAGCACTGCCACCAGCACCGCCACCTGCCCTGCCGCAAGCGCCACTACTGTCAGCAGCAGCAGCCCCTGTGGGCAGCTGTCCGAGGTAGCAGGAGAAGGGCAGGAGCCGCCCTCCACCACTGGCAGCACTGGCACCTGCACCACGGCCAGCACCGCCATCTGCACCGGCACAAGCCCCGCCGCAAGCACTGCCACCTGCACCGCCGCAAGCCCCGCCGCAAGCACCGCCACCTGCACCGCTGACAGTAGCACCACTGCAAGCAGCAGCAGCCCCATTGGGCAGCCGTCTGAGGCTGCAGGAGACAGGCTGTAGCCTTCCTCCACCACTGGCAGCACCCCCACCAGCACCGCCACTACCACCAGTTTGCAGCCATAGCTGCCGCCGGATGGAGTCTAGCCCTGCCTCCATGGACTATCATGCAACCTGGTCCCTGAAAATCTTGTGGCTCAGACACCCAGATGAGGGACTGTGAACTGCCACACCCCAAGTGTTGCATCACTGGGCACAAATCCCCCTCCAGAACCAGTGGAGAAAGGCATCCACTCAACCTATCCTTGGCTGGATGAAGCAGACTGGGCACAAAGCCCCCTCCAGAACCAGTGGAGAAAGGCATCCACTCACCCTATCCTTGGCAGGATGAAGCAGACTGGGCACCAAGCCCCCTCCAGAACCAGTGGAGAAACCATCCACTTGACAGACTGTGGCCTTGCACTCCTCAGGACCAAGCAGTGGGCAACCCACAGACTTGAGAGACTTGAGAGACTGTGGCTTTGCACTCCCCAGGACCAGACAGTGGGCAACCCACCCTTTGAGAGACTGTGGCTTTGCAATCCCCAGGACCAAGCAGTGGGCAAACCACCCACTTGAGAGACACTGGCTTTGCCCTCCCCAGGACCAAGCAGTGGGCAACCCACCCACTTGAGAGACTTGAGAGTCTGCGGCTTTGCACTCCCCAGGACCAAGCAGTGGGCAACCCACCCACTTGAGAGACTTGAGAGACTGTGGCTTTGAGAGACTTTAGAGACTGTGGCGGTCATTCTGACCGCAGCGGGCGGCGGTCGCCGCCCGCCATGCGGTCACCGCCGAATGAACGCTCCACGGTCAAAAGACCGCGGCGGCCATTCCAACTTTCCCGCTGGGCCGCCGGGCGACCGCCAAAAGGCCGCCTGCCGGCCCAGCAGGAAAGCCCCTGCAACGAGGAAGCCGGCTCCGAATGGAGCCGGCGGAGTTGCAGGGGTGCGACGGGTGCAGTGGCACCCGTCGCGATTTTCACTGTCTGCTAAGCAGACAGTGAAAATCTTTGTGGGGCCCTGTTAGGGGGCCCCTGCACTGCCCATGCCACTGGCATGGGCAGTGCAGGGCCCCCCAGGGGCCCCACGACACCCGTTCCCGCCAGCCTGGTTCTGGCGGTGAAAACCGCCAGAAACAGGCTGGCGGGAAGGGGGTCGGAATCCCATGGAGGATTCCCTGGGCCAGGGGAAAACCGGCGGGAAACCGCCGGTTCCCCTTTTCTGACCGCGGCGGTCAGAATAGCCCAGGAAGCACCACCAGCCTGTTGGCGGTGCTTCCGCTGCCCTCCGCCCTGGCGGTCAGAGACCGCCAGGGTTGGAATGAGGGCCTGTGTCTTTGCATTCTCCAGGACCAAGCAGTGGGCAACCCACCCAATTGAGTGGCTTGTGAGACTGTGGCTTTGCACTCCCCAGGACCACGCAGTGGGCAACCCACCCACTTGAGAGACTTGAGAGACTGTGGCTTTGCACTTCCCAGGACCAAGCAGTGGGCAAACCACCCACTTGAGAGACTTGAGAGACTTTGGCTTTGCACTCCCCAGGACCAAGCAGTGGGCAAACCACCCACTTGAGAGACTGTGGCCTTGCACTCCCTAGGACATTGCTGTGGGCATGGAGCCCCCTCATGGAGCAATGGTGTTATTCCATCTTCCTGCTGAGGTCCCCCCCCTTCTCTTTCCCCCTGAGGTGCCTGTGTGTTTTCGACCTGATGCCCCTGCAGTGTTTTCTCCGTATTGAGGCAGGAGTCAAGTGTGGGCTTGGCCTATGTGTTTTGGGCCAGCGGCCTACGGACATTTTGAGTGGACAATGTACTGCCTTATGTACATATTGTATATTTTTGTAAATACTATTTTTCTGAATGTTACGCATATCTGACTGTTTCTGAAATATCACTGATTTGACTCAATTCCTTTTGTCCTTGCGTTCTTCCAGGGGATTATGGGTGTAAATGTAATGCTGATGCATGTGTTTGTGTGTATGGTGTTGTGGGTGAGGGTGGGGATGGGGGTGTTGGTGCTGCGTGTGTGTGTCACTCTCTTTTTCCTCCTCCATTCCCCTGTGTGCTAGGTGCAGTACTCACCGTGGTCATCGCTGCCATCATTCGTACCCCTGGTAGATGAGGAGGTAGACCAGCATGGGCAGGACCGGTAGTTCGGGCTCCATGGTGTCCTGGTTCTTCGTTGGGTGTTGAGAGGTGAGTTGTTTCCCTTTCAAATTCTGTTTCTGCTGTGCTTTTGATGGCATTGGTACTGCCCCGGAAAAGCTGGCCGATGGGCAGGTTGTGATGGGGTGGGCGGTACAATGACTTCCGTCTGTCTGTTGGCGGTTACCACTGCGGTGTTTGTTGCTACTGCCATGGCGGTCCGAGTGTTAAAGTGGCTGTCTGTGTTGGCGGTTGCCGCCGTGGTCGTGATCTCATTTTTTTCCCCGCCGGCCTGTTGCCGGTATTACCGCCGCTTTAACACCGACTGCCAGGGTTGTAATGAGGGCTATAATCTTCCCACAGATTCCTTACAGCCCTCATTCCTTGCCTGTTATTGCTGAGATTAACAAGATCCAAAGGTATATAAACATATATGATATATTTGTCACTTTGATTGAAGATCTCTTGGTTATTCTCTGAATACCTTCATGGGGTGCAGAAAAGGTTTCAGGAACTGACATGAGTATCCGGTGCATTGTCTGGAGCCAAAAGCATGGCTAAAGCCTCATGACACCATCTGGTAGAACTGGAGAGACATTGCTGAGTAAATGTTTTCAGAAGCAATCAGAAGGATGGAAGAAGCATTCCCATGGTGAGGAATCGATTGCAAGACTTTATATCAGCCAGAAATATTGTTTTGAACAGGAAGCAACGTTTTCATCTGTGGGGCATGGTTTCACTTTCTTCAGTAGAGAGAGCTGAACCTTGGTTTTCGTTGTGATGTGCTCCTTGATAGTGGGGTCCCTATCAAGGTTGAATCCCTGTGGCTTACAATTAGTGAATACAGTTTAATACAGACAGCTTCATATTGATGAGCCTGGGTGGACTAATTGGTATTTCTTCTTCTTGTTCAACAGTAGGAATTCTTTCTTAGTTGGGTTGAAAAGTAACTGTGCAGAAATTGTGAATGTTTGCAACTCACAAAATTTGAAATACACATTGACGTTTATGGCAGCAGCACTTGGCCAATCTCTCATTCTCAAATGTTTGCATCACAGTAATAGAGCTTTGCGATTAGCAACCTGCAGTAACCATAATCAAATCATCACTGTGGTATGAATTGATATCATACAAACCTGCCACTATCATTTACAGCCTTGTGGCGTTGCATGCATAAAAGCACAATAGTTTGCCTGGGAGTCCAGATGCTCAGTGGAAACAGAGCAGAATGAAGCATGCTGAGTAAGAATAATGTTGAAGATTCAAGGAAAAAAGAAGATGCTTTTTGATTAGCTGCTGGATACTGTGGTAGATGACTGCATTAATGAGCACAACAAGCATTTTGAGAAGGCTTCCTTACAAAAATCTGAAATAACAAAAATGCAAAAATGGCACAAGACTCAGAGGTGGCGTTAATGCAAGGAGAACACACTCAGACTGTGGTCATGATCAGGAAAATTTGGTTGTGATGTGCTGGCATGTGCTAGGGAAGAGGGGTATCTGAAGGAGACATTCAAAATAGGAGATAGAATGTACACTGAACCCCCCTCACTCACACACCAATACCTCTTAGGAAATTCACTGAGATTTCCAACCATAGAGTCATCACCTGGTGAATTTCCCCAGATTAAGGCCTTCATTATGAACACAGTGGTCTGTACCGCACCACCGGCGGTGGCGGTAAAAACCGCCAACAGAGGAGCGGTCCGGACCGCCAAATAATGAACCAACGAATCAGGCATCCAGAAAACCACCCACCGCCAGTAGAGGAGTGCCGACGACGACGGCAGAGTCCGCCCACAGGCCAACGGAAAGGCCCAACCCTCCCATCAAATAATGAACCACTATTCCGCAGCCAGTTCCGGGGTGGGAACCATCACCACGCAATTCCAGGCGGAAATAAACCAAATCCAATGAAACACTCACCGGAGGCCCACACAAAGCGCCAAAGCAGACATGGATAGAGAGCTGCAAGTCATGCCAGCCCTGCTCCTTGCCATACAGTATATCTCCATGACCGAGACCGCCGCCGAAGACGACGACGGTAAGTATGCAACCTATGAAACAAGGGAGGAAAGGGCACAGTTACATACCCACCCACTCCACCCAACCTGCAATGCCCCCCAACCCTTCCCAGCAGCACAACCCATACACCCCACAGCAAGAGGTACCTACCCGACACAAGGCAAATCCAACTTGACCATAGTACATACAAATGCCCCACACCCACAAACAATGAAGCGAAAGACCAGGGTTCAACAGTGTGCCGCCAAAACACAGGCCACACCGAAATATTTATTAAAGCTCACAGAGCCAACAACTTCCAACAAGGCCAATGGCCAGTCCGTAGCGCAACAAGTGCCATGGGCCACAACGGACCCAACCCGACTCCCAAAAGTGCACGGTACTCCATCTAATGGGGTAACAAATGGGCATCCAGGCACCTCACGGAACGGGGGCAGGGGTTGGTGGGGACTTGCGATAGGGATGGCGCTTGGACTTGCTCTTGGAAGGTGGAGGGGTGTGGGTTTGTCCTTTGAAGGTTGGGGAGGTTGTTTCGAGTGGGTGGAGCCAGATGTACTTGGCTCTGCAGGGAGCTTCTTCTTCTCTGGGAAAGGGACACAAGAATGTGAGGGGCAGACAGGGGTGAGCTGTGAAGTGGAAGGAGTGGAAAGGGCAAGGAGGTGTGCACGCTTAGGGACAAGACGGGGTGGGCCAGTGGGTTGGAAGAGGTCAGCACGGGAGAGGAAAAGTGTCTTCGGAGCTATTGGGGTGGTCCTGGATAAGGGTGTGGGAGTGGAGGCAGAGGGTGTGGATGTATGTGGTGTAGGGGTGCGTGTAGTGGGTGCAGGTGACTGGACAGTATGCTGAGGTGTGGTGGATGTGTGATGGGTGGGTGTTTTGGTGCATTTGTGTGTTTTTGGAGGGGGCGTGGACACAGTGGGAGAAGACAGGCTGCCAGTGTGGATGTATGTTGTGTGGGTGTCTGCAAGTCTGGTGAATGTGCTGCATGTGTCAACTACAGTAGTTGTGGTGAGTGCAGGTGTGGTGTCTGGGGTGCATGTATGGATGTCTGCTGTTGTGGTGAGTGCAGTAAGAGGAGCAGCAACAGTGACTGATGGTGCAGTACATGAGGGTGTGCATGTAGAGGGGACAGACAGGGAGGCGGAAGTGGTGGACACACTGGGGGAAGTGGATGTTGTTGTGTGTGCATGTGTATGTGTATGTTGGCTGCGTGAATGCTTGTGGTGGGAGGTGTGGTGCTTGTGTTTTGAAGGGGGCTTCTTGTGTGTTGATGTGATTGACTGCGTGTCAGATTGTGTGCTTTGGATGGGTGAAGGGAGTGGGGTGCTGGAAGGGGTAGAGGAGATTGGAGGGGGGACGGAATGGCCAGGGAAACTGGCTGCCGTCCAAGAGGAGGCCTGAGCCTGAAAAGATCTCTGTAGGGCAGACACGGCACTGTGAATGCCATCCAGATAGGCATTGGTCTGCTGCACCTCTGATGCTAGCCCCTGGATGGCATTGACAATGGTTGTCTGCCCTAAAGAGATTGTTCTCAAGAGGTCAATAGCCTCCTTTGTGAGGGCAGCAGGGCTGACTGGGGCAAGGGAGGAGGTGCCTGGGGCGAAGGAGACGCCCACCTTTCTGGGTGAGCGGGCACGGGCAATTCGGTGGGGAGCAGAAGGGAGGGCGGTGATGGAATGGGGGGTGGCGGAAGATGTCACTGTAGTGGTGTGGCCACTAGGGTCCGCCACCGCCGGGGAGCCCCCATCGGAGGAGGTATCGGACTACCTCCAGGTATAGTTGCCTCCCCCGTGGTACTCCCCTCGCCCTCCCACCCACTGGTCCCCTTGGCGTCGGATGTCTCTGCCTCTGAGGATCTGTGGGCCGCTGCTTCCCACTTGCCAGTGCTTCAGCTCGCCAGATGTTGCTGCTGTACAAAAACAACACAAGAGAACAGGGATGGGGAGACAAAGCAGGAGAGACACTTGTAAATAGCTGAATGGAGGTACATAGTAGCCAGACATACACCTACCCAGAAGAAACCCCCAGCAGGCAGCACTGTTCACTATGCCCATGGCCATGCCCCTGACTGACCAGAACCCTGCTCTACACCCAACCCCTGAACTACCTAAGGACCCGACGTGTGGGAGACCTGACAAAGACACCCCTACACCCTACTGGGACCATCATGTAGATGGACAACAGTCAGAGTCCCTGCCTCTAAGCAGCAAGAACCCTAATGCACACACAGACATCCTTCCAGACTTAAGTTTGTGACATGAGTGCTCACCCCCTTGTGACTGCGGTGCAGCCTTCAAGTGCCCATCCAGGTCTGGGTACGCCACCGCCAGGATACTTTGCATGAGGGGGGTCAGTGCCCGATGGGCGCCTCTTCCACGTTGGGAGGACTTCCCCAGCTGGGCCTCACAGATTTTACGCATCCAGCGCCACAGGTCCTCCTACCTCATCCTGCAGTGGGTGCTTTGCCGGTTGTAGACCCCCAGGGTCCGCACCTTCTTGGCGATGGCATGCCAAAGTGCCCTCTTCTGGTGGGCGCTGACCTAAAAGGGTGACACAAAAATGGAACACAGAGGTCAGGCACTTGCAAGATAGGTACAGCTGGATATCCACTATGGGACGGACAGTACTGTCAGACTTACAGGACACACGCACGCAGCATGCCATGCACCATGGCCCATGCAGGCTCTGAGGTGCACACACATGTCCTTACAACACCATCCATTACACCCAAACAGTGCACCCTAAACCCCGACTCACCTGTACCTCTGGCCGTCCGTAGAGTGTTGCGTTCAGGGGCAGGACCCTGTCCACTAGCCTCTCCAGTTCCTCCTGGGTGAAGGCTGGGGCCCTTTCCCCTGCAACACGAGCCACATCAATGACCAGAGGCAGGACACAGCAGTAAACACAGTGGAGTACCTGTTCACACGAGATCAGGGAGTCAAGTGAAGTATAGATGATGAATTTGTGTACCGCAGCGGTGTGCACCGTCACCGCCGGCGGCGATCATGATATGCCAGGATTTCCCATTGGCATCCATGGTAACCAATGACGGTGCGAACAGTTGTAAACACCACCTTACGCTGTTACGCCAATCGCTAGCAGTATGAGGTCACTTCCACAACGACAGGCCTGGATTACAGTGGGCAGACATTTTGGCATTAACTATGCATCTATAAATATAAATTGTGCACAATGCAGGCCCTACTTTCCACTTGAAGCACCTATGCATGTGACCATTTCAAAATATAACACACATGAAAACCACTGTTCCCTCATTGAGGTGCAGATGTAGATCTGTCAAGAACATGATACTTTTGAGTCACTACAATGAAGTATGCAGTGCACAATTGATGTAATGTGTGCCTATGGATGTGTGTTCATCCCACTTTTTTGATATCCCTTGTAGGTACCGACCCTTGTGGCGAGGAAGGGCACCATCGGTGTACAGACCACTTGTGGATATGAGCACCATGGTGGAGCATAAGATCATAATCGATTACAGACTCATCTGTGCAACAATTCTGGAACTTTGTGCATTACTGGATCCTGCACTAACTCCGGGAAATCGTAATCAGCATGCCATCCCTACTGAAGTGCACGTGCTCTCCGCACTCCATTTCCTGGCCACGGGATCATTTCAAGTGACTGTGGGCATGGGTGATGGATTTTCACAGCCAATGTTCAGCATGGTATTCACAAGATTTCTAAATGCATTTGTACCACACCTGCAGTCCTATGTGAGATTTCCCCAAAGTACTGACCTCCCTGCCATCAAGTCTGATTTCTATGCATTTGCCAACATACTCCATGTGATAGGTGCCATCAATGGCACCCACATACCGATCATACCCCCAAGAGTCAGTGAACAGGTGTACAGAAACAGAAAGAACTTTCATTCCATGAACATCCAATTGGTATGTACTGCAGACCAGTACATCTCACATGTGAATGCCATGTTCCCAGGTTCAGTCCATGATTCCTTTGTGCTGAGGAACAGTAGTGTGCCACTGAAGATGGAACAACTCCAAGAGAACAGAGGGTGGATCATCTGTAAATTTTTCTGTCACTAACTGACACATAGCAGACAGCCAGGCTGTCTGACTAAGGGGCTTGACAATGACTACTCTGTATTGCACCTTTTTCTAGGTGATTCTGGCTATCCAAACTTGCGTTGGCTCCTGACACCAGTGAGGAATCCTAGGACGGATGCTGAGAGGAATTACAATGAGGCCGATGGACGTACTAGGAGGGTGAGAGAGCGAACAATAGATCTCCTGAAGGCTAGATTTCGTTGTATACATATCTCTGGGGGTTCCCTGTCCTATGGGCCTGAAAAGGTGTGTAGAATAGTGGTGGCCTGCTGCATGCTGCACAACGTGGCAGTGAGACATTCTATCCCCCTCTTGGAGGTGGAGGGTGCTGTATGTCCTGACCAGCTACTTCAGAGAGGGGACGAGAGTGATGGTGATGATGAAGAAGGGGAAGATGTCAATTCCAGGACCCAACTGATACAACTCTACTTCTAGTAACTATGTGGGACTTAAGGCTGACATTGGGGTTTGTGAAACATACTGTGTGTGTGCTTAGTCATATAGGGGGGTTTGATTCTTATATGTGAAACAGGGTCTAGGTCTGCATGGTACAGATTTCAATTTAGTTCATTTACTTTTGGGCCACATTTAGGCACACAGGAGTCCTTTCATGCAACGATTTGACAATAAAGTGGTCATCAGCCAGTTGCATCCATACCTCACTTTGTTCACATTTTATGACAGGGGACAGTGTTACAGGTGTGAAATGTGTTTTATTGGTGGAGGGAGTGAAGAGTGCTATTTACAGTGATGGCAAGTGGTCATAGGTGGGTGTCCTCAATGCCAACATGGTGGCAGCCTTGTTGGTAGTATTGATGGGTCCATCAATTCTTACATTAGTTCATATTGCCTCCTAGCAATGTATGGTGGTTGATTGAGTGGGATGGTTGCTGCGCAGATTGTTGCTGAGTTACTTCTTGAAGGGGCCTTGTTCTTTGCTGGGGCTCCAGTGCGATATCTTGGCCTGAGGAGCAGTTTGGGCGCCTTCTGTTGATCTTGAGGGGTTGACATGGTTGGCCCTTGGGTTTCCTGTGAGGGTAGTTCCTGGGATGTTTCTGATGATGGTGTAATTGCCAGGTCTGTGTCCGGTGCTGTAGTGGGGGCCTCCTGTCCTGTGTGGGTCTCAGACTGGGTTTGTACCAGCTGCAGCAGTGCTCCTGCTATGCTGGCCATTGTGGCGTTGCGCTGTTTTCACTGCTCCATGGCCTGTTGGTAGTGCTCCTGCTGCATCCTCTAACTGTGCTCCAGGGTAGATACTATCTGTGCCATGGGTATGCTGGTAGGCCCCCAATACCTCAGATATAACTTCCTTGGCTGTTGTATCCATCCTGTGGCCTCCCCCCGGCCCACTGAGGCCCTAGCACTTGCCGTAGTCCCCTTCCCCTGTGTCCCCTGCACAGGTCTGGCAGTACCACTTGTACTGGGGCCCTCGCCTTCTTGCCTGTTGGGAGTAAGAGACTGTGGCCTCTGAACTTGTGTTCCACCTGTCTGTGGCCTGGATACACTGGTGTGGGGGCTACTGTTCTTGACTAGGTGGTAGTGATGTCAGTGGTATCCTGGGTGGGGCTGCTGCATGGTGACAGTCCAGGACTGTGTGAGGGGCCTGCCTGCTCATCAGTGTTCAGGGTGTCTCTGTCTCCATGGGGGGCACTGGCACTCCTTGTCCCGTCCGTGAGGGTGGCATGGGTGGTGGTGCCTGTTAGGGGACATAGACATGTCTGTTACAAATGCATAAACAGTTGGGGTGCACAGGACTGGGCTATTTTGTGCTGGTGTAGGTTTTAGTGGCCATCCAGGGTGCCTTTGTCAGGTTTACTCTGCATTTTGCATAGGGTGTGGGGTTGCATTGGGGAGGTGTTGTTCCATTGTGGATCCTTGCAGGGGAAGGTGGCTGTGCACACAGGGAGGGATGTGGGCCTGTTAGTGGGTTTGGGGTCATGCAGGAGGGATGGATTCAGTGGCTGGGTGGGGTATTAGTCCTGGTGGGTGTGGGTGGGGTGGGGTGGTGCATGCATTACAGTTATGGTGTACATGGGGTAAATGTGGACGACTTACCTGAATCCATTCCTCCAGTGAGTCCAGTGAGTCCCTCAGGGTGCAGGATGGCCAGTACCTTTTCCTCCCAGTCGGTGTATTCGGGTGGTGTTGGTGGTGGTCCTCCCCCAGTCTTCTGGACTGCAATGTGGTGACTTGATGCCATGCCCCTGACCTTCCCCCGCAGGTCTTTCCATCTCTTCCGGATATCGTCCCTGGTGCGTGGATGGTGTCCCACTGCATTGACCCTGTTGACAATGGTCTGGCATAGCTCCATCTTCCTTGCGATGGGTGTGTGCTGTACCTCGGCCCGAATATTTGTGGCTTCACCTTCAGGATTTCATTCACTATGGTCCTTAACTCCCTTTCTGTGAAGCGTGGATGTCTGGGGGGTGACATGGTGAGTGTGGTGAATGGTGTCGGGGGCTGGAAACGCAGTGAGGGTGCTCTTCTGTGGGTTGGTGTGCGTCTAATTTATTGTGGCGTTCAGTGTCTGCTTCTGGTGCTCTCTGACTTCTTTGGCCTGGTTTCGTTGCAAAGGATTGTCTGGTGTGTCTAGGAGTGTTTTATGGGGTCATGGATGTGTATCAGGTGTGTGGGTTTCAAGCTTTTCCAATGTGTGCACTTCTTGCTGTTAAGTCCACTTGCAGCCCGTGGCGGTCGGCACCGCCAACGGTCGTCCGGCCTCCACTGTCCGCTAAGGTGATTTGTGCATCATTATTTGGAGGGCAGGATGTGGGTGTGCTCGGCAGTGGCCGGGTGGGGAGGTCCAGCATTTCCGCCGACAAGGTCATGGCGGTGACTGGTGGTCTGGTGATTTTTGGCGGGGTTGGAATTTTCGTTCATTATATGGTGGGTTTCCATTCACCGCCAACGGCGCCCTTCTGTTCACCGCCGCCACGGCGGTTGGCGGTGTTTACCGCCGTGTTCATAATGACCGCCTAAATCCAGAAACTTTTCATAAATTCCCTCATACGTAAATAGGGGGTGTCATATGGCTCTGCACTGGATCCTTCCAATCGTGCCCCCATATAAACACCACCTCTGAGTGCTGATGTCAGTTCCTTCCTTCCTGTGCTATCTGACACAGATCCGGAGATAGCAGTGCTGTCTTTGGAAAACCTTTTTCCCTCAGGAAAAGCATCCAAATTCTTCATGAGTGCGCGGATATGGGCTCTAAAATTACAGGTTTCAGGCAGTCATCACTATCAATGATATGTGTTGGTTACGGACACTCACAACCTCTGTCTCTGCTACCTCAGCACCATGTGAGATAAAAAGGTGTGCTCTAGTTCCACAAAAAATGAACCAAAACGCAATTCATGACCATAAAGCCAAGCTCATTGTCGTCGAAATCCAAAAGAAATAGTGGAAGCGATCTCTGTCAAAATAAAGACCACGGAAGCGCTGCCATTCTTGAGACTGATCTTGAAATCACTCCACTTCGAAGTCCGGGAGTTTGGATTAGTCATGTAGGTCACACAAGAAACATGAGAAGTCCAAACACAGGTCACCAACAGCCTGCCACTCCCACTCCTAAGAGTGGTGCAACACCCTGGTAACCTCTCAGCTCACAGTTGCTATGGGGAGTAGCTCCAGAAGTAGATCTGCTGAAGATTTTGATGATGGTGATGGCATTTATAAAGAACTTAATATTTTTGATGATCTACAAGATGCCAATGGGTAGGGCACCTCCCCTGACATTGGCCTGAATTCTGCAAATCCTATGGCCATTGAAGAAACTGCATCTTTTGAGACTACTATGAGAAAGGCAGCGAAAGTTCTTGATCTAACAAAGCCCATGCACGATGTCAAAACCAACATGTTGACAGAAGTCCTCAACCCTGCAGTCACCACCCAGAAACCTCTGCTACCTTTTAATGAGGCTCTCACTGATATACTGGCAGGCAAAGGGCAAAACAAGGATCGTGTCCCCGAGGAAACAGACAAATGGGAAGGTGGCACAGAACCACTCCCGGTAACCCATACTTCTTGCTCCAGCATCCTACCACAGAGAGTCTGGTGGTTTAGGCATCATCTAGTCACCTCAACCTGAACTCATTCCCTTCCATTCCATCTGACAAAAAATCCAAGATGATGGAAATTTTTATGCAACGTGTCTTTTCCAGTGCCAACCTGGCCTTGTGATCCGACATTCAATGCCTCCTGCTTTCTGGGTAGGTATTCACACAACTTCTGGGACAGTGTTGCCAACTTTTTGTCAGGTGTCCCAGAATATGTCAGACAGTCACTCCAATGTCTGATCCTCGACTGCCAAGGTGCTGCGCAATATTCCACCTTTTCTGGCCTAGACACAACTGACTGCATAGGTAGGTCAATTGGAATTAGGATAATGCTTATGCATCACACCTGGATTCACTCAACAGGCTTTTCGTCAGAGGTTCAACAATCTTGAAAATGTTCAGAGCAAAGGTGGACTCAGCCCTCAAGCAGTTCAAGGAGAGCAAGGCCACCACTCGCTTTCTGGGCCTATCTCTACCAGCAGTATCCCTAACATTAGTGGCCCTTTTGAGGCTTCAGTAGGGGATTTCAGCAGAGGCAATGCTAAAACTTGCTTCAGCAACAGCAGGCCTCCCAGCCTTTTGAGCAGCTGGCAGACAGCGTTCAGGGCCCCAGGGGCAATGCAGCATGCATACCCCACCCTCCCCCTGCAGCCAGCACAAAACCACTTTAATTTGTCCTTAGCTGTACACAATCGCATGGTAGGAACTCAATTTACCTTTCAACCCCACTGGCTGACGAAGCATCACATCAGACCTATGGGTGCTCCAGATTGTGTGACATGGCCACTCCCTGCCTTTCCTGACCTAGCCCCTGAATACGCCACACACCACAACACCTCCAGGAGGACCACTTGTCCTTACTCTGAGGAGACGTCCAGGCTGTCTTGGCCAAGGGAGCAATAGAGAGGGTACTGGCATCAGAGTTCTGGACACTTTGCTATTACCATTATTTTCTAGTGACAAAGGATAGAGCCTTTGCCCTATTCTAGATTTGCTTTCTAAATAACTCCTTGTGAAAGGACTAGTTCAGGATGCTCATCCTGGCCCAAGCTCTGTCTGCCCTGGATCCATTTTCAGTTCTCTGTGCTCTCTTTTGGCCTGACCAGCACCACTCTGGTGTTCACAAATTTGATGGTAGTGGTCACAGCCCCTCTGCAGAGGTTGAAATATCAGTCTTCTCATACCTGGATAACTGACTACTGAAAGCGGGCTTGCCTGAAACAGTTGGAAACCGTCTCCAGACGACAGAAGACCTGTTGAGATCATTGGTGTTTTCCATCAACATGCCAAAGTCCAGCCTGACTCCTTCACAGTGGCTCCCCTTCTTTGAAGCCATTTTGAACATGGTGCTTTTCTGAGCCATTCCTCTGACACAAAGAACCCAGGACATTCAGGCTATGATCCTGATATTTCAAACATTGACTTGGGAGTCAGAGAGAGCAGCACTGAGGCTCCTCTGCCTCTTGGCCTCCTATTTCTAGATTGTGCACCACAGCAAGTGACACATATAGGCTCTACAATGTGGTCTGATGTCTCAGTGGGCTCCACACCAAGGCAATCTAGCAAACCCTATCCAGGTGTTGAAGGAGACTGCAAAAGATCTGCAGTGGTGGGTATTCAGCCTCAAATGGACCAGCAGCAGACCCCTCCCCTTGCCCCACCCAGAACTAATGTTCATAATGGGTGCATGTTCATTGGTTTTGGGAGGTCATATGGGAGAGGTCGAAAGCAGAATGTTCTGGTCACTGGTAGAGGCACACAGCTAAATCAACTTGTTAGAGTTGTGGGTGATTCACTCAACTCTAAAGGCATTCCTTCTGACCATCAAGGAACAACTGGTGTAGATTCTCACAGAAAACACAATTACATGCAGTATTGCAACAAACAAGGTGGTGTGGGTTTGTGGTTTCTGTACAAGGAGGCCTTGCCTTGAGCATCCAGCCACTCCCAGGGACGCATCTCCTTGACAACCTAGCACCTGGCAGGATCTTTAAATGTAAGGAAGACAAACTCAGCCGGCACTCCTTAGAGAATGACAAATGGCAGTTGCGCTCAGAGGTTGTGCAGGGCATATTCCAGGAATAGGGAGAACTCTGACTTGATATATTTGCCACCACACATAATGCAAAGTGTCAGAACTTTAGCACGTAGCGGTTCACAAGGCAGTCCTCCCTTGGAGATGCCTTCTTCCACCCCTTCCAGTCCTGCCTGGTGTACCAAAGAAGATCAAGGGACACTGGGCCCAACTCATCCTAATGGCTCCAGACTGGGCAATGAGAGGGTGGTATCGGGACCTTCTGGCCATGAGCATTTGTCACTACCGAACAAAGCAAAGGTAGCACTGTGGAGGCTCAGTGTTAATTCCTCTATGTTCCTGATTCCGGACAATACACTATTCCTGTTGGTACCAAAATGTCCCAGGTGTCAACAGAAAATGGGCCTTGGGAATGTTCATAAAAATATACAGGATGACCTCACACCCTCTGGGTGTCATGCATCGGTCATCCCACGCTCGCCAAAGAATCCTCTAATGGCGGGGGCCCTCAGTTGTGTTGAGGGTACATGCAGGGATATGGGGTGAAGGATCCAGACAAAGAACAAACAACAATCTCACTCACCTACCCGAAGAAACTAGCCTCTTTAATAATGGGATGGTGATGAGATGGTACCAGCTGAAACAAGGATTCAAACGGAGAGTGTCTCTGCTCCTGCCTATGCAAGTCAACATGTGTCAGACTTATCCATGGCCTAGAAAGGAATAGGGCTTTCCAGGACTAGCACCCCTATATTTCCCTCTATTGAGTCCCTGACTTCATGCATGCACATCCAGCAATCACACAATGACTACCAATATTCTGTTTATGCTGGCGAGCAAAGTATTTGCTTCTCAAATGGTGCCTGTGAGGTCCTACACATATTCAAAAAGGGAATAAATTGTAAAAGAAATTTAGTGATATATGGACACAAAATCATAATGACCATACAGAAAGACACAAGGAACATACACATACACAAAGGGAGGCAAGCCTCCTAGAAGTAGCATGCTGTGGCAACTGTGTGTACATACCTCTTTCGCACATCATAACAGTGTTCCCTGCAAGCCACATTTGTAATCACCCTGCAAGTGTGTACCATGCCCATATATCCATTCATTACCTTACCGTCACTTTGGGAACAACAATCCTTTTGGAGGAGTGAACGAGGGAAGCTTGTAGTCACACTGTTGGGGCAAGTGTGTGTTGTCTTACTTAAAAGCTGAAAGAATCTGTGGAGGAAACAAACCTTGAATAGAGGTAGGCAATTGCTTCGTCAAAAGTCTTACCCTATTATCAAACCTATTTGGCATTTCTTCCTCACCTGCTTGTGACTCATGCCAGGGGCACCTGCTGGCCACATCACTAGGCGTTGACTGGGCATCATTGGAATCGTAGTCATGGGAATAGCTTCTGTGTAGACCAAACCAGGGACTACCAACAAGATGACCAACTTTTTTCGTTTTTTGGGGGCTAAGAAGTGCAAAGTGGTTTAAAAGCAGATAATTTTGAGATGGATTGTATTATACATCAAGATCTGCAAGGGGCGGGCCAAGAAACAGTCTCCCGAAGGCTTGCACTCTCACTTCACCAGAGCGAACACTGTTACCACTGCACTGGTGCGCGGTGTGCCAGTTCTGGATATTTGTCAGGCTGTGAAGTGGCGTACCTCCATACGTTCATGAAACGCTACTGTCTTGATGACCAAGTCTGACGGATTGGGTATTTTCCCAATCTGCAGTGCAGGATTTGCTAGTGTTAGTCAATCCACAGATCCACCACCAGAGGAGGTGAACTACTTTGGTATCTATTTAACAGATGAGGCATCTCCAGATAAAAGTATCTATCAGAAGAATAGCTTACCTTTAATAATACCCTTTCTAGTGGAGACTACGGCCCTCATTTCAACCTGCCGCCAATGCAGCCGCACTCCCGCTGGGCCTATTTGGAGATCCCCGCCGGCCCAGCGGGGATCTCAGCCGCAACACGGGAGCCGGCTCCAAATGGAGCCGGCGGTGTTGCGGCTGTGCGACGGGTGAAGTTGCACCTGTCACGCTTTTCACTGTCTGCTATGCAGACAGTAAAAAGCTGCATGGGGCCGTGGCAGGGGGCCCCTGCCCTGCCCATGCCAGAGCCATGGGCAGTGCAGGGGCCCCCAGCGGCCCTGCGACTCCCCTTTCCGCCAGCCTTTTCATGGCGGTTCAAACCGCCATGAAAAGGCTGGCGGGAGGGGGACTCGTAATCCCCTGGGGGATTTAAACTGCCGGGACTAAAGTGGCTCCCGCTGGGCCTATTTGGAGATCCCCGCCGGCCCAGCGGGGATCTCGGCCGCAACACAGGAGCCGGCGGTGTTGCGGCTTTGCGACGGGTGCAGTTGCACCTGTTGCGCTTTTCGCTGTCTGCTATGCAGACAGTGAAAAGCTGCATGGGGCCCTGTGACTCCCCTTTCCGCCAGCCTTTTCATGGTGGTTCAAACCACCATGAAAAGGCTGTCGGGAGGGGGACTCATAATCCCCTGGGGGATTTAAACCGCCGGGACTAAAGTGGCGGGAAACCGCCGGTCCCGGCTGTGCGACCGCGGCGTATTTCCCAAGGAAGCACTGCCAGCCTGTTGGCGGTGCTTCCGTCAAAACAGCCCTGGCGGTCAAAGAGCGCCAGGGTTGTAATGATCCCCTACATCTCACTGCAGATTCCTCACTGACCCATCCACCTACCCATTATGTGGGTTGGACTCGTCCATTAATAAGATGCCAAATTTAATTATCTGCACGCTTCATTATCTGATTTCTGTAGCTCCGTGTCCAATGGCTCGGAGAGAGATCACAAGGAAATTAAAGTCATAGCATAGCAGTGACATTTATATGGAGCCCCTGACGTTATAGTCAGAGCAGACACAACCTACATGGAGCCACATAATGCCACTTGTCGATGCGCAAGGGAATTGCTGAAAAGTTTTTGGATCCAGTCTGACTCTTGGGGAAAATAGCGAGATTATGAATTTGCGTTTAGTTACAATCTCCACCAGAAAAGGCATTACTGAAGGAAAGTAACTTGTTTACCAGTCACATCCCCACAACGTGTAGTGTACCTCTTTACCAAAATGTATACTGAGGGAAGCCGTTTTCAACACACGCACCATGTGCTGGAAATAAAAATGAATGTCTACATCACTACAACCCCAGTAGGGATGCTAGCACCTTTGTCAGTATCAGAGCTGCAAGCACACACACTGCTGTCACCCCAACCTAGAGGAGGTGACCCGACCAAACACGAAGGGGCAAATGGGAGTCTGAGGTCAGGGTAGTACCCCTGCTGTGTAAGGATTCAAAGATCTAGAAATATCCATATTGACAGTTCATAAAAGCAAGTGGGGGCATTGAATGTGCTTGCTCTGAAGGTGGCACTGTAGGCAAAAAATGTATCTATCCTCAGATTTAGGTTATGTGAAGGAAAGCATTGATGCGGTTAAGTAGACCCTGCAATCCTTCGCAGAGGCAGTGGAGTCTGGTTGATACAGAATGGATTACAAAGAATTACCATTCACTACTCAAAAGGAAGGCCATCAGATAGGCCCGGGTAAAGTTGAATTTACACTGGGGTAATTATGTGCAATTTCTAGCATTTCGCTTTGCAATAGCGGCAGTACTCACATCATTTAATTGATACTTTGTATGTATAAAAATCTTATTGCAGGAGCACAAGAAGAGCGAAAACAAACATGATTTTGTGTCACATGATTTTTGTGCTATTTTTCAGCGCAAAATGTGTCTTCACACTAAAAATTAACACGAGGAGGCATTTGATGCTAAAAAATAATACATAATGCTGAAGGCAGGATTTTGTGTAATATCACTTATTTTGGAAATATCTTTCACGTTAATTTCTGCAAAGGAAGTTAAAAGAATTTTGCAAAGGTCTATTTTTAGCCTTGCAGGGGATCACCTTTCATCCCTGACCACATTCATCTGTCCTCGTGCAATAAACCTACGGAGATTAGCACACTCCAGTTCATACATGCATGTGGGCTCTGGTGAAGGGAAAGCCATACTGAAAACTATAGAATCTCATCTTTCTCCTTGTTTAGGTCACAGCATTCAATAATGCCGAAGCTCTGCCTGGAAGTCATAAGAACATCAGCTGATTATGGAAGGGGAGAGTTCAGCGGTTACATTTTAGTTGTGTACAACTAAATTCTCCTTTTGTCTGAAAATCCTCTCTCTCCTCTTTCTCCAAAGTTATCTCAAAACCCTCATGACCTGCTCTGTGAGGTACAGTGTTGCTAGTGTGAAGAGGTCTTTTGCATCAAGAAGATGCATTTAAATGTTTGCATCAGGTTAGTACTTAGCCTGACTAGTTGTCAGTTTCTATATTTTTTCATAAATGTTCATTCCTGTTGGCAATTGGCGACTGCTTGTTATAGGACTTTTCTAAATCGCTACGATTGAAGTGATGGGAAAGACAATTTGCTACTGGAATTTTTGCAAAAGCACCCTTTAAAATGTTGTGCATATCATATGCAATTCGTTAAGTCTGCAATGTCGAAATATGAATCCCCAGGAATCCTTGACTCTCCAGCGATAGCTGTGGTTGAGCAAGCAGTCAAAGCTCACTCTGAAATTATTTGAATGTTGGTGCCAAATCACCACATTCAATAAAGATCAATGTTGGGTGGCGTGGCTTGGACGGAGAAGCGCATGAGTGCCTGACTCCGTCTTTTCCGGCGACACGGAGCAACTTTCAATTGTTTCTGCCACTTCAAGATCAACAAGCACTCAACAAATATAAATATCCGATTTCGGAAAGATTCCTGCCACACATGTAATGATCAGAGATAAGGTCAGAGCTAATCTAAATGTTTTAATCAAGTTTGTCTCCTTTCGCTGTAACCAACATGCACATCCTAAAATGGCGGCATCCTGGTCCCGAGCCTTGCGCATTGTTGGATTGAATCGAACCGATTGAAATCTTTTGATCTATGTTTGGGGAAGAAGGATACCACACCGGCTTGTTGTTGTGTGAAAAAGGCCGCTTTATTGGAAACAGGTGCACTCACATTTTATATACCCTAGGCCTTACGCCTCACAAAACTAAAAACCTCACTATACATAAAACTTCCTGTAACATCTCACCCCCACCCCTACCCATCCCACCCCCTCCCCCCCCATTTTAACGCATGTCCTGTAAACCTTTGACTGTAAACCCCCTTGTCATCAACGAAACGTCCACGTTACTATTCTTAAAGTCGAACTATCTGTCCTTATTTGTCCTGTTCTTCACTCCCTTTTTCTCGCGAGTATGTTGTCGGCCCTGTCTCCCTTCTCTGTTGTCACATTCCTGATCCGTCCCAACCCCCGCTACACCTGTTCCTCAGCGACAATTACAAACTACAACCGTCCCCTTTTTTGTGCACCCGTTTTCAACCAAGCACCAGCCTACGACAAAAATGCTCTTCTGACCTAAACCCCCAAAAGAAAAAAAAAAACAGAAAAAACTGCCGCCCAATAAATTAGGGGGGGTGGGAGGGGGAGCAAAAAACCTCCCCACCGCCTTCTCTCGTTGCCACCAACAAAATGGTGGCGACCCTACAAAATGGCAGGTATAAATACCTGATCCCAAATAGCCCAAAAGGTGCCCAACGGCGCCCGTGGGCTATTCCACTTCCCCAAACTTCCCGGGGGGGATACAGCCTCCCTCGGTGATCCCCCCCGGGACCTCCTTGGGGAAGAAGGATACCACACCGGCTTGTTGTTGTGTGAAAAAGGCCGCTTTATTGGAAACAGGTGCACTCACATTTTATATACCCTAGGCCTTACGCCTCACAAAACTAAAAACCTCACTATACATAAAACTTCCTGTAACCTCTCACCCCCACCCCTACCCGTCCCACCCCCACCCCCCCATTTTAACCGCATGTCCTGTAAACCTTTGACTGTAAACCCCCTTGTCATCAACGAAACGTCCACGTTACTATTCTTAAAGTCGAACTATCTGTCCTTATTTGTCCTGTTCTTCACTCCCTTTTTCCCGCGAGTATGTTGTCGGCCCTGTCTCCCTTCTCTGTTGTCACATTCCTGATCCATCCCAACCCCCCGCCACCAGAAAAAGGCACACACCGCATTTTTCTGCCCCCCCACCCCCCCACCTAAGTCTCCCTGAAAAGCAACCTCAACATCTCTTTTAGTTGCAAAAGGTATAGCTCCATGCCTATAAACGACAGGTGCACTCCGTCATCTCGAAAAAATTCTTTGTCCTCAAATCTCAAATCGCTATGCTCAATACACGTCATTTCCTTATTCACTTTCCTCCTTGCCTTTTCAATCGCTGCCGGCATCCTTGCCCCTCTCCAAACCCTACGTGGCACAAAAGCTGTCCACACAATATGGCAACCATGCCAAAACCTCTGTATCTGTAACAAGTCACCCTTCATATCCTTAATTAAGTTCAACCCCGTCAGCCTCACCAGGTCATTTTCCCCTACATGCAACAACAAAACATCAGGACAAAACCCTTGACCTTTCATCTCCTTCAAAGTCCCTAATAACTGACCCCACTGCATGCCCCCCTTTCCTTGCCACCTCACTCTATATCTGTCCCTGTCGAAACCTAAATTGTCACCCAAAACTGTTGCCCGAGCTTGACGCTGTGTCCACTTCACGAAAGAATGGCCCACAACCCATATCTGGAGAAACTGCACCGCAGGACCCGGGACAGAACCTGTGGCAAAAACAAAATGGCAGGTATAAATACCTGATCCCAAATAGCCCAAAAGGCGCCCAACGGCACCCGTGGGCTATTCCACTTCCCCAAACTTCCCGGGGGGGATACAGCCTCCCTCGGTGATCCCCCCCGGGACCTCCTTGCACTGCTTGCGCTGATCATGGCAAGAAATAGGTGCGTTTACTCACCAGTTTTGCAGGTTTCACCGAATGTGTGAAGAAAACAAATTGCTCACTCAAACTCGATCTTCCTGACCTTAAAATGGTGCCCATGCTGAAATGGAAAATCGATAAAAATCTTTTGAACAATGCTTGTACAACTTGTGCTGTTCCTGGAAAGTAATGGATGTGTTTATTCACGAGTTTTGCAAGTTTCACCAAATGTGTGAAGACAACAAATTGCTCACTCAAACTCGATTTGCCTGACATTAAAATGGTGCCCATAATGAAACGGATATTCGACTGAAATCTTTTGAACAATGCTGATCATGGCAAGTAATGGATGTGTTTACCCACCAGTTTTGCAAGTTTCACAGAATGTGTGAAGAAAAATTGCTCCCTCAAATTCGATCTGTCTGACCTTAAAATGGCGCCCACGCTGAAATGGGAAATTGATTGAAATCTTTTGAACAATGCTTGTACAACTTGCGCTGTTCCTTGCAAGTAAAGGATGCGTTTATTCACCAGTTTTGCAAGCTTCACCGAATGTGTGAAGAAAACAAATTGCTCACCTAAACTCGATTTGCCTGACCTTAAAACAGTGCCCATGCTGAAATATTTTTCTTCTTTGCTAGTTTCAAAAAGGTGTGAAATATCTGTGAATAAAATAAAGGATTTGTTAATTCCGGTGAACTTGTCTCTTGATAAGCATGTCAAAATAGACGAGTTATCACAGCTTAGTCTCGTAAACTTATAACTTCAAAAATCTTCAGGCCCAGACTTGTGGATGTAATACAAGGCCAGAACCTTTGGTGAATGTGATAACTGAATACATTCAAGTTTCTATTTGTGTTTGCTATTTTCTACAAAAACAAAACAGTAATCCATTCCTGCACTTTGAAACAGAGGAACTTAACATGGCTGAGAAGGAACCTAAACCGCACGTTAAGCGTTCCAAAGGGAACCAACCTTTCCGGAGTCACCGAACAAAAGCAAGACTGATATAAACAGTACAATGGATATGATCCTCAAAAAGCTGATGGAAGTGCATCACCTCGCTCAATCTACAAAAATAAATACGGACTCTATGCAGCTTGAGTTAAAGGCCATCAGAGGGGAAAATATACACTGTCAACAATGAAATATTAGAGGCAGAACAAAGAATCAGTGACCTGGAAAGACGTCAAGAACAAATCTCACAAGGACCTGTCTGGAAAACTATTGCCAGTGTTGTTAAGTTCTTCCCTCAGCAAAAACGATTCCCCTTTTCCTTGTACCCACATTGGTTGCAGCAGTGTCCTCACTCCTGGTGGCTCTTGCGGAGGCTGTTCTTAGAACTAGCTTCTTCAGGTTTAACTGCCACTCGAGATGGTGGCTGCAAATATTTGTGAGGTCAGCACTCTAGCGTTTCTACCTTAGTCTTGTGCTGAAGCTTCCCTCTAGCTGTTTCTCTCTGGTAGCTGTGCACTTTAATGGTCATCTTGAGGGGAATGGGCAGTGTTCATGGGGTGCTTCGTTTCATAGAGAATTCTTCAATTTTTCAGTAATTAATTATTTTTCTTGTTACGGTGTGCACACCAGCTACTTTTTCCCTTCTGGAGAAGCTGAATTTCTTCCTTCTTCCAACAAATGGCTATTGGCTTTCTGAGGAGAATTCGTTTTGGCTTAACAGAACTTCAACTGCAGTAAGGAATCCTTTTGTATGATTTCCAGACTTGCAAATATATATAAGTACATATGTATTTAAAAACTCTTCACCTTGCAGACTTTACAGTCCTAGAGACAAACCTCAGTGCTCAGACTAATTCCTAGAGACTGTGATTGACAAAACTGAACCTTGAGAAGGAGTTTTCGTTTCCTGTAAAAGACATTAGTAGATTGTATATTTGTGAACCTTTGAACTGTTCTCCAGAAAACCTTGGATACCTCTGACTCGTGGAGAAAAGAAGATATTAAGGTAACATTGTTCTCTTAAAGATAGGCTAGTCTCTCAAAAGATACCGGTTAGGAGAACGGTAGAATTGGGTGTATGTGAATGGTTGAACAGTTGAGTGCGCAGTAGGGATATACCTGTCTATGCTCTTATCACCCGACTGCAGGTCCTTCCTTTAAAGAAATCCCAAAAAGAAAAAAGGTGCAGGTTACAGAAGCACACACTGAATATCCTCTCTTCAAGTGGGAAACACAGGCTAGAACTGGATCTGGAGGCGGTTTCTCTTGTTCTATTCCCGTTTCCCTTTACCTCTAGTGAATGCAGGATTCAGATAATCAGTAAGGTCTGAGCACACATCTGTTGGAGGGAGTTGGGTAAAAGGCATCTGCTCCTGTGGAAGTTTGGTTTAATGGATAATCTCCTGACAGGACCTTCTCTCCTTACAATCAGTAACAAAATCTATGAAAAAAGACATTGCGGACTTGGAAGACCGAAATAGGAGAGGTAACCTGAGAATTTTTGGAGTTCCTGAAGGATCGGAAAGTAATGAGCCCTCCCACCTCCCAATTCATGTGTTTCCTTCCTTGAATCTTGATTACCTCTAGTTACAGGCCTCCAATTTGACAAAAATGTTTAAATGGAAAGTGCACACAGGGTCCCAACATTCAAACGCTCCTATGGATCTCTGAACAAACCCAGGCCAATAATTTGCAAACCTCTGCGGTTCCAACATGCCGAAGCAGTCTTGCTCTACATGCACAAAAATAACCACATTAACTGAATGGATCTAAAATCTACATGTCACAGGACTACTCCAAAATGACTGTAGATACAAGAAAAGGATTCTTGGCCCTACGGGATAGACTCAGAGACATGTAAATTAAATTTTCTTTTGCAGGTCCAGCAAAATTCAGAATCATCACGGGAGGAAAACATCAAATTTTCGACGATCACAATGCTTTAAAATCTTATCTAGATAAACTGACGTGACAAGACATGGTCGTTGCTAGAGTCCTGTCAAACAAAAGGCAAACCTAACTCTTGTACCTTACAAATGCGCCAATCTGATCGATATTTAGGTCTTAGAATGCTTTTAGTAATCTGTAGGTTACCTCCTTATCTACAGTGTTTCCTCTTAATAAGGATATTTTTTTCCTAAGATCATACTTAAAGTTCTATCCAACAAAGGTGAATTGGTAAAAAAATTAGGACATTTCTGTGATTTAATTGGTGAAACTCAATCACCTACTGGTTTTCTTATCACATTGCCTGTCAGGGTTAGTTCATACTCACTCATTGTGTACCATAGTTATGCTCTTGTTAACTGACGGTATATGTTCCTACATATTCTTCTTGATTTGCTTAAATTTAGATTGTATGACCTATTGTACAAGTTATAGGCAATAGCTCCACTTCGCCATTTTCTGAAAGTTATACTACATCATTACCAACACATGTGCCATCCATGTATCCAATTTTTGATAGCGTTCTAAGACTCAGATATAGATTAATTTATGTGACCTTCCCTCTGAAAATAATCTACAAATGCGCATTTGATGTGCACATCACAATGCATATGCCACGTTGCCCAGAGGGACGGCTGCTCTTCTTCTGTCGCCCACTCCATGACATTTGTAGAAAGTTGGGCGGTGGGTGGGTAGCACGTAGGGGTGGGGGGGTTGTTATTACTTTTTCTTCTTTCGTTTTTTATTTTTCATCTTCCTTTCTTCTTTTCTCTTCCATCTTTCTCTTATGTATACTTATTTGCTGGACAGCGTAGGATTGTTATGAATACAATTCTCACACTAGACTTATACTACTTCATCCAATATACTACTTTTAGGAATCCATCTCATAAGACTATAAACAGTATGTGTTTTTTTCACTACATACATAGCAATTATTGGATTAATGTACTTTACTGTGAAAGCAGACATTATACACATACTCACCTGTTGTATGTCAATGATAGCCCATACTCCTGAAGATACCCTCCTTACATAGGAGTACATTCGATACTCATTGATACGCACCTCTACCATATAACATACTACTATGGCTAATACTGATACGACAGACAATATCAATGTCGTATCTTTGAAAGTTAAGGGCATGAATCATCCAATAAAACGTAAGAAAATAATGAACTATCTATACAAAACCAAGGGAGATATTATCCTTCTTCAAGAGACAAGGATTCCAGAGACAGAAGCACTGAAAATCAAAAACAATTGAATTGTTGGTGTACACTGTTCTTCAGCAGTGCACAAAAAAAGGTGTGATTACACTGATCTCCAAAAAAGCTAATCTGAGTCTGAATCCTATATTACAGATACAGAAGGAAGATGGGTCATAACAACTCTAAAGAAAGATGAGACTAGATTACATGTTGTTAATATGTACTGTCCAAATATTGATAACTGGGACTTTTGGAATACAATTTTAGTGAAATTAGGCCAGCTACCTACTAACGACTTCCTAATTGTAGCTGAAGATTTCAACCTTCCCCTGGATACCATGATAGATAGACAATCCACTTGTAAGTCTCACCCACCTAAAGCACATAGAATTCTAAAAGATATTTGCACTAAATATGACCTAAAAGACACATGGAGAATCCAACACCCTGACTCGAGAGAGTACACCTTTTACTCTCCTCCTCATAATTCATACACAAGAATAGATTATATCCTCATCTTGGGTTCCCATACCCACCTTATTGACCAAACAAATATTTCACCAATAATAATTTCTGACCATGCATGCATCAATACTCTACTAGCTGGGACCAATTCTAGAACCTGTATCAAAAAATGGTGTTTCAACAATGAGATTTTAAAAGACCAAGAGAACATAAAAATAATTGAATGGACCATTTCTGACTTTTCACAAATAACTTCTCCCCGGACGTACATATACAAACTTTTTGGGACGCCCTTAAAGCCTTAAAGCAACTTTAAGAGGTACACTAATAGAAATGAAAACTAGAATCAATAAGGCAAAAAATAAATCCCTACTGGAATTGGAACATAAGATTGGTCTCATAGAATCCTCCCATATCAAAACGCTGGACACGCAAGTACTCACCAAACCTACTGTAAAGAAATATGAATATAATAAGATACTCAGCGAACGAGCAGGCGTATGGTTTAGTAAATTTAAAGACCTTAAACTTTGTGAAGCCAACAAAGCAGGAAAAATGCTAGAATCATATCTTAAACACAAACACAATCAAAAGAACATAACTTAAATCAAAGATAAGTTGAACTCTACCCACAACAACCCTCAAAAAATTATAGACACATTTAGACACTTTTATATGGAACTATACTCAGAGGATAACCAAATTACAGCCAAACAATGTAAAGAATATGTAAATAAATTTAAGATCCCCAAACTATCTGAAGAAGATAAAGAGGTGTTAGCCAAACCAGTCTCTACAAATGAGATCACTGAGGCCATTAACACACTTAAAGATAACAAGGCTCTGGGACCCGATGGCTTCAATGCCAAATTTTACAAAACATTTACCAAATGCCTTCACCTCACTCTATTAGAACTATACAATAGATATGCCTCCTGTGGGAAAATTTCCAGTACATCCGCTGAAGCAAATATTGTTGTCATTCCCAAGGACGGGAAGGATCTCTTCCTACCAAAGAATTATAGACCAATCTTGCTAATAAAGCTCAACTGTAAAATCTATGCAAAAACTTTAACCAAAAGACTTAGGGGGTCATTCTGACCCTGGCGGTAATTACCGCCATGGCGGAGGTCGGCGGTAGCACCGCCAACAGGCTGGCGGTGCACCGCTGGGCATTCTGACCGCGGCGGTTCAGCCGCGGCCAGAAACGGAAAGTCGGCGGTGTACCACCGACTTCCCGCTGCCCTTGAGAATCCTCCATGGCGCCCTCCGCCACCATGGGGATTCTGACACCCCCTACCGCCATCCGGTTCCTGGCGGTTCTCCCGCCAGGAACAGGATGGCGGTAGGGGGTGCCGCGGGGCCCCTGGGGGCCCCTGCAGTGCCCATGCCAATGGCATGGGCACTGCAGGGGCCCCCGTAAGAGGGCCCCACAGAGAATTTCAGTGTCTGCTTTGCAGACACTGAAATTCGCGACGGGTGCAACTGCACCCGTCGCACCTTCCCACTCCGCCGGCTCCATTCTGAGCCGGCGTCCTCGTGGGAAGGGTGTTTCCCGCTGGGCTGGCAGGCGGACTTTCGGCGGTCGCCCGCCGGCCCAGTGGGAAAGCCAGAATGACCGCCGCAGTCTTTTGACCGCGGAGCGGTCTTTCGGCGGGAACCGCTTGGCGGGCGGCGACCGCCGTCCGCCGCAGTCAGAATCACCCCCTTAGGGCCTTATTACGACCTTGGCGGAAGGGTTTCCTCCATCAAAAATGTGACGGATATCCCGTCCATCGTATTACGATCTCCATTGAATATAATGGGATCGTAATATGATGGACGGGATATCCGCCACATCTGTGATGGAGGAAAACCCCTCTGTTAAGGTCATAATAAGGCCCTTAATCTTTCCCTACCAAAACTACTTAGTAATTGCCAGGTAGGGTTTCTAAGGAACAGGATGGCCAATGATAATACTCGCCTATTATGCAGTGTCATTGAAAGCGCCAGGAATTTATCCTCAGCATCCATAGCTAAAGCTTTGGACGCTGAGAAGGCTTTTGATACAGTCTCTGGGACATTCTTAGAACAGTCCCTTAGATCTTTTAACCTTGGAAATTACTTCATAAAACTGATCCTGGCCATGTTTAGTAACCCTAGAGCATCTATATCTGTAAGTGGCCTGGTATCTATGCCTTTTAACCTTGAAAAAGGCACAAGAAAGGGTTGCCCACTTTGGCCTTCCCTTTTTCTACTAGCACGCGGACCATTACTATTACACATTAACAGTAACCCTCAAATATCAGGAATAGATTTTCAGGTAAAAACAATCAAATTGGCAGCCTACGCAGATGACATCCTAATCCTTTCTGATGGCCCCCACTCATCCATACACGCACTTATGGACACAATTGAACACTACTCGCCTGTCTCAGGATACAAACTAAACAGAGACAAATCCGAGGTGAAATCACTGAGCCCGTTAGGCTCTAAAACCTTCATAGGAGATTCAGGACTAATCTGACAACCAAACTACATAAAGTACTTATGAATAGAGTTTAGACGGATTTAATTGACACTCTGAATCATAATGAGCACTTAACCCTTCAAAAAATCAAACATTTATTAGAAGGCTGGTCAACAAAATGTATTAACTGGTGGGGTCGCATCGAAATGATAAAATGATGATATCTCCTGTGGTTAACTACCTAATAAGTATGCTCCCCTTGTCACTCACCAATGACTTCCACCATAAACTAGATAAAATGATTAATAACTTTATACGGCAAGGAAAGAAGCCTAGAATAGCCTTAAATAAATTAAGACTCCCCAAAAACCTGGGTGGCCTCAACCTACCTAATTTTAAATATTACCAATCAGCTTTTCTTGCCAAACAAGGCACCTATTGCTCTAACCCCAAATAACTACACTCATTATGGCTTGAAGTGGAAAAAGCAATTTTGGGAAACCTAAACCCGGCAACTGTACTCACATCTACTGACAACGACATACCATACTCTAAATATATCTTTAGAAATACCAAGAATGCACTACTTTTAATTGATAAAGATTGCAAGCTAAACTGAAATCCTCCAATCTTGCTTCTCTTTGGCACAACCCAAATATCAAGTATAAAGGTTAGACTCTTCAATGGCAATCATGGATAAACAAGGATATTTACTACCCCAAACAATTAGGCACGCTCTCCAATCCTTTTACCTTTGTGAATCTACAAGAAATATATCATATTGAGGACCAAGGAATTCTATAACTTTCTTAAAATTAAAGTAGCACTGTCTAAGTCTCACTCTCTCCAAGATGACCCTTCAGTCCTTTCTTTACTTTAAAAAATCTCCAGACATGGTCACCAGGTATCTAGAATTTACCGTTTGTTTCAACCACAAGCTACCAATCATTTTAGAAAGACTTTAAAATTCTGGAATGGCCCTTCTAAATCTGGAATTACAAATCCAGAATGGAAAAAAATTTGGAGATCAGGGACTTTACATAAAATTACCCTTATACTCTTGCAAACCAAATTTTGGATATTGCATAATATTTATTGGACGCCTTTATGCCTACATGCATGCACATAGCAGATACACTTACTTGTTGGAACTGCCAGGAGGAGAAAGGAGACCTACTTCATCTGAATTTTTACAGCAAAGAGGTCCAAAAATTCTGGACTGAAGTCTTCTTTTTTATCTCCAAACTATTCCATATTAAGCCAGAAAACAGTTTCTCATATTTAATCACCGGCTTTCTAGATCCCAATATCAAAACTGAATCGGACCGCCTACCTCTTGACCTTCTGCTTGCAGCAGCAATCAAATCTGTTACAGTTAATTGAAATCTACACACAAAACCATTTTTACATCATGATTAAATTGGATAATTCAAATCCTCTGAGCGGATAACACTGTGCTCCAATATTCTACTTGGGAAACACACTCACGTAGCATATGGGGCTCCTTGGATACATTTTTTGCTTCCATCAAACCACCATGAACAAATTTCTAGACCTTATTCCAGATGACACCCAAGTGCACTTAACCCTCAACCCTTCTATCACATACAGTAATCGGTATCTCACAGCAATATCATGCTGAATCTTACTCGATTTCTTTATCTTCTCTCTTCACGTTTGTAGCTCTCTTGTATGTTATCTTCTCTTTGTAGTTCTCTACCCAATATAATAACATGTATGTTTACAGAGCTTTGATCTCATTTATTTACTTTTCTACATTGCCTAAGACAAGCAATATACATACAGAATGCTGTAATTTGTTTTTGTTAAATTATAAAAGAATAACAATATTTTCGAACTAAACAAATAAAGATCAATGTTCAATTAAACTTATTAATTGCAAAATCAATATGTTTTAATGCATACTTATTAAAGCAGTTAAGATGATGAATAATAGTGAAAAATAGAAGTCGATATAGCTTCTGGTTAAATGGATTTAGACCTAAACAATTTTATAATAATGTAGTGTAGTCTGGTCTGGCAAAGAAGTAATTTAACATCCATAAAATTGATGGAACACTATGTTAATCCATTGACTGGCTATGTGAAGCCTTAAGAATGTTCAACTCTGTTTTTAAGCACTCTTCATCACGTTTTTATCGACAATCAATGTTCCATGGATGCAACAAAGGATACAAAGTGGTATGACGTGAAGTTGGATCCTTTGAATAGCACAGAGTAATTAGGGCTACCACCTCGATCCATGTCATAATTGACGCTGTTTCCGGTCATGGGGCTTCAACATGCCAATAAATATAATCAGGTATGTTAGCCTAATTAGGTCAGTTGATGCAAACCAAGACTGTACTACCAATAAAGCATTAGGTTGCCCCCGAAAAAGCAGAGGACTGGAAACAGTCTCCTTAATGATTTGGACTGAGGTGAACATCCTAATAGTGATGGACAGTCTTCGCAAGAATTAACTCTGTCTGAAACACATCTCTTTTGAAGTCTACTGTGGGATTCTAAGATAGGGTTTATTTTTCATACGTGGCTACGAGTAGGAAAAACAGAGTTCCCAAATGAAACTTGTGCCTTGTTGGGGTCGAGCCTGCGAGAGCATTCAGTAGCGCATGTATCTCACTTGCGAGACACTGTTGTGTACATAAAAGGGCTTGACGCCCACCCATTGCATATAATTTGTTGACTTGAGCATGCACTAGCACATGCGTCTTGCTAGCG
The DNA here is from genome assembly GCF_031143425.1 of Pleurodeles waltl. Taxonomy (NCBI): domain Eukaryota; kingdom Metazoa; phylum Chordata; class Amphibia; order Caudata; family Salamandridae; genus Pleurodeles; species Pleurodeles waltl. The sequence goes on from NC_090443.1 coordinate 336,927,519, forward strand.
AGATGCTGTTTGTATACATAAAAGGGCTTGGAGCCCGCCCATTGCTTATCATTTGTTAACTTGTGTGGCACTCTTCTTTACAGTTTCTAAATCGTCAAGGCAGGCCTAGCGTTATTTCTGTTCCTTTTTGTGGAGCAGGGACAAACGTCCCACTCCAATCCAAGACAGTCTGCCCCACTCCAATCTTCCACACTCCAATCTGCCCCACTCCAATCCAAATCAATCTGCCCACTCCAATCTGCCCACTCCAATCCACAACAATCTGCCCCACTCCCAATCTGCCCTACTCCTATACACCCACTCCAGTTCACCCCACTTCACTCCAATCCACCTCACCTCAGTCCACCCACTCCATCCCAATTCACCCCACTCCAGTCCACCACAATCCACCCCACTCCAATCAAATTCTCATCCAATCCGCCCTACACCAATCCAATCTACCCCACTCCAATCCACCTCACCCCAATTCTATGCACCCTACTCCCTTCCCAATCCACCCCACTCCAATCCAATCCACCCCACTCCAATCCAAAACAATCTGTCCCACTCAGTTCAAACAAATCTGCTCCACTCCAGGCCAAAACATTCTTCCCCACTCCAATCCAAAACAAACAGCCCCACTCCAGTCTGTCCCACTCCACTCTGCACCACTCCAATCCAAAACAATGTCCCCCACTCCAATCCAAAACAATCTGCCCCACTTCTATTTGCCTCACTCCAATCCAAAACAATTTTCCTCACACAAATCAGCTTCAATTCAAAACAATCTGTATCACTCCAATCTGCTTCACTCTAATCCAAAACAACCTGCCCCACTTCAATCCAAAACAATCTGCCACACTCCAATCTGCCCCACTCCAATCCACAGAATCCAATCCAGTCCACCTCAAACAAATGCAATCCACCCCATCCCATCCCAATTCAATCCACCCCACTCCAAGCCAATCCACCCCACCACAATCCAATTCACCCAGTCCAGCCAAATTGAATTTACCCTACTCCAATTCACCCCACTCCACTCCAAGCCAGTCACCTCAATCCAATCCACCCCTCCACAATACAGTTCATCCCACCCCAGTCCAGTCCACCTCAATCCGATCCACCCCAATCAACCCTACTCAATCCAGTCCACCTCACTACAGTCCAGCACACCCCACTGCAATCCAATCTACTCCATTCCAGTCCACCCCAGCACACGCCAATCCAATTCACCCCACTCCATTCCACCCCACTGCAGTCCACTCCACTTCAACTCACCCCACTCCAGTCCACCCCAATCCACACCACCTGCTCCAATTCACCCCAACTCATTTCAGTCCATCCCACTCCATTTTAAGCCACTCCATTCAGTCCACCCCACTTCAATTCACCCCACTCCAATCCAATCCACCCCACTCTTCTCAAGTCCACCCCACTCTACCTCAATCCAATCCACCCCATGCCAGTTCACGTTACTCCATTCAATCCGATCCATCCAGTCCACCATACTTCAATCCACCCCACCCCACTCCAGTCCAATCCATCCCACTCCAATCCACCCCACTTCAATCCACCACCCTACAGTCCAGTCCACCCCCCTTCACTGCACTTTCATTCACCCAACCCCAGCCCATCTTGCTAATCCTATCCATTCCAATCAAATCCAATCCACCCCACCCCACCCCAAACCAATCTAATCCATCCCACTCTAATCCTCTTCAGTTCAATCCACCTCACCCCATTTCAATCCACCCTAATCCAGTCTAATCTGCAGCATCCAGTCCACCCACTCCAGTCCACCCCACTTCTCTCAATCTAACCCACTCTACCCTATTCCAATCCACCTCAGTCTACCCCAAATCAATCCACCCCACTACCTCAATCCACTCCAACTCACTCCACCCCCCACTCTACATCACTCCACCCTACGACTCCCCACTCTAGCAACTCCAAACTGCGCCACTGCACTCTATGACACTCTGCCACTGAATTACTGAACTCTACCCCTCTTCTCAATTCTGCAACACTTTATCCCCCCATTCCACTCTACAACACCCTACTCCAACAAATCCAGTCTGCGACACTCTACTCCTCCCTCTCCACTCTAGGACACTCCACTACACTAACTTTTACCCATGCTGAACACACAGTCGCAGAGCGCAGAATGGGCGGGCGTGGAGGGGTTAGGGAGGGGAATAAACATTAAATGAATAAAAATAAAAAAACACTTACCTATGCCGCCGCTGTCACCACTGCACTGCTCCTCTGCTGCAGACAAGCTGCAGTCACAGGCTCCCAGCCTGCCCTGCAGCGAATCCTGACCCTGCTCAGAGTAGCGTCAGGATTGGCTGGGAGCGCACAGCCAGGGCACCCCCAGGCCGACTGGGAGCCTGTGCAGGCTCTCTACAACCCGGCCATGCAGTGCTGGGTTGGAGAGAGCCTACTGTGCATGTGTGTTTGGCTGGCCCGAGACGGCCGGCCAAACACACATGCGCTCACTCCCCCTCACTGCTCATCACCCCTGTGGCCCCGCCCCTTTACAAGAAAACAATAATGAACACAGTTGATTATCGTTTTCTTGTAAAGGTTTTGCAGTCTAATCCGCAGCATCCAGTCCACCCACTCCAGTCCACCCCACTTCACTCAATCCAACCCACTCTACCCCATTCCAATCCACCTCAGTCTACCCCAAATCAATCCACCCCACTACCTCAATCCACTCCAACTCACTCCACCCCCCAACCCCCCTACTCTACATCACTCCACTCTATGACTCCCCAGTCTGGCAACTCCATACTACGCCACTGCACTCTACGACACTCTGCCACTGAATTACTGAACTCTACCCCTCTTCTCAATTCTGCAACACTTTATCCCCCCATTCCACTCTTCAACACCCCACTCCAACAAATCCAGTCTGCGACACTCTACTCCTCCCCCTCCACTCTAGGACACTCCACTAACTTTTACCCATGCTGAACACAGTTGCGGGGCACATAATGGGCTGGGCATGGAGGTAGTAGGGAGTGGAATAAACATTAAATGAATAAAATAAAAAAAACACTTACCTATGCCTTCACCGTCACCACCGCGCTGCTCCTCTACTGCAGACAAGCTGCAGGCACAGGCTCCCAGCCTGCCCTGCGGCCAATCCTGACGCTGCTCAGAGTAGCATCAGGATTGGCTGGGAGCGCCCAGCCACAGCGCCCCCAGGCCGACTGGGAGCCTGTGCATGCTCTGTACAGCCCGGCAATGCAGTGCTGGGCTGGAGAGAGCCTACTGTGCATGTGTGTTTGGCTGGCCCGAGACGGCCAGGCAAACACACATGCGCTCTGAGGGGGAGTGCTGTGCACTCCCCCTCACTGCTCATCACCCCCATGGCCCGCCCCTTTACAAGAAAACGATAATGAACGCAGTTGATTATTGTTTTCTTGTAAAGATTTTGCAGCTGCCGCTGCTGGCAGGTGGGGGGGTGATGCTCCTCCACCCTAACGGAGGAGCTATCCCTGGCAGGGCAGCAGCCACACTGGAGTACAATATAGTAAAGCACATTGCCAAAGTCAATAGCTCTTGTATAGACGAGACATATTGGGCTTTGTCAATGCTTGTTATTTTTTTTTTAATTCCATTGAATTGAGGTTGAGTTTTTCTCATTTCCACTAGTGCTCTTCTGCCCCAGTGTTATAATGTGGGGACACCACAGGAAAAAATGGAAACTATATCGCCACCCATAAATAATTGAATGTTCAAAATGCCATTTACAAAAATTACGCCTACTTGGAGCTAATATTGGGAAATCTTCACCCAAGGGGACAATATCCGGCAGTTAGGGCCGGACTGTTTTCATGGGGAGCAGGGTCAAGACTGGTTTGCATATGACTGGGTCCAAACTGGGGTGGCATGTTGGGCAATAAAACAATGGATTTGGAAGTGGCCTGAGAGATTGCCAGTGGTTGAGATTAATTCAAGCATTCCATTCATCACCTTAATGTTTTGGCATCACATTTTCAGAAAGAAAACAGAGCTGTTTTTTACCAAGTGCCTAGCTGTGGATTTTGGCCTCTAGCTCAGCCGGCACCTGGGGAAACCTAGCAAACCTGCGCATTTTTGAAAACTAGACACCTAGGGGAATCCAAAATGGGGTGACTTGTTGGGCTCTGACCAGGTTCTGTTACCCAGAATCCTTTGCAAACCTCAAAATTTGGCCAAAAAAACCCACTTTTTCCTGTCATTTCGGTGACAGAAAGTTCTGGAATCTGAGAGGAGCCACAAATTTCCTTCCACCCAGCGTTCCCCCAAGTCTCCTGATAAAAATTGTACCTCACTTGTGTGGGTAGGCCTAGCGCCCGCGACAGGATATGCCCCAAAACACAACGTGGACACATCCCATTTTTTCACAGAAAACAGAGCTGTTTTTTGCAAAGTGCCTACCTGTAGATTTTGGCCTCTAGCTCAGCCGGCACCTAGGGAAACATACCAAACCTGTGCATTTTTGAAAACTAGAGACCTAGGGGAATCCAAGATGGGGTGACTTGTGGGGCTCTGACCAGGTTTGTTACCCAGAATCCTTTGCAAACCTCAAAATTTGGCTAAAAAAACACATTTTCCTCACATTTCGGTGACAGAAAATGCTGGAATCTGAGAGGACCCACAAATTTCCTTCCACCCAGCGTTCCCCCAAGTCTCCTGGTAAAAATGATACCTCACGTGTGTGGGTGGGCCAGGTGCCTGCAACAGAATAAGGCCCAAAACTTTTAGAGATAGAGGGGATAGCACAGCGAGTTTATAAGGACATATTCTTCTTTTATACATCTTTAGGCTGACTCTGCTTTGGGGACCCACATAAGTGAGGTGTAATTTTACTTGGGAGACTGAGGGGAACACTGGGGAGTAGGAATTTTGTGCTGGAGCGGTGATCGTACAAACGAAAGTCAGGAAAATATGCTTTTTTAAGCACATTTTGAGGTTTGAAGAGGAGTCTGGGTAATAAAATGTTGGGGGATCCACACAAGCCACAACTCCCTGGACTCCTTGGGGTGTCTAGTTTAAAAAAATGTCTGGGTTTGGTAGGTTTCCCTAGATGAAGGCTGCACCTAGGACCAAAAACATATGTGCCCCCAACCCCCAAATCACAGGTAGTTTTGTAATATATCATTTTGATGTGTCCACATACATCTGTGATGTGCCAAACTCTAAGATTGTGAAAAGAAACGCACTTAGGTTATGTGAAAAAGACAAGACAACCAAGTTGGTGGCATGCTTCATCATCGGGGTCCCACCCGAGGCACCTAGCGTGTCACAGGTGTGCTGCGACGCCTGATTACAGCGGAGCAGGTTTTGTCATTTTTACCACACATACTGGTTGGATTTGGCACGAGGGTGAGTGATGGTTCAGTGGATCAAATATTATTAACAAGAGATTTCACAAAAATGAAATGCACTGTTAATAACTGAAAGGCAAAAAACTGAACCAATGACTCACAGCTCGTGAGCTGTAAAGCCGCGACAAGGCACCAACCGCTTTACAGTCCATTCACACACCTTTCATACATGACACGCACAAGACCATTCGCACCGCCAGTCACTGGCCCAGCACATTACAACACTCACATCGACATTCAGCGCCACTCAAGGGCCCATCACTTACATACGACCCCATGCCTGATACAACAATCACACCAGCTGATGGGAGTGTGTGGACTGGTGTTTGGCTGGCAGTGTGTTGCAGTAGCCGACAGCAAGTCAATATGTACACTATGTACACCCTCAGCCAAACCCCACTCCCCACACAATGGCATCATTTTTTATTTTATTTTTTAAACAGAGGAACCCCTAACTACGTAGAAATAATTACAAAACTACAAACACAAAAGCTCTAAGTACATGACAGAAATGCTAATCATGAAACTGAACACATGAAAATACAAAACAGACATGAGTTTACACTCATGGTTGTTCCCAGTAATTCTTCTGGGTGTGGTAATTCTTAAAACAACCACCCACACACAGCCCAGGCTTTGAAGGACAATCTGGGCAGTACATTCTAGTCTCCCTCCGGATAACTCTTCGAAAACACACTCTACATTTCTTAGCTGGAAAGTCTTTTTTAGGTGTGGGAGGAATGTGCTCAGCAAATTGGCGATCTTTCAATCTAGCCACATCCTCCACCACTGCTTCTCTAGGAACTCTGGCCTGTTCCACCACAATAAGGCTCTCTATCACTGACTCCTGAAATTTCACAAATGTCATCTTTGACTCTGGAGACCTATCCTTAAACACAATAAAAGCATTAAAGGTTGCTAAGTGGAAGAGGTGAATTGCTAACTTCTTATACCAAACGTAAGACTTACGAATAGCACTATAAGGTTCCAACCTCTGATCAACTCTATCTACACCTCCCATGTGCTTATTATAATCTAAAATGCACACAGGTTTGCGCACTTCAGCAACCTGGCCCCAAACAGTACCGGGGGAAGTACTCTCATCATGGATGGTACTTAGCATGTAGACATCCCTCTTGTCTGAAAATTTCAAAGCTAGCAGCTCATCATTCCGCAAGGCACAGCACTGTCCCCTCTCAAGTTTTTTACAAACAAGCTCCCTTGGATAGCCTTTCCGGTTACAACGAATTGTGCCACAAGCAACAGTGTCCACTTTAAACAATTCCTTGAACAGGTCAATGCCCCCCACAAAAATAAACATTAAAATAATCCCTGGCGTTCTAGTGGTTTCTGCCCCCCTTGTGGGCAGATCAGCCTAAAAATAATAGGCCGATCTGTCCCCAAGCGGTGCAGAAATGGCCTTGGTACATGTGCCCCCAAAGGGGGGGGGGCGACCCTTGCCCAAGGGGCGCCCTCCCCCATCCACTAACACACACACACACACTATCCCTGGTGTCTAAGTGGCTTCTGCCACCCTTGGGGGCAGATGGGCCTAACAAAATAGGCCCATCTGCCCCCAAGGGGGGCAGAAATGGCCAACAGGTCAATGCCCCCCTTGGGGGGGGCGCCCCTTACCCAATGGGACGCCCCCCCACAAAAATAAACATTTTAAAAAAAATCCCTGGTGTTTTACTGGATCTGCCCCCCTTGGGGGCAGATCAGCCTAAAAATAATAGGCTGATCTGTCGCCAAGGGGTGCAGAAATGGCCTTGGTACATGTGCCCCCAAAGGGGGGGGCGACCTTTGCCCAAGGGGCCGCCCCCCCCATCCACTAACACACACACACACACACACTATCCCTGGTGTCTAAGTGGCTTCTGCCCCCCTTGGGGGCAGATGGGCCTAAAAAAATAGGCCCAGAAATGGCCACCAGGTCAATGCCCCCTTGAGGGGGCGCCCCTTGCCCAGGGGGGCACCCCCCCACATAAATAAACAAAAATAAAAACATCCCTGGCGTTCCAGTGGTTTCTGCCCCCCTTGGGGGCAGATCAGCCTAAAATAGTAGGCCAATCTGCCCCCAAGGGGGGCAGAAATGGCCGTTAATAACTTGCCCCCAAAAGGGGAGCGACCCTTGCCCAATGGGCCGCTCCCCGACACTCAACAAACACATAAAAATAAAAAGATTAAAATCCCTGGCGTCTAGTTAGCATTCCTGCTGCCCAGGAATGCTCAAAGAGACACCGGGGGAAAGGAAAACCCTTTCCTTTCCCTCGGTGCCTCTTTCTTTCAAACCCCCCACCAACCGGGAAGAGAAACTCACCTCTTCCTCCGATCGCGTACAGGAAGCAAATGGCTTCCTATGCGACCGGCACCCTGTAATGAAGTCAGCGTGCGATCGCACACTGACGTTATTAGGGGGGGCGGGGGTGGAAGGGGAAGGGCTTCCCCTTCCATCCCTGCCTTTGGGGTTTGGAGGGAAGCACACAGAGGGAGCGAGAGCGCTCCTTCTGAGCTGTGTGGCGAGGACGTAATGGTTACGTCCTCGGCACAGCAGCACTGTGCCGCAGGACGTAACCGTTACGTCCGCGGCACAGAACTGGTTAAGCAACAAAAAGTGACTTAAAGCTGCTTTATAAATATGGTGCAAGGCATTGCACCACCGGAATGTCGGTAAAAGTGATGCTTCGGTGGTGCAATGCCTTTGTAAATGAGCGTCTAAGTGTGCCTAGGTCTGTGGTAAGTTTGTCAGTGGATGTGTCTGTGTTTGACTGAGTCTGTCAGTGTCTGAATTGGTGTATGCCTGGGTGTGTCAGTGTCTGTAGTGGTGAGTGCATTTGTATGTCAAGTTCTGTATCAGTGTCTACTTGGTTGTGTGATAGGTTTTATGAATGTGTGCCTGGGTGTATCAGTGTCTGGATCAGTGTGTGCCTTGGTGTGTTACAGGATGCATTAGTGTTTAGCTGGGTGTCTCACTATCTGATCGTTGTATGCCTGGGTGTGTCACTGTATGACAGTCATAGAGACTCTGTGAAGTCGACACATCACGCCCTGGCGGACCGGAACCAGCAACCCTGCCGGGTCACAAGGGATCGACACATCACGAACAACACTGCATCAGCTCCCACTGCATCTGGATAGTACCAACGCCTCACCTCCACTTGCATCGCAGCACGGAACCGACGCCTCATCTCCTCAGAAGCTGGATGGGACTGATGTCACAATAACCCCAGAGACGCCCCTTTCCGACTCCCTGCAATGTGCTGATTCTTCGTTTTCCAAAGGTACTGTAGGTGGGGGTCCGTGTGACTTAGTGACAGGCACCAGATGGTTGGGAATGACTCCGTTAACGACGTCGTGATAGCCCTAGTTGAAGCTATTGTGTTTCTAGGCGCTTTGGTTGGACTTAATCTTTAAAAAATCAAACCTTTGCTTGTGTACATTGGATTTTCTTCGTTCCAACAGTATTTTATTCAGATAAATATTCTCTATTGTTCTTAACCTGTGTGGTGTCTTTTTGTGCTGTTTTCAGTGTTACTGTATAAGCTCTGCACAAATACTTTACACATTGCTTTGTAAATTATGCTTGACTGCTCAGTGGCAAGCTACCAGAGGGTGGGCACAGGATCATTTGGAGTGTGTTGTGACTTACCCTGACTAGGATTGTGGTCTCTATTTGGACAAGGGTGTATACCTCTGCCAACTAGAGGCCTAATTGCTAACAATAACGTCTTCTGTTCTTTTATGTTCTCATTCCTATTGGGGGAGCAAATTAAATCAATCATTTTAATCAAATCACCATCAACTAATCTTTCCTCAACATTTAAATTGCAATGCAAAATTACTCTACAGTCTTGCAAACACTTCAACATTTCTCTAATCCCACAGTTCTGGAAACAGATTTTTCCAATGAATCCAGTTTTGCTTGTAGTTTTTCATTTAGGAATTCTGTCTCACCCTGATGTTCCATTTTGTCTTATTGCTGTAAGTTAAAAAATTTCTTCTTTATCAAATTTTAGCAATTCTTCGTTGAAACAGGTGCACTCCTTAATCGTAAGCATTAGGCACACAACGCATTTTACTTTTTGAATAAAAGTGAGGATTAGCTCTGCTGCTGTCTTGTTCGTAGGAAACAGTTTCTTAACAAGTCGACTTTCTAAGTGATGTTTCCCCTCTTTTGAGAGAACACCTACTGTAATATACTGGAGAATATTTGTGCATTCAACATCAGATGATTGTTGCATATTCCTAAATTGTTCTTTGTATTTAAAGTTAACCAAATGTTTACATTTCCAATACTTCCCAAGGAATTCCAAGTTTCATCATGGAGCAGTGTTCTGAACAAAGGCTGTCCTTTGAGCTGTGTAAGTTATAGTGGAGCAATCAAGTGCTTTTCTCTAAATTGCACATCATAGTCTGTCCTTAAAATTTGTTGCATCCTTTAGTGTGCAAAGGAAAGCATTATGTTTGAGACCATGCTCACCTCATCAATGGTTAAAAGTTTTAACTTTTTCAGTACTCTTGAGACTTCATGACAAGCTTCACTTCATAACTTTTGGTACTCTAGTTTGTTGTCATGTTCCACAGGCAGCATGAGAAGTAGATGTAAAGTAATTCCTTTAATGTGTGCAGCGAATCCAGTGGGTGCTGTTACTACGCATGACAAATTACAGTCTGTAGTCTTCTTTAGGAAAGCAGCGAGAACTTGATTTAAAAAGCTTTTACTGGTGCACGCTTGACTATTGACATACAACAGTATCGGCTTAAATGATGTACATTGTTTCTTCTCATGAAGGAATCCATGCTCACCTCCATGTATATTTCTCTTTGCTTGTTATTCAGTTGTCCAACTAACTCTTCCAAGTCAACACTTTCCTGTCTTGCTTGTTGCTTTGCAGTCTCCACTTCATTTGTTGAAGTGGCTGCTTCATTTTCAATGATTGGCTATCCAAGAAGATCTTGACTTGGAGAACCTGAACTTTGGCTGCTTTCTGAACTGTCCTGAGCTATCTCAGCAGCGACTGTTTCTTCCTGTTCATTCTCATCATTTAACATTTTCAAATAGTTAGGAAATACTGAACACACAATGGTATCCTTTGCAGCATTGAAAGAGTCTTCGTAGCAGTCAAAGGCCCTCATTACGACTCTGGCGGTCGGTGATAAAGTGGCGGTAATACCGCCAACAGGCTGGCGGTAACTACCGCCAAATTATGACCATGGCGGAAAGATCTCCGAAATACAGCCAATGTACCACACTGACCGCCAGGGCAGAAACAACAGGCACCAAAGCAGTAACCGCCTACAGCTAGGCGGAAGTCAAAGTTCTGCCCACCATATTACAACAACACAATCCGCCACCTTTTCTGGAGAGGTACCAACAACATCAAAAGCCTGGCGGAAACAGACCTTATAAGTGAAAGGACTCACCATTGGAGACACAGGGAGGAACCTCGCCGCCATGGAACCCAAGCTGCATGTTTTTCCAATGATATTCTGCATTCTGCTCCACCACGAACACCAACACCGGCGAAGACGATGACAGTGAGTACAGCCGCCTAGCACACAAGGGAGGGGGGAGGAAAACGAGAGTGACACACACATGCACCATACACACCCCAGACACACACACCATACACACAACCAGCTGCCCAAGAAAACAAGTTAATCCCCCCAAATCGGCTGAGTAATGCGAGGACAAAACGATTTTACCAAAGTGTTTGTAATAAGATCAACACAGTAGAAATAATAATTTAGGCAATAAAGCAGATATATACAAATGTACAGAACAAGGGACACAGCCCAGTCCTCATTTTGCGTGGGCCACATGGCCAAAGGCCAAAGTCCAAGGCCCCACTTGTCACCTGCATGAACACGGAGAGAACACTGCAGGGGCATCAGTTGGTAAATAGGTGGGCTCCTCAGGGAGACGGGGGCACACCTCAGCTGGGAGCTGAAACAAGACCACTGGTTCTGGAGGGGGCAACATGCCATCTGCTTGGTCCTGGAGAGTGCAAGGCCACAGTCTCTCGAGTGGGTGTCTTGCCCACTGGTTCTGAAGGGGGCAACATGCCCTGTGCTTGGTCCTGGGGAGTGCAAGGCCACAGTCTCTCGAGTGGGTGTCTTGCCCACTGGTTCTGGAGTGGACAGGCTGCACAGAAGCCCATGGAGGCAGGGTTACATTACGTCCGCCAGCGGTGATGGCTGCACTGTGGTGGTGCTGGTGGTAGTGGTGGGAGGCTCCTGCACATTCCCTGCACCCTCGGATGGATGCACTGTGGTTGTGCTGCTGGTGGTGGGAGGTTCCTACACATCTCCTGCACCCTCGGACGGATGCACTGTGGTGGTGCTGGTGGTGGTGGGAGGCTCCTGCACATCCCCTGCACCCTCAGACGGATGCACTGTGGTGGTGCTGGTGGTGGTGGGAGGCTCCGATATATCCCCTGCACCCTCAGATAGAGGCACTGTGGTGGTGCTGCTGGTGGGAGGCTCCTGCACATCCCCTGCACCCTCGGACGGATGCACTGTGATGGTGCTGCTGTTGGTGGGAGGCTCCTGCACATCTCCTGCACTCTCTGATGGATGCACAACCATGGTTGGTGGTGGGGGCTCCATCACAGCTGCTGGTCCAGGCTCCTTGCCATTCTTGCCTGCTGGTGCAAGCTCCTTGGCCTCACGGGTGGCAGGTGCAGGCTCCTTGCCCTTCTTGCCTGCTGGGGCAGGCATCTTCCCCTTCAGGCTGGCTGGTGCAGGCTACTTGCCCTTCAGTAAATGTGGCCTGGATCCCTTTCCACCATGAGTGGGTGCGGATGGAACTGGGCCCGTTGACTGTGTGGGTGAGGTGCTTGTCTGGGTTTGTGATACCCTGGCCATACGTGCAGGACGGGGGGAGGGGAAGGGAAGAGGTCAATGGTGGATAGGAACTGTTTTTTAGGGACATTTGGGTGGGGAGAGGGAGAAGGAATGGGAGTGGAGGATGAGGGAGTGGTTGTCGGAGGTGTCTGTCTGCTGGATTTGGGATGCAGGTGCATGGGCTGTATGCTGTTGTGAGGTGGATGGCTGTTGGGTGTCTCAGTGCTTGCGTTTGTGTACTTTAGGAGGGGGGACAGACACAGTAGGAGAGGACACAGGGGACGTGTGCATGGATGTTGTGGTGGTGTCTGCCTGTGAGGTGTGTGTTCTGCTTGGTGAGGTGATGATGCTGGTAGTGGATGATGATGTAGTGCATGCAGGTGTGAGTGTGGACGTAACTAGGTGGAAGGAGGAGGAGGAGGAAGAGGGGGAGACAGTGGAAATAGTGGATGTTGTTGTGTCTGCAACTGGATGGTGTTTCTGTGAGTGCCTGTGGGATGAAGTGTGGTGCTTGTGTTTGCCTGTGACACTCTTGGGTGTTGTCTTGTGTGCATGCTTGTCTGTATGTGTGACTGGGATGGGTTGGGGTTGAGGAGAATGGCACTGGACGGTGGTAGTTGGGGGGGGAACGGTAGAAACAGGGGCAGTGGCTGCCATCAGAGAGGGAGGCCAGAGCCTGAATCCATCTCTATTAGGGCACCAATCCAGTGTGAATGCCCTCCAGGAATGCTTTAGATTGTTGCATCTGGGCTGCCAGCCGGTGGATGGCATTCATTATGGTTGATTGCCCTACAGAGATGGATCCCAGGAGGTCAATAGCCTCCTCACTCAGGGCAGCAGGGCTCACTGTGGCAGGGCCTGAGGTGCCTGGGGCAAAGGAGATGACCATCCTCCTGGATGAGCGGGCACCAGTGCTTAATTTGTGCTTGTTGTTTCCGGTGCTGAGCACCGGCACTTATTTGTGAGGGCCGGGGCTTATTCTTATGCCTCAAGCATTTGCCCCGAGCAAAAGATACATATGTGAAAGACAGAAGAAGGAAAAACTAAAAAGCGTCATAGAGGGAGAAAGTAGAAAGTTGCAGGATGTACTGAAGGGGCAGGGGTGGCCGTAAATGGACTGAAGAGGCCCGAGATCGCTTCAGGATTACGCTGCCTCAGTATTCAGTGCTGGCAGACTTAATTACTGCAGCCTCGTGTTTAAGAGAAGGGCTTTGAGCACTGGCACCTCTTAATTTACAAATTAAGCACTGGCGGGCACGGGCAACATGATGAGAGGCTGCTGGGAGGGCGGTGGTGGTACGGGGGTTGGTGGATGTTCCTGTAGCTGGGGTGGTCACAGAAGTGTCAGCCACCACAAGTGAGCTTCCATCAGAGGAGGTATCTGTGTCTGAAGTGTCCCCTCCAGTCTCTGCTGTGGTGCTCCCCTCGCCCTCTGTCCCACTGGTGCGCTCACCGTCGGTGGACTCTGCCTCCTGGGTCCTGTGGGATGCAGCTCCCTCTGTCGCTGGTGCCTCTGCTCCTCTGCCAGATGATGCTAATGCACATAAGGACAGGATAACAAAACATGAAAAGAGAGGAAAGAGACAAAGGATACACTGGGTCAGTGGCTGCAAAAACACCACTGTTGGCGTACACAGCACACGCACACACAGGGAACAGGCCTACGCACTATGCATTGCACTACCAGTGATATTGTGAGCCACCAAGGCATGGGGAGGGGTAATCACTGGCAAATGCAGCACACCTGGGACCTCCGCAGCCCTGACCAGTAATCGGTGCCTATGAACTAGGTAGTAGGATTATCCCTTCAGAACCCTAACCACCAGGGGACCTATGCTGCAATGTCAGGCCTGGCCTAGGGGCACCCACTGACACACATCCACCACCCGGAAACCACCCTACCATGAGCGTAAGTTGTAATGATGGCCACTGTACTCACCCCCTTGTGGCTGCTGTGATGCCCTCAAGCGCCCATCCAGCTCTGGAAAGGTCACAGCCAGTATGCGGGGCATCAGGGGGGTCAGGGTTCGACGGGCACCCCTTCCTCGTTGGGAGGCCATCCCCAGCTGGGCCTCAGCCGTCTTCCGTGCCCAGCGTCTCAGGTTCTCCCACTGCTTGCAACAGTGGGTGCTCTGCCTGCCATAGACCCCCAGGGTCCGCAATTCCTTGGCGATGGCACGCCATATACCCTTTTTTTGATGGGCGCTGACCTGCAAAGGCCATACACACATGGAAATACCATTAGACAACGAGTCCAGCCTGTTACACATATGGCCCACCATACCCGTTCCGATCACCATTGACACACACATGGCCCAGCACACAACCTGTACACCGCCAAGAGGACAACCACCCACCCCCTTACACAAGGCTTTCACACACACCACTCCATGCATCCATGCCACATGTATCGTGCCCAAACTGTACTCACCTGTTGGTCTGGAGGCCCATACAGCAGTCCATACTGGGGTAGGAACCCATCCACCAGTCTCACCAACTCCTCCGAAGTGAAGGCTGGGGCCCTTTCCCCGGTCACACGGGCCATGGTAGGTTCCAGACACAGGTCACAGCAGCACATGCAGTGTAGGTCCTCTCCTATGGAAAGTCAGGTAGCAAGTGAGGAATATGATAGAACATGGCAGTCACGTTCGTGGCGGTGCATACCGTCACCGCCGGCATAGATCACCATTGGCCACTGTGCCCCATAGGGCCCAATGTTAACCAATGAGGAGTGGCATGGCGGTTCCCGACCGCCTCCCGCAACGGCACACAACATCAGTGGAATTACCTCACTTCCACCTGTCCCTCCACACAGGACAGGTGGATGCCATTTGAGGTGGGGGGGGCAGGCCTCTGAAATAATACTGCCTCACAAGAGATAATAGTAAATACTGGACAAATCACACTGACCCATTACATGTTTACAGGATGCAAACTACTGTTGAAGCTCCATTGTTCAGTTAGTGGCCAGCTCCTCACTCTTTTGTCTCTTAGATTCCTACTGCTGCGGATGAATAGGAGATGGAGACATACCCCGTGTACAGAACCCTTGTGGACTTGGCAACACTGGAGGGCAGGCACATTATCCTCACCTATAGACTTGACAGGGCCACAATCACAGAGCTGTGTGACCAATTGAAGCCTGACCTGATATCTGCTATCCATCACCCCACTGCGATCCCCCCTCTTGTGAAAGAGTTATCAGTACTTCATTTCCTGGAAACTGGTTCTTTCCAAGTGACAGTGGTCTTGCAGCAGGAATGTCACAGCCAATGTTCTCAGTGGTGCTGACAAGAGTGTTGTCTGCCCTGATAAAACACATGTGCAACTACATTGTTTTCCCCCAGGTTGAGCATTTGGCCACAGTGAAGGCCAAGTTTTATGCAATGTAACATATTCCCAACATAACTGGGGCGATTGATGGAACACATATTGCATTTGTCCTCCCCCGGCAGAATGAACAGGTGTTCAGGAATCGTAAGAGTTTCCACTCCATATATGTTCAGATGGTGTGCTTGGCAGACCAGTACATCTCCCACGTCAATGCTATGTACCCTGGGTTGGTGCATGATGCCTTTGTCCAGAGGAATAGCGGCATCCCAAATGTGATGGCCCAACTACAGAGGCACAGGGTGTGGCTAATAGGTGAGCCGTGGTTCCCACCCAGTATATGTTGGTGTATGCCTATGGTGTTGGCCATATAAGCTAGTGTGCAGCTAAATGTTGTCCCTCAATATTTGCAGTTGACTCTGGTTGCCCAAACCTATCATGGCTGCTGACCCCTGTGACGAATGCCAGGACAAGGGCAGGAGAATGTTATAATGAGGCATGTGGGTGAACCAGAAGGATCATTGAAAGGACCTTTGGCGTCCTGAAGGCTAGGTTCCGGTGCCTCTATCTAACAGGTGGATCCCTTTACTCCTCACCCAAGAAGGTCTGCCAGAAAGTAGTGGCATGCTGCATGTTGCATAACCTGGCCCTCAGACGCCATGTCCCTTTTCTACAGGAGAAGGAGACTAGAGATGCCTGTGTGCCATCAGTACAACCTGTGGACAGTAAGGATGATGAGGCAGCAGAGGATGAGGACAGCAGAACATTTGTGATCCGTCAATACTTCCAATGACGCACATGTAGGACAGTGTAACTTTACATTTCAATGACTTTGGTTGTAATCTTTCTGCCAATGGCATGCTGATATTTACCACTTCTATGCTCACTTACTGTTCCCTCTGGCAATTCATTTTGCAGATGTTGTTGGCCTGACATATTCTCCTGGTGTGATCACTAAAGCCAGCTATAGGTCATTAATCTATGCTCATTCTCTGTACAGTTAATTTGCAATGTTTGTACCTGTTTCAATGAATACATATTTGACATACGGGACATACTCCAAGTGGATTTGTTTCAAAAGGGTACTTATTGAACTGCTAACATATAGGGTGAAAGTGCAATGGGATAGGGTGATGATGGATGAAAGTCCAGGGTATTGTTCCTATCTGTTTGTAGCACAGGTGCATTGTCCAAGGGGCCATAGGAAGGGGAGCAATGGCAGTTCAAGGTGGACAGGGTGACTGAGTGGGACACAAGAGAGTCTCATTTCCTGGTGGGGGTCTTGGCAAGTGTCTCTGGCTTCTGTCTGGATCGCAGGGAACGTTTGCAGGGTGGTTCACTTTCTGCAGGGGGAGGGGTGCTGGTGGCCTGTGAGTCCTGTGGCGGGGCCTCCTGGCCACTAGCGGCAGCAGAGGTGGAAGGCTGTTTAGATGTCTGGCTAGTGGCAGGGGCTGGTATGAGACTGCCTCCCTCATAATGTTGCCCCTGTCTGCCAGTACCACTGCTATGGAGATCAGGGTGTTGTTGATGGCCTGCAAGTCCTCCCGGGTCCCCTGGTACTGCCCTTCCTGCAGCCACTGGTTCTTCTGCACGTTGTCCAGGATCTGGCCCATCGTGTCCTGGGAATGTTGATAGGCTCCCAGGATCTCGGCAAGTGCCTCCTGGACAGTTGTTTCCCTGGGCCTGTCCTCCCCCCTGGCGCACAGCAGTCCTCCTAGTGTCCCTGGTGGCCTGTGCCTCTGTCCCCTGAACCGTGTGCCCACTGCCATTGACCCCAGGTCCCTGATTGTCTTGGGGTGAGCTGTGGCCTGGGGTCCCTGTAGAGGTGGCCACACTGCTGATTGACGTGTCCTGGGGACAGAGGTGTGGGTATGCTGGGTGGGTGCTGTGGTGGTGTTTCCAGATGGGGAGGCTCGGTGGTGGTGTGTGACTGGGCCTGGGTGACCGGCTGTCCAGTGGTCCCTGATTGGCCAGGTAGGTCATCCAGATCCTGAAGACCACAGTTGCTGTCATCACTGTGGGCCTCTTCAGTTAGGGGACTGGATAGTGCTGGCACCTCCTCTCCGCTGACATTGGCTGGGATACCTTTGGGGATTATAAATGATGTGTTATGGTTTCTGTGTCTGACATATTGTACATTTGTGGCTTCCCCTCTGTGGTTGGAGATGCCCTGCCAGCTTTCACTTGTGTATTTTAGTGTATGGTGGGATTGTTAGTTCTTTATGGTGTGCATGATTTAGTGATGAGTGTCCATGCAGGGCTGTGAGGGGTGTCCATGCATTGGTACAGCATGCAGGGCTTGGCATTGGGATGAATGAGTTGTGATGGTGGGGTGTGTGGGATGTTGTGGAGTGATGGGAGTGATGGTGAGGGTGAGGGTATGTGATGGCATGCAGGTGGGGGGGTGATAATAGTAGAGAGTTGACTTACCAGAGCCCAGCCCTCCTCCGACTCCGGCCAGGCCGTCAGGATGCAGTATTGCCAAGACTTGCTCCTCCCATGCTGTGAGTTGTGGGGGAGGAGGTGGGGGTCCACCTCCAGTCATCTGGATAGCGAGCTGGTGTCTTGCTGCTATGGAACGTATCTTCCCACGTAGGTCATTCCACCTCTTCCTGATGTCATCCCTAGTTCTTGGGTGCTGTCCCATGGCGTTGACCCTGTCCACGATTCTCCGCCAGAGCTCCACCTTCCTGGCTATTGATATCTGCTGCACCTGTGCTCCAAGTAGCTGTGGCTCTACCCTGACGATTTCCTTCACCATGACCCTTAGCTCCTCCTCTGTGAGACGGGGGAGTCTTTGTGGTGCCATGGGTGTTCTGTGAGGTGTGTTGGTGAGGGTGTGTTGGGTAATGTGTTGGGGTGTGTGATGTGGAGTGCGTGAGTGGTGTATAGGTGTGAGTAGTGTGTGTCTCTAGTTGTGTCAGTATTCTTGGTGTCTCTCTGGTGGCAATGGTTTGTATTTGTAAAGGGTTGTGGGTAATGTGGGTGTGTATTTATATAGTGGTGTGGGTGTTTTGTGTGTATGGGTATCAGGTGTGTGTTGTTTGAATTGTCCAATGTGGTGTTGTTTTGTTTGTGGGTGTCCATTTTGAGAGCGGTGGTATGTACCGCCAATGCTGTTCCGCCGTTGAATGTCCGCCGTGATGATTCATGGGTCATAATGTGGTGGATGTTGTTCTGTTGGCATAACGGTGTAGGTTTTGATACCGCCACTTTATCACTGACCTTTGGTCTGGCAGATTTGTGTGTGTCATAATATGGTGAACAGATATCCGCTGCTGCGGCGGCAAGTTGACTGCAATCAGCATGGTGGTAATCGGCATTTACCACCAATGTCATAATGAGGGCCAAAGTCTCCAAGTAATCCTGATTCAGAATGCCAAAGCCTAAACAGTTGTTGAAGTGCCAAATAGAAAATGTCTCCTTTTTCAGCAGTTTGGCTACTAGGATTTCTGTGGTTAATTAGACTGCCTTTCGTGTGTCGTACCAAACAACCATTGCAACCAACTACTGCTAATTTACCTTCATCTCCATTTTCTGTTATATGATTTCTATATCTGTAGTGTTAAAGTACTTCATAAAGACAAAGTATAGTAAGTGTCCAACATATTTGTTTTGATAATATTTGTACTTTCTCGGTCAAACTCTGCAAGGGAATGACTTTCTGGAGAAGACTTCAAAACTCTATTTTGCATGCATGCCAGGCATAGACTTACAAAACAATTCCTCTTGACTTCAAGTATAAACTAGCTGAGCTTAATCGGTCACAGCACTCATAACATCCAATTTCTATGTGTGTAAGTATCCTCAGACTGAAGCTATACAATTTCTTTTTTAGAGACTTTTCAGCAAAAATCTCTTCCCACTTGTTCTTCATCTCCCTCTTTTCTGATTTTGTTATGTATGAAGTCACATAATGAGCACAAGCAATGGAGTTCTCTGCAACAAATTGAATATCCATATTGGCATTCCACATTTTGAGAATAACCGGATTGTAGTCACTAATATATTTGGAAACCTCTGTTCAGTCAGTCAAAAAACTTTATTTCGACCACAGGGGCCATAAAAGCACATAGCAGCAATAAATAAATACACAAGGTTATATAGAATATGCACAGTACATGTAACTAAATAAAAATAATAAAATGAAGTGCATTCCCAGAGTGAATTGATACATTCTTACTAAAACCATTTTACAGATAAAAGTTTTCCTTTAACAATCCAACTAGCCCCAAGGAACTTGGCAGCAGCAATCACTAACGTTGAGAGAGTGTTGGATCTGAGAATTCGAAGGACTATGTTGGACCTGCGGACTCCCAGCAGTCTACAAGCCGGAGCCAACCATTTCCTGCGAGGGTAGTCAAATAAAACATGAGGGAGGCTTTCAATAGGTGCTTTGCAAGCTGGGCAGATGGTAGTTTCTTCGTGAGACCATCGACTGGTAAGTGATCTTAGTGGCAAGGTGCCTATGTGGAACTGGAAGTACAATTTCCTTTCTCTAGGCACTGTGATTATGTCCCAGAAGGCCTCGTATTTGCACGTCTCTTTTAGGTTGGCAAATTCACATGATAGTGTGGAGTGAAGTGAAACCCCCAGATCTTCAGAGTCTCCTGTTTGCCAATACAATTTTTTGAGGTTGATTTTTGATGGAAAGGAGGCAGTGGTTGGAGAGTACTAGAGTTCTCTAAGCCCAAGCAAATTAAGGAACCCCTTGATGTATCTGAGCCAGGGGATACTATGGGACCGGTGAATGGCAGGCTGTGCAGTGAATTTAGGGACCGCGCCGCTTGTAGATTTGATAACAGACACCAGTTGTCTTTCCTGCGCCTAAGCTGTTGTGTGGGGGAGCCTGAAAAGAGTTCTTGATCTTAGCACCCGCTAAAGGTTGGCCAGCACAACTAGTCGCTGGCAATTTGGGCAACTTCATCGGGGTACCTGATGGGTTTGCCATTGGGATACAGATATGATTCATGGTGGTTGTGGCATCTGAAGGAATTTGCTGCTTGACTATTGCGATTAAGGAATTAACCGTAGAGTTGAGTTCTGACACCTTGCTCCTTAAATCTTGTATGCATAAGTGGATAAGTGTTCTTCTGAAAGTTAGTTCAATGATACAACCTGCAAGATGATACAATAATAAAAAGGAGAGAGTCAGCGAGGTCTACTTGGAGATAGATGTTAGGGAGGTGGCCCAGCCCCGCCTTCTCCGGGCTCTGACGGGCGTGGACAGGCCCGCCATTGGCCCGGGCTTTGCCCAGGCGCGTCCCGCGCTATGAAGTGCCCCCTCATGCTTTATAATGCTTGTTGGTCTGGTCAAGGGATGCAGGTGCTGGTGACAATGGCTGCCTCCTGGGGCCGCAAAGCAGTCTGGGATATGTAGTCCCACTCTGGAGCTCAGCGAGTCCAAACCACTGTTCTTCTTTAGTTGTTTGTGTTTTTCAGTGATTTCTGGGTAAGTGTGCGTCTTACTGCAGACAAGAAACTGTTCTTGCTTCCTTTGGAAATTACAGGTCTTTTAAATCCAAAATGGCACTTTGTGTAAGATGTTCCTTTAGCTCCGTATTTCCGCAGACAGTATTTCCCACATCTATGTGTTTGAAAGTGAAGAACTTGATGTTTCAGGCCCTTTTCATCAATCAATAACTTCTCCAAGAGGGGGATTTGTTTTGTCGCAGATAAAAGATAGCATGGATTGAAATCTGTGGTTAAAATATCTGCAAGCATTTTCAGGATCCAAAGAGCAAAGTTCTCCTGGTGTCTTTAGATTGATGTCCTTAATGTCAGAGTTTGCTTCTCTTAAAAAGTTTAGTAAGTCTCTGCATAACTGAGGGTCATTTTGTCAGTGTTGGATGCCTCAATGCCTGAACAGGTTTCTGAATGAATCTGACAGAGCCTGCATAAGTGTGTCAATCACTATGTAAGTGGATGTATAGGTGAGTAAAAGGATGTGTGAATGATTTTATTGGTATCTTGACAGTGTCTCAGTTACTGTCTGGCTACATTTATGTTGGGTTCATATGCATTTTTCTGAGACTATAACTTGGTGTATGCTTACCTGCCTGCCTGTGTGAGTGGGTACAATTTATATACTATAGCATTGTAGTCCGCTGCTGAGGGCTATCAGGTTATTACAGTAATCAATCACCCACATCTACTTCCAAACACATTAATTCATTACAGCTTAATAACATAACTACATTTTGTCTTCAGACATGTTTCTTCCTCCTTTGCTGCTCATTATCCTTTTCCTTATTTTCAACATCTACCCTCCCTTTTATTTTTCCTTTTAGTGTTGTGTACACCCTACACTCATAGTTTCACTTAATATACTCTCATAACCTAGTATATACATATAATTCTTAAATGTATTCCCCTATTGTCACACCTGTGAAATGTCTTTTCTTTGTTCTTCAATTTTTATCTCAGTGTCACTTAGAATGTTTTGTCAGTGAAAATCTCAAATTACACGTACCGGAATGGTATACCACTCTCAGTACAAAGGAACCATTAATGGCAACCCTTCCATCTCTGCTTTTAGTGATACTGACAAAGTAAGCAAATCACAAACTTGCTTTCAAGTTTTATTTTTCTTATACGACTTTTGAATGGTCAGTCTTTTTTAACCCTTTCAAATATTCCTGGTAAGAAGCCAAATTTGATAGTGTTTTTGGACGGATTCATGGATCCACTGCAGCGCTCATCATGGCTCCCATGTAAATTTGTGGCAGATCCGCAGATCCATATGGGAGCCCATAAAGCCATTTGACAATGTTCTGTTAATACTTTAGATTCGTATTTTACATCATTTAAAACACTCATTTATAACCCAAACAATCTGTAACAATCAATGTTTGTAGACCACTGTGCTTTTAAATTTCACAGTCCAATCTCTTCTATTCCCTTCCTCCCTCGCTCTTTTCGCTCTGTTACCATAGGAACCATGTTTTCAACACTCTCTAGCTACCACTAGGCAAAAGTTCACATGCTTTTCTATAAGCAGCATACAGGTTTCAAATTAAACTGTTGCAGGTGTGGTTCTCTGCTTGCAATTTGAAGCACATCCCTAACAGCATAATGTTTTTAAAAACATGTCAAAGCCAATCACAGATCACTACCTAACTGTATTTATCAGCACATCTCTACCATCCATTCAAATGTCTTCTTTTATATTTTTGGTGCTCTTTTCATTTTAACTGCCTTTCATTTTGAAAACTGTTCAATTCAGATGCAGCTTTCTCCTGTGTGCTTTCCTGTTTCCTCCAAAATGGCTAGAGTGTGGATTGTGGGTCATAGTTTTGTTTTTGGGCCATAGAGAGTGCTAGAAAGAGTGGTATTGACATGGACCTTGGTTGACCTAATGTGGACATTACTTGGGTTGTTCAGAGAGGGTAGACCTGGGATCAATAGCTGCCTTTGGTTAAATCTATTGCAGACTGCCAACATCCAGACCTCATGATTGTGCTCTGTGGTGGCAATGACCTAAGCACAATTATTGGGGCAGAACTTGAAATCCTAATGAAGGATACCTTTGACAAATTATTGGCACTTTTTCCACACACTGCCTTAGTGTTCTCTAACATTTACCAAAGGCAGAAGTGGACGTGGTCAATTGAATTCTGTCCGCAGATAAACAAATCCATGAACCATGTCAATAAACCAGTTTCTTCATTGCCTAAAGACCACAACATGGGCTCTATATACCACAACAATTTACGCTTTGAAATTGAAAATATATAAAGAGATGATGGCGTTCATTTGACAGAGAAAGGCAACAATGTGTTCCTCAACTACTTGAAAGACTGCATCCTGTTTTATTCGTAGTTATCATCTACACATCATAAACACAAAGGTTCTTTTTAGAGCCAATCGTTTTACCAGAGACAGGTTTTTTCATGTTTCAGTTCCTTTTTTTTAAATCTCAGGTAGCTCCGTGGATCCATCCAGCATTCACAAACCAGAAGCACTTATCCAGTACATACCAGCAACACTTAAGGATGTGTTAGTTGGTGTGGAATTGCATTTATACGTGTATGAATGACTGTGTCACTGGTGGTATCGGTCTGTGAGTGTCTGAGTACGTTAGTAACTGGGTGTGTAAGTGTCTGTTTAGGTCTGTGAGTGGCTGTGCGAGTATCCATGAGTGACTGTGTGAGTCTCCATGTGGGTCGGTGAATGGGTGTGTGAATGCTTGAGTGGGTCTGAGAGTGAGTGTGTGAGTGTTCGCTTGTGCCTGTCAGTGGGTGTGTGTGTCTGTATGGGTCTGTGAGTGAGTATGTGAGTGGGTCTTTGAGTGGGTGTGTGAGTATGAGAGTGGGTCTGTGAGTGGGTGTGTGAGTGTCTGAATTGCTCTGTGAGTGGGTGTGTGACTGTCCACATGCCTCTGTGAGTGGGTGTGTGAGATTCTCAATGGAACAGTGAGTGTGTGCGAGTGTCTGAGTGGGGCTGTGAGTATGTGTGTGAGTGTGAGAGTGGGTCTGTGAGTGGGTGTGTCACGGTCCATGCAGGTCTGGGTGGGTGGTCAATGGTTGAGTTTTTCAATGGATTTGTGAGTAGGTGTGTGAGTGTGTGAGTGAGTCTGAGTCAGTCTGTGAGTAGGTCTTTGAGTGGGTGTGTAACTGTCTGCGTGAGTCTGTGAGTGATGTGTAAGTGTCTGAGTGGGTGTGTGACTGAGTGTGTGACTGTCCACATGGGTCTGTGAGTGGGTGTGTGAGGGTGAGAGTGGGAGTGTGAGTGAGAGTGTGACTGTCCGCATGTCTCTGTGAGTGCATGTGTGGGTGAATCAATGGATCTGTAAGTGGGTCTGTAAGTGCCTGAGTGGGCCTATGAGTGGGTCTGTGAGTGGCTGTGACGGTCTGTGAGTGGGTGTGTTAGTGTCTGTGTGGGACTGTGGGTTGGTGTGCAAGTGTCTGTGGGTATGTGAGTGAATGTGGGAGTGTCTGAGTGGAATTTTCGGTGGGTGGGTGAGTGTCTGTGTGGATATGTAGTGGTGTGTGAGTGTCTGAGTAGATCTGTGGGTGGTGTGTGACTGAGCACATGGTCTGGGAGTGGGTTTGTGAGTGTCTCAATGGATCTGTGAGTGGGTCTGTAAGCAGGTGTGTCACAGTCCACATGGGTCTGTGAGTGGGTGCTTGATTGTCTCAGTGGATCCGTGAGTGGGTGTGTGAATGCCCAAGTGAGCCAGTGAGCGAGTCTGTGAGTAGGTCTGTGAGTGGTTGTGTGAGTGTCTGCATAGGTCTGTGAGCAGGTGTGTAAGAGTCTGCATGGATCTGTGAGCAGGTATGTGAGTGTCTGAGTGAGTCTGTTGGTGGTTGTGTGAGTGTCCGAGTGGGTCTGTGAGTGAGTCTATGAGTGGATCTGTGAGTAGAGGTGTGAAAGTCTGCATGGGTCTGTGAGTGGCTGGGTGAGTATTTCAATGGATCTTTGCAATGATGTGTGAGTGTCCAAGTGGTACTGTGAGTGGGTGTGTGAGTGTGTGACTTGGTCTGTGAGTGGGTGTGTCACTGTTCGCAAGGGTCTGTGACTGGGTGTATGAGTGTCTCAGTGGATCTGTGAGTGGGTGTGTGAGTGTCTCAGTGGAACTGTGAGTGCATCTGTGACTGGGTGTGTGAGTGTCTGTGTGGGTCTGTGAGTGGCTGTGTGAGCATCCAAATGGGCCTGTGAGTGTGTGAGTGGGTCTGTGAGTGTGCCACTGTCCATGTGGTTCTGAGAGTGGGTGTGCAAGTGTCTCTGTTGATCTCTGAGTGGGTGTGTGAGTGTCAGAGTGGGTCTGTGAGTGGGCCTGTGAGTGGTGTGCAAGTGTCTGCAGGGGTCTTTGAGTGAATGTGTAAGCACCTGCGTGGTTCTGTGAGTGAGTGTGTGAGTTTCTGCATGGGTCGGTGAGTGGGTGTGTAAGTATCCGCGTGGGTCTATGAGTGGGCGTGAGTGTCTCTTTGGATCTGTGAGTGGGCGTGTGAGTGAGTGGGTGTGGGACTGACCGCATGGGTCTGTGAGTGGGTGAGTGAGTGTCTCAATGGATCTGTGAGTGGGTGTGTGAGTATTCAGGTCGGTCTGTGAGTGGGTGTGTGAGTGGGTCTGTGAGCATGTATGTCACTGTCCAGATGGGTCAGTGAGTGGGTGTGTGAGTGTCTCAGTGGATCTGTGAGTGGGTGTCTGAGTGACCAAGTGGGTCTGTTACTGGGTGTATGAGTGTCTGCGTGGGTTTGTGAGTGGATGTGTAAGTGTCTGCGTGGGTCAGTGAATTGGTGTGTGAGTGTCCGAGTAGGTCTGTGAGTGAGTGTATTTTTTTTTCTTACAGCGGGATCCACAGATCCATCGCGGATTTACAGGCGGGGGGCCATGCTGAGTTCCGCTGTGGTTCTGCTGATTGACGCACATAGAAAAAAAATGATTGTTTTGGCACTGCATATACTTTACACATTGCCCAAGTTAAGCATGTTTGCCGTGGGGCATAGTTACCAGTGTGTTAAGCTCGGTTTAATTTTGTGACTTTTGGGGTTCACCCTGAAGAGTTAGTATTAATATTCCTTGAGGTGGGTGACTGCTCATCCCAAATAATAATCACATTTCTTACAGTGGCCTTATTTAAATCAACTGCAAAAGAGCAAGTCCTGCTTGTAGTACTTTAGAACCATTGTGATGTTACAGTGCACACTGGACAAGCAAAGGTTCCGATTTATGTCTCCAGGAAGGGACTTTTCCTTTCCATAGTCCAAGCAGGCATAAGGTCTGGCTGAAACGTTCAATACAATGGCATATTTGCATATAACTCACGTATTTCACGTTATGCAAATGTCACATTTTTTTTATTTTGCGGGTGTGCTGTTTTGCAGAATGTTCACCCATGGAAGACTAAATCGAGAAGAAAATGTCTTGTGGTGCCAATATAATTGATGACTACCATGGCAGAGACATTTTCTCTTGATAAGTATGCAGGTTAAGCACTTGGATTTAGTTTTCACACAAGATGTTATTACTGCACAGGTTGTGTAATGGGTTTTATGTCGAGAAAAGTATGCGTATTTTACTGACAATGTTGTTTTTAGCAGTTTCACCTACCAGTTGTCAAAAAGCTGGGTCTTGTCGAAACCTCCACTGGCTGAGTCCATTTCCTTTATAGACTTAGAAGGGCTTTGAACTTTCTCTTGCCTTGCAGTTGTCCCCCAATACCTTCTACTTGGCTAAACTTTAACTTTTGCTCCAACTTTGAGTTTTATAAAGTTCTGGTTATAGTTCATTTCCACAACATAAAATACGGTAGTCTTAGGAAGCTTTTAATATGTCTCAGTGGGGTTTTCTGAGAAAATTTTACAATTATATGACTGTTGAATGCTAAGAGATGTTGGCAACATCGAGAATTAATATACACCTTCATTCTAAATCTAGGGATCTCTCCATTCCCACTGTAGGGTTATAATACACCTTTATGTTCATGGGATGTTTTAAGACTCTCTCCACTTTTTCATGTAGTTCTGGTTTTTTTTTTGTTAAGACATTTTTTAAATATTTTTAGGTCTTGAAATGTTTTTTTCATTTTCTTATTTTGTAGAGTACTGTATCACTCAAAAACTCCAGAAGAGGTGTCTTTGTAAGCCTTTAATTTCGTGCCACAGTGTTTCATTCATAAAAAAAACACATAACACATCATCTTGGTCTAAGTAAGGATCTAACTGGATACTTGGTCAATGCATTTCTGATAGAGGTTTCTAACAGATTCCTCACCTTTTGAATATTGCCCTAGGAGTTGGACTGGATTAGAAAATCTTCAGCAGTACACCCTGCGTGCCTGAATGCGGTGCAATCAGTCTGTGCTGGCATTGTTCCATGCCAGAAGTGTTGTGCATATCCCTGTATAGGCGCCACCCATTTATGCTGACATCAGTTCTATTCTGTGTGTGTCAAAGTTTTCCAGTGTGGCAGGGAACTGTCCCCTCCTAAAACAACTGGGTTTAAGCCCTTAAACGAATATTGGGAACAGATGTCTGTGACTTACCCCTACTCATGTCCGGAGTTGGATCATGGCTCGAAGACCTGCAGCAAATGCACCTTGATGCACCACAAGGCTATTTCAGAGCATGAGGCAAAATTCTTCACTGCCAAGCATTGGAAGATCCTGCATTAGTTGTTGTCACAGGGAAAATCCTGGTTCTTCTCCCAAAGTCGTTCCCACAACAGGTCTTTGTGAAGGTCCAAGTCTTTGGGTGAGTCCAAAAAGAAGCAAAAGATGTTGAAGCAGAACCTAGCCATCCTGCCACTCTCAGGCCCATATTTATACTTTTTTAGTGCCGCATTTGCGCCACTTTTTGATGCAAAAACGTCGCAAACTTACAAAATACAATTGTATTTTGCAAGTTTGCGCCGCTTTTGCGTACAAAAATTACGCAAATGCAGCGCTAAAAAAGTATAAATATGGGCCTCAGACTCTTAAGAGAGCGTCATTGTGACTCTTGGACCTGCTCCCGAAATCGTTGTGCTTTGCCGGTCCAGACCCTGCCCCATGCCAGCCGAAGCTTCCAAGGCCTGCCACTACTCCTGAACATATACAGACATTTCCGAATGTGATGTTGCACATTTTTGGCATGATACAACTCCCTCTGGGGCACCTGTGGGCCCTAAGGAACTATGAGGAGTCCCATTTGGACTTCGGCCTTTGGGACCCACCTTGGCGCCAATTGGGCATTCTAGATTCACTCCCTGCATCCATACCAAGCTCAGTATCGGTCTGTTCTCCAGTACAATGACCTACACAGGAGCAGGATCCATGGATGCAGATGCTGCAGACACCATATGATAATGGACCATCCATAGTGCTGTCTGACACCGAGAATGCGCCACTCAGACCTCAACCGAGGCCACTTTCAACGCCTCCTAGGCCTACACCAGGCATTCTTTCTGATAGAGACACAACACACTCGCCTCATGACAGACCTTCCATTATACATGACCTTTTTGGTACTGATAAGGATAATGGCATGTATGCAGCTGGAGATTACTTGGATCAGGCCTACCAAGAGGACAGTTCCTTTGAAGATCTCCAGGATGCTAGTGGACTGAAAACTTCTTCAGACACTGGCTTGGTTTCGCCTCCAGGTGCTGTCACAGAAGAGAGTGCATCATTTGCTGGGGCCATGCAAAGGGCCGCAAAGATTCTAGATCTTCAGCTTCCAACCCAAGAGGTAAAGATGGATGTACTGACTGAGGTGATACAGTAGGGGCAGACCAGTTCTGAGCCATTGCTTCCATTTAATTGGGCCCTCACTTATATCCTCTGGGGACTGTGGGCAAGCCCTGTTTGGGACCTCTAATCAGCTGCCATATTGCCCAAAGCCACTGTCCTGCACTGTGAGATTCAGAATTCCTGACCCAGCATGGGACCACAGCACGCTCCTTCGACCTGGCTGCCCCACACCCTTCTTCATGCCAGCCGCATAAACAATTTCAACCCCTCCATGGCTTTGTTAGGGGTTTTCAACTTTGCCACCCACTTCAGCAGACTCAGCAATCCCCTCAATCATTTTGTGGTAGCAGCTGTAGTGCACACAGACCTCAGGGACAACTTGGATAGTGGATAGCCCAGTCATTCACCCCTCCAACTGCCACACCTCCACACCTCTTAGAATGTCCTTAGCAACACAAAACCACCCTATTAGAGGCAGGATCAGGCACTTTATGTCAGGTTGGCAAGTCATCATCTCAGACAAGTGGGTGTTGCAGATCATCTAGAGTACTGTCTTACCATTCCTTGAAGCCCCACCGCCCCTTCTACCATTT
This sequence comes from Pleurodeles waltl, assembly GCF_031143425.1. Lineage (NCBI taxonomy): Eukaryota > Metazoa > Chordata > Amphibia > Caudata > Salamandridae > Pleurodeles > Pleurodeles waltl. The sequence continues at coordinate 336,956,822 of NC_090443.1, forward strand.
CCAAAACAGATGACAGAGGAACATCTGTACCATTTACAGAAGGAATTGTAGGTTGTTTTTGGCAAATGAGCTGTGGAGAGGGTGCCAACATCAGAAGTAGGTCATGGTTGATATTCCTGCTACTTTTGGTGCCACAAAAGGGTGGAAGACTGCCCTATTTTAAACTTTTCCCCTATACGTGCTTTTCTGTGAAAGGACAAATTAAGGATTTTCACCTTGGCCCAGGTTTTGCCTGCCCTACACCCTTGAGATTAATTGGTACAGTACCTGCAGGATGCTTATTTTCACATCCCCATTCTATAGGCCTTCAGACGCTATCTACTTTTCATGGTGGGGTAGCAGCATTTCCAGTTTGCTGTGCTCCACTTTGGCCTCACAATTGCCCCTTGGAGGTTCACAAAAGTAATGGTGGTGGTTGCAGCACATCTTCGGAGGTCAGGGGTCCCAGTCTTCCCATACCTTGATGACTGACTACAAAATGGGGCTCACCCCACACATTTGTCACCCAATTCCAGACTATGGAGAATCTCCTGACATCACTGGGGTTCACTATTGTTGTGCTGAAGTCACACCTGACTCCTTCATAGACATTCCCCTTCATTGGAGTTATTCTGGACACGTGCAGTTTTACCCTGGCCCCCCAGAGTGGAGAGTCTAGGACATTCGGGCTATGATCACAATGTTTATGACTCTGTCCTGGAATTCAGTAGGGATGACTCTGAGACTGCTGGGACTGATACCCTTCCTCATATTGTTGGTCAAGCTCCCCAGATGGTCAATGTGCACTCTGCAGTGGAATCCAAAGTCCCAGTGGGCACAACATCGAGTGAATCTCACTGATCAGTTCCACAATTTGGGGAAGTCTGCAAAAGACCTGCAGTGGTTGCTGGTGGACTCCGATTGGGTCAGTGGCCTGCCCATTTTACTACCCCACCCAGAGCTGACAATGGTGACCAATGCATTACTTTTGGGTTGGGGTGCCCACTTGGGGGAGGTGGAATTAGAGTCCTCTGGTCCTCATCGGAAGCTCGACTCCACATCACCCTGTTTGAGTTCTGAGCTATCTGCTTGGCTTTGAAAGCTTTTATGCCATCCATCAAGGGGAGGCTGGTTCAGATATTCAGACAACACCTCCACCAAGTGGTACTGCATAGAAAGATGTTGCAGAATGATGGGCCCTGTGCCAGAAGGCTCTGTGCCTCTGGACATGGCTATAGCTCCAGAGGATTTTTCTGGTGGTGTAGCACCTGGCATCATCTTAGAATACCCAGGCAGACAAACTCAGTTGTTGATTCCTTTCAGATCACGCATGGTGCTTACATCCTGAGGTGGCGCAAGGTCTTCCCCAAGAATGGGGAGAACCGTGGCTCAAAATCTCTTGGTCACCGCCGACCAAATTCTCAAAAGTCAACACTTCCGGTGGTTGCAGTTTCAACAGCGGATCTCGCTCTGAGACCTCTCCAACTCTGAGTTTTGAAAAAATCAGGAACACCAAGACCTATGTCATCGTAGTGGCTCCAAATGAGACATAAAGAGTATGGTATCCCAAAAGCCTGGGCATGAGCATTTGTCCTCCAATAAGACTGCCCTTTCGGAGAGCTCCCCTGTCACAGCAGCAGTGAAGGGTCCCAAGCACCCTCCAACTCCATGATTGAAGATTGAGTAGCAGCAGTTGAGTACTTTTTATCTCCCTCTTCGGGTTGTAGATGTTACTCTAGCAGCCAGATGTTTCTCCTGCAAGTCTGTATATGTCTGCCATTGGGAGCCATGTTTGAGGCCTGATGCGCTACCAGGCAAGTTGACCCACTTCATGCCACTATATCAGAGATTTTTTTTGTTTGTGTTGTCCCTAGCCCAGCAAGGCTTTGCATTGGGCACTGTTAAATGGACCCTGACAGCTCTTTTGGCCTTTTTACTTTTGACAGATATTTACCAGTTGCAGAGTTGTTTTTTCTTAAGAGATTACAGCATATGTTTCCCCCTTGTCTGTTTATTATGCCCCAGTAGGACTTAATTTTAGTTTTAACATGTCTCATATGTTCTCCTTTTGAACCTATGCAGGTTGTTCACCCTCAAGACAGTCTTTCTGATTGCCATAACATCAGCACGGCGGGTGAGCTAGCAACAAACCCACTCTGTTAACCCTCCTTACTCCTCTTGCTACCCAGACAAGCTGGTTCTTTGGACTTGAGACTTTCTGGCAAAGGTGGTGACTCCCTTTCACATCAGGCATACTATCACCCTCCTGTTGTTCTTTGCCCTACCTCGCCATATAAGGAGGAGGAGAGATTACATTGCTTGAATCCTAAATAAACGTTCAGCTTCTACATCGATCATACCAGATAACACAAGGTGGATGATCAGCTCTATTGGATTCACTGGAGCAAAGAAGAGCAAGGCGGTGCAGAAATGGACCATCTCTCACAGGATCGTGGTGTGTATTAAATTCTGCTTTGCTAAGAAAGCAGCCTCCAGAAGGCTTGTGGGCTCATTCTACCAGAGTAAAGACTGATACCACTACATTAGCATGTGGAGGGCCTGTCTTAGACATTTGCAGGTAGGTATGTGGGCATCACTCCATATGTTTGAAAAATAGTACTGTCTGAACAGCCAGATCTGTTGAGATGGCTATTTTGCCCATTTGGATCTGTGAGATATTTTGGTTTGAGCCAGTTCACAGGCCAAACACCTGTGAGGTACTGTTGTGGTATGTTTTCAAATGTGAGGAATCTATGGTTAGAACAGTCTGTCAGAAGAACAAGTTATTTACCTTTAGTAACGTTCTTTCTGGTAGAGACTCTGTCTCATGTAAGATTCCTTGCTGATCCTCCCATCCTCCCGGTTCAGCGAACTGGACTCTTTTCTACGTAAATCCATCCCGGCTTAGATTCCTGCACACTAGTCACAACCAATCTGATTTCAGCTTTCCATCTGCAGGTGTGGATGAGTCAGAAAGCAACTAATATCAGCACGCATGGGTGGCACCTATATAGGCGGTGAACGTCACTTCTGGAGCAGAACTATGTCAATGTGGAGCCCCCTGCTCCACCTGCAAGAGTTCAGGGGTACTACTGAAAATTTTCCAGATTTAGTCTGATGCCTATGAGCTGTGCCCTGATATTGCCGTTTATTCATGCCTTAGCACTAGATGGGCCTGACACTAGCACTAACCTTCAACTTTGTCATAACGCTAACGTGAACAAATATCCTGCACTTACCCTTACCATAACACTAGTGTGAGTTTGACCAAATCCAGATATTTTACTCTTACTCAAACCATGTTTTATTGCAAGGCCTGTACCTGAACCCTAAGTCTAGCATTGACCCCAACCATTTTTTTACATCTCAACCTAAACTCACACTGACCTTAAGATGTAACAGTATCTCTCACTTATTGTGATCATTTTGATAAAATGCCAACCTCCCATTTCAATTTCTCAGTTTTTTTTGTTTTGCAATTACATTTCTCTACAAAATGTTTTAACAGAAGTTGTTTTCTCAGACGTACTGGGTTGAAATGTCAGAACACATGGAGACATCACATCAAGCCGGATAACTATAATCAATGTGAAATGACACCTCTTACCCCATGAGACACCACTTCAAGTGTTAAATGTAATACAGTGAGATGGCATGGCATAAATTATTGAAGACATTGCTTATAGCGTGCTAACTATACCCAGTGTGAGATGACACACCATTCACCAATGGATACCACTTATAGCCCACTAGCTATAGCAAACATTAGATGACACTTCTTATAACATCACTCACAGCATGTTAACAATTATATGTGCATAGTCAACACCCCTAATACCATTGGGGCCTTCAGTCAAATGACCTTTAACTCCAGAGACATAACTGACAACACATCTTATCAAACATCTCTCAAAACCTGTTACCGATTACTAGTGTGAGCTGACTAGTCACTTATAAAGTATAATCTATAAGGCATCACTCACAGCCTGTTAACTATAACAGGTATTAGATGACACAAACTAGCTCCTTCAAAGACATCACTCTTGTTCTGTGAAGTCCAATCAGTGGGGGATGACACCCCTAAAAATCCCAGCCCCCTGATATACCTCTGTAAAAAAAACGTTGTCAAGAGAATTTCATTTTTGATTGGTATTTTTGGATCATTAGAGAAGTAATTTAGCTTGGGTAGACATTGCTGATTCTGGCTGAATTTTTCTGGACAACATTTTTAAAAATGGTTGATGTGTTGCAATGATGATGTAATATTTCAGGAACCATGAGACCTACATACTTCATTTTGGTGTTGAAACATAGGTTTTTAGGGGTCAAGTAGTCCTATAGAGACAGACAAACACTCATTAAAGAAACTCTTCTACCATTTTCCAAAATGGCGGCTATCATAGAGGAAGAAGAGACATATATAGATATGAAAAAATAATAATTTTTTTAATCCTTTAACCCCTCCCATGCCGGGGACGAGCTGGTCTCGTCCAGGCACACGGGCCCACGGGGGAAGTGCTAGCGCCCCCCGTGGATCCCCACCCACACCCCTCCATCAGAGATGAAAGGGTCAGCGCGCAAATTACGTGCTGACCTTATCAGAGGTCACCTCGGATCATGCTGGAAGTGTGCTTCCAGCGCGATCCCTGAAGAGAAGAGAAAAGCTTTTGCATTTTTCTTCCGAACGGGAGGAGAGGCGGGAGAGACAAGAAAGGAAAGACCTTCCCTTTCTTGTCTCTCACAGCATTTCTGCTCCCCGATCGCGATGCCGGGGATTTTTTTGTTTTGTTTTAAATTTCAGTAAGGGGAGCAGCGCCTTGGGCAAGGGCCGCTTCCCAGGGGGGCAAATGATTTTTAGGCCATTTCTGCCCCCCAGATCCGCCTAATATTATTAGGCTGATAAAAACCACTAGACATCAGGGATAAAAAAAAAATTTTATTTTTATTTTTGTATGTTTGGGGAGCGACCCCTTACACAAGGGTCGCTCCCCTGGGGAGCAAATTGTATTTAGGCCATTTCTGGCCTCTTTTTGTTAGGCCAATCTGCCCCCAAGAGGGGGCAGAAACCTCTAGACACCATGGATTGGTGTATGTGGATGTGTGTGTTTTGTTTGGGGAGCAGCCCCTTTGGCAAGGGCTGCTGCCCATGGGAGCTCATTACTGTTGGCCATAACTGACACCCTTGGGGGCAGATTGGTCTATTTTTGGAAGGCCCACCTGCCCCCAAGGGGGGGCGAAAGCCCACCAGAGACCATGGAAGATTTTTTTTTCAAAATAAGAGGTTGGGGGTATGGCCATACCCTCACCCCAAATAAATGGGGCCAAAGTTGTTCTGCCCACCAGTGAGCAGATTGGGCAATTACCCCCAATCCACACCCCGGGGGGACAGAAAGTCTATTAGATGCCAGGGAATTTTAAAAAAAAAGAAAATAGTGGGGTGGTGGCTACCAACCAGTATAGGCCTGGTTATGTCCCTACCCGAACTGAAGGGGCTAACAGTCTTTCAGCTCTCCCCCGCACCCTAAAACATCTTATCCCATGGCAAGCAAGAGGATATTTGATTATTTTTGGTTTTTGTTTTACATTTGGGCCATGAGAGCTTGGTAACTCTCAAAATCTTCCCACTTGGAATGGTGAGGGCTGCACTTTTTTTTTACTTTGGTACGATGCTATGTAGAAAAACCCACAAGACCTAGACACATCTGAAAGCTAAACATCTGGTTGATTCCAGGGTGGTGTGCTTTACATGCCCCCGCACCATTTCCTTACCCACAATACCCTGCAAACCTGCAACTTTGCTGGAAAGCTCACATTTTTCCCCACATTTTTGTGATGGAACCTTCCGGAATCTGCAGGAATCCACAAAATTCCTACCACCCAGCACTGTCTCATCTATACCGATGAAAATTCTGCTGCACTTGTCAGACTAAAAAAGTTTTTTTTCAAAATGCCCTTTTGGACCCACTTTGGTTCCCCCTCAATTTCGACATGTTTTTGGCTCGTCCCTGTCACAAGCACTTGGCCCACCTACACAAGTGAGGTATCATTTTTACCGGGAGACTGAGGGGAACGTTGGGTGGTAGGAAATTTGTCCTGGTGCGGTGATGCCACACAGAGATGTGGGAAAATGTGATTTCTTTTTAGCTAAGTTTGAGGTTTGCTGAGGATTCTGGGTAAGAAAACATTGGGGGATCCACGCAAGTCACACCTCCCTGGACTCCCTCGGGTGTCTAGTTTTTCAGAAATTTCTGGGTTTGGTAAGTTTCCCTAGATGGCTGCTGAGCCCAGAACCAAAAACCCAGGTGCCCCCCCACAAAAACAGGTTGTTTTGTATTTGATAATTTTGATGTGTCCAGATAGTGTTTTGAGGCATTTCCTGTTGCGAGCACAAGGCCTACCCACACAAGTGAGGTACCATTTTTATCGGGAGACTTGGGGGAACGCTGGGTGGTAGGAAATTTGTGGCTCCTCTCAGATTCAAGAACTTTCTGTCACCAAAATGTGAGGGAAAAGTGTTTTTTCAGCCAACTTTTGAGGTTTGCAAAGGATTCTGGGTAACAGAACCTGGTGAGAGCCCCACACATCACCCCATCTTGGATTCCCCTAGGTGTCTAGTTTTAAAAAATGCATAGGTTTGGTAGGTTTCCCTAGATGGCAGCTGAGCTAGAGGCCAAAATCCACAGGTAGGCACTTTGCAAAAAACACCTCTGTTTTCCTTTGGGAAAATGTGATGTGTCCACGTTGTGTTGTGGGGCATTTCCTGTCGCAGGCGCTAGACCTACCCACACAAATGAGGTCCCATTTTTATCGGGAGACTTGGGGGAACATAGAATAGCAAAACAAGTGTTATTGCCCCTTGTCTTTCTCTACATTTTTTCCTTCCAAATATAAGACAGTGTGTAAAAAAGACGTCTATTTGAGAAATGCCCTGTAATTCACATGTTAGTATGGGCACCCTGGAATTCAGAGATGTGCAAATAACCACTGCTCCTCAACACCTTATCTTGGGCCCATTTTGGAAATACAAAGGTTTTCTTGATACCTACTTTTCACTCTTTATATGGAATGAAAACCCACTGCAAGGTGCAGCTCATTTATTGGCTCTGGGTACCTAGGGTTCTTGATAAACCTACAAGCCATATATATCCCCGCAACCAGAAGAGTCCAGCAGATGTACCGGTATATTGCTTTAAAAAATCTGACATTGCAGGAATAAGTTACAGAGTAAAACGTAGAGAAAATGGCAGTTTTTTTCACCTCAATTTCAATATTTCTTTTTTTCAGTTGTTATTTTCTGTTGGAAACCCTTACAGGATTTACACAAATTACCCATTGCTGAATTTAGAATTTTGTCTACTTTTCAGAAATGTTTAGGTTTCTGGGATCCAGCATTGGTTTCTTACCCATTTCTGTCACTGACTGGAAGGAGGCTGAAAGCACAAAAAATCGTAAAAATGGGGTATGTCCCAGTAAAATGCCAGTATTGTGTTGAAAAAATGTTTTTTCTGATTCAAGTCTGCCTGTTCCTGAAGGCTGGGAAGCTGGTGATTGTAGCACCACAAACCCTTTGTTGATGCCATTTTCAGGGAATAAAACACAAGCCTTCTTCTGCAGCCCTTTTCCCCATTTTGTTGAAAAAAACAAAAATGTCACTGTGTTTTGGCTAATTTCTTGGTCTCCTTCAGGGGAACCCACCCACAAAGTCTGGGTACCTCTAGAATCCCTAGGATGTTGGTAAAAAATGATGCAAATTTGGCATGGGTAGCTTATGTGGATGAAAAGTTATGAGGGCCTAAGCGTGCCCTGCCCAAATAGCCAAAAAAAGGCCTGGCACCTGAGGGGGAAAAGGCCTGGCAGCGAAGGGGTTAATGCATACACCAAACAATGTTTATGATCTGAATATGAAAACAAATAATGTTTATCACTCCTGTTTTAGACACATTTTCATAGTTCCCTTTATTTGTTTTGGCAATCATTTGTGGTACATTTGCAGAATGTTGAACATTTAAGAAGAGCAAATCAACAGTGAAATCTTATTTAGCACAGGTTTTGAAACTACATGTACCTGTAAGTTCCTTCGGTAGAGCCTTTAAAAATGTCATAGGCTTTAGCACCCTGTCAATATCTTCCTAACCAAATTCAAACTGATCTTTCTCTACATAAGCATGATCCAAAACATTTGCGCATCTTCTGATCAAGGAGAGCACTCTTTTAATTTGTCCATGTACAAAATATGATTTCGGCTGAAAGTCAGTTAATGGCACTGATCTCTTGAACTCACAGTACTGAAGATTGTCAAATGTGTGACAGTCAGAACTCGTTTTTCACACACACACACACACACACACACACACACACACAAGGTATTTTTCTACGTCTTTAAAGTCACATTCTTCTGTTGATGGCAAATCCTTTTAGAAACTTCACAGGTTCAGCAGTTAAAACTCCAAGCTTTGTTGACGTTTGCTCATAGTGTCATCACCCGTAAGAATATGTGCCTTAATAAGAACACTGGGCATCTCTCTTGGTCTTGTTACTTGTACAGAATATGAAGCGAGATTAAGGGCCTGATTATGATCTTGGCGGATGGGATACTCCTCACAAATGTGACGGATTTCCTATCCACTGTGTTACAAGTCCCATAGGATATAAAGGAACTTGTAATATGGCGGACGGGATATCCGTCACATTTGTGACAGGGTATCCTATCTGCCAAGATCGTAATCAGGCCCTATGTGTCTTTTCTCGCCTGCTCCATAACGAATCTATAACTCTGGCAATCCTTGACCTATGAGCATTGCATCAATTCTAAGTAGAGAAATAATAACATCTGTGTCATGTGATAGTATAATGACTAGATTGGAACCATTTCAAACAGCCCACTCAACATGTGGCAAAACACGAAAGTCTGCTTCCTCCAATTTGCTGTTAATTGCTTGAACAATGTGAGCCGTACCTTTTGAATATATGTTTACAGGCACCGCCTCCTCATTTACAATCATTCCACTGGCTATAATTGGAAATTCAGTGTTTACTGAAGGATCAGCAGTGTTTTGGTGAGTTAACATCTCTAAGATCGTCTTGTTCGATGTTGATGATCAGAATTAATCAAGTTGCACAGATACAGATGTTGAATGTTTGATGCAGGAAAGGTCAATTGTTTCACTTTTAGACAGTCATCTGATTTTCTCACATTCTTTGACAGATAGTTCAAGATAACTGTCAAAGACAATTTGCAGTTCTTGCAAGGTGCACACTGACTTTGAAATCTGTAGAACAGTCTGAAAAACCTGTCTGAAGTTTTGCATGGATGAAATTTTGACCATTCGCAATTGTGACATGTAGCAGTTTCCAATGAGGACACCTTTTTGAATTCAAATTCTTCAGGTGACTTTTTTTTAAACTCTTGCACAAATTTGTGCTTCACTAGTTTTGTTTCAGCATTTCCATCAAATAATGTGGTTGTTGGAAGAAGATCATGTGAGAGAATTTCCTAGATAAATTCACCCCTTTTGTTTGCTACATCCATCTCTATGTGCTTGTGAAAGTATTTTTTGTAACCTGTTTTGTAGTGGCTGATTGGATGAAACTCTTACTATGGCAATTAAAGCATGGAAGGTTAGCTTTAGTGAATATGTCAAACTGCTTTTTCTCTTTCAATACAAATCTCTCCTGCTTCAGTTCTGCATATAGTTTTGATCCATGTTTCAGGACATCTAATAGACATGTCTTTATATTGTTATCCACATATTGTTTGGTCATGAAGTTGTGTAGTCGCACAGGCTCAGTCATTTCAAAGGGGTTTCCTTGCTGTAGCATGAAATGAAGAAGGCTGTCAACATGTTTATTAAAATGTTCCCCTCTCTTTCCCACAAGTTTGTGGGGAGGAACAGTTTCACGATGGTCCATTAATTTTGAAATTGTCATCTTTCTGAAAACATTGCAAATAGAAAGGATTTAATGGTAAACTAGCTGCCATTGAGCAACATAGTCACTTTTACATCTCTGACCAATAATTCCTTTGGAGCTTTTCTGTGATATTTGGATCGTCTGTTCCAGTTTCTTATCTGGAGCCACAGCATTGAACATTCCCTGCCTGTCTTTCATCACAAATTGTCTTTGGATTAATTTTCTGTAGAAGTATGGTTTTTCCACCTCTAACTTCTTTACTCTTTCCAATTACCAGGACTCATATCTCAGGTAGCTCATGCAATAAAAGTTGCGAAACACAGTAATCAGTGACTCCACAGTCTTCACGTGCAGCTCCCAATTACCTTCCCAATCAGCATGCACCATTTTTTCACTAGAGCTGTCAGGTGTAAAACATTATCCAGTACTTGCAAAGTTCTGATTTTTCTTCACATTCTTTGACAAACTCTACAAGCTTAGTTTTCAGGGTTTTCTGATTTTGAACTGAGTGTATTGAACATGTCTGACTTTGCATTATGTCTTTTGAATGAAGTGCACCTTGTTCCTTGTTCACTTCTGAGAGAAGATATGCAAAACCTAATTTGTCATCTTGTTCCAGAAAGAATTCCAATGCAATATTTCTATAGCCTCAGATATGATGACCATCCCTTGTAATAAACGACCATAATGAGTTCTGCTCAGTGCTGACTGGAAAGTTTTGCTTCCAATGATTTCTGTCCCAATAAGTGCATTGTCTATGCCACATCCTGCACACCACAACACAATTTTTGTCATGTGGAAAATGCCCATCATTGGATAAAGATCACCAAATTCTACAGGATTGTTCATAAAAAGGTCAGCTACAATACAGAAAACACCTTCATCACAAAAAAATGGCAGGATAGGCTGGTCTTCAGGCTGATCACACGCATTTTGGAAATTGTTTAGAGCTGTGTAGACTGTTGAGTAGTTTGTGACTACAGATGGTATTACTGGTAAAAACCCAACCTTCTTCAGTGGGACGCTATTCTGGGAGATCAGAGCATGAATTCCAGCCCATGGAGGAAATTACTTTTCTTCATCCTTCAATCTGCACCGAATGAGCGATATGATAAATTCAGTTAATTCAGTAGACCGCAGCATAAAGTAGAAGATCCATGTACTCTGCCACTTTAAAACTTTCTGGGAGAGAGGGACGTGTTGATGGCTTGTAGTGATTTTGCACATGTTGGCAAGGCAGCTGAGATATACGTTTGCAGCTTTGCTTGTTTATGCCTACAGCTGACACTGCTTGTTTTCCAGAAGCTACCTCATCGGTACAGTCTTGAAAAAGCACAAAGACAGTGTCATGTGTGCTGGATGTCCCAGACAAAGAAGAGCTGTCTTCAAAATCTAAATTATAAAGAGTAGCAACTGTAAATCCTTTCCTGGTAAAGTGACTTGGAAGTGGTGTCCTGTCGGAGTCACAAGATTTTACAGCATGAGCTACTAACAAGTTCCTGTTCTGTACTATGTCATTATAACTTGTTGATACACCAATCCTATTTCTATAAGTGATTAGCTCTCTACTTTTGCACGTGTCATGAATTTCTTGGGCAGTCATCATGTGTAGCAGAGTTTTCTTTCTGCCATGATGTAATTCATAAAACATGATTTCCAAAAGACAGTACATTTTCACAGCATAAGCCTGTCGATTAATGGGATTGTCTCCCACTTCTTCACAATACATTCACCGCACTGTTTAGATCAGCTACTTGGCTGAAACGTCATCTTGGAAGAAACTAGCTGCAGATAAAACATGTTTGCCCTTTGAGACTCACATACTCTGTATGTTGTTCTTTTGTCAATCCCGTTGGCCCTTGTTCTGGTTAAACCACAGATAACACATTGAAGATCCTCTGCTTTCTGATCAGTTGTTGGAGTTGGACGAGGGGTAGCCATTGAACTTTAAAGTGAATGGGTATTGGGTTGGTTGTCGTCGCTTTCTCAGAAGGCTCAAATTCTTGTTGTGATGCACTAGTTTCTGCTATGTTTTTACCATTTTTTTCCAGTCTTTTTTCCATTGTATTCACCTTGTAGCACTTGCTGTTACAATGATAAAATATTTGATCCTATTCACCCATCAGTTTCAACCTTTTGTGAACTTCATCTTGCCATATTTCTCAAACTCTCTTCTGTCCAGCGGCAGTTGATGTTAGATTTTCTTTCACAATAGTTTGGCAGATGGCACATTTTTCTTTGTCACTTATGAAATCACCCACAGCCTCTTCACTACTGTAGCCAGTGTGACATGATACCTGTTATGCCAATAGAAATCACCCACAGCCTGTTAATCGTAACCAGTGTGAGATGGCAGCTCATTCACTGACAGACATGCCTTGCTTTCAGACAGCCCCTACCTCTTGTATGCCCCACGTGATCCCAACCCCCCTTTCACATCAACACTTTTCAGTCGTGCAGCCCCTGGGCCCCTCAGAGGGATTCAGTGAAGTAAAAAATTGAGAATCGGACGCTGCCCGGTGCACCTGCATTTTTAATAAGGCAATTTCCTTGTCTCTGCCTCATGTGGCTTGAGCTGCCTGTCGTAGGCTGACTGATTCCTCCCAGTCAGGGCCGAAGATCAATAGTCTGCTGGAACGATGAGACGGGCATGTGCTGGAGGTAGGTACCCACCTGTCAGGTGCAACTTCTGAGTGTTACACTGCAGTGCTCGGGCAGCCTCACTCCTTCAACCCTCTTCCTAACGCCCTTACTTCCTCTCCCTTTGACTGTCTCCATCCTCTCTGTCTGGGACCAGAGATGTGGGTATCTTGCACAAGTAACATGCATCATCATCCTTATATCAGACAGTCAAGATGAATTCTATAACTTGCGCTCAGTTCTGTGCAAGAAGTATAGACCCGGTTTTTGCCCCGCTTGAAGGTTGTCAGAGTGAATGGAGGTGAAGTGAGAGGAATGAAGGATGGATGCAGTTTACTGCGAACAACCCCAGTGTATGGTGATGAGTCAGAAAAATGGGAAAATATGTAGCCCCCACATGAAGAGGCCAGTATTACATGTGTATTTTACTTCTACATATTCATTGTTGATATCTAAAAAAACGTTCTCGATTTTATTTCTTCGTAGGGGAAGAGCTCAGTTCTAATTTTTTTAATCCTCTTTGTTATTGACCCTATTATAGACTGATCGTCCCGACCATTGAATGAACAAATGTCATACTCTCTGAAATCAATGTGATGCTGTAATATCTTACCCCAACAGCCCTTCTGTGCTTCTGGATAGCTTGTGTTTCTGTACACGAGATAGTGGCATCTAATGTTTGAGGTTCGGATTCATGCCACATTTTCATGATCATCACATGGGGTACATTTACATGTCGGTGGATCTAAATGAGAATGTATAATATGGTCCAAAGACATCTTGAAAATGTAGCTTGGATATGGTACTGTTGGACCAGTTTTAAGCACCCATTAGTGAGAACATTGTACAGAAGCAGGGGTTCCCATCATTGAGTCTGAGGACCATATCCATACCTGATTTTCAGTATATCCTCATGAGATGACTTTGAATCAATTCTTACTTACGGAAACCTTGAGCAAAATTGCATTTTTCATTTCAGTGGAGTGTGACGTACCATAAAGGTAGATGCAGTTCTTTGGGGAACTGAACAAGTATTTAGAAGATGCGGGTTACACCATTACCAGAAGATTTAGAATAAAAGATGAATGGCAGTAAGACCGGCAGCAATTTATATAAATTTATATAAACAGATCTAAATGGGCATCATTTACCTGGACTCATGATGAAAAACTGGGGGCTAAAACTAAGGTTGCCGGCCTGGGTGCTTAAACCAGTCATCTTTAATTGGTTTCCTGCTTTGATAAAGTATTGTAAAGAGCTAACAGATATTGTTACTGGGACTAAGCCTTTCTTCTGAGAGGAAATTATCTGCCTGTGTAAAATTCTAGATCATGGTTTTCCAGGATAGGCCGAAGAGAACATTGTCCACTCCTTATGTTTGATATATCCACATGAGTTGCTTTTACACAGAGTAATTCCAAAATGAACTCATTTAAACCGGTTGCAGGTGGCTTGCAGACACAGTATGGGGATGCTGATGCTCTTGCATGTGTCGTATCCAGGGCTAAGATTATGCTTATTACGAGAGGGGCCACCCCAGAGGCTATAGAAAGCCTGGACACAACCGGCTATCATTGAAATCCAGTTGCTGAGAAAAGCGCTTTTGTTTTGAGGCTCAACTCCTCTAGCAGACAGCAAAATGGAATTTGGCATTGAGTCACTAGATTGGGAAGGTAGATATATGGATGTATATAATGATCGGCTTCTGTTCTTTTGTGCTAAACCTGTTCAGTTACCTAGATTTTTAAAACTGGAGAATAAGATGTTTTATGTTTTTCATGTATAATGTCAAACAACTCTTAAAGCAATGTTTATAAATTACTTATTTAAACATCCGTATAAAGGTACTCACCATAAATTGAAAGCTGGTCTGGAGTCTCTGCTTTCCTAAGCTGCTAATAACAAGTATGAATTGACATGGACAAGGAAATCTTTAGAGAAGTTTTAGCAGGATAAATATGTCCAATTTCTTCTTACTTTTGAAAATTATTTTTAATACAAGTATAGGTTGTGTTCAGAATCCTACAGCGACAAATATCATGTAACTAATTAAAGGATTAAGAAATAATCTGATTTTGGTATTTACAGAAGTAGTTTTGAGAATGTATATGTTTACTGAAAATCCAAACAAAGGTTATGTAACATGAAATGTGAAATAAATATTTCTAACTTCTTCTGTGGAAATACTAATCTAAGAGGAAAAGTCTTGTGGAATGGAGGTGTAAACTAAAAGGTTTGAGGGGGGCGTGTCGAAGATGGTGGCCGGAGCGGACGCTTCCTAAGAGCTCAGCTCACGGCCTGGAGAAAAACTCCAAAACTTTTTCCGCCCCAACACCTGCCGCCTCAACAGAACTAACGGCGCTGGGGCTGTGCGCCGAGCGGTGTTCTGACGCTCGGGCCGAGCAGAGCGCTGAGTGGCGGTGACACTGGGCCAGTGATAGTGGTGTCCCTCACCGAAGAAGTAACAGTGACCCAGAGCTGGGACGTGTGATCGCCTCCGGTGACGTGAGGAGGGACAGGACCGGCAGGACCCCCCGGTCGAGAAGGTAGAGCCTGCGGACCTGGCAGATGAAACTGTGCAGCAGGCTCATAAGGCGCGGAGCTCCCTCGCGCGTTGTCGGGATCGACCTGTGGGATCTGATGTTGGAGTACTGGAAACCCGCACTGGTTCCGCACACAAATACTACCTAACTCACCACAGCTCCGACCCCAAGTGTGTGGAAGCGCCGCTGCGCTTTAGCGCTTCTTGGGCTGGGCCTGGCGGTTGGCGGATTGCGGACTGCCGCATAGGGGCCAGCGGAAGAGGGCGACTCTCTTGATGCTACGTGCTGGTAAGCAGAGGAGCCTAGGTGAACCCGGGGCACTAGCAGGTTTGGCGGTCGAAGCAGGGGGTCATTACATGAAGCCGGAAAGACAATAAACGTACCATGAACAAAGAGTGAACACGAAGCGAATTAGAAGTCGGAGCTATCCCCATTTGTCAGCCGGGCTGGTCACAGCACCCATTCAACGAAGCCGGGCGGTTGGCCTACATAATTACACAGTTCTCCCTGCCAGATGCGAGTGGGCTACCTCAAGAGGCCTAATACTACTGCCCATACAGAAGGTAATCATTGTGGAAATCGCCATTTTTCTGGGAACTGCGCAGAGAGTGAGCGTTCAACAAATACGCGGCAAACTGACCTGAGAGAGCGCTGCTAGACACAGTAGATCTGTAGAGCTACAACCCTGACGCTTCTCAACAGTGCATGAAGTAAGACAACTAGGCTGGCACAGTAAGGATCAGCTGTCAGAAATAACGAACACGCAGTGACCACTACAGCTGGAAACGAGCTGCTACTTTCTACTGTAAACTTACCTATGACATTGGCATAAGGGGGTCAATACTCAGCACTACTGCTGCGGTGGCCTCATTCCGCAGGTGTAGAGATCAATTGTTAGATGGTCTAGTGGGTCGCGGACCAGTCCTCCTGCGCAATCATGGTCAAGCCAAAACCGCCTAGGGCGCAGACGACAGCTGAAATGGATGAGCACACACCGGTCGGACCAGCAGAAACACAAGCAGCTGCGCTGCAACAAATGAATCTGACACTTCAAGCGCACTCAGCACAATTCGACAAATTACTACAAGCAGTATTAGACACGAAAACCACCTTGGAGGGAAAGATAGACTCTGTGGTAGCTGAAGTGAATTTGCTAAGAGCAGACCAACGCAAACTAGCGAACAGGGTCACCGATAATAAACGGTCGCTCAAGGAAACGTTACCAGACCTAAAGGAGTTACGGGATCAGGAACAACGCATGGAGACAGAGGTCAGCCACCTGCAGAGACGGGCGGAGGACGCGGAGGGACGCTCGAGGAGAAACAACATAAGGTTCATGGGGCTCCCGGAACGAACGGAATCACCACATGCTGAAATATTTCTGGAGAAATGGCTCCTAGATAAAGTGATAAAGACGTGCTTATCGGATCCCGAGCAGACCGCCGCGCCGGGAGCCCTCCCACGACCACTGATTGCGCGCCTGCTAAACTTCTGTGATAGAGACCTGATCCTTCACAGTTTTAGAACACAAGACCCGATACAGATGGAAAACAATGTATTAAAGGCCTACCCAGATTACACAGTTGAGGTACAGAGTAGACGAGCGTCCTTCACAAGAGTGCAACAACTATTGCGAGACAATAATTTTTCCTACTCCCTGTTATTTCACGCACGACTCTGGGTGGTAGATGGGGAAAAGGTCCACATCTTCTCCTCCCCAGAAGACGCTTGGACCTGGCTCCATGCCAAGAGGCTCGCCCAACTTAAAAATGATGACTCTAAACAGGGAACGTGGCTTACCCCTCAGCCTCGCCGAAGAAGAAAGAAATCAAAGACTGACACACGCCCATCCAAGAAACAAGTGGCTGAGAGTCAGAAGCAAGCTTTACAGGAAAGCCAATTGGTTTGCTTCACCGCGGAACCAGATCAATCCGGTTTCAGGGAACGCAACATTAGATCACTCAACAGATCATTCCAGCGGCTCTACTTCTCCATCGATGTTCGGCCCAGAACATGGCGGATGACATTTAGTGCAGATAAGAATGTATACCGAAGTACCACAGAATACGATTTAAACGGATGATCCACTAGGACTTCAGATGGATCGACGCTCCCCTGCTAGCCGACCCCCTTTGAGGTCTCTTCTTGGAAGGGGACACATACGTCAAGGGACGAGAGAGCGGCAGGGGGGCGGAGCGGGGAGTGTCAGAATCTGGCAAGGGCTTTTATGATTGGACCTTCTATCGCCGACTCTCACGCCCCCCCACGCCCTACTGGGTCACCTAATGGACCACATCATGTTGTTTATCACAAGTGCCACCAGTTGTGCCACCGTTTCCCAAGTTGGCTACCATCACAGGAGCCCTTCCTTTGTTTACCTTCTTTTTCTCTTTATATCCTTTTTCATACGCACTAGACGGTGTGGGTCCGGGACGAGGGGTGAGGAAGGGGAGGGGAACAGAGAGCCAGGTTTATCCAGCATAGCACTTTTACATCAGGAGGACCACCAGATAACATTGCCACCCCCGCGCAACCTCTCACTCATATGGGACTGACCAAATATAGCATCATACCCTGGAATGTAAGCGACATGGCTAATTTTAATAAGGGCTGTAGGGTTTACGTGTACCTTAAGAGACACAAAACACATATTGCTATACTGCAGGAAACCCATCTCACACAAGACGAACTGCGCAGTCTTACAAACAGATGGCGTGGCTCGGTTTTTGGTACCGTGACATCTGCATATGCCAAAGGAGTATTAGTATCGATTGCTCCGGAAGTACCCTACACAGTGGAACACCATAAAATTGACACAGATGGACGGTATGTACAGCTGGTGGGATCCCTGGCGGTTGGCCGCTCACCATAACAGGTTTATATGCTCCCAATTCAAAACAAGGAGACTTTCTCCTATCGCTCACACTCCAGTTGCTTCCAGACCGTACCACTGACCACATTTGGGGTGGCGACTGGAACTGTGTGCCGGACATAGACAAAGATAGGTCACACCCTCCATTAGATGGTGCTATCAGTATGAAAACCTCACAGTTGCTTCAGACCTGGATCTCACAGTGCAGACTAGTAGATCTGTGGCGTACACTATATCCTCAGGATAGGGAATATTCCTTTTTTCCCCGGTCCACCACCTCCACACCCGCATAGACTTGCTACTTTGTTCTACTGAGCTTATTAGTAGCTTTTCAGAGGCTTCCTACCTAGCTAAAATGATATCGGACCACTGCCCACTATTGGGTGTCCTTGGCTGGGGAAGAGCGTGGACGCGCATTCCTACCTGGCGACTGCAGCCGACTTTGCTATTAGACCCACCATTTCGTCAAGAGCTGATAGAACACATCTCCGACTATTTCAAACTCAATAATGGGACGGCGTCATCGTGGGCCATGGAGTGGGATGCCCACAAGGTGGTGGTCAGAGGCCAATGCATGTCGGCAGTGGAGGGAGCGCGTTGAGCGCTGACGAATTAGCTTGTGAGGGTGGAGACTGCGCTTCGTGATGCAGAGCGCGGATCTGTGACGGGTGCCGTGACCCCAGAAGCACTAAAAGTGCTCCGTATGCGTACGAACGAGGTTGGTATTCGCTAGCTGAGATTTGACTACCGCCACTATGTAGCCAGAACACATTCTGAGTGGGATCGCTCTGGCAGACTGTTGGCCTGGTTGGTGCGAGGAGAGCAACAGCGCGGTCCAATAGGGGCACTAAAACTAGATACTGGCGAAGTGGTCAACTCCCAAGCAGAAATAAAGGATGCATTTAGACAATATTACAGCACCTTATACGCGCCCCCTCCCCACGCCGCTGCCAGAGCAACTAGGAAAATTCTTTCAGGCACTCCCCATGGCCCGTCGTTCTGCAATGCAGCGGAGCGAGCTGGATAAAATAATAGATGCCGAGGAAGTACAGACAGCACTACCACAACTAGCCGGTAACAACGCGCCAGGCAGCGACGGTCTCCCAGTAGAGTACTACCGTACATGCGCTGGGCAACTAATCAAGCCATACATAGAAATGTTATATGAAGCATTTGAGAGGGGCAGGCTCTCGGGGTGACAGCGAGAGGCAGTGATAGTTGTTCTCCCGAAACCAGGGCGATATCCCCTAGATGTGCGCTCATACCAACCCCTCTCCCTTCAGAACCTGGATTCCAAGCTTATAGGCAAGATCCTGGCGAACCGCCTACTGCCACTGATGCCTTTGTTGGTACATGATGACCAATCGGTCTTTATTCCAGGTCGTAACACTTTCATAAATGTTAGGCGGCTATTACAGCTCATAAACACAATACACCTATGTTCGATCATGACAGAGTAGCGGTCTCCCTAGATATTGAGAAGGCGTTCGATACGCTGGATTGGCCCTTCTTGATGGAGACGTTACATCAAATGGGGTTTGGACCGATATTCACAAAGTGGATTAGCATCCTGCATACCGACCCGGTTGCTCGTGTTAAAACAGGCGGGATAATTTCTGAAGGGTTTCCTACTGGGAGGGACACGAGGCAAGGATGCCCATTGTCCCCGCTCCTGTTCGCTCTAGCGATAGAACCATTGGCTGTGCAACTCAGGAAAAGAGCTCAGGACTGGGGCATCATGCATGGCACCAGACACCAGATTGTTTCATTTTATGCAGATGATGCGCTTATATATCTGCGTAACTGAACAACCGCACTCCCGGGTCTGCTGCAACTACTAGGCCAATTTGGCGACCTATCGGGTCTGCGGGTTAATTGGTCCAAGTCCTGCCTCTTTCCCCTAGCACCGACCCCGGAGGAACTTCGCTCTGTTGCCCCGATACACACACTCCCGTGATACTATACCACCTTTAAATATTTAGGCGCTCACATATATCACGGTATCGATGACTTAAGGGAAGGCAATTTGAAATGCGCACTCCGATCAATCAAAGGATCCTTGCCTTTCTGGAGATCACTTCCGCTTTTGCCCATGGGTAGGGTGGCGATTGCCAAAATGATTATACTCCCGCGCTTGCTGTACCATTTCAGTGCTCTCCCACTATTAATCCCCTGTGATTTTTTTAAATCACTGAGTGGCCTCACGACTGACTTGATTTGGGGGAGGTCCGCCGGCGCATAGGACTTACTTCCACGCAACTGCTGCTTGAAATGGGTGGATTAGGCACCCCGCACTATGAACTATACTACGCTGCTGCCCAGATACAGTGGGCGTGGCGTTTGATGCAAACTTCCCCGAACTCAGAGGCGAAATCGGTACACGCCAATCTGGGTAATATGGGGGTGTTGCAATGGCTGATGGATCGTACTGACCTGTCCGGTCAGCGTCATATCCTGATGCATGTAGCACACAGGTGTTGGCGCAAGTACATAATTGGTGGCAATCAGAATCCTCCATACTCACCCCGAATTACGCTGCTTTCCATTCCAGGGATCTCTAAATTAACTAGACAGCACAGGTTTTCTCGGTGGTCCACGAAGGGAATACATACGATTACAGAAGACCGCATGATGACATATGTGGAACTCATGTCGGCATATGAGGTGTACCGGGGATGGTTCCTGACTTATTGCGCACTACAACAACTTACGCGCCAGACATGGAAATGTGGAGACAAGGAACCCCAGACATCTCCCATACTGCATGAATTTTTGGCTGGCCCAGGAAGTCATTGTAGCATATCCCACATATACAAAACCTTGCTGGGTAATCCGGAGGTAGCCCAGTCCCAAGCGAAGATCAGATGGGACCAGGTACTGCCTGCTCCACTAGCTCAACAAGAATGGAGCACTGCGCTTAATCTAACACGCACAGTATCTCGCAACCCCAGATTCCACTTCACGCAATTTAACTATCTGAAGCAGACTTATTTGTCTCCGGGTAGGCTGAAGCGCATGTTTCCTAAGTCTGTCCAAGAATGCCCCAGATGTGGTGATTCCAATGCCACCTTTTACCACAGGATATGGGAATGCCCACCGATACATAGGGCCTGGCAGGACATTACTGCGTTGACAGCTGAGCTGATAGGGCACCCGCTCCCTCCCACTACGGCATCCTGTTTATTGGGCATCCGTCCAAAATTGAAAGGAAAAAAACAAGTACAGAGATGCATTGAATTGGCTTTTGTACTATTCAAACGCTTAATAGCGATGCAATGGAAAGCCCCAAATGCGCTGGATGCCCGTCAGTGGATGAGGGCTATGCTGAAGTGGGCGAGAGCGGAAGCACAAGTGCTGCACTCACTTAGGGATAGAGGGGTGCTGATCAAAGAACTAGACATATGGGACCCGCTAGTCACATCACTCGAAACCAAAGATGACATTCGCCCAGCATGAATCGGGGGAGTGACCCAAGTTCACACATAATTGCCACATATCATGTAACTAGCTCACAAGATGACTCAAGCTCTTGACAACATAATGGCAGTAAACTGGACAGGGAGCTCTGGAACACACACATAGGCCCTAGATCACACCACATTGCGTCATACTATCTGATATTTATTGTACAAGCAATGCATACGAGATACCACGCAATGGGTGAGGAGGACTGGTCCCGTAGTGGTCTCAACCGCGATGTGTCAGTGGGAGGAGTTGGTGAGAGAATTTCACAATGACTGACAGATGTAAGTGATCAGCCCTGGCACCCTCATTAAGTGCCCCACCATGATAAACCAGAGGGCAGTGCTCTCTTAAACTCACATATACAATTACTAAGGAGATGCTCTCCTTCCCGCAGTGGCACAATTCCTCCTTCTGCCTCCTCATGCCTCTCCCCCTCTCCTTCACCACAATCCATGAAGATCCCCATGCAGGTCAGGATGCTACCATGATCAGCTGGTTAGCTCCCCATCACCCGACATTAGCAAGCCTTTCGGATCCTCCTGCACCATCTACACCCCCTGTTGTGTTCCAGATAGCATCTTCTTACCTTTCTGTTTCTTCTTAATTCTTCTTGTTTTGACCATTGGACAATATATTATCACGTCATTTTGGTAGCGCCAAGGCGCTTGATTGTATATGATAATTGTGGTTATCTCAATTAATAAAGAGATTTGAAAAAAAAAACCTAAAAGGTTTGAGCCTGGTAGGACAATAAGCTGCAATATCTCTGCCCATCTTAAGTGATGCCATCAATGATGCTAATAGTGATATGAAATTTGACAATACATTAACAGTGATTTGTAACAGCTGTGAAATCATGTTCAGGTTACTTGCAGTCCATGAGGGAATTTATGATTGTGTAACTCAGTTTAATCACAGAAGTTCAATTGCTGCTAGAACTTTGATTGTTGTATCCATCATTTTTTAATCTCAGAGTTGGTAACGAGACTCTGTAGTAATGGTTGCTCCAGGTCTTCCAGTTCAAACTGATTTTTTGGTTTGCTACTAACCAGTGAATTTCTAGTATTTTGCTGGAAATCTGCAGGTGCTTGAACCATCCACCTAACGATTTTCATTCCAAACTTCATGCTGATCTTTCAAGAGGGAGGAATGTTATGTGGAGTAATCTTAAAGTTAGGAATTCACATTTTAGGTCCCATGTGATTTGATATGTTGAATGGAATCCCACCAAACACAAATAGAACAATATTCAGAATACGCCGTTTTGCTCATTTGGTGTAAATCAGTTCAGTGAATTTGAGATGTTGTCAATACAATTACCCTTTGAGTAGGCTTCAAAGGGTAAATCATGTGTGTATTGGACATCCAGTTTACAAATTATACACAAATCTGGTTACACTAGAGATCCATGTTAAACATTTTAAACATATTTGAGTCTCACTGGACGAGAAAGCTTTTATTCTATTCGCCATTGCGGTATTTCCAGAAGAATTCAGATCTGAGCAACTTGATTGGCTGGCTGTGACTTCAATATTTAGCCTTTGGGCTTGTTCAGTGGGTTGTGACAAAAGATGCAGTGTGAAAAACAGCCTCTGCCTTGCACATCTGCCTACATAAACAGGGCCTGACTGTGGCCACCCCCCCATCAGTTTAGCATTGTTGGTTTCCTTTAACAATTATTTTTATATTCTGCTCATCCAAAATGGAAGGCATATCCTTTACTTAGACCCACGGAGCCAAGTAATGGTATAAAATAAAGTGCATTAATTTCAGTCGCGCTCGCCAGTTGCACAAGGGCGGGGCGACGCGCGGGTTAGGGAGGACACTAAAAATATTGAAAAACAATTTTAAAAATGTAAAAACGTACCAAGGTTTGCGCGCCGCTCTTCTACTCCGTCGCTGCTGCAGGCACCGGCTCCCAGCCTGCCCTGCGGCCAATCCTGATGCTGCTCAGAGCAGTGTCAGGATTGGATGAGAGTGCCCTGGCAATTAGGCTGCTGGGCTGCGGAGAGCCCTGTGCGCATGTGTGTTTGGCCCGCCCGAGATGGCCAGCCAAACATACATGCGCAGTGAGGGGAGTGCAAAGTGCACTCCTCTCACTACTCGTCACCCCATATGCCCCACCCATTAACAAGGAAAGAATAATAAACATAGTTTATTATCCTTTCCTTATTAAAGGATTTGCAGTGGTTGCTGCTGGCGGGGGGGGCGACGCTCCTCCGCCCAAGCAGAGGAGCCGCCACTGATTAATTAAAAAAAAAACTAGAAATTCCCCTAAAAACATCAGTTAAAATGCGAGTTATGGTACTGGCTCAAACAGGGAAATTACTGGAAGTTACCAACTACACGTAGCAACACCCACAACCCATGACATACCTCAGTCTGCCCTCTAGAATAAATACATCACTTTGCCATCGGAACAGGAAACAAATGCATATTAAGAGAAAAATATGGCAGGTGGAGTGAGTTGCAGCCTTCATTATGTGTGTTGCTAACCGTAACTCTGCAAATGAACCTGTGGTTTTCCCTCATGAAGGAAAGTGGCATAAAGAAGGCTGAGTCTTTTTGCTTCATTCCTACCTAGGGACTGCACAACTACACTGGCGGAGGTACTGACTCTGATACTAATCAACTCAAATTTACAAATGTGCCATCTGGTAGCCAACTTGAGGGCCTTCGCATTTTTCGCATTTATTTTTTTAAGCCTCACTGTATTATATAACGTATTGTGCAAAGAGTATGTCCTTTGCATGACTTTCCAATGTAACACGTTGTTACTTCCTGTTAATGTATCACGCACAGGTTTTATTTCTGTAACAATCAGAATATCACACAATACACTGTATGTGTCTTAAACGCAAAAATAAATAAAAACAGATTCAAACCAAAAAAATATATGAAAAGTGGCATCATGACACACTTGAGGCATAAAAAATATATCATTATACATATGTGATGAAAAGGCTTAATATACGTAACCGTAACCAGGCCCTTACCAAGAGCAACAGGAAGGGAGAGTCCAGAATAAATCATGCTCAAACTCGAAATTTTCTTTCATAAGAAATTTATTGCAAATATAGAAATCACTTTTCTTCCATCCGGGGTTCTTTTATGAACTGATCATTTTTGTGCCATTCCAATCAAAATGAGTGGGGCTCTGGCAGGAAAAAGAAGCCAGCGCCCCAAAACCAAGAGAAGACATGTAAAAAGTGTGTCTCCCTCATTCAAAGTGCTGAGTCCGAGAGAGTCATGGGGTGAGGGCTGGGAGTGCACAGCCTGTGGGGCGCACCAACCAATAAATCAGCATCGTCATCTAACCAGCTGGTGGAATCTCAGGAGGATCAATGGAGGAGAGGAACAAGACTGAAAGTAGGGGACAAGAGAGAAATGCAGGTATAGACGGGGAAGAAGGGAAAAGAAAAGCTGAAGCAGAACAGAGAGGGGCTACAGAGATTAGGCAGGGATGAGACCAGTAGAAAACAGGACAGAAAGGTTTGGGCAACAGACGGAGTCGTAGGCAGAGGGGGCAGGTGGGATACAGTTGAGGAAACAAATGAGAGAACAGACGAGGTACAGAGATAAATGTGGTGGATGGATCTGTAAAGAAGAGATAGGCAGCTGCGTGTGCACGAGTGGCAGATAATTGCATGGCCTGATAGGCTGTGAGTGAGTGCCTGCGTGTAAAGACATGCTGCACCGAAAAATAGATGTAAGGGTGATTGAAAAGCCAGGGGTTTAAAGCTTAATAAAAACATGGTCATCCAGTGAAAATCTTATTGATAAAGGTAACGATTTTTACAATGTATAGTCAAAAATTCGGATAGAGGATTCTCTCGTCTTGCATTAAAACTCTTGAGGACAGATTTACAAAGCCCTAGCGCCTCCCCGCGCCACACTAACGTAATTTTTTTTATGCTAATGTGGCTGAAGGAGGCAATTTTCACAGCACCATATTTACAAAATGGTGCAATACACACATTGCGCCACTTTGCAGCCCCTTGACCACATTATGCCTGCGTCAGGCGGAATGTATGCAAGAGGGGCGTTCCAGCGTTAGGAGGCCGGCAAAAATGGCACAGTGAAATCTAAAAGATTTCACTGCGCCATTTTTGGCATAATTTTTAATGCCTGCTCAAAGCAGGCATCGAAGTGACACACCCAGTTTAATCAAAGGGCCTCCTTCCACTTTGCAGCACTAGTGTCAAAATTGTTTGTGCTAGTGCAGCAAAGCACCACAATAGCATCAAAAATGTTGACGCTATTGGTCTAACATGCACCATGGTGCGCTGTATCGTAAATACAGCGCACTCATGGTGTCATTAGATGGGGCAGGGGCGACACAAAAAATAGTGACGCATCAGCACTGATGCACCAGTTTCTTCTAAATATGCCCCTTAGTACTGGATGGTATGTGCCCAGTGACCAATTGCATCTGACAGCAGTCATCATAGGGGCACAAATGGTCCTACTGGACCAACCCAAACATAGGGGTTTCCAAATCAAGCCCCTTGTCAGCATCTGGCTACAGACAGCTTTACCTGGTGTGAAAGTTCATGTCAACAACACAGAGCTGCCGCATTTCACAGATGGTCACATTGTGCCATTGACCTTACATTATGGCTTTGTTGATGTGACAAAGTAGTTCCATACTGCATGCACAGCCAGCGCAGGACTTTCAGCAGCAGAAGCAACTTTTTTAATCCTGGCAGGGCCCTTATACTGGAGACTCACAGACCACTAACTCCACACACTCAGCCCGCTCCTGCTGAAGGTGGCACTCCTGCTCTCCCAGGTAAGTCTGCTAGAGCTCTTTATTCAGTGGAAGCCAGAAGTGTTAGCTTTGCCAATGCTTATTTAAAAGGAAACCAGGGAAAGGTTTGAACATAATCGAAGACATTATTTTGTTTGCTACATCCCAAAACCAGTGTAGTCTCTGCTTCGGAGCCAGCCCAGTTGCCGATGTCTGAGATTGTAGTTTATATGGCCGCAATCCAATTGTGAGGAAATTGCATCATTCAATACCATATTACGCTCACCCTTAGGTTACAAAGCTATATTTTCTTTAAAATTTCCAGATAGAATAATAATTTAGAAAGCCTGCAGTGCTGGGCATTCCGTACCAATATAACTAGGGACGGTGCCGATTAGACAGACATTGGCCAAACAGGTGCCATCTAAATAGTAGACAGTTTTAGTGTTCTTTCTGTCTGTGAACCCTACAAGGTCAGGACCTCAGTTTTGCTTGAGGTAAGGTTTAACCCAATCACCAGGCTGAGGCAGCCACACACTGGCAGAACTAGCTGGCAGTAGGGGTGTGTGAAATTCGCATAATTCACTCATGCATAATTAAGTGAAAATACACAAAAATTATTTGAAATTATGAGAAAAGCAAAACCACCATTTAACGATATATTTTAGCGTGAACTGCATCCTTGTGTCTATTTTGGAAGCAAGGGCACATTTTGCGCTAAAAAAGTGCAAAAAGCATACATAGCGGGAACAACATCCGCTTGCACTCTGGTAATCGTTTTGTTCCCATGCTTCGGCATGACAATTTGTCATTATGACAGGTGGTATTATGGCAAAATTTTGAGGATTTCATGTAAGAAGCGTAATGCAGAATCTTGAAAGATTACATCAGCATAATGGAAATTGTACCCAGGTCCAGTTGGCAGCAGCATCTTCATTGCCATCTAACCTATGGAAGATCTGAGCAGTATAAAAAGCAAAGGCTGATGTCTGAAGGAGGGCAGGGAGCAGACTGACTCAAGCGTTGAAGTTCAGAAAAGTTTTAAAGTTTTAAAAAATCACAACATTGTGGAGGAAAATCTTTTGCAACATTGCATACCCTCAGCGGTTGCTCCTTCGCTATATCAGAAGAGTGTCGCTCCCCCATCCACCAGCAGCAGCAGCTTCAAAACTTGAAAAATAAAGCAATAAAAACTTTGTTTATTATTGCTTTATTTTTCAAGGAGACGGGGCCATGATGGATGACAGCCATGGAGGGGAGTGGTATGCACTTCCCTCATTGTGGATGTGAGTTTGGTCGACAGTCTTAGGACAGGCAAACACACATGGGCACTGAGCTCTCTCCAACCCGGGACTGTGTTGGTGGGTTGGAGCCACAGGCACAGGCTTCAAGTCTGCTTGGGAGCGCAAAACTAGGGCACTCCTGCCAATCCTGATGGTGCTTTCAGGCTGCCAGCGGCATGAGAGCAACATTAGGATTGGCTGCAGGGCAAGCTGGGAGCCTGTGCTTTCACTGGAGCGGCGATTCGAATTTGGATGCAGGGGATGCAGCAGGTACGTTTTTTGTTTTTTTCTGTGTGTCTCCATTCCCTCCCCCCAACACTTGTCCCAGACACCAGCCACAACTGCATGCCCTGTTCATTGTGTTTCTCTTTGTCTATCTGTGCGAGGTAGTGAATCAGCACACTTGACTTAAGACACCGGATGTGAGGTATAAGGAGAGAGACAATCAGTGGGGAGAATATGTAAGGAGAAAGAGAGACACAAGGAAAAAGGACACGAGGGGAGAAATAGGAAAGCTAGAAAAGAGAGGCTTAAGTAATATAAGATACATTGGAACAGGAGGCAAAAATCGAAAAAAAAGAGAAACAAATATCAAAGATTGAGAACATTTTGGCAATAAGAGGATAAAAACAGAAAAGGAAACGAACAAGTGAAAGAAAGTGCTAGGAAGTAGAACATTAATAAAAAAACAAGAAAGATATAAAATTAAACAAAACATGAAGAGCGAGAAGCGAGAGAAACAGAAAAATAAAAGAATACTTCAAATCGTGAAGGTAAAGAAGAGAATGAAAGTAACAATCAGAAACATGTTTTTTAAAGGAACATATTTTGTAGATGCTGCCCTCAGTCAGTGCGTCTCTCCCCAGATTCCCCTTTGACCTTCCCATGGGATTCTGGAGACTCTTCGGAAGAACAAGGTTGGATATTCTCACAGAATCAAATCAAGATGGTGGTTTCCGCAGTTCTTGTTTTTTTTTTTCATTTTTCTTTCCTTTTTATCTTTTTGCTTTAAAAAATACATTAAACTCCATGCAAAATAGAACTCCATGTTCTCTGGCGATCGACCTATTCCCATAAAAAAACAGACAGCTGCGGACCCCTCTTCCTGCAGCCAAGTCTGTGTCCATGCAGCAACTCTTACACGACCCACACCTTCTCATCCCTCACCCCGCAACCTTGACACCTCCATCCCCAGAGCCTAGGAATCAGTGGTGTGGATGTGACAGCCACTGAGTGACAAAACTGAGAGAAAAGAGTGAGAATTCGGAGAATGGCAGATTGAGGAGAAGGGAGAACAAGACCATATGCCCTGTCCCAAGGGGGGAGATTATTCCTTGTAACACACTGCTAGATTTCCTTCGAATCTCTAGATCACCCCTATAAAACAGAGAAGACTCTGACCCTCAGCAGAGGTCCCTCCAAAGGGCTGCACCTTCAACAAAACAGAAACACACACAAATGGACCCCAAACCCAATACTCCACATAAAGCAAGTCCTTCATAATTGCTCCTCACAGGGAGTTGCAACACCAACATCAGGTCTCCCAGAGAACAAGATTTCCAGTACAATTCACCACATAAAGCTGGATCCCCAGAGTAAGGGTCAGATTTGGAGGATGTGGCCAGCCGTTCGCCCATCAGGGTGTCATAAGTACTTACTGAGGCTGGAAATCTGACCACTATATGTTAAGATCTCGGCAGGGCCTGCAGAGATCTCTGTGCCTTTAGAGGGCCCGATACCATGGCAGCTCCTCTGAAGGTACTGGAAGTTTTCTGATTAACAGCCGTGTTTTATTGAGCCTCTTAGCAAACTTTCTTGTTTTTTAAAAACAAACTTGCGAAGCTGGAGTTTTGAAAAACAAAAAACTAATGACTCTGACATTGTGTGAGTCATTTTTATGTTTTTCAGACAAAAATGAAAAACAAGTTCCTCAGACCATCTGCTTTAAATAGGGCAGATGGTCTGAAGCACCTACCCCAATGTTCCCAACTCCATTGGGCCATTGCGCGTGCCGCTGTCAGAAACATAACAATCTGCCAGGCTCAGCATAGAGTTAGCGGGCCATCACTTTGTTAGACAAGGTACTCATCACACTAGTGGAAGAGTCCTGTGCCCTTCAAACTCTAAATCAGATCCAAAGTTTCTGTGAAATCCAAAATTAAATCCCCTTAGCCTGAACTAGGGGCATAGCAAGGATGCCACTAGTTCTAAGAAAAGCAAGGGGAATAGGTCCCATCCCATGGTTAAGTAATAAAAAACGGATTTGGTTGGTGAGCAATAGGATCCTCACTGTCCCCAGTGCTGTGGCACCTGTTACACTATCAGTAGCCTCTGCAGACTAGAGCTCAACTCCTTACATAGAGGAATCAACAAATACAACTCTCCACAAAGAGCTGGTCCGTCAACACATCTTAATTTAGAGAAAGCAAGCCCAGTAAATTTCCACATACACTGCTAGGTACATAATACAACTACCTATAATGAATGGATGGGTATCAAGATCTCTGTACGACTGCACTATCAACTAAATGTGGAAGTCAGGACACCAACAAAACTCATAAAAAGGCTATACATCCAACAGAACTCTTTCTGGAGAACTGGTCTCTGAAAAGAACAAGCCATGATGACCCACTTAATCAAAATAAGTCATTCAGAGTTGAAATCAAGTCAACACTCCTCCACACCCAACTAAACAGATGAAGTTTCAACAGACACCACATGAAGGACTCGACCACTGGCAGAAGTCTAACTGGGGGTAGCCCAATCAACAAGATGAATCTATAATACTGTAAGGAACTCTTATAAATCTATGCACATAGTCTGAACAACCAGCATATGTATATATTAAAAGCCAGAATATCCAAAGAATATCCAGATTTCTAAATGTGAGAATATTTATGGTAACTTCTCATGCAGAGTAACCACCAACAGCTTTCTCCCACTGTGATCCTGAACTGTCCCTGAAACCATATGTTACAGATCTAAATAAGTAGCACAGTTTCCCTTGTAGAGAGACAGATTACCAACACATCATCGCTGGAGAATCAGACTCCTTGCATAAAAATAGACTACGAATACAACTTCGTTGGAAGAGTCAGACCTCCAACAAACACATCCTCAGAAAGATGGAACTTTCTTGAGATTCTGATCTTCAGCACAAATTCCCTGAGTACTAGACCACTATCAACTCTCCAGGGGGAACCAAACTTACGACTCTCCCCTCCTACCCACAGAATGCAGGACACTCAGCATAACTCCTTCAGGCTATGAGCACAACTTCCCCCAGGGAACAGGACCACCACACAACATGCCATAGAGAAAGCATAGGCTGTCGGCAGATGTTAGAGTGAGGATCAGAAAATTAAAAAGATTGTGAGTTTCCGAATTCTGCATTTTCTTTCAGATTTCTGAACACAAACAGCCGGGGTTGAGGTGTTAGCACCCACTGCCAGGCTCTTAAATTCCCTTTCACCACCCACCTCCTTGGGAAAAGATCTATCCTGTTTTTACCTGTTAAATGGTTTTTGTTTCTTTCAGTTTGGATATTTGGAAAGAAGACTCTTTCAAAGGAGCGTCCAAGAGCAAGACGCTTGTTCATCTTCACGCCAAGCACCAATACAATGAACACACTGTACAATCAGGCTGTTACGACTAAGTTGTGCTTTCTCTTGATTTCAAAGCATGGAAGCTTCCAAACGTCTGAGGCAGGTAGTCATTCATAGTTTTATCAGGCTGCATTATGTCTTCAGAGTGAAGAAGGGTGAGGGGAAATGGTCACACAAGCTTCCAGGTTTCTGAGGATAAAGTTCAGTTCAGATCCTGCCTTCTTGGGCCACATGGGCATCAGTGGTCTTTCCAGATACCAAAGGCAGAGACTGACTAGGCTCGCCTAAGTGAGAATGGGGTGTTTATGAACAGTTATCAGGAAAGAGAAGAAGGAGAAAGATAAGATGGCTGACCCCAAATATTAAACTGAGTCTGGGGAAGAGGGTTCATTGGACTAGTTAGAAGTGGGGAAGGAGGAAAAAAGGGAAAGAAGAAAAGGCTCTGGATTAACTGTATGCGATCATGGCCCCGTGAGTTGGTTCTTAATATTTCTATATTTGCTGTGTTATGGCTCGGTCACGTCTTTCTTCACTGTATCTGTTCCTGGCATGGCCATCATAAACAAGGATTCGGGATTCATAGCTGTCCTTCTGTTGTTTACCTTAGAGGAAGAAGCAAAGTGCTTCATAAGTGCTTACACATCTATACATTTCTTGAGAGCTAATTGACA
Organism: Pleurodeles waltl; assembly: GCF_031143425.1. Classification (NCBI taxonomy): domain Eukaryota; kingdom Metazoa; phylum Chordata; class Amphibia; order Caudata; family Salamandridae; genus Pleurodeles; species Pleurodeles waltl. The sequence goes on from NC_090443.1 coordinate 336,988,539, forward strand.
AAAGTGGTGGGTGGACTACCAACCTAAATGTGCAGATAAGAAAGTTTGTGAGTGGGTCTCTTGAGATGGAGCCAAATGGAGGGAAATTTTCACTTGGATGGCAGAAGTAGAAGCCGATTGTAAGAAGCGCAGTAGTGGGAGTCATGCAGGTTTAAAGCAATCTGAGAATATGACCAGTAGGCCACACATCTATCTGAGGTGGTTAATGCAAAATCACTCAAAGAAATGAGGACATGGCTCAGAGAGTCATTAAAGGTGGCTCTGAACGTGGGCTTTGTGCGGCTGTGTTCTGAATAGTCATTCTAACAAAGGAGGTAAACTTGAACGTTCTAGTTTGTGGGTATGGCTTTCCATATTTGGTGTTAGAAGATGGTATTCTGGGACTTATTAGGAAGGAAAGAAGCAGACATGAAAGGCTCTGGACGTTATGCAACGTCTTCCATGTTTGGAATGATGTTCTGAATCACTGGTGGAAGAGAGGAGAAGGAGTGGAAGACTCCAGAGATGCAGCATAGCATACCTAGTATGGGGTAAAGGGCGGTGGTGTTCTGAGTCGGAGGTGGAAGTGAAAACACAGATGTGGAAGGGTCTGGACATTGGACTTAGCCTACTATAATTCGGATGGTAGTCTTTTGAACCACAGATTTTAAAGAGGAGGTAGGTATGGGAGGCTTTAGTGATTGGGTATGGTCTTCTATGCTTGAAATGGTAGTTCTCTGAACCACAGTGTGAGGAAAGGGGTCAAAATGGATGACTTCAGGCATTGGGCATGTTCTTGTTTGTGTAAGGCAATAATGTTCTGAGGTGTCTCTGGAAGAGTGGAGGGGAACATCATGAAAGGTTTTCAGGTTTCCCATGCTCCATTATAACTGGGGACGCAATGTCCTAATGAATGACTGGAAAGGAGAAGATATGCGTAAAAGGTCCATACTGTCAAGCATTTTGCCTGTACCTCAGTTTTCTGCTTTTGGTAGGTTTCTGGATCTTGGAGGAAATAAAGTGTTAAACATTCTGGTGAAGAAAAGGAAGGAATTTCTGCACAGTTCCTGCTCTGCGATGCTAGTAATATACCATAACGCAGTGTTCCTTATTTGCCACTGGGAAATGGTAATCTAATCGTGATGTAGAAGGAAGTGAAGTGGCAAATGGATCCAAGATGTCTTTTGTTTTCTAGGTTAGCAGAGGATTGATTTCTCAGCTACAGGATGTGAGGGATTATACGTCATTGTTTACCCAGTCAGGAATTTGAAAGGGTTGAAAGGTGGGAAACCCTGCTATAGAGAGAGGCTTTGCTCTGAGCATGTTGGTAATATACATCTTTCAGTTATTTTGTATGTGCCATAGGTATTTGAGTATTAGTCACCCTGTAGGAAACGAAAACTTTACCTGAGGCATTTGTCAACAAAAAAATTAACAATAGTCTTACATCGGCAAAAACAGGTGTTTTAACCATTGCAGCCTCCTCCCAGAGTCACACTGGCCATTCGGAGTAAGCCCTATGAATGTCATCTTTATAGTTCCCTTCCTGACCCCTAGACACACAGATACACAGTTCATATCCCCACCTCCACCTTAAAAAAAACACTCACTCCCAAAGCATAGAAATCTCACTTACAAAATATAAAGCATGCTTTATGTTAACCCGTTCCTCCTACACAAATCCCCCCCTCTTTGCCTTTTTTGGGAGCATCAGCACCCTCCTCCATGGCAAGTTGCAATATGATCCAGGTTCCAGGAAGCACAGGATGGCCATGACCCCTTCTAAGCTTTTCAATTTTTTCCCTTTTCTGAAGGGTCTCCAAAAGTATAGATGAGTTTCCAGTCAACTCCTTTCAATAAACCCAATTACCTTTAAATAAATACTTCTCATCACACTTATATTTTTCAAGTCTTCAGAGCAATGGGTCTGCAAGGCCATGAGGTCCCAAACAGAAAAGGAATTTGGGGAGAGCATGGATAGTGGTTTCAGGAGGAGGAGAGAGTGGACAAGCAGTACGTGACACTTGGTGAGGTTGAATAAGGGGGGCGTTACTCTCTGGTAAAGGTCCACTCTCTAATAGTCCAGTGAAGAGGAATCCTACCTAGTCCAGTGGTGGTTGGCTTTGCCCTTCCTAAAAGCTATGTATAGTATATACCTGGCTGTTCTGCATGGCATGTCGTTCTTTGCCCCATTTTCACTTTATCAGACATGAATTCTAGAAAACATAACAGAAAGTCCTTGGGACCTTCTAGCACAGTGATATCATGAGCACTGGAAATTCCAAAGGTTTAGAGTTAATGTACGGGGATCACTCTGTGGAGTGACCCCTTAGAGATCAAAAGCCATACAAACACCCCAGAAGCAATGGCATGGCAGCAGTCCTTGCAAAGTCTTTGGGGATTAACTCTACTGCAGTGGGAATCTACACAGGAACTTCCCAAAGATCAGGCATGTCTAGAAGGAGGACCTTAAGAGCTCATGCAGAGAACTGTCTTGGCATGGAGACTCTGGTGTAATACAGAGTCAGAGTCCTAATGGGAATCCTTGACCCTGCTCACAAGTATGCCTACAATGAAACTACAGATAGTCAAATATATTTTCCAATTGAAAACACTTGAAAACTTTCCTTGGAGGGATTCCCTGTGGGCACCTTCACTAAACTATGTTTCTGTGGCACAGGGGTGCAGTGTAGTGTGATCCTATATTTTTTGTCAGTCTTCACATTAAGCATGAAGAATGCAATAAAGATTCCTCTAGACTTCCATGGTCCATGGCGGGCTCTGGATTCCTGTTGAGTAGGGTTAGGCGGGTCTTTGAATGGAGCTTAGCCAGCAACTAGAACACAATGGGCTGTCTCCTCTTACCTACTCCCACATGGAAGTGTGTAAGGCATTTAATAGGAAATAGTCTGGAAGTTATTCTAGAGGGAGGGTTTCTAGGGAAGCCAGTGGTTTTGGGAAGCACTCTTTAACTGGCCTTTGTGAGGAGTAGTAGTCTGTGGCAGGGATTGTTCAGGCATCCAAGACATTAAGGGATAGATGATTTACCTATACCTCCAGTCTCAATTTGGACATCCACTACATATTGTTGTTATCCACTTTCTCAGTTATGAGGACCCTGCTTTTTTCACCTTTGAAGGCATATATTTATCCAACAAGACCTCTAATGTATTTGGGATTGGCAGGGAGATAGTGCGGAAGAGGGGTGCAAGGAGGAGTTTAACTCAAAAGTGGTATTGATTAGGTCAAATACAGAGACAGAGGTAGAGCTGAGAGAATACTGAGGAACGGAAAAATAAAAGTTCACACAGCAAGTCAATGGAAGAGCTGTGCTAGTGGTGAGGCATTGGGTGTGAAAGGATTTGCATGTGAACTCACATGAGCCAATGCCAGAGCTGGGGTAGGTTATGGCACAGAAATTATTAACTGACTTCCCTAACCACATAGAGAGTCAATGGCAGAACTTGAGTTAGACTGAGGCACAGGGACGTGTACAGGCTTGACCTAAGGTCACACACAAAGACATTGGTAAAGTCACTACCACTCCTTTGCCTATTGAAGGTCAGTCATTTTCTTGTCAACTTATTTTTGCCCTTGCCTTCACCAACACTCTTACTTCTACACAATTCCAACCACAGCCAGGCCTCTTTTGTATTTATCAATCTCAGCAGTTTACCTTAAGCAAAGTCCTAAATCCCTAACCAGCTCAGAAACAAACATCAAAAACATTGTCCAAACCCCAGACCCCTTGCAAGATAAGTAACCCCCCTGGTCACCTCGTACTTGACTAAATCCCAATACTTGCCTCAGTGTCTGCAGCTCACCTGGAAAGGAGCCAATAAGAAACTAATTGGCAATAGATGTCCTAGTGCTTTCCCACCCCCTTAAAACAAATCCATGGATGCCATTTTTGTAAACATTAGAAACGTCTCAGTCTCTGCCTACAGAGTCACAGCTTCTGTTGGGCGGAGACACCCTTCCAGTAATCCAGAATGTCGTGCAGGTCCTCATCCTTGGCAAACTGGACTTTCTTGCGCAGGGCATGGCCAGCAGCCATGTACACCTCCTCCCTGTGGTGCTTCTTGTAGGGCCTGAAGCGCTCCCAAATCTTGTGGGTGCTCTCCGATGAGTATTCTGGACTGGATGAGTACCCAGAGAAGTGGTGGCGGGGGGAAAGCTGGGAGTAGGCAGAGTCTCGCTTTGAGCGGGAGAGGGGCTTGAGGAAGGAAACTCGTTGGCTCAACGTATCCGCATTCTCCTCATAGTAGAGTGCTGGGAAGGAGTGACGGTGTTCACTGCAATGGTAGGAGGGCTTGACTTCAAGGTGGTGGACACCCCCTGGTGAGACCAAAGGCCGGCGGTCTAGAGGGCTGTTGATGGGACTCCCCTTCTCAATGTACTTGGAGTCTGACTTCAAAGAGGGCTCAGGCACATCTAGGCTGAATACCCGTGCACTCTTAATGGAACCACTGGAGGAGATGCTGCAACGCTTCTTAGCTGCCACAGTGGCAGCATCAGCACTCAGTTGGCGCTGAAGTGGGCGCAGACCAGCTGGTGAAAGGAAGCTGGGTCGCTCCAGCTGGCCTGAGGCACTGACTGGGATCGACTGGCAATCATATGCCAGATCAGAATCAGCCCCCAGGAAAGAAGCAGTGTCCAGCTTTAGGGCATCAATACAGTTGTTGATGATCTGGTTCACCTTGTCTACCTCCTTGGTGATGGTGGAGATCTCGGCCGCTGATCCCTGCCCATTGTCCAGTTCATGGAAGTCATCATCTGATCGCTGCTGGCACCTGCTCAGGGCGTCCCCTGTACGCACCTCCATGTAATTCCCCTTGGCTGCCTTTGGGGTCTCATTGGGGGCCATTTTTTCACTCCCCATCTGTTGGATAGATGACATGCGAGAGATAGGAATGGGGTGCTCCCCCATCTTCTGGGAGGCATGAACCATGGAGCTTGTGTCCACGTCTGAGCCATACCTCATCTCCAATATGGTCTTCTTCACACTAATGGACTTCTGTTTCTCCTCCTGTTTCCTCCTCTTCCTCAAGCAGTAGTAAACGATCCCTAGAATGATGACCATGCCAAACAAACAGCCCAGAATAGTCATTATGTAGTGGGTGGTTGTAGAGGTGGTGGCAGGGGGCTCGTCAGTTCTGGGTCCCCTTGTGGTGAAGGAGAGGCAGGTATGGTTGTAGCGTTTAGAGTTGCGGATGGAGGCCACACAAAAGGAGTAATTGGTGTGTGCTCTCAGCTTATCCAGCCTAATGTACTCCTTCTTATTCTTCAAAGTCATGACATCCGATACATAGCTGTTGTTGTACTGGACGAGCACATACATCTTGCTGTAAGGTGAAGGGATATTCACAAAAAGGGTGGCAGACGTTACAGTTACATGGTCTAACTGGATGGCTGGGACAAATGAATCATTGGTGGTGGAGGCAGGAGTGGGATCCATAGACTGCAAATCATCAGGGCTGAATCCAGAACCCTCGTCACGTTCCCTTTGTGCATTTGTCAGAGGAGTGGGACGCAGTCGAGGTGCAAAATCCAGAATGCCATTGAGCTGGCACAGATTCTGCAGGATTGTGATGGCATTGCGGTTGTGGTGGGGCCGCGGGCTCAGAAGTGGGTAGCCACCAAACTCCCGTGGGCTTTCACACTGCAGACGATCGTAGTTGCGTGTTACATTGTTGAAGACCACCAGCCAGGTGAGGAAGCCATAGATCTCACAGTTGCAGTGGAAGGGATTTCCTGCCAACTCGCACACCATTAGCCCCGGCAAACTGGCAAAGGTCACACTGTCCAGTCTGGCGAGTCTGTTAGAGGACAGGTCAATGCTGATCAAGTTGGTGCACTCAGCAAAGGCATTGGGGGTCACCACCTCAATCAGATTGTGCTGTACGAAGAGAAATTGCAGGCGGGATAGGCCACGCAGCACACCCTCTGTTAGGTTGCTCAACTTGTTGTACCCCAGCTGCAACACTTGAAGGTTGATCTGACCCATGAAGGCCCCCTCCTCGATGTAAGAAATTTCATTCTTCGTAAGGTTAAGATCTGTCAAGTTGCTGAAGCGGGCCAGTGAGGCATACATGACTACTTTGAGCTTGTTCTCATTGAGCCGAAGGTCGTGCACAGTGCTGTTGATGTGCTGCGGAATGGTCTCATAAGGGGGCTGGTTCTGGCTGCATATGGCTAACCAGACGTATCCCTTGTCTCCCTCAATCAGCCAGCAGTCCCCCTGGACCCCGATAGGCAAGAGGAAGCAAAGGCAGCATGCTGCCACACAGACTCCCAGGCGCAGCATCATGGAGGTCCCCCCTCCAGCCACCCCAGTCCAACCACCAGAATAGACACTGGCAGGGTTGGGGTGGACTCACACCTCCCCTCACTAAGGAAGAACAGAACTCAGATGTAGCAACAGTAGCGACTTGAGCACATAATCCTCACCACCTCCATCACTGTGGTCAGTAAAGCGGCCAGAGCAACCCAGTGTAGGTGTTGAAAGTCATTTTTTTCCACAAATTCCCAAATGTGGCTAAGTACCAGCAGCAGAAAATAAAAATAAATAAAACACTGGTGGAATTTTGATAGTTTGTGATACCAAAAAATTGTCTCAGAAGCCCTCTGATGGATTCTCACAGAAAACCGTGACTTTGTGTTGTTGCTGAACGACACCTATGAGTTTCTGGCGCTATCAAAGCAGACCTCGTATTTTCGGTTGACGTTGAACACATCTGTGAGTTTAAGCTGTTGCCAAAGTCCGATGAGAGATTTTGCTGTATTGGTGAGCACCTGTCAGTTTATGCTGCTATCAAACAACATGTGAATTACTGCTGTCATTGTAAGTGTATCTTTGCGTTTCTGCTGTCGTTGAAGCGCTCCGGTGAATTTTTGCAATCTTCCAAGTACTGATGTGAGCTGCTGTCGTCTTAGCGTGCCTGTAAGTCTCTGCAATATCGAAAGCACACCTCTGAGTTTTGATGGTCATCTGAACCTGACCTTAGAGCTTCTGCCAATGTTGATGAATAGATTTAAGTTTCGTCTGTCCTTGAAGCACTGATGTGAGCTTCCGTTTGTATTCGAAGAGTACCTGTCATTTTATGCCGTCGCTGAAGCACAGCAGTGGCATTCTGCGGTTTTGGGGGTGCAGTTTTGAGTTTCCCCAGTGGTTTAAGCACACCAATTTTTTTTCCCCTTTGACGACGAAGCACAGCTGCGAGTTTCTGCCGATGCTGAAGTGCGGATTTGAGTTTATTTGTCGTTGCACGGTACCCGTGAGCTTCTGCTGTTCTTATTCTAAATTTGTGCTTCCATTTGGACACGGTTCTCCTCGTGGGCTTCTCATTTTGTCTCCCAACCTCGGCAGCTGTCAGCGCGATCTGTGGAGAGAAGGAGAGGAAGACGTCAGTATTCAGAATAGAGCATTAAAAGAGCGCGCGAGATAAAGAAGGCCGTTCAGGGCCCACGATGGCCGGCGAGGGGCCGTCTCAGGCGCCGCCTGGACCAAAAGTGCAGGAGGGGGCGCTGCTGGCTTCCGGTGGGGGGCCTGGTGAATGAGATGGCCGTTTGTTCGTTGCAGGGGGATGAATGCATCGGGAAGACTATGCTGCGATTGTATGGAGACACTGCCACCTGTGAGCACGCCTCTCCCTCATAACATCCGTCTATCGGTCACGCTTTCTCTAACCCTCCTCTCAGCCCCCAAGCTCTTCACACAAGACATCAGAGACAGAGATAAAGGCAGACACTCTCATGAACTAAGGCACCTCCCAACAGAGAGGCCGACGCTCAGACATGCGAGCTCTCCGAAGTCAGGCGGACATTTGCACCCCTAGTGGCCTAAAGCAAAATGATTGGACAGCCACGGCAACAAATTTAATGGAGGATTGCAACAAGGGTCGGACTGGCAACCCAAAACAGCCCTGGCAAATTTTGTCAGACCAACCCCATGCAGTGTTCCCCAACCCCCGGGCCGCGGACCGGTGCCGGTCCGTGGATCAATCGGCACCGGGCGGCCCAACTGTGGCGGGCGGTAAATGTTTGATAATTTTTCCGTGGCCCACTTGTCACACAATGGGACAAGCGGGCCACGGAAAAATTATCAAACATTTACCGGTCCGCGGCGGTAAAAAGGTTGGATAACACTGCAATATGGTGCATAGCGAGAGAGCCTGACCACTGCAATGCGGCTTGAACGGTTCCCCTATACAAAAGAAAAATTGAGAAACAATGGCAAGAAGCATTTGCAATGCAAGGGGTCTCGCATTTGTTCGAATTAGAGCTACTAGTATTGTAAACTCCTAACCGGACTTTCCTTGCTACATAAATGGAAAATGAAAAGTAAAAGAGTTTCACATAAGCAAGCTGATGGCCGCCGTGAGCGTGAGCGTGAAGGAGACACACAAAAAGAAAAAGAAGTTTGCTCGCAGTCAGATGTGACCTACATATTTCTTGGTGCAAGAGCAAGATGCCATAAAGGATTGGGATCCTTAGAGTGGCCAACTCACTCTACGTCATCATGGACACCGGGCCCTGTGCTTTTAACCTACAAATCATTTTTATCTGGTTTATTAGTCTAATTAGAACAATGGAAGCAAGCCAAGAATACAATGCTTAAAATGCATTAGGTTGTCATATTAAAGCCTGAGATGCGAAACAGCGTTCCGATGACGCAAACTAAAGTTCCCACTCTCAGTTCCTAGTAGGGTTGGTGCATCCCCTTACTAACCAAGCTCAAAGTTTAAGAAATGAAAGACACTCTCTCTTTGCCACCATCACCAACCAAATAGGTGTCTATTGCTCACTTTCTTCTACTCCCTGACCAATCCCTCATATCATTAGGGACAAAACAGGGAGCTCTTTCCACTTTGCAGACAAAAATCTACTCCACACCCTGATAGAACTAGGTGGCTCATAGATTCTCCAATTATAGAGTCACACTATGAAATGTGCTGCACAATGTCATCTTCTCCTAAAGGCCAAACACTGAGTTCTGTACTGTTTTTGCATGCACTCGGTAACCACATCCACAAGACACATATTTTTACAGTAAAACCTATATTTCCAGAACCCTCCATGAAAAATTTACTTTGACTTCAACTTTAAATTTTTCCCTCCTTTATTTATTTAATGACGCTACCTTTCCCCCTGCCTCCTGAGTTGATACTCTACAGAAAATCACACGTGCTGCCTTAATCTCTTTCTTTTAAATCATATCTCTACAACCTTACAATATATCTGTTCTTTCCATCAGCCATTTGCTTCTCACAAAACCCCCATTATTTATCAAACCTAGGTCATTAATGTACCACATATATACTGGAGTAAATTAACTGAATGATTTCATTGGGAGCCCAAGACTAATCCCATTAACCAACAGTAGCGAGTAATCACTGGGCTGATCACTATCAGTTTTTAAGTAGCGTGCTAATCCCTAAAAATATTTTCAACACCTCATCAGAGGTAGCAAGCGCTATATACATGCAATTACATCTTCTTGATTAAAATGTCAAGCTCTTCACATATCTGGGAATAAATATGTGCGGTATAGATAACCCTAATAAAATAAAGTTGAATGTTGTAAATCACTTGCCACCTGAAAGAAACTGTAAAAACATCTTTTAATGGTCCACAAACTCTTGAACAGAGAGTGCATAGAGTGGATCTAGTTAGTGGTATTCAGCTATATAAAACTATTTCCTTTACACACTCACATGCTCAGGAAATAAACTGTAACCTGCTCAGAACTCCCAAGGTGCCAAATTCCAGGTAAGAGCTGTCCAGCCAGTTGTGGCTTTAAAACCAATTGCTTTGCATTTGCAGTTCTAGGTTTGTACTGGTAAAGTAAAGTGACCAGTAAGAGTTCTCGCTTCTGCAAATTTTGTGAATGTAAAGGAAAACTGTGCACATTTTGTGAAATGTGCAACTTGTTTCAAGACCATTAGGAGAAAAAGTTATTGCTTTGCATGAGAAGAAAAAAGCAAATTGTCATTTTTACATTCCTTTCAGCCAAAATCGAAAACCCTTTTAGAAAAGGTTTTGTTGGAAAAAAGCACACAAATAGACATTTTGCTTAAGACTTTTCTAGCAAAACTAGAATTTTAATAGAGACGTAATGAAATAAAACAATTAATAAATTAGCCATTTCACAAAATTGCAAAATTAAGAACCCACATGTTTAGCTGCAAGAATCTACAGTCTTGTGTGCTTGAATACCTGTGCACAATGAGTACGGTGCCCATGACATGGGACAACCTGCTATTTCTACTTATCCAAACCACATCTAACCTTGCTGAATGTGAAAATGTGATTTGTGCAAATCAAATCCATGCCAGCTCACAGAATTGTACAGAGGACATCTATTCCACCAGCTCTTGAGTGTAGCCACAACTCCTAATTTTCTCACAATTCATTAGACTTACTTCAGCCAGTTACTGTTTTTCAGCTTGCATGACAGGCATGCTTGGACTAGTAGTATAATTTTTCCCATCATAAGGTTGGTCTTTGATGTCCCACGATGCTAAGAGCCGCTAACTGAAAAAAACAGGACTCTCTGAAAGTCATTATAACGGTATGTGGTCAGTTCATAAATCAGGTGATGGCAGTTGTGACAGCTGCACAGGGAGAGAGAACATATCCTTGGCTTTTTGGGGAGTTCTGCAAAGCAGAACTCAATGAAGTGCAGCAAAAACTCCACTGTGTTACACGGAGCTCCATGAGCAGCAGTGAATGGGTAAGTTGTGCTGTCCTTGCTGATTTTCAGCGCGAGGAGCTTATCTCCTTTTATCCCGAACTGCATCGTGCAGAGCGTCAGAGGGCGCCAACAACTATCTGCTTCTCAAGTAGATTTTCTACTCGACGGGCAGCTTTCGCAACGCGACCATGTTTAAAAATCTCACTCACCAACATAGAGATTTCTCTTGCTCGCCAACTTAACATTGGTGAACCGCGCAAAAGTAAAAACTCCACACCATGTTACTTTGCAGACTTTTTGGGAACTCCGTTCTCCGGGCATAGTACAGAGTGGGCAAAACTCCATGAACTCCGCCGACGGAGCGGAATTCTTCGCTCACCCCTTCTGTCCACAAGCATTTTGAAAATATATCAGTGTTATTCTCATCTCTATTTGAGATCTTTCACCCTCAATAGGAATGCTAAGCACATTTTTCATTTAAAGATCACCATGGGTATTCGTTGACATTTTCAATTAACAAATAGTACCACTGTTAATGTATCTTATCCTGCACATTTCAAATTTAAAAAGTTGTTCTCTCTATAAAATTAATTCAAAGATGTACGTTGAAAACAAAACCACGTTGCCACACATATACATATAATATTCCTCTGCTTCATTCTCGCATTTTATTTTACCTCTTGTAGGTGTAGGCTGGGAATATCCTTACAATGTCAAGGAACAAAGAATCCAAAGGTACGTTTCTATTCTTTTCTCTACTTAACTACATGTATACATACCTAGTTGATATTTATATATCTTCAAGGTACGCAGATGTTAAGTTCAGAATAGTAAATCCTTACCTCTCTCTATGCACTTGCCTTTTGATAATTTGGCCCTCATTATTGTGGTACTGATATTTTGTCCCCTCGATATTTGGGATTTGATATTCCCTGTTATAATCCTGTTTATATACAGTCATAACCACAGAATTGCAGCTAGAGAAAAAACGACTTTATATAAAGTAATCCCCGCCTTATACCTTACTTGTCTCGGCCACCATGTCTATTTTTCTTTGGAGGTTCTATTTCAAATCCCCCCCACCACATATAATAAAGTCCGTCTTGGCATATCTCTTCACTTGATATCTCATAAAGGCAATGATATATCCAGAAAGATCCCTGATCCCCATCGCTCTCTATTGATATCTACTACCTTTCATAGATTCTAAGGGGCATATTTATACCCCATTTGCGCCAAATTTGTGTAATTGTTTTACGCAAATTCGGTGCAAAACTAACTCCATATTTATATTTTGACCCGTCTAACGTCAAAATATTGGAATTTACACAGTTTTTTAGATGCATGAACTTACCTTGCGTCAATGACATGCAAGGTAGGCGTTCTTATCTAAAAAATGGTGCTAACCCCATATCCCCATATTTATCCCCGTGCTAAAATGACGCACGGTTGGGAGGAGGGGCTAAATAATGGTGCAAAGCTTGCTTTGCACCATTATTTAATGTGTGGGTCAGACCAGGCGTTAAGAGACCTGTGGATACATTTCCATGGTTAAGCACAATGGAATGGGCCCACAGGTGCCCTCCTCAAGCCCCAGGAACACCCCCACCCACACCAGAGGGATACCGGAGGATCGGGGACCCCATCCCAGGTAAATAGGGTAAGTATAGGTAAGTATTATTTTTTTTTTAATTAAAGTGCCATTGGGGGCCCAACTTGGGCCCCCCTGCATGGTACAGGGTGCAATGGCCATGCCCATGGGACACTGGTCCCCTGTGCTGGCCATTGGTGTGGGGGGCATGACTCCTGTCTTTTCTAAGCAGGAGTCATATGGAATGGATGGTTTTGAATCAGAAAATGACGCTAGGTTGGTTAGAGTCATTTTTTTTTACTCTAACCAGCCTAACGTAATTTTTTGGTGCAAAATCCCCTTCTCCCATACCACCAGCCCCACGACTAACATCATTTTATTAGACGCTAGCCCACCCTTTGCACCGGCTTGCGCCATTCCATAAATATAGTGCCCGGCTGGTGCTCAGGAATGGTGCAAGCTTGTGCTAAACCTTTAGGTGCAAAACTGCGTTAGTGCAGTTTTGCACCAAAACATATGAATGTGCCCCTAAGGTCACAGAGTGGATGACTTTGTGCCACAGCCAGAATAGTAAATTGGATCCAGAACATAAAAGGTAAACTACCAACACAATAAAGGGACCTGAAGAGCTAATCAGAGGTATCAGAATGACACAAATTATAAACATGTGTATTTATCACTTGCACATCCTCACCCACCAGCCAGCTAAGCACTGCATCCCATAACACAATAGCCACACCTTGGTGAATATTGCGCATGACATGGAAATGCTTCCCACTTCACATTTATGCTCAAAGCACGATAACAAGCTCCCCAAGACACCTACATGGTGTTACATGCTATCTGCATGTGTAAGCTCTTCAGTGTGTCACATAGGTGTAATAAGAACCATACAAATACTGTAATAGAGTACAATACAATACAAAATATATGTCTCTGTCAAAACCAAAAAATCATATGTGCTCTTCATGTAAAAGATAAAAAAATCTAATATTTAAACACATCTATAAATAAGAAGCTAAACTCCACAAAATTTGACTTATAAATTAGACTTTCCTCACAATTATACATGTATGAATTTAGAAACTCTATGGGCCAGCTGTATCAAACATTTTTGCGATCGCAAAAATGCATTTTGGTATGTAACACGTCCAGTTTGCGATTCAGTAACTTGTTACCGAATCGCAAATTGGATTTGCAACTACATACCAATTTGGCATTAGGAAGGGGGCGTGTCAAGGGCGTCCCTTCCTAGTACTGAATTGCAGAGGTATGTAGGATTGTTCTGTGGTCGCGAATGTGGTCGCAAAACAATTGCAGTTACCACCAAGTTAAAACTGGTGGTAACCCATTCGCAAAGGGGAAGGGGTCCCCAAGGGACCCTTCCCCTTTGTGAATGCATGCGAAAAAAAATTTTAAGAGCAGGCAGTGGTCCAACGGACCCACTGCCTACTCTTAAAAAATGAAAAGAAAATGTTTAATTTCTCATTTTTAAACTCATCCTGTTTTCCTTTAAGGAAAACGGCCTGCATTTAAAAAAAAAAAAAAAAAAGATTGCTTCATTGAATAGCAGTCGCAGAGCCCACCAGCAGGCCACCATCCCTGTGATTGTAGCCATTCGCAATGGCTTGCAAATTGCGACCTACCTCATGAATAATAATGAGGTAGGTCCATTTGTGAGCCCTTGCGAATCGCAGTATGAAACTCCTGGAGTTTTATACATTCCAATAAAAAAAGAAAATTGCAATTAGATAATCGCTAGTGGATGAAATGATACATATGGCCCTATGTTCCTTGCTATGCCGTTCAGGAAGCGCCATCCAAACAACCATTTGGGATCTGAGTAACTTTCTACATGAGTGTTTTGTGCAAGCTATATCTGTATACACTGCGCAAACATGACCCGGAAAGCAAGTAACTCTGTGTTCCTTGATGTTCACAACTAGGCAATCTCATATATACTTTACTAGGATCTGAGCAATTCTTCTAATTCTAGATAAATCACATCTGGGTGGACCTTAAGAGCACTTTTCCTATAAACATAGCGACTGGATGTACAATGATTTTGCTTCTCTGATGAACTAAGAAGCTCTATATATTTCTGATAAATTGCACGAGCGGTCGGTACTTTTGCCAGTATTATGAACTAAGTAAATCTTCATATTATAGGCAAAGAGTATTTTTTGGGGGGCCCTTAATTTACTTTTCTTAGCTGAGGAACTCCTTATGCCCTTGGAAAGTTTCAGCCCTATGGACCATGGTTTTACTTCCCCTGGGAGCTGCGTAAATCTCCTTGATACAGTTAAGCTGCACCCGGGCAAACCATGCAGCTACTTCGATTAGTAACTGAGTAATTTTCAATGATCCATGCAGTTTGCTTCTATGTGGACCTTCCAAATAGCTATAGAAACTAAATAACTATCCAACTCCCCTCACACAACTACCCACTGTGACAAATTATCTTGCATATCAACAAACCAGGCAAGAGCACGCCAGATAACCCAGGTGGCACCCAGGTTTTGGTAAGACCCTCAGCCACAGTAACATACTGAGACACAGGTTAAAACACTTACTGGAAACAGCAACATAATAATCTAATAATCTTCTATATCTATGTAACCAAAAATAGACATACAATGTAAACGCCGTAAAAGGCTACATGAAACAACCAAAGAAGCAATAAAATATCATCTGCCTACCGATAACACCCTCAACTTGTCTCTTGTTTATCCTGCCTCTTTGTTCCTTTAATTGCCTTGTTCCTAGTTCTGATTACAAACTTCCTGAAATGTCTTGTGTTTGTAAATTCCTTGCCCTGTGTACCTGTGCTGACTGAATTAAATTGTCCAGTCCTAGTTAGTGTGCAGATTTCCAGTCTTGTTTCCAGTTTTCGTAGTTCTGTATATTCCAGTCCTGTTTATGATCTTGATTCCAACCCTGCTTTTGCATGATCTCCATTCTTGTTTCAGTGTGCCCCACTGTGCTCCATGTTGCCCTTTCTTGTGTTTGTGTTATAATCTTGATTATCATTACTAACAAGGGTACGACTTAGGTAATGAGCTTTTACTCCTTCAACACAGAAACCCACCGAGCACTCTTTCACCAAAGGAGCTGCTGGAAGACTCCCTGACCTCTGAGATTAATATGCTCTTTACTCCTTGTAAGATCTCTTCGCCTCACAGTGAGATCACTTTCCTAGGAGCATAGAAACTAAATGTGAAGCTAGTTTGTCTGTTATTTCTCATACGTTTTTATAAGCGAAATCTCTTGTCTGGGCAGATAGCTAGCATTCAGTTTCCTAGCCTTGTCCCAAGCTCAGCAGAATCCCTGACACACCGAAGTCCACTGGAGATGTTTGGTGTCCTACTATAACTCTCCCAAGGCAATAACAATATCAGCTGTTCTTCTTCAAAGTTCAGAGTTACAAAAAGAATTTAGAAGAAAAAATGTCAGCTAGCTTCCAGTCATTCAACATGCCCTATCCTAAATGGCGAATCACTTTTTCTCTTCTTATTGTTGAGAGGCTAGCAAAAAGAAGGTACTGAATTGTGCATTTGGGATTTATTCCCCTTACTATGAGATGGGATGTTCTAAACCTAGTCAGAAAAGGTTATAATGGGTCATGCCAATGGTGAATGCCCTTAGAACTGACTAAACTGCATTAATCTTGATGCAAAGGGTGACAGGAACTTCTTATGAGGCAGTAGAAACATTACAGGATACTATGCATTTCTTGCCTGGGTTACCCTAAGAATTCTGGGTTTTATTCACAGACTTCTTGTTTTATCTTGCAGGTAACATGTTACAAATGTGTCAGCTTTCCCAAGGTTTGACAAATTGGCTGCCTGAAAATACTACATTAAGACTTCACAAGTTGAAGAGATCAGTTCCCCTTAGTGACCTCTGCGCTTTACTTGCTGTACCTGCAGCTACTGTGCTCAACCACTGCTTAGTTTGTTAAAGAACAGGTGTTGCTGTCCAAAGTTTTTCTCAGAAGCCAGCAGCTAGCGCCGCTGAATATCAGGGTTACAGAATACAAGGTCTTTCTACTCTTGATTCCACCTTATTCTTTTTCCTCCACCAGTATACACTTCTTCCTTGCCTTCATGCAAGTTATTTTTAATTCCTCCTTTCTCTCTTTGTCTATATTTTCCCTCTTCATTTTCTCTTTTCTGCCTTTCTCCCTCTTGTTTTGAGTCAAAACCTGATGGTGAAAAATAAGTTGCAGTACCCAAAAATTAATGCCGTGAGCCCCACTTGTAACCACCAATGCAAACTAAGCACTGTGGTCAACATTCCTACATCATTAAATTGTACCTGTCCGCCATCCTGTGAGTCCGTTTTTGCCAGTGACCTACTGCAAAACACATTCCCTGATGGTGCATTTTTGTCAGCGCATGGTTGAAGTCAAGGTGCTTGAGAGGCGTTTCCTTCACTGTGGATGTGGTTGTGTTCAGTGCAGAAGTCATGTCTGACAGGAGTGGCTTGTGTGAGGTAAATGGGGTGGGGTGGTGTGTGGTGGGGGAGGGTAACAGGACAAAAAAAATACAAATTAATTTATTATTAAAAACCTACCTTTTTAGCCGCGCCGATCCACTGTGGTCCTCCACTGCAGGCACAGGTTCCCAACCTGCCCTGTGTCCAATCCTAACGCTGTTTTCATGCTGCTGGCAGCATCAAAGCAGCATTAGGATTGGACAGAGCGCCCAGCCAGGGAGCTCCGAAGCAGAGTGAGAGTCTCTGGCTGCTGTCTCCAAAACAGTGCGGGGTTGGAGAGAGTCCAGTGCACATGTGTGTTTGGCCGGCCCGAGATGGCCAGCCAAACATACATGCGCACTGAGAGGAGTGCTGTGCACTCCCCCTGTGTGCTCGTCACAGCCCCATAGCCCCACTCCTTTTACTATAAAACGATAATAAACATAGTTTATTATCGTTTAATAGTAAAAGGTTTGCAGCTGTTGGCGGGAGGGGGGCGACACTTCTCCACCATAGCATAGGAGCCGCCCCTGATCTCCGAGTTCCCTACGTACTGTGTTTCAAAATCTACAAGTTTGATCTGGCACTTGAAAGCCAATCAGGGAACTCTGACCTGGGCACTTCCATCTGGACAAGACTGGAATGTTGATTCAATTAGGCAGCCAACAATCAGGGTCCACCTGGGCACACCTCTTTCCTGGGAGGTGACCCCCCTCCCTTTCAGAACATGCCTCTTGTGGATAAAAATGTAAGAAGCAACTTTTGTCCTCCATTTTAGCAAACAGTAGTGACCTTTTCTTTTATCTTAGACTAGATGGCAACATGGCTGCCGGATATGACATCATCACCATGAAATGAGAGTACAAGGAGAAGTGGTGCTCTTGCCAGAGTTTTCACCCTTCACATCAGACACCTTGACCCAAGCAAACACGGCTGCCAAAGCAAAGTAAAAAACACTAAAAAACAAAAACACATGCTTGCACATCTACCCAAGCAAAAGTATCTGAGGGGGGCGGGAGTTCTTCATTATTAATTCCTTCTCTTCATTCTGGGTGAGATGTGACATGATTTTCAGAGCATATCCAAACAAAGACATATATTCCGGGGTTCTTCCTACTTTTATCTTTCCCATATAGGTCTGCTCATCAGAAAGAACCTACCCTGTCTCGTGTTCTGCCTTACACCCCTTCCAGTTTCTATATGCAAAGGTGTCAAATTCAACACAAGGAGGATGCTTGGATAGCAAGGTTGGACATGCAGGTTCTGGGTGAATTTGCCGGAATATGCCAGTGTAGATTAAACCCTAATGTCGAGAGTTAGCTAGCAGTATGTAAGTGGAGTGGTCACCTGCTACACCTTGTTTTTCCTCAAGCCTCAGGGACATTCTGACAACATAGTTTGATGATATGTTGATTTATTTATCCTAGGGATTCCTTCCTGATTGAAATCTGCAGTGGGTTTGATATTTGTGTCATTATCTCCTCTTTGACCTGCTTTCTACACTTCAAGAAAATCAGTGCTCCTCTAAGTGAAGTTTTCCTGTTTGTTTCTTTATAAGCCTGTCACTAATTTCCATGCTAACAAAGTCAAGCATGTTGGTTGTGAGACTCTTAAAGATTCAATGTGAATTTGTTTACCATTTTGACCATCTTCTGCCTAGTTCCCTCCCTTGCCCTGCTGTGGTCTGGATTTTCTATCTATCAGACTTTCTCTGTTTCATGCTTGTGTTACCATAGGTACTCCTGGGTCGCGAGATGAAGATAGTTTCTTTGGAAAGCGACTTGGACAGTAAAAAAGTAAGATAGCAGCAATTATGGTCAAAGAAGTGGCTGATGGCCTGGGAGACATTTCACATGTGTCATTAAATGCTACCACTTTCAGAGTGAGAAGAGGCCTCTTGTCCGTGATGTTCATGGATCTGCCATGATCCATGTATCCTAATCAGATATAGGTGGCTGGATAAAGCAAATTATGACAATTTCCTTTATGGTTATAGTTGATGAAAGGCAGTAGACCATGTGGCACTCAAAAGAGAGCTGTCAATTCCTGCACAAGTAACTCACATGAGTTCAAGAGACGTATCCGCACCAGCCGGTGAGTTTCCTTAAGGGAGTGCAGTAAGTGCAGGTTCTCACCAGAGTCTCTGCAAACATGACTATAACATATATGCAGCTGGTACCGAAGGACCCTTTACCAAACGTTTCTGGTCGCACATGCAAACTTCTCCCAACATTCCCTCATGTGTTGAAATGAACTTTCTTGTGATTAAGGAATATGTTCATTGCATGGTCATCAATTAGGAGTTTCCCACCCTTGGTTTTTACACATCCCCTCTGCATCAAAACTATAGAGCTGGTGCGAGCATCCAATTGACCAGATAGCTATATGAGGCACTGAAGGGCCATGCTATCAAGTGGACTGGACTTTATGTGGGGCAGGTCTACCCGGGTTCGCGTCTTGGCAGACGTTTAAAGCTGACATTGAAACAGATCCATCCTAGGCACTATATAGTCTGTCCTTAACTTTGCAGGGAAAAAATACTGATAGATTTCTTGACAATGGCTGCACAAACCCCTAAGACAAAACATGTCAGCAAGGTAGGTCTTTTTTAGGACTCTTCTAACAGTGTGCATGCGCTGTTGCTGCAAAGGGGGATGTATGCAGCATAGGGCTTTGAGCCTACCCATTAATTACCATTTGCTGGCTTAATTGTAATACTTTTTAGCTGCCTCCTAATTGGCCACCCTGTTCCTCATGCCACTTCCTTTAATTTCTCTTGGAAATGGACCAAGCACAAACTGATTTCATTTGATTGGTATCCTTCTGTTGTCTTTCCACTACTTGTGCTGTTATCAGGGTACATATTTCTTTATTTTCTGTCCATCAATTCCGCTTCCATGGTACACTTTTGGATTGCTTTTAACCTCCATCCTACAAGTTTGTTTCTTGTTGCCTTAAATTGTTTTGAGATTTGCCGCTTCCTTTTACAGCACCAAACAAATGGTACGGTCTGGTAAAGCAGTTTGTGATATTGTTTTACATTTAGATGCTTCCTTTTATAGTACCAAACAAATGGCACAGAATATTGAAGCAGTCCATGTGACTACATGTGTTTGTAGGTTGTTCCTCTTCTCTGTGGATACAAAGCATGTGTCGTTTTAAAGTGTACACTAGTTTGAAATCAGACTCCCTTAGTATTTCCAGAGAAGCAGTCCAGGGCAACATAACAATTTTGGACTCATTTTGTCTTTTCAAATACAAAGTATGTGGCTTTTGAAAGTGCCTCAGTTTTGGGCAGTGCTGCAGTTAATCAATTTTTCCTTAAAACCTGTGTCCTCGGTTTCATATATATTCCACCTCATCTCTGAGCATACAAAGTATGTGTCTGTTAAAAGTGCTTCTGTTTTTTGCAGTGCAGCACCTAGTGCATTTCTCCTTAAAATCTGTGCCTAAGTCGTTATTCTCAAATGTATTTCACCAAAAGTGCTTTCAGTCACCCTAATTTCATATGCACTTAGGTGCAAGAGCAGTAGCCTAATGGCCACAGCTGCACTCCACCCCTCTACACTCCACTTCAATCTGCTCTACTCCACTGCAATCTACCCCACTCCACTCCAATTTCCACTACATTCCAATCTACCATACTCCTCTCCTTTCTACTCAAATATACCGCACTCCACTCCAATCTACCCCACTACACTCCAATTTACCCCAACCTACCCCAGTCAAATCCACACCGATCTACCCCACTGCACTCCAGCCTACCAAATTCAATCCATTTCACTCTACCCCAATCTACCTCACTCCACTCTACCTGAATCAACCCCACTCTACGCCACTCCAGTCTACCCCACTCCACTCCAATCTACCCCAATGACCTACAGTCTAATCCACTCCATCCCAATCTATCTCACTCCACCCCAATCCACTCCACTCCATGCCAGTCAACCCAATCCACCCAACTCCAGTCTACCCCACCCCAGTCCATCCCACTCCAATCCCCCAACCCACTTCAATGTACCCCACTCCAATATATCCCAAACTACTCCACTCTACTACAATCTACTCCATTCCACTCCACCCCAGTCTACCTCACTCAGCTCATCCGCCAGCCCAATCTACCTCACTCCACTCCAATCTACCCCACTCTACCCCAGTCTACCATGCTCCACCCCAATCTACCTCAATCAATCCACAGCTACCCCACTCCATCCTACTTCAACCTACCCACGCTACTCCATTCCAATCTATCCCACTCCAACCTATTCCACTCCAGTCTACCCCACTTCAGTCTACTCCATTCTACACCACTCCACTCGACTCTACCCACTCCACTCCACCCCATTCCACTCCAATCTATCCCACTTTACCCCTATACCCAACTCTAACCCAATCTACCCCACTTAGCTCCAATTTACCCCACTCCACTCCAATGTCCCCCACTCTATGCCATCCCAATCTACCACACTCCACTACAACCTACCCCAGTCTACCAACTCCAGTCTACTCCAGTCATCCCAACTCTGTCCAGGCTACCCCAGCCTCCTTAACCTCAGTCTACCTTAATCTAACTAACTCAAATACACCCCAATGTGCCCCACTCCACCCCCACACTACCCCTCTCCACTTCACTCCATCCCACCCTACTCCACGCCACGTCACTAACTTTTAGCCAGGCTAAACACAAAGCCACACTGGTGTACAACATAGCTAAAACACATTGCTAGACCCAATAGCTCTCTCATAGATGAGGCTTAACCCTTTGATAATGCTTGTTACATTTCACATCTTTAACATAAATCACTTTCCGAAGAGTATTTGTTTTTTCAGGATGTTGGGTTTCTTTTCATGCAGCATATTTGGACTGTGAACTGGGTCGCCTGTAAGTGTCTGTGTGATTGAAATTGTAACTGAGTTACAGCACATGTGAGAGCTCTGGAATTGAGGTTAAAGGTGGCAAGAGTTTCTCACAGTGTCTGTCACTGCTGCTTAAAAGTGTTCAGAATACATGCCCATTCGTTCCTTGGCCACCCTTCAGATCGCACAGAGAAGTGGTCACCAACACCAAATGCAAATTGTGATTCGAGGCAAAAGTGTGTGAAGGAGAAACACAGCTATCAAATTATTGTGTAGGAGGATGGTGATGTGAAGGAGATGCAAGGAGATGCATGCAGGAGACTGAAAAGAGGGCACGGAAGAGGATAAAGCTGAGTGAAATATGCAGACAGATAATTTCAGAAAGAAGCAGGACTTAAAAAGGTGTGTCTAAGGCAGAGGCTAAATGAGACAGTTGTCTGAAAGGGAGAGCTTTTGACGCTCTGAAGACCCTTCGCACAGACCGGGTAACAGTTAATTTAGTGTCATATTTTCAGAATTGAAACGTGTTCAAGTCTAATTATTTACCCTCCAAAAATTGTTGTTTTTTATTTGTCTGATACTACTAACAGACATTGGCAAAACCAATAGGTCGGGCTTATTTTAGGTGTGTGTCTGCTATTGTGTGATATCTCGAGGCAGCAACAGGAAGCTCATTGAGAGGCGCCAAAATAGTGGTCGAATGACAGGATGGAGGAAGCATAGGATTTTAGTTCTTTGAGGCCACTGTCCTAAGTTATATAGGCCACTGGGAGCGACTTGCGGGGCGTTGTTGGGGCAGGGGGTGTGTGTGTTGGGGATGGAAGTGGGGCGCGGGAGAAAAATAGTAAAAACATTTTTTTTAAATCACTTACCTGC
Organism: Pleurodeles waltl; assembly: GCF_031143425.1. Classification (NCBI taxonomy): domain Eukaryota; kingdom Metazoa; phylum Chordata; class Amphibia; order Caudata; family Salamandridae; genus Pleurodeles; species Pleurodeles waltl. The sequence goes on from NC_090443.1 coordinate 337,011,014, forward strand.
TTTGGTCCCGTGCCGCTGCACTCCCGTCGCTGCTGCAGGCACAGGCACCCAGCCTGTCCTGCGCCCAATCCTGACGCTGCTCAGAGAAGTTGGGAGCACCCAGGCAGAGGGTTGGAGAGAGCCCTGTGCGCATGTGTGTTTGGCCGGCCCGAGATGGCCGGACAAACACGCATGTGATCTGAGGGGAGTGCATAGTGCACTCCCCTCTGCTCATCACCCCCAATGCCCTGCCCCTTTCACATGGAAAGGATAATAAACAGAGTTTAATATCCTTTCCATGTAAAAGGATTTGCAGCGGTTGCTGCTGGTGGGGGGAGGGGGAGAGAACAATGCTCCTCTCCCCAAACAGAGGAGCCACGCCTTTTAAGAAAGGATTACTAGCTATTCTTTTCAGTCCACACTTTTTTAGAGCCCTCCAATGTATTCACTCTAGTTAAATGCATGCATCTAGGGCAGTGCGAGGGACAGGAAGGAAAGGCCTTGTGGGCGCAGCAACAACATGGCGAAGAGGGTTTTTGCTTGGGGGATCTAAAAATGCATGAGCAATTTTCTCCTGGGTGCAAGTGGTACAGACTATGGGAGGCACAGCCAGCCAGGCATAGGCTTCCAAATCCCGGGGAAGCTTGTGAAGCCCAGCACTCTGGTCCTGAACACATGTCCCTGGCAAGCAGAAGTGCCCTGATAATCCTCTTTCGAAGCTTGTATATGCTGGCATCAGAGGCCAGAGATACCTGCCTGTTCCAAATCCACCTCTCAGCTGAACAAACCTTTGTTTTCTCCAATTTCAGCTCTACTTCCCATCTGCTAGACATTGCATCGCTCCTCACTTTGGCACTGGTCTCACTTGATCTGTCCACTGTGAGGCCTGGCAAGCCCAGCTCTGCTACTCAGCCGAAAGGCTTAGACATCAGGAGAAGAGGTTGGCTATTGATGCACTCAGAAATTCTAGGAAAAAAAACAGTTTCTGTGAAAGCGGTTTGGGTGCATAGCTAATATGTTTGTATTGGCTTCCACCTCTCAAGGCTTGAACAGATCTCCTCCAAAGCCCTTCTCACAGCAGGCCTGGGATTGGCTCTTGGCTCCTTGCTCCCTCTCCATGGCTAAGAAAGATTAAAGGGGATTAATGCAGCAGATGGAGGGCGGCTAGTGGAGGGGGCATATAGGGGAGGGGTGGGATTACCGTGTTTACAAAAGAGACAGACAGTCCCTGCTAAAGGGGAGCGCTCACTGAATGCTCCCTGTAGGAGAAAGAGGGCCCATGATTCCCTGTGGGTGGGAGACTTCATTGAACACTGTCTCTGCGCAGCCCTTTCAACATCCCCCTTTTGATTGAGAACGTCCTCGAACTGTCCCTCCAGGTGACCTCTTCACTTACTGCAGGAGAGCTCCCTAGACATTACGTGCAGGTACGCCAGTGCCTCCTGCAGGAGATCCCCCTCAGCACCTTCTGCAGGAGAAAGATCTCCTTGCTTTTTCACTGAAGAGCTGTTGAGGGAGAGAGAGAGAACCCAAGCAATCCTTGCAGAACACCACCCTTCTCTCCCTGCATTAAAGCACCATTGCCGACATCCCGTAGAAGCTGAGACTCCCTTAGCAGTCTCAAAGAGGGAGAGAGGGACAAGGAGAGGAGGAGTGGGAGCGATAGTGAGAGAGAGATTGAGATAGCTTGTGAGAGAGAGGAGGTGCAAGGACAGAAAGAGAGAGAAGGAGAGAGAGAGGGGAAGAGTTCTCAAGATAGCTCTGTATGCTTCCCTGACAGAGGACAGACAGAATCTCTAACTGTGGGAGCGTTGTGCCAAAGCTGCTTATGAGGTGGTTAGAGGGCTGTTGTAGGCTGTAATATAAAAAGACCATTACTAAAGTTAATAAATGTGAAAATCTAGTCAGATTTAATATACTTTCTAAAAGGATTTCCCGAAGCTGTGACCACCCAAACAGGTCAGTAACAATGGGCCAAATTGTACACTTTGGAAACAATGTGATGAATAGTGCCATATGACGGACATTTTTAATCTATGAAAGCTCAGATCCTTGTACACCTGACTTTCTGGCCTTGGTCAGTAGGGCTTTCGGGCTCACAGCTCGCCCATTCCAGAAAAGACTAGGCTAGTATGTTCATCTGCATCAGGTAGATTTGTATTTTCATTCAGCGGACGTTCCAAGAGAGCCCATAGACATTTCAATGGGCAATATGTGTATTCAATGGTGAAGTCTAACTCCCGGATTGATAATGAGGGGTGTAACCTCTTACAGTTTTCGCTTTGTCATGCCCAATAGTTATGTAAGTGTGTGGTGATCAGTTTGCACCAGAGGAGAAGAATTCTCCAACAATTATTTTTATAGGGGAAGTTCTGTTACAAAGTCTTTTTTTGGAGGAAAACTACACCTGTCAGTCATTTTGAGTTAAATACACGAAGCCTCCCACTTCATAATGTTGAGAATGTTTCTAAACGTTTGTGGCCGAAAAGCTTTTCTGCACAACCATAGTTAGGTCAGGAATAATTAACTTTGTTTGCTTTGGGGCAGTAATGTTGGTCAACCAGTAAAGGTCTTGACTCTATTGGAGACACTCAGATATATGGGATGAGAGATTGTGTAAATACACCAAACCCTATAAATGTGAAAATCCAGTCAAACGTATTACTTGAAATGTGGAATAAAGATCTTCCTAATCCAGGTTATCTGTGCTCTACAAAAGTGCATTTCTTATCTGCTAATTGGATGATCTAACATTTTAAAGATCAATCCAGAGAAAGCAAAATATATTCGTATGCACAAACTACATGGCTCAGAATGTAAGAAAGAATTGCTAGCTGAGCTAAATAGTGATGGCCTTGCACCATTGGTGGCCATTCCATGGTGGTTGCAAGATGATCTACAAGATCATGTACCTCAAGTGGGTATTACATAAATATGTTTCACATCTTTTTTAACCACAGAGCGATGAAGTGATTTGCCTGGAATCACACAGGGATTCATACCTCTCTTCTCGAATTCCAGAGCTGGCAGCTCCAGCCACTAAACTAAATCTCCTACTATGTTTTACACTGTAAATAAAAAGAAAGCTCAGGACTGCAGACATATAGTACAGGCACGTTCAGGTGTTAGTCAGACTCAATTACAGGAATTCCATCTTGATCGACATTCCAACATCCTCCTTACCACAAGGAAAATCCATTTTGCACTCTGTAGCCTGCCTAGTCTCATGGAAGGGAAGATGTGACTATTTCCTTCCAGGTGGTTTCTGTACTCACTCCCTTTAGAAACCAGAATACAGTTCAAAGTGGCAACAGACATTTGCAGAACACTGTTCCTGCAAGAGACGAGAGTGTCTAGCTCATCTCTGAACAAAAATCTGAAAAGCTTGAGACCTGAAACAAACAAAAAAATAAGAACTCATTGAATGCCACTGTATTTATTTAGAGCAGTTCTCTCCATTTGTAACTCTCTTCTAGTCGACCTGAGGTGTTCAAAGACTCTAATTCAATTAAGCAAACAACTTAAAAATCATCTGCATACTCTGTTTTTGAGCCAGTCCTGTAGCCATAAGTATATTTTTAGGGGGCATGGCACTCAGAAGTGACTATACATTGAAATAGTGTACTATCGGTCCACTTGTTCCCAAATACTTGTTCTAATAAATATCGACCCCCAGAATATTATGGCACAAGAGAATATGTAGGAAAGAATATTGAAAGATAAGTGCATACAGGAAAGCATAAATTTACTATTCCTAACTACACATCTACATATTTTTAAGATACATATATCACATAGGTACATATATGTGGAGTAAGGTATAGAAATCTATACATATGTGTCAGTATTTTGGATTTGATATTCTGTCCTTAATGCACATGCAATCAGCTTTCCACAATCCAACTTTAAATCCTATCAAGTAGATAGGGTTTAAAGTAGATGGGTGTGAAGCGTAAAGTAGCCTGGCTCACAGCTTTGCGTATTTTCTAAACTGTTCAAGCGTTGTGGAATGCAAAGCTTATGAAGTTCTTCTAAAAAATAAAGCTAGCATCATCTCAAAGCCCTCCCTTTGACACCTCTTCCTCAGGTGATGGATTTTCAGGCTTCACGCTCAGCATTTGTTTGCCGGAGGATCACCTTCCTGATACATTCTTCATCAGGAAATTGTCACACCTGAAAGGCCCAAAAGGATAAACCTTGCCTCACGTAAACTTAGAAAACTTCATGTGCTTTGTAAAGTGTGGAGTTTCCGTATTCCGTTCCAATTTGTAAGTGAATTTTAATTTAACTTGCCACTAATTTAAATGAACTTTACAGAGATTTTGGAGCATATCCATCAAAAACATTTTGGGAAATCAGTGGCAAGTGTGCTTTAAACATTTTAGGCCTGCAAAAATGGTGAAAACTATATAGAATTTAGATGTCATTTGATAGAGAAAGTTGGGAAAGTCCCACAATGAATTTCACCTTAAAGTTGTGACAAAACATTGATAGTTTAATTTCATGTGATCAAAAGCACCAGTCACACAGCATGAATTCGAAGCAGGCTCTGACATTGGTATAATCCCCTCGCAGTTACAGGCTAGCTGTGAGAAAGGTGTTGTACAAAAGGAGGCGTTTGTTAGACATCGGCCAGCAAGGCAACTAGGCATAGTAAAGGATAGGTGACTGTGTGTGTCCGGGATGGGCCCATTAGTGGAATGTGACCTGTATGAAGACATTAGTTCCATCTTCGGTTAGAGGAGCCGCAGATAGGAAGGCAACAGCCTCTAAGGCTCTGAGTGGTGGCTTCATGATTTGCATCTAGGATCCTGCTCTGTAATAACATCTCTGTTTGATGGATTTTAACCTCCCATTTGTTTGCTACAGAGTCCTCCACTTCCATAATTATGGACATTTTCCACTCTTACATATACAGTGGACTCCTTGCAAAGAATCCTCAAGGTGGCATCCTCTATATTGCTAACATTGCTCACAAGAGTATGCACTTTTCTGAGTAGTGAGTGTAGAAGGCATGGAAGCCTGCCAATGATACTAGAAATTGAAAATATTTACTTGCATAGAGATTGTTTGGCATTACTGCAGGTGTGGATAAAAGTCAAGCTTCATGTTATGAAACCATTAGGAGACTGCCGTATTCAAATGTATACTAGAAAGCCAAATCACCTTTTTAACAGAACGTAGACTTCTCAGCAAGTAAGTTGTATTTTGCAGTGATGATATCAGCAAATGTAGACATGGTTGATATTCTTTAAAAGAGAAGCGTCAGATCTTCTCACCAAGAGTATAATGTAGCAAATGACAAGGGGTGCCATTGTTAAGCAATTTGCAAAATGCTATGTGAATCAAGTAATGATTAGCCCTTATTAGGATGTTAAAGACCACTGTGCAAAGTGATTCTTGGATCTTACGCTAATATCCCTTTTAGAAAATAAAGTGCAAAATTGTGCATTGAAATCACATTGGTCCAGGTGTGCTGGCCAAAACATGATAATTTCTAGATTCCACTAAATATCAGCAATCACCTTTTCTCTATGTGTATCTAGCTATAGTGTTGATCCTTTGGGCACTCTCTAACTTTCTCTATACCCGCCCCATCTCCTAATCTCTGTCCTCATTGCCTCTCTCAACCTTTCACACACTACGCCTTTGTGTATGCTGCTGCAACTATCTTCCCGTTCCTGTCTCTCCTGCTCTCTCCCCTGTATTTTCTATTTACTATGTTTTCTTTCCCTCAATCCTCTCTTCTTTTCTAAAACCTCTCCGCTGTAGCTTCTCTTCTATCTTCTTTGTACTTTTCAATTTTTTTGTTTTCTCTCCGAACCTCTTCTCTATCGACTGTGGATGGCAACTGTAGCTTCCTCTTGGATATGCATAGAAATTAACAGCACCTGCCACCTTTCTTTGACCACTGTGCTTTTTGCTGTTCCCCAGTACCAGAAGCCTACCATCCCGGGGGCCCCCCAGCACTGGAGAACTCCCCTGCGATCATGGAACGCAGAGGTTAGTGCAATGGCCATCACATCCCTGTAGCTTTTTGTCATTTCTTATTTGACAGGACATCAGGCTGCATGGATTTGGTGAGTTTAACTGTTTTAGGGCAGATGAGGACTTGATGTCCACCACAATACATTCATGGTGTGGTGGACTTCAACAGGAGGTCAACAGTACTGGGAAAGAAAATATGTCTGGTACAAACACCAGAAACATTTTCTTTTCCAGAATCAAAGTCGGGACAAGTGGGAAATGCTTCCCACGAGGAGTTTGATTTTTCATTTTGCTATATTGCGCATCATACTGTGAACGCTGACATAACACAGTGATAAAAAAAGTCAAAGTAGACCGCACTAATGGAATCTGTGTGATCTACAAATGTCCACACTGCAAGTTCCTACACTTCTCTTGATAACAATACTCCACTTGTGTGACTGGGCTATCAACTGAGAAAAGAAAGGCTCCCTAAGCCCCCTAGGACACAAAGAAACATTGTGATTTTACCTTGTGGATTGACCAATTCAGGGTATATGGGTAACTGTGGTATTTAGGCCAAGGCTCTATTGGCAACCAGGAAGTCCTGCCAGGCCCAGACATTTCTGAAAATAAGGCACCTAGGGTAGTCTGGGATGGTATGTTTTGTGTGCATCCCAATATCTTTGCCCTGCAAAAGCTAAATGTAGCTACAACACAGATTTTCATCAGCTAGAATCTGTGAAGATCCTTACATTTCCTACTACCCAGTGTTCCCACACTTCTCCCAATAAAAATGCTATCCCCAATTTTTACTAAGTATTATGCATTTAGTATGTTATTACGCAGGACCTCATAAGAGCAATTTATTTGCTATAGTTATAAATTAGATAAAGCAGAATTTCAAAGGTGTCAGTACATTTCAAAAAGGAGATTCATACTGCACAGATATTAAATTACAATATATAGAAATCTGAAACTGTTAGTTGATGTTCTGTGGAGATGTCTGGTGACGTCAATTATAATACAAATGTTTTTGCCACAGATGCCCTGATTATGGCTTCCACAGTATTTGGTTCAAGGAGATGAATCCTCAGCATGTTGACCCTGGCAGGCTTATCTATATATTAAACTATTTTTGAAAGATAGTCTGCCATAGCAGCCCTTTGTAACATGGCAAGCTATATTGGGTAGTTGCAGATTTACATTAGCTGGTTAGGGTATTTGCAGCATTATGCAACAAAGTGGATTACTCTGGCACATGCAAACAAAATAAAGCTCTCTAGAACAGGTACATTATCTCACCACCCTATATTTCACAACAGGCCTGTGTTGGTTGGAGGATTGACAGTTAAATGTAAGTCGTACCTGACTTATGATGACTCTGTCCCAGCACAAAAGGCTAATCAAAGCACTATGCTATATTGGAATTTTGAGTTTCCTGACTGGAAATTGACTGGTAGTTCATTGACAGCCACTTAAGTATCAGCAATATTAGGAAACACAACATAAAAGTTGCTGTCCTAAGAACAACATAAAACATCTATATCCCCTACAGCTGTGCAATCATTTTACAAAGCAAATTATAGTTTATCATACTATCTGTGAAAGGTAAGAACGGAGTTCAGCTAATGTCCATTTAATTCTAGGCCTCTCAGCTGTGACTTTGAACTTTGTTAGAACCAACTTTCACATCAGCTGCTCACATACGACACTATGGCATTTGTCAGCCGTCTATCTTATCCCCTCTATTATTCTACACCTACCTGACCCCCTTACCAAAGCTGATTAAATCATGCAACCTCACATGTTTCAACTATAAATGTGAATCCAAATTCATTTTAAACAAGCAATTGCAATGCAATAGGTCTTGCATTTGCTTGAGTTAGAGCTATTGACATTGTAAATTCATAACTGGACTTTAATTGCCGCATAAATTGGTCAAACTTGCCACATACTTTTGTCCTATCTGCAACATAATTCCAGTGGCCCTGCATATAGCACTTCCATTTACCTTCTTCCTCTATCTGTAGCAAAAATATAAAATACTGTCATTATTTATTATATTATTAACACTTATTTCTATGGCAATTCCATTTTTCTCAGCAGACAAATAGTAATACCAGAGTAAATTCTGCACCCCGTAATTACAAATAACCATGGTATAATTTCGAGTGCCAGAAAAATAGTAGTATGTATGGCCTATTTCTTTTTCATTTTACTTTACATCCAGTAATCACTGTTCCTGCAGGAGTGACAGATGAATAGCTTAGTTTTGTTGCGTACGAGCTTAGGGACGTTAATTAATAAAAGTACTACCATGAGGAACTTTATTTTACCTATTTGCTCAAGTTAACAGAATGTTTGATTCAGTAAAAAAGCCCATGATACCTAAACCTCCTTCTTAAATTAAAATTCAGTTTCTTGTTTTTTTATTATTATTATTTTTCCACCAGGGAGTCAAGAAACACATTTTGACCAAAACAATTTGTTCTAGCAAATTCCTTCTGTGTATTAAGAAAATATGTAGGTGAATTACTATTCCACAGTCAGCTTGGACACAGACATTTAAAAACACCAAGACAAACATCACAACATATAACAGGAAAACTGCATATTGCCCATCCAAACACTGCTCTTTCACATGGTGAACCAATTCACCCTCATTCTCAATTGCCAATGTCTATTGGATTCGTATTACAGAAAAAACTAATTTTGTAGTCCACTTGTCTTCTCAAACACTGTCTTATATTATTCAAATATTGCAAACCTTTGAAAGGTATGGCCTCACATCTGCCTCCCCTGGGTGATATGCTTCATCATAGAATGATGTTATTTTGTAGCTGTGTAGTTTTCCACATGACTATGAATTTGCTGCATTTGCCACATAATTCATCATCTGCTGCATAATCTGCAGATTGTAACAAAAAAATAGTTTCTAGCTCAAACAGATCAAAAGTTTCTAAAAAACGCTGCATCATGTGCTGCAGCACAGTGGAAGGTCCTTTGCAAACGTTGACCAGTCACCTTTCAGGTACTGATATCTGTATTTGGATGTGGAACTGTTCCTAACTACGTGAAACCTTTGCCAAGACAGTGCTAATGTGTAAAAATGTAAAAATAATGAATTAATACTATCACAAAATGAGTTGCATTAAGCCACATCATTTGTGTTTTTGCTTGCCTCATAATGTATTCAACCTTGCCATACAACTATAATTTATGCTCTCTAGCCACAAGTTCCAGTGGCCCTGCCTGCACCCCAGCGAGATTGTGACATAGTTCACTTTCCAAAATCCTTTCACTTTGCAGCAAAGAAAAAAACAAAACATCTCCACATGAAAAGACTAATCAGCAATTTGTCAGAAGACACAGCCTGACATTTAACCTCTGACTTGAACATGTCAGAGTAACAAGATAATAAATGCATTTTATTGCTAATTCACCTTCTGAACGCCTGTGCGTTTTTTTTCATTTAGACTGTAGGCATTCAAATGTGAACACAGTGTTAAACTGATTTGAAATTGAGTTTTCCATAAATGCTGTGCCAACTGCCTCCTTCATTTGGGGGGGCAAAGATTAATAGGGGCTGGACTGGCACCCAAAAGCTTGGCTGCTACCCCCGCCTCATCCCTCCTATCTCCCCTTCCTATTCCCTTCCCCGCCTCAATTGCCTGGGGCGTAACTCAGACTCCTGGAGTCCCTGCAGCTCAGGGAGTCTTCACACTTCAGCCTTTCCTTCCCCCACCCTATTCAGGCTAAGGCCTGTGAATTTCTGTAGGATATGGGAGTCTTAGGGGGAAGCATTCAGCAGGGAGGCCTCATTGTGTGTTACACCATTGCCTCAGGCAACTCCGCTTCTCAACCACTTTCTGGTGCCCTCCTTTGTGCTCTTTTTCCCTCTATTTTTCCCTTCACTTCCCTACTGCACTGTATGCTGCTACTTGGGCAGCTACCTTCTCTTCCTTTTTTATTTGGCTACTTTCCCTGTAAGCTTGGTTTCACAACCTCTTGGTCTCCCTGAAAGATTTATGACCATTGCCTCAAGCTTCAAGCTGATGATTATTGCTTTTGTTTAGATATGATACTTGATGGCACTATGTTCCCAGTTAGGGATGCTTGTCTGGCTGTCTGTTGTGTACAGCACACTGAAAACTTCTGTTTCAATAGCGCTTTACAAAAATGTTAAACTAAAATAAACATCAATCAATCAATCAAACAAATTTCTTAAGCGCACCACTCACCTGGTAGGGTCTCAAGGCGTTGGGGGGGTGCTTTGGGGGGGGGTTACTGCTCAAAAAGCCAAGTTTTGAGGTGCTTTCTGAAGGTTAGGAGGTCCTGAGTCTTGTGTAGGTTGGTGGGGAGGGAGTTCCAGGTTTTGGCGGCGAGGTGGGAGAAGGATCTGCCACCGGAAGTGGTGCGTTGGATGCGGGGGACTGTAGTGAGGGCGAAACATCACTCTTAGATCACAGTAACAGTAATATAATATGAATAACTTACAACAATGACAAGTGTCTCTAAGCCAGTGGTCTCCAACATTTAGTGCTATAAGAGCTACTTATGTTCAATGAAAATTACCATGAGCTACAATATTATTAGAGTTTTAATAGTGATCACATCAAACAAGATTACATTAGTGGCCACCATATGCAAGATTGCCAACAGTGATCACCTCAGTGCAATAAGCACAGATGCCAGCAGTAATGTAAAAAATACCTTGTCAATATGGAATGTCTCTAGAATGGTAAGACATAACTGCCCATAGCGGCAGTGCCCCTGGTTACTAATATTAGTTGTAGGTCTAGACAAAGTAGCATGATTCATCACTCAAATATCAGCTTTAAATATATTTTTTAATTCAACCATTTTTGGGAAAATGCACTTCTGAGGTAAAAACATACACATATTTTCTTTGTGAATACACACTTTCCAATTTTGGTAATCCTATATTAATTCCACTAAGCAAAAGTCTCTAATTTGTTAAGTGGATCTGTATACAGGAGAGCTACTTACAGGTAGCTGAAGAGCTACCGGTTACTTGTGAGCTACACAAGCCCGCTTTAACTTATGGGAGATGGGGAGTGTTGGCACTGTGTTATCCATTGGTGAAATGTTACTCTGTTACTGCTCTTGGCCCTGGAGATCAAGCTCAATATTATCATATGCAGAAGCTCTTAGTCAGGGAAAATCAACTGCCCGTGGCTTTGTGAGGGTTGCGACCGCTGCAAGTTATAAAACCTCATCTCTTCTTATTAATGTACAGATTTCATTGTTGTAGTAAAAAGGAGACAAGGCAGCCACAGTCCTGAATCTTACCTTTTTCTATCACGGGGAGCTCCTGTCCCAGAAGAAACAGCAGTTTTATACAGTGGCGGCTGGTGACCTTTAAAAGTGGTGGGGCATTATGCTTGGCTCAAATTCCAAAGAGCTTTTTCTTGAAGGGTTCTCTCATACTTTCTTGCACTATGTTTACTGTCTCACTCTGACTTACTCAGTCTCACTTAGGGCCACATGTACGAAGAACAGGTTTTGGGACTGGCAAAACCTGATGTACAACAGTGTCAGTGACACTGTTTGCGATTCCCAATGGGGTCGCAAATGACCAACCTCATGAATATTCATGAGCTAGGTCGCAATTTGTGACCCCATTGGCAATGGCGGCACTCACAGGGATGGTGGCCTGCTGGGGTCAGCAGACCAACATGTCTGTCACTGCTTTTAAATAAAGCAGTATTTTTGTTTTAAATGCAGCCTGTTTTCCTTAAAGGAAAACGGAATGCATTTCGAAAATAAAAATGAAAAGTTTTCTTTTCATTTTTGCAGAGCAGGCAGCGGCCCGTGGGACCACTGCCGCTCTGAAAAAATGTTTCACATGCTTTCACAATGGTGAAGGGGTCCCATGAGTACCCATTCCCTTTTGCGAATGGGTTAGTACCAATTTAAAACTGGTGCTAACTGTGAATGTTTTGTGACCGCATTCACGGTCACAAAACAACCATACATCGAACTGCGACTCGCAATTAGGAAGGGAACGCCCCTTCCTAAATGCGACTCGCAAACCCTTTTTGCGATTCGGTAATGTGATTACCGAATCGCAAAATATGGTTTGTGCAGTGGCCACACATACTGGCCCTTACTGTCACTCATTCTCACTCACTCTCACTCACTCCTTTACTGACTCTCTCCCACTTTAACTCACACACATATGCTCACAATGCTAGGATTTCACCAGCTCTGAACAATCTCTCTGAAGGCCTGCAGAGGCACCTTCATGCACCTGTGTCAGCAATTAGACAATATCACTAGCTGCCACAGTTTGTTGCTGGACCTGAAGTGGGTCTGCATTTTATATTTATTATACCAAAAGTGAATAATTATTAACTCTTGATACAATAAAAATGAACCACAAAACAAGGAGGGTGTAGTGTAATTGTGGAGTCCATAAAGGAAAGCCACCACTGGTCCAGGAACACCCACCCATCAAACCAATCCATCCACTGAATTATTCATCCTTTCACTTATCGACCTCCCTTCATCCATCCATTCATCCATCCTTTCAATCGTCCATCTGTCCTTTCACTCATCCATCCACCCTATTGCTCCATATATCCATCCTTTCACTCCATCCATCCATCATCCTCCCTTTGGCCCATCCATCTATTCACCCTTTCACTCAGCCATCCACACTTACACCCATCCATCCATCCTTCGTCCCATCCATCCATCCATTCATACATCTTCTCCATTTACCCTTGCACTCAGCTCTCGATCCTTTTACTCACACACTCATCCATCTATCCATCTATTCATCCATCCATCAATTCACCCTTTCACTCATCCATCCAGACCTCCATCTACCCTGCCTTTCACTCACCCATCCATTGTTTTACTCATCCATCTTTATATACATCTTTTCACTCATACATCCTTTCGCTCATCCATCCATACTTTTAATCATTCATCAATCCACCCAGCCATCCATCCATCCACTCATCCATCCATTTATCCTTCCACTCTTCCATTCGTATATCCTTTCACTCATTCTACCATCCATCCTTTCTCTTGTCATCCATCCACCCATCCTTTCACTCCATCCATCCACCCTCCCTTTCACTCATACACCCTCCCTGCCTTTCACTCATCCATTCTTATATCCATCCTTTTTTTCATTCATCCATGCACCTATCCATCCACCATTTCATCCATCCATTCAGCCACTCATCCTTCCTTTCACTCACTCACTCTCGCAAATAAATTATGAAGCTTTGTCTGCCAGCTGCAGACAGAAGAGACCCATCCAGAACCCCACCCCACTGTAGCTGCCAAAGGGGAGGGGGTGACAATACCTCTGATGCAGGCAGAAGCTTAACTGTACACTTAATTCTTATTCCACTAGTGCTATTGTTTTCTGTTGAGACAGTTAAACAGTAATAGGCATAATACAGTATATCATACAAGGATCTGATTCACAGGTCACCCTTAGCGTTTACACAGGTATTATTTGTGTAGGCTCTACTTTCATAGACAAACAACCATACAGCAGTAGGTGGTCACCCACAGGGCAGCAGTCAGGACCAACATTACACCACAGTTGTTGATGGAATGGATGGGTTACTGTAGAATAGTGTGTCCTGGTGAGTATCCAAGCCACTAATTCAGGGTTGTATTATCTGCAGAGTCCGAAACCTGGACAAGGAGGTAAGACTCCAACAGTTCCCATATATCCCTGGGCCTTGAACTAGGGGGTAGCAATTCAGCATGGGTAGTAAGCTGGTCTCTGCAATATAGCAAATCCTGCAGTCAGTCTTTAAATTTTGGTACCCGACCCCTACCCCACTTACACGCTACCCGCCTCTTGGACAGGAGCAGGCTGAGTGACACATATTTCTGATATCCCACCTCTATGTCACCTGTGTCCCCAAGATTGCCACTAATGGTGTGAGAGTGATTGTTTGACTAGCCATGAGTGACAGTGCCGCCTTGATCTCCCCACCATAGGACCTCATCTGGTGACATGACCAGGCCAGACGGAGGAAGCCTGTTCCCTCCTCACTGCACCTAACACGTCTATCATCTGGGTGAAGGTGATATCTGTGTGATTTTGCAGGAGTATAGTACATCCTGTGCAGGAATTTAAAATGGATGATGCATAGGCTACTGCTCAAGGCAGTGCACCCTCTCTGCTGACACTCTTTTTGGCCCTCCTACTTGAGATAATATTAAAGTATGTTTGCTTGGTGATGTGTGTTTGTTCTCCACCAGGACATCCAATTCTGAATGTATTACACAGTGAAGCTGCTGTATCAGATTAGCTGAATTATCACATTGTACTTATTATTACCGAGCCCTTGGTACTAGCCTGCTAACCTTTGACAGCCAGCCTCGATTACCAGGTGTACTTTCCTTATCCGAGTTTTAACTTGTTTCATCCTCAATCTTGATCTTCGTCTCCTTCACAGAGTGTGACCATAAGGGGCAGACCCCCACCGTTAGATCCCAGACCGGAGGCTAACCGCCTTTGCCTGCAGGGTAAGACCTCATTAATGAGCTTCCCCTGCCCCAAGACCTTGTTTTCTTGCATGTGTATGTGTGTTTAGTCCACGGCATGTTTCTGACACCTTTAGTTTGCTGTGGTTTGGACTGAAGTGGCACAGATATCTCACAACCATTTATCTGCTACCTTTTCTCTCTCTTTAGGCCACCCCAGAATACCTAAGGTAGGCCTATTTTCTTTTGGGCACTTTTTCTTTCTGTCGAGCATTTAACTCTACTCTTCAATTGTAGGGTTCCCCGACCCTGATGAATGCCCCAGACCTTTTGGCTCTTAGTGTGGGCAGAAACATGTTGGTCCCCAATTTTTAGACCCCTTGAGACATTATCCTCAACTGAGTCTTCACCCCATGTTTTTACTCTTACCTACGAACACCTACATTAAAACATTCTTAAACCAAACAGGTGATTTGTAAGGTAATTTTATTATTCCTACCCTTATCTGGACTCCTTGTATTATCCAGATAGATTAAATTTCAGCTCTCCTTCTGCAGTTCTTTTAACAACGAGGTTAAGTCCGCCCAGGTAGTACCATCTTACCTGGGTGGGGCTAGGTGGTCATATGATGAAGCATGACACTATAAAGTGTGTGAGACCACCTACTCCTTAAAGGGAACTCCCTCAAAGGCCAAGCCACCCATCACAATCATACACCTCTTGCTCACTTTGTGCTCAACCAGCACTTTCTGAACAGGCTTTAAGAGTCCTGTTTCTTTCTCATATCACCCCACACACTTGGCGTGTTTACAGTATCTAGCTCAAACAGGAGGTAGTGTGGGATTAGATTACTCCTGATACTCTCTCCCTGTGTTATAATAGTATAGCAGCAACACCAAGTGTTTCTATCTTGAATTGAGTAGTGTATGCAGTGTGCTAAGTGAGGGGGGGGGCCATGGGGAAGTCAAGAGTAACAGCTTTTATTCATGTTGCAAGCTGATATAGAGAAAGATTTCTAGGGGTGTTGGTTCTCTTCGGCAAACATTGCATGACGAGTAGTAAACAGTCCATCTGTATGAAGAGAGCCCTCCCCCAAGTGTTAACACGAGCCCTATGTAGCATATACCTGCAAGCTGTTTTGTGAGTGACAGGAATGGATGCCTGGTAGTATGGTGGAATGGAAGGTGAGTATAGTAGCGGTTTACCAAATTTTTTGCCAGTGTGTCCCATGTTTCATTGATACAGGTGACAGTAGAGTCTGAGGTGACAGTGGAAGATCCCCGGGGTCCCAAGTAAGCAGTCAAGGGGATCGGGCCATGCAACCCTGTTCAGTAGGTATGTGTGGAATATAAGGAACTTGTTTGTACCAGTAGCTAGCGTAGTGGGTCTGGGCACAAAAGTGATTGAGGTCCATGTCTGGAGCTTCAAAGGCCCCCGCCCCCCACTCAAAGGTTTGAGAGAGCACATTCCATTGTATACGTGGTTGCTTACCCGCCCAGGCCAGTCGTATCATCTGTGTCCTGGGCGTTTAAAAAAAATGTCTCCCCAGTGAGTAGGGAATGTTGAGGAACTTGTACAGGAACTTCGGTGATATTCTCACTTATATTAGTGAAACCCGTCCCACGAGGGAAAGGCACAATGAAATCCAGCTGGTGATACTGCCCATCACACTGGACAGGACAGCGCCATAATTTGCATGCATAAGTACATCTCTATTTCTAGACACCGCTATGCCTATGAATCGAAGGCCTGAGTCACACCACTTCAGCTGGAAGTCTGGTTGGAATATCTGAGTAGCCGCCGTTAGGGGGAAAATATTGGATTTGCCCCAATTTATCGGAATGTCCAACAGCCCACCAAAGTGTATAAACTCGTGAAGCACTTCATTCAGACTATCCCGAGGATTCCTGAGGTATAGCCTGATGTCATCTGCATAAAGTGATACTAAAATATGCCTAGAGGGATATCTTATTGCATATTTGCAGCGGTGCGGTCAAAGCTTAGCAGCCAGCAGTTCCACTGCCAGTGCAAACAGCAAGGGCGACAGTGAACACCCCTGCCGCGTGCCCCCAGTGATGAAGAAAAGAGACGATGACCCATTTATTTGGACCTTGCCTGTTGGGTGGGAGTACAGGAGGGAAATCCATAATAGGAACGCTGGGGGGACTCCCATACGCCGAAGCACGCCCATCCAGTAGTCACATTCCTGCAAATCAAAACCCTTGGTGGCATCAAGAAAGACTGCAACAGCAGACAGATCTGGATTTATATCCGGTAGTAGTGTGAACAGGATGTATAAGTTGTGTAATGTGGCCCACCCGGGGATGTCCGAACCATAAATGTCATTAAGAGACTAAGGCAATTTGCAAGATCTTCGCTAGTATCTTAGCATCACAATTGATAAGCGACAGAGGTCGTAAAAGTCACAGGTGTCTGCTGTTTCATCAGGTTTGAGTAGAGTGATTATCATGGCTTCCCTCATAGAGGGCGGGAGTAAGCCATCTTGTTTCACTTCATAATAAACAGCCTTCAGTAGAAGTGTGAGGATGCTGCGATAAGCTTTATAAAAAGATGTTGGTAGGCCATCCGGGCCAGTGAAGTTCTTGTCTCAATTCCTTCCTAAAAGGAGCATCTAATAGCAACAGGGGAGAGAGTCGCCACATGGTGCATGGAGAGAAGATCACCGGGGAGCTCAGTTCAAGAAGGACAGGGGAGTGAGCTGACTATGTGCATGCTAAATGTGTAACCCTGCATCCAAGATCCAAGCCCCCGCAATAAGAGCCAGTAGCCTAACCTAAACAGAGCTTGCATGTACTCCTGAATAGTAAGTCCTCTCTGCCACCTATGGGTGCATGGTGCGCCATGCATCCAGCAACCCGTACTCCATCAAAATGACACTGATATACTGAACTGCTAAACTATGGGAAGTAGAGGAGCTATGTAGTCTACCAAGTTCCACATTAAGTGCCAGATTACAATCTTCTCCAGAGAATATGCATGGAGCCACTGTACACTATTTAGCCCCATGGCCTGTTGAAAAAAGGAGGGGTCATCAGTGTTTGGTTCATAGCAATTACCAACGATGAGTGAGACTGTAGCAAGTCTGCCCCACATCAATGTGTAGTGCCCTTACGCACTAGTGTTGCTGTGCCTCTTTCATATGAAGAATACATAGCAAATCGTCTATAGGAGGCCCAACAAGTGGCGAAAGTGGTGTGTGTAGTGCCAACAAAATGTGTTTCCTGGAATAGGGTGATGTGTATGTTATGCCTATCTAGATAAGCAAGTATGTGCCTACGCTTGCGAGGATCTCCTAAACCTCTGACAGCCCATGTGAGGCAATTAATGCGGAGATGAGTGTCACTAGGTTGCTTGGGTTTGGTGCCCATCATCCTTGAATAGATAGCAAAATGTTGATGTGGTAGTCCGTGTTTTACAATAAAGTTTCAGTAAATCCAACAAGTCTGGCAATGACAATATAGGTAGGTGTATACAAGAAAAAGAGTTCATTTCCCTTCCCACCTTCCTCCCACACTGGTGGCAAAATCCCACCAGAGATACCACTTCTACCCAATCCCCAAGAATCAAAGACAAGTCCACAATGGCATCAGTATTAGCGAAAAGTAGGTTAGGCCATTTGCTCATGGTGATGCATAGTCAGTGGTAAGCAAAAGAGAGGGAGTGAGAAAGCAAGAGAAAGAGGAAGGTGAAGCAAGCAGTAAGACGTAGCAAGGGGGGGAGAAAGCTCCCTAGTAGAAGGTAGTGCTAATCTGGGCCAGAGGGGAGTGTTCCCAGAAAAACAGAAGGCAACTTGTGCAAGAGAAAGAGATATATAACCAAGTAACCAAATCAGGGGTATCCTTTGGCGGTCACCCAAGCAGAATCTCCTCACCTAGACGAGGGTGTCCAAGGAATATTTTCAGGCACTGCATATACCTCCAAAACCATCATTTCAAAGGCTGCAAGACAATAAACATAGTCCAGCACAACAAAATTGTTCAGTGCAAGAGTGTCAACGAGGAGTTGACCAAGGATAATGTCTTCATGGTGTCACCTGGTCTCCACTCCCCCAGTGGGGCCGGGTCAGACCTTGCAAGTCAGGGAGCTGCAACGTATACTTATTCTTTCCTTTGGGAGCCATGCCAGCCTTGCTCCAACAGTGGTTATGACAGTCTGGACGAAGATGTCATGCGGCCAGGTGGGGCGGCACTTGCAGCATTACGTCTCATGAAGTCACCAGCTTGCAGTGAGGAGGTACAGATGTGATCCTTTCCCAGATGTGAGATGTGGGGATGTGCATCATCGCATAGGGAATGCTGGCTTGACTCCGTTTTTGTTTGATGGGTATGAATTTCCGGCGATCTTCCGATACCGTGACAGTGAAGTCTAGGTAGATTGACACTTCATTCCCCTCAAACTGTAGAGTGTGTTTGTCCCAGACTTAGCTAAGGGCTGTATCCCTGTCGCAGTAGTTCAGTATCCTGGAAGTTATTGGATAGGGAGGGGTGCCCGTTGGAGGCCGGGTAATTAGCACACAAAGGGCTCTCTCCATAATCAGCATCGCGGAGAAGGATTCGGTGCCAAAGAGGGTGGTGAGCAGGTGTTCCACAAAATCCTCCATTCAGCCCGTGTTAATGGACTCGGGAAACCCCATTATTTGCAGATTCTATGGGATCTCGCTTCCAAAACTTCATTTTTGCTGGACAGTAGTTTGAGCACCTTCTCCATATTTAGTAGCTATTCACCGCGATTATATATCATGTCCTCATCGCGGAGATTCTGTGTTCCGCTTCTGTTATGCAACCATCCTGCTTTTCCAGTTTGTGGGTGATAGTGTCCATTCTGGTGCACGTTATCTATTTTGTTTTCAATGGCCCAAGGCTTTGTTTCATGGCAAACAGCAGTGACCTCATATCTGTTGCCTCAGAGGCTCCCTCTATGGAGCAATCTTCCGACCCCATTTGTTCAGTGCTGCCCCCTTCTCCCTGTGCAGGGGCAGACCTGTGGGCATCAAACTGTAGTTTGGTTTGGCGCCCATAAGTTTTCTCCATTTTTCAGCTGGCCACACAATCTGGCATCAAATGTCCTGACGTGCAGTGTTGTAGCGGTGGGACCTTGATTGACTCTGCTGATCTGCAGTTTGCCCCAGGATCTCCAGGCTCTTCCTCTGCCCTTCTCCGCACCAGGAGATATACCCAGAATATCTCGCAGCCTCACAGTCCCACCACACCTCGTCAATAGGGTCAGAGGGGCACAAGCGGACTTGGGCAGTGCAGTAGGTCGGAGCGCACTCAGCAGCATGTTGGGTACTTCCGTTGAGGGCCGGCTGGAGCAGCGGCACCAGAGTCCTCCACAGGCTAGCAAAAGGGCTCCTCTAATTCAGCGCCAAGAAGCCTGCCGCTGGGAAGTGGCATGTGCCAACAAGCTAGGCGATTAAGCAGGAGGAGCACACAGCTGTTATTGAGCTTTTAGTCCTCCAGCCCTCGGGCGGCAGGCTTCACCGATGATTTCTATGAGTAGCATCCGCAAAACTGGCCCAGGGCTCTAATGATTCAGGCGGCTGTGCAGTGTAACTCACGGGTAGTAGGCTACCATGGCACCACAGATGTCTCTGCCACCGTCACCTCGGGCCCCCGTGCCCCCCAAAACCTCTTTACCCCTCTCTTGCAGTGTTCAGTAATATGGGGGGCGTGAAATCATTCCTAACCGTGTCGTATAGGATCACCTTTGAGAGTGAGTTTACGTCCCTGCTGTGTGTGTATTAGCACTAAATCCTGTGCGCACTATCCCCTGGGCTGGAGGCCGTCCAACACATTCCTCCGGTGGTGGTCCCTGCGGGCAGTCCCCGTCACTCCCACACCACCTCCACACAGGCAGGTGACTGCCGCCGTGTGACCAGCTGGTTAAGAGCCTTTAGGGGGGAGGGGGAAGAAGGATGATGCCCCTCGGCAGTGCTGCACGTCCCAGGATTATAGCCATAATCCCCATCTGCCGACGCACTTGGACCCTGGGGTTGAAGTCAGTGAGGCTCGCAGGCTGCTCGCAGCAAGTTGCTCACTCCGCTCCACACCACACTGGTGCTCAGAAGGTGTTCCGAATCCGCCCTCCTGACATGCCTGGTATCACCACTCACCGGCCCATCGAGGTAGTTCTCAGACCTTGCACATGCTGGCAGCCGCCATTACAGTCTAGCGGCACCAGACCTGGCCCATCGGGCCTCGCTCTCAGGGAGGCTAGAAATGTACAAGTATGTGCCCCAAAACACTGTAATGCTTTGTGCCGCAGTCTCTGCTCTCTTTGTAGCAGTGTTTAACAGTTCGATGTGGACATTTGGGGCAGGATACTGACACATAAGCCCCGGACTGTAAGAGCCTAAGGCCCATCTGGCCATCTTGCAACCTGGCTCTTTAGCACTCCCCGAGAAGAGGCACTTTGAGAAGTTGAGAATGAGGATTGTTAGCTACGCAGTCTAAGTGATCATTCCTTATTTACAATTACAGTCTTTCTGCCCAAAGGACTTGAGACAAAAATCATCTTATGTGGGAAGGCTCTGTGATCAGGTGAAAAGAGAAGCAACTCTGCCTTGCTCACTATGTGTTCTACTGAGGGAGAACAGTTACTTATTGGACATTATTGGGATGTTTTACGACTGCAAATACTTTCTTAAGTAAAGGTCAGAACTGACTTCTTTTAAGACAGTCTACAAAAGTTCTGGTCTCGAAGGAGCAGTAAGTGATCTAGTGCTATTTTGGTGAAATGTAAGGCAGTGCATGTTGGAAGTGGCCAGTCCTGGGAGCTGTGGCAGCGCTCTAGCCAGGCAGAACATATCAGTCCCGTCAGAGGTGGGTGATTGCACTCACTGCATAAACTGCGCTCACCCTTGGGTAACTTGGCCCGGAGCAGTCAGGCTTATCACAGACAAAATGTGTAGAGTATCAGCACAGCACTCCCACAACAAATACACTGAGCGTCACAAAAGAGACTTCACACGTGGTATGTAAATAAAGATTGTATTCAACACACACATTGTTAGACCTGGCATCCTTGGCGTGGTCTCACCTGTCTTTTTTGTCTCTGTTTCTCATGTTTTGACTGTGTGCTCCTCTGTTTTTGCTGTTTTTGGTACTCTGGGCACTTTACCACTGCTGACCAGTGCTAAAGTGCAAGTGCTCCTGTGTAAAGTGTATGTGTAATTGGCTTTTCCATGATTGGCATTTTTGATTTACTAGTAAGTCCCTTGTAAAGTGCACTAGAGGTGCCCAGGGCCTGTATATAAAATGCTACTAGTGCGCCTGCAGCACTAGTTGTGCCACCCACGTTAGTAGCTCTGCAAACTTGGCTCAGACCTGCCACTGCAGTGTCTGTGTGTGCAGAATTAACCTGCCAATTCGACTTGGCAAGTGTATCCAATTCTCAGGCCTAAACTGTCCCTTTTTATACATATAAGGCACCCCTAACGTAGGCCTTACATAGCCCCATGGGCATGGTGCAATGCATGTTAGAGGTGGGACATGCACAGATGTGTTTTACATGTCCTGGCAGTGAAATACTGCCAAATTTGTTTTTCACTGTTGCAAGGCCTATCTCTCTCATAGGTTAACATGGGGGCTGCCTTTAATTATTCTTAAAGTCCAGATTCCCTTTGAGAGCAGATAGAAATATGGAGTTTGGTATCCCCGAACTCACAATTTAAAAATACATCTCTTAGTGCAGTTGTTTTTTAGATTGTTAGTTTGAAAATGTCACTTTTAGAAAGTAGGGATTTTCTTGCTTAAACCATTCTGTGACTCTGTCTGTTTGTGGATTCCCTGTCTGGGTCAGAATGACAGCAGGGCTGGTCTCCTCTAGACAGTGACACAAAGGGAGCTGGGGTGTAGCCTGCATATGCTGATGAACCATCTGAGCTAGAGTTGAGGGAGGAGTGGTCACTTACATCTGAATGGGCTATGTCTGCCCTCACACAGTGCAGTCTCCAACCCCCCTGGTGTGTGTCTGGGGCCTGGGCTGGGCAAGATAAGATCTTATGAACAACAGAGACTTTACTTTAAGTTTTCCTACTTGAAAGGCAGAAAGGGGTATAAGTAGTGGACCCAGAACCCCAGACTTTAGAACACTTCTGGAACCAAGAGGAACCTCTGCCTTGGAGAAGAGCTGAAGAGCTGAGGAGAAGCGCGGCCTGTGTCTGTGCTTTGTTGGACTATCCTGCAGTTGCTGCTTCTGCCTGTGAAAGGGGACAAAGACTGGACTTTTAGGTGCATTCCTACTTGAGAAGAATCTCCAAGGGCTTGAACT
Source organism: Pleurodeles waltl (assembly GCF_031143425.1). Classification (NCBI taxonomy): domain Eukaryota; kingdom Metazoa; phylum Chordata; class Amphibia; order Caudata; family Salamandridae; genus Pleurodeles; species Pleurodeles waltl. The sequence continues at coordinate 337,033,739 of NC_090443.1, forward strand.
GAGCTTGCCTCCTGTTTTAAAGTCTCAGGGCCATCAAAGACTTCCTCTGCCAGCACCTGGACTCACTGCTGAAACTCCTCCCCTGCCAAGTGGTGCCCTATCCAGTCCCTGGGACCTTGAAAAATGAAGTTGGCAGAACAAGAGCTGAAATCCACGCAGAGAACGCTGTGTGGGGAAATTTTCTATGTACCATCTGCAACGCGGCTGACAAACAAAACTCCACCAGCTTTGCAGCAAGAATTGACGCCAAAACTGCATCGTGGCTGGGAGAACGACGCATCGCGGTTGGAGAAACAATGCAACACCCGCTTGCAGTTGCTGATAACGATGCAAGCCCCACGCAGCGTGGTTTTCTAACACCATGCAACCGGATATCTCACGCATCGTCCCTGGGCATCGAAGTCATCACAAACCTGTGTGGATCTGAGGTGCCCTGTCCAGAAATAGATGCATCACTCTCTTGCGAGGGAGAAAAACGATGCATTGTCGACCAGACTTGAGACAAAAACAACGCATGGCCTCACTTGCGAGTAAAGAATCGACACATCGCTGACTTTTCCAATGCACACTCACCCATGCGGCTTTATTTTTGGACACAAACCAGGTACTTTGTGTAAATTTAATTGTTTTCTATGGAGTAAGACTCTTTTAAAAAAAAAAATCAGATTTTGACTTGTATATGTAGGAGTTTTGTTGTTTTGGTCTTGTTTGATTTAGATAAATATTCCCTATTTCCCTAAACTGGTGTGGTGTCTATTTTGCACTGTTTTCACTGTATTACTGTGTGTTTTGGTACAAATACTTTACACATTGCTTCTGAGATAAGCCTTCCTGCTCATGCCCAGCTACCAAAGGGGTGAGTGGGGGTTAGCCAGGTGTGTTTTTCTCCTTTGCCCTGACTAGAGTGAGGGTCCTTGATTGGACAGGGGTAACCTGACTGCCAACCAAAGACCCAATTTCTAATATTGCTGATCAGCGGTGAGGATTGGACTTGTATTTGTACTTGACATACAGTGATTAAGTGTACATTACTGGTTTCAGTGCAGACCATTATGTAACCAATTACTACTTGATTTTGCTTTTTCTTTTTTTGGACTTTTTCCTGCTTTCATATTTTTGAGATTTTGTTGGTTGGTTCTTGAATTTCTCATTGGGAACTCCTTTTTCTGCCTTGGAACTTTGCATTTTTGATTTGCCATCATGTCTCAATCTGGAGATGCACCAGCTGGAGCTGTTTTTGAGTTAGGGAAACTGGAAAGTTACACAGTTGCTCAACTGAAACAGTTCTGTAAGGATCTTGGCTGTCCCATTAGGAATTCCACCAGGAAGACTGAGTTGCAGAAGGCACTGAGGGCCTGGGTGACAGCCAAGGAGGCTGGGGGGCACAAAGAGGAGGAGGATGAGGATGGGGAGGTGCAGAGTGTTCACAGTGGTGTAGTGGATGCACCTTTTATGCCTGAGGGGAGGGTGTCCAGTGTAGGTGTCATTGTGTCATCCAAGGGTATGACTCCAGAAGAGTTGCAGGACAGACAGGCAAAGAGGGTTCACCAGTAGGAGTTGGAGAAGCTTAGGATGAAAATGGAGAGGGAAATGGAGGAGAAGAGGATGGCCATAGAAGTAGAGAAGATGCTCCTGGCTCATGAGCTTAGTTTGAGGGAATTAGATCAGAGGAGCCAGTCTAGTAGAGATGGTGGCAGCAGTACCACAGTGCAGCCTGAGAGACACAGGAGCCAGTGTGACTACTGTGAGAAGTCACCTTGTGTCTGAAGAGTAGATAGATTGCCATGAACTTCACACAGTAGTTGCAGTAGACAACTCAGAGCACCTGTGCAGAGTGGCGCAGGTTCCCTTTGAATGAGGGGAGGGGTCTCGGGTGCCTTGAGAGTAGCTGTGAGTCTGAACATGCCTGTGGCTTGTCTGCTTGGCAATGACCTGAAGGGTTACCCTTGGAAGGAGCTGGAACGCAGGTCACACTTGGAGATGTTGGGTGGTCTGCCTGGGTGTGTATGTGTGTCCACACCCGGTCGATGGCAGCCTGTCAGGGTGATCAGGAGATCCTGGAGCCTTAAAGAGTGGCCAGGTGTCTGCCAGAAGGAGGAAAGGCAAGGGGTGTGGGAAACCTGCTCCAGAAGTCCCCACAGTACAGGAGGAGGCTGAACCTGAGGGGGAAGCCCTGGAGCCTACAGGGGAACAGGTGGCTGAGCTGGGGGAGGTCCCTGAACTGACTCAGTGGCAGCAGGAAGGGGGACCCACCAGGGAAGCATTCTGTGAGGCACAGAAGACATGTCCTACTCTGGAGGGTGTGTGGCAGCAGGCTGCAGACCAGGCATCTGGCAAGGAGCCAGGATCACACTTAATCTACTGGGAGGGCGGCCTCCTATATAGTTAGCCTAAGGTTGCTGAGTCTAGCCCGTGTGCTGGTGGTACCCCGGTGCTTCAGAGCCTTCCTACTTGGTCTAACTCATAATATGCCTTTAGCTGGACATTTGGGGCAGGGCAAGACCTTTGACCGGCTTCTCATCCACTTTTATTGGCCCCAAATGCGCCTGCACTCAGGTGCAGATTGTAGTCCTTGCCAAACTTGTCAGGCAAATGGCAAGAGTGGGGGGAAGAGTAAGGCTCCCCTCCAGCCTTTTCCTGTGGTCAGCACCCACTTTGAGATGGTTGGCATTGACATTGTGGGGCTTCTGGATCCCAAGACAGCCATGGGCAACAGGTTCATTCTGGTCTTGGTGGACCATGCCACCCAGTACCCAGAAGCCATTCCTTTGAGGTCAATCACCTCCCATATGGTGGGACGTGCTTTGATGGGGGGGGGAGGGTTACCCACATGGGGTTCCCCAAGAAGGTGTTATCTGATAGAGATACCAACTTCATATTAACCTCTATGAAGTCTCTGTGGAAGGAATGTGGGGTGACATATAGGTTCACCACTCCTTATCATCCCCAAAGTAACGGTCTGGTTGAGAGATTCAACTGCACCTTGAAGGGAATGATCATGGGCCTGTCTGAGCCCTTGAGGCGTAAATGGGACATCCTCTTACCATGCCTTCTGTTCACCTACAGGGAGGTGCCTCAGAAGGGTCTTGGATTTAGCCCTTTAGAGTTACTGTATGGCCACCCTGTCAGGGGACCTTTGAGTCTGGTTAGGGAAGGCTTGGAGAAGGCCTCCAGTAAGCCCCCCCAGGATGTATTCAGTTACATGCTGCCTTTTAGGAACCAGATAGCCCACTTCCGCCAACTCGAGAGGCTGGCCTCGCAAGAGAACCTGGAAACAAGCCAGGAAGATATGAAGCGCTGGTACGACCTGAGTGCCACTCTGAGTTCTAGCCTGGCCAAAAAGGTTTGGTGATGGGCCCAGTAGAGCTTAGGGCTCTCCAAGATAAGGGGACTGGGCCATTTGGGATAATAGAGTGCAAGAGTGATGTCACCTATCTGGTGAACTTGCAGACTCCCAGGAACCCTTTAAGGGTCCTACATGTCAATTGCCTCAAGCCTCATTTTGAGAGGACAGATGTCGCCATGCAGTAGGCATGGAGGGGTGGAGGAAGAAAGTGAGCCTCTTCCTGACCTCCTGTCTGCCAAAGAGAAAGATGGTTCAGTGGAGTGTGTGAACCTCTCCCCCTCACTGACTCCAGAGCAGCAGAGGGACTGTCGCCAGGTGTTGGGACAGTTTGCCTCCCTATTTTCCTTGACCCCAGGGGTCACTCATCTGGGTACACATGATGTGGACACCGGTGACAGTCCTCCTGTTAAACATAAGGTTTACAGAGTGACTGACAAGGTTAGGGCCAACATAAAAGATGAGGTATCCAAAATGTTAGCCTTTGGGGGTAATTGAGTTCTCCAGTAGCCCTTGGGCAAGCCCTGTGGTCTTGGTCCTCAAGGCTGCGCCTCCTGGTGCCACTGCAGAACTCAGGTTCTGTGTGGATTACCAGGGACTCAGTGCTGTCACTAAGAGTGATGCACATCCTGCCCCCGAGCTGATGAGCTCATTGATCGGTTAGGGGCTGCCAAATATATAAATACGTTTGACTTAACGTCTGGATAGTGGAAGATTGCTCTGAATGAAGGGGGCAAGGAGAGGTCGCATTTTCCACCCCAGATGGGCAGTACGAATTTAGGGTGATGCCCTTTGGGATGAAGAATGCCCCTGCCGCCTTTCAGAGGTTGGTCAACCAGGTATTGGCTGGACTGGATGATTTCAGTGCAGCATACCAGGATGGCATTGCTGTGTTTAGCTCCACTTGGGAGGAACACTTGCAGCACCTCTGCAAAGTGTTAGAGGCCCTACAGAAGTCAGGCCTCACTACTAAGGCTAGCAGGTGCCAAATAGAACAGGGTTTGGTGGTGTACTTGGGACACCAGGTGGGGAGTGGCCAGGTGGCACTCCTACAGCCAAACATTGACACCATTCTGGCTTGGGAGCCTCCCAAGACCCAGACTGAGGTGAGAGCCTTTTTAGGTCCCACCAAATACTACAGGAGGTTTGTCAAGGGTTATGGCACCATTGTTGCTCACTTGACTGAGTTAACCTCCTAGAAGAAGCCCTGAAAAGTGATCCGGGCTGAGTCTTACCAGACGGCTTTTGATGCCCTGGAGGCAGCCATGTGTTCGGCACCCGTGCTGAAGACACCTGACTTTTCCAAGGAGTTTGTTGTGCAGACTGATGTTTCAGAGCATGGTGGACGGCCAGCTAAACACATATGCGCACTTAGGTGCACTCTCCCTTCCGCCCCTCTCCTACCTCCCATGGCCCAGCCCCGCCCCTCCATGTACTGCTGACTGAGCCATTGTGGATGAGCCACCCATTTGTTTACACTATTGCAGTCTCGTGATTTCCGCATTTCGTGTTATGATTGTTCTGCAAAATGCCAGAGATTATGCTATTATGACATGTCATGTAATTGTCATGTAATTGAGATTTTGCTGAGGTAAAAATCATATTGTGAGAACATAGGAACAATGCAAACAAACCAAATACAAGTAACTCTTGTTTTGTTATGTGCGATTTTCAACTTTTATTTTAGTGTGAAAAGCTGCATTCACATTTCTCAGGATAACACATACTTTTGTGTAATTTTGGGGCATTTGGGTATATTTGTAAATTTCAGGCTAAAAACATAACCATAAATCCATGCAGAAAAATGTTGGGCATGGGCCAGGTTCAAAAGGCTGTGAGACCCTCAGGTACACGACGCATTGTACCTGAAAGCAGTGGTAGCTTGCTTGAATTTACAGTGGGGGGAATACAATAAATATCTATATTTTTTTTAAATGGCACTTACCTGACGGCGTCTTCCTATCCTCTCCTCTCGTCGTCCATCTCTCCATGAAACTCCAGCGTGGGACCCAGGAAGCTGCACTAACCAATTTTGGCACTGCTCTCATTCTTTTAAACAGCCTGAGAGAAGCGTCAGGATTGGAGGGAGTGGCCTCTTTCAGCGCTCACAACAGCGCTGGAGGCCTGGGCTTTCTCTAACCCTGCTGTCTTAAGACAGTTGGGTTAGAGAAGTTTAAAGTGAGCATGTCAGGCTGGCCTCACAAGACGGCTGGCCAAAGGGACACGCACACTTTAAACTAAAGTGCAGAGCCCCCTGCTGCCACTCAGCAGCAATTTCCCTGCCACGTACTGACACTCGGTTCAGGACGGGGTGCTGAAAAATAAAAAAGTAATAAATAAACTTTATAACCATTTTATTTTTCAGTTCTGGGGGCATTTCTTTAGCGGTGCAATGCTGCTTCGCTCTCGTGGAGGGGCTGTCCCTGCCTAAAAGTCACACAGGAACAAAAAGTGAGCTTCACATGGAAGAAAAGACTACAGCTAGTCTCTCATTGGCTTACATGAAGAGTGTGCTCCCCTGGCTAATGCTAGTTGTTCTTGTGGCTGCCAAACAAGATTGCTCTTGGCTCTGCGGTTTTAAGCCCAGTTTGATGATCCTGCAAGCGTACTTCAATTCACTTCATAGATATCTGTGTGGTAGGGCTGCTTGCTGTGCCCGTCTGCCATAGTTCTATACAAGCCAAGTAAATCCCTTCACCAGTTCCCTTACCTTCTGGGTTTTCACAATGTTTATTCTACCCCAGAGACTGCAATGGAACACATAAATATTTGCTTCCCTCTGTGTTCAGTCAACCCTCTCTAAATCTGGGGCAGGCAGACCTGCCAACTTTAAATAAGAAGCATTTGCAATGAAATGGGTCTCGCATTTGCTCGAGTTAGAGCTATTAGCGTGGTTAACTCCTAACCGGACTTTTCTTGCCACATAAACTGAAAATTAAAAATAAAACGGTTGACATAAGCAAGCCGATTCACAGTGCCATGGACGCCATTAGCATCAGTGTGAAGAGACATACAGAAGGAAAACGTTTGCTCTCAGACAAACTTATTGGCAAAAGTGGAACTATCCATGTAACAGGGGCGATGGCCAAGGCAGTAACAAACCTCCCCAAGGAGTGACAAACGAAAACCATTTACCAATGTCATCAAAGGATTTTTGAAGGGCAAGCCCATGAACGAGTCATAGTGATGGGCGTGAGGTGGGTGTGGTTAAAAGACGAGCTACATAACAACAGGTTGGAAAAGCAGAGCTTGCGCCCTGTTATGCTCAACCCAAAAATCACTTTGTGTGGAGGGGTGGGGCAGCATGCTGAGAACTACCCAAAAGGCACTTCTGGCCAGACCCTCACCAATCCCAGCCTCCAAAAGAACCAGCTTGCTGAGGCTGATGCTGATGTCTTGGGGTGTTTTTCTCACTCCTTAATGGACATTAGCTGTTCAAAGCCTATTTTCAGCTTGTCTTACTTGTCACTGTATGATACTGGCTTTTCAGTGGGAGATTGTGTGAAGGGAGCTGATATTGTGTGACACAGGGGGTACTGAGTGAGTTGACAGGTCTGGGGTGTGTTAAATGGTCTGAAATGTACCAGGGCAGGTGGTGACAAAGCACACACATATCAAAATTCGGAATTTTGCAGTAATGACATCACCCTTGCAGTTTTCCACTGACAGGTTTCCAAAAATGTATGTGAGAAAACGCCTGGTAAAATGGCAAAACAGCAGAGCTTGGTGCTTTAATTTCAAATCTGCATGTTATGTCTCATTTCCATGTAGGGAACTCAGGCTGGGGGGTATTTACCACATCCAATAAATACTCCATCCTCGTCCTCCAGTACTTGCAGGTCCAATGAATGCCTCATCCTATGCCGCCCCATTCGAAATCAAAGCCACATGTATGTAATTTCACCTCGTATGGGTATCCTGAAGCTGCAGCATAGATCAGGCATTTGTGGGCCTACATGGAATACCTTAGCTTTAAGTGATGCTTTAATTGTCCAAATTATACCTGGAGTGCAATGTGATTACGATCTGGGTGCAAATCTCATTTCAGTAGCAAACACTAATTATTGCCTGAGATTTAAACCGAGGTGCAACATGTGCACTCGGGCAGATTTTCCTGCCTGATTTTTTCAAGGTCAAACCTTGAGGAATCCAGGCAGGCAAATAGAGCAATTTTCTATTTTCCTTACCCTGGTACAAGGCACAAATTGCATGTTACCCTGCTTCAACTTAGAGTTGAGTGTAAATTACAGAGTTGGTAAATACCGAGCTCCTGCCCCTCAAAGAATATTTGTCTGGTGTGGAATTCATGTGTACATTGTAATCAGGGCTTTAGAGTTCACAGTTAAGCTTAGAGAATTTAAAGTTAATGCTGAGTATAGACTAAATCTGTGACTTAGGCCCTCATGACAACATTGGCGGTCGGGTGAGGCCGACCGCCAATATTGGACCGCCAGTCGGCCACCTATGAGGCCAGGAACCTGCCGGCCGCATTTGGACACCCCCACTGGGCCGTAATATTGCAGCCGGCTCCTAATGGAGCCAGCGGCAATGTGGCCATGCGGCAGGTGCAGCAGAGCCCATCGCGCAATCTACTGCCCATAACTCTAATGAGGTGAACCCTTTGCCCAGAAAGTGTTAACATTTGTAACAAGCATTTGCAATGCAATCGGTCTCACATTTGTGAGAGTTAGAGCTATTGGTGTTGTAAATGACAATGTTTTTCCCTATGTGTTTTGGTTTGGAGTCTAATGGATGTATACCAGGTGCCATAGCAACCCTCACAGGCCCGTCGCTGCAGGAGAGAGGACACAACAAGGCTGCCACCTTGGGAATGTTTTTGCCTCATTTCTACAGACTGGCTGTGATACTCTTGAGATGCAACTCTTTCTAGTCTGTTTACCTACATTTTATAGCATCAAACAAGCCACAAGGAGGCATCTTTGTGGCATTTAACCCGGAGAACGAAGGAATCAAAAGAGTCATGAGCAAAGAAAAGGGGGCAGCCATATATTTCTGTGTGTTAAACTTTCAAAGGAATTATTAATCTACATTGGAAATACCAGCCTAACTTTTAAAAACATTGACTGTATACAAATAGAATAACAGAAGAGGCAGCTCAACTGAACAGGAGACTTCAAATGTGTGCAGAATGGTGAAACAGGGATTCAGTGGTAGATGGGCAAACAGGATATGTTCCAGAGCTGCGACATCTGTGACCTTGGGTCAGTGTTTTAAATTAAACTACAGAAGGGCCGGTATTCTGTACTCATTTAAAGCACTGCCTTGGGTTAATAGACTCATGATAGCCCTCGGCTCAGGGCTGGACTATATAGAACAGATAAGTGTACCTGAATCTCCTCGGCATTGAAAATGCCTTTTTGTTGCATACATTTGTGCACTGGTTGATGGTTTTGGAGTGAAAATTATCTCTGTTGGGGTGGCTACTCAAAATTTGCAGTCTTGCAAGGCCATCTGGACCACTCAGAGTAGAGCGGAAAGCCTGGGTATGGACAATAGATTTCTTTCACCTAGACCAGTGGTGCCCAATAAAGCTCCTATGGGGCTGATCTGTTGGCATTTTTTCAGGCTATGAAAAGGATTCAAATCTATCATTTTCTTGGACATCCAAGGTAGGTCCAGAACCATGTCAGCGTTTCTTCATACCAACATAAGATAAATTCAGTAAAAGTAATTTATATGGGCCTTATTTGCGCAGTGGTTACCCTGCAAGCCTGGCATGCACCCTGCCTTCCCAGTCCTTCAATGGGCATGTGTGTTCTATAATGACATGCAATAAAGTGGTCTAATAACCTCCACATAAAAATGAAATAAAAAGCTGCTGTGCAGTGCACTGCTTCCTGCATCACCTTGTGTTCTATAAATAGGCCACTCACTCTATCATCTAGTGAGGTCACCGATGCCTCTTCTCTCTAAGCAAGGAGAATGACCACAGAGGCCCAAAGCAAGCATTTCCAGCAAGTAGAAACATTTATTGTTGAAAATATTTGAAAAGAAAGTACTTCAGACCCATACAAATTAAGAAGTGAAAGGTTACCCAGCCCGAACATGCTTTGAAGCAGCCATGGCTTTGCAGCCTGAGCTGCAGATGACTGTGTTGCAATGCAAAGACTTGCAACTAGCAAATGAGACTAAATGTCTGTGTACAGAAGCAAACAAAGATTGACCCCAAATCACCAGCTTCATTTTAAATAGCAAGCTAAAATTACAGAAGCGAAACAGTAACATACATATTCACAGGGAAGAGGGGGCATTAGGTTACCATCTGGCTGGAAGTCATGGCTCCTCCAGTTGTGTTCTACGCTTGTGTGTGTGTTTTTTTTTCCTGACACAAGGGGCCACATTCAGTAAGAAAACCTACAGTCTTAAGTTTACTCCTACATTGAGGGAGAGATTTTCCATTCTGATTTTAGAATTCTCGAGGAATTCCAAAAGTAATCCTGGGAGCCTGCAACAGTCATAACCTTTTGGAAGTACTCACAATCGTATGCAGCTAAACACATAACTGCTCATGGAAAACAATTTCATGTGAGAAAAAATGAGCACTAAGACATTTACCTTTTCTAGCTCCCCCCCCATTTTCCACCAGGAAAAAGTTACCAAATCATACATTTGTCAGTGTGCATAAACTCTCTATGGCATCCCCACCATGGAATGCACACTCCACATCCATGAGAGCGGATTTACTCCAACCTAATATTACATAATACAGGTGTTATATTATGTGTGAGTAAATTGAGTTATAAGTTAAAATTAATGTTCCACTTTTGTAAATCAAGCCATTGACATGAGTAAGATGAGCCTATACATGCAAATGACTGCAAATCGAACAATGGGTGCTATGGGGCACATAAGCCCAAGTTCCCGCTTCATGGGAAATCATTTGACAAGTAAATCCCATGGTGCCCAATTAGGTGCTGGCAAAGGGTTTGCATTCAAAATATACTTGCAGATGAGGATGTGGACATTGATCCAGCCAAGAGTGGCCACTGTCCACTTCACTGTTGTTACAATGGATACTGCAGTGGTGGTGCCTTGTGTTATACCACACTGATGCTTGGTCCCCTTTCCGGTTTTGACACAGTTTGGTTGTGTGGCACAGCTGTAAATCAGAAATTGCACAGACCTTTTCCAGCTGACTAGCGGCTCTGTGTCAATTGTAATTTTGAATACAATATTCTGCGACATGGTGAGGCACATTCCGCTCCATCGATTTTAGCTTGTGTGTTCCATTACAGGCTAGGACAATCCATGTGAGATTTAGTTTGGCCCAGCCATTCAATGGACGTTCTGTTGGAACATCTGTGCCAGGGCACGGTGCAATTTTCAGATCTTCTGGCAAACTAGAACTGTGCCAATGGTGCAGTCCCCATGTATGTTTTAAGGTAAATTGGCAATATTTTTCACCTAACCACTAGGCGACTCCATAAGGCACCTTGATTACACCAAATGGCTTGGTTAGACCATATACCGTCTGAAGGGGAACTTTTGCATCCCCAAATGCAACAAATATAAAGCATCCATTATTAGTGTACTTCTAGTGTGTAGTTATAGAACACACAATGAGAATATGCTAAGATAGTCATGTCCCTCTCAGGCAGTGACTCAGCTATGACCTCTCTCAAAGCCAAAGAAGATGTCCAGAAACAGTCTGGTCACGTGACAGGAATATTTGTGTGTATTGAAGATGCTGTGAACTTCTGTTTTCAAACAGATCAATGTTGTGGTGATGCTGAGAGCGGATGTGTCCATATCTGTGAAGTGTAAATAGATGTTGCACCAGCCATAAATTCTCAGTGCTTCACAAGTTATAAATAGGAATCATGTATAACTTTGGAGAAAAATAATAACTCCTGTGTTGGAAACCTAGACTGCATCATGCATACGTACTGCAGTCGTAAAGATGCATTCCTCTTCATAAACTCATCACACAATTTTTGCAATAACAAATTATAAAATCATTGCGATCATTTATGTACCCACGTTAAGCATGCTGTGTCTCCTCTTGCATGTTAGTAAGAGGGAGGGCCAGTGGAATGATGCAGTTCTGTGACTCTGGCATATTCTGTAAAGAGGCAGATCCTTTTAGAGAGGTCATCTGGTCACTGTTTAGTTGCTGACTTGTGTGGTCATGTGTTAAACTGGAATAATAATTAAGGGTGGGAGAAGAATTCCGCTCTGCTGGCGGAGTTCGCTGAGTTTTCCCCATTCCTTGCTGTGCACGGAGCAGAGTTTTTATTCATGCTCGCCAATGTTAAGTTTGCGAGTTCAAGCAAGAGAAGTACGTAAGTTGGCTAGCGAGATTTCTGAATGTGAGCGGACCCGGTAGTCCGCGACCGCTCATGATTATAAAGCTGACGCTTGTAGTGCAAAAGCTGATGCTCGAGCAGAAAATCTACTGGAGCGATAAAAAAAAGTTAGCTCCCTCCGGTGCCCCCCCTTGATGATATTTGTGCTGATTTTACAGCACAAGAGAAACTCCTGGGACTGAAAATCAGAAAGAAGAGAGCTACTTACTCAAACTCTGCCACTCGCTGAACTCCACATAGCGCAGCAGAGTTTTTTTGGCACTTCCTGGAGTTCTGCGTGGCTGAACTCCATACGAATCCGCCCAAGCCTACTAATAAGGAGAACTCTTTGCTCAAGCTTTATTAGTGTATATTAAATGACAAAATAGCAAAATAATGTTGCCACTGAATGTACAACATTAAGCAGCATAATTTGTACTTTCTAGCCACATAATTCTGGCACCTCTGCCACATACGTTTGCCCACCATTTGCTGCATAATTCCAGTGGACCTGAAAATAGGTGATCTGAAGAGAAGACACAGATGCACAGCATAGGAGGCAGGCAAATACATGTGTTGAAGCATCTATTACCATGTAAATCAGGACAGAAGGTAGGTGATCAGTGTGACATTGTCCCACCAGATGCATGATTTTATCATCTCATTCCATGAGTAGCTTTTCCCGTTTCTAGCTGACATACAAAATCCTGAGGAACCAAAGGGCTTCACATACAAACCCATGACAAGACATGTCTCCATGATAAGGAAAGGACCAAGAGACAGGCACAAGATAAAACAGATATATTATCTTCCCACCATTTGTTTTGCACACCTTTGCCTCCTGTATGTTGTCATCTGAAGTTGTGGCACCCCTTCTGCTGGGTTCTGAAAGTTCTCACTAACTGGGATAGTGGTGATCTGGGCTCAGTGTGTTAGTTCAGTGACTGACGGTCTCTTCCATGCAGTGGCCATGTGATATATCATTCAAAGGCTCATGTGGTATCATCCTGGATGATAAAAGGCCAAGCTGGAAATCAAACATTTAATCCTTGCTGCCACACAGATCTTTGCTGAGGACACATTAGGCCTTGGGGCTACCTTAGCCCATATTCAGAGTGCCTTCACTTAAATGCCGGGACTCTCAAATTTCAAATATTTGTAATGTGAACAAAATGTGTGATGCATTTATGTAAAAAAACTCTTGATGTACACTATTTCAATTTTCTAGGGACTTTCCACCATGACACTGTGTGTGCCATATTATAATAACCTATCAATGTTGTGCCAGCAACAAATCAGGACATCATAATATATATTTGTAGTCTTTCTTTGTTGTCTTATCCAAAAAAGACTTAAGTCACAGTGACACATTTGGGTTACATAAGTACAAGCAGTGGCTGGTCCTGGTGGCCACAGTTTGTGAAACAACAGCTTTCCTGTTTAAAACATTTCCTGCCTATGGAGTCTTTACTGTTACTGTCCAGGATTGACTTTGAGATGTAGTCCGTGGGTGTGTATCCATATAAACAAACACATGCCTATTCCTATAGAAACAGGGAGGTGTAGTGAAGCACTGAGAGCAAAACCAGTAGAAGCAAGAGTGAGAAAAGGGCCACTTGATATGGTCATAAAGATATTTCCTTGACACTGATTTTCCACATACTTGATAATCATGGCAATCAGAAATAATGCATAGAGTTTACATCAAATGATGTAAGCAAACTTAGGGGAGTGGTTACATGAAGCCTGGGGTTGGAAGGGAGGAGAGAGAGAAGGTTGAACATTACTGGACTGTGACACACAATGTGTGGATCATTATACACTGGAGTCCAAAGGGTGATAGGGAAGTGCTCAGCACCTGTGACAGCGACTGTGGGGGGTATTTGAGGTGGGGCCTCTTCAAACAGGAAGCATTGCTGTTTGAGTGCTGTTTTAGACAGCGCTTCCAGAAGTGGCATCTGCAAGGTCACAGTAGCTGTGAGGGGACTGTCAAAGCCATGACACCAGTGAATTCTGAGAGGAGGAAGTGATGGAGTTTGCTCCTCTTCTGTGCCCTATGTTACACTGCTCCTCTCACTGTGGCACCCTTGTGTTAGCTTCTTTGCGCTACAGGGTTCAAAATAGGGCTGCCTTTACTAACTGAACTCTATTTGAAGAGGCCCACTTTACATCCAAAGGCTAGATGATTTTTGCTATCATGCTTGAGGCCGTGAAGTGCTTGGGTCTGGAGTTGCAACTCCTTTTCCACCATTTTGGAGACAACACCTTTCACCATCTTTTTGCCTATAACTAACCTATGTGCTTGGTTGGTGACCCTCCTGAGGTCAAAAGCATGTGCTATTGCCTAGTGTTAAGCTCTACTCAAGTCAATTGGTTAATGCACCCACTGCAGAGGTCTTGACAGAACGAGAATGTCACAGATTACAATCCTGGCATCGCTTTTTCACCTCTTCATCTCTGTAAGGTTGATGCAAATGAATTATAGCAAATGTATAGGAATAGCACCAGATCTGCAGCGCTATGAAATGTCAGAACCTGTACTACCAAGCGCTATATAAAAAAAACAAGTTATTCCCAGACTGTCCTAACACATGCCAGACAAGGCATCCTAGGGGACAGGATGTGGCGTATGGGCCAGATCTCCTGACTCTGGAGCTGGGGAACACAGTTCAAGTCTTGGCGCCAGATCAACATTCTGTGATTCTGGCAAATCACTTAATTTCCCCTTGCTTCCAAAAATGAATGTGTTCTTGTGTAATTTAACTAGTGCACATGTAAAGTGCTGCCATACCTTTGTATCAGGTTCGTGCTACATAAACTGCAAAAAAAGACCCCACAGGCATTGCAAAGAAACAGCAAGATGCCTGAAAACAAGGACGAAACAACATACGCCGTGAGCACGAAGCGGCATGGCAAAAGACAAATAGTGTGCCACACTAAGATACATGCCTGATTATGCAATAATCCATGTAAAAAGGTCAGTCTCCAAGGTGGCAACAAAACAGCCTCTGGGTGGGGCAAACGTAAAGCATTTACCAGGGACTTCAAGGGATTTTTTAAAGGCAGGCCCAAGAACGAATGAAAGTGATGGGCGTGGTTAAAGCCAACAGAATAGATTTCAACATGTCAAGAAGAGAAGCGCTTGCGCACTGCTATGCTCAACTTAAACATCACAAAATATTGAAGTAACACTGTCACAAAATGTGCCACATCATTTGTCTTTTCATGCTGCATAATTTAGTCAGCCCTTGTGCATAATTTAGCCCTCTCTGTCACATAAACCTATTGGCACTGATTTTAGTAAGTAGTTATGTTTAAATGAAAGGTGTATATTCCTTAGGTCTTTCTGGGCACTTTGTTTTTTTTGTGACCAGTTCCTACCACTAACCTGTAACTGCTGATGAGAACACCAGATTGTCTGAGGGACAACATCTTTTCCTGCTTCTCATTAAATACCCTTTCTGGTGTGCAAATTTATTGTTTTTGTGTGTGGTTTCTTACAGCAGTTGGTTTTCAAATGCCTCGTCACCCGCCTATGGCTGTGATTTTGGTTGATAGCGGCTGTGCCCATCTGTGATTGACTTTTTTTAAATTTCTACATGTTTTTAAATTAGCATATCATCTTTGTAGTGAGCAGTCACGTGTCTCTTTGCATTAGCAGGCTGTTTGTAATGTTCTGACCCCTGTTTAATATTAATGATGCTTGGCCTCCTTGCTTATGCTTATGCTGGGCTGTCAATTAAACTTTATAGTCCAAAGCCCCGCCACCTCCCTCGTCCCCCTCCCAAGGCCTTCTGATGGCCTCGGTATGTGAACTTGGTGCAGCTGTCACCCCCACCTCATCCTTCCATAACTGACCACATCCAAGCTCCTCAGTGGCACACCATCCCTTTCACTGAACACAACATTCCCCAACACAATATATTTCCAATGTGTGGAGTTTTCTTTTTCACCACAAGAAATTAACCAAAAACCACATGTGAACCATTCGGATCTTTTCAGGGGTTCAGATGTACCATCTCCCCAGCCCCTTGTCTCTACCAAAACACAATGACTTGTTTTAATTAACATATTATCTCACTGAGACAGCTGTTGTAGAGTAAGAGGACCCGCCAGTCACCCACAGTACTACTGGAGAACAGCACCTTGCAGTTCCCGCTCCCCCTATCTTGTGGTGGGTCAGGAGCAGGCTCGAAGGCAGGCCCGGTTCTAGCAGGGGGGCCAGGTGTGCCAGGCCCACCCAAACATGACCTTTGGCCCACCTAGTCACTGACAGAAGAGGCCAGGGAGAAGGCATCTGTTAATTGCTTTGCCCAAGTGAGTGTCGGAACATTGTGATGTTTTTTCACTGTCTTTACTTTAATTATCCACCAAGGGTCGTTAAGGCACTTCTAGAACACATTTTAAAGCATACTGTTTGTTTAATTGGTATTTTATATATGTACTGAAAAAGCAGCTTCAGTTGATCTTCCCTAATTTTGTACTGGCTGAGACATTAAAAAACTGGCCATGTTGGTAGTAAAACACATCCAGGTGGGAACCCTAGCTGGTATCTCCTGGCAAAGTTCAATTGGGCGGTGTGTGCTCGGGATAGACGTGTGTGACCCAACAAACAAAAAAAAAGAGAGCCGAGCCAAGGATCTGGCTTGGCTCTTAGACTGAGGGTCTGGTTGCCTCTTAGAGCCCGTGCATGAGCCGAGTCCTGAAAATGTTTGCTATGTAAATCATGCAACAAACATCAGGCAAATTTATGATGACGTCTCTTCAAAATTAAAAAAGTGAATTTTTTTAACACGTGGAAGATTTCACCTTAATACGTCACATCATAGCACTGTACTAAGAAGTACTTATTAAAAGTGATAGTTTTTAAACATGAATTTACAGTCATTTCTGCCTCCGTCCTCATACTAGTAACAGTGTAATTAGTGAACCAAGAGGCAAGAGAGGTGTTATGTGGACTCTGTATGTGGCCTAGATTATTATAGAGCAATATTATTCTATGAAATCAAACACATTAGGTTTTTGTATAGTTGGTTTACTAATTACTTATTTGAACATGCTTTCAAGTGCAAGTATGACGAAAAATGAGTTTTGGTGAAATAGAATATTTGCCCAACGTCACACAATTTAAGCGTGGAATATGCAATTTATCTAGGTTTTATGCTTTTTTTTTTTACATATCATCCACCAAATGGCTATTTATGTGTCACACCTTTTAATGTTAATGCTTTGTTTTTACCTCTTTGTGCAGTTTTTTACAGTTTTTAAATAGTGCAAACTCGATTTGGAGGAACTGAAGTGCTTTACATGAACACCAGTTACATTATGCAAGGTCACATATATTTCTTTTAAGCACCGGAGATTCATTAAGAATCACAAGATGTTGAGCTGATGCCAAGACTCAAACCTGGCTGGTTCAGTTCCAAAGTTAAAAGCTCTGGCCATAACACCACATCCTGGTTAGAGGGAGGGTGTCAGGCAGAAGGTACATGAAAGCTCAGCTCGTTATTGGCTCAAAGTTCCAACAGGACCTCAAGCTGAGCCAGAGCCAGGCTTCAAGCTCAAGGACGACTAAAGCTTTCAGTGGGCTCCCCATCTCTGGTTGGGAGAGTGGGAACAAAGGTTTACCTGCCAGTGATGTAGCAGTTACAGTGACACCAGGGTTCAGGCCTGTAACCAGCCTCCTGCACATCAATTAAGATCTGTCTGGAGGTTTCGAGAGTTTTTATATATTTTAGCGTGTGTAAGATGCACACAGTGATATACTGTAGGATTGGGTATGCATGATACTATTCAGATAGTTGCAGTGCATGCCTCATTGGATTAGCAGCCACAAGGGTGAGGGATCATAAATGTCCTCCCCCTTACCTAGGAATTAATGTTGAATTACAATGCCTAATTGAGCAAGGGCCTGATTAACAAAGGTAAACTTATACTTTTGTTTGGGTTTACTATTATTTTGTTTGTGTTCACAAACTATGAGTTTATTTTTACTAACAGTAATTTTACAACTCCGGAGGTGCCCCAGTTGGGGGTAGAGAGCTCAGCACCTAAACAGATAGGAAAGGCCTATCTTTTTTTGTTGAGTCTCCGACACGAGTGCAGAGTCTCCGCAGTAGTAAAGTTACTATTAGTAAAATATAACTTGTAGTTTATGAATACCACAACAAATAGTAAATTTACACAAAAGTGCACATTTACCTTTGTGAATCAGGTGATAAATCTATCTGTCTGTTTTCTGTCAGATGTTGTGGTAAAGTAAATAACCCTGTTATCTCAATAAGTATTGTGTTGGGCTGACTTTATTATAAAATTATGGAAGAGATACAAATGTGAGAATCATAATCTGATATCTTGTTACAGTACATTGCACATTCCCAGATTATAGCTGGGGCCACTAGAATTATGCAATCTTATGGCTGTGGTGTTTTACACATAGTTATGGATTTGCCACATAATTTAACATCTGCTGCATAATTTGCAGCTTTAAAAAAAATTCCTAGTTCAAAGGGATCAAAAGTTACTAGAACACATGTTGCAGCACAGTTGAAGACCCTTTCCAAAGGTTGAGTGGTCACCATTCAGTTGCTTATTGCTGTACTTATGTGTTAAACTTGTGGTAATGAGGTACAACCTAGTACCAGACAATGTTAAGTGTTAAAAAATGACAAAACAATGAAAATATGCTATCACAACGTCACCACATTACACAACATAATTTGCCTTTTCTTGCCGCATGATTTAGTCAACTCTGCTGCATAATTTGGTCCTCCCCTAGTGCCTAAATTCAGTGGACCTGTTTATAGTGATACTCTTTGTCTAACTACATCTACTTGCAATCGCACTGATCATAATTCAGTTCAATAAAGCGGTACAATGGGTTATGCAATGCGTCATGATATACACATGGTGGCATTAACAGTAATTATCTAGACTTACCTCAAAATGAAATAACCCATGCCAAGAACCTCCGGATCATCATCGACCACAAAATCAACATCACAGTCCAAGTCCATGCCATCATTGTCTTATACTTCCTCATACTGAAGAGGCTAAGGAAGATTTTCAAATGGCTCCCAGACAACACAAGGAAAACCATCACCCACACTGTTACCACCAGCAAACTAGACTACAAGAATATCCTCTATGCAGGGATCAACAAGCATCTCATCTGGAGGCTGCAGAACATCCAGAACTTGGCAGCCAGAATCACTCTTGACTTCTCACCACACTCACCCATCTCACCTCACCCCAATGACCTACACTGGCTACCCATACATAAATGAGCATATTTCAGGCTCCTCACCCAAACTTTCAAGGAACCCTAGCCCAGCATTCCTCAACAATACTATCTACTTTCACAAACCTTCCAGACACCTCAGCTCGGCAGGACTCCTATTTACACACATCCCACATATACGGAAAACCAGATCTGGTGGTTGTGCCTTCTCCTACATTGCTCGTAAACCATGAAATGATGTGACGTTACACATCTGCACCTCCTTCTCACTTTTTGCATTCCACAAGAAGCTGAAGGCCTGATTTTTTGCACAGTCACATTAGGCACCAGGCTTGGCTAATTTCACACATGCTCAGTGCCAGGATATCCTCCTGGTTGACAGTGCGCTTTACAAATCAAAATAACATGACATGACATGACATGACCTGAGACAATCAAATGCACTTTATGGAGCATTCAGTTAAGACTAGTACAAAACCCAACCATGACTGGAGTATGTTATTCTTGATGATTGCTTTTGTTTCCCATATTGTGTGCCTGTTTGCCTCTGTACTGGCATCCCTATTATGAGGCGGGTTCAGAAGCATAGTGATTCCCTCATTTGCGTGGAGTCACACCCCATGCAAATGAGGGAGCACTTTCTGACTATAGCGCTGGCTATAAATGTGTGCCAGCGCTATCAATATTACAGAGGGGGCTGCTCAAGCAGCTGCAGTCCCTTCTGTAATCGGGACACTCTGTGTACCATTGCTCCAGAGGTTTACCTGTTTGACTACAATTACCTGTTTTACACTTGTCAGGCATGAAGGCTGCTATTAGTTGGCAACATTACTGCTTTCTTTTTTTCCTGATGTGTTGTTGTTTCTTGAACTTTATCAATAAAAGTGCACTGAAAAAGAATGACTAGAAAATAAACAGTTACAAAGTTCACAGTGTGCAAGGAATATGTGTTGAGCAAATTGCAAGGAGTAAGTAGCCAGTCTTCGTTGTGCAAAATGTTAAGGCTTAGGTGTTGTAAAAGGGATCTCCTTACGCTTGATCTACTATGACAATCTGCTTGAAATCCTGGTGCTTGTGGCCTGCTGAAAATTATATCAGTTGGGGCTGATGAGTATAGGCATCAGCTGTTACTCTCAAATAATTCGCTACAAGCAATATATGCTTTTTTTGGAAGAAGATATGATGTAAATGTAGGGCTTTTAGGCGACCTCCAGAGCTCACAAAACTTGAGCTCACACTGGCCCACCTGAATGAACCCTGTGCCCATTCAGATGAAAATTCCTGTAACCTGGCCTGCTCGAAGGTGTGTCTGAGCAGAAAAGCAAGTAGACACCGACTCACCACAAGAGGGAGGTCCCTCTTGTCTGTGTGGGTCCCATTCCCAGAGCAGTATGGTACCAGAATTTCGCAAAAAACAAATTTTGCCTAAAATACTGTTAACAAAAATATTGCCCTTTTGGCGATAATAATAAATATTCCACAACAAATGAGAAATAGCTCAGTATTTTCCTAATGATATTCTGACATACAGCCATGTATGGATCTGCATGTGTGGCAGTGGGTCGTTGAGTGTATGTCTGTGTATTATGTGAGCCTTTTTGTATGTTCATAGTTTTTGTCTACATAGCGTATGTTCTTGTATAGTACGTGTCTGATATTGAGTCTGTGTGTTTTTGGGTCTGTTTACAAGTGGGGGTTTATGTGTAATTGTGTCTGTGTATATACTGTACATTGTGTATTTGTATCTGTGCAAAGCGTGCGTCTAGTACAAAATGTACACACGTACACGTGGGAATTAATATATATTTATGTGCGTGTGTCGTTCTGTCTGTATATATTGCGTATTTTCTTTATTATCCCCCTCTCCGGTCCCTGCTTTCCATTTATCCTGCACGGCTTTGGAAGGCTCTGCACAGCCGGCGCTTCCACCCACCCAACATGCACGCCATCTGTCCCATCCAAACATGGCACACGGAAAATAAACACACAAACACAGTGTTTGTTCGATGCGTGTGCTATTCCCGTGCTTTGCTCATTCCCCCACCTTCCCTGACAACTTCATGCAGCAGTCGTGCCATAAACCCACCACAACACATTACTGTGCTGCTTGTGCTGCACGCATGCCACAGGACGTCTGTGTATTTTGTGTGATGCACCCACTGTAGCATCATCTTGTGATTCTAGTGGTGTACAGCTTCCATGATATTCTTATCCAAATCCTGTGCTTAGCATCTTGCCCGACATTATCCTGCAACCCTTTTGCTGTGCACATGCCACAAACTAACCATCATCCTCATTCTGCCACTTATCATGGCATCTTTCAGCAATCAGGCAGTCATTATTCAATGCACTTTCCACAACATGCCATTGGGACCATAATTCACCCCCCCCCCCAAAAAAAAAAAAAAAATCCACCTGCAGTACTCAAGCCAGACACAATATTGTTCTGTGATCATGCAGCCTTCGGTTTATATATGTGAATAAGCAGCAGCGTCTCCTCTGCTACGGTGGAGGAGCGTTCCCTCCTCCCGCGAGCAGCAGCAGCTGCAAACCTTTTACAAGGAAAGGATATTCAACTATGTTTATTATCCTTTCTTTGTTAAAGGGGCAGGCCCATGTGGGATGACGGGGATGAGGGGATTACAGTGTGCACTCCCCTCAGTGTGCATGTGTGCTTGGCTGGTCGTCTCGGTCCTGCCAAACACACATGCGCACTGTGCTCTCTCCAACCCGGCACTGTGTTGCCCGGCTGGAGAGAGCAGGCACAGGCTCTTAGTCTGCCTGCGAGTGCCTTGGCTGGGCGCTTCCAACCAATCCTAACGCTGCTTTGAGCAGTGCCAGGATTGGCCACACGGCAGGCTGGGAGCCTGTGTCTGCTGAGGAGACAGAGGAGCAGTGGTGCAGCACGCAGATAAGTTTAATTTTTTTTCTTTTATGTCTGAATTTAACGTTTGTGCCCGCCCCGTGCATCGCCCTGCCCCTTCAAAGCGCAGCAATCTGGGTCTGTGAATAAGGGTATTTGAGCAGCGAAAATCTAGCTAAGAAGCAAGGAGACGTAATACTTGAAGCGAGGAGTCCTCAGCCTCTTCTTGAATTGAAGAAGGGTTGAAGCAGCTCTCATGTTAGCGGGGATACTGGTCCAAGTCCACAGAATGGAGAAGGAGAATTCCTGACATCTACTTTTACATGGTTTTGTCCCCACTTTGGGAATGTCCTGGTTTCTGGTATGACATTGTGCATTTTAGAGGGTTAGATTGTTCGCCACATTTTTCGGAGTATTGTTTCTGATGGTCTAGTAGCTGAGCCAGGAGGGAAAGATAATCGAGTTCCTTCAGGGTTAAGATGTTATGGATGATTTTCCTTAAACTGTTGATGAGCTGTACAGTGGCATGTAAAATGCCTCAGAGTTGTGTCAAGTAGGCAGTTGAGCCATTAGCAATATTTATTGGCATACATGCTCCTGAATACACCTGTGGTCCCTATGATAAACTTAACAGACACACCGTTCCTTAATAGTCATGCGTGAAACTTTCACAATACGACTATGCAGCATTAGGGGTCTAGCATCCTCCCGAAATGATAATGTTCGTTTCTATGATCCCCATGCAATGCAGTTCTCCAAGAACCTCAAGTGAGGTTCAACCAATACAAATGAGCTGGCGGTCCTCAGTGATAGGCTTGTCACACACCAGACACCTTTTTATTTTTTTGATCTTCAACTTGTGCGTCTTTCACAGCACCCTAATACAACTTTCAAATGCACACTGCCCTAACATCATCTTGAGATGGAAATGCTGCACATCATTCTCTGATCCCCATGCCATGCAGCTTCTCCAAGATTCTCATGCAATGTTTATCCAACACGCATGCTCTGGGGCTCCCTAACAATACTCGTACCTCATAACATAAACAATATCTGCTTCTGATCATCATGCTTTTAGGTTTTTACAGTAGCCTTCAGCAATAATCATGTCACACACCATGAAAACCATCCTTCTGTGGTCATAATGCCAAGCAGCTTCCACAAACGTCGTATGCGGTCTTCCCCTGTATACATGCCCAACACTATCCTACAAACTTTATGCTGCACACCTGACCCAACTCTCTTATGTGACCCTCATGCTTTAGACCAGCCACAAAAAAACTTCTGTAGTTCTTAGGTTGGCAGCCTTCCACATCACCCTCTAGGATCCTTAAGCCACAATCCTGACACAACTCTTTTCTGTGACTCTCATGACATGTACCTTCCACAACTCACTCCTAGGATCCTTGAAGCCATACTCCAAAACAACATTCTTCCACTATTCCCAAGTCCTGCAACTTCACACCGCACACAATACACAACACCCTCTGTGATCCTCATTCAGTGTACCTTTCCACAATACTCTCCAAGAATCCTTAAACCACACTTCTAATACAGAACTCTACAATGAAACTCAAGTGATGCACCTCCATACCAAGCGCCAACCACAACACCCATCTGTTATCCCCATACCACACAACTTTTTCGACATTCGCCTAGGATTTCAAAGCAATACCCTTGATACAACCCTCTGGTGGTCCTCAAGTGGTGCATCTGCATACCTTGCACTATTCGTAACACTCTTATGTGATCCTCATGCTGCGTACCATCCACAACACCCTTCTAGAACAGTGGTTCTGAACCTCTGGTCTGAGGACCTGTGGGGGTCTGCAAGGCCTACTCAGGGGTTCCACAACTGTTTTACAAAATGAAATAATCTTAAAATTAATCAATTAAAATTAAAGCATATATTATTATGCTATAGTTACGTTAGGGTCAAGTTATAGTTGCCAGAGCTAACTATAACTGGTGAATTTCAGTGATTATGTACATTTTGCATATGGATTACTATAACACACAGACACACACACATGCACACCCTACCCCCAAAATTCAATCCACTTTCATGAATCCCAGGGAGAAGGACCTGCTGCAGACACCTTCTGAATGCTCAATTTCACTGCTCTCCCTGCCATAACCTGTTTCGGTCGACGCACGTGCCCTTGATCACAAAGAATCAATGTGCCATTTGCTTACCATTAAGCACCTTACACCACAAAGTAAACAGTGACAACATACTGTTAAGGTAACATTTCAACATTCTTGGTCACACGTTATATGATTCAAATAATGTCTCAAAAAATGTTAATGATTTGTGAATGTTTTTATTATATTGTACGACATAACCATTCCTCTTTAATAAATGAAAAAGTATTCCCAAGTGGGCTTATAAAGCTGACCATCATTGATATGTATATCTCCTCAATAATCAATACATGCATCGTAAGTTCATTACACATCATTGAATCAAATGATTTAGAATCTATCCCTTAAATTTCCTTACACATACTCATACTCCATGTGCAGAATTATTTTGAGATAAAAATCCCATATATATATATATATATATATATATATATATATATATATATATATATATATATATATATAAATACATACATACACAAGGCTATGGAAAAACCGACACAGTTAGATCTGGAAGTAAGACTAAAGGCGATAGTCCTTTTTTATGTCTAGCCTGTCGCGGTTTTTGCTTCTTAAATCCTGGTCAACCTACCTAAAAATACATTCAAAACAGTTGTCTGAATACCTAAAACACTTTCCCCTGGGAGTTGCTTGGCTATATCATATAATTCATAGGGAAATCATACAAGTTATCTATGTGTACGTTTATAAATAAACCAAAAATTCTTCCCCTGATCTGCACAGTCAATACAATATCTCAATACAGGTCTGTAAATAAGCAAATCGAAGATTTTTCCTTCACAGTCGCTGAGAACATTCCCTTTGTCATCCCGGGGTAGGTCTGTAAATAAATAAAGCATTTACTGCTGCGAGAGCTGCATGCGTATGCTCCTATAACAAAGGATGCAAGCCTTGTATTTCTCAGGGTAGGTATATACCTAAAACATTCACTTCCCTGTTAGATAGACATGATAAGGCCCCTATAGTGTACTGTAAAAAGGCGTGGGGAGCTAGGCTCAAGGTATGCCTTTAAGTAACCACATCATTCCCTTCATCCACCCTGAGAGCTTCATATTCCTACCCGCTTTGATGCCCGGTAACAAGCCATATAATTTAACATGGCATGTTTGCAAATAATCAAACAGTTCACCTCTGCAAGGCAGAACGTCTTGAACTGTAAGATGCTTACAGCTCCCTCGCATTTTTTTCAGTTTCTTTCTGATTTACACGGTTTCTAGATTTTTGCATGAATACGCTAATCTTTGAAGTCTGGGCAAAATGACAACCCTGGAAGTGCGCCTCATACGCACTCGACTACTGCTGCCCAGGGATGCACCCTGTATTTTGCCCTAGGCGCCATGATGTCATGTTACAGCTAGTGTCACGGAAGTGCTTGACAGCTGCCGACCAGGGATGCACCCCGTATTCTACCCTAGGCGGCATGATGATTTTTCACAGTGTGGACCACAGACGCCCTAAGCTTCTGCAAACCAGGGACGAGCCCTGTATTCTACATCTGGAGCCCTAGAAAGCTGCAGGCCATTGACTATCCAGGGCGCCCCAGACTGTTGCTAGCCAGTGATGCACGCTATCGCAGGAGTCGTGATGATATTTTACAGTGTGTGCCACAGAAACCATAGGCTGCTGCCTTACAAGAATGGACCCTGTACTCTACCCTAGATTCCCTAGACTGCTGCTGGCCTGGGATGCACACTGTACTGTACCTTAGACAACATCATGACATTTTGCTTTGGGTGCTTAGATGACCTACACTGCTGCCTCCCAGGAATACACCCTGTATCCTACCAGGGGCAGATTGGGAACAAAATTAGAACCGGGCACTCTCATGAATAGTGGCCCACATTCATAAATTATTTTTTGTAGTTTTACAGTGTGACCTTGGCCGAAGTGCATTGAAGCAGTTAGCATGAGAGCTAGTTCCAATGCACAAGATAAAATTCATTTTTGTTTTACAAGGCCCTACACAACGCCAGACCAGCCTACCTCAAGCACAGACTCTCCTTCTACACTCCCACCAGACAACTCCGCTCCGCCGACCAGGCCCTCGCCAACATCCCCTGCATCTGGAAAACTACAGCCAGACAAAGATCCTTCTCCCACATCGCCGCCAAGACCTGGAACACCCTCCCCATCCACCTCAGGCAATCCCCCACCCTGTCACAGTTCAGGAAGGACCTCAAGACGTGGCTCTTCGACTGATCCTCAGCACGCCCACCTTCCCCAGCGCCTTGAGACCCTCACGGGTGAGTAGCTGCTCTTTACAAATCCCTGATTGATTGACTGAGGGAAGGAGATTAAGTGATTTGCCCAGAATCACAGGATGTTGAGCTCCAATGTCGGCAGCTTTGAGTAGAACTATACACCCCATGTATTTATTTCTCTGGGAAAGGTGGTCTTACAGCGCAGCCTATTCCAACACCCCCCCCCCCCACTCCTCTATCAAGACCTAAAAGACACTGGGACCGTGATTACAACACCTTGCCTCTAAAGAGTCCGTTTCTCTTACTCACTCCACCCCTAGCCCACTTTAGCCTCAGGTGGATGGCCTGGCAGGGAAGAGGTCAAGAAATAAAGTTGCTGCTGCTCCCTTGGCTTAGGTGAGAATGCCCCCCCCTGCAGGGCCCCTGCAAACTCCCACCCTCCCCACACCCACCATAGCATGAAAGTAATGGTCTGGGTCAGGCCGATCACATGATGGGACAAGTTGAGAATGCCCCAAAGGCTGGAGTAACTCCTGACCCCCAGCCTCAGTTTGACGGCAGGGAAGAGGAGTATCCATGATGCTGGCACCACATTACAGTGGTTTGTCGGACTGTGGAAGAACTGAAAATCCGTCCCACTGGTGTCCCTGAAGCACTGGCCCACTGTCCAATGCCTGACTGCCCACCTTCCCAATCCGACCCTGATCCTACCCTTAGGAGAGATGATGACATTTTACAATAGGAGCCACAGAAGTCCTAGACCTCTGTCCGTCAGGGAAATGCCCTGAATGCTGTCCCGTGGTAAGCATCTCTCTTGTAGCTGGCTGCCAGGAAGCTTTGTAGTTAGTGGCAAAATTTCTAATCTACAAAACAGGCTTTTTCCCCTCCCTCAGATGTCCACTCGCGCTCCCACTCATATCACGAAAATCTTCTGTAACCAAGTTTTGTCTCAGTGTGATAAATACATGATAAAATGTTGAATGTAGCAGCTGGGGCTGTACATTTTGTTTCAATCCTGAGAGAGCTGGTTTAGTTTGGAATTTTTTAGGTCGAGCCTAGGCAGCACGCATGCTGGACATGCTGTAATGTAGTTCTTTGGGATTTCACCATGCCCTTCATACTCATTCGTTCCTTGGTCTGCCTTTCAAAATGTCTTTGGTTTGTTAGGTAAACGCTTTAGGTTTGTCCCGCCTTTAGGCTGTTTTGTTCGAACATTCGTGCAGGCTCAGCAGTCCAGACTCAGCGTATTACTGGTGACTCTGTGGCTCTTAAGCCAGCTCAAGTACTGAAAGTTTGCTCCAGGCATGCTGCTCTATGCGATCAGGCCACAAACAGTGGCTCTCGTCACTTCCGGTCGCGGTTTGCAGCTGCAGCTTAAGAGAGCTGTTTTCAGCGGTGCCGTAACCTGGAGGTAGTTGGATCCTGTTGGTTTGGGTGGCTGCAGAGCACTGCGGAGTTGGAGCCTTTGACCACAGGGTCTTCGCGCTGTGTTTTATCTTTTTGTTTTTAAAGTATGTGTGGCAATATCTGTGTTAAGTAAACAGCAGTGGTTTCTAAAACCATAATACACTGTACTGATCTTATCCCCGTGAATAATTTTGTGGCATTCGTCCATGCGATTCACATTGCTCACAATAATAACATTCCAGACAATGTGTACTCGCTTTTTTTTAATCTAGAACAACATGTACTGGTTAACATGTGTCTTAGGATCCTACCTTGACATTACAGGGTTCTGGTGCCAAGTGGATTGCTATCATGTCACACGAACCCCAGGTGTCATTTCAAGCATGGAGTTACCCATTATGCTTATTCTGTTTACACAGTCACCAGTAATCGCATGGCTTGACCTGATATTTAGTTTTGATGTGTGCATCCAGTCTCTCCAGGCATTCTCACCCCCCCCCTAATTTCTGCTGGCTAACTACAAAGCAGAGGGGTTTGAATGGGACTCTCAGAATGAGCTGGTCCTGGATGTCGGTGTGGATTTCGATTGGTTGGGCCTGGTTGGACAGGTCAGAAGCACACCCTTTTGAAGACATCTACTATTGCTAGCAGAGGTTTGTGCGGCTGCTGCAGACTTGAGTTGCTCCAACACACCCCACTTCTGTAGAGCAATGTCATCTTAAGAGTTTTGGGGGACCCAAGCAAAGCATATTTCGGGGACCCCCTGTAGGGAACAAACTTCAATGTTAATACCCATTGCCTGATACCACATGATGCCAAACAATACTATATTCTGTTACATGTCAACAGGGTCACACAAAAAAAAGTTAGAGGTAGCTGAAGGCAGCGCGCATGTATGCTGTCTCTTGACATGCTGTAATCAACTTCTGTGGGCTTTCACCACACCCATCACTTTAATTCGTTCATTGGCCTGTCTTTTCGAAATTCATTTGGTTTGTTAGTTAATGCTTTCGTTTGTCCCACCTTGAGGCTGTTTTTTTCCCGCCCTGGAGACTGACCCTGCTATTTGGATTATTGCACGATCAGCCATATACCTTAGCATTGGTATCTACTTTTTAGGGTTGAGCCTGCGTTGCATGCGCTCGCGCATGCGTATCTCAGCGAGACGCTTTTGTATTTAGAAAAGGGCTTGGAGCCCTGTCAACTTCACGTCAGTGTTTTTTATTGGTTCGTGGGCTTGCCTAATAAAATCTGCTTGCTTTTATTAGTCGAAGGCAAGCATACGTCATGCCTTTTCCGGTGGCTAGCCCTCCTCCAACGCAGCGACAAAGTACAGAAAACATGCGAGGCTCGCTGTTTTCCATCGAGCTCGTGGACTTCTTTTTCTCTAATTTATGAGCGCGATCTCGCTAGGCAGAAGTCGAGCGCTTTACATAGTTAATTTCACTTTTTCGGGTTGTTTACATAAATACACTTTTGCCCGATAGGTGAAAAGTCGGGTTAGGAGTTTACAACGCGATCAGCTCTAACATGAGCAGACGCGAGACCCGTTGCATTGCAAATGCTTGTTTCTTTTGCCTCTCCGCTTCACTAGTGGCGGTATGTTGTTTCTTCCTTTGGCATCTCGCTGTTTGTTTGTGGTGTCTGCACCCAACAAAGGCTGCCAGCTGGAGGGCTAGTCTTTTTTATTTATCTATATAGTGCACACTCGACCAAAAGATTGGAGCGCTTTACATGAGCATCGGTTAAATTTGCAGCCCCATTCCTAAATTCTTCCCAAGTTTAGCAGCTGAAAAATATACAAATTGGCACTTTATAAATAGAAAAAACACAATTGAAACCCTCAACCGCTGTCCCAGCACAACAGGACAGCCGATACTACAATATTCACTGCACTTGGGAAACTCACCCCATAATTTTTTGCAGGGCATTCCTTTTATAACACGTTTGCCCAAACTCAGCCTGTGGTGGTCCTTGAACAATGGGACCCCCACCAAAATGTTCAGCATGATGTGCTGTTCCTGTCCAATTCATCTTCTGGGTCCACACACTAGTTTGTATGGGACCCCAAAATCATAACCTCTCGCCCCATTCAATGTCTTTTTAAGTTCTCTCATG
Organism: Pleurodeles waltl; assembly: GCF_031143425.1. Lineage (NCBI taxonomy): Eukaryota > Metazoa > Chordata > Amphibia > Caudata > Salamandridae > Pleurodeles > Pleurodeles waltl. Next base: position 337,063,383 of record NC_090443.1, read on the forward strand.
GCTCGAGCTTTTGCTTTACAGCTGGGAGTAGTTGATGTTCCAAGGTCCTTGTTTGTAATAATATTCGAGAAAGCCTGCTGGGCCTGAAAATGTGTAATGCACTATGCCTGCTAGGGGCTGAATATATGGTTATACTGCAATGCTCTCTACCCTTCTCTTTTCATGTGGTTATGCCCTCTAGGGGCTGACTATGTGATTACATGACCATGTTTCTTCCAAATGCTATTTTATTGTGGTGCCCTCTAGAGGATGCTCTGACCATTACAGTCTAATTGCAAGTGTATGAAGGAATGCACAAACACAGTTTTTTATGATAAAGGTTTAATATGCTGCATGGCTAAATACTTATAAGGTCCCAAAAGTGAGAGCTATTGGCTATGCCAATGCTTGTTGATAAACTGCTGCACTTTAAGCCAAGAGACTGGAGAAGGGCAGCCATTTTTAGGCCTTGGCCAAGGCCTTTTGATTTAGCTAAAATTATATACACCACCTACTTACTTATTAGTCCTTTAAACCAGTCCTCTTTATCTATTAGTCTGTAGGTGTCTAATTGACATTTTTATTCTGCCCACTACAGCATGGGTCAGTATGACAGCCCACTTCAGCCATTGGATAGATTCACTGTAATAACATTTCTCTCTACAAGAAACGTATCCACACACAAAGTAGTTGTACTAATGCAGGAGGCTACTATTTTACAAGAAACACATCACACACAAAGTAGTTATCTTAATACAAGAGGCTACTACTTTAAGGTGTGAAGTTTGAGGCAAAATATATTTTTCCATTTTGGCATTTTTTTAATAATGGTGAGGGCCCAACACCATCCTGAAGTTTTACAGAAGCAACAATGAAATAAGAAAAGCATTTGGAAAGCCAAAAGTCTGTCAGTCAAAGTCTAACCTATTGGCTTTGCCTAGGCTTCTTTTCCTTTGCAGAATTTGTAAATTACGAGTTTGTGGACTGTTGTGTTGGGTGCCAGACCGACTGAGTCATGTATATCTGTGTTGCTCCGACCCTAGCATAATACAAGAGCCACATGTGTCACGTTAGCTGCAGACTAATATTTATGCACAGTACATTCTACCGACATTCTTGCAACTCACTAGGCAGAGCCTGGAGTTCAATAGCATTTATGTGGTGACTCGAAATGCAACATGAACGTGGCATCAGAAAGCTTGCAAACCCCCTCACAACTGAGATAGTTCCCCAAGGTTATTATTTTCTTTGATTGACCTATGCCTAAAGTATAAGCAAGGTCACTGGATTTGTGTGATTCTGCAACCATAGCGTTTTCCATAATTATGGATTTACTGACTTCTCACGTATTCTGCCATCTGTACATCATTTTCAAGTTTCAAAGAAAAAAAACTAAGAAGGTGCCAAATGTGGTGCCACACTGTGGAACAGCCTCTGCAAAGGTTAACTGTTTTCATTTTAGTTGCAGATTGCTGTATTGAGGTGTTCAAGCTGTAGTAAAGTGACACTTTTGCCCAGATAGGATGTATGTCTGTCAAAATGACATCATTGTGCTATAATATAATCCAGAAAGTGCTGTATTATTCCGCATAACACGCCTTTTCTTTCCACATAATTGAGTCAATTCTACTGCATAATTTGGCCTTCTATTGCTATATAGTTCCAATGGTCCTGTATCTAAGGGGTTCCAAACTGTGTATCAGTGCAGTATTTAATTTGTAAAAGAATAAGTGCTGAGGCTCAAAATTTTACTCAGATGTTGTGGTGGCTCCTGTGAAATGTTTGCGCTGCCAAATACCAAGGTTGCATAGTCTTGATTCTGCCTCATGGCTCTTTATCCACCAACAGAGTCCCTCCACCTTTCTCTCTCTCTTGCAGGTTCCTTTTCATCCCTGCTTTCTCCCTTTGCTATTGTTTTTCTGTATTTCTCTTCTTTCTTCTTGTCCCCTTTTGTGTTTTTCTCTCTCTTGTGCTGGATCAATGTTTGATGACTAAATATATTTCCTAATCCCCAAAAATGAGTTACGTTTGGCCCCACCTCCAACCATGGGATAAAAAAAAAAAAACACGCTGCTTCAGGGACCATTCTTTGATAAGAATGGGCCTTGGTGATGCATCTATTACAAAGCACAGGATCTTGATCAGGAAGAGATACCCCTGGACATGGATCTCAGAAAGTACACGGTACCTTGTGGCCTGCTTCCATACTTGCTGCAAAATTCAGTTCAAGAGTGAGATTACAAAGAGAGAGAGTGTCCCGTCTGCAGTCTGAATATCCATATCCTGGAGACCGTAAGGTTTCTGGCTGGGGAGTCCTTTATCTGGGAGTTGCACCCTTCTCTCATCGTGTACTCAGTCTTTATAGGGGTCCAGTCAGAAGGGTATCAGCAATCTACGTTTACTCATATTGTTATGTCTAAAATTGCAAATGTTTGTTAAATACTTACTAAGTTGATTCAAATGCAAATTTGCATGCATCATTGTACTCAAAGTACAGCTGCACATGTGAAAACCCTTTTGCATTAATGCAGTTGCATTTTTAGGTCTCAGCTAGACAGTGCAAGCATTGTCTCTTTGAGACATGATAAAAGTTAGTGGGCTACAGCCTGCCCATTTGCTTACCATTTTTTCACGTTACTGTCACTCTCATCTCATTCATTCCCCTTTATCATGGCATGCATGCGTCATGCCTGTCCTTGTGTTTGGCCCACTCCTAGAGCATGGACGAAGTACTTGTATCCATCCACCGCTCCCGTTTTTTGGAGCTACTTTTCAAATCGTGTTTAAGCATGCTCTACATGGGCTTGTGTTTTCACCCCTTTTCCCTCCCGTTTCTGTTGCTCATTTTCTCCTCCCAACTCCTCCTCATCCCTGCTGCTTTTCTGTCTCACCCCACTGCCCCTTTCTGTTTCTTCTTAACCTTCCCACATTTTACTTGCAGAGCTGATAAATAACCTGACTTGGGTCAGTAATACCTTATTACAGCTTCCAGGACACGCTGTCCTGAATACAAGTATGTTAACAAAAAAAGCTGAAGCTGCGCTCTTTTGATATTTGTCATTTAAAAAAAAACAGTTTGTCTAATGTGATTGTTTACACGTTTTAGACGCTCCTGTATGAGCAGACTCTGAATTCTTGAAGTCGGGATAGAACATCTACTCAATATAGCGTACATACCTATATATGTTTAATTTTACATTCATTTCTTAGCATTTCGCTGCATAACGTTGTCATGTGAGACTGTTAGAGGCATCTGTGTGTGTGCAGTCTCGCTGTACAGTAAGACATGCAGTTACTCTTCCATCGGGGTCCCTGGGAGATGGAGAGTTGTACACCAATGTCTGCTCACCCCGCCTTCTGAAGTACTTTATTACAATGGTGCTCATCGAGGTATGGCATTTTATGGTATACACAACACTTTAAATGGAAATATAGAGGTGCAGATACTCACTTTTTGGAGTACCTGTTTGCTCTTGAGAAGTGTCGGTACTCTCCTATTAAAAGTATTGCAGCAGTCCTGAAAAGTGCAGGTACTCTCTCTTTCAGATTGAAGAAGTGCAGGTAAGGACGGTGCTTACCCATTTAAAGCACTGGGTGTAGAGCTGTACACTGGACAGCATTCACAAGTGCCTGTCTTTCTCTCACCAATGAACTGTGACGATGAAACACTTCAGAGCAGCTGCAATGTTTTTTGCCGCACCTGTTAGAACAGGCACTGATAGAGCCAATAGTTTTCACTGATGTCAAGGCCTGATTCACAAAGTGCCTCTGCACTCATAGTGGAGGCCTCACAGTCGTGGGTGAGCCTTCGCACTTGGGCAGAAACTCTGCAATCAGTAATTCCATTCCAGAGATTCCACCCAGAGTGCAAAGACTCCCCCACGACTGTGGGGCAACCCCCACGACTGCACGGCCTCCGCCACGAGTGCAGAGGCCCTTTGTGAATCAGGCCCAATGCCTTTTTGCCACGATGTACAGCAGCACAGCTGAATGAAAAACAAGCATTTGCAATGGAAAGGATCTCGCATTTGCTCAAGTTAGAACTGTTAGCGTTATAAACTCCTAACAGGACTTTTCTTGCGACATAAACTGAAAATGAAAAGTAAAACAGTTTCACATATGTGAACCAAAGGCCGCCATGAGCGTGAAGGAGAAACACAAAAGGAAACAGAAGTTTGCTCGCAGTCAAACGTTTCGCAAAAGTGCAGTTACCCATGTAACCGCCAAAAGTGCAGTTATCCATGTAACAGGGTCGATGTCATACAAAGCGCTCGACTACTGCCCAATGAGATCGCGCTGTTTAGGAAATAAAAAGAAAAGTTAGTCCAGAAGCCATTCGGAAAACACAGATCCTCATATGTTTTCATTAGTTTACTGGTGCTCTCGAGGAGGTCTCCACACCAGAATAGGCATGATGTATGCATGCCTTTCACTAATGAAATCAAGCAAATTTAAAAAGACAAGCCCACGAACCAACCAAACTGATGGGCATGACATGTTTGTGGTTAAAAGCCCATAGAGAGATTACAACAGGTGCCAGAGCGCTTGTGCGCTCGACCCTAAAAAGCGATGTAACACAGCCATTTGTGGGCACACCTAGTGTTTTTTTCATAATGCTATAACACGGCCTAGAGCTTTTTTTCTAACTTTCAGCCATGCTGCACAACAACCGCAGTGCTCTACAACATGGCGAAAATACATTGACAAAGCCAATAGCTCTCGCATAGGTTGGCTTTGCCAATGCTTGTTTACATTCCACCTTGGGGGAATATACCTATTTTGGGGTTATTCTCTGCACCTTGACACCCTGGATCCAGATTTACTCCTGCCCTTTACAACAATACGTCTGACCGTTTCCAGGGCAAAAAAGTTTGTAGAAATGTTTATGTGCTCATTCATTTGAGGGATTTACCACCCTAGAATTCCCACTTAACATCCATGGTGGTAGATTAATGACAAGAAAATCTAGGTGTATGTAAATATTTTATGAGCAGAAAATCGGGTTTTGGAAGTGGTAGAAAAAAGCTTTGTTGTCATAAAAAGAATATTTGGGTGCATAAGTTGAACTTATATGTGCAAATACCTTTGCGAATGTGGGTCTCCAGTTGTTGCTGACTAGCAAAGACGCCTGTCGTCATGTGCAGGCCACGATCTCTCACCTAATCGCATGTATTTACTGGCAGAGACACCCACTAATAGACTTATCAGGATTGCTGTGGTAGGTTTACAACTATGCAGGAGTGATGTTTATATCTGATTCCAAATCTCTGGTTTCACAGAAATTGCATTCAAGGTGGGTTTTCTGCACATACATTGTCCTCGATATGAAAACCTGTGCTTATATTGCCTGCTGTGCGGTAAAGCGAGTAGCTATTACCGTTAAGTGGAGAAGTGAGGCACAATGGTTAGAGCGGCAGACCCTGATGCAGACCTCTGGCCCAGGACCAGGGTTAAATTCCTGTCTCAGCGGGTCTTGGGCTCAATTCCCTTGGACCTGATAATTCTCGCCTCGGTGCCTCATCTAATTAATGGGTCCAACTCTGGGCAATAGCTTGCTTAATCTCCATAATGGCCCTGACAGCGCTTAGATGTCTGGCTTCACCCTGGGGGTTGCCCAGGAGTGGGTGCCTCACAAGGAAAAGCCGGGACGGGTTCCACAGTGGTATGCTTTCAGTGCCTTGAGACCCTAATGGGTGAGTAGTGTGCTATACAAGTGTGAAGTTTACATTACAGCGACAAGCTACCTAGTAAAATGCAATAACTGACTCACCACTGTGTTTCGAAGTGTGTCTTTGGCACCCTGTTTTAGTACGGAATGAGGGCATTAAGGCAAGAGGAAAGAAGTTACCCTGTCTGGCTGGAACACACACTCACTGCCCATGGGCATAAACTGACACCTCTCGTAGCTCCAGTACTGTTATCGAACAGGATTTCTTTTAACAACATAACCATAACTTATAACAGATATATATATATGTATATATATTAGAAGTGTGTTACATAATAAATCATTATTGCCTTCATGTTTGGCCGTATGTGGTTTGGAACCTCAATCAAGCTCCTATGGTTTGGCTTGGAATTTTAGGGTCCACAAAGTCTGGCACTGGTAATTTTTTTGCTGTGGTTTTGTTTAGCGCAAACTTGATTCAAATATACTGGAGCACTTTACATGAGCACTAGCTGTGTTACACAAGGACTTGTTCATTTTCAGGTCGACAACGCAAGCTCTCTGACATGTTGGAACCTATCTGTGGTCTTTTAACCACACCCACTGCTCGCCCATCACTATCACTCGTTAATGGGCTTGCCTTTCAAAAATCCTTTGTTATCATGGGTAAATGCTTTACGTTTGTCCCTTTTTGGGGCGGTTTCGCTACCGCCTTGGCCATCCACCCTGTTACATAGATAATTGAACGTTTGCCGATACGTTTGACTGTGAGTGAACTTATTTTTCCTTTTGTGTCTCTCCTTCGTGCTCATGGCAGCCATAGCGCTTTGAATCAGCTTGCTTATGTTAACTGTTTTACTTTTCTTTTTCAATTTATGTGGCAAGAAAAGTCCAGTTAAGAATTTACATTGCTAATAGCTCTAACTCGAGTAAACACGAGACCCATTGCATTGCAAATGCTAGTTTCTTTGGCAGATGCAGGAAGATTAAGTGATTTACCCAGAATCACAGGATGCAGAGCTGATGCTAAGACTCGAACCTGGTGCCCCAGCTCCAAAGTCGGCAGCTCTGGCCCTTATGCCACATACTCTCACCGATGAGCAGAAGCAGAGACAGTAGATTTGGGTACACAGGCAGAGCTGCAGGGACGTCACCGCCAGCTCCTATGCTGCAGCATGAGGGGAGTAAAAAAAGCGCCTCCACCTGAAGTAAAAACATCCTGTTCTGCTGCCCCACGCCCACTGCTACGCACCAAAGCCAGGCCCTACCCCACACATTTACCACCTGTTCCAAGCAGGTGTTAAATGTTTGTTCAGCTGGGTGCATTATTCCACCCACAAGATGGGAAAAACGTGGAAATGGACCCAATATTCCTGTGTGTGCATGTTACGTCAAAAGGCAGCTCAGTAAATAATTGAAGAGCTGCATGGTTATCCCCTATGACACCTGAGAACTGTCTATGTATTTCCTCACCTCTGGGTAAGTTTGTAAATAACACAAAAATGTTCTGCCCTAAGACTTGTGTTTTTAGGTCTGGCTTTAGACCTTTGATTGTACTAAAATGATGTCTATAATATACTTACTTGTGGTAGCTGGTTCTAACCAGCTTTTTTCACCCATTTTTCTGTTGTGTCATTCACATCTGTCTCTGTCCCACCACAGCATACACCAACAGGTCACCCCACTTCAGCCATGCATTTTCTAACTTCAGCATGAGCTACGGCATTCTACTTTTGCAGAAGGTATACTTGCACAAAAAGTAGTCTCGTTGTACAGTTTTACAAAACATTAACAAACATTGGCAAATGCAATATTTGGCAGCCAACTCAACACGTATTGACCTTGCCAATCCCCTATAATTTATGTGGCAGAGTTTAACACTTTCACAAAAAAGTGCCTACAGGCAAAAATTATAGCAATAAAAAGGTAAATTGTAGAATTTTCTGAATAAACCTGGGGCTTATTTGTCAAAACAATTATCCATCATAAGTAGATTTTTGGAAGGATTGTTCCCCCAAAGACTACTTTAAGTCGTTTTTCCCTTAATTGTTTAAAAAAAACGTTTGAAATCTTTGCACATTTGCACAACCCAAATTATGCCCCTGTGATTCCTGAGAGCTGTTACTGTATCATCTGCTCTATGAAGTCCCAAGAAGGAACAGATAAACGTGTTATGAAACAAAACAACTGAACTACGTGTATTGCACTAGGTCTGTAAATAACCAAGCAGTTCACACCTTCTTCCATTCTCCCGAAAATGTTGGTTACGCGCCTATCATGCCGGGAAAGAGGAAGTCTCAAGGCAGGTCTGCATATATACCCTTCCAATTCCTGGGGGGGAGTCTGTATTGTAACTCGGGGCAGGTGTGTAAGTAACCTAAACCTTCACTACCCTGACTACTGCATGTTGTACCACTATATTGCCTAGGAAGACACTGTTCATTACCAAAGGGTAGGTCTGTAAATAACCCAAGCACTGAGAACTGCATAATGAACGAGTACAATAACTGGGAGTAGGCTGCACATTTTCCTCCAGGTATATCTTTAACTAACCACAACCTTAATCGCCCTTAGAGTTGCACATTGTACCTTGGAACAGTAGGTATATTATTTCAAGGTAAGTCTGTAAATAATAACAAGTATTCTGAGTGCAGATGCTGTACGCTCGGATTGCCTAGGAACAGTCTATATATTTCCTCAAGGTAGGTCCGTAATTAATCAAAGCTTTGACTGTCATGAGAGTGCCCCAATAATTCATGGAAACAGTTTGCATATTATCTCAGAATCGGTCTATAAATAATGGAAGCGTTCGCCACCAAAAGAGCTGAAGATTGTGACCCTACAATTCCAGGAAGCAGGTTTCATTTTATCTCAGGGAAGGCCTGTAAGCCTCAGGGAAGGCCTGTAAGCAATCAAAGCGTTCACTACCCTGGGAGCTGTGGGCTGCATCTGAAACAGTCTATATAGCAAGGGAGGTCTGTAAATAATCTAAGCATGCAACAACTCTTGGGTTTCATGTTAGCCCTGGGTACAGCCTACTGCCCCAGGATAAGTCTGTAAATACCCATTCATTCGCCAACCAGAAAGTTAGATGTTGCGCCCCTATAACATTTGGGAGCAATCTGTATGTTTTCTAAAGGTCTGTCTATAAATAACCACGGATTATGCTGCATAATGCAGCACATTTTGTAAAAGTATTACTTCACAATTTCATCATTTTTAGGGTCGAGCCTGCGTTGCATGCGCTCGCGCATGCGTATCACAGCGAAATGCTTTAGTTACTAGAAAAGGGCTCGGAGCCCTGTCGACGTCACGTCAGTGTGTTTCATTGGTTCATAGGCTTGCCTAGTAAAATCTGCTTGCTTTCATTAGTGAAAGGCATGCACACGTCATGCCTTTTCCGGTGGTTAGCCCTCCTCGAGCGCAGCGACCAAGTACAGAAAACATGCAAGGCTCACTGTTTTCTGTCGGATTGTGGACTACTTTTTCTCTTTTTTCCTAGCGCGATTTCGCTTGGTAGAAGTCGAGCGCTTTACACAGTTAATTTCACTTTTTCGGATCACGTACATAAAAGCACTTTTGCTGATAGATGAAAAGTCGGGTCAGGAGTTTACAACGCGATCAGCTCTAACATGAGCAAACGCGAGACCCGTTGCATTGCAAATGCTTGTTACACTTGGTAATATTGTACGGGCATTGGCTGCACCTCATTACTACCAGTATAACACCGAAATATAGCAACAAGCAACAGAAAGTTAACCAGTCCAGCCTTGCAAAGGGCCTTTCACTGTGCTCCATAACGTGTTGCTGCATGCATTTTTAGTAATTTTTGAACTAGAAACAATTTTTTTAAGAATCTGTAGATTGTTTGGTAGATAATGGACTATGTGGCAAATGCGACAAATCTATAATTATGTGAAAATCGCTGCGGCTGCACAATTGCATAATTCCAGTGTTGTTGTCTGTAACCAGGGATACTGGTATTATATGGCATGGGAGCAAATTAGGCAGCATAATGTGACACATTTTATTGTAGCATTATGTCAATATTTTATTTTACACATGTTAACACCTCTCGCCAAAGGTTTCACTTCATCAGTATCTAGTTAACGCCTAAATATAGCAACTGAAAGGTGGCCTGCAAGCATGAGGCAAGACCTGTGGCAGTGCTTTAAAACATTTTCGATCCGCTCGATCTAGAAAAAATGTTTGTTAAAGTTTGCAGAATATGCAGAATATAAAGGATTATGTGGCAAGTCTATAATCATGCAGAAAATGCTGTGACAATGGAAGTGTACAGTGGTTCTGCCTATGTCGTCTCTGAACAGTAAATATATTACTCCAGGGGAGGTCTGTATATAGCCAAGCCATTCGGCACCAATGGAATTGCATTTCGTGGCCCTATAAAACAAAGGAATTTTCTGTGCATTAGTCAGGGCAGGTCTGTAAATAAATTATGCATTTACCACCTGTCCCGAAAAGTACTTATCGCGCCACATCTTCGTTTTCTAATGGTAGGGCTGTAAATAACCAACGTGGTCATGGCAGGAGGGCAAAATCCTGAGCGCCCGGTTTTTTGTGAATAACCAATTCGTTTAAATTTATGAAAGACACGTGATGTTCCGCTATAATGTCGGGAAACAGTCGTTTTATTATCTGAGGGCCAGTAAGTAAATAACCAAATCCATCGCTAACCTGACGGCTGCATGCTGTGTCCCTAAAATGCACAGAAACAGGCCTCACGTTATCTCCGGGTAGGACTGTAATTTACCAAGCCCTCTCACTCTTTCTCCCCCACCAACCCTTATTGCACCCTTGTAATGTCTACAAACAGCAGGTTTGTTATCTCGGGGTCGCTCTGCAGCAAGCACCCTGTGTTCCTGGTCCTTCCCTAGGATGCGGGATGCTGAAGCGAAGGTTTCCCTTAGCAACGGGCGGGGAGGAGTGTCTCTTCTTGCTGGCACTCTGACTCCCCCTTCCTCGAAAAAGGCCGAGGATTTCAGGGCTGAGATAAATCCTCTTCAGATCTGTGACGGGGCCAGAGGGGTGGGAGTAGGAGGGGAGTAGGTGGGAGGCCCGGGGAGTTGATAGAGAGAAAGAGAGAGAGAGAGCACTAGCCAGATGGAGAGACGGGGGGAGAAGGGAATGGACTGTAGAAACCGGGAATTAAAGAAAGATAAGAGCGGGGCAAAGAGGGAGGTGGGTATTTGGAGAGGGACGGATAGAGAGAGAGAGGACAGGTGACAGAGTAGAGAGAGGGAGAATGATGGTAGAGTGGGGACAGACACTGGCAGGATCAGAAAGGAAAGCGGCGAGGGTGCGAGGGAGGGACGATGTTATAAAATGAGGAGAAAACTAATTGGTGCGGGAGGGAGAGTGAGTGAGGGGAAGGGAAAGAGTGAGGAAAATGGAGGTGGCCGGGCTGGAGAGGTCTGATAACTGTACAGGGAAAGTTAGGGTGGTGAGAATAGGAAATAAGGAAATGGTGGTAGAAATAGAGTAGGTAACGGAAGCAAGGAGAGACGGGAAGAAGGGAGAGAGTAGCGAATAAGAGGAAAATAGTTCCGGTTGGTGGGGAAAATTATGATAGAGGGTAGGGAGCTGCAGAGAGACTGAGGGGGAGGTGAGAGAGTATGTAGAGGTGGAAATACATTGTAAAGAATGTAGTGACAGGGCGAGGGGCACTAGAAGTCCATGGATGAAGTGAGTGAGTATGGAAAAAGGGAAACAATGACGAATGTAGTGTCGCACCAGTGCCGAAACTGGTTGTGGAGCACTACCATTGTGAACAACATGTAAACTGAGGGGAGCTGTTCCGACTCCCCTCCAAATCCAGGTTCAGTGGCCTGGCCTGCAGTTCACGGGCAAGAGGTTATATAAATAAATGGTGGCCAGTGGGTGTGGCATTAGGAGTGGAGGTGCGGTAGAACATGCTGCTGTCGCCACCACAAAGCATACATCTAGTGTCAGCCTCTTATTCCAGCGCATGCGACTGCGCTGATCAACTCATAGAGTGCCCCAACACTACATTTTGGCGATGAGGGAGTCGCACCCTTACCTAGCTTCCTCATGCAGTGGCAGTGGGTGTTCCCAGGTGGTGCTCGTGCTACGTGCATTTCCACGGCAACCCTCCTGGTCCAATTGTCGTCAGAGGCGGTGCTCGCACAAGTCAGCCTGTTGGAGCCCTCTCTGTGTGTGGTGAAGAGCGGAGCACATTATCCCAACACTTGCTCGCGTGCACACTTTTAACTTCAGAGCCCCGCCACCCCGGAGCCGGCTCTAGGACCATAGACACGCACACTCTGCTACTTAGCGAGGCAGGCATGCTGAGACCAAGAGAAGTACGGGTGGCAACTGCAAATCCACCATCCAGCTGCTCATAAGGTAATGTGATCCTCCCCACAACACAGTTGCAAATAAAAGAAGGGGAAATAAGCATTGGCTAATGCAAGTCAGGACACACAGTGTTATATGTCATTAAGCTGGCTGAATTGAAAAGAAAAAGGAAAAGGATAATAAAGACAGGGAATTCAATCTCTTACACAGCTAGATATTACCTAAGAGTTAGATAACACACTGCACAGCCATCCTCAGGAGGGTGTGGCGAAACAAAACAAGTGGTACTTGTTATAAACGATGAATTCAAACTAAAGTCTCCACACCTTGCACACTGCCAATCATAAAGAATACCTGCTCTGTCTAAACATGTCTGCCATCCCTCCAGTGGAGCTTTTTGTAATTGACGGGGCCCTGTCTGCGCAATGCCCGCGATGGAAAGACTGGGTCGACAGGGTTCTACTCTTTTTTGAAGCTACCAAAGTCGAAGATGCACAGAGGAGAGCTATAATCCTGCACCTTTGGGGAAAAGATATCTAAAAAATATCCAAGAACCTCACAGAGTCCATGCTCAAAACACACTTGACCCTGATCGCTGCTCTAAACATGCATTTCAAACCCATGGCAAACACAGACTCCAAGCGTTTTGTATTCAGGCAAGCCAGACAACAAGCAGAAAAATCGATCGATTCATTCCACATGAGGCTTAAAGACCTAGCCAGCACGTGTGGGTTTGCAGATGAAACCGAAGAAATACGAAGCCAAGTGATTCAGGGGTGTGCGCCAACTAAACTGCGAGAGAGAATCCTTGAGGAGTCTGGGAGGTCCCTACATGACATCCTCACGATGGGACGTAAGAAAGAATTATCCAAGGCCCGAGCCTCGCATCAAGGAAGAGCCAGTCAACCCTGTGGCAATACCCCCTAACAGACCTAGACCCAGAAGCAACAGACCACCATTAAGGCCGTGCGAGTACTGTAGTCACCATCACAACAAACAAATGAGTGCCCGCACCGAGAAAAGAACTGCGCAGGCTGCAGGATGCTCAATGATTTTGTGAAAGTGTGCAGATCAAGCAAAACATGACCAGGGAATGCCTCTGTCAACGCCGCAGCAAGCCGGTCCGAGAGAGGCAGTGACATGGTTGACGATGACACTGAGGAACATGTCATCCCCTTCCTGTTCACCATAGCCCATGCTGCCCAATCGTCAAAGAAACTGCCACAATGCCAGATCAAGGTAGTCACACACCCAACTCTTGCTGTTGTTGACAATGGTGCATCCATAAACATCCTGGCTTCAGATGTGTACCACCAGATGGGTCCTGCATCGATTTTAGAAACAGCCATAGTGAAGGCTTACGCGTATGGCCAGAGCACGCCACTCCCCCTTAAGGGTAGATTCCAGACATCCATTGCATATGGATCACAGTCCATTCGAGCGCATATATTTGTGGCTGAAGAAGGGCATGGAATGCCATTAGGGTGTCAAACAGCAGAGAACTTAGGTGTTGTCACCTTTGCTTTTGGCATACACCAAAAGTCAGTGACTGAACTCCTTCACAAATCCAGCGATGTATTTGAAGGCATAGGCTGTTTGCATCATAGGGAGGTAAAGTTACACATTGATGAGTCCGAAGGGCCAGTGGCACTCCAGCACCGATGCATCGCATTCCATCTCAGACCACAGCTAGAGAAGGAGCTAGACAAATTGGAAGCAGCTGGCATCATAGAATGGGTCACAGGATCCACGCCATGGGTGTCCCCGATAGTGGTGGCAAAGAAGCCCAAACAGCCTGGGGAAGTATGCATTTGTGTAGACATGCGTCTTCCCAACGTAGCCATCAAGCGTTAAAGACAGTTGACCCCCACAATAGATTACTTGATAGGAGAGCTAAGTGGATCCTGTTGGTTCTCCAAGCTGGACTTACGGTCAGGATACCATCAGCTAGTTCTAGCAAAGGAGTCACGCTACATAATGATGTTTTCGATGCACTTAGGATTAATGCATTACAAAAGACTTAATTTTGGCATCTCCAGCGCTGCTTAAGTTTCCCAGAACATCATCCACGAACTTCTGGTAAATTTGCCTGGCACTATCAATGTCAGTGATGACATTCTAATTCATGCAGCAACCGTCCCAGAGCTATGTCTAAGGCCAGCCGTTTCTCGTCACGACTGACCATAAACCAATTATTACCCTAGTCAACTGGACTGCATCAAAACCGCCAACGTGGATAGAGAAGTGGATGCTCCAATTGCAAGATTACAAGTGTCTTTTGGAGTACCAGCCAGGGACGGACAACCCGCTGACTACCTGTCTTGCCATCCACGAGCTGCCACTGAGAGTGAGGTCCATGAAGCCCGTGAAACCGAGGAGTACGTGAGATATGTGTCTGAACAGTCCCGACCATTACCTGTTTCAACAGACACCATATTTCAGGCCACGGCACAAGATGATTTCCTTCAGAAAGCTTTGCAAGCTATTCGTTCTAACCAGTGGCATGCAATGAGGAAACAAATACCCTCACTTACCCCCTCATCCAAGTGGATAATGGAGAGCTTGTACCATGTTCACAATGAATTGTTAGTAGATCCTGATGGGTGTTTGCTGTGAGGCTACCAGCTGGTCATTCCGTCTGCACTCACTCACCAGATAGTCCCCTTAGCACACAGTGGGCACCAGGGTATGGTGAAGACGAAAAGTTGATTGCAGCCCAAGGTGTGGTTCCCCCTGATGGACGAACAAGTCAAGAACCTGGTGCGATTGTGTGAATGGTGTCAAGCATCCGGGGACCCTAGCCGGCCTGTTCCTGTTGAGACCGAGCCAGGTCCGCGACAACCCTGGGTTTCTGCCAGTCTTTATTTTGGGAGTCCCCCTGACGGACAATATACCATGGTGATGATTGATGATTTCTCCAAATATCCGGAGGTTGAAGTCATCCCCTCCCTCACTGCTGAGGTTGTGATTCCCCAGATCGAAAAAAATCATAGCCACTCATGGCATCATCTCTGAAATAAAGACTGACAACAGGCCCCCAATCCATGGTAGAGAGCTTGCCTCTTACTTTGAGACCACTGGCATCTGCCACCGACAGATCACACCACTATGGCACCAAGCGAACGGGAAGGTTAAGAGATTTATGCAAACTCTAAAAAGGTTGTATAAATTGCTGCAGCCGGTGGGCAATCCAGCGAATATGCCATCTGTTCCTTTCTACGGAACTATGGACAGACCCCCCCCCCCATTTCAACTACTGGCCAGACTCCTGGGCATGTCTCCCTAGGGATAGCTGTAGTGGATTCCGTTCCTCATCACTGGCAGTGGACGCCTGGACCCATTGATGATCTTCAGGCTCACCAGCGTCGGACCTGGGTGAATCACAAGGCCAGCCACCAACCAATGTCGTGCAAGAACATCAGACTTACATGTAGGAGATACTGTACTATTAAAAGAGCACTCTCCTGGGATCAAGTTTCGCCTTCCATTTGACCATTGTACGCCGGCAGGGATCCATGGTTATGGCCTGACAAGGGAACATTTCCATGTTCAAAAGGTTTCATCCCCCATAACCTTGCAGTAGAGAAGAAGGTGACCGGCCATTGTCTGACGTCAATGAGATGTCCATGCCTGACTCCGACGACCGTATCTCTACCTCTCCATCGTTGCCCTGTCCTGGTCTTGAGCCAGTTGTGTCTGGTTCGACGCCTGTTGATGTTCCTGAACATGATCCTGACACTGACAGATCCACTCGTACCAAATACGGGTTACGTGGCAATCCTGCTCCCTCTGAACGATTACGCGATCATGTGGTATGAGCTGAGGCCCCATTTGTGGTGATTCTCCGTTACAGTCTTTTATTTCCTTTTGGGATTAATGTAGTGTCACACCAGTGACAAAACTGGTCGCGGAGCACTACCATTGTGAACAACATGTAAACTGAGGGGAGCCGTTCCGACTCCCCTCCGAATCCAAGTTCAATGTGCCTGGCCTGCCTGTAACATGCAAGAGGTTATATAAATAAATGGTGGCCAGTGGGTGTGGCATTAGGAGCGGATGTGCGGTAGTCAGTGCTCCTGCTGCCACCTCAAAGCTTACATCTAGTATCGGGCTCTTATTTCAGTGCATGCGACCGCGCTGATCAACTGCATAGAGTGCCCCGACACTACAACGGACAGCCATGGACTGACCTTTCGGGAAGTCTGACACTGTCAGGGGGAAGCTCAAAGGGCAAGTGTCTGGGTCGTAGTTTTCCTCGATCCCGGCAGCCGTGATGGGACAAAGAAGCTAGCGAACACGCTTCTTCTTCGAGATTTATCATCTGGCAGCGCCAGGCCGCCCGAAAAGCAAGTTGGAAACTGGCAGAGAGCGAAAGAGGGCAGAGAATTAGAGAGAGCGCACGACGAGAGAGAGAGAGTGGGGGAAGTTTGGTAGAGAGGAAGCCAGAACTGGAGAGGAAGAGACAGAGAGAGAAGATGTAATCTAGAAGTAAGAGGGAGAAGCAATTGGGGATTAAGATAGAGGGGGGAAAGAAACGAGAGCAAACAGGGAGAGGTAAACGGGGAGCAAAGGGAGGGTACAGAGAAGGTTCAGGGAAAGAGTGAGTCAAAAGAGATGAGAGGAATAATAGGTATGGCCAGAGCAAGATAGCAAGATGGCAGGCAAAGGAGTCACCACGAGAAAACGAGGATGGAGTGGTGTGATGCAGAGGAGCTTGGCGATTACAGATGCGGAGAGAAAGAACTAGTGAGTTTTAGAGAGGGAACACTGAGACAAGGAAGGAGAGGGGAAAGAGCAGAGCCAGAACGAGGTGGAAGCGTGGGGTTGTAATGGAGCAACCATTGTGCCATGGGCATAGTGCAGGAATGAAAAATAGCCCAATGGTCGCTGTTTGCACTATGAAATTCAGCAATATGAGGGTTCAGTGGCCCATGCAGGCCTCTGGACCATGGTGCCATTGCACCTGCTGCACTAATGGGACCTGCGCCCCTGTGCGATAAGGAGAGAGAAGTTTGGAAAAGTTAAGGTGGCACCATGCAGCTTCCAGGATGGACTCAATACTGCTCCAAACACACAATGAAACAACCCTACTCGGGCTGTTCACCTAAAATATGAATCTTTGTCCCCTGGAAATCCAGACCTTAACTTCTTTACCAGCTTTCGCAACACAACGTGAAGATTTCCTATCCAGCAAATAGTCTACAAGATCCTAATTGCAACAAAATTGGCTTAATGAGGAGACAAGCCAACGTCCCTGGTAACAGGTTCTTTTGAGACCCTGTGTGATAGAAGCCAGACTATTGTCTATTCCGTATAACATGGCGCAATTGCTGACCTAAAACCATGACATCAAAGTGTTTACTAAATCATGACATTAATCTAATGACAATTGAAGATATTGACTACAATTTATATCCCTTTCAAATGAACTACCTACATTTGAGTTAAATTACTACGTGCTCCTCGGAAGTCTACTTATAATAATTATGTACCGAGAAGCCCACTTCATGGGACGTCACAAAGCTTAATATGTGATACTTTTATCTTTTTTACATTTTTTTTTTATTTTCACAAGTTTCACCTAATTCTGTGGGTGCAAATGTATGTGCAAAGTGCGCAGATGATCTCTGGCCAGTATAGACTATTGACAACCTCAATAAATGAGAAATAAATAAATGAAAAGGAGGAAGGCAAAAAGTGGAGAATCTGACATAGATGGAGTCAAAAGGAGAGGCTGAAAGAAGTAAACACGAGAGAAGGAAATGTTTATTAAAGGTCTGAGAGGAAAAGAGGAAAGTGGCTGGAAGGAGGCAGAGATAATGAAGAGAAGAAAGTGAGGAGGGAAGGGCGATGGGGAGCAGGATTAGAAAGAAGGGTTGGGGGTTCAGCGTGAGATGTAGTAGTAGAGATGGGGCTAGTCATAGTCAGCATGACCTGAGGATCGGGTGTGGGGAGGAAGTAGAGGCGTGCTGCATCACATTAGTGCTAGCTGGGTTCTGTAGATAAGCGCAGTCCCATTTTGAATTAACAAAGGTCAAACAGAGGGTCAGTGCGGGGCTGGAGGTAGCCATTACAGGGAGGTCACATTATATGATTTTTTTGTTATACAGCAATGTTTACCAATTCCTTGTACCTCTGGGAATGTTAATTGGATAGGACTAGAATTCGAAACCAGTCCTTGAAATATTAAAACTAGCTCTACATTGCAGAAGGTCATGATTAGAATGGTACCATTGGGACACTTATGGTTGAATCATAGCAGTTAATGCAGCTTAGAAAGCAGTCCGCAGCCTGGAGTCCAACAGAAGCATGCTAGGGTGGCACATTGTCCATTCCGGCACAGGATGTTGAATGTCTTGGGTGCCCTGTAGCATCTGGGGTTAGTGGGTATTCTGATCCAAGGGCCTTCTTAGGTTATAGTGAGTGATCTGGTTGTCCGCCCACCCTGAATTGCTGTGTAGGGGGTGCATTTCTCTACAGCACTACTCTGTAGGAGCAGAGAAGGGTGGATTCTGCGAAATTTGACCTAACACCAGTAAAAGTGATCCATGTCAGACAATGTTATGGGTTTTACGTGCAGGATGTAGTTTAGAGATTAGCGTGCCTCAATCATTATGGCTGTCCACCTAACCCACCTGAAGTCACACAGAGGCTAGTGGCAGAGCCAGAATTGCGTGCTAACTGAGGTGAAAACTGTAGGAGGCTGGACTGGCTTGTAGTGAGTACCAAGGGGTACTTGCACCTTGCACCAGGCCCAGTTATCCCTTATTAGTGTATAGGGTGTCTAGCAGCTTAGGCTGATAGATAATGGTAGCTTAGCAAAGCAGCTCAGGCTGAACTAGGAGACGTGTGAAGCTACTACAGTACCACTTAGTGTCATATGCACAATATCATAAGAAAACACAATACACAGTTATACTAAAAATAAAGGTACTTTATTTTTATGACAATATGCCAAAGTATCTTAGAGTGTACCCTCAGTGAGAGGATAGGAAATATACACAAGATATATATACACAATAGCAAAAATATGCAGTATAGTCTTAGAAAACAGTGCAAACAATGTATAGTTACAATAGGATGCAATGGGGAACCATAGGGATAGGGGCAACACAAACCATATACTCCAGAAGTGGAATGCGAACCACGAATGGACCCCAAACCTATGTGACCTTGTAGAGGGTCGCTGGGACTATTAGAAAATAGTGAGAGTTAGCAAAATAACCCACCCCAAGACCCTGAAAAGTGAGTGCAAAGTGCACCAAAGTTCCCCTAAGGACAAAATAGTCGTGTTAGAGGGAGAATGCAAGGAAAACACAAATCAGCAATGCAACAATGATGGATTCCTGTCTGAAGGTACCTGTGGAACAAGGGGACCAAGTCCAAAAGTCACAAGCAGCTCGGAGATGGGCAGATGCCCAAGAAATGCCAGCGGTTGGTGCAAAGAAGCTCTTACTAGGCTGAAGAACTGTGAATACTGCAGGAACGACAAGGGCTAGAGACTTCCCCTTTGGAGGATGGATCCCCCACGCCTTGGAGAGTCGTGCAGAAGTGTTTTCCCGCCGGATGGACGCCAACAAGCCTTGCTACACGCAAATCGTGCGTTTGGCGTTTTTGGACGCTGCTGGGGCCCAGGAGGGACCAGGAGGTCGCAAATTGGACCTGCAGAGAGAGGGGACGTCGAGCAAGACAAAGAGCCCTCACTGAAGCAGGTAGCACCCGGAGAAGTGCCAGAAACAGGCACTACGAGGATGCGTGAAACGGTGCTCGCCGAAGTTGCACAAAGGAGTCCCACGTCGCCGGAGACCAACTTAGAAAGTCGTGCAATGCAGGTTAGAGTGCCGTGGACCCAGGCTTGGCTGTGCACACAGGATTTCCGCCGGAAGTGCACAGGGGCCGGAGAAGCTTGCAAAGTCGCGGTTCCCAGCAATGCAGCCCAGCGAGGTGAGGCAAGGACTTACCTCCACCAAACTTGGGCTGAAGAGTCACTGGACTGTGGGGGTCACTTGGACGGTGTCGCTGGATTCGAGGGACCTCGCTCGTCGTGCTGAGAGGAGACCCAAGGGACCGGAGATGCAGCTTTTTGGTGCCTGCGGTTGCAGGGGGAAGATTCCGTCGACCCACGGGAGATTTCTTCGGAGCTTCTGGTGCAGAGAGGAGGCAGACTACCCCCACAGCATGCACAAGCAGGAAAACAGTCGAGAAGGCGGCAGGATCAGCGTTACAGAGTTGCAGTAGTCGTCTTTGCTACTATGTTGCAGGTTTGCAGGCTTCCAGCGCGGTCAGCGGTCGATTCCTTATCAGAAGGTGAAGAGGGAGATGCAGAGGAACTCGGCTGAGCTCATGCATTCGTTATCTAAAGTTTCCCCAGAGACAGAGACCCTAAATAGCCAGAAAAGAGGGTTTGGCTACCTAGGAGAGAGGAAAGGCTACTAACACCTGAAGGAGCCTATCACAAGGAGTCTCTGACGTCACCTGGTGGCACTGGCCACTCAGAGCAGTCCAGTGTGCCAGCAGCACCTCTGTTTCCAAGATGGCAGAGGTCTGGAGCACACTGGAGGAGCTCTGGACACCTCCCAGGGGAGGTGCAGGTCAGGGGAGTGGTCACTCCCCTTTCCTTTGTCCAGTTTCGCGCCAGAGCAGGGGCTAAGGGGTCCCTGAACCGGTGTAGACTGGCTTATGCAGAATTGGGCACCTCTGTGCCCAACAAAGCATTTCCAGAGGCTGGGGGAGGCTACTCCTCCCCTGCCTTCACACCATTTTCCAAAGGGAGAGGGTGTCACACCCTCTCTCAGAGGAAGTTCTTTGTTCTGCCATCCTGGGCCAGGCCTGGCTGGACCCCAGGAGGGCAGATGCCTGTCTGAGGGGTTGGCAGCAGCAGCAGCTGCAGAGAAACCCCAGGAAGGGCAGTCTGGCAGTACCAGGGTCTGTGCTACAGACCACTGGGATTATGGAATTGTACCAACAATGCCAGGATGGCATAGAGGGGGCAATTCCATGATCATAGACATGTTACATGGCCATATTCGGAGTTACCATGGTGAAGCTACATATAGGTAGTGACCTATATGTAGTGCACGCATGTAATGGTGTCCCCGCACTCACAAAGTTCAGTGAATTGGCTCTGAACAATGTGGGGGCACCTTGGCTAGTGCCAGGGTGCCCTCACACTAAGTAACTTTGCACCTAACCTTTACCAGGTAAAGGTTAGACATATAGGTGACTTATAAGTTACTTAAGTGCAGTGTAAAATGGCTGTGAAATAACGTGGACGTTATTTCACTCAGGCTGCAGTGGCAGGCCTGTGTAAGAATTGTCAGAGCTCCCTATGGGTGGCAAAAGAAATGCTGCAGCCCATAGGGATCTCCTGGAACCCCAATACCCTGGGTACCTCAGTACCATATACTAGGGGATTATAAGGGTGTTCCAGTAAGCCAATGTAAATTGGTAAAAATGGTCACTAGCCTGTCAGTGACAATTTGGAAAGAAATGAGAGAGCATAACCACTGAGGTTCTGATTAGCAGAGCCTCAGTGAGACAGTTAGTCACTACACAGGTAACACATACAGGCACACTTATGAGCACTGGGGCCCTGGGTTACCAGGGTCCCAGTGACACATACAACTAAAACAACATATATACAGTGAAAAATGGGGGTAACATGCCAAGCAAGATGGTACTTTCCTACACAACCCCCCCCCAAACGAAGGACAATAAGACTAGCCATTACCTGATGAGTCTTCATTGTCTAAGTGGAAATATCTGGAGAGTCCATCTGCATTGGAGTGGCTACTCCCAGGTCTATGTTCCACTGTATAGTCCATTCCGTGTAGGGATATGGACCACCTCAACAATTTAGGATTTTCACCTTTCATTTGTTTTAGCCAAAGTAGAGGTTTGTGGTCTGTCTGAACAATGAAGTGAGTGCCAAACAGGTATGGCCTCAACTTCTTCAGAGCCCAGACCACAGCAAAGGCCTCCCTCTCAATGGCAGACCAACGCTTTTCTCTAGGGGTCAACCTTCTACTAATAAAAGCAACAGGTTGATCCTGGCCCTCAGAATTAAGTTGTGATAGGACTGCCCCTACTCCTAATTCAGATGCATCAGTTTGGACATAGAATTTTTTAGAGTAACAAGGGCTTTTCAGGACAGGTGCAGAGCACATGGCCTGCTTCAGCTCCTCAAAAGCTTTCTGACAGTTTGCTGTCCATAATACCTTTTTAGGCATTTTCTTGGATGTGAGGTCATTAAGAGGGGCTGCAATGGAGCCATAGTTCTTAATGAACCTCCTGTAATACCCAGTGAGGCCTAGGAAGGCTCTCACCTGAGTCTGAGTGGTAGGGGGAACCCAATCAATAATAGTTTGGATTTTCCCCTGAAGTGGTGCAATCTGTTCCCCACCAACAAGATGTCCCAGATAAACCACCTTACCCTGCCCTATCTGGCACTTTGAAGCCTTGATAGTGAGGCCTGCCTTTTGCAGGGCCTCCAAAACTTTCCAAAGGTGGACCAGGTGATCATCCCAGCTGGAGCTAAAGACAGCTATATCATCCAAATATGCTGCACTAAAAGCTTCCAGCCCTTGCAGGACTGTGTTCACCAACCTCTGAAAAGTGGCAGGTGCATTTTTCAAACCAAAAGGCATTACAGTAAACTGGTAATGTCCTCCAATGGTAGAAAATGCAGTCTTAGGTTTAGCATCTTCTGACATTTTGATCTGCCAATACCCTGCAGTCAAATCAAAAGTGCTTAGATACTTGGCAGATGCCAGTGTATCTATTAGCTCATCTGCCCTGGGTATAGGGTGAGCATCTGTTTTGGTTACCAAGTTGAGACCTCTATAGTCTACACAAAACCTCATTTCCTTCTTTCCATCTTTAGAATTGGGTTTTGGTACCAGTACCACAGGAGAAGCCCATGGACTGTCAGAGTGCTCAACCACTCCTAGTTCCAACATCTTCTGAACTTCTTGCTTTATGCAGTCCCTGACATGGTCAGGCTGCCTATAGATCTTACTTTTGACAGGTAAACTGTCTCCAGTATCTATAGTGTGCTCACACCAAGAAGTGGTGCCTGGCACAATGGAGAAGAGTTCTGAAAATTGTCCTAGGAGATTTATGCAATTATCTTTCTGCTCAGCAGTAAGACAATCAGCCAAAACTACCCCTTCCACAAGAGCATCTTGTTCTGTGGAAGAGAAGAGATCAGGTAGAGGATCACTGTCTTCTTCCTGTCCCTCATCTGTTGCCATGAGCAGGGTGAGATCAGCCCTGTCATAGTAGGGTTTCAGGCGGTTGACATGGAGCACCCTAAGGGGACTCCTGGCAGTGCCTAAGTCAACCAAGTAGGTGACTTCACCCTTCTTTTCAACAATTGTGTGTGGACCACTCCATTTATCTTGGAGTGCTCTTGGGGCCACAGGCTCCAAGACCCACACTTTCTGCCCTGGTTGGTACTGAACCAAAACAGCCTTCTGATCATGCCATTGCTTCTGGAGCTCTTGGCTGGCCTGAAGGTTTTTACTGGCCTTTTTCATGTACTCAGCCATCCTTGATCTGAGGCCAAGTACATAATCCACAATATCCTGCTTAGGAGCTTTTAAAGGTTGTTTCCAACCCTCCTTTACAAGTGTGAGTGGACCCCTAACAGGGTGTCCAAAAAGAAGTTCAAAGGGGCTGAAGCCCACTCCTTTCTGGGGTACCTCCCTGTAGGCAAAAAGGAGGCATGGTAGAAGGATATCCCATCTCCTGCGGAGTTTTTCAGGGAGTCCCATAATCATGCCTTTGAGAGTTTTATTAAATCTCTCCACCAGTCCATTTGTTTGTGGATGATAGGGTGTTGTGAACTTGTAAGTTACACCACACTCCTTCCACATGGCCTTTAAGTATGCAGACATGAAATTGCTTCCTCTGTCTGATACTACTTCCTTTGGGAAGCCCACCCTGGAAAATATTCCCAGGAGGGCCTTTGCCACTGCAGGAGCTGTAGTGGTCCTTAAAGGAATAGCTTCAGGATATCTTGTGGCATGGTCCACTACCACCAAGATAAACCTATTGCCTGAAGCAGTAGGAGGGTCAAGGGGGCCAACTATGTCAACCCCTACCCTTTCAAAGGGAACCCCAACCACAGGCAGTGGGATAAGGGGTGCCTTTGGAGTGCCACCTGTCTTGCCACTGGCTTGACAGGTTTCACAGGACTTACAAAATTCTTTTGTGTCCTCAGACATCCTAGGCCAATGAAACAGTGGTACCAATCTGTCCCAAGTTTTCATTTGACCCAGGTGCCCAGCTAAGGGAATGTCATGTGCCAGTGTTAGGAGGAACTTTCTGTACTCCTGAGGAATCACTAATCTCCTGGCAGCTCCAGGTTTAGGATCCCTTTGCTCAGTGTACAAGAGGTTGTCCTCCCAGTAAACTCTGTGTGAGTCACTGACATCCCCATTAGCCTGTTTGACAGCTTGCTGTCTGAGACCCTCTAATGTGGGACAGGTTTGCTGTGCCACACTCAGCTCCTCTCTGGCAGGCCCCCCTTCACCCAAAAGCTCAGCAGTGTCTGCTTCCAGCTCCTCTGGTGTAGGTTCTGTACAGGGAGGGAATTCTTCTTCCTCAGAAGTTGAATCCACTGTAGAGGGAGGGATAGTAGGAAGTGGTTTGCTTCTACTAGCCCTAGCTTTAGGGAGCACTTGGTCCATTGTTCCAGGATCCAAGCTTCCCTGTCCTTTTTGCTTTTTGGCCTGAGCCCTTGTCAAAGCAAAAATATGCCCTGGGATGCCCAGCATTGCTGCATGGGCCTCCAACTCCACATCTGACCAAGCTGATGTCTCCAAATCGTTCCCTAATAGACAGTCTACAGGTAAATCTGAAGCTACCACAACTTTCTTTGGACCAGATACCCCCCCCAGTTGAGATTTACAACAGCCATGGGGTGGCTTTGTGTTATGTTGTGAGCATCGGTTACTTGGTACTGGTGTCCAAGTATGTGTTGTTCAGGGTGCACCAGTTTCTCAATCACCATTGTGACACTGGCACCTGTGTCCCTGTAGGCCTGGACCTCAACACCATTTATTAGGGTTAGTTGCTTGTACTTCTCCAAGTTATGGGGGCAAGCAACCAAAGTGGCTAAGTCAATAGCCCCTTCAGAGACTAAAGTAGCCTCTGTGGTCTCCCTAATCAGACCAACCCCAACTAAATTACCAAAAGTGAGCCCAGCTACTCCCTTGGATTGGCTATTAGTAGGTTTGCTCCCACCACCACTGCTATTAGTAGGGACACTAGGTGTAGCAGTAGGGGTTGTAGTGGTAGGAGCTGTGGTGCCTTTCTTTGGACAACTGGGATCTGTTGTCCAATGGCCTTTTATCTTACATAAATAGCACCATGGTTTCTTTTCCTTGTTCTGATTAAAGGAGGATTTGGGCCCACCACCCCCACCAGAGTGTTTTTGTGGGCCTGATGAAGACTCATTTTTAGATTTGTCCCCACCCTTGTCAGAAGACTTACCATCCTTCTTTTTGTTGCCATCTTTGTCACCCCCTGTATGAACTTTTCTGTTCACTCTTGTTCTGACCCATTTGTCTGCCTTCTTTCCCAATTCTTGGGGAGAGGTCAGATCAGAGTCCACCAAGTACTGGTGCAACAAATCAGACACACAATTATTAAGAATATGCTCTCTCAGGATTAAGTTATACAGGCTGTCATAATCAGTAACTTTACTGCCATGTAGCCACCCCTCCAAGGCCTTCACTGCCTGGTCAATGAAATCAACCCAGTCTTGTGAAGACTCCTTTTTGGTATCTCTGAACTTGATCCTGTACTGTTCAGTGGTTAAGCCATAACCATCCAGGAGTGCATTCTTAAGAACTTGGAAATTGTTAGCATCATTTTCTTTTACAGTAAGGAGCCTATCCCTACCTTTTCCAGTAAATGATAGCCATAGGATAGCAGCCCACTGCTTTTGAGGGACATCCTGTACAGCACAGGCCCTCTCAAGTGCAGCAAACCACTTGTTAATGTCATCCCCCTCCTTGTAAGGGGGAACTATCTTATGCAGATTCCTGGAATCATGCTCTTTTGCAGGATGACTATGGGGAATACTGCTGCTGCCACCATGGGTATCTAAACCCATTTTCTGTCTTTCCCTCTCTATTTCTAAAGACTGTCTATCCAAATCCAGCTGTTGCTTCTTGAGCTTCAGTCTGGTTTGCTCCACTCTCAATCTATTGAGCTCCCTTTCCAACAATCTGTCATCAGGGTGGGTGGGAGGGACATTTCTAGATACAGAGGTATGATGGGAATGAACAGAAGGAGACCTGTCCCTTACAGAGGGCACCCTAACAGCTTGGCTACCAGTATAATGTGAGAGCACATCATCAGTATGATGTGATTCAACCTCTGTACCAACTATGCTAGACTGTCTAGTAATGGGCAGGCTGAGAAGTTTCTTTCCTGAACCTTTTCCTGGGGGAGTCCCTGGATCAGATTGAGAACCATTAGCTACTTTTTCTACAGATTGGGCACTTATGGCCTTATCCTGTACTCTAAGCATATTAATTAACAGTTCTAAGGAAGGATTCTTCCCTACACTCAAACCTCTCTCTATGCAGAGACTCCTTGCTCCTTTCCAGCTAAGGTGATCATATGCAAGTTTGGACAGTTCAACTTTTTGGCCTGTGCCAGACATTTTTAGAGAGAGTTAAAGTGATAGACAAAGAGAAAAAAAAGTTTTCAGAACTTTTTGGAAAGACAGAAAAAAACTTTTTAAACTTTTAAGAACTTTTTGAAAGTTTAGAAGTACTTTTCAGCACTTAGAAAAGAGTGAAAAGAGGAAATGCAAAACTTTTTGGCTATGTGTATATACACTGACCTTGTTTTGTATATTTTTCTCTTATGAAAAGTACAATGACAAGAGTGGTAAGTAGTCTCAAGCACTTATCCCACCGCTGCACAACCAATGTAGGAGGCTGGACTGGCTTGTAGTGAGTACCAAGGGGTACTTGCACCTTGCACCAGGCCCAGTTATCCCTTATTAGTGTATAGGGTGTCTAGCAGCTTAGGCTGATAGATAATGGTAGCTTAGCAAAGCAGCTCAGGCTGAACTAGGAGACGTGTGAAGCTACTACAGTACCACTTAGTGTCATATGCACAATATCATAAGAAAACACAATACACAGTTATACTAAAAATAAAGGTACTTTATTTTTATGACAATATGCCAAAGTATCTTAGAGTGTACCCTCAGTGAGAGGATAGGAAATATACACAAGATATATATACACAATAGCAAAAATATGCAGTATAGTCTTAGAAAACAGTGCAAACAATGTATAGTTACAATAGGATGCAATGGGGAACCATAGGGATAGGGGCAACACAAACCATATACTCCAGAAGTGGAATGCGAACCACGAATGGACCCCAAACCTATGTGACCTTGTAGAGGGTCGCTGGGACTATTAGAAAATAGTGAGAGTTAGCAAAATAACCCACCCCAAGACCCTGAAAAGTGAGTGCAAAGTGCACCAAAGTTCCCCTAAGGACAAAATAGTCGTGTTAGAGGGAGAATGCAAGGAAAACACAAATCAGCAATGCAACAACGATGGATTCCTGTCTGAAGGTACCTGTGGAACAAGGGGACCAAGTCCAAAAGTCACAAGCAGCTCGGAGATGGGCAGATGCCCAAGAAATGCCAGCGGTTGGTGCAAAGAAGCTCTTACTAGGCTGAAGAACTGTGAATACTGCAGGAACGACAAGGGCTAGAGACTTCCCCTTTGGAGGATGGATCCCCCACGCCTTGGAGAGTCGTGCAGAAGTGTTTTCCCGCCGGATGGACGCCAACAAGCCTTGCTACACGCAAATCGTGCGTTTGGCGTTTTTGGACGCTGCTGGGGCCCAGGAGGGACCAGGAGGTCGCAAATTGGACCTGCAGAGAGAGGGGACGTCGAGCAAGACAAAGAGCCCTCACTGAAGCAGGTAGCACCCGGAGAAGTGCCAGAAACAGGCACTACGAGGATGCGTGAAACGGTGCTCGCCGAAGTTGCACAAAGGAGTCCCACGTCGCCGGAGACCAACTTAGAAAGTCGTGCAATGCAGGTTAGAGTGCCGTGGACCCAGGCTTGGCTGTGCACACAGGATTTCCGCCGGAAGTGCACAGGGGCCGGAGAAGCTTGCAAAGTCGCGGTTCCCAGCAATGCAGCCCAGCGAGGTGAGGCAAGGACTTACCTCCACCAAACTTGGGCTGAAGAGTCACTGGACTGTGGGGGTCACTTGGACGGTGTCGCTGGATTCGAGGGACCTCGCTCGTCGTGCTGAGAGGAGACCCAAGGGACCGGAGATGCAGCTTTTTGGTGCCTGCGGTTGCAGGGGGAAGATTCCGTCGACCCACGGGAGATTTCTTCGGAGCTTCTGGTGCAGAGAGGAGGCAGACTACCCCCACAGCATGCACAAGCAGGAAAACAGTCGAGAAGGCGGCAGGATCAGCGTTACAGAGTTGCAGTAGTCGTCTTTGCTACTATGTTGCAGGTTTGCAGGCTTCCAGCGCGGTCAGCGGTCGATTCCTTATCAGAAGGTGAAGAGGGAGATGCAGAGGAACTCGGCTGAGCTCATGCATTCGTTACCTAAAGTTTCCCCAGAGACAGAGACCCTAAATAGCCAGAAAAGAGGGTTTGGCTACCTAGGAGAGAGGAAAGGCTACTAACACCTGAAGGAGCCTATCACAAGGAGTCTCTGACGTCACCTGGTGGCACTGGCCACTCAGAGCAGTCCAGTGTGCCAGCAGCACCTCTGTTTCCAAGATGGCAGAGGTCTGGAGCACACTGGAGGAGCTCTGGACACCTCCCAGGGGAGGTGCAGGTCAGGGGAGTGGTCACTCCCCTTTCCTTTGTCCAGTTTCGCGCCAGAGCAGGGGCTAAGGGGTCCCTGAACCGGTGTAGACTGGCTTATGCAGAATTGGGCACCTCTGTGCCCAACAAAGCATTTCCAGAGGCTGGGGGAGGCTACTCCTCCCCTGCCTTCACACCATTTTCCAAAGGGAGAGGGTGTCACACCCTCTCTCAGAGGAAGTTCTTTGTTCTGCCATCCTGGGCCAGGCCTGGCTGGACCCCAGGAGGGCAGATGCCTGTCTGAGGGGTTGGCAGCAGCAGCAGCTGCAGAGAAACCCCAGGAAGGGCAGTCTGGCAGTACCAGGGTCTGTGCTACAGACCACTGGGATTATGGAATTGTACCAACAATGCCAGGATGGCATAGAGGGGGCAATTCCATGATCATAGACATGTTACATGGCCATATTCGGAGTTACCATGGTGAAGCTACATATAGGTAGTGACCTATATGTAGTGCACGCGTGTAATGGTGTCCCCGCACTCACAAAGTTCAGTGAATTGGCTCTGAACAATGTGGGGGCACCTTGGCTAGTGCCAGGGTGCCCTCACACTAAGTAACTTTGCACCTAACCTTTACCAGGTAAAGGTTAGACATATAGGTGACTTATAAGTTACTTAAGTGCAGTGTAAAATGGCTGTGAAATAACGTGGACGTTATTTCACTCAGGCTGCAGTGGCAGGCCTGTGTAAGAATTGTCAGAGCTCCCTATGGGTGGCAAAAGAAATGCTGCAGCCCATAGGGATCTCCTGGAACCCCAATACCCTGGGTACCTCAGTACCATATACTAGGGGATTATAAGGGTGTTCCAGTAAGCCAATGTAAATTGGTAAAAATGGTCACTAGCCTGTCAGTGACAATTTGGAAAGAAATGAGAGAGCATAACCACTGAGGTTCTGATTAGCAGAGCCTCAGTGAGACAGTTAGTCACTACACAGGTAACACATACAGGCACACTTATGAGCACTGGGGCCCTGGGTTACCAGGGTCCCAGTGACACATACAACTAAAACAACATATATACAGTGAAAAATGGGGGTAACATGCCAGGCAAGATGGTACTTTCCTACAAAAACAATTCTTGAGGTCATAGAGAATCAGTCAAGGACAGATCTGATATTGAGCTGAGGTACTTTCCCAAGATAACACAGAGAATCAGAGTCAGAGCCGTGGACAGGGAGCACACAGGACTCACCAGAAGGCACAGAGATTCAGCGGAAGTAAGTGTCAGAGCCACAGTAATACTGAGAGGCACGGGGCGGGGGTGATGCGCAGACCCACGTGGAATTACATTACCAGGGATAATCTGAGGCAAGGACTAGGAGATGGGACTGGTTGGCTGAAAGAGCAGGCCACAGAGCTAATGTCAGGCCTGGCCAATTACCTGGGATCACATGGAGTGATTGACAGTTTCTGGGCTTGAGCAAATCACATGGACATACATAGCTTTGCCTGACGATTCAAAGGTAGGCAGTTGTCGCCAGAAGGTCAGAAAAGTCGATTCCTGCTCCCACAGCATGTTGGCCCCCGTACTGCCTCCATGTACATGTTTCGCCTCTTCGCCCACCTCACTCACTTCAGTTCAAATCTTTAATCTCAAAGGCAGCCGACAGCAGTAAAGCATAGGCAGGATGTCAGAGGCAGCGCATCTAACACATTAAAAAAACCTTGGACAAGTCAGAGGAGAGCCTGGTATTCTCCCAGAGTGGGTTAATCAGCAGCCAGAGGACTGTGGCGCTCTTCAATTGAAACGCGCAAACTGTCTCTTCTGAAGGGTTTGCCTCGCTCTCTTTTAACAGAAATGCTTGTTTTTGTTTTTTTGATATCACATTGGCTCCCGCAGTCTAATTACTGGTGGCAGGGAGGAAATGTTGCCAGAAAATAAACCAGCAAGCGGACACCTCCCTGGAAATGCAGGGGCTGCCAGTAAATTCTGCTGCTAGCTCTCAGTGTCCTGTCAGCAATGGTATCCTACTTCTGACACCAACTTGAGTGCTGAGTAAAGATAAAAGGGCCTGCCAGCCCTTTCATTTTTAGCACCTTACTGCCCCCACTAAGCTGCATTCTTCTCAGAAGAACCAGGGCTTTATAGAAGATTGTACCAGCATCATTGCCCACTAATGTCATCCAAGAGATGCCAGGCCCTGGGGACATTAGTATCCCACTCTGCCACCAACCTAAGTGCTGTTTCTATCAATCAAGGGAAAATCCCTATGGGCAAAGAGGGACCTGGGGTATAAGCATTTCTCCAAGAACAATGGTCCGTCATATAGTACATAAAGACAAAGAGATGCGCATAGAAATTCAATCAGACATACAGCGTACAGCGAAGGCAGAAAGTTGAGCCTGCTGACTGTTTACTCCCCCTGGCCAGCACCTTTTTGGTCCAGATTCTGGGATTGAGCCTCTATTATATCACCATTACATTGATATTTGGAGTTATTGCCTCCATTAATTGAAATTTTGATTTCCATGGTTGAGGATCCCTTCAGACCACCTTGTGCTTTTAATCAAAATTGCGTGAGTACAAAGGTGACCTCCTCCAGCTCTTGCCGGCTTCTATATGTTATCCTCCTCTCAGGCCCAACCCTTCGTCCTGATGATGACCCTCTCATAATTTCAAGGATTGAAATTTCATCAACTATAGTACCCGAGCTCAAGGACATATTTTGATGTGTACATGAACATTGGTACTTCGCGTACAGTGACTGTAACCATTTGGTTTTAGCCTGTCACATGAATAAGCCCGAGTGATTTCTTGTACATATATGCATTTGTTCCTTTGTTGAAGGTGAATGTGATTACATTTTGTTAACTTGAGTGTTTGTGGTTGTGCTGATTGTTATGCTCCTTTCTGTTTTGAGGCTCCCACATGTTCCTTATGCTTAATAAACATCTATGCATGTCTATCATATAAAACTCATAGGTCTGATTGAAATGGTATGCGCCGCTCTTTGTCTTTACGTACTGTACGAGGGACCATTGTTCTTTGAGAAACACCAACCTGGGTGCTGTCAAGAGATACAAGGACCTGCCAGCATCAGCGCCTCAATTCCTCCACCAAGCTGTATCCATCTAAGAAGCACCCTGCATGTTTACAATGTTGTAGGTAAATAAGAGCCTCATCAATGCCACTGAGGCCCTGAGCGCATAAGTATTCCACTCTGCCAACAACAAGTATATACCAAGAAATACAAGGGCTCACCAGCACCTCACAGAATCCAACTATCCACTGTAATTTAATAAATATCAGGAATGTATATAAAGTTGTACCAACATAAATGCCCACTAGTGCCATCCAATAGATATCAGGCCTTGTCCCGCTCCTGCCATAGATGTGTGTGCTTATAAGAAATATCAGGACCTTCTAGTATCATTACTGGACTGCTTCTAAGAGCTTTTGCCCTTGGCTAGTCAGAATAAAAATGCTACCACCAAGTTGTAAGAAATGCAGTATGAGTAACGAATAGAATAAATACCTCACCACCGCTACAAGGCTGTAGCCTATCCTATCGATAATAGCACCTTGCCACCAAGTGGTGTTCTCCTATGCGTACAATGACCTGCTATCCTCATTTAACAACTCTGCCAACAAGTTGCGCCCACTGCCCAGAAATAGCAGTAAAAGGATGGCAACAAAAGTCTTCAAATTATGCTGCTAATCAAGTATCTGAGACTAACAGCAGTGGCCATGCACTGCTGTGGCTAAGCTCATTCCTATTCAAGAAATACCAAGGACTGACAGTATTGGTACCCCTCTTCTGTCATCTCCCTTAGTATATAAAGGAAAAACTAGCAACAGGCTCCTTGTTATATCCTATTGCTGCCACTAGACTGCTTCTTGCAAGCAAGGGTCTAGCAGCATTAGTCGCCCATGGTTCTAAGGGACACTCCTGTTCAACATGTTTGGCTGTCTTGTTGCGTTGAGCTGTGCTATCTATTTTATTGTCAGCTCATGTGTAAGGTGGAATAAATCCGATGATTACTGACCAATGTTATCGATTCTGGTCTAAGGACCACTTGGGGTAAAAATCATGGCATTTTCTTTTAATTTGTTTTAGTGGTTTCAACATTCCAATATTACACTGTGATATTTTTTGTTATCACGTGTGATACTTTTTATTTGTTAGGTAATACTGACAATTCTAATGAAGATATAGTAGCCCACCCCCACTGCTCAGCTGCCCCTTCTGAAGAAGGATCATACCCTGACAGTATCACTATCCCAAACTGTTTTTCCCAAGAAATGGTAAGGACTGTTCTTCCTCATTGTATCACAACGTTGCCACTAGTCAGTGTCCGGTCAAGAAGCACTTCAGCCCATCAGCACTCATTTCTTCCTACTGCCATCATAGTATGTCTTGCCTACAAAAATGTAGGCCTCTCAGCCCCAGCAACCCATCACAGCCACTGGTAACCCAACTCTGCTCTAAGAAGTGCTGGCCCCAGAGGCATCAGGACCCAACCACTGCTGCCAGGATTAGCCCTTCCAGAAGTTATAGGCGTGTCCGCATCACTATCCTGTGTGCACCCACGCTGCAGTTCTGTAGCTGGAATTGTGAGTGAGTACTAGCTTTAGGGGCCCACCAATGCCACAATGCTGAACTACCAATTAATATGAGGTCTGTTAGTTCTGCACCTTCTACACTGAACAACATACGAAGGACAAGCACAACCTCTTCCCAGTAGAGGTCTGCATGGCCCTGGGCTCCTATCCCCACCAATCAGTACTTCCCACAAAGCTATGGGGCTACAGGTACTGTGACTCAGCATGTATGCCACTCACTTTCAGGAACCCACCTATCTGCAACACAGTCTTCCTGCACTAGTGTCATAAACGATCCAAGTCCTCAGGAACATGGCAGGCTAAAAATCAGTCAGAACAACCACGTAAGGAGTTGGTGTGTTTTCCATTGACGGACTGTGCCTGTCAAACCTCTAGCTAGATACAGCGACCACCAGCCCACCTGAACATCCCCAAATAGTCCACGTGCCCTTATTCATTTGTAAGGTTGCCACGTCTGCTCCTTCATTCCACAGAGAGACACAGTCTTATGGTGCTTCAGGGTGGGATCCTGAGGGATGCACCTGGGTTCCCAGCCCTTTTTAGATGCCTATGTTGTGCTGCTGTTCCTAGTGCTGCTTCTTTGCATGTTCTTACTAAATTTGTTGGTGTCTGGGGTATTCTTGTGGAGGGTCCTTAATCCCACTGCATTTAAAGTGGAGCCCTGCTCGGCCACAGAATATCGGACTTCATGCGTATCCTGTAACTAGGCTCTGACTCGTAGTACAACAAAACAAACAACAGGATGCAGAATATTGCATGCACCGCATGGCATCCTAAAATTGAAATGCTATGTCTTCTACCGTTCATTGCCACCTCCCAGTAGTACTTTGTTAACATTGGTACCTTTAAACTGCCACTAAGCAAACTATTATTAGTAGATGGCCTGCCGGCAATTCCACTTCTGCCACCAATCTACATCATTTCTATTATTACCATGTGCGCTTGCAGTGGCATCCCACACGTGCCACCTAAGTAAGATAGTACCAGTGCAGTACCACTCAAACTGGTATGTATCCCTCTATGCTACCAATGTACCCCTTTCCAACTACTTTAATGACTGCTCATAGCTGGTTCCCACTACTAAGAAGACGATGTTTACCACTGCCACAGCATATGTACCTTTCTGGCACCATTCTACACCATCCCCAGTATTATCCAGCGTGAGCTGCAATTGGACAGGATATTTCCAGTAAAATACAACTGAACAACAACCGTGTCCCACTACGGGCACCAACCTAGAATATCCCGGTTGCTACCACACTTACCAGCGGCATCCTACAGCAGCCATTAAGCAAGATATTATCAATACAGGACCCTTCAGCAGCATATGAATCCCACTGCTGATACCGGTATGCGCGTCCCCATCACTCCTGGCTCTGCCAAGGTTTGGATCACCCAACTGCTAGGAAGCACGATTTTATCAATCAAACATAACTCACCAGCATATGCGTCCCACTTTGGTTATCATTGTACACCAACCACTGCTGTGTTTGCTAACGGTGGTAACCCACAGCTGCCACCGAGTAGAATATCTTTAGTGGAAAATGGCCTGGTAAAATCAGTATGCTATCTATGCCACCAATCTGTGCTCTCCTTTATATTTCTCTGATAACTGATGTTGGGATGACCATCAACACAGCCTGATGGTATCAGCATCCTACGCTTGCCATCAACAGAGATGGTCATACCACTTGTGCAACATGGCCTGTTAGTATTGAAATCCTCAGCATAGTAACATAGATGGCAAATACTCCACTTTGGCTGCTAGCATTTGAATCGTACGGCTGCAACTAACAGCACTTTAAAATCAAATCTTGGCATCAGTTTCGAGTTGTTGCCGCCCACCTAGTGGTATCCCAAGTGCAAACTTGTCTGCTAGTATTGGGATCTTGCAATCGATGACAAACTCACCAGTTAAACATGACCTGGCAGCTTTAGTTCCCCACTGTTGCCACCAATGTATGCCATCCCAGATACATTATGGGGGCCCACTATGAGGATTCCACAACTGACATCAAACTTATAAGTAGACTATGCCTTATCAGTCTCAGTATCCTTCTTCTGTCACAGAAGTGTGTCTCATCTTGGTTGAACTCTGTCTACCAGCAGGAGCATCCCGTTTGCCCTCATCAGTAAGAGTTTTCGCAGACAGCTGTGGGAGGTGAGAGGCATTTTTGGACAGAGTATGTCCAAGAGCAAGGTTTAATGTGGAACAGAAGGGTGGAGGTGCTGGTCTGCACAACATGAAAATGTTAGGAGATGAACATGTTGAGGCGGGGGCTACATCTCTTTTTCACCATCAAAGTGTGATCGTACAGTACCTGGGGTAGCCACAGTAGGGACTCACTTAAAATGCAAAGGCTCAACTCATACCAATTGCAAACCTTTTTTCAGCTCTACCAGAGAGGCCAAAGGTTTCCCAATAGCACACGTGAAGAAATTGCGAGAAAACTCATGAGAGATTTCAGCACCCAGTTCCAGGGCCGTCTGCAGATCACTTTCACCAGAACATGTTTTCACCAAAACGCCAATGGACTGTTTTGGTTGTGATAGGTGCTATGTGCTAAAGAAAAAAGCTCACTCACGTAAGTGGGAGTCTTCACCCCCCCTGCCTACATGAACAGACAGGATACCCCCACACAAAACCCATAATCTCCCTTTAGGATGTAAATCCATCCCGCAGAGGAAGAGCTGGTTAATCCAATAAGCTGACCGTAACTTGTTATATCCTCTATTACCAGAGATTTTGTGGATTTTGTGTGGGGTTTCAAATTACAGAGAAAATGTGTCAAGGCGCCTTCACATGCTTTCCCCTCCCACCATGTGTATTTGAGCCTTACCCTTTCTCCCTTCACTCACTTTCCCTCCCTCACCCTCCCTTCTCTCACCCTCCCTTCTCTCCATCCTACTTTAGCTGTTTGTGCATTCTTTCTTGGCCTCCCTTTCTCAGCTGGTTAACTCACATCAGCATCTTACTTCTGCTCTGCTTCCATCCCTGATCCTTCCACCCCTAATTGATCTCGCTCTTGCTCCCTCTTAATGCTTTCCTCTTCTTCGTTTCCCTTCTCTCCCACCTTCCTCCTCTCACTGTTTTCCTTTCTATCATGCTCCATCACTGCTTGTATTTCCCCAGAGGTGTAACAATGGCTCAATGGTCCATAATCCAAGCAAGGAAAATTGGCCTCAATCCCCTGGTTTGCAAATAAAAAACAGCTGTAATTGGGAGTGCAGAGGGCCTGTCAAACCTCTGGGCCCCGGTACCACTTCACCTGCTGCACTAGTGATAGCTACGCCATCGTTTTCTGGCTCTGTCTTTTTACTCTTCCTTTACAGTGCCTCACTAACCCTGTCTGTTTTTCGTAATCCAACTTCTCTCCGTTTCTTATTCCCCCCTCTTTCCAAGTCTGATCTTTTGCATCTGTTCTCAAATTTACACCTCCTGTATTCACGTTCTGGCTCACCTCTCCCTCTCAGAGTTTGTATAACAACTCCGGACACCAGCTCTCCACGCCCGCCCTCTCCCTCCTCTTCCTCTGTTCGCCCTTATTTACAGTCGCTCATCCCCTCTCCCTGACTCCTCCTCTCATCCTCATCCTCCTTCCTCGTGCACCCCTCTCCTCCTCTTACCCTCTCCTTCAAGTTGCCGTCGATCCTGGTTCTTACAACCCGCTAATCCCTCCAGCTCCTCGCACGCTGTGCCTCCCTAGGCGCGGCACTTTTTCTAGATTTCTCAGTTTGAGGTTAATTCAATTCCCTTTATTGCCATGGCCAAAGACAATCCAATTCTCAGGATACTAGACTGCTAATAAATTTAATAACATGCAAAATCTATACAGTTCATAGCTCACTGCTAATGAAAGCGATGCTCCCCAGAGTCCCGTCCCACCCTCCATTGCTATTCTCCCTTGTGTTCCCTCTACTCTCTCCTTTCTTTTTGAACTCCATTCGATTGCTGTTACTTTTCCAACTCTGCTTATCCCCTTTGTCACTACACTCATTCCACCTCTCCCACTTTTCCATAATTACTCGTCTCTTCTTCTCCTGCTCCTTTCCAAATTGCTGCCCTATTTAACCATTTTTTTAGATGTGGCTTACTGCTAGTTACTTGGAGCATCTATTTTCGACAAATATGATGTTGATATGGGACACAGGTGCACTATGTGGAAATGTAGTTTTTGTATTGGAGCAGCAATAGAGGAATTAAATCATCATTTGTGAGGATAGAGATTAGCTATTGCACCACACTAATGTGCCAAATGCCTTTTTTATTGCTTACACTGAATAAAAGAAGACACTTATTCTAATGCTTGTGTCTCACTTGCATTAACTGACTGAAATAAAATCATCGGTTGTAAAGTGGCTCTACAGATCTTAAAGTATCCCATCCCTTTGCAATCATTTTTAACTGCCACGTTTGAGTCTTCAGGAAAACGTGAGTAAAAGGTAATACAAAAGTCCGAGAAAGAATTAAGTAGTAAATAAAATAATTAATAAAAACAAGTCTACTGTAAGTGAAATAAGTGATATTGTAAATAATATAAACCCTGAGGTTCACATTGCAAGTACTGGGGTTATTTAGGTGTAGTAGCTTTGCATTCAGAAATGCTGAAGATGTGGGTGGATGTAAACTAAGGAATGTGGAATTGCCTCAGGGTTACAAGAAATCCTTATAGACTGCCAAATAGAATGGGAAATTCACGAGGAAATCAATGCCAGTGCACTGATTTCTGCCTATGACTGCTAAATTCTGGGTCATTTTGTTGGGACAAAGTCTACCAGGTCTGGTATGGCTTACTTGTTCCGAGTATTACTTGTGTCAATATCCCACTGAATATCTCTGCATGTAGTATTACCGCATGGCTACTCTTTCTGTCCAAATCTATATGAGGAACCCACTTGTAATGTCTATGTCTGTATCTTCCCCGCACTTACTATATATTCACCCATCCATCACTCCCTAATCAACCCACCCATCCATATGTCAATCACTCTCTCCATTTATACGTCACTCTGTCCAGGGTTAGCTTTGTGTGTGCTAGTGGTGACAGTGTGCCTGTCTAATGTGTTGGTGTCTGGGAGGGTAGCTGGAACGGGGCTAACCCTATTATGGAAAAACTGATGAGTCACTCAGTATATTGCATTACTGGATCTGTAGTTTTTTTTCTTCTGAAAGTGACCTTCCCGCCCAGGGGTTAATGGGTAATAAATGAGTTGAAGTGTTGAAACTAAGAACTTTTTAACAGATTTACTGCACTTTAGAAGTACAATAATAGTCTGGAAACAATAAATGACCAAAGAGTGTTTTTTAATTCCGAGTTCCCAATGAGCCTTATTTCGTTCTGGTACTATTTTCTAACAAGCTATATCAAAGCAAATATCTTATGTCAATGCTGTAAAATTAAAGTAAACCAAGTTAACCATAATTTTATAATAATAACGGAAAGGCGAGTCATGCACCTCGGTCGTGGTCATCCAGGAATAGTGGCAATCTCTTTGTAGTCAAAGTATTTGTCTAAGTCAAACACCTTGGTTTTTTGTCTGTGTACCTGGAGTTCTCTAGATTTGTATGTTTGCAGGTACATGTATGTGTGTGTGTGCACATTATAGAAAAGCCAAACCTGTTGGCTTTGTCAAAGCTGTTCACGTACCTCTTAAACTTCTATCTCTCCCCCTTCATCATCTGTCTTCTCCCCATTTCCTCCTTTGCAGCCACTCTCCCCTTCCAGCCCTACTTCCATCTCCACTCTCATTCTTCCCCATCTCTCTTTACTTTCTACCTCTGCTCTTTCATGCCTCTCCTGCCTTTTAACTCTTTTTCCTCTCCAACCTCCCCTTCTCCCACCTTTCGACCACAGCTGCACAGTCTTGCTTTCCCACTGCTTCTTCTTTTCCACCATTCCTCTTCCCTTCTTCGTTTCTCTTTGATGCAGCCTCTCCATTGTTCCACCTCTATGTTCCTTCTGCCTTCAGTCTCTCCCCGTTGCAAATGCCGCACCTCTTTTGCCCCTCCTTCTCACCATCTCTATTCCCGCTAAATTTCTACACTTCCAGACTCCCTTACCCTCCCCTGTCCCCTTCACCTCTGCCTCTTTACCCCATGCCTTCTCGTGCCCCTCCCTTCATCCTCTTTGCATATCTACTGCCTCCCTTCCACCCCTCCCTCTCTTGAGGAACTTTAATTTCTCTCCTCCTCATCCAGTTTCACAGCAGTCACTTCTCTTTCAATTGCTCTTCCCTCCCATTATGCTTCCATATCTCCCTCCTCCTCTACTGTTTCTATCTCTTTCGCTCATCTCCCCATCCTCACAGCTCCCTCTCTCTTCCTTCTCTCTCTCTCTCTCTCTCTCTCCTTGCATTTACCCTTGAATCTCCCCTTTCACACACGAACCAACAGGACAAATTCTCTGATCTCATGCAACAGGGTGTGATAATGACTGCAGTATTAGGTGCCAACATGGCACCCATCACTGCACTCGGGGAGGAATACAGCATTTTGCATTGTGCCAAGGTGCAAATTAAACTCATCCCCCTGTGCCTCGAATATTAAATTGTACACTCCATGAGTTTACAATCTGCCAGAAAGTGGAATTAGCCCTTGCACACATATTTACATAAATGGAATCCTGTGCTGCAGTGAGATAAAGTGCTCTGAGTAACAATTGTTGGAAAATAAAGGGGTAGTCCATCAATATTAATCATGTGGGTGAAATAAAATATTTAAAGTAACAGTTTGGGTAGAAACATTCTTCTTTTTTGCACTCAAGTGAAATGAAACTCTGCAAGGACCACATAGTTATGCACTAAATGTTTTTGTATGACCAACGCTGGCGATATCAAGCTTAATTATTTAAGCAGGGATAAGACTATCGTTGATGTTACACAGAACGTCAGATAATATATTGAACGCTGCTATAACCCCACACATAATCAAAAAAGCATAGGTTGGGAAAAAACCTGTTGTAACTCTAATCTTAAACAAGCACCGACAAAGTCATTGGGTCTGACTTGAATGCACTAACATATGTAAGCACAGGCATACATTAATATAGTCTAGCAAAGCCAGACTGGTTTGACTTTGCGAATGTTGGGGGAAAAGTAGCAAAAGGATTGTATTTCAGTCATAATGCAGATATAATAAAACAAAGAATTAAATGTGACAAACAGTTTGGTGTTTGAGTGTACTTTTTGGATCTAAAGTAGTAAACAATGCTTTCAACTTGAAGCACTTCTTAAAGGCACACTGACACAGTAAACAGCCAACAGCACCAGGTGAAAAAGGAGTACTTCTTTAGCCTGCTCGAAAGCCCATTCTGAGTACATTTT
The DNA here is from genome assembly GCF_031143425.1 of Pleurodeles waltl. NCBI lineage: Eukaryota > Metazoa > Chordata > Amphibia > Caudata > Salamandridae > Pleurodeles > Pleurodeles waltl. The sequence goes on from NC_090443.1 coordinate 337,104,128, forward strand.
AAAAAATTGTTTACAATAAAAAATAGGTGTTACAAAGAGCTGCAATGTCAAGGCAGACCTAAAAACACAGTGTCAATACACAAAAGTTGAATGAAAAACCAGATATAACTTGAGATGACAAAACCCAGCAAAGTTAAGTAAAACAGAGGGATGCAAAATTCAACGACACTAAGAAAAGCTATAAGCTCTATAACCAAAATATGGAGACATTTTTAGGAAAAAAAATAGACTTCATATATAAACCTGGACAACACAAAAATATGATGTCCTTACAAAAAACAAAATTCGACAACCAGTAAGTAAATGTTATAGCCCTGTTCAAGTGGGAGAGGTTACAGTGGTGAAACATGATGACATAAGAGGTTGAAACTATCGGCTTAGAAACGCATAGAAGACTAAAAAGATTTTATAAATCTCTTAACACAACAGAGAGTAATACAATATAAAATACAGATTCAGTAGGACAAAATGTTGAGACAGGTGTGTGGAACCATAGACATATTCAAGGATATTCAAATAGGATAAATCTAACCACCATTCCTGTAAATGGAAATCATTTATAAAATGGCTATTTTGAAAAAATCTGACAAAAATATGGCCCTCGAGGGTTTGTGATGGATATCCGGGCATTTAATATGATGCACACAAAAAAGAGAAAAAATAAAGGTAGCACAAAAATATAACCCCTGGATAACCAAAACTGTAGTGGAGAAAGCATCTTTTTAAAAGAGATTGAAACCAACCTCTTAAAAATCTTAGGGACGATACACACAATGATGTTAATCTAATATATAATACTGGCAGATCCTCATATTTCATTATTTAATTTACAAGTACTGTAGAGAAATCCTCATGGGTTATTGACTATTGCAATTTTCCACAGGTCAGTTTCAGCAGGTGAAGTTCACTGGCGGAAAAGCCTAAAATTACTGAAACAGGAAGACTTTGGTGCACAACGCATACAATTAAATCCAGTTTGTTTTTGAGCTATCCACAATGAATATGCATGAGGTTAAGTGGCATACAGTAATTTATGGAGATCATTTGGATAGTTGGTGGTCATTGTGAAAATGTGACTGGATGGACAAACAAGGGCGCTCTAACACAAACCTCTTTACATCACACAAACTGACGTATATAACCAAAAATAGTTACACATAGAAGTGTGATAGCCTGCACACTGGCACATAAGACCCAGTTACAAGCAGTGAGGTAAATTCTGACCAGTATTCAAACAGGAGTTCGCAGTCATACTGAAAATTCTGTTACGGCAGCAATTACAGAACCCTGTATATACCCTGCATTGGGATAACCCTATTGACCAGGTGTGTTAAATACGACACCAACGTAGCACAAATTCTAATCAAGAGCACAGCGGTGAAACAAAACGCACCTTTTGCATCTGCACAAGGAGAGAACAGCCTATCCACGTGCATGGTGTGATGAACTGCGTATTAGGACACGCAGAGGTGAAGGGCGGCTCTTTATGTCACACACAGTGGCAGCTGCGGCAATATCAAGCAAAAGGGTGGGGGACAATGGGGAATACATTTTAAACCGTCCAAACACACAGGCGCACTTATTGCACTCAATTCCTCATCCCCCTCCCACCTCCTGTGGGCCAGCACCGCCCCTCCCTGTACATGCTGGCTGAGTCAGCAGCAGAAAAATAAAACAATATTCAAGTATCCATTTAGTTTTCTGCTGCTGGCTCTTAGCCAGTGGGGCGACGCTCCTCTCCCAGTGTGGAGGAGCTGCCTCACACTGAGCTAAAATCTTTCCATTCAAAGACAGGAGAGAGAAAACCCTTGTATACACAAACACACATGGATAAAGGGGACCCACTGTTGTGAAACACAGAGGTTAATTTGACATGAAATGCCTTTTTCGTTGGTTAGCGAATCAAATATCACTTAAAACTGAAAAAAACGTAGGTAAGGCAAAAATTACCCTACATTTTACATCCGAGTACAATAGCCTCCTTATTGCCAAACTTAGAAGAGGGCGATCTAATTACATTTAAAAAGGTGGCACAAATATCTTAACCTTACAAAGCGATCGATGTGCGATGTTTCACACATTTAACTTATGGCGTAAATGCATCTTAAACCCACGCATGTAAATTATATAAACCTTTCCCCGAATCTCGGAGCAGATGGATAACTAACTAGGTTACATTAATGTTGAGAAAAAAGCAAAACCCTCAGTTTCATAAAGGGTTGTGAGAATTCCTGATATGTAAACACAGGGATGAGAACAAACACACACACACACGTATTATTAATCTTACACGGTGCGAGGTTAGTGGCAGGAGTGCTCTGGACATAGGAAACCACTACCTCAAATCGTCCACCAAATCGGGCCGATTCAATCCAGCAGAGAGGTTGTCACATGATCCATAAAACCAGGCCTTCATAAATAGGACAAAGATCTCATCAGTGGTGGACAGGAAAAAAAAACAATGCTCCTCAAAAATCAAAGAAATAAAGAAAATGTATAATCAGTGGACAGACGTCTGAACTTTTCAAGAATAATTTATTGAAGACAAATTATAGCAAGCATTTGCACTGCAATGTGTCTCGCATTTGCTCCAGTTAGAGCTATTGGTGTTGTAAATTCCTAATTGGACTTTTCCCACCACATAATTCCATGTAACAGGGTCAGTCTGCAAGGTGGTATTAAAACCTCCTTAAGGAGAGACAAACAAATGTAAAGCATTTACCAATGATAATAAAGGATTTTTGGAAGGCAAGCCAATGAGTGAGCGAAAGTGATGGGCGTGAGGTGGGCGTGGTTAAACGTCCACAATACTTACAAAAGTTCAAAGTGCTTGCGCGCTCGGTCTAAAAATGTCCGCCACAGCATCATCATGAAATTTGCACATCATGTGTGCGTATACATCTGACCCTGCTACCAGTGCAGCATGATTACACATACATGTATATTCTAGGCATGCTAATAAAATGGACTGCAGGATTTTGCAGGGGTTATTTCATGAAAAATATGTGGGTGCGTGTGCGCACACACCTACATTCTGGTCATGTTTATAACACGTACAGCAGGATTATACAGAGGTTATTTCATGATCTGAGTGTGTGTGTGTGTGCAAACATTCTAGGCATGTTTATGACAGAATTATACTAAGGTTATTTAATGAATTGTGTGTGTGTGTGTGTGTTAGGCATCTTTATAACATAGACTTCAGGATTATACAGGGGTTATTTCATGAAGTGTGTGTGCGTGTGTGTGTGTGTGTGCGTGTGTAACCCTACATTCTAGGCAGGTTTATAACATGTACTGCAAGATTATACAGGGATTATTTTATGAAATGCGTGTGTGCTCACCTACATTGTTGGTATGTTTATAACACCCACTGCAGGATTATACTGGTAGTATTTAATTAAATGGGTGGGTGTGTGCAAGCGCACCCGCATTCTGGGCATGTTTATAAAATGTACTGCAGGATTACACAGGAGTTATTTCATGAAATATGTGTGTGTTTGTGCCCGCACACCCACATTCTAGTCATGTTTATAATACGTACTGCAGCATTATAATGGGCTTATTTCATGAGCTGACTGTGAGTGTGTGTGCACAACTACATTCTAGGCATGTTTATAACACGTAATGCCGAATTATACAGGGGTTATTTCATAAAATGTGTGTGTGTGCATGATAGGCCTGTTTATAACATGTGCTGCAGGATTATACTGGGGTTATTTCATGAACTGAGTGTACGTGTGTGTGCACAGCTACATTCTAGGCATGTTTATAACACGTAATGCAGAATTATACAGGGGTTATTTCATGAAATGTGTGTGTGTGCATGGTAGGCCTGTTTATAACACGTACTGCAGGATTATGTAGGGGTTATTTCATGAAATGTGTGTATGCATGCACCTACATTCTAGGCATGGTTATAACAGGTACTGAGGGACTTTACAGGGGTTAGTTAATGAGATGTATTGTGTTGTGTGTGTGTGTGCGCGTGCAAGTGGGTGTGTGTGTGCAACTACACTCCAGACATGTCCATAATACGTGCTGCCGGATTATACAAATTGTTTCACGGTGTGTGAGTGTGTTTACAAATTTCTACTGGTAATTTCAAATTGTTTTCCTTTCAAAGCGTCACCTGACACTCCCATCCATACCAAAAAAGGCCTGATTGAGAACAAGCAGCTGTGAATGCTGTTACCGTAACAGATGCCCCTGTTTTCAGTCCTTTAATTGCTTGTGTGCCTTCTTTGTCTAACCTGTGCTTCCATGCAGCCTGCCTGTGGCTGTGACAAAGGGAACAAGCATTTGCAATGTAATGCGTCTTGCACTTGCTCGAGTTAGAGTTGTTAGAATTGTAAACTCCTAACTGGACTTTTCTTGCCACATAAACTGATAATTAAAAGTAATACAGTTTCACATAAGCGAGCCGACAGCTGCCATGAGTGCGAAGGAGACTCACAAAAGGGAACAGAATTTCCCTTGCGGTAAAATGTATCTGCAAAAGTGCAGTTATCCATGTAACTGGCAATTATCAATATAACCGGGTCGATGTCATGCAAAGCGCTAGACTACTGCCGAGCGAGTTCCCGCTGTGTAGGAAATAAAAGAAAAAGTAGTCCAGAAGCCATGCGGAAAACATGGAGCCTTGTATGTTTTCAGTAGTTTACTGGTGCTCTCGAGGAGGGCTATGCATGCCTTTTCCACATTAAATCAAGTGAATTTTAAAAGGCAAACCCAATAACCAATCAAACTGATGGGCATGACATGGGCATAGTTAAAAGCCCACAGAGTCTTAAACAGGGACCAGAGAGCTTGCGCACTCAACCCTAAAAAGGGGTCTGACAGCGGCAAAAGTGTAAACGCCCTGACTGTGCAAAACGATTATTCTCTTGAAGCTTTCTTTCGATAAAAGCAGTCCGTGGCCAAACCTTCATCCTGAGTAGAGTGACCGGATTTTTAAAACCAAAAACCCTGACAGTCTGTAAACATAAGAACAGGGTTACAATTGAGCTTCCACTGAGGGGAACATAAATTAGAAAGTAAAGACAATGAGGCACCCAAGGGTAATTAAAATGTAACTTTTACCCACAGTATTATCTACCTTACTTGCTTTCTGGTAGTTGATGCTAATTTAGCACTGGATCGTATGAAAACGTGCCTCCCTTTCTGTTTACTCTGCCCTCCCTAAAAATCGGGTCATCTGATACATTCACTGGAATATGCCAATACATGTCTGGCCTCATAAGTGATGATCCTTCTGAGGAGAGAAGTCATGGCTTGTGGACAGGACTGAGTCAGGCCTCAGGATTCAAACAACTCGGCAACTGCTGCGCGGATTTACACATGGTTTGCAGGTTCAGTTCCAAAAAGCTTCACCTAGTAACTCAGCCAATTACTTTCTGACCAGGAAGAAGAATTGAATAATCTCAAGGTCCTTTCGTGAGTCACTAGGAGAACACTAGGTTCAGGGACAGAAGAGGTTCATCATAGCCCTCCTTACAGACCTGATGCTTCCACTGGGTCACATGCAGTGTGGATGTTATCCGGTTCTTTGTACTTCCTGTATATCACCAGAAAGGAAAACAAATAAAGTCAACTAAAGCCTTATCATCTCCCTAACATCAAATACTTAATCAAAAAGTTAAGGTACACAAACATGTACCTTGGGGGATGATCAAAGCTATTTATGGCCCTAGTGCCACTGGTCTACTTGTTACTGCCAAGAAGTTAGCTCTTTGTCAGGACCTCAATAATCCCTAAACAATAGTTGTCAGAATCCAGTAGTGATTCACATCTTGTGAAAATGTTTTTGAAAAACACAACATGCACACATTCATACATGCAGTTTGTTGGAAGACTCATTGACCATCCCAGAAACGGCACGTAGTCCCCCACAGAGTGCTCAGTGGGACCAGTTCTGTAATCAGTCTTTAAGTGTCCAGATTTTCCAGGCTTACATGTTCTGTGTTGCTTTTCCATACATGCCTTTTTCACACAGCCTTTAGCATCATGCAGGCCTTTACCATGCATGGTAAGTATAATAAGGTAAGTGAAACCTATGTGTGTATGTGTGTGTGCACATATGTATTCACTAAAAAAACGAAGGTTACAGAGATGTGATATTTAGGTTCAGATTTTACATGCACAAAACCATAGAAATTCAGCTGTTAAAGTTACTTCAAGTAACTATAACTCATGCCATAACAACTATAACTTGTGCCCTCACCATGCACAGTTTTCTTAACAATATTTTACTGCAACTGTTACAGTGATATTATTAATGATGTCAAAGAAGATGTCTTTGGGGATGTAATAACCGGGGTAATTAGCAGCGCATGGTGAAGGCGCAAGTTATAGTTACCTTAGGGCACGAGTTATGAAATAACTCTTTAACAGCTGAATTTCTATGGTTTTGTATGTGTAAAATCTGAACCTAACTATAATGTCCCTGCAACCTTTGTATTTGAATCAATTTCTAAGTTTTTTTTTATTCTACTACCTCACTATAATGTCTCTTTAACCATTGTTTTTTTCAGTGAATTTCTAGGGCTTTTTTTATTGTTAAGTAAGATGCCCATCACAATGCATAGTGGGGAGGGGGTTGGTTTGGATGCAGAGCCTGGCATTGTGCAGCCTCCACCCAAGTTTGCTGCCCCTGGCCCCCTCCTCCTTGTCATCCATTGTCCAAGTCTATGCCCCTGCTCTCTCATTACAACCCTGTGTGTCCGTTGTTCTGCCACTGCCCTTCCTGCTTGTCCTAAACAGTGAGCTTGCTGCAACATCCTCCTCCTCCTCCCTACACCCTGTTGTCTGAGTCCATACACCAGCCCCCTCACTCCTATCCTGACAGCGTGCTTCCCTTGCCATTTTCAACTTTGCTCTCAGTTGTCCATGATCCTAGCCCTGTCCCCTCCTTATTGCTTTCCATGGCCCGTTGTGCTACACTGCAGTCCTGCTTGCCCTGTGTGGTGTATTGTGCTGCTGCAACCTCTGACTCTTGCCCTGTGAGGTCAGTTTGGGGCCCCTGCCCATCTCCCTCATGCCCTCTGTTATCCAAGTCCATGTTCCTACCCCATACCTCCTGCCTTCTGTGATCCAACGTACCATTCTTGCCAACATTTTGAACTTGGTAAGAGGGGGATTTTGAAAAGAAATCCTGGGAAATTATTTTCTCCTTTGAGTTACATTGATTTTAGGCAGGCAGCAGATAAAATAAAGCTCTTTTGGGCTTAAAAAATCAAGGAGCCTTCTGCCTGAATCCCGTCTGTTGGCATATATGGTTGTACTGCCACTGCCTCTTACTTCTGTCCTCAATGGCCTGTTATATTTCTGCAGTCCATCTTACATGTTCTACATTGTTGGTTTGTTACCCTTGCCCCTGTTTTCTCCACCCTCCATGGTCTGTTGTGCTGCCACCCCTCCTGCCTGCGCAGTGTGGTCAACTTGATGCCTCTGCACCCACCTCCCTGCCCTTAGTCATTTGAGTCAGTGTCCCTGACCTCTGCCTCCCCACAGTATTCTAATTAACAACTAGATTGCTAGCATTCTATATGTATTACAAAAGTGTGGCACACATGACGTCATCATGATGTAATCAAACGTGTAATACCTAAAACATTTCCTCTAGCAATTTAAAAAATGTGAGGGCTTATTTCCATAGAAATTATAGTTAGTGTGCTAAAAAATTAAAATGAGAACATTTTCTGAGTTCTCAAATAGTGACAAAGCACTTTAAAATTATTTGCTATATTTATGTTTTTTGGTCCAGTTGATCACTTAATTATTTGTTACACTTAGGGGAGAGGATGTGGAGTTAAGACAGGAGTTGCAGACTTTGCAACTGGGGAACCAGGTTTGAGTTTCGGCATCAGCTTGACATCTTGTGATTCTGAGCAAATCACTTAATCTCCCCATGCCTAAAACCAAAATAATTGTGTCTTTGTGTAATATAACTGATGCTCATGTAAAGCACTCCAATGCCCTTGGCCAAAGTCTGCGCTATATAAAACTGTCAAAAAACAAACAAAATAAGTGTTTTGCATACTTCCGTCATTGGGCTACATGTGGGTGATATGTGTGCTACATTTGAGCTCTTTTTTCTCTGGTGGCCATCCTGGGAGACTTATTTGGTATGAAGCTCCCAAATGTCCTTATTTACTGCAATATCCTTATTAGAAAATGCTTTCAGTTTTCCACTTTGATTCCATCAAGATGGCGTTCAGAATAGATGTGCCACATTTTTGGGAAAAAAATCAGATTGTTAGCACTATAGTGGCTCATTAGAACACTGTAAGCTGCTGATCACCAGGGAGATAACTGGCAGTATGCTGCTGGTGTTGAAAGTGCATGCTTCCATCAGCATGTCAGACTGTTTATTGAAATAGAAGAGAAAGATTTTGAGAACTCACTTAAAATATGTCCTATTTTTTCTTTCTTCAGCACTAACCATCATTTCTATGATAAAATGAACCCCCTCCATTTTTTCTTTTCAAATTATATGTTTTACGCTTTACAAGTTTGATTCAATCAGGGTGGCTTCAGGTGTGCCACACTTTTCACATATGTAAGACTGTAAGCACACTAGTTGTTCTTTAGAACATCCTGGGAAGCTGCAGTAGATCATAAGGGAATCAGCTGACAGGCTGCTCCTGACAGAAGTACATGCTTTGCTGAGAATGTCAGAATTCATTCTCACATGGCTGAGAAAGATAGTGTGAATTTACAGAAAATATGCTCTCATTTTAGCTTTTGGAGCACCTTCCATTACCACTAGAACACACCACAATTCCTAAAATTAGTATGGTACCATCAGCAAATGATTTATTTTGTAACTAAAATCGGTTATCATTTGAATATGTTCTCCTTTTTTTGACCCTCAAAACCTGCCATTCAGTACAATGCGTTTCAGTGGGGTTCTATCATGTTTATTGGTCCCAAGATGGCTGCCAGCACTTCCTGGTTGAAGTGCTGGCAGCCAATTAGATCTCACCATGAGATCTGGGAATTAGGCTCTGCCCAGATTTACAAATGTGGTTTCCTTTAAATATCTCAAAAACTGCTGAACGTGGCACCCTTCCCCATTTTTAAAATGGCTGGGCCCAGAGGGATGTGTGTCCGAGGCTGAAATCAGCCCGAGACGGGGCTATTCGGCCCAACTTCCCTAATTACATTTTGGCTGGGGCTGAAATCGCCCCAGGAGGGGGGACACGTGGCCCGTCCGATTCTTACTATCAGCCAGGTCCTGGTGGGGTGGCAGTCTCGTAATCGGCCTGAGGAGGGGAGCCACATGCACCCCTAGGAACCTGACCCACCAGGGGGGTAAAATAAAAAACAAGCTTGGGAGACCGCGCTTGTTTTTTTAAACATTTTTGTTGTGGATTCATGGATCCTCTGCGAATTCGCATTAAAATAAATGTTTTTAATGTTTTTAGTCCCCACAGGGTCCCTGTGGGACCCTACCACCAGGCCTAGGGTGTTGGGTTATTCCTACCCTGCCCTTTTTGTGTTTATTTTACTTTTTTCTTGGGAATTGTCTGAGCTCAAGTCCCAAGATGACTGCCACTACTGAAGTGGTAGCAGCCAATCAGATCTTATTTTGAGCTCTCTGGGGTCTGCGGCCCCTCTACATCCCTAGAGATTTGTATTTTTTTTCCTTTAATAACTCCAAAACTACTGACCAGATTTCTACCAAATCACAAAAGCGATCTTTCTGGACCAAGATCTAGCTTACTGCCAAATTTGGTGTAATCCCTGATGTTCGGGCTGTAGTCCTGTCCGAAATCCCTATCAAAAATGGCATGGGAAAAACATGTTTTGGAACCATCCCCTCTTTTTCTCGGCCTGTGCTTGCTGAATCACTCTGAAACTTTCAAGACAGCAGCTGAAGTGAGTGGCAAACTAGTTTTGAAAATTTCAGGAAGATTCGTCTAACTGCACCAAAGTTATAGGCAAAACAGAAAACGCTTTTCCTATGGGAACAAAGTCCTAACTATAACTACCTGGTGGTCGCCAGTTTCTATGTAAAAAGTGCTTTTTTACTTGCTTGTATCTTTGGTGCTGCTTGACGAATCTTCACAAACCTTTCTAAAAATGTTTTCCAGTCAGGTCAGCTGCTCTCTGGAAAGTTTTGGGTTGAGAAAAAGAGAGGATCCTAAAACACGTTTTCCCCATTCATTTTTCAATAGGAATTTTGAACAGCGATAGCGCCAAAACTACTAGATGGAATTACACTGATTTTGGCAGAAAGGTAGATCCTGGTCCAGAAGGAAATCCTTTTTTTATTTTAGTCTAAATCTGTTCAGTATTTTTTGAGAAATTAAGAAGAAAACAAATTTGTATATCTAGGGGCACAAAGGATTAGCAGCCCCTCCCGATCTTGTGCGGAGATCTGATAATCTGAGAACACTTCACCAAAGAAGTGTTGTCAGCCATCCTGGGACTCGACAGCCAAGTCCCAGAAAAAAATTTACAAAAAAATAAAAGGGGCAAAGTACAGACACCCTGACCTCTTAGCTCTGGTGTTGGGGTCCCTGAGGGACATCACCAGGGCTAAAAAAAAGGGTTTTACATTTTCACCATGATTTGTGGCGGATCTGGCCAAAAAAAAAAAACAAGTGCAGACTCCCGTGCTTCATTTTTTAAAGCTCCCGGGTGTACCAAGTACCAGGGACATTTGTTTTTTGAAGTGCGGGGGCATCTGGCCCTTCCATCCGCAGCCTCATGGACCACCACCTCCCCGGAGAGAAGTAGAAATTATGTATGGGTTCCGCACTGCCCCCCAAGTCCGGGGAAGCACCACCTCCCTGGGCTAAATAAAACTGGAGTGTGTCTATTGGCCTTCCCCACCACACTGGGGACCACCACCTCTTCGAAGCGAATAATGTGTAGCCCAATGACGGCCCCCTGCACCATGGGGACCACCACCTCCTGTGGCAAAAATGGATTGCAACGTGGGGAGGCACAACGGCCTCGCCCACAGCCCCGGGGACCACCACCTCCTCGGGCTCCATTTTATTGACTTGGGGGCTCGGCAGTACCCCGCAGCCCAGGGGATCACCACCTCCTCAGGGCAATTGTACTCTTGTGTGCAGGGGGGGCATGTGCCCCTCCCAACCCTGGGACCACCACCTCACCCGACGAAGTAGAAATTATGTACGGGGGCTGCATGGCCCTCCTATGACCTATGGACCACCACCTCTGTATTAATGATAATAATGTAAAAGGAGTCAGTTTCAGATCCCTATTAGCTTCGGGGATCACCACCTCCCCAGGGATATGTGCACCTTGGAGGGGAGCCATGTGGCCCCCCCCTCATGGAGCCACAGATAGCCCTCGGAACTGCCATCCTCCATGGTCAGCTCCTGCTATGTCCCAGGGTGCCCCTCCCCCCCATACATAGCTGTTTGCTGTGGCTTGGGGCACGAGTTATAGTTACTTGAGGTAACTCTAACTATAACTGGTGAATTTCTATGAAATATAACCTTTGTTTTTAAGTGAATTTATATATGTGTGTGTGTATATATTTATATATATATATATATATATATATATACTGTATACTGAAACCTATCCTACCCTTGTGGTTTTTTTTATTTTCTCCTAACCTGCCTTTACCACTACCCATACCAAACATTAAAAACCCTTACAGTGACCCATCTCTAAACTCTACATTTAACTTTACCACTCCTAAACCCTAAAATTACCCTTAGCACCCTCAACCACTACCCACCTCAACCCCTTAAATTTACCCTTACACTCTTTACTCTGTACGTACCCCTAAATATTAAATTGATCCTAACTAGGGGTGAGCGATAAACTCACGGAGTTTGCAGAGTTGTTTCGACTCTGCGCTCCGCTTAGAGCACAGAGCTCCGAAAAACTGTCCGTAGTGGAGCGGCGCATATTTTCTTCCTCGCTTGCACTCATCAACGATCTGTTGGCGAGCAAGGAAACTCTTGCTCAAGACCACCCCCAGGTGAGATTTCTCGATGCGGGCAGTCACAGATGGTTCCAACCGCTCGCGTTTCAAAACTCTCCATTCGTGTTGAGTTAGCTGCCGCTCTAGTAGAAAATCAACTCAATCTGCAGAAAAGAAGCAGCGCCCTCTTGCACTGTGCAGGGAGCCATTTGCAATGATTTTTTAGTGCAGGACAAATACCTGGTGCTAAAAATCAGCATGAACGGCGTGACTTCGCGGAGCTCTGCGTAGCACAACTCCACGAACTGCACCCAGGCCTAATCCTTATCATTCTTAAGAACTCCTCACCCCTGAACCCTAAAACTTCCCTTACCACTCCTAAACTCTTCAATTTTCCTTATCACCTTTTACCACCACCCATCCCTAAACCTTAAAATTACTCATACCAAAGTTTACCACTACCCAACCTTAAACCCTTTTTCACCAATACTTACCATGAATGTTAAAGGCAAAACAACTTACCTGCTTGGTAAAAGGCATGAGTAGTAAAGGCTGCATGGTAAAGGCATTGGATGCTAAAGGCAGTGTTGTAAAGGTTGTTTCTTTTTTAGGGTTGAGCGTGCGCAAGCGCTCTGGACCATGTTGTATTCTCTCTGTGGGCTTCTACCCACGCCCATGTCATGCCTGTCACTTTCATTAGTTTGTGGGCTTGCCTTTTAAAAATCGATTGATTCCATTTGTGAAAGGCATGCATACGTCATGCCTATTTTCCGGTGCTCAGCGCTCCTCGAGGACATCGGTAAACTACTAAAAACATAGGAGGTTTTGTGTTTTCAGCTGGTTTCTGGACTATTTTATCTTTTCATTTACTGCACCAGATGATCTTGCTGGGCAGAAGTTGAGCGCTTTGCATGACATTGACCCTGTTACATTGATAATTACACTGTTGCTGGTTACATGAATAATTGCACTTGTGCCGGTTTCACTGCGAGCAAACTTCTGTTTCCTTTTCTTTGTCTCCTTCACGCTCATGGCAACCATAGGCTCACATATATGAAACTGTTTTACTTTTCATTATTAGTTTATGTGGCAAGAAAAGTCCAGTTAGGAGTTTACAACGCTAATAGCTCTAACGGAAGCAAACACTAGACCCTTTGCATTGCAAATGCTTGTTTTATTTATACCCTAGATACGTTTTACATATCTTAATTCGTACAATATCAAAGAGGTACCTGAACCATGTCAATCCCACTCAGATTTACCATAATTCTAGATGAGGGTCCCAGTAATGAAGCATGTCATGAACAAGTCATCCAAGCAGGTTTCCTTTTGGGCATAGTAAAGTAATCACGATAATTCCTAACATTTCTGGAAACTTTCATACCTTCTCTGTTTGATTAAATGTTTGCACTTCCTGCAAAGATTCATAGTCACCTTGTATTGTGCTTTCAGTCTTGTCTTCCAGGCAGCTTCCTTCTACAGGGGTCCCGCCAATACACTTCCGCAGCACTTGCTGCTACTTCCTTCATGACAGTCACTGGCAGCATTTCTGGCAGGATTCAGAATTATTGACTTGCTTCCAAACCTCCTGGTCCCTCAAAGCGACTGGGCAGATGCTTGCTCAGAGGTAGGCTGTCCTCTCTGGGGATGTAATTCATAGCTCTCCTTGCAGTCCTATGATAAAGTTTGACCCTAAACTTGAGGGCAGAAGGGTATTAGAGATTTCAGCCCTGGTGCTTAGTTGTCGTTTCAGGCGCACTACTGTGTAACTCCAATCTCTGATCATGAGAACTCCTAGCACACCGGACAGAGCATGTGCCCAGTATTATTCCCAGCCTGACCAATCATTGAACGTACGGTTTACATTTAGAGGGGATCTTCCAATCAAATGCCGGTCTACCTTTCAGTAATGTACTGCCCCTGAGGCAGGTGCAAGTGTGCAGCTGTGCGGGCAGCAATGCATTCATTTTGATAGGACGCACTGGCCCGGTCTGCAAATAGTGCTCCAAGTTAAGGTTGTGTTTTTACGCAAGTCAGTTTAGTGTGATGTATCTGCAATTTGGTTCCGGTGCTAAAGTTACAGCGAAGTGCACCTCATGTCAAAAATTTACAAGAGGGTATATGTTGTGCTAAAATATAGTTCTAAATGACGTATTTGTATTCAGTATAAATTCATGTGATTTGCCCAGAATTTCTCGTAATTAAGTGAAAGCAAAATGACTTGAGTTTCGAATACAACTCTACTGTCAGGTCGAGCAAAGCACCTACGTCACCCCTTAATTTTGAGTTGCCGTCTAAACAAAGGAATGCCAAGATGGATTTCTGTGCTGAGTCAATCAAGCATATACATTCATAATCAACATTCATCCTAACATATAGATATAATGGAGATATGCAACGTCTGTCCATGACCCACACTGTTGGAGTGAAGGACCTAACGACTTTTTAACAGGAGAGGCCAGTATGCATCTGCTGTGCAGGTGAAAGGTAAACAGACCTGTCACTCCTCTGTAAATCCATTGTGATACCACATATAGTCTTGCTCAGTTTGGCGAAAGCACTGTAGTCACTTTTCCCACGAGGGACCCATTTTGGATACCCCCGCAGACTAACAGCGTACTATGGGCCTCAGTCCAGCTAACGGGAAGGTCTTCAGTGAACACACATGATTTTTGTTTTCGCTAAGGCAAGAATCCAAAAGCCTGCAGCGGCATTTAGTGACTTTGTATTCAGATCAACAGAGTGCAGGTGAACACGGTCTCCAGAGCCATGAAGGGGCTTCCAAACATGAGCATTCACAGAGAAACCAGAAAGCCTTGTTGTAGGGAAGCTTAATCTCTGCAGAGAGCATTCATGCAAAACCTCCCTGTAGCCCCATAAAAATCTAAGCAGCTCTAGGCAAGAGCTGAGATGACCTTAAGACTCCATTTGAGCAGAATAACGAGTCAAGGCTTCTACTTGATATTTTTTAGAACGAGAAATAGGAAGTAAAGACAAGTCCTCGGCTTAGTGGTGTACCAATCAGGAACCCATTTTCCACTCGGTTTCAATGACCTGACCCTCATTTAGGCTTTGATTGTGAGTAAGGGGGAGAAGAATTGCCTGATGGAATTATGCTGTGCTCAGTTGTGACTGGCACCTGGTTTTCTAAGTGTAGTCGTATTTTCCTTCTTCACTTTTATATGCAGGTTATTCTGGGTCTGATGTAGTGCTATAGACAACAGCATAAAACAGACAAGGTCACATGTTTAATGGAGAGACCTTGCCCGCTTGGCGTGGTGTGGCCCATGAATTGGCTGCCAGCCTACTCTCAAAAGTTGCAGCCCCCAGAACACTTTGGCCTCAGCCCATGGGTAGAAATGGAATGAACATGTTTTCTTCTCTTCTCAAGAGCTCAGCCCACCCAAATGGAAATTCGTGGGACCTCCATCAAGCTCCTGCAGGCAGTGCCAAGGTGCTCTGCTGTGAAGCCAGGGACTGGTTCCACCCCTTTGATTTCACTGGTAGCACTAAGTTAGTCCTAGCACTATACACACAGAAGGAATATGTTAGTGAGGAATCCAGATTTGGCCTTGCCATGCCTACACTTGAGTGTCCCTGCTTTGTTCTTACTGGCAATACCTTGATGTGCAGCAGGACCAAAGAAGGGCATCAAGAAATCCAGTGTTAGGAGAAACTTTTGTGGACCTTTACCGGTGCCTGTGAAGAACTAAAATAGTGCCTTGAAAGAACTTGCACAATGCTTCAAAGGAACTGTCAGACCCTAGCTAGGTTTTTACAGCCTACAGACAGGCACATTTTTCCTGACACCAGCGACAAGGTAAAAGGGCTTAAGGCAGGC
This sequence comes from Pleurodeles waltl, assembly GCF_031143425.1. Classification (NCBI taxonomy): domain Eukaryota; kingdom Metazoa; phylum Chordata; class Amphibia; order Caudata; family Salamandridae; genus Pleurodeles; species Pleurodeles waltl. The sequence continues at coordinate 337,119,883 of NC_090443.1, forward strand.
TCAAAACCATGAAGGGAAAACGAGTCTGCATGAAGCACTTCAGTGCCTCCTCAGGGGCGAAAAGTGCTATATTAATGTCAGTGCATTAGAATACAAAACAACACACCATTACTTGCCACTATTCTGGCAAACAGGGCTCTACGAGGGGTAGTGCTCACTCTTACCTTAATGATCCAAGTGAATCAGGCCCTGAGGACACTCAGTCTTGGTGCTAAAGTATCCAAAGACACCCAGGCTTTTCAAAACAGAATTCACAAAGCCAAAAGGTCTCGTCTTTGTAACCTATGTTGGTCGTGCTAATTCTTTTTAGCCACACTACACTGCCTCCACAATACTATGCTGTATGGCTAAAGTTAAAAAAAAATACTTTGATGAGGCAGCAAGAACAACAAGGATAGAGAAAGAGGGTGTGGGTGGGGGCAAGTGACACAGAGGTCATGCGGAGGTACTGGGGAGAAGCAGACAGCTGAGGGCAACAGGGAGTGAGTAAGGGAGAAACACTCTGGCAATAGAGAGCAAACACAAGTACAAGAGAGAAGCATGTAAGAGAGACAACCCGAAAACACACACATTCATTGAATGCTTTCACAAAGTTAAAAAGAAGCCCTTGTAAAGTAAGCAGTTGAAGGAGAGATGCCAGCCAATTAAAGAGATGGTAAATAGGTAATGCTCCATGGGAGGAATAAACGCAAGATTTACAGGCTGGAGTGCCAATAAGAAGCAGACAAATGAGAGTGACATGTAAGCCAACCAATGGTAAAGAACGGTCAGGCTCCAAGCCCCTTTGTGTTCTTCATACCTACAGTATATATGGCAACAGACACTGTCTAGCAGGCTGAACCTAAAAAGACAATTCACAGAGGAGCATGCACAAGGGGAGAAAGATGCATATTTAGGTTGATGTGTGGGAGAAAAAAATCTATTATCAAACAGGAGTGAGATTATCCTATTATTGGTACACAGGGGGGGCGTAATAAACATTGTGTAGTCACATAATGATTGAGGGGAACTTCCTGCGATTTATCTCCTGCTTAGGCAAACCTAAAACTCTTGTTGTCACATGGTGTGAAATAAATCCCTTACTGAGGAAACACGCCTTGGGGGTCAACATGTATTCGGGGAAATAAACCTATGTGCAGTTACATGTTGGGTGAGTTTAAACTTGTTTTGTCAAACACTGGCGAAGATAAATCATATATTGCCATGCGCAGTGTGGAATGAAGCTCCTATTGGGAAACCAGGGGCAAGAGAAACAATGTATTGCTGGATTGAGCGTGAGACAAAACGCGTGTGTCCCACACGGTGCGAAATAAATCAGTAATTACGACCTCCTTTCATACTATCTTAAATAAACCTCATGTTGTCACAACCTCGGTAAAATGAATGCAGTGCAGTTAAATATTTGGCTTGTTGTCACACACTGGAGATGGTAAACCTCATGTTGTCTCAGACTGTGTGAAATAAACCCTTTATTTCGATACTGAATGTGAAATTAACCTTATATTTTAGTTCCGAAAATGAAATAGTCCTCGTGTGTCAAACACTGCGAAATAAGCCGCTTTTTGGCACACCCGGAGAGAGATACACCCTTTATTTGAATTCTCTGTGTTGTCACACACAGTGAGGGGCGGACCCCCTGTTGCGAGATAAACCCCGTGAGATAAATCCTGGCCTCATTGCCACACGCAGGGGTGAAATACTTGTCCCCTGGGCCGGGAGACTCATCATGGGAAGTGGAAAATACTAAATGTTCGGCTCGAGGCGGGGGAATGTAGGTCAGTGAGCCCAGAACGCGGTCCGCGCGGTAGTGCGTTAGACGAGAAGTGTGTCAGCCGATGCCGAGCACGACGACGGCTTGCCACACCCACATAAGTCACACAACACAGAATGGGCACCGAGGCTGTACCTCCTGCGCAGAGACAAAGTGAAAAGACGTGCGCAATCTGCCAGTGAGGACAAAATTATAATTTACATAGAATCCAGTAAACACACCATAATGTATTCACAGCAATGGCACTGAAAGAGGTGGCAGGGTTGTGAAATGTATTAAGATCTCTGCATGAAGAACAAAACAGGACACTATATAAAGAGAAAAACAAAGAGAAGCTGGCACAGGAGAGAACAGAGCAGGGAAAATATAATGCATCAGTAACAGCAGGATTTAGCAGGGAGGGCAGAGCACAGCAGGGAGAGTTAAGCACAGAGGCACAGAGCAGGGAGGGAGGAGCACATCAGGGACAACAGGGAGAGTATAACTCCGAAAATGCAAAGCACCAGTACCAGTAGACACTGCACGGAGAGAAGAAAGCATGGACGGCAGATCACACCAGGGAGAACAGAACACGTACTGCAGAACAGAGAGAATAGAGCAAATCAGGTATAGCAGAAGAGAGTACGGAAGGGAGAACATAGCAGGGAGATCAGAACAGAGAATATACAATCCATCACGACCCAGGGCCGGCTTTAGTGCCCCTAGCGCCCTGTGCGACAATCTATTGGGGCGCCCCCAATGACTTCCTCCTCGGATTCCCCACTACCACCTGACAAAAGTGCTCCTCGTCTCTCTATGGCCCCTCTCTCACACACTTTTCATTCATTTTAAAGGGCTGGTATAGGCTAACTTTGCTAACCAACTCAGCATTCCACACAAAATACAGATCTGTTTGCAGCAGGCAAACCAACCCTCTGTGATACTTTATGGGGGGTCAAAATTGCCTCTGGACAAAACTGAATCTCTCTCTCTCTCCATAAGGAACATTAATCACAAGAGTTATCGTGCCATTTTTACTGTTGCCTGACAGCTGGCTGTACACCCATGGAACTCTGCTTCATGTGTTTTTAAATTATTAGTTATTGCTAAACACAGTTCACCACCCCTACCCCCTCCAGGTCAGCACCCCCCCACTCTGGATCAGCGCCCAGTGCGCCCGCATCAGTTGCACCCCCCCCTAAAGCCAGCCCTGTCATGAACAGCAGACACAGCAGAGCAGGGAGAATATAACGCATTAGTGACAGCAGAACAGAGCAGGGACAGCAGAGCACAGCAGGAAAAGTAGAACAGAGCAGAACATAGCAAGGAAAGCAGAACAGAGAGTATATAGCAAATCAGGGACAGCAGAGGTGAATAGGTGGGAGAGTATAGCTGAGTGAATAGAAAAGAGGATGTACAATGCATCAGTAACAGCAGGCACAAGGGAGAGCAGAATGCTTTAAAGACAACTGAGCACCCTGAGAGGTGAAGGAGGAGCAGACAACGACAAGGGAACATGTACCAAGTGTACATGTACATAGAGAGAAGAGCAAATACAACAGGGGACGTATAATACAGTGAAAGAATAAAACACGCTGAGGAATGTAGAACTCATAGGAGGGCAAAGAGCACAACAGTCAACAGTCAAGACACACCTGGGACATGAGAAGTCAATAGGGAAAGGAAAATACACTAGATAACAGTATTAACAAGCATTTGAAATGCAATGGGTCTCACGTTTGCCCGAGTTAAAGCTATTAGTTTTGTAAACTCCTAAGCAAACATTTCTTGCCACATAAACTGAAATTGAAAAGTAAAACTGTGTCACATAAGTAACCAAACTTTTCTTGCCACATAAAGTGAAAATGAAAAGTAAAACAGTTACACGTAAGCGAGGCGACGTTCTCCATGAGTGCAAAGCAGGCACATAAAAGGAAACAGAAGTTTGCTTGCAGTGAAAGGTATCGGCAAAAGTGCAATTATCCATGTAACTGGCAAAAGTGCAAATATCCATGTAACAGGGTCGATGTCATGCAAAGCGCTCGACTACTGCCTAGCACGATTGTGCTGCCTACGAAATAAAGAGAAAAAGTAGTCCAGAAACTATACCGAAAACTTGGAGCCTTGTATGTTTTCAGTAGTTGGCCGGTGCGCTTGAGGTGGGCTAAACACTGGAAAAGGCATGAAGTATGCATGCCTTTCAGTAAATAAATCAAGCGAATTTTAAAAGGCAAGCCCACAAACTGCTGGGCGTGACATGGGCTTGGTTAAAAGCCCACAGAGAGACTACACCATGGACACAGTGCTTTGTGCTCGACCCTAAAAGTGGCAAAATAGAATATGTCAGGTTGATTGGGAAACATCAGGCAGAAGGCAACACAGCTATCAGGCCGGAGCACAAGAGACAGAGCAGAGCACACCAGGGAGAGCAGAATGAAACAGGGAGACATGAGCACACAAACGAATGCAGAACGTAGCAGGGAGAGCGCAAAATACCAGGAAGAGAAGGGAACAGCAGGAGGGGCAGAACCCTGAAAAGGCTGCACATCACACCAGGGTAAACAAAACAGCTGAGTAAAGGCAAGATTGAGAAGTACACCGAAAAGACAGTGGAACACATTGTGAAAACAGAATAAGGTGAACAATGAGCACAGCACACAAGAGAACACAGTAAGCCTGCATAACACACTGAGAAGATCAGAAAATACCAAGAAGAACATAGACAAGAAGAAACAATCCCTAGGAAGAAATAAAGAGCACACCAGAGGTAGTAGAATAAATCTGTTATCAGGCCTTTTTCTAGGCTGGAAAAGCTGAGGGAGTCTCTAAAGGCATTTGGCCTAAAAAGATGATGTATGTGAATTAATGGAAACATGAAAATTGAGAAACCCCATTAGAGGAAGCCAAAGCATGAAAAACGAACTTCAAGGAACAGCATTTGCAACGAAATACAAATATTAAAAAAATGAAGGAAAACTTTCAAAGGAAGGATAATTTTGAGGAAAAATGTACTTGAAGTTGGGTGGCGTTTAGTAGTAGTGAGTGTGTTCGGGTTCAGGGATGAATGGAGTTAAGGTGTGCAAAGGGGTTTTTAGAGTTCAGGGATGGGTGGAATTCAGGAGTGGTGAGGGTTTTTAGGGATCAGAAATGGGTGGGGTTTAGGGGTGGTGAGGGGTTTGTCAGGGTTCACTGGTGTGTAGCAGTGGTGATGGGTTTTTAGGCCTTAGGTCTGAGTGAAGTGTAGGGGTGGTGAAGGTTTTTAGGATTCACAGATGGGCAGAGTTTAGGTCTGGTGAGTGTTTTCTCAGATTCAGTGATAGGAAGGGTTAAAGGCTATTGAAGGGTTTTGAGGTTTCAGGGATGGGTGGTGTTTAGGGTCAGTGAGGGGTTATTGGTGTTAGGGATAGATGAAGGTTATAGGTAGAAAATGCTTCTGGGTTCAGGAAGGGGTGTTTAGGGTGGTGAGGGATTTTAGAGCTCAGGAATGAGTGGTGGTTAGGGGCAGTGAGGGGTTATAGGTGTTGTGAATGGATGGAGTTTATGGATAGAAAGTTTTAAGGTTCAGTAATAGGTTGAGTTTAGGGTGGTGAGGAATTTTAAGGGTTCCACATGGGTAGAGTTTAGATATGAAAAGGGATTTTTAAGGTTCAGGGATGTGTACTGTTCGGGGGCTGTAAGAGATTTTTAATGTTTAGTAATGGGTGGAGTTTATGAGTGGTGATGAGTTTTAAGGGTTCAGGGATGACTGGAGTTTAGGCGTGGAAAGTTTTTTTTACAATTCAGCAGTGGATGGAGTTTAGGGCCAGTATGAGTTTTTAAGGTTGATGAATGGGTGGAGTTTAGGGGTAGAATGGGCTTTAAGGTTCCGTGATAGGAGGAGTTTACATGTCCGGATGGTTGGAGTTTTAGTGTAGGAAGGGGTTTTAGGATTCCAGGATGCATGGAGTTAGGGGGTGGAAGGAGCTTTTAGGGTCCAGGGATAAGTAGAGTTGGCGGTCAGGGATGAGTGTAGTTTAGGCATGGTGCTAAACTGCAGGGACATTTAGGGTGTTAGGACAGATGGTGTTTGGAGGTTGTGAGCAAGTCAAGGATAGGAGAGGTAAGGGTTCATCATATTAAAAACATCCAGATTAATTGGTGACAGTATAAAAAAGATAACTTCAAAATTAGGCCTGGGCAGAGTTCATGGAGTTCTACTCTGTGGAATTCCATGGAGTTGATTAAAAACTCTGAGGAATTTTGCGGAGGCAGAGTTCCGTGAGCCCCAGAGTCCTGAATGCACCCAATCTCGGAAGAGCCAAACAGGGTAGGGCCTGGTTAGCCAGGCTCGACCCTGCTTAGCGCTTCCGAGATCAGACGCATTCAGGTGAGGGCTGTTGGCCATGAAAGCTGCTGTTTGGGGCAGGCCGGTGTACAAGAGGTCTGAAACGGCAGGTTTCTTTCGCTGCCTACGACCCTGGCCTGAATTCAGGCCAGGGCCATAGGCAGCAAAGGCTGGCATTTCAGGCCTTGTGCACCGGCATGCCCCCTGTGCACTGCACACAGGGCAGGACGGTGCACAAGAGGCCTGGGCAGGCCGGTGCACAAGAGGCCTGAAACGGCAGCTTTCGCTGCCCACGGACCTGGCCTGAATTCAGGCCAAGGCCGTAGCAGTGAAAAATGCTGTTTCAGGCCTCTTGTGCACAAGTAAGTGTGCACAGTGAAAAAATAAACGAGGACTCACCTGGGTGGGTCCTTGTTTTCTTGTCAGCCGCGCTCTGCCTCTCTCTGTCCCCTTGTGGATCCAGTCTGGAGCTGGTGTCGGCAGCAGCTCCTTGCTGCTGTGTCAATGCTGTGCCGAGAGTGCGCACTGCAGCCCAGACTGTCTGCACTTGCGGTGTATGGCCCATAACTGTGTTGCAGTGTGCCTCAGTAAACCCTGCTCTGCTGGCAGAGCTAGCAGAGTTTTTGGGCAAACTCCACACTCCAAGCTGAGTGCGGAGTGTCAAAAACTCAGTTAGCTCTTCCAGCGGAGCTCGCCGACCACCTCTTTTAAAATAATGTTCATTGAAGTTCAGTACTGAAATAAATATCCCTGAAAAATGTTTTTGAATTTAAGACGTGTACCCATTGCATTTACACCTTAAAAATTAGCAATTTAGGAAAAACAGACATTCTATAAAATGCTAAGCACCATTTATCCTGCAAATTCCCACTAAGCAGTTTAGATTAAATAATTTCTCAGTAATGGTGTTCCATGAAACTGTTTTTCTATGAAATTACATAAAACTGTGTCATGACAAAGAAATTTTTTTTAATAAAAGGCATGGTCTGTGTCATTTAAGAAAAGTGGTGTGGCATTTTATGTAGCGCTACTTTTCTTGTGCCTCTTAGCACCCCCCTAACTCCACCATGTGTGCACCGTATTAAACATATGGTGCACCAGTGCAGTAGTTAGGGAACTAGCATCAACATTAGCATCAACAATGTTGACGCTAATCCTGAAAAGCACATTGAGGCTTATTATGAATAATTGTGTACCTCCTTTTAAAGCATGCTCTATGCAGTCTTAGCAAATGCAGCAAAAAATGGCACAAAGAAATCTTTTAGATTTCTTTGGGCCATTTTTTTGGCTCCCCCCATAATTGGGGGAATGCCCTCCCTGCATACATTATACCTGATGCAGGCATAATGTGGCTCAAGGGGTTACATAGTGCCATAGTGGCGCAATGCATGCATTGCACCACTTTGTAAATATGGCACAGTGATTTTGGCTTCGTTGGGACACATTAGCTTCACAAAAAATGATGCTAATGTGGAGGAGGCACTAGTCCCTCTTAAATATGGGCCTAAGTGCCCTAACATTTGCTCTTAAATCACTTTTGGTCCTCGTCCTCAGAGCCCTAGCCTCCCGGGTTCTTGTTCTCGCAGCCCTTGTTCTACTAGTGCTGCTGGTAATCCTGGCCTTGATATTTCAGACGGTGCTAGACCTCCTAGTGGCCCTCATCTTCCTGTTTCTCAACATTCTCCTCATTCCTCTTCTTTTTGTTCCCATGACTTCCTGGTCATCTTGGTCCTGGAGAACGTGGTCCTTCTGTCCCTAGCCCTCAGGGTCCATCCTCCTCCTTGCCCTGTTCCTCCTTGTGGTCCTGGTCCACTTACTCCTGGTATTGGTCATCCTTCCTGTGGCCCTGGTCTGCTTGATGGTGCTCCTCCCAGTCTTCCTCTTACTTGTAGTAATCCTCCCTACTGTTATCCAATGACAAAGGGGAGGCTAGTCCTCCTGATCCCCTTAGTAAGCCCGTTGCTGTCACTCCTGGCCCTACCCTTTCTCCTCCTGGCCTTCCTGGTCCTCATCCTAGTCCTCCTTCTTTCCTTCTGATCCAATTCCTCCTGGTTGTGGTGGACCTAATCCTCTGACTTTTCATTTCTCCATTTGGTCCTCCTCCTCCTAATTTTCCTTGTCCTCCTACAAATGGTTGCATGGTCCTCTTTCTCTGGTGCTGGTCCTCCACCTCAGTGTGGTACTCTTTCTGTCCCTATTCCTAATGTGCTTCAATTTCTTTGTCCTCTTCTTTTTTCACCCTAGTCTTCCTGAACCCTTATTTTCTAATCTTTGTCCTCTCCCTCTAACCATCCCTTGGTATCACCTCCAAGCAGGACCTTGACTGGGAAGGCCTGGAGTGGCTTTGTGGGAAACACATCACACAGCACTGCAAACCATGAACACAAGCTGTGCAGAAGGGGCTATGAGTGGCCTGCCCTCGTTTGCAAGGTAAATGGAAGACATGATCTCCAGTGCAGAAGGTGTCCAGTATAATGCAGCTTTAGGAACATGTTGGTCTTTAAGAGATGCTACTATGGAGAAATATGAACATCTGCAGTGAAGCCCAACATAAGCAGCAGGAGAGCAGCCCTAGTCCAGCAAGTAATGGGCCCAAAACCAGCAGAAGACAGATTCCGTTAATAGATTTCTAATACCTCTGATCCTGTCCCGAAGACGTTGATTTATTTTCAGCCGGCTTCCAGATTTTTCTTTTCAGAGGAAGCAATTAAAAGAGATCCTGTCGGCAAACTGTCTTAACAGCACCTGATTTTTATGTCACAGCCTACCAAACAGCACATCTGTCTGGTTTGCTAAAGACATCTTCAGGACTTTCAGAAAGTTGGCCTAGGAATGTATTACGCCCATTGATTACCATTGGCTTTGTGGTTTGCAACTCACAATTTCTCAGTTTCTATTTGCTGGCTTTATTTGCTTTAGGCTCTCCAGGTTCCTCCTGTTGCCTTAATGTGTTTACTGTCTCCTTCCACGAACTCCCTTTCTGTAAACATGCCTTTAAATCATCTTCTTATCTTGTCACATTTGCTGTGCATTTAAAGGCCATCAAACACTGCAAACCGAGGGCGCTTGTTTTCTTTTCTTACTCTGACTTCATAGTGAGAGGATTTATATGACAATCCTGCTGGATACTGGGAGGAAGAAAAGAGTTTTTTTCTAGTGCACAACGGCACTTAAACAAATTGTCTAAGTACTTCAGAATATATTACTGTTTGTAACCAAAACAAAGCATATTTTTTATTTCTGAAGTGTGTTAGAAACATACTTTAATATGATCAAAACTAATCATTACACTAGGTGATGCAATTTCAACACATTTGCGTTTGTGTATGGTACACAGTAAAGCTGTATGTCTGAGCAAATGTAATGGTTATTTCAATTGAAGATATGTTGTCTGTAATGGCAGTGCGCTACCATGCCATGTCTACTTCACTCTATGCCACTCTACTCTGCACTACTACACTGTACTTTGCACCACTAAACTAATGTTTGTTAGCTCTTTCTTAATGAAGAATAAATGTAAAAGAAAAATCAGGGTCAGCGTGACCATGAAGTGCAGCCTGTGGAACAAGCCGTTAGATGAATATCCACCTTTATTTTTCATGTATTCAAGCCAGGCTGCCTGTGTCCATATCTCATCCTCTGTCATCCTCTAATTGCACTAACTAGGAATCTATTCAAAGCAAAACATTTAATCTCTGGCTGACTTCACAACATTCTACATTCCACTACATTACTACAAATGCCTCCCAATAATGATGCCAAATTACTGTAAAAGTCCCCAAAATCACCTAGTACAGTTGTTGGGGGCGTGTGCAGTAATGAATATTCTCTTTTGCCAGGAGCATTGACAATTCAAGCACCAATCTTGTGAAAAGCGTATTGGTGTCCACATATTTAAGGAACTGTTTTTCTCAGGCAAGAGAGCGTTTCATCAGCAGCATAATGCATATGTTAGAGATTATAGGTGGGAGGTGCTGAGTAGGCCCGTGTGAAATTCACACTATTTAATTTCCTTTGCAGAAATTATGTGAAATAATGAAGAATTGTGCACAATTATGCAAAATGTCAATCTGGCAATTGGGGTACAATACTTCCTCGCATATATTTTGAATCAGAGGACACGTTTTGCCCTGAAAAATAGCACAAAATCATGATGTGATATAAAAAAGAGCCATACGTGTTCGAGTCCTTCCCCTTGTTCCCATGGTCCATAGGAGTTTTACCTGAATGACTCTTCAATTACGTGACATGCATTAATGGTATAAGCTTAGGGGTTTCGCGTAACAAGCATAGCGCAAAATGCTGGCAATTATGTGAGACTACAAAATACAATTTCACCCTGGCTTAGTACTGAGTCCTATGTCCTCCGAAAGGGAGGGGTTCATGAGAGCAGTGAAAAGGGCAAATGAAATTTCTTGAGACTTGTCCTATAAAATGAATTGGTCTCATCATTAGCAGATCATAGACATTAGGAGCAGTAGAAGGACAAGGGCTACAAGAACCAGGGGGACTAGGGCAGAAAAACTGCATTACCACCAGGGTTTTCATGGCAGTGCGACCACCATAGAAAGCCTTGAGACCACCGGCAGTATGTTGACCCGGCAGTCCGCAAGGCTTTCCGTGGTGGTCGCACCGCCATGAAAACCCTGGTGGTAATGAACCTAGTGACAGGAAACTCCATTCCTGTCGCCGGCACCCTCCCTACCGATTTGTCAACACACATGCATGCACCCTCCCCCCACTTCTACACACATGCACGCACCCTCCCCATCCAACCGCACACAACCATACACACACCCCCACTCGCACTCACACATACGCACCCCCCTCCGCAATCATGCACACACCTACCACATCCATTCATGGACTCTACCTCTCTGCATCCATTCACACACTCCACCTCTCCGTGTTCATTCACGCACTCCCCCACTGCATCCATTTACGCACTCCACCACTCGGCATTCATGCACACACGCAGACACAGCATCCATTCACGCACCCAGACACCCCCATTTGCATTCATGCACACACTTGGACACCGCATCCATTCACGCACCCAGACAGCCCCATTCACACACATACACACACCCAGACACCCCCATTCGCATTCATGCACACACCCAGACACCGCATCCATTCACGTACCAAGACACCCCCATTCGCAGACATAGACACAACCAAACACACACATTCACACACATCCACGCGTCCAGACCACACACGTGCCCAACAACCCCCACCCCCTCTTTAGGACAGTCAACGTACTTTTTTCTGTGATGTGGTAATCCGGTAGGGAATGGGTCCTGGTGTTTTCCACCACCAGCACAGCACTGCTGACAAGTCTCTCCCGTGCAGTATTACGTATCATAATACATCGGGCGGAGTCTTGTTGGTGTGGCGTGTTGGTTGTGGAATTGCCTCTCTTCCTCCGCCGGTCAGGCCAACAGGGTCAGATTTCCATCCTTAAACGGGCGGCAATTCTACATTACTTGAAATATGGTGGTCTCCGGACCGCTAGCACTGGTGGTCTGTTCGGCAGTACCGCTTTGGCGTCTTGGAAAAAGACCACTGAAGTCGTAATGACCACCTATGTTTCCTGAGACCCCAGGGAAAGTTATGTTTTTTTAAAGCACTTCCAGGGATAGAGCTTTTGATCTCCAGTTGTGAATTGTTGTAGGGATCCCTCGGGTTGGTCTTATGGCTGCAATATGTGGCTTAAGAAGCATGAAATAAAAAATGCAGTGCTTGTTTTATATTGTTCTTGTCTTATATTGTTGAGGAAGCCGATGGCTTACCTTCATATGTTGATGTGGTGACCCCTGACAAAGACAATACGCTTGTCTCGTATAATAATGTCATCACTCTTGACAAAGTCAGTAGGCTTGCCTTCATATATCGATGCGGTGATCCCTTGACAAAGCTAATAGCCTTGCCTTGTATATTGATGTAGTCACTCCTTGACAAAGCCAATAAGCTTGCCGTCATATAATGATGGGTGGCCCCCTTGGCAAAGTCAGTAGGCTTGCCTTCATATAAAGATGTTGTGACTACTTGACAATGCCAATAGGCTTGCCTTGTATATAGTTGTTAGTCACCCTTTGACAAATCAAACAAAAAGGTTCCCCTTTCATAGCCACTCGAAGAACACATCTTCCTTACTTCAACTTTCACTTAAAACCATACCACTACACGCATTCTACTTGGGCTATTTTCAATTTCTAGAAAGACCATCATGGATTATGCTGGGTTATGTTTTGAAATCTTATAGAATTTGTTTGTGTTATGTTTTAACAGATGTTTTAATGTCTGTTTGTGGGAGAATATTGTCTTATTCTGAATAAGGTAGCAGAGAATTGTGAAGGCAACCAAAATACGTTGACATGAATGTGATAGTGAATCCACGTAGTAGCATGCTGTAATAGACTATGACTTTAGTGCAAATGTCATGCAGCCTGTATAACAACTGATGGGATCAGTAATGGTGTAATAGACAATTGGGTGCTGTCTTCTATGTCTCTCCCAGTTTTTATAACTTTTTATGTTTTTTTAGATATATGTATGTGCTAGTTTAAGGGGCTGAATGTGAGGATGGTTTTTCTATGAATTATGAATAGTCTGAGCAGAATACGTGTAGTGTTATGGTAATTAAATCACTGTGTTATTAAAAGATAACATTTGTATATTGCTTATCCACGAGTCTGATTGGTATGCTTATAAGTGAAAGTTGAAGTCAGGAAGATGTGTTTATCGAATGGGTATTCAAGGAGAACCTTTTTATTTGATCCACTACGGTGCTCTGTCCCCTTGTTGTGAGGAGCACTCTCTCAGTTACTGTCCCCATCCTTTTACAAAGTCAATAGTTCTCTTGTGGGGGATCTCAATTGATAGTCATAACCACTGAATAGACCTGCCCACGTGCGGGGACACTGGAGCATTTCTTCACAATATCTCTTCTTAAGTGTAATGTTTGCCTTTCTTCTGGAAAGCCTGCAGTCACTTTAGAGACAAAGTTATTATACAGCGTATAGGAGTAGACTACAATGGCCTAACACAGAGCCAGAAAAGGGTTCAGGAGAATTATATATGTATATAATGTTACAATGTCTTGGTAAAACTGCATAAATGCCTTTCACAAACCCCTTTTTGATGAAGTAGGACAGCGTAGCCCCATAGGCTGTCAGTATATGAGTTAAAATAAGAGACTATGCCTTACAGGACCCAGAGACCACCAGTATCCCATCATGCTCAGCAGGTGACAGTTGCTTCAGTTCTTTTTGAGGCGATGGTAGAATGTATGTATGGGATATATGTACTACTGTCTAATCCACCAGGGAGGAAGCAGGGTTCAATGGAGATTCTCCTACGAGAGAAATGGAGTTACAGGTAAGAAACTGTTCCTTTTCTCGTAATGATCTCCATTGATAGCTATAGGCACTGAATAGAGTAACAAGCCCATCCCTAATAAAAGTTGTGGAGAAGACAGAGGAATGAGGGGAATAGCCCAATTTAAGAAAACACATTTCTGAGTGAGGCCTGTCCTAGTTAAGCATCTTCTCTAGCATCTGAGTCCAGGCAGTAGTGCTTGGTGAATGCGTGAACAGATATCCACGTGGCTGCTTTGCAAATATACACTATGGGGATATTCCTCATTAAAGCCGCAGTAGACGCCTTACCTCTAGTGAAGTGAACTTTAGGTCTACCTGTTAGTGTCTTGTTAGCTTTTTGATAGAAAAACAGGATAAGGGAAACTATCCATCAGGAGATGACCTGCTTAGATGTAGCTAACCTTGTATGGAGTGGCCCATAGTAGATAAACAGTTGGTTTGATCTGCAGATGCCACATGTCTTATCAAGGAAGAATTTCAAAGCTCTCTTCACATCTAGGGAGGGAAGACACCTCTCAGCTGAAGTAGAGGGATTCTGGAAGAATGTTGGTAATGAGATGGTCTAGTTGACATAGAAATCCGAAAAAACCTTAGGAAGGAACTTCGGGTGAGTCCTCATAACCACTTTGTGAGTTTGGAAGACTGTGTATGGTTTGTGAGAGCATAGTGCTTGGATCTCGCTAATCCTGTGGCCTGATGTTATAGCTACCAGGAAAGCTGTTTTCCAAGAAAGATGCTGCAGGGAAGCCCTGTGAATTAGTTCAAAAGGTTCCTACATTAGTAATGAAAGTACTATGTTAAGCTCCCAGGGAGTTGAAGGGTGCTGTTTTACCAAACATCATGACATTACATACGTAAATAATTCTCCTGCCCCCTTTTTTGACTTGAATATGAAAAATTGGGCCATTGTAGCCTACTCCTATAGGATGCATATTAATTTCCTCTCTTAAGTGACTCTTCAGGCCTTCCCAAAGAAAGGCGAACATTACACTTAAGAAGAGCTGTTGTGAAGAAATATTTTGGGGTCCCCACATGTGTGCCGGGCTATTCAGTGCTTATGACTTCAACAGAGAGTCCCCTACGAGAGAACTGGAGTTATAGGTAATAAACAGTTCCTTCTGCCTTTTATATATTGATGTGGTGACCACCTAACAAAGCCAGCAAATCTGTCTTATTTAAAATGTCATCTCTTTATATTGTGATGAGCGGTCTCTTTGGCTGGCTCTGCATGACGGTTTGGCCACCATCGATGGGGTTGGGTCCTGGACCTGTCCGCTCATATGTTTATATAATTTATGGTTTATATGATTATGTGTCATTTAATGACTTTAAAATGCGGGGTAAAACATACATGTGGTCTCAAACCAAGTATGTAAATACAACATGTTGTAAAGGTCAAAGTTGCATTTTAAATTCCAATTCAGGTGCATATGGATTTTTGCACTCAGATTAAAAATTCTTAGTTGGGCATCAGTTACCACCCCGCACTTTTCTTCTGGCAGTATTCACCAGAAAAATCATGAGGACATTTATCAAGACAAAATGCTGAGACATAAATACAAAACATGCAGTAATTTGTGTGATAAACACTGATTCCACATGGCAAGCCTCATTCTGATGTGGGGAACTCAGGGAAGTTAATCATGTCACCATTTAAATGCCTCTATGCTGGGCTAGTGGTAATTACTGTGTGCACTAATTATCACCCAAAATCTACATGACATAGCCTTGGTCTCCAAATCTGACTTTATGATTCTAAGATGATGCTATCCATAAGGTAAATATATTTCAATAAATTAGTTTCAGTTTATGGTCACCAATCCCAATTAGTTTGCCTGTTTTTCTGCCCGCTGTAACCTCACAGCATCGAATAAATCTTCAACTCTGTCTTTGCCTTTTTACTTTACCTTTTACAATTACATATTATAACCGGGAGTGGTGTGGTGTGTGTGTGTCGGGCAAAGTGATGGGAGCAATCTATTCTGTCCATTATCCTGAAATCACTAGCTCTGTGTTTGATCTTGCACTATAACATCACAGAGGGTAGCTGTTGGAAATGGCCCTTTTTCCAGGGCCATCACCAGTCTTTTTGCCTCCTTCCTCGTATTGACTGCCAACTAGTGACGCCATTTCTAACGATAGCTAAATAGTTAATCAAGATAATAAATAGATATGGATGGTACACAAAACACAACAGACGCGCCTGATATGTTAAATGCCCTGCCTGCTATAACCTTGTGGACTTGCATAAAGAGACATTTAGAACCTGGTGGACAGTCAGAAGATATGCTTGGTGATAAAGCCATGACCTCCATCACTCATGCAGAGGACTGACTATCCTATTTAGAGACCCCCATCTGCCTGGCCAGGATTTCCCTGCTGTATGGGCAGCTGCCCTGGCAGTACATCCTTGAGAGTACCGCAGGCTTGCAGAGTGGGCCCAACAAAGGGGTAGTGTGTTTTCCCAATACAAAAATAGGCCTGACACACTTTATCCCTGCATGTAGAGCCATTCTACATTTTCTCTGGGTCCACGATGTATTGGGCGGGGAAAATGAGCCATGCTAGCCCTGTACCTCATATGAACGACAGCTATCATTGCGACTTGGCAGCCCTTTGGCAGATGGGCTGCCAGGTCAGAGATTTACACCAGCGGATTCTGAGGAGGCTCACTGCCCTTCAGCCAACTCTTAATAGAATGAGGGAACAACAATTTGGAAGAGGGAATGCACTGCTGAGTTATGGTGGTGCTCCTGTACCCCCAAACTCTGAATGAGGCCCTTAGTTGTCACCTCTGTCTTTGCTCCTGGTGCCTTGGTACCAGGTGAATTGAAACTGCCAGCATGCTTTATATAGTGATAAAGAAAACACTAAAAAATGATCTGATAAACACAAAGCATTGTTTATTAGAGAGTAGGACAGGCTTGAGGTACTTTAGGCACATCCAGTTCAGGTCAGGGGAAGTAAAACAGGGCTGAACCCTTCCAACTTCATGTGTAAACCCTTCACCCTTTCCATGCAAAAATGATACAATCATGATTAGCAAAAGTCAAACTTGTATGTACACACACATACATTAGACTTTGAAAGCAGCAAATAAGGGTCAACAACCCAGACATTACAAAGTGTTTCCTATTGCTACTAAGATTTCGTTTATTTCAACTTCTATTTCTCAGGCCTCCAACTCCTCAGGGGATCTTTTCCAGGCAGTTTTCCGTCTCACCAGTCTTCCCTGTGAAAAACTGACTATTTGCTCTTCCAAGTTGTTTGTGACAATGTAGCCTCTTTTTTCCTCTGAGAAGATCAATACCATTCATGATTGTATCGCCCAGCTTTCTGTTTTATCCTGTCTCATGCCACGTGATTACAACCCTTAGCGGTGTTTTTCACTCCTTTCACAGCTCTCCCAGTGCCTAAGGAAGAGGAGGATGTTCCCTCCCTAACCTTCCACTCCCTCGATAATGTATGCCCAGTCAAGACTATTAAATCTGTACACTACTTTTACCATCATCCTCAACAGCTGTTTTTATTTGTCACTGTCCCTCTTCGATGGAAGAAAGGGGTGGTGCTCCTGTTATAAGTGTAGTGTCACAGCAAAATTCTTGAGAAACTGTATTTAGCTGTCAAACTAAGCCTGAGTCTGTCAAAAGCAGCATTACTATCACTTTGTGTGTAACAGATAGCCAATGCAAAAGCATTGGCCCTCATTATGACCCTGGTGGTCTGAAGACCGTCAGAGCTGCGGAGGTAGTCTCACCACAGACAGGCCGGCAGTGAAGACCGCCAAATTACGAGATTGTACGTTTGGCCTAAGCCAAAACGCCGATACTCTGCCTGTCCTGCTGCTTTTCCGTGTCTGCTGAGCTGGAGGTGAGCACCTCTGGCCCGGAGGGTGGTGTAATACCACTAGCGGTATTACGACGCGGCAGGCTGCCAGCATTTTACTGGCGGTCCCACCGCCAGAAAAAGCTGGCGGTCTTGTATCCCGGCAACGGGAATCTGCATTCCTGTTGCCGGGATATTCCTGCACATACATCCACATACTCGCACACATGCACCCACGTACTTCCACACACAAATGCACCTTCTCTCACCCTCGTACTCGCATCATACATCCCCATTCACACTAACATACATACACAAACACCGCACTCACTCCACCCTCCAGCGCATACATACATACATACATTCACACCCACTCCCCCCTTGCACCGCATACACACATTGACCCCTTCCATCTGCTCAATCACACTTGCGCACTCAGTCACTCACACCCGAACACACACATACTCAACTCCCACCCCCAATCCACTTACACCCCCCCAATCGGAGGATCTACTTACCTCTTCCGTTGAGGAGGTCATCCAGGAGGGGACGGGTCCCGGCGTTTCACCGCCGGCAGAACCCCACCATCAAGACACCGCCACGCCATATTATAGGTAATACAGCGTGCGGCGTCCTTTTGGCATGGCAGTGCCGGGGGTGGAACCGTCTCTTCACCACTGACTACCAGCATGACTGGTGTCGGTATTCCACCCAATTTCGGGCAGAATTCCCAAAACAGTTGTAATATCGGCGTTTAAGACCACCAGTCTTTTGACCACAAAGTCATAATGAGGGCCCAAATTGTGCACTAATTTTTCCAATATTAGTACAGCAAACTGGTGAACATGGTGTCTGCCTAGAGCAGTGCTTAATTTGTGCTTATAGTTTCCGGTGTTGAGCACTTAATTTTCTGCCTCAAGCATTAATTGCGAGCAAAAGACACATTTGGGAAAGACGGAGGAAGAGAAAAACGAAAAAGCGTTACAAACGGAGAAAGCAGAAAGCTGATGGAGTAAGTTAACGCAACAGGGAGTGGCTATAAATGGACTAAAGAGGACCGAGATAGCTTCAGGATTGTGCTGCCACAGTATTCCGTGTTTGCACATTTAATTGCAGCAGCCGCGTATTTAAGCGGAGGGCTTTGAGCACCGACACGTTTTTATTTACAAATAAAGCACTGGCCTAGAGTCTCTCTTGTGCCATTTCAAGGTTATCACTTTCTCTACTCAGGCCAAGCTAATTGGTATGATTAGTTCAGACAACTGTTACAGAGAATATGGTCATTCTTCTTAAAGGAATTTTGGAGAAAATTGTAAGAAATGTTTTATTTTATTATGCCCATTGTTCCTGCTGTTTTTATAAACAACACTGATATTTTAGTGGATTTGGCACGTTGGCATTTGCTGCAGACTTCAGAACAGAATTGAAGCAAGTTTTTGTTGTTATAACATATGCTAATAAGAAACGTGATTTCTGAATCTGGTGGAGTGACCTCTTTGGAGGACACTGCCCGTTAGTCACATATTCTACATGTCATGGAGCTTGAAGGAATACTTGAATCCATTGGCTGCTAGAATGCCATTTGTTGCACTGATATTTCAAGGGAACTACCTTTTCCCCAATTGTGTAGGCCTGATGGTTTCCTGTAGGGATGTAGTTCAATCATCTCATATGAGAACTTCTCAATGTGAAGTACTAACAACTTTTTTATTTTGACTTAGGATACTGCATATTTGTGGCACAGCAAGTAATAGGAGGTGACACTGACAACTAATTGCCACTCACTTATTCAATCCCAGAAGGAAGAGAAGATGCATAAGGAAGCAAATCTGTGACTTGACAGTCACATATCCTGAAATCAGGTGTGTTAATCCACTAAGCTCAATATTCTGAGAACTGTGCACGTATAAATCATCGAGCAAGCATATGTTGTCATGAGCAGAGTGAAACTGTATCTTCGGTCAACAGTCAGGCAGGAGCACCTTTCTGCAGATAGAATTAATAATATTTCCTGAGCTCCCTGTCGTTTCGAAGAAGGATTTTTTGGAGGATTACAAAAAAGGCAGTGACCTTGGAATACTTTTGCAAAAGCGGGTTCGAAAGTAAAACCTGAATGAGCTTCTTTTTAGTAGGTAAATTAATCGTTTCCCTTTTTAAAAATCTTCATCAGCAGCAACTAAACATTGCCAAATCCACTAAAACATGTTTCTTGTAATCATATTGGGTTTGACCATAAACACAATGTAAAAGGACATTCTTGTATTGCCACAAAGAATAGCTCCGTGTTTGAAGTGGTAGCCTCGCTTCGATTGGTTGACAAATAAAGGACAGCAGAGCCCATTTTCAGAGAAGGATGTACAAGGCAGAGGAGGGAACACAAGGGAGAGCACATGGCACCAGTTAGAGAAAGGTGCATAAGGGAAAAGTGGTAACACAAGGGAGGGCAGGCCATAGCAGCAGACAGTGCAGAACACACAAGAGGCGGATGCACAAGGGAGAGGAGGGAAAACAAAAGAGAGCAGGGAACACAAGAGTGAGCAAAACACCCCAGTCAGAGAAGAATGCACAAGTGGGAGGAGGGGACACAAGGCAGAGCAGGAAATGCAGGGGATAAAAGAACACACCTTTTCTGAATAGGATGAGCAAATGAGAGAAGGGAAAACAAGGAAATGCAGGGAAGATGAGGCAGAGCATTGCTCAAAGAGAGAGTAAGGCACAGAAAGCAGAGCGGAACACATCACCCAGCTAAAGATACTCAAAGGAGATCAAGATACTAAAGGGAGAGAAGGGCACAGAAATTACTGGCAATACAAGGTAGGGGAGATTAGAACACACAAGGGTCAAAGTACACACAAGGGAGAGCAGCATGACACTCAAACAAGACTTGGGAATGAAAAGGAGAGCTGGACAGACAAGGACTAAAAGGGCATGCAAATGAGAGAAGAGCTCAGCTTGCAAAATGAACTACAGGCGAGAGAAGGGTGCTTAATGGAGATCATGGAACTGAAGGGAGAACAAGGCACAAATGGAAGAGCAGAGAATACAAGGGAGAGCAACACACGCAAAATAGACTGTGGCTTACCAGGCAGAAAATGTCACAGAAAGAAAAGTAAAGCAAAGCTCCTTGATGAGAGCAGGACTCACAAAACAGTGCAGGGAAGGCAAGGAAGAGTATGGAGAACACCGAAGATCACAGCACACAGGCATGAAAAGTGCACACAAGTGAGAGCAAGAAAGCCAAGGAAGAACAGGAAACTTGTGGCAGAGCAGGGACAATCAGGACATCCAAGAAAGTGCAGGCTACACAGGGAGATGGGACAACACAAGGTGGAGCTGTACACACAGGAGAGAGGGGAACATATGGGAAAACAGGGCACACACGTTTGAGCTGGGCACACAAGCATGAATAGAGGACACCTGCCAGAGAAGGCCTCAAAATGGAATATGCAACACCCAGGAGTGAGCTGGGAACACAAGGGAGAACACGTCAGAAGTGGAAGAGAAGGGCATACAGGGGGGAGAAGGGAACAGAATGGAAGAGGATGGAAGGGACAGGGGTGCAGAGCTCACTAGCCAGAGAGGGATTCATAAGGGAGAACTAGGCACAAAAGACAGAACAGAGTTCAGTAGACAGAGGATGCACAAACAGAAGCCATTTGATCGAGAACTCCTTCAGATGAGGCCAGATATATGACTTTTTGTTTTGCGATTCGCAAGTTGCAATCCATTTGCGAATTCCAAATTGAGAGTCCCAGAACAAAATGTACATCAGTGTTAACCACACTGTTTGCGATTCCCAAATGGTTCGCACAGGATCTGCCTCCTGAAGATTCATGAGGCAGGTTGCAATTTGCTACCCATTTGGGAATGGCCGCACTCACAGGGATGGTGGCTTGCTGGGGTCAGTAGACCACCAAGACTGTGACTGCATTTTCAATAAACCATTATTTTCAAATGCATCCTGTTTTCCTTAAAGGATAACGGGATGCATTTCTAACAAAAAAATGAAAAGTTTATTTTTTATTTTTTCAGAGTAGGCAGTGGTCTGTGGAACCACTGCCTGCTCTAAAAAACATGTTCACTACCATTCACAAAGGGAAAGGGGTCCCATTTGCGAATGGATTAACAACAATTTTAAATTGGTGTTAACTGTGATTGATTTGTGACTTCATTCACGGTCACAAAAATTTCAGCTAGCAAGGGACGCACTCAGGATGCCCCTTTCTAATTGCAAGTCGCAATCCCTATTTTGCAGGTCCATAACTGGATACCGACTCGCATAATAGGGATGGTACATTATACAAGGCCATTTTGCAGTTGTAAACGGCGATTTTTGCCTTTTGTGACCGCAAAATCACGCTGTACATCTGCTCCCTAATGGTGAGCACCAGAAGAACAACAACACCCCTGATACATATAAAATGTGTCAGCAGATACTGTATGACAACAAAATCGGTCCACATTTGCATAGAAAACGCAAACCCGCGCATGCACACATGCATGCACACACACACACACACTTTCTCTCTATTGAACAACCTAAGAATGATTCTGGCAGTTGTTCTCGACGTTCTCTTGGGCAGTGACAGTGTGTGACAACAGAAGAAGGAAAAACAACCAGTCAGAGAATCTGCCGGCGAGAACAAAAATATAATTTGCATTGAAAGGTCTAAATAGATCATAATATATTCACATCAACCACACTGGAAGATGGGGCGCGGGATGTGAAATGTGTGCATTCGAATCTTTGCACTGAGAGAAAAACAGAGTAGCACATGCAGAAAAATATAAGCATTTGCATGCATTGGGTCTCGCATTTGCATGCATTGGGTCTCGCATTTGCATGCATTGGGTCTCGCATTTGCTCGAGTTAGAGCTGTTAGCGTTGTATATTTCTAACATGAATTTTCTTGCTACATAAATTGAAATTAAAAGTAAAACAGTTGACATAAGCAAGCTAATTCAAAGCATCATGAGCGCAAAGGAGAGACACAAAAGGGAAAAGAAGCTCGCTCACAGTCAAACGTATCGACAATCTTGCAATTATCCATGTAACCGGGGAAATCTGCAAGGCGGCAACAAAACCGCCTAAGGAGGGACAAACATAAAGCATTTATTAATGATAACAAAGGATTTTTGAAAGGTTAGCCCATGAACGAGTAAAAGTGATGGGCGTCCAATGGGTATGGTTAAGAGCCCACAATACTTATAACAGGTCAAAGCGCTTGTGCCCTTTACCTAAAAACAAAAGGGGAGAGAAACAAAACACAGCAGAGAGAGCAAAACACACAGGTGAGAGTAAAACAGTGCAGGCAGATGAGAATGTACTAGCAAGGGGGTCACGCCAACAAAAGAAGAACGCACAGGAATAACACAACATAGCTTGGACATGAGAACATAGACGCAGAGTAAGTAAAAACACGGGATGAGAGCAGAGAACAAGGCGAGAGGAACGCTCAAGAGACAAGGTAACACAACAGAGAGAGTACAATACGCTACTTACAGCAGATCATAACACAGGGAAAAGGAAACACAAGTGAAAAAACACCGCAGGGAGAGTAAACCACAGCATGCAGAGTAGAGTAGAACCCACTAGCGAGAGAAGAGCACCAGGCACAGACGAATGCAGCAGGGACAAGGCAACACAGCAGAGAAAACAAGAATAACAGCAGATCATGCCATGGAGGAAAGGACACACTAGTAATAGAACACAAAAGGGAGAGCAGGACACAGTAGGGGCAGAATGCAGCAGCGAAGGTTGAAAACGACAGGAGTGTTTGGCCTTTCAGAAGGGTATAGCACAAAAGGGAGAGCAGAACACACCAAGAACAATGGAATACATCCGGAGTCTCAGAAACAAAGAGGGAGAGTGCGACACAAAAAGAATGAAAGGATTTACCGGGGAGAGCAAAGTACATGATGCATAGCAGAACATACAGTATGACACACCAGAGAGAGGACAAACACATGGCATAGCAGGGAGGCGTGCACACAGAGCACTACAGAGAGGAAAATACCGGACAAAAGGGCATTACAAAGCAGGAAGAGTAGAACTAAACGGAAAAGCACACAAGACTTGTCACGCTTTAAGAATACACGAGGGGGATAAAAATAGAGCAGAAAGGGATGAACAGATCAGAAACAGCAGTATATACCGGCAAAGGAAGCACACGCCAGAGATACCTGAACATGCAAATGGACAAACAGAAATACCTTAGAGAGGGAAAACAAGGTGAAGAGGAGCAAAAGCACAGGGGAAATAGCAGAGAATAGAACTTACTAGGGAGAACAGATCACATTAGAGAGACACAGGGAAAACGCAGAACAGTGAACTTTGAGAATATGGACAACACAGCCTAGGGAGACAACACAACGTGTACAATAAAAACTCAACTGTAGGAGAAAAACACAACAAGGAGATGCAAATGTGGAAATACAGAAGAAAAAAAGAGTAGAACAAGTAAAAGAGAGCACATAACTCTCCAGAGAGAGTACAATGGGTGCAGGATAGAAAAGAATACACAGGGCGAGCACAATGGGAGCAAGAGGGAACTAAACACACCCCGCAGAAGTGAAAGGGAGAACAGAACACCCATGAAGAGCAAAATGGTGCAGGAAAGAACCGAACCCATCCGGGAGAGAACAGCACGCTTCACTCTGTCTAACCAGAACACAGCAAGAAACTTGCAAAGGTCAGCGAGAGATAAACCACAAGAGTATGGAGAAAACAGTCAAGGGTAACAGTAGGAAGAGCACAAGAAAGCCGAATTTCAACTGCAGGACAAGAAAGCTAGGGAAAGTCAAATGAGGAAAAACAGGCAAAGGACACGAGGCAGAGCAAAAGGAGTAGAATAGAGAACCAAACTCACCAGGAAGAGCAGTATGGATGAAACCGAGAACAGAAACACCAGGGAAAGCAGAATGGGCACAAGCAAGAACAGAACAAACCTCGGAGAGGAAATCTGGTGCTAGCGGGAACAGAACGCACCAGGGACAGCAGGATGGGTGCAAGTGAGAACAGAAAACACCATGGAGAGCAGAATGGGTGCAAGGTACAACATAACATACCACCAGACTGTGTACAAAAGAGAACAGAACACAGCTGGGAGGGCAGAATGGGTGCAAGAAAGAACAAAACTCCTGATATGTGCTATTGGGAACTGAGCAAATCAGGGAGGCAGAATGGGGGCAAGAGCAAACAGTCCTGTGCTCACTGTACTACTGGAACCAAGAAACACACGACTGACAGGCCTCAATGAGGGTGAAACCGGTCTTTGGTTCCTTGTGTTCCAGTTCAGAAAGGATGAGGCCTTGCAGTTCAGACCGGACTACTTCCATTGGAGCAGGGTCAAGACTGATTTCCTTATGGCTGAGTCCAAACTGAGTCCAAACTGAGATGGCATGGTGGGCAAAAGAACAGTGGGTTGAAATGTTACCCCGAGTGATTGCCAGTGGTTAGACTTCTTTCAAGTATTCTTCCCATCACCTCTGTGTGTTAAATATACTTCCCTAAGTTGCAAGGGTTTGCCTAGACCTGGGTCCCATGCTCACTGTGCTACTGGAACTAAGTTTCACCCACTGACAAGCACCAAGACTAACGCCCAAGACTTATGGGCAAAGCTGGTCTTGGGTTGCTTGTGTTCTGGTTCAGGGAGGACCTGACCTAGCAGTTCGGGCTGGACTGTTCCTATTGGAACAGGGTCAAAACTGATTTAGATATGGGGGAGTCCAAACTGAGGTGGCATGGTGGTCAACGGATCTCAGAAATTCCCAGTGGTCTTACGTAATGGAAGCATTCCTCCCATCACCTTTGTGAGTTCATTTAAGAGATGACAGAACACATCTAAGAAAGCAGAAAGGGTGCTAGAAAAAGAATTATTTTGCAAACATCACTACTGGCAGTACTATGCTGTGCACAACTGAAAAAAGGATATTAGAAATACAATCATCAAAAACAATAGCAAAAAAGCAAAGCAACATTAAATGAATCAGATGATCCTTAAATATAGAGTAAATATCAAATTTGTCCAATAGTTCCTAGATGCACATAAAACACAGATGCCTTTTTGGAACAACATGTGGTGAAGAATGCTCCAAAGAGACCAGAATGAAAAAACAGATAGAGAAGAAAACAACAGGGAGAAGATACACCACCCTAAGAGCAGCGGAGGATATGCTGAGGCAGAAAACAAATGGGAGAGCAGAAAGCCGGAATGGCAGAATAAGAAGTAACAACCAGAGTAGACCAGTTAAAATATGAATATTTGAAGGGGAGGCGAGCGCCAGTGATGCTGCACAGGCCCCGGCAGCCAATGCGGTGCGGAAAAGGCCCCGAGCTCTAGGGGCCCCCCCTCAGCACAGTACTCAGGCCTGAGAGCTCCTGCATGAGTCCGGAGGAGGGACTTCTCCATGTACTGTGCAGGGTGCCCCTCAAGTTTCCTTACACCACTGACTAGCACATCTGGGGAGCAAAGCAAGAGTAAGACAGAATCGAATAAAACAACAAGTGCTGAAGAACGGGACAAGGATCAGAGAAACAGAACAAAATAGACACAGCAGAACAAGTATGTCGAATGAAACATTCCAAAGAGAACAGGATAAGAATAAGAGAGCAGAACACCCCTAAAAGAGTAGAGAAACAACAAGATGGAGCAAAGTATATGAGGGAGAAAAGGCCATGGAAAATGAACCAAGGCCACACCAAAGAGCGCGTAGTAAAGGCAAGACAGAAAAAAAGTGCCACAGAGACAAAGGGTACAATAGAGCAAAACACACCAAGGAGAGCAAAATAAGGGCAAGCTACAAAAAACATTTCAGGGAGAACAGGGCAAGAAAAAGAGAGAGCAGAGTACACCAGGGAGATCAGAGGAAGTACAAGGTAGATCGGAACATTCTTGGGGGGTACAGGACAAGGTTAAGAAAGAGCAGAAAAAAAGAAAATACAGGACAATTACTACAGGGAAGGAAGCGCAGGAGAAAAAGAAACAGAGCTCATTAAGGCAATAAAGCAAACACCAAAAACATCAGCATCCAGTGGGTAGCAGAGAAACCAAGAGGGAAAACTGCAGAATTTATCAAAACACTCCGTGGATAACAGAAGAAAGGAAGAGAAAAGATCAAGTATGTGTTGGAGCACAACATGTAAGGAAAAGCAAACCAGAGGCAAAATAGGAAAGAACTCACTGGGGAGGGAATGGCAGAACGTATCAGGACAAACAGGAAGAGTATCACTTGAGAAAATGAGACCAAAACAGTACAACGAAGTTAAAAACTGCCACGAGTCATAGAAAGAAAAGGGGGAGATGTGCAAAGCAAAGATATCTAAATGGCAGAACATATGAAAGAGCAAACAGTTACAAGGAAGTACACTAGACGCTAGGGCCCAAATTTAACAAAAGTGGCGCTGCATTATATGCAGTCCCACTTTTCTTGGGCCCATCAGGGACCCTCTAACTCCGCAAATGACACACCATGGAGCAGTTTAGGGACAATAGCGCCAAAAAAATTTACGCTATTGTAGTACATTGCAGGATTAGTGCCGTAAATTTTGGCTCTAATCTTGCAAGGTACATAGGGGCCCATAATAAATAATGGTGTTTAACGCCTGCTCTGTGCAGGCATTATAAATAGCCGCTAAAAATTATGCAGTGCAATCTCACAGATTTCACTGCAACATTTTGGCAGTCCCCTTAACAGGGGACCGCTCACTTGCATACATTATGCCTGGCGCAGGAATAATGTGGTGCAAGGGGTTACAAAGCGGCGTAATGCATGCCTTGAGCCAATTTGTAACTCTGCTGTGGCGACTTTGAGCTCATTGAGCCACATTACTGTCATAAAAAATGACTCTGTGTCGCATGGAGGCGCTAGCCCTCTTAAATTTGGGCGTAGGAATGTCTAAAGGGGTGTATGGTGGAAGAAAACAGACTAAAGAAATTAGAATAAGTGCAACTCAAGACACAAAGACACCTTATGAGAAGACGAAGCAAATTACACTTGGAAACGTATATAGGTGGTGTGGAAGAGAGATAGGATGGAGGAGAACACATGAGAGGAAACAGGGACTTATAGGAGTAGTTTATACTAGGAAGAGAAGAAGGGCCTACTCAGAAAAATTATACTCGAAATTTGAACAAGATGCAGGAAACACTTTCAGAGTAGAAAACACGACAGAATCAGTAGGATATATATTTTTCCATGTATGTATGTGGGGATATGTATAAATATTTATAAAGTGCATACCGCTAGGAAGCAGCTGAGCTCTGAACACAGCATAAGGGTGTATAATGAATGATCTAGGATGGTGTGTGAACCAGCAGAGAGCATGGAAACAGATTAACTAGGAGAAAGATGGTCTATTTTGGTTTAGCAATAGCGGGAAAAGTTGGATACCTTAGCACTTTTATTATTCCATATTTACCAGCTGGTGGAGTCGACCATACATATAATTATGCCTAAACTCCCAAAAATCACACATCACCATTGAAAAGGCAGATTGCGAGGCAGATCGAATGAGCATCATTGCAGACAGATGTAACCACATCAACCCTTTGTCACGCTGCACAACATCTCGGGCATCCAGTGAAGCTGAGGACCGGTTTCAAAGGCCTAGGGTCCTTCACAAGTCATTTAGGGGGTGTCAATCCACAGGATACTATGGACCTGGGTTCAACACTCCACTCACACCGAAAGGCAGAGCAGACACAACCAACCAAAGAGGATCCAAATAGAGTAGAAATAGAGAACAGCTGGCCCTAGAGGGCCAGACCCTCTCCAGAGCTGAAGGATAATGGCTAACCATGGACTTCATTCCCATTGAGATTGATTGCATGCAAGTACATCCCTAGATAGAATTCCAAACAGCTGGCATAGATCCAGTCATCCTGGACATATGCCGTACATTCCTACATATGTGAAAACATTGCTATCCTGCTTAACTTCCAACTGTGTCGAACAGAAGCAGCGGAGGCCAAACCAGGCAGAGTAGGACACACCAAAATGAAATCAAAACATAGAGAGCAAATCATACAGGAGAGGGCTGAACACACTGGAGAGAACGGAACACACCAAAGAGAGTAGAACAAACTAGGGTGAGTAGGACATACAGAGAGCAGAACACACCAGAAAGAACAGAACACACGAGGGAGAGTAGGATACACCAAAAAGAACAGACCAAACTATTGACAGCAGAACACTGTAGAGAGCAATATACACCAAAGAGAGTAGACGAAACCAGGGAGAGCAGAACACGCCAAAGGAAGCACGTCTAACCAGGGAGAGCAAAACATACCAGCGAGAGCACACTAGAAAGAGCCGAACGAACTAGGAGGGAGAGCAGGACTCACCAAATTCCGCAGTTAAAACCAGGAGAGCAGAGCACAGCAAGAAATGTAGGAACCATCAAAGAGAGGGGAATATAAAGGGAGAGTCAGACACACTAACGAGAGCGGGATACACAAACGACAGCAGAGCACGAAACACAGACAGCACAAGGGAGATCAGGACAGGCTAATGCAGAACAAAAAAACACTGCGAAAAGCAGTAGGAGAGCACAAAGAAATCAACCACAACAGAGAACAGAATACACTGAAGAGAGCTGAAACCAGAGTAAGAGCGTTCAGTGGACAGGCGTGACAGCGTCTGTTATTCTATGGAGTCAAACGTATAAACGCAAACAGGCCTCAGATAACTCCGATGTCGCACACAGATGTAAGACGTATTCTTTTTATGATGCAGGGATGCAATGAATCCCTTTGTAACCTCCGTCAGAGGGTCAACTCAAGCAAATATTACATAGCATCAGTGCAAAAGCAATGAACTGGTTACTGTTGCATACCAGTGTAAGATATGATACCTGTTATCCTGCAGAGGACGAGAGGTGAGACAAACCATTCATTACCCAGAAGGATACATTCTTAGTTGCTTTCACGACAATGAACCTCTGGCTTCCATACTTACGGTAACATACACACATAATGTGTAGTACTGACTATTACAAGTTAGAAAAACACAAAGTGATATATGAGAAAAGGGAATGACTAAAGCCCGATTTTTTTTTAAACAGGTCTCTTAAAGCCTTAATACATTTGGGCGCAGAGACAAGACATGCAAAATCTGATGTTTCTGAGGGGAGAGATGTATAAGGGATAAACGATTTTGCCTTAAAGACAAGAGGTACAGCTTTTATCAGTCACATCAGTGAGAGGAGCTCATTACATGGACAGTCGACAAGTTAGCTATGACAAAATGCAGATAGAGGAAGTAATTTTCAAAGAAATGATGAATTACATTTTGCATGCGCAAATTAGATTGACAAGCTATCACTTCAGGTTAGGAAAAAATATGTATGACATGCACAAGTAATATGAACCATTAGTTTCCAAGAAATGTGATAAAATACTTATCTCACACAAAATTAAGATGAACCAGCTATCTAACAGAATTGGATAAGCCCGAGATTTCACCTAAGATGAAACAGTCATCACAAAGACATATGATAAATACTTTAGCATATATATATTTATATATATATATATATATATATATATATATATATATATATATATATATATATAATACACATACACACACACACACATATATATATGTGTATATATATATATATATATATATATATACAGTATATAAAACATTGTCACATTATACATTATCACAGAGGTGATCCTTTATCACTGTCCCTGTTTCACAGCTGTCTCCTACCTGTCTTCACCTCTAAGCCCTTCCTAGCACCCTTTTCTTTCCCTCCACCTTTCCTGCTACTTCTTTCTCCACCACCTCTAGCTACCCCTTTACTCTATTTGCTGCCTTTTCTTCCCTAACTTCCTACCCACCTCTGCCCTCCACACTCTTCCTCCATCTTTCGTTGCCCCCTTCTTTCTCCTAATGGCCCTCCCCTTCCATTCTCCCCATCCACCATCTTCCAATCTCGCCTTACCCTGTCCTCTTCCATTACTTTGCCTACTGTAGCTCCCTTTCTCACTCCCGGCCACTCCCTCCTCCTACACACTACAGTCACACACTGCCCTCCCCGCAAGTTCTCCCTACTTCCTCACCCCCGAACCTGCCCTGATGTACTCAGGATCAGTCGTCTCGAGAGTTTTTCAATTATTTGACACTGTTCCATGTTGTGTCACTATTATGTTATTTTGGAACCTGCCGACGTACTTCTCGTTGTTCAGCGTTTTATAAAACTTAAATAAAATGAACACCCAAAATATATTATCATATACATAAATAAGGTAATACCGTGGTCACGGGGAAATCAGTTGTACACAGGTAATTATAACACAGCGATATGATAAAATACTGTTTTCGTACAAAATGATGTAAAGCAGTTATCACACAGAAATCGTTTATATGTCAACTACACAAGAAGGCTAAACTAGTTATCACACAGAGTAATGACAAACTGCTTATCACGTAGGTAAATAAGGTCAACTAGTTTCACAGAGAGCTAAGATAACTTATCCCATCCGCAAAAGAGATAAACCCATGCAGGGTTTAGGCATGTGGTCTCTGTTATGATAAGTGAATGTTAGAGATGGTCAGTTGAAGAAGCTGTAAAGTGAAGCTTTGCTCCAACATCGGGTTTAGCAGTAACCTGTAGCTATTTCCCGCAGCGACAGACAGTAATTGAACTGCAAAATATCTGGGACTCACACACAAGGGGCCAGCAGAGGTGGGAAACATATTGTCGCTCAATGAGAAAGATAAAGCTACACAAAAACCTGCAACACTAATGCGAAAAACTCTGCATAATCTTTACGCAGTCTGCACATCACTGCTAACCTACAACAAGAAATAACGTCACTGCTGCACTGGAATACATTGCTACAGATTAGTTCTGACGTGAAATCGCCTGCTCCAAGAGTCAGCTCATGGACCACATCATAACTACTGATCAACCAATTGACGGCTATGGATTAACATGCGTTTGCCTCAAATTAAAAGAAGAGCAATTGTGTTTTACTTCCACATTTATTCTGATTTGGACGGAGCAAGAGATCAAACATTGAAATGGAGGATAAGAAAGGGGTAGTGACGGAGTAAAATCAAAACTGAGGTACGTCTTTTCTGAATTTAAGAAAGGATATTGTTTGTCATGGGTTATTTTCATATACTTTCTGGATTTGGCCACTATCCTTCTTCTATATAAATAGATAGATAGATAGATAGATAGATAGATAGATAGATAGATAGATAGATAGATAGATAGATAGATAGATAGATATGGTCATGAAACTCCTCAGTGACTTTTTGATATCCTTAGATCCTTATGACGTATGATTAGACACAAAATATCAATATACTCTTTTCTCACACAATGGTGAGATAAACGATAAAGTGTCACATAGAAATGGGATAATCCTTCTCTTATCACACACCACAGCTCGATAGAACCAGTTTTACAAACATAAAGAAGACAAAAGACCTGACAGTTTCACAAAAGAAAAAAACGATAATCCAGGTGCCTACCACACACTACTGCATAATGCAAAACTCAGGTAATGAGACTTAGAGAAAACCTATTACCATCACACAATGGGAAACACAGCTATAACTTTCAACTACAGTGTTGATAGGATTGCACCATTTATTTTACATGAAATTCCACAAACCCATAACTTCAAAGCAGTGCTATAGCAGAGACTAAATAAATTTCCTTAGGGGAGGTAAACTGGATTCACATAAATGACTCAGTTAAACGTTGTATTCCATCAGTAAATACATTTCTTTAAATCCGCCGAAATAGTTTTGCAAAGTTTATCAAATGGATTGTAATAAAGGTGTTTAAGAAAAAAGGGTAAGATGTCCGTTATCTCACACCAAGGTAAATAAGGATCTTATGATCACACATACACAAACATACACATGTACACGAGTAACATAATTCAATAATCATTGTGGTGATGCTAGCTTTCTCACTATGCGAGATCTGACACCCAAGGTTGCCATTAATTGTCCACTAGGGCAGAACCATGCCACATTTCCAGGATTTCACATGAAATGCATTTACAGACAATAGACATAAAAGGGAAACATTTACATACTCAGTGGCTATCCTAAAAACCTGGCATGACCCTGCCCTTCAAGGTCCAACGTGTGTCTTTGAATCTCACACAATTTAGTTCAAAATCCTAATCAGATAGGGGTGAGATATGCCATTCATCACAGTACAACCTGCAAAATATCACATGATGTAGGTCAACCTCCCAATCACAAAGGAATGAGCTATGCCAATTATCATACTACAAAATATAAACATCTTGTAATCACAATTGGTATATCAAATTCCTAATTGTGCGGAAATAAGACACAACATTTATTGCACAACATTAGTTACACATCTCATACGCACTGATGAACTGTGTCACAGAGGGGTATGATGAGCCATTTATCACCCGAGGTAGATAAATATCTTATAAGCACAAAAACGCTAGACCAGTCGCCTAATCATGTAGGGATCAGATACACCATATATCAAACCAATAACATAAAAATGAGATATGTGATTTTTGACACTATACACGGTACACCTCTTATAAACACACACAATAATTAGATCAAAAATTAGGTAACATAGTGTGTGATCAGAAAGTCATATCAAAGGGCCAATGTAATGGTTTTGGGGCATTAAACTGAAGTCTGGAAGAAGTATGGAAGATCAATGGAGCCAACATGGAGTTGCTCTTGATGAGTAGCAGCTCCAGTTCTAAAGACCCTCAAACACTCGTAGACTCTCCTGATTTGACTTTCCAAATTCCATTTACAACCTTGCTAAAACAGTAGAGTTATCTCAGATGCTGAGTTAAATCTCAATGCTTATATCCATGTTATTGTTAAGTCAGACTTCTTCACCCTTAGACAACCTAAACAGTCTAGTCTACATATCAAAAAGAAGAATCATTATATATTTCCTATGGGGATTCTGAAGTCTAAACTTCACTATAGGAATGTGTTGAAAGAGAGTCACCCCATTATCAAAGTTCGAGATTGTAGGAATTCCAGAATACTGTCACTCATCGAACCTTAACATCAAGGGCTTGAAGAACATTTCTGAGAGTGATCAAATCCCCTAAATGGCTTCCAGTCCAAAACTGGATTTTGTTGGCGATCAGACTTCTCTACATCTTTCATAGCCAATGTTCTGTCTTTAAGATTCGCCAATCCTGAACTCTTACCCATCACATAGACTGTTCCTTTGTTATTGACCTCAAGTAATGGAATGCCCTCCCATTGGAAAGAAAGTATATCTCAACTCTCATTACGTCCAGAAAGGCAATCAAAAACCTACATTTCTTTAATTAATGCAGTACAATAGTCACATAGCTATTTATTGTTCCTTCAACTTCTTGTCCTGTCAGTTGCCTAGGGATAATTTGGTTTGTAGAGTGAACTGTGCAAATGTATAAATTAATAATAATAAAAACAAATAATTATTGAACTATGTTAGCTAAACATATTATAATCATTGCCAGTGTACATCAGAATCCTTATTATATGAAGATAGGTGGCCTGTTTAACACACTGCTTTGGATACTTATCTAATAAACACAAACACGAATTAGCTCAAACTCCTAACTACACCACATCAGATACATCACTTATAAACATGCAAAAATACAGCTCCAGATCACAAAGGGACAGGATAAGCCTGTAATCACAGTGAATTAACTAAATATTACATAATCATGCACAAATTAGTTTGGATTCTTACTGACTTTGAGGTGAGATATTGTACTCATTACACTACATGAAATACGCCTGTGAAGAAGACCCACAATAGAAAGAAAAAATAGATCAATAGCGTGTGATAATTCGATTATTACACGACAGGCGTTAATATCAGGACTACATTAGATAAGACTCCTAAGGACATAGATGTAAAATATTCCACTTATTGCACTATGTGAGATGTGCCTCTTCTAAACACATGAGTGTTAAATCAAATTAGTAATCATATAGCGATCAGATAAGCCAGTTTTCACACTGCATGAACCAAAAAACATATAATCATACTCAAGTTAAAATCAGCTTAACCATCAGAGAAGGTGAAACCCAAACAGAGAAATTATATTATCCATTTAATGAAAGCGGGGTTGTAAAAGTACATTAATTTTACAGAGAGGAGTGAGGTAAACCTGTTATCACACATAAAAGCAAAATTAGGGCTATTTGCTATTTTTTTTCCGGGGGGCGGGGCGGTAAAAATTATTCCAAGTATAGCAAAGAATAAAAGGGTCTTATGGTGAGAAACAATCTGGTGATTGCTGGCGGAAATGACACAACATGAAATCAATGCAGTATAAGAGTATTATTGCTCAGTGAGGGAGAGATAATCCTGCTATTATTTAGCACTGAGATAAAATCAAATTAAAGCTGTTAGGTATTAGGCATGATATCCCTATCATTATCACACAAAGGGTGAGAGAGCACTGTATGACACATGCGAGGGTGAGATATGCACTCAGTGTGACAAAGGAGAGTGAGACAACCATGTGGTCCCACAAACTTCAGGGGCAGCTGTGTTACCGCATGCTGAAAGTGCATGAACACATCATACGGACACGTCACACAAGCAGCACAGCTCCCAACACTCAGGAGTAGCGGGGTCAGCATGCCTAAGGGAAGGAGAAATGCACCCTCATCTAGCAGCACACCTGCATGGCACCAGGTGTAGTGCAGGAAATGAGGTGGATCCCACCAGATCCCAACTTCAGAAGCTATTTCTGGGCCAGATCTGGAACCGGACTGATCCACAGAAATATGCTGAATTTGCTCTTAGTCAAATTTTCTGACCCTGAGGCACAATTCATCAGCACCCTATTGGTGTCTGCTGTTTGTTTAAAGTAGCAACCTGCAGGCGACGCCGTCTGATTTCAGTGCCCCAGAAGCCCTTCTTTTGTTAAAGTATCATCTTGGCTGGGAACTATCTTGAGCCCAACAGCTAGACACCAATGCAAAAGAAGCAAGCAAAGGGACTGAGCTTATCACTTCACAAATACTTTAAAGAAACTGTAATGTGTAGGCAGGGTTTTGACTCCTCCAACCCCACGAAGTAACAGGTGAGTATGCACTGTAAAATCGAAAGCTGTGTCTGTGTGCATGAATAATTACACAATAGTTATTTAAAAAGCACTTACTCAATTACTTTTTTATATAATTAGTTTATAGAGCTACTCAGCCCCATGTACGGTGTTAGAGTGCTTTATGTCACATATAAAGATACAAAAAATCATACAAGAGTGTAAATCAGTACACAGGAAATTATACAAAAGACATTGACGGATATAAAGTGTTGGAGTCACACATTCTCCATACTTTTTAGACATTATGGCCCTCATTAGGACCCTGGCGGTTTGCGGAGAAGTGGCGGTCTTACCACCAACAGGCTGGCGGTAAAATAATTGGAATTATGACCATGGCGGTTACTGCCATGGTCATCCGCCACTTCTCCGATCCGACCGCCAGGGCGGAGACAACTGCTGGGCTGGAGACTTGGGTCTCCAGCCCGGCGGCCGTCACAAGACCGCCGGCGGTATCACGACTCGGCTGACCGCCATGGATTTCATGGGGTTGGGAACCGCCATGAAATCCATGGCGGTAAGCACTATCAGTGCCAGGGAATTCCTTCCCTGGCACTGATAGGGGTCTCGCCCACCCCACTTCCTCCCCCCACACCCGCCACCCCCCTGCTACCCCCCAAAGGTGGCAGGACCCACTCCCCATCCCTACCCCCAACATCGCAACCCAGACACACACCGTACACGCATGCATACACCACCAACACACATACCCGCACACATATCACCAAACATTCCATCAGCCACACACACAGTCATACACGCACACCCACATGCAGACATAAACGCACACATCCATTCAGACATACAGACTGACAGACACGCACACATTTCCAAACACAACACATTTCCCCGCATGCATACACGCACTCACACACCCCTCTAAATACTCACACACACACCTCCATGCACGCACACAACACACAACGCCCCCCCACCCCCCTCCCCTAACGGACGATCAACTTACCTGGTCCGTTGATCCTCCGGGAGGGGACGGGATCCATGGGGGCTGCTCCGCCACCAGCACCCCGTCAACAATACACAGCTACACCGAATCACAGAACGTGATTCGGTGGGCGGTGTTCTGTTGACGGGGCGGTGGAGGTGGACCAACCTCCACTTCCCCGCTGACCGCCAGTATGGCTGCTGGCGGCTCTGCCAGCAGTCATAATTCGCAGAGTGGAAAACCACCTGCACTGGTGGTATTCAGCACGGCGGTCCCTCGGCGGTCTTGCAAAAAGACCGCCGAGGTTGTAATGACCACCTATATGTTAAGAGTGCATGGTCAAGAGAAACACAATGGACTTGATTTAGATATTGGTGGACAAGTTACTCAGTCACAACGGTGATGGATATCCCATCTGCCGAAATCTAAATCCCATTATATCTTATGGGATTTAGATTTCGGCGGATGGGATATCCGTCACTGTTGTGAAGGAGTAACTCGTCCGCCAATATCTAAATCAGGCCCAAATTCAGGAGTTAAAACATAATACAATGATTGCATTTGTCTGTATTAACAAGACTTTATTACTACTCAAAGAAATACTTTTTTGCAAACTCAGAAGAACAATTGAGAAAAATTAAGGATCTAAACCCATGACTCGCAGGTTGCTTGCAGCTCCTTGGTGCCTGTCAGTGCTTAATTTGAGCCAGTGGTTTCCAATGCAGGGCACCAGCACTTATTTTTGGGGCTGGCACTTACTTTTTTGCATCAGGCATTTACTGCAAAGACACATATGGGAAAGATGGAGGAAGAGAAAAGCGAAAAAGTTTCACAAAGGGAGAAAGCAGAAAGCGGCAAGAGTGAGCTGAAGGGGCAGAGAGTGGCTGTAAATGGATTAAAAAG
Organism: Pleurodeles waltl; assembly: GCF_031143425.1. Lineage (NCBI taxonomy): Eukaryota > Metazoa > Chordata > Amphibia > Caudata > Salamandridae > Pleurodeles > Pleurodeles waltl. The sequence continues at coordinate 337,157,120 of NC_090443.1, forward strand.
GCCTGAGATGGTTTTAGGGTTACGCTGCCTCAGTATTCTGTGCTTGCATATTTAAATGCAGCACCTGGGTGTTTCAGACGAGAACTTTGGGCATCGGCACGTCTTCATTTACAAATTAAGCACTGGTGCCTGTTCATAGCTCACTGTGCTACATTAGGTTTGCAATTTAGGAACTGTAAGTAGCAAAATAATCTCTGTGTCAAAGGCAGTAACCCATTTACCTAGCTACATAAAATACGAATCTGTAATCTGCATGTTACACAAAGTGGTTTGCAACAAGCACACTAATCCTCTGTGCTACTTTATTAATCAACACTGTGACTGGACAAAACACGGAACTGTCCTAGAACAGCTTTAACCGCCAGAGTTATCTTACTGTTCTTATAATCCCCTGAAAATTGCTGGGCACACTGAGATCTCTACTGTAAAAGATTTGTAATGCAGCTCATTTGTACCCAATATAATAAGCTAGAACAAATTTACTGACAAATTTATACTTGTTGCCAATTTCTTTGCGGCAGACATATAAAAAAATGAATGTTTAAATTGACTTGTTAGACCCTACTTTTCACGACTCCATCCTGTTTCCTCTACCACACCTTGACCACAATTTATAAATTCACAGAGTATATTCTTTTCAAGTTCCAGCAATGACCATGGAATGCAACATGTGCAGGGATACGAAGAGTGTCATACTTCTCCCGTCCCATTAGAACAACCGCCCAACATCATTCGTGCTGGAGTTAGTGCATGCATAGGGCACATTACCCGTGGTCTCAACAGCGCAACACTCCTGACACAATGGGGGTGGAAATGGGGTATGTCCGAGGTATTGCCCACCCCCAGAGAGAACAGCCCCCTTACGACTGCGGAATGCAGGGGCTTTGGGACATGCCGAGTGTGGGTAGGACAGCAGCCACCAGAAGCATGGTGACCCTGACACGGGCACGGGAAACAGGCTTTGCGAATTTCGGCGCTTCGTCAGGGATAAGTAAGCGCTATACAAATATCCACGTAGTGCTTCCCTATCCCCGCCTCGCCGGCTCACCGCCACCCCTTCCCTTTTCCTCCACTCCCCAGATTGCTGTACAACTCAGGGCGCCGAGATTCAGCACCACGGACAGCGGCAGCGCCGACCCGCCTGTCCAGGCTGAGCCGGGCTCACATGGTGGGCTCCGGGCTCGCCTCTCGCCCGATGTTTACACTTATTTACTGACGCTGTTACCAAACAGCAGTGCCGCCGCGCGGGGGCTGCACGTACAAGCTACAGATGCAACAGCAACTCCAAAAGAGAAAAAAAAAACACTTCCTTCTACATCTGTTTAGCGTCTGCCCGACGGATAGGTGTACAACCTGCTCTCCCCTGACGTGTCCTTTCATATTTGCTATGTTGATAGATTGGAACAGCGTTGCCTTTGGGCCATTATGACAGCTGTTATATAAATCGCCTTAAGGTGATGCGGGTTCTGCTGTTTGTATTCTATACATATATATATATGTTTGGTATTATTATATGTGTACATCAGCTGCATTCCTTAGGGCCTTACCAACATATACCTGTCCTCACACCGTAGGCTCCCCTCACTCCAAAGCCGGTCCGCCCCACCCACCTGCTCTGCAGCGGGAAGTGACTGAGAGCCTCCTACCCGTGAGCTTCCCCTGTCACAGTACCTCAAACCGTTCACTTTGATGGGAAGTCCCGACGAGGCGGATCATGTGCTGTCGACCCCTCCGGCGCTGCAGAGCAGTCGCAGTCCGACATGCAGCGTCTGCGTGACGGCCGTCCACTGGCTGCGGCCTGGAGGATCCCGCCGCAATGCTCCGACGAAGGCTGCAATGGAAGGAGACAGAGGGAGGGAGAGAGAAAATGGCACTCCTTAGGTTTCCAATAGCAACAGAGAATGCGAGGAGCATGTAAGGAGGGCTGGCAACAGCTGGCAGAACTTGCACTGCTCCGCTAGGGGAGAATGGAGGAGCTCCTGCCCCGTGACAGATCAGAGGGAAGGCTGTGGGGGTGACAAAAAATGGGGAGGAGGAGAAATGGGTCTCCAGCACCAGAAATGTTGGTAACCCCTTCTCAGCAGGTGGAGGTAGGGGGCAATACCATGTGTTGAGAGTGTGCAAATGGGGTGGATCCTTGTATCCAGAAGCCAAGGAAATCAGTGTGCACGCCTGCACAAGTGTTGGGACGTAGGGGTAGGCAGGTTACTATGGCATGCGCAATTGCAATAGCATCAAAGAGGAAGGTGTGCATGGCAACAACATACTACGTGCAGCGAGAGTGCAATCACTGAACATGAGAGCGACACAGACACGAAACACTTACAACTAAAACACTACAAACACAGTGTGGGAGGCCAAGTAGTAAGAGAGCACACCACACCACAAGGGCAATACAAATAGGGAAAAACAAAGTACAGTGAAAGGGGCAAAACAAACAGCAAGAGAGCAAAACACACCACAAAGGAATGGCAAGTGCATATCAAATTACATTGCAAAAAACATACACACACAATATAGGTAAACACACCAGAGGGTCGGGCAAAAAATAGCAAGAGAAGAAAAATAGCAAAAAATGCAAAATAAACAGCAACAGATGAAAACCTACACCAAAGAATGAATGATGAATATATATATATATATATATATATATATATATATATATATATATATATATATATATATACTGTATATACATATATATATATCTATATATATATATAGATATATATATACACACACAACATGTGGCAAATATGTTAGCTTGGCCAATTGACCAACAAACAGACCAAGAGAATGGCACAAAATGGATACCCTCAGCAAGAAATCAACATATGCAACTAGAAAACAAACAGCAGGAGAGTAAATCTCAACAGGAGAATAGCATAGCTTTCTAATAGCATACAGTGAAACAGCTCGTAAGTCCTGCAAGAGAATGACACCTAAATTGGGCAGGTACAGAATGATCGAGCGATTGACAAAGCATGAGAGAAAAATTTGCACACAAAATACGCAGTGAGTTATATACACATAATGGTGAGACAAACAGCAAAAGAACACAACATCACAGACGAATGAGATAGCTGCAGACCAACATAAACAGCAATAAATCAACAACATACAGTAGCCGAATGATATATCCACAAATCAACATGCTCAGCAAAAGACAAATATAGATACAAAGCACATTGAACAAAAGGACAAATTACACAAGGAGGAAACAAACAACAAACAAACCAAACAAAGAAATTGAAATTGGAATACCTACAAACTACCATATACAGCAACACACCAACAATGCAACAAGAGAACATCACCAGTTCACAAGACAGGCACAAAACAACAGAGCAATATACGCTCTAAGAGGGTGTCATGGGCATGAAACCCACAAGATCTTCAAACACACTGAAGGAAAGAAACAGCAACATATCAAAACAGAGCAAGAGAACGATAGCTACAAACCACAGCACATTAAAGGGATAGACATAGAGACAAATCAACATACACAGTAAAATCTACTTATAAAGCAAGAAAAGGAAGGTAACATGAAAGGCACACTATCAAGCAGCTTCATACACATCTAAGGAAACAATCAGTAAGATAGCAAAACACACAGTTGTAGAATGACTGTTAACATACCAACATATTCCGTGTGAAAGCAACATAGCAAGAAAGTGACAGACACCAACAAAGTCGGCAAACATCAACTAACACAGCAAAGGGGTGAATGTAACAGAGCAAAATATTGACATCAATACACAAAAATTAAAACAGGAGAGCAGTACAGAAAATGCTATAACCATAGCAGACACACATCCAGAAAGCAAGCACAGAAAGCGATAAATGTAGCTACTCAAAACCTACACATACAGCGCCAAATAGTGACATATTGATACAGCTTTATCATACTTGCATGCAATAAGAGGGTAAAGTCAAGCACAAATTAATGCACAATTGCGCACACAGCAAGAGGGCAACCTTTCTACATCCCTACAAGCTTAGTAAGAAATTCAGTAAGTGGATGTTATACATTGGTTTATTAAACCAAAAGCTATGCCCTGATACACTGGGCTCTGTCCTAGCTCCCACATTTGTTTAATTTTTCACAGCACATCTATACTCTTGGCCTGATATTGGCTATGGAGGTGGCCTGACACCCCACCAGATCAGCGAAGGCTGAGCTTCCACTCCACTGGTGGAAACTGTTTGCTATATTTCGGGATTCCTGCTAGGCAGGTGAGGGTCTCTGTCTCATCAGTGTAGCCTCTGCTAGGCAGCACTGTTGAAGGCACTAAAGTTTTGTCAAACGGGCATCATATTTGACACCCGGACTCAGTGAACGATTTTGGTTTCAAGAAACAAACTCCAAAACTGGAAATTCGTTCATTGAAAACAAAAAGTAATGACCCTAAAGTCCAAGGAGATTTATCCCAGTGCTTGGGTCCATTGTGAGTTTTCCTAACCCAAGCCCACCATGACTCACATGACCATCCCAGGTAGCGAAAATGAGTGATGGACACCATGGTCTAAATGCGATGGTGTGACAGTCTCTTTGACCAGGTGGCCATGGGGTTGTTGTGAGGTTAGAGACTTAAGTCAACGTAGCCAGTGAAGATTTTGGATGTGTAAGCCCAGCACTTCCCCTGACTCTAAATGGCGTGTGGGTGACCATGGGTTTGTCAGGGCAGGAGCACCACTGATTTACTACGTTTCTCCTGCTTTGCAAAATTCTCTATTACTTGTACAGTTGGCTATTTTGAAGGCCTCTAGGCCATGTCATAGAGGGCCTGAAGTGTCAGCTGCTCTGTACATCCATGGACGATAGATAGTGATAGTAAAAGATATACCGGCTGACTCTGAGTTTGAATAGTATGGGCACAGGTGTACTCCATTAGGAATGAACCTGTGAATGTTTGTGAGGAATAGGCAGATGATGAGCAGGTTTGTAGGAAAAAACCTTCACCAGCCTTTCCCCACTTCAATCCTAATTGACAGAACTCAGTTTCAGTTGAAAGTAATTTGTATGTTTGGGATAGCTTGAGATTTTTGAAGATGACATATAAACCACATGCTCCTCCCCATGTTCCCTAGCCCTAGACTTCCCTTTGTTAGTTGTGGACTGGTGGAGAGATGGGGGAGGAGTGCTTTGGAATGTTGCAGTGACTTTGTCCAAGAGGTTGAAGGTCTCCAGTGTAAGAATTACATGACAGGCTGAATTGTATAAAGAAGGCTTCAGTTTCCAAGGGATGTATTTCCAAAGGATACAGGATGTGGTGAAGGGTATGGGAGGCGTCAACCCAGACTTTTGTGAGTGACTTTGGACAGCGTTTAGCAACTTAAATTTGTCTTTGGAGTGGTAATTCCAAATGAAAAGGTTGGAGACTGTTAAAAGAGTGTCCAGAGCATTTTATTATAGTGCGACATCTGATGTGAGAAACTGTGTGAGGCTGAAGAACATAGTAATCACACCCGTCCAGTCGTGTATGCATGTATAGCTGTGTGTCTTTGTTGGAGGATTACAATTTTTCTTCACCTGAATGATCTATAAACTCTAGCGAATATCACAGTATGTAGACAAAAGGTCATTGTTTGTACAAATGTCAGGAGGTTGTGAGATAAAATGGCTGTTACAACCATATTCTAGGCCCCAGAAGAAGCAACATGTACCACCACAAAACATGTGTTGGCAGGAATCAGTTTGATGGCTGGAATCAATCTGATGCTTTCCGGAATTAATATACAATTAATAGTATCATTGATTTATGGGGACTGTGAATTTATGTAATAAATGCCTTATCACTGAATACGTCTGTATGTTAGTGCTGATAAACCGCAATTGAAATAAATTATTGTTGAAGTACAAAGTTTTATTGGCAATTGCTTGCACTACGTGATATGAAAATTGAGCAAATTGTGTGTATGTATTGATGGTAGGTGTGCACAAGCAAAATGCCATCACTCACAATGAAGAGAGTAAATTAAGTAAAGGGCTGACCCATCTGCCTACGTTATATGGTGTGGTGGGAGGAAGCAAAATGTGAATGACAGTTGAGCAGACCTATAACTGAAGACAGCACACCGCAAGCTCCTGTATGTATACATATATCATTATTTGAGTGTGTACAAGGCGAAATATATACATTTTCATTGACAGAACTGTTCAGCAGTGCCAGTCTTCTTTTTCTGGCAGAAGGACTTCTTTGATATATTGCAGATACTTGGCCACCAAAGCGCACTGACTCTCCTGGTCTCGGCAAATATGTAATCAGGCAATCGATCAAGTCATATTTATTTTTATAGATTTTTTGGAAAACATGAGGCTGGCGAGACAGCTAACAATTCCTCTAGAATTCTCTAGAAAGAGAAGAGAGTGGAGTGTGTCTGGCCAGGATGCCTCTGCTTGAGGCTGCTTATTTGAGCATTCTCTATATTTTGGGGAAGGCTCCAGCCCTAATACCTGATTTTGTTTTTTGGCAGGGGAAGAAAAACAAAAGTTAGGAAGGGAGCTAGAGCTAAAGTTCTCACCTTGCTCCAAGTCATCACTCCAAAACGTCTCTCCTTCTGGCTTTCCATTTGACAATTGAAGCATTCTGGGAGTTGTAGTCTATGTCTGCCTCCTTTGAACCAAAAGGATCGGAAACAGGAAGGCCTGGTGATGTCAGGTAACATCAGTGATTGATGACATAGAGCAAACGTGAGTGTGTGTTGCCCAATGTTAAGTGTGAGTAACTAATTGTAATCTTACGAGCTAGAAAGCTTGGAGAGGCCGAACATTGCCCACCTCACAAGTGGGAATCTGAGATCTTGTCAGGCTAAATGGCTGGTGTAGGGAAGACAGAAAACAAGAGGAGAAGGGCCCAAGCTAAAGATGAAAACATATGAGAGAGTAAGGGAGTGAGAGAAAGAGAGAGACGAGCAGGACACGTGTGTTAGAAATGGATAGGGAAGTCAAGAAAGAGAATGGTTAATGAAGAGGAAGAGAGAAAGGTGGATATACTAGAGAGAATGGGAGAGAAAAAGACACACACTGGCCAAGATGCAGAGGACGGTGGCAGGGTGGCAAAGGCCGAAGGAAAGAGAAATAGAAAATAGGGCTGGGAAGTCTGACTCATCTTTTCATGCTGCCAACTTTGATGTAATCAGGCCTCTTCAGTTCTGTAGTAATAACTAACGTTGGTTTAACTTCCTGAGATGCAATCTAGTTTCTGGTTCGAGCTACATTGATGTCTATTATTAGTATTAGTTTTCTAATTTTGATCTTGGTAATACTCCTGTCAGCATTTTTCTGAGGACAACATCTTGTTGTTGTTATATTATTATTCTTTTTGTTAATGATGATGATGGTGTTATTAATGCCAGGGCTATTATTCTTATTACTATTGTAACCTTTAAAAAAGCTATTGCGATTATTAGTTTTCTGATTTTTGATCTTGTTGATTTTCCTGACAGCATTTTTATGAGAAGAACAACATATGTGTTGTGTTGTTGTTATTATTATTCCTGTTGTTGATGGTGATAGTAATATCAGGGCTATTATATTACTACTATTATAACCATAAAAACAGAGCTAGTTTGAGACACTGGGCGGGTGGGGCGTGAAGGCTGCAAGAGGGGGTGAAATAGGCAGGGAGGTACTGCGAAAGCTCTCCTTGGGCTCGTGATTCTGCCAGGGCGGCTACACCGCTCAATACCTCATCCCCGTCATGACGAAGCAGGGCCCAGGGACAGAGTTTCACGCACTGACGTGCAGCTTCTCCTGCACACGCGCCTTTGCACGCCTCTGGCTGCTGCGTGCCCACGTGCCGTGCAGACTCCCTGCAGAGCAAGAGTATGCGTGGTAAGAAGCGTTCGTCTGGGGTCCGAGTTACAAACATATTACTATAAGTGTGTCTCACTTTTGGAAACTAAAAAACAAATTGCAGCTACTCACACAAAAGCCTTTATAAATCGAGCCATTTATAGACTTTTGAAAAGTTTTGAGTAGTGCTTTCTCTAAATTTTATGTAATTAAAAGAAAATGTAGAGGTAACAATGACAGCCTGGTGCATCAGCAGGAAAGGGTTTCCGCGGTGACTGACAGCTGTGAGTGTCAAATCCATGCCCCTCTGTAACTGTGCATTGCAGTGCCTCATGAATAAAGACCCACACACGAAATGTGTGGCTGTTGACCAGAAGTTGTTACCTGCTAAGGGCAATCCCGAGAGGTAATGGGTACATTGACCCCACTCATCTGCCAATGTTTTCCCTTAACACTTTGCTGTAACCAGGCATCATGTAATTTGCCGAAAGTTCCGCCCTTTCTCAGTGAGGCGTCTGCCCAAAAGTAGTTGCCTGATGCTTGACTCAGCCACACACCCAATGACCAGCTGCACCTGGGAAGCCAATACTAGGGATGAATTCGGGATTGTTCATCCTCCATCATGAAGGACAGAGTTTTAACTTCTCTCATACACAGTACTTGGTGTTTTCTGCGAGCCCTAATTTCATATTTGGGATAAAGAGAACTACAAGCCCCACAATGTCCAGTAAAAACCTGGATGGGATGAGTTACTCAGACTTGGACATAGGGAGCTTGAGAACTCTGTTGATTAAAACTTGCACCCCAGAGGACAATAGCTCATCCAGTTCTGATTTTGAGTTTGCCTGTAGTTATACTTTTCCTACTGTAACTGTAAGACTACATGTGTCCATAGGCAAAGGAAAAAATACGGGACAAGATAAGCTTCTCACATGGGATACCTGGAAATCTTAGCGAAGAGAACACAGATGCAAAAGGCCCAGACTGCCATTAGGCTGCTTTTAACTTCTTCATGTTTAGAACCATGTCAGTCATTCCGTAGAATGTGAACCACAACCTGCATAAAATAATCTGATCAGGGCACCCCACCAAATGCCATAATAATATTATCTCACAATTATGTAAAAAATTAAACATTTTGACACAGTTAAAAGCACGTTAAGGGGAATAGGAGGTAATTTCCTCCAAGATACGTAGACAAAGACTGATATTCAATTGCACATTCAGTATATTGCAATGAGTGTCTACCACGTAAACACTTTAAATGAGAAAAGAGTAGACAATCTTGAAAGAAAAGTCCTGCAAGTTGGGTGTATTTCACAAAACTGAACACAAAATATCAACATGCAGCAATATAGAGTAGAAGATATCTATTTGCACAGTATCGTCAAAGTAAGCAAATGATGTGCAGTGTAGATATTCTATACTAACTCCTTGTCATTACTTCGACAATGTTGTGCAAATCCATATTTTGCAGTCCATTTTGTTGCATAGAGATATTTCAGAGCTGATATTGAGTTACTACACCTTAAAAGTGTGTTGTTTGCTGTTTTTCTTCAATACTAAACCCAAGTATGAGATTAAAAATATATAGTACCTGAAGGAGGACTTTAGGTGCCATGAGTGATGACATTTTTGACAGAGTACAAAGTTCACTGTTAACTTCTATTACTCACAGGATTGTAGTAGGTAACCTCAATATTGTTGTAATAATATTCTGTCCTGTCGATATTTGGGATTCAATACTGCCCGCCTAAATAACTCACATTATTTAAAATTTGAAATGCTTTAAATATCTCCAGCTTGCCTTTTAAAGTCACATTTTGCAAAACACTTAGTCAAAAGGTTGCTGCTCTCCAGAGACACTTTTAGAGTGGCTGAGAACGTTTCAGTCTTTCTTTTTACTACAAGCCTTCACCAGCTTAGACCGACCTTAGTGCCCCCTAGGACACTCCACACAACATCTTGAAGAGTACTGCAGAAAGAAACATTGTTCTTATTATATTTTTATTTTGGGGTTTTATAAAGTGATGCGTGCCACAATAGTAGCTTCCGAGTGCATTTGATTCCGATGCATGTGATAAACCTGACAATACTCATTGCAATTGTTAAGTGGCAATAAACAAGCCTTAAAAGGGAAAGTCAGTGGTAGGCTGGTTGAAGACATCTAACCAGTCTGGGGGAGTCTGAAAAGGGTATTAACCATATGATTGTGTTACTAGATGTAGTTTTGACCGTTACCCGACTTTTCTGATGTCAGGTTCAAGTCTTCCATTTTTGAGAGACATTTACATGTGTTGTGGTTGGTAGATTGTAAGTTTCTGCATAGGTAATAGATAGGGAATAAACAGCTCAGTGCAGTAGTCCAGTGATCCAAAATGCAGGGCTTTGTGGACAAAACGAAGGAATTTGAGGTTAGTTAGTTCATTCAGTGGGAGTCAGTGAAGGGACTTACGAGTAGGTAAGATGTGGTCATAATGATTAAAGCCAACAGGAGATAGACAGCATGGTGTTGTGCCAGTTGAGGCTTTGCTTTAGATTTGTTTGGTTAGTCAGTATAGAGGCTGTTGCAATAGTTGAGGTAGCATAGAACTACTGCGAGTAAGATAGCGATTCTCTGGGAGGAGAGAAGGAGTGGGAGGACACCTCGGAGCAGGGACAGATGGTACATGGCAGCTTTTGCAATAACATTTATTTGAGGAATGAATGCAAGGTTGTTGTTTGACAATGACACCCACATTGCTAGCTTTATCCACTGGCTGGGCATGGGTACCGAAGGATTTACACAAAGGTAAAGGAAGATGAGTTGGAGCGAGGCGCCCCATTAGCAGAATTTTGATTTTCTCACCTTTAAGGCACCGCCGTTTTTTCTGCATCCGTTGCTGAAGCTGAGTAAGTAGTGGGAAACTTTTGCAAACTTGTTGTAGCAGTCATCAAGCTTTATATGTAGCTGGGACCGTTAGCATAAATATGGTATCCTAAGCTGTAGAACTCAAGGACCCTGCTGAGGGGGATCACATAGACATTGAACAGCATAAGCAAATGAGTGGAGCTTTGCAGGACCCCACAGGTGATTGCGGCATGTTGAGAGAGGCCTAGTTTGACCTAGTTGAAGAAGGAGGAAAACCAAAATAGGGCTCAGAATTTCAAGGCATCAAGGAGTGCCTAATAATGTAAGGGATTCAAAGGCACAGAGAGGTCCACAAGCATTAAGGCACAGGGCATGTCTTGATCTAGAAAATTGCATGAATTCTTCCTTGATGTTTAGAAGTATTGATTCAGTGGCCTTCTGAGATTTGAAGCCTGGTTAAACTACACTGATGAGGCAGTTGGCATGTGACCAGAGTTTCGAGGGCGTTGGTGATGCATAGTTAGCTGGAGATAGGTCTGAAGTTGGAGAGATTTTCAAGGTCCTAGGTAGGTTTCTTCAGGATAGGTGTGATACTGGCATCCAATAGCAGTTTAGGGATAATACTTCTAGAGAAGAAGGTATTGAATAATTTGGTGATGAGTGTGAGAAGGCTTTTAAGACACATACGGGGTTATTACAACTTTGGAGGAGGTGTTAATCCGTCCCAAATGTGACGGATATACCACCAGCCGTATTACGAGTTCCATAGGATATAATGGACTCGTAATACGGCTGGTGGTATATCCGTCACTTTACCGTCACTTTTGGGACGGATTAACACCTCCTCCAAAGTTGTAATAACCCCCATAGTGATGACCTTGACATTACAGACATCCCAGAGTGGTGAGGCTTTCGTGAAGGGTTTGAGGGTTTTATAGACTTCATCAACAAATATAGAGGTTAACTCCAAGGAAGGGGTGGACAGTGGGGATGGTGCAGGGGTTCGGGGCTCCTCAGGTTGCTGGGCAGAAGATTATGATTTCATCAGTGAAGAAGGACTGAAGGTCATTTAAAAGGTCTATTTTAGGCTTGACTTATGGTTAGGAGACACCAGTCCCTGTAGACCCTGAAAGTGTTCTTTTGTTGTGTTGTTAGCCTCTTAAATGTGGACTTGGATAGAGACTTTTCTGTCCCTGCACAGGGGCAGAATTGCACTGTCCCTCGAACAAAGTCACAGATCTCAGTGTCTCCAGTGCTAACTGATCTCTATGCAGGGGCCAAAAACTGCTGTAATCTGACTTTGAATTAGGGGTGGGTGTTGAACTCCACTCCTCTTGCGGAATTTTGCCCGGAGCGCGGAGTTGCGAAAAACTCCACGGGGCAGAGAGGAGTTTTTTCCTCATTCACACTCGCCAACGTTAAGCTGGAGACTGCGAGTGAAGAAAATCTTACTCCAGACCTCTGCCAGGCGAGATTTCTCAATGGGGGCAGTCGCAGATGGTTGCAACCGCTTGCGTTAACAAACCTTCCGTTTGTGTTGAGGAAGCTGCCACTCGAGTAGTAAATTTACTCAAGCTGCAGAAAAGAAGCAGCGCCCTCTTGTGCTGCATGTGGTGCCATTCACGCTGATTTTACAGTGCTGGATAAACACCAGGCGCTGAAAATCGGTGTTGAATGGCACAACCTAACGCACTCCCCCCTTGCAGAATTCCGCACAGTGCGAAGTAGTTTTTTGGTTACTTCACAAACTCCGTCCCGGCCTACTTTGAATCCCAACCACTAAAGATTACACAGTGATCGTTGCAAGAGACTACTGCACCCCTTATGTGTCCTTACTAGGCTTGCAACCCATGATCTAGAGATCACAGGTCTCTTCAATATGGTGTTTAAATGGTGAGCTTTCTGACTTGGATGCAGGCAGTGCATAGATCATTATGGAGCCTGCACTAACCCGCAGAGCTATCTTGTAGGCTTCTTCCACATGTTTTTGGTTAGTGGCCAGTGTACCAGGGAAGGGGTAAACATGCCAGATGAACAGTGAAAGTAAAGGATCTGAGAAGGGCCCTCATCCCCATTATCTGTTACATTAAGTCCATTCTTGACGACTGTCTTATGGTGTTAATACAAATGGCCACAGGACGGCACCAAATTACAATAATTGGAATCCAACAAGGCCTTAAGTAGAGCAGCCATTTGGAAACTGTCATATAGAAAATATATATATATAGAAAATCCTTCCACCAAAACGAATCCGAGTAAACAGCCCCCCCAACCCCCACACACACACACACTTCCTCTCCACACAAACACATCAAAGAGGCGTGGGGAGATGGAGGAAGATTACAATAGGAATGTCATGGGACTATTTGAAGCAACATGTCCAAAATGCGTATTGAGTTGTCCGAGATAATAACCAAAACTGAAAAAATTGAACTCAAATTAATAACCAGGAAGCCAGGGATGGCTGTCGCAGAGGTGTCCACAATCCAGTGACCGGACTCAACAGACTAATGAACCAGCTTCAGAGATCAGTGCCACTTGGATATCAGCACCCCAACGCACGGAGCCGTGATGCCTGTAATATTGCGCAAATACTATAATGGGTGTCACTCCCTCCCACTGCCTCCCACGTCCACCATACGAGGAAGACCGCGGGGATTCGGCATGCATTCACTGCTGGCAGGAGGATGAAAAAAGCAGTTTTTTCTCAGCTCCATTTCCAACTCCCACACCCAGTTCTCTTGAAGTTTGGTCGCCTGGCAACAGAAGCTGCAGGAATGTGAAAATGACTTTTCTTGATAGAACCAGATTGAGGTTTTTTTCATAGCTTTGTTTTTTTCCCCTCCCCGATCTGAATTTCGCACACAACAGCCCCACCCACGCCCGAATTACAATGTATATGTTATGTATGTAAGACTGAACGATCCAAGGTGTAGCTCTGCCAGTGTCCCACATTCCTGAATGGCTGTTTCCCTACTACTCAGTCCGGAGCTCGTCAATAGGCTCTTCCAGTGCACATCAGTCCTGATCTGTACGACCGTTTGCTACGGGAGAAAAGGACATATCCTTACTCCTTCCCCGTCTCTCCCAATAAGGTGTGTCCCTCGTTTGTGTCTCAGTCCAATTATGCTCTCCATCTTTGGATTACACCCTCTGCTGAGAACTTGAGATCCCACTTATAGTGTCTGCACTTTCTCCCTGGAAATGCAGGTTCCTTTCCCCTCTTTTATGAAGTTAGACGCTCTCCATTTTGTTAGGCTGGAGTTATGCTTTTCCGAAGTTGGTGCCCAACTGACTTCTTGCCCGGACCACCAGTTTTAGCTTCATCTGAACCCCGCAGCGACAGCAGAGAGGGACCCTCTTACCCAGAAGAAGGCTTTGGTAGTAGCTGTTTCCCAAGGCCTAGGACAAGTCTGGGAGTCTGGAGGAAGCACTATTGCAGTGAGCATCCTCAGATAAGAGAAAATGTTACTGTCTGGTGTGCAGAGAAGATGGCTCCCGACCACGAGGACAAGAAGCTACTGCAGTAGGATGAAGACTGTGTGAAAAACCTGAGCCTCTGAGGAGCCATGAGGACCGTTCAGTTGACCTGGACAAAGTGTACTTATGACATGTGCAATGCAAGAGGGTCAACTACCTGCAAAGTAACTTTTAGTGCTGCCACTTTGATAAAGCTCTTCTGCACTTTTCCAGGCCAGATGGGGTTCTTGATGATATCCACACCTAGGTGTTATGGTGGTATCCTTTTTTGCTGAGACTTATCACCCTGTTTCTGGAACTATGTTAACCATCTTTTTAGCCCTTATGGTAACAGGGATATAGTGGTTTGAAGACATGACTGAACAAAAACCATTGCTTAATTTGTAAGAGAAGGATTGCCTATGCCCAGAGCTCAGGTCAGAGGCCCACAGCCAGAGCTAAATGTCAGCACGCCAAATACCAAGGCTGCATAGTCTTGGATACATCTCAGACCTCTATAAGTCTTTGCGAGACACTTCCTGTCCCTTAATGTTACTCTTGTGCGTTCCTGCTTTTTCCCATTATGATGTATTTTCTGCTTTTCTCTCCCTCCTTCCTTCACGATTGTGCTTTTTTCCCTTTGTTGCTCTCAGGAAACATCTGAAGAGAAAAAATAAGTGCTGGTCCCCAGAAATTAGTGAAGATGGCTCCCACTGGCTTAAATTGAGCACTGATCAAGCCTAAAGCCTATTTCTTCAGATGCTACTGGAAACCAGTGTGTCAGTGGATACTCCAGCCACCTAAAAATGTTGATGGCAAATGTCTGCTAGAGAGATAGAGAACCTACATTTTGGAATCCCAGTGGAACCATTCTTGGGTGCTGGAGAAATCCCATCAATAACTGTTTCCCCTATCATGAATTGGAGACCAGTTTACGAAGTATCCAGGTTTTTCTTGTGGAGTATTTAGACTTTAAGCCCACTCCCCCATCTTGTCACTAAACATCTGGGTCTGGTGGCCTCATTAACTGAGCACTTGAACTTTGAATTTCCGGAAAAATTATTTGCAACCTAAAAGCATTGTGGTTAGAATTCCAATTTGTTTTCGTGCTGAAAATATTTTTGAGGTTGTGTCATTTTGAAAGATTCCCAGCAGCCTGGTTTAGTATCCACTAAGTTTTCCCCGTGAAATGAGGTCCGTTGAGAAAGTAAGGCAACCGTAGACATTTTGAATTTGGCAGATGTGCGTCACTTGTCACAAAATGACAGATGCCCCACTCACTATGCCTGCAGTTCCGCAACCCATTTAGAGGTGGGGAAATCATGGTGATCGAGCCTCAGTGGTTCCACCACAAGAAATCCTTGACCTGACTGCCATCTGCCACTGGGCTGCTGACATGGTGGGCTGCACACTGAAGTCTATATGTATTGTAAGAGACTTGATACTGTGGGAGCCAGACCCCAATAATTTACTAAAACCAAATAATCATGCCACCCCAGTTTTATGTCAGATGGTCTGGGTCTGTGATTTGCCTTTTGATCTAGTGGCAAGAGACACCACCCTCGACAGTCAAAAAAAAATAATGAAATTAACAGAGTACAATTCAAGTGAAAACTGGGACCCTTCAATAACTGAGTTCTACATTGTGTAAACGTTTGAAAGATTTATTACAGTATTCTTAATATAAGTGATACAGGGACATACATTAAATGACATAAAGGTTCTAATACAGAGTACAAAATCAGAAAACAGAATAATAATCCTTAGTTAGGCATATAATCCCTCTCAGTTTAAGAGTCAATCTCATAGGGTACTAAAAGCATTATTAGGGAGGGGAGAAAGTCTTAAGAAAATCAGACAGTCTCTGGGAAAAATGAGAAGCCGCTTGCAAACCTTCAAAATCAGGGGTTTTATACACATATTTATGCATCAACAATTAGCAAAACAGCAGATTCAGAATAGCATGATCGTGATTAGCTCATACTGGAAAAATCAGAAGCATGTTTTAATAACTAATTACTTTGGCAATAACTCATCTCTTAAAGTAAGAGAAATCTTCTGTTTGAGTCCTCAGTAGCTACACTCTTGATATTTAGAATTAAATATAAAGCATTTCTCAAATATTCAAAATATTTCTTTACAGGCCTATAATGGAATGTCCAGCACAAGTCTTTCATAAAGATACATAGAGAACACACTGGAGAGTTTCAGTCACAATACATACTTTCTAAGGACACTGTCTCCTATGTCACTGCACTTCATGTTCCACAGAAATTGTGAGGAATGAAGTCTTGCAATGGGTCATTGATTGAGAGGGGAAATTAGCAGAAGCAGGATGAGCAGAACACTAGAAACTGCATCCATTTGAATAAAATGGTATCTAACATGTAAATGTAGCACAAATATAAAAATTATTGATCAGTCTTCTAGATCATATATCATTATTGTTTTAAGGGCAATATCATTAACTCATCAGTTACAACTATGTACATCATAACAATTATTAAATCGTACAAATAGTATGTCACCTAAAATTGTAGATTTGAAAAAGCTACAACAATACCATTGGAACATTTTGCTTGGAACCTTTGTTACATTGAATAGGAACTAGAACCAAACCTATAGTAAGACACTGAAATATGAGAATTTCCGAGGCTTGCCGAAGCCTCAGAAATCTGTCCCTATACATAATATTGTCTTCATACGCCCATGTTATTCAGTAGCACTGTTTAACTTCATATCTATGCCCCAGAAGATGTTAAACCCTTCTGGTTTGCTGTATTGTTTATCATTTAATTACCCCACATTTATTAGTGCAGTTAAATACATATTATTTTATCAAATACAGCACTGGAAGAACATTGAATTTTATTGAGTATGATTACTGTATAAAAAATGCTAACCCGCTACAACCTCCTAGAGTAAACCTTGACTTGCCATTGTCCTCTACTTTGGAGAACGAAGCACACAAACCGAGGAAAGGGGTGTCACTGTTTGGGTTCAAGAGTTGGAGAGGTACTGGGATCATCAGTGCGTACTGGGCAGACATTACCTACTGACCTGGACTTGCCACAGAACCCAGAAAAAAATTCTCATAGATGCCCACATATTGCCCTGCCAGTACTCCTCAGTCTGATCTGCAACACTCCCTTATATCCAGTAGTGGGTGAAACTTACCGCTCTGACAATGCACCTAAATTCTGACCTGCAGCGCTCTTGCTATCTCTTTATTGGTTCCAACACACAGAAGTGTCACTACACCTTATTCCTTGTCTGTGGTGCTCCCTGCTATTCCACCGTTTAGTGCAATGCACAGCTCTGCCAATGCACCCCAGTCCTAACCGACAATGCCAGCGATTCTAGTGTGGGTCAAACACACAAGTCAGTCAGTGCACTTCATTCCTCGCCGGTGGTATTCCCTGCAACTGCACTAATCGGTCCAGCGCACAGCTCAGGCGACCTACCAAAACCTTCACAGTTCTCCTAGTCCAAGACCTCCCCAATAACCTCTACCCCTCCCACATTTGTCTTATTGGAACCTAGCCTCCTGGGACGGACATTTAAATGAGCCTGCGCCCCCCAGTACTGTTCTGCAGCCGCCTGCGAATTCAAAAAGGGGACACAACTGCAGGTCTGCCAGCTCACCTTAACATTGACCTCATGCACCCCATGATATCCCAGCGCCCCGGATTTTCAACTGAACCATACACTTGGCTCTACAGCATACACGTAGAGCTCCTCGGTGCGCCTGACTGACACCGCCCATGGTTATTTCAGTACTAGGATCCACAAAGAGCAACACAAGTACTCCTCCCTCCTGGCCTGAAGTACTCCAGCTATTTCATGACTAATACCCACACAGCGCTCCGCCAGTGTACCTCAGTTTTAACCCGCAGCACCCCTGCTATTCCAGCACCTCGAGTCACAAAGACATCTGCAGACGCTCCTCACTCCGGACCTGAAGCACCTACTGGGCTCAGACACAGCCCTGTCAGAGCACCTCACCCCGACCCCGGCACTGAATCTCATGACTTCCATCAGTGCACTGTGCACCTCTCCTGACCTTCAGCACCCAGGCTATTATAGGACTCTTATCCATAAAGAGCTCCGTCGACGCACCTCAGCTCTGACCCGCAGTCCCCCGGATCCTGCAAGCCTTGGGCTCATAATCTGCTGCGGCCTAGCTCTCTCTCCCCAGTGCTCCCAGCCGCAGCAGCACCCGGAGCCTCCAGCGGTGCTCGGTGATGGATTGCGAGCTCCCCCGAACAGACCTCCCTTGGAGGAGCTGAAAACGACCTGCTATCTTCGGTAAATGTGGGAGATCTGTCTTCAGAGCCCGAGCAACGGAGCTGCGCTCCAGGGACGAGATGTGCAGAAGTGAATGGAAAATCTAGCCCATGCATTACTTATTTAAACCCTATGGCATTTAAGTGGTTTGGTATGGAGTCGGGGTCTTGTCTCGTTGCGGGAAGGGGTTCCCGCCCACATCATGGGCAAGGTTTGAAGACGCGAATGCCCATTCATCAAGGCACCGGGTGTAGCAGAAATGATACCAGTAACCCCTTCATTGGCAATGGCCGCACAAAATGGAATTTAACACGACCAAGGAAAGAGATGTGCAAAACCCCCTGATCCATTCTCTATAACATTGCAATCTGCACACCGCCAGTGGGCACCAAGTCTGGAATTAATACATTTTAGTTGAATTTGCATTAATTACCTCGACCAAATCTGGGAGCTCTTGATATCAGGTGCTAGTATGACATGACATCACATGCATACCTATTTTTTTAAAATGTCAAGAGGCAAACTCTAAACCTACGTTAAATAACTGATCCTCAGGATTTACTATTATACCCTACATTCATAAATCAATATTTTTAGCGTTGCAAAACACCTTTTGTAGACTATAGCTAGAATTTATATTGAGCCTAGAGCCTTCCCAGTGCTTCCATTAGAATGCTTTGTTGTCACTCTTGCTTGCTTCAAATTTCATGACTTTCCTTCCTCTTCCAACCTCTTCTTACCTTTACCCTCTTTACCATCCTTTTGATTAACTTATTTGTATCCTACCACTGCCCTTTTTTAGGCAACTACGTTTTTCCTTTTCTTTAAGCGCTCCATGACAGTGCGTGTGTTTTAGCTCTCTCCCTTATGTGCTTCTCTTCCCAACAATCTGCTGCATACTTTGTATTGCTCTCTCCCTCATGCACCGCTCTCTGTTATGCGCTTTTTCCAATGCCAACCGCCACACTCATATCCTCTGATGTGCTGTCTGTCTGGTTTATTGCTTTGCAGTCTTTTATCCCTTCTGCACAAGCTTTATTTTTATTTTATTCCCAATTGCTACTCCCTGTTGCTTTGCGTACCAACTCTTCAATTGGTTGCCCACTACTTAGCTCCTTTTTTCTGTATTTTAAAAAAAACATTTTTGAGATTGCCCTGCAGCTCCCTTTTGCTACCAGCTTTCTTCTCTTGATGAAATGCAAATTAGCACAATTTTTTTTCTACTGTGCCAAGTGGCGTCCACCATTTTGGATCTGTAAATACAAAAAACTAACAATTTGATGCTCTTGTCATTTAGTAGGAGCATACATGCATTGTGAAGCATGCATGTGCATATGTGATCACTCATGTGTGTGTTGACTAAATGACACAGGCGCCAGAATCATCAAGACTCGTATGTGATATGTGTGCATCACATTATAAATCATTTTTTCTTTCTATTCTCTATTCTGCCGATGCTGCACAGCATCAGTAAAAAAAAAAAATCCTTTCACCAATGCTGTACGTTATCACAAGAAAAAATTGGCAAAACCAATAGGTCTCAAAGGAGAAACCTATTGGCCTATTGACTTTTTCTTTTGCGGTGAGCTCTCCAAGGGAGTGCATATGTTTTGTTCCTCTTTTTCCGTGGTGTGCTGCTTCCTCCTTACATCCCTGCCCACTCCTGCACTCTCTATGTTGTGCCACCAGGCTTCTACTGCCCCTCTCTTTCCATTTTATTTTGTGTTTTTTTTGTCATTTACTCCCACATCCAGCTCTTCCAGTGCCTCAGCCCTTCTCTCCTTGTCGCTTGTTGCTCAACAACTTACATTTAACGCCCACCCTCCCTGCCAGCTCTACTGCTGACCCCCCACACATGCATATCATGTATATTTTTTATACAACATTTTTATAATTTTTTTTATATACAAATTGCACTAATGTGCTCAAAACCATCCTCTCTCAAGGTAAAGACTAACTGCAACATGCCCTGCCTCTCAAAGCGTGAATGGTCCTTGGCCTGCAGCAGGGAGAAGGCTGGAACCTTCTCAGGAAAAATCTCTCTGTGGATGAGGGTGATGGATTCTTTCTACCAATAGAAACAGAGCCATCAATGTTACTGAGATGTCTCTGGAAACCAACAGGCGGTGAAAAATAAATTGATGAAATTCAACGGTTGCTGTGAGTAGGATCTCTTGGGAACAATGCTTTTGAATTTCGATAAGAAGTTCCTGATATTTTTATTAAAAGAAACATCTATCCCTGAAAGGTTTGTGCCGACCTTGAGGTGCCTTAGGTTGAAAGGGAGGGAAATGGTCTGCTGTACTGTGGAGTCAGAACACAATGGGCAGACATCTAAAGAAGAAACAAGCCTTCTCTCATGGAATCTGCTACCTGAAAGAAATGTTAGCAAATCTAAGGGCTGCTTGGCAGACAGTGTAGGCTTTCATTGATTTATTTATTTGAGCTTAATGGTGGCAAATAATAATTATTTTTAAGAGTAGTGGAAGAGTTTCAGCAGCTGAGTTCAGGAACGTGTCCTTTTTAGGGTCGAGCCTGCGTTGCATGCGCCCGCGCATGCGTATCGCAGTAAGACACTTTGGTGTTTAGAAAAGGGCTCGGAGCCCTGTCGACGTCACGTCCGTGTTTTTCATTGGTTCGTGGGCTTGCCAATTAAAATCTGCTTGCTTTCATTAGTCTAAGGCATGCATACGTCATGCCTTTTCCGGTGGCTAGCCCTCCTCGAGCGCATCGACCAAGTACAGAAAACATGCGAGGCTTGCTGTTTTCTGTCCGGCTCGTGGACTACTTTTTCTCTAATTTACTAGTGCGATTTCGGTTGGCAGAAGTCGAGCGCTTTACATAGTTAATTGCACTTTTTCGGGTTACGTGCATAAATGCACTTTTGCCGATAGGTGAAAAGTCAGGTTATGAGTTTACAACGCGATCAGCTCTAACATGAGCAAACGCGAGACCCGTTGCATTGCAAATGCTTGTTATGTTTTGCATTAGATTTCGTCTAAGTGGGTCTTTCTAAAAATATCTATTTCAAAAAGACTTGTTCTAGCTAAAACACAACCTCTTTGCACATTTTGCTGAAGCCTATATTATGTTTTTGGTAATGCAGTTTTAAAATAATTACATAGGCTGGGACCTCGAAGCACTATAAAAAACTAGTAGCTATTCTCCAGTACACCAATCACGATTCATATGCGGGATCCTCTTATTACACAGAGACATCTTCAGTGGTTACATTTACCAGCTGAGCTTTCCTGCACCAAATAGTGTAGTTACCAGAGATTACTTTAACTTGCATTTTTTTTAATCCAAGGTGTGTTTGTGTATATATTTTATATGCAGTTACCTGTAGGTGAAATCCAACAAAATAGTTACAAAGCATTTTGTTCATTTTAGCCATGTCTCTTCCTATCTCTGCACCTACTGACTCCACCCCCATTGCACTCAAGATCACAGTTACCATGCTTATGTCCATACACTTGAAAAAGTTTGCAATCCCCACTTCCTCACCTGGCTTTCGTGAAGGGGTTGGTAGCAATCCTTAGGCACTAAGGTTGCTGTAGGAAATGAAAGCAGAACTCTCTTGAGTCCTCTCACTACAAACACCACCTCTCACTTCCTTTGCAGAGGAGTGCAAACTCTGCTGTTCCAAAGCAGAATCACACCTTGCAGACTCCCAGTAATCCCCCAAAGACAGAATGGTAGAAGGTGCACCACATGCTGTGAACTAGAAGGTCCATTGTAGTTATGTAGAAGGTGAAAATGGGTCATCAGCAAGTAAGTGCTACGGGCAAGGTGGACTGAGGGGGCCGCTTCAACCTCTGGGGCTGGGCATGTGCACCCTGCCTATCCAATGTTCATAAATATGCACTGGCAAAGCCAAAAGGTTTTGCCTGGGCAAGATCTATTGGCTTTGTCAATGTTTTTTAGACAGGTTTTACAGCAGCACGAGCTTAAAGAAAAAGCAGTGATATGGCATGGCCAGTGTTTATTGTGTAATAATGCCTTTTTATATTTTATGCACTGTTGCACAGCAGCCTGTGCTCAGAAATGTGCAAGGGGGCGAAAAGCCATACCAGGGAGGTCCGGGGAGGAGGGGAGGAGGGAAGGAGCAGCAACAGTGGTCAGCGGGGGGAGGGGCTGAGTGGGGAAGATGAGGGAGATGTGGGGACGAGGGTTGGAGCAGCAACAACGGACAGCGGGGAGGAGAAAGTATCATGAGGGAGGTGCAGGGGAGGAGGGAGGGAGTACCAACAATAGATATTGGGTTACAAGCAACACAAAGGAGGTGCGGGGGAGGGAGCAGCAACAGAATGGACAGCATGAGAAGAGCAGGGGGGGACAAGCAACATGAGGGAGGGAGACTACAGACATATTCACTCTTCTTTAGTGCATTTAAAAAACTAAAAAATACTTGCAGTTGCGCAAGACAGTAGAAGGACGCTGGACACAAACAGCAAGCTTTACTAGCTCCATGTTCCCGGGTGAGGAAAAACACTGTAAACACCTGTAGGGTGTAGGAGGCACTGACCAATTACAAGCAAAGAAATGAGTGTGAGAGGGAAGCCAACCAATGCTAAGCTTTTTTTTGTTAACATTAGATTTTGCCAACAACACACATGCGCTGTCTCAGACAAAACCTAAAGATAAGAGATAAAACTGGCCCAGTGCTGCAAAAAAAGCAGCCCACAGCTGGTCCTCAGGCATCCGCCGATCACTCAGTGCCCGAGTGCTCCCTTTCCCAATCCAGCCCTGAGTGTAACATCCAGTTTCATGCATCTCATTAAGTACTGGGTTTGCTTATTTCTAAGCACCCACGCCTTTGGCACATAAGAGAATTGAAATGTTTTGCCCGTGCCAAGGCCACACAATTTCGTAAAATGGGGAAGCTGTGATTAAAAACTCTGGTCTTTCTGATGCACTTTTGGCAACATAATAACTAGGCCACAACAAAGAAGGCCATGTTTTGTTTTTGTGTCCTTGTCATCAGCAGTGTGCATCCAGGCACAAAAAAATTGCTAATTACACCTTTCCAGACACCCTCATGAAATGCTGCATCATTATATGAAAATGCGAAATGTGGAGGAGTTCTTAGTGATCAAGGGGGAAGGTTCTGAGGTGAAGAACATTAACCTCTGGTGACAAATTATATTTTTCCTATATGTTTGTAAAACACATGTGCTCACATTGAAATCAGTGACCCATGGGAAGTTCCCCCAAAGCATCCTTTGTGTACTTTGGGCCTCATTTACAAGGAAGTGGCCCAGCCCAGCACCAAAATTGGCAGCGCTGCGTCACTTCAGAAGCACAGGGATGCACCGTATTTACAAAAATATGGTGCACCTCTATCTTTCCTTTAGTGCAAAATTTAGCTGTCTAGCGCCAACACAGGCACCCTTGCACCATAGTGTATTGCAGGAAATGATTGTTTATGTGCAGGAAGGTATCCCTTCCTGCATATAAACAATCAATAATAGTGATTTACTAGCTTTATGTGTGCTGCCTTCTGCAGCACACATAGAAGTAGAAAATCATAATTATTTAATAATTGTTTATGTGCAGGAAGGGGCACATAAACAATCATTCATGGTGTTTTGCTCTTTCTATGTGGGCTTCAGAATGTGCCATTCTAACGCCACTCCTGGGGTGGCGTTAGTTTTTGGTGCTGCCTCAGGTAAACAATTTCTCATGAATCTGGGCAACGTCTAAAATAATGGGTGTTGCAGTGGAATGCCCACAGCAGCACCCATTGCACTTCCCTTCCACGCTAAGTGATTCGTGTGAAGTGGACGTATTTACAAGGCAGCATTAAGGTACAAAACGTGGCTTAACGCCACCTTGTAAACATGGCACAAGGCACTGCGTCAGCGGAGCGTCGCTAAAAGTGTTGCTCCGGTGGTGAAAAGTCCTCGTAAATGAGGCCCTGAGGGGCATATATACACAGAAGTGGTGCAGCGCAGTACCACAATATTGGAAGCGCTGCATTGCATCACTTCTGAATCACAGGGATGCGCTGTATTCACAAAAATACAGAGCACCCCTTTGTTTCCTCTAGCCCTAAATTTAGCTGCCAACTCCTGCACATAAACAATCATTCATGGCGTTTTGTTCTTTCAATGTGTGCTGCAGAATGCAGCAGACATAGAAAAAGCAAAAACAACAAGAAATAAAAGCATTTCTCCACGTTGCGCCATGCTAAAGCCACACCTGGGGTGGCAATAGTTTTTGGAGCAGTCATAGATTTACAATTCTTGTAAATCAGGGGAAGCGTAAAAAGCAATGGGTGTTGCGGTAGAACGCTGACAGCAATACCCATTGTGCCCCCCATTCTGCTGCAGAAAACTGCATCGAAGGGGCCCATATTTATAAGGAGCGTTAAGCCACAAAAAGTGGATTAGCGCTGCCTTGTAAATATGGCGTAGTGCACAGTGCCACCAGGGTGTCACAAGAAGTGATCCTTCGGTGGTGATAGGGCATGTAAATATGCCCCCTTTTTTTATATATAGATAGCGCTTAATACTGCCACTTCAACCTTTCCTTTTTTGAGCGCTACCAGTTGTGAAACAAGAGGAAAATTAACAAAGGTAGATACAATAAATCTTTAATAAGAGCAAGAACGTGTATAAAATCATGCTATTTGTATTCATGTGTGCCTTCATTATTGCAATGATATACACTTGTTTTGCACATTGTGTACAGCCACAGTCTCATAGTTTCAAATCATTATAAAAGCTGGTGTTCCAGTAACCCAACTCACTCGCATTTATTGTTTCTGCTTTGGAAGTCTGATGTGAATGGTCATGATTCAGAATTGTTAACAGTAAGTTGAACACAGATATTTTTAGCAGGTACACTAACCTGCTGTGTCTGCTACATTTGAGTTTCCTACTGCAGTATACCAGGCATTCAATGGAAAAAATAAAACAAGCATTTGCAATGCAATGGGTCTCACATTGGCTCGAGTAAAAGCTATTAGCATTGTAAATTCCTAACTGGACTTTTCTTGCCAAATAAATTATAAATTAAAGTAAAACAGTTGACATAAGCAAGCCGATTCAAAGTGCCAAGTCTCCCAGGAGCATGAGCGCGAAGGAGTGACACAAAAGGTAAAAGAAGTTTGCTCGCAGTCAAACGTATCGGCAAAAGTGCAGTTATCCAGGGTTGATGTCCAAGGCAGTAACAAAACTGCCCCAAGGAGGGATAAACATGAAGCATTTACCAATGATAACAAAGGATTTTTGAAAGGCAAGCCCATGAATGAGTGATAGTGATGGACGTGGTTAAAAGCCCACTTATAGATTACAACAGGCCAGAGCGCTTGCATGCTCGACCTATGTCCATAAAGTCCAGCTCCACGCTAAGTGAATTGTTGGCAAGTTATATACTGAACCTGTGGTTTAGTTGAACATGTTCTGGACTGAGATGGCAAGAGTAGAGAAACCAACCAGGAAGAAAGCTGCCTCCAGATATGTGGTGGGCAAATATATGTTTCCTCTCCTAGTGGGATGTATTCTAGTGGTATTGGGGGAAAAAAGGGATCTAATATTTCCTAACAAGAAATACATTTGAACCGATACACACGCACACTTGCACACACACACACACACACACACACACACACGTCTTGATAACTTGAAGATGATGATGATAGTACATTCAATAGTAAATGCAGGACTCAGAGGTTCCATTATTAATTCTTTGCTTTAGAGCAAAAGAATATTAAACTTTAACATACAGCCTAACATACATCTGTAGTTGAAGTCTACAAGCAGTTATTATTTTACGTATTGAATTGGCCTTTGATTTTCATCTACAACAAGCAATGATATCTTAGTATTCACTTATTTGTAAAGCTCTCCTACTGCAAATACAGTGTGGCCTTCAGCATACCTTTCCCACTGCTAAGACATTTCAAGTCCACACAATGTATATCCATTCAAACATGCCCTCTGTACTGGCATTCTAATACAAAGACCTTCACAAGGCTTGGCATGCACCATGTACTGATACCTAAATATTGAGATATTCGCACAGCTCGGACATTATACATATATTGTGGCCCTCAACATCCCTAACTCACTACTGACATATTTTAAGTTCATACATTGTATCGCCATTCAGAAGTTACTTGTGTGCACACATTCTGATATTGAGATCTGCACAGGGTTTGACATGAATCATGCATTGACATCCCAGGGCGGAGACATCCACAGAGATGTTACAATATACCTCTGTTCTAACCTTCACCATGGACTGACAGTCAAGGAATGCACCATCCACCAAGCCCTCATAAAACACACGCATCCTAATACTAAATCAGATGCTGAGCTTTCGGAATGTAGCGCTAGCTCGTTTTTTACTCATGTGAGTAGTGAGATATTTGCATCTCTAACAGTGCACTTCTATATTTAGCATGCAGCATACACTAGTGTATCAGTACTGATCATCCGAGTCTTCATAACATACCTTCATGTTTACCTCCACAATGCAGTGATAACTGACTAGTGAGACACTTACAGAACTCTCATTAGGCATATTTACTGTTGACCTGCTGCAGGCACAGCTATCCTACTACTAACACATCAAGGGCTTCATTTAGTCCTGGGCGGGTCAGTCTCGAAGAGACTGGTGCTGTGGAGGCCCCATCTCAACTGTTCTTATGGTGGTTTATTGGCTCAGTCCTTCTGCCAATATGGATGGAGTAATTTTGGAGAACGCAAATTTCTGAAGGAATGCCATTTAACGGTAAACTGGTCCACACTTTTGTTTTTCAGAAACAGAGTTGGACTGAGACAAAAGTTAGGCCTGGCACCAAAATAAAAGTGCCCCCTATAAGCGTACCAGATAGCTCAAAAGGTGGCTCACATTTGCAAATAATGCCAGTTTTGAACTTGTTAAAGACCTGATGTATGGGTATATTAAAAGGTATTGGGGACTGCATTCATTTGTGTTTGTTGCAGGCAATGTTTATAGTAATATCAGGATGCTCTTTACTAAAACCAAAGCAGGAGTTGATTATTAAACATCAAAAAGTGAAGCTCTCGACACACAGAGATATTTCTCCCAGTGTTTGGGGGATTTTGTTGATGTTTTTCCTGATTGTAACCATCATGCCTTTCAGGGCATTTGTGAACAGGAAAAATCATCATTGGAAGTAGGGCAAGTCTTCCGAAGCCATGCCAATGCAGCTAGCTGAGCATCTGCTGTTAGAAACACAGAAATTCCCCTAACGTTAAACGGTACGAGGACAGAGGGGGGACAGAATGGGGAACGTGCTACTGTTCAGTGAGTGCCCCATTGCAAGCTGTCCCTAAATGACCCTCTTCCAGTTTGCACAATTAACACTCTCAATTACCTTACTGTGACGGGAACACATAACCTGCAGGGTAACCACAGATTTCTGCAGCAAGCAAATTTATCCTCTGACCTGGAAAGTATGAACTCTAGTTTGTGCTGTAAACACTCTAACTTACAGTATAAACTGCAGTTTGAACACAAATATTACTAAGAGGAAGAAAGGAGCTATTTTCCTGAGCCTGGAACTGGAGACCTGCAGACTACTTGTAGACCTAGCCCACTCTTCCTCCTGAACCTTCTTACCCAGCTGTCCTACAAGGATCGGATGCTGATCCCCAATAACCTACTGCAGTGGTTCCCAACCTTTTGACTTCTGTGGCCCCCCACTTTATCATTACTGGAGCCCAGGGACCCCCACTGAATCTTTATTGGATTCCGGGGACCCCCACTGAGTCATTACTTAAAGATGGGGGCCTAATCTGTGAATATTATTTACTTTTCTAAGCAGTCGTGGACCCCCTGAGGAGGCTTCGCGGACCCCCAGGGGTCCCCGGACCACAGGTTGGGAACCACTGACCTACTGCACTGACAATGGTTGTCAGGTATAAATCCTCCTAGCACCAACTCAGCCTTTCAACCTTTAATGGTTGACACAATGAGTATGTTTGGTTATATAATAACAGCTGTTTCTGAAATTAGAAGGTGGGACTCCAATATGTCTGGGCATTTAACCTGCTCCACCGAATATAGCGATAAATACAAACACAGACTTCTTGCTTCATTCTGTATAAAATCCAAGAAAACAAGGTGTGCTGGTATATGTTAGTTTTGAGATTTTTCTAAACCTGGGTAAAATTGTTTCACTGCAAAATTTTGTTATGAGTCGAATTTGTAAGGTTTTGCACAGATCACATATTTTTATTTTCTTGCTTGGTTACACTTTTTGATATAATTTACACCCACTGGATACTGGTTTGAACAGAAAACGTCTGAATGGACCCGTCAAACTAACGTGTGCTGTGACCCTGAGGCATTTTCTGCTCAAACCAGTCTCCTTTCGAAATCTCATATTATGTTTGTATGCGAGATTTGCACTCAAGTACAATTGTCCTGCAGATAGCCCAAGAAACATGTTTCGTGTTAATGTTCCCTGAAGCTTTTGCATATTAGGTAAGGAAAGAATTTAGCAGTTTCGCCCATCTCTGGTATTTCTCCATGTCCCAAAACTCAAAGGAGCTGTGGGATAAATGTAATGTTATTAGTAACCTCTCCTCTTCTCCATTTCACTACAAACATATTTTAACATTGTGTAAAGAACTTATACAAAGTGATAACCTCGATTTTACCTCTAAAGAACGCCTGGGTGAAATTTAAATTACACAAGTGTAATTTGCATTAGGAAATTTTATGTGACACTTGTTACACAAAATTTCCAAAACTGCACCATTGCGTCACTTCATGTAATAACATGTATTTTGCGTTAACAGCTAAAAATTTACATGGTGCTTTTGTCTAAATGTGTCCTTGCAGCAAAATTTAGCATGAAATGATGGATTTGCATTTTGCATGATAACTACCCATAATTTTGCAGTAATTTTGCTAAAATGCGTGTATGCAAATTAGACAAATTTCACACATCTTTACCCTTGAGTAGCTTATCACATGGCTCTTACCTAAATGACATGTTTTAGACAGTGGCATAGATGTCCCCAGGATCACAGGTGATGGGCAGTTTGATACCCATCACCTCTGCTAAGCAATGGTACCGAGATACCACATATTCCCTGCCTCCTAGCTCCATACTTAGTGCTACATTTTGATTTAGAAGAATTATTGGTCTTGGCACCCATAAATGACTCAAAACTACCTTGGGGGATGGAAGCTCATGTCCCTGAATCTAACTTTCAATTTAGGCTACAATCTCTCAACTTATCCATACTTGATTATGGTACCTCGTTACTTTCAGGCATACCATATTTTCCTTTCAAAGGAAGGGCATGCACAGAGTCCACTCTATCTGTTTTGGTATTAGTAGACCATTTGACAACTGTCTCACGGCATCTGTCTGTTTTAAAGCTGATCTGGCTATGTTTGGGGGGCCTATGAAAGCTCTGCATTAAGCCATTGCGGAGAGACAATAGGGGTGAGCAGGCCTCAGTGTGCTTTAAGTGTCGAAAAACCAACAGCATCAGTCCAAAAATGTGGAGTGAACATGCAAAAAGAGGCATTCCCTTACACTGGCTATCTTAAAATAGGAGAGGTCTCACCTGAGATAAAAAAAAATATGGCACTGATCAATACCATCTGTTAATCTCTTTAGCAACAGTAGTTGAAAGTTGTGTGGCTACATAACTCATCATTGAAAATGAACTATTTGATGATCTACAATTTGGTTTTAGATCAAGTTGCTGCACGGAGGAGGCTACATTTCAAATTGAAGCCCTTCACATTCTGTACAGTGGTGATTCCTGCCTGCTAATCATTCTTGACTTGCCAGCAGCATTTGATAAAAGTAACACTCAAACCAATGGAATTTTGAAGCAATGGTGGGATTGAATGGCTCTATCCTCAACTGCGAATCTTCCTATTTAGACATCAGCACTCAGCACTAGGACTGGGTGGAGTTCACGCAGTTAGACTCTACAGAATTCTGAGTAGTTGATTAAAAACTCTGTGGAATTCCGCAGAGGCTGAGTTCCATGACCCGCGGAGTCCTGAATGAGCCAGATCCAGGCCCGACCCTGCTTAGCGCTTCCGAGATCGGGAGCATTCAGGAGGATCGTAGGCAGTGAAAGCTGCTGTTTCAGGCCTCTTCTGCATTGGCCTGTCCTGTGTGCAGTGCACATGGGGCAGGCCAGTGGACAAGAGTCATGACACCGCAGCAAAAGCTGCAGTTTCAGCCCTTGTTTGTGCACCAGTGTGCACAAACAATGACAAAAGACAGAGGCGAGGACTTACCTGGGTCTTCCAGGGGGTCCTCCTCTCCTCTTCGTCCTACAGCAACGAGACCACAGTGGCTGCCTCCCTCTGGCCTCTGCTACTGGGCTCCGGTGCCCACTGCAGCTCAGTCAAGCAGAGCACGGAGTTCCAAGAACTCCATTAGCTCTGCCAGCGGAGCTGCCCACACACCCCTACTCAGCACATAAAAATGCGTGGCATATTATTGGACACATCACCCTTCTACAAGACGTTCCTTGTGGTTCTATTCTTACTCTAACTGTTTAATCTCTATGTTGAAACCCTATGGTCTCTATTCAGATGCTTCCACATTTCCTAAAGCTTTTAGGCTATGATGCTCCACTTTATCTTACCGAATCTTCTCCTTATGATAGCGCTCTTTACACACATCCTTAATGCCATTAACTCATTGGGTCCTATTACCATCTGCAACTCCAATGTATGTCACTTCTTTATTAAGTACTGTGCATATCCACTCACGACTTAACCCACTCAAAGTTCTGGACTGGAAGCCATCTGTTATTGAGTGTAGAAAATCTTTGGGTTATATTAATAATAAAAAAATGTAATCTGCATCCACACTATGCCAGTGCGTAATTTTAATGACACTAGAGAAATTCACGACATCTGCAAATTTTGCATTATGTGAAATTTGCTGCATTTTTAGGGTGAAAAATGTCACTCTACAAGAGACTGGTTCTTGATGTATGTGAATTGCAGAAAATATCTTGTGGGAGACCTTTTTCCCTTCATTCTAGTCCCCTTTCTTGCCTCTCACATATCTTGTCTATGCAAGGTGTGTGCCCTTTATTTCAACCTTCATATGAAATACGACAGCTTGTTTTGTGATGTTTCATGAAGTTTCATGAAATAGCATTTTACAAAGGCCTGATTCTTACATCAGCAGTTTAGTAAAAGGCATCCATTATCAACTCAAACTAGCGCAGGGGATGTCATCTTATATCCCTGATTCTGACTTTAAAGTTATGTTACAACCTCTCATCTCATCTAGACTTGATTATGGTACCTTGTACTTATAGCCATATCCACAGTACACCTTTTCCTTTCAAAGAGAGGGTATCCCCTAAACTCACTCTATGTATATTGGTATAAATACACCATTGCAAGCGCCTGGATACCCACTCGGGAGAAAATGCTATACAAATAACACCTGATTGACTAATTTGACAACTGTGCTGTCAAAAGCCAGACTAAAGGCTTTCTTGTGGTTACCATAACTTCAAATCATTGAAGTTATGTTGTTTTTAATGTTCATTGGTAGTCAAAGTATCATTCTTACAATAGAATTTACCAGGTGCCTTGGGCTCCTGACACTTCTCACTGCGGTTTGCAGGCATTGGGCAGTGATGGAATCCTAGCAGCTTCTTTGGTGTTTAATGATACCGAGTTGGTAGCCGGCATGTCTCCTGGAATGCATTGTTCGCAGGACTTTCTGGTGTCTCAGTGGTGTTTTGGGATTGCTAGTCCCACTGTGCAAACTTTGAAAATTGATGGGGCTGGTTCACAAAACCATTTTGAGTACAAGAAGCAGTACAATAGGAGTACTCTTTTACATACTTTTACATGCTTTGTGAATCGGCCAAAACAGCCTACTCCATATAAGCAAAAGTGCAAAGAGGTAACAGCCCTTTGTAATGGTAATAATTGTACAGCAACATGCAGCTAGGTGTAATGCACTTCATGCCTCACCAGGATTAGTAAATACAATATAAACGCAATCATAATTGAATACATATAAAATAACTCTCCTGACCCACTCTAATACGATAACTCTTAGTGGTCAGGCAGATGATTGTTTTCATCAGACTGAATTCATAATTCCCTTCTACTGGTTTAGACTCGAAAATTTGTGTTGTACACTAAGCTCTTTGCTCTTATACCCCAGAGTAACTGTCCCAGTAACCAGTATTCTAGAGAGGTTCACAAACCCTCTGATGCTTTTCATCGCTTCCCTGAAGAACAGGCCTTAAAAACAAGGAACCCTAATACAGTCCTTCTCAGCAAGTGCTACCAAGACCCGGCATTTCCTCCTTCGATGCATTTAAAAAGGATTTTTTTCAGTCTTCGTTTTTCAAAGACACTTCAAAATATGAATGTGAACGTCATTGCTATATACTCACTTTCATTCCTCCTGACATCTGCATGTGCTCTCAGGCAGTACCTTTCTTTGATTCCTGCCTGCGCCCTTTTCATGTACTGCCTGCAACAGCACATGTGCTGCATGCATTCTTGCTCGTGAGATATTTTGTATACAACAAGGGGCTTGCAGCCGGCCCATTGTTTAACATTTGTTGGCCTCATTATCAATCGTATTATTTGCCTTCTAAATGGCCAGGCATAGACCAAGCACTGATTGCTTCAGCCTGATTAAAGCCCCTTTCTCCTTTAGTTAGTTTAATCCACACTGAAAAGCATCTGCACTACCGTACAGCTTGGTTGCAATACATTGTCAAAGCCAATAGCTCTCAGGTCACAAGTCCTAATCAAGTTAGGCAGCATGCAAGTGATATCATGGCTCAAGATATCATGGCACATGAGACAGCATGTGGCATCAAAGGAAGTGACATCATAGGAAGTGGCATCACAACCCATGACTTCACAGGAAGTGACATCACAAGAAGTGACATCAGATCTTAACACCTCAGACATATGCATAGCAGTTCTATCACAAGTATGTTATAGCACATTGCAAGATTTAACAAGTGAAATTTTGCGATGTGGTTGTAAAAAAAAAGTGATGCAACCTGGACACAAAATCTGGGCTTCAACTCATAAATGTATTTCTTTAAAACTCTGCCACAAAGAAAGTAAGAAAGTGGCAGCAAGGAGAAATGTGTCATTAAATCTACTCTGCTTGATTGGTTGCAAAGTCTTCATTTTAAAATATCCTGTAGGGTTTTGGCATTTACTGCAGGGATATTTGTGTGGCCAGTAAATCTCAGGGAATAACTTTAATTGTAAAATAACTCATAAGTTTAGCACATTTGCTGGAGAGATCTGTTTTGTCTAGCCCCAGTTTTGAATCAAAGTTGCGTAGAGGGTTAATGTGTTAATGTGCCTCCTGAAAAGCATGTTGTGTGACATGCAGATGTAACATGCAGATGACAGATCTTTAATTTATGTAGCTAGATAAGTGTGTTACTGCTTTTAACACAAAAATAATTTTGTTACTTGTGGTTCATTAACTGTAATCCTTCTAATATAGCACAGTGAGCTGTGAAAAGCATGTGACTTCTGCACCAGTATCCCTCAATGTCTTATGCAACTCATTTTGTACATTTTGTACATTGTTTGCACATATATGATTTGTTATCAATATATAATGTTTTCGAATGATGTAAAGCGCTCTGACATCCTGCATTGGGATAAGTAGCACTATAAAAGAAACAAAATAGTGGTATTTAAATAAGTGTTCTTTATGTAATTAGTGGGACAAACCAACACATTTGACATTCTTAAAGTGCATGCATCTTATCTACAGGGACTGAACTAAGTGAAAAGCATGCCTTTCTAAAGTACTGTGAAGTGATAAGCTGCATGCCTTTGTTTCCCCTTCATTGCATTTAGGCGTGAGGCTCCAGATAGCTCCCAGCCATGGTGCTCCAACAAAAGAAAGTTTGGAAAGAAGTTGGAAATTGAGATAAAAAAATTGACTAGAAACAATAGGAGGGGGTCCCCAAGGTGGGGCCCCCAGGAGGACATCTGGGATAGGATCCTGAAGTTCTGAGACAACCAGCGGATGTACACACCAGATCAGGGGGTAAGAGACCTCAGATCGCTGGGGGAGAACATGGGGCTCCAGCTCTTGGCTCCCCCCATTACACCCCAGGGCTGATTGGTGTTTGGAGGGGGGCGGAACCCGAAACTGGAGGACAAGGTACCGTGTAGTCAGGGTAACCGTCCCTCCTACGGATACAGGTGAGACATGGGTCACCTGTGTGGTCCAAATGGTGGTTCAGGACCGGAAGGGATCCTGTCAGATTGGTTATGGTCACAAGAATTTCTCAGTAACATGTAAATAAAAATGTTTTCTTTATTGACTGACCTTGCTATACTTGCTATTTGATGTTTGGCTTGTTGAAGTTATGAGTTATTTTGAAATATATCTTTTTGAAAATATAAGATACCTCTTCCAACGAGTAAAGCTTGTCGTCTCGTGTATTCCTGGCGGGGGGAGTGTGGGCCGCTTTGGAGGCCTCCGGATCCTATGGCCCCTCAACGTGGGCCTTTGTCTTGGGCCAGCAGGAATTTAAAATATTAAAGACCCCTACCCGCCTGCAAGTTGCTGCCCCAAACAAAAGCAGACATCAACACCAGGACGAATTTAGCATATTTTAGTGCAGCCCAACTTCTTGGCTGGGTGGATGGTGTCCATCCTGTGAAAATAGTAGGTGGATCTACCCACGTGTACCACCAACTTATGCCCTTATAGCTCTCCTAAGTGAAACTTATTGGCTTTGCCAATGCATGTACTGTTTTACACTGAAATTGTAGCAGTACTTTCATGTATAGACCCCGTATATTTATGTGTGCATACATGAAAATTCAATTCTACATTTCCTATGTTTCCCTCACAGTAGTAATTCTTATTCAGTGTTCTTCCATTTAGTATCTCACTTTGCGTCTTCTCTCTCCTCTTTCCCTACTCATCACTCTAGAACGTA
Organism: Pleurodeles waltl; assembly: GCF_031143425.1. Lineage (NCBI taxonomy): Eukaryota > Metazoa > Chordata > Amphibia > Caudata > Salamandridae > Pleurodeles > Pleurodeles waltl. Next base: position 337,192,452 of record NC_090443.1, read on the forward strand.
GGTCACAGCATTTTTATCTATGGAAAACTGTATATCTGTACATGTTCTTACATGTATCGCTTCTGAATTTTGTTTCTCTGTTACAATTTCTTTTACTATTATTTGATTGTTCTGTTAGACATTCTCTGTGGATGACTGGTACTATGGAGATTACAATTGCTTTCCTTCTTTGGAAAGAGCTCTCAGGCCTTCTGGTTTGGTTTGCGCTGAAAAGAAACTGCCTAAATAAGTGAGAAAATGGAAAGGCAGACAGGGGACAACGAAGGCACCGGGAGACACTGTAAATCGGAGATTTGGCCACTTCATCTCTTGAAACCAGACGTTGTGTTACACAGTACTCCCAGTGCTTAATTTGTAAATAAAAAGTGCTGGTGCCCAAAGCTCTCCTGTAAAATATGCGCCTACTGCAATTAAATGTGCAAGCACGGAATACAGAGGTAGCCTAATCCTGAAGCCGCCTCGCCCCTCTTTCATTCATTTGCAGAGACTTCCTGCCCCTTCAGCTCACTCTTGCTTTCTCCCTTTGTGATGCTTTTTTCGTTTTTCTCTTCCTCCGTCTTTCCCATGTGTCTTTTCCTCGGAATGCTTGAAGCAGAAGAATAAGAGCCGGCCCTCAAAAATAAGTACGGGTGCCCCGCACCGGAAACCACCGGCTCAAATCAAGCACTGAATACTCCACCTCCAAGATGCAGAATACACACCAGAAAGCTACAGCGCTATAACGCCACACAAATGGCAGACGTGAATGGTACAAATGCAAAGTAACTGTTTTTGAAGTTTTTGTTAAAGACTACATTGCAAGTTTGTCTGTGTTTACAGCATATTGAAGATTGTGTGCTTCTAGTGGAGTTTTAACATAGTTTTGTAATATACAATTAAATTGTATTATATATTTGCAGGCACTGGGAGAGCATTTCGTTGATATTGCTGGTGAAACTTCTTTTCACCAGTGTAGTGGATATGCATTGAGCATCAACAGTTCTGACATATTTTGATTTCTCCACAATGGAGTCAAAGGTTTCTCTACTAAAGCGTCTCTCTTTGTGACATCTCTTGTGGTGAATCCACCAATACCCAGCTTAGATGTAAAACCCTCTACTCCAGTGTAGATGTTGTAAATGTACCCTCATAGAGGGGGATACATATTTCCCCTAACTTTCTGGCGAATGTTTTCCAGCATTTTAGAACCGCAATACTAGTCTTTCTGTGAAAGTCCATCGCAAATGTTTCACTGAGCTAACTTTGCGAAACATGACGGACGACATGACTGTTAACGGGGCAGAGGAAAAGCCACCATCTGAGGTGTTTCCGCAGCCGAACATTTTCTGTGTTGCCGACACCAAATAGTGCAGTTGAGATTTGCAACGTTTTGCCCTTCTCTAGATCATGCCCCATGTGCTCTTACACACAGAATCACACAATTCTGGTCATGTGCTGAGCTGAAATTCAAACACAGGTCTTCGCATTCCGAAGTCAGAATTTTAGCCAGTAGACAGAACATCCTTTTGGGGTCGAGGCGAAAGTTGGATGTTGGTTTAGGTGAGTCTAGAATGTATGGGTGTGCGGGGGTGGGTCTGTCCCTGCTGCATTATGTGACTTTATCAGGGTTACTTCTCAACACAGATGTATTCCATCCCGCATCTCCTCCTCTCCCCGCACATGCACACTTCTGCCTCCAGTCTCACTTTCTTCTGCTCTGATTCCCTTTTCCATTTCTATCTCTGAGAGCATTTTAAAATAGTGAAATATTAAACAGTGCTGGTAAAAGCCCAGCCCGGGGCCAGGAGGGCAGAGAGTACTATGAAACCTATGTTTTCAGCTATCGATAGGAAGGCATAGAGGTACAATTAGACCACACAGAAATGAACAATCGTACAACCGCACAGACACACCACAACACAGGCACACACGCAGATATACATACAGACACAAGTAGAGGCTTTGTCAAACACACAGAGCCAGTTACGCACGTAACCTGACACCATCAACCATCAGGTCATCAGAAAGATATCGGGGCACCGATACACATCCATTCACATACACCCAAGGAGGCGCAAACACCTACACAAGCACTTCACACACAAAAGGCATTCAATCCAAATGCAATATATACATCAACAGACACAGACAAAAGCACACAATCAAACATAAAACATGTTAACACACCACCCTACACTAAGAGCCTAATACATGAATAAAGACATTCAAACCTCAACAGAAAACATAAATCGAAATATGCACAGAGCCACAAGTAAACAACTCATAAAAACACGCTCAAAATACATCCATAAACACGTACACACACACCCTCTCATACAGACAAATACACAAAGGCACGGGGACACAAATTCATAGTCATAGAGGCCCACACGTGGACATGCAAACACATGCACACATGCAAAAACAAACAGACTCACACTTGCACACCAGCAGACACACAACAAAACATGCAAAGAGTCACCGGCACAGGGACCTCCACACACGTAGACACAATGAAACAGATGCATATACACATCTGAATCCAGTGACAAAAAGAGCTATGTTCTCGAAGACCAAAATAGTGATGCACAGTCTGTCATACCTCAAAAGACTCCCTTGAAAGCAGGGTCTACATCCGAGCAACAACAGGTAAAAACACCAGGTCTAAGTTCCTGGTTCTACTAAAAGCAGGTATTTTCTCACCTGCTGTGGTCCAGCAGTTGTATGGAGACCTGTCATGATTTTTTGAGGGATGGTTCCATTCATTTTTTAGGTTTCGCCTCCACAGTGCTTGCATTGTGCTTGTGAAGTCTTACATTGCTAAAAAAAATTCCTTAAAGGGACTCGGAACCTGCCCCTACTTCACCTGCTGTTTACCTGACCTTCCTGTTTGTTCTGTCACATTTTGCTCCAACTGCAGTTGAATTGACTTGCTTTTTATTGGCTAGCTGGTCACTTCCTGCTCTTCTGTTCTGCTTTCTGTTCTGCTTTTGCTGTCACGTTCAGCGTGCCCAAAGTACACCATCCGGGTTTTGTTGATTGGTTACCACTTAGTGTTTGTATGCAAAAAGATTAACTGAACGCAACCAATTCGCGTTGAAATGTGTGTAAACATGTCGGCCATTTTGCAATGGAGTATGGAGTGCAGATTTAAAGCAAGCATTGAGTGGACTCATTATGTTGTGTTTTTCATTACTTAATAATTACATTTCTGAAGATCAACAGTTGAAAATATTAAAATTATTTGTTTTTTTGTTTCTTAAATTACCACTCACTCATTTAAAAAAAAAAAAAGTCATTTGTATAATTGGGTGTCATTTTATTTTGAATTGTTATTCTCTCAGTCACTTATTAACAGTCAGCCACAAGTGCGGTTATCTTGCAGGCAGCAGGGTCATGATTTGAATGGTGCAGCAGGTGCAGTGGCACCAGGGCCAAAAGTTGTCATAATTCCTCTAAACAGCAGATATTGCTATATTTTACTACTAAACAGGCAGTCACAAGTGCAGTTACCTTACAGGCATTAGGGTCATGATTTGAATGATGCAGCAGGTGCAGTGGCACCGGGGCAAAAAGTTGTCAGAACTCCTCTAAACACCAGGGGTTGCTATATTTTACTACCAAACAGGCAGGCACAAGTGCAGTTACCTTACAGGCATTGGTGTCATGATTTGAATGGTGCAGCAGGTGCAGTGGCACCAGGGCTACAAGATGTCAGAACCCCTCTAAACACAGATTAGTGCTAAGTTTTATTACTAAACAGGCAGCCACAAGTGCAGGCACTAGGGTCATGATTTCAGTGGTGCAGCAGTTGCTGTGACACCGAGGGCCAAAAGCTCTAGCAACCCCTTTAAACACCAAGGGGCAGATTTAAGAGCCCCTAGCGCCTCCTTGCACCACATTAGTGTCATTTTTTAATGCTAATATGGCCCAGAGAGGTCAAAATAGCTGCGCCAAATTTGCAAAGTGGCGCATCCATGTATTGCGCCATTTTGAAACACTTTTCCCTACATTATGCCTGCGCCAGGCATAATGTATGCCAAGGTGGCGATCCCCGTTAGGGGGGGTGGAAAAAAATGGTGCGCAGAATTCTAAGAGATTTCTTTGCGTGATTGTTTTCAGTACTTTTAATGCCTGTTTACAATGGGCCTCAATGGGCTTTGCAGGATTAGCATCAACATTTGGTACGCTAATCCTGCAAAGCTCCAAACTAGCATGAAAAAGTTTGACTCTAGGTCTTCAAACTGGGGGGCGGGCCTCCCTAGGTGGGTCTCGAGTGATCCCAGGGGGGACGTCAGGCTCTGGCCAAAAGAAACATTTTACAGATAACAGAGCTTTGTTTTAAGCAGAAGCATGTTATTGCAATGTTAAAAAGGTAACAGTACTTAACTGCAATGTTTAAATAGGTCTAGACATATTTAAACATTGCAATCCTTATAAAATAATTGTGAAGCATTCTGAGGGGGGGCCAAGGATTTTTATTTTTCAACTCGGGGGCGCAGCATTAAAAAGTTTGGAGACCACTGCCCTAACTACCGACCATTGTGCTAATCTTAGATACAGCACACACATGGTGGCATTAGGGGGCGCTAAGGGGCGCAAGAAAAGGGCTGCTTCACTGGGTGCAGCGCCACTTTTCGTAAATCAGGCCCCAAATATTGCTCTATTTTACTACTAAGCAGGCAGTCACAATTGTGGTTACCTTGAAGTTAAAAAGGGCATGATTTGAATGGTGCAGCATTTGTAGTGGCACCTTACTAACTACACATTACTATACTCTAATACAGTGCCATAGTAAATAAGGCACAAATTACAAGTTTGAAACCCTGGGATATGAATTCAACATACATCACAACATAAACCACTATTAATGGTTTATCAAGTTCAAAACAAATAGTTTTATAACTTTTTATAATATTTATTATTTAGTTAGTCAGACAGGACGCTAAAGAAAAACCAAAGACGAAACCTATTGGCTCTGCCAATGCTTGTTTTAGCATATTTTCTACGTTGTATTCCTTAGTTTCAACATGCATGCAATACAGTTAAGTGGTATGCTTTGGTGTGGAAAACCTTCCACAATATTCACTTTCTGGATGTTAATGTGTTCCAGTCAACTTTCAATAACTCCAGATTTACAGGAATTTTGGACCGTGATTGGTTTCAGTGACTTGGCACTTTTTTGGCAAATTGGGTTGGTTGAAGTGTTGTACACAAACCACAGAAAGATGGCAAGGTCCAGAACCGCATGGCATTTTAGTGGTTTTGTGAGGTTTAGAAAAGTTACACGCAGGTTAGCGAAACACTAGGCCGGGTCTGTTTGTGTCATGGAACCCAAAGGTGAATCTCCATATTGTGAATCTGTAAATGTTCTGGTATTCCAGCAGCTCAAATGTCTTACCTGATGGAGTCTTAAAGAAGGGAATTAGCAACATAACATACACACTGAGACAATAAGAGACATGAACATGTATCACCCTTTGAAAGGTTCTACCACTTTTTATTCACAAAACACCAACCAAGCAAACCTGCATTAGAGTTAAAGGGAACTCCTGACAAGTTTCACTCCAATTAGAGCTCACCAGAGAAGAATTACTTTGTTCAGGCAAGAGCAAAGCTCTCCCTGCAAGTTGCTGGAAGCTTCTTATTCTGGCTCTTCATTATGCAAAACGAAAAATCTAACTACCCATTTTTCTGAGGAGAGAATCCCTGGTGAAACACATCAGTTATCAGAGTCCTCTATTTTAGCCCAAAAGACAGGGTTTTATCTTTGATTCAGCAAAATACCATACATGATGGTACAGAAGAAGAATTTACTGTTCGACCTAATGTATCACAGAGTATTTATTGGTACATCACCACCTAGTGATGGCTTGCCATGAACAACTTCCACCACGCCTGCCTTGTTCAGCCACGATGCTTTGCAGGTTGGGACAGTTCAGCTCTTACTTACGATGTTAAAAAATAAACCACAAGTTCCAGAACACGACATGCTCTTGGCTAAAATACGAGGACTGGCTGAAAAGTGTCACACAAGGCAGTCATAAGGAAAACAATACATGTTAGGAAACAAACACGACTGTAGAAGAAATACAAATGGATTTGTGGCACTAACACAAGATCACAAAGTGTACTGAAAAGTAAACACTAGACACCCTTAAATAAAAACACAATGCTGGTTGGTGCACTGAAAAACATGTCTCCGTAAGCATATGGAACAAACTTGCAAACCACAAGCATACAATAAAAAACTGATCAGCCACACACACACACATCACACAAACACAGAATCAGCAAAGGAAATATGCCAGTCAATTAAAAGATAAAATCACATTAACACAGAGAATGAGAGGCTTACCAAAATGCACAAATGCTCCATAAAGGGATGCAGATGTACAGAGGGTCACTGGAAGTATACAACATTAGAGTACCAGATTATGTAGAAGGGTTGGCTAAATTATTCAGATAGAAAAGGCACATTTTACAGCGTCACACAGTGCGCGTTGTGATATTATTACTTCATCGTTTTGTCTTTTTTTCACCTGTTAACACTGTCTGGACAAATATTTAACCTCATTAACAACGGTTTCACACCCAAATACAGTAAGTAACTGAAAGGTGACCAGTCAACCTATGCAAAGCACCTTCCACAGCACTGCAACACGTGTTGCCACCTTTTTAGTGACTTTTGATAACGTCCGAGTTAGAAACAAACTTTTGTTGGTGGTAAAATAGAGAAGCTATGAAACAGATGAGAGATTATGCAGCAATTGCAGCAAATCCATAATTGTGTGGAAAACACAGAATTACACATTTTAAGTGCCCTGACTATAAGCTAGCAGCATGGACAACACACACACACAACACAGACATGCAATGTTGGACTCCACAGTCAGAGAAGGAACTACTCACCGCCCTTCAAATGATACCCTTGCCTCCACAATTTAGTCACATGACTTTAGATACTGCCACCTACCAAAATTTCTACCTACTTGTTTCCTTCTTCACAATAATAGAATATTTAGCTTTTACATATGGCTTGACAGGTACGGTTGTGCAACCTATTGTTATTAATTCTTTGTAATATACAGAGTAGGATTTGCCCAGAGAAGTACAGTATTCAGTTACCTCATGCCACCTCTGTTCGGTGTATCATTCCACCTTTTACGGCGTGCATGTCTTGGAGTATGTGTGGGGCTATTTTACCGCGCAAAAGTACAACGAACCATCTCACATTACATTCTTTAATTCAAAGATGCAGCGAATACAAAAAGCATACTTTTTCACTATAACGGGCGTTTCAATGTTTTAGTCAAGACTAGAAATGCAAGCCTAATCCATTAACTTTGCTATTGCTTGTTTGAGTCTGTTTTCGTTGTTAGGGTACTTGTATTTTCGGTCGGTATCTTCTCCTTTCAAGCTTGACCCTCTCTGCCAACAGATGCTTCATGCGCAGGTCGTATATGTTAGTTCTCCCGAACGAGAGAGTCATTGACTGCTACAAATCAAGGTTGATACACACGGACCAGAACAAGGCTTTTTAGTTCGGTTTCTGCAGATTGTCGGTGTGTGTATAGTAAAAACACGCTGTCTGTGGGGCGTTGGCAGCTGGGGTAGAATAGTGTGGTTTGTACATGTCTATTGAGTAACATGAACTGCACGCTGCAGGCCAGCACCTCTGTTGCAGGTGAGCTAAGTATTTTGCACATAATTCCCTCGTTCGCACCATAAGCTTCTGTATCGCAGTTGCATCAGATCGTCCCTCTTATGTCTCTGAGCATCAGAACCGTGACTGCGAGTGACACCACTGCAACCTAAAGTCCTTCTTTGAGAGTTAATAAAAACAATGTATATCCCAGTGCAAGAGAGAGACCTTTATGTCTTTTACACTTGCCGTAGTCACGGCTTCCAACCAATGCGTCTGAAAACTCCCTGCAATTATACCAGGAGGGCGGGCAGCAGCATTGCATGGCATGAATGCTTTAAAGTTTTGCAATGTCGGCAGGCAGGAAGTCACCCATCGCGTCCGAAGACTTGCATGGCATGTGAGCTATAAACCCATGAAACGTTATCAGGCAGTAGAGCAGCCATCTTACCTGTAGAATTGCACGATCTAAGCTTTTTTGAGAGGAAACATCTTGTTTATTGATTCGTGTGGCACGTGCTCTATCAAGTACTGATATATTGCCAAGATTTTTAAGGGCAGCTATCTTGTCTATATTCTTGCAAGTTAGGCATTCTATAAAGGGCTGGAACGATAGCAGGTTTCTTTGAGGGCATCTATCTTTTCCACAGACTTGCTGGGTAAGCAGTCTATAAACCGCTGAAATTTTCCCAGGCCTCTTTGAGAGCAGCCATCTTGTCCATTAAAAATGTTGCCTGAGAGGAGGGCAACCATCTTGTCTGCTGACTTAATTGTTCCTTCCTTGAAGTGCCATCTCAGGCCTGTTCTGAGCGTATATGTGAGGCGGTTGAGGTAGTAGAGTGGTGGTGTGCGGACATTGCACAAGTGGTGTGGACTAGAAGTCCCATCAGCGAGGTGTGGGCAGAATTGCAGAAACCAACATAGCAATCACTCCCACGTATACACGAGGTGAGGAGATTGCAGGTCCAATCTCCAGAGAAAATGGAACCAGAGTGCTATTTAAGGTTTGTTCCTCTATACTTGAACCCCTCATAGTTATGGAACACTACTATTCTTTTGGAGCCATGATGGAGAAACTGCCAGGAATGACTTAGAGTCACCAGCAAAACATCGTTAGAGAAGTAGAAAAAATATACAAATCCTCTTTTCTTTATTACATTTTTTTCAGAGCTCGCCTATTTTGCAGAGTTACAGCCAAGAGCGGCCAAGACTTGACTTCAAGGGAACAAAATACAATTAAAAGGGGGGAACATAACATTCATGTTTAAGCCCTTTTCAGTATCATTTGTATTATTTTTTAGAAAACGTGTGCCCTCCTCTGCCATCTGCCAAGAAAACAGTTATGTATGGTAGGAATCCCCAGCAGCACTTAGCACTGAAAGGTAGCCTTGCCAAATACAAGGTGGGGGTTCTATACCATGCGGTACATACTTGTACCTATGGTGGGGATAGAGAGAGGCTGGTGTAAAATTTTGTCAATCAGTTTAGAGATAAGGTTTCATCAAAGAGGACAAGTGTGAAGGGATAGCATCTCTCTTCCTAGACCTTGTATCTCCGGCTTTGTCTACCTGCATTACCTGCATGCTAGCAGGACACAATATGGACAACTCCAAGACATAGGCTACTAAATCTCCATCTTACCTAAATGTCTTTCTACAAACATATTGACCAATTTCAAATCCCTCTGTCAAGCACTTGGCCCTAAACATGCCAGAGCAGTAGCTGGTATAGAAAATTATCTCTACGTTGTAGTAATCTATATTTTTTAGTACGTTTTTATGCAATGTTTCCAGTATTAGTTGCATTTCTGGAAATGGAAAAATAGTAGTGCAGGTACCATATACCAGCAGTACTTAGCTGTTTCTAAGTTGTGCCGGTACTCTCCAAATACAATTATTGCACCTATGCTGAAAAGTGCAGGTACCCTTACTCTCAAAATAAAGAAGCGCATGTACTCACTACCTGACAGTACAGCCCATTTAAATCATCGGTTTTCACATGGAGCCACATGTAGGCCCCGTTGTTCCTTTCTCACCCACTCTCCCTCGTAGACCCCACCTCCTCCTTCTTATGCATCTCCCAGAATTGAGACCTCACTCCTCCCCACTGACCCCAACACCTGTACAGAATATTCTACTCCCATTTGGAGCCCACCCCACCCCACTGCTTCATTCAGACATCTTCATTCCATGCTGATCCAGCCCTCTCTGTGTGGGTACTGTCTATTCTCCTTCCAGACCCTAGCACACCCTCCAGACCCACGCCCTCGCTGCAGACCAAATTCTTTTGCTGGCCCTTGCATTCTCGCACTGAGGCACTGCTCCTCTGTGCAGACTCCAACCTTTTTCCTGCAGACCCCACAGCCACTCTTCAGACTCCCATACTCCCTGCAAACCCTTCCACTGGCCGTTGAGAACGCACCACAAGCCTGCAGCAACTACTTTTCTCTGCTGACCCTGCCACTTCCTTCTGGATACTACTTACCCTCCCTACATACTCACCTTTTCTTGTTGATACAGCTCTTCTTTGCAGACCCTACTCCTCCCCTCAGAACACAGCTCCCACTGCGAAGAAATGGTCTTCCGTGTAGCCCACGCAGCTCCCTGCAGACCCTATGTTATCCCGTCAGTTTTTCTTCCCATTGAGACGTTACTGCCTCTATAAACCCCGATATGGTTGCAGCAGACCTCAACTTCCTCCCCTTGGGCTCTGCTTATCTGCCCTGCAGACCCCAGCCTTGCCTGTGGACTCAAGTTGTCACATAAGCCTCACTACTTATAACCCTAGTCACCCTAGTCCTCCCTGCAGCCAAGGCCCCGCTCTCCCTACAGACTCCTGTCTTCCCATTCAGAGCCTACCGTTCCCTGAAGACCATCACGTCTTCCCATCAGAACCCACTTCTCTACTGTAGTCATCTTCTTTGTAGACCTCACTCCTTTCTCGACACACATAATTTTTCCCTACACACCACACTCCTGCCTGAAGATCTACCTCCTACTTGCAGAGCATATTCTTCCTTGCAGCTCCTGCCCTTATATTGCTACAGTAGAGTTCCCGCCGCTGCCACCAGACAACTCCCACCAAACCGCAGACCCCAGTCTTTCCTCTAGCCCTGCCTCCTCCCTACATACCCCACTAGACCATGGAGACAACACCATCTTCTCTTTAATAAGCCCATGCCCTATGTGGCCCACCCTATCCCTGCACACCTGTTCTTGCACATGTACAATATAGTGAGTGGGTCTTTGTGAAAGAGAAGGTGAGCCGGGCATCTAGCCATGCAGCATAGGATGCGTAATTGTATTTAGGGAGGAAGTAGTGTATGCTGTACTTAAGATATGGACATCTCAAATCTCAAAGCCAGGATAGCCCACATCTGTGCAACTAGGCCCCTCTTACAACTTCAGATCCTACACACTTGTCTCCATCTGCTGCATGAGAAATGATAAAGCAAAGGAAACGGAGTTAATCACTCTCCATACCTCCTTGATATGTCCCAAACATGAGATACCCTGGAGCAAAAAGTTAAGAGGCCTCAGGGGAGCAGCCACAAAAGCAACCTGGAGTGAGGTCATGAACTCTGAATGCCTAGTCCAGATCACCCCAGGACAAGTGAGTGCTGGGGCCTAGCCACAAGCCTGTGAATGAAGTTTCTTCTCAAACAAGGATGTATTTTCCTATCCTATTCTTATCCTAAGCTCTTAATGAAACTGGGGAGAATGTACCCACCAAACCCAAGCCTCCCTACGTCTGATACCCTCTTCAACTGTGGGGACACAATTAAATGTATTGCCTAAAGAGAGTGGTAGCATCAAAGGTCTGATTGTATACTCTGTGTGAGGTAGCAGTCTTTTGTTTCCAGAGGCCTCTCTGGCATGTTCCAGTGTGTGCATCAGTCTATTATGATCTCTTACTGTCAACTTCTGATTAATCTAATTTAAACCTCAAACTCTTTCCGTCTCCCTTCATCCAGCCTTGTTTTCTCCATTCCTGCTTCCTTCTTCCCTCTCCTGACTTTCCCTTACCTGCTGCACCACGTGGTTCCTGCCTGCCATCATCATTGCCTCTCCTGCACGACCTCAGGTGCTCTCTCACTGCTTTGCTAGCTCTCTCCTTCTGGACTAGATCTTTAAGATTCACTGCCCACAAAACAGTGATGGATTGACAACATGGGCTTTGTACAACCCCACCAGTCCTGGATGAGATGATTGGCACTCTAGTCTTCTGTTCTCCCACTGCTGAGACTGGCAGTTGAAGTACTGCTGAGTAGTCTACAGATGCATAATGGGCATCTAAGGGTGGAAGCCTTCAAATTTGCACCAATCTTGAATGTCCACTATGTATCTGTGAGGCAACAATGGTAGTTGGCAGCAACCACCATAAATTGCAATGTTTCCAGGGCTCAAGGAGTGTATTGAGTTTTTCCAAAGTCTTGCCTTCAGGCCCTGCCCCGGGTTCTCTCTCATAGTCAGCCAATGAGAGGAGGGGTCATGATCTGGGAGGCACTCAGAATATGAAGCAGCCATTGTTGTCTGTTTGTATCCTAGTTCTCACTTCTTCTTACCTCCTCTGTCCGTACTGCCCACCACATGTCCTTTTTGGCATGACTACCTCCATGTAGGTGAGAGGCCTCCACAGGACTCGGACGATGGAGTTGTGGTTACAGTTCTCCTGCTGAACTTTGCTTAGGCCTAACACCAAATGGCTACTTGCCACCCTGGCCCACAACTCCCATATCCAGTCCCAGCTCTTGGAGCTATCAAAGACCAAGAAGTTGCAGAAACAGGAGAAAAGGATGATGAGCTATGGATGTGCCGGAATTTGTGATCATTGCTGTCACGCAGGGGATAAGTGAGAAGAAACTACCCTCATCGCTGCCACTGACGACATCCAAACCCTCTTCGACTGAGGACAAACAGCAGCTTTGATCCTCCTCGACTTCTTGACAGCCTTTGACACCGTCTCCCACCACATGCTGATAACCTCCTTCCTCACCCGAAGACCCCAGAAGATCTACCTCCCACCTTTCATCTCCGAACCCAAGGAGATCACCTGCGGTGTCCACCATGGCTCGTCCCTCAGCCCCACACTCTTCAACACATATATGACCCCGCTGGCCAACATCGTCACTTCCCACGGTCTCAACATAATTTCCTATGCAGATAACACACAGCACATCCTCTCACTCACCAACAACCCCTCCACCACCAGAACCACCTTCCACAGATGCATGGCAAGCGTCACTGATTCAATGAAGAACAACTTCCTGCAGATGAACACAGACAAGATGGAAGTTCTGATCTTTGGCAACAGCTGCATTACATGGAACAACTCCTGGTGGCCATCAGACCTAGGACCCACAACTTCCTCCAACCACACCAGAAACCATGGAATCATCATTGACAACAAGCTCACCATGAAATCACAGATCAGCGCCATCTCCTGTGCCTGCTTCCTAGCTTTGCACATGCTATGTAAGATCTTCAAGTGGCTAATGCTACACACGAGAAGCACTGTGACACAGGCCCTCATCACCAGCCGACTGGACTATGGCAACACCCTCTACATAGGAATCGCCTCACACCTCCTACAGAGACCTCAGACCATATAGAACGCCACGGCCAGACTCACCCTCGGCCTTCCCCGATGAACCCACATCACACCCCACCTCAGGCAACTCCACTGGCTCCACATACAGAAGAGATGCTAATTCAAGCTGCTGACCCTCGCACACAAGGCCCTACACAACCAAGGACTTGCTTACATTAACCATCACCTGAACTTCCACCAACCGTCGAGAAGGCTACGTTCTACCTCCCTTTCACTTGCCCATATTCCCTGCACCCACCGAAGCAGAAGTGGAGGACGCTCTTTCTCTCATGTTGCAGCAGAAACCTGGAACTGCCCTCCCACACACCTACGGACCATAACCTCACTTCTGGAATTCTGAATGCCCTTCAAAACCTAGCTGTTTGAATATGCCTCCGGTACCTGCAAGTGCCTGGATACCCTATCGGCTGATTAGCAGTGCTTTATAAATCCTGATTGATTGAAAGGAGTGGCCATGGTGTCAGTCAGTAAGCACAGTCCACACTGAGATCTGTTTTCTGGTGAAGAGCTTTAGTCTGAAACCCATCCAAAGACAGAGCAGGAGAAAACTAACAAAGAATATCCCTCAGGCTTTCAAGTTTGCACTTATGCTAGTTCTAGACATCCACTTGTTGCTTAATTTGTAAAAGAATAAGTGCAAGAGCCCAAAGTTCTTCTCAGAAGACTATGGATAGCACTATCGAAGGCCAGGTGCAAAATACCAAGACTGCGTATTCTTGATTCCACCTCATACTATTTTAATTGACTACCAAACGCTCCCTGACTTTATCTCACTCTTGCAGATTCCTATTTATCCCTGCTTTTTCATTTTGTCATGTTTCTTTTTCTGTTTCCCTCTTCTCCCTCTTCCCCCTTTTGTGTTTTTTCTCTTTCTTGCTCTAGAACAAAGCCTTTTGATGAAATATAGGTGCCAGACCCCAAAACTTAGTGCTAGTGGGTACTACCCGCAGCCACAGGCTCAAAATAAGCACTGACCCACACTGTCATTATCAAGAGAGAAGAAGAAACCCTGGTGCAGACACAGATAAGATTCCACAGAGTCAAAAGCAGCTTACGTCTGTGTGTGCGTGCAGGAATGAGTTTGTGTGAGTGGGCATAGGTTAAGGGGCGTGTCTTTATGTGTGTGCATGTGTCTGTATATGTATAAGGGTATGGCTGTGAGGGAGATTGGCTGTCTGACAGCTCAGTTATGATCCTGGCATATTGTGGCCCCAACATTTACTGCTGAAGACATTTATGTCAACATTTAGGTAAACCCTTGTGTAAAAGTTATACATTCCTGGCATGCAGAGGGCACTGTCAACGTTTTAGTGATCCCTTGGAATAATAGTGGCCCATCCTTGACATATAGAAGGCATTGTGGCTATCCATTATAGTGGCCTATTCAAGACATAGTATGAGTGGTATTGGTGACACTAGCTGCCACATGCATAATAGTGGCTCAGCCATGGCCTATAGTGGGGATTCTTGGTGACATTCTGTTCATATATAGCATACCAGTGGTCTATTATTGATAGATTGTGGGACTTCTTGAGCACTTTTGGCATTTCTTGGCAAACCAGAAGGCCATTCTTGACATAATGTGGGTATTCTTGGCACCCTTCTCACTGTTCCTCACAAAATGTTTCCGCATGCAACACACTGGGCCTGATTTAGAGTTTGGCAGATGGGTTACTCTGTCACTCTGCCATATTACGATTCCCAGAGGATATAATAGGATTATAATATGGCAGCCGGGATATCTGCACGTTTGTGATGGAGTAACGCCATCCGCCAGACTCTAAATCAGGCCCATAATGTGTACATTCTTAGTAAGATATTGGCCATCCTTAGCATAATAACGGTACGTCTTTTACATACTGTGCCCATTTTTACTTCTTCCAATCCCTGGTATAATGGTGACCCATTTTTAACTTGTTTTTTTCCCAGAACTATTTCATTGGCTTTTTGTTTTTTTCTATAAGGCACACCTTCAAAAACGGCGTTTTTGTATCAGAATAATATTATTCAGAACTTCATCGCCACCAAGAAAGATAATTAACAATAGTCCCCATAAGCAGTCTCATTAATGCAACACAGTGACAGTCTAGCTTATTGGTCCCCAGCCCCTAGCGTTCCTTCATTAGTCATTTGTTGGTTCTGCAGTCAATATCATGGTATAATTTTGTTTTGAGGAAATTAGATCATTTATGCAAATTAAAAATCTATATTAAATAAGTAAGAGATACTAATTTTCATAAACTGAGAAACTCATGTTTCAAACAAAATTATTACAATTACGAAATACAGTCAAAGCTGGTATTAGAGAAATAATTCATGTTACGTTTGGGGAGCTTGTAACTGATTTTGGTTGCATGGTACTAGATCGTGATTAATGCTATGGTTGTTATTTCATGATTTATGCAGAGGAATTTCATTACCTATATTGATTAATCTTCTTGTCCGTCATTGTCACAACAACTGCTGTCTGGGCCAAAAGTAAGGCTATTGTAACCTGTCTGATCCTGTGTGTCCTATGCACTTGAGACACAGCATTGCAGTAAGTGCCACAGGATTCGCCTGGCTCTGTTGTCTAGCACCTGTGATTATAAAATGTGTATTTCTTTTCATACTTTTCCAACAAGAGCCTATTGAGTAAATGCTTAAGGCAGCATAAAGCTCAGAATCTACATTGACGAGAAAAGATGGCAATAACGTAAGGAAGGATGCTGTATATTTAAGTGTGAAGGGCCGTGTGATATTGCATTGCCCGTTTCTGTAAGTGTCTGCTGTAAAGCTCTTTAGACACTTGCAGAGACATTATCCTTAACCTCCGCTGTTATGCCACCATTTTTTCACATTTTCTTGAGCAGGGTAACCCAATACCACTGGGGAGTGTAAGGTTTGTCTGGCACCCAATATAAGTATTGGAATAGTTGATTCAACACCATTGGATTTTTAGCCATTATGTGTGAAAATTCTGCTGCGAAACGCACCTTGTATTTTTACCTTTTAGCAGGACTGAACTCCCCAAACTTGCTTTGTTCACTTGTTCAATCACATTCAAGGCAGGAATTTAAGGCCCACTGACCCCCAGTGTACATATCCTTGTACTTCAAATGCAGCTACTAATGTCCTGTTCCATCAATCTTCCTTCACTGCAAATCTATCTATGTATTGTACAATCCAGATATTAAATACCATCCATTCAGTCAGTTCATCAATGCACTATTCATATAGTGACTCAGTCAGTGACAAATCACTGCATTCTGTCTACCCACAGACAACAAACCTAACCACCTAAACATCACTTGCCCGAAACAAACATTTACAATAAACGGAGGAACTAATTACAACTCAATCCATATACCAACTCCCCAACATCCCTGCTTCCTACTCGTACAATGACCACTACTCAATTAACAGACCCCCTACTCATTTATACACGTAATAGACAGCAACCCTTCCATCTTCCACATGCCGAATCTCTGACCAGCAAACACTCTTATTTCTTATGAAATCTTGGGTCTACTTCAATCCACCTCCCTGCACACAAATCGATGAATATGCAGTCTTACTAATGTACAAGCTTAGTAACTTCGAATGTACTATCAGTTCATTGAATTATAGACCTATACATCCACCTCCAATCTATACACACATTGACGGACCGAAAAATATTTAATCTCATCCAACTAAACACTCACCCATTCAACCATTTTTCAACTGTCTACTTACTCACTTATTAAAACACAAACATATGCATACATATCTATCCTTATTATCATCTACTGATCAATTATCTGTTCCAGCCGCCTATGAAGCTATCCAAACCCCCACCTGTTTGACAATATACACTTTGCTGTGCTTAACAACCATTGTCTCAACCTGACAGCTTTCACAGCCGCTTCGCCAGTCTCTCCGAGTAATAACAACCCCCCTAACAACAAGACCACTCACCATCCGACAAAAGGCTGTCCGCATTCTACATCAAATAAAACCAATCCTCGCATTCCCAAAACCACAACAACTTCACCCCCCAACAAAGACCAATAATACCCACTACCACCACCAGTCATCTCAATCTTCCTATACCAGCACTTTAATCCTTCATTCTAAAACGAACATCCGTCTCTGCAATAAAAGCTAATCCATCTTTCATTCATACTCTATACAAACCAACCATTCCCTCTAACAAATCCAAACTAACCAAAATGATACCACTAATAACCAATCCCCTTGCTCGACCAAGCATATCCATCAATTGTCCAACAAAAATATTGATCAAACTATGGCTCCACCTAAAGCCTTCCCACCTACCCTCCAACTATCCACCAATCTACAAATCAGTCCATATAAAATCAGCTCAACCATCTCTCCAAATAAAGTTATCCGACCCATTCCCCATCAATTACCAATCCACACACTGCTAGATCATGGCTCGCTTCAGATATTCAACTAATCAGGCTCCAGTTATTTCGCATTCAGTCATCTCTCCCAGTGTAATTCACAATTCCTCCGAGACCCTTGCTCGCCAAACCTTCCAAATAAGCCATCTTGCATGCATACTCCAACCCGCCCACAACCATTCACCACATAGTCCCATACATGCTCCCACCCGTCCCCTCTCTTCAATGCTTCTCCCAACTACTTCTCGATCTTGAAAACATCTTTTATAACCACGATTCCTCAGTCATCAACCAGTTACAGGACAGTGTGTCAAGCCACTCACCCAGGGTTCAGACCTAGCATTAAGAATTCTACACTCATCTGGTCACTTACTTTCCCAGCTCCCAACCACCTACCACCCATTACTCAATTCACCCATGTGCCCATTTACTCTTTAATGGCTCTGTTTGACTCTCTTCTCCTGTCACGCTTCTCCCATCACCATCATGAGCCCTCACGCAGTGCTTAACTTGAGCCAGGGGTTGGCTATCAGCACTCATTTTTGGGGACCATCACTTATTTTTCTGATTGGACATTTCCCCGAGAGCAACAGAGAGAAAAACACACAGGCAGCAAGGGAGGAAGAGAAAGAGGGAAACCCGTAAAAATGGGATAGTAAGATAAAGGGGAAGGGTCGTCTGGTAGTCGATTAAAGAGGACTGAGGCGAAATCACGACTACACAGGCTTAGTTTTTATGCGCTGACATTTTAATAGCGCTGAATGAACAGAGCTTTGGGCCCCGGCACTCATTGTTTTTACAAATTAAGCTCTGCCCTCACATCATCTCTGTGTCACTCATGTAACCTGGGGCAGCCTGTCTTACACCCAGCTCCCTTCCTCCAGAAACTTGTTCACCTGCTGACCCTCGCCACCTCTTGCTCTGCAACCATAAATGTGTATCACTCTCCCTCCCAAATACCACTCTCCATCCATGCCGCGCTTCCTCTGTCCTGTCGTTCCTCCTTCCACCCTTTCTCTTCACGTTCCCATTATACCAGTCTCTCCTCATCCACCGAACATTTTTCCGTCCCTCTTTCATCATCTCATTACACATCCCGAGTTTGACGCTGGCCCATGCAGTGCACGGCGCCCCCTCCCCCTGCGTGGGAAGCCCCCTTACCCCATGCACCTCAGAGGGTGGAGAGACGGTGAGCTAGGCCCCCTTTACCTGGAAGGTTAGCAGTGCTGCTCGCCCCTCCTTGATGGTGCCTGGTGCTGCTGGACCCACCTAGGTCTTCATTAGCGGTGCCTCGTTTTCGGATTGTCGTGTCGATGGACCATACAGCATTCTTCCTTAGTGGGATCCTCCTAGGGGTGCTTCTACCTAGGAGGTTGTTTTCATTTGCCTCCCCCAGCCGAAACCACAGGGGCGTCTAGCCCTAGCTCATAATCTGCAGCCCTCTTTCTCCCTCTCTCGATTGGTCTCTCTCGGTGGTCGTCTGTCCTGGATGCTGTTCCTGGGGTGCCTCCACCGTGCTGGTGCCTATCAGTTCCCACCTACCGGCCCCCTCTGAATGGTGCCGCCCGTCCTCGGGTCTGTCCTCGCTGTGTCCCGTTTGTCGGCTGTCTCGCTATCCCTAGCTCCCAGCGCGCTCGTAGCTGTGTCGCATGTCCTCAGGGTGTCCCTGGTTTGCCTCCAGCTAGCTCCAGCGATCCCACGTCCCTGGCTTTCTCTCGACGGCGCCCCTCGCTCTAGTGGATGCCCCTGGGGAACTCCATTCAAATGTCTCTTGGATCCAACCTCTCTCCCGCTCTCTTGATGACTGTCCTAGATGGGCCTCTACTAAGGTGCTGTCTCTCTGATCCCACTTCCCCTTCTCCCTCTACACAGTACTGAGTGCTGTCTCTAGCGTCCCCACCTTCAGGCCGTCTGTCTGATCCCTCCTCTTCGGTGCTTTCTCGATAGGGCCGCCTGTCCTAGGTGCTGTCTCGGAGGCGCCACGGCGGGGAAGGACGTGCCTCCGATCTCTCCATAGTGGTCTTTGCGCTCGGCCCTTCGGTGCCACCTGGGCACGGGTGGTCTCAGGGTGCCTCAGCAGCCAGGGCTATAGAGCTGGTGCAGGGAAGCCTTGGCGGACACAGCAGGGTGGGCAGGCGGGAGCTGCTGATGCTGATGCAGATGCCGGACTCGGGATTTTCTCCCCCCCCCCCCCCCCTCCACTCTCCCTCCCATCCACCCATCTCGGCACACAGCTGTTTAATCCATACGCAGGGCACGCGCGCACCTACTTGCACGGAGAAGGAAGGGTGGGAGAGGCGAGATCCAAGGAGGGAACACTTCAGAGGCTGCAGCCTTACCTGCAGCATCACCGACGTCTACAGCGGGGACCAGGGGCCGGGGGTGCAGGAGCGGCTGGGGGTGATGGCCATGAGGGGAGAGGCGGGAGTCGCCCTCACGCCTCAGCTATCTTCTCTCGGCCAGAGGACCTCTCGTTTCTCCTACGGGAGATCTCACGCCCTCTTTCTCATCTCTGCCTCGCTCTCGCCCTTTACCCAAGCACAGTCCCAAGAGGCCTCGGGCACTGCCGCTAGGGGTACTGTTCTCTCCTCCTTTTTTCCCCCTCCTCGCCCCTCGTGCTCGGCCTCGTCCTCCCTTATCTTTTCCACCCCATCTTTCTCTTTATTTCTAATTTATTGAGTGTCCTCCCCGCTGTCACGTTGTATAATTATATCCATCTCAGATCAGGGCGCTTCTTCTTCGTCATTCCTAGCCTTCTCCCTCTATCCCTAGTTTATCTTCTTTTGCGCTCTCCCTCGCGTCTCGTCTGCTCTCCCTTCCCCATCCCGGTCTCCCTTCAACACGCATCCACCATTTTCATTCTTCCTCATTTATTCTCTCTCCCATTTCCCAGTCTTCCCCATCTCCACTGTCTTCCACTAATCTCATCTTTCATTATTTGTCTCTGCTTTCTCCTCCCGCACCAGATACATTTTATTTTTCTCTCCATTCTTTCTCTCACCTACCCTCTCTCCAATTTCTCCTTCTTCCATTCAATTTCTTCTTAATATTTCGCTCTCTTTTTCTTTTCCTCTCTCTGAGACTCTGTATTTTATGCTCTCAAGACCCCTTCTTCCTCTCTTCTCACCCCATTCCTCATTGGTTGCCCTCTCCTCTAACCACTCGTCCTTTCTTGTTTTCTTTCTCACACTCTTCTTCCTCACCTCCCCATAATTTTTCTCTCATATTCTCTCAATTTCTCATAATATCCTTTCTCCATCCTCTCACTTTTTCCTCTTATCTTCTCTTCCTCTCTCTCCTTAACCCTCCCCTCCGGTCCCTTTCACTGGCCTCTCCTGTCACATTTTGTGCCTTTGTCTTTCCCCACTGTTTACTTATCTCTTTACAATTAGCACACGCACCTTTCAAAAGCACAGACATGAAACCACAGTCATTGCGTCATAAGCAAAGCGCCACCACACAGCAAATAACAGCCGCCTCGTTCGCTTTAATGCACAACAAACACAGTTAAGGCACATCAAATACTGTGTCATGATGCCCCTCCCCTCCCTCAACAGTGGCAGGAAACATATAATTCGAAATAAGTACATTGTGTAAACAAGACACATCCAACACACATCGTGAATAGACTTCCTACAAATTAAACACATCGCATGAACTTAACATACAGGAAACAACTTACACATAGTCCCAATGTTCACACAGGCATCATAAAGGTACATTCAAGTGCAACTAACATACAGCCAACATATCCCGTTTGAAGCCAACACTGCCACCACTAACAGGCAACGCACGCAGACAGAAGAGGCAAAACGCAGCCAATGCACAACCTAGACTAGCCAGAAGACAGCCAACAAACAGCTATCAGGTAACAAACAAACCACATAGACGCAGTACACAGACTCAAAGAGTATGCAGTCAATACATGCGCAGAAATATGCCCACAGAAAAGTTTCAACCCACAATCAACATACCCTGCACCAAATCAGCAACGGGGAGGCAAGACTGTTTAAATAGAGTTGACTTTGGTGAGTGATTGGGTCACCATTCCGAAATGGTGCGCTAAAGGGGCACCAGGAAGTAATGATTAATGGTGAACTGAGTATATGTGGAGGGGGAAGGGTCTGTGAAGGGGTGGCACCACTAAAAGCGGGCAAATTAGGACGAGTGGGTAAGCTTTTGAAGTTTCAGAGGAAATATTTTTTTTCCACAGTTCTCAATTAATAGGAGAAGCCAGGGAGAATCCCTGCAGCTTTCCAGTCCAAAATCAATACCAATAATTCACTCAGATCAAAGAGAGATGGGCGAGATGGTTGAGGGAGGAGGGAATGGAGAGTGCTGGAGGGAAAAGAGAAGAGGTGGGCGAGTCGCGAGGGAGGAAAGGGGAAGAAAACAGGACAGAAGGCATGGTCGGTAGGCAAAGGAAATGAAAGGAACAAGGGAAGAGAGTGGACAAGAAAAGTGTGAGAGCTATAGAATAGGGTTACAAATAGAAAGACCTGGGCGAGGAGAGGGAAATGAAATCCAAAGAGAAATGGAGTAAAGGGAGGAGAGAGCAGATTTAGGGAGACAAAGAAGAACAGATGAATGAAAGGAGGCACGGTTTGCATGGATTGGGGTGACGAGCTGGATCCTGAAGGAAAGAACCAGAGTGAGAAAGGTAGGGAGCAGTTTTAGCAGACCCATCTGTCGATTGTTGTGTGTCCTGTGTGGAAGTACCTATCTTAGAAAGAAGAAAAGCTTAAAAAGTTTAATATAGTAGTCTTACGCTATACACAGTATAGAATACCATGGGGTGGCAAATTCTGATGGAAGAGTTAGTTTGTTTTTCATAGTACTCCCGGGAATTTACTTTTTTTGGTTGTTTTTCTGGAAAACCCAGACTGTCCAGACCCTTGAAATACCATCAGACCATGAGACATCTGGAGTGTCTGAATGCCTGTGGACAATTAACAATTGAATGCTACTAAATCTTTTTAAATGAAATCCTTCCACATGTGAGATCTTAAGTTCTGCAGTATGGAAGACACCTGACCCAACTACACCCTGGTCTAAGAAGAGTGTTATCCCCTACCACAATGATAAAGTAAATAACTTTGGGGTTAATATACACTACAAACTCACACCCATAGGACAGATCAACAATATGATGGAAAAGCTATTTTTATATTATGGGAACATTACACACTTACACACTTCAACTTCAAGCCCTAACACCCTCAGTTCTGTTATGCTTGGAGTAAGTGAGCAAACTCTCCACTGGTCTTGCAATGCACCTCAGAGAACCATGAAATTATATATTTGTAGCATACGTTTTGCATGACCTGAGACATGATGTGGTAATATAGTAACATCATCTACCTTATCTGCCAAGGATATCTATACAGAGTTATTAGGGGGATCAAGATTTTTAACATGCAGAGTAAAATGTATAACTAGCATCTTCAGTGTACATATTTTTATAAGGATCAAATAATCCTATCGTCAGTGTTATGGTTTTTACAGCAGTCCCCATCTTAAAATGTGGATTAGCTGAGAAAGCTGAGAAAAACTAGCAGTTCTAAAAGGGCAGTCTAGCTAACAGGTACACATGTTTCTTGCAGCATAACTTCTTACACCGTTGAGTCCTCAACCATTTGTAATTCAGTTCGTTGTTTATTCTTATTATGCAGGAGAAATGAACATTTCATGAAATTACTGGCCATTTGCTTCACTGGGAATATTATCTTCTCTCCTTCACTGTGCCCAATACCCCTTTCTTCCCCCATTCCTGCTGCTCTACCCGGAGGAGAAAGACCTTGATGTTGAGCTAAATACTGATTTCCAACGTTGTCTCCAGTCTTCATTGCTCCCTCTTTTGAAATGAAGTCCTAAGGCGCCAAATGAAGCCTGCCTAGTTCGCATTAAACCAACGCATGCCTGCACAATACAGTGTATTAGTTGTATGTGTGTGGATGTGTATGGCAAAGAGAGAACCCTTCTGTAACATGAAGCCAGACATGATATGGCCTCACGGTTTCAAGAATGATGGTCTTTTATATATAAGTGTATAAGGAGTTGCAAGTTAAAGAGCGGCGAATCAGTCTTCGGTGGCTTCCTGTCAGCATTACTGCTCCTTCCTAGCAGAGTTCTTGACTCATCACCTGCAGTTGTTTCTTTCCCCGCAAGAGGTTGGACTTCAAACGAAAAATCAAAGCAGGGCCTGTGAATAGATTTACTTGTGTTATTGGGTTCCTCCACAATCATCCGTGCAGTGCCAGTTCACTGTACATTGTGTGCTAGTCAACAAGGATTGAGTGGGTAACCTTTCTCTCTGTGACTCCCCTGTTAAACCAGTGACCCAGAGTATTAGCCTTGGTACCCCAAGGGTGGGAACCCTTTCCACTCCAAAAATGTGGTAGAAGCAGCAAACCCCGTCATTTGCCTGATGCCAGTTCTTGTGATGGGACCTTTGTTGCCGGGGCCAAAGTGCCTCTCTTGCATATACTACTTCACTTCTTGGGTCCATCCTCCTCCTGGTTGTCCATTCATGGCACTTTTTGGGCACCCGTTTGGGTCAGCCTTTCCCCTGATTGTTTCTTTGCCGATGAGCTGGATCCCTCTGTCTACCGTTCAGGGTCTCTGGTGTCTGCTTTGGCATCCTCTGTTCCCTTGTCAGCAAAACCAATCTCTTTGGCATTATAAACGACTCACAACAACATACGAGGCCTGGAGCTGGCTCTTCATATCTCGGCACCCCACTTCCAGTATCATAGTGTGCTCTGGCATCTAGGACGCTAATCCCTCCTTCTTGGGTAAGGCCTTCCATGTCAGCCATGTTGGATTTCTCAGGCTCAGCAGCCCACGTCACATTACCTCCCCTCCAGGAATGGGCGATCAGGCCATTGGGGACAAGCATACCTGGAGAGAAAGTCCACATTGCTCTGGAGAGTTCCTGCCCGATGTTGAACCTGGAAATAGAAAGGTTGAAGGGCTAAGATACAGCATAAGCTCCTCAGGTTTGAGTCTTTATTGCAGGGAAGCCAGATTAAAGGGGTGTGATCAGTCAACAATAGGAAAGAACCTCCCAACAAGTAATATTGGAAAGCCTCCTAGACCTGTTCCATGGCCAAGCACTCCTTTTCAATTGAAGCGTAAAGTTCTGCATGGAGAAGTAGTTTCCTACTAATATAAACAACTGGGTGTAAAAGTCCTTCCTGATCTGGCTGTGATAACACAGCCCCCAGTCCAGTTGGCTCTTTACCACCACTCACAGAAGTAGGGAATCAGCCCTCACAGGAAAACCACTGGTGTTATGGTGAAGGTGGCACCACCTACATAAAAAAACAATATACTTTCTGCATTGTATGTGCTCCTTTTTTCTGAGGTGATTGCTGGCGGCACCAAACTGGGGAAAATCCTG
Source organism: Pleurodeles waltl (assembly GCF_031143425.1). NCBI lineage: Eukaryota > Metazoa > Chordata > Amphibia > Caudata > Salamandridae > Pleurodeles > Pleurodeles waltl. The sequence continues at coordinate 337,217,476 of NC_090443.1, forward strand.
CAAAGAGAGAGAGGGGAGACAAAATCATCATGCCGGGCCCATTTTAAAAGGAGGAGAACAAAGACATTTGGCTTATACCAGTAGAGATCAACACTACCAACAAAACCTTGTCAATATTATAGCTAAATAAAGGCCAAGATTCAGAACTCAACAAAACCTACAAAGCCATATTTCTGCCCATCCCTCTTACAATTATCCAAATACGGGGCTGCGTACTGGCGATATTGGCACAATACCTTATCTTATCTATCTGCCGCTGGTAGGTTGCAGGAGCTCCAGAAAAACCACAAGAAAGAACCTTGATTTGGTAGAGCCCAGATGGGGTCGAAAATGCTGTTTTTTCCTTGGCTCTCTCTGTTAATGGTATTTGCAATACCTCTTAGTTAGATTGAGTGTAGAAAGATGCCTAGATTTTCAATCAGTTCATCCACCCGGGGCATGTGATAGGCGTCGAACTTAGAGATGTTATTCAGTTGGTGGAAATCCATACAAAACCTAAGGAGACCATTAGGTTTAAGCACCAAAACAATGGGTGAACACCATTCTCTGTAGTAGTGCTCAGTTATCTCATTTTCCAGCATGGATTTTACCTCCTCTTCCACTGCCTGTCGTCTCGCCTTGTGTATACGGTAGGGTTGTAACCGCACCACATTCTTAGTGTCAGTGACTAAGCAAACACAGCACTGAGACCACCCTCCTCACCACCACAGACAACATCCGCATCCTCCTAGACAGGGGTGAGACTGTGGCTCTCATCCTCCTCGACCTGTCTGCCGCCTTCTACACCATCTTCCACTGCACTCTACAGACTCGTCTCCACGACCCGGCATCAGAGACAAAGCACCAAAATGGATCACCTCCTTCCTCTCGAGCAGGACCCAAAGAGTCTGACTCCCTCTCTCTACTTAGAGGCTACCAAGATCATCTGCAGCGTCCTGCAAGGCTCCTCTCTCTCTGCCCCACTTTCTTCAACCTCTACATGGCCTCCCTAGCCACTATCGCCAGGCACCATGCACTTAACATTGTCCCCAATGCTGACAACACTCAGCTAATCATCTCCCTCACCAGCGACCTGCACACAGCCAAAACCAACTTCCACAACCGAATGAGGGCAATCGCTGCCTGGATGAAGGAGAGCTGCCTCATTTCTTTTTTCTTTTCTTTTGAGCGGCTGGAAAGCGGACCATAGGTGCTCACACCAGGAGTACTCTTTGGAGTGAGTGTGACTATAAAGGGTACCCCCCTCCGTTACCTTCCAGACCAGAGGCAATCCACCTTATCTCGCAGGACTTCCCACCATAGAACAAAATGTTCAGGTAGGCCTGTCATTTATTCACTTTACCTTTCAAGCATGCTTCATGCTCTTTTTCTTACAGGGATCCCCGACCTTGACGAATGCCCCAGACTTTCCAGGTCTTAGTGTGGGTAGAAACATGTTGGTCCCTCGTTTTTAGACTCCGTGAGTCATCATTCTCAACAGAGTCCTTACCACAGTTTTTACTCCTACCTACAAACACCTATATTGAATTATCTCCAATCGAAACAGGTGATTTGTAAGGTAATTTTATTTACCAATTCCTTATCTGGATCCCTGTAATATCCAGCCAGATTTAATTTCAGCACTCCCTGATCCGTTCTTTTAACAACAAGGTTGAGTCCGCCAAGGTAGTATCATCTTACCTTGGTTGGTCTAGGTGGTCAAATGATGAAGCTTGACACTTAAATGTGTGGAACCACCTAGTCCGTAAAAGGGAACTCCCTCAAAAGACACAGCCACTCCTTTCACCTATTTCTACCTGGAAAATACGCGCCTAACTAGCGCCTCTTGAGCAGGGCCTAGTAGTCTAGTTCCTTCCAGTTACACCCCACACCTTTAGTGTATTGAGGAGAGCTGCCTCAACCTTAATACCGAAAAAACAGAAGTCCTCGTCATCGGCATCAACCCCTCAGCCTGGGACATCTCCTAATGGCCCACTGCCCTGGGAAGCGCTCCGGCCCCCACCGACCACACCGGCAACCTCGGCTTCATCCTGGACTCAACACTCTTGATGAACCGTCAAGTCAGTGAAGTCTCCTCCGCCTGTTTAAACACCATGCTCATGCTCCGGAAGATCTTCAAATGGATCCCAACCGAATTCAAAAGAACAGTCACCTAGGCCCCCGTCAGCAGCCACCTAGACTACGGCAACGCACTCTATGCCAGAACCACCACCAAGGTACAGAAAACACTGCAAGGCATCCAGAACGCCTCCACCAGTCTCATCATGAACACACCCAAACGCAGCCACACTTCCGCTCTACTGAGAGACCTGCACTGGCTCCCAATAGACAAGAGAATCACATTCAAGCATCTCATGCACGCCTACAAAGCGCTCCATAACACTGGACCATAATACCTCAACCAAAGACTCCACTTCTACACGCCCACCAGACAGCTCCTGTTACACCGCGGCGCTCGCCGCGGCCGCGGGCTCAGGTTGCCGCGGCGCGGCACGTTAATTTTGCCGCGCCCGACGCCCGGGCCGCGGTAGACGCCGCGGCAGACACCCAGGTCGCGGGGGTCGCCGCGGCTCCGGCGAGAGCCATGAAGGCTCCAGGGAGCCGGTCTGGGGGTCACGGCGCTCGCCGCTCCCCTTTTTTCAAGTTCTGCCTTAAAGGCAGACGCGGCAGAGCCTGAAACCCCGAGGGGGTTTCAGGCATGGCCGCACACAGCGCATTATGCGCTTAACATTTATTTTTCTTGCATGTATTCACCTGCCCACCACCACTTACCGATGTTCCTAGGACAAACCGAACCCTTACACTGGGGGTTCTTTATACTTGCCTTTTTTCTCTTCCCAGCATGCTTACCACTTCCTCTCTACCCAGCATGCATTGTTTAACACACATACCTAATTCATTACTGTTTTCTTTTCCCCAATCCAAGATGGCGGTGTTCTACTTCCTGTTTCCTGTTTCCTGTCCAGGGGTATTTAAGGGGATTCCAACTGCCTGTTCATTGCGTTGCAACACTCCTTGGTGATAGTCACGCTCCTATTTGATATCCTTCTGCGAATCCTGTCTGTTCCTGATCTGCCTTGTTTTCCTGCCTTCCTGGTCTACGGTCCTAATACCCTGGTGTCCTCCTTTTCGTTTCAGGGAGTTCCTGTGGAGGTTTTTTACCCTACTGGGGTTTTTCCTCTGGGACTCCTTCTGGAGGGCACAGACTGTAGTGGTTCACTCATACCAAACAGCACCGTGGCAACCGGAAGGGGTCGCCCCTACCTCGGCCAGAGCAGAACCCATCGGAACAAGGACCGTTCCCCTACACCTCTCAGCTGCAGGGGTAAGACCATTGAAAATCCCGACAGATTGCAACGCCCAAAATTCCAGTTGCAGTCCGGAACTATGGATAACCTGGTGGCAAGCCCGGAACCTACTAACCAGGACCTACTGGCGACGATACAACAACAGGCTCAAGAACTCCAGCAACTACGTACAGAGAATACTGTTTATCGACAAGCTTTTGCCTCCAGGACCACAGATGTCCCTGCAGTAGCCGCCTCTACACCTCGATTTTCCGGGGATCCTACCACATTAAAAGAATTCCTGGATGCCTTAACGGTGTACTTTGCCTTTCGCCCCTCGCAATTTGTACAAGATAAGACCAAGGTGGGGTATTTGATTAGTGCCTTATCAGGACCCGCCTTGGCCTGGGCCACACCTCTAGTAACTAGAAACGATCCCTGTCTATCTAATTATTCCACCTTTATCACTACTTTTAAACAGATGTTTGAACGCCCTGGACTCGAGGCGTCAGCAGAAGAGGCTCTTTGCGAAGTCCAACAAGGGAGTCAAGATGTATTACAATACATCACCCGTTTCAGACAATTAGCTGCAGAAACAACCTGTGTGGAACGTACCTTGGTGACACTCTTCCGTAGAGGTCTAAGAGAGGACATCAAAGATGAACTAGTACATTCTGCCAGGATAGAAAACCTCAAAGGGTTGATGGACCAGGCACTAACAATAGAGTATCGGTTGAGTGAACGAAGAATGGAGAAAAAGAAGAGTCGGTTGCCTTCTCACTCAGTACCATCTCGTCCCTTTGCCCATCGCGCCGAGGAAGTCCGCCCTGAATCCAAAGGGAATACCGAAGAAGAGCCCATGCAGATTGATACAGCTCGCGGACCTCTATCCGCCAGTGAAAGGGAACATAGACGAAGGAAGGGGCTTTGCCTATATTGTGGTGCAGCTGGTCACCTAATTCGCGCCTGCCCCATTCGTCCAACCAAGCCCTTGGGAAACGCCAGCTCCCGTCCCCAGTAAGAAGGGTGAGGACGGGATATCGTGATATACCTTCTATTTGCTCTTCCAGGGAGGAAGGAACTGCTCTTTTTCTCTTACCAGTTACCCTCCATTTACCTGATGGCCGCAAAGCAAGAACTTTGGCTTTATTGGACTGCGGAGCCAGTGGCCTATATTTAGATGAAACCTGGGCCAAAGAACGACAGATAACACAAATACCCAAAGAAATACCAGAACAGGTACATACCGTTGATGGGTCGCTCTTGGCCTCTGGGCCTGTACAATACACCACCCCTACCTTCTGTTTACAGTTCGGTAAACATCAGGAAATCCTCTCGTTTGACTTAATCTCACCACCACACCATGTCATGATCCTGGGAATTCCATGGCTTACACGGCACAATCCTTACATCAACTGGGAAACAAAAACCATTTCATTATCCTCCCATTTTTGTCAACACCACTGCTATCCGGCCGGGGATTATTGGTCCCCAAAAAGTCTCTCAACAACACCTTCTCAGGTGGGAGGATCCATTAATGTCCTACAGGGAGTTCCCAGACAGTATCAGGACTATATTGATGTATTCCAGAAGCCAGAAAGACCTGAATTGCCACCCCACAGAGAATACGACTGTGCCATTTCTTTAGAGCCAGACACTGTAGTTCCTTTTGGGCGGATGTACTCCCTCACCGAACCAGAGAAACAAATTTTGAAGGAGTACCTAGATGAGAATCTACAAAGTGGGTTAATAACTCCCTCCTCTTCACCCGCCGGGGCTCCTCTTTTCTTTGTACCAAAGAAAACCAAAGATCTGCGTCCCTGTATCGATTTCAGAGGGTTAAACAGGATCACTATCAAAGACCGGTATCCGTTACCCCTCATCAAAGACATCTTAGAAGCAGTCAGAGGAGCCAAGAGATTCACTAAGCTGGATCTCCGAGGAGCCTACCATCTACTAAGAGTCAGAGAAGGTGATGAGTGGAAGACCGCCTTTAGAACACCTTTTGGTCACTATGAATATAGAGTAATGCCCTTCGGGCTCACTAATGCCCCATCCATCTTTCAAAGATTCATGGATTCTATCTTTTCTGATCTTTTGCAACAAACAGTGGTAGTGTATCTTGACGATATCCTAATTTATTCGGTTCATCCAGAGGAACATTCAAAGCACGTTCGCCAAGTCTTAGAGAGACTCCGACAACATCATTTGTTCTGTAAGCCTGAAAAATGCGAGTTTGATCAGATAGTAGTAAAATACTTGGGGTACTGTATAGACCAAACCGGAGTTGCCATGGACCCAGACAAAGTACAGGCTATATTGAATTGGCCATCTCCTTCTTCCATCAAGGAGACTCAATGTTTTCTGGGACTAGCCAACTTCTACCGACAATTCATAGCAGACTTTGCCCAGAGAACCAGCTTCATTACTCAAACCCTCAAAAAGGAACATCTAAAGAAAGGTTTTTGTTGGACACCAGGCGCTTTTCAGGACTTAAAGAAAGCCTTTATTCAAGCCCCTATTCTTCGACACCCAGACACCAGCAAACAATTCATTGTTGTCACAGACGCCTCAGAAAGAGCCATTGGGGCTGCCTTGTTACAAAAACAAGACGATGATGACCTAGAACACCCTGTATTTTATCTTTGACATATTCTATCTGAGTCTGAGCGAAACTATTCCGTGCTAGAACGCGAATTACTCGCCTTAAAGGTCGCGTGCACGGAATGGAGACACTTTTTGATGGGATCCAAGGATCCTTTTGAAGCTCGGACCGATCACCGAAATCTACAGTGCTTAAGAAATTTCCAGTGCCAAAATAGCCGGCAGGCTCGATGGGCTTTCTTCTTCAGCCAATATGATTTCTATATCACCTACATCCCAGGTTCTCAGAACATCCTGGTGGATGCCCTGTCCCGACATTATCCTGGGTGCGGTGATTCCGCGGTTCAAAACTTATTTGACAACAATAAAATCATAGGGGTAGCACAGACTTTTTTAGATCAAGTCAAGTCCGAATATGCCCGTCTACACGAAACAGAACTAAAAAAGTTACGTCCACAGCTGCACATAGATCATGACTACTATTATCGTGATAAGGCCCTGTTTTTACCCACTAAAACAGTGCAAATCGAAGCTTTACGCATGTGCCATGATTCCCCTATTGCAGGTCATCGAGGGATGAAAACGACTCAAGATCTTTTGCTTCGCTCTTTCTGGTGGCCAACTCTCAAGGCTGACACTGAGGCATATGTATTATCCTGTCCCACATGTGCTCAAGCCAAGACACCCTGAACCAGACCTGTGGGGTTACTCCGCCCATTACCTGTTCCCCCAGGCCCATGGCATACCATCTCCACCGATTTTATGTGCGCATTGCCTTCCTCAATGGGAAACCACGTCATAATGGTAACCGTGGACTCCTTCACTAAGATGGCCCACTTCACGGCCTTGAGAAAGTTACCAACGGCAAAGGAGTTAAGTCAGATCTTTACTCAAGAAATCTTCAGGCTACATGGGTTACCCCAAGTTATTATATCGGACAGGGGGTCCTCAATATATCTCCCGTTTCTGGAATCAATTCTGCAAGACCTTGGGGATCCAGGTGGCCTTATCATCCGGGTTCCACCCTCAAACCAATGGACAAACGGAACGACTCAATCAGGGTCTCGAACAGTACTTACGTAGCTTCTGTAACGCTACACAGAGTAATTGGGCTCCCTACTTACCGCTTGCAGAATTCTCCTATAATAACTCTCTACACAGTGCCTCTAAAGTCTCTCCTTTCTATGGCTCTTATGGTTTCCATCCCAGGGCCTTCCCAACTCCCCTGAGAGACAACTCCAATCTTCCCGCTGTCTCCTCCTTCGTTCGACAGCTACGGGGTATACAACGAATTATCCATTCCAACCTCGTGTCCACCAAGTCCCGCATGAAGAAGATAGCAGATAGAAGACGCTGTGCGACTCCTCTATATCAGGTCCATGATAAAGTCTGGCTCTCCTCTAGATTCCTACCTCTCCGACTTACCCAAAACAAATTCAAACCCCGCTTTTATGGTCCCTTTCTAATTCTCAAGAAGATCAACCCAGTGTCTATGCGTCTTCGCTTACCTCGGACATGGAAGATCCACCCAGTATTCCATGTCTCGCAACTGAAACCTTACCGTCCTGATCTCTTTCAGAGGCAGTTGCCCTGTCCCCCTCCTTTGTTGGTTGACAATGTGCCTGAATACGAAGTGCAGGAGGTCTGTGACTCTCGATTTTTCCATGGGCGCCTCCAATACCTTATTCATTGGAAGGGATACCCTTTGAGTGAGTGTTCCTGGGAGGATGCCTCTTCAGTCCATGCTCCTCTTTTAATCCGCCGCTTTTTTCGGCTCTTCCCTCACAAACCCGGGGCCTCGGGGAGGGGGCATACTGTTACACCGCGGTGCTCGCCGCGGCCGCGGGCTCAGGTTGCTGCGGCGCGGCACGTTAATTTTGCAGCGGCCGACGCCCGGGCCGCGGTAGACGCCGCGGCAGACACCCAGGTCGCTGGGGTTGCCGCGGCTCCGGCGAGAGCCATGAAGGCTCCAGGGAGCCGGTCTGGGGGTCACGGCGCTCGCCGCTCCCCTTTTTTCAAGTTCTGCCTTAAAGGCAGATGCGGCAGAGCCTGAAACCCCGAGGGGGTTTCAGGCATGGCCGCACACAGCGCATTATGCGCTTAACATTTATTTTTCTTGCATGTATTCACCTGCCCACCACCACTTACCGATGTTCCTAGGACAAACCGAACCCTTACACTGGGGGTTCTTTATACTTGCCTTTTTTCTCTTCCCAGCATGCTTACCACTTCCTCTCTACCCAGCATGCATTGTTTAACACACATACCTAATTCATTACTGTTTTCTTTTCCCCAATCCAAGATGGCGGTGTTCTACTTCCTGTTTCCTGTTTCCTGTCCAGGGGTATTTAAGGGGATTCCAACTGCCTGTTCATTGCGTTGCAACACTCCTTGGTGATAGTCACGCTCCTATTTGATATCCTTCTGTGAATCCTGTCTGTTCCTGATCTGCCTTGTTTTCCTGCCTTCCTGATCTACGGTCCTAATACCCTGGTGTCCTCCTTTTCGTTTCAGGGAGTTCCTGTGGAGGTTTTTTACCCTACTGGGGTTTTTCCTCTGGGACTCCTTCTGGAGGGCACGGACTGTAGTGGTTCACTCATACCAAACAGGACCGTGGCTACCGGAAGGGGTCGCCCCTACCTCGGCCAGAGCAGAACCCGTCGGAACAAGGACCGTTCCCCTACACCTCTCAGCTGCAGGGGTAAGACCATTGAAAATCCCGACAGCTCCGCTCCGCCAACCTCGCACTCGCCGTCGTCCCACGCGTCTGGAAGGCGACAGGTGGAGGAAGATCCTTCTCCCACCACGCCACCCAGACCTGGATTTCCCTTCCCATCCACCTCAGAAGATCTCTCACTCTATCGCAATTCAGAAAGGACCTAAAAAATTGGCTCTTCACCTGATCCCCTCTATTCATCGATGACCTCTCTTACTGCCTCCCAATGCCTTAAGACACTAGCGTGTGACTAGTCGCTCTTTACAAGTATTATGGTTGATTGATTGAGTGACTATATCACTCTGTATTGAGGTTGTTTTTCTGGGTTGCCTGAAAATGCATCCTGGTGTTGGGGTACTACATGTCAAAGTTGACGTATTTGCTCAAGTTTCAAGTTGGTTCCTACCTTTATCAGCTTTCCCTGTGGAGACTTTCCCATTGGAGTGAATGCTAAGTCAAGGGGTTGCAAATTAGTGACAAACAATAGAGGAGCAACAGCAAGGTAGTATTCCATGGGTTGTCCCCATTTCTTTAGGAGGTTAATATGATATATCTGCCCCCCCTTGACTTTGTTAACTTGATTTAGGATCACAAAATACCCTTGCCACTTTGCTAGCAGCTTGATATAGAAGGAGGGTAGTAAAACCAATACCCTATCCCCTGTCTAGAGATTATGTAATTTTGTCTGTCTGTCATATCGCATCTTTGGTTTGCACTGGGCCTCTTCCATGTTTATCCATACTTCTTCCCAGATGGTTGCTATGTTTTCCTTCAATTTGGCTGCATAACTGAACAACTTCCTTCATTCATCTTCCTCTTGCTCCCAGTATTTGATCGCCATGTCGAGCAACGTTCCAGGTTGGTGCCCGAAGATTAGTTTAAAAGGGAAAATGCTGTGGAACCCTAGGCATGGGTGTGAAGGGCAAACAACACTAGAGGTAGATTATTTTTATCCCAGTACTGATCAGTGTCAGAGACTAGTTTTTTTTAGGATGATTTTAATTGTCCTGTTGTATCTCTCTACTAGGCCACCTGTTTGGGAATGATAAACAGTGTTCTAGATGTGTTGTATCTCCAGTATATGACAAAGATTCCCCATTAACTTGGACATGAATGGCGTTCCTTGGTCCGTTAAGATTTATCTGGAGAATCCTACTGTAGTGAAAAACCGTATCAATGCACGGGCAATCACGGGCATGGTCATACTGGTAAGAGGCACAACCTCAGGGTCTCTACTAAAATAGTCTACAAGGACCAAAATGTGTTGATATCCTCTTGAGGAGGCCACTAGAGGGCTAACAAAGTCCATTCCCACCCTTGCAAATGCCACATCAATTATAGGAAGAGATTGTAGAGGTTCTTTGGGTAAACTAGCTGGGTTGACTCACAGCGCACACAGGAAGCACAATACTTTTTAAGGTCAGTATAAACACCTGCCCAAGAGAACTACCAGAGCAGATTTTCCTTTGTTCTTTCCTGGCAGTAATGGCCGCCTCACACTTGGCTGTGGGCTAGACACAAAACCTACCTTGTCCTGTACCCCTATGGAAGTCTGTGCCCAGGAATGAGCCAAATTAGGTTCCTTCCCCTGTGCTGCCCTGAAGCTAGGTTGGTGTTCCCAGAGTTCATCTGTGGAAACAAATATAGATCATCTTAAGCTTGGGTTAGGACCGTCAAAATTTGTTTTGCAGCTGGGTCTTCCAGCTTTTGTCTCTCTCAGTTTTTGTTTACTCCCATCTATTTCTTCTCATCGAAAGGGGCTTCTTCTAGCCACTTGGACTCACTCTCTTCTCTTCCTATGGACTCTAATAATTTCTGGAAAAGGGATCAATTTGTCTCCTTGATCATATCTTCTGCCAGGTATAGTATTACCCATACACTTAGAGTTTTCAACTTTCCTTGCCACTGAAACTGAATTAGTGCTATAGGATATGGTTTATCGACCCATGTACACATGTAATGATTACCCTCTCCCTTTTTAAAGTTTGGCCCTGTTTCACATGAGAGTGTCAGATCACTGAGTAACGACATCTCGAGCCTACCAGTGCTACCGCTAGGTTCCCATTTAGTATCAACTGTTTCGTATATTGCTGATGCCCTCCACACATGTACAAAACACATCCTATAGTGTACTCTATCTCAATTGGTTCTGGGCTTAGTACTTTTTGGGACATTACTTGCAATATGGCCCCATTTGCTACATTGGCAGCACTGTAGACATTGTCTCACCTCCCTCCCAGGTGTCTGTAAACTAATCTCAGCATTGAGAAAAGGTCTTGGTGTAACTTTTTGTGGGGCCTCCAAGACGGAGGAAGGGAACTCAGGGCTCTTGGAAGATGGGCCTTAAAGTCTGAGGACCAATGGTAGGCACATGACAGATCCACTGCTCGAATGATAGTCATATTTGGATGTTGCCTAACCCAGCCTCTGGTAGACACAGGGAGCGCCTTAAGGTACTCCTCTAAATACACCATCTCTACTTCCTCCTCTAATGTGGACTTTGCAGTTTTTATCCGCCGGTTTCCCAAATCATGTACCCAGTAGTACAGGGCCATGGGGTTGTCACTGGAAGCACCCCTCTCTTTTGTAAATGTGGCCCTGTAATATTCAGCATCATATCCTCGACGTTCCAGAAAACCCTTTCTTATATCTTCATAGGGTGGTTCCAGCAGGATTAGCGGCTTGATGCGCTGTTTGTAAATCCCTAGATAGTAAAAGAGCAATATACTGTCCCCAGCGGTCATGAAGCCAAGCAGCTGAGGTGGCAGCACACTCAAAATTGGTGACAAAGTAGCCAGGATCGTCTCCTGTTTAGTTCTGTTGTAAGACTGAACTCAGGACATTCGGATGAACCTTTGTCATTTCACTGGTCATAGCCAATGTCTACATTATCAGCAAATTCTTGCAAAAAATCAGAGCTTCCTAAAGGGCATACACTTCTACCTGCTCATCCTTTGTAAATTTCCAGTTTGTCACTCTGCCCGTAGACAAGGGCAGTCTTCATCTCTGTTTTGTAGGTGCTCATACAAGAGCCATATAGCGAGTACAAAAGTGTGGCCTTATCACAGACTTTTGTTCATAGATGCTCTATTTAGAATGTCTGTAACTCTTCTTTACCTGAGAAGCTCTCACATGAGCTTATATATTATTTCTCAACCTTATTTGTGGAAATATTAACCCTGTGATTTGTGCTGTATAGTGCGAACAATCATGTAAATTAATTTGCACATTCACTTAGTTTCACTGAGATGTTTTCTAAACATCACAATTAGAGAAGATATATCATTTGATCTAGAAGTACACTGTCAAAAAATAATAAAACATTGCTATCCTGCAAACACCAATGCACATAGGTGAAACAGTACAAACCAGTTATAAAGAAAATATATGTGAAGCCTTAGGCAACTATGAGCCTATAAGGCAAATATATGTTGTTAAGGGGACTCAAACGCAGAAAACAATCAAACATACAACAGGCATGACTTAGGGCCAGATGTAGCAACATTTTGTGAGTCGCAAATGGCCCGAATCGCAATTTGCGACCCCGCAAAATCAGAGATGGGATGCAATACCCAATTTCCGAATCGCAAATTGCGCCGCGAGCCATTACCGACTCACAAAAATTGCAACCCCATTGTGCGACCCGCAAATAGGAAGTCGCAATTTGCGAGTCGCAAACCATATGAAATAGCCACTCGCAAATTGCGACTAGTCGCAAAAAGCCCATTTTGCACTTCCAATTTACCACTAACTCAGAGCAGGTGTTAACCAGAACCAAAGTATAAAAGGAGACCCAGAAGGCACCTGGGTTACTCAAGATGGCGGAGATATATGTGATACCAAGGAGGAGGAGAGCCCACGCCGCACAGCAGATGAGGAGGAGAAGCCAGAGACAGGAGAAGATATACAGAACTAGACAGACACTTTTCCAACAAACTGAGGAGGAGATATATGATAAATACAGACTCAGCAGTGCAGCAATATTACAATTAATAGATCTACTCAATCCGCAGCTTCAACGCCTGGCTGTGCGCGGCAGCGCCATCCCCACACATGTGCAAGTGCTATGCTCACTGCACCTCTTGGCCTCGGGTAGCTATCAGGGGGTCATTGCAGTGGCAGGTGGGGTATCTCAAAGTGCACTCTCACGGTTCTTCAGAGCATTCCTAGATGCCATACTCACACATATGTCCAGATACATATACCTACACAGGAATGAGGCAGAAATCAACAGCACCAAGTTGGAATTCTACAGGATTGCCAACTTCCCGCATGTAATAGGGTGTGTAGACGGGACACATATACAAATATGCCCTCCTGCAAATCTGGAATATCTGTTCCCCAACCGGAAGTGTACCCACTCACTGAACATACAGGTGGTATGTGACGCCCATTATGTTATAACTGACATGGTAGCCAAATTTCCAGGGAGTACACATGATGCCTACATTTTCAGGCACAGTGGGATACTCCAACGCCTAGAACGTGCAGACATGCACACAGGTCAATGTGGAACCCATCCATGCCCAGCTAACATTGTTCATTTTTGCCAATCAGGTGACCATGGATACTTACCCCGTACTTAACACCCAGCAATGAGACAGAGAGGCGATACAACAGTGCACATAGGAGGACCCGAAATGTTATAGAGAGGACCTTTGGACTGTTGAAGGCAAGATTCTGATGCCTCCACAGAAGTGGAGGTGCCCTCCAGTATGCCCCAATAGCAGCATTCAAGATTGTTGGCGCATGCGCTATACTGCACAACATTGCCACCAGACGTGGGCTACATCTCACCCCAGAAGACCCAGATTCGGAGGATGACGAGCAAGACCTACCACATCGCCATCATGGGGATAGAAGCATTGCAAATCAAGACAGACAGAGACGGGACCACATTGCAAACCAATACTTTGGAAGGTATGTGGTAACTGTCACCACACACACGAATGTCACACACAAAGAGCCCAGGTGTAAAGTGGAACAAACAAGAACTTTAATGAAGTGAACCAAAAAACTATTGAAATGAACTATTGATCAGGGGCTGTAAAAGTCCACCTGCTATGAGGGCACATTAACCTCATGTGCCTCCATTGTTTTTCAGTGCGTAGCTCACATCCTACGCCTGGGACACCCAGCATGGCTGGTGCCTGGAGCGTCTACAGATCCCTGCCGTGCACTTCCACTACGCAAGACCCTGGTGTCTGTGGCAGATGCACTACTTATAGTAGAGCCCTCCTCACTGTCTTGCGGCATGTCTGCCACTCCCCTAGCCACCTGTCGTGCCTCCATCATTTCCACTGCATGGCTTATACGTCCCAGGCCACGAGCCACATCGCTGGCAAAGTGGCCCATGTCGACCTGTAGGCTGACTGTGCGGCGTGATAGCCCTGTGGTATTTACAGCCAGGCGGACGATGGAGGCAGCCATGCGGTCTAGTCGGTGGATCAGTTGGCGGTCACAGCGCCTTGCACTCTCTCTCTCCGTGACAAGTTCAGCCACTAGTTGCCTGATGGAGAGCGCAAGGTCACCTACATTACTGTTCAGGTGTTGTAGCTCTGTGTGGACCTGTGCCAGCCCTGTTGTCTGATTCCTCTCCATTCGCTGCATGTCCCCTGAAATCAGTCTCATTTGCCTTGTCTGCAGGCGCTGACCTTCGATGAGTGCAGCCTCGGCGGCGGACATGGAGGAGTCCCTTACATCTCCCTGTGACACTGCAGGGACAAGGAAATACGTCGCCTGCGACGCAGTGGTGCATCTGTGTCCTGTTGGCTGGCACTGTGGCTGGGACCGGGTGCTGGGTCTATCTCCCCTATGGCCACTGGTGCATCTGGAGGGGACTGTGGTCGGGTGGTGCAGGTCCCTGTGGTGGCTGTTCCTGGGTCCTGTGCTGCCTGGTGGCTGACCTCTGACCCCTGGACGGTGTGGCTGGTGGTGGTGTCTCATGGGAGACCTGTGGGACATAGGAAACACACTGTCAGTATCTGCCATCTGTTGTATGCTTCCTAATAAACTTTTGCCTATCAGCTGCCTACTGTACTACATTGCCCATAATGCACCATTCTGGTGGTTGCTACTCTGAAATGGAGCTATTTTGGTTGTGCATGCTGCTGTGTACTAGGTGGGTGGGGGTATGGCAGATATGGGTGTACATGCATGTTTCATGGTACTCACTGGTTGATGGTCCTGGCGCTGACGTGTCCAGCTCTCCTATTCCAGACATTGCCTCTGGCTCCAGGGTCTCTTGCACTCTTTCCTCCATGGGTGTGGGTGGTGGGACGGTAGATGGGCCTCCTCCAGTGCCCCTCATCTCCCGGAGGCGCTCTGCCACCCTCTCCTTGGTCCTGGAGCGCAGGTCATACCATCTTTTTTTAAGTTCATCAATGCTCCTGTGGCTCACCCCCATTGAATTCACCTTCTCCTGGATTTCCATCCAAATCCTCCTTTTCTCCAGCTCAGGCACACTGAGGGCTTCTCTTCCAAAGAGTTGATCATGGTGCTGGCAGCATTCATCTGTCAGCACCTCCAGTTCCTTTTCAGAAAATGTAATTTTCCTCTTTCTGGCAGATTCCTCCATTGTTGCTGCTGTTTCTCCTGTTGGCTGTTCAGCAGTTGGAAATGGGTGTGGTCCTCCCTCATCCCAGGTGTATTAGTAAAGTTCCTGGCTGTGATGTCATCATCAAGAGCCAGGAAGTGTTTTCCAGAGTGTTCTGCTGCACCTGCATGCAATTTGCGGCACAGTCGCAATTTGCGACACCCACTCGCAATTTGCGTGTTCGTTTTTAGCGAGGTCGCAAAAAGCGACCTCGCAAACAGCGGACTTGCAATCTGCGGGGCAACTTCATTTGCGAGTCGCAAAATGAAGTCGCTTCTTCATGCTGGATACCTGTTTGCGAGTCGGAAATTGCGAGTCGCAAAGACTCGCAATTTCCGACTCGCAATTTGTTTCCTACCTACATCTGGCCCTTAGTCGTAACTTACTCCGGAACTTACCACAGCTGTTCCTGGAGGTACGCTAATTCACAAAGAATGCTTCATGAGTAGGGGTCCTGGAAGAGGCAAACAAGGCCTCAATGGTGCTCTTTTGTTATAACATATAACTTAATGTCAGTGCTTCTTGGGAGGGTTTTTAGATTGCTGTGAGATACAGAATAACATAATGTGACAACATTTTGAATCACTGAATTAGTTCAGTCTCCAGTCAATGTAAAAATATACTCTATAATAACCATTAAACACCATTACAATTAAAAAGGTTTATCTGAAGTCTCTTCAAGATAGATATAACCCAGATTTTTAGTCTATCCACATGGGATAAATGTTGTATCCAAAAGAAGGGAAAAACAGAGAAGGAATATTCCTGAACCCGAAGTTTATTTCCACATCAACACCAACGTCCTCACAGCTCCAAGTACAGCAACTGACTCAGGAGCCGATGAAGTCATCAGAACTCCACGCACCCAGCATTCCATAAAGGTACACTGCCCACCCCCAACGACAAATTACAATTGCACATTTTAAAACACAACACATCTTCCCCCTTAACAAACAGAACAAATACAAACACATATGCTACACATTCCCTTCTATGCTACAATAAAATATACAAAAGATACATTGGAAATGAAAAATCCCAATAAACATTCTAAACCTTCCATACATAGACTAAGAAATGAAAAACAAGTTATACATAGGCAATAACGGCAAGTTGTACATAAGCAATAAAGGCAATATCCCACTGCCTCCCTAAATACCTAGTACGTCACAAACTGATTTAAATATTTGGGTCTAACAGCATTTCTTTTGGGCCTACCCATCACACCCTCCAGATTAGCACCTTCCTCCAACCTTTCAACTTCACCCTCACCCATCACCCCCACAGTATTTCCTATGCCAAAATTTCCACGACCGTCATGCATGTTATTTTCTCGTATGTCTTCTCCTGACCCTCTTCCTAGATCACTAAATTGCCCAGAAAACACACATCCTCTTTCATGTGGAGAACTACCACACCCCACATTCTCACCTGATCCTCTACCTAAAGCACCGCCATCATAACCACTATCTTTCAACTCAACATCAGCCCAAACACCTGAATGTTTTACCCCAGGGGCTACATCTGTCACTTTCGCCACATTCCTCTTATTCCACCATTTGCCACCCTCAACCATAACAGAATGTTTGGATACTCTGACCACCTTGGCAGTGGGAAAAAAACTTGACAATCCCTTTCCCTTCCCCTGAGTTTTTTTTACTCTAACTACATCACCTATACCAAATTGAACCTCCTTAACTCTTTTCAGATCGTCATATCTCAATTTGCTCTTGACCTGTTGCTTAATCACCTTGTCTTTCACCTGATTGATATCAGAAGCAACAACACCTCCTAAAGTTTCCTGTACAACCCACTCTGGAGACAGTTCATTGCAAGAATGTCTACCCTTCAAAAGTACAAAAGGAGCAACACCAGTAGAAGAATGTGGTGTGTTGTGATAACACCATATCCTTTCTGCCACCATCTCCTGTATACTCTTCCCTGACCTGATGGCCAATTGAATAGTTTCCTTGAGTAATCTATTTACTCTCTCAACAAGCCCATTACCCTGCGGACTATACAATGCAGTTGTAAGATGCTTAATATTAAGTCTTCTCAGAAATTCAACATCTGGTGTGATACAAATTGCACCCCGTTATCTGTGACCAAAAACCTGGGAATACCTTCCCAATGAAAGATCTCTTTTAAAAATCCAATCACATTGGTGGTGTTAGGTTCTCTTAAAAACTTGTACGAAACCCATTTGGAATGATAATCTACTGCAACCAACACATATTTATTTCCGTCATTATAACCCCCAACTGGACCAATGAAATCCAATCCCAATTTCTGCCAAGGTTTATCAGGAAACGGTACAGGACACAAAGGCACTTCTCTAGTATGCAAACCTTTATCTGCCCCCTTGCAAATGCTACAATTCTTAACTGCAAATTCCACCTCTGTGTCCATACCCGGCCACCAATAATATAAACGCAACCTCTTCCTTGTGCCAGTGATTCCAACATGCCCATCATGAGCCAGCTGTATCAACTTGTGCCTTAATTCATTAGGAGGCACCAAACGTTCCCCCCTCATGACAAGGTCGTCCTCCACGTTCAATTCCTCTCTAACCTTACAAAAAGGTTTTATTACTTCTAAAACACCATTCCCTGCCGGCCAACCCTCCCAAATATATTTTTTAAGAAGCAATAGAGAATTGTCCTTGTTCATAGCTTCCGCCCAAACCTGCCTGGAAATGACTTCCCCAGAAACAAACACTCCATCTATCATTCCCACCATCCCATCCTCGTCGCCAATTTATGTTGTATCCAAAAGAAGGGAAAAACAGAGAAGGAATATTCCTGAACACAAAGTTTATTTCCACATCAACACCAACGTCCTCACAGCTCCAAGTACAGCAACTGACTCAGGAGCTGATGAAGTCATCAGAACTCCACGCACCCAGCATTCCATAAAGGTACACTGCCCACCCCCAACGACAAATTACAATTGCACATTTTAAAACACAACAATAACTTTCCATACAGTCACTCTAAATGGACATCATTTGTGTAGTCAGGATTTATATTGAAATCCTGACTCAGCTGTACAGACTTGGACATATTTCGGACATTCCTGCTATATATGTATTCTTAAGACAAAATCATCCTTAGCAGGTTGCAGGCATCCTTGATTATCTGTTATAGTTTTAGGATGAGGCCATAGACTCCACTGGACAATGCAGATATATTAATATTGTCCAAGGAGTTGTAGATCTTCTAGGTCTTAACATAGTGCAGCTGCTGGACAATGTGTTGAGGGCAGTAGAGATGGTGGTGGCGCGAAAGTGGAGAAGGAGGGATACAAGGCAACCACCTTGGTAGTCGTGGTTGAGCCTGTTCACTGCAAATGCCAGTTTCAAACACTGCAACAGTGTCACAAGTTTTTTGGGTGGCTGTGGATTTTGATTTTGGAAACTATGCTCCTTATGAGTGCAACACTTCAAAGGTAAAGGGGTTTTGTAGGTGAAGAAGACATAGCGCCAGCAAGGCTCACTCGACTAGGAGGAGCTGCAAACCTCATATTAGACGACCCTACTCATGCTCAGGTTCTACACAGAATGAGGGTTCTTGTAGAAGTGTTCAGTGCATGCCCACAAACTGTCTCTCAGAACACTTCCTCCATCTTGTGGCACTTCCAGGCAGTAACCATTAGAGCAAATACATCTACCTCAGTGCGGGTAGACAGGGACGGACTGTCTAATGATCACAGGAGAAGGGAAGAGGGGTCTTGTTAGTTTTTTCCTAAGATGGCTACTAGTCTCCACAGACGTTACTCCTTCAGTGTCACTGGGCAGGACTCATACCTGCCACCAAGGTCAATCAGATTTACACATTGGCACCCTTAATCTAAAATTGCCTGTTACTTCTATTATGTTATCTACCTACCTCCCTGTATTAGCAATCCACATTTTGTACATATGTATCTCCATTGTGCTATGCACAACAATTCTCTTTGAAACGCTATTGCTGTGAAACAAAAAAAAGGCGAATGGGCGAACAGTTGCACTGGCTCACAGCAGAGCCAAACAGCTGAGGCCGTATTATAATGGGCTCTGTAACCTTAGTGCAGAGGAGTGCCTGCTTTTATGAACCTGCCGTGCATAAAGTTAATTTACCCAATATATCTCCTACTTAGTGCAGTATTCTAGAACAGAAAGAGGTAAACCCTGCTCACTGTTCCTGAGCTGTATTATCAGAAAATAAACCTGTAATTGAGAGACACATAAATTAATTCACTTTCCACACTGTAGGCACATAAAAACAGGCGCTCAGCTCTGAGCCAATGAAGCCTGTCATTATGTGGTCCCTGTTTTTATGCATTTGCAGTGTCTAAAGCTCATACTTCTAATTCGGAATTTCTCAGTTAATGCTTAAACTGCAGCTAGCACGAGTGGAAAACTGGGAGCATTGATTTTCTCTCTCTGTTTTCAAGTTACACATTCTGCAGTTCACGAATTAACACGCATTAAAGGGAAATTAAGTTATATGTTTGAGCTTTAGGCACTGCAAACACATAAAAACTGGTGCTCACCTTTGAACCACCGCAACTGATCATTGTAGGGCACCCGGTGCCTTTTTAGATTCAGAGCTGTCATGTAGACCACAGCTAAGTAATCTGAGCAAATCATGTTCTTCCATCGCCACATCCTCTACAGGATCCTGTCATTTCTACAGAATTTAGAGCACAATACTCTGCAGGAAACAAATATGGTTAACTTTCCCACGAGTGAACAATTTCTTGAAACTGTGGACCGTTTCTACATTGGCAATAAACAATACAGTGCAGCATATCACATCAGTTACAGTCTTTGGGGTTTTTGGCATTGAAACAATTTGTAAAATAGTTTATCCCACCCCATAAGGCACTGCTTTTTTATTTATCATTTTCCAGCAAAGCAGTATTTCGCTGTTTGCCTTGTCAAACGTTAGCTTAAGTAAGAGTGAACGCTGAAAGTTGTGATTCATTCCTCATTTTCACTTGAATGAATGTTCCTCATAGTTCTCTTTTCACTTAAGAGTATTGCGGCAGCAAGAAAGTTGTTAGTGGTGATTGGATTTGCATAACTTTTTCTCATGATACTTCACAAAATTCCATGGGAATTTAATAGAATTACGCTTCAGTAGTGAAGTTTGGGTTGTCGGCATCTTGCATCATTTCATTTACTCAGTTGTGCACCTCGCTTTAAAAAAGCTTGTGAGATATAGTTAGGTGATTGGATCGAGCAGAGAATGTCTCATGAGATTTTTTTATGCTGAGTGCATGTTCAGGTAAGACATGTATGCATAACTGTTAGATGCAAAACTTTGAGACAGTTTGTGAATTTCACATACTATTCGGGAATCTTGTGAAATTCACTGACGTAATTACAACTTTGATCTGATACAAGCTTCACTCATTTATGTACCACTTTTGCACTGTTCGTAAATACTTTGAATTCCTTTGTGATCATATCCTCTCATGGCAAACGTTCAAAATATATTTCATAATATATTAAAAAAAAGTCTCCCACTCTTGTCAATGCAGAAACACGTATTTCAAGGTGAAATTATTTTTTCTCACACTCCTCATCTGTGGAAAATATTTCTGATGCCAGTTATAGTGTGAGCTCCATTTTAGTCTGCCCCAATGCATTTCGAACCCTATGGTCCTTATTCAGGGGGCTCCTAAAACATAAAGCGCGTCTTTATACACAATGATGAAACATTAATAAGAAGGAACAAACAGTGCAAAATACCTGCCTTGTTTAGACATTTCAGGCATATATTACCTTCCACCACAAGTGCAGTTCATTAACAGTAGGTAATACATCAATAGATTCTATTTAGGCTGCAGTGCAGGGCTATGGGACTCATTATGAGTCTGGTTGTCCAAGGAGGGTCAGAATTACAGTGGCGCTCGGACTGCAGCACTCCATGGTTCCCGATGGGCTGACAGCAGTCGGAGTCGTGGTCAGCCATGGGGGCGCTGAGTTCAGTGCTGCCGAACTGATCACGAGCCCAGGGGACCTGCCATGAAAAGGCTGGTACAAACACAGTGCAGGGGGACACAAGAAGGTTCCTGCACTGCCCATGAACCATGGCATGGGCAGTGCAGATTCCCCTCGCCCAGCACCCTCGGAAGGCACTGCAGACAGTGTGCATTTTGAGGGTGCTGGTGTGCTATGGCATTGAAGTCGGCTCCCTTGAGGGAGCCTAGTTCAATACCGGAGCACTGTTCCCACTGGGCTGACTCGCTGGAACATTGTAATACGATGTTCCCACCGGTCAGTCCGGTGGGAACATCGTAATACAGTGGGGAGTGAGGCAGCCGGGTTGACAATCTCTGCATCGCTGCTGGTTTGGCGGTCAGCTCGTCAGACCTCCAAACTCGAATTAAGCTCCTAAAACTCAATACATAATCTATATTCTTCTGACATGTGAACCATGCAGACATGATAAATTTGGCTACTGCAAACTCTGCTTTCACCCTTGTATCACATTTTGCATGTTGTCAGTGAATTAATGCGATTGGACAACCCTAGGGACCAGCACATAGGTATGATCCACCTGGATCTTGATTGGGAATATGCCCTGCAATGTTTTTTTTTTTTAATGCTCCTCTGATTCATGTGTAAAACAGCAGACCTGACAGAGCTTTGACTGATCAGTCAACAAATTGCAAGATGACATTTGGGTTACCAAAGGGAGGATGCCATAGTAAAACTGCAAAAATAGAGAGTGTGCCTAAATTGTATGGCTATAATCCAGGATGTCCTCTAATTTAAATACTTTTTTATGCTTAACAAATGCCTTATTCCTACTGCCTATGGAGTCAGAGGTCCCACTATGTTTAATAAAATTAGCCCAATATAGCCGGTTAATAATTTGGCCATACTCTTAATGGCTGTTGAGTTGTTCAAAAACTTCCCAGCCCCAACTATTAAAAGTCTGTTTGATGCATGTTAGTCAGGATATTCTGTGTGAATGTCGTAGAGCTAGAATTTCGCTTAGGGCTTCTCTATGGGTTGTTACAGTCCAAGTCAATCATACTTGAAGCCAATACATTAAAGGTAACAATCTTACCACTTCTGTGATAGGTTTGAGGGTGGATCGATTATGAGCTGTAGGAGAAGAGTCCCTCTCCCCAGGCTGGCAATAGGCCTTATATTTTTTTATTTCGCCCACACCACCTGTCACAGGGACTCTGCTTTTGCAGAACTGTGCCATGGGACAACAGAACGTCAGAATGCAGGGGCTGTGCCACTCCTGCCAAATCAGTACTGACGTACCAAAATACCTAGCTAAATCACAGTGCCTTACTTGCACTCCTAACCTCACAGACTGGCAAGCAATTGTGGCAATCCAAACTAGCCCCCCTCTCAGGGAACTGTGGTGGAACAGGTCAGTGCTTTTTGTACATTATCTCAGTCATACATATCCATAGAAACAGTCAAAACGACACAAAGAAAGTACACAACATAGTTATTTCAACTAATGTAGTCTATTATGAAGCAAATTAGATGCGATTACAATACTGGCAATAATTATAAAAAATCAGAATAGTAGTTAGAAAACTGCATAACACAAATAGTGCCACAATAATGAAATTCTAGTGGCCTAAGCATATCCTGTTATTGTATGCGCAGGAAGACTGTTATTATTATTATTTGTGATCTCTGGGAGCAGGTAGCCCCATACCTCTATTTGCGTAATCAAGTGGTCCTCATATGGAAGTGTAAACCCAGTTTATACAGCCTGCCTATTCTGTATATGCCGTTTCTTCTGCCATCTTTGCATAGCCATCTATTCCTCTTGTGATCCTCTGTGCTGCACTTTTCTGCCCCCCTGCCCCTCTGTTCTTAGCTCTCGTTTCGCTCTCTCTCTCCCGCCCGTTTTCTCAACACCAGCTCTGGCTGGTCTCTGTTTCCCCTGCCACTGCCTCCCCTGCTGCCCCACCCCCGTGCACACCCATTGGCCCTCCCTCCCTCCTCCCAGCTGCTCCACCCTCCCACCCCACCCTCTTAATGGCGGCTGCTGTGCGGCTGGGCCGCTGGCGCGCCAAAGGCGTGCCAGAGGCAAGCCTGTCTGCGCCCCCGTCTGTGCCTGGACCGCGCCCAGCGCTAGTCCCCCTGGTCCCCCCATCCAAGATCCGCCCAGACAACACTACTCCACAAACACACTCCACTCCCTCAACCCAGGACCACGCCCCGCCTGCACCCAAACCAACCCCACACACACAGGGACCCTTCACCTGCTACGCCTGGCGATTCTCCTGTTCCACCTTTCACACCTCTAACACCCACACGCCCCACACCAACCCCAGCACCCCCCACACCAAACACCACAATCTCAACAGAACAGACTCCCGCACAGCCCCCGCACACCCCAACAGGCCCCACCACAAAAAAAAACACAACCTGAACACACTCCATGACAACACCACCACAACCCACAGCAAAACCACAAGCCCCCACACCAACACCATCGCACAACACAACAACAACACCCCCCACAACCATCTCAACTGCTTACTCCTAAACACCTGCTCCCTACACAAACATGCCATAGAACTCTGGGACCTCATCACATCACACTCACCTGACATCGCCTTCCTCACGGAAACCTGGACAAACCACTCATCTGAGCCTGAGCTAGCCACAGCCACCCTTGATGGATACAAACTCCAAGGCAAAGACCGCCTAAACAAACCAGGAGGTGGCATCGCCATCCTGCACAAAGACACCATTAAAGTCACCACCAACACACACAACACCCTAGACAGTGCAGAACACATGCACTTCCTAATCCACATAAACAACAACACCACCCTCAGAGGTACACTCATAAACAGACCCCCAGGGCCACACCCCCTTCTGTGACACCATTGTTGACACCATCAGCCCTCACGCCCTCAACTCCACAGACTACATTCTCCTCAGTGATTTCAACTTTCACCTGGAGAACCCACAAGACCACAACTCCTCATCCCTCCTAGACAACCTCACCAACCTCGGACTCAAACAACTGGTCACAGCACCCACCCACTCAGCAGGACACACACTAGACGCAATCTTCACTTCAAGCCAACACATAACCTACACCCACACCACCGAACACCACTGGACCGACCACCACTGCGTCCACTTCTCCTTTGCCAAACCCCCCACACACCACCACCAACACACCACGCCCTACCGCATGTGGGACAAGATCCCCACAGAACACCTGAACTCCCATCTGGCACAGAACCCCCCCACACCAACAACCCCTACACTACTGCCCACAACCTCGTAAAATGGATCACTACCTGCGCAGACTCACAGTCCCCCTCAGAAAAAACATCACCACCCGCAACATCAAAAATGACCCATGGTTCACCACTGAACTCCAAGACTCGAAGCGCAAGTGCCGCAAATCAGAGAAAGCCTGGCGACAGGAACCCACAACCACCAACTTCTTCACCCTCAAAACCTCCATGCGCAATCACCACCAGCTCATACGCACCACCAAAAGAGCATACTACAAGGAACGCATAGACAGTAACTCCCGCAACAGCAAAGAACTCTTTACCATCATCAAAGAGCTCTCCAAACCCAAAGCCAGCAACTTAGACCCCAGGCACACACAATTCCTCTGCGACTCCCTCTCAAACCATTTCCACCACAAAATCCTAGACATACACAACAGTTTCAAACCACACCCACCCACCATACACACCCCCCACCCATCCAACACAGACCCCCCCCTCACCCCCCAACCTACTAACCACCTGAGCCCCAACCACCGATGAAGAAACTGAAAAAACAATTAATTCCATCCACTCTGGATCCCCCTCCAACCCCTGCCCCCATCGCATTTACAACAAAGCCAGCCCAACCATCGCCTCCCAGCTTAGAGACATAATCAACAGCTCATTCGACACCGCCACCTTCCCAGACCCCTGGAAGCACGCAGAAGTGACCGCACTCCTAAAAAAGCCCAAAGCTGACCTGAACGACCTCTCCAACTACCGCCCCATCTCTCTCCTCCCTTTCCCCTCCAAGGTCGCTGAGAAACTAGTAAATACCCACCTATACCACTTCCTTGAGGTAAACAACACACTCGACCCCTCCCAGTCTGGGTTCCACTAGAACCGCAGCACGGAAACCGCCCTCATCTCATGTACTGATGACATCAGAACCAGAGTCGACAAGGGCGAAACCGTCACACTCATCCTCCTTGACCTCTCCGCGGCCTTTGACACTGTCTGCCGCCATACACTCCGCACACGCCTCCACAACACAGGGATTCGACACAAAGCCCTAGACTGGCTCACCTCCTTCCTCACCGATAGAACCCAAAAAGTCTGCCTCCCTACCTTCCACTCCACTGCCACCAAAATCATCTGCGGAGTCCCCGAAGGGTCCTCCCTCAGCCCCACCCTTTTCAACATTTACATGACCCCGCTCGCCAACATCCTCTGACCACACAGAATCACCATCTTCTCCTACGCAGATGACACCCAACTCATCATCTCCCTCACCTGCAACCCTACTACTGCCAAAGCCAACCTCCACTCTGCACTCCTTGACACCGCCACTTGGATGACAGCAAACCACCTCAAGCTCAACTTCAACAAAACCGAAATAATCATTTTCGGCCCGTACAAAACCATATGGGACTACTCCTGGTGGCCCACCGCCCTAGGCCCCGCACCCACCCCCCAAACCATGCACGCAACCTTGACATCATCCTGGACCTCTCCCTCTCCATGACCCAGCAAAACAACTCCTTCACCACCTCCTGTTTCAACACACTCCGCATGCTGAAAAAAACCTTCAAATGGATTCCCATAGAGACCAGAAAGACCGTCACCCACGCACTCATCCGCAGCAGGCTAGACTACGGAAACGCCCTCTACACCAGCACCACACTCAAACTCAAACGCAAACTCCAGAGAATCCAGAACACAGCTGCACGCCTCATCCTGGACCTCCCTCGCCATGAACACATCTCATCACACCTCAAATCCCTTCACTGGCTCCCCATCGACAAGAGGATCACCTTCAAAATTCTCCTCCACGCGCACAAACCCCTCCACAACACCGGCCCAACCTACCTCAACGAAAGAGTGAACTTCCACACTCCCAACCGCCACCCCCGATCTGCCGACCTCACACTCGCCACAGTCCCCCGCATCCAATGTGCCACCACAGGAGGGAGATCCTTCTCCTACCTCGCCCCCAAGGTCTGAAAACTCCCTCCCCACCAACCTCCGCAAGACCCAAGACCTCCTGCTTTTCAGAAAGAACCTCAAGACATGGCTGTTCGAACAGTGACCCTCCTCCCCCCCTCAGCGCCTTGAGACCCTCACAGGTGAGTAGCGTGCTCTATCAATTTCTTTGATTGATTGATTGATTGCATGCGCCTGAGGGCATCAGTTCCACAGAATGGCTCAGCTCTGCTAGAATACTCCTCTCTAAAGCTAAACACGATGGGATCTGATTTATAACATTAGCTTGATACAGTGGAAAGCTACTGTGTTATGTCTATAGGAGCCTGGGAACTATTGCTAGACAGACAGAAAACAACACCTGGCACTTGTTGTACCCACCGAGCAGTCAGAGAATGTATAGACAGAATCCCAGGAAAGTGGCTGCACAGCAAGTGACATTGCAGTGTGTTTTTAACATAATGACACAAAATAAAAATGTGTAATGGACAACAGTGAAGAGCAGAAACATCATAATTACTAGAGTGATAAGAAATGAGGCATAACTATAGTGAGTCCATGAATGGGCCTCACAACATGCTCCCCCCCATGGACAGAACAGCAACATAGCAAACAAATAGAATAAAAACAAAATTATAAGCCAAGCAAAATCAATGCAATACTATAAGGCGTAATATATAAAAATGATAAAAACTAGTTACAAAAGGACTGATGGGAATTTTAAAAAATGGGCCAAATTAGTTGAGGTTGGAGGCACTCCAAATCTTTTCCAAGTGAATGTTGTGTGAATCCTGGACACATACCATCTCTGCACATGATTGCTGAACAGCCCCATTCAATAGCTTAAGAGAAGAGATATGATCCTCACTGTCAGCCAATGCTGAGGAAATGTGCAGTTGTGCTGCCTGTGTGCTATCTAGTCATAGGTGAGTAACACTGGTGCTGATGCACCCGTCTCCCCAGAGGGAAGAAACTCATACCAAGCATCTTGAAGCAAGCACAAGTTCATTGGGGAACTCTGGAAATGGGTCTTTACTGGACTCATCAACAAATTTATGTCTATAGGAACTGGGGGTTGCAGAGCAAGGCAAATATCCGGTTCCCATTCAAGGAGACACAAAAGGCAGCGGAGCACAGGTTGAATGTATGTGCACCAGACTGGTCGGAGGAATAGTGACCAGTCAAAGTCTAGTTCCTTGAGTAATGGGGCTCCAAGCCACAGGGTCCATCGCCTACAGCACTGGTGGATTGTTGGCAGGTCCAGCAATAGCGCACTTTGGGTAGGCACATCTATTGTGGAGTAACAAAAATAATGCACTAGATGGGGAATAACCCAAAGGAATGCTTCCAAACACATTGGAAAATAATGAATGAATGAAAGCCAGTATAATTCCAAGAATATGTTGGAAGGTACTGACCAAGCCAGTGCTTATGGTTTTAAGGAAATTTGCTATGCTGGCAGTATTGGTCACATTAAAGAAGCATTGTACTAATTCGCCAAAATTTATGGGAGGTTTGTAGTTCAAAGGTTTCTCTAGCTGAAGTAAACGCTGCCTCTTTTTGAAACAATAAGGCTGTGAGTCTTATTAACTTATTGAACTCTGCCTTTAAAGTTGGAATGGAAGGCCATAAACAAACTATCAAGAACTGCATGTGTGGGAGGGAAAATGACATTATTACAACATTTCACTAATTGGAAAACTGAAAGAATATAGGGGATCCCAACTTTCATTCCACAACAGTCCTGATCATTTAAAGTTAAATAACTGCCACTGGAGAGAAGAAATAAAGTGAGTAGAATTGCGGGACCTGGAATTCCTTTAAAAAAACAGGCCAAATTTGGAATGGATGCATTACTTGAGCAGTGAATGGTAACATGTTTGCACACAAGTGAGTGGCCAACAGAGGAGTCACACTCCTTTCCAGTAAGGAACATCTCCCAACCTAGCCATTCACAATGATATTCAAAGGGGAGTGACCATATGTTGTGAATGAAGCTCCCACCTAGGGCTTCGTATCTACCCACTGAGAAATGTTTCATGCAAGAAGTGAACTGTAATGTTGAAGTAGGAAGGGAAATTGCTCCATGTATTAGCCAAACTGCAGATGGTGCTTCTGCAATGGTAAAGGGTAGCTTGTCTAACTTCTCGAGATGTAACATTGTGTATGTGGAGTCTTTCTGAGCCATGAGTCGTTGTTTATGGGTCGGATTAAATAGCAGAAATAGGTGACTTGAAATAAGGTATCGCTGATGTATGCAACCATTTTTACGGACTTGTAATGTCCAACTAAATTGCATTATAGATCTCAGTTGACTTTGCCTGTGGTACAGTACAGACATATCATTTTGCATAATATCAATGACAGATGATACAATGTCATTCAAACTGTAGGTTCGGGAAGACAATGTGTTAATGCTATTATCAACAACAGCAAGTATTTTATCCAAGTTATCTTGATCAATTTGTATTAAATGTGCAGCAGCTTCCATGTAGTCTGTTGAAATGTATCATTCAGAAAAATCACTTGTGTAGGATTTAAACAGACTCTAAACAAAGTGTCTGTTCCCTTAATCTGCCAAGGTTGGGTTCCCCAAATAGATTTCATATCTACGGGTTCCCTCCAATACTCCTAGCCTTGTAGAGCTAAAGTGTTAACAAAGGAGTCTGCATATATGAGTTTGGTTTGGTTGGTTCTTTGCTGTTGTGAGGACTAATTTAAAATAGAAGGATGTCGGGTTGGTTATATTGTGAATGGAAAAATATGTATATTTAGCTTTGTATTTTTGAGAACTGCCCCGTGGGGGAGTTGGACAATGTTCCCACTGTGTATAATTGAAAATTGTATGCTTAATGTTAGCTCTATGTAAATAGTGATGTCCCTAATGCTGGTAATAGAACATGTCTTCGTAATTGACTGAATTTAAATAAAGATCCTCATCTTTCAAGACAGTATAGTATTCTAATTTAGACAACATTGAATTACCAGTTTCAATGTTTTAATCATCAGAATGTACCCCAGGTGCAATTATGACACCAATGGCTATTTTGAATACATATGGAATCTGCAGAATCTCGGTGGGGCCGAAGACATCGAAGGCGACTTTATCCCAAACAATTCCACCTGTTACTCACACAGCTGAAATGTTCACACTGGACAAGTCTTTTGTCAGTCTATGAGAAGAAGAATAAGGCATCAGCACCTTATCAACCAGTTCTGTGGCTGAACGTTCTGGGAGATAGTGCCGTTGTTGAACAATAAAAAGACATTCACAAAGCCAATCCAAAGAAAAAAAACAATCAAGGCTAGAATAATCCAAACATTTATCCAAGGTGGAACCAAACAAGTACGTTTTAGCCATGAGAAGAAAACACAAACTTTAATTGGTGGAGTCTTTGAGATGGTGGAAGAGTCAAAAGAGTTTAATGAAAAGTCATCCGTACCCACAAAATAACTAGAACTAGTCTGTCAAAAATTAGGAGCCACTGATGGTTTTAGAGAACAGGTAGAGTCACTGAGGGGTGGATCTGTAGAAAACAAATTATCAGCATAAGCTGTTGCAGAAAGTACAGTCGTCATGACTGCATTGTGTCTGGTATTTGCAGAGTAAATTGGAAGTAAAAATTTGATTCTGGAACCCCTCCCAGTTGGGGGAGAAACAACTTCGATGGTGCTCACATGCTGTAGAGGAATTTCATGTTTGGTAGCGGGAAGAGTTAGGGAACTACCAAGTGTGAGAAAAGGATTCTTTTGGACATGGTTAGCCCCCACTTTTACACTGATGTATGATGTAGCCTAGAAATTGGAGTACCCAGGGCCCCTGCTAACCAGGTTCCCCGGGCCAGAGCTCTTTCCCTAAAACTATTGTGATGCATTGGCACAATTGGAGAACTTTAGCTGCCACAATAAGTCCCTAGTAAATGGCACTTAGGTACCCAGGACAGGAGGTACTAAGCATAGGCCCCTGAGGGCAGCAGTACTGGTTGTGCCACCCTCTAGGGCCATGCATTCAAGTGCACCCAGCACTGTCATTGCAGGCAGAGTGCCCTGTTGCAAACCTAAATTGCAAACTCGACATGGCACACTAATTGTGTGCCCTGCCCACTGCATACTGCATTCAATATGGGTAAGTCACCCCTCTGACAGGCCTTCCAGCCCTAAGGCAGGGTGCACCATACTGTATGTGAGGGCAGAGATGCATGAGCACTATGCCCCCACTGGGTCCTTGCCAAACCTTGGGCATAGTGTGTAGACAGAGCTGCCATTTTAATGCATGTGCTGAAAACGGGTCAACAGGAGTTTCCCAGGCACATGATGGCCACTCGAAGTCCTGGGTTGTTTGGTATCAAACAACTAAGGATGATAAATTCAAACTGGTGCCAGTATTGGATTTATGACTAAATGTACCCAGGGGTCACCTTAGAGGTACCCCCTGCAAAAGCTATCCACCCTGGCATGGTTGCTGACTGGTTCTACCCAGCCTGACACTGCCTTACATCCAATCTACAGCCTTGGGGTGAGAGTAACGTCAGAACAAAGCCCTTCCTGGGTGGAAGTACTAACAACCCCCCCCCCCTCCTCCCCCCTCAGAAATGTGCACTTCCCTGACGGCAAGGTTCAAATAACTTACTGCCTTTGAAACTCAACCCCCAGGTCTGCTGGAAGTAGCAGATCGCCACCCCTGCTGCAAACCCCCACTTTTGACTAGAGCAACAGCTGGAAAATGCACAAACGGTAGGAGGGGTGGCCCCACCTAGCATGCAGCACCCCTAAGGTGTTGCCTGTGAAGTGGATATGCCATTTCATTTTCCTCCATCTTGGATGGAAGGAAAAAAGCCAATCAGGAATAGGGAAGTGACCCCTTCCCAGAGGAAGTGATCACTTAGTGAGTGTAGCCACCCTAAGGTAGATGACACATTGTTCACTACCAGGTTCTCCCTAAAACCCCCACTAAGTACAGTAATTAGTGTGCATCCCTAGGCCAGGAATTCAGATTTGACAGACAAAAGAAGATCCGCACCAAGAAGATCTGAAGCACGGGAACTGTGGAACTGCTGTCCCAACTAAAAGGCACCAAACCCTGCCTGCTGTACCGAGGACAAGACAATTGCCACTGAGGAGCTGTTGGACAACTGCACAACTCTACCAAAAACACCAAAGGACCCCCAGGCTTTGCAAATTGCCAGAAAACTCCCTCCAGAGTGAAGGTACCATTCTACAACCCAAAGAAACCATCAAGCCAATGAGGGTCACTTCACTGACCAGCCGCTAACTCCCTAACCGAATGCCACAGCTGGACCAAACTGCAACCTGATGACTGTGTGGGGCAAACCATGCAAGTGTGCCAAGTCTGTGACCTCCAGTGGTATTGGTCAGCCCACGTCGGACATCAAGAAAAACCGCCCGCCTGGGGCTGCAAAAGGACCAGGAGGAAGCACCAGTCAAGAGACTTCAGGAACACCCCAGACCTCCTGCCAGAGTGCCCCTATTGTCCTGCAAACGACCCTTAAACCAACTTACCTCCTGCTTCTGAGGGCATCCTTGCGCACAGCTCCTGGTTTACCAATTCGCTCTTCACCCGGCCGCCTTGTGCCCTGCACTGAAGAACCTCCTGCGCCCAATGGGTCCTCCACCCCTTGCAACCTTGACACTCCATGTGGATGCCAAGGAACCATCTTTAAACTTACCGGCGCAGTGCTTTTCCAAGTGGTCCCCTGAAGTGGCCCTGCGCCAACTCCAGACACCTTCTTCTGGTGCTCCCACCGGACCCAGGAGCCACTCGAACGTCTCCAGCTGGCACCGTGTGCCCACCAACAACCTCGACCAACCTGCAGAACAAGAACTTAGTAAACCAACTGTTCAATTTTATATGTATTGTTAAAGGTGACCCTCCATTGATTCCGATGGTGCGTAATTACGCATTAAAAAGACGATTTTTATTAAAATTCTAAAATTCATATCACAAATAGTACTTACCCAATTCTGATGATCTTGGTCTTAAATTTTATATAAAAAAAACATGAAGTATTTTTATAAATTGGTCTTGAGTATTCCTTTGAGTGTGTGAGTTGCAAGATTGATGCTGTGAGTACCAATGCTTTGCACTTCTCCAGTGGCGGCTGGTGGGATTTTAAAATGGAAGTGCGCAATGGCGGCTGGTGGAATTTTAAAATGGAGGGGGAACTCTTGTCTGACTCTTGTATGCTTTTAACATGCAGGAGTGTTTCACTTTAGTGCATCTATTGTTATCACTATACTGAGAGGCGTTATTAACAGTTTTAATACATGCCTCTCAATATAGTAATACAAACTGGTGTACTAAAGTGAAAAACTCCCACGTGTTAAAAGCATACAAGAGTTTTTAGGGATGTTAGTTCAGGATGCACAAATCTAGAACTGGAACATTTAAAAGTGCTCTTGTGTTTGTTTTTAACATGTGGTGTGTTTCGCTCTAGTACATCTGTTCATATCACTTTACTGAGAGACATTTATTACATTTTAATGAAAGCCTCTCAGAATAGTGAGCTAAACTGATGTACTAAAGAAAACGCTTCCGCGTGTTGAAAGCATACAGGAGGCTTTTAACACAGTGAGAACTGGCTCCCTTTGTGTTCTTTTGACATGCAGGAGTGTTTCACTTTAGTACAGCAGTTAATATCACTATACTGAGAGGCATTTATTAAAACTGTTAATAAATACCTCTAAATATAGTGATATGAACAGATGTACTAAATAAAGTGAAACACCCCTGCAAGTTAAAAGTGCACAAAGGGAGCACTTTAAATAACAAATATTACAAGCTTTAAACAGATACTCTGTGTGTGCTAAAGCATGCACAGTGTATCTGTTTACAGCATACATGTGCCTCGAGGTCACAGTCTCATGACTCTGTGAACTCAAGACACATGCCCTCAGCCCTTCACAGACTGCAAGTAACATTCTTTCCCAGCACATCATGGGTGACGAGTTTTGGAAGGGTGTTGCCTGCAGCCTTTGAAGTGTATGACAGGCAGTCTTGGGAATACAGGGCTTGTGCCCTAGACGCCCAGGAGTGTTGCAAATATGACGCTAATGGCATCATGAATGGGAGGTCTCTTTAGATCCCCGAAAGTTGCAGGCCAGGGCTGGCACTACGTCAGCCCTTAGCCTGCTTAGTGATTGAATTAAAAAATAAAAGCTGTGTTGCACATGCTCGCTAGAGCATGTGTCCCTCAGTAATGCCTGGCTGCTTGACTCTCCTCTCAGCAAGAACGAGAGGCAGCCAGACACCGAGGGCAGCACATGCCAAGGACTTAAAGCCCTTTTGTTTATTACACAACTACTGTTCTTGACAATTACCATCCACATAAGTAGTAAATCGATGTGGGTGGCACCCTGGCGCCCTCTAGTGGCAGTCACTGCTGTACTTCTCCAAGATTGACCTAACTGCTCCATCAAGCTACCTTAGAAATTAGAGCATTAGGTGATCTAATGTTTACCTCTGTAAACCAAAGTGTGGTTGCCTGGACCTCCTGCACAGTGTGCCTAGCTTTGCACACTACATGGAGGGCCAGCCTCCTACAACAAGAACTCCTTGTGGCCTACTATTCAGTATCAGCCACATGATGTAATTTGACATATTCATTGGAGAGAAAACGATCGTCTTTGGAACCAGCAAGCGGTGGCAAGATTACAGTTCTTGTACCTTGTATTCCAAGGACTGACACAGGAGAGCGGTATGCTGGGCCAAACTCCTTCTTCACCGTGACATTCTCTCTGATGAGGTCCCCAATGTGAGGAATCCAGCCAGGAGCCTCTGGTTTCTCCTTGATTCCAGCAGGGGCAGACGTCTTTTACTGGTTGCTTGTGTGTGAGTAACGGAAGTGTTTCAAATCCTGTAAGACAGCACAACACTCATTTACGTCAAATGGTGTGGCAGCCGCCACATTTGCTGGACCTTCAAGGTCTGGAACATACCAATCTATGCCAAAGAGCACCTTGCATGGAGTCCGCCCCCCCCAGGTAACATTTTGGGAGATTATTAAACGGGCATTGGACCCCATAGAGGTGGTGGATACAACTTTGTCCTGAGCCTAAAACCCTAACTGTCAAGTACTACTTAAAAATCATGGCTCATTCTTTCCACAAAAGAGGTGCCCTCAGGCTTGTATGGTGAAGAATAATGCACCTATAGCCCTAACAAAACCATGGAGTCCTTGTATGCTTTGGAAGTGAAAGCAGGGCCCTGGTCCGAGTGGAAAATAATAGTGTAATCACGGCTACAGTAGCAGTCGCAGCTGTCGATTAGGCTGCTTCAGCTGTCAAGCAATTCCCTACAGCGTGGGCTCCCACACATTGATGACCCAATGTATGTACAACATGGGTCTGTGGCAACCTGTCTTTGAAGTCCGCCAGCTTCACCCAGAGCATCTTGTGCTTGAAAGTGTTACCTAGCAGAGAAATGAGGCATAACTACAGTGAGTCCATGAATGGGTCTCATGACACACCCAGGGAAGAATTACAATGGTCGCACTGCTCAGCGCCATACAAAGCGGCCCTCCTGACCCGTGCTTCGTAAATCTGGATCGTAGGCAATATCAGGCGAGATGCAGTTTTTTCGCAAACCTCACAATAGCAAATGCTCTGTGGTTAATTAGTGAACAACTCTTTTGAATTTGAGTCCTCCATGACTCATTGATAGACAATTTAATCCCCAAATAAGCAAATTCTGATACTTTCTGCAGAGTAATTCTACCTTGTCTAATGATCCCAGCCAGCCTCTTCCTTTTAAAGCATACCATGCATTTGGTTTTTTGAACCTTTATCTCTAACCTCCAGGTGTCACAAAATAGCTGAAACTATCAAGTTTCTGGAGGCCGGGGCGTGCGTTGGAGAGCAGCAGTGTGCCATTGGCAAAAAACAAAGCTGGCTGGTCAAAAATGGAGAATCGTTAACACAATTTATTTATAAACAAAAGAAAAAGGGAAGGGCCACGGCACAGCCTTAACATGCTACTTTGGCGACGTTGATCTTGTCTGTTAGTTCCCCGTTTGGGCCCCACCGAATACCAGCATACTATCCCCCATGGAGGTGCATAATGATATCCACCAAGCTGCCTAGGATGTTCATATCAGCTAAAACCTCCCACAATTTAGCCCTGAGGATAAGATCAAATGCTGCTCATAAATTGATGAAGACAATGTAAAGCATACCACCTCCAACTTCCACCTTCTTCCATTTGGCCATGAAAAGCTAAAAGGCCTGGTCGATGGTTCCAATTTCAGGCCCAAATCCTGCTTGAAGGTGGGAGATGATATTACTGGCTTTGATTCAAATTGTTGCCACAAGACTTGTTTTCAGAACATTTTCTGCAAATTATCAGGTAAACAGACTGAATGATTATTAGTTGGGAGATTATGACACCCTATTTGTGGAATGGTACAATTTCTACACCTTTCCACGTAAGAGTCATAGCTGTATCTGTGGCAATAGTATTTGAAACAGTATTGATGTATGTACTCAGATTGAAAGGTTAGAATAAAATATATTAGAAGGAATCTTGTCCAACTCCAGGGTCTTTCCGTGCCTTTGGGAACAAATTGCAGCCAATCTATCTTCATAGGAAAAACTAAGTGGTGGGCTCTCCAAATGTGAAATTTCTATGTGCTCATCATGAGTGGGGCCCAGGTCTTAGATGGCTGAACAAAATTGCAGTCAAGCAATTAAAAGTGGTCTTCCCAATCCCTTGGTTGTATAGATGACTCAAATTAATTGGTTCGATCATTAGAGCCCTGGCTCACTAGCTGCCAAAATCTCTTAGAATCTTTCTTTGATGAAGCATCTAGAAGGTCACCCCAAATTGCTTCTTCCCAAAAGCTCTTGACCAATTTAACAGTTTCCCAGTATGCTGCTCTAGACTCTCTAATGGCAGTTCTGTTGCCTTGCTTTAAGGTGATTATTAAATTATTCCTTGCCTCCCTACAGGAAGTTAAAACCCACTCCTGGGGTTTTGGGTTCTTAACAGCCTACCTAAATCCCTTTTATTACATATATTGACTAACAAAATGCGAGTACTAGTGGGTTGCATTATAATAAGCCCCTGTATATTGGGGGAAGACAATGACAGCTCTAAAATAGTACAGTCATATATGCCCTACTACCTAATAAACAAAGTAGCACTTACTATGAACAATTAAACCAAATAAAGCCATATTAAATTAAAACCATTACTATTTACTCATAGAAAGTTCTTTCTATCAACAAAACAAAAACAAACGAAGGGCATCATTTGGCGTTGGCGGTCCGACTGCCGTCAGGTTGGTGGTCAGACCGCCGTATTACGAGTCATGCTGGCCAATCAAGCAAATAACGCTCCGGTCCAGCCGGCACCACCAGGGAGCACAGACCACCACGATCACAAGGCAGCATAAACAGGACGGCGGAGACAGTGTTTTGACCGACACATTATGAGGTTGTACACTGCCAATATGACCATGGCGGTCCAATCACTGCGTCTCAGCACGTGGAAATGGACAGGCAGCATCACACATCCAATACCGCCATGGAACCCATCACACACATTCTTCCTCTGCTGCTGCTCATCGAAGATGCTCAAAATCCATGCAGCCGTGGGTGCAAACAACCGTAAGTACACATACTTACCTGTGTTATTAACAGTAAGAACAGATCATCGTGTGGCCAGCCACATCATATGGGGATCACGCTACGGTCACCAAGTACACCCGTCATTGTGTCCAGCATCGGAACCAGACACAAACAAGGACACATGCACAGTTACAATACACCTCCTTTGGTCAGGTGACTCACACTGCACCGCAGCACTACACAAAAACACGTCTGCTCGTCTCAGGCACAGGGACAGTGAAGTGTACACAAGATTGTGTCACACAACACCAACAGCACAGCAACATCACATCTACAAATACAACTCACACATTCACACTGCACACATGCCATGGACTGTTGTCACATTCAACACACATATGTATGTATTTTGCATGGAACACAACCACCACTCCCAGTAAACAGCCCTTCAATGGACACATACATCATCCACATTGCAACACAATGGAAGGACAATGAGATGCACAATAGACAGAGAGACAAATATCCCAAGCTCACTATGCAAACAATACCTGCACAGTAGGAATGTGGCCATCAGGAGCACTCAGGGAGGTAGGCAGCACTGGGACACATCTCACTTTCCACATGCCCCTTAAACAACATTTGCTCAGGAACCGGCCCTACATGTATTTCAGGGACAAACAATACTAGACCCAAATGACATGCTTATCTGCACAATGTGGAAGTGCAAGTCACCACTGCACATACAACTCCAGATGCATGGGACATACCTCTACATGAAGTAGCTGCAAGATACACACAGCTAAATGGACACACGCACAGTCAAATGCAAACAAAGGTAGCACAATTGAACACACTCCATGTCTGCACAAACAAAACTCAAGCTACCACACATTAGATGAGTGCATAATCCATATCAGGGGGACAAGTCTAATACCATACATGCTCACATTGGGCAACACAAGATGAAATACTTACCATAACAAAAAGTATACAATGCCATGTCACCACCATTGCGTTTACACCCACATAGCCATACTTTCAACATATACCCTTGTCTTGGGGAACACCAGCATTGCCCACAAAGTCAGACAATGCAAACACCATTAAATGGATCAGCAGGCAGACTGAAACATACACCACTGCAGGCACACAACACAAGTTACTCAGGAACAACATAAAGGTAGAAAAGGAATTGCAGGACAAATGTTTACCCAAAAACCCCAACTGTTGGGTTTATTTTAAACCAACTTTCAATAGTCTGAGGCCATTGGCCAATCCATGTGCTTTGGCACAGGCACATAATGGTTCCCTCACTTGACTCCTAACTGCCAGGGAACCTCCACAAGCAGGCACCTCAGGGATCATCTTTGGGGAGGGTTGGATATGGGAATGAGGGTTTGTCTTGGGTTTGGGTGGGGTGGACTGTTTTTTGCAGAGGGGTGCAGAGGAGGACTTGGGGGTGTAAGGGAGCAGTTGGGAGGTGGATGGAGGCCTCTTTGGTTTTGGATGGGAGTGGAGGGAACAGGAGACAGGTCAAGGTCCAACATAAAAACTTTTTTAGGGATGGTCAGCAGAAGGGGGTGGGGATTTGGAGGTCGAGGGGTGTGTTGGTCTGCGGTGTCGGTGTTGGTGTCGATGTCGGTGGTGCGTGCATCTGAGAGGTATGCCTGTGTTTGGTTGGTGTCTATTGTGTGGGTGAGTGAGTGTGTTTGTGTGTCTTGGGGGTCTTGGAGGTGGAGGTGCTAGGGGATGGAGTGGTGGATGTGTGTGTGTCTATTAGGGTGGTGTCTGCTGGCATGCTGGTAGTGGTGGATGTCTGTCTGTCTGTTTGGGTGGTGTCTGTGGGTATGGTGCTTGTGGTGGATGTCTGGCTGTCTGTTGGTGTGGTGTCTGCGGGTATGCTGGGTGTTGTGGGTGTGCCACCGACTGTTGTGGTGGTGTCTGTGGGTATGCTTGATGTTGTGTGTTTCACGCTGGGGGTGGTGGGGGTGCCTGGGGAAGTGATGACTGTTGTTGTGTCTGTGGGTGTCTGTTGTTTGCTTGCGTGCTGGTGTGTTTTGTGGTGCTTGTGTCTGTGTGTGCTGCTCTCGTGTGATGATAGTGGATGCGTGTAGATCGTCTGTGTGCTTTGGGTATGTAGAGGAAGGGGAATTTGGTTTGGGAAGAGGAAGGTGGAGGGGGACGGAAGGTGGGGGTGACTGGCTGCCATCAATGTAGAGGCAAGAGCCTGAAAGATCTCTGTAGGCCAGACATTGTAGCTTGAATGCCTTCAAGGAATGCATTTGTTTGCTGAAGGTGGGTTGCCAATCCCAGATGTCTGTCTCTTGATGAATGCTTGTACCCAAGCACATGTGATTTCAACATAACCTCAAGTCAGTCCACGATGCATGCCTACAGTCAGGTCACAAACCTTACCCATTACAGATGACCAAGCTACTGAGTCACATGGTCTCCCAGGAATCAACACATTGTCTGCACTGTGCCTAGCATACCTTAACCACGCCTCACCTTCTACATACCCAACAGTCTATCCGTTCCTCCCAGCTCGTCCTTGCAGCCGTCCCCAAGAAAAGTACAGCAGAGGAAGATCTTTCTCATCCCTAGCAGCCCGGACATGGAACACACTTCCCCTCAAGCTCAGGCAAACCGCATCACTGAAGCAGTTCCAGAAGGACCTCAAGACCTGGCTCTTCAACAGGTCAGCATGCCTACATTTAGTGCCTTGAGACCCTATGGGTGATTAGCAACACTTTACAAATCCATGATTGATTGATTTGATTGACTGTGGGACTGTCAGTTATGCAATAAGCCTGTACAGGACAAATATGACCTGTGGGAAGAAGACAACAGAGGTATGGGAGTAAAGGACCAGTCATGAGTGTAAGACACATACTGACAATGATGCTAAGTGCACATATAGACTAGATTAATGCTTTACCGCTGTACACATCCCTACTCTAGTCTAAGGAATGAGTCATTCAAGGCAGGTTTTACCACCAGAGCCTCATATTGGCCACATGACAGGATTTGCTGGTACAGGAAGTGGGCACAGCACCACAGTTTGCATAGCCACATTGACTCTCCCACAGCCTGGACTAGGTCGCATACTGGGAGATACATGTCACAGGCCCTGGTCTCTTCAGGCTGAGCTGACAGAACTTACATGACACTCCATTCCCATTACTTCCATGCATGACAGTACATCATGTAGCCAACAGCAATTTATCATGTGGTGTGTGTGACAATCTGACAGGCAAGGTGAGTCATGATATGCCTTCCAAACAACAGCTTAGCAAGGGCAGATGTGGTTAGTAATATATGTGTCTCTGTACATATTGCTCACATGACTCTCAGTTGACTCATACAACATGCATACACAGCTCATGCTGTCACACACATACATGTTGTCTGACATTTACAACAATCAAGAGGAAAGAGATGTGAGTGGATGTCAGTAATGTCTCCACACCTAGTGGTGTGCATCCAACACAAGGAGGATCTAGGACCCCAAAAACTTCACACAACACAATGTGACAGAAATTAACGTATGGCACTGGCCAACAATACCTGCACATTGTCCTTCCCATTGATGCCACACAAACTGCAACAACAGGCACATAAGTAGTCAAACTGGCACACATGGATACATTCTGGCCTGTGAGGAGAGAAAGGATGGTGAAGTACAGAGAAAATTGTGCACTTGCAGAACTTACCTGCTCCTCTGTTGAGCCATAGAGCTGTGCATACAGTGGGAGGACCTCATTTACTAGCCTCTCCGGCTGCTCTGGAGAGAAGGCAAGGGTCCTATCACCTGCTGGTTGTGGCATGATTGCTCCCAGAGGCGGCATACAGCAGCTCAGGTCATAGAGGTGTTTCTGGCAGAAGTGTCAGGAGTCAAGTGAGTGAATCTGCAGAACATGTTGGTCATGTCTACCACGTACACGGTCATCACTGCCGGCTGGCACAGTCATTAGCCCGCGAACGCCACTGGCAACACCATTAGCCTGTGGCTGTGTCCACCACGGTTGCAACCGCCTACCACCATGATGACTTCCCCCCTCAGTCGTGGGCAGTTCCTAATGTACAGTGGATTAGGTTAGGCAGCCACTATTTTGGCGACCTGAAATGCTGTATTGGGCTATATAAACTGCATCACACCTGCAAAAAAGAATTTTTAACGTCACAAAAGAGCTTATCCTGTCTTGTCATGTAGGCCCTACTACTCAAACAACACTGTAGTATGTTGCAGGGCACAAATGGCATTAAACAGTGGGGCACAGTCTACCACAGTCGACGGTCACTTTGGGATTAGGAATATCCAGTCACATTTCAAGGGGAAATTTTGTTGCACATCTTTGAGTTTGGTCCATATACATATTTTGACCACATGTGTGGAAAACCACTGGCCACATGACCCTTGTGTTATTTACAGCTGTGATGTGTACTGTTTGCAATGTCTATCCATTCAGAAATGTCTTATCACGTAATATCATTGACGTGCATCATGTCATACATAGGTACCCAGGGAGAGGGAGGATGTGGCAACCTCCTGTCTATTGTCCGCTGCCAGACCGTCAGACCATTGAAGAATGTGACATAATCCTGCTGTACTATCTGAATATACAAACAATAGTGGACTTATGCCGTCTGTTGGAACCAGATCTGATGCCAGCTATTAGTTGTCCAACCATCATACCACCCATTGTACAACTCATGTCAGTATTGCACTTCCTAACCACAGTGTCCTTCCAACATACAGTGGCCCTATCAGCTGGCATGTCCCAACCTATGTTCAGTCTGGAGTTGAAGGATGTCCTCTCAGCAATGTTGAAATACCTGGACAGCTGTATCTAGTTTCCCGGTAGTAAGGATTTAGACCCTGTGAAGGCTGACTTTTATGGTTTTCCACATTTGGTCGGGGCCATTGATGGCACACATGTAGGCTTGGTCCCAACGCAGGCCAATAAACAAGTATACCCCAACAGAAAGAACTTCATTTCCATCAACCTGCAAGTTGCCTGTTTGGAGGATCTCTACATTTCACAGGTCTGTGCCTGTTATCTGGGTTCAGTCCATGATTCCTCCATTATTCTTAACAGCACCATTCGCCAGCTGATGTCACAACTGTACCTAGAGAGGGCCTGGCTGGTTGGTAAGTCACATCTTTTCTGTTTGTGTGTGTGCAGTGTCTGGTGCTACAATTATGGAGTGAGTGATTCATTCTTGCACATATGTCCCATTACTTAACAGGAAACTGTGCATATCCAAACCATTCTTTGTTGTTGACATTATTAAGGAATCCAACTACGCTAGGGGAAGTCCGCTTCAATGAGGCCCATGGAAGAACAAGGCAGGTAGTGCAGAGGGCTTTTGGGCTCGTCAAGGCTAGATTTAGGTGTCTGGACTAGATTGGTGGAGCCCTCCTCTACTCAACCGGAAAAGTGTGTCAGATCACTATGGCATGCTGCCTGCTCCATAATATCGTCATGTGGAGAAATATCCCGTACATCCCAGAGGAGGGGGAGCCTGCAGTGCCACCGAGTGAGACTCCTGATATGCCACTAGCTACTTTTCATAAGTGTAAGTATGTCATGTGATGTAATGACTGTGACTGTACAATGTACTGTATGTAGGTCTGAGAATGTGTGGAGTTGAGTGTTTTGGCAACAACTAGGGAGCTGAAACAATATTCAGCCAAAGGGTGCTTGAAGAGTTAGCCTTTGACATATCCCCACCTTGATGCTGCTGCTTTGTTTGTGTCAGTCTCATTGCAATGTAATTTCCTTTCGAGATGCTTGCTATCTGTTTTGTGCAATAGGTATGTTTTCAAGCCTATATTCCTTGTTTTGTCTTTGTACAGGTACCTTCACCATGGCATCCTAATGTGGGCATTTCTGAGTTGCGACATTGGCTGGTAACTGATGTTGTTTTGGTATACAAAGTGGACATGGATTGTTCCAGATAATG
Source organism: Pleurodeles waltl (assembly GCF_031143425.1). Lineage (NCBI taxonomy): Eukaryota > Metazoa > Chordata > Amphibia > Caudata > Salamandridae > Pleurodeles > Pleurodeles waltl. The sequence goes on from NC_090443.1 coordinate 337,260,425, forward strand.
TAGATCACAGGTTTAGGGTGTATGAGACCTGTGCCAAGGCAGCTTGAACAGTGTTTGAGTGAAAGGTCAGAAGTGCACATTGGACTTGTTTTGTGTGCTGTGTTGGGCCAATTCTATCATGTGTGTCATCATTTAGGCATGAAATATGTAATCATCAATTGCGAGCAAGCCATTCACCCCTCACATTGGCTAAACACTCTTATTGTATGACCTGTATATAAGTGGAGATGTGTTTCATCATTGCAGGCCACAGTGCCTGTGCCACAACACTGACATAGGTTTGTGTCAAGACCTTGAACATAGTTGATTTGCAGGTAATCCTATTGTGGCAGGTACACATGCTATTGGTTGTACTGACATTACATTTGTGGAGCGTGCCAGATCTCCTCGCTTGAAACAGCTGTGCAAAACATTGTCCCTTGGGGGATGGCCTGAGAATGTCATCTGCCCACCAGTGCAGGCTAAACAGTGGCTGGGCAAGCTAGGTTTTTAGCCCATTTTAGGGCTGAGTCGAATGTGATGCAGGCAGACCCATGAGTTTGTAGTATATGTGACAGGAGTCATCATGTGGTTACTGCAGTGTTAATGTGTCTGCTGCCAGTACCATTCTGGTGAAACATCTTGAGACCTTTGGGGTCATTGTTTAGCACACTGGGTAAGCCTTCCTGCCTGTCCTCAATAGTTTCATCTTGGGTTAGCAGGTCAAGATGGAGCTAGGTACCCAGAGACATCTCAGAGTTGGGCATGATCTGTATCCTGGTCACTCCCAGATGAGTAAACCTCAAATATGACTTAGCAGGCAAGGGTATTTGATCAAGTGACCACTGGTATGGTTTTTTGAGTTGGATAAACAGTGCCTCCTGGGAGTTACAGTCATGCCACTGTCTCTACTGCTCACACATGACAATTTTCATCCTCCTAGGTTTGTTGAGTTCATTTGGGAGTTCTCTACAAGATGGATTTGGGCAAGTGAAACTGGTTTTGATGTTGGAGTTTGGGAAACAGGGCAAATTGGGCTTTGCATTCTTGTCGCTCTCTCTGCTTCCCACCATTTTTCATATGGTATCCTCCCAGGTGAGTACACTTCAATTGAGAGTTAAGACAAAGGGATCTTTGGAGAAGAGAATACTGTGCTGGTGTCTGGAGTTACAGAAACAAAGCCTGCTGGGGGCTGCAGTCATGTCACTCTCTCTCTACTACACACACTTGACCAATGTTCTCCTCCCAGACGAGTAAACTTCATTTGAGAGTTCACCAACAGATGTATTGAGGCATGTTATCACTGTGCTGGTGGTTAGAGTTAGAAAAACAGTGCTCCCTGGGAGTTGCAGTCAGGTTACTCTCACTACTCCCTAATACTTGACAAATGCTACCCCCTCCCCAGGTGAGTAAACATCATTTGAGAGTTGACAAACCGGGGTCTCTGGACAAGGGAACACTGGACTGGTGTTTGGAGTTACTGGAGCAGGGCCTATTGTGCTTTGCATTCAGATCACTCTCTCTACTACACACACTATATATATGTCATCCTCCCAGGTGAGTAAACTTCATTTGGGGGTTACCAAACAAGAGTATTTGGAGAAGAGGACACTGTGCTGGTGTTTGGGGTAACAGCATCAGAGCCTTCTGGGAGTTACATTCATGTCAATCCCTTTACTACACACACATCCATATGTTGTCCCCAGGTGAGTACCCTTTATTTGTGAGTTGACAAACAAGGATATTTGGAGAAGGAAATACTGGGCTGGTGTTTGGGTTTGGAGTAACAGGGGCTATTGAGCTATACAGTAATGGCTTCCCAACAGTCAGCTCATGGTATCCTCCCAGGTGAGTACTCTTCAATTGGGAGTTCACAAACAGGACTATTTGGAGAAGAGGACACTGTGCTGGTGGTTGGAACTATTAAAACATTGCCTCCTGGGGGTTGCAGTCATGTCAGTCCTTGTACTACGCACCCTATACAAATGTGAACCCCCAGGTGAGTACACTTCATTTGGGAGTTAACAAGCAAGGTTTTTTACAGAAGGAAACTCTGGGCTGGTGGTTTGAGTAACAGTAACAGTACCTCCTGGGAGTTGTAGTCTTATAACTCCCAGGACTACACGCACTATACAAATGTTATTTCCCAGGTGAATACACTTTAATTGGGAGTTCACAAACAGGGTCTTTGGACAAGTGAACACTGGGCTGGTGAGTGGAGTGACAGTAAAAGCGGCAAAAGGTGAGCTGTGGGCATGCATGACACAACATTTTGGTGACATATTTATGTGTTGTAATTTACCAGACTCCACTCCCCCAGGTATTCCTGCCCATCTCTCAGGATGGCCAAGACATTCTCCTTACAGGGAAAGAGATGTAATAGAACACTGGGAGAGCCAGCGTCAGTCTTTTTGGCCTGCAGCTGGTGCCTGGAGACCAGAGAAGGGACCTTTCCCCTGAGTCGTTCTACCTCTTCCTAATGTGTCCTCCTTTGTGAGCAGCGTAGTGCTTACAGCTTTGACTCTGTCGACTGTTCTGTCCCACATTTCCATTTTCCTACTGAGAGGAGTGTGCTGGACTTGTTCTCTAAACAATTGTGGCTCTACTATTATGATTTCATCCACCATGACTCTCAAAACATCTTCAGAAAAACTGATATTTATTTAATGTGTCATTGTTAGAAATGGGGTTTTTGGTTGGCAGTCAGGTTACCCTCTGTCCAAGCAAGAACCCTCACTTTAGTCAGGGTAAGTCACACACAATCCAAAATTATCCTGTGCCCACCCTCTGGTAGCTTGGCACGAGCAGTCAGGCTTAACTTAGAAGGCAATGTGTAAAGTATTTGTGCAATAAATCATACAATAACACCATATAACACCACAAAAATACACCACACAGTGTTTAGAAAAATATATAATATTTATCTGGATAATTGCAGGTCAAAACGAATAAAGATGCAATGTGAAATTGTAGAGATATCCCTGAAAAGTGATATAAAGTGTCTTAAGTCTTTAAAAAGCAAACAAAGGCCCTCATTCTGACCCTGGCGGATACAATCCGCCAGGGCCAACGGGCGCGGGAGCACCGCCGACAGGCCGGCGGTGCCCCTAAGGGCATTCTGACCGCGGCGCTAACGCCGCGGTCAGACAGGGAAAACTGGCGGTCTCCCGCCAGTTTCCCGCTGCCCTGGGGAATCCTCCATGGCGGCGCAGCATGCTGCGCCGCCATGGGGATTCCGACCCCCTTCCCGCCGGCCTGGCTCTGGCGGTTCTTACCGCCAGAACCTGGCCGGCGGGAACGGGCGTCTTGGGGCCCCCTAACAGGGCCCAACTAGGCTTTTCAGTGTCTGCGATGCAGACACTGAAAAGCGCGACGGGTGCTGCTGCACCCGTCGCACGCCTTCCACTCCGCCGGCTCGATTCCGAGCCGGCTTCCTTGTGGAAGGCGCTTTCCCGCTGGGCCGGCGGGCGATCTGAATCAGATCGCCCGCCGGCCCAGCGGGAAAGTCAGAATACCCCTCGCGGTCTATTGACCGCGGGGCGGTATTCAGGCGGCTTCCGACGGGCGGGCGGCAACCGCCGCCCGCCTAGGTCGGAATGACCACCAAAGTCTCTTTCAAGCACAAAGTACCTGGTTTGGAGTGGAAAATCTCCACAAAGGGCCACAGAAGAAGAGATACGGAGAAAAATGGTGTGTGCGTCGATTTCTCCCCAGCACACACGGACTTACGTCGTTATTTTTCACGTGGGGAAGTCGTGCGTCATTTTCCGGCGCGCGGACAGTCTCTTTCTGTGGGTCGCGGGAATACCAGATGTCCCGGGGTCTGTGCGTGGATTCTCCTGCTTGGTTTTCGGCTGTGCGTCGTTACGCAGGGCTGTGCGTCGAAGTTTCGCTCTCACGGCAGGCGTCGTGTCGATTTCCCCTCTGGAAGTCGGGCGGCATTGTCCTTGCGAGGCCGTGCGTCGAAGTTCCGGTCACCCCGAAGGCATCGCGTCGATCAGCGTCGGTGTGCGGTGATTTTCTCACCACGGAGCAAGCTGTGCGTCAAATTGTTCGGCGCACGAAGAGTCCAAATGAAAAAGAGAAGTCTTTTTGGTCCTGAGACTTCAGGGAACAGGAGACAAGCTCTATCCAAGCACTTGGAGAGCACTTTTACAGCCAGACAAGAGTTCAGCAAGGCAGCAGGGCAACAGCATGGCAGCAGTCCTTTGTAGAAAGCAGTCAGGTGAGTCCTTTAGGCAGCCAGGCAGTTCTTCTTGGCAGGATGCAGGTTCTGGTTCAGGTTTCTTCTCCAGCAAGTGTCTGATGAGGTAGGGCAGAGGCCCTGTTTTATACTCAAATGTGCCTTTGAAGTGGGGGAGACTTCAAAGAGTGGCTAAGAAGTGCACCAGGTCCCCTTTCAGTTCAATCCTGTCTGCCAGGGTCCCAGTAGGGGGTGTGGCAGTCCTTTGTGTGAGAGCAGGCCCTCCACCCTCCCAGCCCAGGAAGACCCATTCAAAATGCAGATGTATGCAAGTGAGGCTGAGTACCCTGTGTTTGGGGTGTGTCTGAGTGAATGCACAAGGAGCTGTCAACTAAGCCCAGCCAGACATGGATTTTAAGGCACAGAAAGATTTAAGTGTAAAGGAATGCTCACTTTCTAAAAGTGGCATTTCTAGAATAGTAATATTAAATCCAACTTCACCAGTCAGCAGGATTTGGTATTACCATTTTGGCCATACTAAATATGACCTTCCTACTCCTTTCAGATCAGCAGCTACCACTTCAATACTGTATGAGGGCAGCCCCAATGTTAGCCTATGAAGGGAGCAGGCCTCACAGTAGTGCAAAACAAATTTAGGAGTTTTACACTACCAGGACATGTAAACTACACAGGTACATGTCCTGCCTTTCACCCACACAGCACCCTGCTCTAGGGGTTACCTAGGGCACACATTAGGGGTGACTTATATGTGGAGAAAGGGGAGGTTTAGGCTTGGCAAGTACTTTTAAATGCCAAGTCGAGGTGACAGTGAAACTGCACATACAGGCCTTGCAATGGCAGGCCTGAGACAAGGTAAAGGGGGTCTACTTGAGTGGGTGGCACAACCAGTGCTGCAGGCCCACTAGTAGCATTTAATCTACAGGCCCTAGACACATCTAGTGCACATTACTAGGGACTTATAAGTAAATTAAATAGTCCAATCAGGTATGATCCAAGGTTACCATGTTTAAAGGGAGAGAGCATATGCACTTTAGCACTGGTTAGCAGTGATAAAGTGCGCAGAGTCTAAAAGCCAGCAAAAACAGTGTCCAAAAAGTGGAGGGAGGCAGGCAAAAAGTTAGGGGTGACCACCCTAAGGGTGTCAGGTCTAACATGTGTCCCCCCCAGCTGAAAGTGGGGAGAGCTACCCGACCTCCTGGGAGCTCTCATCGCTAAGGCAGAAGTATCTGGAGAGACCATGAGCATTGGCGTGGTCAATCCCTGGGCGATGCTCCACCGTAAAGTCCATCCCCTGTAGGGAAATGGACCACCTCAAGAGTTTAGGATTTTCACCCCTCATCTGCATGAGCCATCTGAGGGGCCTGTGGTCTGTCTGAACCCGGAAGTGAGTCCCAAACAGGTATGGCCTCAGCTTCTTCAGTGCCCAGACCACAGCAAAAGCTTCTCTCTCAATAGCACTCCACCTCTGTTCCCGTGGTAATAGCCTTCTGCTAATAAAGACTACTGGTTGGTCTAGGCCCTCCTCATTTAGCTGTGCTAGGACCGCCCCTATGCCATGCTCTGTAGCCTCTGTCTGCACGATAAATTCCTGGGAGTAGTCAGGGGCCTTGAGCACGGGGGCCGTGCACATGGCTTCCTTTAGAGAGTCAAAGGCTTTCTGACTAGCCTCTGTCCAATTCACCAACCTAGGTTGTTTCTTGGAAGTGAGTTCTGTCAAGGGTGACACAATGGTACCATAGCCCTTGACAAATCTGCAGTAGTATCCTGTGAGGCCTAAAAAGGCTCTCACCTCAGTCTGTGTTCTAGGTGGTTGCCAGGCCTTGATAGTTTCAATCTTGGCCTGGAGTGGCTGCACCTTGCCACCACCCACTAGGTGTCCCAAGTACACCACGGAACCCTGCCCAATCTGGCACTTACTAGCCTTGATGGTCAGGCGTGCCTGTTGCAGGGCCTGAAGCACCTCCTTGAGGTGGAGCAGGTGTTCCTCCCAGCTGGAACTGTAGACAGCTATGTCGTCCAGGTAGGCTGCACAGAAGGCATCCTTACCAGCTAGGACCCCGTTAACCAACAGTTGGAAGGTAGCGAGGGCATTTTTCAACCCAAATGGCATCACCCGGAACTGGTAATGGCCATCAGGTGTGGAAAATGCGGATCTCTCTTTAGCCCCCTCAGTCAGGGCGATCTGCCAGTACCCTGAAGTAAGATCTAAGGTACTCAGGAACTTGGCAGCGCCCAGTCTGTCAACGAGCTCATCAGCTCGGGGGATGGGGTGAGCATCAGTCCGTGTGACTGAGTTGAGACCCCGGTAGTCCACACAGAACCGGAGTTCTGGCTTCGCACCTGGGGCAGGAGCCTTAGGGACCAACACCACCGGGCTGGCCCAGGGACTACTGGATTTCTCGATAACCCTTAAAGCTAACATCATGGAGACCTCCTCCTTGATGCTGGCCTTCACCTTATCTGATAACCTGTAAATTTTGTTCTTCACAGGGAGACTGTCACCTGTGTCAATTTCATGAACACAGAGGTGAGCCAGTCCAGGAGTAAGGGAGAACAGGGGGGAGAACTGCTCCAACAACTCATAGCAGTCTCCTCTCTGGTTTAGAGCCAGGGAGTCAGAGAGAATGACACCTTTCACTGACCCATCACCTTCTTGGGCAGAGAGGGGGTCGGGTAGAGGTTCACTCTCCTCTTCCATTCCTTCATCTGTGACCAGAAGCATGTTGATTTCAGACCTCTCAAAATGAGGCTTCAGTCGGTTGACATGGAGCACCCTTAGGGGGTTCCTAGGGGTTTGGAGGTCCACTAGGTAAGTGGCCTCCCCTTTCTGCTCCTTTTCTTCAAATGGACCAGTCCAGCGGTCCTGGAGAGCTCTAGGCTCCACTGGCTCCATTACCTACACTTTGTCTCCAGGTTGAAACTCTACCAGGGTGGCCTTCTGGTCATACCAGCGTTTCATTACCTCTTGACTGGCCTCAAGGTTACTTTTGGCCTCTTTCCAGAAGCGGGTCATCTGGTTGCGGATGGCCAACATGTAGCTGACCACATCCTGAGGGGCTGCCTTTGGAGCTTTCTCCAACCCCTCCTTGACAATGCTTAAGGGTCCCCTGAAAGATAGAGAAGCTCAAAGGGACTGAACCCTACCCCCTTCTGGGGTAGCTCTCTGTAAGCAAAGAGAAGGCATGGTAAGAGGACGTCCCACTTACACCTCAGGGCCTCAGCGAGGCCACCAATCATGCCTTTCAAGGTCTTGTTGAATCTCTCTACAAGACCATTAGATTGGGGGTGATAGGGTGTGGTGAACTTGTAGGTCACACCACACGCATCCCACATAGCCTTCATGTATGCAGTCATGAAGTTAGTGCCTCTGTCAGACACTATCTCCTTTGGGAATCCCACACGGGTAAATATCCCCATCAGAGTTCTTGTCACCACCGGTGCAGTTACGGTCCTCAGAGGGATTGCCTCTGGGTAACGGGTGGCATGGTCCACCAAAACCAGGATGAACCTGTTGCCTAGGGCAGGTTTGGGGTCCAATGGACCAACAACGTCGATGCCCACCCTTTCAAAGGGGGTGCCAACGACAGAAAGTGGAATCAGGGGGGTCCTAACCCTTTTTCCTGTTTTACCACTGGCCTGGCAGGTAGGACAAGATCTACAGAACGTATCTGAGTTTGTCCTTATTCTGGGCCAATAAAAGTGGGTGACAAGCCTGGCAAAGGTCTTGTCTTGCCCCAAATGTCCTGCCAGGGGAATGTCGTGAGCCAGACCCAGTAGGAAGGTTCGGTAACACTGGGGGACCACCAGCGCACGCGCTGCCCCAATGGCCGGAACCTTAGGCTCACTGTAGAGGAGATCATTCTCCCAATATATGTGGTGATCGCCAGAGGCTTCACCTGCTGCCTGGGTTGAGGCTTCCTTACTCAGACCCTCCAGAGTGGGACATTCTTTCTGCGCCTTGCAGAATTCCTCCCTGGTGGATCCACCCTCAACTTGCCTGCCAGCAAGCTCAGGTAGATCACCTAGGGTGGCAATGTCTTCCCCAGTTAGTTCGGGAGCCTCCTCCTCAGGAGCCCCGTCAACCACTGCGGGAACTTCTGGGACCGGTTTCCCGCGCCCCTTGCCCCTCCTCTTGGCAGTTCTCTGGGCCATTGATCCAGGCTCCAGACGCCCTTGACTTCCCTCTCGTCAGCCATGGACCGTGTGGTCAAACAGACCCACTCAGGTAACCCTAACATCTCCAGGTGAGATCTGAACTCTAATTCTTTCCAAGCAGAATGCTCAAGATCATTGCCTAACAGACAATCTACAGGCATGGCAGGACTCACAGCTACTTTCAGAGTACAAGAGACCCCCCCCACTCAAAGGGAACCAGAGCCACCGGTAGGTGACTCTCACGATTGTCAGAGACTATGACCTCGTGGAATGTATTAGGGACTATCTGCTCTGTTGACACCAGCTGACTCTTGATAGTAGTCATACTGGCTCCTGTGCCACGCAGAGCCTCCACCTTTTTCCCATCAATGGTAACCCACTGCCTGTACTTGGAAGTATTTTGGGGCATGTGGGCTTTGGGCACCATTTCTCCTTCTCCCAGGGACACTAGGGAAATCTCTACCTGCTCCCCAAAGCTATCTGGGTCCATCTCCCCCCGAGCGCTACACTACTCAACCCAGGTGTCTGTCCAGTAGTGGACGGTGCCCTCTTGGAGCACTGGGGGTCGCCTTTATAGTGACCATATTGGTAGCACTCTAAGCATTTGGGGTTGGATCGCCCTGATTTATCATAAGTCCCTGGCTTTTTCCCAAATCTGGAAAAGGAATGGTTGCCACCCCCTCCCTGGGAATTCTTTTGGGGGCCTTTGGAGAGTTCCTTATCTGTAAGTTTATCTCCCCCCTCTTTCTTCTGTTGGGAACCCTGACCACCTTTGTGGGTGTCCCCCCCAGGTACCTTTTTGGACACTCTGGTGCTAACCCAGAGGTCCGCCTCTTCAGCAAGCTTCCTGGGATCAGTCAGCTTACTATCTACCAAGTGCTGGCGCAACTCTGTATAAGTAGTATTTAGCATATGCTCTCTCAGAATCAAGTCATATAACCCTTTATAATTATCTACTTTGTTGCCCCGCACCCATCCATTCAGTGCCTTACTGGAAAAGTCAAAGAAATCTACCCATGTTTGTGTGGTTTGTTTGGTGCTGTCCCTGAACCTCTGACGGTATCCCTCAGGGGTCAGTCCAAACTTGGCAAGTAAAGTGGCTTTCTGAAGTGGGTATGTGCTTTGATCAGGTTGATCCAATGTGAGAAGTGTGTCCCTCCCCAATGGCGGCACATAACCCCACATAGCTACCCCCCATTGCCCTTCAGGAACCTCATGAGCCCTTAGTGCAACTTCATAAGCAGCTAACCATTTATCTATGTCATCTCCCACCACAAAACTGGGCACCACATTTTTGGGTATACGAACCTTCTTTTCTCCAGCAGGTCCTGTCTGTATGCTGCCACCATTATTGCTGGATTCAGACTGTCTCGCCTTGATCTCCAGCTCCTTGAGACTCAGTTCATGAGCCAACAATAGTTTCTTTTCAGCCAAAGCTCTTTCAGCTTCCACCTGTTTGGCTGCTTTTTCAGCTTCAGCTTGTTTGGCTTCTCTCTCAGCCTCAGCTTGTTTGGCTTCTCTCTCTGCCCTCTTGTCTGCCTGTTGGGCCTCAATTTTCAGTTTAGCCATTTGCAATTGGAACTCCCTTTCTTCTCTCCTTTCCTCTGCGGTCAGGCTTTGCACAGAGGCACTGCTCCCTGGTCTGGAAGGGGGCACAATTGCAGTGGTAACATCATCCACTGATAGCAACAAATCCACTGAGGGGCCATTTTCTGGCTCCTCTTCCTCATCATCCTCCTCTAAATGGACTTCTGCCCAGGCCCTCAGCGCCACTTGAAAGTCCTCCTTTTTGGAGGCCCCTTGGGTGGGTACTCTCATCACCCTGCAGAACCCTCTTAGCTGTTTGCCGTATATGTATCCTACAGGGCTAGGTCAAAGTATCCTACTTGAGACCCAGTCAGAGACATGTTGAGTGAGGATTTAGTTTTTGAAAATTGTCAGGAAAACGAATTTGCAAAACAAGAGATAAAAATCAAGTTGACCTTCAACTGTGGGTAGGTAGTGAAATACTTAGCTACTGTATGTCACTGCACAAATACAAGTCCTATCCTCACCGCTGATCACCAATTTTAGAAATGGGGTTTTTGGTTGGCAGTCAGGTAACCCTCTGTCCAAGCAAGAATCCTCACTCTAGTCAGGGTAAGTCACACACAATCCAAAATGATCCTGTGCCCACCCTCTGGTAGCTTGGCACGAGCAGTCAGGCATAACATAGAAGGCAATGTGTAAAGTATTTGTGCAATAAATCATACAACACCATATAACACCACAAAAATACACCACACAGTGTTTAGAAAAATATATAATATTTATCTGGATAATTGCAGGTCAAAACGAATAAAGATGCAATGTGAAATTGTAGAGATATCCCTGAAAAGTGATATAAAGTGTCTTAAGTCTTTAAAAAGCAAACAAAGTCTCTTTCAAGCACAAAGTACTTGGTTTGGAGTGGAAAATCTCCACAAAGGGCCGCAGAAGAAGAGATACGGAGAAAAATGGTGTGTGCGTCGATTTCTCCCCAGCACACACGGACTTGCGTTGTTATTTTTCACGCGGGGCAGTAGTGCGTCGTTTTCCGGCGCGCGGACAGTCTCTTTCTGTGGGTCGTGGGATTACCAGATGTCCCCGGGTCTGTGCGTGGATTCTCCTGCTTGTTTTCTGGCTGCGTGTCATTCCGCGGGGCTGTGCGTCGAAGTTTCGCTCTCACGGCAGGCGTCGCGTCGATTTCCCCTCTGGAAGTTGGGTGCCGTTGTCCTTGCGAGGCCGTGCGTCGAAGTTCCGGTCGCCCCGAAGGCATCGCGTCGATCAGCGTCGGTGTGCGGCGATTTTCTCGCCGCGGAGCAAGCTGTGCGTCAAAATTTTTGGCGCACGAAGAGTCCAAATGAAAAAGAGAAGTCTTTTTGGTCCTGAGACTTCAGGGAACAGGAGGCAAGCTCTATCCAAGCCCTTGGAGACCACTTTTACAGCCAGACAAGAGTTCAGCAAGGCAGCAGGGCAACAGCAAGGCAGCAGTCCTTTGTAGAAAGCAGTCAGGTGAGTCCTTTAGGCAGCCAGGCAGTTCTTCTTGGCAGGATGCAGGTTCTGGTTCAGGTTTCTTCTCCAGCAAGTGTCTGATGAGGTAGGGCAGAGGCCCTGTTTTATACCCAAATGTTCCTTTGAAGTGGGGGAGACTTCAAAGAGTGGCTAAGAAGTGCACCAGGTCCCCTTTCAGTTCAATCCTGTCTGCCAAGGTCCCAGTAGGGGGTGTGGCAGTCCTTTGTGTGAGAGCAGGCCCTCCACCCTCCCAGCCCAGGAAGACCCATTCAAAATGCAGATGTATGCAAGTGAGGCTGAGTACCCTGTGTTTGGGGTGTGTCTGAGTGAATGCACAAGGAGCTGTCAACTAAGCCCAGCCAGACGTGGATTGTAAGGCACAGAAAGATTTAAGTGCAAAGGAATGCTCACTTTCTAAAAGTGGCATTTCTAGAATAGTAATATTAAATCCAACTTCACCAGTCAGCAGGATTTGGTATTACCATTCTGGCCATACTAAATATGACCTTCCTACTCCTTTCAGATCAGCAGCTACCACTTCAATACTGTATGAGGGCAGCCCCACTGTTAGCCTATGAAGGGAGCAGGCCTCACAGTAGTGCAAAACGAATTTAGGAGATTTACACTACCAGGACATGAAAACTACACAGGTACATGTCCTGCCTTTCACCCACACAGTACCCTGCTCTAGGGGTTACCTAGGGCACACATTAGGGGTGACTTATATGTGGAGAAAGGGGAGGTTTAGGCTTGGCAAGTACTTTTAAATGCCAAGTCGAGGTGACAGTGAAACTGCACATACAGGCCTTGCAGTGGCAGGCCTGAGACAAGGTAAAGGGGCTACTTGAGTGGGTGGCACAACCAGTGCTGCAGGCCCACTAGTAGCATTTAATCTACAGGCCCTAGGCACATATAGTACACATTACTAGGGACTTATAAGTAAATTAAATAGTCTAATCAGGTATGATCCAAGGTTACCATGTTTAAAGGGAGAGAGCATATGCACTTTAGCACTGGTTAGCAGTGATAAAGTGCGCAGAGTCTAAAAGCCAGCAAAAACAGTGTCCAAAAAGTGGAGGGAGGCAGGCAAAAAGTTAGGGGTGACCACCCTAACGCTGACAGGTCTAACAGTCATGGTGAAAAAAAACCTAAAAGAAATATTTAAACGGGTGAAAGTGACTTACTACACAGGGGTAGTGCAATAGAGGTTGAATCGAGTGAATTGTGTGCAGGGTTTTGTATGGGATATTGAAAAAAAGTGGTGCCGGATTTATGGTGTATGGATTATTAAATTTGCTGTGTCGTGCTAGGTCTTGCTGTAAAAATGAAAAGGATTGTGGTGTGTGAAGGGGTGTGTTTTATAGTGTCCTTTGCAGGTGTGTCCAGTGTGGCAATGTGTGTCAGCTGTGTGGTTTTCAAATCCATCTAATGTGCAGTTGTGTATTACTTTGGTGACCGCAAACTGCCGTGGTTGCGACTGTCATGGGTTTCTGCCACGGCGACTTTGTGCTTGTAATAAGATCGGTGGTTGGTCGCTGTGCTGTCGTGCTGGAGGTCAGACCACCTATTTGCAGGCTTCCACACTGCTACCGGTCTGTCTTTTTTAGTTGATGGTCGGCGGTCCTGCCTGTGTAACTTGTAATAGGGCGATCTGTAAGACCGACAACATGATGGTCTTTTTAGGACCGCCACCATGGCAGTCTGGCAGTCCGACCACCAAAATCGCAATGAGGCCCTACGTTCCCTTATGGATTATTTTGAAGGCACAGGTTGGCAGGCTTCATCGCTCGGGACACAGATGCCTACCCAAATTCCAAATACCATGGTGGAATGTCTATGACAGCACCATGGCACAGGAAGCCAAACAGAGAAGGATGGCATAATGCCTTCCTTCCCACATTAGTCAGAACCTAACGTAAGCTGTATAAATTTATAGAAACCTTACAAAAAGAACAAAACTACCTACAACAACAAATGGAACAATCAGTAATCCAAATGAAACCTAAAATTAGCAAATAAATCACTAAAGTGTACAACATGCTACAATGTAAAGTAAAACTCTTTATAAACAACAAAAATAAACTCTACCCCACCATGCCCTAAAAACTACCTGACCCCCCCACCCCTTCCTAAACTCTAAAACCTACTCTGTCCTAAAAACTACCCGACTACCCCAGTCTGAACCCTAAAACCATGCCCACCCTATCCTAAAAACTACCCCAACCCCTCAAACCTTCCCCACTTACCTCTCTCTCCTCTGGTCGCTTCTCCTTCCTGTTCCGCCCGGACTGCTGTCTCTCCCGTTACCACGCATATGCATGGTAAAGGCATGTGTGCTAAAAGCATGCATAGTAAACACATGTGCGTGGTAATGGCAGCTTGGTCAATGCATAGCGTTGCATTGACTGCATTGTTAGGGATGTTTCCCCTTAGGCCAACACAAGAGTGAACAACCCTACAACAAATACAACTAAGAGCCTGATTACAACTTTGACAGTCCGGGGATCGCCATGGCGGCAGCGGGGGTACGATAGCTGCATTTCTGAGCGATCAAAGCTGTTGCAGTATGCGACCGGGCATTGCCTACACAATTTCGGTCTCTAAGGTTGTTAAGTGTTGTGGACATGTTTTATTACCCCCGACACAAGAGATAAAGGTATCAGAAATGTGGCCTCACATTGAAACTATTAATGTAAATTATGACAAGCTGAGCAGACTAAAGGCGCCACTGTTTCAGAAACAGGTCGCATTGACATCCGCTAGAGAGACGTATGCTCTCCAGATTGCAAGATCATCAGCCGAGATACAATCACTATTAAAAAACAACTTCCCCAAGCACTTTTGTGAGCTGGTATCCAGAATTTTCAACGTCTCGAGCACTACTGGGATTGTTTATTTCTTTAAGGCTGTCGGGTCCGGATTTGTGTCCGTCTTCCAGACTATCTTCGGAGTCATCCCGTCGGCCATCCATTCACTATTTTCAAGTGTGTTTGGTGGCTTTTCTGTAATTTTGGCATTATTTGGTCCAGTACTACTGCTATTTTTTCTGATTCGCAGTGGTTGTTTCTTTACAGCTACACAGAGCGATGGAGCTGCTGCCACCAGCACAACTGTGCCGTGAACGCATGGTTCACATCTTTGATGCTTCCTTGCTGGAGGAACTAGAGTGGAATTGGTCGTTGTCATTTCGACCACTCTTCTGGTGCGTGCAGCTTGTCTTTCGCTGCATATAGTGCTCCTTCGAACATTTGCCAACTGTGTCTCTTGCCGTCTTGTCAGTATCTCCTGCGGACCAAGAGCTACTGATGTCCCCGAAGAGGGTTCATACACGGTCGTGCCCCATGAGACTAAGGCTGATCCGCGGGGCCACTTATGAACCCTTTGTGTTGACTGAGTTGGCTCTTCCTTCTACGAACAATGGCACTGATGCAGGTGGACATGCACAAGAGACTACTGCACACTTTTGCTCCGTGAATCCGTCCGCCCAAGTGATTGATCTTACATCAGACGATTTGGCCTCATTTTTTGATGACTTTTTAGCAGGTGACTTCGGAGCTAGTCTTCAAGATCATGACTATAGTTCCACGCCACAAACTAATTTCCAATGTATGATTCTTTCTTTGGCCTGCTGTGCTTGTCATGGTTGACTTTAAGGGGGTGATTCTAACTTTGGCGGGCGGCGGAGGCCGCCCGCCAAAGTTCCCCCAACAGAATACCGCTACGCGGTCAGAAGACCGCCGCGGTTATTCTGTGTTTCCCGCTGGGCTGGCGGGTGACCGCCAGAAGGCCGCCCGCCAGTCCAGCGGGAAACCCCTTCCCACGAGGAAGCCGGCTCCGAATGGAGCCGGCGGAGTGGGAAGGGTGCGACGGGTGCAGTAGCACCCGTCGCGATTTTCAGTGTTTGCATGGCAGACACTGAAAATATTTTAGGGGCCCCCAGGGGCCCCACGACACCCCTCACCGCCATCCTGCTCCTGGCGGTCAAAACCGCCAGGAACAGGATGGCGGTGAGGGGGTCGGAATCCCCATGGCGGCGCAGCAAGCTGCGCCGCCATGAAGGATTCCTCAGGGCAGCAAAAAACCAGCGGGAGACTGCCCGTTTTCCGTTTCTGACCGCGGCCATACCGCCGCGGTCAGAATGCCCTTGGGAGCACCGCCAGCCTGTTGGCGGTGCTCCCGCGGTCGTTGACCCTGGCGGTCAATGACCGCCAGGGTCAGAATGACCCCCTAAGTCTCTTTTGTATGGTTTAAACATTTCATTTTTAGCTATGTTTTTAACTTTGTTTTTATGCTTTGCTTTTAGTCCAGAGCAGTTTTTTTAGATTTGGATTCCCTCACCTTCGGTGGTGTCCAGTAATGGCATCATACTTGTTACGGCAATGGGGAGGGTGTGGTGAATTCTAGCTTGTTTTAATGGGATAACAGGAGTTAGCTTAACCTTTTGGCTTGCAGACTCGTGCCCCGTCACCTAGTGACTTTTAACCTACTTAGCTTCCTCTGTCTTAGACCATTTATTTAATTAATTCTTCTAAGATGGCTGCCTTGTTTATAGTTAGGCCACTTTGTTTAGATTTATGTTATCAGTGTCACTGCACTAAGGCGTCAACTCATGCGACAAAGACAAACAAACTGTAGGTGCTCACATTAGAAATTACCATCCCAAGCATGCTGTGTTATATATTGTTTTGAAACAACCTACGTCAGGGGTCCAAGTAGATCTGTATAAATACATCACACTTTAGACAGATAATCAGAGGGAATCCGACCAGATACCATCGCAGCTATCGATGCCGCACGTGGCCTTGATGCTGACCCGGACTTTGTGTTCCTTTGGAGTCTGAGCACGAGACCTCAACAAGTGTTGTGGGCTCCTTCCAGGGACATAGCATTGGCAGATTAGGTTTAACATACCCAGCTCTCTTCTAGGTAGAAGGTTAGGCCTCTTATGGTAGGGTATTAGGACATATCACACACTCAATGTCTCTTTGTGCTATTACAAGATGGTGGGGGTCTTTATAATCATGACCCTTGTCTTTACAATTCTGTTTCTTGAAATGTTCATTATCCTTATCATTGCAGCCCATGCAATATACCGCAGATTACAGATTGTATTAAATTAAAACTATTGAAACATTACTGCATCGTCGTTATTGCCTTTGTTTGGTTGAGACATGATGTATCTGTGAGAAAGGGGTAATCTCCGTTTAACCACGATATTCCCTGAGGTGTCATACTTCTGAGTCCATGCGTAAAGGCTGCCACACATCACCTTCAAGTGTTTGGGTTTTTGGTGAGGTACTGCTAGTGAGCCGAAAGGGTTGGGACTACAGTTGCAACTTGTTGTAGGATAGGCATAGTCACCTACAAACATAAGTATTGTCATCCTCGAACCAGCAGTCTTGCCCAGAGCAAGAGTCCAAACTACGACATTGGCAGTCCGGCCGCTGTATTATGATATATGCGGCTACATAGACGAAAGACTGCTGCGGTCCTGCCCACACCACCAGCAAATCTAGACCGTTGCATTGGCAAGACAGGTCAATGCATCTATCGGAGGACAGACCGCCAGTTCAGCCACCATCCCAATCACAATGTTGCTTTCCACTGACGTGATTGTGGCGGTCCAACAACTACACTTGAGAAGGCAGAAACATAGGATATAAAGCAGAAACTCACCTGTAGGAAGCATCACACATCCTGTGCCTGTGAAGCTGATCCTACACGTCCTGCTGTTGCTTGTGCTGCTCGATGGTGCACACAATCAATGCCATTGTGGATGCAGCTGATGGTAAGCCAAACATCTACCCATTTCTCCCAACTCCACAGAATATCGACAGGCCACCAGTGACCTGGTATGTGGGCTGTGCTCTGTAGACCAAAGTATGTGGGCTGTGCTATGTAGCCCAAATATATGTCATGTGCCCTGGTTCAGAGTTGTACACAATGGATGTCCCAATAACAGCCCCATGGCGCCCCCTTGGGCATGGTCACTGACATTGCACCACCACACTCTGCAAAACTTGATAAGTGTGCACATCCCAGTTTCAGGGATAGTGATGTGTTCGTAATAGTGCGTCACACAACAACAAATCCTCATCAACACCACACATACAAATTAAAGTGACACCCTCACATTGTTCACATGCCATGGCCTGTAGTGGTAGAACATATACATCTAAATGGATGTGTCACTGAACACAAACACACCTTCCCTGCAAAGTCCTTGCAATGGACTCACACATATCACCCACATTGCAAAAAAATATAAGGTAAATGGGATGCAGAATAATTTGTGTGATAAACATCCAAAACACAGTCCCTGCAGAATAGGAATGGTGGCATCAGGGGGACCCCGGGAAGGCTGCTGCCCTGGGACCCATTTCACTTTGCACATGCATCAAAAGCACTATTTGCACAGGACCTGTGGCCTGATGAATATCAGGGACAACCAATAGTATAACAAAATACCATGCCCACATTTCGAGTGTGTGAGTGCAAGTCTAGAAAGCAAACAAACCACTAACAGCATGGGACAGCATTTTAGATAAAGTAGGTGTGAGGTACACTCATTAAAATGGACACATGTTTACTCAAATGTATAGGAAGGTAGCACAATTGAACACTCTCCATGTGTGGACAAACAAATCTCTAGCTTGCACACATTAAACAAATGTCCAATCTACACCAGTTGGAGAAATGTAATAAAATAGATGTTGACATTGGCCAAGCCAATAAGAAATACAATATGAAACAACACCCAATGCAGTGCCACCCCAATTGGATTACATCCACACATCCATTCATCAAACATTTCCACTCCAGCACTGGTTCCAAAGTCAAATTTTAACAACCACATCAAATGGATCATCAATCAAGGTGAAACAGACACAACTGCAGTCATACATCCCAAATTATTCATGAACATCAAAAGGTAGAAAAGTAATGGCAGGACCAATGTGTAACAAAGCAAACAACTGAACTTTATTCATAACACTCCAAATATGGAGGCAAGGCCAACGGCAGTCCTTGGTAAAAAAAAAAGTGTGCTAAGCACACTGCTGTGCCCCACTGCTTGCCTCACAAATTACTGCCACAGGAACCTCCAGAGGAAGTGGCATCTTGTGGGCACTCCAGGCCTGTCAATGATCACCCTTGGGTGGGGAGGGGTGCGGTGGGGTTTCGGATGGGTGGTTTTGGTCTTGGGAGAGGGGAACTTCACTTTGGGAGCGGTCGGCATCTTTTTGGGTTTGGGTGGGGTATGGCTGAAGGGGGCAGGTATCATAGGGGAGGACTTGGAAGTGGAAGGGATTGGTTGGAGTGTGGGTGGAGTCCTTTTTGCTTTGGGAGGAGGGGGAGTTTCACACGGCCAAGGCCAGACAGGAACATTTCTTTGGGAAAATGGGGGGTTGTACAGGAGGAATTAGGTTGAGGAAGTGATTGTGTCAGCTCTGGTTCTGGGTGTTGTTGGTGCTGGTGTGTGTGTGTCTGAAGTATGTTTGTGTTTTGTTGGTGTCTGTTGCACTTCTTGGTGGGCAGTGAGATGGATGTGATGGGTAAGGTTTGAGTGGTGGATATGTTGTGTTGGTGGGGTGGTGTCTAGAGGTATGGTGTGAGCGGTAGCTGTGTGTGTGGGTGTTGAGGTGGTGTCTGGGGGTATTTGGATGTGGTGGCTGTGTCTTTGAGTATTGGGGTGGTGTCTGGGGGTATAGTGGATGCGGAGGCTGTGTCTGTGAATATTGGGGTGGTGTCTCGGGGTACGGTGGCTATGGTGACTGTGTCTGTGTGTGTTGGGTGGTATCTGGGGCATGGTGGGTACGGTGGCTTTGTCTGCGAGCAATGGGGTGGTGTCTGGGGTATGATCAATGTGGTGGCTGTGTCTGTGCTTGTTGGGGTAGTGTCTGGGGGTTAGGTGGAAGTGGTTGTGGTTGTGAGTGGGGTGAGTGACTGTTGAGTGCTTGCATGCTTGTGTGTCTTGTGGTGTTTGTGTTTATTTGTGCTGCTTGTGACAGTTGAGGTGTGTGCATGCGTATGTGTGAGTGTGCTTTGGACAGGTACGGGAATAGGAAATTGGATGGGGAAGAGGAAGGTGGTGGGGTAGAGGATTGTGGGGGGTGGAAGGTTGCCATGAGGGAGGAGGCCAGAGCCTGAAAAGATCTCTGTAAGCCAGACATAGCACTATGAATGCCTTCCAGGTACGCAACCATCAGATGGAACTGGGTGCCCTGCACCTGGATGACAATCAGAATGACAATCTGACCCACAGAGGTGCTCCGCAGGAGGTCAATAGTTTCCTCACTCAGGGCAGCAGGGGTAACAGGGGCAGGGGGAGAGGTGCCTGGCCCGAAGGAGATGGCTACCTTCTTGGGGGAGCAGGCTCGGTCAACTGGGTGGGGAGCAACAGGGAGGGTGGAGATGGAACTGGTTGTAGGGGACAAGGATTGAGCAGGTGTAGGTCCTGAGTGTTTCACCACCACTAGGGAGTGTCCACTGGAGGTCGACTCAAGAGAAGATGATGTGGAGCCGGACTCCTCTGTGGTACTCCCCTCACTCTCTGGGCCACTTGGTCGCTCCGTGTCTGATGTTTCATGACCGGAGGTACAGTGGCCAGTATCCTTCCCCACTGATGTTGGCCCTGTCTCCTCGACTTGCCTATGATGATGCTGAAATGACAAATACAAACAGGGTCAGTCCATTTGCATGAACACACTTGAACAACAGCTTTGATTACAAAAAATTACCATAATGCACAGTAGCCCCCAGCGACAAGGTACTCCAAAGTGCCTCCAACATTTCAACACCCCATACATGAACTGTAAACATTTGCACACAGAAAAATCATAATCACAGACAACTTCAGTTGCATGAGTGAAGTTGTCCAATCACAATACCCATGAATCAAGTAGGAGACCTTGTCACCTTGAATGGTTTGGCCCTTATAGCATCGCTCACTAACCTGCTGGCATCAAATATAATGGCAATACCACGGGCATTCTCACAGATTCCACACAAGGTCCTGAAATCAGCAAAAGTTCATATATACAATAGCACATCATGATGAAATGATGGGCAAATAATCCAGCCATGTTGCAGTAAGAAGTACAGTAGCCAGAAGGTGACATATTGCACTGTAAAAACTCACCAATGGTAACTTCACAATATATACATTGTCTAAATAGTCTAATGGAAGTTGTACTAATGTTGCTTTGCTAAATAACATGCATTATACAGAAAACTGGAGAAAATCTGGTCAAAATGTCTGGGAGATTTGTCTCCAAATATCCACAGCACAATTAATCTGGTAGGCCTAGGAAAAACACCTGTTTTGATTGGTACTACTGAAGCACCCTCCTAACACCGCATAACTAAAAGGCAATAGTCCATTGAATGTTGTTGTGGCTCAATATCTGAAGAGGGCCTTTTACATGTTTCTCAATGAGAAGGCACATCTCTGTACTTTTTTGTCATACAAACACAGATTCCATTTGATTACAGAGTGTACACACTCACATATGATTCCAGCATTTCTGCATAACACTCCCCGATGCATGTTAACATTCAGGTAATGAACCTCCATCAATTGTCATGTGCAAAGCACTTAACCAAATGATTCAACATCAAAGGCATGGAACTTCACATTGTGAGTAATTACTGTAGGTCTACCTGTCATGTCCTTCATTGCTTCTGCAACTGTTCATGATAAATTACATGGTGTAGTGGATTAGTGTATGTGTGACCCAACAAACAATGTTGACACACCCCTTTCTGTGGTACCACATGAACTGTATACCCACCATAAACTATTTTCCAAGCAATTGTGGCATGCACACAGTTGTGACGTAATCAGACCTCATCTCATGATGATAGGAAGATCAGTAGTGTAAATAATACTACAAAAGTGCAAGATACACATGCTAACATGCAGGCAAATACTGATGCCAACAGTGATGTTACCCAAATTATTTAACTTTACATTCCCTACTTGCCAAGGAAATGTATTGCTCAGTGACTGCACACAAAGGACAATGTATGCTATGTCACATGTTGGATGGCCCCCACTATATGAGAGACAGTAGTGAGGCAGCATCACTCTTGACACACTGAAGACAAGTGACCTGTTAGGTGGAGATACCAATATACTCTCTTGAGCAGACACATGGCTGAGTACAGTGATTTATTACCTTATGCTGTTTAATGCTGGGGCTGACACACTGCAGACAACTGGACTGCTTTGCACAAATAAAAGCCACAACATGAAACAACATGAGATGATTGACCACTGAACTCATCCATGTATCTGCCCAAGAGAGTATATTAGTAGTGGACTGTACTCTGTTATGTCCCTGCTCACTGGGGCAATAGTCAAAGCACATCACCATGCAACAACTACCGTACCTACACAAACAATAACTCATCCTGTCTATCGCACATTGGCCATCCGCAGTATTCATGTGGTGAGATGGCTGCCTCTAACACATCAACCTGGCAATGTAACAGATAGGAATCTGCCCGAACTCGCCCCTTGTAGCGGCTGTGCTCCCCTTAGATGCACAGCAAGCTTAGGATAGGCCTTCACCCGCATGTGGGCCATCAGGGGGCTCAGGGTCTGGCGTGCACCCCACACACTTTGGGAGAACAGTCCCAGCTGGACCTCTGCAATCTGCCAGGCCCAGCGTATCAGGTCCTCCCACCTTTTGTGACAGTGGATGCTCTACCAGTGACTGACACAGGGTCCACACATTCTGGGCTATGGCTCTCCAAATCCCTTGCTTCTGATGGGCGTTGACATGTATGTATGTAATAGAAAAATGAAGAGGTCACAATTTCACTTTTTTAGGTTAACAGGTTGTTTAAGACAGATTTTGGAAACATCCAGCACAAGCTTTTTGTAATTGTCAACACACAACATGTTTAAAGCACACATGGTGATAAGTACAGGGACATACATACACAGTTTTGGAGTCATCTGCTGACTATCCTCAAACCTGGTCATGGCCTACACTGACTAAGCAAGCCCTCTGACATCATGTAGCCCAGGGCCTAGCAACATGTACTTTAACATGAGCCACTAGTAAACACAACACACCATTGTGACCTTCTGAAGAAGAAACTACTTGTGCATGACTGTACAGGCACCTTTACATCCAGTCACATTGACTCGCAGCATATAGTCCAAATAAGCAACTACCATGGTACAGACTACACCCTAAGACTTAGGTGACAATGAAAGGACTGGCATGGATGCCACTGAAAACGTCTTCTCTGTGGATGTGTGGACATGTGGTCTACATAATGGAATCTCATACCACTTCTGAATCGGTGTGTGTAGTATGTACTGGTATCACAGGAGACACCTCTTACCATATGCGGCACTACTACAGAAATGACATTCAACATAACAAGGTATGTTTAGTCTGATTGATTGCATGTAGCAAAGCTAATGATTCACATATCATGATCTCTCCTGCGTCAACTTACTATCTGCACTGTGGGTTTGTCACTTGTGCAATAGGCCTGTACTGTACAAGTATGACTTCTGGGAAGGAGACAACAGACGTGTGGGAGTAAGGGGCCTATCATTAGTCAATGACACACAGTGGCAATGAGGGTAAGTGGAAATAAGTACCAGGTCAGGTAGTTACCTCAGTCCACTTTCCTAATGTAGTCAATGTAAAAGCATTCAGGCCAAATCTTGCTTATGAAGAATAATTTTTTCTACATTGAAGGATCAGAAGGTCTACAGGAAGTAGGCCCAGTGCCCCAGTTGCATAGCCATAGTTACTGTGCACCAGCCTGGACTATGTTCCATACTGTGAAAAGGCTTTAACCAGCCTTGCTTTCTGCAGGCTGATTGTACAGAAACTACATGGGCAGTATATTTCCATCACGTCCATGCATGATAGTACATCATGTGGCCATCCTATATGTGAGTTTATGGTTTTGTGGCACTCTGAAGAGCTCAGTGAGTTTTACACTGGTCTCATTCCACAGTTTTCCAAGGCCTGATCTGGGCTGAGTGATTTGCATGACTTTACACATTGCTAACAACATCCTCAACCGACTCAAACAGTATGTATACACAGTTCATGCCGTAGTGCAAATACATTTACTGTATTATTTACCATCGCCAGATCATCAGATATATCATTGTTTGGCTGTAAAGTTTACTAGAGATATGAATGCAACACAAGGAGGATCTAGAGCTTATCACACATCACACAGCACAATTGTATTTGAGATGGAGTACAGGGCTCTAAAATCCACAACCTGTACATCCTATGTATGGACCACAGATTGTGACAACAGGCATCAAAGTAACTCACTGGGACTCAGAGGCACACTTTAACTTGTGAGGAAGGAAAGGATGGTTTTGAACATAGTGAAATATTTACCTGTCCCTCTGGTGAGCCAAAGAGGTGACCATACAGGGGAAAGACCTCTTCAACAATTTATTCCAGCTCCTCTGGAGAGTTGTTTCACCTGCTTGGCCTGGCATGATTGCTCCCAGAGGAAGCACACAGCAGCTGAAGTGGTGGAGGTGTTGATGGCAGCAGTGTCAGGAGACAAGTGAGTTATTTTCCAAACCACAGTCTACATGTACACCACCTACGCAGTCATTACCGTTGACAGGCACAGACAACAACGTTAGCCTATGGCTGTGTCCGCCGCGGTTGAAATCGCCCACCGTGCAGGCAACTTCTGCCAGTGGTGGGATGTTCCTAAAGTCCAATGAACGAGGTCAGGCATCCAGCATTTCGGCAGTTGAAACTACAGTTTGGGTGACTGTTAAATGCTTTACAACACCTATTAATGTGTAATAACATCGCAACAGATGTAAAGCGACCTTGATGTATAGCTACTCCTACATAATCATCGGTGTAGTGAGTTGCTGGTCAGAGATGCCATATAACTGCAGTGCACAGTATTTTTGGCAGTCCTAACATACTTTACAATATCAAGGGACATAAGAGGAGTAGATAGGTGTGTTATGTGCACATATATGTTGTAGACACATGTTTAGACAACTATGGGAATCATAGTTGGACCTTGAGTAGTAAACAGTTTTGATGTGTAATGGGTGTAATGTATTCCCAGCAGTAATGTTTTGTCACATGACTTTGGCCTTATTTATCAGATATGTTGGTCTGGACACAGCGACTAATGCTCCAATTCATTTCATTCCACAGATAGGTACCCTGAGTGACGGAGGATGAGACAACCTCCAGTCTACCATCTATTTCCAAACCTCCAGACCATGGAAGATCATGACATAATAAGGTAGTTCCGTCTGAATAGGCAAACAATCCAAGGTCTATGCCATCAGTTGCAACCAGATCTCATGCCTCAAAACAATAATCCAACATGTTTACCACCCTTTGTGAGACTCATGGCAGTATTACACTTCCTGGTCACAGGGTCATTTCAATTTACAGTGGCTATATCTGGTGGTATGTCGCAACCTATGTTCAGTGGTGTTTTAAAAGATGTGCTATCAGCAATGGTGAAACACATTGACAGCTATATCAGGTTCCCCAGATGTAAGGATTTAGCCAATGTGAAGGTTGACTTCTATGGATTTGGTCGCTACCCACATGTTGTGGGACCCGTTGATGGCACCCATATTGCATTAGTGCCACCGCATGCCAGTGAACAAGTCTATTGCAACAGGAAGCACTTCCACTCGATCAATGTGCAAGTTGTCTGCTTGTCAAATCTTTACATTTCCAACGTCTATGCCCAGTTCCCAGGTTCAGCCCATGAATCCTTTGTCATGCAGACCAGCTGATGTCACAACTGCAACTGGAAAGGGCCTGGCTTGTTGCTAAATTACATTTTCCATGATCATGTGTATACAATGCCATGTGCTACAATCAGGAAGTTTGTGACTCATTGTGGCACTTATATCTCATTACAAAACAGGAGACTCAGAATATCGCAACCATCCTTGGTTGTTAACACCGCTGATGAATCAACGCCAGGTAAAGTCTGCGTCAAAGAGGCCCATAGAAGAACATGGCAGTCAGTTGAGCAGGTTTTTGGGCTCCTGAAGGCCAGATTTCGCAGTCATGTTATTACTACGGGTAGCCCTTCTCTACTCACCTGGGAAAGTGTATCAAATCACTGAGGCATGCTGCCTGCTCCATAACATCACCCTGCGGAGGAATATCCTTTACATCCCATAGGAGGGGGAGACTGCGGTACCCCAGAGTGAGAATCCTGAAATGCCAAATGGAGATGATAGTGGTGAAGAGGAGGGGGTGACTTGTGACAAGATCTCATCAACAGCTTCTTCTCATGAGTATAAGTATGTCATGAGATGTCTCTTATCAGGGGTATGGAATTTAATAAAATATGCACTTGTCTATGGGATGGGTTGCTTCTTAAATCAACTTGTTCGGTAAAAAAATCTACATGCCCCTTTGGAGCCATGAAATGCGGCAACAAATTATAGCAGTAATCTCATTAAGTAAGAGCTCTGAAAATAGCCTCTCTGATTATGGCAGGGGTACTACAATAGTAGGGCTTGGATACGTGCAATTTCAATCCCTACTATAGAAATGTCCAAATTTTCCCACCTTTCCACATATCTACATACTGGGGCTGGAGGAAGCAGTAAGCAATATTTCCAGGGCTGGAATGCTTTTAAGTCTGCAAACCTACTAGCTTGCATGTTTTAAGGATTTTCACCAGCTCTTCTCTAATCTTTTCTCATAATGAGGAAGGTTGGAAATTTACTCCTGACAAGGGCAGAAGTAGAAGTTCTTCCAGGGCTGGGAAAAAAGTGGTTGGAGGAAAAGTGAACTTGTAAATGCTTAATAGATTTTCACATGAGCAAATCCATACATTCAAATTAATATTTGCTCATGCTAAAATACAGTTCACTAATATTTTCTAGAAGTACGATTTCTTGGTCTACTTCTCTAAGTTCTTGTGAATTCATGAACGCCACTAATTCAAAGACATATACCATGGGTGCACTTTTGCGACTTTCTTTAATAACTGGGCCCCTTATTAGGTCTGTCATTAACAAAGATATTTTTTTTAAATTAAACTTCTATTTCTCTATTCGCTGGGTTTACTGTGAGTCATCACATTTTGCTCTTCCTCAAGGAGCATATTGGTGCACAAAGTACTTTTGTTCAGTGCCAGGAACCACTGTGGCGTAACGAAACTGGAGGGGGCCCCCTGCAAAGAACAGGGAGGCCACCACTCTCAGGACTCACTCAGGGCAGGTGGTGTGCTGAGTGGGCCCCTGGAGGGGTGCCGTAGGGCCTTTGTTCTGCCACTGGTGGCAATGTGTGCTTTTTAAGACCAAACACTTTTTTTTCTCTTGCCAGTGTTTATTACAATGATGTGGGCTTGGCAACTTCCACAATAATAAAGTGTTACAAAAGCCATGTCAAAACAAGACACTTTGGGCCAGATGAAGTTAGCTAAAAAATAGCGAGTCGGAAATTTTGAGTCGTTGCGACTCGCAATTTCCGACTCGCAATTTCCGACTCGCAAACTGGTATCCAACAAGAAAAAACGACTTCATTTTGCGACTCGCAAATGAAGTCGCACCGCAGATTGCGAGTCCGCTGTTTGCGAGGTCGCTTTTTGCAACCTCGCTAAAAACAAACACGCAAATTGCGAGTGGGTGTCGCAAATTGCGACTGCGCCGCAAATTGCATGCAGGAGTAGCAGAACACTCGGGAAAACACTTCCTGGCTCTTGCTGATGACATCACAGCCAGGAAGTTTACAAATACACCTGGGAGGAGGGAGGACCACACCCTTTTCCAACTGCTGATCAACCACCTGGAGGAACAGCAGCAAGGATGGAGGACACTGGCAGGAAGAGAAAACTGAAGTTTTCAGAAAAGGAACTGGAGGTGCTGATAGATGAATGCTGCCAGCACCATGACCAGCTATTTGGAAGGGCTGCCCTGAGTGTGCCAGAGACTGAAAAAAGGAGGATTTGGGATGACATCCAGGAGAAGGTCAACGCCATAGGGGTGAGCCACAGGAGTATTGAGGAGCTCAAAAAAAGATGGTATGACCTGCGCTCCAGGACCAAGGAGAGGGTGGCAGAGCGCCTCCGGGAGATGAGGGGCACAGGAGGAGGCCCATCCACTGTCCCACCACCCACACCCATGGAGGAACGTGTGGAACAGACCCTTGAGCCTGAGGCAGTGGCTGGAATGGGAGAGCTGGACACGTCAGCGCCAGGAACATCAACAAGTGAGTACCATGAAACACGCATGTACACCCATATCTGCCATACCCCCACCCACCCAGTACACAGCAGCATGCACAACCAAATTAGCTCCATTCCAGACTTGCAACCACCAGAATGGTGCATTATGGGCAATGTAGTTCAGTAGTCAGCTGATAGGCAACAGTTTATTAGGAAGCATACAACAGATGTTAAATACTGACAGTGTGTTCCCTATGTCCCACAGGTCTCCCACAAGACATCCACACCAGCCAGTCCGTCCAGGGTGCAGAGAGCAGCCAACAGGCAGCACAGGAGTCAGGAGCAGCCACTACAGGGCCCAGCACCACCCAACCACAGTCCCCTCCAGCTGCACCAATGGACATTGGGGAGATCGACACAGCACCCGGTCCCAGCCACAGTGCCATACAACAGGACCCTGATGCTCCACCGCGTCGCAGACTCCGAGTTCATGTCCCTGCACTGTCCCAAGAGGATGTAGGGGACTCTTCCATGTCCACCGCGGAGGCAGTCCTCATCAGTGGTCAGCGCCTGCAAACAAGGCAGATGAGAGTTATATCAGGGGCCCTGCAGCGTATGGAGCAGAATTTCACCACAGGGCTGGCACAGGTGCACACAGACTTCCAAAGCCTGAACAATCATGTTGGTGACCTTGCACTCTCCATCCGTCCAGTTGTAACTGAACTAGTGTCAGAGAGAGAGAGTGCAAGGCGCCGTGAGCGGCAACTCATACACCGGTTGGACTGCATGGCTGCATCAAATGTCTGCCTGGCAGTCAACACCACAGGGCTGTCACGCCGTACAGTCAGCTTGCAGGTTGACTTGGGCCACTTTGCAGGGGATGTGGCTCGGGGACTGGGTCGGATTAGCCACGCTGTGGACATGATGGAGGCAAGACAGGTGGCTAGGGGCACGGAAGACACACCTCAAGATAGTGAGGAGGGCTCCACCGTCAGTAGCGCATCTGCCACGGACACAAGGGTATTGAGGAGTGGCAGTGCACGTCAGGGATCTGCTGACACTCCAAGCACTAGACATGCTGGGCGTCCCAGGTGGATGAGTTGAGCCTATGCACTTGCGGACACTTGAGGCACATGAGGTGAATGTGTCCTCATTGCAGGTGGACATTTACAGCCTCTTCCTAAAAGTTCAGTTCATAATTACTTAGGTTCACTTAATAAAAGTTCTTGTTTGTTCCACTTCACAACTGGGCTCTCTGTGTGTGACATTAGTGTGTGTGGTGACAGTTAGCACATACCTTCCAAAGTATTGGTTTGCAATGTGGTCCCGTCTCTGTCTGCTTTGATTTGCAATGCTTCTATCCCCATGATGGCGATGTGGTAGCTCTTGCTCGTCATCCTCCGAATCTGGGTCTTCAGGGGTGAGATGTAGCCCACGTCTGGTGGCAATGTTGTGCAGTATAGTGCATGCGCCAACGATCTTGAATGCTGTTATTGGGCCATATTGGAGCGCACCTCCACTTCTGTGGAGGCATCGGAATCTTGCCTTCAACAGTCCAAAGGTCCTCTCTATGACATTTCGGGTCCTCCTATGTGCACTGTTGTATCGCCTCTCATTCTCATTGCTGGGTGTTAAGTACGGAGTAAGTATCCATGGTCGTAGCGCATATGCACTGTCACCTGTTTGGCATAAATGGACAATGTTAGCAGGGCATGGATGGTTTCTAAAGTGACCTGTGTGTATGGCTGCAGGGTGTATTCAGCAATACCTAAGAGATATACGTCTCCAAACTCCCCACGTTCTAGGTGTTGGTGTATCCCACTGTGCCTGAAAATGTAGGAGTCATGTGTACTCCCTGGAAATTTGGCTACCATGTCAGTGATGACATAATAGGCGTCACATACCACCTGGATGTTCAGTGAGTGGTTACACTTCCGGTTGCGGAACAGATATTCCAGATTTGCAGGAGGGCAGATTTGTATATGTGTCCTGTCTACACACCCTATTACATGATGGAAGTTGGCAATCCTGTAGAATTCCAACTTGGTGCTGTTGATTTCTGCCTCATTCCTGGGTAGGTATATGTATCTGGACATGTGTGTGAGTATGGCATCTAAGAAACATCTGAAGAACCGTGAGAGTGCACTTTGGGATACCCCACCTGCCACAGCAATGACCCCCTGATAGCTACCCGAGGCCAAGAGGTGCAGTGAGCATAGCAGTTGCACATGTGTGGGGATGGCGCTGCCGCACACAGTCTGGCGTTGCAGGTGCGGATTGAGTAGATCAATTAATTCTAATATTGCTGCACTGCTGAGTCTGTATTTATCATATATCTCCTCCTCTGTTTGTTGGAAAAGTGTCTGCCTGGTTCTTTATATCCTCTCCTGTCTCTGGCTCCTCCTCCTCCTCTGCTGTGCGGCGTGGACTCTCCTCCTCCTTGCTATCACATATATCTCCACCATCTTGAGTAACCCAGGTGCCTTGTGGGTCCCCTTTTATACTTTGGTTCTGGTTACCACCTGTTCTGACTTAGTGGTAAATTGGGTGTGCAAAATGGACTTTTTGCGACTAGTCGCAATTTGCTAGTGGCTTTTTCTTATGGTTTGCGACTCGCAAATTGCGACTTCCTATTTGCGGGTCGCAACTTTTGCGAGTCGGTAATGGCTTGCGTCGCTATTTGCGATTCGGAAATAGTTTTTTTGCATCCCATTTCCGATTTTGCGTGGTCGCAAATTGTGATTCGGGCCATTTGCGACTCACAAAATTTTGCTACATCTGGCCCTTATTGAGGAAACCAAAAGACTCACAAAAATGTTGGATCTGTTGGCTTTGAAAGTGCATGTTTATTTTTATGCTTCCCATAATCTTGTTGAAAATGGGTACACTGATTTTCCATTAGGATTATTTTTTGGAAATACTGGCATGCATCAACACATTTGCCTAAGGGACGCTTCAAAGAAATGGCACCTAAAATTTCATAGCAGCGAAATGCTTTTTTTCTACTTGCATTTTTATCTGAACATTTTATTTTGAAAGCAAAGAATCATCACTCTTGCTTACAAGCTTTTACAAACATTTGCATCTAATCAGAGAGCAATCTGGGAGTATTATACTTAGCCTCATATTGTCAAACATTTCAAACGTGTGTACACTTTTTTTTTTCTTCTTTTTTTTGCTGGAACCACTGTCAGTAGTGCAGTGTGACCTTAAAATGTTTATTCACATCAGTCACTCTAATAATGACGGCTTTTAATTAATAAACCATAAATACAAGTTCAAACAGCATTTCATATAGATGCAAATATTACCTCAACTACAGACAAATCAGTTCTCTGCAAATTAACAGCCAAAGGGTTTGTGATGCAGGGGGTTGGGCTTACTTGTCCCAAGGACAAAATAAACATGAAAACATGTTACCCTTGACCCCAAACAATATGTCCCAGGCAATAGAAATTCCACTTCCCTGCTTTTTACGATGATGTGAGGAGTATGTTTGTTGAAAATGTTAGGAAGCTGAAAATCTGTCAAAGAGTGTTTTGAGAAATTCTCAATTTGTTGATGTTGCTTTGTTTATTTCAGATTGTTGTCTTTACTGCGTTCTCCAGAAGTTTATTTGGTGAATTGTATCATTTGTATGGTTTCATAGCTAAACTCTTTGTATTTGTGTTTTTAGGTACCTTCACTATGGCATCTTCATTTGGACATTTCAGAGATGTGACATTAGTAGGTGTATGGTGCTGTTGGGACATAGGAGGTGGATATGGATTGTTCCTGGGAATGTATGTCACAGACTTTGGGTGTACAAAACCTGTGCCAAAACAGTATACACACTGATAGGATGGAAGTTAAGGAGACTTCATTGGACTTGTTCTTTGTCATGGGGTGGCCATAATGCTTTATGTGTGTCATCATGTGCTCAGACAATATGTATTTGTTGGCCTAATTCATGTTAGTTTCCCTTCACATTGGCTAAATACTATTTTTGTTTGAGCTGTATGTAGCTGTTAATGTGTATCATCATTACAGGCCAAAGTGTCTGTGGCACATCACTGACATTTGTTTGTGTCATACCACAAGATGCAGAAGCACTGAAATGTAATGACCCTGTGATCAGAAACTGTTGTACTGCCATCTATCTGAGTCTTGCTTTGTATAATGTTGGATTTCTTTTGTGAGGTAGGCAATATGGCTCCAGCTGACGACATCAACCAAATTCATTTTTGCCTATGTTATAGGACAATGGGGGTCATTACAACATTGGCGGTAAAAGCCGCTTACCGCCGCGCAGAAGACCGCCAACACATCGCCGCGGGCACGGAAATCCGCCACAGCTATTATGACCCACAGCTCGGAATCCGCCAAAATTCAGACACCCACACAATTCCGCCACACCAAAGGTCAGTGATAAACTGGCGATAACAAAACCTCCACCGTCACGCCAACAGAAATACGCCCACACTATCACGACACACAAATCCACGCAGTGGTCTTTCAACCGCGGTATTCCATTGGCGGTACACAACGCCGCGCTCAAAATACACACACTTTTACAAAACACAGCCACATTGGACAATTCGAAACACACACACCTGATACACATACACACACCACTCCCACACACCCATTACAATATAAAACACACACCCACATCACCCACAAACCCCTACGACCACAATTACCGAGAGAAGGCCAGAGAGAGACACCACAAACAACTACCAAGCATCCACAGGCACACAATACCATCACCCACAGAACTTCCACGCACCTCACACAACACACCACGAAATATCACCCCACTTATCACTACACACACCACCCCACACATCACCCACACCACCCCATGGCACGGCAAAGACACCCCAGGTTCTCTGAGGAGGAGCTCAGGGTCATGGTGGAGGAAATCGTCCGGGTAGTGCCACAGCTATTCTGATCACAGGTGCAGCACACCTCCATAGCTAGGAAGATGGAGCTATGGTACAGAATAGTGGACAGGGTCAACACAGTGGGACAGCACCCAAGAAATCGGGATGACATCAGGAAGTGGTGGAACGACCTACGGGGGAAGATGCGTTCCGTGGTATCCAGACACCACCTTGGGGTTCAGCGGACTGGCGGCGAACCCCCACCTCCTCCCCCACAACTAACAACATGGGAGGAGCAGGTCTTGGCGATTCTGCATCCTGAGGGCCTCGCAGTAGTAGATGGAGGAATGGACTAAGTTAAGACAAATCTTAACTATTACATCTCCCACCCTACCTGCATGCCATCACATACCCCCACCCTCAACCTCACCCTCACCCCCATCACTCCAACTCCTCACAAATGTCCCACTATCACAACCCACCCATCCCAACACCAAGCCCTGCATGCAACACCAAAGCATGGACACCCATCACCAAAGCATGGGCACTGCACATACCCATACACCCCCCTAAACCACCATCACACAAGGTCCCACACAGGAATGCAAGCACTGGGGTACACGGTCACCCACCTATTGCACACCATGGCGCACATAGATGTAATAAACATCCTTTTATACCCCTGCAGGACCCCTACCCAACGTCACCGGACAGGAGGGTCCACACATGTCCACACCACCAACAGAAGAGGCCCACAGTGATGAGAGCAGGTCTGTCCAACTGGATCTATATGACCAGCCCGGCCCATCAGGGACCTCGGGACAGTCGGTTCCCCTGACACAGTCACAGGCCACTACAAAGCTTCCCCCCTCTGGAAACACCAGCACAGCACCCACCCAGCGGGCCCATACCTCTGTCCCCAGGACACGTCAATCAGCAGTGTGTCCACCACTACAGGGAACCCAGGCTAACCCACCACCCCAACAACAACAGGGACCTGGGGGCAGTGGTAGTGGGCACACGGTCCAGGGGACGGAGGCCCAGGAACACAGGGGAACTGGGAGGGCTGCTGTGCGACAGGGGGAGGACAGGCCAAAGGAACCCACTCTCCACGAGGCCCTCTCCAACATCATGGGAGCCTACCACCACTCCCAGGAGTCGATGGCAATGGTACTGGCCAAGTTTCAGGAGATCCAGCGCCTGCAGGAGGAACAGTATTTGGGCTTCAGGGAGGAACTCAGAGCCATCAATTCCACGCTGGGCACCATCGTAGGGGTGCTGAAGGAAGTACTCAACACCAGGAGGGACACTGTGGCACAACAATGGGCCACTGACACTAGCTTGGACGATGAACTGCCCACCAACTCCGCCAGCGCTAGTGGACAGGAGGCACCGCCACAGGACCACCACACCAGCACCCCACCCCCTGCAGAGGGAGAACCACCCCGCAAACGGTCCATGAGATCCAGGACAAAGACAGAGAACGATGCCAAGACCCCCGCCAAGAAATGATACCACCCTGAATGTCATCTTTCTGTCCTACTTTGTCACCCTGTCCATCCTCAAACTGCCCCACCTCCACTTCCTATGCCCATTTGGGCAATGCACCTGTGAGACTAATAGACTGGACTCTGCCATGGACATTCCTCCACCATCACCCCTCACCATTTTACAACCCCCTCCAATATTGAGCACTTAAATAAACACCCTTGAAGCACAAAACAATCTGGAGTCAGTCTGTGATTTCGAAATAGTGTATTAGCAATTACAGTGCCAAAATGCTCTTTCAATTGTAATGTCAACATACCTATGTCACACAGTTCTAGTCCATGAGGAAACAAAGCAGATGTCACACTTTGGGACCCATATCTGTGAAATCGTAAGGGAAAGTGACAACTCAGTGACCATACAATGGGTGAAAACGACAGACAGTAGAGAGGTAGTAGTGTTAAAGTACATGTAGTAGGCAGGTTTGTATTCTTACCTGTGTCTCACTGGAAATATTGCAGGATCACCGAGTTCCTGTTGTCGATGTCCTCTTCTTCTGCTTCCTCGTCTTCACTGTTCACAGGCTCCACAGCTGGAACAATACCGCCATCTGGACCATCCTCCTGCAGAAAAGGCACCTGTCGTCACAAAGCTAAGTTGTGAAGCATACAGCAGGCCACGATGATCTGGCACACCTTCTTTGGTGAGTAGAATAGGGATCCACCTGTCATGTGGAGGCACCTGAACCTGGCCTTCAGGAGGTGGAGGGCCGCACTATTATCCGCCGAGTTCGCCCATGGGCCTCATTGTAGCGTTCCTCTGCCCTTGTCCTGGGATTCCTCACTGGGGTCAGTAGCCATGACAGGTTGGGGTAACCAGAGTCACCTGAAAATGGCGAGGGACAACTGTTAGACACCATTCCCACTGACTTGCTTCCAGGTGCTCACCTAATAGCCACACACCGTGCCTCTGGAGTTGACCCATCACATAAGGGATGCTGCTATTCCGCAGGATGTCAGCGTCATGTACTGAGCCAGGGAACATGGCATTAACATGGCAGATGTACTGGTCTGCCAAACACACCATCTGCACATTCATGGAATGATAACTCTTCCGGTTTCTGTACACCTGTTCACTCCTGCGGGGGGTACCAAAGCCGCATGTGTCCCATCAGTGGCACCTATGATGTTGGGGATATGTCCCAGGGCATAGAAGTCTCCTTTCACTGTAGGCAAATCCTCCACTTGAGGGAAAACGATGTAGCTCTGCATGTGTTTCAGCAGGGCAGACAACACTCTGGACAACACTTTGGAAAACATAGGCTGGGACATCCCTGATGCTATGGCCACTGTTGTTTGAAATGACCCACTTGCAAGGAAATGGAGTACTGACAGCACCTGCACTTAAGGGGGGATTCCTGTGGGATGGCGGATAGCTGACATCAGGTCTGGCTCCAGCTGGGCACACAGTTCCAGGATTGTGGCACAGTCAAGCCTGTAGGTGATGATCACATGTCTTTCCTCCATTGTCGACAGGTCCACCAGTGCTCTGTACACCGGAGGATGCTGCCATCTCCTCACATGTCCCAGCGGACGGTGCCTATGAAGGACAACAGCGAGCACAGAGTTAACCAACTCAGAGGTACGTACACACAGCTTACACAGAACACAAATCATAATCTGAAATTTGGCCTGTATGAGTGTTGAGGCAAGGCCTAGGTATGTGTGACTCAGTTAAAAATTAAGTCATGTGGGCCCCTGAAATGGCGGCTGCCTGACTTGTAAAGTGGGACAATGGGATGTGAGGTAACTGCGCTGGCGTTGTACACCGTCGCGGTAGGCGGTCGAAGACCTCAGCGCAATGCTGCATTGGTTAACATTGGACCCTATGGGTCCCAGGAGCCAATGACGATGTACGCCGGCGGTGACGGTACGCACCGCCGCAGACGTGACCGCCATTTTCTATCACTTCAGTCACTCGATACATGATCTTCGACAGGAGAGGACCTACACTGTAAGTGCTGCTGTCACCTCGGTCTGGAAGAGACAATGGCTAGTGCGTCTGGGGAAAGGGCCCCTGCCTTCACATCGGAGGAGTTGGAGAAACTCGTGGATGGAGTCCTCCCCCAGTACACGCTACTCTACGGTCCTCCAGACAAACAGGTAAATACACTGGGAGCATGCTGTATGGGCTATGCCTGTGTGGAGTGGATGAAAGATGGGGGGGGGAGATTGAGGGGTGCATGAAACGACGGTGAGTGCATGTGCATCATGGCAAGGGTAGGGATGGGGGCCAATGACTGTGACGGTGCATTTGGTAATAACTTTTCTTTTCCCCCTGTACAATTCATGTAGTTCAGTGACCACCAGAAAAAAGATATTTGGCGTGCCATCGCCAAGGACGTCCGGACCCTGGGGGTCTACCACAGACGGAGCACCCACTGCCGTAAGAGATCGGAGGACATTCGCTGCTGGAGCAAGAAGACGGCGGAGGCCCAGCTGGGGATGGCCTCCCAACGTGGGAGGGGTGCCCGTCCCACCATGACCCCCCTGATGTTCAGGATCCTGGCGGTGGCGTACCCGGAGTTGGATGGGCGCTTGAGGGCATCACAGCAGCCACAAGGGGGTGAGTACACTCTCATTCTGCTGATTTTGCGTGCAGTGGAGGTGTCTGGGTGGGGGAGGTGGGCTGTGGGTTTCCTTAGGCCAGGGGGAGTGTGCTAGTTAGGTCCCCTTGTTCTGGCAGACCCTGTAGCACCCCACCCCACCTGTGTACAGTGCCAAGTACACCTAGTCAGGCTCCTGTGTCATCCATGTGTGCAGATGTCATCCATAGCCTTGTAGGCCATGTCCCAGGGATTGAACAGTGGACCTCAAGTGCGCGGCATAGTGCAGGGGGCTTCTGTGTCTGTCGTGTCCGCCAACGGTAGCGGTATTGCAATTCATTCAACATCTTTCTTCTGTCGTCGTCCCCCCCCTTTTTTGTTGTCTCCCTGGTCTTCTGTGCATTGGCATCATCAGGCAGAGGAGCAGTGGCACCGGAGCAGGAGGGAGCTGCATCCCACATGGCCCTAAAGGGCGACACTACGGACTCGGAGTTCACCAGTGGGACGGAGGGCGAGGGGAGCTCCACGGCGGGGACAGGAGCTGACACCAGTGACACGGACTCGTCCTCTGATGGGAGCTCCCTTGTGGTGGTGGCAACATCTGTGCCCCCCGCATCTACAGGTACAGCCACCACCCCCCCACCACCTCCGCCCTCTCAGCAGCCCCTCAGCCTTTGCCCCGTGCCCACTCACCCAGGAGGGTGGGCATCACCTTCGCCTCAGGCACCTCAGCCCCTGCCCCAGTTACCCCTGCTGCCCTCAGTGAGGAGGCCATTGACCTCCTCAGGTCCCTCACTGTTGGGCAGTCTACCATTTTGAATGCCATCATTGGTGTAG
This sequence comes from Pleurodeles waltl, assembly GCF_031143425.1. Classification (NCBI taxonomy): domain Eukaryota; kingdom Metazoa; phylum Chordata; class Amphibia; order Caudata; family Salamandridae; genus Pleurodeles; species Pleurodeles waltl. The sequence continues at coordinate 337,297,767 of NC_090443.1, forward strand.
AAAGGCAGTTGCAACAAACAAATGCATTCCTGGAGGGCATTCATTCTGGTCAGGCGGCCCTTCAGCAAGCTTTTCAGACTCTGGCCTCAGCACTGATGGCAGCCATTGTCCCTGTGTCTAGCCTCCCCCCTCCAACTTCCTCCACCCAGACCCAATCCCCTCTACCTCAGCCTATCCCAAGCACACCTTCAGACCAGCATGCACACATATCAACACACAAGGGAAGCTCTGGCAAACATAAGCATCACACATCCCACAGGCACTCACGCAAGCATCACACACATGCAGACACAGCAACATCCACTGCCTCCACTGTGTCCCCTCCTCCTCGTCTCCCTCCTCCCTCCCAGTCTCATCTACACTCACACCTGCATGCACTTCAACTACAGCCACTACTTCCATCACCAGCACACCCACCACCACACCCGCTCACGTGCAGTCACCACCCCCACTGCCATTCACACATCCCCTGTGTCCTCTCTCAGTGTGTCTGTGACGCCACCTCCCAAGATACACAAACACAGGCACACACCCACCCAACAGCCATCCACCTCACAACAGCCTCCAGCGCATGCACCTTCACCCAAAGTTACCAAACGAACACCTCCTACAACCACCACCTCTTCCTCCACTCCCAAACCCCCTCCAGCTACCCGTCCCAGTGTTCCCCAAAAACCTTTCCTGTCCAACCTTGACCTCTTTCCCACACCTCCCCCACCCCGTCCGTCTCCTAGGGCCCGACTCTCCAGGTCCCAACCTAGCACCTCAGCCACAACATCTCCGGGACCAGTGGTGCCTGTAGTCACCGGAATCTGGAGTGCACCGGCCACCAGAGCAGCCAGTGTTGCACGGAGCCACAGCATGGACAGTCCCCCACTTGTCAAGCATCAAAAGTTGGCCAGTGCCCAGCGGGAGAGGGGGAAGACTCCAGCCACCAAAGCTGCTCCCAGGGGTACAGGTGGGAGTGTGGAGTCAGCTGCGACACCTTCCAAGGTGGGGAAGGGCCACAAGAAAGTCAGCAAGTCTGGGAAGAGCAGCATGGCGGAGAAGACCGCCATCATCCCCGCTGCCCAGGAGGCCACCGCCAGCACCAGCACAGCTGCCCAGGAGGCGACCGCCACCAGCCCTGCTGCCCAGGAGGCCACCGCAACCAGCCCTGCTGCCCAGGAGGCCACCGCCATCATCCCCGCTGCCCAGGAGGCCAGCTCCAGCCCAGCTGCCCAGGAGGCCACTGCCACCAGCCCTGCTGCCCAAGAGGCGACCGCCATCATCCCCGCTGCCCAGGGGTCCACCGCCAGCACCAGCCCAGCTTCCCAGAAGGTCACCGCCACCAGCCCTGCTGCCCAGGAGGCTACCGCCATCATCCCCGCTGCCCAGGAGGCCACCGCCGGCACCAGCCCAGCTGCCCAGGAGGCTACCGCCATCATCCCCGCTGCCCAGGAGGCCACCGCCAGCACCAGCCCCGCTGGGCCAGACATGACCGCCAGCACAAGCCCCGCTGGGCCAGACACCTCTGCCAGCACCAGCCCCGCTGGGCCAGACAGGACCGCCAGCACCAGCCCTGCTGGGCCAGACAGGACCGCCAGCAGCTGAGCCACTGCAAAGGACCCCGCCGCAACAAGCACCGCTGAACAGGGCACCGCCGCCACAAGCACCGCTGGCCCATGAGCGCCAAGGGCACTGGCGCTACTGAGTCCGTCACGAGCAGGATGAAGCACTCTGGGCACAAAGCCCCCTCCAGAACCAGTGCAGAAAGGCATCCACTACCTCAGTCCTTGGCAAGATGAAGCACTCTGGGCACAAAGCCCCCCCCCAGAACCAGTGGAGAAAGGCATCCACTACCTCTGTCCTTCGCAGGATGAAGCACTCTGGGCACAAAGCCCCCTCCAGAACCAGTGGAGAAAGGCATCCACTTGAGAGACTGTGGCTTTGCACTCCCCAGGATGGAACAGTGGGCAAACCACCCACTGTAGAGACTTGAGAGACTGTGGCTTTGCACTCTCCAGGATGGAACAGTGGCCATGTGGGCACCTCGTGGATTTGGCGTTGTGCACTCAACCGGCTGAGGTGCCCCCCCTTTCCCTTCCACCTGAGGTGCCTGTTTTCTTGCTATCTGATGCCCCTGCAGTGTTCTCTCCGTCATGTTCGGGGATTGAGTGTGGGCCTCGCCCATACCGTGTGGGCCCAGTGTTCCACGGACTTCAATGGAGCACTACCTGGACTACTATTCTTGGTGTATATTTTGTTTATAGTGTATATATATATATTTTTGCGTACTGGATTTTGATATATTACAATGGTTACACTCATTTTCTTTGTTCTTTGCATTCTTCCGGGAGGGTTGGGGGGTGTAACTGTAATGTATCATGATGTATTAGTGTGTGTGTTGTAGTGGGTGAGGGTGGGGGTGGGGGTATTGCGTGTTGCGTGTGTGTGTCCCTGTTTTTCCCTCCCCCCTTCCCTGTGTCGTAGGTGCAGTACTCACCGTGGTCTTCGCCGCTGGCGTTCGTGCTCCTGGTAGAGGAGCAAGAAGATAAGGGCTGGCAGGATCTGCAGCTCTGGTTCCATGGCGTCCTGGTTCCTCGTGGGGTGTGTAGAGGTGAGCGTTTTCCCTTCGAAGTCCTGTTTCCGCCGTGTTTTTGTTCGCGGTGAATCCGCCCCGGAAAAGGTGGCGGATTGGTAGGTTGTGATACTGTGGGCGGTAAATTGTCCTCCGCCTGTCTGTTGGCGGTGACCGCCGTACTGTTTGTTTGTACCACCGTGGCAGTCGGAGTGTTAAAGTGGCTGCCTTTGTTGGCGGTTTCCGCCACAGTCGTGATTCCAATTTTTTTTTCCGCCGGCCTGTTTGCGGTTTTACCACCGCTTTAACACCGACTGCAAGGGTTGTAATGACCACCAATGTCTGTTATATCCATTCCTTCCATGTTCTGTAGCTTTGTACCTGTAAATTTGATCACTTACAGAGGATGAAACAAACATATAATTTTCTAAGTAGCAAGTTTTTCCATTGTATGGTTTACATGTTCTTACATGTCTACATTGCTAAATGTGGAATTCAAGACAGCAGACAATGAGTTTGTGACAGGTGAATTTATTACAGTGCTAAGGGTGAAAACAAGCTAGTGGCAAAAACAACATAAATGAAAGGTGAAGGGGTCAGCCATGGTGAATTAAATCATAGGAGTATATACCATACCGTTATAAGTACAAAGTCCAGAGTACTCCTCCCAAAAGAAATGGAATGGGGTTCAGGATCAGTCCACAGATTGATTGTGTGACACAAAAAGGAGGACATTAAGGATGAGATTTCTTGCTGGCAGTGGTGGGTGTCTGCCATTCACACCTCCTGGATTCTTACATGGATGTTCCGACTTGCGAGGATGGAGGTGGTGTGGTGGGAGTGAGGGGATCAGCTGCTGCAGAGGCAGGGGTGTCTGAGAGTGGTTGGTCGTCTGGCAGGGCCTTCCTTCCTGTATCTGCCACAGATGTTCTTGGGCTTGATGTAGTTGAACCATAGGAAGGGGTAGATGTTGATGGAAAAGCCCTGCTCAGTGTTGTATGGATGTCCCTCAGCACCCCTTTTAGGATACCCATGTTGGAGTTATGGGTCTCCATATGTTGGTTCATGTCCCATCATTACTTGGGACACAGGATAGACCCCCAAGACTTGGCTGATGGTATCCTGGTTGTGAGTGGCCCCAGTGGCCTCACTCTCCCATCCCACAGCATCCCTCCTACGGATCCTACCCCCATGAGCCTGTGCCCTTGGCACAGGGTGCCCTCTCCAACTGGGTCCTGAACCCTCAGTGTCAGGATTGTTGATTTGTACCTCTGCATCCTGGATTGGGGGCCCTGAGCTAGGTAAACAGGTTGGGGGACACGTTGTTGTCTGTGATGTTGAAACAACTGGGGTGGGAGGTGGTGTTGTGGGCACAGTGAGACTCACTGTTGCCATCTGACCAAGCTGCCCAGATGGGCCAGGACCGTCATCCACGCCTACATGTCCAGGAGTATTGTCATCACTGAGTGCTTCATCCAGAGGTGGGTTGTGAGTCTGGTCGGTGGACAATGTCTGGCCAAGTGCTATGCGAGCTCGACCGGTTGAGAAATAGATTACATTGTTATTGGCTGAAGTGTGGAATCTACATGCAAAGGTTTTGTGTTACTGTAAGTAGAGACCCTAAACAATCCTAAGTAGTAGGTTTGATGCTTGTGCTGTTACCATGATATTGAAGTTGTTGACATAACATAGAACGCTTGAGAAACTTTTAGACTCAAGAAGCTCATTAGATGTGCTGATCAGGTGCACTTTAGGTGAGGCAATGAACATGACATCTTAGAAACAGGTAAGCCAACAAAGTGGAGAGGAGGCATGTGTATCTGACCATTTCAAGGCCTATTTGTGTGAGATACAGGAAAACACACAGCTTTGTTGTATATGTAGCTGTAGCCATCATATCAGCAGTACTGAGTCAATGTGTTAACTGCCACTGCCAATCTGATGAAGCAGCCTAACACCTTGGGCGCACTTGATGTACACACTTGGTAAGGTGTCATTCCTGTCCTCAATAGTTTCATTTCGGGATACCAGAACAAGAGCAAGCTAGGTAGACAGACACATGTCTGAGTTGAGCATGATATGTGGAATGCTCACTCACATGTGAGTGAAAATCATTTGAGATATGACATACAGGTGTATTTGGACAAGTACAGAGAGGCCTGTTGGTTTGAGGTACAGAAACAGGGCCTCCTGGTAGTTGTAGTCATGCCACTTGCTGACTCCCCACACTACACAAATGCTAAACTCCTAGGGAGGGGTACGTCATTTGAGAGATGACACACGGGTGAATTTGGACAAGTGCAGAAAGGCCTGTTGGTTTGAGGTACAGAAGCAGGGCCTCCTGGTAGTTGTATTCATGTCACTCTCTGTACTTCTCAACACTTGATAAACATTTAATCTTACATATCTGTTGCAACACTGGTTAGGTTGGACCATACATTTACATGTTGACACATACCATGGGTCCTGGAATGATCTTTTGATATTGAAACACTTACAGACCCCATTCCAGCATATGACACGGAATGGGGATTGATATATGTGATGTTATGTGTGACAATGCACATTGGCAAGCTTACATCTCTGCTACTCTGTGTATTGCATGTTGGGAAAATAGATCAACGGCACAGTAGCTAAAGGTGGGATGTGAGCATACCGAACATTGAAGATTTGTGACAGTTTTTGTATTGTAACTTACCAGACTCCACTCCCCCACCTCTCCCAGGGAAAGAGTTGTAATGGGGCACTGGTAGGACCACCACCAGTCTTCAGGGGCCTCATATATTGCCTGGAGGCCAAGGAATGCACCTTTCCCCTCATGTGGTTCCACCTCTTCCTAATATCTTCCTTTGTGTGCAAGGTGGTGCCTACAGCATTCACTCTGTCAACTATCCTTTGCCATATTTCAATTTCTCCATTGAGAGGAGTATGCTGGACTTGGGCTCCAAACAGTTGTTGCTCTACTCTTATGATTTCATCCATAATGACTCTCAACTCATCTTCAGAAAAACAGGAATTTTTGTGATGTGACATGGATGTAAATAAAAGTGGGTGAGAGGGACTTACTTAACAAAATAAGTGATATATGGAGAAAATGGGCAAAAGAGCATGAAAGGTGTTAAATTGGATGGTGAAAAAAGCGCGGCCTTATCTATCAGTGATGAAAAAAACTGTGGTCTCCGGTCGCTTTCTTGCAGTGGAGAGGCAAAGAATCATGGTCTGGGAAGGGGTATGTTTTATAGTGTGATTTACAGATGTGTCCTTTTGGCCAATGGAAGTCAGTTGTGTTGTTTTTGAATCCATCCAATGGCCACTTGTCTGTTGCTTTGCTGAATGCGCACTACAGCGGCCGACTGACGTCAGCTAACTGCCGCAAGGAGACCACCACGTTGGCTGTGTTTTTGTAACTGGCTCATCACTTCTGCGCGGCTATGAAGGCAATGGAGTGTACACCGCCAAGATTGGAGGCTGGCGTGCAGCTGGTGGGCAGCCATTTGTTTTGGCAGTCGGCAGTTTAGCCTGCATACATCGTAATACGACGAGCTGGAGACTGCTGGTGCAGAGGTCTTCTTGGGACCGCTGCCCCAGTGGTCTGGGGGTCTGACTGCCAAAGTTGTATTCAGGCCCTAAATCTATGAAAACCCCCAAAACAACAATATGGGACTGATTACGAGTTTGGCAGTCTGAGGACCGCCATGTTGGCAGTGGTGGTCATATCACCAATGGGCTGGAAGAGAAGACTGCCGTATTATGAGTCTGGTGGGTGAGGAAACATAGGACAGCTGGCAGTCCACCCCCACTGCCAGGCAGCACAGACTGCTGCAGTTTTCTGGATGCAGAAACAGGCCAGCAGAGACCATGTTTACGCCTGACCTATTATGAGGTTGCACACCGCCAATGTGATCAACCACCATGAATCAGCAGGCAGAAATTAACAGTATAAAGGGAGACACTCACTTGCACACAGCAACACACCTCCAGAGCCGCCATGGAGCCATTCCTGAACATCATGCCGCTGCCGACTTGGACGACACCAACTGTCAGTATCTGGAACTACCTATATTATTGACATGTATTGCAAAATCATACCCCTACAAAAGGCATTATAAGGGGGGAGTGCCAAGGGCTGCAGCTACACCTATCATTCTACACAGACACACTCACATACTATAATATACACACACAATCACAACACGTACACTTCAGCCAGCACACACATACACTGCACGGCAATACCATACATATACACACTGCTGCACAACACAGGATCAGGGACACTGAAGGCCACACAACATACACACACATACAGCAACAATAACACAACTACTGCACATATACAAATACATTCCACACACTCACACCCAACCCTGGCCAGGGACTGCCCACACATACAACACACAAATACATTCAACTGCCACGGCACACACACAAGACCAACAACAAACAACACTGCAAGTGACACACACATCACACACATATAGCACAATGGACCAACAATGCCATGCTCAATGCACCCAGAGACAAATAGACAAAAGACACAAGGTGCACCACCACAACAAAACATGCACAGCTGTGATAGGAGCAGCAGGGCCATACTTGGAATGAGGCTGCATTGGGAGACATGTCATGCTAAACAAGGCCCCAAACAACATGTGTACAGCAGGGACAATTATTACCAATATCAATTGTCATGCACAACCATACAATGGGGGAAGGGCAAGGCTACAAAGCACACACACTTCATACTCCATGGGACATACCCCTATACCAACCAGCTGTGAGGAGCACACACCTAAAAGGACACGTGCACTCAAATGCTAATCAAATTACCACAACTCAATACACTCCAGCTCTGCACTGACAAAACTCAAGAACACACGCACCACAGGTAGACAATAGCCATAACAGAGGACAAGTCAGACATCATATATGTCCACATCAGACCACCCAAAAACAAAAATAAACACAGACTACTACAAAGACAATACAATGCCATGGCACTAACATTCATCTACAAACACATACCCATCACACAAGACAGATCCTTACACTTGGGGAACAACAGCACTACACATACCCCAAAAATCGGCACATGGAGCAGCAAGCAGCACAAACACACACAACTACAGGCACGCAATCAATGTCAGCAAGGAAGAACAGAAACCTAGGGAAGGAAATGCAGGACAAAGGAGTAACCAACAAACCAACAACTGGTTGGCTTTATTATAAAGTAATGGTCTGAGACTAAAGCCCAAGGCCAAAGGCCAGTCCATCAGATGCCAGGGCCAAAAGGCAAAGTCCAGGGCCCCAAACATAACTCCTGACTGCCAAGTAACCTCCACATGCAGAGGCATCAAGGGGGCAGGCAGGCACTTCAGGGATGATCGGGCGGGGTGTGGAAGGAGGTGGAGTTTTGGGGGGGGTTGGGTGGCGGGGAACCTTCTTGGGAGGAGTAGACTTCTTCTTGGCAGGGGGAGGGGCATGGCTACTTGTGGGGCAGGGGAGGTGGAAGGGATGATCTTGATGAGGGAAACTGACCTTTTGGGGGTGGTACGGGGAGAACAGGGTTAGGGTCAAGGGCACAAATGAAAAGTTGCCTTGACCCACAGGGATAGTCATCAGGAGGTGGTCAGTATTTGGAGGTTGAGGGAGTGATTGTATGACATGTAGGTGAGGATGTCTTGGGTGCATGTTTGTGGGAGGTGTTCTTGTGTGTGGTGGGTGCCTGTTGGGTGGGTAAATAAGGGCATTTATGTGTTTTGGGCTGAGGGGGGTGGGGGTGTTGGGGGATACAGTGGTAGGTGGGTTGGTGTCTGTTGGGTGGTAACTGCAGGTATGGTAGATGTGCTGCATGTAGGTGTGTCAGTGGTTGTGGTGTCTGCGGGTGTGGTGACTGGGGTGGATATCTGAGGGTCTTTGGGGTGGTGTCTGCGGGTAAGATAGGTGTGGTGGCTGGATCAGTGACTGCTGATGTGATGGTGTCTGTAGGTGTGCCAGATGTCATGTGTGTGATGCTGGGGATGGGAGGGTGTCAGGGCAAGTCGTGACTGTTGCTGTGTTTGTAGGTGGATGTTGTTTGTGTGCATGTTCATGATGTGTATTGTGGTGCTTATGCTTGTGTTTCCCTTGGCTGTTGACTTGGATACATGCAAGTCTGTCTGTGTGCTTTGGGTGGGTCGGGGAAGGGAGGATTTGGACTGGGAAAAGTAAGGTGGAGGGGAGGCCATGTTGAGGCCAGTGCCTGAAATGTTCTCTGTAGGCCAGAGATTGTACAGCGAATGCCCTCCAGGAACACGTTGCTCTGCTGGATCTGGCTTGGTAGTCCCTGGATGGCATTCACAATGGCCGTCTGACCCACAGAGAGGGACCTCAAGAGGTCAGTAGCCTCCTCAGCAGGGCTAAGAGGGGCTGGGGCAGAGATGCTTGCAGCAAAGGAGACGCCCACCCTCTTGGGTGGGTGGGCACGGCCAACTGAGTGGGAAACAACAGGGATGGCAATGATAAAATGGGGGTGGCAGACAGTGGGCCTTCACCAGTAGGGAGTGACCACTGGAGGATGAATCTGAGGATGTAAAGCCAGATCTGGTCTCCCTCATGGCACTCTCCTCGCCCTCTGGGCCACTGGGTCCCTTGCTGTCGGTGGTCTTTTGACCTGAGGTCCCATGGCTAGATGCTTCCCCACTTGGCTTGGTCCCATCTCTTTCACCTGCCTGTGCAGATGCTGCAAAAAGATAGCAGAGTAAGGTTATGACGTGTACATGATTACACATCAATCACAACTCTGAGAGTCAAAACATACCATCATGTCAAGTGGCCCACCGCATGAGCTGACAGCAAAGTGACACCGTCATTTGCAAATACAAAACCATAAGTGCCATCTGGAATCACAAAGGTAACACATGAGCACATCTTGCTCTCAGATAACTACAATTGCATGGATAAAGTTGGGCCACCACACAGACTACAACACAACTAGGTTACCTCTCCACCCCAAAACTGTGCCACATACAGCACACCCTGGTGAGCCATTACCCAACAACTGGATCCCTTTGTAAGGCCCCCTACTAATTACACTGACACAAGCCCAGCCACACATCAAACATGCACCAATATAATGTTTCTATAATAAGTGATATTGGTAAGAAGAGGCAGACAGCACTGGTTCAAACATGCCATTCCTGGATTAGGTGACATGGAAACATCCATGTCAGTATGACACCTCACAACAATGTACAGCTCCACAAGTCACACCTTTCCAAAATTAGTCAAGGAGGTAGTAGCAAGGTCACCCAGATGTGGACCATATGTGGTTTTGCATGGAACAACAATGAAGTCAGGTCCAAACCCTCATGGAGAGATGTCTCCAGAATACACACAAGATTGGTCCTGTCAGGGCCAGGATATCCCCCACCAATGTCTCATATCCATATACATGTTTACTTCTGAGTGTGTTTGTAGTAGTCAAATGTATTGTGCAGGATGCAGGGGAACACAGCTTGCTATCACTATCAGGAGGATACCAAAGTGTTGCACTGTGAAAAGCAACATCACTAACCACATTTCTGACTGGACAAGCATGGCATCTGTGGATGAATACCTGACCACAAACACATGTCATGCACACATCACTGCAAGTTAATCCATTGTGCATCCATACAGTCAGGGCACAATTCCAAAAGTTGATCAAAACCCTGTTCCTACCTATTAAGTCCATCATAGCTACTGCAGTTACACAAGTCTAATGACATACTATGAGGCATGAATGTCTCTATCTGATTACATGCAATGGTGACACAGTCCTGTCTGGGACATCACAGTAATTGGGCAGCCATTGCAGATGTATCATAATGACAACAGAACCCCATGAATATATATGTAAGAGTATTTCAACATCATTCCATCTGCATGACTAGCACAAGTCTACATCTACTGCATAGATATGTATTCTAGTAGAGATGGAGCACATGCAGACACATTGGCACAATGTATGTTAGCTACACTGAGGACACATCACCCATGACAATGACACTTGACAGGGGAAAGTAGTATGCTACAGCTGCCAAGATGTAGCCATGTAAGTCGTGTAACATGTATGATGGACACCCATGCACCACAGACTGCTGCGAGGCACCAGAACCCAACATACAATGGAGAAAACGTGCACCTGGTTTAAAGATGTCAACCTACATACATCCCCAGACACATGACAGAGGACAGTGACCCACATCCTACTTACCGTTGGACTGTAACATTTGTCAGGAGTGATCTGTTGGTGGAAATGAACAACCACCAGGGCAGTTTAAATAGTATATTTAGACACTAAACACAGCCATATCTGTTCCATGCTGGGCAATTCGACTGAAGATTCACCTTAGTTTAGTCCTAGGTTTCACCTCCAAATGGATAAGCACACCAGTCGGAAACACATGGCCTGTCTTCACCTATTTGATCCCAGAAGATATGAGACACATGACACATGACACATTGTCAGAGGGAGCAGTCTGTCCCTCTCTCAATCACCAGCTCATGGTTCTATCATAATTTTCCATGTACTCACCCCCTTGTGGCTGCTGTGCTGCCTTCAAACGCCCATCCAGGGTTGGGGAGGCCACTGCCAAAATGCAGGCCATTAGGAGGTCATGGTCCAATGGGAATCCCGTCCTCATTGGGAGGACATTCCCTGCTGGGCCTCTGCGGTCTTCTGGGCCCAGCGTCGCAGGGCCTTCCACCTCTTCTGACAAGTGGACACTCTGCCGGCTGTGGACTCACAGGGTCCGCACCTTCTTGGCGATGGCTCGGAAGATCCCCTTCTTCCGATGGGCGTTGACCTGCATGGATGCAAAGGACAAGACAGAATATTAAGTCCAAAGGTCCCACATACATGTCAATGTACCTAGCTAATGACATCCTGTCCTGACCATTATGTTCACCTGTGGCACATAGCATGCATTGGACACAGGGCCATGACTGCAAACACTCCCCATTAGAGTGCACTACACATTCTGCCTCATAACCATAACAACTGAGTCCTAAATCATGGCACTTCACTCACCAGCAATCTGGCTGCAGGTGTGCCATGTCAACATCAAAAGGCACCTGCACTGGACACATCAGAACTGGATGAAAGAGACAACAGGGCTGTGGAATCAAGGGATCTTTCAAGGCTATGTGACACATATTGTCAGAGATGGTATGAGCACATCAGTCACAGATTGTGATCCAGCCCCAATTAAGTTGCCATAGTAACATAGTAACGTGCTGTGGGATCAAGGGATCTGTCTAGACTATATGATACACATTGTCAGAGATGATGTGAGCACAGAAGTCACAGATTGTGATCCAGCCCCAATTCAACTGCCATAGTAATTATTGGACATGGGCTCAAGAAGCAGCATCATGGCAGTGAGGCATGACTTGGCACCATCATGTGCTGTCTAGGGATACAGAGAGTTGGCACAGTGTTCCGCTTGTAGAGGAAAAAGGAATCATTACACTACCAGATGTCCAGTTATGGAGTGAGTGACAATACACAGTCCCCCTTTCTATGCAAGCTGAGCAGACATTCCTACACAATATGACATTCCCAAATAACCACATGCAACACAGTACAGCATATAGCCTACAGCCAATAGACATTGGCCTTCTATGTGCAGAGCTGAGGGGCAAAGTGAGTCATTACCTGTCTTCACAACAACAGTCCAACAAGGCCAAATGTGGCCAGAGATCACTGTGCAACCACAGGAAGTGATCAAATGTTGGCCAAACAACACATATAACATGCCTTCAACCCTCCTGCTATTATACAACCACGTGACTTCATCTTTCACATATTTAGTGGCAAGATTTAGCTGAGGATGGCTATCTAAACACCTCACCTAGCCATGTGCATCAAACGCAAGTTGGCAATGGGAACACTCAATGCACACTCACCACATTGTCATTGGGCTACAAATCTGTCACTTGACATAGATACATGCTCAAGGACTCAACAATTAATGCCCACTAACAGCACTTACAGGGCTTTGCAGACACATTCAGACAAACTTGGTTTAAGCCTAGGATGACTAAAGCTAAGATAAGTAGAGGTACAAAGTAGAGTGCATACATGGTGCACTTACCTGCTTCTCAGGTGCACCATAGAGCTGTTCATACAGGGGTAGCACCTCCTCCTCTAGCTTCTTCAGCTCTTCGGTTGCTAAGGCAGGGATCCTATCACCCATAGGACGCGGCATGATAGCTCCCAGAGGAGGTACACAGCAGCTCAGTTCCTAGAGGTCTTGCTGGCAGCAGTGTCAGGAGTCTAGTGAAAGTTCTTTAGGAAATGTCAGTCACGTCCGCCACGTACGCGACCGTCACTACCAGGAGACACTGCCATTGGGCCAAGAGCTCCACCGACAGCAATATTATCCTATAGCAGTGTTCGCCACAATGGCAATCGCCTACCACCATGATGACTTCTGCCGGCGGTCGCAGGCGGTTCCCAATGTCCAAGGGAGTAGGTCAGGCAGCAGCCATTTTAGAGGCATACTTTGCATTTACACAATATATTTTGAAGCATCACAATTATACAAATGATGTCCTGGCGATTATTGAGTGCTGGCCTTGTCCTGTCATGTAGCCAGCATCCTCTCCCCCAGGTGTAATCCAGGATGTAGGCCATTTAATCACAGGAGGTGTAAGGAGTAAATTGGACATGAGGTTGCTGTCCAGATAGAGATTTTGTCCACATATGTAGATAAGCAATCCCTTATACAAATGTGTTTATGTTTGCCCACATAGTTATCCTGGGAGAAGAAGGATCAGACACCCTCCAGTGTACTGTCTACTAGCAGACTTGCAGAGCATGGAGAACAGACCTGTCATTCAGATTTACCACCTGGACAGGCTGACAATCATGGATCTATGTCGTCAGTTGAAGCCAGATCTAATACGTCATTCAAATAGCATACCACCCATACTCCAAGTAATGTAAGTGTTGCACTTCCTGGCCACAGGGTCCTTCCAAAACACAGAGGCCCTGTCTGCTGGGATGTCCCAGCCTATGTTCAGTTTGGTGTTCAAGGATGTTCTCTCAGCACTGTTGAAACACCTGGACAGCTACATTTGTTTTCCTCAACGTGAGGATTTTTCCCATGTTAAAGCGGAGTTCTGTGGTTTGGCACACATCCCACATGTTGTTGGAGCCATTGATGGTACCCATGTAGCCCTGGTTACACCCCATGGCAATGAGCAGGTCTATTGTAACAGGAAGAACTTCAGTTCCATCAATGTCAAAGCAATGTGTTTGGTGGACCTCTGTGTTTCCCAAGTATGTGCCCGGTACCCGGGTTCGGTCCATGATGCCTTCATCATGTGGAACAGTTCAATTCCCCAGCTGATGACATGACTGTACCCTGAGAGGGCCCAGCTTGTTGGTAAGTCACATATGTCACGTGTGTTTGGATGCTCTGTCTGCTGCTAGTGAGAAATTGCTCTGAACTGATGGTTGCACGCATGTTGCATTTCCTTAAAGGGGATTATGCCTACCCAAATCATTCCTGATTGTTGACACCAGTGAGGAACCCAACTACGCCAGGGGAAGTCCGTTTCAGCGAGGCACATGTGTCGTGGAGCGGGCTTTTGGGCTCCTCAAGGCAAGATTTAGCAGCATAAGCAAATCTGATGGAGCCCTCCTCTACTCACCTGCAAAAGTGTGTAAGATCATTGTGGCCTGCTGCATGCTCCACAGCCTTCCACTGGGGAGAATCATCCCATACATCCCTGATGATGGGGAGCAGGCAGTGCCACCAAGTGAGCCTCCTGAAATGCCAAGTGAGGATGACAGTGATGAGAATGAAGGTGGAGAGATGCAGGCAGATCTCATCAATCAGTACTTCACTTGCATGTAAGTATGTGATGTTCTGTGATTACTGTGACTGCATGGGGTACTGTAGGCGTCAGGATCTTCGGAAAAGAGTATCACGGCTACCGTGAGGCAGTGCATCTCATGTGATACATCATACAACCAAGGTTTGCAGGCTACATCAGACTTGAAGATGTGACTCTCTTGAGGATCTCCTTTGCTTGGGGCTGTCACATTGCACTGTCAGAGACACAACAGAAGTTCAAAATGAGTTTAGTGTCTCATGTATGCCTTGCCAGCCTAACCTCCTTGCATGACATTTTTTCCTTCCTGGACTCTACACCATGCCATCCTCATGGGGGTATTTCAGAGTTGTGTCATTGACAGAAGGCTATAGCTAGTCTGACATGTGAAGGGGAAATTAAATTGGTCGAGGTGCTGTTTGTCGCAAATTTGGGTTGTGTGAGTTCCATGACAATGGTGCCTGGACAGTGGGAGGGCAGTAATCTGAGCTACAGATTAGACCTGTATGGCCTGGTGTGTGGATCCAATGGTTTCATGTGTGTGATCATGTGGCTTACTAACATGCCGTCCTCTGCAGTCCATCAATTCTCCCTTCACATTGTGTTGATAATGATCCTGTATGCCCTCTATGTATCTGCCAATGTGTATCCTCATTAAAGGCGATAGTGCCTGTGCCATACCACTGACATAGGTGTGCCACATACAGCACACCCTTGTGAGCAATTACCCAACAATTGGATCCCTTTGTAAGGTACCCTACTAATTATACTGACACACTAGATGCCTTACCATTGTGATAGGATGGTCCTCTGACTAGAGACTGTTGTACTGTCCTCTGTCTGTGTCATGGGGTATGTTAAGTTGGATGCACCTGGATTTGGTATGTGATAAGAGGCAAGATGATGACAACATCCACCAATTTGTGTGTACAACGGGCAGGGTCTGCCTTTACACTTTCTCCTGTGGCCAGGGGGATGTTACTTTGAGATAACTAGCCAGATGCAACAATGTTTTCTCATTCCTGGCAATGACAGTTCAGACATTGTTGCTTCATATGGGCTGCACAGTGGAAATACAAATTTTGGTGTGAGTGACCACTTGTGTAGTTGTGTTTCTAGTAAACCTAAGCCCGACACTGCCTGTGACATATCCCTCCTTATGTTACCATCTAAATAGCACCTAATTTGCTTCACATTCATTTCGAATTGTACATCCCACATTGATGAGAAATCACTATTAGGCATTGATTGTGTGCTAGTTGTGTTTATTCACATGTGCTCTTAACATAACAATGGAAGTAAAGTAAATAAAGTCATACAGTGAAGGGATCAGTCAAGGTGGATGTACTCATTAGATTAGATGCCAAAACATTGAAGTCCAAAGTTTAGTTTCCTACTATATTGGAAAATGGTTAGTGTTTGAAGAACAGTCAACAGAGTGAATCTGTGGCCCAAAAGGTGGCTCCATCAGGAAGAGGTCACTTTCTGGCAGTGGTTAAGGTCTTGGCTTCTGCACCTCCTGGATGTTTGGGTGGACATCCCAGCTTGTGGGGAGGTTCTTCAGCTACAGAGGCAGGGGTGTCTGAGGCAGGTCCTTCCTCTGGCATGACCTCCCTTCCACTGGCTGCCACAGAGGTTGAAGGGGTAGATGTTACAGGGACAATGGAAGAGGTCTGGTGTTGTTCTCGATCCCTGCTCAGGGTGGTGGTCATGTCCCTATGCACCCCTGTTAGGGAGGCCAAGTTGGCATTGTGGGGCTCCCATAAGTACAATATTTCCTGGTGGTAATCCCTCTGCAGCTGATTGATCTCCTTGATCTCTCAGGCTTAGGGTTCGGTGAGTACCTGGTGCATCAGGCATTGGGATTGTTGGTATGATCCCACAACTTGGATGATGGTGTCCTGGCCGTACCCACCCTCAGCAGCTTCATACGGCTGGTCCACACCATCCCTCCCATGCACCCTACCCCCACATGCCTGCACCCTTTGCACAGTTTGACCCCTACCATTGGATCCAGTACATCATTGTCAGAATTGTCTGGATGTGACTCAGGTATCTGGATTATAGAATCAGTCCTTGGGACCCAGGATTTGGGTTTACTGGTTGCCAGAGAAGTTGATGCAACAGGGTTGGGAGGATTTGATACGGTCAGGGTGAGGCTGACAGGTGTTGTCAGACCAGGTTCCCCAGATGGGCCAGCACCATCCTCAACATCTACATGTCCAGGAGTGATACCCTCACTGAGGGCTTCATCCTTGGGGGGGAATGGCAGTCTTTTGATTGGTGTCTCTGTACCCAGTGGCAGGTAGACCTGTTGGAGTGAGAGACAGGATGTTACAGGTTGTATTGTGACACAGCATACATAAGTCATCCTCTCAGGTGAGTAGACTTCCATAGTGAGCTGATGTATAAGGATGTTAGGACAGATGCACAGTGAGCAGGTGTGTTGCTTTGAGTAGACAGTGCCTGCTGACCTTAACATTTCTGTCTTTGCCTGTCACCTCACACACACTATCCAGTTGATATTTCCATAGGTGAGTACATGGCAAAGGCTGAGAAGAGGGAGAATGGTCCTAGTGGCAGAGAAGACAGTATTGGCTGAGTGTAGTGAAATTCCCAGTGCCCGCTGTGCTTGGCATTGCTGTCTTTGCATCTTCCACCCACACACTATCCAGGTGATATCCCCATAGGTGAGTACATGGTAAAGGCTGAGTAGAGGGAGAATGGTCCTAGTAACAGAGATGATAGTATTGGCTCAGTGTAGTGACATTCCCAGTGCCTACTGAGCTTGGCATTGCTATCTTTGCCTGTCCCGCCCACACACTGTGCAGTTTAAATCCCTTCAGGTGGGTACACTCCAATGTGGAGTTTACACAGGAGGTAATTATGATTGGGCTACACTGTTCAAGTATTCGTGATGGTAGGAAAGTTCCTGATGGGATTTGTAGCACTGTCAACCCCTGTACTACACCCACTATACAGAGCTGTTGTGTGATTGGCATGTTGGAGGCAGACAGGGGTTTTTCTGGACTGGTGGGTGGGGTGGCATTGTGGGTGAGGAAAGGTACTCAGTGAGCATGCATGCCAAGACATTTTGGTGTGATTTTTTATTGGTGTGACATGCCTGACTCAACTCCTCAAGGTACTCCTGTCAAGCCCTCTGGATGCAGGATGGCCAAGACCTTTTCCTCCCCTGGTGTGAGCTGTGGGGGAGGAGGTGGTGGACCACCACCATTCTTGTGGGCTGCCAGCTGGTACCTGGACTCCATGGAACATACTTTCCCCCTAATGTCGTTTCACCTCTTCCTGATGTTGTCCCTTATGCGTGGATAGCTGCCTACAGAATTTACTATTCTTTGTCGCATTTCCATTTTCCTTGTGATAGTATTCTGCTGGACCTGGGCTCCAAATGGATGCAGCTGTACTCTAATGATTTCATCCACCATGACCCTTAACTCGACATCTGTGAAACGGGGATGTTTTCGTGGTGACATGGCGGTGGTGAAGGAGTGATGAAAATGAATATTTTGTAGGTGTTGTGTGATGTGGGGTTGACAGGGGTAACTAGTGTGATAGGGTGCAAATCTATGTGTTGGGGTGTTGTGAGGATGTGTGATATATGTGCATTGTGAGAGATGGTCGAGTGCCAAATCTATGGTTTGGTTTCCTCTACTGTTGCTCTATCTTCTGTGTTCGGCATTTAGATGAAAAAAAGATTATGGTGTGTGAAGGGGTGTGTTATATAGTGTGGTTGGTAGGTGTGTTGAGTGTGTGAATGTGTGTCTGCTGTGTTGTTTTCAAATCTATCCAATGTTATATAGTGTATTACTGTGGGGACCGCCGCGGTTCGCACTGCCATTCAAAGACTACCACGGCAAGACCGCCATGGTGTTTTGTAACTTGTAATAGGTTTGGTGGTTGGTTGACAGGATGGCAGAGCCGGTGGTCAAACCGCCTCTTTCCCGCCCTTCAGAGTCTTGGCGGTGTCAGGATTTCAGCTGTCTTTTTTTTGGCAGTGCAGGCTGTGTAACTTGTAATATGGCGGTCAGTATGACCACCAACATGGTGGTCTTTTGGCAGCCGCAACCGCGGCGGTCTTCCCATCAGACCGCTAAACTCATAATGAGGCCCTATAAGTAAAGTTTACAGCTCCACCTCATTTCCCCACTTCCTCCAAAACCCCAAAAATATTTTTTAAAAGGTCTTACCTCTTCCGATTTACAGCAGCATCTTTCTGTGACCTCCTTCCATGAATATAGACTAAAAATGAGAGAAATAGTCTACAAACTAAAGCTAGCAGTAAACAAATGGCCACTAAATGAAAGGCTATCTCCCCATGGGAAACAATGGTAATATATGACGAAAATGTTTAAAAAATATATGCAAAATGTTGAACATGTAAAAAATGTTTGTAAAAATAGGTTATTTAATAATAGTATATAAAAATATGCACCTTCTTAATATATGCTAAATAAATTATGTAAAAACTATGCTTAAAAATACATAAAAGAACTGTATTAAAGTCTAAAAATGTAAAACTATGGAAAAAATACAGAAAATTGGCAAAATGCGAAACTGTCCAAATATAATTTGCAAAAATTGCATTCAAATATTGTTTACTTATCAATATAAAATATTTTGTGTGATTATAATTACATATCTTAAAAATGTAAATATATACATTGAATAAATATAAGAAAAAAATAAAAATTACAAACTGTGTTGTGTATCTTTATTATAATAAAGAAATATCAATATAAATATGGTATATTACAAATGAACAACCAACCCCAATATTAATTATTTTTCTCAAAATCTGGGACGGTAATTAAATTGCATTAACTACTCCTAATGCGTACAAAACCATTTTACAAAAAGTATTTAATGCTAAAAGGGTTACATTTACTATTCACACTCCAATCAGAATCATTTTGGGAAAGGTGTTAAACACTAAAGGGGTTCCATTACCAATTCACAGTCCAACATAACCTATTTCGGGTAAGGTGTTGGACATTAAAGGATAACATTTATTACTCCCACTCCAATTTAAACCAGTTTGTGGAAAGTGTTGGGACACTAGAGGGGTTAAATATATTATTCCCACTCCATCATAAACAATTTGGAAAAAGTGTTGGGCACTAAAGGGGTCACATTTACTATTCCTCCTCTGATTTAAACCATTTTGGGTAAGGTGTTAGACACTAAAGGGATCTGCTTCATTATTTCCACTCCACTCTAAACCACTTTAGGGAAGATATTGGACACTGACAGGGTCACAGTTACTATTCCCACTCCAATCTAGACCATTTTGTGGAATGTGCTGGACACTAAAGAGTTAACATTTACTGGTCACACTTTAATCAAAACCAAAAAAGGAGAAGGTAGTAGGTATGCACAAAAAGAGTTACATACAAAATACACAGACCCGAGTAAATCATATTAATTATTTACAAAATTAAAAAAACTTCTAACACGCTATTCCAAAACAATCTGCATATTTGACATGAGACAATGACATTTTTTTTTTCCCGGTCACTTACAAGTATTAACTTCTGCATATTCAGTGATGAAAAAAGTAAATAAAAAATTAAATATAAAAATATGCATAAAGAAAATGTAAAATCCCTAAAATATTTATATAACTTAAAAAGATTTACATTAATAAACATTTATAAAATATACTGATTAAAAATAAGCAATATAATGCATTTTATGAATTACTTATATGCATACATATAAAGATATAAACATAACATTTCTGATTACCAATGACATCTTTTTATTTGTAAATATAATATATATAAATTATAAGTGTATTTTTTTTATTCAAAATGTACCTTCCAAAAACTTTTTATAAGTATATAAAATTATTTACATTTAACACAAAACAATTTTTAACACACAACTTATTAAATGAAAATAAAATATTTCAAATTTCAAATCAAAAAGCAATCAAAAAGCAATACAGATATAATACACTTAATTATACATATATATTTATCAATTTTATATTTTAAAATAGATAATTATATACATTTTAAAAACAGCTTTACATTGTACAATTTGAATTTCTTCTTAATTAACCTAATCTTTTAAGTTAAGTAAAACAATTATAACATTTGATTTAAGTACACATTTTTTTAGCTTTTTTTAATTTGTCAGTACATTTAAACTACTGTAGTAATAACAGCATCATTTTAAATAATTAACTTATTTTATGAATGAAAACAATCATTTTAAAAATATTAAATAATTATTTTTTAACCCCTTGCATGCCACAGACATGCTGTGCCACCAATGTAACCCTTACGTCCTGACTGTGACCCCCCAGGGGCCACCAAACCAACCCTCGAGGCAGGATTGCTTCTCCAAACCCGATAAACCAGGGAGTTTGTTTCTTTGACATTTTCACATAAGGGGACCGGTGCCCTAGGCAAGGTTCGCACCTCAGGGGGGGCATTACAATTTAGACAATTTCTGCCCCCTTGGGGGCAGATCAGCCTTTTTTTTTAATTAGGCCTATCTGCTCCCAAGGGGGGCAGAAGCCACTAGACATCAGGGATTTTTTTGTATTATTTTACATAAGGGGAGCCGCCCCTTAGGCAAGGGTCGTTCCCCATGGGGGCATATTATTGTAAGCCGTTTCTGCTCCCCTTGGGGGCAGATTGGCCTATTTTTATTTGGCCCATCTGCCTCCAAGGAGGGCAGAAACCACTAGGCACCAGGGATAGCTGTGTGTGTGTGTTTCGTTTGAGGGGGCAGCCCCTTGGGCAAGGGTCACTCCCCATGGGGGCACACTACTGTTGGCCATTTCTGCCCCTGTAGGAGGCTGGCCTGGTTTGTAGTGGGTACCTTGGGTACTTACACCTTTGCACCAGGTCCAGTTATCCCTTGTTAGTGAATGTAGTAGTGTTCTAGCAGCTTAGGCTGATAGAGATAGCTATAGCAGAGCAGCTTAGGCTGAACTAGGAGACATGCAAAGCTCATGCAATACCACTTATAGTTACATAGTACTTATACACAAGTAAAGACAATACTCAGTGTTACCAAAAATAAAGGTATTTATTTGGGGTGAAACAGTACCAAAAATATCTTAGAGGTAATACTCCTTCTGGAGGTAAGTATTAAACACAATATATACACTAGACTCCAAAATTAGACAAGTAAATAGCCATAGAACAATGCAAACCGTAGGAAATCCTATAGAATGTAATGGGAGAAAATAGGTCTAGGGGCAACACAAACCATATACTAAGAAAGTGGAATGTGAATCACAAATTCCCCCCTAGACAAGTGTAGTGTGTGCAGAATCGCTGGGAGAGTAAGAATACAGTTAAGGTAAGTAAATTACCCCACCCCAGAGCCCAGAAAAGCAGGAGTAAAGTACTGCAAGTTTCCTTAGGACACACTACACCTCCTTTTTGGGATTTTGCAGTAGCCAACCAGGTCTGCAAAGACCAGCTGCTGGATTATTGGACCTTAAGACCTGCAAAGGAAGGGGACCAAGTCCAAAAGTCGAAAGAAGTTCCAGGAAGGATAGGAGCCCCTGCCAACCCAGAAGAGGGACCAAAAGAAGAGTCCACAGTTAGTCGAAGACTGCAGAATTGCACCCTAGGAAGATGCCAGTGGGTTGTTGCATGATGCAAAAGATGACCCACAGCATGAAGATCGTTGCAGATGAGATTTCATGTTGGAAGTCACCAACAAGCCTTGGCTACCACAAAACTGCATTTTGCATCAAAATGGCGATGGCTGGACCCAGGAGGGACCTGGGGGCCTCAACTCTATG
This sequence comes from Pleurodeles waltl, assembly GCF_031143425.1. Classification (NCBI taxonomy): domain Eukaryota; kingdom Metazoa; phylum Chordata; class Amphibia; order Caudata; family Salamandridae; genus Pleurodeles; species Pleurodeles waltl. Next base: position 337,319,981 of record NC_090443.1, read on the forward strand.
TGAGGAGAAATAGGGGGCTCTCAGCACTTTAGAAAGCCCTCAGGATACCAGCCATCCCCCCAGGATTCGCAGGATCTGGGTTCAAAGGAGGTGCAAAATGTGGTTGATGCAGCACAACAAAAGAATGTCCCACGCCGCCGAAGAACAACTCAGCGAGTTGTGCGTTGCAGGATGGAGTGCTGGGGACCTGGGCCAGGCTGTGCACGAGGGAATTTTGCAAAGAGTGCACAGAGGCCTCAGAAGGCGAAGAAGATGTAGTATACAGGGGTACCATTGCTCTTGGGGAAGGCAAGGTCTTACCTCCTCCAAATTGTGTCAGCAGGACCTCAGGACAGTCTATGTCAATGATGTCCACCCTCTGTGTCCTTAGGAGCGCGCTCGTTGCTGTGAGAGGAGTCCCAGGGTACTGGTCGTCGCCATGGAAGGTGCATGCTTGGAGCAGGGGAGTGACTCCGTCACTCCACAGGAGATTTCTTTGGTCCTTCTGGTGCAGGATGAAGGCAGGGAGTCCTCAGAGCGTGCACACAATGGAAACTGTTGCAGTTGCTGACTTGGAGCTGAGGTTGCTGAAGAAAAGTGTCTCTTGTGGACACTTTGTTACAGTTACAGCGTTTCTTGGAGCAGGCTGCAGTTGATCCGAGGTCAGAAGAGTCTGAAATTGTTGCAGAGAATTCCTAAAGGAAACTTGCAAGAAGAATCTGAAGAGAACACACAGGAGAGACCCTAAATATCCCGGAGAGGGGGATTGGATACCTTATCAGGTATGGACCTATCAGGAGGGATGGCTGATATCACCTGCTGTCACAGTCCACTCAGAGCCCTTCAGAGTGCTTAACACCTTCCAAAGCAAGATGGCTGAAGTCTGGGACACACAAGAGGAGCTCTGGGCACCACCCCTGGGATGGTGATGGACAGGGGAGTGGTCACTCCCCTTTCCTTTGTCCAGTTTCCCGCCAGAGCAGGGGTGAAGGGGTCCTTGAACCGGTGTAGACTGGTTTATGCAAGGAGGGCACCATCTGTGCTCTTTAAAGCATTTCCAGAGGCTGGGGGAGGCTACCCCTCCCCAGCCTGTAACACCTATTTTCAAAGGGAGAGGGTGTAACACCCTGCTTTCAGAGGAAATGCTTTGTTCTACCTTCCTGAGACTGGGCTGCCCAGACCCCAGGAGGGCAGAACCCTGTCTGTGAGGTGGCAGCAGCTGTAGCTGCAGTGCAAGCCCCAGAGAGCTGGTTTGGCAGTACTGGGGGTCCATGGTGGAGCGCCCAGGATGCACGGAATTGGCTCCCCAATACCAGATTTGGCATGGGGGGACAATTCCATGATCTTAGACATGTTACATGGCCATATTCAGAGTTACCATTGTGTAGCTACATATAGATATTGACCTATATGTAGTGCACGTGTGTTATGGCATCCCCACACTCACAAACTCTGGGGAAATGGCCCTGAACTATGTGGGGGCAGCTTTGCTAGTGCAAGGGTGCCCTCACACTTAGTAATTTTGTACCTAACCTTCAGCAAGTGAAGGTTAGACTTATAGGTGACTTATAAGTTACTTAAGCGCAGTGAAAATGGCTGTGAAATAGTGAGTGCACTATTTCACACAGGCTGCAGTGGCAGTTCTGTGTTAGGGTTTGTCTGAGCTCCCTATGGGTGGCAAAAGAAATGCTGCAGCCCATATGGATCTCCTGGAACCCCAATGCCCTGGGTACCTAGGAACCAATTACTAGGGACTTATAAGGGGGGTCCAGTGTGCAATTGAAATTGGTAAATGAAGTCACTGGCCTACAGTGACAAATTTAAAAGCAGAGAGAGCATAAGAACTGAGATTCTGGTTAGCAGAGCCTCAGTGACACTACACAGGCATACACATTAGGCCACACACTATGAGCACTGGGGTCCTGGTTAGCAGTATCCCAGTGAGACAGGCAAAACACACTGACGTATAGGTTTTTATCTATGAGCCCTGGGGTCCTGGCTAGAAGGATCCCAGTGACACAGTAAAAACACACTGACATATACTCACAAACAGGCCAAAATCGGGGGTAACCATGCTAGAAAGAGGCTACTTTCCTACAGCCCCCTTTGGGGCTGATTGGCCTATTTTTATTAGGCCCATCTGCCCTCCAGGGGGGCAGAAAGCACTTAGGCACCAGGGATTGTTGAGTGTGTGTGTGTTGTTTGGGGGATGGCACCCTTGGGCAAGGGTTGCTCCCCATAGGGGCATATTACTGTTGGCCATTTCTGCCCCCCTGTGGAGGCGCAGATCATTCTATTTTTATTAGGCCTATCTGCCCCCAAGGGGGGCAGAAACCACTTAGGCACCAGGGATTGTTGTGTGTGTTTTGTTTGGGGGGGGGAACCTCCTTTGTGGGGGGCACTTATTTTGGCCATTTTGGCCTATTTGTGCAAGGCCCATCTGCCCCCAAGGGTACAGAAAGCCCCATAGACACCAGGTAAGTTTTTTTTGTTTTTTTTAAAGAGGGTGGGGGTATAGCAATACCCCCACCCCAAAATAAATAGGGACAAAGTTGTTCTGCCGCTAAGGGGAAGATTGAGTAATTATCCCTGATCCGCCCCGGGGGCGCGTGCAGAAAGCCCACTAGCTGCCAAGGAATTTAAAAAAAAATAGAGGGTGGGGCTGCCAACCACTATGGGCAGAATTATGTCCCCCACCCCAATTGAAGGACGCAACAGTCTTTCACCCGCCCCCCCCCCACCCCAGCAAACTAAGCCATCTCATCAGAATGGCAAGCAAGAAGACTTTTGGGTTTTGATTTTGCATATGGGCAAGAGAGCTTGGCTAACTCCCAATATTACCTCACTTGAAATGTTGAGCAGCTGCACTTTTTGGACTTTGGTACATTGCTACCTGGAAAAACCTACCAGACCTTGACACATCTGAAAACTAAACATCAAGGAGAGTCCAGGGTGGTGTGCTTCACATGCACACCACACCATTTTCTTACCCACAGTGCCCTGCAAACCTCCAGCTTTGCCTGAAATCATGTATTTTCCCTACATTTTTGTGATGAAACCTTGAATCCGCAGGAATCCACAAAATTCCTACCACCCAGCATTGTTGCATCTATTCTGATAAAAGTTCTGCCACACTTGTCAGCTCAAAAACATTTGGAAAAATCTGACCTTTTGGACCCGCTTTGGTTCCCCCTGAACTTCAATGATTTTGGCCCTTCCTGTCACAGACCCTTGGCCCACTTACACAAGTGAGGTATCGTTTTTATCGTGAGACTGAGGGGAACGCTGGGTGGTAAGACATTTGTTCCGGTGTGGTGATCTCACAAAGAAATGTGAAAAAAATGTGATTTTATAGCTAAATTTGAGATTTACAGGGCATTCTAGGTAAGAAAATGCTAGGCGAGCCACCAAGTCACACCTGCCTGGACTCCCTCTGGTGTCTAGCTTTCAGAAATGTTTGGGTTTGGTAGGTTTCCCTAGATTGCTTCCGAGCCCAGGACTAAAAATGTGGATCCCCCCCTTGCAAAAACAGGTAGTTTTGTAATAGATAATTTTGATGTGTCCATGTTGTGCTTTGGGCCCTTCCCTGTTGCAGTCATGCGGCCTACCTGCATAAGTCAGGTACCATTTTTATTGGGAGACTTCGGAGAATGCTGAGTGGAAGGAAGTTTGTGACTCGCCTCAGATTCCATACCTTTCCAGCACTGAAATGTGAGGGGAAAGTATATTTTGGTCACATTTGAGGCTTGCAAAGGACTCTGGGTAACAGAACTCAGTGAGATCCCCACAAGTCACCCCATCCTGGATTTCTCTAGGTGTCTATTTTCCGAAAATGTATATTGTGCTATGTTTCCCCAGGTGCCGGCTGAGCTAGAGGCCATTATCCACAGCTAAGCACTTTGCTAAAAACAGGTCTGTTTTCATTAGAAAAATTTGATGTATCCAGGTTGTATTTTTGGGCATTTGCTATTGCAGGCACTAGGCATACCCACACATGTGAGGTACCATTTTTATTGGGAGACTTGGGGGGATGCTGGGTGGAAGGAAGTTTGTGGCTCCCTTCAGATTCCAGAACTTTGCATTGTTGAAATGTGGGGAAAAGTTGTTTTTAGACAAATTTTGAAGTTTGCAAAGGATTCTGGGTGACAGAACCTGGTGAGAGCCCTTCAAGTCACCCCATTCTGGATTCCCTTAGGTATTCAGTTTTCAAAAATGTATAGGTTTGCTAGGTTTACCTAGTGCCGGCTGAGCTAGAGGCCAAAATCCACAGCTAGGCACTTTGCAAAAACACGTCTGTTTTCATTGATAAAATGTGATCTGTCCACATTGAGTTTTGGGGTGTTTCCTGTCGCGTGCACTAGTCTTACCCACACAGGTGAGGTACCACTTTTATCAGGAGACTTGGGGGAATGCTGGGCAGGGGGAAGTTTCTGGCTCCCCACGGATTCCAGAACTTTGCAGCACGAATTCTGATGAAAAAGTGTTTTTTTAGACAAATTGTGAGGTTTGCAGAGGATTCTAGGTGACATGACAGAGCCTGGTGAAAGCCCCACTAGTCACCCTATTCTGGATTCCGCTAGGTGTCTAGTTTTAAAAAATGTATATATTTGCTAGGTTTCCCAAGGTGCCGGCTGTGCTTGAGGCCAAAATGTACAACTAGGCACTTTGTAAAAAACATGTCTGTTTTCATTTGAAAAATGTGATGTGTCAATGTTGAGTTTTGGTGCATTTTCTGTCATGGAAACTAGGCCCACCCACACAAGTGAGTAACCATTTTTATCGAGAGACTTAGGGGAATGCTGGGTGAAAGGAAATGTATGGCTCCCCTCAGATACCAGAACTTTCATCACCAAAATGTGGGGGAAAAGTGTCCTTTTTGGTCAAATTGTAAGGTTTGCAAAGGATTCTGGGTCATAGAACCTGGTGAAAGTCCCACAAGTCACCCCATCCTGGATTCCTCTAGGTATCTAGTTTTTCAAAACTGGACAGGTTTGGTAGGTTTCCCTAAGTGCTGGCTGAGCCACAACCCAAAATCTACAGCTAGGCACTTTGCAAAATACAAGACAGTTTTCAATGGAAAAATGTGGTGCCCATGTTGCGTTTTGGGGCTTTTCCTGTCACTGGCAGTAGACCTACCCTCACAAGTGAGTCCAGGGCTCGAAAAATTGACCACTCACATTGGAGAGTCTTATTTGATCAGGTCCGGTTATTTTTAATACTTAGTCTGTCTTGTCTTCTGGCAGTTGACACTGAACAGGTGTACTGTTCAGTTGAAAAGCAGAGGGGCAATAAAAGATGCCTTTAACTCTTGTTCTTATGTCACATTTGCTCTGTGTTCACAGACAGAGGTCAAAAGTCACTTTTTCTTACAATTATATTTCCTTCTGACTGCAGAGTTCCAGGACTTCTAAGGTGAACTGTGTGACCTGCTGCTTAGAATGTAAAATTAAAGGATATAGGGTGTCAGGTTTTTCCTAATACACAACATTTAAATGACGAAGGGGGTGATTCTGACCGCGGCGGTCGGCGGTCGCCGCCCGCCAAGCGGTTCCCGCCGAAAGACCGCGACGGTCATTCTGGCTTTCCCGCGGGGCCGGCGGGCGACCGCCAGAAGACCGCCGGCCGGCCCAGCGGGAAAGCCCCGTCAACAAGGAAGCCGGCTCAGAATTGAGCCGGCGGAGTTGAAGGGGTGCGACGGGTGCAGTGGCACCCGTCGCGATTTTCACTGTCTGCACAGCAGACAGTGAAAATCTTTGTGGGGCCCTCTTACGGGGGCCCCTGCAGTGCCCATGCCATTGGCATGGGCACTGCAGGGGCCCCCAGGGGCCCCTCGACACCCCATACCGCCATCCTGTTTCTGGCGGGCGAACCGCCAGGAACAGGATGGCGGTATGGGGTGTCAGAATCCCCATGGCGGCGCAGCAAGCTGCGCCGCCATGGCGGATTCCCATGGGCAGCGGAAAGTCGGCGGTACACCGCCGGCTTTCCGCTTCTGGCCGCGGCTGTACCGCCGCGGTCAGAATGCCCGGCGGAGCACCGCCAGCCTGTTGGCGGTGCTACCGCCAACCTTCGCCCTGGCGGTATTTACCGCCAGGGTCAGAATTACCCCCTAAGTCAACTATGCAAACATTTCAAAATATATTTCAGTAGTTGTGAGAGCCCTTTTTTAAATATTTCTGTGTAATGAAAAAATATTTTAAAAGGATAAAAACTAATCAGAATACTTTACAAGTTGATGTGCAAAGGATATGTTTGTTAATACACTATATAGTTTTATCAGTAAAGCTGCAAGTAAGTGGGAGGTTTTTAGACATTTCTTGGAAAGTTACTGTGTGTAGATGACAATATGTTACCACATCATGTTTTACTAATACATTTATTAAAATTGAGTGTTTAAACAAACTGAGAAACACTCCTGCCCTGATGGCAATGTTGTTAATAAACTAAAAGAAGTCCTAGGTTATGTGGGCTAGACCTCATGGGTATGTGGACTAGATTCTTATGCTGCATGCAGCAAACCTTATTCTACTTAATCAAACAAAAGATTTTTTTGTTCTGCAGAAATGCTGAGTTCACATATTTAAAGGTGCAATCATATGTGAGAACTAAGAAAAAGGCGACTCTGTAAACTATTTGCCTAGGATCACACAATTTGAGACCCGTTTACGGGTCAAGTACATTACAGTTAGGTCGAGTAGATTATTTAAGTTACTCGACCTGCAGGTCTAGTAATATGTTTTTATTTTTTGAGCCCTGGTGATGTACCATTTTGATTGGGAGACTTAGGGGAATACAGAATAGAAGAACAAGTGTTATTGCCAATTGTCTTTCTCTACATTTTTGCCTTCCAAATATAAGACAGTGTGTAAGAAAGAAGTCATTTTGACAAATGCCCTGTAATTCATGTGCTAGTATGGGGACCCCTGAATTCAGAAATGTGCAAATAACCACTGATTTTAAAAACCTTATCTTGTGCCTATTTTGGAAAAATATAGATTTCTTTGATACTTACTTTTCACTCTTCATATTATAACAAATGAATTGCTGTATACCCAGTATATAATGAAAACCCATTGCAAGGTACATCTCATTTATTGGCTCTGGATACCTTGGGTTGTTGATGAATCTACAAGCCCTATATATCCCCACAATCAGAAGGTTCCAGGTGACGTAACAGTATATTGCTTTCAAAAATCTGCCATATTTTGAAAAAGATACATAAGAAAATGTAGACAAAAATGGCAGTTTTTTTCAACTCAATTTCAATATTTTTTTATTTCAACTGTTACTTTCTATAGGAAAACCTTGAAAGACCTACATAAATGAACCCTTGCTAAATTCAGAATTCTGCCTACTTTTCAGAAATGTTTAGCTGTCGGGATCCACTATAGGTTTCACATCCATTTCTGTCAATAGCTGGAAGGAGGCTGAAAGTACAAAAAATAGTAAAAAATGGGGTATGTACCAGTAAAATGCCAAAACTCTGTTGAAAAATTTGGTTTTCTGATTCAAGTTTGCCTGTTCCTGAAAGCTCGGAAGATGGTTATTTTAGCACCGCAAACCCTTTGTTGATGCCATTTGCAGGGAACAAAACACATGCTTTCTTCTGCAGCACTTTTTTCCCATTTTTCCCTAAAGCCCCGCATTTTAGCTGCGATTTGCTAATTTTTTGGTCTCCTCCAGGAGAACCCACAAACACTGGTTACCTTAAAAATCCTCAGAATGTTGGGAAAAGAGGATGCAAATTTAGCGTAGATAGCTTATGTGGACAAAATGTTGTGAGGGCCTAAGCGTGAACTACCCCAAATAGCCAAAAAAAGGCTTGGCACAGGAGGGGGAAGAGGACTAGCAGCGAAGGGGTTAATTGCACTTAAAATCATATTTAAACCTACATATTTTAAAATTCTCCCCACCCTTATCCCCTAAAAACCCAACATACTGCTACTATAACACAACAACATAAACATTAATTTTACCCATTAAAAAAACTGTTGAAAGTCAAACAAATTAACAACCAACTAAAATAAAGCAAAATACAATAAATTCATATAAATAACACATAAAAACGATATTCTATGCAACAATATTTTTTCTAATGATATTTCTTTCAACAATATTAAAAACAAAACCTAAAATTATATTTTTACCTTCAATATTACTATCCTCAATATTTTTGGCATTCCAATGTTCTTGACACAATATTTTGGTATCACAATATTTTTTATGCAATAATTTTTCCTAACTCCCGACCATATATCTTAATGACTCTGAGGGCCTCATTTTGAGTTTGGTGGATGGGAAAGCCCATCCACCAAACTCTCGACCGGGTGGCCACCACCGTAGTGGCGACCACCCCACCAAATCTATTAGGTGTGTCCCACTACGCTGACGGGTGAAAACCAAGGTTTCCGCCCGTCAGCCTGGCGGGAAACAGGTGCAGCATTGTCTCCAGGTCATAATCGAGCCAGCGGCAATGCTGTCGCCTGCAGGGTGCACCAGCACCGAACATTGAGAGGGTGCTGGACCTGCAGTGCCCACGCCAAGTGCATGGGCAGTGTAGGGCCCCCCCAGCACCTGTTCTCTGCCAATCTTTTCATGGCGGTGAAACCGCCATGAAAAGGCTGGCAGTGAACCAGGTTGTAATCCGCAGGGCAGTGCGGCATGCAGCACTGCTCTGGCAGATTACAACCTCTACCGGCCGTCAACTCATTGGGATCACTGATCACGGCAGAACCCTGGCGGTCTCACCAGCAGGATCTTTATGTGGCAGTCGGACTGCCACAGCAGCAGCGGTCCTGACCTCCACCGCAAGGCTTGCGTCTTAAAACCACCAGCCTCGCAATGAGGCACCGTGTGTCATGAACCTAATTACCTCAACACCACATGAACTCACAAACTAAATTAGAACAACCACGCCTTTGTACTTCCCCAATGGTAAAAGGTTGTGAAATTGTTATAAATTGTGCCAATAATAAAGAATCCCCATGCTCAAGTCTCATAAGCGATGTTAAAGATTTAAAATGCCCCGTGAATTCAACCGTGCTATACTCAAAGTGTAATGCACCCTCTTATCCATGAAGCACTCACAGTGCTCTTCGAACCAGTCATCCCGCCGTAGTGCATCCAAATGACTAAACCTAATGTAAGTTAACATATATATGTGACATTTTTACATGCACTATGTAATTTAATAAAAATTGGTGTTTGCACTTACCCGTAGTAAAGTATGGTGGATCAGCCTCATAGCTCACTGATCCGATCACCCCGCCATAATGCCTCCGACAGTTAAACACGATCCTGCAATGACGTGTAAATCATGTGAGAACTTGCACGAATTGCATCCTAGTATCGCAACTTGTGAACAGTTCGGTCATATTAAAATGGCTATGTTAAAACTCACTGGGTGATCGCATGTCTATACAAAACTCTAAGGCCCATATTTATACTTTTTGACGCAAAACTGCGCTAACGCAGTTTTGTGTCAAAAAAATTAGCGCCGGCTAACGCCATTCTGAAGCGCCATGCGGGCGCCGTATTTATTGAATGACGTTAGCCGGCGTTAGCCGCCGGCGCCGTCTGGTGTGCGTTAAAAAAAACGACGTACACCAGGCAGCGCCGGCGTAGGGGGATATGGGGCTTGGGCGTCAAGAAATGGGGCAAGTCAGGTTGAGGCAATTTTTTCGCCTCAACCCGATTTGCGCCATTTTTTTTTCACTCCCAACCCCCATAGTAATGACTCCTGTCTTAGCAAAGACAGGAGTCATGCCCCCTTGCCCAATGGCCATGCCCAGGGGACTTCTGTCCCTTGGGCATGGTCATTGGGCATAGTGGCATGTAGGGGGGCACAAATCAGGCCCCCCTATGCCACAAAAAAAAAATATATACCTACCTGAACTTACCTTAATGTCCCTGGGATGGGTCCCTCCGGCCTTGGGTGTCCTCCTGGGGTGGGCAAGGGTGACAGGGGGTGTCCCTGGGGGCATGGGAGGGCACCTCTGGGCTCCTTCAGAGCCCACAGGTCCCTTAACGCCTGCCTTTTGCAGGCGCTAAAAAACGGCGCAAAAGCGGCCGTACGTCATTTTTTTTTACCCTCCCACTCCCGGGCGTGAATTTTGCCCAGGAGTATAAATCCGACGCACATGCCTCAGAGTCGATTTTTTAGACGGGAACGCCTACCTTGCATATAATTAACGCAAAGTAGGTGTCCACGCTAAAAAATGACGTTAACTCCATGGACTTTGGCGCTAGACGCGTCTAACGCCAAAGTATAAATATGGAGTTAGTTTTGCGTCGGAATTGCGTAAAAAAAAACGACGCAATTCCGGCGCAAACGGAGTATAAATATGCCCCTAATTCTCTGTGTGCAACAATGTTACAAACATTCAAAAAATGTCAAACTAAAAAACAGTACTAGGAATCTTTACATCTATAATATCTTTTTGCAGAAGTGACAGTAACAACGATCATTTTTCATTTTTGTGTTCATGAATAGTTACAAGATATATTAACCCAAATTAATTTAAAGGAAACAAGACATTACGATTCTGCCATTCATCCCTTAAGGTTGGAGGGTATTTAATTATTTTTCCACATTAATTCTTTTTGCAAAAGATTTTTGTTACTGTCAACAATTGTTATTGTCAACCTCAAGTGTCGTATCTTGACTCAAAACCATAATTGACTGATGTTATGATTACATTCTTGCCAATAAGGGGCTATGGTAGATTTTTGATCATTATTTCTAATGTTACTTTTGTGTTCAGAAATGCACATTTTAATCTTTCTTTTGGTTTTTCCTATGTATAGCATACCGCATTGGCATTTCAAAGTATATATGGAGTACTTGCTGTCACACATAGCACAATGATTCAAAATCATTTTTTTGTCCAGTGGTGGAATGTGTCACTGTATTTCCTATGATCACAATATTACAATGCATGCAATTGTTGCATTTTCCTGTAGCTTTATCAGGATGTGATGGAAACAAAGCACATTTTTTTCATATTGCAAAATTTCCCATCTTTGATATATGATTCTTTTTTATTGTGGGACTGACCGTTGAGGGTTTTGACATGAAGGTCAATCTCGAAGGAGTTGTTCTCTTGTTTGTCTCTATAGATCATCTCTGGACTGATTGGTTAGTTTCGTTTCAGGTGATGTGAGAACTGTTTTAGGGTATTAGCATTAATGGAACCTTTTTTTCTGCTCTTGTAAAGCGGTTGTATAAAATTCACTGAGGGAAGCAATTCTTTTGAGTTTCATAAATTGAGAATAAGGTAAATTCTGTTTCAGTGAAAAAGGATGAAAGCTTCGATGATGCAAAGCGTTATTCCTGTCAGTGTTTTCTTCGGTAGACATCATTAAGAATGGTTTTGCTAGTAACGATAGGACGAAATGTAAGGCTATTCCAAACTTTTATAAATCTTTGGCACCATGTATAATCCAGGCCTGCATTGAAGCAGAGTATATAGAATATTTTTTGTTTTTTCTGTGATCCGTTACAAATCAACAGCCTTTTTGTGAAATAACACGAAGCACTGTTTGAAAAGAGGTCATTGGATCTTCATTTATTGGCATGTAAATCTGTTCATTGGACACGAGGACGGTGGCATTTTCCCTGTAAAATCCTCTGTTCATCACAACTAGTGCTTCTCTTTTATTAGTTGGTTGAAGATATAATTCAGGATATAGGCTCTTTAGAACGCCCCATTCTACGTTGGCTAGATTATGATGTCTTTTTTTCCGGCAGTTTGGTGCTTAAAGTTTCAAAACTGTCAATTGTATTATGAGATGTTGGTGGTAAGAATTGACTTCATGGCTTCCTTATAGAAAGGAATATCCAGGCTGCTCTTCACATTTTCAGCAATAGAAAATAAATATTTCAAATGCAAAATTCTCTTGAATTTGAAAGCAGCAATATCTATCTCTGCTTAATTGGAACTGAATGTTTATACAAATGGCATGCCTTTGTTCAGTATGTTAATGTGAGCTTTAGCTAGAGAGATAGAGGCGATGTTGATAACTAAGGGTCTCATTACGACTTTGGCGATCCAACCATTGGACTGCCAAAGCCGTGGGGATGAGCACCTTCCGTCGTATTACGATGTTTCAACTGGCTGACCGGTGGAAACATCATATTACAATGTTTCCACCACTCAGCCTGGCGGAAACAGTACAGTGGCATTGGCCTCGACTCCCTTGAGGGTGCTGAGGCCAATGCAGTTGCACACCAGGACCCTTAGAATGACCACTATCTGCATAGCAGACAGTGTGCATTCCAAGGGTGCTGGCAGTGGGGCCCCTGCACTGCCCACGGAATGGTCGTCGTGGACAGTGCAGGGGCCCCTCTGTGGCCTCCAGCACTGGTTTCCCGCCAGCTTTTCCATGATGGTGAAACTGCCATGGAAAGACTGGCGGAAAGTGAAGTTGTGATCATCACAACGATGCTGCCATGGGCACTGCCGTGCGTGACCATGACTTTGACTGTCGCCACCCCGTTGGGATACATGATTCCAGTGGGTCTCCTGGCAGTCTGACCATCAGGATCGTAATCTGGCAGTTGGACCGCCAGGAGTGCGGTGGTCCAACCGCCACCTCGAGTTTGGCTGTCTGAAGACCGCCCAACTCGTAATGAGACCCTAATTTTGGAATGGCTTCGAAGATTCATTTTTTCTTTTTATTTTGTTCCATCTGACTTTGTGCCTACACCCAACGTAGGAGCATTGTTTGCTTCTGGGGTTATTGATAACAATTAGACTTGTTGAGGTTATCAAATGTAGTGGCAGCTTCAGGTACCTTTGTAAGTTGCAGTATTTTGTTAAAGATTGATGTTTCTCCTTCCTGTATGCAGCTTTTGTCTGACGTAGACTCAGTTGATTTTTCAAATGCTCGTTTTTAAAACAGACTTCTGCGCACATGTACAACTCATCTTGTTTATAATCTAAAGTATCCTGCTTGAATTTTTGATCTTGTGGTCATTAATCTCTTTTGCATAAACATCTAATTTATTGTTTATATCAACTAACATGTTGAAATCACCTGCTTTCATTTTTAGTAGCTACCTCATGTTTTTCTGCAGATATTTCTTCATCCAAAGTTTTTTGTGTGTTTGAAAGTCCTTCTGCTATTGCAAGAATTAAATATAGAGAATACTTGTTTAGTATGGCATGCCATATCATTTTGAATTTGTTTTACATAAAGATGGTTTTAACCCCTTCGCTGCCAAGCCTTTTACCCCCGCTGCCAGGCCTTTTTTGGCTATTTGGGACCTTTTGCGCTTAGGCCCTCATAACTTTTTGTCCACATAAGCTACCCACGCCAAATTGGTGTCCTTTTTTTCCAACATCGTGTTGATTCTAGAGGTACCCAGAATTTGTGGGTTCCCCTGAAGGAGACCAAGAAATTAGGCAAAATACAGCAACATGTTTTTTTTTTATGGGAAAAAAGGGCTGCAGAAGCAGGCTTGTGTTTTTTTCTTCCCGAGAATGGCATCAACAAAGGGTTTGTGTTGCTAAAATCACCATCTTCCCAGCTTTCAGGAACAGGCAGACTTGAATCATAAAACCACATTTTTAACACAATTATGGCATTTTACTGGGACATACCCCATTTTTACTATTTTTTGTGCTTTTAGCCTCTTTCCAGTTAGTGGCAGAAATGGGTATGAAATCAATGCTGTATCCTGCAAGCTAAACATTTCTGAAAAGTAGACCAAAGTCTGAATTCAGCAAAGGGTCATTTTTGTAGATCCTGCAAGATTTTCCTACAGAAAATAACAGCTAAATATTGAAATTGAGGTGAAAAAAACTGCTATTTCTCTCAACGTTTTACTCTGTAACTTTTTCCTGCCATATCAAAATTTCACAAAGCAATATACCGTTACATCTGCTGAACTCTTCTGGTTGCAAGGATATATAGGGCTTGTAGTTTCATCAAGATTCCTAGGTACGCAGAGCCAATAAATGAGCTGCACCTTGCAATGGGTTTTCATTCTATACTGGGTATATAGTAATTCATTTGGTGAAATATAAAGAGTGAAAAATTGGTATTAAGTAAACCTTTGTATTTCCAAGATGGGCAGAAGATAAGGTGTTGAGAAACAGTGGTTATTTGCTCATCTCTGAATTCCGGCGGGCCCATACTAGCATGTGAATTACAGGGCATTTCTCAAATAGACAGTCTTTTTTACACACTGTCTCACATTTGGAAGGAAAAAATGTAGAGAAAAACAAGGGTCAATAACACTTGTTCTGCTATTCTGTGTTCCCCCCAAGTCTCCAGATAAAAATTGTACCTCACTTGCGTGGGTAGGCCAAGTGCCCGTGAAAGGAAATGCCCCCAAACAAAATGTGGACACATCCCATTTTCCCAAAGAAAACAGAGCCGTTTTTGCAAAGTGCCTAGCTGTGGATTTTGGCCTCTAGCTCAGCCAGCCCTCAGGGAAACCTACCAAACCTGTGCATTTTTTAACACTAGACACCTGGGGGAATTCAAGATGGGGTGACTTGTGAGGATCTTACCAGGTTCTCCTAACTGGAATCCTCTGCAAACCTCACAATTTGGCAAAAAAACACTTTTTCCTCACATTTCAGTGATAGAAAGTTCTGGAATCTGAACGGAGCCACAAATTTCCTTCCACGCAGCGTTCCCCCAAGTCTCCCTATAAAAATGGTACCTCACTTGTGTGGTTAGGCCTAGTGCCCGTGACGGAAATGCCTCAAAACACAACTTGGACACATCCCATTTTCCCAAAGAAATCAGAGCTGTTTTTTGGAAAGTGCCTAGCTGTGGATTTTGGCCTCTAGCTCAGCTGGCACCAGGGAAACCTACCAAACCTGTGCATTTGTGAAAACTAGACACCTAGGAGAATAAAAGATGGGGTGACTTGTGGGGTTCTCACCAGGTTCTGTTACCCAGAATCCTTTGCAAACCTCAAAATTTGGCAACAAATACACTTTTTTCTCCCATTTCGGTGACAGAAAGTTCTGGAATCTGAGATGAGCCACAAATTTCCTTCCACCCAGTGTTCACCCATGTCTCCCAATAAAAATGGTACCTCACTTGCGTGGGTAGGCCTAATGCCTGCGACAGGAAACGCAACATGGACACATCACATTTTTACATTGAAATATAATGTGTTTTTTTGGAAAGTGCCTAACTGTGGATTTTGGCCTCTAGCTCAGCCGGCACCAAGGGAAACCTACCAAACCTGTGCATTTATGAAAACTAGACACCTAGGGGAATTCAAAATGGGGTGACTTGTGGGGATCTCACCAGGTTCTCTTAACCAGAATCCTCTGCAAACCTCGAAATGCGGCTGAAAAACATTTTTTCCTCACATTTCAGTGATAGAAAGTTCTGGAATCTGAACGGAGCCACAAATTTCCTTCCACCCAGCATTCCCCCAAGTCTCCCTATAAAAATGGTACCTCGCTTGTGTGGTTAGGCCTAGTGCCCGTGACCGGAAATGCCCCAAAACACAACATGGACACATCACATTTTCCCAAAGAAATCAGAGCTGTTTTTTGGAAAGTGCCTAGCTGTGGATTTTGGCCTCTAGCTCAGCTGCACCAGGGAACCCTACCAAACCTGTGCATTTTTTAAAACTGGACACCTAGGAGAATCGACGACGGAGTGACTTATGGGGCTCTCACCAGGTTCTGTTACCCAGAATCCTTTGCAAACCTCAAAATTTGTCAACAAAAACACTTCCCCCCCCATTTTGGTGACAGAAAGTTCTGGAATCTGAGAGGAGCCACAAATTTGCTTCCACCCAGTGTTCACCCAAGTCTCCCGATAAAAATTGTACCTCACTTGTGTGGGTAGGCCAAGTGCCAGTGAAAGGAAATGCCCCCAAACAAAATGTGGACACATCCCATTTTCCCAAAGAAAACAGAGCCGTTTTTGCAAAGTGCCTAGCTGTGGATTTTGGCCTCTAGCTCAGCCAGCACCTAGGGAAACCTACCAAACCTGTGCATTTTTTAACACTAGACACCTGGGGGAATTCAAGATGGGGTGACTTGTGGGGCTCTCACCAGGTTCTGTTACCCAGAATCCTTTGCAAACCTCAAAATGTGGCTAAAAAACCCACTTTGTCATCAGTGACAGAAAGTTCTGGAATCTGAGAGAAGCCACAAATTTCATTCCACCCAGCGTTCCCCAAAGTCTCCTGATAAAAATTGTACCTCACTTGTGTGGGTAGGCCTCGTGCCTGCGAAAGGAAATGCCCCAAAACACTATGTGGACACAGCAAAATTATCAAATACAAAACTACCTGTTTTTGCGGGGGGCATTTGCGTTTTTGGTTCTGGGCTCAGCAGCGATATATGGAAACCTACCAAACCCAAACATTTCTGGAAACTAGACACCCAAGAGAGTCCAGGGAGGTGTGACTTGCGTGGATCCCCCAGTGTTTTCTTACCCAGAATCCTCTGCAAACATCAAAGTTTGGCCAAAAAAACACTTTTTCCTCACATTTCGGTGACAGAAAGTTCGAGAACCTGAGACGAGCCACAAATTTCCTTCCACTCAGTGTTCCCCCAAGTCTTCCGATAAAAAAGATACCTCACTTGTGTGGGTGGCCCAGGTGCCTGCAACTGAAAAAGACCAAACACCTGTAGAGATTGAGGGGATAGCACAGCAAGTTGATAAGAACATATTTTTCTTTTATACATCTTTAAGCTGACTCTGCTTTGGGGAACCACACAAGTGAGGTACCATTTTATTTGGGAGACAGAGTGGAATGCTGGGATGTAAGAGAATTGTGCTGGAGCGGTGATCCTACAAAGAAAAGTGAGGAAAATATGCTTTTTAAAGCAAATTTTTAGGTTTTTAGAGGAGTCTGGGTAAGAAAATCTTGGGGGATCCATGCAAGCCACACCTCAATGGACTCCTTAGGGTGTCTAGTTAAAAAAAAGTCCGGGTTTGGTATTTTTCCCTAGATGAAGGCCGCACTGGAGACCAAAAAATGTAGGTCCCCCCCCCAACACAAGTAGTTCTGTAATAGATCATTTTGATGTGTCTACGTACTTCTGTGATGTTCCAAACACCAAAATTGTGAAAAGAAACCCACTTAGGTAATGTTAAAAACACTCCTCACCCACCAACCAAGTTGGTGGCATGCTTCATCATAGGGGTCCCACCTGAGACACCTAGCGTGTCACGGGTGTTCTGCGACGCCTGATTACAGCGGAGCAGGTTTTGTCATTTTTACTACACATACTGGTTGGATTTGGCACGAGGGCGAGTGATGGTTCAGTAAATCAAATTTTACTAACAAGAGATTTCACAAAAATGAAATGCACTTTTAATAACAGAAAGACCAAAAAACTGAACCAATGGATCACAGCTCGTGAGCTGTGAAGCCCCGACAAGGCACCAACCGCTTTACAGTCCATTCACACACCTTTCATACATGGCATGCACAAGACCATTCTCGCAGCCAGCCACGGGCCCAGCACATTACAACACTCGCATCAACAGACAGCGCCACTCAAAGGCCCATCACTTTCATATGCCCAAATGCCTGATACAGCAATCACACCAGCCGATGGGAGTGTGTGGACTGGCGTTTGTTTGGCACCGCCAGCCAAGCACCACTCCATACACACTGCCAGCCGAGCGCCACCCCATGCACACCACCAGCCAAGCACCACCCCATGCACAACTCCAGCCAAGCGCCACCCCATGCACACCGCCAGCTAAGCGCCACCCCATGCACGACGCCAGTCAAGCGCCACCCCATGCCAAGAGCCACTCCACACACGCTGCCAGCCAAGACCCACTCCACACACACCGCCAGCCAAGTGCCACCTCATGCACACCACCAGCAAAGCACCACGCGACATGCACTGCCAGCCAAGCGCCACTCCACACACACCACCAGCCAAGCACCACTCCATGCACACCGCCATCACTTTTTTTTTGTTTTTAAACAACAAAGAAACCACTAACTAATTATAAATATGTACAAAACTACAAACACAAAAGCTCTAACTGAATACATGACAGTAATGCCAACAGTGAAACTGAACATATGAAAATATAAAACGGCAGTTTTGCTCATGGTAGTTCCCAGTAATTCTTCTGTGTGTGGTAACTCCTGAAAAAGCCTGCCACACACAGCCCAATCTTTGAAGAACTGTACGGGCGGTACATCCAGCTTTCCCTTCAGATACCTCTTTGGGCACAGATTCTACATTTCTTAGCGGGAAAGTCTTTTTTGGGAGTGGGAGGAATCTTGTCAGGAAAGTGGCGATCATTCAATCTAGCCACATCCTCCCCAACTACTATTCTAGGAACTCTTGCATGATCTACCATAACAAGGCTCTCTATCACTGACTCCTAAAATTTAATAAATTTCATCCTTGACTCAGGGGAACAATCCTTAAACACAATAAAAGCATTAAAAGTTGCTATAATAAACAAATGAATAGCCAACTTTTTATACCACACGTAAGACTTACGAACAGCAGTGTAGGGTTCCAACCTCTGATCTACTCTATCAACACCACCCATGTGCTTCTTGTAATCTAATATGCACACAGGTTTGCGCACTTCAGCCACTCGACCTCAAACAGCCACAGGTGAAGTACTCTCATCATGGATGGTAGTTAGCATGTACACATCCTTCTTGTCTACAAATTTCAGAGCTAGCAACTCATCATTCCGCAAGGCACTGCACTGTCCCCTCTCAAGTTTTTTACAGACAAGCTCCCTTCGATAGCCTCTCCGGTTAGAGGGGATTGTGCCACAAGCAACAGTGTCCACTCTGAGCAACTCCTTGAACAACTGAACTCGAGTGTAGAAGTTATCTACATACAAATGCTGACCTTTGTTAAACAGTCATCTACCATGTTCCCACACAATTTTCGCACTAATTCCAAAAGTGGGCGAACAACCAGGGCAGGGGGGGGTCAATACTGGAATCCCTACCAGCGTAGACCCGGAAATTATAAACATATCCTGTGCTACTTTCAGATAACATATACAATTTAATACCATACCATGCCCTCTTGCTAGGAATGTACTGCCTAAAAAACCAAACGACCCTTGAACGGGACCAAAGACTCATCCACACTTATCTCTTTGCCTGGAACATAGACCTCTGAAAAACGATCTACAAGATGATCAAGGACAGGCCTAATCTTAAAAAGACGGTCACACTCAGGGTGTTCTCGTGACAAGGCTAAAGCATTGTCAACAAAATGCAGCATCCGAAGAAGAAGCAAATACCGATTACGAGTCATGGTTGCAGGCAATATAGCCGTTGCCATCAAAGGACTAGCTGGCCAATAAGAAGCCAGTGACTGCTTCCTTATCAACCTCATCAAAAAAGTGAAACCCAAGAACTTTTTCATCTCTTCCAAATTTGTGGGAATCCAATGGGTAGCTCTAGACTGAGGCCTAAGTCTGTCAGCGTTGTCCCTCAAATACTGCTCTGCATACAAATTAGTCTGCTCAACAGTCTCTTCCAAAAACACATCATCCATAAACAACTCAAGGAAATTGACAGGCAAAGTATTCAGTATTTACTCTACACCCTAGGAGACTAGTAAAGGCAGGCAACTGTGGCTTCTTCATATTTGGGGCAAACCAGGTGTCAGGTCTTCCAATGGGAGGCCTTTCAGCCACTGGCTGCGGCACCATTGGCACATCGGTGTCCTCCTCTAAAACAGGCCCTTCATCTGCACTGAGACTGGTTTCTTCATCAGAAGTCTCGTCTCGGACAGAAAACTCACTGCCAGAATCTCTCTCTTCCTCCTCTGCCTCAGATGCAGAGTCCGTCTCATAATCATGGTCAGAAGATGACTCAAAAAGCATGCCAACAACCTGCTGAGTGGTCACTCTGCGGCTAGCCATGATCCAATCTAAGAAGTGAAAAGTGACAAATGTGCCTACAACAACCAGCACTGTCTAAAATAAGTAATAAACAAAGTGTGGCTTTATCACAAAGAGTTATGTGCTCAAAAACTATACCACTCACTTGTCTGAAAAAGCTAGACTCACCAGTAACTACTCTGCACAGACACAGCAATCACCAATGATATCCTGCTAAAAAGAAATTAGAAAAGCAAATTAGATATAAGACAACACAAATATAATTGTGCACAAATCTAAGGACAATTTCACACGCATATCTGCATTTAGTACACCACCCACAAACATGTCATTCATGCATGGCAACAATACTCCATTGGAGTAAATTTACTTACATAAAACATGCAACTACGCAAACTGCAGGTCAACCACTGCCAAAACCACAACGAGCCACAGCAAAAGAAGTAAAAGCTTTGAACTAGAACAAAAAAAGAGAAATAAACTGTTGAAATCACAATTGCAAATACTTAGCTAGTTGAGAAACACACTGCCACCAAACATTTAGAAATTTTCCCTGGGGTCGAGTGGTCTCCGGGGCTGATGGGCCTAAAAAAAGCCTAGGCCAATCTGCCCCCAAGGGGGCATAAATGGCCACCAGTACTGTGCTGAATCCTTTGCTCACCCCACACAAAGCACACACAGAAGATCCCTGGTGCGAAGTGGGCCTAAAAAAAAAGAAGTGTCCAACAGTGTTTCTCCCCCCATTTGGGGGGTGGCCCCTTGCCCACGGGGACACCCCTCACACAAAAAAAACAAAGCGCAAAACATACCTGGTGTCATTGTGGCTTCTTCCCCCAACCGAGGGCACATCGACTTTAAAATAATGCGACGATCTGCCCCCAAGGGGAGGCAGAAACAACATAAAACATTATGCCCCCTTAGGGAGGTGACCTTTGCCCAATAAGCCGCCCCCCTACGCAAAAAACACACACACACACACACACACAAACAAAATCCCTGTTGCCTAGTGGATTCTGCCCCCTTGAGGGCAGATGGACCTAAACAAAAGAGGCTGATCTGCCCCCAAGGGGGGCAGAACTGCCCAACAATATTTTCCCCCTTTGGAGGGGTGACCATTGCCCAAGGGCCTACCACACACAAAAAAACAAAGCACACAACATCCCTGGCGGCATTGTGGTTTCTACCTCCCCTGGGGGCAGAGCAGCTTAAAAATAATGAGCCAACCTGCCCCCAAGAGGACAGAAATGGCGTAAAACATTATGTCCCCTTAGGGAGGTGACCCTTGCCCAAGTGGCTGCCCCCACCACACAAAACACACACATACACACACAAGAAAATCCCTGGTGCCCAGTGGTTTCTGCCCCCTGGGGGTCAGATGGGCCTAAAAAAATAGGTCAATCCGACCCAAGGGGGGCAGAGTGGCCAAAAAAAAAGGCTGACCTGCCCCCAAGGGGGCAGAAGTGCCCAACAGTGTTTTTCCCTCTTTGAGGGGTGGCCCATTGCCCCCCTTGCCCACGGGGCCACCCCCCACACACAAAAAAGCGCAAAACATCCCTGGCGTCATTTGGACTTCTGCCCCCAACCGAGGGTGGATCGGCTTAAAAATAATGAGCCGATCTGCCCCCAAGGGGGAGCAGAAATGACATAAAACATTATGCCCCCTTAGGGAGGCGACCCTTGCCCAAGAAGCCACCCCCCTACACAATAAACACACACACACATACACACACAAACAAAATCTCTGTTGCCTTGTGGATTCTTCCCCCTTGAGGACAGATGGGCCTAAACAAAATAGGCTGATCTGCCCCCAAGGGGGGCAGAACTGCCCAACAATGTTTTTCCCCCTTTGGGGGGGTTACCATTGCCCAAGGGACCCCCCCACACACACAAAAAAACAAAGCGCACAACATGCCTGGCGTCATTGTGGCTTCTACCTCCCCTGGGGGCGGATTGGCTTAAAAATAATAAGCCAATCTGCCCCCAAGGGGGCAGAAATGGCGTAAAACATGATGTCCCCAAAGGGAGGCGACTCTTGCCCAAGGGGCTGCCCCACCACACAAAAAACACACATACACAAGAAAATCCCTGGTGCCTAGTGGGGTCTGCCCCCTTGGGGTCAGATGGGCCTACACTGCCCAACAGTGTTTTTCCCCCTTTGTGGTGGGTGACCCTTGCCCAAGGGGCCACCCCCCCACAAAAAAACAAAACAAAATGCACAACATCCCTGGCGTCGTCGTGGCTTCTATCCCCCCTGGGGGCAGATCAGCTTAAAAATAATGGCAGAAACGGCAAAAAACATTATGCCCCCTTAGGGAGGCGACCCTTGCCAAAGGAGATGCCCCCACACACACATAAACACACATAAACACACATATACACACACACAGAAAATCCCTGGTGCCTAGTGAATTCTGCCCCCATTGGGGGCAGATGGGCAGAAAAGAAAAAGGCTGATCTGTCCCCCAGGCGGGCAGAACTGCCCAAAAGTGTTTCTCCCCCTTTGGATGGTGACCCTTGCTCAAGGGGCCACCCCCCACACACTACAAAAACTGCACAACATCCCTGGTGCTGTCGTGGCTTCTACCCCCCGGGGGCAGAGCGGTTAAAAAACAATGAGCAGATCGGCCTCCAAGGGGGCAGAAATGGTGTAAAATATTATGCCACCTTGGGGGAGTGGCCCAAGGGGCCTCCCCACACAAAAAAAACACACATGCACACAAACAAAATCCCTGGCACCTAGTGGGCATTCCTGCTGCCCAATCACATCGCGATAGGGCAGCAGGAATGCTAAAAGAGGCATCGCGGGAAAGGGGTGGGGGGCGGGAGTGGAAGGGGAAACAATTCCCCTTCCAGCCCTGCCCCCTAGGCCCACGGGGGAGCGCTAGCGCTTTCCCCGAGGGCCAGGGGCAGGACGTAACGGTTACGTCCTGGACACCCGAGCGGTGCTTCCCAGGACGTAACCGTTACGTCCGAGGCACCCGAGGGGTTAAGGCCACTCTCAGTCCATGTGGTGTACATTTTGCCTTGTTATAGTAGATCAATGTCACAGCATCTAGGCGTTGGTAGATTTCTCTGCGTATTAAATACTCGAAATGCTTTAAACGCTGGCTTATATTGTCTTTTGATGTGCTTTTCTGTTTTGTTTCCTTGATTAAATTGTACATTTCCAATCCTTCCTCATATATATAAGCTAGAGTCCTCACTCGATTATCCATTAGGTGTGCAATTTCATCAAAAGACATTGGGGCCCATTACGAGTTTGGCAGTCGGATGAGCCAACCTCCAAACACGCAGGAATGAGACGGCCATCAACCCGGCTGCCTCGCCCTCATCATATTATGATGTTCCCACCGACATTGTAATACAATGTTACCGCCTGTCAGCCCAGCAGGAACTTTGCTATGGAATTGGGAGCTGAGGCCAATATCGTAGCACAACAGCACCCTTGGAATGCGCACTGTCTGCTGTGCTGGACAGGGGGGACCTTACACTGCCCACAACATGGTTGTGGGCAGTGCAGGCCCCCCCTGTGGTCCCGTGCATAGTATTTCCTCTGGCATTTTCGTGGTGAGTTTGCCACCATGAAAAGGCTGGTGAAAACTGGACTCATGATCAGTGCGGCAGCGCCGTGGCTGACCACAACTCTGACCGCCATCAGCCCATCAGGAGCCATGTTCCTGGTGGGGAGGGCAGTCCCCTTGCAGTTCGACCACCAGGATCGTAATGTGGTGATGAGACCACCATGAGTGCAGTGGTCCAACTTCCACCTCCAATGTCGTGATCAGGCACACTGTCTTGTTTGTTAAGTGGGTGCATTTACACGAGAATGAAAGACGCATGTCAATACAAATTCCTACATGTAGTCCCAAATGCGCATCTGGTTCACATTTTCCCCAAACTGTTCACAAGCTGTGATACCAGGTTGCAGGTGCAAGTTGGCTTATGATGTACACCTCATCGAAAGCTGATATTTGAATATCAGATGCACTGTGGCGGGATGATCACTTTGGTGAGCTACATGGGTGATCCACAACGCTTTACCATGGGTAAGAGCAAGCACCAATGTTTGTTATATTACACATTGCATGGTTAAACTTCACAATACACATGCGTTAACTTACATTTATGTTTAATCTTTTGGATGCTCACATGCACTATGGCATGATGCCTGGTTGCGGGAGCTCTGAAAGTGCTTCATGGGTAAGTGGATGCATTATGGCCCTCATTACAACATTGGCGGTAAAAGCCGTTTACCACCGTGCAGAAGACCGCCAACACACCGCCACAGCAGCGGAAATCCACCACGGTCATTATGTCCCACAGCTCGGAATCCGCTAAAATTGACATACCCACACAAGTCCGCCACACCAAAGGTCAGTGATAAACTGGCGAAAACAAAACCTCCACTGTCACGTCAACAGAAATACGTCCACACTATCACGACCCCCGAATCCACGCGGCGGTCTTTCAACCGCGGTATTCCATTGGCAGTACACACCGCCGCGCTCAAAATACACACACATTTACAAAACACAACCACATTGGACAATTACACATACACACACCTGATACACATACACACACCACTCCCACACACCCAATACAATATAAAACACACACCCACATCGCCCACAAACCCCTACTAAAAAAATCCCAAAAGAAGGCCAGAGAGAGACACTACAAACTACAACCAAGCATCCACAGGCACACAATACCATCACCCACATAACTTCCACGCACCTCACACAACACACCACTAAATATCACCCCACACATCACAACACACACCACCCCACACATCACCCACACCACCCCATGGCACGGCAAAGACACCCCAGGTTCTCTGAGGAGGAGCTCAGGGTCATGGTGGAGGAAATCGTCCGGGTAGAGCCACAGCTATTCGGATCACAGGTGCAGCACACCTCCATTGCTAGGAAGATGGAGCAATGGCGGAGAATAGTGGACAGGATCAACGCAGTGGGACAGCACCCAAGAAATAGGGATGACATCAGGAAGAGATGGAACGACCTACGGGGGGAAGGTGCGTTCCGTGGTATCAAGACACCACCTTGCGGTTCAGAGGACTGGCGTTGGACCCCCACCTCCTCCCCCACAGCTAACAACATGGGAGGAGCAAGTCTTGGCTATTCTGGATCCTGAGGGCCTCGCAGGAGTAGATGGAGAAATGGACTCTGGTAAGGCAATTCTTTACTATTTCCCCCACCCTAACTGCATGCCATCACATACCCCCACCTTCGCCCTCACCCCTATCACTCCAACTCCTCACAAATGTCCCAATATCACAAACCACACAAACCCAACACCAAGCCCTGCATGTAACAACAAAGCATGGACACCCATCACCAAAGCATAGCCACTGCACATACCCATACAACCCCCCTAAACCATCATCACACAAGGTCCCACACAGGAATGCAAGCACTGGGGTACACGGTCACCCACCCATTGCACACCATGGCACACACAGATGCAATAATCATGCATTTATACCCCTGCAGGACCCCTACCCAACGTCACCGCACAGGAGGGTCCAGACACGTCCACACCACCAACAGAAGAGGCCCACAGTGAAGACAGCAGTTCTGTCCAACTGGATCTAGATGACCAGCCCGGCCCATCTGGGACCTCGGGACAGTTGGTTTCCCTGACACAGTCACAGGCCACCACAGAGCTTCCCCCCTCTGGAAACACCAGCACAGCACCCACCCAACGGGCCCATACCTCTGTCCCCAGGACACGTCAATCAGCAGTGTGTCCACCACTACAGGGAACCCAGGCTAACCCACCACCCCAACAACAACAGGGACCTGGGGGCAGTGGCAGAGGGCACACGGTCCAGGGGAGAGAGGCCCAGGGAAACTGGGGAACTGGGAGGGCTGCTGTGCGACAGGGGAAGGACAGGCCCAGGGAACCCACTCTCCACGAGGCCCTCTCCAACATCATGGGAGCCTACCATCATTCCCAGGAGACGATGGCAATGGTACTGGCCAACTTTCAGGAGACCCAGCGGCTGCAGGAGGAACAGTATTTGGGCTTCAGGGAGGAACTCAGATCCATCATTTCCACCCTGGGCACCATCGTAGGGATGCTGAAGGAAGTCCTCAACACCAGGAGGGACACTGTGGCACAACAAGGGGCCCCTGACACTAGCATGGACGATGAACTGCCCACCACCTTCGCCGGCGCTAGTGGACAGGAGGCACCGCCACAGGACCACCACACCAGCACCCAACCCCCTGCAGAGGGAGAACCACCCTGCAAACGGTCCCTAAGATCCAGGACAAAGACAGAGAACAATGCCAAGACCCCCGCCAAGAAATGAGACCACCCTGAATGTCATCCTTTTGTCCCACCTTGTCACCCTGTCCAAACTCAAACTGCCCCAGCTCCACTTCCTGTGCCCCTTTGGACAATGCACCTGTGAGACTAATAGACTGGACTCTGCCATGGACATTACTCCACCATCACCCCTCACCATTTTACAACCCCCTCCACTATTTAGCACTTAAATAAACACCCTTAAAGCACAAAACAATCTGGAGTCTGTCTGTGATTTTGAAATGTTGTATTAGCAATTACAGTGACAAAATGCTCTTTCAATTGTAATGTCAACATACCTATGTCACACAGCTCTAGTCCATGAGGAAACAAAGCAGATGTCACACAGTGGGACCCACATCTGTGAAATCGTAAGGGAAAGTGACAACTCAGTGACCATACACTGGGTGAAAAGGACAGACAGTAGAGAGGTAGTAGTGTTAAAGTACATGTAGTAGGCAGGTTTGTGTTCTTACCTGTGTCTCACTGGAATTATTGCAGGATCACAGAGTCCCTGTTGTCGACGTCCTCTTCTTCTGCTTCCTCGTCTTCGCTGTCCACAGGCTCCAGAGCTGCCACAACACCTCCATCTGGACCATCCTCCTGCAGAAAAGGCACCTGTTGTCGCAAAGCTAAGTTGTGAAGCATACAGCAGGCCACGATGATCTGGCACACCTTCTTTGGTGAGTAGAATAGGGAACCACCTGTCATATGGAGGCCTGAACCTGGCCTTCAGGAGGCCGAAGGTCCACTCTAAAATCCTCCTAGTTAGGCCTCATTGTAGCGTTCCTCTGCCCTTGTCCTGGGATTCCTCACTGGGGTCAGTAGCTATGACAGGATGGGGTAACCAGAGTCACCTGCAAATGTCGAGGGACAACTGTTAGACACACACTAACCCTTAGGGACAACCCCAGACAACTATTCACACTGTTTAGGGTCTATGTCCTCACCTAATAGCCACACACGGTGCCTCTGGAGTTGCCCCATCACATAAGGAATGCTGCTATTCCGCAGGATGTAAGCGTCATGCACTGAGTCAGGGAATTTGGCATTAACATGGGAGATGTACTGGTCGGCCAAACACACCATCTGCACATTCATCGAATGGTAACTCTTCCTGTTTCTGTACACCTGTTCACTCCTGCGGGGGGGACCAAGGCCACATGTGTCCCATCAATGGCACCTATGATGTTGGGGATATGTCCAAGGGCATAGAAGTCACCTTTCACTGTTGACAAATCCTCCCCCTGAGGGAACACGATGTAGCTCTGCATGTGTTTCAGCAGGGCAGACAACACTCTGGACAACACGTTGGAAAACATAGGCTGGGACATCCCTGATGCTATGGCCACTGTTGTTTGAAATGACCCACTTGCAAGGAAATGGAATGCTGGCAGCACCTGCACTTGAGGGGGGATTCCTGTGGGATGGCGGATAGGTGACATCAGGTCTGGCTCCAACTGGGCACACAGTTCCAGGATTGTGGCACGATCAAGCCTGTAGGTGATGATTACATGTCTTTTCTCCATTGTCGACAGGTCCACCAGCAGTCTGTACACCGGAGGATGCCGCCATCTCCTCACATGTCCCAGCGGACGGTGCCTATGAAGGACAACATCTAGCACGTAAACACAGCTTACTCAGAAAACCATTCATAACCTGAATTTTGCCTGTATGAGTGTTGAGCCAAGGCCTAGGTATGTGTGACGCAGTTATAAATCAAGCCATGTGGGCCCCTGAAATGGAGGCTGCCTGACCTGTAAAGTGGGACAATGGGATGTGAGGTAACTGCGCTGGTGTTGTACACCGTCGAGGTAGGCAGTCGAAGACCGCGGCACAATTCTGCATTGGTTAACATTGGACCCTATGGGTCCCAGGAGCCAATGACGATGTACGCCGGCGGTGACGGTATGCACCGCCGCGGACGTGACCGCCATTTTCTATCTATTCAATCACTCGATACCTGATCTTCGACAGGAGAGGACCTACACTGCAAGTGCTGCTGTGACCTCAGTCTAGAAGAGACAATGGCTTGTGCGTCTGGGGAAAGGGCCCTTGCCTTCACCACGGAGGAGTTGGAGAAACTCGTGGATGGGGTCCTCCCCCAGTACACGCTACTCTACGGTCCTCCAGACAAACAGGTAAGTACACTGGGAGCATGCTGTATGGGCAATGCCTGTGTGGAGTGTGGTGGATGAAAGGAGGGGGAATGAGGCGTGCATGAAACGACGGTGAGTGCATGTGCCACATGTCAAGGGTAGGGTTGCGGGCCAATGACTGTGATGGTGCAGTTGGTAATAACTTCTCTTTTTCCCCTGTACAATTCCTGTAGGTCAGCGCCCACCAGAAGAAGGATGTATGGCGTGCCATCGGCAAGGACGTCCGGACCATGGGGGTCTATTACAGACGGAGCACCCACTGCCGTAAAAGATGGGAGGACATTCTCCGCTGGAACAAGAAGACGGCAGAGGCCCAGCTGGGGATGGCCTCCCAACGTGGGAGTGGTGCCCGTCGCACCATGACCCCCCTGATGTTCAGGATCCTGGCGGTGGCGTACCCGGAGTTGGATGGGCGCTTGAGGGCATCACAGCAGCAACAAGGGGGTGAGTACACTCTCATTCTGCTGATTCAGCGCGCAGTGGAGATGTCTGGGTGGGGGAGGTGGGGGAGGTGGGCTGTGGGTTTCCCTAGGCCAGGGCGAGTGTGCTAGTTAAGTCCCCTTTTTCAGGCAGACCCTGTGGCACCTTCCCCACCTGGGTACAGGGCCAACTACACCTAGTCCGGCTCTTATGACATCCATTTGTGCAGATATCGGCCATAGCCTTGTAGGCCATTTACCAGGCATTGAATAGTGGACCCCAAGTGCGCAGCGTAGTGCAGGGGGCTTCTGTGTCTGTCGCGTCCGCCAACGGTAGCGGTAATGCATGCACTTAACTTGTCTTTCTTCTGTCTTCCTCCCCCCTTTTTGTGGTCTCCCAGTACATGTGTGCATTAGCATCATCAGGCGGAGGAGCAGTGGCACCGGAGCAGGAGGGAGCTGCATCCCACATGGCCCTGGAGGGCGACACTACGGACTCTGATTTCACCAGTGGGATGGAGGGCGAGGGGAGCTCCACGGCGGGGACAGGTGCTGACACCAGCGATACAGACTCATCCTCTGATGGGAGCTCCCTTGTGGTGGCGGCCCAATCTGTGCCCCCCGCATCTACAGGTACAGCCGCCACACCCGCCTCCAGCACCGCTCTCCCAGCAGCCCCTCAGCCTTTGCCCTGTGCCCGCTCACCCAGGAGGGTGGGCATCTCCTTTGCCCCGGGCACCTCAGGCCCTGCCCCAGTCACCCCTGCTGCCCTCAGTGAGGAGGCCATTGACCTCCTCAGGTCCCTTACTGTTGGGCAGTCTACCATTTTGAATGCCATCCAGGGTGTAGAGAGACAGTTGCAACAAACCAATGCATTCCTGGAGGGCATTCATTCTGGTCAGGCAGCCATTCAGCGAGCTTTTCAGACTCTGGCCTCAGCACTGATGGCAGCCATTGTCCCTGTCTCTAGCCTCCCCCCTCCAACTTCCTCTACCCAGACCCAATCCCCTGTACCTCAGCCTACCCCAAGCACACCATCAGACCAGCATGCACACACCTCAACACACAAGGGAAGCTCTGGCAAACATAAGCACCACACATCCCACAGGCACTCATGCAAGCATCACACACATGCAGACATACCAACATCCACTGTCTCCACTGTTCCCCCTCCTCCTCGTCTCCCTCCTCCCTCCCAGTCCCGTCTCCACTCACACCTGCATGCACTGCATCTACAGCCACTACGTCCATCACCAACACACCCACCACCACACTGCGCTCACGTGCAGTCACCACCCCCACTACCATTCACACATCCCCTGTGTCCTCTCCCAGTGTGTCTGTGACGCCACCTTCCAAGGTACACACCCACCCAACAGCCATCCACCTCACGACAGCCTCCAGCGCATGCACCTTCACCCAAAGTCACCCAACGTACACCTCCTACAACCACAACCTCTTCCTCCACTCCCAAACCCCCTCCAGCTACCCGTCCCAGTGTTCCTAAGAAATGTTTCTTGCCACCCTTGACCTCTTTCCCTCACCTCTCCCACCCCGTCAGTCTCCTAGGGCCCGACTCTCCAGGTCCCAAACTAGCACCTCAGCCACAACATCTCCGGGACCAGTGGTGCCAGTAGTCACCGGATTCTGGAGTGGGCCAGGCAGCATGGCAGCCAGTGTGGCAAGGAGCCACAGCCCGGACAGTCCCCCACCTGTCAAGCATCAAAAGTTGGCCAGTGCCCGGCAGGAGAGGGGGAAGACAACAGGCAGCAAAGCTGCTCCCAGGGGCACAGGTGGGAGTGTGGAGTCAGCAGCAACACCTTCCAAGGTGGGGAAGGGGCACAAGAAACCCGGCAAGTCTGGGAAGATCACCACAGAGGAGAAGACTGCCAGCAGCCCCCTGGTCCAGAGAGGACCGCCAGCAGCAGCCCCGCTGGCCCAGACAGAACCGCCAGCAGCCCCGCTGGCCCAGAGAGTACCGCCAGCAGCAGTCCTGCTGGTCCAAACAGAACCGCCAGCAGCCCTGCTGGCCCAGAGAGGACCGCCAGCAGCAGACCCGCTTGTCCAGACAGAACCGCCAGCAGCCCCGCTGGCCCAGAGAGGGCCGCCAGCAGCAGCCCTGCAGGCCCAGAGAGGACTGCCAGCAGCAGCCCCGCTGGTCCAGACAGAACCACCAGCAGCCCCGCTGGCCCAGAGAGGACCGCCAGCAGCAGCCCCGCTGGTCCAGACAGAACCGCCAGCAGCGGTGCTTGTGGCGGTTCTGTCTGGACCAGCGGTTCAGCTGCTGGCGGTCCTCCCCCTGGCCCAGACAGGACCGCCAGCAGCAGCCCCTCTGGTCTAGACAGAACCGCCAGCAGCCCCGCTGGCCCAGAGAGGACCGCCAGCAGCTGAACTGCTGGTCCAGACAGAACTGCCACAAGCACCGCTGCCCAAGACAGGACCGCCACAAGCACCGCTGCCCAAGACAGGACTGCCACAAGCACCGCTGCCCAAGACAGGACCACCACAAGCACCGCTGCCCAAGACAGGACCGCCACAAGCACCGCTGCCCAAGACAGGACCACCACAAGCACCGCAGCCAAACACAGGACCGCCACAAGCACCGCTGCCAAACACAGGACCGCCACAAGCACCGCAGGCCCATGAGCACCAAATGCACTGACGCTACCGAGGCCGCCACGAGCAGGATGAAGCACTCTGGGCACCAAGCCCCCTCCAGAACCAGTGGAGAGTCACATCCACTACCTCAGTCCTTGGCAGGATGAAGCACTCTGGGCACCAAGCCCCCTCCAGAACCAGTGGAGACTGTTATCCACTTGAGAGACTGTGGCTTTGCACTCCCCAGGATTGAACAGTGGGCAAACCACCCACTGTAGAGACTTGAGAGACTGTGGCTTTGCACTCCCCAGGATATAGCAGTGGGCAATCCACCCACTGTAGAGACTTGAGAGACTGTGGCTTTGCACTCCCCAGGATTGAACAGTGGGCAACCCACCTACTGTAGAGACTTGTAAGACTGTGGCTTTGCACTCCCCAGGATTGAACAGTGGGCAAACCACCCACTGGCGAGACTTGTGAGACTGTGGCTTTGCACTCCCCAGGATTGAACAGTGGGCATGTGGCCCCCTCATGGATTTGGCGTTGTGCACTCAACCGGCTGAGATGCCCCCCCTTTTTTCCTTCCCTCTGAGGTGCCTGTTTTATTTCTGTCTGATGCCCATGCAGTGTTCTCTCCGTCACATTCGGATATCTTGTGTGGGCCTCGCCCATGCAGTGTGGGCCCAGTGGTCCACGGACTTTAAGGGTGGAATACCCTGGACTAATATTCTTGGTGTATATATTTGTAAATAGTGTATGTATATTATTTGACTACTGAACTTTAATATATTGCAATCGTTCAGCTCATTTCCTTTTGTCTTTGCATTCTTCCGGAGGGGTTGGGGGTGTAACTGTAATGTATCATGCTGTATTGGTGTGTGTGTTGTCATGGGTGAGGGTGGGGGTGGGGGTGTTGCATGTGTGTGTCACTGTTTTTCCCTCCCTCCTCCCCTGTGTCGTAGGTGCAGTACTCACCGTGGTCTTCGCCGCCGGCGTTCGTGCTCCTGGTAGAAAAGCAAGAAGATGAAAGCTGGTAAAATGTGGAGCTCTGGTTCCATGGTGTCCTGGTTCGTCGTGGGATGTGCAGAGGTGAGCGTTTTCCCTTCGGAGTCCTGTTTCCGCCATGTTTTTGTTCACTGTTAATCCGCCCCGGAAAAGGTGGCGGATTGGTAGGTTGTGATACTGTGGGCGGTACATTATCTCCCACCTGTCTGTTGGCGGTGACCGCCGTGCTGTTTGTTTGTACCGCCGTGGCGGTCGGAGTGTTAAAGTGGCTGTCTTTGTTGGAGGCTTCCGCCACGGTCGTAATTCCATTTTTTTTTTCCGCCGGCCTGTTGGCGGTCTTACTGCCGATTTAACACCGACCGCCAGGGTTGTAATGACCACCTATGTTTTGGATATAGTGTGGTTGAATTCACAGACCATTTGAAATCTTGATGATCGCTTTTTAAACATGATGTATGCTATTGTTAAGAAAAGCTTGAATACTATTCATGAAGCATGGTGGTTCTTTCCTATTGGTGCACTTTACAACATTTTCACAACGGTTAAACATCAGAGAACCACCAAAGGCTTAGTTGTACTAATTCAGTTCAGTGGTAAATGGCAGTTGGTTACTCTATCCACATGAGGAGTTAAGAGTCAATTTTGTGGGTTGACAGTGGTGCTGTGCTAATAATGACACAAAGGCCCAGATTTACAACAAAGTGTTGCACCGCAGGACTGAGCCAAAAATAGCAGCGCTGCGCTGCGCCACTTTTGAAATGCAGGGATGCACCATATTTACAGGAATACTGCACACCCCTGTGTTTCCCCCTGCACCTGCACTGAATTAAGCTGCCTGCGCCAACGCAGGCATCCTTGCACCATAGTGCAAGGTTGTCTGCATGGAGGGGATAGATTGTTTATGTGCAGGAACATGTCCCTTCCTGCTCACAAACAATTTAAAATGGCTATTTGGCACTTCTAAGAAGTACTAAAGCGTCATTTTAGAATGATTGTTTATGTGGAGGAAGGGACACCTTCCTGCACATACACAATCATTCATGGAATTTTGCTCTTTCTATAAAGAGCAAAAGTGAGGAGGAATAAAGGTATTCATCCTTGTTGTGCCAAGCTAAAGCCACCCCTGGGGTGGCGTTAGGTTTTGGAGCTGCCTCAGATTTACGAATTCTTGTAAATCTGGGTCAGCATCAAAAGCAATGGGTGTTGCGGTGGAATGCCCACAGCAACACCTATCACACGCCCCTCTGTCGCAGAAAACTGCATCGGCAGGGCCCTTATTTACAAGGAGGCGTTAAGCCACAAAAAAGGGCTTAACGCCTCCTTGTAAATATGGCGCAGTGAAAAGCCCACCGGAGTGTCATTGAAAGTGATGCTCCGGTGGCGCTAGAGCCTTGCAAATCTGGCCTAGAGTGTCATTATGTGGTATGATTGTAATCACGAGCATCTGCAGAAGGCAGTCACATTGCACTATGTTTGTGCCTTCTTATGAATGTTGTATCAATGTGTGTAAATATGTGCTTTATGTTTTAGGAGTCCCTCTAAATAAGGACCACAGAAGCAGATAGAATGGAACTCAGCTTATAACTGGCAGATGAAACATTCTCCACAGATGAGCATCGTAAAAACATTCATTGGCGCTTTAAGTTTGTGTTTCTGTAATGATAAGACTTGAAAACGTTGTTGAAAAATATTATGAAATATATTTTGCATGTTTGCAACGGAATAATAAAATCACAATGGAATTCAAAGTTTTCATGAACAGTGTAAGAAGGGTACATACATGAGTGAAACCTGTATTATCAGGCATAGACGAAATAAGGTGCACCATCGGACTACTGCTAGGAGCAGCTTTCATTTTTGTCATGTGTGTTTAGATGGAACATATTCCATAGTTGCACAGAAGTTAATTATCAGCCTTAATAGTTATCTCCAAAACGTGAACTAGATTGCGCATTAAGGACTACTTAGAGTAATTAAAATTTCACCCAGGCCCAATAAATATCGTATCAATGTTTTGTAGGCCTGTTTGTGACCCGTAATGGTGCTCTTTCTTCCTGCCCATGCCCTTACTGACTAATGGAAAATAATGAGTTATTGCACTGATGTTGAAAAATGTTGACAACCATGCAGGTGATGGATAACTGATATCTGTCCATACGTTCTCTGAACCTCCAAAACATCAAATGGCCCAGTCATGGGTGCAGTTAACTTTCCATGTCATATCTCATGGACACTCCACAAACAGGCTCACCAGTGCTGGACAGGCCTTTAATTCCACTGGACATTTCCCCAGTGGGCCGGAGCACCTGCTGAGCGGTTTTGAAAGCCTAGGTACCCTGCCGGTGCCTGTCTCATTTTCCACAGATGCCGAGGTTAACTGCAACAGGCACGGGAGGCTTGAAGAGAAAGAAAAAAGAAATGGAGGAAGGAAGAAGATAAAAAGAGAGACTGGAGAGATGGAGTAAAGAGAACAAAGAGAGAAAAGAGAAAGGAGAGAGAGAGAGACAATGGATGAATGGAAGGGTGAGACAGTGAGAGGAGATGAAAGGAACGGTTCTGGAAGAAGTTATTTGTGAAGGCTGCTTTAGGTTCATCAATCCAGCACTGGGTTTGATTTACCCTCTGTGCGTTCCAGAACAATTTCAGATACATTTCAACACTCAAGAATAAAATGTTAGTAATTTATATCTTCGTATTGTAGCCTAGCTATAATAGCTTTAACCAAGGACATCATTGTTTCTCTCACTTTTTCAGCATTGTCTGTGGAAGTGTCTGAACACCATCACAGTTGAATCCCAGCAAACGGAATAGGATGTTCTATAGCCATTTAGGTTAATCTAAATTGTACAACATATTACTTTCGTAGGTGTGCCAACGTTACCAATATTTTTTTTATCATGTGAGAGGATGGGGGGTGAACTTGGAGGAGGGGTTTGGTGAGCAGGCAAGTTGTTTAGCTCATCACTACCTGTCCAAATGAGAAGGGTGGGGGCCAAGTGTAGGGGGCAGGGCGTAGAGCCAAGACATGCCTGAGTAGACCCTCTCACCATGCACAAAAACAACTAACAAAGAATTCCTGGGGGATTACAAAACATCAGATGGATGATGACTGCACAGTGCCTCCTCACACAAGCTGGAGATCTGCCCTCCGCAGGGGTTTCTATCTCACTGTGGACACGATGTGATATTGGCGTTTCAGCAGGGGACTTTATGAAGAAAGACAATATTGTGTGACTTGTTGCGTGATTTGGCTGGTCTACTTTCATTAAGAATTCAACATTTGTATATACTTCAAAAACTGCCTTATCAAGAACTAGTTAAAGACTGTTAAATGGAAAATTAAGTTACTTCTGTGAAGCAGCATTAAAATGCATTGAGATCCACCCAATTGAACTTATTTATATTTTGGACTACCATGTAACTTTGTGTATTCAATCACATTAACTGATTGTAAGAAATTGGATTATTAATTGGGCGTGTGACTACCCACCTCAAGGAATAATCACAAAGCTTGTCAGGATGAACCATCGTAGTCACTAAATTAACATCTGTTAAAGCCTGTGGTTGCTATGGCACAGAGAAAACAGCCTTAAGTTAAGGCATTTAAGCCGTACTACAACAGTAATAAAGTAGACATGCAAAACAATAAAAATCCCAAACTTAATTAGAAAACTAGAGTGAAATTTATTCAAGAAAATGACACCAAAATGATAAAAACTCAATAAGTGTAACCGGAGATATGATTTTTAAAAGTTTTATGTAGGGAGAGAGCAAAGAAGAACAAAGTGCTAAGAATAATCAATGGTTATTGAAGGCGCAATTTGAGGCTGACCACAATAGAGTGTGGGCCGGTTACACCAACAAGGTTAATCCTGGTAAATAATTGACTTTCTGACTTAGTACCATTATTACCAATCCACCACAAAAGTATACTTCTGAAGCCCCCTCCCCTCCCAGGACCTCAAGCGAGTCACCTAAAGACTTACCGGGTGTCAGGCAGAAGACAACAGCAGGATCTAGTTCAGGTCCAGTTGCCGCTAGTCAACTTGGTAGTTGCAGGAAAGGCCTCTTGTAGCTTCTTGTATCCATGTAGCTTTACAAGGAGGTCAGACTTATAACACTTGGAGTCCAGTTCTTTGTCCTGGGTACAAGAGGGAGCAGTTGCAGTCCTTCAGGGCATCTCTCAGGTCACAGACAGCAGGTGCATTCTTCTTCTGTTCTTCCTCAGGGTCAGGAGTGTTCTGACGTAGGTGCATGGAGATGCTTCATTTAGGTCTGTCATGAGCTAGTGGGTGGTAATGACTCATGGGCATGCCCTAACCAATAGGGTAAACCGTCCCCAAGGCCAATCCTATCCACTTTGGCCATTGCCAAGATTGCAAAAGTCTTCAGCTGCTCTAAACATGGGCTTAGGGTCCTGGGGTATTTGTGTGGGTAGTGTAAAATGTTAATCCCAGTCTCCTCACACATCTATACCAAAATCCAGTTTGAAGCAGCCATGGTACCTAGGCTCCCCCAATAAACCCAGAAGCAGAAGTCTGCTAGAACGAAGCAGGGTTTTCCTGCAATCATACAGTGAATAAACAAGAATTGTTTTGGCATCTTGTTTCCCTTCCTTTCAAGTGAGCCCCAGTGTTTTATGTAAAAACGTGTAAACAGAATCCGAGTGACACAAAGCAGGTCCTTCAGCAACCAGATAGTAGATACACAAGAATTATCTTGGCATCCTGTTTTCTGCCTTCCAAGTGAACCTTAAAGTGTTATATGTAAACCCAGTACACCTGCCAAATAGACTTTTACACTCAAGCAGGATATGACACTGCAATGTCAAAAAGAATGCTGACAGCCCCCGCATCGCATATTCTGGGAGGTTCAAAGAAGTCACCTCTGCTTATTACGGTGAACCTATTATTTGCTCCTGGTAGGCATTTCACACTTATTAAAATGCTAATCCCTGGCTGGGAGAAGAGCTAGAGCAAATTTGCATTACCCTCTAGGGACTTTAGCAAGGGACAAGGTAACCTTTATAACTCTTAGAAATAGCTGTTTATTTTTCTAGATAGCCCCATTTTCAAGATACAGTATTGCGATTCTACACTTTACTTTTGTTTTCTTTATGGGCCAGCCAATCTTCCTACGGTTAAAATATATTTTGGGTGCTAGTCATTGTAAGAAGATGTTAACATTATAGTTTACTTGTCCCGCACCTTGCTTTGTGGACTTCAGAGCCTACCTAGGCATGGCCAAAAGTGTTTATTTTGATAGGTCAATTGTAGCTTTTACACTGCTGTAGTCTACAGTCATAAGCCTAAAGCCATGTGTCAGGACAGTTGGGAGGAGAGATACTATATTTACACCATTGTTAGACATGCCCCCAGATTTGAAAAAAATCCATGCATAGAAAACATCCATCAAAACCAAGTCTGGTGGACCAGCGTATGAGATGTGGTATCGTCAGGACAGTTAGGAGGAGACATACTATATTAGTATCAATGTTGAGACCAGTGGCAGCTTGTAAATTTAGGAGGGAGGAGGCCAAAACACAAACACACACAAGCGCGTGTGCGCACACACATCCATTCACAGCACTCATTATAAAAAATTGCAAACATACACGCATGCACGCACGCACCAAACATTCATTTAAAAAAACGCACACTTACCATCAGCTCTGCCTCGGAGGTCCCAGGAGGGTTGGGACTGCTGTCTTCCCTCATTGGCTGTCCGTAGGTCAGCCAATCAGGGAAGGCAGCAGTCCCAACTTCGTCAAAGAGTGGGATGGGGTCAGTGAGACTTCTGATCCCACCCTACTCTGTGTCACTGATTGACACTCGCCCTGGGCACTTCAGGGCTTAAACCTGAAGAACCCAGGTCGGAGTCAATGGGGGACGCTTCCCCTCATCATCCAGGGGGAGGGCCTCGAGGCACCTTTGCTGAGCTGAGGAGGTCACACCCATAGAAGCTGTGACCTCTTCAGCCCAGTAAAGTTCAGCTCAGGCAGCCAGGAGCCTGCGCAAATCGCACATGTCTAGCTCCTGGCTGCCTGACCTGAAAATGTAGAGTGTCTGTCAGGCTGACCTTTGCTCATCCTGACAGACACTCTTCTTGAGGGGCAAAAGGTGGGGGGGGGCGTTGACCCTCGTCCCCAATGGATGGGCCGTGGCCGGTTGAGATAAAGAATGTTTAGTTCTAAATTGAATTACAAGTGTGAGCTCAGAACATATGTCAAAATCTGCTGCAGAGTACTGTGGAAAAGAGGTATACAAATCTATCTCAATATGGTGGTTACATTTTCTATTGATATAGACTTTGCCTTTTCAGCACAACCTCTCGCGAGACCACATGAAATATAAAGCCTCATCTGCACACTTCAACTGATGGGATTCTGAAGACAAGTAGTGTTTCGCAAGCGTACCATCCCCAAATGTTAGAGTGGTGTCCTTTGGTTTCTCCCCCTTGTCGGTAGTCCTCATTCTCTTTTCCCTCCCTCTTAGTTCATCAGACCTCTGGATGCCTGCTCATAAGCAAATTGAAGTTGTGACGTCCCCTCTTTGTGACTGATCTATGAAAAGGATTTCAGGTGAGCATTGCAATGGTCCTTGAAGCTACGCTTTGTTATCACTCTTCATAGTGAATACAATTATTCACTGAAAGAACAGAGCAGTGAACCATCATTCTTGACAAACTGTGATATTTAAGACATTGTAGTCCTCCGACATTCACCTGGTGTTGCACATGACAATTACATTTATAGAAAAAAACACTTTAAGGAGTTGTAGTGAGGATAGATTCAGGAGAAACAAAAATTCTTTGTTACATCAAATGCTCTCAAAAAATCAGATTAAAAGTTTTCCCAAAAAAGAGAAATTAACCCATCAGAGCTGTTAATGAGATACATTTGTCTTAGGGCCCATTACTAGCCATGCAGAGCCAAAAGAGTTTATCAGAAATGATGGGCATAGAGAAATAATCCAATTTAATTTGATTGACAGACCCCAATTTCCAATTATTGGAACGTAATCCAACTGTCAACTGGGAAAAAGGAACAACCTCTATGACCTCAGAATATTGGCCCTCATCACAACCCTGGCGGTCGGTGTTAAAGCGGCTGTAATACCGCAAACAGGCCGGTGGAAAACAAAATGGGATTACGACCGTGGCGGAAACCGCCAACATAGACAGCCACTTTAACACTCCGACCGTCACAGCGGTAGAAACAAACACAGCGGCAGTAACCGCCAACAGACAGGCGGAAGACAAAGTACCACCCACAGTATTTCAAGACGCCTATCCGCCACCTTTTCCGGGGCGGAACCAACGCTATCAAAAGCACAGCGGAAACAGTACACAGAAGGCACACCACTCACCTCTCGACACCCAACGAGGAACCAGGACGCCATGGAGCCCGAACTTCAGGTATTACCTATGTTGGTTTACCTCCTCTTCTACCAGGAGTACGAACGGCGGCGACTACGGTGAGTACTGCACCTACAACACAGGGGTGGGGGGGAGGAAAGAGAGTGACACACACACGAAACACGCAACACCCCCACCCTCACCCTCAAACCCAACAATATACACACAAATACATGCATCAACATTACATATACACCCCCCCACCCCCTGGAAGAATGCAAGGACAAAAGAAAATGATTGTAACTATTGTAATCATGAAAAATCCATTAGTCAAAAGTCAAAATTCAGTATTTACAAATATGTACACCAACTACACAAGTCTGGATAGTGTACCAATCATTGTCCGTGGACCACTGGGCCCAAAATGCATGGGCGAAGCCCGCAATTGATACCTGACTGGAAACGGAGAGAACACTGCTGGGACATCAGATCGAAAATACACAGGCACCTCAGGGGGAGCGGGAGGGGGGGCACCTCAGCCTTATGAATGCACAGCGCCACTGCTGCATGAGGGGGCTCCATGCCCATTGTTGTATCCTGGGGAGTGCAAAGCTACAGTCTCTCAAGTCTCTCCAGTGGGTGGTTTGCCCACTGCTCTATCTTGGGGAGTGCAAAGCCACAGTCTCTCAAGTCTCTCCAGTGGGTGGTTTGCCCACTGCTCTATCCTGGGCAGTGCAAAGCCACAGTCTCTCAAGTCTCTCCAGTGGGTGGTTTGCCCACTGCTTTATCCTGGGGAGTGCAAAGCCACAGTCTCTCAAGTGGATAACAGTCTCCACTGGTTCTGGAGGGGGGCCTGGTGCCCAGAGTGCTTCATCCTGCCAAGGACTGAGGTAGTGGATGTGATACTGCACTGGTTCTGGAGGGGGCATGGTGCCCAGAGTGCTTCATCCTGCCAAGGGCTGAGGTAGTGGATGTGATACTCCACTGGTTCTGGAGGGGGCCTGGTGCCCAGAGTGCTTCATCCTGCCAAGGACTGAGGTAGTGGATGTCATTTTCCACTGGTTCTGGGGGGGCATGGTGCCCAGAGTGCTTCATCCTGCCAAGGACTGAGGTAGTGGATGTGGAGGTAGTGGATGTCGTTCTCCACTGGTTCAGGAGGGGGCATGGTGCCCAGAGTGCTTCATCCTGCCAAGGACTGAGGTAGTGGATGTGATACTCCACTGGTTCTGGAGGGGGCCTGGTGCCCAGAGTGCTCCACATGCAGTGTGGCCGGTACAATTCCCTCACCTGGGTGTGCGTGCCACGAGATTGGCGAGGTTCAGGTAGTATGATACGCCATGGAGGCAGCCAAATACCCCACACTGCTGCGGCTTCGCATTCCACCTGCAGGTGCAAACATTGATGGAAGTTATGCCTCATGGAAGCTGCCCAGGGTCCAAGAACTCTCCTCCAGCCTCAGACGACTGACCACTGGGGATGGTAGCTATGTCAGCGGTGGTGCCAGTGTCCGAGGATGCCGTGGGGCCGGTGGCGGTGCTCGCAGCAGTGTCTGTGGCGGCGGTGCTTGCGGCGGTGTCTGTGACCGCAGTGCTGGTGGCGGTGCATGGGTCAGCACCTGCTGAGGGACAAAGCAGGACATCTCCTGCAGCCTCGGATGGCTGCCCACTGGGGAAGAGGCTGGGGAATGTCACTGAGGCTATAGACGTGCCCGGGGTGGTGCAGGTGGCGGTGCAGGTGGCGGAGCCTGTGGCGGCGGTGCTGGCGGCCGTGTCTGTTGCGGCGGTGCTGGCGGCAGTGCTGGTGGCGGGGCATGGGTCAGCACCTGCTGAGGGACAAAGCAGGATGTCTCCTGCAGCCTCGGACGGCTGCCCACTGGGGAAGAGGCTGGGGACTGTCGCTGAGGCTGTAGATGTGCGGGGGGCGGTGCAGGTGGCAGTTGTGGTGGCGGGGCAGCAAGCGGTGTTCGCCGCCATACAGGTTGGCTTGGTTGTGGACAGAAGATGTGACACTGGTCCCTTAGTCGGTGCCACCATGCCCTCTACTGACCTGCTCTTCTGCTTTTGGCCCTTCCCCACCTTTTATGGTGCCGCAGTTGTCTTGCCACTATCCCCTTTTGTTTTTGCTGAGCCCTTGGTGGCTCGTACTTTCGGCTTCTCCCTCCGGGATGTGGGCACCTTTTTCACCTTGGCAGGTGGCGGAATGTCCTTGCCCTCGCTACATGGCACACTGACAGCCCTGATGGGTGGCGCACTCGATGACCCCGCAGTTGCTGGCACCACTGTGCCTGGGGATGTGGTGGCTGAGGTGCTGGGCTGGGACCTGGAAAGCCTGGCCCTAGGTGAAGGACGGGGAGGGAGGTGTAGGGAAGAGGTCAATGTTAGCCAGGAAGAGTTTTTTAGACACACTGAGACAGGAAGATGGAGGGGGTTTGGGAGTGGAGGTAGAGGTAGTGGTTGTAGGAGGTGTACATCTGCTGAATTTGGGTGAAGGTGCATGGGCCGGAGGCTGTTGTGAGGTGGATGGCTGTTGGTTGGGTGTGTGCCTGTGTTTGTGTAGTTTGGGAGGAGGGTTCACTAACACACTGGGAGAGGACACTGGGGATGTGTGAATGGTAGTGGGGGTGGTGAGTGCACATGAGCGGTGTGTTGAGATGGCCGTGATGGAGGTAGTGGCTGAGGATGTAGTGCATGCAGGTGTGAGTGGAGACGAGACAGGGAGGGAGGAGGAGGATGTGGAGGAGGGGGACACAGTGGAGGCATTGAATCTTGGTGTGTCTGCTTGGGGATGGTGCTTGTTTGAGTGCCTGTGGGATGTGTGGTGCTTATGTTTGCCATGTCCACTCTTGTGTGTGCATGCTGGTCTGATGGTGTGCTTGGGATAGGCTGAGGTACAGGGGATTGGGTCTGGGTGGAGGAAGTTTGAGGGGAGAGGCTGGAAACAGGGACAATGGCTGCCATCAGTGCTGAGGCCAGAGCCTGAAATGCTCTCTGTTGGGCTGCCTGTCCAGAATGAATGCCTTCCAGGTATGCATTTGTTTGTTGCAAATGCCTCTCTACACCCTGGATGGCATTCACAATGGTAGATTGCCCAACAGTGAGGGATCTCAGGAGGTCAATAGCCTCCTCACTGAGGGCAGCAGGGCTGACTGGGGCAGGGCCTGAGGTGCCTGGGGCGAAGGAGATGCCCACCCTTCTGGGTGAGCGGGCACGGGACACACGCTGAGGGGCTGCTGGGAGGTGCTGGCAGGAGGGGTGGCGGCTGTACCTGTTGATGCGGTGGGCACAGAGGTGCCCGCCACCGCAAGGGAGCTCCCATCAGAGGAGGAGTCGCTGTCACTGCTGTCCGCTCCTGTCCCCACCGTGGAGCTCCCCTCGCCCTCCGTCCCACTGGTGGCTTCAGACTCCGTTGCTTCACCCTCCAGGGCCAAGTGGGTTGCAGCTCCCTCCTGCTCCGGTGCCAATGCTCCTCCGCCTGATGATGCTGTTGCACACAAGAACAGGGAGACCACAAAAAGGGGGAGGGAAGACAGAAGAAAGACATGTTCAGTGCATGCAACACCACTACCGTTGGCGGACACAACACGCATGGAGCAGCCCTCTGTACTATGCCATGCACTGACAGTTCCTAGAAATTTCAGCTGACCATGGGGTCGAGGCCAAGACCAATTGCTGCACACCTGGAAGTCACAGGAGCCTGACTAGGTGTAGATGGCTCTTACCACTGGTGGGGTTGGGGTGCCACGTAGCCTGCCTCCCAAGGGACCTTGCCTACCAAGTTCGCCCTGGCCTAGGGGAACCCACTGCCCACCTCCCCCACCCAGACACCTCGTAATGCGCACAGAGTCAGCTGAATGGGAGTATACTCACCCCCTAGTGGCTGCTGTGTTGCCCTCACATGCCCATCCAACTCCGGATAGGCCTCTGCCAGGATCCGGAACATCAGGGGGGGCATGGTGCGACGGGCACCCCTCCCATGTTGGGAGGCCATCCCCAGCTGGGCCTCTGCTGTCTTCTTGCTCCAGCGGCGCAGGCAGTGCTTAATTTGTGCTTGTTGTTTCCAGTGCTGAGCACCGGCACTTATTTGTGAGGGCCGGGGCTTATTCTTATGCCTCAAGCATTTGCTGCGAGCAAAAGACACATATGGGAAAGATGGAAGAAGGAAAAACTAAAAAGCGTCATA
The DNA here is from genome assembly GCF_031143425.1 of Pleurodeles waltl. Lineage (NCBI taxonomy): Eukaryota > Metazoa > Chordata > Amphibia > Caudata > Salamandridae > Pleurodeles > Pleurodeles waltl. Next base: position 337,363,854 of record NC_090443.1, read on the forward strand.
AAGGGAGAAAGTAGAAAGTTGCAGGATGAGTTGAAGGGGCAGGGGTGGCCGTAAATGGATTGAAGAGGCCCGAGATGACTTCAGGATTACGCTGCCTCAGTATTCAGTGCTGGTAGATTTAATTACAGCAGCCTCGTGTTTAAGAGAAGGGCTTTGAGCACCGGCACTTCTTTATTTACAAATTAAGCACTGGGCGCAGGTCCTCCCATCTTTTACAGCAGTGGGTGCTCCGTCTGTGGTAGACCCCCAGGGTCCAGACGTCCTTGGAGATGGCACGCCAAATACCCTTCTTCTGATGGGCGCTGACCTAGAGGAATGGTACAGAGGAAAAGGAAATTACTTACCCGTCTGGACCGTCATACTCATTGCCCACCAGTTCCCACCCATGCCCTGATGCACATACACTCCCCATCCGCACATGCAGGCCTCAGCACCCCCCATGTATCTTCCATCCACACCACTCAAAACAGGCATTGTCCATGCAGCATGCTCACAGTGTACTCACCTGTTTGTCTGGAGGACCGTACAGTTGCATGTACTGGGGGAGGACCCCATCCACTAGTTTCTCCAACTCCTCCGAAGTGAAGGCAGGGGCCCTTTCCCCAGACACTGTAGCCATTGTCGCTTCCAGACACAGGTCACAGCAGCACTTGCAGTGTAGGTCCTCTCCTGTTGAAGGTCAGGTATCAAGTGGTGGAACAGACAGAAAGTGGCGGTCACGTCCGTGCCGGTGCGTACCGTCACCATCGGCGTACAACGTCATTGGCTCCTGGGACCCATAGGACCCAATGTTAACCAATGCAGAATTGCACCTCGGTCTTCGACCGCCCCCCCGCCACGGTGTACAACGCCAGCGCAGTTACCTCATATCCCCTTGTCCCACCTTACAGGTCAGGCAGCCACCATTTCAGGAGGCCACATGGGATGAATGTTAACTGCGTCACACCTATCTAGGCCAGGAATATAGACAGATACCGGCACATTGCGGATTACGAACGTTTCTGCAAATAACAAATTGTGATACCTCAGTGTTGGATGACTCTCTGCTCGCTGTTCTCCTCCATAGGGCACGTCTGCTGGGGCAGGTGATAAGATGGCGGCATCCTCCGGTGTACAGACCCCTGGTGGACCTGTCGACAATGGAAGAGAGACACATCCTAGTCACATACAGACTTGATTGTGCAACAATCCAGAAACTGTGTGCCCAGTTGGAGCCAGACCTGATTTAATCTATCCGCCATCCCACAGGAATCCCCCCTCAAGTGCAGGTCCTGTCTGTACTCCATTTCCTGGCCAGTGGGTCTTTTCAAATAACAGTGGCCATGGCATCAGGGATGTCCCAGCCAATGTTCTCTAACATGTTGTCCAGAGTGTTGTCTGCCCTGCTGAAACACATGCGCAGCTACATCGTTTTCCCTCAGGTGGAGGATTTGCCCACAGTGAAAGGTGACTTCTATGCCCTGGGACATATCCCCAACATCATTGGTGCCATTGATGGGACACATGTGGCTTTTGTACCCCCCCGCAGGAATGAACAGGTGTATAGAAACCGGAGGAGCTACCATTCTATGAATGTGCAGATGGTGTGTTTGGCAGACCAGTACATCTCCCATGTCAATGCCAAGTATCCTGGCTCTGTGCATGACGCTTACATTTTGAGAAATAGCAGCATCCCTTATGTGATGGGGCAATTCCAGAGGCACTGTGTGTGGCTAATAGGTGAGGGCAAGGTCCCAATACAGTTGACATAGTTGTCTGGGTATGGGGCTGTCCCTAAGGGTTAGTGTGTGTCTAACAGATATCCATCGACATTTGCAGGTAACTCTGGTTACCCCAACCTGTCATGGCTACTGACCCAAGTGAGGAATCCCAGGACAAGGGCAGAGGAACGCTACAATGAGGCACATGGGCGAACTAGGAGGGTGATCGAACGCACCTTCGGCCTCCTGAAGGCCAGATTCCTGTGCCTCCGTCTGACAGGTGGCTCCCTGTACTACTCACCGAAGAAGGTGTGCCAGATAATCGTGGCCTGCTGTATGCTGCCCAACCTGGCTTTGCGACAGCAGGTGCCTTTTCTGCAGGAGGATGGGCCAGATGGTGGTCTTGTGGAAGGTGTGGAGCCTGTGGACAGTGAAGAAGAGAAGGCAGAAGAAGAGGATATCGACAACCAAAACAACATCATCATGCAATACTTCCAGTGAGACACAGGTAAGAAGATGTCACTGCTTCCCACATCTCATACTATTGTTTGAGCTAGCATAAGTCTGTCATTTTCACTCAGTGTATGGACCCTGACTTGTCACTTTGACTTTCCATTTCACAGATCTGGGTCCCACTTTGTGACCTCTGCTCTGTTTACTCCTGGCCTACAGCTGTGTTACATTGGTATGTGAACAAGTAAATTGACATTGCTATATTCCATAGTTATTGCAATTACACATTTGTGAAAGCACAGACTGAATCCAGATTGTTTTGTGATTGAAGTGTGTTTATTCCTGTGCAAATAAGTGGAGGGGGTTGTAAAATAGGCTTGGGTGATGGTGGAGGAATGTCCATGGCAGAGTCCAGTCTATTTGTTTCACAGGTGCATTGTCCAAAGGGGCATAGGAAGTGGAGCAATGGCAGTTTAAGGATGGACAGGGTGACATAGTGGGACAGAAGGGTGACATTCAGGGGGGTCTCATTTCCTGGCGGGGGTCTTGGCAATGTTCTCTGTCTTGTTTGTGGATCTCAGGGACCGTTTTCGGGATGGCTCTCTATCTGCAGGGCGTGGGGTGCTGGTGTCCTGTTGATCCTGTGGCAGTGCCTCATGTCCACTAGCGCCGGCAGAGGTGGAGGGCTGTTAATCATCTAGGCTAGTGTCAGGGGCCCCTTGTTGTGCCACTGTGTCCCTCCTGGTGTTGAGAAGGTCTGCCAGCACACCTGCAATGGTGACCAGGTTGGTGTTAATGGACTTCAAGTTCTCCCTAATCCCAAGGTAGTGTTCCTCCTGCAGCCGCTGGGTCTCCTGAAACTTGGCCAGTACCATTGCCATGGTTTCCTGGGAATGATGGTAAGCTCCCATGATGTTGGAGAGTGCCTTGTGGAGTGTTGGTTTCCTGGGCCTGTCCCCCCCGTCGCACAGCAGTCCTTCCAGTTTCCCTGTCATCCTGTGACTCTGTCCCCTGAACCATGTGCCCACTGCCCCCAGGTCCCTGATCGTCCTGTGTTAGCGGGTTTGCCTGGGTTCCCTGTAGTGGTGGACACACTGCTGATTGACATGTCCTGGGGACAGAGGGATGGGCCCGCTGGGTGGGTGCAGTGTTTCCTGAGGGGGGAGGCTCTGTAGTGGCTTGTGACAGTGGCAGGGGAACCGACTGTCCCGAGGTCCCAGATGGGCCGGGCTGGTCATCTTGATCCAGGCGTGCAGAGCTGCTGTCATCACTGTGGGCCTCTTCTGTGGGGGTACTGGATATGTTTGGCACCTCCTGTCTGGTGACGTTGGGTAGGGGTCCTGTTGGGGTGTAAATGCATAGTTATTGTATCTGTGTGTGTCATCGTGTGCAATGGGTGGGTGACCCTCTACTCCTGTGCTTGCATGATTGGCTTGGTCCTTGTGTGATTGGTGATTTTGGGACATGAGTGAGTCTCTGTACTGGACATGCTTGGGTGATAGGTGTCCATGCATTGGTGTTACATGCAGAGCTTGGTTTTGGGATGTGTGGGTTGTGTTGGTGGGGTATCTGTGAGTTGTTGGGGTGATGGGTGTGAGGGTAAGGGTGGGAGTATGTGATGGCATGCAGGTGGGGTGGGGGGATAAGGTAGTAAAGATTTGCCTTACCAGAGTCCAGTCCTCCTGCTACTTCTGCGAGGCCCTCAGGATGCAGTATTGCCAAGACCTGCTCCTCCCATGTTGTTAGTTGTGGGGGAGGAGGTGGGGGTCCACCGCCAGTCCTCTGTACAGCAATCTGGTGTCTGGATACCACAGAACGCACCTTCCCCCGTAGGTCATTCCACCTCTTCCTGATGTCATCCCGTGTTCTTGGATGCTGTCCCACTGCGTTTACCCTGTCCACAATTCTTCGCCATAGCTCCATCTTCCTTGCAATGGATGTCTGCTGCACCTGTGATCCGAATAGCTGTGGCTCTACCCACACGATTTCCTCCACCATGACCCTGAGCTCCTCCTCAGAGAACCTGGGGTGTCTTTGAGGTGCCATGATGTGGTGTGGGTGATGTGTGAGGTGGTGTCTGTTGTGATGTGTGAGGGGATGTGTTGGTGTGTGTTGTGTGAGGTGCGTGGATGTTGTGTAAGTAATAGTTTTGTGTGTCTGTGGATGCTGGTGTTGTTTTAGGTAGTGTCTCTCTCTGCCCTGCTTTCACATTTCTGGTAGTAAGGGTTTGTGGGTAATGTGGGTGGGTGTTTTATAGTGGTGTGAGTGTGTGGTGTGTGTATCAGTTGTGAGTATTTTTAATTGTCCAATGTGGTTGTGTTTTGTAAATGTGTGTGTATTTTGAGCGCAGCGGTGTGTACTGCCAATGGTTTACCGCAGTTGAAAGAGTGCTGCGTTGATTCGTGGGTCGTGATAGTGTGGGCGTATATTCTTGTTGGCGTGACGGTGTTGGTTTTGTTATCGCCAGTTTATCACTGACCTTTGGTGTGGCGGATTTGTGTGGGTGTCTGTATTGTGCGGATTCCGAGCTGTGGGTTGTGATACCTGTGGCGGAATTCCGTGACCGCAGCGGTATGTTGGCGGACTTCTACACAGCGGTAAGCGGGATTTACCGCCAGGGTTGTAATGAGAGCTATTGTCTTGAAATTTTCTATAAGAAATCTAGACAACAACCAGGACCATATCAGGCCACTTTGCTTTCTCAGGGAAGAACTTCAGTTTGTGTTGCTAGCACCTTGAGAATCCCACCTGAGTATCAGGATGTCTTAAGTGAGGCTGAGGTTGAGAAACTGCCTCCACATCATCCCTCCAATTGGAAGACTGAAATTGAACCAGCAGCAATGTCACCTTGTAGACAAATTTGTGCTTTGACAGAAGCCAAAAATCAATATCTAAAAAAAGTATATTGACAGATATATGGCTAATGGGTTTATGACATCCTCCCAATCTAAAGTTTCTTCACCATTCTTTTTTGTTTTGAAAAAGGAAGGGGAGATAAGAGTGTGTATGGATTAGAGTGCCCTTAATTGGTGACTGTAAGGAATGAATATCATCTACTGCTAATCTCAGTCCTATTGGCTCCGGTTAAGAATCTATATGAAACTGGATTTAGGTGGAGACTATGGGGGTCATTCTGACCTCGGCGGTAAAAGGCCCTTACCGCCGGTCATAAGACCGCCATCATACCGCCGTGGTAAACCGCCACGGTCATTCTGACCTCCAACTGCCAAACTGCCGAAAACCCGACATCCACGGAAGGCCGCCTCATCAGCGGGCAGCGGAAAACTGGAGATGACCAAACCTCCACCGCCACGCCAACACAAACACGCCCATGCCATTACGACCCACGAATCCATGCGGTGGTCATTCAACCGCGGTATTCCATTGGCGGTACACACCGCCGCGGTCAAAATACACACCCAGCTCCGAAACACAGCCACATTGGACAATTTGAAATACACACACCTGATACACATACATGCACCACTCCCACACATCCAAGCAACTATAAAACACACACCCACATCACCCACAAACCCCCACTACTAGAAATTCGGAGAGAATGCGAGAGAGAGAGAGAGAGCACAGCTATCGAAAAACCGAACACACACAGGAACCCAACATCATCAACCACACCACATCAACGCACACATCACCACACACCACCACTCACATCACCACAAACACCACCCCACACCTCATCCACACCACCCCATGGCACCCCAAAGACACCCCAGGTTTTCGGACCAAGAACTCAGGGTTATGGTGGAGGAAATAATAAGGGTAGAGCCCCAGCTCTTCGGCACACAGGTGCAACACACCACAATAGCCAGGAAGGCGGAGCTATGGCAAAGGATCGTCGACAGGGTCAACGCTGTGGGACAGCATCCCAGAAACCGGGAAGACATCCGAAAGCGCTGGAACGACCTACGGGGGAAGGTACGGTCGATGGTCTCAAGACACAACATCGCTGTGCAGAAGACTGGCGGCGGACCACCACCCACTCCTCCCGAATTCACTGCATGGGAGCAAGAGGTCTTGAACATCCTGCATCCTGCGGGCCTCGCTGGAGTAGGCGGAGGAATGGACTCTGGTAAGTCTCATCTCAACTACTCCCCCCCCCAACCACCAGCATGCCAACCCACACCCCCACCCTCACCCCCAACCCCCCAGCACACATCCTCCCTGCCAATGTCTCACCAGCACAACCCACCCAACCCAAAACCAAACCCTGAATGGCAACACAAACCATGGACACCCCTCACCTATGCATGACCACTGCACATACCCATCCCCCCCACACACCACCCTCACAACTCCTCCCACAAGGGAATGCCAGCACTGGGGGACAAGGGCACCCACAAATCGCACGCCATGGAACACACAGAAGCAATAACCATACTCTTTTACCCCTGCAGGGCCCGAACGCCAACACACCGGCCAGGAGGGTCCAGAGTTGTCCATCCCACCCCCAGAACAGGCCCCCAGTGAGGACAGCAGCTCTGTCGACCTAGAACCTGATGACCAGCCCGGACCATCGGGGACCTCTGGACAGTCGGTTCCCCACACACAGACACAGGCCACAGCAGACCTAACCCCCTCTGGGAATATCAGCACAGCTCCCACCCAGCGGGCCCATGCCTCTGTCTCCAGGACAGGTCAATCAGTGGTGTGTCCGCCACTACAGGGCACCCAGGCTGACCCAACACCCCAACAACAACAGGGACCTGGGGGCAATGGTAGTGGGCACACCGTCCAGGGGACAGAGGCCAGGGGAAACAGGGCAACTGGGAGGGCTGCAGTGCGACAGGGGGGGGAGGACAGGCCCAGGGAACCGACTCTCCAAGAGGCCCTCACCACCATCATGGGAGCATATCACCACTCCCAGGAGACAATGGCGACGGTACTGGCCAGGTTCCAGTAGATCCAGGCACAGCAGGAGGAACGGTACATGGGGTATAGAGAGGAGCTCAGGAACATCGTCCTGGCCCTCAACCAAATAGTCACCACATTGCGGGACCATGTGGCACCCCAAAGGGCCCCTGTCACCAGCCTGGACCAGGAACAGCCTACCACCTCCGCCGGCGCTAGTGGACAGGAGGCCCCCACACAACGACAGGCCACCAGAACCCCACCTCCTGCTGAAGATCAACCACCCCACAAGAGGAACCTGAGATCTCAAAGGAAGACAGAGTAGGATGCCAAGACCCCCGCCAGCATAAGATACCCCCTGATGTCATTCCACTGTCCCACATTGTCACCCTGTCCAACCTTGAACTGCCCCTGCTCCATCCTTCCACAGGCATATGGACAATGCACCTGTGCGACTGAGAACTGGACTCTGCCATGGACATTACTCCACCCCCACCCATCACCGTTTTACTATCATGGACCTATATGTAGCACTTTAAATAAATCACTAATTGCACTTAAAAAATCAGGAGTCTGCTTGTATTCTTAACAAATGTATTACACATAACGGTACAAAAACGTTCAGTTACATTGTGATGACAACATACCAATGTCAATGTGCTTTACTCCATGGGCAAACAAAGCAGAAGTCACGCAGTGGGTCATACAGCTCTGAAAAGGGAAGGGAAAGTCACAATTCAGTTGAAAGGAACTGGGGGGAAACACAGAAAGTAGAGATGCAGGAGGCGTGAAGTAAATGTAAAATGGCGTGGGGGATTCTTACCTGTGTGCTACTGAAAATACTGTTGTATAACTGTGTCCCAGTTGTCCGTGTCGTCCCTGTCGTCTTCCTCCTCTTCACTCTCCACAGGCTCCACAGCTGCTACAACACCACCATCTGGACCATCCTCCTGCAGGAAAGGCACCTGGCGTCGCAATGCAAGATTGTGAAGCATACAGCAGGCCACGATGATCTGGCACACCTTCTTTGGTGAGTACATTAGGGATCCACCTGTCATATGCAGGCACCTAAACCTGGCCTTCAGGACCCCGAAGATCCTTTCTATGATCCTCCTAGATCGCCCATGGGCCTCATTGTACCGTTCCTCTGCCCTGGTCCGGGGATTCCTCACTGGGGTCAGTAGCCACGGCAGGTTGGGGTAACCAGAGTCACCTATTAGCCACACACGTTGTCTCTGTAGCTGTTCCATCACATAGGGGATGCTGCTATTTCGCATTACATACGCGTCATGCACTGACCCAGGGAACTTGGCATTTACATGGGATATGTACTGGTCAGCCAAACAGACCACCTGCATATTCATAGAATGGTAATTTTTCCTGTTTCTGTACACCTGCTCATCGTCTTTTGGGGGTACTAAGGCCACATGGGTCCCATCAATGGCACCAATGATGTTGGGGATATGTCCAAGGGCATAGAAGTCACCCTTCACAGTGGCCAAATCACCCTCCTCAGGGAAAACAATGTAGCTCCGCATGTATTTCGTCAGGGCAGACAACACTCTGGACAAAATCTTAGAAAACATAGGCTGAGACATCCCTGATGACATGGCCACTGTTGTCTGAAAAGACCCACTTGCCAAAAAATGGAGGACTGACAGAACCTGCACCAGAGGGGGAATTCCTGTGGGTTGGCGGATGGGGGACATCAGTGCCGGCTCCAGCTGGGCACACAGTTCATGTATAGTGGCACGGTCAAGTCGGTATCGAAGTATTATATGACGTTCCTCCATTGTCGACAGGTCCACCAGCGGTCGGTACACGGGAGGATTCCTCCTTGTCCTCGCAAGTCCCAGCGGACGGTGCCTAGGAAGGAGAACATGGAGTACAGAGTCAAGCAACCCACAGGTACGTAACTACAGCTTGCACAGTACACGAATCGCTATGCATTGAATGGCTTGTATGAGTGGCAATGCAAGGCCTAGGCCTGTATGACGCAGTAGAAATTAAGCCATGTGGGCCCTTGAAATGGCGGCTGCCTGACCTGAGAAGTGTGACAGTGGGATGTGAGGTCAATGCGCTGGCGTGGCACACCGTGGCGGTAGGCGGTCGAAGACCGCGGCGCAAAGCCGCATTGGTTAACATTGAACCCTCTGGATTTCACGAGCCAATGACTAGGTGCGCCGGCGGTCGCGGTACGCACCGCCGCAGGCGTGACCGCCATTTTCTATCTGATTAATCACTCGAGACCTGATCATCCACAGGAGAGGACCTATACTGCAAGTGCTGCTGTGAACTCGGTCTGGAAGAGACAATGGCTGCTGCGACTGGGGAAAGGGCCCCTGCCTTCACTACAGAAGAGTTGGAGAAACTTGTGGATGGGGTCCTGCCCCAGTATGCGCTACTCTACGGTCCTCCAGACCAACAGGTAAGTACACTGTGTGCACGTTGAATGGGCTATGCCTGTGTTGAGTGGGGTGGATACAAGATGGTGGGGTGGGGAGAGAATGACGAGTGCAAGGCACGACAGATGAGAGCATGTGCCACATGGCAAGGTTGGGGAGGGGGGGCCAATCACATCTAACATGCGGAAAAATTATGATATTTCCAATTCCACCCTGTACATGTCAAATAGGTCAGCGCCCATCAGAAAGTCGACATTTGTCGTGCCATCGCCAAGGAAGTCCGGACCCTGGGGGTCCACAACAGATGGGGCACCCACTGCCGCAAGAGGTGGGAGGACATCCGCCGCGGGACCAGGAAGACCGCCGAGTCACTGCTGGGGATGGCCTCCCAACGTAGGAGGGGTGCCAGTCGTACCCTGACCCCCCTGATGTCCCGGATCCTGGCGGTGGCCTACCCCGATATGGATGGGCGCGTGAGGACTTCACAGCAGACACAAGGGGGTGAGTACCAGCACATTCAGCTATCTTTACGCGCAGTGGAGGTGCCTGGGTGGGTGAGGAGGGCTGTGGGTGACATTAGGCCAGGGCGCTTTCTGTAGTGTAGTCCTCTCCTTTGGCCATGTCCCTGTGCCCCCGCCCCCCACCTCTGTAGGGTGACAAGTACAGCTATCCATGGTCCTGCATCACCCATGTGCGCGTTTGTTGTCCCTAGACCAGTTGGCCTAGTCACAAGTACTGAGTAGTGTACCCCGATTGCGCGGCTTAGTGCATGAGGCTCCTGTGTCTGTCCTCTCCGCCAACGGTGTTGACAATGCATGCACTCAACCTGTTTTTATTTCTCCCCCCACCCTTTTTCTTTATCTTCTTGTGCATGTGTGCATTAGCATCATCAGGCGGAGGAGAATTGGCACCGGAGCACGAGGGAGCTGCAACTCACAAGGCCCCGGTGGGCCATGGCACAGACACCGAGGCCACCAGTGATACGGAGGGCGAGGGGAGCTTCACAACGGGGACCCGTGGTGACACCAGCGACACCGACACGTCCTCGGATGGGAGCTCCCTAGCGGTGGCGGCAACATCCGTGCCCCCCGCCTCTACAGGTACAGCCGCCACCCAGCGCACCAGCTCCGCCCTCCCAGCAGCCCCTCAGCCTTCGCTCCGTGCCCGCTCGCCCAAGAAGGCGGGCATCTCCTTCGCCCCAGGCACCTCAGGCCCTGCCCCTGTTACCCCTGCTGCCCTCAGTGAGGAGGTCATTGACCTCCTACAGACCATCATTGTTGGGCAGTCTACCCTTTTGAATGCCATCCAGGGGGTAGAGAGGGAGGTGCATCGTAGCAATGCATACCTGAAGGGCATTCCTTCGGGTCAGGCTGCCCATCAACGATCGTTCAATTCTCTGGCCTCAGCACTGACGGCAGCCATTGTCCCTGTTTCCAGCCTCCCTCTTCTAACTGCCTCCACCCTGTCTCTGTCTCCTGTTCCTCAGCCTATCCCATCCACACCATCAGACCAGCCTGCACACACCTCAACACCCAAGGGCAGCTCATCCAGACATAAGCACCACAGATCACACAAACATTCACCCAAGCAACACCCAGATGCAGACATGCCAACAGCCACTACCACCTCTGTGTCCCCCTCCTCCTCGTCTCCCTCCTCCCTCCCTGTGACGTCTCCACTCACACCTGCATGCACACCACCAACAGCCAGTACTTCCATCACCAGCACACCCTCCAGTACAGTCCGCACACGTGCAGTCATCACCCCCACTGCCATTTACACGTCCCCTGTGTCCTCTCCCACTGTGTCTGTCACCCCCTCTTCCAAGACACACAAACGCAGACAGCCACCCACCCAACAGCCAACCACCTCACGACAGCCTCCAGCCCATGCACCTTCACCCAAGGACAGCACACCTGACTCTCCTACAACCATCCCCTCTTCCTCCACTCCCATAACCACTACACCTACCCTTTACCTTGGTCCCAAAAAAGTTTACCTCTCCACTCTTGACCTCTTTCCCTCACCTGACCCACCCCTTCCATCTGCTAAGAGTCCCAAAAGCGCATCAGCCACCACCAGCCCGGCTTCAAGGGTCACCGTAGTGCATGGATTTTGGAGTCCCCCCTTTGCCAGCAGTGATACATCGGTCAGCAGCAAGGGGACAGCCAGCCCCCCCCTGGAAAGAGGACCCGTAAAGTAAGGGGCCGCCGCGAGAAGCCTGACACGGCTGCCCCCAAGGACCAAAGTTCTGCCACTTCACCTGCCACAACATCCAGGGGAGGCAAGGCCCAGAGAGCCACATCGAAGGAGGGCAAGGGCAGCAGGGCGGAGAAGTCAGCCAGCAGGAGCGCGGACCAGGAGGGCTCCACAAGCCCCATCCCGGGTGTGAGTGAGGACACCCAAGGGCCCAGGACACCGTCACCGAAGGGTCCAGCAACTGCACGGTCGGAGGGCGACTGAGCAGGGAGTCCTGGCCAGGTCTGACTCCCTTGACTTACAGAAGAAGCACCGCTGAAGAGGGCCCCACCGTCCAGAAAGGCACTGCTGAAGAGGGCCACGCCGTGCAGAAAGGCACTGCTGAACAGGGCCCCGCCGTGCAGAAAGGCACCGCTGAACAGGGCCCCGCCGTCCAGAAAGGCACCGCTGAAGAGGGCCCTGCCGTGCAGAAAGGCACCGCTGAACAGGGCCCCGCCGTGCAGAAAGGCACCGCTGAACATGGCCCCGCCGTCCAGAAAGGCACCGCTGAAGAGGGCCCCGCCGTCCAGAAAGGCACCGCTGAAGAGGGCCCCGCCGTCCAGAAAGGCACCGCTGAACAGGGCCCCGCCAAGACAGGCACCGCTCCGCCGGGCCCTTCCTGTCAAGCACCGCTCCGCTGGGCCCTTCCTGTCAAGCACCGCTCCGCTGGGCCCTTCCTGTCAAGCACCGCTCCGCTGGGCCCTTCATCTCAAGCACCGCTCCGCTGGGCCCTTCATCTCAAGCACCGCTCCGCTGGGCCCCGCCGTCTCAAGCACCGCTCCGCTGGGCCCTTCCTGTCAAGCACCGCTCCGCTGGGCCCTTCATCTCAAGCACCGCTCCGCTGGGCCCTTCATCTCAAGCACCGCTCTGCTGGGCCCCGCCGTCTCAAGCACCGCTCCGCTGGGCCCTTCATCTCCAGCACCGCTCCGCTGGGCCCTTCATCTCAAGCACCGCTCCGCTGGGCCCTTCATCTCAAGCACCGCTCCGCTGGGCCCCGCCGTCTCAAGCACCGCTCCGCTGGGCCCTTCATCTCAAGCACCGCTCCGCTGGGCCCTTCATCTCAAGCACCGCTCCGCTGGGCCCCGCCGTCTCAAGCACCGCTCCGCTGGGCCCCGCCTTCTCAAGCACCGCTCCGCTGGGCCCCGCCGTCTCAAGCACCGCTCCGCTGGGCCCTTCATCTCAAGCACCGCTCCGCTGGGCCCCGCCGTCTCAAGCACCGCTCCGCTGGGCCCTTCATCTCAAGCACCGCTCCGCTGGGCCCCGCAGTCTCAAGCACCGCTCCGCTGGGCCCTTCCTGTCAAGCACCGCTCCGCTGGGCCCTTCATCTCAAGCACCGCTCTGCTGGGCCCTTCATCTCAAGCACCGCTCCGCTGGGCCCCGCCGTCTCAAGCACCGCTCCGCTGGGCCCTTCCTGTCAAGCACCGCTCCGCTGGGCCCTTCATCTCAAGCACCGCTCCGCTGGGCCCCGCCGTCTCAAGCACCGCTCCGCTGAGCCCTTCATCTCAAGCACCGCTCCGCTGGGCCCTTCATCTCAAGCACCGCTCCGCTGGGCCCCGCCGTCTCAAGCACCGCTCCGCTGGGCCCTTCCTGTCAAGCACCGCTCCGCTGGGCCCTTCATCTCAAGCACCGCTCCGCTGGGCCCTTCATCTCAAGCACCGCTCCGCTGGGCCCCGCCGTCTCAAGCACCGCTCCGCTGGGCCCTTCCTGTCAAGCACCGCTCCGCTGGGCCCTTCATCTCAAGCACCGCTCCGCTGGGCCCCGCCGTCTCAAGCACCGCTGGCCGAATGACAGTGCTGGTTCTGTGTCGAGCTACTGTTCACGCTGCACTCGGGCCACCCTGCCTCCTCCATTGCCTGTGGAGACTGTTATCCACTTGATAGACTGTGGCTTTGCACTCCCCAGGATTGAACAGTGGGCAAGCCACCCACTGTAGAGACTTGAGAGACTGTGGCTTTGCACTGCCCAGGATATGGCAGTGGGCAAGCCACCCACTGTAGAGACTTGAGAGACTGTGGCTTTGCACTCTCCAGGATGGCACAGCGGGCATGGTGGCCCCTTCGTGGATCTGGCGTCGTGGACTCATGTGGCTGTAGTGCCCCCCCTTCCCTTCCCCCTGAGGTGCCTGTAGTTTTATCATCTGATGCCCCTGCAGTGTTCTCTCCAACGGACTCAGGTCTCCTGTGTGGGCTTTGCCCATGTGTTGATACACTTTGGCCCACGGACAGTTGATATTTCAGTGACTGTGCAGGACTTATTGCCTCTATTTATCGGTTACGCTATGTTTTAACTTGATTTTTTTTAATTCATTTTCCTATTTTACCATGACTTCAATGAACCTACTTTATACATAAATTTAGTTTCTCACTTTAATTATATCTTTTCATTATTCCCGGGGGTTTGGGTGGTGTCACTTTGACTTGGTGCTCTGCATTGGTATGTAGATAGTTGGGGGGTGGGTGTATTGCGTATGTGTGTGCCCGTAACCCTTCCTCCTCCCCCCTCCCCTGTGTCGTAGGTGCGGTACTCACCGTTGTCGTCTGCGCCGGAGTTCGTACTCGTGGTAGATGAGCAGGTAGACGAGTGCAGGTAGGATGTTCAATTCGGGTTCCATGCTGTCCTCCGTCCTCGTGGAGTGTATAGAGGTGAGCGTTTTCCCGTTTGTAGTCTGTTTCCGCCGTGTTTTTATCGGCGGGGCTCCCGCCCCGGAAAAGGTGGCGGATTGGTGAGTTGTGATAGGGTGGGCGGTACATTGTCTGCCGCCTGCCTGTTGGCGGTGACCGCCGCGCTGTTTGTTTGTCCCGCCGTGGCGGTCGGAGTGTTAAGGTGGCGGTCTGGGTTGGCGGTTCCCGCCAGGGTCAGAATTCCATTTTTTTTACCGTCTGCCTGTTGGCGGGTTGGCCGCCGCTTTATCACCGACCGCCAGGGTTGGAATGACCCCCTATCTCTTCATTAAGGTGCCAGAAGGAGACAAGTGGAAGACAGCATTCCAATGAAAGTAAAGCCAGTTTGAATATCAAGTAATATCCTAATGGCTTTGCAATGCCAACAGCTGCCTTCGAGCATGCCATTAACAATGTCGTGAGAGACCTTGTTCATAATATAGCTGTGGTATATTTGGATAACATTCTAATTTTCTCTAAAAAAAAATATAGAGAAACATACAGAGCATGTTAGAACTGTTTTCGGTTGACTGTACACGAATAATCTTTGTGTAAAAACCTGAGAAATGCTCTTTCAATGTAATCACTGTAGAATTACTTGGAATTATATTATCCTCTGAAGGAGTTGCCACGGATCTCCAGAGGCTCAAAACAGTAATGGTAGCCCTTCCCCTACCAGTGTGAAGTAGGTACAAAGTTTCATTGGTTTTGCTAATTTTCATGGACAATGTATTTAAGGGATCTCTCAAAACTAGTACCAATTACAAGATTACTAAAAAAAGGAATCATTTTCTATTGGTCGGATGAAGCACAACAAGCTTTTGAATCTTTCAAGAAGGACTTTACTACAGCCTGAATATTATTTCATGCAGATCCCATTAAACGATTCTATGTAGAAGCTGATGCTTCAGATCAAGTCATCAGAGGAGTATTATCTCAGCATTCTAAGGCTACTGGTTAATTGCAAACTGTAGCTTACAGATCAAGAAAATTAACTCCTGCGTTGATTAACTATAGGGTCACAGAAAAAGAACTATTAACAGCTAAAGCTGCTTTTCCGGGGTGGAGACACTTCTTGCTTGTAGCCAGACATGTTGTTGCAGTGTTTACTGATCACAAAAATCTCAAATTTCTCACATCGGCTAAGACTTTGACTCCACAACAACTGCGCTGGTCTCTCTATTTTGCAAAATTCAATTTTGTCATAACTTACCTTCCAGGGAATAAAAATGTAAAAGCTGATGCCTTATCCAGGTTTCTGCCTGAAGCACGATAACAGTCGATAGAAAGACAACCCATAATTCTAGAAGAAAGATTTGTGTGCACCCTTTCTTTACTAGATCTTGAAAATGAAGCTCAAAGAACAATGACTTTAGAACAGATGCTAGCTGGTTCAGAATAGGAACCTGAATGTAGAATCATGAACCAGTTGCCATTTTACATAACGGCATTACACAATTGCCCATTGGCCAGGCATAAGGCAATACATAAAATCATGGACTTAGTCAAACTCTATTTTTGGTGGCCAAATATGACCTCCCAGATTCAGCAATATGTCACTACCTGTAAGAATTGTGCCAGAGAGAACACAAGCAAAGAAGTTCCACAAAGATTTTTGCAACCTTTGCCCGTAGCGCCACATCCTTGGCATACCATCATCATGGATCTGATTGTGTATTTGCCTCTTAGTCAGGGCTACAACACAGTATTAGTCTTTGTGGACACTTTCACCAGAGTCTAGGGATGAGCGGAGCTTGCAGAGTTTTTCTCAGTGGAATTTTGCAGAGTTACATAAAAACTCTGCAAGATTCCACGAGCAGGGGGAAATCAGTACATTGCGATGCCTATTCTGATTTCTAGCACTGGGGGCTTGCCTCATGCTGAGAAATCAGTGTGAATGGCACCATGGGACGCACCAAAAGGGGCCTCTGTTCGAGAAGGTTTTGCTGCCTCTCGAGTAGATTTTCTAGTGGAGTGGCAGCTTTTCAAATGTGAATGGTCGTGATTGCCTGCATTACGAAAATGTCACCGGGTGCCATCCTAGCACCCAGTAATGGCAATAGAGGACAACAATTCTTACTGTTGGTGAGCTGCACGCAAGAGAAAACTCCGCCAGTGGCAGAGTGCAGAATCTTGTCAGAACTCCATGTTACTTGTGTAATGCAGAGTGGCCAAAACTCTGCAAACTCCGTTGGCAGAGCAGCATTTTTCTCCCACCTCAACCAGAGACAGATGGCCAGATAGAAAGAGTAAACTAAGAACTATAACAGTATTCACAACTGTTCCTTTTAGAGCAAGAAAAAAATGGTTTGACTTATTGTGGACAGCAGAATTTGCAAAGAATAATTCTATAAATGTTTCTACTGGTTTTTCCCCTTGTTTCCCTGAACTACGGAAGGCATCCCATTCTCTTTCTCTGTCAGGAAAACATTGAAGTTCCTGCAGATCAAGAATGGGTCCAGCATCTAAAGACTGCTCTGTAGAAAGCTAAAAAAAATAGGAAAAGCTATAAGGTCTTTTAAGAAACAGGCGGATAAACACAGGAAACAGGCTCCAGGGTGGCTGACAAGGTTTAGTTGTCCTCGGTATACTTACATTTTAAAGGAAACTGAAAATTCCAACAATAACAAGTGGTCTACTACACAATTGAACAGATCATCTGCCCAGTAACAGTACATCTGGCCCGACCCTAAAGATCACACATTCATCCAGTATTCCATAATTTTCTCTTAAAAAGGCTCCACCCAATGTTAGACTGATTAAATTACCCCCTTCTCTATGTATTGATGATCAAAATGACTATGAGACAAAGGCAGTTCTTGATTCAAAAAATGGTTAAAGCAAAAGTCTATCATTTAGTAGACTGAAAAGATTATGGTCCAGATGAGAGATCCTGTGAACCCCTCGCGAATTTCCATGACGCCAATTCATTAAATTCTTTCATAGACAGTATTCTTTAAAATCAAGGCCTGTGGACTGGCTTATAGGAGGGGGTAGCGGTAGCGTCAGAAAAGCGTTTTAGGTCCTAAATTGAATTATAAGTGGGGCTCCTGGTTTTATGGTATTTGCTTTTAATATTTCTATCTGTATTTATACATATTTAATTTTTGACCATCCTATTGGTATTGATCCATATTTATTTTGTGTTTTGAGAATGGAGTTGTAAAATAATATATTTCCACATTCATGTAACTGATAAACGTGCTCATACATCAATGCCTGCCACATTTTACCAAATTAAGTAACCAAATACAGCAAAACACTACACCCACAGGTAAATATCAGCATTACACCTCAAATAAATGTTACATTTAGGGAAATTTCAGCCTGTTGTTTTTTTAACTTCCCATGGTGTCTATCTGCTCATTTGTTGTTCTGGAATTCATGAAAGACAGCATGAAGAGTCACTCATAAGAAGCACAATTTTCAGTATTTTTTCTCATCTAAAAATAAATACAGACAGCAAACATTGTTTTCTGCCTGTATTTATCTATAAAAGTCAGTAAAAACAAAAAAACTGAGAGCCTTAATGATAAGTGTGAGCTCAGAAAACATGTCAAGATCAGCTGGAGAAAACTTTGAAAAAAGAGGTATTAAAACCTCTTTCAAGACGGCTCCCACGTCTCTATTAATAAAGATTGTGCCTTTATAGCATGACCTCGCACAAGAGTACGTGGAATATAGAGTAAAGTCTTCGTACTTTAACCAGTGTTGCCGATTGGGCTGTTTGCCGCACAAATGGGCAATATTTTTCCCATTTGTGAGGTGGAAAACACCCTATGGCAGGTTGTGTAAAATTGAGCGATATTTGCCCATGTGTGCGCAATATTTGTAGAATCAGCGGCGCTGGTAGATGATCTGCAATTTCATGCAGGCTCTGTGCAAGCAGCCTTCGTTTTCAAATCAGGGCCGTCAATCATTCATAATTTGAACAACACCTGCCCTTGCAGAGAGAATGGACCAATGATGCTACAAGGGTCAGGCCTGTCATCATGTTTTTATAATTAGGAATTATTGCCTCGTGCGGTATGAGGTGCTGTGGACTTTGACGGAAAAAGAGTCAAGGAATATCAAGGCAAGGGCTTGTTGGTCTTTCCCGCAACATGTTGCTGTTGCATTCGCGAGAGTCCCTGTATGCCCATCAGTTTTATTAGCGGTATGATAAGATTAATTATGTTGATGGAAATATTTTTTTTCTTTAGTCAAAAAACATGAAACTTAGGGGGTCATTCTGACCCCGGCGGGCGGCGGTTGCCACCCGCCTGGCGGGAACCGCCATTTAGCCGCACCGCGGTCAAAAGACCACTGGTGCCATTCCAACTTTCCCGCTGGGCCGGCGGGCGCTACCCAAGGTAGCGCCCGCCGGCCCAGCGGGAAAGAGGCCTGCAACACTGAAGCCGGCTCCGAATGGAGCCGGCGGTGTTGCAGGCGTGCGACGGGTGCAGTTGCACCCGTCGCGCTTTTCACTGTCTGCTAAGCAGATAGTGAAAAGCCACCCTGGGCCCTGTTAGGGGGCCCCTGAACTGCCCATGCCTCTGGCATGGGCAGTGCAGGGGCCCCCAGGGGCCCCAGGACACCCGTTCCCGCCAGCCTCTTCCTGGCGGTGAAAACCGCCAGAAACAGGCTGGCGGGAAGGGGGTCAGAATCCCCAAGGATTCGCCCAGCCGGGGGTAAACCGGCGGGAAACCGCCGGCCCCGGTTTTCTGACCGCGGCTAGGAAGCACCGCCAGCCTGTTGGCGGTGCTTCCGTCATCCGCGGCCCTGGCGGGAATGACCCCCTTAATCTCTGTCTATTGTGAAGGGCTTGCTCTTAGTTCCTGGTGCAAGCTTTGCTCTATGTAAAACTGCCAAGGTAAAATATTGACTACTGACACAATATTAGATTAGATTCTTCTGATAGTGTGGCTCTAATCTCATCCCCTTAGAGTTAAATCAAATTTTTAAGGTTTGATGCTGAAAATAGATACCCATCTAGTGGGTGTATCCCTGCTTGACCAAATTGTAGGATCCTGGGCAAATACTGTATTATACTGAGCCTCCCGTTTTTGGTTCATTGTCACATACAAAAGCACATGATGTATGCTGTACAAAGACCTCTTGTGTTTCATTTAAATGCCTATGATGTTGCACTATCTATAGTAAGGATCAAAGCTACATATAGGCTCCACGTGATCCTTGACTTATCTCTTACTGTATTAACAGCATTTTCATCAGGACGGAGGCAAGAATGCTTCCCGCTTCAATCTTGAAAAACTTTCATGTTCAATAAATACATCTCAGTGCTGTGGTATATTTTGATGTACTAAAGTAAAATGTTCTTTGTGTTAAAAATACACTTGTTTGAATTGTTAAAACACCTTATTATATTCTAACATGATTACAGTTGAATGATGCACATGGCACATATTTTCATGGCTC
Source organism: Pleurodeles waltl (assembly GCF_031143425.1). NCBI lineage: Eukaryota > Metazoa > Chordata > Amphibia > Caudata > Salamandridae > Pleurodeles > Pleurodeles waltl. The sequence goes on from NC_090443.1 coordinate 337,383,600, forward strand.
GATTCTGGCTAAGCATGCCTTCCTCTATGTATATTGCTCAGTAAGTTATTGCTTTCAACACAGAGATCCTTTCTGTTATTTGCAGTTAATATGTCAAAATCATTCTATTATAGCACAGTGAGGTATGACCAGGCATCATGGAACTGCATGCACACTGAAAGGCATTGCTCTAGATCCTTGTTTTTATCCTCAATCTTTTGTTGTTCCAAGGTTGTTAAAGAGGTTTACTTTGGATAATAAAGTCTTATAACAACTACATAGAGTTGTATTCCAGACTTTGTGTTTCTACAGACCAAGTGCTCTTAACATGTAATGCCTACCATTTTGCATGAGGTATGACTCCTACACATTGAAGCCCTCATTGTGCACATGCATAGTAGTAGGATTGGGTGTGCATTTAGTCTGAACACCTCAATGACCCAGTGGCAGGCACTGTGAGAAAGCAGTACTGCCTTCAGCCTACAGTCATTGCTGAGAAATTAAAGTTAAGAGCATGAATAATTAAAGCCCTTGGTGGGTGATAGCTGTAAAGGAGCCTCATGCGATGGCCTAAGTCAACGGTGGTATGAGAGTGGGACAGCGCTAATGATGAAGGAGAATGAAATGGGATGGAACAAGAAGAGTGATGAGAGTATCAGCAGAGTCGACATAGTGTCAATGTTGAAGGTGTTGGCAAAAATTCTAGGAAAATGTGTCATTTTCCTTTCTTCTCCAAATGATGTGCATTCATATGTACCCCAAATAAACCCATCTGCAGCTTGCCTAGACTAGGAGCTTTAGACTAGCGCCAGCTGCAATACAATGGGAATAACAATGTCCTCTATAACTTTTAGTGCCAGAGTAAGTGGTCACGGTGAAGGACATTGCAATGGAGGTCATGGAACTGGCTACAGTAAGTGACTGTCTTTTTTCTGACCTCTTTAGTAACTTTTAACTGAAAGGTGTGGAACTCTCCTTTTACTGCAGCAACTCTCAGTTTTCACACTGTTCCCTCATATTTACGTGCACTTGTGTTGCACAAAAACTTTTTTCAAATTTGTCCGTTGCAATATTTATTTTTGCTGTTGTCCCAAAATCTCATTGTAAAGGAGTTTTTTTGCTGAATATCTTCAGGCAAGTAGATAGAATGTAAGCTGTGCCAAGCAAGTTGCGTCTACAATTACATTTATACAAGGGCATGTTTTTTAATATGTGTATCATTGTGTGGTGTTAATTCTGCATAACTTTTTCAGTATTCTTTTTTGTAGCCACTTTGCTGCCATAGCATTGACCTTCCCATTCATAGACATAAGGTGGGTTATAATCTGCTCTTGTAGAGTTAATTCATGAATGTCTGGTTCAGGTTTGAATCTTTGGTGACAGAACTACAAGTTGAAAACTCACAAGTCACTATGGGGAGTGGTCTTGAAAATGAGTAGTTATTAACATAGGTGCCCAGTTAACCTCCTCCCACTATCTGTAGTCCTCATTCTCTTTCCTCTCACTTTTTTCCTTCTAGTCTCAATTCTTCAGAACTGCTGATGCCCTCTCATGAGAAGAGCATCAGAGATGTGGAGTCACCTCTTGGTGACTGGTCTAAGAAAAGGATTCTAGGAGAACGACAATTCTTGGAGCTATGCTTTCTTTTTCACTCTTTATTGTGACTGCAATTGTTCTACTGAAAGAACTTAATAGTAAACCATCATTCTTGACAGACTGTGACATATATATATGTTTTTCTGAGCGTATGCATGAGATACTCTTTAAAGAAATCATTAGAAGTGAAGCGAATGTCTCAAAGTCAAAGATTATGTGAATACTGTGAATAGAAGTGTGATTGTCTGCATATCTTTAAGTGTGAAGATAAGATATATAATACAGAATATCTGTTATAAGACAATTAGATATTGTTTGTTGTCTATCAAAGTACCCTCTGAGAAAGAAGGAATTAAAAAATATTGATATATGCAAGTCAAAAGGAAAAGGTCAAGAAAAGCCTGAAAGGAACCTTAGAAGGCAGGGAACAGTCTCTTCCTAATCCCATTTCCCTTTCTCCCAAATTCCTGTAGACTGGTTCTCTGTAACTCCTTGAGATAGATTGCAGGGGAAGCACTGGCACTCTACCCCAGTCTGCTCCTGTGGAAGTCATGGCACCTGACAATGGGGGTCATTCCTACCCTGGCGGTCATAGACCGCCACGGTAGGTGACGGAGGAAGCACCGCCAACAGGCTGGCGGTGCTTCCGGGGGCATTCTGACAGCGGCGGTAAAGCCGCGGTCAGAAAAGGGAAGCTGGCGGTTTCCCGCCGGCTTCCCGCTGCCCCAGGGAATCCTCCATGGCGGCGCTGCAAGCAGCGCCGCCATGGGGATTCCAATCCCCTTCCCGCCAGCCTGGTTCTGGCGGTTTTCACTGCCAGAACCTGGCTGGCGGGAACGGGTGTCGTGGGGCCCCTGGGGGCCCTTGCAGTGCCCATGCCACTGGCATGGGGACTGCAGGGGCCCCCTAACAGGGCCCCACATTGATTTTCAGTGTCTGCGTGGCAGACACTGAAAATCGCGACGGGTGCAACTGCACCCGTCGCACACCAGCAACTCCGCCGGCTCCATTCGGAGCCGGCTTCCTCGTTGCTGGTGCTTTCCCGCTGGACGGGCGGGCGGCCTTTTGGCTTGGAGAGTGAAGTTCGGGCAAAACCCCGCCAGCCGCCGCAAAGTGGAGTTTTTTCTCATGCGTGGCTCATCAACATTAAGTTGGCGAGTATGAGTGAGGATTTGCATCCCCCGGAGTGATTTTCAAGTGCTAGAACACCTTCCGGGCGATTTCTCAATGTGGCGGTCGCAGTAGATCCCTACTGCTCACATTTAGAAAGATGCTGCTCGCTATGGGAAAGCTGCTGTTCAAGTAGAAAATCTTTTCAAGTGGCAGGAAGAAGCAGCGCCCTCTAGCGCACCCTGTGGTGCTGTTCGTGCTGACTTGCAGTGAAGGACAGGGTCTGTTTTTTTTCTGTAAAGTAACATCTATCACCAAAACTAAGTATAACATCACTTTAACAGGCAGTTTTTTTCAGTGAATTTGTATGATTTTTCACATAAAATCTATTTAAAAAAAGTTAAACATGATGTCAATTTTGCCTTTAGATTGTGTAGTATGTTTTATGTTATAACTTAATGTGTGTTATTAAGTTTATTATTTTTTTCAGTTTCCAGGGACCCGCTAGAGTACGTTTTGGGTTTTTCTTCCTGTTCCAGAGTACCATGTGAGTACTAAAAAATAACAAAAGGTGTGTTTATTATGAAAGAGTGATTTTATTTGAATTTGAGCCTATAACTTTTTGTGTTGGATAAATGAATGAGGATCCCTTGAGTGTTTTTGTGAAATCACTTAGGCGGTCATTCCAAGTCTGGCGGGCGGCGGCCAAAAGACCGCTGCCGGCATTACAACCTTCCCGCTGGGCCGGAGGGCGCTAACCATGTTAGCACCGGCCAGCCCAGCGGGAAGGAGGCCTGCAACACAGAAGCCGGCTCCGAATGGAGCCGGCGGTGTTGCGGCCGTGCGACGGGTGCAGTTGCACCCGTCGTGCTTTTCACTGTCTGCTAGGCAGACAGTGAAAAGCCGGCCGTGGCCCTGTTCGGGGGCCCCAAGACACCCGTTACCGCCAGCCTCTTCCTGGCGGTGACAACCGCCAGAAACAGGCTGGCGGTAAGGGGGTCAGAATCCCCATGGCAGCGCTGCTTGCAGCGCTGCCATGGCGGATTCGCCCAGCCGGGGCAAAAACGGCGGGAAACCGCCGGCCCCGGTTTTCTGACCGCGGCTTTACCGCCACGGTCAGAATGGGCTATGAAGCACCGCCAGCCTGTTGGCGGTGCTTCCGTCATCCGCGACCCTGGCGGTCATAGACCGCCAGGGTCAGAATGACTGCCTTAGTTTTTGGGTGTCATGGTCCCCTGAGAGTACCGAGGTACTTATGATACACACACTAAAAGACATCTGATTAGTTAAAATCAACGTCTTACTCAATTTACATGAAGTTCTCACCCCTCCTTCTTCAGTTGAGATTAGCACTTGGCTGTTAACACATCTTCTCCTGCTTTTCTTTTAGTATTTTCTCAATTTTTGAGGGAATTATACTTAAAATGGCATCTGGCGAGGAGAGAGAAGACTTTGAAGAGCAGCAGCTAGAAACTTCACCATCCATCACAGAGTTACTTGTGTGTCAATTCTTCAGTATGCCTCCAATAACTAGTATAGTATTTACGACTGTTCCTTTTAGATCAAGATGAAGAATAGTCTGACTTACAGGGGACAGCAGAAAACATTGAAGTTCCGGCAGTCCCAGAATTTGTCCGGCATCTAAATATTCCTGAATATACAGCGAAAGAACATTTAGAAAAAAATAAAAGGTCTTATAAGAAACAGGCGGACAAACACTGGAAACAGGATCTGGTGTATAGAGTGAGTGACAAGGTTTGGTTGTTCTCTCAATACTTTTAAAATGAAATAGAACATTCCAAACATGATATGTGTGTCCCACACCCACGTTTCACAGATGAGGAGTTGAGGGTCATGGTGGACGAAATTGTCAGGGTAGAGCCATACCTGTTTGGAGCAGGAGGTCCAGCAAACATCAATTGCCAGGAATATGGAGTTGTGGGAAAGAATAGTTGACAGGGTCAATTCTGTAGGCAGCTATCCACGCGTAAGGGAGAACATCAGGAAGAGGTGGAACAACCTCAGGGGGAAGGTACATTCCATGGCTGCCAGGCACCAGCTGGTGGTCACCAAGCCAGGAGGTGGACCCCCACCTCCTCCCCCTACTTTCACATCTTGGGAGAAAAAGGTCTTGGACATACTGCATACTGAGGGCCTGACAGGAATACCTGTGGGAGTGGAGTAGGATAAGTCCTCACAAAATCTATGTCACCCATTTTTCATTTCCTGCATGCTCCCTCGCCACCTTAGCCCACCCCAATTCATATACCACCCACCACACCTCTGCCCAAATGTTTTAATACCCCTCTCTCGCATGCCACATGTCCACTAAACCCACCAGGCACCACAGCCCTTGGAAATAGCACTTGAAGTACTGGCAAATCATAGCACTACAATTCCCAGAATGCAATGACCCACCAGAGTGAAAGACGGTATCAGCAGTACAATCACTACCAACATCTTTCAACAGCCACAAGAATGGTGTATGGTATGGAAATTACAGGGTACTGTGTTGTACTAAGCAATATTGTGCAGCAGCTGTCATTGTCATTTCTGGTGACCATGTAAAGGCACTGTCTGCATCTCACACAACATCAACCGAACCCTAAATGTGACAACAACTCTGTGTTCCACTTCTCCCACAGGTAACCTTGTCAATGTCACCATGGACAGGATACCAGAGACTGCCACAACCCCTGTGGATGAAGGCCCCAGTGAGGACAACACCCCTGGTTGTGTGGACACTGAAGAAGAAGCTGGCCCATCAGGTACACCTGGTCAGTCAACAGCTATCAGCCTCACCCTATTCACACCGTCTCCTCCCAGCACTGTTGCATCTACATCACAGGCAACCATTAGCCCCCAAACATATTTCCCAAGGACTGTATCATCCATTGTGTGCCCCACAGTACAGGTACCTGAGTCTCCTCTTGTCACCCCTGACAATGATGGTCCTCTCACCACTGGGAGTTGGCACACTGTGCGTGAGAGGGATGCGTGGGCCAGCAGACAGAGGCTCCAAGGGACAATACTGACCAGGAAACCATCTCCCAAGTCTTAGCATACCAAAATTCCCAAGTCATGATGGGCCAGGATAATGGGGGAAATCCAGCAGCTGCAGAGGGACCATCACTAGGAAGTCATGCAGCAGTGGCAGGCATGCAATGCCTGCCTGGCTTCCATTTCTGGGGTGCTGAGGGACATCAACACTACCCTGAGTAGGACTGCAGCACAACATCAGGCCTCTTCCACTAGCAATGCGTCTACAAGCCCTTTGACAACTGCGGCTGCTAGTGGAAAGGAGGCCATGCCAGGGAAAGGACATGCCTCAGACACCCCACCGTTTGTAACAGAGGAACCTCCCGCAAACATGGACATCCACCCAACATCCAGGAGGAGCAGATGCCAAGAAAAAACCCACTGCCAGGAAGTGAACCTCTCCTGAATTGTCCTCCTTGTGTGCCACAGATGTTGAAGTGTTCTTAAAGCAAACTTATTTGTTTCATGGTACAAGGACACTGGACTTGTGTATCCAAATGGTGTAGAAGCCACCCTCATGATTCCTGCCACCATCACTGAATTTTTCACTTTTTATATTGTGCCATTGTAAATTACTTGTCACGCATATTGTTTAACTGTTCACAATAAATAACACTTTAACACATGTCCTGTGTATGTGTCATTTATATACCATGTACAACTGTGATGCATGGCAACACTGCTATCAATATGTCCCTCTGTATTGTACAACCTATGTCATAGATATCACAAGTGCACACTATCAGCATCACACTCATTACGTTAGAATTCAAACATGGATAGATTAAAAAACTTTAGTATGCTACATCTACACACATTTATTGGTAGACATTAAAACAGCACATTCAGTATTACGGATAATAACATCAAGATGTTTGCTTAGGTGGCAGACACTGCTAATCCACAGGATTCAGAAGTTAGGGACATATCAGTCTTCCTACAATCCAGAAGGCATACAGAATGTTCCTTTATATCACCTGATAAAGCCTTAGCACATGATCATACCTTTGCTCCCTAATTTCTTACCCAATGGTACAGACAGATATCAGTTCTGATGTCCCCAGTCCAGGGATCTTTCACTAACATTGGTCACATACCTGTAAGGTTGCCACTCACCTATGTCCTTCCAGAGAGACATGCTCATTGGTCTGCAAAGTAGGAACACACTGACAGCTAGGCCCAGGTAGGTTACATACAACAATAACCATTGTGATAGTAGAGGCTATGGTTGTACATTTTCACAAGTGCCTGTCACATATTGACACACCAATTGCACTGTTTGACCACCTTCAGCACCCTACAGGGAAGCTTGAGGGGTAGACACAATTCCACCCCAGGGTCCTGACAGTCTGGACATGTAACTTAAACTTCACATACACATTACATTCAGTACCTGGTTTCAGCCATGTCCACTTCTCATGTGTGCCTGCAATTCCCATCTGCCTCTGGCACTCTCTGTGACTTGCCAACGATGATGAGCCAAACTGGAAGTCGCCAAATCTGTGACTGACACAGATGACAGATAGGACACACCGAAAACATTCCACAACGCAGACAAGTCGTGTTCACGTGAGTGTAATTGCAAGTGCATAAACGATACATGATACTGTATACCAGCCTGTTCTTTCCACAATACCACATTACATTCTGCATGCACAACTCACTCATAGGCATTACTGCTACCTAATACCCCATAGCTGATGGTGACATGCTACACATCAACAAAAGGTTAATTTTTGTATTCACTGCTTCACAACACATTCCTTGAATCAGTTGAAGTACTGATTGATGAGATCTGCCCTGGAGTCTCCTGCTTCATCCTCATCTGGCTCATCATCACTTGGCAAATCAGCATTTCCACCCACAGGTACTTCTGGCTCTCCCTCATCTGGTAGAAATGGTATCCTGACATCTCAGGGCAAGATTGTGGAGCATGCAGCAGGCAACAATTATTTGACATACCTTGTTGGGTGAGTAGAGGAGGGCTCCTCCTGAAATGTCCAAGCACCTAAATCTTGGCCTCAGGAGCCCAAACATCCACTCCACGACACACCTTTTCCTTCAGTGAGCCTCATTGTAGCGGATTTTCCATGGCATGGGTGGGCACCTCACTTGTGTCAACAACGAAGAATGGTTAGGTTAGCCAGAGTCATCTGTAAGCAATTTGGTAGAACAACACAAACATATATGTGGGACATGCAGCATTGTGATGGCATGCTTTGCAAACACACATTTCAATTGTAACATAGCAGCCAGCCAGGCATTCTTTGTGTTGAGTCGTGTCATCAGTAGTGGGACATTGCTGTTATGCACGATGAAGGATTCATGGACTGATCCTGGATATTTAGCACTGACTTATGAAATGTACTTGTCTACCAGACACACAACTTGAACATTGATGGAGTGGTAGTTTTTCCTGGTCCTATACACCCGTTCATTGGCATTGAGGGGAACTAAGGCTACATGGGTGCCATCTATGGCACCAACCACATGTGAAATGTGTCCCATTTCATAAAACTCTGCCTTCACATAGGCTAAATCTGCACTTTGGGGAAACCTGATGTAGCTGTCCAGGTGTTTCAACAATCCACACAGTACATCCTTCAAAACCAGACTAAACATGAGCTGAGACATCCCTGCACCTAGGGCCACTGTATAATTAAAGGACCCAGTGGGCAAGAAGTGTAGCACTGACATGACTTGAACGATGAGAGGTATGCTATAGGGGTTGCATATGGCAGCCATCAGATATGGCTCCAACTGATCACAAAGATCCACAACAGTATGCCAATTCAGCCAATATGTCTTTCCTCCATGGTGTCCAGGTCTACAAGTGGACGGTACACTAGTAGTTGTCTTCCTCTTCTCATGGCATGGTAACTATGTGGAAACACGTGAAATAGTATGCGACATGAAGCCTGCACACATCATGTAAATTTCCATATACAAGTCACATGTATCTGCTGTTGAGGTCAGTTACAATCTCTGACACCAACAGTACAGCACATAGCTATGCATCCAATCACACTCTCCTTAGTGCACATTCCCTCAATTACCTAATGTACTACACATGCATATTCATATGTGACCGTATTTGTTTGTTAGTCCAACTGACGTGACATGCCGTACACATATTGTTGCACATTATCTATATTAACAAAGCACATAGAATCCTCAGAATAGGTGTACATTGCTATCGCCACGTTCTTCAGTTACACAGCTGCTTTTACTGCTCACATGCACAAATAGACAACTAAACATGAAGGCGGTTTTTACAGATATACTGCATGATATAGGGCTTAGTTTATGACGCAGATTGCAAAACTCTTCCATGCATGACGTGCTCAAAATGGCAGCCACCTGACCTACTGTACTGGACATGTGGAAGTTACCTAAGTCCACTGGTGGAAGTAGTCATGGCAGTAGGCAGTCACCACCACGGTGCAAATTGCCAATGGAACACATTGCTGCCTTTGGCGGACTTGGGGCAATGGTGATGTCCGCCGGCAGTGACGGTCATGTACATGGTGGACATGACCGCCATCTTCTGCAGTATTGCTCACATGACTCCTGACACTGCTACCAGCAAGACCTCCACTACCTGAGCTGCTGTGTACTGCCTCTGGGAGCTTTCATGCCATGTCCTGCAGGTTATAGGGCCCCAGCCTTCACCCCTGAAGAGCTCAACAAGCTTGTGGAGGAGGTTCTACCCCTGCATGAACAGCTATATGTTGTACCAGAGAAGCAGGTGAGTCCAATGCAATACCATAGTGTGAAAGGTGTGGTGTATGATGGTGTACCTGAAATGAAAAGTAGTGAAGGTGTTGATGCATCCAGAAGCTACTTTGTACATGAGGGTCAACTGAGAGGATGGGAATGTTCGCCTACTTGCTGTTACTGAAGTGTTCTGTCCACTACAATTGGTATGGTGCATATGCACATGACTTTTTCCTTTTGTCTGTGTCATTCATGCAGGTCAACGCCCATCAAAAAAAGGGAATCTGGTGTGCCCTCACCAAGAGCAGGCCCTGCGGGTCCACAGCCAGCAGAGCACCCACTGTAGGAAGTGGTGGGAGGACCTGGGATGCTAGGCCTGGAAGACCGCCGAGGCCCAGCTGGGGATGTCCTCCCAGTGAGGGAGGGGTACCCTTTGGATCTTGACCCCCCTAATGGCCCGCATTTTGGCAGTGGCGTACTCTGAGGGGGATGGGCATTTGAGGGCAGCACAAAAGCCACAAGCGGATGAGTACTGACAGAACCCATGTACATGCCTCTGCCAGATAAGTATATGATGTCTAAGTATTGCAGCTGTGACAATGTGGTAAGTGCTACAGGTAAAGTGTCTCCTAGGAAGACATAGTACTACAGTTGCCAACAGTGACTGTTTGGTTATGCCATATGTAGTGTCTTCATCTGAGGTATTTGACATTGTGAAAGATATGGACAGATTCACAAGTTGGGTATGTGATTGCAAAGCAACATGCTGTGTTGTATTTGAAGTGAGATTAGTTTACTTTCATGGAACATGACTACTGTGTATAGGGACATGTTAATCACCTATGTCAACCAAATAGTATGACTGCATGTGGAGATGCTCATGTGACTGTGTCATGTGTTACTCTACTCAGCCATACATACGTATAACCTGCTGTGTCATCCTTCCCACCTAGTGTTCCAAAGTCCATTTACCCAAGTTGTATAGCTCTTTGGTCTCTGACCAGTCCTATTCCACTGGATCTGGCTCTATTTGCAACATTGGGTCTGACAGGTGAGTAACAGGGCCAGGTAATCCTGTGTCCGGAAATAGATGGAAACTTCAAGTGAGGTTGTCATCCCAATCAGGATTTTGGTATGGCAAACTTATTACACTCCCTATGAGGTTTGAGGAGAAGTCTCCTTGTCATGTCAAATTCATACATTGGGAAATGTGAAGTTTGATCAGGGTGGACATCCTACATAGTAAAAATTATGGTGGTAATAATACATTGACATTTCAAAACATAACATTGACATGTGTGCAAATACCTTTTATTCTTATGTATTTGGTGTTGAGAAGGTAAGTGGCTAGGCTGCTGATCCCTTAGCACATGTACATTGTCCATGCTAAATAGGGCAGTACCAGACCTATGTGGGTGCAGCATAAACTATTTTGTGCTTACATCATGTGTCAATTGATACTTCGTACCTATTGTTATGTTGAAACCTCATCTTTGCCAGACTTACCTTTGCAAATGGGAGGCTATTATGGATCTGCTAATTTCTTCCTGACATAATAGTGTAGCAGGGCTTTCATTTGACATACACATGTTGGTGTTATGGTATATGTTGTCATTAACTTTGCTTAACTTTAGGTGTATGTATAATTCATGATTACATTAGTAATTGGTTATGTAAGTGTTAGTTCTGTACTAAGCCTATAGGATTCACAGGTCTGTACAGTTGTTACTAATGCATGTGTTTAGATGTTGTCATGTGGAGGTTTCTAATCAGCATATATGGTGGAATGGTATGTGGCCTTCATGCACATTGTTTTGTGTCCATTGTATTGGAGGTGTTGGTATGCTCCCTGTGGTTGTCTCTGGTTGCATCCTGTGTGCTAAGTAGGCCCCTATTGCAGGACTCAGAATTGTTTTCTGTGTGTTAATGAGTTGGATAAGTGGGCCCAGATACTCTTTACAAATCTTTTTATAGTATTTAGATAGATGTTTCAATTACATGCTATGTCCTGTTGGTAGGCACACAATTTGGGTATGCCATACATAGTGTCTTCATCTGAGGCATTTGACATGAAAGAAATGGACAGATTCACAAGTAAGGTATGTGATTGCAAAGCAACATGCTGTGTTGCATTTCAAGTGAGATTAGTTTACTTTCATGGAACATGACTGCTGGTGATGGACTGGGCAAGTGTGGAGTAGGGGGAGGCATTATATTGTGTTGTTAGTAAACTGCATTTCCTAAGAATGATTGGTTGATACATGGTGATGATCTGTATGCGGAGAGACTTTAGATGTAGCCAATTCATCTTGTGCATGGTCTTTTATAGTTACTGAGAAATTGATGGGATGGTGAAGTAGTGATCAGATGGTTGGCTTATGTTGTGGGTAAGACTGTGGTCATAGGGGAATGCTGGAAGTATGTAGTTGTGATATGCTGTAGGCTCTAAATGGTTCCTATCTGGGGCTTTATGTAACATAGATGTGTTATTACTGTTGTGTATGGTATAATGTATGTGTATGTTAAGAATGTGATGACCCCCTCTACCCCTCTCTCTTTCTATGCATTAGCATCGGCAGGCAAAGGAGACAGGGCACAGCCGAGTGTGGAAGCTGGTGGCCACGGGACCCAGAGTGCTGATACCACCAACACCGTGGAAACCAGTGGTCCAGAGGGCGAGGGGAGTGCCACGGGGAGACTGGATCCAGTTCTTCATCATCAGAATCGCCCTCCAGTGGACACTCCCTGGTGGTGGTGGACCCTTCTGGGACCTCCCCAGCACCATCTCAGTCCATCACCCCCCTTACTACCACCACCCTCCCTTTAGCTTCCCAACCAGTTGGCCTTGCCCGCTCAGTTGACCATTGTGAATGCCATCCAGGTTCTGGCAACTCAAGTTAAACACAGTAATGCGTTCCTGGAGTGCACTCATGGTGCACTGGCTGGCCTACAGAGATCAGGCTTTCAGGCTCTGACCTCCACAATGATGGCAGCCAGTCACCCTTTGTCTTCCAATCCCCCTCCACTTTCCTCTTCCCAATCCCAAACCACTCCTCCCCGACCCAGACAAAGCACACAGACAGACAAGCATGCGTCCACCTCAACATTCAAGGGTAGCTCAGACAAACACAAGCACCACAAAACACACCACCGGCATACACACAAGCAACATACACCTGCACACACAGCATTAGTCACAACCTTCCCTGACACTCCCACCATCCCCAGCATCACAGACACAACACCTGACACACCTGCAGACACCACACCAACATTCACAGATCCAGCCACTACACCTATCTTACCCACAGACAGCACCACAGCAGACTCTCAGACATCCACCCCTGTCACCACATCTGCAGACGCCATAACCACAGACATGCATACATGCAGCACATCCACATTAACTGCTGTCACCACCCCAACAGACCATGGTGGCTCCAGATGAATATGGCTTCCTGAAGGAATGTGTCTCCTTTTTTAGCAGTTGGTTTCTGCCTGGGTTTCTGTGGTGGTGTGACTGTGGAGGAAACCTTGGCAGTGTGCAACCTCGTAATCTGTCTGGTGGAAACATGGTCTCCTCCGGCATACAGGTGGCTACTGTCATATGTGGCGGTCAGACCTCACTGTCAGTGGCGGTAGTGCTTTGGTTGTATTCTGTTGGGAATACCGCCATAGTCATAATAAGGTGGTCTTCTCAGCCAACCTGCACATGATTATTTATTGTGCAAAGTGCAACAAAGTAGTGGTCATTGGTGAGCAGAGCATATTAGCCAGAGATAATTTGGTCAGTGTTCATCACTGAGAAAAATTAGTTTTTTTCAATCTCCATATTCTGGCACCCTTTTGCTGGTATGAAGTTAAATTCCTTTAAAGTTTTTGAAAAATACAAAATATTAAAAACCATAGGAAAGTTTCTTCTAGGAGCTAGCTATCTTGGATTAAAAATTGAAACATTCAATGTTCTGGTTCATGTGTCGCATATTTATTTCAGTGTGTCATGATTGTTTACTATAGCAATCCATACATAATAATAAAAGGTAAGTCTATTGTGATAAGTGTAAGTGAAAACAGACATTTATATAACAATTGATTTCCACACAGTTTACAACAATTTTGCTTCAGTTTTGCATTACTTTGCTAACACAGATCAAACACAGAATTCAGGTCCTTACCAGCACCGTCTAAGTGGCAAAAACAGCAGCCACAGCTCCTGCGTTCAGCACCAGTGACAGCCAAGACTACTCTGCACCTGGGCCTTATGAGCCAGGTAAAAATGAACTGGCTCTTGGAGCCTGGTTTTGGGATCAGCTTCACCTTACCACTCAGGGGTTTCCACTGAACTCAGCCTGCAAGTGACCGTTTGTCACTAGTGGAGCTCCCCTGTTGACCACAACTTGAAAGTTTTGCAATAGTGAAATGCACTGATTTATTTTCCTTTAAAAATCCACAATTCTGGTTATACTGTTCAAATTGTATTCGTTTTGGTGTCTAAAATTATATAAAAGTCTGCTCTATATTTATAAATGTGTGCTGGATTTCTTTTGAGTCGTGTCAATTACTTATCTCGATGTTGCTACCCTGAAATGCTTAACACGTGTTCATCTTGTGAAGCCTGACTAGTCTGTGCCACACTACCAGGACAGAGCTAGGGATTTATTCCTGTGAATCCAAGGACCTATTTGGGCAACTTGAGAGTATTGCATAGTGAAGCCTAACTAGCCTCACTGCATAATACCCCACTTACCTGCAACTACACATAAAGGGTCAGTACAAGGCGAACACTGTGCGTAGTAGGGCCTTAGCCACATAATTGGGTTGAGTGTCTGGACAGAGTGGGCTCTTCATGAACACTTCTGTACAAAGTGAGGACTGTGAGTTGTAGGGGCTTGGCCACTCACTCCTCATTGATTACGCAGGAGAGGTTGTCTAACCGCAAACGGTACAGTACAGGTGAATGCTCTGCATAGTAGGGCTGTCGCCACTTAATGAGGTTTGAATGTCTGGAGGAACTAGGCTATCTGTGAAGCCTTCTGCACAAAGTGAACTCTGTACTTTGTATGGGCTTGGCCACCCATATCTCATTGATTGCGTATGAGAGGTCACCTACCCGCAAAGGGTCCGTACCGGTACACAACGAAGGCTGTGCATAGTAGGCACTTGGCCACATAATGAGGCTTGTGTGTTTGGAGGGAATAGGCTGTCCATCACTGGTGTCCACAGGATCTTGTGGGTTTTTTCACTGTCCCAAGATGCTCTTGTGGGAGCCATTGCTGATTCCTGTGTGCTCCCAAGGGAAGCGTTTTAGAAAACACAGCTGAACAGAGTTACACCAGATTTGATAAAAAGCTAAATCTTTACTGAGAAACTGTGCTATTGGTTATTTAGTCTAAATCTGGTCAACTGTTTTTGAGAAATTATTGTTTAAAGGCTACTGATATATTGGCAGATGGGCTGAAATTAAAAAAATGTGCATCCTGTTTGGCTGTGAGTTTATTTTTGGAGGGAGCACTCTAATTTGCTGGCCACAGCATGAACAGAAATTTTGCTGCGGCCATTACAGGACTCTGAGACTTGACCCCCTATTTTGGAAATGTTTTTATAAAATGACATAAGGAGGTAGGGTAGGGATACCATGAACTCCTAGCCCTTGTATGTGGGTCCCACAGGCATCCCCCTTGGTGCCAAAATGTATTTGTTTGAATTTTTTTGGTGTAGCACATTTCAAAGGGACTCCTGCAGGATTGGCTAAATTGTTTTGTTTTTTTAAACGCAGGACATTGTGTTGTTTTTATTAATACCACAGGAAGGGCCAGGGCCTAGGGTTCGGCTCATATCTGCCTATATGTAATTATTGGGAATGGATCCTTTACAATGTCCACAAATGTTCACGAACAGTCCACTATCTCCAGACACTGAGAACCATTAGGTGCCCAAACCTCTGCTGTGCAAAACTCTTTATGGAGAGCCCCCATTAGGTGCCAAGCCCCTACTAATCACAGTCTTTGCTCTGTTCACAATTTTTCACAGAGACTTCACTACCTACAGACTCTCAAACCTTTTTAGGTCGTGAAGTTCCTAATATTCACAGCCTGTCTTGTAGACAACTCTTCATGGAGAGCCCACAACCTCCACACACACACAAGGCCTATTAGGAGGCCAAGCATGTTGTAAAAGCTTACACTCATTAGCAGTAAAGAAGCTATAGAAAATGTGCTCTAGATGTAGCTCATTAAATACCACACAATGCCAAAAGCATTTAGCAAACTGTCACACTCATTAGATGACTATTCAGCAATGTTATTAATGATGTAATTTGAGAGATCATCCGTGATGTCTTCAATGATGTCACTGAACAAGTTGTGAGTGATGTAATATGTGAGATAATAAGTAGTGCATGATGGTGGCACAAGTTATAGTTAGCTAAATAAACTATAACTGATGAATTTCTGTTTTGTTTAGTTTAAATTATATTTTGTAACTGTTAAGTCAAGTAAAATCGTTATTTCGGTCGTAAACAACCATAAAAGTACAATACAATACACACTCATTAAAATCAGATAGGATCATATTAATAACATCAAATAAAAAGTGACACACGTAAACAAATATAAAACAGTCATAGATAACACGTGTGGAATCACAATTCCCGAGGCATCACCAGGTATAGGAGGTAAAAAATCAATCAGCTATAAAGTGGCTAATGCGCCTGGGCCTAGGCACAAAATATACAGAGAATACAGCACATGCAAAATTCAAGCATTTGTAAAGTGGCTGGTGCAACTTTTACGAGAAGGACCCAAGTCCAGAAACACATTCGACTTCGTACAACAGATTTATGATTCAAGATAACATGTTCAACAATTCAGGACAGCAACAAAGATGACAAAGAGCATTCCCCTGCTGTCTCCCCCGTCTTTTCCCACTGAACTTAAGCGGCGATGTGCCAAGCCTAAAACCAGTATACAAAGTTTTGGCTTCAGAAGGGTTAATTCTGTCAGGAAATAGTTTGAATTGCGGGCTGCATTTAAGGATTAAAAACTTGTCAATCAGACTGTCAGACCTCGATTCACGCCGTACTTCCTGGAGCATGAGCTAATCTAGATTTTTCCCCATCTAACAATTTTTCCCCATTTTGCTGGGATCTTCCCACCCTTCGTCTATTTTTAGCAGGGTTCCCAAGGCTTTCACAGCTTTAAACTACAGAGTAGTACAACGCTTGTCTAACGTGATTAACTCCTCAAGAGCAGCTCTATATAGTGCCAAGGTCGGCGTAATCCGAATTCTGATCCAGTAAATCAAGATTTTAAATCGGGAAGTGTGATTGATCCCTTTTAAATTCAGATCCCACCTCAGGGGTATGAAAGGTGTACTAACTGACACGTCCAGGAGAGAGCTCACAAATGTATTTTCTGATTGTTTCAATTGGATGCAAGGGCCACAGCTCTGTACACCTCAATGGCTGGGGAGACTGCCCTACTAGATGTTAATTTACATTTTTTTAACAATGGTTGCTGATCTATACAAAAAGAATAGAGTTACTTTTTACCAACTGGAGGTCTCAAGAAAGCCTGTCCATGGGCCTTACCCCTAGGTAATTAAAGTTCCTGACCTGCTCCATAGTTGCTCCATCCACAGCCATTTTGTTCCTCAACCTACAAAAGGGGTTGAAGGCCATGAACTTAGACTTCCCGGCATTAATTTCCAAGACCCTGGACTTACTGAACCACACAACATAATTCAATAGCTCCTGCAAGCCCATAGGTGTCAGTGACATCAGCAAAGTATCCTTGGCAGACACCAATATGTATGGGGGTACTAATGCTGGTTAATTTAGGTGCGGCATGGTGGCATTTGTTCAGTAGTTCCACTGTGGCATTCATATACCTAAAAAACAGCATAGGGGCTAAGACGCACATTTATATGAACCTGTCCCACTCTATAGGGATCCTGGTAGTCAACTTTCTTGAGTATTCCCCCTGAACGTACTCTAACTTTGACATGGAGAAGATCTTGCTGCATTCCATATTGGCCCAGAACCTCCAATGAAGTTTCTCTGGGGACTAAGTTGGATGCAGCTCTCATATCCATGAAGGCTACATGTAGGTAATCTTTAATAGAAATTAAAAGAAATATACTTCCAGCAGATGATGATAAAGTGAAACACCTGGTCGATGGTACTCGTTTTCTTGTTCCCCCATCCAATCCTGCAACTGGATGAGGACACTCAATATCTTCTGAGTGTTTTCAATAAGGCTAATCAGCCTATATTTTGAAAGATCATCGTTTGCCCTCTTCTTGTGGATTGGAACAGTAATGGCGCCATGCCATTATTTTGGGATTTCTTCCCCATTAGCCAGGGCATTACTAAGCTTGTACAAGTCAGGGACCTATACTCCTGGCTCTGACTGAAACAAGTCCCCCGGTATGCTATCAGTACAGAAGTATTTTCTTTGTCCATATGTAAAAGGGCAACCTCAGTTCCCATGACATTAAAGGCAAGTAGAAGTGTACCTAAGCAGGATGAAGGAGCCAGAAGAGGGGCCCAACCATCATCAGTATTAGAATGTGAGTTTGATCTAACCATGTCCCTTGCATCGTAAAGAGCAGAAAAATGCCAGGACATATACATAGGTGTAGTATTCCAGAGCTGACGGCAGTGACAATTATTCTCCAAAAAGCTCTGGAGTCTTTTTTTGCAATACATCTGTTAGGTCAGCCCACTGATCTTCCCATTCCTCTTTAGAGTTTTGGAGTTTGACAGAGTTGTCTTATAAATATATTTCTGGCTTGTGTTATACTTATTTAAGCGCCCTTTTTTATTGCCTCTATCAGACCTCCCTCCCACTTGGCCACTCTGCAATATTTAGTATACCAGGGACACAAAGTTGTTCTGGCTTGAGACTTCCCAGATCGCTTCCTAAGAACAAGCTTTAAAATGTCAAAGAAGTCAGAATGTCTTGGAATAAAATTCAAAGTGCCAGGATTAAATTGTTCATAGGGTTCAAAATGAGCCAGCAATGCTTGATAAATTATGGCCTTAGTGTATTCATTATCGTTGATGTTGGGTCATTTTATGTTCCTGTAGTTATGTGGAACATCAACATACATGGACATGTTGATGGCATCACCCCGTGGACACCCTGGCAAACACCCAGTGGTTGAGTATCATCCCATGGACACTCATATTCCCCTTTATTTGTGCGGCACTGCAATACTGCAATATAACCATGAAATTACATGGAGACACAGAAGCACTGCTGTAGTACCATGGTAATAGTACCACGGTAATGTGGTGCCAAAAAATAAATTTATTTTTCATTTGATCCGGGTGGTACTAGAGGGCCAAGGGGTCAGGGTGCTACAACCCTGTCTCCTTATATCATTTATTTGTTATTTGCGACATGGGGACTGAGTCATGTTGCAGACAGCCAATCACATAGCATGCTTTGAGCATGCAGTACCGTGACTTGAAATATCTATAAATTTTTATCCTTAATTTTTCAAAAACTAATTAACAGATTTACATCAAATCACAAAAAGCACACTTCCTTGATCAAGATCTTGCTTTATTCCAAGTTTTGAGTAATTTTGGTTAGTCATTTTGGCTGTGTGTAAAATTTCTATGGGAAACACTTTTTGGGATTCCTCCTTTTTCTCAGCCCCCACTTAACGGATCACCACAAAACGTTCCAGGAGGAAGATGAGGTTGATGTAGCTCCCTTTTCAGGCAGTTTTGTTAAAATTCTTCAAATGGCGCCAAAGTAACAAACCCAAAGGTCAATTTCCTAACTATAACTACACAGTGGCAACTGCCACTACGTAATATAGATCAATAGATAGATATGACCCATCCCACACCCATTATAAGGCCTACAACCCCTCAAATTGCATTCAAAATCATTTAGCAATTGTAGAATGATACCCATTAAAGCCCTGCTTCGTGGAGCACGTTATGCATACCTACTGTTTCCTCATGACACAAGAGGCAGCCTCAGGATGAGAAAAGGCTTGACTTTATTTGGAAAGATTTGAGATATAGGCCTGCGAAATGTACAGCATTTGAAAAAGTGTACCGTGATTGTGTAGTACAAAGTTATCATATTTATTGCCATACAACATTCCCCCCTAGCCCCACCCTCCCCGGCACTGCAGTCACAATCTCAAGAAGAACTGTGATATTTATTATTGGGCCTCCTCCTTGTGAGGCCGGGAAAACACGATGCATAGGCGACACTGATCATCCCTAGTCCCCCATGGAGGACTTCCTCTTTGTGGTTCCTGTCTTACTCCCCTGTGGAAAGAATCACCATCTTGTACAAGGCTGAGCTCATCATGTTGTATTGTATTGTATTGTAATCGTATTTATATAGCGCTTACTACCCCTGATGAGGCGTCAAAGCGCTTTTCGATGAGTAGCACGCTACTCCGGAACCCAACAAGAATTAGTGATGGATTAGTATAATTTAATAATGAGTACAGTTTTAGTATTATTATGAGTTAATTTGAGCCGCGGATATGAGAGTTTGTTAGTTAGATTGACTGGAGTAATGGAGGGGTGGAGGAGGAAAGAAATCCAGAAGTGTTAATTGGGAGAATATTCTTAATTTACTCAATCCAAAGGCTTGGGATGAATAAAGGGGGGCGGAGGGGGGAAGAGTATGTGGAAGAGTTAGGGAGAGCATAGTAGCAGGGTGAGATGAATGCAGGAGAATTTAGTAGGGTTGTGTGGGAGGTCACAGAGGTAGAGTGAGGTTTGATGAGTTAGATGTGGAGGTGGAGGGAAGAGCTTAGGCAGAGATATTTAGGAGATGAAAGTGGTAGAAGGGATTTGGGATGAGTCAGAGTGAGAATGGAGGATAGTTTGATAGAGACATGACATAAGAGTGATGAAAAAAGAGAGCAGAAATTCATAGATATCTAGTATAACAACCCAAAAACCAGGAGCCATGCAATGATCCACAAACATGCCAAGCACAGAAACAACATATACACATACATACACATATATATATATATATATTTATACACACACACACGCATGAATACACACACATATGCACATACAATACATAATTAGAATCATAGGTAAAAAATACTTAGTCAGACAGGTTTAAAAAGAGTGTGTGTGTATTTTATTGTTATGACAGTAGCAATACATATTTTCCAAAGAAACTATAAATAAATAGAAATATACATATAATCTGAAAAAATATTTATCCACATAGGCATATGCAGTTCATAGTTGTTGGAAAAAGGTGGTTATGAAGGAAAGAGCCAACTCTTGAGTGGTTTTCTGAAAACAAGAAAGTTATCTGTGGCTCTTATAGTTGGGGGTAATGAATTCCATAGTTTGGCTGCTTGGACGGAGAAGGATGTACCACCTACAGTCTTTTTCTTGTATGGTGGTGTTCTAAGGTGGGGTGCCAGTCTTGAGCGGAGGGTTCTTTGTTGGATGTATTTGGTAATTTTCTTTCGGATAAAAAGCGGTCCTGTTCCATGTATAGCTTTGTGGGTGATACAAAGCAGTTTGAAAGTGCATCTTCTGGCAACGGGTAACCAGTGTAGTGCTCTCAAGGCAGGGGAGATGTGGGCTTGCGGCTTTATACGTAGTAGTAGCCTGGCTGCGGAATTCTGGATACGTTGTAGTTTTTTCATAACAGATAGAGATGATCCATGGTAGAGGCTATTGGCATAATCCAGTTTGGATAATAGAAGCGAGATAGTAGCTTGCACCTTGTGTGGAAATCCGAGGTGGGGGAAGATGCGTCGTAAAGTCTTTAAGGTGATGAAGCTTGTGCGTGCTAATTTGTCTACTTGGGCATTCATAGTTAGCTTGGAATCCATGGTGATTCCTAGGTTTTTCACGTCCTTGGATAATTGAGGAGGTGGTCTGAGATTTTCAGGCCAGACGCACAGAGGGTCATCATTTTTCCAGTCACCACATATGAGTATTTCTGTTTTGGCGGTATTTAGTTTGAGATGGCTCCAGGTCATCCACAGATCAACGGCTCTGAGGCAACTGAAGATTTGTGAGTTTTCAATGTTTTTGGGGTCTTCTAATTGAAGTAGTATTTGTGTGTCATCTGCATAGTTGTAGCATGTGAGATGGAAATCATTGATCAGTTCTGGTAAAGATATCATGTAGATGTTAAAAAGCAAAGGTGAGATGATTGACCCTTGGGGGACCCCTGTTTTTGTGAGGAAGGGTTCGGACGAGAAGGGGGGCGAGTGGATGATATTTGCTCTTTTTTGGAGATAGTAAGTAATCCAGTCGAGAGCAATCCCTTGTATGCCGGCTTCGTGGAGTCTTTGAGTTAGGGTGTCATGGTCAACCGTATCAAAGGCAGCTGAGAGGTCCAAGAGAAGTAGTGCAGCAACTCCATTTCTGTCGACTGTGTTTTTAAGATCGTCCCAGATTGCCATGAGTGCTGATTCAGTGCTTCTTCCTGGGCGGAATCCAGTTTGGAAGTCTGAAAGTATAGAATTGTCTTCAATGAATTGTGACATCTGGGCGAATGCTGCTCTTTCTATCAACTTGCCCAGGAAAGGTCCATTTGTGATAGGTCTGTAGTTGTTGGGGTCTTGCGGGTCTAGGTTTGTTTTCATTAATAATGGTCGTATGTATGCCTTTTTCAGGTCTGTAGGAAAAGTTCCTGAAGTTAAAGAGTTGTTGATGATTCTTCTTACAGGTGTGGCAGCAGAAGTAGATAGCAGGATGTTCATTGAAGATTTGTGGTGGGCAAGGGTCAGAAGGGCAACCAGAAGGTCTGCTTGCTTTGACCAAATCCATAAATTCATCCTGGGATATTTGTTGGAAAGACTGTAGAGGTTGGGATGGTTTATTCTTAAAGGGTATTTTAGTAAAGGGGTTGGTGCTGATGGTTTTCTTCTGTTTTAAATAGGAGTCCAATGTGTCTGCCTTGGTTGTGTAGTGAGTTGCCAATATGTTTGTGAAATCTTGAGTGGTGGAATGACTTCCTTCCATGCATGTGGGTTTTCGAAATTAATTGAGAATTTTATAAAATTCCTTGGTTGTAGATTGAGCATTTAGAATTCGGTCTGAGTAGTATTTTTTTTTAGCTTTTTTGATTGATGATTTGTATATCCTGTTAAGTTTGTGTAGCTGCAGTTTGTCTTGACTGTTGTTTGTTTTGAGCCAGGTCCGCTGCAACTTTCTGATTTGTTGCTTTATCTTTTTAAGTTCTGTGTTTCTCCAAGGTGTTGGTTTTCTTTTGTCATGTTTAGTTTTTCTGAGTGGTATTAGGACATCAAAAGCTTCCTGTAGCCACTCATAAAGTTTTGGTACAGAATTGATTGTATCTAGATCTGTGTTTGCTGTTAGTTGTGTTTCTAAGTGATCCAAATTGAGTTTGCTCCATGGTCGATAGGTGTATGTATGTAAGTGGTTGTGGGGTGTGTTGATTTGTGGAGTTGTCTGCCGGAAAGTTATCAGATGGTGGTCTGACCAGGTGGTTGGTGTGATGCTATGAATAGTAACGAGTTCAGGCTTAGCAAAAATGACATCTAGGATGTGACCAGCGATGTGTGTGGGATTGTGTACAATCTGATGCAGGTTCAATGCGAGTAGGCCAGTGGTGATAACTTTTGGATGGGGCATATTGGGTTTATCAAACCAAATGTTTAGATCCCCAAGAATGCATAGATTGGAGTATAGTGCAATAAGGTTTGAGACTGTGTCAAGAAAAGCATCAGGGAAAGTGGAGTTGTTAGGTGGAGGTCTGTAAAGGAGGAAAAAGTTACAGGAGGAAGTTGGAGTAGGGTGGCATCTGGTAAGGAGGGCTTCACAACCTTGTATGGAGATGTTGTCTGTTTTACTGAGGTTTATTGCCTGTTTGAATATAATAGCTAGTCCACCTCCTCTCTTGCCTATACGGTTTTGTGTGATGGTTTGATAGCCCGGAGGAAGGGCTTCGTGCAACACTGGTGCCATGTCATCTCCCAACCAGGATTCCGTAATGAATAGTAAGTCAGGTTGTGTGTCTGTGAGCAGGTCGTAGATGTGGTGCTTGTTTTTTTAGAGTGATCAAGTATTTATGAGCTGGCAGTTTAGATAGGGTGTGTTAGTGGTAGTGTTGTTTTGTTTAGTAGAAGGGTAAGTAGTATAATGTGAGCTTGAAGCAGGAGTGTTGCTAGTTGTGATAACTGTTTGAGGCTCACAATAGTCTTGCTTTTCAAGATAGTGTTCCTCTCCCAGCAGGTTAAGGAGGCATTTTGTTATGTCTGTGTGTGTGGGTGGTGAACTTGGTGGCTGAGAGAGCCATGAGGATTGTAGTGTTTTTTGTAGGGTAGTTTTATTATGTAACAAACAAGGGGATGCGAGGTTGCTATGAGTGGCATGTTTTTTATTTTGTTTGCGTTTGTTTAGTGTGGATGGAGTATGGGTTAGGGGTGGTGGAGGAGCATGTGGATCATGATGTAAGGCCCTAAATTGTGCAATGGAGGAGAGGCGAGTGAATGAAGGTTGCTGGGATGGGGTGCTTGTGGTAGGTGTTTGTGAAGAGTGGGGGGGTAGGGGTGGAGATAGGATGGAATTTGTATCCTTTGTGTAGTCCTAGGGGTGGGAGTGGGTATGACGATGAGTGTAATGTAAGTTTGTGTTGCTTTGATGTGCTGATGTTTGTGGTTGGTATTGTTTTTGTGGAAGAATGAGAGGGGATATTGGTGTAGTTGTTTTTGGTGAGGGATTTGTATGTGAGTTAGTGCTGCTAAGTGGAATTTGAGTGTTAGATGGGGGTGTTGATGTGTTTTGGAGATGAATGTATGAGGTGTGTAAGAGGTGATGGGTGTGTGTCAGGGAAATAAATATTAGTTGAGATGACCGGAAGGGGTAATATGTGTGGTGGAGTGAAAAGTGGGGATTGTATGGTTGTGTGTAATTGGTGAGGAGAGGGGAAGAGTGTTTGTAGATGATATGTTTGAATGCAGGGTTTGGGCATTGTTATGAAGACAGGCGGTCTGTGTGGAGCGAACAGTGGATATGGTTTTTTTGGTTAGTATGAGCAGAGAGTGTGTATCTGGGAGATTGAAACTGAGAGAATTGTATGTTGTAGTTTTGTATTGTGTGGGTGATGGCAGGTAGTGTTAGTGGGAGGGGACAGAGTAGTGAATGCTGTGAGAATGAAGGTGTTTGACTGTAGTAGTTATGGGGGGTATGTGTATATGTGTTGTATGTAGGGTATTGTGCTGAGTGGTGGGGCAATGCAATATGTCTGTGGTCAGTATGTGATGCATGAGCTGGATATCTTTGCAGATAATGTGTTTGCATGTTGAGGGATGTGTTGGGGTAGAAACCATTCCTGGGGGAATATGAATTGGGCAGCATTTCTGTCCCTAGTCCCTAGTCCCTACCTGTCCCGAACAGACCCAAACAGACAGCTGCCCTTGTCCTCTCCGCCCTTTGCCTCGACGCCCGGGCTCAGACGCCCTGAATCCTGGCCTTTTATAGCCCTACCAGCCTATAAGAAGCTTGTCCTAACCCTAGCCAATCCTATTTTAAACCCTGATTTAGCCAAGTAATGGAAGACTCAGCCCTATTCACCAGTCACAGCCCTATTTCCTGACCCCCAATCACAGCCCCAGCCCTAAAACCTACAGCCAATCAGAATCCCAGCCCTATCCACCAATCACAGCCCTAGAACCAACAGCCAATCAGAATCCCAGCCCTATCCACCAATCACATCCCCAGAACCAACAGCCAATCATAATCCCAGCCCTATCCACCAATCATAACTGCATCCCTGGAGCTAGCAACCAATGAAACACCATCTCCCAAAAACCAATCACAACAGCATATGCAACAACCACGAGGAACCTATATAAGGAGCAAGTTAACTAAACTCCAGTCCCTGTGGCCTGGGGGGAGGCTACTGCTGCTCTATTCAGTATCTCCTTGGATACAGACAGGCTGAATCCACACTTCCAAGCTAGCAGAGTCTACTTTCCAGGTAAGGGGGAGATTGTTTAAGAGACAAACACTGCAATAGTTCTGGGCGCACACTCTAAAATCGGGCTTTTTTAAGGCAAAAATACAGGGGGGCAGACAGCTTTTAAGCACAATTTAAATCACACAAACAGATTAAAAACAGTCTCCTAAAACCACACTCTGAAAGATGTATGTAGTCTTTTTACTAAGAATAGGGGTGAAAAAAAGGGGGGCAGAGGGGGGGAAAAAAAGGGGGGGGGGAGCCACAAACTAGCAAGGGAATTCACACAGTCACGGCAAAAACGATTTTTAAACAAACACCACTTTAAAAGAGGCCAGGCTGCCTGAAAACACAGAGAGTCCACAGTAAAACAAACACTTTTTGAACAATTAATACTATTTAACTAGAAAATATCTTTGGGCTCCTTACCTAGGTCTTTTTGCAATCCTTGAACACTGGGCTGTATCAGGACACAGGGGGGATGCACACAGGAACACAAGTTTGCATGGGGGTGAGTGGGCTAGCAAAACAAACGGCACAGGAATCGAGGGTGCAAAGAAGTCTAAAGAAAAGGCATGAGAAACTGACAAACGCACAAGTGTTTTCACCAGTGTGTCGTTTTCCAGAAGCCCCACCACACCGTATGCAACTGCTACTCTTGCCCTTACCACAGTGCTAGTGCATGGTTTAGTAATCATCTCTGTGGGGACCATGGGTGCCATCCAGGAAGCTGAAAACAAGCTTTTGGGAGGCCCTCGCTGCTCAGCGGTCGCTTCTGTATTAAAGCCAAAGAGAGACACACAATAAAGAGAGCAGCCCGAAGGCGGCTGACTCTCAAAGAGGCGTCATGATTAAAGAATGTTTGAGAATGGCCCATAATATCACTAGTGCAACCTCCTTTACAAAGCCCATTAGCAGAGGTTAGTTATTGTGATAAATCCTCCGTCAAAGCAAGCTGAAAATACTTATCGGGGAAAAAACTCTAGCCTGCTTTCATTTCTTGCTGGTTCGCCAGTGACATTGATATTCTTCTAAATGTAGTATTTACTTATGCATTGGATAAAGTATGTTTTCTTTTTAAGACCAAAGCACTGACTGAACATTATTGATTGTTATTGAGTTATGCTGAGTTCTGAGTCCCCATCTCACTCCATCATCCTAAGCAGCCCTTGGTCTCGTCTGTCTAGTTACCTTAAAGGACAAGGGCTGAAGGGGGGTCATTGATTCTGAGATATAGGTCCAACTGGAAGGTGGTTTCCTGGCATCAAAATAAAATGTACCTGTTGCCTAATTGGAGCCCAGTAGCCCCGGACTGCCCTCTTCAAGCACAAACTAGTTCCCACAGAATGCAATCCAGAATTTCCATGCCATTCTCCTAAAAATGGCAACTGCATTTTCATAGTTCACTCTCACCTATGTACATCTTTACAAGGGGAAACATGTTCTAATTAAATTTCCATTTCTGGATTTTAATTGTTATGAGGCAAGCCCTGCTTACACTCCCAGGTCTCGGGATTTACTTTAAACCACCCCTTCCCCCGCCAGTAGCTACACTTAATGCTTGTTACATTGGGTAGTTCTGGAGGTAGGCAAATAGCCCTAGAAGCAGGTTCCAGTACCGTCATCAGTGGGGAGCTAGAGGTGAGGTGGGGGTGCTGCCTGTCTGAATAGAGGGACAGAGGACAACATTTCATTTTCTTGTCGTTTTGGTGGAGAGAGCAATTCACGTGGCTGACAAGACTCAAGGAGGCAGGAATCAGTCAAGAACACAGGGCACAGCAGAACCCCGATCCAGCATAGTGCGACGAATGGCGGTGCTGAGGAGGGATCTGTGAGCATCGTTCCTGCATCTCTTGGGCTAAGGATTCTGCACAGGACCTAAGCTTTTCTTATGCTTTTGTGCTTCTACTCTTGGAGTTTGGTGGGGTAAGAGGCAGAGGCGGCGGTTAGAGCCTATACTATCGCATCTGAAGGATGGATGCAGATGGTTTAGTCTGAAGCGGTTCAAACTATCCCCTTCATTACGCCCCATCCGCTGCCTGGCAGCGAGGAGGCATAGTTGAAGTTCAGAGTCCAAGGGGCGAGGGCTCTGGTCTGAACCTGGTTGAAGTGAGTGGGTGCAGGTAGTAGCTGAGCTCTCTGACGTGCTGTTGCTGTCAATTGGGGCGGAGGAGCGTCAGGGCCTCCACCACCAGCAGCGGCACCTGCAAAACCTTTCAAAGAAAACTATAACGTTGTTTATTATAGTTTTCTTTTAAAGGGGTTGACAAGCAGCTGGCCAAATACACATGTGCTGTGTGCTCTCTCCAGCCCAGCAGCATAATTACCAGGCTGGAGAGAGCCTGCACAGGCTCTCAGCCTGCCTGGGTGCGCCATGGCTGGGTGCTCCCAGCCAATCCTGATGCTGCTCTGAGCATTGTCAGGATTGGCTGCAGGGCAGGCTTGGAGCCTGTGCTGCCTGCAGCAGAGGAGCTGTGTGGCATGGCGGAGGAGAAGGTAAGTGTTTTTTCTTTTTATTTATTTTAATATTTGATTCCTCCTCCCCATCCCCCTTTCGTGCACCGCCCTGCCCCTTCTGCACCCCACAAGCCGCTCCTGCCACCTGCATAATGTTTAGATAATTTCTTCCTCTCTTTGTATCACAGTTTTATCAGGTTTTGAGGAGTAGATGTGGGGAAGTAGAAAAGATCAGCGCAACTATGCATGCTGTAAGGGGTGGAGTGAAATCTGAGAAGACCGTACAGGAGCCACGGATATTAACCCTTTCCTCAGAAGCGGCTTGGGGTGCTTGTGCCCCGGAATCCATGGTCCGGCTTAATTTTCTTCCCTGTCTTGTGGGCCCAAGTTCCAGTCACTCAGCAAGGTGTTTGGGCTCTACCTTTAGCAAAGGCCCCTGGTGAGCTCAAGCCAGAGCTGAAGGCTTTTGTGCTGCACAGTGGCTTAAGTACCAGTGAGCTGGTTTGGGAAGGCGACTCCAGGTGCAGCTTGAGACACCTTGTGAAGACCCACTTTAGTAGACCTGCTTCATCCTGCCTACATCAAAGGATTGGCACTATCACTTATTATCTTACTTTTTGGGCCCTACAAGACTGCATGTAAGCTGCATTCTGGTCGATTAATATCTACTAGATCAGTTTTTCCAACCTGTTTGACTTCTGAGGATCCCCACTTTTCATTACTGGAACCTAGGGACCCCCACTGAATCATTATTGGAGTCCAGGGATGCCCTGCAACTGAGTCATTACTGGAAGCTGTGGACCCCGTCCTAAACATTGTTTGATGATTTAAAACGCAAAACAATACACTAAAAATACAGAAACAAGCATTCATCAAACACATACACAAATGATAACACATTTTATTTAACTTGTAAACAAATACAAATTAAAAATAATAATAATTGAATAGGAAGGTTGGAGCTTTTTTAAATTCAAATGAAGTCACACATCGTCAATACTGTTTTCTATTTGATGAACATGCACTGCTCCCATGAATCAATCTGAGGATAGTAATTTAATTTCTAGCCTCCGATTTAAAATTTCTTGACATTTACAGTATGTGTAAAAAAATTCAGCTGTACATTTAGCCACTGTAGCTATGTTAACTTTGTTATTGGTCTGTTATTAATATTATTTAATTTTCTAAACAGTCACAGACCCCCTGCGGAGTCTTTGCAGACCCCCAGGGGTCCCCAGACCACAGGTTGGGAACCACTGCACTAGATCATGCAGGAATACACATTCTAATCCTGTTCAAAACACTTCATGTAAACTCACCAAGGTGTATGGCACCTAGTCCAGACTACTTCTTAAAATCAGAGGAAAAAATAGGGGACATCTTATTGTCAATTTTTATCCAGCAGACTTTTGAGGTCAAAAATTCCAAGAGTGTAAAAACCTAAATGATTCAGCTATGAATAAGTAGTCTTTAATGGACGAAATAGCAGCTTCAGAGTACATAAAAACCTAGCACTTATAATCATTCCACTTCTTTTGGAAGTGCTAAAATGGATTCAAAATATCGGTAGGGTTCCATCCTCCTGGGACACAGCTATTGTTATAATATTTCTTAAAACAGACAAAGATCCCACTGAGTGTAGCTCATATCGGCTGATTTCACTTCTCAATACCAACTCTAAAATATTTACCATGCTTCTGACTAAACGGTCAATAAGATCATCTCTCAGCTTGTATCCCCCAGATAACATGTCTTCATTCCAGAGGATACGCCCTGTCATACAAACGTACTTACTGCATTAATATAACGTGCTGAGACTCTCCAGGAACTGCTTAGCATTATTTTTCTTGATGCTGAACAAGCATTTGATTGCATTTCTTGGAATTTTCCTTGGGAACTATAAGCCCAATTCAACTTAAGCCCCAGATGTATTAACATGATTAAGGCTATCTACAAGGTGCAGAGAGCACAGATTAGCATAAATAAGGAATTAACACATTTTGGGCCAGATGTAGGAAGAAAGCAAATTGCGACTTGCAATTTGCGTGTCCGTGCGACTCGCAAATTGCAAGTCGCAATTTGCTATGCAGAAAGGTGTCTCAGACACCTTCTGCAACTCGCAATGGGGTCGCAAAGACCCACCTCATAAATATTTATGAGGTGGGTCGCAGTTTGCGACCCCATTGCGAGTATGGGCACTCACGGGATGGTGGCCTGCTGGAGACAGCAGACCACCATGTCCGTGACTGCTTTTTAATAAAGCAGTTTTTTTTTTTTCTATCTGCAGCCCGTTTTCCTTAAAGGAAAACGAGCTGCACTTAGAAAAAAAAACGAAACCTTTTGTTTCGGTATTTTTCAGAGCAGGCAGTGGTCCATAGGACCACTACCTGCTCTGAAAAATTGTTTTTGTGATCATTCACAAAGGGGAAGGGGTCCCATGGGGACCCCTTCCCGTTTGCGAATGGGTTACCATCCACTTCAAGTGGATGGTAACAGCGATTTCATTTGCGACTGCTTTCGCGGGCGCAAATGAAATTGCATAGCATTGCGAGTCGCAAATAGGAAGGGAACACCCCTTCCTATTTGCGAGTCGGAAATGCATTTTGCGAGTCGGATCCGACTCGCAAAATGCATTTCTGCATGGCAGAGAGGCTTTTGCGCCTCGCAAACGGCGTTTTTCGCCGTTTGCGAGGCGCAAACCCTTTGCTACATCTGGCCCTTTATTCCTATTTCGTACAACACTTGACAATGCTGTCCACTCTACCCTGTTCTCTATGCTCTGTATATGGAGCCATACATTAGGCTTTTACATGGAAGCATCCCTAGTAATCCATACTTGTTGCTTGCTTCCCCTTTGGCAGTCTATGTAGATGAGGTATTAATATTCTCACACTGCTGGGAACAAACAATTGAATTTGTTGAATGCTTAGTGTCAGATTTTGGCCAAGTTTCAGGGTACAGACTAAATGCCTGTAAAACACAACTCATTCTAGTAGGTGGAGCAAGTAGTTCTGATCAGCAGGTGACACTTCGAGTCAGGTATCTGGGCATTATTTTGGCACCCACCACTAAGTAATTTTATGAATATAATTATACTGCACAACTATGGCAGAATACTTTGCTACTGCATAAATTGATGCATTTACCTATCTCCCTAGTTTGGCAAATTAACCTAATTAAAATGAATATTCTTCTGAAAATTCTGTATCTTTGTCGTTCACTATCTCTTTTCGTTTCCTGTAGGTAATTCAAAATGTTAAATTCCATAGTCACAAGATTTATATGGAAGGGGAAGAAAGAGCAGAGATATTCAAAAAGTATAACACTCCCAATAATTGAAGGTGGATGGGCACTTCCTGATTGGTGCTTTTATTACTGGGCCAACATGACCAATCGTATCTGTATGATGTATGAATCCCATCCTGAGAACTGGATCCATGTCATTTCATTTGCAACGGATCCTAACACTAGTCACACTCAATTTCAAAGGAGAGAATCTTAAAAAAAAGTTAGACTTAAGACTAAGGGCCTGATTCTGACCCTGGCGGCCGGTGACCGCCAGGGTCACCGGCCACGGGAGCACCGCCGACAGACCGGCGGTGCTCCGAAGGGCATTCTGACCGCGGCGGTTCAGCCGCGGTCAGAAAGGGTAAACCGGCGGTCACCTGCCGGTTTACCGCTGCCCTTCTGAATCCTCCAAGGCGGCGGAGCGCGCTCCGCCGCCATGGGGATTCAGACACCCCCTACCGCCATCCTGTTCATGGCGGGAAACCCGCCATGAACAGGATGGCGGTAGGGGGTGCCGCGGGGCCCCTGGGGGCCCCTGCAGTGCCCATGCCAATGGCATGGGCACTGCAGGGGCCCCCGTAAGAGGGCCCGCAAAGTATTTCAGTGTCTGCTATGCAGACACTGAAATACGCGACGGGTGCCACTGCACCCGTCGCACCTTCCCACTACGCCGGCTCAATTCTGAGCCGGCGTCCTCGTGGGAAGGTTGATTTGCCCTGGGCTGGCGGACGGCCTTTTGGCGGCCGCCCGCCAGCCCAGGGCAAATCTCAGAATCACCGCAGCGGTCTTTCGACCGCGGTGCGGTGTTCTCACGGGGTTACTTTGGCGGGCGGCCTCCGCCGCCCGCCAAAGTGAGAATGACCCCCTAAGTTAGCTCTTGAAAAGATTTGGAGTAATATGAGGAGGTCTCTGAAAATACCGTCTTTTCATGCCTTTACACCACTGTTAGACAATCCAGACTTACCAGACTGCTTTGCCTCCTCCTATTTTGGTGCCTGGGGAAACTCTGCAATTAAGTGGTTAGGCGATCTGATGGATGAGTTCAGGGTAAAAACATTCTTAAATCTACAAGCAGAATTTGACATAAATTGCAGTGATTTTTAAAAAATATCTTCAAATTTGGACCTTCCTATTGAGCGGGGATACTAACATTACAGTTCTGCTGGCCCAGCCTGATTTTACATGACAGATTTTTGGTACAAATCTACATAACATTTGGGAAAAATATATTTGTCTTATTTAACCTCTTTCTAATGACTTGGGAATTTGGGCTGATAAATGAACTCATAGCCTAGGTGCGGAGGTCACGGAGCAAGAACTCACTTGTATTCTTGGATGATTCTGCAAGGTTATTACTCCTACTAGATTGAGAGGCCAGACTTATCGTACATTGTACGAATTCTATATTAGCCCCTCCAAATCAAGCAAATGGTGTAATAGATCGTAAAGCTGGCCGCGTTCCACGGCCGAAGTGGCCCATGAAGTTCACATGTTCATTACTTTTCCAAAACTTACATCATTCTGGTTCTTGGTCAAGAGGCAAATACTTCTTGTACAACCCTCTAGATGGATAAATAGTTAAAAAATGATGCTGCTGGTCATAGGTACTACTGACTGAGGGCCTGATTTAGAACTGGGCAGACAGGTTACTTTGTCATAGTGTAGACGGATGTTCCATCCGCCCGAAATCTAAATCTCTTTGAATATAATGGGATTTAGATTTCGGCGGACAGGACGTCCTTCATTGTGGTGAAGGAGTAACCCGTCTGCCAAATTCTAAATCAGGCCCTAAATCTTTTATGTCCTTTCTCTTGCTAGGTTAAATATTTTGAGGATTTGGAAATCTGCTTTTCTGCCAAAATATGAGGAGTGGTGGAAAGAGGTAATGGAAGCTTACAAATTGGAACGCCAAACAGCAAAGGCTACAGGATCTATGGTGAAATAATAACCTATTTAGGGGAATTTGAGAGATTGCTTAGCATCAGACCAGAGAGTGTTTACTCTGCTTATGCTGATTGTTTGCTGTTTAATGATATATTTGAATACTGCTAATTGTCCATGATGTATACAATTAGTTTATGTTCTCCTGGTGTATTTAATATTTAACATTCATTTTTTCATATTTGATATTTATAAGATCAATATTTAAGATGCTGTCATTATTCAACTGCTTGTAAAGTCAATTATAAATACAAATTATATAAAAAACAAACATGAGCAAAATAAAGATGCGTAGGGGCAGGTGAAAAATATAGTGGTTTCACTAGGGGAGCGGGGAAATGGGTATCTATTTTAGATCAGGATAATAAAGTTAGGAGGGTGTCTATTGATGATGATGCTAGTCATTGGAATTGGTTGGGCTTAATTGCATGTAATTGGTTGGGCTTAATTGCATCTATAAACATAATTCTTGAAACTGGCCATACCAACTAAGTTAACAGTGGGTTAAGAGTAAACTCCTGGAACATTTTAGGCTTCTCTTATGATAATATAAATCTCAATCTGTTGTAAAGCCAACTACATATGTATCCAGGCAACATGACAGACTATGGATGTTCAGCTTAATAACTATAATTTGTTCAGTTGCCCTGTGACAGTCTCTAGGACGGTTCATGCGAGCTAGGGGGCAAGCAATTGCACTAACTACATCTGGCCCCACAGTTGTTTTACTTGCCCATCAAATCTAGCTCAATGTGTAACGATCTTGAAAGACGCTGGCCAAGAGACTGGTGATCATTCTGCTTGCGATTATATACATTCCCTTGCGTTCATCTTATACTTCCCTAGATAGGTGATTTCAATATAG
This sequence comes from Pleurodeles waltl, assembly GCF_031143425.1. Lineage (NCBI taxonomy): Eukaryota > Metazoa > Chordata > Amphibia > Caudata > Salamandridae > Pleurodeles > Pleurodeles waltl. The sequence continues at coordinate 337,417,539 of NC_090443.1, forward strand.
AAGTGTCTAATCATGCATTAAGAGTTTTTGCAGATACAGATACTGAAGAGACTTTTAATGTCCCGTCAGTGATACTTCCAGCTAAATCTAAAATGGAAGAAAGGGGAGTATCCTTTAGGAGATTTGGAAGACTCATGAATGCCTGATTGTGAATGAGAGAATGGACACTAATATTCTGGCTAGTTACACTCATACTGCTATCACTTCTAGATTATTTGCTTGTTTGCTATTACTTTTTTTTTTTTCCTGATTTGTACGTAATAGATACATCTTTTAGTGAACACGAAAAACCTTTATTCTGTATTTATTTTCTGTTAGTAGGATTGAGGTCTTGAAATATCAAGGGAGATGTAGAGTATTTTAATTTGGCAAATTGGGGAACTCACTGGAAAACCAACAAAACAGCAGACACGAAAGAAAGATTTCAAGTAATTTCGGTTGAAGTACAAGCTTTATGGCAAGACTCTTGCACAACTTGATTTGAACATGAAGTCATTTTTGGGCAAGCCTGACCTTTTATGTAATAATAAATCACATAGGAAATGGTCACTGGCTGTACAGTTTCTAAATAGGGAGATTAAAAGATTAATTAGAAGGCAGTTTTGTATTATTCTGCTGAGATTCATAAAATAATTACCCTCTTTAAAAGACGAAGAGCTAGATAGAAAGCTGCTCAAAAGACACTATATTGAGATCACAAGTGGATTGACTTAATATGAGATACATAGAACATGTAAAAACATTTTGGAAGTTTATTACAGATGGTTGTGGTAATAGGGTTAGATCAATGCCAATCCCAGTCATAAAAGGTGATTGGGTCAATAACATCACCTATTTATATGGCTGTAACTCGATTGCTCTTGATACTTTGGTAACATCTGATTCTTTTCCTGTAAACATGAATCCCATATATGGCCCCCTCAACCAAACAGATTGAAGATTTCATTCACGTTGCAAGATACTGGGGGGCAATGGGACCTGGTGAGATTCCAATCTCAGTACTACAGAAGGAACATCTCTCTGGTCTATTGTTCAACCCTTTTATTTCAGTAATGCTACGTTAATGGAGCAATCCCAGAAGCCTGGACCAGGAGTATTGTTGTGCCATTTCACAAAGAAGGCTCTCACAATCTCCCAAATAAGTATAGGCAAGTTGCCGTCCTCAGTTCTGTTGGGAAAATATTCACAAAAAGTATCTGTGAACATCTGCATGATTGGGTGGCCACGAATACCATAATCCCTATTCAACAAGTAGGTTTCAAGAAATATTGTTGCACTTTGGGTAATATAGCTATGTTACAATTTATTTTAGAAAAATATTTAATTGTTTATGGTTTATTTGCTTAATGCAGCCTTAATAGAATTTTCCACAGCATTTGAGCGCAGAGACAAACTCTTTGGAAAAGCATATTAAGTTGAAGCATACCTGAGAATTTATTCAGACTAATCACAGCATTGCATTCTTCCACCAGGTATCAGGTGCTCCTAGATGGAGAGCAGGTCCTCTCATCCAGAATTTCCTCCCATGAAGGTCTAAGACAAGGCTGGCTGCTGGTACCTTTACTGTGTTCCTTACATATCTGTCTGCAAGGGTGGTGCACCAAAAATCAAGGGATCATACGGTTCACTGCATAATATATGCAGACAATACTGTAATTGTTGATCTCACTCCTAAGGGCTTATAAAATTGTTTGTTTTGTCTTGAGCAGTATGTGCGTTGCCATTTAAAAAAACAAATAATATGCCAAAAGTTAAGTTCTGATTGTTAAAGGCAAAAGATATGAGGAAAGAAATTAAGTTTACATGGTGGTAACAGAAATTTTGAAGTCTTGAAATCTTATCCTTGTTTTGGGACCACTTTCTCCAGCAACCAAAATGAAAAAGAACACATTCAGCACATTACCATTAAAACATTTTCCCATGCTAACAACGTAAGAGCATTTTACGATGCACCAGGATGTGGGCAGTTTGTCCATTTATTAGTGGTATAACATTTACAAGTTTCTCTGGTCTCTTATATGCCATGAAAATACATGTTAAAATGCTATTTTAAGTCTATAATGATTTTCTGTAAATATTGCAATTGAGCTAATTTGCAGGTATCCTGACCATTAGGATGGAACTTGATTTGAATTGTATTTTTGTGCAAGCTTTAACTGCAGTGCTGAGTTGGGGTTACCGTTTGAAGTGAACACCTTAACAAAGTTATTGTGTTTGGAAATGTTTAATAAAAATGGAAAATTATAAAAAAAAATCAGAAATTTTTCTTATGTATTGAGGACGTTTCAAACACAACAGGATGTTGCAGGGAGTATGTCTATGTTTGTTAAAACAGTTAGCGGGCAGCATTAGCGCTGGGATAGATATTGGCTTTTGGTCAAATAAGGAAGCCTATAAGGTTGTTGCATCGTACATTTTGCAAAAAGACCACAACTATTTTTTTACTTGGAATGTAGATCACAGAATTCGGCGTTTTTTCCTTTTAAGAAGAATTAATATATTGCCATTGAAATGATTAACTAGTCCTTGTCAAAATCTGTGCCTTTAAGGAATGAATCTTTGGTTTATACAACAGTGGTCTCCAAGATTTAAATCATCTAATTTGTACATGTTCTGCGTTGCACTTTTTCGTCGTCGATTTTTAAAGCCCCCTTTTTTAAATCAAATGCATGTTCTATTGATACACCTCGATAGCTGTTACTTTCCCCAGGAAATAAAATGTTCTGTATACGTTTTTTTTAAAAAGTTTTATAAATTTGTATTAAAGTTTCTTAAGTGATTTGTTAATGTTTTGTGGGCCTCTTAGTTGACCCAAAACGTATAATAAACTTGAAAACATTAATTGTATTTTCTTTAAACGCATGAAATTAATTTTGCTGGTGAACTCTCTTTAGCTGCCTGCAGTCCTTCACGCAGCCCTTTACCAAGAAACAAGTGCATTGTTTTGGGAGCAGATTTAACCTTGGATCGAGTCATGAGCCAGGCAGTTGAAAGAAGGAACATGCTGGACTCTGTCAGTGTCAGTGGAGGGGCCACAGAGCAGTAACCATGTCACTCGTGCCGAATAGGCTTCAGAAGGCTTCTCTCTTTCAACTCTTTCAAACTGGTGTTGCTGCTTTGGTGAGATCAGGTCGAGGTGAGCTGGAGGCCTAAGCTTTTGCATCAATCATCTAAACCAAGGGATTCGGGAGGGATCAGGGCAGTCAATTCAGTTCTTCTACCAATTCTGTTACACATCAAAGAACTGACTGTGAATCATGTAGAACAAACACAAGGAGAGTACCAAAAGATGGCAATGAAAGAGTTTAAGGATGAAAGCCCTCCCCCTCCCCTTGGGGGGCCTTTTACATCATAGGGACCCTCCTGGCACCTACCCAGATGGGTTCTATGTGCAAGCTACTACATAATTTTGGGGAGCCTAGGGGGAATATTTTGATGACTGTAATACAAAACCATTCATATGGTCTCTCAGAAGTGAAGACTCCATGCAGAGGTGAAACTAAAACTGTGAATGTGAAGGTTAAAATCACCTACTAGTTGGAAATATGCGTTTCATTAAATTCCCCAGGGGGTATATAAAAAAAATATGTCATAATTCAACCTACTAGTGAAGGTTGACATGTTGTTGCCCTTTCGACCCTTTATCAAGGTATCATTGGTACTCTTCAGGACTATGTTCACCTTCTCTTCTATAAACATATAGGGCTTCTTTATGAATCTGGCGGTCACTAGACCGCCAAACTCTCGGATGGTGATGGGCAGCGGTCCGAGCGCCACATTACAACCCTGACGGTCAGGCCGCCAGGGAACCACCAGGATCAGAGATTGCGGCGGTCTGGAGGTAGGTGGTGGTCCTAATCTGCCTGGGGATTACAACCTCGTCCTCTACTAGCCTTTCCAGGGCAGTAGCACTGCCATGAAAAGGTAGGCAGAGAACGGGTGCAGAGAGCCCCTATACTGCCCATGCACTTAGCATGGGTAGTGCAGGGGCCCCCATGGCCAGCACCATCGCAATGTTCACTGTTTGCAGAGAGTGAACGTTGCGAGGGTGCTGGTCCACCCTGTAGGCTACAGCATTGCTGCTTTCTCGGTTATGAGCCAGAGACAATGCTGTAGCCTGTTTCCTGCTAGGCCAGCGGGAAACTCTTAATAACTCTGGCAGGGAGGTCAGGAGTTTTCCATCGCCAAACTCAAAATTGAGCTTATGGTGGCGAAAAATAAAAAGTAAACTTGGTCCAACCCCCATCTGCTGAAGGAGGTAGTTAAGATGTTGGGTATTGTATTGTATTGTATTGTAATCATATTTATATAGCGCTTGCTACCCCTGACGAGGCGTCAAAGCGCTTTTCGATGAGTAGCACGCTACTCTGGAACCCAACAAGAATTAGTGAAGGATTAGTATCGTTAAATAATGAGTACAGTTTTAGTATTATTATGAGTTAATTTGAGCCGCGGATATGAGAGTTTGTTAGTTAGATTGACTGGAGTAATGGAGGGGTGGAGGAGGAAAGAAATCCAGAAGTGTTAATTGGGAGTATATCCTTCATTTACTCAACCCAAAGGCTTGGGATGAGTAAAGGGGGGCGGAGGGGGAAGAGTATGTGGAAGGGTTAGGGAGAGCATAGTAGCAGGGTGAGATAAATGCAGGAGAATTTAGTAGGGTTGTGTGGGAGGTCACAGTACTAGAGTGAGGTTTGGTGAGTTAGATGTGGAAGCGGAGGGAAGAGCTTAGGCAGAGATATTTAGGAGATGAAAGTGGTAGAAGGGATTTGGGCTGAGTCAGAGTGAGAATGGAGGATAGTTCGATAGAGACATGACATAAGAGTGATGAGTAGATAAGTGTGATAAGTTGAGAGCAGGAATTCATAGATATCTAGTATAACAACCCACCCAGGAGCCATGCAATGATCCACGAACATGCCAAGCACAGAAACAACATATACACATACATACATATATATATACACACATACACATGAATACACACACATATGCACTTACAATACATAATTAGAACCATGGGTAAAAAATACTTAGTCAAACAGGTTTAAAGAGTGTGTGTGTGTGTATTTTATTGTTATGACATAGTAGCAATACATATTTTCTAAAGAAACTATAAATAAATAGAAATATACATATAATCTGAAAAAATATTTATCAACATAGGCATATGCAGTTCATAGTTGTTTGAACAAGATGGTTATGAAGGAAAGAGCCAAGTCTTGAGTAGTTTTCTGAAGACAAGAAAGTTATCTGTGGCTCTTATAGTTGGGGGTAATGAATTCCATAGTTTGGCTGCTTGGACGGAGAAGGATGTACCACCTATAGTCTTTTTCTTGTATGGTGGTGTGTAGTTCAATGGGAGACCTAGGTGTCCCCTCAGCGATGCAGGCAGGCAAGGGGGGGGCTCCTCGGGGCAGCCACCACCCGGGCAAGGGAGAGAGCCACCCGCGGGCCGCCCCTGCACCGGAGGCCGGATCCCCAGGTCCCGGGGTCCGCGGGCGCAGCGTCCCCACCAGGCGCCGGGTCCCCAGAACCAGGCAGTCGCGGCCAGGGGGGAGCCCCCGGATTCCCTCTGCAGGCTCCAATTGTCAGTGATATGAAACCTATAATCAAACATTAAAAAAGACAAAATTAAATATCTACTGTCAACATAGGTCTACGTTTTGGATCTCGCAATTCCATGAAAGTTCAACCATGCAGTCACTGTGATGATAAGTGTAGGCAAATTCATGCTTGGCCTTCCTCAAGATTTGCGGTTCACACTATGGCCCTCATGACAACATTGGCAGTAAGTGCCGCTTACCGCCATGCTGACTGCCGGCAACATACCATGACCGCGGCAGTATACCGCTACGGGTATTATGACCCACACATAGAAATCCGCCACTATACAGACACCCACACAAGTCCACCAGCCCAAAGGTCAGTGATAAACTGGCGGTACCAAACCCCACACCGTTACGCCAACAGAAATATGCCACAGCATCATGACCCAGGAATCACAGCGGCGGACATTCAACTGCGGTAAACCATTGGCGGTACATACCCCCACGCTCAAAATACACACACACTAACAAAACAGCACTACATTGGACAATTCAAACTGCACACACCTGACACACATACACACACCACACCCACAGCACTATAAAACACAGACCCACAATACCCACAACCCTTCACAACCCAAACATATTGGCAAGTGAGAGAGAGACAAGCCAGGAGCACCCACTGAATCTGCGCCACAAAACACCATCACCCATACACTATTCACGCACCTCACAGCACACACCCCAACACATCACCCAACACACCCTCACACATACCACTCACACTACACCCATGGCACCACAAAGACACCCCAGGTTCTCAGAGGAGGAGCTAAGGGTGATGGTGGAGGAAATCATCCGGGTAGAGCCACAGCTATTCGGATCACAGATGCAGCAGACATCTATTGCAAGGAAGATGTAGCTATGGCAGAGAGTCGTGGACAGGGTCAACGCCGTGGGACAGCATCCAAGAACAAGGGATGACATCAGGAAGAGGTGGAACAACCTACGGGGGAAGGTGCGTTCCGTGGTTGCAAGATACCAGGTGGCTGTACAGAGGACTGGCGGTGGACCCCCACCTCCTCCCCCACAACTAACAAAATGGGAGGAGCAAGTCTTGGCGCTCATGCATCCTGAGGGACTGGCAGGAGTAGCAGGAGGACTGGACTCTGATAATTCAAATCTTTACTACTTTATCCCCCACCCTACCTACATGCCATCACAAACAACAACCCCTACCCTCACCCCCATCACCCAACCACCTCACATATACCCCACCATCACAACCCAACCATCCCAAACCCAAGCCCTGCATGCAAAAACAATGCATGGACACCCATCACAAACCTGCATGGACACCCATCACCACAGCATGCACACTAGTGACAAGCACTTAGCCAAACCAGTAACATCTCACACAACCCAAAGGTGCCTTGCTAATAACAACCATAGAGGGAAACATATCCATGCACAAGATGGCACATGCAGATACAATAACACTGCATTTACATCCCCACAGGACCCCCACTCATCGTCACCGGAGAGGAGGTGCCAGCCACATCCAGTCCCCCCCGAAGAGGCCCACAGTGATGACAGCAGCTCTGGATCACAATGACCAACCTGGCCCATCAGGGACCTCTGGACAGTCGGTGACCCAGCCACAGTCCCAACCCACCATAGAGCCTCCCCCTCAGGAAACACCAGCACAGCACCCACCCAGTGGGCCCATACCTCTGTCCCCGGGACACGTCAATCAGCAGTGTGTCCACCACTACAGGGACCCCAGGCAACCCCACAAACGCAGGACGGTCAGGAACCTGGGGTCAGTGGCAGTGGGCACATGGTTCAGGGGACAGAGGCACAGGACAACAGGGAAGCTGGGAGGACTGCTGTGCGACAGGGGGAGGACAGGCCCAGGGAACCGACTCTCCAGGAGGCACTCACCAACATCCTGGAAGCTTACCACCATTCCCAGGAGACCATGGGCCAGATACTGGCCAAGCTGCAGGAGATTCAGTGGCTGCAGCAGGGACAGTACCTGGGGATCAGGGAGGTCCTGAGGGACATCCACACCACCCTGGTCATCATTGCAGGGATGCTGGCAGACATGGCCAACACCATGAGGGAGGCAGTAGCACACCAACAGGCCCCTGACACTAGCCAAACCGAAGAACAGCCCTCCACCTCTGCCGGCAATAGTGGACAGGAGGCCCACCACAGCAACAACAGGCCACCAGCACCCCACCCCCTGCAGAAGGAGAACCACCCCACAAACGGTCCCTGCGATCCAAGCAGAAGCCAAAGAACATTGCCAAGACCCCCGCCAGGAAATAAGACTCTCCTGATTTTCACCCTTCTGCCTCACTCTGTCACCCTGTCCACCTTGAACTGCCATTGCTCCCCTTCCTATGCCCCCTTGGACAATGCACCTGTGATACAAATAGACTGGACTCAACCCTGGACTTTCCTCCATCAGCAACCTAGCCCATTGCAATACCTCCTCCACTTATTAGCACATGAAGAAACACCCTTGGAACAAATTCAAGTATGGAGTCTGTCAATTGTTTGACATATGTATTAGTTTAACAAACTGTAAACATTGCAGTTGAAATGTACTGTAATATTGACATAGGTATGACCTGTAGTGGGCAGCAGTAACCACACCAGGAGCCAGAGTGGGGCACAGAGATCTGAAAATAGAGATACCAAAGGGTACAGTAAGTGGCCAGAGAAATAGGGAAATCAGGCTGCCATGTTCAATGTCAAACACAAAACTGCAATGAAAGGTGAAGTTACAGTATCTTACCTGTATGTCATTGGAAGTCCTGTTGGATTAGTGTACTTCTGCTGTCCACATCTTCGTCCTCTGCCTCCTCTTCATCACTGTCCACAGGCTCCACCGCTGCCACACGACCATCCCCAGGCACATCCTCCTGCAGAAAAGGCACCTGGCGTCGCAAGGCCAGGTTGTGCAAAATGGAACATGCAACGATGATCTGTCATACCTTCTTGGGTGAGTAGTACAGAGATCCCACCTGTCAGATGGAGGCACAGGAATCTGGCCTTCAGGAGGCCAAAGGTTCTCTCAATGATCCTCCTTGTTCACCCATGTTCCTCATTGTAACATTCCTCTGCCCTTGTCCTGGCATTCCTCACTGGTGTCAGTAGCCATGAGAGGTTGTTGTAACCAGAGTCATGTGCAAATATTCGAGGGATACCTGTTAGCCACACACTCACCCTTAGGGCCAAACCCATACCCATATACCTACATCAACTGGGTGGGGACCATGGGCTCACCTATTAGCCACACCCTGTGCCTCTGGAGTTGAGACATCACATATGGAATGCTGCTATTCCTCAAGATAAAGGCATCATGCACAGAGCCAGGATACTTGGCATTCACATGGGACATGTACTGGTCCGCCAAACACACCATCTACACATTCAGAGAGTGAAAGCTTTTTCTATTTCTGAACACTTGTTCATTTCTCCTGGGGGGAACAAATGCAATATGTGTACCATCAATGGCACCAATGATGGTGGGGATATGTCCCAGTGCATAAAAGTCAGCCTTCACTGTGGCCAAATCCTCCACCTGTGGAAATACGATGTAGCTGTGCATGTGTTTCAGCAGGGCAGACAACACTCTGGTCAGCACGTTTGAGAACATTGGCTGAGACATCCCTGATGCCATGGCCACTGTCGCTTGGAAGGAACCACTTGCCATGAAATGGAGCACTGACAGGACCTGCACTAGAGGGGGGATACCTGTGGGGTGGCGGATAGCTGACATCAGGTCTGGCTCCAATTGGGCACACAGTTCTTGGATTGTGGCCCTATCAAGTCTGTAGGTTAGGATAATGTGCCTGTCCTTCATTGTTGCCAGGTACACCAGGGGTCTGTACACGGGGGATGTCAGCATCTCCTATTCATCCTCAGCAGTTGAACTCTAGGGTGAAAAATGGTCAGCAGAAGGTCATATTCACACATATGTCAATATTAATATGCATTTCTTCCTTTACAGAAACAGTATGTGAACCCGTGACTCAGTTGATGTGCCAATGTCTGCTGTGATGCAGTTAGGTGTCATGGCCTGTGCACCCCTGAAATGGCGGCTGCCTGACCTGTGAGGAGAGACAAGTGGAAATGAGGTAATTCCGCTGGCGTTGTGTGCCGTTGTGGTCGGCGGTCGATGACCGCCGCGCAAGATCACGTTGGTTATCATTGGGCCCTATGGGTTCCAGGAGCCAATGGCAATGTACGCCAGCAGTGGCAGTACGCACCGCTGCAGATGTGACCGCCATTTTCTATCTGTGCACTCACTTGCTACCTGACCTTCAACAGCAGAGGATCTACACTGCAAGTGCTGCTGTGACCTGCATCTGGAAGCGACAATGGCTTGAGAGTCTTGGGGAAAGGGCCCCTGCCTTCACTTCCGACGAGTTGGAGAGACTAGTGGATGGGGTCCCACCCCAGTACACTTTACTCGATGGTCCTCCAGACAAACAGGTGAGTACACTGTGTGCATGATGCGTGGGCCATTAATGTATGGAGTGCTGTGTGTGTAAGCCCCGTGTAGGGTGGGGTCTGAGGGGTCCTGGGCAGAGTGCTGAATGTATGGTGGTCAATGTATGTGTGTGAAAGGATGGGAGGGATATGGTGGGCCATGAGTATGACAGTCCAGGCGGCATGACTAATCCCTTTTCTGTAGTATTTTTTCTGCAGGTCAGCGCACATCAGAAAAAGGGTATTTGGTGTGCCATCGCCAAGGAGGTGCGGACCGTGGGGGTCTTTGACAGGCAGAGCACCCACTGCCACAAATGGTGGAAGGACCTGCGCTGCTGGGAAAGGAAGACGGATAGGCCCAATTGGATGGCCTCCCAACGAGGAAGGGGTGCCAGTCGTACCCTGACCCCCCAATTGTTCCGCATCCTAGCGGTGCCCTATACGGAGTTGGATGGGCGCTTGAAGGCATCACAGCAGCGACAAGGGGGTGAGTACAGAATCATAATCATGACTTTGCACGCTTTAAGGTTTTACCTCGGTGGGGGATGTGGGCTGTGGGTGCCCCTAGGCCAGGGCGAACATGGCAGGGTAGGTTCAATGACGGCCAAGCTCAGATGCACTCCAACTCCAATAGTGTTAGGTGACATCTACTACTGGGCAGGGTCCTGTGAGTTTCAGGTGTGCAGCTAATGGCGTTAGGCATTATACCCCATGGGCAGGTGACTAGCGTTGTAACTGGTAGTGCATGGCCTAGTGCATAGGGGTGTTCCCTGTATGTTGTGTACGCCAGCGGTAGTGTTGTTGCTGGCATTGACCAAGTGTATCCTCTGTCTTTCCCTCCCCTTTTTGTTTTGTCACCCTGTCCATGTGTGCATTAGCATCATCTGGCAGAGGAGCAGAGGCACTGGCAACGGAGAGAGCTGCATCCCACATGGGCCTGGAGGCCGAATCCACTGACGGTGAGGACACCAGTGGGACCGAGGGCAAGGGGAGCACCACGACGGAGACAGGAGGGAACACTACCAACAGCGACTCCTCCTCTGATGGAAGCTCCCTGACGGTGCGGACACCTCTGTGCCCACCCCAACAACAGGTACAGCCGCCATCCCCCATACGAGCACCACCCTCCCAGCAGCCCCTCAGTGTGTTTCCCGTGCCCGCTCACCCAGGAAGGTGGGCATCTCCTTTACCCCAGGCACCTCAGGCCTTGCCCCAGTCAGCCCTGCAGCCCTCAGTGAGGAGGCCATTGACCTCCTAAGATTCCTCTCTTTTGGGCAGTCAACCATACTGAATGCCATCCAGGGTGTAGCAGGGCATTTGCAACAAACAAATGCATACCTGGAGGGCATTTGCTCTGGCATGGCGGCCCAACAGAGAGCATTCCAGGCTCTGACCTCTGCACTGATGGCAGCCATTGTCCCAGTCTCCAGCCTCCCCCTCCAACTTCCTCTACCCAGTCCCAATCCCCTCAACCCCAGCCTATCCCAAGCACACCTTCAGACCAGCAATCACCCAAATCAACACACAGAAGTGGCTCAGGCAAACACAAGCACCATACTTCATCCCACAGGCACTCACACAAGCACCATCCCCATGCAGACACACCAACATCCACTGCCTCCACTGTGTCCCCCTCTTCCTCCTTGTCCACCTCCCTCCCAGTAGCATCGCCACTCACACCTGCATGCACTACATCCTCATCCACTACCTCCATCACCAGCACACCTATCACTACACGCCCCTCAATGGCACTCACCACCCCCACATCCATGCACAAGTCCCCTGTGTCCTCTCCGACTGTGTCTGTGACCCCTCCTCCCAAAGTATACAAACGCAAGCACACACACACCCAACAGCCATCCACCTCACAACAGCATCCATCCAATATACCTGCACCCAAACACAGCAGACTGACACCTCCTACAACCACTCCCTCTTCCTCCACTCCCAAACTTTCACCCTCTTCCCGCCCAAGTGTCCCTAAGAAGCTTTTCCTCACCACCATTGACCTATTCCCTACCCCCCCATCCTTCACCTCGGGCCAGGGTGGCCAGAACCCAGCCCAGCACCTCAGCCACCCAGTCCACGGCCACTGTGGTTTCTGCAGCTGTAAGAGGCTCCAAGGAGGCACCCGTCAGCCCAGCCAGTGTGACAGGACCACCTGCTAAGGACAAGAAGGGTCTGCCACCTTGCAAGGGCAAGAAGGGGACACCAGCCAGCAAGGGGAAGGAGGCACAACCAGCCAGCACGGGCAAGACAAAGACTCCAGCTGGCAGATGCAAGGAAGCACCACCATCTGCCAAGGGCAGGAAGGGGCACAGAACACCAGCCATGGCAATTCAGCCGTCCGAGGCTGCAGGTGAAGGCCTGGACGCTACCACCACCACTGGCCAGCACTGCCATCTGCACCGCGGCCAGCACCGCCACCTGCACCATGGCCAGCACCGCCACCTGCACCGCGGCCAGCACTGGCACCTGCCCTGCCACCAGCAGCACCACTGTCAGCAGCAGCAGCCCCAGTGGACAGCCGTCTGAGGCTGCAGGTGAAGGCCTGGAGGCTACCACCACCACTGCCTGCACCGCCACCTGCACCATGGCCAGCACCCCCACCTGCACTGCGGCCAGCACCGCCACCTGACCCGCCGCCAGCAGCACCACTGCCAGCAGCAGCAGCCCCAGTGGGCAGCCGTCCGAGGCTGCAGGTGATGACCTAGAGGCTACCACCACCACTGCCTGCACCACCACCTGCAGCGCAACTGGCATCCACTGAGCAGCCGTCACCGCCGGAGAGCAGTGTGTAGTGGTGACTACATGGGCTGCAGTGCGTCCTGGACCCTGCAACACCTGTCGGTGTGACACACAGGTGAGAGACTGTGACCTTGCACCATCCAGGATGAAGCACACTGGGCACAAGGCCCCCTCCAGAACCAGTGGAAGAAGCCATCCATTCAGCCTCTCCTTGCCAGGATGAAGCACACTGGGCACAAAGCCCCCTCCTGAACCAGTGGAAAACTGGCTCCCACTTGAGAGACTGTGGCCTTGCACTCCCCAGGACCAAGCAGTGGGCAAACCACCAACTTGAGAGACTGTGGCTTTGCACTCCCCAGAACCAAGCAGTGGGCAAACCACCCACTTGAGAGACTGTGGCTTTGCACTTCCCAGGATCAAGCAGTGGGCAAACCAACCACTTGAGAGACTGTGGCTTTGCACTCCCCAGGACCAAGCAGTGGGCATGGAGCCCCCTCCAGGCCAGTGGCATTATTCCATCTTCTGGCTGAGGTGCCCCCCCATTCCCTGTCCCCCTGAGGTGCATGTGTGTTGTCGACCTGATGCCCCTGCAGTGTTCTCTCCGTATTGAGGCAGGAGTTCAGTGTGGCCTTGGCCTATGTGTTTTGGGCCAGTGGGCCACGGACATTTCTGAGTGGGCATTGTCCCTCCTTTTGTATATATTGTATATATTGTACATACTGCTTATTTATTTAGGAACGTATTTCTCACATTTTCTAATATTACACTCATTTGACTCCATTCCTTTTGTCCTTGCGTTACTCCTGAGGGTTACGGGGTGTATATGTAATGTTGTTGCATGTGTTTGTGTGTATGGTGTTGGGGTGAGGGTGGGGGTGTTGCATGTGTGTGTCACTCTCTTTTTCCTCCCCCCTTTCCTGTGTGCTAGGTGCAGTACTCACCGTGGTCGTCTTTACCGGCGTTCATGCTCCTGCTGTATGAGAAGATACACCAGCATGGGGAACACCTGCAGTTCGGGCTCCATGGAGTCCTGGTTCTTCCTTGTGTGTCGAGAGGTGAGTTGTTTCCCTTCTGAGTTCTATTCCCGCCGTGCTTTTGATGGCGTTGGTACCGCCCCGGAAAAGCTGGTTTATGGGCGTGTTGTAATGCAGTGGGCGGTACATTGTCTTCTGCCTGGCTGTTGGCGGTTACCGCCGCAGTGTTTGTTGCTACCGCCGTGGCGGTCGGAGTGTTAAAGTGGCTGTATGCGTTGGCGGTTTCCGCCGTGGTCATGATTCGAACTTGTTTACTGCCGGCCTGTTGGCGGTATTACCGCCACATTATCACTGACCGCCAGGGTTGTAATAAGGGCCTATATGTTGCCAATGGGTGTTTCTATTTTATGGCATCCATATGTAAGAGTGTGATGGTCACAACCATGTACAGAGATAGCAGCGCCCTTCATTCCTACACACCTCATAAACACCAATATTTAGCAATGAAAAATCAAATAGTTTTGAGAATGTTAGATGATAATAGAGGTACTTTCCCCTGCTAGTATTTAGATAGAATATTGGAAACAGAAATATTACAGACAAAAATATTGAGTAAAGAATATCAGGGACAAAAATATTGGGAAGGTAAGTTTCTATAGGTAAGAAAAGTTTTACTATATATCACTCCACATATATACCTTGACTATATATATATATATATATATATATATATATATATATATATATATACATATATATATATATATATATATAGTAAAAAGGTGTGAAGTTGAGAGTAGTAAATCTATCCTTACCTATTTGCACTTACCTACTCGATATTTTGGTTCTCACTATTTTTGATACAATATTATGTCCACATAATATTTCTGTTTCCAATATTTTGTCAGTGATCCCCCGCCATTGACCACTAATTCACAACAGTTGGTATGTATTGTTACACTTATTCATACTGTTAACATGACAAATCTGTCTTTCTTTTCTATGCTAATATCTAAAAACAAAGCAAAATCCTTTGGCGGCTGTTCTTAATGAATAGAATGCTGTTTGAAAAAAAAAAAAGAATGAATGTGAAGCGAGTGCAAATGGGAGCCATGGCCCTTTCATATACTTTCGTTTTTTTCACAATTTTACAGGCAGTGTGTCTGACTAGCATCATTTATAGGGAATTCATTCTAACTCAAGTTATAAATATTTATATACACAC
This sequence comes from Pleurodeles waltl, assembly GCF_031143425.1. Lineage (NCBI taxonomy): Eukaryota > Metazoa > Chordata > Amphibia > Caudata > Salamandridae > Pleurodeles > Pleurodeles waltl. The sequence goes on from NC_090443.1 coordinate 337,432,544, forward strand.
ACCTCCTGAGATGATAAGTCTCCTATATGAAATAGCAAAGAAAGAAAACCGATGTACTCTGTAGTTTCATAAAAGGCACATCCTGACAGACACAAGGCCATTTGCACCATTTTCCAAAAGGGAAAGGGTATTTAAATCGGAACCTTTTGGTTCTTCTTCCCAGATTTTGATCCAGAGAAAATTACAACAGATCCCACCTACATCCGCTGGCCGATGGAAACAAGAAACAATAACACCCTTGAATAGTCTAGTCAAAAGGGTTGAGGGGAAAGGAAGGGATGGGCAATGAGGGGGGAGGGACAGGCTTGGCAGACCCGAGTGTTACCTGATAAGATACCCACTGTCTCCAGAGAGATACCAAATTGAGCAAATCTGGACCAGATCAGTCGCTTGGGGAGGTTGAGTGCGTGAGTCGCAGTATGCAAAGATAGATGGGGCATGTTAACTCCTGGAACTCACTCAATAAGAATTGTATACAAGGACTCCAAGATTTATCGAATTGTGGCAGAGAGTGGTTAGCCACTGCTGTGAATTTATCTATCCCTTGGAGCTCCCACAGTTTGTGAAGCCAGCCTAAGTTTGTTGGTACAGCATCAGTACCTCAGCGGGACAGTAGAGGCTCCTTAGCTGCACCTAGGCCTAATGTGATAGCCTGCCCTCTAGCAAATTTCAGTGGATAGGTCAAAACATTTTGGAGGCCTAACAGTGTATAGCAAGGAAATCTAGGTAATTCAGTGTCATACATTTTGTCATCATCTAATGGGACATCCGTCCAGAACTAATGTAAGATGAAACAACTCATGCGCCAACCACGCATGCCTCAACAACGCATTCAGAACAATGACCACATTGTTTCCACGCATGCCGCATGCCTTTACAACGATTTTCTGTTGTAAAAGCATCCCTAGGAAAGGCATGCGTGGGAACATCATGTGTGGTTCTAGCATGCCACTCCACCACCCGCCCCAAAAACATAACAACCCCGACCCCACCTGCCCTAAAAACGCTACTACCCTAACCCCCCACCCCTGCCCTAAAAACACTACTACCCCAACGCCCCCACCCCAACCCTAAAAACCCAAGTACCCCAACACCCCCACCTACCCTGAGCCCTAAAACCTTCTCACACCCCCACCCACCCTAAAAACAACCGACCCCCATCCGCCCTAAAATCAAAACTACCCCGACCCCCCTAAAATCAAAACTACCCGACCCCCCCGCCCCTAAAAACAAAACTACCCCATCCCTAAAAATAAAACTACCCGACCCCTGCCCCTGAAAACAAAACGAATCCGATCCCATCCCTAAAAACCAAACTACCCCAACCCCCACTCCTGCCCCTAAAAACAAAACTACCCCCACCCCGCCCCTAAAAACAAAACTACCCTGATATCCCCAACCACCCTGAGCCCTCAAACCTTCCTACCCCCCACCCGCCCTAAAAACAACTGATCCTCCCAGCCCCACCCATAAAAACAAAACGCCACTGCCCCCCATCCTGCCCCGAAAAACAAAACTACCCCGCCCCTAAAAACAAAATTACCCCCACCCCTAAAAATAAAACAACCCTACCCTTACTGAAAAACCAAACTACCCCGACCTGACCCTAAAAACAAAATTACCCTGACCCCCACCCCTAAAAACAAAACTACCTCATTACCCCACCCACCTTGAAGCCTAAAACCTTTCCCGATCCCCCACCTGCCCTAAAAACAACCGACCCCCACGCCACTCCTAAAAATAAAACTACCCCACATTCAACCCCTAAAAACAAAACTACCCGACCCCTCACCCGCCCTTAAAAACAAAATTACCCTGACCCCCATCCCTAAAAACCCTGACCCCCATCCTTAAAAAAAAACCACCCCACCCCTACAAACCAGACTACCCCGGTCCCCCACCCATAAAAACTACCCTCCAACCCTGCCCCAGCCCCACCCCCCCTTACCTTCCCTGACCCCCCATCCCTGCCCCTAAAATCAAAACTACCCCGGCCCCCACCCCTAAAAACCAAACTACCCCATCCCTAAAAACTACCCTCAACCCTGCCCCAGCCCCACTTACCTACCCCAACCTCCACCCCACCCCTAAAAACAAAACTACCCCGACCGCCCCACCCTGCCTACAAAAATAAAACTTCTCCGCCCCTCCACCCCACCACTAAAAACAAAACTATTCCAACACCCTCACCCGCACCTAAAAGCAAAATTACCCAAAACCCTCACCCCTAAAAACCAAACTACCCCCACCCCTGAAAACTACCCCCAGCCTCACTTACCTCCCCCAAACCCCACCCCTAAAAACCAAACAACCCCCGGATTGGTTCTAGGTAAGTGGGGGTGGGATTAGAAGTGTAGTTATAAAGGGGGTGGAAGGGTGGGGTCGGCCTCTTTTCCAGGCCGACCTAGTTAGGAAGGTTGCGTTGAGGAGGGTCTCCTTTTTTTTTTTAGAGGGAAGTACGGGTATGTCAGTTAGTTTTTAGAGCCAGGGCCAAGGGAGGGCTGGGTGCGCGTAGCTGCAGTGACAGGGCCGGGGGCAGGAGGAGTTGCGCACAGGAGGGTGGGTGGGTGCGACCGGGCACGCGGTGCACTGAGGCATCGCTGCGCCCCAGGGGAGTGGCCCCAGCGGCAACAACAGGCGCGTGGAGGCATCACAGCCCCCGGCGCTTACGGGCACAACGTGAAGGAAGCCAGCAGGCGCGTGGAGGCCCTACAGCCCCCGGCGCCTATTTCACAGCGCACTAGGAGGCGCGAGGCCGGGCGGCCTACTCGCACATGAGACGGCAGGGGGGCGCTCCCAATAATATAATAAAACGGACAGCTGTTTTTAAAGTGCTGTAAGCGCGAACGTCAAACACAGAAGGGCAGCTCGTTTCACGCGCCGGTGGCTCGAACGTGGTTGGGCACCAGGAGGCTAGGCCTCGGGGGTCCCACAGTGCACGGTGCCTGGGCGGGCCCCGTGATTAACAGGGAACTCTGCCAATATAGTTCTGCTGCTAGCAGCCAAAGCAGATAGCGACGGGGCCACACAGGTGACATCCTAGATTCTGGGGCACAGCAGGAGGGGCCTACAAACGAGTTGGGCATTGAATTGGGGCACACTTCTGAAAGAGGCACATCTAAAGTGGTAGGCCAGAAGGCACGGGCAGTCACAGGCAACACAGGCCCGGGGGGGGGGCCGCGCTGGGATAAGGCCACGCAGTTTGAGTTGGGTGAGGATAGTGCAGCGCCATGTCAACCGGCCATGAAGCAGAGGCTGTCAGGGCCGCTCTCCGCATTTTAGGCGAAGCCGGCCGGGCGGATTTGATCAGGCCCGGGGTCCTGGAACAGGCCTGGGTTGGCATGACCCGGCCAACGCGGGCTGCGTCAAGCGTAGTGGCAGCGGCAATCACCACATGCGAGTCGCAGGATTCTGAGGGGGACAAGAATGAAGTCCCAGGGAGGCAGGAACAGGTACAAGAGGTGCGGATGGGGACACCTAACACGCTCAGTCCCTTAATTTTCAGCGGGAAAACCCAGGGCACACAGGACCCAGGCCCAGGGACCACAGGAGTAGGCTGCGCAGGCACACCAGCGGGCAGGCCCCCGGCGGGGAAGGAATCATTACGGCAGGGCAGGCCCCCGGGTTACAAGGGGATGGGAGCGAGCAGCCTGTGCCGGGCCCAGTGGTATTCAGACCCCGTTAGACCTGTCCTGCCCCAGGGGCGGGGCCAACCAATCAATGGGGCACAGGGCCCCAGCCAAAAAGCGAGGGAAATCCAGGGGGGGGGGGGGGACAGGCAGACCCAAGCCCCCCCGCGACAGGCGAGACCAGCAAAACACAAGACAAGTGAGGAGGCTGGGGCGATGGGGACCCCGGGAACACGCCGCGCAGGGAACATGGGACCAGGCAGATGCATGGGATTTGGAAGCCAGAATCCGTGAGCAGGGCAGGGCTGTGGCAGAAAGCGAGGCCAGGTAGGCGCAGTTATGTAAAGACAGGGAGGAAGCGGATACCCGCCGCAAAGACAACAAAAGGGGTAGGGAAGCCACAGACATGAGGGGGACCCAGCCGGATGGGTCAGGCGCAGGAAGCTGGGTTTGGATACCGAAGACGGAAGCGGGTAGGGGTCAGGAGGCTCATGCGGCCGAAGGGCGGGTCGGCGTCGGAAGCCCCAGTGGCGTATACGGCCACATGGGAAGAGGCAATACGATGTCAGCAATGGAGGTTGGCAAGAGAAGGGAGATGCCAACTGGGCGCAATACGGGCCAAATGCGTTGGTCCGAAGCACTAGAGGGGTCTGCGGCAGCCTTCTCTACTTCGTGGGAACGTGGGTACCATAACAATGGTGTGCGCCATGTGGATCAAGTGCCAACAGAAACACCGGCAACAAAGTCACAGGGATCTGTTGAAAACAAGGGTGATTGGGTAGGTGAGGAAGAGTTGGAATTGGACTATGAGGAAGATGGGGAGGATTGGGAAGATGGAGAAATACGAGATGAGGAGGTGAGCGGTGTCAAGAAGGGGGGGGCGTGGGCGCAAGTGCGGCACAACCCCTGCCTCTGCCTTTGTTTTTCAGGACACCGTTGTGGCCGAAGGATCAGCAGGACTACGGCAAACAAGGCCACGTGGCAGAGCGATGAGGAGAACACCGCGTAATTTGGGGGAGACGGTCGGAGGTAAGGGGAGATGGTGGTCAGTCTGGGGCGACGGGGGGGAGTTTACAAGGGCTTCATGCACTAGCAAATCCATAGGCGTAGGAGATGGGTCAGTGTTGGAGACTCCAGGTGTGGTTTCAGTACAGAAGGGGGACGTGACCAAGGACAAGGAGACAGCATCCACCACTGTCACAGCGATAGGTAGTCAGACGGCAAGGGAAGACACGAATACTGAGGACAAAGAAGGGGGAGTTCATAAGAAGCGTCTTCCGTACATGGGTTTGGCCATGCCCCTGGGGTCACATGTCGCAGAAAAGACTAAGGCGAGGATCTGGAAACATGAATACGTAGATGTGTTTAAGCTACTACACAGGGACATACAGGCCAAGGAAGGATCTAAAGAGGAGGAATGGGAGTTAGCGCGCAGCCCCAGGGTTCCTATCACAATGGACAATTGGACGTCCACATTCCTGATCTTTGCCAGTATATATTGCGAAAGGTATTCAGACAGGGCCATTGCGCTTTTCAAATACATGGACGTTATTAGGAAGGCCCAGATGCACTTTGGGGGGTTTGCATGGCTGAGTTATGACGAGGAGGTAAGGGCCCGGGTGAGCGTAAACCCTGAAAAGTCGTGGGGAGATGTAGATCCGGAGTTATGGATGCAATGGATGGCATCGGCACAGGCATCGGCGTCCACTCATACGGCGAGTGAACTGCCAGTAATATATAAGCCTTTTCAGGCAAGCCCCGCCTCGGGAGGGGCGGGCACTGCTACAAAAACGCTGGTGGCCAACACGGGGGCTTGTTGGAACTTCAACAAGGGTTTCTGCTCACGGGCACAGTGTAGGTTTAAACATGATTGCTCCAAGTGCGGGGGCCGTCATCCAGTCATTCAGTGCTTCTCCCTTACCAGTCCTGCAGAACAATGGAGGGCGGCGAGAGGAAGAGGCTCACAAGAAGCTCCTGCTCCGAAAGGGTCCTACACCAGTTAGATTGGAAGTGTTGCTGCCTTGGTTGCACAGGTATCCAGATGCGGATAAGGCTCGACAATTGGAATGGGGTTTTCGAGAGGGTTTTAGGGTAGGCTATCAAGGTCCCCGGCAGAGGAGGTGGGCAGACAATTTGTGGTCTGCTAAGGAACAGCCCCAGGTAGTACGGGATAAATTGGAGAAGGAGGTAGCACTCAGGAGAATAGCTGGTCCGTTTTTTGATTGGCCAACTGATCACTTGATGATATCCCCTTTAGGGGTGGTACCCAAAAAAGCGCCGGGCGAGTTCCGTCTGATACATCATTTGTCATGGCCTGAAGGTGCGGGATAAAATCGGAAATGGCTAAATGTGACATACATTCAGCCTTTCGGTTGTTACCCATTCATCCAGCAGATTTTGACCTCTTAGGCATGCAGCTGGACGGAGCTATATATGTGGACAGGGTCTTACCTATGGGTTGCGCGATATCATGTGCTTTATTCGAAACGTTCAGCACAGCACCTTTTTGCAGTGGGTTTTTGTTAAAACGAGTGGCCACAGGGCAGTGACGCACTATCTAGATGATTTTCTATTTGTAGGGGCAGCCGCATCCGGAGCATGTGGACAGGCTTTGGCAGTCTTTCAGAGGCTAGTGCTGCAGACAGGAGTGCCATTGGCCCCGGAAAAGACAGAGGGACCGCTATCAATTTTGACCTTTTTGGGCATCGAACTAGATGCAGAAACAATGGTGGCCAGATTGCCAGCGCCAAAAGTGACAGAAATACTGGAATGTCTGCCATTTGTGCGGACACTGCACAAAATGGATTTACGAACGGCACAAAAATTGCTAGGATACCTCAATTTTGCGTGTAGGGTAGTGAGGGGAGGACGTACGTTTTGTAGACGATTGGGATTGTCCATGTCGGGAGCAGTGCTACCTCATCATAGGATAAGAGTTTCCTTGGCCCTGAGAGAAGACATCAAGGTATGGGAGATTTTCTTGAAGAAATTTAATGGGGTACCAATGTCTTTTGGTGACTCAGATACGGTCTGGCAGGTTCAAATATTTTCGGATGCGGCAGGGGCGTCTGGCTTCGTCATCTACTGGGACGGGAGGTGGTGCGCTGGAACATGGCCCGTCAATGGTTACAACAGGGGAGGAGCATTGCCTTCCTCGAGGTTTTTCCACTATTAGTGGCACTGGCAGTCTGGGGACGGGAATTAGCCAACAGGACGGTGGTTTTTTAGGTGGACAACATGATGGTAGTGGAATTGGTTAACAGACAGAGGGCTAGGGACCTCAGAGTTTTGCGTTTATTACGACAATTTATGCCTCAATGTTTATCTCTCAATGTTATCTTTAAAGCTGCACACATACCGGGGGTTTACAACGAGATTGCAGACTCCCTATCTAGTTCACAGTGGCGGCATTTTTGCGAGTTGGTGCCAGGAGCGGAACTGAACAAGACTGCGGTCCCGGCAGACATTTGGGAGTGGGGGGCATGATGATCTCAGGGCTGGTGGAGATGTCTTTAGCGGTATCTACGCGGCAAAGTTACAGGCTCGCATGGTTGGAGTTTTCAATCTTTTGAGGCGTTTGTGGGAAGTTTTGGGCAAAAGGATCACAGACTTTGGAGGCACGGGCTTTACGCTTTGTACTGTTTCTGATTAAGGAGGATCTATCCCCGGCCACAATAGGAGGAAAGTTGGCAGGTGTTTCATTTTATGGGAAACTTTTCTTTGGTACGGATCCAGCGAGTAATGATTTATTAGGGAGAATGTTGAAAGGTTGGGGCAGGGTTAGGGCCGGGGCGGCAAGTATGGCAAGAGAAACCATTACTTTTGAGAAACTGTGTGTGGATGAGTATGAAGTAGGACTTTTTCCGTTATGCATGGTTTGGATGTTTTTCGGCGCATTTAGAGTATCCGAATTGTTGGGCGTAGGGAACGAATTTGGGGTGAAAGTGAAGGAGGTTTGCATGCACAAGGAAAGGTTGGGGATATGGCTCAGGCGGTCCAAGACGGACCAGTTGGGAAAGGGGAAATGGGTTTGGTTGGAAAAAGGAGGAGATGACCTAGCGTGCCCGGTGAAAGAGTGGATGGTTTTCAAACAGAAGTTGAGAGTGGCCGGGGAAACAGGGGTGTTCGTGCATGCTTCAGGCAAGAAACTTACTAGCTATCAGTTGTTGCAGATTTTGAGGATGGCGCTGGGACGGACGGGGCGGCGAGCAGGGGATTTCGGAACGCATTCCTTCAGGATTGGGGCAGCTACAGCGGCAGCTCATTTAGGTTGGGACTGGGCCAAGATCAAAGCTATAGGCAGGTGGAAATCTAGATGCTGTGAGCGTTATGTTAGGCCTTGATGACATTCAAGTTGGGGGGGGGTTTAGATGTTCATGACAAGTGGTATAGTGTTTTTTCTTTGCAGGATGCGTGGCCGGGCCGGAGAAGGTTAAGATGGTGACATGGCTGGTCGGTCACTCGTTCGTTCACTGGGCGGCGAAATTCACAGAAAAGCTAATTTACGGCAGGTCAATGGGACTGCCCAGCAGGCACCACGAAGTTCTTTGGTGGGGAAAGAGCGGCATGAGGTGGGGGAGTTTACTTCCATTTATCACGGGGAACTTGCCGCAGTGGGGATGTCCAGACTTATTACTGATCCATTTGGGGGAAAATGATTTGGTGAAGCAATCAGGGCTCACATTGATTCAGTTCATGCAGAAGGACTTGGAGCTATTGAAACAAAAGCTATGCGGGACATGCCTGGTGTGGACGGAATTTGTACCCAGACGGGTATGAAGAGGGGCAAACAATCATGGGGCCATTGAGAGGGCTCGGAAAAAGCTGAACAGAGCAATGAGGGTATTTTGCTGGGCCCAAGGGATTAAGGTACTGAGGCATGAGGACATTAAGGAACAAGATGGGACATTGTTCAGAGAGGATGGTGTGCACTTATCGCAATTAGGAAATGCATACTATTTGACGGAGTTGAGGTTGATGTTGGAGAACTTATGGGGAGAGAATCTGTGGATCAGGGAATAAAAAAGAAGAGACAGTATCGTAAACAGGGGGTTTACGGGGTGGGGCAGCAAAACGCCATGTGGGTTTTGCTGGTTGGCAGGAAATGGGGGAGGGGAGAGAGCCAGATGAGGGCTTGTCCCCCTTCCAAGGGGAAAAATGAGGTGAAGGATCAGAATGGGGGGGTGGGATGTTACAAACAAGGAGGGAATGAAAGGAATAGGGGAGTGCCTAGGGGAGGAGATTTGAAGAGAGCCATTGGAAGAGAGAGTGAAGGGCATAGGGAAGTTTTAAAGTTAAGGTTGGGCAAAAGGGAGTTATACAGTTCAAAGTTATTGATGTTTATATTAAATCCTGTCCTAAATAAACGACCTTTTACACCAGCTATGAGTGTCACTGTATGTGTGTCCCGATGTTTTTCGGTGCTCACCCTGGCCCACTCCACCATGTACTGGAGTGGTGCGACGTGATATTTCCTCAATAAGTGCAGCACCCCCAGAACCCCCTCTCCCTCTCCCTGTTGCAAGTATGTCTGTTTATGTGCCATTTTTGCCTTTTTCCCAGCCCATATGAAGTCATTTATCAGGCACTGTAGTTTGTCAAGGACACGTGCAGGTGGTTGCAGGGGTAGGATCTACATGATTGAAAGAATCCTGGGGAGTAAAGTCATCTTAACTGCGACCAAGTGCCCAACCATGACAAGATATATTTCTTCCAAGCGGCTAAATCCATTCCAGCTTTAGAGAGTAGCAAAGCATAATTTTCATGGGCAGTGCACCCCCGGGCTAGAATAAATTCAGAGCCTCAGGTACTCCAACCCCTGGAAGGTCCAGTCAAACAGTGAAAGACTCTCTAGGGCTGTTGATCTGCTTTTGGGATTGTTGCATTAAAAACCTGGATTTTCCAGAAATTAATTTTAAAGCATTATGCACACCATAAATTCTACTTCTCGCCCATATGGTGTGACAAGGAAGTAAGTGGATGGGTCTCTAAAATCGTCACATCGTCAGCATATAAGGCTAACTTGTGGTCCCTTCCTCCCATTGGTATGCCTGTTATATGTGGATGTTTCATCATTCTTTCAGGTAAAAGTACCATGTAGAGGGCAAAATGAAGTGGGGACAGTGGACATCCCTGATGTGTGCCCCTGGCTATCTCAAAGGACCGGACAGCAGACCATTTACCCTGGCCTGCAGTTGAGGGTGATCGTAACTACATCCAACCCACCATCTGAACCACGGACAAAGCCCAAACCTGGGAAGAACACCTTGGAGGTATGGCCAGTGGAAGCGGTAGAAAGCCTTTTTGGCATCAATGGACAGAAGCAGTGTGGGCAAGCAGGCACATTGCGCTTTGTCTAAAAGGTGGCAGAGGCGTTTGGTGTCCTCACCACAAATCCTTTCTGGTATAAACCCGGATTCGTCAAGGTCAATGAGAACTTGCATATATGGAGCTAGGCGAGACGCAGTATGCTACTGAACGTTTTTGCTTCCACATTTAGTAGAGCTATAGGCCAGTATGACACGCAATACCCTGGGTCCTTACCAGGCTTAAGGAGAATGGTTATGATCGCCAATTTCATGGTGTTTGTAAGAGTACCTGTATCACTAAAAGAGTTAAAGAGGCGAGCCAGGAGCTGGGCGAGGATGGTCGCAAAAGTGGTATAGAAATCAGAAGTAAACTTGTCTTGACCAGGCGCTTTTCCCAGCTGCATACATTGTATAGCGTTGAGTACCTCGCTCGGTGGTGTGTCCTTGTCCAATTTGGAGGAGTCACTCTGGGGGAGTCGTGAGACAGACGCCTGGGCTATGTACTCCTCAGTTGCCCTTGTGCCAAGCACATCCGCTGGGTATAAAGAGGAGTAAAAACGTTAGAATTCACACGCGATTTGTTCATCCTGATGGACTCCAGTAACCCGCAGGCCTTCTATTTTGGTGATCTTTTGCTGTAGAATTTGTGTTGCTCAAAGCTGCTGCGCAAGTAAATGGCCTGCTTTAATTCCCCCTGTATAATATTTCTGTCGTGCATAAGAGTGTATGGGCCAGATGTAGGTATATTCCAACTTGCAACTTGAGAATCAGAGCGACTCACAATTTGCGACCCCTTCGAGACTTGCGGCACTCACAGGGATGGTGGCCTGCTGGAGACAGCAGACCACCATGTCTGTGACTGCTTTTAAATAAAGCAGTTTTTTTTTTTAAATGAAGCCCGTTTTCCTTAAAGGAAAATGAGATGCATTAGAAAACTAAAAAATGAAACGTTTTCGTTTCATTTTTTCAGAGCAGGCAGTGGTCCATAGGACCACTGCCTGCTCTGAAAAAATGTCTGCAGTCACAATGGGTTACCACTCATTTCAAATGGGTGCAAACTACGATTGCTTTTCGACCGCGTTCGCGGTCACAAAGCAATCTGGCATTACACTGCGACTCGCAATTAGGAAAGGGGACTCCCCTTCCTAATTGTGACTCGCAAACCTGTTTTACGATTCAGTAACCAGGTTACCAAATCGCAAAAGGGGTTTTGTGCATTGCAAACTGCAGTTTGCACGTCGCAAACAGCAACATTCGCTGTTTGCGACGTGAAAACTGTTTGCTACATCTGGCCCTTAATTCTGCCCTGTCTAGATCCAAGGCTTTAAGTTGTTTACAGGATGTTGTCAGTTGACGGCATGTTTTCAGAGAACCTGTACAGATGTGAGCTTTCTCTAGATCCTTCACAGTCTGTTCCAATTGGCCTTGCTTGTCCTGTTGCTCCCTATTGAAGCGTTTGGAAATTGCAATAAAGTGGCCTGAATGACCGCCTTCAGAGTGTCCGAAAGCGGTGAAATGGGGCTGCCAGGCTTATCATTATTGTTTAAATAGTTGCATATAACTTCAGCAGTCTCGAATGGTATGATAGGAGAGGAGTTTGTGATTCTAGCATCATGAGTGTTGAGCGGACCCCGTGTACAGTAGCTGAAGTGTAATTAATAGGGGTGAGTGGTCAAAGAGGGTCACCGCCCCAATATCTACAGCTGTCGTGACTGTGCTGAGGTGTGGGGAGGTTAAGAAGAGGTCCAGCCGTGCGTAAATCTGGTTTGCCGCCGAGAAAAATGTGTAAGCCCTCGCTGTGCATTGCGCTGCCTCCACACGTCCATCAGCCCCATGTCCGAAAGCCATTGCTGGCTCTGTAGTGAGATAGCTCCCGCTTATGATACCCTGTGTATTGACCCGTCCAAGGAAGCATCAAGCACAGTAAAGTCTCCTCACAGGAGGATGTCTTTGTCTGCGGTAGCCACCACCTGTCCAGTGGCATCCTTGAGGAATGTCTCCTGATGATCATTTTGGGGCACATATTGTGACGAGTGTTAAGGTACACCATTACTTTGATGCGCAGGAAAAGCAATCTGCCAGAGAGCTCAGCCTGCGTCTGCAATACCTCTCCGTGGAAATGAGTAGCCAGTAAAATAGCGATCCCCACCCCTCTCTTACCCGGACTTGAGGAGAAATATTAGTGGTCAAACCAACAGGACCCCATGCTTTCCAGTCAGTGTAAACAAGGTGAGTTTCCTGGACTAGCCAGATGTAGTATGTAGATTACCTAAGAAAAGTAAGAAGTGCTAAGCCTTTTATTGGAACATTAAGGTCTCGTACATTAAGGATTAGAATCTTAATCATGGAAAAATATGTTTGTGTGTACTAATTGGGCCATGAATAGGTACTTGGCCTGCAGAGTCCCCATGGCAGAGAGTGTTTGGAGGAATGTATGGCGCATGTATTGCAATAAAAGGTACTGTCGAGGGAAGAAAGGAAAATGAGCACATACAACAATAGAACTGACTATGTCTCCTGTGGGGGACCAAACCAACAAGATTCATCTCCTCCTATTGGTAATGGCGGGTGATAGGGACCTCTGCTGATGGCCATAGTCCAATAGCCTTAAGAGAAGGAGCAGCAGTCAAGTGTGGGCGTGTGACGGGGCCCAGCAGACACCAGATTGCCCAGTGCTGGTAACACTTCAATCAGAATTGGGGTCTAATGCATTGTTGCTGCAGCGGATGCAAGAGAAAGGGTCTTTCTTTACGGCTTTCAGTGTCCAAAGGCTGCTGAACATGTTTCTTGGTAGGACCTGCAGCCTCTTTGAGGTTTTGTTGATGATCTCAGTGAGGAGGCAGTGGTTCCCTCCTCCTGTTGGTTATCGAAGTTCAACGGTGAGCGAGCTCCCTCTGATGTATGGACACTCCTAGTTTCTTTATTCCAGACAAACGTCAGTCTAAGCAGATATCCCCATTTGTAGTGAATCCCTTGTTCCCTGAGGAATTTTGTGATGGTACGGAGAATTCTGCGGCCCTGGAGGGTACCTGAGGATGGGTCTTAGTACAACCAGACTTTATTACCCTCAAAGTCAATAGAATTCTTGTCATGGACAGCTGCCATAATCATATAATCGTCTCCTTCTGGTGATAGGAGTGCAGACAGGTAAGTATGTCTGGTGGCATTCCAGGGTTTTTGGCCGGTCACCCTGCTCTATGTGTACGGTCCAGCATCATGTCCTTTTCCACAAGGTTGGGGGCTACATGTTGGAATAGACGAAGAACATAGGACTCAAGGTTTCTAGAGTCCACCCTCAACAGGACCCCTTTAATCCAAATGTTGGGGCGCTGAGACCTGCTCTCCAAGTCTTCTAGTTGATATAGAAGCTCCTCATTTGTGTCCCGAAGTGCTAGGAACTCCAGTCTGTGTGCTTTCAATTCCTCCTCAAGGGTGCCTAACAAGTGTTCAAGGAAAGACCGTGTGACTGGAGCATCATCTTCCACTTGTGGTCTGGCTCTGGAAGGCATGAGGACTGGGTGCGCAGTGTCACTGCTTTGGTCGATTTTCTTAGCGTGGGATTTATGAAACACATCTATCAGCGTGGCATCCTTCTTACTACTACAGTTGGATGACATGCTGCCAGAGAGAGTCTCTGTAGCGAAGGAGAAGCGCAGAGCCCCATGGTCTTCAAAATCGCTCCTTCGCAGGTACGGATGTGAGAGTTAGACTGGAGGACCCTTCCCAGTAGGCATCACAACCCCCGAGTGATGAAGGCAAAGCCTGGTGCAGCAGCATTGTAGTTTAGCTAGAACGCGTAGCATGAGATCCTCCCAGAGGTATGAGCTCCTCAAGGCCTGGCGATCAAGTGCTTTGGAGGAATTTAACAGACGACCTTAACCACATCATACTGAGTGGCATGATCAGGCGTAACAAATTGCCACCCCCTCTGCGCACAGAAGCAATACGCAGGAGCTTCCTTCAGGTGTCTGGGCTGTGTCAGGCCTCTGCCAAGTAAAGGGGCACCTCATGAAGCGTGGTTTGCAGAGTGATCGATCAGAGTTCCTCCCCGCTGCCGCTCCACCAGGTGTGGCACTGTCAACCTCCCCAGGCATAGTGGTGCCCTTGGTTTTGAAGCGTCTCCTGCTGACAAGGTCCTCACTGGATCCAGGGGCCACCCCAAAGTCCTCAAACTATGTGGCGCAGTGAACAATTCTGGTAAGGGTAGGAGGAGGTCTTGGCACACATGCGGTGCCACCGCTAGTACCTGTTCCTCCCTCACTGTGGGAGGTGGTGCTGAGGCCTGTGTACTTGGTCCACAGTGGCCAGAGTAATGCCTCACTCACTGCTGCTCATCGCTGCCTAAAGCTCCTGTCATGGCGCTCTAGCAGTGCACCTCAGTCTTCTTCCAGGACGCGCCTCCTCATCTTGTGCCTCTTTCACTCAGGACCTCCTCCGCTCCAGTTCACCAGGCACTAGGCCGGGCCCCACAGGCCTCACCGGGCATATGTGAATTCCACCACTATCTCAGGTGCCGGAGCCACATTGGCAGCGATCAGAGGCTACACCAGGCATCCGTCACTTTTCTGCTTCAGCTTTCTGCTTCAGGTTCCCCAGGAAATTAGCTCAGAGTAGCAGCCGCCATGTTAAGGCTGCTGCCAAGATATCGCGTCCTCTGCCGCCTGCTTCCACAGAAGAGCGGCAATGTTGTAGTCAGTGCTCATGGCCCCCACCGGTTATTCACAGGCCCCAGTTGCACAGGGTGCTGATGTGGGGGCTCTAAATCTGCTGTTTCTGCCCAGACTTGTGTGCGGTTGGCGTAGCGCCGGTGGAGGCCATCTACTCAGGTGCCATGTTGGACATGCCCACACACCTTTTATTTAACCAAAGAAGTTGCACAACAGAGCCTGTCTTTGATAGCTTTGGAGACAAAACATGTTTCCATTTATTCATTTAATTTAAAAAAGCATATATTTTCATTTTTATAAAAAATAAAATGTAAGTAAAAATATGAACTTACATTTTGTATCCTGCAATATAAAACCAATATAAAAAATGGGTGAATACTATTATTTACAAATATTCCTTGTAGGAACCACCATAAAAGTACACATGCCCTGTGAACTGTTTTTCAGTTTTTTCTTGTGTTTTCCTGAAAAACTCACGTGCTGCTGGTGGGCTGGAACGTCACATGTTCAAACTGCTTTCTTACTAAAAAGCGCAGAGGTGTGGTGCTAAGGCCAGACCTCATCCCATTGCTGTCTCCCTCACAGTGATTCAATTTGAGCCCAAGAGGCATGCCGTACATGTTGTAAGTGGAGCCCACAACTACAGCACTGATTTATGGGGACTGACATTTATTTTTCCTCAACAAACTTTGAACCAGAGCGTGAAAGAAAAAAAAAAGGAGAAAGAAGGAAGAAAATAAATAATGAAATCAATAACAAAGAGAGAGAACGCATTGATGAAAAAGAACATGTGCACGTGAGACAGAGAGGCAAGGAGTGTCTGTTGATGGATTAATAGTCATGAGGTGAATTAAAGACTATGCAGCATTGGTATTCAGCACTCGAACGTTCCGTGACTCCACCGCTCTGGCTATGTCCTTCTGAGCTAAAGTTTCAGCCCAGCACTTATTCTTTTACAAATTAAGCACTGCATTTTCCTCTTCACACACCAAGAGAAATGCCTTGAAAAGCGTGAAACCGTCTAAGTAAAATAGTGTGTGACGTAATGATGTCTCAATTTCGTAGAGCTCTTCCACTTGGTGTACTGGAAACTGAAGTTACAACAAATATGGGTTCAACCTTACTAATCACTGCCACTGCCCAATGGCCTCTTCTTCCAATGAGGTAAATGCCATGATAAGTGTGAAACCATCTAAGTAACATAGTGGGTGATGTAATGACTTCACTACATCATAGTGCTCTACTGCCTGGGGTGCTGGGAATTTTTAGTCACAACAAACATGGGTGCAACCAGATTGATCGCCACTTAAACAATGTTAAAGATGTTCCAGATGCAAATCTGTTTTCGTCCTGCTTCAATAGGAACAGCACAGGCCAAACTGCCAGTCCAGGTCCCCACTGAACCAGAGCACAAGCATCCCCAGACCAGTTGTGGACTATTTTGACCTTATCAGTAGGATGCAGCTTGCTTCCTGTGGCACAATGAGCACTGTTGCACTGAGGGTGCCTCACTGAGGAATACAAGTAAATGATGGGTAGGATGCTTGAATTAACCTCAGCCACTTAAACATATCCAGGCTGTATCCCATTGTTTTTATGCCCTAAATTCCACCTCAGACAGGAACTGCCCCTATGCAAATCAGGCTTGGTCCTGCTCTAGGCGGAACAGTCCAGCCCAACTGCCAGGCCACATCCTCTCTAACTGTAACACAAGCAATCCTAGACCAGTTTCAGCCTATATGGACCTTCACAATGTCCTCACAGAAAGGACCCAGAGGGTTAGACTCCCGCCGTTCATCCTGGAACCAACAAAACCTGCTGTGGAATAACCCAGGGTCCCTCCCTGAGCCCAACCCTCTTCGATATCTACATGGCTCTGCTCTCCAAAATCGTCAGACAGCACAGCCTCATCATAGTCTTCTACGCCAATGACACAAAGCTAATTCTCTCTCTCACCGACAAACCATCTACAGCCAAGAGCAACTTCCACAATAGAACAAGAGAGATAGCAGACTGGATTAAAAACAGCTGCCTTAAGCTCAATTCAGACAAGACAGAGATCCTCATCCTGGGCTCCACTCCCTCCACGTGGGACGATGTCTGGTGGCCAGCTGACCCTGGAAGCACCCCCCTGCCCACTGACCAGGCACTCAACCTGGGCATCATTCTGGACTCCATGCTGTCCACGAACTGCCAAGTCAACGCTGCCTCATCGTCATGCTTCTACACTCTCCACCTCCTCTGGAAGATTTTCAAGTGGATCCCCACCAATGCAAGAAGGATGGTCACCCACGCACTTGTCACCAGCAGACTCGACTACAGCAATGCTCTCTATGCCTGCATCACAAAGAAGCTCCAAGCAACATTCCAGAAAACTCAGAACGCAGCAGCCAGACTCATCCTAGACATCCCCGCCACAGCCACATTTCCGCCCACCTTAAAGACCTGCACTGGCTCCCCATCAAGTGAATCACCTTCAAGCCACTAACACATGCCTACAAGGCCCTGTACAATATCAGACCGGCCTACCTTAACCACTGCCTGTCGTTCTACACACCCCACCAGACAACTCTGATCTTCGCAACTTGCCATCGCCACCACCCCTAGAATCAGCAAGAGCACAGTGAGAGGCAGATCCTTCTCCTACCTCCCAGTGCAGACCTGGACCACACTACCAATCCACCGCAGGCAGGCCCCCTCACTGAATCAGTTCAAGAAGGAGCTCAAGACCTGGCTCTTCGAGTGATCAGCACCCCTATGACAGCACCATGAGACCCCATTGGTGATAAGCAGTGCTAAACAAATTGCTGATTGATTGATTTGGGCCTTGTCAGTAGGGTGCGGCTGGTTTCCTGTGACACAGTGAGTGAGGGACCCACCTCTGGGCATACCAGTTGCATTCAAGAGGTGGCATTGAGGAGTACAAAAAGTAACAGGTGGAGTGCTTGATTTAATCTCAGCGAGTGGTAATTACTCACGGCTGCATCACAGTCGATCGTGTTATTTGCCCACCATGCCCCAATACAAAACTGGATCAAGACTGCATAAGAATATGCATAAGTTCTAGAACCACCAGAGCAACCTGTAACAGCCCGACAACCCCCTGTGCACCCCAGCCCCTCACCACGAAGTCTAAATTGACCTCTGGATAATAATATACATTGGTAATGGGGAAAAAACGACTACATGCTATTAGTTACAGTCACTGTAAACATAACTTTTATTTACCATGTAATCTTGCTAAGGACAAAATAACAAAAATCGAGCGACCCTTCTGTATGAGCCAACGTATGGTTTTCTGATTCAAAAAAATACAGTAGAAAGGGGCACCTTACACTAACACCTGCAAAAATAATGACATATTATTTTATCTGCAGCCTTATGTTGAAGCAAGAACAGCCACTGTGAGCTCAGGTGACCCGTAGTTACTGATTAAAATATATTTCCATCCCCACAAGAATGCAAGTCTGCTGACAGAGCACCATAACAATTACTTAGCCAGCAAATGTTTTTTTTTTAGAATTGATCTGAACACCTGTATTCCTGCTTCAACCCGAGAAATTTATATTTCCAATTCGCAGTAGGAATTCTGAACTGAGTTTACAAAAAATGTATTCATCGTTTTTAAACAGACGTGAACAAGTGATGCTACCAAACTGAAATAACCAATTATTTGTAAACAGCTTTGATATGAAGAGATCTAGTACAGTCTTTGCAGATGTTTGAATTAGGAGCATTGCAAACTGTCTGGCATTAGAGCAATTTACTTCACTTCTCCTTATAGCCACTATATCCTGTTTTTTCCTGGACGGGATTTACCGCATATTGTTCTGCAAAAGGTATGTACTTCAGGCAGTTCGCCAATTTTGGTTGGCCGAAACATTGACCTTTGGACCATCTGTGAAAGGTTTCAGTCAATCAAAGAAGGTAAACTACGCCAAACATTTTTATTTGGATCAAAGGGGGGTTATACTACCCCCCCCCCTTTATTGTTAACTATTTATTAATTATTAATAAATAATTAATAATTTATTAATTATTGTTAATTAGAGCATTGGTAAGTTGGGAACTCCTTTGAAGACAATGGAGTGGCTCATGGTCAATAACGTTAATAATCAGTTTAATATTCAGCCGCTGCTATAAGCTGTATTAGAACATTGAAACATTGGAATCTCTGTTGAAGACAATGGAGTAGTGGTATGCTGATATAGTCCTTTTGTTCCAACATTCAAATGCATATCTTTCTGTTTGACTAGGCATTGTAGTGCTGGTCCAGGAGCGACGGATTCATACTAGCTTTTCCTGATCACTCATGGTACAGCTGAGTCACTTGGTACGAAGCACCAAATTTCCATTACTTTCAGAGCATTTTAACCACATCACACTTATGAACCCTGAGAAGAGAGAACCATTTCTATTGCGGCTTCTAAGTTTCCCAGATCCATGCATGTCTAGCCAGTAAAGTGCAGATTTTGTTTCTGTATTCTGGTACTAACTGTCCTGTGTGTCCCATTCTAAAATCAAGACTACAAAACAAAAAAATACAACTAATAAACGTGAACTCAATGAACTCCTCACACGTGGACCTGGGAATCTTGAGCACCCCAGTGATGATTGCTGAACTTGTGTCATATTAAAAGTGACCTTGTGACAAATGATGTAGTTATTACAGAGGTCTTCAATCTGTGGAGCGTGACCCCCTGGGGGGAAGGTGGAGTCCTGGGCAGAAGGGTGCCCATTCCTCCGGCCTCACTTTGTCCCATTGTTAAAATGCTTCAGCTGAACTTTAATTCAGTGAGTCTCCTGCACTGTGAGACAAAGCCGCACAGACAACTAAAGACACTTTTGTGCCAGGGGGCCTGCTTCCTGAATGAAATGTGTGTTATGAGCTAATCTGCACACCTAAAGGATGCTTTGGAGCCGGTCACTGGAAGCTTTATGATAATAAACATTTATTCCTTTTGAGTGGTAGTGCAAAGAGTTAACCGCTCTATGAAGTGTGTGTTTTTAATCGTAATTGTATTTACATAGCGCTTACTTTACCTGGAGCTGTTGAAGGGGCAACTATTAAAAAATGGGATTGCATGTGCTCTGGTATTACTCAAATCTAAATTTTGAAGGCGTTGTTTTATCTTAAACCTTTTTTGTGGTGGCCTATCTTATATTGTGTGTAAGACGAGTATAAAATAAGGCCTTCAATATTCACAGTGATTTTTGTCACAGGCTGTGACCTTGTGGCACTAAAAATACACAACTTGCTATTCTCCACTGCACCAACCAAGATTTAATTCTGTGGCCCTCAAGTTACACACAGACCTCTGCAGTGCATTAACTAATAGAGGTTCCATAATGCACTACAGTGCATTTTCCAACGAGTAACAACTTTCTTTTATGTATTTTTCATTTAAGCTGGCTGTTATTTTATATGTAGCTACCTGACGGTGGGAGACCTAAAATAACTTACAGAATATTTTGAGGCTTATTTATGAGAGGCTTGCGCTGCTGGACCATCTCTTTTTTGGATGCTCCAGCAGCACAAGTCTCTCAGTCATACCTATGACGCGACGAAAAGCCACCCTGTGTGGCTTTGCATGGCCTCATACATATGGAGTAAGGTAAAGCAGCGCAAGCCACTGTGTTACCTTACTCTACAACAAAGGAGGCGTTTCAAGGGTGTTGTGGTGGGTGTTCCCACGCAACACTCATGAATTTTGACGCTGCCCCAGATTTACAAAATCATGTACAGTGGAGCAGTGCTAAAACCTTACACATCCCCAGAGCAGGGGTAATGAGGAGAAATGTTTTCAATTCTCATTTTGTCCTCTTTCCATGTGTGTTTCATTCTGCAGCACATATAGAAAAAGGAAAATGCCTCTCAGGATTGTTTGTGTGCAGAAAGGTGCATCTTCCGGCACAAAACAATCCTGCCTACATTGATGCTACGCAATAATTTGTGCACCAGCACAGGGGGAAAGGATAGAAATGTGCTGTATTACAGTCCATCCCTGCCCTTTTATATCGCCGTAGGGTAGTGTAGCAAGAAGAGTTGCGGCATTGCCCTACGCCTATTCCTCATAAATTAGGACCTATGTTTTTAGCCACACCTTTGACCACATCCCCACACTCACTGACATTAGGTTTGCTAAACACTGTTTAATATTATTTCCACACCATAAAAATGATTTGCCTTGGGAATTGGGGACGTTTATGATTGTCAATGATGAGGAGTGCCAGGTTGTAGAAATGTGTGTCAGGTGGGGGTCCTTACAACTAAAAATATTTGAAAGGGGGTCCCGGCATCAAAACGTTTGAAGACCTCTGAGTTATTCCTTCCTTTCTGGAACCAATGCAGCTACAAAATGTATTTTCCATTCAAAGCTGACACACCTACAACTCCCCTCTCCACCACGGAACATTTAAAAGAAATGCTGTAAATGTCCAGACCCACAGCAATACCTAGTTTTATAGCCAATAACATTTTAAATGCTGGCCTGTTACCATACTTGCGATATTAAAAGTAATGCTTAGAGTCCCAAAATGCAACATACTATTGGTTAAAAATAGAAAAAGGCTAAAGGTGACACACATTACAAAGGGACATTTGGCATCCATTTATATATTTTATGGAAGTAATTGCATGTACTGCACCAAAACCTGCAAGCACACACATCAGATGCACATGATAAGATCAGGGGTGCAAAACTGTACCACCAGCCAAGCAGCCCACGCATCTCTGGGGTTAATTTAATCATTTTGTCACTAGGACACCACACGTAGGTCAAAAACCCAGAATCTTTAAAAACCGAGGGTCCCAAACCCTAAATGAAGTTGATAACTAAGCACACCTTTCAGCACTTGACTGTAAAGCTAGCGATGGAAAAGCAGTCCAAATCTCCCTTAGGGGCATTATATGGGATGGAACTCAGAACTCAGTAAGCCACATAATAACACTAAATAAAATCTCTGTCCAGTCAATGGATTTACTTTTAAAAGGAAAAATACTTTCATTCACAGAAAGCTAAATACCACGCCTACGATCACAAATACATACACAATATACAGTTGTCAAAATGATATATCAATCTAATCACAACCAGTGGGAACAATGATTTTAAAGTCCCTCTTGAAAAAGGTCTCAAAAATAAGCCTAATTCCGAATACAGATGAACAGGACAGCCAACACCAGACACATCAGCAGCTCTACCAAAACCGGACGGCAGGATCTGCTGGCTCCTGGTGTGTCTGTGCAGAAGTGGCCACAAGGTCATGCAATCTGGACCTGCCTTCGCTCTAGGGGTCCCACAGAGAGGAGGGGCCTGAGGGGAATGCGCCATCTGGGACTGGGACTGAGTTTCCTGAGAGTTCCTCTTCCTTATTTCGCCTTCATCTCCCATGGTTTGGTAGGAAATTACTGATGGAACAATCGCTCCAGTTTAGGGTTACAAAAATATGTTGTGGTTTCCCATACTCGATCCTCTGTGGAGAACCCTTCTTAATCTACGAGGTACCAAATCTGCCCATACCAAATCTGAGAAATCAAGCATGTCTTTGGCTACACATGATTTCTCTCCTAAAGCCAAATGAGGAGAATTTGGTATTCTTTGCTATATTAGAACTTTCCTTTTGGATCATACATGTGAAAAACGGGTGGACCCTGCCTGAACCGGCAATTCCAGTGTTAATGCTGAAGAGCGTACCATGGTTATAAAAAGAAAGGGCCAAATTAACTGCGCTCTAAATTTCATGGATCCTGCCATAGCTAAACAACGAATGGATAGCCATGATTGATCTAGTTGAGTACTGAGGAGCAGGATGTCTGTGGCTATCTGTGAAATGTTTCAGAGAGATCTGGGCAGTTTTGAGATTTTCTTGTACCTTATGAAAGTTCACCAGATTGTTTCCCTCTCTTACATGTCTCTGGATATTTACACTCAATGGGAAAAAGCGCTGGTGGAATTTTTGGGTGAAAACCAGTGTGAGAATAAAAAGGAGGAAATCCTGTGACTGAATGTTTAGAATTATTATAATCTGATAGAGACTTCTAGTTGCAGATTCTGTACCCTAGATTTTCCCCCAAGCGTCAGACTGGATCCAGAGATTTTTCTTCAAGCAGTACCCTTGCATGCTAACAGGTGGTGTCGGTCAACTCCGTGTCCGTCGTTGGCATGGTGGTCGCTGTGACGACATAGAGGTCATATATAGGCGCCACCCCCGGCGTGCTGACATCTGTTCTTTTCTTTCCGCACCAGCCTACATACAGATCTGGAGAAGAGCTACCCTCAGTCACTTTTTGACTGACTTTTCAACCCTTTTGTTGCACTTTTTGACTTCTTAATTCATTGAGATGTCTTCCCATAAGACCGGATTCAAGCCGTGTGACTCCAGTCACTGTATGATGTCAGTGACAGATCCACAGCTTGTGTGCTTGTGGTGTCTGGAGCGCGACCACGACCCGAAGTTGTGCTCCGACTGCCAGGCCATGAATCCGAAGGCTTTGAGGGAGCAGTCAATAAAGCTTATGGCGGCCCAGCAGTTGGGTCTGCGTCGCTCCCTTTCTTGCTCGAGAGGAAGGTCCTGAGACTGTTCGCAGAGCCATCACTGATAGTCATGGTGATAGCACATTACATGAGCCATCACAAGAGGCTGCTCCGTCACCTTCGAGACTAGCCCTCCTGCCATGCCACCATCCTGCAATTGGATGATGGAGGATCACTTGGCACTTCTTCGCAAGGAGGTTATGATTTCTCGGGCAAGAGAGCCATAGAGAGGGTCCCTGTGCCAAAAGTAGGTTGTGGCTGTTATTGCCACTACTTTTTGGTGCCCAAAAAGGACCAGGGTCTTCGTCCTATCCTAGACCTCCAGCTCCTGTGTTTCTCCAAAACCTTGAAGTTGCTTGACTAGATCTTCTGTAAACATTGGTGCTGCAAAATGGTGTGGAGCTCTTATGGGCTTTGGGGACTCCTAAGGGGAATCTTCAATTACTAACCTGGAAAACAAATCAGCCTTGTGATTATTTACACCAGATCAATATGAAATAATAAAGGGGCATTCTGAAAGAAATAAAGACCATCATAGCTTATGTGCTGTAAGATTTTAGATACTGAAGAGTTCAATGGTCAGTGTACACTCCGCTCATAAGGCATGCCAAACAAGCAGTGCCTTAATTCTAGAAAAGCTTCTTGAGTTGCCAACTGCTCTGTATCTACCACAGTATACTTTTTCTTATAAGAAATTCGTTTTCTAGAATGGAAATCTACAGGACGCAGTTCCTGTGAAACTGCTTCCTTTTATGAAAGAAGTGCACCAAGCTTCTGTTTAGAAGTGTCTACTTCTACAATGAAAGACAATTACAGTTGAAGATGTTTCAAGACTAGAACATTTGTCAAGGCCTTCTCCAAAACATAGATGCCCTTTCAGCACATGTTCACAAAGGAAAGAGACCTATTTTCGTAACAAGGATGGTAATGGAAGCCAAGAAATCAAAAAAGATTACACACGGTTCCACCTAATACTGAGGGTTTCTTTCAAGAAAATAGTTCAGCAAGTCAATGAAAAGCGAACTTTATCGAAGCAAGAGCCCTCACTCACCATCCGGTGACATGCTTCATCATAGGGCCAGCTCCTCGTCAGGCCGGCACTGCAATGCCTGACGGGCCCCGCAAGGGGGCTCTTTGCCGGAGATCTTTTAAGAATCGATTGTGGCCGGTCGAGAAAGAAGTGAAGTGAAGGATTGGTAAACAGGAAAAAATTAAAAATGTCTAGAGGTAAAAATTAATAATTTTAATACTCATGACTCTACCTCTGACAAGATTAAAATCAAATAAAGCTGGGAATTAGTGGAATAATGTCCATAATTCCCATGAAAGCTAGGTAGGTATAAACGTCAAAAGACGGAGCACACAGGGTCCCCTGTGTCACTCTATATAGTTGGTCAACATGTTTCTCGCTTATTACCAAGGAATTACCTTATGCGATTCGTCAGGACCTAGTAACATACCTAATCCTTTAAATTGTGAAATTGTCACATATGAAAGTCAAAAAACCCTCCAAAAATTAATGGTAGGGCCACGTCGGGGGTAGGCCAGGCTAGAAAAATCAATTCTGATTTTCAATGTACACGGGCACTGCCGGTAAACCTGTGCCAGGTTCTGCAGCCCGGAATCAGGGGTGCAGAACCTGGCACAGGTTTACCGGCAGTGCCCATGTACATTGAAAATCAGAATTGATTTTTCTAGCCTGGCCTCCCCCGACGTGGCCCTAAAGGATTAGGTATGTTACTAGGTCCTGACGAATCGCATAAGGTAATTCCTTGGTAATAAGCGAGACCCTGTGTGCTCCGTCTTTTGACGTTTATACCTACCTAGCTTTCATGGGAATTATGGACATTATTCCACTAATTCCCAGCTTTATTTGATTTTAATCTTGTCAGAGGTAGAGTCATGAGTATTACAATTATTAATTTTTACCTCTAGACATTTTTAATTTTTTCCTGTTTACCAATCCTTCACTTCACTTCTTTCTCGACCGGCCACAATCGATTCTTAAAAGATCTCCGGCAAAGAGCCCCCTTGCGGGGCCCGTCAGGCATTGCAGTGCCGGCCTGACGAGGAGCTGGCCCTATGATGAAGCATGTCACCGGATGGTGAGTGAGGGCTCTTGCTTCGATAAAGTTCGCTTTTCATTGACTTGCTGAACTATTTTCTTGAAAGAAACCCTCAGTATTAGGTGGAACCGTGTGTAATCTTTTTTGATTTCTTGTCTATTGGGATCCTTACACACGGGACCAGGAGTTACTCTCCGAATATCCCATTTTTTATGCCCCTCCTTTGTTGCTTTTTTGATGGTAATGGAAGCACCACTGAATAGAACTCCTAAATAAATCTACAATAAAAATTAGAGAACCCAAGAAAAAGGTTGTATGCCCTTGATTGTTTTAGGAGTTGGCCAATCCATCCCCGCACTAAACTTTTCGGAATCCATTTATATACCACAAGGAGTTAACACAAAACCCATAAATTCAAATGAGGTATTATGGCATTCACATGCGGTTTATGTTATTTTTCTGAATTTGAGTATGCCAGTGTATAATCAGTGTATATGATCACAAAGTGGTCCAAGTATTCTTAAAATGCCTCATTAACAAATACAACTGAATGGCTGCTGGTGCACTGCATAACTCCAGTGGCATGACTAAATATTCATAAAGGCCAAATCGGGTCTTGAATGCTGACTTCCACTAATCTCCTTCCCAAGTCCTGATCACAGGTTTGTACATACCTTGTAAATCTAAAGGAATATATTGCCACAGTTTCCCCTGATCAAGTAGAATGAAAATGAGTGGAATCGAGTAATGGGGATTAATAGTTAACTTTTTCAATGTTAGATAATCTATGCAAGACAGCAAGTCACCATTAGTCTTTAACAAAGAACAGAGGAGATGCAGCTGGGGACTGTGAACGGTGAATAAAACCATTGCTCAAATTTTCCTCCAGAATGTTTTTAAATACAAGTTTTCTGCAGCAGTTAAAGCATAGACTTTACAACTCAGGATTTGCTGTTCTAGAATTAAATCATGCCTACAGTCGAAAAGGCCTTTGAGGCATATCTGCTTTCCTTTTTATCAAAGACATCAGCAAAGGATGGGTTTTGATCTAGCAAATGTCTCGCTGGGGTCTCCAGAGAGGCTATCAAAGAAAATGAGCCATATGCTAGTCTAAATGGTGGAGAGATATGTTGACTCTTTTCAAAATGTTTAGTCAAATGTTTTTGGCAAATGCACAGACTAATTGATCTTATCTTGGAAGCCTGAGTAATGATGGGTCGATGCAGTGGCAGCCAAGGTAGTCCCAGAAAATGTTTAAATTGTGGGGCATTAATTACATCAAACAGTCTATTTATAATCTTGATTAGCACTTCTAAAGCTAATTCATTGTTTGGAACCTAATTAACCCTGAAATTAACTCAGTGCCATCTATAACCTGCTCCTTTTCAGGTTGGTTCTTTCTCACCAGTGGAGAGTGGATGAATCTCACATAATGAGCATCAGTAAAATTCTTGGTTGCCCCCGGATCAGTCATTGACTCTACCCGGTTCAGAAAACTAAGACTGCTAGCAAACGTCAAGTATGCAACTGCAATTTGAAGAGCATTGGCTAAGTTGTGTAGGAGGTAACATTAAATTACTCGAATCAATCCCTCCTTTTACTGCTGCACCTTCAGGTTTCCCAAAATCTTTGGTTTTGGTTTTGTGGGACATTCTTTCATGAAGTGGCCTGCCTTTCCGCAGTACAAAGATCCCCTTTCCAACATTTTCCCTGTCTTCTCCTTGGTGAGTGTGCCTTTCATGCTTCCAATTTGCATTGGTCTTCTTTTTGTTGGGATGTAGGCAAAGAAATCTTAAGATCCACTCGCCGCTTCTCCTCCTTTTTTATGGAAATTTGATGGTCAAGCCGTAAGACAAAGTCTATGAAAGCTGCATAGGTAGGAGATTGAAGCTTTATCTGTTAAAGCATCTTCCAGGACCACCTGCCAATTAAAATGGGTCAAGTATCTTAAGATATCTCTGGAGCTCTTCTTTAGATCTAGGAGTTCAATGTCTAACAACTGTAACACCAATTGCTGATCAAATGTTTGGCTGAACTCATCTAAAAATCCCTCCTAGATACAGAAGCTAGGATTGATTGCTTATACAAATCGGTTTGATCAAGAAGCTGCTACCCTCTTTAGATTGGAAATCAGGAAAAAGCATCCTGGAACAACAGTGGTTGACACAAACAACTTTAACTGTATCTGCATAATTGTAAAAACTGTATGACCTCACTGTAAACCTCTGGGGGTGCTAGAAGTACCAGAAGCAACCCTACATCTAATAGATTTCCTGCAGTGCCTGTCCGAGATGGTGCCACAACCAGGAAACCTATTTACTCAACGGGTTAATGGGTGCTGCCAAACCAGTCAGGGGGCTGGGGGTTTACTTGCTGCTCGAGGCTCCAAGCAAGTGGCTAACTGTGTGATTCTGGCCTGTAACTGGTGGAAACAAGCCTGCAACACTTTATTCTCAGCATGTGATGTTGCTAATTCCAACTTTACCTTTATTATAGGCTTGGCAGTGATGGATAATGATTCCTGAATAGTCTCAGTGCTCAAGTGTGTGATTCTTCATGGCCTTGTTATCTTGTCATAACCCAAAATACTTACTTGGGGACACAATGCAGCCCTCACTAATCACACCATGAGGGCTCTTTTGGAAAATATGCAATCACAGCAGTGTGCCGCAAAGGTAGGTTGGGGGGGGGTTAATGACAGTTTCACCAGGGAAAGGTTCCTGTTGAAAAGAAGTTGACGCTGATCAGTGGTGATGTTCTTAGCAGGTAATTACACCCACCCTTCCTCGTTTGCGATAAGGAAAGAAACTCCTACTTGTATCTCACACTTCCACATGAACCATAAGGGAGGGAAGACCTGTCATCTCCTGTATTCTTTGGAGGTGACTGTAAGGGAAATGACATTGCGTAATAGTTCATGAGTCCACAAGCAACATGTATAACTTTTTCTAGTACTCTTAAGTCATTGCTTGTGTCCAAATAAAATGCAGTTAAACTCTTCAGTAATTTTAAAAGATCTATTCTCAAGAAGAAAGAGTGAAATCTTCTATGAAAGTCAAATTTCCCAAATGGATACTCTATCACTTTCTCATCTTTTTTTTGTTTTTCCTCCAATGTGTAGCGTGACCAGAAAGTCCCGGATTTGCTGCGACAATCCTGGGTTTTCAAGGACTGTCCAGAGGTTCCGACAGTTTTTGCTGCCAAAAAAACACACATGGGTTGGACATTAGTCAAAGTGTAATGCGGGCTCATGTTCCTCCGGCCCTCTCTTCACACCAAAGCCAGAATCTGGTTTGTTAAAAGAGTCACCTGCTAGCTGCCTTGCCTCTTTCATGTATAGGGCTGCCACCTGTCCAGTTTTCTGCAGCCACCACTGATATTTTAATATCCCAGCTCGTACAAAAATTATCAAAAATCACTTAAAGCCGGTATTTCTAGCCCTTGTTTGTATATAGTTGAAACTGCAAACATAAAGCAAAAACACTTTTACATGTGTTTTAGAGTTAGGTTGTTGTTGATTTTGCTTGCACAAACACTCAGAGGCATAAATTTATATCTGGATGGACCAAGGGTGCATTTGGGTGGGAAATGTGTGCCCAATTTTCGACAATGCCGGAGGTAGCCTACAAGTGCAAGATTTACATTATATTTTCTTTCAAACAGTCATTCAGAGCAGTTCTCATGCCTGCCAATTGTAAAGCTGGTAACTGCACTCAAAAAGGTAACCTCCTGGGGCATTTTACACAGAGAGCCCCAGGGACGTAACAGCCCTCTTTGTGTGCTCCGTAGCACTGTGGTATTACAGGACAGCATAGGTGAAAGCAGAAAAACTATTTATTCAACTAGATATATATATTCATTCAGTTACTTATACATAAATATCAATTTAATATCTTCATCCTTTGCGGACAACCCATCTAGTAAAACAACACACCGAAGGACAGGTAGTGTGAGAAAAAGTGCTTGTGGTAGATAGAAAAGAAT
This sequence comes from Pleurodeles waltl, assembly GCF_031143425.1. NCBI lineage: Eukaryota > Metazoa > Chordata > Amphibia > Caudata > Salamandridae > Pleurodeles > Pleurodeles waltl. The sequence goes on from NC_090443.1 coordinate 337,461,735, forward strand.
AATAATACATATTCCAATGAATCAAAAACCTATACAGAAAACATTAAAAACAGTTGGTTGCTTCTTCTTTGTTTTCTGCATTGACTCCATTCCAAATCCTCAGAGAGTCTAAATCAATTCCTTCAATCCTCCAAAGATCCTATGCAGAAACCAATCCGAACTATGATATATCTGTCGACGTTTCGACCCCTCTATATCTTGGGCCAAATCCCAGCTCCACAATGGGTCTTCTTCAGGACTAGTACAATGGGAGTCCCTAAAACAACACAACACCTCAATCAAAAACCATCACTTATATCCTAACCACCTATGTTATCTAACAAAATTAATCAAAACTTACCTTAAATATGTCCTCTGACTTCTTCACTTCTTTTACTTGTCTATTTAAGAGGAGATCAAGTCTAAAACAATAAACCACATTACACCATTTACCATCACAGAAACAACCCAATCTATCATAATAAAACCCTTACAAATAAGAAACAAACCAACATACAAACCACCTACTCACCTGTGAGTCTAAAACAATAAACCACATTACACCATTTACCATCATAGAAACAACCCAATCTATCATATTCAAACCCTTACAAAAAAGAAACAAACCAAACAAGTGAGTAGGTGTTTTTCTTAAACACTATCTTTAAAGTGATTTCACTCATTTTCATGGGAGCATGGCCCTATGCTTCAGCAGTTGCCCCATATCATGGATGCGGGCACAGGGGCAAAAAGTCCCTCAGGATGTGCATTAACAGTATTCCACAAGAAGGTGGTGCACAGTCTGTGTGCCTCCTTAAGCCAGAATTCTGGATGGTGTCAAGGGGCTACAGTGGACCACCCCCCCTAGACATCGCCCTGCAGGCAGGTGCAGTCACTAACTGCACCTGTCTGCAAGGCGATCTCTCTCCCCTCTTTAAATTGCAGCAGCATGCTGTCTGTATTTGTGAAACACATGATTTCTATAGCCACCACGTATTTGACTGAAAGCGCTGCCCCCAGGGCAGGCGTGGGTTCCCGGCTGTACTGAGGGCAGTACATTAATTGTAACAGGGTGCACTGTCACTTTTTGCACCCAGCACACCTGTTTAAAGGATTTGCAGTGATCCAAACAGGGACAGTGTTCCCTATCTGTAATACAGCCCCTGTTGTTCTTTGAAAACTCTCCTACAAACTCAGCATACATAAGTTTGCTGTGAGTTATATCTCATCTACTAAAATGGTCAAATTCTGTTTCTACTCATTGTGCAACGAAAAGGTGTGGGGACAAGCGATAGTGCTGAAAAAGTGCTACCAAAGGCTACAGATGCAATCTCAATAGCAAGTGCAGATAAATCCATTTCATGAAGCACTGAAAAAGCTCCAGCATGATCATACACCAGTTTACAAATGGTGGAAAAATCAGCACCGATGTAGCTCTTTGAGATGAGATGAAATATGTGTCTTCAGGTTGTGGAAGCATGTGGTGGTAACAGCTCTGACTTGGGTTGTCATGTCAAGTTTGCAGTTGGTGATGATCCCGAAGTTCTTGGCATGGGTGGTGGGAGCAGGTACTAACTCTGTTGACCACCAGTGTAGTCGCGCAGAGAAGGGCTCTCCCCAAAGATCACAACTCCAGTCTTATCAGTGTTTAATTATAGGCAGTATGACTTCATTCATCATTCATTGGTCATTGTGATCGATATATACATATTGTAGGCAGATTCAGCTAAGGGGAGAGAAGGGCAGGGAGCTTGTAGGACTTGTTGTTTTTGAGGCCCTGTTTCTGAATAAGGAAAATGTCTGCCTGTTTATCTTTAGTATATGGGATCTACACATGTACATGTGCAGTTTGAGTGACCATTGTATGTGTGTACGTGCCTGTGGTGTTTTTGCACATGTGTGTGGCATGGCCATTCGGGTGTAGGTGTTTCTATGTGAAGCGTTCATTTGAGCCAAGTGTGAGTGTGCTTATTTGTTGTGTGTATGTATATAAACATGGTGTTCATGCATGCAGTGGGTGCGTCTATTTTGTGTTCATTAAACACTGGATGGGGGTGCAAAATAAATTGATAAATGACACAATGAATTATTTGAGGCAAGTAAACAGCATGTATTTTCTGAATGTGTATGTGATGCAGCTTTGGGTCCTGAGGGTCGAAGGACCACACGCTCTTCATCTTCTGTGCATAAATCATCAGCTGTGCTACCTCTCACTGTAACAGCGAACCTTATCAAACCTAGTGCTATACAATTAAATGAATGCAGAAAATAACCAAACACTATTTAGGAAATGTTACCAAATAGAACAGATGAAATTTTGCACTAAAATGTGTACATCTCTGGATTTAATATAGCTGTATAGAATATGCTGCAATGTATGCAGATACTATCCATTCATCTAAAAATCATACTTTGTGGCAAAAGTTTTGCAATATCAATTTTAATGTATACATGTGAAGTTAATTATTTAGATCTGAGGTAAGTTGGATAATTAGCTGCAATGCCACCATGTGCACATTTGGTCACATTGTATAACTCTTGGTAGCTCTTTATTGAACTGAATTTTGATCAGTACCATTGCTAGTGCATGTGATGAGTAAGATCACTATAAGCAGAACCACTGAAATTATTTGACAGTACAGGACCAAATCATGTGACAGGGCTGACTAAATTGTGCAGCAAGAAAAGACAAGTAATTTGTGGTGAAGAGGCACATTTTGAGATGGTATTACTTTATTACTTTGTCATTTTGTTTTTACTTGTTATCACTATCTTTGCATAGATTGCACCTTTGTAGTACGAGTTTACCATCTAAGCATAGCAATAAGCACAAGAAAAGTGACCAGTCAGCCTTTACAAAGGGCCTTCAGCTGCGTGGCAACATGTGTTGCAATATGTTTGCAATGTTTGATTCATGTGAACTAGAATTTTTTGTTTTTAATCTGTAGATTATGCATCAGGTAATGGATTAGGTGTCAAACATGCCAAGTCCATAACTATGTGGAAAACGCCATAGCCACAAAATTGCATAATTCTGGTGGCCTCGACTGTAACCTGGCAATGTGAAATGTACTGTGACATATAAGATATCAGAAAATTAAATGCGCACATTTATAACCCTGCAACACTGGTGAGAATGAAAGCAACCCAACACAATTTCTTACTTGAGATAAAATGGTTATTTACTTTACCACAGCATCTGGCAAAGAACAGACAGATGCACATATTCTAGTAAGCGCTATAATTCCACATTATGGCTGCTCCTCCACTAAGGCATGAACCTCCACTATCTGAATAAGATAATGCACACCGCATTCTACAGTAAATTACTGTGCGCATTCTATACAGCCTAACTACATAACACTCTCAGAACCCCTACGCAGAAACAGACATTATTGAAATGCAGACCTTTCATAGTCCTGGGCTCTGGTGTTGCTGCACCTGCGGCATCACTGGCAGGTAAACCTCTGGCTACTCTCCCTAAACACACACCTCCCCACTGCGGCTTGCCTCAGACATGAGCCAGGGTTGCCGCCGGGCTTTATCGACATGCCCAGTATTTTACTTTCTCAGCCAGTAGAAAAATAGGGAAAATCACCAAAAGAAAGTATTTTCCTCCCTATCGGTTCATTATTAAAACAATTATTATTAAAACAATGGACTTTAAAATGTATTCTAGAAGTTTCTTGATAACTCCTGACTGATAAAGTAAACAAAAGTGGAAAAAAACACATTTGTTGACATGGAGGAAGCACTTAGGTGCTTTCTCTGTGGCCTCTTTTGCTGTGGCCCTGCCCGTGGACCTGCCTTTGGCTTTTGCTCAGGGGTCTCAGTGGAAGGGCCTGAGGGGGCTGCTCCAAATGGGACACGGAATGGGTTTTTCTGATTTAGAGGTTAGAAACAGGCAGAAAGGCAGAGAGTTGAAGAAGATGAAGTGGAAGGAGAGTCGAGTGAGCACGGGGAAAAAGGGTCGAAGAAAGGGCGAACGCAGTAGGCAAACAGTAACAGCCGGGAGTCCTGGCTGAGGAACGAGGAGGTAAAGTGCAGACGTAGGAGAAGGAAGAGTGACAGATGGAATGGCAGAAAGTAAGTAATGTGAGGTGGGAGCAGAGAAGTGAGGGGGTGACGGAAGAAGAACGATCATGTGAGGACGGGGAATAGCAGCTTGAGGGAGGGGGTCGACTGGCTTTCTGTACATGCTGCGGAGCAAGAAGGGCCCTGGCTTTTGGGGGGATGAGGAAAAACACATTTTAACTCTGCACTTATTTTTAATCTTTTAATATTTTTCTGTTTTAATCTCGTTCTTGTTAGAGGAGCTGTATTACAAATTTAACAGAGTCTGTGGGTGAGGCAGAGATAAATGTAGGAAAAGAAAAGTGAAATGGGTGGAAGGGAGACGAAAGAGGGTGGGGGAGAGACACACAAACAAAGGGAGGAGAAAAGGGGTAGAGGCAAGTAATGGAGATGTTCAGTAAAGATAAGAACGGGCGACCTTGTACAACTCCTCGGAAGAGAAAATGGAAGGGAGGAGTAATATTAAAAGAGTGGTAGGATTGTCTGAGGAAAAAAGACAAAAAAGGAAGGGAGAATACACTGAATAAAGGTAAGAAAGGCAAAGAACAAATAGAGGTAAATAGGAGAGAAAGCTAGGTGGATAGAAATAAAAGAGGTGGAACATAAAGAGTATGGAGAGAGAGAGGGAGAGAAGCGATAACGATTGTGAAAAAAAGGAGGAATGGACAACATGGAAAATGAACGAGCAATAATGAGAAGAAAATGAATGTAGAAAGAAGGACAAGAGGAAAGAGAAAGGAAAAAAAAACATTAGGAGGAGGGGAGTAAGAGACCGTAAACGAGAAGAGGTGGAAAGGTAGGTGTTGAGTATAGGTGTAGAGAAAGAGAGTTAGAGAGAGAACATGAAGAATTAAGCCAGAACAAGAAAGTTTAAAAGTGGAAAGATAGGATGATAAAAACTGATGTATGATTATCAGATGGACCATGACACCACATCTCAATAGCTTTTCTTTCAAATAACTAATTGGCGTATTCTGGGTGTTGTGGCCTTATTCATTTCAATCGAACCAAGTGAAGTAACACACCTAAAAACAATGATTATTAGAAGAAAAGGCTTGGGCTGAAAAATATGTGAATTGGTGGCATGGAAGCCACTAATTAACCAAAAAATGAGACGGCCAAAGAGGTTGTGAATATTGATATCGGTAGATACTTAGATCCAATCCAAGTGGGCAGGCACAGGTCTTGGAGCCAAAGAACGAGCTAAGCCATTAGAGAATTATCATAAATTATTTAATAGGTAAACTAACAAAAATATGACAAAGTACCCTCAAATTTGAAAATGCATCATTAAGTCCTTGTCACTTGTATGTGTTTCACTTCACTGCTTTCAACATTACAGCATTGAGTGATCTGCATTAAAGTATATAGGGGGTAATTATGACCCCAGCAGTCGGTGGTAATGTTTCAGTAGTACCACCAACAGGCTGGCGGTACATACCTCCACATTATGACATTGGATGGTTGGCAGTGTACCACTCCGACCTCCATGGCGGTTGCAGCCACCAGGCTGGAGATAAGAATCTCCCGCCCGGCGGCCGCTATTGTACCACCTCAGGCATTTTGACCCCGCCTACCACCATGGTTTTTGTGGCGTTCCTAATGCAACGAAAACCATGGTTGTAGGCCCTCTCAGATGCAGGGAATTCCTTCCCTGTCACTGATTGAAGTCCCACCCGACAACTCCCCAGGCACCCCTCACCTCCCATCCATGCTTCCCCCTTCCAATCCCCCACCCCCTACACACACACACGCAGACATGCACCACGCATACACACACACGCTCCCACAGGCATACACGCATTCATACACCCATGCACCCATTCATTCATGCACACATCCACACCACATTCACACTGACATGCAGACACGCATTCACATATCCATACTTACACGCATTCTCACACATGCATACATGCACGTACACAACACTACACATACATTCACATTCACGCACACACTCACACACTCATGCGCACCCCCCCCACACACACAACACCCCCACCCCACTCCCCTGTCAGAAACCCGACTTACCTAAATCCAGGGGGTCTTCCGGCATGGGACAGGATGGGGCGCTGTTACCGCCAGCAGCTCCGGCCAGCAGAACACCGCCAGGCTGTATTATTTTTCATAATACAGCTGGCGGTGGTCTATTGGTGTGGCGGTGCTGGTTGTAGCAGAGCCACCTTAATGCCATCCGCCAGCATGGCCATAGCCGGATTTCCACCCTTCTTGTGGCGGAAATCTGGCTGTGGTCATAATTTGGCGGACAACTGTTAGCAGCGGCAATGGTATTTTGGCAGCCGTCGCCGTGGCGGTAGGCAGTACTTACTGCCAATGTCATAATGTAGGCCATAATAATATCTCTAAACCTAAGCCTGTGTGTGTATATATATATATATATATCTATATAGATATATAGATATATAGATATATATATATTACATAAGTAGTTATAGTGAGGACCTTTTTTTCCATAGACTGAGCGGTTTTTGATTTACCAATAACTTTGATGCCATTTGACAAAACTTTATGAAATTTTCAAATCTTATACTTTGATCAGTTCAGCTGGTGTCTTGAAGTTTTGGGGTGATCTGTCAAGCGGTGGACAGGAAAAAGGGGGGGGTCCCAAAACACTTTTTCCCCATTCTATGTCAATGGGATTTTTCAAATTTTTGAACCCGACTACAGCCCAAACCGCTGAACAGAATCACACCAAATTTGGCAGAAAGTTAGCTTTTCGTCCAGAAAGCACAATTTTTATGATGTGGTGTAAATTCCTTTTTTAGTTTTGGAGATATTAGAGTTTAAAAAATACAGATATCTGGGCACAGGGATACTCCTCGGGTCCAAGTGGGCCCGTGCTGATATCTGATTGGCTGCCAACACTTCAACAATCAGATCTCAGCACAAGATCGTCAGGGGTCGCGAATCCTTCACGTCCCTAGATATATAAATGTGTTTTCCCCTTAATTTCCCAAAAACTACTAACCAGAATTGCATCAAAACAAAAAAGCACACTTTCTGGACCAGGACCTAACTTCTTGCCAAATTTGGTGTAATTCCGTCCAGTACGTTTTGCACAATCGCTGTTCAAAATCGTATGTGAAAATGAATAGGGAAAACGTGTTTTGGGGCCCCCCTTTTTTCCTGCCCCCCCCCCCCCACCCCCCCCCCCCCCCCCGGATGGATCACCCTGAAACTTTCCAGGCATCAGGACAGAACTGGCAAATTTTCTGGGAAGGTTTCTTGAAGATTTGTCAAGCGGTGCCAAAGATATAGGCAAGTAAAAAACAGCTACTTTGTGGCAACAGTGGTTTTATATATAGATATATATATATTTTACTTCTAATGTTTCATTTATATTTTTTTACTTTATAAAAGTTACAAGAGTATAACCATACACTCCAGTAAACCATATAAGATTAAGGTTTTTGATTTGTAATGTCCACACTGTGAACCAACACACTTTGTTTAACAAGCTCCAAAATTTAGCAGTTAAGGAAATTAGCCAAGGAGATGGCACAGTGATTTCAGCCTACAAGTAACAAGCAGGCAGTTTTCAATTTCATCCACAGGATGTTCTCTTTTCCCACCCCTGGTTTTATGGTGCAGGAGAATGTTTAATTCCAGTCTGTCTTTCAAGGGCCAAATGAATTCACAGTGTTCCATAAAGCTGATTATAAAACTTCAACAACACATACTAGATCAATCCATCAATATATGAGAAATATATCTGTACATAGGTCACGCAAACTGGGTTCTTCAGCCTCTAGGGAGGCAGGAGCACAAAAGAGAGTTAGTTATCTTCTGTAAAATGGACATAAAGAGGCCAAGCGATCTACACGCTCTTTGGTGCAAGGTTAAATGTGAGCAAGCATTTAGTGCAACCTGCATACTATATATTACCATGCGACACAAATAGCTTTACCATTCAGTACAGGCCTAACATAGCTCTGCAAGAAAATGGGGTCACAGAGGAGTCACGGAACTCGCTGGTGACTGGCTATGTGAAGTTCAGCATGGCAGCAGTGGCTATACATAATTCACTTACTGCATTTATTTTAAGCTGCAATTATAGTGGAAGAAGAAAATCACGTTTCAAATGTGATTTATGCCTTTTCTGAGTTACATTAGCTCACCTTCATATGAGAGGGCGCTGCCTTTTTTTATTTCCCACCAGCTGCTTAGGCAGGAGAAAGAGAGGGCTCTAATGCCCATCATTTCTAGTCCCTTCTTGAGAAGGACCTAGGCCTGAGTCAGAAGGTTTTTTTGTTGGGCCAAGCTTTTTGATTTGCTCGCTGACTAATCTGTTGCCTACATATAAATCGCTATTCAGTGTAGGACCGTCCTTTTGGGAGGTCTGGCACTGCCAGTTGAGCCAGCTTGAAAAGGCCAGTGTGGGGGACGCTTTTTGGTCCTGTGGGCCATGCTGGGACCAAAACAAACACAGCTTGTTGGAGAAGGGAAGCTGTACGTGATGCAGCTGCACTGTTCACTTATACAATGTTTGACTATAGGGAGGTGCTCCCCGCCATACTACGTTAATATTACCAACCCCAAATAAGGGTTACACACAAGACTCAGGTGTGAAAGCCATATGCCCCATAATTCGCGCAGTATAAATGTTTCTTTGATTTTAGGTGCCCGGATGAATGCGATTAATCAGCCGAAACAACAAGGCACAACGGATGGATGAAACATTGAGTTTCACTAGACATCCAACTAACCATTTTTACTGATATTCAGCACCAGCCAGCCTCATCAACTTTTGGGGCCAGGCAGGCAGGACTACAGCTTCCATTGTTCACTGCGCCACCAGGTGCTGATGCCTCCTCCTACCCAACCAGTGACCTAGTACTGAAAAGCGTTCTGCATTCCCACAGCTCGGGACGCCCCCGCTCCTGTCTTTGCTCATCATTTCCAGAAAGAGGCTGAACTGGGCCGCCCCCCTTGGCTCCTCTTCTTCTTTGGTCCTGCCTTTCTGCACAGGTATTTTGTGTGACTGTGTGTTTTCCCCCATCCCCACTCTGTGCGTGAACCTTCGCCAGGCAGAGTTCCATTCTCTGGGGGATATCGCTCTCCTTCTATTTGAGTTTGGGGCAGAGTTGGAGCTCGTAGTGCAGCAAGATTTGCCATTAACCTTCATTCCTTACTTCCCTGCCACGATGGGAAAAATAAGTTTGGCAATGCCACAGGCCCGAGGACATGCAACAATTGACAGCTTTCGGCCAGGGCTGTCGGGGTCATTTCAAAGGAGATCGAACTAGCAGAGCGGTTGCTCTCGCTCTTCTGATGAAGTTGATTTATCTCAATCCTCAGCCCCCCAATCTCGGCACGACCCCGAAAGTAGAGGTCATATTCTGTCTGGAGCAACCTCGGCCTCAGTGGGCACCCCAACAGAAGAAGAAGTGGAGCCTCAGCTTGCCCGAGATCTACCACACCCGGCCCTGAGGCTAAACATAGAAAAAGAGCTCAAAAACCCAAAAAAGGGGTATCAAACAACTCGCTGAATTCAGATCAGCCTACTATGACTTCTAGTGTAGTGTCTTCTGACAGCCTTCTGGGATATTTTAGGTGATAGGCTTAATGATCTCCTCGATTCAAAGTTGCCCCCCCATTTAAAATCGCCTCACCACTACTGGGGAATCCTTGAGGTTCTGCGATAAGGGGTGTGTATTGGGGCCTACAAGGCAGCCACCCTGCTTAGACCAAACCTCTATTCAACTGATCCCCCATATCACTATTAGGGAATCCTATACTCACACACACTAGCTGGGGCCTTCTGGGTCCTCCTCCTGTTTTAACAGTCGGGGAGATTGCGGTGTGACCCTGCCTCAGGAACATGGATGACTGATTACATCTACTGATAAGTTTCAGGTACATGCTACCCCTCTCCCGCTGATCCACCTCCTACCGGCTTCATGCCCACATGTGGTAGTGTTGGCAAATGTACCAAGCTTGGCCTCTGGAGTGACAGAGTCGATATTTATATTGGAAAATAAGGTTACACACTATCTTCACTCCAATGTTAAGTTTGGCATGAATCTCTACAAGGAGATCCTTTTAGTACACAGGGTAGAAGAAATGGGACCCTTGCCTAGGAAGTTCTACATAATTGTCAGTCTTCGTCAGCCTGTGGTAGAAGGAGAAATCATGGCCCAAGCCAGAGTAGGTGCTGTTCGGTCTAGTACAATAAGGATCCTGCCAACTCTGATCACACTACTAGTAAAGCCTCATTCCAGGCACTGTACCATGCTGATCAGTTTTTACCTAGGAACAAATTCATGGTTTTGTCCAGACTAGAGGATAATGACTGAGAAAGCAGAAGGAGGCCAGAGTATAGCTTTGCTCTAGGGCCACCTGATTCCTCGATGACTGACAGTTTGTGCCCTTGTAGTACGAGTACTCTCCCCCTCCCCTGAATTCTCCTGGTATCCTGAATCTGCTGATTGGGCAGCACAGAATGGAGATGGTCACTTACCTGCCTGCTGATACACCTTGTCTGACAAATGGGCGGACTCATCACTGTGACTGTAAATCCCCTGCCTCAGCATTACATGATTCAGACCAGGGGGATAAGCCATCCCATCAGCGCCAAACATGAATTTGAAGTTATTGTGCTGGAGTGTTGCAGGTTTAGCATCTAAGTTGTCGATTGAAGATTGGCGTGCAATTATTAACAGCTATGACATTATAATAATGGAAGAGACCTGGGTGCCAGGTGTTTTTTTTTACAGGTATACATGCTATAATCTCCCTTCCGCTCCTTTGCCCTCTGGACTGGCTAAGGGAAGAGGGGTTTAAGGTCACCATTGGCTGTAGTATAGAGAAGTTACACCTGGGGTGGAATAATATGCAGGCCTTTGATCTGAGGTGGGTCTCTAACCTTGGCCTGGTCTTTGTATATTTTTATAATAATGATTATATTTCACTTAGGAACAACCAGAATTTTTGACAGCTTTTTGAACTTGTAGAAAAAGTAGCAAACAGAAACTCATGATAGGACATGCCATTCAATTTCATACTGGCCAGTTATTTTAATGCAAAGTTGGGTAATGTTCCTACACTGTTATCTTTGATGTTTTTGCCCTATTCACTGGACTACATGTTGGAGGCAGATGTTGACTTGTGGTGGGGGTGTTGCCTACTTTCCTGGTGACATATGATCTGGAAAGTGCCATTACCAACTCCATGTCATCTACAGTCCCAACACATGGGTAGGAAGTCTGGTCCCGTCATTGATTATATTTTTATTTCTATAAGTATGTAATCTCTTGTCTCTAAAGGGGATGTCCTGCCTACCATATATAGTGATCATAACCCCATACCACTCTTCATAAATTTTACTCTGAAACAGTTGAAGGAATTAAGTGGCTGCAAACAGCTTATTTCCATGAAAAATGCAGGGCGCAGAATAGTTTGCCATTCTTTAAACATGACAATGATTATGCGCAAAATTGATGACGGTTGTGTGGGTCTGAGTAACCATTGTTTATCATAAGTTGTTGAGCCTAATGTAATGTTGAATAGTTTTGCAGAGTTAAACTCTTATAGTAGGGAGTAGCTTACAAGGCCCATATGCAACAGAACGAATCATAGCAAGTCCTGGTTTGATAAGGCATACAGAGAAGCCAACATTAGGTTGAGAAGGGATAAATGAGGAGTCCATCAGGGCTGTGTGCTGGCACGTCTTCTGTTTCTACTTTATATAAATGGTTTGGAAAGTGTCCTAGTGAATTAAGGGGAAGATGTCCCAGTGGTTAACATCTTTATGCAGAAGCTGCTGTGCCAGCTAATGGTCTAAAGATATTGATTTTCACTTTTGTCTTGTTCATGAAGCAGTTAAATCTGGAAACCAACCTGTCAAAAACTTGTATTATGGTTTGTGGCCCCTAAAACATCAGAACCCGCTATATTAGTATTGGGGAGGGCCGTTGAGAAAGTGACCCTGTTTCCATATCTTGGCATTATGTATGACAGTGCATGCACTTGGTCTCTGTGTGTCAGAAACAGGAAAAATCACTTTCTACAAGTGGTTGGTTCAATCTCTTGCCTCCTCTGTAGGAAACAAACCCATACACCCTTTACTTGAAATCTATAGAAGGAAATGTTTTCCTGTATTGTCCTATGGAGCAGGTTTATAGGGCTATAGGGATGTGAGTAGTATCCAAACCAAGAGTGTGTCGCTTAATCAGTGTTGCATTTTGCTATCTACCAGGGACTGGGCCTGCAGTACATCGAGGTTCAGATTAACCTTATTCCCCTGTTGCTCTGGTGCTCAATTTGGTATAATGAGGAAGCTAGTCTGAACGGGGAAATCATTGTGGATTGTCTCACCTGTTGTTATGGGAACAGGATACACTGGATTAAATATTTTAGGGAGACAATTTATGCCCTAGGTTGCCCTTCAATTTATGAGAAACTATCAGACATTTGCAAAAAGGACAGAGGGTGGATCAGCGAGTATTTTCTCTCCCATAGAAGGGCTGAGAGAGGGGATAGAGAATATTGAATTCTTTAGTTATGGAATATCATCTCTCACACTCTACGCTGATGATGGCACCTAATTTGAGTTTGGTCTTGGACACTTGGGAACGTATGCTGTTATCCTGATTTAGGCTAGGCTCAATTAGGTGGCTACTCTGTTTCCCACAAAGATAGTTTGCTTCCTCTGACGTATGCACATCCCTGTGTGATGAGATGTCTCCCAGAACCTGTTATATTTTGTTTTCTTCTGTAACTATTACCTCCCCCTTACCAAACGCTATTTCTTGCCTGTGCTACGAAAATCCACATTTAGCAAGTGGAGAGTGGCTTTGTTATATTTCCAGCAACGAGAACACCCTGATGTATGTATAGCAGTAGGCTCCTTTTAAAAAATGCACTTCAGCTGCGTAATTCAAAGATATTTTAAAATTTGGAGGTATATTTAAGAAAAGTGGCGCTGCACACAGAGCAGCGTCACTTTTCTCGTGCCCCTTAACGCCCCCTTAGCACCACCCTAACGCCACCATGTGTGTGCAGTATTTAAAATAAGGCGCACCATAGCTGTTATTAGGGGACTAGTGTCCTAATTTTTGTTTCTAGTCCGGAGCTTTGCAGGATTAGCGTAAAAAAAATTGACGCATATCCTGTAAAGCCTAATGAGGCCCATTGTAATCAATCCTTTTAACGCCTGCTCTGAGCAAACATTAAAAGTGCCAAAAGAAAAGACACAAATAAATCTATTAGATTCCTTTGTGCCGTTTTTTTGCCCCCTAACGGGGAGCGCCCCCTTTCCATACATTGTGCATCTAGAAGGCATAATGTAGCACAAAGAGTTACACATTGGTGCAATACATACATTGGCCACTTTGTAAATATGGCTCTGGGATTTTGGCCTCGTTAGGCCACATTAGCGTAACAATAAATTACGCTAATGTGGCGCGAGGAGGCGCATGGTCCCTTAGTCTGTTAGATTTTTAGGCAGAAACCTTTTACTCATGTTTTCACTGCTTTTGGATGCCTTTCTCATCCTTTTATAACCATTTAGGAATGTGTGTGTCTAGTGTCTTTTATGATCTGCTTTGTAAGTGATTGAATAAAGATGATTGATTGATTGAATAATATCTAGAGAATCATTCACATAAAGGATGTATTGAGTATTTTTGAAATACTTCTGGATCCATGGTTATATCCAGTTACAACTTATAAGGAACTCTCAGGACTGGTTGAGTCCACCAAGGTGATGTTCACTTACCGTGGCTTGGATAGGTTATCAGTGATGAAGCATGCCACAACAAGTTGTGGTGAGGGTAACCTATCCAAGTGGCTGTGGATACCCGCAAGGTGGATTAAGGACATGATTTAGATTACCTTGTATTAGTGGACATCAACATTTTTTGTGTATATGAAACAGCTCAAAAGGCCAGACCAACACTGGCGCTATTTGGAAGATGCTCATGTTCAGTAAGAAAGTAGAGACTTTGGGGGTCATTACAACCCTGGCGTACAGTGTTAAAGCGGCGGTAAGACCGCAAACAGGCCGGCGGACAAAAAAAGGGAATTATGACCTTGGCGGAAACCGCCAACAAAGACAGCCATTTTAACACACCGCCCGCCACGGCGGTACAGACAAGCAGCGCGGCGGTCACCGCCAACAGACAGGCGGGAGACAATGTACCGCCCATAGTATCAGAACACAAAAATCCGCCACCTTTTCCGGGGCGGATTCACTGCGGACAAAAACACGGCGGAAACAGCTTTTGCTATGGGAAAACGCTCACCTGAACACACTCCACGAGGAACGACGACTCCATGGAGCCGGAACTCCAAATACACCCTGCCCTTGTCTTTCTGCTCCTCTACGACCAACAGCAACATAGGCGCCGAAGATACCGGTGAGTACTGCACCTACGACACGGGGGAAAGGGGAGGCAAAAGTTAGGGGGACACCCACCAAACACCCCCACCCGACCCTCGCATATCACAACATACACCTCGTACACACCAATGCAGTAAAAAATATCACATGAACAACCCACAATCCCCCCGGAAGAATGCAAAGAAAAAGTGAATTGCGGTCAAACATTGTAATGTGCCAATATACATACAAAAATATACTGATATATACCTCGAAATCTGTCATAATTATATATACAATACAAGAAGTAGTGCAGATATGTACACAACAATGTCCGTGCACCAACAGTCCAAAAATGCATGGGCGGGGCCCACAATAGATACCTGACCAAAATCCGAGAGAACACTGCCGGGGCATCAGATAGAAACACTACAGGCACCTCAGGGGGAAGGGAAGGGGGGGCACCTCAGCCACATGAATGCAAAGCCAGATCCACAACGGGGCTCCATGCCCATTGATGTATCCTGGGGAGTGCAAAGCCACAGTCTCTCAAGTCTCTACAGTGGGTGGGTTGCCCACTGTGCCATCCTGGGGAGTGCAAAGCCACAGTCTCTCAAGTCTCTACAGTGGGTGGGTTGCCCACTGTGCCATCCTGGGGAGTGCAAAGCAACAGTCTCTCAAGTTTCTACAGTGGGTGGGTTGCCCACTGTGCCATCCTGGGGAGTGCAAAGCCACAGTCTCTCAAGTAGATGCAGTTCTCTACTGGTACTGGGTGGGACTGGTGCCCAGACTGGATGAGTCTCCCCGTGAAAGTTCCTGTCCTGTCACTGTCCCAGCTGCACATGGGATAAGGATGCCTGATGTGGCGGCCTATTCATACCTACACAGTCTTTGCTATGTTCAGCGGTGCTTCGCCATGGCGGTCTTTGCCCTGTTCAGCGGTGCTTTGCCATGGCATTTCAGGACTGTTCAGCGGTGCTTTGACATGGCGGTCTGTGCCCTGTTCAGCGGTGCTTTGCCATGGCGGTTCAGGACTGTTCAGCGGTGCTTTGACATGGCGGTCTTTGCCCTGTTCAGCGGTGCTTTGCCATGGCGGTTCAGGACTGTTCAGAGGTGCTTTGACATGGCGGTCTGTGCCCTGTTCAGCGGTGCTTTGCCATGGCGGTTCAGGACTGTTCAGCGGTGCTTTGACATGGCGGTCTTTGCCCTGTTCAGCGGTGTTTTGCCATGGCATTTCAGGACTGTTCAGCGGTGCTTTGACATGGCGGTCTGTGCCCTGTTCAGCGGTGCTTTGCCATGGCGGTTCAGGACTGTTCAGCGGTGCTTTGACATGGCGGTCTGTGCCCTGTTCAGCGGTGCTTTGCCATGGCGGTTCAGGACTGTTCAGCGGTGCTTTGACATGGCGGTCTGTGCCCTGTTCAGCGGTGCTTTGCCATGGCGGTTCAGGACTGTTCAGCGGTGCTTTGACATGGCGGTCTTTGCCCTGTTCAGCGGTGCTTTGCCATGGCGGTTCAGGACTGTTCAGCGGTGCGTTGCCATGGCGGTCTGTGCCCTGTTCAGCGGTGCTTTGCCATGGCGGTTCAGGACTGTTCAGCGGTGCTTTGCCATGGCGGTCTGTGCCCTGTTCAGCTGTGCTTTGCCATGGTGGTCTGTGCCCTGTTCAGCGGTGCTTTGCCATGGCGGTCTGTGCCCTGTTGAGCGGTGCTTTGGCATGGCGGTTCAGGACTGCTCAGCGGTGCTTTGACATGGCGGTTCAGGACTGTTCATCAGTGCTTTGACATGGCGGTTCTGATACTGACATTGGTATGTGGCATGACAATCTCCACACTGGACATTGGTGTGTGGCATGACCATCTCCACACTGGACATTGGTGTGTGGCATGACGTTCCATCATTGCCCAGCGGGCTGTGGCATCCTGGCCCCTCCTGGACAGTGACTCCGGCGATGGTCTCTGGACCAGTGACGATACTTGGGCCCTCCTGGGCTGTGACTCTGGCGGTCGTCTCTGGACCAGTGACAATACTTCGGCCCTCCTGGGCTGTGACTCTGGCGGTGGTCTCTGGACCAGTGACGATACTTGGGCCCTCCTGGGCTGTGACTCTGGCGGTGGTCTCCTGACCAGTGACGATACTTGGGCCATCCTGGGCTCTGACTCCGGCGGTGGTCTACTGACCAGTAACGATACTTGGGCCCTCCTGGGCTCTGACTCTGGCGGTGGTCTCCTGACCAGTGACGATACTTGGGCCCTCCTGGGCTGTGACTCCGGCGGTGGTCTCCTGACCAGTGACAATCCTGACCAGTGACGATACTTGGGCCCTCCTGGGCTGTGACTCCGGCGGTGGTCTGCTGACCAGTAACGATACTTGGGCCCTCCTGGGCTGTGACTCTGGTGGTGGTCTCCTGACCAGTGATGATACTTGGGCCCTCCTGGGCTGTGACTCCGGCGGTGGTCTCCTGACCAGTGACGATACTTGGGCCCTCCTGGGCTGTGACTCCGGCGGTGGTCTCCTGACCAGTGACGATACTTGGGCCCTCCTGGGCTGTGACTCCGGCGGTGGTCTCCTGACCAGTGACGATACTTGGGCCCTCCTGGGCTGTGACTCTGGCGGTGGTCTCCTGACCAGTAAAGACGGTGCTGGCGGTTGTGTCTGGACCGCCGGAAATGATGGTGCACTTCTCCGCTGTGACACTCACAACAGGCTGGGGAGACTTCCTCAGGACCTTCCCCACCTTTTTTGGAGTTACAGCTGACTCACCAATCGCCTTCGATCCCATTTCAGTTGTAGTCCCACCAGGAGTCTTGACACGGTCCCGTCGTCCACTCTCCAATTTCAGAGACTTTATAGGTGGTGGGCTGACAGTGCCTTGGCTCCGTGTCCTAATGCCTGCCCTGGTGGATGGTGCACTCCAAAAACCTGGAACACGCACCACTGGTACTGGAGGCTTTTTGGCTGAGGCGCTACGACGGGACTGATGAATTGGAGGGGGGGTGGGGGCAAAAAGGTCAATTTGACATAGGGACAGTTTCTGACGGACACTGGGATAGGTAGTTGGAGGGGGTCTGGGAGTGGAGGAAGAGGAGGTGGTTGTAGGAGGTGCCACTTTAGGTGTTTTGGGTGCAGGTGCAGGTACTGGAGGCTGTCGTGAGGTGGATGGATGTTGGGTGAGTGATTGCCGGCGTTTGTGTACTTTGGGAGGGGGCGTCACAGACACACTGGGAGAGGACACAGGGGACGTGTAAATGGCAGTGGGGGTGGTGAGTGCAGGTGAGCGGCTTGTGGTGCTGGGTGTCCTGGTGCGAGTCCTAGTGCCTGTAGATGTGGTGCATGCAGGTGTGTGTGTAGACGAGACTGGGAGGGAGGAGGGAGAAGAGGAGGAGGGGGACACAGTGGAGACAGTGGATGTTGCTGTGTCTGTATGGGTGTGTTGCTTGTGTGAGTGCCTGTGGTGTGTGTGGTGCCTATGTTTGCTTGAGCTACTTTTGGGTGTTGCCTTGTGTGCATGCTGGTCTGTAGGTGTGCTTGGGATGTGCTGGGGTACAGGGGATTGGGTCTGGGTGGAGGAAGTTGGAGGGGGGAGGCTGGACCCAGGGACAATGGCTGCCATCAGTGCTGAGGCCAGAGATTGCAGGGTTCGCTGAAGGACAGCCTGACCAGAATGAATGCCCTCCAGGAATGCATTACCGTGTTGCAACTCTCGTTCTACACCCCGGATGGCATTCACAATGGTAGACTGCCCAATAGTGAGTGACCTGAGGAGGTCAATGGCCTCCTCACTGAGGGCAGCAGGGGTGACAGGGGCAGGGCCTGAGGTGCCTGGGGCGAAGGTGATGCCCACCCTCCTGGGTGAGTGGGCACGGGGCGAACACTGAGGGGCTGCTGGGAGGGCGGTGCTGGTAGGGGAGGTGGCGGCTGTACCTGTAGAAGTGGGGCGCACAGATGGTGCCGCCACCACAGGGGAGCTCACATCGGCGGACGAGTCAGTGTCACTGGTTGGTGATCCTGTGGCCGACGTGAAGCTCCCCTCGCCCTCCGTCCCACTGGTGCATTCAGAGTCTGTGGTGTGGCCCTCCATGGCCATGTGGGATGCAGCTCCCTCGTGCTCCGGTGCCACTGTACCTCCGCCTGATGATGCTGATGTACAAAAGGACAGGGAGAGCAGGAAAAGGGGGGAGACAGAAGAAAGAGAGTTTTAGTGCATGGCATACCGCTACCGTTGGCGGACAAGACAGACGCAGCAGCCCCATGCATTACGCCGTGCTCCTGCCCTCTGCACATGCAATTTCTGGGATATGGCCTACATGGCAATGGTAGAAATCTGCGCACATGGATGGCAAAGGGGCAACTATACATCAACTTGCCACTGTTCTGAGCTGGGTTAGAGTGCCACATGGCCTACATTACCGAGGGACCTTGCCTACCTAACTCGCCCTGGCCTAGGGACACCCACAGCCCACCTCCCCCACCCAGACACCTCCACTGCACGCAAAGTCCACAGAATGAGGTTGTACTCACCCCCTTGTGTCTGCTGTGATGTCCTTAAGCGCCCATCCAACTCCGGGTAGGCCACCGCCAGGATCCGGAACATCAGGGGGGTCATTGTGCGACAGGCACCCCTCCCACGTTGGGAGGCCATCCCCAGCTGAGCCTCTGCCGTCTTCTTGCTGCAGCGGCGAATATCCTCCCATCTCTTACGGCAGTGGATGTCCCTCTACTGGTGGGCGCTGACCTACATGACATGCACAAGGAAAGAGGAACAGTCATTACCTACTGCACCGTCAATGTGAGTGGCCCCCTCCCTACTCTGGCCATGTGGCCCATTCATTCCCATGCATTTATGTTCTATGAACTCTGCACCCTTCTCTCTTCCAACCAGCCCTCTCCACCCAGGCATAGCCCATCCAACGTGCTCCCTGTGTACTGACCTGTTGGTCTGGAGGATCGTAGAGTAGCATGTATTGGGGGAGGACCCCATCCACAAGTTTCTCCAACTCCTGTGCAGTGAAGGCAGGGGCCCTTTCCCCAGACGCAGCAGCCATCGTGGCTTCCAGACCGAGGTCACAGCAGCACTAGCAGTGTAGGACCTCTCCTGTCGAAGGTCAGGTATCTAGTGATTGAAGAGATAGAAAATGGCGGTAACGTCCGCGGCGGTGATGTCCGCGGCGGGGCGCATGATCCCCGCCGGCGCACCTGTTCATTGGCTCCTGGGACCCATAGGGTCCAATGTTAACCAATGCAGCATTGCGCCGCGCTCTACGACCGCCTACCGCGACGGTGTCCAACGCCAGCGCAGTTACCCCACAATTCCATTGTCCCATTTTAGAGGTCATGCAGCCGCCATTTCAGGGGCCCACATGGCTTCATTTACTACTGCGTCACACATAGCTAGGCCTATAATCAACACACATACAGGAAGGGGTTTTGTGAGTGGTGTAGTCTTGTGTGTAACTGTGGGTACATACCTGGAGGAATAGTGACTGGTTCTTCGCTGTTGTCCTTCTTAGGCACCGTCAGCTGGGACATATGAGAATATGGCGGAATCCTCTGGTTTACCGACCGCTGGTGGACCTGTTGACAATGGAAGAAAGACATTTGATCGTGACCTACCGGTTTGAACGTGCCACAATCCAGGAACTATGTACCCAGTTGGAGCCAGACCTGATGTCACCAATCCGCCATCCGACTGGAATCCCCCCTGACGTGCAGGTGCTGTCAGTGCTCCATTTCCTTGCAAGTGGGTAATTTCAGACTACTGTGGCCATGGCATCAGGGATGTCCGAGCCTATGTTTTCCAATGTCTTGTCCAGAGTGTTGGCTGCCCTGCTGAAGCACGTACGGAGATACATAATTTTCCCTGAGGTGGAGGATTTGCCTACAGTTAACGGTGACTTCTATGCCCTTGGACATATCCCCAACATCATAGGTGCTATTGATGGGACCCATGTAGCTCTGGTCCCCCCCCAGAGAAGTGAACAGGTGTACAGGAACAGGAAGAGTTATAATTCGATGAATGTCCAGATGGTCTGTTTGGCAGACCAGTACATCTCGCAGGTAAATGCTATGTTCCGTGGCTCTGTGCATGACGCCTACATCCTGTGGAATAGCAGCATCCCTGATATGATGGGTCAACTCCAGAGGCACCGTGTATGGCTATTGGGGGACTCTGGTTACCCCAACCTTTCGTGGCTATTGACCCCAGTGAGGAATCCCAGGACCAGGGCAGAGGAACGGTACAATGAAGCCCATGGGCGGACTAGGAGGGTGATCGGACGCACCTTCGGCCTCCTGAAGGCCAGGTTCAGGTGCCTCCATATGACAGGTGGGTCCCTATTCTACTCACCGAAGAAGGTGTGTGACATCATCATCACCTGCTCCGTGCTCCATAATTTGGCATTGCGACGCCAGGTGCCTTTTCTGCAGGAGGATGATCCAGATGACGGTGTTGTAGCAGCTGTGGAGCCTGTGGAGCCTGTGGACAGTGATGAGGATGAAGCTGAGGAAGCCGAAAACGACAACAGGGAGTCAGTCATACAGCAATATTTCCAGTGAGATACAAGTGAGTACATTTTCAGGTTTAACATTACATTAACTTTCACACGTCTACCTCTATCCTGTACCTACATTTCACTCACTATTTGTTAATTGAGTTGTCCCCTTCCATTTCAGTTTCACAAATGTGGTAACCTACATGTCAACAGCTTGCACCCTTGAAAGGCTTGTGATATGTGACATTGGTATGTTGGCCTTCCAATGGGTAACCCTTTCTGACACTGTAATTGACAATACAAAGTTCAAAATCATAGACTGACTCCAGTTTTATTAGTGTTTCAAGGGTGTTTATTTAAGTGCAGAAAAATGAAGGGGGGTTGTGAAATCGGGATGGGTTATGGTGGAAGAATGTCCATGGCAGAGTCCAGTCTATTACTCTCACAGGTACATTGCACATCTGGCCATTGCAAGTGGAGCTGGGGCAGTTCCAATCTGGACAGGGTAACAAAGTGGGACAGTGGGGGGACAATCAGGGTAGTCTTATTTCCTGGCGGGGGTCTTGCCATCTTGCTCTGTCCTGTTCCTGGATCTCAGGGACCGCTTTCGTGGTGGTTGTCCATCTGCAGGGGGTGGGGTGCTGGTGTGGTGGTCCTGTGGCTGGGCGTCCTGTCCACTAGTGCCGGCGGAGGTGGTGGGCATTTCATCGTCGTGGCTAGTGTCAGGGGCCCCTTGGAGTGCCACGGTGTCCCTCAAAGTCTTTTGAATGTCCGTCAGCACCCCTACAATGGTGTCCAGGACCGTTGCCATCGTCTCCTGGGAGTGGTGGTATGCTCCCATGATGGAGGAGAGGGCCTCGTTGAGAGTAGGTTCCCTTGGCCTGTCCTCCCTCTGTCGCACAGCAGCCCTCCCAGTTCCCCTGTGTTCCAGTGCCTCCGTCCCCTGGACCGTGTGCCCACTACCACTGCCCCCATGTCCCAGTTGTTGTTGGGGTAGTGGGTTAGCCTGGGTGCCCTGTAGTGGTGGACACACCGCTGATTGACCTGTCCTGGATAGGGAGGTATGGGCCCACTGGGTGGGTGCTGTGCTGGTGTTACCAGAGGGTGGAAGTTCGGTGTTGGGCTGTGGCTGGGCAAGGGGAACCGACTGTCCTGAGGCCCACAATGGTCCGGGCTGGTCATCAAGATCCAGTAGGGCAGAGTTGCTGTCGTCACTGTGGGCCTCTTCTGGGGGTGGAGTGGTGTTGTCTGGACCCTCTGGTGTGGTGACGTTTCTTCGGGTTCCTGCGGGGGGATAAGTACATGATTATTGCATGTGTGTGTTTCATGGTGTGCAATGGTTGGGTGTGCGTGTACCCCAGTACAGGCATTCCTGTGTGGGGGCTTGTGTGCTGATGGTTGGGGGGTGTTCTGGGTATGTGCAGTGGGCATGCTTTAGTGATGGGTATCCATGCTTAGTTGTGTCATGCAGGTCTTGGGGTTGGGATGGGTGGTTTGTGTTATGGGTACATTAGTGGGGAGTTAGGGTGATAGGGGAGGGTGTGAGGGTGGGGGTGTGTGATTGCATGCAGGTAAGGTGGGGGATATGATAGTTAAGATTTGACTTACCAGTGTCCGTTCCTCCAACGACTCCTCCGAGGCCCTCAGGATGCAAGATGGACAAGACTTGCTCCTCCCATGTTGTTAGTTGTGGGGGAGGAGATGGGGGTCCGCCGCCAGTCCGCTGTACCGCGATGTGGTGCCTGGAGACCATGGAACGCACCTTCCCCCGTAGGCCGTTCCACCTCTTCCTGATGTCCTCCCTATTTCTTGGGTGCTGTCCCACGGCGTTGACCCTGTCCACTATTCTTTGCCATAGCTCCATCTTCCTGGCTATGGATGTGTGCTGTACCTGTGAGCCAAATAGCTGTGACTCTACCCATAGGATTTCCTCCACCATGTCCCTGAGCTCCTCCTCAGAGAAGCGGGGGTGTCTTTGGCGTGACATGGGGTGGTGTAGGTGAGGTGTGGGGTGGTGTATGTGTTGATGAGTGTGGTGAGTGTAGTGGTATGTGTTGTTTTGTGCGTGGATGTTGTGTGGGTGATGGTGTAGTGTGCCTCTGTGTGATGGGGTTCTCTATTCTGTGCTGTCTCTCTATGGCGTTCTCTCTAATTATGGGTCGTAGGGGTTTGTGGGTGATGTGGGTGTGTGTTTTATATTGTGTTGGATGTGTGGGAGTGTTGTTTGTATGTGTATCAGGTGTGTGTTTTTGGAATTGTCCAATGTGGTGGTGTTTTGGAGCTGTGTTTGTATTTTGAGCGCGGCGGTGTGTACCGCCAATGGAATACCACGGTTGAAAGACCGCCGCGTGGATTCGTGGGTCGTAATGGCATGGGCGTGTTTCTGTTGGCGTGGAGGATTTGTTTCTGCATGTTTATCGCTGACCTTTGGTGTGGCGGTGTTGTGTGGGTGTCTGAATTTCTGCGGATTCCGTGATGTGTGTCATAATAGCTGTGGCGGGCTCCTGCCGCCGCCGCGGTGTGTTGACGGTCTTCTGCACGGCGGTAAGCACCTTTTACCGCCAATGTTGTAATGACCCCCTTTGACTGTTACTCATTGCTTGAGGTTCACACATCTTGGTGCACAGTCTTACCTCAGTTCGTCTCACAACTTGGGGCACACACTCATTTAGTTGATGTTAGCCTCACACAAAAGAACTTAACTCACTGAGCCACAAGATAATTCCAGTGCCTGTCACGGTCCCTGCTGGGCCCACTGGAATTACCAGATCTGCAGTTTTACCATGGACATAATAAGTCAGATGGAGATTATGGCTCCTGAAACCTGTTGGTTAAATCCCAGTAAAAATGTGAAATTACCCATGGAATCTGCTCCAGAATTACCAGCTCCTTAGTATAGTCCTCATATCTCAGGGAACCTCAGGCTTCTACTTTTAATCCCCATCAAGTGTGCTGCGCCCAGACCCTACAGTTACCACTATCTCAATATTGGTTCATCTAAGGGGCCAACGTAATGGGGAGAATTCTAGGAGACTCATAATGATCCTGACTATGCTTTTCTAGAACACCTTGGAACAATGGCTCACTCTTCCTCCTCATCTCCCCTGCTAGACTGCATTAATACCTCCTTATGAAAGAGCTGTGCTCCATGAAAAGGAATTCATTTTCTGAATTGTACTTTATGGATATCTACTGTCAGTTCTATTGCCAGGTAGGGGATTGTAGCTACTGATGGATATATCACAATGCATTTCTGACTTATGGCCTCATTACAAGTTGTGTGGTCCCAAAAAGACCGCCGTATTATGAGTTATACAGGCAGGACCACTGGTCGCCAAGCAAAAATGGCAGACCACCAGTGGCACTGCAGCCTGGATGTAGACCTCCAACCTCCAGGGCTAACAGCACTGCGACCAACCACTGAGCATATTACAAGCACAGTCTTCGTGGCGGTCCCCCACAGTAGTCAGTCAATGGCAGTCCGAACAATGGCGGTTCACAGTCAGCAAAGCAATAGACAACTGCACATTGGATGAATTTGAAAACAACACAGCTGACACACATTGCCACAGTGGACACACCTGCAAAGCACACTATAAAGCACACCCCTTCACAGACCACAATCCTTTGCACTCCTAACACAACACACAGAAGCCAGAGCAACTTTTTTCACAAACACTCCATAGATTAGGCATACTTTTTATTTTTCAACATCTCATAGAACACCCTGAACACACTTTTGTCCATTCACATCCTTTCAAACTTTCCCTGTTTAGTGAGTCACTGTCACCCGTAGCTTTTTTCCACCGTGTCACATTCCAAATATCCCCGTTTTTCAGAAGATGAGCTGGCAGTCATGGTGGGTGAAATCAAAAGAGTAGAACCACAATTGTGTGGAGCACAAGCCCAGCATACTCCTCTCAGTAGGAAAATGGAAATGTGGGACAGGATTGTCGACAGAGTGAATGCTGTAGGCACCATCCTGCACAGAAAGGAGGACATCAGGAAGAGGTGGACTACCGCAGGGGCAAGGTCTATTGCCTGGTCTTCAGGCTTCAGCTGTAGGCCAAGAAGACTGGCGGTGGCCCTCCCATTGCCCTATTACATCTCTTTCACTGGGAGAAGTTATTGGCCATCCTGCATCCTGAGGGCTTGACAGGAATACCTGGGGGAGCGGAGTCTGGTAAGTTACAACACAAAATATGTCACCAAAATGCTATATCATGCATGCTCACAGCTCACCTTTTGCTACTTTTACTACTACTCCACTCACCAGCCTAGTATTCACTTGTCTAAAGGTCCCTATTTGGCAACTCCCAAATGAAGTGTACTCACTTGGGGAAAAATGTGTTATAGTGTGTGTAGTACAAGGACTGGCATGACTGTGACTCCCAGGAGGCGCTGTTTTTATAACTCCAAAAACCAGACCAGTTTTCTCTCCTTCAAATACTCCTGTTTGTTATCCCTCAATTGAAGTGTACTCACCTGGGCGCATACTATGTGTATAGTGTGTGTAGTACAGGGACTGGCCTGACTACAACTCCCAGGAGGCCCTGTTCCTGTAACTCCGAACACCAGCACAATGGTCATTTGCCCAAATACACCTGTTTGGTAACTCTCAAATGAAGTGGACCCACTGGGTGGATAACATTTGTATAGTGTATGTAGTAGAGGGAGTGAAATGACTGCTAAGGCCAGGAGGCCTTGTGTCTGTAACCCCAAACACCAGACCAGGGTTCACTTGCCAAAATCCATCTGTAAGTGAACTCTCAAATGAAGTTTACTCAATCTGGGAGGCTACCATTTGTCAAGTGGTGGGAAGTAGGGGAGTGATCTGACTGCATCTCCCAGGAAGCCCTGTTTCTATAACTCCAGCCACCAGCCCAGTGTTCACTTGCCTAAAGACACCTGTTTGTTAACTCTCAAATGAAGTTTTCTCATCTGGGAGGATAATATTTGTCAAGTGTGTGTAGCATAGAGAGGTGCATGACTGCAACGTCTAGGAGGCCCTGTATCTGTAACTTTATCCACCAGCACATTGTTCATTGGCCCATATACTCCTGTTTGTTAACTCTCAATTGATGTGTTCTCACCTGGGAGGATACTATTTGTCAAGCGTTGGGAAGTAAAGGGAGTGACATGGCTCCATCTCTCAGGAGGCCCTGTTTCTCTGACACCAACCACCAGCCCAGTGGTCACATGCCCCTATACCCCTGTTTGTTAACTCTCTTCTGACATGTACTTACCTGGGAGGATACCATTTGCTAAGTATTGCGAGGTAGAGGGAGTGAAATCACTGCACCTCCCAGGAGGCCCTGTGTTTGTTATTTCAGCCACCAGGCCTGTGGTCACTTGCGAATAAACACCTGTTTGTTGACTCTCAAATTATGTTTACTCACCTGGGAGGATAACATTTGTCAAGTGCGTGTAGAATAGAGAGTGACATGACTGCAACTCCCAGGAGGCACTGTTTCTCTAAGTCCAAACACCAGCACAGTGGTCACATGCTACAATACATCTGTTTGTCAACTCTCAAGTGAAGTATACTCACCTGGGAGGGTAACATTTCTCAAATCAAATGTGTCTAGTATAGAAAGTTACATGTCTGCAACTCCCAGTAGGCACTGTTTCTCTAACTCCAGCGACCAGCATGGTGGTCACATGCTCAAATAAATGTTTGTCAACTCTCAAATCAAGTATACTCACCTCAGAATGATCAAGCACAGATCATGCCCAAATCACATACGTATCTGTCAACATAGATCCATCTTGACTTGCTAACTCAAGATAAAATATTTGCTGAAAGAAATGACACCTTACCCAGTGTGCGGAACCTTGATCCCTAAGGCCTCAAAATGCATATCCAGAATTGTATTGGCAGCAGACGCATTCATGCTACACTGACCACATCATGACTCCAGTCACATATACATCCAAGTCCTGTGTCTGCCTGCATCACAATCAACTAGGCCTCAAAATGGCCAAAGCCATATCTTGCCTAGCCACTGTTTTGCTTGCACTGGTGGCAAGATGGCATTCTCAGGTCGTCCCTCAAGTGCTAATGACCTGCACATGTCGGCAGCTGCTTGACTTAAGTGGAATTGACATGGTTCACAAATGTCATTGCAATACAACCAATACTATGAGTACTTGCACAATAGAATTAACTGCAAATTAACTTTGTACGAGGTCTCTGCTTACTGTAACACTAAACTGTTGGAGGTAGATGCCACAATACAACCAGTAACATTGTACGTTTCACATCAACAGGTTGAGCTAATCACGTTAATTAATAGTGACGCCAAACTGTATTAGAAAATTGTTGCCTCCCAACTAAATCCAGTTATTGGTAAATTAGTCTGACCATGGCAGCATGGTTTCATCCCTGGGCAGGAGACTGCGGACCATATCTGCCGAGTGATTACGTTGTTTGACCGTGCAGGACTCACAGTGAAACACTAGCATTGGTTTTGTTGGATGCCAAGAAGGCATTCAACAGGGTATCTTATAGCTTTTTATGGGTGACAATAAGGAGACACAGATTTGGCCATAATTTAATAAATGTGGTAAAATTATTATATTATAATCCTATGGCTAGAGTCCAGACTTTGGGCAGGAAGTCTGGCCCGCTGCAGATCCAGAGGAGAACCACATATGGCTGTCCATGCCCTCCATTATTGTTTACCCTACATATAGATTCACTGCTTAGGAATCTGGAGGCCAATTGCTCTAGCATGCCGGCACACTGATTGGGAGGAGATACAAATTCAGGCTTATGTTGATGATTTAGCAGTGGTTACTTTGGATCTTGGCTCGGCATTGGAGGAGCTTGAGCTAGAAGCAGCAGTTTTTGGTAGCGTTGCAGGATACACACTTACCCGGGATAAAAGCAAGTAGTGATCAACAAATATCTGCAATTTCAAGATCCTCGGATGGCAGAGGTGGCCATATATCTGGGCGTCACTATTACGGTGGATCTTGACAGGCTTGTAGAGATCAATCCAGCTCCGGTCCTTGGAAAAGCGAAGCAGGAGTTTCAGCGCATCAATAACTTGCATTTATCTATCGTCGGCCACAGTAATGTAGTAAAAATTATTATTCTGCTCAAGATCTTGTATCTGTTTAGAGCTTATCCCTATGGAGTTCAGCCAAGGTTGATTCAAAGATCTTGACTGCCTAGTGGGAAGATTTCTGTGGGCATATGATAAAGTAGGAGCTCTTTAAAGTACCTAACATTGTTCAGGGAAAGAGAGGGGTGGGCGGTACTGAATTTTAAGCTGCATTACTGTGCGTGGCAGCCTAGCAGTTTATACGCCCTCTTCCGGGGGGGATGGTGAAGATCAGTGGTGAGGTAAGGCATTTCCATCTATTTTTGAGCTGTTTATAGGGGATAAGGCTCAGGGGTGCTTGTTGCAACAGATTGAACCCAATTATTACAAGAAGGACCACTTTAAGACATTGGTGGCAGCCCATAGAATGCAAAAAAGCTAGGAATGGGTTGTTTAAATTTTTACACCTTACTAAATAACACGCTTCAAGGGATTTTTAGGAACTCACATATGGTGGGCTGGGAAAAGGCTGGAGTTAAAAGATTGGGGGACTTTTTTGGTAATGGTAGTATAGTCTCTTTTGAGGCGCTCTGGTGGAGGTTTGAACTGACCTATAGGTATTTTTGAAAACATCTACAAATTTGTGCTTTTTTGTGCTGGAAAGAGGTGAGCCCAGTGTTGTTTCTCAGATTAAGTTGGTGGGTTTACTAGAACGCAGGGTGAGTGTTCAATTAGTCACGTCTACGAGGGCTTAAATTTATTTGCTGGCAATGATTTGGTAAAACAAGGGAGATGGAACGAAAGGCTAAGATCTACGGATTGTTTCTTTTTTGAATCCTTGGAATTGTTGCACACAACTCTGTGCTCAGCTGGGCTACAAGTCCAACTTTATTAAACTCTTTTTTGATCTTGACTATAACCTCGCATAGATTGTTAAATGGAGAGGTCAGGCTGGTATTTGCTGCCCACACTGAGGTGAAAAGGCAGCTGATTTAAGCCACATGTTCTATTCCTGCCCTACACTTGTACCACGTATTAAGTGAGTCTCAACTCTTAGCAGGGTCATTGAGTATTAATGTCAGCTTGACCCCCCCCAACTGGTTCTTTTGGAGTTTATAATGATTTGGTTCCTAGGTCTTTCCAACTCTTTCTTTTTGTTGCAGTGGCAGTGTTGAGACTCTGCATTACATCAGCATGGCTGTATAAGAACTCCCCCATGCAGCAGCATTGGTTCTCAAGACTACTGGTGCTATCCAGTTTAGAAAGGGCCATATATTCTCTCAAGGGCAAGAAATGGAGGTTGAAAGGGAGAAGAATCTGGGGCAGCCTTTGGGACTGGGTGTACTCACAGGGAGTGGGATAACAGTATAGTAGCTGGTATTGCCTCTTGCTTTATGTATGATCGATAGGTCTACATGTCGTCGAGCTTAGTGGGAATGGTATCAGATCAATGGGGTTAATCTATAGGATGTTGGCTAAATTTTGTGTTGCTTTCTTTGACTCCTTTGTGGTATGTAGGATGGGTGTTTTCCTTCATCTCATTGGCAGGATGTATTTAGCTTTGAGTATTATTCTCGTCTTGTGCATTGTTTTTTAAAAACTTTGCAATAAAAGTATTAAAAGAAAAGCAAATTAACTTTGTACAAGGTCTCTGCTTACTGCAATGCTAAACTGTTGGAGGTAGATGTCACAATACAGCCAGTAACATTGTACATTTCACATCAACTGGTCGAGCTGCCACTGGGCACACAGAGGCTACAGAACAGACTGCCACTACCCCCCTGGATGAAGCCCTTAGTGATTACTCCTGGAGGTTTGGACATAGAGGACAGATCTGGCTCATATGGGCAACCTGGCCAGACACCAACAGTCCGCCTCACTGTGGCCACATCAACACCTCCCAGCCCGGTTGCCTCAACATAACAGACAACCATTTGCCCCCACCCTGTGTACCTAGCACAGTGTCTACCATCTTGTACCCTCCAGTCCTGGATCCTCAGTTGCACCACAACACTGCCAACAATGAGGGTCCAGGAACAAGTTGGAGAAGGTACCCTATGGCAAGGGCACAGGCCCATGGGGGGAGGGTGCATGGGAGGGATGATGTGGGCCAGTGGGCTGAGAGCACTGGGGCTGCTCTTGGCCAGGACACCATTGTTCATGTCTTGGGGTCTATCAGGAGTCCCAAGGCATAATGGGCCAGGTCTTGACTGAACTCCAGGAAATCAAGCAGCTACAGAGGGACATGCACAGAGACATGCGAGAACAGATGGAGGCCCACAATACCAACATGACTTCCCTAACAGGGGTGATGAGGGACATACAAACCACCCTGAGCATGGCTTCTCAACAACAGTCTACTCATTCCTTTGGCTCATGAACACCAGGCACATCTACA
This sequence comes from Pleurodeles waltl, assembly GCF_031143425.1. Taxonomy (NCBI): domain Eukaryota; kingdom Metazoa; phylum Chordata; class Amphibia; order Caudata; family Salamandridae; genus Pleurodeles; species Pleurodeles waltl. The sequence goes on from NC_090443.1 coordinate 337,492,065, forward strand.
TCAGTGCCAGCCACTGGAAGGAAGGCCCTGCCAGAGGAAGTACCAGACCCAGACACCCCTGACTCTGTAGTAGCTGATCATCCCCACCAAACAAGCAGGGACGTCTAGTGAAGAATCCAGGGGGTGTGGATGGCAAGACACCCACCACCTTTGTGTGCCACACTTTCACTCTGTTGACTGATCCTGAACCAGCTACCAGTTCCAATGGGAGGAGTACTCTGGACTTTGGACTCCCAATGGTGTGGCGTCTACTTCAATAATTTCATTCATCATGACTGACCCGTTCACTTTACTTTTTTGTTTCTGCATGTCCCAAATGTATTTTCTACATTAGCATTGTAATGAATTCACCCATCACAAACTAATTGTCTGCTTGCTTAATTTTCAACTTTTTGCTATGTTAAGATGTGAGACCATGTGAACCATATGACTAAGGCACACGCTACTTGTGCAAGCAGGGATATGTTATAGGTATATAGTGTCCAGCTCAGGATTACAACCATTACACACAAACACATTCGTACAAGTGTCTGGTAAAACCAAAAATTTAATTCCAGTGTACAGCACATAGGCGCCAATATGTCTGGACTTTTAGAAACAAGAATGTGTGACTCATACTGAGTTAAAGTACATATTTCAAGGTACAGAGCCCCAGACCATGAAAGGGCTTTGTAAGACTCTGTTGTGTAGAATAGGCAAATATTAAAGTGGTTGATGTCAGCAGTTTGAACCTAATCACATACCACACCAAAGTAATCCAATATCACATAATCCAAGATGCAGACATTACAACAGTCCCTGATCACAGACTCATCATAATTCAATGTTCATGCATCTGGTGGTATGACACAAACATATGTCAGTGTTGTAGCACAGGCACTGTGGCCTGCAATGATGACACACATCTACAGCTATATAAAGGTCAGAGAAAAAAATAGTGTTTAGCCAATGTTAAGGTAAAATGATTTGGTCAAAAGCTAGGGCTACATATGACCATATGCTGACACAAATGATGATCCAGGCCCACCACAAGACACAAAACAATTCCAATATTCACTTCTGTACCTCCACCCAAACACTGTTTGGGTGTTGTGACACAAATAAAGCAACATCATCAAGAAGGGGATGTGTCAAAAGCTATCTTATCAACCAGCCTTTGGCTGAATATTGCAGTGTACCAACTCTCCAGCTGTTCCCAAAACACTCAACTCCACACATTCTCACAACTACAGTTCATCATACAGTCACAGTCATGATATCACATGACATACACTCATGAAAATTAGCTGTTGATGAGATTTCTTCTCCACCGTCATCTTCAGTTGGCATTTCATGATTCTCACCTGGTGGCACTGCAGGATCCCCCTCCTCTGGATGTAAAGGATATTTCTCTGCAGGGCCATGTTGTGTGGCATGCAGCATCCCACAATGATCTGACACACTTTCCGGGGTGAATAGAGGAGGGCTCCACCAGTCCAGTCAGGACTGTGAAATCTGGCCTTCAGCAGCCCAAAAGCCCACTCCACTGGCCTCTGTGTTCTTCTTTAATGGGCCTCATTGAAGCAGACTTCCCCTGGCTGAGCTGGATTCATTAGCGCCGTCAACAACCAAGGTTTGTTTGGATATGCTAAGTATCCTGTTAAGGAATGAGACATAAGGGCAACAATGAGTCACGGACATCATGATGGTAGCACCTGACATCGCTCACACACAATCAGGACAGACGTGACTTACCAACCAACCAGGCCCTCTCTGGGTGCAGTAGTGACATCAGCTGGGGTAACGTGCTGTTCCTCATTATGAAAGAATCATCGTCTGAACCCGGATAATGGGCACATGCGTTTGAAATGTAGAGAGATGCCAAACCGACAACTTGCTCGTTGATGGAATGGAAGTTCTTTCTGTTGTGATATGCTTGTTCAGTGGCCCACGGTGACACCAATCTAACATGTATGCAATCAATGGCCCCCATCACGTGTGGGATGTGGCCAAAGCCATAGAAGTCAGCCTTCACATTGGCCAAATCCTCACATGGGGGAACCTGATATAGCTGTCAATGTGTTTCACCTTTGCTGAGAGGAAGTCCTCAGACTAATGATAGGTTGGGACATACCAGCAGATAGGGACACTGGATATTGGAAGGACCCTACGGCTTGGAAGTGCAATACTGACATGACTCGTACAATGTGTGATATGCTGGTTGGATAACTGATAGCTGGCATCAGAGTTGGCTCCAACTGACGGCACAAGTCCATTATTGTTTGCCTATCCATGCGGTTATTCATGATGATATGACGGCCTTCCAAGGTCTGAAAGTCTGGCAGCGGACGGTAGACAGGAGGTTGTTGCATCCTCCCTCTCCAAGGATACCTATGTGTGACAAGACATGAGTTGTGACATTAGTGTGTGTGTTCCCACCAACATACATGATGAATACCAATGATATCAGGTGACACAGCATTTCTGACTGGACAGACATGACAGCCAGTGCACATCACAACTACACAAGGATCACATGTGGGTCCACCATGGTTTTCAACAAGTGTGTCCAAAATATGGATTTGGACAAAACTCATAGATGTGCAACACAATTGCCCCTCGAATTGTGACTGTATATTCTGACTGCCAGAATGACAGTCAGTGGTGGTGGACCGTGCACCGCTGTAAAAATGCCATCTGTGCCCTGCAACATACTACAATAGTGGTGGAGTAGAAGGACCTACATGAAAAGACATGATAAGGATGTTTGTGATGCAACACAACATGTATTGTATGTGTGATGCCGTTTAGAAAGCCTAATACAGCATTTCAGTCTGCCAAAAAGCGGATAACTGACCTACTCCACTGGACATTAGGAACCACCCGCGACCATGGGCAGAAGTCATTGTAGCGTTAGGCAGTTGCAAACGCGGCAGATACAGCCATAGGCTAACGTTGTTGTCAGTAATGGTCACGGCCCAATGGCTGTGTCTGCCTGGTCAGTTACGACTGCATACGTGGCGGACGTGACCGCCATGTTGTGCAGATTCACTCACTTGACCCCTGACACTGCTGCCAGCAACATCCCCACAACCTGAGCTGCTGTGTGCCAACTCTGAGAGCAATCATGCTACGTCCAGCAGGTGATAGAGCCCTTGCCTTCTCTCAAGGGGGGCTGTAGAGGCTTGTCAATGAGTTCCTACTACTGCATGGAAAGCTCTATGGCTCACCAGAGGAGTAGTAAAGTACCTCGTGCACAATCTTCTGTGTACTTCACAGAATGAAGGAAAGAGCCAACTCTTGAGTCGTTTTCTGAAGACAAGAAAGTTATCTGTGGCTCTTATAGTTGGGGGTAATGAATTCCATAGTTTGGCTGCCTGAACGGAGAAGGATGTACCACCTATAGTCTTTTTCTTGTATGGTGGTGTTCTAAGGCGGGGTGCCAATCTTGAGCGGAGGTTTCTTTGTTGGATGTATTTGGTTATTTTTTTTTTTTATAAAAAGCGGTCCTGTTCCATGTATAGCTTTGTGGGTGATACAAAGCAGCTTGAAAGTGCATCTTCTGGCAACGGGTAACCAGTGTAGTGCTCTCAAGGAAGGGGAGATGTGGGCTTGTGGCTTTACATGTAATAGTAGCCTGGCTGCGGAATTCTGGATAAGTTGTAGTTTTTTCATAACAGATAGAGATGATCTATGGTAGAGGCCATTGGCATAATCCAGTTTGGATAGTACATGCGAGATAGTAGCTTGCACCTTGTGTGGAAATCCGAGGTGGGGGAAGATGCGTCGTAAAGTCTTCAAGGTGATGAAGCTTGTTCGTGCTAATTTGTCCACTTGGGCATTCATAGTTAACTTGGAATCCATGGTGATTCCTAGGTTTTTAACTTCTTGGATAATTGAGGAGGTGGTCTGAGATCGTCAGGTCAGACACACAGAGGGTCATAAATTTTCCAGTCACCACATATGAGTATTTCTGTTTTGGAGGTATTTAGCTTGAGATGGCTCCAGGTCATCCACTGATCAACGGCTCTGAGGCAACTGAAGATTTTAGAGTTTTCAATGTTTTGGGGGCATTCTAATTTAAGTAGTATTTGTGTGTTATCTGCATAGTTGTAGCATGTGAGATGGAAATTATTGATCAGTTCTGGTAAAGATATCATGTAGATGTTGAAAAGCAAAGGTGAGATGATTGACCCTTGGGGGATCCATGCTTTTGTGAGGTAGGGTTCAGACGAGAAGGGGGGGGCGAGTGGATGATATTCAATCTTTTTTGAAGATAGGAAGTAATCCAGCCGAGAGCAATCCCTTGTATGCTGGCTTCGTGGAGTCTTTGAGTTAGGGTGCCATGGTCAACCGTATCAAAAGCAGCTGAGAGGTCCAAGAGAAGTAGTACAGCAACTCAATTACGGTTGACTATGTTTTTAAGATCATCCCAGATTGCTATGAGTGCCGATTCAGTGCTTCTTCCTGGGCGGAGTCCAGTTTGGAAGTCTGAAAGTACAGAATTGTCTTCAATGAATTGTGACATCTGGGCGAATGCTGCTCTTTCTATCAATTTGCCCAGGAAAGGTCCATTTGTGATTGGTCTGTAGTTGTTGGGGTCTTGTGGGTCTAGGTTTGTTTTCTTTAATAAAGGTTGTATGTATGCCTTTTTCAGGTCTACAGGAAAAGTTCCTGAAGTTAAAAAGTTGTTGATGATTCTTCTTACAGGTGTGGCAGCAGAAGTAGATAGAAGAATGTTCTTGAAGATTTGTGGTGGGCAAGGGTCAGAAGGGCAACCAGAAGGTCTGCTTGCTTTGACCAAATCCATAAATTCATCCTGGGATAATTGTCTGAAGGACTGTAGAGGTTGGGTTGGTTTATTCTTAGAGGGTATTTTAGGAAAGGGGTTGGCGCTGATGTTTTTCTTCTGTTTTAAATAGGAGTCCAATGTGTCTGCCTTGGTTGTGTAGTGAGTTGCCAATTTGTTTGTGAAATCTTGAGTAGTGGGATGACTTCCTTCCATGCATGTAGGTTTTCGAAATTCATTGAGAATTTTATAAAATTCCTTGGTTGTAGATTGAGCATTTTGAATTCTGTCTGAGTAGTACCTTTTTTTAGCTTTTTTGATTGATGATTTGTATATCCTGTTAAGTTTGTGTAGCTGCAGTTTGTCTTGACTGTTGTTTGTTTTGAGCCAGGTCCGCTGCAACTTTCTGATTTGTTGCTTTATCTTTTTAAGTTCTGTGTTTCTCCAAGGCGTTGCTTTTCTTTTGTTGTGTTTAGTTTTTCTGAGTGGTATTAGGATATCAAAAGCTTCCTGTAGCCACTCATAAAGTTTTGGCACAGAATTAATTGTATCTAGATCTGTGTTGGCTGTTAGTTGTGTTTCTAAGTCATCCAAATTGAGTTTGCTCCATGGCCGATAGGTGTATGTATGTAAGTAGTTGTGGGGTGTGTTGCTTTGTGGAGTTGTATGTCGGAAAGTTATCAAATGGTGGTCTGACCAAGTGATTGGCGTGATGCTATGAATAGTAACTAGTTCAGGCTTAGCAATAATGACATCTAGGATGTGACCAGCGATGTGTGTGGGATTGTGTACAATCTGATGTAGGTTCAATGCGACAAGGCCAGTGGTGATAGCTTTTGGATGGGGCATATTGGGTTTGTCAAACCAAATGTTTAGATCCCCAAGAATGCATAGGTTGGAGTATAGTGTAATAAGGTTTGAGACTGTGTCTAGAAAAGCATCTGGGAATGTGGAGTTGTTAGGTCGAGGTCTGTAAAGGAGGAGAAAGTTACAGGACGAAGTTGGAGTAGGGTGGCATCTGGTAAGGAGGGCTTCACAACCTTGTATGGAGATGTTGTCTGTTTTACTGAGGTTTCATGCTTGTTTGAATATAATAGCTAGTCCACCTCCTCTCTTGCCTATACGGTTTTGTGTGATGGTTTGATAGCCTGGAGGAACGGCTTCGTGCAACACTGGGGCCATGTCATCTCCCAACCAAGATTCAGTTATGAATAGTAAGTCAGGTTGTGTGTCTGTGAGCAGGTCGTAGATGTGGTGCTTGTTTTTTTAGAGTGGCAGTTTAGAAAAGGTGTGTAAGTGGTAGTGTTGTTTTGTTTAGGAGAAGGGTAAGTAGTATACTGTGAGCTTGAAGCAGTAGTGTTGCTAGTTGTGATAACTGTTTGAAGATCACAATAGTCTTGCTTTTCAATATAGTGTTCCTCTTCCAGCAGGTTAAGGAGGCATTTTGTTGGGTCTGTGTGTGTGGGTGGTGGACTTGGTGGCTGAGAGAGCCATGAGGAGTGTACTGTTTTTTGTAGGGTAGTTTTATTATGTTATAGACAAGGGGATGCGAGGTTGCTATGAGTGGCATGTTTTTTATTTTGTTTGTGTTTGTTTAGTGTGGATGGAGTATGGGTTAGGGGTGGTGGAGGAGCATGTAGATCATGATGTAAGGCTCTAAATTGTGCAATGGAGGAGAGGCGAGTGAATGAAAGTTGCTGGGTTGGGGTGCTTGTGGCAGGTGTTTGTGAAGAGTGAGAAAGTAGGGGTGGAGATAGGATGTAATTTGTATTCTTTGTGTAGTCCTGAGGGTGGGAGTGGGTATTACGATAAGTGTAATGTAAGTTTGTGTTGCTTTGATGTGTTGATGTTTGTGGTCGGTATTGTTTTTGTGGAATAGTAAGAGGGGATATTGGTGTAGTTGTTTTTGGTGAGGGATTTGTATGTGAGTTAGTGCTGGTGAGTGGAATTTGAGTGTTAGATGGGGTGTTGATGTGTTTTGGAGATGAATGTATGAGGTGTGTAAGAGGTGATGGATGTGTGTCAGGGGAGTTAGTGTTAGTTGCGATGACTGGAAGAGGTAATATGTGTGTTGGAGTGAAATGTGGGGAATGTATGGTTGTGTGTAATTGGTGAACAGAGGGGAAGAGCGTTTGTAGATGGTGTGTTTGAAGGCAGGGTTTGGGCATTGTTATGTTGACAGGTGGTCTGTGTGGAGCAAACAGCGGATAGTGTTGTTGGTTAGTATGAGCAGAGAGTGTGTATCTGGAAGGCTGAGACTGAGAGAAATGTATACTGTAGTTTTGTGTTGTGTGGGTGATGGCAGGTTGTGTTAGTGGGAGTGGACAGAGTAGTGTTTGCTGTGAGAAGGCAGGTGTTTGACTGTAGTAGTTGTGGGGGATATGTGTATAAGTGTTGTATAAAGGGTACTGTGTTGGGTGATGGGGCAATGCAATCTGTCTGTGGTCAGTTTGTGATGCAGGAGTTGGATATGTTTGCAGATGTGTAGGGGCTGGAACCATTCCTGTTCTATTGAGAATTGGGCAGCATTTCTGGCCCTAGTCCCTAGTCCCTAGAGGCAGCTGCCCTTGTCCTCTCCGCCCTTTGCTGAGACGCCCTGAGTCCTAGCCTTTAATAGCCCTACTGGCCAATAAGAAGCTGGTCCTAACCCTAGCCAATCCAATTTCAAGCCCTGATTCAAACAACTAATGGGAGACCCAGCCCTAATCACCAATCATAGCCCTATTCCTGACCACCAATCACAGCCCCAGCCCTAAAAACAGCAACCAATCAGAATCCCAGCCCTATCCACCAATCACAGCCCTAGAACCAACAGTCAATCAGAATCTCAGGAAATCTGGCTTTTTTAAAGGCAAAAATACAGGGGGGCAGACAGTTTTTAAGCACAATTTAAATCACAGAAACAGATTAAAACATTCTCCTAAAAACACACTCTGCAAGATGTATGTAGCCCTTTTACTTGGAAGAGAAAAAGGGGGGGGTGCCACAAACTAGCAAGGCAATTCACACAGTCACGGCAAAAACGGATAAAAAAAAAACACCACTTTAAAAGAGGCCAGGCTGCCTGAAACACAGATAGTCCACAGTAAAACAGACACAGGTAGCTGAAATAAACACTTTTGACCAAATAATACTATTTACCCAGAAAAATCTCAGGGTTCCTTACCTAGGTCTTTTTGCAATCCTTGAACACTGGGCTGTATCAGGACACAGGGGAGATGCTCAGAGGCTCACAAAATGGAGGTGGCTGTCTTGGGCTTCCCTCCACAAACTTAAGGGGCCAGAGCAGGTGTGGGGGGCGGGTCTCAGGTGCAGCAGGGACTCAGGGAGCCAATCAGCTAAGTCCAGTCCCTGTGGTCAGGGGGAAAGGCAACTGCTGCTCTATTCAGAATCTCCTTAGATACAGACAGGCTGAATCCACACTTCCAAGCTAGCAGAGTCTACTTTCCAGGTAAGGGAGAGATTGTTTAAGAAACAAACACTGGAATACTGCTGGGCGGGCACTCTGAAATCTGGCTTTTTTAAAGGCAAAAATACAGGGGGAAGACAGGTTTTAAGCACAATTTAAATCACAGAAACAGATTAAAACAGTCTCCTAAAAACACACTCTGCAAGATGTATGTAGCCTTTTTACTTAGAAGAGAAAATGGTTGGGGGGGTGTGCCACAAACTAGCAAGGCAATTCACACAGTCACGGCAAAAACAAATAAAAAAAAACACCACTTTAAAAGAGGCCAGGCTGCCTGAAACACAGAGAGTCCGCAGTAAATCAGACACAGGTAGCTGAAATAAACACTTTTGAACAAATAATACTATTTACCCCGAAAAATCTCAGGGCTCCTTACCTAGGTCTTTTTGCAATCCTTGAACACTGGGCTGTATCAGGACACAGGGGAGATGCTCAGAGGCTCACAAAATGGAGGTGGCTGTCTTGGGCTTCCCTCCACAAACTTAAGGGGCCAGAGCAGGTGTGGGGGCGGGTCTCAGGTGCAGCAGGGACTCAGGGAGCCATTCAGCTAAGTCTAGTCCCTGTGGTCAGGGTGAATGGCAACTGCTGCTCTATTCAGAATCTCCTTAGATACAGACAGGTTGAATCCACACTTCCAAGCTAGCAGAGTCTACTTTCCAGGTAAGGGAGAGATTGTTTAAGAAACAAACACTGGAATACTGCTGGGCACGCACTCTGAAATCGGGCTTTTTTAAATGCAAAAATACAGGGGGAAGACAGGTTTTAAGCACAATTTAAATCACAGAAACAGATTAAAACAGTCTCCTAAAAACACACTCTGCAAGATGTATGTAGCCTTTTTACTTAGAAGAGAAAAAGGGGTTGAGGGTGTGCCACACATTAGCAAGGCAATTCACACAGTCACGGCAAAAATGAATAAAAAAAAACACCACTTTAAAAGAGGCCAGGCTGCCTGAAACACAGACAGTCTGCAGTAAATCAGACACAGATAGCTGAAATAAACACTTTTGAACAAATAATACTATTTACCCAGAAAAATCTCAGGGCTCCTTACCTAGGTCTTTTTGCAATCCTTGAACACTGGGCTGTATCAGGACACAGGGGAGATGCTCAGAGGCTCACAAAATGGAGGTGGCTGTCTTGGGCTTCCCTCCACAAACTTAAGGGGCCAGAGCAGGTGTGGGGACGGGTCTCAGGTGCAGCAGGGACTCAGGCAGCCATTCAGCTAAGTCCAGTCCCTGTGGTCAGGGTGAATGGCAACTGCTGCTCTATTCAGAATCTCCTTAGATACAGACAGGCTGAATCCACACTTCCAAGCTAGCAGAGTCTACTTTCCAGGTAAGGGAGAGATTGTTTAAGAAACAAACACTGGAATACTGCTGGGCACGCACCCTGAAATCGGGCTTTTTTAAATGCAAAAATACAGGGGGGAAGACAGGTTTTAAGCACAATTTAAATCACAGAAACAGATTAAAACAGTCTCCTAAAAACACACTCTGCAAGATGTATGTAGCCTTTTTACTTAGAAGAGAAAAAGGGGTGGAGGGTGTGCCACAAATTAGCAAGGCAATTCACACAGTCACGGCAAAAACAAATTAAAAAAAACACCACTTTAAAAGAGGCCAGGCTGCCTGAAACACAGAGAGTCCGCAGTAAATCAGACACAGGTAGCTGAAATAAACACTTTTGAACAAATAATACTATTTACCCAGAAACATCTCAGGGCTCCTTACCTAGGTCTTTTTGCAATCCTTGAACACTGGGCTGTATCAGGACACAGGGGAGATGCTCAGAGGCTCACAAAATGGAGGTGGCTGTCTTGGGCTTCCCTCCACAAACTTAAGGGGCCAGAGCAGGTGTGGGGGCGGGTCTCAGGTGCAGCAGGGACTCAGGGAGCCATTCAGCTAAGTCTAGTCCCTGTGGTCAGGGTGAATGGCAACTGCTGCTCTATTCAGAATCTCCTTAGATACAGACAGGCTGAATACACACTTCCAAGCTAGCAGAGTCTACTTTCCAGGTAAGGGAGAGATTGTTTAAGAAACAAACACTGGAATACTGCTGGGCACGCACTCTGAAATCGGGCTTTTTTAAATGCAAAAATACAGGGGGGAAGACAGGTTTTAAGCACAATTTAAATCACAGAAACAGATTAAAACAGTCTCCAAAAACACACTCTGCAAGATGTATGTAGCCTTTTTACTTAGAAGAGAAAAAGGGGTGGAGGGTGTGCCACAAATTAGCAGGGCAATTCACACAGTCACGGCAAAAACAAATTAAAAAAAACACCACTTTAAAAGAGGCCAGGCTGCCTGAAACACAAAGAATCCGCAGTAAATCAGACAAAGGTAGCTGAAATAAACACTTTTGAACAAATAATACTATTTACCCAGAAACATCTCAGGGCTCCTTACCTAGGTCTTTTTGCAATCCTTGAACACTGGGCTGTATCAGGACACAGGGGAGATGCTCAGAGGCTCACAAAATGGAGGTGGCTGTCTTGGGCTTCCCTCCACAAACTTAAGGGGCCAGAGCAGGTGTGGGGACGGGTCTCAGGTGCAGCAGGGACTCAGGGAGCCATTCAGCTAAGTCCAGTCCCTGTGGTCAGGGTGAATGGCAACTGCTGCTCTATTCAGAATCTCCTTAGATACAGACAGGCTGAATCCACACTTCCAAGCTAGCAGAGTCTACTTTCCAGGTAAGGGAGAGATTGTTTAAGAAACAAACACTGGAATACTGCTGGGCACGCACTCTGAAATCGGGCTTTTTTAAATGCAAAAATACAGGGGGGAAGACAGGTTTTAAGCACAATTTAAATCACAGAAACAGATTAAAACAGTCTCCTAAAAACACACTCTGCAAGATGTATGTAGCCTTTTTACTTAGAAGAGAAAAAGGGGTGGAGGGTGTGCCACAAATTAGCAAGGCAATTCACACAGTCACGGCAAAAACAAATTAAAAAAAACACCACTTTAAAAGAGGCCAGGCTGCCTGAAACACAGAGAGTCCGCAGTAAATCAGACACAGGTAGCTGAAATAAACACTTTTGAACAAATAATACTATTTACCCAGAAACATCTCATGGCTCCTTACCTAGGTCTTTTTGCAATCCTTGAACACTGGGCTGTATCAGGACACAGGGGAGATGCTCAGAGGCTCACAAAATGGAGGTGGCTGTCTTGGGCTTCCCTCCACAAACTTAAGGGGCCAGAGCAGGTGTGGGGGCGGGTCTCAGGTGCAGCAGGGACTCAGGGAGCCATTCAGCTAAGTCTAGTCCCTGTGGTCAGGGTGAATGGCAACTGCTGCTCTATTCAGAATCTCCTTAGATACAGACAGGCTGAATCCACACTTCCAAGCTAGCAGAGTCTACTTTCCAGGTAAGGGAGAGATTGTTTAAGAAACAAACACTGGAATACTGCTGGGCACGCACTCTGAAATCGGGCTTTTTTAAATGCAAAAATACAGGGGGAAGACAGGTTTTAAGCACAATTTAAATCACAGAAACAGATTAAAACAGTCTCCTAAAAACACACTCTGCAAGATGTATGTAGCCTTTTTACTTAGAAGAGAAAAAGGGGTTGAGTGTGTGCCACACATTAGCAAGGCAATTCACACAGTCACGGCAAAAATGAATAAAAAAAAACACCACTTTAAAAGAGGCCAGGCTGCCTGAAACACAGACAGTCCGCAGTAAATCAGACACAGATAGCTGAAATAAACACTTTTGAACAAATAATACTATTTACCCAGAAACATCTCAGGGCTCCTTACCTAGGTCTTTTTGCAATCCTTGAACACTGGGCTGTATCAGGACACAGGGGAGATGCTCAGAGGCTCACAAAATGGAGGTGGCTGTCTTGGGCTTCCCTCCACAAACTTAAGGGGCCAGAGCAGGTGTGGGGACGGGTCTCAGGTGCAGCAGGGACTCAGGGATCCATTCAGCTAAGTCCAGTCCCTGTGGTCAGGGTGAATGGCAACTGCTGCTCTATTCAGAATCTCCTTAGATACAGACAGGCTGAATCCACACTTCCAAGCTAGCAGAGTCTACTTTCCAGGTAAGGGAGAGATTGTTTAAGAAACAAACACTGGAATACTGCTGGGCACGCACTCTGAAATCGGGCTTTTTTAAATGTAAAAATACAGGGGGGAAGACAGGTTTTAAGCACAATTTAAATCACAGAAACAGATTAAAACAGTCTCCTAAAAACACACTCTGCAAGATGTATGTAGCCTTTTTACTTAGAAGAGAAAAAGGGGTGGAGGGTGTGCCACAAATTAGCAAGGCAATTCACACAGTCACGGCAAAAACAAATTAAAAAAAACACCACTTTAAAAGAGGCCAGGCTGCCTGAAACACAGAGAGTCCGCAGTAAATCAGACACAGGTAGCTGAAATAAACACTTTTGAACAAATAATACTATTTACCCAGAAACATCTCAGGGCTCCTTACCTAGGTCTTTTTGCAATCCTTGAACACTGGGCTGTATCAGGACACAGGGGAGATGCTCAGAGGCTCACAAAATGGAGGTGGCTGTCTTGGGCTTCCCTCCACAAACTTAAGGGGCCAGAGCAGGTGTGGGGGCGGGTCTCAGGTGCAGCAGGGACTCAGGGAGCCATTCAGCTAAGTCTAGTCCCTGTGGTCAGGGTGAATGGCAACTGCTGCTCTATTCAGAATCTCCTTAGATACAGACAGGCTGAATACACGCTTCCAAGCTAGCAGAGTCTACTTTCCAGGTAAGGGAGAGATTGTTTAAGAAACAAACACTGGAATACTGCTGGGCACGCACTCTGAAATCGGGCTTTTTTAAATGCAAAAATACAGGGGGGAAGACAGGTTTTAAGCACAATTTAAATCACAGAAACAGATTAAAACAGTCTCCAAAAACACACTCTGCAAGATGTATGTAGCCTTTTTACATAGAAGACAAAAAGGGGTGGAGGGTGTGCCACAAATTAGCAGGGCAATTCACACAGTCACGGCAAAAACGAATTAAAAAAAACACCACTTTAAAAGAGGCCAGGCTGCCTGAAACACAGAGAATCCGCAGTAAATCAGACAAAGGTAGCTGAAATAAACACTTTTGAACAAATAATACTATTTACCCAGAAACATCTCAGGGCTCCTTACCTAGGTCTTTTTGCAATCCTTGAACACTGGGCTGTATCAGGACACAGGGGAGATGCTCAGAGGCTCACAAAATGGAGGTGGCTGTCTTGGGCTTCCCTCCACAAACTTAAGGGGCCAGAGCAGGTGTGGGGGAAGGTCTCAGGTGCAGCAGGGACTCAGGGAGCCATTCAGCTAAGTCTAGTCCCTGTGGTCAGGGTGAATGGCAACTGCTGCTCTATTCAGAATCTCCTTAGATACAGACAGGCTGAATCCACACTTCCAAGCTAGCAGAATCTACTTTCCAGGTAATGGAGAGATTGTTTAAGAAACAAACACTGGAATACTGCTGGGCACGCACTCTGAAATCGGGCTTTTTTAAATGCAAAAATACAGGGGGGAAGACAGGTTTTAAGCGCAATTTAAATCACAGAAACAGATTAAAACTGTCTCCTAAAAACACACTCTGCAAGATGTATGTAGCCTTTTTACTTAGAAGAGAAAAAGGGGTGGAGGGTGTGCCACAAATTAGCAAGGCAATTCACACAGTCACGGTAAAAACGAATTAAAAAAAACACCACTTTAAAAGAGGCCAGGCTGCCTGAAACACAAACAGTCCGCAGTAAATCAGACAAAGGTAGCTGAAATAAACACTTTTGAACAAATAATACTATTTACCCAGAAACATCTCAGGGCTCCTTCCCTAGGTCTTTTTACAATCCTTGAACACTGGGCTGTATCAGGACACAGGGGAGATGCTCAGAGGCTCACAAAATGGAGGTGGCTGTCTTGGGCTTCCCTCCACAAACTTAAGGGGCCAGAGTAGGTGTGGGGGCGGGTCTCTGGTGCAGCAGGGACTCAGGGAGCCATTCAGCTAAGTCTAGTCCCTGTGGTCAGGGTGAATGGCAACTGCTGCTCTATTCAGAATCTCCTTAGATACAGACAGGCTGAATCCACACTTCCAAGCTAGCAGAGTCTACTTTCCAGGTAAGGGAGAGATTGTTTAAGAAACAAACACTGGAATACTGCTGGGCATGCACTCTGAAATCGGGCTTTTTTAAATGCAAAAATACAGGGGGGAAGACAGGTTTTAAGCACAATTTAAATCACAGAAACAGATTAAAACAGTCTCCTAAAAACACACTCTGCAAGATGTATGTAGCCTTTTTACTTAGAAGAGAAAAAGGGGTGGAGGGTGTGCCACAAATTAGCAAGGCAATTCACACAGTCACTGCAAAAACAAATAAAAAAAAACACCACTTTAAAAGAGGCCAGGCTGCCTGAAACACAGAGAGTCCGCAGTAAATCAGACAAAGGTAGCTGAAATAAACACTTTTGAACAAATAATACTATTTACCCAGAAACATCTCAGGGCTCCTTACCTAGGTCTTTTGGCAATCCTTGAACACTGGGCTGTATCAGGACACAGGGGAGATGCTCAGAGGCTCACAAAATGGAGGTGGCTGTCTTGGGCTTCCCTCCACAAACTTAAGGGGCCAGAGCAGGTGTAGGGGGCGGGTCTCAGGTACAGCAGGGACTCAGGGAGCCAATCAGCTAAGTCCAGTCCCTGTGGTCAGGGAGAAAGGCAACTGCTGCTCTATTCAGAAACTCCTTGGATAAAGACAGGCTGAATCCACACTTCCAAGCTAGCAGAGTCTACTTTCCAGGTAAGGGAGAGATTGTTTAAGAAACAAACACTGGAATACTGCTGGGCACGCACTCTGAAATCTGGCTTTTTTAAAAGCAAAAATACAGGGGGGCAGACAGTTTTTAAGCACAATTTAAATCACAGAAACAGATTAAAACAGTTTCCTAAAAACACACTCTGCAAGATGTATGTAGCCTTTTTACTTAGAAGAGAAAAAAGTTGGGGGGGTGTGCCACAAACTAGCAAGGTGATTCACACAGTCACAGCAAAAACGAATAAAAAAAAACCACTACTTTAAAAGAGGCCAGTCTCCCTGAAACACAGAGAGTCCACAGTAAAACAGACACAGGTGGCTGAAATAAACACTTTTGAACAAATAATACTATTTACCCAGAAAAATCTTAGGGCTCCTTACCTAGGTCTTTTTGCAATCCTTGAACACTGGGCTGTATCAGGACACAGGGGAGATTCTCAGAGGCTCACAAAATGGAGGTGTCTGTTGGGGTGGTGTCTGCAGGCATGGTGGATGTAGTATCTGACATATATGTGACTCAACCATTTGGGTAAAAACTTGTGATTGTAATCTCTTGATTTGTGTTTTGCATCTATACAGGTTAATGCCCATAAGAAGAAGGAGCTATGGAAAGCCATCACCTGGAAGGTGTGGACCCATGGGGACAGTCGGAATAGGTGGGAGGAGCTGCGACACTGGGCCAAGAAGGTCGCAGAGGTCCAGCTGGGGCTGTCCTCCCAATGTGGACGGGGGACACATTGGACCATGACCACCCTAATGGCCCGCATTCTGGTGGTGGTCTACCAAGACCTTGATTGGCATTTGAAGACAGCACAACAGCCACAAGGGGTGAGTACAGGGCATATTCCTGCCTGTCACATTACCAAGTGTATGTGTTCGGTTCTGACAGCTCCCCCTGATGATTAGGTATGAGCTATGTGTAACACAGTAGATGAGTGATTGTTTGTGTAGCCATGTCATGTGTTGTATACTGATGTGCCTTGCCTATTGGCCCAGGGACCCAGGACACAACTGTGTACAATCCACAAACCACTTGCTCTCTAGGGACCGCATATGGCTGTGTACAGTGATCACTCAATTACTGTTGTTTATTTAGTGTGTTGTTGAATGTATATCTGCTTCTTTGGTTCTGCAGTCTATGGACAAAATTGTATTTGTGTTCTAAGTTTCATATTACAGCTTTACCATCTGGCCTTGTGCCAGCATTACTTGTCCTCTTGCAGTTATTTTTGGTGTTAATGGTGCAGCTTTTTGTGGTTCAGGGATATCGATGTTCCCATGTCTGTGTCTTGGGTTCTGGCATTAGACCAGCTAGGCCATGCTGTTTCCCAGGAGATGGTCATTTTTTGATTGATTGATTGATTGGGGGTAA
This sequence comes from Pleurodeles waltl, assembly GCF_031143425.1. NCBI lineage: Eukaryota > Metazoa > Chordata > Amphibia > Caudata > Salamandridae > Pleurodeles > Pleurodeles waltl. The sequence continues at coordinate 337,508,457 of NC_090443.1, forward strand.
TAGTGGCCCACTTCATAGTCTTGCCTTCAGCTTACATGGTGTTCCTCTTGTCTGTGTATGTGTGTTACCTTTACGTATTGCGTCTGTTATTAAATTTCTTAAGTGGGTGTGCACACTAGGACTTCTTCCACGTTCTGGAAGAAGGCGCTTGTGAATAGGGTTTCGGTCACATTCCCTTTATCTGGATCATAGTTGGTTTGGAGTTGGAGCTGTTTGAAAGGTACTGTTGACCATCTGCCCTAACTGTGGCTGGTCCACAAGAGCAGGTCCTTTGCTTGGTCTATGCCTCTGTGTTCTCTTTATGTCTCAATTTTAGGGAAAGCAGAAAAATACATTTCAAATGTCACTTATGCCCATGCTGATTTGAATGTCATTTGCCTGTGTCCAGATTGGCACGTTTCAACACTTCTGTGGTCTCCTCCTTTTGCTTGTCTTGTCATTGGGACCTTTGAGAAACATTTCGGCTTCAGGGGGACATTGATCTTGCCTATAGGGTTTCTAATTTATTTGCTTTCTGGGGTGGGAAGTTATAATTAGATTTGGGTATGTGCCTTGCTGCAGCAAGGGGAAAAGCGGAGATGACTTGCAATTCTGCATTTTTCTCTCTGTTCTTGCCCTCTGCCTTTGTTGGCTTGGACTAACTCATTTTGGGGGGTCATCTACTTCATACAAATTTTAAAACCTGGTTTTCTTGTAGCTGGGTCTGGCTTGAGAAGGAATGTCCTTATTCTGCGATGATCATGGGTGCTGGTCATTGTCTTGATGCTACCCATCTGCCAAACTGTGTATGGTGTTAAATGGTCCTGTCTTTTCAGAAGCTGAAATGAAGTAATTCTCCAAGCTAATCCCTAAGTGTTGCAGAATATTTGGGGCCTGATTTAGAGTTTGACACAGGGGATAACCCATCACAAATGTGAAGGTTATCCAGACCTCCATATTACACGTTTCTTAGACTATAATGGAGTTGTGATGCCCCCTCCGCCAAACTCTAAATCAGGATCTTGGTGTTGTTTCAACTTCCAAAATTGCAGGTAAACATTTCATCCAATTGGGTAACAGCGTTTTCTATAGGCTCTTTTAAAACCTCTGTGTGCTTGGTTCGGCCATTGTTTCTGATGAGTGTGTAGTTGGTACCATGCACAGTTTCCTTATGGCCGTTTTATTTTGTGTCTCTATCTTTCACTGCTACAGATTTGATAGGTATTTCATCTTACTATCTTCTGCTGTAGCATTAGTCCTGGTGTGTCTCCACATCTTCATCTCTACTTTGGTGTTTGGTATCCTGGTGAAAGGAGGAGGAAGGGTAATTGTCCAGTTGCATATGATATTGTTGATATCTACAATGTCTTGACTGACCTCTCTTTATAAGATATGCTGGTCACTTGAATAGTATTCATCTAAAGAATAAGTTGCTTACCTTCTGAAATCTTGTTTCTGTTGCATACTCCTATCTACCACAAATTCCACACCGACTCACCTGTCTGCCTGTTTCGAACAGTAGTTTGGTATGTCTAATAAGATTCCAAATTAACTTCTACAGTGCATTCATTCCAGCTTCTCGTCTCCACCTGTATGAACATGAAGAAACGTTTGGGATGTGGTGTCAAAGGGCCAGGATGGGGCCATAGGTGGGTCACGGGGCATCGGAGTAAAGTTGTGGCCATAGTGCACCTGCAGGCTCAGGAGAGCTGTGTCAACTTTTTGGGATATAATCTGGCTCCCGAGAGCGATTAATGAGGTGAGAAATCTGCAGGTAGCTAGAATATGCACCAAGATATTGTTACCAAAGGTAAGTAACGTATTCTTTGAATTTTTAACCAACATGGAGGGAATTTCAAGTCAGAGTCTGTTTTTATGATGGTTGTCTGAATACTATCCTACTCTACAATCAATATTGTCAGATGCCTTAGTCCATCTCGTTTAATTGAAGGACTACAGCTCCCAGAATGCACTGTTTAGTCAGTGGTACCAGATGTATGCAGATAGGATCCGGCTAGAACATAAGTCTAACCACTGGGTATTTAAATAGGTTGAATTTACAGTTATCATATTTTGGGTTTTATCTGATGTAGATATTGTGGAACCCTGGCATGGATCTGGCTCTGCTCTGCTTAAGTTGAAAACCTCCATGTTTGGGGAATGAATGCCAAGGCTGTGCATCTTACAAATTATGGAATAGGTGAGCGTATCATAAGGTGTAGTATCAATGAAAGTTGATGAGAAACAGCCTGAATGTGGTGGCATTTTCTGAAAAAGTTGTAAACGTTTGCTGAACAATCGTTTAGAAACAAATTGAATTTGATGAATTCCAAAATGTGGCATAACTGCCAAATGGCCTCATGTCATCTTTAACAAGTTCTACTTTTTCAACCAGCAACACTTTACATTTTGGGGTGTTTGAACCCATTAGATATCATTTTGACAGTGAAACAACAAGTGCTAGAACTTAGTATTTTGTTGGCTAAAAAGATTGACATGACTGCAAGGCTGGACTAGCTTTTAGACATCGGGTGGTTCCCAGGGGGCTGAAAGGGGTGGGGGTGCTGGTGTTACTGGGGTTCGGTTTTGTAGAAGTGCAGCAGTTTTAAAATCACAACCGAGTTCCCTGTGTACCCAACAGTTTTCATGCAACAGTAAAAGTGCCAAAATAACTGATGATTAATGTAAGTCCTGGAGAGAGATGGGGCTTTGTTTAGTGGCAGTTTTGTCTCTTCTAAGGTAGCGCAGAGGGTTAATACGTCTGCAGCTAAGAACGTGTGCTATGCAGCTCACAGAATAGTAGTTTATGTGGTAGTAGGTCATGGCTTTTGTCAGAAATACTTTTGTTACTGTGCAGTTCATAAATTACAATCATAATCTAGCACAGTAAGCCATGAACTGCCATCAAACAGCTGCATGCAAACTGCATGGTACAGGTTAGTAAGTCAGGTATTTTCTCAGTTTTTGATTATCATAATTTTGCACAAAAAAAAGGTTTGTTTGGGTAGAAATAAATTATTAGAAAAGCCAGCCCTAACCACTGTGTTGCATTCTAAGTCCTCAGTTTAGCACTCATAAAAAAATTCCTACCAGTATTGATGACATTTGAATCCTATACCTTGTAGTCTCCTTTGTCAGCATTTTCAAAACACTGATTTACACACCTATGATTAATTGTCTCTGTATGTGTGTGTGAGACGTAAAGTGCTCCAGCACCCTATGCTGGTAAGAGAGGTGCCATAAAACAAATGAAATACATGTGAAAGAGGGAGGAGAGGCACTTTAGAGGGTGATGGTGAGGGAATCATTGAAGTACCCCAATAAAGGTTGCTGTATCCTGGTGCACTGTAAGGTCATCATTTTTTATGTTTTAAAAAACAATTGAATGTATAATGAAAAATGTGGTGTGGAATACACCATTTTTCAAATGTTTGTTTTCAAATTATCTTGGGGGACTCTCAACCCCAATTGTAGGGATCAGGCTAAGTCCCATTGTAGGAGTCAGGCTTACTCGCCATGCACCCAATGGGGGCTGGTCTGACAAAATTTGGCAGGGCTGCTGTGGGTTCCCAGTCCAGCCCTGCATGACTGAAGGTGTCATACCTGACATGGAGTGCTTGGCAGCTACAATGTAGTTGGTGTGCTCATTGCATAACTTCATTAAGTATGTTATGATGATGAAATGCCTAGTTTACAATATTTTTTATGCTTTAAGTCAGAAAACACAAATATGTTAAATAACTAAGATGACCGCCTCATGTGGTCTTACTGAACTTAAATCTGTGACCATCATACTCTGGGGTGACTGCTCAATCTACAGAAAAGTGGCAGGGAAATCCCAGCCTTGGTTGCTAGCTCCTCTGAATTACATCATAAGTTGAGATGTGCCCTTCTGTGGATTTTGTAGCAAGTCCTGATATTGACACTTGGGGACACATTTAAGAAGAAATGATGCAGCATGGTGCTGCAAGCCAGCTTACTGTGCCGCGCTGCCTCATTTTGAAAATGCAGGGATGGATTGTATTTACAGAAATACGAAGCATTCCTGTACTTTCCTCAGCGCTGATGCACAAACTTCTGCCAGCACCAACGCAGCCATGGTTCAAGCGCCATGGTGCAAGTGTGCCTGCCTTTCAGGGATGATTGTTTATGTGCAGAAAGGTGTTTTCCTCTTTCTATGTGTGCTGCAGAATGCATATACAAAGGTGAAAAACGGGGAGAAATAATATTATTTCTCCCATTTGCACCACTTTAACAGATGGGCTAGGAATCTGACACATTCCCAGGCTTGTAAATCTAGGAATCTGTCAGATTCCATCAGGTTTCATGGGTGTTGTAAAGGAACACCCACAGCAACACCCACGGAAGGCCCCTTTCACCCAGAAGCATCTGTGAAAGGGGGCCATATCTACAAGGCCATGAAAAGCCATGCAAGGTGGCTTTGCAGGGCCCTCTAAATATGGGCCAGAGCACTGTGCCACTGAAGCGTAAAAAAAATGACGCTCCGGAAGCACAGTGTGCCGCTGAGGCTTTGTAATTGAGGTTTCCTTGAAAATATATTAGCTAACATTACCTGAAGATTCTAGTCACCAGGCCACTTTGTTCTCAGCTCTGTCCTTTCAAGCAATAAATCAGTGGATTCTGGCACTTGTAGTCTTCTCTGATTTGAACCGAACTATTTGGCCTAACACACACAAAAGCAATGATTGGGGAAAGGAATGCTTAGTAATGGAAAGACTCAGAATTGGGCATTCAGTCAGTGTCGTTCCTAAGGAGAGGTAAAAGAAATCCAAGCCTAGAATCAAAGAGTTTCTAGGTTGGACATTACCTCATGTTGGGGCCAATTTGTGAATCTCCTGCCATGAAATTCGAAAATATATATACATATGTGTATTCCTATAATTTGTGTAAATGTCTTTAATGGAATTCTCAAAGAATTCCAGGGAAACTCCTGAAGTCAGCAACGGTTCTGATGAGTACTAATGTGTATTCTGTTACGTGTACAGAGATGCACACAAGCACATTTTCATACATGCAAATGTGTTGATATAGTGCATTTACCACTGTTAATTCTTTTTTTCTCCATAGAGGCAACGCGATGCTCTGTGTGAGTAAATCCATTTATAAGTGTGAAATCATCTTCCATATATTGGAAAGGGTAGTTTACACTAGTAAACCCGACAGTTTGAGAATGTAAGCATATGTACTGGTAGTAGGGGTGCGGACTGGGGTGTGGGTTCAGAAGCTGAATGAGCACTAAAGATGCCTTTAATTTTCATGTTTATCTTATGACATTTCCTGTGTGTTCAAAGACAAAGATCAGATGTCAAGCTATGTCTTCCCACAAATTGCTGCATATTCTTTTAACAGGGAGGTTTGCAGGTTCTTTTCTTTCTCTGACTACAAAGTAGGCGGATTTTGTAAAGTGAATTGTCTGAACTAAATGGCAGTCCTGCAGGGGTACATGGAGTGTGAAATGAAAGGCTGTCTATTTATTTCTAATGCATAAGTACAGGGGCGGCTCCTCCATGAGGGTGGAGGAGCGTTGCCCCTCTGCCAGCACCAGCAGCTGCAAACCTTTATAAGAAAACAATAATAAACAGTGTTTATCATTGTTTCCTTATAAAAGGGTGGGGCCCAGGGGTGACAAGTGTGATGGGGAGTGCTGAGCACTCCCCCTCGAAATGCATGTGTGTTTGGCCAGCCGTCTCGGGCTGGCCAAACACACATGCGCCCAGGGCTCCCAGTCCGCCTGGGTGCGCTCTGGCTGGGCGTTCCCAGCCAGTCCGGACTCTGCTTTGAGCCGTGTCAGGATTAGGCGCAGAGCAGGCTGAGAGCCTGCACCTGCCAGCAGAGGAGCGTGACGCTGCACAGCGCACGCAGCTTTCAGGTAAGTTTATTTTATTTTTTTAATTTTATTAATATTCCCCCCTCCTGTTTTCCCCACATGCGCGTGCCGTCCGCCCCCTCTAGCACCGCGACTTAGTACATGTAGATAAACTGTACAAATATTTTGAAATACATCACCAGTTAGAAAACCACACATGAAGCACCTTTTTGCAAAACTGAAATATGATAGAAACAAAGAATTTAGTAGAATAACGACACTTTACTAGGTGATGATTGATAACTATTTGCTAAAGCCCCACACATTATTATTTGTGCCCTCTTTAGTTTTATCAGTAAAACTGCACATCTGTGCCAACGTAGTGATCAGGGTGGAAAATGAGCTATCTGTAAATGACAGTGCACCTTCACACCATACATTAGCAATTTTTTTCTGATAGTGTGCTTCAAAGTGCACCACCGGTTACATACTGCACCCTTCCCACTCTTCTGCTGCGTGGGCATTCCTCATTTGCTATACTTGTTCTTTGTTTGACGCTTGGATTGTACCCAGTCCTTATGACTTCAGTGACATAGCATTGGTAGCGGCACTGAAAACCGTCCCAGCTCTACTGCATGTAAGTTTCACTTGCAAGCGCCAGTTGTGTCTTTCAGGAGAGAGTGGCAGTGCTTCCAATGGTCCGCTACTGTTTGGTACTGAGTACCGGCACTTTTTTTAATTTTCGAGATGGAGGGTACCTGCACTTCTCACGAGAGACCGAATACTTTTAATTAGAGAGTACCGGCCCTTCTCAGAAGCAAGCAGGTACTCTGAACATCTGTTTTTTTCCATTTCGAGCAGTGGAGTGCGGAGTAAAGCCTGTCTGCATGCCCCTGAAATGCACAATCATCCCCACCCCCAGCGCCCGGCTCTGCTGGGGGCTGGTTACTTTCGTGCCACCTCACGTTTTCTGCCATGTTTGCAAATCACTGGGTTTTAACGATCTCTCATTTCCACTCCCCCCTCTCCCAGACCCCCAGGGGTCCTACCAGGCAGTCCCTAATGAGTCCTGCGGTTTGATTTCTTGAGTCAGCGTGTCAGTCTCTTAGGAGAGCGAGCTTTGATATTTCTCTGGGTGCCTAGATCAGACCACAACTGCTTCCCACAGCAGCCCAATTATACCAGAGATCTGTGGTTGTGCGCGAGGGGATGGGGCTGCTGGGGGGACAGGCAGGCGCTTCTCTCATCCCACGCCTCCTCCGTCTCCTCTAACTCATCCGTTCCATCATCTTCCCCTGCTCCTCTGAGTCGCCGATTCACTCTTCCTCATGTGCCCTCCGCCCACTCTCGACAGGTTCTCCCTGTGAATGGAAAGGTAGAGGGGGAGGACCCCAGAAACTGAAAGAAGGTAATTGTTGGTCTTACCTTGTCATCGCCTATAGGTGGCATCCTGCGGCTGCCCCATTACCTTGTTTTACCTTGTTGCTTTATGGAAGTGCTGATCTTGTGTACATGCGAAAGGGAGCGTGATAATACCGATGTCATCCTTGGATTCAGGCATTTTTGAGCCCAGGCAATATTAAAGCCAAAACTACATGTCACAGAATGCAACCATTTGCATCTTACCCTGCTGCCAATGCATTCAGGAAAGTCGCCACGGCCAGCTGCTGGGATGAAATAATTCCTGTAATGGGTCCAAACCATTGAAACATTTTTAAGGAGAAGGGTATGTGAGCAGTTGCAGTTTTCTGAATGAGCTTAGCCATGGAGGAAGGGGCGGAAGGGGAGACGGGGGTGGGGAGGGCGCAAAGAGACTGCATGAAAATTGGCCAAATGTGACCTTTTTACAAATGGGCCCCGAGTTTTAGGATTTTCACTTAATTTCAATGCTCTTTATGTAAATCTTTCCTATATCAGTACCCTAAAACCTGCATTATATCTCGTGCTCCTTGACCTGCATTGGACACCCATGAGTAGGTAGCAGAGCAAAAGAACTGCTTGTGGGGCAACTTTTTCAACAAGCTTGATGAGGCCGCGCCGATGTTAACTGTGTACAAACGCCGATGCTGCCCCTGCTCCCAGATTTGCAATAAATGGTCTCAAAACATGACCTCGCTGCTCAGAGGAAGCGAGTCAGAACAGCAAAATATTATGTTGCCTGGGACTCTGAAATTCCTTACTTTGGAGCTGGAGCAGGGATCAAAGAGGAGAGTGACTTTAGACTAACGATCGAAGGTAAAACTTGAGTCTCTGAGAGGGGAGTTAAAGCAGGCGAGTCTCAGAACACAGGAAGATGCCATATTTATACTTTTTTGAGCCGCATTGGCGTCGTTTTTTTACGCAAAATAGGCGCAAACTTACAAAATACCATTGGGGCATATTTTTACTTTTTGACGCAAAACTGCGCTAACGCAGTTTTGCGGCAAAAAAATTAGCGCCGGGTTACACCATTCTGAAGCGCCATGCGGGCGCCGTATTTATTGAATGGCGTTAGCCGGCGTTAGCCGACCGGCGCTGCCAGGTGTGCGTGAAAAAAAACGACGTACACCAGGCAGCGCCGGCGTAGGCAAAAATGGCGTTTGGGCGTCCCAAAATGGGGCAAGTCAGGCTGAGGCAAAAAAATCATCTTAACCCGATTTGCGCCATTTTTTTTGGGCGCCCAGACGCCATTAACATGACTCCTGTCTTAGCAAAGACAGGAGTCATGCCCCCTTGCCCAATGGCCATGCCCAGGTGACTTATGTCCCCTGGGCATGGTCATTGGGCATAGTGGCATGTAGGGGGGCACAAATCAGGCCCCCCTATGCCACAATTTTTTTTAAAAAAAATACGTACCACAACTTACCTTTTCTTCCCTGGGATGGGTCCCTCCATCCTTGGGTGTCCTCCTGGGGTGGGCTAGGGTGGCAGGGGGTGTCCCTGGGGGCAGGGGAGGGCACCTCTGGGCTCATTCTGAGCCCACAGGTCCCTTAACGCCTGCCCTGACCCAGGCGTTAAAAAGAGGCGCAAATGCGGGGTTTTTTGCCCCACCCACTCCAGGGCGTAATTTTTGCCCGGGAGTATAAATACCACGCACATGCCTGGGAGTCATTTTTTAAGACGGGAACGCCTACCTTGAATCTCATTAACGCAAGGAAGGTGTTCACGCCAAAAAATGACGCTAACTCCATGAACTTTGGCGCTAGACGCGTCTAACGCCAAAGTATAAATATGGAGTTAGTTTTGCGTCGAATTTGCGTCGTAAAAAACGACGCAAATTCAGCGCAAATGGAGTATAAATATGCCCCATTGTATTTTGTAAGTTTGCGCCGATTTTGCATCAAAAAACGGCGCAAATGCGGCGCTAAAAAGTATAAACATGGGCCAGATCCGGAATGTCTTATGCATGATGTTAACTCTGGAAATGGAGAACACAGTGATCTGCTTACATAACCCCCTGGGAGTATGAAATGTTGCCTGTGTAGTTCACGGTGTAGAATGACTCTTGAACAGGAGGAGTGCAGAAGGTTGCAAAGTTTATTAGATCTCGACTGAGATAGTGCATGCGCTGTGTTTATATACAGGAGGACTAGAGCACGCCCTTTGTTTACCATTTGTTGGCTTCATTGTCAGTCTTATTTGCCGGCTCCTGTTTGGTGAGCAGTGGCACATGCTGGCTTCCCGTTGTCTTCACTTTCTGTTTGTGTGTTTCCCCTGTCCTTAGAGCGTGGACTAAGTACTGCTTTCTTGTTTTTGAGAGTGTTCTTCCATTGCTTCTGCTTTCTGCCGTGGAGTGTATGTGTTTTTAGGTTTTCGTGGTCCAGGTTTTGCTTCGCACTTTTGTTTTCACCGCTCGTTTCACATGTTTATTCCCTTTACTTTTCATCTTCTCCCTTTTCACTCTTCGTTGCAGCATACTAATAACAGCAGGCCACAGGTTGTTAGTTTCTCTACTATATCATGCTACACAATGACAGACCATACTCACCATAGCATACAATGGCAGGCCATGGCATACAATGGCAGGCCATACTATACCATATACGATGACAAGCCATACCATATAATCAGTGCTTAATTTGTGTATAAGTGCCAGGGTCCTTGTAAGGAGGCCTCCACAGCTTGCACCATCCATGTCTAATGCCAGCGCAGCCAAAGACAGTACCCTGCCATCTGCTAACCAGCACAAAGCTTGCAAGTGTGACAATTCAGACTATTCGGGCCCCCCAAAGCTATTAGAATGTTTTCGGCGGCAAGTAATACTAGTTTTTAATGTATATTAAATTAAACAACTTTATAACTTTTGTTCAGCTCATCTCCAAAACATACAAAAAGCTGTCACTAGTGTGGGTGTTGACTATCAAGTTCTGGTGCCGAGCACTGGAAATGAACGACTCAAACTAAGCAATGCGTACTACACAATGACAAGCCATACCATACCTTACCACAAAACCACACCATACCATACCATATAACGACACACCATACCATACCATACCATACCACAGAATGACAGACCATACCATAATATACAATATTCTGTTTAGACAGAGCGCAGTTAGAGCCCGCCCATTGTTTACAATTCATTAACTTCTTTGTCAGTTTTATTTGTTGGTTCCTGTTTGGTCAGCACTGCTGGCTGCACTTTGGCTTCACTTTTTGTACCATACCATACCATACCATACCATACCATACCATACCATACCATTCTAAGCAATAACAGGACATACCATTCCATTGTATACAAACACATACCATACCATACTATACCATGATTGGCCGCACCACACCATACCATACAATGACAGGCTGTGCCATACCTTATAATACCATAGAATACCAAACCATACTTTACTGTGACAGACCAACCTTACCATATCATACTATATTCGAGGGCAAGTCATACCAAAACATACCATGCCATACCCATAAAATGGCAGACCATACCATACTGTATAATGACATATACCGTACCATGCTTCCGTATACAGCAACTTTGACCCTCAAATGGACCCCATCCCCATTGCAGCTCAAATTCCCATTTCAGTATTTGAACAAATCCTGACCTCGTGACCTGCTGTCACCACTGTTGAAATGACTGCTATCATGAAGACCATCCGATCTGGGGGGGGGGGGGGGGGTCAATCTGACTCTTGCCTCCACCATGCCTTCACTAAAGGACTCCTAAAGGTCAGCAAAGCACTAACACCCACCCTCAGTGCCTCCACTGACTCATTCCTGGACAAATGGAAACATGCCACCATCATGCCCTGCTCAAGAAACCATCAGCTGACCAAGCCTTGCTTTTGAACCTCAGACTCATCTCCCCCCCAACCAGATGCAGTAAAGGTCCTAAAGAAACCAATGAACTGACCCCTCAACAACCACCTCAGCTTCTCAACAACACCAGTCCTGATTGAGACCCAAAACAGTACAGAAACAACACTTGTCACCACCACAAACAATATCTGTATGATCCTTGACAGAGGAGACACAGCAGCTCATTCTCCTGGACCTTTCTGCAGCATCTGACACAGTCTCACACCATATCCCTCTCAGGTGCCTGCACAAAACTGGCATCCAATCACCCACTCTCAGCTGGAGCTGCTGCTTCTTCATGGTTAGAACACAAGCTGTCAGCCAGGCACCTTACTAGTCGGAAGCTCGCAAGCTTATCTATGGAGTGCCTCAAGGTTCATCACTCAATCCCACCCTCTTCAACACACACATGATCCCTATGGCCAAAATCATACACACTAACAGCATCAACATCCTTTCTTATGCAGATGACACACCACTTAAACTCTCTTCTCAGACAAGACCCCCAACACAAGAAACAAGACCTCTGCCTACATGACCGAAGCCACTAACTAGATGAAAGCCAACTGTCTCAAGCTCAACATGAACAACACTGATGTAGTGATCTATGGCAAGATCACCTCACCCTTGGATTCCAACTGGTGGCCAGTCGAAGTTGGACCGACACCCAGAACCTACGTCAGGAACCTCAGAATAATAATCAACAACAGCACAAGTCCATCATCTGAAGATGCTGAGGAAGATCTTCAAATGACTCCAAACCAGCACTAGAAAAACTGTCACGCCTTAGTCACCAGCAAGTTGGACTATGGAAACACCCTCTACACTAGGATGACTTAGCATTTTACTAGAAAGCTACAAACCATCCATAACTCAGCAGCCATACTCATCCTCAACCTCCGACACAACTCACATCACACCCCACCTCAGGGAACGACACTGACACCCAGCACACAAATGCGCTCTATTCAAACTCTTCACACACACAAGTTCAAAGCACTAGACAGCACAGGCCCCACCTACCTGAACACTCATAATACTTCTAATTGTTTACATTGCGGTGATAATTCACACTTTATATATGTGCAGTTATGTACACTCAGTAAGGGACATAGATTTTGTTATGGCTTTCACTCTGTGGCGGGGGTTGCTTTGTTGATGTGACTGTGGAACTGATGGAATTTTAGTTGTTTTAATACCAATGTTGGAGATTCAGGTATGACACATTTAATTTAAGTGAAGTAGAAAATTGGGTGGGAGGAGGAATGGATCCTGGGTTCAGGACACTCGAGCTGGTTACTGGAGCCTTTATGTTGGTGATTGTGTTGCTACATGTACCACAATGCATTGTGGGCCCACGTAATTTGTGACCAGCCCGGGGGTCAAGAGTCTGCCAATTTAGGAACATAAGTCCAGATTTTAAGGAAAATGACAGAGCACAACGCTGTTCCATATTTGTCAGAGATGCGCTCTGTAATTTTCAAAATGCACGGATGCACCATATTTGATAGAACACAGCCCACCCCTGCTATGCACCCTGCACCAGTACTAAATTTGCTGCTGAGTGCCAACGCAGCCACACCTGCGCCATGGTGCAAGGATGGCTGCACTGTGGAGTAGATTATTTTTGTGCAGGAAGGGACACCTTCCTTCTCAAAAACAATCTTCAATGGCGATTTGCTCTTTCTATGTGTGCTGTAGAATGCAGCACACATAGAGCAAAAATGGTGGAGAAATGAAAGCATTTCTTCTTGTTACGCCATGCTAACGCCACCCATGGGGTGGTGTTAGATTTTGGCGCGGCCTCAGGTTTACGAAAACTTGTAAATCTGGGCAGCATCAAAATGCAATGGGTGTTTTGCTATGGCACACCCACAGCAACACCCATTGCATGCCTCTTCTGTGCAAAATGCTGCATGTGAAGGGGGCCGTATTTACAAGGTGGCGTTAAGCCACAAAAAGTGGCTTAAATCACCTTGTAAATACGGTGCTGTGCATAGCACCACCGGAGCATCACCAAAACTGCCACTTTGGTGGTGATAGGGCCTTTTAAATCTGGCCCATACCATTTTGTAAGTGTCTGCATATAAAGAATGTTGCCATCTTTTTGTTACAGATTAAATAGAGTGTTGATTTGCAGCAGTCCTTTGTGATTAGTGCAGGCTGTGGGGAGTGTAACATACAGTGGGCAGGAGCATTGCTGTGGAATTTGAAATGCATGCTTTAAAATGGTGAGAGTAACACATCAACTTTACATGGGATCCACATAAGATAGAGCTAAGATCACACGGAGTGATTTATTGTTATATAACATGTGATAAAGAACAGCCAGCTCACGAATGGGGCTTGCAGTAACTGCAAGTACCATCATGCACCAGAAAGGGTTAATATGTTTGTAGAGTGCTTCTTGAAAAAAACGAAGATTTAAAACTGGCCCACAAGTGATGGCCTTGATTCAGTTGCAGAAAGGAGGATACATGTGCATTATTATGTAATTTTAAAAATATCAGCAATGTTACAACACAAACCCAGAAAGCTTGTAGTTTATCCGCATTGGTTGTGTGTATATATAGAAACTAAAGATGGACAAAGTGCTGTTGAGCATGTGATCAAGGTCTTGGGAACCGAAAACTGTCAGGCTTTGTTTTACTGACTTTCTTCTGAATACATATTCAAGAGCATCCAGCTTCGAGTGTAGTCTTTTCCTCGCCTTTGAATTCAGAGTTTGGGATTGTATTGGATTAATTACGGATGTCCCTGCCGGGGATCTGTATATATATATATATATATATATATATGAAACGTAAATCTAGATTAAAGCAATTGATGGGAAATGCAAGCTCTGTTGGTTAATGCTATCACTGCAGATACCATTGTGTGTAACCAGGAAGTTGCACAACTGCATCTTGGTTGTTGCACATGGGAAAAGTGATATTTATTTATTGTACTAAGAAATACCAACCTGCGATTGAAAGCAATCTGAATACGCAAGTCATTCTTTCAATTTCTTTTACAGACAGTATAAGATAGGCTCTTGCAAAGTGTGCAAAGAGATTTTGGACCTGAGGACCTGATTTTGGACCAGTTTTTGAACCTTTTTGCAGTCCTAAAGCCTGCAATTCACAAAGGGCCAGATGTAGTAAGCGTTTTGCATGGCGCAAACTGTGAAAATCGCAGTTTGCGCCATGCAAAACGCGCATCGCGATGCACATTCCCATTTTGCGAGTCCGTACCGACTCGCAAAATGGGAATGCGACTCGCAAATAGGAAGGGGTGTTCCCTTCCTATTTGCGACACGCACCGCAATGCAGAATTGCTTTGTGACCGCGAACGCGGTCGCAAAGCAATTCGCAGTTACCACCAGTGTCACACTGGTGGTAACCCATTCGCAAAAGTGAAGGAGTCCCCATGGGACCCCTTCCCCTTTGTGAATGTTGCCATTAATGTTTTTTCAGAGCAGGCAGTGGTCCAATGGACCAATGTCTACTCTGAAAAACCGAAACCAAATGGTTTCGTTATTTGTTTGTATTGCACCTCGTTTTCCTTTAAGGAAAACGGGCTGCAATACAAAAAAAAAACTGCTTTATTTAAAAAACAGTCACAGATATGGAGGTCTGCTGTCTCCAGCAGGCTACCATCCCTGTGAGTGCAGGGAATCTCAATGGGGTCGCAATTGCGACCCACCTCATTAATATTAATGAGGTGGGTCTTTGCAGCCCCATTGAGATTCGCAGACGGTGTCTGAGACACCGTTCTGCATCCGATTTTGCGATTCAGAAATTGCGAGTCGCACCGACTCGCAATTTCCGATTCACAAAATCGGAATTTGCTACATCTGGCCCAAAATCACAGGGCTTGCGACTTGAAAAATGGCTTGTTTTAACGTACTAAAACCATAGAATTTGGTAAAGGTTACTGAATCGCATAATGTGTTAAGAAAGGGTAACAAAGAGCTACTTGAAATGGCCGTGTTTATGTTGTGCCTTCCAAATACTGATTTATTATGGTATTAATAATGCTTTGCGACCAAAATTTTGTTGCAAAACATTGAAAAGTTACTGACTCCTTCGTTGGTTTGCCAACATAAATATAAAAAAATATGTTTGTTGAGGACTAGGCAGTGGTCCAGGGGATCTTTGCAACCTCGCAAACAAAATAAAAAAATAAATAAGTAAACTTTTTTAGCAAAAAAAAATCACCCCTTTTCTATGGAACATAGGCTGCATTTAAAACAAGCATTTGCAATGCACTAGGGTCTCGCTTTTCTCCGAGTTACAGCTATTAGCAGTTATAAACTCCCAACCAGATTTTTCTTTCCACAATGAAAGAAGAAAGAAACAGTTCACTCGTAATGAAACTAGGCAAACATGCAATTATCTACGTAACCAGCAAAAGTGCAATTAACTATGTAACATCGTCGATGTTATACAAAGCGCTCAACTTCTGCCAAGCGAGATCGCGCTGCGAAAAAAAGATAAAAAGTAGTCCACAAATCAGACGGGCAACAGCGAGCCTCACATGTTTTCAGTACTTGGTCACTGCGCTCGAGGAGGGCTAACCACCGGAAAAGGCATAACGTATGCGTGCCTTCCACTAATGAAAGCAAGCAGACTTTAACAGGCAAGCCTGTGAACCAATGAAAGACAACTGACGTGACGTGAAGGGGGCTCCGAGCCCTTTTCTGTCTCCCAAAGTGTCTTGCAAGTGAAACGCATGCGTAAGCGCATGCGACGCAAGTGAAACCCTAAAAAAGACTTTACTATATTCAGATGTGATCACAGACATGGAGGTCTGCTGACCCTAGCATTCCCCATCCTGGTAATGTCACCCAATCATAGTGAGTCACAAGTGAGTGAGTCATAGTGAGTCACAATTCACAACCTACCTCAGGCATGTTAATAAGGTAGGTCAGATTGCGACCCACTACCATTCTAAATTTTGTGAAACAACCTATTAGTACATACGGTTTGTAAAATTGTTTTCATTCATAAAATAATTGTGTTTAAAATAAAACAAGTGCACTAAAATATATATTTGTTGTAATAGGCAATCACACCACACATAGTGCAGAACCTTTTTTAAATAAGTTTCCATTAGAAGGACACACTCCAGAATACAACTTTAACATCCTTGTTTCTATAATATCCTTGCATTACCTCTCAAAAAAATAAACATTTGTCACCAGGAAGCATCAAATGACTCCTTCAGTTAAAGCCATGTAGACTCACAAGCAGCCCTTAGGTTTGCTGATTAACCAGTTGTACACATTTATATTTATTTCAGGGAGCAGCCACTCTGGTGAGAAGGCTTGATTTTTTTGCTATCCGCCTCTACCGTGGCTTCACAGAAAAGGAGACCCTGCACCTTCCAGCCTGAGGGACCTGAAGGTCAACATTGTCCATTTTGGAATTGTGTGTTCTTTCCTTTACTTTTTTTAATGGGAACTGTTATTGCAAAAAACAAAAAAAAACAATTAGGGATGTCATTTTTAATAGACCATGCCCACTTTGACCACTTAGGTCATCAAAAAGTCATTTACAGGGAAAGGAGGCTTTTTTTGGTTTTAAACTCCTTCTCATACCTTATAGTGTTGTGCTCCCTCTGCCTAATCAGCTCGCTGTATGGGATAAAGACGTATTAAGAATTTCAGTAAATTGAGTAGGTTCTCTGACCCTTGCCATTTGCTGCACCAGTTACCAGTTTTGAGAAGGATCTATTATGCATCACTATTTTTTGCCTACTGACCCTATTATGAAATAACCTCCATGCTGCTTATCTGTTTGTGTCTGAGTCTAAGCTATCTCTTTATTTTGGCTTTTTCATCCTGCTTTCAGTCCTCCGATTGAGAAAGGCTTGAAGTGGATGTTCCTTCTCATTTTTGCTTCCTCTATTTGGAATGCACTCAGACTTGGCCTGCAGAAAAACAGAGGACCATTCTGTGTTAAGGAAGGCTGTTAAAATTTATCTTTTTAATTGACAATCTTTATATCTTTTCGGATGTTGTTAGCCAAGATACATTAGAGTGTTTTTGCAAGTTATAAGTAACAACTCAACTCAGCTCATCTTCCATGTATAGGTTGTCAATAGATTTAGTGAGTGCCTCAGGATCTGATCATGCAGCTGGTGGCAATTTTGGAAGAAATCAAGCAGAAATGATTTGTCTGTGGCTCTTGTCCATTGGTGGTGGAGAATTGTAATCTGATAGATAGCTCAGGTGTCTAACACCTGACCTCTGGGTAGACTGAGAGCTGTCTCAGCAATGTGCAGCCTGAATATATTATTTATGTCTAACCAGCAGCATAGTTTTGCCGCTTAAGGCAAATGCCTCTATGATTAGCTTCTCTGCTGCACTGTAAGACAAATGTAGAGTTTGATTTAACATATGCCTTTAGTGTTTTTTTCACTGGGAGGGTGTCTCTGCAGCAGTTGTACACCAGAATCTCCATTGTGTAGGCATTGCATCAGCGTGTTCTTCCTCTTAGCTATTGTAGTTTGGCAGTAAAATGCATCTTAAACCTCATTGTATTGTCAAACTAAGCCTAGGCCTCTCAAAAAAAGAAGCTTAATTCTGATATTGTGTATAATAGGTTGTCGTAGTTGGACTCTCGCTCTTAGGTGAGACTGCTGGTTTAGGAATGACAGCACTTTTGTTTGTAGGTGACTGAGACAATCCTACAACAAGTCGCAACACTCTGTCCATCCCACCCGCCTCACAAGCAGTACCTCACCAAAAACCCAAACAGTCAAAAGTATTTTCTGGCAACCTTACCTATGGAATCTAGATTGCAACATCCCAGGGGAGTCGTGGTGGAACAGAAGTTACCCTTTTCTCATGTAAGAAATAAGTCTCAGTCACGCACAGGCAATGAAAGAGACGTAGGAGAATTTTCAATAGGTTTATTCAAAAGACTACAATCTACAGTAAAATGCCGGAGCTGCAATTATTAGAATAACAAACAATATAAGAAGCATAATTGTGAAGGTGAGAGTCGCCAATACAAAGACCCCCGCCATCTTATAATAAACATGAGATGTAAAATCCCTAGCATAGAGAGTCTAATATCAAACCTAATGAGAGCTAGGTGTGATAGACCTAATCTGCCAGAACCATGTCCATGAGAAGCGCCCACCAACCCTTGTTATCTTGGAATGAGGTCGCTGCGTCAGACTCCATGGTGAAATGAAGGCTAAGTTCTACAGCAGGGTGATGTGCAGCATAGATGGCATAGTTGGCATCTGATAGGAATCGTTCTGATAACCTTGTCTGTGTGAACTGTATTTATACAGATCATGTAGGACCCCTGGCACAGGTATGTTCCCAAACAATAGATAAGGGGGCAGACTTGTGGCAGCAATTATGTAAACAATCCCCAACAAGTGTACATTATGTTCCTGTCACACGTAAGTGAGAAAAGGACATGATACATGATGTGAATACCTGCATACATCACTTGATTATGACGCTGATAGTGACACCTTCACAGACTGTCACTGAGAATGCAAATCAAAACATTTCTCTAATTTTAAGCAATAGCAGCCATCTTAAAATAAATAATAAAATAAATGGACTAAGACAGAGCAAGCTAAGTAGGTTAAAAGTCACTAGGTGACAGGGCACCGGCCTGCAAGCCAAAGGCTAAGCTATTCTCCTGAGTCCCAATAAAAGTTAAATTGGATTCACTACACCCTCCCCATTGCCAAAACAAGGATTTTAACACAATATTGAGGGTGCATGAGTCCAAGCTACAATGCTCTGAGCTAAAAACACGCTAAAATCTACTTAAAACTAGGCTAAAAACATACAGAGAGATGAAATGTCGACCATGACAAGCACAGCAGGGTGAATGCAAATCGAATTAGTATGGCAATAGGCATTTGAAGTTTTTAGTAGGGCCAATGGTCAAATTATTTAACAATAGTCATGATCTTGAAGAATGCCTCTGAAGTCATCAAGTGGGAGCGCATCCAGGAATTATTCCAGATTGTCAGATGTTAGATCAATCACAGGATCGGAAGATGGATCCACAGAGCAGAAGTGTGCAGAAGCCTTAAGCACAGGATCACTCCGAAGGCAGCATCATCCATAGTGCCTGGTGGAGCCAAATAGTTCATAGGAGGTGGCTCATAGGTGAGCTCGCGAATCAGCCTCAGTCTCATGGGGCTTGACGCTGAATGAACCCTCATCGGGAACATCAGCTGTTCCTTGTCCACAAGAGGCACTGTTAAAACAGCAAGACACACCAAAGGTAGAGAGTCAAAGAGGCACCAGGAGCAATGAAAGACTGGTTGCACGCACTATAGGAATGACAATGGCCAATCATGCTCTAATTCTTCCAGCAACGGAGCACCAAAGAACTGCACCATACAATCACAGCACAGCTGGGTTGGGTTGATGGTAGTAGCTCTATCACTTCACTTAGCTGAGAAGGCACAATGTCTGCATACTAGGAACAGCAGCAGTATACCGCAAATCAGTGCCAAAGTAACAGGAAAGCCGCCAAACACACTTGAGAAGATTGAATGAATAGCTGATGGAACAGAACACAGTCTGGAAGATGAAAATGAATCTAGACCCAACAGCTTTAAAGAAATGTACAATCCCAGTAGTGCTCGAGGTGTAAAAAATTCAAAAGACCAGCTCTCCAAAGTGCTTGGGGAAGTTGTATTTAATAGGGATTGTATCTCGGCTGATGATCTTGCTATCCGGAAGCATACGTCTCTCAGGCCGATGTCAACCCCCCTTGTTATTGGAATAGTAGCACCTTTAGTCTGCTCAGCTTGTCATAATTTACATTAGTAGTATCAATGTGAGGCCACATTTCTGCTACTTTTTATCTCTTGTGTGGGACAGTATAGAATATGTCCACAACAAGTTACAATTTGAGAGAATGAAATTGCTTAGGCAATCCCTGGTCTCATTCTGCAGCAGCTCTCATTGTTCAGGACCAGATAACTTCCATTTGAAAGTATATGAAATGCTGGACGAATCAAAGGGACGGGAGTATGCTTCAGAAAGCATGCCAAGTTTGCGACCCCCGCATAGCAAAAGCCATGAAGTGATACCTGCTTGCAGATCATGGAATGACTAACAGTAGTCTCACATTTGCTCCACTCAGAAAGACCTCTTTTTTGCCATTCAGGCATTTGCACTCGAAAGGCAAGTCCCACTCTTCTTTAATATACGGATCTCCTAGCCGCTCGTATAGGCCTACAGCAAAACGTTTCAAACAGTTTGTCAACCGAAAGGTGGAAATTGGCAGATTTATAATGCCAATTACACTCCATACTAGTTTCTGCTACTGTGAGAGGCAGTTTTTCTAAATCCTCAGTATTGAGCATAGTGAAAATTGCTTTATTTTAGCCATTATATTCTGCTCCTTGGACAAATTAAAAGCAGTAAACAAGTCACAACTGTTAGTATACTTTCATGGGACACAGCCATTTTTAAGAATCTGTAACATCTAACCCAACTGCATGATGGAGGGCAGCTGGCTTTGCCCATGTTGTACAAGGGTCATGTCATTCTGTATGATGTCAATTGCAGAAGACACTACTTTATTAAGGGTATATATTCTGTTGGACAGAGTATTCATGCCATTATCGACAACAGCTAAAGTCTTTTCCCTATTTTCCTTATCTATCTTCCTTAAACGTGCAGCCACTTCTATTTGAAAAAGCTTTCATATTTCATTGTATATTGCATACAGGAACCATTTAGAGCGGAGATTTCTTGGTCCTAGCAAGAAATCTTGCAAGTCTACGTCCTCTGATAGGAGACTAAGATGTCCCTTAACTGCTGCTAAGGTGTTACTGTGTTACCATTGTTGGCACAGTTTACCCACACTGTGGGCCAGATGTACAAACCTTTTTGCAAGTCGCAAACTGCGAATTTCGCTGTTTGCGATGTGCAAAAAGCACATCGCGATGCCCATTCCCCGTTTTGCGAGTCGGTAACCTGGTTACCGACTCGCAAAACGGGACTGCGAGTCGCAATTAGGAAGGGGATTTTCCCTTCCTAATTGCGAGTCGCAGCCCGATGCTGTATTGTTTTGTGACCGCGAATGCGGTCGCAAAGCAATCACAGTTACCACCAGTGTCACACTGGTGGAAACCCATTCGCAAAAGGGAAGGGGTCCCTATGTGGATTGTGAATGGCATGAAAAAAAATTTTCAGAGCAGGCAGTGGTCCCATGGACCACTGCATGCTCTAAAAAAATGAAACGAAAAGGTTTCATTTTTTAGTTTTGTAATGCATCTCGTTTTCCTTTAAGGAAAACGGGCTGCATTACAAAAAAAAACTGCTTTATTTAAAAGCAGTCACAGACATGGTGGTCTGCTGTCTCCAGCAGGCCACCATCCCTGTGAGTGCCGCCACTCACAAGCGGTTCGCAAATTGCGACCCACCTCATTAATATTAATGAGGTGGACCTTTGCGACCCCCTTGCGAGTCGCAGATAGTGTCAGGGACACCATCCTAAATCAAATCAAATCAAAAACATTTATAAAGCGCGCTACTCACCCGTGAGGGTCTCAAGGTGCTAGGGGAAGGGGGTTACTGCTGCTCGAAGAGCCAGGTTTTGAGCTGCCTCTGGAATACAGGGTGGTCCTGGGGTTGGCGGGGAGGGAGTTCCATGTCTTGGCCGCCAGGTAGGAGAAGGATTTCCCACCTGCCGTGGTGCGGCGGATGCGAGGTACGGCGGCGAGTGCGAGGTTGGCGGAGCGAAGTTGACGGGTGGGCGTGTAGAAACTGAGGCGACGGTTGAGGTATTCGGGTCCCTTGTTGTGGAGGGCTTTGTGTGCGTTGGTGAGGAGCTGGAAGGTGATTCTTTTGCTGACGGGTAGCCAGTGCAGGTGTCTCAGGTGGGCGGAGATGTGGCTGTTGCGGGGTATGTCGAGGACGAGGCGGGCGGAGGCGTTTTGTATTCGCTGCAGACGTTTTTGGAGTTTAGCGGTGGTTCCTGCGTATAGGGTGTTTCCGTAGTCCAGGCGGCTTGTGACGAGGGCGTGGGTCACAGTTTTTCTGGTGTCAGCGGGAATCCAGCGGAAGATCTTTCGGAGCATGCGGAGAGTGAGGAAGCAGGAGGATGATACGGCGTTGACTTGTTTGGTCATGGTGAGAAGCGGGTCCAGGATGAATCCGAGGTTGCGTGCGTGGTCTGAGGGGGTTGGTGCGGTGCCTAGGGCCGTGGGCCACCAAGAGTCGTCCCATGCGGACGGGGTGTTTCTGAGGATGAGGACTTCAGTTTTTTCTGAGTTCAGTTTCAGACGGCTGAGTTTCATCCATTCTGCGATGTCTTTCATTCCATCTTGCAGGTTGGTCTTGGCGCCAGTGGGGTCCTTGGTGAGGGAAAGTATCAGCTGAGTGTCATCGGCGTATGAGGTGATGTTGATGTTGTGTTTGCGTACGATGTCGGCGAGGGGGCTCGCCCTCGCCCTCCTACATTCTGGATTGCGACTCGCAAATTGCAAGTTGGTCTGACCCGCAATTTCCAAGTTGCAATCCAAATTTTGCTACATCTGGCCCCAAATGTGGTAGCTATTCCCGAGCGTTGACACAAGACATAGCGGGGGTCCAGCTGGCTAATCTTGAAACCCCCTAAGAAATTCACGAAACGCACCTGACACCCATTTGTGTCTATTGACCACAATAACCACCCTCTGGGACTTGAAATGATGGAGTTATAGGTACCACCATGAACCCAAGCATTCAGTTCTCTCTCTGTGACATTTAGGATTTTTTGCCAATCAGTAAATTTGGCTGGTGTGGGGATACTGGGTGCATTCATTTCTTTTATTTTTTTGCTAACCTTAGGCAGGATGTTTGTTGAACTGCGTCATTTAGGAAGATCATTTGGACAGGAATGAGGCATGCTCTAAACAAAGCTTTCCTACCCTGAATTTGTCAATCTTTTGTTCTCCATACACTTTTCACATCAATCGTACTCTTCCAGTATTCACAACCTTCAACAGCAAATCGAAAAACAAAGGAATCTGAATAGATCAATTTGGTGTCAGTCAGCAAAATATATTCCGCATTTTGGAAGGTCGTAATTTGAAATAATATGACTCTGCATTTGCAGTGTCATGCCCAGAAAAGTATGCAAATTTGACTACATATGTTTTTGGGCACCCCACAGGTGGAGTTGAACAGTGTTCCCACTGTGTGTAATTAAATACTGATCTATGTCTAGGTGCTAGGTGCAGATAGTAACGTCCCCAATGATTATAACAAAACATTTCTCCTTAATTCTCTGTGTTCATGTACACATCATTGCTTTCAAATACAGTGTAATCCTGCAGTTCAGCAAGCATAAAATCAACTGTTTCAACAACCCAGTCATCAGAAACAACACCAGGTGTATTTACGTCAGTCATTGAAATTTTGAATACATGAGGAATTTGGATAATCTCAGTCGGCCCCTAAATATCAAAAGGAACTTTATCCCAAATAATCCCATCTGGAAATTGTACTGCTGAAATATTCAGAAGAGACAAGTTCCTTCTGACCTTATGTGAGGAAAGATGTGGTGTTAAAGCTGCATTCACTGGCTCGACAGAAGAGTGTTCAAGATAATGAACATTTATTGGGAGAAAAAAACAGTCACAAAACTAATCCACAACAGAAAGGCACTCAATGTCAGTAGTATCCAAGATAATTCTACTAATGAACCAAATAGTTATTTTTAAGCGATATGTGCAACTTACATGTCATTGAAACTATTTTAGTTGCAGATGTAGATGAAGTTGTGGAAAAGTCATCAAAGTCTGTGAAATAACCAGAAGCTGTCTCTGCAAATACAGGCGCAGTGCATTACTGGTGGGTGGATCCACTTTGCAAGGAGGTCCTTCGTAGACAGTGTTGTCAGTTTATGTTGAATTTAAGTAGAAAACAGCCACATCTTGGACAGTTCTTGTCGGTGAATTGGTAACAGGAATCAGCAGAAGCTCATTCTTCACCATTCCCATGCTCGAAAATGTCTTTGTAGCATTGTTGTACATGCTAGTATATTCAGAAGCGTTGTGGTTTCATCTTTGAAGAGGTATATCCTGTTGGGTAGTGAGAGTGGACCAGGAACTACTGAAGGGACCTCTGTGTCTACTGTGCAGAATTGACCACAAGGTGCAAATTTACATTGTGATGGAGACACATCTGTTCCCTTTGGAACCTGGCAGCGGTGGTAGAAAGATAGTTCTGGTGCATTGTATTCCCAGGACTTGAACTGGTGCTCGATAAGATGAGCCAAATTCCTTCTTTACAGCAATCTTCTCACAAACCAGATCCCCAACTTTAGAAATCCAGCCTGTAGAAGTTGTTGGCAAATCCCTTATTCTTAAGGTGGTAGCCCTAGTGGATGAATTATCATCACGGAATTGCTGAAGCTCCTGTAAGACAGTGAGACGCTCATTTATGTCAAAAGGTGTGTTTGCTGCTACCATACCAGGGCCATCTAAGTCTGGGACATACGTAGGTATCCCAAAAAGGACCTCATAAGGAGTCGGTCCTCCCAGTGACCATCTTGACAGATCATTCAATGCTCTCTGGACCCATATAGGTGATGAAGACAGCTGCGGCCTAAACCTAATACTCTAGCTGTTAAGGACTGCTTTAGGTCACGATTCCTCCTCTCCACAACAGATTTTCCCTCGGGATTGATACTGAGAAGAGGAATGGTGTTCAACACCCATTGTCCTCATGGTGTCCCTAAACGCCCTAGAGGCAAAAGCAGGGCCTTGGTTCGAGTGGAATGCTGCAACCGCATATGTACCGATAAAGACCAGCAACTCCTTTGTAACAGTTTGAGAGTCAGCCGACCCCTGTGGCCATACCCACAGGAATCCAGACCAAGCATCTACAGCAACTAAGGTGTATTTGTATGCACCATCAGGTTGTAAGAGATCACTTGCATTCATTGTAGTGGTCTATCGGACACTAAGAGGGATGTCAGTGGTGGGTGTTTGATGTTTGAGCCCTTCATTTGGTAGCAAATGTCACAGCACAGGACATATTGCTTGGTCTTTTTATATAGACCAGGCCACCTGAAGCGTTTCTGTAAGAGTGTTAATGTGGCAGCGACACCAGCATGAGCAGATGTCACAACCTTATGTGCTGCTTTGATGAGATCTGATATCTGGTCCTGGTTGGGGATCATTTGATCTCCAACCCCAGGAATTGTCACAAAGGCAACATTCTGTGCACTGATATGGTAGGAATATTTAGTCATGTATGCTTTTGGAAGAGGCTTGCCTTCAGCCAAAGCTTTCACGGCAGCCTGTATTTCATTATCCAGACTTGTGTGGGAACGAGTCACTACAGCAACAGAAGCCGTAGCTACTGCAGATTTGGCTGCTTTATCAGCCAAGGTGTTTCCAATAACATCTACTCCTACACGTTGGTGGCCGAGTGTATGTACTACATGAGCATCTGGTAGCTTATCCTTAAGATCAGCCACCCTCCCCCACAGAGTAATGTGTTTTATGCTCTCTGAGCCAGTTCAACCGCAAATGATTAAGATAATCATTGACGGACTGGACACAATAGTACCAATCACACACAATCAATGTGAGCTGTTGATCCATATGTTCCAGTGCCAACATAAGAGCTTAAAGCTCATCCAACTGAGCTGTGCAGTCTCCAAGGGTCTGCATGTAGGTATTATGAGGGTGGAATACACCATCCTTCATCACTCTGCTCACAGCTGCGCTAGCGGCTGAGTATTGATGTTTTGTACCTACAGCACGTTGTACTGAACCATCAGTGTAGATGACAGTTTGGTATCTGTCAAGTGGCAAGGTGTTAAGATGTGCGGGGTACTCCTGTTCGTAGTATGGAAATTCTTGCATAATGGATGTTTTCCGTCACAGATGTAATCAGCATCAGGGGCAGGCAGGGAGGTTGCCCACATTGAGTCCAACATGGATGTAATGCTTTAGCGTTAGGAAAGCTTGCTTTGGTGACAGCCTCTAAAGCCGGCACCGGGGTAACGACAATAGTGTGTTTCCCTTGGGCAAGTAATCTCTCCTTGATGAGAGCCATCTGTACGGCAGTCAGAATTTTTTCTGTCGGTGCAAAGCGTTTTTCTGCGGTTGAGTATAAATTTGATTTATATGCTATGGGCACTGTGTCGCCTTCTTTGAAAGTGACATACGTAAACCCAATGGCACCAGCAATTATTCTGATTAAAAAGTTTGTTTGGTTGTCACATGTGTGTAAGTTTTTTGCTTCTAGTATGTCTTGCTGCAATCCTCTAAGGGTGCACATGTGTTCAACTGTCCAGGGTCTGCTTGAGAAATCTGGGCGAATGAAACCATAAAGTGATTTGAAGCATTGTGCATAATCTGAAATGTAAGTTCTGCCAAAGTTAAAGAAATCAAGTAAAGACTGACTACAGTTTCTTGATAGTGTTTGGTGGTTGGAGTTGAGCACATTTTCTAAAAAGTGTGGGGTCAGGCTCTTGCCCATGTTTGATAGCCTGTATCCCAGGAACAATACATTGAGAAAGGCTGTTTTAAATTTCTTGTAATTGGATTTGTAGCCAGGGCTATCTTAGAACGAACCAATCGACCTTAGCAAGGTGAGTGCTGAGGTCGTCATGTGTGAGATAGATGTCATCCACATAGGACATCGCCTCGGGATCAATATCATGCAATATTGATGTTACACGGGCAGAAAACAACCCTGGGCTGTTCTATATCCCTGGGGCAAATGGCAAAACCATTTTCCTGAGCCGAATGGGAATGCACTGAAGTCCCAACTTTCTTGTGCTATGTTTTGGCAGAAAAAAACATTGGAAATGTCAAAGGTTGTTTTGCACTTTATACGCTCTATGTTGTTGATTAGTGCGGTGCTGTGTGAGTTTTGTATTACGTATGTGCTTGTATAGTTGTTTAGGTGTCTGTAATCTAAGACTATTCTATATGAATGGTCTGGTTTTGCAACAGGGAATAATGGGTTATTCATTGCAGAGACACAGAGCTCTATTACTCCCTGGTACTCAAGCTAAGTGAGGATCTCTCTCATTGGAGCTTTAGCCTCGTGTTTAGCAGGATATTGGGGCTGAGGCTAGGCTGTAGACCTAATAGGTACTACATACTAGGGGAATCCCTTTCCCACCCTACGTGGTTGCGGTATAGCACAGGTACCTGTGCCAAAGCCCAGTCCAATGTGTAGGCTTCTTTTACTGCTTCTGGAACAAGATCTAAGAAAGAAGGCAAAATCACATCTCCCCCATGTGGGAGCTTACGGACAAGTTTAGGTGGCCAGTAGGATATCACAATTAGGTTCTTCCCAAAAAATAAAACTAATGGTGTGCTCTATGTCTCCCCCAATCTGGATATGTAAATCATAAACCCTGTCGGGTGGGAGAACGCACCCCTCTGCAGTCTTAAATGCAAGAAAGTTGTTAGTTACTGTTGCATCCAAATGATCTTTGAGACTTCTTCCACGCTGTCCAGCAGGGTCACTGCCCACATCTTGTTCTTTAGCAATGCTCTCAAGTTTGCCAGCATGTTTAATCGAAATTGTTGCCAACTTTTTCTTTTTGAATTGTGGCTTTTGTTATGGGGACTGGTCTTCTTTCTTGTCCAAAGACCACTTTGAGTCTTTCTTCTGTTTCACGTAGTAAGGACATTGCTCTGACCAGCCCACTCTCTCACTACGTCTATCTGGTGTGTCCTGAAAGGAACAAGAGGGATGTGAATCAGTATATCTGTCAGGACTCTTTTGAGTTTCTCTATTTCTGAGATTCTGGCCCTCATTACAACCTTGGCGGTCAAAGACCGCCAGGGCTGTTTCGTCGATTGCACCGCCAACAGGCTGGCAGTGCAATCCTGGGTATTACGGCTGCTTGCAGCGCTGCCCAGGGGATTACGAGTCCCCCTCCCGCCAGCCTTTTCATGGCGGTAGGAAGCGCCATGAAAAGGCTGGCAGAAAAGGGAGTCTTTGGCATGGGCGGTGCAGGGGCCCCCTGGCACAGCCCCTTAGAGCTTTTCACTGTCTGCATGGCAGACAGTGAAAAGTGCGATGGGTGCAGCTGCACCCATCGCACTGCCACAACACCGCTGGCTCCATTTGGAGCCGGCTCCGTGTTGCGGCTGACATACCCGTTGGGCCGGCGGGCGGAAACTCAGTTTCCGTCTGCCAGCCCAGCGGAGGATGTTGTAAAGGCCACAGTGGAAGTGCGGCCGCATTGGCGGCAGCGCAGTGGTTACAACTTGGCGGGCGGCGGTTGCCGCCCGCCAAAGTTGTAATGAGGGCTTATATATCCTTTCTGAGCTCTCTGGATGTAGAGAGTTTGCTCTCTGACTTCTTCTATCTTTATTTTGTTTTTGTTTATTCCAGCGTTTTTAAGAACCCTCTAGTGCTTGTTTAGTACCCTCCTTAAGGGCGGCACTCTGAATTTCAGGCTTTTTCGGCTTCACTCCCAAACTATCCAGTCCTATACTAGTATAGGTGTCAGAAATAATTTTCGGTAGTTGACGCTCCTGTTCCAATTGTGGAATCTCTCAGAGCTGCTGGCGTATAACCAATGCTACTGCTTCCACTTTAATGTTACTGAGTATTATTGAGGAGACTGTGTCGAAGTTGTGCATCAGTTTCATCCCCAAATCTAGAGCTGGAGTAGCCCCTTGCTCATTTTGAATTTGTTTTAACACTTCCAGTAAGTTGGCAAGTGTTGGGGTAACATACGTGGTAGTGTTAATCATAGCGAAGACTGTACCCCATGTGGTACAGTCGTCCACTGAAAGAACCATTCCGAATGGCAAACACATTGTGAGGATTCTATTTTTATCCTGGTGTCCCCTATGGGGAAACACTGCTGCCAGCTGGTTAGGTTTTTGTGCTAACCAGAATGGAATGTTCTCATGTTCTGTGGGCGCTTTGCCCATGATAGAATGTATTGTTTGTGGTTTAATCCCAGTAATGGCCAATTGGTGACCAGCTGGTGCTGCCCGTGCTGGGGTATTATTAAAAGTCTGCATAGCGAATTGTACTAATCATCTGTAAAGTTGTACTAGCTCATTATAAAGTGTGCATATGTCCACTATTTGCAGTGCATGTACTCCAGGATGTGGTGTGTATATAGCAAACATGGGCCACGTTGGTCTGTCATTACTTAAGGGACCTAATTTCACAGGTTGTATTACATGTGGTAGGGTGCCATTGAACCCATTTTGATGTTCTTGATAGGAAAGGGGTATCTCTAGATAATGATATGCTCAGTATCACTGTGGTATGTTTGCTATTTTGTATGTGTGAAATGTATATGTTGTCTCATCTTCCTCCGGAAAGGTGATCCAGAAATACAATGTTTCTGTTTGGTAAGCTTCATGAGTATCAAAGTCACTAGTTGACAGGGCACAGGCCTGCAAGCCAAAGGCTAAGCTAATCTCCCAAGTCCCAATAAAATCTAAATTGTATTCACTTCAAAGTTATAAGTACAAAAGTGGTGCACAATGAAAATGCTACTTTTCTGCACTACTTGCTCCAGCATTTCAATGACAAACCAGCAACCATGTTGTCTTCCTTGTATGTCTCATGCCCTATTAAAGGTTTTCCTCTTCTCTATCAGGGCCAGACCACTTGCTGCAATTAATATCAATCAATCAGTTATTCAAATTTCTAAAGCGTGCTACTCACCCGGTAGGGTCTCAAGGTGCTGGGGTGGAGGGTGAGGGGGGATGTTACTGCTCGAAGAGCCATGTTTTCAGGCACTTTCTGAAAGTTAGGAGGTCCTGGGTCTTGCGTAGGTTGGTGGGGAGGGAGTTCCAGGTTTTGGCAGCGAGGTGGGAGAAGGATCTGCCGCTGGAGGTGGTTCGTTGGATGCGGGGGACTGTTGTGAGGTCGGCGGAGCAGAGCTGGCGGGTCGGGATGTGGAGGTTGATTCGTTTGTTGAGGTAGGCCGGTCGAGTGTCGTGGAGAGCTTTGTGAGCATGGATTAGGATTACAGAATAGAATACAGACCAGTGTTTCCCAAATTGTGGGTCGCAAGCCAATTCTGGGTGAGTGGCGAAAGTCGGAGCAATAACAAATGATGCGTTTAAATGCATGAGGTGTCTAGTCACATTTGCTGTGCTTTGAAGACAGAGATCAAATTTGTCTTCTGACAAAGTGCTGCTTATATTTTCTTATCACTAGGATTGGTGTGAGAGAAAAAAAAGAAAAGTGAATAATGGGACAATCTTGCTGGAGTAAAGAGTGTGAAAGTAAGGGTTGTTTGATGTTATTTTATGCAACACACAAGAAAATTGTAATGACCTTAAATGAACTGTACACATTCAGCAGGAAAGCAAAAATGAAGCATATTTTTGTAATTCTGAAGTGCAATGGAAACACAGATTTTAATTGGATCAACGCAATCAAGATACTTTACTGGATGAGGCACAAATAATAAATATTAACTTAAACCTGATTTCCACACATTAGTATTTGTGTGCAATATAGTTTTATCATTTAATTGCCCATTTCAATGGAAAATGTGCTAACTGTAATTGACAGTGTGCTACCACACAATGCTTTAGTTAAATTGAAACATTGCCCGCCTCATGTCCATTAAAGCTAGGTGGGTTGCAAAAGTTTATCACTCTAAAAATTGGGTCATGGCTCTAAAAAGTTTGGGAAGCATTGGCATAGACATTCAGGATCAGTCATTTTAGAGAATATAGTTGTGCTTCTCAAAGGAATTTTAGAGAAATGTGTAACAAGTGTGGCAGTTTCTAACACATATTGCTCTGGCAGGATTTAAAAGCAACCTTTATATTTTAGGGAATTTCACTCTTTATATAACAGGGCCTTCAGAACAGAATTGAAAGCCTGGTTGTTGTTATTATAACATATGCTATTTAGAGGCAATATTTATTTGCAGGACATTGACTATCAGCCACACATTCTCAGTGTCCTGAAGCTTGGAGGTTTACTTGCATCCTTTGCATGCTGGAACATCATTGACTGCAACATTATTTCAAGGCAACTACTACTTTTTGCCAACTCTTTAGCCCAGTGGTTTCCTGCATGTTACATAACTCTGTCATCTTATATGAGTACTGGTGAATGTGGGATGCTAACAACAATTTTATTTTGAATTACATTAGTGCAGATTCCTGGCAGAGTAATTAAGTGGCAGTAAGATTGCCAACTGATTGGCTCGCATTGATTAAATCTAAAAAAAAAGTGGAAGATGCATTAGAAGTCAAACCTGAGATTAGCCAGTCACACATCCCCAAATCAGAAGTGTTATCCCACAAAGTTCAATATTCTGATACCTTTATATTTGTTCTGCCTCAGACAAATGCATCTTGCAACATCCAGGTGGTCAGACTGAAAATATACTTGTGGTCAAGAGTCAGACAGAAATGTATTTCTGAAGATGGACTTAAAAAGATTTAATGAACTCATCATTTCTCAGAAGGAATTTTCAGAGAATTGGCAAAAAAAGGTTATCATTTTGAAATAAATTTTCAAAAACTGTTTTAAAGTGTTTTGTATGGAAATCTGTAGGACCTGCATTCTTTTGTCAAATCACTTATTCCCCTTTTAAAGGATATTTGCTAGTAGCCTATAAACATTGTTAAATCCACTAAAACATATTTGTTATAATCATATTGGGTTTTACCAATATGTTTAAAATGCACCATTTATCACTATAGCCTTAGAGCGAGCAATCGCAGGCCATTCCGGCCATTATAGGCCTGCTCCAGCTTTATAGAGGCAGCAGGACTTTAATTGCTGGTATAGGGAAGCTACGAAGATCTATAAGGCTATTAGAAATTCCATCACTAGAGGGCAGAATCTTCTAATAAACATAACAAAGGCCTCACTGAGACCAAGGTGATTGAAATCCCCTCAAGCTCCGTGAGGCCTTTGTTCACAGCTGTTGCTGTGAACAAAGAACATTGGAATGTTGAGGCTTTGGGCTTTTACCAGCCATTAGAGGCCTGGAGCACTCCACTGTCTCCAATAGAGCTTTCAACATTCCAATGTTCTAATACATTTTCTTGTACTGGTTCCAAGGATACCTCCACCATATAATTTTAAGTGTAGCCACACCTCAGTTGGTTGACCTGTTAAATCCTCCGCTCCCCCTGAAATGAGGACTAGTTGCACCCTTGGGCAACAGATATAAAAAGAGACTCTGCAAGAAAAACTGGCAGGCAAGTAGCACAATTAATCAGCCCCTGGTAGAACCACTTTAAAATCTTTAACCTCCAAGTTCAAATTCCTTCACATTTACTGAACGCTTTAAAAATTGTAATTTTACATTTTTCTTCTTTATTTATATACACTTCATTAATCTGTTAATATTATGTAATTTTCTAAGCAGCTGTGGACCCCTTAAGAAGACTTTGCAGACCCCAGGGGTTCTCCAGATCACAACTTGGGAACCACTGAAATAAGGGAATAGAAACAATACAAAAGGCCCAAAAGTCTGTAGGTGACTATTACGTGTCTCTCTTCCAATGTCGACAGGTCCACCAGTGGTCTGTACACCGGAGAATGCCACCATCTCCTCACCTGCCCCAGCGGACGTGCCCTATGGATGAGAACAGCGAGCAGAGAGTCAGCCAACACTGAGGTATTAAAAAAATGATTATTGCACACATTTGTCAATCCGCAATGTGCCTGTCACTGTGTGTATGCAAGGCCTAGATAGGTGTGACGCATTATAATTAATGCCATGTGGCCCCCTGAAATGGCGGCTGCCTGACCTGTAAGGTGGGACAAGGGGATATGAGGTAACTGCGCTGGCGTTGTGCACCATCGCAGTAGGCGTTCGAAGACCGCAGCGCAATCCTGCTTTGGTTAACATTGGACCCTATGGATCCCAGGAGACAATGGCGATGTACGCCGGTGGTGACGGTACGCACCGCCGCAGACGTGACTGCCATTTTCTGTCTGTTCACTCACTTGATACCTGACCTTCGACAGGAGAGGACCTACACTGCAAGTGCTGCTGCGACCTCAGTCTGGAGGCGACGATGGCTCATGTGTCTGGGGAAAGGGCCCCTGCGTTCAATTCGGAAGAGTTGGAGAAGTTAGTGGATGGGGTCCTCGCCCAGCACACGCTACTCTACTGTCCTCCAGACAAACAGGTGAGTTCACTGTGAGCATGCTGTATGTGCAATGGCTGTTTGGAGTGGTTTGGATGGAAGATACGGGGAGAACTGAGGCCTGCATGAGTGGACTGTGAGTGTATGTGCGTCAGGGCAAGGGTGGGAACGTGTGTCAATGACTGTGACGGTCCGGACGGTTAAAGATTTTCCTTTTCCCCTGTACTATTCCTCTACGTCAGCGCCCACCAGAAGAAGGATATTTGGCGTGCCATCGTCAAGGACGTGCGAACCCTGGGGGTCCACCACAGACGGAGCACCCACTGCTGTAAAAGATAGGAGGACATTCGCCGCTGGAGCAAGAAGACGGCAGAGGCCCAGCTGCGGATGGCCTCCCAACGTGGGAGGGGTGCCCGTCGCACCATGACCTCCCTGATGTTCCGGATCCTGGCGGTGGCCTATCCGGAGTTGGATGGGCGCTTGAGGGCATCACAGCAGCCACAAGGGGGTGAGTACAGTCACATCCATCTGACTCTGCGCACATTACGAGGTGTCTGGGTGGGGGAGGTGGGCTGTGGGTTGCCCTAGGCCAGGGCAAGTTTTGTAGGCAAGGTCCCTTCGTGAGGCAGGCTATGTGGCACCCCAACCCCACCAGTGGTAAGAGGCAACTACACCTAGTCAGGGTCCTGTGACTTCCATGTGTGCAGCAATCGGGCATAGGCCTTGTACCCCATGTCCCTGTGATTAATTAGTGAACTCTAAGTGCATGGCGTAGTGCAGAGGGCTGCTGTGTCTGTAGTGTCCGCCAACGGTAGTGGTATTGCATGCACTGAACATGTCTTTCTTCTGTCTTTCCCCCCCCTTTTTGTGGTCTCCCTGTTCTTGTGTGCATTAGCATCATCAGGCGGAGGAGCAGTGGCACCGGAGCAGGAGGGAGCTGCATCCCACATGGCCCTGGAGGGCGAGACAACGGAGTCTGAAGCCACCAGTGGGACAGAGGGCGACGGGAGCTCCACGGCGGGGACAGGAGGTGACATCAGCGACAGCGACTCTTCCTCTGATGGGAGCTCCCTTGCGGTTGCGGGCCCCTCTTGCCCTCCACATCAACAGGTACAGCCGCCACCCACCCTACCAGCACCGCCCTCCCAGCAGCTCTCAGCGTGTGTCCCGTGGCCGCTCACCCAGGAGGGTGGGCATCTCCTTCGCCCCAGGCATCTCAGGCCCTGCCCCAGTCAGCCCTGCTGCCCTCAGTAAGGAGGCTATTGACCTCCTGAGATCCCTCATTGTTGGGCGGTCTACCATTCTGAATGCCATCCAGGGTGTAGAGAGGCATTTGCAAGAAATAAATGCATACCTGGAGGGCATTCATTCTGGCCAGGCAGCCCAACAGAGAGCATTTCAGGCTCTGGCCTCAGCACTGATGGCAGCCATTGTCGCTTTGTCCAGCCTCCCCCCTCCAACTTCCTCCACCCAGACCCAATCCCCTGTACCTCAGCCTATCCCAAGCACACCATCAGACCAGCATGCACACACCTCAACACACAAGGGTGGTTCTGGCAAACATAAGCACCACACATCCCACAGGCACTCACACAAGCATCATACCCATGCACACATACCAACATCCACTGCCTCCACTGTGTCCCTCTCCTTCACGTCTCCCTCCCCCTCCCTGTCTCATCTCCACTCACACCTGCATGCACTACACCTTCAGCCACTACCTCCATCACCAGCACGCCCATCACCACACACCGCTCACGTGCACTCACCACACCCACTACCATTCACACATCCCCTGTGTCCTCTACCAGTGTGTCTATGAGCCCTCCTCCCAAAGTACACAAACGCAGCCACACACCCACCCAACAGCCATCCACCTCACAACAGCCTCCAGCCCATGCACCTTCACCCAAAGTCAGCAAACGTACACCTCCTACAACCACTACCTCTTCCTCCACTCCCAAACCCCCTCCATCTACCCGTCCCAGTGTGTCTAAAAAAGCTTTTCCTGTCTAATATTGACCTCTTCCCTTCAACTCCCCCCCCCCACCATCCGTCCCCTAGGGCTCGCCTTTCCAGGTCCCAACCCAGCACCTCAGCCACCACCTCAACGGGCACAGTGGTGGCAGCAACTCCTGGCTTTTGGAGTGCGCCAAGCAACAGGGCTGCCAGTGTTCCATGGAGCGAGGGCAAGTACATTCTGCCACCTACAAAAGTAAAATAGTTGCCCACATCCCAGAGGGAGAAAGCGAAAACACCTGCCACCAAGGGCTCAGGCAAAACAAAAGTGGATAGTGGCAAGACAGCTGCGCCACCATCCAAGATGGGGAAGGGCCAGAAAATCAAGGGCAGGTCCACGTCAACGCCAGCCTGCACAGCGGACAAGACTGCCACCAGCTCTGCCACCTGTACCGCCACCTGCATCGCCACCATCACCGCAGTCACTGAGCCCGCCACCAGCACCGCAGTCACTGAGCCCGCCACCAGCACTGTAGTCACTGAGCCCACTACCAGCTCTGCCACCACAAAGCCTGCCACCAGCACTGCCACCACAAAGACCGCCACCACCACTGCCGCCACAGAGACCGCCACCAGCACTGCCGCCACAGAGCCAGTCACCAGGACCGATGCCACAGAGCTCGCTGCCAACACTGATGCCACAGAGCCCACCACCAGCACCGATGCCACAGAGCCCGCCGCCAGCACCAATGCCACAGAGCCCGCCGCCAGCACTGATGCCACAGAGCACGCCGCCAGCACCAATGCCACAGAGTCCGCCGCAAGCACCGATGCCACTGACACCGCCGCCAGCACCAATGCCACAGAGTCCACCGTAAGCACTGATGCCACAGAAACCGCCGCCAGTGGCCCCACGACATCTTGAGCCAGTGGCACCACCGCAGACATAGCTGCCATCCCCAGTGGTCAGTCGTACAAGGCTGGTGGTCAGTTCCAGGAGCCTGGGCAGCTTGCATGTTGCACCACCGTCAGTGGAGTATCACATCCACTACCTCAGTCCTTGGCAGGATGAAGCACTCTGGGCACAAAGCCCCCTCCAGAACCAGTGGAGAAAGGCATCCACTACCTCAATCCTTGGTAGGATGAAGCACTCTGGGCACAAAGCCCCCTCCAGAACCAGTGGAGTATCACATCCACCACCTCAGTCCTGGCAGGATGAAGCACTCTGGGCACAAAGCCCCCTCCAGAACCAGTGGAGACTGTTATCCACTTGAGAGACTGTGGCTTTGCACTCCCCAGGATAGAGCAGTGGGCAACCCACCCACTTGAGAGACTTCTGAGACTGTGGCTTTGCAATCCCCAGGATAGAGCAGTGGGCAACCCACCCACTTGAGAGACTTGAGAGACTGTGGCTTTGCACTCCCCAGGATACACCAGTGGGCAACCCACCCACTTGAGAGACTTCTGAGAATGTGGCTTTGCACTCCCCAGGATACAGCAGTGGGCAGCCCAACCACTTGAGAGACTTGAGAGACTGTGGCTTTGCACTCCCCAGGATACAGCAGTGGGAAACCCACCCACTTGAGAGACTTCTGAGACTGTGGCTTTGCACTCCCAAGGATACAGCAGTTGGCAACCCACCCACTTGAGAGACTTCTGAGGCTGTGGCTTTGTACTCTCCAGGATAGAGCAGTAGGCAACCCACCCACTTGAGAGACTTGAGAGACTGTGGCTTTGCACTCCCCAGGATACAGCAGTGGGCATGGGGCCCCCTCGTGGAGCTGGCGTTGTGCACTCATCCGGCTGAGGTGCCCCCCTTCCCTTCCCCCTGAGGTGCCTGTTTCATTCCGATCTGATGCCCCTGCAGTGTTCTCTCCATTTGGAGTCTGGTATCGAGTGTGGGCTTCGCCCATGCATTTTGGGCCCAGTGGTCCACAGACTATGAATTGTACACTATCCGGACTTGTGTAGTTGGTGTACATAATTGTTTATACTGTATTTCAAGTTTTGACTAATGGATTTTTATTTATTACAATTGTTCAACTCATTTCCTTTTGTCCTTGCGTTCTTGAAGTGGGGGGTGGGGGGTGTTAATGTTATGTTGCAGCATGTATTTGTGTGTGTGTTGTTGTGGGTGAGGGTGGGGATGGGGGTGTTGCATGTGTGTGTCACACTCTTTTCCCTCCCCTCTCCCCTGTGTTGTAGGTGCAGTACTCACCGTGATTGTCGCCGCCGTCTTCCGTGCTCCTGGTAGAGGAGCAGGAATACCATTGCAGGGAGTATTTGGAATTGTGGCTCCATGGCGTCCTGGTTTGTCGTGGAACGTGTAGAGGTGAGTGTTTTCCCTTTCAAGTCCTGTTTCCACTGTGTTTTTGTTCGCGTTGGTTCCGCCCCGGAAAAGGTGGCGGATTGGCCTCTCATAATAGTGTGGGCGGTACATTGTCTTCCGCCTGTCTGTTGGCGGTGACCGCCGCAGTGTTTGTTTCTACCGCCGAGGTGGTCGGAGTGTTAAAGTGGCTGTCCATGTTGGCGGTTTCCGTCATGGTCGTGATTCCATTTCTTTTACCGCCGGCCTGTTGGCAGTCTTATCGCCGCTTTAACACCGACCACCAGGGTTGTAATGAGGGCCTATATGTTTGCATGGTGATGGAGAGCACTTTCAGTGGTGTGAAATAGAGGTGGGTGAGCCACTGAAACCTCGAGCCAGCCTTCAGCCAGATATCTGGCTGTGGCTTACCTCGAGGTCCTCCTCCTGGCATCTTTGCCCAAAACAAGCCGAGCTTTGATATGGCTTCTGTGTGCTACCCATGCTCCAACCTATGGTACCAAGAATTTAAAAAAATCAACATGTGATGTAAAACATGTGAGGGAAATAGATATCAGTCTAGGAGCTGAATGGCATAATGTGAAATCAAAAAACCTACGATTTTTCCGGGGCCAACCAAAATTGTGTCATCCACCTGTTTTCCTTTTTTAGCGTCGAGCGCGTGCATGCGCTCTCGCCCCGTTGTAATCCCTCTATGGGCTTTTAACCACGTCCATCAATTTGGTTGGTTTGTGGGCTTGGCTTTTAAAATTCAATTGAT
The DNA here is from genome assembly GCF_031143425.1 of Pleurodeles waltl. NCBI lineage: Eukaryota > Metazoa > Chordata > Amphibia > Caudata > Salamandridae > Pleurodeles > Pleurodeles waltl. The sequence continues at coordinate 337,546,650 of NC_090443.1, forward strand.
TTAATTAGTGAAAGGCATGCATACATCATGCCTTTTCCGGGATTTAGCCGTCCTTTAGAGCACCGGTAAACTATGAGGTTCTGTGTATTCCAGATGGCTTCTGCACTATTACTTTTCATTTCCTGTGCAGTGCGATCTCACTGGGCTGTAGTTGAGCGCTTTGCATGACATCGACCCTGTTACGGGTAAAATTAGGAGACGGGGCTGCCGAGACCTGAGAACCCCCTCCACACTAGTTGTGCAGTGGGCTGGCCTGCGACTTCGAGGCGTGAGGTCGGAAGTCAAGAGAATTGGGAACGTAGCGGCTCCGTTACCTGCTGGCTGGTTCCAGCCGCCGCATACTGGTGGGGGGCAATTTAAGCGCCCCCCCAAAAAGGCTCGACCTCCTCTTTTCATCGGCACGACGGCTGGGCTTGCGGGCGACGCGCAGTTGATCGGTGCAAAGGACTGGCTAGAAGTTCTACGTTGAAGTGGTTCGGCGCGGTGGAGCTTATAAGTGTTAAACTTCTGAGCTGTTATTTGGGCCGTTTGCTGAGTTCGCCTGAAGTCACTGAGGAGCCGGAGAGTACAGGTTTACCCAACCGTGGTGCGTAAGTGGGGAGTGGGGGGCTAGCACATTAAATTTAAAAACCTCTTGACTTACTCGGCGTTATTGCCTGCAAAGAGCGTAGCACATTTGCCATTTTGTAGGCCTTAGAGCAGTTACTGGTGCCTTGCGAAGCGCGTGGCACATTTGCATTTTGGAAATTTACGCTTGCTATGTAAACAGCAGTCTTAATGCTAACCCGGTGTCGCACCGGGATTGCTATTTGTGTTTGGCGGCGTGCGACGCATTTGCCCTTTAGCAGTTACTGGTGCCTTACAAAGCGCGTTGCACATTAAATTTTAAAAACCTCTTGTCTCGCTCTGCTTTGTGCCTGTAAAGCGCGTGGCACATTTGCCATTTTGTAGGCCTTAGAGCAGTTACCGGTGCCTTGCGAAGCGCATGGCAAATTTGACTTTTGGATAGCTGTTTGATTTACGCTGCCAGTTTGATTTACGCTCGCTGTTAACAGCAGTGTTAATGCTAACCCTTATACACGTTAAAAATTATCTATTGGGGTGCTAGTGTTGCTGTTGTTATTTTTCAGAGGTGGGGCAGCAGTTACTGGTGCCTTGCGAAGCACGTGGCACATTTGCTTTTTGGAGACCTGTTTGATTTACGCTGCCAGTTTGATTTACGCTCGCTGTTAACAGCAGTGTTAATGCTAACCCGTATACACGTTAAAAATTATCCATTGGGGTGCTAGTGTTGCTGCTATTAATTTTTCAGAGGTGGGGCAGCAGTAATGTTACCTTGATTGGTTGTTTAGCACTGTAAACTTCACATGGTATTGTTTTATTATCATGTACATTATGGTTGGTGTAGATGAATAACCCCTTTAAAGATTGATCGTCTCATTTAGAGGACAATGCAAATAATGCCTTTCGAATTTATTGTTATGATTTAGTGTGACATTTTAAGCGTTTTCACCACCAACTTGTGTGTATTAAAAGGCACTGTTTTAGCAAGGTATCCTGTGCTAGCCCAGGGTAACTAGGGGTGATAGAGAAAAAATAAAAAGGGGGGTTTTATAATCTGGATTGTGTTAAGCGGTAATAATATTCGAATTAAATTTTCTTTGCCATGTCGTCTAACAAGGCTAGTGCGGGAAAAAGGAAGGGGAGGGACCCAAAATTATCCAAGCTCTTAAAGCTAGTTCTGGCAAAACTAGTTAATGATGTTGTAGATTCAGACAGTAGAGATGCAGCGTCTGATAATGAGGTCAATGAGGCTAGTGGTAGTCGTCCTAGGCAATCTCATGTGGCTCCGCGCGCTGCGTTTCCTCCAGTAAAGCGCAGGTCAAAAGGGAGGGCTCCAGCAGCACAGCCCTCTCCTTCAGTTGTCCCCCCCCCCCCGGAGCAGTCTCCTATGCCCGTGACTTTGGTCCCATCCTCGAGCATTACACCTGAACTGCTTGGGGGTGGTGAAAATGCAAACATGGCACCAAGTTTAGGGGTAGCTGACGTATTAGCGGATATACGTAAATCTTTGGCTTCTCTGTCTGCACCCTCAACAGGGCCTGGGGTCGCTCCATCACCCCTGCCAGTTATTCCACCATCAGCAGCATTAACCTTGTTACCCCTTACACCTCAGGTCCCCACGCAGGTCACACAAGCGCAGGACCCAACCACGAAAGCCTTGCTGGAGATCTCTAGGTTGCTAGCAACTATTAATGTCCCAGCTAGTAACCCCCCCGCCTACAACTCCTTGGAATTCAAAGGATTCTTTTCAGAATTCAGTAGCAGAACTGAAGCGCCAGATAGATGTGTTGACAACAGCGCATAGTGGTATTCCATTACAGACGGCCTCAGGTAACCCTAGTGTTACACCGGCACCAGGCGCTCTGACTACTGATACCCCTTTAGATAAAAATGGGTCGACTGTGATTAACAAGGCCCCAACAAAAGATAATTCAGCAACGGAGGGGTCAGCCATCGACGCACTGCTGTCAAGACCAGGTAAGCTGGCAGCACATGTTAGTGCCGAAGTAAAAGAAAAGATATGGAAGGGGGAATTTGTTGACATTTTCTGTCTGATCAGGGCAAAAAGGAGGGAGGTAGAGAACAAAGACAAAGAAGTTAAAGCGTCTTCAGCTGGGGACAAGAAACCCAAAGTGGAGGAGACAATTACTAATTGGTTGTTTGGTTTTAATGTATTTATGTCAGTAATGCTGGAAAAGAAACCTGATTTGGGTGTTGCCATGATTTGCTATTCCAACAAAATATTGAAGGCACACCACATTTATGGAGGTACTTCCTGGTTGGAATACGACAGGGATTTCTGTTGGCCAAAGGTGGAAGACCCATCCATCGGGTGGGACCAGAAGGAGGTAAACGTCTGGTTAGAATGTGTTAACAACAAATTACCTGGGAGGCAGCCCTTTCGTGCACAATATTTAAGCGAGAAGAAAGGGTCTTGTTGGGCATTCAATAGGAAGACATGTTCGCGACCCGTCGGGTCTTGCAAATTCAGACACAACTGTTCCTTTTGCGGGCATCCCTCTCACCCAGAGTTTAAGTGCATCAAAAAATCCAAAGAGAAAGGCAGAGACAGGAATAAGCCCAATAATTGAATCATCGTTGCCATCCCCCATTAAGATAGACGCTCTGCTCCCGTGGTTACAGGCTTATCATGTGAAAGGGTCTTCAGAATTACTAGCACATGGTTTTTCCTTTGGTTTTAGAATCCCGACCACCAATGTACCTCCTGTTGACCTTTGCAGGAACTTAGTATCAGCATTACGGAATCCAGGTGTGGTGGCAAGATAGTTATCAAAAGAATGTACATTGGGCAGATTGGCAGGACCTTTTCTGTACCCGCCTTTAAAAGATTTTGTTTGCTCTTCTTTGGGGGTGGTGCCTAAGAAAGAACCTGGACAGTTCAGGCTAATTCTTAATTTGTCTGCTCCGTGGGGAGCATTGGTAAATGAGGCTATCGATCCTCAGCTTTGCTCGGTCCACTATGCGACTGTTGGCCAGGCCTTGGTAAGATTGAGGGCCTTGGGTCATGGTGCTTTGTTAGCAAAAACTGATATAGAATCAGCCTTCAGACTTCTCCCGGTTCATCCTGAAGACTACCATCTACTAGGTTTTCAATTCCAAGGAGGGTACTTCTATGATAAATGTATTTCCATGGGTTGTAGTGTGTCATGCAGCTATTTTGAGCAGTTTAGCACCTTCCTGCAGTGGATATTTTCAAATTGCACTGGGCACCTGGATGTTATACATTATTTAGATGATTTTTTGGTATTGGGCCTGCCTAGGTCGGGGAAATGTGAGTGGGCCCTTCAGGCCTTGACCACGATGTTTAATGACTTTGGGGTCCTGCTAGTGCCTGACAAAACAGAAGGGCCAGCCACTTGCATTACTTTCCTGGGGATTGAAATTGACTCAGTGGCTGGGGAGTGTCACATGCCTAAGGATAAGCTGCGGCTATTCAAGGATTCCATAACAATGTTGTCATCTCAGAAAAAAGTCACCCTTCACTAGTTGCAGGTTCTGGTGGGACAGCTGAATTTCGCTCTAAAAATTATTCCCATGGCTTGCCCTTTTTCAAGGTCCATCGCTAGATCAATGGCTGGGTTGTCTGAGAGGCACCATCACACCCGGTTGTCGCTTGAAGTCAGGGATGACTTAAAGTTGTGGGAGGTTTTTCTACAGGACTGTAATGGAGCTGTAATCTGGCCTCATCCAGCGGTTTCAAACCCCACTCTGGGGCTGTATACGGACGCAGCTGGAAGCATGGGGTTTGGTGCAATTCTGGGGCCTCTGTGGTGCAGAGCGGATTGGCCAATCGAGTGGGTTAACATGGGCTTGACAAAGAATATAGCCTTTTTGGAACCCTTCCCTATTATTGTTGCAGTCACCATCTGGGCTGAGGATTTTAAGGATAGGTCAGTAATCTTCTGGTCCGACAACATGGCTGTGGTAGAAGCCATTAATAGAGAAAGGGCTACATGCCCACTGGTACTCCGTCTCCTTAAATGCTTGATTTTAACCTGTTTACAGTGCAACATTACATTTCAGGCTAAACATGTACTGGGGATATATATAACAATGCCGCTGGTGCCCTATCTCGCTCGTTGATGCAGGACTTTATGCGGTATCACCCTCAGGCGAAGGACAAGATGACGGAGTTCCCAGAATCTTTGTGGAAGATTGGTGTCCCGTCCTCCCAGACTTAGTAGCAACATCTCTAGCAGCGCGTACCAAAGGGGCTTATGAGAAAGCTTTTTACCAGTACAGGCGGTTCTTGAAGACACAACAAATGTCAGGCTTGTTTTCAGAATCTGCTATATGTGCCTTTTTGCAGCATTTGAGAGACAGGGGTAGGCCAGTCTCTTGCGCAAAAGCTTACCTGGCCGCGATCCATTTTTTTGCTAGACTCAGGAACATAGAGTCTCAGCTAAACACTTTTATTATTAAGCGGGCTCTATTGGGCCAGGGGGGACAATGTTAAATCAGACTCTAGGCGCCCGATAACAGCAGCATTAATGGAGAATCTTCTCCACACTCTCCCCGTAGTGTGTTCCTCGCAGGCTGAGTCAGCCCTATTTGCGGCAGCATTCATAGTAGCCTTCTACGGTGCATTCCGCATCAGTGAACTAGTGTGCTCCTCCATGAGCGATCACGCAGGGGGGCTTCAGCGGGGAGACGTGTTGGTCAGTCAGGAGTTTTTGTCAATAGTACTGCGCAAGTCAAAAACGGACCAGCTTAAGAAAGGAGTGTGCATCACACTCAGTACAGCTAATGGGTCCCCCCTTTGCCCGGTGAAACTGGTGAGGTCCTACCTGTCTGTCCGACCGCTGGCAGAGTCTTCCGCTTTGTTCATCCACGCTAACGGGGAATGTCTTTCACGCTATCAATTCTCAGAGGTTTTCAAGGTAGCGCTTAGGGCAATGGGGGTGGACCCATGAGGTTACTCCCCACATTCTTTTAGAATTGGGGCAGCTACGTTAGCAGCCAGCGCAGGGCTGCCAGTGTCCAAGGTGAAGCGCATTGGTCGCTGGTCATCTAATTGTTATAGACGGTACATCAGGCCGGAATTGGTCTAAGCAATAATTCCTCGTTAAACTGGTTACTGAAGTATGGTCTCCTCATGCAATTTTTTCTTTCATTTCAGTTCAATGTCACCTCGTGTAGTATGGGTCTTGTGGCATTCGTTTGTTCGACGGGCGGCCTACAGGGTGAAACAGCTCCGTGAGCCAAATCCGGCAGTGGTTCCAGGCGTGGCTTTTTGGTGCGGGGTTGGCGGAATGGGAATCGCTCAACATCAACAGCTCGTCGCGTTGGCAAGAGGATTCGAGGGACTCCAGTTCCCGGATCTTATCATTATTCACCTAGGAGGCAATGTCTTGGTGCGAATGGGTCGCAAGGCACTGAGAGAATCGATATTTATGGAAATCACGAAGTTGGCAGAACAATATCCAAACGCGGCCATTGCTTGGTCTCACATGGTGCCTCGCCGCAAGTGGGGCTCAGGAATTAAATCAAGAACAATTAATGTCTCAGTACGCCGTCTTAATGCAGAAATGGCCAAACTATGCTCAGGTTCAGGGCGCTTATGGAACATTCCGCGCAGATTTTTGAAGGGCCCTAACATGTTTCACAAGGATATGGTGCATTTGTCTGATGCACGGTACCGACCAGTTCATTTCCGACATGTGGTTTTTCGCTCGCAGCCTTTTTGCAGGTGGGGAGGGCGAAGGACCTTTGGGGCCCTGGTTGCCCTCTTGGTGGAAAGTGAGGTATTAAAGTGACCAGAAACAACATAGGGGTCCCCAAGGCTGGGGCCCTGGGAGAACACCAGAGATAGGATCCTGAAGTCCTGAGCCAACCTGCAGATGTACACACCAGATTAAGGGGTAAGGGAGCCCAGATCACTGGGGGGTCCATGGAGCTCCCGCTCCTGGCCGCCCCGTTACACCCCTAGGCAGATTGGTGTTTGGGGGGGCGGAACCCTGAGCGCGGGGACAAGGAACGGTGTAGTCAGGGCAACTGCCCCTCCTAGGGATACAGGTGCGGTACGGTTCACTTGTGTGGTCCAATGGTGGTTCAGGACAGGAAGGGATCCTGTCAGATAAATATTCATGGTTACTCAATCAATCAATCAGTGTATTTGTAGAGCGCACTACCACCCGTGAGGGTCTCAAGGCACTGAGAGGGGAGGTGCTGCTACTGCTCAAATAGCCAGGTTTTGACCCACTTCCTGAAAGTCAGCAGGTCTTCGGTCTGTCATAGTGGCACAGGAAGGGTGTTCCAGGTCTTGGCGGCGAGGTGGGAGAAGGATCTGCCTCCGGTAGTCACTCTTCGGATGCGGGGGATGGTGGCGAGGGCAAGGTCGGCTGAGCAGAGTTGGCGGGACGGGGTGTAGAAGGTGAGTCGTCTGTTGAGGTAGGCTGGTCCAGTGTTGTGGAGCGCCTTGTGTGCGTGGGTGAGGAGCTTGAAGGTTATCCTTTTGTTGATGGGGAGCCAGTGTAGGTCTCTCAAAAGGGGCGTGATGTGGCTGTGGCGGTGGGCATCGAGGATCAGGCGTGCGGAGGCGTTTTGTATGCGTTACAGTCGTTACTGAATTGTATCTCATGTTTTGTAAATATTACTAAGTTTACATGGAGTGATTTATGATTTTGATGTGTAGTAGAATAGCATAAAAATGTTGTAATAAAAACTTCTTCCAACAAGTAAGTCTGTTGGTCTTACTATAGCTGGTGTGGGGGTGAGGGCTGTCTGGAGGTCTCAGGATTCTAGGGTAAAGCGCCCCCCCAGGATGGGGGGGCGCGGCCCATTAGGAGACGGGCCGCCGAGGCCTGAGAACCCCCTCCGCACTAGTTGTGCGGTGGGCTGGCCTGCGACTTCCGCCCTCACCCCTCGCAAGGAGTGGGGGCAGAGGTCAGGAGAATTGGGAATGTAGCGGCTGCATTAGTCGCTGGCTGGTTCCAGCCACCGTGTACCGGTGGGGGGCTATTTAACCCCCCCCCCCCCAAGAAGGCTCGACCTTCTCTTTTCGGTGGCACGGCAGCTGGGCTTGCGGGCGGTGCGTAGTTGTCCCACCCACCCTCTCCTTAATTTAGGTTGTGAAGAAAGGTATGAGCGGAAAGTGAGGTATTAAAGTGACCAGAAACAACAGAGGGGTCCCTAACGCTGGGGCCCCGGAAGAACACCAGAGATAGAATCCTGAAGTCCTGAGACAACCTGCAGATGTACACACCAGATTAAGGGGTAAGGGAGCTCAGATTGCTGGGGGGGCTATGGGGCTCCCGCTCCTGGCTGCCCCGTTACACCCCTAGGCAGATTGCTGTTTGAAGGGGGGGTGGAACCCTGAGCGTGGGGACAAGGAACGGTGTAGTCAGAGCAACCGCCCCTCTTAGGGATACAGGTGAGGTACGGTTCACTTGTGTGGTCCAATGGTGGTTCAGGACAGGAAGGGATCCTGTCAGATAAAGATTTATGGTTACTGAATTGTATCTCATGTTTTGTAAATATTACTGAAGTTTACGTGGAGTGATTTCTTATTTTGATGTGTAGTAGAATACCATAAAAATGTTGTAATAAAAACTTCTTCCAACAAGTAAGTCTGTCGGTCTGCGTATAGCTGGCGTCGGGGTGAGGATTGTCTTGCGGTCTCCGGATTCTAATGGATAATGCTACTTTTGCTGGTTTCATGGATAATTCTCCTTTTGCCGGTTGCATGGAGAATTGCACGTTTGCCGATGCGTTTCACTGCAAGCGAACTTCTGTTTCCTTTTCTGTGTCTCCTTCACGCTCATGGCGCCCGTTATCTCGCATATGTGAAACAGTTTTACTTTTCATTATTAGTTTATGTGGCAAGTAAAGTCCAGTTAGGAATTCACAAAGCTAATAGATCTAACTCCAGCAACTGCGAGACCCATTGCATTGTAAATGTTTGTTTCCTCTTTGCATTTGAGAGGACTTCGAAATACCTAAGTTCCAGGTGTGTGCCATAGGAGCACCTCCCATGTTTCTGATTTAAATAGATGATAATGGTGCTTCATGTACGAATCTAGGTCACATGCAGGGTGCTGACTCGTCTCTTAATTCACTAATGACATTGCTGTCATGGTAGGGGATTAGAGGGAAATGAATAAGGTCAGGTTTAAAAATGGTCACTTTTAGCACATGATCCTCTTAATTCAGTGCAAAATTCTGATATACTAAGGTGAAACGCCTCTGCATGTTAAAAACTGTTTTATTTTTTTATTTTTGAGGAATCTTTATCATATTTATATAAGGTGTTTGTTGCACAGTGTATTTTCCAAACATTTTCAGAGCTTCTTTACTCACAAGCTGTTAGAGTCCAGTCAAACCCTGGGTTGGGTTTTGGCTCGCTCTTCCCACCTGTAGTAGGAAAGGCGTAAATGAAGGCGGAACCCCTATAATGGATGTCTTTTCATAAAGTCGCTCGTATCTAATCCCCAAATCCGAGCGAGCAGTGCAAGACCATTTCTTAGAGATCCCAGACACCTCCAGATGCAAGCTTTGATCTGTTATCCTGCAGCGCCACCTTTCGTGTGACATTAGTCTATACCGAATCAGACATTCTAATTGCCGCGCATGAAGAAGGCAAGGGCGTACTATCATTAGTGGAGCAGGTGCAGAGGCATTGAGGCACAGAAGTGTGAGGCCTCCACTGCTCCCTTGTTACAGCTACGTGTTACATCCTGACCACCGGCAGAGGGCCCCATTTCCCTTTCTGGCAGTAGGGCCCATAGTTGATCTGTGCCACCATCAGTATATATGACTTTTCACTAGGCCCCATCAAAATTTAAAGTACAGCGGCATAATTCGCATTTTGTATTATGCTTTCCACGCGAAAGTAAACCTTTATGTCACACGGCGACATTGGATGTCCCATGGTGAAAAATCTTTTTGTTAAAGCACCGGAATAGCGCAAGCGGACAGAAAGCAAGCAGTTCTTGTTCATGGCCCTTCAGTATTTTGCAATTTTTGTAGCATGCAGTGCAATCTCCTCACAGTTTTGGACAAGATAACACACTTAGGGCTAAAATAATTAAAGCAAAATGTCTGATTTGCGTATCACATAATTTCATGTATCTTTTCTGAAATCCCATGTAATTAGGCAAAAGGAAATTACAGAAACTTTGAACACCCCTAATTTGCATGCGTTGCTACTTTTGAATTTAAAGCTCTGTTTTCTGACAACAGTTGTATTAAATTTTAATATGGCGTGGGTGGAACACATTGAGTTTCACTCTGCAGAATTCCGCAGAGCAACAAACACAAAAACTCTGCAGAATTCCACAGAAGTCAGCAAGCGGTCGTAATTGGTCAAGTTGCACTGCTCATGCTGCTTATTAGCCCCGGAAGCTTCTTCCATGCTGTAAAATCAGTGTGAATGATACCATGTGGCATGCCAGAGGACACTGCTTCTTTCTACCGCTCAAGTATATTTTCTATTTGAGCAGCAGCTTTCTCAACGTGAACGGTCGCAAATGCTCATAGTTGAGAAGTGTCCTGGCGCGCTACAATCACGCTATGGGATGCTAATTCTTGCTTGTGCTCTCCAAGTTAAGATTGGCGAGCTGCACCCAAGAAAAAACTCCGCCATGTGGTGGTTGGCGGAGTTTTGGCAGTGGTTTGTGGGCATGGGGTGCCATGTCGACTTTGCCGTTTTCTCCCTACAACACACACAAGCTGCAAAGGTAATGTGCATGAACTTTGTGAGGGGTCCCGCAGAGACGGCATAACACATGCTGGAGCCCTTGGGGACCTTGCCTGGCCACAGGGCCCTTTGTATCATGGGTACCTTTTACAAGGGACATAACTGTGTGCCAGGGGTGTGCCAATTGTGTAGACAAAGGTACAGATTTTGGGAAAGAACACTGGTGCTGGGGCCTGGTTAGCAGGATCCCAGCACACTCTCAGTCAAAGTTGGCATCAATATCAGGCAAAAAGTGGTGGGGTAACCATGCCAACAAAGGCACTTTCATACCGTGGGTAACTGCAGTGGTGGCCAGTAATTTTAGGAGGGAGGGGGGCAGGCAGGCTGGAAGCACACTCACTCATTCATTCACACACAAGTTCACATCCATTCACAACACTCATCAACATTCAAACATACACGCATGCACCAAACATTCATTCAAAAAACACACACACACTTACCTTCAGCGTGGAGGTCCCAGGAGGTTTGGGACTGCTGCCTTCCCTCACTGTCTCACCTTAGGTCAGCCAATGAGGGAAGGCAACAGTCCCAACTTCATCACAGAGTGGGATGTGGTCAGTGAGACTTCTGACCCCACCCCACTCTGAGACGAGGTGTAACTGATTGGCACTCGCCATGGGCGCTTCAGGGCTTAAACCTGAAGTGCCCAGATTGGAGTCAATGGGTGACGCTTCCCCTCATCACCGAGGGGGAGGGCCTCAAGGCACCTTTGCTGAGCCGAGGAGATCACACCCATAGGAGCTGTGACCTCTTTAGCCCAGCAAAGTTCAGCTCAGGCAACCAGGAGTCTGTGCAAATCACGCATGTCTCATTCCTAGCCGTCTGATCTGAACATAAAGAGTGTCTGTCAGGCTGACCTTTGCTCAGCCTGACAGCCACTCTTCTTGAGATGCAAAAGGTGGGGGTCGTGGTCCTCCGCCCTAAAGGACGGGCCACGGCTGCATAACTCCAGACTAAATATATGATGGTAAAGACAAAGCAAAGCAAGCTTAAAACATGAAATTCCTGCAGAATTTGAAGCACTCTCCTTGTTACTTCAGCCCCCTCCCCGTGGCGGCTGTGGATTGGAAAAGTGGTGGGACGAAAGTTCAAGATTGGAGTTGTAGTGCACAGGCTAGAATAGCCAAAACTGAAATAGGGGGGGGGCTTGGGCTAGAATTTCAATAGAATGTACAAGACAAAAGATATCCCAGTGATAAGAAATAAATGGTCAGTTTTCAAACTGTCCTACGTCCCCCCAGGCACATACCGAGACAATCACACATAATCGGTTTCCTATATGTAATGCATCTCTGATGCTTTGCCACATCGTTCAGTCAACAATGAGACAAGCTTGGTCAGTGTGCAAGTGAAGCTAATACTGTTAACTAGAGATAGATCAATTCATATCTCCTTTGTGCCATTTGTGAGACATCTTGAAAGGAGGGAATTCCTAGTCTGCTTTGCCAGGATATGACCTCTTATTCTCCAGATGATTGTAAATCTCAATGGCATGCATCTGATATAAACTTCTAGCCACAGAATCCTTACCTTAGAATTTTCCCCAGGCCTCAGACTGGATCGAGAAATTTTCGAGCAGTACCTCTGTGCACTGGTAAATGGCATTGTTCCGCTCTGTGTTTGTGTTGTCCGCACCGGAAGAGCTGTGCGCAGTGCCTATAGAGGCAACACACCAACACGCTATTCAATTATTTTCTTTCCCCACCAGCCAGTGCAGATTTCGAGAGAGCTACTCCGTCTTTTGAAACTGATTTTGTTTCTCAACTTTTGCTGGTACCTTTTTGAGATATTAATCTCCTGGTATTCTAGGGATGTCTCCCAAGAAGCCTACCAGGTTCAAACCATGTGGTGCCTGTCACAGGCAGATGTCTGTGACAAACCCACATTTGGTTTGCCCTTGGTGTCTGCAACGTGACCATGGCTCCAGTAGATGTTAGGATTGTCACGCCATAAATCCAAAGGCACTGAGAGAATGGTCCCTCAAGCTCCTTCTCGCCTGATGTCAGTCAGACCCGTAGCATTCTCGCTCCTGGTCACAGAAAATGTCCTGGGATCGCTTGCGGAGCCACTCCAGATTGTCGTCATCTCAATCCTGATCATCTGGTAAGTCCTAGAAGAAGTATTCTAAGAATTCGAAGTAATCTTCAACTTCCTCACACCTGTCCAAATCCTCGGATGTGGCACAAGAGCATTGACACTCCTACCTCGCTCCACAGTGAAGCTGGTGTCTGGGTATGCTTCCATTTTCCAGAGTTTCCCGGAGCCAGAGTGACCACCACCCAACTCAAGGAGTGCCGGCATCGGAAATAGGTTGTGTTGCTATTCTTGCTACTTTCTGGTGCCCAAGAAGGACAGAGGCCTTCGTCCTATCCTACACCTGTGCGTTCTTCAACTTCTTCCTGAAAAAGGAGAAGTTCAAAATGCTCACATTAGCTGAAGTCATATCTGCCCTCGACTCAGGAGTCTGGGTAGTAGCGTTGAAAGCATATTTACACATTCCCATTCTGCCTGCCTACAGATGTCACCTGCAGTTCACTGTGGGCCTAGAGCACTTTCAGTTTGCTCTGCTCCTTTTTGGCCTTATCAATGCCCCTCGTGTGTTCACCAAAGTGATGGCCGTAGTTGCAGCACATGTATGAAGGTCAGGGGTTTCAGTCTTTCTCTACCTAGAAGAATAGCTATTGAAGGGGAGCCTGCCACAGGCAGTCATCTCTCACTTTCAGACTGCAGCAGACCGCCTGCGTTCATTATGTTTCATTATAAACATGCCAAAGTCACACTTGACTCCCTTTCAGATGCTCCCTTTTATTGGAGCTGTTCTGGATTCAGTGCACTTTCTGGCCTATCCTTCCGAGAACTGAGTCCAGGATATTTCAGGCTATGATACCAATTTTTCAGCCTCTATCCTGGTTTGGTTAGACTGAATATGGGGATTTTGGGCCTCATGGCCTTCTGTATCCTGCTTGTTACACATGTGCGCTGGCATATGTGGGCTCTGTAGTGGGACCTGAAGTTCCTGTTGGCACAGCATCAGGGGAATCTCTCTGACATGGTTCAGATCTCAGCGGGAAGTGCAAAAGACCTGCAGTGATGGCTGATGGGCTCCATTTTGGTCAGTAGCAAACCCGTTTCCTTTCGTCAGCCAAAGTTAACTGTAGTTACAGATGCATCACTCCGGGGCTGGGGCAGCCATCTGGGAAAGGTGGAGATCAGATGACTCTGGTCTCCGGTGGAGTCTGGGCTTCACGTTAACCTGCTGGAGCTCGGGGCAATCCAGTTGGCAATAAAATACTTTCTTCCTTCAATAGGGGAAGACTGGTGAAGGTGTTCAGGGACAACACCATCTCCATATGGTACTGCAGCAAACAGAGTGGGGTGGGATCATAGACTCTTTGTCAAGAAGCCCTGTGTCTCTGGATGTGGCTGAAACATCAGGGCATTTCCCTCTTGGTTCAACACCTGCCGGGCAGACTGACTCAGCCATTGATGCCTAGCGAATCATGAATGGTGTCTCTATCCAGAAGTGGAACAAGATCTCTTTCAAGAATGGGAAGAGCCTTGATTAGATCCGTTCACCACTACAGAGAACAGGCAATGTCAGTAGTTTTGCATGCTGGAGTTTCTAAGGAGGCTCCTGCTTGGGGAAGCTTTTTATCTTGAGTGGAGCTTCCTCCTACATTTTGACTTTTCGCCAAAACTCTGGGTCTTGAGACTCTGAGTTCTCAAAAAGATGAGGAATGACTAAGCCCAAGTTGATCATGTGGCTCCAGATATGGAGCTAAGATTATGGTATCCAGAGCTATTGAGCAAGAGTATCAGTTTTTGGTCAGGCTGCCTCTTTAGCAGGATCTTACGTCGCAGCCACACGTGAGGGTTTTGCATCTGAGCCTGCGCACACTCTGCCTTCTTGCCTGGAGATTCAGCAGCAACAGTTGCCAGCTTTTGTCCTTCCTCCTGAAGTCTGAAATGTTATTTTGGCAGCCAGGTATCCCTCTACTAAGGTGGTCTACCCATTCCTCTGGGACAAATGTGTGTCATGGTGTGCAGCCAGGAACATCAACCCTCTCTTTGCACCCCTTCCCCACGTTTTGCTATCTATTCTGTCTTGGGCCAAGCAGGGCTCTTCTCTGGGCATAGTTAAGGGGTATTTATCACCCTTTTATGGCTTTTTTGCGGTTGCCGTACCAACCTTCTGTTCAAGGCATCTGTTGTGACTACTTTTCTCAAAGGTCTCTAACACTTGTTTCCTCCCAGAGCATGAATCATGCTCCAATGGGACTTAAATCTGGTTCCCACTTTTCTCAAGTGCGCACCTTTCAAGCCACTGCACAACTGCCCGCTACGTTTGTTTACCCGCAAGAGGGCTTTCTTAGTGCCCATTACATCAGTCAGGATGGTCTGTGAAATGCAGGCACTCCCAGTGCATCCTCATTACACCACCTTTTACCCAGACAATCTGGTTCTCAGGACACATACTTCCTTTCTGCCAAAGGTAGTAACACCCTTTTGTTTAGGCCAGACCATCACATTGCCTACTCTCTTTGCTCTATCTCATCCTTCTAAGAAAGAAAGACTTAACCATCTGGACCCAAAAAGAGTGTTGTGCTACATTGATCGAACTAAAGAGTTCCAGGTTGAAGATTAACTTTTTTAGGTTATGCTGGAGCTAAGAAAGGGAAGGGAGTGCAGAAATGGACCCTCGCACAATGGATAGTACTCTACATAAAGATCTGCTATGCTTTGGCCAAAATGCAACCACTTGAGGTTTTGCATGCTCACTGCACCGGAGCCAAGGCTACATCCACTGCGTTATCTCACAAAGTTCCTGTTCTGGACATCTGTCAGGCAGCAACATGGGTGTCAGTACATACGTTCACCAAGCACCTCTATCTGGGCAGTCAGGTCTGTCGTATTGGGCATTTTGCCCATTTGGTTCTGCAGGACTTCTTGGTGTAATCTGTTTGCAGACCCACCTCCAGGGAGGTATTGCTTGGGTGTCTATTTTAAAGTAAGGAATCTGTGGTTAGAAGTGTCTATTAGATGAACAAGTTCCTTACCTTCCGTCATGCCGTATCTGGTCGAGTCTCTGTCTAGTACACATTCCTTACCGACACTCCCCCTCCTACCTGCTCTGCAAACTGATTATAAAGTGAGGGCCACCGTTCTTATGGCCTTAGAATTTCACACCAGTTGTCAATGTTCCTTGTGGCTCTGTGCTCCTGGTGTGCAAAGTCACAAAAAGAAACTGACATCAGCACACTGGGGTGGCACCACACATGTCACTTCTGGTGCAAATGAAGCCAACCCAAAGCCAAACAATGCCATCTACCAGCGCACAATGGTACTGATTGAAAAATTCTGGATCCACTTTGACACCTTGGGAAAATCCTCAGGTAGGTACTGTGTGGCTAGATAGAGTCTCTACCAGATAAGGCGTTGCTGAAGGTAAGAAACTTGTTCGTTAATTCACTGTGCCATCTTGCTTATTTGGCTTAAACCAACTCTGTCTTACAGATGTGAATCTAGCTGATTCAAATGCACTTACCATTGCCTGTTTGTCTCTGCTCTGTTACGCTGTGCTGAGATGCACCATTTCTATGCAATTATATGTTCGTATGGATAGGTGAACACACATCTGACTTTTTTCTAGGCAGCATGCAACCTTGCTTTCCTGACTACAGGAATAATTTAAAATTGGAGTCACTTACCCAATAAGTCTGACATGGCCAGATTCTAAGCCAGGCTCCTTCACACTCAGACAGGTGAAAAGAAATACTGAGGACTTAACTAAAGAGGGTTGAACCCCTACTTTTGTTGCTGCTTAATGCACGTGCTCCTTTAATTCCTGTGAAGTCCTTGTTATGTCTGATCAGCATTTCACGTCACAAAAGAGCAGGTTATTCTAGGTAGTGAAATGTGAGGTTCAGGGAATATGCTGTGCTAAAATGCTGGCAGTATTTTCTGTAATCCTTTCATTCTTGCTTGTCCTCTTCTTTTGGTTTCTCTCATCTACACCATTTTCAACCTCCTCATCATCATATGTTACATGTTATTGTGGTGCAGTCTTATCTCTCGTCTCTCTCTCTTTTTGCATTTTCCATCTATCTCATGTAGCTTTTTCTTGAGCTGCTCTCCCAAGCATAATGCTTTCTCTTTCATTTAATTTCTCTGTTAATATTCTCCTCTTTTGCAGCTCTGCATCTTCTTTACAAACAATACACAGTTTCCTGACGTCAGGGCCCTAGAGTTTTATAGGTGGCTTCCTGAGACCCTCTCCCCTCTCATTAGCTGTAGTGGTTATTCCCCATTCATTATAACTGACATTCAGGATAAGTGCCACTACCAGTCTGAATCTCAGAAGTCCCATTCCGACTCTGTATTAAATTCAAAAGTGTTCCAGCACTGAAGCCCTGTATGGGAGGCACGTTTCTCAGTGTTAACACACCAACAAGATGCAAATGACCAGAGTCTACGAGCGTGCCCCCTTCATGGGCACTGACGCTGCAGTGACTGTCACTGGTAAGTTTCTATCATGGGGCCTGGGAGGTGCAGTGGTCAAGTGAGTGTCCTCAAGTTCCTCACACGCAGTTCTGGAGAGGTAGCAGCCGGGGGTCCTTGAGGCTCCTCTGATGCAGGTTTCTTAAGACTCGTGCCACAGGTGGGGGGTTTGGCGCTCCTGGGTCTGGTCCTTATTCAGGGATTAGGCCCACTCGGGTCACTACAGAGGCCTTGTCGTCACGACAATAGACTCAACCAGATCATGCTTCTTGTCTCGTCCCGGTGCCACCCCATGGCATACGGGGTCATTGTCTTCACTCTGTATACGGACTATGGCCAGATCGGTACAGTATCAATCTTCCCTGCAATCCCACCTGGCATATAGGGTCTCTGACTTCAGTCCTGCATTTGGGTGATGACCCGATCAGTGCAGCAAAGCTCACAGCTTGCAAGAATTAAATAGCTAAGAACAGTTTGTTGATAAGGTGTGACGCCGCACTCAGAGCTGTTTCAAGATACGGGTGCTCTGCTCCATGAACTAACTATTCAAGAAAGACCCAATAACATAAACTCAACATACACACGTATAAAAGGGGCACTCCCAGAGCAGAAAGAATAAACATTAGTGATCACAAATATTTTCAAACTATCTTCCAATATAAAATAGGAGAATTCTTGTTCCCAAAAGCATTTTTCTCCTGTATAAGCTGTTGTGAACACAGCCAATGCATTTTATCCTGGGTATTTTTCAGGCCTGATAAAAATACATATAATAGTATAAGCTTTAAAACACTACTACTATAAACAATACACAAGACAAAAGAGTACATGACATTGACAAAGTTAAAAACATATGCTTACAACAATGTACAATTCATTTTAGGACACACATTTGATCGAAATATATATTCCTTTTTTGTGACCCTAATTGTAAACCAGACATGTGCCATGTATAATCCCATTATATGATAAATTAATAATGTTCCATAATCTATGTTTCCTTTTCATATGCCTCAGATGGCACCCATCCACTCTGAACTGTACTGCAAAGTACATTTCCTAAATACATTAACATACTTTTACTGTGAAAAATGAAATGATCCGCATATATCCAGATATCAGATCTTCCAAGAGGCAAAACAACCATTCAAAGTACATATAAATTCCATAAATATAATGTTTTTAGGAGAAATTCTTCTTTTTACCCTAAATAAACATTTGTATTGTATCATGATCCCAATTTCTATTAATAGGCACTCCCAATTACATAATATTTTAAGTTCTATATAAATGTTATTGAAGCATCATAAGCTTTCAATTTATAAAGTTGATGCTGTTAGAAAGAAAAAACCCCTATAGACTAAGCTAACATTTCATAATAGAGTCAGCAAAATATTTTAATTAATATAATTTCTCATCTAAATATATTTCTCCATAAACAATACACAATTTCCATTTTGTGAGTTGTCACAAATAGTCAGATAGTCTCAGCAGTCAACTATAAGTGAATAAAATCATAGAAGTTGCAACAATTTCTATCAAAAGTTAATCAGTGTAATACTAGTGTTAGTACCACAATTTCATCTATTTGAAAAAAAATCTCAAATCCATACTTTGAAAAGAGCAACCATATGAATACAAAAATACAAAATCAATTCTTATTTTGATATGTTCTCTAGCTATAAGTCAAGCCTATATATCAGAAGAGTAAACAGAAGGTCTTTCTTTACATATTCATTTGAATTTGAAATGAGAACAACTTCTTCTCTACATAACTTTTTCATCTAAGGCCAATAAAGTCCCGCATTGTAATTGCCAGATCAACAAAATGCAAAGTATGATTCCGTCAATTCCAAATAAACCAGTTTCCCTCCACATTTAGTTACATATTTGCAATTTGATGTCATAAACATTGCACATAAATTGCTATAATACTCACCTGTAATTATACATTTGTGTAAGTGAAACATCATTATGTAAAATCACAGGTTCATAATCCGCAAACTTAGCTCTCTCTGTACACTACCAAAGTAGATTTTGTACAGCTACAATCGATCATGTAAACTACAAACTTTGTTCAACAATTTATAAAATATTTGATTTCATAATCCTGCTTGGTACTATATTTGAAAGTGGTGCCCTCATTTATACCCAATTTGCATGCAATATAGGTTGTGCAGGTATAGAGACCTAATGGTTGATCTGGTAACAGGGCTCTCCTTTCTGTAGTTGTGGGCGCAATATCACTGGGACTTACAATCTCTTTAAAAGTCAGTCAGTCAAAAATTCCTTTATTTCGGTCAAGATTTGGCCATAAAAAGACAAATACATACAATTCTATCAACATTAAAACAAAATACATAAATCAATAACTAAAACCCTCATACTCATTGCATCAGATTTCTTTTCAGTTAATCATATATAATAACATCCTGCTTACAATACAAGTACATACTCTAAAAAAAGGTTAAAAGGTGGAACAATTAACATGCCTAGCTATGTCTAATGGACAGGGCACTTCTAATAAAATTCACTACTGTGGAACATATTTCTACCAAGCCTATTTGTTGTAAGAAACTTAAAGCTCTTCTGTGTTGTCTGATATGTGACAATTTTAAAACCGGTATTACAAACCTCTTCCGAGAAATTGCATATAATGGGAAAAGGAATATAAAATATGTGGTACTGTGTTTAGTACAATTTTCACAGGGGCATTTGAGCAAGGATTTAAACCAATGCCCCTGGACAGGAAAGACACATACGAAATGAATAGTGCTCAGTCTAAACCTGGTTAAGTAAAATCTGTATTGAGGGTTGCAGAAAAAGGCAAGATATGGTTGCAACACATTAGATGGACCCAGGTCTAAGTATACCATCACTATTAGCATGTTAAAAGCCTTCAATAACTTAATGTTGGTTGTAAAATAAAAAAAGTTTTTTTTACCCTTTCCTTAGTGTGCGGTGTTACAATTATAGGGTTACCATAAAGATCTTTAAGGCACATTTTTTCAAAAGAGTGTTTCATGTAAATCAGCCAAGGAATCCTATCTGCCCCATCCAGCAATAGGCAGTCTTCCAGCACCAAACTCAGAAAAGCTGCTTATGGAGAAGATCAGATCTTAACCCACAAGAGTAATGGGTAATTCTTGATAGCCAATAAATGAGGATAAAGAGGTAGGGGTTGAAGAATGTGGTTTACAAACCTATTTTCCGGAGTCTGGAGAATTTCAAAATCAACATGTCCCCAGACTCCCATACCATAGTGCCCCACTGGGATTCATTTACTTTTGTACAAAAGAAACATTTCTTTTAGCGGTTTTGCGCCCAACCTAGGTGAAAAGCAGAAAATTGCCTCAATGGTACCTTATAATTGGTGTACTCTAGTCCTAAGTAAATGCTTTCAATTCAAAGAGGTATCAAAGGGTGTGCCAAGATAACTTAAGTTCGGGACTCTGTGGAGAGTAACCCCCCCAACCACATGCAACCTAGATTTCATCTTTGTAGCGCCTATAGCCATCATAAGGGATTTCGCAGAATTAACCTTTAGGTCCTGATTGCTCATGAAAGCAGTAAAAGATTCCAAAAGCCGCTGTAATCCATTTAATGTTTGTGCTATAAGTACAGTGTAATCCGCATAAAGAAGACAAGGCACCAGGTGCACGCCCAGCACAGGTAAATCTTTCCTGCTCTTAATCAGGTGTGAATCGAGGCCATGAATATATAACAAGAAAATTGTCCTTCCCCTTCTGTAAGTAACCAAAGCTTTCTTTTTAAGTATCGTCTCCAAACCAGGTATAGTGGAAAGATGCTGCCAATGTTTATTAGGAATTTTATAGATCTGTTGAGTGTTCGTAGAATGAGTGGTGATAAATGGCAAACAGCTGTCTTTTTTACCTTTGAAAAATAAATTATAAATGTCTAGCTAGGGTAAAAAGTAGAATTTCTCTTAAAACATTATATTTAACGAATTTCTATGTACTCTAAATGGTTGTTTTTTGCCTCTTGGAAGATCTAATATTTGGATACATGCAGATCTCTTCAGCTGCCTAGCTAAAAGTAGGATGAAGTATTTAGGAAAATTACTTAGCTGGGTTCAAAGTGGAGGGGTGCGATTTGAGGTATAAGAAAATGAAACATGGATTATGGAACATTACTATTTATTATATAATGGGATTGTACATGGCACATGTCTTGTTTACAATTAGTGTCACGAAAAAGAAATACATCTGTTCTATCAGATTTGTGCTCCTAAAAATGAACTGTACATTGTTGGAAGTATAGGCTTTCAACTTTGTATATGTCAAATACTAGTTTTGTGTTGTACATTGTTAATAGTAGTAATGTAGTGTTTTTAAAGCTTATGCTGTTATGTTCTATGTATGTTTATCAGCCTTGAAGAAGTCCTAGTGTTTATGGAATGAAATGTGATGTCTGTGAACACTGTAATTAATTAAGAGAGAAAAAGAAAGAACAATACTACAACTGTGAATAAAAAAATCTATTTTATTTTGGAAGATAGTTTGAAAATATTTGTGATCACTATTGTCTATTCTTTCTGCTCACAGAGTTGTCTTTTCTATATGTGTGTAATTAAAGTTCACTGCTCACTTCACAGAGGCCCTGATCTGGCATACAGGGGTCGCAGACTTTTCTCTGCACAGGGGACTGACCTGATCAGCACAGCAGCTATCTCCTCTTACCTTGCCACAGGGATCCAATCATCAGGGTCCCCACTGGACCTTTTTCCCCCCAACGCTCTCCTCTCCCTCAAAGGGCACACAGGTCTTGGCAAGCAGGCACAGCTGTTTCTGGCTGTAGGGGCATGTAGTCTTGGAGCCCCTGGACAATGCCCCCTCACCCAGCTGGGAGATTGGTCTGTCCTGGTCCCAGTCTTGGTCACAGACAGAAGCCTTACAAAACCTCTCCACCTCACACTGCTCCACTGCTCAACTGGTTGCTTGAACGTTAACAATTCTGGGGATCTTAAGCTCCCCTTCTCATAGTCATTTTCAAGACCCCAAGTGTGATTTAAAATCTGATTCTTTGAAGTTTTATTTTGGGGTTCTGCTTCCTTTTTAATTGCCTTCTCCTCTGCCCTCCCCTTCCTACACAAAGCTACATGTGGTAGCAGGAGCGACTACTCCAAATCTGATAGCCTGCAACACAGGCCATGGAAGTGACTAGAGGTTCACACCTGGATGTTAGCCACAGTGATAAGTGTATTAAAAGGTTACCCCAGGGCCTCAGCCCTACTCTTTATAATTCTCTTTCTGAGATATTCCCATGCCTCTTCTCCGAATCAACAAGCACCATTTGAAATAAACTGATGAGCTGGTTCTCCCTTTCTCCAGTGTGTCCCACCCAGCTCACAGGAATGCAGCAATCCACAAATCTGTCTGTGGGAATTCCTCTGCCACCTCATGTACCTCCATTTAGCTCCGGGTCTCCGAAATAGAATCCAGAATCTCCTAAGCATTTGTTCTATTCATAGGCACATAGAAACCCAAAACATACATACAACACAGACACACACACAGCACTACATTTCCCATGTATTGTACCATTCATAAGTACATATACACCTGACACATGTATATAACACATACGCGCTGCACAGTGCTACATCCTCCCTGTATCGTACAATTCACAGACACACATACACTCAGCACATTTATGACATACAAACACACCACACTGCACAGTACTACACACCAATCCGATGTAGACCAAGGATGAGTTAAGAACACAGCAGCGGATCCTTAAATAAATGAGCTTGTAGGCCTCACTAAGTGACGCAGATGAAAAGGGGATGTCCACTTTTACTGATCACTACACAGCATGCTGCCATCACTGCACTCATGCAGCTTAACTCCTGGCAAAGACAATAGCCATTCACCACTATGACAGCAAAGCATTGGGAGCCCCTCCCGGTCCAAAAAGACCACAATCGATGAGACAGGCCTATGTCATGGCAGACACACAGGATCTGTGTCCTCCCATGACAACACAGATCAGCATCACGGATCGGGCCATCATTACAGTTAGGGCACTCAGAGCAGCACCTCACAAGGAGCATTTCTGCCCAAAACAACAGTATAAACTTGTCAGCACTACACACCTGGTTCCATTAGCTGATCCATTGGTGACAGGCTGATCTTTTTGTCTCTGTATTGGGAGTTGAAGGAAGTAACAATTTGCAATTCAAACAATCCAGATAATAAAATTTTACAAGTCTCTCAGAGCGCAAATGTATTTTAATGAGGATCATAGATATAAGAGGTGTCAGCAGGAGGTTAGTAGCAGTAGCCCTTGTTTTGTTTTTCTTCTGGACTGATGCCACTATTATTAATGCATATTTATAGCTCATACTTCCAATTTAATAGTCTGCAGGTCTGTAGGCAGGTGCATGACCCTGTCTTCAACTTGGGCTCACAAAAAGCACATTATACTGTACATGTTTACCTGTATGCTGTCACATCCCATCTACAAATAACTCTAGAAGTATTTCTGTTTGAGTGCCATATCTGTGTGGTTATCAGCTTTATGTGCATAGTGTCCTACCTTAAAATTGTATGTAGGGCCTCTTCTAGGGCCTCTAATATGGGCCACAATGGCACCTGTTAATATGACACTTAAGATAAAACTCTGCATAAAGTAATAAAAGAATTGTTATGCAACTCATCTCTTTTTCAGCCTCTGGCTATTATTTGCACAGAGATGCCCTCTCGGTTTCCATCACAATGTTTGAAGGTTCCCTCAAACAACTACGGTAATGAAAGGCAAAACTTTAGATTCTAGCGGATTAAATACATCCAGAAATGTTTAATCCAGTAGAAGGTTTAGAAGGGTGACCCCCTTCAAATGAAAGTGATTCAGTGTGATAGGCGCAAGCACACTAACGCGCATCCACTATTAAAACTATTCCATTTTACCTTACGGCACTGCATTCAAGTTCTGCATGGTCCTTTTGCTGCTTAGAGATGAAGGCAGGACTGGGCCGTGTGTTGGTGGCTCAACACCCTGGTGGCCCCTATGTGGAGCAACCCCTGCTTCCTCCACAATTCTCCACCTGCAAAAACTGAAAACGCTCCTATTTTAGAGCAGCATTAAATACACCCTAATTCCAAGTCACTAATTCTAAATTTATCTTCACCCAGACCAACAAGCCGTGTCCTCTAGCACACTTCCCACAAATATCACAAACTCAGTACTCATTCCATCCTGGAGAGTCGATTAATAAATGACGTAAATTCATACAGCATGGCTGTTACCCCAAGAGCTGTTCTAGTGCTGATGAGAGTAGGCTGACAAAAGGGTTATTCGAGCTTGAAATGGCAGATTTTGAGATTTTTCAGAAATGCTAAATGATTGGAACTGGAACAAATGAGAGGAGGAAGACTGGGCCACTATTTTCCCGTCAGAAATAAGAAGGAGCATTCTCAAAGGCGTTATGGAAGAAGTGCGACACCCCTCTAGCCAATGCTATAACATGCTGGTAGCTACCACTGGCCGATAGTTGGCTGGAGTACAGGTCCTCGACATGGGTGGGGATGTCATTGCTGCGCTGTGTTGGGATCTCAAGGTATGGCTTTAGGGTGCCAATTAGCTCAAGGATCGCTTCACTACTCAGCCTGTACTGCTCAAAAATCTCCTCCTCAGTCTTGTCAAACAGGATCAGACTGACCCTAAAGGTCTTCTCCTGTCTCCACCGTCTCTGCTGGTCAGCCATTATCCATCTCCTCCTCGCCATCAGGTACAGGGCAGCCTTTGCTGGTGGTCACTCATGCATTCTTGGCCCTGTTTTTATAGGTTGGTTCAAGTTAACACCTATTTTGGATTGGTGTTAAATTGCATGTGCAAACAGGCCATTTTGTGACTGCTCGCAAACTGCAACTCGTTTGTACATGCTTTTTCACGACTTGCCTTTACCAAATCGCTAAATGTGAGTCACATTTTCCGACTGCATTTTTTTGCGACTCTCAAACCAATCACATTGCAATTTCGGGCTCGCGACTGCTTAATGTACATCGCGAACGGCCGGTTTTGCATTCGCAAACCTGATTGCGACCAAGTTGCAACTCGCAAATTGGTTGTACATCGGGCCCCAAATGCCTTATCACTGTCATTGTCGAAAATGCTGCTAGATAGAGATGGAATTATCAATGATGGAGAGAATAGTTTGAGTATTATAAGCATGTGACATCATATAATTGAAGCCAAAGGAAAGGAAAGAGAAGCAACAGGAGAAGCATGAATGTTGAAGAGAGTGGGGATAAAGGAGGATATTTGGGGAACACTGCAAGTGATAGAGAAGGGGGAAGAATGAAAAGAAGTTAATAGAAGGGTTTGGCTTCTGTCAGATAGAAAGAACAGCAGCCAATTGACAGCTTAGATACAGATTTCCTGATCCATAATCAATCTGTTGTCATCGCAGACAACAAGAAAGGCAGTCTCTGTCCCATGGAAAGGTTGGAAAAAACAGATTGAGTGGTGACGAAAAATGATAGTCTTTTAGATAAGTAGAGAGTTGAAGACTGAGAAAGAAAGAGTTTGATGGGAACGGGAGGAGAGACATGGTGGGATAATGACTGAAAAACATAAGGATTGGCAGAGGGTTTCTTTGAAAGAGGTATCACTAGGGCTTGTTTCCATGCTTCAGGGACAGAGGTGGATGCAAGAGACCGACTACACAGATCTACAAAATACAGGACTAGTGACATCTGATGCAAGAGAAAGAACATTTTGGCTTGATTTAATCGATGAGAAAACCGCTTGGATCATTTCTAGAGAAATATAATAGAGGTCCTGATCTAGATACATTAGAGGCGATTAAAGGAGAAGGGGCCTGAGCTTAGGGAGCAGACATGATAGAACTGAGGGCCAAATTAATTTTAGATATTCTGGCCCATATTTCTACTTTTTGACGCACAACTGCGCCAACGCAGTTGTGTGTCAAAAATGTTACCGCCAGCTAACGCCATTCCAACGCGCCATGGGGGCGCCTTATTAATGGAATGACGTTAGCCAGCGCTGCGGACTGGTGTGCGTAAAAAAAAATGACCCACACCAGGCAGCGCCGGCGTATGGGAAAATGGGGGTTGTGCGTCAAAAAATGGTGCACGTCAGGTCTGAGGCAAAATTCAGGCCTCAAACCAGATTTGGCCATTTTTTTTTTACGTCCAACCTCCATTGACATGACTCCTGTCTTAGCAAAGACAGGAGTCATGCCCCCTTGCCCAATGGCCATACCCAGGGGACTTATGTCCCCTGGGCATGGTCATTGGGCATAGTGGCATGTAGGGGGGCCCAAATCAGCCCCCCCTATGCCACAAAACAAATCGGAAATAAATACTTACCCGAACTTACCTTTACTTCCCTGGGATGGGTCCCTCCATCCTTGGGTGTCCTCCTGGGGTGGGCAAGGGTGGCAGGGGGTGTCCCTGGGGGCAGGGGAGGGCACCTCTGGGCTCCTTCCGAGCCCACAGGTCCCTTAACGCCTGCCCTGACCCAGGCGTTAAAAAACAGCGCACATCAGGCTGTGCGCCGTTTTTAAAGGCCCACCCCCTCCTGTGCGTCAAAATGACGCCAGAGTATAAATAAAGGGCACAGGCCTTAAAGTCATTTTTTGGAAGAGAACGCCTACCTTGCATATAATTAACGCAAGGCTGGTTCCCCCTTCCAAAAAATGACGCACATGGTGGAATTTTGACGCCCGCGGGGTCGGACGTCAAAGTATAAATATGGGGCAGGGTTTGCGCTGATTGTGCGTCAAAAATGTTTACGCA
Organism: Pleurodeles waltl; assembly: GCF_031143425.1. NCBI lineage: Eukaryota > Metazoa > Chordata > Amphibia > Caudata > Salamandridae > Pleurodeles > Pleurodeles waltl. Next base: position 337,573,218 of record NC_090443.1, read on the forward strand.
CATTCGCCGCAAACAGAGTATAAATATGCCCCTCTGTTCTTAAATAAGTTAGCTATCTCACAATAAAGTACCTGTGAATAGTTTGAGTTTTTATAGGAAAGAGGCTTGAAGAGATCATTCACAATAGTAAATATTACTCTAGAGGTCTTGTTAGATGCCTCTATCTGAATAACGCAGAAGAAGGACCTTGACTACATACACAGGATGCTTTAGCTTTCCTAAAGCCTGGAAGATTCTCTAACATCCATCTTGAGCTGTCTTTGCATGATGCTAGTTGTTGATGTTATTATTATTAGTAGTAGTTGTTGTTGCATTATCAGTATTATATTTTGTGATTACCTCTTTTGTCTGAACTATAACTCAATGACTCTGTGTGAGCTATTACTCAGTAGTTATTGTGGTTGTATTATAACTCAGTAGTGATTTTATGTGAGCTGCATAAATCGGTAGTAATTTTAATTTCCTATAATTCAGAAGTCATTTATAGTTATTTTGAGTTAGTTGTCACTGAGTAGCTGTTTCTATGTGTATTGTAAGCTGATAGCAATTTGTGTGATCCGTTACCAGGAGCGGCTCCTCCGCTAGAGCAGAGTAGCCTCGCCCCCTCCCCCCCCCACCAGCAGCAGCTGCAAACCTTTTGCCAAAAACTGATAATAAACTATGTTTATTATCGTTTTTTTGGTAAAAAAGCACTCCCCCTCACTGCGCATGTATGTTCAGCCGGCTGTCTCGGGCCGGCCAAACATACATGCGCAGTGTGCTCTTTCCAGCCCGGTGAGAGAGCAGGCACAGGCTCCCAGTCTGCCTGGGAGCCCCCTAGCTGGGTGCTCCCAGCCAGCGTTAGGATTGGCCGCAGGGCAGGCTGGGAGCCTGTGCCTGCAACCTGCAGGAGAGGAGTGGCTGTGTGGTGATGGCGGTGGTGGCACAGGTAATATTATTTTTATTATTTTTTCCCCCTACACCCTCTACTATCCCCCCACCCGTGCTCGCACTGCCCCACCCCACCCCTATTTAGTACTGCGAGCCGCTCCTGCCCATTACTTAATCGCTAATTTGTGACTATTATTAATGTGTTGTAGTTTTAATCGAACCCGCACAAGCATGAAAATAAATGCTTAATTTTATTTATATTTTGCTAAGCATTACTGTGGCAAAAACACATGTATGCAGATTTGTTTCTCTGCCAGTGTCTCATTGTTCTAGAACTTTTCTATGTGTAATGCATTACAACTGAGGAGAACACTACCACTTTATATTACAAAACACACTTGTTATAATAGCTTAGAACACTTATGTAAAAAATCCAACAGTTTAAAATGATCTCAAATTATCATGCCTACTAAAATGCAAAATAATTTATTCTGTAATGTCACATTTGCACTCCGGAGAGGGAGATGTATTTTTTGCAGATACATTAACAAGTTTGCCAACTTCTCCAATAACAAAATGCACTCTAAAGCTATTGTTGATATATCGATGTGTTGACAGTTGACACCAATTTAGCCCTTATATTTTTTCGATTAATCTGCCTGCATATGTAGACACATTTCGTATAGTTAAGATAAAAGCACAGGACCACCATTTTCTGTGACTAATTTACTTATTATTTTCATTGAAAGGTGCTGACAATAATTTCTCCAATTTTAGTTAAACGTTAGCATAATTATGTGAAAAACAGAACTTGTAGTTCACCTGAAGGTATTCCTGTGCACTATCAGATCCTCGTGGCAGTCAACAGCCCTAACAAAATAGCATATTCAGCATTACTAATCCAAGGATGTGCCATGAAGGGCTGTGTCAGCGGATTTTGACATATACAGTGCTTTCTGGGATGGGTCTTTTTCAGGTCCCTAGGGCATAAATATAAATCACAGTTTGGTGTATGGGGACTTACATCAAGTTACAGAGCAAAACCTGTAATTGCATGGCAGGCTGACTCTGGACTGAGATAGTGGGGGGACTTTCTGTCCCTCCCTGTACTGGGGGTCTGCCCTTGCAAACTGCAGGCAAACATCAGTTTGTTGGAGAAGAATGTAATATCGTATGAGTTCCTTAACATGCTCCCATTCATTCCTTGGTCATTGCATCTGCATCTAGGACGTTTCTTCCCTTGGCCATAATACAGAATATTATCCAAGCATAACAAGTGGTGGGAGATAAAAGGAACAAGTCATTAGTAGAGGACTCATGGCCATGGCCATTTTTGAAACTGCTAAGCCACCTGTGACCACTCCCACTTTCTGCTGTAGCCCAGATGGACTGCAACCAAGGTGGGGGGCACTTCAGTCACCAACATTATGTGCAAGTCTTAGCTCTCCCAAAGTTGCCACTGTAAGTTGTAATTGCATCCTGTGTGATAGGTATGACAGCAAGCATTGGCAAAACCAATAGGACTAACCTATGCAAGAGCTATTGGCTTTGCCAATGTGTTTAGCCATACTGTAAACCAATTCAGCATGGCTGAAAGCTAGTGGAGGTTCATAGACTGGAGTATAATAGAGTGTTGTAAAGTGGAGTAGAGAGTCGTCAAGGGAACTGCAATAAAGTGGAGTGTCATGGAGTAGAGTAGGGTGGCATGGAATGGAGTAGAGTGTCATAGAGTGTTGAAACGTAGGGTAGAGTAGGGTGGCATGGAGGGGAGTGGAGTACAGTGACATAGGGCCTGATGTATCAAAGGGTTTTACCCATTCTGTGTCAGTGGGAAAATGCTTTGGTACAAGTGACCTATAGTGTTGAGAGGCATATAGTGGCGTACAGTGGAGAAGAGAGGAGTAGAGTAAGATGGCATAGAGTGAAGTGTCGTATCATAGAGTGGAGTGTCATAGAGTGGCGTGGAGTGTCGTGGAATGTCATGGAGTGTTATCGAATGGGGTGGAGTTGAGTTGCGGGCCATAGAGTAGATGGGAGTAGAGTATTGTAGAGTATACGGGCATAGAGTGATAGAGAGTTGTGTAGAGTGGAGTAGAGTGGAGTGGGATAGTGTGGAGTGGGAAAGAGTGGAATGGGATGAAGTGTAGTGTCATAGAATGTTGTAAAGTATCAGAGGAAGTAGAGCACAGTGGCGTAGAGTGGATTAAAACATCTTAGGGTGGTGAAAAGTTAGGTGGAAGAGAGTGAAGTAGAGTAACACAAAGTGGATTAGAGTAGTGTGAAGTGTTGTGGAGTGACATGGAGTGTTGTAGAGTGGAGTGTCAGAATAGAGTAGAGGTTGTGGCATAGAGGGAGTAGAGTAGAGTGGCATAGATTGGAGTGGCGTAGAGTGTCGTAGAATGGAAGATTGTACAGTGGAGTATCATAGAGTGGATGGTCGTAAAGTGGAGTAAAGTGTCTTAGAGTGGAGGGGCCCAAAGTGCTATAGAGTGGAATAAAGTATTGCCGAATGGAGGGGCATAGATTGGAAGGGCATTGAATGGAGTGAAGTTGAGTATCATAGAGTGGGGTGATGTAGAGTGAAGGAGCGCAAAGAGGAGTGTTGTAGATTGGTGTCACATAAAGTAGAGTAAAGTGTCATAGAGTGGTGTGAAGATGCATAGAGTGGAGTAAAGTGTCATAGAGTGGAATAGCATAGCGTGAAGTGTCGTAGAGTGAAGCAAAGTGTTGTGGAGTGCAATAGAGTGGACTGACATAGAGAGTCAGAGTGATCCAGAGTGTTGTAAAGTGGAGTGTCATAGATTGGAGTTTCGTATAGTGGCATAGAGTGTCATAGAGTAGACTGGAATACAGCAGAGTGATGTAGAGTGTCATAAGGTGCCATTGGGTAGAGTGCTGTAGAATGTCGCAGAGTGAGGTGTCTTAGAGTGGAGTGCCATAGAGTGGAGTGTCATAGAATAGCATATAGTGGAGTCATAGAGTGGAGTGCCATGGAGTGGCAAAGACTGTCATGGAGTGGCATAGAGTATCTTTGACTGGAGTGGCATAAAGCATCTTAGAGTGGAGTGGCATATGGCCAGATGTACAAGAGTTACTGTTCGCAATTACCAAATATCACATTTTTGCGATTCACTATTTGGTAATCGCAAACACAATATACAAAAGTGTGTTTCACACTTTTTGCGATTCTCAATCGGACGCAAATAGACCTACTACATTAATATTCATGAGGTAGGTCTTGGTTTGCGACCAGTTAGGAATGGCAAAAACCACAGCGATGGTGGCTTGCTGTGGCCTGCAGACCACCATGTCTGTGTTTGCTTTTCAATAAAGCATTTTTTTTAAAATGCAGCCTGATTTCCTTAAAGGCAAATGGGATGCATTTCATAAAGAAAAATGAAAAGTTTTCTTTTCAGTTGTTAAGAGAAGGCAGTGGTTGGTGGTCCCCTTTTGGACCCATTCCTATTTTACTAATGGATTACCATATTCTTGAAGTAGGCAGTAAAATGTGAATGTTTTGCTACCCCATTTAGGTTGCAAAACATTCACAGGTACCAGTGCAACTCAGTATTAGGAAGGGACGCCCTAAACACGCCGCTTCCTAATACCAAATCGCAAACCCTATTTCAGATTCGGTAATAGGTTACCGAATCACAAATAGGGCCTTTGTACATAGAAAAATGCTTTTTAACTGTCGCAAATGGCTGGATTCTGTGAATCTGAATGTTTGCGACCACTAAAAAGCTTTGTACATCTGGCCCATAGTGTCTTAAAGTGCAGTAGCATAGAGTATATTAGAGTGGAGTGGCATAGAGTGTCAGAGTGGAGTGGCATAGAATGTCTTATAGTGGAGTGGCCTAGAGTAGAGTGGCACAGAGTGAAGTGTTGTAGAGTGGCCTAGAGTGAACTGGTGTGGAGTGTCATAGAGTAGTGTAGAGTAGAGTAGAGCATCGTGGAGTGAAGTGGAGAAGAGTGGACATTGAGGAAGGTCAGGTCTCCTTTCTGGCCTGAAGTGGTTGGAGTAGATCGTCATCCAAGACGAACAGAAACTGCTCCTCAAAAATCTCCTTTCATATCTGCCCACGTGTAGTAGAGATATTTTTTATTTAGTGACCTGCTTCATGGGAGCCTTTGGTTACCACGTAAGTTACAAAGCAAGAGGACCCCTAGAAGACCGGGGAATCAGGCAGTGTTAATCGTGACCGTGCTGTCTTGGATATGGGAGTTTAAAAACATTTCGGCTTTAAATTGCCATAACCTCATTAAACGGTTTCAGAAATATCAACAGTTACTGAAAAGGGGCTTTGTAAAATGGTCCATCTTGAAAAATCTTAACCGTATAAGGCGAATTTTCAATACTTCCCTTAAATTAGTTGAACCCCCTTTTTCACCGCTGGCCGGGTACCCCAGGGTGCGGGCTTGAAGCATCTTTTATTTCCATCGCGGCGTCTGCTCATCCCCGCCCGCTTTGAAGACCAGGGACTGCGGCAGCCTGGGAGTGGATCGGAGTGCTGATTTGCGTGGATCACTCCCCGGAGACTTTTGCCTCACACGATCAAACCGTTTTGCCACATTCAATAGCCTGTGGTATATAAATAGTGGAACTCCTTTGTAAATGCCAATAGTCACAATAGGCATTAACTGATTCTTTGTGAAAGCCCATTGTCAGCGTCTATAATTAGAGGCCTGATATTGTGTAAAGCCAGCATCACATAGCTTGTTGTTTCTCCCAGCTCATTTCTATTCATGTGTACTGTTTCGTTGTTTTTAAAAATAGTGCCTTTTATCTTAAAGTTGAAGCATTTGCTTGATCGATAGGTAATTGAGTGAGATTGTTGTTTGTACTGAGCTCTCAGTTTTCAGCCCATGGCACTTTTCTGAATAAGGCGTGTACCGCTCTGCCGCACTCCTGAGTGTCAAGTGCAAAAAGGATGCACTCTGGCTTAATGTTGGGATCCGTTATAAGACATCCCTAAAACACGTGAACTAGAACGCTATGACCTACTTCATTGTAACTTTCTAATCCTGCTTTGCCTTGCACTCCCAAGGGGTGAGAATATTGATCCCCTTGCCGCCTTCCCAGTCATATACCAAGAATCCCCATGATATCGTAGCTGTTCATTATTATACATCCAGGATTGCCCTCAAGTACCTGAAAATCATATCTCAGGCCATCATAGATCGGTACTTAATTTAATCTAGATATTACACTCATTTACCAGGTAGTGCAGTCATGTCCCAGGAATTGCCATCATATGCCAGCCTTTACCATAGGACAATACGTGCTTGTCATCATAAGCCAGTGACTGTCATCATGTATCAGGATCAGGCATTTTCATCACATGCAGAGATTGCCATCATGTGGCTGGGATCACCCATCTTCATATGAATGTGAATGCCATCTTATTCCAGGTGTTGCTTTCGCTTGCCAGGCGTGTTGTGTTGTCCTGTGTCGAGAATAGCGTCCCCCTGACGCACTACAGATGTATCCCAGAAGATTGGATTATTAGGGATTGTATTGTCAATTTCTTTTCTTTTCCTTTATTTGCCAGGCATTGCCATCACCTACCCGGTCTTTCCACCAGGCTAGGATGTCATACCACATGCACAAACATGCATAGGCTTACATTAGAGCACCCAAACATGGAGAAACTGACACATATATTTTTGAGCGCAGTCACCCCGTCACTCACCTGACACTCGTAATACTGTACTGACTGCAGATCCCCTCCACCGCCAGTCCCTGCTCTTGCTCCATAGGGCTGGATCTATAAGGGGCTCTTTCTGCGTAGCACCTGGCCACAGCAGCTGCACATGCTCCTTTCCTGGTCATCTGTCTAATAAAACAGTAAAAGGGAACATGGATGAAAAGAAAGATAGCAGGGCCACCAAGCACAACAGTGCCATTCTGTTCTTCATGGTCTGGTCTGATAGCGAGCACCTCAGACAGGGGTGCCCAGCAGTGACATCAAGTCCTTTCCTACCCTGCTCTGCATTGGTTTCAGTAGTAGACTTATTCAAATGTAGCACAACGTACACTATGAAAGAAATGGCCTGTAGCAATGGGGCTCTATTTAGTTCCACTCTTGCTGCTTAGATCACACAAAACACACACATTGGTAGCAGCTTCGGAGGGCACTCATCAATCAAGTTTGGTGCATACCTATTAGCTCATTCTCCTTTGGAGGGAATCTCTTACTGTGGAATAATATTCACTCTTTCTATAGTTTATATGGGGCTAGTAGAATATGGGGATGGCTTTCCTCATCAAACTCAAAAGTGACACCTGCCCCGGAAGTGATGTCACTCAGTCCCTGAGAGCCCGCCCTGGAACTGACGTAGGTGTAGATGGGTCATGTGGCTTGTGACATCATGTGATCACATGTTAGTCACATACCAAGGTCCTTGCCATAGTGTCTAGGTCTATGGGGTGTGTAAAATTATAGCCCTACATGTGTGCGCCGTATTTCTGCACCTAGGAGGACAAGTCTAGACATGTTCAGGTCATCATGGGCCTGTGCTGATTGTATGCTTCCTCATAGGGAGAAGCAGTGGAAATACACAGCCCAGTCCCCAGTACTGCCTAACAGAGGGGCTTTTCAAATGTGACTTTCTTTGAAAATAAATTATCTTCAAGCAGCGAGGGTGTATATGGTCAAGGAGCAAGACCTTTAAAAACCACAAGCCACCGTTGCTTTAATTCAGGAGGGAAACTGTGTTAAAGGAGCAAATAAGTGAGGCATGACCACCCATGAGGGGGGGCTTCATGCTGATATGTAGTTTCTAGAGGCGATGCTACCCATCACCCCTATTATCTTATCTGGACTGCTTGTACTGCTTACTTCAGAACAATGAACTTTTAACCTCTGTTTTTTGCAAGGCACAGGACTTATACCTGATTAGCAGATGTCAAAGTGTAAAGTGACAGCCCCCAGGTGATACACTGAATGGTTGAAGCATCCTTATGTCATGAAAATGTAACCATATATATATTTCTTAGCCCACCCCTCCACAAAGCCTATGTATTATTAGTGTGTTGTAGCAAGTGTAAAAGCCCCCACAGGGATCATACACATAATCACATTCACAAGCCTCTTTTTGGACTACATATTTTAAGTTTGCAGAGAGCAAGGCTACCCAGGCCATCATGGAGAAAAAGTGAAAGGCAGAGCGCAAACTGGTGGTGCAAACCAGCTCCTACTTAAGGTAAATAACTATTGCCTGTTTTTATATTTATAATGTAGTTTCTCCCTACCACTGTCTCCAGCCCTTTTCCAATGTCACCCAGAGCGTAATGTGTGTGTATTGTACTTTGAACAATAAGATCTAAGGCTTGTGTTTATGTTTTGTGCAATCCAATATTTAATTTGAGAAGGGGGAGGATGGTAAAGGTCCATATTTGTAGAGGCGAACAGTATTTTAAAGGTGAATACATGGGTCATGTGGTAAAAATTGAAGGACTGAAATTTTAGTACAAACGTGTACACAGTATGACAGGGATCGCCAGCACAGAATTACAGAACACATACTAATAACATAACACAACATAAATAAAACATTTTTTTTTTTAAAAACCCTAGGGGGATAACGGTTAATTAAAATGCATTGCGATAACACAGGTGCAATATCATGCTTATGACCTTTTAAAAAACAAAATAACAGACACACAAGCTGCATTTCTCGAGGACTAAGTGCACATGGTGGCACACATCACCCCCTCCCAATCCCCTACCCCTCACCTCATACTAGGATGCTGCAGCTTCTCAGGATCCTCCAAGGGTCTCAGTAGTGGACAAAAGAAGTGGCTAGGCAGCCCGCTGCATCATCTGCTATGGCTGGGCGCTCCTACTTGTGGAGCATGGCCCAATCCCCACCATCCCCAATGCCCCTCAGGCCAGTAGGGCTTGAGGTGTGCTCCTCCTTAGTAGAGCGCTGTATCACCCCTGCTAGCCTGAGGGGCAGATGTGTAGGGTCTGCGTCGGGGACCCCCGGACTGCGGCAGTGATCTTACCCCTGAAGTAGAGGTTCTAGTAGGAGGGCACTGTGTCCCACAGTGGGCCGATGTACCAACCACCCTCGATGTCCTCGTGGCAATGTGCTCCTCCTCTGGAAGCACTGTCCTGAGCCCTACAGCCCTGCCCCTGAGATCGGTAGGGATCGGGACAGCGCTCCCAGATGGATGAGCGCTGTCCCCCTGATCCCTACCGACCTCAGGGTTAGAGGCTGCAGGGCTGTAGATAGCTCCAAGCTTCAATGCCGGTGTTCCGCTGTATCACCCCGGGCCTTCGGTAGTGATCTTTCCCCCAAGTAGGGGGTCTGAATGCAGGGGTACCCTGGTGCCTCCAGGAGTGCGGCCCGGTCCCTAAACCGATGCCCCTCAGGGCAGCACTCCTCCTCCTGGAACATGGCCCGATCTCTAATGGCCTGAGGGGCATTGGTGCAGGGACCGGGGCTGCATTCCTGGGTGCAGCAGTGATATTTGCCCTAGTAGAGGGCCTCAAAATGTGCACTTTGTTGGACCCTCCAAAGGTCCCAGAGCTTCATTGGTGGTGCACTGGGGATCCCCTGTATCACCCTGGGTGTGCAGCAGTGGTATTCTCCCTAGTAGGGGGTTCTCAAAACGTGCACTTCATGAGACCCTCCAAGGGTCCCAGAGCTTCAGTGACAGTGCGTTGGGGATCCGCTTTATCACCCAGGGCCTTTGGTGGTGATCTGCCATTAAAGTTGGGGCTCTAGACAGTGGGCCCGATGTACTGAGCATGCGCAACCCTTTGTGCACTACACGTGGGCTGAGAAGCAGCGCTCGAGGCTTGGCCCAAGCCTGCTCCCCGCCCTCCAAGCAGGGGCTCCTCCTCCCCACAGCTCTGCCCTGGGGGAGCATATGGGAGAAACATACACACAACTGCAAGGTTTTCAAATTGTTATGCAATATTATTAGTAATTACTTTAATTATTTGTGATATTAAAATGATTACTCCTATACCTTACGTTGTACAGCAGCACCACCTTGTGGTCTTTTGATAAGCAATGCTTGTCACTTGAGAAATGTGAACAAGAAGTTTTGTTTATCACACTTTCAGAACATTGTTCCTAGTGTAAGATAATCTCAGGCATGGCGGTTGTGAGGGAAAATAACCTGCAATTGTATTATTCTGAGGCTATAAATGGGGCCCTAGGGCGAGGACGATGCTGCAGTCCTGCAAGGTGGGTGGAAGTGGCGTAGAGGAGTGTGAATTGTTAGGGGTACTTAACAGATAGCATGTTGGGAGAGAATGCTTAAATGATTTTTATTTCTTAATTGTGTATGTAAAAATTCCTGGTGAAATTCGACAAATTCCTCAGCATATCCCCCTGAAATCATGTGTACCCTGCTGTTTATTAAAGAATACATTCATTAGGGGAGTAGCGATTCATCACTTAATTATTTGTGTAACCATTTTTACCTCCTTTTGTATACTTGATAGGCTTTGTTAATATATCTGTAATGCTCACAGCGAATCTGTTTAGCAGAAAAGTAAGTATGGTGTAGGGTCTAGACAGGATCTTAATTTAAAACAGCCGCTGGAAGAGACTTCATGAGGGTTGTGTGTTCATATGCTTAACAATTATCCAAAATACATGGTTGTAGTTCTGCAGCAAATAGTGTAAATACGCCATGGTAATTAGAGATCTTTATGTTTATATTTCATCTGCCATTCTTAACTGTGCAATCGCCTGGGAGTAGTTGCTTTTTCCACCGTGTTGTGTTACGGTATTAGCAGTACAGTAGTAGTGATTTGTACCTAATTTAAAATGAGTGAGTGTCAGGTGCTTATAAAATGCTATGCAAAACAAGTAATGGTCTAAATCTGTGTGAGATTATTGGAGATGTTTTTTGTTTTTGTTTTTTTAAAAGCTAAATTTGTCTCTTCTGTACGTAGGATCTCCCAGAGTTGACGTGGACCCCCTAGGAAATGCCAGCCTTCCAGCAAGCTACAATTACTTGGAGCTTTATAGAACAGAGATCTATGTCAGCATGCCAACCTCAACAACAATGTCTTATTTGTTATTTTGTTTATTTTCTAAAAATGTGTGCTTTTTATACAGGATATGAAGCCATAGTACAGCTGGCGGTGAACGCGCTATAGCAAATCCTAGAGGCTCAAGACGCCACGTCCACAGTGCAGCAGGATACAACTCTTGCAGGTAAATAAAATACTCCACTGTGTAAACACTATGGGCCTGATTTTAACCTTGGCGGACGGCGGAGGCCGTCCGCCAAGGTTCCGCCGCCAAATGACCGCACCGCGGTCACAAGACCGCGGCGGCCATTCTAACATTTCCTCTGGGCCGGCGGGCGCTCTCCAAAAGAGCGCCCGCCGGCCCAGAGGAAATGCCCCTGCAACGAGGACGGCGGCTCAGAATTGAGCCGGCGTAGTTGCAGGGGTGCGACGGGTGCAGTTTGCACCCGTCGCGTATTTCAGTGTCTGCATGGCAGACACTGAAATACTTTGCGGGGCCCTCTTATGGGGGCCCCTGCAGTGCCCATGCCATGGGCATGGGCACTGCAGGGGCCCCCAGGGGCCCCGCGGCACCCCCTACCGCCATCCTGTTCCTGGCGGGAGACCCGCCAGGAACAGGATGGCGGTAGGGGGTGTCAGAATCCCCATGGCTGCGGAGCGCGCTCCGCAGCCATGGAGGATTCCCCCGAGCAGCGGAAAGTCGGCGGGAGACCGCCGACTTTCCGCTTCTGACCGCGGCTGAACCACCGCGGTCAGAATGCTCGTGGGAGCACCGCCAGCCTGTTGGCGGTGCTCCCGTGGTCGGTGGCCCTGGCGGCCACCGGCCGCCAGGGTCAGAATGACCCCCTATGTCAGCATCAACCCTGACAGTCCAAAAGCCCTGTAGAGGCCCTATGGATGAGGACCCTCAGAGAGAGTTCCAAGGTTGTGTATTATATTGTAAATGTGACATTTAGGCCCATATTTATACTTTTTGACGCAAAACTGCGCCGGCGCAGTTTTGCGTCAAAAATATTACCGCCGGCTAACGCCATTTTGGTGCGCCGTGCTGGCGTCATATTTATACTTTGACGCACGGCGGCGCAAACAACAGGTGGGAGTCATTATTTTTGACGCACACCGCGGCGTCAACTCGTAAAGGAAAATGACGTTAACGCAGCGGAAATGACTGTGGGTCGATTTACGACACCGCAAACCGGATATGCGCCGTTTCTTTTTGACGCAATAGCGTCAAAAAAACAAGCGAACACAGCCATTTCACCAGAGGAGAGCCAAAATGGATCCCAGATGCCACTACAGACCCCAGGAAGATGACAGCAGACTAGGAACCAGCCAGGATGTCCCACACAAGAACCAGGACACTTTTAAGAAGAAAAGAAAGTGTCGCTTTAGTGCAGAGGACCAGGAAATTCTGGTTAAAGAAGTGACGGAACACCAGCACCAACTGTTTGTCACATCAAAGTTGCCAATCAGTAGGAGAGAGGCTATATGGCAACAAATTGTCGACAAGATTAACAGTGTGGCTGAAGTACGCAGAACAGTCATCGAGTGCAAGAAACGCTGGCATGACTGCAAGCGCAGGACCAAGGAAAAGATGGCCAGGAACAGGAAGGCAGCACTGCAGACTGGAGGTGGGAGTCCAGCACACCAGGAGGCCCTGGACCACATGGAGGAGATGGTCGCAGCCGTCATCCCTGAGGAGATCGTCACAGGGATTCAAGGACAGGACAGCGCAGACTACCAGGAGACAACGCACATGCAGGGTAAGTCGCATGGGGAATTAAAATGCACTAATGTCAACTACAACCGCAGGGGATACCGACCACTAAATGCATGGAAGTCATCTAATACATGGAGTGGCATGGGTAAAGGGCCACGGCAGGGGGGCATGGCCCGTTCTGAGAAGACCTGGGGCACACCATTTCACAACACCAACAACAGTCCCATGGGGGCACGCTGTCATGCCAACGATGGAGCAAAGGGAAAGCCACGCAACGAGGGAAGGCCACTACATCAAACTGACATCCCGGCACACGTCAGCCAACATACCCCCTACATTAACTAGGGCCCTATTAACAACCTCTAGCCATACCGACAACTGGAATGGAACTGCGACACAGGTGCCACTACCACCTCTGCTCTGTGTGCAGCTCAAGTAGCCAATGCAGTAACCTCCCCATGGATCATACACACCTAAATTAGGGGGTGAGGATGACAACTGCAACAATCCCCAGAAACAAGACAAAGGCCCCAGTACTCTCAAATGTCAATGCCCATAGTTGTCGCAAACATCAGCCAATGTAAACATCAATAGGAGCTACACAGCACTAGGGACACACCCATGCTGCATATGTTAGGGTCCATCCTGTGCCTGGGTAACAATGCAACATCCCAAATGTCATACTGCTCAGAAAACAGCATTGAGGGGGAGACACATGGAACTGGTCACTGAAATACACCTGCACAGTCAGAGGAGGAAATAGGACACTGATACGATTATCAGGGCAATCCAATGTAACACACATTCCCCAACATCAGCAGGACACATTACCAATGTCAACATCCATATCGGATCATAACATTGCCATGCATAGGAAATGCCACATGTCAATTACATTTAAGTGGATGTGAAAGATCAGAGATTGGGGCAGGTCCAGATTGTTAAGTGTGCTGCCAGGGCCATCAGAACACCCACAGCCAGTGAAAGGTCTCACCATGAGAATGGATGTACACGGAGGGTCGAGTAGGAAAATAAGGTGGCAATTCACTATTTGGCATAAACCAACACCTAGAGGCAATGAGGGTGACAAGTCTGATAACTCAATAACATACATGTGACACACAGATGGGCCATAGGCCTGGAAGAATGCCCATCTGAAGGACTGGAGAAATTAACACAAAACAAGATCACAAAGTGAATTCATCAAAAGGCAGGCACGTCACAACAAAATTGCCACAACACAGACACACTAATTGTACCCTGTTTCATTGCAGAGGAAGATGGATCTCCTGCCGATATGCCTGTCCCAGCTTTCCCTGATGACATGGATGACGAGCCGATAAACATTCCCCAGGAGACTATCCAAAAGGTCCTTGACACCCTCTAGACCCCACCTTCAGTCACAAGGATGAGCACAGAACAAGCAGCCATCGCAGAGGATCCACCCACCACCCCAATTGTAAGACCTGCCAGCTCCAATACAGCTGAGGACTCAGACGACACTGGCACCAGCTTTGAGAGAACTGTAGTTGGAGTACAGCAGGAGCTGGCCAAGGAGGTGCGGGTGGGGATGCAAACTATGGCAGCCAGCCTTGAGGGGATGCGTTCGTGCATGATGTCATCTGCAGATCAGGCAGCAGCTATGCAAGCCCTAACATCCATACTGCAAGGACTACAAGAAACTGTCAAGGAATTCACCACTGCAGTAAGGGAGTTGCCACAAAACCTCGCACCCCAAACCTTCCACTGCATGCACGAATGCAATCATGACTCCCTCAGAGCCAACCTGGCTGCCTACCATCATGATGTGGCTGCTATTCTCAAGAACCAGCAGGCTCTCCTTGCTGCAGTACTGCCCTTAAGACCTTCACAGGGAGCAGCGACCGGGATGTCTGACTCCACGTCTTCTAACACTGAGGTGTGTGTTGCCCCTTCATAACCAACAACAACAAGGACAAAGCAGGCAACACACACATCAGAAGAAGAAGACATGGAGCAGATCACATTCACAAGGAAAAGTACCCGGAAGCACTAGTCCCTGCCACATGGCCCACATTTACCAAGGTCCTGCGCATTGTAATTTGCCAGTCCTGCAACAACTTTACTCGAGCACTGTTCTGCAAACCACTGTATATCTTGTCACCCAGCCCAGTGATTGTCTCTCTCCTACTCATTGCCAAATCCTGTCCCCCTGCACTGCCTGAAACATCAACCCCAGCATGTCAAAAGCATTTCCATAACCCCTTGTGTTGGATCCCAATTTAAAATGTCACTATAATGGACTCACAATCATGGACAATGTACAGATAGCACTACAGCACGTTTCAATAAATAACACTTACACAACAAATCTGTCTCTGGGTAATGTGACATATCAACTGTGAAGTAGATAACTGAAATGTGCCTACTGTCAAATTACGTAGCTTGTCAATACAACTGTCCTGATAATATGTAGTCAGAGAATTCTGCACAGTGCCCATGATTGCATCATACTCTGCCCTTTCTGAGGGACAAATCGGATGAAGTGAGAAACCATACACCACCATGCTGTGTTGGACAGAAGAATGCTTCCTCAGGGGATAACTAAGTCATCAAATAGTGGCCGGAAAATGTTGTAAACATGCAAAAATAAGACAATAAACATGCCACACTAATCTAAGTAAACACTAAAAAAACTGCACAAATGAATGTGTCTGAGTTAACATACAAATAGGTAATCATGCCGAACTGTGTCACAAATGATGTATGAGGGTCATGAAGACAAGAATACAAGATTGCCAATGAGAACTCATCTTATAAGGGTGTGCCTAATTATCACACTGCAGTCAGACCTAAAACTGTTTCCCCAATATCAAGTTTGGAAGCACTGTTAGTGACTTTGAAAACACACTTATCAACAGAAAGACATTGGGATCCATATTAACTGTGATTGGTGGTTGCAACGAAGGGTCGACACTTTGCAAGGGAGCTCTGGGCTAGCTGCCAATCGTACAGCTCAGTTGGGATTTGTTTGTAGCATAGGACACAGATGTTATAGTACCAAATTGATGTACACTGAATCCAAACCCACGATCAAGTACCATTCAACACATACTGTTGAGGGTCAACCAAATTTTTATTAAATGCTAATCACAGATGATGAAACTGAGGGAAAAATCTTACCTACCCTAATCTACCCTGACTACTCATTACCCACAACTGTCCCTAACTAACCTAAGCTACACTTATTTATCACATGTAAGGAAACGTTCGAAACATCTAACCCCCACCCCCCTTATGAGACGGGACACATGGAGGACAACACATACTAACCTAAACACATACTATACTATCCGATACAAATATATAATTTTATTTTTATTTATTTTTAACACACAAGAACCCCAACATAGCCCCCCACCCACCCACCCACACACTTAATAAGTAAAAATATAAAGAATGAGGACCCCCCCCACCCAATAACACTAACTAAACTAACAGCCTATACTAACCTAACACTAAGACCCTAAGCCCACTAACTATAAGAACAAGGAAAGAGGAGGGAGGGGATGGAATCATGTCCATCAAAAAAGTGTCTAGAGGTTGGCCCTCCGGAGGGTCCTCTTAATGGACTTAACCCGCCGGTTAATGTGCTGCACGTCCCGGCTCAGGTGGCTCAACTTGCACAGCACTTTGTCCATCTTATGTTCCATTCGGTTGAAGGCTGCAGGTTCAACAGAAGGAGCAGTGGCAGTCTGGGTACCGGTGGAGGAGGTCTGTGTGGGTGTGGTGCCAGGCCTAGTGGGCTGTCCTGCACCGGTGGCAATGCTGGGGCCTGGAAGTCCAGCAGATGTTGGACCAACAGTGGCAGCTGTGGGTGGGGCCACCTGGCTCAGATTGGTGGTTGTGCTGGTGGTGGCTGTGGTGGACAAAGTAGGCCCACCCTGTGGGAAGGCTCTTCATGCCCCGGAGGCCCGTTCATGGCGATATCGCCGGGCCATCCTCCAGAACCCCGATTCCACCAGCAGGATGTGCTGATATCGCATAGCCCGGCGGTGAAATTCACGGACCTGGTCTAGAGTCATGTTAGCAGCTGTGAAGACAAATGCAGATATTCTACATTAGTAACTGCATTGTGTGAAATGGCACAGCAAGTTAATCAGACATTACATCTACTGTACTTGTAACAGCTCATATCACAATACAGAGCATTGAATGTCCCTGAGGAAGTATATGGCAGGCCAGACTACAAAGGTCACATCACACAAAGCACATCCATAACCTACAAGATGGGTAATAACTGGCTTTGACTTGCAATCTGAGTTCTGCCAGTTATCACCTAAGAATCATGCTGCATATCCTCCGCCAAGACCTGGGCTACAAATGTCAGTGTACGGAAAGCAAAACTAAAGCCACATGGTCTGCAAGTTGTAACTGGACTTGCCAGTATAGTACCAAGTGCCAAACCTGAGTGTGTATACTAGTATGCAACCAAACCATCACTTATTCACATGTATGTGTAACATACTGGTAGCATCAGTACTAAGTACCCCATTCACAAACCCATGGCCGTGTTTGAGGGGGGGCGGTGGATACACAACTATAATTTGCCAACAACATGTACACCGAGGAGTGTATAGGAAACTCCACACATGTTTGTCTCTACAGACACACCACAGGTAAGGTCTATCTACAATTAGGAGTCAGCAAACCCTAGAGCACTCATAGGGCCACACATGTCAGGAAATGCAGAACTTGGTACACAACATATACTTCCAGTGAGGCCTGGCTTACATCACACACAGAGTTGCTAGAACACCCATGATCATGAATTGCATGCACACCTAGGCCATTGCACTCAGGTTCCACAGACTTGTTGCACTACATGTGGAAGTACATGCTGCTAGGAGGTTCCACCTACTGTTTCAAAATAACATAGGTAAATAGGGAAGCAGATGTCTATTGGAAAGCTATTTGCTGTACCAATCTTAGAGAATGTGGGTCTGACAGGCTGACTAAATTGGGGCTGACTTCCATTGCGACTCTTGGTGATACAAGTGTCATACACATGACTAACCCCTGTACTCACAGTGTGGCCTACAGGGATGTCCTACAATCCCTACATGATACCATTGGATACGCATTGGCAAACTCAAAACATTTGAGAACTGCATTCCCACTCATGGAACAAGAGAAAAGCTTGTCCAACGCATCACACCTTGCTATGCGTCCAACTCACACAAGTCCATAACCAGCAAACACAACACATAACAGACATATCAACACTTACTAGAGTGGTCGGAGTCCTCAAATGTCGCCACCTCTCCCACAGTGTAGGGTGCCGGTCCACCTGTAAGGTATGGAAGGAAGAAATGTGCTCAAAATCTGTGCACAGTGCAACAATTTTATAAACATTTACAATGTGTAGGCTGAATAAGGAAATGGCAGCCATTCAGACATGATGGTACTGCATCTGATATATCACGGCCAACTTGTACATAGCATGGGTCTCCTGTGACAGTTACACACATATCTGCACACATACATTGGCCCTAACTATCATGTGGTTGCAAACATGCCCCATAATTGGTGAGCACTAAAACATATGGAGTGTAATTGTCTCATCATCTGCATCCAAGAGAGACATCCAAAGCCTGGTTACTTGAGGACTGCCTTACCAGTCAAATGTGCCTTGTGGCCATGACACATTGATTGCACTTAGGCCCAATGTACAGAGGGAGGGTGCAGGGACTTTTGTAAGCCATCCTGTTGTTACAGTATAGTCAATTGATGTGGCCCAGCTATGGTGATTTGCACCAACCATGGAGATGTGAGGCCATGTGCATACACTTGGACTGCCTTCCATATTTGGATTGTGGCTCAACTAATTCCAACAAACATCTTAAGATGTTAGCTGAGGGCACCTTACACCTTTTCAAGATGTTTTCAAATCAAGAACTGACATGTATCCAAAAAGATCAAGGAACACAATAATCCCACACATTCATAGTACTTCTGTGAACGCTTTCCTTCCACACTCACCAGACTCACATGAGACATATGTCTGAGCCACTTTGCTATTATCAATTGACGTGAAGGCAGCACTCATTTTCAGCATCATGTAGTGATTCTAAAGTCAGACTAGCAATTGCGTCAACATAGTTGGCCTAAATGTTGGTACATCTGTACTTCTCTGTCAATAGTACCCTATATAGACATGATTGGCTCATATTTTGTTAGCTGTTCTGACAAAAAGGCCGCACCAATTTCCTTCATGCAAAAGTAACCTGTAAGTTTGCTGAGCACGTGCTACCTGACAGCTAGCAATTGTGATCCTTGCCATAGTGCATCAATGATCCCCTTATATTTCCCCAGCATTACACACAGTCAGCAAGTTAGCTGGCAGATATTGTACTAATCCCCTGATGTCACTTCAGAGCATTTAATCGTGCACATTAACATAATTTGTACTCACCAACAGTGCCACCAATCATGATTCCCAGGTGGTCCAAGAGATCCTGCTCCCTGGTGATGAGGTCAGCCCACCGGTGCTTCAGCTGGTGGTCACTCCTCTGGCTGGCATACACACGCTGCAGGTGATGCAGCATCTTTCCCCACCGGATTCTGCGCACCTCTGTCGGATACCCCTATATCACCCTGCCCCCTGCCTGGATCATGAGCAGCAAGAAATGCGTCACCAGCCAGATGAACCCTCCCAACTCCTCTTCCCCCATCCTGCCAAGACGTGGCCTAGCAGACATACTTATAAGTGAAATGGAATAGGGATAAAAGAAATAGAAAGGGGAAAAGGGGGAAAGTAGCGGTACAAAGACAGAAAAAAAGTAAACCTAAACACTAAGGGTCAGATGTATCAAAGGGTTTTACCCATTCTATGTCTATAGGAAAATGTGTTTGTACATATGGCCCTAAAAGAGCCCAACTATCCCCAAACTAACACTACCCACAACAGACTCCCACAAACAAGAAAAACACAAGATAAATGGACAAATGTAGACAAAACACAGTAGTACAGTATACACCAACAATATTTATTTCACAAATTGACAATATAGATAGCACACAGGACAAAAACAGCACAAAATCTCAGGACAACACTCTCTACACAGCCACAAAGTCTAGAAGGATCATAGACTGCAAAGTGAAAGTGAAAGTACACCCACTGTACATGATCTGTAAACAGGATATCCTATTACATCACTTCCTGTATGAAAAGTCCCGCCTTTTTCGCGTTATGCGTCATTTTTTGTTTACCTAAACTGTATTTGCGTAATTTATTTTGACGCACAGACGTGAATATTAACCCGCATCCACATAATGATACATGGACTGTACAAATATCTGGATGCGGGCTAAATTTCACTACTGTGCGTCAAAAAAAATGACGCAAATACAGTTTTGGTTGTCAAAAAATGACGCACAACGCTAGGGACGTTAAAATTACAGTGCATCAACTGGTTTGGGGCATTTTTACTTGTTTTTTGCTTATTTTACATTTGGGACACATCAGAGATTGGCTAATTGAAGACAGTATGGTGTTGATGGTGTATGTTCACATGTGTGACATCATACTGCAGGGGAACATGATCCACTACTCCCTTCACAGTATTTTTACAGTTGGCTGACGCAATAGATGGTCACAAGTGTGGCCTACATATATGTGTTGCACAAATTGGGCATGTTTGGCATAAGGAGAGGATAGCAATGTGACGCACATATGTACAATACCTAAATGCCTTTGGCTCAAATTGGGTGCTTTGACAACTAATGTGTTGGTTGACCAAGTGTGTGTGTATCACATGAAGCATAATTGTACATATGGTTGTATGAATGTGACGTCCATGTGTCCAATCCTTAGATGCAAGTCATATTGGAAATGAGCGAGGGCATGTGTTAGTCATACATGTAACAACACCCGTAAAGTGTACTTCCAAGTTTTAGGGTCACGTAGACACCACATGTGACATAGCATGCACCAGATGGATGGCAGACGCTTGTTCATGTCAATGGTCCACATTTTCTACATCCTATGTCCTAGAGTATTGGTAAGAGCTTCCTAGGCACTACTTGGAGAATCCCACAGTGAGTCATACACATGCATTGAGGAAGTGGGTACCATGTTGTTTGCACAGACAGAC
The DNA here is from genome assembly GCF_031143425.1 of Pleurodeles waltl. NCBI lineage: Eukaryota > Metazoa > Chordata > Amphibia > Caudata > Salamandridae > Pleurodeles > Pleurodeles waltl. The sequence continues at coordinate 337,593,944 of NC_090443.1, forward strand.
AAGGGTGAATCTCATATGTATGATGACACCACAGTTGAGGCCATAGAAGTGAGCCCCAACTATCAAGTGGCTGTGGTGGACCAGCATACAAGACAGCACATGTCCACTTATTTCCAATGATCAATTGCACATAGGTGTCTTGTTCATGTGTGTGGTCCAATGATGATGCTGTAGATTGTTTGGGGTCTAATTTGTCACAGTTCGGTTCAGGACTCATCATGAGTCAGTGGCAACTATTCCTGTATCTACTGAGTATCCTTGGTTGATCAATGTGAGTAAAGTAGATGTGGACATGTGAACTAACATGTGGATGGTCCCACCCTGTCACTAAAGACGTGTAATGAGACAGTCAACAGGGCAACCTTGCTGTGCTGAGTGAGATAATGTCTCAGGTGTCATGTTCCAGCAGGTGTCATTACAACATTTGTACACAGGTTGGCTTCTGCACTTCCCACTGCATCTGGGAACATCATAGCCTCTGTGCTGATTATTCTCGCAGCTATTCACCACACACGGCCCATCACTATGTTGTGCGCACTGTGATGCTGTGTGTGAACTGTCAGGGTCCTGACATTTGTGTATTATTCATGGACATTATCAGAGGTTGCTGGTTGTGCTGAAAGCCCCGTACCCAATCCCTGCCTACAGCCCTGGGACACTGTCACACTTTGTCATTCATGCATAAATGCAACCCAGACAAGGGGTGGGCCATGAATTTTGCTTTTCCAAGAGGATGTAACTCAAATGGTACAGTTAAAAGGCAGATGATGCTCTACAATGTATTTGGGTATGTATGGAAGAAGCCCATGCCCAATGACCCCTGATGAATGAGAGGTTTGCTAACGCAAGTGTGGTACATTTGTAGACACAGGGATACTTTAGTGTGACGCACAGACAGTTACCAGTCAGGCTGACAGAATGCAAGGTGATTCAGGATCCAGTTACTTTACAAGTTACGTAATCAGTGGTCTGACTGAGACTGTTTTGAGGACAAACTAGACAGTTGACATGTCAAACTGTGTACGTTCTGTGTTTTTGAAGGTGACAAATGAACCCAAGGGCACTGTTACACGGCTTAATTAGTATCAATGCTTGACAGTGTATTTGACATAATGGCAACTCCTATGCTGTTCCAGGCATCATCAGGGGCAGTGCTTTTTTAAATGGGTGGTGTGCATGGAGGTGATCACAGGTGTGGGCTGCATCTGTTTCTCACCAGTCCTGTAGGTGAGACTTGCATTCTAAGGGACAACAGACATTTTCACAAGGGGGAGCAATCTACATGTGCTAACAGGGCTTTGAAACTAGAAGACAGTGTATAAATTGACCTGACGTCCTTGCAGTCAGATGTTCTATGACAATGGCATACAATAGGAAAGGGTGTAGCACACTGGTTTGCTAATGTTGGTCTGTGATTGTAGAGGAGATAATATCAGGGTACACATCTTAGTATTCCAGGGACCTCTTCTGACAGGTGGGTTGTGACCAGGTGCATGGGTGTGTCAGGAGTTAGGAAATGGGCTGACATGTACATGGAATGTCATGTGCGCAATGCTTGTCATATGTGTGGCACTTGTGCTGTCTATGTTCTGCTTCTAGGGAACTCTAGTCACAGATAGTCCTTGCAAAGATTGGATGCAGTTGGACTTAGTGCTGTCAATGGTCTGGTCAGGCATTCCTGTTACTGATGCCAAAGCACATTGACTGCCTCATGTATGAGGCTTGTTTTCCCCTTATTGAGTGATGGTGTCTTAGTTGTGTGCCATATGCTGCGTTGGACCTTGATTTCAACATGTATGTGTGAAATAGTTGTGGTCCTCTGCTATTGACCTTCAAAGGAGATATGTACATGATAAATGTCATTAAGAGTGTGTGTGTATGTGACCATTGTATGTTAGGCATCACATTAGCTCTGGGATGTTCCGTGTCCTACTCAGTATCTCAGCAATGCTCCATGAGGCAACACTCTTATTCTGATAAGTAGAGATGAAGGTGTGCAAAAAGAAATAGCCAGATCATGATATGGTGATTAGAATAGGTGTTTATTTAAATTCGTTAACTAAAGTGGTGAAGGTGATCATATTCAAAAGAAATTATTTACGATCTGTTGCCGGCTGCGTATACCAGCGGCCGTGTTCTGTAGTTCCCCCTCCTGTTGCAGGCCAGCATCCTCCTCTTCCTCCTCTTCAGGCATGTGTGGCTCTGGTTCCAGGAGGGGAATGTTTCTTTTGATACAAATGTTGTGCAATATTGCACATGTGAGGATGATCCTACAGACCATCTCTGGGGAATTTAGGAGGCTACCACCAGTGATGTCGAGGCAGTGGAACCTTGACTTGAGGATGCCAAAGGTCCGCTCGACCATGCTGCGTGTCCTCCTATGGGTGTCGTTGTAGGCACGCTCTGCAGCAGTACTTGGGTTGCCAAATGGTGTCATGATCCATGGCTGGATGCCATACCCCTGATCAGCTGCAAGAGAAAATGATTGGGATCATGTTGATGTAGCTGGCACTATTGAAAAGATCTTTCATGGCAGTAGTTGTCTTGTGTTGTCTGTGACACTTTTGTGTTCTAATGTGGCATCCTATGCTTGTAGGATGTACCATCTGCATTGTGTTGTTTCCTTGGATGAATGAGTGTTTGTCTGCTAAACGTTTGTCAGCAGTATGTTGTGGGATTTGCAGTACAGTGTGCCCTCCCTAGCATTGTGTCTTGTGATACAGGTGTCCGTGTGTCTTCACTGGGGGTGAGATGATAGTTCCATGCACAGTTAAAATTTACAGTGTTGTTAACACGTTCATATCAATGTACCCTGGACATCCCATACCTTTAAACTTATGCAATAGATTAATGTAAAGGTCATTGGGACACTTACAATTTGCAAGGTGGCATTTAGGCAACCACACTCATTGACGTCTTAACATTAGGCTGTACAGTAATTTCTGATGTGTGACAGGTTCAATGGTGACCTAAGAAACATGGCTAGCGGTGTCACGACCTCAGTGTGTTCCTGTTCACATGTTGCTGTGGTGGTGTATGTGTTGTGTGTCCTAGAGGGTTGCTGTGCAGTGTGTATATAAGTAGGTTTTTGTACTTACCAACAAGTAATCCATTGCCATACCGTCCATCCTGGAAGTGTTCATTGATGGTGCAGTGACGGAAGATGTATGAGTCATGTACACTCCCAGGATATTTAGCCACGATGTTGGTGATCAATCCCTGGTGATCGACTATGGCCTGCACGTTGATGGAATGTGTGTGCTTCCTGTTGCGGTAGAGGTGTTCAGTTGCAGCAGGTGGCACAAGGCGTACATGTGTGCAGTCGATTGCACCAAGGACGTGTGGGAAGCCACTGATGAGGTAGAACCCCTGTTTTGTTTCCTGCTGCTTCTGCAGTGTGTTAGGGAAGCAGATGTGGCGGGTGTCAGTCGAATGATGGCATCCAGTACTTTGGGAAAAAAGGCGGAGAATGATGGTTGTGATATTCCGCCAACCAGGGCACCAGTTGTTTGGAAAGAGCCACTTGCCAGCATATGAAGTACGGCAAGCAGCTTTGTTTCTGTTGGGATGGTGCGGGGTGTCACCAAAGTGGGGGCCAACTGCTGTTCAATGTTGCACAGCAGCTGCTGAATGGCCTGCCAGTTCAACGGTACCTCTGGATGATGTTGTGTTCCCTGAGGCCCTGAAGGGTGGTTCTTGGGCCGAATATCCTCTCCTGCCTTCTGCGCTGCCTTTGGGGTCCCTGCTGGTGTTGTTGTAGCTGATGTTGTTGCTGCTGGACTCTGCGTCTGCGTGCACGCTGGATTAGTATCACCTCCATGGCTCCCTGTTGCTGCTCTGCTGTTTGTTCTGTGTGTTCTGATTAAATACAGGTGTGTTTGCCCCATTTTAACGCCTGCCCTGACCCAGGCGTTAATTTTTGACGCAAATCGGGCTGTGCGTCATTTTCTGGCTCCGCCTCCCGGCCGTGCGTCATATTTGCCCGAAAGCATAAATACAACGCACAGCCCTTTAAGCCATTTTTTGGACGGGAACGCCTACCTTGCATATAATTAACGCAAGGTGGGTTGCCGCATCCCAAAAATGACGCACACGGCAGAATTTTGTCGGGCTAGGGCGTCAAAGTTTAAATACGGGGCAACGTTTGCACTGATTGTGCGTCAAAATTTTTGACGCACAATCGGCGCAGACGGAGTATAAATATGCCCCTTATTCTTTTCTTTCCCTACAGATCCCCTGGGGGCATTCTAGGACAGCCGTCGCTGTAAAAAGCTAGAACAGAGAGCTAAAAAGGTGGTCTAAAAAGGAAAATCATCAACGTCTAAAGACGACCCTCTTATAAAGAAAGGGACCTCACAAAGAAACGTATCAGGTGTGTTTTTACAAAATGTAGAGTCAAAAGAATCCTAAAGTCTTTTTCTCTCAAGCAGCTTGTTCCTCTAGGATATAGAAGTTATAGTAATACTTAATAAGTAGTTTTAGGTTTACATTGTAGAGCTGTCACAAAACAGCTCTGGAGGAATCCAGCGTGAGGCTATGCAGTCGTCTACGCCGCTAAAGGACATCACCGGGACCCTTAAAAACACAAAGACGTCATTATTCAATGACATCAACGCTGTGTGTCAGGGCAAACCACGCGCTGGCTCTGCAAATAACAGTCATAGACCAGGTACAGACCTTAACCCCTACACCCCATTACAAATCAAGCCTACAACCAGTACACTGAACACTTCTACAGGAACTCCATTTGTGCAAGGGCCTGGAGACACCAGCGGTGGTGCACTTACAACCGCAGACACACATCAGGAGCACCGTGTAAAACCACTGACGCGGATCTCAAACAGTGCAAAAACCCCAAAACAAATTGTCCTTCTTTAAAGTATCGGAAGAAGAAGCAGACTACCCCTGAGCTACAAACAGTTCCTTCAGATCTATCCTTTAAAAACACAATTAGGCCTCAGGCAGGTCCCCATAATCCGCAGTGGTCTAAATGTTTATCGTCTGAGGTACCTAATATAGATGTGCTTCCCCGAGGCCCGACCCCCAAACTACCTATAACTATTCAGCATATTCTTTTGGACTAAAAGTTTGAAAATGATCACTCTATAGAAGACCCTTATTCTGGATGTATCAGGCTTCTTAGGGCACTGGCAGCTGTGGAGGAGAGTTCTCCATACAGCAGCAGCTGCGCACAGTGTTCCTTCTAGAGTAGACCCGAGGCTCAGAAATCACCTGTTCCCAGTCTCTGTACTTCCTACACCTCTGTGGCCCTGAGCTATTACGATCACCATTTATGTTCCCCATATCTGATGTCCCCTATTACACCCCCAGGAGCGTACGATCCGACCAGCCCCCCATCAAGTATAAACCTACCATACCCCGCCTCAGTGTACCCTGACAGTAGTATAGGAGGGAGTATTTTTTCAAAGTTCTGAAACATCGTCTAGCGGGGGCAGTCCTCCGGAGCACCCAGTTGTTCCCAATGGGACCCTATCTTTTTGACCCAGTCAAGTCCTACAATTCAGGATGGGGTTATTGATGCTAATCGGGGAACTGTACTAGGGACGCTTCATGGTTATATACACCACAACCCTAATGCCGCCACTGATCCCCCAAAACTGTACTAGAGACTTACATGAAAGACATACAACAGGCTGTTACAAAGCTAAAATCCAAACTGAACTCCAAAACCTTAAAGCAAGGGGAAAGTGGGAAGCAACCAGGTCCTTCAGGGATGCCCAGAGGGAGATAATTCAGAGGTTGGAAAGGTGTAGAAGAGAGGTGCTACAATCTTGTGAAGCAGCCGCTGCAGACATAGGTGTTATACCAGCATGACTAGGCCTGCAGCACTTCCTAAAGAGTGGCGGGTCCACATTTGTTAATAATGGTGTCCAGGGGTCAAAATATAAAAGGAAGGGCCACAATATAAGTACTAAAGCCCATCGGTTCTTATGCTTCACACCGCAGCCCTGGTCTCACCGGCGCATCAGGACACCACCACCGAGCCGCAGACTGCATCGTGACCCGTGGGCACCGCATGTCGTATTGTCCCACTTCATGCCGCAGCACCGAGGCCATCCATGCCAGCGCTCCTGACTTCATCATCAGCCCGGAGCTCGATCTGCAATGCGTGTGACTTCAAGGGCCCAAAGACCCCCGCATTGACCTCCGGAACCGACGCCAGCGACGCCGCACTCCGGATCTCACCGCGAGGATCACAATGCCCTGGATTTCCAAGGTACTGTTTATGGGCCTTCCCAACACTGTAGCTGTCCCATGACTCCACAGACGGCCTGAACTGTTGGATTTGTTGTCGGGACGCCGAGATAGCCTCAGACGGAGCTATCGACTTCAAGGAACTGTATTTCTAAGTTCATTCTTGCAAATTTCATATTTCTATTACTGTATGTTCTATTTTTCTCTTTTTTTGGTCTTGTTTTACATAGATAAGTATTGGCTATTTTTCTAAAACTGGTGTGGTGCCCTTTTGTAGTGTTTTCACTGCATTACTATGTGTTATGTGCAAATGCTTTATACATTGCTTCTGAGATAAGCCTGACTGCTTGTGCCAAGCTACCAAGGGGTTATCTGAGCTGGGTACCTCCCTTATCCTGACTAGAGTGAGGGTCCCTACTTGGACAGGGTACAAACCGACTGCCATCTAGAGACCCCATTTCTAACAAGAACTTATCATCCACGGCTCTAAACTGATTCTGTTAACAGCTGTGCCTTTACAAATAAGGTTCATTGATACCCTGAATTTTCTGCCCATGAAATTGAGCAAATTGCCAAAAGCCTTTGGTTTTCCGGGGTGTAAAGGTTATTTGCCACAGTTTTTTCAACACCTGGGCAAATCAGAATTATGAGGGCCCCATGCCTCTGCCCGAGAGCTACGCTGTCAAGTATATGATGCCTGCTGTGAAAGAGAGCTTTCTACAGAGGTATGGTGAAAACCACAACCATAAGTTTCATTTTCAAGCTGAGTAGAAAGCTTACTGTCAGGCGGATGTAATGATGTTTCAAAAAGTCTGCAATCTCTTCAGAGACGTTGTGGTGGAGATGACTAAACAGGTAAAGGTCTCGAAGCCTAACACACCCAAGATAGCAAAATATTATGCTGGTTTTCATGTCTATGTCTATCTACCCAAAAATGTTTTCAAAACCCGAGAGCATCACTCTAGAAACACCAGACCTCTATAACGGTAAACAGAAGTGTTATTCAATCTACTCTGTTCAATGGCTCATGTACGTCTCTGACAAGGAAAGTATCTTCATTCAGCACGCCTTACAGGGTGGTGCATCTCTTGGGGCCTTATTATCTAGACGGGTACGCTGTAATTAATGGTGTGCCAACGGCTTTTGAATCCAATGAGTGTTTTTACCACTCTTGTCCTCATTGTTACAAACCCCATAAGTTTAACAGACTGCTGGGTATCAAGTTTGAACACTTACACGTCATAATCTGGTGAAGGTGAAATATTTTAAAAACTGCAGCTTCTTCATGAGGTCCATTTGGGACCATGAGTGGATAGATATGCAAACATCAGATGCGGAACTCGTGTCTTTCATTAAGGGTTGAAAGTTACCCAAACCGATGGAGCCCCGCAACGCCTTATTTGGAGGGCATAGAAATGCTATACAGTTGTACAGGGCTGTGTGCGAGGGAGAGAAAATACACAATTACGACTTCACAAGTCTGCACCCACTTGTTAACAAACAGAAGTTATAACCCCTAGGGCACCCCACCATCATATATAGCGACTCTTAACCCATAGAAGACTACTTTGGGCTAATTAAATGCCAAATCAATCCGCCCCAGAGACTTTACTTCCCAGTGCTACCATACAGAGCCAATGGTAAGCTAATGTTTCCACTATATCGAACATGTGCTGAAAGTAAAGAGACTAGCAGGTGCAGACACAGTGACGAGCAAAGAATGCTGGCTGGTACCTGGTGTACCATTGAGGTACAAACTGCCCTAGAGAAAGGATACAGACTATGGGGGTCATTCTGACTTGCCCGCCAAAGTAACCCCGTCGGAAGACCGCAAGGGTCATTCCGACTTTCCTGCTGGGCCGGCGGGCGACCGCCAAAAGGGCATTCGCCGGCCCAGCGGGAAAGACCCTGCAACAAGGAAGCCGGCTCTGAATGGAGCCGGCGGAGTTGCAGGGGTGCGACGGGTGCAGTGGCACCCGTCGCGATTTTCACTGTCTGCAAAGCAGACAGTGAAAATCTTTTTGGGGCCCTATTAAGGGGCCCCTGCACTGCCCATGCCAGTGGCATGGGCAGTGCAGGGGCCCCCAGGGGCCCCACGACACCCGTTCCCGCCATCCTGTTTCTGGCGGTGAAAACCGCCAGAAACAGGGTGGCGGGAAGGGGGTCGGAATCCCCATGGCGGCGCTGCAAGCAGCGCCGCCATAGAGGATTCCCTGCGCCAGGGGAAAACGGTCGGGAAACCGCCGGTTCCCCTTTTCTGACTGCGGCTTTACCGCCGCGGTCAGATTGGCCCTGGAAGCACCGCCAGCCTGTTGGCGGTGCTTCCGTGGTCCCCGGCCCTGGCGGTCATGGACCGCCAGGGTCAGAATGACCCCCTTAGTAAAGTACTGGAAATATGGCAGTTTGAAAGGACTACAACCTGGCTCTTTTCTGACTATATCACCTTATTTCTGAAAGATAAGCAGGAGGCATTGGGGTTTCCAGAATGGTGTGTTAATGAGGCCTCTAAGCAAAAGTACATTGATGATTACTACAGTCACGAGGGTAAAAGATTGAGACCCGAGTTCATCAAGGTCAACCCCGCCTGGCGACAGTTAGTCAAGCTCTGCCTCAACTCCTTATGTAGGAAATTCGCACAAAGTACAAAATTGTCAAATGCAACCATAACACCCAATCCTGACAAGCTTTTTGCCCCGTTTTATGAGGTGTCCAGTTGCAAGTTTATTGATGATGAAACCGCAGCTCTGGAAATACGCAAAGGAGTACCCCACAACATGTAATAATATAAACATCTTCACAGCTTGTTTCAAAACCGCTCATGCTCCTTTAGAGTTTTAAAGGGTGTTGGATAAACTTCAGGACCAGTGCTTGTATCACAACACCAACCGTTATTTTTGTGAGTAGGGGATGAAGACCCCCCCAGTAGGTGATTATCCAGGGGATTTGACCAGTGAATTAGAAAAGGATGAGTACAGAGTGGCGTTCACCTAAGCCGGACCCAAAACCTATTTTTACAAAACACCAAACAATGCAGTGTGTATGAAAGTCAAAGGCATTACCTTAAATGCAAATAATTCCATCAAAATCAATTTTGACAGTCTAAAAGATCTAGTGAACGAGTACGCTATATCGAATGACTGTGAAAATAATACAACAGTTGTTGTACATTAACCTAGCAATTACAGCCCAACCATTGTATATAACCTTATACCAAGTGTTTGATAAAAGGGCACTGACTGAGGACTACAAAACCCTACCATACAGATATTAAAGGTGCATTAGAGTCTCGGATCCCCATGATTATGGACACCAGATTGCAACATTCGTTCTCCTGCATCTTAGCAGGTCCCTCAAATTGCAGTAAAAGGTATTTTATAAAGAAGCTGTTAGAAAATGCTCCCAGGGTTTTATCCCAAACACCTAACAATATTGAACGGCTTTTATTCATGCTGGCAAGATCTTTATACAGAACTATCCCTAAGGTTCCCCCATATCAAATTATAGAAGGCATTCCTAGTGATCTCAACGACAACACATTGTTACCTACACATCCTGTAAACCTGGTGATTTTAGATGATATTATGCGTGAGGGCAGGGATCACCACTGAGATAGAAAAAGCTTTTACCCAATATTCCCACCACCGTAATCTAAGCATATGCTACATCGTGCAGAACTTGTTTTACAAGGGCGAGAGCAGTCGTCTATAGCTCTCAACGCCTCACACCTTGTTTTATTTAAAACCCCCTGTGACAAACAGCAGATGTCTATCATCGCTAAACAGATGAAACCCGGAAACACACAGTTTTTCTTGGAAGCATTTCACGACGCCACCACAAAACCTCACGGCTACTAAAACCCAATACTCTAGAAGACTACAGACTACATGCCGATATTTTCCCACCCAATCTCCCTATTGCTTACACACCTAAACCAGACTCTGAGCCTATAAAAAGAATTGTTAAAAAGACTTTTGTAAAATTTACAGTCTAAACCTTATAATATAAGGTATGTCTGCACATCTACGCTGTAATTTAGCCCTCCTAAAATTGTTAGTCACAGCTAGCCCCCAACAAAGAAAGGCCATCCTGTGAACAGCTTCGGACGATTTAGTGGCTGCCATTTCAGAAATCGCCCTAAACACCCTAAAAGGCAATGTCCCTGTATCACAGAAACAGTTCCGCTTGTTGAAGAAGAAGCGCCGCCTTATCAAAAAGCTTTGTAATAAAAGGGCTTCCCTCATTTCAAAGAAGAAACTAGTAAAGCAGTCGGGCGTTTTTATAGGCTTGTTACTGGGTATAGCAATACCTTTAATTACAAGCCTTCTAGCAGGGAATTGATGGATTATCCCCAAAAGATGTACATGGTGCCGCGCCAGCAGCTGGAACAGTTAGGACTGTCTACGGGCGCTGCCTGGGATATACGGAAAAATGAAACACTACATCTAGATGTCAAGATCAAAGACATTTTGAACCATACTGATTTAAAACCTCAAGACAACGCTGATCGTTACTCCAGAGCTCTTCAACGTTTTTCAATATCACAAGAAGTGCTATACTGGCAAAAACAAACTGACTCTATATACCTCTGTCTCTGAACCATCTCCAGCAACCCCTGCAAGGCCTCAAGATCAACAACCAACACCACCGGTAACACCACCACCATCCTCAGACGTCTTGTTGAAGCCCTTTTAAAATATATAAGTCAAAGATACAGAGGGGCAGCGCAAATGTTGCTAAGTAAAATGTCAGCTTCTAGAGAATTCCTCTACAAAGGTCAACTGGTTGTTGGGTCCCACATGTACGACCTAGTCAAAGGTCTCAGGCACCCCAAAACACTATTGCTCCAGAAAGTGCCTAGAGGCTGGGACAAGTTTCTACGGGCCACTGCAGAACTCAACATTCCTTCTATGATTGTCAGTAATGCCTGCCTGAAAGCTTGAAAAATCTAACTTACAGCCCCCCAAGTACTCCTGCACCTGTCGTTTTTAACCCCCATCCTGGTATGCCAGCAACCCCTTTCATCCCCTGGTTATCACTACCTTGGAACACCAAGACTCTGTCTCTGGAACCTAAAAAAAGACATTGTCCAAAACGAACATGTGGTTAAATGTATGATGTTTCTTCTGAATTTTGACCCTATGTACATGTGTTCAATTGTTTGTGTGTATAGTGTTGCATTGGATAACGTATTGTTTCTTCCTTTATCTTCTTTAGTATGTCTGGCAGCGTAATGCTTGTCATAAAACTGATTGTAATAAACACTTTTTAACTTTTCAACACGTTTCTGTCATCTTTTAAAAGCCTTTTTAAAAATGTGTCTCCTGGCAGCGGATTAAACCTGTATAGTTTGAATTCAAGTTAAAACATTATTTTATTGTAGACATTCATCGTTACACGCACATAGGCATTTCACAGCCTTAAACTTTTGATGGCCTTGTTTTGACAAACACCATATTCATCTTTTAACAGAACTTGATGTAGAACTGGCATTTTCTTTTACATATTTCTCAACAATATGGTTATTGTTTACTAGATTGCTCTAATATAGATTTAGAAAATTTCTAAACGCCAACCCCTCAGACATTTTACTTATAAGATACTTACAATGCTCCCCACATGTGAACATGTGATGGCTAGAGAATCCTGTACCTGGATCTTGTTATACTTGACCCTAGCAGCAGCTTTTTAAAATATGCTTGGATACAGATTTTAACAGATGCTATGTTCGGACAACGTCGCTGGACAGTCAAACAATGCAACCTTGTCCATCCTTATAATGCAGATCTGTGTTAAAGACAAGTGTGTGATGTCTTTCCACCCCTATTTCCTCGGGTAGTCCATCACTTGGAAAAATACCTAACAAGTATCTCTTAGCGTGTTTATGATGGCTTAAGAATTCATGTATCTGAACAGTGTCCATTTTACAATATTTTTAAAATAGTCAAACAGAATCTGGCAGTTGTGTTTGGCCTGAATGACGCTGTTGAATACAGAGAATACAATCATGTTCACATTGGTAGACAAGGGTTGACTAAAACATATTACAGCTATGCTGTATTGTTCTGCACTCCACTGATGAGACAGAATGAGTCCTTTTTGTGGGTAGGTTTGATCATAAGATCAATACCGGTGATGAGCAGTTTATCTTGGTAGAAAAGATCTGAATGTGGACGTCCTAGGAGATCAAACTGACTAATGCCTGCAGCAAAGCTTACTCTTTTCACAAAACCTTGGTTGTGGCCATCCAGCTCCTTGTCTTAAAAGTGTCCGTAAGTATCTTTGTAGAAGAACTCGCTGAAAACTGAGTTCCAGGGTGTCACAGCTGTAATTTAGAATGCTCTTGATGTAGGCCCTAGACGCGTACATGTTATCGCTTTGCATGAAAAGTCGGTCACCGAGGGTGATGTCCACCTGGATAAACATGGTTGCAGTGGGGTAGGCGATCGTTGCCATTTTAGCAGCATTCACTATGTTGGACACATCCCCTTTTACGATTTTACAGATAAAGTGCAGCTACTTATTGTTGAGATCCAGATACATATCCGTGGACCCTGATACAAAAAACTGTATTGGCACTAGAGGCGTAAAAGCTGCTAGCGGTGAGATCTCCATGAAAAAACTTTTTCGATAGTGGTCTGGGTGGGTTTTAGAAAAAACATCCTTTTAACATGTGTGCGAGACTTTGTTACCAGCCCCGCTCCTTCTTGTGGTTGTTTACTCATGCGTTCGACAACAGCCGACGTCACAGAACCCACCACATCCTGTGCAATGTTCTTAGCCACCATTTTAACATGGGGTTTTGCAATTTCATAGCCTCTTCTCAGGAACAGCATGGCTCTCCTAAACAAACTACGGAAGAAACCCCCCATACATAAACAAAAACACAACAAAAAGAAAGAAAGAAACTATTAGTTAAAGATAAAAGTATAGCCGTATATACATTAAGGTGGTCATTATGACAGTGGCGGTGCACTGACCACCACTGTTAAAGAGGCGGTAATACCGCCAACAGGCTGGTGGTAATTACCGCCAAATTATGACCATGGTGGTGATACCTCCTACTGACAGCCAACGTACCACACCATCCACCAGGGCGTTAACACCACTGACCACAGCGGTAACCACCTACAGCCAGGCGGAAGACAAGGTACCGCCCACCATATTATGACATAGCAAACCGCAAGGATTTCCGGGGCGGTAGTAACACCATCAAAAGCCTGGTGGAAACACATCACAGAAAAGGAAAGACTCACCTTCAGGGACACAGAGGACTGCGCAGCCGCCACGGAACAGGAACTCCAAGTCTTTCCGATGCTCTACCAGGCTATGGTCATCCTGGAGAACCAATGCAGACAAAGACGACGACGGTGAGTACAGCTGCATAACACACAAGGGAGAGAGGGAGGGAAAGGAGAGTGACACACACACACAACACATACCAATACACACGCACCACTCCCACATAACCAGCTGCAGAGGAAATAGACTGTAACAAGACCCAGGAACAAAGAATGCAAGGACACATACCTGTAATACAAACACTGTAATTTGGTGCCAACAGCCACCATAATGAACAAAGAAATAACAATGTACAAACTCAATGTACAGATTGGCCCAACAACCAGTCCAAAGTACCAAAGGGCCACATGGCCACAGGGCATTGTCCAAGCCCTAACTTGACTCTTGACATCATCCGGACTCCACTGTTCAGGGGCATCATGTTGGAAATGAGCAGGCGCCTCAGGGGGAAGGGGGAGGTGGGGGGTCACCTCAGCTGCAATGGGTATCATGCCCACTGGTTCTGGAGGGGGCTCCCTGCCCACTGTTTCTGGAGAGGGCTCCTTGCTCACTGGTTCTGGCGGGGGCTCCTTGCCCACTGTCCCTGGAGGGGAGTCCTAGGGCACAGTCCTTGCCCTCAGGTGGTGGATGGGGATCCTTCCTCTCAGGTGGTGGAGGGGGATCCTTGGGTTCTTTCTTGTGACAGGCCCCCTTGGCCTTTGTCTTGTGACTTGTGTCCTTGCCTCCAGGTCTAGGAGGTGCCTCCACTGACCCTGTCCTTTATCCCTTAGGTTTCTCCACCCTAGACCTCTGTTTTTGAGGTGGAGGTGTGTCCTTGCTGGGAGAGTCTGCCGTCCCACTCAGGGGCCCCTTAGGGCCAGCAGCAGATTTCTTGGTGGGAGCAGTGGCAGACTAGTTGGCTGAGGTGCTGGGCTGGGTGGTTGGGACCTTGCACTTATGGGCAGGACAGGGGGGATGGGGAGGGAAGAGGTCAGGATGGTCAAGGAAAAGCTTCTTAATGACTTTGGGGTGGGATGTTGGAGGAGGGATGGGAGTGGAGGAAGAGGGAGTGGTTATAGGAGGTGGTCGTCTGCTGGACTTGGGTGCAGGTGCATAGACGGTGTGCGTGTGTGAGGTGGATGGCTGTTGCAGGGTCTGAGTGAGAGCGTTTGTGTTTCTTTGGCGGAAGCAGACTGGGTGGGGGAGGACAAACAGGACGTGTGGATGGACGTTGTGGTGGTGTCTGCAAGTGAGGTGGATGTGCTGCATGAGGTGGTGATGGTGGTGGTGACTGCGCATGTGGTGTGTGGGGTCCATGTCTGCCGGTCTGCTCTCGTGGTGTCTGTGGGCAAGGTTGTACAGGTGACAGGGTCTGGGGCTGTTGATGCAGTACATGCAGGTGTGAGTGCGGATGTGACTGTGAGGGAGGAGGAGGAGGGGAAGACAGTGGAGACAGTGGATGTTGTTGTGTGTGCAACTGTCTGTTGTTTGTGTGAGTGCTTGTGGCTTGAGGTTTGGTGCCTGTGTTTGTCTGTGCCACTCGTGTGTGATGTTTTGTGTGCATGCTTGTCTGCAAGTGTGCATGGGATGGCTTGGGTTTGAGGAGACTGGAAAGTGGTAGTTGGATGGGGGGGCAGTAGGACCAGGGACACTGGCTGCCATCAGACAGGAGGCCAGAGCCTGAAACGATCTCTGTATGGCCGTCAAGCCACCGTGAATGTCCTCAAGGAAGACATTGCATTGCTACATCTGGGATGCCAGCCCCTGGATGGCATTCACTATGGTTGACTGTCCTATAGAGATGGATCTCAGGAGGTCAATAGCCTCCTCACTGAGGGCAGCAGGTCACACTGGGGCAGGGCATGAGGTGCCTGGGGTGAAGGAAATGCCCACCCTCCTGGGTGAGCAGGCACGGGCAACTGGCTGAGGGGCTACTGTGGGGGCGGTGCTGGTATGGGGGTGGCGGCTGTACCTGTAGCTGGGGTGGTTCCAGAGGTGTCGGCCACCACCAGGGAGCACCCATCTGAGGAGGTTTCAGAGTCAGTGTTGTTACCTCCTGTCCCCGCCGTGGTGCTCCCCTCGCCTTCCGTCCCACTCGCACCCTCGGCATCGGTGAACATTGCCTCCTAGGTCCCGTGGGCTACAGCTCCCTCACTCACCGGTGCCCCTGCTCCTTCGCCAGATTATGCTAATGCACACATGGACAGGATGACAGAAGGAAATAGGGGTGGGGGAGAAAGAAAGAGAGCACTGGGTCAATTACAGCACCAACACCACAGATGGCATTCACATCCCCATCACACACAGGGACCAAGATTGAGCAGTATGCACCGCACTGGCATTCTATTGACTAGGTAGCACAGCAGGATAAGCCATCTGCACCCCTCCTGGGACCTACTAAGCCCAACCTGACATGGAATGCCCCCTAGCTAGCTATCCAGATATTGCTATTCACCCATTAACCCTGAGCTGGACCACTCAGCAATGTATGAGCTGACATAAAGGGGCATCCACTGACTAAAATCCACCACCAGAATCCCATGCCAGGCAACAAAGATGGTTGTCTCACACACACTAGACTTACCCCCTTGTGGCTGCTGTGATGCCCTCAAGTGTCCATCCAGCTCTGGATAGGCCACCGGCAGTATGCGGGCCATCAGGCGGGTCAGATTCTGACGGGCATCCCTTCCTCGCTGGGAAGCCGTCACCAGCTGGGCCTCTGCAGTCTTCTGGGCCCAGTGTCTCAGGTCCTCCCACTGTTTCTTGCAGTGGATGCTCCGACGGCTGTAAACCCCCAGGGTCCTCACCTCCTTGGCGATGGCACACCAAAAGCCCTTTTTCTGATGGGCGCTGACCTGCAGGGAAAACACAAACAAAGGGACACCATGAATCCGAATATCCAGCCTATCACACATAAAGCTTTCAAACATCAATTGCCCCTCAAATGGCACACACATCACCCAGAGCCCTGCATGTACACTGCCACCAGCCATAGCCCCCACCCAAATGACACACACACACACCTCTCCATGCAGCCTTGTCACATGCAAGGTCCCCATGGTGTACTCACCTGTTGGTCTGGAGGCCCATACAGCTGTCAATACAGGGGTAGGACCCCATCCACCAGGTGCTCTAACTCCTCCAAAGTGAAGGTAGGGGCCCTTTCCCCTGTCACACGGGCCATGGCAGGTTCCAGACACAGGTCACAGCAGCACACGCAGTGGAGGTGTTGTCCTGTGGAACGTCAGGAATCAAGTGAGGTTATAGTCAGAAAATGGCAGTCACGTTCGCAGCGGTGTACACTGTCACCACCACAGGTGATCCTCATTGGATACTGTACTCCATTGATCCCCATTTTAGCCAATGAGGAATTGCGCCTTCTGCCATGATGCCCAGTGCCGGCGGGGTGCCATCACTTCCAAGTGTCCCTACATACAGGACAGGCGGTCGCCATGTCCTAGTGCTGGTACACAATTTTAGAATGAAAAATGTGTCATTGGTGTTGATTGTACATACATACATAGCCATTTATATTGTCCAGTTACATACATGGTCTGTACACTGAAGTGGTGGTTCCATTTTTCATTTTGTCACTCCCTTCTCACTCTTGTGTCCCTTAGGTACCTACCACTGCGGAGGAATAGGAGGACGAGGCAAGCCCCCATGTTCAGACCCCTTGTGGACTTGGCT
The DNA here is from genome assembly GCF_031143425.1 of Pleurodeles waltl. NCBI lineage: Eukaryota > Metazoa > Chordata > Amphibia > Caudata > Salamandridae > Pleurodeles > Pleurodeles waltl. The sequence goes on from NC_090443.1 coordinate 337,611,128, forward strand.
ACACGGGAGGACAGGCACATAATACTCACCCATAGACTCGACAGGGCCAAAATCACAGAGCTGTGTGTCAATTTGAGCCTGATCTGATATCTGATATCCGTCATCCCATTGGGATCCCCCCCTCTTGTGCAGGTCCTATCAGTGCTCCATTTCCTGCCAACAGGCTCTTTCCAAGTGACAGTGGGCTTGGCTGCATGAGTGTCACAGCCTATGTTCTCTATAGTGCTAGCAAGGGTTTTGTCTGCCTTGCTCAAACACATGTGCAGCTACATCACTTCCCCCAAGTGGAAGATTTGGCCACTGTGAAGGCTGGTTTCCATGCAATGGGACATATTCCAAATGTTATTGGGGCCATTGACGGAACACATATAGCATTTGTCCCCCCTGCCCGCCCTCCGGGCCAATGAACAGGTGTTCAGGAATTGAAAGAGTTTCCACTCACTTAATGTCCAGATGGTGTGCCTGACCAACCAGTACATCTCCTACATCACTGCCAAGTATCCTGGGTCCGTCCATGACGCCTTCGTCCTGAGGAATAGCAGCGTCCCACAAGTGATGGCACAACCACAGAGGCACAGAGTGTGGCTTATAGGTGAGCTGAGTTACCACCCATTGTATGTCAGTGTATGCCTTCAGGAGTCATCGCCCAAGCCACTGTGCAAGGCTAATGTCTGTCCCTCACTTTTTGCAGTTGACTCTGGCTACCCAAACCTTTCCTGGCTCTTGACCGCTGTAAAGAATCCGAGGACAGGGGCTGAGTAATAGGTATAAGTATGCTCATGGGCGTTCCAGGAGGATTATTGAGAAGGCCAGGTTCAGGTGCCTCCATTTGACAGGTGGATCCCTCTGCTACTCCCTTGAGAAAGTCTGCCTGATAGTTGTTGTATGCTGCATGTTGCACAACCTGGCCATCAGACAACATGTGCCCTATCAGCAGGAGGAGTAGGGTGAAAATACAGCTGTGGCATCAATGGACCCTGAGGACAGTGAGGATGAGGAGGAAGAAGATGAGGATATGGACAACAGGACATCAGTTATACGGCAGTACTTCCAATGACACACAGGTAAGACAGTAGAACTGACCATTCCTCTAATTCATTATTTTTCTGTGTGGCTGTAGCATGATGGCAGTCACTTCCTGAGCATCCCAACTGACTCTCACCTATGCCTTCCCATTTTGCAGGTGTTGGTGTGGTTACAACTGTGTACTGATGTGGTGACTACAAACTGCTACAGGCCATTTTGTGGATGGCATCACAAAGTACTGGACAATTGCACAAGATGATAAAGTTCAATACATTGCACATTTCTGTCAGATAAAGCACTAATACCCCAGTTGTGTTCAAGGGTGTTTATTGAAGTGAAAATTGTGATGGAATAGTGCAATGGAATGGGGTGATGGTAGAGGAAAGTCCAGGGTATTGGTCCAGTCTGTTTGTAGCACAGGTCCAGTGTCCAAGGGGCCATAGGAAGGGGAGCAATGGCAGTTCAAAGTGGACAAGGCAACACAGTGGAACAGAAGGGGGACATTCAGGAGGGTCTAATTTCCTGGCAGTGGCCTTGGTAAGTGTCTCTGGTGTCTGTCTGGGTTGGGATGGTTCACCTTCTGCAGGGGGAGGGGTGCTGGTGGCCTGTGGGTCCTGTAGCAGTGCCACCTGTCCGGTAGCTGCAGCAGATGTGGGGGGATGATTAGTTGACCGGCTAGTGGAAGGGGCCTGCTGATGTGATGTGTACTCCCTCATGATGTTGGCCAATTCACCCAGCACCCCTGCTATGGAGTCCATTGTGGTGTTGAGGGCCTGCAATTCTTTCCTGATTTCCTGGTGGTGTTCCTCATGCAGCCGCTGGTTCTCCCCCATGATGTCTATCACCAGACCCAGCTTGTCCTGGGATTGTTGGTAAGCCCCCAGGACATTAGTGAGTGCCTCCTGGACAGTCGGTTCCCTGGGCCTGTCCTCCCCCTGGTGCACACCTGTCCTCCGAGTGTCCCTGGCCCCCTGTGCCTGTGTCCCCTGAACGATGTGCCCACTGACCCCAGGACCCGGATTGTCTTCACTGTGAGGTGTGGACTGGGGTCCCTGTACAGGTAAGCACACCTGATTGACATGTCCTGGGGACAGAGGTCTGGGGACGTTGGGTGGCTGCTGTGGTGTTGGATACTGATGGGGGAGGCTCCGTGGTGGACTGGGTGTGCGCTGGGGCATCCGACTAACCAGTGGTCCCTGTTGGGCCAGAAAGATCATCCAGGATCAGAAGTCCAGAGTTGGTGTCTTCACTGGGAGCATCTTCTGGTGGGGGACTGGGTGGCCGTGGCACCTCCTCCCCGCTGAGATTGTCTGGGGCACCTGTGGGGATGTAAGTTATGTATTATGCTACATGTCTATGACATATTCTGCATCCCTAGCTTCCCCTATATTGTTGCTGTTGCCCTGCCACATTTGTTTGTGTATGGTGATGTATTGTGGGATTGTTAGTTCTCCATGCTGTGCATGCATTGGTGGTGGGTTTACATGCAGGGCTGGGAGTGATGTGCATGCAGTTGGTATGGCATGCAGGGCTTGGCATTCAGGTTAGTATATTGATGTGATGCACTGTGGGGGAATGGAGTGGAGTGATGGTTGTCAAGGTGAGGGGTGGTGGTGGCATGCCAGTATGGGGGGATAGGTTGTAAATATTGACTCACCAGTGTCCAGTGCTCCGGAAACTCCAGTGAGTCCCTCAGGGTGCAGTATTGCCAAGACTTGCTCCTCCCATGCTGTCAGCTGCGGGGGAGGAGGTGGGGGTCCAACGCCAGTCCTCTGGATAGTGAGCTGGTGCCTTGCTGCTATGGAACATACCTTCCCACATAGGTCGTTCCACCTCTTCCTGCTGTCGTCCCTTCTTTGTGGATGCTGTCCCATGGCATTCACCCGGTCCACAATTCTCCACCATAGGTCCATCTTCCTGGCAATGGAGATTTCCTGTACCTGTGCTCCAAACAGCTGTGGCTCTACCCTGACTATTTCCTCCACCATGACCTGCAACTCCTCATCAGTGAAACGGAGGTGCCTTTGTGGGGACATGGGTGTTGTGTGGTGTGTGTTATGCAGTGGGCGTTGAGTAATGTGTGGGGTGCGTGACGGATTAATGGGTGTTTGTGGTGTGTGTGTGTAGTTGTCTCTGTGATTTGCTTGGCTAGCTATTGATGTCTTTTTGTTCAAGCAAAGGGTTTTGGGTAATGTGGATATGTGTTTTATAGTGCTGTTGGTGCGAGGGTGTGGTGTGTGTATTAGTGTCAGGTGTGTGTTTTTGGCATTGGCCAATGTTGTGTTGTTTTGTATTTGGGTGGCCATTCTGACCGCGCCAGTGTGTCCCGTCAATGGTTTTCTGCCATTAAATGTCCGCTGTGGTGATTCATGCGTTATAACGTGGAGGGCGTTGTTTTGTTGCCGTAACGGTACGGTGTTCGTACCGCCAGTTTACCACTAAACTTTAGTCTGGCGGATTTGTGTTTGTCGCAGTATTCTGTCGGTTTGGGGTGTGTGTGTCATAATATGGCGAACAGATGTTCGCCTCTGCGACGGTATGGTGGCGGCCATCTCTGCAGCGGTAAGCGGAAGTTACTGCCAATGTCATAATGAGGGCCGAAGTGTCTAGTGCATTTTTTCTAACCGCTTCATTTTCGTGGCACTCAACGACGGCTCTGAAATCTTGAAAGTCACACAGATCCATCGGTGCATAACAGGCGTCGATGTTTACACACGGCTGCTGCACAATGACCACCTCTGGAGGAGTTTCCTCCAGAAAGCCCATGTCTTCATAGACTGGTGAGTTAGGAAGTGCTATAGATTCTTCAACATCTTCTGTGACGTTGAAAAGCTTTCCAGCATTTATTTGACACACGATGCGTTGTCGCAGCTGTTATCACACTTAATCAGGGATATAAGCTGAGGTAAATCGTTGAGGCTGAGCTTTTTAAGCTGATGGCAGATATCCTCTTGAAAACCCGTAACATCATAACCCTCATCTTTAGGAGCGCCCTGCTGCGTATTCTTCTCCAATACCAAAGGTTTTAGAGTACAATAGTATCTGTCAATAGTGTTCAATCCACCCTGGGAGGCAGCCTTTTTGATGAGGGGGTTGTATCTCTTCATAATAACAGAGTAATCTCTTTCAGAATGGGCCTCCAGGTTTGGCATAGGCCACTTAGGAGGCTCTTTATATGCATTCTATGGGTCAAAAAGGGCGTAATCCTCTACAGCATATCACCGACACATGCTCTCCAGAGGGATGCTTGTTCATTGAGGGCTGACACATAACCCTAACCATGTGTTAGGACCTTGGCATGTGACTAACGTGTTCATCTGATGTCACAACCCATCGGACCCTTCTACACCTACGTCAGTTCTGGGGAGGGGAGCCAGCACAAGGGAGGGTGGGGGCTGTGTATTTCCATTGCTCTTTCCTGTGAGTAGGCACACAATTTTGCACAGGGCTGTGACAGCCTGAACATGTTCAGACTTATCCTCTTAGGTGCAGAAACATGGCACACACCTGTTGGCCTGCAATTTTACACACCCCATGGACCTAGAAAGTATGGCAAGGACCTTGGCACTTGACTAACTTGTGATCACATGATGTCACAACCCACTTGGCCCGCCTATGCCTACGTCAGTTGCAGGGCGGGCTCTCAGGGACACAGAAGTGATGTCACTTCTGGGGCCGGACAAGAGTCACTTTTGAGTTTGATGAGGAAAGGTATCCCCAGATTCTACTGGGGCTTACGTTGGCAACTCCTGCCCCCTTTAAAAACTAGGCACGAATGAAATATCTACTGAGCCGGAGTAATCTTGCATAAATTTGCATTAATCTTGTTGAGTGAATCCAATATTAAGCCACATCTCATAATTAATATTACTGTTCACTGCATCAATTTACCAAGAGTGCGTGGGAACAAAACAAACAACAGGAACACAAGCACAGTGGCTTTAGGACATTGCAACCAGTGCAGCTGCACTTGGCGCTGACCTTGGTGGGAAGGGCGCTCTGTTTAGAAATAATTTACAGGTTTAAAAGCACATCAGCTTCCATGCACATCCAACAGTTCCAGATAACAATAAACATGTCAAAATAGCACTGGTATTTTATGTTACTGCTGGGGAGAGATTGGTAGCTCACAAGGATAATTTGCCTGCTGCAAAGAACATTCACATACCGATCACAAAACTGAGTATGAGTGAACTATGAGTAGTGCTTTAAAAACTGAAATGTGTGTTACAGAATGATAATCGAGAGGTGATGGGCACTGTTGGAGAGTTGTAGTTAGGGAATTCGCAGAGAAGGAGGTCATGGTGGGGGCACGGCACCAAAAAGACTGTCGCCCCAGGAACCCAGGGATGTAGCTTCAGGGAGGTGTGTTGGGTATTACCTCCCACCAAATAAATGTATTTTATGATAAATAGTTGGGTGCAGGTGCTTTCAGTTGGGTATGGTGAGGTGTCCCTCATATTTCACCAGGAGTTTTTACACACACACACACAGACAAAAACAAGCACAAAGGGCCATATTACGACCTTGGCGGAGGGGGTTACTCCGTCCCAAATGTGATGGATGTCCTGTCTGTCATGTTACAAGTTCCATAGGATATAATAGTACTTGTAATATGGCGGGAGGGATATCCGTCACATTTCGGACGAAGTAATCCCCTCTGCCAAGGTCGTAATCAGGCCCACAGTCTCTCCCTTTCTCTATTTAGAAAGACTGTTGGTTAGTTCACAAAATAATGCACATTCTCTCACTTAGTACACATCATACCGCATTCCTCTTTTTTTCCACTACCCCTTTAGCACCTCTTGTGCGCCCTGCTTGTCGTATAATAGGCCAGATTTACAAGGTCCTATCGCTACTGGAGCTATGCTCTGCGCTGTATATACACGGTGGCGTTAAGCGGCCTCTTCACATGCAGCACCTTGCGTAGACGGTGTCTGGAATGGGTGTTGCTGTGGGTGTACCACAGGAACACCCATTGTATTTTGATGCTTCCCCAGATTTAGTTTATGTAAACCTGAGGCAGCCCCAAAATCTAACGCCACCCCAGGCGTGGTGTTAGCATAGGGCAACGAGGAGAAATGCTTTCATTTCGCTTCGTTTTTTTTCTCTTTCTATGTGTGCTGCAAAATGCAGCACACATAGAAAGAACAATGGCCTTTGAATATTGTTTTTGTGCAGGAAGGTGCCCCTTCCTGCACAAAAACAATCTCCCCTGCTGCGTTGGTGTTCGGCAGCAAATTTAGCGCCGGTGCAGAGGGCAACACAGGGGTGCATCATATTCTATTAAATATGGCACGTCTCTGCTTTTTGAAAATGACGAACCACGGCGCTGCCAAATTTGGCACAGTGTCGCACTCTGTCATTTTCTTGTACATCTGGGCCATTGTATTCTAACATCATGTGCCAACGTTACTGTTGGGAAATCTGAACCTAACTTTCCCCCAATCATACAAGCTACACCCCTGCAGGCGCCACCAGCGCTAAAGCTGGCCCTAAACACATGCTGCTATTTTTTTATGTGCAAAATGATCATGTGGCCGCATTTCACCCTATGATATAACTCAGAATGCTGGTTTTGCATTTAGCTTATTTACATGTACTTTTGCATAATTTGTCTGAAATTTCACATCTCTCTGAAAACGTATTCACCTACATTGGCTTCAAATAAAACCTTAACCGCAAAAAATATTTTGGCGATCCTTAGAAATGTCTGAGAACCAAATTTCGAGTTTTGCTTCAATTGAGATAAATACTGATGAGGCGGCCTAAAGTGTCATGATGCAGTATCGAGTTTGGATTTCAGGCTTAGTGTTAGAAATGATGGTCTCATAAGTGTAAGTAACAAGAACACCTTCGTAAGAGGTGTGGTCTATGAAACTAGTGGCCTGATTTAGAACTCGGTGGACAGGTTACTCCCTCACAACGGTGATGGATATCCTGTCTGCTGAAATCTAAATACCATTGTCTTCTATGGGATTTAGATTTCGGCAGATGGGATATCCAGCACCATTGTGAAGGAGTAACCTGTCCGCCAACTTCTATATATTTCCTCAAGTGAGTGGCCTTTCAGATATGGACAAGGTTCATGTGCCTTTCAATATTTCCTCCATTACTCACTTCCGTTTGAGTCCTGGATTTTAGAGTTTTTGCTGTGTGCTTGGATTCTGCTGTCTCTGAGGGCTAAAGAACACATTTTAGAGGCAAGTGACCTGCTATTCTTTTTGAGGTAATATGGGTCTGGCCTGTCAGATTTTGTCAGACCAGACAGCTGTCTGAAGTGGTGATGTAAGCCAAAAATTATTATATTGTAGGCTGTCCATAGAAAGGCAAGCTATCTGGTGACACATAAATTAGTTATGACATGAAAAATGTTACATGGCTAGTCTTATGTGGGGCAAGCTGCAGCTCAATCTTCAACCATCTCTCCCAAATGCCAATCACGTATTTAATGTCTCACTTAAAAATGCTCCTAGAGAAATTATTTAGATATAGTATCTGTACATATTATACAGTCTTCAATTAATGAATAAGACAACTCCGTACTGTTAAAATCTAATAAATAACTCAATAGGATTCAGGAAGTTCAAAAACATGTACAACAATTCCAACGAATGTCCATTTCATAAACAACAATACTGTATATAACCCCTCTAGATCATAAGATTGAATCCCAACTGCAGATCCAGGAAGGGGTTATACCCCTCATCATGACACAGTTCTGCACAATAATTGCCTGGTTTTCAGTCCCAGTTCAAGCAATATCATGGACTTTCAATTCAGCTTGTCAAATGAAAAGGTAATGTCGACGTTTCGGCCTGTAGTGGCAGTCAGAGGTCCATCAGACCATCATCAGGACTCAGTGTTGTTAAATAATACAACAGGTTGCAAATATAGGCTCTGTAGCAACACACCAGGGGACTTCAACCTACAAGCCAAGGTAAACAAATCTTTTAAATTTGGGACCGCTAGCGTCTGTCTCCATCCACATCCACTCAACACATGCAAGTCAGAATCTCAAATGGCAATCATATATTTAAAGCACAGCTTTCTTAATTCCTGTTCTAGTGGCCGTAATAAATAATATTCGGTCTGTGTTCCGAAATACATCTGAGATGTCCTCAGATATGTTATTAATCATGTAATTTAACATGTCATGAATGAGTTATATGCAGAGTCAGAAGCAGTTCATGACGGACCTCAAGTTAAAGTTAGTTCACTAAACTCTAACTGTTGAATTTTTGTGTTTTTAAAAAAATGTTTGTTCTAACCATATTTCAACACCTAATTATAACCGCACTGTAACCCTTGCTTTTTTGTATATGTTGTCAGAGCTCTTTTCAGAGGGTCGAGAGCCATGTAAGGGTTACTGGGTCTAACCGTGGCAGTTGAGGCCTTCTATTCCTAATGTCCCAGGGCCCAACCCACTATGGGTCCTGAGCAATTGGGGCAAGTACCCCTTCTGCACTTAACTCTCAGTGGTAGCTGTGGATGAGCAGTCAAAGCTCCCTCGTGGTGGGGGGGGGGAGGAGTAGATACAGGTAAATGAACACAACACATAACTCAAAGTGCACACAGTGGTGTAAATAAATGAATGTCTAGTTAAATACTCACTTTCATAAGAAAAATGAGTATTTTATTTCTAACTCTACACATGCAAATGTATAATGGCACGTGTAAGAAGTAACACAGTCCCCATGAGATCAGAGCTCTAATGTTTGTCAGGTAAATCCCTGTCTCACCTTTTGTCCATGTAATGTGGTCAGGGTTATTCCCCATTCACTAGTGGCTGCATCCAAGGAATGCTTACTAGTAAGGAGTACTCAAGAGTTCACATTTGACTCTTTGGAATTAGTCAAAAGTGACTTTGGTACCAGATCACCTTCAGCAGTGAATCCCCCATGGCCCAACAGGTCCAGTTCAAGTCTTACTTTCAGCATGGAAGCATTTGGCATTGCAGCAGGTGTCCTGAGGGTGTGCATTCACAAGTTGTTATTCTGCTCAGAGAAGTTGGTCTACTCACAGTACATGTGGCAGCACCCGGCAGGCGCAGGCTCCCTCTCCTGAGCAATGCTGCCAGCTCTGCTCAGCGACCAGAGCAAATTCATGATCAGGAAGATGCAGTAAGTCAATTTTTCCCAAGCAGAGAGGTGGGCAAGGGTACCTTGCTCCTTCCAACACTCTCCTCTTTCTCACAGGGTACACTGTTCTTGGCAAGCAGGCAGGCATACATACACCCAGCACATGCTTTTATTGTGCACGCAATGCAAAGTACTCCATCTCTCATGTAATGTATTCCTCGCAGGCATTTATTCACCCAGTACTTGCACTATCTGTGTATATACTGCACTATCCTGCTCTAACCGTGTACTGTACCCTTCCCAGGCACACATACATCCAGCAGAGTCACTACTCCTGAGCTGTGCAGCACTCTACGCTGTGCAGCACTCTACCTCTACTTGATGTAGGCCAAGGGAAAGTTAAGCACACATCAGCAGAACTTTAAAAAGGTGGGTGAGCCTGTCGGCCTCACTCCAGTGACACAGTAAAAAGGACTTGTTCACTCCAACTGATTACTACACAGTATGATGCTACCACTGCACTTGTGCCGTTTAACTCTTGGTAAGGCAGTAGCCTTTCATCACTGTGAGGGTAGCACTTTAGGCACCCGTTTCAGTCCAATAAGACTGGAAATAATGAGACAGGGCTATGTCGTGGCGCACACACATGATCCATGTTTACCTATGACAAAAAACTCACTATTATGGACCAAGACACAGTACACAGTTCAGCAGCCAGTGGAAGGGCACATGTCTTTAACCATGCAAAAGACTTTTCCTTCCCAACATATATTTATATATTATCCAGAGGTATAGGTAGAATCACATCTTCATAGGAAATGTAATTTGTGGTTTGCTGGTAACTCTGGTACCATTTTACGAATCTTCATGAAACTTAACCAAAGAAAAGTCTCATCGACCTCAGCTCCTTCCTGGAACGTTTCGGGGTGAATCATAAAGCAGAGGCTGAGAAAAAGGGGGACTCCCAAAACATGTTTTCCACATTCATTTTTCCATAGGAAAAATTAGACACAGCTACAGCAAAATTGACTGAATGGAATTATACCACATTTGGCAGAAAGTTAGATCTTGGTGAAGAAAGCGTGCTTTTTAGGTCTCACCTGCAGACAGTGCGCATGATTGTTCCTTAACAAATGTCGCTTTTAACTCACCAGTTACTTGCCCTTGATTGGCTACTTTGTCCCTTTCATTTCCTTGATCCTCATTGATCAGTGCATGCTGACATCACTTCATCTTCCTGTCTTCATCCCTTTGATGGAGCAAAATACTGATTAATTACTTTATTGGTGTCCTTCCGCTGCTTGCGCAGATTGAAGTACGTTTCTTTTTGTTCTTCCTCCATCGTCGATGGTCCCAGTCTTTATGCTTCCAGTCGTCAGCTAGTTCCCCTCCCCTCTCACTCTCACCTCACTGCTTGTTTTTCCAGCACCTCTTCCCATATGGTTTGTTTCTTTCCCATTCCCCATTTTGTGTTGTTTGTTGCTTAAGCCCCAACACGTTTTGTTGCTTATTTAGTTAGTGTGACTCAGAAGCAGTTTACACAACAACAGCAACAAGGTGCAATCTTGCAAAGATGTTCTCGTTATTGGGCTGGCAATTTAAGTTGCTAACATTCAAGATTAGGGCCCATATTTATACTCTGTTTGTGCTGAATTAGTGTCATTTATTTGTACGCTAATTCAGCACAAACTTAACTCCATATTTATATTCTGATGCTAGGCCTGTCTAGTGTCAAAACATTGGAGTTAATGTCATTTTTTTGGATGCGTGAAAGCTCTTTGCGTCAATGAGATGTAAGGTAGCTGTTCCCACCCACAAAATAACTCTAAGCCCCTAGCACCATATTTATCCACGGGGCAAAAAAGACGCACGGGTGGGAGGTGGAGCCAAAAAATGACGTTAATTCCGATTTGCGTCAAAGTTTAACACCTGGGTCAGACTTGGTGTTAAAATGAGGCAAACACATCACCACTTAAGGAAAACACACAGAAGCAACATCAAAAACCCACAGGACAATATGGAAGTGCTACTGCTCCAGCTTGCGAGACGCCGCCGAGGGCAGCAACAACCACAGCAACCACCACCACTACAATGCGGCCCACAAAGGCAACGCAGACGGCAGGAGAGGGTATTCAGAAATCGGAAAACCCTCCATGGCCTCAGGGAACAAGACATCATGAGGACATACAGACTCAACCGGCAAGCCATACTTCACCTGCTGCTCCACATTGAGCCACGAATCACAGCCAGCCTGCAGACCCCACACAACATACCACCTGTGACAAAGCTGCTAGCTGTCCTGCACATACTGGTAAGTGGCTCATTTCAATCAACGTGTACCGTGGTTGCTGGTTTGTCACAGCCGTCATTCTCTGTGTTCCTGTCAAAGGTGTTAGATGCAATTATCTCCCTAACACCCAGCTTCCCCAACATCCAGCAAAAGCAGCAGGAGATTAAACAGGGGTTCTACCAATTTCATAGCTTCCCGCATGTGCTTGGTGCAATTGATTGCACCCATGTCCGACTTGTGCAACCTGCAGCAACTGAGCACAAATACCGGAATCGCAAGCACATGCATTCCATCAATGTGCAGGCCATAATGGACCACCGGGACTATTCACTAACATTTTGGCCAAGTATCCTGGGAGTGTGCATGACGCCTACATAATCCAGCACAGCAGGATCAACAAATACTTCCAGGATGGACAATATGGAAATGGCCTACCTGTGGGTAAGTCAACAACCCTAGCAATATACACACAACACACCAACCCTGTGGGACACACAAGACACACACCACTCCAAAAACACATGGCCAGGGTAACAGATGTGCAGCTAACATCACATATGCACCATTCTGCAGTACAGCAGAATCAGTGCACACCACAACACATACACCCACTTGTACATAACACACCCACAACTTGTCAGGCACACCACGTGAAGGACAGGTGCAGAGATGTACCCTTTGCCAACAGTAGAAATACCCAAACCACTACAAGTGCCCACAGGTTGCCTACTATGTACTCTTCACACACTGTGCACCAAACAAAGAATAACACAGAAATGTCAATGGCATACACCATGCTCATGTCACGTAAGTCTCACATAGGCACAGATCCCTCAAATCATGTAGTGCAAGTCACTGCCAGAACAAACATCAAATGCCAGACAACTGCTGCCAATAACAACTACATCTCATCAACACATACCTGACTTACCTGTAGTGTGCATATTCATCTGCCTGACGCATTGGCTCACACACATAGGAATACAAAGTTAATGCCCATCACATACCATGTGCCAGATTTGTGAGCAGTGGCACCACACCTACTGTGGTGCCACCTCACATGCACCGCTTACTGATCCACAACACCATCATGTCTGTACCATAAACAATAAATGGCCCACCATGGGGCAAAGTCACTGTTAGACAGTGCAGATCATGGATGCCATAGTGGGACCCTGTAGGTGTATAGAGGACATCACTGACCTTACATGCACTGTGCCAAGGGACACATTTGCTAAGTAGCTGAGCACCATCCCAAAGCTTGCACTGTACATGTTTTGACAGTATAAATGATGAATCATGTTTTGGAAGATAGGAGAGACACTGGTAGTGATGCTGATCATCCTGAAACAATGGGATACACAACCTTGGACACCTGATGACGGGCACAAACATCATCTGCCACTCAGGATCACTAAGGAAGTTATGTAAGAGGCCCCAGTGCTATTTTCATGGCCTGCACTGTATGTACAAGTTTGCTGATGACCACTCTCATGTGACATGAAGTCACATTGAAAATTGTCCACCCTACCATGCACCACTTTGCGTGGAAGGGGCGTGCAATGTGAGTTGCTGCAGGCCTGTCACCACAAGATACATAGGATGATGATAATGACTCAGATGTAGGTGTCACCTAAAACCTGATGCAGTGCCAACATCAAACACCACCCCAGGGGTGCCGTTTGCAGGTTGCAATAAAGAAATAGACTGTGATTTGAACCTATATGAATGTGCCATTCAAAGCATGCTGAATACTGCTGTACACACATAATGAGCCAATTGTCCATCAAAACAGCATATGTATAGGGAGGTGTCCCTTCCTGCACAGATACATCCACCTCCACAGGGCAGCTAGCCAAGCACCCTGGTGCAAGGTTGGTAGTGTCAGTGCACACCTGCATATAAGCTACTGGCGCAGGGAACAACAAAGGGTTGCCTAGTAATGTCACACATGGTGCATTCCTACATAGTCAAAATATTGCAGCACAGTGCTGTCGGTGTTGGAGCTGTGTTGAGCATGTCAGATACTCATTGAAATGGGCCTAAGTGTTGCACTCCATCTGTACTGACACATGTCAAAATGGCTGGAATGTCTAGGCTCTGTAGTGCTACCATGTTACCACCACATCTGACCACATTGTGTTGTGAGGATGTGTCATGTCCCCTCTAGTGATAGCACACTGATACAAAGGAGCACAACACAATGCATGGTACATACATACTGACTATCAGTTAGGATACCAAATCATATGTCACAGGACCTTGAGCCAATACTCACGATGGTCATGTCTAACAATACAGTGCTAAGAAAACATTGCTTAAGGCCAGGACCTCACATCATACCACAAACACATGAGTCACAACCACCTCAAAATTACAACTGCCATGCTACACAGCGAACCTGTTGCAAGCCCTAACAACTTATTCCTATTATCATTTGCAGCGGATCAGGGTTATGGCATACAGCCATGGATTATGACCCCATTTGCAAACCCAAGCAAAGCAGCAGAGCGGGCATACAATGAGGGACATCGTAGGACACAGAATATCGTGGAGAGGACATTTTGGCATCCTGAAGTCAAGATTCAGGTTCCTGGACATCACAGGAGGCAGCCTCCTGTATGCCCCACACATTGTCTGCAAAATCATCATGACCTGTGCTAATCTGCACAACATGTGTGTGCGGATGAACGTCTCCAGGTATGACCAGGTTGATGAGCTGCCTGAAGAGGCAGAGAAGGATGGTGGTGTAGAAATGGAGAGGGAACAGCACAACACAGCTGCTGGGATACACTGCAGAGAGCACATAGTTGAAAACTTTTTCACTTAATCACCACTTAAATCACCTTGTCAATTTTGTAAATAAACACTTCACTTATACAACCAGTCCTGCTGTGGTCTCTTCAATCTCCACTACATATACAATAGGATTGTGAGTCAAACCTCAGGGAGCTTGTTACAAATACAAATCTGACAAGTACTGCTGCAACATAATATGTGATGTGTAAGATTGTGCTGCCAACATCACAAATATCACTTATAGTGTCATCACTGGTATGGGCTCTCCGACAGGAGAGGGGGGTGGGGGGTGTTGTGTGCCGGTGTGGGGGTGTGTGTGACTGTGTTGGAATGCGTGCATGTGGATGTAATGCGTGTGTGCATGAATGGGTGTGTGTGTGTACATGCATGTTGTGTCGTGTGATTGCGTGTGTGCCTGGATGTATGTTAGTGAGTGTTGCTGTGTGCGTGTATGAATGTATGCATGGGTGTGTGAATGTGGAAATACGTGTGTGTATGGGTGTGTATGTATGTGCATGTATGTGTGTATATGTCGGGGGTTGGGAGGGGGAGTGTGAGGGAGGACTGTGGGGAGGGGGAGGAGGTGGGGGAGACCCCTATCAGTGCCAGGGAAGGAATTCCCTGGCACTGATAGTGCCTACCGCCATGGTTTTTGTGGCGGTACAGAAACCACGGAAACCATGACGGTGGGCGGGGTCAAAATGCCATGGGCGGCCTAGTGACGGCCGCCGGGCTGGAGACTGTAGTCTCCAGTGCGGCGGTCGTTACAGCCGCGGCGGTCGGTGTGTTAACTTGGCGGTTTGGCTTTGGCCAAACCGCCAATGTCATAATAGTGCCGATATGTACCGTAATGACCCCCAGTATGTCACACTGCAGCACAGCCCATGTCATTTGTATGTTGATACAGGGTGCATCTAAAGACAATGGAACAAAAACAAACAATCAGTAATTGAGTCAAAATAATTGACGCAAATGCGTCTAAAACATCCGCAAACGCAAAGTGTGTGACACATGGGCCCTTAGCTTGAATTCCACCTTCACATTCTTCCCAATGCTGATTTTCAGTGAATTTGACGCATAAAGGTAGTATTAATAAAAACAATGCACGTACCTCATACAGCTAAAATACCCATGCAGATATCATATGCGTCATATAAATACACGCATCACAGAAAACGTGATGCAGAGGGACAGAAAGTAATGTAATAGGAAATCCTGTTTACAAGCATGGCACAGTGGGTGTACTTTCACTTTCTCTTTACAGTCTGTGCCTCTTTGACTGTGTGGTTGTGTTCTGGAGTTGGTGGTTATGATTTCCTGGCATATTGTATCTTGCAGTGTCCCTCCTGTCGTGTTTTGTTAAATATTGTCTGTATTTTGTACCAGTGTTTGTAAATTTGTTTTTTTTGTGTGTATATTTGTATTTGTACTGTGGGGTGTCTGTCCTGGATAGTTGTTAAGTTGGTATAGTTGGGATTAATTATTGGGCTTAAGTTTCCTTTATATTCATTTCATTTTTTTTTCTCAAAATAATTGTGGTGAACATTTACTGTCATAATATGTCTGGTAGGGGGAGGTTGACCAGGATGGAAGAGGAAGAGTTGGGTGGCTTTGTGTGGCTGGTAGCCCACTATCTGCCATTGATGTTGGAGATGGGGGGCCGGGTCATACAGGGTTACCGGATTGAGGCGAGGCGGCTGCTGTGGGGCAAGGTGCTCCACCATATGAAGAGGGTCTTTCGGAGCACCAGGAATGAGCACCAGCTCAGGCATCGCTGGGCAGATCTGGTGACCAAGGAGCAGGAACTGCTCAATCATCTTGGTGTTCAGATTGGTAGCCCTGTTGTTGAGTCTCCCATTTGCATACTATTTACTGTTCACTGCTCTTGAATAACAGTAGCAGATGTGTTGGAGTGCTGCATGCAATGCTTGTGGACAGGTTGCATGCAACCAGAATGAACTGTAACTGCGCCAGTCTAGACATGGAATTCACATGTCCTACTGTTGTAGCAATGCAGGTCAGATGTCTGGTGAGGCATGCACAATCATCAATAAGTCACACATTTCAGGGGCTATGGCGACACCTGTGTCCCAGCATAGTGTCATGTATGATACACCAAGACACTGCCAGCCTACCATATTTACCTGGATTGTGTCAACAAAGTAGGGCAATGCATGTATAGGGCTACTTTGTCATCATATCACACACATGATCCTTGCCATTACATCAGCAAAGGGGGCTTACCCGCCTTAGGGGGCAATGTAAGTGGGGCATCTGATACCATCAGACAACTTTGCCACATCAGACATGGATTACTCATTGCATGATCATTGCAGACTTATAATTGAGCTGCATGTCCATAACAAAGTGCCTCTGGTGCCTTGCAGGACAAGCTTGAATACCTGAATCAATTGTCTTGCAAAGCACCAGGTAGTGTAATGTATTTGTTACACAACTCCCCCTTATACCATAGAGTTCCATCTTCTATAGATTGCCCACATATGGTTGTTGCAGGGTGTAACACTACATGAGTCTCAGGCCCAGTGTAAGTGCAGATGTGTGGCTCTCACTCACCTGAGTGACTGTGTCATCGTGTGTTTGTAGTGGTGTGTCAGTTGCACTGTTTTACACTAGGATTACTAGCTCACTTCTCTAAAATAGTACTCACTGTAATTTGTTGACCACTAGTAGTGACAGTGATATGACACTAAGCATGGATTACCTTCATATCTTACAGGTGGACCTGCCCCTACACAATCTGCAAAGAGGCGCGATTTGAGGATTCAGATGTATCCAGTAAGTGTGATAATGTGTGTTCTGTGATGTAATCTAGGGTTTGGTGAGAATGAGTCATGTGTGTTGCACACAATGCTAGATGTGATAAGCTGTCAAATAATCGGATATCAAAGTAGACTGGATGGTGACATTGTGTCCCATTGAAAGGTTCCCCATGCACCACTAGAGGGTCATATCTTGTGAGGCTCATGCTACTCAATGGGCATCATTGTGTAAAAAAGGTGATGACAAGCCACATGTAGGGCCATATGTGACTAAGGAGTGCAACGCTGTGAGAATATTGGCAGTGGGGCACTCCGTCATTCTCACAACACAGAGATGCACCATTTCGTACCCAATTTGGTGTGTCCCTGTATTGTAATGAATATGGAGGACTGGGCTGGCAATTGTCCCCCAGCATGTCGCTCCGTATTTTGCAGTCTATGTACGTAACACTTATGTGGAATGTAACAGGCGTGCATGCAGGTCAAGGCCAAATGTGTGCTGGCATGGAAATGTGTGTGTAAGGAATAGTATTGGCAGATCAGTTATTGATGGGTGCCTACACCTGGACATATGAATATAGATATGATAGACCTATGGTTACCAGCTTCCTAGTTGGCAGCCCTCCTAACATATGGTCCACTCCCTGACTCCATGTATAAGTGGGCATGCCTTTATGGATGACCAGGACAGTTGAGATAATGGATTGCATGGCCATCCACCCGTAGGCACATGGGGAGAGGAATAGCAAATTTGTAGGTAGGTGTGATGCTCACAGTGTAAGTGACAGTCATATTGATCACTCTTGCATGTGTACCCCTTATGGTTACCAACTACATCCCATCCTCCCAATAATATGTCTAAGTTCCTGGTGATGTATGGTTGAAAATTGACACAGATGGTGAGGAAATATGGGCCTGATCTATGTGAACTTTATGCTGCCTTTGCATTATTACATTTTGCACTAAAGCAATGCACACCTCATTTGGTTTGGTTGCTAATCCTGTTGTGCGTCGCTTTGGTGTAAATGAAATTTTGCTAAGGCTGCACTGTTGTTGCATTTATCAGGGCCATTGTCTTTTCCGGAATGTGAGTTGGAATGCATATGTAATTAGATGTAGAGTATAAACCAATAATCTGTACATACTCCACACAATGCTGACACTGAAGGTTGCCTGTCTCAATTTAACAGCTGCCAAAATAAGCAATAAGGAACTTTTAGCATTCCAGAAGAGGGCAGTCCACTACAGACATATCCTGGCAGTGGAATCTGGGTTCCGGAGGATGGCACGCCGCCATCGGGCAGAGAGATCAACTGGGGAATGGCAGGCATTCACCCATGGCGGCCCCACACTGGCAGTGGCCACACAGAGGAGACCAAGCTCCACAGCTGTGCAGAGGGGGGGGCATCTGCTACCACAACTCCAGCCCCAGCTGCAACACCTTCAACATCCATGCATCAGCCCACACCACCTGCTGCCATGGAACAGAAAATGCTGCAAGATCTGCAGAGGGACGTAACGCTTGTCTTGAAAAGGTTGGACAGTTTGGAGAAGGAGGTGGCAGCCAATACGAAGAGACTAAACTACATTAAAAAAAAACTCAAGAAGACAAAGCTGCGATTGTCTTTGGTTCTCTCACCTCCCAGTTCTATCCCCTCCCTCCTCATTTGTATTCATGTTTTATAGTGGGTTTTAGGGCGTTAGTGTTAGATTAGAGTAGGTATGTAGTTTAGTTAAGATAAGTGGGTTTGGGGTGGGTTTTCTACTTTTTACATGTTTCTTTGTGGGTGGGTAGTGGGGTAATGTTGGGGTATATATGTGTTTAAAAAAATATTTTAAAAAATAAAAAACAGACAACTAAAAATACCAAACAAATATATATTTGTTTAGATATAGTAAGTATATGTGTAGTTTAGTAAATGTTGTCCTGCACGTGTCTCGTAACATAAGGGGGGGTCCAATGTTTTGAGTGTGTTCTTAAATATGTTAGGTAAGTTTAGCATAGGGAAGTTAGGGTTAGTTGTTGGTTAGGTATAGTTAGAATAGGTTAGGTTGGGATTGTTTTTTTTTTTTGTTTAGTTTCATTGTTATTAAAAAAAATGGGTACTCCCTTACTTTATGGGGGTCATTCCGACCCTGGCGGTAAAAACCGCCAGGGCCGTGACCGACGGAAAGCACCGCCAACAGGCTGGCGGTGCTTTCCTGCCCATTCTGACCATGGCGGTAAAGCCACGGTCAGAAAAGGGGATCCGGCGGGAACCGCCGGATTACCCCTAGCTGGACTGAATCTCCATGGCGGCGCTGCTTGCAGCGCCGCCATGGAGATTCTGACCCCCTTCCCGCCATCCTGTTTCTGGCGGTTTTTACCGCCAGGAACAGGATGGCGGGAACGGGTGTCGTGGGGCCCCTGGGGCCCCTGCACTGCCCATGCCATTGGCATGGGCAGTGCAGGGGCCCCCTAACAGGGCCCCAGCATGATTTTCACTGTCTGCTTAGCAGACAGTGAAAATCGCGACGGGTGCAACTGCACCCGTCGCACCCCTGCAACACCGACGGCTCCATTCAGAGCCGGCTCCTGTGTTGCAGGGCCTTTCCCGCTGGGCCGGCGGGCGCTCCTTTGGCGGACGCCCGCCGGCCCAGCGGGTAAGCCAGAATGGCCGCCGCAGTCTTTTGACCGCGGTGCGGCCAGATGGCGGTGACCGCATGGCGGGCGGCTACCGCCGCCCGCCGCGGTCAGAATGACCGCCTATGTGTCATATGCTTCTGTCTCAGGGTCTTCCCATGAGCACACTGTGAAAATTGTGTGTTGGCTTAGGGATTCCGTCTTCCCTCCAAATCCCTCTCTTGGCATGTTCATCACCTTTTTACAACTGAGCTGTCACATTGGCAGTTACAGCACATCTACTTGTCTATGCATCTGCCATCCAGTGTACCCACCACTTAAGGAGACTATGGGGGTTATTACAACTTTGCAGAAGACCGCCGCGGTTATTCTGTGTTTCCCGCTGGGCTGGCGGGCGACCGCCAGAAGGCCGCCCGCCAGCCCAGCGGGAAACCCCTTCCCACGAGGAAGCCGGCTCCGAATGGAGCCGGCGGAGTGGGAGGGTGCGACGGGTGCAGTAGCACCCGTCGCGATTTTCAGTGTCTGCATGACAGACACTGAAAATCTTTAAGGGGCCCTCTTACGGGGGCCCCTGCAGTGCCCATGCCATTGGCATGGGCACTGCAGGGGCCCCCAGGGGCCCCACGACACCCCTCACCGCCATCCTGTTCCTGGCGGGCAAACCCGCCAGGAACAGGATGGCGGTGAGGGGGTCGGAATCCCCATGGCGGCGCAGCAAGCTGCGCCGCCATGGAGGATTCCTCAGGGCAGCGGAAAACCGGCGGGAGACCGCCGGTTTTCCGTTTCTGACCGCGGCCATACCGCCGCGGTCAGAATGCCCTTGGGAGCACCGCCAGCCTGTTGGCAGTGCTCCCGCGGTCGTTGACCCTGGCGGTCAATGACCGCCAGGGTCAGAATGACCCCCTCTATGACCAAAGACATGGTTACACACATCACAATTCCTAAGCGTAGAACATGTGTCACAATACACTAAGACATGCTGGTTGTGTAGGAGGTGTTTATTTACAAGTGTCGTAGTGCAATTTCTACAATGTCCAGGTCAGTGACCCCATTAGTGAAATCCATACAATTGTGACACAACACAAGTCCAGGGTTGAGGGACATGTCATGGGACAAGCTTGGGTGAAGTGTCGTCAATGTGCGATGTGGTGGTGCTACTGGCACATGTCTGGGACAGTTGCAATGAATTGTGTGCTGTAAGATGCAGCACATGTGTTTGGGCAAGAAGGCAAGGCAATTGCAAGGTGTTACTGCAAGGGACACCACCATCACCTGACCCCAGGTATGGCATTGACTGACTACCTAGTCTCTGAAGTCTTGGTCTTGTTAGTAGGGTTAATATGACTATATGCAAGGGATGTTGTGATAGCACAACCAGATGCACAGTCATTATACTTGCCATACATTCCATGTGCTGCACTTGTACATGTAGGTATTTAGGCCTGGTGATTGACATATGTCCAGGTTGTGTATGTGTTATGGTGCATAGTACTACCAAGGCGTAGGTACGTGCAACTTGCTTCATGTGTGCCTCTGCGCTCCTTAGACATGCATTGTGTGAGTCCTATGTGCCTCCCCTTCTAACACTTGACAATTTGACAATAATTTCCCCCATGCAACTTACCCTGCATTTGTGGTGTTTCCTGGTAGTCTGCGCTGTCCTATCCTGTGATTTCAGTTACCAGTATCTCCGGGATGACCGCTGCAACCATCTACTCCATCTTGTCTAAGTCCTCTTGTGGTGGTGGGCTACCACCTCCAGTTTGCGGTGCTGCCTTCTTGTTCCCTGCCATTTTTTCCTTTGTCCTTCGCTTACAATCATGCCAGTGTTTCTTGCACTCTGTTACGTTTCTCCTGACCTCTGCCACACTGTTAACCTTGTCAATTTTGAGGTGATGAAGAGTTGATATTGATGCTCTGTCACCTCTCTCATCAGTATTTCATGCTCCTCCGCACTGAAACAACACTTTCTCTTTTTCTTCTCCCTCCCCTGAGTCTTGGCTGTGTCCTCTTGACTTATTCCAGGTTGATTGGGGCTCCTCTGGGGTCTCTCCTGGCTTTCCGGGTCCATTTTGCCTCTCCTTTGCACTATTTTCTGCGTTAGC
This sequence comes from Pleurodeles waltl, assembly GCF_031143425.1. Taxonomy (NCBI): domain Eukaryota; kingdom Metazoa; phylum Chordata; class Amphibia; order Caudata; family Salamandridae; genus Pleurodeles; species Pleurodeles waltl. The sequence continues at coordinate 337,632,832 of NC_090443.1, forward strand.
GTCTGTATTTGAAGCTAATGCGGGTAAAAATGGTGCATTTCCGTTTTGCGACATGTTTACGTGTCGTAAAACGGGTAAGAACCATTTTTCCGGCGTTAACGTCATTGTGCCTTACGACAAGGCGCAATGGTTAACGTCAAAAATGTTGACTCTAACCTAGTTTTAGCGCCACCCAGTGTCTTGGTATAAATATGAAGCCTGGGTGGCGTTAAAAAATGGCGCTAGTCAGCGCTAAACTTTTTGACGCAAAATTGCATTAGTGCAGTTTTGCATCAAAAAGTATAAATCTGGGCCTAGACATGCCTCTCAACCACCGATATATGCACTCTTGAAAGTTCAAAACACAAACATGACATACTTTAATAAAGGAGGCTTCTTTGTAAGAATTCAAATTCTTTTTACAGTCTTTTTTGAAAAAAAAAAAAAACATTTGTCAACATTTAGATGACCCCATAAAGTGTATCTATAATGAACGCAAAGTTCTGCCATTCCTAGTACATTTATGTGTCGCATCTTACTAACGTGTAGGTTATTTCTGGAACGGACGGACATGGCTAATTTGCCCAATATCACACCATGTAATCAGGTGGAGAAGCTACGATTATTAGCATGCCGTTGAGTATCTTAAATCAGCAATTAAGCCTCTGCACCATATCTCCAAGTGGTGATGCTGTGCACGTTCCTGCATATGTGTGGACAGACCAGGTATATCTTTGTGCAGTGATAGGTGATGTTCATTGTCCAGGTTTGTCATCACATGTATTGGGTGATCTCAGGGCATGGCGCAACCGCACACATTCAACTACAATAGATCTATATAATTAAATCTCACGTGCATAGATGGCACATACGTATGCATGGTAATGTTTTTGTGTGTGTGTATAATGCTGAGGACGAAAAATACCAGGTGTGTCATGTAGTGGAATCAGTTCAATCAACTATAAGCATAACAGCTTAATAATGTGGACGTTAGAAGAAGCGGGGTCACAACATAGTTGAACATGGGCTGTTATAAGATGAGAAATCTAAACTGGTGTGCTTCAAAGTGTACATTCACGTGCATTATTTGTTCGATGGTTCAGGTTTTGTACCATGCTTCAGTTCTTTCTGTATATTTTTGTGGGGTAGTGTAGGGTCCTTATTCAATACATGGGGCCTGAACAATGATTCATATTGTTGAACAGACCTGCAGGTCCACGATTTAGTTGGTTGTACAATAGATGGCATGTGCACTACTCTGGATTAAGTGCCAGGGCCTGCAGAAGGCAGAGAATCATAAGGAGGACTGAAACAAAAGTTGCCAGAAGCAAATCCTGCCACGACAGGTTCACTTTCCCTTGCACTGTAGCCTGACATACCTACTTCCCTTGTGTCGGTTGCAGCAGCTGGTTATTGTGTCAGCCATCTCCCTCGTGTGTATTCAACATCCTCCCCTCGTGCTCCACACCCTGTAGGATAGCCCTAATAGAGAGAAAGCCAGATTCATAGGGGCTTGCCCGTAGAGTCTTTCGGGCCTTACCACTGTGCAGAGAAAGCTACTGTTAGTCACGAGCAGTAAAAGCCATGTGTAGCTCAATGGGTATAAGAAGCGTAGTGCCCTGACTTTCCTTTTGGGCAGTATAGCTTTAGAACAGCCCGGATCTCTGACCCTACTGTTTGATCCTTAGCACTCTAAATTATTTTACACTATCTTTACCTGTTGTTGAGTTGTGAATTATTATTTCTAATAATTTGTGCTCAGCACACTCCTTTTTCAGTCTCGCATAGATGTCTCTCAGAGACCTCTGTATTCTTGAAGTGGGCTTAGAGCTCCTACATTACTTACTATAGGTTGGATTCATGGTTATCCAGTATTGGATCTTTCATAAATTCACATGCTTGAATCATCCCCATCGTTGAAGTGGGAGTCCCACAGTACATGAAAAGCAATAAGCACCAAACAAATTTCCCATAGACTATAATGCGAATCCAAATGACTGATATAGCTTATCTCTGTCCTTTTGTGAAAAGGACCCAAACCTGGCTTCTGGCCAATCAGGCACCAGCACCCTCTAGAATACTCTCCAGAGAGGCTCTTTCCCTCAGATTTTCTACTGCACGTCGTGTGAAGGGAGTCTTCCTGAGCTCTGCTCAGTTTTCTACTTCTGTCAGAAAACTTCAAAAACATGTCAGATTCTTTTCTGCCCTTGTAAGACCTGTGGCAAGAAAAAGGCTGCATGTGGATGATCCACATAAAAACTGCTTATACTGTACTGCTTGTATCCAGAACACCAGGTGAAGGACTGCAAGATATGCCGCACTTTCTCTGCAAAAACCTTCAGAGATAGAGACGGTAGGCTTTTTGACATGGTTACATGCAAAATCCTGTACTTCAGGTGAGGAGAGTGAGTCAGAAAGGCCACATAAAAGGTCCAGATCTGAGGACCTGGGACAGGCTGAAAGATCCAGAAAGTGTCAGAAAATGCATCATAAAGAAGGTGCGAAAGGCGTACAAGGCTCAATTTCATCGGAGCCATCCTCTCCTCGTCGAAAGAAGGAGTCATCACACCGTTCTCCTTCATCTGAGCCTTCCACCTCCAGAAAGGTGTCTATCAAACTGAAGTCGACGATGACAACACCACTGTCAACGACAGTGACGACGACAACAATTTTCACATCTACCGTCTCCACCACCTCGTTGACGAGACTGTCGTCGACTACGACTACGTCGACATTTGTGGTAAAAGCTCCAATTCCTTCAATTAGACCAAAGTCGACAAAGGCTCCAGAAAAGATTTAGGCACTCATTCTAACCGCGGCGGGCGGCGGTAGCCGCCCGCCATGCGGTAACCGCCATATGGCCGCTCCGCGGTCAAAAGACCGCTGGGGCCATTTCAACTTTCCCGCTGGGCTGGCGGGCGCTAGCCAAGTTAGCGCCCGCTGGCCCAGCGGGAAAGGGGCCTGCAACACTGAAGCCGGCTCCGAATGGAGCCGGCGGTGTTGCAGGTGTGCGACAGGTGCAGTAGCACCTGTCGCGCTTTTCACTGTCTGCTAGGCAGACAGTGAAAAGCAGGCTGGGGCCCTGTTAGGGGGCCCCTGCACTGCCCATGCCATTGGCATGGGCAGTGCCGGGCCCCCAGGGGCCCCAGGATGCCCGTTCCCGCCATCCTGTTCCTGGCGGTAAAAACCACCAGAAACAGGGTGGCGGGAAGGGGGTCAGAATCCCCATGGCGGCACTGCTTGCAGCGCCGCCATGGCGGATTTGGGCAACCGGGGGAAATCCGGCGGGAAACCGCCAGACCCGGTTTTCTGACCGCAGCTTTACCGCCGCGGTCAGAATGGCCCAGGAAGCACCGCCAGCCTGTTGGCGGTGCTTCCGTCATCCGCGACCCTGGCGGTTTTGTACCGCCAGGGTCGGAATGACCCCCTTAGTCTCTGAAGGTAACGTTGACGCCATCGTCGACGATACCATAGTCGTTGATGGCATCGTCGTGAAAGTACCTTCAACTAAAAACACCGTTGATAAGAGTACTGTCGGCGACATCATCGTTGATGAGGACACCGTTGATGAGACCATCGTCGACGAGACCACTGTCGACGATGCCACCATCAATGACACCACCGTCGACAAGACCGTCGTTGATGGAAAAATCGGCCACGACATCAGTTCCGTCAACAGGACCATCGTCGTCGACACCATCGACGATGCCAATGGTAGCTGTGAGCCAGGATGTTATTCCTATTTCTCCTGGGGCTCCTGATCTTCGCACTACAGTTAAGATCACTGCAATGTCTAGGTCCACAATATATCCTCATGATACTTCACCAAGTAAAGTAACAACCTTGCTGCCTAGTCATCTGCTGGACTGGGAAGAGTCAGATGAGGGTCCATTTGGCGATGCACCCAGCCCATCCCAGTTGCATGTTAAGTATCAGGAGGCTGATGATGATGATGAGTACGATTAATATCAGCCTTATTACTCTCATCAGGGACGCTATTATCAACCTCCGCCTCAACCAAGAGACATTGTGCAGATGCCTGCCTCCTTGATCCAGGACTTCTAGTCAATGTTGCAGGATTATAAGAGGAGGTTCCCAGCTGCAGCGGAGGAGCAACCGCCTCTTCTAACCTCTCCTGTTACACCAAGGCGTATACTTCCACCTCCAGAAAACTCCTAGGATGACTCCGCAGTCTACATTAGCCACTCCCCCTAGAGATGAGGTTTCGACGTCTGGAGATGAAGAAAGAGGTGAAATTTCAACACCACAGCATCCTAGTGAGGAGTGGGATGACTATCTAGCCCCTACTCCTTCTCCACCACCTCCTCGTCCTTCAGATTCTCCACCGGAGGATATAGGTGGTTTTCACAACTTGATGGACAGGGCGGCTACAAGTTTTCACTTGCCAACGTCGGTCTCACAGTCGGAATGCTTCCTCCATGACTTTAAGGAACAAGCAAGAAAGTCTGTGAGGGCTATCCCTATCATAGACTTCATTTGGAGTGAGGGGATCAAGATCATGCAGAACCCGGCAACTGTTCCACCAGTTCCACAGAAGCTCGACAAAAAGTATAAGGCGACTCAGGACTCTCCGGCATGTTTGACCGGCCATCTAAGACCAGACTCTGTCATCTCCCAAGTTGCCCAAAGGCGTTCTAAGAACCCGTCAGCGCCTATATCTACTCCTCCTGATAGGGAAGGAAGAAGACTGGATAATGTGGGCAAGAGATTCTCGTCCATGTCGGCCATAACTGTTCGTGCAGCAAATGCCCTGGCGATTTTGGGTCACTATGATCGTCAGATGTGGTCGGATATGAATGCTTTCATGGATCTCATTCGGAGAGCAAACAGTCGGAGGTATGAAAGATCCTTCAGGAAGGGAAGCGTACATCTGAGGAAATAATTGACTGTGCCTTGGATATAGCTTCCACGGGCTTTCGCCAGCTGGCGGGAGTGGCGGTATTACGCCGCCAAGGTTGGTTAAAAGCGACCTCTTTCAGACCAGAGGTACAGTCCAGAATTCTAGACATGCCGTACGACAGAGAGTCTCTCTTTGGTAAACACGTAGACAACGCATTACAGGCCATTAAGGCTGACACGGACACTGCTCGGTCCATGGGTACTTTGCAGTACCGAAAGCAGCCCTTTCGGGGTGCAAGAGGTAGGGGGTTTTCAACATTTCGAGGTTCCTACCACAGGCTCAACAGCCTCAGTATAGACCAACCTATCAGCAGCAACATAGGCAACCATCCACCGCCTCATACGCCAGACAGGGAGGAAGGAGAAAGCAGAGTTCCCAAACCCAGGATCAGCCTCGAAAGCAATGATTCTTGTCAGGCACCGGCTACGCTTCCACAGTATTCACAGAGCCATCAAGTGGGAGTGAACATCTCCAATTACCTCCAGAATTGGAAAAGCATAACATTGGACAAATGGGTGCTGGATGTAGTGGCTCGAGGTCATACACTGGAATTTATACAAAAACCACCACACCATCTGCCAGGAAAATCCAAACCGCTTCATCTTCACTTGCTTCAGCAGGAGGCTTTCCTGATGCTCGCCAAGGGAGTGATAGAGGAGGTTCCGGTGCAGCACAGAGGGCTCGGGTTCTATTCCCGGTTCTTTCTAATAAGGAAGAGGTCAGGGGAATGGAGGCCAATCCTAGACCTCAGGAAGTTGAACACATTTCTACAGAAACAATCCTTTCGTATGATCACGCTGTCGGATATCCTGCACCTTTTGAACCCTGGAGATTGCATGACAACAATGGATCTCCAGGATGCTTATTTCCACATACCAATACATGTAAAGCATCGCAAATATCTCCGCTTCACTCTGGCCGGTGCCCATTATCAATTGAAGGTCCTCCCATTCGGCTTAAAGTCAGTGCTACAAATTTTCACGAAATGTCTTGCCCCAATAACAGGCTTTATCAGCAACATTGGTTTTCAGGTCTTCCCATACCTGGACGACTGGCTGATAAAAGCCCCTACATCGCAGCTGGCGTCCAAGGCTGCCAACGTCTGCCTAGAACTATATCACAGTTTGGGGCTAACGGTGAATTTCCAGAAATCAGTCACTCTTCCCACACGCAGGATCCTCTTTTTGGGTGCAGAACTAGACACCACTGAGAGCAAAGCATACCTCACACAGGCATGGCAGCAGAAACTAGCCAACTTGGCTGTCAGAATCTCAAGAAGAAGGTCTGTTTCAGTACGACTGTTCAAGTCGCTCCTAGGCATGATCTCATCATCCATCGTCATAGTCCATCTGACAAGGTTGAAAATGAGACCTTTGCAAGAAGAGTTACAGCTGCAATGGACCCAATCCCAAGGATCCTTCGAGGATTTGATCAATGTCACACCGAGGATGGTAGAGACATTGCAATGGTGGTCTCAAACCAACCATCTTTCTCAAGGACTGACCTTTCTCACTCCAATGACAGACTTCATTATCACAACGGACGCTTCATTGGAGGGTTGGAGAGGTCTTCTACAGGACATGTGCATTCAGGGTAGATGATCGGATGCACAGAGAGGAATGCACATAAATCTGTTGGAATTAAAAGCTATTTTTCTCACGCTTAAGACGTTCCTTCCACGGATTGCAGGGTCATCGGTGTTGGTCCGCACAGACAACACAACAAGCATGTTCTATATCAACAAACAGGGAGGAACAAGATCTCTCTCCCTCTCAAGAGAAGCTCAATCTCTTTGGGACTGGCTCACGCTGCACAACATTTGCCTCAGAACGGAGCACCTGCCTCTCAGGAGGAAGGACGACAACTGCCACGAACGGGAACTCGACCAGAAGGTACAGGGCAGCATCTTTCTATGCTGGGGACGGCCGACCCTGGATTTATTTGCCACCAATCAGAACACCATATGCCTATTCTACGCCAGTCGATACCCACTCCCGGGGTCATGGGAGAATGCTCTTTCGATGAGATGGTCTGGGATCTTTGCATACGCTTTTCCCCCATCCCATTTATTCCCAGGCTCTTGAGGAGAATGAAGTCGAAGGGTTGCAAGATCATACTCATAGCGCCCAGGTGGCCGAGGCAGTATTGGTACACAAAGCTTCTGCTCCTGTCGGTGACCAATCCCATGCGTCTTGCCTGTATCCACAACCTTCTCACGAAGAGTCAAGGTCAGATTCTTCATCCGGATCCAGCATCTCTGCAATTGCACGCATGGCTCCTGAGCTCCATGAGTTCCAGGGTATGAACATTGATGAGGAATGCAAACTGATTTTGTCCAGGGCACGAGCGGACAGTACAAATAAGATGTACAGATTCAAAGGGAAGATATTTTGGGGGTTATTACAACTTTGGAGGAGGTGTTAATCCGTCCTAAAAGTGACGGTAAAGTGATGGATATACCACCAGCCGTATTACGAGTCCATTATATCCTATGGAACTCGTAATAGGGCTGGTGGTATATCCGTCACTTTACCGTCACTTTTGGGATGGATTAACACCTCCTCCAAAGTTGTAATAACCCCCTTTGTGTCTGGTGCCTGCAGAATAATTTCCATCCAATAAACATTGAGCCGGAGCAAATTCTCTCATACCTTCTCACCCTTTCAAAGGCTGGGCTATGTCATGCATCAACTAAGATCCATTTGGCAGCTATAGCTTCTTATAGACGCTCAGCGGATATGCTCTCACTTGGCTCATCCAGAATTATTAAACAGTTCATGAAGGGCCTCTTTCGCACTTTTCCTCCGGTGCGTCCATCTCCGCCAGAGTGGCATCTGAATATAGTTCTATCTCAGCTAATGAAAGCCCTGTTCAAACCTATTCACAGAGCGGAGCTCAAATACATCACATGGAAGGTGGCAACTCTACTTGCTGTTACATCCACAAGAAGAGTCAGCGATGTACAGGCCTTTACCATTAAGGAACCCTTTCTTATCTTTTCAGATGACTTTGTTCTTCTTAGGACTAACCCGAGGTACATTCCTAAGGTGCCCTCATCCTTTCACCTGAACGAGCCAGTAATATTAAGATCTTTTTTCCCAAATCCATCAATAATCGCAGAAAAGACTCTGCGTTCATTAGACAGCAAGAGATGCTTGAAATTTTACCTTCAGCGTACTAAGCAGCTTCGGAAGACAGATCAGCTGCTAGTATCTTATACTCAAGGACGGCAAGGGGCAGGGGTCACTAAGGCCGCCATAGCCCAGTGGATTGCATCCACCATTCAGTTTTGCCACACAAAAGCAGGAAAACCATTGACTAACCGCCCGAGAGCGCACTCCACAAGAGCGGTCGCCACATCGGCTGCTTTGTTTCAAGGCATTACTTTGGAGAAGATATGTCAGGCTGCAACGTGGAAGACTACACACTCTTTTGCGCAGCACTACTGTTTTGAATCGTCTCAAAGAACTGATTCCCTCGTTGGACAGGTGGTCTTACGTCATCTTTTTCATGAAGATGAGATCTTTCCTCTAATGTGTAGACATAATTCTATATACAATAGTCTATAATTGTTATGTAATTTTGTTGGATATATATTTATATATATATATTTGTTTTATGCACATAGAACGAGATTTATAAGCATGTTATTTGGTAATATGTTTTAAAGGATTGCAATGCTCGCACCCACTATCCACGGCGGGCATAACGTTCATTAGGAGTACTGCTGGCTATTCAGATTCAAGCATGTAAATTTATGAGCGATCCAATACTGGATAAGAAAACACGTTACTTACCTGTAACTACAGTTATCCAGTATTGGTATTTTTCATAAATTCACATGAGACCCACCCTCCTCCCCTTAGAGGCTCACATTTCCTTCTCAGGTCATAGTCTTCACTCTTGTACTAGAAAATCTGAGGGAAAGAGCCTCCCTGGAGAGTATTCTATAGGGTGCTGGTGCCTGATTGACCAGGATCCAGGTTTGGGTCCTTCTGACAAAAGGACAGAGATAGGCTATTTGAGTCATTTGGATTGGCATTATAGCCTATGGGAAATGTTATTTGTGCTTATTGCTTTTCATGTACCGGGGACTCCCCCTTCGACGACGGGGATGATTCAAGCATGTGAATTTATGAAAGATACCAATACTGTATAACTGTAGTTACAGGTAAGTAACTTGTTTTCTTACTTTCATTTCCTTGCTTCTCTTTGGTCAGTACCTGAGGCCACCACTTCTTTTTCACATTTTTGTCCCTCTATGGGAACATGGCTCTAGTACTGATTAATTACTTCATTATTTTCCTTCCGCTGCTCACACTACCTGATTGCGGTACTTTTTTCCTTTTATTTGGCATTTACTACTTCATGATGGTGTGCGCTTTTGGTGTCTCCCCCGTACACTTCTCTCATGCTCCATTCCTCGTTGTTCTTTCGTCTTGCGCTCTCCACGTTGCACCGGTTATGCCCAGGTGTTCTTCCCCAGTCCCCATGCCCTCTACCTTTTGCCTCAATCACTCTCACCCTCGTCCATTTTGCTTCTTCGTCCAGCCTGCCTGTGCGTCGTCACCCCCGTTTGATATTACTGCCTCTCATTATGTACATGGTATTAATGTAAATTGGTGTGTGCTACTTAACCATGAGTTTGCAGATGGTCAATGGTCTTGCAACAGAGGTGGTTTCCATCAGCTGTAATTTGTTATCATGGGGCATGGTGAATAATACCAGACTGCCTGCAGTTTTTATACCTTTCATTCCTGTGGGCATGGCTGGCCATTTTGTTTCCGCTTAGAAGTGGCATCTCCATGATGCATTGTGAAGTAATCACACACCATACTCCATAAAATGTAAAAGGCCATTTATTAGAACAGGGTTGCAAACAGTTAAACAACCTCAAAAGTATTAACATAATATCAAACATCTTTGAAAAGTAATCCCCTTGTTCATCCAACAATTCTCACTTCTCACCAAGCTTTTACCTCAGCACACCATCTTACTTTGTTCTTTTCACTCTCTGACCTCCTGCATTCCCAGTCTCTTTCTCATTTCCCTTACCTAATCATCCTCCAATGAAGCCTCCTTACCCTGTACAACACAGTCTTCCTTTGTCTGTGCTCCTTTCACCCCCTTGAGGGGTGGATTTGCCTGCATCTGACTCTCCACCCTACCAACTACCACCATCCAGGAAAACTCTGAAGGGCGTTTTACTGCCACCCCTCTCCCCACAAAATACTGCAACACATTGATTCAGTGATACGACCCTTGCACCAAATCCTCTCATTCCATAGCTTGCTAATCACATCCCTCATCTCCACCATATAATAAGCATTGCCAGATTGTGAAAGGTGTATCCCATCGAACCTAAAGAAGCCCTGCTCCTCTTCCCTGACTCCCCTGTGGGTAACACCTTGATGTCTCTAGCAAGTGTAGGGAGCTGGCCCTTTATGTGGTATTTAAATGCCATGTAAAAGGTCAGGCGTTCCCCAGTGATTGGACAGGGCTTGCTATGCAATCCCAAAGTGCTCTATGTAGGGGTTGTGTGGTCTAGCAGCCTTAGGCTTAACACAGAGGAGTGCAAGACATCTACAAATACACACAACAGTTAATAAATGAGACACACAACTCAAGAAGGAAATCCACACTAATTTATAAAAATAGCCAGTATATTTATATATGTTTAGGCATCAGAGAAACATTGTTTAGGCAGGTACATTTTTAAATAGGAATTATTTTCGCTTTAAAAAGTGGACACAGTGCAATATTTGAGTTCTGCAATGTTATCCCATGGGAGGAAAAAAAATAAGTTCTGCAAACAGGTAGAGTACAGCCACTTACAAGACCAATCTCCAGGAATTAAAGTGAGTAGTGGATAAGGTCACTGAGGGTGTCACCCACAGCACACCCTCAGTGGCATGGGGTGGCGGGTGCATAATGTAAAACAGCGTGGGGTACCCAATGAGGTCCTGTGGAGATCAGTCTCTGCGAAAAGAGGTTGCAGGCTCTGTCCAGGAGGCCACTTGGGCTGAACCAATAGCTGGGCTTAGGCCTCACAATGCTTGGGCATAGGTAGGCACCCTTGGTCCTCTTCTCCACAGCTCAGGGGCGACAGGTGCAGAGGTGTCATTAGGTGCTGGGTTTTTCTTACCGGAGCGGTCGCGGTAGAGGGGGTTGCGAGCAGAGGCTGCAGGCGTCGTTGGGGAGTCCAGGAGGGGTGAAACCTATGGACTCAGACTCTGGAGGGCTGGGGAAACTTGTTGGCGCCGGTGGTCCATTTCCCCTTGGGTTGGACATGGTGGGTGCATCGGTGACTTCAAGGGTCTGGTTTTAGTGGTTCCAGAGACTTCAGAGTCCCTTCTTTTGGAGTTTGCTGGAGAACATGTCCGCTGTTCACAGGTGGTCTTGAGTCTTTTTTGAAGGCAGGCAGGCCTCTAGGGTCTCTAAAGTCACAGCTGTAGTTTGAGTCAACTTTGGTGCAGATTTTGATGAGGGATGCAGACAGGCCGACAGGACTGGAACCAGGTCAGCTGCTTCTATTTTCCACTTCTGCTTTCGTGTCTCTTCTCTGTCCTTGGTCTTCTTAGGTTGTCAAAATTTGCTTCTCTGGTGTCAGGGCTCCCCACAATACTGAGTGTAGGGGAGTTAGGGGTGTGTGGGGTAATATCCAATTGGCTACTTACCCTTGGGGTCACTACACCTCCTGTATGACCACTTCCTATTGGAAGTGGGCATAACCCTGTCCCAGAATTCCTAGGTATGCCCTCTCAAGGATGGCTACCTCTGAAAAATTGTGTCCACCTTGCAGTAGCCCACCTGAAAGGTGGTACTGTCCTGGAGGTGGCACTGACTAGGTAACTGGGCTCTGGATGGGGTGGGGGTGGATTCCTCTCCTGTGAGGGGAGCCAGATTTGCATTTCAAAGGTGGCAGCCCTTTGAGGCTTGCCACCTTAGGAAGGCTATTCAGCAGGTCATCGTGCGGGATGGGGTGTTACACCCTCTTCCCGGACTGGCTTTGTTCTGTGCCTCCTGAGAGCAGAAGGTCCACCCTAGGGGGACAGAACCTTGTCTCTGTGGCAGGCTGGCAGAAACCAGTCTGTGAGCACACCAGAGGCTGGTAGGGTTTCAGGAGGCACCTCTAAGGTGCCCTCTGGGTGCATGTATTGGTAAATCTAACACTAGGATCAGTGTGGGTTCACAAATACGAGATGTTTGATACCAAACATCCCTATCTTCAATATAGCCATCATGTAGCTGGGGCACTCGCAATTACCAGTGTCCAGCGCATGCATTTAAAATAGATTCCCTGGTCACTTACTATGCCTGAGAATTGACAAAGACATAGCAGGGGCATATCCGCTAATGAAGATATGCCCTCACATGTAATATAATGCACCCTGGCTTCGGGCTGTAAGGCCCACTTAAGGGGTGACTTAACTATATTGCATGCAGTGTTAGGGGACATAGCACACAGGCTGTGTGCCATTTTGTGTTTTCACTTTTGTCTGCATCAAGACAAGCAGCCTGCAATGGCAACCTGTCATGTGCTTGGTGAGGGGTACCTTAGGGTGGCATAATTCATGCTGCAGCCCTTAGGGACCCTCTTTAGTACCCCAGGCCCTAGGTACCAGGGGTACCATTTACTAGGGAATTACAGAGGCTGCTAAAGGATTTGCCAATTGGGGAAACAACTGTGCAGTTTTCGGAAAGAGCTCTGGCACTGGGGACCAGGTTAGCTTGACCCCAGTGCACTTTCAGTCGAAATCACATCATGTACCAGGCAAAAAGGGGAGGGTAACCATGTCAAAAAGAGGCATTTTCCTACACCAAGCAAAATACCCTCATTGCTCTATTGAGCTTCCTCCTGACCTTGTCAGTGGCTGCATGTTTAATCACACCTCTCCACTGACTTTAAGGCAGAAAATTCAGCCCATAACAAGCATGTCCCCACCAGCTTCTGTTTGAGCAACAACAAATCCTGTTGCATGTGTTGCAGTAAGGTTATCCCCAAGAGCTGGGCCAAATCATTCTCCTCCAGGTAAATGAGGAGCATATCCAGCAACCCCTGTGCAGAGCCAGCTTTGCTATGAACGGCAACAAATTGCCCCCATCTCATCCCACTTTCCCCCACCATAGCACCTCATGCCTGCTGCTGTGCAATCCCAGGCCCCATCCCTAAATCTGCTGGTCCACATACCTCACTGTCCAGTGTACAAATGAATGTCCAACTATCCAAGTCACCATCTTATGTCTCTTGGAACCACTCACGCACTCTACGGTGAAAAAGAAGGGGTTAGTGTAGAGTGTGCGCCCCCACACAGAGACGTCCGCCCCTTATTTCCTCACATAGCACTCACAGAATCTCAACCTCTGCCTGCCTATCCTGCGAATATGAGTCCAATTCCAGTCCAAACGCGCTGCTGCGGTTGCTGCCCCAATCCAAAAGGAGTGTGTCCCAAAATTGGCAGGGTTCTGCCCCATGTTACGTAGGGCCATGCACATCACTGCCAACAACAGAAAAGCAGTAACCCTCCCCCCTCCAACATTACAAAATGTTGCCTCCTGTCAGCGCCCTGGCCACTCCTGAAACCTATGCCATTCAATCACCAGACACTAACACTTACCCACTTCCATGCAGCCATATCCACTTGCCACTCCCTGCTTGGTCCACCTTGGATTTTCTCAACCAAATCCCCAATTGATAGTGCTCCAAACGTGTTTCCCCATGCAACACCCCTGACTCACGGTACAGTCTCCAACAATTCAGACTTCCTGCAAACTCCATAAAACATCCATATCATGCACAATCTGAAGATCGCCACCTGAAATCTATCATAACAACATTTGGGCAAATACTTCAGGATCCCTAACAACTTAAATGTGATAGCCTCTCATAAAGTAGCCCCCATGCACCCCTCTCCCAGGCCCCACTCTTTCAAAATCCTCCCCAAAATGTAATTCCTTGCTGGGACAAAACCTGAATACAACTTTCCATAAAAAGAAACACCAGCCAGCTTGCCCACGATGGTCGTGGGTGATAAACGTTTGTCAATTATATACAGAACAAAACGTATCCCTCTTAGTTTAAAAATGTCCACATACTCATGCTTCCATATCCTGTTTTTTGCCTTGTCAGATATGTGGGACCCCGTGGGCATCGCCAGTCCCATGTATGGCAGCTGCTTCTTATGAGACCTGCCCCCGCGTTGTCTGTCCCTTCCACAGCATCCATTTGAACCCCCATTCCCTTGGGTACCTTTCTGCTACTTACTTACTGTGGCTTCTCCTTCACCTTCTGTAAGTCTGTCAGTTTCACCCTTACTTTTTCAATGACCACATCCCCCACCGACACAGACTTACACACTTTGGCACCAGTCCCACCACTTTGCATGTCCCACACCAACCACCAATCCTTTTTACCTGAAAGTATGTCTCCAAAATCCTGTCTGCCCTTGCAATGTCTACTTTGAGCCTCAGCCTACTGTCCAGTGGTGCTTCCTTTTCCTACAAAGACACTCCCACCTCTTCTCAATTAACCTGCACTGCTCCCTTATGCAAGCCTCTAAAACAGCTTCTTGCCACCTGCCACTGGGTCCTGAACCCATCACCTCTGTCCTATGTACAGCTTCTTGGCACCTTCTACTGGGCCCAGGTTCTCAGCTTCTTCTCCCCAACCCTGCACCTGTTCACCTTCCAGGGCCCCATCACCTGCCTCACTCCTTTGTCCATACAGGGGGTCTCCTTTCTTTTTTCTGTTTTTACGGCTAGCCAGTAGCAGGCTCTGCCATCAGCCCCAGATCCCCTCGGGTCTTCCCCACTTGGAGGAGAACAGGCCAGGATCACGGCTGCCAAGCTGCCCGATGTTGTACTTGTCAGGCAGCATATGCTGACCCAGGCCCTGTCAAGCATGCTAGCACTGAAGTCAGCTCGCTCTGTGGCACCCAGTGTGCTCAGGGCATCCCTTACCACCTCCAACTGTTCCACGCTCCAACTCATGGTGCAGCAACACCCGTCCTGCCTGAAAAATTCATCCTCACGATTTTCCCTCCTTTGTAGTGTGAAGGAGTCAGGAAGAGGTTGTCCCCAACTCTCATGACTTCTTATATCCTATTCCTAACTCCCGTTCCCCCTGTCTCCCCTCCCATTTCTGGCCCTGCACTTCCCTTTCACAAAGTTTCCCGGGGGAAGACTAGGCTGGGCCTTCCACTTCCCCCCGGAACCCTACATTTCAGGCTGTCTGAGCTAAATTCTGGCAGCACTGTTTCCTGGTCTGCTGAGCTTGCATCTCACCCACTCACTTCCTGCTTCTGGTGTCGCCACATACACTTTTCCGGGTTCTAACTGGGGGAGTCCTAAACACAGCCTTCTTTTGTAATTAATCCCTCCCCTGAATGCTAAGAGAATCAAGGACTGATGCTAAGTGTAAGGGATTCTGACCTTTTTCTGAGACTTTGGTTTCCGCTAGCCATCCCACCTACTCAAATCTAAGCTGTTTTGGCAAATAATAACTGTCAAATATGGTTTACTTCACCAACTTATTTTCCTTCTTTTTATTCGTCTTGCTGACAATTCCTTTTACTTCTAATTTCTCAGATAGGCGCTCAGTGCTCAATGTCAGTAATAGCTCATATTCGGCTGTTTGTAGTTTTGAGTTGCTAGATGTTTAAATAGCAGATTACATGTACCAGAGAGAAATTTAAAGGGGACAGAGCCAATAATTTGGGGCCTGATTTAGATGTTAGTGGTCACACCACCAACCTGTCTCAGGCGCAGACCTGAAAAGACCATCAATTCGACGGCCTTCTGCCCACCGTATTTTGATGTATTTCGGCCAAAGACTGCCACGACAGAGTCCACTCCATTGTGCTAGCTTCATCCAGTAGCCTACGTGGTGGACTCCAGTGCTAATCAGCAGGCCCTCCATCTAGACGGTGGGATTCCGCAGAGCCTATTCAGATCACACAGTTGTGATAGAGGTGTTTCAGTGGCGGTCCCATGACAGAGAAAGTCTGTTGCGGGACCCGTTCAGTATAGTACTATGGCTGTGGCCACTGGCTGGATGCTAGCAACCCACGCCTGTTGTATATTGGACAATTGTAAAAACCTGCAAAACCCACTATAAAACACACGCCGTTTCAGACCATGCTCCTTTGCCATCACACTGCAGCAGACCATTTGGATGCAGGATTTGCCACACAGAAACCAGGTTCTTTCTCTGTGTTTCTCTCCCTCTGTGTCTTTTGTTAATAATTGTTTTGTGGATTATCCTTACTTTTTTGGGCACTAGGTTTTTTTCATAATTATTCACTATGGCAGGCAGGAGAAATACACATTTTTCAGAGGGAGAGGTATCTGTCATGGTGGATGAAATCATAAGAGTACAGCCACAAATGTTTGGAGCACAAGTACAAAATACAACCAAGTCCCAAAAGAGGTGAAATGTGGTCCTGAATAGTTAACAAAGTGAATGCTGTAGCTAACAATCTGTGCACACAGGAGGAGATTAGGAAGAGGTGGAACCACCTATGGGGGAAAGTCTGTTCACTGGCCTCCAAATGTCACCTGGAGTCCCAGAAGGCTGGTGGTGGTTCTCCTCTCCTCTATTACAACTCTTTCCTTGGGAAGAGAAGGTGTTGCAGATCCTACATCCTGAAGGCTGGACTAGAATCCAGGACATTTCTACAAGGTCAGCACTGGATTTATCATCTATGTAAATCAGGCTGCGTGTGTAAAATAATGAAAATCACACAAAGGCCTAATCAGCCTATCACTCTGTTTCTACATTTTAGGTTGGCCCATTTGTAGACAAAGACTCATAAAATGCACAAACTATATATATAATAATTACATATTCTCTGCAACCTTCAGAGGTTCAACCTCCTGGCCAAGTGGTCCACCGCCTACCAGCCAAGACACCTCCACTCCAGCCCAGGAACAAGCCTTCATTGAGGACTCCACTGCTGCAAGTCCATATGATCAGGAGCCAGCAGGTCCATCTGATCTGTGGCCAGACAGCTCCAATGAGTTGCACTCAGGGAAAACATGGGCTTTCAGTCTTGGCTGAACTGTTCAAATGGAGCACAGTCAAGACTGATTTGTATACGGCTTGGTTCAACAGAATGATTGATTGCAATGCTACCCAGGGATTGTCAATGCTTAGACTCACTGCAAGTATTCCCCATCACCTTTTGTGTGTTCAAATAAAAAGCAGTCATAAATAAAATAAGCATTGGCAAGGCCAATAGGTGAGCAGTCCAGACCACACCTGTTGGCTTTGCAAATGTTTGTTTTCCCTTACATTCCAGTGCTGGTAGTGGTGTTTATTCCATTATAAATTCAAGACAACTAACAGAATGCAAGGAAAAAACACATCATGCATAGCTTGTGCATGAAATTGACATGAGACCTCCAGCTAGTGCTGGTGCTACATTAAGACAATGCATGCCACTTTTGAAGGTATGAAATATCAAGTGTGAAATTAAGAGCTAACATTATATCGCATACAAAATATCAGGACCAAAATATCAACAGGTATGTACAGGTTTACTCTGCTTAACTTAAATATATGTACCTTGACAATATGGGGGTCATTCCTACCCTGGCGGTCCGAGACCGCCAGGGTAGGGGACGGAGGAAGCACCGCCAACAGGCTGGCGGTGCTTCTGGGGCTATTCTGACCGCGGCGGTAAAGCCGCGGTCAGAAAAGAGAAGCCGGCGGTTTCCCGCCGGCTTCCCGCTGCCCCTGTGAATCCTCCATGGGGATTCCGACCCCCTTCCCGCCAGCCTGGTTCTGGCGGTTTTCACCGCCAGAACCTGGCTGGCGGGAACGGGTGTTGTGGGGCCCAACATTGATTTTCAGTGTCTGCTTGGCAGACACTGAAAATCGCGACGGGTGCAACTGCACCCGTCGCACACCAGCAACTCCGCCGGCTCCATTCGGAGCCGGCTTCCTCGTTGCTGGTGCTTTCCCGCTGGGCGGGCGGGCGGCCTTTTGGCGGTCACCCGCCAGCCCAGCGGGAAAGACAGAATGACCGCCGCGGTCTTTTGACCGCGGTACGGTCTTCTGGCGGTTCCCGCCAGGCGGGCGGCGACCGCCACCCGCCAAGGTAGGAATGACCGCCTATATATCTTCAAGTTACGTAGAGGAGCTATACTTACCTGTATGCACTTAGCTTCTCAACGTTATGGCTGTGATATTACAGTAACTCAAGATTTCACTCTTGATATTCCAGCCTGTACCTCAAGTCACTGCATTTTGGCACCAGCACAAAAGACCACAAGAATGAAGCAGATTGCTGAAAAAAAACCTCAAAATTAGCATTGTTGTTGGAGGAAAAGAAGCACAGAAACAACAATAAGTAATTTTTGTGGGCCTCTAAAAACATTGTGCTGGAACTCTCTATAAAAAAAAAAGTAATCAAATGATAACCTTTAACTTATTTTTTCTTTTTTAAGCATAACCACACTGGTGAAAATGGACGATTTCTCTGGATCTTTGGAAAAAGAAAGAATCAGTCGGCCATGTTTCCTGATGGCATTTTCATGCCCCTCCCGACCTAAAGCCCAGGGTCACTTACTTGTCACTGCAGTAAAGACCTAATATAATTAGGGCCAAATGTGCCATCCATCTTAATGTGTCTGTCACCAATATACCAAGTACCAGAAGGTTGGTAGCAGCAATGTAATGCAATGCATTGCAGAGGGCCCCAACCATCAGAACATCCTCCTTAGCCCAAGGGCTTACTTTGTCTGGGTGGCAGTCTGTCTAAATTTACTCATATCTATCACTTCACCAGCTGAAAGTAGGCTTTGTTAAGCAGGAATGGGCTCCAAGCCTAAAGGACATGACAAGGTAACTTCTGCTGGTGCCTGAGCAGGGACTTGGAGTAATCTTTCAACAGGAGAGTACTCAGGAGCTGTTATTTTTGTATTTACCATGTGAGTCGGAAAATCCTCCTGCGAGATTCCCCAACGTGTGCACCTCCCTGTCCTGTGATCTACTTCTAGGAAGTCACTGAGGGGCAGATTTGCTAAGCTTTCACACAACACAAAGCAGCAAGGGAACTGCTGCACTGTGTTGTGTGAAAGGGTGGGCAGAAATGTGCCATAGTTGCTAAGCTACCACACTTCTTCTTTCTCATGGCACTGGCGCACTTGTGGCAGCCCAGTGTCAATGGAATCACCCTTGCTCCTCTGTGCAAGGGTGCCTCCTTTGTGATCAGGATGTTTTGGTACCATTATGGATACTTGCACAAAAAACAATCCTTAGAGGCCTAGTCCTCTTTGCATGTGTGCTGCAGAACATAGCACACATTTAAAGAGGAAATAACAAGGAGAAATAAAGATATTTCTCCTTTTTATGCCAAGGTTCAGGTAGGTGCATCATTTTGGCGCAGAACTCAGGTTCACAGACTTTAGTAAATCGGGGTTTGCTGAAAAATACATGGGTGGGTTCATGGCAATGCCTGTGCTCCACCCATTTAACCCCAGGCGGTCCAAGGTACTGTGTTGTGTAACTTTGCTGGTGAGAAGTGATTCAAGGCCTCCCAAATATCAATTTGTTTGACTTTGGTAATGTCACTTAAGCTCTTGCGTTACCATGCATCGATGCGTGATGCAAGGACAAAGCATGTGCTTAACCGGTTCCATACGGAGGATGGAACGGTTCTGTCCTCGGACACAATGGTCATGTGCTGAGAATGGAATCGTTCCATCCTTGGCACACGACCCTAAAATCCCTCTGCAGTTCACAACTGAGGGATTTCATTTTTCACTTTTGAGCCTCGGGAGCAGGGGAAGAGCTTCCTCTGCCACCGAAGTATTTTTTTTCTTCAGTATAATGATGATTGGTGCATATGGCGCCCTGATGTTATTACACTGAAAGTGTAAGTGAAATAAGCTGATCGGCTTATTTCACTTTCACTGCTTCGGTGCTCAGGAGGCTATCTCAGCACCCGAGGCGCCGAAGCACATGTGGGAGGTAGCGGGATAAAGGAGAGAATCTCCCCTTTCCAATGGTACCCTTCACAAGTGAGTCCCTGCTTGGGGATGACCCAAGAAGGGCGTTCCCCAAGCAGGGCGATCCCCAAGCAGGGATCCACCCCACTAGACACCAGGGATTTCTCCTTAGGCAAGGGCCACTCCCTATAGTGAGGGCATTATTTTGGTCTTTTTCTGGTCCCCTGGGGCAGATTGGCCTTATTTATATGCCAATCTGCCCCCAAGGGAACAGAAAACCACTAGACACCAGGGATTTAGGAAAATATATGTTGGAGATCAGCCCCTTAGGCAAGGGTCGCATCCCAATATGGGGTGATTACTTTGGCAGTTTTCTGTCCCCCCGGGGGCAGATCGGCCATATTTATAGGCCAATCTTCCCCCAAGGGAGCCGAAAGCCCACTAGACACAAGAGATTACTTTTTTTTATTATTTATTTGTATCAGTGGGGCAGCCCAGCATGGGCATGGCCATGCCCCCACCTCCCAACAAAAAAAGGGAAAAGGTATTTCTGTCCCCCCCACCCCCCCCCAGGCGGATGCAGATGGGATAATTTATCCCCATCTGCCACCCGCAGGGGCAAAAAGCCCACTAGACACCAGGGATTACTTTTTTAAATTTGTATTGGTGGGGGCTGCCCAGCATGGGCATGGCCATGCACCCCTAAAAAAAAAAAAACAGTCTTTCAGCCCCCTCCCTGGTGCCAGCTGAGGTAGGGCCGAAAAATCATAGACACCCACTTCATAATAAACAGGTCAGTTTTGTGTGGAAAACGTTTATGTATCCATGTTGCTTTTTGAGCCATTTCCTGTTGTGGGCGCTATGCCTACCTGCACAAGTGAGGTACCATTTTCATCAAAAGACTTAGGAGGATTCTGGGAGGAAGAAAGTTTGTCGCTTTTTGCAGATTCCAGAACTTTCCATCACAGAAATGTGAGAAAAATGTGTTTTTAGTGGAGGTCTGAGGTTTGATAGGGATTCTGGGTAAAACATCCTGGAGAGAGTCACACAAGTCACCCCATCATGGTTCCCCTAGGCATCGAGTTTTCAAAAATGTATAGGTTTGCTAGGTTTCCCTGGGTGCAGGCTGAGCTAGGGCCCAAAATCCACAGCTATGCAACTGCATAAAAGGGTCAGTTTTCAGTGGAAAAATTTGATGTGTTCATATTGCGTTTTGGGTGCTTTCCTGTCGCGGGTACTAGCCCTTCCCACACAAGTGTGGTACCATTTTTATCAGGAGGCTTAAGGGAACACAGAATAGCAGAACAAGTGTTATTACCGATTGTACTTCTCTGCATTTACACCTTCCAAATGTAAGACAATGTGTAGTAAAGAAGTAATTTTGAGAAATATCCTCTACTTCACATGCTAGTATGGGGACCCATAAGTTCAGAGACGTGCAAATAACCCTTGTTAATAAACTCTATGTCTTCTACCCATTTTGGAAATACATAGGTTTCTTTGATTCTCTACTTTCCACTATTTATAGTTTACTGTATGAATTGCTCTGTACCCGGTACACAATAAAAAAAACAATGCAAGGTGCAGCTCAGGTAATGCCTCTGGATACTTCAAGTTCTTGGAAAACCCACAAACCCTATATATCTTAACCACCAAAAGGGTCTAGCAGATGTAATGGTGTAAAGCGTTTGTGAATCGGTCATTTTGATAAGAAGTTATGAAGGAAAACATTGTCACAAATGATAATTTGTTCCCACTAATTTTCAATACTGTTTTATTTCAACGCTTGTTTTCTTTGGGAAAACCTTAAAGAATCTACACAAATGACCCCTTGTTGAATTCAAAATGTTTCCTAGTTTGCAGAAATGTATAGCTTTCTGGCATTCACCATGAATTTTACACCCATTTCCGCCACAATCTGGAAGGAGGTTGAAAGCACAAAAAATACAGAAAATAGGCTAGCTTCCAGTAAAATGTCAAAACTATGTTAGAAAATTTGGTTTTCTGAATCGTCTGCCTGTTCCTGAAACCCGAAAAGATGGTGATTTTAGCACTGCAAACCTTTCATTGATGCCATTTGCAGGAGGAAAAAACAAACACTTTCATGTGTAGCAATTTCTTAGCATTTTCCCCAAAGAAAAACAAAATGTGGCTATATTTTGGCTAATTTCTCGGTCCCCTCCTAGGGATTCTGCAAACCATGGGTGCTTTTAGGATCCCAACGATGTTTGAAAGAAAGGATGCATACTTAGCATGGATAGCTTTTGTGAACAAAAAGATATGGCGGCCTAAGCATGAACTACCCCAAATACCCCCAAAAAAGGCTTAGCACTCGGGGGAGGGAGGGGAAAGCCTAGTAGCAAAGGGATTAATAAATCTGATCCTCAATGTCTGTGCAAGTTTCTGTGACTTTTGCCTCATGGTCACTGAAAGCAACCCATGTAAAAGGGCTGAGACTCCAGAGCATGAAACTGAGTGCCCAAGGAGTGCCGAAAGTGCACCCCTCATTGGGAGAGTAAGTAATGTCCACTTACAAGGCTTAAAGAAACTGGCAGTGGTGGCAGCATTAATTCTAAAAAAGCTACGACCACTTTTGCCTGTCATATACAGGAGAGGAATGTCTACAGGCCTGTCTTTTTAAAAGATTGGCTAGTCCTTTTTGCACCAGGTACTTTGCTCCATCTGTCTGAAACATGGATAGGGAGTGTGCTTCATTGTGTGCAAGAGTGAGAAATTGAAAGTGGGGACTGTGTGTGGCATTTTCTGGCTTCACATGAGAACCGATCCATAAAGTTCTTTGTTTGGAGGGTCAAATCAAATGGAAGGGGTGGGTGAGGCTCCCCAGATCCATTCTTTTGACTTGAATGGAAGATTCTGGAAAATTATTGAGATGTTTATCTTTGGCTCTCCTGGCTGATAAACACATGACAAACCATTCCCTATGTCTCCCTTGGGAGTGAGCCCTTGGACCTAACGCCTCTTCCCTAAGGAATGAACCTGTAGCAAAATGTCGGTAACTAGTGGATGAGGGAGCCTTTTCGTTCTTTTTAAGTGTAGCATTCTTTTTTAAAAAAAAAACGGCATCATACAGTGCACAGGGCAAGGCCTGGGGTGCTGTGCTGGGGTATATTTTGGCTTATCAGCTCTCATGCAAAACTCTCGACCGAGCAACGCTCGAGGTCGCTTGGCTTATCCACCCCTAATCAATATTAATACTGTCGTCATAATAGATATGCTACTCACCACCCCTTCTACTTCAGAAATAGTCCTGGGGCAAACCACTTATAGTTGACAAGATTGCGTACGAAACTCGATGATTCCCATGAACCAAGTCACTTATGTCCAGAATCAATAAAGCAAAAATAAACAGTTTTTGTTACAAGCAAACAGAAGAAGCCAGATTTAGTGATTGAAACACAGATAACTAGAAGCACAAAGAACTTCCAACTGATATATTAAAGGTTGTTTTTTTGTTCTTTTTTTTTTTACTATTCTGTGTCTATGGGAAATTTAATGATATGTAGGGGCCTCAAAGCTTTTGCTCATCCTTGAATCAAAAAGGCATAGGTGAAATCAAAAATACATGAAATTCATAAACAATTAAATAGATTTAGGAGTTATAAAACAAAATGTCAGATTTGACATTTTGCACAATTTTTTAGTCAAAAATGTGTCTTCCGTTGCATTTTGCAGCTGGGACGCAAACCGTCACTCACATTTGGGCCCAGATTTATACTTGCTTTGTGCTTAGTTAGCATAATTTATTTTGACGCTAATTCCGCGCAAACTTTACTCCATGTTTATATTTTGACACTAGACCTGCCTAGCGTCAAAATATTGGAATTAACGTAATTTTTGGGATGTATGAAACCACCTTGCGTCAATGAGATGCAAGGTAGGCGTTCCCATCCAAAAATGACTCAAAGCCCCTAGCGCAAAATCTATCTACCAGGGCAAAAATGACACATGGTTGCGAGGCGGACCCAAGAAATTATGTTAACTACGATTTGCGTCAAATTGTAACACCTGGGTCAGACTAGGCGTTAAAATGAGGCTCACACATCACTCCTTAAGGAAAACACACAGAAGCAACATTACCAACCCGCAAAGGACAGCAACAACAACAGCAACCACCACAACGGGCCCAAAAAGGCAACACAGAAGGCAGGAGGGAATACTCAGAAACAGGACGACCCTCCTTGGCCTCAGGGAACAAGACATAATAAGGACATACAGGGGCATATTTATACTCTGGTTGTGCCGAATTTGCGTCGTTTTTTTCGACGCAAATTCGCCGCAAAACTAACGCCATATTTATACTTTGGCGCTAGACGCGTCTAGCGCCAAAGTTCCCGGAATGTGCGTCATTTTTTAGCGTGAACCCCTTCCTTGCGTTAATGATATGCAAGGGAGGCGTTCCCGTCTTAAAAAATGACTCCCAGGCCTTTACGTGGTATTTATACTCCCGGGCAAAAATGACGCCCGGGAGTGGGCGTGGCCAAAAACGGCGCATTTGCGCCGCTTTTTAACGCCTGGGTCAGGGATGGCGTTAAGGGACAAGTGGGCTCAAAATGAGCCCAGAGTGCCCTCCCCTGCCCCCAGGGACCCCCCCTGCCACCCTTGCCCACCCCAGGAGGACACCCAAGGACGGAGGGACCCATCCCATGGACATTAAGGTAAGTTCAGGTAAGTATTTTTTTTTTTTTTTTTTGTGGCATAGGGGGGCCTGATTTGTGCCCCCCTACATGCCACTATGCCCAATGACCATGCCCAGGGGACAGAAGTCCCCTGGGCATGGCCATTGGGCAAGGGGGCATGACTCCTATCTTTACAATGATAGGAGTCATGTTGATGGGGGATGGGCGTCGAAAATAAATGGCGCAAGTCGGGTTACGATGATTTTTTCGACGTAACCTGACTTGCCCCATTTTAAGACGCCCATGCGCCATTTTCCCCCTACGCCGGCGCTGCCTGGTGTACGTGGTTTTTCTCGCGCACACCAGGCAGCGCCGGTCTGCTTGCGCCGGCTAACGCCATTCAATAAATACGGCGCCCGCATGGCGCTTCAGAATGGCGTTAGCCGGCGCTAATTTTTTTGACGCAAAACTGCGTTAGCGCAGTTTTGCGTCAAAAAGTATAAATACGGCCCACAGAGTCAACCGGCAAGCCATACTACACCTACTGCACCACATTGAGCCCAAGATCACAGCCAGCCTGCAGACCCCACATGATATATCACCTGTGACAAAGCTGCTAGCTATCTTGCACATGCTGGCAAGTGGCTCATTTCAAACAACGGGTGCCCTGGTTGTGGTGTGTCACAGCCGTCATTCTCTGTGTTCCTGCCAAAGGTGTAAGATGCAATTATCTCTCTGACACCCTACCACACCAGCTTCCCCAACACCCAGCAAATGCAGCAGGAGATAAAATAGGGGTTCTACAAATTTGATGGCTTCCCACATGTGCTCAGTGCAATTGACTGTACCCATGTCCGACTTGTTCCACCGGCAGCAACAGAGCATTTATACCAGAATCGCAAACACACGCATTCTATAAATGTGCAGGCCATAGTGAACCACCGGGAACTATTCACAAACATTTTGGCCAAGTATCCTGGGAGTGTCCATGACACCTATATATTCAGGCACAGTAGGATGAACAAACACTTCCAGGATTGACAATATGGAAATGGCCTACTTGTGGGTAAGTCAACAAACATAGCAATTTACACACAACACACCAACCCTGTAGGACACACAAGGCATACACAACTCCAAAAACACATGGACAGGGTAAATCAGTGCACACCGTAAACACATACACCCACATGTACCTAACACACCCACAACTTGACATGCACACCATGTGGACAGGTGCAGATATGTACCCTTTGCAAACAGAAGATGTACAAAAAAACACTACAAGTGCCCATAGGTTGCCTACTAAGTACACTTCACACACACAGTACACCAAACAGAGAATAGCACAGCAATATCAATGGTATACACCATGTATCTTCCAAAACATGAATCAGCATTTATACTGTCCACACATGCACAGTGCAGGCTATGGGATGGGGCTCAGCTACTTAGCAAATGTGTCCCTTAGCACAGTGCATGTAAGGTCAGTGATGTCCTAAATACTTCTACAGGGTCCCACTATGGCATCCATATTCTGCACTAACAGTGACTCTGCCCCATGGTGGGCCATTTCTTGTTTACAGTATAGACATAATGGTGTTGTGGGTCAGTAAGTGGTGAATGTGAGGTGGCACTATAGTAGATGTGGTGCCCCTTCTCACAAATCTGGCACATGGTATGCGATGGCCATTAATGTTGTATTCCTATGTTTATAACCCAATGCATCAGGCAGATGTATATGCACACTACTGGTAAGTCAGGTATGTGTTGATGAGATGTAGTTGGTATTGGCAGCAGTTGTCTGGCATTTGATGTTTGTTCTGGCAGAGACTTGCACTGCATGATTTGAGGGACCTGTGTCTATGTGTGACTTATGTTACATGATAGACACTAATAGTGATGTTGATCATCCTGAAACGATGGGACCTGATGGCTGGCACAAACATTGGCTGCCACTAGGATTACTAAGGGGCCTATGTAAGAGCCCCCAGTGCCACTGTCATGGCCTGCACTGTATGTACAAGTTGGCGGTTGACCACTCTTTTGTGACTTGAAGCCACATTGGAAATCAGCCACTCTTCCACGCAGCACTTAGCGTGGAAGGGGTTGCAATGGGAGTAGCTGCAGGTCTGACACCACAAGATACATAGCATTATGATGCTGACACAGATGTAGGTGTCATCTAAAACCTGAGGCAGTGCCAACATCAAACACCACCCCATTTGCAGGTTGCAATCAGGAAATAGACTGTGATTTGACCTCATATGAATGTGCCACCTATGCATGCTGCATACTGCTGTGCACACAGAAATAGCCAATTGTCCATCAAAAATGTGTATGTATAGGAAGGTGTCCCTTCCTGCATCTACCTCCACAGAGCAGCTAGCCAGGCACCCTGGTGCAAGATTGGTCTCGCTGCACGGCTGCATATTAGGCATCGGTGCATGGGACAACAAAGGGTTGCCTAGTAACATGTCACACATGGTGCATTCCTGCATAGTCAAAATATTGCAGCACAGTGCTGCCAGTGTTGTACATTGTCACTTACTCAATATAATGGGCCTAAGTGTTGCACTTCATCTGTAATGACACATGTCAAAATGGCTGGGATGTCCAGGCTCTGTAGGGCTACCACATTGTCACCACATCTGACCCCATTGTGTTGTGAAGATATGTCATGTTCCTTCTAGTGATAGCACACTGATACAAAGGTGCACTACACAACAGATGGTACATACATACTGAGCATCAATTAGGATTCCAAAATATATGTCCCAGGTCCTTGAGCCAATAACCAAGATTGTCATGTTCAACAATACAGTGCTAAAAAAACTTTGCACAAGGCCATGGAACTCACACCATACCACAAACATGTATGAGTCACAACCAACTCAAAATAACAACTGCCATGCTACATGACAAACCTGTTGCACGCCTAAACAACAACTTACACCTTTTATTTTTTTTCAGGGGATCAGAGTTATGGCATACAGACGTGGATAATGACCCCGTTTGCAAACCCAAGCACAGCAGCAGAGCATGCATACAATGAGGGACACAATAAGACACGCAATATCGTGGAAAGGATATTTGGCATACTGAAAACAAGATTCAGGTGCCTGGGCCTCACAGGAGGCAGCCTTCTATATGCCCAACACATTGTCTTCAAAATCATCTTGATATGTGCTATCCTGTACAACTTATGTGTGTGGATGAATGTTCTAATGTATGACCAGGTAGATGACCTGTCTGAGGAGGAGGAGGATGGTGGTGACAATATAGAGGCTGAACAGCGCAACACAGCTGCTGGGGTACACCAGAGAGCACATAGTTGACAACTTTAACTCTTAAGAACCACTGAATTCACCTTGTCAATGTTCTAAATAAACACTTCACTAATACAACCACTCCTGCTTTGGTCTCTTCAATCTCCACCACACATAGCATAGACATGTGAGTCAAAGCTCAGGGATCATGCTACAAATAGAAATCTGACAAATACTGTTGTGACATTATATGTGATGTGTAAGATTGTATTGCCACCATCACACACATCACTAATAGCCTCATCACTGAAGGACACAATCAATGGACCGCGACATATTTTGTACATCCACGTTGCCAACTTGTTAGTCAATAGGTCATCAGACACAACTACATCATGTCCCACACATGAGGTAGTGGATGTCAAAAAATAGAAATTGAGTCATGTTGGAACTGAATACTGTCACAACTCAGTGTGAGAGTTGCAATGGCTGCATGGAACATGTGTAACAAGGGGAGGGCATCATTAGTAATTATGGTCATCATGATTTGCCCAGGTATAACAACCAATGGTAGAAGTTTGGCCTGTACAGAATATCCATGGTAATCTGTCCTGCCACTGCCATTGGGCACAATCCTGACACAGAGCACACATGACCTCACACATTGCACGGACATGTCTGTGGAATGCACATCAGCATGGATGAGACCATTAGCAGCTAGGGCTGCAGGTCCACCACACAAAACCAACAACCATTGGTAATTGTAACAAGTTTGATCAAACGTTTGTGATCAAAACCTATTCTGGGTGGAATGCAGGCAACGTGTCTCATACACACTAAGTACCAAAGATGTACACATTTCAGACAAATATGCAGGCTTCACACAAGTCTCCATTAACTCAAAATCTACATACGGAGACAGTTGTCGGATAATATTTCCTAGGTAGCAATGGTTCATTCATTATCAACAATGCCTGATCTGTTTATGTAGCTTTGAATATCATGCTCTGTATGACAACATCACACATCACAGACAAAACACAATACACAATCACAAATCAGAACTATTGCATTGTACTGATTGACAAACATACGTGGATACACTGTTGTCACACATGCATATATATGCACGATATGCAACAATTTGCACGCTGTTGACTCCGTAACACTCACATTGGTGGAACAGACCAATCACACCCTCATCAAATTGTTGCATGGACTACCACATGTGGCCATACCCAATATGCCACAGTGCACCACAGCCCATGTCATATGTATGTTGATTCAGGGTACATCTAAGGACAATGTAAAAAACCACACAATCAGGAACTGAGTCAAAAAATATAATGCAAATGCATCTAAGACATCCACAAATGAAAAGTAAATGACGCGTGGGCCCTTAGCGTGAATTCCAGCCTTCGCACCCCTCTCAATGCTGCCTTCAGTGAAATTGACGCATGCGTCTATATAAACGAGGCATGTGCGTTATGTGTCTGAAAAAACCAACGCAAATGTATCAAATAAATACATGCATAACTGAAAAACGTGATGCACGGGGACAGGAAGTGATATAATAGGAAATCCTGTCTACCAGCATGGTACAGAGGGTGTAGTTTCACTTTCTCTTTAGAGTCCGAACCTTTCTGACTGTGTGGTTGTGTTTTTGAGCTGGTGGTTATGCCCTGGTTGTGTATTGTAGTTTGTGGTGTCCCTCCTTTTGTGTCCTTTCATATATTGTGTTCATTTTGTCCCAGTAGTTGTGATTTTGTGTTTTTTTTTTTGTCTATATTTATATTTGTCTGTACAGGGTAGTTACGCATTTGGGATAGTTGGGATTAGTTAGTGGGGTTAAGTTTCCGTTTATCTTTATTTTTTCTTGGTATTCAGGTCAACTTTGACCATATTTACCATGTCTGGTAGGGGGCGGCTGACGAGGATGTCAGAGGATGAGCTGGGTGGGTGGATTTGTGTGGGTGGTATGCCAGTACTTCCCATGACGGTAGAGATGGGTGGCCGGGTCATCCAGGTATACCGGACGGAGGCCAGGCGGCTGCGGTGGGGCAAGGTGCTCCACATCCTGAAGAGAGTGTACAGAAGCGGCAGGAATGAGCACCAGCTCAAGCATCGCTGGGCAGATCTGGTGGCCAGGCAGCAGGACCTGCTCGATCACCTTGGTGTTGAGATCGGCGGACCTGTTGGTGAGTCTCCCATTGGCATACTATTTACTCTTCACTGCTCTTGAATGATAGTAGCAAATGAGTTAGAGTGCTGCATGCAATGCTTGTGGACAGGTTGTATGCAACCAGAAATGAAGGGTATCTGTGCCAGTCTAGGCCTGGAGTTCACATGTCCAACCATGATACCAATGCAGGTCAGATGTCTGGTGAGTCCTGCACAACCATCACACAGGCACACATTTCAGAGGCCGTGGCGACACCTGTGACCCAACATAGTGCCATGTATGAAACGCCAAGGCATCGCCAGCCTACCATATTTTCCATGGATTGTGTCAACAAAGTTGGCCAATGCATGTATAGTGCAACTTTGTCACCATTTCACGCACATGACCCCTGCCATTGTGTTAGCAAAGTGGCTTACCCGCCTTAGGGGGCAATGTATATGGGGCATTTGATACCATTAGACAACTTTGCCACATCAGTCATGGATTAATCAATGCATGATCATTGCAGACTTAAAATTGAGCAGCATGTCTATCACAAAGCACCTCTGGGTGCCTTGCAGGACAAGCTTGAGTACCTGAGTCATATGTCTTGCAAAGCGGCAGGGTTATGTCATGTTTTTTAACACAACTCCCCCTTATACCATGTTGTTCCCTCTCTTCAGATGACCCATATATGGTTGTTGCAGGGTGTAGCACTACATGAGTCTCTGGCCTAGTGTTAGTGTTCGGATGTGTGGCTCAAACTCACCTGAGTGTCTGTGTCATTGTGTGATTAAGTTGGTGTGTCTGTTGCACTGTTTTCCACTAGGATAACTAGTTCATTCCTTTCAACTAGTTCACACTGAAATTTGTTGTCCACTTGCAGTGACTGTGATATGACACTAAGCATGATTTTCCATTCATGTCTTACAAGTGGACAAGTGGACCTGCCCTCTACACAATTGCTGAAGTGGCACGATTTGAGGACCCAGATGTATCCAGTAAGTGTGATAATGTGTATGTAGGAGGCTGGCCTGGCTTGTAGTGGGTACCAGAGGTACTTACACCTTGTGCCAGGTCCAGTTATCCCTTATTAGTGTAGAAGAGGTTTTTCTTGCAGCTTAGGCTGATAAAAGGTAGCTATGGCAAAGCACCTTAGGCTGAACTAGGTGACATGTAAAGCTCCTACTGTACCACTGGTGTCATATGCACAACATCATAAGAAAACACAATACACAGAAGTACTAAAAATAAATGTACTTTATTTTTATGACAATATGCCAAAAGTATCTCAGTGAGTACCCTCAGTATGATGATAAGATATATACATAAGATATATAAACACAAACCAAAATTATGCAGGTAATAGCAAAAGGAAGTAATGCAAGCAGTGTAAAGTTACAGTAGATTGCAATAAGAGCCCATAGGTATAGAGGCAACACAAACCATATACTCCAAAAGTGGAATGCGAACCACGAATGGACCCCAAACCTATGTGAGCTTGTAGAGGGTCACTGGGACTGTAAGAAAACAGTGAGGGTTAGAAACATAGCCCACCCCAAGACCCTGAAAGGTAGGTGTAAAGTGCACCTACTACCCACAGAAGTCGTGTTAGGGGGATTCTGCAGGAAGAACAAACACCAGCAAAGGCAGGGTCCCAGTGACACATAGGCGGTCATTCTGACCCTGGCGGTTGAAAACCGCCAGGGCAGAGTGCCGCGGAAGCACCGCCAACAGGCTGGCAGTGCTTCATGGGCAATTCTGACCGCGGCGGTAAAGCCGCGGTCAGAAAAGGGCAACCAGCGGTTTCCCGCCGGTTTACCCCTGCCCCAAAGAATCCTCCATGGCGGCGCTGCTCGCAGCACTGCCATGGGGATTCCGACCCCCTTCCCGCCATCCTGGTCCTGGCGGTAAAAACCGCCAGGAACAGGATGGCGGGAACGGGTGTCGTGGGGCCCCTGGGGGCCCCTGCACTGCCCATGCCACAGGCATGGGCAGTGCAGGGGGCCCCTAACAGGGCCCCATAATGATTTTCAGTGTCTGCCTAGCAGACACTGAAAATCGCGACGGGTGCCACTGCACCCGTCGCACACCAGCAACTCCGCCGGCTCCATTCGGAGCCGGCTTCATCGTTGCTGGGGCTTTCCCGCTGGGCGGGCGGGCGGCCTTTTGGCGGTCGCCCACCCGCCCAGCGGGAAAGTCAGAATGACCGCCGCGGTCATTTGACCGCGGTGTGGTCTTCTGGCGGTCTCCGCCCGGCGGGCGGCACCCGCTGCCCGCCGGGGTCGGAATGACCCCCACAGACTAAAACAACATATATACAGTGAAATGTGGGGGTAACATGCCAGGCAAGATCGTACTTTCCTACATGTGTGTCCTGTGAAGTAATCCAGGATTTGGTGTGAGTGAGTTATGTGTGTTGAATACAATGCTAGATGCGATAAGATGTCCAATAATAAGATATCAAAGTAGGCTGGATGCTGACATTATGGCCCATTAAAGGATCCCCATGCACCGCCAGAGGGTCGTCACATCGTGTGAGGCTCATGGTGCCCAATGGGCAGACTCATGCACACAAGGTGATGACAAGCCACATGTAGGGCCTTATGTGACTAAGAATGACAGAGTACAACGCTGTAAGAATATTGGTAGCGGCGCACTCCATCATTCTCACAACACAGGGATGCACCATATTGAACCCAATTTGGTGCATCACTCTATTGTCAAGAAGATGGAGGACTGGGCTGGAAACTGTACCCCAGCATGGCGCTCCGTCTTTTGCACTCCATGTATGTTACACTTATGTGAAATGTAATTGGCTTGCATGCAGGTCAAGGCCAAACGTGTGCTGGCATGGAAATGGGTGTGTAAGGAATAGTAGTGGCAGATCAGGTACTGATGGGTGTCTACACCTGGACACATGAATGTAGATGTGATAGACCTTTGGATACCAGCTTCCTAGCTGTCAGCCCACCTAACATATGGTCCACTCCTTGGCTCCATGTAACAGTTGGAATGTCTTGGTGGATGACCAGGACAACTGAGATGATGGATTGCATGGCCAACCCCTCTTAGGCTCAGGGGGAGAGGAATACCAAATTAGTAGGTAGATGTGATGCTCACAGTGTAGGTGACAGTCATATTGATCAGGCTTGTTTGGGTACCTATCAGCTCTGACCCCTTAAGGTTACCAGCAGCATCCCATCCTCCAATTGACATGTTTATGATGATTTATGGTTGTAAATAGACACAGATGATGAGGAAGTTTGGGCCTGATCTATGTAAAGTTTTCGCTGCCCTTGCATTATTCTTTATAATGCAATACACTTCCATATGTATGGTTCATTTTCGCATTTTGCGTCACTTTAGTGTCAATAAAATGATGCTAAGGAGGCATTGTCATTACATTTATCAGGGCCATTGTCTTTTATGGAATGTGAGTTGGAGTGCATGTGTAATTAGATGTTGCAGTGTAAGCTACTAATCTGTACAGACTCCACACAATGTTGACACTGATGGTTGCCGGTCTCCATTTAACAGCTGCCAACATGAGCAATGATGAGCTACATGCTTTTCAAAAGAGGGCAGTGAGGTACCGCAATATCCTGGCAGTGGAATCTGGG
This sequence comes from Pleurodeles waltl, assembly GCF_031143425.1. NCBI lineage: Eukaryota > Metazoa > Chordata > Amphibia > Caudata > Salamandridae > Pleurodeles > Pleurodeles waltl. The sequence continues at coordinate 337,666,374 of NC_090443.1, forward strand.
TTCCGTAAAATGGCTTACCGCTACCGCGCAGAGGGGGCAATAGGGGAATGGCGGGCATTCCCACAAGGGGTCCCTACAGTGGCAAAGAAGGCACCGCAAACACCTAGCTCCTCAGCAGTGCAGGGGGGTACAGCTGGCCCCACTCCCACAACATCAGCTGCCACTACTACAACAACAACAGTGCAACAGCCCACACCACCTGCTGGCATGGACATGCAATTGCTGCAGGATCTGCAGAGGGACGTTTCTCTGGTCCTGAAATGCTTGGACAGTTTGGAGAAGGATGTGGCTACCAACACCAAGAGACTAAAGTTCATTAAAAAAAAACTGAAGAAGGCCAAACTCTGAGTCTCATCTGAACTGTCACCTTCAAGTTCTGTCCCCTCCTTTCTGATTTTGAGATATGTTTTATAGTGGGCCTTAGGGGGTAAGTGTTAGGTTAGTGTAGGTATGTAGTTTAGTTAGGATAAGTGGATTTGGTAGGTGTTTTTTTTACTTATTACGTTAATTGGTTGGTGGGTGGGGGGTCATGTTGGGGTATCTAGGTGTTTTAAAAACATTTTTAGAAAAAAATATATATTTGTTTAGATTTAGTTAGTATATGTGTAGTATTAGTATATGTTGTCCTGAATGTGTCTTGTGACTTAAGGGTGGTGGGGGGCCAATGTTTAGAGTGGGGTGTTAAATGTGTTAGTTAAGTTTAGCATAGGGTAGTTAGCTTTAGTAGTTGGTTAAGTATAGTTAGAATAGGTTAGTTTAGGATAGGGTAGGTCTTATTTCTTTTAGTTCAGTTTAATACTTAATAAACATGTTTGCATGTTCATATACATTTTGTGTTATATGCTAGTGTCTCAGGGTCTTCCCATGAGTGTACAGTGCAAATTGTGTGTTGGCCTAGGGATTCCGTCCTGCCTCCGAATCCCGCTCTTGACATGTGCATCACCTATTGACAACTGAGCTGTCACATTGGCAGCAACAACACATCTGCTTAGCCATGCATCTGCCATCCAGTGTACCCACCATGCAAGGTGACTATGTTTGCCTTGTATTGATTGGTGGTCATTTAGTTGTCAGTGTTGGGGTCCTCTGTAGGAATTTTGGGAACTGTGGCACATCTGACAACAGCCTACATTTGAACTATATCCTGAAAAAGTGACTGGTGGCAATCACTAATGAGGTTAGGTACCTCTGTTTCATACCAGTGTGTTCTACTGGTACTCCCAGCTGACGATATTGCCCGAGTACTGTTTCAGAGCCATTCCTGTCTTATGTAGTGAGTGAAGCATACATGTGTTCTTCATTTTTGACATACTCAGTGAATTGCTTGTAGGGGATGAGACCAGCATTGACATTTGTCATGTTGGTACCTTGTGTATAGGTATGTGGCCCCATATTCCTGCACTCTTGTACTGACACACTGTGACTAATAACATGGTTACACACATCACAATCCCTAAGCGTAGTACATGTGTCACAATACACAAAGACATGCTTTTTGTGTAGGAGGTGTTTTTTTTACAAGTGTCATAGTGCAATATTTACAATGTCCAGGTCAGTGACCCCATTTGTGGAATTCATACAGTTGTGACACCACAAGTCCAGGGTTGATGGACATGTCATGGGACATGCTTAGGTGAAGTGTTGTTAAGTGCGGAGGAACAAGAATTGCCAAATGGTAAGTGAGAGACAATGACAGTCCATAGAAGACAGGTCGACAGTGTGTCGGTGAAGAGTGCGCATAGCCAACTGTGCTAACACTGGCATGATCTCAAGCACAGGACAAAGGAAAACACTGCCCATGTGGCATGGACAGGTGCTACCTGGACCTCTTACGAGTGAAGATGATCTGTTTCACATCTTCATCCTCCGATGTGTGTGGTGTCTCCTCTGCCCTTGATGGTGGTGGTGGGGAGGTAGAGGGGGCCACACAAACTTCAGTGGTTGGAGATGTGGAATCCCAGTTCCTGGCAGTTGCCATCTGTGGAACAACATATGGCATCACTGAAGCAAGGATGAGCTGCTGATTTTTCAGGATAGCAGCAACATCTCGATGGTTGCAGCCATGTCTGCCCTGAGCGAGGCCAGTTCCCGGTGCATGGAGTCCATCTTGTTCTCAATTACGCTGCTGGCAGTTTGGGGGGGCAGTTGTTGTGGCCTCTCCCTCAAGGCAGCTATGTCCCTCAGACACTGGTGGACTCCATGCAGTGGGGAGTGTGTGCTTTGTTGGCTGCAGCATGTTCATTGGCCGTAACGAGGCATGTGCGCATAGCCTCCAGGCTGGCTGCCACAGCCTCATCCCCACCTGCATCTCCTTATCCATATCCCGCTGGGCTCCTACCACTGTCCACTCAAAGCTGGTCCCTGTATCCTCTGAGTCCTCAGCTGTGTTGGTGCTGGCAGGTTGTACTATTGGGGTGTTGGGTGTGGCATCTGGGATGGCTGCTTCATTATTTGTCCTCCTTGCAACTGGAGGTGGTGTCTGGAGGAATACCAGGAATTCTTGGAGGGCCTCTCGGCTGATGGTTGTCAGCTGGTCCTCCAGGTCATCTGGGACAGGCAGATCAGCAGGCGAGCCATCATCCTCTCCAATGAGATGGTGTAAAAACAATATTTCTGTGTTGAGGCAGTTGACATGTCATGTCACTGACTTGCTATTGGAGGCTCATTGTCATCTTACTTCCCAAACATTGTTCCTGTACATCATGGTTGCAGTCTATCAGCCCTCTGCCCAACCTGAGTGTCACATGAGGGGAAGCTCAGGTGGCGCAATTGGCTGCACCATATCTACTAGGTGTGATGTATTTCCTTTTTGTGGCTTGACACCATCTTGTTACTATCAACCCTCCCTATGCATCCATTTGCATTGTAGGGCCTTGCAATGGGTGTTAAGGTGGTCAAGCCACAGCAACACACATGACAATATGCCCCTGTCCCAGTCTTACATGTTTCATATACACTTGTGCGGTACTAAAACCTTGCACCACACCAGGGATGGCATTGCCAAGACAGTATGCTGTTGTTTCCTTTGATAGCTCCTCATGTTGATGTATGTGCATGTGTGCCACATTGCACAGCACACATGGACCTAGCAGATTTCAATTTAATCTTCTCTGTATGCTGGAAGGTGCACCTTCCTACACAACTATGATCTCCCCCCCCTCAATGCAGCCATCCTTGCACTATGATGCAAGAGATGCAGCATAGTGGCAGTGCAGCTAAATTGACACAGGCACAGGGGTAGACCCAGGGATGGCCAGCATGGATATTTTGTATATGACAGTGCCCGATGGTAAATTAGTTTATGGACATAGTCAGTTAAATGGAGTTGAACTTAGGTCAGGGCCTCGAGCTAGTTTGATGGTGATTCTGCAGGTAGTCATACTCGTCCCTCATTACAAGTGCAGCAGTTCTCTGACCACCTGACTGCCATTGCCTATATGACCACAGGTGGTAGTAGCACATGTTGTCAATGGGGAACGCCCCATGGGCCAATGGCATGGCACTGGCAGGTTTCCAGCAGCTTACAGAGTGGCACTGCCACCTCTCTTGTGACACCAAACCAGTACTACGATCAATGCACCCCTCCAGGTATGTTACCGCTTTTCCACCAGCCTTTGCATGGCAGTGAAACCTTTCATGCAAAGTTTGGTTGTGATGTGGTGTGGTGTGTCCCTGCACAGCCCATGCGCCTGGCATGGGCAGTGCAGGGGGTCCCATGCCCTGCCCCTTTGCCCTTTCTACTGCCTGATTTTCAGGGCTAAGCACAGCATGTCCTGTCACAACCAAAGCCCCCCAAAACTGGCACTTACTCTATTTGATCCATCAACAACGTTGTGCTAAGTGCCCCACTGAGCTACTATGAGTAGACAAGAGTTCCACCCACCATCCCAACGTGTGACTCATACTGCCAATCACAAAGAGTACACTGCACTGGCAGTCTTACCAACACCAGACTTGCCCATGCACCAATCCCCACCCATCAATGTGAAATTATACACCATTATGTCCATAGTCATACACCATGTGTTGTATGTGTGTGGTTGTTTCTCCATTCCTATTTGCCTCACATGGTTGTGTCAGAGTAGTTGTGGACTCAGCCCTTATCTGTTGTGTTCTAAGGTTTGCTATCTGTGGTGCATATATTCTGTAGTGGCATATTTCTGATCAGCATCAAGATGTATGGTTCCACACTACACCAGTTTGGTTGCTCTGGGTAGTGGCATGTTTCCAGTGATACAGGACCACCCTGCTATTCCTCCAGTGCCTGCTCAGATTATTTTTCCCTGCACCCATGGGGCATCCTCACTGCATGATGGAGTGTTGGCTGCCTTATGTGGATGTGTTGTTAATGTGCACTTGGTGGTGCTACCGGCACATGTCTGGGTACTGTTGGGACAATAACAATGAACTGTGTGCTATAAGATGCAGCACACATGTGTTTGGGCAATGAGGCAAGGCAGTTGCAAGATATTACTGCAAGGGACATCACCATGACATAACCCCAGGAATGGTATTGACTGACTTCATAGTCTCTGATGTCTTGGTCGTGTTGGTGGGTTTCATTTGACTATATGCAAGGGATGTTGTGATGACACAACCAGAGGCACAGTCGTTAGGCATGCCAGCCATCCCATGTGCTGCATATGTACATGTAGGTATTTGGCCCTGGTGATTTTACAAATGTCCAGCTTATGTATGTGTTGTGGTGCATGGCACTACCAAGGCACAGGTACATGTGTAGCTTACGTCAGCATGGTGCAACTTGCTTCATGTGCAATGTGTCCCTCTGCGCTCCTTTGACATGCATTGTGTGTGTCCTATGTGCCTCTACCTTCTTGCACTTAACAATTTAGCATTAATTTTCCCCATGCAACTTGCCCTGCATTTGTGGTGTTTCCTGGTAGTCTGCGCTGTCCTGCGATTTCAGTGACCAGTTCCTCTGAGAAGACCGCTGCAACCATCTCCTCCGTCTCGTCCAAGTCCTCCTGTGGACTACCACCTCCAGTTTGCAGTGCTGCCTTTCTGTTCCTTGCCATTTTTTCCTTTGTCCTTCACTTGCAATCATGCCAGCGTTTCTTGCACTCAGTTACGGTTCTCCTCACCTCTACCACACTGTTAATCTTGTCTACTATCTGCTGCCAGATTGCCTCTCTCCTGCCAATTGGCAATTTGGAGGTGACAAAGAGTTGATGTTGATGCTCCATCACCTCTCTCACCAGTATTTCATGCTCCTCCACACTGAAACAACACTTTCTCTTTTTCTTCTCCCTCCCCCTGGTCTTGTGTGTGTCCTCCTGGCTTGTTCCTGGTTTATTGGGGACACCCTGGGACCTCTACTGGCTTTCTGCGCTCCATTTTGCCTCTCCTTTGCACTGTTTTCTGCATTCGCATCTAAAGTTGACACTAAAGCGGTTAAAAATGGTGCACTTCCATTTTGCGACAATTTTACGTGCCATAAAACAGGTTAGAGTAATTTTTGCTGTGCTAACGTCATTTTGCCTTATGACAAGGTGCAATGGTTAACGTAAAAAAAAGGATTCTAACCATTTTTAGCGCGATCTTGCATCATGGTATAAATATGATGCCCAGACGGTGCTAAAATATGGTGCTAGTCAGCGTTAAGCTTTTTGACGCAAAACTGCGTTTGCACAGTTCTGCGTGAAAAAGTAAAAATTTGGCCCTTGGTTTGATTTTGTTCTTGCCTGGCCAAAGCATCTACTACACAGTGTGGCATAATGGCATAATGTCAGGCACTTTGTGTAACAATTTCATTTTACATGTACTGATTGATGTGTTGTGGGATTATCCTTGAGTGTATTTGAGAGGTACCTTGTTCTTTTCATGCCATCCCCATCTGTTCACTCCTGTCTTAAAAGGATACAAACTTGAATCGTTGCTTTGGTAGGAGAACAACATGTTTTTTTTACCTTTATCACTTTTTTTTTTTTTTAAATCTATATATAATCTGAAAACGAATAAAAACAAGTTTAAAAAGAACGTTCAGTGCCTCCCCTTACTCCAGAGAGAAAATAATTTAATGATTGAATCCTCCTTCCCCTCGTGCGACATCCACTGAAGACAGGAATCCAACTACAATGTCTGAACTGGCTGCTATTTGCAGGGTGCGCCTCATGGGCCTGTTGACTAAAGTGAAATTAGGCTCCCCTAGTGACACCTGCCCGCCAAAGGTCCTAAAAGAAGTCTTTTCTGTCTTCCCTGACTTAGCCACATCCCTCCCTAACCAGTCTTTGAGTCAGGGTATTGCCCCGGTTCTTTCAAGATAGAAATAGGGTTACATTTCGAAACAAAAGCTGGAATGACCCACTTATCTTGAAAAATGATCTCCCTTCATCACTGGTACCTTATATAGCAAACATTTTAGAGGCACATGTGTCCAGATGCTTATGCTCCTTCCTAGAGGAAACCATCCTTCTTGAACCCCCTCAGGCAGGCTTTCAACCGGGCCACTCTGCTGAAGCGGTCATCCTCTCAATTGTGGATGACATGGGTGAAGAAGGTGATTGGGATACCACCCAGGCACTAGTACTTCACGATCTCTCAGCGTTTTCTGACGCAGTTGACAATAAGCTTTTGGTAGACTTAGTCAGAGCTGACGGCATGCAGGGCAAATCCCTCAATCGCATTATCTTCTTTCTGAAGAACCAATCTCAATCAGTCTGGTTATCTCCCTTCCGATCTTCTAAAGTTCGACTAACCTGTGGAGTATCCCAGTGGTCACCTCTGCCCACCCGCACATTTTCAACTTGTGCATTCGCCCCTTGTATACCTCTTGAGGAAAATGAACGTCAGAAATCACAAATATGCTGATGACATGCAATTGCTCTTTGCTATCGATAATTCACCGGGACCCAAATAAACTTTCCAAAACACAATGTTATTAATCTGCGATTGGATGAATAGTAAATCAACTCAAATTAAAACCTGATAAGAAAAGGGGTTGTCATAACCAAAAGCAAGCATGACTTGTGGAACTCCACGTTTTGGCCATTTGCAGTGAGCACCCCCCACCCCCCACCCCACTCCCCCAACCTAACAGCTCAGTTAAGAGCCTCGTTGTTCTTATTGACATCAACCTGTCTATGAAACCCCAATTAGGAGCAGTAACTTCCAGGTCATTATCGCCTTAGTCATCTCGACGATAGTCTATGCAAACTCCCTTTACCTGGGCCTTCCCAAGGGCCTCAAGCATAGATTACAACTAGCACAAAACCAGACAGCCAGGGTAATCTACCAACAGCCCAGAAATTGCCACACCACCCCCCTCATGAGGAATCTACACTTGCATCAGGTACAGCAGAAAACTGTATTCAAGACTGGCTGTATTCTTTCTAAATCCCTCTATGGCAGCAGCCCAGCCTCTATATCAGATTGTATCCAAAAATATACACGTATTGTTACCCTGAGATCCACCCACTTAAATCTTCTCACTATCCCTGCATTTAAAAATAATAAACTTGGTGGTTCGAAATTCTTTGTATTCACCCCCCCCCCCCCTGTATCTGGAACTCCCTACCATTTGAGATCAGGACCACCCCTTGTTACACAGGATTCAGGAAACATCTAAAAACTTGTCTCTTTAGACAAGCAAACGATTAAACTGTCAGCAGCGTGTAGTGTTTCTGTTATTGAAGCGCCAAGAATCGGTGTATGTGCCCTGTGTAAATGCTAGTAGCTTAACATAACAATGAATAAAACACGTTTTTTAAAAACAAAATTGAATTCCGTAACTCCAACTTATGGGTTGCCTGTCTGCACTTTCCACTGAGAAATACTAAGAATACCGTAAAATGGAAAAATTCGCAAACCAATACAAACATTTAAAATAATAAAATGTATTGTCTTTTTACAATGAATTGGTTTTCCAAGTCTTAAAGGCAAGAAAAACAGGTTACATACTGAGTGTTTCAAGTTGATTTTTTGAAAGTGCACACTTAACATTGACAGAGCCAAATTACAGCAAAAAATGTTCATAGTGGAAATACTAATAAAAATGTATAAAGAAAAGAAAATTAATGGACTTAACACAATTAATGTAATGTTCACACTTCGTATTTTAACAATCCAAGTCTACTAAAACATATCCAAAGTTTTACATCTATCAAAACAAGTTAAAAAACACAAATGTTCATTCCTCAACTCAATGAATCCAATGTCCACTCTTTCCATTCATATGACATAATTTTACTGAAACATTTACAACGTTCAAAATTAAAATAACATATTTAAAAAAGAAAGTTTGATGCCTTGACTTGATGAATCAGGTGTCCACAGATCCCTTTGCGAAAACCCAATATTACTGGAAGAAGTACAGTTGTATATATCTTTCAACAGGCTCACCTGAAAGCTCTTTGCAAACTTCTGAAAAATATAGCCAAATATCTATGTTTGTTGCAATCTTTCACGGATTCCAAAAGTCTATCATTCATGGAGTGCTATCATATAGCATTATATCCCGCTGTAGCGGGCTATACCGGCCATTAAGGGCCCACTCCAGCATTAAAGGCCCGAGCCAAAGGCAAGGAGTTTAGTGGCCGGTATGGCCCAGGTATGGTGGGCTAAATGGCTATTAGAACATTCCACCACTAGAGGGCAGAAAGTTCTAATAAATAAAACAAAAGCCTCACGGAGTCTGAGGGGATTGAAATCCCATCTGGCTGAGTGAAGCCTTTGTTCACAGTTGTTGATGTGTGACAAACATTGGAATGCTGGAGCTCTGGTCTTTTACCAGCCATTCTGCAGCACAGGTGTCCCTTCCTGCACATAAACAATCATTAAATAATGATGATTTGCTGCTTCTATGTGTGCTGCATTCTGCAGGATACATGTAAGTAACAAATCACCATTATTGATTGTTTTTTGTGAAGAAAGGGACAACTTCCTGCACATAAACAATCACTCCCTGCAGCCAGGCACTCTTGTGCTGTTGTGCAAGGATGCCTGCGTTGGCGGTAGGCAGCTGCTTTAAGCACCAGCGCTAGGCAAAACACAGGGGTGCACCATATTGTAGTAAATATGGCATATCCCTGCTTTTCTGAAATGATGCAGTGCAGCGCTGCAAGATTTGCCGCTGCACTGCACCACTTCCTAGTAAAGGAGGCCCTTAGAGTGCCATTGCAACTTCACAGGCAAGTTAATTAAACTTTTTATGTCGGATTCTGTGCTTGCATTTCAATTACTGGTGACTTTTTAGGCTTTTTCCAAGTTTGTGTTCATAGAACCATAATTAAGCTCTAATGTGTTTTTTTCATGTGAATTTCAGTTTTCTACGTCTGGCCTAGAGACAGCGTTAGCTGTTTCGCCATCATCATGTTTTCCAGAAAATCCATAATAATTATTATGTATATAAATAGATAAACATAGAGGCGCTTTAAGTCGGACCTTTTCTTCCATTGCAAGTGTCATTCACATTTTTCTCCTGCCTATCACACCATACATGAAGTGGCAATGGATCACCCACTTTAGCTATTGGCCTTGTTCCCTGCGAGTGATGGCATTTTGCTTGTATAAATGTTCATACCCACCTCAAAAGTAGTTCTTTTCATTGCCAGGACTGGTAAGAAAATCTTTCTTTTCTGCTCCTATTCATATTGGGTATTTTTTTCCTTTGGTTTACAAACATACATATACCAGTTTTAGATGGCAGTATTTCTTTTTAATGTTTATTACTTTTCACTTTCAATGCATATTGCCTGTGTTTGTAAACAAAATTGCAGTCTTGACAATTCCAAACCTACTAGCTTTGTCAGTGCATGTTTTATGAGGTAATGCATTAATCTGCTATGCAATCTTTCCATGATGCACATAACCTTTTGTTGTGCGAAGTTTGGTTTGCCTGCAGGTGCTCATGCCTCCTATGCATCTTACAAAAGCTTGCAGCAACTCATGATGCCTTTAACTTTTTGCTTTTTATTTAAAAAATATGATTTTGTGGAAACTTGTGAATTTCAAAATTTGTAAATTTGCTTAAACTTGTAAAATGGTGTTGGTTTAAAATTTGTATATTTACAATATGGTAAGTGCATATTTAACATGTTCTTTTACAATATGTTCATATCACACTCATTTGGTGCTTTAATCACAGCACCAAAGCACATCAAATCACAACATCGAGAAATGTTACATCACGCTGTCGAGTCCAATGACCTCGCTGGAAACTAGCAAAATCATGTGTTCTTCATGGTGCCCACTGCAGTCTTAGGGTCCACACTAGACATGGAAAATCATATCTCACAGGAGCAGTCTTAGAAATGTTTCTCTGCTTTGGCTTCCATCTCCAGGTAGACACTGCTAAACATGGCCTCCTCTGGTCCACCTGCGTAGTCAGTAACAAGGGGATGACACCGTTGGCCCGGGATCCTCAACAGGACATATGAGGGCCTCTGGTCTGATGTATCTCAGTGTAAAGCAAGGGGCAAAAGCACAACTTTGCGGCCAGTACCTTTCAGTGCAGTCAAGGATATGCCACTTGCGGAAGGCACCACGATGTGTCCGGATAGAGGAGGCAATGGAGACAGCGGAACCTTCAAACCAGGGAGAATGTGAAAAGAAGATTAGAGAAGAAACATGTTGCAGTGTTACAGAGCCTCTCAGCTCGAGGGGTGGGTGGATTCATGTGTATTGCATGGGCCATAGAGCCTCTCATTTGTAAGGATGGGTGGATTCAGGGGATGGGCACAGGAAAACAAAGACTCCCAACTCCCGCATTATGTGTAATTTGATTAAATGGATAAAGACGTCTAAGCAGAGCCATTGGAATTAAGCGGCAACTGAGGGCCAATTTACGCAGCAGCATTGACTGAATCATGTGGCAAAAAGAGACAAAGAAAGTGACTGTGGTTGTATTATTTCACTATTCTGGCACTTCGACCCACACGGATAGTGCCTGAGCAAATGTTTCACCTCATTAGTTTTATACACATTAATACAACAATCAGCATCTAATAAATGCCAGACTAATATTTGCAAAGGGTCTGCCCTTGAGCGGCACTACTTGTGCTGTTTATTTTAGTAACTTTTGATCCAGTTGAGCTAGAAACAACGTTCGGTTAAAATCTGCTAATCATGCAGCAGATGATGGATTATGTACCTAGTGATGTCATTTCATAACTTTGCCGAAAACGCCACAGTTGCAGAGTATCAAACTCCCTGTGGCCCTGCCTGCAAGAGCCGGTACTCTGCGGGTACTGGCACAGGGTTGAAAAGTCTGTCCCCCTTTGGACTCGATGGATTCAGAGAAGCCATAAGGCTATAGAGTGTGTCACTGCTACTGTTCACCAGGATCAGGAGTTGGTGAAAGAATACAGAGCATTTTACCACTAAGAACTGATGTATCAGGAGGTTCCCTCATGGTGACATTGGCTGTCACCTCTCTTGGCGGATACCGCAGAGACTGGCATGAATACAGACACACACACCTCTTTTGCTATACTGGCTGAGGGGACTGACACATGGGCAGAATATTTGAAAATGTTAAAAACATGTGAATCCCATTGAGAATATTGCCTATATATCTCTAATTGGTCACGAACTGAATGGAAATATCGGATGAATTGAACTCTCTTCCTCCTTCTGTGCACCTTGATTTTAAGGGCTCCATGATCGGTCTCCTGCTTGCCTTGACCTTCTCTGTTGCAGATATGAAGTCAGGCCATCAACTGCTCACACCAAGAATTAGCAGCAAGGGGGCTGCAAAAGGACTCTGGAAAGACTAGGCATCTCTTCTCTTGCATGTGACAGTGTGTATGAGTGTGACCAAAACAGAGCTTAATTTATAAATAAAAATGTGCAGGTGCCCAAAGCTCTCCTCTGAAACACGAGGCTGCTGCATTTAAATGTGCGAGCACGGAATACTGAGGCAGTGTAATCCTGAAGCCATCTCGGGCCTCTTCAATCCATTTAAAGCCACTCCCTGCCCCTTCAGCTCACTGTTGCAGCTTTCTGCTTTCTCCCTTTGTGCTGCTTTTTCGTTTTTCTCTTCCTCCGCCTTTCCCATTTGTGCCTTTTGCTCTCAGCAAATGCTTGAGGCTGAAGAATAAGCACCAGCCCTCAAAAATAAGGGCTGGTGTTCAGCACCAGAAACAACAAGCACAAATTAACCACTGGATCAAAAGCACTAGAGAGGAGGCTTGTGAGAGGAGCAGAATGAATCCCATGTCCGCAACCTAAGGTTGGGTATGGGTGAGATTATCTTCTCTATAGGCTGTAACCTAGAACCTTGGGTATTCCCCAATGGCTCCCTGTTCATCTTCTCCACTTCTGCTGTGTCTGGCGAAATCTTACAATATTATTATTAATATATTGTTGTTTTTATGCACTCATTATTTATGTTATTATTCTATTATGTTTATAGCTGTTGCTAATAATAATTATATACATTCTAAAGACAGTCTTTTTTTTGTTTTAAAGATTGGCCTTTCGTATTATTATTAGTAGTAATAGTAGTATTGCTTTCTTGTATATTATTATATTTATTCTGCTATTATTTTGCTATGTTTATTATTGCTCCTCTAAATGATAGGAACAATACTGATTACACTAATATTTCTTATGTGTATCCATTTTCTAATCTTTCTTCATATTCTTATTATCAACAATCTTATTATTATCATTGCTGCTAATATCACTATTAATATTGTTGTAGTTGTTGGTTTTGGTTGACTATGATGATGAGGGTAGTGGGTTTGTTATTAATATGCGAAATATAGTGGAACCCACTACCAGATATGCTGCACCAATCCTCCTACTGCTTTCTGGTATATGCAGTTCAGTCATTACATGTTTTTTTAATGAGGATTGTTTTTTTATAATATTGAACTAGTGAAGACCCTTCTTTTTAAGGCACAGCTTTTTGGATATGCTAGTTCTTATCCTGTAACAAAAAACATCTGAATTCTAAATTTTCATTGCTTTTGCCCCTTTTCCTATTTCTCTAAGAATGCAGTAAGGTTCGCAGAGATGCACAAATAGGACATAAAGGTTCAGCTATGACAAGGTGACCATTTCACAGAATATTCACCTTCAACCAATTGAAAGAAAGAGAACTCTATTCCGATTCTTTCCCACTGTCAGCTTATGGGGAAGGTCAATCAATCAATCAATCAATATATTTATAGAGCGTGCTACATACCCGTTAGGGGTTCAAGGCGCTAAGGGGGAGGGGGGTAAGCTGCCAGGTCTTGAGGAGTCTTCTGAAGGCGAGTAGGTCCTGGGTCCGTCGCAGGTTGATTGGGAGAGTGTTCCATGTCTTGGCGGCGAGGTAGGAGAAGGATCTGCCGGCGGATGTCTTTCGGTGGATGCGGGGGACGGTGGCGAGTGCGAGGTCTGCGGAGCGGAGCTGGCGGGTGGGGGTGTAGAAACTGAGTCTGTTGTTGAGGTAAGCAGGTCCGGTGTTGTGGAGTGCTTTGTGTGCGTGGGTGAGGAGCTTGAAAGTGATCCTCTTGTCAATGGGGAGCCAGTGGAGGTCTCTCAGGTGGGGTGTGATGTGGTTGCGGCAGGGTACATTGAGGATCAGTCGGGCGGAGGCGTTTTGGATGCGTTGGAGGCGCCGTAGGTGTTTTGTCGGGATGCCTGTGTAGAGTGCATTGCCGTAGTCTAGCCTGCTGCTGACGAGGGCCTGTGTCACTGTTTTTCTTGTGTCTGTTGGGATCCACTTGTAGATCCTGCAGAGCATGCGGAGAGTGTTGTAGCAGGAGGAGGTGACTGCGTTGACCTGTTTTGACATGGAGAGGGAGGAGTCGAGGATGAAGCCCAGATTGCGTGCGAGGTCGGTTGGTGTTTGTGGGGTTCCTAGGGATGTTGGCCACCAGGAGTCGTCCCAGGCGGAGGGGTTGGGTCCGAGGATGAGGACCTCCGTCTTGTCCGAGTTCAGTTTCAGGCGGCTGTTTCTCATCCATTCGGCAACGGCCTGCATTCCCTCGTGGAGGTTGGACCTGGCGGTGTGCGGGTCCTTGGTGAGGGAGATGATGAGCTGGGTGTCGTCGGCATAGGAGATGATGTTGAGGTTGTGTTGGCGGGCTACTTGAGCGAGGGGTGCCATGTAGATGTTGAATAATGTTGGGATGAGCCCTTGGGTACGCCGCAGATGGTTTTGGTGGCTTTGGAGTGGAACGGAGGGAGGCGGACTCTCTGGGTTCTGTCGGAGGGCTTTTGCTTGTATTCTGGCTTCGAAGAGGCGGGTTCTCAGAGTGTGATGGCATACCGTATTGAAGGCGGCTGATAGGTCCAGGAGGATGAGGGCTGATGTTTCGCCGTTGTCCATTTGGCGTCTGATGTCGTCTGTGGCGGCGAGGAGCGCGGTCTCGGTGCTGTGGTTTTGTTGGAAGCCGGACTGGGAGGGGTCCAGGATGTCATTGTTTTCGAGGTGGCAAGTCAATTGTGCGTTGACGAGTTTCTCGATGACCTTCGCAGGGAACGGGAGTAGGGAGATGGGTCGGAAGTTCTTGAGGTCCTGGGGGTCTGCTTTGGGCTTCTTAAGGAGGGCGTTGATTTTGGCGTGTTTCCAGCTTTCTGGGAATGTTGCTGTTTCGAAGGAGATGTTGACCTTCCGTAGTTGGGGAGCGATGGCTGCGTCCGCTTTGTTGTACACATGGTGGGGGCATGGGTCTGACGGTGATCCGGAGTGGATGGAGTTCATGAATTTGCGTGTCTCGGTGTCGCTGACGTTGGGCCAGGAGGTTAGGTGATCGGAGCAGGTGGAATTAGCAGGGGTGGTGTCTGGTGTGGTGGGGCGGCTGTGGTGTTGAAGCTGTCATGGATGTCAGTGATCTTTTGGTGGAAGAATGTGGCCAGAGAGTCGCTGAGCTCTTGTGAGGGTGGAATGTCATTGACGTTGGTGCTGGGGTTGGAGAGTTCTTTCACAATGCTGAAGAGCTGTTATCTAGGCGGTCTTTGAAGGATGATCTTTTGGCTAATCTGATTAGTTGGTGGTGTCTGCGGGTGGTGTCTTTGTGGGCCATGAGGCTGTCGGGTGTGTGTTCGGTGAGCCATTTATTCTTAAGTTTCCGGCAAGTGCGCTTGGAGGTCTGGAGCTCTTCGGTGAACCAGGTGGCTTTCTTGGTGGCTTGGTTATTGGAGGTCTTCTTGAGTGGTGCGACTGAGTTGGCGCAGTCGTTGATCCACTGTCTGAGGTTGTGGGTGGCGGTGTCTGGGTCGGTGGGGTCGTTGGGCGGGTTCTGGGCAAGCGCGCTGGTCAGCTGGTCTAGGGTGACTTTGCTCCAGTGGCGGCGTAGTGGCTGTAGGGTATGGTGGTGCTTGACCTGTTTGTGGAACGTGAAGTGGATGCAATGGTGGTCGGTCCAGTGGAGTTCGGTGGTGTGGTTGAAGGTGATGTGGGCGCTTGTGGAGAAGATGGGGTCAAGTGTGTGGCCGGCTGCGTGGGTGGGTGTGGTGACGAGTTGTCTGAGGCCGAGGTTGGCGAGGCTGTCGATCAGGGTGGTGGAGTTGACGTCGTTGTTGTTCTCGAGGTGGAAGTTGAGGTCCCCGAGGAGGATGTAGTCTGTAGAGGCGAGTGCGTGGGCGCTGGCGAGGTCAGAGATGGAGTCGCTGAAGGGTGCCCGTGGTCCTGGGGGTCTGTAGACAAGCGTTCCTCTGAGGGTGGTGTTGAGGTCGGTGTGTATTTGGAAGTGCAGATGTTCGGCGGTCTTGAGGGTGTGGTCCGTGAGGGTGTGGACCTTGAGGGTGGTCTTGTGGGCGAAGGCTATTCCTCCTCCAATTCCGTTTGTGCGATCCCTGTGGGTGATCTTGTAGCCCTCCGGGATGGCTATGGGGATATCGGGCGCCGAGGAGTCGTTCCACTAGGTTTCGGTAAGGAAGGCCACGTCCGGGGCTGAGGTTTCGAGCAGGTCCCAGAGCTCGATGGCGTGCTTGCGTGCGGAGCGGGTGTTAAGGAGTATGCAGTGGAGGTGGTTGGGTCTGGTCTTTGGAGGTTTGGTGGTTCTGTCGCAGGTGAATCTGCAGTTGTGGCAGGAGAAGGGTCCGTGGGTGTTCCTTGGTGAGGACTGGAAGCATGCTGTGGAGCGGCAAGGGTTGAGGGCGTTGAGGTCGCTGGCAGTGTAGTGGCGTCTGGAGGTGCGGGGGTTCCGTGGACTAGGGGGGGTGGTGCTGGGCGCGGTCCAGGCGCAGACGGGCGCAGACGGGGAGGAGGGAGGGAGGAGCAGCTGAGAGGTGTGGACGAATGGGGGCTCGAGGGGGGCGGGCCGCAGGGACGCAGCGGCGGGAAAAGGAGACGCTTCGGGGGAGCCGAGGCGCTGGGGGTGTCAGGGGGTCACACGGGGCGAAGAAAACACGCAAAAAACAAACAGCTGAGGCTAAACACGGAGATACCAAACGGCTAAGACAGAGCTAAACACGGAGTAAACAAGCGGCTAAGACAAGGCAAAATACGCAAAATACAGACAGCTAAGACAAGGCAGAGCAAGGAGAAAGCGAACAGCTAAAACACGGTAACTCAGGACAAGGAAAAACACACACAGTGATTACAGGATGGCACTTACCACTAGACACCAGGGATGGCCAGTAGGGAGCAGCGAGGGCGGGGGAGGGGAGTACACGAGGACAGCTGGGTGTCCCTGTACGCGTGGGGAGCGATCCAGTGGCCACAGAGGTCAAAGGTCAATCGAAGGTAGGAAGTTCTAGCTTGATGGGGTGATTTACTTCGAATAATCTCCTGTCAATAAACTGTTTTTAAAGAAGATCTGAGTGGTGGGTGCAAAATTGTGACAGAGGGCCCTCCTGACTCGAAATATCCCATTACACGTTTGAAAAAACTTCTAAGATTTGACCTTATATCTCATATAAGAATTGGAGGAAATGTGAAGAAACGAGGACCATTGTTCCCCAGTTGGTGATTAAGTCTGGTCATCCAGATCTACTGGGTAGAAATCATAATTAAACTTGATTTAAGATGCCTTAGAAGTGGTCCTCTTCTTCACTTGGTTTGCGTTATGGTGGATTTTTATATTACAGATAACCGACCTAATATCACAGACATGGTTACTGCAGGTAGGGCAGCCTTTGGGGGTCATTCTAACTCTGGCGGGCGGCGGAGGCCGCCCGCCAGAGTTCCCCCTCCAGAACACCGCTCCGCGGTCCGAAGACCGCCGCAGTGATACTGTGTTTCCCGCTGGGCTGGCGGGCGACCACCAGGAGGCCGCCCGCCAGCCCAGCAGGAAACCCCTTCCCACGAGGAAGCCGGCTCCGAATGGAGCCGGCGGAGTGGGAAGGGTGCGACGGGTGCAGTTGCACCCGTCGCGAATTTCAGTGTCTGCTAAGCAGACACTGAAATTCTTTGTGGGGCCCTCTTACGGGGGCCCCACGACACCCCATACCGCCATCCTGTTCCTGGCGGCCGAACCGCCAGGAACAGGATGGCGGTATGGGGTGTCGGAATCCCCATGGCGGCGCAGCAAGCTGCGCCACCATGGAGGATTCCTAAGGGCAGCGGAAAACCGGCGGGAGACCGCCGGTTTTCCCTTTCTGACCGCGGCCAAACCGCCGCGGTCAGAATGCCCTTGAGAGCACCGCCAGCCTGTTGGCGGTGCTCTCGCGGTCGTTGACCCTGGCGGTCAATGACCGCCAGGGTCAGAATGACCCCCTTTGTCTCTAATCAAAAGAAGTCAAACTACCCTAACATGAAGTAGGATAAGCTAAGGTTATTACTTTTCTCTATCAAGGAGAAAATAACTTTTATTAATGAAGGAAAAGGAGATGACTTGGGGAAATCAGGGTTCCCCATCTCTCTACAGACTGAACAGGTAGTCAAATCTGTGTTATTCACGTGATTTTTTAGGCCAATGATAGTCATAAAAACATTAATTCTGCTCATTTCAAGGGGCTTTAGGAGTATTGCACCAGAGGGCACTATTATCTGCCATATTAAAAATAAAACAAGCAAATATTTTTTACATTTTCTGTCTTCCACTTTAATACAGAATCTTTTGATCCCGGATGAAATCTCATCATTTGTTTTGAGGAAATCTGTTTTTCCTTTTTTACTTTTCCTGAAAAAAATATTTCATTTTGTATTCCAGGGTTGTTTACCACCTGACATAATTTCAACAAGAAATCAACACATTGAATTGCAATATTGTTGTAAACTGATTAAAATGCCAATAAAAGTAAACTGAACAAACATTAATTAGCCTTAAATCGTCTTGGCTGTTCTCCTCAGTCTTAATTCTCAAAGGTGTATCAAGGATGTTTTTAAAATGAATTCTGGTACACTTAATTGGCCAGATTGATTAATTCTTGGACAGTTATTTCCAGATTTATGTCTGAAGCTCTCGTCATGCTGTTCATTCCACTCCCAACTACATCCAAAGGCTAGTCGCTCACTGCTCACTTGTGAAGATACTGTGTTCAACATCTGCATAAATCTTCCTGCTTCTCAAGATTCGTCACACCAGGTTAGGACATGGCTCCTCTTGTCTTTGAACTTTCTTTCTCTGTCTCTTTGCTCTACTACAGCTCATTTGCCTTTTCATTAACAGCCGGAAACGATCTTGACCGCTTTGTTTCTGTCCTGCTTTAGCTTGGCTTGTTATATTATCAGCATCAAAATACCTTGTAACTGGTTAATCTTGAACTTTATAAATTAATAAAAGTCAAATCAAACATTATGGCAACTGAAATGCACGTTGATGATTTTAAGCGCATTGAGGCTTTTCCTGTCTCACTTTTTATATAGGGTCTGTTTTCCTGAGGGTTTTCCAAGGTATAAGTCTGTTGTATACATGAAAAGCCATCCTTAAGGTTGTCATAAGCCAAAAGTCTTAAGGCAAAAGTCACGAACATTGCCGATCAATGTGCCCTTTTTTCACTGAGCCTCAATATGTCTGGAACTGGGTGGGACGTCAGTCCATCAATAATGAGCTACAACCCAAACACAGACCCTGTCGATGCTGCCATGAAATCAACCGGCTGGACCAGGAACAACATACCTCTAAAGAAACCATGCCCAGAAAGTGCAGGAAAAACTACATGCTGCTCTGGCTGTAGATTCTGCTTTAAAAGCTGTTACTGAGAGGGGACCAACCCAAGAATCCACAAGCAGAATCCCTAGAGGTGTCTGACTTGGGAGATTCACCTGCTTGCACCCACTTGCCAATGATAACCCTTCCAACTGTTGACAACTAATTATTATGATGATTGTTAGAACTACTTCTTCTAACGTAATGTGCCAGCATCCCGTCTCGCACTTCTGGGCGAAGAAGGGACAGGTGGAGGAAGATGCACTAAGTTAGAGATATGTATCTGCTGTGCAACACCGGGCTGATGATACCTCGTCTGCCTGGTGCCTTGCTGTCGTCCTGGAAATCTTGATAAAGTTGGGTCATTGTGAAGCTCGGAAGGCCTAGGGGCCACCGGGTTTTGGTCACATCAACTAAACTCACTTGTCTTTGTTTTTGGTGGCTAAAGTAGCATGCTGTGACTGGTCCAGGAGCTCTTACCACCATTGTCTGGCCTATCACCCAGTGAAGAAAAGAAATCGTTATAGTATCTTTTATTCTGTTTTATTAACTTTCTTCAAAATGTCTGGATATCTATTCATCTCTCTTCTGTCCAGGAGTTGGAAGTTTAGGCACAGTTTTATAGGGCTGCAGTTGCAAATTCAACTTAGGAGAAATCTAACCACTACATCTGAGTTTGGCTTCAAATATTGGTACGTTAGCAGGAAAGCAGGCTTGACATGATTGTTATTTTTCACATGTAATAATCCTTGTGGTTGCCCTTAACACATGAATGATTCTGACCTGGAATATCTGAGGTATTGATTTCCCTATCAAGCAATATATTATTTGTTCCACACTGCAAATGCCCAATAGTCCACCTGACTGACACTGAACACACTAGAATTCAGCGTAGGTGGAGGAGGCAACTGTTCTCCACTATTCAATCAGCCATGCCAGAAAATTCATTATATGGGTCCATTCCAAAGTCCACTTTTTAGCTGAGATAGTCCTCACTGATCCAGGAGGTAGGTTTACCCTTATAAAAAAGGTAAATAAGATAGGCTCCCTCTTGAGGTGATCAGTGTCTGCACTCCGAATGTCAATCACCGGGCATTTATGTCATCCCTTTCAAGCCATTTGGGAGCTTGGGTGTAAATTCTATGGATCCTGTGAGGGGATCACAAATGCATATTAGATGTTGAGTTGAATAGACCATAACTACCTTTACCACAATACCCAAACCTACATAATGCTAATGGCTTAGCAAGTTGTCTACAGATCTGGTCTCTGCTTGATGACTGGAGTGGCTTGCATCCTGCTTTGCGACACTGTTCTTTTCATTCTGTCCCCCAATGACTTTGATGTTCAATTAGACTGGATCCTTTGGACGTCTGATGTTCAGGGCACTATTTTGTCTGATTCCTACTTAGGCAAGATGCTCTGTGACCATAATGCACAAGAACGGATTGAAAACTGGGGTAGACCCTTCACTCAGATTCCCAGGAGGAAGCTTCAACTGTCCAGCTGAAGGATGCAATCATTTGTGCAACACTTGGTAAGGCTATTGTTAAGTACGTTGGTATTAATACAGAATCAAATTCCTCCCAATTGATTTTTTGGGAGACTTTTAAGATAGTCTTTAGGGGAGCGAGTATCAAAGCAACTGCAGATGCCCATAAGATATTGGAGGGAGACCTTCACGGATGCAAGATTCCATTTTAAAATTAGAGTGTGAAGTGTCAACTCATGAGGGACGAAAAGCTGTCTGGATGGAAAATAGAGATAAATATGTAGAGCTCCAAGAATAATTGAGATGTTTGAAATAACACGCTTATTGTGATAAGGGCCATACTGAAGAAGACAAACAGGTAGACAACTTCCTTGGCCAGTCTGACCACAATCATCCAATACCCCTATAAGATTCATTAAATAAGAGTCAGGTTCAACAGTCTAGTCTCAGAGTGCCATCAACCCAGCTCTTACTGCCTGTTATATACACTCATGTTTCCAAGGACAGATTTCCATAGGAAGGAGATATTAAGCAATTCATATCTAGGGCAGAGCTATTCCGCCTGAATCGTCTCCAGTTAGATGAGCAGCAACAGCAAATTCGTGGTGCCCTGCACAACTTAACAAATGGGACAACCGCTGGTACGGACAGCCTTCCAAATGAGTTTTATAAAAACTATGCTACACTGAGTTCCTAGGTTCCGGGCTTTATTCGAGGCGAAATGGCCAGAGGGTCATCTAGTCCCCTTGACCAATTAAGATACCGTATCCTTAATTCGTAAACCTGGCAGGGACTCATTACATCATACCAGGCAATCCCGGTCACAAATATGGATTATAAGATACTCTGCTCACTTATGATTAACCATATATTGCCTCTCCTTTCCGGACTAATAAACTCAGAACAATCTAGGTTCATCCCTGTACATAATACGTCCTCTAACTTCAGAAGGCATTTTGGCATCTCAGAAGAAGCCCCCAAGTCGTGGCCTGATTTGGTGTGTCTAGCTATAGACCCAGGAAAAGGCCTTTAACACTGAAAATGGAGTTATATTACTACTATATGACTCCTTTGGCATCAACAGGGGGAGATGGCAGGGCTTATGGCTATCTCCACGTTATTTGCTTTAATTATAGAGCCTCTGATGGCTGCAGATTGGTACATAGGGAAGGTCTGGGGTCTTCTAGTTAGAGAGTCAACCTATACAGTATGACTATTGTCGCTATATGCTGATGATATCCTAATATATGTTAAAGAAGCCAGCACTGACATTACTCAGTTAATTGAGGTTCTATCAATCTTTCAAATTATTTCAATCCTAGGTGTCAAATGGAAGAAGTCCTCTGCCTTTCCTTTAAATCTATCACAGCTCACTAGCAGTACCAATTTAATAGGTGGGAAACTAAGATAGAAACAACACATGTTCCAATATCTGGATATTAGAATTTACCATTCTGACTGAAATCCGCTACATGTTAATTTTGGGGCAACCATCCGTTCTTTTTATCCGCAGGTCATATTCTGGTCATCTCTGGCGGTATCAGTTGCTGACAGGGTTTCCCTCGCAAAGATGGTGGTGCTATCGCGCCTCCTTTATTTCTTTGCTAACTTCCTCGTGGACAAAAAAAAACAAAAGATATTTCAATGTTTTGAATGGTTGCCTAGGTGGGTTAATGTTGAGGGGAGGCAGGTGTGAAGTTGCATTGAGGAGGCTGCAGTTGCCATCAGCAACCTCTGAAAGAGTCCTAGGAGCCATGCATTTTAAGAGCCATTACCTTGCAGTTCAGTTGCAGTGACTGACCAAATTGCTGGATGAGCTATTGCGTGTTGACTTTTGCCAGAGTCACAACCCATACAAAGGCTCCCTGACGCTTGCTTGCACCACATTGTCCAATGTACAGTGTTTCCTGTGCCTTTCACAAGTAATAGAACCATACGCTCCAACAATTAAGTTGAAGGGGCCGCAGACACCGACAGGAAAACTTTCCACACACAACCTTATCTGGTCGGAGGAAGTAGTGATCTCACGATTAGTTGACCTCTTTCAAGTCGGAAGAGATCTTAGTAGTTGCTGAAGAGACAGGTATACCATTAGGCCAATTTCTTCTCCACTCTAGAACTGCGAGAGCCCTACAATACCATTGCGGAATTAAACAAGAGAAACTACCCACTCATGCAGCAATAAAATCCATACATAGAGTGGATGAAGAACATAAATTAATTAGTTGGCTCTATAATGCTTTTCTCGAACATTCTTTGGTATCCCTACAGTCAGTGAGGGATAAATGAGAATCCGATGTAAGAAGGGTATTCAGTGACAAGGATACTTCAGTATCATCAGATGGTATCCCGGAATGCCCGGTTCAAACAAATACCATTATTTATTTTGCATAGGTCATATTTAACCCCAAGTAAATCACCGATACCTATCCTAACTCCCTTGCCCCATGTGCAACAATGAGTATTCCACGTTTAAGCATCTACTGTGGGATTGCCCTGGGTTAAACTCCATGTGGCTTGGAAACACAAACATTTTAACTCAGGCTAGTGGTATCACAGTCTGGGCTCATTTTGTGCATTCTGTTTGGTCTGTTTAAGAACCTTAATTAAGACACTGCAACACCTAGATGTATGGACCTTACGCTTCTAATTGCCAAAAGGGAACTAGTATTTAATTGGAAGGCCCTAAAGCCCCTGTCGCTGCAGAGATGGAGGAGTAATGTGCTCTGTTGGGCAGAAGCTAAGTTCAATACCTTGCGTAGGTAGGAGGTCAGGGGGTCTATGTAAACACCTAATTGCTCTCCAATGGGATGAACTTCTGTGCACCTTTAAGAATCTAAGTAAAATGGCGAAAACCTCCATGAAATTGTGTTAAACCTGGCCACTTAATCTTAGTCAAAATTAGATAATCTTAATCATCATTATTTTAGAGTTTTAAGAAATCATAATTAGTTGAGATTTTTTAAAATAACTTGCCCTGGTATTTGGCTCGAAATCACTGCCTGGATACTGTTTACTCCTGTGTAACTGGAACTAAGGCACGTCTTCTTCGACTAATTAGAGTGGGTTTATTTGCTGTTTGTTTCATTGTAATTTTTACAGAAAATTTAGATAATTTAGCCTTTACTATTGTTTGCTACACTAAAGAGACATTATCTTGCAGGCCATTACCTGCATGCATTGCTGATCGGATGTAATGTAATGAGCAAATCAAAAGTTACTCTTCTGTAAAGTAAAAAAAAAACGGTACTTTAAAAACAACAATGAGGCTAGAATATTTTTAAGGAAAATAAAAAAAGAATGGGTGGATTCTTTGAAATAATCTCAGCCAATGATAATTACCTGGGCTGCATCCCAGCCCATTAAGCTCTTTTTGCCCACCATGTCACCTAGAAAGCAACCAGCCATAAGCAAATTAGCCCTGACCCAGCTGCATCATTGACAGTTCATCCTAAACCTTCAGGCAGGGTCCATTCTGAAAGAGAACAGAAGGAATCTGTTCTGGCTGTTTGGACTGGAATGTTCCTCTTGAGATTTATTCAAACAACTAACCCATCACTGTTGTGTTTTGTTCAGTGTGATTGATGCCCTAAGTACGACAAGTATGCTCAGACGTGGGTCTCGTGCTTACTGTGCAACAGGACTCAAGCTACTGAGGCCCAGATAGATCAAAACTGGTTTAGGGTTTCTTGTGTCCCCATTCAGAGGCGGATCTCACCTGGTAGTTTGGGCTTGACTCTTCCTATTGGAGCCAGGACCAAGGCTGATTTGCCTATGGCTGGTTCATGTAATCCATTCAAGCCTTCTACGGATATTTTTTTGTTTTCCTAAAATGTTTGAAAGCAAAGCCCAGAAATAGGAACAGGAGACTAGTTCAAAATGTGCAACCAGTTCTCACTGCCTGTCATATTGTGCCCCGTATTGTGCACAAGTGGTTACCTTGGAAAAGGAACATTTCATAGGATCACTTGTATAGCTCTCCGAGGCTCAGCCAAACAATCATGGTTCCCACGCAACCTGGTGAATGGCTATGCACCTGGTTGTACCTTGTCAGAACAGGCACGGACGAAGGAATATTGTAGTGGGCAGACACATACAAGTGGCTTGGTATGCATACTCATCCCTTTGTGAATTAGAGATGAACACCCAAATGTACTTCCCACATTCAATGGCAGACCACCTAGAGGAACAAGCCCTGCTTCCAGCACTCCTTCATGTGTTTGGCATAATCTATTCAGATGGAAGTGTCTTTCATAAAGAGGAAATGCATGTTTTGTGTTATTTTATTTATAACGCTGTGGTGGCCCTCATGTTTGGTGCCCTGCTTGTTTGCCCTCAAGGGGTAGAAATCTCCAGTGCAGGCTTATCCTCTTCTCCTGAGTATGCCCACACCCAAGGGGTGGAGATTTGTGACAAACAGCTATCTCCCATCTCAAGCAGTATAGGGGCACATGTATGATTGCGCGAGTAAGTGCACTCATTCCTTCGCTACAAGAAGTGCACTGTCGAATGTCACTGGGACACTACTGTACTATATTCAGGGCACCTCGGCACTTCACTGTTATACAATGAGCTATATAAATGCTGCAATACAAAATGGGCTGTGATAAACCCTTGCTGTCGCCCCTCACTCTGGGGCTCCAGTACTGTGTTGTGTCAAGGCCCGTCTCACCTGGAAGGGTCTTCCTGCTCGGAGAATGGCCCAGGAATTTTCACCACATTCTGCTTCTTCTGGAAAACTCCATAACTCAGAGTGATCTGTTAGGGGGGATAAAGAAGGGAGGTCAGATGCAAGCAGAAATATTTGTACTATCTTATCTACTAAACTACAGAGTTAAGGACCTCTGTGCGTACACTTGGCTCAATTTTGTGCACTAAAGCACACATCTCCTGTGTGTGTGTGTTTCATTCATTTCTGTTTATAGTCTTTGCATTCTAGTACATTTAAATATACCTGCCATCCGTACTTTAAGTGGACGAGGTCATGCTGGTGCTCAGCATCAGAAAAGCAAAAACAAATTAGGTCTTTGCGTCAGAATATTATTCAATTCAGAATGTTTGATAAAAAACAAAACTTAACCCTGAGTGACGGACATAGAGGTTTGTCTGACTGACCATTAACACAATAAAGCTGATCCTATCTTAAGGTAAATGGTTGTATGATGAAATCCTGCTGCCAAAGATAATGGCAACAAAAATAGGACACAAAAAGGGGGTCATTCCGACCCCGGCGGGCGGCGGGCGCCGCCAGAAGACCGCACCACGGTCAAATGACCGCGGCGGTCATTCTGACTTTCCCGCTGGGCGGGCGGGCGACCGCCAAAAGGCCGCCCGCCCGCCCGCCCAGCGGGAAAGCCCCAGCAACGATGAAGCCGGCTCCGAATGGAGCCGGCGGAGTTGCTGGTGTGCGACGGGTGCAGTGGCACCCGTCACGATTTTCAGTGTCTGCTAGGCAGACACTGAAAATCATTATGGGGCCCTGTTAGGGGGCCCCTGCACTGCCCATGCCTGTGGCATGGGCAGTGCAGGGGCCCCCAGGGGACCCACAACACCCGTTCCCGCCATCCTGTTCCTGGCAATTTTTACCGCCAGGACCAGGATGGCGGGAAGGGGGTCGGAATCCCTATGGCGGTGCTGCGAGCAGCGCCGCCATGGAGGATTCTTTGGGGCAGGGGTAAACCGGCGGAAAACCGCCGGTTGCCCTTTTCTGACCGCGGCTTTACCGCCGCGGTCAGAATTGCCCATGAAGCACCGCCAGCCTGTTGGCGGTGCTTCCGCGGCACTCTGCCCTGGCGGTTTTCAACCGCCAGGGTCAGAATGACCGCCAAAATATCCAGGACAAAAACATTGACTTTATAAACTTTGCGCACAAAGTCTAAAACATTGTCTACAAAAATATAGACCACAATAATGCCATAAAATAGGTACGTATATCAAATTGTAAATATTATACATTATAATATTGCTAAAATATATATTAACGTGAAAATATTACCTTTTCAAACGATATATACTTATGTAAAAAATATAAAAAAAATACTAATTGTAATAACAAATACTACATATCAAAAATAAAAAGTATACAATAACAATATTAAAAATGCTATTACTACAAAAATGTCTGATATAAAAAAAGTAATTTACCTTAAACTAGATACATATATATATATTTTTAACATATTTAAAAAAATTACTTGGAGCTGGGAGATTCACTACTGCCACTCCTGCTTGACCAACAGCAGGCAAAAAGTTGGACTTTTGAGGGGTCAGGCATAATATTGGCACTCCACTGTAAGCAACATTAGGGAAAATGTTGGACTCTGGAGGGGATAGATGTACTATTCCAGCTCCAAAGTAAGCAACAGTAGGGAAAGTGTTGTACTTTCAAGACTTCAGCTTTACTATTTCCACTCCGATGTATGCAAACACTGGGAAATGTTAGATGTTGGAGGGGTTACATTTGCTATTGCCACTCTAGCCTCAGCAATAAAGTTTTGGATTTTGAAATGGTATGATTTGCTATTTCCACTTCAAAATGAGCAACAGTAGAGAAAATGTTGAACTTTGCAAAACACACACACACAAAAAAACATATTCCCTCACACAAACAAAAAATACCTTCAGCCTTAAATGATTTATTTAAATATTTAAAAACTACAAATACTAAATCATAAAACCTAACAAATAGACATAAAAGTATATTAGATGCGTATATTACGTAAAAAAACAAAACATAATCAACATACTTCACACCCTATCAAAAAATAACAAATACCACTATAAAATTATTATTTAAAAAATCTAAGACATATTGTTATTAATATCCCAATTCATAATACTATTTAAATTAACAAAATATTTTTTAAAGAATCATTGCTAGGTTTTTAAAAATATTTAATAGACCATTATAAAAATACATTTACATAATTAATAATCAAATGAACAAATTGAAGCTGCTAAAGAACAAAATTTCAATCAATTAAATCAATATGTTGAAATGTTCCACCCTATTTCCCTACAAATCCAAAAACCTGAAGAAAAAATATATGAAATAAAAAACCTTTAAACCTATCACCAAATCATAAAAAACTAACCTACACTAAAAAAAACAGTTCGACCTACTTAACAAGAAAATAATAAAAACTTGAAACAAAACAACTAATAAAAACTAAACAACATAATTAAACACATTATGCACAACTATAGTCATATAATAGATATAAAAGTTATACAAAAAGATATGCTTACCTGCAAAATTCTTTACCATTATATTTTTAACGTGATAATACTTTTGATAATATTTGCGTCAATATTTTGATGGAATACCATGGTTGGTCTTGCACAGTTTTAGCGTCCCAGCTCTGTGGTTTAAGCCTCTTTTTCAGCACTCGGTCAAATTTGTTTAATTTGCTTTTTTATTAAGGTTTCCATATTTAAAAAGGAACATTTTTGGGCTGAAGAAAATAACGAATTTCCTCTTTCAGGGCACAGCTATTTAGACTAACCACTGAACTCTAAATACAGCACAGTGTCTTCTGTCTAATGTGAAAATCATCACTACAAAACCTCCCAGATACCTATGAGATCTCTTCAGGTCCCATCAAATTTGTTACACTCCTCCTCAAAGCGCAAACTGGTTGTTCCACAATAAAGACTTTCAAGATTCGGAAGCAAAACACAGAACAACCAACCACTGAATCACTGAATGACTTCACATTCACAAAAACTTACTAAAATAACTGTTACTCTCAATACAATAATTATTCATCAATGCTACTTCAGAAATCCAAATACCTCTAACTTCTCCTCCTGCATTCTTTCCTGCAGGACCTTTCCTGGAGGTTCCTATGACCCCTCCAACTTTCTACAAAATAATAACATACATGTACCAAAGAAGACTATCTGTAAATCACCTTTGAACTCTGTCCTGACACCACTCTCATTCTACATCCATACCCCCATTTACCTCCTCTCTATCCATGCTCACCTTTCCTCTAAACAGATTGTTTTCAAAGACCAGTAGTAGAAGTACCAGGAGCAGGAAAGGGACCATGAGGAGAAGGAAGGTACAAATTACCAGGTGAGCCAGGATCACCAGGGCCTAGAAGACAAGAACAAGGAGGGAGGATGAGACAGGGGTCCAGGAGGAGGAGGAAGAAGAGATTAACCAGTTATGGCAGGAGTACAAGGAGAAGGTTTAAGACAAGTACCTGAGAACCAAGACCTAAAGGACCAGGAACTTGAGAGGCCGAGGGCAGCCAGGACGTCTGGAGAAGAAAGACCAGAAGTAGGATGAAAAGGATAAGGAGGAGGACCAGAACCACCAAGAAGAGGCCAGGACCTCTAGGATGACTAGAACCAGGTGGTGCAGGTGAACGATGACTGTGGAAAGAGTAAAAGGTCTAGGTGAAGATGAAGGAGGAGCAAGCTGGCCAGAAGGAGGAGAGACAGACCAGCTGAGAGTCTAAAACCCCCAGAGCCGATGCTACCACGAGGACTAAGACTACCAGGAGAACCAACCAGAAATTGAGGATCAGAAGGGCCAGTACTTGAGGACTAGTCCCTCGAGAACCAGAGCAAGGAGGACCAGAAGGACTAGTAGGTCCCAGTAGACTAGGACCAGAATGATCAAGATGAGGAGGGACAGGAGGGATAAAAAGGGGAGAAAAGACTGTGGAGAGGAGAACCAGCTGAACCAGCAGGACTAGTAGGAAGAGGATCAGAAAGTCCAAGAGGAGGAGGACCAAAAAGACTTGGTCTACCAGCACTAGAATAACCAAAATGACCAGGACAGGAGCATCAGGGGGCCAGAGACCTGGAGAGTCAAGACCAAGAATGACCAGTGCAAAAAGGTGGGTGTGGGAAGAAAAATCAATAGAAGGTGAAGTGCCAAAAGGTGAACCAGGATCCCCGTGAGGGAGAAGACCAGTTCCAAGACCACTAGGACCAAAAGGACCAAGACCAAGATGACGAGAAGGACCCAGGTAAGGAAGGAGGGAGGAGGACTAGGAGGCTGAGTCAGGAGAAGTAGTCCCATCAGTAAGACCAAGATTACCAGGAAAACCAAGAATACAGTGACCATGAAGACCTAGAAGGACTAGACGTTGTTCTTGAGCATATGATTTAGGACATTTTCTTAGTTAAAAGGCCACACCTCTTTTAACCTCTTCTTAGGCATACTTTGTTTCATGAAGATCTATAAAATGGCACCAAAGTTATTAGCAGGCTCCCCCAAAAACCCCTGCTTCCCCTCCAAACTCCTTTACTTAATGTAATTGAACCAGAAATCTCTGCTCTTGGCTTAACATTTTAACAGTCTAGAAAAATTCATACAAAACGTATTAAATAGTGGCCAGATTATTAGAAATAGGAACTCTTTTTGTAATAGTTCATTTTCTGTGCTCCCTATTAAGTTAAACATCTGCCATCTCCGTATGTTGTTTATATCATTGTGTTTCTTTATAAGCATTTTTTCTTACAAAAACATGTAGGCAATTAAAACCAGTATGCAAGGGGTTACATTTGTTCAGTAAGGCATAATCACAATGAAGAGGTCTCCTACCTACTAGCTGAGTTGTTTCACAGTGCAAGCTACTATTATATGCAATCTGTGAGGCGGTAAAGAGGGGTT
The DNA here is from genome assembly GCF_031143425.1 of Pleurodeles waltl. Lineage (NCBI taxonomy): Eukaryota > Metazoa > Chordata > Amphibia > Caudata > Salamandridae > Pleurodeles > Pleurodeles waltl. Next base: position 337,696,483 of record NC_090443.1, read on the forward strand.
TTTCTCTCTCTCTCTATTGGTCTCTCTTCTCTCTCTCCCGCTCCCTCTCTCACCCTCTCTCCCATCAGCCAACAACACCACCCATCTCACCTGCTTTGCCAGCTGGGATGTTGGAATCCGCTGCAGGTCCTCCAGATGGGAGTGGAAGAGGTGGCTCCGCTGCAGACGAACCCCCAGTTTTCTCCCAATTATGTAACCCATTGTGCAGTCATCTGGAAGGTGGATCTTCTCTGACAGCTCCATGAATTGGTGGCCACTAAAATAAAGAATTGGATTTGGGGTCAGAGAGGTTTGAGGAGTTAGGGTAGGGAGCCAGACGGGCTTTGGGTGAGTTTAGGGAGTCAAAGGGGCATTGGAGTTAGTCGGGGAGTCAGAAGGAGTGTGAGTGAGGTTAGGGACTCAAAAAAGCTTTGCAGAGGTGACGATAGTAAGTTAGCTTGTGTTTGAGAAGGTGAGGTAATGGAGTTAGAGGTTAAAGGGCTAAGGTTAGGGAGTCAGATATGCTCTGGGTGAGGTAATGTCTAGGTTTCGAAAGGGTTGAGTAGAGTTATGAAGTGAGAGGGCAACTGATGAATTGAGAATGGGCAGTCAAAGGGACTTGTGCAAGCTAAGGTTGAGAAATCAAAGGAGCTTTGAAGAGGTGAGGTGAGGGTTAGGGAGTTGGAGAGACTTTGAGGAGATACGATGGGTTGTGTAAGTGAGGTCAAGGAGTCAGAAAGGCTTTGGAGGGCTTGAGAGGTATCCTGGGTATGGCCAAGAAGTGAGAGGCGCTTTGGGCGATATGACGTAACTGAGCCGAGGGCATTCGGGAGCTGAAAATACGGAGTCAGGTGGGCTTTGAAGAGGTGAGGTTAGAGAGTAGAAGGGGTGGTCAGGTGGGGATGTGATTAAGGAGTTAGAATGCAAAAAAGCCTAAGGATGTTGCACTTATGTTTGTTAAAATAAATGTGCAAAAGGCCAATGTGTCGATTTCTTCTCACATACAAGCTATGTTATTATTACTAGACAATTACTTTTAAAAAAAAAGGCAGATTCATGACATCTCATGAAATGTGGAGGTTTATCTCATACTTTCATGATATTTGTCCTATGAAGTTCAGGCCTTACGGGTGTGCGATCCTTCACTCTACTAGAGCCTAGTGGAAGCCGTGGCAGGTGGAAGGATGTGTGGTGTTAGGGCTGATGCTTTCGAAGGAGAAGTGAATTCGTTTGGCTTATAGGGAGATACACACTATAGCCATATAAGGCGGGGAGTGAGATATAGTGTCTGAGCGGGGCCTGAGGGTTGGAGATATAGTAATGTGGGAGGTGGAGCTACAAAGAGGTTGTGGCTGGTGGAATAATGGATAGTGGGAGAATAGGGAGCAGTGGACTGGACTACACCAGACCTGGTTCCAAGACGCAGGGTCAGGGAGGAAGCAAACAAGCATGTGGAGTGCCAAGAAGGTGCATGAGTGAGAGGTAAAAAATATGCAGAGGGTTTCTGACGGATCTGCTGATTTAGGCACCAACAGCATTGGTACAATTTTGTCATGTCTAAAAAGCAAAAGCTTGCATATTTTGTTTAGTAATGCTGGGTCTAATAGATTGGCCATACCCTCCTTAAAGTGTCCACTTTGTGCTGCGAGTAGCGGTACTGGATCTCAGTGCGGACCTTGCTCAGTACAAAGTGGGCACTGTTGCAGGCTTTCCCTAACTGACTACAGGATACCCCTGTTCAGTGAACGCTAGGCTTAATCGTGCCCAGAGATTACCACATGCATGGATATAATGGCTACAAAGTATGTCTCAAGTACATACAGTCTGAATGCTGGACCGCTGTGGTAACATAGCTTACCATTGATGATGGCAGTAAAAAATGGTGTAACATCACAATTACAATATCCTTTCAGGAGTGGTTTCAAGGTCTGTTTTTCACAGGAATTGTGCAAAAACTACAAATCGTTTAATCTGCATAATTCACAGGAGCTACATTTTGCCTTTGAATTAAGGATTTCAAAACATATAAATTCTAAACAGTAGTATAGTATACGGTTGCATGCAGCAGTATTATGCAATGCAGTTTGTAATGGGAATTTTCCTTTTTTTAGAAGAAAAAAGTAATATAAAAATGTGTATAACTTAACATTGTCTGCAATTATGGTTATATTTACAAACATCTCTCCCTCATGGTTGATTATCATGGCACAATAACCCCATGCCGCGTTTTATGAAAGCAGGGCTATTCAATGTCTAAACTAGACCTTAGGAAAATTTCAGTTGAGCTTGTGAAATCTGCATAATTTCTAAATTTAATGTTCAGCAAAATTCCTGAAATTACTTGAAATTTTGCATCACACATAATTTGTCATTTTTGTGTCAGAGAGGCTTATGCATACAGAAAATGCCTTGCCAACAAGCATTTCTTGATGGAAAAAAGCCTCCTGATAATATCTCAAGGCGCTCTTTTACTCAAAGTGCACGGTCACCTCAAAAAAGTGATGAGACACTGACAAACCACATTTTGCTCTAAAAGTGTAAATTAGTGAACATTTTATGTCATTTTGTGAAATTTCTAAGGAAAAAATATGTGATTTCACCCACACTAAGTAAATTTCACTTTTGTAATTGCTATTGCTGCAGAATACAACACTGAAGGTTGAGTTCTTTTATAAGGTAATTGAACTCCAAGATGACTTGCAATTTCATTATAATGTAAGAAGGGGGTACTTTATTCCTCATAATACATGGTCACATGATCACCATTGCTGCGGACCACTTAAAACATTGGTGTGTTGCTCTTTCATATGAAAGAAATAAGTTATTTCCCCCAATATGTACCTATACATGCAACATACATGACGGTAGGATGAAATATATTCTTATATTATATAAAGATACAGGCCAGTGTTTTTTTAACCTTCTGACTTCTGTGGGCCCCTGTCGATCATTACTAGAATTTGAGGACTCACACTGAATAAATATTAGAACTGGGGGCCCTCTTTTGAGTCATTATTGGAATCCTGGGACCCCGAATTAACCCCTTCGCTGCCAGGCCTTTTCCCCCTCATGTGCCAGGCCTTTTTTGGGCTATTTGGGGCAGTTTGCGCTTAGGCCCTCATAACTTTTTGTCCACATAAGCTACCCATGCCAAATTTACGTCCTTCTTTTCTAATATCCTAGGGGTTCTGGAGGTACCCAGAATTTGTGGGTGCCCCTGAAGGAGACCAAGAAATAAGCCAAAATACAGTGAAAATTGTGTTTTTTTCAAACAGAAATGAGAAAAAGGGCTGCAGAAGAAGGCTTGTGGTTTTTTCCTTGAAAATGGCATCACCAAAGGGTGTGCAGTGCTAAAATCACCAGCTTTCCAGCTTTCAGGAACAGGCAAACTTGAATCAGAAAACCTAATTTTTCTAAACGATTTTGGCATTTTACTGGGGCATACCCAATTTTTACTATGTTTTGTGCTATTAGCCTCCTTCCAGTTAGTGACAGAAATGGGTATGAAACCAATGCTGGATCCAGGAGAGCTAAACATTTCTAGAAAGTAGACAAAATTCTGAATCTATCAAGGGGTCATTTGTGTAGATCCTACAAGGTTTTCCTACAGCAAATAACAGCTGAAATAAAAAAATATTGAAATTGAGCTGAAAAAAACAGCCATTTTTCTCCACGTTTTACTCTGTAACTTTTTCTTGTGATGTCAGATTTGTGAAAGCAATATATTCTGGTTGCAGGATACATGGGGCTTGTAGGTTTATCAAGAACCCTAGTTCCTAGAGCCAATAAAGGAGCTGCACCTTGTAATGGGTTTTCCTTGTATACCTAGTATACAGCAATTCATTTGGTGAAATATAAAGATTGAAAAGTAGATATCAAGGAAACCTTTGTATTTCCAAAATGGGCACAAGATAAGGTGTTGAGAAACAGTGGTTATTTGCACATCTCTGAATTCTGGGGTGCCCATACTAGCATGTGAATTACAGGGCATTTCTCAAATAGTCATCATTTTTACACAATGTCTCACAGGAAGGAAAAAATGTAGGGATAAATGCAGAGAAAGACAAGGGGCAATAACACTTGTTCTGCTATTCTGTGTTCCCCCAAGTCTCCCGATAAAAATGGTACCTCACTTGCATGGGTAGGCCTAATGCCTGCAACAGGAAACATACCATGGACACATCACATTTTTACATTGAAAACTGAAGTATTTTTTGGAAAGTGCCTAGCTGTGGATTTTGGCCTCTAGCTCACCCGGCACCTAGGGAAACCTACCCAAACTGTGCATTTTGGAAAACTAGACACCAACGGGAATCCAGGATGGGTGACTCGTGGGGCTCTCACCAGGTTCTGTTCCCCAGAATCCTTTGCAAACCTCAAAATGTGGCTTAAAAACACTTTTTCCTCACATTTCGGTGACAGAAAGTTCTGGAACCTGAGAGAAGCCACAAATTTCCTTACACCCAGCGTTTCCCCAAGTCTTCCAATAAAAATGGGACCTCGCTTGTGTGGATAGACCTAGTGCCTGCGACAGGAAATGCCCCAAAACACAACGTGGACACATCACATTTTCCCAAAGAGAACAGAGCTGTCTTTTGCAAAGTGCCTAGCTGTGAATTTTGGCCTCTAGCTCAGCCAGCACCTAGGGAAACCTACCAAACCTGTGCATTTGTTAAAACTAGACAACTAGGAGAATTCAGGTTGGGGTGACTTGTGGGGCTCTCACCAGGTTCTGTTACCCAGAATCCTTTGCAAACCTCAACATTTAGCCCAAAAAACACTTTCCTCACATTTCGATGCCAGAAAGTTCTGGAATCTGAAAGGAGCCACAAATGTCCTTTCATCCAGCATTCCTCCAAATCTCTCGATAAAAATGGTACCTCACTTGTGTGGGTAGGCCTAGTGCCCGCGAAAGGAAATGCCCCAAAACAATATGTGGACATATCAAAATTATCAAATACTAAACTACCTGTTTTTGCAGGGGGAAGCACCTGTGTTTTTGGTCCTGGGCTCGGCAGCCATATAGGGAAACCTACAAACCCAAAAATTTCTGAAAACTAGACACCTGAGCGAATCCAAGGAGGTGTGACTCTTGTGGATCCCCCAGTGTTTTTTTAACCCAGAATCCTCAGCAAACCTCAAATTTAGCTAAAAAAATCTTTTTTTTCCCACATTTCGGTGTGGGATCACCGCACCAGGACAAATTTCCTATCACCCAACATTCCCCTCAGTCTCCGGGTAAAAATGATACCTTACTTGTGTAGGTGGGCAAAGTGCCTGTGACAGGGAAGAGCCAAAAACATGTCGAAATTGAGGGGAAACCAAAGCGGGTCCAAAAGGGCAGTTTTTAGGCTGACAAGTGGGGCAGAATTTTTATCGGTATAGATGCGACAATACTGGGTGGTAGAAATTTAGTGGATTCCTGCAGATTCCGGAAGGTTCCATCACAAAAAAATGTGGGAAAAATGTGTGATTTCCAACAAAGTTGGAAGTTTGCAGGGCATTGTTGGTAAGAAAATGGTGCGGGGTGCATGTGAAGCACAACACCCTGGACTCACCCAGATGTTTACTTTTTAGATGTGTCTAGATCTTGTGGATTTTTCAACATGGCAGCGTCCCAAAGTCCAAAAAGTGCAGCCCACACCATTCCAAGTGGGACGATTTTGAGAGTTAGTCAAGCTCTCATGGCCCAAATGTAAAACCAAACCCCAAAATAATCAAATGTCCTCTTGCTTGCATTGGGATAAGATGTTTTAGTGTGTGGGGGGAGAGCCGAAAGACTGTTACCCCCTTCAGCTGGGTGGGGGCATAACCATGCCCATACTGGTTGGTAGCCACTACCACACTTTCTTTTTTATTCCTTGGCATCTAGTAGACTTTCTGCCCCCCCCCGGGGTCTGTATCAGGGGTAATTGCCCCATCTGCCCACTGTCGGGCAGAAACATTTTGGCCCCATTTATTTGGGGTGGGTGTATGGCCATAACCCCACCATCTTATTTTTGGAAAAAAAACTTTCCTGTTCTCTGGTGGGCTAAAATAGGCCGATCTGCCACCAAGGGGAGCAGATATGGCCAACTGCAATGTGCCCCTATGGGGAGCGACCCTAGTCCAAGGGGCTGCCCCCCAAAGAAAACACACACATACACACACACCAATCCCTGGGGCCTAAGTGGTTTCTGCCCCCCCAGGGGCGCAGATCGGCCTAATAGAAATAGGCCGATCTGTCCCCAAGGGGAGCAGAAATGGCCTAAAATAAATTTTCTCCCTCCAGGGGAGCGACCCTTGCCTAAGGGGTCGATCCCCTTGCATGAAATTGATGCACAAAAAATAAAATCCTTGGTGTCTAGTAGTTTCTGCCCCCCTTGCGGGCAGACTGGCTTAATAAAAATAGGCCAATGGTTAAAGATAATTTTGCCCCCAAGGGAGCGACCCTTGCATAAGAGGTCGCTCCCCACATATTAAAAAAATAAAACAAAAAAAAATCCCTGGTGCCTTGAGATTTCGGCCTCTCCCCGGGGGCGGATCGGCCGAATTACAATAGGCTGATCTGCGAGAGTGCTTGCCCATTGGGGGGAGTGCTAGCGGTCCTCCCGAAGGCCCATAGCAGGACAAGCTGGTCTCGTCCTCGGCACTGGGCAACCGTGGCCGAGGGCGAGACCAGCTTGTCCTGGGCACCCCAGTAATTAAGTAATTTTGATAACTTAAACTACAAATAATACATAATAATACAGAAATGAGCATTTATCAAATACACAAGTGATGAAATATTTTATTCGTAAACAAATACAAAAAAATAAAATGTTAATGGGAAGGTAGAGCTTTTCTAAATTTAATTGTCCATGGTCAGGGCCACTGGAATGATGGAACCGTGCTGCGACAGCATTTTCTTTGCATAATTTTGGATTTCCAGTGTTTGCCACATAATTGCTCATCTGCTGCACAATCTGCAGATTTTAACATTTTAACAAAGACATTGTTGTAGCTCAAACTGTTAAAAATGTTCTAAAATGCAGCAACACAAGTTGCCGCATGGCAGACGGCTTTTCAAAAGTTGACTAGTCACCTTTCTGTTGCTTCTTACTATATTTTGATGTTAAACTCGTACTAATGAGGTACAACATATGCTGAGCCAGTGTTTATAAGTGTAAAAATGAGAAAGTTATGAAGTATTACTATCACAAAATGTGTTGCATCACTCCACATCATTTGCTTTTTCTTGCTACATAAGTTGGCCAACCTTGCCACATAATTTGTCCCTCCCTTGCCTCTTAATTCCCATGGTTCTGTCTACAGTATAGTTCGAGTAATATACTTGGACTGCTCCCACTAATCAATCAGAAGGTACCAATTTAATTTGTAGCCTCCAAATTAAAATTCCTTCACATTTACTGAACGTTTTAGATTTTCGAATTTTATCTTTTCCTTCTTTATTTATATAAATTGTATTGATCGGTTAACATTATTTATTTTTCTAAGCTGTCATGGACCCCCTGAGTAGGTGTCACAGACCCCGTGGGGTCCCTAAACCACAGGTTAAGAACCGCTGATTTGGTCATGGGGAACACTTGTCAAATTAAGTGCCCTCCAATGTTTATGCAAGGTGTGTTCAAACATTGAACAGGGGGTTACAGACACGTGGGCACTCAAATTTAACTTCGCTGTAAAGCTTTCATTTTATTAGGACATACATAACTTGTTTTATGTAGCAATGTAGCACGTCCTGCAGAATATTTTGCAATTTTGTGGTAAAAACAAATGATGTGTTCCTATTAGTCGAAATAGTGACACCCATTTTATTAAGCTCGAATGAATAAATGGTGAGCTCCCCTTGCTGGGGATCAAACCAGTGTCATATGTATTACACATAACCGCTACAAATATACACATCTGCATACCCACCCATGTCATGTAAAGTAATATAATGATCTACATTGTGTTTATTCAAACCAGTGCCCAGGATGCAGCATTTTATTTTTTCACCTTTTGTTTAATTTATTTTTCTTAAAACACTGCAAGTTAAGAATGACTTCACAGCAGGAAGAAAACAAAACACTTATTATTTTTGCTTTAATTGCACACTGTTATTTACCTTCCCCAGGAAAGCAACATTTTTTCATGTTGTTTCTGTCTTCTCACTGCTTTTAACTCTTTTCCTATTGTTTGTTCTATTTCACGGTTTTTAACTCTTTTCAGAATGTTGCTGTCATTTCACTGGCTTTAATACTTTTCAGATTGGTTCTGTCATGTCACTGGCTAACTCTTGTCAGATTGTTTCTGTCATTTCACTATCTGTAGATCTTCTGATGAGAGGTGCATTTTTGTATTTCATTGTAGTGGGTGAGTTGCAGTATACACCACTCTATTTGTGGGTGGGAAGGGGTGTGAAAACATCAGCTCCCCTCTCGGCTGACTTCACACCTATTCCACACCGACAATTTATGTGCCCCAAGTCATTGGTAATTAAATTCCAAGAGAGACAGTTCGGCAGAGATATGGGTCTCAAATGCACACCCTAGGCCTTAACACAAAGAGCTGCTCCTACACTTGTAAATGGTCAAAGGGTGGATCAGAAGGCAGTGTGCCTTCCAAGGATTGGAAAGGCCTGGCCCACTTGCCACCCTCTTCTAGAACGAGGTCTGATGTATGTTTAAAGAATGCAGGGCAAGGCAGGGAAATTGGATGATCACAGAGAAGTGGGAACTAGCTAGGAGTGTAGCACTTAAGGGTGTGAAAGGCAGTGGAATTGTAGTTCCTGGCTTGTATGATGTAAGGTAAATGGGAGGATGGTTTACAAGGTAGTGTTAGCTCGAGAAGCAAACGGGCGGGGACAGTACCACCAGGGTGGAGGTTTACTACAAGAGATGCAACGTGGTAAGGGCCAGAGAAAGGAACAATGATAGTCCTGAGGGAGTCTCGCTTTAGGGATAGCAGATATGAGGGGAAGTGGCGGTCATGGCCTGAGAAGGTAATGGTGGTAGGCCTGGGATAGTGTAGAATAAGGGTTAGCAGAGGGTGGATAATGCAGTGTTACTAGGAGTTATCTGTGGGGGTGATGATGCGAGGGCAGTGGGGGTGGAATATGATGAGCTGTGTTCGGAGGAAGGGGCCTTTCATAAGACGGGAGCAGAGAGGGGCCTCAGGTTGATGTTCTAGTCTTGTTGCCCTGTCATTCACTTGGCCTCTTTCCTACACCATGCCTGAGATCACTTACGCAAACTCTCCCTTTGAAACTCATTCTAGTCTTATCTAGATTGCATTTCGTATTAACGTTTCTGTCTTTCACCATGCCAATTCACAAAATCTCTCCTTCTTGGGTGTTTCCACTCACCTGCCCCAGGGCGCCATCCTGCCTGCTAGTTTGCGGGTGATGCAGAAGCCAGCCCCGCCAGTTGCAAACCAAAAGAACACCGGCGTCTAGGAAAGAAGAGAGATGCATGCAAGAGCCTTAAACACACAGGAAAAACAGTGAGGAGTAGTCTGCAGGAAAATGTATTTTCTTGTGTAGTAGCCCCTCAAATATTAATACATATCTGTTTAAAATCGAAGCATTACAGCTCCAAACCTGTTACTGGTATGAATGTAGCAATTTGCAAAGCTTGCTGTGTCCATTACGAGACTTTCTCTTCACTTGTGGACCTTCAAACTTTAAGATTCTGACTCTCAGCACTTCCACCTTCTTGATATTCAGTGACAGACTTGTTTTTTAACTCGGACCTGCGGCCATCATCAGCCCCACCACACCAAACTGTTGTAAATTACCGTCTTGTTGTTGGCCACTGGTTCAGCTGCCTGGATGGGTCGGTTCAGACTAGGTTTTCCAATGTAGAGGCTGTGTTCCGAGGAATAGGAAGCAAGAAGCTGCAGCAGAGCACCAAGGTTCAAGTAGTTGTCGTCATCCAAGTGGCAGAACCAGCTGTTGAGTGAGAAACAGAGTTGTAGAAGCATACATAAGTAGACAATGATAGTACAAGAGGGCCCCAGGCCTAGTTAGTGTGTCATTTTCACCGCCTGGTGTAACTTCTAACTGTATGGGAGTCCAGTGTAGGCACAGAAAGACCATACCGCAGCCGGCTGTACAGAAAAAACTCAGATTATATAGTATCCACACAAGATACATCTACATACAATGACTCTACATGGCATCCATTTAGATTCACAGTATGCAAATGTATCCCATGTGGAAATTCTAAAAAAAACCTGCATGGATCTGGCCCTTGTGAACCAACTCTGGAAACTCGTGCTCTTGATATTACTTGAACAGATGCACACAAAGCACACTTTTCAGAAGCCCATCATCTACATTTGAATTAGGTTTAGGGGTTAGGTTCAGGTTTATAATTGCTGCTACTGAATATCAGCACCAACAATATTTAGATAGAAGAATATTGAGGATAGAATATCAAGAGACAAAATATTGAAAGGTATGTGCATATAGGGATGTATAGATGTACTATGTGTAGTAAGCACTGCAGAATTAATTTGATGTAGGTTCTTTATTTAGCAGCCCCAGACACATCGTACAGGCTGAGGATCCTTCACCACCAGCTTCCTCCACTTCAACCGCCACCCATAGAATGCCCCATACCAGAGGTGCTAAAGTTACATCATAGCACAAGACTGTGCTAACCAATCGATTTACATGTGTATGATGTTACATACACCACATCTTTCCCTTTTATGTGTTAAACAAAATCTAAAATAATAATAGAACTTCCATACACTTATATCACATCACATAAATAAACTACAAATAAGTTACAGCAGAAAACAAACATTAGTTTTTTCTCATTAATCTGTATTAACAAATACAAAGTCATCAAACCCATTTGGTTTGGAAATGATCCTGCCAAACATTCCAGTGGTGATTTGGCTGTCATTGTTTGTACTGTTTTGTACGTTTTGTGTACCTGTCGTTTCATTATCAAGCAGTGAATGCTGAGTTCTATCTTTCATTGGTGCTTCAAGAGCATGCGTTTCGCTGTTACTCCTCATCAATCTACTGTATAATTTTGCCTCTTCACTACTCGTCTTTTCATCCGTTTCCAACCAATCATAACTCTTGACATCTCCGTTTCAGCTTGTTCATCATTCCTACACTTGGAAACCCTGCCCAAATGCCACACTTTCCCATCAATTAATTTAACTGAGTTGCAGAACACTTCACATACTTTCAGAGGCTCTAAATATCTGCTTTCTCCTTTTCTGACTTTTCTCTCTTTTCTTACTTTAACCCAATCTCCACATTTTACATTGGATTCTCTTGTTACAATTTTTTTGTCATACCACTCCTTATATGCTTGTTGAGCCTTCTTGATTTTTAATCTTACTTGATCAGGTGACCATTCAACTCGCTTACCAGAAGATAGCCAACCAAGATCCTTGCTTATTTGTTCTTGACCTCTCATCAAGGAAAATGGACTTTCCTCAGTGACACTACTGGGAGTAATTCTGTAAGCCCAAATTAACTTATGTAGCTCACTTTCCCAATTCAAACCACTGCTCTTGGACAACTGGATACTCCTTTTAATGACCCTGTTGAATCGTTCCACTAAACCGTTTCCTTCTGGATGATATAGTGAGGTAGTGTTATGGATTACAACATTTCTTTTCAAAAATGTTTTGAGTTTCTCAGCAACAAATTGAGGACCATTTTCAGTAATCATAGTCTTAGGTAGAACTTTGGTCTAAAAATGTAATAATTCTTTCACATTCTGCTTGTCTTATGAACTATTTCAATCTCTGGCCATTTTGAAAAATGGTCCATTGCAACCAGAATATATCTGTGTTCACCATTATTGCACTCCACCAGTCCCACCACATCTAAACCTATCTTTTCCCAGGACATATTGGGGCATGCACTGGGTAATAAAGGTGGTTTAAATGTTTTCTGACACTTATCAGAACTATTGCATTCCATGCAATATCTTATTTATTTTTTTCAATTTGCCTATCAAGACTAGGCCACCAATAACTGCTTTTGACTTTTTGTTTAGTTTTGGATATTCCAAGATGCCCTTCGTGACATAAATCTAGGATCTTTCTCCTAAGAGACACTGGAGGTACAGCTCTTCCACCTCTGTAGATCATATTGTTTTCTAAATAAAGTTTATTTCTCACCTCTCAGAAAATGTTTCCATCTGCCCTAAGATTTGTTTTCTCAAGCCAACCTTCATTTATGTAACCGGCTATTCTTTTTAAACTGTAATCTTTATTGCATCCTTCCTTCCATTCAGTAATATCAATCCCTTCCGTTCCCTCATCTAATAATCCAGCCACACAACTCTCCTCACACATTAGTTCATCTACATTTTTAATTGGTAAAGACATTCTACTTAGAAAAGTCACTCTGTTCTTGACTCCAGGCAAATACTGTACATCATAAGTAAAATCCAACAATTTTACCGACATCCTGCTCAATCTCTGAGATGCATTTTGTAATCCTGTAGTCGTTAAAAGCTTTGTTAAAGGTTTACAATCAGATCTTAACAAGACATGAAGTCCCCACACAAATTGGCGAAAATGGTTCAATGCCCACACACAGGCTAATGTTTCTCTCTCTATGACTGAGTATCTCTCTACAGCTGGAGTCAAAGACTGTGATGCAAAGGCAACAGCCCATTCATTGTTCTCATCATCAAACTGTGTTAGACCAACCCCAGCCCTTTATTACTTGCATCCGTTGTCACAATGGATTTGCATTTGGGAGCAAATCCCTTAAGAAATGGTGCCTTACAAATTTCAATTTTTAAATTCTGAAATGCCCTCTGACTGACACTCATTTGACCAAATAAATTTGGATCTGTTCATGAGTAATTGTTGTATATGATGTGTTTTTTCAGAAAAGTTCCTAATGAACTTGGAATAAAATTCAATTAAACCTAGAAAAGCTCTCACTTCATCTTTTCCAGCAGGAAAAGGAGCATCTTTGATGACTTCCACTAAAGCTTGTTTCGGTTCAATGCCATTCTTTCTGATACTATGTCCCAAGTATACCACTTCCTGTCGAGCCAATTTACATTTACTATATTCTATTGTTAAACCTTTCCTCTTAAGGAATTCTAGAACCTGTTCAACCTATTGTTATGTTCCTATCTATTTTTACTCATGACTAGGATGTCATCTTGCAAAAACATCACCCCAGAGATTCCACTAAATATATTACTCATAATCCTTTGAAACATCGCTGCAGCTGACGCTAGTCCAAAAGACACTCTGGTAAATTGATAACATCCAATAGACGTTATGAACGTTGTGTATTTCTTACTATCCAGGTGAAATGGCATCTGATGGTAAGCGGATTTCAGATCGATAGTTGAAAACCAACACATATCCTTTGTTGCAGAAAACATTTCATTTATGCGTGGTAATGAATACTGATCAACTTAGATGTTTTTATTCAGCTCCCTAAGGTCCACACATAATCTTCCCTTCCCATTGGAGCGCCTTACAACTGCTAATGGAGATACCCATTCTGCTGACTCAACTTGCTCAATAATGCCATCCTCCACGATTTCTTTCAGTTCATTATGAACTTTCTCCTTTATAGAGATAGGTATGTGTCTATCCTTATGAACACATGGAATTGCTGATGATTTTAATTCTATTTTGTGCTGAAAATCATTCAACAACCCCACTTTACCAGAAAATATTTCTGGATAAGAATCTAACATTTCTTCCTTTACCTAAAGATTTTCTTTAATTGTCAACACCGGCTCTGGACTGTTGGGGTTCAAAATTATTCCTAATTCACACTGGTCCGCCCAATTTAAGACTGAGGGTCCCATTTTGGAAACATACAATTTGCACTTTGCTTTCCTCTCTTTAAACTGAAATTCTAACTCTCGGAAACCCATTCATTCAATTTTGTCTCCAGTATAACTCTTGGCAACAAATTCAGATTTGTCAAGGTGTGTGCCTAATTTTTCCACAAATGTATCCTTCCATATATCTTCATTCACTATGGTAAAGGGTGGGCCTGAATCTTCAATCACCTTAATCACCACCCCTCCCACCTTCAATTCACACCATGGTTTCATCCTTTTAACTTGGTCTACACCTAAAATGTCGTAATCTATACAAAACACCTGATGAGTATTTATATTCTCCAAATCACCGGAATTGGAGTCACTGTTCTCTCTAATGTATTTAACATTCCCTTTTGAGTTAATAGATTTCCTCCTGCAAACCCTTGCACAGTGACCCTCAACACCACAATGAGAACACTTTTGATTTCTTTCAGGGCATTTTTTGAAAAATGCTAAGTGGTCAGTGCTCCCACACCTGTAACATTTCTTTTGTTCCACACTTATAGGTTTAGAATTATAATCCATTGCTTCTTGAAACTTTTTTTTTAGCTTCACCACCTTTCCAGTGTTTTGTATTAGATATTTTGTTAACTTCTTTTCTTTCTTGTACCTCATCCATTACCGGGTTGGCACAGCTACCTGTAAGTTCTGCGTTCTTTACAAGAGCAATCACTTCCTTTAGGGGTGCTTCACTTTTGACCCACAGTTTATCCTGAATATTTGGGTTGCTCGCATGCATAATAATTTGATTACGAATAAGTTCTTCGAGGAGTGGTCCAAAACGACATGTTAATGCCAGGGCACGCAGTGCAGCAACATAGTCATCAACATTCTCCGTTTTTCCTTGTTTCCCCTGGAAAAACGTATACCTATGTATAGCAACACACACAATAGGTGAGAAATGAGCATCAAGATCAACCAAAGCATGGGTAAAAAAATACATTTCCTCCTTCTCTGGGTTTCTTTTCAATCTGGTTGTATGTTTTAAGCCCTCCTGGACCTAAGCAATACATTAACACTTTTTTTTTCCTCCGGTGACAAATCCTTTTCATCACAAGTGTCTATATAATTACAAAAGTATTCTTTCCATTCCTTCCAAGGCATAGTGGGCTTTCATTTTGCAGGTATAAATGGTTGAGGATTGTTTAAATTCAATGAGTGTAATGCACACATATTTCACTACTTGTAATATAGATGGCAGAAAACAAATAAAAAACACAAGTGCACAATATATTGATTATATTTGTTAATAAACAGCAAAGGCTAAATAAAACATCAAAAATGTATTTGTAATAGAGATCAACTAACGTGAACAGTTGAATGTAATAAAAAACCCACTATATTTACTTTACAATTGTGTAAAATGGTGTTATAACATAAAAACCCAGTAGGGGGCAGAGTTGTATTATATTTTAATGGCATTAAACCCTCCAAATTGATTCCACAGTTAAAATGTTGGAATCGTGTTAGTAATCAGCTGTGAGGATCAGCAGAGGATGATTGACTGATCTGTCAACAATGTAAGCTGTGCTGACCAGCCAATCTTTGTAATGCTGTCATTTAACTAACAATCTGTGTGGATCAGCAAATGTACCTGAAATACAGCTGCCACGAAGAGACCCTGTGGGTAAGCTCACAATAATGTTATAGAATATCATAACAAAGATATGCGCTTGTGCACACAATCCAAGAGATCCGGCAGTTGAAGGCTGGCTGGGAAATGCATATAGTAAGTAATGTCTTTAAATTTACTCATGTTCTTCCGAAGCTGGGGTTCACTTTAATATGCGGCACCAACTTAAGCCAATATTTGCCACAGCTGAATCCGTCACCTGGGACTGCTGAAGTGCATTCCTTGAACGCATTTAGGAACGACCGTAAATAGATGTATTTTGTGGCTTATTATTTAACCGTTTCCTTGGTCCTCCACTCTCCTGTACTGCGTCCAATTCTCCTGCCAAGCTCGATCACTGCAGTGCCTACATCATCATTGCGAATGGCAGAGTAGTGTCACTGCCTCAACATCATCGCAATCTGCTTCACAACGTCCGGGGCTGCGTCAGGTTCGTCGCCAATTTCTGTAGTAATCACTGCAGAATTACTTTTATGTAGGTTCTTTATTTAGTAGCCCCAGACACATCGTACAGGCTGATGATCCTTCACCACCAGCTTCCTCCACTTCATCCGCCACCCATAGAATGCCCAATACCAGAGGTTCTAAGGTTACATCATAGCACAAGACTGTGCTAACCAATCGATTTACATATGTATTATATTACATACATTACAACACAATGCCTAACTTCACATTTGTACATACCACATTTGTCATCGATATTCTATCCCACAGATATTGTGGTTTTGAAATGAAGGGTGCACACCAGTTTATGGTGAGGGTGAGGAGCAGGGGTAGGTTTATGCATAGGAGTAGAGGTATGCTAATGTTTATGAGTAGTGTAGGATCAAGTTAAGTTTAGAGATGGGGTAGAAATATAATGTTGGATTGAGTAAGTGACAATATAAAAAGATAGGGTAAAGTCAGAGTAAAGAATGTCTTTAGGGTTAGCTCATGAAAGGGGTCTTAGGATGAAATTTAGAGTTAGGTTACATTGATGGATACGTTTAGGGCTTGGGTTACAGTAAGAGAGTGCGAACTTGCTAGGGATAGTGGAAGGTTTGGAGATAGGTAGTGGAAAGAGTAAGAGTTATATTGTGGTCTAGAGGAAGAGGACGTTAAGTGTCATTTTTGCTGCAACATTTTTGACAGGTTTAATTGAAATAAATGGAAACTACTACATTCTACTAGGACCTTTGTAGGTCTACATTTTTGCACTCTTCGTTCATGCATGGGACTGTTACACACATGCAATACTCCTATATACTCACTAATTTCCCAGAATTATGTAATTCCAATGAGTTATGCTGAGCTCATTCCTGTGTATTAAGAAATTCTAGCTTTTCACCAACGACACTATGTGATACTTCTTCCTTTCACAACCTCACTCTTCTTCCAGTGGCAGATGGTGACATTTCAAAGTGGTGGGACATGTAAATTGGGAATAAGTGTTATATCTAATACAGTGGCGGTCGGCAGCTTTAGTAGGGAGGGGGACGGGCGGGAAGCTCACACGCACGCATTCTTTCACACACACGCACGCAAGCACGCACATCCATTAACAACACTCATAACATTCAAACATGCACGCACACGCACTCATTCTTTCACACACACACGCACGCACATCCATTAACAACACTCATAACATTCAAACATGCACGCACGCACCAAACATTCATTTTAAAAGATCACACACTCATTCTTTCACACACATGCACGGACGCACGCACATCCATTAACAACACTGATAACATTCAAACATGCACGCACGCATTTTCGAAGGTCCCAGGAGGGTTGGGACTCCTGCCTTCCCTCATTGGCTGACCTTAGATCAGCCAATGAGGGAAGGCAGCAGTCCCAGCCTCGTCACAGAGGGGGATGGGGTCAGTGAGACTGCTGACCCCACCCCACTCTGTGACAAAGTGTCACTGATTGCTTCAGGGCTTAAACCTGAAGTGCCAGGTCGAAGTCAATGGGTAACGCTTTCCTCGTCACCCAGGGGAGGGCCTCGAGGCACCTTTGCTGAGCCGAGGAGGTCACGCCCATACGAGCTGTGACCTTCTGAGCCCAGCAAAGTTCAGCTCAGGCAGCCAGGAGTCTGTGCAAATCGCGCATGTCTGCTCCTGGCTGCCTGACCTGAACATAAAGAGTGTCTGTCAGGCTGACCTTTGTTCAGCCTGACAGACCCTCTTCATGAGGGGCAAAGGGTGGGGGAGCGTGGCCCCTCCGCCCTAAAGTATGGGCCGCGCCTGATCTAATACCTTATTCTTTGTTTAGTGCCACAGGGATTGGGTGGGGTGAGACTGGGAGTAATAGAGGATACCATGCACTAACAAGACATTCCTTAGTACATTCGCACCTTGTCTGTTCTGTAGTTTTGTTTCTTTAACTGGAGGCTGACCTTATTAAGAAATGCTTGCAGTGTTGTTGGTCTGGCTTCCACTTTCTCTGGAAATGTATATATGCATCAGGCATCCTAGCCCATGAATCTAATGCACACACTTATTTCCGGAAATTAATCAGGATGGCTGTTGGTTGTGGACAATGAAACGCGTAAATCTGACAGTATTTGTTCAATATCGGCGTTTCATTGCCTATCGGGAGCATTAATTTGAGGAAAAACGTGTGCTACCACTTCAATAGATTAGTGTCCATGGCTGCCTGATGTAAATATAAATGTTGGGGAAAGTGGAATCCAGAACAACAACACTGCAAGCATTCCTTACAAAGAGTTACACCTCGATAATATTATTAATGTTTATTCAAAGAAACAACAGAACATGCTGCCGAAAATCTTCACAGACTTTAGTCAGCATGTTTTATCGTCTGTTAAAAGGAGTGAGGCGCGCCCCTGGAAACTGTGTGCATATTTAAACCATTCAGCAATCAGCACAAGGCCTTGTACCTTCGAGGTTACCACTCAACAATTATTTAAATACACAGAATAACAATGTGAACTCGTCACAAAATGGCGTTGCAGCCTTAAAAAAATCTAAATCGTCCTGCTCAGCCTCTGACCAATCCCGTATTATATTCTTAATGCATTTTGTGCTTTTTTTCTGTGAACCCCCACAGATACCTTCAAAATGTGTATTTCTGGCAGCAGGCAGCCAGATTCAAAGCAAAACTGAAAAAAAGCCTTCCCCTCCAGGATCACATCCATGCGCATCAGGGCACCCCGCTTTCACTCCCTCATGTGCAGTACCATTAGTGGCGCTGTGCACAATGGAAAGAAAGCAGGGCCAGATAGAATATGGCCAATCGCTGCATGGCTTCAAAATAAAGCCATACAGTCATTGGCATGTTCTAAAAAAAAATCTCGGCCCCACGCTGCTTCATGTGCATGGGGACAAGAGAGCCTACTTGCGTCTCCTGTTCCTGAGCCAATCCAAATGCTGCTCCCTTGCTGATTTTGTTAGTAAACAACATGTGTGCAGCAACTGAATTGGCTAGGGCAGGCAAACCATACGCTCCATAAAAACAAGTGTGGTCCCCTAGGCTCACTAAAGTTGATCAAGCAGGGAAAGGCCTCAAGCATGCATGGCTGGCTGGACACAGAAAGGCATCTGTCTAGCCAGACATGCGCACTACAATTCACGGCAGCTTCCCTTCTCAGCCTGCTGCAAGCCCCCCCCCCCCCCCCCCAAAGACAGGCAAATGAGAAATTAAAACAAATTTTAAATAGATTAATTTGACTGTTGATGCAGGAGCAACAGATGCAGTGGTTCAACGCCCCAGTGCTCTAATAGAGTGGCCACCCCTGTTTTTTTCCCTTTTCAACATCAGCTCACCTCTTTCCACTGGCCAGGAATGCGTCAAATTCGGCAGCCATCTTGCAGGAGAGTGCCTGGTGGCTATGCTGGTCAGAGCAGTTGGTCACCACAAGTCTGGGACCTTGGGGAAAAAGGTTGCAAACAATGGAAAGGAAAAAGGGGAAGACGAGAGAGGGAGCTATGTTAACAAAAATGAATATCCCGTCTTGATTAGATTATTAATCTTTCATTGTGCTTGAAGTGAGCCTTAATGCATTTTTAATATAAAAGCACAAAAAAGGGGGAATAAAGGTGGGAGAGAAAAAATAGCATATCAAATTAAATTCATTGTAATAAAAAGAGAAAACAAAATGCTATTTTGTATACTATACTATCTCAATTTTGGGTTTAAAGTTATTGATAATATAGAACTGTGTGCCCGTTTAGCACTAATGTTTCATTCTATCACAATTTATAATTGAAATAAAGTATCTAAATTGGGAACTCTGGCTTTCTACCCATCTAGCTTTACACATTCCCAAATTCTTCACTATTTTCTGATTAAGCTCAATTTTGATGTAGCGACCCTACTAGATTTGTTGTAGCAGAACTTGTTTTGTAACAATACAGGACCAGCGCCATTTACTGCACTGTGACTTATGCACAGAGCCTTGAATGTAATACATCCCTCACCTGGCAGCGACTGTAAGGATCGCAAGGCTGTTGAAGAGGAATCCTTTCTAGTTTTTTTTTTTTAAAGGTCAGGTTTGCTGCACATTTTTTAACCCTGTATAGTCTGTTGAGTGCACTGCAGTAGTCCAATGTACTTATTATTGTACTTTGTACTACAAATCTGCATGCAGGCTGAGGCAATAAAGGAACGACTTTCTTTAGATTTGTTAGTAGGCCAAAACAAGTAGCTGCTGTTTTGATAATGTGTGTTTCTAGGGATAGTTTTTCATCTACATTTTCTCCCAGCTTCTGCACAACCTGTAAAGATTGCCGGTTTTCTGTTTTTGCTCATGGCCAGAAGCTCCTAGGACTCTTTGTCGGGGAGCAGCATAAAAACTCAGTTTTACCTTCATTGAATTTTAGACAGTTCTTTTTTAGCCAGCTAGTCATTTTTTGTATACATAGCTGAAAGTTCTTTATAGAACTAATGTTGTTTTTCTCATACGTTACAATCAGCTGCATGTCATCTGCATAGTTCATGAATGATATCCCAAAGGATCTAATTAGGCTTAGTAATAGGCGTATATAGATACTAAATAGAATGGGGCTCAGGGCAGAGCCCTGAGAAACACCATGCTGCATTATCCTATACTTTGATTGAAAAGGTGGGGATAGAGATCACTTGGTATCGGTTTGTCAGAAATGATTCAAACCAAAGTAAGCAGGTTCCCTCCACACTAAGGGCCAGATGTAGCAAAACTCAAAATTGCGAGTTGCAATTTGCGAGTCCCAGCGACTCGCAAATTGCAACTCGCAATTTGGAATGCAGAAAGGTGTCTCAGACACCTTCTGCGAGTCGCTATGGGGTCGCAAAGACCCACCTCATTAATATTAATGAGGTGGGTCGCAATTTGCGACCCCATAGCGAGTCAGGGCACTCACGGGGATGGTGGCCTGCTGGAGACAGCAGACCACCATGTCCGTGACTGCTTTTAAATAAAGCAATCTTTTTTTTTCAACGTGTAGCCCGTTTTCCTTAAAGGAAAACGAGCTGCACTTTGAAAAAAAAACGAAACCTTTAGTTTCGGTATTTTTCAGGGCAGGTAGTGGTCCCTTAGGCCACTGCCTGCTCTGAATTTTTTTTTTTTTCCAGACACAAAGGGGAAGGGGTCCCATGGGGACCCCTTTCCGTTTGCGCCTGGGTTACCATCCACTTCAAGTGGATGGTAACTGCGCTTTCATTTGCGACCGAAAATGCATAGCATTGCGAGTAGCAAATAGGAAGGGAACACCCCTTCCTATTTGCGAGTCGGAAATGCATTTTGCGAGTCGGATCCGACTCGCAAAATGCATTTCTACATAGCAAAGAGGCTTTTGCGACTCACAAACAGCGATTTTCGCCGTTTGCGACTCACAAAACCCTTGCTACATCTGGCCCTTATTTCTTTAAGTCTGTGTAACAGTAATTGGTGGTTGACAGTGTCACATGCCACTGATAGATCTAATAATACCAGTGTCAGGAATTAGGGCTGTCTCTGTTCCATGTGCTCGATGGAACCCATTCTGTTCTGCTTCCAGGATACTATTCCGCTACAGGAAATCTACAAATACTTTACTCGTGTACTTTTCCACAATCTTGATAGGGTAGGGAAGTAAAGATATTGGGTGATAGTTGCTCCTTTCATTACGATCTGCCGAAGGCTTTTTCAGCACTAGATCTTTTCTCCAAGCCTCACGTACAGTACTGATCCTCCAGGATTGATTACAGATTTCTAGTAAAATGGGGAAGCTCCTCTTCTCTGTCTTTCCAGACATAAAACTTGAGGCAGGGGATATAGCATGAAACCAGAGGAGATGCTCCTTGCTAGATGTTTGAATTCCTCTACATTTATTGGTTCTGTGCTATCTAGCTTTATTTTAGTGCCTTCAAGGGGGATCCAACTACCATCTCTTCCTTCAACAGTGATCCTTACTCCCAGGAGTTTTGTTAATATCTGATAGAATTAATTCAATGTTATCATTGAAATATTCTGAAAGCTTATCACAGAGTTCCTGCGAGGGCTTCACATCTTGTTTGGTGCAGGCTGGTCTAACTAAGTTGTTACCCACATTGAATATCATTTTTGATTTACTGGAGTCTTCTATTAGGGTCTTAGTGAAATAATGTTGTTTGGCTCCCTGATTTCTCCTTTATACCTCTTCAGGGTCATACTTAGCGGTGCTTTATCAAGCTCAATGTAAGTTTTCTGCCTTTGTCTTTCTAATTTTCTACAAAGACTTTTCTTCTCTCCCAGGGATTCAGTAAACCATGGTTCTGATGGTCTTCCCCGTTGTGTTACCATTTTTACTGGTATAATCCCATCAAAGATGTTCTTTATAGAGTCATGTAGAACAGCGTAATTCTGGTCCACTGTTCTCTTGTCTAGGAAGCTGCTTAGTCTTTCAAATATCTTTCTGTCTTTTAACTTCTTTAACCTATGCCATGGTCTGCCCTGAATCCACATCTTGGCATTTGCCTCCCCCTCGTCTGCTACCATCCAGACCACCTCAAAAGAAACTAGTACATGGTCCGACCAGCTCAGAGGGTTTAGACCTACTATATTGACTAGGCTTGTGGGTGTGAATATAAGGTTTAAAGTACTTGTGTGTTTTGTTTATTTGTCTTTTTGGTGGGGGGGGGGGGGTGGCTAAGTGCTTCTTAGGCAGTGCTCAGCACAAAGCCCTGCCCTCGCCAAGGCCATGCCCCTCCTCACACCAGGCTTCCCTGAGGCCTCATGGTGTACTGCAGGGTTTCCTCCCTCACAGTTTAGGAGAGCAGAGTTCCCACCTTCGTCAGCTATTTATTTACATTTTGCAGATTTGCAGGGGCCAATAGCTGGTAGCTCAAAATGAATGTATATGAAATCCTTAGTATTGTGGTTTTTTTCACATTGATACTGTTCCTCTGTTTGGGAGGATGTGCTAATATAAAAAACGCACTCACAAATGAGTAGCAGCATTGCTATTCACAAACTACACTTCTAAATGTACTGCAGCCCAAAATGTCAAAGTATGTAAAAGTGAAATATTTAAATTCTTTAAAGTTTGACGTCTTTTGAAATTGGAGACCAAAAATGTATTTAGTATCCTCAGATGGATTGTAGGAGTAGGGCAAGTACATTAAACTGAATATATTATAGATGATGAGTGGTCTCAACTGAATTTAGTGAAGTTTCAACCTTCCCATTAAAGTTATAATTTTGATCTTTTTTTAGTTCTTGCTTATGAATTAAATACAATTTTCATCATCTGTGTAGTTACTTAATGAATGTTTATTTTTGTGTTTTTGTCGTGTATTGTTTTGTGGTTCAAACAATCGAAAATGCTAAGAGCGGATTCCAATAATGGTCCGGTGGGTGTCCTCAGATTACATTAATGATTAAATTGGCGCCCACGGAAGTCAAAATTTTAAGAACCGTTTAAGATAGAGTATTGTACACATCATTTTTCGATTGGGTGCTCACACTGGGGTTCTGCGACGTCTAGTGGCCAGCCACAGTTTAGTACATTTTGAGTGTTCGTTGTAGTGCCTTTGGCTACTTTGGAAGATACAAAGAGGAAATTTGTTGAAATTGTGTAGGACAGAGGAAAAACCGAAAATGGTTTCATTCTTGTAAATTAATATTTCATATACTGTTTTCAACGTAAACGTTATTGCAATCTTATAGTGAGAGGACAGGTTACGGCTTAATGTTTTACCCAATTGCTTCCTGAGGTCTCCATCCTCCTCATCAGTGAAGACGTAGGTCTGTTAAAAAGAAAGGGAGAGAATGAGGAAAGGGAACTGCTGAGCTGAGGTGTAATCACAGTTGTGGGGCATGCTAATAGTTCATTGATGCAGACACATTCATCCGGGCACCCTGAATTCCAAACCACAGGACTGCCTTTAAAAGCAAAGTGTTTTTCGGTCAAGAGGAAATGCTCGTGATTCTCTGAGAAGAAACTTCAATAACCGGATAGTTCATAAAATAGCCAATTGGCCAGTCTGGACAGCGAGAAGAAAAGTGTACAAATCAAAACATTGGCAATTGTTTGATCAGTAACTTATATATTTTTATTCATTTAAATGTGATTAAAAAATTTAACCACTTTTCTATCGGGAATAATGTTGAGCGGGCAATTTAAGCATTGTTTAAGGGAGAAAAGTATTTGGGGCGTTTAACTGTCAATTTTTCAGTATTCCTCATCTTTTTTTTTAAAAAACAGCTGTCATATGCATTTCATGTTGTGAGTTTTGTTTGTCTTTGTGCCGGTATAAATTAATATAAGAAAATAGTTCTGACATTTTTGGTGCTTATTCATTGATGATGCCAAATATTGCACAAAGGCTGGGAATCCGAGTTGGTTAGGGTTTTCTGACAGCAGCGCAAACCCTTGTTGGTGCCGGGGGTCCTATTTCAGGGTAATTACCCAATGCCTTTAATACCTCACCCTTCGTTAAATTGACCCCCTATTAAAAAGTTGGACCGAAGGCACCCCTAAGAAATTGGGCATTGGCAGGAGAGGATGTGGCATCCGAATCTCACTGTAATTCCTTATTTTTCCCCCAATTGTTCCCCCCCAATTTATCATTAGGATATTTCTCAACTTTATGTGGCCAAAGTGGTTGGATGAAAAACACCTGACCCATGGAGTTACCACCGATCTTGTAATTTCCTGATACCAGTCGCATCAAAATTAACGTGGAACTCATAATAAGTGAATGCAATTACAGTTTGTGACAGAAGATAGACTAAAGAAACTACACACTTTACCAAAAACAACACCAACAACTGATGTAATACAATCACATAGCAACCTGTGGACAGGACATGCACAGTACCTTGGGAATTCCACCAGTGTATCAAAACATTTCTTTGAAAAGAGAAATCAAAGATATAAAAACCACATCAATACATTTAATCTAAATTTGGATAATGCGAATTCAATACAAGTAGCATTTGAGTTGTGGTAAAAGTTAGGGTTATGGTTAGGTGGATGGCTAAGGTTGATGTTAAAACTGGGTTTTTATGGTAGGGTTAAGATTATGGAAATGGTGAGAGTTGGGGTAAGATTTGGAGTTAGGGTCAGAGTTAGGTTGGTGTTAGAGTAAAGGTTAATGTTAACATTAGAATTAGTGGCTGTGCTAAAGTCAAGGTTATTTTCCGATTAGTGTAGCGGGAAGGATTAGTGTTAGCACAAAATGTAGAGTAGGTTTGAGGTTAAGGCTGGGATTATGTTAGTGTTATGGCTAGATTTAATGATAGGGTAAAGGCTAGAGTAAGGGTTGGGGCAAAGGTCAAATTTAGGGTTATGATTAGTCATAAGGTTAATTGTGTGTGACAATAAGCGTAAAAATTAAGGTTATGTGCAACTTTAGTACTAGGTTAGAGGTGAAAGTTATGGGCAGGATACGATCACGATTCAGGGAAAACTAAACGTTTAGTTTAAGGTCAAGTTTAGGACACAGCCAAAAACACACAATCATGCATTAATAATGTACCATAATTTCTCAGAACACATTACATCGCAGCAGTGACACCCAATACAAATATGGCAGTACACCAGAGGTATATATGATTTAAATTAATAAATGCACATGCATATATATCATAAAATACCCGCACACATATGGTTGGAGGTACTGCTTTGCACACACTGATGCAGAGGCTAATTTAGCACTCGCCGTCATGCAGGCAAATTCTTACAAATGCTAACAAACACCGGCAAAGTCAGTAGGTCTGGTTTAAATATTCTAATGAATGCAAACACACATGAACAAATGTGCCCAATCTATTCGTACATTGCCACTGTAGCCTGCTGCATGAGTCTACAAGCTGGGGGAACAAAGCTTAGTAGTGTGGGTTGGATTGTTTCTATTGACACAGGACCAAGGTTGATTTCTATGCTGATGGCCTATGTCTATACTGGCACATAACGCAAAAAAATGAGTTGGAATGTAGACGAGCGCTATTACAAGTGTGGTGTGTGGGATAAATACAAACATTCCTCTCATCTATTTTATGATTGCCTTAGTGGTTACAAATGTGGCCATCTATGTTGTCCCTGTCCCTCTAATTGTTTATGTCTTGTATTTGTTGGCCCTGCTGAGCTCCTAGCTATTGTCGTGGCTGTGGTTCCTGAAGATGTTGCAGCTGTTGTGGTTGTTCTTTCACTGCTGAGGATAGAAATGTACTCACTGCTGTTGTCGACCCTGACTTGCTAGAAGCTGCTGATGCTTTTATTAATGTGCAGTGGTGGTAACTGCTTGGTCCCTCTTTTGTCACAGGAGTTGCTGCTGAGATTGATGTTGTTGCTGTTATTCTTCATGTGACTGCAGTTATGATTGCTGTGGTACACGTTGTTGTGGCAGTTGTTGTCACTGCTGAGGTCCCTGCTTTACTGGCAGCTGTTGCCACTGCCGTGGTCACTGCTGTGATGAAAGTTGGTGTTGCTTCTGTTGTCCCTGCCATGATGGCAGATTTTTATCATTGCTCTAGTTACAGCTGTTTTCACTGTTGTTTTTCCGGTCATGGTCACAGCTTGGGCTGGGGCTGTTGTCTCTGCTGTGTTTGCAGCTGTTGTTGCTGCTGTGGTTCATGATACTGAGGCAGCTTTTGTTGTTGTTGCCCCCAGAATAAGTACCTCTTTGCTCACTGCTGTTGTCCCTGCCTTGGTAGAGGCTGTTGTTGCTGCTGTCCCTTTCTTTGTGGTCAATGTGGCGGCTGTTGCGATTCTTGATATGGTTACAGCAGCAAATGCTGCTGTGGTCCCTGCTGTGCTGCCATTTGTTGATGTCCCTTCCAAGCTTGTAGCTGTGGTCGCTGGTGACTTGTAAGCTGCTATTGGTGGGTTCCACGCTGTGGTGATATATTTGGTAGCTGTTGTGGTCTCTGCTGTTGATGCTGCCCTTTGTGCAGTGGTGGCGGCCATGGTCTTTACTAAGGCTATAGGTGTGGCTGCTGCTGTTGTCACTGTTCCTACTATGGCTGCAGCTGTGGTGGAGGTTTTGCTGTGATCCCTACTTTCCTTGCAGCTGTCATAGCTCTTATTGATACTGTGATAGTGGCTGTGGTTGCAGCTGGTGTAGATAGTGTTGGGAAGCCAGTTGTTGGTACTTTTGTCCCTTCAGTGATTGTTGCTGCACTTTTGGTAGCTGGTGCAGATACTGTGGTCCTTGCTGTGATTACAGCTATGGGCACTGCTCTGGTTGCTAGTATGGCAGCAGCTTTGGTCACTCCTCTTGTTCCTGCTGTCACAGGTGAGTTCACTGTCGAGACCCCTGTTGTGCTGAAAGTTGATGCCACTGCTGTAGCAGCAGTTGGTACTGCTTCCACAGCAACAACAAAGCAACAATATTGGCTGCTTTGCTGGTTGCTAATGTAGTCAGTGTCACAGTGGCAGTGGGGGTCGCTGCTGTGATCACTTCTGTTGTAGCAGCTGTGGTCACTTCTTCTGTGGTAGCTGTTGCTGTTGTAGTCCCTGCTTCTTTAGGCCCTATCCAGCGCCTGTGATGTCTGACCAACGGCTTCCCAATGGTGCGTAGGCACAATCACTACCAACACTGTCTAAGCAGCCCAGTAGATACTTCCTCACATCCGGGAAGACCCCCCATACCAACTTGAAGAGACCAGTTCTTGGCACCCCTTTATTCTATAGCAGCTGACAGTGCTCTCCCTCCATCGCTGAAAAAATCCTCTGGGACACTACAAGGAGTATTTTGGCGAGTGTATATAAACTTGGGCATAACTGTTTTGCAAAAGGCTGTCCTTCCTAGCGTAGAAAGTGGGAGGGACCTCCTGGATTACCATCCTCTCTGAACTTCCCTAGGATGGTATGTAAATTACTTTTTAGGAATAACTCTGGGTCTCTCATGACATAGATGTCTAAGTAACAAAGACCCTCCCTGAATACCTGGAGTTGCCCCTTTATTGGTGCCATGGAGTCCAGCGATGCAAAGGATAAATCAACAATTTAGTCCAGTTTATTATGAAGCCACTGTACCTCCCTAAGATCTGTACCATTTTCCTCAATCTGTTGATTGACAGCTCACGATTCAAGACATACAGAAGGGAGTCGTCCGCGAACAGTGATATTCATACTTCCCACTCTTCACCAATAGCAAGGCCCCTCACCAGTGGGTCCTCTCTCACCCAGCACACATATAGCTCCATTTCCAAAGCAAAGACAAGTGGGTAGAAAGGGCTCCCCACTGTCTGGTTGTGTTATATTGAAAAAGGTTGTAAAAATTCCCCATTCACTCTTACCTAGTCAAGAGGTCAATGATAGCGCAGTCTGATCTACCTCATAAATTCCAGTCCAAAGTTCTTCATTGCTAACACTTGGAACATAAATTGCCACTCCAAGGAGTCAAAAGAATTGTAGGCGTCCAACAACATCAAGACCACTGGCTCCCACACTGTCTCTGCACTTGCCATGCATCCATATACTCGGATAAGATTCAGTCTTGTGCTGTGGCCCGGAACAAAACCACATTAAACGGGTGCACCAATACATAAACGACCTTAGCTAGTCTGAGAGCTAGAAGCTTAGCCGATATCTTGGTTTCTACATTTAGGAGGGATATAGGGCTTTATGAGGAACACATCCATAGAGGTGTCCCCTCCATGTGTCAATACAGTTGTGGCCGGTCAGACCTCTCTTGAAAGGGAACCCTCCTCCCTTGATGCTCTGTACATGTTTAAGATGTGAGGAGACAACCACCCTCGTTCCCCAGAAATAAGAAGAGACAACTGACTGAAGAGGGATATGATACGTGTAAAGGCTTTTCTACAGCTTCGATGAAGCAGGATTTTTAGGCTGCTTTGGATGAGAGAGTTGTCGATAGGTATTTGTAGGTTACTGTCTCAAGGCAGTTTTTCCTAGGTAGAAATGTATGTGCTTTCTTTTTGCTGCCTCGATACCCTGTGCCATTGCTTTTGACTTTGAGTGATTGATTTGAATTTTACTTCTTTTGAAAGGTTCCGCTGTTTTTTTACAAGATAACGAAGACCTTTTAGGGGTTTTGCCACCAGCAAAGCGTAATTGGATATAGCAGAATTGCTAATGTCAGTTGCTTCGACATGGTGATTCTTTCATATACATGTTAAACAGAAATAGTGCCAGGAGACACCCCTTCTTTACGTCACTAATGGCTTATTGTGCGTGCGAAGTCTCTCTAGATAATAGCCCATGTGACCTTCCATAATGTACCTGCAGTGTGGGCTCAGTGTAGAGTTTATAAATTATTGTCATGTGTGGGTTCACGCATATGCTCTTAAGCTTAGACCAGAGACTTTCCCTGTTGACCATGCCGAAAGCAGAGAGAGTCCAGGAAGGCTGCATAGAGGTTTGATTTCTTTTGGATGGTGCTCTTGATTATGATCTGCTGGAGTATAAGTGCTAGATCCATTGCTGAAAGTCCTGCCCTGACTACTCCTTGGAGCTGAGTTTTTGTTTCCTCTTCAATTGGGAGCAGATCTTGGCCAAGTGCTTTTTGTTATTCAACCCTTTATTCCAGTTCCACTTTCATTTAATTGAACCAGTGTAGCATTTCTTGATTCAGTTCATCATTTTGTAGATTGTTAACTGGACCTGGTTGTTCCTTTTCGTGCCCATGTGTTTGTTTTAAGGAGATCTTTAGGAAGTGTTAAGCCCATGATGCAAATTGTTTTTTGCTTGGGTGCTGATGTCCCGCAGGTGACTAGACTCCACAATGATAAGATGTCTTGCTTACTTACTACTTTGTTAAGCTAGACACATTTCCTGCATAGATACTCTGAACCTGATTTAGAATTTGGAAGATGATGTTAGTACTGCCTCCCTGACGGGGTACATTACTCCCGCCATGGCGAGGGTCTTCTGCACACCACATTTAGAGATCCCTGCCCGCCCAGTGGACACCTCTTGCATTTACAGGAACTGGCGTCACGACACCCGCAATGCACACTTTCCTTTTTTTTTATGTGATTAAAGTTTTATTGAAAAAAAAAGTTATGACACCCCCGCCATGGGAGTTTTCTCCGAAGGTGTGGAGGGTCACTGAAAAAAAATAATTTTTATATATAGCCACGTTTTGGGTGGCAGTTTGTAAAAGCAAAAAAACTGTGTGTCTGTCTACTCTAAATCAGGTGGGTATACATATGGCCAAACCTCTGACAGCCCTTGCTGTGTTGTGCCATCAGAGATACACAGTAGTCTCTGCCATCTACATATTGAAGGTCCGCCCATCTGTAAATCAGAGGGTGAACCTCCAGTTAGGCGGAGATGGTACTTTATCGCCTTTGCAAAGGTGTACCCGTTCCTCCGTCAAACTCTAAATCAGGCCCTCAATGTTGTTCTTTTTGACTTGAGCTTTGTATTGGTTTCTTAATGATGCCATCCATGATGGGTCTTGGCTGCTGCATTAAGTTTATCTGGAAACCGGATTTCTTCCTTGCGCTCTGTGGGAACCATGCAAGCCTCTTGCATTCCCTTCTCTAGGAGAGTTTTTTTTTATTGCTAGAATCAAACATGTGAATCCCTGCGTGAGTGGGATATATGATGGAACAACGCATGCGTATATCACGCATGCCTTTACAACATCATCTCTACAAGGATCACGCCCATACTGTGCATGCCTTTACATCAAATGTAGTTGTAAAAGCATGTTTGGTAAAGGAACATGCGTGGTAAATACTCCCTCGCCCTGCCCCTTACACCTGACATCATAATCCACCCCCTTAGCCCTAAACCCCTGCCCTAAAACCTACCCCACCCTGTCCTAAAAACTACCCTGACCCCCACCTTGTCTTAAACCCTAAAACCTACCCCACCCTGTCCTAAAAACTACCCCAACCCCCCACCCTGTCTTAAACCCTAAAACCTACCCTTTCCTAAAAACTGCAGTGACCCTGCCCTAAAACCTAGAAACTACCCTATCCTAAAACCCCACTCTGTCCTTAAAACTACCCCAACACCCACCCTAAACCCTAAATGCTACCCTGCCCTGTCCTAAAACTTACCCCACACTGTCCTAAAAACTACCCTGACCCCCTCACCCTAAGTCCAAAAACCTACCCTGTCCTAAAAACTACCTCACCCTGATATAAAAACTACCCTGACCCCGCCCTGAATCCTAAAATCTACCCTGTCCTAAAACCTACCCTGCCTGGTCCTAAAAACGACCCCAACCTCCGACCCCTGCCCTAAACCCTAAAACCTACCCTACCCTAAACCCTACCCGACCCCTTGCCTAAACCCTGAAACCTACTTTGCTCTGTCCTAAAACCTACCCTGCCTTGTCCTAAAAACTACCCAGACCCCTGCACTAAATCCTAAAACATACCCTTCCCTGTTCTAAAAACTACCCTGACCCTCCGCCCCCACCCTAAACCATAAAAGCTATCCTGCCCTGTCTTAAAACCTACCCCGCCCTGTCCTAAAACACTACCCCAACCCCCAAGTTAAGACCTACCCAGCTCTAAAAAGTACCCCGTCCTGTTCTACAAACTACCCTGACCCCCCTCTCCCACTCTGAACACTAAAACCTACCCCACAATGTCCTAAAAACTACCCCAACCCACTGCCTTAGCCTTAAAACCTAACAGCTACCCTGCCCTGTCCTAAAACCTACCCAGCCCTGTCCTAAAACCTAACCTGATCCCCCACCCTTCCCTAAACCCCAAAAATATACCCTGTCTCTAAACAATCCCACCCTGTCATAAAAACTACCCTGCCCCCGCCCTAAACCATAAAAGCTACCCTATCCTGTCCTAAAACCTACCCCGCCCTTCCTAAAAACTACCCCGCCCCATCCTAAACACTAAAATCTACCCTGTCCTAAAAACTACCCCAACCCCTGCCCTAAACCTTAACACCTACCCTGCCCTGTCCTAAAAATTACCCCACCCTGTCCAAAAAACTACCCTGCCCTAAACCCTAAAACCTACCCTGTACTAACACCTACCCCATCCTGTCCTAAGAACTAACCCGACCCCCGCCCAAAACCCTAAAACCTACCCTACCCTAATAACTACCCCAACCCCCTGCCCTAAACCCTAAATCCTACCCTGCACTGTCCTAGAACCTACCCCACCCTGTCCTAAAAACTACCCCACCCCCACCTTGGCTTAAACCCTAAAACCTACCCCACCCTCTCCTAAAAGCTACCCATACCCCCCACCCTGTCTTAAACCCAAAAACCTACCCTGTCCTAAAAACTACAGTGACCCCCGCCCTA
Organism: Pleurodeles waltl; assembly: GCF_031143425.1. NCBI lineage: Eukaryota > Metazoa > Chordata > Amphibia > Caudata > Salamandridae > Pleurodeles > Pleurodeles waltl. Next base: position 337,728,547 of record NC_090443.1, read on the forward strand.
AAACCTAAAAAACTATCCTATCCCAAAACCCCACTCTGTCCTAAAAACTACCTCAACCCCCACCCTAAGCCCTAAATGCTACCCTGTCCTAAAACCTACCCCACACTGTCCTAAAAACTACTCTGACCCTCCCACCCTAAGCCCAAAAACCTACCCTGTCCTAAATCCGACCCCACCCTGATATAAAAACTACCCTGACCCCGCCCTGAATCCTAAAATCTACCCTGTCCTAAAACCTACCCTGCCCGGTCCTAAAATCTACCCCAACCTCCGACCCCTGCCCTAACCCCTAAAACATACCATGCCCTAAAAACTACCCAACCCCTTGCCTAAACCCTGAAACCTACTTTGCTCTGTCCTAAAACCTACCCCGCCTTGTCCTAAAAACTACCCAGGCCCCTGCACTAAATCCTAAAACATGCCCTGCGCTGTTCTAAAAACTACCCGACCCTCCGCCCCCACCCCAAACTATAAAAGCTATCCTGCCCTGTCTTAAAACCTACCCCGCCCTGTCCTAAAAAACTACCCCAACCCAAGTTAAAACCTACCCTGTCCTAAAAAGTACCCCACCCTGTTCTACAAACTACCCTGACCCCCCACTCCCACCCTGAACACTAAAACCTACCCCACACTGTCCTAAAAACTACCCCAACCCACCGCCTTAGCCTTAAAACCTAACAGCTACCATGCCCTGTCATAAAACCTACCCAGCCCTGTCATAAAACCTACCCTGATCCCCTCCCTTCCCTAAACCCTAAAATATACCCTGTCCTTAAAACAATCCCACCCTGTCGTAAAAACTACCCTGTCCCCGCCCTAAACCATAAAAGCTACCCTGTCCTGTCCTAAAACCTACCCCACCTGTCCTAAAAACGGCCCGCCCCGTCCTAAACACTAAAATCTATCCTGTCCTAAAAACTACCACAACCCCCGCCCTAAACCTTAACACCACCCTGCCCTGTCCTAAAAATTACCCCACCCTCTTCTAAAAACGACCCTGCCCTAAACCCTAAATCCTACCCTGTCCTAACACCTACCCCGTCCTGTCCTAAGAACTAACCGACCTCTGCCCCAAATCCTAAAACCTACCCTACCCTGTCCTAAAAACTACCCCAACCCCCTGCCCTAAACCCTAATACCTACCCTGCACTGTCCTAAAACCTATTCCACCCCATCCTAAAAACTACCCTGACCCCCCACCCTAAAACCTAAAAAATACCCAGCCCTGTCCTAAACCCTACCCTGCCCTGTCCTAAAAACTACCCCGACCCACTGCCCTAAACCCTACCCTGTCCTAAAAACTACCCCACCCTGTCCTAAAAACTACACTGACTCCCCACCCCTACTCTGACCAGTAAAAGCTACCCTGCCCTGTACTGAAAAACACCCGGACCCCCGCCTTCACCCTAAATCCTCAAAGCTACCCTGCCCTGTCCTAAAACCTACCCCACCCTGTCCCAAAAACTATCCCGAGCCCCCACCACACCCTTATTCCTAAAACATATGCTGTCCTAAAAACTACCCTGCCCTGTCCTAAAAACAATCCCGCCCCGCCCGCCCCACCCTGCCCTAAACCCAATAACCTAGCCTGTTCTAAAAACTACCCCACCCTGTCCTAAAAACTACCCCAACCTCCTGCCCAAACCCTGAACACTAAAACCTACCCCTTCCTGTCCTAAAAACTACCTAGGCACCCCGCCTTCGCCCCAACCCCTAAAAGATACCCTTTCTTGTCCTAAAACCTACCCCACCCTGTCCTAAAAACTACTACGCCCTAAACCCTAAAACCTACCCTGTCCTAAAACCTACCCTGCCCTGTCAACTACTTCGACCCCCACCCTAAACCCTAAAACCTACCCTGCCCTATCCTAAAAACTACCCCACCCTAAACTCTAAAAACTACCCTGTCCTAAAAACTACCCCAACCCCTGACACAGTCCTAAAATTACCACAGCCCCCCCCCCTTCCCCAAAACCCGGCCCCAATTACCTGTCTCTCCTCTGGTCGTTGCTCCTTCCTGTTCTGCCAGGACTGTTCTCTCTGCCATTACCACGCATATGCGTGGTAAAGGCATGTGTGCTAAACACATGCGTAGTAAACACATATTTGTGGTAATGGCAGTCTGGTCAATGCATAGCGTTGCATTGACCGAGTTGTTAGTGATGTTTCCCGATGCATGAGAATTCCTGTATGGGTGTTCTTGTGATTGTGTGTGTGAGAAGGAAATAATGCATCTGTGAGTGCTTGTGCCTGACTGAGCCAGAAGAGTGCCTTTTTAGTAGGGTGGTGGTGTGGGCAGCTGCTCCTAAACTCTCCTGCCTCCAAACACTCCAACGCCCATCCCTGCTCAAACCCCCCATGAAAAGTCCTCTAACTACATCTTGCATTCATAACTAAATCCCTCTCCGGCCCGAGGCCACCTGCACCTAGAGAACACATTGTGGTAAATGTCGGTTTGGACCCACTATTTCTGGGTCCAATTTTATTCCCTATTCTGGAGGGAAAACATATCATCTCAAGATTTAGAGGCAGGAGAACTGACTGAAACTAACATGGCTTAGTTCTTCAAACTTTTTTGGTTTGAGCCCCCCCCATAGCAAAACTCCTTCCCCACCATATATGACGGTAGTAAAGTCCCTCTCTTTGTCATGGTTGCCCCCACTTTTTGCCTGTGGTCAGTGTGCTTAGACTGTTTTCACTGGGATCCTGCTAACCAGGACCACAGTGGCTGCGCTCTCTCCTCTAAATTCAGTTGTCTTGGTACCCTTTGCACCCCACAATTGTCATACTGGTTGTAGGAAGCTGGCTCTGTATATACTATATCAAAATGAGATGCAGTGTGCATAGACAATAGAAGAAACATACATTCAATTACTTAACTCCAGACCAATGTTTTTTATTTAGAAAATATACCTTTTCTTAATATATTTCTAGAACCACAAGATTCAAGCTGCAGGTAAGTACATTAATAAATACATATTTCACATATGAATCAATATGGCTTTGTTTGGAATCGGTAAGTTGTACAGTTTAAGAGTACATGGCAATAATCTGTTTTAAAAGTTGACAGTGCAATTTTCAGAAACAGTTCCTGGGGGGAAGAAAAGTTAGTATAAATTACAGGTAAGTACTTGACTTACAGTTCCAGTCTCCAGGAGATAGGAAATTATAGGTTGGGGTTCAAGTTAACCCCCAAACACCCACCACCAGCAACACGGGGTCGGCCGGGTGCAGAGGTCAAGGTTGAGGCAAGCCAGGGGCACTCGGTTTCCCATCTGCTTGCAGGTAAGTATCTGCTTCTTTGGAGGGCAGACCTGATTTTTTTTTAGGAGCACCGGGGGGCGGGAGGGTTGTGTCAGGGGGGAAACCAAACACACACCTTCACTGGCACAGGGACGGCTGGTTGCAATGTGAAAACAGAGTGTCCGGATCCCAGTGCTTCCCTATGAGGGAACACCAGGGGTCACTTAGATGCCTTGGGCTGGGCCCAGGGGGTTCGTTCAGGAAAACCACAGGCTGTACAAGTAGGAGGCCTGCCTGCTGAACATAGCTGCACCAGTGGTCGAGTTCTCCAAGGCATGGGGGCTGCGGTTGCGGTGTACCTTTAGGCGTTGGATAGCTTCATCCAGAGCTTTCGCAGTCAGGGGAGTCCTCTGGATTCACACTGCAGGCTTTGTCATGAGGGCGCAGGAGAGGTCAACCTAGGGTGGGCACTTGCTCGGAATCACCTGGGGATCCTCTCTAGCCAGTTGGGCACCTGGACACGGGCCGTGGGCTTTGGGTGCGGAATGGTCAGGACTCACGGATCCAGGGAGACTATGGAGTCCTTAGATGGAGTTTCTTTCTGGACAGGGCTGCTGTCCATGGGAGTTCTTTGTTCTTTGTGATGCAGGCAGTCCTCTAGAGCTTGGCAGAGGTTGCTGTTCCCACTGGATGCATCGCTTTCTTGTTGCATGTTCTTTAAAGCAGGAGACCGGCCGGTAGGGCTCGGGCCAAGTCAGTTTGCTTCTTCCTTCTTCTCTGCTGGGGTTCAGCTTAGCAGTCCTTCTTTCTCATTAGGTCACCAGGAATTTGATGATCTGAGTTTGGGGGAGGGGGGGTTAAATCCTGGATTTAGGGGCATTAAAGGGGTCAGAGGCAGTAGCCAATGGCTACTGTACCTGACGGTGCCTACACCCTTCTTGTGTTCACTCCCTTTGGGGAGGAAGACACAACCTTAACCCTATTGGTCCCTGTCCTCCAAACTAAGATGGAGGATTCTGCAGGGAGGGTTCACCTCAGCTCTAGACACCTTAGGGGTGATCCTTTCTGGGGTGGTCACTCCTTCCTGCTTTCCCTAATTTTCCCACCGGACTTGCCGCCAAAACTCGAGCTTTGTCCGGGGTGAAGGCAACTCCACTAGCCTGAGGGCCCTTGGGCACTGTAACAAGACGCTTGAGCCATTGAGGCTCACCGCCAGGTATTACATTTCCTGCAAGAGGGAGGTGTAAAACACTTCAACCCAGGACAGGCTTTGTTTCTGGCCACAGAGAGCACAAAGGCTTTCACCTGATGTAGTCAGAAACTTGTCTGAAAGTGGCAGGCTGGCACAGACCGGTCAGTCTGCACTAACAGTTTGGCTAAAATACAGGAGGCATCTCTAAGATGGCCTCTGGGTGCATGTTTCAATATTAATATAATGTTTATTGTGCTGAGAAGTTTGATACCAAACTTCCCAGTATTCAGGGAAGCCATTATGGAGCTGTGGAGTTCGCAATGACAAAGTCCCAGACCATATACTCAATATAACTACAGTCCACTTTCAATGTCTAAGAATGAACTTAGACACTGTAGTTGCATATTTCTAATGCAGCTATGCCCTCACCTGTGGTATAGTACACCCTGCCTTAGGGCTATAAGGCCTGCTAGAGGGGTGACTTACCTATGCCACAGACAGTGGTTTGTGGACGTGGCACCCTGAGAGGGGTGCCATGTTGACTCTGCCCTTTTCTCCCCACAGTACACACAGGCTGCAAAGGCAGTGTGCATGTGCTTGATGAGGGGTCCCCCAGGATGGCATAATACATGTCTTCCCTGGCCACAGGGCCCTTGGTGCCATTGGTACCTTTTACAAGGGACTTAACTGTCTGCCATGGGTGTGCCAACTGGGGAAACAAAGGTACAGATTTTGGGAAAGAACACTGGTGCTGGGGCCTGGTTAGCAGGATCCCAGCACACTCTCAAAGTTGGCATCAATATTAGGAAAAGAGTGGAGGGTAACCATGCCAACAAGGGCACTTTCCTACAGCGGTGTACCCCTGTAGGTCCCAACTATATGGTACTTAGGTACCCAGGGCATTGGTACACCAGGAGTCCCCTATGTTCTGCAGCATGTGTTATGCCACCCATGGGAGCCCATGCAAACTGTGTCTGCAGGCCTGCCATTTGCAGCCTGCGTGAAAAGCTGCATGCACCCTTTCACTTCTGGTTACTACACCAGGTCACTGTAAGTCACCCCTATGGTAGGCTCTTCCAGCTCAAAGGGCAGGGTGCAGGTCCCGGTGTGTGTGGGCACCTCTGCATGAGCAGAGGTGCCCTTACGAACTCCAGTTCCAATTCCCTGGACGTCATAAATGCAGGTAACCCATGTTAGTTATGTACTGGCTATAGGTCACTACCTATGGTCCAGCTACATAATGGTAACTGCAAACCTATGCATGTTTGGTATAAAACATGTTGGAATTATACCATATTACTGATGCCCGTATTGGTGGCATGATTCCATGCACTCTGGGGGATTCTTAGAGGACTCCCCCAGTATTGCTCCTGCCAGTCTGCCAGGGTGTGTGAGAAGACCACGCTGCTACAGCCTCTCACACAGGATTCTTCCTTCCTGCTGCTTGACCAGCTCAAGCAGGGGATTTCCTATGGGAAAGGGGTGCAACCTCCTGTCCCTTGGAAATAGGTGGTATAAGGCTGGGGAGGGGTAGCCTCCACACACCACCAGCTTTCTTTGAAGGGCACATTTGGTGCCCTCCTTGCATAATCTGGTTTCCACCAGTCCAAGGATCCCCGGTCCCTGCTCTGGCACAAAACTGCACAAAGCAAAGGGGAGTGACCACTCCCTTCTCCATCACCACCTCCAGGTGGCCACTTGATTCTGCCATCTTGAAATCAAGATGGGCAGAGGTGCCTGGGAGCATCTGACTGGTCAGGTTAGGCAGATGACGTCAGTGACCCCCTCTGATAGGTGGTCACCTTGCAAAGTGACCAAGCCCTTTTTGGGCTATTTAGGGACTCACTTGTGGGTGGGTCCCCAGATTTGGCGTGCAAGACTCCTTCAGTACTCCTCTGCAATGACCTCTTCTGCTCCTGGACACCAGAACCAATAGAACAGAACAAGACTGCAACACCAAGACAACCCCTTCTTGCAATATTGTTTCTGTGGCTCCTGTCAGCTACTTGCAACATTTCCCAGCTGTGCATCCTCTAGGGTCGGCAAGACTTCAGCTGCACCAAAGAAGCAAGAAGGAATATCCCTTGGAATTAAGGAGTCACTCCCCTGCATCTGCAGGCACCTAAGGCAACGACATCCGGCTGCTCAGATCTGCTGACCTCTGGACCTGTGAAGATTCTCCAATACAGGTGGTTGTTCTAAGGGGTCCTCTGGGTCCTCTCTGCCTTGTGTTCAACCTGGGAGATGGTGAACCCTTATCTCTTCCTTCAGGACAGAATCCCTGTGCACCGTGACTGTTGCAGCAACCAAAGCCTGTTTACTCGGGCTCCGAGGGGTCTTCAGGCTCCAAGTAGCCCCAGCTCTCAGCACTCTACCTCTGCTGCTCCAGCGAAGTGGGATTCCTCTTAAGGTGTGCTGCCTGGGCCTCACTGCAACTTACTGTGCCTGTTGCCAGTGGGTTGCTCCTAGGGGCTTTGACTGCTTTTCTGGCTATCCTGTCTTCTTAAGGTCAGCCCGGACTCCCCTCCAAGGGTTGAGTCCCCAGGACCTTGCAAGTTGTCTTCAGCTCTGCAAATCTCCAACAGCTCCAGTTGCATTTGCTCATGCTTGTTGGTGGTCAAGAAACAGTTCCTAGGTGACTTCAGGGACTTCTCTGCAGCTCCTGAACTCCACAGCTGGACTTCATCCACCACCGTTGACCCGGATATTCACCCTCATAAGGGTGGGCATTGCCTCCTGCCCCACCTGGACACTCCTGTGTGGACTGGACTTTGTTCCCTTTTTTTACAAGTCCTCTTCATCCGGAATCCACTGTTGGATTCCTCCAGCCTGGTCCTGTTCTTCTATTGTTCCAATTCCAAGTCCCCATGTTAGCCTATGGGACCACCAGGTAACTTATCTCTGCTCTCCTGGTCGTTAGGTCTTCTAGATACTTATCTCTTGTGGTTCCATACTCTCCCAGCCCTTGGCTAACTACTCCATATCCTCTGGTGGGGGACCCATTCTCGCATTCCACTATTTTAGTGTATGGTTTGGCTCCCCTATAGGGCCCTTTCTATTTCTTACTATTGCTAATATTTGTATGCCAATTCCTAGAACTTGCCTGTGTTTATTTTGTGTGTACTTACCTCTAGAAAGGAGGGTTGCCTACTGTAATCTAGTTCAGTGTTCCTGTAATAAAGCACCTTTATTTTTGCAACACTGTGTGGTTCCTTTCAGGAGTTATAAGTTACTGTGTGACTACTGTGGTATTGCAAGTGCTTCACACTACTATATAAATCTTGGCTGCTCACCGCAGCTACCAATAGAGAGTCCTGGCTTCCTAGACACTGTAACACTAACTATAAAGGGTTGCCTGGACTTGGTATTATGTGCCAAAACCATAGGTGTCCACGACACACCAGGACAGCCTCCTACACTGACCATCACTTCAATCGTGAAACAAGTCCATTCTCTTTCTGAAAGAGTATGAGCTACTGCATGCAACTCCCCTTTTTTGCACTGAGGGTTCCCCATGCCCAGTTTCTATTGTAAAACATTAATAACTGTGATGCAGTGCGACCCTAGGTAAAAGTGTCACTGCACCTGTTTCAATAATGTTAGCTACTGCCTTGGTGTCGCCCTTGACCTTTGTTAACAACATGGGCTCCAATCTCACCATCCCTCTCTCTCCTGTCTGTCAGATGCCCAAATCAAGGGGTCTCCTTTGCTTCCTTTTCTCCCTCCTTTGGGCCATTGCTCTAAGGCTCAAAGAAACACTGGCACAGGGAGTATGCCCTGTGTCCTAATGCAGTTGCAGCAGCAATGATACCTACAGCTCTGCAAAGCAGGCTGCTACTCTGCCCACTCAATAGGATCATTAATTCTAGGACAAATGCCCAACACAGAATTTCTGCCATTTTGTGTAAACATAAAAGCACATTTAGGCCCTCCTACGTTGTTGATTGGGCCCTGTTCCATGCGCAACAATGGTGAACTGGGCCCTAACTCTAGGAAGGTAAATGTACCATATGATCATTTCCATAGTAAGACTGCTATAACTAGGGTCCAGTGCCCACTCACAGAGGGTGGGGTGGGGGAGTGGCTCCTGTGCTGTGATTACTAAAGAAGAAACATGCCGGCTCACAAAAAGTACCCACTACCTAAATGAAATGTAAATGTGTGCAATGGTTAAATATAAAAGCTGTTTTGGAGCAAGTGTAGGTTTTAAAAAATGGAGTCACTCAGCTTCATAGTGACAAATATTTAGTGGCATATTTATGAAAAAGTGGTGCATCGGTCCCGGTTTGCCACTTCTTTTGCGTTGGCCTTGCCCACCTAACGACTCCATGGTTGCACCCGGTAGTAAGTATGGCGCATCGTGGTGTTCATTACCAAAACAGCATTCACATTTTTTACGATGCTAGTGCAGCAAGGCACTGGGAGGCCCATTGATTTTATTGAGTGTGTCAGTTTGACGCCTGCTTTTAGCAGGTGTTGAAAATGACGGAAAAAATGGTGCAGTGAAATCTAGTAAATTTCACTATGCCATTTTTTTGGGCCTCCGTGTGTCAGAACGCCCCCTTGCATACATTATGCCTGGCGCAGGCATAATGTGGCACAAGGGGTTGAAAAGTGGCGTAATGCATGCATTGGGCCACTTTGTAAATCTGGCGCTGCCTTAGTGCCGCCTCAGCGTTAAAAAAATACACTATGGCAGCACTAAGGCGGCCCAAGGGGCATGTAAATATGCCCGTAGTCTTTTTGAGAGAGAATATATGTGTCCATTAAAAGGAGTGCACCGTTTTAATGGATATATATAAAAATATTTATACTAGATATAGTCTGAATGCTCATCATTAATATGTGTATTTTTAAAACAGGTGTTTTATCATGAACAGTATTTTGCAGCAGCCTGTTTTATACAGTGTAATATATATTTTTAATAATGGCATTCACAGTTCTGCCTGTCCCAGACTGGGATCTCGTAGTACTATAAACAAGTCTCTATTCTTCTCTGAACCAATCAGTATTTAATTATGTGACTCTGGGCACACAGGGAGAAATCTGCAGTGATCACATTAGCAAAGTAAGTTTTCATAAGGTAAAACTGCTGCATGCAAATGAAGGCAGCCTAGACAAGCTTCAGGTACTTGGTGACCCATTTGTACATCCTCCCCCACCACCCCCCACTCCTCACCCCAAACCCCCAGAAACATATCCACGGACCCCAGGTGGTCGCGAACCCCAGTTTGAGGACCTCTTTTAACTGGTTTCCTGTTTTCTATCAGTTATGTATTGCGGGGAATGGTAATTGTCAATAAACACAAAACGCAACTTGAATTGCTGTTGGTTGGCGTTGAATCTAAACTGCTGATTTTTACCACGGCCCAATCATTATTTTGTGGAATGTAATCATGCAGCAGTAGCTGCTCTTTTCCGAACATGAAAGACGCAAGCATTTTTTCACACATTCCGCGAAATGGGCGCAGGTGCAATTTCAAGGAAATATGGTGGTTTACAGCCTTGTTCCCCTCACAAGACACAAAACGCTAAGGATTCTCAGACAGGCCCTTAAAATAACCCTTTCATTGGCACACTTAGCTCCAACAGAGAAGTTAAACAGATGCCTGTGTTGAGGGAACCGGAGAAGCTGTCGAGGTGGGGGCCAGGCCTAGGAGGATAGTGATGAAACTACACCATCTGTTCACTTCTCCTCTGCCAGCTGTCACGCGTACGCCCTCTCTCGAGCTACCCACGCCACCACACACCACCCTTTGACCTTGTGCGTTTTGTAAATTCATCTTTGAGGTTGTATACGAGCGCGAACAAGTCCCTAAGGCTATCAAGGCCTTGCACAATAAATTGCACCCATTTTGCAAAACAGTAAGAAGCAGTGCTTCGGTATTAAACAGCATCTTTGTCCCTCCTTATACCTTTCACAACTCTGCTCTGTTACCCTCTCTTTCCCCTCCCCTTTTCACTCAACCACCTGCTAGTCTCGTCTCAATTCATATAAGCCACGACAGCCCAAAACACAGGGGACCGACCCCCTTCTTCAGCAAAACCCTCTCCTGACGATCCTGCCTTCCCATAAACACAAGAAAGCAGACGGTCCCCGCCGCTGGACAAAGATATGTCCCGCCCCGATTCATGCAGCACGGGGCTCGGGGGATTCCCCGGACTGGATGAAACAGCCTCCTCCCAGGAAACAACTGAAAGCGGAGCGAGCCCTCCTCGTGGAACAAAGGGCCCCAACAGGCAGAACACAGGATAAGGGAGGAGAGTGACACAGAGCACAGAGGGGTACAAAGTTCACCCTGTAAACCGATTAACCAAGCTACAAGGACTTTAAGGCTGGAACTAGTGTCAGGGGGGATGAGCCAGGGGCAGGAGGGAGTAAGGCTTGGGGGTTAGGGGTACCACTGCAATGGGACTGCGGTTTTACGGTACAGCACCTGTGGGAGAGTTCGCATTGCCAAGGTGGGACGTGTGTGTCTGTCTATGTGTGTGTGTGGGGGGGAGGGGTCAAGCAGTGTGGAGCACATACGGGGTGTGACAGTGGAGCACGGACACAAGGGGCGTGGGGCACGGAAGATGTGGGGGATACGAGCAGGTTGTGGAGGACAAGGGCAAAAGGTGCGGGCAAAGGAAGAGGAGAGTTAGAGGCAGGGCTGCAGTGTGGAGATGACAATCCCAACCGTATCTAGATATATTAGTGTACCTGTGCCCTACTTGCACAACCTCTTTTCTCACACCCAGGGCTTTGATTGAGCTAGGTCCCGCCGGATGTCAGACCTGTTAGTAATTAAAACGGATATTAAAACAGGCGCTATAGTCATGTCCTTAACTTTAGTGACAAACAACAATAATCTATTTCTGAACAATTCAGGTAAAAACGTTAAGATAAACCATTTCAGTGATTTAGTGCCAGATGCAAAAAATCGTGGGTTTGTGATTTCCTAATAGCGAATTTTAGCGATTCACTATTAGGAAATCGCAAACTGATGTTTAACATTAACAGTGTGTTTAACACTGTTAACGATTCCCAATGGGTCACAAATGGACCTGCCTCATCAATATTCATGAGTCAGGTCAGAATTTGCCATCCATTGTGATTGGCTACAATCACAGGGATGGTGGCTCACTGGGGTCAGCAGACCACCATGTCTGTGACTGCTTTGTCAATAAAGCAATTTTTTTTGTAATGCATCCAGTTTTCCTTAAAAGAAAATGGGATGCATTACAAAAAGAAAAATGACAAATTTGCACCCCCCATTTGCAACTTGAAGTTAGTGGTAATTGTGAATGTTTTGCAACCACATTCCCGGTCGCAAAACATTCCTACATCTCAGTGCAACTCGCTATTAGGAAGGGAGGCCATTTGCACGCCCCGTCCTAATAGAAAGTCGCAAACCCTATTTTGCGAGTTGGTAATAGGTTACAGACTCGCAAAATAGGGTTGATACATGCCAAAAAGCATTTTACCGGTGGGCCAGTTGCGACCGTTAAAAGGCTTTGTACACCTGGCCCTTAGTTCCTATTTATATTTCACATTTTTCATAAATTTTCACCAAAATACTGGCTGGGTGGCACACGGGATCACAAAATTTAGTTTACGTGTTTAAGCCAGCCCTTAATTAACCAGAAACCCTGTAGAGACACTCCACCTTTTGCATCCCACTTAAAGCCATGCTCATACCTGATGTGACTGAGACCTCGGGTTAGCGATTGACCACCTGCCCGTGTGGCCTGCACTGCCATCTCTCTAAATGCTGATGCCTTGTTAATGCCAGTCTATAAATGTGTGCTTATGTCCTTGTTACCTGCACTGCTCCCTCATACTTCATAACCATTGTAATGTTGTTCTATAGATCGATGCACCTATTACCTTCACCCTCCCTAACACCTGATGCATTTATACTGCACTTCATACCTATGGCAAGGCACTGAAGGGCATTTGGGGATGGGCATATCATGGAAGAGATTATGGGCCTCATTCTGAGGGCGGCGGGCGGCGGTTGCCGCCCGCCTGGTGGGAACCGCCATATGGCCGCTCCGCGGTCGAAAGACCGCGGAGGCCATTCTGGCTTTCCCGCTGGGCTGGCGGGCGACCGCCAGAAGGCCGCCCGCCAGCCCAGCGGGAAACCCCTTCCCACGAGGAAGCCGGCTCCGAATGGAGCCGGCGGAGTGGGAAGGTGCGACGGGTGCAGTTGCACCCGTCGCGAATTTCAGTGTCTACTAAGCAGACACTGAAATTCTTTGTGGGGCCCTCTTACGGGGGCCCCTGCAGTGCCCATGCCATTGGCATGGGCACTGCAGGGGCCCCCAGGGGCCCCACGACACCCCATACCGCCATCCTGTTCCTGGCGGGCGAACCACCAGGAACAGGATGGCGGTATGGGGTGTCGGAATCCCCATGGCCCTGAGGGCAGCGGAAAACCGGCGGGAGACCGCCGGTTTTCCCTTTCTGACCGCGGCCAAACCGCCGCGGTCAGAATGCCCTTGAGAGCACCGCCAGCCTGTTGGCAGTGCTCTTGTGGTCGTTGACCCTGGCGGTCAATGACCGCCAGGGTCAGAATGACCCCCTATGTGTATGTTGTATGGGCTGTATGACTACTGTATGATATTGTGCATGATTTGTTTTCTTACCAGGTGTTTATCTCTGTGCCTGTGCATGCATAATAAGCAAAAAGAGCGATTGGGCCTGGATGGATAGGGACTGAGGATTGCAGCCCACAAGGTTTGTGTTAAAGCATGGATACACACAAACATTTTCATACCAGCCAAAAAATTTCAGTCTGTGGTGTGACCGAGGGCTCCACTGATGCCTGCAGGGTGGCGGTCTGCAGCAGGGAGGTGTAAGGTGGGCGTAGGGATGCAACACATGTACATCTAGTGGTTGTATCGCACCTGGGCTCAATCCTGGCTTCCTCACGTGACTAAATTTTGTGATCCTAGGCAATTGATTTATTTCACTTTGCTTCTTTTTTCTTCATTATCACATATAAGAGGACCTCGAAATATACGACTTCAGGATGTGCCCTGTACAAAACATTCTCTTGTGTTTGATGTAATTATAATGTTGACCATATATAATAACAATCCAGACAAGCCAGGGGGGGCACATAACAACTGACTTGCCTCTTAGTTCATTATTGGCATTGTTGTCAGGATGGGGGCAATAATCTTTCTAAAGTCAGGTTTGAGAACTGTCACTTTAAAAAAAAAATGTAATGCACCGATTTACATCTGATGTGCTAAGGTGAAACGCTTTTGCACGTTAGTAAATACACTTTTTGAACTTCAAGTGGATGGCTTTAAGGTGAAGGTATTCTTAATGTTAAGTGATAAAGAACATCTTCTGTGTATTTTTTTTTAACTTCATTTCCCCAGTAAATAAATGTATTTAATACCTTTACGGATGTTAGTGCTTTGTAAAGAAAACAACAGCCTTGTGCTGCTGTTCAACAGGGGGCCACATGTAAAGGTTAGGAGGGCTGCATGCGTACTTTGAGGATCAGTGTGTTAGGGTGTCCTACATGTGTGTAAGATTGCCTTCTGACCGTGTTGCTGCAGGTGGGAAGCTGCACCTAAGCATGGGTGTAGGGTGACGAAGGGATATTCGATGTCCAGTTATTGTTTTCCTTACCAGGGTCATTCCAGGAGCATCAGATGAGTGACACAAGAAAAGATTGGGGCGTACTACCATTGGTTGCAAGGGAGGATTCGATTCTCCCTAAAGTATCTCAAATAACTGTTCACTCTGGACACATTTAGCCCAAAGAAGTAGTTCTTTTCAGGCGAGGCCTAACAGATTATCTGCAGGGGTTGTACCACAAAAGAAGATTGTGTTTTACACCAGTAGTGCTGTTCAAACAAACATGGGCAGATCACGAAAACATTTCATTTCTAGTGGGTCATGATGAGTCTGCCCATGTGGGACAGATCGACTCACAAGAACGGGCATTATACAAACAGCAGGGGTATCTGTTATGGTTTAGTCCAGGACAGCCAAGTATGCGTTCCTAACGATGGTTGCAAGAGAGTGGGGCAGCCCGATAAAAACACACCTTGCGGCACCAACTGAAGGTCTGATAGTTCAAACACCACCTCAATTCGGACTTTATACTGGTGGCACTTTTCTCACAAACAACTGCTGTCTAAGAATATATTTCAATCCATGCAATCCCTGAACAGATAATGTGCAGACAGACGAACAACAAACTGCACTTTGTGTTGGTGATACTCTTTACACAAACATACGAAGATCAAATACCTCCAGATTTGGTGGGCTTTGGGTTGCTTAAAATGTATAATAACAGTGTAAAAAAATGACATTTTACGTCATTGATGCTGTTCGTGCCTACAAGAGAATTTACATCCCCTTAATTCAAGTGAGCCTTGAAATGATTAATCTAAATAAATGAAAATTACATGCATTTAAGGTTCAGGTGAACTATAAATAGGTTAAGGGCCTGATTTAGGATTTGGTCCATGGGTTACTCGGATATTCCATCCACCTTATTTCAAGTCCATTGGACTTGTAATATACCAGAAGCGATATCTGTTACATTTGTGACACCGTAAACCGTTGAACAAGCTCTAAATCAGGCCCGAAATATTGTAATTACAGCAATATAGCAATGACATATTATGTAATTGGTGTTGCTTACACAATCAAGAGGTTTCACGTCACTTTTAATTCAAGTGAGTCTTAAACATACCAAGTTACAATCAGCACCCAGGTATTGAAATAAGGGTGCTCCAAGAATATACTTCAACTCAGTAGAAGATCTAGCAGGGGTGCAACTAGACCCAAACTTTGGGAGGGCTAGTACTTCAAGCCAAGGTGGTGAGGCTTCCATGTCACGCAAAGTGCGTGGACACACCCTCGGAGCTTGTATAAGAGGATACGTTACTAATATGTCTGAGTTTAAATGTGCAAATACATGCAAACAGCATTTGTGCATGTCTGTATTTTCATGCTTCAGCACATTAAAACCAAATCTTTTGGCTTTGGCTGTAAATTCCACTCACACATTAAGCACTTCTGGATCCCTGAAAGTATTCACTGCACCTGCGAGCTTTGGATGTATGCAAGTTGGTTGGTACCGAGCAAGTCTTGTGCATGTGTGCATGTCTGAAACACAATGAATAAAAAACCTGAAGCCTTAGTGGAAAGGTGTCTTCTCTTACCAAAAGCATCTAGATATACACACAATAAACAAATACTTCTATACAACAAGAAGATGTGAATGGGGGGTTTCCCAATAAACACAAGAAAATGCTTCCACAGGCATCAAGAAGTAAACTTACATGAACCACAATAAAAGTGTGACACATACTGGGATGAAGAAAATTATATGGGACTTCTATCTCAATGTCACAAAATGAGGGGCGTTCGCAAAGAGCTCAAATGGGAGGAACATTCACAGAGCAGATTGAGCAGGATAACTTCACAATGTAAAAAGATATATGTGTTTATATTGTTGTAGCAAATTTTTAGATGGGGAGCAACTATGTGTATATTATGAGTAGTAATGGAAGAGGAAGCAAGATTGCAAGTGTGTGTGAGAAAGTAGCCTCTTTCTAGCATGGTTACCCCCACTTTTGGCCTGTTTGTGAGTGTGAGTCAGTGTGTTTTTACTGTCTCACTGGGATCCTGCTGGCCAGGACCCCAGTGCTTGCTCATAGTTAAAACCCTGTTTGTCAGTGTGTTTTGCCTGTCTCACTGGGATCCTGCTAGCCAGGACCCCAGTGCTCATAGGTTGTGGCCTATGTGTGTGTTGTCAGTAGTGCTTCACTGTGTCACTGAAGTTCTGCTAACCAGAACTCCAGTGCTTGTGCTCTCTCCACTTTTTCAAATTAGTCACTATAGTTTAGTGACTTCATATTCCAATTCCAATTGGCACACTGGAACCCCCTTATAAGTCCGTAGTATATGGTACCCAGGGCATTGAGGTTCTAGGAGATCCTTATGGGCTGCAGCATTTCTTTCGCCACCCATAAGGAGCTCAGACAACCCTTTCTTCAGGACTGTCACTGCAGCCTGAGTGAAATAGTGCACACACTATTTCACAGCCATTTCACTGCACTTAAGTAACTTATAAGTCACCTAAATATCTAACCTTCATTTACTGAAGGCTACTTGCAAAGTTACTAAGTGTGAGGGCACCGTTGCACTAGCAAAGGTGCCCCCACGCTGTCCAGGGCCAATTCCCCAGACTTTGTGAGTGCAGGGATACCATTACAAGCGTACACTACATATAGGTCAATAACTATATGTAGCTTCACTATGGTAACTCCGAATAAGACCATGTAATTGTCCCCCGTTCCAAATCTGGTATTGGGGGGCCAATCCCATGCATCCTGGGGGCTCCACTATGGACCCCCAGCACTGCCAAACCAACTCTTTGAGGCTTGCACTGCAGCTACAGCTGCTGCCACCTCACAGACAGGGTTCTGCCCTCCTGGGGTCTGAGCAGCTCAGTCCCAGGAAGGCAGAACAATGCATTTCCTTTGGGAGGAGGGTGTTACACCCTCTCCCTTTGGAAATAGGTGTTACAGGCTTGGGAGGGGTAGCCTCCCAGAGCCTCTGGAAATGCTTTGAAGGGCACAAACGGTGCCCTCCTTGCATAAGCCAGTCTACACCGGTTCAGGGACTCCCAGTCCCTGCTCTGGCGTGAAACTGGACAAAGGAAAAGGGAGTGACCACTCCCCTCTCTAGCACCACCCCAGGGGTGGTGCCCAGAACTACTCCAGTGTGTCCCTGGCATTAGCCATCTTGTTTTCCAAAGTGTGGAGACACGGTGGAGATCTCCGAGTGGCCAGTGCCAGCAGGTGAAGTCAGAGACCCCTCCTCATAGGTACATACCTGGGTAGGTAGCCAATCCCCCTCTCAGGGCTATTGAGGGTCTCTCCTGTGGGTTCCTCGTCAGATTCAGCTTGCAAGACTCCTCCAGGAACCCTCTGCATCCTTTGCTTCAACTTCTGCTCCAGGAACTGCTGTAACTGCAACAAAGTATCCAGGGCGACTCTTGTGACCTGCAACTTCAGCTCCAGCTAGCATTTGCAACAGTTTCCAAGGTATGCAGGCTCTGAGGACTCCCTGTCTTCAGACTGCACCAGAAGAACCGAAGGAATCTCCAGTGGAGTGACGAAGTCACATCCCTGCTCCTGCAGGCACCTTCAAAGACAATGACTGGTTCTCTGAGACTCCTCTCCTGATGGCGAGCATGCTCCCTGGAACACAGGCGATAGACCAACATGACCCAGAATGTCCTAAGGTCCAGCTGTCCAAATTTGGAGGAGGTAAGAGCTTGCCTTCCCGGTTTGCGACAGTATTCCTGTGAACCACGTCATCTCCAGCTCCTTGGACTCCTGTGCACTTCTTCTAAGAATCCTTTGTGCACAGCACTTCATCCTGCGACGTACAACTCGCTGAGTTGTTCTCTGGCGGCACAGGACCTTCTTTTGTTGTGCTGCACCAGCTGCATTTTTCATCTCCTTTGTCCCCGTGTCCTGGGCCTCCCATGGGTGCTGCCTGGTCTTCTGTGGGCTCTCTCCAGTGTTGGGAGGCCCCTGTGCCTCCTCAGTATGAGTTGAGGCCCCAGGCAGCACCATTTTTACGCAAACCGCGACCTTGCTTGAACCAAGGCTTGTTGGATGAATTTAGCAACGCAACAACCTGCATCCAACTTCTTGACGTGGGACATCTCCTGCACCATGCAGAAAGCCACAGCCATCTTCTTTGATGCTCTTCTGCAGACTTTTTCTACCCGGAGAATCGTCTTTTGCACCATCTTCTAGGTTGGCAGGGGCTCCTGTCCTTCCTGGAATCTTCTGCGACTTATGGACTTGGTCTCCTCTCTTCACAGGTCTTCAGGTCCAGGAATCCACCATTTGTTGATTGCAGTCTTGCTTGGTTCGTGCAATAACTCTTATCACGACTTGTAGTGTGTCCTCCGGAAACTTCAGTACTTTACTCCTACTTTCTTGGGCTCTGGGGTGGGGTATTTTACTTACCTTTGGTGCTCTCTTACACTCCCAGCACCCCTCTACACACTACACTTGCAGAGGGGGGAATTTGTGATTCGCATTCCACTTTCTTAGTATATGGTTTGTGTTGCCCCTAGGCCTATTGCATTCTATTGTATTTTCCACTGTTTGCACTATTTTATGACTATTTACTTACCTGATTTTGGTCTCTAGTGTATATATTGTGTATAATACTTACCTCCAGAAGAAGTATTATCTCTAAGATATTTTTGGCCTTGTGTCACTAAAATAAAGTACCTTTATTTTTGGTAACACTAAGTATTGTCTTTTATTGTGTAGAAGTACTGTGCATCTATAGTGTATTGCAGAAGCTTTGCATGTCTCCTAGTTCAGCCTACGCTGCTTTGCTACAGCTACCTCTAGACAGCCTAAGCTGCTAGAACATTGCCTACATTTCACTATAAAGGGATAACTGGACCTGGTATAAGGTGTAAGTACCCACTATACCCACTACAAACCAGGCCAGCCTCCTACAGTGAGGGCTTGAATCTTTGAATTACACACAGTCACACACAATTAAGGCATCATTAGTGATTAAGTGATTTGCACAGCGCTGCACAATTTTAGGTCAACTGCCAAGCTCGGTTCAAAACCAGGTTTCCATGTTGACTTAGTCACTACACCACAAAGCCTTAGTAATGTAATAACATATTCAAAAAAGGTTACGAAATGAAAATTCTCCCAAAGTTCACCTTCACCAATCCTTGTGAACACTGATATTATTTCGATATTTTCTACTAGGCATTATGCTGTGTTCCTTGTGATGTCATGTGAGTAGACCAAATGCAAATTATTGTGGTATGTAAGTATTTAGTAGGGCGTCACACCTTGATTAAATTATCTCTCATTGAAAGTTCGGTTTTGTCTATGTGCATATGCACTATAGGTTAACGTATAAGGTAATATATAACATTAATATGTGCATAGTTTTAAACAATATAAATGATTTATTATTAGTGATGCATCTACATTGTACCCATCAGGGTGGAACAGAGATTATGGTACAGATGTTGAGTACCTTTTTTAACTGAATTAAATATAATGAGGGTCCCTTCTTGATATACACAAAATCACGAATATAAAGTGAACACTTCACAAAAAACTTTCAACTTCAATACATCAGTCCAAATGTATCATAATGATCCTGGAATCAACCAGTCAAGTTGAACGATGAATCCAAAGTCTTTATTCCAAATCTCATTCACTTATATACAGTCTGTAATCCACAGGTTATGTTCCTTCCAGCCAACACGTGTTTCGTCTTGGGAAATGATAAATCCCTTATGACTTCTTCAGGGCTTCTTAAATCAGGCACTAATCATCTCTAATAAAAATTGTAACTTCTTATATTCCAAAGTTTTCATCCATAACTCCAGTAATGATCACATAACTCGTTATTCTGAAAATTATTTATTCCATGGCTCCAGCGTCTGACAGTAAGGACGCCTTGAGAAGGAACATAACCTGTGGATTACAGACTGTATATAAGTGAATGAGATTTGGAATAAAGACTTTGGATTCATCGTTCAACTTGACTGGTTGATTCCAGGATCATTATGATACATTTGGACTGATGTATTGAAGTTGAAAGTTTTTTGTGAAGTGTTCACTTTATATTCGTGATTTTGTGTATATCAAGAAGGGACCCTCATTATATTTAATTTTGTAGTTAGAGGTGTTTTCCTCTGGGGGTAGGGTGTTTCCCTGTTGAGGTTCCCTGTCATTTACTGGGGTTAGTTCATTACCCTTAGCGCCATTTATCCTTAGTTTCACACCCTGTTGCGTTGTTACCTTTTTTAACTGGGTTATTTTCTCTCATTTAAAATAGTATACTAAGGGTTGATCAACCTTTTTTTCAGTCTTTGGCACTACAATCCTTTCTTCAAATAGCTTTCTGCTGGTGTGATAAAAAAGACCAATATTGCAAATTACTATAAGTCAGTTTCTGTTTGAGCGTTTCAGATTAAATATCTTTCATAAAAATACAGGTGCCTGACAAGGACACATTTACACTCGGTCATGTTTTCTTTGTCTCTGTATGAAAAAGGCCAAAATTTAAATGTGCATATGCTGCACCAGAAATGCATAATGGAAAATAATGTTGTCAGGCATGCTTATGAGGGAGATGAAGCTGGGTAAAAACTAGATTGAACTTTGTTATGGTGAGCATCATAAGCACTAGATACACAGTTGCCTGATTAGATTGAGAGATTTCAGGATAACCAGAGGGAGACTGAGGCAAAGACCCATGTATGTGCGAGTGTGTGAGCATACCCATCAACCTGTGATCCCCTCACACTAGGAAGAACCACCTGCCCCACCAGCCAGTATGGAGCTTGTGTTGCTTCACCTTAACATATACTGATGAGTCTTGGTGCCTGTGCTGAAAAAATAAATGTGACCTTGTGTAACGTCACTGGTGCTCCTGTAAAGGACTCCATTACCTTCAGGTCTAGGTTGTGCTATATAAAACTATGAAAAAAAGGTCAACTATCTGAGACCGAGCTTCACTCTTCAACAGGAGGTGGTCTGTTTATGATAGAGTCCTACTCTCATGTGTAGGAACTAATTTTATATGTGCAGGAACTCACTTACATCTTCTAGGTATCCCGATGCATCTCTAGAAGCACAACCAACTTTAGTTTTAGGTTTCTGGGATCAGGAAAAAATGGAGCGGTACATGAAGAGAGTGACTACAGGGACAGAGAGTAGTATGAAATAATGAACAGTGCTGAAGCCCAGGTGACTGTCAATGGATGATGCAATAGAAGTCAAAATGCACTGCAGTACACGAGAAAAGAAAAGTGGACCTGGGCAGTAAAGCAAAAGACAAAAAGTAATTTGAACAAAGGGGCCTCCAAGTTGGAGCCACCAGCATTTTAGGCAGGGGCCAGTGGAAGAACTGAGATGGTGCCCAATGGCAGTTCTTTCCATTGTGTGTGAAAACTCAAACTTTCAGCAGGATCCACAGAGCGGGCAACGGCCCATGTGAAAACGGGACCCATACAAGGTCAGTTGAATTCCAAATTTGGCTGTAATTATTACCCTATGGAGGAGTAGTGGAGCATTGGTCTGCACGCAGCTGCAGTTTCAGTGCTACAGTAACTATATTTTGGCTGCTGCTATTAGGAGGCTGCCTGTCTGTATAGTATATGAAAATAACAGGCACTGTGCACAGAGTCCAAGCAAACCCACTTTGGTACCCAAAAGTAAAAAGTAGACCACCTAATGCTCTGTTTTTTTGGTAGTGTGGGCGAGCAGTTAGGCTAATTCAGAAGGTGTTCTAAGCATGTGTTGCACTCACAGTACCAATAAATATGGACACACACATGGAAGAATAACTCAAGACCAATTTACAAAAAAATCTTCAGATTTTTCTAAAATTTTTAAGACCAAGATAATCAATATAAAGTAAGCACTTGTTTTGTTTTGATTTTTCAAAGTTTAGAAAATGTTCTGTTTTTTTGTGTAATTACGCACCATGGGAATCAATGGGAAAATCAGGCAATGCTCTCTCATATGTCATCTTTGTTTTTTAGGTCGAGGTGGTTGGAGGGTCCAACGGACCAGCCGGAGAACTTCAGGCAGTTCCAGTTCAATTGCGAGCAGCAGCTGAAAATCTTGGAGCTGGTGCCCAAAAGAGAAGGGGAATACTTGGAAACACATTGCACAGATGGACTTTAAGGTAAGTCCAGTGGGTCCCCTTGGAGGGTGGCGGTTGCATGGGGCTAGGTACCCTAGAGCATAGCTGGTTGGGTGATGCAAAGGCCAGGGAAGCCGGGTGCAGCGCAGATAGGTCAGCCAGGATTCATGCGTGTTGGAGTCAGGAGCAGGTGACTTTGGGGGTGGATTGCGGGTCAGCAGGGCCACTCTGGGTGGTGGTTCTTTTGTGTACTGAAGTCTCTTGACTGGTGCTTGCATCTGGGATTTTTGAAGTCCAGAGCAGACTTTGCCTCTGGTTGTTAGGAGTCTGGTACCCCAGGCAATGGTAGACCATAGCCCTGGAGAGTCACAGTGCTGCCAAACGTGGCACAGTGGCAGGTCTTGTCTTTATGGGCTAGTGTGCAGACGTTAGTTGAGCTGCTGGGTCCAGTTCATTGGACAGCAGCTGGTCACTTTGCAGGACTTGGGGGGTTCCTTGTCTGTTGGGTGCAGGGAGTGATACCTTCTCTCAGAGGGAGGTTCTTGTCAATTTTCAGAAGGCAGGTGGTCCTCTGGGGGTTTGTGGAGTCCTTCAGATTTCCAGGTGACACCTCAGTGCTAATGGTTGAGTCCCTGGAGCAGCAGGCAGGGTTTGGTGCCTTTTTCTTTGTGCAGCAGCACTTCAGTTCTTGTGCCTTGGGTCATCTCTTATCCTGGTCTTCTTGTGTCCGTTGAATCTGAGGTAGTGGTCTAGGGATGCCCTCTAAATACTGCATTTAGGGGGAGTTAGAGGGAGTACCTGGTAGTGGCCAATGGGCCACCTACCTTAGGGTGGCAACACCCACTAAGTGACTACTTCCTGTGGGAAGCGATCACACCCCTAATACTGATTGGCTATTTCCCTACCACCCAAGATGGAGGAAAATGAAATGGACTGGTCACCTTGCCTGCCACACCTGAGGGGTGGTGCAGGCTGAGGATGGACACTCCTCCTATTCTTGCTAGGTTTTGCACCTGTTTTCCTTCCTAAAGTGGGGGGAAAACATTGGGTGGCCATCTGCTGCTAGCAGCAGAGGTGGGGGGTCATATTTCAAAGGCGGCAAGGCCTTTGAAGCTGACCGCTGGTGCAGGGTGCCTACCTGGGGAAGGAGGTGTGAAACCTCCACCCAGGAAAGGTTTTGTGTTCTGGCTTCTGAGAGCACAGGCTTATTTTCATGAGGTGTTTGATACCAAACAACCCAGGGTTCAGAGAGGCCATCATGTAGTTGGGGTTCTCGTAATGACCCGTGTCCAGCACAAGCATTTGCCATGGCTTCTCTGTAGACTTACTAAGTAGAAGAGCTAGCAAAGACACAGTAGGGGCATATTTGCTCCTCACACATATGCCCTGACATGCATTATAGTGCACCCTGCTTTAGAGCTGCAAGGCCTGCCAAAGGGGTGAGTTACCTATATTGCATGCAGTGTTGGTGGACAAGTCACTCTTGGTGAGTTCCATGTTGAGTTTGCAACTTTGGAAACACCTTGTCATGCACTTGCAATGGTAGTCTACGGCTGGTGTGGGGCCTGTAAGAGTGGCACAATTGGTGCTGCATCTCTGGGGGGTCCTCTTCATTACCCATGCCGTAGGTATCAGGGTACAATTTACTAGGAACCTACAAATGATAAAGACGGAGGAAAAGGAAAATGGCAGATGCATCACAAATGGGGACACAGGAACCTAGAAAAGTGAGACAAAGGGGCAGGAACTGTCTGGCAGCGTATTAACGAGGCATATGCTGTATTTAAGACTACCAGCCTTGATAATTAGCGCCCTGATGTTTAACTGATCGGCTGCAGGCTTCTGTGCAGAGCTTTGGGCACTGGTGTTCTTTCTATTGACAAATTAAGCACTGCAAAGCAACAAAGATTTTTTGGAGGAGAGCCTTCCCCTACTTTTCGTTTTATGCTTCATCATAGACTCCTCCCCTGGAAAGAACTGCATATCACCTGACCAGGTTCACCATGATCTGGGAGCTCTTATGTATAGTTGTTCTTTGGGTTTGGGATCACAATAATTACCTAAAACTAGGCTAGGAATACCCTAAAAGGACTTTTATTTGCCGAATCCCTGGTAAGACAAAAAAAAACTGTAATGTATTAGTGTAATTAAACTGAAATGGCACGTGTACACCGAAATCAACATGCTTCAGCCAGTGTTCACAAGTCCAGGGGGTCTCTGGCTTTCATCAGGACTGCTGATCTCTGTTCCATATTTATCTATGTATATGGGTAAATAGGTAAAGAGTAATACTTCTGGTAACAACATTCAAGGTAGTGCCCTGGATGAAAATGTTTAGCTCCTCTTGGATAATGGAATGGGGGTAACCCTTGTAGCCACACATTCGTCAAGGGTATTTACCCTCCTGTGCACCTAGCATCCTTCCTGGGCTTACGAATGATACATCTCTACTTTTAGGGCTGACAAGATGCAGTCAGGTGGATGAACAAGCAACAATTGTCATGCCTCAAAATTCTGGCTTCTTCCTATTCATTAATGTCGTGAGAGAGTCTTCCTGGTAAAGACAGTTTCCTTTGTCAAAATGAAACCTAACCAGGGATGTAGACTTCTGGAGCCTTTATAGTAATCAGAAATGTGGAAGATTTGGATTACGGTATGCAGCATGCTGGCAATGCTTCTCTTGACTGAATAACTTGAGTAGGCAGGTGTAGGCTAGAGTCCATTTTCCCTAAACGGTTTCTTGCTTCAGTTAAAGTCGGTCATAGTGTGCCAAGTTACTGAACTGAGGCAAGATTGAGGAGGGATGCTACTGCTTCCACATTCAGTATTTTAAGGTCTCTGCTTCCAATGAGAAAAGCGTGATGCAGTTAGACAACATCCATTGGTTGATGGCTCAGAGACACTTGTCTAATCTTGATTTTTTAAGATCACGTGGGTTTTCTAGTTTTAGGATTATCTGACTGTCATCTTTATAACTGTATAAGGTAGAGAGCCGAGGTAGACATTGAAGTTGAGTGGGGCTATGGTGGATCCTTGAGATATGACTGCCTTGAATGACAAAGGTGATGTGTGTGGAAGAAGCAAGGTGATGATTGATCTGTTGCAGGTGTAGGATGAGATCCAGGCATGCTTACTCTTTTCAAACCATCTTGACAAGAAGATGCTGGAAATTATACCCAGTGACATACCATCATGCTGGATGTCGGAGGATATAAGTGACAACTCTTTTCGAATCAAGATCTAGAATAAATGTCTGATCAGAAATGTGCATAATCAATGGGATTTTGAACGTGACTTGGGATGTGGATCTGTTTTGAGCTAAATAGATGCCTAGATTCATTAATTTATGAATCTTTTTTATTAGCCCTGAAGGTGTTCAGTGGATAGATCCATTAGGGAGGAACCATGTGTCACTGAGAAGCCATTCTTCATAGATGAAAAAATGTAGAATAAAAGTATAACATGAAAAAACTTATTTAGGATATGTGGACGATATTTTCTTATTTATTACACTGGAGCACATAATCCATTAATAATTAGGTGATTGCCTTTAGAAATTGCGTATGATAGGCCCCTTTGCGGTATACTAAGTACAACTGAACATTGAACAATACAGTGACCCCCTACTACTTCAGCACGCAATGAATGTATTGTCCTATGCTACGGGTTGTTATACTTGTGTGTGGACTTTATGAGGTGTGCAACATATTAGTGTTTGTTGTAGTATAAATTGCGAATCACTTTAAGCCACGTTCGTCCTAGATGGAGAGTGCGGTAGATGCTGTCCCTCTCCACGGAAGGATCCCTATGTGTTGATCTCAGCGGAAGTAGTTTTCTTCTAGGAATTTTCCAATTTGAGTTAAAGATGGTCAGCCAACTGTCTTATGTCCTAAAGAGTAATGCACCCCTACCTGTGTTACATGAACATTTCTCTCTCTCACACCTTATATTTGTGGTAAATTCTAGATTGATGCCTGTATATGCGTTATCCTAACCTCTCTGAACAACCCCCCCCCCATATCCCCCTGCAACCACCAGAAACCTTACCTGCTCTCCTGCCCGAGACATCCAGGTGTGCAGCAGCAGGTCCATTCTGGAGCGATGAAACCTCTGGGTGGTCTTGATGGCCAGGAACAGGTCTTGCAGCGTGACCCCCTGCGGAGATGCTCGCTGGGCCCCCAGAGTATGTGCCAATAGGTGGTGGTGACCCCCACTCAGGCGCTTACAGACAAGCATCAGACAGCAAAGGGTGAGGAGAAGGGCCCCTGAGAGTCCTTGGTGCAGGCTGAGGCAGGGCATGGGGGTATTAGCCAAGGGAGATAAGGAGAGGTGTAAAGCTAGAGAGTGGATTGGTATTCCAAGAATAAGTGAAAAACGCAGGGAGTAGAGTTGCAGTAGCAGGAAGTGCGGGGGGGGGGGGGAGGGAGGGAGCAACCCAAGAGAAAGAGGGATGCGGGTGAGAAAAGGAGCGCGGCTGACGGAAGGGGTTGGGGCGAGAGCGGGAGCGAGAAAGAGGGAGCAGGAGAAAAAAGCGTGGGATTGAGAACCAGAAAGAGAGAGGTGGGTGCAGTTGGTGAGACAGTTCGCAAGACTCCTCCAAGAAAGAGACTGCCTGCAGACACTGTTTCCTCCGGAGACGGTTCTCAATCACTGCTCCAAGATATAACGAAACAACGAACAGGCACCGCTTCCTGCAGAGTGACTACACCGAAAGAGAGGTGCCGGGCACCGTTTCGCCAGGGTTCTCAGAGACCGCCACAAGGGATAGCGAGACAGCCAGCAGGCACCGCTTCCTCCAGTGTTAGGTAACCGTGACTGCTCCAAGACAGAGGGAGACAGCAGCCAGGCGGGCGCCGCCTCCCCGGGGCAGCTGGCAGGTGTGGAGCTTCGCTTTCCGGCGCAAGAGACGCCCCACCCCGCCCGTCTGCCGCCCTCGCTGCACCTGCCACTCCCGCACACTCCCCACAGCCCCGCGCCGAGGCTCCGGTGCTCGTCACTCTCCACAGCACTGGAACCCCGCAATGCAATGGTCCCTCAGCGGCAGGGCTTTAAATGGGCAGATTCTGTCCGGTACCGAGTCCTGCGCTTCGTTATTCTGAAAGGGAGAGTCCCTGCACTTTTTACACTCATGTAGTATATTTAAATGGGAGAGTACCGGCACTTCTCACAAGTAAACGGGTGTTCTAAGGAGTGACTACCTGCACTTCCTTATTTCCATTTAAATCACTGCTTGACTGGAAATCGAATCATTTCAAATAGGTGAATTGGAGTCTGCAGTGATAAAGCTTTAACAGACCTGCCACCTCACACGGTGCCACCGTGTGTCACAGGATCCTTGCCCCGTCTCACGGTCACTCCGTGAGAAGTCGACAGCACAGGATGGCGTAGTGGTGTCCAGTTCCCCTTTGGAAGCTGTGAACAACCAGTTTCAATGAAGGGTTGTGAAAACATCCCAGGACATCCGTGACAGCCTCACTATCCATTTTAAAAATTTGGAAGGGTGGGCGGGGGGTGGAGGGGGGGGCAGAGTACCTCTTACGTAGTTCTTTGCATGAGGCCCTGCCCCACTTTATACGGTGAACTATATTTTCAGGTTGGTATTGTGGTTTAACTGCTGGAAATAAGAGTCTTAAGCGAAATAATTCATCCACCAAAAGCGTAAAACATGGTCAGAACAGTTAAGTGTTCATCTCTCTGGACAGTGAACAATTACCAAAGAAAGGGTTTTTTATTTCAAATTGTATTGTATTGTAATAGTATTTATATAGCGCTTACTACCCCTGACGAGGCGTCGAAGTGCTTTTTGGCGAGTAGCACGCTACTCCGGAACCCAAAAGGAATTAGTGGTAGATTAGTATAGGGAAATATGAGTACAGTTTTAGTATTATTATGAGTTAATTTGAGGAGTGGATATGTGAGTTTGTTAGTTGGACTGACTGGAGTAAAGGGGGGGAAGGAGGAGGGAAGAGTCTGTGGAAAGGTTTAGGGAGATCATAGTAGCAGGGGGAGATAAATGAGGGAGAATTTAGTAGTGTTTGGGAGATCATGGTAGTAAAGTGAGTTTTGGGTGAGTTAGATGTGGAAGAGGAGGGAAGAGCTAAGACAGGGTTATTTAGGAGATGAAAGTAGTTGAATGGATTTGGGATGAGTCACAGTGGGAATGGAGGATAGATTGATAGAGACATGACATATGGTGATGGGTAGACAAAGTGTGATATAAAATGAGAACATGGATTCAGAAGTATATAACAACTTATCTAGGAGTTATGCAATGACCTATGAACATGTTAAGCACAGAATAACATACACACACACACATATATATATATATATATATATATATATATATATATATATATATATACACACACAAACACACACACATATACATATGCACACATATATGTACATAAATATACATATTTAAACCATGAGTAAATATACATTAGTTAAACAGGTTTAAAGAGTGTGTGTGTAGTTTATTATTATGACATAGTAGCAATACATATTTTCTAAAGAACTATATATAACTAGAATATACACATAATCAGATAAAAATATTTATCAACATAGCCATATGCAGTCCATAGCTGCTTGATTATGGTGGTTATGAAGGAAAGAGCCTACTTTTGGGTTGTTTTCTGAAGACAAGATAGTTATCTGTGGCTCTTATAGTTGGGGGTAATGAATTCCATAGTTTGGCTGCTTGAACGGAGAAGGATGTACCATCTATAGTATTTTTCTTGTACGGTGGTGTCCTAAGACGGGGTGCCAATCTTGAGCAGAGGTTTCTTTGTTGAATGCATTTGGTTATTTTGTTTCTGATAAAAAGCGGTCCTGTTCCATGTATAGCTTTGTGAGCGATACAAAGCAGCTTGAAGGTGCATCTTCTGGAAACGGGTTTCCAGTGTAGTGCTCTCAAGGCAGGGGAGATGGGGGCTTGTGGCTTTACATGTAACAGTAGCCTGGCTGCGGAGTTCTGAATACGTTGTAGTTTTTTCATAATAGGTAGAGGCCATTGGCATAATCCAGTTTGGATAGTACAAGCAAGATAGTAGCTTGCACCTTGTGTGGAAATCCAACGTGGGGGAAGATGCGTTGTAGAGTCTTCAAGGTGATGAAGCTTGTTCATGCTAGTTTGTCCACTTGGACATTCATAGTTAACCTGGAGTCCATGGTGATTCCAAGGTTTTTAACTTCCTTGGATAATTGAGGAGGTGATCCGAGATTGTCAGGCCAGGCACACAGTGGGTCATAATTTCTCCAGTCACCACATATGAGTATTTATGTTTTGAAGGCATTTAGTTTGAGAAGGCTCCAAGTCATCCACTGATCAACGGCTCTGAGGCAACTGAAGATTTCTGAGTTTTCAGTGTTTTTGGGGCATTCTAATTTAAGTAGTATGTGTGTGTCGTCTGCATAGTTGTAGCATGTGAGATGAAAATCAATGATCAGTTCTGGTAATGATATCATGTAGATGTTGAAAAGCAAAGGTGAGATGATTGATCCTTGGGGGACCCCTGCTTTTGTCAGGTAGGGTTTGGACGAGAAGGGGGGCGAATAGATGATATTAGTTATTTTTTGAAGGTAGGATGTAATCCAGTCGAGAGCAGTCCCTTCTATGCCGGCTTCGTGGAGTCTTTGAATTAGGGTGTCATGGTCAACCATATCAAAGGCAGCCGAGAGGTCCAAGAGAAGTAGTGCAGCAACTCCATTGCGGTCGACTGTGTTTTTAAGATCATCCCAGATTGCTATGAGTGTTGATTCAGTGCCTCTTCCTGGGCGGAATCCAGTTTGGAAGTCTGAAAGTATAGAATTGTCTTCAATGAATTGTGACATCTGGGCGAATGCTGCTCTTTCTATCAGTTTGCCCCGGAAAGGTCAATTTGTGATTGGTCTGTAGTTGTTGGGGTCTTGGGGGTCTAGGTCTGTTTTCTTTAATAACAGTCGTATGTATGCCTTTTTCAGGTCTACAGGAAAAGTTCCTGTAGTTAAAGAGTTGTTGATGATTCTTCTTACAGGTGTGGCAGCAGAAGTAGATAAAAGAATGTTCTTGAAGATGTGTGGAGGGCAAGGGTCAGAAGGGCAACTGGAAGGTCTGGTTGCTTTGACCATATCCATAAATTCACCTTGTGATATTTGTTTGAAGGACTGTAGAGGCTGGGTTGGTTTATTCTTAGAGGGTATTTTAGGAAAGGGGCTGGTGCTGATGGTTTTCTTCTGTTTTAAGTAGGAGTCCAATGTGTCTGCCTTGGTTGTGTAATGAGTTGCCAGTTTGTTTGTGAAATCTTGAGTAGTGGGATGACTTCCTTCCATGCATGTAGGTTATCGAAATTCATTGACAATTTTATAAAATTCTTTGGTTGCAGATGTAGCATTTTGAATTCTGTCTGAGTAGTACCTTTTTTTAGCTTTTTTGATTGATGATTTGTATATTCTGTCAAGTTTGTGTAGCTGCAGTTTGTCTTGACTGTTGTTTGTTTTGTGCCAGGTCCGCTGCAACTTTCTGATTTGTTGCTTTATCTTTTTAAGTTCTGTGCTTCTCCAAGGTGTTGGTTCTCTTTTGTCGTGTTTAGTTTTTCTGAGTGGTGTTAGGATATCAAAAGCTTCTTGTAGCCACTCATAAAGTTTTGGAACAGATTTAATTGAAATCTAGATCTGTGTTGGCTGTTAGTTGTGTTTCTAAGTCATCAAAATTGAGTTTGCTCCAAGGTCGATAGGTGCATGTATGTAAGTAGTTGTGGGGTGTGTTGATTTGTGGAGTTTTATGTTGGAAAGTTATCAAATGGTGATCTGACCATGTGATTGGTGTGATGCTATGAACGGTAACTAGTTCAGGCTTAGCAAAAATTACATCTAGGATGTGTCCAGCGATGTGTGTGGGATTGTGTACAATCTGATGTAGGTTCAATGCGACTAGGCCTGTGGTGATAGCTTTTGGATGGGGCATATTGGGTTTGTCAAACCAAATGTTTAGGTCCCCAAGAATGCATAGGTTTGCGTACAATGTAATAAGGTTTGAAACTGCATCTAGAAAGGCGCCTGGGAATGTTGAGTTGTTAGGTGGAGGTCTGTAAAAGAGGAGAAAGTTACAGGAGGAAGTTGGAGTATGGTGGCATCTGGTGTTGAGGGCTCCACAACCTTGTATGAAATGTTGCCTGTTTTACTGAGATTTATTGCCTGTTTGAATATAATAGCTAGTCCACCTCCTCTCTTGCCTATACGGTTTTGTGTGATGGTTTGATCATCCGGAGGAAGAGCTTCATGCAACACTGGGGCCATGTCATCTCCCAACATGATTCTGTTATGAATAGTAAGTCAGGTTGTGTGTCTGTGAGTAGGTCATAGATGTGGTGCTTGTTTTTTGACAGTGACTGAGGATTTATGAGCTGGCAGTTTAGAAAAAGTGTGTTAGTGGCGGTGTTGTTTTGCTTAGGAGAAGGGTAAGCAGTATATTTTGAGCTTGTAGCAGGTGTGTTGTTATTAGTGATAACTGTGTGAGGGTCACAATTGTCTTGTTTTTCAATATAGTGTTCCTCCTCCAGCTGGTTTAGGAGGCATTTTGTTGGGTCTGTGTGTGTGGATGGTGGAGTTGGTGGCTGAGAGAGACATGAAGAGTGTACTGTTCTTTGTAGGGTAGCCTTATTATGTAGTAGACAAGGGGATGCAAAGTTTTTATGAGTGGCATGTTGTTTATTTTGTTTGCGTCTGTTTAGTGTGGATGGAGTATAGGTTAGGGGTGGTGGAGGAGCATGTGGATTATGATTTAAGGCTCTAAATTGTGCAATGGAGGAGAGGCGGGTGAATTAAAGCTGCTGGGTTGGGGTGCTTGTGGTAGGTTTTTGTGAAGAGTGAGAATGTAGGGGTAAAGATAGGACGGGATTTGTATTCTTTGTGTAGTCATGAGGGTGGGAGTGGGTGTGACAATAAGTATAATGAAAGTTTGCGTTAATTTGATGTGCTGATGTGTGTGGTTTGTATTGTTTTTCTTGAATAGTGAGACAGGATATTGATGTTTTTGGTGAGGGATTTGTGTGTGAGTTAGTGCTGGCGAGTGGAATTAGAGTCTTACAGGGGGTGTTGATGTGTTTTGGAGATGAATGTATGAGGTGTGTAAGAGGGGATGGATGTGTGTCAGTGTAGTTTGTGTTAGTTGTGATGACAGGAAGAGGTAATATGTGTGGTGGAGTGGAGTGTGAGGATTGTATGGTTGTGTGTAATTGGTGAAGAGAGGGGAAAGGCGTTTGTAGATGGTGTGTTGGAAGGCTGGGTTTGGGAATTGTTATGATGAAAGGTGGTCTGTGCGTAGCAAATAGAGCATAGTGTTGTTGGTTTGTATGAACAGGGAGTGTGTATCCCTAGGCCCTACCAGTCCCGAAGAGGCCCAAACAGGCAACTGCCCTTGTCCTCTCCGCCCTTAGCCACGACGCCCGAGCTGAGACGCCCTGAGCCATAGGCTTAAATAGCCATACTGGCCAATGGAAACCTAATCCTGACCCTAACCAATCAGATTTGTAACCCTAATTCAAACAACCAATGGGAGACCCATCCCTAATCACCAGTCATACCCCTAATCCTGACAACCAATCACAACCCCAACCCTAGAACCAGTAACAAATCAGAATCTCAGCGCTACTACCAATCACAAGCCCAGCCATAAAATCCAAGAACCAATCAGAATCTCAGCCCTACTACCAATCACAAGCCTAGCCCTAAAAACCAGGAACCAATCAGGATCTCAGCCCTACTACCAATCACAAGCCAAGCCCTACAAACCAGGAACCAACCAGAATCTCAGCCCTACTACCAATCACAAGCCCAACTCTAATCCCTAAACCAATAGAAAGACCAGTCCCCAACAATCTATCACAACACCATATGAAACAACCAATAGGAACGTATGTAAGGGGCAAGTTAACTGAAGCCAAGTCCCTGTGGGAAGGGAGGAGACTGCTGCTGCTCCATTCAGAATCTACTTGTATACAGACAGGCTGAAGCCACACTTCCAAGATAACAGAGTCTACTTTCCAGGTAAGGAAGAGATTGTTTAAAAAAACACTGAAATACTGCTTGTCGTGCAGTCTGAAATGTGGCTTTTTTAAGGCAAATAACAGGGGAGGCAGACAGTTTCTAAATACAATTTAAATCACAGAAACAGATTAAGCAGTCTCCTAAACACACTCTGCAAGATGTATGTAGCCTTTTACTTAGAAAAGAGGGGGGTGCTTTTATGCAGTCTTGTGCCACAAACTAGAAGGGAAAATTTCACACAGTATTGGCTAAAAAACACCACTTTAAAAGGCCATGCTGCCTGAAACACAGAGAGTCTACAGTAATCAGGCACGAGTAGCAGTAAAAAAACACTTTTAAACAAATAATACAATTTCACAGAAAAGTCTGGGGCTCCTTATCTAGGTCTTTTAGGAATCCTTGATCACAGGGCTGTATTAGGGCACAGGGAAAATACTGGGCTCACAAAATGGAAGTGGCTGTCTTGGGCTTCCCTCCACAAACTCAAGGGGCTAGAGCAGGTCATAAGAATTAAGGTGTTTTATCCCAAATGGACTAACAAGTGTTTTCACAAATGAAACACTCATAGATAGCGGATTCATTACACAAGTGGAACCTTTCATGAATAAGTTTTATCTCCCGCGTGTCTCTTTACAAGTGTTAACGCTGAGTTACTGATGAAATTATTAATGAATATTCATGAATTTTGAGTGTTGAATTTGTGTAGAAATTGTATTAACTTAGAGAAAAATAATGAACGCATTTGGAAGTATGATCACATGAGTGGCTGCCAATGTTCACGAAGCGTAGTTATTAATGGCTTATTAATATGAAATGTTGAGCTTATGTTTGATTAATGTAGTAACACATCATATTAAGGGTTATGCATTGTCTATCAGCTTTATTAATTGAAAGCCTTTACTTTGCGGAGGTCTTGGCATAGTTGCCAGGCCTCATGTCAAGCTGTATTTCTTAGGTTCAATAAAATGGCTGTTTAGAGAAGAAAGTTGTGATTTTCCACTGTGCTATAGCTACTATAGCTAAAAGTCATTCTCATGAGTACTGCTTGCTAGAAGATGCTGTACTAGCTAATGCAACATTGTTTAATGTAATGTGTGTAAGACTGACTTTTTCAGGAGAATACAATGAAGACACTGACTGGAGTATAAATTGCAACAATATTGTTACCTGACGAGTCGTATTAATGAGAACAGTACTAAAGGAGCAAATCATCGACATGTGAACCATGTACTAGTAGAAATGTACATTTGAAGTTTTAGTTTCATTGGAGAAAGTGTAAACATGCGATCCCTTGACCAATAGGGACTTGGGAAGTAGTTTTAGGGACTCTAACTTAGCCAGACTGCACTAAGAAGACACCATTTGCCCATTTTCCGTTTGCCATACTGCCAGTACTTTCTTGAGCATCTATAGAAGAGACGTGCTTAACTTTACTGCTTAAAGGCTTTGCCTTTTCTGAACTTTGATGCTCAATCCTGATGCCGTACTAACCAGACTGATGTTCTGATGATGAAGACTGTCACAGCTTGCTGATCCAAACTGAGGATAGGTATGTTGACTGTTGTTTGCTATGTCTATTTGCTTTTGTTTCTAGGTACCCACCGTGCTATTTTGATAGAGCCATAGTTAGATGTTTTTTCCAAATTTGTGTTGAATAAAATGTTTTGCATGAATTCCAAACATGCTATTCTAATCTGATGTTAGTTAGGGAGCTTACTGATGAAGTTTGCTACATGAAATAACAGCTGCCGTCTTTCCCGTGCTGAAACTTAATGTATGTGATATCAATTGCGCAGTGGTTCTTGTTATTAATTTGCACCGTTATTTTAGAACGTGTAGTAGCTCAAGCTTTGATTAGATTGTAATTCTTTAGTCGTTTCTGTCAGCCAGTGTTGTTTCTATATGTTTATCAATCGATTTTGAGATTAACGTACATTACATTAGTATTGTTAATATAGGAAAATAAGGGCCAGCTGTACAGAGCTTTTTGCACGTCGCAAACAGCGAATTTCGCTGTTTGCGATGTGCAAAAAGCACTTTGCAATGCACAAACCCTGTTTTGCGATTCGGTAACCTGGTAACCGAATTGCAAAACGGGATTGCGAGTTGCAATTAGGAAGGGGTGTTCCCTTCCTAATTGTGAATCGCAGTGCAATGCAGGATTGCGTTGTGACCGCAAATGCAGTTGCAAACCAATCACAGTTTGCACTCTTTTGTAATGGGTGGTAACCCATTCGCAAAAAGGAAGGGGTCCCCATGGGACCCCTTCCCCGTTGTGAATGGCACTGCAAACATTTTTTCAGAGCAGGCAGTGGTCCTGTGGACCACTGCCTGCTCTGAAAAAATGAAATGAAAACGTTTCATTTTTCGTTTTTGTAATTCATCTTGTTTTCCTTTAAGGAAAACGGGCTGCATTACAAAAAAAAAAAAAATGCTTTATTAAAAAGCAGTCACAGACAAGGTGGTCTGCTGTCCGCAGCAGGCCACCATCCCTGTGAGGGCCGCCACTCGCAAGGGGGTCTCTAATTGCGACCCACCTCATGATTATTCACGAGGTGGGCCTTTTGCGAGTCGCAGATGGTGACACCATCCAATATTCCTACAATGTACCTACATCTGGCCCTAAATACTCTAACTTATACATTAAGGTGTGGTTATTCATGACTGCAACTTCATGGTGTGTGACAATTATTGACTCCTATTGATTACTAATGTTATTGATTGTTATTGATTATTGAACTGCATGTAT
This sequence comes from Pleurodeles waltl, assembly GCF_031143425.1. Taxonomy (NCBI): domain Eukaryota; kingdom Metazoa; phylum Chordata; class Amphibia; order Caudata; family Salamandridae; genus Pleurodeles; species Pleurodeles waltl. The sequence goes on from NC_090443.1 coordinate 337,764,445, forward strand.
GGGATATATGGTGGGAAAACCTCGAAGGAAGTCAAAAGGTTCAGCGACCTATTCGCATCTCCCTTGTAAGTTTACTTACTAAGGTCTGACCCGCCAACACAAGTCAGCTGAAAGAAAGGATTTATCTCCCGCAGGATAAAGAGTTTGCAGAGACAACAGCTGTACTGCTAACACACATTCCTCTTCTCAATGAGCCTATCAGAACACCCTGGAAGAGCAGCCCAGGACCAGCAATGCCAGCAATGACTAGGCAACTTGAGGGGTAGCCCTGCTGTTTGCTTGCTTGTGAGATCCATGTATCCAATAGACACCTCTGCAGGTTGATGCCCAAGCATGCGGCACCCAAGAGATTGGTCTGCTGTCCGCGGCTTGATAGCGTGACCTTTCTGTAACAGGATGCATTGCCGCTCTGTCTTATTCATGCGCCTCTGGGGCACGTGTGATATGAGAGGCATTTCTGCTGTCTGAGACGTAAGTCTGTGGGATCTGTTTAAGGCGAGGCATAGTGGTACAGTATGAATCTGGAGCGTGTGAGCCATGTGTGACACGGGGAGCAGCTGTGCCTCTGAGGCCTATACCACCAATGACTGATTCTGAAGCGATTTCGGTAGTTTGAGATGTGTGTGTATCCTGAGGGATAGCTCTGCAGTCTGCGAGATTAGTGTAACCTGAGTGATAGCTTTGCAGCCTGAGACCAGACTCGGCAAGAAATATTTAACTCAAGATGAGGGACAGCTTTGCTGTCTAAAGCCTGAGCCAGTGAGTCATTTATAGCAAGACATAGCTATTCAGCTCGAGGCTTGAGCTTACGAGGCATGAGTAAAATGAAAGCTACCTCATCTCGCTAAAGCCTGAATCTGTAAGGTGTGTGTGAAACCCGTGAGACAGCTCTGCTGAGATCCGAGTCTATGAGCTCTGTGAAGCGTGAGGAGCGCTCTGTTGCCGCTAGTTGTGAGGTCTCTGTAGCCTGAAGCACAGCTCTGCTGTCTGGCACTTGTGAATGAGCCTTTGTGACCTGTAAACCTCAAGGGACAGTGCGAAAACCGGACAGGCCTTGTATTGCACCGGTAGGGTCGGACTGGGACAGAAAATAGGCCCAGGGCACCAACATAAAACTGGCTCCCTTTAGTGAATAAGATAACTGAAAACTGTGCCCCATGTTTGCAAATTGGTACACTTTTAATTTTGTAAAGGCACATTGTACAATTATTTTTCAAGGTATGAGAGACTGCCTGTATTTGAGCTTGTTGCAGACAATACTTGTTTTAATTTCAGGGAAATCCACAGTAACAAAAAACAGTCCAGCAAACCATACAACAGGCACACAAACAGGCAGAAAACTGGCCCATACCCTGACCTGTCAGACCAGCTTGTCGGGGACTACCAGACAGCCCTATAGGCCATTTTAACCCTGTCACAGGCATTTCCCCGGTGGGCTTTGAAAGCCCAGGGCTGCTCCTGTTGCATTTGTCACATTCCCCAGCTCCCCACGTTTAACTGCATCATGCACAGGGGGAGGTGTCAAAACAGAGAGAGAGGAGGGGGGAGGTGGAGAGAAAGCTATCAGAGAGAGAAGAGAGAGGAAGAGAGTGGGTGATGGGAAGCGACAGATTGTGCGATGAGTCCAAAACATGTGAGCAAGGTTGATCATTTTTGCCAGGACTGCATTTGTCTCCCCAGCCCTGGACATTGCTGAGTTTTGTTTCTTATATGTCTCTGTTTACCTGGTCGCTGAAAAGAAGTGAGTTGAGTAGGGATCTGTTTCCTCAATGTCCATCATGCTCTGTTTCTGGCAGGCCGGCTGGGAGATATTCCATATGGAATATTAAAGAGTCCATCTATGTAGGTATGCATATGGAGAGCAGAGGGAGGAGGAGGTTGAACAGGAACTTTTGGTGGGGCACATTGGTATACATTTATCATCATAAGTGATTTAGTACTTGATAAAGGGGCCACCTACATGAACACCGAAATCCAGCTTCTTTCCACAGCTTTACAGATGTCTTACTTGATGGGTAACTTTGACAGCAACAGACACCATCAAACACTCAAGGAACAACAGCCAATATCAGGCATGGAACAACTGACAGCTGCAGAGCAAAAATGACACCCCGCAACCCCCTCCAAAGTAAGTCACTGTTAGACATTTAGAGACCAGTGGCCATTGCCATAGTCCCAAAGACAGACAACCTGTCAGACCATACCCTATGACTCCCGAACATGGTTCTCTCTGTGGCCGTACTGGTCGGGATACTGGGTACTGTGAAGATTACACTAAAACTCCTTAGCTTGGCTCATAAGAAGCAGCTGCGGTTGAAGAACAAAGGCCTACGCTTTACAGGAGAAGATCAGAGGACCAGCTAGGGACAACAATATGAGACAGATATTACTATAAGCAATCAGTGTGAATACCCAGCCACACTTATTTCTGTTTAAAAAGTAATATATTAATTTGACAGACAACAGCAATGCGAATTGACACAAAGGAGGCACCTAGAAGAAACTCAGAAATGTCTTACCCTAACCTTTCCAAGGTTCTGACCCCAAAGAGGGTGGCAGCCCAAAGTGCTAGAGTGACCAAAGGAAACAATTGGGCCTATCTGAAGCATTGGGGATTGTTAGAAAATGACATAATGTTATCCAACTGAGATCAATGATAGGCAACGCACAATGTTACCTCAAGGAGCATAATGTTAGTCGAGAGCACAATGTCATGCTATGGTGATTGTTGGGAAAGAGAAAGCTCTCTTGCTTGTCTTGGGAGAGTGTGCTCCTCTGCATCATGTTCACTATACCAAGGTGTATATTTTTGTCCCATACCACAACACACACCACTACCATGCATGTGCGCTGGAGGAATTAGTGGAACAGATTGAGAACCAGAGTAGGCACAATATACACAACCTCTTTACAAATATGACTCATTTCTGCTCACCAAGCTGTAGAGGCAGTGATACTAATAATAGGAGAAAGGCAAGTAACCCCTGACAGGCTTACTGGCCTGCCTCACCTTTGTCTAAATTGGTCCGCTAGTTCTCTTAAGCAGGGTGTTTCACCCATCCATGTGTGACATAGATGTCACATGTGTACACTGGTCTCCCTGAATAGAGGATATGCATGGAGAATATATGCTATATGTGGCCCTAGTCACACTGGATTCTTTTTTTAATTTGCTTGATCCAGATGGGATGTAAGATGAGGGGTAGGAGAAAGCTTAGACAGCAGGTATGAATTGCAAGGATCCCCAAGGGCATTCCAGGGATCCTTTATAGTGGGCCAGATGTGGGTGTTGAGAAAGGAAAAATGATAGGTCCTTTGAAGACACCGAATTTACCCCGGCCTTTTCCTGTGCCATTTTCACTGGAACGGCTACTGCTATAGGTTAGCAGGTAGTTTAGTGGCAGGCTCACTTTCTCTATTGAATCCTTGTTTTGGGTTACTCCAAGACTTTCAGATCTACCCTACCTCCTAGCTAGCACCTAAAATACAGACAAGACACAACCTTCTGGCCTGTGTGCCAAGATTTATCTATCATAATCTAGGGTCTCCACATCAGTGACAATGAGAAACTCCCTATGCTCCGGGGTTGGAATATTCACCACCAACATCCTATTCCAGATTTGGAAACAGAAACCTGGGCTTTCTGACCAAGACTGCCAGAAAAGGCTGCCTGGAGCTTGTTTCAAGAGAGACCTGACCGACTGCTCAGGAGAGGCACTGGAGGCACCTTTGCATGAAGTAGATGGTGCTCAGAAGGAGAGGGACTATGAAGCTGATGGTGGCCACTGCAGCAGCAGGGAAAGACCTGCACCTCCTTTCCTGGATGATGGCCAGGAGTCTGGGAAGTGTCTCCTCAGTTTAATCAAACTGTAAGCCCCTGTGGTGGAGGGTACTGAGGAACTCTAGTCTGTCTGAATGCTGTTTTAACAATCGAGCACCAAGAAGCCACAATGAGAAACCAGAATCTGCTTTCCCCACAAACAAGAAACTAGATTGCCGGAGGAGAACCACATCATCAGAAAGGCCTGCATTAAGATCACACACTTAACAGAGGGGATCTAGTTTGTAGAAGTGGTAAGTTTAGTGTTTAGCACTGAGGAATATCACACACTGCAAGACCTGCAGCGTATCAACCTCTGCAGCTTCCATGTAGCCTCCTCGATTGGTACTGGGGCTGCTTCTGCTTGTATGTAACACATTGCTTGTGATGTAAACACTGCTTGTGCATCAATCGGCTAGGCTTGGACGAGGTTCCTACCCTCCGTGCTCTGTGGCCATGCTGTGCACATGTAGAGCATCACCACTCCATCAAATGCCTGGATGCTGAGGCTCTACCTATTCATCTATACAATCAGATGAAACTGCCAAAGTACAGGGCTACTCAAGGGATCTGTAACTGGAAAGGGCACTGGGCGGAAGGGGGATCCATGAGAGCTGGACCGCGACCAGAGCAGTCGACCATAAAAGACATACTGAATCCTGCAACCCTTTTGGAAGGAGCTCCAAAAACCAGTTGAGAACCTTAACACAAAAAGTAAATTACCAGTTTGTCCTATGGGAAAAGCCTATGCTGCCTTTCCAGCAATTGCTCAAGCATAGTAGTAATGTCAAACATAAGTTGTTACTTCTGAAATGTTATATAGTGTATTACATTTTGTTTGATTAGAATAAAGTACTTCTTTGTCTAAGCCTAATTACTGACTGGGAGTTGAGTTATTGACTTTTACTGGCAGGTTTACTGAGTACTAAGGGGCATATTTATACTCCGTTTGCGTCGAAATTGCGTCGTTTTTTTTGACGCAATTTCGACGCTAAACTAACGCAAACTAACGCCATATTTATACTATGGCGTTAGAGGCGAATAGCGCCAAAGTTCCCGGAATGTGCGTCATTTTTTAGCGTGAACCCCTTCCTTGCGTTAATGATATGCAAGGGAGGCGTTCCCGTCTAAAAAATGACTCCCAGGCCTTTACGTGGTATTTATACTCCCGGGCAAAAGAGACGCCCGGGAGTGGGCGTGGCTAAAAACGGCGCATTTGCGCCGCTTTTTAACGCCTGGGTCAGGCATGGCGTTAAGGGACAAGTGGGCTCAAAATGAGCCCAGAGTGCCCTCCCCTGCCCCCAGGGACCCCCCCTGCCACCCTTGCCCACCCCAGGAGGACACCCAAGGCTGGAGGGACCCACCCCAGGTAAGTTCAGGTAAGTATTTTTTTTTTTTTTTTAAATAATTTTTTTTGGCATAGGGGGGCCTGATTTGTGCCCCCCTACATGCCACTATGCCCAATGACCATGCCCAGGGGACAGAAGTCCCCTGGGCATGGCCATTGGGCAAGGGGGCATGACTCCTATCTTTACAATGATAGGAGTCATGTTGATGGGGGATGGGCGTCGAAAATAAATGGCGCAAGTCGGGTTAAGACGATTTTTTCGACGTAACCTGACTTGCCCCATTTTAAGACGCCCATACGCCATTTTCCCCCTACGCCGGCGCTGTCTGGTCTACGTGGTTTTTTCCCACGCAAACCAGGCAGCGCCGGTCTGATTGCGCCGTCTAACGCCATTCCATAAATACGGCGCCCGCATGGCGCTTCAGAATGGCGTTAGACGGCGCAAAACTTTTTGACGCTAAACTGCGTTAGCGCAGTTTAGCGTCAAAAAGTATAAATATGGGCCTAAGCATATAACCTCACACCATCTCAATGAGAAAGCCTTGGACTGCTGGACTGCACTGCACCAACTACGATCCTGGTTCACGGGGCTAGATGGTGGCGGCATGGATCTGCCATCACACAGCTCTTCTTGAAGTAGTTATGATGTGGATGCCAGGCACTACGGGGCAAAGGTTGTTATTGAGGAATCTGGAGACCACACCTGTTTCTATCCAAGCGGCACATGGGCTACTCACTATGGTGTTGATGATTGGTGGGAATCTTAGGTCCAACCAGCACCTAACACTGCAGTGTAATGCAGCAGATATGGAGATGGGCACACAGACAACAGAGGGAAGGAGACTCAAAGAGCATACTGAGCCTAGGGTATCAAAATCCATTGAAACAACCTTGCTGGAAACTGGCACCATGAGCTATATGCTCTGGAGCTCATATGTTAAGGGTCAGGTGTAGGGTACAAAAGGATCTCAACAATTGGGTGGGACATCAGATAGCAACTCTGAACAGGGAACAAGTTGTGCTTGTGCTGAACAGTTCAGGCAAACCAAAAAAAGTCACAAGTTCATTGCTTTTTGTCTTGTGTTCCAGCACAAAAGGTAGGTTGCCTGGCAGTTACTGTTGGGGTGTGACCAATGCTGATTTCCGTATGGCTGGTTCTTGGCTGAGGTAGCATGATGGGCAAAAAAAGTGTTGGACTGGATTGCAGTGGACTCATTATTATTGGCTTAGATTAATTCAAGCAATCCATTCATCTTCAGTGGACCATTGTGGTGCAAAATGCATGCCTAGACGTTGGTCATGTACATTCTGTGCGTAGGACTTAAGCTGCACCAAACTGGAGAGGTCTTAATAGGGCAAAACCAGCCTGGTCTTGCTTTGCCACACAAAGGGGACCATGTCTGGCAGTTTGAGCTGAATTGATCTCACTGGAGGTTGGCCAAGACTAAATTGCATATAGCTGGTTCCTGTGTGAGGTGGGCAAAAAAACAATGGACTGGATTACAGTCCACAGTAATCATCAATGTCTTACTCTTCACTTAAGCACTTTTTCTCAGTTTGACACCCTAGGTGCAATTCGCATGCACAAACGTGGCCTGTGTGCTGATTGTACATAGTAATTAAGGTGAACCCTACTGAGGAGGTTCACATAGGCCGGCTCAGAGGTGACCTCATGTGGCAGTTCAGGCTGCATTGTTTTTTGCAGCAGGAACCCAAACTAATTTGTAAATGGCTGATTCCTGTCTGAAATGGCATGGTGGGAAGAGCCCCCGTTAATAACTAGTGGCTTAGATTATTTCAAGCAATCCACCCAACACATTTCAGTTCAGACAGGTATAATCAGACGTGCCTCTACTGGAAAGGTAGAAAGCACTATGCCAATTCTAACCCTGGAAGGCTCGTGCAAGATTCCAGTAGCTTTCTGGAGGTGTTACAATGTACTGACTCATACTCACTGAACTGGTAGGAAAACTTGCTTTACACCCCCAACCACAGAGAAGCATTGTTCAAATTAATAAGGTTCTAGTTGCTCTAGGCAAGTTGCATCCTTTCACTTCTTTCCATGTAAAATGTTCAGAGCTTTCTTAGGGCAACAATTTTTGTGCATTTGACCAAGAACATCAATACATAAGGGTACACTGTTAAAAAAAAAAGAAGGGTAGGTCCTCCAGGTGCCCCCCTATTTACAAGCAAATGCCCTCACACACCCAATAGGATGTCATGCTTCATTATCGGGCTTGCTCCTCCTCAGACTGGCGCTGCAATGTCTGACGGGCACCCCATGAATGGGGCTTTTTGCCGGAGATCTTATATTGATGCTATATGCCGTAGTATGGTGTGTAGGGAAGAATTCTAACCCACAGGTAAGCAAACAAAAGGGGAGAAAAAAGGGAAAGATAAAATTGTCTCATAACCCCCCAACAACCACAATTTATTGAACAAGGCAGGGTTTTGGTTAAGGTTAAAAACAAAAAACTGGGAGTGATCAGAGAGGTAATGCTCAATCACTCTACCTCATAACATATGATCGGAGATGAAGGAATTACCCTCAGCCTCTATCAAAGGTCAACACGTTTTGTGCCTAAAGGGTCCATACGGATCCGAGGGTGCTTCGTCAGGACCAAAAAACAAAAACACTTCTCCTCAATAGTAAAAAAAGACTGCAATGTATCTAGGAAAATAAGCACGACAGTCACTTACTCACAAAACAAATCTACAGTACACTTGAAACTAGTCGTGTGTAGAAGGAGACCTGTGGAGTAACAAAAGCACAATTCAAATGTATACAGTCCAATATAGTGGATACACATGGTGACATGACACTCTGTGATTTAGGTGATTCCATGCCCGGTGACCGTGAGGGATGCTGGAGTATTGTTGCTTACCATCCCAAACTACGGACCGGGCTCCATAGGGATGGGTGTGCCGTAGGACTGGCATTATATCTACATGGATATAGGGGAAACATTGTGAACCATACTGTATATCCAACAGGGATACTCTCAGCATAATGAATGACCCACACAACTTTATCCAAAAGATAAGCACACATAGAAATACGATCCCTACGTCCTCGGGGTAGGTCTTTAAATGCAGAACTGTTACCAGGAAATAAGTTAACCTTTACCTTCTTGCATCGGACCTTTTTCTTTTCTTTTTACTGCCCTCTCAAGCCAATGAGTACACTTAGACACGTTGTTTCATCATGTTCAGGTCTGTGATTTTGAGTCATATGTTACAGATGAACGCTTATTTTTCTTTAAATTTAGACATGAACTGTACGATTCTTCTGCCTTTTCTGTAATATTGTGTGTGCTCAGATAAAATAATGTAGGGGGTAGAGTGAGTACTATATATCTCACCTTCATTGACCTAGGGATAGTATTTATATGTGTGCTTATCTTTTGGATAAAGTTGTGTGGGTCATTCATTATGCTGAGAGTATCCTTGTTGGATATACAGTACGGTTCACAATGTTTCCCCTATATCCATGTAGACATAACGCCAGTCCTACGGCACACCCGTCCCTGTGGAGCCCGGACCTTAGTTTGGGATGGTAAGCAACAATACTCCAGCATCCCTCATGGTCACCGTGCATGGCATCACCTAAATCACAGAGTGTCATATCAGCATGTGTATCCACTATATTGGACTGTATACATTCTATTTGTGCTTTTGTTTCTCCACAGGTCTCCTTCTATTCATGACTAATTTGAAGTGTAGATTTGTTTTGTGAGTAAGTGACTGTCATGCTTATTTTCCTAGACATATTGCCGTCTTTTTTTACTATTGAGGATAAGTGCTTTTGTTTTTTGGTCCTGATGAAGAGCCCTCAGAGCCGTATGAACCCTTTCTGGCGTGAAACATGTTAACCTTTAATAGAGATTGAGGGTAAATCCTTCATCTCCGATCATATGTTATGAGGTACAGTGAATGAGCATTACCTCTCGGTTTACTTCCAGCTTTTTGTTTTTAACTTTGACCAAAACCCTGCCTTTATCAATAAGTTGTGGTTTGTTGGGGTGTTTTGAGACAATTTTATCTTTCCCTTTTTCTCCCCTTTTGTTTGCTTACCTGTGGGTTAGAATTCTTCCCTACACACCATACTACGGCATATAGCATCAATATAAGATCTCCGGCAAACAGCCCCCTTTATGGAGTGCCCGTCAGACATTGCAGTGCCAGTCTGACGAGGAGCAAGCCCGATGATGAAGCATGACATCCCATTGGGTGTGTGAGGGCATTTGCTTCTAAATAGGGGAGCGCCTGGTGGACATACCATTCTTTTTTGGAACAGTGTACCCTTATGTATTGGTGTTATTGCTTGGGAGACTGTACACTAGACCATTAATCTCCCTGTCCCTCTTAGTATTTGTTCATTTGACCAAGAAACCAGAGACATTTCAAATTGAGAACAAGCATTTGTAATTCAATAGGTCTCGCATTTGCTTGAGTTAGAGCGATTGGCATTGTAAATTCATAACTGGACTTTTCTTGCCACATAAATTGGTCTACCCTGCCTAGGAATTTAGGGCCGTATTTATACTCCGTTTGCGCCGAATTTGCGTCGTTTTTTTCGACGCAAATTCGACGCTAAACTAACGCCAACTAACGCCATATTTATACTATGGCGTTAGAGGCGTATAGCGCCAAAGTTCCCGGAATGTGCGTCATTTTTTAGCGTGAACCCCTTCCTTGCGTTAATGATATGCAAGGGAGGCGTTCCCGTCTAAAAAATGACTCCCAGGCCTTTACGTGGTATTTATACTCCCGGGCAAAAGAGACGCCCGGGAGTGGGCGTGGCTAAAAACGGCGCATTTGCGCCGCTTTTTAACGCCTGGGTCAGGCATGGCGTTAAGGGACAAGTGGGCTCAAAATGAGCCCAGAGTGCCCTCCCCTGCCCCCAGGGACCCCCCCTGCCACCCTTGCCCACCCCAGGAGGACACCCAAGGCTGGAGGGACCCACCCCAGGGACATTCAGGTAAGTTCAGGTAAGTATTATTTTTTTTTTTTTTAATTATTTTTTTTGGCATAGGGGGGCCTGATTTGTGCCCCCCTACATGCCACTATGCCCAATGACCATGCCCAGGGGACAGAAGTCCCCTGGGCATGGCCATTGGGCAAGGGGGCATGACTCCTATCTTTACAATGATAGGAGTCATGTTGATGGGGGATGGGCGTCGTTAAAAAATGGCGCAAGTCGGGTTAAGACGATTTTTTTGCCTCAACCTGACTTGCCCCATTTTAAGACGCCCTAACGTCATTTTTGCCCAATGCCGGCGCTGCCTGGTCTACGTGGTTTTTTTCCACGCACACCAGGCAGCGCCGGTCTGCTTGCGCCGGCTAACGCCATTCCATAAATACGGCGCCCGCATGGCGCTTCAGAATGGCGTTAGACGGCGCAAAATTTTTTGACGCTAAACTGCGTTAGCGCAGTTTAGCGTCAAAAAGTATAAATATGGGCCTTAGTATTTTCCTGTCATATAATTCCAGTGGCCCTGCATATAACTAACACAATTCCATTTGCCTTCTTCCTATATCTGCAGCAAAAGATGAAAATGATGCCATTTTGTATCTTAATTTAAATCTGCCATGCTAATTCCACTAGAATACTGTTTGTACAACCCACCATCAGAGTTACTGGCTGGCTAACACAATGCCCCAAAAAATATACACAAGACAGCCACAGAGAAAAAATAAACTAGAAAGGTCACCCAAACATATCAAGAATGTTCAAACAGTCATAATGAAATAAGGATGTAAAACTGGCCTGAATCATGGTCATAATTGTAATAAAGAGAGATTATTAAAACATATATAATTATCATATATACACTTTTGGCATTAGACTTTAATGCTGAAAACAGCTCCTAAAAAAAGCACCATAACAAAAATATAATTTGTAAGAAACATGGTCATGTAACTCTATTATTAACCCCTAAAGGACATAACCCCCTGAAAAACAAGAAAAAAGAGTGCAGTGTAACCATATACTTAGCCTCTAGAGAACATTTTTAGGACTAGCAGATCTACTGCAATGATATTAAAAACAAGGGCCTTGAAACAAAACTTCTCCCAACTGTCAAACAAACATTCTAGCCATGAGAAAGCTTAAAAGACACTGAATGGTGGGGGTGGTTATTATTTTGGGATCCCCACTAATTTAGTGTTGGAACCTAGAGATAATGTAGACAGAAAGAGCGCTTTGAAGGTGGTCCCATTGTCCTAGGACCACCACAGGCTGAGTTATGAGCAAAAATGTTTTGTAAAAGTAATGCCCTGCAAAGCATTATGGGGCACGTTTTTGTGAAGCAAATATTACAGGATGTTGACTGCAATGCTTAGAACAGCCCCCAGAGAACACCCCAATAAACATAGCATTTGGAAAAAAATGGTCATGTAACCATACAGTCAGACCTCTGAGAACATAACCACATGAAAAAAGTGGGAGAAAGAAATGCAGCGTAACCGTATATTTAGACCCTAGCAGTTGTACTGCATTGCACATTTTCACAGCTAACAGGCCTATTTTAGTGATACAGCACACAAGGACTATAAAACATAAATCAGCTACACCATAAAAGTTCAAGCCATTAAAAAAAAAAAAAAAAAGATAATGAATAGTGGTAGGGGTTATTATTTTGGAGTCTCCACTAACATAGTGTGGAGACCCAGAGATGATGTAGACAGAAAGAGCACATAGTGATCAATATTTTGAAGGCGTTCCCACTGTGTTAGGACCACCACAGGCTGAGTGATGAGCAAAAATGTTTGGTAAAAGTAATGCCCTGTAAAGCATTATGAAGCAAGTTTCTGTCCACGAATATTTTAGTATGTTGATATGACCATAATGCTTAGAAGAGCCTCTAGAGAACACCACAATGAAAATAGCATTTGTAAGAAACATGGTCATGTAACTATTTAGTTAGCCTCTAGAAAGCATAGCCACACAAAAAACTGTAATAAATAATGTAGTATAACCATATATAGAGCCTCTAGAGATCATGGTGCATTACCTAGTTCAGAGACAACAGACCTATAACAATATTATAACAAACAAGGTCCTTAACACACAATCTATTCTTAGCTATAAAACAAGAGCTCCAGCCATGAGAGTGCTTAAAAAGACACTGAATGGTGGGAGGGGTTATTATTTTGGGGTCCCAGTTAACCTAGTATGGGGACTTAGAGATGATGGAGACAGAAAGGGCAAGTTGTTGTGAATGTTTTGGTGGTGGTCCCATTGTCCCAGGACCACCACAGGTGAGCAAAAATGTTTTGAAAAGGTAATGCCCTGCAAAGCATTATGGGACAAGTTTCCTGAGTGCAGTGAATATTGTAGTATGGGTTCTCCCAGTTGCTGGGAGAGCAGCTTTCACTTTGAGGATTTCTGTTTTATGTAAAGCATTTACCAATTTCAAGTGTTTTAAGGGGAGAGACACAAGAAATGAGTTCTGAACCAAAATGAAAGCTATTATATCATGGAGTCCAGTAGGCGTTGGTTGAAGGACCGGGCCTCCTGGGGACTTTGAGAGCACTGTGCTTCCTCCTTGGGAAAGGTGTTTAATATGACCCATACATCCCCTTTTTCCATTTTTGTTCGGCTTGTAAAGAATGCCCCTTTTCAATGTTGTTGCTCTGTTTGCTAAGACTCGTACCTGCTTGAAAAATTTGTGCCCCATTATGCTGCTGGGCCAGAAATGAGAAAGGCCACGACGAGGGAGAGGGGTGTCAATCGTATGGTGTGTGCTAGACTACAGCGTTTACAACAAAACACAGGCTTGGGCGCCATCTACCCCTTTCCTCCACTGCCAACCACTGTAAATAAACACGCTGGGATTGTTTGCACAATTTACGTAAATCTCTCTAAAAACATTTCTGAGGCGGTCTACAGACAGACATATTGCGTTTCCTCGCTTCTGTCGTAACAACTGTCCACGCACTCTAATGTGTTAAACTGAAAGACATAGGTTATGTGCCACGAAGGCTATTGCAAGGCCATATAATATGGAGGGACAGCAGCTACTAATTTTACTCAAGTTTACCAGATGACTGTCACTGAACAGCATTTCTCCATTATCATAAATGAATACGCCAATGCATTGTGGGACTTGATGTCCTGGTGTGTTTAGATTGAAGCAATTAGACAAATATCTATTAGTAATGATTTCTAAAAGAAAGGCCCAGGAATGAAAATGTGTCATCCCTCCTCCTCAACATTTACCCTAGTTCATTTTATAGATTTCTGGACAATAAAGGGCTGAGTTGCCACCCCCAGGATACGACAAGACACCTTTACTTTCTCGCTGGTGCTGCACTTATATTTTAGCAGTCATAGATCAACCCACCAAGTTATGTTTAAGGACTTGGACAAAATACATCTTTATGACTGGCTCGGTGGGGTGGCTGCACGTTCATTCTATTTCAGAATAAGTTTTCGGAGAGGAAAATATATGCACCTTACAAGCTGCGTAATTTATTTTTTTGATGCAACTCCACAAGGCCTACAAGGAAGTTTGAATATTTTGATTTGCTAGCGGTGTGAATGTAAGTGCCTGTTATTACGATGGCTGTGAAGTGAACCCAGGTTTGGTGTTATGAAGTCTAAGCGCACAGATGACAGTGTTTGCAAAGAGGGTTCAAACTTTGCAGATTGTGACAAGGCTAAATGATGTACACAGGTGTTTTGGATTTCCAGAATCACTTTTTAGGTAGAGTGCGCAAGCACTCTGGCCTGTTGTAATCTATCTGTGGGCTTTTAACCACGCAGACTGCACGCCCATCACTATCACCCGTTCATGGGCTTGCCTTTCAAAAATATTTTGTTATTACTGGTAAATGCTTTATGTTTGTCCCTCCTTTGGGCGGTTTTTTTATCACCTGGGCCATCGACCCTGTTACATGGATAATTACACTTTTGCAGATATGTTTAACTGTGAGCGAACTTCTTTTTCCTTTTGTGTCTCTCCTTCGCACTCATGCTCATGGCGGCTATGGCGCCTTGAATCGGCTCGCTTATGTCAACTGTTTTACTTTTCATTTTCAATTTATGTGGCAAGAAAAGTCCAGTTAGGAATTTACAATGCTAATAACTCTAACTCAAGCAAACGCGAGACGCATTGCATTGCAAATGCTTGTTTTTTTTTCGCTGCCTCCTCCCTCACATTAGCAATGAAAATTGCTTTGCAAACAAAAACCCTTGAATTGTTGCCAAGTCTGATCCGAAAAAGAAGTGCCCACATCCCATAATGGTAGGGTGCCTAAATCCAATCATAGTAGCTCTGGTGGGGGCGGTGAAGAGTGTCTGGACTGAAAGTAAACAAATGTGTGTAGGCAGGCTGGTAACACATCTGTGCCTTGATAGAAATACCAGTTACACAAAGTCTGGACTGCATTATCAAGAAACAAATTATATGTGAATTCTGGAATGTTTTTGCTGTCTAACTGTGTTAGCTCATTTTAATTGGTCATTTAAAATGGCTGGTAGATCGAAAGTTGAGTTGCGTGTATGCTGAGTAAATATAGCTGAAAAGCGACCCCATGCAAAAGTACATTTAGCAAATTCTGTCTTTTAGCCAAAAGTTAGGTAGGTAAGTAGGGGTGCGGGGAAACAAGGGGTGTTTTTGTGTGTATGTGCACGTGCATACTATAGCAAGGGGCCATCACACCTATACTCTATATTTTTAAACCATATGTATCCACAGTCCAATAATCTGCCCTTTATTTTTCTTTCAGATTTATGTTAAAATGACAAAATACCAAATACAGGGTCATCAGCACCTTCATTTGGATATGATATGTATTATATTTATTTGATCTGATTAGGTAACTGTGAGCAATGTGACCAGTGCTCCAATACCACCGTTTGAGTTCACGTTGTTTTGCCTGTTCGCGCTGTGAGCCCCATGGCCATCATGCAGCACAAAGGGGAGAGACAAAATTGTTGGCTCACGCTGAAGTATATTAGCAATTGTGCAGTAATCCATGTAACAGAATCAGTCTGCAAGGCAATGGACGTCAATTCATCAAAATGCCAGAGGTAGTAGAAGTGACATCACACTCCCTTTCACCTCCACTTTCACACACACACGCATACTTATACATAAACACACATTCACACTTACATAAACTCTCTTGCTCACATAAACACACTCTCACCCGCAAGCACGCACACAACATACATTTAAAAACATTTTTTACATACCTCAGCTGCCATGGAAGGGCATATTCCAGATAATTGTACTCTATTTTTATTACACTAATAGTGAGTAATATATTAGTATTCACTATTAGTGTAATAACAAATTAACAGAAAACAAAGTGAGTGGAGCTCCAACTGACTTCCATAAGGGTGAGCTGGCACTGCATTTTCACATCTGAGGCCAGGGGTCGCAAAGGACAAGCCAAGGGTCACAGCTGCGACCCCTAAATGACGTCCATGTGCAAGGCATGACAAAAATAGCCTCAAGGCGGGACAAACATTGATTTTTGAAAGGCAAGCCCAGGAACAAATGAAAGTGATGGGTGTGGTTAAAAACCCACAATACTTACAACAGGTCAAAGTGCTTGGGCGCTGGATATGGTTAGGTCCTGCTCAGGAATGTGGTTAGGTCCTGCTCAATATTTGGTTAGGTCCTGCTCAGGAATGCTTAGGAGGAAGTGGGCATGTATGATGTAGCTTCACGTCCATGTGCCTCTTTTTGAAGGTGGTTTGTAAAGCAGCTGCAAATTGTAAGGAGCCATAGAGGTTGTAAGGGGATCAGCGCCGGCTGCCCATTTTTTTTTTGGGTCGGTGGGCTGGAGTCTTTGGAGTGGTTTTTGAAGACTTGGGCCCGCTGTTGTTATGCTGCTACTTTGTCCAACTCCCCACGCAATTACAGGAGGCACAGAGGGTGCTTTAAGGCGGCAAGAGGTAAGACAAAAGGAGAGAGAGAGACAGAGAGAGTAGAAAGGGAAGAGGCTGGTTTGAACATTTTTCTCAGGAACGCTTTTGGCTCCAATTCTGTCTCTGAAGGGGATGATGGTTGTTAAGTGTCTTAAGGGGCCATGATTTTCTAAGGGGCTGAAGGAAGGTTGTAAGGAGACTGAAGGTGATGAGAGGCAGAGTGTTGTATGGCACTCTCAAGGTTGAAAATGGGGCTGAAGTTTGTAAGAGTGTCGTTAGGTGGTTGGTAGGAGATTGCACTGGAGTTGTGAGGTGACTGCATATTGTATTGTGCTAAAAGTTGAAAGGGGATCTGGCGGTTGCTGGAAATGGCCCTTTTTGCAGGGTCATCCCCTATCTTTTTGCCTCCTTCCTCCTATTTTTTCTGACCTGTTTTTGTTGGCTTTACGACTCTGGGCACTTTACCACTGCTAACCAGTGCTAAAGTGCATATGCTCTCTGTGTAAAGTGTACTGTTGATTGGTTTATCCATGATTGGCATATTTGATTTACTGTTAAGTCCCTAGTAAAGTGCACTAAAGGTGCCCAGGGCCTGTAAATCAAATGCTACTGGTGGGCCTGCAGCACTGGTTGTGCCACCCACATTAGTAGCCCTGTAAACATGGCTCAGACTTGCCACTGCAGTGTCTGTGTGTGCAGTTTTAAACTGCCAATTTGACTTGACAAGTGTACCCGCTTGCCAGGTCTAAACCTTCCTTTTTACTACATGTAAGGCTCCCCCAAGGGTGCAGTGTATGTTTAAGGTATGACATATACTAGTGTGTTTTATATGTCCTAACAGTGAAATACTGCCAAATTCGGTTTTCGCTGTGCAAGGCCTATCTCTCACATAGGTTAACATGGGGGCTGCCTTTAAATCTTAAAACGCAGATTCTCTTTGAGAGCAGATAAAAATATGGAGTTTAGGGTCTCTGAGCTCACAAATTAAAAATACATCTTTTAGTGAAGGTGGTTTTTAGATTGTCCTTAGAGCTAACCCCTGACCCTCCAGGTTCCCACTGGGGTCCGCAACGCCCTCTCAACCCTAGGAGTGGTACTGCCAGACACCAGTACTGGTGGGATGCTGGCTACAGCCGCCCCCCCAAATTCTCCTGACACTGTGCGGTCTCCCTTAGCAGATGGCCCTACGGCACAGCCTAGGCTCCCCTTCTGGCGTTCCCTCATGGAACCCTCCAGGATCTGGGACTAGATCTCGGACACCCTGGGCCTCAGCCCAACCCCATTCCCTCTCCTCAGAGTCTGGACGTGGGATCCCTCACCCATCCCACTACACTGAGATCTACCTGGGACACTTCAATCCTTTCCCACCTCACCTGGTTGGGAAATACCTATACCACTCCCCTCAGGAGCACCCTCAAATGCCTCTTCAGACTCTCTGGTACTCACCCAGAAGTCTGCCTCCAGTGTAAGTTCCCTGGGGCCGTAGAACTCACACTCCACCTTGTGTTGGCGTAGCTCTGGAAAATAAGGACTAGGATATGGTCTCCAGCAATTGTATCACTCAGCCCCTCACATGAATTAACCAAACTACCCTTCACCCAACCATCCAGTGACTGAGCCTTGAAAAAGTACCCCACATCACCCTCCTGAGTCTGGTGAGACAATACCTGACTGTCCCTGACACTCAACCCACACTCTTCTGGGATGTCTCCACACTCAATAACCAGGACTTCTACCTGGGGGAACCCCTCTCCCTGTCACTCTCACCTAGAACCAATAGAGTGTCCCTCCCATCACTAGGAATATGACTCCCCATGCCAGTTCCCCAATCCACCTCAGGGACCCTGTGCATCACTGGAGCTACCTCATACCCCTGAACCTCCTGGTGTGTGTTAACACCCTCCTTCAAGTAGTGCACCAAGGGCCAGATGTACCAAAGGATTTTACCCATTCTGTGTCTATGGGAAAAAGCTTTCGTACATATGGCCCCAAGTCTCTGGGCATCTGGGCATGTGCGCTTCTTCATCTGCACTGGATACAAGATTTTTGCTGCCACCATCTGAACTGGACTCGGCCCTCAGCTCTTCACAGCTCAGCTCTTGAGCTGTCAATATTTCTTTTTCCTTGGCTAAGGCTCTCTTAGCCTCAGCTCTCTTGGGTTGTTCATCCAGCTCTCTCATCCACTGCTCCTGAGCTAGGAGCCATTCCTCTCTCTCTGGTTCCCTTTCCTCATCGGAGTAGTCCTCCTCCTTGGAACGATCTGGTATTGCTGCTTCCCAGCGTTTCATCTCATACTGAAATAGGGCTGTCTCAAAGACCCACCTCGGGGACCTTCTCTTCACAGCCAGCCCCCTTTCCTTGCAGAAAACCTTTAGCTCCTTCAGCGTGTAGTACTCCAGGTGCCAGGAGTTGACTTGCATTCTGCAAAGGCCTCACAACCAAAAACCAGAGTCCAAAAATATCACAATATCTCTAGGAGGACGCCAGAGAACAAAAAGGAAAACACAGTATGTGGTACGTAGTGGTCTGCGATTTGGTAGTATTGTACACCAATCACTGTGGGTCAAGTGCAAATGCAAGCCCTATCCTCACCGCTGACAACCAATGTTAGAAATGGGGTCTCTAGTTGGCAGTCGGTTTGCACCCTGTCCAAGTAGGGACCCTCACTCTAGTCAGGATAAGGTAGATACCCGCTCAGATAACCCCAGCTCACCCCCTTGGTAGCTTGGTGCGAGCAGTCAGGCTTATCTCAGAAGCAATGTGTAAAGCATTTGCACATAACACACAGTAATAAGTGAAAACACTACAAAAGGACACCACACCAGTTTTAGAAAAATAGACAATATTTATCCATATAAAACAAGACCAAATTCGATAAAAATTCAACATACAGTAATAAAAATATGAATTCTGCAAGATTTACTCAAAAATGCAGTTCCTTGAAGTTGATGGCTCCACCTGGGGCTATCACGGCGTCGTGATCAACAAAACCAACAGTTCAGGCCGGCCGCAGCGTTGCGGGCCAGCTACGTTGTCGGGAAGACCCGTAAACAGTACCTTGGATTTGCAGGGTGTTGTGATCCTCGCGGTGAGCTCCAGAGAGCGGCGTTGCTGATGTCGCGGTGTCGGTGCAGGAATCGTCGGGCCCTTGAGGTCACACGCGTTGCGGATCGAACTCCAGGCTGATGAAGTCAGGTGCGCCGGCGTGGATGGCGTCGGGGATGCGGTGCGAAGTGGGATGATGCGATGTGTGGTGCCCACAGGTCACGGTGCAGGCAGAGGCTCAGTGATGGCATCCAGCTGGGTTGGTGAGACCAGGGCTGCAGTGTGAAGCTGGGCGGTGCGACGTGCGGTGTCCAGAGGTCACCGTTCAGGTAGCGGCATCGTCATTGCTTAAGTGCCCAAGCCAGCGGTGTGGGACGGTGCTTCGTGACCCTCACAAACGGTGTCCACAGGTCCCGGTGCAGGCAGGATGCCTGGTGACAACACAGGAGTCGATGATGCTGGCGTCGGTGGACCGGGGCTGCGGTGTGGGATGGGACGGTGTTTCGTGTACCACACAAGTGGTGTCTACAGGCCACGGTGCAGGCAGCGGTGTCGGTGTCAGCAGGAGCGGCATCGTTGGGGATGCCCAGGCTGCAGTGTGAGCAGGCGATGCCTTATTTAAACTCCCGTGCAAAAATGACGCACTGGAGTGGGCGGGCCTTAAAAAATGACGTCCAGCCGCTTTTGCGTCATTTTTTAACGCCTGGTCAGGGCAGGCGTTAAGGGACCTGTGGGCTCGGAAGGAGCCCAGAGGTGCCCTCCCATGCCCCCAGGGACACCCCCTGCCACCCTTGCCCACCCCAGGAGGACGCCCTAGGATGGAGGGACCCATCCCAGGTAACTTAAGGTAAGTTCAGGTAAGAATTATTATTATTTTTTTTTGTGGCATAGGGGGCCCTGATTTGTGCCCCCCTACATGCCACTATGCCCAATGGCCATGCCCAGGGGACATAAGTCCCCTGGGCATGGCCATTGGGCAAGGGGGCATGACTCCTGTCTGTGCTAAGACAGGAGTCATTTCAATGGGGGTTGGGAGTCAAAAAAAATGGCGCAAATCGGGTTGAGGCCAATATTTTGCCTCAGACCTGACTTGCCCCATTTTTTGACGCCCAAGCTCCATTTTCCCCTACGCCGGCGCTGCCTGGTGTGGGTCATTTTTTTTGACGCACACCAGTCAGCTGCGCCGGCTATCGTCATTGAATAAATAAGGCGCCCGCATGGCGCTTTGGAATGGCGTTAGCCGGAGTTAAAATTTTTGACGCACAACTGCGTTGGCGCAGTTGTGCGGCAAAAAGTATAAATATGGCCCACAGTTCCCAGTGTGGCACATTGAGGAAACTGAAGTCTTTGGTGTCCCTGAGACTTCCAACAGGAGGCAAGCTCTACTCCAAGCCCTTGGAGAATTTTCTCAAGCAGGACACACAGCAAAGTTCACCCTATGCACTCTTTTCGGGCAGAAGCAGCAACTGCAGGCCAGTCCAGCAAAGCAACACAGCAAATGGACAGTACTCCTTCTTCAGCTCTTCTCCTGGGCAGACGTTCCTCTTGATTCCAGAAAGATTCTAAAAGTCTGGGGTTTTGGGTCTTCTTCTTATACCCAGTTCTACCTTTGAAGTTGGCAACCTTCAAAGCAAAGTCTCAAGAGCTTGCACGATCCTTCCTTGTCCAGGCCAGGCCACAGACACTCACCAGGGGGTCGGAAACGGCATTGTGTGAGGGCAGGCACAGACCTTTCAGGTGTGAGTGACCACTCCTCCCTTCCCCTCCAGCACAGATGGCTAATCAAGATATGCAGGCTACACCCCAGTCACGTTAGTGTCACTGTCCAGAGGAGAGGTGTGAACAGCCCAACTGTGCAACCTGCGGTGTCCACAGGTCAAGGTGCAGGCAACGGCGTCGTCGTTGCTGAAGCGCTGTCATTGGTAGACCCAAGCCAGCAGTGCGGGATGGGATGGTGCTTCGTGACCCTCACGAGCGGTGTCCACAGGCCACGGTGCAGGCAGGATGCCTGGTGACGACACAGGAGTTGATGATGCTAGCGTCGGTGGACCGGGGCTGTGGTGTGGGAAGGGACGGTGCTTTGTGTACCTAACATCGGTTATAAGGGTCTCTAGGTCCTGAAGGTTGTCATAGGCCTGAATGTTCAAACAGGGCTGTTAGGTGGTTGTACAGGGGTTGTATAGAGGTTGGTTTAAAGGGGGAATGCTAAATGTTTTAAGAGGGTTGCGTGCAGATAGGAAGGGGGTTGTACAGGGGCTGATACTTGTCAAGGACTGAAAATTGTAAAGAACCACAAGAGGTTGTAAAAGACTGAACTTCGTGAGTGGAACTGGAGGTTGAAAGGTAACTAAAGGTTAGAAGGAGGATGATCAGTGGTCGTGTAAAGATTTTACGAGGGTTAGATTGTGCATGTTGTAAGGGGGTGAAGTTTGTATGTAGCATTGGAGATTGTAAGGGGCTGAAGGTTGTAAAGGGACTCAAGGAGGTAAGTAACTCAAGGTTGTTAGGGACCCGGAGGTGGAAGGGGGGCTGACATTTATAGGGGAGCTTTTAAATGACTATAAGGAGATTATTAGGGGCTTAGGTTGGTAAGGGGATGAGAGTTGCAAGGGGCCCTAGGGTTGGTAAGGCCTCTATGTTTTTTTTATTAAGAAATTGGGTTTTGGCCTGTTCTAAGTACTCCTTCTTATTAGTAAGTTCATATACAGTTCTTTTAAATGTATTTGCAATGGTTAATGTGTTTTTAAATGTTATTGCAAGCATGTGCCATATTTTGGCTGCAGTGTGTATTCTTTTCCTCTTTTCTTCTTTTGTTTTTTTACAAGGCCAGTTCTGTTGCCTTTGACATAGCTTGTTTAATTATGAATTGCCTTGATTACACGATGCTGGTAAGAGAGCTAAATCCATTCTGAGCGAGATATATAAAAGCGAGAGATGAAGTTTTGAGAAAGAAACCGCAGAACATGAACAGAGAAAATGGCACAGGCAGGAGTTGAAAAAGATAAAACGGGGCAGAGTGTTGGTAGTAATGCAACTCAGGAATTCTTGACCAATAATCTAGGAATAGCGCTTAATAATTATCCCGTTTAAAAGCACACTAATGTTTTAGAAATGTGACAACTGAGGAGCATTGAGACAATAAGATTTGAAGAGGACCAAATGAAATAGTAAAGTAGTAGAGAGGGACTTGAGCGTCTGGCTTTCTCGTTCCGCATTTGCCAAAATGCAACTTTATAAAGTTAAATCCCGGGCCCTATCAGTGTGCTTTCACTTAATACGTTTACCATATTAACACATCTTTGCTACAGAACTTTGGAGAGAAGCAATGAAGAAGGAAGGAGAGTACCAGTCGCCCCTGTTGTCCGGGCTCCCAGTTCAGCGAGCTTGTGTAAGTGATCCGAACCCGCGAGACAGGCGTCGCGTCCGGGCCTGGCCCTGATCTATATCTATCGGTGAATGGGCACCGGAATAGGCGCAGATGGTTGGTGATCCGCCCTGAGGGTGGATAGTAACTAGAG
The DNA here is from genome assembly GCF_031143425.1 of Pleurodeles waltl. NCBI lineage: Eukaryota > Metazoa > Chordata > Amphibia > Caudata > Salamandridae > Pleurodeles > Pleurodeles waltl. The sequence continues at coordinate 337,787,061 of NC_090443.1, forward strand.
AGCCTTGGGGACCTGAGGGAGGTGGCTTGGATGGGGCAGGAAGGGACTGCTCGATTACCTTCTGTGTCCTCCAAGTGCCTAGAGCGTATGGATACAGAGACCCCCCCCCCCTCAAATAGTTTGATTAAATGTCCCACTGACTGCAGGTGAGAACCGTAGTTCAACTCAAACCTTTTACCAGGGACGCGGTCTGTAAATTTATAAAGCACTTTATAACTATCTGTATGATCACATAGCTCTTTAGGATCTGGGTACGCTTTACAGTTCTTGAAATACTCACCGTAGTAAAAGTGGTCTGTTGACAGTGTACTGTATTGTTTAAACGTGAGTCATAGGGATAGTGGCCATTGAGACTAAAACCCCACGCATTGCATATTTATTGCACTTTAAAAAAACACATAAAATGTGTGGGATGTTTACGAGTTTGTCCAGGCGTAGGATTTTGTACTGGAAGAGTATGGTTCAAGTACAAATCCCATGCTAGACCGCCCACACCCCCCTCTGCACTATTAGGTAAATGTTCTGCATGGCTATGACTACCTCCCCCCCCCTATTTAGGTACAGCCTGGTGTGCAGGCTCGCAGTGCAGCGTGCACTACGGCCACCGTAGTGTTCCACTGCCTGCACTAGTACGGCCGTGGCCCCTGCCAAAAACAGTCCTGGATGCTCTCCCCGAAAAAAGTTCTGCAGGCGCCCACGTGCATGGCATTGGGCAACCTGTATGATCCCACTGTAGTTCCCTCCCCCTGCACAGCTGTATTTTGTAAGTTTGCACCGATTTTGTGTAAAAAAACGACGCAAGTGCGGCGCTAAAAAAGTATAAATATGGGCCTAGGTTTCCCTGTGTCGCACATGTGCTTCTCCCACCCCCGCCATGTTGCTCTCGTCCTCGTGTACTTCCCTGTTGCTTTCTCAACTTTTGCTTCTCCTCCCTCCGTGTCGCTTCCCACACCCAAGCCCTCCTTCTCACTCATCCATTGCTTCTCATCCTCACCCCACCTTCCTCATTGCATCTGTTGCCCTTCGTTATTTCCCCACCCAGCCACTCCCTCTTTTTTGCTTTCTCCTCACTCAGCCCTCCGTCTTGCTGCCCCCACCCGAGCCCTTCATGCTGCTTCTCCCCCCACACCCGAGCTTCAAAAAACAACACTCTCGTGCTATTTATTATTTTTGTCTAGTGATATAACTTGGTAAATAAAAAATGCTTGCTTCATAACATCTTTTGTTTTAGTTTGTTTTCTTTAGCCATATGCTGCACAGCATTGGGGATGCTGTACAGCATTGCTAAGAAGCTAATAGGTCCCAATGGTGAGACCTGTTGGCTTTGCCAATGCTTGTTTTAAAATGTACTACTTCTTCTCGCACCACACACAGCCCAGTAACTTTGTTTTATTTTCTGTTCTATGTAACTAAAAAGCAATAAAACGGACCCTTAGAATATGTCTCCCGATGCAGTCAGCTGCCTCTCCTCCTAGTAGGCACTGAAGAATACTAACAAAAATAATAACAAAAAACTTGTTTTCTGATCAGACTCAATTCCATCATCACGAATGAACTTTGTGAAGTTCCCAAAGTTGGATTTGTTTCAGAAAACTTTGCCAGTGAGTGAAAATACCTCCCAAAAATGTATTTTTTAAAACAACCTCCCCAAATATTTATTTTGATAGAGATTTTTAAAGGTATAAGAGGGTTTTTGCAGTTTTTTTACACACACCACACAGATGAAGGATTTTTTACCACTTTTTTTTCCAACTTTGCAACTTTTATTGACCCATCAAGCTTGCATTTTGAAGACAGTTCAGCACATTTGCAAAGAAAATATTTGGAACTTTGTACACAACTTCTGCACTGAATTTCACCAAAAGAGAAGTCAAGGTTAATAATCCTCAACACAATACCAGTTATATTGGCCTCAGGAATCATTAGAAATCGCAGTCCTGTGTCAGAATTTGGAAAAAATAGGGTTAGGTTATTTCTAGATCTGTGGAATAGCACGTGCACCTTCAACTTAAAAATCTGTTTCTGTCACCCTCTCTCTTTCTCTTCCACCTAACGCTGTGACTACTGCAACAAAAACACTGGGGATCTGGAGAGAGTGACGGAGGTCGCTGAGGCACGGGCAGTCAACATTGGTCTCCAGCATCTAGAGCTCCTCTCCTGGAAATTACCAATAAGGTAAATGTACAGTTTGGCCCGTCACACCAGGGCTCCAGTATGATCTCTCTCCTTCTATAGATTCAACTTTCTCTCAATCATTCTTTTACCTCAAACTACCGATCTATCTCTCTCCTTCCCGCAGTAGCTAAAATTCTGGAAGCTTTTGTTGCCTGCCATCTCTCTAAATATTTTGAGTCTCATAACATATTGGACAATGCTCAGATCAGTCAGTGCATTTGTAGAGCACTTCTAGTCACCGATGACAGTATCCACGCGCTGGTAGGGTCCAGTTTATAAGGCAAATAGCCAGGTCTTCAGGGACTTTTGCAACCTTGGAAGAGATGGGGAAGTCTGGAGATAAAAGGGTAGCTTGTTCGATGTCTGCGCTTCTAGGTAAGAGATGGAGTGACCTCCATATCTGCTATGTTGGATGCAGGGGGTGGGGGTTAGGGAAAGGGAAGTGGAACAGAGGTGTCTTGTGGGCTGAGAGAAATTCAGGCAGTGCTTTAAGTAGGTGGGTCCGCAGTTGTGCGCGACCTTGTATGCATGGGTCAGGAGCATGAAATAGCATCTTTTCTGTACAGGGAGCCAGTGGAGTTCCCAGAGGTAGGGGGGATGTGGGTTCATCTAGGGAGATCAAGGATGAGCCTGACTGTGGCATTCTGTATGGTCTGCAGAAGTCAGAGGAGGTAAGCTGCGATCCTTGTGTAGAGAGTGTTGCCGTAGTCCAGTCAGCTGTAGATGAGACCTGGGTGATGGTGCGTCTTGAGGTCCAAGTTCTGAGGGCCACCAGGACTATTCCCATAGAGAGCTTTTTTCTCCTAAGATCAGTACCTCTGTCTTGTCTGTGTTGAGCTTCAGGCAGTTGTCCTTCAACTAGCTGGCGAAGTCTGTCAAGCAGTTGTGGAAGCTGGTCTTGGTGTTGCCTTCGAAGAGGGAGAGGATGAGCTGTGTGTTGTCAGCGTAGGATATGATGTTGAGTCAGTGGGTTTTAGAGATGCTGGCCAAAGGAGTCATGTAAGTGTTGAAGAGGGTGGGGCTGAGTGAGGATCCTTGGGGTACTCCACAGATGATTTCCTTGGGTTTGGAAGTGAGTAGGGGAAGGAAGACTTTTTGGGTTATTCCGGTGAGGAAAGAGGCGATCCATCTAAGAGCGGCTCCTCGCATGCCGAGCAGCCTTGTGATGAGTGTGTGGTGGGAGAATGCATCGAAGGCTGCCGAGAGGTCTCGGAGGATCAGAGCTGCAGTCTCTCCTCAGTTGAGTAGGACTCTGATGTCACTGGTAGCTGCAATGAGGGCTGTCTTGGCGATGTGATTGCTGCAGAATCTGGATTGGAACGAGTTGAGTAGGAAGTTCCATTCCAGATGTGAGGGGAGTTGTTGGTTGATTGCTTTTTATAATACTTTGGCAGGTGAAAGAGAACAGGGAGATTGGTCGGTAGTTAAATTTGCTGGGGTCTGCCGATGGTTTCTTTAGTATGTTTAGAAGCAGTTGGATTTCCTTCTAATAGAGGTACCCAACCTCTTATGGTTCCGAATATCTGTTTGGCAGCTGGTGTTAATGGCCTCAGTGCCCTGATATTGCATCTGTCAGCGGTGTTTGATACTGTTGATCACTCCCTTTTAGTAAATCAGTTCTGTACCTTGTATTGAAGTGATTACATTACAACTAAAATACCCCACAAAGGTACATCGTTTGATAAAGAAGCATGGCCTGCAAAACCCACCTTGCAAAAGACTATAAGAATTTGAGAAAACACTGTGATAGGGGCATTAACTATTAAACTATAATGATATTTAAAAGCTATATAAAGAACCTATTGATAAAAAAATAAACACTGTTGATCTGACTTACCAGTTTTTTTTTTCATGGATTAAGATATCAATTCACCTGTCAAAGCAGGAAAAATGGCCTAGACTTACAAGAAGCTTTAGCCTGGTTTAAGGCCATCTTAAAACATCCTGTTACCTGTCTTGACAACTTTTAGACAGTCTTTTCGATGTATTTTATGGCTGATATAGAACCCAGGGAATAACCTCATTGACCCAATTTTTTTCTCTCCGGGTACTCATCAGACTACTTTATATCAGGGAATAACCTTAGAAAAAAGCCAATTGTTTCCTGTCTAAGACTGTCTTTTCTGCTTTAAGTTAATTTTAAGATTACCTTATGACAGGGAATAACCTTGGTAAATCGGACCCACGTATCTTGGCTTCAGCGTGTCCAGAGAGGGCCTGTGCGGAGTTGATGGAGTCCGACTCAGCGGAATTCCGTAGAGTTGAAAAATTCCACAGAGGCAAAGTTCCATGACCTGCGGAGTCCTGAATGCACCCAATCTCGGAAGCGCTAAGCAGGGTCGGGTCTGGTCAACACATTCAGGAGAGGGATTTGACAGTGAAAGATGCCGTTTCAGGCCTCTTGTGCAGAGGCCTGTCCTGTGTGCAGTGCACACTGGGCATGCCGGTGCACAAAAGGCCTGAAACAGCAGCTTTCTATTACTGCCTACAGCCCTGGCCTAAATTCAGGTCAGGACCGTAGGCAGTGAAAGCTGGCAGGCCTTTTGTGCACCAGCCTGCCCTGTGTGCACTGCACATGGGACAGGCCACTGCACAAGAGGCCGGAAACACCAGCTTTCACTGCCTACAGCCCTGGCCTAAAGTCAGGCCAGGGCCGTAGGCAGCCAAAGCTGGCATTTTAGTCCTTGTTTCTGCACCAGTGTGCACAAGCAATGAACAGAGAGTAAGATATGAGGTCTTACCTGGGTCTTCTCAAGGGTCCTCCTCTTCTCGTTGTCCGAGGGCGAAGAGTCTCTCTCCGAGGCGGCTGCCTCCCTCTGTGCTTCAGGATGCACTGCAGCCCAGTCATGGGCTGCATAGCGCAAGCGCACTGGGTGAGCTCTGCTCCGCTGGCAGGCTAGCAGAGTTTTTGGGATAAAGCATAGAGTTCTAAAAACTCTGTTAGCTCTGCCAGCGGAGCAGAGCTCCCCACACACCCCTTCTTCAGAAGAGAGGGAACAAAGGGGTGGTATTCCACCATCACCACAAGGACCAACACTTGAGCTCCAAAGTTTATTTATAGATTTTGAATAGAGCCTATCTTGTTGATTACTGATGAGGCATCTAACATGGCTTTATCACCGGGCAGTGCCAGATGCAGGAACTGCTGTTTTCTGTTTCTCATAATATTTTTTAACCTAAAAACAGATGTTCCTGCATGACATTTTTGACTTCGGCAATCTTGACCTCAATGCACTTTTTGATTCTCCTGATAAGATCTGGTCCCAGTTCAAAGAGTGCATCAGAAGGCGCTATTTGTCTTATACTGAAGAAGACCACATTGTAATCGCCCTTAATATGGTTTCGGTGTTGAACTTTATGCAGCTTGATAACATTTCAGGGGTAAATTCGTATTTGATATGACTAACTAATCCCCAGCATAGGTTTTACATGACAAGGTTGAGGATTCATTTAATTCACTATCTGGACGCATTTCTAGGGGCTGGTTCAAGAGTAACTATTCGCACTTGATGTTCCCGTGATAGTGTTTCAACTCAATCTACAATGCACTTTATGCTCTTCTGTAAATTGTACTCTGTGTTTCGAGGATTTTTTCTTCGGCCCATTTTAAAACACATGCACTTTACGTCTCATATACCTGGCTTGAGGTATTTGCAATCTGCTGGCACACCCGAAGTTTCCTATGCTATTGTGAGTTTCATCAAGGCCGCTTTAAAATTATGGAAGTTATATAGTACTGGGGTTTGAATGTTTAGATTATTTTAATTTATTATGTTTAGGATAATGTTTTAAGCAAATTCAGAATGTATCTTAATTTATTTTGTAGATCTCTACGTTGGGTGTTATACCTTTTCTTATTATTTTTCCCTTACAAGTCTCATATAATTTGAGGTATCTATAATTTTCTGTTTCTGGCCTTATTGTTGCTAGTCTCAATATGGTCGCCATGGATTTTGGAGATTATATTGGATAAAGACTAGATTTCCTTTTTTTCTTTTTTGATAGTCTATTTATTCTTGAGTAAGACCTTTTTCTTTTTTAATATTTGGATCTGATGTTTTTACGATCCAATTGGTGGACCGATCAAAGTTTTATGACAATGATGATAATTCTGTGTCTTGTCAGTTCTTTTGGGCGGAAATGTAACACATTTTAATGTAAACTGAGCTGCTCCTATTATGACTGTGTGTCCAGGGGGGAGAGTCACTCATAAGCTGGTTCGGCTATGAAATATTTGGATGGCTCATAATTTTGATCAGTATGTATAAAATGTCTGCTTTTATTCATGTTCAGCTTTCTATTTAGTTTTTATATTTTTATGACTATGTTGATGTCATTTTTGTACTTTTATGGTCTAATTGGGACCGAATAAAGTTATTGACTGAGTGACTGACTTGGGCAGTAATCAGAGAAGGAAGGGCAACACCAGAATTTCAAAAACACAGTTTTAGAGGAAGCACACTGTATATTGTATTATACAGAACAAGGTTCAATTACCATCCACAGACAACATATATTTCAAATTTCACAGCTTAAGGGTATACGAATCTTGCTACAGTCTCTGCTTCTGTGGTTGATAAAAACACACTACATCATTGTTCATATCGTTGTCAGCCAACTTGTTTTGTGGCCTTCCTGGAAATTCATCAGGCTTGCAAAATGTATATATACAATAATTACATTCTGTAAAATGCAGTTTCAGTACCAAGCATACAAACACCCTGATTACATACATCCCCCAAAATTTCACTTTCAAAGATTTGCTAAAGCCCCTACCTTTGTAATCTCACAAAGTTGTGGCCTTTGTGAACTTTGCAAAATGTAATCTGTGGGAGAATTCAAACTTTTTTCTGCTAAAAAAGTTATTTGAGAGAGAATTCCTCTCAACAAAAAGTGTATTGAGCGGAGATTTTACTAAGAAAAACGTATTTTTCTCCATTTAAGATTTTTTTTAAACTATGCCAACGATTTGAAGTTGGCAACGTTTAAAGAAATTCCACAAATTTGTCCAAAGCAACTTCACAAAGTTTATCACAGCCCTAAATCACACCTAGACTTGTCTAGGCCAAGGGAAAACATTAGGGGATGTTGCTTGCATAAACAGCTCCCAAAGTTTGAACATGCATGGCTCCATCAGAAGCCCTGATAATGCTAGAAAATACATTTTTGTAAGGTGCTACAAAAACACATCATCACTGAGCACATTCAGCAGCACACGCATCTTGCCAGAAAAGGGCTTCCTTACTCATTAGCAGACAGACCTCAAGCATATTCAAACTGAAGATTGTTAATTTGTCCAACTACTTGTTTTTTTAATTTCTGCAAACACATAAATTGGAAACTGTTATAAAGAAAGTGAGTAGACCACACCAAGGGATTGTATAATAGTATTAGAATGGTTGCTTGGTGCACAGATAGCAACTAGGGTTTGAATAAATAGCGTTCAATGCAGGTACGTAAGACAGCAAGTGATGGGGTGTGTCCTTAGCGGGAGTTTGTAGGTGTCTTACAACCTGCTTAAGAAAAACTTTTTTGTCCCCTCTGGAGGAATACTCTGGCTGTTTCCCCTCTGTATCCTTCCAGGTGGCCAAGCAAGCCCTCTTAGGGTGTGTGGACGGTGAAATCATTGATTCGACTGCCCATCTCTTGAAGAAGGTATACTACCTGTAGTGCAGCTCCTCATCTCTATTTTCAAATCCCCTGCTCCCAGGAGCTTTACCCCTGAGGACATAAGAGATAGTATGTTGTTTTCCTATGCTGTACAAATACATTGCTGCATCGTTATAAATGCGCTGTAAAAGGTTCGATTGCATGCTTACAAGACATTCTATTGTGTCAAGAGTCTCTACCCACAGATGATTCTGCTTTAGGACAGGAGAATTCCCCTGCTGGTCTCTTTAAACCCAAGTTTTAGCATTTGGTTCTAAAAATGACCCTCTGAGGACATTTTCTCCCAACAACTTAGAAAGTGCCTGCTCTGCATTTTTGCTCACAGAAGATGTCCTGGAAGATGTGTTTCTGAGGACCACTGAGCTCACAGCTTATTTTAAGAGGCGTTACCATTAGAAGCGTTCACACCCTATCCAGGTGGCTCTTTCCCTAAGGTGCTCTACTCACCCCTGCCCTACCAGGTGTTGACCTGCTTTTTTCTATTTACACCCTGACCAGTGCTTTGTTGTTGCCCTGAGTGAGATGGCCTGCCTGCTCACCCATGTCCAATAATGTGTGTACCTAGGTGCCCTGCATATACTCTCTCCTAGGAGATTGTAACCTGTGGCACTCTGCTCATATTTTGTACTTTGTGGTGTTTCCCTGAGGTGCTCTGCTCACACACTGTCAGAATATGATCATAGGTACTCAGCTCACACTGTGCCCTCTGGAGTGTTAATCTGAGGTGCTCTTCTCACACCCTGTTCAGTGAGGCATTACCTTCCGTTGCTCTGCTCAAACTCTGTCCAATTATGTTACCTGAAGGAGCTTTCCTCAAACCCCTTCCAGTGAGGGGTTATCCTCGGGTCCTCTTCTCACATCCTGCCTTCTGTGGTGTTGGAGTGTAGTGCTTTGCTCACGTGTCTGATGATGTGTTACTCTGAGGTGCTGTGCGCATATCATGTCCAATGTGGTGATACCCTGAGGTGCTCTGCTCATACCCTGCCCTCTGGGTGTTACCGTTTGGTGCTCTTCTGACATCCTTTCTAGTCGTGTTATCCTGCTGTATTCTGATTACACGCTGTCTTAGGAGGAATTAATTTGAGGGCTCTCTGCTTCCCCATGCCCAATATGGTTGTTACCCTGAAGTTCTCTATTCATGCCTGCTCTGTGGTGTATTATGTCTCTGTTCTCACCTTGCTGTAAGAGATGTCCCTTCAAGTTACTTATGGCCCCTGTTGTAGACCTTTGCTGGCGCACCATCCTGTGGGATGCTTCTTCAATAGGGCTTCTACTCTAACCTTGTCCTGGGAGTGGTGTTTCCCTCAAATATATTTGCACAAGTTCAGTCCTAGGAAGTATCAGTCTGATGACACTAGTTCACACCGTGTCTTTTGACAGGCTCCAGAAGGGCCCGTGCACTGCTGTCCTTAGTTGTGACCCCGGAACAGCATTTCTTTATGTCTTCCATTTTCCGTTGTCATTCTATGGGCTTTTGTTTATACACTGTCCCAAGGGTGTCATCCTGAGAAAGTCTCCACCTCTATTATACCAAATGAGGTGTTTCTCTGAGTCTGAGTTCAGTCCTGGCCCTTGGTTTCCCAGGAGCTGATGTTTGCTCACAATAATCACCAGCAGAAGTCACTCTGCTGCAACCGTCTCACAAGAGGTTTGATTCCCTCAGATGGTCTGCGCTGGTAGACTCTCCCCCTCTTCCACTCTCAGCTTGTCCTCCTCCACCCAGAGCAGCTTTGGCTGTTCTTGGAATATGAGGCTCCTCAGAGCCTTCACCAGGTCCTCTGAGTGGGAGCTGCTCTTGGGCTCCAGGCAGGCCCAGGGGTAGGGCAAACTGGGAAGGGCATCTGCTTCTTGGTGGGCCTTTCTGAGCATGTCAGGAGGGTTCAGGACTGGGGGCTGTAGCAGATTCCTGAGGTGGGAAAAGAGAGAAGAGATTTGACAGTGGTCCTGGACCAAATATCAATTATACCAGTGAAATTACCAAATTTTGTGTTGCGCTACATTTCTTGTGATTTCACATTACATGATTTTCCATTGCTTTTTTTTACACAAGTGCACACCTCATGTAAAAAAGTCTACTTCTAGTATCTCGCATGAGTTTGTTATTTGAGGTACCAACTCAAGGAAAAAACATGATGCTAGATACCAGCAAACCACATTTCGCTACAATATCATAACTATGTGAAATGTTCATGGAACTTCATAACATTTCAGATAAAAAACACATAATTTGCAGATTGCTATAAGTGCCGGAACGAATGTGAACTGGAAATGAATCAATTGCTGACACCTGTGACTCCCCTGCTTAACCAGTCTACATACTTTTCCCCCAGAGTAGGCACTCTCATACCAGCAGCCCAAAAACAATAGTCCTGCAGAGATTTATTTCTGCAAAAACTACTTTTGTGGGTTTTTTTTAAACAAAATTCAAATTTCACATCTTTTGTTGAGTTTTGAAGAAAGTTCACAAACTTTGTGGAAAGTTTGAAAATGTATATAATCGTACTCGTAAAGCACTCTGAGAATACTATGGCAAGGATCATTTAGAGTTTGGATGAGCAGTGTACTCTGGAAAATCTGCCGTGCTCCGGCTCCAGAAAACTTGCCGTTCACCTGCTCTGTTATAGACAGAAGAAGCACCAGGTTTCTGCCGGTTAAGACACAACTGGCTCCACCGTCAAAAACCTTTGATTGGGCAAGTCATCCTCCAGAGCTCCATCAGATCACATTGAGGGCCATCGCACCACATTTAGATTGGAGCGACCGTCAGGAAATTTCTATAAGTATGACCCTCGCGGCCCCCAGTAGCAGCTCCACTGAACGCACATAGATCTCCATCTATTTGTCAGGGAGTTCTTAAAAGGGTGGCCAGTCTTCGACTGGAATTCTGATGCAATTACCTCTGGCGACCAGCAGGACTACCCATCATACTTAAAATGACCCCCTAAATCATCTCTGCGTTTGGATCAGAAAGGGGCCAAATAACCGGTTGAATCGGTTGATGAGCTGTTTGGTATTAAGATTGCAGTTGAATAATCATTTTTTTCCCACGAAGAAAAAACAATGCCATTCTCCCTTCACCACAACAAGTAATACAATGCTGCAAAACAAAAGGATTCATGTTGTGTTAAGTCATATAGCTGATAGCTTGGTTTACTTTCCAAGTTTTAGCCCTGGTGGCTAATCATCCTCTCCTATACATTGTAGAAAAGCTTCGCCTTACAAGTTCAGGGTGCAGGGAAAATGTTTTGCTTCAAAATTGCACTCACTAGCTAACTGGCAGTTTTTCACAGCAAGCCGACAGTTCTGCTCCCCTCGAATCGCACTTCTGCGGTGAAATTCAATAAATTCTTGAATTTTGCATTTTTTAAAATTTGCAGTTTATCAACATTTTGTATAATTTTTTTTAACTTTCACCTCGAGACATATTCTGCTCAAACCAGTCTCCTGTCGGTTTCTTGCAGGATTATTTTACGCAACATGAATGCTTATGCAAAATACATTTTTAAAGATACTCTTTTATTGTGAAAGCATATTTTCGAGCAATTTTGTCAAATTTTTATGGAATTTCATGAAATCAAAGAAAGACAGACTTTTGCACACCCCTAGCTTTATCCACTGGTTTCTTTTATAAAAACTACTCTGGATTTTACAAAATGTAAGAATTTGTAGGTAACTCCACCCACATCTAATGAGTACTCAAGGCAAGAGTCTCCGTTCCACCTATGGTAGACACGCGAACATCATCACCCCACCACCAGCACTCTTATCACAGTCTATGCTCCCTTGCCGGCTCCCACAGCTCCCCGTCCATCTCTGTACTTACTGGAATCTCAGCAGGTTCTTGTCTGTTGCCCGGATGTGGATAACGATTGGGAAGATATTGTTTCGGACTAACTCCTTCACCGCTGAAACTCCTAGCTCCAGAAGGCAGTGTTTGTTCTGAAATGGGGACCAGTAAACATTGCAAATGCTTTAAAACAAAGGCAAATTTACACACGATAACTGAAAGTTAATTCCTCGGAGTTTGTTCATGGTTTTGCAAGAACGGTGAGTGGATACAAGAGGAAGTATACATTATGGTACTTGAAATCAGCTTCAAGATACTGAAAGATAACATGGATTCAGCTCGCTCTACACCTCTTAGTCTCAGCATTATACTTGGTGCATCTTTCCAAAGTCCCTACTTCTAAAGGGAGGAGAGAGTACTTCTTGCTGTATTTATACAATCACGGGCCTTTCTCTTTCTGACCACAACTGCCCAACAAATGCAGCCCAAATATTCCTTATCTGGTGCATCTTTTTCCTGGTGGGTACCACTGTATTGTGGGAGGTACCTCCGTGCCTCAGTGGGTAATTATAAAACCCCTTACATACCTCTATTGTTTTCTGCAGTGTGAGCTACATGCCTCTGGGTTGAACAGCACCGTACAAAGTGCTGGAATAAGAAGGGTACAGTGTGCATAATTTGATTATTTCTGACTGCTCTACAGAAGGATTTATAAATTAGTGCAATGATGACTTAAAAGCACAAGGTCAGATTCACAGCGCTGTACAAAGGCTTTGCAACAACAAGAACAACGGAATGGTATACTGCACCATCCTGGAAAAGTTGTATGGTGAGCTGAAATAATTAGAATAGTGCTAGCATGTTAGTAAGTCTACAGAGAGATAAATAGTCAAGGGCGTCTGTTGGAAACTGTTATTCGAGCATTATGATATCAAACATGAAATTATGTGAGACTGAAAACAAGCTGAGGGCACCAAGGCCTAAACGCCATAATGGTCTGATAAGAGGTAATTAGTATTAAGTGGTATAGCTGAGTTATATCGTTACTGGTGAAACCAAGTAAGTCAAATGAAATAGTCTATTGTATGCGAAAGGCTACTGTAAGAGGGAGTTGCCTGGATCTGACAGCGCCTCCTACCACTCATATCCCCTGGGCCATTGACTCTGATCTTCTGTGTGCATGCTCAGGCTGCAATGGCAACTCGTCTGGTAGGTAGTGTGGCCCATATTATTGGGCAGGGAAAGTGCCAATGGAACTTTTCAAAAATACATGAAAATCCCTTTTTGTTATCTGGCTATACCCAATGGTTCCAGCCCTCATAGCAACATAGGGAGACATCATGAATTGTCCTCAGACTAACAGGCAAATTCTCACTCAACTTACAGCTCTGTCCTAAGATGACCCCCAGGAGTTTGCTCCGACTGTGGGGGAGTGCCCAAAAAGTGAAAATAGTTTTTTACCACAACAGCAGCAAAGTTGGAGCAAAACACCATCGGTCTGCACAGTTCTCCCCACCAAAGAAAACAGAGTGCCAGTTTTATAGGAGGTGGGGCCATTAGAGTGTTGCAACCAATCAGGGATAGCAGGAGAGGTTCTTCGGATGTGGCCAGTCCCACTCCAGTCAATCATGTCTTACCAAATAATTTGGAGGTCGAACAGAAGAGTGTTCATTTAACCAGTAAAGCAGAATGGCAAATGCCTGGTGGGCTCCAGAATGGACTGCAACACTAGTATTACACTTTTTCTATGTCTCCTTCCAGATAATGGGCTATGTAACTCAAAGTCATGGCTTATAGTATGGGACAAGACAGGAAATTGTGTGGTACCAGAACTGGGGCTCTGTAAAAGGGACTGCAAAAGTGATCAGAACACCACCCTTGTCCTTCCTCATTTCTGCTTCCAGATTACAAGAGTGGGACGTGTTTCATCAGAGGACTTCATTCAGTCTGAAGACATCAGTTGAAGGTATCTATATGCCCTGGCAGACATTTCTGCAACGTGGCAGGTCCTTCCATACTCCAGTGGGTGCATCTGTACCCCAAGGGGCACATCCAAGCCATAGTGGGTATCTCTATAACCTAGCGTATACCCTTGCACTCTGTGTGCTCCTATAGCCTAGTAGGTAAGTATAATTAATAGCAGGTTTGTCTTAAAAGTAATGGGTCCCTTCATAGCCCGGTTGGCATACCCAACAAATAATATAGGTGATTCATATGACTGCTAAAGTCCACCCCTTAAGCAAAGGGGCTGAAACGTGTTGGCTGACTTTCTTGGAACTCTTGTAGGATTAACCCTGTTAGGTATTCTAGAAGAATATCAAGCTTTAAATATTGTTGTGTAAAATCAGAATATTAACTACTACAGGATCATGTAGGTAAATACGCATAAGTATACATTTTACTTTTAGCGTTTACATATATGTACCTTGGCAACCTATAATTCTTCAATGGATATAGATTTATAGTTAGAAACCGTAAATCTTTTCTTACCTTTGTGATGTCATGGTAGTCAGTATTCTGGCTACACTTTTTCTGTAGGATAATATTTTGGTACTTAATATCCTGACACAAAGCACCCAAAGATGTCACTTGAGTAGGTGGGCCGCAAGTCGGGTGTGTACTCTCCTGTGACATGTGAAGTTTTTGGAGAGGATCTCAACTCTTGAGCGATACCTTATAAGATAGGGCATTCTCTAAACGTGTGGTAGACCATTAAGAACTGGTTCTCAGCCATGCATTGCACAGGCTCTACCTGTCATCACTGTGACCATGGATGGTTCTCCAGATTCAGGATCCTGCCAATCTGAAACGGATTGCCTGAAGTCTGAAACACCAGTAGCTGCAATCCAGTCTGAAGATAGACAATACTCTTTTGACCATCCATGGCAGAGGATGGAGTAGAGGGCTCAAGAGGGAATAAAGAACATATATGCTGACCACTTCAATGACAGATCTAATTGGTTGAGTGAGACCATCTGCATTTTCTGTGGAATAACAACTCCTGAGATCCTGACATTTTTCCTGAGTTCCACCTAAGAGCAAGCCTTGGAATGTTAACATTTTTATAATGCAAGAAGCAAAAATCAAATCAGCTAGATTATAGCAGCATTACCAAGAACATTTACAGTATCATCTTTTTCGATATACAAGAATAGGCTTAAATGTATCCTCTTTCAAACCCAGAGCAGTGAAATAGATGAGTTAACTGGATGACAGAATCAAACCTCCTATATGCTGCAGAACCGTTTCCACACATGCCCCAAATACCTTCTCCCAAAATCCTTCTAAGAAATCACAAACATTATTAATGGATGCCTAATTGTTGAGACATCCCAAATAAGAAAGAAACAAGAATAATTATCCCTCTCACACATAATCCACAGGCAATGCCAAATCCACAGTTAATGCCGAATGTCTAGTCATCAAGAGACATGTAATAAACCTTACCTGCCTGACTAACATATTTCAGAAGTAATTCATAAAGCAGTCTAAGCAATATGTCGCTTCACGGCCACCAATCAGTCTTCACCATCCTTATCAGGACAGAAGCTGTCTTAGCAAATGTACATATCTCCCTGCTAAAATTACAACCTATTTTAAATTCTGAAATCCAACAAAAATTCACTGCATAACTACTGTGGGACCGGGTAACTTTAAAGGACTAAAGGCCTGATTTAATATTTGACGGACGGCCCGCCCTAAATTACTCCATCCCCTGAAGGAGGGACAGCCCGCCTAATTTATAAATGACCATCAGGCAGGCGGTGATTTATAAAAGCACAGGCAGGAACCCCTGTCACGGCAGTTCCTGCCAATTCATTTTACTCTGTGCTATGGGACGAAGCCCTGTAGCACTGAGTAATTGTTTTTTCTGTATAAACAGAAAATCCCGAAATGGGATTTTCTTTTTGTAAAGGAAATAAAATATCTGATAGCAACTCCAAAAGTTTTTGAGCAGTACCCCTGCACACTGGTGGGTGGCATTGCTTAGCTCTGCATTGTATGCCCTGGAAATGACATGCACATTACCTTTACAGGTGCCACTCCGGCATGCTGATGGCACCTGTTTCTATTCTGCGCCACATAGCTCTGATTCGGTTAGAGCTACACTCAGTCAGTTTTTGACTGGCTTTTTTTCTCGACTTTTGTCAACACTTTTTTGACACCTTTTCTCTTCTGGTTATTGTCTACTCCCTCCCCTATGTGACTAAACCTCCACCCATGCCACCCACTTATGACCGGCTGACGGAGGACCACCTCTCCTTGCTCGTTCAGGAAGAGCGGGCTGTCTTGGCCAAGGGAGAGATAGAGAGGATGATGGCATCAGAAGTAGGTTGTGGTTTGCACTACTTTCTGGTGTCAAAGAAGAACAGAGTTCTTTTTCTTATCCCAGACCTGCACCTTCTAAATCTTTTCATGAAAAAGGAGAAACTCAGTATGCTTACTCTCTCATAAATTCTGTCTGCCTTGGGCCTAGGAGACTGGGTAGTAGCACTGGACTTGCAGG
This sequence comes from Pleurodeles waltl, assembly GCF_031143425.1. NCBI lineage: Eukaryota > Metazoa > Chordata > Amphibia > Caudata > Salamandridae > Pleurodeles > Pleurodeles waltl. The sequence goes on from NC_090443.1 coordinate 337,803,200, forward strand.
ATATATATTTCCATATCCCCGTCCTGACTGCCCTCAGACGTTACTTGCAGTTCACAGTGGGCCAAGAGCACTTTCAATTTGCTGTGCCCTCCTTCAGTTTTACCAGCACCTCTCAGGAGTCCACAAAAGTGATGGCGATGGTTGCAGCTCATCAGCAGAGGTAAGGTATTCCAGCGTTTTCATACATCAATGATTAGCTGTCAAAGGCGAGCTCGCCCCAGACAGTCATTTCTCGCCTCCGGACTAAAGCAAACCTTATGCACTCGCTGGGGTTCAATAGCAACGTGTCAAAGTCACACCTGACTTGCTTTCAGATGCTCTTTTTCATCTGAACCATTTTGGAAACAGTGCAGTTTCGGGTCTATCCTCCAGAGCAGCAAGTCTAGGATATTCAGGCTATGATACCAATGTTTCATCCTCTATCCTGGATTTCGGTAAGAATGACCCTGAGGATGTTGGGACTCATGGCCTTCTTTATCCTGCTTGTAACTTATACCTGTTGTCAAAAGTGGACTCTGCAAAGGGACCTGAAGACCAATTGAGCACAGCATCATGGGACTCTCTCTGACATTGTCCATATCTGAGAGGGAAGTATGAGAGATCTGCAGTGGTGGCTCACGAACAGTGATTGGGCCAGTGGCAGACCCCTCTCCCTTCTCCAACCAAAGGTGACTGGTGACAAATGTGTCATTTCTTGAATGTGGCGTCCATCTGGAAGAGGTGGAGATGAGAGGTCTCTGGTGGAGTCTGGGCTACACATCAACTTGTTGGAGGTTCAGGAAAATCGCTTGCCACTGAAAGCCTTTCTTACTTTAATCAAGGGAAGGGTGGTACAGGTGTTCACAGACAACACCACTGCCATGTGGTACTGCAACAAACAGGGCAGGGTGAGGTCGTGGACCCTTTGTCAAATGGCTCTGCATCTTTGGACATGGCTTAAAAGGCAGGACATTTTCCTGGTGGGTCAATACCTGGCATGGATCACAAATGGTGCCTCCACCTGGAAGCGGTACAAGACCTCCTTCAGAAGTGTGGAGAGCCTTCGTCAGATCTCTTCGCCATTGCGCAGAAAGTGCAATGTCTGCAGCTTTGTGCACTGGAGCTTACAAGGTGACTCTCGTTCAGACAGAACTTTTCATCTTGAGTGGAGCTCTGGCCTTCTGTGTGTCTTTCCACCTATACCACTCCTGCCCAAGGTTCTCAAGCAGATCCGTAATGACCAGGCCCAAGTTATTCTTGTGGCTTTAGAATGAGCACAGAGAGTCTGGTATCCTGAGCTATTGACCATCAGTCCCCTGATCAAGCTGCCTCTTGAATAGGATCTTCTGTTACAGCAAGAGTGGAGGGTTCTGCCCTGGAACCAGTCCACCTTCCACCTTCAGGCCTGGAGATAGAGCAGCAACAGTTGACAGCTTTCAACCTTCCTCCTGAAGTGTGCAATGTTATTCTGGCAGCCAGACGTCCCTCCACCAAGTTGGCATATGCCTGCCATTGGGATGTTTGTAACATGGTGTGATTCTCACAAGAGTGACTCTCTTTCTGCACCTCTAAGTTTTTTCTGTTTGTTTTATCGTTGGCCCAGCAAGGCTCTGCTCTGGACACAGTTAAAGATTATCTTTCCGGTGACCTGGCCAGGCAAGTTGGCCGACGGGATGCACTTCTAGGCAGCTCCTCACCACCCCTGCTTAATCCTTCAGAATCCTGTCACATCTATACCCCAGGACACCACACCAGGGCAGTATTGTTTGTTACACATCCTCTTCGCTATTTATGGGTGGAATCTAGTGGAGCCAGGGCTACTGCACTAAGCAAAGGCGAGGCATCTGTGGCAGCCTACCGGAGCTGCTGGGCCCATGCCAGAGACTAGCATTAACTGAGCGGCCAGGCCGGGGTTGTGGGACTGTTCCTTGCAGTGCAGGCTCCTGGGGACAGAGAACACATAGCTCGGAGCGGCACTGGAGCGGCACTCAGGTTAGACCGTGAGGACAAAGAGGGGCGGCTGCAGCTGAAGTGGTGCGGCCCACTGTGGGCTTTGTGGGACTGCTGCAGCCACGCTGGAGGTTGGATTCAGCCGCGCAGCCAGGCCAAAGAAGTCGAACTGTGTCTCTACTGTGCTTGCCCCGTTGGTGGGAGGGGCACGGATTGGAGTGGCTCCCACCCAGGGGGAAGTAGACAAGGCCACGACTGGAGTAGTGCTGCCTGCAGTGTACCCTGTAATACCGCTGGGGCCCAAAGGACTGAACAGCTCGATATTTTCTCAACCTGAGTGGGACAACTCGGAATGTGGGCTTGGAATAGCCTGACCTCTGTTTTTCACCCTCTGTGACCACTGGACCTCCTATATGGACATCTGAGGCTAACTGCAGGGCTGCTTGTCCCCCCCGATCAGTGGGGCGAAGTGAGGGCCTTCGAGCCCTTAACTATGTACTCTCAGACAAGCAATTAAACAGTGCAGACGTGGATCTGAGTGCCAGGACTGCAGAGGTAACTGGTCGAAGGTTCTCTGATTGTCCGGGGGCATGTACGAATTGGCACCTGATCACTGGCGGGGAAACCTGGTTGGCTGTCTGGGCCTGGGAGATACAGATCCTGAGGATTTGCGGAGGAGTGTTGTTGGACTCCTGAGTGCATCTGATCCTGTGTCTCTCTCCTCTATGGCTGAGTGCAGTGGCTGGCCATCCATACACCTGTGACTGGGAGTTGTGGAGGCTGCAGTGGAGTTTACATAAATCCTGCAGTGGTGGGATTGTGTGGGACAGGGGCTGAGCGCCTAGAAAACCACTGACCCCTTGCTGGCGCATGCACCTGTGGGGTTCCCCATCAGTGGTGCTCACATGGGGAAAAATAAGCTTGCCGCTCTCCCACAGGGGACTACTATGGAAAGCTTTACCACCGCAACCCCTCTCCCACATCAGCAGATGCGGCAAGCTGGTCAGAGGGAACAACTTGATCCGGGCACATCCCCTGAGGAGCCATCCCGGGTGACACTGCTTGCGGCTATACAGAGGTCCAGGATTGCACTTTAGGGGAAATTAGAGACTGGGGCACTAGAAGTTAATCTCCTGCATGCTTACCTTCAGAAAGTATTAAACAAAGTTTGAGTGGCTGAGAGCACCATATCTGAGCTGCAATCTGAAGCGGCCACACTGAAAAAGCAAATGGAGATGGTCACCTCCAAAACTAGAAATCTTGAGGCGGGGTCCGACGATGCTCGGGGCAGATCATGGCACAATAATGTTAGACTTGTTGGGTACCCGGAGCGGGCAGAGGGCAACGCCACGGAGGCATTTGTGAAATGATGTATCCAGGAAGTGCTCAGACCAGCTAGACTGTCCACTATGTTTGCAATTGACAGAGCGTATTGGGCACTGGTTCCCACCCAGACTTGGAGCGCCACTGCACGCCATCATAGTGCGGATTCTAAATTACAGAGATCGTGAGTGCATACTCTGGGCAGCCCAAGAAACAAATACCACCCAGTCTGAGAACCAATCTCCATATACCCAGAATGTACCAACAAGGTCCAGGGATCCAGGAAGAGTTTCTTGGAGGTGAAAGCCAAGTTGTGTTCAGTGGGTATGCATTACATGCCTCTGTACCCCGCACACCTGAGGGTTCTCTCGGGGGCAAACCCACTTCTTTGATACCTCAGAGGATGTATGGAGCTGGCTAGAAATATGGGACAATGTACCCAGGAGTGGGACTGGACGTGGACAGATAGGTATGGGGAGTGTTTTGGGGGCCCACAGCCCTAGCTGGAGGTCATGTGAGTCTTTGGGGGTGGAGGCTCCCTCACAGGCTAGTGGGGAAGGTTCTTCCAGAATTGAGATCAATGGGGATGGAACTATGACCTTTGCATCCCAGAGCGCCGTGACAGGTGATGGAGGAACGACAGAGAGTCTGGAGCCAGCGAGGATGTCGGAGATTCTGCTAATTGAACTCCTATCTAACCTGTGTGCATCAGAATCTCTTTGTGTGCCTCTCTTCTTGTCACTCTGATCTTCACAATTCCAGAGGGTGGCAGGGTTGTATATATGTTCAGTTCCTGGAGGAATGCATAGAGATGGAATTTCATATGTGATGCCTTGATTTTTAATACTGGTTACACTGTTTTAGTGCTGGTCACCGTTGCTGGTCCTGATATGTAACTCTTGACTGATGCAGTATCATGGGGAGGTGTGGTCAGGTGCTGCAAGATGGTGAACGGGCTTTAGAGAGGCTCCGACATGGACACCCACCATCCAATAACACCCACCACCATCCACAGCATATGGCGCACAAACTCACGGGCACAGGTGTAAGGAGGGCGGTGGCACTGATTGAGTCCCAAAAAACAGTGAGGAGCATTTGTGCTGCGAGGTTTGAGCACGGCATTCCGACCCGTGGCGTGACGTAGGCCTATTAGGTGGCGCAGGCCAACAACAGCCTCTTGCCGGGCCAGTGGCAGGGCCATGAGGCCCCTGTTTAAGGGGCTGGGGGCTGCCCCTGAAAGTCCACCGGATGTTCGCTGGAGTGATTATGGCTGACTTCCCCCTGAGGAACCTGACGGAGCGGCAATAAACTTGGCAGTATACACTGACTCTTACATGTGGCTGTAGAAGATGACTATATCCCAACAAGGTACCTCTGCGGGGAAGGAATTGCTGTGTGATGCCTCAACACACATCCCTCCTCTCCCCTCTTTTTAGTGGGACCAGCGCCCACCTAATTCTACAGTGGAATGGAGTGGTGGCCTCAGGCCTGCTTCAACACCACCCATACCCTCTCATATTGCGCTACACGCAGGGGGTGCAGACGAGCAGACATCACTGCTCCTGCCCCTCCTGCATTGACTATAGTGGCCCTTCGCACACTCCCTGCACTTTCAGGTCAGACCCTGAAATGCTTTGGAGGGGGTGGTGTGGGACCTCTCAGAGGCCAGACGGGCTTGAGGCCTGGCGAACCACTGGGACTGGTGTTGTGTGTTTGATGCCGTGGGGCACAGCTAACCTAGTCACACTAGACTGTGCATAGAGACACTCCTCCAGTTCTGGACGGCTGACAGGGTGCCTGCAAATAAGAAGGACTCTGCACCAATCATGCCACTTGCTATGATGGAGTTGCGGGCAACATAAGGAAACAGCGCCCGGGACTGCTCATGCCGCCCCTGAGGTCGAGCACGGGGTGAGGCAGGTCCTGGTGCCCCCCCCTAAAGGCTGTATACACTATTCTCTGGCAGGAAAACAGTTCAGTGACACTCTACTAGACCTTATTGGCTTTGCCCCTGGTTCCAGAGGAGTGCAGGTTAAGGGGGTCCATGCTGTGCTGCTTCCTGGCTGTTCCTTCCTTCCAAGTGCTACTGCTTGTGTCGCTGAGCATGGGCCTGGCGGGTACACTCATCTCTCACAATGCTCTTCAATACTCCTCATCTAGCACAGACTCAAAGGCCCCAACTCTACGTTTTCCCTTGCAACATGGGACAGAATGGGGGCATCGGCCATCAACGCCCACAGGATAGATGGGAGAATGATCCCGGTGTCCCGGCAGCTACCCCGCTTTTATGATGCCCATAACCGAACCCTCCATAAATCTCAAGTTGGACAAAATACTGACTGCCATAGCAGACACTCACCAAGATCTGTGCAATAGGGTGGACACAGTGGCGATAGAAGTGGGATCAGTTTGAGAAGATCAATGTAAATGAACCGAGCGCGTCACCCACACATAACAGGAGCTTGTGAAGATGCACCTGTCTATGAAAAAACTAATTGACAAGTCCACTCCCTCACCATAAAGGTACAGGATTTAGAAGCTTGGGCTGAGGATTTAGAGGGCCACTCCCACCGCAAAAATCTCCGCATAGTGGGACTCACGGAGGGAGTGGAGGGCTCCGACTTTGTTCAATTTTTTTAAAACTGGCTTTCACAAGAGGTGGCGCTGGGCTGCTTTTCCACAAACTTCTTGATTAAACTACGGTCTTGGCGCGACATCCCCCAGTCGGGGCACCGCCACAACCTATAGTGGCAAGGATACTGAACTACAAGGATATGGAAGCAATTCTTTAAGCAACCAGGTAGTGCTCACTGCTGCAACATGACAACAGGAAAATGTTCATTGGTACAATGCCGCAGGGCCTCCTTACTGAGAGTGAAACATAAGCTAAGTCAGACTGGACTCCGGTACTCACTCCTCTTCCCAGTCAAACTAAAAATAATGGTGGGGCATCAGAGCTATTTCCTCATTGAGCCCGGTGATGCCTGGGACTGGGTGGAACAAAGATGATATGAGGCCTCTACGCCACCCTCACCCACGACCTACAGACAGTCAACCTGTCTTTTGCGCCAGAAATAGCTAAACTTACAACCCAAAAGAAATGTGCCAACTTGCGGCGGCCCTTCACAGGAGCAGGCCAGAGAAGAACAGGCACAGGCCCTTACAGACACTGTGAACCTCTGAGAGGAGCACAGAACTCTCTCAATTGCTGCTTCAGGAGATGGAACTTCTGAACCGGGCTCTACCTGTAGTATGGACTCGTTGATCTTGCCTGTTGTTACACCCCAGAGGACAGAAGAACGGATGTGAATGTTTTGGGTTATAAGATGAGGTACATACACCCAAAAGGTCACCTGTAACCAAACAACTGTCAACTATGGCAACAAGATGATGGATATCTAGAAGGGTCCCTATAGAGAAGGGGCCATTGTTCTTTAGGTTCATGGATTGGTCTTCCAGATATGACACTGTGGCTTTACTGAATCACCCCCTCGCCTTACTCCTTGGCGTTATACATGTGTGTGCCTACAAGTGTAGGAGTACCCAAACCCATGGGGACTAATGTTGATTGTTTGGTTGGCCTTGTGGTTAAGGGTCACCCTGGGTGGGGAGTTGCAGGGTTCTGTTAATGCAGTTTTTTATATAACGCTGTGTGTTGTCTTGTTTCCTTCAAACAGCATGTGTGTACACCTTCCAGACGTGCCAAAACTGGTGCGCTTGATAATCACACCGGGACATAGTGTTTGAAAGATACTCCTAAGATGACCAAAGTAGGAATTATCATTTGGAATGTTTGGGGTATTAGCACAGCGCACAAGGGACATGAAGTTCAACAATACCTTAGAAGGAGGGGTGCACAAATAGCCCTAATATATGAGACACATATATAGCGGGGGAGGAGGTCAATCTGCAAGCATTGGTAGGGTCAATGCTTCTGCACCACATACTCTGGCTTTGCACGAGGTGCACTCATCTGGGTATGACCTGAAGTACCCTTCTGATATATGAGGTCCAAAATAGATCCTGAGGTCCAATTCATACTGATGGAAGGACTCTTAGATGGAAGAGCTGTATTACTGGGAAGTATATATGGCCCAAATAAGGGGCAACAGGCTTTCTTAGTGAAGCTGTCAGCAATCACAACCAAATAGGCACATATGCCATGGCTACTGGGAGTGGATTTCAATTGCGTTCTTGACCGCAGTTGGACCGCTCACATCCACCACTACTGAACTCCCTGACAGTCATAACTGTGATATACTTCTCGCATTAGCTCCAGCACTGGTCCTTGTTAGGTTGCAGGAGGTCCCCGTATCCTGACTCCAGGGAACACTCTTGCTGTTCAGCTCCACATGATTTATACATCAGGCTAGATCGCATACTCTGTGACTGAGACACCAGACTCCTTACCGAAGCCGGGAAGAGACTTGCTGGAGCTTGACTCCTACCACCTGTTATCCATGTTGGGATCAGACTACAAGGTGGTGAGTAAGATCATAGCCAGCCATTTATAGGGGCACCTACCACATTTAGTGCACTCAAATCAAAATGGATTTGTGCCCGGACACTCCAATCCCCCAAATTTTTGCCGTTTACACCACGTGATGGAGTTATCACGGGTCCAGTGGCCTTAAGACGCTTGCCTAGTACTGGATCTGGAGAAGTCGGTCAACACAGTAGACTGAGAATATTTGTTTTCCACCCTGATGCCATTTGGCATCACAGGGCAGTGGCTAAGGCTTGTTTGCCTCCTTTACGCTGGAGCCTCCGCCCAAGTGAAAATTGGCAAATGCATTTCACATTAATTTTTAGTGAATAGAGGGACAAGACACGGGTGTCCTCTATCCCCTCTTCTATTTGCCCTGGTTATGGAGCCTCCATCTCAGCGGCTACGGCAACAGGGACATAATTGGAGTATCCCCCTTCACTGCAAGATCCACATCGCTTCACAATACGCTGACGATGTGTTCATTTATATCAGGTACATTCAAGAGGGCCAGATAGTGCTGCGAATATTTAGAGAGGCATCAGGACTGGCAGTATATTGGGCCAAATCCTGCATATTCCCCTTACGTCCGGACTGCCCACAACAGCTATACACAGTAGATGACTGGCCGATATGGTGGGCAGCTCGCACATTCTGTTACTTAGGCATAAGCATATCCCATGAGACACAAGATGTCATAGATGGCAATATGACCAAAGCAATAACCTCCCTGAGACATCAAAAAGCTTTCTGGATCATGTTACCCTTGACCGTGCAAGGCCGTGTTGCATTGGCTAAAATGGTGATGATGCCAAGACTTTTATATTTCTTCCATAACCTCCCGGTCCATATACCCAAAACCACCTTTCGGATGCTACATGCTGACCTAAGCAGCTTTATCTGGAACAAAGGGAGGAGGCGAATGGCACTACGCAAATTGCAATTGTCCACAGAAAGGGGTGGGTTGGGCACCCCTAATTTTGAGTTGTACTACCTGGCGGCACAGTTACAGTGGCCAATACACTGCCTGGTAGGTTGACTCACAGAGAAGCTGAGTGTTCCTTGGCAGCTGGTGCAACGTACCTTCTTACCTAACACCAGGTTACCACAAAGACCAAAAAATCTACTTCAAATCACTTTCCTTTGTTTTCAGCGCAGTATAAGACTTATGCCACACATCCCCAGATACTACCCTGAAATTCCATTAAGCTCCCTGGAACCCTTTGCATGAATGTTAGGTTGGAATATAAACCTGGGAAGAAGCGCAAATACGCACTTTAGGTGACCTGTTCACTAAAGGTGCTCAGCCTTGTGATCATCTCCAGTAGAGGAATGACCTTTCGACGGGACACTTTCTGGCATATAGTAGTGTCTAGGTAACGCCAGAGCAGAACTGGGGAATCACAGACACCGAACCCTTACAACATCTATTAATACACATACTCTACACTATGGTATGTGGACGTAAACCCATCACATGGCTGGTCCACACACTGGCTTAAACCACCCGAGACCCATTGGAAAAAACCCAGGATAGCTGGTAAATGGATGCAGGCAGGGAATTCACACAGAAGGACTGGGAGGAGGTGTTACATTACTCCAGGAAGGTATCATAGAACGCAAAGTTCCAATACATCAAGCATAAAATTCTCCACAGAGCTTACCTCACCCCCGCTCAGCTGCACCAGATGTTTGGTTCCTCATCATAATGCCCCAGATGTCCACAGCAGGGGGCAGACTTCCTGCACATGTTCTTGACCTGCCCAGCAGTGGCCACCTTATGGGGGGAGGTTTTGGAGGCATTAAGGGCTGTGACAGGACGTTTAGACTTAGGGACATTAGAGGGCGTTCTTCTGGGACTGTATAAACAACCCCAAATGGGAAAGGTGAGCACCCAATTCATAGACCTGGCACTGTTGATAGTCAGTCAACTCACTGCAGTGCACTGGAAGATAGAGATTCTATCTGGACTGGTACACTGGTGTAAGGCGATACTCAAATGGGGTCAAGCGGAGGTAACATTGAAGAGATTCGAGCACAGCGCAAATACCCGGTTGCAGCTGACTGGGAAGTACTACTATCCGACCTACATGCATACAGCTAAAATTTGCCTTCCTGGTGTCTCAGCACTTCTGAGTAGTTATGCGTTATATCGACCCTGCCAGGTTGGAGACTATGCTCCCATACATACTGAGTTCTCACCTTATGCCGATAACCACCGTTGGACTATGTCAGTCAGTCAATAAGCTTTATTCGTTGTTTTAATAAATCATACAAGCATACAACACTGGTAAAATCAGACGATTAAAAACTCATAAAATCGTGACATATATAAAAATCACAAAGAATCACATAAAAAAATCAAGAACCAGGTACAAGGAGTTAACGACAACTGAAGAACACCTTATTTCTCCACTTTCCTCCTAAAGTGAACTGCAGTCAAAATAATTCTGTACATCATAACACAAATAAACTGTAGTATTCGTATGAAGAAAAGGGTAGACCTACATTTTCGAATATTTAAAGATCTCAGCAAAGGGACTAAAAAACTTTTCAGAGGGATAACATAAAGTTTACAAAAAACATAAAATGTAACAAAGTCTGGGCAGAGTACGAATCACAAGGACATGGGTCTATAGCTGAATCATGAAAAACATGACTTGGATAGGCTACCAAAAATTGTGCAATTCCCAGTCTGAACCTAATTAAATAAAACCGCTGTGTATGGGTTATAGGGAACGACAGATAAGGTTCCATCTGAAAAGTCGTAACTAGAGGAAAATAGCTGGCCACAGTACGTTTCCCCAGTTGCTCAAGCGACCTTGACTGTTCTTTCAATTTAAAGAAAGCTTCCTTGAGCTGCTTTTTCGAGATGGTACACATTAACATAGGGCTGTGATAACAATCCTCTCGAATAGGGAGAGCTGTTCTTTAATGTAGCTCAACCATTTAAATCTGGGAGACAAAGCAGAGGACATGGCATCACTTAATAAAGATCTATTAAATTGTGGATCCCCCTTCACCCATTTTGCTCTCCGTAAGAGCAAAGGGGCCAGAATAACATAGTTCATAAACGGAGTCAGCCCCAATTCAGAATGACAGATTATGCAGGGAAATCAAGCAAAAGAAGCTTCAGTAAAAAAATATTTTCGGCAACTTGTACGTTTTTAACGTCACCGACTCCCCAACTCCTGCACCAAAGGTTGCCCAGAAACAAACATTTAGCATGGTAAATGCTCAACATAACACCTAAAGATTTCCCACCAAGTCTCTGAGCAAACCTAAAAAGGGCTGCTGTGGCTTGTTCCACTATGGACATTCTGCTCTTGACCAGTTGCACCTGCAAATTTCTACAATCAAATGGGATACCTAAAGAAGTAAAGGCACTTATAATAGATAGTTTCACCCCATCTAAAGCCCGAGATCTAGACATTTTGGAGAAGGGGCCCACAATCATCACATGTGATTTAGCAATGTTGGTCTTGAGCCCCAAGCCATTCATAAACACACAGAAAAATCTAGTAATCTTTGTAGACCCAAGCCTGCTTAGGTATCTATTCTAAGGTAATGAATCTTCAGCTAGAAGTCTTTATCAGATAAACAAGTTACTTACCTTCGGGTAGAGACTCTACTTAGCCGCAAATTCCTTAGTGATCGTCCCATCCTCCCTGCTCTGCGAGTCAATTGCTATGTAGGGAACACCCTTTTCAGGGCCTTAGTATTTCACACGACTGGTCAGTTCTCCTCATGTCATGAAAGTAACTGGCATCAGTGTGCCAGGGTGGGACTTATATAGGTACTGTGCATGTAATTTCTGGTACAGACATCGCAACCAATGCAGAGCAGAATGACACCATCTATCGTGCACAGTGGTACTATTCAAAAACTTCTGGATCCAGTCTGACACCTGGGGAATATTCTAAGGTAAGGAATCTGCGACTAGATAGAGTCTCTACCATATAAAGAGTTACAGAAGGTAAGTAACTTGTTTAATGCTTTTCTTGCCATGGGAGTCTTCTCCTGTGGTGGGAGGAGCATTACAATGTTTCTACTGTTCCATACAACCAGGTCTTACCTAACAGAGGAGGGTTGTGGTATGAAACATGCTAGAGGCATTTTACATTATTGCTTTAATTTGTATAAAGACTGCTGAAGCTTTGCTGATAATATACCTACATATATGGAGTTACCTTGATGATATATTGGTTTTCGATATTCTGGACATGACATTACGAGGTCAATAATAAAAACTAAATTATTTGACATGCTACTGTTGTGACCCCCCTATCTTTGGGGGGGACGCCCAATTAGATCTCCCAATGTATGTAACGTACCCTCTAGGGATAAAAGGAGAACTGGCAGGTGTCTCTCACTTAGGTATATTTTCTCTTTGGGCCCATGACATCTATTTAACACAATCAGCGTTTATTCAGTTGATTAGGAAAATATTTCCTGTTTTATGACAACACATTCTTACTTTCGCCATGTGATCATAAAGACACTTTGGACTTCATTACAAGTGATCTGCTGCAAAACTACCAAGAACTCGATCCTGCCAAATCATCCAGCCTCACTGACTTACAGATAAAAAGGATACAAGCAATATGGGGGGAGGGGTTGTTACTGGTGTGTCTCAGTTGTACCCTGAGAGGACCATTAGACATGAAGAACTACCCTGAGACTCAGGAATAACGCATCTGATTCCTGTGGTACTCACCTATTTTCCCTCATAGTTTGTCCCTGTCATTTTGGCTGCTTTCAGTAGTCGACAAGTCTGGGTGAAAGACCCCAGACCTGCAGATGTATTGTGCATAGGAACCTGGGTTGGTCAATGGGGCAAATTTTCCTCTCTTCATGCAAAACTGGATCCTAGTTAGTTAATACTGTTTTCGCCTGGCTGCCTTCTCTACCCGTTAGCAGCGTAGGACTGAGATGGAAGACTACATCAGAGAAGGAGCATTAAGGATCAGCACTTGATTGAATAAAACACTCCATAGAGCTCCCAGACCAATTTCATAAAAATAAAAAGCATTTCATGTCTAAAATAAGACCAAAATAACAAAAACTGAGTCAGTCGCTTCAGGATATAGAGTTTCAAAGTAACTGTTCCATTCCACTTTACCTCTCCTTTTCGCATGGATACCCAATGCTCCTGCATGTTACTTGCAAGTGGCCACTGGGCATTTCCTTCCCCTCTAGAAGCAGAGCATTACTCTCAGCTCCAGGCTACCCCTTACTTTTAATCAGGTCAGATGGGCTGGATGAAAGTCAGTCGATATGTGCAGACACAGTTCACAGCTGCTAAGCTTCACAAAGTACCTTTGGAAGTGTCTCTGGCCTGCGTCCTCAGTAAGGCAGTAATTTCTGGTCCTTCCAAGCCGCCAAAAAAGTAGTAGATACTGCTGCCTCCTCAGTTGTGACTTCACCTTTCTGTGCCCTGCTGTATTCAGCGGACTGTGAGGAGATCAGATCATACTCATCCTCTTTTAGAAATGGATACTTATTGCCATGGTCATTCACATTTCTTCCCCGCTGTTTCAGCAGTCTTTCATCAGCTGTCAAGTTCTGTATCACGTACATTTGTTGTCTGGCTGTTTCGCCCATATGCTCTGTCTCTTGGAAGCACTGAATTTGTAACTGCATTAGCCACATGCCACTTTGTCTGATTCAGGTCTGTGCCCAGGCCTTGCCCTACAGTCGACTGTCGAGCAGTCTTCACTAGAAGAAGGTTTCTGCCGTAAACTCGAAGCTTTGATTACCACACCATCATATACAGAAACACAAACCATAGGCGGGAGCCTTTCCCCATTGATTCTCCACTACTTAACTACAGGTTTCTCACTTACTGCTAAAAGTGAGTGAGTGTTAATCACAAAGTTTTTCAAAATGTCACAACTGTTAACAGCAGACATGGGATGCCCCTTAGGAAGACAGTTCATGTTTGTTCCTTTCCATGAAAAACCCGGCCTGATCTGATACATCTCCTATGAATCTTAGCTTTTTCGAAAAGCGGGCTTACTCTCTATAGCTTGTGTCCTACAAGGAGTCGTTGAACTCTACTGATAACTCCTCCTCCTACATATTCATTACCTGTCATCTCTCTGCTGTCTCTGTCAAAGTTTGACCGTCCTGTACCCTTGCACAGGGAGCAGGTGCAGCCCCTTTCTCTAGTACAAAAGCTAGGCAAGTAGGTGCCCAAGCACTCATTCGATGTCTTTCAATATCTCTTGGCGTTATAAAGGAAAACATGCAAATAGAGACAGTTTCCTGAATTTTAAGGTGCAAAGTCAAATTACCAGCAGTCCAGTAAAAAAAAAAAAAAAAAAAACAGAAGGTAGGGGACATGCTAAAAAGGTGTGATATCTCACTTTGTGGATCTAGTAATCACGAAGGGGGGCATTACATTTCTTTATCGACCCCATCAAGATTAGCACAGGACTCGCGCTGAGGCCATTTATGGTTTGCTTTTATAGTCTGGCGTCATGAGGTACAGCTCATCTTTCCACTCCTCCATTGAGAACTGTGATGGAATAGTTATCAAAGCAAACCTATACTGACACCCATACCCTTCTTCCCTATACGTCACAGGTTACCTTTCTGATGCAGTCCCGGATGCTGCGGATTCTAATGCATTCGACTTGGTTAGGAGTAATACTTCGAGACATGATGATCTCTGGGGAGGCAATTGACTCTTCTTCTAAGAGGATCTCTATGAGATAAAGACACAAAATCATTATGAAAGTCAGTCTTAGGTGTGAGACAGACATGGGGAAGCAAGGCATTTGTCATACAGGCCCTCATTACGAGACTGGTGGTCTGATGACCGCCAGACTCGCGGTGGCGGTCCCACCGGCAACAGGCTGGCAGTGGGACCGCTACATTATGACCGTGGCGGAGCCAGCACGGTCGGTCCACCGACACCGCCAGAACGCTGGCAGACTGGTGGTCCCGGTGGTTGCCATCAGCCAGGGCAGCACTGCTTGGAGCACCGCCCTGGAGATTACGAGTCCCCATCCGCCAGCCTTTCCATGATGGTTTGCACCGCCATGGAAAGGCTGGTGGAACAGGGGTCTCAGGGGGGCACCTGGGGGCCCCTGCACTGCCATGCACTTGGCAGGGGGCCCTCATGCACAGCCGCATCGCACCTTCCACTGCCCGAATTACGGACAGTGGATTGTGTGACGGTGCTGCTGCACCCACCACATCGCCACATTGGCGCCGGATCCATTAGGAGCCGGCATCAATGTTATGGCCCTGTTCACCACAGGGCTGGCGGACGGAAACACTGTTTCCACCCGCCAGCCCTGCTGTGAACCCTTAATAGGGCCAGCAGGGTTCAGGCCGTACAGGCGGTCTGAAGGCAGAACGAGGTTGGCGGGCGGAAACTCGAAATGAGGCCCATAGTGTCTGAGATTGGTGCGGTGTGCAGTACCTTGCATGGTCAGAAGAAATAAATAGACTGAGCTTCATTCTGCTGTAATTCCCCACCATTCTCCAGACTTGCAACTTCTGCACACACATTAAGATGTGTCTCTGGTAGATGTGATGTTCACCACCAGGGCTGGAAGGAATGCTGGATGTTTTAGTGGCTAGGCCAGTAACCAATGTTCCTGTATTGGAGTTCTACCTGCTAAAGTCTACATGGTCATCAATATATTTAACTTAAAAGCCCACGTTTTCCAAAACGTGGAGGCCTGAACTGACATAGCTCAACCAACAACCCTTGCCATTTTCAATTTCAAAATCAATATACGCCTCAGCTTTGCACAGCATAGCATTCTGATAAGAGGATAATATGCCAGGTTTTTTTGTAGAACAAGTGCAGAAGTACCACTTGAGCACCAAAACTTGAATCAAATCCACTCACAGTGTGCATCCGATTTAGAGGTAATATGGCCACACTGCCTCTAAGCTTCAGGCACTTTTAGATGTTCACTAATGCAGTCTGTGGGCATTTTAGACAGACTAACACGAACAGTGGGAGCCTTAGGTAAGAGCTTTTTGAAAAATGTGGTGTAAATAGGGTAAGACCACGATTCTATGAGAAATGGTTACATGTGGTAAGACTGATTTTCAGGAATTTCTCAAATGGGAGGAGCAGACATTAGGTATGTTTGTTATTTTAGATTTCCACAGGTTATGTTATGCTGTGTTATATTATGTGGATAGTCGCGCACAATTATAGGACAGTCTCTCAGTGTTAACATAGCTGACCTTAGGAAAAGGGTAGAACTATCAAGAAAAAATAAGGTTTTTATTTTTTTCCTGAAAAGCATGTGAGAGTTAGTGTTAGTTAGTGTTCTGTAACTCCAAGGGACGACTATTCCATAGGCGAGCAGCCTGAGATCAAAATACTTTTCCAAAGCAGGTTTTTTTTTTGATTGAGGCCTTAACCAGTAAATTAATGGGGAACAACGGAGCAAACAAATTGAAGTATATTTGCAAATGTTGTATATTGAGAACTCCAGGGCATATACATTTATGGAATAGGCAGAGAATATTATAAGTGTTTATACTCTAAATAATCAGCCTGTGTTGTTCACTTAGCAAAGGTCTTGTTGAAGAAAAACAAGCGGAAAGAGTGTCTAAAATCGCTGCTTGGTTTTGATCAGATTGGAGACTTTGGAGAAGGTATTTCTGTGTTCCAAAACATAAAGAATTATAATAATGCAGTCTTGACCTAATAACTGCTGTAAATATTGATTTCCTGCTTTCCAGAGAAAGCAGAGGCATAGTAATTCTTAATTTGTGCATCAAAAAAAGAGCATGAGAAGTCAACAGCAGATATCTGGTTAACCGTAGTAAATTTCCTATCTCATTTCTCACCTAGCTTTTAGCTCATGACTTTGGGAGGGGGAAAGGGCCAAAGTTGTCAGGCCACAGCGAGGACGCCCAGGCTAGATGTGCCTTACCAACGGTGAGATTTTTGTTTTTTCAATGTTTGCCATTTCGGGTCCACCTAACCCTTCACACTGCATAAGCAGTTTTTAACTGCAGTTTGTGTAGCTGACGCACTGCTAAGATGGAAAATTAACTGAGTATCATCCATAGAGTTTAAAACCTACAACCAAATGAACTGATCATCTCCATGAATAGGAGCATGTAGATATTGAATAAAAAGGGTGAGAGGATGGAACTTTGGGATGCACATGTGGTAATAGGAATTGAGTCAGACAAAGAAAAATTGCATACTAGTATCAGCTCTAAATTTATCAGAACACCTAGAACCTCTACCTGGTTGCCTGTAGAACATCATGCCATTATTGCATCCGGCCAGATGTCTAAAAGCAAGACTGTGGCTAGAACACTTGCCACTTTGAGCTCTGTTTATGATTGGGTCCTCTGAAGTGGCTTCAAAAGTAATATCAAACGTGTGATTCAATTACGTTCACAGATACATCTATGCAGGTATCAGAACCATTGCTTTGAAGAGAGCTACTTCTGATCAATAAAAATCACCCAGAGTGAGAACTTAATTTGTATCATTGGTTGCAGGTGAGAGGAACTCATTTCTCGTCATCAGACTTTGATCCAGACATTCAGAGAGAAAGGTGGACTACGATGAAAGAAGGAGGAAAAGAGAGTAATGAAAACATTGAAAAATGGAGAAAGGATTGAAAAAGTCTGCAAGAGTGAGGTAAACAGACATGAAGAATAGGGTGGGGCTTGCCGCGATTAGCATGCGACGCGCGCCTGAGTGCTCTGGCGGGCCGGGCCCCATCCGTCCCCCATCCTGCACAATACTTAAAGAGCAAAAGCCACAAAGATAAGGACCGGGAGAGTATGTCGGAGGGCGGTGATTGCCGTTTTGCAGTAGCCCGAGGGAGAATGAGACCCTTACTGCGATGACGGCGACCCACCTAAAATGGCAGATGCATGGAACAGGGGTGACTAAGGGCTAGTAGTGCCCTCCGGGACGAGTGCAACATGAACCAGCTGACTTGAGATGTAGAATCACCGATCTGCAGTAGAGAAGCATGAGACTGAAGATGGTGGAGGCCTAGGGGAGGCCTGCTGCAGTCGGAATGGCTGGGCGATGGGTGGAGGCCTATCACTGGGCCAGGAGCAGCATCCACTGGAAGGGAACCTCTGCAGACACCTGGGTGGTGAGTGGCGCACGGACGAATGCAGATCACTGGGGTGTGGCAAACGAGGAGTATGGGGCAGAGAGAGGTGGAAAAGACCCCAGCAGTGAGGGAGACGCTCCTTCCAAGATGGGGGCCAGTATGAAGGAAGCGCTGCAGCGGAGGGCAAACTGAGACGACTGTAGCCATCCTGGAGGAGAGTGGGCGACTCCCTGGGCCAGCAGACCGAGAACTAGGTGAGGCTGAGGGCCCTTGTGTGAGGTTGTGGCCCTCACCAGAAAAGTGAGTCTACCAAGAAGAGGACATAAAAGTTGGCTGGCCACTGATTGCCTCGATACAGAGACTGCGAAGGGGCATACATGGGCAATATCCGGGGTGAAACTACCCCTCTGAAATACTGAAGCGCTACGGCAGGCAAGGGGTGCCGCTGTAGCACAGGACCTCCTACACAGGTGAATAGGAAAGTGCTGGCTAACTGTGAGGGCGAAGTAGGCTGAGATACGATATAGCTCTGGGGGCAATAGAAGTTGTGGGGGGCCCCCTGGCAGGTGCAGCCACATATCTATAGACCAGAGAGCGTGGGACCATCTCGGGGTCTCGAAAACTGCAGTAATTACCCAGGGGCCTGCCAGGCTCCCACCAACTGTGAAGCAAAAGAAGGAGAAAGAGGTGACCACTAGATGCCTGGGAGCCACGAGCGAGCCTGAGAAACTTGTGCACAAGGATGCAAACCGATAAGAGGTGACCTGAGGCCTTATGGTTCTCAATCAGAGAAGTCTGTTCCATGGTGAATAGTGCAGACTCGCATCGTGGAAATAGTGACCTGCTGAGAGACTGGAGCAGATCTTCTGATTTATTGATAGCATAAGAGCATGGAGCATGGGCAAGTATTTTTCGTAAGCGCACAATAGAAATTAGCAGCATGATCTGCAGGGTACTGACTGGCGGGACACCACCAGACACTGCATCTGCTGAAACTGTGGGCTCTGTAGCCCCCATCGCTACATGACATACTGCTGGCTATCACGACCTCGCAAGAAACCCTAGAAACGAAAATAGACTCTCAGCTTAGACCTAGGACTGCTGAAGGACGACCATAGGAGCTTGGCGGAAAGGGTCACCGTCAATGAGAGAGCTCTGTCGGAGGTCACCCCGGAACTGGCTGCTGCCAGTGCGCAGCTCGCCACACAGGAAATGTGAATGAAAGCGCTAGAGTCTAGAGCTGATGACGCAGAAAATAGGTCATGGAGCAACAATATCCGGATAGTTGGGCTCCCTGAGCGCCTGGAGGGGAGCGACATGATCTCATTTTTAGAAGTATGGCTGCACACTGAGGTGGCTCCAAAGGGTCTATCTGCCTTTTGGCACTAGAAAGAGCACAACGATTCCCGGCAAGGCCGTTGCCTCCGGGGATGCCATCAAGGCCGTGGTAGCCCAGCTGCTGTTTTACAAGGACTGAGACCACATCCTGAAACAGGCCAGACAGCTGGGCACCATCACCCTTGAGAATAGCAGAATTATGATTTTTCATGATTCCTCCCATGAGGTCCAGTGGCAAAGGGCAGTCTTTTTGGAAGCAAAGAAAAGGTTGCGGGAAATGCGAATATCATATTCCATGCAATTCCCGGCACGACTAAGGGTGATTACCCCGGAGGGAGCTCGGTTCTTTATGACGCCGCAGGAAATTTGGTCGTCAATTGACCTGCAACCGAGAGCTGGTCCCAGTGGAGAGGGCCAGGTGCACATGTCGTGAAGTCGCCCCCGATCCCGCTGGAGAAAGCCACTGAGAAAATCATCAGTGGCACCAACTTTTATGGAAAAGCAAAGTGAGAGGCAGGAAGTAGTTGCAGCGGTGGCATCTCTGAGTGGCTCCAGTGCTGTCCTGTCTACACCAGCCAAGCTGCCTAAAGAAGAAATAGTCTGACTGAGACCCTGGATCCCAGATTTCAGTAAACTCAAGTGACATCCTACCGGTGGTGACTCCTAGGACAGCAGATGAACTGTTGTAAGACAAACCCACTATCGCTTTTGGGGGCCTACTTGCTGGAGGGAAGGGTACTTGACATGAGATGACATTCTTCATAGAACAATGATTAAGATAATGTATAACGTGCAATACACTACCACTGCACATCGCATTCCAACTGCATTGAAGGGCGGATGGATGCCTGTGCGCTTGACCATGGGCACCACTACGTCAAATCTCCCCAACAAAAACGTTTTGAATACCTTTTACATCTAAGTTTGGATGGGAGGGGTTTTGCTTTTTATCCTTGGGAATAAGAGTAGGGAGTTAATACTTGTTGGGGGGGGTTAAAGCTCTAGTTATCACAGCATCTCTGAGATGGGCATCACTGCTAGACATACTAGAGATGAGGGCAGTGAAAGTACACAGTCAGGCTAATGCATCAATATGGCATCTGAAGCAAAATATAAAATGATCTCCTGGAATGTCGGGGGTATACACTCCTTATTAAAAAGATATAAAATATTCTCTTACCTAGAACGCCGGGGCGTCCATATAGCCCTACTTCAGGAGACACATCTGACGGCCAAAGAGGGGTCAGTGCTTCAGCAGAGGTGGAGGGGACAAGTATATTATATCACACACCCGGCCTTTGCTAGGGGAGCACTGATTTGGGTTGCGGCGGCAGGCCCATTTCAACATTACAGCTCCGTAGTGGATCCAGAATGCAGATGTGTGGCAATCTTGGGTAAACTTAACGGAAGAGACATCTCCATCATAAATATATGTGGGCCAGATACAGACCAGCTCTCGTTCCTGGCAAAATGTTCTACCAAACTGTCTTCTTTTCTAATGCATGACACAATTGTCGGGGGAGACATTAACTGCATTGCTGAACCCCATCTGGACAGGTCACACCCTCCGCTGAACGACTCCCCCACGCAGTGCATAGCCTGTGTACTAGCAGATTGGCAAGAGCACTGGTCACTTGTGGATTCCTGGCTACACAGGTATCCCCAAGCACAAGACTACTGATATTTTTCTCACATGCATGAACTACACATGCGACTCAACACGTTCTTATGCACTACTAATGTACTGCCACAAGTACATGATAGTAAATATCTCACACGCACCATATCAGATCACAACCTAGTATTAATGCACCTCAGCTGGCACCGAGCATTGGCTCGAATACCCACTTGGAAACTAGCTCCTGAGACACTAGAAGACCCACCATTCCAGGCCTCCATTAAAGAAAAAATCCACTCTTGCTTTGCATATAATGAGGGGTCCACTACTACTCCACAGGTAGAGTGGGGTGCATTTAAGGTAGTGCTCCGGGAATATCGCTTGTCTGCAGTGCAGGGAATTAGGAAAATATTATTGCAGGAACTTAGCGAAGCTGAGGACAACCTAAGGGAGGTAGAACAAAGGTGCCCAGAACACCCAGAGGTACAGTTAGAACTTGTGGAGGCCAGTGAGAAGGGAGCAACACAGACTGAGAGGCTTCGCTCTTATGATTATAGGACCTACATGGAAAAGACCTATGCAGAAGGTGACTGCCCCAGCCGCTTACTGGCATGGCTGGCCAACCGACAAAACAGGGAATGCCCATGGTTGAAATACACACTGCAGCGGGGAATCTCTATATGCTGAAGCGGACATTAACAACCGCTTTCTGCAATATTACACAGCACTATATACAAGCAAATTTAACTTAGCGCGATAGTGCAGGAGTTTTTGGCAGATATAGCACTCCCCTGGGTGACAATTGACGAAGCCAAGGCTTTAGGTTCCGATATTACTGCGCAGGAGATCCTTGTAGCAATTAAAGAGCTTGCAAAAGGCAACACCCCGGGTTCGGATGGGTTACCATCAGAATTCTATGTGATATGTGCCACAGAGTTGGTTCCCCGGCTGGTGGATGTCTATAAAGCAGCTAGGCAATTGGGGAGCCTCTCAAATACCACTCGAGAAGCTGTAGCAATACCGATCCTGAAACCAGAGAAGCAAGCAACAGATGTGACAGCATATAGACCGCTCTCTATGCTGAATATTGACTAAAAGATACTAAGCAAGGTTCTTGCCAACAGGCTCCTCCCTCTACTGTCACAAATCTTACACCCCGACCAAGCGGGCTTTATTCAAGGTCGTAACACAGCCCAAAATGTACGGAGAATGATATAATGGAAGCTAACGCTCAGGAGTTAGAGGAAGCAGTCGTAATGGCAGTGGACATAGAGAAAGCTTTCAACAGCCTAGAATGGGAATATCTGTACGGAGTTATGCTGCATATGGGTTTGGGCCTGGGATTTGTTCATTGGATGAAATAACTCTACACAACCCCAACAGCCCGGGTCTACACAGGGCACACTTTCTCGGAGAGTTATGCGGTGTAGAGGGGAACTAGGCAGGGGGGTCCCCTCTCGCCCCTTCTCTTTGCCATAGTGATTGAACCTCTGGCAAGCTTGGCCCGAGGAAGCAATCATTACAGAGGAATCCAGACAGGGGGGTATCGCAAAGGATAGCACTAGATGCAGACAATCTTTTATTATTCCTGAGCAACAGCCACAACAAGCTAGTTGGGGCGAAAGCATTGTTGCGGGATATTGGCAATGTGTCTGGACTGAGGGTAATCTGGCAAAAGTTGTGTCTTTTCTCTATTAGACCCGATACAGCAACCGCCCAAGGACAGAGGACTGGCATTGCCAGACTTTGAGTCATATTATTTAGCTGCAGAGCTCCAGTGGTATACTCAGCGGATGGCGGGCAGCCAGTCAGTAGGCAGGGAAATGAGCCCATCGGTACCCACACTAGCTATACTCACTAAAACTCTATTGAGAGTCGGCCCAGTCCTGCAGCCTGTCCCTAGAGAGTTTATAGTCATCCAAAGATGCTGGGTTAGAGCACTGCAAAGGTCACATACCAGGACTCCGTACTCTCCAGAGCTACCACTTCTCATGCTGAAAGAATTGCCACACGAGGGGGAATGGCGAGGGATCTGAAGAGTGGACTGCAGCGGCCTCACCACTGTAGGACAACTATTTGGGGACTCAACCTTACTTACATTTGACGTACTCAGACCGAATATAGAGATACCGCCGGGGCACTTCCTACTACATAGATCTATAATGGCAGCTATTCACCGCCTTTGCAAAAATGGAGGGTACGAGCCCTCATCACAGAAATGTTGCAACTATATTGCAACATCTGCTGGTACATACAAGGCTGTCACATGCCTGTATAGATCAATACAAACTGACTCCATGGGGCAGCTGTACACGTTGAGCACTCGCTGGGAAGAAAATCTGGGGACTCCTATTACAGAATGGGCGTGGGAGATGATATTGGAGTGCATGCCCAAACTATCTAGGACTGCTTGGTTTAAATTGATAGGGTTCTATATCCTACATATGGCCTATCTCACCGCGAGAAAATGAATACATTTTTTGGACTTACTGTTGGTGCATGTGCGAGGTGCGGGGAGGTGAACGCCATATTTCTCCACATGTTCTGGACATGCCCCTCGCTCACAATATACTGGGACGGGGTCACCACAACATTGGCGAGGTTGACATAGAGGACGGCTCCTGCAACACCTGGCCACTGCCTTCTCCACCGGTTTCCGCACACAAGTAAAAATAAAATCACTACTAAATTCCAAGACTTAGCCTTACTATTGGCAAAACAGGAACTTACTCGTCACTGGAAAGACCTGAGGGACCCACAGCTGGCAGTATGGAGACGAGAATTGGAAAAATCAGTGCACTGCGAGGGGACATTGCTTATACGAGAGGCTCGCAGGAGCACTGGTAAAATAGACAATGCTAGGGCATGGGGGGAGTTAATAGATGGCCTAAGGGATGTGGACCAGGGATCTCACAATAGCACTCCTACACACACCCACTAGTGAACCTCTGTCCTGCAAACCCCGCCATAGGCTGAGAGATGGTAAAACAACATGTTCCTTCACACGGACCCCGGCTGGCTATATTGTACAGACCAGGACACATACGATAACTATTTTGCCGGAACATCGATAAGTAGATGTGCACTATGAGGAAACTATTCACTAGCTCTATGGGAGTGCCCATCCATGATAGTTAAAACTACACTTAGAGGATGCAGGAGGGAGGGGCAGGAGGCAGACAAGATGGGAGGACATCCGTTAAAACTTTGTAACCAAGTATGATTAACACTGGAAATATGTAGTGTCCTACCTATTTTTCCCTCCCAGTTGGGGAATGTTGTATTGTTTGGAAACTCAATAAAATATGTTTTAAAAAAAAGAAGAATAGGGTGATGGAAGAAAGAGGCAAGAGGTGGATTAGCTTCAAAGAAAGTGTTTGCCCGCCCACAGTTATTTTGTTAAAAATATTGATCAGATCGAATTACAATAGTGGCCACTCCATACAACATTACCAGTAGTGACCACCTCATGAATAGTTACCAACAGCAACCACATAACATGATTTTACCAATGTGAAAAGCCTCAGATATGTATTGTACATCAGCAAACATGCTCTCACATCAGCATTACAATTATGATTACATTCATCCTGAAATATACCTTCCCACTATTACATCAACAAAGAATATGTTTTCTGTCACATACCAAAATTAAGAAAGGCAAGCTTGTTTGTTGAACCTTCAATCACCCCAAAATTCAGGTGACTCAATATGGTTGTTCTAGGCTTAGTCATGGACAAATCCTCCAGAAGACCAAATATTTCAATAATTCAACTCTTACAAATTTTAACTTAGTAATGATATAAGCCTTTCAAGCAGGATAGTAATCTCTCTATTTCAACACTCCAGGTGTAGGAGGCTGCTGGGAGTTTGAACAAACTTAAGGTATCTTCCTAACCTCATTGAAGAACACATGAGCAGTGGGTTATACTGAATCTGATCACTTAACAGACAATATTTTTCTACAACAGACACCACCTTTCCCTCATGCGATCTCCCAGATAATAGCAGGACTTGCGTACAAGTAGATGTTTTCCCCCAGAAGTCATATTTTCAGGACCTCTTTCTCCTGCTGTGTATGTCACCTGGAATAACAACCACATATGTATGCAAACAATGGCCTTAACACACACCTTTCGTCGCCACCAGGTACAAACATGGAACCCTCTCTGATGTTGATTACTTCTCAAGCACAAAATGTGCATCTGTAAAGATGTGTGTCCATCTGAGAATTGATGCATCATCTTTCTCATCTGTTCTCACAGACAGGAATATGGCACAGCCTTCGAGTGCTGGTGCCCAAAGTTCAGGTGCAGAAAATAATTCAGATAATTGGTACTCCCTCCTTCTTTCACCCAGCCATCAAGCTAATCCACCCTTTCCAGCCAACTCACAGTTTTGATTCTGCAGTAGTTCCTCCTAGCCAGTAAATAACCATTATCTAAATCCACTCTGAGACTTACTGTGTCCTCTACTGTAATACCCCACCACCCCATATTCCAGCAGTCAAGCAGCGGAGCAGGACCATCCAGTGGTATGTGAACACGTCAATGCCATGAATGAATCCATCTTGGAAATTAGCATCCATTTGAAACAAGGCACCCCCATGCAATACTGAAAAGGCACAGCATAAGTCAAAGCA
Organism: Pleurodeles waltl; assembly: GCF_031143425.1. Taxonomy (NCBI): domain Eukaryota; kingdom Metazoa; phylum Chordata; class Amphibia; order Caudata; family Salamandridae; genus Pleurodeles; species Pleurodeles waltl. Next base: position 337,828,603 of record NC_090443.1, read on the forward strand.
ATTGAAAAGTGCATTTGTATACATTTGGCAAACAGTAAAGTTGTAGGCAATTGCAAGCACTGTGTTCAAGAATATTGGAGTCCCTCAGGAATGCCCAGCATTCATGGAAAGACAGGAGGTTCATAGTACTGTACAACTTATCCAAATCTGTCTTACCTGATGGACAGAAGTCGAAGTCAAGGCTGGATGCAGGCAACTCCAGGAAGCTGCGAATTAGTCCTCGTGCCAGGGAGCGGGGTGAGAAGATAACAGGCCGGCAGGTCTGAGCCCGGTGCGGCCAGAGGAGGCTATATGGCTTTGGTGCCAATTTCTGTTCAACTGGAAATGACAAATGTAGACTATCACCCTCTACTCAACAAGAGGAAAGCTCTGCTCTCCCACCAGCATCCTTCTGTAACCGATGCTCCAGAACTATGCCCATTCAGATCACCTGTGCAACCCAGATCACTTTAAAACAAGATACACGTGGATTCTGCTCCAAAAAATATGCATAATTTTGTTGACACCTCATATTTGAAACATTAAATATGCTTAATCTGGTACTAAGAGATCATCAGTGTATATTCTGATTACATTACTATTTGAAAAATAATAATAATAATAATAATTATTATTATTATCATTATCATCATCATCATTGGTGACAGTGGAAATGGCAGTAGTAACAACAAGAATGGTTACAGTAGTTGCGCTAGTTATGATTAGAAGATGAAGTAGTAATTTATGCAGTAGTAGTTGTTGTAGTTGTGGTTGTAGTATTAGTGTCCGGTAGAGCAAGAGCAAAATTAAGAGCACATTCAGTAATAACAGTATTAGTGATGGGAGTTAGATAGTAACTAGAGTAAAATGGCGGGCGCAACAGGCCTGGCAGCCCAAGGTGCGAGCGCGGCCTCCGGGAGCCACTGAAGCGGCATGGCGCGAAGGGGCCTCCCCAAAAAGGCACAAGGACAACTGTAGACGGGGCAGGCCAGTGGCCTGGTGGTCACATCGGACCCACGGAGAGACTGCTGGTGGCCCCGCCCCCCTCCGACAGAGGTAAGCGCCCCCGACTGGGGGACACAAAGGAGGCCTGAGGACTGAGACGGCCAGGCCTACAGGGAAGACCTCGACCGCCTAGAATCAGCAATGGGAGCGGAGTGCGAGGCGCCCCCCTAGCAGTAAAAGAGACTGAGTGCAGCTCGGTTGCGTGGGACAGACAGCGGGCCGCGGAGAGGTCACCGACGACCCTCTTCCCCCACACCTGAATGAGGTGAGGGTGCGGGGGAACGCATGCTTGATGACGGCCAGTCCTAGATCGCAGGCACAGTGCGAAGAGCCTGGAGAGGGACGAACGTGGCCTGGCTAATGGACTTTGACACACAAACAGTCGGTGCTGTGGCGGAACGCTGGAGAATAACTATATAATGGGCAAAACCAGCATAAAAAAGGACATGGCAGGAGTCCATGGCACACAACAAGATTGTCCTACCTCCTCCCCCACAAACATGGCGCAGACGACACCTCTTGGTGTACCAGTGGGGGGCTCCTCACTGGGAAATATACTGCAGCCCATCATGATCACCAGGGAAATCCTGGAGTCTAAAATTGACACACTTGCTACGGATTTGGGCCTCTTGAGAGAGGACCAAAGACGCCTGGCAGAAAGAGTTGAAACAACGGAACGAAGCATAGAGGAGCTCAGACCGGCAGTGACAGTGACAGTGACAAGAGACCGTGTAACTGCCCTTGAGAAACAAATAGAGACAGTAACGGCCCGCGCTGAGGATGCAGAGAACAGATCAAGAAGGAACAACATCGGTATAGTAGGGCTACCCGAGAAAGTTGAACTAAAAGACTTAACAAAGTATCTTAAGAACTGGATCAGTAACGTGGTAGCATAGTCCAAATTTTCCCTGACTTCTCTCGCAAGGTACAAAAACAAAGAGCTACTTTCTCAGAGATCAAGAAACAGCTGTGATTACTAAACCTCCCGTACGCTGTGCTTTTTCCTTCTACACTGTGGGTGGCGGAGGGCCGAGGGGAGAGATTTTCCCATACACAAGAGGCAAGGGACTGGTTAGATGGGCAGGAAGGCCCCACAAACACAGAAGCGCCTCACATACCCAGACCCAGGAGCAAACACAATATTACCGAAGTCCCCAACACAGAGGGGCAACGCCCACCTCAGAAGAAGCCCAGGAGGAGAGACAGCGTGCCACAGCAGCCGTGACATCATTAAGTGGAGGGGAAGCTAGCCCACGCTCCAAGGCGACAACGAGAGAAACGCAAGGATCGGACTCTGATGTAGAATCTGACATCTTGGCGGCAATGAGCGTGGAACTGCCGGTGGTGACACCAGGAACATCTGAGGATATAATCTGACACCATGGCCAAGATTTGATGTTGTCACATGAGAGCCTGCTGCTGCGATGAATCCGGGACCTAACGTGAGATGAGTAGTTGAGGCTTTAGAAATACCGACAGGGGAGCCCCCAGTGCAGTCAGTTTCACGCGGCTTGGGAATTACTCTCACCCACCCCTTAACTACTGATCTCAGTTGGTAATAGTTTGGATGGGGGGGCTGTTTTGACACCTGTCCTGGGGGAAGGGAGTTGGGGAAGTTGTTGATTATAGTTATTGGGAAGCCCGCAAACTGCCTCACCGGACAAATTTCTAAGGAAGTAAGCAATGACAATGTGCGCCTACTGCACGATGAGAGGATGGATAGAGACACAAAAGTACTATTGATTTATAATGGGTGATCTACAAAATTACAAAGTGGTTTCCTGGAATATAAGGGGCATGCATATTATGGCTAAACATTATAAGGTATACTCCTATCTGGAGAGGAGAGGGGCTCACATAGTAATGTTGCAAGAGAAGATGGAGGGGCCAAGCGTATTACACAACCTACTCAGCATATGCACAGTGCACCCTAATTTGGATAAGAGCAGGAGTACCGTTCCAAATGACCAGCACACTTATAGATCCCAACGCCCGATTTCTAGTGGTCACTGGTAGGTTGGGGGGTGAGATATTCCATTAATAAATATATATGCGCCGAACACAGACCAAGGCACATTTTTAGATCATCTCTCGCATGCACTAGCACCCCACCTGCTTCACGAGGCACTGATTGGAGGGGACTTTAACTGTGTGGTCAGTCCTGAACTAGATAGGTCCCACCCCCGTTGAGGGAATCAACAGTGGACGCTCTAGCTAAAAAACTCCAGGTCTGGCTGGCAGAGTGGCAATTACTAGATTCTTGGAGACACCTTAACCCAAGCACCAGGGATTACTCCTTCTATTCAGCAGTACACCACTTACATGTGCGATTGGGCACTTTTCTATGCACGCCTAAGGTACATACTCAGGTCAAAGAAGTAGAGTACCTGGGAAGAACAATCTCTGACCACAACCCTATCCTACTTTCTTTAGCCTGGGAAAGAATGAACACAAGCATACCTAAAACCTGATTCCCTTGAAGACCCTGCATTTCGGGATCAAGTAAGGGAACACATCAAACACAGATATTGTGGGAAGCATTCAAGGTGGTGGTCCGGAGACGGTGTATCGACGCATCAATAGGGATTGGGAAGACATTGCTACGAGAGATAGAGATAGCTGAGAAAGAGTTGCGAACAACGGAAAAACTAATCCCAGAATGCCCTAGCTGAGGGGAGAAGTACGCAAGGCCAGAGGGAGGGTCACAGCACACACTGAGAGGCTCAGAGACTTTTATTATAAAAACTACATGGTGAGGGCACTTGCAGAGAGGGATAAGGCGGTAGCACTGTTGGCATGGTTGGCCAACCCCGCGAAACGCAGGACCCCCATAATAGAGATCAGGACCACTCCAGGAGATAGACTATATCGGCAGGACGAAATTAACCGTCACTTCCTCGAATACTGTACTACACTTTATACCAGTTCGGGGAGGGGAAGATATACAGGTATTCCTCGAACATCTGCCGCAAAGTTGCCTCAGCGAGGAGGAGAGTGCCGCGCAGGGGCGTGAGGTAGAGGTTTCAGGAATCAAGGAAGCCATTAAAGGCCTGGCGAAGGGGATAACCCCAGGCACAGATGGTCTGCCAACAGAGTTTTACGTCACATATGCACAAGAACTGACCCCTAAATTAGCGCAATTATATAATAAGGCACGCAAAATGGAACACCTCCCAAATTCCACAAAGGAAGTCCTGATAGTTCCTTTACTCAAACCAGGTAAACTGCCTGACAATAGCAGAGCCTACAGGCCCCTTTCCATGCTGAATTCGGATTAGAACATCCTAAGTCAAATACTAGAGACAAGGTTGCTCCCACATATGATCCGCCTGGTTCACTCTGACAAAGCAGGTTTCATCCCCACCAGGAATACTGCCCAGAATATTCGATGAGCCATCCACATTCTAGACACTGTCGTGACACATGTAGCTTCGGCGACTATACTGGCAGTACACATAGAAAAAGCCTTTGACAGTTTAGAGAGGGATTACTTATACGCAGTTCTTGCTTGCATGGACCTGGGCGAGGCTTTATGAAATGGATGAAACTATTATACACAGAGCCTAAGACATAGGTTAGAACTGGGGTAACAATCTCGGAGCAATACTCGGCAGAAAGGGGCACCAGGCAGAGTTGTCCACTCTCGCCATTATTATTTGCTTTGACAACGGAACCCTTGGCTGCCCAGGCCCGAGCCGGCACTTGGTATTGTGGACTGATGCAGGGCGACCGGCGTCACAAGATATCGCTATATGCGGATGACCTTCTCCTATTCTTACAAGACACTGGGCCGGACCTCCGGGGAGCTCGCACACTCTTGGCACAGTTTGGGCGCTTGACAGGATTAAAGGTAAATTGGCAGAAATCATACTTGTTTCCACTATCGGCAGACCATGACCCACCTGAGGGGTTAGGGAATGTGTCATGGGAGCCCCGATGTATGTCTTACCTGGGAGTCAGGGTGTACCACACTAGGTCGGACATCCTGGAGGGTAAGATAGGGGGCGCCAATAGGGCACTGAAAGCCAGTATAAGCTTTTGAAGGTCAGTCCCACTCTCTGTGGCTGGACAAATAGCGCTCAGTAAGCTGTGGCGCTGCCAAGGCCCTTATTTTACTTTGCGGTTTTGCCGGTTTGGGTCCCTGCTGTGCCGGGAGCTCGATTTCTTACTCACGCTGTTCATACGGGGAGACAGGAGACGCAGAGTGGTCCTAACCACTCTGAAGCAACCTCGAGCAGAGGGGGGACTAGCGGTGCCGGACTTTGAGGCTTACCACTTAGCGGCCCAGCTTCAATGGCTGACCCGGTGGGTGGCTGGGGGTAGGACCCAAGCGGAAGATGGGGCCACTTCAGCTCCCCCTGTTTTGGTACTGGCGGGCCTATTCTTTAATCTCACTGGGTCGGATCTGGCACTCGCTCAGGAGACTCGGGTCCTCCGCCGGTATTGGAGAAGATGCCTCTATAGAACATCCATGACTACACCCTACACACCTGAGATACCAATGGCATGGCTTCGGTGGCTACCCCGAGTAGGCGACTGGAGGGGACTGACAACCTGAGAGGAGGCAGGGGCCTTGCAGATGGGGGACCTATATCGAGAGGGTAACCTACTAACATTTGAAGATTTTCGGCAGGAACATGATCTGCCACAGGGCCACTTCCTGATGCATTGAGCATTGAGCATTGGCATTGGCAAATGGGAAATGTCGAGCCCCGCCCTTACAGGCCCAGCACCTACCTAATGACTTCAGATGGCACACAAAAAGCCATCACCGGCTTATATAGAGCGATCCGCACAGGAGCGATGAGCCCCCTGGATGACCTACAACATGAATGGGAGATAGCCCTGGGGACCCTAATACCAGAGGGGGACTGGGACCAGATCCTAGAGAAGGCACCGAAGGTCTCCAGAAACACTAGGTTTCAATTTATACAATTTTACGTCGTACATAGAGCATATGTCACCCCAAAAAGACTCCGTGAGCACCTTCATGTAATGGACCTTCATGCAGGACAAGGGGGTCCTGCCCCCACTTAACCACCTACTGGAGCACAGTGACGACATACATGGCAGAAATCATTGAGCGAGAAGCCGTGTGCACACCAGCCCACTGTTTCCTATGCTGGTTCCCCCACACTCCCAGGAATAGGGACATTAGCAAATTCCAGGATCTTTAATATACACTAGCCAAATGAGAATTGACAAAGAATTGAAGAATTCGGCAGGTCCCAACCTCCAAAGCTGGAAGAGGGAACTAAGGCGCTGGGCAGAGTACGAAAGCTTAGTGCTAAAAAAGGAGCACGAACGGGGAAGGGGATCCGCAGAATTACCAAATGCTTGGGAACAGAATGTAACAACATTACAGGTAGAAACTAGGACTTCCCACATAGAAGGGACTGTGCATATAACATCACCCACAAAACGAAGCAACTCTACCTCCTCAAAATAGAAAGTAAGCAGAGCAGAGACCAGAGCATGTAAGTGACCTATAAACTTGACCATTCTGAGAGACACCATGATTCAACACAAGCATAGGCACATCAAGAAATCACTGTACAGGGTTGAAGGCAGATGGGTGGCAGGGGCACGGGGGATAGTTTAGAGTTGAATGGCACTGTTTATTAATGTATCCTAGCTCACTGATAAGAGAAACACACATATTAATGCTTCCCTCATGATTACTCATACAGAGATTCGACACACTCAAAGGGGCATGGAGGCGGATGGTAAATGTTTCTTCCGACCTGATTTACATGCTTTTGTATCTATGTAACAACAGCAAATGCTGCGAGGTACTTAACAAAGATATCTTCAGTGACACAAGATGTACTTATACAGACACTGGGCCATTCCCGGTAAAGGAACGTTGTTGAACTAAAAAAACAATAAAATCTGTTTAAAAAAAAGATAGTAACTAGAGTAGTAACACCTGTAGAAGTAAAAGTATAGTAGTTACAGTTGTCTTAATTGCTCAAGCAGTAATGTCTGCAACAGTGGTATTGAACATTGGATAATAGCTAGAGCGGCTGCAGTAGTAACAGTAACATTAGTAGTGTTAGAGGCAGTAGCAACTAAAGTATTAGCACATTTAGTCATTTGGGTAACATTAGTGGCAGTAGTAGTGATAGTTGTCAGTGGCATTGCTAGTTAAAGCAATCACTAGAATAGGAATACCTCTATAATGACAGTATTAGTAATGGAGTGTTAGCTTGAGTATTAACAACATAAGCAGCAGTATTGATATTAAGAGCTCAGAGTAGAAGTAGTATTATTAGTAGTATTGTTATTAGTTATAGTATATGTTTTAGTGATAGTCGGAGCAGCCAGAGTAGAACATATACACACAGATGAAGATGTTAGGTGCCATAATCACAGCTCTGTACAACTCTGCACAACTTAGGGAAAGAACTATCCATTCTGGATCACCACTGTGCTCACCTTGGTCAATGGATGTTGTGAATGATGCTGAATTGTTCTTGCTGTCCACCAGTTTGTCCTTCACTTTGGGGCTGGACTTCTTCTGCTCAGGGAGTTTTAAACAAGACACAGAATAATGTGATAACTTACCATGAGTCAACTCCTACAACCACAACATCAGCTTTGAACCCTCTTAAAGCATTTGGGAGAACTAGGGAGTTTGCACATTGGTACTGGTGGATATCACCATCATTGTAAAACAAAAGCCTTCAAGGCTCATTTGTGTGAACAACATGATTTGAGAATGTTCCTCCATTGTCATGTCTGCATTGCTTAGTTCAATAACTTGTGAATATCTTTTATAGTTTCCCTGTCATTACTTTGCTTCTCCTGCTTTTATTTTAATGTTTCTTAAGGAAATACTACAGTACTACAGACAGTGCCAATGGGTTGCTTGTTTGCCACACTTTTATCTACATTGTGCCACATGGAACATGCTCACTTCCTCTAAAACAGGAGACGATTATGAAATGCTATTGTCTATAGTGTAACATTGTTTTACCATTCCAAGATGGCCAGCACATTGGTTCTAATGGCCATATGTACTAACACATTTTCCCATTGACACAGAATGGGAAAAACCCTTTTGGAACATCTGGCCCTAAATGTGGAACTTTAAAACAACAATAGACTACTTACAATATCTCTGCAAGACGGACACCCCCTGCAATGCTTAGTTTTGTTTTTGCAAGCATATGCAAGCTGTGTTTCAATGCTAGCATGTTTTCTTCTTTCTTTTTGTTTTATTTTAATTTCTCTTGCTTATGTTATTGTGTGTGTTTTATTGCAGTTGCGTTAGAGGGTGAATGCAAAAATTAGTCTGTGGATGGATTAATAGATGTACGAGCGCGATGTGTGACACTGTGCATGTATGGAGACATACTGGGTGCCTTAACCCATTGATGGCACACAAGGCACTTTCATTCATAAGCTAGATCTATTTATGTTGCCAATAATTGTTTTTATTTCAAGCACATCTTTAATGATTTTAGAGTGTTGTGCTTGGTCACTAGGAAGATAGATCCAGGTTAAAACACACACACATACACCCCAGGTTAAAAACACACAAATACACACACACACACAAAATCAGAAGCTTAGGAAAAGGCAGGAAATGTGTCCCTTTTAGAAAGGGAATACTCCCATCTGGGAGGTCTGCCCCACTTCTTTGGTGAGCAAGAGCATCTCAAAGAGCATGTATTCTACAGTGAAAGAGATGCTGTTTCAGTGCAACTTCCTGAAGCTGTTCCTGAGGTTCCCTTAGCCTTTGAATGGGGTTGTCAGCTTTCACGAAGGATGGTGCAATCACTAACTACACCCAGCCCAGTGTAGTCCATAGGCCGCACTTCAAAGATCTGGAGCACACGTACTGAAATTAGGCTAAACCGAACTTTAATTTACTCTGATGTAATTTGCATAATTTGGGGAATTTAACGTTCTGCTTCTTATGTGAAATTCTTGAAATTATGCCATTATGCCGCTTTGCGTAATTATGTGCCATTCATGGTAAGCATCTGTAGCAAAGTTTAATGTAATCATGCAAAGCAAATTGTGAATTTTGCACACCCCTAACTGAAATGGAACCCAAAATGAGCTGCCTAGTTCTGCACAAGAGAACATTTGGCTACTTTTGGGAAGAGGCGAGAATGTGGGAGCCAGAGGCTCATAGATCCTTCACTGGCCCATGCCAAAGCCTTGCACCATGCAGCTGCTTCAGTGCAAGCTCTCACTGGAACACTAGGCACAGTTCTCCTCAATCCACAGAATAATAGTTAGCTAGGAGATACCAGCTCATGCATCCTTCTTTGGCTTAGATACTGTCTAACAGAAATGGATAAGCGGGGCTAGGCATTCTCTCCCAGCTAACAGTCAGAGGTGGTATTTGCCTTTCATCTTACATTGTAACGGAGGATCCTCTGCCTTTGCCCAGTGATTCGATGGTCATCATGACAGAGAAGAATCTGTTGAGCCCTGTAATAGAGAAATATGCAGGATGACATCAAGCACCAATCTAAAAGTAATCTTTAAAAGTCACTATACTGAGTTAACACGTTTGGTAAATCACAGAATCATTTACCTCAGGTCAATGCTGGCATTAAAAATATCCTGGTGTTGTCTGACCTTGAATAAATGGAAGGTTGTGGGGATTGCTGATTTTGTGGAAAGGGAAATCAGTAAGCTCTTGGTGATTTTCTACAGAGAACACGTTGGTAGTCATGTAATACTTGATAATAGTACGTATCACAGTACTAGCATAGCCCGTTTGGTGTGATAAGTTGGATACTATTTTGAAATACAAGTACGGGCCTTTGCGCACTAACAGTAGCTCAGCTTGGACTTTGCTTGGATTTGTGCTGCTGCAGGGCTAAGAGCATTCCACAGAAGGCTCTAAATTAGGTTGTATTAGGAGTGTGGTGGTCTGAGGACCGTGCACAGTCGCATTGATGGTTGGACCACCACACTTCAGGAGGTTCAACTGCGCAATTACAAACCTGGTGGGCAGACCTGCCAGCGGACTGCCGTCCCCACCAGGAACATGGTTCCCAATGGTATGACGGTGGTCGGAGTTGTACTCAGCCATGGGGCGCTGAACTCAGTGCCGCTTGGCTGATTACAACTCCCCTTACCACCAACCTTTCCATGGCAGTCTGACCAGCATGGAAAGGCTGGTGGTAAGGGTGTGCTGGGGGCAACGGGGGGCCCTGCACTGCTTATGGCATGGACAGTGCAGGGGCCTCCCGCCCAGCACCGTCAGAATGAGCACTGTCTGCTTTGCAGGCAGGGCACATTCGTTCGGTGCCGCTCGGCCCCCTCTTTGCTACGCTATAGGACTCGGCTCACCCCCTTATGGGAGCTGAGTCCTATAGCGTAGCACTGTTCCGGCCAGACTGACTGCCGTGGGCGCTCTATCACAGCCCGGCTAGAACATTGGTCCTGTGGTAGGACTGCCAATGTCATACTGGGGGCCACAGTCTTAATAGTTTAATAAAGTATTCAGAAGTTTAATCAAGAATAGGCATTTTGAGCTACTGAAGCCTGAGTCTATCAACTTTGTGTTACCGTTTCTGCGCTTGTCTTTTCCGTCTGGTGGTCATTGAGAAGTTGGCAGCTGCTTGAGGGCCATAGGTTACATTTCGATATATTAAAATTGTGAGGTGTTTCCAATGTGAGGGGTTTCCAATGATGGATCACAGCCCCACAATAAAGGATGGCTGTGTTCTTGGTGTGATAGACGCTTGGGGGGGGGGCAACTCCTTGAAACAGCTCATTTCATGTTCATTTTAAAGATGTACAGGCTCGGCTTGACCCTCAAGCGTGATCAGTCCAGGGAGACAGAAGTGTTTGTGGGCAGCAAGCCTATTCTATCCCAAAAATTAAATAAATAGATGAGTGACAACCTGCAGTAATTTGGGATGGTTCCTCGATCAAGGTCCATCTGAGTTAAGGCATCTACACGGGCACCGAACCACTCAAACTGCCCTTGGAACATGGTGTTGATGACATGCAAAATGTCCCGGCTCTTCACACGCAGAGTCTGGTGGTCCCTGGGAGCCTGGATGTCAAGATTGGCACGGACATAAAAGGAATCTTCCTGTCCCTGTGAGCATCCATTCAGCTCCTGCAGCAGGGCTTCATAACCTGTGGCAGAAATAGACAACCAATGCGGCACATCAGCCAATTGTGTTAGCTGTAAAGTGCACCTTTCCTTGTAAACTGCTGTATCCCATTTTCAGTTGCAATTCAGGGATCACTGACACAATATTGTTGTAAACAATATTGTAGACAAAAATATTGTGTCAAAAATACTGTATACCACAATATTGTGCTCCTATACAAATAATGGTAAGTACAGAAATATCGGGAAAAAAATATTGTTGACACAATTGTCTACAAAATATACAAAGTTGTTGATTTTTTAACTATAACTAGAGTTTAAAGTAGTAAATGTTAATTATTTTAATATATACATTTAATGTAATGTAAATTAAATAAATTCCACTAAAAGTTAATACTATGAACAAATATGTACTTATCTAAACATACGCATATATACATGTGTGTTGGTGTATTTATATATATATACAAGTGTCTGTGTAACTAGTAGTTATAGTTATGACCTAGTGTCCATAGAAAAATCATTTTTTATTTTGCTAATAATTTGGGGCCATTTGATGAATCTTCATTTTCAGCGTCTGTCTGGAAAGTTTCGGGGTGATCTGTCAAACGGGGGCGAGAAAAACAAGGGGTCCCAAAATGCTTTTTCCATAGGAATTTTTAACAGGAATAGCGTCTGGACCACTGGACAGAATTATACCAAATTTGGCAGCAAGGTTGCTCTTGGCCCAGAAAGCGACCTTTTTGTTACAGGGGGTAAATCCTTTAAGTAGTTTTTGAGAAATAAAAAAAATAACAAATTTGTATATATAGGGACACGAAGGCTCCGCAAACCCTCCCGATCTCATGTTGAGATCTGACTGACTGCCAACACTTCAACAAGGAAGTGTTGGCAGCCATCTTGGGACTCGGCTGAAGTCCCAGAAAAAAGGATTCAAAATAAGAAATGAGGTCAGGGCAGGGACACCTTGACCCATAAGCTCTGGAACTGGGGTCCCAGAGGGACACCCCACCACCAGCAAAAAAGCATTTTTTGGGTTTTCCGCCATGAGTTGCAGTGGATCCAGTGCTTAATTTGTGCTTGTTGTTTCCGGTGCTGAGCACCGGCACTTATTTGTGAGGGCCAGGGCTTATTCTTATGCCTCAAGCATTTGCTGTGAGCAAAAGACACATATGTGAAAGACGGAAGAAGGAAAAACTAAAAAGCGTCATAAAGGGAGAAAGTAGAAAGTTGCGGGATGAGCTGAAGGAGCAGGGGTGGCCGTAAATGGATTGAAGAGGCCCGAGATGGCTTCAGGATTATGCTGCCTCAGTATTCAGTGCTGGCAGATTTAATTACAGCAGCCTCGTGTTTAAGAGAAGGGCTTTGAGCACCGGCACCTCTTAATTTACAAATTAAGCACTGAGCGGATCCACCGATCCAGACAACATTAAAAAAAAAAGAAAAGAAGCGCTGACTCCCGTGCGTCTTTATATGAAGCCCCCAGATGGGCCAGATCCTGGAGGCATGTTAAAAATAAAGAGGGGGGTGCATGGGGCCCCCCTCCTGGGCTTACTGAAGCCCCGGGGACCGCCACCTCCCTTTGGGTGATTATGGCAGTAAATGCGACCATCAACTCCCTGGGGCAAAATGTTTTATTTAAGCCCCGGGGACCACCGCCTCCTCGTCAGAGGCTTCCTCTGTTTCATTGCCTGCATCTCTGCTCTCACAGAGAGGGAGCTGCTAAACATGTTTAGCAGCTCCCTCTCTTTGACACCAATGCCGGATTTCCAAGGAGGTGAACAACCGGTAGGGACCACAGGGGTCTTGAGGATCCCCCCTGCGGTATCTAACCATTTTGACTGGGTGCCCTGGGGGCACACAGGAGACATTGCCAGGCCCTCTCCCCCCCGAAAAATAAAATGTTTAGGCCGGGCCCTGAGGGATGGGGTCCTCTGGGCCAAAACTGGCCTGGGTAGGGGGCTCCCCCCCAAAAAGAAATTTAGGCCAGGGATGGTGTTTCCAGGACCAAGATGGGCCTGGAGAGGGGACCACCCAGCCTCCCCTCCTCCCAACAAAAATATATTAACACCGGGCCCTGAGACTTTGGGTCCCAGGGCTGAAATCGGTCAGGGGAAGGGGCACCAAGGCCCCCCCTCTCCCCGAGAAAACAATTAGGGACACGGACATTATAGTTAGGCTCACATTGTAAACGTACATTACCATAGAAATCCACCTATTATAGTTGGAGTTATCTCAAGTAACCAAAACTTGTGCCCTAAGCTAACCATAACTTGCACACTCGCCATGCACTAATTACTCCACAAATTACATCACTCTTGACATCTTTGATAACAGCATGGATAATATCACTGTGATATTTGCAGTAACATTTTTTATGAAAACACTGTGCACGGCAGGGGCGTGAGTTAGAGTTACCTTAGGGCACGAGTTATAGTTAATTAAGATAACTCTAACTGCCGAATTTCTGTGGTTTTGTACATTTAAAATGTGAGCATAACTATAAGGTACCTGTAACCTTTGTTTTTTTAAGTGAATTTCTATGTTTTTTAAATTCTATTTCCTAACTATAACATCCCTGTAACCTTTGTTTTTTACAGTACACATATCTGTATATATATATATATATATATATATATATATATAAGGAAGAAGAAAGTCGCTGTTTCCTTCGCCAGCAATGTAGCAGACAGAGACGAGGTCAAGAACCTCTGTATTCAATCCAAAAACATTATCTGGCCGGGCGAGGCGTCTTATCTCACTACAGTCTCGAGTCCAACGAGTCCCCGTCACAGCTCATTGTTGAAGTGAAGATTTAATGGGCAAAAACAAACCCAACGCATTTCGGAAACAAAGTTTCCTTGCTTACGGGTAATTGACCCTTAGAGTTTTTAATTTTCAAATGCTAAGTGCACAAACAAATTAATTAACACTGAAAACGGACTCTGAATTCGTAACCATATGGTTTTAACATAATGATGTCAGCAATCTTTGAGTGGCTTTTACACTCGAACAGTGTAAAGAATACAAATTTTACCTAACCATGATACAACAGTAACAGTTCTCCTTAGGCATCATTATGTATTGAACCATACGTCATAAATGGGTTATATCACACTATTACAGAATGTCTAACCCACATTGGCATAGTGACGAGATGTGTCACAAACTATGTCGACCATCTTTAAACGATTAGTGAACATAGTTCAAGTTAACCAAATCATACCAAACCCCCTAAGCAAAACAATGAAAGCAAATAAAACGTAAATGAATGACCAATAGCAATTTTCTTGGTCCTTGTTGCCATGTTCAATATTCCACATTCAATGATCACATCCTATTAAATTATTTAAATGATGGCAAGATTTGCAGTGATTCATGTCAACTATCTTTAAACATTTTTAAACAATCCAACTATTTCATCTGCAGAGCAGAGCAAATTCGCCAGGACAACATTTTCCAAACTGTGACACATATAAAATAGCGTTAAATTATTTTCTATACCTTTAAAATGGCGCCTGTCTGACCTACTCCATTGGACTGCCGGCAGAAGTCATCATGGCGGTAGGCAGATGCTATCTTGGTGGACTTTGCCATAGGATAACATTGCTGCCATCTTGTGCTGAATCCCTCACTTGACTCCTGACACTGCTGCCAGAAAGACCTCCACTACCCGAGCTGCTGTCTACCAACTATGGGAGCAATCATGCCTCGTCCAACAGGTGATAGGGCCCCTGCCTTCTCACCAGAAGAGCTGGAAAAGCTTGTGGCGGAGGTTCTACCCATGTATCAACAGCTCTGTGGTGCACTAAGGGAGCAAGTAAGTGCACCATGTGCACACTTCTCTCTGTACCTATACTTAGCTTTAGTTAGCCTAGGCCTAGTTTCTCAGATTGTGTCCTAAAATCCCTGTAGGTGCTGACAGTGTGCATTAATGTTTGGGTCAATGGGGATGTATCTATGTCAAGTGACAGGTTTGGAGTCCTGAGACAATGTGGTGAGTGTGTATTGAGTGTTCCCTGACCCAAATTGTGTTTTATGCACTTGACTAGATGAGGTGACATGACAGTCATCCCCAGGCAACTCTTGGCAGATGTTTTTAATGTGTGGTGACGCGATTACATCACAGCAGGAGGGGTGAATGCATGTTGTATGTGTCATTGATCGCTATTTGAGATCTTTCTGTGTTTGCACAGTGAACTCCGGCCACATCTGGCCCTGTGGGAAGTTGTTCTGAAGCCAGGTAAAGACTCACTATGCCCCTCAGCTCTGCACATATTCACCCAATGGCAATTTGCTGTAGGCTACATGATGTAGTATGATGCATGTGATGTGTCAGATATGGTGTTTTGTGTAGGTCTGTCTGCTCAGCCTGCAGAGACCGGGGCCTGACTATCGTTACTCGCAGAAAAAGACGAAATCTGGTCTGTATTGATTCCTTTTTGCAATGCAAGTGTGACACTGTGCCCAAACCCAGTATCCTTGCACAGCATGTGAGGTTGACAAATCACACCTCACTGCCAATATGCAGCTTCCTGAGCCTCTGTCCACTGATTACTATGGGAATTGCATTGGAGACAGGCTGGTGATCAGTGAATGATGTGCTCTTAGCAACTCTGACAATATGTGTCACATAGCCTTGACAGGTCCCTTGAGACCACAGCCCTGTTGTCTCTTTCATCCAGCTCTGATGTGTCCTGTGCAGGCACCTTGAATTTTGGACATTGCACAAATGCAAACAGTGTGTTGTTAACGGATGTGCCTTGATATCAGACTCTGTAGTTTGGGCATAAAGTGGGACATGTCCAATGCATGGCCAGGTTTCTCTTAAGGTACTCTAGGTTTAGTGAACACATGTGTGGAAGTCTGTATTGTAATGTTGATGTGACACACAGACCCCCACTCTCTGAAGTAGCAGGTGCCTGCATCTGTAGCTGCACATGTCCACACAAGGACAGGCTTGACTCTTTGTGTGCTCAACATGTCACTCCCTTCATTATGGTCCAAGCGCAATAGGTCAATCTTTAGGCTAGTTGTGACCTGTAGGGACTGTATGTAGCAGGTGACATTCATATGTAGTGGGTGTTTCTGTACATTGTTTGCTGGGTGGTTTACCTGTCGCTTGCCACTTTGTTAGATGTGTTCCATTGTGTTCCTGGTCAATGTAATGTGGCTAGCTCATGTCCCACAAAAGTCACAGTTGGCCTACCTAGTCAGTGAATGGCCTGAGCTGGGGTGGTGTAGGGTACCCTACTGGAGAGTGTTTGTAGTCAGGTTACTGTGTCCAATGACTGCTATGTGCAGCAGGTGGACAGGATGGTCAAGACAGGATGTTATTAGCTTGGTGCACTGACATGTATATGACTCAGCCATTTTGTATGGGACTTGCGGACATAATATGCTGTCTTGTCATTTGCATCCATGCGGGTCAATGCCCATCAGAATAAGGGGGTCTGGAGAGCCATCGCCAAGAAGGTGCGGACCCTGCAGGTCCACAGCTGGCAGAACGCCCACTGTCGGAATAGGTGGGAGGACCTGAGACACTGGGCCCGGAAGATCGCAGAGGCCCAGCTGGGGCTGTCCTCCCAATGAGGACATGGTGCCCATTGGACCATGACTCCCCCTTAATGGCCCGCAATTTGGGGGTGGCCAACCCAGAGTTGGATGGACATTTGAGGGCAGCACAGCAGCCACAAGGGGGTGAGTATTAGGCAAATTCATGCTTGACCCTTTGCCAGGTGATTGAGTGAGGGAAAGACTGCTCCACCTGACAATGTGGGATGTGTCATGTATCACAAATCATCTGGTATCAAACTGGTGTAGACAGGCCATGTGTTTCCAACTGGTGTGCTCATCCATTTGGAACTGGGACCTAGGACTAAACTGTGGGGAACCCTCAGTCCAATTGCACAGCAGGGGGCACATATGACTGTGTTTATTGTATTATGCTTTACCTACTCTGGTGGGAGTTAGTTTCCACCAACATATCACTCCTCCGAAATGTCACAGTTCAAAGGCAGGTAGGATGTGGCTCACTGTCCTCTTCCACGTGTCTGGGGATATATGTTGGTTGACATCTGCAACCCATGGGTAATATTGCTCCATTGTATGTTGGGTGCTGGTGCCTCACAGCAGTCTGTGATGCATGGGTGTCCATCATACATGTGACATGACTTACATGGCAAAATCCTGGCAGCTGTAGCAAACTACTTTCCTTGGTAAGCGGGGAATGTGCATTGTCATTGGTGATGTGTCATCAGTATAGCCAACATCACTTGAGCCTATTTGTCTACTTGTGCTCCATTCCCACTAGGATACATATTCATGCATTAGATGTAGGCATGTGCTAGCTATGCAGATGGGATGATGTGCAGTGGTTGTCCGTTTACTGTGATGCCCAGACAGGACTGCGTCACCATCATATGTTGTCAGACAGATACATTCATGCCTCATAGTATGTCATTAGTCATGTGTAAATGCAGTTGTCATGATGGACATGACAGGTAAGGCCTAGGTGTGGCTCCACTTCACGATGATTTGTACTCTTAATGTGGAATATTGGTTGTAGGTGCACAGCACCGGTGTGGTGATTGGGAATTGTGCCCTGACTTTTGGGATGCATCAAGGATTGACTTGCATTGATGTTTGCATCACATGAGTTTGGGTCAGGGATTCATCCATAGACAGATGCCATACTTGCCATGTCTGAGATGTGGGTAGTGATGTTGTTTCTCATTGTACAAAAAATTGGTGTCCTTCTGTTAGTTATTCCAAGGTCTGTGCCCCTCCTTCCTGCACGGTACAGTTGTCTATCACAAACACACTCAGAAGTAAACATGGAAATGGGTGTGAGACATTGGTTGGGGCTATCATGGGCGTTAAAGGACCATTCTTGTGTGTATTCTGTAGACATCGCTCCATGATAATTAGGACCTGACTTCATTGACGTTCCGTACAACACCACATGTGGGGCAGGTCTGAGTGACCTTGCTACTACATCTTGGACTCATTTTGGGCAGGTGTCACTTGTAGAACTGTACATTGTTGGGATGTGACCATAGTGACATGGATGTTTCTATGTCACCTAATGCAGGTATTGCATGTTTGTACCAGTGTTGTCTGCATTTCCTTACCAACATCTGTTATTGTTGATACAATACATCAGTAAAAATTAGATGTGTGCTAGGCTTGGTATCTGTGTAATTAGTAGGGTGCCTTACAATGGGATCCAATTGTTGGCTATTGGTTCACTTGTGTGTGCTCTATGTGGCACAGGTGTGGGGTGGAGTGTTCACCTAGCTGTGGTATGGTTAGTGTGGTAGCTAGACCAAGGTTTAGCTAATGGGTTACCTTTGTAATTCCAGATGGCATGCATGGTTTTGCATTGGCATATGATGATGCCACTTTGCTTCCACTTCAGGCGGGGGCCACTTGACATGATGGTATGTAGTGTCTCTCAGAGTTGTGATTGAAGTGTTTTCATGTCCATGTTATGACCCTACTTCACTTACTTTTGTCACCATCAGCACAGACAGGTGAAGGAGATGGGGCGTAGCCGAGTGGGGAAGCATCACAGAGGGACCCAGTGGCATGGAGGGCAAGGGGAGTGCCACAGGGGACACCGGATCTGTATCTATATCCTCAGATTCCTCCTCCAGTGGCTACTCCCTAGTGGTAGCGGACCCATCAGGGACCCCACCAATACCATCTCTGTCCCCCACCCCCATTTTATCACCACCCTCCCTGTTGCTCCCCACCCAGTTGGCTGTGGGTGAGTGTCTCCTTTGCAGCAGGCACATCTGCCCCAGCCACTGTTACCCCTGCGGCCCTCTGTGAGAAGGATATTGACCTCCTGAGGTCAATCTCTGTAGGTCAGTCCATCATTGTGAATGCCATCCAGTGACTGGCAAGCCAAGTCCAGCAGAACACTGCGTTCCTGGAGGGCATTCATGGTGCAATGGTTGGCTTACAGAGATCTTTTCAGACTCTGGCCTCCACATTGAGGACAGCCAGTCACCCCTTGTCTTCCGTCCCCCCTCCACCTTCCTTTTTCCCAGTCCAAATACCCCCTTCGCCGACCCACCCCAAGCACACAGACAGGCTCACATGCATCCACCTCAACAGACAAGGGTAGCGCACACAAACAAAAGCACTACAAGACACACTGGCATGCACACAAACAACATCCACCCACAGACAAAGCAACAGTCATGTCTTACCCCGACACCCCCCTACCCACAGCATCACACATATGACATCTGGAACACCTACAGACACCACATCAACAGTCACTGATACAGCCACCACACCCATCCTACCCGCAGACACCACCCCTGCAGACCCTCTGACATCCCTCCCATTCACTGCACTTGCAGACACCACAACCAGAGACACACCTTCATGCACCACATCTACCATACCTGCAGTCACCAGCCCAACAGACAACCACCACCCGCAGGACCACCCCTCAGTCCAAAACACATAAAACACCCTCACTCATCCACCCAACAGACACCTACCACACACAAGCACACCTCCCACAAACATGCACCCAAGACATCCACACCTACACATCAGACATCCCCTCCCTCAACTTCCAAATCCCAAACCCCTTCTGATGACCATCCCTGTGTGTTTAAGAAAGTTTTCCTTTGTGACTTTGACCTTACTCCTGTTCCCCCCGTAGCACCCCCAAACGGACTGTTTCCCTCCCAAAGGCGCCCCTCTACCTCCAAGGCTTTCCCTGCAAGCACCCAGGCCCCTCCCCGTCAAGAAGTGGCCCACCCCCTCCAGAAGGCATTACCACCACCCAAAACCCACCCACCTCCCTCCCTGATCATCCCTGAGGTGCCTGCCTGCCCCCATGATGTCCCTTCCTGAGGAGGTTACATGGCAGTCAGGAGTTAAATAGGGGCCCAACACTGTGCCTTTTGGTCCACCGGCCTATGGCCTTGGACTTAGGTTATGAGACATTAATCTATAATAAGATTAACCAATTGTTGGTTTGTGGGATACACCTTTGTCCTGCATTTCCTTCCCTAGCTTTCTGTTGCTCCTGAGTGACCTTTGTTGTGTGCCTGTAGTTGTGTGTGTTTGGGCTGCATGCTGCTCCATGAGGTGTTTTTTGCACTATGTGAGTTTGTGTGCAGTGCTGTTGTTCCCCCAAGGGAAGGGTGTGTGTTGTGTGATGGGTATGTGTATGTAGATTGAATGTTGGTGTCATGGCATTGTGTTGTGTTTGTTGTGGTATGTATTTATTTTTGTGTTGTGTGATGTGGGCATCAATGGCGTAGGACTTGTTTCCCTGATATGGCTATTGTCTACATGTGGTGTGTGTGTTCTTGAGTTTTATCATTGCAGACATGGAATGTGTTAAGTTGTGCTACTTTGCTGTGCATTTGAGTGTGCATCTGTAGATTTAGGTGTGTGCCCCTCACAGCTGGTTTTGTAGTGAATCCTAGTTTTTTTTAAAGGGATACAGGAGTTAGCTTAGCCTCTGGCTTGCAGACTCGTGCCCCCATCACC
Organism: Pleurodeles waltl; assembly: GCF_031143425.1. NCBI lineage: Eukaryota > Metazoa > Chordata > Amphibia > Caudata > Salamandridae > Pleurodeles > Pleurodeles waltl. The sequence continues at coordinate 337,849,205 of NC_090443.1, forward strand.
CAGTGACTTTTACCCTATTTAGCTTGCTCTATATTAGCGCATTTAATTAAGTAATTATTTTAAGATGGCTGCCTTGTTTTGACTTAGGCCCATGTTTTGATTTTCCTTATTAGTGCCACCGCGCTAAGGCGTCAAGATCAGACGACAAATACAAATAAACTGGAGGTGTTCCTGTTAGGTACTTTCTCTCTTTACGCTTTCAAGGGAATTGTTTATACTAATCACCGTCCCAAGCACACCTCCTTTATCTATTGTTTGGGAACAGACCTTCATCAGGGGTCCAAGCAGATCTGTATAAATACTCCTCACTTTATCAGATAGTCAGAGGGATTCCGACCAGATGCCATCGCTGCTATCGATGACACTGACCCAGTCTTCATGTTCCTGCGGAGTCTGAGCTAGAGACCTCATTCCAAGGTAACAAGGGTTGGGGCTCTTCGAATGGACATGGCATTGGCAGATTGGGGTTTAACATACCTAGCTCTCTTCTAGGGTATGGGTTAGGCCTCCATGCTAGGGTATTAGGACATATCGCACACTCCATGTTATTTCATGATATTGCAAGATGGTGGGGGTCTTTGTATTAATGACTCTCGTCTTTACTATTCTGTTTCTTGCATTGGTCATTATCTCACTCATTGCAGCCCATGCAGCTTATCGCAGATTACAGGTTTACTAAAATAAACCTTGAAACTTTACTGCATCTTCTTCATTGCCTGTGTGTGATTGAGACATGTAGTTGATGTGAGAAAGGGGTAATCTCCGTTTAAACACGGCGATCCCTGAGATGTCACGCTTTTGAGTCCATGCGTAAAGGCTGCCACAAATCACCTTTAACTGTTTTGGTGAGGTACTGCTTGTGAGCCGGAAGGGTTGAGACGACAGTTGCGTTTTGCTGTAGGATTGGCATAGTCACCTACAAACATAAGTACTGTCATCCTTAAACCAGAAGACTTGCCTGCAGCAAGAGTCCAACTATGACAGTTTTTGCAGGGGTATATCCCATGGAGTGTGAGTTGTGTGTGCTTTGTTGCCTTGCAGTTCCCCATTGTGTGACTATGGATGACAGTTGGTATTGGTACTGCTTGTTCCTGAGACTCAATTGGGGCCAATTCCTGTGAGCATATTGCTTGTGGCCATGTTCAACGTGATATGTGTAACAGTGCAACCTCCTTCCATGTACGGTCTGATGCTCCCATCCCCGCTGTGCCAGTATTGTTGTCGTGGTGTGCTTTGTGTCTTTTGTCGACTTGTCTCTGTGTGTATTGTGCATCACATTGTACTTCCATTGTGCTATATGTGTGTGTGACATGTGTGTCGATGGCAGGGTTGTTTGATGGTGATGTTGCGTGTGTGCCTTGGCACATGGATGTATAAGTGTGCTGTATGTGTGGCCAGTCCCTGGCCAATGCTGGGTGTGAGTATGTGGAATGTATTTGTATATGAGGAGTAGTTGTGTTGTTGTTGCTGTGTGTGTGAATGTTGTGTGGCCTTCTGTGTCCCTGAGTCTGTGCCGTGTAGTTGTGCGTAAATGTGTAGTATTGGCGTGCAGTGTGTGTGTGCTGGCTGAAGAGTGCACGTTGTGAATGTGTGGTTGTCCGTGTTGCAGCATGTGAGTGTGTGTCTGTAATGTTAAGTGTAGCTGCTGCCCGTGGCGTTCCTCCCCCATGATGTGTTTGCTAGTGGTACAAGTTTTTTGTAACATCAATAATACAGATAGATGTGGGTACTTACGGTTGCTGTCATCCACATCGATGCTGATTTTGTTGTTTTTTGGAGAGCCTGAGCAGCAGCATGACGTTTAGGAATAGCTCCATGGTGGCTCCCGATGTGCACGTCTGTCTTCAGCTGAGTATCTCCCTTTATACTGTCCATTTCTGCCTTCTAATATGGGGTGGTTGGACCACCACGGTCACACATTGGCAGTGTGCACCCTCCTAATAGGTCCGACAGAAACATGGTCTCTGCCGGCCTGTTTGTGCGTCCAGATGACCACAGCGGACTGTGCTACCTGGCAGTTGCTGCGGACTGCTGAGTGTCATCTATTTGCTCGACCGCCAAACTCATAATACAGTGGTCCACTCTGCCAGCTTGTTGGTGGTCGGACCACCACCACAAACATGGTTGTCCTTGGACTGCCAAACTCGTAATCAGCCTCTAACTTTAGTAAGCATCCTTGAGTTATTAGAGAGCATTATGTCAGCAAAATAATTTATACTTAACATAGAAGAGTGTGTGCACCAGATACTAATCTAGGTTTGTTTGATTATTTTGCTTCAGAAGTTGGCCTTTCTATAAAGTATACAGTATACAATATGAAGGGAGCAGGTGGTATGTTACTGTACCCCTTGTTTTTTTCAGCGAATTTCTATTTTTTTTAAGTAAATTATGTTTGTGTAAGTATGTATGGTAGAATAATTGTGTAGTATATATTGTGTTTAGATTTTTTTTGTGAAAAGATTTTTTTCATAACATACTATTACATATAGAAATATTCAACATTTCAGTAGTATATGTGTATTTGCTCAGTTCTTGTAACTTTCCTACTGATAAATGCTACCACCAATCTATTTTTAAGGTGTCATTATTCTTACAAAAGCCTTTTAACTGTTAACTAAAACAGTTCTTTACAGAGCTACCTTCTAGTTTTATCATGTATGTTGTTTTTTACTGTTTACCTTTTTTTTGTTCTGAAATTCACTTGCAAGACTCTAACAATAGCCAGGAAAGCCCATCATAACCAGTAGCTCTTGCGGCCTGGTCACAAGAGATCACAAGAGCCAGGAAGGCAATCTCTTGCATGCTGTCCACGGGTGGCAGTGTTTCCTGGTTTGCTCTTGCGAGTCTCTCGCAAGATCATACTTTTTATAATGGAATTTGCATTTACACTGAATTTATCCACAGCCACAGGCTAGGCCCTGCAGCCAACTGAAGCCCGCACGGCCAAATGCCGTGCCCTGCGGTGGTTGGATTAATGTGTAGTAATGAAAATTTCTTTATGTTAAAAAAACCCCATAGAAATTCACTTAAAAAAAAAAAAGGTTATGGGGACGTTATAGTTAAGCTCATATTTTAAACATACAAAACCATAGACACTCACCTGTTATAGTTATCTTAAGTAAGCATAACTCGTGCCCTACGGTAACTATAACTTGTGTCCTCGCCAAGCAATACTAATTACCCATAAATTATGGCATTCATGACATCTTTGATTACATCATTAATAATATCAATGTAATATTTGAAGTAAATTTTTTTCAAACTGTGCATGGCGGGGGCGAGAGTTATAGTTACCTTAGGTCACAAGTTATAAATACTTGAGATAACTTTAACTATAACAGGTGAATTTCTATAGTTTTGTACCTTTAAAATGTGAACCTAAGTATAACATGTATAACATCCCTGTAACCGTTGTTTTTTTAAGTGAATATATAAATATGCATGTACCGTCTTTGTCAGAGACACTTTTGGAAATGGTAATGCTAGTGGGCCACACCGGACAACTCCCATAGTGACAGCCTGGGGATTGGGGCAGCATGAGTGTATATATATATATATATATATATATATATATATATATATATATATATATATATTTTTTTTTTTTTTTGACTGGGGAAAAAAACAAAAGGTACAGGGACCTTATAGTCAGGTTCAGAATTTTCTCATACAAAACCATGGAAATTCAGCAGTTACACTTAGAGTTCTTTTAAATAACCATAACTCGCACCCTAAGGTAACTATAACTTGCGACCTTGCCATGCACAGTATCAATAATGTTATTGCAAATATTGCAGTGATAATATAAAGATGCCATACAAGGTCTCATCAATTATATAATATGTAGAGTAATTAGCTGTGCATGGCAAAGTCGCGAAGGACTTTGACAAGAAAGAACCGACTCATCGCAATCACTACCTGAAATATTACGCTAAAAAAAGCAAGGATGCAAACACCTCCATCAAGGTTTACAGATAACTTTTCAAGATGAAAATACAGATAAAAAACACTTGTTTTGCCTTCAGCATGCGCAAGAAACTTTGATGATTAGTACTGTGCAGAAGTGGAGCTTCAACTTGAGCACAATCTTTGTTGATATCTGTAAATGCTTCCTGTTGAGTTTTTATTTCTGTGAAAGGAGCATCATGTCAGAAAGAATCCTGTCGTGTATTTATTCAACAAGCAGCCAGCATTTTGTGCAGAATGCCTACCCAACTGGAGTACCTTCTACTGGCTAATTAGTAAGTGCTACTTCACTGAGTAATTGTATAGTGCATCTCTTACACTACAACTGGGTAAATGAAGCCCAGGCAATGTCTCCAGTGATGTTGGGTGTCTTTATATTTGCCATTGTGATTGTTCCTCGAGCACCTTCATCAGCTAACTTTATATAGTAGAACTGCATAGAAAACACACTTGGATGATTTGTAATTTGCAGAAACAAATGTTTCTGTTTTTTGTGCAGTTGTAACGCTCCCAGCCAGCTCCTCACCTCCTGCCGGAGCCAGCATTACTCCTACGCGCAGGGGGCTCCTCTAATGCAGCTTCCTGCGTTCAGAAGCAATACTTTCATCTCTTTCCCTGCCTCCATGCCTGCAGGCACAGAAAGAGATGAAATCTCTGCTTTCAGCAAGCAGGTGCATTTTTAAAGGGGTCCCCGGGTCTGGGAGTTCGCAACAGACCCCCTTCGTTCTTTTATTGCAACCCCGGGGAGGTAGTGGTCCCCAGAGATGAGGGGGCAAGGTGGGCCCGCATTCCATTACAAAGTCTGCCCTGGGGAGGTGGCAGTCCCTGAGACTTCAGGGGGGGCAGAGCCCCCTCCCCCATTTAATTACTAATTCTGTTCCGGGGAGGTGCCGTATTTCATTACAAATTCTGGCCCGGGAGGTGTTGGTCCCCGGGGCGGCAAGGTGGGGGCATGGCAGGCAGTCCCCCCTCATCTTACTAGAAATTCTGCCCCCGGAAAGGGAAGGTCCATGGGGCTGCAGTGGGGGCCAGGTGCCCCCCCTGCATTTCATTAGATATTAGCCCTGGTGAGGTGGTGGTCCCCGGGACTGCAAGGGGTCAGGCACCCCCTCCCATATTTAAAATTTTGATGCTCTAGTACCTAGCCCACCCGGGTGCTTCATTTAAACAAGGGCTCTTGTTTTTTTTTTTTTTTTTTTGGTGGATCCGCCACAGCTCCCGCTGAAAATTAACAAAAAAAGCTTTTTTGCTCTGCTGGATGCCTCTGGGACCCCAGCACCAGAACTAAGGGGCAAGGGTGTCCCTATCCTGACCAATTTTCTTATTTTTAACCTTTTGTTCTGGGACCTATCTGAAACAGAGTCCCAACATGGCTGCCAACACTTCCTTGTCAAAGTGTTGGCAGCTATTCAGATCTCAGCATGAGATCGGGAGGTTCGCGGAGCTTTCACGTTCCTACATGTACACATTTTAATTTTCATTAATGTCTCAAAAACTACTGAATGAATTTTACACAAAGGCCGCTTTCTGGACCAAGAACTACCTTTCTGCCAAATTTGGGGTAATTCTGTCCACTGGTTCAGGCGTTATTCCTGTTCAAAATCCCTATGGAAAAATGCATGGGGAAAAAGCGTTTTGGGATCCCCCTGTTTATTGGCCCTCGTTTGATGGATCACCCCGAAACTTTAAAGACAGACGCTGAAGTGAGCATTGTATGTTTTTGGAAACTTTCATGAAAATTCATCAACCAGGGCCAAAGCTATTGGCAAAACAAACAAAAACAATTCTATAGAAACTTAGGGATTTATTATGAGCCTGACTCACAGTGGGGGTCCGGACTGCCGCTGCTGTGGCAGTCTGACCACCACATTACGACCCTGGTGGTCAGTCCACCAGGGTACTGCTGTCTTTGCCGGGATCAGCGATTCCGATGCGTAGACGGCGGATGCAGGTCGCAATCAGCCAAGGCCATGAAAAAGCTGGCAGAGAACAGGTGCAGGAGGCAAGAGGAGGGCCTGTGCACTGCCCATTCACTTGACATGAGCAATGCAGGGATCCTCCTGACCAGCACTCTCACAATGCCCATTGTCTTCTGTCCAAATACTGAGCACTGCTGGTGCCCCCTGCGGGCTGCAGCGTTTCCGCCAGCTTGATTACGAGCCGGTGACAATTCTGCCACCACTTTCCCGCTGGGTTGACGGGTGTAAACCTTGCTTTACACCTGTCAGACCAGCAGTGAAGTCATAATGGGCCCGGCAGGGACCGAACTCACAATCAGGCCCTAGATCCTAACTATAACTACCGAGTGGCGATCTCCAGCAGTTAATATATATATTAGCGTGTACACACACACACACACACACATACTGTATATATATATATATATATATATATATATATATATATATAAATATATATATATATATATATATATATATATATGTATAACTAGGTAGTATACAAATGTATGTGTGTGTGTGTGTGGGTGAAGACATATAATACATACACATTAAACCCATAACGCATAAAACCTTTCAGTAAGAAACAACATATTAATTAATGTAGACAATAAATAAAATATCAACAATTTGAAACCCCAAAAATACATTTACTAAAAATACTATGAACATTAAAATACATTTTTTTAAAACAAATAATCTAAAAATAAAAAATAAAATAAAATATAATACCATACATTCTATTTGAGAATATTATGAAAACTATTGGAGTCTAACAATATTAAGTATACTAGCCCCCTTCTACTTTATGCAGCAGTAGGGAAAGTGTTGGACTTCGGTGGGGTTAGATTTACTATTTCTACTCCAGTCACCACAATAGTAGGGAAAGTGTTGCACTTCCGAGCAGTTTGATTTACTGTTCCCATTCCAGACAGTGCAACAGCAGGGAAAGTGTTGGACTTCAGAGGTGTTACATATACTATTCTCAGTCCAAACTCAGCAACAGTAGGGAAAGCGTTGGATTTCTATGGAACAAAAGCTACTATTCTCACTCAAAGCATCGCACTAGTAGGGAAATTGTTGGACTTAGAGGGGTAAAAATGTACTATTCACACTCCAGTCTGTGAAACAGCAGAGAAAGCATTGGATGTTAGAGCGGTTTAATTTACTAATCCCAGTCCAAACAGTGCAACAGTAGGAAAAGTGTTGAACTACAGACAGGTTAATTTTACTATCCCTGCTGCAGTCTAAACAAAAGTAGGGAAGGCACTTCACTTCAAACACATTATTATTATTACACATATAAGTAAGACCATGAATGTAGACAAAATAGAAAACTCAATGTAAAAAGTATTAACATTAAATATATGTATATGTAAAATAAAAAAGTAAACAATATACATAATTACTATTCAATAAAATACTTATAAATTATTAAATAATTATGCAGTTAACTTCCCACCCTATACCCCTACAACCTAGCAGCTTGAACCTAAACTATCATCAAAATACAAGTAATCCATAATTGACATATTTAAAATCAATTAGATATAAATTAAAAATCAATAATTAATTGATAAATAATGTGTACTTAATTAACCTCCCAGCCTAGACTCCTTCAAACCTAGCAGGCCACAACTAAAATCTAATTTAAATAAATAAGTCTTTTGTAATTTGCATATTTAAAATTCAATTTAAATAATGAATTTACAAATAATGAATAGTTAATTATTACTTAACTAACTTCCCACCCTAGCCCCTCACAATCTAGCATCCCGTCAACTAGAATATAAGTACACTAAATCAGTATTGTACATTTTACATAATTGAAAATCAATAAAATATTTAACAATTAATGATAAATTGTTAACTAATTATTACTCAATTAACTTCCGACCCTAGACCCCCACAAACGTAGCAGTAAGCAGCTAAAATATAAGTAAAATAAATACTTTTCTACCCTATTCCCTCTATAAACCCAACAGCCCATTACAACGCTAAATTACTATTAAAAACTTAATAAAAATTCAAAATCACTTAAAATTACAATCTCTATATTTTTTTTAATTATTACCCTTTAAATAATCATTAGTACCACAAATAATGAGTATATCAACTAAAACAAATTCATATAATTAAAAAACAATATTTTAACTGCTACAGTATTGAAAACAATATTTAAAAAATCAATGTTGATAAAAAAATTATTATTTACCTCAAAAAAACAATATTTTTGTCAACCATATTTGTGCATCAAGATATTTGTGTGTCATGATATTTAATTTCTGATATTTTTATCCACCGATATTTTTAATTTGATATTTAGTCCAAACACTGCAATTCACGGACCTCTACTGTTTTTATGATCATAAAAAAATGGTCAGGCAATCATAAACGAGTAGCGCATAACCAATGTTACAAAAAAAAAACTGTCTATGTTAATGTTACACTCTTGCCACCACAAAGGCTACTAAAATGCTCTGTAGTCGAAGGTGAAATGTATTTCTGATGGATACTTATGCCTGCAGATTCCACAGCTGTAGTAAATTAGCAGGTGTCAGACTAGATCCGGAAACTTCAAAGCTTTTGTGTTATCGGTAAAGGTTGCAGGCTTTTTTCTCAATGCCAAAAGAGGCATATGGTGGTGTCATAAAAGCCATATGGAGCCTCAGCATTGAAACGTCAATTCCCTTTTTTCTGCTCAAGCATCAATCCAGGTCCCCCTCTTCATCTTCACGGGGCAAAAAGCAGCAGCACAAAAATGGTGAGAAACTCTCCAAAAGTAAGTCGCCTCATCGCTCTTCATCTCCCATAGGACAATCGTCCTCGGAGCTGGAGTTAGTCGATTTGATCCTGGTAGTCTCCCCTCCAAGCGGACCCCACTCTTGTGACTTTACAGGACCTGGCCCCCGATTGGCCTCAGACCTTCTCGGATACCTCAGAGCAGGGGCCTTCGCCAAACGAGCTTCTGGGGCTGATTTTTCCTGAGTTCCCAATGCCAGGTTCAGATCCATCAATGTTAAAGCTATGTACCCCCGATCTTCTTGAGGGTTTTGTTGCCACCTAGCTCCCCTTCACGGCCAACAGCCCCATTCAGATTTCAATTGTATATACCTTTGGCTCCGATGCCTCTTTGCACTGCACCAATGGATCCAGTGCTGATGCCACATTGCTTTGACCCAGCTCTCTGTTGTTGGACAATGCAGCCCTTGATGCTATTGACAGCCACGCTGCTACAGCTGCTGCCTACAACACTACCTCCACCCCCAGAGCTGGATACGGCGCAACCAATACCACAGCCTCATGTCAGCCTCGTGCTGAACTGATCCGGTAGGGATGCTGGAAGAAGAGGAGTATAGAAATCGTCTTCATTATATTTTTGGTACAGACACAAACTCTCTGAGCCTGCAGCATTACGGGCATACTGGAGATCTGGCACAGGAATTTCAATGCTTATCTTCTGCTAGTGACCTTGACACTTCTCTTGAGCTAGCTCTGGACATCCCCATTAGTTCACCAATGCCTGAAGTTGTCTCCTTTCACAAGGTTATGCATAAGGCAGCTGAGGTGTTGGCGTTTCAGCTTCTGACTACCGAAACTAGGAGCACCATCCTCACAAGGTCCTCCTATCATTTTCTTCTGCATCAGAGCCTCTCTTCTTTTTCAACAATGCCATTCTTGACTGTGTAGAGAAGCCCTCTTCCACCCCAGAGTTCAACAGCCTCTATGACCATCATTATCGCCCTGCTCCAGGTGATCCCTCCCTTCCTTTTAATCTATGCTTGCTGATGAGTCTGTTCATACAAGCTTTTTGCTCCACTTATCCATCTGGAGGAACTTTGCATAGGTCATGAGGGAATATTTTCAGGAAGAGGTTCATGACTGCCAAAATGCCAATCTGCACATTATTATATCAGAACTGAACACAGTAAGTTCATTAGTTGGGGTGACACTCGCCTCTATTTCCATTCAAATACATGCCTGGCTCCAACCCAGAGCACTAACTTTTCAGCAGACATTCAGGCAAATCTTATGGCTCTACCATTTGACAAGGCACATCTGTTTTGCTACAGAACTGATCCGGCATTGGATAGTTTTAAGACCAGTAAAGCTATGGCTCTCTCCCTAGGTCTTCAACTGCCTCCTCCCTCAAGAGGCAATGCTTTCAAAGCTTCTCAAGAGCATCTTCCTTTTGTCACTGGCAGCAGCATATGCCACAAACCGAGTCACAGCCTAACCCATTGGTCAGACCGTATATAGGTAGACTCAGAGGAAAGGGCAGTGGTTACACCTTGCAATCCTCCTCCTCCTTCCCTTCTCCTATATCACCAGAAAAGGAGACCTAGTTTGCTTCCCTAAAACCACTCAGACTCTGTGGGAAGGCGGGTGTCCTGCTTTCTCCCAGCCTGGAGAGCCATTACTTCGGACAAGTGGTTCCTCCAAATTGTGAAAAGAGGTTCCACCGTTCACTTCCTCGAGGCTTCACCCCATATTCCCCCCTCTTCCCCCTGCCTCCAGATCACCTTGCTATACTGCAACAGGAGGTAGCAGCTCCCCTACAGAATGGAACAGTGGAATTTGTGCCCGAGCAGGAAGTTGGCCAAGGATGTTATGCGTGTTACTTCCTAGTGCCCAGGAAAGATGGCAATCTGCATCTGATTCTGGACCTCAGGCAACTGAACATCTTCCTCAAAAAGGAAAAACTCAAGATGCTTACCCTAGCTCAAGTACTACTGGCGTTTGAATGTGGAGACTGGATGGTGTCTCTCGACCTGCAGGATGTGTGCTTTCACATCCCCATCCAATGGACACATTGAACGTATATGAGATTTGTTCTGACTTCTACACATTACCAGTATGCAGTACTATCCTTTGACTTTACATCAATACATCAGGTCTTTAAAAAGTTAACGGCAGTGTTGGTGGCCTATCTCAGAAGATCAGCCATCCGAATATCCCAGACCCGGATGACTGGCTGATCAAGGCTTGTTTTCTAAAGGTGGTGTTTCTCCACCTGCAGTCAGCAGAAACCCTGCTGTTTGATCTAGGCTTTTCAATAAGCAAGCCCAAATCTCACCTATGGCCCTCCCAATAACTACAGTTCATAGGGTCGGTACTAGACACCACACTTCTCTGTGCCTTTCCCCCTACAGCAAAGGATCAGCAACATGCAGGAAATGGTTCCATCTTCCCAGCAACCCATAAGAGTACCATTTTTGAGAGTCCTTAGATTGCTAGTTCGGCTACCTTCCTGCATTCTCCAAGGTCATGCATGCATATTAGCATATAAGGGCCCTGCAATGGTGCCTCTGCAGGCAATGTCCTCATCACAGGGAAGACCTGGCAGACTCCATTGTGATATCCCCACAACACTGCAGCAAAAGTGGTCTGGTGGAGGAACAAGATGAACCTTAGCTGTAGGATGGCCTTCCCTCCCCCTCTATTTGTAACTATGGCAGTGATAGATGCCTCCACCCTAGGGTGGGGAGTCTATCTCGAGGATCTGGAGATCAGAGGCCTCTGGTGTCCAGAAGAGCGGGTCCTTCACATCAAACTTTTGGAACAGCTGGCAATTTTGCTGGCATTCAAGGCCTTCATCTCCACTCGTTTGCATGGAAGCCTTGAGACTGGGGCCTTGGGCACACCGCCAAGGGATCTGGCTCACCATCAATCGCCTAGAGTGGTCTCTGAATGTGAAAGCCAACAGTCTGAACTGGTGATATCTTGCTAATCATGAGAGGTGTGTTCTACCAGAGTTAAATTCATGACATATTGGCCCAGTGGAGCACTTCTCAGGTGCACTTGTTCACCTGTTCGGAAAATACTCAATGTCATCAGTTGTTTGCCCTTGAGTATCTCTTGAGGGGAGCCTTAGGGGACACCTTTCAGTTGAGGTAGTATTTTCATCTGCACTCTGTATTTCCCCTCATTCCCTTGATTCCTCTGGTTCTGAGTAATATTCACCAATGACAGGCCCAAGTCATTATCATTGACCCGGGTTGGCCAAGAACTGTGTGGTATGTGCCCTTCAACACTTTTCCAAGTGTCCCTCTGTATCTCCATTCAGGCCCGACCTTTTCTCCCAGTAGGGGAAAATGGCTGTCCACCCTATCTCCGAGGCCTTCACCTAAATGCTTGGAGATTGAGCAGTGACACCTAATTTCCTTTCCACTGTCACCAGAGGTGGTGGACGCCACTGTCTGCATGCCCCCCCTCCAACAAATCTGCTTCCTTAGGCACATGGAGGAACTTTTTTTGTATATTGTGCGGACAATAATGTGGACGTTCTGTAGGCCAAGCTAACTCATTTCCTGCAATATGCAATTTCTCTTGCTCAGCCGGCTTGTGTAATAGGCACAGTCATAGTGTATTTCACTGGCTTGTCTGCATTTCTCTGTTTGCCTGACCAGCTATCCCTTTTCAAGTCCTCCATTGTCATGCTTTTTTTGAAGGTGTTGACAAATCTGTGTCTTCCAACCCCCCTTGCTGGCACCCCAGTGGGACCCTAGTTTATCTTTGACTTTTCTTACAGGGACTCTCTTTGAGTCTCTACATAGCTGTCCCTAAAGGATGTTGATATTCAGAACTGTGCTATTGGTAGCTATCACCTCAGTCAGATGGTTGAGAGAGTTACAAGCTGTCAGTTCCCATCCCCCTTTTACTTCTTTGTATCCAAACAAATTGGTGTTGCACACCAGGGCTTATTTCCTCCCAAAGCTGGTAGATCCTTTCCACCTGAGTCTGTCCATCACCCACCCAACATTCTATCCTTCACTGCATCCCACAAAGGAGGAGGAGCAGTTGCATGAGTTAGACTTTAGATGGATGGTCAAACAATCTCAGCTGCACCAAAGACAAATGGCTGGGAGACCAGCTCCGTGTTGGTTACCACAGTGCTAAGAAGGGAAAGGCAGTTTAGAAAAGTATGCTCTTGAGATGGATCATCCTATGTATCAAAACCTGCTAGGCAGTTGGCCAAGAAATTCCCTTTGCAATGATTTAGGGGTTAAGGCCAAAACCACAACTTCTCCCCGAGCCAGAGGAGTTCCTAGTGCAAAGATCTGCAAGACTGTGGTATGGGCGTGCCTGCATGCTTTTGCTAAGCACTATTGCCTTGATTCTGAAGTGCATAAGGATGCGTATTTTGCCAGAGCGGTTCTTCAGAACTTCCTTTTCTAATCATCCATAAATCTTCCTCCAAGGGCAGGGTATTACCTTGTAATCGGTACTACAGTGAGGAATCTGCAAGTAGAAGTATCGATCAGAAGAAAAAGTTGCTTACCTGCAGTAACAATCTTTCTGGTGGATACTCTATTCACCTGCAGATTCTTCACTGACCCACCTGCCTCCCAGTTTGATGGGTGTGTTGTAGGGAAAATTAAAAAGGTTCCACTTTATGTTTTTGGCACTGCCTTACTCTATCGATGTCAGTCTGTCACTTGCCTTGAAGGTAGGGAAGAATGGATAGAAACTGATGTTGTTAGCCTGGGGCTACAGGGCTTTCATGACATCACTAGACATGAAACAACACCACTCTTCTCTGTGCCTCTTCCCCACTACACAGGATCAGTCACATTCAGGAAATGGTTCTGTCTTCACAGTAACATACAAGAATTTCAGTGGCATGCAAGTGTTCCAGTCTTAGGAGTCCTTAGATACCTAGATCTGCTTGCTTTCTGCATTCTCCTAGTCATGCATGCACATTCGTATATGATGCCTCAACCCCAATCATGCATGCACATTAGCATATGATGCTGCCACCCTAGGGTGTGGGGGATCTGGACATTAGAGGCTTCCAGAAGAACAGGTCCTCCACATCAACCTGATGAAACTGATGGCCATTTGGCGGCTGCTCAAGGCCTTCATCCCCACCATCTAATTCAAACCTTGCCGGACAACACAACAGTGAACACAGCATTGATACAAAACCAGCAACATGAGAACTTTGAAGTTTCGATATTCAATCTGACATCTGGGATTAGTCTACTTGTGAGGAATCATCAGGTAGATTGAATGTCCGCTACAAAGATAATTACCGTAGGTAAGTAACTTTTTCTTATAACTAATTTGAACATAACTATTCCCCGCCTTCCAAATGCATCACCCACCACTAACATCCATTTACTGCTACCAAGATGATAGTTTCACTACATCTTTAAACCAGAATTACTCGGTTAGGCTACCCTGATGGCATCACTGAAATAGACAGTACATCACCGTTTACAATTATAGCATAACATAAAGTGACATCACACAGTCTTTGGTCGTAATTAAGTTGCATGAATTGGATGAATAAACCTACCATATATTTAAAAATGTACTTTTAGGAATCTAACACCATAAGTCCTATGCCTGTTTCTCTGCTCCCTTCAGACGCTAGTAACTTAAGTGATGGCTTGCCTAAGTGGTGAGAGCCTCAAGGGTATAGCAATCACTTTGATAACCAGATGGGCTGCAACTCCAACCACTGGCTGGCCTTGAATAGCATCCATGCCCAGATTCACCCAACATTATGATTCACCCACTGCCACAAAAAGGACTGATCACCAATTTTCCGAATACTCTGCTCCATCTCTGAAAACAGGCCTCTAGCATGCAGCCTACCGTGGAAATCAGAGTAACAGAATGGCCAGTCTGACCATCTACACCCATAAAAAACATACCCCCTGCATTGAGACAGCCTCACCACGCCAGATCTCACTGTAATTGCATCCTCCCTGTCTGGGCTAAAGGACAACCTGGCAGTGCACGTAGGCTGGACCAAAAGGGCAGTTTATGGGCTGTTTTGGCTGTTTGTGTGACTGTTTTATGATCTGGTGAGCCAGTTCATTTTGTTTGATTTCTTTGATATTACCTCAAACATAGCCTGAAGCAAGCACTAATCCTACACACTTTGCAAATCACATACAAAGCTTGTCTTTACAAATTCAACTGATAAGCAAAAAATGAGGGCACCTCTTTGCCTATTTGAATGGGACAGCTTTTAATTTGGTGACTGAGCATATTGCCTTCCTAGTCTAACCCTGCTTAAGAGCCACTGTCACAGACTCTAACCACCTCCATCAACTGGACTCACCTTCCTTATCCATCCGGAAGGTCAGCGCTGCGGGGTCTGAGCAGTGTTGAAGGTACAAGTGGGCCACTTCTTTAGTGCATTGTTCCATGGATAAAGGGCCCAAGTCTGAGGACCCAAACTACAAGAGGGGAAAGGAGAAAGAGGGTGAGGCAAAAGGTCGTCCACTTTACAAACGTATAGCTCGGGTACTCGTGGCACACGTTTTAACAAAGCAACGAGAACTAAAGCCCTGCGAACAGTAGCACCGACCAACATTTGCATGCCAAAGGTATTTTGCGCTGAAAGTAGACATGAGTGCAGCACTAAGTAGCAGTTCATTTCTTTGCGTCAAACTCCAGATTGCTCATGTAAAGAGAGCGTAGCCAGTGGCGTAACGAAACTGAACCCCCCTCACCTTGCAAAGAACATAGAGGGCCCCTCCTCCAGACTTCCGCCAGCCAGGTGCTGTGCTGAGGGACCCCCAGGAGCCTGTCCCCTACCCCCCTCCAAACCGTGGGGGCTGCGGGGGCCTTTGTTACGGCACTGAGCGTAACAGTGGCGAGAGCAGCTCAAAGACCCCTGGGATGCGATGCAAACCCAGCGCAGCTAAAGTTACGCAGAGTATCGTGCCCCGGCTTTGTGTGGAATCCCAGTGCCAAAGGAAAAGGCGGGAACAATGAGAAAACGCAAATTGTGTGCTATTTCCACATATGATACGTGTTATTTCTGTGAAAATTAAACATATTATATAATTGACCCTTGGGTGATCGTCTACTTAAGGCAATTCATAAGATACACACAACCCAGCCCTCACTAGCCATGGTCCACCTCTAAATCGTACTTAGCATCACGCAAACACATCATACTTGGCGTGCGCATGGCTGAGGCCAATGCCACGCCTTGTAAGAACAGTGCAGTGCTCCTTTTGCCAGTGGCGCCCGGCAGCTTTAGGAGGGAGTGGGGCGTGCGGGAAGCACACACACATACACACACACACTCATTCTTTCACACACGCACGCACATCCATTAGCAACATTCATAACATTCAAACATGCACGCACCAAACATTCATTTTAAAACATCACACTCATTCTTTCACACACGCACGCACATCCAATAACACTCATAACACTCAAACATCCACGCATGCACCAAACATTCATTTTAAAACATCACACACACTCATTCTTTCACACACACATGCACGCACATCCATTAACAACACACATAACATTCAAACATGCACGCACGCACCAAACATTCATTTTCAAACATCACACACACTTACCTTCAGCCTCGGAGGTCCCAGGAGGGTTGGGACTGCTGCCTAAGGTCAGCCAATGAGGGAAGGCAGCAGTCCCAGCCTCCTCAAAGAGTGGGATGGGGTCAGTGAGACTGCTGACCCCACCCCACTCTGTGACGAGGTATCACTGATTGACACTCACCCTGGGCGCTTCAGGGCTTAAACCTGAAGCGCCCAGGGCGAAGTCAATGGGTAACACTTTCCTCGGCACTCAGGGGAGGGCCTCGAGACACCCTTGCTGAGCCGAGGAGGTCATGCCCATAGGAGCTGTGACTTCCTCCGCCCAGCAAAATTCAGCTCAGGCAGCCAGGAGTCTGCACAAATCGCACATGTCTGCTCCTGGCTGCCTGAGCAGAAAATTAAGAGTGTCTGTCAGGCTGACGTTTGTTCGGCCTGACAGACACTCTTCATGAGGGAAAAAAAGGTGGGGGGGCCTGGCCCCTCCGCCCGCCCTAAAGGACAGACCGCCCCTGCCTTTTGCCCTTCATGCAATGCCATACACACTGCAGCTTTTGGTGCAGGGTCAGTGGCGGCCGGCAGCTTTAGGAGGGAGGGATACGGGCGGAAAGCACACACACACACACACACTCATTCTTTCACACACACACGCACGCTCGCACATCCATTAACAACATTCATAACATTCAAACATGCACGCACGCACCAAAAATTCATTTTAAAACATCTCACACACACACACTCATTCTTTCACACACGCACGCACGCACATCCATTAACACTCATAACACTCAAACGTGCACGCACGCAGCAAACATTAATTTTAAAACATCAGACACACTCATTCTTTCACAAACAGATGCACTCACATCCATCAACAACACTCATACCATTCAAACATGCACGCAAGCACCAAACATTCATTTTCAAACATCAAAAACATTTACCTTCAGCCTCGGAGGTCCCAGGAGGGTTGGGACTGCTGCCTTCGCCACTGAGGGAAGGCAGCAGTCCCAGCCTCGTCACAGAGTGGGATGGGGTCAGTGAGACTGCTGACCCCACCCCACTCTGTGACGAGGTGTCACTGATTGACACTCGCCCTGGGCGCTTCAGGGCTTAAACCTGAAGCGCCCAGGGCGAATTCAATGGGTGACGCTTTCCTCGTCACCCAGGGGAGGGCCTCGAGGCACCTTTGCTGAGCCGAGGAGGTCACGCCCATAGGAGCTGTGACTTCCTCAGCCCAGCAAAGTTCATCTCAGGCAGCCAGGAGTCTGCACAAATTGTGCATGTCTGCTCCTGGCTGCCTGAGCTGAAATTGAAGAGTGTCTGTCAGGCCGACCTTTGTTCAGCCTGACAGACACTCTTCATGAGGGGAAAAGGTGGGGGGGTGTGGCCTTCCGCCCTAAACGATGGGCCGCCCCTGTGCAGGGTTACGCTGCATACTTCCCTGGAAGTTTAAGCGTTAGAGCCCTGTTAGAGTTGAGCTGATGCAGGACATTCTTAAATAATGTTAGATGCCCTGTCCGCTGTATTAAAAATGCATTGATCCCAACGGCACCGAAATGCGATGAATAGGCCATTTGCCACTTTTTGGCGAGTGTTCGACGCCGCCAAACTCTAAATAAGTTCTTGGTCTGGGAAAACAAAGAAGCTTACATCACGCCATGGTCTTTGGCTCGGGCCCAGACATTTCCGGAACATGTCTTGCATCTTCCCAGGTCGCACTCTATTGCATGAATATTCAGCCTAGGTCCAGTACTGCCAGATCGACGCCAGATTTTCAGGCTATCTAAATACAACTTATTTACACATAATGAATTTGAAAGAAACTCACAGAGTCAGTGAAAATCCAATATGGATCTGGCCTGCCTGGCCCTGAGT
Organism: Pleurodeles waltl; assembly: GCF_031143425.1. Classification (NCBI taxonomy): domain Eukaryota; kingdom Metazoa; phylum Chordata; class Amphibia; order Caudata; family Salamandridae; genus Pleurodeles; species Pleurodeles waltl. Next base: position 337,867,326 of record NC_090443.1, read on the forward strand.
TGGACACTTTACCCTCTAGTAAGATAAAGGACTGAACACACTTGAGGCCTCAGCATTCCTTTCAACACCAACGTACCTTCAACAGGCGGCAGCCCTCTTTTAACCCGGCTGTTTCAGCATCTGATCCAGGCTTGACACACTTCACATAGATACCCTTGTGGCTGCCACCCACTATGGAGATGGTGTCGCCCACGCACTGGTCAATGTGACCCCGGATGCTGGAGAGATCTTCTGCTGGAAAGGTGATGGTCAGCTGTCTGGAGAAACAGGGGGACAAGCTAAGGGCTCGGAGGACAAAGAAGTGAAGAAGATCACACAACACACCAAGAGTTTGCTTTACCTGCTGAGGACTCCTCTGTGGGTCCAGCTGTCGCAGGAAGTTGGGATGCTAAAGAGGCTTGTAGGAGATGTATTGGAGGAGTACAAAGGCGTGTTCCTGACAATCCCTAAAACAGAGATTTTTAAGGACATCAAGACTTGCACCAGTAATATTTGTAGGATAGAGGCAGGAGGGAAGGACAGTCAACGTGGCTTGCATCACACAAGCAAGCATTGTTCTCTTGTCAGACAAAAGTTAGAACTTAGTAGGGAAAATTGTGTCCGAGTAATGCCCATGCATGCCATACACAACTGCAAAATGTCAGTACATTTCTAAAGCAATGGTACCATAACACCTTAACGTAGTCCCCTTGACGTAAATGATGACATCTTGTGTACTTAAGAGTGTCACGATGGGAAGCACTGGCGTAAATGGGTGGAGGTCACACCTGACAAACTTGCAGCTACCTCGCTCTTTTCACAAGCGAAAGAGAGGCACCAGGTTTACATTAGCAGGTCCTCTGTTGGCTAGGTTGATGTAAACCTCTGACCTGATGGCAAGTTTGGCAAAGGGTTGACAAGTTGCAATGACAATCATCATTCCATATAGAGGGTGATGTAACTCACTCCTTCTCCCTATCGATCTCTGGCACGACACTGGCTCACTTTGTGCTGGGGCCATTAGGTGCCAGTATTGAGAAAACAAACTCCAGCATTGAAAGTTTATTTTTTTAATACAAACATGTTTGGTGGGCAGTTGCTTTGAGCATTGCTCCTGCTTTGCAAGCATTCAGCGTCAGGAAGGGAGTCGCAGCTCTAGTAGGGATCTATAAATAATGCCTTCTGTCAGGGCCTAAATGATCCCCTTAACTCCTAACAAAAGTGATCATACTTATTAAATGTGCCGGCCCAGCAGTGTATCAGGATGTGTTTGGGGTAATCGTGGAATATATAAATGTAATGAGATCCATTAAAAAGTATATCTGGGGTAGGGGTATACAAACGTTAGGGGTATGCAAAATTATTTTCACCGGCAAAGTTGGCAAGTTTCCCAGCTTAACCTCGTCTGTTTTTTTCCACATCGTAATATATATTTAACTTCAGTAGAACCCAGAAAAATTAGAAAGTGTACAGAATTTTCCTCTGAAAATGTCCCATTTGCTGAACAGATTAGGCACACTGGAACATTAACCTACTTAGCTCGATTCGATAAATTGGAACCATCTATTTGCAGGCTCCACACTATGCACTGCAGCAGGTGCATTAATCTGCTGAGCTATTACACTGTGACCTGCAGGTCAGGCACACATTTCTGCAGAAAGCACATGTACAGCATCCATTTTAGGGAATCCTCATTCCACAGTCCCAACCTACTTCTCATCTCTACTTCTTAGCTTGCTTCCTTCCTCAACCTCCACTCTATTCCTTCTTCAAGGATAACTCCCTCCATTCCAAACTGTTGGTCTACGATGGATTACCAGAGGTTGGAAATATGAACCTTCCTGGTCTTGCCCGGGTTATCCACTTGCTCAGCACTGTCGGTTAAAACCTGAAGGGTTGGTCAGGGGTGGAGGAGTCTCAAGCAATGGCCACATCATTCTAGCGTCAAGGGAGGCTCCAAATCGAGATGCACCAACCACTCCATAGACCTCATAGGAAGACGCTCTGGCAAGAACTGAAGCTGAGACACCAAGGTTCTACAAACAATGCTGAATTGCATGCAAGAGGCGGCCATCTCTTTCTCTGGAGAAACTGAGAAAACTAGACCGGTCTCTCTCCTATGTAAAACGAAGACATGACACCCAAGATTTACTGCTCGACCTGAAGGCTATGTTGTCTGTGAACCTACCTTAATTTCTCACATTAAGACAACAAAATTGATAGCTATTCAAACTGAGTACATAAATGTGGTGCTTTTAAGCAATGTAATTGTTCTTTTGTAAACTTTGCTTAAGGCAACTTTCCAGAGTTCCTGGCACCAGAACCTCATTCCTTTTGTTGCTTTCAAGAAACTTAACTGATATTTTATAAACTGCTGGTCAAGAATCTGTTTTTATTGTAAAGTGTTACAATATCTTTGTGGGTCTTGATCAGACTATATAGAACTGCAAAAAAAAAAAAAAAAAAATCACTGTGGAGTGGTGTTTCAGAGCACTGAAAGTGAGGAAGTTGGGGGAGGAATGAGAAGTGGGTATGATGGATGAGAAATAGTGATAAATATACATTATGTTGTTGCCCCCTTGTTTCCGACAATGGGTGGAACACAAGCTCCTGTTGGAGCCAGAGGGGGCATGAAGGTACCAGCGGACTGCTGCAGGCACTAAACATATTTACCTTAAAGTGGTTAGCCCTCCAGGGCTCTCCTGGATAGCAGCCCTCTCCTTTGGGACCCATTGGGAGACAGCCTTAGAGCCTCCATATTGCCTCTCCTTCTTATTCCCAGAATCCTTCTGAGAGGATTTCTCAGATAGGAAATGCTGCCTGTTCCAAGATGGTGCCTTGTCAATTCCTTCAAATACGATATTCCCAATCCAACATGGTAGTCTAATTTCCTGGGATGTAATTCCTGTCCTGAACCTATATAGGAAGGGTTTTCCATTTTTTCCTTGTGCCACAATGCTACAGGTCTCTTGTGTAGTGTTCTAGCTCTTCAGTCCTTCCTTGGCTCCTCCAGGACTCTGCAGTCTTCTCCTGTAAAAACACAGTTTGTCTCCAGCCATTCCAGCACTCCAATCTTTCATTGGCCACTTCTGGAATCTCCAGTCATCTCCTGTTGGTTGGGTTCTCAGCCTTGTTTCTTGCCTCAAAGTTCCAATTGCGCCCAAAAGTCATCTCAGAGGTTTTTTGCCCTCATGCTATTTCCTCCACTTTCTGCCTAAGTGCTTTATGTTTTGGCAGCAGCATGGCTACTGGAAGGGGACACCCATACCTCTGGCAGTCAAGTAGTGTGAGAACCTGGGTGTCTAGTCCAACTTGCAGCCCAAGACGTTCTGCAAGGCATCAGCTTTGTGACAGTTTCCAACCCCAAAGTTCAGTATTAGCCTGTAAATTATGGACCTGGATGCTGCACACTTCCAAGCAGTTCCGGTGGACCAAGCTAGAGCTCTTGTTCAGACTTCAGTAGCAGACACATGAATTACAACAGCTGAGGGATGTAAATTTGTCTTAAAACAAGCTTTAAGTTCCCAAGCCTCAGATATTTCAATAGTCTTATCAACCAATCCACTGCATTCTGAGAACTAAAATAAATTAAAGTAGCTTCTTGATTCTAAAACAGTATTCTTCACCTTTCATCCTGCTCAGTTTTCATAAGATTGGCAGAAGGTGGAATATTTGATCAGTGCCTTTTCCGGACCAGCACTAGTTTGGGAGACCCCTTTAGTAGCTTCAAAAGATTATAGTCTTTATGCCACCTTCTTGACTGTCTTTAAGCAAATATTTGAGAGACCAAATGTGGAATATTCAGCAGAAGAAACCGTCTGTGAATTTGAACAGGGAACTCAGGGGGCCTGATTCACAAAGGTAAACTTAGACCAAAAGTCAAAAAGTCTAAACTTAGACAAAAAGTCTATCTTTACTACGAGTAAACGTAGAATTTTGGTCTAAGTTTAGACCGAAAGTCTATACTTAGACCAAATGTCTAAGTTTACTGCGAGTAAAGTTAGACTTTTGGTCTACGTTTAGACCAAAGGTCTAAACTTAGACCACAAGTCTAACTTTACTATGAGTGAAGTTAGACTTTAGGTCTAAACTTTGCTGTAAACTTAGACTTTTGGTCTAAGTTTATCTTTGTGAATCAGGCCCAGGATGTTTGATCATTTGCATCCTGCTTTTGTCAACTGGTGTCTGAGACAATTTGGGTCAAACAAACTTTGATACCCCTTTTTTCCCCCGAGGTCTCAAAGATCAAATAAAGGATGAACCTGTTCACTCAGCTCCATCAGACTCTTTATATGTCTTGACTGCTCATGTTCTTCAGATTGAAACCACCTATGCACCTGTGGGGCTGAATGATGAAGGGTTTGTCATTCTTCGGGCTTGGTCTATTTTGAATTCCATATCAGAGGATAGAGTTTCCTTCACAAGAATCCTCATCTTCAATTCCAAGTGTAGAAGCTATACAAATAGGCATTGCCTGAGGCCCCCTTTCGGAGGATAAAAGAGAAACCAGTCGGAAGAAAGGCCTATGTATGTATTGTGGAATATCTGAACATCTGATCTGAGATTGTCCAATTCATCCTCCAAGGTCTTCATGAAATATCAAGTCCCATCCTATAAGAAAGGGGAAAGGACGGGACTATCTCAAGTCCCTTTCGTTAGAGTATGGGGTGATACTCTAGTTCCACTTTTTCTGTTACAGTGTTTTTGGAGCTACCTGATGGCAAGAGAGAGAGAATCCTGGCATTACTGGACTGCAGTGCATGTAAGCTGTACCTAGATGAGGGCTGGACCAGGAACAAGAATGTACCTAGGATTGCTAAAGAATCCCTACAACAAGTCCAGACCCAAAATGGAACTCCTTTAAGTTCTGGGCCAGTCAAGGAGATTACTGTACTACTAAGGCTGACCTTCAGAAGACATCAGGAAATTGTTTTTTTACCTCATGTAGGCTCTCATTATAACAATGGCAGTAAAAACTCCCTACCGCTGCGGCGACAGGTGCCAAAAGACTGTCGCCGTGGCTACCAGCCGTCCACCATATTATGACCACAGCCGGATTTCCGCTAGAAGGATGGCAGGAATTCGGCTGTGGCCATGGCGGCGGATGGCAGTAAGGTAGCGCTGCTGCCTCTAGCATCACCACTACAATAGACTGGTGCTGGCCGTATTATTACCCATAGTACGGCCTGGCGGTGTTCTGCTGGCGGACGCTGCTGGTGGCAGCAGTGCCCCTTCCCGTCTCCCGAGGGCACCCTGACTACAGGTAAGTCAGGTCTCCGACAGGGGAGGGGGTGTTGTGTGTGTATGTGTGTGGGTGTGTGCGTATGTTTGTGTGTGTGTGTATGCGGGTGTGTGTTGCGTGTCGGATGCGAGTGTGCATGTATGAAGGTGTGAGTGCATGTATGTTGTGTTGTGTGTCTGCGTGTATGTTTGAAAGTGTGGGCGGGTGTGTGTGAGTGAATGTCTGCATGCGTGGATGTTTGTGGGAAAGTGTGTTTGTATGTGTGAGTGTGTGTGAAGGGGGCGTGAATGTAGGGGGGTGGGGGGGCTTTGGAGAGGCGGGGCTAACTGGAGAGGGAAGGGGAGTGGGGGAGACCCCTGTCAGTGACAGGGAAGGAATTCCCTGTCACTGATACTGCCTACCGCCATGGTTTTTGTGGTGGTAAGGAAGCCACGAAAACCATGGCAGTAGGCGGGGTCATAATCCTGCGGGCAGAACAGTGACAGCCGCTGGGCTGGAGATAGATATCTCCAGCCCGGCGGCTGTCACTGCCATGACGGTCAGAGTGGTACATTGGTGGATTCTATCTGGATGTGTGCTGCATCTCTTCACCTTCCTACAAGACTGGAGACAAAGTCTGAGTTTCCTCCAAGTTCTTCCTATCCTGCCTTTCCCATAATAAATTCAAACCAAGAATCCATGGGTCTTTTAAGACTGTTCAAGTCATCAATCCAGTAGCCTACAATATTCAGTTGTCTCTCCAGTGGAAAATCCATTCTGTGTTTCATGTCTCTCAAATGAAACCTTACCACTTTGATCTGTGTCAACCATTGTTTACTCTGCATCCTCCTATTTTGGAGATGAACTTGAGTTTGAGGTACAGGAGATCATGTACATCTGATCTCTTGGACCAGCCCTCCTGCGGTGTGTTCCAGCACTCCAGTCCTTTGGCTCCTCCAGGTATTTTCGGTCTTCTCTATTTTAAATCACGGTTTGTCGCGACTCATTCCAGTGCTCCAGTCGTTCCATGGTTCCTTCTGGAATCTCCAGTCTTCTCTTGTTGATTTGGATTCTCAGCCTAGTTTCTAGTTTCAAAGGTCTAACTGTGCGCAGAAGTCATCTCCGAGGTTTTTTGCCCTTGGGCTTTTTCCTTTTTCCTGGGGCACATTCCAAAGGCTTTTTCTGCCTAGGCGTTTCTTGTGTTGGCAGCAATGTGGCTGCTGGAAGGGACCACCCATACCTCTGGCAGTCAAGTGTAAAAACCTGGGCCTCCGGTCCAACTCGTAGCCAAACATTCTCCACCAGGCGTCAGGTTCATGACAGATGGATAAGGAATAGGCATGAGAATTAGGGATGATATAGGAAAAGTATGGATGAGAAGGAGGGATGATGGTTGAGAAGTAGGTATGATTAAGGGTGATGGATGAGAAGAATGGATGAGAAGCAGTGCTGATAGATGTGAAGAAGAAATTATAGATGTGAAGTAGAAATGATAGATGTGAAGTAGGGATATCAGATGAGACATAAGTATGATAGGTGAGGAGGGATGATGGTTGAGATGCAGGGATGAGAACTAGGGATGAAGAGTGAGGAATAGGGATATCTAAGGAATGGATGCAGTACACACAAATCCTCCTAGTTATCTTGCTTGTATTCTCCTCTAAAATAAATTCCTGCTTCAACCCAACAGCCCACATTCCTAAAAATGTTTGGTGGTAATGAAAAGTGTGGCAAGTAAGTAGCAGGAACCTAAATGCTGACAGGGCATATTAAATTCTGATTTAGAGCTCTCACAATGAGCCCATACAGATAAAAGTGATGGTAAATACAGTATATCAAGACTGGAAAATTGGGCATAACTGTGGTTAATTTTGCTACCACATTTTCTACTTAAAAACATTACAGAGGACAAACTAATTTAACATAAAACACTGGCGATTTAGTTCCATTCTGTACCCAAAATCATTTGAAAATTGTGATTAAATGGCTGCAGCTCTTTCCACCTAATTATTAATTCACAAAGCATACTATGTCCTCTGCTGCAGGATTCCTTTACAGGTTTCAACAAAAATGTGGCTCAGCTGTTATTGGAATAACCATGGAATGTGTGGTGCGACACAGTGGAAGACCTTTCATAAAAGTTAACTGTCCATCGTTCGTTCAGTTGTCTGATTTATTCTGATTATTCAACTAGTTCTAGTGAGGTGAAACAATTGCCCAGAACAACATTAATTATCTCACTTAATGGACTGGGCATGCCTTTTTGTATGCTGCAATAACCGAATCTTTGCATAATTTAAATGTATTTCAAACAGAGTGTGAATATTCATTCATTTTTGTCACAAATATTTTGTTTCATTCTTTCTGCAAACTCACGTTACACAACATACAGTGCTTAAAACAAAAGTTATTTCAAAACGAAATCCAGATCACAAAAAATCCCAAACAGTTTACATATATTTTTAAGACCTAATGCCTAAAAGTTTCAGTACTTCCTAGGATGACAGCCACAGTATTCATATGCTGTGTCAAATACTACACTGCAAGGCAGCTGTTCTAAAACATGACTGAGATAAGCAGAATAAAAGAGGGGCGTCATTTATTACCTGAAGATTGCACATGTAGGTGTCTTTTCTGCCACGTACACCATTATGGCCCACATTTATACTTTTTCACACAAAACTGTGCTAACGTAGTTTTGCGTGAAAAGGTTTATCACCGGCTAGCGCCATTCCAAGACGCCGGCCGGGCGTCATATTTATGGAATGACGGTAGCCGGTGGTAAGGCCTGGCTAGGGCCATAAAAAAGGACAGCCGGGTCAGGGAGGCGTAGGGGGAACAGGAGGGTGTGCGTCAAAGGATGACGCCATTCTGGTTAGAGGCATAAAAATGTCTCTCACCAGACTAGCGTCATTTTTTGATGTACAAGCCCCATGGACATGACTCAAGTCTTAGTAAAGACAGGAATTATGGCCATTGGGCCCAGTACCATAGAGGGGGGCCCAAGTTAGGCCCCCCATTGCACTTTGCGAATAAATTAAAAATACTTACCTGTACTTACCTTACTTACTTGGGATGGGGTCCCTCTGGTGTGGGTGAGGGTGTCCCAGGGGCTGGGGAAGGGCACCTGTGGACCCATTCCATGGTTTCTGACCAAGGAAATAGGCCCACAGGTCCCCTAACGTCTGCCCTGACCCAAGCGTTGAATAAGCTTAGCACCCTTATTTAAGGCCCCCTTCCCCTGTGCCTGATTTTAGCACGGGGAAAAATATGGCGCTAAGGCCATATCATCATTTGTTTGCATGGGAACGCCTACCATGCATCTCATTGACGCAAGGTAGTTTCTCGAAAGCAAAAAATTCCATTAACTCAAAAACTTTGGATCTAGGCGGATCTAGTGCCAACGTATAAATCTGGAGTTAGCTTTGCGCTGAATTTGCGTTAAAAACCGATACAAATTCAGCGCGAAGCTAGTATAAATATGGGGGTATATGTTTTCCATAAACTATGGGCCTGATTTATGGAAGGTTTCCGCTGCCTTTGCGTCATTTTTTTATGCAAAAGCAGTGCAAACTTACAAAATACAATTATAGCCCATATTTCAATTTTTTCGCGCAAAACTGTGCTAACGCAGTTTTGCATGAAAAAGTTTACCGCTGGCTAGCACCATTCCAAGACGCCGGCCGGATGTCTTATTTATGGAATGGCGCAATCCGGCACAAAGGGTGGGCTAACGTGATGGAAAATGACGTTACGCGGGTGGGGGTGGCAGTATGGGAGAACGGGCTTTTGCACCAAAAATGACGATGGGCTGGTTAGAGTAACAAAAGATTACTCTAACCAGCCTAGAGTCATTTCTTGATGCTAAACATACCATACCACATGACTCCGATGTTATAAAAAACAGGAGTCATGCCCACCACCCCAATGGCCAGCACAGGGGACAAGGGTCCCCTGGGCATGGCCATTGCACCCAGTGCCATGTGTGGGGGCCGAATTCATTGCCCCAACGGCACTTTTAAAAAAAAATCAAAAATACTTACCTGTACTTATCTGGGATGGGGTCGCCCATCCCCGATGGGGTCCCCCATCCCCTGGTGTCCCTCTGGTGTGGGTGTCCCTGGGGCCAGGGGAGGGTACCTGTGAACTTATTCCATGGTGTTCGACCACAGAAATAGGCCCACAGCTCCCCTAACTCCTGTCCTGACCCAGGCGTTAAATAATGGCACTAAGCAATCTTAGAGTTATGTTTTGCCTGGGAACTCCTACCTTGCTTCGCATTGACGCAAGGAAGGTTCATGCTAGCAAAGCAAAAAAACTCCAATATTTTGGCGATAGACTAGTCAAAATATGAATAAGGAGTTAAGTTTGCGCTGAATTAGCGTAAAAAAAATGACACCAATTCAGTGCAAACAGAGTATAAATCTCGGCCTATATTTTGTAAATTTGCACCGCTTTTACGTCAAAAATGATGCAACGGCGGCGCAAACTTTTAATAAATCAAGCCCTATTTTTCTTTTGGAGTCGGAAGGGACAGTATTAATAAAATGTTGTTCCTGTGCTTCGGTGGCAGGTAAAATCATTACTTGTTAGAGAATTACATTTCCAAAATCATCTGATGAAGTTGCATACTTTTTTTCTTAAAAAACCTTTGTATTGTGTGTAGCGTTTGGATCCCTTTGGATTAATGTTTGTTAAACGAATAACATGATGCTATCTCACAATTTTGTAGTTACGATACGCTATTTGCCTTATCTTGCATCATTCTTCAATCTAACTTGTTCCCTATACCTCATGCAGGGACATCCTAATTCTTATCTGGAGTCAGATTCGCACAATTTTAAATGCATTGTCGCATATGCCTGGCATTGTTGTCACTATTAATAGAATTTCTTTTAAAGGCATAATTGCTGCCACACTCCATTAATGGGCATAGCTAGTTTTGTAAAGTTGCCCTCTGTCGGAGTGGTGGAGTGACATGCACATCTGGAGACCAGTGGGCCAAGAAGAACAGCTATGTCGTTGAAACCCTTATTTCACGCCTTTCGAACATGGCTTCACTATGTGCCTACACACGTTATTTGTGGGCTTGCACTGACATCATGAGGACATTTTATATACTGCGGGCACATTAGGGTTTTACAATCCCCAGTTTGCTTTACCTGTTTGTTCTACATTAAAGACGCCAAAGTCGTCGGAATAGCTGTGAGCAAGAAGAAAGAAGGATCAGCCATAAATCATCACCTGGAAATGCAACTTGATACCAAGCAGAGCTTGCACTGTCTCCCAAACTGACATTCCATTCAGCCGTTGTGTTTACACTTTTTTCACAAGAATACACTTCCACCATCTTCCACATCGCCACGACCACCATTCAGCAGCCATCACACCACTGAGTTAAAAGCCGGCGCTTCAAGACCATGCCACAGCTAACACTTTCACAACTGTAGCCAGAGCCTGCTGTCCTTCCGTGCCATGGAACCAGTGCTCGTACACCACCGGGTGCTTCTGCACCACTGCTCCCCATTCCCAGTGCATTGACACCACCCACCATAAACAAAACGCTTACGCCAGCAAGTACTTCTACTCCATGCCTACCCACCAGCACTGCTACTACAGCCAACAGAGACAAAACTCGTACATGATCAAGCACAATTACACATGCTCCTCCACGAGCACTCCTACACAATTCAACGCAGGTGACACTTCTACGCCATCGAGAACTTCTACACTAGGGCCATATATATTAAAAAAAGTGGTTTGCAATTTCCTAATAGTGAATCCTTGCGATTCGCTATTAGATAACCACAAAATAGGATGTACAACAGTATCTTGAACACTGTTTTCGATTCTCAAATGGGTTGCAGGAGACCTGCCTCATTAATATTCATGAGGCAGGTCACAGTTTGCGACTCATTTGGGAATGGCAGCAGACTACCATGTCTGTGATTGCTTTTAAATAAATAAATAAATGCAGCCTGTGTTCCTTAAAGGAAAACGGGATGTGTTTAAAAATGAAAAGTTTTTTTTTCATTTTTTAAGAGTGGGCAGTGGTCCGTGGGACCACTGCTTGCTCTGAAAAAAAATGTTTGCCAGCATTCACAAAGGGGAAGGACCCCTTCCCATTTGCAAATGGGTTACCACCTACTTGAAGTATGTCTTAAAATGTGAATGTTTTGAGACCGCAGTTCAGTCACAAAACATTCCTACACACCTCTGTGATTCGGTTTTAGGAAGGGACGACCTTGACAAGCCCGTTCCTAATACCGAATCGGAGTGTAGTCACAATTCCAATTTGCAATTCAGTAACATGTTACCGAATCGCATATTGGAATTCATACATACCAAAATGCATTTTTGCAGTTGAAAAAGGCCCAATTGGGCCGTTTGCAACTGCAAAAATACATGATACATCTGGCCCACAGTCACAATTCTTATGCCATTAAGCATTTCTACACATGCCTCTCCACCAGCACTCCTGCACCATCCACCACAGACAACATCCTTGCACCATGAAGCACTTCTACACCATGCTCACCGACCAGCACTCCTACACCATTCACCACAAAATTCTTGCACCATCAAGCACTTCTACACATGCTGCCTCACCAGCACTCCTAAACCATCCAACACAGACAACACTCTTTCACTATCAAGTACTTCTACACCATGCTCCCCACCAGCCCTCCTGCACCATGCCACAGACACAACACTAATACCACCAAGCTATTCTACACCATCCTCCCTCCAGAGCAGTCCTACAGCAGCCACCATAGATAACACTCTCACACCATCAGGCGCTTTCACACCATACTCCAACAGTAGCACTCCTGCACAGTTCAACACAAACAACACTTACACCATCACCTCTACCAGCACCTCTGCACCCCTGCACCATCTGCCATATACAACACTCCTGTACCATCCAAAACTCCAACACATTCCTCCACTGCCTGTACTCCTCCACATGCAACCAGTGCTTCCACCCTCACTCCTCTTTCGTCAGTGCAACCCCTTTATCCCTCACAGTTATCGCTTCTTACCACACCTTATCCTCTGACACACACATCAGCACTCAAATTTGCACCATTTTCTTTATTTCACACTGTGGACATCTTTCCACATATCTAACCTTGGCAAATGTCACAGTTGCTCTAATCCCTCCTTAGTTATACTCTCCGAAGTTTTACTCACTCCATATCTGTAGTCTATAACTTGACAAACGTCTTCTAATTAGAAATCAAAGTGCGTAGGGCTTCCTTCTACGCCTTCTCCCATAATCCTACCACACAGGGCACTCCTTCGTCCTGCCGCTGACCATGTCTTCTTCCCAGTGGAACCCGCACCATCATTCATTCAGAGAACCCACATCTGCTCTCCACTTGATCTTTTTAGATCCAAAAATCACAAATGATCTGAAAGTCACAAGTTCAAATCTCGGTAAGGCTGATTCACTCTTCCAGCCTTCCGACTTCAGTCGCAGACTACAAACCGGGCAAACGGGTAATAATAACATCTGTTTTTCGCACCACTAAGACATGGCAGAAGTGAGGCAAAAGCGATATATAAGAAAAGGTGATTGTATGAATCATAAATCGTTGCAATCTTCAGACAAACGAGGTAAACGCCTTTTTTCAGTGTCTAGATCTTTAAATCTCTCCTACCCACTCTAACAGTTTCCCTCTGCCACATTCAGCAAGGCCTCAGTGAAACGCCAAAAACCTGAAACGAACTTGCCAATTTGTCATAAACGTATTCTGTTGGGAATATTATCCAGAAAGCTGTGCAATATTGGGGGTTTGCTATGCAAACGTCGTCAACTACCACAAAATACGACAAACCATGAATCAGCAACATTGTATGGAAGCAGAAAAGAACATTTTTTTTCATTCACGTATCGTAAAAAAAGCAAACACTAAGGGCCTGATTTATGAAAAGTTAGCGCCACCTTTGTGTCATTTTTTGAAGCAAAAGCGGCGTAAACTTACAGAATATAATTATATTTTGTAAGTTTGCGCTGTCTTTGCATAAAAAAATTACGTAAAGGCGGCGCTAACTTTTCATAAATCAGGCCCCTAGTGCCTCAATTTGAAAAACTGGCGCATCGGAATTGATGTACCGGATTTCTTGCGCCAACCCAGGACCCCTAAAGACGTCATGGTAGCGCTGTATTTATGATACAGTGCTCCATGGCACACGTTTCCACAGATGCATCAGAAATTCAGACGAATCAATGGCGCTAATGTGGTGAATTGCTGGACTAGCATAAAGAAGGATGCTACTCCAGCAATGCGAAAGAGGTCCACTGTTAAAAAGCCCTAAGGTCCTGCATCGCTTTAACGGCTGCTCTGAGCAGGAGTTAAAAAATTGATGCTGTGAAGGCACAGCTCTGAATGGCTTTTAACGGAGGAACGCCTACCTTGCATATATTATACCTGGCGCAGGTATAATCTGGAGCATGGCAGTACATACTGGTGCAATGGCCTTTGCACCACTGCCGTGTCAAAGAAAATGATGCAACAGTGATGCAAGGGGCTTGTAAATAAGCCCCTGAGGATTTTCCCCACATTGCCACTGCCAAGGAGGAGCTGGCCAGAGCTCCGTTGCAAGGATTTTAGGAACCCAAGGCAAGAATTACATGCTCCTTTCTGGACGCAACCTCTCCCCTTGCAACACTGTCATTTATTAAGGTAAATTACTGCAATCTAGCACTGTCTTGTGCCAGGAAAATAGGCCATCAACCTGCATTTGCCTTAATGCCGTAGCCTGGTTTCGGCCATTTACACTTTGCCCACCATTGCCTTTAAACGCCTAAAGCTTAACCTGTGCATGCAAAGCTGTATTGCGCCTACCAGTCTGCATGTAAGAATACCCTTTTTCAGCAATGGAAGTGCATTAAAAAGTATAGGAACTATGATGCTACGCGCAAATGGGGGAGGGGTACGTGAGCATGGGGGCTAGGTAAAAGGCATAGCGAAAAAGACAAAATGTTCTGTAACTTTTTTCAGTCTTTCACCTTCAGATAACTGCATATAAAATAACACACAGCTTAAGTAAAAAATAAATGCAAGTTAAAGGTAATCAGTGTGAAATGCACTATAGAATATTAGTCTATTAGTTACTGCACTGCATAGGTCTGTGCGTGTAACCAGAGAGCCACAGAATTGAATCTTGGTTGATGCAGTAGAGAATAATGACTTGTGTATGTTTAGTGCTACGAGGTCCAGTATGTGACAGAAAGCACTGTGAATATGTAAGTCATAATTTTAAAATTGTATTACACGCAGTAGAAATAAATGCTGCTATAAAATGTGCAATCCCACTCAAAAAGAATTAATCTGTCTCATCGGGAAGCGTCAAGTGATTGCATCAATTGCTAACACTGGCTTCCAAGCACCCTTTAAATTTTTAGATTAAGCAGCTGCGCACATAAACATTTCTTTCCAGCAAGCAGGCACCCTGGCAGGAAGGCTTATTTAGCTGTATGCCTCTCCCTTGGTTTCTCAGCACAGGGGCCTCCCTGCCTTACACGTCAGCTGAAGCACTTCTACAAGAAAGGCTTCGGCAGTCACCAAACCAACACCTTAGACTTCCAGACTAAAGTGGCATTCTCCAAGTCTTTGATTGTTTGTGTTTATGTTCAGCACCTCCCCACACCCTCACCTGGTACTGGACATGTATTACTGCCTTATTCTGATCCACAACGTTCTGTAACCTCAGTAATGCATTTTTGTCGCTGTTGCTCAAGTCACCAAAGACTTACAACAGCTACAGATACCTCAAGGATGAAACTCTTACTTCGGCCCACACAGGCTATACCCGTACCTCCCAATTATCACAGTTGCCTCCCTACTATCAATTTAACTCCTCCAGTCACAATTGTCGCTCATAGCTCTCAACCAACACATTCATCTGACACCTCACAGCCAGCACTCCTACTTAAACCATATCTCCTGCCTCACAAGCATCACTCTGATCTCCCAACTATCACTCCTGCTTCACATCCATTCCTCCTACCTCACACTACTGCCATACAGCAAGCTGTCTTGCATTAAAAGCATCAATATTACCTTCACCCACACATTCAATGCTTCTACTTTACAGCGGTCACTCCTACCTTGCATTCCTGCCTCACAGCAAACTCTTGTTCCAAACAGCCATCATTCCTCCCTTACACGCTTACTTCAGTTCATCAATCCTTCCCCACTTCTGTTACAACCACCTCACAGTCATTAGTTCAACATCTCAGTCATCATTCCTACCGCATACTTAATACACCAGCCTCATAGCTACTTCATTGTTCTTGCAGCCATCACCTCTACCTCACAGCCACCATTCCCATAGCTCCCCTCATAGTCATCATTTTTACACCATCCTTCACTGTCACAATTCCTCCACCACTCCAAAGAATGCAGTAAACACTGTACCTCTTCATGTAAGTGGGGTGTCCATCTTCTTGCTGCCTCCGGAGCAGAGTGCCAGGTCCCGGTGGAAAGGGCATGAGCGATAAACGATTTATCGTGGTGATGGACTGACAGGAGAGTAAATTAGTAATGTGTAAGACATAGCCTCTGACTGTCCTTGTCTGTCTTTCAGAATGTTCCTCTCAGAATCTGTCTGACATTCAAACTGGATTGCACTGAATGGTAGTAGTTATGTAAAACTTCATAACCATATGTAGGGTACCGAAGCACATGCTAGGAGGGTAGCACGCTTCACTATGGGCGAGTAAGCAGCTGAGACAGTGTTGTATTTGTTGTGATCGCTTGTGGGAAGTGTTTTAGTGCCACTGTACACCAACATCCTCCACAAACTGTGCCCCCGAATGCCTGGCTCTTCCCCCCTCCCACATTAGTCTGATAACCACACAGTGCAACCCTGGCACGTAATGCATGTTGACCCCCCCCCCCCCCCCAATAAGGACTACCCCAACTCTGCTTCAATATAGGAAAGAGCTGAAAAAGCACCTCTTTAAAAAACACAACATATCAACGCAGTCCACTTTCAGTCTTAGAAACCTGCTGCCCATCACATGCTGACTGTATCTTGGCCTTTGACCTTGCACAGTGCTCCACTGCCCTTCACCTGGGATTGTGCTCTGTATGTCCTACATACTATGCTATGCCCACATAAGCATAGACTTTCTTGCCCTCTGCCCTTCTGAATCTCAGTCATATGCACAGACCTTTGCAGTGTTAACCTAACGGATTTTAGGGGCCCTGGGCAAAACGTATTTTGGGGTTGCCTGTGCTGAACAGTTTCACACTTTGTTACTCATTTTATGATAATTCAATCCCACAATGCCAAACAATACACAATTATGTTAAACCTTGAAAGGGTCACATAAAAAGAGCTACAATATATTTTGCACAGGGCCCCAAAATCATTCCGATGATAATGGGTAGAGAGATGAGGTAGTGATAGAAAGAGAAAGGGGTTTAACTAAAGGAATAGAATAGCCAGAAGTCAAACAGAGAGAAAGTTCACTTTCCCATGCGGACCCTTGGAAGACTGGGGGCCTAGGCAATTGCCTCCTTTACCCATGCCTTAAGACATCTCTGAATCTCTGTCTCTACCTCTACCCCACACTCTTTCCCTCTTACCTTCATCCTCGATCCCAACCCTGACCCTAGCTCCCCACAATAAAAGTCATAGACGGGCAGTTTGGTGTTACTCACCTCAGCGGAATGGATGTCATCCAGGCTGCTGAAGGAACCTGAGCAACAGAAATAAGGATATAAGAGCATGAAACTGCTACCTCAGTTATCTCTTCCAAATTCACAGAGGGAAATGGATTTCCATGAGAGAAGGTAAAACAGTTTTAAAAAAGAAAATGAGATAAACAAGCATTGACAAAATCAATAGGTGCCATCTTTTACTGTTGTTACCAGATCTTTGGTCTTTATCCTTGGACTTGTCAGTAATTTCTGCCAATGCTACTTCGCAGTAGCAAAGCAAAAAAAGCTTAGTTACAGATGCAGTGGCACCAAAAGGTGCAGCTCATGATGTGATCAAATCTTAGACAGGTAAATGTCCAAAAACACACTGAGGAAGAGTAAAAAATAACATTTGCTCAGCACTCTAAAAATGTATAAAAAGCATTTTTCATGACTGCAACAGGAGGAACGGAGAAGGAATAGAGCAGCAGGTGGGAGAAAGGGCAACTGAGGAGCCTGGGGCTGTGGAAGAGGGACTATCAACAATTATGTTAAAAAAATGTAAATGCAAACAAAAGGTAGACGGTGAGGTATGAAGGGAGGAATATGCGAGTTGGGGAGGAGGAGGAAAGACTAATGACAAGAACATGACACAGAGAATCATAGATGGGGGAAAAAATAACGCATTAAGAGAGAAAGGGAGCAGAGAGGGAAGAGAAATAGAGATAAACAAGCATTGGCATAACCAATAGTTCCCGCCTTTAGGACCTTATAAGTATTTAGCCATATAGCACCTTAAACCTTTACCAGAAATAAACTGCGTTTGTGCATTCCTTCATACACTTGGCATTAGACTGTAATGGTCAGAACATCCCGTAGACGGTACCACAATAAAAATAGTATTTGGAAGACATGGTCATGCAACAATATAGTCAGCCCCTTGAAGTAATATTCACATAAAAAGAGAAGTACAGAGAGCATTTCAGTGTAACCGTTTATTCAGCCCCTAGAGAGCATAGTGCATTACATATTTTCAAGCCTAGCAGGCATGCTAGACTATTATCACAAACGAGGCCCTTTGACCATAAACTATTCCCAGCTATAAAGCAAAGGCTCCAACCATGAGAGAACTTAAAAAGACATTAAAAGTGGGAGAGGTTATGATTTTGGGGTCCCCCACAACTAAGTTGGACAGAAAGAGCACATCATGCTGAACGTTTTGGTGGTTGTTCGATTGTCCTAGGACTAGCACAGGCTGAGTTATAGGCAAAAACGTGTTGCAAAAGGAATGCTGCAATGCATTATGGGGCGAGTTTTCTGAGTGCAGTGAATAGTATTGGTTCTTCTGCTTTGCCAGGGAGAGCCGCGTTGAGCGTTTCCCTTGTGTTTTTTCTATTTAAAAGGCGCCAGTTTGTATATTTTTCAACTGCTAAACTTGTGAATGTGGCTGCATATTTAACCGGTGCTCATGTAAGACGCTACAATCTTCTAGTCGAGTTCGCACTATATAAATAAATAAAAAAGAATCTCCCTCCAGCTTGCAGTCTTTGTCGCAAAGAAACAGAAGATGGCAAAGGAAGAAACAACATATCGCCACGGAGCGGAAATTGACGAGGCTAAAGAAACAGTAGTGCGCTGACACTAAGGTATATGGCTGATCGTGCGATAATCCATGTAACAGGGTCAGTCTTCAAGGCAGTAACAAAACAGCCTCAAGTCGGGACAAACCTAAAGCTTTTACCTAACAAGCCAAATAAATTTTGAAAGGCAGGCCAAGGAACGAATGAAAGTGATGGGCGTGGTGAAAGCCCATGAAAGTAGATCACAGCATGTCGAGAGACAGTGCATATGCGCTGCATAGGCTCAACACAAAAAGAAAGTATGCAACACTGTGTCTGGGTGAGTGTCTGTTTTACATGCCTCTGTATGCATGTGTGTGTGCTTGTTTATATGTGTGACAGATCATGTGTCTCTTTGTGTCTAGATGTATAAATGCATGTTTTAGTATATATGTTTCTATGTTTATCTGCATCTATGTGTGTGTGAAAGAGAGAGAAATGGAGAGAGAAAGAAATATAGCCTTTGGGTTTATGACTAAATTTGTATGCAGGCGTGTTTGGAGCGAGTCCGTGTGACTATGTCTGTGTGTGTGTGTGTGCGTAACTTGAGTGCGAGTGTCTGAAATATAAATAAAAGTAACACTGTAGAGATGCAGGCATGTTCAGCATTTTATAAACACTGAAAACAGATGAATGATGATTTGTCCCCTAAGATCTGCTTACTGACTGTGCTGGATTTGCTTTATATACCTCTCGATCAGTACCTGCTGAAATGTTACTGTCTCCAAGATCTCTCCTGTTCCCTTAATTTATATATGTAACATTTCCATAGCAAAGTTATGGCTGGAAGGGTGTGTGAAATTTGGATAATTTGCTTTTGAGTAACTGTGCAAAATTACAGAATAATTATGTAAAACTACACATAAGTATGTGAAATGCTAAACCGCCATTTAGCACCATGTTCTAATGGGAAATGCATCCTTCATTTTGGACACAAGCATGCATTTTGTGTTTAAAAAATAGGGAAGGGGAGTGTCAAGATGGCACGGGTGCAGGACGTGCCTTGCAGCCGTTCCATCTCCCCATCTCCAAAGCCACCGGCAGAGCCCCTCTGGCCCAATGATTCGGCCCACCTCGAGGTGCCTGCCCTCTGCAGGTCCTGCCAGTGTCTCACAGTCACTGGCTGGCCCGCCTTCTGCTCATCCCTAGCAGGTCTCCAAGGGCCGTGGCCCAGCCGGGCGGAGGCCTAGTTCGTGACCAGCGCGGAGGGCCCGGAAGCATGAGGCTGCGGGTGCACCTGTACGGTTCGGCGCCGGCCGAGCAGGACACTGCCGCGCCCGGGCTCTCGCCCACTTCGCCTGTTGCCTGATCCGACGGGGTGATTGGGGGCTCAAACCCAGTGTGTGGGGGGGGGGGCTGCTAGGATGTGGCTGGCCTCCCCTGGGTCCCAGGGCACCTCGCTTGGGGGAGACAAAAGACTGGCTGAAGATCTGAGAGCGAGGGTGCCAAGGATGGATCAGCCGCCTCCCCTCTCGCACTTGCCTAAAGCTGAGTCAGCTGGGCCCAGCCACCTGAGAGGCCACGCGGGATACTGGACTGGCTCCCACGCATGATGGTGTGGGCCTCCCAGAGAAGGACAGCAACACACAGTGAGTACGGCCCCCAGGGCCTCCACCCACAGCTCCACCCCTATAAACAGAAGGCCACACAGCTAGCATGCCCGGGGACCGCACGGACCTCTAAACGAGGGGGGTTGCTGTGGAGGCCTTCCTCTCATGCAGCATTAGAGTGAGAGCCGGCCCCCCACTAGACACTGGAAGTTGCGGCTGGTGTTGGGGAGACCCATTCGGGCACTAGGAAACAGCAATGACACAAGCGGTCACCTCTGCAAATCAGCACATCGGCGTGACCCAAGGGTCTGGCTGTTGAGGACTCTGGGACGGACACCCCTGCCGAGCCCCGCAGTCCGGGTGGGGCACAGAGCCTAGTCAATAGCGCTGGAACTTCGGACATTGCCTTCTTGTCTTTGTGAAACTGGGTCACCGGCGCACCCAGCCAGGTGCCAGCTGCTCAGCCTTTGCCTGCTCTTCGCTTGGGGCAGCCACCCTACCTTCTTGACCTTGGCAACATGGCAGCTGCCAAGGCGAAAAAAGACTGCTCGCTTGCGGATGTGTTTACAAAGCCTATGGGGCTCCACCAGGACAGAAAACCCCCATTTAGAGGCCTCTGTCCTTCACCAGCCGAAGAGGGCCAGATGGCCAGATCCTTTATAGAGGCACTCTTCACATCACTCCGCAACAACACAGAAGCAGTCAAGAAAGGTCTATTGGTGGACCTGCGAGAGGTATGGTGGAACTTGGAAGAAATTGGGGACAGAGTCTCTGCTGTGGAGGAACGAGAGGCTGAACGATAGGGGGAGGTGGAGTGGTTACATCAGGGGGTTCTGCGGTTGCGGGACCAATACAACGAACCGTTAATGACAGAACAATATGAGGATCAGAGGTGTTCCTTCGCGCGCAGATGGATTGCATTTCAAGAAATACACAACAGTCCTGTTTCGACATATCTTAGGAGCCTCTAAAGACATAGACATTCAACTGGACCACGTACATCGGACTGGCCCCACCAGGCCGGATAATTCCCCACCTGCCGACATCTTGACGTGTTTGTACGACTTTCAAACGAAGGAAGCCATACTCTGCAAGGCCAGAGAATCTCACCCAATTCAGTTCAGGAGCCCCTTCCTGGTGCTATATCAGGACTTAGCAGCCATAACCAATCAAAAGCTCAGGAGTTCCGCCCCGTCACAACTCACCTCTGGCAGGCGAGGATCTCTTTCTCCTGGGGCAACCCCTTTATAATCATCTTTTGGCACAATGGCAAGCTAGTCCAATTGAGATCCCTTGCCGAGGCCTGCACACTCTTGGGCATAGAGGACACAGCCTCAAAGAATGACTTTGAAGGGCCCTAGGTAAGCAAGAAGCCCTAGCCAACACGCGGGGGTGCCCCTACTGGTGTCAAGCCAGATCACGCCACTATGGCCAAAGAACACCAATCAGTACTCCAGACCCTGGCACCGGAAGCCGAGTGACCGATGGATCTGCACCACAACTGCTCAGATCTCTTATCATCCAGTCAGTGCTGGCCATTGGGTACAAAGCAAGTGGGTACGGAGGGCCCCATACTCACACGATGGACATACCCGCCGAACCCTCCTTCCCCTGTCCTGCCACTTTTCTCCTAGTGGTTTAACTATTTCAATCGACCACCATTGTTGATGGACTCTTTCATAGTGTTACCTTTGGTTTTCTGTTTTTTGACATCAATGTTTTCAATGTTTTATTCCTCCATCTTACCCAATGCTACCATTACCGCCCGGGCCTCGTGGGTGGATGTTCCATAATGGTGGTGTGGAGCCTTTGCTTCCCTTCCTTTGGGTTCGCACTGCTTTGCTCCCCTCCCACTTCTTTTGAGATATGCCAGCAGACCTTAAAGTTATAAGCCTAAATAATAGGGACCTTAACAACCCACTTAAAAAACGGACCGTCTTATCCCTACTAGAACGTTCAGATAGCGGCATCTGTCTCCTACAGAAAACTCACTTTCTATCTAAGGATACCCCCGCATTCCTTCCTCTTGTTTCCCTAGACAGCTGTGGCCATCAGGCCCTTCCAAAAAAGGGTGTGTGGTCATCCTTCACTCCTCTTGGTTCAGGGGTGGTATAGTCTACAAAATCACTGAGATAAAAGGTCGGCTCTTCGCCTACCTTCTCTGACTAGGGACCTTCCACTTCACAATAGCATGTATTTACACTCCTAATGAGCGACAAGACCCCTTTATCCAAGAGGCATTGACACCCCTCCTCTGAATGCCTGACGCTGCTATCTGAATAGGCAGTGACCTTAAATTGGTGATGGTCAGTGCGTCAGACCGCTCAGTTCAGCCCTCGGACTAACTAGGAGCTTTTTCGGTGCAATGAGCGCCTTGGCTTGCAGATTGCAGCCTCGCCGACGTCTGGTGTGAGCCTCACTCTCCTTTTTGTCCTATATGTGGAGCCACTGGCCCAACACATCCAACTGCACCCTGATATCACAGGAATCTCGTTTGGGGGCAAACAACATCTAATTAGCCTATATGCCGATGATATGCTCCTGGCCCTTTCAAACCCGTTGACTTCCCTCCCTGCCTTGGTCTCCGGGCTCCATACGTTTGGCGCCTTCTCTGGCTTTAAAGCCAATATGCAAAAAACCCTTATCCTGAACCTCTCCTCCTCTGCTCAAACAAAGACAGCCATTAAGACCCACTTTCTGTATGACTAGGCCTTCTCACACATACCCTACCTAGGGACTCAACTGGCCGGCTCACTTTCTAAAATAATCTCTCTTAGCTACAGCACTCTTGCCGAACAGGTCCAAACGAATATCTCCTCATGGGAGCCCCTAGGTCTCTCCTGGTTTGGCAGAACTGCGGCCATTAAAATGACCACTCTCCCAAGCTCCCTCCTCCTCTTCCAAGCTTTCACTCTGACCCCACCCAAAAAAGCCATAGGGACCAACCAGGCAGATATCAATTGCTTTATCTGGTGGGGTGACGACCGTGCCTACATCTGATCCACAGATGAAGGAAGTCTCGTGGTTCCTTCCCTCCTGCGGTACTATCAGGCCCCTTATGGAGAAACACTGGTGCTTCAAGGACTAGGCTGTGGCGGGGTCCCACATTTGGAAGGAGACATGGCTCCCCAAAAAACACAGATCTTCGGGACCTTACTCCGCCCCGGTGATGAATGCTATCTTTAAAGTGTGAGACACTCTGGCGGAAAGATCAGTCCTAACAACCTTCTCCCTCCATAATGACACCAATTCTGGGCAACCCAGAGTTTACTCATGGGCTGGATGCTACCCGCTTCCAGCAATGGTGGGAGAGTGGCTGAAACTGCATTGGCTGCCTGTTTGACCCACAAGGTATAATCCCCTTTGACCAGCTATGGGAGGACTACAGACTGGCGGAAACAGATAGGATCCAATACCTTCAGGTCTGCCATTGGATGCTTCACCCCTCCATTAGACCCCACGACGAATAGGCCTTGACGCCTTTTAAAAAGTCATCTGACAGCTGCTTGATTTCTGAGCTGTACTCTCTCCTCGCAATTGTGAAGACCCCCACCCACACACCAGGGCAAAGAAGCTGGGAGAAAGAAATTGGCCGAACACTGTCCAACGGTGAATGGTCCGACATGTACTACAGGACATAACACACAGGTCCAATGCACCTAGCAGGGAGACAGCTTCTAAGATAATATCATACTGGTACTTAACTCCTGCCCAGCTTGGGGCATAGAACCACATCGCTCCAAAGAGTGTTGGCGAGGGTGCGGGAATACAGGTACACTCCTCCACTTATTATGGCACTGTCCCAATCTTTCCCGGTCTCGGGCCCAGGATACTAGATGACATTGATAAGGCCTTTGCTATCTCTATCAAACAGTTCCTGGCATACATAATTTTAGGACTGCCAAAACCCCTGATATTCCCCCTAAAGAAGGATAGTCTGAAAACCAGCCGAGGCAAACGAATGGCTCTATCTTTAGGTGCAGCACATCAAGTGATAACCGCCCTCTGAGGCACTGATAAACCTCCCCAACACACTGCCGGGTTGCACAAACTGTAGCACATACTCGGCATGGAACGCCTATCGCTTGCCCTAGCTCAGCGACTAGAGGACTACGCCATAGACTGGGCCCCGATAATCTGCATCTTGTTGTCCGAATTTAACGAACTGACATGACCATCCTATCTTAAATTGCTCTAATTACTACCTTCACCTGACCATTGGCCACCACTCCCAACCCTACACCCCACTCAGGTGCTAAGGGGTGCGTATCCCATCACATAGTCCAATTGCTTTAGTTGCATACATGTTTGGGAGTATTGGGAAGAATGTTTATTTGTCATTTGTTTTGAGATATTTGGCCATTTATTTGAAAATGCAATCACTCGTATGCATTGCTGCCGGCCACAGGGTTGTAGGTGGATGGCTGTGTTTATTCTCCAAATTGATCGCTTCTCCGATGCCGCCGGCCCACTGGGTTATAGGCGAATGGCTGTGTACAATTTTGATTGGTTGCTGATTAATAAACTGAATTGATCCATAAAAAATAGGCAAAAAACACAAGCTCAGCAAACAGCAGCCACTTGCATTTTGGCCATTCACGTTGTTCCTGGGCACTCACTCTACATTTTTGCTCAGAATGGCATGTACTTGTGTGACGTGGCATAAGAGCATAACTTCAGGAATGTCACATAACCTGCCTAGCGCAAATTTACATGAGATGAAGCAAGCATATTTGAAACTATTCTTAGACCTACTGTTGACATACAGAAGTACATTTTTGGTGTAGAACTGTCCTTCGTGTAATTGCTCAGCGAATTATGAACTCTTGAGGCTTGTGCGCTTGTTGTTACACTGTAGTGAGCTACACTTATTCTTAGCTAAATTAAATCTAGAAACAGCTCAAACTAAAAACAAGATGATGCAAGGATAGAAAAAAGGCACTTCTGAAAAATGGCAAATAGCTACACTGGGGTAAATTTCGCACATTACGATCTTTCCTATGAAGAATATTTCTTTACTTTAGAAAAAATGAGTTTACTGATAGTAAATTCATTTTTACCACAATTTTAACAACAAAATGATTACACTGTTGAGTAAAAAACAACTTCCAAAAACAAGTTTTAAATAAAACAGTAATTCAGATTTAAAAAAATCTGCACTGAAGGCATTATGGGAATAAACAGGGGTTCCCCCATTACTAGGATTCACAAAATCAGCTTATAACCCGTGTATCCTCTATTAAAATTAAAGTATTTCAAATCGTTTTAAATACTATCTGCACAATTAAACATTTGCTCAGTATTTATGATAGTTCAATTCCTGAATGTTTTTCAAACTAAAATATTTTAAATAACATTATTATATTCCATTTTTTTTTTATTGAAATAATGTTCTACTAAATTAGTTATGCAAATGTATTTCTTTAAAAAAAGCATACTGTAGGCTCAAGAATGATAATATCGAGACCAGGCTGGAGTGAAGGAGCAGATGTTGAAATCATTAAATGAGTTATGGAGACCCTCTTCTCACTTGAGGTGAAGCATGAGATACCAAGAAGACAAGCTTAGCAGAGCACTCAGCCATGAATACATTATTTTTTCCTAACAAGCTAGCACTCATCTTCAAACCGCCTAAAACACAAGAGAACTGCATTGGTTCAGAATATTACCTTAAAATCAGAATATCTCAAAATGCTGACAAAAGTTAAGACTGTACATCTGTGAGAGCTGGTTCCATGTCATATTTTCAGGATAACCACTGACTCACATTTAGATGGGTTGGTACATAACTTTATCTAACATGGACATACTGAACATTTGCTTGGATCTGACACCCGTGGACCAATGTGGAAAACCTGGTTTATGTATATTTGTATACATTCTCAACTGTGAGGCCTGTATCTCTTAATTAACTTGTTTATATGTTATTTACATATTACATGGGGTAATTCTTTGTACCGATGAAACCTAGTTATGTGCATGTAACATGACCTGCACTGTGTAATAAAACATTTTGCTTTCACATTATTGCATTGTTTTTGGTGGTTTGTAGATATTTTCTAAAATGGCTTAGGGGAGGGTTAGATTAATATGTATGCTGATAAATAAGTTTCTGTTTGTGTTGTTAAATAGGTTTCTATTTGTGCATAGTAAGATTGATTTGGTTTTAGTTCTACATTTACCCTTATAAGTGTCAAGTCAATAGTACGAACCTCAGAGTACACTTAGAGAAGTATGCAATTTCCCACTTTGTAAACTTAAGGAACTGGGGTACAATAGACAATGGAAGATAGAAAAGAGAAGCCAGAGAATCAAAGAAGGACAAAAAGAGTGACGGCAAGAGAAAGAGAAAGAAAACAAGGATAGTCAGGAGAGAGGGGAGGAAGGGGGGGAATGGTGGGAAAAAGAGAAACATCTGTATTTTAGAAGACAGCGAGTAATGCTGTCTCCCGTCTCTTAGCATATACTTACCTAGTAAATCCAGGCTTTTCGATCTTCCTTCCTGGTGCATGTAAAGTAGAAAATATAAAAATAACTTACAGGTATCTATGTGAGCTGCACAGCAACATCAAACTACTGTCAGGATTGAACTGCCCCGCGAAGGCATTTACTTATCTCCATTGGGGTTTGTGCCCCCCATAGCAGCGATTTACCTTTTCCCAGCAGGGATTTACCTCTCCTCAGCAGGGCTTTACCTGTCAACCAGCAGGGCAGGGCTTTACCTCTCCCCATCAGGGCTTATCCCCCCCATCAGGGATCTATCTCTCCCCTAGAAGTATGCTGCTTGTCTCTAGCGAGGCTATAACATCCCCTATCTGTGGTTTTCCTCCTTCTAGCAGGGCTTTACCTCTCCCGTAGAAGTGGTTTACCTTTCTCCAGCATTGCTTTAACTCAGCACCACTTTAGCTATCCCCAAGGGGAATATACCTCTCCCTCAGCAGGGCTTTATTCCCCAGAAGGGCTTTACCTCTCCCTCAGCAAGGTTTTGCCATTCCTTCGGGATGGGATACACCTCTCCTCGGCAGAGCTTCTTTATTTCTCCCCAAACAGTGATTTATCTCTCTACACTATCTTTACTTCTCACATAAGGGGCCCTGCATCTTCCTGAGCAGAGCTTTACCTCTCCTTCAGGAGTAGTTTACGTCTCTCTCCATGTAGGCTTTACCTCTCCCCCAACAGCGAGGCGAGAGAGCTGACAGTGAGCCCCACCACGTAGCTTAAAGAATAACTCAAGATGCCCCCACAGCCAGAGGGAAAGATGGTAAAACGTTGCATCTCTGAGGATGACAATGGGCTAGATGAATGTACCTTTAGAATAGTGATTTACAAATATACCAAGTTTTCCCAAATCGCTATTTGGTAATTGTTATTGCAAATGTATGACAGTTTTCATTTTCAATTAGCGATGCCTAGTGGGTCGCAAATCAACCTACCTCATAAATAATAATGAGATAGGTTGCAAAATATTTATATATACCATTCCAATTCGTTTTTTGGGTGGGTTGCAAATCAACCTACCTCATAAATAATAATGAGATAGGTTGCAATTTGCGACCCGTTAGGAATCGTCGCCATCATAGGGATTGTGGCCTACTTGGGTTAGCAGACCACCATGTCTGTGATTGCTTTTTAATAAAGCAACCTTTTTTTATTGTTTTTTTTTTTATTATTAATGAAGCCCGATTCCCTTACAAATTGGACTGTGTTGAAATAGAACACTTTCTTTTTTTCTGTTTGTTTGGTTAAGAAAATGCAGTGGTCACATGGACTACTACCTCCTTTTAAACAAACATATTTTTTACATTCACAAAGGTGAAGTGGTTCCCAGGGGTCCACTTCCCATTTGCAAATGGGTTACCACTAAATTCTTGTAGATGGTAAAGCATTACTGATTTGTGGCCCGAATTCGGCCGCAAAATATTTATACATACCATTCCAATTCGTTTTTTGGAAGGGTTACCCTGCCAAATACTAAATAGGGTATTTGGTCGCAAACCCAAGTAATGATTCGGTAACATGTTAAGAATCGCAATTTAGGTGTCACACTTAACAATGCTTTTATGCGGTCACAAATGAGCCAGCTTCGTGAATCGGCCTGTATGCGGACAGAAAAAAGCTTGGTTCATCTGGCCCAAAAGTCCTTGCACTAGCCCCATCAATGATACATGTGCATCTGTGAACGGAACATATGAATTGCTCTAGGCGATTTCACCTTTGGACATGGAGCGTGGGCCTCAAATATCAAGCAAGCATGATGGTTAAAGGGGTGCATTTTGGGTAAGTAACTTTCCCTTCGTCCTTCTGAAAGCTTTCTAGTAAAATGTCAACTAAAGCTGTACCTGATAATCTATGTCTCCCACTGAGTAGTCTCATTTCTTTCTTCTTACCAGTTGGGGACGTCCAGCCAATTTCCCAGAGGCCCACGTAACTTTGCCTGGCGTCTCGCTGCTTTCAGAAATACATCCGAGATCTTCATGAGCGGTGGAAATATTGTGTTGGTTCCAGCTGTTGGAGATTGACAGTACCTGTGAGACAGAAAAGGAATTGCAATTTTTCACAAGTACTGCACAGATGTACATAGAAGTCACGCTTGGCCCTGTAGTGCAAAAGGCTGGTGCTGCGGTGAAGATTACCCAGCTTAATGCACTGGGAAACGGTGCCGTGGCATGCTCTCTAGTGGCGAAGAGGGGCACTGCATCTGTACGGGATATCGCTATTTCTCACAAGATGGTCATGCTATTGCCTCTGATGGCAAGACGCAGAACAGAGCGTGTTACAGATTCTACTGCAGCGGGAGAGAAATGCGCTGTCTTATGGTGGTGAGATGGAGGTGTTCGGTGGTAGAGGCTCACAAACTTTTTCCTGGTATAAAACAATGCATAATACCTTCTGGTAGTGAGATTTGACACTGCGGCTCTGGGGGATCTGACTAGGGGCCATATGTATGAAAGCTTTTTCCCATAGACACAGAATGGGTAAAATCCTTTCGTACATCTGGCCCCTAGGTTTCCAGAGTCATGTTCCGACTTCTATTGGTGAGAAGTGCAATTACAGATATAAACAATCACAATTACTCAAACAGTGGGAGCGGGGTCATGCTCTGCCATTTGTTTTCGAGACATGAAACTGCGGCTGTGAACCAACAGACATTCTTGCATTAAACCCGCTTATGTTAGCAAGTGAAACTGCACTTATAAAATAGTCTCACGTCCTCCTGCAGTACATTATTGGCTTTATGTTGCTGGTAGGTGTAACTGCAGCTCAAGAGCATCACAATATTCTTCTACTGTGACTTAGAATATATTCTGCCCATTGACGGGGAAAGTGTAACTGCAGCAGACCAGCAGTAGGGAATTTCCCCATACTTCCTGTTGTGATATGCCCTATTCTCTGTCCTCTTTTGGTGACAGAGGCAGCTACAGCTAAAGAGAATACATGACTGTATTTCCCGGAGGATACTCACTACTCCCCAGGGTGTCTGATCTCCGCACGCCCGCTGCAGCTGCCCCTGAAGTCTGCTTCTTAAGGCCTCCAGGTGTGTAAGGCGGGCCTGCGTTGCGTTCCTCTCCTCCTCCAGGGCCCGCACTTGTTTCCGGTAGCAGTCCTTGTCCAGCACGCTCTGGTCGTGCTGTCTTTGCACCTGGTCTCGGTTCTTAATCGCCTTAAGAGACAGAAAATCCGTTACAAGAAAAAGAGAGACGACGGAGAGTGTAAGAGAATGAGAGAGTGAGGGAGCGTATATGACAGAGAGAGAGAGAAGGGAAGACAGGCAGAGAGAAGTAAGGAAAAGATACATGGAGAGAAAAGAGAGAAAGTAAAGAGACTGAGTCTAAGAGACAAAGACAGAGGGGGCGTGAGATAGAAGGACAGGAAGAAAGCGCGAGAGAGGGGGAAGGGAGAAAAAATGGATAGAGAAAGTGACCGAGAGAGCGAAGGAAAGCGAAAAAGAGGAGACAATAGAGCGGAAGAGGCAGAGAGAGGAGAAGTGGGACTGCGACAGATAAAACTGGGGTACTGAGAGAGAACTAGTGGCGGAGAGAAAGAAGCGAACCAGCGAAACAGAAACACAAATACAAAAGGGAGTAAGTTAGTGAGGAAGCGGAGGAGAGAGAAGGAAACAGAGAGAAAGGGTAGAGAGTTAAAGAAAGATAGAGAGAGAAGAGGGGGCCTGATGAAAGAGAGACAGAGTGAAAGAGACCAAGTCAGGGAGAAAGAGAGAGGAAGTGACTGGGCAAGATCAAACTTGGCCACGGAGTCAAAGAGAGAATGTTTTTTTCAAGAGAGAGAAAGAGTAAGAAAGAGGAAGCGAGAGATAGGTATGGAGATGCAGACAGAGAAGGGGAAATAAAAGGAACCTGATCTCCTATCACAAACTCTAACACTTTCACTTACCCCGTGCTGTAATACTCCCTACAACGTACTCTAGTCCCACAAGGAACTCACTTCTTCACCCTGGCCGCACCCATGACCCTCACCTCAGTCCTAACGCTTCCCCTGATCCCCTCACTAAATCCTTAACCCTAGACTCACCCTAACCCTAACCTCTGCTGTAAGTGCGTCTGATCACGCCAATAAGAAAGGCGGCTCTGGAGCGCAGGGGCGGAGCCAGCGCGCGCCAGGTGGGGCGGAGGGTGCCCGCCCAGCTGCAAGGGCACGGCCCGCCCCTGGCGTGGGTCTGAGGGAGTCCTTGGGTGAGAGGTGAGGATATGAAGGGCGACGGAGGTCCAGGCTGGGTAAGGGCACTACCCTCCAGTGCTGCACAAAGAGAGCGTTAGTGGCAGAGGGATACGGACGGCTTCCTCCACTGTGGGACAGATGTTGCCCGGGGTCCGAGGACAGGACTGGGCAGTGCTGGGTTGAGAGGGGAAGGCAGTGTCCTCCGCTGGGAGACAGCGGTCGCGCGGGGTCAGAGGGCACAGAGTAAGAAGAGCTCTTGGAGACGCGCAAGGACACCTCCTCTCTGCAGGCTTGAACCAGCTCTTGAGTGAAGGTGATATTGTGCGGAAAGCAGTGAAGGTCTAGGTGTCTAAAAGAGAAGGTGAACGTTTCACAGTCTCCTCCCCCTTTAATTTCAAACACAGCTGTGTAATTCAAAAGCATAAATCCTGACTTGATGTACATTACCTTGCATCGTTTCCAAACCGCCATGCGGAATTAACGTACAACATCCAGTCACTCTGCAGCCTGGTGTCGGCTATGGAAGAAGCAATCCATACCTGATCTCGCTCCTTCTCGACCTCAACCATCTGTGCCAGGACAGTGTTCATCCTCTGCTGGTACAGCTCACACTCCTTCTGCACCCCCTGCTGCCGCAGCTGAAGATCTTCCATGTCCCGGAGATACTGGGGGTAGGGGGAAAGAGCAGAGCAGTCCATCACAGGTCATCTCATCACCAGCAGCAGCACACACCTCAGTGGAGCCTCACCCACGCCTTGCCAGTAGGCTCACACTGGTGTCTCATCACAGACAGGGTCATTAGTGGAGACACAAAGTGTCCCTCATCTCCAACACCACTAATCTAAGGCACCTCAACTCACAACTCTCACTCATTCCCCAAATCACCAACCTTCTGCACACTAATCCACACACTTCATGAGAGCGCCACTCAGTAGCGTAGCAAGGATTCCACGTGCCATGATACAAGCAAGGGAAATGGCTGCTTTTACTGGAATTGGGGTAGTCCATAATACAGCAGTTATCCAGGTGGCCCCGATGCCACTGCGCCTGCTGCACCATTGGTAGCTGTGCCCGTGATGTCACTCTTTCCCGTGGCACTCGCCTCACAGGGGATACTGGGCTTATTCCGCCATGTTAGCCATACCTTTCAAAGGAGGCTTACTTATTCCTTGTCATGTTTCATGCTGCAATGGAGTGTCTCCTATCCTCTCCCCCCATTGGCCTCATATATTTTCACTGCACCTCTCTCATTGCCCAATACGTGCAACAGGCAATGCAATTATTTAATGGTGTCTTGCTTGTTGCACACCACTGGCCTCATACACTTGAATTGAGTTTTACCCATTCCCGCATCCTGACGTCAAACGTTACAAAGAATAATGTACACTGGAATTAAGCAATTCTTCAGCCACAAGTAATTTTTTTAATACTTATATACGAATTTGCAGCATGTGTCACACAATCAGAGATCTGTTGCATTAATGACAGATATGCTTTTTTTAAATCAGAAATTATGTTTTGCTTCTATCTTAAATTGGCCAAAAGCCACTAAACTGCTTAACTTAACTAGTCACCTTCCAGCTGTTTACTGGTGCATTCATTTCAAAGAGTGCCAATTATACCCAAATGTTGCCAACATTCTTCTAAATAGTCCCCCGGTTGATGAACTAGGGAAGACAATTGGCAAGCAACAAGAAACAGACATTGTGCTTATTTAAATGCTCCTCAGACAGTATGGTCAGAAGTATTCCTTCTGTGTCATGATCTTGTTACGCGACAGTAGTACTACAAATTCATGTTTACATAACAGACACTCTCCCCAAAGCAAAAGTTACTTCGCAAGGGTTTCAGAGTTTAGAAGGATCACAAATATGATGCATCAATTTTTAAAGTCTGATATCTTCCTTCTTAAATTACCTCCTAGTGAGACACACATCAAATAGATTTGAATGTAAAAAGCTGTTCTGCAGGACTATGTTTTAGTGGAAAAGGGTAGAAAGAGTAAAAGAGGCACTTCTTTTATTACAAGAAGTGGCCACTTGTTCTCTCTTGAGAGCAACATTGTACATCTTTTACATATACTTTTTTACCCTGTAAGACAGAAAGAAAGATGTTACTAAAGGGTGGTTCTATTTCTTCCATGGAAGACAAAACTAGCTTTCCTTACAGTATAATTGGCTTTTCTTTGCAGCATAATTTAGAAAACTCTTAGGTCCTCTAGTGCCATGTAACTCCAGTGGCCTTTCATATGACCCTTGCAATTCTTTTAGGTTTCTGCATGAATACCCAGGCAATCCATCAGTCGAGCAAAGGGTTCTGGGAGAACTCACCTTATCACGCTGCTGTTCTGCTGTATGCAGCTCGTCCTGCAGCTGGTGCATCTTAATGCTCTGCTCCTGCTGCTCTTCTAGGGCGTCCCTCCGGTCTTGCTCCAGAATTTCTAACAATATCTTCCCAGCTTCAGGGACACTGGGCTCCCCAGACTAAGGACAAGACCAAGAGCAATATTTTGAAAGGTAGAATCAAAGTGGATATATACAAGATAAAATTTAACCTGGAGATAGCTTTGGGGTCATCATTGAATGCCTGGGCTAACCCATCACAGATATGGTGGTGCTTGGACAAATGCGGCAGACTGGAGTATCCCAAAAGAGGTACCACGGTCACCAGATACAAGGCGGTTAAATCCAAAGACGACAATCCTTGTGGTCTGCACACAAATGTAACCTGGAGATAGCTTTGGGGTCATAATTGAATGCCTGGACTAACCCATCACAGATATGGTGGTGTCTGGACAAATGCGGCATACTGGAGTATCCCAAAAGAGGTACCATGGTCACCAGATACAAGGCAGTTAAATCCAAAGTCGGCAATCCTTTTGGTTTGCACACATGTGGCCAATCCCGCCATTCCCACAAGCTACAGATAGCAAGTGTCCACTGAAGTAGACTATGGTGGTCATTCTGACCCTGGCGGTCTTTGACCGCCAGGGCGGAGGACCGCGGGAGCACCGCCGACAGGCCGGCGGTGCTCCAATGGGGATTCCGACCGCGGCGGTAAAGCCGCGGTCGGACCGGCACCACTGGCGGGGTCCCGCCAGTGTACCGCCGCCCCATTGAATCCTCCGCGGCGGCGCAGCTTGCTGCACCGCCGCGGGGATTCCGACCCCCCCTACCGCCATCCAGATCCCGGCGGTCGGACCGCCGAGATCCGGATGGCGGTAGGGGGGGTCGCGGGGCCCCTGGGGGCCCCTGCAGTGCCCATGCCACTGGCATGGGCATTGCAGGGGCCCCCGTAAGAGGGCCCCTACATGTATTTCACTGTCTGCTGCGCAGACAGTGAAATACGCGACGGGTGCAACTGCACCCGTCGCACAGCTTCCACTCCGCCGGCTCGATTCCGAGCCGGCTTCATCGTGGAAGCCTCTTTCCCGCTGGGCTGGCTGGCGGTCTGAAGGCGACCGCCCGCCAGCCCAGCGGGAAAGTCAGAATTACCGCCGCAGTCTTTCGACCGCGGAACGGTAACCTGACGGCGGGACTTTGGCGGGCGGCCTCCGCCGCCCGCCAAGGTCAGAATGAGGGCCTATGTCTGTCTGCGACTTCAAAAACTTTGCACCATCAGCCTCACTTCTTGTTTCACTCTCAAGAGTTAAAAGTGCTTCCAGGGTTCCCCATTGCTCACCAATGAACAAAGCCAGCACACCTTTATAACTACTAATGATGCATTTATTTACAAAAATCTAATAAGTCAACCATTTTAAAACACAATAAGCCACAGCCATGGGGTCTTATTTAGAGTTTGGAGAGTGTGATACCCACTGTCCTTGTGCTACCTGACATGGGAGGAGAGGTGAACTCCCACTCAGGATAAGTCCCCATTTTATTCTATGCTAGACTACTTTACATTTTTTAACAATGAAAAGGAAAATTAAGTATTTTGTTTATGTTTGTTTATAAGTAATTATATTTACTTCGGGGAGCTTGGATACGAGGTAGGTCATACAGACCACAGCGCTCCACAAGCAAAAGGGTGGTCAAAATCCAAGCAATCCAGAATGGGCCTATGTACCCGAACTAGGACGGTCCCCGCATTCAGAAGCATATGTCTCCAAAGTTAGGCTGCAGTGTTTTCATATGTAATAGCAGAGTCATTGTTACTCTCTCATTGAGGGTTAGGCACATCAATAGGTCCTGAAGAATTACCTCCAGATCCTTTAGACCACTTCATGGCAAAAAACATGTTGACCAGTTGCTAGCTCTGTAGTGTAGGAAATACCCATAAACAGTTCCCCGACATCTACAGCTATAATTAGAGTAGTGGGCCCACATTTATTTTTTGCAAGGGAAGCAGATCATTATCCTCAGTTTTTTTCCCGATTTCTGTTGTTAATCTTGGCACAAGTGGCAGGTTGCATTAAAGATGGTTATCTAGGGCACCTGTGCCCAATTTTATCGTTTGTTTGTCCTAGCCACACTCACTTCCACTCACCACCGGTATTTTTCAAAAAAGATCTCCGGCAAAGAGCCCTCCTGCAGGGCCCGTCAGGCATTGCAGTTTCGGCCTGATGAGGAGCATGGCCCAGTGATGAAGCATGTCACCTAACGGTGAGTGAGGGCTATTGTTTCTGTTAGAGAGGACCTGCGAGACCCAGGCCCGACCCAACTAGGTAGAACATAGTCTTTCTTCCTTTGGAATAGTGCATCTCAGTTTAAACTATAGGTATAAATAATTTTGAACATTTGTTGTTTGTAAGGGGAGATGAAGTACTCAGCTGTTGGCTGTCACTGGTGGTTTGCCTTTTGGTCGTTATTCTCTGGGCCATTTTGCTGAGGATTTTGAGGGGGAGCCGTGATCTGATCCCCTTACATGAGAATTGAAAAACGAACTTGATCAGTTGAACAAGCATTCTGAAACATGCCTTCTCTGTTGTCATTTTGGTGGCACATTGAATTTGTTTAAGACATCTGTGTAATGCAGACAAAAAGTCTTTAAAGGTGCGTTCTACTAATGTTGCTTGAGATGTTTGACACTTGTTCTCGTTGTATCTCTTTTCTTCCTTTATTTAAGCTGATGATAGTTGTAATGTGGTGTCGCTCTAAATGTGTCACTGTGTATAACTTTGTTTCCGATAAAGTTCCCTAACTATATATAAAATATGAAAATTCTTTGACAAAAACTACATACTAAGTTTACTAAGCAATGGTTATGCCTCAAACAGCCGAAGTTGTAAATAATTATTGTAGTATTTCACTCAACAAGGGAATACCTCCTTAATTCCTTGACTAACATGACTTGCAACACTCCAGGAACGAGAAGATGCAATACAGTATGTGGGTGCTGTGATCAACACTGTGTTAACTACAGGCAGACTAGCTGCCAGCAACTGGTGCTCTTGCTGAACCATGCAATTGTACTTCCCTTATTTTTTTATTACTTTTTCTCTTGAAATGTGAATCCCACTTATCTTTGTGCCCTAAAGTGACTGCACAGTTTGCCTACATGCATTGATTGCTGCCGATGCCATTCCACAACCAAAAAAGTATTCAAGACAGGCAATTCCCAAGTAAGAAAAGCCAAAAGGGCCCTTCCTGACATCGGTATGGTTACCAAAAGGACTACTGGCAGATGATGGATCTTGCCTTCAAATCAATGTACTTTAGACTACAGTGCATTAATCCTCTGACATGGAAAATACCCCCAGATTGAAACATAAATACTGTCATGAACTTCAGGTCACTGGGGACAGGCTGATCTAACCTAAGAAAAAAGTGGTAGATTACTAGAGACTGACTGCTCCAATCCAAAAGAGATACTCATATTCACCAGAGATGACTGTCTAAATCATAAAGAGATAGACCTGTCACTGGGGACAGATAGGTCCAATCCAAAGGCAATAAATCCAAGTGACAAATACAAATTGTTTAAGTAAGTTGTGTTCGGTGAAGTCCCTTCTTTTTGTTAAGATTTTGACTTTTTCTAAGGAGCACTGTAATATATAAGGTACAGGTAGAAATATTACACGAATTTGGATGTTATAAAAGTAACGATATTGTTTGCTGCCTGCATGAATTGTTCCCTGTGGACGTGCTTTCATCAGAATATTAATAAAAACAATACAAAACGTAAAATTCAGGACTCAATCAAATTTGTTGAAATAAAAATAATATGTTCTGACGTTTTCAGTCACAAAGTGAATTACAATGTTGTGATAGACGTGGGAAACAAATAACCCTGAACGTGATGTCCATCCAGCAGACTACCTCCCTATCTTTTGAGAATATTGATTTATATTTTGAATATTTATCTGGTGACCTGTGACGGACTTGCATTCCCACCTATGCCTCAATCATCACACTTCCCAGGTCCCACATCACCTCAGTACCTGGAGAGCTTTCTGCACCTCCTGCAGTGAACCCTTGAGACGCTCATTCTCTGCTTGCAAGCTGATGACTGCCTCTCGGTCCATGCCCCGACTCTTTTTCTCCAGGTCGTTTTGCAACTTGATAGACCGTTTCCTTACTAAAGAGCATTCTTCCTCCAGGCTGCTCATCCTGCACTTTAGCTGGTCCACCTATGCAGCCAACGGATGCAAAAAGAGGGAAGAAAAGAAATAGTTAGGTGAAGAAAAACGTGTTGATAAAATGGGAGAAACTCTTAATCATGAGGAAAAGCATATGAAAGACTTTATATACATGAAAGTGAAAAAACAAAATCTTGATCTTTTTTTCAAGAGAATCAAATCACAGTAAAGCAAAACAATCTATCTCGAGAACAATCAAGAATAATGCCATGAGAACCAAAACACGTCAGTGAAGCAGAAAGTGGTCTGCATCAGAAAAAAAGTCAATACTTTGGCCATCATTCAGACTTTGGCAGTTTCTGACCGAGACTGGCAAATCCATGGGCACCAGAAGACCGCCAGTGCTGGTGGTCTTCCGCCCGCCGTATAATTGGTACTGCCAGATTTCCGCCACACTTTGGGCGGATATCTGGCAGTATCCATGCTGGCGGGCGGTGGCGCTTTGGCGTTGCTACCACCTGCACCGCCCCACCAAGAGGACGCCGCCAACCATATTATGACCATTAAGAAGGCCTGGCGGTGTCTTGCTAGGGGGGGGCTGCCGGCGGTGGCAGCGTCCCTTCCATGACGGACGACCTTCTCGCCGAATAAGGTAAGTTGGGCATCCGACAGAGGAGGGGGTGGGAGGTAGGGGTTGTTGTGTGTGTGGTGCCTGCGTGTGGATATGAATGTGTGTGTGCGTGTTTGAATGCGACTGTGAGTGTTGTGGTGTATGCGTGTGAATGAATGCGTGTATGAATGCTGATGTGAGTGCTTGTCTGCATGTCAGTGTGTATGCATGTGAGTATACATGTGTGAGTGAATGCGTGTATGGATGCATGTGAGTACGTGTGAGTGAATGCGTGTATGGATGAGTGTGAGTGAATGCATGTCTGGTAGGTGAATGGGTGTGTGCGTGGTGTGCGTGGGTGTCTGTGTGCATGTATGCGTAGAGGGGGGTGGCAGGTCGGAGCGTCATGTAAGTAGGGGGGTGGGGGACACTATGTGAGTAGGGTGTGTGGGGGCTCTATGTGTGTAGGGGAGGTGGGGGCGCTGTGACTTTATGGGGGAATGGGGGTCCAGTGCTTGCTGGGGCAGTGCTACTGCCTCAGAAACCATGGAAGTACGCCGGCTCCTAATACCTCCGACGGTCCTCTGTGGATGGCCAGGTTGGAAATGAACATCTTCGGCCCAGCAGTTCATACCGCCATGGCGGTATTAGTGGAGGTGTGGCGGCCAACCCGGCACACTCATAATGTGGCTGTCTTCACCGCCAGCCTGTTGGGGGTGATACCGCCACATTAACCCTGGCGGTCGGAAGACCGCCGGGGTCATAATGACGTCCTTTGTGTTTTAGATTTGTGCACAATCCAGCCTTGTTCTAACCCTTCCAAGGCAACTTAATAAAAACTATCATGGGCATATTTACAAGCCCATAGCGCCACAGGAGCATCACTTTTAGCGATGCTTCGGTTGCGCTGTGCACTGCGCCATATTTACAAGGTGGCACTAAGCCACTTTTTGTGGCTTAACACTGCTTTGTAAATATGGGCACCTCCAACGCAGTTTTCTGCAGCAGAGGGACGTGCAATGGGTGTTGCTGTGGGCTTTCCACTGCAACACCCATTGCTTTTGACACTGCCCCAGATTTACAAGGAATCGTAACTCTGAGGCAGCGCCAAAAATGAATGCCACCCCAGGGGTGGCGTTAGCATGGCACAACGAGGAGAAATACTTTTATTTCTCCTCGTTTTTGCTTTTTCTATGTGTGCTGCATTCTGCAGCACAAACCGAAAAAGCAAAAAGTCATGCACAATTGTTTATGTGCAGGAAGATGTCCCTTCAATTCCCTTCAACGCAGACACCCTTACACTATGGTGCAAATATGCGTGCATTGGCGCTGGCAGCTAAATTTAGCACCAGTGTTAGGGGAAACACAGGGGTGCGCGTTTCAGAACTGACGCAGTGTGGGCTGGCAATTTTCGTACAGCACTACGCTGTGCCAGTTCCTAGTAAATATGCCCCTCAGTATGTGTTCAAACATCCACAATGTCATCTTTCATGCTTAAATTATGGAGCATGTTAGGATAATTTCAATAGAAAATACCATTGCTGCACATGGATTACTCCATGCCTAGGAAAGACTGCGAAGACCTTGATGTGGACAGAGTTATAAAAGAGACAAGATAGCAGTTTGGTACAGAATCATATGTAGGAGTATAATTAAGTGGCCATGCCATTTGTTTACTCGCTTACATTTTCTTTCGCTACTTAAGGGGTGTTATTATAAGACCTCTTGGGGCAGGGGAGTGCTCTATGCTGCTTATCCTCTAGTCAGGGAGGATTATGAACCTTAACATCTACTTTCATACATGAGTTGGTTCAGTCACTCAATTACACCTTCTGTTTGGTACAGTCCCACTGCTTTATATGTTCCACTGGTTACATGTGGTGGGCACTGGCACTCAGTTTTAAGGAGCAGGACTTATTTTTTAATGATTTAACTTTTGTCTAGCAGGGGATCACACATGTATGGAAAAGAATCAGCAATGGCACGATCTAAAGAAATAAAGTGTAGGGTGGTGTAAGAAATAGGCATGAGGTGGAATCAAGACTAGGCAGCCTTTGCTTTCAGCAAAACCCAGCATTCGGCGGGCCCAGAGGTGATCTGACAAAAGATACTTTGGGCCTCTATTCATTTTTTCACAAATTAAGAAATCGAAGGCCAGCACTATTGCATCTTCCAAGTGCCTTCAAGAGCTCTTGAGCCAAATACACAAAGAAAGCACAATCCCTAAAGTTTTGCGAATGTGACAATCTTCACTCTACGCAAAGACTGGAACATTTATCATCTTAGCAGACTTTCGATTTATGAAAAAAATCAATTGGATTCTTTGCTTAAGGTGGTTTTTTTCAGCAAAACTGTTTAGGTGCCACTCTATTTCCGAAAAATCATTAAAGACACTTCGAAAAACCTTCATGTTTAGCAGAAGAAAATCTTGGCCATTTTGCATACTGCAGTACCAAAATAACTTGTCATGCATTGTTAATAAAATGTTAAAACTTCAGACACATAGGGCCTCATTCTGACCCTGGCGGTCTATGACCGCTAGGGTGAAGGCCGGCTGAAGCACCGCCAACAGGCTGGCGGTGCATTTCCCCCGGCTGGGGGAATCCTCCATGGCGGCGCTGCTTGCAGCGCCGCCATGGGGATTCCGACCCCCTTCCCACCATCCTGTTCCTGGTGGTTTTTACCACCAGGAACAGGATGGCGGGAATGGGTGTCATGGGGCCCCTGGGGGCCCATGCCACTGGCATGGGCAGTGCAGGGGCCCCCTAACAGGGCCCCATAAAGATTTTCACTGTCTGCATTGCAGACAGTGAAAATCGCGACGGGTGCAACTGCACCCGTCGCACCCCTGCAACTCCGCCGGCTCCATTTGGAGCCGGCTTCCTTGTTGCAGGGCCTTTCCCGCTGGGCCGGCGGGTGCTCTTTTGGCAGTCGCCCGCCGGCCCAGCGGGAAAGCCAGAATGGCATCCGCGGAAAAATTTTAACTACACCGGCGAAATTCACGTAATTTCAGGTATTTCATGTTATGCATGTAATGGAAAATTTACAACATTACACTATTATGCCATGTCGCATAATTACTCACAATTTGTGATAAAAATTTACAATGAAACGTGCCATTTGTGGTTGAAAATTTCTCACTAATGCAACCAAACAATAATTGATTGATTGATTGATTGTTGTTTGTGGTGCTTTTGCTTTTTGCAGTATTTTTGAGAACAAATTGAAAATTGATGCAAGAATTAATTTTACTCTAAAACCTTCAATGATAGTGCTAAATGACAAATTTGCATTTTGTGTAATTACGACTAATTTCACATAAGTTTGCAGAAATTTAGCATAATTGCGCAAAAGCAAATTACACAAATTTGACACACCCCTAGTGTAAACCTGTGCCACTGAGTAGAGCAAATTCTTCATTTGCAAAAAACTCCTGCAGGTGTCATATTTTGAGACTATCAAACTTCAAAGCTGATCTGCTCTGTATTCCGGTGTCAATTTCCTCATAATTTGTTTTCCTGCAGGTGATAGGCCCTGTATAATGTGCTAATCGTCTGATCACTCCACCTTAGTCCTCAGATTTCACATGTCCTGCAAACCTGTCCTTACCTCATTATCCACTCATTCTTTGTGGTCAGTTGCTGAGTGTCTTAGCACAAATACTCTGAGCCCCTTTCCTAAGTTCTTATATGTAGGTGCATCAATCCCCTTTAGGTGACAGACTATGCATTCTAGTGTCAATCATCTATGCCTTCTCAGCAGTCTTCAGACTCTAACGGCCATTCAGACGCAGATCTCTCCTCACCCATGCACCATACAATCAGTACTGTGCACACGTAAAAACAGTCAGTACCTGGATCTGAAGGTCTCGACTGCGTAGTTGGGCCAAGTTCTTCTCTTCAGAAAGCTGGGCATAACGCAGAGCGAGGGTGTAGTTTTCATCTTTCAAGCGCTGCAACTCCAGCAGGTCACGGTCCCGCTCAGCCATGAGAATGGAGTGATGCTGCTGGGCACCCTGCAGCTCCTCAACCTGCCGTTCGAGTTTGGCCTTCTCCTCCTGGAGTGCCTGACACTGAGCTATCAGCTGCTGTTCCCGTACTAGCCGCTGCCTGCGCTGAGAGCGCTGCACCCGGAGTTCAGTCATCAGGAACTGGGTGAGGCCCTCTGGGCCTTCTTCATCTGTCAGGAAAAGAAAACTAAAATGAAAACTTTAAGGCTTAAGTATGAAAGTCTGCATGCAAAATCATAGGGCCCTTCAGCCATATAGTCAAGAGGCTCCCCTAAACATAAGGCTACCAAGTAGTAAGGTATCACTGGAACTTCACTTTTGTAGGCCTAGGCTTTCCTTGAAATGTTAATTGATAGTGGTGTGTCCTAACTGAACTGAAACAAGACTACAACTTACAGAACACACTTATTCCTGTGATGAGACCACAAAACTTGAAACATTGGACTCCCAGTGATACTGAGTCATTTGATGCACTTACCTGAACCACCATAGTGACGTCACCCAGCTATGTAGGTGAATGAATGTCTAATCGAATCATCATCCTACATTCTGAACTTTCCAGCCCTAGTGGTGTTTGGCTTTGTATTCCTTGCCAATGGCTTTTGTTCTTGTGCAGAGGTGATTTGGCCTAGATGTTCAGACAGGACAGTACCATTTAGGACAAGGCCAAGAATGATTTGCATGTTGTTGATCTATGGCATTAATAGACACTGAGCAAAGGGTGATGGACTAAAATGCCACCCAGTGTTATTACCAGTGTCTGTGGTTTTAATTCAAGCACTCCGATCTATATTACTAGATCAAAGCTACCTGAGCCATTGAGTAAGGGAATCACTGCTGCGCACAGCCTTGGCCTACATGCGTGTATGCAAGAATCTCCACTTGTTAGTAGGTCAACTAAAACCAACATTCACATTTTTTTGTGTGAAGTGGGGCAAGCAGTTACAGGGAGGAAGCCTCACGCTGTACCGAGTCGAGGTCACTTATAAAAGTGGTGGGGCTCCCTACAACAGGTAATCATGAAGATTGTGCACACATGTATAATAGACATATTTATATCACTGAAAAAAGACATACTTTAAAGTGACATTAAAGTTAAGTATGGTATTAAGAGCTTATCTTACATTAAACATTAGTTTTTATCTTACTTTAACGCCTAACTATAACATCATTTTAATCTTATTTTTTCAGTGAATTTCTATTGTTTTATCATGTTCAGTCAACTCTGCTGAAGCGAGGGGGTTGACTGCAGTGTCTGGCCAATCAGCCAAAGGTCGTGTGCAGCAGCTGGTTGACCTCAGGACCTAGCCTCTGCCAAGCCCTGCTGCCAAACCAGCTATGGATGGCTGTTGGACCTGGCTTTTTGACGGGGACATCCCCAAACTTTTTGCCTCCTTCCTCCTATTTTTTCTGACCTGTTGTTGTTGGCTTTTGACCTCTGGGCACTTTACCACTGCTAACCAGTGCTAAAGTGCATATGCTCTCTGGGTAAATTGTACTACTGATTGGTTTATCCATGATTGACTATTTAATTTACTTGTAAGTCCCTGGTAGAGTGCACTACATGTGCCTAGGGCAGGTAGATTAAATGCTACTAGTGGGCCTGCAGCACTGGTTGTGCCACCCACCTCAGTAGCCCCTTAACCCTGTCTCAAGCCTGCCATTGCAAGGCCTGTGTGTGCAGTTTCACTGCCACTTCGACTTGGCATTTAAAAGTACTTGCCAAGCCTAGAACTCCCCTTTTACTACATATAAGTCATCCCTAATGTGTGCCCTAGGTAACCCCTAGAGCAGGGTGCGGTGTAGGTAAAAGGCAGGACATGTACCTGTGTAGTTATACGTCCTGGTAGTGTGAAACTCCTAAATTCGTTTTTACACTACTGTGAGGCCTGCTCCTTTCATAGGCTAACATTGGGGCTGCCCTCATACACTGTTGAAGTGGCAGCTGCTGATCTGAAAGGAGCAGGAAGGTCATATTTAGTATGGCCAGAATGGTAATACAAAATCCTGCTGACTGGTGAAGTCGGATTTAATATTACTATTCTAGAAATGCCACTTTTAGAAAGTGAGCATTTCTTTGCACTAAAATCTTGTTGTGCCCTTCAATCCACGTCTGGCTAGGTTTAGTTGACAGCTCCTTGTGCATTCACTCAGACACACCCCAAACACAGGGTACTCAGCCTCACTTGCATACATCTGCATTTTGAATGGGTCTTCCTGGGCTGGGAGGGTGGAGGGCCTGCCCTCACACAAAGGACTGCCACACCCCCTACTGGGACTCTGGCAGACAGGATTGAGCTGAAAGGGAACTTGGTGCATTTCTTAGAGACTCTTTGAAGTCACCCCCACTTCAAAGGCACAACTTAGTATAAAACAGGGCCTCTGCCCTACCTCATCAGACACTTGCTGGAGAAGAAACCTGAACCAGAAACTACATCCTGCCAAGAAGAACTGCCTGGCTGCTCAAAGGACTCACCTGTCTGCTTTCTACAAAGGACTGCTGTCTTGCTGTTGCCCTGCTGCCTTGTCTGGCTGTGAAAGTGCTCTCCAAGGGCTTGGATAGAGCTTGCCTCCTGTTCCTTGAAGTCTCAGGACCAAAAAGACTTCTTCCTTTCACTTGGACACTCCGTGCGCCGAAAATTTCGACGCACAGCTTGTTTCGCGGCGAGAAAAACGCCGCACACCGACGCTGATCGACGCGACGCCCTCGGGACGATCGAGACTTCGACGCACAACCTCGCAAGGACAAAGCCGCCAGACTTTCC
Source organism: Pleurodeles waltl (assembly GCF_031143425.1). Classification (NCBI taxonomy): domain Eukaryota; kingdom Metazoa; phylum Chordata; class Amphibia; order Caudata; family Salamandridae; genus Pleurodeles; species Pleurodeles waltl. The sequence goes on from NC_090443.1 coordinate 337,911,933, forward strand.
AGGAGAAATCGACGCGCCGCCTACCGTGAGTGCGAAACTTTGACGCACGGCCTCGCAAGGACAACGCCGCCCGACTTCCAAGGAGAAATCGACGCGACGCCTGCCGTGAGACCAAAATTTCGACGCACGGCCTCGCAAGGACAACGCCGCCCGACTTCCAAGGAGAAATCGACGCAACGCCTACCGTGAGATCGAAACTTCGACGCGCAGCCCCGCAGAACGACGCGCAGCCGGAAAATAAGCAGGAGAATCCACGCACAGACCCGGGACATCTGGTAATCCCCGCGATCCACAAAAAGAGACTGTCTGCGCGCCGGAAAACGACGCCCGACTTCCCCGCGTGGAAAAGAACGACGCAAGTCTGTGTGTGCTGAGAGGAAATCGACGCACACACCCCTTTTTCCACGCATCTCTTCTCCTGTGGCCCTCTGAGGAGATTTCCCACCAGAAACCAGGTACTCTGTGCTTGAAAGACACTTTATTGCTTTTTAAAGACTTAAAGACACTTAATATCACTTTTCAGTGATATCTTTACAAATTCGTATTGCAACTTTGATCGTTTTGACCTACAATTACCCAGATAAATATTATATATTTTTCTAAATACTGTGTGGTGTATTTTTGTGGTGTTATGCTATGGTGTTGTATGATTTATTGCACAAATGCTTTACACATTGCCTTCTAAGTTAAGCCTGACTGCTCGTGCCAAGCTACCGGAGGGTGAGCACAGGCTGATTTTGGATTGTGTGTGACTTACCCTGACTAGAGTGAGGGTTCTTGCTTGGACAGAGGGCAACCTAACTGCCAACCAAAAACCCCATTTCTAACATTGGTGGCAGCGGTGGGATAGGACTTGTGTTTGTGCAGTGACATACAGTAGCTAAGTATTTCACTACCTACCCACAGTTGAGGGTCAACTTGATCTTTCATCTTTTTTTTGCTTTTGGTTCTCTGATGTCCTCCTGGATATACTATTGATATTTTGGACTTTGGATTTTGGTTTTTGCCGGTAAGACCTTGTCAGCAATGAGATTGCTTACCTACTCACTCTTTGTGCCTACTGACCACCTCACTAAGGCTGACTTAAGGAGGCTTTGCAGAAAATGGGGCCTTCCTGTATCAAGGAAATCTACTAAGATGGAAATGCTACATGCCTACATAGTCTGGGCAGAGAGAGAGGCAGAAAAAAACCAAATGACTAAATACCCCTCAGATGAGGAGGGGGACTACTCAAATGAGGAGGATGACGACTCAGATGAGGAAAGAGATCCAGTGAGAGCAGAATGGCTCCGAGCTCGAGAGCGGTGGGTGGAAGAACTAGATGAGTTTCTTGAAAGGGCTGAGGCAACAAGTCTCTTAGCCCGGGAAGAAGAAAAGATTGCAGCTCAGGAGCTGAGCTGTAAAGAGCTGAAACTGGAGGCCGGAAGGGCTGAGTCCAGTTCCGATGGTGGCAGCAAAAATCTTGCATCCAGTACTGCTGAAGAAGGGCACAAGCCCAGAGATGTGGTGCCCAACTTGAAGAAGGGAGTTGACACACCCCAGGTGGTTCAAGAGTATGAGGTAGTTCCCGTTATGCACAGGGTCCCTGAGAAGGATTGGGGAACTGGCACAGGGAGTCATATTCCTACCGGGGGGAGGGACACTTTACTGACTCTAGCAGAGAGTGACAGAGAAAAGGGTTCCCCCCTGGTGGACGTCCTGGATATAGAGTGTAGAGACATCCCAGAAGAGTATGGGTTGAGTGTCAGGGACAGGCAGATACTGTCTCACCAGTCTCAAGAGGGTGACATAGAGTGCTTTTCCAAGGCTGAGTTACTGGGTGGTTGGGTGAAGGGTACTGTGGTTAATACATGTGAAGGGCAGAGTGATGTAATTGCTGGAGAGCATATGTCTGGTCCTTATTTTCCAGAGCTACGCCAACACCAGGTGGAGTGTGAGTTCTCTGACCCCAGGGAACTTACAGTGGAGGCAGACTTTTGGGTGAGTACCAGAGAGTCTGAAGAGGCATTTGGGGGTGCTCCTGAAGGGAGTGGTCTAGGTGGTTCCCGACCAAGTGAGGTGGGAGAGGATTGTAGTGTCCCAGGTAGGTCTCAGAGCCTAACCTGTACCGTAGGGCCACCTTTTGAGGGAAGCCCCGCAGTGTCAGAAGAACTTGGGGGGATGACTGTAGACAGCATCCCAACAGTTCTGGTGTCTGGCAGTACCACTCCTAGTGAGGGGGTGCAGAGGTCCAGACATAGGGTTGAGAGGGGGTGGCAGACCCCAGTGGAGGATCTTGAAAGTCAGGGGTCAGCTCTGAGAGCAGAGCCCCCCAGGAATGACCCAGGTGAGACCGTTTCTGGTTTGGGGGAAACCCAGACTCTGCCGGATGGGCAGAGGTCGGGAGACCTGCGCCAACCAGACTCTTGTGTGGCCCTTGGGGACGGCGTGTCCCTTGTGGGGGGTGAGAGTGCCCCCCAGGAAGTCCTGGCATGCCAGGCAAAGATTCAACCTCAGGGTGGTGACTCTGGGTTGGATAACCGGGTTCAGAGGTTAAACTTTGACCTGGTGGGGGGTAGATGTGCCCCCCAGAAAGTCCTGGAATGCCAGGCAATGGTTCAACCTCAGGGTGGTGACTCTGGGTTGGCTTACCAGGTGAAGAGGTCAAACTCTGACCGGGTGGGAGGTAGGTGTGCCTCCCAAGAAGTCCTGCTGTGCCAGGCAATTGTCCAACCTCAGGGTGTTGACTCTGGGTTGGATGGTCAGGTTCAGAGGTTAAACTCTGACCTGGTGGGGGGTAGGTGTGCCCCCCAGAAAGTCCTGGCGTGCCAGGCAGTTGTCCAACCTCAGGGTGTCGACTCTGGGTTGGATGGCCAGGTTCAGAGGTTAAACTCTGACCTGGTGGGAGGTAGGTGTGCCTCCCAGAAAGTCCTGGGGTGCCAGGCAATTGCCCAACCTCAGGGTGGTGACTCTGGGTTGGCTAACCAGGTTCAGAGGTTAAACTCTGACCTGGTGGGAGGTAGGTGTGCCTCCCTGAAAGTCCTGGCCTGCCAGGCAATGGTTCAACCTCAGGGTGGTGACTCTGGGTTGGATATCCAGGCTCAGAGGTTAACCTCTGACCTGGTGGGGGGTAGGTGTGCCCCCCAGAAAGCCCTGGTGTACCAGGCAGTTGTCCAACCTCAGGATGGTGACCCTAGGTTGGAGAACCAGGTTCAGAGGTTAAACTCTGACCTGGTGGAGGGTCAGTGTGCCCTCCAGGAAGTCCTGGCGTGCCAGGCGATTGTTCAACTTCAGGGTGGTGACTCTGAGTTGAATGGCCCAGTTCAGAGGTTAAACTCTGACCTGGTGGAGGGTCAGTGGGCCCTCCAGAAAGTCCTGGCGTGCCAGGCAATTGTTCAACCTCAGAGTGCTGACTCTGGGTTGGATAACCGGGTTCAGAGGTTAAACTCTGACCTGGTGGGGGGTAGGTGTGCCCCCCAGAAAGTCCTGGCGTGCCAGGCAATTGTTCAACCTCAGGGTGGTGACTCTGGGTTGGATACCCAGGTTCAGAGGTTAAACTCTGACCTGGTGGGAGGTAGGTGTGCCTCCCAAGAAGCCCTGCTGTGCCAGGCAATTGTCCAACCTCAGGGTGTTGACTCTGGGTTGGATGACCAGGTTCAGAGGTTAAACTCTGACCTGGTGGGGGGTAGGTGTGCCCCCCAGAAAGTCCTGGCGTGCCAGGCAATTGCCCAACCTCAGGGTGGTGACCCTGGGTTGGGGAACCAGGCTCAGAGGTTAAACTCTGACCTGGTGGGAGGTAGGTGTGCCTCCCAGAAAGTCCAGGTGCGCCAGGCAATTGTTCAACTTCAGGGTGGTGACTCTGAGTTGAATGGCCCAGTTCAGAGGTTAAACTCTGACCTGGTGGAGGGTCAGTGTGCCCTCCAGGAAGTCCTGGTGTGCCAGGCAATTGTTCAACTTCAGGGTGGTGACCCTGAGTTGAATGGTCAGGTGCAGAGGTTAAACTCTGACCGGGTGGAGGGTCAGTGTGCCCTCCAGGAAGTCCTGGCGTGCCAGGCAATTGTTCAACTTCAGGGTGGTGACTCTGAGTTGAATGGGCAGGTGCAGAGGTTAAACTCTGACCTGGTGGGGGGTAGGTGTGCCTCCCAGGAAGTCCTGGTTTGCCAGGCAGTGATCCAGTCTGAGGGTACAGACCCTGGGCTGGAAGACCAGGTTCAGGGTGTCCCCCGGACCTGGAGGGAGGGGCTACTGATAACAGTGCCCCTACCATGTTGTCTTCTGAGGAGGCCACTCCTAGTTGGAGGGTGCTGGACCCCAGAAGGGAGGGCAGGGGGAGGGAAGCCTCACCCCGGGCCCTAGTCCAACCTGAAGGTACAGGCCCCAGGTTGGAGGGCCAGTTGCAGGTTAACAGCCCTGCACTGGTGGAGGAATGGTACAGGGTGACTTCTGTAAGCACCCTGACCATGTTGGACTCTGGGGGTACCGCTCCAGGAGGGAGGGTACAAAGCCCCAGAGGGGAGGACCAGGTTCAGGCTATCATCCCTGACCTGGTGGAAGGGAGAGTGGTTAAAGGGTGCCCAGCACCTGGGGCTACCGCCCCCCACTCTCCACAGCCACAGTGGTTGGAGAGCTTTGAGAGGCCTGGGGCCTGGCTCTCATCCCTGGCAGCTGTCAGTAATCACTGTGGCTTGCTGTCCGGGTGGACAGAGTTATCCCTGAGGAGGGGACAAGTGTCACACCCCAGGGGTAGAGTGGGCAACACCACTGTGTTGGTCATGGTGGTACTATCCTGCTCCTGGGATACATCTGTGAGCAAAGTAAGGTTAGGTGCTGCACAGATGGGATCCGCAGGTAAGGAGAAAGGTTCCCCATGGGTTGGCTTAGTGGGCCCTGAGAGTATGGACAGAGTGATCCCATTGGAGTTAGGAAGGCGAAGAACTGGAGCATGCCCCTGCTGTTGTGGGCCTGGGTCCTTGTTCTGTCGCCTCAAACAGGGAAGTACATCAGGATAGTGATTGTTCTCCCCTGGCTTTAGGCTGGTAGGGGGTCATGTTGGACCTGGCTTTTTGACGGGGACATCGCCAAACTTTTTGCCTCCTTCCTCCTATTTTTTCTGACCTGTTGTTGTTGGCTTTTGACCTCTGGGCACTTTACCACTGCTAACCAGTGCTAAAGTGCATATGCTCTCTGGGTAAATTGTACTACTGATTGGTTTATCCATGATTGACTATTTAATTTACTTGTAAGTCCGTGGTAGAGTGCACTACATGTGCCTAGGGCAGGTAGATTAAATGCTACTAGTGGGCCTGCAGCACTGGTTGTGCCACCCACCTCAGTAGCCCCTTAACCCTGTCTCAGGCCTGCCATTGCAAGGCCTGTGTGTGCAGTTTCACTGCCACTTCGACTTGGCATTTAAAAGTACTTGCCAAGCCTAGAACTCCCCTTTTACTACATATAAGTCATCCCTAATGTGTGCCCTAGGTAACCCCTAGAGCAGGGTGCGGTGTAGGTAAAAGGCAGGACATGTACCTGTGTAGTTATATGTCCTGGTAGTGTGAAACTCCTAAATTCGTTTTTACACTACTGTGAGGCCTGCTCCTTTCATAGGCTAACATTGGGGCTGCCCTCATACACTGTTGAAGTGGCAGCTGCGGATCTGAAAGGAGCAGGAAGGTCATATTTAGTATGGCCAGAATGGTAATACAAAATCCTGCTGACTGGTGAAGTCGGATTTAATATTACTATTCTAGAAATGCCACTTTTAGAAAGTGAGCATTTCTTTGCACTAAAATCTTGTTGTGCCCTTCAATCCACGTCTGGCTAGGTTTAGTTGACAGCTCCTTGTGCATTCACTCAGACACACCCCAAACACAGGGTACTCAGCCTCACTTGCATACATCTGCATTTTGAATGGGTCTTCCTGGGCTGGGAGGGTGGAGGGCCTGCCCTCACACAAAGGACTGCCACACCCCCTACTGGGACTCTGGCAGACAGGATTGAGCTGAAAGGGAACTTGGTGCATTTCTTAGAGACTCTTTGAAGTCACCCCCACTTCAAAGGCACAACTTAGTATAAAACAGGGCCTCTGCCCTACCTCATCAGACACTTGCTGGAGAAGAAACCTGAACCAGAAACTACATCCTGCCAAGAAGAACTGCCTGGCTGCTCAAAGGACTCACCTGTCTGCTTTCTACAAAGGACTGCTATCTTGCTGTTGCCCTGCTGCCTTGCTGAACTCTTGTCTGGCTGTGAAAGTGCTCTCCAAGGGCTTGGATAGAGCTTGCCTCTTGTTCCTTGAAGTCTCAGGACCAAAAAGACTTCTTCCTTTCACTTGGACGCTCCGTGCGCCGAAAATTTCGACGCACATTGCCCTCGGGACGATCGAGACTTCGACGCACAACCTCGCAAGGACAAAGCCGCCTGACTTTCCAGGAGAAATCGACGCAACGCCTACCGTGAGTGCGAAACTTTGACGCACGGCCTCGCAAGGACAACGCCGCCCGACTTCCAAGGAGAAATCGACGCGACGCCTGCCGTGAGACCAAAATTTCGACGCACGGCCTCGCAAGGACAACGCCGCCCGACTTCCAAGGAGAAATCGACGCGACGCCTACCGTGAGATCGAAACTTCGACGCGCAGCCCCGCAGAACGACGCGCAGCCGGAAAATAAGCAGGAGAATCCACGCACAGACCCGGGACATCTGGTAATCCCCGCGATCCACAAAAAGAGACTGTCTGCGCACCGGAAAACGACGCCCGACTTCCCCGCGTGGAAAAGAACGACGCAAGTCTGTGTGTGCTGAGAGGAAATCGACGCACACACCCCTTTTTCCACGCATCTCTTCTCCTGTGGCCCTCTGAGGAGATTTCCCACCAGAAACCAGGTACTCTGTGCTTGAAAGACACTTTATTGCTTTTTAAAGACTTAAAGACACTTAATATCACTTTTCAGTGATATCTTTACAAATTCGTATTGCAACTTTGATCGTTTTGACCTACAATTACCCAGATAAATATTATATATTTTTCTAAATACTGTGTGGTGTATTTTTGTGGTGTTATGCTATGGTGTTGTATGATTTATTGCACAAATGCTTTACACATTGCCTTCTAAGTTAAGCCTGACTGCTCGTGCCAAGCTACCGGAGGGTGAGCACAGGCTGATTTTGGATTGTGTGTGACTTACCCTGACTAGAGTGAGGGTTCTTGCTTGGACAGAGGGCAACCTAACTGCCAACCAAAAACCCCATTTCTAACAATGGCCAACCCCTGCTGAGCCTGAGCCATGTGCTGCAACAGGGTTCATCACAAGACGGACTTCTAGCCACTCCCTAAATTCAACCTCACATGAACCGGTGATCCCCTGCTGAGCACAGCCTCCAGCCAGGCCAACCACACACAGACACCCAACCCAAATTTCGCTCTTTATTTTTTTTTTAATTCTTTGCAGGTACTGCAGTACTCCTGCATACTGGCAGTCAAGCGTCATCCCCCTTGCACCACAGTACTCTGCAAGCTTGTTCAGGAAAGCTTACATGGTTCCGCAGTACAATGGTGGTGAACCTTGAACGACAATTCCTGCTGAAGTACCACAGTACCTGACAGGAGATCTGTGTTGAGTCCCACAGAAGTACAGCGGTACCTGTGGCACAAATGTGTTTTTTACCATTTTGGCCCTTGCTGCCAGACAATCAGATCATTTGTTACTGCAGGACCATTTCTTTGCTCAGCCATACCATAATGGCTGACAAGATTTAAAACTCCTGGCCAGTCAGAGGGCCCTATTTCTTTTAATTGTCACTATTGCAGAACTCTGACAGGGCCAAACGTCCAGATATACCTACCTTTTTAACTCCTTCATGCCCAACCTGAGCATCTCTTTAAACATGAATTTCTCTAATTGAGCTGAATAGATTTACACCAAATTACAAAAAGCATGCTTTCTAAGTAAAGTCCTAACTTTTTGCCTGATTTGGTGTTATTCTGGTCAGCCATTTTTCTAAAACGCTTCTTAAAATCCCTATGGGAATTTGCATAGGGACAACATGTTTTGCCCTCCCAACCTGCCCCCCACCCCACATCTTTTCTCCTGGCTCCCACTTGCCAGATCACCCCACAAGTTTAAGGAAGTAGCTGAGGTGGATGAACTATTTTTGGGAAAGACTGGTTATGATTTGTCTAACAGTGCCAAAATCATTAGCAAAACAAAAAATGCTCTTCCTTAGAAAACACTGACCTAACTATAACTACACAGTGGCCACAGTTTAACACATATATATGTTACACACACTAAGCACACACATACAAGAAGTTATTTAAACATTTTAGGCACCTTACTTTTTTTGTTCAAAAGTTTTTATTTTATTTTATAAAAGAGCAATACAAAACAAAACAGAATTTGAAAATATAACATGTAAGTCAATAACATCCAACATCTGTTGTAGGGTAGGTATAAGGAGCTGTGCAGTATATATGCAAAAAGTCGAGCAGTAAGACATGTTGATATCAGAAAAACCGGCATGGGCCATGGTTGAGACATTGTAGAGCAATGCAATGAAGTCTATAGGTGTCACCATCAGGGAGTCTATGAATTGTGTGGTTTGTCAATAGAGCCATGGAGAAACAGAAGTAGGTCCAAGTTCTATGAAGTATTACTATTATTGGCTCTGATACATAATATTGTAGATGATTTACTAAGAACGATTGATACCATAGGCTGGACAGAAGAGGACTGAGAAAAAGACATTTGCAATAAGAAAGGAAAACAAAAAGATGATGGAAAAAGACATACATACGGGAGGGGAATGTTGGGCAAGGGATTACTTTTGTGTGTGGCTCTGGGGAGTGGATGGCTGCAATACATTGTATCTAGTGTGAGATCAGTTGGAGTTGGAGTATAAGCAAGATGGTGCTAGTTGTCCCAGAGGCTATCTAGGGTCTGGACTGGCCCGTTCATGGTTTCAAGGTGGTTTGGCATTTGTCTAGACTGATCCACAGCTTTTAGGAGTTTTGTATTGAGTGTGTTTTACCCAACATTGTATTGTCAGCAGTTCTAGTGAAGCATACGATTTCCCAGCTATTTTTGTATCAGATTTAATTTTTCATTTTCCACTCTGAGATGGTGATATTGACACTAAGAATCAAAAAAGGGTCAATAAGTAGTAAGTCGTTTATAGGTGCACCGATGAGAGAACGAGATGCATGGATACCCATGACTACGATAGGTAAATCTAGAGAGCATCAACTGTATAAGGATAATTATTTGGTCCCATAAGGGTCTTTCAAGTTTGCACTGAATTAACATATGAGTGAAGTCTTCAGGAAAATCATTACACTTCCAACAAGTGTTGGTTTCAATTAGCCCTAATTTCTTTAGTTTTCTATGGGGTCTGGTGTAAGCAGTGATGGTCTTGAAGTGAGTTTGTGCTGGTGCAGGAGATATTTTCCCAATTATATGTGATTGCAAAACCTTCTGCCTGTATGTTTCATCCGATGGCTCTGGTAATAGAGGCTCTTGTGTGGACTTTTTTCTAAAGTACGCTTCCACAGGGCTTTTTCTAGGGCTGTAGGGCTTTGTAAATTCTAGATGCTATATAATCTAGTTTCTTGAGTTTACCAGGGAGATGAGGTATGTCCGGTTTGTGTGTGTGGCTCAGCATTCCAGTGGCACGTTTTATTTTTAAAAACCTGCAGAAATCTATAATTGGGAGGTGACATTTCTCTTTTAAGGTACAGAATGGGATTGGGTTAGTCTTGGTGCCCACAGCTTTGATCGAATTGACATCTTTTCTGGACCAGTCATCCCAAAATATGGTGGAACGGCATTTTAATCTGTTTATTATGCCAAAATGCAGAGTTGTGCATTTTGTACTGGTGTTTTGTCAAGTTGTTTTAGTGTTCACAGTGTATTGTGAAAAATGAAGAGGGAGTGTGGGATGTTTGGGAAATAGGTTCCTCATACTCACTCTATTGTCATGAGTGAGTATGAGGAAATTCGGTGTAGTAGTTGCGATTCAATGCTAACCTTTTGTGGGAATCACCAAGCCCCTTGAGCAGCAAAGAAGGCGCATGTATAATGTGCAAAGTCAGGTAGGTTAAGACCACCTTTTTTAGGTCGGGCATAGCAGCGCGCAAGTAATGCTTTTTCGACATGTAATCTATTCTGTGGGTTTTAACCAGACCCATCTCACGCCTATCACTTTCATTCATTCCTGGGCCTGCCTTTCAAAAATCTCTTGATGTTGTTGGAGAATGCTTTATGTTTGCCCCACCTTGAAGCCGTTTTGGTACCACCTTGCAGAATGATCCTGTTACATGGATTATTACAGAATCGGCCCGATAGCTTTGTGTCAGTGCATTATTTTTTCTTTTGCCTCGCTTCTTCGCTCTTGGTGGTATGTTGTTTCTTCGTCTTCCTTGGTTTTGGGCATCTTGCTGTTTCTTTGAGATTTCTGCGGTGTCTTTTATATATATTTTTGTTTGCAGTTTTATGTAGTACAAACTCGATATAAAGGTTTAGGAGCTCTTTACGTTTTGGCAGTTTTATATAGCGCAAACATGATACAACGGTATTACAGCTCTTCACATGAGCACTGGTTACATTACACAAGAACACATTCATTGTTGGTAGCAAGGACAGATTAGGTGATTTTCCCAGAATCACAGGATGTTGAGCCAACGCTGAGACTCGAACTGTGTTCCCCAGCTCTAAAGTCCGCAGCTCTGGCCCTTATGCCACATCCTCCCCCCTAGGGTTCTAGGTCTGGTGCGTGTTGGGGCAGTCTGGGAATAGCTTGTTTTTTAATGCAGCGCTTGGCAGTGCAGGTTCTGCCATTTCATAGCGCTGCAAAGCAGGTGCCATTCTTAACAAAATCACTATAATTCATTTGCATCCAACTTGCAGAGATAAAGCAGTGAAAAAGCTATGTCATGATTATAATTTTTTTGCAGTCTTATGTAGCGCGAACTTGACACGAAGTAATTGGAGCGCTTTATTTATTTTATTTTGCAGCTTTATATAGCGTGAACTCGATACAAAGGTATTACAGCGCTTTACATGAGCACTGGTTACATTGCACAGGAACACATTCATTTTTGGTAGCAAGGGGAGAATAAGTGATTTGCCCAGAATCACAGGATGTTGAGCTGGCTCTGAGACTCTAACAATGCTCCCCTACTCCAAAGTCGGCAGCTCTGGTCCTTACACCACATCCTCTCCCCTCGGGTTCTTTGTCTGGTGCGTGTTGGGGCTGTCTGGAAATAACTTTTTTTATATAGCGCTTGGTAATACAGGTTCTGCCATTTAATAGTGCTACAAAGCAGGTGCCATTCTTCACAAAATCGTTGTAATTCATTTGCACCGACCTTGCAGAGATGAGGAGGTGAAAAAACTATGTCAGGATTGTAATATGTGACATTCTCGTTCTGACAAGACCTTTGCAGTGGGTGCATTAACCAACTGATTTGAGTAGAGTTTAACACTGGGCAATAGCACGTGCTCTTGATAACCTTTGGAAGGTCACCAACCAAGCACATAGGTTAGTTCTAGGCTCGAAGATGGCGAAAGGTGTTGTCTCTAAAATGGTGGAAAAGGAGTCGTGACTCCAGACCAAAGCACTTCACGGCCTCAAGCTTGATCGCAAAAAACATCTAGCATTTGGATGTAAATTGGACCTCTTAAAATAAAGTTTAGTTAGCGTGAACTCAATACAAAGGTATCACAGCGCTTTACATGAGCAGTGGTGGAAGTTTTTGATTTTTCAAACACATGACAGAAGAGTTGAATGTTATCTGCCACGGGTCTTCTTTTAAAGAAGCCAGTTTGTGAGGGCCAAATTATTTTAGAAATTACTGTTTCAAGGCTAAAAGCCAAACTTTTTGAAAAAAGTTTACATTAGATGTTAATTTATCATATAGGTCTATAGGTTTTGACATCGAGATGATCTTTCCCTTCTTTGGGCATAACAACAATGGTCATGCTAGTGGATGTGCCGGACAAGTCTCTTTCAGAGTCAAATTGCCTGAAAACTAGGAGTCGTGGATCTACTAGTGTTTGGGCAAATGCTTTGTAGAAAAGACTGCTGATTTCACTGACTTTAGAGAGTGGATGTCCTCTAGGATCTCCTAGGCAGGGAAGATTACATGAGTCCAAGTACTCGCAACAGTCTTCTATAGGTATTTTTTTATTGGAGTTGTACAGTTTGGAGTAGAAATCTTGGAAAGCTTTCCAGTATTTTTAGTGTTGAAGTGCATACAGTGTCATGTTTGTCTTTAACTGTGTGGATGATCGTTTTTGCTTTGGAGTATTTCAAGTACTGAGCTAGTGCTTTCCCCTCTTTGTTTCTAGAGCAGGCTTTTGCTGCTTTCTTTATTTATATCCATTTTTGCAAATTCTCACTCGGTATGTTGATATACTTGTATTGTAATTTATAAAGTACTGTAGGAGTCTCTGAGCCTTTAGTGATTTCAAGAGTATTTTCCAGTTTTTGTATTTCTGTTTCTAAGTCTTGCAAAATTTTGTTTCTGGATTTTTTTTTGGCTGACATCAGGTTGATTATAGAGTCACGTAGTGCAGCCTTTAGAGCGTCCCATCTTATTGTGGGTACAGTATCTTGAGCTTTATTTTCTTTTAGAAAGTTTTGTATGTCTTGTGATAACCTCATTGTAGTTGTTGGGTCCTTAACTATGGCTTCATTAAATTTCCAGGTCCTTGAAGGGGGCTGATTCTCTCCAAGTTCTATCTCCAAAGACACACTTGTGTGATCAGATATGAAAATTGGTTCAATCGTTGTTTTAGAGCAAAAAGGGACCATGTTATTATCAGTTAAGATATAATTGATTCTGGTAAGGGTATGGTGGGCATTTGAATAAAAAAGTAAAGTCACTTCCTCTCAGATTATGGAGTCTCCAAGTGTCAATTAGTTTATTGTTGTTAATAAGGTTTTTCATTCAAGTGTGTGAGCCACTGTGTAGGAATTTGCTTTTTGATAACCTGTATAGGTTGCCATCCTGAGGGAGGCCAATGTCACCACCTATAATTATGGATGTCATCTGGGATCTCAGATATAGTTTTGTCTAGGTTTTTCCAGAGGGAGACAGAGTTGTCAGTTTGTGCATATATGTTTATGATGTAAACCTCTTTGTTGTTCTTCTTCATTTTGATTAAGAGCCATCGTCCATCAGAGCCATGTGAGTGTAAAGATGTAGAGATTCTCGATTGTTTGGTGATGATTGTAGGTACTCTGTTCTTTTTATGTAGAGCAGGAGATTGGAAGCTATCAGAGATCCAATTAGCGTTACTTTTTAAATCTATTATTGTTTCAAGTCTCATTTCTTCAGGTTAAGCGATATCGCCTTTTAGTTGGTGACAACAGTCCAGTATTTTTGTTTTCTTTTGGTAGGGTGGTCTAGACCAGTGGTTCCCAGTGGGGGTCCCCAAAGCCTCCTCAGGGGGTCTGCGACTGCTTAGAAAATTAAATAATATTAACATATTAAGTCCTCAGCTTTCAGTACTGACTCAGTGAGGGGTCTCTAGATTCCAGTAATGATTCATTGGGGGTCCCTGGGATCCAGTAATGATAATGTGGGGGTCTACAGATGTCAAAAGGTTGGGAACCACTGGTCTAGACCCTTGGTGTTTAACAATAGTATTTTAAAGTTTTCACTTACTGGTGGCATAATTTGACGATCTTACTGGTGGTGGATTTTGATATGTTTGACTGGGGAACAAGGTGAAGAAGCCGGTAATCTGTACTGGTAGAGTAATAGGGCCAGAACTAGAGTGAGTTATTTTTCTGGAGTTTGCTCTGTTGACTCTCGAAGTGCATGGGAGCTCCTGAGGTTGTGGGATCTGAGATCAGGGAGCCAGGTGGCCAGATAATACTCTGGAGGACACAATAGGGAAGAAGGGGGGGAGCAAACAGACAACAAATAAGAAATATAACAAAGGAAAACCCTATAACAAGTTAAACACTAGCCCTGAGGTGATGCAACACCACATAACAACGGAGCGGACAGCGCAGCCTAAGCTGAGACATATCTGCCCCAGCAAATAATTAGTGAATACAACAGCAGTTGAGCATTCCAAGATGCAATCTTCAAGAATTAAAAGTGAGTAATGCCTTATCGTTGTTATTGTGTAAAGTTTCTAAGGTTAGGACTTGGATAACTAAACATCAACAAGTAAGTAAACAAGTTGACCATGTAACAGTATTATCTTTTAGGCTACCTAGCAGATCGTTACTGTTAAGCTTAAGTGACATTATAGCTAGAACCTTAAAAAAGTTCAAAATAAGCTACCACGGGAAGATCCTGCTTGTATTGCTAAATGAGAATAACTTGGGGATTGGGCACTATACTTTCAAGTTTAGTTGATCAGCATAATACTCTATGAAACAAGAATAGCCACAGTGACAGCAACAGCAGCAGGGAAGTAGTGGATAACAAAGAAGTAATGGATAATAGCAAAGCTATCACCAGGGAGCCAAAATGACTGTTTCAATTATCGAACATTGTGGTGAAAAAAGAAGAGTGAATGCAAGACCACAAGGGAATATACCTGCAGTTCAGAAAATAGGCCAAATACACGATTTATTCCTGCAAGAAGGCATCATGGAGAACTTCAAGTGATCATTTCACTTTGTGTAGAGATGTTAATATGGGGCCTGATTTAGCACTTGGCAGATGGAATACTCCGTCATAAATGTGAAGGATTTCCCGTCTTCCACATTATGCTCCCCACAGCATAAAATGAGATCATAATATGGCGGGCAGGATATCCGTCACATTTGTGACAGATTATTCCCCTCCACCAAGTTCTAAATAAGGCCCATAGTCTTTCAGGGCCAAGGGTTCTGAAAAGGTGATCTATTTGCCCTCATGGGTGATTCTGGATTTTGAATGACCAATGAAGGAGAAGGGTATCGAGAGTTCTCTTAGTTGTTGTGGTAAGGCGAGGAAGCCTTTCATGCAGGTTACTGTCTTTGCAATAGTCTTGTGCTAGGTTGATTTTGCTGCTGTTCTATTGTATATGTGTTGTTTCCTCATCTAAGCAAGAATTATTTCTGTGTGACAGTAGGGTAGAGGGCAGAAGGTCATCGGTTTTGGAGCAGAATAAGAGTTCATGGGGGTTGAGATTGTCTTTCTGATTGAATTCTGTGAGCTCTTTCAATCTTCAATTCTTGGTCAAATTTAAGTTTAAGAACCTTTGGTATCCAGGTTTCCAGAAATTCTTGGCACGAGAGAGCATCTCACTCTGAGTCTTCTGGCAGGCTGAAAATCCACAGATTTAATTGACGGTTTTGATCCTCCTGCTCGCATACATCCTTGGACAGAATGGCAATATTGGCTGCCATATCTGAGGAGCACATTTGTAGGGATGAGGTGGTGTCTTCTAGGTTACGTATTCTATTTTTGTCGAGTGCCTTCTTGCTCATTATCTCTTTTACAACATTCTTTACTGCATTTATGTCACCTTGCATCACTTCAGTAAAAGCTTTCGTTTCTTGGTCCATGCAGAGAGGTGAGATGTTGTTGGAAGCATCTGGTTTCATTTTAATCAGAGACTCATTAACTTGAGGGTCCACTTTGGAGCATTTTTGGCCGACTTTAGCTTCCTTAGTGGCTGTCATTTCTTTGTTTTCCTTATGTCTGGCATTGCCCATACTTGTGTTACTTTTTGTTTAGTAGTCATGATAGACCACACAGTTGTTTGATCCACGTGCTATTAACAATTATCTTTGTAGTGGTACTTGTTTGTGGGTCGGTTGGCAACAACACCTAATGATCCGGTTGATCGCTTACTTTACTTATCGACTACTTTTATTGGGAATATTCAGCAATGGATAATCAAACTAGGAGCACAAACACTAACTACTCTTATGAAAAGAAGAGTGAATATCTTTTCTGAATAAGGGAGTTCCTGCAAAAGCCTTGACAAGCCTTGAGAAAGTCGTGGGGTGATTGTCCTAGACGAAACACGTGTTGCCCAGGCTGAATGTGGAATTACAAAGAAGTATCAATGGAATAAAACTCACTTACTGGATATATTGGATATAAGACGCATGCTTGACTTTCGTTCAAATTGTAACAACCATTGCTGTTGTTTTAAGGTTTTGGATGGTTCTCTTGTTCAGTGCACCGTCTAGTACTCAGGTGTCAAATTTATAACATGGTCATATTCACTACTATATATACTAGATTGTGAGCGCCATTTTCCCATTCAACCACCTTTTCACAATTACAATATTGAGTAGAGACCGTGCACCCTGAACTCAGTCTACCTTATTCGTTTATGGCCACCCCAGAGACTGAGCACCCTAGTGTATTGTATTTGTTTATGGCCACTCCAGAGACCGTGCACCCTAGTCTATTGTATTTGTTTATGGCCACTCTATCGACAAGTATAACTAAGGGGTTCTGGCAGGCATATAACAGGCATAAGAACAATGTATTGTCATTACAGTGCTTCCGTTTATGAGCCAGATAAGTGAGTGGATGAGTTGGTCTGGCTGGTTTTGGCATTGTATGGTGCGTAGCTTCAGATGCGAGCCCGTCACTTTGTGAGTGTGCTATTTGAGATCATAAGTATTTGGAAGTTGAAATTAGACTGCTCTGTATAAAGGCGTGCTCTGCCTCAAGACGTGCCATTTACTTTGATAGCTGTTGAAGGCAATAGATACTCCCATATAAGTCTTTAAATGCCACCTTCGGATCAGGTATCTGTAGCATAGCAGTCGCTGAGTATTGTATGATGCGCAGCAACAGAGACATCCCATTAGGATGAGTATACCTCAGATGAAGGCTAAGAATGGTCGATACTGAACATATATTTTTTTTTAGTAAGTGTCTCCATTTTGGAAGTCCATGAGGTGAGGCTGTATCCTTATTACTCAAATTATACCAACATAGTATTAATTACTCATATTGTGCCTTCACAGAATTTTAAGTTTAGTTGTGAGCAGACTTACAAGTGCTTAGTTTGTAGGATAGTTATAACCCCTATGCTGCTTTTGTTTGTAGGTGGTTAGTAAAATGAGTCAGTGGTTCCCCTCTTGTCTTCAACAAGGGCGAGTATGCAGGCTTTGAGTATACTGTGCTTTGGACACAATTTACTGATTTGGAGGGTTTCCGCAAGTGACTTCAAAGGTATGTCCTAAATAGATGATTGAGTGAAGACTGCAGTCGTTTTGAGGGCCACGTTCTTTGGATTTTCTCTGCCCTTCTGCACAGTATACGGAGTGTAATTGTAGAAGGCAAGAAGTAGAATGAATGTGTATATATAGAGTTTAAAGTGTTGTGGTGTGGGGTATCACTTACTGTCAGATTAGTGCGCATGGGGAGCAATAGGTGCTCTGTGAGATATTGAACAGAGAGATCAATGAACAGATCAATGCTAAAGTGACACGATTGCAGCAGTAATAAGCTTTACTTACTGAAAGCTGTGGATGTTAATCCATGTAGTGTAGGAGGCAAGGTGCATAATATTTATCCATGAGGCTGAGATTATTGTTGTCTTCCTCCAGCTTGATCAGGATGTGTTGACGGACATGTTCCAGGGAGCCCTCATGGTCTCTGGGTGCTGAAGTATGTTATGGCACCAAACCACGTTGTTATCAGTTCTTTTTGCACTTGAACTGTCCCCGCTTGTCCTCAGCACATTGTGGTCACGATATCTTGCCTTTAGGGGATAGCAGCTTAGCGGTGGGTGCCCAAATCTTCCTTTACGCTATATTCTCGGATGGAGCTGTGTGCTCAGGCGGCCATCATGCACATGCACAGCCATGACCCCATTAATTATACACAACTTAGGTCTGTGAAAGGATTAGTGTCTCAATCACTCAATTTCTCTTCATGCCACTTACTCCCTTTTTCTCCTGATGTCTTTCCAATACCCTCCACCTGCATAGCTCAGACCTCATCTCTCTCTTCTTCAGTTCTTTTCAATCCCTCCCGCACCTACTTCCTTGCATCTCCTTCCCATCACTCACCCCCACACACCGATTCACCTGTGGGTACTACATTTTCTTTATCTTTCCATACCCATATACCTCCTTCACACACTTTCGCATAGAATCACATTTACAATTAGCAACCGTGACCATTGATTTGTGCGCATTGCAGAGAGGCCAAGGATTGGATCACCATGTATTCTGAACCCTTTTCAGAACCACTGACGGGAAAAGTGGGAAACTCACTCTGCCTTCGGCCTGAAGTCCACAGCTCTCAATCATGGCCCATTATTAACACCCACCCTCAACCTGATCTCACACAGATATATAGAGTTGACTCTTTTGAAAGTGTACACAGGTTGAGAAAACAGGCTATGTTCCTGCATGCTGCAGCTGTCGCCCGGTGGTGGAGCACAGGGGAGGCCATAACAATTACAGATGGGATACCTGCTTGCCTATCTTATACCTGAGCTACAAAATAACTTGACCGGAAGTCCCCTTGCGACAAGGGGCAAAGTGACCAGGTGGAAACTTTCGTTTATGGTTGGTATCATGGGGCCTAAGATAATATTTAATTCCAAATGAATAATCACGTTTTTGCCATTTACCTTTAAATTTTCCTTGTCACGTGTTTTATTGCGTTTGACACAGAATAATGGACTGCTCATAAATTGTTAAATAAATATCTTTATGTCTACCTAGCTTGGTCATTCTTTGTCCAGTAAGATTATACATGTGAATATGTCAAGCACGGGATTCAAATTCACAGTTATTAAGCGGCATTGTTACTTAAATAGGCCGTGCCTCTTGTGTATATTTTTTTAAAGATACAATTTTTAGGTCACACCCTTTTACAGCCTGCCCACCTTTTTTTTATCCCAAGTAACATAGTGGTAGACAATGTCTTGCCACTGTCTTGAGCGTGATGGTGAGAGAGCTCCAGTATCTGTGTCCCATTTCCTTGAGCCCATCCAGGCCCAGAGGAGACAGGTTCTGTATTCAAATACAAAGCCATGTAAGAGGGACAAATTTTGCTTAGAAACATACATACTGCACAGCAGAGTCAACCACTCCTATCAAGACAAATAACAAATCATTAGCTCTGCTGTGGCAATTACAGTGTGAACAGAGCATGATTATCCCTTATTCCAGCTGGACCTCCCGCAGTCATCTCTCCACCCCCTCTCATACTTACCCAAGATCATAGAGCACCGCTGAGTTGGCTTCTGGCCCGTAAGGCGACTGAACTGCTCTGGGTAGTAAAACTCGAGTGACTCCAGGAGGGATATGTAGCCCCGCTTACCGCGTGACCGAAGAATGTCCATCAAACGCCCTGCAGAAATGGGTGAGTGAAAACGAGGGTGGAAAAAGATGAAGAAAGAATGAAAAATGGGGAAACAGAGGATTTTATGTATTAAGAACAACTGAGGTAATGCCTGTTGTATTTGTGGGACATGTTATAGGAACGTTGAATCTTTGACATTATACATATGGGGGCTGCAAGGCCTTGTGTTTGAACATGGGGTGTGAATAATGGTTTAGCATTATTTGTTGAGGGTGGCAGATCAAGGGCACTGGCTGCAGAAATGGCAGTCACATGCTTTGCCAGTGCATGATGGCATTCTTTGAGAAATTGTGTAACAGCACTGGTAGGGATGTAAGAACAATGACTCTAGAAGTGATTTAAGACAGCCAATCCTAAAACAACCTATGCTCAACCACTCATACTCTCCAGGTCCCTCCCAATTCTCTCTGCATCACTTAAATGTTTCATATGTGAGCTATCTCCTCTCCTTTTTATAGACCACACTCAAAGCAAATATCATCAAATAAAAATACAACACCAGCTAACCAGCTCCTGAACCCAACCTCTCAAAGGTCTGACCAGTAAATTGTCCCCTAAATAATACTTAGGAATAGATTGTCCTAATATCATCATCGCTTTCCAACCACCAAACAAAAGGCCTTTTCTAATTATGTATTACCTAATCTGACACTGCCCAGTGTAATATTGTTTTCAATCCTATCATGGGTTTCTTGCAGAAGTGCTACTGCTGTTTAACTAAATACAGATGGCAGCATTCTGTGGGACACGTAGATATGCTCTAATCAAATTCACACCACAGCAGGACAGTGGAGAGCTCACTTATGTTGCGGCTCAATTTAGGCGGTCCATGAAGGAGCAAGGAAAAGGACTGGAAATGGCATCAGGATTGGCAAAGAAACAGGAGAGGAAGGTGTAGCTTCTGAGGACCGCTCCTGTTGGGCCATTCCAACTCACACCAGGTTCATTTATGGACTCCTAGACTCACTTTTTAAAAAAAGTTTACTTTTGACACTGAATACTCACCTACCTACTGTGTTTTCCCATTACCTGAGCGAGCAACGTAACTCTGCAAACTGCTGTCATTGGATGGGTGGATAGGGGAACAAAAGGAGGACCTTTCAAATGGGATTATGGAATGGAGAAATAATCTTACATGGCACTTATCTGAAATGTATAAATGCCCTCTGGTACCTCTTGAGCTGCTTGTATTTGTTCTTCACAATCTGGAAAGAGCATCTGACGTATCCTACCTAGCCTGGAGGCACAGGGGGACTGCTAAAACTGTGAAAATTAATTTGCCCCATTTTTGTTGTTTGTGCAAATGGGAATGAAGAACACATCATTTGCACCATGACAAACGTCGTTCATCCAATGGTGGGCAGCCAGTCAGGTCAGCAAAGGCCCTCACCTCACTCCACGCACATAACCGCACCACATATTGGGAGATCCCCAGGGCCTGCCTGGTGCGGATCTATTCGTTGAAAGTGTCTCAACCAGATGGGCAGAGGCACTCCCTGCGAAGCAGAACGCCGAGCAGGCTACCGTGTTGCTGCGATGCGCTCAGCATTCAATGTTGCTTTTCAGGAGCTTGTTTCTCGACGAGCAGTGTTTTCTCCCTGTGCGTTTGGGCCATTATATGTTTCCCCTCCCTGGGTTTGAAATGCAGGGACTGTTTTCTCGCCTGTACCAAGACAAGGAAATATGCATCTGGAGTACCGTCATGAACGGGCGACGTTCTCCGTGCGTGGAAGGTGGCGAGCCTTTGATTGACAGGCTTAATTGACCACCAACTCCACCGGCGATCAGCCAGTGGGCCCCTCACCCACCCATCTATCTTGAGGGGTGTATTTACAAGCCCCTTGCGTCGCCGGTGCGCCCCCACCCCATTTAAAAGCGGCGGGGCAAGGAGTTTGTAGATTAGGCCCCGAGTTTGGAGCTCTGTGCTTATTTACGGTAGTTTATTTATCATAGCATACTATGAACGACCCCAAGACCGATATCACTATTTCGTTGTGGTTTCCAATAAAAATGTGAAATGTGAATAGAATACAAACTCTCCAGATTTCGGAAGTTCAAGATAGCAATTTGCTTAAAACAAACTTTTTTTTTGCAACTTATTAAAAATGATGCACAAGCAGTGACTTATTTATTCTAAAGGAAGCATCGATAATGGAGTGTTGGCTTGTTTCTTATAATCTTTATGAAAAACGTACATTGATTTATAAGAAGAAACGTTTTGTTCCACTTGTTCAGCAATTATGTCACCGTATGTTTTCTAACGTTTTGCCCGAATGGAAACACTTTTCTGTAATACGATCAGGGTAAACATTAGGGAGCGCAAATCCATATTACAGAACTAGAAAAGCGTGTGCACATGTATTGGTGCTGGCACAACGTTTGTGATATGTCCTCATTAGGTAAACAAAATTAGTTTTGCGAGCTTAAAAGGGAGTGAACGTCGGATCGACTGCCATTGAGTGACCACAGCCCACTTTTTAACGTCACTCACACAAAGATTAGGACGTGAATCGAATATCCCACTCAGTGGAAATTGTGGTAACTGTGTGCATTGTGCAAGAAGGAAATCCGTCTGCAAAACCAATGCGCACAAACTACTGCTAGACGACAGGTGATGTTCAAATCCCAGTTAGGAAATCGATCATTGACACATTTGTTAAAACCCAGATTGGCCACTGAGGACATGTTCCTGAAAAACTTTAAAATATGTGTCTACAGATCGAGGAGAGGTATAGGAGAGGACCAAAGAGTACACTGACCTGACATACATTAGTAGTGGGATTTTCTCGCAACTAGTAGGCAGATTCTTCCTATTTCATCTGAAAAACAAGCACTGTCAAAGCCAATACGTCTGGCGTGGGTTTAAATTTAAAGCAAAAACAAAACAATTGGGTCCGAAAGAACACCTAGTCATACTGGTCCTTGGCAGTGAAGGGAGCTATTTTTGTGCGGAGGTGTTCCTTGTGAAATATCAGAATGCTGTCAGTCACAGTGAAGTTACCCAGTGGCTGAATGGAGCTGATCCATTGCCCCAGGCTTCATGCTCTACAGGGTGGAAGTAAAATGTGAAAGACAATGTGAAAGATACAACAGACCAATGGATGAAAAAAGATGATTGAACGTCCCTATAAGTATAATAAATATATAATTTTAGTCAAATCAAATGATCACTGTCAGACCTAAAAATGCAGCTAATATTCCTGAACGCTGGGAACTTTTTATGTATTTTTTTTATAGTTTCTAAACCTGACTGTTGCAATGTTGTTCTGTGTCTGTGTAGTGTAATTACTGATGAATTCTGGAAAGGTTTTTAGATTCCGTACTCACCACTGATGGTAAAAGAAGCTGGAGCACAGCCTGGGACTTGTTGAGGGTTATTTTGTGGAATATATATTTGAACGTGTGTGTGTGTGAGATGATATTTTTCCAGGTCTGTATTTTCTTTATCTTTGCAATCTAGATTTCTGTATTTTAATATATTCGAAGTCGTTGTTTTCACATTCTTCCACTTCGGTATCTTGATTTGAATTCTGTTTCTGCAAGACACGTATTTGCAAACAGAAAACAACAAACCAAGGGCCTGGAGTAGAAAAGGGGTTTTCCTGTTTTGTTTTATATATGTCAACACAGTAGCGCCCAAGAAGATTGTGGTGTATGAATAGAAAATAACATAAAAGTGGCTTAGTAGGTGTTATTGGAAGACACACAGGATGTCGCTGTACCATAAGTGTAGCAGAAACCTGAGGCTCCTCCCTCTGCGATGGGCAAAGGTTGGTGGGGGCTGGCAACAGGAGTCAGACAGGATTAGACAGAACAGGCCAGATAGGGCCTCAGCACCACAATAGTACAAAGGTTGGCGCAGGAGTCCAGGAGTAGAGTGTTTGAGATCTGTCGAATATCTCAGTCTCTTTTTGGTCCTTATTGGTCTCTCTCACTTGGAGGCTTGCTGCATGTGTGCAGTCGTTTTGGTCTGGGGTAAACAGGGCCCAGTGGCCCACTGGAGCAGCTCACACACCTGAAAACTAGCGATGAAATTAAGCAACATTACTTGAAGATGGAAAACAAGGGAGGATTGGCCTCATAGCCATAGTTAAACACATTCTGGCATGGCTAATCGGACAAAAGTAAGACTGATGGGGCTAGAAGACATGGCAATGGGACACTAAGGCTACTCGTTATTCATTTGCATTATTTATAATGCACCAACATATTGCTACAGTCACTTCAGAGTGCAGCGGAAGGAATGGTGAGGGTGAGGATGGTAAGAACTTCTTGGGAGTGGGGGAGGGGATCATTTGACATCAGTCCAATAGCTGCACTGTCCATCTTGAGGCCTTATTGAACTGATATGAGATTGAACTTGCTTGGTAAGCCTTTGGTAGAGCATAACTAGATCGGTTTTTCCACATTTTCTTCCATGATGAACTCTTGGGGGTTCATAATATTTTTAGGCTTCCACAGATGATACTCGTTAGTTTTTGTCACAAGTGGTTGAATAACGAGCACTGATATGTACTGATTCAAAATGTGTGTAATGGCATGGACTAATCATTTGCTTTGTTCTCATTGCTCTCTACACGTGCACATTTATCTGGCCTGGTTCCCACACTTCCACAATCAGTGCATGATTGTAGGGAAGCTCAGAGGTTTAGCTGAAACATAGGGAGGACATTCCATGCAGGGAGACACCTTAATGACCAACCAGTGATTCTGCCCGTGGACTTGAACACTTGACAGTGCAAGGGCAATGCTGTTTCCATTCAGCCAGAAAACGTAATGTGGGGACTTAGGTATATTGCCTTACAAAGGGACGTTCTGTAAGCCAATTCTTAAAATGTTAGGTATTTTCTTTCTGCTTGCATCCCAGTTAGTCACCTACACTAACGATTTACTAATTACAACCATAATCGAGTCATTGCTTATAGTATGCGTTTATGTATAATAGAGATTTGTAACTACATCTTTGACTTCTCAGATCTGGAGCCCCATCTGAAGAAATCATCCTGCCAGGGTCTCTGTTTGGTCTGGAGCAGCCTCGGACAACAAGAGCGGTTACGACCCCTGTCTTTTATCCAAGCTCTTCATTCCCACCTGCTATTCTCACAGGTCGAAGTGGGTTCTGGGAAGCGTACCCGGAGATGGAAGGACAACTCCACTTGCCTCACGGCTCTACGGGCAAATGGCTTACTGGTGACCATCATTTGCAATGTGAGCCACTTTTTCACTATGCCTTGGTGACATTTTCACTATACTGGAGTAATCTTGTGTAATTTTAAGCATTTCGTGTTACGCTTGTCATGCCTAATGCCTGGTATCACGCACTATCGAGCAGTTTTCTGCTCCTTCGGGGAGACATCCTATAGCAGGAGCCTAAGAATAATGTGAGCGAGCAGAACGTGAGGCGCTGCTGTATGGGTCATGATCGATTTAGTGCTATTGTTTAGGGCCGCCTCCTTGCATGTTCCTGCTCAAAATAGATGCAAAAATGCATCTCACATTACAAAATAGTTCTAAATGACAAGTTTGTGATTTGCCTAATTTTCTTTAATTTTCCTCAAAAGGAAATTACGAATAATTCACACACCCTTACTTTTCAGATACCATTGTATCATTCAACTTCAGTAAGCATCAGAGTTATTTACTAACATCTGAAATATGTGCGTTAATAGGAACTATAAACCTAGGGATTTGATATGATGATGGAATTACGGGTGTGTGAAATTCGAATCATTTGATTTTAAGTCATTGCGTGAAAATTCAGGAAAATTAAATATAATTACATGAAACACAAATCTGTCTTTTAGCGCTATATTTTAGTGCAAAGTGTGTCCTTGTGTACATTTTTGACAAAAGAATATATCTTGCGCCAAAATAGCATGAAAAACACAACTGCAGTAAACAATAGCAGCATGTGTTTACATTATTCCAGTTCTCATGGGCTATAATTTTGCCATGAAAGGTGGCATAATTATGTGGCATCCCATATTAACGTACACCAACGTAATTTAAATTTCACCCAGGCCTAAAGTCAGTTCACAATAATTACATTTAATTTGTTTTAAAGTTTGTTGATTGTAATGTGTATGCTTGTTTTAAGTCCATAAGCAACAGTTAGTACTGATTTCAATTAAGTACTCATTCATTAATAATGTGTCTTGGACTTGCTATGTAGCATGGTGTGTGATGTGTTGTGATGTGTTTAGTCGATGAGTTTACTCACTAATAATGGAGCTTCTTGCTGCTTTCAGGATCTGCCAAAGACCTCGAGCATGTGGTGGCCCAATGTACCAAACTGGGCGCCATGGAAAATGTAGGGATGGAGATCTGATTAGTGCCTGTTTGAACGCAATATGTAGAACCAGTGTGATATGTACAAAACCAAGGAAATTCATTTCGTTTCAGTCATGCTGTTTTTTGTTTTTTTGTTGTCTTTTGAGTGTAAAAAGAGGCCATGCTGCTAGGGGCTGGTGTTAGACTCGGAGCATTCCAAGATACAGCATTGGTGGGGAGATCAGTATCTTAGTTTGGAATACTTTGCTGAGACTGTTGCTGATGGACGACAGCCTGCTCACCTCTTTAAAAAAAACAGTGGGGCTGATTCACAAGGACATTTAGAAGTACTAGAAGTGGTACCCCTGAAGTACTCTTTTAAGTACTCTTACAGACCTTTCTGAACAGAACCACAAAACATCCAAAAAGGAAATAAATGTGAGTATTCATATAGAATTTGATCAAATCGAAAGGACTTTGGCCTCTGACCATTTGCTAATAGTGAATTGGGCATTTCGGGGCTGATTCATAAAGGCATTTCAGAGTATGTAAAGGAATAATCCTGCAATACTATTTCCCATACTCATAAAACCTTTTGTGAATTTGTGTCAATGTGCTACAATGTTTCTAAACTAAAACAAAGTTTTGGTCATTAATTTTCTCATTAAAAAGCCTTTTGAGGGCGTACATATGACCCAACTCCGTGACCCTGGTGAGAAGCTTATGGTCATGCTGATTATCTAGAACAGTGGTTCCCATCCTGTGGTCGCGGGACCCCTGGAGGTCCGCAAAGCCTTCTCAGGGGGTCAGTCACAGCCTGGAAAATTAAAAAATATTAACAAATATTGACAAATTAGGTCCCCAGCTTCCAGTAATGACTCAGGCGGGGGTCCCCGGATTCCAATGATGATTCAGTGGGGGTTCCTGGGCTCCATTAATCTTAAAGTCGGGGTGAACAGAAATCAAAAGGTTGGGAACCACTGATCTAGAAGCTCCCTTCATTCCTTGTCTATTAGAATGGCACACAAGGGTGTGGCCCCACTCCCCCCTGAAAGCATCTTGCCCAGTCCGAGACTGGTTGCAGTACATTCTGGATATTAACTCCTTCAATACTGACTACCAGCCATTTGTGTTAAAAAAACAATGACTGCACAGAACTAGAAAGTAAAATTGTGGTGGAAAAATTGTGAACTACACCAATAAATATTGTGCGAGATGTGATCATGGGCAAGTGTTGACACTCCCTACCCCCAACACTTATGAAGCACATTTGTATGCAGCTTGTGGTTTTAGTATACAACCTGATACTATCTGAGCGAAATGGGTAGAGCTTAAAAGATGCAAGTGCTGCTGTCAATGGTGTTGAGATGCTGGCAGTGGAGGATGGCGTAGGGTGCTGATAGTGAGGGTGGACAAGCACTGTCTGTGGGTGATTTTGTAAACATGCAGATACCTAGTGATGGTACTGAGCACTAGCTGTGAGGGGAATATGAAGAAGGCCGTAGGCAAGGTCTGAAAAGGCGACAAGCCTTTCTTCAATCAACTTCAGGAAAGCTTTGTTAAAATTATGCTTGCTGTGATAAGTTCACAAAAAATGGTCCCTACTCTCCAAAAACGTAGAATTTGGGGGAGAAAAGATACCCATATAGCCTATTTGCTGTGGTAAAATTATTTAAGAATGCTAATAAGAGGGAAAGACGTCAACTTTTCATAATTCCAATGATAGAATTTTATTTTTGCACATCGGTAGTTGTAGGAATGTTGAAGGGACATGGACTCTGTGGGTTATTGTAAGAGATCTGGCTAAGGAGAAGGTGTACACCGGGTGTAGATACATTTCTGTTATTTTGGAGTAATCTTGAGTAATTTCGCAAATTGTGTATTACGCTTATTATTTGAATTTCCCAAAATTACACCATTAGGCCACATAACATTTTAGCACATGGGAACAACACAAATGATGTGAGCCGATCTTGTTCACAGCACTTGAGTTTTCTGTACTATTTTGTGGCATGAAATGTGCCCTCAGGTTCACGACGGAGAAGAGGATGCATTTCATCTAAAGTATATCACTAAACGGCAGGTTTGTGTTTCTCAAAATTATACGAAATTTTGCTGAATTTTTGCGAAATTTCACATAATTGCACGAAAGTAAATTTCTCTAATTTTTCCACACCCCTAGCGTAACTGCTATTGCAGTGGGCGATGAAGTCAGAGTATCGAAAAAAACTGATGCAGGGGCGGCACCTTTAGCCTAGATTACAATTATAGGCTGATTAGGCTCACCTGTCTGACTGGTCTTGGTGGGGAAGCGGTAAGTGTTGAGAACCTCCTCCTCATCCTGCTCATCGATCACCCTGCACTGCCGCAGGTACGGGGTCAGTTTGGCGGGATTCAGGGATCGCGTCAGCTGGTGCCGGACTCCTTCAATCTTCTCCCACATCTCGTTTTCCTCCTTCTCCTCCTCCTCTCCCTCCTCTTTTGAGGTTCTGCACTCTGGACCAGCTGCATCTACGAAAACCACACAGGAAGAATATAGGTTTGATAATACAGACTGAACTCTTTGCACTTTAAAGAAAACGTGCAGGTTTACAGACTATAGCCAGACCTCATTAAATATGACATGTTGTACAAACTGCTACAGGCACAGTGCCTTCCACACTAACTGTGCTGCAGGCACTTAACATACATAGAACAGTTCATGCAAACTGCGTCATAAACACTTTAAGAACAAAAACTAAAAAAACACGAAGAAAGCACTAGACATAATACACAATTTTCAGAATGAGCTTCAATCATAGACTTTAGAAGTTAAGCTGGTTTGGGGGTTCTTCCAGAGCAGGACTGAGAAAGCTTATTTAAGGCATGGTGAAAGAGTGACTAAGTTGAGAGGTATCTCTTCCATGTTGGATTGGCTATACTGCTGTGCGTGGTTGGTGGAGGGATGAGGATGGTAAAGTATGATCCTGGAGGCATCTCAAGAGCAACGTCAAGGGGTGTCTTCCAGAACAGAATTGGGGCCCTCCCCCAGGATAAGATTAAGTGGGTTTTTCTGGGGAACAATGGGAGTGCCTCTTTAAGGGTTGAACTGAGGAAGTACCCTTGGGTAGGATATAAAAGCAGCTGTAATCCCCATGGCAGATTTGCCGTCTGCTGTTGTGGATTCTGAACACATCCCAAGCAAGACCAAAGTGATGGGAGGGCCAAGGTGCAAAATTTCACAGATGCCTTTTCAGGACAGTCCACTCACCTGAAAAGCGAACATAGATGCACGTGCTAGAGCTGACATTGTGCTCTCTCCCAGCTTGTTCAACACCTACGTCCAGCCACTGTCCAAAAGTATTCATTAGTTTGGTGTGCTCCGTAATACATACATCTATGACACCCATACTGTCCTCTGTTTGGATGTGGTCTGTGGTGCTCAGTGGCTAAGTTGTATGAAAATGTAATTGCTCAGTGAATGAGCAAACACTATTTGTCTGAAACTGAACTGAGATTAAAAAAAGATCATGCTCGTGGAAAACATGGAGCAAATATATATATAGATGTCCTACACACCGAATTGCAGACTTGCCCACTCAAGTGGACTTGGTATGCAACCATGGAATAATGTTTGATAAACATGTTATGTTGAAACCACAAATCTCTACCATTTTATCTATCGGTTTCTTCCATCTGAGGGTGCTGAGGAAAATTCTGCAATACCTGATCAGTCATGACTGACAGCACCTATCTACCTCTCAACTGGGTCTCTTGACACTGCTCTTAAAGCTGGGAGACCAAACAGACTTGTCTTCCAACTTTTGCTGGAAGGAGGCCAAAGAAGTGGAGAGCCTGAAGTCCAAACGAAAGTAGTTCCAGGTGCACAGGGTTTGAACAGAAAAATAGGAACCATCTTTAGTGGATTGCTTAAATTAAGATACCCCCCATGAGATGGGCCTTTTCTGCTTTTTCCTTTACCTCAAAGATCGTATAGTAGAACACAGGGGTAGATTTTATCACTCAAATAACCCGGGCTTGCTGTAGGAAGCGACCTTAAAATATTTCCTGTTAGTAGCAGAGCTAGACCATGGCTATCCATACAACTGAGAAATTATTCTTCCTGCCCAGACCAGCATTGTCTCTCACTTCTGCATTGTGGACCTTTCCAAATAATTTATGGAAGGCCGTCACTCATGATCAACAATTTGTCCTTATGGCACTGATCGAGACCATAATGGGCTGTGGGAATGCCCTAAATCTAAGCCTTTCTCATATAGAGGTTATACAGAATGCTCAGGGTACAAGTCAAGAGTACACGCAGGAAGACATCAGCTACCCACTTTTCTCCGCTGTCAAGAGTGTGGGGTCCTCAAAATATGCTAAACTTGTCCCGGTGTAATTTCCTTACACCAGGACACGTTTAGCAGTGCCTGCACTTTGAGAGCTTATCAGATTCTAGCTGGGTCCACAACAAAGGCTGAAGCTAAGGGGGGATCAGGCCTTCTCTTATTAGAGTATCCTGGATGGGAGCTATTGGGAGTCTCACACCTAAATGCAATGGAGGATAATTAAAGGCACACAGCTTGTTATTACTTCATAGGTACTTAAGAAGGCACACTTTTGACTTTGTTCAGTTCCTGTATATAAGACATATGCATGCATAGTAAGAACAACAGCAGTGTTGGTCTGTACCAGTATGTACACAAATACCAATTTAAATAACACTATTTTCTTTCATTTCTTTTATAGCGCTACTCATCCCAATGCAGGGCACCAGAGTGCTTTACATCACATATCCATACTATACATTGACAATAAATCATATGTGTGTCATTCAATGTACAGTATGTGTTACATAAGGCAGTGAGGGTTACAAGGTGTAGGAGCCACATGTCCTTCATAGCTCACTGTGCTCTACTAGAAGGATTACAATTTATGAACTGCAAGTAACAAAAGGATCTCTGTTTTAAAAGCAGCACCCCACTTATCCATTTACATAAAATTAAAATCTATCATCTGCGTGTTACATAATGTGCTTGGCAGGATATGTATTAACCCTCCATGCTACTTTGATTGGAAATTGGGTCTACAAAAACACAGCTCTCTCCAGAAAATACATTAACCTCCAGAGTTATCTTACTATTAATTATTCCCTGAGATTTAGTTGCCACAAAGACCTCAGCATCAGGTACCTTAACCCTATAAGATATTTTTTAAACGTGGACTTTGCAATCAATCAAGACAAACAGATTTACTGCCACTGTTATTCTTGTTCCCAATTTCCTTTTGGCAAAGTTGTAAAAAATAAATGGCAAAGGTGAGGCCTAGATTGTGTGTCAGGGTTATGTCACTTTTTTGCCACAACCCTGACACTAAATCTCAGTTGTTTAATATTGTAATGTGCTCAAATGTATTCATGACACACCTGCTAAACCTATGGATGAGGTCCTAACATCGGATGTCACTTCTTGTGATGTCAGTTCCTGGGAGGTCTTGGGTTGTGATGTCACTTAATGTGATTCCACATACGATGTCTCGTGCCATGATGCCATGCACATGATATCACTTGCACAAATGTATGTCGCAACAAAGCATGCTGGAACCACGCATACCTAAACAACTCGGTCAGAACAACGACCGCGTTGTTACCACTAATGCCTTTACCACGAATGCCTTAACAGCGATTTTTTGTTGTAAAGGCATTCCTGGTAAAGGCATTAGTGATTGGCATGCATGGTTCTAGCATGCGACCCCCCTGGCCCCACACCCCTAAAAATTACCGTGACCCCCCCACTCCGCCCCTAAAACCTAAAACCACCCCAACCACGCCCCTAAAATTACCCCAACCCCCCTACCCTTGCCCCTGAAACCGAAAACCACCCCAACCCCCCACCCCGCCCCTAAAATTACCGTGCCCCCGACCCCCGCCCATAAAAGCTAAAACCACCCCAACCCCACCCCACCCCTAAAACCTAAACTACCCTAACCCCACCACAAAAAGTAAAAATACCCTGAACCCTTCCCCTAAAACTAAAAATACCCTACCCCCACCCCGCCCCTAAAACTAAAAATGCAACAACCCTCCCTCCCCACCCCTAAACCTAATCCATCCCGATCCCCACCCCCTAAAACTAAAAACACCCTGACCCCTCACCCCAACCCCTAAAACTAAAAATGCCCCTCTCCCCTCCCCACCCCTAAACCTAAACCATTCCGACCCCCTACACCCTAAAACTAAAAATACCCTGACCCCCACCCCTAAAACGAAAAATGCCCTGAGCCCCTCCCCTGCTCCTAAACCTAAACCACCTTGACTCCCCACCCCCTAAAACTAAAAATACTCCGACCCCCCTCCCCAGCCCTTAAACCTTAACCACCCCGACCCCCCCACCCCCTAAAAATAAAAATACCACGACCCCCCACCCTGACCCCTAAAACTAAAAATACCCGACCTCCCTCCCCTGCCCCTAAACCTAAACCACCCTGACCCCCCACCCCCTAAAACTACCCTGATACCCCACCCCTTAAACTAAAAATACCCGACCCCCCACCCCTGCCCCTAAAACAGCCCCAGTCCCTGGTTCACCACATGCTTGGTTAAGGTACCAAACAAGGAAGTCGTGGTTAACGAAAGCGTTGTTCCGCTTTCGTTGTCCTCGACTTCGTTGTTCATGAGTTGTGGTTAAGGCTGCTTCCCCACTTGCACACCACCTATCTTGCTAAGTTCCCCCACTTCTTATTTTAGGACTTGTGGGCTTAGAATGTTGCTGCATACTGTTTAAGGGTACCTGAAAATTAATCTCTACCAGCCCTCTCTTGAGGAAACCTCATTGGATGCTGATTGACGTATGATTAGAGCTCGAGGTTATGTGCTATTCTCCTCGCATGGCTGATGGCTAAGTAACCTTATTTTTTTTAAAGAAATCCATTCACCAAGGTCCCTTTGGTCATCCAACTGACTGCTACTTCAAGTGTCTAAAATTGAGAGAAAATGAAGGGAGGTCATGCTTTCTCGCTTTTAGCTTCCTAGTGATGGAAAGCTCCAGCGCTACACTTGAGAGCCGATTTGCTGCTGATCGCGAAAAAGTGACAACTTGGTTTTTAAACAAATACCTCGAACCATCTATCTTTTGGGTATTTCTGCTTAGCTATTTGGTATAGTTCAGCGCCAACAAACCTCTTAGGGTGTATATATGTGTAACAAATGTGGAATAATACGCAAATGTCCTCTGTGGGGTGGTGCACATTAAAATACTCTTCCTGTAAGTAGATACTTTCTTAGAGCTCCTAGGACTTCTAAATAGGACACATATCCCTGTGCTGAGGCTACACTTGTGGCACAGTGCTTAACTTGTAAAATAAAAAAGTGCTGGAGACCAAGGGTTTTCATGGCAAACCACTTCAGCTTCTGCAACCTGCCTGTACTGCCAAATGCCAGTGTCACCATTACCTTATAGCCAAAACACTCCAATAAAAGTGAGCATTTGAGTTATTCCAGGTCACTAAAACTTCAAGAACGTCCTGGATGATCAATTGTTATTTCAATGTACTTGTATATTACATTTTAAAGCAATCTCTAGATGAGCTGTACTCAAAATACTATGACGTCACCACCATGTGGTAGGATGTCAGAAATAAGTGCCAGTGCGGAGGACTGGAAGACACCGGCACAAAGTAACCACTAGTGGCAGCGGGTCGATGCCAAACACCTTGACACTGTTAAAGCTCAGTGACGGGATACTTTTTTGAATATTTTTGGATGAGACTGATTCCAGTAAGTAAACTATGTCTAGGTTTAGCTTATCTGGTTTATTTACAATCGATGTATGCCTAGTTTTGAATAAAAGGTCCTTTTTTCATATTTTATCTTTTGTATTCTACGCACAGAAATAAGAACCTGATGTTGAAAATGTTTTTGTTGTCGCAACCAGAGATTCTGTCTGTTTGCAATAGTAAACACATTTTAATATGTACAAACCACATTTTTTAAGTTGGTAAGTTATTAACCACTTCTAAAATGGGCTTGTAACTTTATAAGGAATCGCTATCTTAAAGAGGCATGTTGTAGGTCTCCTTTCCAAATAGCAATTCTTTAGTACATGTATCAATGTTTTGGGACCGAATTCAATCCCAAATTATTGAAAACTAACCATTTCCCAAGTAGGGATGGTAAATTGTTGGCAAAAAGGAACGAGTCGTCATGTGAGGACCCCTTTCCCTATGTGAATTAAAAAAAATGTTGAGGAGTGGGCAGGGACCACCGCTAGCACTAAAACAAACGTTGTAAAGAAAGTAATCTTTTGTTTTTAAAAGCAGCCCTGTTTCTTTTGCGGAAAACGGACTGCATTAGAAAAAAGTTTATTTTATTTAAATGCAATCACAGACATGGGGGTCTGTTCACTCTAGAAGGCTACCATCCCACTGCAACAATTGGAGTAAGTCGTAATTTGCAACCTTCCTTATTATTCATGAGGTAGATCGAATTGCGACCCATTCCAATTGCATAAGTTTGCATAATTACACAAAAGCAAATTACTCAAGTTTATTTATTCTGACAGCTTAAAAACATTAGCTATACAACATACAAATAATAAAACCTCATTCTAGTACATTAAAACAATATAAATAAATATGAGCATTAAATTGTTCACATACACTAATATAAAAACAAAGACAACAGAGCAGTTTGATGCTGATGTCAGTTATTTGTTTTCCTCTCCGGTCATGATCCGGAGAAGAGCTACTTCCACTCTTTTTTGTCTGACTCTTTTTCAACTTTTGTTGATACATTATTTGAGGTGACGAACCCATTCCTCATCTGTTTATTGTGCCTTGAGTGTGACCATAAAGCCAACACCTGCATCAGTTGTCGCACCATGCACCCCAAGGCCTTGAGGAAACTGTCCCTAAAGCTCATTGCTGCTCAACATGCAACACAGTAATGGTCTCAATGCCAGTAGAGAGGAGGGTCC
Source organism: Pleurodeles waltl (assembly GCF_031143425.1). Taxonomy (NCBI): domain Eukaryota; kingdom Metazoa; phylum Chordata; class Amphibia; order Caudata; family Salamandridae; genus Pleurodeles; species Pleurodeles waltl. Next base: position 337,946,427 of record NC_090443.1, read on the forward strand.
TGGGATCGCTCCTGGAGCTACTCTAAGTGCTCATCGTCACAGTCAAAGTTGTCCAGATGTTCGGGTAAGTCCAACAAACAGAAGAAGAGAAAGAAGTTGAAGATGTCTTCGACTTTGCCCCATCCACCAAATTCATCTGACAAGATGAGAGAGCATTGGCATTCGAGGCCTGGCTCTGAGGTTGAGTCTGCACCTGGGCTGTCTTCCTCCCCCCAAATTTCCAGGAGCTGGAGTAACCCCAGTCCAACTTTGAGATTTTATGAGACCTACATCTCATATTTCGGCGGTCCACGCTGCTGGAGCACCTTTGGGCCTCGTGGGCTTGGGAGGGGTCCCTACTGGTCTTCTGCTGGTGCGTTCGCCCCTGGCACCAGTCAGTCTCCATGGATCCATGGATGGATCTGGAGCTGTGTCAACACACCCGGACCTTCCCTGGTGCCGGCTCCACTACTGACGTCCCTGGCACTGTCAGCGGCAACCATCGGTCCAGTCCCCATACTCATCTCAGACATGGAGCCAGATGGGTGTCATCAGATGCTGACTCTTGCGACAACTAGTGGCAGATCACCCAGACGGGAGCCTGTGCTTACTGGGAGTCACCGGACCCCGATGAATACCAGCCCCTTGGTATTACAGAGGGCACCTGGTGTAAGGATCTGGGTGATGCCAGTTGACTGAATAAATGCCCAGATACTAGCTTGGTTTCTCCTCCTACTGTGGCCGTGGAGGAAGGAGACTCATTTGCTATGGTGATGAGGAGGGCAGCTAAGGTCCTAGACCTTCAGCTACCTGCTGTGGCTGATAAGGTACTTCAGCCAGGATTCACCACATCAGAACCTCTTCTCCCGTTTAACGAAGCACTCATGGACATCCAACTTGGGCCTGGTCCAATCTGGTGACTAGGTTGATTGCCTGTGATCATCACCCTGCCCCAGAGGACCCGAGTTTCCTCAACCCCAGAGAGCTTGGTGGTCTAAGCTTCCACTTTCAAATTAAATCTTGGAACACTCCCTAAAACTCCTGTGGACAGGGAATCTAAGAAGGTATATAGCTTGGGGAAGAAGATGTTCTCTTCCGCCGGCCTGGCACTGCTGTCGATGAACACTGTGTGCCTTTTGGGCTGATACTACCACTTGCTGTGGGTTTCGGTTGCACAGGTTCTGTCTAAGGTCTCGGAGGATGCCCAAACCATACTGTGTCAAGCTATTACTTTACTGCTGCTGCCAGATCAGGCCTCATTTTTCAAGTCCTCTATTGTAAATAGGTTCCTTAAATGTCTTCAGCATGTGTTTCCTCCAGCTCCCTTCATTCCTCCTCAATGGGATCTCAAATAGGCTCTTACTTTTCTAATGTGCGCTCCCTTACAGCCGCTTCATAACTTTCCTCTCCGGCTCCTCACCACCGAGATGGCCTTTCTGGTGGCAATTACATCTGCCCAGATAGTCAGAGAACTGCAAGCGCTGTCATAGCAGTCTCCGTACATTTCTTTTTACACAGATGAACTGATCCTTTGGAATCCAGCTTCCTTCTTGCTTAAAGTAGTAACCCTGTTCCACGTATGCGAGTTCATCACTTTGCCTAACTTTTACGCTCCACCAGGTGGACCCAAAAAGAGCATTGTTATTCTACCTTGACCAAACACCACCGTTCTAGGTGGATGATCAGCTATTTGTGGGGTATGTCTGAGCCAAGAAAAGGAAGGCCATGCAGAAACAAACCATCTCCCGATGGACTGCGCTCTGGATTAAGATATGCTACGCCTTGGCCAAGAAGCAACCCCTGGAGGGCTTGCACGCTCATTCCACCAGAACAAAGGCTGCAACCACTGCATGAGCACATAGAGTTCCCGTCCTAGACATCTGTCAGGCTGCAACGTGGGTTTTGTTGAACACGTTCACAAAGCACTACTGCCTAGACAGTCAGGTCTGTTGAGATGGGCACTTTCCCAATTCAGTTGTGCATGACTTTTTAGTCTAAATTAGGTCTGCAGTTCCACCTACGGGGAGGCATTGCTTGGGTATCTATTCTAAGGTAAGGAATCTACAGCTAGAAGTATCTATCAGATGAACAAGTTACTTACCTTCATTAATGCCTTATCTGCTAGAAGCTCTATCTAGCAGCAGATTCTCTATCGACCGACCCATCCGCCCCGCACTGTGCATAGTTTTTTAGATATAGGGCTGTTCCCTTTTCAGGACTCTTGGTTCACACGCCAGTGTTCTTTGTGGCTCTGCGCTCTTGGCATGGAAGGTAGTGAGAAGAAACTGATGTCTGCATGATGGGGTGGTGCTTATTTAGGCACTGCGCATGTCACTTCCGGAGCGGACAACGTCATGTGGAGCTGAATGACACCACCTACCAGTGCACAAGGGTACTGCCCATGAAAATTTCTAAATCCAGTCTGACACCTGGAGATTATTCTAAGGTAAGGAATCTGTGGCAGATAAAGTCTCTACCAGCTAAGGCATTACAGAAGGTATGTAACATGTTCTCATAAAACGAGGGCAGAAAAATCTCCTACTTGCTTGCAGGAAAAAATAACATAAAGTGCATTAGAGTCTTAACACTGCCTTGCAGGCAGTGGCAGGTGAAGATGCCACAGGATCTTGGCCAGTTCCCTGTGAAGTACTTTACATAGAGATAACCTAGTCAGAATTTTATTAACAATGCTCTCTTTAATGGTGGAAATAATTGATCCACATAGACCTCCAAACCAGCATATATTTGTTTTTTGAAATATTTATTTGGAGTGCTTTTTTAGAACAGTATGATTCAAAGCTCTTAAGGAGCTTATGCATGGAAGGTTCTGTGCAGGCTAGTAGAACAGCATCATCAGCAAACAGCAAGATGAGTGTTTTATTCCCCTCGATCCAATGGACATTCAGATTTAATGCTAACAATTGATCACCCAAATCATAATGAAGAAATCGAAAAATAGTGGAGCGAGCACACAACTTTGCCTCACACCCATTTCTATGCCAAAACTTCAAGTACACTCTCCTTTGCTGCCAAATCTCACCACGGCTGTGTTACTCAAAGCAAATGACATCAATTTCACATATCCCTAATTAGTACATAGATCCCTTTTCCAAATTCCACACTGGTCTCAAACATACTGAACCCAAATTGCGACAATTTGTTTGCATGCAATGTTTTGTACATTACACCTGAAATGGCTTTTGCCATTATTTAATATTTTTGTGTGAGTAGGTTCAATAATTGATTTACATTATTTTGCAGAGCAAGTTAGTTTGTAGCCACTTAGTATACTTTATGCGTCTTTAAATCATTGAAATAACTAACACTGCTGTATTTTCTACTGTCTATTGTGCATTTCTGCTCTTTAGTATTTGTTATATGGGACTCAGTTATTGATTGGTGTAGTGCTTATATTTTTTAGCATTTGTTTCAATGTTTTTGATACAATCCATATTTATGGTTGTACTTGTGCAATTTGGTATTTGTGCAGTTTTGCTTATGTGCTGCTTAAATTGAACAAGAAGTATTGATTGATGCAGTCGAGTCTGGACGGGCTCTTCGAGAAAAGAATGGAAACCCTAGGCACATAGGGCCAGATGTATCATTTTTTGTAATAGCGATTACCTAGTTGCGATTATCTGCAGATCACAATTAGATAATTGGTATTTGAATGTAAGAAACTCTAGGTGTTTCATTTAGTGTTTCTCAATGGCTTCCAAATCAACCTACCTCAATAATATTCATGAGGTAGGTTGCAATTTGCAACCCACTAGGAAATGCTAAAATCACAGGGATGGTGGTCTGTCGGGCACATTAGACCACCATGTCTGTGATTGCTTTTAAATAAAGCAATCTTTTTTTTTTTTTTTTTGCAGCCCATTTTCCTTAGAGGGAAACGGGATGCGTTTAAAAAAGAAAATTTAAATTTTTCTTTTCATTTTTAAGAGTAGCCAGGGGTCCGTGGGACAACTGTCTGCTCTTAAAAAACATTTTCACATGCATTCACAAAGTGGAAGAGGCCCCTTGGGGACCCCTTTCCGTTTGCGAATGGATTACCACCTACTTGAAGCAGGTGGTAAAATGCAAATGTTTTGCAGCCGCATTTCGGTCACAAAACATTCCTACATACCACTGCAATTCGGTATTGGGAAGGGGTGCCCCTGACATGCTCCTTCCTAATATTGAATAGGTATGTAGTCGCAATTCCAAATTGCGATTCAGTAACATTACTGAATCGCAAATAGGATTTCATACATACCAACGTGCATTTTTGCAGTTGCAAACATTTGTGACCACAAAAATGCATGATGCATCTGGCCCATAATTACTACAGAAAGGAGGCAAGGTTACCAGAAAGCTTCATGTCACTAGGCTTTCCATGTTCCAGTTCTTTTTCTATTTGCACACTATTGAAAGTATCACATTAGTTCAAAGTGATAGATTGAGACTAACCAGGGCTGCTGTCTCCAGAATGCATTGTTTTGTGAAGTGGAATCTTTGCTCTTGAACATGGTATCCAGGGCGAAATTGAGGAACCTAGTAACCTTAAAGAAACTGGCAAATTAGGTTTGGTGTGTGGGAGAAGGATTATGGGGTTTTGTCCAGCAGAGAGTTTGGGGTCTTCATCCACATTGGAAGCGGGGTTTCTCTAAAGCAGCTCAGAGGCTCTGCTGAAGCAGGATGTGGCTTCACCAATAAATAGTGACATACCTCTATGGTGTGGTCTAGTGACCTTCCAAGGATACCATCTTTTCAAATACAAATAGAAACAAAACTGATCTTTCTGGTTTCACAAGCGGGCACGAGCATTTGCTTTCTGTGTTCTGCTTTCAGTAAAAGTCACTAGGAGTTCCTGATGGCCAACCGGTCTAGGTGAGCTTAGATGGACATGAGTACACAAAAAGCCTTGTGGAAGTGATTGGGATCCTACAGGAAAGGGTGTCAGCGAATTGAAATAACATGTCTTGCACACCATCTCCTACCCAGGGCAACCTCATTGCTGTGCTCAGAGAAGGATAATATCTGGGCCAGAGAAGGGTTATATCTAGGGCTGTGTACAATTCCTGTGATTTGCATGGGAGTAAGTATGTGAAATTTCAGAAACTTACATGAAACTACAGGATGTTAAACGAAATGCAAGTCTGGCATTGTAGCTTTATCCTGGCACGAAATGCGTCCTCCCATCATTTTTTGAACACATGGGCGCATTTTGCGTTAACAATAGTGAAAACAGACAACTGCTGCCAGGCAGTAGCAGCAGCTGACGTTCTGGTCACTTACGTTGTCTCCACAGGTTGGTCTGTGAATGGTGATAGTTACCCAAAATGGTATAATAGTGTAATTTTAGGGATTTCATATAACAAGTGTAATGCAAAATTGCCCAAATTATGCCAGTGTGATGGGAATTTCGCCTGTTATTCTTTATCTGCATCTATAGAAGAGTGTTGTTTCCTCCGCTTGTGAATTGGGCTCCATGATAACATTTGACTTCTCCTAGGAATATCTAAACTGCTCTGTTAAAGAGTTAGGCCCTGGTAGAGCCTGCCCCTAAGGATGACTTTGGATCCTCCAGGGGAAAGTTTTCTGCCTAGGAAACATTTTAGCCCTTAAGTGGAATGGTTTAGATTGGGCTGGGTGAAATTTTCGTTAAGCCAACATAACTTCTGGCATTTCGCATTATTCTTGTTACCAGAAATTCCCAAAGGTATGTCAATACACCACATCATGTAACTTAAAGTCTTTTTTCGGCAAAAATCCTATTGCAGGACCAAGGAAACAACACAAACGAACAGAACATGAGTGGCTGTTATTTGCAGCCCTTGTGTTTTTGTGCTTTTTTTGGTACAGGTGCTCCATCACGTCCAAAATCGATGGGAGGATGAGTTTTGGACTGAAAAATAGAGCTAAATGTCAGATATGAATTTTAAGTAATTTTTTGCAAATTTTCCCAAATTTTCCATAATTCCAGAAAAGAAACGTACGCAAAATTTGCACACCGCTCTTTCAGATTTTACAGAGAATATGTTTGGCTCCTTTAGAGAAGTGGTTTGCCACTTCTAGAGATGTGCTTGGTCATGCTACCGAAATCATTTGGTTCTTCTTGAGACAAAATGCCCTTCCATTGAAGGTTGAATGCCACCAGGAAAGAGTTTGGGCTGTTCAAAAATTGTTGGGGCCCTTTCAGGAAAGAGATCACTCTGAGGAATCGTTAAGGCATGTTGTAGCACAATTGGCTTCCTTTGTGAATAGTGAACATCATTTACATAAATATTGTCCTACAAACAGATCGTTGTGCGAATATTGACTACTACAATATTATTAAGGTAAGTACCTGTAGGTGAGTGTATGTTTACTGATGTTAGCTCTAAAACTATGTAACTTGAAAATATATTTGTAGTTGAGGTACATAAAACTATATATAAGTAGCATCACAATTTTGCACTATTAAATATTCTGGCTACAATATTTTTACACAATATTTAAAATACAATATGCTAGTAGAATACCTTCATGAATGAGTTGGGCCCACTAGGGAAGATTTTATTTCCTCTGAGCTAGGGTTTGGCTCCATCAGAAAGAGTTAGCTCCTTCAATTCAAAATGTAAACCATTTTAAGTAAAAAGCTAAATCCCGCTGTGGTCGAGTTAAGTCCCTCTGGGGAAGATATTAGCATAAATAGCAAAGTTAGCAGCTTTCACTAGGGGAATGGTTGCAGCTATCAGAGTAACTGAAACATGACATTTTAAAACTAGACAAAAGTCTTCCCTCTATTCAGTCTATTTGTAGGCCCATTCTATTCTGACTTTGTTGATCACTGTAGCAAAAGGGTTTTGCCCATTTTGTCCACCAGGAATTTTCACTTATGATTAACCTTTATTTTTAACTCTACTGTGGGTAAACTCACTGCTTGAGTTTTACTCAAGGTAAACAACAGGTAATTGGACTGATTACCATGTCCTCTTTTTAGGATACGGTTGCTGCTGCACTGCTAAGGGGCACTGGACTGGGTACATGTGAACTTGTGTGCACACACTTGTGCAGTCTGTGTATTACTCAGTCATACACAGCCTGTGTTTGCGCACTGGTAATCTGTCCAAGAAGGGACTCTGCAAGGATTGGTGCGAACCTGATGTAGGCCTTAAAAAATGAGTGTGCATTCATACAATATGAATCTATAAATCTTATTGGAATATCTTTGGTGTTTTCACTATTTTCTATATATATAGGAAAAATCTGCCCTAAAGTACATTTTCAGGCCACTTAGGCTAACAGGGTCCAGAAAGGTATCAAACAGGGGTAAAACATGCACACCAAGTTTTACACACTATATGCACACTTTCAGGGCCAGCTTTAAGGTGATATGACCACAACTCCCCTGCTGCACAGGGGAGTTGTGACCCCCCCACTTTAACAGCTTCAACGGGGGTGGGGTTCTTTATGAGCCTCTTCTGTCTGCAACTCAGCAGATAAAAACTGATAAATATCGCTACAAAGGAATACATCGCGAATAAGAGAGTAAGCAGGGTGAAGGAAAAGTGAAAGATGGGCAAATAGAAGAGAGTAAATGGACAGAATATTGAATGGAAGGAAGTGTGAAAGGATGTATGGATGAGTAGGTGAAAGGGTGAGTGAATGGATAGGTGGATGGGTAAGTGAAAGGATAGCAGAGTAAAGGGATGGATAGGAAGGTGATGGACAGGTAAAGGGATCATCAGTGCATAAAAAGACAAGTTAACTGATGGTAGAGTAAATGGATGGATGAGTAGATGGCAGAGTAGATGAAAATATGTTGGATGGATTTGTGGATAGCAGAATGAACAGATTGGTGGCTGAGCAGATGGCTAGAGAGATGGCAAGGTGGATGGATGGCAAAGTAAAGTGGATGGATGGATGGCAGAGTGGGTGGATGAATGGCTAGCAGGGTGGATAGGCGGAAGGATGGATAGCAGAGTGGTTGGATGGATGGCTGGGTGGATAGATGGAATAGGGAATGATTAAATGATGGTTGAAACAATTAAAGGATGACAGAATGTAAGGGTGAACAAGTAGATATCAGCTGGTAGATGTACGGTGAAAGGCGGAAGAGATAGATGCTTGGTTGAAAGAGAAAGGGGAGCTCTCCTAGGGATGGTGGGGCTTACTTGCTTCACTTGCTTGATGCCCAGGAATGTGTTAGCTCAAAGTGGGGGCATTTTAATTTTCTGGCTATTCCCTTGTAGTGGCACCTGGTGCTGACCTCGGGCACTGTGCTGAGAAATGAGTTTAAAAGCACCTGCTGCAGAGTTCCTTGTGTGTCCAACAGTTTTGAGGCAAAAATAAAAAATGTCAAGATAACTCTTTTGATTAATGTTCCTACTGGAGTTAGATTAGTTTAGTTTAGTGGCAGATTTGAGTCAATAACGTGTAGCTGAGGGTTAACATGCCTACCGCAGAGAACATGTACCAAACAGACAACAGACCTGTATTTTGTGTGACTAGCTCAGTGCATTATTACTTTTGTCACAGAAACCCTTGTCACTTTGCAGTTCATAAGCATTGGAATAATGTGATTGTGCAGCTGTGACATTTTCCCATCATTATAGTTTTGCTGAATTTGCCATGTAATCTATCATCTGCTGCATTATCTGCAGATATTAACAGAAAACGTTTGTTTCTACCTCAAACGGTTCAAAAGTTATTAAAAACAGTACCACGCGTTGAAAGCGCAGTGGAAGGCCCTTTGCAAAGGTCGCATGTCTGTTGCTAATTACTATATTGGGGTGTTAAACTGCTACTAAAGAGAAGAAACCAATGCCCACTGTTAACATCTTTAAAAATGGCAAAGCAATGAAGTAAAACTATCACAAAAGTGCTGCATTACATAATTTGCCTTTCCTTGTAGTATAATTTACTCAGTCCTGCTGCATAATACATTATTAGTAAAGTGAATCCCAACCACTGTTGCATGTTTTAAATCCAGAGTTTGTACTTCTCCAGACCAAATACTCTTAAAATATACTGCTTTCTTGTATGGATGACATGATTCCAACAACTCTAAATCTTCATTGTTTTACGTAATATTTCCCACAGATTGATTTACACACGTATAATTTATTGTCTCTGTATAATGTGTGTGCGATGTAAAGCACTCTGACGCCATGCACTGGTATGAGTAATACTGTAAAACAAATAAAATGGATGTAAAAGAGGGGTTATAAAGAGGAGAGGGGCACTGTTGGAGGGTGGTAGTGAGGGAATCTGTAGAGAAGGTGGTCTTTGGGGGAGTTCCAGAAAAGATTCTCACAGCGGGTGCCACTAGCACTAAAGCCGACCCTGCACCCTTTTTAGTCTTCAGAAATTGTCATATTCTGAGGTCCAACTCACAATCATACCCCGAGCCTTTGTCCCCACTCATGGGCCAGATTAATTATTCTGCTCCTCAGCAGAGGGATTGAAGAAAGGAAGGAGACTGGGCAAATCTGCACCTGATAAATAGCACAACTCCCTTAGAACTAAGCCAAAGACCAGACCTCTGGAGTCAACATAGTAGGGGTGCACCTTTAAAGCTTTGGTCGGAATGGACCAGGCAGTGATGTCAGCTATGGGTGGAGCTGAGCCACATAGATGAGCTCTTTCCAAAGAGAACTTGAAGCTGTCATTTTGGATTGTCTCAGAATGCTGTGCAGGAGAATTTAGACAGGCATGGAGGGATGGTGTGGCATCAAAGGATTGCTCAGGGGTGCCTGGCTCCTAAAGTTTTCCATTCCACTTAAAAACCCCTCTATAAGGTAGATACAGTAGGTAAGACCCTGGATCTGGGAGGCGACAACGGCGGAATGAATGACTAGCTGGAAAAAGAAGCCAACTGATGACCTGCAAAGATGGACTAAAGACCTTATCTCCAGTTGACTTCCAGGACTAGGATGGGACTCTAAAGGACCAATTGTGCTAGCCCTCTAATATTCCTAGTCAAGTAGTTGTGGAAAAGGACCTAGACTCCGTTGTGCCCACCCCCGCCCCCCTGGTGCTTTTCAAAAGGAAGTGTGGGCAAGGGAGTGTTCTTCTGGCTGGTCACAGGGGGGCTGCATATGATGCACCCATAGGCAGAGGAGAAGGTTGGTGCAGGGAGCTGGAAAATCGGACTCTCCATGAAATGTGACCCTTTAGAGACCAGGTGGCCTGTTGAGAATGTTACTGGTAGCTAGGCCTGGCTACCAGAAGCAAAATGAACCAACATTAAGAAAATTAGACCCACAAGGCCCAAAATGTGAATACTCAAAGATTTGACCTTTTAAGAAAGAAAACAAATGCATGTTGCTCTTCCGTGACCCCTAGAAAATCCCTTGGGTCAGCCAGATCTGGGTAGTCAGTGCAACGTGGTTTTTGTACTGCTTTATGCCCAGGGGATCCCCATCACTCGAGGGGCAAATACAAAGTAAAGAACAGTCAGAATGCATGAGGAATGGGGTCCTAGGACTCTATCTTTAGGACACAGAGGGAAAATGATGACCTGTGCTGTGATCACCTGTCTCTTGTGCCGTTTCTCGGGGGTCAGGCACATCCCACTCTGACCCTTCCATTTTGGAGACAGCACAGCCAGAAACAAAGAGGATGCCAGCACACATGCTGTGAGCTGACGGGGCCATGGAGGCTCCTCCTTTGGGCCCCCATTCACCTCTAGTGTGGATGTACCAGGTGAGACTGAGACACCTCTGTAAGGGGAAAGAAAAGGCGCAATAATGCGGCAGAGGGTCAAAAATAATAGTGACCTCCCGCATATAAAATATGCATGAAATGGGCCGAAGAGCACCCCATGATGCCCACATGGGCTAATTAGCATATTTGTATTGCTCGTGGTGCCCCCCAAGAAGGGGAAGGAGCATCATTACCATTGTGTGCAGGTGTTGTCCGGTGGCTGAATTATGTGCACCAGCCACCCCAATGTGTTTTACCAAAATTAACCCTAAGTCTTCTGGTTGCTTACGAGCCTGACTCCAGGAGAGGGGTGCCTTGTTTTCAGACACTTCCCAGAGCTGCAGCGGGGTTTCCTTGTAGTTGTACCTGTAGCTACACTCTGTAGAAAGTAACGAACACCTATTACACCTAGGGTTTGCTTTTTAAAATACTCAATAATCTTAATGATGACCACCGCAATGCCTATGCTTAAAATGAAGGCATATGAATCTGTTTATTGTCCCCGTTCATTTTAATGGTGAATCATGACATGTTGCTGTTTTATTTATGTGGGGACATACCTAGAAAGGTAGCAGCCCTGCCTTATAAATAATGACACCCCCCTGTAGTGTGATGTTGTATTTTACGAAGGTGGGGGAGCACTGTAATTATGGAGTTCAGGACACACTAGGGGTGAAATGTGATGTCAGGGTGTCACCAAAGATATTTCCCGTCTACTGAATGGACATATTTGTAATTTAATGTGTGGTATTTTTTAATGTGTGTAATAAATGTACTTTTTTGTTTTTTAAAAGAAAAGGTACTGACCTAACAATGATTCAATGAGTGCTAGTTAATTGTGATTGTTGGCCCACACCACCTCCCCTGAACACGCCTTGGATGTTTCTGCACTATCCTGACAAAGTCAGGGCCCTCAGTGGATGACAGTTGAGGATTAAATGCTTGTGAAGGACTCGCATTCTTCACAACTAATAACTCAATTTTTACAATAAACATCAATGCTCAAAATCCAAAACAACATCAAAGCCAATTGACATGTGCTGGTCTGAGGGCTGTTACTGCAATGTGCTATATTTCAGAGCTCCTCAGTAACATACCCTAAGTTTACAGTTAGTTGAAACTACAGCAGTATGCCTGATCCGCAATCTTACTAGGCATTCATCAGTCAGAGCACATCTTAATGATCTGCATTAGTTGGCAGTGCATAACTGTATTCTAGTTAAAGCCTTGTGCTTTACGCACAGAACGTTTTACAACAAAGGTCCTGTTTAAAAATGGAACAAGCTGGTACACTATGAATTTGTTAGATTGCTTTGTTGCAACAAACGTTCCTTACTAGACATTCCCAAAATCAAACTCAGCAGGACAGGAGGAGGGTGTATCCCTTTCAATGAGCAACATGGTGGGACTGGCTTCCCTTACAAATGCTTCAGATTCAAAATCGCCTTCTTAAAAAAATCTAAAAACCTGGCTATCCTCAAGCATTGTCTAAGTTTAGCTCCATCTCAGAATTGCATGTTTCCTTTAAGTTTGATTGTAAGGTCTATTAGTCCAGGATTCCCATGGATAATTCCAGTGTTCTATAAATCTACATTCATTCATTCATTTATTTATGGGAGCCTTTCTGTTTACTTATTTACATCTTGTTGTTTTTCTGACACAGAGGTGCCTGACTACAGAATGGTGTCTAAAAAGATTTTTCTCTGCAATTCTAAGCATCTGCCAGTAATGCATAATTTTTGACTCTTGGATGAACCTGCCTGCTTTGGCATTTGTTCAAGCACAGGCATGTCAGATTTGTGTAGCCCTATATGCAAGACAAAACGTCTACAAGTAATTTGTCCTGACCTACACCCTTTCTCTTCTATGCCGAATAGCAAGCCTAATTATTAAAAAATGTGGTGAGGATTATTAATCTGTTAGTCACTGTTGCTCTCAGCCTACTACCAGAACACTGAATGATATTTAAATCTTGTTTACCTGCTGAAGTATGCGGACCGTAGTGTCATGTGCAATGAAAAACCATTTATAGGAGATTTAGACTATGAAATATATTATCTAAAGTAAGATTACGCAGCAGAGTTTATTAAACAGGACTTGTTACTCTCTCAGAGCACTGCAATTCCTAGATGCCAATTTTGTTTTTTTATCACTAATATTTGCTGCATTGATTTGTCTGGCTGCCACTTAAAGTCTGTACTATCATTATATGTTGAAGGGCATTTGCTGAGCTATATGTTTTATTCAGATCAAGTGGTATGTGTAACAGGCTTTATTTATTTCATCAATGCACCTCTGCTAGTAGTGTGTTGACACCAAAATCACATTTTCTGTTGTAGTCATATAGTAATGACTTTGTTACTAACATAACAAGAATAGTCCACATTTGTCTATTAATTCTTTCACTGAAACTATCTTGGGCACAACATTTGATGAAATGAGTCCTTAAAGCAATTTCTAGAATGTAATAATCAAAGGCTACAACTGGGAATGCCTGAGGAAAAGTAAAGCTCAAGTGAAACACCAAAGCAGAGTATTTTATGGTGACCAACATGGAAGATGGTATCGAAAGCTTACTGAGGGCCTTGGAACATTACACTGGCAAAACAATCGAAAGCTTTATGGCTTGTCCAAGGGAGTCAAAGTCAACAACTCAAATAAAATATTGGAACTTGTGCATCTACAACCTCTTCACTTTATAAGATTTAGCTTAGTTATATCTTCAGAGAGCTCTTCATTTGGGGATTAGAGGGCATCATTCTTTGGAGTGAGACTAGACAAGGAATATTATAATGATGCTTCATACACGATTGATGGCACTAGTTAAAGTAGATGGGAATAAAGTTTCTAAAATGTATGGCTCATAAGCTAGCTTCTTATTACGCACATTCCAGCCAAGGCTATTGTTGCATGAAATATTTTTGTATTACTAATACCAGCTTTGTAGTATCTTGGTATACAATATATATATATAGTTTTATCCATACCTGTTATTTCACAAGTATTTAACAAAGCAGAAGTACTATTTTGAAGATTCAAATAAGGTGGAAGAGTTTACTAATGTAAAATGGAAGAGAGAGAAACTACCAGAAAAGGTGTTGGCTTACATATATCTCTCAGAAAGCAGATTTCCTCTGGTTTCATTGTCAATTTTATCTCAATAATATTAATACATGTTTTCACTAGTTTTTACTTATTTTTCCATGTTTTAGGTATGTATTATTGCTAGTTAGTTGCTGGTTGTTCTAGCATTGGGTATTTTTGCCTTTTTAGGAGTAGCCTTGTATTTATGGTGTCATCACACTCATCATTTTATTGATTTTCGTTACTCAGCCCTGAGTTCTGTCTCATGGGCAGCTACATATTTTTATATTTTATTTTATGTTATCAGTTGCTTACTTTCCCTCTCCAGTCCCTTTTGTGTTAATTGTTGGCTGCAGAATTACATGTACTTCCTTAGTGTGTAAAATGTGGTGTGTGCAATGTTGACGGACTATTAATCCACCAACTTTGCAAAACCTTTTTTTTAAAAGCAGGTAATAAATCCTGTAAAATCTGCATTTGCATAAAATTTACTACAAAAATATTTTGTGTGGTTGGAAAATTCCTACAAACATAGATTTTAGGGAAAGTTAAACTTGCAATAGTGCAACGTTGACAAACTTAAACATTTCATAAATTTGTGATCTTGTCGACATCTATGGCAGTAGAACTTAAATAAGTTATACCTACTTCTTATACTGCAATGACTAAATCAATGTGTATATTTCAGTACTTATTTACTTATTTTCTCATGTGCTATTTTGTTTTTGCATAGGTTATACTAATTGTAATAATCTTGGAGAAATTAGATTATCATACTCCAATTCATTCTTCTAGTCATATTTTTTTTTGTCTCTTTCATTCCCAAAAACTCATATCAAAAACAAATATGCTGTACCTTTTACGAAAGCTAGTGTGTCTAGGACAGCACACTGTTGGACTTCTGTAATTCCCCCTTGCTTTAAATTCACACAGAACATTTGAACTTCCCTTCTTTGGATTTCCTTAGCTATGCCTATTTTCATTACTTTTCTCCTATTGTTTTCCTTATAATATCTCTTTCACTCTTTCCTTCATTTTGGACGTTTTAATTCATATTCGGATATATTATTGTCATAATATGTTGTTATATTTCTTTCAGCTATTTTGATCACATAATACATGTTCTGCTGATATTAAAAGCTAGAATTATTTTCGATCTATTATCATTATTTTACATACAGCTTAAAAGTTTATTATGATGTAATTTCGACATTGTTGTGCTATGCTGTAGATGAGATTTTATATAATGCGCAGTATTTATCTATAAAAATTGAAACTGTTAAAACAGATGAAGAATTTCCATTACCAGATGTATACTAAGTCTTCGCAGCAAAGTCTTGAATTGGATATGATGAAATTGAGAATTCTACTGTACACCTCAGTCAACACAGACTTTATGTGTGGATTATGGCATTTATCAGTGGATGAAGCAAATTATCTAATGGTGAACAGCTCCAAAGAGATTTAAATTGTAGACATCTTTGATTGTGAAGAAAACATAAAGGATCCGCATCTCATGTATCATGGCCCCTCCTCATACTCAGCAGCAGTAGAAATAGCAGATTCCATTTGGCACATCCACATATATATTTTATATTCGCTGAAAAAACTCTAACAAGGAACATATGGTTGTATACTAAGATCACTAACTAACCAACACTATACAAAACACAAAAACATGGCAAACACACCAAAAAATAGAAGTTTAAAGAATGTTATGTTTACTCTTTAAAATTGAAAACTCAAAGAATTAACCCTCGTTGTGGTTAGCTACACAACCATAACACCAACAATGCAGTGCTTATGGCCTCACATTTAGCATAATCTAGGATGATAACACATATGGTCATTCATGTGATCCTTGGTGACATTACTGATGCCACACATTGCTGTCCTTCTTCACATCTGTTGATTGGCTGTTGAAATACACGCTATCTTCTATGACTATTCTCACTAAGAAGACATCTACTGGCTGAAAGTGGCACTGAAGACACAAGATTGCACTTTATGTATGGAAGAATAGCTATTGTAATTGTAACAGTGGTACTCTTTATAATCTGTATATTCACTGCCAGCAGTGGAACTGCAGTATCACAACTCTATTCAATATCTGTGAATTTCTGTTGTCTTAAGTAAAACTGAAACAGCCTAACCTCACTGTGTAAGGCTAGCGAGAACATCTAGTTTCAAAAATGTGTACTGCAGTTTTTACTCTCCAGGCAATCTAAATAGAAACATCTTTTCAGTCCAGGTTCACCCTTTCTTGTCTACATACTGTCTCTGTGGGCATCTGGATTTCACAGTGCTATCAGCGCCTCACAAGTCAATCTAATTTTAGGAAGGCTATCTATTACTTGAATGTGGAGCAATAGCAGTCTTTCATCTCCATATATTCTCTATGAGGACATCTAGTTGCTGAGAACTGAACTTCAGCCTCAAAACTCCATTCAGAGTTCGTGAATATCCATTACTCTTAAGCAGAACGGGAGAAGTCTGTGTACTCTATATAATCTGAATAAAGATAATATAATATTTATCAGAAGATGTCCTGGAATCTTCACCATATCAATGCTGTGGTGGATGAAATTGAATAGGTGAATTGTTCTCGTCTGTATTACCACCCAAACTTAAATCTAGCCCTTGGCGTTTGACTGATGATAATCAGGCCCCAGTCTATCTGTGTACCTGGAGGGTGGGAGAGGGGGGATTCCTTTTATTTCCTGAAGTGTATCACTGTGACGGTTGCCTATCACCTGAGTCTCTGAGAGTAGGAGATACCATGTAGTGAAAGTGGTACCCCCACTACTGCCCTTTCAATTAAGAAATAAGGTCTACTCCAGTCAAGTTAAGAGCCCTACATTGAAGTTGGGGGCACTTTTAGAGAAAGGTGCCTCCTCCAGTTCAGATGCTGATTGCTCAGGAAAAGAGCGTGTCACAGTGTGGCTTGTTCATTCTGGGCCTTCAATACTGACACCAGAGGGCTCTGTCCACACTCCCCATTACCCCATGTAGTGCCAAACCCTCAAAACTGTCCATGACTTTGAGCACCAAACTCAGAGAAGCAGAACCCAACACTAGCCAAATCAGAGAAAACCCTAAAATCATAAATCAGGGACACCTTCCACTTTGTGCGGCATAGTCAATGACACAGGTCATAGGTGAAGGAATGGTTTCAGTATCCCTGAACTGACCTGGGGCTGAGTAGGAAGACTCTGCAACAGGGGTATGAAACTCAAGCCAGACTGATTGGTATCCAAAGTGGAGCTGTTATTCTCAGCAGACAATACATGCTATTGTAGGCCTTAACATCGGCTTTCTATGGAACTGTAAATACCAAAGGCCCCATCTCATGTGTGACACTTTACATCAGTCTTGGCTTTTTAGCCAAAATCACTAAGCATTCTTTGACTTGTAGTTTTGCTTTTAAAGTTATAAGAATGCGCTCAAATACAATAGCATACTAGGTAATGTTGACAGAAAGGGCCTATTGCACTATATTTACTATCCCCTTGAAACATAGCTGCCAACAAGTCCATGCTATAAGGGGTGAGGTGCTGCAGTCCGTGTTCTTCAGCCAGCAACTCTGAGCATGCTTGGACCTGTAGTTTCATTGTGAGACTTTTAAGTCAGTTCATGGGAAGTGCTGTAGCTAACAAGCATAAGTAAGTCCAATAAGACTTGCCTATGCAAGAGCTATTGGCTTTACCAAAATTGTTTAGAGGTGTTGCACACCAGCGTGGCTGCTGTGCAGCATGATTAAAAGTTAGTGGGGTAAAGAGGAGTGGCTTGGAGTGAACTGCCGTAAAGTGGAGTAGAGTGGGGTGTTATGTACTGAATTGGAGTGTCACAGAGTGGTGTGGTTTAAAGTGTTATGGAGTGTCGTGGAGGGAGTAGAATGTTGTAGTGTGGAGTGCACTGTCCGAGTGGAATAGAGTGTTGTAGAGTGGAGTGGTAGAGTGTCATGGAGTAGTGTAAAACAGAGTGAAGTTGCATAGAGAGTGGTGCGTATAGTGCAGCAGAGTGCTGTACAGTAATGTTGCATACAACAGAGTAGAGTTTGTAGGATGGAGTATAGTAGAGTTTAATGGAGTAGCGAGTCATTGAGTGGAGTGTCACAGAGTGGAGTAAGTGGCATAAAGTACTGTGGTGCAGAGGTGATTGGCAAACAGTGTGCTGGAATACAGTGTATTGGTTTTGAGTAAAGTGGTGTAAGTTGCATTGGCCTAGATTGCAGTGATGTAGATCGGAGTGGCAGAGAGTGCAGAGTCCAATGGAGTGGAGTGGTGCAGAGTGGAGTAGAGTGGCATACAGCACAGTGGTGTAGAGTGCAGTGGCGTACAGTAGATTGTTTCAGAGTAGAATGATGTGACGTAGAGCGTAGTGGTACATGGTAGAGTGGAGTGGTACAGGGTAGAGTGGAGTGGTGCAGGGTAGAGTGCAGAGGTGTAGAGAAGCATAATGTAGAGTGTGCAGAGTGCAGTGGCATGGAGTGCAGTGGTGCAGACTAGGTTAGAGGAGTGATGTAGAGTGTAGTGGCATAGAGTGCATTGGCGTAGAGTGCAGTAGAGTGGTGTAAAGTTGAATGATGTAGAGTAGAGTGCAGTGCCATACAGTGCAGTGGCATAGAGTGCAGTGCTGCAGAATAGCATGCAGTTGAGTTCAGTGGCAGAGAGTGAAGTCTTGTAGAGTGTCGTAGAGTTCAGTGGCTGAGTGCAGTGCTGTAGAGTGCATTGGCATAGAGAAGTGCAGAGTATGGTGGTGTAGAGACCTGTGGTGCAGAGTAGAGTGGCACAAAGTGCAGAGCAGTGTAGCATCCAGTAGTGTAGTATGCAGTGGCATTCAGTGTTACATAGTAGATTATAGTGATGTAGAGTGCAGTGGTTCAGAATAGTTGGCAAAGAGTGCAGTTGCATAGAGTGCACTTATTTTGAGTAAAGTGGTGTATAGTGCATTAGCGCAGAGCACATTGGCGTAGAGTAGTGGTGGAAAGTAGAGTGATGCAGAGTAAGGTGGTGTAGAGGGTGCAGTGTAGAGTAGATTGCGTCAGAGTACAGTGAAATAGCATCGAGTGCAGTGGTGCAGAGTAGAGTGGCATAGAAAGGTGTGGCGTAGAGTGGAGTAATGAAGAGCAGAGTGGCCTAGACTGGAGTGGTGTAGAGTGCAGTGGTGCATAGTAGAGTGGAGTAGAGTGCACTGGCATAGAGTAGAGTGGCACAGAGTGCAGTGGTGCACAGAGGATTAGAGTGGCATGGTGTATATTAGCATAGTGTGTAGTAGCATAGAATGTAGTGACGTAGAGTGCTTTGGCAGTATAGTGCATTGGCGTAGAATGCAATAGAGTGGCAAATAGTAGAGTGGTGCAGAGTAGGGTGAGGTGGCATAGAGTGCAGTGATGCAGAAAAGAGTGGCCTAGAGTTCAGTGGCAGAGAGTGCAGTGTTACAGAGTAGAGTGTCGTAGAGTGCAGTAGTGTAGACAAGAGTGGAATAGAGTGCATTGGTGTATAGTGCAGTGTCATAGAGTTGCAGAGTAGAGTAAAATGGCATACAGTGCAGTGGTGCAAGGTAGGGTGGTGAAGAGTGTAGTGGCACAGAGTGCATTGGTTTTTAATAAAATGGTGTAGATTATAGCGGTGTAGAATAGAGTAGTGTAGAGTGGAGTGGTGCAGGGTAGATTGGAGCAGCATAGAGTTGAGTGGCATAGAGTGGAATGGCACAGAGTGGAACTGAGTGGCGTAGAGTGCAGTGTTGTAGAGTGGAGTGGTATAGAGTGCAGTAGAGTGGCACAGAGTACAGTGAAGTGACATAGAGTGGAGTGATGCAAAGCAGAGTGGCATAGAAATGAGTGGTGTAGAGTGGAGTTGTGCAGAGTAGAGTGGAGTGTCCTAGACTGGAGTGGTGAAGAGTGCAGTGGTGCATAGTAGAGTGGGGTAGAGTGCACTGGCATAGAGTAGAGAGGAGTAGAGTAGAGAGGCAAAGAGTGCAGTGTCATATAGTGCAGTGGTGCACAATAGATTAGAGTAGTGTAGAGTGTATTAGCATAGAGTGTAGTATCATAGAGTGTAGTGACGTAGAGTGCTTTGGCGTAGAGTGCAGTAGAGTGGTGTAGAGCAGAGTGGTGCAGAGTAGAGTGAAGTGGCATAGAGTGCAGTAACGCAGAGTAGAGTGATGCAGATTAGAGTGTTGTAGAGTTCAGTGGCAGAGAGCACAGTGGAGTGTCGTAGAATACAGTATTGTAGACTAGAGTGGCATAGAGTGCGTTGATGTACAGTGCAGAGTCAGAGTGTTGCAGAGTACAGTAAAATGGCATACAGTGCAGCGGTGCAGAGTGGATTTGTGTAGAGTGTAGTGGCGTAGAGTGCATTGGTTTTGAGTAAAGTGGTGTAGAGTGCAGTGGTGTAGAGTGTAACAGTGTAGGATAGAGTGGTGTACAGTGGAGTGGTGCAGGGTAGACTGTAGTGGCAAAGAGTTGAGTGACGTAGAGTGGAATGGCCCAGAGTGGTGTACAGTGCAGTGTTGTATAGTGTAGCGGTGAAGAGAGGGTTAGAGTGGCTTAGACTTCATTGCCATAGAGTACAGTAGAGTGGTACAGAGTAGAGTGAAGTGGCATAGAATGCAGTGGTCTAAAGTAGAGTAGTATGGAGCTCAGTGGTGGAGACTGCAGTGTTCCAGAGTGGCATAGAGTGATGTGGCGTAAAGTGGAGTGGTGCAGAGTAGAGTGGAGTGTTGCAGGATAGAGTGCAGTGGTGTAGGGTGGAGTGATGCAGATTAGAGTGGCGTAGAGTGTAGTAGCACAGAGTGCATTGGCATAGAGTGGTGCAGAGTAGAGTGCATTGGCATAGAGAGTAGTGGCATAGACTTCAGTGTAGTGTTGCAAAGCAGACTGTCACAGAATGTAGTGATGTACAATAGAGTGGTGCAGAGTAGAGTGGCATTGAGTACAATGGCGTAGAGTGCTGTAGTGTAGAGTGTTGCAGAGCAGAATGTAGTGAAGTAGAGTACATTGGTTTTCAGTAAAGTGGTGTAGAGTGCATTGGCATAGAGTGCAGTGGCTAGAGTAGAATGCAGTGGTGTAGAGCAGTGTGGTGCAGAGTAGAGTGAAGTGGCGTAGAACAGATTGCTTCAGAATATAGTGGGGTGGTGCAAGGTAGAGTACAGTGGCATATAGTAGAGTGGCACAGAGTGCAGTGATGATGAGTAGGTTAGAGTGGCGTAGAGTGGATTGGCATAGAGTGCACTGGTGTATAGTGGAGTGGTACAGAGTAGAGTGCATTGGCATTGAGTGCAGTGGCATAGAGTGCAGTGGTGTGGAGTGGTGTAGAGTGTAGTGATCTATAGTAGAGTAGTATGGGTTAGAGTGCATTGGCATAGAGTGGTGTAGAGTAGAGAAGTGTAGAGTGGAGTGGTACAGAGTAGAGTGCAGTGATGCAGTGTGGAGTGGCATAGTGTGGAGTAATGCAGAGTAGAGTGCAGTGGTGTGGATTGGTGCAGAGGAGAGTGGTGTAGGGAAAGTGGATCATGCATGTTGTGGTAGCATGCTGACACTACAAACAACATATCTTCAAAAGAAACGAAAGAAAGCATGTGTTTTTTCTCTGAAAAAGGCATCAACAAACGGTTTGTGGTGCTAAAATCACCATCTTCCAAGCTTTCAGGAACAGGCAGACTTCAATCAGAAAACCACATTTTCAACACAATTTTGACATTTTACTAGGACATACCCCATTTTTACTATTTTTTGTGTTTTCAGCCTCCTTCCAGTTAGTAACAGAAATGGGTGTGAAACCAATGCTGGTTCCTGGACAGCTAAACATGTCTGAAAAGTAGACAACATTCTGAATTTAGCAAGGGGTCATTTGTGTAGATCTTTCAAGGTTTTCCTACAGAAAAAAAACACCTAAAATGAAACAATATTGAAATTGAGTTAAAAAAAGAGCCATTTCTGTCCATGTTTTCTTCTATTACTTTTTCCAGCTATGGCAGATTTTTAAAAACAATATACTGTTGCATCTGCTGGACTCTTCTGGTTGTGGGGATATGTAGGGCTTGTAGGTTCATCAAGAACCCTAGGTACCCAACGCCAATAAATGAGCTGCACCTTGCAATGGGTTTTCATTGTGTACCGGGTATACAGCCATTCATTTGGTGAAATATAAAGAGTGAAAAATAGGTATCAAGGAAACCTTTGTATTTCCAAAATAGGAACAAGATAAGGTGTTGAGAAGCAGTGGTTATTCGTACATCTCTGAATTCTGGGGTCCCCATACTAGCATTTGAATTGCAGGGCATTTCTAAAATCAATGTCTTTTTTGCACACTGACTTACAGTTGGAAGGAAAAAATGTAGAGAAAGACAAGGGGCAATAACACTTGTTCTTCTATTCTGTGTTCCCCCAAGTCTCCTAATAAAAATGGTACCTCACTTGTGTGGATAGGCCTAGTGCCTGCGACAGGAAATGCAACATGGACTCATCACATTTTAACATTGAAATCAGATGTGTTTTTTGGAAAGTGCCTAGCTGTGGATTTTGGCCTCTAGCTCAGCCGGCACCTAGGGAAACCTACCAAACCTGTGCATTTGTGAAACCTAGACAACTAGGGAAATCTAGGATGGGGTGACTTGTGGGGCTCTCACCAGGTTCTGTTACCCAGAATCCTTTGCAAACCTCATAATTTGGCCAAAAAAACCCACTTTTTCCTCAAATTTTGGTAAGAGAAAGTTCTGGAATCTGAGAGGAGCACAAATTTCCTTCCACCCAGCATTCCCCGAAGTCTCCAGATAAAAATGGTACCTCACTTGTGTGGGTAGGCCTACTGCCGGCAACAGGAAATGCCCCAAAACACAACATGGACATATCACATTTTCCCAAAGAAAACTGATCTGTTTTTTTGCAAAGTGTCTAGCTGTGGATTTTTGGCCTCTAGCTCATCCGGCACCTAGGAAAAACTAAACTAGCAAATCTAGACATTTCTGAAAACTAGACACCTAGTGGAACCCAGGATGGGGTAACTTGTGTCACTCTCCCCATTTTCTGTTACCCAGAATCCTTAGCAAACCTCAAAATGTGGCAAAAAAACACCTTTTCCTCATATTTCGGTGTTACAAAGTTCTGGAATCTGAGGAGAGCAACAAACTTCCTTCTACCCAGCATTCCCCCATATCTCCCGATAAAAATGGTGCCTCACTTGTGTGGGTAGGCCTTGTTCCCGCGACAGGAAATACCCCAAAAGACTACGTGGACACATTAAAATTATCAAATACAAACTACCTGTTTTTGCGAGGGGCACCTGCGTTTTTGGTCCCAGGCTGAGGAGCCACCTAGGGAAACCTACCAAACCTGGACATTTCGGAAAACTAGACACCTGAAATTGTCCAGGCAGGTGTGACTTGCGTGGATCCCCCAGTGTTTTCTTACCCAGAATCCTCAGCAAACCTCAAATTTAGCTAAAAAATTATATTTTCCCCACATTTCTGTGTGGGATCACTGAACCGGCACAAATTTCCTACCACTCGACATTCCCCCAGCCTCCCAATAAAAATGATACCTCACTTGTGTAGGTGGGCAAAGTGCCTGTGACACTTAAAAGCCAAAAACATGTCAAAATTGAGGGGGAACCAAAATGGGTCCAAAAGGGCAGTGTGATAAAAAACGTTTTTAGGCTGACAAGTGGGGCAGCATTTTTCTCAGTATACAATGCTGGGTGGTATGAATTTTGTGGATTCCTGCAGATTCCAAAATGTTCTATCACAAAAATGTGGGGAAACTGTGTGATTTCAAGCAAAGTTGGAGGTTTGCAGGGCATAGTGGGTAAGAAAATGGTGCGGGGTGCATGTGAAACACATCACCCTTGACTCACCCAGATGTTTCGTTTTCAGATGTGTCTAGGTCTCATAGATTTTTCTACATGGCAGCGTCCCGAAGTCCAAAAAGTGCATCCCGCCTCATTCCAGGTGGGACAATTTAGAGAGCTGGACAAGCTTTCATGGAACTAGTGTAAAACCAAAACTCAAAATAATCAAATGTATTTTTGCCTGCCGTAAGATAAGATCTTTTAGCGTGAGGGGGAGACCTGAAAGACTGTTACCCCCTTAATTTGGGTGGGGGCATAACTATGCCCATCCTTGTTGGTAGCCATCACCCCACTATTTTTTTTTTATTCCCTGGCATCTAGTAGGTTTTCTGGCCCCCGGGGAGTGGATTGGGGGTAATTGCCCCATCTGCCCACCAGGCGGCAGAACAACTTTGTCCACATTTATTTGGGGTAGAGGTATGGCCATGCCCCACCCTCTTTTTTTTTTTTTTTTTTTAATCTTCCCTGGTATCCGGTGGGCTTTCTGCCCCCCTTGGTGGCAGATGGGCCTTACAAAAATAGGCCGATCTGCCCCCAAGGGGGCCAGTAATGGCCAACAGTAATGTGCCCCAATAGGGAGCGATACTTGCCCAAGGGACTGCCCCTCAAACAAAATACACACACACCTATCCCTGATGCCTAAGTGGTTTCTGCCCTCCCTAATAAAAATAGGCCGAAATGGTCTAAAATAAATTTGCCCCCCTCAGGGGAGCAACCCTTGCCTAGGGGGTTGCTACCCTTTCGTGAAATTGCCGTGAAAAAAATCCCTGGTATCTAGTTGTTTCTGCAGAATGGCCTGATAAAAACAGGCCGAATTACTCCAAAGGGAGGCAGAAAGGACCTAAAAAAAAGTTTGGCCCCCAAGGGAGCAACCCTTGCCTAAGGGGTCGCTCCCCACCTGTAAAATTTGTTTTTTTAATCCCTGGTGCCTAGTGGCTTCTGTCCCCCCCGGGGGCAGAGTGCCCTAAGTAAAACTGGCCAATCTGCTCCTGGGGTGGAGGTTGAAAAGGCCTAAAAAACAAATGCCACCCTCGGGCAGCAGCCCTTGCCCAAGGGGCCACTCCCATTATTTATCAATGAAAACAAAAGAAACTACCTGGTGTCAAGTGGGCATTTCTGCAGCCCGATCGCTTTATGATCGGGCTGCAAAAATGCTCAGAAAGACAAGAAAGTAAAGAAAAAGTATTTCCTTTCTTTTCATGTCTCTCTGCCCGCCCCCACTCCCCGATCGGAAGAGAAATGCTTCCAGCACGATGGGGGCGACCTATGGTGAGGTCCCGTGCGATCGCGCGCTGATGTCATCAGACCTCCAGGGGGGGTTTGGAGGGGGGGGTGGAAGGGGAAGCGATTTCCTTTCCATCACCTGCACTGGGGGGGGTGGGCTGGTGCCAGGACATTATGGTTACGTCAGTAGCCCCAAAAGGGTTAAACCACACTTCAACCACACATCAAATTACCAAAAATGTGTTTCACTTGTGCAGTCTTAATTCTGATATTTTCTGAAATATCTGCACAGTTCATTTACAGATAGTTATATTTAACTGTGTGCTAGAAAAAAATAACACTGTACAGCATTCAATCTAGCACACCATCAGTGGCCAGCCTGATTCTCACTAATCCTCTCACTCTGAAGTCAGGAAAAAAGAAAACACCAAGCTCCCTGGAAGACAGAGCCTGACATTTGACCTCTGCCTTTGACTGTGCTGTGAATATAACAACATAAGAACAAGATTTAGGGCCAGATGTTTGAACGTTTTGTGACTTGCAAATTGGTCTCAAAATTATTTGCGCCCCCAAAAGTGGCATTTCAGTATGTACAAATGTAATTCCGTAGCCACAAATAGCGATGTATCGAAATTGCAAGTTGGTAAAAACAGCAACCGTTTTTTGCAAATCGCAAATACCAAATTGGTATTTGCAAGTCACAAACTGTATGTTACAGGTTGTTGCAAATTGCAACTAGTCGCAAAAACACCTGTTTGCAATTGTAATTTTACACTGATTCCAATCAGGAGGTAAATGTGTGCTAACTATAAAAGGAGGGCCAGAATGCATCAGGGGTTTTCACAGTGACTGCTATGAGGAGGCGATACCTGGCAGGGGAGGTGGAGGAGGAGACAGGAGCAGATTTTCAGAGTCAGGCTCACCATATTCTAGCAGACAGGGGAGGAAATCTATGAGAAACACAGGCTGAGTAGCGCTGTGATCGTAGAGTTGATAGTTATGTTAAAGCCCCATATGGAAAGCAGTACCCTGTGCAGCAACTCCATCCCCACGCATGTGCAGGTGTTGTGCTCACTGCACCTTTAGGCCTCAGGTAGCTACCAGGGGGTAATTGCAGTTTCTGGTGGGGTGTCCCAAAGTGCACTGTCATGTTTCTTCAACCAGTTTCTAGATGCCATGCTCATCCACATGAACAATTACATATGCCTCCCCAGTAATGCAGCAGAAATACACAACACAAAAATCAACTTTTACAGTATTGCCAGCTTCCCTCATGGGTGATAGGGTGTGTAGATGAGACACATGTTGTTATTTTTCTTCCATCACATCTTGAATACTTATTCCAAAACAGGAAAAATACCCATTCTCTTAACATCCAGGTGGTTTATGATGAATATAATGTCATCACAGACATAGTGGCCAAATACCCAGGAAGCACTCATGATGCATACATCTTCAGGCACAGTGAAGTACACCAACACCTGGAGCGTGGGGAGTTTGAAGATGGCTATTTACTAGGTGATGTGATGTTTTAACACAAATGGCATATATTTGTCTAACAGCAGGAACTGCCATGCTCATACTTATCTTGGTTTCCCCAGGAGGCAGCACTTATGCTTTACGACCTTGAATCTTGACTCCATACCTAGCCCCGTCAGACCACAATGAGAGGTGATACAACAGTGCCCATCGCTGCACTAGATCTGTAATTGAACAAACCTCTGGCATGCTCAAATCAAGATTCTAGTGCCTTCACAAACGTGAAGGTGCACTCCAGTGTGCCCCAGGTGTTTCCTACAATATTGTGGCAACCTTTGCCATCCTACATAACAAATCGACCAGGCATAGGCTACTCCTCAATTTGGAGGACACAGAATCAGAAGATGATGAACCAGAAGCACCACTACTACAGCCTGGAGACCAGACCTTAGCAGTGGAGGGGAGACACCGGCTGGATCACATAGCAACACATTACTTTGCAAGGTAAGATTCTGGTAACACTGTGTTCACAGAAATGATGGAAGTAGATACAATTTTTGTAACTAAAGCAACCTTTAATATCAGGATACAATTTTGCTGTGTCATTCTAAAGTAAATGATACCCAAGTGGTAAGTGAAATACAATATAGTGTTGGTTGCATCACAAAACAAATAATAGCCAAGCTGCATATACAGGGAGTGCAGAATTATTAGGCAAATGAGTATTTTGACCACATCATCCTCTTTATGCATGTTGTCTTACTCCAAGCTGTATAGGCTCGAAAGCCTACTACCAATTAAGCATATTAGGTGATGTGCATCTCTGTAATGAGAAGGATTGTGGTCTAATGACATCAACACCCTATATCAGGTGTGCATAATTATTAGGCAACTTCCTTTCCTTTGGCAAAATGGGTCAAAAGAAGGACTTGACAGGCTCAGAAAAGTCAAAAATAGTGAGATATCTTGCAGAGGGATGCAGCACTCTTAAAATTGCAAAGCTTCTGAAGCGTGATCATCGAACAATCAAGCGTTTCATTCAAAATAGTCAACAGGGTCGCAAGAAGCGTGTGGAAAAACCAAGGCGCAAAATAACTGCCCATGAACTGAGAAAAGTCAAGCGTGCAGCTGCCACGATGCCACTTGCCACCAGTTTGGCCATATTTCAGAGCTGCAACATCACTGGAGTGCCCAAAAGCACAAGGTGTGCAATACTCAGAGACATGGCCAAGGTAAGAAAGGCTGAAAGACGACCACCACTGAACAAGACACACAAGCTGAAACGTCAAGACTGGGCCAAGAAATATCTCAAGACTGATTTTTCTAAGGTTTTATGGCCTGATGAAATGAGAGTGAGTCTTGATGGGCCAGATGGATGGGCCCGTGGCTGGATTGGTAAAGGGCAGAGAGCTCCAGTCCGACTCAGACGCCAGCAAGGTGGAGGTGGAGTACTGGTTTGGGCTGGTATCATCAAAGATGAGCTTGTGGGGCCTTTTCGGGTTGAGGATGGAGTCAAGCTCAACTCCCAGTCCTACTGCCAGTTCCTGGAAGACACCTTCTTCAAGCAGTGGTACAGGAAGAAGTCTGCATCCTTCAAGAAAAACATGATTTTCATGCAGGACAATGCTCCATCACACGCGTCCAAGTACTCCACAGCGTGGCTGGCAAGAAAGGGTATAAAAGAAGGAAATCTAATGACATGGCCTCCTTGTTCACCTGATCTGAACCCCATTGAGAACCTGTGGTCCATCATCAAATGTGAGATTTACAAGGAGGGAAAACAGTACACCTCTCTGAACAGTGTCTGGGAGGCTGTGGTTGCTGCTGCACGCAATGTTGATGGTGAACAGATCAAAACACTGACAGAATCCATGGATGGCAGGCTTTTGAGTGTCCTTGCAAAGAAAGGTGGCTATATTGGTCATTGATTTGTTTTTGTTTTGTTTTTGAATGTCAGAAATGTATATTTGTGAATGTTGAGATGTTATATTGGTTTCACTGGTAATAATAAATAATTGAAATGGGTATATATTTGTTTTTTGTTAAGTTGCCTAATAATTATGCACACCTGATATAGGGTGTTGATGTCATTAGACCACACCCCTTCTCATTACAGAGATGCACATCACCTAATATGCTTAATTGGTAGTAGGCTTTCGAGCCTATACAGCTTGGAGTAAGACAACATGCATAAAGAGGATGATGTGGTCAAAATACTCATTTGCCTAATAATTCTGCACTCCCTGTAAATGTGCATCACTGCTTTCTGCAGCTATGTCTAACTTGCCCTGTCCCTGCTGGTCCCCCAACAGATATACACCTGCTTCTGTGGCACAATGCCCGGGCATCAACGGCCGATACACTGCTCACACTAGAATTCTCCTCACTCTCCAGAGGGGCATCTCCTGCACCTCTTGCAATCTTTGCTGTCTGTAGAAGTCCAACAGCACAGTGATCTGTCCTAGCCCCCTGGAAACGTCACCGCTGAAGTGTCCCATTTCTACCTGCAATGTGACAGTTCTCCTGGAGAGACTGGTAGTAGAAGTGGCCAATCTACCTATTGAACGACTTAGCCGGTCCGTTCTAGCCACAGCACTGTGATCCCTATACCACTGATGGACAGGGTCAGCCTTCATTTGCTGGCACAATTCCTTAATGGCAGTGGTCAGGCTCACCAGATTGGTGTTCATTATTGCGAATTGTGTCCTGATGTTGGTAAAGCCAACAGACATGTTCTCCTGCATGCTCTGCATATTCCTGATGATTATTTTTAAATGCTTTGAAGCAGGGATGCCTCTTAACCAACAACCATCTCCAACAGCATCACATGCCTCACAATGCCTCCTGCGCCCACACACTGGAAAATGCTGGTTTGGGCTCTCAGTTGACTGTGGGATTGGACTTGGTGGCAGAGGGACATCATCGTCATCCATTGCTGCAGATTCTGTCTGGTGACACTGACATCATGCTACAGTGTTGAGAGGTGGTGCTGTCTATAGGGATGGGTTCTTCTGCTGCCATGTTGGCATCATCCACTCCCTCAACATTAGCGTCCTCTCTCTGTCCCTCAGGTGGACCTGTGGGACAAATGTGATACATTTTGTTTTACCTTTCTGATGTCTGGCCCAATAAATGTGCCTATGACTCCTAAGCTGACTTTATTGACTACATCACCCATAATGCACTGCAATGGTAAAATACTTTACATTTGGGAAACACACGTCTGATGCATGCTGCTGGACCTTTGAATTTGGACATAGCTGTGGGGTCTGAGTTGTGACAAAGGTAAATATTGTACACTTAATTTGTGATGGTCCTGGTGCATAACTGTCAATGTTTCCAATGCCCACAACAGCCTCCAGCTCCAGTGTGGTCTCCACCATGGTCTCAAGTGCAGTGAGTAGTTGTACTGTTGGGGGGACCCCTCCAGTTCCCTGGGATTCTGTGAGTCATTGACCCACCACTTCTTTTGTACGTGATCTGAGGTCATACCACACTTCTGGATTTCATCGATGGAGCCGTGTGTGACTCCAGTGGTATTTATTTTGGCTTGGATATCCTGCCAGATCTTCTTTTTTTGTGACTTAGTAACTGTCATTGATGCCCTTCCAAATGGGACATCATGATTCTCACAGCACTCCGTGTGTTTTCTCAGCAGTTTGGCTGGCCATGTCTGCTGTTTGTCCTCCTTTTCAGGTGTTGGACCAGTGCTGTGTATGGCAGCTGCACTCCCCCTCCACTCAGGCTGGTCTCCAGGCAGGTTCTGTGAGGCACGTCCTGGTTCAGAGGTGATTACCCATGATCAGAAAGTGTTTTTTTCCTATTTTGTAGTGCTGTTCCCAATTTTCGACAAGACCCGCAATTTGTGACACCATTCGCAAATTTAGGTAATTGCTTTTTGTGATTCCTCTTATTGTGATGCGACTTACTACCGACTCGCAATTTGAGGCCTCACATCATATGTACATGGGAATTTATAAGTTCCTATTTGTGATGCGCATTGATTTGCGAACAGGAACTTACAGATGTTCCTGTTTGTACATGTGGCCCAAAGATCTGTTCACAGAAATCCAGTCCTGGTGGAAGAATTCAGGAGATCAGCAGTCAAAGTGCTCAAAAAAAAGTATGAGAACTGTGATGCTGCATGCAATGGGGGAGGGTCAGTGAGTGAGGGGACAGGGTCAAAGGTGTGGCTAAAAAAATATCATATTGTGAACGTTTTTTATTTTTTTGCTCTTTCGCCGTCGGGTAGCTACATATAAAATAGTGTACAGCTTAATGAGAAATAAATAATTTAAAAAAAAGTTATGTTAATCAGTGCCAAATGCACTATAGTACATTATGAAACCTCTATTAGTTAATGTACTGCAGAGGCTTAAGCCTAACCAGAGACACAAAGGCCCTCATTATGACTTTGGCGGTCTTACTAAAAGACCGCCGAAGCCGTGGGCGCCACTATACCGCCAGTGCTGGCGGTATATGTGGCTCCCTATTATGACTTTTCCGCTGGCCGAGTGGAAAAGTCACATCAACATTGCTGCCGGCTCATAATAGAGCTGGCGGCAATGTTGATGTGTAGCGGGTGCAGCAGCACCCATCGCGCAGGGCAGTGAAATGCACGATGGGGCTGTGCCTGGGGTCCCCTACACTGCCCATGCCAAGTGCATGGGCAGTGCAGGGGCCCCCAGGGGCACCCCGAGTCCCCCTTACCGCCAGCCTGTCCATGGCGGTCAACACCGCCATGGACAGGCTGGCGGTTAGGGACTCATAATCCCCAGGGCAGGGGTGCTTCCACTGCTGCCATGGGGATTATGACCGCCTGGCGGAAGCCTGGCGCTCAGTTGGAGGGGCCGGAGGTATGGCCGTGGCTAATGCGCCACGGTCATAATACACTGCCGGTACACCGCCAGCCTGTTGGAGGTGATACCGCCGGAGTACCGCCGGCAACCAAGGCCGTAATGAGGCCCAGAGACTTAAATCTTGGTTAGTGCAGTGGAGAATAGTGCCTTGTGTGTATTTAGTACAAGTTCTCTGTCTGTGACAGAAAGGACTGTGAATTTGTAAGTCATTATTTTGAGCTTGCATTACACACAGATAGCCTGCTACAAAATGTACAAAAAGATAAAATGGTGCTTCCAAAATATAGAATTTAGTAATGGCCAGACTCTACGTAATGCATTTTTTTATACAGCTGTCCCTAAAAAGCACACATTTCACAGCTCAGCTGGCTACTCCCTTGCATTCCCACTCAAAAAGAGTAAATCTTTGTCACCCCAAAGCTTGAAGTTATTCCATCAGTTAAAGCTAGTACCAACTCTAAAGCACCCTTTACATTTGCAGACTGACCCGTTGTGCAAATTTGCATTTCTTTCAGGCAATCACCCTGGCAAGACGGCTTGTTTGTTGTTTAGTTGTCTGCCCACCTTCCCCTTTAGTTTCAGGGCACAGGAGGTTCCCTGAATGATACTAAAGCTTTTAATATGAGAACCTTCTCAGAACCACTGTTGTTTCGAAAAAGTAGGGGAACGATTGTTCATAAATGAAAAGGGTAGTGGCACGTTGTGCACCTCTGATCCCTCCCATTTCGCACGGGAAGGAATTAACTCAAGCTCAACAGCCTAAAATTAATAAAGCCAGAAAATAGAAAGGCAGAAAACGTGGGATACAAACCACAAAGCCAATTGTAAGCAACGGAATGCATTCCTAGGGAAGCTTTCAAAATACCCCCAAGATGTTGTTTGCAATCTGGTGGGATTCGACCTAAAAAGCCATCCACTACTGAGGCCTTCACAGGTGACATGAGGCGACCAGCAATCATGAAGTACAACTCAAGCCACGATCTTCCCCCTCTACCCTACTGATCTACTCATGCTTTGACCCTAAAAACCTAACAATCAACTGATCCCATGTAATAGGGCTTTCACCAGACCTGTCTAGGAACAGTGACCTTTGCCAGACCTGCGTCTAGCAACAGCACTAAGCATGCTGGGACTTGTACTTTCAATCTTTGCAATGTAGCTGTGGGGCCCACAAGTTCCGGTGTGGCTAGGGCAGGAATGAAATCACCCTCGTGACATGAGCGGCGTATCTTCTATTGATGCGGAAGGTGCAGTGGAACCGCAGCCCAGTGCATTGAGGGGGGTGTGACGCTATATTTACTACTTCAGCAGCAGTCAATATGGCGCATTTCCTTGCTTGCGCGAGGGAGTCTATGGCATCATTGCTATGTTATTGTTACGCTAATGCGTGACATGGGTCTACTTGAGAGTTATGCTGCATTCTGATCGCTTGGCCAACTCATCAGAGGTACAGAGCCTGCCCAGTTTAGCTACGCACCCACACCCCCCAAAAGTGCTTAATCTGAGCCGGAGGGGGACACCGGCACTTATTTTCTGCCTCAAGTATTTTCTGTGAGCAAAATACAAATATGGGAAAGACGGAAGAAGAGAAAAACGAAAAACGTGGCAAACGGAGAAAGCACAGAGCTGAAAAGGTGAGCCGAAGGGCAGGGAGTGGCTGCAAATAGATCTAAGCAGTGCTTTCAATGGGCAGGTACTGCCCGGTACTGAGTACCTGCATTTCTTTCATTTGAAAGGCAAAGTACTTGCACTTCTCAACACTGCTGCAATACATTACAATGGATGAGTACCGACTCTCGGGAGCAATTGGGTACTCTGAATAGAAAGCACCTGCACTTCTATACGTCCATTTCAAGCACTGGGTCTAAGAGGTCGAGATGGCTTTAGGATTAAGCTGACTCGGTATTCCGTGCTCGCACATTCATTTGCAACAGTTGTGTGCCTCAAAGGAGAGTTTGAGGCACCGACACGTTTGTATTTACAAATTAAGCACTGCCGCCACCCATATCCTCACCTACTGATATGGTCTAACCTTTGTCACTGTGTGCAGAAACCTCCCTCTGATTTCTCTAGTTTACGAGATACATTCTTGCGTGAGTGGCTTATCTGGTCCGTGTTTTTTCTTTGCGTTCTGGGACTTCCCTTGTCGCCCTATTTACTGCACAGTAAATTAAGGACTAAAAATATCAAAATGCAACGAAAACATCCTCCTGGGTGAGTAATTCTAGCGCTGAGATTGGAAATCTAGGCGTTCAGTTCCATCTCATGACTAGCGCTCGGAAGATGGCATGACAGCGCTATACAAGACTTCAGTGACAAAGATATGGGAGGCGTCGCTTACCTTCCATGTCTGATTGGACGACATGTTTAGTCCCTCGATTCCTGGTGCTGCCGCCTCCTTCACCTGCATGTCCTGAGGCGAGGCTGGCCTCGGCGCTGCCCACCTCCCACCTCACCCCTCTTGTACGCATGCACAAGCCTCCCTTCTCTCCCTCTTTCACATCCTCCTCCCCACTCTTCATCGTCTCCCCTCCTCTCTTATGCTTCCTCCGCTCCCTCGTTGCTTTCCCCTCCCGCTGTCCTTCGCCTTCCCTCCCAATGTATCTTGAACGTCTGGTTCTCCTCTTGCCGCTAGCTGTTTTCTCGCCCCTCCCTTTTTTTCTTTCCCTCTCTCGGGGCCCGTCTTTCCTCCCCTGTTACCCTCTCACTTTCCTTTCCTTGCTATAATTTTCGTCTCTTACTCTCCCTCGCTCATTTCGTCCGCGCCCTTTTCTGTTTTTCGCGTTCTGCCCTACTCTCTCCTTCACTTTGAACTTCGTCTCTTTGTTTATTTTCCACCTCTACTCACTTTGTTCCCTTCGCTCTCTCTTTCTTTGCATGCCCTCCGTTACTCTTGGCTCCCCTGTTCTCTCGCCCTCCCGCCTCTCCTCCTAACTCTGTCTTCTTTCCTGCTCCGTGGTGTTCGTCTGAGACTCACCTGGCCCCTCCCTCTCTCGCCACCCTCTCTCCCAGGTAAAGAGAAACCATTTTCACGCACTGCCGCGCGTCAGCATGTCTTCTTCTTCCCTCTCTTTCGTAGCCTGGGGAACTCACTCCCTGAGCCCTGCACTGTAAGTATCCAGCGGTCTATGGAGATAGCTCAGTGGGTTAATTCACCTGGTGAAGGGATCTGCGTTTATAGTGGGATGACAGGGAGGAAATGTTGTCAAGCGGCTAACATCCCTTGGGGATCTACGTTCAAATCTGCGCTCTGGCACTCAACTTAAAACCACTTGTACCTAATATTGTAAATATGTTTGAAACGTAATGTAAGTATGTTAAATGTAAGTAATGTATTTGTGACATTTGAGCTGTAAATCACTTGATATACACCACTCGGTTGCAACCAGGGAAGGGAGGGACCTTTAAGAATGAATAACCTCAGCTGACTACACCCCATTCACAACTGTATAGTTTGATGGGTTAATGCACACGTTAAAGGGTGTCTGCGTGTGTGTGAATGACATGCAAGTGACAGGTTCCGCTCACTCTGGGACGGTAAGCGTTAGAATGGACTGGTCTTAAATAGATTGGGGGGGGGGCGTGTAATCGGCTGGTCACATGTTCAGATGGCAGTGCGATAGCTTGACTGGTCAATGCCTCTGGTGCAGAAAGCTGTGTGGGAGCTAAAGGGCGCATTTGCAGTAAGATTGTTCAGTGGGGGAGCTTGCCTGCTGTAGATTGTTGTGGCACTTACGTCACCAATTCAAGACCTCGCTTCTGAGAGCTGAAAGATCTCTCTGTGACCCCAATATCACAGGTTGCAATTTAGTAATCAACTCTGCTGCAGTAGCGTAGCTTGGTCAGTAATATTTTTTTTGGGTGGGAGGTGGCTTCAGATTTCCCAACAATCATGCTGGCATATCATGTTACCATACATCAGCAGGGGTGTAACACCAGAAATCCCCCCCCTGAAGCTACGCCCCTGCCTTGGTGGGTTATTGTGTGCGATCTTCTGGTCACAGATATCGCACCAATACTATAGCCCAGCATGTTAATGCACCTGCTCTGTAGATGTTATTCGAAGATCACAGTTTCAAATACTCGTTAGATATCTCAAAGCAATAATGTGCCTGCTGCAGAACCATCTATTCATAGTTTCAGCTATGAATCGCTGCTGGGCCGATCTCTTCTATCTGAGATGGGAAAAAATAATATAATATAATTTAACTATAAAGTAAATTTATAAAGCGTTGCATCTGCTCCAAGAGCTTCTAGGCTTTAAATACCTCAGGTTACCGGATCCAGGGTATGCGGAGAAGAGAGAAAAAAAATCAGTCTAAGTTTGCTTTTAAAAAAGTTTTCAGACTTTTTAATAATCGCGAGTAGTCTTCACTGAGTGGTGAAGTTCGTGAGGGCACATATTTCACAATTTAGTACCAATGACAGCAGCAGAGCTGTGTCGTCTTCAAGAGCTCCAAAATGTGTGCGGGTGAACGTACAAGAGCTTGATGATCTTAAGGATCTGGCCGGAGAGTAAAAATGAATCCGTTTCTGTTGACTGGAAACAGGGGTTGTAAACACCCTATGTATATGCATAAGAGTTTTACATGTAATAGTTAATTTGAAAGAGACATGACCGTGTATAGGAAGATTTAAAAGCAAGCTAGCCACCGAGTTTTGAACCAACTGAAGTTTGCAGGCTAGCTTTTTTGGTAGACTAAGGTATAGGTAGTTAGACTAGTGAAGCCTGGTGTGATTAGAGCATGGATCACAGTTTCTCTGTGGCTAGAGGCAGAAACCATGAGATTTATGTTGGCTAGCAGAGTTTTTCGAGGTTAGGGAGACGAACAGTTGTGTGTCGTCAGGGTATGACAACACTTCAGTGCCATACACTTGAATTATGGTTGCCAGGAGAGTCATATACATTGTAAAGAGTGTGACGCTCAAGGCAAGCTCTGAGGAGAAAGGTGGAAGGAAGTAACTGCTTGATGCCCCTTAGAGAGAAAATGTCCAAATTCATGCTAGTACCTCAATACCTATATCCTCCAGTCAACAAATGAGGATAGGATGGGATATGATATTTAAGGCCACTGTTAGATCGAGAAGGATAAGGCTAGCCTTGCCACCATTGATCAAGACTTGTCCGAGATGTTCCGATACTGTAAGGATGGATTCTCTGCTGAGAGCAGAACAGAAGCCTAACTGTGACTTGTCCAGAAAATGATTGGTTTCACTAAAGGAAAATAGCAAGAAGGATAACATTAAGATCCTCCACTTGCAAGAAAGCCTTGCACTTGGAGATTAAGCTCTACATGTGTAAAGTACTAATGTGATATAAACACCACTTAACCTTAAGTATCTAAGAAAGAAAGACACCTTAGAAATAACCACGCACTCCAAGTTAACAATGAATGCCCAAGTGGACAAATTAGCAAGGTAAAGCTTCATCACCATGAAAACTCTGCAACGCATCTTCCTCCACCAGGGAGTTCTACACAAGGTCCAGGCTACTATCTCACTTGTACTGTCTAAACTAGATTACACAAATGGCATCTACCACGGACCATCTCTATCAACTATGAAAAGACTTCAACAGATTCAGAACTCTACTGTCAGACTACTCCTACATGTAAAGCCACAAGCTTACATCTCCCCTGCCTTGAGGGCCCTAATTGGTTACCGGTTGCCAGAAGACCCACCTTCAAGCTGCTTTGTATCACCCACAAAGCAATAAATGGAACAGGGCTGCTTTTCATCAGGAATAAAATCACCAAATGCATTAAACTAAGCAATCTCTGCTCAAGATTGGTACCTCACCTCAAAACCCCACCATACAAGAAAAAAGACAATAGGTGGCACATCTTTCTCTGTTCAAGCAGCCAAATTATGGAATTCATTACCCCCAAATATAAGATCCACGGAACACTATCTTATCTTTAGAAGATTACTCAAGAGTTGTCTCTTTGCTACATAACCACCATACTCAAACACTAATGTACAGCATATCCCTGTGTATGTATTTTAATTTGAATATATGTAAATATTCAGATATTTGTATTTATTTCTACATATATGTATAATAACTATTTTTTAATATAGAGAGACCCTTTAGGCCTGCTTAACATATGCATATATTACTTATGGTTAAATATATATATATATATATATATATATATTTTATTTTATGTTTAACACATTTATAGGTCATTGCATAGTTTTTTTTATACATGGTGTTTGATTAGATGCTAATGGGTCTCTGTTTTATTTATCTATTACAATAGGTAAATATTGTCATAACTATTTTATCTACAAGCACATCACTATTGAAATATTGAGGAAAAGATTAAATAAAAAAACAGAGGTATAAAAAATACACAAATTACCTTCAAGTACTGCAAAACTTTAAAGTCTGTGTTCATACAATAGAACTTAAACTCTCAATATATTATCTTCCTTATTTATATATACCCTTTCCATGTAGTCAAGTATCGATATATTTTCTGTAGAAGAAAAAACATTTTACTCTCTACAATGCACTACTCTGTGTCACCCTGTACCTCTCTCAATCTATCCTCTGTCTCCACTCTCTGACTCATTCCAAACCTCATTCTATTACTATGATTGCGGTATTCACTATCTCTATGAGGCATGCTTTATCTTCTTTGTGGGTATTCAGCAAGCCCACTGCTTTTGATTTGATCGTTTGTGTGCCTTTCGACATTCCTTCCATTTTTGTGGTAAATTGTTCACATTTATCACTTCTTTCTGTGTGCTGTTCCTAGCCATGGCGACTGGCCCTGTTACATGTATTATGTTGCCTCTTTCTAGTTTACTTAATGCTCAGGAACATTTTTTTAAAGTCCTCAATAGCTCTTCACACAAGCAATCATGTTTTGAGTAGCTACAAGCTTTCATGGCGGAGATGATGTGTCAGAGGCTGGGTCTTCGAGTGCCGGTGTTTACTGTGAAAGTGAGAAATCCTGTATTTTCTTTTGTTTAATGTAAGGTTGCTTTGTGCGTGTTTTGTTTTTTAAACCATGAGATTTTACAGAATTACTCTTCTGTATGTTTTGTGCGTCACTATCATACGCACTGTTATGTTTGTGTGTGCTTTCTTTTAAATATAATAGTCTTTTGTATGTTCAGTCCGTTACTTTTTTATGTATTATTTCCTAAAAATTGTTTTGCTCCGTTTAAAAAAAATGCTTGTTAAGAAAGCTGTTGATCTGTTCGCTCCCTCCTGCCACCACGTCAAAGCCGTGGCGTCCCATCGATTCCTCTGCCATGACAATAAACAAAGAAGGGATGTGCGGGCGCTTATCCCCCTCCCCCGCATCACTGTGGGCGCTAGGAATAGCCAGGGGCGGGCCAGGCTCCCCCGTGACATACTGGTTCAGTACTGATCCACGGGAGATCACAGTATCAGCCACTTCTGTGTGAGCAGCGGTGAGACCAGGGGCTTCTTGCCTGCGCTGACACTTGCCAGTCACAGGTGGCAAACTCCCGTCTGCCATCCGCACCCCTAGGCCCGGCCCCATCTCTTGTAGAGAGTGAGGGACCACATCAAACACAAGCAACCTTAAACCACGCACTGTGGGAGATGAACATGTCACTAGTAGCCTGTCCCCTGCTGTCGCCCCCTAGAAAGCACTGATCTTCCGGCACAACAGGAAGACACAACTCCTAACAACAAGACAGTAGAGTCTGGTGGGAAAGAGACACCGTGACTTGCATGAAAGGGGCGACACTGCAGGGCCATTGTGCGGCTGGCCCCAAGAGCTGCCTCCCCTCTCGAGCTGCAACCCTTCCGTCCCTTCCACAAATAACAATCAAGCTAAAGCATGAGAGGCCCGAAAAGATTCTGTCAATCAATTTGGTTTGGATGCAAATATGAATAGTAATAAGCTTTGTATGTTCTCCTTTTGCTTCACACGCTGACATTTCTTTTCTTATTTTTACAGTGCTTTTTCCAATCCGCCTTCCTCTTGTTACTTAAGTGTCTAGTCTTTCCTATTAGGATTGGTTTATTGTGTGAATCTTTTCAGCCGCTCTCATCAGCTACATTCCTTTGTGCCTTTACATCTATTAAGCCGAAAAATATTAACCACGTT
This sequence comes from Pleurodeles waltl, assembly GCF_031143425.1. Lineage (NCBI taxonomy): Eukaryota > Metazoa > Chordata > Amphibia > Caudata > Salamandridae > Pleurodeles > Pleurodeles waltl. The sequence continues at coordinate 337,985,667 of NC_090443.1, forward strand.
CTCCTAAACACACTCTTTTTCATATCCTGTTTCTTTACACGACTTTTGCTTTCACTATGTTTGCCAACCTACACTCTTGCTACGGTAATATACAATAAAAAGAAGTCAATCCAGACTTTTGTCTCCATTATTTAGCGATCATTTGATGTGCAAGCCACAACTTCATGCCTGTACAAAGGTGTGAAGTGCTCCTCCAGTTCCCAATTCTTCTCCATGCTGATGGGTGCCTTTGAGTCTGCAAGGTTACGCTTTGGCGCTTTACCCTACAGTTCCCAGACATTCCACAGAAGTCACACGTTTGCTGCTAAAGTCCATGGCTGTGCCAAAGTGTTTAGATTTTGCAAGTGGAGGCTTTTAATTATGTGCAATGCAATATTTCATGAAAACAACTTTATCTAAATATATCAATTACACTTTTTTTAGGGTTCCCCACGAATTCTTATATAAACCATGTTTTAGCCCTAGACCCTGATTCCAGCCATCTAATGTCTAAACTCTGTACATCATTTCTTTATATTAATTTTGATCTAGAGTGCCCCAGCCCCGTCAGTAATATTGATTACATTGCATTACTTTAGAAAGGTTGTGTTCTGTGCCATACCATGCAAACTAACATACCTTTCATCCTGGCCTCACAATAATTTGGATCGAATATTTTTATTAAGGTTTCAAGAATACAACTGTGTTCACAATCTAAAGCATTCATGGACCAGCCACATGTATTTGCAATATCAAGGAATTCCAAGGAGTCTGGCCACATAGATCTAATTACACCTACTTGAGTATCTTATTCTGGCACATGTTTAAGTGTGTGCTCAGTGAACAGGGACCTGCAGCATGCTTGGTATGTTTTAATGGCCAGAAGGAAATGTTTATAAGGCTAGTATTAAAAGCTGTTTAGTTGGCATTTCTGTGCCATATATTTGCTTAAACCATATATTCCCAGTCTGACTCATCCCAAATCCATTCTACTACTTTCATCTCCTAAATAACCCTGCCTAAGCTCTTCCCTCGTCTTCCACATCTAACTCACCCAAACCTCACTTTACTACCATGATCTCCCAAACAACTCTACTAAATTCTCCCTCATTTATCTCACCTTTAACTCATCCAAAACCCCTCCTGCTACTATGGTCTCCCTAACCCTTTCCACAGACTCTTCCCAAGCCTAAATCCTATTACCATAAACTCCCAATTAACACTTTTGGATTCTTTCCTCCTCCACCCCTCCATTACTCCAGTCAATCCTATTAACAAACTCACATATCCGCTGCTCAAATTAACTCATAATAATACTAAAACTGAACTCATATTTCCCTATACTAATCCACCACTAATTCCTTTTGGTTTCCGGAGTAGCGTGCTACTCGCTGAAAAGTGCTTTGACGCCGCATCAGGGGTAGTAAGCGCTATATAAATACTATTACAATACAATGCAATACAATACAATACAATTTGGTGCTTTTGACTTAATTGGAGGTGGTAGTATGAGGAGGGAGCAATCGCTTATATTGAGCACATGAGCCATTCACTGTTAAGAGTCTGAGCGATTGGTTTTGGGGTTGCTATTTTTCTCACCCAGTTTATTTACAACTTCTGGTCCTCCACCCTCAGCCATACCACTATTGAATGCAGGTATTAAGATGTGTCTATAAGAATTCTTTGAAAGTGGGGCAGGTGTGGTCTAGTCAAGTCTAGTCTGCTCTAAAATTGTAATTCGTATGGTAAGTTTTATCTGAAAAGCGTCAGCACTTTCCTATCGGTAGAAATGAGAAGTTTATTTCTGTTTGTCACTCACTCTGTAAAGGTTTCTGATGGTCATGTCTTGTACCTTTCCTCAAGTTTGGGAGTGTAATCTGGGGGCATCTTTTCTTTTCAATGGAGGGCCACTTTAATGGTTGTCAAACTGCACCAGGGCACCTTGTAACTTAGAAAGCGCACCTTAAACATCAAGGCCCATATTTATACTTTTTTAGTGCCTCATTTGCGTAATTTTTTGACTCAAAAGCGGCGCAAACTTGCAAAATACAATTGTATTTTATAAGTTTGCTCTGTTTTTGCATCAAAAAGTGGCGTAAATGCGGTGCTAAAAAAGTATAAATATGGGCCCAAATGTTACATGATTTTGTCCCTGTATTGTTTGAGGGTGTGCTTACTTTTCAGCAATAAACAACTGCTGGCGGCAGCGATGTGTCACATGCTTTCTCTGAGTCACACTTGGGCCACAGTAGAACACAGGTAAGCCCAGAATGATCAGATAAGGGGCACACTTTTCTTTATTAGGTTGAGCACACAAGCCCTTTGACCTGTTGTAAGTCTTGTGGGCTTTTAACCACACCCACTGCACGCCCATCACACACACACTCGTTCATGGGCTTGCCTTTTTTTAAATCCTTTTTTATCATTGGTAAATGCTTCACGTTTGTCCCTCCTTAGGGTGGTTTTGTTACCAACTTGGACACTGATCGTGGTACATGGATAATTGCATATACATTTGACTGGGAACAAATTTCTTTTTATTTTTGTGTCTCTCCTTCACGTTCATGCTCATGGCGGCCATGGCGCTTTAAATCTGCTCGTTTATGTCAACTGTTTTACTTTTCATTTTCAATTTAAGCTGCAAGAAAAGTCCAGTTAGGAATTTACAACGTTAACAGCTCGAACTCGAGCAAACGCAAGACCCATTGCATTACAAATGCTTGTTTTCTAAAGGCAGTGCAGCTGTGGGATAACTCAGTGGGTGAATGCATCTGTTGGTTAAATCTGCACGCAACCTACAAGACATAGCTTTAAATATGGCACGTCCAGCAAGTATTTTTCACCCTTCTAGATCAATAATATAAGGACCAGGCTCACTATTTACAGCAAGCTTTGGCAAAGCCAATAGGTCTTGCCTATGTGTGAGCTACTGTCTTTGTCAGTGTTTTTTTTTATTTCAAAGACGTTGCCTAGTGTGTCTCCAGATGCTGTACAGTACCGCCAAAAGCAATTGCCAAAGCCAATAGGTCCCAAAAGTGAGACCTATTGGCTTTGCCAATGCTTGTTATACACTTCTCTCCTCAATTCCTCCTGGCTCACCCAAAACCTAATTTTACCACTATAATCTCCCAAACAACCATTCTAAATTCTTTCCTCATGTATGTGTTGGCAGGTCACAAATAAAGAACGACAGGACTCAGTTTGGCAAGTAGTATGAGCATTTATGAATAACGGCCGGGAGGGCAGCACAGCTCTAAGTCTGAAACTGCACTCAAAGTCATCAACTCAAGCAGCCCTTTTTATATGCTTTTGCCACTTTGAAGGCGTCTTATCACTCGTCATGCATTTTTAATTTAAGCGCTTGTTTGGTACATTGTATCACTACTTACGTCAACATAAAGCCACGTTTCTCATGAAAAAGCATCTAATTACACATTTGCAGGAAAGCGAAGGTTACATATCTGTCATGTGCACATTTATTTAATAAACGGCAATACCTTTTTATCTCACGTTCTAAAGGCTGTCTGTATTTCCTCCTTTTCTAACTCCAGACTTGGAACCCCCGTCTGTCTGGCCTCCCTCACACAGCTGCTGGCCTTCAAGCATCAATGCTCATTGTTCCTGTCCTGAAACTCCCTTTACTTATGAACGTGGATTTGAAATGCGTGCCGTTCCTGTGACCATTCAAGCTTCTAGGCCCTTCTACGTGCAATTGCATTGTGAATAACTATGCCTTGTCTCACTTCTCTGCCTCCTGCACTGACCTTTTACTTGGATGCCATGAGCGCTCTGGGCCTGTATTCCTCTCTGAGCATATATGACTCTGCACGTTTTCCTCCTAACTCATGCATTAGCAAAAGTGGGCCTTCTCTTTCTATATTTTCAGTAACATTCCCCCCTTTAGTTGAACTTTCAACTACTATTCCACCCTCTCTACTACATTTATTCATTTGGACATATACGTGATCCTCATCCTCCTTCACGTTCCTGGCTACCCTGATAGTGAACATCCCACCTAACTTCTGGCTAACCTTCTTGCAGCATCCTACCACTAACTGGAAAATACAGAACATCAATAAGATCACCACAAGTATCGGGAATAACCCCTTAATCAGTCCTGATAACCAGGATAGCATCCATACAAAACATCCTGAAAACCATCCATCGGGGGCACCCCCCTCGTCTGCCATCTTCTTCCGCAAGTTATGTAGAGTCTGTATGGCCTCTGTGATTGTTCCATTGTCTGCATCGTTGGCATGTAAAACAGGCAGTTCCGATCTTGGCACAGAACCCACCCTCCATGGCCGTCATCAAGTCTAGCACATACCTCTGTTGCATAAGCATCACTCTCACAGCCCGCATCTCTTCCTTGACTGCATTGAATCCATCTTCGGTTGCATTAATTGTCTTCATCAGTTCCCATTGTGTTATCTGCAGCCAGCGGGCCGTGGCCTTTGCTTGAACAAAGGGAAAGATGCTTCCAAAGAACAATTGGGCATCATTAAACAACCTGTGCTCTCGTGGAATGTCTTCCCGAATATACGACGAAACAACGACTGCAAAAACAACTACTGCCTTAACAACGATGCCGGAACACCGACCTCGTTGCTACTACTAATGATTTTACCACGAATGCCTTAACAACGATATTTCGTTGTAAAGGCATTCCTGATAAAATCATTAGCAATAGGCACCATTCACCCTACATCCCTCACCCCACCCCCCCAACCCCACCCCAAAACCTAAAACCCCCTAACCCCCCAACCTATCCCCAAAACCAAAAACGCCCCACCCCCCCAAACCCACCCCAAAACCGAAAACCCCGTGACCCCCCACCCACTCCCCAAAACCAAAAACGCCCCACCCCCCAACCCCACCCTAAAACCTAAAACCCCCTGACCCCCCACCCACTCCCCAAAACCAAAAACGCCCCACCCCAAAACCTAAAACCCCCTGACCCCCCACCCACTCCCCAAAACCAAAAACGCCCCACCCCCCAACCCCACCCTAAAACCTAAAACCCCGTGATCCCCCACCCACTCCCCAAAACCAAAAATGCCCCACCCCCCAACCCCACCCCAAAACCTAAAACCCCCTGACCCCCCACCCCCTCCCCAAAACCTAAACCCACCACTTACCTTCGCCAAGTCCCTTCTTTGTACCTTAACCACGCATGTTCGTTGTTCAGAACATACGTAGTTAAGGCACAAAAAAACGAAGTCGTGGTTAAAAAAAGCGTTGTTGCGCTTTCGTTAACCACGACCTTCGTAAAAAAAAAGTTGTAAAAAAGGATGTTTCCCTGTCTTCCCAGGTTGTAGTACCCATGTACTCTGCATATCTCTTTTTCCGATGATGCAATAAAATCGTTGGACGGCTCATGGGGTGATCATATAACTTTGAGATGTCCACCCCTGGAATCACCAGGGAGGGGGTGTGCACAGTTACTAAGGAACAGAGACCTTTCCATCCGGAAGGAAGTCGTGAATACAGCCATTCTCCGCATTGCCAATAATAGTCCATCAGACTGGAGGTGCCCCATTGCATATCAGCATTGTACTTTGTGGTGATGCAATTGATGTTCCTTTCCACGGGGTCTGTTCCATTCCCTCTGAAACATAAAAAGAAAACAATTCGTGTTCTGCCTGCTCAGAGAGTTGTAGGTGTTTCCACCCAAGTTAATCTAGATATAGTTTCATCCCATATAGCCTGACACTTCTGCTGGGTGCTATTCTCAGTCTGATTTCCCATCCAGAGAGAGAGAGCTCTACATCCAAATGTTGCACCGTGGTACCACTGACCATGAACATACACTGATCCATTTACTCGAAAATATGGTCTTTCCTGACAATCTTGGGGCATGGGTGAAGCTGAATAATTCTTACAGAAAAGTGTAGATCTTGATATTCCCAGGAATCCCTGTTCTATTATTTTGCTCTTCCAATTTCTACTTTTATATTTCATTATTCCTGTCTCAGCCATCCTCCCTAATTTCACTACTAATTCCTTGCAATCTGTTATATCGGCTAATTCCTCCTCATATTGTGTGGTGTTTACTAGAAATGCTCCCTGTCTTATCTGCAAGGGCTGCATTCGTGCTCTCATCCTACAAAGGTACAAGTGCAATAAACATTGAGTAATATTTGGAGATACCTCTTTTGACGAATGTAGCCTGTCTGTGTCACTAGCATGTGGAATCAGAGAACAAACAAAACATGATTCATTAGTAGTTTGCATGCCTATCTCTGTCATGTGCTGATACCATACATTGTCTAATAAGCTAGCATGAATATTGTGAGATATATTTTCATATTTATATACTTCTCTCTGCAAGCGCTTAGTATACTGACACATTGCCATGCGTGGACTAAAATTGAAAGATAATCGCTAACATGACAAAGCATGAACAGAAAAACAAAATCGAAATACATAACTGTCCACTAGTAGTGTCGAGTAGAAGTTCCGCTGGCCTCTTTAGGAAGGACGCTGTCCTTCGTCTTTGTCTTTGTCTTGCTGTAAATGTTCCTGTGAAGATGGTGATGTATGACATGAAGCCGGGGACAATCGAACGTCTGATAGGTGTATCCATGGCTTCCTGCCCTCCACCTTCACCGCTGTGGGGGTGCTCTGGGTCACTAAGTAAGGGCCCTCGAACTTGCTGTCTTTCCATCGTCGCACAAAATTGCGGATGTACACTTGCTGGCCCACAGAGATTGGACTGGTCTGCTGGGCTGCGTTGGTGCACTTCTCTTGTCGTGCCACCTGTTTTGAGAAGAACTTGACAGACTTCAATAACTGGGATGGATAACTACTCATCTCCTGTCCTAAGACCTCAGCTGTCTTTTGAGCATCTGTTCTCTGTTGAGCTATTGTTAAGGGAGTCGGCATAGGCCGTCCTGTTACTATCTGGTGAAGGGTCAAATGATGGTCACTTCCTGGTTGGTTTCTGAGGGCATATAAGGCTAGGGGAAGGCAGTACAGCCAGTTTTTCTTCATTGTGACACATAATTTACTAATTTTGTTCTTCAACAGACCGTTAAGGCATTCCACAATACCATTACTTTGGGGATGATAAACAGATGATAATTTATGTTTTATTCCTAAAGAGGTGCAGATGTGCGGAAACATGGCATTAACAAAATGGGTGCCGTTATCTGAACGTATTGCTTCTGCGATTCCCCACCTAGGTATGACCTCTCTTATCAAAAAATTAGCTGCAGCTTTGGCATCATTATGTACACATGGTCCTGCCTCAATCCACCTTGAAAAGGGGCAAACTACTACGATAAGGTATCTGTAGTTATTACATCTTTCAGTCATGTCAACAAAATCTATGTGTACAGTTTTAAATGGGCCTGTTGGACGCGGTATAGTTGATGTAATTACTTTTAGTGTAGGTCTTGGACTGTATTGTTGGCATACCGTGCATTCTGCAATGTACATCGTAATCATTTCGGATAACTGCGGAATGAACCAGTCTGTCTGTAATGTGGCAAGAAGGTATTCTTTGGCAGTGTGTGCAGGGAGGTGTAGTTTCTCAAGGGCAATATACAGCAGGGCTTGAGGCATCACTGGCTTGCCTGTACCTTATTGCCTATAGATAAAATCTGTTGGTGACTGTATACACCCTCGCTGTTCCCACAGCTCCCTTTCATGAGGTAGTGCTTGTTCTTGCAATTCGCGTAAATGCAATCGTGCTGTCTCAGTGTATGGGGTGGTAACTCAGTAGCACTCTGTTGTCTGTTTATCATCATCCCTAACGTGTTCATCTTGTTCACTGAAGTTTGGAGATGTTTTAGCTGCTTCTTTTTCTGCCCAGTCTGCCAAGGCGTTTCCTCTGGAGATGAGGTCTTGCTGATTAGTGTGTGCTGCACATTTTATAACTGCTACCTTAGATGGCAGTGTTAAGGTTTTTATCAATTGCTCTAATAGATCTTTATGCATTACAGGGGATCCATCAGATTTGAGAGACTCCCTCCTTTCCCACTGGCGAATACTAGAATGCACGGTGGTGGTGACATATGCTGAATCTGAATAAATGGTGACCTCTAGTCCTTCAAGGTGCTGTAGTGCTTCTATCATAGCGACTAACTCTGCAGCTTGTGCTGAGAAATGGGATGGTAGTGGTATCTGGCTCACTATTTGTAAGGTGTCAGAGGATCCCTGCTGCTCGGCTCTAACAACAGCTGCTCCTGAATGCCGAATCCCAGTCTCCTGATCTATAAAAGAGAACCCATCAACAAAGAGTAGCATGCTCCCAGGGATGGGGTCCTCTCTTACCTCGCTCTCTTCCTCTGGGGTGTAAGTAGCACAGTCATGTACCTGCTCATCCTCAGAAACTGGGTGTGCAAAGAATGTTGCTGGATTAACTGTGTGACACCGTACCACTTGCAAGGATGGTATTGACAGTATTACTTCATATCCAGATACTCTCTGAGTTGTAAGAGTCCTTTTGTTTTTCTGTAAAATGGCAAATACCGCATGCTCTACATACAGTGTTAAAGGTGATCCCATCACTATGGTGGCGCTCTTTTGCACCGCAAAGGCTGCCAGAGCTTGCTCACATGGGTAATGCCCTTTCATGACGGGATCTAGCAGCCCACTGTAGTAGGCAATTGGTTTGTGCCCCATAGATGTCTTTTGAGTCAGTACTGCTGTCATTGTTGTTCCATTACAATGACAAAAGAGGTAGAAATGTTTTTTGTAATCAGGTGTAGCTAACACTGGAGCATTTGTTATTGCTTCATTTAGCTCCAGGAAGGCTGTTTCCCGGTCATCGGTCCAGTCTACTTTATTTGCGTTTGCGTGGGACTCTTTTAAGGCAGTGAGAAGTGGTGCAGTTAGGGTGGCATAATCAAATATCCACTGTCTCACATAATTGCAGAGTCCTAAAAACGTCTGCATCTGTTTAGTGGTTGTGGGCTTAGACATATTCCTAATACTCTGTACTCTGTCTGGTGTCATCCTCCTCCCATCTTTGGATATTATCTGTCCCAAGTAGTGGACCTCTGTCTGCACGTACTGTAATTTGTTCTTATCCACTTTGTAACCTTTTTCTGCAAGCGTGCAGAGGAGACCAATGGTGTCATCTCTACATATGTCTTCAGTAGCGCTGCAAACCATGATGTCATCTGCGTATTGTAACAATGTACTCCTACACTCTATGTTACCTAAATCCTTATTCACTATTCTGTTAAACTAAATAAAAGGGTTGAAAAGACCCTTGTTGGGGCCACAGCTTCCTTCCTTCTCTTTTAGTCCACCTTGCCAAATCATTTGAGAAGGGGTAACAATAATAACTACCCTCCTCTTGCTCTATTATCTCTATAGGTGTCTGTTCTGACCTCTTTTTGAATGTTGATGGTCTTTTTGTGACTGAGACACCTCTGGCTGTCATTACTAATTCTCGTTGAGGGCGCGGACGAAAATTGTATAACCTTCTATTAACTCCTTGCTCATGTGCACCCCTATTAAACCCATTGTCCCATTCCTCATCCTCTTCTGCCCCCGCTATGCCTTGTGAGTCTTCCAGGAGCTCCTCGTATGATGGCGTGTCTACACCTCCTTCCTCCCTTCTTCTTCCTCCATCCAGTCCTCTGCTGCCTCTCTTAGTGTCTCTGCAGACGTGTCACCAAGCCTGAGAATAACATGCCCTGTAGTCCATTGTCCCCGAAGGGGGCAAGACTCCTAGATTGTTCTGCCTGTCTCACTGTGTGTTGCACTTCACTTACTAACCTGTCTCTCTCGCTCACCTTTGGGTCAGCTCGAGGGGCCGAAGGGACAGGAGCGGGGGTTGCCTCAGCTCCCTGGCCTCTAACCTCTCCTCCTTAGGCTCAACCCGAACGGGATCTTGGTACCCTGCAGCTGGGAGGATAGGGTACAACCCATAAGGTGGGAGCTCCCCTAGCGAATTTCCCAGTGACTCTGTTTGAGTTTGTGCCACTTCTTGTATGGGTGTCACTGCCTCTTTGGGTGTGGTAGACTTGTCTCTTTCTTTTTCATGACAGAATACTCGCCATAGTGATAGAATAGCTTCCCTCTTCTGTCTTTTCTTTTTCTTATATGTTGAACGACTGTGAGTTAATGTGTGTTCAACTATGTCGTGGTCAAATGTCCCATCTTTTGGCCATGGTTGAGTGTGACCCTCAGTGCCTTTTTGCCACTAATTGCAATATTTTAGTATCCTTTTCTTATCTGAAGGGAACGTTTTCATCATATGGTCCAAAGGGGTATCCATGATCCCCATAGGACGGGTGTTTCTTATGCGTACCTCTAGCAGCGTAATTGATGCGCTTTTTTTTTTTTTTTGTCTGTTATCTTGTGTGTATTTTTAACTTTGCCACTGTCACTAACTTACAACAGTATTGTGTAAGATCAGTCCTACTCAGTATTACCTGACTTCACATATATTGTTGTAAGACTGTATCGGTGGACATCAGCCATGCTTATCGCTAGTCTGTGTAACACTTCTTCTATGGTGATGTCTGAGGCAGGTGAATTTATGGGGGGTCTAAGTAGATTTGTAGCTGAAGCAATGCGTGTTATAACGTTGTCATGTATGTAGATGAGTATTTGTGGTGCTCAGGGACGCGTTGAGCCATTCATTATTTAAAGCAGTGAAGATACGAATATCTGTGAGGAATGCATCAAGAAGAGCCTCTAATATAAGGATTGACTGAGTTATTATTTCAAACCTCGGGGTGTTACATGGGCATGGGGGTTGACCGTGAGCCCACTTAAATACTAATTTTAGCTCAAGTGTATCTGTTTCTTGCCACAGAGAATTATTAGCCTCACTCATAGGGATTTATTATCAAGTTTTACTTGCTTTGGTGTTATTTATTCGGGCGTCCTGCGTTTTTATTTTCACTAATTACTGCCCCTTCACAGAACTCTTTAAGGGTGTCTGTTGGGATGTCAAAAATATGGCAGAGATCTCGCACCCTCTCCTCTTCACTTATATCTGACTGCGTGACAACTGGAGGGGACACCTGCCACTTCTCTATAACCTGTCCTTTATGATTGTAAAACACAGTATTATTTTTATTCTCTTTTTCACTCATTACTCATAAAACGCATTTACTAGTCCCTATTGCGCTTTGCAGGTCTGCAACCAGGGGTCTGACTGTACTCAGACTCTCACTAATATCTCAGCCCTGTTCGCTTCCCCTCAAAGACGCCTTCCAGAGGTTAGTAAATCTGGGAATCTGGTGAACCGGGCGTGTGACTCAATCAGAGTGAAATGTGCACACTTGTTACTCGGTCCACCTCACTATTTCCTACTCTAACCCCTCTGTTCTAACCGGAATATCTGTTAGGCATTCCCAAATGAATGTCTCTTCCAGGGGCTGCCCCCTAGGTAATGCACTACTGTCGTCCAGGGGCTGCCCCCTGGGTAATGCACTGTTGTCGTCCAGGGCTACCCCCCTGGGTAATACACTACTGTCATCCAGGGGCTACCCCCCTGGGTAATACTCTGATGTCGCCCAGGGGCTACCCCCCTGGGTAATACACTGGTGTCATCCAGGGTCTACCCCCCTGGGTAATACACTGGTGTCATCCAGGGTCTACCCCCCTGGGTAAATACTCTGGTGTCGTCCAGGGGCTACCCCCCTGGGTAATACACTGTTGTCATCCAGGGGCTGCCCCCTGGGTAATACTCTGATGTCGTCCAGGGGCTACCCCCCTGGGTAATACTCTGATGTCGTCCAGGGGCTACCCCCCTGGGTAATACACTGGTGTCGTCCAGGGGCTACCCCCCTGGGTATTACACTACTGTCATCCAGGGGCTGCCCCCTGGGTAATACATAGCTATCATACAGGGGCTGCCCCCTGGGTAATGCACAACTATCGTCCAGGGGCTGCCCCCTGGGTAATACACTGCTGTCTATTACACCAGCTAGTCTTCTGGTCTGACCAGGGAATCACAGTGTAGTAATACCATACCATCAAAACATTGCTTTAACCCCCTGGCTAGTGTTCCGGTCTAACCGGGAAATCAAAATTTATTATTATTTCTTTTTAGCATAACAGTGTAACATTGCATTAAAACATTTAAACCCCACATAAATCATGCATGCATTTTGTCATATTATAGTTGCCAAAAAGAATCATGTAATTAAAAATAATAAGGTACAAGCCCGACCTCTCTCCACCCTTTAGGACAGCAACATCTGGAATCCCCGACTGCCTGGTTGAATAGGCAGGTGTAATCTCACCTGTTTATGTTGCGCGCAGTGTTCTATTCAAGCAGTACAGACGGCTTTCCCTTCAGCTGCGTCCGGAGAAGAGAAGGAGGGCTCCTGGCTCAGCTGTGCCAGATGTTGGCAGGTCACAACTAAAGAACGACAGGACTCAGTTTGGCAAGTAATATGAGCATTTATGAATAACGGCTGGGAGGGCAGCACAGCTCTAAGTCTGAAACTGCACTCAAAGTCATCAACTCAAGCAGCCCTTTTTATATGCTTTTGCCACTTTGAAGGCGTCTTATCACTCGTCATGCATTTTTAATTTAAGCGCTTGTTTGGTACATTGTATCACTACTTACGACAGCATAAAGCCACGTTTCTCATGAAAAAGCATCTAATTACACGTTTGCAGGAAAGCGAAGGTTACATATCTGTCATGTGCACATTTATTTAATAAACTGAAATACCTTTTTATCTCACGTTCTAAAGGCTGTCTGTATTTCCTCCTTTTCTAACTCCAGACTTGGAACCCCCGTCTGTCTGGCCTCCCTCACACAGCTGCTGGCCTTCAAGCATCAATGCTCTTTGTTCCTGTCCTAAAACTCCCTTTACTTGTGAACGTGGATTTGAAATGCGTGCCGTTCCTGTGACCATTCAAGCTTCTAGGCCCTTCTACGTGCAATTGCATTGTGAATAACTATGCCTTGTCTCACTTCTCTGCCTCCTGTACTGACCTTTTACTTGGATGCCATGAGCACTGGGGGCCTGTATTCCTCTCTGAGCATATATGACTCTGCATGTTTTCCTCCTAACTCATGCATTAGCAAAAGTGGGCCTTCTCTTTCTATATTTTCAGTAACATATGTCTCCTTTGACTCATCCCAAACCTCATTTTACTACTATGATCTCACTTATCCCTTTCTACAGACTCTTCCCTTCTCCAGCTCTCCTTTTACTCATCCCAGACCTCACCTTACTACTATGATCTCCCAATAAACACTTTCTAGAACCTTCCCTCTTCTATTCCACCATTATCCTACTCACAGACTCACATGTCCACTGGTCAAATTAACTCATATTTCTCTATTTTAATCCACCCTTAAACCTTTTGGGTTCCGGAGTAGTGTGCAACTCGCCGAAAATAGTTTTGACACTTCGTCAGGGATAGTAAGCACTATATAAATACAATTACAATTACATAGTAATAGACTCCAAATGTGTGGAAAGAAGGGGGCATTTCCAGTTATCCCTGACTGGTGCTTGATAACATCCAGACCTAGTAGTCTGTACTAAATCTTGTCATGCCCAGAAGGTTAGGATAACGTTAGTCTTCCACCTGCTGAGCTGTTTGACCACCTCACATATAGAAGAATGTGAAAGGTCATAGATAAAGAATGTCGGCCTCACTCACCAGGGAATCCTGGTGGCACATACACTTGCACTGCAGGCAAGTGCGCTGTTGGATTATGAGCCTGTTGCAGATGCTAATCGGCCTGCGTGTAGTTGGTAAAGTTGGATCCTTGTGTCCCAAGCCCAACTCAACCTTTCGCCCCTGCCAAAATAAGTGAAAGGGCTACCATGACTGCAACATATCAGCATCTTGTTTTACAATCCTTGTGAAGTGCCTAGATGCATTGGGCAAAACACTGTTTGAAGGTATGCTACATAAATAATAAATCAATATCTGTCGACATCCTAGCACCACCAAGACAGATTTACACCCCTGTAAGATCTGCTGGTTAGAAACTGGTGACATATGCCCAAGTGAATCCCTAGATCTGTGGTTACATATCAATCTGGAACTCATATGCCAAGGTTCCCCTAACCACTGCCCCTCATGATTAAACCTTGTGTGATTCTGGACAAAATCACAATTTCCCAGAAGAAAAGGCGCTTTGAAACATCACTGATCACCGTTGAGCGCTCACCAAAACAACTAGACGTGCTTTTAACCCTCCTGCAAATGCCGGTATAAGAAGGTGAGAATCGTTCAGAAATGCGCACTGAATACAGTCCAGGCGCGTTCTGATGATAGCAGTGGTAGCATATATCTTTTCACATTTTTAAGAGTGATAACATATATACTTTATGAGTAGCCGTAGGTGAAATTTGTTGTTACACCCGCATGGCACTTGTGTGAAATATGCCATTACGCCATGTGTCGGAGTTATTCCCCATTTGCTTCAAAGCATTAGCATGGGAGCACACGAACAATGCAAACGACCATAACATGAGCAGCTGTTGTTTGAAACACTTGTGTTTTTCGCAATGCATTTTAAGCACGAAATGCATTCTTGCGCCCAAAATGAACAAAGGGATGCAGTTTGCACTAAAACAAAGTGCTAAAAGCCACTTTATCATATTTTCGGATTTTTTTACGTAATTCAGCAATGTATGCAAATTCAAACACACCTATTTATTGTTTGTTTCTGGGCAGCACTCACCCACTTGTGAGTCCACTTCCCAGCACTAATAAACAGAACATGGTTGCAAACGTGAGACCCGAGGATGAAAACTGCAGACTTGCACCAAGTCACACTTTCTTTAATATATCTGCAATACGGTATAAAACATCATGGGCGATGTTAGCTTAATGACACCCATGTGTACAGAGTGTTAGCAGAGGAGCATGCAGCCTGTTAATGTTTATGTTAATGCACGGCAATGACTGAACATAGCGTAATATTTGTAAATCCATGCAACATTTTTGAAAAGTCGGTTTATGCATTGCCTCAAACATTCACAGCTGCTTTGCAGTAACAGACACTTGACTAGACCCTCACTTGTGCTTTGTATATAAAACGGCATTATGTATAGTAAACGTATATCTATCTACAAGCCTGTAATATATGTCCAGCGCAGTTTGCAGCTTTGACTAGAAAGTAGACCCATACACTTTAGGAGCATGATTGCGTTGTGATATCATGTCTCTTGATGGACTCATTTAATTTCACATTGTCTATACTAATTAACCGCCTAGCCGCTATTTTTTTTTTTTTTTAGCCCTTTCCATTATTCTTCAACCAAAGCAAAGCTGTCTGGTATTCCTATGCTGGTTGGTCAGTGCTGTACAAATGTAATAAGCAGCTGTTCTATTCCTGGTCTAGTGACCTGGGAGAGTGTGGCCATTACCAGGTATTTTCCATGGGGCATCGGCCCATTGCGCAGGGTACGGCATAGCATGGCACGGCATATCATCTCTTTAGACGTACCCACATTAAAGGAGACTGACCCGAACAATAATTTCATGAACACGGCTCCCATAAAAACCCAATCGCTCGTCTAACGTTTGTTTTCGCCATGTTTTTCCAGGGTACTCTCCCCTCATCACCCTTTCTCGACTGACTATCTCTTTCTGCCTGCTCTCCCTTTTTCCTTTCCTCTCTTTATGCTCTTTTTTCGCCTCCACTTTCTGTCTCGCGCTCTCTTCTCCCTCCCTGACATACTCTGTCTGCTCAGCACCTCCCAGAGGAGTGAGTCACGTCCCTCAAGCTCTCTGTCTGTGCAAAGGTGCGCTGGGCGGGCCCAGCAGGAGCGTTGGAATGTACCACACGTGTGCCAGCAGGAAGGGGGGGGGCACCCGCTCCAGACCCTTCTATCCAAAACTTACCCCTGTCCCGCGACTCGAAACTACAGGGTCGAAACTTCAAATATGTCATAATTTGCGGCGGGGCTGGAAATCCCCCGACAAGACGTGCTGGCGCTACTTTTTCACACGTGACTTCTTCTGTAAGAGCTCGTCGATTTGCAGGGTCGGACACGAACAGAAAATTGGCTTGGCCACCAAAATAAAATATGCACCCCGGGGCACCCTTTAGTGAATTAGACAACTAAAAAATGAACCCATGTTTGCAAATTGGGACCGTTTTGATCTTGTAAAGACTCACTGTGTGGGTGTTTTGCCAGTTATGGAAGACTGCATAGTTTTGAGCTTTATGCAGGCAATATTTGTTTTAATATCAGGGAAATTAACAGTGAAAAAAAGGCCTAACAACCATAAAACAGGCCCAAAAACAGCCCACACACTTACTGGTCAGGCCAGACCATTGGGCATTACCTGAGTGCTCCATAGGGCAGGTCGACCTTATTTGTCAGACACCAGCTCTCCAACACAGCTTCTTTCTGTGTTCACACGTGAATTCTGTATAAGGGGAGGTAGTATGCCCTCTAACCACTACTTAATTTGAGCCAGTTGATGCCGGTGGGGACCACTGGCACTTATTTGCGGGCACTCGCACTTATTTTTCTGACTTAGATATTTAGGAGAGAAGGAGAGGAACAGGGGCAGAGAAAGACCGAAAACATTTCACAAAGCAAGAAAGCAGGAACCTGCAAGAGTGAAACAAGGGGGAAAGGGGTGTCTGGATGTGGATTATAGAAGCCAGAGGTGGACTAATAACTATGCAGCCTTGACATGTGTCATTTAATTGCACCTGCACCAGACCTGAGAAGGGCTGCAGGACCAGCACTCGTTCTTTTACAAATTAGGCAGACACGGCCTGTCCTTTAGGGCAGAGGGGCCACCCCCACCCCACCTTTTGCCCCTTATGAAGAGTGTCTGTCAGGCTAAACAAAAGTCAGCCTGACAGACACTCTTCATTTTCAGGTTAGACAGCCAGGAGTGAGACATGCGCGATTTGCGCAGACTCCTGGATGCCTGAGCTGAACTTTGTTGGGCTGAGGAGGTCACAGCTCCTATGGGCGTGACCTCCTCGGCTCAGCAAAGGTGCCTCAAGGCCCTCCCCTGGATGACGAGGAAAGCGTCACCCATTGACTTTGACCTGGGCGCTTCAGGTTTAAGCCCTGAAGCGCCCAGGGCAAGCGTCAATCAGTGACACTTCGTCACAGAGTGGGGTAGGGTCCGCAGTCTCACTGACCCCATCCCAGTCTGTGACGAGGATGGAACTGCTGCTTTCCCTCATTGGCTGACCTTAGAGGGAAGGCAGCAGTCCAAACCCTCCTGGGACCTCGAGGCTGAAGGTAAGTGTGTGTGTGATGTTTTAAAATGAATGTTTGGTGCGTGCGTGCATGTTTGAATGCTATGAGTGTTGTTAATGGATGTGCATGCGTGTGCGAAAGAATGAGTGTGTGTGTGATGTTTTAAAATGAATGTCTGGTGCGTGCGTGCATGTTTGAATGTTATAGGTGTTGTTAATGGATGTGCCTGCGTGTGTGAAAGAATGAGTATGTGTGATCTTTTAAAATTAATGTTTGGTGCGTGCATGCATGTTTGAATGTTATGAGTGTTAATGGATGTGCATGTGTGAAAGAATGAGTGTGTGTGTGTGATGTTTTAAAATGAATGTTTGGTGCTTGCGTGCATGTTTGAATGTTATGAGTGTTGTTAATGGATGTGCGTGCGTGTGTGAAAGAATGAGTGTGTGTGAACTTTTAAAATGAATGTTTAGAGTGTGCATGTTTGAATGTTATGAGTGTTGTTAATGGATGTGTGTGCGTGCATGTCTGTGTGTGAAAGAATGAGTGTGTGTGTGCTTCCCGCCCGCCTCCCTCCCTCCCTCCTAAAGCTGCCGGCTGCCACTGAAATTAGGCACTGCCACTAACTGTTCACATGAGGCCTCTCAGTGTGTAAGGGCAGGTGACTTATTTTACCTGCTCAGCAGGTAAACCTCTTGGTGCATTAAAGAGAAGGGTGGCTGCTCTAACCAGTTCCATGTGGCCTTGCAGTGTGTAAGAAGAGATGACCACACTACCTGTTCCCAGGTGTCCTCTTGTTGTGGAAGCGAATAGGGGGTGGCCAGTTGCATAACCCAAAATTATGAGGTATGATGTAAAGCAATCTGATACCTTGGATTGGGATGAATAGCACCATAAAAGGAATACAACAAAATATTGTTATGTAAATAGTTATTTGTATAAACACTGGGACAGACTAACACATTTGACAATCTTTCAGTACATGCAAATCTCTTATAAACAAGAACTGAACAAAATCAGAAGCATGCTTCTGGTATCACCTAATTTTAGTTGCACCCTGATGTGTTACAGAAGATACATAATAATGTAATTAACAATACATATATTGTGTGCTCTAACATTACTAATGTAAAGTGGTGAATCTAAATTGTATTACAGAAAGTGCCTTCATAGTAGAGAATTATAAATTCATATATATGTGTTCTAATGTTTGATTTTAACATGTTCTAATGTAGTGCTCGTGCACATTTATATTCATGTACTCTGATTATTGTGAAACTGCATATAATTACGTTTCATTCATAATCCTTGTTTCCATTTATAATTGCAAGATGCACTTATTATAATGTATTTCAATTGTGCACTGAATGCAATATTAAATTATCATAGCCTAAAGCCTGGAACATCTAAGCCCAGATTTAAGGCTATCTTGTAGATTTCATTGCGCCATTTTTGCGGGCATCCTTGCGCTGGAACGCCCCCTTTGTATACATTACGCATAGTGCATGCATAATGTGGTGCACAGGGTCGCAAAGTGGTGCAATGCTTGCATTTATAGATCAGGTGCAGTGGTTTTGGCAATCTAACACCACATTTGCATCAGAAAACTGACACCAATGTTAGTGTCATTTTTCTTATGCTAATGTTAGAGTGTCAAAAACGCTGCTCCATATCCACAAAGTGGCAAACGGCATGCATTGTGCACTTTGTAGATATGGTACAGTGTTTTTGGCAATCTAGCACCACATTAGCATCAGAAAAATTATGCTAATGTGGTGTTAGATGACGCAAGGCTATCCTTAAATTTGGCCCTTGGTTTCTTGTGTTTAAGCTTCACCATGGAGTTTTGCATGCGCTGCAATATTCTTTCTTTGCAGGTGTTTTTTATGTGAGTCTACAGTTAATGAAAGGCATATTGTGTGTTGAAGAGGGGGTGTAAGGGAGAATACATTGGCAAGGACAAGGAGCACTAATGAACTGAGAAGAAAAGACTCCTGCTTGTGTACCAGACCCTGAGAAGCCTTCAAGTTCGTCCTGATGTTCGATTCGTGGGATGAGAAATTGAGGGGAGTTTCCAATTTCAACTGTGCAAGGAAGATGGAAAACTACTGGCGTGGATGACATAGCTTTCTCGAAGGCTCTTTAGGTTTAATTGGTATTCACGTAGTTAGACGAGGGCAGATTCATTTAAGATTTGGAAGAATATAGACCTCTGTACTCTTTACCCATTTATGTGGCTTTTTGCTATGCAACACTTTTCTAACAGAACTTTTACTGAGGTTTCTGCTGTGCTGACACGTTCCTATATTTCTGTGACTTAATTAGGTTTTCCCTTTAGCTTAGTTTAGGGTATTTACATTAACTTAGATTCTCAAATGATTAGGCAAGAGGACCACAAATTATGTACAAATCATCAGATTCTGTTTCTCATCTTTTGTACTGCATCAATTTGAAATTCTCGTAGGCCTTATGCTTTTACAATTTAAGCTCATTCAACGCTTTCGTTCACCTTTGGTGATTTTGTACCTATATAGTATGTTCTTGAAATTCATATACAATAGTTTGGCTCTTAATATGTAATCAACTTTAAACTTTATCCTCTGCCTCTTGGATTTAATGTGTGACCAAATAAGTTACACTGTCAATTAAATAGAAAAGCTGACTTTAATTCTCCTTTACTTCTCTAGCATCCTAAAAGATCAGTCGGAAGAAGAAAAAATAAGAATATTGGCCAGTGCACCATCAATTGCTAGCAGAGAGAGGATGGTTTGGCTATAGAGGTAAGGAGAGCTAGAACACTCTATTCTAGATTAGTTAGTCCCTAGAGCACAGTTCCTAGAGCCCATGTCCAGAATTTGGAAGATTGGCGAAGTTCGAGGTTCGGGAGAGAGTCGTGTCAGCGGAGGAGTAAGTATCAATAGGGTTGTGAGTTGCAGTGGGTCATTCTCAGCTTGCGGTGCTTTGTGGAGTTTGGATGGTGTTTTGCAGAGATGTTTTGAATGTCATCTGAGTGTGGTGTTTAGTAAAAGAAGTTGAATTTGTTATTGGGTCTGACCTGACCCAAGATCCCAGAATAGTAATAAAAAGTGTAGAAGACACTGTACTGTAATTGTCTGCTCAGTTTGGTGGTGCTTGTCACAAGACATCGTCAACTACACAATTGAGGCAGGGACATTTATCTTTGCGCGAACGTGAGATGTGGTTGCTTTAGTGGATCTGAACGCACAGGGTTAATCTATACCATTCTAAATGATACCCCGCAGGTCGGGGTTTAATTGAAAGTGCTTGATTACTGTGATTTTTGTATGATTGAATACTGTCAATTCTTTAGTGGAGCAGACAAAAATTGTGTGTATTATATTTTTTATATATTTGGTGCATAGAAGAGTGCCTGTATGCAGATTGTGAAGGAGGGTGAACCGCTGCAAGGAGCGAGATTGACGTCACAGCCTGCCGCGCTGGTATTGGTTGGTAGATGTAGTGCTGCACTGGTATTGGTTGTCTATGTCACAGTAGGCCGTTTTGTAATTGGGTGTGCTGTTGAACAAGAAGTGTGGACAAAGAGGTATTTCCTGGTCGGGAAAACAAGTATCAGTGATTATTGATATTTGATTGAAAAATGATTTGTTTCAAGGTTATACAAGATTTGTTTAGAGGAGATGTGCCTGTACCTAGTAGAGAGGGAGAAGAGGCATCACCTAAAGATTCCCCAGGCCATTATATGGTAATAATGAATAAATGTAGGGCTCCACACATGTATTTGGCTTGGTCAACGACACAAGATCACGGAAAAAGAAAATGCATTGAGGTTTACACATCATGAAACATTTAATCTGAAAATTATTGAAAGCTTGAGGAGGGTATTGTACTGTATGCATAAGGTCCCTGTAGTGTCACAAAGTGTCAGTGCTAAGAAAGTAGAGAGGGATGGCGAAAGGTTTTAACACCAATATTGCTTCAAGTGATAGCAGGAGTTTCAAGTTGAGTCAAAGAATGATTCCGTCACTGTGAGAGAGAAGTTGTTGAATGTAGATAAACTGCAGTTAGAATTGGACTAGATGATTAGTGGCAATCTTGAAATGACTCGTTTAGACTCTTACCAAGAAAATAGGCTTGAGTTCATGTGTAAGAATGTTACCAGACATGTAGGACAAGTTTATGACAAACCATCTGAGTGCCCTCAAAAATATGAGATAGACTTGAACAAGACCAAAGCTTTGCAGAGTAGTTACTGTCTATGCTTCAGTGAAGAAGACATAGCCTGTATGAGAATTTCAGGGATGAAAATACAAATTAAAGAGCTAATTGAGAATATTCAGAAATGGAATAAGTTAGACAAATAAGAACGTCAATGGGTGAGAAAGAAAAAACTGAAGAAATAGACAGGGGAACCACTTCCTCTTGGAGAAAGAGAGGCAAGCACATCAAATTACGGCGGACAGAAGTGCCAGGTGGAGGTTATGTTCCTGTGCCTTGGCAGCAGAAGTACTCTTGTATCATTCACTAATGACTTTCCGAAGCTGAGGGAGAAACCAGTAGAGGGGTACATGCAGGTTCAGCGATTTATGAAGATTTCACAAGTATTGTGAGTCAATCTGAATACTCTGTTTGACATTGTGGTTCTGATTGGCTTATGGGCAGAATGTAAGATAGCCATTGATTGGCCTGAGTCAGAACTGCAGAGTAGCCTAGAGACAAAAGGCTCTTTGCCATTGGTGATGAAAAAGTACCAGCGGGTGATGACATTTTTAAAGTCAAAGGTGCCACCATAAGATATTGATTGGATCAAAATTGATTGAATGCCTCATGAACCTAAAGAGTCAGTTCATGCTTATTATGAGAGAATGTTGCAGGCATTCAAGCAGTATAGTGGAATGGAGACACTCAAACCGAAGGTATGGAACATTTTGTGTTGAGATATTTGACAGGACTGAGACCTGAAATTAGCATGGTGATTCAGCAGCATTTGATTTGTTGGCAGAATAAATCGGTTCATGGAAGTTTGAGATATGCAAAGTACTGCAGTGATGAAACAGAGATAAAGCATTAGAAACTAAAGGAGAAGTTAATGGTTGCCCCAATTAGGCTGCTCAGAGAAGTAGTCAGATCCAGCCGTTTGTAGGGAATGTTGATGCTATGCAAGGAGTGTATCAGCAGGGGACTACTGCAATACAGAGTAGAGGAAGATTGCATACTTGGTGCCCATTGGAGGCCGACTAGAGTGGCCCATTCGTAAAAGGTGAGGTGAATGGCCACCCTGTGTCCTTTTTGGTTGACACTGGTGCTACTCATTCTACGCTGAGATCAGAAGAAGTCCCAAACCTACCCCTCTCAGGAAAAATGATACAAAGTATAGGAGTTTTGAATATACAAATGACAACCCGAGAAACAACAGAAGTGCCTGTGAAAATAGGGTCCTTTGACGAGAATCACCGATTTCTGATGTGTGATTCTAGTCCAGTGAGTCTCTTGGGGAGAGATCTGCACTGCAAGCTGAACTGTATAATCTGTTGTACTCCAAAAGGTGTCAATAAGCAAACTCATGATGAGGGTGTCGCCTTCAAACTGGTGAATGATGGTTCTCACCCTGCATTGTTTACCATGATGACCATTGATGCCTTTCTGCCAGACCTTAAAGACACAGTCAGGTCTGAGGTTTGGGATTTTACAGGAAACAACAACAGGGTAATCAAAGGTGTGGAACCCGTTCAAATTACAGTGAAGTCAAATGCTGAATATCCAAGAACACCCCAACAGAATTTTACACCTGAGATGATTGGTGGGATTACTCTAGTAACTGAATCTATGATTCAACAAGGTATTCGGAAAGAGATTATAGGAAGTCCATGCACATCACCCATTATGGGCTTACAGAACCCAAGTGGGACATTTCGCATTATTCAAGATTTGAGGGGAAGTAAACTACATTGTTGTTCCCTGCTGTCCCTCGTACCGAATCCAGCTAGAATATTGTTTCAGATTCCATGTGAGTCTGAGTGGTTCACAGTTATTGATTTGTGCCAGGCTTTCTTTTCTATACCCCTGCATGAGGACAGTCAGTTCCTCTTCACATTTCTGTTCGGCAGTTGTGTTTTGACATGGCAACAAGTCCCACAAGGGTAAACCGAGTGTCCCTCCATCTTCAACCAGATTATCAGGAAGAATCTGGAGTCCTTGGTCATGGCCTTGCAATTCAGTGCTGGTCCATTATATTAATGACCTACTGGTGGGGTTGAATACAAAAGAAGCCTGTAAGCAAAATAGTACTGCATTGTTGAGCCACCTGGCTTCGAATGGACATAAAGGCCCTCATTATGAACACAGCGGACGAAACCGCTGTGTCCATGCTGGTGGTCTTCCCAGTGACCGCCAGCTCCTCTGGAACCCAGCTGGCTGTATAATGGATATTTCTCTGGGCCGGCAGGTGGAAACATTGTTTCCGTCCGCCGACCCAGAGGAATGCCTGGCCGGGACATTGACGGTGGCCCCACATACAGATAACTGCGACCTGCGCGATGGGGCACTGCACAGGGGGCCCTGCACTGCCCGTGCCAAGTGCATGGGCAGTGCAGGGGCCCCCAGGGGTGCCCTGGAACACCCCTTCCACCAGCCTTTCCCTGGCGCGTCTCCCTGCTGGGGGATGTGGGATCATTATCCTAGGGGCAACTGTGCTGCCTTGTCGGATAATGGTGCCGTCCACCGCCAGGCTACCTGACAGAGGCAGCCTGGTGGTGGGTGAGGGCCGCCTATGGTGGCCCTCCATTGCTTCATTATGTGGCGGTGTGGGATTTCCCACCACCGCCGGCATGGCGGC
The DNA here is from genome assembly GCF_031143425.1 of Pleurodeles waltl. NCBI lineage: Eukaryota > Metazoa > Chordata > Amphibia > Caudata > Salamandridae > Pleurodeles > Pleurodeles waltl. The sequence continues at coordinate 338,009,580 of NC_090443.1, forward strand.
CCACACCACCATGTTCATAATGAGGACCAAAGTGTCCCAAAACAAGTTGCAATACTGTCAGAAAGAGGTCCAATATCTTGGACATTACATGAGGAAGGAGCAATGAAAGTGCCACATGAGAGGATTTTATCAATTCTTAAAATGAACTACCCGGAGAGGAGTCAGGATGCTTTTGGTAATGGTGGGCTACTGTCTCACGTTGATACCGAACTGTTCCCTAGTGGCCAAGCCTTTGCAGAGGCTGATACACAAGGATGTATCAGAACAAGTACCCTGAGATAATGATTACTTGATTGCCTTCCTATAGCTGATAGAGATTCTCTGTTGTGCCATAGCACTGGCAATACCTGATTAAAGTAAATCATTTGTACTTTTCTACAGTGAAAAAGAAGGCTGCATGTTCTCAGTGCTTACACAGTTGCAAAGAAATGCCAGGAGGCCTGTGGCCTATTTCTGTGCTACTCTTGATCCCGTAGCTTCTCTGCCAGGTTGCCTTAAAGCTTGGCGGTCGTCAAGTGTAAGCATAGAGAGGTGTGAAAACACAGGCCCTCATTATGACATTGGCGGAAAATGCCGCTTACCGCCACGCTGACGGTCGCCAACATACTGCTGCGCTGGTGAATATCCGTTCACCATATTATGACACACACCAATCGGACAGAATACAGCCACATACACAAATCCGCCAGACCAAAGGTCAGTGATAAACTTGCGGTCCCAAAACCCACACTGTTATGCAACAGAACAATGACCATCATATTATGACCCACGAATCACCACGGAGGACATTCAACTGCGGGTAAACCATTGACAGTACATACCGCCGCGCTCACAACGGACGCCCACAGAAAAAAACACCACCACATTGGCCAATTCAAACAACACACACTTGACACCCATATACACACCACACCCACACACCCATACCACTATAAAACATACCCCCACATTACCCCTAACCCTTTACCAACAACTATTGTCACCATGAAACTGAGAAGAAGAGCGCAGAGACAACTAGACACACACACCACTCACCCTTATACCCCTCACGCACTCCACATCACACCCCACCACATTACCCAAATCACCCTCACCAACACACATCACACAACACCCATGGCACCACAAAGGCACCCCCGTTTCACTGAGGAGGAGTTAAGGATCATGGTAAAGGAAATTGTCAGGGTAAAGCCACAGCTCCTTGGAGCACAGGTGCAGTAGATATCATTAGCAAGGAAGATGGAGCTATGGTGGAGAATCGTGGACAGGGTCAACGCCGTGGGACAGCATCCAAGAACAAGGGATGACTTCAGGAAGAGGTGGAACGACCTACGGGGGAAGGTGCTTTCCATTGCAGAAAGACACCAGCTCGTCATACGGAGGACTGGCGGTGGGCAACTCACAGCATGGGAGGAGCAAGTCTTGGCATCACTGCATCCTGAGGAACTCGCCAGAGTTGGTGGAGGACTGGACACTGGTAAGTCTACTTTAAACAATTATCACCCCCGTATCTGCATGCCATTACACATCACACACCCTCACTCCCATCACACCACCACATCCCACACACTCCACCATCATATCTCACTAATCCCAATGCCAGGCCCTGCATGCTGTATCAATGCATAGATACCCCTCCCAGCCCTGCATGGACACTCATCACCAAAGCATGCACAGCATAGAGAAACTAACATAACCACAATACACCAAAATACACAAGCAAAAGCTGGCAGGGGAACAACAACCATAGAGGGTAAGCTACAGAAGTACAAATGTCAGACACCTGAAGCATAATACATAATTTACACCCCCACAGGTACCTCAGCCAATGTCACTGGAGAGGAGGTGCCACCCCTATCCAGTCCCCCAACAGAAGAGGCCCACAGTGATGACAGTAACTCTGGACTTCAGGATCTAGACAATCTACCTGGCCCATCAGGGACTAATGGACAGCCAGTCACCCAAGACCACTCACATACCACCACAGAGCCTCCCCCATCAGAAACCAATACCGCAGCACCCACCCAGCGTACCCACACCTCTGTCCCCAGGACACGTCAATCAGCAGTGTGGCTACATGTACAGGCACCCCAGGCACACACCACGCACACAAGACAATCAGGGACCTGGGGTCAGTGGCAGTGGGCACACCATTCAGGGGACAGAGGCACAAGCCAACAAGGACACTGGGAGGACTGCTGTGTGCCAGGGGGAGGGCAGGAGTAGGGAATCGACTCTCCAGGAGGCACTCTTCGAGATCCTGGGAGCCTACCAACATTCTGAGGACATGATGGGCCAGATCCTAGGCAATGTGAAGGAGAACAGACGGCTGCAGGAGGGACAGTATCAGGGGATCAGGGAGGACTTGAAGGCCATTAACAACACCCTGATCTCCATAGCAGGGGTGCTGGCAGACATGGCCAACATCATGAGGGAGGTGGCAACACAACAGCGGGCCCCTGCCACTAGCCAGTCATCTGAACAGCCCTCCACTTCCGCTGCTCCTAGTGGCCAGGAAGCCCGCCACAGGACTAACAGGCCACCAGCACCCCTCCCCCTGCAGAAGGTGAACCACCCCGCAAACGTTCCCTGCGAACCAGACAGAGGCCAGAGACACTTCCCAAGAACACCTCCGGGAAATGAGACTCTCCTGATTGTCCCCCTTGTGTCCCACTCAGTCACCTTGAACTGCCATTTCTCCCCTTCCTATGTCCCCATGGAGAATGCACCTGGGCTACAAACAGACTGGAACAATACTCTGGACTTTCCTCCATCATCACCCCATTCCATTGCACTTTCCCCTCTATATATTAGCACAACAATAAACACCCTTGGATAAAACTCTACTGCTATTATTTCATTGATTGCAAATTAGTATTCATTGAAACAGCTACAACCATTGTAAATGAACTGTAAGTAGTATGAGCATAGAATTAATTATCTGTAGCTGGCTGTTGTGATCACACCAGGAGAATGCTGTCATATCACTAACATCTGCAAAATTAATATCCATAGGTAACAGTAAGTAGGGAACATAAGTGGGTAATGCCAGCATGCCAGTGCCACACAGAATACACCAATAATCATACAAATGTTAAGTTGCACCATCTCACCTGTGTGTCTTTGAAAGTACTGACATGTCACTGATGTTCAGTTAGCCACATCCTCATCCTCTGCCTCCTCATCCTCACTGTCCTCAGGGTACACTGCTGCCACAGGGGCATCCCCAGTTTCTTCCTCCTGCAGAAAAGGTGCATGGCGTCTGAGGGCCAGGTTGTGCAACATGCAGCATGCCACTACTACCTGGCAGACCTTCTTGGGTGAGTAGCACAAGGATCCACCTGTCAGATGGAGGCACCTGAACCTCACCTTCAGGAGGCCATAGGTCCTTTCAGTGATCCTCCTGGTTCGCCTATGTGCCTCATTATAACATTCTTCTGCCTTGTCCTGGCATTCCTCACAGGGGTCAGCAGCCATGATAGGTTTGGGTAACCAGAGTCACCTGCAAATATTGAGGGACATTTAGCCACACACTATCCCACATGGCCAACACCATAGGCATACACCAACATATACTGGGTCGGAACCAAGGCTCACTTATTAGCCACACCCTGTGCCTCTGTAGTTGGGACATCACATTTGGGATGATGCTATTCCTCAGGAAAAATGCATCATGCACCGACCCTGGATACTTAGCATTGACCTGGGAGATGTACTGGTCCACCAGGCACACCACCTGCACATTAATGGAGTGGAAACTCTTACGATTCCTGTACACCTGTTCATTATTGTAGGGTGGTACAAATACAATATGTGTTCCGTCAATCGCCCCAATTATATGGGGGATATGTCCCATTGCATAAAACCCGGCCTTCACAGTGGCCAAATCTTCAACCTGGGGGAAAGCACTGTAGCTGCACAAGTTTTTGATCAGGGCAGACAAGACTCTTGCTAGCACGATTGAGAACATTGGCTGTGACATTCCTGCTGCCAAGCCCACTGTCACTTGGAAAGAACCAGTTGCCAGGAAATGGAGCACTGACAGAACCTTCACAAGAGGGGGGATCCCAGTGAGCTGACAGATAGCTGATATCAGGTCAGGTTCCAATTGGGCACACAGCTCTGTGATTGTGGCCCTGTTCAGTCTATAGTTGAGTATTATGTGTCTGTCCTCCAGTGTAGCCAGGTCCACCAGGGGTCTGTACATGGGGGTATGCCCATCTCCTATTTATCCGCAGCGGTAGGTATCTAAGGGACACAAGAGTGAGTAGGCTGTCACAAACTGATCAATGGAGCCACAGCAGCAGTCCACATTGTGCATACATGTTATGGAACAGTGTAATTTATAAAGTATGTGTCTATTTATCCTTTGACGCAGCAATTATCGATAGGCCTGTTCACTCCCCCATGAAACAGCGACTGCCTGTCCCGTGTGGAGGGACAGGTGGAAGTGAGGTAATGCTGCTGACATTGTGCACAGTGGTGGTAGGCGGCCATGAACTGGTGTGCAATTCCTTATCAGATAATATTGGGCCCTATGGGATATAGTGGCCAATGGGGATCTATGCCGGCGGTGACGGTATGCACCACCGCGGACGTGACCGCCATTTTCTATCTCAATCCTCACTTGTTTCCCGAGCTTCCATTGGATAGGACATACACTGCATGTGCTGCTGTGACCTGTTTCTGGAACCTACCTTGGCCCGTGTGACCGTGGAAAGGGCCCCAGCCTTCACTTCTGAGGAGTTGGAGCGACTGGGGGATGGGGTCCTACCCCAGTACGGACTGCTGTATGGGCCTCCAGACCAACAGGTGAGTACACTGTGGGCACGATGCATGTGGCATGATTGCATGGAGTTGTGTGTGAAGGCATCGTGTAAGGGGAGTGGGTGGATGTCCCCTTGGCGGTATACATGCTGTGCGCTGGGCTATGTGTGTGCCAATGGTGATGCAAACGGGTATGGTGGGCCATGTCTGTGACAGGCTAGACTGTGTGTCTAATGGTGTTCCCCTGTCTGAATTGCCTCTGCAGGTCAGCGCCCATCAAAAGAAGGGAACATGGTGTGCCATCGCCAAGGAGGTGCGGACCCTGGGGGTCTATGGCAGGCGGAGCACCCACTGTCGGAAACGGTGGAAGGACCTGAGACGCTGGGCATGGAAGACCGCAGAGGCCCATCTGGGGATTTCCTCCCAACAAGGAAGGGGTGCCCGTCGGACCCTGACCCCCGATGGGCCGCATACTGGCAGTGGCCACCCTGAGCTAGATGGGCGCTTGAGGGCATCAATGCAGCCACAAGGGGGTGAGTACAGTGGTTATCATTACAACTTACGGCTGGTGGGGTGGTATCCAGGTGGTGGTTGTGTGTTCTTGGGTGCCCCTTGGCCAGGCCAGACATAGCAGCGTAGGTCCTCTGGTGGCTAAGGGTTTGAATGTAAAATACTGCTCATCTAGCTTGTTAGTATTCACTCCTGGGCAGGGCTGCATGGGTCCCAGGTGTGCTGCAGTTGGCGGTGTGTGCCCCTTCTCATTTCTTGGTGACTATCCATTTCACTGGTAGTGCAATGCATAGTGCGTAGGCCTGTTCCCTGTGTGTGAGGGTGCTGTGTACGCCAACGCTGGTGTTGGTGCAGTCATTGACCCAGTGTATTCTTTGTCTCTCTCTCTCTCCCCCTTTCTTGTTTTTTCATCCTTTCCTTATGTGCATTAGCATCATCTAGTGGAGGAGCAGAGGCACCGGCAACAGAGGGAGCTGCACTCACAGGACCCTGGAGGAAGAGTCCACCGACGCTGAGGGAACCAGTGGGTCGGAGAGCGAGGGGAGCACCACAGCAGAGACTGAAGGGGACAACACAGTCTCTGATACCTCCTCGGATGGGAGCACCCTGGTGGTGGCGGACACCTCTGTGACCACCCTAGCTGCAGGTACAGCCTCTGCCCCTGTACCAGCACTGCCCTCTCGGTAGCCCCTCAGCGAGTTGCCCGTACCGGCTCACCCAGGAGGGTGGGCATCTCCTTCACCCCAGGCACCTCAGGCCCCGCCCCAGTGAGCCCTGCTGCCCTGAGGTGGGAGGCTATTGACCTCCTGAGATCCATCTCTGTAGGGCAATCCACCATAGTGAATGCCATCCAGGGGGTGGCAGCCCAGATGCAGCAATGCAGTGCATTCCTGAAGGGCATTCACGGTGGATTGGCGGCCCAACACAGATCAATTCAGGCTCTGGCCTCCTCTCTGATGGCAGCGATTGTCCCTGTTTCAACCGCCCCCCAACCAACTTCCACTTCCCAGTGCCCTTCTTCTCAACCCCCCAACTCATCCCAAGCACACAGACAGACGAGCATGCACACAAGACAGCGCACAAGAGTGGCACAGGAAAACACAAGCACCTCATGTCATCCCACAGGCACTCACATAAACACCATTCATTTGCAGACACAACATCATCCACTGTCTCCACTGTCTTCCCCTCCTCTTCCTCCTCCACCTCCCACCCAGTTACGTCCACACTCACACCTGCATGCACTACATCAATATCCACTACTAGCATCATCACCACACCACGAAGAACACACACCTCACTGGCAGACACCTCCACAACATCAATGCACATGTCCCCTGTGTCCTCTCCCACCGTGTCTGCCCCCCCTCCTAAAGGACACAAATGCAAGCACTCAGGCACCCAACAGCCATCCACCTCACAACAGCATACAGCCCATACACCTGCACTCAAATCCAGCAGACCTACACCTCCGACGACCACTCCCTCATCCTCCACTCCCATTACTATTCCCTCTTACCACCCCAACGTACCGAAAAAGCTTTTCCTTTCAACGATTGACCTCTTCCCTTCCCCTGCCCCCCCATCCTGCACGTATGGGCAGGGTAGTAAGGACCCAGGCCAGCACCTCAGCCAAACAGTCCACGGGGACAGTGGTAGCACCACCTACTCGTGGTGGTAGGGATACCAGACCAACAATACTGAAGGGGAAGGAGGCAGCACAACCTGGGATGAAAGTGAAGAGTCCGTCACCAGCTGGGAAGAAGGGGAAGGAGCCTGCACCAGCTGTGAAGAAGGGGAAACAGCCTACACCACCTGGGAAGAACAGGAAGTAGCCTACACCACCGGGCAGAGGGGGGGAAGAGCCCATCCACCCCTGCCAGGAAGGGTAAGGAATCCCCAAACCATAACCAGGAGGAGAAGAGGCACTCTACGCCAGCGGAAGCTGTCAGCCAAACACCGCCACCACCACAAGCTGTCACAGGGCCCCCACCGACAGCCATGGTTGTGCTGCCATCACAGAGTGCAGGGGCTGACCAGGAACCTCACCCAATCACCACAAGCATGCGGCCATCACAGAGTTCAGGGGCTGCCCAGGAGCCCTCCCCAACCGTCACCAGCATGTAACCATCACAGAGTGCAGGGGCTGACCAGGAGCCTACCCCAAGCAACACTACAGTTCAGCCATCATAGTGTTACAGGGGCTGACCAGGAGCCTCCCCCAACCACCACCAGCATACAGCCATCACAGAGTGCGTGGGCTGACCAGGAGCCTCCCCCAAACAACACCACAGTGCAGCCATCACAGAGTGCAGGGGCTTACCAGGAGCCTCCCACAACCACCACCACAGTGCAGCCATCATAGAGTGCAGGAGCGGACCAGGAGCCTCCCCCAACCACCACCAGCATGCAGCCATCACAGAGTGCAGGGGCTGACCAGGAGCTTCCCCCAAACAACACCCCAGTGCAGCCATCGCAGAGTGCAGGGGCTGACCAGGAGCCTCCCACAACCACCACCACAGTGCAGCCATCATAGAGTGCAGGAGCGGACCAGGAGCCTCCCCCAACCACCACCAGCATGCAGCCATCACAGAGTGCAGGGGCTGACCAGGAGCTTCCCCCAAACAACACCACAGTGCAGCCATCGCAGAGTGCAGGGGCTGACCAGGAGCCCCCCCAAACAACACCACAGCGCAGCCATCACAGAGTGCAGGGGCTGACCAGGAGCCTCCCACAACCACCACCATAGTGCAGACATCACCCCCGGTGGACGCGATGTACTCCACCCTCCAGGGGCTACTGTGTGGGCTGCCCCCTCCAGAACCAGTGGGCAAGTCACCCACTCGGGAGACTGTGGCCTTGCACGCCCCGGGACAAAGCACAGGGCATGTTGCTCCCTCCAGAACCAGTGGACAAGACTCCCACTCGAGAGACTGTGGGCTTGCACTCCCCAGGACAAAGCACAGGGCATGTTGTCCCCTCCAAAACCAGTGGGCAAGTCACCTACTCGAGAGACTGTGGCCTTGAATTCCCCAGGACAAAGAGCAATGGGCATGTTGCCCCCTCCAGAACCAGTGGTCTTGTTCCTGCATCCAGCTGAGGTGCCCCCGAGGTGCCTGCCTATTTGACAACTGATGCCCCTGCAGTGTTCTATCCGGATTTGGGCAGGATTCGAGTTGTGCCCTGTGGCCATGTGGGCCCTTTGAACTATGGACTGGGCAGTGTGCCTTTTTTATACAGCTGTACACATCTGTTTCATGGCCAATTCGGATTATTGATTTTGCTGTTGAACTGATTATAATCCCTTTAGTCAATTCCTGTTGTCCTTGCATTATTCTGCAGATTTTCGGCGTCAAATTGTTTTTGTAATGCAGCTAGTTGTGTGTATGGAGTGTGTGTGTCAGGTGTGTGTTGTGCGTGTGTGTGTCACTCTCATTTTCCTCCCACCCTCGCTTGTGTGCTAGGCGGCTGTACTCACCATCATCATCTTCGTCAGCGTTGGTGTTCCAGGTGGAGCATAACATAGAAAATCATCAGGAAAACTTGCAGTTCAGGTTCCATGGCGGCAAGGTTATTCCCTGTATCTCCAATGGTGAGTCCTTCGACTTCTGTGCTCTGTTTCTGCCAGGCTTTTGATGACGTTGTTACCGCCCCAGAAAAGGTGGCGGTTTCTTGTGTCAAAATATGGTGGGCAGTACTCTGCCTGGCTGTAGGCGGCTACTGCTGTGGTGACTATTGTGTCCGCCCTGGCGATCGGTGTAGTACATTGGCTGTCTATGTGAGATATCACCGCCATGGTCATATTTTGGTAGAACAGGAAACGCAGTGGTAATTCGTGGGTCATAATATGATGGGTGTTGCTCTGTTGGGGTAACGGTGTGGGTTTTGGGACTGCCAGTTTATCACTTACCTTTGGTCTGGTGGATTTGTGTTTGTGGCTGTATTCTGGCGAATTGGTGCGTGTGTGTCATAATATGGTGAACGGATATTCGCCAGCACAGCGGTAAGTTGGCAGCTGTCAGCGCGGCAGTAAATGGCATTTACCGCCAGTGTCATAATGAGGGCCCAAGTATGAACAAAGCATACTTGTAGCCGTAAATGTGACTGTCAAACACTGTGTTGTTCTAAATTGTCCTACAGTATTGCCTGTACCAGACAATGAAAATGATGATTGTGAAGTGGCGGATGACTGTTTCAAGTCACTGTGCTATGCACCAAGTCAAGACCAGCTACACGAGATGAGCCATTACCCGAGTCTGAGTTTGTGTTACATGTGGATGGCTCATGTTTATGAGACAGTAAAGGAAGTTTGGGAGCTGCTTATGCAGTCTGCACAATTGTAGGAGCTGTTGAAGCTTCTGGGCTTCAAGGAATATTTTCTGCACTGAATTGATCTTACTAGAGCCTGCTGCGTTTCAGAACAGAAGAAAGTGAAAATGTTCACTGATACTATGGCTTTTTGTGGTATTCATGGCTTCAGACAGTTATGGTCCCATCAGTTGCCTGAAGAGGTTTCAATGGTCAAGTGTCCTTTATACCATAGTGGAGATGATCATGTAACTCTGAGCAATAGATACGCTGACAAGGTTGCAAAGTGTTGTGCTCACAATGTCTGCACCTTTAATGGAGAGTATAAAAATTATGGAGTGGATGAGGACAATTAAAATTTTTGTTAACAACTCCAGACACATGGGAAGAGGTAAAGAGGCTTCAGGAAGAGGTGTTAGAGAAAGAACAGCAGTGTTGGGTCAGAGGAGGTTGTGTTTAAGAGAGAGGAAATAACATTTGTGTTTCAATGAATGGAAGACCTGTGTTGCCAGTTTGTTGCCCCCAATGGCTAGGCATTTCCATGGTCCAGCTCATGTTGGTATAGATACAATGGTACGAGTTTTAGGCAAGCGTGGTTTAATCCCAAATTCAGATTGATGGCTGACGTGGTGTGTCACAGATGTGTTGTGTGCCAGGAGAACAATGTTGGCAAGGGAACTGCAGTACCACTAAGTCACATAGGAAGATCAGGAGGTCCCTTTAACAGGATGCAATTTGACTTTATGAAGATGCCTGTGTGTAACGGGCTGAGATATGGCCTGGTGATCGTTTGCATCTTCTCACATTGGGCTGAAGCTTACCTGACCACAAGGAATGACAGTCTTACTGAAGCAAAGCTGTTGTCAAGAGAACTGATTCCCAGGTTCGGGTTCCCAACTTCTCTAGAGTTCAGACCGAGGGACTCATTTTAATAATGAGGTCCTGAGATTATTATGCGGAGAGACTACACTGCAACTGTAGATCTGAGACTTCTAGACTCGTTGAACAGGTTAATGGGACACTGAAGTCCAGATTGGTGAAAGTGTGCGGTTCGACATCTTTGAAATGTCCTGATGCTTTACCCCTTGTGTTGATGAGTCTTCGCAGTATACCTGATCAGAAGAAAGGACTTTTTCTTCATGGGATAATTATGGACAGAGCAATGTGTTTGCCAGCTATACCTACAAATGCACTTGTGAACATTACCAATTACATGATCAATGATTATTGTAAAGAGCTAGCTGATGTGGTGGGTTCTGTGTCTCATCAAGTGGGAGCAGCCACAGCCCATTCACATGAGTAACAGTGCCATGACCTCAGTCCCAGCGACTTGGTCCTGTTGAAGAAACAAATATGGAGGAGATGTTTAGAGCCTCATTGGTGTGGGCTGTATTAAGTCATCTTGGTGACAGCAATAGCAGTTAAATGTGTAGGTCTCCCTAACTCGATACGCACTTCCTATACTTGCAGAAATGGGTCTCCCTTTGATGTGACAGCATCTGTCCCAGACAAACTGGTGGGGACAGAGAGACAACCACAACAGGGTGGTCAAGCTGTCAGGTATCAGAGAGAACAAAGAAAGCATTAAACAGCACATGCTCAGTCTGAGGGTCTGGAGAGGTCCACAGTTGAAGATCAGACAGAAGAGTCTCATCCTGCAGTGGTGAATGAGTCGACTTCAGATTCAGTCCCTGACGAAGGACCTAGTGCTATAAGAAAGCAAGTGGCACCTGGAGACCATTGACTCAGGAGGAAAGAAGGAGGCAAACTGAAATTACCCAAACAACGTGTGCCTCAAATAATTCAAGAGGACACTGAGAACTCTGATCTTAGTGAAAGTGAAAATGAAGGGTTGTAACTGAGGAGATCTAAGGGAACTAGAGTGCCCTGTTGAAGGCACTTGTTGCCTAAATGGACATACTTTGCAACAAATTATGGGGAGAGAAAGTTTTGGGGATTTTGGAATAACGCTGCAGATCCAGATGAATCTCCTTGAACTGTACATTGTGCTCAAATTATACTTTAACTTTTCTGTGCAGTTGGATAGTCTGAGACATTCCGCACTGGATGTGACTATTAGCAAATTTGAACTGTGTCTTATGTAAAGACTTTGCATTGACTTTGTTAGGAAATTAAGAAGAGTACAGAGGCCCAAATCACCAGAAGAAGCAAGGGTTGTCCTTTGGAAAAACACAGAGTAGGGCTAAGGAAGACTCACAAAGACCTTGAAAATACTTTCTTGGTACAGCACTTGTTTTGCCGCATGTCACAGTTGAAACTTAAGTGAGTCATTACTGCTGCTCATTCTGCATTTTATTACAACATGTCTAAATTTAGAGAAATCATACAACCTTTAAACAATAACACTAGTAAACATTGATACATACTTACAGGAGTGTCAGTTGTGATATTTATAGTAACAATTGCTTTGTTTATAGGATTAACCTTAACTACGCAGTCCAGTATAAAGAACATTAGTTCTATGAGTGTCCCTAGGATCTCATTTCCTACTGATGATAGAATGCACTAACTAAATAAGAAAGATTTGCACATAGACATTTCTAGAGGAGAGCTTTCATCACGTTTATTATAAATTGCTTTATGAATATATTGACAATATGGATATAAGGGATTGTGCAATGACCTGCTTCAGTTTCACAAGGCATGACCTAGCATCACATTCTTTTGACATATGGAGTTTCCTCTAGTCTTTTATTGAGTATATTTTATAGACAGGGCAGCTTTTAGTATTATTTTTCAAATTATAATTTAGTTCTTTCAGAAGTTCCTTTGTTTAAACATTTGAATAAAAACCTTATTTCAAAGGTGCACAAATAGCAGGTAAATATTTTGTAACTGTCACAACACTACACACCACAATAGGTCTGAGTGGAGTTTGCGGATTCACGCTTCACGGAACTCCGCAAAGTTCAGCTCTGTTCAACTCAGCTCTGTCTACATGGAGTTATGCGGGCAGGCGGAGCTCATCCACTGCACCCGTTCGCATTGCATTTTACATTAGACGTAATGCAAAGTACTTTCCCACATTCAAAATCATGAGCGAACACCACCACGCGGTTCGCATGGGTGCGACCATCTTGTTTTTTTTACTCTGTCTTTGGTGCTGGGCCTGTTTTTTAATCCTTTCTATGGGGGTCATTCCAACCCTGGCGGTCGTTGTTAAAGCGGCGGCAAAACCGCCTTTAGGCTGGCGGTAAAAAAAATGGAATGCCGACCCTGGCGGAAACCGCCAACAGAGACCGCCACTTCAACACACCGCCCGCCACGGCGGGACAAACAAACAGCACGGCGGTCACCGCCATCAGACAGGCGGGAGTCAATGTACCACCCACCCTATCACAACCCACCAATCCGCCACCTTTTCCGGGGCGGTAGCCCCGCCGATAAAAACACGGCGGAAACAGCCATTTCGAACGGAAAACGCTCACCTCCATACACCCCACGAGGAATCTGGACAGCACGGAACCCGAACTCCACATCCTCCCAGCGATTGTCTTCCTGCTCCTCTACCAGGAGCACGAACGCCGGCGCAGAAGACAACGGTGAGTACTGCACCTACGACACAGGGGAGGGAAACAATTACGGGGACACACATACGCGACACCCCCACCCCCTCCTACTACAACACACACATCAATGCATAGCAACAACTCAGAGTGACACCCCCCAAATCCCCTGGAAGAATGCAAAGACAAAAGGAAATGATTCGAAACATTGGAATATATTGAATCACTGGCTTAAAAATATATCACACATCTAAAACCTTTATATACATAAATTTCAAAGTCCGATCATTGTAGCAGGCATTGTCCGTGGACCACTGGGCCCAAATCACATGGGCAAAGCCCACACAGGATACCTGACTCCAACGGAGAGTACACTGCAGGGGCATCAGATAGGAAAACTACAGGCACCTAAGGGGGAAGGGAAAGGGGGGCACCTCAGCCAGATGAGTCCACGACGCCAGATTCACGAGGGGCCTCCATGGCCACTGTTCCATCCTGGGGAGTGCAAAGCCACAGTCTCTCAAGTCTCTACAGTGGGCGGTTTGCCCACTGTGCAATCCTGGGGAGTGCAAAGTGACAGTCTCTCAAGTCTCTACAGTGGGTGGTTTGCCCACTGTGCAATCCTGGGGAGTGCAAAGCCACAGTCTCTCAAGTCTCTACAGTGGGTGGTTTGCCCACTGTTCAATCCTGGGGAGTGCAAAGCCACAGTCTCTCAAGTCTCTACAGTGGGTGGGTTGTCCACTGCTTTATCCTGGGGAGTGCAAAGCCACAGTCTCTCAAGTCTCTACAGTGGGTGGGTTGCCCACTGCTTTATCCTGGGGAGTGCAAAGCCACAGTCTCTCAAGTGGATAACAGTCTCCACTGGTTCTGGAAGGGGACTGGTGCCCAGAGTGCTTCGTGCAGCCCTGCCCGACACAGATGCGGGCCTGCCCCTTCTGCCAATGGGCCAGCAGTGCTTGAGATGAAGGGCCCTGTTCAGCTGTGCTTGAGATGAAGGGCCCTGTTCAGCTGTGCTTGAGACAGCAGTGCCCTGTTCAGCGGTGCTTGAGATGAAGGGCCCTGTTCAGCGGTGTTTGAGACGGCGGTGCCCTGTTCAGCGGTGCTTGAGATGAAGGGCCCTGTTCAGCGGTGCTTGAGATGAAGGGCCCTGTTCAGTGGTGCTTGAGACGGCGGTGCCCTGTTCAGCGGTGCTTGAGACGGCGGTGCCCTGTTCAGCGGTGCTTGAGACGGCGGTGCCCTGTTCAGCGGTCCTTGAGATGAAGGGCCCTGTTCAGCGGTGCTTGAGATGAAGGGCCCTGTGCAGCGGTACTTGAGATGAAGGGCCCTGTTCAGCGGTGCTTGAGACGGCGGTGCCCTGTTCAGCGGTGCTTGAGATGAAGGGCCCTGTTCAGCGGTGCTTGAGACGGCGGTGCCCTGTTCAGCGGTGCTTGAGACGGCGGTGCCCTGTTCAGCGGTGCCCTGTTCAGCGGTGCTTGAGACGGCGGTGCCCTGTTCAGCGGTACTTGAGACGGCGGTGCCCTGTTCAGCGGTGCTTGAGATGAAGGGCCCTGTTCAGCGGTGCTTGAGATGAAGGGCCCTGTTAAGCGGTGCTTGAGACGGCGGTGCCCTGTTCAGCGGTCCTTGAGATGAAGGGCCCTGTTCAGTGGTGCTTGAGAGGAAGGGCCCTGTGCAGCGGTGCTTGAGATGAAGGGCCCTGTTCAGCGGTGCTTGAGACGGCGGTGCCCTGTTCAGTGGTGCTTGAGATGAAGGGCCCTGTTCAGCGGTGCTTGAGACGGCGGTGCCCTGTTCAGCGGTGCTTGAGACGGCGGTGCCCTGTTCAGCTGTGCTTGAGACGGCGATGCCCTGTTCAGCGGTGCTTGAGATGAAGGGCCCTGTTCAGCGGTGCTTGAGACGGCGGTGCCCTGTTCAGCCGTCCTTGAGATGAAGGGCCCTGTTCAGCCGTGCATCGGATGAGTGTCCAGGTCAGCGGATCCGGCCATGGCATGGAGGTCGTTCGCCACCTGACCTGTGGCTGGCAGTGCCTTCCTGCCCATCTGTCGTGTGGCTTGCGGGGCCCTCCTGGGCTGCAGTACCGGGCCTGTGGGTGTCCTCCTGCCCACCTGGGATGGGGCTTGCGGGACCCTCCTGGGCTGCAGTACCGGGCCTGTGGGTGTCCTCCTGCCCACCTGGGATGGGGCTGGCGGGGCCCTCCTGGCCAGCTGGCCTGCTGGCGGACTTGTCGGGCGTGCTGCCCTTCCCACCCTTCCCTGTTCGCCTGTGGCCCTTTCCCACCTTTGGCGGTGTGCCAGGTGGCACCACACTTCCTGCCGGAGCCATGGTAGGAATTTTGGTCCCTGGTGTCTTCGGCCTCTCGCGCCGGCCACTGGCAATCTTCGGATGCTTTACGGGGGTGGGCTGGCCGTGCCTTGGCTCCTTACTGAACTGGCTGCCCTTGAGGGTGGGGGACTCCACAGTCCATGGCAAACTGAATTTACAGGTCCCGTTTTTGTGGTGGCTGAGGTGCTGACTGGAGTCCTATGAGATGGACTGGGTGGGGGAGTTGTTGGAAAGAGGTCAAGTTTGGAAAGGAAAAGCAATTTAGGAAGAGAGGGACGGGTAGGTGTAGTAGGTATGGGAGTGGAGGAAGAGGTTGTGGTTGTAGGAGTTTTCAGTCTGGTGTCTTTGGGTGCAGGTGCTTGGGCTGGAGGCTGTCGTGAGGTGGATGGCTGTTGGGTGGGTGGCTGCCTGCGTTTGTGTAGCTTGGAAGAGGGGGTCACAGACACACTGGGAGAGGACACAGGGGACGTGTAAATGGTAGTGGGGGTGGTGACTGCACGTGTGCGGGGTGTTCTGGTGGGTGTGCTGGTGATGGACGAAGTGGCTGAAGATGTTGTGCATGCAGGTGTGAGTCGAGACGTGACAGGGAGGGAGGAGGGAGACGAGGAGGAGGGGGACACAGTGGAGGCAGTGGGTGTTGGTATGTCTGTATGCGGATGTTGCTTGTGTGAATGCTTGTGTGATGTGTGGTGCTTATGTCTGGATGAGCTTCCCTTGGGTGTTGAAGTGTGTGCAGGCTGGTCTGATGGTGTGTCTGGGATAGGCAGAGGTACAGGTGATAGGGTATGGGTGGAGGAAGTTGGAGGGGGGAGGCTAGAGACAGGGACAATTGCTGCCATCAGTGCTGAGGCCAGAGTGTTGAACGATCGCTGATGGGCAGCCTGACCAGAATAAATGCCCTCCAGGTATGCATTACTCTGGTGCACCCCCCTTTCTACACCCTGGATGGCATTCAAAAGGGTAGACTGCCCAACAATGAGCATCCTCAGGAGGTCAATGACCTCCTCACTGAGGGCAGCAGGGGTGACGACTGGGGCAGGGCCTGAGGTGCCTGGGGCGAAGGAGATGCCCACCTTCCTGGGTGAGCGGGCACGGGGCAAACGCTGAGGGGCTGCTGGGAGGGCGGTGCTGGTGCGCTGGGTTGCCGCCACCACAAGGGAGCTCCCTTCAGAGGACGAGTCGCTGTCACTAATGTCTGCACGAGTCCCCGCTGTGGAGCTCCCCTCGCGCTCCGTCCCACTGGTGTATTCGGACTCCATTGCATGGCCCTCCAGGGCCATGTGGGATGCAGCTCCCTTGTGCTCCGATGCCACTTCTCCTCCGCCTGATGATGCTAATGCACACATGAACAGGAAGACCACAAAAAAGGGGGGAGGAGAAAATAGACATGTTGAGTGCATGCATTGGCGACACTGTTGGCGGAGAGGACAGACATAGAAGCCCCCTGCACTACGCCACGCACTTGGGGTCCACTACTCAATCCGTGGGACATGGCCTACAAGCCTATGGACGACCACTGCACACATAGATGACACAGGGCCATGGATACCTGTACTTGGCACCCTACAGAGGTGGGGGGCGGGGGCACAGGGCCATGCCTTACGGAGGGGCCTAGCCTACAGAAATCGCCCTGGCCTAGGGATACCCACAGCCCTCCTCCCCCACCCAGACACCTCCACTGCGCGCAAAGTTCAGCAGAATGAGTTTGTACTCACCCCCTTGTGTCTGCTGTGATGTCCTCACGCGCCCATCCAAATCGGGGTAGGCCACCGCCAGGATCCGGGACATCGGGGGATCAAAGTACGACTGGCACCCCTGCCACGTTGGGAGGCCATCCCCAGCTGAGCCTCCGCCGTCTTCCTGCTCCAGCGTTGGATGTCCTCCCATCTCTTCCGGCAGTGGGTGCCCCGTCTCTGGTGGACCCCCAGGGCCCGGACGTCCTTGGCGATGGCATGCCAAATGTCTATCTTCTGGTGGGCGCTGACCTATGTGAAATGTACAGGGGGAGAAAAAGAGTCATCACCTTCTGCACCCTCAATGTGAGTGGTCCCCCATCCCTACCCTTGCCATGTGGCACATCCTGTCATCCGTCGTCTGATGCATGCCTCATTCGCTCCCCTCCCCACCATCTTTCATCCACCCGACTCAACACAGGCATTGGCCACAAAGCATGGTCCCAGTGTACTTACCTGTTGGTCTGGAGGACCGTAGAGTAGCGCATACTGGGGGAGGACCCCATCCACGAGTTTCTCCAATTCCTGAGCAGTGAAGGCAGGGGCCCTTTCCCCAGTCGCATGAGCCATTGTCTCTTCCAGACCGAGGTCACAGCAGCACTTGCAGTGTAGGTCCTCTCCTGTGGAAGATCAGGTATCGAGTGATTAAGCAGATAGAAAATGGCGGTCACGCCCGTGGCGGTGCGTACCGCGGCGGTGCGTACCGCGACCGCCGGCGCACATCGTCATTGGTTCCTGAGACCCATAGGGTTCAATGTTAACCAATGCTGCTTTGCGTCGCAGTCTTCGACCGCCTACCGCCACGGTGTGCCACGCCAGCGCATTGACCTCACATCCCATTGTCGCACTTCACAGGTCAGGCAGCCGCCATTTCAAGGGCCCACATGGCTTAATTTCTACTGCGTCACACATACCTAGGCCTTGCATCGACACTCATACAAGGCATACAATGCATTGGGAATCTTGTTATGTGCAAGCTGTGGAAACGTACCTGTGGGTTGATTGACTCTGTGCTCGCTGTTGTCCTTCATAGGCACCGTCCGCTGGGACATGCGAGGAGATGGAGGAATCTTCCCGTGTACAGACCGCTGGTGGACCTGTCGACAATGGACGAAAGACATGTCATACAGGCTTGACCGAGCCACTATACAGGAACTGTGTGCCCAGCTGGAGGCAGACCTGATGTCACCCATCCGCCAACCCACAGGGATCCCCCCTCTAGTGCAGGTTCTGTCAGTACTCCATTTCTTTGCAAGTGGGTCATTTCAAACAACAGTGGCCATATCATCAGGGATGTCCCAGCCCATGTTTTCAAAGGTGTTGTCCAGAGTGTTGTCTGCCCTGCTCAAACACATGCGGAGCTACATCGTCTTCCCTGAGGTGGGGGATTTGGCTACAGTGAAGGGTGATTTCTATGCCCTTGGACATATCCCCAACATCATTGGTGCCATTGATGGGACACATGTTGCTTTGGTCTCCCCCAGCAGGAGTGAACAGATGTACAGGAACAGGAAGAGTTATCATTCCGTGAATGTCCAGATGGTCTGTTTGGCTGACCAGTACATCTCCCATGTTAATGCCAAGTTCCCTTTGTCAGTGCATGACGCGTACATCATGCGGAATAGCAGCATCCCTTACGTGATGGGTCAACTCCAGAGGCACTGTGTGTGGCCAATTGGTGACTCTGGTTACCCCAACCTGTCATGGCTACTGACCCCAGTGAGGATTCCCAGGACAAGGGCAGAGGAACGGTACAATGAGGCCCATGGGCGTACTAGGAGGGTGATCGAGCGGACCTTCGGCCTCCTGAAGGCCAGGTTTAGGTGCCTCCATATGACAGGTGGATCCCTAATGTACTCACCAAAGAAGGTGTGCCAGATCATCGTGGCCTGCTGTATGCTTCACAACCTGGCTTTGCGACACCAGGTGCCTTTTCTGAAGGAGGATGGTCCAGATGGTGGTGTTGTAGCAGCTGTGGAGCCTGTGGAGAGTGAAGAGGAGGAAGCCGAAGAGGACGTCATAGAGAACAGGAACACAGTAATACAGCAGTATTTCCAATGACACACAGGTAAGAATCCACACCGGCATATTACATTTAATTAAAGACTACTACCTCTCTACTGTCTGACCTTTTCCCCCAGTGTATGGTAACTGAGTTGTGACTTTCCCTTCCGATTTCAGAGATGTGGGCCCCACTGCGTGACATCTGCTTTGTTTCCCCATGGACTACAGCTGTGTGACAGTGGTATGTTGGCATCACAATGTAAATAAACATTTTGGCACGGTCATGTCTAATACATTTGTTCAAAATAACAGCCAGACTCCAGAATGTTTTGTGCAATAAGTGTGTTTATTACAGTGCTCTAAATTTGTGGGTGGTTGCAAATCGGTGAGGGGTGATGGTGAAGGAATGTCGATGGCAGGGTCCAGACTATCAGTATCACAGGTGCATTGTCCAAATGCCTGTGGAAAGTGGAGCAGGGGCAGTTGAAGGTTGGACAGGGTGTCAATGTGGGACAGTGGGATGACAATCAGGGAGGTATCCTTTCCTGGCGGGGGTCTTGGCATCTTACTCTGTCTTCTTCCTGGATCTCAGGGCCCGCTTGCAGGGTGGTTCTCCTTCTGCAGGGGGTGGGGTTCTGGTGGCCTGTTGGTCTTGTGTCGGGGCCTCCTGTCCACTAGCGCCGGCGGAGGTGGTAGGCAGTTCTTGGTCCATGCTAGTGACAGGGGCCCTTTGTGGTGCCACAGTGTCCCACAATGTGGTGACTAACTGATTCAGAGCCACTACTATGGTGCCTATGGCGGAACTGATGTTTCTTAGTTCCTCCCTGAACCCCATATACTGTTGCTCCTGCAGAAGCTGGATCTCCTGAAACCTGGCCAGGACCGTCGCTATCGTCTCCTGGGAGTGGTGGTATGCTCCCATGATGGAGGAGAGGGCCTCGTGGAGAGTGGGTCCCCTGGGCCTGCCCCCCCCCCCTGTCACACAGCAGCCCTCCCAGTTCCCCTGTTTCCCTGGGCCTCTGTCCCCTGGACCGTGTGCCCACTACCACTGCCCCCAGGTCCCTGTTGTTGTTGGGGTGGGGGGTTAACCTGGGTGCCCTGTAGTGGTGGACACACCGCTGATTGACGTGTCCTGGGGACAGAGATATGGGCCCGCTGGGTGGGTGCTGTGCTGGTGTTCCCAGAGGGGGGAAGGTCTGCTGTGGCCTGTGACTGGGTGAGGGGAACCGACTGTCCAGAGGTCCCCGATGGGCCGGGCTGGTCATCTAGATCCAGGGAGACAGAGCTGCTGTCCTCACTGTGGGCCTCTTCTGGGGGTGGAGTGGACATTTGTGGACCCTCCTGTGCGGTGACGTGGCGTTCGGGTCCTGCAGGGGTATAAAAGTATGGTTATTGCTTCTGTGTGTGCCATAGCGTGCAATGGGTGGGTGCCCGTGTACCCCTGTGCTTGCATTTCTGTGTGGGGGCTTTTGTGACGGTGGTTTGGGGGGGGGTGGCTATGTGCAGTGGGCATGCTTAGGTGATGGGTGTCCATGCTTTGTGTTCGCATGCAGGGCTTGGTGTTGGGATGGGTGGGTTGTGATGGTGAGACATTTGCAAGTAGTAGGTGTGATGGGGGTGAGGGTGAGGGCATGCTGGTGGGGTGGGGGGGATGAAGTAGTGAAGATGAGACTTACCAGAGTCCATTCCTCCAGATACTCCTGCGAGGCCCTCAGGATGCAGGATCGCCAAGACCTGCTCCTCCCATGTTGTAAATTCTGGGGGAGGAGGTGAGGGTCCGCCGCCAGTCCGCTGCACTGCGATGTTGTGCCTGGATACCATGGAACGCACCTTGCCCCGTAGGTCGTTCCACCGCTTCCTGATGTCGTCCTGATTTCTTGGGTGCTGTCCCACAGCGTTGACCCTGTCCACTATTCTGCTCCATAGCTCCATCTTCCTGGCAATGGTGGTGTGCTGCACCTGTGTCCCGAAGACCAGTGGCTCTACCCGTACAATTTCCTCCACCATGACCCTGAGTTCAGCCTCAGAAAACCTGGGGTGTCTTTGCGGTGCCATGGGGTGGTGTGGGTGATGTGTGGGGTGGATTGTGTGGTGCTAAGTGTGGTGATGTGTATTGGTGTGTTGTTTGAAGTGCGTGGTAATATTGCTGGGTGACAGTGAATTACGCGTCTGTGTGCTCGGATCTCTTTTCTCTGTGCGTGTTCACAAATCTCTAGAAGTGGGGGTTTGTGGGTCTGTGTTTTATATTGTAATGGGTGTGTGGGAGTGTTGTTTGTATGTGTATCAGGTGTGTGTATTTCGAATTGTCCAATGTGGTAGTGTTTTGTAAAGGTGTGTATATTTTGAGCGCAGCGGTGTGTACCGCCAATGGAATACCGCGGTTGAAAGACCGCTGCGTGGATTCGTGGGTCGTAATGGCATGGGCGTATTTCTGTTGGCGTGACGGTGGAGGTTTGGTCATCGCCAGTTTCTCGCTGGCCTTTGGTGTGGCGGACTTTTGTGGATGTCTGTATTTTGGCGGTTTGACTGTTGTGGGTCAGAATGACCGTGGCGGTTTACTGCGGCGCGGCGGTGTTATGGCGGTCTTCTGCACGGCGGTAAGCGCCTTTTACCGCCGAGGTTGGAATGACCACCTATATCTTTTCAATCCACCGCCCTCCTAAATAATCTGCCCCTCATTTTTATGCATTGTGCTTGACTCATAAGGCTGTCCACTCGCAAGGATCAGGATACCTCCAAACTGCCATTAATTAGTACACTCCCAACCGCCCTTTAAGATCATCTGTGCTTAGGCTGGCCCAGAGTGTAATGAGCAAAAAAGCTAAATATGGAGACAAAGCCTTCTAAGTGGCAGCTGTCAGGCTATGGAATGTGCTCCCTCCAGAAATTAGAGAGATAGTGTCCTTCATGCCATTTCAAAAGCACCTAAAGACTTGGCTGTTCTCACTATAGGTGGCTGCTCTGCATCAGCCTCTTCTTACCTCCCTAGCGCTTTGATACCTCTGGTCTGAATGCACACAACAAATAACCAAAATACTCATAAATATTGTATTAGTGTGTGCTTTTGTGTCTGTGTATTTTACTTTTTTAAATTTCTTCTGTGTTTTGGTGACTTTTTGTATTTTTGTTTATTTTTCCATTCACTTTCTTATTTCTTCAATCCTTCCTTATCTTGTTTCTTTTCATTTTCTTTACCCCACCCAGTGCCATGGCAGAGCAGGGAGGTGAGCAGGGGAGTGGCATTTCCAGGCCCCTCCGAACAGCCAGCAGCAGCTGACTAGCCTGGGAGCCCTGGCCTATCTTTGGTGAGGTGGAGGTGGCAGCACTGTTTTTTTACATGCAACGCCTCCTCATCTTCATGCGAGCAGCAGGCCTAGTAGCTGGTATCCCCTGCGGGAGCGTCAGCTGCGTTGGGGGCGGATGTGCAGGTGTGTGCAGCAGACCAGCCACGTCCAACACACCACCCAGCAGCTGATGCAACGCTGGGCGGATATACTCGTTTTAGAGCAAGAACTGCTTGACCCGATAGGTGTCGAGATTCCAGAACTCAGTGAGTATTCATTATATTATTTGTTGTATTTGTGTTCTACAATACTAACTTTTTTTTCTGAATAGCATGCTGCTCACTCTCAGAGGTAAGTTACGTTTAGTTTGCGTTAAGAATATTAATATGTGATCCAGTTTGAGCTAGGCAGCTGCTCGGCGCGACCTAATCTTACACATTAGCGCTCACTTTGGGTGATTATTTAAGACAACATTGCAATGCAGACTCCTCTGTCCTCCTGTAATCATAGCAAATTAGTGATATCAGTGAGTTAGTGTTCTCTGTGACTTTAATCTATGTAGCTCATACAGTCACAAGCAATTTCACAGAGATGTGTAGTACTAGTATGCATCTGTGTGTTGCAAAAAAGGGGGACTGAGTTGGTCCATCAAGGGGATTGAGAAATTAGAATAGAATCAAAGATCATTTCTAGCAATACAATAGTTTCAAATGTAATTTCTGTTAAGACAATTTGGAATCAGGATTTTAGGATTAGTGTGGCCAACTCAACAATAGTCCATATCTGATTAAGATATGTGCAATGTTACTATGTTTGCCTGTTATGATAATTTTGTGGAGATTAACTGTACCACTAATCTATTTTTTTATCTTCTTTATTTCTTACATGAGCACCCAAGGGCAAGAAGAGGGGCAGCACTGAGTTGGGTCTTGGAAGAGCTAGGAGGAGGAGGCCCCAACCACCAGTGTCACTCCTGAGGGCTCTGCTCATCCCTGTAAGTCCTTTTATTTGTTATTATTATTTCCCTAACTTTTACCACTGCCCATTATTATACTACTTTTAAGTTTGCACTGTTTATTTTTTTATACTGTCTCAATTTTTTCCAATTCCCCTATCCAATTTTTGTTTGATTCTTGTTTTCCATTCCCTGCATTATCTTTCTTTTCTGTCTTTCATTGGCCATTATTATTACACTTCTTCATTCCGTTTCAGTGATTCGAAGTCATCATCATCATAGGTGATAGCTCTGCCCCTCCATTTCGAAAAGTTTTTGGTTGGCTTGACTACCTGGCTTTTCTAACATTGTGAACCAACAAAATGCACAGTTATATTTTTGATAGAAGATACTGCAGTGCAAGCCGTACTGTAGCAATGTATTGAGGTTGCATTTTTTTAATTAAAAAAAATAAGGGGAGGCCTATCTGGCATCACTAGTGGCTCCTTCTCAAGTGCCGGAGTAGAAAAAGAGAAGTCAGTTGGAGGGGGAAAAGCAGCAGCAGGGACAGGCAATGGAATGTCACATTGCTTGCTTATTGACAACTTCTATTATATTCACTATAAGGGTGTGGTCTTGATGGTGAACCCCCCCACTTTACCAGCTACAGCGGTGGTTGAGTTATGGCCTCTTCTATCTGAAACTCAGCAAAAGCTCATATAGGGGGTGATTCTGACCGCGGCGGACGGCGGTCGCCGCCCGCCAAGCGGTTCCCGCCGAAAGACCGCGGCGGTCATTCTGGCTTTCCCACTGGGCTGGCGGGCGACCGCCGAAAGTCCGCCCGCCAGCCCAGCGGGAAACACCCTTCCCACGAGGACGCCGGCTCAGAATGGAGCCGGCGGAGTGGGAAGGTGCGACGGGTGCAGTTGCACCCGTCGCGAATTTCAGTGTCTGCAAAGCAGACACTGAAATTCTTCGTGGGGCCCTCTTACGGGGGCCCCTGCAGTGCCCATGCCATTGGCATGGGCACTGCAGGGGCCCCCAGGGGCCCCGCGGCACCCCCTACCGCCATCCTGTTCCTGGCGGGAGACCCGCCAGGAACCGGATGGCGGTAGGGGGTGTCAGAATCCCCATGGCGGCGGAGCGCGCTCCGCCGCCATGGAGGATTCTCAAGGGCAGCGCGAAGTCGGCGGTACACCGCCGACTTTCCGTTTCTGGCCGCGGCTGAACCGCCGCGGTCAGAATGCCCAGCGGTGCACCGCCAGCCTGTTGGCAGTGCTACCGCCGACCTCCGCCATGGCGGTAATTACCACCAGGGTCAGAATGACCCCCATAATGTATGTAAAAAATTATGGCCTGACGGAAATGAAAAAGAACGGAAGGTTAAAAGGAAGGAAGGGTGTAATGACCGAAAGGAACGGTTGCGAATGTGGGTGAAAGGATGCATGGTTGAGTACTGGGTAAATGGATGGATGGGTGAAAGGATGATTGAATAAAATAGTGAATATCGAACAGATAGATAATGGTTTCAAAACTTTGGTGAAAGACTGGATGAGAGAAATTAAAGCTTAAATCATGGAGACTATGGGTGAATATACTAGAAAGAATGAAAAGATGACTGAATAATTTCTTGGAGGAATAAACAAGGGACCTCTTTTGGAGAGGGACATGCTGCTCACCTACTTCGCTTTCTTTGTTTTATGGTTATCAAAGCTATGGTTCTAAGTGGGGAGTACTTTAGTTTGTGTACTAATCCCTTGACTCACTGTATTTGTTAAGTGAGGCAGATATGTCCCCCGTCATCATTCATTGACCCTCCTCCTTGCTCTGGGCATTTTACCACCAATGACCGAAGAAGTGCAGTAGAGTTCAATTTGGTACTGCAGTGTTGGCTGTGCAATGTGTGTCTGCTTCAGTTAATGCAGCAGTTACAATGTTTTCAATGCATTCCAAATCAAACAAACAATGTGTGTTTCCTTTTGCCCACTCAGTCACCTCTTAGTACTTGACTCCTCTTTTCTTTCCTAAGTTCTTCTGCACCAGCCAACCAAAAAATTGAAAAATCCATTCTTGGCATGTGCCACATTTTTATGGCCATGTGAAGTGTTTCCACAATATATTTCATGGTTTCCCATAAAAGATTTATTATAAGCCTGTTCAGATTCTCCCCTTTAGACTTTTGTCTATACATTGACTGAACAAGCCAAAGCTTAGACATATGATGAATCGATGATCGTTGATACCCTTGTATTCTATAGCAAACGCTCTACCTCGTGCATAATCCAGCTGCCTCACCTTGCAGTACAGTAAGTCAAGTTTCCTTTGCTTACTGTCCAGCAAATTAATTTATTGGAAATAATTTGTGGTGGTTGGCGAAGCCAATGAGTAAAGAGGGACTAGTAAGTGCCTGAGTTGATTTGAAAGGATACTCTGTGATGAATGTGCCAAACACAAACTATTTAGCCCGTTCCTTTCCCTGTAGTGCAGTGCATTGGTTTGCCCACCATCAACTTACAGCAGACAGGATAATATATCCGCATCTTATACATGATATGTGTGATGTAGTATCTTATTTATTATTCATCTGCCTCTTTGGAGTTAGGGTAGAAGCTAAGTAAAAGGCATTTGGAGAAGAGCAGGGCCAGTGGAGTTAAAGATAGATAATTGTCAACTACAGCTGTCTCAGCTACAGACAGTAGCAAAGTACCAGAAGAGTTGGCCAGCATTCCTCCATTAATTTAGCACCACAACTTGTACTCCATAGTGCATAATGCCTTATATATAAATGAAAGGTCATTTATTTATTTTTTTCTACTAAAAGTGTCCGGTTAGTTACTAGAAAAGCCTTCATGAGAAAAACAAATCAAATCACTGTTCTTTTTATCTGGTGTTATTCTGCCTTTATTAATTTCTACCTGACAGCCAGTGTTTTTTTATGTAAGGCATGTGTGGGTAAACAAATAAAATTGGCCCTGTGGCTCTTCTAATCATAATCACATCAAATTCCATTGTCCCAAGGGGACCAGCAATGTACTGCTATTGTGCCACCCACTACTTATGTTTAAATGTTTGCTCAGAGCATTGTTTACAATTTGTCTTTTTTATTTTAGTTTTTCTCGATATAGCTACTCATGCTGGTCGACTAACAACACCCACCAGGCAGGAGATAAAAGCCCGTCTGCGGTGGCAGAGCCTGAAGACTATCCAGGTCGAATACCTGCGGCTGGTGGTCCTGGAGGATGAAGTTTAGCAGCATGCCAGCCCCAGCCTCCTTACCATTACATTGCCTGCGTCAGCTGTCAGGGGCCCTGACTGCACCTGCTGCCTCCCCCCAGCTCTGCCAGGGCATTGCTCCACCATATCCTGCAGTGGATGGACCGTATGGAATGCCGGCTCACCAGGATCAAGCAGATTTTTTGTTTTGGTGGGAGGGTTGGGAGGAAATTGGGACTGGGTTTCACCTTCGACTTTTGTTGGACTTTTTGGGGATGGGCTATTTGTTTGGGGAGGGGTGGTCCTGTTGTGGGTGGAAAGAGTGGGTTTTCTATTTGTTAATTATAAAAGGGGATATGTTATTTTACTTTAATCAGCTGCAAATGTTTATTTTGGCGTTTTAGTTTGGACTACTTTATTTTAGTGTACCCTGTTTTTTTAAATCTGCCAAAAAGTGCATGTCATTTACTTATACACATCAACAAAAGCAGCACTCCTGTTCGAAATGCATAATTGCAAGTATCATAACTTAATCAATAATCAAAAATACCATGAACATGTATCAAAGAGGTTTCTTCTTTATTTTCTCTTCAAAGACAGATCCAGCCAAGCCAACACGTGTTCATCAGGGTTGAATCTCCCCCATTGACTTCCTCAGGGCTTTCCACTGAGCAATTATTTTATATATATAAACACACTTTACAATTGGTGGAACAAATGTTTTGCAATTAATGGTAACATTTAGAGTTGAAAATGAGATTGTTCATAGAAGGAAGAGTTATTGTTGTTTATGTTGTTGGCAGCCGTTAAGAGCCTGTCTTTGAAGAGAAAATAAAGAAGAAACCTCTTTGACACTTGTTCATGGGACTATTGATTAAGTTATGATACTTGCTATTATGCATTTTGAACAGGAGTGCTGCTTTTGTTGATGTTTATGTTATGACTAATCTTTTGATTGTCCATTTACAAGGTTTTTTAGAGGGTACCTTGTTTAGCACACTTCAAGAACTAAAGAGGGACCGTTGTGGTGAGCGCGAATATCTCCCTTAAACCACCCCTACTTGTAGTAATTTACTTATACCCTTGCTCTACTGCCCTCTGTAACTATTTTGATCACTAGGGGATGATTGCCATTGCCTAGTATTTGGCCTAGAAAAACCTAGATACAGACAAACAACATCTTCTTCAGTAGAAGTTAATTACTAACTAAACAAGTTCACTCCAAACCATGGTTGTTCTCTTACCTGAATAGATTAATTGAGGGCTGATACCTCAGTCTTCTTATTACAGGTTTTCCCAAGGTGGCATCTTATCTTAAGGGGGTGGTAGTAGCTATAGTAGTGGCAGGCTAGTGCACTAACAGGGAAGACACAAGGTGCCACTCCCATCTATGCAAACTCCAACTGCAGGATTAATCAAAGGGTTATCTATCACTGTCAACTAGATTGAAAGAAAACAGTTGTGTGTCTTATATTATATCACAACTTTAGGAAGACTGAAACCAGAATACCACGGTGACAGTATTTGACACACAATAAAGAAGACCTGATATGATAATAAAACTAGCAATATCAACTTCTTCTGAGCAATGAAGAGCTAGTATGAAAACTAAACATAGGAAATTAAAGCCTCAAGTCAGGAGAAGTGTGCTCAGAGTCATTAGTGGTTGGACAAGGTGAAGCATTTATGCAACACAAGGCCTTAATGATGATCCTGATTTGGCTGGTATGGAATATTGTTCAGGTAACAGAAGGTCAAGCAGTGGGTTGGCATCGCTTCACCACATCCTCCCCAGCAAGTGTGTCATTCATTTATGGTATACAATTATTAAGTCACACCCCAGTAAATCACACAGCCCAGGGGAAGAGAATTAGGGGCTCGATGAATAGGTGAGAAAGGGGATTGGGGAAAGGTGTGACAAAGACAAACACTACACGAAAGAAACCATGACAATTTTCAATGGGATAGTGAGCAGCACACCATCATCAATCTGTTGTGGAAGGAAACGATGATGGGATAAGTATGACACAGTTCAGTTAAATGCATTGCAAACAGTCCTTCTGCCCCAGAGAGACCCAAAATAGTATATCTCTAAATGTTATGTCTTCTATGTTTGAAAAGTACAAATTATGGAGTATTGAAGTTATCCCAACAAGTTCTAAAAAATTATGATTGTTAAAAGACAAATTATACTGTATTGCCAAATTGGGCTGTGCATCTCCATTATTCTCGGAATGTCAGTCACTCTTGGGTGCCTGGCTGAACCTGTCCAGTAGGTAAGTTGGAGTGTGTTGAGCTTTCACCAAGTTTTGTTCGTGCGAGAGAGAAGTGGATTAAGAGAAGGCTTGTGTATTGAGAAACAATGACTGTATTATAGAGTAAAGGAGAAGGACAAAATGAAGCGAAGCAAGCGTATTGAGGAGTCAGGAGTGTACCAAGAAAATTCAGGGGAAGAGGAAAAACATAAAGAGGAGTTTCACACTTTAACATACAAAAAAGGTGTACACTGTTCCAAATGGAAAAATATA
This sequence comes from Pleurodeles waltl, assembly GCF_031143425.1. Classification (NCBI taxonomy): domain Eukaryota; kingdom Metazoa; phylum Chordata; class Amphibia; order Caudata; family Salamandridae; genus Pleurodeles; species Pleurodeles waltl. The sequence continues at coordinate 338,038,704 of NC_090443.1, forward strand.
ATCACTAGGGGAACATTAAAGTTCAGGAGCAAGAGCCCTCACACATCTGAGAGAATGTCATGCTTCATCATCGGGTAGCTCCTCGTCAGACCGGCGCTGCAATGTCTGACGGGCTCCCCATAAGGGGGCTCTTTGCCGGAGATCTTTTAGGTAGCAGCCGTGGTAGCGGACACTACAAGACCTGGTGTTGCGGTCAGGCACTAATCCTGGCAGGAGAGTGAAAGCTAAAATTGGTTCCCAGTCTTAATAGGAGCGAGTCAATTTAATTAATCAATGGAATAAGACCGGGACCAAGATTAAAAACAGAAGGAAAGTGTAACGTGAGGAATAATGCTCAACCACTTTCTGCATGGTGCTGGAGCTTAAGGAGATTATCGTCGGGCTCCTAGTACATGGTCAACATGTTTCGCGTACAGTGGTCTAACAAGATCCTATGACGCTTCTTCAGGACCAATACATAATAAGACTTCTCCTGTCTGTATTACCGAAAGTTTGCAAAAATGTCAAACAAATCATATAGGGGGTCATTCTGACCTCGGCGGTAAAAGGCGCTTACCGCCGGTCAGAAGACCGCCATAACACCGCCGCGGCTGCGGTAAACCGCCACAGTCATTCTGACCCGCAACTGGCAAACCGCCAAAAACCCGACATCCACAAAAGTCCGCCACACCAAAGGTCAGCGAAAAAATGGCAATGACCAAACCTCCACCGTCACGCCAACAGAAATACGCCCATGCCATTACGACCCACGAATCCACGCGGCGGTCTTTCAACCGCGGTATTCCATTGGCGGTACACACCGCCGCGGTCAAAATACACACACCCTTACAAAACACAACCACATTGGACAATTTGAAACACACACACCTGATACACATACAAACAACACTCCCACACACCCAATACAATATAAAACACACACCCACATCACCAACAAACACCTTCGAAAAAAAAAAACGACAGAAAGCCAGAGATAGACAGCACTGCTTATACAACACCATCACACAGAGGCAAACCACACCATCACCCACACAATATCCACGCACAAAACACCACACATCACCACACTCACCACACTCATCAACACATACACCAACCCACACCCCATGCACATCACCCTATGGCACCCCAAAGACACCCCCAGTTCTCAGACGCCGAACTCCGGGTCATGGTGGAGGAAATAGTTCGGGTAGAGCCCCAGCTCTTCGGGACACAGGTGCAGCACACCACCATTGCCAGGAAGATGGAGCTATGGCAAAGGATAGTCGACAGGGTCAACGCTGTGGGACAGCATCCACGAAATCGGGATGACATCAGGAAGCGCTGGAATGACCTACGGGGGAAGGTGCGTTCCATGGTATCAAGGCACAACATTGCGGTGCAGAAGACTGGCGGCGGACCCCCACCTACTCCCCCAGAATTTACAGCATGGGAGGAGCAAGTCTTGCACATCCTGCATCCTGAGGGCCTCGCAGGAGTATCTGGAGGAATGGACTCTGGTAAGTCAAATCTTAACTACTTCTTCCCACCCCCACCCCACCTGCATCCCAAATCATACCCCCACCCCCATCACACACACTCCCTGCAAATGGCTCACCATCACAACCCACCCATCCCAACACCAAGACCTGCATGCGTCCACAAAGCATGGACACCCATCACCAAAGCATGCCCACTGCACATACACATCTCCCCCACAAGCCACCCTCACAAAAGCCCCCACACAGGAATGCCAGCCCTGGGGTACACGGGCACGCACCCATTGACCGATATGGAAGATACTGAAGCAATAACCATACCTCTATACCCCTGCAGGACCCAAACGCCACCACACTGCCCAGGAGGGTCCAGAAATTTCCATCCCACCCCCAGAAGAGGCCCCCAGTGATGACAGCAGCTCTGTCTCCCTGGACCCGGATGACCAGCCCGGACCATCGGGGACCTCGGGACAGTCGGTTCCCCTCACACAGCCACAGGCCACAGCAGACCCAACCCCCTCTGGGAACACCAGCACAGCTCCCACCCAGCGGGCCTATGCCTCTGTCTCCAGGACACGTTAATCAGCGGTGTGTCCACCACTACAGGGCACCCAGGTTAACCTACCACCCCAACAACAACAGGGACCTGGGGGCAGTGGTAGTGGGCACACGGTCCAGGGGACGGAGGCACCTGGAAACAGGGGAACTGGGAGGGCTGCTGTGCGACAGGGGGGGGGACAGGCCCAGGGAACCCACTCTCCACGAGGCCCTCACCTCCATCATGGGAGCATACCACCACTCCCAGGAGACGATGCCGACGGTACTGGCCAGGTTCCAGGAGATCCAGGTCATGCAGGAGCAACAGTATATGGGGTTCAGGGAAGAACATAGAAGCATCAGTTCCGCAATGGGCACCATCGTAGGGGCACTCAACCTGATTGTCACCACATTGCGGGACCATGTGGCACCACAAAGGGCCCCTGACACTAGCATGGACCAAGAACAGGCAACCACCTCCGCCGGCGCTAGTGGACAGGAGGCCCCCACACAACAACAGGCCACCAGAACCCCACCTCCTGCAGAAGAAGAACCACCCCGCAAGCGGGGCCTGAGATCTCGTAAGAAGACAGAGTAGGATGTCAAGACCCCCGCCAGCAAAGGATACCCCCTGATGTCATCCCACTGTCCCACATTGTCACCCTGTCCAACCTTTAACTGCCCCTGCTCCACCTTCCACAGGCATATGGACAATGCACCTGTGAGACTGAAAAGCTGGACTCTGCCATGGACATTCCTCCACCATCACCCATCACCGATTTCCCACCATGTCCCTAAATTCAGCATTTTAATAAAAACACTTATTGCACAAAAACAAACTGGAGTCTGCCTGTATTGTGAACAAATGTATTGAACATAATGCTGCCAAAATGTCCAGTTACACAGTGATGAAAACATACCAATGTCACACAGCTGTAGTCCATGGGGAAACAAAGCAGAGGTCACGCAGTGGGGCCCACATTGCTGAAATTGGAAGGGAAAGTCACAACTCAGTTAACATACATTGGGGGAATATGCCAGACAGTAGAGAGGCAGGAGATTGTAAGTAATTGTAAAATGCCGGTGTTGAATCTTACCTGTGTGTTATTTAAAAAGTAGTATCACTCTGTCCCTGTTGTCTGTGTCGTCCCCGTCGTCTTCCTCCTCTTCACTCTCCACAGGTTCCACCGCTGCCACAACACCACCATCTGGACCATCCTCCTGCAGGAAAGGCACCTGGCGTCGCAAAGCCAGGTTGTGAAGCATATAGCAGGCCACGATGATATGACACACCTTCTTCGGTGAGTACATTAGGGATCCACCTGTCATATGCAGGCACCTAAACCTGGCCTTCAGGAGGCCAAAGGTCCGCTCAATCACCCTCCTAGTACGCCCATGGGCCTCATTGTACCGTTCCTCTGCCCTGGTCCTGGGATTCCTTACTGGGGTCAGTTGCCAGGACAGGTTGGGGTAACCAGAGTCACCTATTAGCCACACACGCTGTCTCTGTAGCTGTTCCATCACATAAGGGATGCTGCTATTTCGCATGATGTACGCGTCATGCACTGACCCCAGGTACTTGGCATTTACATGGGAGATGTACTGGTCTGCCAAACAGACCACCTGGACATTCATCGAATGATAACTTTTTCTGTTCCTGTACACCTGTTCACTTCCTCTGGGGGGTACCAAAGCCACATGGATCCCATCAATGGCACCAATGACGTTGGGAATATGTCCAAGGGTATAGAAATCACCCTTCACTGTAGCCAAATCCTCCACCTCAGGGAAAACAATGTAGCTCCGCATGTATTTCATCAGGGCAGACAACACTCTGGACAACACCTTTGAAAACATAGGCTGAGACATCCCTGATGAAATGGCCACTGTTGATTGAAATGACCCACTTGCCAAAAAATGGAGTACTGACAGAACCTGCACTAGAGGGGGGATCCCTGTGGGTTGGCGGATGGGTGACATCAGGTCTGGCTCCAGCTGGGCACACAGTTCCTGTATAGTGGCACGGTCAAGTCTGTAGGTCAGTATGACATGTCGTTCTTCCATTGTCGACAGGTCCACCAGCGGTCTGTACACGGGAACAGCCCTCCATCTCCTCACAAGTCCCTGTGGACGGTGCCTAGGAAGGACAACATGGAGCACAGATTCAATCAACCCACAGGTACGTTCACACAGCTTGCACTGTACACGATTCTCTATGCATTGAATGGCTTGTATGAGTGGCAATGCAAGGCCTGTGTGACGCAGTAGAAATTAAGCCATGTGGGCCTTTGAAATGGCGGCTGCCTGACCTGTGAAGTGTGACAATGTGATGTGAGCTCATTGCGCTGGCGTGGCACACCGTGGCGGTAGGCGGTCGAAGACCGCGGTGCAAAGCCGCATTGGTTAACATTGAACCCTATGGGTTTCAGGAGCCAATGACGATGTGCGCCGGCAGTCGCGGTACGCACCGCCGCGGGCGTGACCGCCATTTTCTATCTGCTTAATCACTCGAGACCTGATCATCCACAGGAGAGGACCTATACTGCAAGTGCTGCTGTGACCTCGGTCTGGAAGTGACAACGGCTGCTGAGACTGGGGAAAGGGCCCCTGCCTTCACTTCAGAAGAGTTGGAGACACTCGTGGATGGGGTCCTCCCCCAGTATGCGCTACTCTACGGTCCTCCAGACCAACAGGTGAGTACACTGGGACCATGCTTAGTGGGCAATGCCTGAGTGGGGTGAATGAACGATGGTGGGGAGGGGAGCGAATGAGGAATGCATCGCACGACAGATGAGAGCATGTGCCACATGGCAAGGTTGGGGAGGGGGGCCACTCACATCGACCATGCAGAAAAGTGATGATGTTTCTTTTCCCACCCTGTACATGTCACATAGGTCAGCGCCCATCAGAAGATCGAGATTTGGCGTGCCATCGCCAAGGACGTCCGGGCCCTGGGGGTCCACAACAGACGGGGCACCCACTGCCGCAAGAGGTGGGAGGACATCCGCCGCAGGAGCAGAAAGACCGCCGAGGCTCTGCTGGGGATGGCCTCCCAACGTAGGAGGGGTGCCAGTCGTACCTTGACCCCCCTGATGTCCTGGATCCTGGCGGTGGCCTACCCCGATTTGGATGGGCGCGTGAGGACATCACAGCAGACACAAGGGGGTGAGTACCAGCACATTCTGCTATCTTTGCGCGCAGTGGAGGTGCCTGGGTGGGGGAGGAGGGCTGTGGGTATCCCTAGGCCAGGGCGATTTCTGTAGGCTAGGTCCTTTCTTTCTTCTCCCCCCCCTTTTTTTTGGTCTTCCTGTTCATGTGTACATTAGCATCATCAGGCGGAGGAGAAGTGGCATCGGCGCACGAGGAAGCTGCATCTCACATGGCCCCGGAGGGCCATGCAACCGACTCCGAGTTCACCAGTGAGACACGTCCTCGGAAGGGAGCTCCCTTGGGGTAGCGGCAACATCCGTGCCCACTGCTACAACAGGTACAGCCGCCACCCAGCGCACCAGCTCCGCCCTCCAAGCAGCCCCTCAGCGTTCGCCCCGTGCCCGCTCGGCCAGGAAGCCGGGCATCTCCTTCGCCCCAGGCACCTCAGGCCCTGCCCCAGTTACCCCTGCTGCCCTCAGTGAGGAGGTCATTGACCTCCTGAGGACCATCATTGTTGGGCAGTCTACCCTTTTGAATGCCATCCATGGTGTAGAAAGGGAGGTGCATCGGAGCAAAGCATACCTGGAGGGCATTCATTCGGGTCAGGCTGCCCATCAGCGATCGTTCAACGCTCTGGCCTCAGCACTGACGGCAGCCATTGTCCCTGTCTCCAGCCTCCCTCCTCCAACTCCCTCCACCCAGTCCCACTCCCCTGTTCCTCTGCCTATCCCATCCACACCTACAGACCAGCCTGCACACACCTCAACACCCAAGGGCAGCTCATCCAGACGTAAGCACCACACATCCCACAAGCATTCACCCAAGCAACATCCACATGTAGACATGCCAACAGCTACTGCCTCCTCTGTGTCCCCCTCCTCCTCGTCTCCCTCCTCCTTCCCTGTGACGTCTCCACTCACACCTGCATGCACACCACCATCAGCCAGTACATCCATCACCAGCACACCCTCCAGAACAGTCCGCACACGTGCAGTCACCACCCCCACTGCCATTTACACGTCCCCTGTGTCCTCTCCCAGTGTGTCTGTCACCCCCTCTTCCAAACCACACAAACGCAGGCAGCCACCCACCCAACAGCCATCCACCTCACGACAGCCTCCGTCACAAGCACCTGCACCCATAGACAGCACACTTGACTCTCCTACAACCACATCCTCTTCCTCCACTCCCATACCCAGTACACCTACCCGTCCCTCTCTTTCAAAATTGCTTTTCCTTTCCAACCTTGACCTATTTCCAACAACTGACTCACCCCCTCCTCCTCGTAAGAGTCCAAAGAGCACCTCAGCCACCACCAGCCCTGCATCTACTAGGACCATAGTTCAGGGCTATTGGAGTCCACCAGCTCCTAGGGCAAGAACATCGGCCAGCAGCAAGGGGACAGCCAGCCCACCCCCTGGGAAGAGGACAAAAAAAGTGAAGGCCCGGCGCGACAGGCCTGAGACGGCTGACCCCAAGGACACTAGCCTTGCCCCGTCACCTGGCACATCCACAAAGGGAGGCAAGGGCCCCAGAGATTCTGCGAAGGAGGGCAAGGGCAGCAGGGCGGACAAGTCCGGCAGCAGGCGAGCTGCCCAGGAGGGCCCCACCAGCCCCATTCCGGGTGTGATGGAGGACACCCACGGGCCCAGGACTCCAGCACACGAGGGCCCCGCAAGCGAAAGGTCGGATGGCGACTGAGCGGGAAATATTGGCCAGGTCTGGTTCCCTAGGAACACAAGACAAGCACCGCTGAACAGGGCCCGCCGTGAGAAGCACCGCTGAACAGGGCCCTGCCAAGACAAGCACCGCTGAACAGGGCCCGCCGTGAGAAGCACCGCTGAACAGGGCCCGCCGTGAGAAGCACCGCTGAACAGGGCCCCGCCAAGACAAGCACCGCTGAACAGGGCCTCGCCAAGACAAGCACTGCTGAACAGGACCCGCCGTGAGAAGCACGGCTGAACAGGGCCCCGCCAAGACAAGCACCGCTGAACAGGGCCCGCCGTGAGAAGCACCGCTGAACAGGGCCTGCCGTGAGAAGCACCGCTGAACAGGGCCCCGCCAAGACAAGCACCGCTGAACAGGGCCCGCCATGAGAAGCACCGCTGAACAGGGCCCCGCCAAGACAAGCACCGCTGAACAGGGCCCGCCGTGAGAAGCACCGCTGAACAGGGCCCCGCCAAGACAAGCACCGCTCCGCTGGGCCCTTCCTTTCAAGCACCGCTCCGCTGGGCCCTTCCTCTCAAGCACCGCTCCGCTGGGCCCTTTCTCTCAAGCACCGCTCCGCTGGGCCCTTCCTCTCAAGCACCGCTCCGCTGGGCCCTTCCTCTCAAGCACCGCTCCGCTGGGCCCTTCATCTCAAGCACCGCTCCGCTGGGCCCTTCATCTCAAGCACCGCTCCGCTGGGACCTTCCTGTCAAGCACCGCTCCGCTGGGCCCTTCCTGTCAAGCACCGCTCCGCTGGGCCCTTCCTCTCAAGCACCGATCCGCTGGGCACCGCCGGGCACCGCCGTCTCTGAACTGCTCTGCTGGGCCCTTCCTGTCAAGCACCGCTCCGCTGGGCACCGCCGTCTCTGAACTGCTTTGCTGGGCCCTTCCTCTCAAGCACCGCTGGCCCATTGGCAGGGCCGGACCTGTGTCGGGCAGGGCTCCACGAAGCACTCTGGCCACCATGCCTCCTACATGACCAGTGGAGTCTGTTATCCACCTGATGGACTGTGGCTTTGCACTTCCCAGGATGTAACAGTGGGCAACCCACCCACTGTAGAGACTTGTGAGACTGTGGCTTTGCACTTCCCAGGATGTAACAGTGGGCAACCCACCCACTGTAGAGACTTGTGAGACTGTGGCTTTGCACTCCCCAGGATGCAGCAGTGGGCAAACCATCCACTGTAGAGACTTGTGAGACTGTGGCTTTGCACTCCCCAGGATGGCACAGTGGGCAATCCACCCACTGTAGAGACTTGTGAGACTGTGGCTTTGCACTCCCCAGGATGGTACAGTGGGCATGGAGGCCCCTCGTGGATCTGGCGTCGTGGACTCATGTGGCTGAGGTGCCCCCACTTCCCTTCCCCCTGAGGTGCCTGTAGTTTTATCATCTGATGCCCCAGCAGTGTTCTCTCCAATGGAATCTGGTCTCGTGTGTGGGCTTTGCCCATGTGTTTATGCACATTGGCGCACGAACAATGGAAGGTTGCCAAAATGTGCCAGACTTTTGCCCGATGTATATATTGTAAATGATGTGATTTATTTTATTTATATATTTCATAATTCACACTACTTAAAATTTGCTATAATATACTTCAATTTTAATGATCATTTTATTTTGTCTTTGCATTATTCCGTGGGGTTTGGGGGGTGTCACTCTGACTTGTTACTCTGCATTGTTGTGTGGGTATTTGGGGGGGGTGGGGGGGGTGGGTGTATCGCGTATGTGTGTGCCCGTAACCTTTTCTCCTCCCCCCTCCCCTGTGTCATAGGTGCAGTACTCACCGTTGTCGTCTGCGCCGGCATTCGTGCTCCTGGTAGAGGAGCAGGTAGACAATAGCTGGTAGGATGTTTAATTCGGGTTCCATGCTGTCCAGATTCCTCGTGGAGTGTATAGAGGTGAGCGTTTTCCCGTTCGTAGTCTGTTTCCGCCGTGTTTTTATCGGCGGGGCTCCCGCCCCCGGAAAAGGTGGCGGATTGGTGAGTTGTGATAGGGTGGGCGGTACATTGTCTGCCGCCTGCCTGTTGCCGGTGACCGCCGCGCTGTTTGTTTGTCCCGCCGTGGCGGTCGGAGTGTTAAAGTGGCGGGCTGTGTTGGCGGTTCCCGCCAGGGTCAGAATTCCATTTTTTTGACCGCCTGCCTGTTGGCGGGTTGGCCGCCGCTTTAACACCGACCGCCAGGGTTGGAATGACCACCATAGTCACTTACATTGAAGTTCACTAATTGTCAGAAACCTTTAATGGTCGCCCTAGAAAAATACAAACAAATCATTTTGATCAAAACACACGGAAAAATAAGGAAGGACACCCGTGACACAACAGTGTGTAGTAACCAGTTGTGTAAAAACATAATAAGACAATATGCTTACCATCCCTTGGTACATGGGGGGCCCCTTGGGAAGTAGCATGCCGAAAGCGGTCACTACTTATAAAGTGGTAAAGCAGACACCATGAATGCAGTGTAATCAATCAGAACCAAAACAGTCACATTCACTACTAGAGGTCGGTTGGTTAGATTGATTATGAACATCAAGCACATTATTAGTCCATGTCACTTGGAAATTCATACACAGACTCGTCACTAGCATTTATGACATTTGTTGAAGGAAAACTGGGAGGAATAAAACAGTTTTACAGCAGAAAATATTTCTAAAAAGGTTTGGTGAGTACTGTAGCAGAGTGTAATAGTCTGCGTGGTGATTTACAAAAGCAAAAACACACTGGCAAAGCGTGGTTCTCCATAGAATATAAAGGGATTACCCCTTACCCCAACCTAAGTCTGTTAATACTTTGAGAGATGTCATTAGTTGAGCTCAATATACGTCTCCAGAGTAGATAAGTAACCGAAAAAAGCGATAAACACACAAACGCGGGGTCACTTACTTTGTGGATGATAGCAGTCTGCAGGGTAACCTACCCTGACGTGCTATCCCGAAAAGACAACTTCCCGACCCGATGCGAGTCTTTTAAAGAGAAGTTTTCCCAGCAAAAATGGGAGAGGGTGGTCAAAACTGTAGAAGGATTACACTCCGGGAGCTGCATCGGAGCGAGTCTCAGAAATAAAAGAAGGACACAAGCAAAATTACGGCGGCCATCTTTGTAATAGACTAGAACGAGCATTATTCCAATAGCCTCGTGGGTGGTAGTAAAAACAAACAATGGACTAAAAACAAGGTTTCTCGTTCATACCTCCGAATGAAAACCTTTCAGGCACCTTTGTTAGCTTCTCCTGTAGCGATGCAATAACGGGATAACTGGGCTAATTGTACTGTCTTCCTTGCTAACTTCCCAATTGAAAACCTCAAAATGAAGCAGCATCTTTGTGAGGCATTTGACTAGGCCCCATTTGTCCACTTACATGGTCATAGCTTTCCCAATTGCATCAGCTCCTCTTTGAATGACCGAATCATTGATCTGTCTGTACTGCTCAAACAAACATTGCAACATATAATATGTTGAGTTTGAACATGTGGGCACCTCCTATATCAGGGCTTTAACTGCTACTCTATTACCATGCTGAATAATTCGCAAACACGTCCAGGCTTTAAAAGAATGGCTGAAATTAGTGCAGATTCATCTATAGGTGTCAGTATGTTGCTAACTATGGCCCTCATTATGAAATTGGCTGTAAATCCCACTTACTGCCATGCTGACTACCGACAACATACCGCAGCCGCTGCGAATATGCGTTCACCATATTATGACACACACACACACCAGTCCGTCACTATTCAGCCACAGACACAAGTCCGCCACACCAAAGGCCAGTGATAAACTGGTGGTATCCAAACCCACACTGTTACACCAACAGAACTACACCTACCACATTATGACCCACAAATCACCATGGCGGGCATTCAATGGTGGTAAACCATTGGAGGTACATACCGCCAAGCTCAAAATACACACACACATACAAAACAACACCACATTGGACAATGCAAACAACACACACCTGACACCCATACACACACCACACCCACACCACTATAAAACACACACTCACAGTACCCACAACCCTTTACGATTACAAATAATTGGCACGAGATAGACACCACGACTACAGACAGGACCAGAGCCACACACCACCATCACCTGTACACCATCCACGCACCCCACATCACACACCCCAACACATCACCCTCACCCACACAACTCACAAAACACCCATGGCACCACAAAGACACCCCAGATTCTCAGAGGAGGAGCTAAGGTTCATGGTGGAGGAAATCATCCCGGTAGACCCACAGCTATTTGGAGCACAGGTTCAGCAGATATCCACTGCTGGGAAGATGGAGCTATGGCGGAGGATCGTGGACAGGGTCAACGCCGTGGGACAGCACCCCAGAACAAGGGATGACATCAGGAAGAGGTGGAACGATCTACAGGGGAAGGTGCGTTCCATTGCAGCAAGACACCAACTCGGTGTACAGAGGTCTGGTGGTGGACCCCACCTCCTCCCTCACAACTAGCAACATGGGAGGAGCAAGTGTTGGCAATCATGCATCCTGAGGACCTTGCTAGAGTAGCAGGTGGACTGGACTCTGGTAAGTGAACTCTATACTACTATCACCCCCTACCTGCATGCCATCACATACCCCCACCCACACCTTCAGTCCCATCACTCCACCACCTCCCACACACCCCACCATCACATCTCACTTATCCCATTCCAAGCCCTGCATGCTCTACTGGCCTGGAACTGGATGCCCAACTGGCCCATTAGGGACCTTGGGACAGTCGGTTTTCCAGGTACAGTCACACACCACCACAGAACCTCCCCCATCAGGAAACACCACAACAGCACCCACCCAGGGTACCCATACCTCTGTTCCCAGGACACGTCAATCAGCAGTGTGCCTACATGTACAGGCACCCCAGGCACACACCACGCACACAAGACAATCAGGGACCTGGGGTCAGTGGCAGTGGGCACACCATTCAGGGGACAGAGGAACAAGCCAACAAGGACACTGGGAGGACTGCTGTGTGCCAGGGGGAGGGCAGGAGTAGGGAATCGACTCTCCAGGAGGCACTCTTCGAGATCCTGGGAGCCTACCAACATTCTGAGGACATGATGGGCCAGATCCTAGGCAATGTGTAGGAGAACAGACAGCTGCAGGAGGGACAGTATCAGGGGATCAGGGAGGACTTGAAGGCCATTAACAACACCCTGATCTCCATAGCAGGGGTGCTGGCAGACATGGCCAACATCATGAGGGAGGTGACAACACAACAGCGGGCACAGGGAACCGACTCTCCAGGAGGCACTCACCAAGATCCTGGGAGCATACCAACATTCCCAGGATAGGCTGGGTCAGATCCTGGCCAACGTGCAGGAGAACAGGCGGCTGCAGGAGGGACAGTACCAGGGGATCAGGGAGGACTTGCAGGCCATTAACACCACCCTGGTCTCTATTGCAGGGGTGCTTGCAGACATGGCCAACCTCATGAGGGAGGCAGTCTTACAACAACGAGCCCCTGCCACTAGCCAGACATCTGAACTGCCTTCCACCTCCACTGCCGCTAGTGGACAGGAGGCCCCGCCACAGGACCAACAGGCCACCAGCACCCCCTCCCCCTGCAGAAGGAGAACCACTCTGCAAACGTTCCCTGGGATCCAGGCTCAAGCCAGAGACTATTGCCAAGACCCCCGCCAGGAAATGAGACTCTCCTGATTGTCACCCTTGTGTCCCACTCTGTCACCGTGTCAACCTTGAACTGCCATTGCTCCCCTTCCTATGTTCCCATGGACAATGCACCTGTGCTACCAATAGATTGGAACAATACCCTGGACTTTCCTCCATCATCACCCCAGCCCATTGAACTTGCCCCTCTACTTCTTAGCACTTAAAGAAACACACTTTAAAAAAACGTGTAGCTTATTTTAGTATGTATTCGTTTAACCAGGTTCAAACATTGCAATTCAACTGTACAGTAAAGTTCATACAGGAAAGACCTGTAGTTGGCTGCAGTGATCAGGCCAGGAGCAATAGTGGGACACCAACATCTGCAAAATCAGTTGCCAGAGGGTACAGTGAGTGGGCATAGAAGTGGGAAATAACAGCATGCCAGTGACAAAGATTAACCATAAAATGAAAATGTAATATGAAGTAACACTGCCTTACCTGTGTGTCATTGGAAGTATTGTCAAATCACTGTAGTTCTGTTGTCCTCATCCTCTGCCTCCTGATCCTCACTGTCCACAGGGTCCACTGCTGCTGCACGGCCATCTCCAGCCTCTTCCGCCTGCAGAAAAGGCACATGGGGTCTGAGGGCTAGGTTGTGCAACATACAGCATGCCACGATTATCTTGCAGACCTTCTTGGGTGAGTAGCACAGGGATCCACCTGTTAGATGGAGGCACCGAAACCTGGCCTTCAGGAGGCCAAAGGTACATTCGATAATCCTTCTGATTCACCCATGTGCCTCATTATAACGTTCTTCTGCCCTTGTCCTTGGATTCCTCACAGGGGTCAGGAGCCATGATAGGTTTGGGTAACTAGAGTCACCTGCAAATATCGAGGGACAACATTTAGCCACACACTATCCTATATGGCCCACACCATACCCATACCCCAACATCTACTCGGTGGGAACCAGGGCTCACCTATTAGCCACATCCTGTGCCTCTGTAGTTGGGCCATCACATTTGGGATGCAGCTATTCCTCAGGATATAGGCATCATGCACCGACCCAGGATACTTAGCATTGCCATGGGAGATGTACTGGTCTGCCAAACACACCATCTGGACATTCATTGAGAGAAAACTCCTTTGATTTCTGAACACCTGTTCATTGTGACGGGGGACAAATGAAATAAGTGTACCATCAATTGCCCCAATGATGTTAAGGATATGTCCCATTGTATAGAAGTCAATTTTCACTGTGGCCAAATCCTCCACCTGGAGGAAAACAATGTAGCTGCACGTGTTTAATAAGGGCAGACAACATGCTTGTCAGCACTATTGAGAACATTGGCTGTGACATTCCTGCTGCCAAGCACTCTGTTCATTGGAAAGAACCAGTTGCCAAGAAATGGAGCACAGATAGGACTTGGACAAGAGGGGGGATCCCAGTGGGGTGACCGATAGCAGATATCAGGTCAGGCTCCAGTTAGGCACACAGCTCTGTGATCGTGGCCCTGTCAAGTCTATAGGTGAGGATAATGTGTCTGTCCTCCATTGTTGCCAAGTCCACCAAGGGTCTGTACACGCGGGTATGTCTCCATCTCCTATTCATACGCAGTGGTAGCAATCTTTGGGGCAAAATAGTGAGAAGCCGGTCAAAAACTGTACATCTTAGCCACAACGGTACAAAGCATGATGTTAAGTTTCAATGTATAAGTGGCATTTGTCCTGTATGTCCAATTTCTCTTCGTTGTAGAGACTTTTTAGTTGTTTAGACTTTTTAGTTGTTTAGCAGTAGTTGTCCAGGCAAGTAGTGATTTAGACTTCGCTGTTCTGGTTGTTTCCTTGCAAGTATGTGTGGCAAACAAACAACACATGCAATTCTTTGGCAAAGGGACACTGGTTGGATGCACAATATGTTCACCAGCCACATGGTCAAACAACAACCAGAACAACAAGCAAGGAGAAAAAAGAACACAGGCAAGCCTATAGCAAAGACACAATGGCTGGATGCACAAAATGGCTGCCAGCCACATGGTCAAACAACAGCTGAGCACAAGGAGGCATGGAGAACAAAGAACACATGCAAGCCTATGAACATAGATTACACAAAATGAACCCTGGCCTCACGGTATGGAGAACAAAGACAAATTGTGGAAGATGACAAACACACACACACACACTAGCTAAAAGGAGGCATGGTGGTAACACTGAAGAAAACACTAACATGAATTCAACAATGCAAAACACGAAAATTAACTGAGTTTTAACAATTTCACAACAACAGTGCCATCAAATACTACCCCATAACATTTACACCTTTTCAAAGAAAAATGAAATGCAATCAATAACCAACTTTTTAAATTTAATCCAATGACATCCCTGCCCTAAATGAAGTTTTAAAAACATATAGCACTGAAATATTTTTTCATACAGTGATGCCTACCAGTACTGGGCCTACTGGCGAGATGGCCCTTCAAAATCTAGGCCACATAGTAAAATAATATTACAAATGTTACAAACATGTAGAAAAGGCACTGAGCTGTGCAACACTTTCTCGTTACAAAAGATGAAAATCAATGAAATGCAGAATAAATAATAACTAGACCCATACTTAAACTCCATGCCACCCATCACTATAAAGTTTTAAAATCAAATTAAAGTAAAAAGAAATACTGTTGCATGCCCAAGCAAACAAACAACACCCTTATTCAATAGTTTTTTTTAACCTACTTGTGTTATTTCACAAAAACAAAGTCCTTAAATCCAAATGTATATTCAGGAGGCAAAGAGAGAGATCTTTCCACCTTGAAATCCAAGTGAAAAGTAACTAGGAGATGTACAAAGCACTGATAGGAGCCTGTTATGTTATGTTATCTTGTGTTAATTTAATTTATAATGTGCACGAATCACCCTGAAAAGGTTATTTTGGCACAGTCATAAGTCACACCAAGGAGAAGCAACTCCGTTAGAACAGAACTGTCTTAAGAACTTTCCTGAACAGAAGGTAATCAGAATATGTACGGATGTGGAGCAGCAAATTATTCCAGCAGAGCAGGGCCAGATATGCAAAGGATCGGCCCCCTGAACGAGTCTTTCTGATTTGAGGGACCAAGAGCAATGCTTTATCACTGGATCTGAGGCATCTCGAAGGATGATGTAGAATAAGCTTACAAGATAGATAAAGTGTACCTCTCCCAGTGAAGGCCTTTTGAGTTAGGCAACAGATTTTGAAAACGATTCTCTTACACACTGGTAACTAGTGGAGAGAGTGGAGGAGCAGAGAAAAGGCTGACCCAGTGGGAAGACTGCGAATGAGACTGGCGGCCGTGTTCTGCACAACCTGTACTTTAGACAGCAACGTCTCATTTGCAGTAGTAGCCCTTAACGGATTGCTATAGTCCAAGCGGCTGATGACCAGAACTTGAACCAGAGGAAGAAAGGGAAAGACTCTTCCGAGTAGGCGCATTGTTTGAAAACAAGAGCCAGTAATGCACCTAACCTGCTCTTTCATGGAGAGGGGTTCATCCAGCTGTACTCCCAGGTTTTTTTTATAACCAGTTTAGGCAAAGGAGCGACACCAAGTTCAGAAGGCCACCAGTCAGAGGCCCAAAACTGTTGAGCTTTGCCAAACAACATAATTTCCGTTTTGCCAGCATTCAACTGGAGACAATTCTCTGCTACCATGTGGCAATTGCTTTCATTCACGACAAAAAACTCTCTTTGGTACTGACTAGTTATTTTCACAAGAGATAATTAACTGTCTATCGTTTGTGTAAGAGATCATACCAAAGCCACAATTTTTAACTATGGTGGCAAGGGGGAAACATATATGTTAAAAAGCACAGGGCTGAGACACAAGTCCTCTGGCACCACCTTATTCAGTGTCATGACGTGGGACTTAAAATCACCCATAATGATGGTTTGTGATCTGTTGGAAAGGAAACTATTGAACCAGTCAAACACTGGCCCATGAATTCCAGTCTCTAGCGGTCTATGAAGTAGTCTAGGATGCAACACAATATTGAATGCTGAGGACAAATCCAGCAGCACAAGCATGAATGGTGTGTCAGCATCAAGGGAGCATTGGATCTGATCGATGGCAGCGACCAAAGCTGTCTACGTACTATGTGATGGTCTAAAACCAGATTGGGACATGTCCAGGAGCTTGATGTTCTCAAAATATTCCATAAGTTGTTTGTTTATTGATTTTTCTAATAGCTTACCTAATAAAGGAAGCAATGATATAGGGCCATAGTTGGTAAGATTAGCCCAAGCCGAATTAGCTGCTATTAGAATTGAGTTAACTAGGGCTGCTTTCTGAGCGACTGGAATTTTCCCAGATTTAACTGATAAGTGAAATAAGGAAAGAATAGCCGGAGCAAGACAAGTTAGAAAGAGCTGTGGTAATTCTAGGAGGGCAAATAATTAAAGCAGAGCCTGATTTGGCTGATACCAACTTTCTCTGAATAGTCACCAAAGAGAAGATGGTAAACTGTCCTAAACTAGGGGCCGCCCTAATGTGGGTTGTGGAACCACATTGCATTCCACCTCTGCTAGGTCATGTACACTGGCAAAATTCTGATAAATACCATTCATTTTGCCCTCAAAATCGCCCAGGGAGTCACAAAATTCTTGTGACAGAGGTGGCTCCTGGGTACAGGCGTGAGGATTAGAAAAAGCACTAACCACTTTGTGTAACATTTTAAAAGAATTTCCAGCCTGGCCAGTTTGTCTAGTAAGATAGATTTTTCAAGCTTTTTCAAAATTATGGAGGTAAACTGTCAAGGCGGATCTATATGCCTCTTTAAGTTTTTTGCAGACATCTTTCTCTGTCCTCAGTCCTGTGGTGTATCAAAGTACTTGGGAACCATGATTGGAACTGAAGCACAACTAAAGAGGAGCAATGTTGTCTAAAGCTGAGTTAAGAGCCTGATGATAGGATGCAAGTGCCTGATCAACATCTAAATCTATCAGTGTGTCAGGAAAAACAAACTCCTTAGAAAAGGAATCTGCAGATATTTTATGCCAGTGCCTGCTTAGCTGTTTATGGGCTTTAAATATTTTCTCTGTCTCTTTTGGTTTAGGAAACCTGTAACGTATAAGTGAATGATCCATCCAGAGCAGAGACTGAGGTGGTTCACACGTTTGAGAAGAAGCATTGGTAAAGATTAAATCAAAAGGGTGTCCTGCAATATGAGTTGGTCCATTCCCTTTCTGGTGTAGGGCTAATGTGGCCAGATCAGAGATGAGCTGGTAAGTCTACAAATTGAAGAGATCTGCTGCTGGACAGGAAAAGAAAGTTGGAGTCTCTGGGGCACTTCCTTCCTGTTTGAAAACAAAGGATAAAGGCTTCCCACACTAACAAACAACTTGAAGAGTTAATTGAAGAAGAAAATCCATTCAAAAACCTCTTTTTGACTAGATTTATATGTGTCTCAAGTAAAAAAATCTAGTCCAGGTGCATTTGTGCTCACGAGCGGGACAGTTTTGTTCGTCATCGCAGCCGGAAGAAGCGCGGGTAAACGCATAGTCTTGTGCGCGTGTCTGGAGACAACGCGAGCGAATGCAAAGCCTCCTGCACGCTCGCTAGTGGCCTGATAATATGGTGGCACTCGCAAAAGAGCACCAAAACCAAATCTCACACGCTCGAACAAACTCCGCTCCGGATTGCAGTATTCGGGAACTCCATGTGTACAGCGAAGTGCAAGAATTCCGCAAACTTTGCTGGTGGAGTGGAGTTCTATGCCTGGGCCTACACTGCATATGCACAAAGATATAATTTAACTTGGGCATGACAGAAGTTGAGAAGACATTTTTGAATCTAGTGGAAGACAGAAGAAGGGATATAGAGGCTAAGGGCCTGATTTAGAACTTGGCAGACGGAGTACTCAATCACAAATGTGACGGATATCCTATCAGTCGTATTACGTTCCCCATTGGATGTAAAATGGGATCATAATACATGATCATAATATGGCGGATGTGATATCTGTCATATTTGTGACAGAGTATTGCCCTCCGCCATGTTCTAAATCAGGCCCTCGGTCTGAAAAAGATGAAGACCTCAAGCGACAGCACAGGTGGAATAAAGTAGAAATTGAACATAAAGTGAAGCGAAACCAACCAACATTAGCTTTAGAAATTGACTAAAGTTATTTGGATCCATTATTTATAGGAAAGAGTGAATGTGAACACACCTTTGAGCTTGGGAAACAGTGAATTCCTTTTTAGATGGAAAAGATCATGTGATTTCTGGAATATACTTTATTTGTGGAAGGAATGCCTATTTCAAATTGCCCAAGGGATGGTATGGTGCACCTTATTTAGGTACAGCGTTCCTAAGATTTATCATGTGGAACATCTTAATGATCTTGTATGGGAAGCGAAACCTAGAACTAGGAGAGGTGTTAGTGCTGGAGAAGTGGTAGGAGATATTTTTGGTGCATTGATTCGGTCTGTAGATGTGATTCTGAATGATTTGAAAATTAGGGCGTTGTCTACGATAGTCGATAAACTGGCAAAAAGTCACCAAATTCCTTACTGCTTGTGACTACTGAAACAGTAGCGATAAGATCTATGGTTTTGCAGAACAGATTTGCGTTAGACCTTATTCTCGCAAAAGAGGGTGCAGTCTGCCGGATGCTGAAAGTTCAACAATGCTATACTTCCCAGACAAAAAAGTAAGGAGTTTGAGAAATACATTCAGGACAGTAATGGCTTGAAGAAGAATATAGAAGGATTGGAAGTCGTAGGACTCTTTCCTACTGCAGACTGCGTAGGTTAGGGCAGCAGCACCACTGAGTGTGGGCGACTGAGTCGGTCTCACACCACCTCGAAGCCTTTGGCCTGACTTCATTGGCTAGCTCGCATCACCTCACTCAAACCTAAAAAGTAAAGGTGATTTGTGGCAGCTTAGAACATGACACACTGACTCCTCAGGGAAGTCGTGGTGAACAGATTGTATCCTTTCTCTTCAGTACACAAAGTCTCACACATGCCAAAGGCAAATCAGGACATGCAAAAAAGGTCTCAATATATTGAAGTGATTGTATTTGATAATAAAAAATGTGGGCAGAAATAATTAGACAGATGAAACATAATACTCTGATCATTGTTACCATTAAAGTGAAAAAAATGAACAATCCCACCATCCTGGTATGATCCTAAAGACCTAATGATTCCCACCTAAAGCCCTGATGTCTAAAACCTGACAGCATAGTGGTGTTAGGACTTCTTCCTATCCTGGTCTATTCGAAGAGCCCCAACCCCTTACTTGAAAAACTAGCAAGGGTCTGCTTATTGTCTGCTGGAAAACCTGATGGATGGCTGAAGAATCAGTGCCAGGATCAACAAAGCTGTCAATGGCATGGTGTATGGCCCTGGACAGCTATGACTTGAATGGCCTCTGCCCCTTGTAGGCCTACATTGCGTTTATATAACAAATAGAACAGTGTTCTAAGAACAGGCTTGGCATGATAATATGTCTATGGCTTGGGGTTGTCTCCCTACTCCTGGAGCAGCAATCGGTGTTAGAATATCATGTAGCGAGCATGACAGCCTTGAGAAGGGCCCAAGTGAAATACATGTGAAGGTGCTGATAAAATGTGCAATATGAACAACTTTTTTCTCAGAAAAGGCAGCTGATTAAAATAGGAAAATTGCTAGCTGAAAGCTAGCAGTGCTAAAAACAATTAAAAGGAATAAAATGAATAAGACATGTACGTGTGTCTAAAGGCACAGGCTACGGGCCTAAAGCTAAAAAAAGGATGTCCAGTCTTTGTACTAAGGGGAACCCACAACAACCTACCCATTGTCGTAGAGGAGTGCATCGTCCACCGCCAAGAGCAAAGCAAAGGCTAACTACTCTAAAGAATTGCTAATAAAATAGACATTAAGAAGATAAAAAGTCAACAAGCAGACCAGGCCCGAGCACAAGGGCGTATTAAAGCTACTCAATTTAAAAAATGGCAATTCAAAAATCATCGGGATCCCTCAGGAGGTCACCAAGCACACCACATCTGTGGAGATCACCAAGCACTCCACATTACTGGAGATGGAATCCAAGTTAGAACCCAGCAGACAATAAAACCACCAGTTAATCAGTGAAAAGATAGGAGCATGCATGATCCTTTGCCTCAGCCACAGTCCCAGTCGAGGGTGCAGCATTCCGTGCAGTGCCTGATGTTCAAGCTGATGTTGAGGCACCTGGAGCCACTATGGCAATGAACCCTCATTGACAACATCATCAGATTTACGCCTACAGAAAGTACATGTTGCAAAGCAAAACACTCTTCCAGTGTGCATCTGCACCATAAGCAGCAGGAGACAGACATCACACAGTTGAGAACTAGTTGAAATAAAATTGACCAATTATTGTCTAGTTCTTCCAACAGCCATGCTCCAAAATACTGCATCATACGTTCACAACACAGTTTGGCTGGTGGGAGCTCCATCATTTCTCCTATTTAAGATGGCACAGCCATTGTGAATCAAAAGTAGCAACAGCAGGATACCACCAATTAATGTCAGATTGATCGGGAATCCCCCCAAAACCCTTGAAAAAAGTGAGTGAATGGATTGAGGCATAACTCCAAGCACAGTCTGGAACATGCTAACAAATCCAGAACCCAGCCTTAAAAAAGTGTACAAGCCCAGTGGTGTTGGGTGCATTGAGGATGCGACTAATCAATTAACCAAAGTGTCTTGGGAAGTTTGTATTTTAAAGGTATTGTATGTCTGCAGACAAACTTGCCACTCGCAGGTCATAGATTTTATGGGCTGATGTAAGCGCCATGTGTTTTGAAACAATAGTGGTTCAGTCTGTTCACCTTGTCGAAATTGATATTATAAGTAGCGGTGTTGGACCACAAATCTACTACTTTTATCTCATGCGTGAGGGGAAGTAGAACATTCCCACAGCAAGTTTCTATTGGAGAAACAAAATCACATACGCAACACCTGCTCTTATCCCACAGTAACCTTGATCACTCAGCATGAAGTAATACCCAGTCAAAGGTAACTGAAACACTGGGCGACTCAACAGGACAGAATACTCTTCAAATAGCAACGTAAATTTGCAACACACACACTACATGCGCTGTGCAAAACCATCTTCTTACAAATCACAGAATGACTTACAGACGTTTCACACCCACTTCCACTATGAAAAACCCCTTTGTCACCATTTAGACATTTGTATTCAAAGGGCAGCTCCCACACCTCACCTAACTGTCTCCTAACTGCTCAAACCTGCCAACAGGAAAATGTTTCAAACACAAAGTGAATTCAATGTTGATTAGCAGGGAGATCACTCAAAGTATTAACCATACTGACAATGGTGTTTCAGCTACAATGAAAGATAACTTTTCTAATTTTAAAATGTTAAGCATGATGTAATTAGCTTCTTTCTTAGCTATTATCTGTTGTTTTTGTGTAAGGTTAAATGTGGCAAACAACTCCTTAGAGTTAACATACTTGCAAAGCACTCAGCTGTTTTCAGAACTTGGTATGTCCAACTCAACTGCATAATGGACCTAACCTGACTGTGCTCATGGTGTAAAAGTGACATGTCATTTTGAAAGATGTCAATAGCACAAGACACAGCATTGTTTAATTTGTAAGTGCAGTTGGACAATGTGCTCATACTATTATCGACAACGGCTAAAGCTTTCTCTAAACTATTTTTCATTCAGCAGCTTTCATTTGTGAAAGCTTCCATATTTCATTATATATTGCGTATAACAAATGTTGTGAGCGTGGTTTTCTGGGACCTAGCAAGAAGTCTTGTAAGTCAAAATCTTCAGAAAGGAGAGAAGGGAGTTCTTTCATAGGTATTAATATGGATGTTTGTAACCATTGGTGACAAAATTTACCTACTCTGTATATAGTAAAGATACCTGAGTGCTGTGTGATGACATAACGAGGATCCAGTCTGCTCACTCTAAAACCCAGTCTACAGTTAATGAAATGTGCATCACAACCATTTGTGTCCACTGGCCACAATAACCACCCGTTGGGACCTGAAAGTGAATATTTAAAGGTGCTGTTCTCAACCCAACCACTGAGCTGCTCTACTGTGACATTCTGAATATTTTGCCAATTTTCAAATTTAGCTAATAAGGAAATACTGCCTGCATTAATTTCATTTATTTTTGCTAGTCCTAGGCAAGCCGTTTGCTGTATGGTGTCATTTAGAAATATTATTTGCAACAGAATTAAACATGCACTAGTTTAGTTTTTTAGTTTACAACCTTTATTTCATTCATGACAATGACCACAAAAGTACATCAGAAAAGAAACAAAATGCACAATATATGTATAAGAAAAAAGATCATCCAAAATATCCTGTAAAAAAATGCATTTCACTGCATTTCCATATAGTATTAAAATAGGATACAACTGGATACAGGTTAAAAAAGATGTAAATTTAAGCAAATAAGCACCACTAAAAAGCCATCAACCTTCTTCTCTTAATGACACCTCTTAAAAAAGAGCAAACATTTACACAGATCGTATGAGATTCTAGGGACTGAAGATACTCCAAAGCAGCCATGAAGTAATGGAAACCTTGCTTCCTCATAATGGGATGTAGATGGTGTCTAGTGAGGTCCCAATAGAATAGGAAAGTTCAGATGTGTTCTTATAAAACACAATTGGAACCGTGATAAAATCATTCTCTCCCAAGTAGAATCAATTCACCCCAAAGATGTTGCCATTCTCTGGGTGTTATTTAGGACTTCATAAGCTCCGACTGTGGGTTTGGGAAGTTCCTTTGCGGTCCTGAAATTATGCTGATGTGTCTGAAACAAGGATTTGAACTGGGCAACCCCCTCCTTAGACAGGATTTCTGTATTATTAAAAAAACTGAGGAACACCCATATCAACAAGCAGAAACTTCACATGATTGAACCAGGGAATTATTAGCCATCTATCACGCGCTAGACACTCCAGAATAATATCGCTGTTAAAAACGTCGTGAAGGTTAGTCCAAATCGAACACCACAACATTACAGGGCCAAGGTTAATAGAGTCCTCCACATGCTCCATACCTAGCTCCTGGTGCATGATATAGCAGGGACACACAGGAGTCTCCTAAATACTTATTTTGCACCCCTTGTAGTGTGTTAGAGTTGATATAGCTCCAAAGGCCTGTCCTGTATATCAGAATTGGGAGACATTTCCTCCTGTAAATCTCCAAGAGGGGGGCACAGGTTTTTTCCCCAATGCGTCTGGCTAAGCGGAAGACATACTCAGCAGAGCCTGATAGCGTATGCCAAACTGCCAAATACACAAAAAAAACAATTCCCCTTAGAATCAAGGACCACATCTAAGTATGAAAAATCCCAGGGAAGTGCCACAGGTTGTCCTTGTAAACTGATGCCCCTCATCTTGGACCACTTCAAATTGCATGTCTTAATAAAGGTTTTGGAGAGGTTTGTAGACATGCCCATAAAGGCAACAAATTCATCAAATAATAGCTTCAAACAATTAGGGATTCTAGAGATCAAGACAGCATCCTCCACGTATAGCAATACATGGACTTTTTTCACAGCTATCATAGTGGCGTCAGAAGCTTTTATAGACAAGGCAGGGCCAAGACCATTGATATAAGAGTGAGGCTAAAACACACCCTTGACAAACACCATGGACTTGGCTGAAGCTCTCTGTCCTTTTGCTTAAGGGGCCAAGCCTTTCTGAGGCTGAAAATCGTAATGATGAGCTCTTAGAAATTGTACCATATTACACTCAATCCCCAGAGTGATAAACATTTCCAGAGGTTGGACCTCACAACACTGTTGAAGGCACAAGACAGATCTATGAAGGCCAGACACATGAAGCCCTGCCTAGCACTTGTATATTTGCTAATCAACAAATGTAAATTTAAGCACTGCTCTGCCGTGCCTAGCCCTTCCTGGAATCCATACTGTGCCTCCGACAGAATACCGGCAGCCCCCATCCATTCTGGAAGACGTGCCAAAACAATTCTGCCCACCAACTTAACAGCAGAGTCCAACAGCGAAATAGGGCAATGACATTAGAGAGACTGGGGACTATCCTTTTTAAAAACCCAAACAATAATAGTAGAATACCATGATTGCGGGAGGCCGGTCTTGCAGAGGGCATTAAAACTGTTGCAAAGCAGTGGGGCCCAGAAGTCGGGCAGATTTATATAAATCCATTGGGCCCTTTCAGGGACCGGGGCCTTTCCAGATGGACTCTTGGAGATAGCCTCTCTAAGTTCCTCCACAGAAAATTCAATTAACAAAGGGATGACCACCTCCTCCTCAGGGACTACACTGATATTAGAAGGGCTATAGACACTCTTGAAATGGTCAACCCATGCTTCCTACCCTATGATGGTAGTAACAAAATTAGATTTTACTGCAACAGTCTTGATGTCTCCTGTAGCTGCCAAAAGGCTGTAGTATCATTCAACCTGCAAGCCTTCACGATGTCTCCACAAGACTCATCCTGTAACTCTCTCCGCATGGCTCTGTTCACATTTTTATACACCTGCCTACAATGGTGTACCTTTGACACATCCCTGTGGAGGCCTCCCTGCACGCTTGATTAAACCATTTATAGCCATCTGGCTTCAGTTTGCCAGTTTTAGACAATAGACTGGTCACTGTTAGGCCTAGCTCCCTGAAATGAGTGGATACAACATGAGGGGAATCAGGTCCCTGAAGGCAAGCAAGTACCAGGAGAGATGGCTCGAACAAAGCTTCTGTAAAATAGAAGCTGTATCCACGTTTCTCCACCCCAGGCAGAGCCATTGTGTCATAGTTTCAAGGGGCTGTGCAGGCAAGGTCAACAGTCCTTCCACTTTCCTCGGAATACAAAGCTCCACACATAAGGGGTTGTGATCACTATGGGCACTCTTCCCTATTTTGGCGTCTATAACACAGATGCAAAGTTCTAAGTTTATAAAAACATAATCAATTGCTGTAGCACATTCCCCCTTTTAAATTTAACGTTTGAGTAATACCAGGGGGTCATGGACATCAGGTAAATTTACTAAAGGATGCAGCCTAACCAACTGGTAAAGGACCTGACCCCCTTTCTCTCCTGGTAAACTGTTACACCCAATAGTTAAACTTACATTGCCCTCTTTCCATCTGTATGCAATAAATAAAGCCTCCATACCTTGTATTTGCCAATCTCTCATTCCCCAAACACATTTCAAATCAATCAACTTCTTTTAATATGCATAGCCTTCTATAGGCAACTGGGAAACAAAGGCATTCGAATAAATTGATTTAGTGTCAGTTAGCAGTACTTTCCTAGCTTTCGAATGTGGTAATCAGTATTTTTAACATCATGCCCAATAAAATAAGAGAACTTTTCTACATATGTTTTAGAACTCCACACTGGTGGAGTTGGACAATGTTCCCATTATGTATAGTTGAAAATTGCTCTTGGAGTATTAGCTCGATGTAAATAATGGTGTCCATAATGATGCTAACAGATTATTTCCTCATAATTTGAGGTTTTCATAATAACATCTTCACTTTCAAATACAGTATAATATTCAAGAATAAAACCAACTGTTTTTACATCCCAGACATTAGAAACAACCCCATGTGTAATAATATCTCTCATTCAGACTTTAAACACACATGGAATTTGAATCCTTTCTGTAGGGCCAAATATATCAAAGTGTACTTTATGTCACCCAGTCCCATCAGGAACAGTTGTAATGTTAACAACGGACAGTCTTTTCACACTTTGTGTGAGGATAAATATGGTTTTAAAACCTCATCCACCAGTTCAACAGTAGAATGTTCAGGAAGATAATGACCATGTATCAACAAGAAGAAGACAATAACAAATCCGATCCCTTGAAGAAAGGCAAGCAATCTCAGTATTATCCACAGATAGTACAGTGGATGAACCAAATAGTTATATTTACGCCAATCAAAAAACTTACATATATTTCACACAGGTGTAGTAGCTGATACTGAAGAATTTGAAGAGAAATCATCAATGTCGGCAAAGTAACGAGAAACAGTCTGTCCAAAAACTGAAGCCGGTGCAGGCAAAAGGCAAATGGTGGATGTGTCCATAGGTGGATCATCATAAAATATTCCATCCTTTTGTCCTGCACTGGAGAATTGCAAAACTCATATTTTGGATATTTCTTATCAATGAGTAGTGACAGGAATCAATAAAAGTTCATTCTCCCACTCCCCAATTTCGGGGAAATAATTCCAGCATTGTTTAGTGCTTGAAGAGGTATATCCTGAATGGTAGAGAGAGGGGTAAGGGAACAGCACAGGAATCCTTGCGGTCTACTGTGTAGGATCAGCCACATGATGCAATTTGGTGTTGTTAATGGAGACAAAGTGGTTGTCTTTAGAACCAGGCAGCAGTGGTAAAATGAAAGATCTGGTACTATGTATTACTAGAACTTGAACCAGTACTCAGTAGGATGGTCCAAACTCCTTTTTCACATGTATCTTCTCTGTAACTGGATCCCCAACTTTAGGAATCCAGCCAGAGAATGGTGGCAAATCCCTCATTCCCAAGGTGGCTGCATATGCTGACGTATTTTCATCACAAAATCACAACGCACATGGGTTTCCCAAACGGGACTTCATAGGGGGGTTCATCCTCCCAAAGACCTTCTAGGCAAATTGTTTAATGGTCTCTGGGCTCCAGATAGGTGATGGAATCAACCACAACCTGAACCTAGTACCCAAGCTGTTAAGGATTGGTTCAAGTCTCAGTTCTTCCTCTGCACTCCCAAATTTCTCTCAAGATAGAATGGTGAGGAATAATGCACCTCAACACCAATCGTTGCCACGGTGTCCCTGTATGCCCTGGAGGAAAAAGCAGGGCCCTGGTCTGAGTGGAATGCTGCAACTGCATATGTACCGATAAAGACTTGCAAATCTTTAATGACAGTTAGAGTATCAGCCAATCATTGTGGCCACACCCATGGGAATCTGGAGCATGAATCTACAGCAAGTAGATTATATTTGTATGCACCATCTGGTTGTAAGGGGCCGCAGTCCCACACACTGCAAAGGCTTGTTGGAAATTAAGAGGGGTGTCTGAGGTCGGCATTTAATGGTGGACCCTTTAATTTGTTGGCAATTGTCACAACCAAGGACACACTGCTTGGTTTGTTTGTGTAGACCTGGCCAACAGTAGTGTTTTTGCAATAGGGAAATGGTAGCCGCCATACCAGCATGGGCAGAAGCAACACCTCTTATGCAGCTTTAATAAGATCTTGTATGTGCTCTTGGTTGGGAATCACACAATCACCCACCCCTGGTACTGTAGCAAAGGCGATGGTTTGGGCACTTAAATGGTAAGAATGTTTTGCAGATATGCTTTCGGCAAAGGCTTGCCATGAGCTGAAGCTTTCACGGCAGCCAAAATGTCATCATCTTCCCTTGTATGAGAATGTGTGATCGCAGCAACAGAAGCCTTACAACTGTGGAATTGGCAGCTTCATTAGCCAAAGAGTTTCCTACAACGTGTATTCCACAATGCTGATGATGCAAGATATGCACTACATGAGCCCCTGCCAGCTTGTCTTCAAGATCTGCCAATTTCCCCCAAAGAAATCTGTGTTTTATGTTTTTCCTTTTGAATCCCTGAACCCATTAAGTTGCCAGTAGGGTAAGTAAGTATTCATTGAAAGACTGGACACAATAATACGAATCACACACAATCAATGTTGATAGTTCAGGATCCGTTTGTTCCTGTGCCCAATGAAAGCTTTGAGCACTGCAAATTATGCTGTTTATTCCCCCAAGGTCTGCGTGTAAGTTTGCTGAAGGAGGAATCTACCTTCTCTCATTTCCCCACAAACAGCTGCACAAGTCGCGGACTATTAAAGTTTGGTAATTACAGCTGGTTGAGCTGACCCGTTAGTGTAAATGATGATTCTGTTTTGGTCAAGAGGCAAAATGTTGGTAGACATGAGGTATTCAAGACAGTTCATAGTGGAGAAATTCTTGGGTCTGTAATTTTGGATCAAAAATATAATCAACATTAGTGGCAGTGAAGGAGGTAGCCCGTTGCATCCAACGTGGAGTAGTGCTTTTGAATTTGGATGCTTGCATTTGTAACAGCTTCATGGGCCGGTAGTGGGGTAACAAACACGATGCATTGCCCTTGGCCTATTAATCTCTCCTTTATGACTACCATCTGAACAGCAGTCAGTATTTTTTGTGTTGGTGCAAAATGTACTTCAGCATTAGAGTACAGATGTGATTTGCACGCTATGGGTACAGTGTCACCTTTATTGAATGGGACATATGCAAATCCAGTGGCACGTGGAATGACCCAGATTACCAAATATGTTTTATTTTCATATGTGTATAAATGTTTAGTTGTTAGCATGTTATTCTGTATTGATCTGTGACTCTGTGTGTGTTGTGGTGTCCAGTGTTTACTTGAAAACTCCAGACAAATTAAATCATAAAGTGGTTTGATGCGTTGTGCATACTCTGGAATGTATTTTCTGTCAAAGTTAAAGAAACTAAGGAATATTTGCAACTTCTTGATGGTATTTAGTGATTCTAATTGTGCACATTTCTCTAAGAATTGTGGTGCCGGGTTCCTTCCCTAATTTGATAGTTTGTATCGTAAGAATAGGACACTGAGAAAAGTAATCTTTGTTTTCTTTAAATTTAACTTGTAGTCTTGTGAGACGAATCACAAAACAATGCGATCTACCTTGGCTAAATGTGTATTGAGGTGTTGTTTGTCAGATAGATGTCATCTACATAGGACAACACCTCAAGACCAATATCATGCAAGAACAAGAAAAACGTTGGAAATATCCAAGGTTGTTTTGTATTTTTTCTGCCCTATGTTGTTGATTAGTGCTGTGCTGCATGAGTTTTGTATGGCAAATGTGCATGTGACTATTTAAGTGTCTGTAATCTCATACTATTCTATATGAATGGTATGGATTAGTTATGGGAAACAAAGGGTTATTCATAAGAGATACACATGGTTCAATTAATCCCTGATACTTAAGTTGTGAGAGACTTTCCCTCACTGGGGCTTAAGCTTCTTGTTTTATAGGATATTGAGGTTGAATCTGTGGGCTGGACCTTATTGGTATAACATGATAAGGGGAATCCCTAAGCCAACCCACATGTTTGCGGTACAGCGCTGGTGCCTGTGCCACATCCCAGTCTGTGGCATAGGCCTGTTTTACTGTATCAGAAACTAGGAGTGAAAAAGAAGGCAAAATGAAATTTTCCCCTTGTTGGAGAGTACGGACAAATTCTCGTGGCCAATCTTTTTCTACCAAGAGAATATCATAACTTAGGGTCTGATTAAGAGTTTGGCAGATGGGGTTACTCCATTAAAAACATGACAGGTGTCCCAGCCACCTTATTACAATCCGATTATATCCTATGGGGAGCAAAATACGAAGGACGGGCAATCTGTCACGTATGAAATGGAATAACCCCATCTGCCAAACTCTAAATAAGGCCCTTAGTGTTAATCTTCCACAGAAGGTTACTTTAATGGTGCACTCAATGTCTTCCTCAATTTGTATTTTTAGTTTGCACACCTTATAGGGTGGGGGGGCGCACCTGTCCACTGTTTCAACTTCAAGGTAGCCGTTAGTTGCTGTCACATCCACAAGCTCTTGAAAATGTTTGCGAAACATCTTGACCTCTGCCGCTCTGTCTAACAGAGTCACTGCCCATGTCTTGTTCTTCAGTAGTGTTCTCAATATGTGTAGCATAGTTAGCTGAAATAGTTAGCTGAAATAGCAGCAAAAAAATTTTTTTTTGAACTGGGGTTTTTGTTGTGGAAGCTTTTCTCCCTTCTTAATCATGATATTCGAAGAGCATTATGAGTCCTTTTTCATTTTCACACATGCGTTTCGGTGTTATGTCCGCCTTCCTCTCTCACTTTGTTTGTCGGGTGAGTCCTGAAAGGAACAAGATGAGCATTTATCAGTATACTGATATCTGTCAGGACTTCTAAAGTGTCACAATTTCTTAAATTCTAGCGCTTTTCAGAGGCCTCTAAATGAGGAGATCCTCCTCTTTATTTTACTTTATCGTTATTAGTTTTCTGTTTAGCCCAGCGTTTTTTAGAACCCTTGTGTGCTTGCTTAGTTTTACCAGATTTACCATGTCACTGTGGTTTACTTCGTCTAGCTCTCAGATTATCTAGACCTATACTAGTATAAGTCTTGCTGATAAACTTTTGCAGCTCGCATTCCTGATGTTGTGGAGCCACTGGCATGCTGCCAGTGCTGCCTCTTTCCCTTAAATATTACTCAATATGACTAAGGAGACTGTGGCTACCCCGTGTTCATCTTGTATTTGTTTCAAAACTTCTGGTAAATTTGCAAGTGTTGGAGTACCATGTGTGGTAGTGTAAATTACAGCAAGTACTGTGCCCCAAGTAGCACAGTCATCTCTGGAGGGAACCATCCCAAACAGCAGGTATATTGTGAGAATTCTATGTTTATCTTGGAGTCACATGTGGGGAAACAATGCTTCCAGTACATTTGTTTTCTGTGCTATCCAGAATGGAATTTCAT
Organism: Pleurodeles waltl; assembly: GCF_031143425.1. Classification (NCBI taxonomy): domain Eukaryota; kingdom Metazoa; phylum Chordata; class Amphibia; order Caudata; family Salamandridae; genus Pleurodeles; species Pleurodeles waltl. Next base: position 338,069,741 of record NC_090443.1, read on the forward strand.
TGCGTTTGGAGGGAACCTTACACATTATTGAGAGTACTGTCACTGGGTTTATCCCTGGTGTAGCCAACTGTGGTACTATATAAAAGAAAAGAAAACTGCTTTCAAAGTAAGTCCACAATAATTATGAGTATTCTGAATGAGAATACATAAAAAGTATGATTGGCACATAAAACCATCCATTCTTCTCATAATCAAATTAAAACACATTGATAGCCAACACGTGTTTCGTCACCCTCGTGACTTTTTCAAGGTTAATGTAGTGAGAATGTTCTCAAAAAGTACCACTGTCGCAAAGAAGTTAATGCCTTTTAAAAGTGGGCACAAAAGGGAGAAATGTTTTTATTACTCCCCTGCTTTTCCAACTTTGCATGTGTGCTGCACTGTACAGCACACATACACAGTGGGAAAAACCTTTGCACTTGTCTAGGCATAGTATTTTGTACAGGAAAGAAACCCTTCATGTACAAAACCTATGCTAGACTCATGCACACACCCTAGCACTATGGCGCTAAGGTGTGTGCGTAGCACACAGCAGCTGAAAACAGCGCAGGCGCTAGGGAAAGGGGAGGAGAGTGCCATTTCTATCAGAAGATGGTGCTCTCCTGCTCTCTCTTCTTGTCACGCAATGCAGCCAGGCAACTTTGGGTGATGTGCTGCATTGCCTATCACCAATCAGAATCTGGCCCCAGGTCGCAGGAGAAATGGCAAAAGCAGAAAGGGGCACAGAACCCAGGTAAGCCAAACCAACCATTATGCTGCCCAAAATAGCCAAGTTTTCACCAGCCTCTGAAAAAACATTTAGGAGTCGTTCCTCTGATGAAATAAGGCAGTTTCTTCCATAGTCTGGCAACATCCACTGTAGAGGCTCTTTCCCCCATCTTGCTTTCCAGAATCTGGGAACAATGACTTTTCTCTGGCTTATAGATCTCAATGGCCTGCTAGGAGCATAACAGGTAAGGGCGGCCCTAAAGTAGTGTGAGCCCTGCTGATGGAGGAACTTGAACTTCAAGCATAATGCCTTAAAGCTAACTCACTTCATCACAGGAAGTCAGTGCAGAGAGCTCAAACCCACCCTCACTGAGCAACTTTTAGGTAATCCCAGGACTAATTGTGCTTTCAGATTTTAGATAACTTGAAGTTTGTTAAGGGAGTACTAATTAACATTTAGACAGAGGGCATTACAATAGTCCAAGCAAGAAGTGATAAGCGTCAGGACAACTGGCACCCTGAGCTCCATCGGTATAAAAGGAAAATTGTATCTTATGTAGGTCCGTTGTTGCTTAGGGGACCTAATCTAACATTTTGAATAACGTGTTGAAGGGTGCCTTGAAACCAATTCTGGTGTTCTTGATAAATGAGGGGTATTACTAGGTATGCATAAGCTCTGTATTGGGCAGGTGCATTTGATATAATGTCATTAGGAAATTGGTGTGAGTCTGCATCTGCTGCAGGAAAATGTAACCCATCAATAAAATATTTATGTTCTAAACGCTTTGTGTGCCTTTATCACGAATGTTACATCTCCACCCTCATCAGTGAGCCCATGTGTTAATAAATGTTGTGTGAGGGGAAGTCTCATATTTACTGGAAATACCACTGTTTGTGGGTCTGCCATATTTTAAAAGGGTAAAATTCAGAGATAGAAACAATGATTTGGGGAATTCTTTTAGGGTTCAAACTTGAACAACCTACAGGCTAAGTAGGTCTTACCTAATAAGCTGGTGAGGATTTCCTTAACACCACGGATATCTCAGTATAAAGATAATTAGGGTACATTTGACATGCGAGAGAGAGGTACTCAGGAGATCCGCTAAATTTGTGCCTAACCAAACGTTAATGGCACCATGTTGTAGGACTCTTACCTTGGGGATATGACTCCGTAGTTTACGGCTGCAGCAGCACCACCGAGTGTGGGTGGCTAATTCAGTTCCACACCATTTGGAAATTGTCAACCTGACTTCGTCAACTAGGTCACAATACCTCACCCACACCTAAAAAGTAAAGGTGATTTGTGGCAGCCTAAAACATGACACTCTAACTCCTCAGGGAAGTCATGGTAATCAGATATTACCATTTCTCTTAGTTACACAAAGTCTCACACATGCCAAGGCAAACAAGGAGATGCAAGATAGGTTTCAATATATTTACTGAAGCGATTGTATTTGATTATAAAAAATGTGGGCTACGATAATGAGGCAGATGAAAAATAATACTGTGATCACTATTACCACTAAAGTGAAGTAAATTAACAATCCCACCATCCTGATATGATCCTAAAGACCGAATGATTCCTATGATTCCTATCAAAAGACCTAGGTCCATATTTATACTTTTTTGCCCCGCATTTGTGGCATTGTCTGATGCAAAATCAGCTCAAACTTACAGAATATAATTGTATTTTGTAAATTTGCGCCTTTTTTGCATCAAAAAGTTATGCAAATGCGCACAAAAAAAGTATAAATATGGGCCCTAGTGCCTACAACTTGTAGGCATTTTAGTATCAGCCCATCTGCCTATCCCAGTCTGTGGAAAAAGCCCCAACACCATACTTGTAAGACGGGGAAGGGTCTGCCTGTTGTCTCCTGGCAAGCCTCCCAGTTGGCTGTGTAATCAGTGCCAGAATTAGCGAACCTATAAATGGAATGGTGTACATCTCTGGACAGTCATGACCAGAATTACCTCTGCCTTCCTTAGGCCTGCATGGTGTATATAACAAATAGAACAGTGTTCTAAGATCATGCCTGACATGATAATATCTCTATGATTAAGGGTTGTCTGCTAACTCCTGGAGCAGTAATCGTCGTTGGAATATCATGTACTGAGCATGACAGCCTTGAGCAGGGCACAGAGAGAAATGCATGTGAAGGTGCTGATAAAATGTGTAATGCAAACAACTATGCCTTTTCAGAAAAGGCAGCTGATTCAAATATAAAAACAATGAGATTAAAGCTAGCTGTGCTAAAAAGAAGATATTGAAAGGAATAAAAAGTGTAAGAGTATCTAAAGGCACAGGCTACGAGCCTAAAGCTAAAATAAGGATATCCAGCCTAGGTACTAATGGGAACTCACAACACAATAGGTTCCTAGGAAGCTATTGGAGATTGGTGTGCTGCTGCAGCGAGATGGTTTGGAAACATGGTGCGTGGAGTTGTGGGTTTTGTTCTGAAACTGTTGTTGTTTTTTGCCATATGTGCAATAGTTTCAGTTGTGGGTTTTAGATTTTTTCAGAGAATGAAAGCTAAACAGGCAGTGAAAAGAAAGAGAGCAGATGTGGAGCTGGAAGAGAATCAGTGTAAATATTATGATGGCTTCAAGCCTCTGGAAAAGTCTAAATGGAAATTGATGAAAACTACAAGGTTTTAGACGGTCTCATTAAAGGATTTTTTCATGATTGTGATGACTAAATCTGTCAAGGTGGGGTATTGGTAACTCCTAATTTTGGTTGCACCATCATGTGTTACAGAAGTGACATAATAATGTAATTGGCAATCCACATATCTTGTGCTTTAAATTTACTTGTGTAAAGTGGAGCATCTAAATTGTATTATTGAAGGTGCATTCACTTTATATATATGTGTGTTCTAATATTTGATTTTAACATGCTAAAATGTAGAACTCATGCACATTTATATTTGTGTACTCTGATTATGGTATTATGGTGAAACTGCATATAATCATGTTTCATTTACAATTCTTGTTTCCTTTTATAATTGCAAGATGCACTTATAATGATGTATTTGAATGTGCATTGGATGCCATATTAAGCTAGCATAACCAAAGGCCTGAAAACATTTGGGGCCACATGTAACAACATTTGAATTAGCGATTTCCTAATTGCGATTTCCTGTGAATCAGAATTAAGAAATAGCTATTTCAAATGTATGAAACCCTTTAGAGTTTCATTTGCAATACATAGTGGGTTGCAAATAGACCTACCTCATGAAAATTTATGAGGTAGGTTGCAATTTGTCACACATTAGGAATTTCAGCCATCCCAGGGATGGTGGCCTGCTGGGCTCAGCAGACCACCATGTCTGTGATTGCTTTTAAATAAAGCATTTGTTTTGTAAATTTCTAAACACATCCCGTTTTCCGTACAAGAAAATGGGATGTGTTTAAAAATAAAAAATAAAACATTTAAGTTTCATTTTTGAAGAGTAGACAGTGGTCTGTGACACCACTGCCTGCTCTTAAAAATATTTACCCAACCTTTCTCACAGGGGAAGCGGTCCCTTGAGGATCCCTTCACATTTGTAAATGGTTTACCACCAACTTTCTATTGGCAGTAAACTGTGAATGCTTTGCAACTACATTTTGGTCACAAAACATTCATACATACCTTTCCAATTCAGTATTAGGAAGGGATGCCCTCAACACACCCCTTCCTAAAACCGAATCACAAAACCCAAATTGCGATCTGGTAACAAGTTACCAAATCGCAATTCGCACTTTGTAGATCCCAATAAGCATTTTTCTAGTCGCAACAGGTCAGTTCTCTGAATCGCCCGTTTGGGACTAGAAAAATACTGTACTTTGCACACAATACTTGGTTTCTTGTGTTTAACCTTCAATGTGAAGTTTTGAGTTCTAATATTCTTTCTTTGCAGGTGTGTTCTTGCGAATCTACAGCTAATGAAAGGCATATTGTGTGTTGAAGATAGTAGGGTATGGAAGGTACTTTGGCAAGGACAAAGAACGCTAACGAACTGAAAAGAAAAGACTCCTGTTTGTGTACCATACACCGAGAAGCCTTCAAGGTAGTTCTGATATTCGATTTGTGGGATGAGAATTTGAGGGGAGTCTGCAATTTCAACTGTGCAAGGAAGGTGGAAAAGTACTGGCGTGGGTGACATTGCTTTCTCATAGATTCTGTAGGTTTAATTGGTAACCACCTGGATAGACAAGGGCAGATTCCCTTGAGAATTGGAGGAGTACAGACCTCTCTGCTCTTTATCCCTTTGTGTGGCTTTATGCTATGCAACACCTCTCTATCAGAACTTCTGTTGAGGTTTCTTCTATGCTGACACTTTCCTAAGATTCCTGAGACTCATTTACGTTTTCCCTTTAGCTTAGTTAAGGGTATTTAGATTAACTTAGATTCTCCAATGATTAGGCAAGAGGACCATGATTTATATACAGATCATCAGATTGTACTTCCCATCTTTTGTATTGCTTCAGTTGAAATTCTTTTGTGCCTTATGCTTATACAATTTAAACTCATTCAACGCTTTAATTCACCTTTGATGATTTTGTACATATATAGCATGTTTTTGAAGTTCATATACATTAGTTTGGTTCCTAATTTGTAATAAACTTTAGTCTTTACCCTCCACCTCCTGAATTTAATGTGTGACCAGATAGATTACATTGTCAATTAAATTGAAGAGTTGATTTTAACTCTCCTTTACTTCTCTAGCATCCTAAAAAAGTAAGTTGGAAGAAGAAAAAATAAGAATATGGGCCCGAGCATCACCACCTCTCTTAAGTACTTGTGAGGCGATAAAATAGGTAGCTCCCACACAGGATACTCAAGCAAATAGAGGCCTGACAGGCCCTTAACTTTGGACTTTGTTTTGGGCCCACTGGAATTTAAAATAAGAATGCGCCCTCCCTGTCTGCATGGTTGCTACTCGGAACTAAAGCACACAACGTGCAGGTGTTGCTGAAAGTGTCCTGATGTCTGAAACCAACATCGGAACAAACACAGCATATTTTAGTGGGGCTCTACTTCTTGGCATGGTGGATGGTGTTCACCCTGTGAAAATAGTGAGCGGGCACCGTCGACCCATGTGCACCACGGATTTGTGCCCGCCTGCAACTGCATGCATTTGGAAGCACTGAAAGCTAGTCGAAATCTGTTTTATTTGCCGGAAAGTGCCAGAAAGTGATGATTTAAATCTCAGGAATGGAGAACTTCGTACTACTAATGCTTGTATTGCTAGCTACAAGTGTGAAGCACTTTGTGCTTTGACACTGGATAGAAACAAAACCCATCAGGAAACAAACTGCATTATCAGCAAGTTTAATGTTTAAAAAGCATATCTAATATATAATAATAATGTTTACTCACTAAATGCATTTGAAATGTAATTACCGACGTCCACATGCATGTTTAAAAATATTGTCACTTTCAGTCATTTCTGAGCTCAGTTACACTTCAATATATGGAAAAAATGCAGGTGGTTATGAAAAGGACAACCTACAAATGTTATTTTCACATTTCTCTCTGAGTATGTACATTCGTTGTTTTTGTAAAATATGCCCTGGACCTTTTAAGTGAGTGTTTTTCTAAGGGCAAGAAATACTGTCTTGTGACACCACTTTCCATGATAATTACTCTCCCTATTACTTGCCTTAGGACTAGTGCCCTGGCATCTACTTATCACTATGGGTATTCATCTTCTTTTGCGTGCGTTAGCACTCACATAAAAGGGCAGATGTGCTGAGTGCTTTGCCAGCTGAACTCTGAGCACCGGATGAGATCTCTCTGTGTCAGAAGAGGACCTCTGGAAGCCTGTTCTTCCTGCTATAGTGGGGCACACCAGCATCACTTGGATTGCCAGGGGTCAGGTACCACTCACTCACAAGCGCTCTTAGTTCCTCATTGACGGGATGCCTCAACACGGGCTGGTAGTTATGTCTCCAGCATGTGTGTCCTAACTTAGCTACTGGGGTTGGTTTGGGAGACTTGGCTGACAGGTTTGTTGGGCCAATTCCTGGTCAGGACATCATCTTGGGTTGGGTACGTCGCTACTAACAGAGGGCAGATATTGCTCGAATTACTCACCGGTAAGCTTCATTATTCCGGCCCATGATCTTCTTTGTCACAATCTTCAATAAATGAGCAATAGTCTTCTCCTCCAGAGACATCTCTTATATTAGTAAAAAAAATAATTCTTACCTACCAATATGGCTGACACAAGCACTTCCTGTGTCAAGACCATAAATACGGGGTGAATCATTGTGCTTCCTAAAATACCAAACCAAAATAACCAACAAAAAATGTAACACTAGCAATTTTATCTTCACTCAGCCTGGATGGAAGGGCGAGAAGCAAGACAGTGACGAGGAAGACCATGATTCAGAGTTAAATAGCTTTCCAATAAGTAATCCAGGCATTACCTACTCATTAGTTTTCCTTGTCCCAGTCTTCATCAAGTGAGCATATACCAAAGCTTAAATGTTACTTCAGAAAGAAAGCCCATGTAAACACAGGTTATTGCAACACCTAGTGATACTTTAATAGACTGTACTAATGAAATCCATGAGTGCTGACAACACCTCCTCATCAAAAGAAAGGGATAACACTTTCCCCATTTGCAGCCAATAATGGGACGTTTGTGCAGTGGCCCAAGTAGCTACTGCACAAATGCCCTACAGTAAAACACCTTTGCTAGCTGCCCAAGATGATAAAATACCCCTGGTGGACATGCCCTAAACAAAAGAAGGTAAAAGAACACCTGACTTTGGTGTAGGTAAGCAAAATTGCACATTTTTACCCTACTACAGAAAGAAGAGGTACAGGGCTTGCGACGCTTACCAGAAAGAATAAACGAAAAATCTGTACATCTGACTCTCTGAAAGCTGAAGTCGGATCTAGACAAGTAGAAAGAGCAAGATGGAGGTCAAGTGTGGCATACGTTCTCCTGCTCTTGAGATGGAAAGAAAAGAAGGATCAAATCCTGAGACAAACAGAATGAGAATACAACCTTTGGTGAAAAATTAGATGTTTAGCCTTAGAACCACCTTATCATCAAAAAATCTCATGAAAGGCTCATTGTTAATAGGGCACCAATTTCACCCAACCTCCGTTTGAAGGAGATAGCACCCAAAAAAAAGAACTTGTATGTCAGGAAACTGAGGGGAACTGAATCTAGTGGTTCAAAGTGCTTTCTGTTAAAGAATCAGAGAAAGATCCCAGGCAGGAACTGGGGTGTGAATCAATGGTCTTCTTAATGAAAAAAATTTTAGAAAGTGTTTCACTAAGGATTCAAAGTAACTCTGATAGGAACCCCTAATTGCTGACCCCTTGCTACGAATAAAAAAGATGGTCAAACCCAGTGGTTTCCTTCTTGTGGCCCCAGGTCCCCTGGGGGTCTGCAACTGCTTAGAAAATTAAATAGGATTAACAGATTAGGTCACCAGCTTTCGGTACTTACTCAGTGGGGGTTCCCCAGATTCCAATAATGATTCATTGGGGGTCCACTGAAGTCAAAAGGTTGGGAACCACTGGTCAAACCTATTAAAAATTAAAAACATAATTTCCCATACAATCAGAGGCATACACATTTCTTGAAATACCAGGAATTAACATTTTGTACAGTGTCTTGCACAGACTTTTAGTGTGATCTGCCTCTTTGATTTCTGTATTGACATTGCTCTATCCAGGAAACATCCTAGTGTCCAGGCTCTGCCTTTCAGGATCCAGACCCCTAAAGACAAGCGCTGACTGGCTTCGATGACAGTACAGGAAACCTTAGAGGGGAAGGAGAGATTGGAATGCAAGAGGAGAAAGCACTGACAAATGGAGAAGAAGTGGGTACCAAGACCGGTGGGGCCATTCCGAAGCTAAATAATGGCAAACCACCTCCACTTGGTCTTTCATTATTTTTCAGAGGAACCTCTTGAACACCACAAACTGAGGGAAAGTGTAAAGAAGTCTTCTGGGCAAGACTATGCTCATGACTTCTACTGTTCATCCTCCTGGAGCTAGAACAAGAGTACAAACATTTGAAATAAGAACATTCTCTGGAGAGTCAAACAGGTCTAGCCAGTGAAGCCCAAAGGTAGACTGAAGGGCTTAAAAACTAAAAGGTGATAGCCCTATCCCCATGGAGAAGGGAAATACTCAAATCAAATTGTGTGCAAGCCAATTCTCCATCCCCAGTAGATAGACTGATGACAGGGAGAGGCGATTCCCGTCAGCCCAATTTCACAGCTACTCTGCCACAAGTACTAAAGACTGGACTCTAGACCCTCCCCAGTGGTTGACATATGATCTAGTAACCTGATTGTCTGTGTACATCTGGACTGCCTGGTGGTGTAAGTGAGGAGCTAAGATCATAAGGGAAACTGTTGCTACCATCTTCCAATTGAAGGAAGCAAGCACTAATTGATTTAACACACTACTTGAACGAAAAAATTCTCCAACATAGCCCCCTAAACCATACTGCTGACATCCATAGTCAACATGCAGGGTGCAAAGGAACATAAGGATATTTCTTTGGATAAGTTGGTTGGATTTAACCATCATTGCAACTTTTGGGCTAGGACTAGATCCACTGGAACTTGGACCTCAAAATGCTTTGAGGATGGATCCTAATGGGGCAGGAGATGGTTAACTTAGGGATACAAATGAAGATATACCCAAGTGACCAGATGAAGAGCTGCTGCCAAGTCCTGCTGAACAGTCAACCATAATTGTGCCATCGCTGACTGAAGTTGAAGAAGGGAGCTTAGATGGGCCATCACTGTTTACTGTGTCAGGTGAGGAAGATGTACTGCTCCGGATCTGTATGGGATAGATCTCCTATCTACAGAAGGTTTTCTGTTGACTCAAGGTTGGATTTCTTCACATTCAGCAGAAAACTGTGCTCCTCTAAGGTTCTGCATACTTGATTGTCTGCTTCCAGGTACATGGAAAAAGAAGCAGTACCAGATAGCCAGTCATCCAGCTATGGAACCAGCAAAATACCCAGAGCATGCACATTTCCCACAAAACAGCGAAGGTATTTGTAATTATTCTTTGTATTGAAGGAAGTCAGAAAGGAAGAACACAGAATTAATAATGTTTAGGCCTGGGCGGAACACATAGCGTTTCACTCTGCAGAATTCTGCAAAGTTACATAAAAACTTGGGAAGATTCCACAGAGTTCTGAGCGTGGGCAGAAGGCAGGCAAATAATGCTCCTCGTGCTGATTTTTAGCACCAAGAGCTTGTTCTGCATTGCAAAATCAGAACGAACGGCACCACATGGTGCACTAAAGGGCGCTCCTTCTTTCTGCTACTTGAGTAGATTTTCTACTTGAGTGGCAGCTTTCTCAATGCAAATGTGCTGCGAAATCTCACTGGGAGGTGTTCTAGCACCAAAAGAAACACACTAGGGGATGCAAATTCTCACTTGCCAACTTAACGCTGGCGAGCTGCGTTCAAGAAAAACTCCTCTGTGCAGCATTTGGTGGAGTTCTACTGGACCTCTGCACTTCAAGGAGTGGGCAAAACTCTGTGAACTCCGCTGGTGGAGCGGAATTTTTCACGCACCCCTAGTAATGTTTTCCTGTAATAAAAAAACGTAGGAACTTTTGGGAGTCTGAATGAAGAGGGATATGTAGGTATGCACCCAATAGAGAAGTTTAGAGAAGCCAGGAATATACCCGAAAGAAACACAGGGACGATGAAAGAAATGGTCAGTATTTTGAATTTCTAATAATGGATGAATACATTCAATCTTTTCAGATCAAGAACTAGATGAAAGTCACCTGAAAACTTCTGGACCAGAAGCATGAGTAATTAGCATCCTTAGCCTTTCTCCTCCTCTGGGGCAGGTTTTATCGGTTCTTTCATAAAGAGATTCAGCAGCCCCGGGACAAAGCCTGAGAATGACAGGGACAATGTGGAACAGGCATTGGGAACAACAGCCTTCTGGGGACCAATGTAAAATTTATCTGTGGGCAAAAATCTAAAGCACCAGGGAATCTCTTAATGCTGACAGACAGACCTCTGAAAAGTGCAATAGTTACTATCCAACCTTTTCATCACAGTTATGATTTCTGCAAGAAAGGAGGGAGCGGGTGTCCGTGTACTACTGGAGATGGGATTTGTCACAAGAGCTACCCCGGACATGACCCTACCATGATAAGGCATGGAGCCTCTTGAGGAACCAGCAAAAGCGTGCTGAAAGTCAAGCCTCTTGCCCACACCCCTCCCCGGGAGAAGGTCAGATGGGATCCAGAATTTTCCTAAACTCTACTGATTTCTTGACTACTTCTTCCAGCTGAGGACCAAAGAGCTTGCTGCTGTTGAAGGGAAGGTGAGTCATCAAAGACTTTGAGAGTTGTCAGTCCTCTAAATTCTTAATCAGTGATATCTTCTAGTGCAAACCCAAAAGCAGCTGCAGCAGCACACAAACCATCAAAGGAAACGTCAAACTTGACCTCCTGATCCATCGTGGAATGTCTGGATGTGCAATCTTCTCCTTGCTGAAGCTTGTTCGTTAGCGCTTGAAATTCATAGAGCATGAACGGTAATGTGTTAGTAGCATAAGGCGCAGATCTCAGAGTTAAGTTGGATGCCGAGTATATCCTTCTAATTACCATAACCATTGTTTTATCTACAGCATTAGATGGAGATCCGTCTTCAGAAACGATGGTACCCCCTGAAGCCAAAACCTGCAACCAAGGTGAGTCATACTTTCACTGAAGATGGAAAATGTACCTGAAAGCCCTCAAGGATGGCTTCCTGCCGGGATTCAAGGATTTACATCTTCTCCACTTCCTCCCACTATCTGACCAAAAGATTTCTAATGGCTTCGTGAATAGTTTGTATCTGTACTGTGCAACAAAAGGCCTCATTAGCAGCAGCAGCTGAAGATTCAGGCTTTAGTAAATCGGACACAATGTGCATAATTACTCTCTATGGTGCTTGACTTGCCTTTATATGCCCCTTTGGTCTACCCCCTCTTCTGAGATATCACTGTGAGGGTCCTTAGGTGAGGGTTTCCCTGGACCGCTTGAAATCCTGCAGCTCAGAGGACACATTAGCTGTAGAAATCTTATGAGTAGGATTATTACCAGAGGAATACTCCTCAATACGTCTTCCCTTCTGCCCTCACTTTCTCTCCATGACCACACAGGAGCCAGAATAGCATTTAAAATATGTCTGTGAGGAAACTAATTAAAATGGTTAAGCGCTGTGCTACCTGCTTTATTTGGTTCCCAGACAACCAAACAGGAGCAAAAACAATCCTGCAGGATCACCACCATGACCAAGTCAAGCGCTGTGCCCTTTGAGAAAGCAGGATATTTAACCTTCAGAGTGAAAGAAGTAAGAACCATCGGGCTACAAATGAAATTGAAATGCCCAAGTCCTGAAAGGCAACAATACATGCACACCCTCAAGCCCCAGTGGGAGGTAGGCCTCATAATAGATCGATCCACAAGTGAAATTAACTTGCATTTGACTTCCGAGGAAGGTCGCTAAAGCAGACCTATCTGCATTTTCCTGAAAAGGAAAAAGTAAAACATTCATTTTAACAGAAACAAAAATAGAAACAATGACGGAGTATGGCTGACAGAGAAAAATAGGAAGAAAAATGGTTCACCCCACCATTTTGGGCTTGATACAGGATGTGTTTGTGTCGTCCATATTGGTAAGGGTGAATAACTGTTTACTAATATAGAAGATGGCTGTTGAGGAGGCCACCGCTCATTTTGTGAAGACTGGGCTGAGGAAGACTGATGAGGTCATTTGGATTAGTGCCTCAAATGTGCATGAGGGCCCATCTTGAATTGGGCACATTTCCAACACCTCCTCAGTCCTACTGGATCCATATGTATGAAAGACAATAAAACTCTACACATATCAGTTATACCTTACCCACTAATGTGGAAAACCTTTTAATTTCCACCACCACCGCTCCAAGGCTAAAAGATATGAAAGCACGCTAAGGGGGTCATTACAATCCATGGCGGTAAGCACTATCAGTGCTAGGGAATTCTTTCCCTGGCACTGATAGGGGTCTACCCCACCCCCCACTCCCACCCCGACTCCCTCCCCTACACCCCCCACCACTCCTGCCACCCCCCAAAGGTGGCAGGACCCCCCTCCCCACCCGACCCCGACATTACCTTACACATACACACCCGACACACACGCAGGCACCATCAACACACGCACACACACCGACATACATGCCTACATCCACACACAGAGTCAGACACGCACACCCACATTCAAACATACACACGCACATCCATACAGACATACCTACAGACATACACGCACTAATTCCCAAAACACGCAACACCCCGCAAGCATACATGCACTCACACACCCCCTCTACATACACACACGCACACCCCCATGCACCCACACAACACACAACACCCCCCTACCCCCCTCCCCTAACGATCTACTTACCTGTTCCGTCGATCCTCCGGGAGGGGACGGGATCCATGGGGGCAGCTCCGCCGACACCACACCGCCAACAGAACACCGCTGCGCCGAATCACAGGACGTGATTCGCTGGGCAGTGTTCTGTTGCCGTGGCGGTGGAGCAACCTCCACTTCCCCGCCGCCCGTCACTATGGCTGTTGGCGGCTCTCCGTCGGAAAAACGACATAGAGCTGCCAACAGTCATAATACGCCGAGCGGAAAACCGCCACCACGGCGGGCTTCAGCACGGCGGTCCCTCGGCGGTCTTGTAAAAAGACCGCCGAGGTTGTAATGACCCTCTAAATCTGTTTCTTTTGCATCTGAGTAGCAAAGTGGTTTCATGTTTCAATAACCCAATTTAAGCCTTCGAAGTATGTAGATTCCATAAATAAAACATTGTGAACTTTTCATTCCCTACTTACGAGCAGTTTGTGTATAATGTATCTTCCACTTCTCACTACAATGTGTGCATAGTTACATATGCCGGTTTATCACATGGGACAAAATGTTCCAGTGCTGGGTTTTCCCTTTTACAGATCATTCATTTTAAGAGTGGTAATTTGAAGTGAACCAAGGCTACAACTCCCACAATGCACTAATTTGTCTGTTGAAATTACAGACTTGGGAACCAGGTACCTGATGACATGGAGCCACGTGATAAACCGAAATGTATTGATATTTGTGGCATACCTAAACATCAGTTCTCCTTTCAGGAACTAGTTGGCTAGAGCCAGCACACATCCTAAACTAAAAAAATGAGAAAGAGACAAACTACAGCATAATATGCAGTACCCAAATGTCAATTTCGCTCGGATGAGCTTGCTCAATTGTGCTCATGGTTGAGACATGAGCATAGCACCCGTGCCATAGGCTCATGGTATCCATATAAGATACATTTACAAACAATTAATCTCAGTGGAAATCATTTACATCACAGGTATCCGACATACATCCATGAGAGCCATATCCAAACTTAGCTTTCAAGATAACCACATACAAAAAATTTGCATACACTCAATCTGAATATAAGTAATTTACCTAGTGGTTATCCTGAAACTGTGCCCTGGCCTGGTCATCCTGGACCAACGGTGGATTCCTCTTAAATAATTCTCAATGGAATGGAGTAACGAGGCTAACTGTGCATCAGAAATTGCCTAGAATTCATACAAAATCTCAAGCCTTTGAGGAAATCGGCAGAGGCTCAATGGAAATCTTGCATTGATTTAAGTTTTGGGAGGTAGCTAGGCAAGATCATCTCTTACCTAACACTAGCTTTTAGGCCTGCCATTTAAGATTTATTTTTTATTAATGAAGGATGCTAAAATATAAAATGAAGATCATTCCAAATCATTAAATTACCAGTGAGGCATACAAAAAAGGAAATATAGAACATTATTTAGTAAGGCTATGTGTTCCTTTTCAAAGAAAAACAAATATAATATTTCTCAAAAGAAAAAATCTAGGACTGACTAGTGAATGAGGGAGATTTGAGGTTGTCTATCTTTTGGAAGCTGAGTCAGAATTCACACTGTCAAGCTCGGCAATCGCACACCTTTTCTCCAAGACACGTTTAGTTAAGTAGCAAATAAAATGTATCCTTTATAAAAAAATGAGTTGATTAAATAACAGACCAACTAGCTACAAAAAGGTACAAATAAAAAAAATAGTTTAAAAAATGGATCACATTTTGAAAAAGTCAATTTGTGACAGACATTGATCCATGTAAACATTTAATTATTTCTTAAGAAAAAAACAATCCCCCAAAAATAGAATCAAATTGTCCCAAAAATAACGATTTGCGAATCAAAAATGTAAATGCCGGCAGATATAACGCCCTTAATTTACTTTCCAGTGAGTCATGTATAATTTCTGGACTTTGGCCCCATTAAAACGCATACTCACAGATAAAAGTCATAGTAACCATCCAGGGCACTGCCAGCAACTAAGCATCGAGTCTGCTTCACCAACCAAATACCACAGTGACATGTCAAAATCTAATGGCGCTTGCCTCAAAGTTTCATCGTGATTATCTTATCCTGTTCATCTTCACTGGAATTCGCTGTACCTGGGACACAGTGTCTCTTGTTCCTGGCGTTCTGGGATATTTAAAAGGCATAGCTCGCTAGGATGTGCCCCACAGTGACTCAAGCGTCCACGTAACCCTTTAGCCTCTAATAGCGGCCGAGCCGGATGTAGAGCTGGCTGAACCTCCAGGCATGCTTTCCAAAGGGCACATTCCCAACCAGATCGCCAGCAAAGAGAGAGTCTGCTCTGTATGGGTCATCTGAGTTTGTGTACTTTCCCACTAGCACTGCTCTCGGTGAGGAGTAACTCTTTCATTTCTTTTAGTGGGATGTTGTTCAAAGGTAATTATGGGCACGTGGTCTGGAACAAGGAGTGATGACATTCTAATGCACAGGCTGCCGTGAGTTATCAATAAAGTTCTTGAATTTAATATAATTGTATCAATAATCTTAGCCCTATCGAAATTACTAGCCTTATCGAAATTACTAGCCCTATCGAAATCACTTTACCTACACAAATCCTAACAGTAACCTTGATCTTCCACCAACCTACTCTACAACACCAAAACTAACCGTAACCTACATTTTAACTCTAACATGCACATATGCACAAGAGTTTCATTCATGGCGCGTTCATAGATTTTTTCACAACTATGGTCTAGGACAATAAACTATTGGGAATGTTGGCACTGTTGTCGATTCCTGGGACTTTGTTAATTATGATCAGCTCCATTTATTTTGGCACTTAGGTACCGGAAAACCTAGGTTCAAACAAAGAGCTGTTGTGAAAAATCATTACTGATAGCAGGTGGAAGCATTCATGGGTACCTGTGTGTAACTTGCCCGCCTACAACTGGTGTCGTCTTTCTTTCACTCCAAAATGAAGTGATCTGCGATTAAAACTATTTTTTAGGCAGATCACATATTTTTGTTGAATTGTACACCCACTCGATTGTAAGGCCTCTTAAACAGTCCCTGACGAGTATTTTAATATACATTTTTTACCACCCTTTTAGCGGCAAAACAAAAATATTGATATTAGGTGGAAGTGGTTGTAGTTGCAAGAAGAAAGGGAAGCCTTTCGGTGTTCAGCTAGTGCAAAGATATCTTCAGCTGCGAGCCTCTTTGGATACTGAGGGCCCGATGTGTCCATTTTCCCAAGAGCGATTACCTAATTGCAATGTTTTGCAAATCGCAATTAGGTAATCGCTATTTGAATGTATGAAACTCCAGGAGTTTCATTTAGCGATTCCCAAGGGCTCACAAATCTACCTTAATATTCATGTGGAAGACCGCAATTTACGACCCATTGTGGATGGCTACAATCACAGGGATGGTGGGCTGCTCTGCTCAGCAGACCACCATATCTGTGATAGCTTTTAAATAAAGCAATCTTTTTTTTTAAATGATGCCCGTTTAAAAAAGAAAAATGACAAGTTTTCTGTTCATTTTTTAAGAGTAGGCAGTGGTCTGTGGGACCACTGCTGCTTTTGAAAAATGTTTTCACAAGCATTCACAAAGAGAAGGGATCCCTTGGGGACCCCTTTCCGTTCGCGAATGGGTTACCACCTACTTGAAGTAGGGGGGTAAAATTTGAATGTTTTGCGACAGCATTGCGGTCACAAAACATTCCTACATACCTCTGCGATTCGGTAATAGGAAGGGATCCCCTTGGTATGCTCCTTCCTAATACCGAATCGGTATATGGTCGCAATTCCAATTTACGATTCGGTAACAAGTTACCAAATCGCAAATTGGAATTCATACATACCAAAATGCATTTTTGCGATCGCAAACGGCCAGCTGGCCCATTTGCGATCGCAAAAATGCATGATACACCTGGCCCTAAGTGAACTAGAAACCCAATGCAGTGCATATCAAATCATGCACCAGGACCACTGTGTGTGCACTGCAATGTACATGGAAGTCTCGTCTACCAGTCAACTCGATATGTGAAGTGCAAATGCATACTGCCAGCCCCCATTTTTCGGTAAAAGGCAGACCCCTAGATAAAACGTTATAAATCATATAAAGTGACTGGAGCCATCTTGAACCCTCTCACACTGCATATTTAGTATCATGAAGTCAGAACTATGAAAACTTCAAATGGTGAAAGAAAATCCATACAGTAGTTGCTGCATGCTCCGGTTTGCCACTGAGCCTCCTAAACAGGCTTCTACTGCACTTTGAGAGAACTGCCATCTTAAGGTCAGGCAGACAGACAGCCTCCTTTGTGGCAATGTACATGAAACACCCCAAGTGCCGCTCCCCTAACCACGCATGCTAAACACCACCTGCATACACTACTCCCTTAAGGAAGTAAGACCATCAGGCACAGACAAGGCGCCAAGGGGAAGTGATGCAACTATGACTAGCCAAGCAATGTCTTCCCCAACCAGCTGTGTGAATAGATCACGGAACCTGGTGACAGTCTACACACACAAACAAATTGGAATACACGTCAAGCGCATATTCAAAAAAGAAGAACGGATCTATAGAAAAGAAACATAAAAGGAAACAAGTAAGCTGGCAGAAATGAATCGACACACAGAAATACTCTCCCCAAAACCAAGCAGGAAGGTCGCGGGGCACTTTGTGCAAGTAATCTTTAGTTTGCTTTTTACAGTTGTTGATAGAGTTAATCAATGTATTGAGAAAAAAATTGTTTAGCTAAAATCAAATAGTGAAAACTACAAAGTGAGAACCACAAAAGAGTTATAAACAATTAAATAAACCATCATTGCATGTGAAACAAGCTTTGGCAAAAATATTATGTCTAGCATTGTCTGCCATCCCTCATCAACATTAAACAAATGACTAAAAGTAAATACATTTTGGTCTCAGAAATCACACATTGTCATAGTTGTCTCTGGTAATGAAAGGAACTGTTCTGTACTTAATGAGTAAAATAATGATTACCCAGGCCCAATATATTACTCAGGAGGCCACTGCATCTTGCAGTGTCTACAGTCCCTGCCAGGGCTGTCAGACACAAATACCAATGACACCTACTTACCATCACTGTCCTATAAATGTGACTATTTGGACTATACTGGGCGACCCAAAGCTATAAGACTGGCCTGATCACCCTGGTAGTGTTTTTTTAATTGTATATTGAATTTCTAAACACTTTGCCAGGTGTTTTTTTAAAACAGATTGACAGATCAACTAGGTGATGAACTGTCAATAATATGTGCTGGTGTTACAAAATAAGTGCTGGCGTAGAGCACCAGCCAACACCAGCACAAATTAAGCAGTGTCTAGCCCATTGCCCCATGATGCAGCATGCAGACTCAAAATGTGGATGACCAGATATTAGACCAATAATTGAAGCTGGCTGGGTGAAAGACCACAACACTAAGTAAATATATATACACAGAGTCATGTTTGCTTTTGCTTGGTGGGAGCTGATAGCTCCCACCAAGCAAACAGCTGCCTCCCAAAGGTGGGCACCTCAGGAGGTAGCAGGAGCCAGCCCTGGGTGTGGCGGTCCCCAGGGTCATCCATGGCTCTGGGAGGAGTGCCACGCGGCCCTCTCTCTCGTTTAAGATCGCCCCAGCGAGGTGTGGTCCCTGGGGGTCTGCGATGGACCCCCTCCATTAATTTATTTCTGCCCCAGGGAGGTAGCAATCCTTGGGCTGTGGGGGGCGTGTACACGGCCCCCCCTTAAATTGATTGAATCTCCCTGGGGAGGTGACATCACTGGGGTTGCTGGGGGGCCGTGCGCCCCCCCACTCATTAATGTTATGTTGAGCCCTGGACAGGTGGTGGACCCCAGGGTTGCGGGGAGTGCCCACCGGCTTTCGCAGGCAAAGAAATTGTATAGTGCTGGGGAGGTGGTGGTCCCCATGGCTGTGGGGTGGGCCCTGCAGTCCCCCACATTATTTTATACATTTTAGCCCCGGGGAGGGAGCGGTCCCCAGGACGTGAAGTTGCCATGCTGGCTCACCAGCATAGTTAATTAAAAGTGTCCCATGGAGGTAGCTGTATTAAACCCCTCCTATGGCTTTAATAGGCCCTAGAAGGGGAGCCCAGTGCGCCCCCTCCTATTTTATGGCAATGCTCCTGGGATCTGGCCCACCCAGGGGCAAATAAAAAAGCAGGCGCAGAGACCGCACTTGTTTTTTTGTAATCACAGCAAAATTAATAAATTCTCTCGATTTTCGTTGCATTTTATTTAAATGCTTTTCAGCCCTGGGGGTCACTGGAGGAGCCCAGCACCAAAGCTAGTGGGGTAGGGTAAAGGTACCCTGCCCCTTTTTTTTAATGTTTATTTTTTTGATTCGGCTGCAGGTGAGTCTCAAAATGGCTGCCAAAACTTCCTGGTTGAAGTGTTGGCAATCAATCTAATCTCTGCAGAAGAGTATTGGTATTTGCTAATTTGTAGCGGCCTCAGATATACAAATTTGTTTTCTTTAAATATCTTGAAAACTACTGAAAGTATTTACAACAAATAACAAAAGCACTGTTTTTGGACCAAGCGCTACCTACCAAATTTGGTTTAATTCCGTCCAGCGGTTCAGGCTGTAGTTGTGTCTAAAAATCTCATGTATGGGAATTAAAATGTGAAATGCACTTCATTTGCACCCCACTTTTTCTCATCCTCCGTGTGACTGATCACACCAAAACCTTCCATAAACAACAATATTTTTTGAGAGCACTTTAAAAAAAAAAAAATCAATGAAGATTCATCAAACAGTGCCAAACATATAGGTAAATAAAAAAACGCTTTTTAAATGGAAACTAGGTTCTAACTATAACTACCTACTGGCTATATATATAACCAGTAGGTAGTTAGGTAGTTATAGTTAGGACCAACTTTTTCCATAGACAGAGCTTTTTTTGTTTTACCATCATTAACTTTGATGCCTTTTGATGAATCTTCATTACATTTTCAAAACTAATATGAAAGTCAGTTCAGCTGCTGTGTTGAAACTTTCAGGGTGAGTCTGCAAGCGGGGGTGTGTATGCTGAGAAAAAAGAGGGGTGCCCAAAACACTTTTATCCCTTTCTGTGTCTATAGGATATTTTGAATTTTTGAACACAACTGAACAGATTTACACCAAATTTGGCGGGAAGCTAGGTCTTGGTCCAGAAAGCGTGCTTTCTGGGACTAGTTTAGGCATTGTGCATGCACTGTCTTTTGACATGTTGTAATCTACTTCTGTGGACTTTCACCGCGCCCATTACGTTAATTCGTTCCTTGGCCTGCCTTTCAAAATTCCCTTGATTTTGAAGGCAAATGCTTTATATTTGTATAACCTTGAGGGTGCTTTGTTACGGCCTTGGAGACTCACCCTGTTACATGGATTATTAAACTAGCTGCCATATACCTTAGTGTGGTGCACTACTTGTTTCTTTTGCCTCTCCGCGCTCCGTGTCCGTATGTTGTTTCTTCCTCTTCCTTGTTTTTGGGTATGCCACTGTTTCTTTGTGGTGTCAGCCCCCAAAGCCTGCAAGCTGGAGGGGGGCTCTTTTTTTTTTTTTAAGTTTCATACAGTGCTAAGTCGATCAGAGGAGGCTTTACATGAGTACCACTTACGTACAAGTTTAGCAGTTGAAAAATACACAAACTGGCCCATTTTAAACAGAAACAACACAGAAATCCTCAACGCATACTACATTATTCACTGCACTCGGAAAACTCACCCCATAATTATTTGCGGGGCATTTCTTCTACAACACATTTTGGCCCATAACTCAGCCTGTGGTGGTCCTATGACAACGGTACCACCACCAAACCGTACAGCATGGCACACACTTTCTTTCTAGGTCCCCTCTGGGTCCCCACATCAGGTTGGGGGACTCCAAAATAGCATCCTCTCCCACTTTTCAGTGTCTTTTTAAGCTCTCATGGCTGGAAGTTTTGTTTTATAGCTCGGAGTCGTTTGAGTTTTTAAGGGCCTTGTTTGTAATATTAATGCAGTAGGCCTGCTAGGCCTGAAAATAAGTAAGGCACTGTACTCTCTATGTGCTAACTAAGTGGTTACACAGCATTACTTTCTGCGCTCTAGTAGCTGACTATGTGGTTACATGACCATGTTTCTTCCAAATTATATTTTTATTGTGTTGTTCTCTGGGGGCTGTTCTGAGAATTACAGTCAATATACTACAGTATTCACTGAACTCAGAAACTCGCCCAATAGTGCTTTGTGTGGCATTCCTTTTGCAAAACATTTTTACCCATAACTCACCATGTGATGGTTCTAGGACAATAGGCCAGCATCAAACCGTTCAGCACAACATGTGCTTTCTGTCTGGATCATCTCTGGGTCCCCACAGTAGGTTGGATGGGGCTCCAAAATAACAACCCCTCCCACCATTCAGTGTCTTTTTAAGCTCTCTCATGGCTGGAGTTTTTGTTTTACAGCTGGGAGTAGTTTGTATTTTAAGGGCCTTGTTTATAATATTAATTGAGTAGACTGAAAATATATAATACACTATGCCTTCCAGGGCAAATATATGCTTACATTGCATTACATTTTGTCATTCTCTTTTCAGGTGGAAATGCTCTCTAGGGGCTGACTATATGGTTACATGACCATGTTTCTTACAAATGCCATTTTTATTGTGGTGCCCTCTAGGGGCTGTTCTGAGCCTTACAGACAAGATACCACAATATTCGCTGCACTAGGAAATTTGCCCCATATTGCTTTGCTGGGCATTCCTTTTACAAAACATCTCTGCCCACAACTCACCATGTGGTGGTCCTAGGACAATAGGTCCACCATACAAATGTTCAGCACGATGAGCTCCTTCTGTCTGGGTCATCTCTGGCTACCCACACTATGTTGGGGGCTCCAAAGTGATAATATAAATAAATATAATAAGTAATGACAATATTCTCATTTTTTGCTGCGGATAGAGGAAGAAGGTAAAGGGAAGTGCTTTAGTTCTAAGCAGGGCCACTGGAATTATATGGCAGCGAGGACCAAATTATGTGGCAGGGTTGACCAATTTACGTGGCAAGAAAGTCCAGTTATGCATATATAACATCAATAGCTCTAACTCAAGCAAATGCAAGACCTATTGCATTGCTAATGCTTGTTACAATTTGGTGTAATTCCGTTAAGTAGTTTTTGAGTTATTTAAGGTTAAAAAATATAGATATCTAGGGATGTGGACTCTACGCGGATCCACCCACAGACTACAGTACTATCAATTTGAGATTCCTTAGCCTTTTTTAACAAAATTAACTCGATAGTCAGAGGATTTCTTTAACAGAAAGGGGTGCCCAGAACTGGCCTAAATAAATGCTTCAAGTCGACATAAGAGCGGGGCTTAGTAGCAGCAGGCATGATAGTGATAATAACTGAATGGTGGGTGGTACGATATACAAGGAGACCATTTCTTTGCATCTGAAAAATTGGAATTGCAAAAGATACAGATAACACACTTCGTATATGGGGGCACGACACAGGTCCCGCTTCTGCCAGCAACAAAAGTGGTGATACAAGCCTGACATGACACTGATAAATCCCTAGGTTGGAAGGACAGACTAGCTGGGGAAGCCATGCTGTTGGCTTCTCTTTCCCAGCTACAAGGTTTTCAGCAGTGGGATAACATAGGAATCTGTAAACTAGGAGACATCATGACAGGGACTACAAATAACTTCTTCAGAGACTTACAGCTAGAATTCCAGCTTTACCATAGCCAGTTCTTTAGATACCTGCAGCTCAGACATGCCCTTTGACCATACATCAGGGAACTAGCAGTCCTTCAGTAGTTCAGTTTTCTAGAGGATATCACAACAGGCACATAAGATCGCACAAATACACAAAACACTGGTGAATAATACCTGTGACTCTTTCCAGCACATTATAGAGGCTTAGGAGGGGGATCTGGGGCCCTTGACTGAAGATGACTTGAGAGAGGCTAGGGCCTCCCCAGAAAAGCTGCCATTGCCTCTCAATTTAGATTTATACAGTTTAAGTTTCTACAATGTGCATATTTTACCCAACAAGGACTATGGACGAGAATACTGATGGACAACCACTTCGCCTCAGATCCAAGGCAGACACTGGTGATCTGATAAATGTGACTTGGAATTTTGAAGTTATTGTTACTTTCTGTGAAGAGGTGTTGTAGACACTAGGAAAAGTGCTGGGATGGCAGCTCCCTTGAGACCCGATGTTGACACTGTTGCTCTTTGAGATGGATCGCAACAGGTATAAATTGTCACCCTTATGAATTGGCCTTTTGGTAGCCAAAGGGGATATTTCCCAAAGCTTGGGTAACCCGCTGCTAGAAGTCTAGAAGACAGGACTAGATCACTGTATGATTCTAGCAAGACCCAATCTACTTAGCAAGGAGTTGCAGACATAAATACCAAGAGATCTGAAGGGACTGAGCCTAGTATAGAGTGATTCTGTTAGAACCATGCCCTCGGGCTCCTTGGTCGTTAGACACGGAAATCCGCACCTTTTCGGCAATGCATTAATTGGATCAAACTGGACTGAGGAGTGGGTTGGGAACGGGAGGATGTAGGGGAAATGTGAGGTGATGTAAAGCACTACTGATGTGAGTAATAAATACTGGCAATATATGTTGTACCATCTTGTGTTAAACAGAAAATCAATAAAAACATGTCAACAAAATCAATATCTTTTCATTTACATACCAATTGACGTGGTAATAAAATAGGGTGAAGGTGGGGAGTTGAAGGGGGACATTCACTTAACTTATTTCAAGCAATCTGTAAATCAAAGTATTAATATATAATTCAGTCATGAGAAATTTCCTTAAAAATTGAATTAACCTATTTGTCTAAAACAGCAATTTCCTCATATCTAAAGAACCTCCCTGTTTCTAAAACCGATGAACCAAGTGGTATCCAACATGGAATAAATACTTACACATGTATTCTTTCAAATCCTAACAAATCTTAGCAAACCACTGGTTCAAATTTCAGGGTTAATTTCTGACCTCTGCTAAACCGAAGTGTTCACAAGGTTTAGAGTTCTAAGTTGTGTGATACTGATCATACCCTCACTGTTTTAAAACAATCTAGGGATCAAATTTGATAATGATCTGTCCTGTTTACCCTAAGTGCGGATGGTGTCGGTTACATGCTATATGCTTTTGAAATCCTTGAGAAAACTACTTCAATTTCTCCCAGTTTACTTACCAAAGGTTATTGTCCCTGCAGAGGTTACAGCCAGGCTTGACCATGCCAATGCGTTGTATCTGGAAGCAACGGAGGGTCTGTTAAATAAGTTGCAACTGGTCCAGAATGAAGCAGTACACCTCACTCTGAACATTGCTATAAGACACTGTCAGCCAAAGGCTGGAGAAATCGCACTAGCTTCTGATCTGACAAATAATCAATTGAAAGCATCAACATTAACTCATAGAGCCATGTACGGAAAAGGCAATTGTTGGCTACAATAAAGAGTGAAACTATATGAACCCCAGAGGGCCCCGCTCGGCCAGCAACATACTGGTGAAGATTCAGAAAGCTAGAGCCAGAGGAAGAATGTTTTCTCTCTGGGCTGCAAAGGTGTGGAATGTCTTACAATGAGTCTACAGGAGACCAATTAGGAAGTGGCATTTAAGGACAATCTAAAAACATTCCTTTGCAGGGAAAACTAATTTCAAGTCATATCAGTCTGTCTGGTTAGATCAGTGCCAGAATGCTTCCCTGGAAGTAGCTGTGCACTCAACAAATGGCTTTTTATTCATTTTACCATGGCAGATGTTAGACAGACAAATCTGGTTAAATTTATTCAGAAAAAGGCCTGGGGAAAAAGCAAGACATACAGAATGTGGCATGTTTAGTACTGATCCTACATGTTCTGTTTAAGGTGAAAACTTGGGATTGGAGGGATTTATAAACGCTTTCCCAGGATTATGCGGTATTAATGGAAAATACTCCACCTTGACCTTAAAATGTTACTTTTAGTGAAAAAATTACTGTAGTGATTGCTTCCTTGAAACTTACTCATGTTGGCTAAACTTGATACCATGAAGATTGATATATTTGTTGTATTTGTGTTTTAGGTTGCCTACATCCCACACGATTGCTAAGAAAACTCTCCAACCAGTATACAAATGCTGAGACAAAATATGTGAGGAGTTTCAGAAAAAGGTAATATTTTCCAAAAGGAGGATTTGCTTTCACATATTCATCCATGTATAAAATTCAGTTTATTTGACAGCAGCTAGCAAACTGGTTGATGATTAGTGAGAGTAACCCTTGGTTTGTTGTTTGATGACCTTTGCGTCCAGTTTTCTAGGACCATTAAGCAATAGTGTGTCACTAAAATAAAACGTGGTTACGTTCTCGTTCTCGGAATGAATAGCTCAACCAAAGGTACTTTTAACGTTTAGAGAAATCTAAGTTCACAACTACTGAAAACTAGTTAACATGGAGATTATATGACTTGGTTTACCAATTTAAGTAAACATGAAACAAAATGTACTAACTTAGAGCTCATGATTCCTGAATTAAAGCTAACATAGTTAGCACCAGCCTCACAATCAGTCTGGAAAAATAGTTTTAATGCAAGAAATTGAGCATCTGGAATTCAAATATAAGATTGTAACTTTGACATGAGACGTTATGGAATGTTATGAAACGTTTTAGTAAATCACTAACAGTTCAACAAGCTCCTTCACTTTTTACTTTCTTAAAAAGATCCACATCTTCATCATTCTTATGTTATAGATCCTCGAAATAGAAGGACTTTGACTAGTCAAATATATTTCTAAGGGATTCTTGGTCAACAGATACAAGGTAACTCATATTTATTAAAACGTTGTTGCATCTGACCTTTAGAACCTCTGTGGAATTGGACCCGCATCTGATCCAGATATGTTTTCAAAGAAAGTACGAGACACTGACAAAAATAAGCAAATGAGACCTGAAGGAGAAAATGCAAGATGTCTGTGTAAAGCTTTCATTGGGCTATATGTTCTATAATTGCAAGCAAGTTTCCGATTGTTAGTTAGCTTTTTTGGCAATAATTCCAATGGTTTTGGGAGTATAGATTATATCCTTTAATGGGTTATTTAACTTCGATTTTAACAAGGAATTAAAAACTCTCAAGATATCAAAGAAAGTCTTTTCGTAGATGTTTATTGGCTGAGATAATTGTTATCTTCAGACAACAAAACTTATAATATTGATGATTGGATCTTAGACATGTTTGCAAACAGCCATGGAACATTTCTGTATAAAAATGGAGCACGTAAAAGCATTTGTAATAACATTTGGCATGAATTTTAGGGACTGGTGGTTGTCTAACCCATACTCAAATAGTAACCAACATACTGTCAGACAGAATAGTTGTGTCCTAAGTATGATGTACAAACAATGCAGACCAATAAAGTTGATACTAGAATATCTATACCAGTTTGGATGATATTCTGAAACAGGCGCAAATGAGAGCCAGTAGACCTTTGCATTGCAAAGCCCATTTCTCCAGTTTATGGCAAAACTGAAGGGGCAAATTATAGGGAGCCATGGGACCTGTGGTGTCCTGTATGGTCACTGCATCAGGCTACCGTAGTTCAGCACTGTGGACAGCGACCTCAGTGTTCCAGGTCATGAAATTCATATTCCTTGGAAGTCTATGTGCAGTCTTCGGCAGTTAGGTAATAGTTGGAGCTTGCACCTTTAGGAAAGAGAGAAACTGCTGAGTTGGTGCTTAGTGGACGCAGATAGAGTCTAGCGGGGCCCAGCCAGTATTCTAATCCAAAAGGAGAGCGCAATCGCTGTTTCACCTTCTTAAACAAGGATTATGACGACAGCTAGGAGTTTGCGAAGTGTTTGCTTGTGTGTTTTTTTTATCGAAGTTTTCAGAAGCTTAATTGCGAGAATGAAATCCTGGAAATACAAGCTGTTCCTGGAAAGAAATCTCACACAAGACCTTCTTATTCCTGCCACAAAATCTTAATATGAAACTTCATGCCCTAGCACAACCTAACAACATTCAAAAGGTAAAACAAGTGTAAACCTCTCAAGCAAAATGTTATTATAGCTAAACCATGTTAATTGGAGAGGCGATGTATATCCGGGCTCCACTGGTAGTTTGTGGACACAATGAGATCCACACTCTTTGGTTTCAATAACAAAAGTACGTGGTACATTAGGGGTTTTGAACAGCTTTTGGTAAGGGAGGATTGGCACTTAGAGGTCACAGGTTATCTAAAAGCATGAATGAGTTAGGATAGGCAGTATCTCCACCCACAGTTTCTACAGGCAAGGTTAATTCTAAGCTGGATTGATAACAGTGCTGGCTGGGTGTCTACCCATGGCTCGCCTTGTAAGGGGGTTCGACTTTCTCCATGGCAGGCACATCAGCCCCTCTCTTCTCCTGAGAGCCCTGGACCACATTATTCTTGGTGGGCAGAAGCAGGTACTGAGGTGGAGACCTACTCTCAATGAAGCCCTTGTGGATAAAGGTCAGCTTCCACTAAGATCTGTCAAGCAGACTGGCAGATGGAGGATCCCTTAGCTAACACCTGGTCCTGCTGCTGAGGAAGCGGACACTGGTCTGCTTCATCTCTGGAAGATGTGTGTAATGTTCCATATTCCCTGGTGTTGTTTCTGCTCCAGTTTACTTGAAAATCTCGATCTTTGCCTTTGGTCAAATCCCTGCTTTGCAGCAACTCAGTCACTCGTAACTTAATTATGCAAGTATAGTCTTCTGTAGATCCCATTTAATGGCTACGATTTGTGCTAATGCTTTCTATTGTTACTTATCCTGTGTCAATCGTATAATTTTCTCTTGCAAGACTTACTTTACAGCGGAAATACTGTCAAACTAAAAGTGTGCTTTGTCTATTTCTCTTTGAGGGGAAACCTCGAATAATCTATATGCAAGTACAATCAATGTATACTTTTTTCTCGCAACTGACTTTACTGTTGGACCCTCAGGTACCAGAGTTTTTGTGACAATTACAGATAATACAAGATCTTACTGCTGTGGTTCTTTTTGGGTTGGTGCTGCCTATAGGCAGCCCATAGAAAACTACAAACGTTTCCTTACCTTTTGACCTTTTGCCCAATATTTCAAGGGCAGGGTGACCTTTGAAGGTCTTGCCTTGAAAATGGGACCATCTCTACCGGAAGCTACCTTGTCTGCAGTGATGGGAACACAAGGCTGGAAAGTGCCCTCTAAGGAAACCACTAGGAAGTAAAAGTAAGAAGCAGAAAAAACATCCAGAAATTCACCAGCAACAATAGCACACAAGACGACTCGGGACGGTGAGGGTTAGAAGAAGACCGGACAGAGAACTGTGAGTATTTCAACACACTAAACAATAGTTTTCAGTGACCTCAAGTCCAAAACAAAATACCTGGAAGGACATCAAGGAGAACAGGTAGAGGTTCCTCCATATTGGAACTGGAGACCGCACTCGAACCTGTGAAACGTCTGATATGATGGATTGTAATAATGACTAGGAAGTCCCGCCCGATCATGGAGCCGTCATTTCCTTAAGGGGAAAGCATGGATGATTCCCCAAACCTCTGAGGGGTACTGCCCCAAGAACAACTGAGGGAGAAGCTGAAAAGCAGGCTTCCAGAAAGTGATTCACAGGCACATCCTCTGGATGCACCTGACTCCACTAAACCGACGTGACTACCAGGTGTGTGTGACTTTTCGTAGTGGGTGTGACCCATGGACACCCCTGACACAATACTATTCCACTTGACAAATAGTTACATAAGTCAAGGAGCTTTCTTCCATTAGCTGGAATTGGTGCCATTTCATAATTTGTTAAGGTAGCCATCAATGCACCCAGACAATAAGCCTCTATGGTCCTATCGCTTTGCTGGCCTTTTAGGGGAAGATGACTGAGAAATGTGTGAAAGCGCAATGGTTTGTTTTATTTGATTAACTATTGGGCTATTCCAGTCTTCAGAAACAGAGATGCTATTCTGTCAATGGTCAATTATGTTTTCAACATACCATAAAAGTGACCGTCTGTTGTTAGTGCTTGTCCTTCTGTGTCTTTAAATACAACTGAATGTTGCACACTTGTTAACCTCTTACGAGAACCAAATGGGTTCTGAAGTCTGGGTTTTAGATTAGCTCGCCTCTTTCTCCATAATCAACTTGCCATTAGTGAGTATTGGCTTGAACTAGTCTAGTTTGTTCTTTAACTTCAGGGTTCCTGATGTCTGTCTTAGCCTCTGTACTGTTCAGTTTACATATGAAGTCCCAAGGTGTCTATTGAAACAGTTTGTGCATCTTTATGCCTTTATGTGCAAGTGATGGTCAACAGTATCTCGGAACGATCACCTGAGATTATATTGACCAGTGAAAACAAGCCCTGAGGGCTGTTGAGTCCTGGAAGTCCTAAACTTACCAAGAAATATTCATCGAATTGAAACAACTCTAAAGAACAAAAGACATGAGCGTTAAACTAGAGGCTATCTCATACATCTGTAGATTAATCAATAAGACTGAAACCAGACAATTCTGTGATTGTTTTTTTTATACAGGAATATTTGTCATTAATAAAAGAAAAAAGGAAAAAAGCATGATATGACACTCAGAAAAAATAAAGTTATAGTGACTTAAAACACGGTAGCTATTTTTACTAACAACTATAACGATTGTTTTTAAAAACACCTTCACCCATTCAAAATAAGACAGGATCCACACACTTGCTCATTGTTAACAAAAAAGGCATAGTGAAGAAGCTTATAGAGCATGGACAAAGAAACATATTCATTAACAAGAAGTCATTGCATGGATCAAGTGAACATGTGTAAAACTTACAGAACTAGCTAGCTTAACTATGTTATATTGTTTCAACCCATACTGCTATATTTAGATGGGCCTTCACCAGGACAAGTAATATCTGATGTATAAAGACAGGCAGGTATTTAAAAACAAGGAATCAAAACTGATGTTGGTTGCCATGACAAAACAAAGGACCAGATTTACAAGGAACTGTAAATTCTGCACTGCGTCAGTTCTAAAACGCAGGGATGCAACGTATTTACAAAAATATGGTGCACCCCTGTGTTTACCCTAGTGCAGGTGCTAAATTTAGCTGCAAGCACCAACAAAGCATTCCTTGCACCAAAGTGCAAGGGTGCCTGTGTTGAAGGGAATGATTGTTTATGTGCAGGAAGGTGCTCTTCCTGCATATAAACAATCTACAATGGTGATTTGGCACCTCTATAGAAGTAGCAAATAGTCATTATTGACAATTGTTTCTGTGCAGGAAGCAACACCTTCCTGCATATAAACAATCATTCATTGCGTTTTGCTCTTTCCATGTGTGTTGCAGAATGAAAAAGCAAAAGCTAGGAAAAATAAAAGTAATTTTCCTTGTTGTGCCATGCTAATGCCACCCCTGGGGTGGCGTTAGTTTTTGGTGCTGCCACAGATTTATGAATTCTTGTAAATCTGTGGCAGCGTCAAAAGCAATGGGCGTTGCAGTGGAATGCCCACAGCAACACCCATTGCACACCTCTCTGTCGCAGAAAACTGCGTCAGAGGGGCCGATATTTACAAGGCGACGTTAATATGGCACAGTGCACACCACCACTGGAGCTTCACAAAAAGTGGCGCTAGATACTTGTGAATATGTCCCAAAGTCCTACCAGTTTCAAGTAAGCGTCATTAAATTCACGCTATCCTTCAAGGCTTATTAAACTCTTCACTCAAAAAAAGGGGTTCTCACTGTATCAGGTATCAGAGCCAATACAGTTACTGCTGTTGTTATTGCATGAGGATGAACACTTGTTACAAAACCACAGAGAGTCAAGCCTTAAACCATGCCTGTGGTATAATTTAAACACTCAAGTTGAAAGGCGGAATGCAGTTCAACCTGTTATCACGTATGTGTGAGACATTCAAAACCTAAAGACTGAAACATTGTCACATCAAGATGGCCAGATTGCTCAGAAAGCATCCGTTCTGGTGACTTCTGAATCTAAAGTAATTTCCATAAAGTCACAATAGCACCATGAAATGTTTTATTTGCAGCCATACTGCCAGTGATGTGACGCAGATATGAGAAAAGTGCAGACATAAGCCGATTTGTCTGTAATGGATGAAACATTTTAGCATTGGACCTGGGTGGTGTCCGTGCAGTCATGCCACATGGAACTCCATGAAGTGGCTAAAAAAATCAGCTGGACTTTGCGGAGTTCGGCGAGTGGGCGGAGTCCTCTGTTGTGCCTGTTTGTGCTGCGTTCAATGTCAAACGGAATGCAAAGTATGTAGTTGCGTTCAAAACCTCACGTGAAGGGCACCACGCTGTTCGCATGGGTGCGGCGATCTTGTTTTTCACTCTGTTTATGGTGCTTGACCTTCAACTTCAATCCAACCCCAATCATTGTAATCCTCCTCCCTAAACTTGATTTACCCCTATTTTTTTATTTATTGTATTAGTGTGTCTTTTTGTGCCCCATTATTTTTATGTTGTTTTAATTTTTTGTATGTTTTTTGGGAGTTTTTGTATTTTTGTTTATATTCCCTTATTTCTTCCTTCCTTTTCGTCCTGTTTCTTTTCTTCTCTTCTTCACTCTACCACAGGACCCCACCCATCACCATGGCAGAGCAGGGCAACAGCAGTCGCCTGCTTCGTGGGTGGCTCTGCCGTCAAGAGGTGCAGCCTCGGCTGATCTTTAGCAAGGAGGAGTTGACAACAGTGTTTTTTTGATGTGCAGCGACACCTCTCCCTCCATGCTGGCAGCAGGCCTGGAAGTGGTTACCCCCTGCAGGAGCGTTGGCAGCGCTGGACAAAGGTGCGCCGGTTGGTCAGGGCTGCCACCCAGATCCAGCGCACCACCCAGTAGCTGACGCACTGCTGGTCAGATATCATTGACCATGAGCAGAACCTGCTCAACCTGCTAGTCGTCGAGATCCCAGGGCTTGGTGAGTATTATTTTTTTTATTGTGTTTGTGTTCTACAATGTTAACTTTTTTCTGAATAAAGTTCAGTTATGTTTAGAGGTAAGTTATGTTTAGTTTACGTTAAGAATATTATTTATTATGTGATCCGGTTAGAGTTTGGCAGGTGCACAGCGCCAAATCATCGTATTGGTAGGTAGGCACTCTCTTTGACTGATTATTTAAGAAGCCATTGCAACACAGACTACTCTGTCCTCATGCCTCCATAGTGAATTAGTGATGTCAGTGAGTTAGCGTTCCTCGTGACTTTAGGTAGCTCGTACTGTCCCAAGCAATTTCACAGTGATGCGAGAATGCATTCGTTGCAAAAAAGGGACACTGAGTTGGTCCATCAAGGGGCTTGAGAAATGAGAAGAGAATGAAAGATCATTCATTGCAAATGTAATGCATTTGTTCCAAATGTAGTTTTTGTTAAGGGGATTTGGAATAGGGATTTTAGGATTTTAGCCAACTCAACAATAGTTGATCATGCTAGTATAGCACCATAGGTGATCTGATTTAAGTACAATGTTATTGCATTTGCCCGTTATATAATAATTTTGTGGAAATTAACGGTACCACTAATGTATTTTTTTCTTCTTTCTAATCTTACAGGCGCTGGTGAGGCACCGACCACCAGTGCGAATGCTGATGGCTCTGCTCAACCCAGTAAGTCTTATTATTTATTATTATTATTTCCCTAACTTTGACCTCTCCCCACTTTTATGCTACTTTTAATTTTGGCTGGTTTAACTTTCTTTATGCTGTCTCCCTTTTTTTCAAACTCCGCTATCCGAAGTTTTGATTAATTCCTGATATCCCTGCATTATCTTTTTTTCTGTCTTTCATTGACCATTTTTTATTACACTCCTTCAGTGCTCTTCAGTGATTCAGAGTCATTGTCAATCATAGGCTATAGCTCTGCCCCTCTATTACACAAAGCTTTTGGTTGGCTTGTGTAGGGAAGTGCTCTTGTTGTCATGGTTGCTCCCCACTTTTTGCCTGATATTGGTGATAATTTGACTGTGAGTGTGCTGGAATCCTGCTAACCAGGCCCCAGCACCAGTGTTCTTTCTCAAAACTGTACTATTGTTTTCTACAATTCGCACCCGCTTGGCACACAGTTAAGTCCATTGTAAAAGGTACCCCTGGTGCCAAGGTCCCTGTGGCCAAGGAAGGTCCCCAAGGGCTGCAATATGTATTATGCCACTCCGGGGGACCCCTCACCTAGCACATGCATACTGCCCCTGCAGCTTGTGTGTGCTGGTGGGGAGAAACAGGCAAAGTCGACACTGCACCCCTCTCAAGGTGCCATGCCTACGAACCACTGCCTGTGGCATAGGTAATGCACCCCTCTATCAGGCCTTACAGCCATAAGGCAGGGTGCACTATACCACAGGTGAAGGCATAGTTGCATGAGCAATATGCTCCTACAGCGTCTAAGTCCATTCTTAGACATTGTAAGTGCAGTGTGGCCATATTAAGTATATGGGCTGGGAGTGTGTCATTACTAACGCCACAGCTCCATAATGGCTTCACTGAAGTCTGGGAAGTTTGGAATCAAACTTCTCAGCACAATAAACCCAAACTGATGCAAGTGTTTGATTTATTGAGAAATGCACTCAGAGGCCATCTTAGAGATGCCCCCTGTATTTCACCCAAACCTTTAGTGCAGGACTGGCTGGTCTGTGCCAGCCTGCCACTAAAAGACAAGTTTATGACCCCATGGAGTGAGAGCCTTTGTGCTCTCGAAGATCAAAAACAAAGCTTGTCCTGCAAGAACTGTAACACCTGACGGTGAGCCTCAAAGGCTCAGGTCTTTTGTTACAGTGCCTCAGGGCACTCCAGCTAGTGGAGATGACGCCCCCCCCCCAGACAAAGCCCCACTTTTGGTGGCAAGTTCAGTGGGAAAGTTAGGGAAAATAAGGAGGAGTGAGCACTGCAGCTAGGACCACCCCTAAGGTGTAGAGAGCAGAAGTGACCCCTCCTTGGAAAATCCTCCATCTTGGTTTGGAGGGCAGGGACCAATAGGGTTATGTCTGTGTCCCCCTCCCCAAAGGGAGTGGACATTGGAAGGGACAGTAGCCATTGGCTACTTCCTTCTGACCCCTGTAACGCCCCTAAATCCAGGATTTAAGGGCTCCTCTGAACCTAGCTTGTCAGATTCCTGGCATCCTCACAAGAAGAAATAAGAAGGACTGCTTATCTGAAACCCCAGCAGAGAAGACTGAAGATGCAAACTGACTTGACCCCAGCCCTACCCAGCTGTCTCCAGCTTCAAAACCCCTGCAAAAAGAAAGCAATGCACCCTGCTGGACCAGTGACTCCTAGAAGCCCCAGGAGAACTACCTGCCCCACAGAGGACCATGAACTCCTGTGGACAGTGGCCCTGTCCAGAAAGAAGACCCAGCAAAGGACTTCAAAACCACCCCGGATCCACGAGTCCTGACCACTCTGCTTCCATCGCCCACGGGCCGTGTTCAGGAGGCCCAACTGACTAGAGCTGGTCCCCAGGTGATCTTGAGCAAGTGCCCACCTTAAGTTGACTCCTCCAGTCCACCACGATGACCCCTGCAGCCTGAAACCAGAGGACCTCCCTAACCACGACAGCACCAGATGAAGATTCCCTACTCCTAAAGGTACCCCGGCACCTGCAGCCCCCTGGCCTTGGGGAATCCGACTTTCAGTGCAGCAACGTCCAGCAGGCAGCCCTCCTCCTTGTCCATCCTCTGGTTTTCTGGAACCGACACCCTGCACTTCACCTGCAACATCTTTGTGGCCCCAGGATCCCTGCTTAAGAAAGCATTGGGAGCCCAATGCTGCGTTTGCACCCTGCACCTGGCCGACCCTGTGAAGCTGAGGGTGTGTGTTTGGGGCTGACCCGGGCCCCCCTGGTGCTCCTCTAAACCACCCAGGTCTGTCCTCCAAAGACGCGGGTATTTACCTGTAAGCAGGCCTGATTCCAAGTGACCCCAGTCTCCATAGGAGCCCAATGTAAAATCGTCAGCCACTTTGACCTCTGCACCCGGCCGGCTCCGTGTTGCTGGCAGTGGGTGTTTGGGGTTAACTTGATCCCCGACCGACGGACATCCTAACCCCCAGAGACTGCAACTGGAAGTCTGGTACTTACCTCTAAAACTGTACTTTCTTCTTTTCCCCCTGAAACTGCTTGTGAAATTTGCACTGTGTCGACTTTTGAAATAGATATTCTCTGTTTTCTCAAAATCATTTATCTTGCTAAAGTGAAACAAAGTTGCATTGAGATCTATGTTGAATTCCTAACTGCAAAAGTATTTACCTTTGAACTGAATCTTGTGGTTCTAGAAATAAATTAACAAAACCTATTTTTCTATATAAATCAATTGGCCTGGAGTTAAGTCTTTGAGTGTGTGCCTCATTTATTGCCCGTGCATGTACAACAAATGCTTTGCACTACCTCCTGATAAGATTAACTGCTCAATCACATTACCACAAAAGAGAGCATTAGAATTATCTACATTAGCCTCTGTTAAACCTCTGGGGAACCCCTGGACTCTGTGCCCACTATATCTCATTTTGATATAGTGTATACAGAGCCAGGTTACTACATTGGTGACCAGCGGTGGGGTCTATGACTTTGCATTTGCTGGACTACTCAGCCAATACCTGATCACATGACTAAATTCCAAAATTGCCTTTAGAAACCGTTTTTTGAATTTGACAAATTTTTCTAACTTTTTAAAAGTCCTGCGTGGGACTTGTTTAAGTTCCCTTTAGCATTTCTTTTTGCTTTAGATTTAAAAAGTTAATTCAGGGGTTAGTAACTAGAGGTAGTTTTAGTTCCTAAAAGTAATCCCCAAACTTAGTAAACAAAATGAGCAGATCAGAGGAAATGGTTGTGGAGCTCAACCTTACCCCTTACCTCCATCTAGGGATGTGAGAATTAAGGTCCCTCTGAAGACCAAAAAGATAAAAACAGGTTCCAACCCTACCAGGGTCAAGCTCCAAGAGCTCTTGGCAGAGTACACCAGGGGCCACCCTGCTGAGGGGGAAGACTCCGCTTCAGACATGAAAGATGTTAAAAATGAGGAGCATGAATTCCCCCATCCTCACCTAACTAGGGAGATCAGCGCCTCAAGGCCCCCATCTCCAAAGATAGTATTCACAGGATCTGGATCTTCTGCAGGGAAGTCAAGTTATTCTGGGAACATTGAGGGCAGCCTCAATGAAGAGGACCTCCTTTTAGCCAGGATGGCCAAAAGATTAGCTTTGAAGCAACAGCTCCTAGCTATAGAAAGGGAAAGAACAGAGATGGGCTTAGCACCCATTAATGGTGGTTTCAATATAAATAGAGTCAGAGAGAATTCTGATGTCCTAAAAATCCCCAAAGGGATTGTCTCTAAATATGAAGAAGATGATGAGATCAACAAATGGTTCACGGCTTTTGGGAGAGCTTGGGCAGCCAGAAAACTAAACAAGTCTCATTGGGGAGCTCTCCTTTGGGAATTGTTTACTGGTAAGTATAGGGATGGACCCCTCACACTCACTGGTGCAGATACTGAATCCTATGACCACATTATGGCTACCCTGAGTGAGGGCTTTGGATTCACCACAGAATATAGAATTAGGTTCAGGGTGGCTCACAAAACCTTGAGCCAGTGCTGGGTTGATTTTGTAGACTACTCAGTGAAAACACTAGATGGTTGGGTAACTGGCAGTGGAGTGCATGACTATTATGGGCTGTATAATCTATTTATGAAAGAACATCTGTTAAGTAACTGCTTCATTGACAAGTTGTACCAATACCTGGTAGACCTAAGTCTAATTTGTCCCCAAGAATTGAGAAAGAAGGCAGACCATTGGGTCAAGACTAGGGTAACCAAGACTTCTACTGGGGGATACCAAAAGAAAGGGGTTACAAAGCCTCCTCAGGGGATGGGTGGTGAGATCCCTAAGGACAAGAGTAAAGAGTCTTCACAAGGGCCCCAAAAACATACACAGGAGGATGGGCCTGAGCCTCTTCACAATCCTCACATGGGTACAAAGGAACGAACTTTGATCCCAAGAAGGCCTGGTGTCACAACTGTAAGCAGAATGGACACCAAACTAGAGACGTGGCCTGTCCCAAAAATAATCCCCCTAGCACTGCTCCAGTTAGTACTGGAATAGACAGTCTCCAGGTGGGATCAGCTGTGTGCCCCGAGCAAGTCAGGGTTCACACTGAAGGTACTCTAGTCTCTGAGGGTGGGATAGATTGTGCCACACTTGCTGTCTGGCTCCTAATATGCAAAAATACAGACAGCACCTGTTAACCAATGGGACAAAGGTAGAAGCCCTGAGGGATACAGGAGTCAGTGTCATTATGGTGACAGAGAAACTGGTTTCCCCAGGAAAGTATTTGCCTGGACAAACGTATCCAGTCACCAATGCTGACAATGTAACTAAAGTCCATCCTATGGCTATAGTGACTTTAGAATGGGGAGGGGTTACTGACCTGAAGCAGGTAGTGTTATCTTCTGAAATCCCGGTAGAATGTTTGCTAGGGAATGATCTGGAGTCCTAAGCTAGGGCTGAGGTGGAACTCAAAACCCTTGAAGCCATGCTGGAGATCCTTCAGATGGTGTGTGTGAAAACAAGAGCACAGGATGAAAAAGAAGTGCTGGAGGCTGGAATAATGGCCCAACCTTCCAAGAGAAAGGGCAAGAAGACTGGGGTACCAGCTTCTGAACAGCACAAGAAACAAGACCTCTCTTTCCAGGAAGATGTCTTATCCCCTGAGGGAACTGAGTCCATGGAGTCGTATCCTTACCTTGTAGAACTCTTGGGCCCTGGGGGACCCTCAGGGGAACAGCTGTGCCCGGGACTAAAGACTTGTTCCACTCTTGAAGACCTGAGGCAGCAAGCAGCTGCACAGGAGAAGGGAGATGTCAGTGGCTCCCACAGTGTCTTTTGGGAGGAGGGACTACTTTACACTGAGGCTAGCGACTCCAAACCAGGTGAGTGGTGGTGCCTCTCCAGTTTAGGGAGTTTATCCTCACGTTGGCCAATGACATCCCCCTAGCTGGGCATCTGGGATAAACAAAAACCTAGAGTAGGCTTGTTAGCCACTTCTATTGGCACAATATGTCTCAGAAAGTAAAGGAGTTTTGTAACTCATGTGTAATTTGCCAAGCCAGTGGTAAGGCAGGTGGCCATCCAAAGGCCCCCCTCATTTACTTCCTGTGGTGGGGGTTCCCTTTGAATGGGTTGGTGTGGACATTGTGGGTCCACTTGAGGCACCCACAGCCTCAGGAAACCAATACATAATGGTAGTAGTGGATCATGCTACCAGGTATTCTGAACCAATTCCCCTTAGTACTACAGCTCCTGCAGTAGCCAAGGCCCTGATTGGTATTTTTACCAGGGTAGGGTTTCCTAAGGAAGTGGTTTCTGACAGAAGTACAAACTTCACTTCAGCTTACCTAGAACACATGTGGAATCAAATCAAATCAAATCATTAGCATTTATAAAGCACGCTACTCACCCGTGCGGGTCTCAAGGCGCTAGGGACAAAGGGGGTGGTTATCGCTGCTCGAACAGCCAGGTCTTTAGGAGTCTCCGGAAAGCGGAGTGGTCCTGGGTGGTCCTGAGGCTGGTGGGGAGGGAGTTCCAGGTCTTGGCCGCCAGGAAGGAGAAAGATCTCCCACCCGCCGTGGAGCGTCGGATGCGAGGGACGGCGGCGAGTGCGAGGCCAGAGGAGCGGAGGGGGCGGGTGGGGACGTAGAAGTTGAGCCGTCTGTTGAGGTATTCCGGTCCCTTGTCGTGGAGGGCTTTGTGTGCGTGGGTGAGAAGTCGGAAGGTGATCCTTTTGCTGACTGGGAGCCAATGCAGATGTCTCAGGTGTGCGGAGATGTGGCTGTTGCAGGGTACGTCGAGGATGAGGCGGGCTGAGGCGTTTTGAATGCGTTGCAGGCGATTTTGGAGTTTGGCGGTGGTCCCAGCGTAGAGGGTGTTGCCGTAGTCCAGGCGGCTCGTGACGAGGGCGTGGGTCACGGTTTTTCTGGTGTCGGCGGGGATCCAGCGGAAGATCTTGCGGAGCATGCGGAGGGTGAGGAAGCAGGCGGAGGACACGGCGTTGACTTGCTTGGTCATGGTGAGAAGGGGGTCCAAGATGAAGCCGAGGTTGCGGGTGTGGTCTGCGGGGGTTGGTGCGGTGCCGAGGGCCGTGGGCCATCAGGAGTCGTCCCAGGCGGACGGGGTGTTGGCGAGGATGAGGACTTCAGTTTTTTCAGAGTTCAGCTTTAGGCGGCTGAGCCTCATCCAATCTGCGACGTCCTTCATACCCTCTTGTAGGTTGGTCTTGGCGCTGGCGGGGTCCTTGGTGAGGGAGAGTATAAGTTGGGTGTCGTCGGCGTAGGAGGTGATGATGATGTCGTGCTTGCGTACGATGTTAGCGAGGGGGCTCATGTAGACATTGAAGAGTGTCGGGCTGAGTGATGAGCCTTGAGGTACGCCGCAGATGATCTCAGTGGGTTCTGAGCGAAACGGAGGGAGGTAGACTCTTTGGGAGCGGTTTACGAGGAAGGAGGCGATCCAGTCCAGGGCCTGGTCTTGGATCCCGGTGGAGCGGAGGCGGGTGATTAGGGTGCGGTGACAGACGGTGTCAAAGGCAGCCGAGAGGTCGAGAAGAATGAGGGCGACTGTTTCACCGTTGTCCATCAGGGTTCTGATGTCGTCTGTGACTGAGATGAGGGCGGTTTCAGTGCTGTGGTTGGTTCGGAATCCGGTCTGTGAGGGGTCGAGCAGGTTGTTGTCTTCCAGGAAGGTGGTCAGCTGTTTGTTGACGGTCTTCTCTATTACTTTGGCTGGGAAAGGCAGAAGGGAGATGGGGCGGAAGTTTTTCAGGTCGCTCGGGTCAGCCGTAGGTTTCTTTAGTAGGGCGTTGACTTCGGCGTGTTTCCAGCATTCGGGGAAGGTAGCAGAAGAAAAAGAAGAGTTGATGACGGTCTGGAGGTGCGGGGCGATGATGTTGTCGGCTTTGTTAAAGATGAAGAGCGGGCAGGGGTCCGAAGGGGCGCCGGAGTGATAGAGTTCATGATGGATTTGGTTTCTTCCGTGCTGATGTGGGTCCAGTTGTTGAGGGTGATGGTCGGGGATGTGGGTTCGGTGGTGTTAGGTTGGGTCTGGTGTCCGAAGCTGTCGTGGAGGTCGCTGATCTTGCGATGGAAGAAAGTGGCGAGGGATTCGCATAGATCCTGTGAGGGCGTGACGGCGTTGGCGTTGGCGCTGGGGTTGGAGAACTCCTTGACGATGCTGTAGAGTTCTCTGCTGTTGTGGCTGTTTTTGTCCAGTCTGTCGGTGAAAAAATTCCTTTTGGCAGTGCGGATCAGGTGGTGGTGTTTGCGGGTAGCGTTCTTGAGGGCGGTCATGTTGTCAGCGGTGCGGTCCTTGCGCTAGGCTTTCTCAAGTGCGCTACAAGTTTTCTTTGATTCTTTGAGGGTGTCAGAGAACCAGAGGGGTTTCTTGGTGTTGTTCTGTCGCTGCGAGCGTTTGAGGGGAGCAAGGTTGTCTGCGCAGTTGGAGATCCAGTTTGTGAGGTTGAGGGCTGCGACGTTGGGGTCGGTGGTGAGGGTGGGTTGGTTGGCGGCGAGTGCGGCGAAGAGTTGCTCTTCAGGGATCTTGTTCCACTGTCGGCGAGGGATGGGTTGAGTGCGGAGGTGGCGGGTCTCGCGTCGGAATGTGAAGTGGACGCAGCTGTGGTCGGTCCAATGAAGGGCGGAGGCGTGGCTGAAGAAGACGTGTTTGCTGGCGGAGAA
This sequence comes from Pleurodeles waltl, assembly GCF_031143425.1. Classification (NCBI taxonomy): domain Eukaryota; kingdom Metazoa; phylum Chordata; class Amphibia; order Caudata; family Salamandridae; genus Pleurodeles; species Pleurodeles waltl. Next base: position 338,110,550 of record NC_090443.1, read on the forward strand.
GATAGGGTCGAGTGTGTGTCCGGCGATGTGGGTGGCAGTGTTCACCAGTTGTTTGAGGCCGAGGTTGGCGAGGTTGTCGAGCAGGGTGGTGGTGTTGGGGTCGTTGTTTTGTTCCAGATGGAAGTTGAGGTCGCCTAGGAGGATGTAGTCCGGTGAGGCGAGGGCGTGCGGGGAGATGAAGTCGGCGATGGTGTCGCTGAAAGGGGCGCGAGGTCCGGGAGGACGGTAGACGAGGGATCCTCTGAGGGTGGTCCTGGGGTCGGTGCGAATCTGAAAATGCAGGTGTTCAGCGGCAAGAGGGGAGTCTTCAGTGGAGGTGAGAACGCTGATGGAGTCTTTGAAGACGATGGCGATGCCTCCTCCTACTTGGTTGGTGCGGTCTTTCCTGGAGATCTTGTAGCCTTCGGGGATGGCGGGTGGCGATGTCTGGAGCAGAGGAGGCGTTCATCCAGGTCTCCGTGATGAAGGCGACGTCCGGTGCTGTGGAGTCTAGGAGGTCCCAGAGTTCAACGGCGTGTTTGTGAACGGAGCGAGCGTTGACTAGGATGCACTTGAGGTGGTTGATGGCGCGTGGGCTTGTGGTCGTAGTTGTTGCGTGGTGGAAGATGCGTTTGCAGGAGTTGCAGGCGAAGGGTCCATGGGTGCGTTTGGGGTGAGCTTGGAAGCAGGTGTTGGAGCGTCCAGGGTTGAGGGCATGGAGGGTGGTGGGGTCATAGCGGATCATCGGGGCTTGGGAGCGCTGGGGACCAGGGGTCATGGCGCTGGGCGCGGGCCAGGCGCGGACGGGCGCAGACGGGCTTGCCTCTGGCGCGCCTCCGGCACGCCAGCGGCGCGCCCGCTGCGCACTCGCGCAGCGGCCGCCATATGAGGTAGGAGGGGGGGGAGGGGTCAGCTGGGGGCGAATGGGAGCTGGGGGGCGGGGGCGTGCAGGAGGTCGCGGCGGGAAAGCGCGAGGGAGGGGGGGGACAGGTAGAGTGTGAAGAGCTGGGGGAGGGGGGTTTAAGGGTGGAGGGGGGAGAGTGTTAGGAGGTTTAGGAGATTAGGGAGAAAGATAGGTGTAGGGTTGTGAAGATAGGGGAGGGGGGGTTGTAGAGGTGGGTGAGGGTGAGAGGTAGAGTGAGGGGATAGGAAGATAGGTAATAGAGGGGGTGGCGGGAGGGGGGGAGAGATAGAGAAATAGGTAGAGAGAAAAGGTAGATAGAGAAATCGATAGATAGGGAAAAAGATAGAGAGATAGGAAGATAGGAAGATAGGAGGAGGTGGAGAGTGAGGGAGTTGGATAGTGGGATAGAGAGATGGAGAGATAGGTAGATAGGAGGAGTGAGGGAGGTAGAAAGTGAACGGGATAGATAGGGGAGATAGAGGGGGGGATGCGAGTGGGGGAGGGGGATGAGGCAGGAGCAGGAGGGCAGGCGCGGGGAGAAGAGGACGGAGGAGGCAGAAGAGCCGAAGGCAGAAGACAAGAAGACAAGAAGAAAAGAAGAACAGAAGAAAAGAAGAACAGAAGAGCAGAAGACCGGAAGGACTGAAGACCGGAAGAGCAGAAGACCGGAAGAGCAGAAGACACACAGAAGAACACAGAAGAACAGAGAGGAGTACAGAAGAACAGAGAAGAATACAGAAGAACACAGAGGAAGACAGAAGAAGACAGAGGAAGACAGAAGAACAGAGAAGAATACAGAAGAACACAGAGGGAGACAGAAGAACACAGAGGAAGACAGAAAAACACAGAGGAAGACAGAAAAACACAGAGGAAGACAGAAGAAGACAGAGGAAGACAGAAGAAGACAGAGGAACACAGAAGAACACAGAGGAACACAGAAGAACACAGAAGAACACGGAGGGAGATACAAAAAACGAAGAAACAGGGTGCAGAATACCACAGCAGAAGATGAGGAAGAAGAGAAGAGGAGAGAAGACGGGGAGAAGAGGAGTACAGAAGAAGAATACAGACGAGGAGCGAGGAGGAAGAACAGAGAAGAAGGAAAGAGGAAAAGAAGCAGGAGCAGGAGAAAGGGTGAGTAGCGCGGGGCAGAACGAGGGGCTGGGAGGTGGGGGGTACTTACTGTGGGGTGGGTCTCAGGAACTCAGGAACCTGGAGGAGCTGCAGCGGCAGGGGGAGCGACCTACCCTTGGGTCAAGGGTCGCTACCACTGTCGCGCTGCGGCCGCCATATGAGGTAGGAGGGGGGGGAGGGGTCAGCTGAGGGCGAATGGGAGCTGGGGGGCGGGGGCGGGCAGGAGGTCGCGGCGGGAAAGCGCGAGGGAGGGGGGGACAGGTAGAGTGAGAAGAGCTGGGGGAGGGGGGTTTAAGGGTGGAGGGGGGAGAGTGTTAGGAGGTTTAGGAGATTAGGGAGAAAGATAGGTGTAGGGTTGTGAAGATAGGGGGGGTTGTAGAGGTGGGTGAGGGTGAGAGGTAGAGTGAGGGGATAGGAAGATAGGTAATAGAGGGGGTGGCGGGAGGGGGGGAGAGATAGAGAAATAGGTAGAGAGAAAAGGTAGATAGAGAAATCGATAGATAGGGAAAAAGATAGAGAGATAGGAAGATAGGAAGATAGGAAGATAGGAGGAGGTGGAGAGTGAGGGAGTTGGATAGTGGGATAGAGAGATGGAGAGATAGGTAGATAGGAGGAGTGAGGGAGGTAGAAAGTGAACGGGTTAGATAGGGGAGATAGAGGGGGGGATGCGAGTGGGGGAGGGGAATGAGGCAGGAGCAGGAGGGCAGGCGCGGGGAGAAGAGGACGGAGGAGGCAGAAGAGCCGAAGGCAGAAGACAAGAAGACAAGAAGAAAAGAAGAACAGAAGAAAAGAAGAACAGAAGAGCAGAAGACCGGAAGGACTGAAGACCGGAAGAGCAGAAGACCGGAAGAGCAGAAGACACACAGAAGAACACAGAAGAACACAGAAGAACAGAGAGGAGTACAGAAGAACAGAGAAGAATACAGAAGAACACAGAGGAAGACAGAAGAAGACAGAGGAAGACAGAAGAACAGAGAAGAATACAGAAGAACACAGAGGGAGACAGAAGAACACCGAGGAAGACAGAAAAACACAGAGGAAGACAGAAGAAGACAGAGGAAGACAGAAGAAGACAGAGGAACACAGAAGAACACAGAAGAACACGGAGGGAGATACAAAAAACGAAGAAACAGGGTGCAGAATACCACAGCAGAAGATGAGGAAGAAGAGAAGAGGAGAGAAGACGGGGAGAAGAGGAGTACAGAAGAAGAATACAGACGAGGAGCGAGGAGGAAGAACAGAGAAGAAGGAAAGAGGAAAAGAAGCAGGAGCAGGAGAGAGGGTGAGTAGCGCGGGGCAGAACGAGGGGCTGGGAGGTGGGGGGTACTTACTGTGGGGTGGGTCTCAGGAACTCAGGAACCTGGAGGAGCTGCAGCGGCAGGGGGAGCGACCTACCCTTGGGTCAAGGGTCGCTACCACTGTCGCGCAGCGGCCGCCATATGAGGTAGGAGGGGGGGGGAGGGGTCAGCTGGGGACGAATGGGAGCTGGGGGGCGGGGGCGTGCAGGAGGTCGCGGCGGGAAAGCGCGAGGGGGGGGGGACAGGTAGAGTGAGAAGAGCTGGGGGAGGGGGGTTTAAGGGTGGAGGGGGGAGAGTGTTAGGAGGTTTAGGAGATTAGGGAGAAAGATAGGTGTAGGGTTGTGAAGATAGGGGAGGGGGGTTGTAGAGGTGGGTGAGGGTGAGAGGTAGAGTGAGGGGATAGGAAGATAGGTAATAGAGGGGGTGGCGGGAGGGGGGGAGAGATAGAGAAATAGGTAGAGAGAAAAGGTAGATAGAGAAATCGATAGATAGGGAAAAAGATAGAGAGATAGGAAGATAGGAAGATAGGAGGAGGTGGAGAGTGAGGGAGTTGGATAGTGGGATAGAGAGATGGAGAGATGGGTAGATAGGAGGAGTGAGGGAGGTAGAAAGTGAACGGGTTAGATAGGGGAGATAGAGGGGGGGATGCGAGTGGGGGAGGGGGATGAGGCAGGAGCAGGAGGGCAGGCGCGGGGAGAAGAGGACGGAGGAGGCAGAAGAGCCGAAGGCAGAAGACAAGAAGACAAGAAGAAAAGAAGAACAGAAGAAAAGAAGAACAGAAGAGAAGAAGACCGGAAGGACTGAAGACCGGAAGAGCAGAAGACCGGAAGAGCAGAAGACACACAGAAGAACACAGAAGAACAGAGAGGAGTACAGAAGAACAGAGAAGAATACAGAAGAACACAGAGGAAGACAGAAGAAGACAGAGGAAGACAGAAGAACAGAGAAGAATACAGAAGAACACAGAGGGAGACAGAAGGACACCGAGGAAGACAGAAAAACACAGAGGAAGACAGAAGAAGACAGAGGAAGACAGAAGAAGACAGAGGAACACAGAACAACACAGAAGAACACGGAGGGAGATACAAAAAACGAAGAAACAGGGTGCAGAATACCACAGCAGAAGATGAGGAAGAAGAGAAGATGAGAGAAGACGGGGAGAAGAGGAGCACAGAAGAAGAATACAGACGAGGAGCGAGGAGGAAGAACAGAGAAGAAGGAAAGAGGAAAAGAAGCAGGAGCAGGAGAGAGGGTGAGTAGCGCGGGGCAGAACGAGGGGCTGGGAGGTGGGGGGTGCTTACTGTGGGGTGGGTCTCAGGAACTCAGGAACCTGGAGGAGCTGCAGCGGCAGGGGGAGCGACCTACCCTTGGGTCAAGGGTCGCTACCACTGTCGCGCAGCGGCCGCCATATGAGGTAGGAGGGGGGGGAGGGGTCAGCTGGGGGCGAATGGGAGCTGGGGGGCGGGGGCGTGCAGGAGGTCGCGGCGGGAAAGCGCGAGGGAGGGGGTGGACAGGTAGAGTGAGAAGAGCTGGGGTAGGGGGGTTTAAGGGTGGAGGGGGGAGAGTGTTAGGAGGTTTAGGAGATTAGGGAGAAAGATAGGTGTAGGGTTGTGAAGATAGGGGAGGGGGGGTTGTAGAGGTGGGTGAGGGTGAGAGGTAGAGTGAGGGGATAGGAAGATAGGTAATAGAGGGGGTGGCGGGAGGGGGGGAGAGATAGAGAAATAGGTAGAGAGAAAAGGTAGATAGAGAAATCGATAGATAGGGAAAAAGATAGAGAGATAGGAAGATAGGAAGATAGGAGGAGGTGGAGAGTGAGGGAGTTGGATAGTGGGATAGAGAGATGGAGAGATAGGTAGATAGGAGGAGTGAGGGAGGTAGAAAGTGAACTGGTTAGATAGGGGAGATAGAGGGGGGGATGCGAGTGGGGGAGGGGGATGAGGCAGGAGCAGGAGGGCAGGCGCGGGGAGAAGAGGACGGAGGAGGCAGAAGAGCCGAAGGCAGAAGACAAGAAGACAAGAAGAAAAGAAGAACAGAAGAAAAGAAGAACAGAAGAGCAGAAGACCGGAAGGACTGAAGACCGGAAGAGCAGAAGACCGGAAGAGCAGAAGACACACAGAAGAACACAGAAGAACAGAGAGGAGTACAGAAGTACAGAGAAGAATACAGAAGAACACAGAGGAAGACAGAAGAAGACAGAGGAAGACAGAAGAACAGAGAAGAATACAGAAGAACACAGAGGGAGACAGAAGAACACCGAGGAAGACAGAAAAACACAGAGGAAGACAGAAGAAGACAGAGGAAGACAGAAGAAGACAGAGGAAGACAGAAGAAGACAGAGGAACACAGAAGAACACAGAAGAACACGGAGGGAGATACAAAAAACGAAGAAACAGGGTGCAGAATACCACAGCAGAAGATGAGGAAAAAGAGAAGAGGAGAGAAGACGGGGAGAAGAGGAGTACAGAAGAAGAATACAGACGAGGAGCGAAGAGGAAGAACAGAGAAGAAGGAAAGAGGAAAAGAAGCAGGAGCAGGAGAGAGGGTGAGTAGCGCGGGGCAGAACGAGGGGCTGGGAGGTGGGGGGTACTTACTGTGGGGTGGGTCTCAGGAACTCAGGAACCTGGAGGAGCTGCAGCGGCAGGGGGAGCGACCTACCCTTGGAATGCGTGTGGGGCGACTTTCAAATTCACCACACCACACCATCCACAAACCAATGGACTTGTTGAAAGATTCAACAAGACATTGAAGGGCATGATCATGGGGCTCCCTGAAAAACTCAAAAGGAGATGGAATGTCCTCCTGCCATGCTTGCTTTTTGCTTACAGAGAGGTGCCTCAGAAGGGAGTATGGTTTCCCCCCTTTGAACTTCTGTTTGGCCACCCTGTAAGGGGGCCACTTGCACTTGTTAAAGAAGGATGGAAGAGACCTCTCCATGAGCCTAAAATAAATGTGTGCTGCACTATGTGCTTGGCCTCTGCTCCAGGATGGCTGAATATATGTGAAAGGCATCCAAAAACCTTGAGACCATCCAACAGCTCCAGAATCAGTGATATGATCAAAAGGCTGCACTGGTAGAATTCCAACCAGGGCAGAAGGTATGGGTTCTGAAGCCTGCGGCTCCCAGGGCACTTTAAGACAGATGGAGTGGCCCTTACCCTCTCCTAGAAAAGAAGAGTGAGGTAATCTCCTTGGTTGACCTGGGCACAAGCTGGATGCCCAAGACAGTGCTCCACGTGAATCGCCTAAAGCTCTATTGCGACAGGCCAGATGTAACCATGCTGATGGTTACTGATGAGGAGCAGGAAGCAGAGAATGAACCTCTCCCTCATCTCTTCTCAAATGACCCTAAAGATGGGTCAGTTAATGGAGTTGTCCATTCAGACCCCTTCACTGCCCAACTGCAAGCTGACTGCAGGCAAGTCCTACACCAGTATGCTGGGCTCTTCTCTTTGACCCTTGGACAGGCCCACCAGTGCGTCCATGATGTGGACACAGGAGACAGTTTACCTGTCAAAACAAAAATATACAGACAGTCTGACCAAGTCAAAGAGAGCATCAAAGTGGAAGTCCACAAGATTCTGGATTTAGGGGTTATTGAGCCCTTTGACTGCCCCTGGGCTAGCCCCGTGGTCTTGGTCCCCAAACCTCACACCAAAGATGGCAAGAGAGAAATGAGGTTCTGTGTGGACCCTAGTGGACTCAACTCTGTCACTAAGACATATGATCACCCTATTCCCAGAGCAGAAAAACTGATTGACAAATTAGGTGCAGCCAAATTCCTCAGTACCTTTGACTTAAATGCAGGGTACTGGCAAATTAGGATGGCACCTGGAGAAAAAAAAAAGACACAATTCAATACACCTGATGGGCATTATCAGTTTACTGTTATGCACTTTGGCTCAAAGAATGCCCCTGACACCTTCCAAAGGTTGGCGAATCAAGTCCTTGCTGGCTTGGAGTCCTTTAGTGCAGCATATCAAGACGATATTGCTGTCTTTAGCTCCACCTGACAGGATCACCTGGTCCACCTGGGGAAGGTTTTGCAGGCCTTGCAATCTGCAAGCCTCACTATCAAGGCATCAAAGTGCCAGATAGGACAGGACACTATTGTATACTTGGGCCACCTTGAAGGTGGAGGCCAAATGCAACCTTTACAGCCCAAGATCCAGACAATTCTGGAGTAGGAAGCTCCAAAAATTCAGACTCAAGCCAGAGCATTCCTTGGCTTTGACTTGTTATTATGGAGGTTTGTACAGGGGTATGGGTCCATTGTGACTTCCCTCACAGAACTGACCTCAAAGAAAATGCCCAGAAAAGTAAACTGGACTCCTGACTGTCAAAAGCTACATCTGCCCAAGCTGCAGATAGTAGCAACGTACTTGAAGCGCTGGACAGCATGCCTCCAATTATTTGGCACAACAACTTGTACTTGTACTCCATAGTGCATAATGCCTTACTCATCATAATGAGAAGTAACTCATTTTTTTTTTTTTTACAGTTGTGGGTGAAGGGGGGGAGATGTTCTATTTGTAAATAATATAGGGTATATTTTTTTGCTTCATTTGCGTATAAAATCCTTACTTTGGGGTTTGAGACTTTTAGTTTGCATCTTTTAGTGTAGACTGTTATTTTTAATCTGCTAAAAAAGTGTGTCGTTTACTTAGACCTTTGCTCTATTGCCCTCTGCAACTGTTAGTGACTACTAGGGGATGATTGCCCCTGCCTATTTTGCCTACAAAAATCCAATACACAAAGACAACATCTTCTTCAGAAGGAGTTAATTACTAACTTCAATCCATAGTTCTTCTCTTACCTGAATAGAAGAAGCGAGGAAGTATTTTTACTGCAGGGATTTTCCTAAGATGGCATCTTAATGGGGTGGGAGGTAGGCAGTAGTAGTAGTAGGCTAGAACGCTAACAGAGAAGACAGAACTTCACAGAAGGTGCCACTCCCACCTATGTAAACTCTAACTACATGATTAATCAAAGGGTTATCCAACACCATCAACTAGATTGAAAGAAAACAGAGAGTTAGTGGGTCATCATCATATTATCATAACTTTAGGAAGACTGAGACCAGACTATCACAATGACAGTATTTTACACACAGCAAAGACTTGATATGATTATAAAATCTACCTATATCAATTTCTTCTAAGCAATGGTGGGGGGTTATAGTGTAAAACTAAACATAAAAATGAAATCATGGAGTCGGGGTAAGTGGGCTCAAACTCAAGAGTGGTTGGACCAGGTTAAGCATTTGGGGAACACACACACAAGGCATGAATGAAGATGTTGATTGGGCCGTTGTGTTGCTCAGGTAATAGAAGTAAGAAGGTCACGCAGTGAGTTGGTGTTGCTTTCACCACATCCTACCCAGCAAGTGTGTGATTCATTTATGGTGTAAAATTACGGCACACCTCAATAAATCACACAGCTCAGGGGAAGAAGGTTAGGGGCCCAATGAATGGACGGGAAAGGGGGTTTGGGGAAATGTGTGACAAAGACAAACACTACACAAAAGAAACAATGACAATTCTTTGGTTGCCCTGAGCAGCACACCATCATCAATCTGTTGTGGAAGGAAATGAAGGGATAAGTAGGAATGACCTGTTCAGTAAATTCATTGGAAACAGTCCTTCTGCCCCAGAGAGACCCCAGATAGTATATCCTCAGTGTTAGACCTTCTAGTCTTAAAATATGGAAGATTGAATGTAATCAACCCAGTTCTAAAAATTATGATTGTTAAAAGGAAAATAATACTGTATAGCCAAATTAGGTGAGGCACCTCCATTCTACTTGGAATGTCCTTCACTCTGGTGCCTGTCTGAACCTGTCTAGTAGGTAAGCTGGAGTCTTGGGCTTTCAAAGTTTTGTTTGTGCAGGAGAGGACTAGAAGAATGCCCGTGCATTGAAACAAAAACAGTAGCTGTACTATAGAGAAAAGGAAAAGGACAAAAGTAAGCAAGGTAAGCTTCATGAGGAGTCAGGAGTGTACCAAGAAGATTCAGAGGCAGAGCAGGAATGTGAGAGGAGTTTCACAATTGAGGTAGCAATGCAGCAAACACATACTCAGCAGCATTTCCAAATCAACACACTTTGCTCCAGTTCATAGAGCTGAGTACTAGGCCCCAGCATCTTTGCCATCATCATGGGTTCTCTTCTACTTTCTAGTTGTTGAAGTAGTCCTTCCATCTTCCTCCTCCAAATTCAGAGTAACTCTGTCCCAGTCCCAAACTGAGCAAGGTAGACCTGTGAAGTGCACTGCTATTGAAGAACAAATAGAGAAAGAGACCTGGAGTATTTTTGTGTAGATTTGTGATTGGTCACTAAAGTGGTTGGTTTGTCATGAGGAACCAAAAATGAAGAGTAGACCCGCAGGTAAATTTCACTACTTTTGAAAGGCCAATCAATTTCAGGAAAAAATGATCACCCATCTGCCCCCAAGCATTGCAAATCATTGGAAAGAAGTCATCACTCACAAATTCACAATCACAATCAATCAATATATCACCACTCATTGGTGAAATAGTTACTTAGTTCCTCTTCCAATCCAAGCACAGTAGTTGAACAAAATACCTCCTCTTTCGGTATCCACACATTTGAATTAGGTATTGGCACTGGCAGTTTTTTAATCAATGATCTAGGGCAACTTTGCCAGGTGTTGTAAAAATAGGATAGGCAATGGCGTATGAGGAAGGCAGGCATCATCAATGTCTTGAAGGGTATGTGTGGGCTTTCTTCACCGTACACGGGTCCAACGCCAATCCGGGCTTATATGTGACTATAAAATCAATTGTGGGGCAGCATAAATCCGACACAAACATAATGTTGCCCTAGAATATATATTTTGTTTTGCAAGAAAGAAAGAGAAAAAGAAGCTGTGTGAGATGTAATTAAAAAGTTCTATGGTGGGACTAGAATACTCGATCCAGGAAGTAAAGTTTGTCCTCAAACTCTGGTGGGTCTCCCAGAAGTTGGTCAGCTAACATGCTTGATTCTAACCAATCATACTCTTCCTCCTCCTGTGTTGTTTCGGGAATGGTGTAATCAGGTGGTATAAAATTCTGGTTCAGATCATGGTCAATCTCGCCATGTTTCGAAGCGAGAGACTGGTCCTTCTTACTGTAATTGGACAAAAAGAAAAAAGGGAGCACACTGCCTCACACTCCAGCAAAAAGTTAGCCCCAATGCATCATGGTAAATGCAGTCACTTCGTTTTGTGTTGAAAAAGTAATCAAAAGTCTTTCACCTAAGTAGGTGCTGCAAGTGCTGTGTATCTCTGGACACGTGTTTCTAGGTTTAGCCCGTTATCAGCAGGGAGCAGCCAAGTCTGTGGGGTTGCTTGAAATGCCGCCAAAAGTCTTCTCAGGTTTATGTACCACTCACTGGCGCACAGGTGCCTCACCAGAGCTCGTCAGCTCGTTAGCTCAAGGGAGCAGTCATTGGACAAAAAGAAAAAAGGGAGCACACTGCCTCACACTCCAGCAAAAAGTTAGCCCCAATGCATCATGGTAAATGCAGTCACTTAGTTTTGTGTTGAAAAAGTAATCAAAAGTCTTTCACCTAAGTAGGTGCAGCAAGTGCTGTGTATCTCTGGACACGTGTTTCTAGGTTTAGCCCGTCATCAGCAGAGAGCAGCCAAGTCTGTGGGGTTGCTTGAAATGCCGCCAAAAGTCTTCTCAGGTTTATGTACCACTCACTGGCGCACAGGTGCCTCACCAGAGCTCGTAGCTCGTTAGCTCAAGGGAGCAGTCATTGGACAAAAAGAAAAAAGGGAGCACACTGCCTCACACTCCAGCAAAAAGTTAGCCCCAATGCATCATGGTAAATGCAGTCACTTCGTTTTGTGTTGAAAAAGTAATCAAAAGTCTTTCACCTAAGTAGGTGCAGCAAGTGCTGTGTATCTCTGGACACGTGTTTCTAGGTTTAGCCCGTCATCAGCAGAGAGCAGCCAAGTCTATGGGGTTGCTTGAAATGCCGCCAAAAGTCTTCTCAGGTTTATGTACCACTCACTGGCGCACAGGTGCCTCACCAGAGCTCGTCATCTCGTTAGCTCAAGGGAGCAGTCATTGGACAAAAAGAAAAAAGGGAGCACACTGCCTCACACTCCAGCAAAAAGTTAGCCCCAATGCATCATGGTAAATGCAGTCACTTCGTTTTGTGTTGAAAAAGTAATCAAAAGTCTTTCACCTAAGTAGGTGCAGCAAGTGCTGTGTATCTCTGGACACGTGTTTCTAGGTTTAGCTTGTCATCAGCAGAGAGCAGCCAAGTCTGTGGGGTTGCTTGAAATGCCGCCAAAAGTCTTCTCAGGTTTATGTACCACTCACTGGCGCACAGGTGCCTCACCAGAGCTCGTCAGCTCGTTAGCTCAAGGGAGCAGTCATTGGACAAAAAGAAAAAAGGCAGCACACTGCCTCACACTCCAGCAAAAAGTTAGCCCCAATGCATCATGGTAAATGCAGTCACTTCGTTTTGTGTTGAAAAAGTAATCAAAATTCTTTCACCTAAGTAGGTGCAGCAAGTGCTGTGTATCTCTGGACACGTGTTTCTAGGTTTAGCCCGTCATCAGCAGAGAGCAGCCAAGTCTGTGGGGTTGCTTGAAATGCCGCCAAAAGTCTTCTCAGGTTTATGTACCACTCACTGGCGCACAGGTGCCTCACCAGAGCTCGTCAGCTCGTTAGCTCAAGGGAGCAGTCATTGGACAAAAAGAAAAAAGGGAGCACACTGCCTCACACTCCAGCAAAAAGTTAGCCCCAATGCATCATGGTAAATGCAGTCACTTCGTTTTGTGTTGAAAAAGTAATCAAAAGTCTTTCACCTAAGTAGGTGCAGCAAGTGCTGTGTATCTCTGGACACGTGTTTCTAGGTTTAGCCCGTCATCAGCAGAGAGCAGCCAAGTCTGTGGGGTTGCTTGAAATGCCGCTAAAAGTCTTCTCAGGTTTATGTACCACTCACTGGCGCACAGGTGCCTCACCAGAGCTCGTCAGCTCGTTAGCTCAAGGGAGCAGTCATTGGACAAAAAGAAAAAAGGGAGCACACTGCCTCACACTCCAGCAAAAAGTTAGCCCCAATGCATCATGGTAAATGCAGTCACTTCGTTTTGTGTTGAAAAAGTAATCAGAAGTCTTTCACCTAAGTAGGTGCAGCAAGTGCTGTGTATCTCTGGACACGTGTTTCTAGGTTTAGCCCGTCATCAGCAGAGAGCAGCCAAGTCTGTGGGGTTGCTTGAAATGCCGCCAAAAGTCTTCTCCGGTTTATGTACCACTCACTGGCACACAGGTGCCTCACCAGAGCTCGTCAGCTCGTTAGCTCAAGGGAGCAGTCATTGGACAAAAAGAAAAAAGGGAGCACACTGCCTCACACTCCAGCAAAAAGTTAGCCCCAATGCATCATGGTAAATGTAGTCACTTCGTTTTGTGTTGAAAAAGTAATCAAAAGTCTTTCACCTAAGTAGGTGCAGCAAGTGCTGTGTATCTCTGGACACGTGTTTCTAGGTTTAGCCCGTCATCAGCAGAGAGCAGCCAAGTCTGTGGGGTTGCTTGAAATGCCGCCAAAAGTCTTCTCAGGTTTATGTACCACTCACTGGCGCACAGGTGCCTCACCAGAGCTCGTCAGCTCGTTAGCTCAAGGGAGCAGTCATTGGACAAAAAGAAAAAAGGGAGCACACTGCCTCACACTCCAGCAAAAAGTTAGCCCCAATGCATCATGGTAAATGCAGTCACTTCGTTTTGTGTTGAAAAAGTAATCAGAAGTCTTTCACCTAAGTAGGTGCAGCAAGTGCTGTGTATCTCTGGACACGTGTTTCTAGGTTTAGCCCGTCATCAGCAGAGAGCAGCTGTAATAACTGCTCCAGGCTACAGGAGAAGCCAGAAACTTTATTGCCAGACTGCTGAGCTCTGGCCATTGGTGCATCTTCCCATATCAATACACTAATTAGTTTTGATCCACATATATCTCTTTTGGGTCATCCAGATACTCCTGGAACATCCTCTGAATGGTCACTGGTGCTGCCACCTGCTCGATTGCTTTTTCCTTCGCCTCTGCACTGGACTTAAGACTTGCCTCTTGAAACCAAGTCAATGCAGAGGTTGTGTCTGATTCTTCTGTTGCTAATGTCACTGGTTTTCTTGTTAGTGGTGTTGGAGGATGTGAGACAAGACTGCCCTCTTTGGAAGTTCAAGGCAGCACCCTTGAACTGCAGAGTGGGACTTTAAGTTCCAGCCGTTCTTCTTCCAGTTCTCCTGCTTGCTCAACAAACAATCTCTTGTATTGTGAAACATCCCCGTCAGAAAAAGGAATGATAGCGGAAACAATTTTTTTGTAGCGTGGATCAAGTACGCTGCCACAGATGTACTCTGTGGATGAGATGATGTCATTTTGCAGCCCTGTATTATAAGTCAATCAATACCTTAGGCTATTAACCAAGGCATGTGCTTCTGGGTTTTCGTTCACACCCATAAATGCGAACCTTTCCGACACCTTCTTTAGCTACTCCTGTAACAGATGCATTAAAGGAATAGCTTGGCCCATTGTACTGTCCCCCTTGCTAACTTTCCGCGTGAAAACCTCAAAAGGGAGCTGCATCTGGGTGAGGCATTTGACTAGGCCCCATTTGTCCGCATCCATGGTCATAGCTTTCCCAATTGCATCAGCTCTTTGAATGGCATAGTCATTGATCTGTTTGTACTGCTCAAACAGACGTTGCAACATATAATAGGTTGAGTTCTAATGTGTTGGCACCTCCTTATCAAGGGCTTTAACTGGTACTCTGTTATCAGGCTGAATAATCCACAACTGTTTCCGGGCTTTAAAAGAATGGCTGAAATGAGTGCAGATGCGTCTGCAGGTGGTCAGTATGTTGCTGACTATGCCTTCTTTTTTAAGAAAGTCTTGCACAGCCAGGTTGATGCAGTGTGCCAAACACAGCACCCTGAAATAGCCACCAACTGCCATGGTCTTGATTATGTTACTGAATTGCCCGTGGCATCAAATCCTACTCGAAGATGTCTGGGTTGCAGCGATTCAGACACCTTGCTGTTAAATTCCTCCAAGATGTTTGCAGCTGTTTGTGATTTTTTCCATGGAAAACACGGTTGCTGTTTCATGCAGCCGAACGCTCTTAAAAATGTCTTCAGGGCCAAGGCCTTTAGATAGCTTTTGCTTCACCCCCAGAAAAGAGATCCAGTGTGCCGTGAAGCCGTGATGCACATGTAATCAGTCACCTGATAACTGGTCCACATGTCTGCCGTCAGGTGGATAGTGTCGACAATACTTTGATGCAAAGCTTGACTAACCAATTGCAACACATCATGATGCAGCACTGGAACATTAACTCTGGGAAAATAGGCCTGGCTTGCAACCTTCCATTTTGGGCAGAGGACTGCCACAAACTCTAAGAATCCAACTCCTTCTACAAAAGAAAAAGGAAGGAGGTCCAGCTCTAACATTTTAGCCAGCTTCCCATTGTACAAACGTGCCACTGGGTGGTTGCAGTCGTAGGGGCCCTCCTGCCTAAACATGCCCGTATTTATAGCCTGGATTTTCTTCTTTTGTGGGGCCACTGACACAGGTGATTTTTGAGATGTAGGTGGTGGTAGACTCAATACGCGTCATGGTGGTGCAGTCACCACATGCTGTGGTGTCTTCATCTGAGTCTTCCTGTGTCATTGTGAGGTCACTGAGGCGGGTGATTTTGGTGCACTGCTGGGGACAAGGCTGGTTTGATTGAGGATGTCACCCTCTTCTTCCTCACCTTCCACTGTGATTTGACCAGTTGTAGCTGATGTTTCCCAGCTCTCCTCACCTTCACCATCTCAACCACGTTGAGCCATTTTTTCAGGTGCTCCTCCCACTGGATCGCATGATGTTTCTTCATATGGGTCGTGTGTCCTCAGGTACCATCATGTGAACCAGGCTTACCTTGACGAACACTGATGTGGCAAATGGATCATATGGCAATGATCTCCTCCTGTTTGCTAATCGTAAAAAAGTCCCAAACTGGGGAGGGGTACTTTCTTATTGGGCCAATGCCTGAAAAAGAACTGGATGTAGATGGGTGTGTCAATAGCCTTTCTGTAGTGCATACTTCCACTTGAGGTATGGGTTGGTGCAGGCCTCTGCTGGGGCCCTACATATAATCAAGCTGGCGGTGCTGCCTGTGCCACATCCGTCAAAGCAGGTTGGATAGTAATGTCGGACTCTTCTGTGCCAGCTTCCACAATGACTGGCTTGTCGTCATCATCCTGATCATCATCCCCTTCCATGATTCTAAGGCTTTCTGGAAATTTTATTTTCCTTTGCCTCTCCTGGCGTCTCCAGGACTACACCGGGGTCCACTCCATGTCCCTATCATCGCCATCAGAAGTGGTAGTTGGAGAAGATGCTGGAGTAGTACCCTTCCTTTTTCTTGCTGGAGATCTGGGTGCCATTTATTCTAAAAGAAGAGGTTCTAGCTCAGCAGGAAGCTTGCCCTCCTGTTCTGCTCCAACTTTGGGAAAACCTGTCTGTGGCTGCTGTCCACTTTGCTCTGTTTCCTGAAACGATTGGGTACTGCTTTGCAAAAGGGACAAATCCAATCCAACATCACTGCTCATCGGCGCAGCCATGATTGCAGCGACTGCTTCACTGACATGCATGGTCTTGGGTTGGGATGGTGCTGTTGATGCGGGAATGCTGCTCCCAGGTTCCTCCCCGGAGGCCCGTGTGGCAGGCACACATCTCCTGAAAAAGGTTGCAGTTGGCACACCACTGGTGGAAAGCTTCTTCTTCTCACCGGCCACTTTCTTTGGGGCCATCTTAAGCTCTAGGTTGGCAGTGGCACTAAGATGCGCAAGCAAAAGAGTTTGGTGCCTATGGACCAAAGTAACTGTAATAAGGTCTTCTCTTTGGCAGTACTGCAGGTGCTGTAGGGTCTCTTCTCTTGGGCACCTAAAAACAACCAAGCAAATAAAATATGTAGTTAGTGAAATGTGGCATTGTTGCAGGTTCAAAATAGTACAGAGAAATGCAATCTCAGTGTGATTCGCTACTTATGTAATACACCTAATCAATCAAACATTGTAAAGGCAAACCACACCACCACACCTTAAAAAAAAAAAAATTAAAATCAGACAGCACAACAGGCAGATCGAGCTCTTTACTTTATCTCCATCTGTTTTAAGGGAGACATCTGGGGGAGTCAGAGAGAGGTGCATGGGTAAATGGAATAATCCTTTAAATAACCTATGGCGGCAAGGTGGTCCAGGGGAGATGAAATAATCATTAACAAAATGAATAATGTTGTTGATTTGTCTGCCGTGCTCCGCAGCCAGGGTGTCCTGGAGGAAATGAAATTACACCTAAGAAACTGAATGCTGCAGTGCAGCTGTGCGTCTTTGGTGGATGGATGGATGGATGGAGGAATGGAATGGTTCGGATGGATGAAAAATAAAATATAAAAATTAAAATGAAGAAATTAAAAAAGTTAAAATAATAAAAAAATATTAAAAAAACTAAAACTAAAATCTAAAACAAAAAATTAAATAAACAAAGCATAAAAATAAACATTTAAAAAAAAAATGTAAAAAAAAAAAATGATTATGGCCCTCATTAGGACAGTGCCAGTAAATCCCACTTACCGTCACGCTGACAGCCGCCAACTTACCGCCGCCGTGGTGGATATCCGTTCACCATATTATGACACCCACCCACCAATCCGTCAGTATTCAGCCACATACACAAATCTGCCACACCAAAGGTCAGTGATAAACTAGCGGTATCAAAGCCCACACCGTTACGCCAATGGAACTACGCCCACCAGATTATGACCCGCGAATCACCACCGTGGACATTCAACGGCAGTAAACCATTGGCGGTACATACCGCCACGCTCACAGTGGACACCCATACACATTGGACAATTCAAACAACACACACCTTATACCCATACACACACCACACCCACACCACTATAAAACACACACCCACATTACCCACAACCCTTTACAAACAACAATTACTACTAGGAGATTGACACCAAGACCACTGACACAACTAGAACCACACACTATTCACACCTATACACCACTCACACACTACACATCACACACCCCAACACATTACCCAACACACCCTCACCAACACACCTCACAGACACCCATGGCACCACAAAGACACCCCCGTTTCAGAGAGGAGGAGCTAAGGGTCGTGGTGGAGGAAATTGTCAGGGTAGAGTCACAGCTGTTTGGAGCACAGATGCAGCAGATATCTATAGCTAGGAAGATGGAGCTATGGTGGAGAATCGTGGACAGGGTCAACTCAGTAGGACAGCACCCAAGAACTAGGGATGACATAAGGAAGAGGTAGAACGACCTATGGGTTAAGGTACGTTCCACTGCTGCAAGACTCCAGCTCGCGATCCAGAGGACTGGCGGTGGACCCCCACTTCCTCCCCCACAACTCACAGCATGGGAGGAGCAAGTCTTCGCAATACTGCATCCTGAGGGCCTGGCCGGAGTCTGAGGAGGACTGGACTCTGGTAAGTCAACTCTCTACTACTATCACCCCCCTACCTGCATGCCATCACATACCCTCGCCCTCTCCCTCACCCTCACTCCCATCACTCCACTACTTCCCACACACCCCACCATCACATCTCACTCATCCCAATGCCAAGCCCTGCATGCTGTACCAATGCATGGACACCCCTCACAGCCCTGCATAGACACTCATCACTAAAGCATGCACAGTATAGAGAACTAACAATCCCACCATACACTAACATACACAAGTGAAAGCTGCCAGGGCAAATCCAACCAAAGAGGGGAAGCCACGGATGTACAATATGTCAGACACAGAAACCATAACACATCATTTACATCCCCACAGGTAGCCCAGCCAATGTCAGCGGAGAGGAGGTGCCAGCAATATCCAGTCCCCCAACTGAAGAGGCCCCCAGTGATGACAGCAGCTCTGGTCTTCAGGATCTGGATGACCTACCTGGCCCATCAGGGACCACTAGACAGCTGGTTACCCAGGCCCAGTCACACACCACCACAGAGCCTCCCCCATCAGGAAACACCACCGCAGCACCCACCCGGTGTACCCATACCTCTGTCCCCATGACAAGTCAATAAGCAGTGTGTCCACCTCTACAGGGACCCCAGGGCACACCTCGCCCACAAGACAATCAGGGACCTGGGGTCAGTGGGCACACGGTTCAGGGGACAGGGGCACAGGCCAACAGGGAAACTGGGAGGACTGCTGTGCGCCAGGGGGAGGACAGGCCCAGGGAACCGACTCTCCGGGATGCTCTTGCAGAGATCGTGGGAGCTTATCAACATTCCAAGGACACGATGGGCCAGATCCTGGTCAATGTGCAGGAGAACAGGCAGCTGAGGGACGGACAGTACCAGGGGATCAGGGAGGACTTGCAGGCCATCAACAACACCCTGATCTCTATTGCAGTGGTGCTGGCAGACATGGCCTACATTATGACGGAGGCAGTCTCACAACAGCGGGCCCCTGCCACTAGCCAGAGATCTGAACATCCTTCTACTTCCACTGCCGATAGGGGCCAGGAGGCCCCACCACAGGATTCACAGACCACCAGCACCCCTCCCCCTGCAGAAGGTAAACCACCCGCAAACATTCCCTGCGATCCAGACAAAAGCCAGAGGCACTTACCAAGACCCCGACCAGGAAATGAGACTCTCCTGATTGTCACCTTTGTCTCCCACTCTGTCACCCTGTCCACCTTGAACTGCCATCGCTCCCCTTCCTATATCCCCATGGACAATGCACCTGTGCTACAAACAGGCTGGAACAATACCCTGGACTTTCCTCCATGATCACCCAATCCCATTGCATTTGCCCCTCCATATATATGTGCACTTCAATAAACACCCTTTGAAAAAAGACAATTTTGGAGTATGTCATGTATATCAAATATGTATTCATTGTAACAGGTACAAACATTGCAAATCAACTGTACAGAGAATGAGCATAGATTAATGACCTGTAGCTGGCTGTAGTGATCACACCAGGAGTATATGTCAGGTAAACAACATCGGCAAAATGAATTGCCAGAGGGAACAGTAAGAGGGGATAGAAGTTGAAAATATCAGCATGCCATTGCCACACAAATTAAAACAAATTTCATTGAAATGTGAAGTAACACTGCCCTACCTGTGTGTCATTGGAAGTATTGTCAGATGACATATGTTCTGTTGTCCTCATCCTCATTCTCTGCCTCCTCATCCTCACTGTCCACAGGGTCTACTGCTGCCTCACGGGTACTCCAGCCTCCTACTCCTGCAGGAATGGGACATGGCGTCTGAGGGCCAGGTTATGCAACATGCAGCATGCCACCACTATCTGGCAGACCTTCTTTGGTGAGTAGCACAGGGATCCACCTGTTAGATGGAGGCACTGGAACCTGGCCTTCAGGAGGCCAAAGATCCTTTCAATGATCCTTCTGGTTCACCCATGTGCCTCATTATAACGTTCGTCTGCCCTTGTCCTGGCATTCCTCACAGGGGTCAGCAGCCATGATAGGTTTGGGTAACCAGAGTCACCTGCAAATATTGTGGGACAATAGTTAGCTACACTCTATCCTATATGGCCCACACCATACCCATACACCAATATGCACTGTGTGGGAACCAGGGCTTACCTATTAGCCACACCCTGTGCCTCTGTAGTTGGCCCATCACATTTGGGATGCTGCTATTCCTTAGGACAAAGGCATCATGCACCAACCCAGGATACTTAGCATTGACATGGGAGATATACTGGTCCCCCAAGCACACCATCTGAATATTCATAGAGCGGAAATTCTTATGATTCCTGAACACCTGTTCATTCTGGCGGGGGGGAACGAATGCAATATGTGTTCCATCATGTTGGGGATATGTCCCATTGCATAATACTCGGCCTTCACTGTGGCCAAATCTTCAACCTGGGGGAAAACAATCTAGCTGCACATGTGTTTTGTCAGGGCAGACAACACTCTTATTAGCACTATTAAGAACATTGGTTGTGACATTCCTGCTGCCAAGGCCACTGTCACTTGGAAAGAACCAGTTACGAGGAAATGGAGTACAGATAGCACTTGCACAAGAGGGGGGATCCCAGTGTGGTGAAGGATAGCAGATACCAGGTCAGGCTCCAATTGGGCACACAGCTCTGTGATTGTGACCCTGTCAAGTCTATAGGTGAGGATAATGTGCCTGTCCATTCAGTGTTGCCAAGTCCACGAGGGGTCTGTACACGGGGGTATGTCTCCATCTCCTATTCATCCACAACGGTAGGAATCCAAGAGACAAAAGAGTGAGGATCCGGTCACAAACTGAACAATGGAAATACAACAGAATTTAGCATCCTGTAAACATGAAAAGGGTCATTGTGATTTGTCCAGTATGTGCCAATATGTCCTGTGACGCAGCATTGTTCCAGGGCCTGCCCCCAAACCCTGGAATGGCATCCACCTGTCCTGTGTGAAAGGACAGGTAGAAGTGAGATAATTCCACTGATGTTGTGCGCCGTTGCAGGAGGCGGTCGGGAAAACATCGTCAAACTCCTCATTGACTAACATTGAGCCCTATGGGTTACAGTGGCCAATGGTGATCTACGCCAGCAGTGATGGTATACACTGCCTCAAACGTAACCTCCATTTTCTTTCTGATTCCTCACATGTTACCTGACCTTCCATAGGAGAGGACCTATACTGCATGTGCTGCTGTGACCTGTGTCTGGAACCTACCATGGCCTATGTGACTGGGGAAAGGGCCCCAGTCTTCACTTTGGAGGAGTTGGAGAGACTGGTGGAGGGGGTCCTACCCCAGTACGGACTGCTGTATGGGCCTCCAGACCAACAGGTGGGTACACTGTGAGCATGATGCATGTGGCATGAATGCATGGAGTTATGTGTGTGAAGGCCTCATGTAAGGGGGTGGGTGGATGTCCTCTTGGCGGCGTACAGGTTGTGTGCTGGGCCATGTGTGTGTAAATGGTGATGTGAAGGAGTATGGTGGGCCATATGTGTAACAGGCAGGACTGTTTCTCTAATTCTATTTTCCTGTGTGTATTGCCTCTGCAGGTCAGCACCCATCCAAATAAGGGTATATTGCATGCCATTGCCAAGGAGGTGCGGACCCTGGGGGTCTATGGCAGGCGGACCACCCACTGTCGCAAACGGTGGCCACGGAAGATGGCAGAGGCCCAGCTGGGGATGGCCTCCCACCGAAGAAGGGGTGCCCGTCGAACCCTGACCCCCCCGGTGGCCTGCATGCTGGCGATGGCCTATCCTGAGCTGGATGGGCTCTTGTGGGTATCACAGCAGCCACAAGGGGGTGAGTACAGTGCCCATCATTACATTTGTATGTAAGCCTATGTCAAAGACACAATGGCTGCACCCACAAAATGGCTGCTAGGCAGCCAAATGGACAAACAACAAGTTACAACAACAAGTAGGAGCCATGGAAAACAAAAAAAACAAGCATGCCTATGACAAGAGACACTGACTCGATGGACAAAATGGTTGCCAGCCACAAGGTCAAACATCAACAACAAGGAGCAAAGAGGAATAGCCAACGAAGACCACATGCAAGGCAACGGCAAAGGGAGAGCCACTGGCTGCATGCACAGAATGGCTACCAGCCACATGATCAAAAAACAACAACAAGGAGCAAGGAGGAGGTATGGAGAACAAAGAACACACGCAGGCCTATGGCAAGAGACACTGGCTGGATGGACAAAATGGCTGCCAGCCAGTCACATGATCAAACAACAACAAGGAGGAGGCGTGGCAAACAAAGAACACATGCAAGCTTATGGCAAAGGGAGGGATACTGGCTGCATGCACAAAATGTCTGCTAGCCACATGATCAAACAACAATAACAAAGAGCAAGGAGGAGGCATGGAGAACAAAGAACACATGCAAACCTATGGCAAGACACACTGGCAGGATGGACAATGTGGCTGTCAGCCAGACACCCGGTCAAAAAACAACAAGGACCAAGGAGGCATGGCAAACAAAGAACACATGCAAGCTATGGCAAAGGGAGGGACACTGGCTGCATGCACAAAATGGCTCCCAGCCAAATGGTCAAACAACAACAACAAAGAGTGAGGAGGCATGGCATATAAAGAACACATGCAAGCCTATGGGAAAGGGACACTGGCTGCATGCACAAAATGGCTGACAGCCACATGGCCAAAAAACAATAACGAGGAGGCATGGCAAACAAAGACCACATGCAAGCAGCCTATGGCAAAGGGAGGGACACTGGCTGCATGCACAAAATGGCTGTCAGCCACATGATTAAACAACAACAACAATGAGGCATGGCAAACAAAGAACACATGCAAGCATATGGAAAAGGGAAACTGGCTGTATGTACAAAATGGCTGCCAGCCACATGGTCAAACAACGTCCTCCTATGCCATCAAATATTTATCATCCCACAATATATATACACTTTATGCCAAAAAAATGAAAAGGAAACAATAAGCAACATTTTGAATTTAATTGAATGCCAACCCTTCCCTAAATGAACTTTAAAAAACATATATACTGAAACATTTATTTCATGCACTAATGACTACTAGTATCAATGGCCATTTGGAAATCTAGATCACATACTAAAATAATACTGCAAATGTTACAAATGAGATTTGCAACAAATTTCCTTTTAAAAAGGTGACAAATCGATTAAATGCAAAATAAACAATAATTAGGCCCAAACCTAAACTCCAGCTCACCCAACACTATGACTTTTTAAAATCAAATATCAAATTACAGTAAAAAGAAATAGTGGTGCTTGCACAGCCAAGCAAACACAACACCCTTACACAATAGTTTTTTAACTTACTTGTGTGATTAAAAAAAACAAAGTTCTTATCCAAAGGTATATCCAGGAGACAAAGAGAGTGACCCTTCCACCTTAAAATCCAAGTGAAAAGAGACCAGGAGATGGACGAAGCACTGGGAGGAGCCTGCTGGACAGGAACAGGAAGTTGGAGTCTTTGACGCACTTTCTTCCTGTTTGAAGTAAAAGGGTTCTCAATCTGAAAAACAAATTGCGGGGTCCACTGGAGAATAAAATCTAGTCAAAATCTTTTTTTGGCTAGATTTACTGGCTCTGGAGTAGAAAATCTACCTCAGAAGTGAGTTTGTGCAAGCAAGTAGCCCTGTTTTGGCCACTGGCGGAGCTGAAATCAATGCAGGAGCGCTAGTGGCCTGGGAGTATCACCGTGCTCGCAAGAGAGTGCAAAAACCCAATCTCGCGAGCACGAACAAACTCTGCTCTGCACCAGAGTGTGGAATTCTGAAACTCCGGGCTGCTCTGAGTAGCTCAAAGTGCCAGAATTCTACAAACTCTGACGGTGAAGCGGGGTTCTAAGCCCAGGCCTAATTAACAGCCACAGATGAGCTAATTTTGTAACTCCTTTATCTGATCACTTGTTGCATGCATGAATTGTTGTAGTAAGACCACTCTGTCCTCATTTGGTACAAATGTCTGCCTCTCTTTCTCTCTCTACATTCGATACGAATGTCCCTCTTTCTTCCACTTTGTATTTTGTTAATGATAAACAAGTCCATTGCTTAACTTGTGTTTTAAAGAACAGTAAATGCATAATAAAATCTTTGTTAATATAAAGCTGTAGTGGTGCAAGCAGCTACAACTGTTGAGTTTTGCACAGACTTCAAAGTAGACTATGCTCCCTGCACACTTATTTTCTTTTTTCAATAGTATAAAGTAATTTTCTGAGTAAGACGCATCTTGGGTGTTAGTTTCTATATTTCTGGATCTTTCTGTTAAGTCATGTTTAGCTTACACTTTCAAAAACAGAGTTCCTGTTCATTTCTTTGAAAACCTATAATCATCTGATAAACCTGCAGCTTCCACTTGTCTTTTGGATGGTGTCCCATCAAATCTGTTGTTATTGGCCGATAGCTGCTAGGGTCAAAAGGGTTGAGGTTCATCTATTTTACTAGAGGCAGGATACTTGATTTTTCCCAAGCCTTAGGAAAGTAGCCAGAGTAGAACATTCCATCAAAAATATTGGGTATATGAACTGATGAGATTTGATATGATGAGATGATATATGACGTTTACACTCAAATGAATTGTAATTTAAACTCCTCTTTAATGGTGAAGTCAGATTTTACGTTACAATTCTGAAAATGGCACTTTTAGAAAGGCAGCATTTTCTAGTCCTAACCATTTGTGCCTTTAGCTAGTATCCTATCACATGACTGTGAATGGCTCCGCTATTGAGGTTTGTGCATTCAGTCCAGACAGTGACACAAAGGGGGCTTAGATGTACCTTCCTGGGAGGATCACTGGGGAGGAGCTGCACCAAGCCACACTTGCACTTCAAAGTACCTTGCATCACACACACACACAAAGGAATCTAGCACCAGGCCTGCCCTGCCTGTTGTCACCCCTAGACAGCTTGGAGCCCTGACAGGGTAACAGAAGAACTTTCAGAACCAGATGTGGAGGGGAGATGGGGAATCCCTCTAAAAGGCTGGCACCAAATATAAGTACTGGACCTCCTTTGTCACTCTTACGAATACTCCTGGACATGTGGTTGCTACAGTAGAAGGATTAGTCTGCTGTTAGAGGACTGTCTTGCTGCTGAATGACTGTCTCACTGTCTGAAAAGGAAGATTGGAGCTGCTTGCCTTCACTCCAGCCCACCCTAAGTGACTCCATGGGTCAGTTAGCTGACCACCTACGTGAGCTACAGGGACACAACAAGCTTCAGAGATGTCCTTGCAACTGCTCAGCTGACGCACTGCACCTGGCGCTGCCTGAACCTGCAATTGGACTTGTCTGTGCCCTGCTACTGGCCTCTACTGGAGTGAACCCTGATCCACAAGAGGTGCCCCCAGGTCCTGATCTTTGGGTGGCATAAGAGATAACTCCCCCTTGCCTAACTGAAAGTTCCATCAAATCCAGCTTGAAGCAATGTGAAGCCTCACAAAGTCTCTGCACAGCTGAAAGGTTCATCAGAACCAATGTAGAGCAACGCAACGCCCTGCAAAGCATCGCCGCAGAGCTGAACACTTCATCAGAACTGACGCTAAGCGATGCAAAGCCTTGCCGCACAGCTGAAATCTTTCTTCATCGGAATCGACACAGAGCAACATAAAGCCCATCAAAGCCTTGGTTCCCAGTTGACAACTTCATCAGAATTGATACTGAGCAATGCCAAGCCTCACATAGCAATGCCACGCAGTTCTTGCACCAAGAACTTAAGTACAACTCCAGGCAGGCCAAACTTGGTCTTGTGTCTGGCCTGTGCCTCATTGTAGTTGGCCTGAACATGTGACTTTGTCCTAGTCCAGGGCGACCAGTTACCCTCAGATGGCACTTTGCGACTTTTATACTATTTTTACCTAAAAACTTTAACATGCAAAATCTCCTGTTTACCAACTGGATTTTGATCCTTCTTGTATGATTTTATTTATTAAGTTATACTTAATTGTTATAAATTGGTTTGGGATTTTTGTGTGTGTTTTCACTTTATTACTTTTTGTTTGTTGCATAAATACTTTACACTTTGCCTCACAGTGTGACTGCTTGTGTGAATCTCCCAGAGGGTTAAGCACAGATTAATGTGGTGACTATTGTGGTTTATCCTGACAAGGAATATGGTTGTTGCCTGAACGGGCTTCAACCACCCCCACGCCAACCAATAACCCAATTTCTTACACCCACCTGTTGATTACTCCATCACTGATGACATTTAGGAAGAATCTAAAAAGCGCATGTCTTTCGTAGTTCGGAAAGGACTGATTTCAAGGCAGATTTAATCATATCCACATAAAACATATTCACAAACAATGGATCTAAGTGGCATGGGTTTACATAACCAGTTGTTATCCAGAAAATCTGTCAGGGTCCAGTCCTTTCCTGCCTATGCCTGATAGACTTGATCTAAAACATGCCTCCAAGATTTTTGGAAGAATAAAATCAAATGGCATCATTGCTATTTTTCCTATATTGGTGTTACTGAGAATTATTTTGTGTAAATCTTTGTCTAATCTAATTTATATAATGCTTTCCCTTTTTATTGTTTATTGTTTTTATTTAGGATGACACTATGATATTCTTTGGTCATTTGCACCAAATAAAATTCTAAAAAAATATAGCATATGCATCCTTGTGCCCTTAAAACATTTAGGGGCATACTTATGAGCCCCTAGCGCCACTGCAGCATCACTTTACGTGAAGCTCCAGTAGCGCTAACCTCTGCTCCATATTTACAAGGAGGTGTAACGCCACTTTTTGTGGCGTTACACCTTATGTAAATATGAGACCCTCCGACACAATTATCTGCATCAGAGGGGCGTGCAATGGGTGTTGCCGTGGGTGTGAAACATCAACACCCATTGCATTTTGATGCTGCCTCAGACTAACAAGATTTTGTAAACCTGAGGCAGTGCCAAAATCTAACGCAACCCCCAGGGGTGCCATTACCAAGGCACAACGAGGAGGACTAATTTTATTCCTCCTTGTTTTTTGCTTTTTCTATGAATGCTGCATCCTGCAGCAAGCATAGAAAAAGCAAATTGCCAGAAATGATTATGTGCAGGAAGGTGTTCCTTCCTGCACATAAACAATCATTTGATAATGACACTGTGGCACTTCTGTGTGTGCTGCATTCTGAAAGACACACATAAGTGTCAAAGCGCCATTAGTGATTGTTTATGTGCCAGAAGGGACACCTTCCTGCACATAAACAATCACACCCCTCAAAGAATGCCTTCCTTGGTGCTGGCAGATAAATTTAGCACCAGCGCAGGCGACAACAGAGGGGTGCGACGTATTCACTTAATTACAGCGCATCCCAGCGTTGTGAAAATGACGGAGCGCGGCGCTGCCAATTGTGGCACAGCGTTGCGCTCCGTCATTTTCCCATAAATATGTGCCCTAATTTTGCCATCCACCAGGAAGTATTGACAAAGCCAGAGACTAGATGATTCTTGCTCCAGCACACAGTGTTCTTCTGGCCAATAAATGCTTAGAGCTTCTGTGGTGCATGTCCAGAATGGTCATCATGAGACCAAATGGTTCCATGAGACCAAAATCCGCAGGGTAAACCTTGTAAAACTACACAAATCAGTTTAGATGGGGAAAAAATGGGGAACACCTGAGCATTGCAAAACTTAAATATTTTTATCTCAGCGGCAAGTATTATTGTGTAACACAAATGAATTGAAAGTATCTTATAGAGGTGGGGTATTTGTGCTCAAGGTTTATTGATGTGCAGGTTTAACTCCTAGTCAATAGTTGTTTCTAAAAATTCCATCAATGTGCACAATAAGGCCCATATTTATACTTTTTTGTGCTGTATTTGTGTCATTTCTTGACGCAAAAGCAGAGCAAACTTACAAAATACAATTATATTTTGTAAGTTTGAGCCACTTTTGTGTCAAAAAATGAATGCAAATGCGGTGCAAAAAAGTATAAATATGGGCCTGAGTATTCATTTTTAAAATATTCACTGATAATTACATGTTCAATATCTTATCTAATTTATATGATGTATTACTACATTTATAAAACATACGCTCAATATTTCATTTTAATAAAGCGGCCACTCTTCGAGGTTACATTTTCAAATGCGTGCATTATTTTCCCTATGTTATTACATTTTCTATGCAATTTCAACACTCACTATACATGAATATTCATTATTAATTCTTCTTAAATCTCCTGCGCTAGCAATCCCTCCTCTGATGACTAAATTTGTCATCACACTAAATCTTCCCTCACAAATTTTTGCATCAGTTAAAATTCTGTCATTTCAATCCCTTCATACTTTTTTCTCCCTTCGAATTTTCCCTAAACAATTTTTCCTTTTCTTTTCTTCTCTACTCTGATGACTCCTTGTCTTTTTCAATTGAATTCTTTTGCACAGTTTAGACATTCCCCATATTCCAATAGACAAACCACTATGATCAATATCCCTTGTATTATTTTCAGTAGTATCCCCTTCCAAATGTTGCTGAGCCAATTTCCCACTGAAGCAAAAACCTTTGCCAACCTTATGCCAAACACCTAGTTCCTTTAATTCTTTCTAATCAGCACTTTCATTAGTCAGGTTAATAAGCAAGCTTCTAATCTCCTTACTATTATCCAGAATATATGAGCAACAATGTCTAGAAATAAGCATTTTGCAAACTCTGCCATCCTTCGCTAAAAGAATGTCTAAAGCAAATCTGTTTTGAAGAGTAATTTCTCTCTCTGCAGCTAGTTCAGTATCCATTAGGAGTATAGCCCCTGAAAAATTTGTCGCCATGTTATCCACAATAGTAGACAATTTCTGAATCTTTATCGAATTCAGAATAACTCCTACTGAAGGAATTATTGCTCCAAATATATCAACTACTATACCAGAAGGAGACTCCCTCCTCTGTCTAACACAATGTAATTCTGTCAATTTCAGGAATTTCTTTAAATCATCCAGTTGCTAAATCTTTGGGAAAACTATTCCCAAATAGCATGTGCCATGCCATCCTCTTGAAAGAAGGTAATGAGCTTTGAGACCACAAGTCTAAAGGTGTAAGCAAGAATGTTAAATTATTTCTATGTGCATAAGCTGTGCCAAATGTCAATGTAGGCTTAAAAAAACCTCAAACTAATACTATGTCATTATCCTTAGCTATTTTACTAAAATACACGATTATAGGGACAAACGAAAACACAACATGCTGGTTGGAATAGAAGTATTGAATGTATTCCTGGTTATATAATCTTGTTAGTAACAGGCTACAACTTATCTTATATGTGAGTGGCAAACTATGACATGTAACTCCTTCTTGAACTGATGAAGGAATTTGTGTACACACAAAACAATTCTTCGCATCCATTGTCTCAACATACTCACTCAGCAAACGATAGAAGACGTTATAAGAAAGTTCCCCATTCACATTGGTTCCCTCATGCAGTTATTTGTTATCTAATTAAAAAAAAATTATGGCTGTTAATGCAGTAGTTGTTTCGAAAGCAGAAGTATGGTTAGCTTTGCTCTTATCAAGAATTGTCATACCCACAATCAACTCCACAAACAATATCACACACCCAATTGTCAAACCAATACCCATGTGTTTACAGAACCTATCCTTCCTACTGCTGGCTAATGTTACTCATTATCTGTAAAGATGCAGAAAGCAGAAGATACATTTAGAAAAAGGCAGCAAAATCAAAAATAAAACAAAAATCTTCTTTCAGCATTTATTTACAGCTTTTCAGTCTCACTCCCAGGATCCCTTATCAAAAATCGGTAAGTACCTTTGTCAAAATCGGTTTAAAAAATCAAATCAGGTTATCAAAGTCTTATGCGGTTACTTTTATCAGTCTCTTTTCTCTTAGCACTTTTTCTCAGATTGTTTCAACAGTTCAGTTCATTAACTTTCTTCAAGTGCCAACATATTGACCAGGAACATCTCGATCAAAACAAAAAGACAAAAATAATTTCTGCCAATCACTTGTAGTTGCATAAGCCCATTCAGGACCTGCGTACCTTTGACTTGCTATTCTCTTTCTTTTCAACTTTACATCTCCTTACAACTCTTCTTCGTTCCGATCTTCTTTCCTGCTTGTGTCTATTTCTTCTTCGATTGTTGTTTCGACAACCACTTCCTTTTTCTTTACTTATTACTCTGGCCACTTGTCTCCTTTCATCTGACATTTGGTCACGGTTCTTTTCAGTGTTGAACTTGTGACTTCTTCCTGATCTGTGGTGTTTTCTCTTGATGGACCTGCCACTGGTTCAGGAGGAGTTAGACCACTTTGACTTTGATCCACCTCAACTCCTTCCCCCTCGGGGTCTGGCAATGGCTCTGTTTGTCTCTCAGAATCGTCTGCTCCTGGGAAAGACCTTTTCTGACTAGGCTCTCCTATCGCCTCACTTGAGATAGGCTCACCATCACCCGCCCGGAACAACCATGACGCCATGGAGCCCGAGTTGTACATATTTCCCATGCTCGTCTACCTTTTCCTGCATTACGAACACCAACGCCGGCGAAGACGACCACGGTGAGTACGGCCGCCTAGCACACAAGGGGGGGGGGAGGAAAAAGAGAGTGACACACACACAGGCAGCACGCAACACAGACACCCACAACACCATGCACACAAGCAGATGCAGTAACATTACATATCCATCCCGAGCCACTCAGGAAAAATGCAAGGACAAAATGATTGGAAGAAAGTGAGTGTAATACGAATAAAGAACATGAATAAGTGCATTAAATTACAAACGTATATACATATATACAAATGGAGGGTCACTGCCCAGTCCTCAATGTCCATGGGCCACAGGGCCACAACACATAGGCCAAGGCCCCACCTCACTCTTGCAACAACATGGAGTGAACACTGCAGGGCATCACGTCGAAAATACACAGGTACCACAGGGGGATGGGAATGTGGGGGCCCCTCAGCTGGAAGATGGTACAACACCACTGGTCCTGGAGGGAGCTACATTACATGCCCTGTGCGATGTCCTGGGGAGTGCAAGGCCACAGTCTCTCAAGTGGGTGGTTTGCCCACGGCTCGGTCCTGCGGAATGCAAGGCCACAGTCTCTCTAGTGGGTGGTTTGGCCACTGCTTGGTCCTGGGGAGTGCAAGGCCACAGTCTCTCAAGTGGGTGGTTTGCCCACTGCTTGGTCCTGGGGAGTGGAAAGCGACAGTCTCTCTAGTGGATGGCTTCTCCATTGGTTCTGGAGGGGGCATTATGACCAGTGTGCTTCATCCTGGGAAGGATGGGGTGAGTGGATGGCTTTCTCCACTGGTTCTGGAGAGGAAATTGTGCCCAGTGTGCTTCATCCTGGGAAGGATGGGGTGAGTGGATGGCTTCTTCCACTGGTTCTGGAGGGGGCATTGTGCCCAGTGTACTTCGTCCTGGGAAGGATGGAGTGAGTGGATGGCTTCTTCCACTGGTTCTGGAGGGGGCATTGTGCTCAGTGTGCTTCATCCTGGGAAGGATGGAGTGAGTGGATGGCTTCTTCCACTGGTTCTGGAGGGGGCATTGTGCCCTGTGATGCAGATCTTGGGGAGTGCAAGGTCACAGTCTCTCACCTGGGTGTCAGACCCACTGAATTTGCAGGGGCCAGGACCCACAACAGCCCATGGAGGCAGGACTACACACTGTCCGCCAGCGGTGACAGCTGCTCAGTGGTGGCAGTGGTGGCGCAGGTGTCGGGGCTGGCAGTGGTGGGGGGAGGTTCCAGCCCATCCCCTGCAGCCTCAGACGGCTGCCCACTGGGGCTGCTGCTGCTGCTGGCAGTGGTGCTGGGGGTGGTGCTGCTGGTAGTGGTGGGGGGAAGCTCCAGCCCATCCCCTGCAGCCTCAAACGGCTGCCCACTGGGACTGCTGCTGGTGGTGGCGGTGCTGGCAGTGGTGGGGGGAGGCTCCAGCCCATCCTCTGCAGCCTCGGACGGCTGCCCACTGGGGCTGCTGCTGCTGGCAGTGGTGCTGGTAGTGGAGGGGGGAGGCTCCAGCCCATCCCCTGCAACCTCGGACAGCTGCCCACTGGGACTGCTGATGCTGGTGGCGGTGCTGGCAGTGGTGGGGGAAGGCTCCAGCCCTTCCCCTGCAGACTCAGACGGCTGAACCGCCATGGTTGGTGGTAGGGGCTCCAAATGAGTCCCAGCACCAGGCCTCCTGTCCTTCCTACCTGCTGGTGCAGGCCCCTTGCCCCTCCTGTCAGCAGCCAGTGATTTCTCCTTGCCCTTCCCTGTCGCAGCTGGTGGTTCCTCCTTGCCCTTCCTATACGCTGCTGGTGGTGCCTCCTTGCCCTTCCTTGATGCATCTGGTGCAGGCACCCTGTCAGTGTTGCTGACTAGGGCCCGGGATCCTCTCTACTACTCACTACTGTGCCCTGAACTGGATGGCTGAGGTGCTTGCCTGGGTTTTCTTCACCCTGGCCTGACGTGAAGGGGAGGGGAGCAGGGGGAGGGAAGAGGTTAATGGTGGAGAGGAAAAGCTTCTTAGGGACATTGGGGTTGGAAGAGGGTGAACGTATGGGAGTGGAGAAAGAGGAAGTCGATGTAGGAGGTGTCTGTCTGCTGAGTTTGGGTGCATGTGCATGGGCTGGATGCTGTTGTGAGGTGGATGGCTGTTGGGTGTCTGAGTGCTTGTGCGTGGGTACCTTGGGAGGAGGGAGCACAGACACAATATGAGAGGACATAGGGGACGTGTGCATGGAAGTGGGGGTCGTGACTGCCAGTGAGGGGCGTGTAGTGACAGGCGTGATGGTGTGAGTATAGACGCTACTGGAAGGGAGGTGGACAAGGAGGAGGAGGGGGACACAGTGGAGGCAGTGGATGTTGGTATGTCTGCATCTGGATGGTGTTTGTGTGAGTGCCTGTGTCATGATGTGTGGTGCCTGAACCACTCCTGTGTGTTGTCCTAGGTGCATGCTAGTCTGCTTGTGTGCTTGGGATAGGTTGGGGTTGAGGGGAATGGAATTGGGCAGAGGAGGTTGGAGGGGGGAGGCTAGAAACAGGGACAATGGCTGCCATCAGAGAGGAGACCAGAGCCTGGATTGATCTCTGTTGGGCCGCCATGCCAGAGTGAATGCCCTCCAGGAATGCATTTGTTTGTTGCAAATGGGCTGCCAGCCCCTGGATGGCATTGACAATGGTTGACCCCCCCCAACAGAGATGGATCACAGGAGGTCCGTAGCCTCCTCACGCAGGGCAGCAGGGCTAACTGGGGCAGGACCTGAAGTGCCTGGGCCGAAGGAGATGCCCACCCTCATTGGTGAGCGGGTACGGGAAACCCGCTGAGGGGCTGCTGGGAGGGCGGTGCTGGTACCGGGTGGCGGCTGTACTTGTAGTTGGGGTGGGCACAGAGGTGTCCGCCACCACCAGGGAGCTTCCATCGGAGGAGGTATCACTGTCAGAATTGTCCCCTCCAGTCTCGGCCGTGGTGCTCCCCTTGCCCTCCGTCCCACTGGTGCCCTCATCGTCGGTGGATTCGGTCTCCTGGGCCCTGTGGGATGCAGCTCTCCCCATCGCCGGTCCCTCTGCTCCTCCGCCAGACGATGCTAATGCCCATAAGGTCAGGGTGACAAGACAAAAATGGGGGGGGGGGCGAGACAAAGGATACCCTTGGTCAATGGCCGCAACAACACCACCGTTGGCGTACACAACACACTCACACACAGGGAACAGCCCTACGCACTAGGCAATGCACTACCAATCACAATGCTAGTCACCAGCCCATGGATAGGGAGATATGGTAGCAATTCTTTTTCTGGATATTTTTCTAAATCCTTTCTCAATCTGATGGCCCAAATATTTCTCTTCCTTCTGACAGTACTGCAATTTCAGCGGGGACACTTTGGCCCTCATTACAACGCTGGTGGTCAGTGATAAAGTTGCGGTAATACTGTCAACAGGCCGGCGGTAACAAAAATGGAATTATGACTATGGCAGAAACCACTCAGACAGACAGCCACTTTAACAGACCGACTGCTACGGCGGTAGCAACAAGCACCAAGGCAGTAACCACCAACAGCAAGGTGGAAGACAATGTACCCCCCACTGCATTATGACCAGCCTATTTGCCACCTTTTCCGGGGCGGTACCAATGACATCAAAAGCACGGCGGAAACAGAACACAGAAGTCAAAGAACTCACCTCTGGAGACACAGGCAACAACCATGACGCCATGGAGCCCGAGTTGTACATATTTCCCATGCTCATCTACCTTTTCCTGCATTACGAAAACCAACGCCGGCGAAGACGACCACGGTGAGTACTGCCGCCTAGCACACAAGGGAGGGGGGAGGAAAAATAGAGTGACACACACACAGGCAGCACGCAACACCCCCACCCACAACACCATACACACAAGCAGATGCAGTAACATTACATACCCACCCCGAGCCCCTCAGGAAAAATGCAAGGACAAAATGATTGGAAGAAAGTGAGTGTAATACGATTAAAGAACATGAATAAGTGCATTAAATTACAAATGTATATACATATTTACAAATGGAGGGATACTGCTGAGTCCTCAATGTCCGTGGGCCACAGGGCCACAACACATAGGCCAAGGCCCCACCTCACTCCTGCAACAACACGGAGAGAACACTGCAGGGGCATCAGGTCAAAAATACACAGGCACCTCAGGGGGATGGGGAATGTGGGGGCCCCTCAGCTGGAAGATGGTACAACACCACTGGTCCTGGAGGGGGCTACATGCCCTGTGCGATGTCCTGGGGAGTGCAAGGCCACAGTCTCTCAAGTGGGTGGTTTGCCCACGGCTTGGTCCTGGGAGTGCAAGGCCACAGTCTCTCAAGTGGGTGGTTTGCCCACTGCTTGATCCTGGGGAGTGCAAAGCCACAGTCTCTCTAGTGTATGGCTTCTCCAATGGTTCAGGAGGGGGCATTATGACCAGTGTGCTTCATCCTGGGAAGGACGGGGTGAGTGGATGGCTTCTTCCACTGGTTCTGGAGAGGACATTGTGCCCAGTGTGCTTCATCCTGGGAATGATGGGGTGAGTGGATGGCTTCTTCCACTGGTTCTGGAGGGGGCATTGTGCCCTGTGATGCAGATCTTGGGGAGTGCAACGTCACAGTCTTTCACCTGGGTGTCAGACCCACGGAATTTGCAGGGGCCAGGACGCACAACAGCCCATGGAGGCAGGACTACACACTGTCCGCCGGCGGTGACAGCTGCTCAGTGGTGGCAGTGGTGGTGCAGGTGTTGGGGCTGGCAGTGGTGGGGGGAGGCTCCAGCCCATCCTCTGCAGCCTCGGACGGCTGCCCACTGGGGCTGCTGCTGCTGGCAGTGGTGCTGGGGGCGGTGCTGCTGGTAGTGGTGGGGGAAGCTCCAGCCCATCCCCTGCAGCCTCAAACGGCTGCCCACTGGGACTGCTACTGGTGGTGGCGGTGCTGGCAGTGGTGGGGGGAGGATCCAGCCCATCCTCTGCCGCCTCGGACGGCTGCCCACTGGGGCTGCTGCTGCTGGCAGTGGTGCTGGTGGCGGTGCTGGTAGTGGTGGGGGGAGGCTCCGGCCCATCCCCTGCAACCTCGGACGGCTTCCCACTGGGACTGCTGCTGCTGGCGGCGGGGCTGGCAGTGGTGGGGGAAGGCTCCAGCTCTTCCCCTGCAGCCTCGGACGGCTGAACCACCATGGTTGGTGGTAGGGGCTCCAAATGAGTCCCAGCACCAGGCCTCCTGTCCTTCCTGCCTGCTAGTACAGGCCCCTTGCCCCTCCTGTCAGCAGCCAGTGATTTCTCCTTGCCCTTCCCTGTCGCAGCTGGTGGTGCCTCCTTGCCCTTCCTTGATGCATCTGGTGCAGGCACCCTGTCAGTGTTGCTGACTAGTGCCCGGGATCCTCTCTACTACTCACTACTGTGCCCCTCAACTGGGTGGCTGAGGTGCTTGCCTGGGTTTTCTTCACCCTGGCCTGACGTGAATGGGGGGGGAGGGAGGGGTAGGGAAGAGGTTAATGTTGGAGAGGAAAAGCTTCTTAGGGACATTGGGGTGGGAAGAGGATGAACGTTTGGGAGTGGAGAAAGAGGAAGTGGTCGTAGAAGGTGTTTGTCTGCTGTGTTTGGGTGCATGTACATGTGCTGGATGCTGTTGTGAGATGGATGGCTGTTGGGTGTCTGAGTGCTTGTGTGTGGGTACCTTGGGAGGAGGGAGCACAGACACAATGGGAGAGGACAGGACACAGGGGACGTGTGCAAGGAAGTGGGGGTGGTGACTGCCAGTGAGGGGGGTGTAGTGATAGGTGTGATGGTGTGAGTATAGACGCTACTAGAAGGGAGGTGGACGAGGAGGAGGAGGGGGACACAGTGGAGGCAGTGGATGTTGGTATGTCTGCATCTGGATGGTGTTTGTGTGAGTGCCTGTGTCATGATGTGTGGTGCCTGAACCACTCCTGTGTGTTGTCCTGGGTGCATGCTAGTCTGCCTGTGTGCTTGGGATAGGTTGGGGTTGAGGGGAATGGGATTGGGCAGCGGAGGTTGGAGGGGTCGAGGCTAGAAACAGGGACAATGGCTCCCATCAGGGAGGAGGCCAGAGCCTGGATTGATCTCTGTTGGGCCACCCTGCCATAGTGAATGCCCTCCAGGAATGCATTTGTTTGTTGCAAATGGGCTGCCAGCCCCTTGATGGCATTGGCAATGGTTGACTCCCCAACAGAGATGGATCGCAGGTCAGTAGCCTCCTCACTCATGGCAGCAGGGCTAACTGGGGCAGTCCCTGAGGTGCCTGGGCCGAAGGAGATGCCCACCCTCATTGGTGAGCGGGTACGGGAAACCCACTGAGGGGCTGCTGGGAGGGCGGTGCTTGTACTGGTTGGCGGCTGTACTTGTAGTTGGGGTGGGCACAGAGGTGTCCGCCACCACCAGGGAGTTTTCATCGGAGGAGGTATCACTGTCAGAATTGTCCCCTCCAGTCTCCGCCGTGGTGCTCCCTTCGCCCTCTGTCCCACTGGTGCCCTCATCGTCAGTGGATTCGGCCTCCAGGGCCCTGTGGGATGCAGCTCTCCCCATCGCCGGTGCCTCTGCTCCTCCGCCAGATGATGCTAATGCCCATAAGGTCAGGGTGACAAGACAAAAATGGGGGGGGGGTGAGACAAAGGATACCCTTGGTCAATGGCTTCAACAACACCACCGTTGGCGTACACAACACACTCACACACCGGGAACAGCCCTACGCACTAGGCAATGCACTACCAGTCACAATGCTAGTCACCAGCCCATGGACAGGGATACCTATGCAGCACATCTGAGACCCACAGACCACTGCCCAGTAGTGGAGGCCTACTAGCTTGTTTAGAGGAGGTTGACATCCGACCCTGCCCAACATGGGCCGTACCCTGCACAACATGGGCCCTACCCTGCACTGGCCGGCCTGGCCTAGGGGCACCCACAGGCCAACATCCCCCACCCGAATGCCACCCCACCATGCGCAAGCTGTATATTGGGGCACTGTACTCACCCCCTTGTGGCTGTTGTGATACCCCAAGCGCCCATCCAGCTCCGGATAGGCCACTGCCACTATGCGGGCCATCAGGGGGGTCAGGGTTCGACGGGCACCCCTTCCTCATTGGGAGGCCATCCCCAGCTGGGCCTCCACTGTCTTCCGTGCACAGCGTCTCAGGTCCTCCCATTGATTGCGACAGTGGGTGCTCTGCCTGCCGTAGACCCCCAGCGTCCGCACGCCCTTGGCGATGGCATGCCATATACCCTTTTTTTGATGGGTGCTGACCTATAGAGAAATACACATAGGAAAAGGTATCAGTCAGACCGTCCTGCCTGTTACACTCATGGCCCATAATAGCCCTCACATCCCCTTAAGTACAGACATTGCCCCCCATGCATGCAGCATGCTGCCCAGGGCCCTTACCCCACCCCCCTAAACAAGGCCCTCACACACAGCACTCCATGCATTCATGCCCCACTCATCGTGCTCACAGTGTACTCACCTGTTGGTCTGGAGGCCCATACAGCATTCCGTACTGGGGTAGGACCCCATCCACCAGTCTCTCCAACTCCGCAGTGGTGAAGGCAGTAGCCCTTTCCCCAGAGACACGAGCCATGGTCAGTTCCAGACACAGGTCACAGCAGCACTTGCAGTGTAGGTCCTCTCCTGTTGAAGGTCAGGTAGCAAGTGAGTGAGCGGATAGAAAATGGCGGTCACGTCTGCGGCGGTGCATACCGTCACCACCGGCGTACATCACCATTGGCCACTGTAACCCATAGGGCCCAATGGGATCCAATGAGGAGTTGCACGGCGGTTTTCGACTGCCTCCCGCAATGGCGCACAACGTCAGCGGAATGACCTCATTTCTACCTGTCCCTCCACACAGGACAGGCAGACGCCATTTCAGGGGGGTCCAGGCCATGGCACCTAACTGCGTCACAGTACACATAGGCACCATTTCGGCCTACACAATCATATTGTGTTACAGTCACAACATGCAATGCAGTGTAGTGTTTGGAAATATGGAATACTGCCCAGCTACTCACCATTTGCCCCCTAGGTGCAACCGCTGCGGTTGAATAGGAGATGGAGATATCCCCCCGTGTAGAGGCCCCTGGTGGACTTGGCAACAATGGAGGACAGGCACATTATCCTCACCTATAGACTGGACATGGCCACAATCACAGAGCTGTGTGCCCAATTGGAACCTGACCTGATATTGGCTATCCATCAGCCCACCGGGATCCCCCCTCTTGTGCAAGTCCTATCTGTGTTCCATTTCCTGGCAGGTGGCTCCTTCCAAGTGACAGTGGGCTTGGCAGCAGGAATGTCCCAGCCAATGTTCTCAATAGTGCTGACCAGAGTATTATCTACCCTGATTAAACACATGCACAGCTACATCGTTTTCCCCCAGGTTGAGGATTTGGCCACAGTGAAAGATGATTTCTACGCTGTGGGACATATCCCCAACATTATTGGGGCTATTGATGGTACACATATTGCATTTGCCCCCCCGCCTCCCCCCCAGGAGAAATGAACAGGTGTTCAGAAATCGAAAGAGCTTTCACTCCATGAATGTGCAGATAGTGTTCCTGGCGAGCCAGTACATCTCCCATGTCAAAGTAAAGTATCCTGGGTCTGTGCATGATGTCTTTACCCTGAGGAATAGCAGCGTCCCATATGTGATGGCTCAACTCCAGAGGCACCGGGTGTGTCTAATAGGTGAGCCCTGGTTCCAACCCAGGGGTTGTTGGTGTTTGGGTATGGTGTGGGCCCTAAGGGTTAGTGTGTGTCTAACAGATGTCCCTTGATATTTGCAGGTGACTTTTCTGCAGGAGGATGAGGCTGGAAATGGCCGTGTGGCAGCAGTGGACCCTGTGGACAATGAAGATGAGGAGGCAGAGGATGAGGATGAGGACAACAGAAGTGCTATAATACGCCAGTACGTCCAATGACACACAGGTAAGACACTGTGATTACACTTTACATTGACAGTTTTGTATTTGACATTGTCACTGGCAGGCTGATTTTCCCACTTCTATCACCACTTACTGTACCCTTTGGCATCTCTATTTGCAGATATTTCTGCCTCACTATCGCTCCTGGTGTGTTGACTGCAGCCAACTAAAGGTCATTCCTATGCATACATTATTGTACAGTTATATTGCAGTGTTTAAAGCTTGTTAAACAAATACATGGTTAAATGATTTGATAAACTCCATACTTGTAGTTATTCAAATGGTGTTTATTTAAGTGCTAATGATTAGAGGGGGATGTGCAATGGGCTGGGGTGATGATGGAGGAAAGTCCGGGATAGAGTCCAATCTATTTGTATCACAGGTGCATTGTCCAAGGGGGCATAGGAAGGGGAACAATGGCAGTCCAAGGTGGACAGGGTAACAGAGTGGGACACAAGGGTGACATTCAGGAGAGTCTTGGCAATGTTCTCTGGCTTCTTCCTGGATCGCAGGGACTGTTTGCGGGGTGGTTCTCCTTCTGCAGAGGGTGAGGTGCTGGTGGCCTGTTGTTCCTGTGGCGGGGCCTCCTGTCCACTAGCGGCAGCAGAGGTGGAAGGCTGTCCATCGATTTACCTAGTGTCAGGGGCCCGGTGGTGTGCCACTGCCTCCGTCATGGTGTTGGCCATGTCTGCCAGCACCCCTGCAGAGGAGACCAGGGTGGTGTTGATGTCCTTCAAGCCCTCCCTGATCCCCAGGTACTGTCCCTCCTGCAGCCGCTGGGTCTCCTGCAGCTTGTCCAGTATCTGGCCTATCATCTCCTGGGAATGGTGGTATGCTCCCAGGATGTTGGTGAGTGCCTCCTGGAGAGCTGGTTCCCTGGGCCTGTCATTCCCCTGTCGCACAGCAGTCCTCCCAGCTTCCCTGTTGTCCTGTGCTTTGTCCCCTGAACCATGTGCCCACTGCCACTGACCCCAGGTCCCTGATCATCCTGTGTTTTTTAGGTGGCCTGGGGTCCCTGTAAAGGTGGACACACTGCTGAATGACGTGTCCTGGGGACAGAGGTATGAGCCCGCTGGGTGGGTACTGTGCTGGTGTTTCCTGAGGGGGAGGCTCTGTGGTGGTATGGGACTGTGCCTGGGTTACCGACTGTCTGGAGATCCCTGATGGGCCAGGTTGGTCATCCAGATCCAGGCATCCAGAGCTGCTGTCATCACTGTGGGCCTCTTCTGGGGTGGACTGGAAGTTGCTGGCACCTCCTCTCCAGTGACTGTGTGTGTCATCTTGTGCATGGGTGTGTTGCCCTGTATGGTTGTTCTTGCCCTGGCAGCTTTGCCTTGTGTGAGTAGTGATTTTGTGGGCTAGGCGATTCTCTCTAATGTGCATGCTTTAGTGATGGGTGTCCATGCAGGTCTGTGAGGGGTGTCCATGCATTGGTGTTGCATGCAGGGTTTGGTATTGGGATGAGTGGGTTGTGATGGTGGGGTATGTGGGAGGTGGTCAAGTGATGGGAGTGAGGGTAAGGGTGGGGGTTTGTGATGGCTTGCAGGTAGGGGGGTGATAGTAATAGATATTTGACTTACCAGAGTCCAGTCCTCCTCCTACTTCTTCCAGGCCCTCAGGATGCATGATTGCCAAGACTTGTTCCTCCCATGTTGTTATTTGTGGGGGAGGAGGAGGGGGTCAACCGCCAGTCCTCTGTACAGCTATTTGGTGTCTTGTTGCTGTGGAACGTACCTTACCCCGTAGGTCGTTCCACTTCTTCCTGATGTCATCCCTTGTTCTGGGGTGCTGTCCCACGGCATTGACCCTGTCCACTATTCTCCACAGAGCTCCATCTTCCTAGCAATGGATGTCTGCTGCACCTGTGATCCGAATAGCTGTGGCTCTACCCGGATGATTTCCTCCACCATGACCCTTAGCTGCTCCTCAGAGAACCCGGGGTGTTGTTGCGGTGCCATGGGTGTATTGTGAGTGGTGTGGGTGAGGGTGTGTGGGGTGCTGTGTTGGGGTGTGTGATGTAGGGTATGTGGATGGTGTATAGGTGATGGTGGTGTGTGTCTGTGGTCTTGCTATCTGTCTTGTGGCACTTGTTTGTAATGGTAAAGGGTTGTGGGAAATATGGGTGTGTGTTTAATATTGGTGTGGGTGTGGTGTGTGTGTCAGGTGTGTGTAGTTTGAATTGTCCAATGTGGTTTAGTTTTGTTAGGTTGTGTGTATTTTGAGTGCGGCGGTATGTACCACCAATGGTTTAGCACCATTGAATGTCCGCCGTAGGGATTCATGGGTCATAATGCTGTGGGCGTAGTTCTGTTGGCGTAACGGTGTGGGTTTGCTACCACCAGTTTATCACTGACCTTTGGTCTGGCGGACTTGTGTGTGGGGCTGTATAGTGATGGATTGCTATGTGTGGGTCAGTATATGGGTGCCGGTAATCCGCTGTGGGTGCGGTATGTTGGAGGCAGTCAGCATGGAGGTAAGTTGGATTTACCGCCAATGTCATAATGAGGGCCTTTATGTCCATTCTTTCCCAAATGATTCAACAGGGCAATCGAGTCATACTTACACTCGTTCCTTGTTCTAGATGCAATCATTAAATCATCAATGTACTGTACCAAGGTCGATTGAAAAGGCAATTCCAACGGCTCCAAATTCTTTTTAAAGATCTTATTGAATATGGAAGGTTATTCCAAAACCCCTTGAGGAATTCAACACCAACAGTAGACTCGGTCTAAGAATTTAAAACAGAAGAGAAATTGTCTATCCTCATGAAGAGGCACAGAAAAGAAAGCTTGCAACAGGTCAATGACAGTAAGCCACTCAGCATCGCACAGAATCTGAAACATTATCACAGCTGCGTCTGGCACAACAGGGCAACATTTAATCACAATGTCATTTACTTTTCTCAAATCCTGGACAATTCGACTTTCCCACAGGGCTTTTTCAGTCCCATTATCGATGAATTACATGGGCTGCTCAATACTTCCTTCAGAACTCCCTGATTTTCAAATTCTGCAATTATTCGGGCGACCTTCATGAGGACATCTTGTGGCATGTGGTACTGGGGAATCTGAGGGAACACTGCATTTGGCTTCACATTAACTTTTACTGGCTCAACTCCTTTTATCAGACCTACTTCCTTTCCTGTCAGATCCCACACTTTTTCTTTAACTGTTCCCTGTAAATCAGGGTGAAGTTCTTTCACCGTGAACATCGGAAAGAAATTAATCAGAGGGTATCCCTCATTTACTGTCTCACATTCTGTCTCTTGGGCTTGGCCATCTTCATCATTACTATTTGTCTGAATCTCGATTCCATCAGTTGAACAGGTTCTCGAGCACCTGGTTTTACACAGCAAGTCTCTTCTCAGTAGGGATACTGGACTTGAATCACAGACTACAAATCTATGCATTCCCTGAAAGTTGCTAATTTCAACCTGAACTGGTTCTGTAATAAGGTTGGTCAAATACTGATTTGCCACTCCTACAACCTGGACTGTTTTCCCTGAAAGGGTCAAATTAGGAACCTCTGCACTCCTAACTGTAGAGCGTGTAGCTCCTGTGTCAACTAAGAATGAAACTCTGTGACCCATGACTTTTCCCTTCACACAGGGACCTCTCTAATCTACTTCTAAGGAAGCGGCAAGCATACTTTCCTCTTCCTCTGAACCTTCGCGTACCCAATCATTGTTTATTCCACTCTCACTGTGTAACAGGAATTGATGTACTGCATTATTATTTTGACCTAGCCTCTGACCTGTGACCTGTTGAGGAAGCATCACCTGCTGCTGTTCCACTGGGGCTTGAAGTATTTGTATTTGCTGTCTAGGTACCATGGGAACCTGCTGTTGCATCGGCTGCAACTGTGTCATTTGTACACGTGGCACTTGCACCTGCTGCATGAGTTGGAAATGTTGCATTTTACCCACATTATTTTGGAAATTTGTGTTTGGACCTCTCATTCTCAGTCCTCTCATGTTCTGAAATGAATTGACATCATTACTTTGCTGAATGACACCTTCCTGTACCAACATCGGACACTCCAGTTTCCAAGGTCCGACGGATCCCCAAGCATGACAATGAAACTATTTCTTCATTCCCTGCACATCATTCTGAACCCCTACAGTACTCAAGTCTGGACCACGATTCATATTACCTCCACGTCCTCTACCTCTCATCTAGGGATGAAACATCATATTTCCCTGCTGTTGCATCTTCTGTGGAAACTTTCCCTGCAGCCCTGTCTGGCAGCTCTAATTTGCATCACCATCACCTTTTCTTTCAGCTTTTACTACTTCAGTTCAATGTCATCACTACAGTATTTTGCATACTGCAACATCTCATCAATCAGCTTTGCCTGCTAGCAAATCAAATGACTCTTAATCATTTTGCTAATTTCGGGTTTTAATCCTTCCACAAATCTGAACACGAAATGAATCATGCCCTCCGCCTCATTTGTCTCTGTACCACGTAATGCCAGAAAGCCTGCAACAATCTCTCATAATATGCATGTATTGACTCTTTGACTTCCTGAGCCGTCCTGTCAATTCTCTGCCAATCACTGTTTTGGGTGCAATTCTCATCTTCAGGAATCCAATCACCTTGTAATAGTATTTCATTACCTCAGGAGATGGTGCACCTGTAAGCTTATCACTCTCCTGTTCGCTTGTTGGCCAATCTACACTCCCTTTACACTCTATAGATACGCTGGAACCACTATCTCTAGGAGAGTGTTCAAATAGTCCCAAAGGCATTTTGCGAGTTTCACAAATCTGTCTGTTTGCTGGTACCATTCTACTGGTTTCTCCCTCAATCTGGGGTACTCATTCGTAAATGACAAAATATCACCTCTGCTCCAAGGTACATGAACAAAATTCCCTCCCTGGATTTCCCTTATTGGTAACATCTTTATTGGGTCCCTGTGCTGCTGCACATTTGCAGTCAGCTCTGCAGAATCTCCTTTCCTCTTATTTATTTTCTTTACCCATCTGCCTTCCCACTTATGTAATGCTCCCCAAAGCTGGGCACTCTGAAGTCATTCCTTAAGGTGCATTTTCATTCCAGCAGTTCTCATATGTTCAAAATCTTTTGTTCCAAAATCTAACCTGTAACTTCTTTTCAAATGTTTTGTTTTCTCTATTTCTATACTTCTCTGCCAAGTCTGCTAAATTTTGATGCACACTGCCCACGTCCTTTTTAATCTTCGGGTACAGATATCTCAATTCTGCTTCGGTGTATGACTCTAACCTATTTACACCCATGTTTCCCTCAATGAGCTCACCTGCTTCCATGCTCAGTCTATTGTAATTCAAGTACTCCTCTCCCTTAGGAGCACTCTGCGGGGTATTCAGTTTGTCCAACCATTCGG
This sequence comes from Pleurodeles waltl, assembly GCF_031143425.1. Taxonomy (NCBI): domain Eukaryota; kingdom Metazoa; phylum Chordata; class Amphibia; order Caudata; family Salamandridae; genus Pleurodeles; species Pleurodeles waltl. The sequence continues at coordinate 338,155,139 of NC_090443.1, forward strand.
TTAACTGCTGAGCAGTCAAACCCTGCAACAAAATATTGTTAGCCTGTACTGATGGCACCTGTGATGCAACTGCATTCGGAGTCTGCTGCGTCAGTAATTTTAAACTCGACCCTCCCATGGCGTCCAGAGGAACTCTGATTGGACTAAGATCTAACAAAGACCTGGGCCCATCAAAGGTCAGTCCCACAGGAGTGACTACTCAAGTGTTCTCAGTAAGTCCTCCTCTTATTGCATTCTGTGTCATTACACTTTGATCACATTCACTGGGCTTCGTCTGTTCATACAATGGTATGGCTGGACCAACAGTGATAGGTAGAGATATGGCATCTGGGGTTGGACTGGTACCTAGGTTCTTTGGGAGAGTAACTCCCATATTCTGATTCATCATTGATGATATATCCGACTGCGTCCCTGCTACTGGAGTATATCTCGGCATCACCTGTGGCAGTAAAAGTGGAGTTGGCTCTGTCTGAACCAACATCGGTCTTGGGTAAACCTGTCCTGTTGGCACCATCAGATTGGTGGCAGTTTCTACAATGGGCACATCAGGATAAATTCTCTGAACTTGTGGTGGTTGCACCTGGTTTTGCATTACCGGAGTGGTAGGTACATTAAGGCTACTCTGCATCGGAATCTTTGTTGGGCTAGGATTAACCTGTACCGGGCTCATTGTTGCATTAACCTGCATCAGACCTGAAGGATCAGCACTGGTACTTAGACCACTCTCATGTGCTGCATATGGTGGACGATTTCTCAATAGCTGTGTAAGAAACTCATCATCATCTGACTCTTTCTCCACTATCGAGGATTTTCTAGCCTCCCTACTCTCGGAAGGGCTTCTATTTGTCTTACAGGTAGTTTTCCTTCCTTCCCTTTCTCTGTCCTGAGTAATTGCTGGGAATAACTTAATCCCCTGCAGTGTCTCTGTTCTCCAAAATTTCTGGTCTTGATCCAATCCAGCCTCCGCTAGCGTCTTTTCTGCTTTTCTCATTCTCCTCTCGAATTTCTGTTGCTGTCTGCCTACTAATTCCCAGATCGCTAGTGCCTCGAACTGTGCTTGTCTCGGAGGGGGTTTCAAATCATACAGCATCCTTCTCAAATTCTCTAAACTCCCCAAATTAAATGTTCCATTGATAGGAAACGCTAAACTCCCATCTTTCTCTGTTGCCTTGCACCATTGCTTTAGCCAAAGACATGGCGCTACACCCTTTTCTTCCATTACGATGTAAACTGGTGTACCTTCTGGGGGTGTAACCTCCCCTACACTCATTGTAATGTACATATCTACCCTCAAGGCACTCTTTAAAGCCTTGAAAATTTTAATCTTTATGACCTTTATTTTATTCAAAAATCAAATCAGGAAGTGAATTTTATTCCTAGAATTCTCTTTGGCCATCTTCTCAACCAATTGCACCTCACGGACGGCTGCCAATCTGTGCGCGACCCTTCTCACTAACCAACCTATCCCAGCGCGGCTCCAATGACATCACACTCACACGTACTGCGGCTGACAAAGTCTTGCAGCTTCTCTTCCCAAACTCAAATTCACACAAAACTAATGCAAAATATTGTGAGCACTAAACCAAAATCAAAACCAAATTTGCCAGTTTACTACAGGAAAGGTAACACAGTCGCTTCAGATGCTTTACGGATTTTTCACTGAAGGTCGTTCCCACTCTTATAGCTACTCTCTCTTTCTCAGCTTCCCAGCAAAATTCGACCCGCGAAATTTAATCTCAACTGATCAGTGGGTCTGTCTTGGTGCACATAGGACTCACCAGATCTCAGTCGAAATTTTCTTTCACTCACTTTAACTCACACTTTGACTTGTTGACCACGCCCGATCGACCTATTAAACCAGAGAAATTACAACAGAGAACCAAGCGTCTCATACACTTTTCAATATACTCTGGAGTCTTAGACCACGCAGGGTCTGTACATTAGCAACCACATGGACAGTTTTTGAGCACAAAGCACCATACACATGTGAAGTTCGACGACTTCCTTACTCTCACACTCCTTCTACAACTTCATTTGGAATACTCAAACTCCCTAAAGCCTCACGATTCACCTGCAATTTGCATAAGCTGTGAAAGCTCAAAACCTACTTCATTCACACTGTTCCTAGAATGCAGAGAACGTTCTCAAACAACCATTGGCAAGCTCTGAGATTTCGGGAAAGTCATTTCAGGACTTAGGGGCACATTTTCTCTCCAATTTGTATCATTGAAAAATAAATTCAAACCAACTCTCAACATGATGGGCTCTAAGGGAGACAAATCATCAAGCTGCTACTATCTCTGTTTCTCAATATCACGAGGGGACAAACCATCAGTCCACTGCTATCTTTGTTTCTCAATACCAACAGTCTGTTACTATCTTTGTGGGCTCCCTCAGTCTGTTATGAGCCTCAGGCTTCTACGATGAGCTCCCAAGGAGCCAAACCATCAACTGTTACTATCTTCTAGGGCATCTGCAACTTCTCATTACCAAAACAGGGCTTCTACGATAGGCTCCCAAAGGGCCAAACCATCACTCTGCTACCATCTTCTGATAGCGTATCTGAACCTTAATAAGTAAACTTACAAGGGGACGCAAATGGGTGGATTAACCTTTTGACCAACGTTTGGGATGTTCCCACAATTGTCAATTTTTACCATCAATTATCAACAATAATCAATGACATTAGTAATCAATAGGAGTCAGTAATTGACACACCATGACCTTTCAGTCATGAATAACCACACCTTTTTGTTAAAAATTGTAATATTTATTTCCCTATATTAACAATGCTAATGTCACATAAATTAATCTCAAAATCAAATTATAAACAAACAGAAACAAGACTGGCGGTCCAAATCTGCAGAAGAATCACAATCTAATCAAGGCTTGAGCTACCACACATTCTGATATTAAGGTGCAAATTAAAAACAAGAGTATCTGCGCAAATGTTATCGCATATATTTAGTTTCAGCAAAGAAAAGACTTCAATTGTTATTTCACATAGCAGGTTTCATTGGTGAACTCCTCAACTAACATCAGAATAGCATTAGCATGTTGGGCTTCATGCAAAACAATTTAGTCAGCACAAATTTGGAAAACATCTAACTATGGCTCTATCAAAATATTGCTGTTGGTACCTAGAAAGAAAAAGCAAATAGACATGACAAAAATTATTACAGTCACATACCTAATCCTCAGATGGATCAGCAAGCAGAGTCAGTCTTCGTCCTCAGGACACCTGTTCGGTCATCAAGGCATCAGGCAAAGTTTTGAAAGGGCAAAAGTCTTTAAGCATTAAAGTTACGCATGTCTCAAGATGCTCAAAAGTCAATAACCTTTTGGTCAGAAAAATGGGCAAAAGTGATGATTTCTTCTCCATCTTGCACTCCAGTCAGGGTCTCAATTGTTCTTTCCTGAGAAAGTCAGTCTAACATGTTATATCTACTTTGTTTCAACTAACAGGAACAGCATCTTCTAGTAAGCAGTTCTCATGAGAAAGTCTTCAGTCACAAGCATATTTAGTTAACCAGTGGAAATTCAAAGTTTAATTCCTTTAAGCAAGCATTTTATTAACGCTTCAGCAGGATTGCTCATCTAAACTCTGATGACACCTCATCCGATTGTTTAAATCTTGCAACACATACTTTTGAAGGCTTGTTTGATTGGAATAGCTGTTTCTTCTATGGGCCACCGGTTGGCGGGAGAAGAGGAGGAGCCCAGTCACTCTGTCTAGAGTGTTCTGACACCCACTGCATGGGGCACGCCAAGGTGTGGCCCAGGTGAAGACCAGGTCAACAACGGACTTTCTGCGCCCGTGCCGGCTGGATAGACCAGGGGCCCTATTTAGCATAGGGTGAACTCTCTGTTTGTGCCACAGTGCACCCTAAAAGAGGTGTGCTGTGTGCAAACATAGAAAGTGAGCCCTATTATATTGCATGCGCTGCCCTCAGGGCAGCTGCAAACTCAGTAAGGTATGATACCCATTCCTGGCATGTGACAGGTGTCACTCTCACTTGTGGCATATATCACAACTCATGTGACATGTGCCACAGTATGTCAAAGATTTCTGACATGTTGCTTTATGCCTAACTGCAAATAGTGCTCGTGGGTGATTCTGAAAGGACCCTCTTTGTTTTGGTTAAAATAACATTTTATAAAGCGTTATAATAAAGTGCAATATAAGTGGCAAATTCCCAAAGTGGGGTTTAAACCCTTGATATAGGAAAAAACGAAAGCCATGTGCTTAACCACTAGATCAATCTTATACATAATGAGAGCTCTTTGGCTAAAAGTCTTTTTATGATGGAAGTAGTGTGGAAGTCCCTCTTCTATTCCCATGTGATTTTTCTTCTACAGGCCACAAAGTCCCAGTTGATTTTCATGCTTTATAAATAAATAAACCTTGTTCCCATGCATTTCTTTTCCTCCCACAACCTTCCTCTTTCTCTCATTCCCCAAATTAAGGTAATTCTTTCACACCAAACCTTGCACCCCCGTCCACATGCCACAGCATGTCACAAGTCTGTGACATGCGCTGGCTTGACTAAATGGGCCACAATACTCCCAAACACTGCTAGGGGGTGATTTACAAAAGGATCTTTGTGATTTGGGTAAAATAAAAATACAGTTGAAAAACAATATTCTCTAGTTGGTGTTTGAACCCACATCAAGGGAACTCATGACTTATGGGATCACCACTATGCCCGTCACTCTCCATTATCAACATCTTTACTATATACCTTCTTATAATGGATGTGGTGCAGAAGTCCACCTCCCATTTACCTTGTGATTTTTTTTTACATGCTACAATTTCACAGTTTTTTGTACGCTTGATACACAACTAACCCTTTCTTTCTTCCGCTCTGGGACCAGCCCCATACATTTATGTTTCTCACAAAATTGAACATTTAATAGCATTCATTTTTTAAAATATTTCTTTATTGCATTTATATTGGAAAGTTGACATAATATAGCATAAAGGCGCGTGTGCTCACTGCATTGCATTCAACTTCAAGTCAGAACAATAAACATACGGGAAGGGAAGGGTGTAGGCAGAACATGTCCATGTAGCTACAAAGCATAATTATCATAGTTACTCTACAATCATAGGAGTTCGACAAGTTGACTTCACATATGCAGTCTATATGGCGTACATCCGGCAAATCTGTTGCCAAATTGCGTCCACATGTACCGTCCATATACTCAGATATGAGCTGATTAGATTATGTGCATGCCTTTGCGATCATGCATCGCGAACAGGGGAGGGGTCAGAGCTTATCTGCGCAGTCCCCAAGGGAGTAGCGAGGTCCATTAACATTAGTTCCCACTGTGGCGCTAAAGGATTCTTGCACAGCCCCAATACCTCCTCACGCTTAGGAGCTGTGCACTCTGCTCTCGCCCAGATAGTCAGTTATCATACCCATGCTTCATGCACTGGGGGTTCGGGGGATCGCCATTTATGGGTGATAAGGCGCTTGGCCACTAAGAATCCAAGATCTAGAAAACAGGATGTTGCTTTCAATTTGCTAGGGAACAATCCCAGAATGCATGCCTCCCATGTCTGAGGTAAGGGTCTGTCTACACAGCGCGCCTGGTTTGCTAGAATTGAAGACCAGTAAAGTCTCAGAGTGGCGCAAGACCATCCCATGTGCAGGAGATCCACCCCCAAAGTTTGACAGTGCGGGCAAGCAGCATCCATACGGTTAAAATATCTGTTAATTTTCTTGGGTGTGAGGTAGGCTCTTTGCACTATATAATATTGTATTAGGCGAAATCGCATATTGCAGGGGACATCCACAGGAGTTACAAATATGTTCTCCCATTCCTTGTCCGTGAAAGGTACCCCCTCCCACATCACACGGAGGGCCACAAGTGGGCTGGATGTGTGTGTTCATATAGAGTCTGCCATCCAGTGTATTAAGTGCTGTCCCTTTCCGAATACATGGAAATATTGCAGAGTGTAGTGTAGCTTGGATTCCTTTGTGAGGTCTCCCCATGCACGCTGCAAAGTATGCTTGAGAGAGCTATACAGTAGAAAGGTACCTGAGTGTGGGCCAGTAGCCTCCATCAGTGTATCGTGAGTGCGGAAGGTGCCTTCTGAATAGAGATCCCCTAAAGTATATATTCCTGCTTCATGCTAGGCAGTCAGCTCCGCAGATGTCGTGACGCATGCGCCTCATGGTGTCCCCAATAATGGTACAGCGGGTACATAGGGCGTGACGTCCCTAGTCAGGTAACAGCATCTGCGGTAGCAGCGGTAAGCTAGCTTCAGTAACATAGGCACCGGTGTAGCAGATTTGGCACAGTGGTGAAATAACTGTAGTAATTGACTACGCGACCATGCCGGATGTTCAGTGGCCTTGTCTACCAAGTGTTGCGATGAGAACCAACGAGCTATCCACTGTATCTGTGCTGCAAGGTACCAATGTTCCAGATTTGGTAACGACAGACCTCCCGGATGCAGTGGAAGGTAAGGTTTAGAGAGGGCTACCCTATATCGGGAGTTGTTCCAGATTAAATTACGGATTTGCCGCTCCATAGATTGAAAAAAGGAGGCTGGGACATATAGTGGTAAATTTACAAAACAATTTAGGAGCCCCGGCAATACTACCATTTTGACAAGGGTTTCTCTGAGCATGACTGCTAGCGGCAGCGTCTTCCAGAATGTCATCTGCCCGGGCAATTTCAACACTGCATATCTCAGCTTTCCATCAAACAGATCAGCGTCTGTGTGATATACCTGTATACCAAGGTACCTAAAGGTACTGGGCTGCCAGGCCAGGGACCATTGATGTGAGGTTCGGCTCAGGCACAGCAGTTGACAGCAGAAAAACATAAGACTTGGCCCAGTTCACTCGCAAACCAGAAAGCTTTGCATGTGCATTGAATAATGGTATGATACCACTGGGGAACTCTACTATATCTCTAATGTACACCAGAAGGTCATCCGCATATAAAGAGACTGGATGTTTCCCATTACCCAGTGGTATGCCCCAAGATCGCCCTGCACTGTGGAGTGCAACTGCCAGTGGTTCCACCGCCAAAGCGAAAAGTAATGGGGATAAAGGGCACCCTTGCTGTGTGCCCCTCCTAATACAGATAGAGGGCGACACTAGGCGTCCCGTTTTGGTTCGAGCCGATGGGAGTGTGTAGAACAATTTTACTAATTGGGACTCATAATGCATGTGAAATGCTGCATGGATGGAACCCTGCATGCACAGCAAACCATCTGATGTCTGGATAGACATTGCCGTGTTGTGGGGAGTGTCTTAACGTATCAGTCGGGCAAACAGTGTTCCAGCTCTGTCCACCCTAGCATGTGTATTGGCAGAGTGCGCTGCATAGTTAAGGCACCTCAAGCGCTCGAGGAGCTCCGAGTGAGTTTTACGGGCAGCTTGCAGTTCAGATAGGGTGCTGGGGTTCTGGACCGCTTCTGATTCATGCCATAACAGCCGGCACTCCACAGCGGACACTACCTGGTCCAGCTACCGGCGTATACGACAGCTAAGTCCCATGCAGTTTACTCGTAGCGTGGCCTTGAATGCGTCCCATTCCATTGAACGAGATGAGGCCATGCCTACATTGAGTTCAAAGTAAGTGTTTATCTGTTGGATAATCGACTCACGGAATGATGGGTCCTCTAATGATGCAGGCTGTAACCTCCACACGGCTGCAGGGGGGTGAGTGTCCCCATCCCAGTTGAGCAGGAGATACTAGGGGTTGTGGTCGGAGTGAGTACGGCCCAGATAATCGGTCCGTATAACTGCTGAGACCAGATAGGCCATGCATAGCAGTCTGTCGAGTCGGACATGCAGATCATGAGGGGCCGAGTAGAAGGAGTATACTCTAGTTATTGCATTATACAATGGGGGGACCGATTCAGGACATGTAACAGCAGAGGGACTACATTGGGCACTACTTTAGAGGCAGCCCGACATTCGCGGCTACATAAGGAGCATTAAGCATTATCAAGAGCTACACATACATGAATAAAGGCATTATTAGGAAAACTGTTGAGCTCAAATGATATTGTCTGATCTCTGTGGGGTTATTTCTGAAGGAGCAAGCGAGCTGTGCACAGATGGCCAGGTGGCAACAGAGCTTTCTCCATTGAAAGATGGGGAGTCCGGAGCATCCGGTTCAGAGCAACGTCACATGGGAGTGCAGCTGCCCGCTCCAAGGCCCTGCGTCGCTCCTGAAGTCTCTGATCCAAGTTTGGTACCACCGGGAGATCTCCCCCCCACATGTCTTCATTCCCCCTTTGGTTCCATTGGATGTGGTCATTCTTTGTTGACACCGTTCGGGTCAGTCGCGCAGCACGGGCTCCAGGGCTCTCCAGCCAGTGCCACGCCTCCTCGGGCGTGACGAAGAGGTGCATGGTGTCAGCGGCCACCACCCAGAGCCTGGCCGGAAAGAGGAGAGAGTAAGCGAAGCCCATTTCACGGAGACAGCGCTTCACTGCCAGGAAAGTATTATGCTGTTTGATCAGTATAGGGAAAGGTGCGGAAGACATTGTGACGTGAAGGGTTAATGAGCTTGAGCAGTGTAGATAAGCGTGATGCCTACTGAAACCTCTGAACAACGTGGAAAAGGTCATGATATTATTTTCAATCTTGTTTGTGTAGAAGACTCTGTCTCAACCTTGAGAACAAGAGTACAGGGAGAAGATGGAATGAAAACAAAGGCTGGGGAAGGGCAGAGCAGCCAAGTGCTGATAACATAGCTAGAAAATGCCAGAAAGAGATAGAATCCAAGCTTCGAGTTATTTAAGCACTGAAGTGTGGGTGAGGGATTTGAAGCTCGAAGATGAGGTTGTGAAAGCAGCCATGGCCCAGCACTGCCTCCCTGTTTTGCTGTTCAGAGACCGTGATGCTTGAGGGGGAGCGAGGTCCAAGCAGGCAATAGAGGGCTTCCCAGCATTTCGTGGACTAAGTTAAGTTCCACACAGGGATGAAAGGCCTTTGTTTCTCTACTCTATTATTATGATTGATTATTATGCTTGCACTGTGTTTATAATCTGAAGTATTCAGCTCGTTTATATGCTTTCTGAACATCGTAGTGTGAGCCTGCTGCAGTAATTGAAACATGCATTTTGGTGTGCAGTAAATCAAAGTTCATCTGAAGTATTCAACTCATTTATATTTTGCTTCCTGAACATCGTAGTGTGATGCATTTTGGTATACAGTTAATCAAAGCTTATATCTGTCAATGAACTCTTTGCTTATATATATGCATAGATGCTCTTTGTAGTGTACTTATATATAAATAGATGCTTTTCATTGCTATTCTTATTCCACTATTGTTAATGTGCTAAATGCTTACATTTACCTGAAATTCTAGTAAAGCTAAATTGTATTCATAATTGGTGTGTAGTCCTTCATTGAGAGTCCTCATTGACTTATACTGAACAGGTGTCAACCAGTCACCTGGATAAGACATTTTGGTACCAGGAGTGGGGTATAAGTCAATAATACCTCTTTGTGGACGTAAGAAAAATGGGGCAGAGAGCGGAAGGCAGCATGGGGCAGAAGCCAGATCCATTCCCGGGTGGTTAGCAACTGACCCGTTCTCTGGTGTGGCAGGACTCCTCAACTGGTGGGCAGCGCCGGTTTTATGGGAAGCACTAGATGAGAAAGTGACTCCTTTCTTAATGGAAGATGCGGTCGAGAGTGTGAAACTAAGAGGGGCGAAGTTGGAGCTGAAAGCGGCAGGGCAAGTGGGATGGCTTTTCCTGTCTGCTCTCCGTATGGTATACAGGAAGACAAAACTGCAGGATGAGGTTGCAGCCTTGCAGGAAAGGCAGTTACTTATGAAAGAGACCATAGAAAGTGCAGTGACTCGGGGTGATCAAATGGAGGCAAGGTGCACTGCATTAGCAGTACGAGTAGCAAAACAGAAGAGTAGGCAGAAGCCTAAAATGCCCTCAACTGTGCAAGTGAGGGCACTGGTACGCAAACAGAAGAGTAGGCAGAAGCCTAAAATACCCTCAACTGTGCAAATGAGGGCATTGGTACGCAAAGAAAATTGGGATCCATATACTTGGGATGGAACAGTCTCAGACTATGATGACTGGAATTGGGAGGATGAGGTGTAAGTATGTGTAACAGAACTAGGTGGAGTTGAAAGCGGAGAAGGAAGTCTAGGTGAAGTTGAAGGTTTTAGAGGAAGTGTAATGGAGGTTTACCCACTCGTGCAAAACAAATCAAAGGGAGTGAATGGTGGGCAAATACAGAATTCTCGTTTGGTGAGAGATTATACACAGAGTGAGTTGTTGGAAATAACCCTTATGTTTAGGCAGATGCCTGCAGAGCCTTTGTTTTAATGGTTGGTGAGATTGTGGGACACTGGAGCAAAAGATGCATTACAGAATCCTTTTACGTTGGGTCCCATCACAGAAGGAGACCCGTTTGAGCTGGAAATGATAGTACAGGATGATGTAGATGATGTAGTGATGTGGAGCCTATGGCAGAGGCAGGGAAAAAAGAGGGTCCCCTTACTAGGTTGGACAAGAGAAGGAAGGGTGGGCACTAAAGTAGGCAGAGTGCAGGAGTTTACCATCGTGAAGTGGAAATGGTATCTGCAGCAAAGGGCAAAACCGGGACCAGCAGGAGTGTTGAAGTTACAAGAAGATACGCTAGGGGCAGTGGACTTGCAGGCAATGGCCCCTGCGCCAGAGCCCTCTGAAATGGAACCCTCACCATTTAAGACAGCCCCACCTTTTGAACGACTCACTGAATAAGAACAGCAAAATGCATGGTTCACAGATGGTACCGCCTGGTACTATCAAGGAAAAAGACAATGGCAAACAGTCACATTCCAGCTTGCCACAGAAATGATGTTGCTGCGAGGAGGGGATAATGAATCAAGCCAGCTTGCAGAACTGCAGGGGGTAGCAGCAGTGATCGAACAAGCCCCCATCGGAGAGAAAACATTTGTGTACACTGACAGCTGGGCCACTTACCAAGGACTAGTAAGCTGGGCCCCTACTTGGCGCAAGGATGGATGGAAAATCAAAGGCACCCCCATTTGGGGAGGTGAGCAGCTCTGGGAAGAGATGTGGGAGAAAGGGCAAAACTGTCAAATCTATGTGGGACATGTGGATGCCCATTGCCCATCGGACACCTCACTTGCATCTCTATTCAACAACACCGCAGATCAGATGGCCAAAACACGAACAGTGGTCATCAATGAGGAGGCTGAAGCTGCTCTAGCAAACTGGGCCCATGCAACATCTGGACACCTAGGAAAGAATGTCACTTATGCATGGGCACAGCAACTACAGATTCCAGTTACTAAAGAACAGGTGCAACAAGCAGTAAAGGAGTGCCCCACATGCAACCAGATAAGACAAATGCCCCTGAAAAAGAAGCCTAGCGGCCATATCAGAAGAGGAACCGCAGCTGCTACAGTGTGGCAATTGGACTATATCGGGCCGCTACTAAAGGAAGGAGGAAAAAGCTACGTATTGACCACGGTGGACACATACTCTGGCCTTATGTTGGATATGCCCTGTAAGTCTGCAGATCAGAAGTCCACTTTGCGAGGGCGAAATTACCTGATAAAACATTATGGGGTACCTGATGAAATCCAAACAGATAGGGGCACACACTTTTCAGGGAAAACAGTGCAGGATTGGGCGCAGGAATAGGGAATTCTGTGGATTTTACACCTTAGTTATTATCCACAAGCCGCAGGCATGATTCAGAGATATAACGGATTGGTGAAAGAACAGCTAAAAAGATTATCAGCACATGACAGACTTGCACAATTGATTTGTGAACAAGCGTACACCCCCCACATTGAAGAAAGATCTGCCCCCCCCCGATAACACGCAGAGAGGTGAGAGAAGATTTGGAAGCACAGGAAGAAAAGTATGGGTGAACCATTCAGGGAAAAAGCCAGAGTCAGGAGAGCTATTGAGTCAAGGGGTGGGGAGCACGTATATTGTACTTTTAAAGAACTCTAATGTACCTGTATTTGTACCTGCAGTGAGACTTACCCCACGGTCATAAACGATGACATCTGCGTTGATGATAGCAGAGAATGTCGTTATGGACCTTCATGTCACTTGTGCACCTCAAGCCGCTAACGTAACTGATGACCAGGGAAATGTTTCACTTTGCAACGTGAAGGTACCTGGAGGCAAGTGGATGGCTGCCAAAGCTGTGACCTGGAAGGTAACTGGACATTAAATCTGACATGCCAACGGACCGAACGAGTTGCAGGGGACGCCAGCAACAGTACAGGCTTTGAGTTATATGCTAAACATGATATGTAAATATTGTGATACCAGGAAACATGGTGGCTGTTACAATGAACAATAGAACACCAGCCTTCATGTTTTATGTAACTGAAAGACACATGGTTAGCAACTTAAGCAACGTTTCTATAGTTCGATATAGAATAGGATGTAAGCAAGCTCTGCATGCAAGCATAATTAATCGTATTGTGTTACGGATAAATATTGCCAAGGGGAATGTCTCAAAGTATGATCCATTATGTACACCATGGACACCACAGTTATGGCCCTTGCCAAAGTTACACATTAGAAGAGATCTAGGGTCCTTGATAGCTGGGGCCACCGGAATCGTGGTAGGGGCCCTGAATTCTTTTGATGTTGAAGCCATTAGTAATGAGCTATCTTCTTCAGGATATAGTACGAGAGAGGCCATAAAAGTAATTTCTCAATGGGGGCCCACACACTCACAAGAAGCATGGAAAGTCCTGCGTGGGTTGTATCGCGATTGGCAATGGCATAATTTCACTTATGAACAATTTGGAAAAAAGCTTTTAAAACACACAAACAGTGACTAAGGGCATCTAGTGCATACTATGGCAAAGCATTGTTAATCAACAGTATGCAGACGTTTAAGCAGAATGGGGGCAGCTTCAGGGTGAATATTGGAGACAACAATTGCATTTGCCTTAAGAAATATGGGTAAAGCCCATACAGTTTCGCTGTGAGGAAGAAATGTGTTATGCTCTTTTTGATATAGCAAGAAGTAATCTTCCTTCTGACATATGGTGCCCCTTTATATTGCTCCCCGTAGTGATAAGTAAAAGAATGGTGGATACCTCACACTGACAAAAAGTGGATTGATTAAATAAATCACACTGTAGATCCCACTAGATGTGCAGATTGGTCTAAGGGGGGGGTATGTACCCACACTGGACGGGTGCTAGATCCATGTCTTCACACAATACCAGGAGAATGTGAATGGTTACCTTATCCTATTAAATGGCACTGACTTATATCAGATAGGGACAGAGAGCATATATTATGTCATTAATCATCCCTTACTTATTAACGGATTTAAACAAACCACCGGAGAGCAAGTAATGTGTGTGTGCAATATTACCAGCATTATTGACATAAGCACTCACATCTTGTACCGACCGACTAAGTTCACCATAACCACATTACAGACGTAAATGCGTGTGCAGTTAGAGTGGAACATCTTGCTTGTTGTTAAGCTACCCAGGTTAGAGGCAATAAGGCACTACGCACAAGTTACCTTTGCTAAATTTGATATGGCAGCTAAATACACCAAGGATACAGCCATACTGATGACCATAAACGCTAAACAGCTTATGCACACTGCTTCATGCATCCAGCAAATAACTGAGCATCATTGGTATGACATCTTCTTAGGCTGGGCACTAGGAGCTATGAAGACGCTTAATATAGTGTTACAACAGCTAATTTGGTTATTGATTGTTTGTGTTACGCTAATGACTATACTATGTAGACTATGGCCCTCATTACGAGCCTGGCGGTCTGTGACCGCCAGGCTCGCGGTTGGCGGGAGCACCGCCGACAGCCTGGCGGTGCCCCTTAGGGCATTCTGACCACGGCGCTTTGGCCGCGGTCAGTGCAGGAAAACCGGCGGTCTCCCGCCGGTTTTCCGCTGCCCGTCAGAATCCTCCAAGGCGGCGCAGCATGCTGCGCCGCCTTGGGGATTCTGACACCCCCTACCGCCATCCTGAACCGCCAGGAACAGGATGGCGGTAGGGGGTGTCGCGGGGCCCATCGGGGCCCCTGCAGTGCCCATGCCAATGGCATGGGCACTGCAGGGGCCCCCGTAAGAGGGCCCCGCTTGTATTTCACTGTCTGCATAGCAGACAGTGAAATACGCGACGGGTGCAGTAGCACCCGTCGCACCTTCCCACTCCGCCGGCTCGATTCCGAGCCGGCGTCCTCGTGGGAAGGTTGTTTCCCGCTGGGCTGGCGGGCGGCCTTAAGGCGGCCGCCCGCCTGCCCAGCGGGAAACTCAGAATGCCGGCCGCGGTCTTCAGACCGCGGTGCGGTATTCCTGCGGCGCAACTTTGGCGGGCGGCCTCCGCCGCCCGTCAAAGTTGTAATGAGGGCCTATATGTATGCACAAAACAGCTTTATACTAAGATGCAGGCGCTTAGAATAACGCTGACAAGTATTAGTAGCAACCTAGCTAGCGGAATGTCAAAGTAAATGATATCTGTTTCGCATGCATCGCGCTTATCTAAGGGGTGGAGTGATCAGTATAGGGAAAAGTGCGGAAGACATTGTGACACAAAGGGTTAATTAGCTTGAGCAGTGTAGATGAGCGTGATGCCTAATCTAACCCCCGAACAACGTGGAAAAGTTCATGATATTATTTTCAACCTTGTTTGTGTAGAAGACTTCGTCTCAACCTTGAGAACGAGAGTACAGGGAGAAGATGGAATGAAAACAAAGGCTGGGGAAGGGCAGAGCAGCCAAGTGCTGATAACATAGCTAGAAAATGCCAGAAAGAGATAGAATCTAAGCTTTGAGTTATTTAAGCACTGAAGTGCGGGTGAGGGATTTGAAGCTCGCAGATGGGGTTGTGAAAGCTGCCATGCCCCATCACTGCCTCCCTGTTTTGCTGTTCAGAGACCGTGATGCTTGAAGGGGAGAGAGGTCCAAGCAGGCGGTAGAGGGCTTCCCAGCATTTCGTGGACTAAGTTAAGTTCCACACAGGGATGAAAGGCCTTTGTGTCTCTGCTCTATTATTATGATTGATTATTATGCTTGCACTGTGTTTATAATCTGAAGTATTCAGCTCATTCATATTTTGCTTTCTGAACATCGTAGTGTGAGCCTGCTGCAGTAATTGAAACATGCATTTTGGTGTGCAGTAAATCAAAGCTTATCTGATGTATTCAACTCATTTATATTTTGCTTCCTTAACATCGTAGTGTGATGCATTTTGGTATACAGTTAATCAAACCTTATATCTGTCAATGAACTCTTTGCTTATATATATGCATAGATGCTCTTTGTAGTGTACTTATATATAAATAGATGCTTTTCATTGCTATTCTTATTCCACTATTGTTAATGTGCTAAATGCCTACATTTACCTGAAATTCTAGTAAAGCTAAATTGTATTCATAATTGGCGTGTGGTCCTTCATTGAGCGTCCTTATTGACTTATACCGAACAGGTGTTAACCAGTCACCTGGATAAGACACTGCTTCTGCATAGTCCAGGAAGAGCATCACAGTAGCGTTGCCTACTCACATCTCAGTCATGTGTCGGGTTTCCTTTAACACTATGGCCCTCATTTTAAGATTGGCAGTAAGTACCGCCTTCCGCCTTGGCGACGACCGCCAAAAGACCGTCGCCGTGGCTAACATCCTTCCGCCATAATATGACCACAGCCGGAATTCCGCCACAAGAAGGGCAGAAATCCGGCTGTGGCCATGCTGGCGGACGGTGTTAAGGTGGCGCTGCTACCACTAGCAGTGCCACGCCAGTAGACCGCTGCCAGCCATATTATGTCAAATAATACAGCCTGGTGGCACAACCTTAACACCTTAGGGAAGGGGGATGTTGTGTGTGTTGTGGTGTGTGCCTGAATGTGTAAGTGTGTGCGTGAATGCAAATGAGTGTGTAGTGTTGCTTGCATGTGTGTGTGCATGTGTGAGAATGCATGAATGAATGGGTTTGTGAATGTGTGTCTGCGTGTAAGTTTGGATGTGTGTACGGATGTGTGTGTGAATGAATGGGTGTATGCGTGTATGAATGCGTGTATGCCTGTGTGAGTGAGTGTGTGAATACGTGGTGTGTGCCTGCGAGTGTGCGTGTATGGGTGGAATTGGAAGGGGGGGAGTGTAGATGGAGGGGAGGTGGGGGTTGTCTGGGGAGTGTTAGGGGAGGTGGGTGTGCCTCCTACCAGTGAAAGCAAAGTAATTCCCTGTCACTGGTAGGGCCTACCACCATGGTGGGAGGCAGGGTCATAATGCCACCGGCGGAACAGTAGCGGCCGTCAGGTTGGAGATAGTTATCTCCAGCCCAGTGGCTGCTACCGGCATGGCGGTCGGTGTGGTGCATTGGTGGATTGGCTTCAGCCAACCCGCCAATGTCATAATGTGGCAGTATGTACCGCCAGCCTTTTGGCGGTAGTACTGCCACATTTCCACCGACCACCGGGATCCTTATGACCCCCTATGTCTGTATCACGGTGAAGGAATCGTATAACCATCTGCCGCTGGTTGGCACCCTCCGGGGGTCGTTGGGCTGGAACCCTGTGTGCCCGCTTGATGGAGAAGAAGTGGGTGAGGGCATCCTGAGGGAGAACCGTGCTCAGCCAGTCCTCAACGTACCTCACGGGGTCAGCCCCTTGGTTCCCTCCGGCAAGCCCACCAGGCTAAAATTGTTCCTAAGGGATCTGCCTTCTGCATCCTCTGCCCACTGCTCCAGTATTCGTATTCTTTCCCAGAGTTCCGCGAGTGAGGTCTCCAAGTGGGTTGTTCTGGGCAGCAAAGTTGTGACAATTTGCTCCACTAGTGTCAACCTGTCTGCCAATTTTCTATGGTCCGCATGGAGGGGACTCAAAACTGAGGAGACTGAGTCTACCTTAGACTCTAGTGAGGTCCGAGTGCAGTTGGTAGCCAATAGTACAGCGTCCAGTTTGTCCGCTAGTGCACCGGGGCGCTCCGTTGTCGTCATAGTAGATGGTGAGTTCAGTGAGGCCCCCCGGCACTGAAACGTAGATGGCTGTCCCCCAGGACGCTGTTGGCCCATGACCAGCAGGCCAGTGGCATGTGAGGTGCAAGGAGACAGCACTGCACGATTCACATCTGCTCGTTAGTGGTTTGTGTTGTGGGACATGTTTCCAAAGGGTATTGCAAAGAGTAGTAGAGCTGAGTTATTGTCAGTGTGCTCTGCCAGCCAGATACGGGAGCAGTGGAATTGCCGATGAGGCACAGCCCCAGAGCCCATCAGATAGTCTATGTTAGCCTAGCAGGCTCAAGTAGGTGCAGCGCGGGCAAATTGCGCGAGTCGCGTCTGTCCGGTAGGAGCTATTGGGAGTTGCCATGCCGTGCCTCGCTGTCCATCTCCACCGGTAACACACAGCTAGCCCACGATACCACAGGCTGGAGCAGAAGCGCAGTCAGGACACATTAAAAAAAAAGGCCAGTTTGCAGGGAGAAAGCGGGGCCCCCACTGTCAGTTAGCTCCCGCGATAACCCCGGTTGCAGGCCGCATCCGCTCCCTTCCTCCAACTTCAATGTCCGCTGCATGGAGCTCAAGTACTCCAGGGGTCCCCTGCCTCTTGCTGCTGCAGTAGAGCAACTCCTGCTGCCGCAGTGTACCTCGGCGTCTCGCGCAACCCATCCCTCTTTGTTCGGGAATGCAGTCGTTGTCAAACAGTCCGGAGACAGCTCACCTTTTTTTTGGTGGTGGGGTTTTGGTCTGGAGCGTCAGCCCCCATTACACTCCTCCACGGTGACTGCCGAACCAAGGGCCTGTGAGCCCCCAGCGTGCCTTTTTAGTGCACCAGGCTGCGTCACTGCCGTCGTCCTCTCTGGCTATTTACAGTCCCCGGAGGGGGGGTGGGAGCTGGCTGCCTTCCCCCCAGGTTTGCAGCACTCCGTGCACGCCGCATCTTATCTGGCTTTCCCCTCACGCCGGCCGGTTGCAGCAGGATAACTCTGTGGCGCCGCGGAGCTCCTCTAGTGAGCGTCCGCCATGATGGCTCCTCAAGCCTTGCCCCCAACATTTAATAGCATTCATGAACAAGAATTTGTGAAAGCTTTTTATTGCATTTGTGAAGAAAAAATTTCAATTAAGGGCAGGGAGGGGAAGATTATGCATTCTCCTCTTTGCTTTATTCAAAATAGCAGCCATGTAAACAAACATGTAACCATATTTACAGAAGAAAAAACTACAAATACTAGATTTCCAACATGAACCACACATACTACATTAGAATTTCAAACATCTAATAAGCCTTCATTAGGACCTATAAACACAATGAACTGCAATAACTCTGGCTCTTCTGCTGTGAGGAATTTCTTTTTTGGTAAAATATACTCTTGATTTCATTCTTACTTCTGTTTCAAAACTGAGGATAAAAAACTTAAGCATTCATACTATAACATGGGAGGAGTGAAAAAGCTGGGTGCATATGAGTGGCAGCATTTAAGGAATACATCATTATCATAATATGACATTAATTATTTGTTTACCAACATCAGGTGAAATAATTTTCACCTCTGTGTCCTTAAGAGAATTGAAAAGTCTTGTTCAATAATGCTCTTCAATGTTCAATTCTATGTCAGGACCAGAGGCTTCAGATTATTCAAGTTCAAAGCTTATCCACTGCCAAAGACAAAGGATTACTTACTGGGTTATAATAGAACTCCTTAAACATGGAATTCCGACCAGCCTGCCATTGCGGATAATCTCTTTAGGTGTGCTCCGTAGTAATTAGAAGCAAAAAAGACTTTGACGCCATGGCCGTTTGGACCAAATTAGCTTAAAAAATGCTGGTGTCAATCCTTGCTTCTGATAGAAGCCATTGTACCCAGAATATCATTGTTGGACACGACACAGGTGCATGCGGATGTAATAAAGAAAGTAATAATGGACCAAAAGGGGAGCTCCGAAGAGGGCATGCAACTTTCTCATGCTCGTGAAAACAGTAAACTACACCGAGTTTCTTGTCTCCTGGAAGTGCAGGAAATATTACCTGTCTGGATGTTGATTTTGTTAGTTTGGAGATCAAGAAAGTAACGCCCCAGGGGCCAAGGACCCTCTAGGTCAAGAGCTGAACTTCCAAGACATGTTTGCAAGAAACTAAACAAAGTAAAAGTGTCAACTTAGCAGAAATCTTCTTTCTGGTTAAAAGAGAATTTGCAAGCCAAAACCGAAGAAATTTAAGGACTAAGGAAACATCTCAGAGGTAAGAATACCTGGACACTGTAAAGTGTACTCCAATGAGAAGCTTAGAAACAAGTCGATGTTCTCCTAGAGATCTGTTTACTATGGGACAGCCAAAACTGTCAATCTGCAGGAATTGATAATCCTGTAAGCTGGACCATCTAAGGGTAAGGAGGCCAAAAAATTGATGACATAACATAACATGGGTATTTGTAAAGCACACGTTCACCCGTAGGCATCTTGGCGCTGAATAACAGATGTTTATTGTTACCCAACTCAATGGTACTCATAAATCATGAATCATATCAGCTGCCAGAAACTCAAAACTCCATTCAAAGCACCACCTAGACCATTGTTACCAAGCGGTTTGGTAGCGATTATGTGTGGGAGTCCGTCCAAGCCTTGTCAATGAAGTCTAGAGCCCTTTCCGAAAGTCCTGGCACTTGCCAGCATCTCCAGAAAGTCTCCAGGCTACTAGATTCAACTGACCTGCCCTGAACAAGGAATATTGGAATCCGGGAAAGTCCATGAGGAGAGTCTGGAACAAAGGAAGGAGAAGCGGGCAATCACAAGACAGTGCCAGTAATATTGGAAACCAACTCTATGTCCTCCAAAGGGGAGGGATACCGATTAATTCTGCTGACTAGCAACAGACTTGAAGAGCTCCTCTCGGTAGTATAGAGAAGGGGGGGAAAGCATAGTTCTATCCATGCCACCGCTGCAAGAATGCATCTGTCGCTTGAGCCAGAAGGTCCAGCCTCCAACTGAAGAAGGATGGTAATTGGATCATAAGACAAGAAGCAAGCAGGTCCATCTGGCAGGGACCTCAATTCTCCATAATTCTGGCAAGCAGATTTAAATCTAGCTACGACTTGGTGGTAAGCCTGAGATGACATGAAACCCAATTGGCCAAGGCATTCTGAGAGCCTGGGAGATGAAGGCCTATAAAGGAAATCTGATGTTGTAGACAGAACTACCAGAAATCTTTCACAATCTCTGCTAGAAGGCGGGAGTGTGTGCCTTCCAGGCGATTGACGTACTGGACTGCTGACTGCAAGATGCCGCAGAGTGCTTGTTGGAGAGAAAAACAGAGAATTGCAAAAGAACCTGCTAGCAACTCTACACAATTGATTTGTAAAGAAAGCTCTGAACTGACCATCGTTCTCTTGTAGTGATGTCTCTCCTGTGAGCACCCCAACTCTGGCTGGCATTGGATTCCACCACTATGGCTGATATGAGACCATAATGGTCTTATTATTTCAGGTATCCATGTGATCTAGCCACCACTAAAGTTTGTGATGTGGAGTAACCTTATCTGTGTAAGACAATCATTTCTGCAAATGAGCAATCCTGACGGCCTCTACCGTGTGATAGTGCAGCGGGCCTGGATAGATGTACTGGACTGATGATGCTAGAAGGCCCACTAGTCTCGCTGACCACCACAGATTGATTGTTGGCTTTGCCAGAGCTTTGTGGATTTCTTTTTTTATTGCTCTGAGTTTCTGAACTGGAGGTGCCAAGGTGGTTGTAACATAATCAATCATAAAGCCTACAAAGGTCATTTCTTGTGCCAGAAGAAGGTCTGCTTTGTGGTAGTTGATGAGTTTGCAACGGGGAAATCAATCGGCACAATTGTTTCTTGAGTAGAAATGTAAAGTGAGAGATCAAGAGGAAGTAATTTAAATACACAACCATTAAGATTCATCTGGCTCTCAAGACTTCCACCACAGGTTTGAGAATATTTGAAAAACACCAAGGGGCTGACGAAAGCCGAAAACGCATTTCCAAAAAGTCATAAGTAAGCTGATGTCATTAAAACTGCGAGGAACGTGAAGGGAAGCTTGGCACTGTCAGGTAGGTGTCTTTCAGGTCCAAGTAGACCATAAAGTCACCCTCACTTAGCAGGTCTCTTAACAAATGGATCCCTTTAATTTTGAAATGGTGGTAAGGAATCCAAGTGCTCAACTCTTTGAGCATCATTACCAGATGGAAACCTCCACCTTTTTTGACCACAAGAAAATTGTGTTTCTGAAGTTCGAGAGAAGAGTGCTGCATGGAGCTATGACCTGCTTCTGTAAGAGAGATGATATCTCTTGTTCTTGAAGTTAATTTTGTGATATTCAAAGTGAAGCTGATGAGGAATAGAAGTCTGCACTGGGGTTGCGTAGAATTCCATTTTAAACTCCTGAACTGTTTGAAGGACCATGAGTTTTGAGTTATGTAGGCCCAAGAATGTAGAAAACGTCTGATCCTGCTCAGTAACTGCGGGGGAAGAAGGGGAAGGGCTCAACATGGAAAGAGTGACTTGATGCTGCTCCTTGGAAATTTCCACGGTTGAACCGCCCACTGGAGCCTCTTGCTTGGGAAGGGATGAAGAGGGTTCCTCTTTCTTAATCATTCCCTCCGGATAATCTTGTTTTCGTCTGGCCATGGAATGGGGAGCCTTGATATTGGAAATGGCTGGTGGAGTGGCTCTGGCCTTGACCGGCCCTGGGAAAGACCTTTTTTAGTGCTGTCTGGACCTTATCCAATGAGGAGAATGTGTTCACAAGCTTTTCCACTTCTTTGACAAAGGGGTCCACAAACAACAGCCGGAGGGCTTGCTTCATTTGTAGCTAATTTGCATAGTTTGGGGGTCCATTCTAAGGAGAATAGACCGCCAGCGCTAAGATGATAAAGCACAATTAGTGTTTCCTAATAAGTAGATGACCCGTTGGGCCCAACCTGCTAGGATGTTGGGATCAATAGTGCTGCCTTGTTCTTTGTCCATGAAGGCCATGTCTAAAATTTTTGACAAAGGGCCAGAAATGTCCAAAAGCTTGTACTGGAAAGCTTTTAAACACCTATAAATTGTTTTCAAAATCTATCCCTTTTTTCATAGCTACTTGGTCTTTGCAAGGCAGGTCTGGGGCATTCTGCCTGCAGGTGGTTTATAGCTTCTTTGGGGAAGGCTTTATGTGATGAGCTATGTATGTAGGCTGCTGTTTTAGTGGACAAAGTCTACGCTGCGTAGCAGGGATATATAACCTCCTCAGGATCAAACTTGTCCCACAATAATGAATTATGTGATAAGGATCCTGAGGGAACTTAATCAAAATGTTAATGTTCTAGGCGTTTCATTTTCGGAGAGGGTAACTAAAACCTAGAATCCTTGTTATCAGAGGAATCTGCATCCCCTTCCGGGTGCTCAAACCCTTGAAGAGAGACTATGCTCTCTGTGGTCTCATCTTTGTAGTCTTCCCCTCGAAAGAAAGGACACTTATGCAGGTAAGCCTTTTTCAATTGTTCTAGGGCATCCAATTTGGATGAGCTTATATTCTGAGATGGCCTCCAGTGTGAGAGATTAGGGACACCTTGGGGTGCTGAACGTGGCATGCCTTTAAAAAAGCCTAGTAGCTTTTGAGGCAGGGGACCCAAAAAAATCATAATAGTCTTTTGGCCACACGTCTGCATTACTTGAGACACTGCCTCTTTATTAGGGCCAGCAATGAACTCTGTGACGCTCTCCTGCTCCAGGTCAAAGAGGTTGTAATTAGACATACTATTCAGTCAGTAAAGCAGAATCATATTATGAGGGTCATTATGACCTTGGCGGTCCTGCCCCGCCACGCGGCGATGGCGGCCAGACCGCCGACAGCGTGGTGGTGCAGGAGAGCCAAATAATGACATCGCAAGTGAACTGGCTGCATCGCAGCCAGTTCACCTCCTGTACCACCAGGGCGTGTACCGCCAGGGGGTGGGCCCCGCCCAGCCGAAAGTTGACCACCATCGACCCGGCATTCCACCTAACACCACCCACGGTATTTTGAGTATCCTTACTGCCAGCGATTCCGTGGCGGCAGCCTCACCACGAAATCCCTGGCGGTAAGGATACAGGCAACAGGAATACTCATTCCTGTCACCACAACGGGACTCCCCAACACCCCTCCATATAGGAGCCCCCCCACCCCTCAACCGCATCAGAAGCCCCCATTCCTTCAAGCAGCGATGCCCCCCTGGTACCCGTACTGACCCCCCACCCCCAATCCATGCATGCACACCACCAATAAATACATACATACACACACATCCATGCTCACTCATTCACAAACACAGGCACACATGGCCACAACACTCCCCCCACCCCTCGCATACATGCACACATACTCACCCACCCCCGCATACATGCACATATACTCCCTCTACCCCCACACACACACATTCACACAAGCACACAGAAACTTGAACGCACTTGCACACAAACACACACAATACCACCCCACCCCCTCCATTCACACACACCCATTCATGCACACAACCCTCAACACCCCCCTCTCCCCTGTCGGTCGATCACCTTACCTGGTGGTCGCAGTGGTCGTCTGGAAGGGAACGGGGTCCATGGCGCTTGCTCCGCTGCCAGCGCCCCGCCAACACAACACCGCCACGCAGTCTACAATGTAGTAATACGGCAGGCGGTGTTGTGGTGACGTGGCGGTGGTATATATTCTCTGAAAAAAACAAAGGTTTCAGGGACGTTATACTTAGGAAATTGAATTGAAAAAAACTCAGTAATTCACTAAAAAACAAAGGTTACAGGGATGTTATAGTTAGGTACTGAATTTAGACACATAAAATCAAAGAAATTCAGCAGTTATAGTTAGCAGCCTTAACTATAAGTTACGCCTCTGCAATGCACTGCTTATGACTTCACATATTACATCACCCATGACATTGTTAGTAAAATCACTGATTACACCACTGATTACATCTCAAATGACATCACTTATGATATCATCCACTTACAGACTCTCACACCCCACTCACATACCCATACAACCATTGACACCTTCTCACATCTACTGACCCATAGAGACACCCATTAAACTACACACAAAACACGCATTTGAAAATGCACTCACATGTGCTACCTTACTCATATAGCCAGGCTCACAACCATTTATTGTGCCTCGCAGTTACTGTAATAGAGTTTACTGTAATAGAGTCATAGATTAATATTGATTAATATCGGCACTCATACAGCCACACACCGACCTACACAGCTAATATATTCCTAACTTATTCTTGTATATAGCCACTAACTCACCCACGTATCCACTCATGCATGCACTGATACACCAAATAACGCATGAATATATTCAGCCACCCAATGAGTCACTCACCCATACAACTAGCTGTACACCCACTCACTCACCTATACAATAAATAAAACAACCACTGACTCACCCAGTTACTCTTACACACTAACTTACTTTTATAGATGCTAACACATATACACACTCTCCTATATAGTCACTGGTACAAGTTCACACTCAACCCATACATTAACTGACACACTCACTTATGCATACAGTCACTGACACGCCCACTAAGTCACCCATACAGACATTGACACAGCCTCTAACTCAAAGAGCCACTCACACAGGAACCCACTCAAGCATAGAAATACTCAGATACTGAGAAAAACACTCACACACACAACTACTACTCACACATCGACTTCTTTATGCACACAGCCACACAGTAATCCACTCACTCAGTAAAACATCTAGTAACGCAATCAGTCGTGCAACTGTACATGCATGAATATTACAAATACTAACAGTGATCACTAGCTGCATAACACTACTAATTTACTTTATCCTATACCATTGCATCTACCTTTAGCTCTTGTACACATTTTTTACAGTTTTACACAAACGGGATGATGTCATCAGTGATGTAATTTGAGATGTCATCACTGATGTCACTGACCATGTTTTGAGTGATGGTATGTATGAGGTGATAGGCAGTGCATTGCGGGGGCGTAAGCTATAGCTAGGGCTGCTAACTATAACTGTTGAACTTCTCTGGTTTTGTGTGGCTAAATTCAGTACCTAACTATAACGTCCCTGTAGCCTTTCGTTTTTGCAATGAATTTCCGTGTTTTTTAAAATTGTATATATATATGTGTATATCCTAGAGGCAGTCGCCACTACCTGCTGCCTGGAAAGTTTTACGGTGATCCGTCCAGGGAGGGCAGAGAAAAAAGGGGGGGGCCCAAAACATCTTTTCCCCATTCATTTTTCCATAGGGATTTTAAACAGCGATAGCGCAAAAACAACTGGGCGGAATTACATCAAATTTGGCATGAAGGTAGATCCTGGTCCAGAAAGAGTGCTTTTTATGTTTTTTGTAATTATGTTCAGTAGTTTTTGAGAAATTAGGGGGAAAACAATTTTTTATATCTAAGGATTCAAAGGATTTGTGTCCCCTAACGATCTCGTGCTCAGATCTGATTGGCTGATAACACTTCAACAACAGAAGCTGTTAAAAAAAAACAAAAGGGGTAAAAAGTATTTTTTTTAAATGTTGTGCAGGGACGCGGTGGGTCAGCAAATCCGTTCATAAAATCAACAAACAAAAATGAAGCACGGCCTCCCGTGCTTTGTTAGCCTAATGCCCCCAGGTGGGCCAAGTCCCAGGGGCTTTTTTTTTTTAAAAAAAGCAGGGGAGCCTCCTGGCCCCCTCCTGATGCCCTGGGGACCACCACCTCCACAGGGCTTGTTTTTTTGTAGTCGGGGAGAGCCTGTGCCCCCCTGCCCTGGGGACTGCCACCTCCCCAGGCTTTCATGTAATAGGAGGGGGGGCTGTCTGCCCCCCCCAAAAGCCCCAGGGACCACAACCTCCCTGGGGCATTGAGCTAATTTTATGCAGAGTGCCTGTGGCCCCCAAGCTCTGGGGACTACCCCTCCCAGCAAAATGCATTGTATTTGTGGGGGGTGGAGCAAATCTTTAAAAAAATTGAAAGGGGTCCGTTTCAGGACCCCCCGCACCCTGGGGACCACCACTCCCAGGGGCTATTCTCATTGGAGGGGGGCGGCATGGCTCCCCTTCGTGGAGCCACAGATTGCCCTCGGGACCGTCACCCCCAGGACCAGCTCCTGCTAAGTCCTGGGGGTGCCTGGGACATAGCAGTTTGCTGTGGCTTGGCTGTTACGCTGCAGCCAAGCCACAGCAAACACTCTGCTGTTTGACAGTGGTACCCATAAAGCAGGTCCCGCTGTCAAACAGCAGAGCTTTCATCTATGTCCCCTGACAGAGATGAAATGCTTCAGCAAGCACAGAGCTGCTGTCAAAGCAGCTCCGTCCTTGCTGAAGAATTGGCACTGCTCCCCGGCAATGTCAGGTAGCCCGTAAAGAGGGCATTTTATTAAAAATAGATAAATAAGGAGGGACCACGGGGAGCCCTCAAGGGCTCCCTCGTGGTCCCAGATACCATGTACAGGGGAATTTTACTTACAATTTCAAATAAATAAATGAGGCGGGACCGTGGGGGAGGTAACTATAACTTGCGCCTTTGCCATGCACTACGAATTACCCACAATTTATAGCAATCATGCCATATTTCATATCATCATAGATAATCTCAATGTAATATTTGCAGTAAAATTTTGGGCAAAAAACCTGTGCATGGCGGGGGCGCGAGGTATAATTACCTTAGGGCAAAAGTTATAATTACTTGAGGTAATTCTAATTATAACTGGTGAATTTCAATGGTTTGGTATGGTTAAAATCTGAGCCTGACTATAACGTCACTGTAACCTTTGGTTTTATTTAGCAAATATATATACATTTACATATATATATATATATATATGTACATATATATACATATATATATACCTATTTATATACAAGTTTATACATACATATATATATGTATATATATATATATATATATATATATATATATATATATATATATATATATATATGTACATATCTCACTACACACCCTACAGTTGTGCAAGGAAAACAAAGGATGACAATAACCTTGGGAAGGGGATGTGCTAACACACGTGGTTCCAAGAATAGACAGTGTTGGACATCAACCACAATCCCCGTCAGGGTGACACACAAGCAAACCCAAATTAACCTCTTCTCAAACCTAAATAAGCTTGGCACAAAGTAGTCAGGCTTAACTTAGAGTCAATGTTTATTTATTTATGCAGCACTTCAAATAGTAGAAAAGTGGAAACACAACACGAGAAAAGTTCGACACCAATTTAGAAATATAGAATAAAGTGTAATAAATTATTTGAGACCAGAACAACAGAATCCAGTTAGTAAAACTGGTATGATATGCAATTTTTAAAGTTTAGGTAGAAATAGTGCATACGAACAGAAAGCGGCAACTGTGTTTTTCTGGTTGCCTCAGACTGGGACAAAGTCACAAGTTCAGGTTGACCACAATAGAGCGCAGGTCATTTAAAGGGACTCAGATAGGCCCGCTGAAGAAAGTACCTTAAATCCTGGTGTGAGGTATTCGTGGCATTGCTTTGCAATCCTTCAGATCATCCAGCATCAGTTCCGAATTGCGTCGGGTCAAAAGGAGCTGGCAACTGTACATCAAGGCTTTGCAGGGCTTTGCAGCACTCACTGTTGATTCAGATGAGGCTGATAGCTGTATGGCCAGCCCTTGCAAGGCTTCGCGTCCCTCTGTGTCAGTTCTGATGGGACCACAGCTGGGCTGGCAGGGCACCTTCAGGTCCACTTCCAAAGGTCCGGGACTGGGGTAGTACCACTTGGAGGAAAGGATTCAGCAAGCAGAGTCCAGGTGTAGGGTTCAAGGTGGGTGGAGCCTTTTCTGTCCCTGAAGCTCTGAACAAAAGGCCACCCAGCCTTTGGAGTCACTCTGGTGGTTTTGGGTTCAATATGAGGGTCCAGTTCTTCTCTCAGGCAGGAGGAAGCATGGCAATGAAGTAGCAGTCCGTCTTGCAGAACAGCACAGCAGTCCTGTGACTTTCAGAGGTGTCCAGAGGTGTATGATGAGTTGGGTCTGAGGGTCCAATATTTATCTGGTGTCCACTTTGAAGCAGGAGCAAGATTCTAAAGATTTCCCTTTGAAGTCCTTGGAGTTCAGTTCCTCCCCTATCCTTACTTCAAGCTGGCTGCAAGAACAGTACAGTGTTGACAGCTCCTTTGGGTGAAGGCAGGGCATAGCCTATGAGGTTGCAAATGGGGCTAAGCCCAGATCTGCCCCTCACCCCCATCCTGCAATCTCTATTGCGTGACTGTCTGGGAGGAATAAACAAAGTCCATTTGCCGACTACACCGAGTCATATGACCCACAAACCGTCTGCAGATACCAAATAGTTAGGGCAGGCAAATACCAACTTTCCAAAAGTGGCGTTTATAAAATTGTAACTTAAAATCCGAGATTACCATTAAAGAGGATTTCTAATTACAATTTATCAGACTTCAAACATGATATCCTCTCTGCTCCCAATTAAAAGTTATCACTTATTAAATGTAATAGGTTAACCCAATGTTATCCTATGGGAAAGGTAGGCCTTGTAGTAGTACAAAACAAATTTAAGAGTTTTTCACTACCAGGACATGTAAAGCTTAGAGGTACATGTCCAACTTCTTGAAGACACTGCACCTGGAGCTCTGGGCTGTCCAGGGCCTACCCTAAGGGTGACTAATATGTATTAAAAAGGACCAGTTGGGTCTGGCATGAGGTTTATTTCTCCAGGTCAAAAGGCAATATAAAAATGCACAAACAAGCTGCACAAGGAGGCCGGAGGCACGTTTAAAGGTCTAGTTAAGTAGGTGGCATAATCAGTGCTGTGATTCCACTAGTGGCATTTAATTTACAAGCCCTAGGGACATGTAGTACCACTCTACAAGGGACTTATAAGTAAATTAAATATATTAATTAGGTATAAGCGAAACCATCCATGTTTTAGTGAGAGAGCACAAGCACTTTCACACTGTTTAGCAGTGGTAAAGTGCACAGAGTCCTAAGGCCAACAAAAACAAATTCAGCAAAAATTGGAGGGAAAAAGGCAAAATGTTTGGGAATGATCCTGCGCAGAGGGTCAGGTCTAACACAGACATTTTCAATGCCTCTAGTCTCAAGAGGCTAATTTGTAGTAGCCTCCAAATGCAGCCTGTAGGAAAATACCCTTTTTGTACGGTTCCCCGATTTTTGTTTCCCCCAGCGCTTATGACTCTAGGCCTGCTGTCTAGGCCCCAGTGCCAGTGCTCTCTCCCTATAATGATGTAAGTACATTGGTAACCCCAATTGGCATGGACTTAAGCCACATTATAAGTCTCTGGTAAGTGGTACCAAAGCTACACAGGTCATGGGTGTTAAAGAGGCCACCAGGGCCTGACTCACTGATTGTGCCACCCTGAGTGACCCACGTAAACAGATGTTAGCAGTCCTGCCATGGCAGACTGCATAAGCAGTGCAAACTGCTCAAACTCGACTTTGCTGTCACCATGAGTGGCAAGGTCAAAGCACTATTTTTAGTATGTCACTCACCGCCCAGGAGGCAGGGTGCAATACACTAAAGGTGTGTACATATAAGTGCAAGCTAAAATATCCCTATACTAGGCTCTTTCCATTAAGGGCTACTAGAAGTGTTCAGGGGGCCATAGGATAACATGGGCTGGCACTCGGGCACCACTAGATTGCCAGGTCCATTATGGTCACCCTAAAAAATGTCATGTTTGGTATAAAATAACTTCTCTCATTAAATGCACATTTTCCCCATAGTCAGATTTAATGTGACATGCACCCAGGTGGCTACCTTAGAAGTTGCCCATCTGGTTGCCCTACCATTCCTCTGCCCTGGCAGGCAGCCTGCAGCTGCTTCTGCCAAGACATGTATCTGACCTTCTGCCAGGAGGTGTGAAAAATCCCAGGAGTCAGAAACAAAGGTCTGCCTGGGAAAGAGGTGACACTTTCCTCTCTGACAGGATGGCTAGTGAAGTGGCACATAAAGGCAGTGAGCTTTAAAGTGTACACCACCTCTGATATGCAAGCAGACTGCCTGCCAAAGGAGAAACAGCCCTCCCCTTCCCCACAGGCACATTGCAGGCAGGAAAATTAGGTAGTCAGGAGGTGTACACCCCGAGAATCCTAACCATACCCGTATGGCGGGCTACCTGGTCTGGACAGCCAGGGAAGGGTTCTGCCATTTTTAGAAGCGACAAAATAGAGGGTTCTGGGTAAAAAAGGTGGCCCACACTCCCGGATGAGGTCACCTCAGGGGTGGATTAGCATCTAGGGCTAGTAGCCCATTGGCTACTTTCACCCTAACACCCATATAATTTATGATTCAAGGGGCGACCCTGGCACCAGAATCTCATATCTGAAACATCTTGCAACAAAGAACAAAGAAGAGACCCGAGTCTGTGACTTCAGGACCTGCACAAACCACCCTGCACCTGTGGAAACCACCCTGCAACTGCACAACTCTTCCTGGACCAGAGCCCAACTCCATAGTCATGAGGAACCACTCTGAGCATACAAGACAATTCCAGAACTCCCTTGGACTAGAAGTATTAGTCCCCTGCAGCCCAGAGGTAATTTCATACTCCTGGACTCAAAAAATTACTGACCTTCCAGCCCACCGAGGAATCACCCAAAAGTATATGGCTTAATGCATTGTGGGAAATGTAGTCCTGACCTCCAGCAAGTTTCAGGCGGCTATCGTTTTCTGTCAGACTCTAGGATGCCAAAGTAACCCAGGACTGAGGATGCAGAAGCCAAGATTTGTTGGTGTTCAGTCCGGCTACCACTAGCTTTGTTTGATGCTGTGCCTCAAGGGAACTCTGCAGCATCTTCATCTGATCACCTCAGTGGCCCTGTTTCAAGTTTATGCATCAGTTTCCTCACCAGCACCGCCTAACCGGCCACGTAAATTTTAGCTGACTGTTTTGGCATGGTCCTCTGTCCCGCATCTCCTTAAACCACAGTGGTTTCCACTAGACTCGTCCTGCAAGTTACTGATTGTCACTAGTCTTTTTCTCCATTGACCGCAATGTTAAAGATTTGCTATAGTGAATTGCCCTGATAGATTTTTCCTTATAATATCCATAACTCAAGTTATACTTATCCAAACGTGTTCATTTTGGTATCTAAATTTATATACAATTCTGCTCCACTTTTATAAATTGGTGTCCGATTTCTTTGAGTCGTGTCTATTACTTATTGTCCATGCTGGTACTCTAAAATGTTTAACATATGTTCCTCTAGTAAAGCCTGGCCGCTCTGTGCCACCCTACCAGGACTGAGCTGGGGATTTATTATTGTGTGTTAGAAATTGGGTTTCTGGTTACCAGAGCGGTGCACCCTGTCCAAGCAGGAACCACAATCCTAGTCAGCGTAAGCACTACACAACTTATATGATCCTGTGCTCCCCCTCTGGTAGCCTAGCCTAGAGCAGTCAGGCTTAACTTAAGAGGCAGTAAAACAGTAAAAACACTACACAAAAAGCTTCCACACCAGTTTAGAAAAACATTAATGAATAAAACAAGATCAAAACAACAAAAATGCAATGTGTAGAAGTCAAGATATGAATTTTGAAAGATTAAATGCAAAAATAGCACTTAGAAGCAAATAGTGCTTAAAGAGTTAAATGGTCACGAAGGCACATGACAAAGTCATAAGTTCAGCCTGACCATGATGGAGAGCGGGCTGGATACAGGGACCGACTTCGGCCCGCTGAACAAAAGTACCTTGATTCTTGGTTTGCATCGACAAAGATACGGGGTGCAGCCGCACTATGTGTCAGTGATCTCCACGCAGGTGGGGTGATGCACTAGATTTCTCCACACAACAACGGTGATGTAACGGTTCTGTTAGTGAAGTTCTAGTTTCAAAGTGCAGTGGTTCAGAATACGATGCACAGGGTTTCTCCATGCTGTATAGGACATGCTTCGAGCTTCTCTATGTGGTGACAGCGATAAATTGGTTCTGAAGCAGCAGTTCTGAGTGCAATGCGGCGGTTCTGAATGTGATGGCTGATCCGGGTCCCGCAACAGGGGTGATGCGTTGATTCTGATCTTGCAGCAGAGGATGTAGCGGTTCCACTGGAACAGGACTGGGATGGCACCACTCACAGGACAGACTCACAAGCAGGAGAGTTGTAATTCTTTTGTGTCCCTGAGACTTAGAAAACAGGAGGCAAGCTAGCAAGCACTCGTAATCACTCTGGGCTCAAGTGATGTAGGTCCAGTCCTTCTCACCCATGCAGAAAGAGAGAAGCAGACAGCAGAGCAACACAGTAAGGCAGGAATTCAGCAAACAGCAGGTCCAGAAGTGTGCCAGTCCCTGAGCTAAACAGCAGATCTTCTGCTTCCTGGCAGAGCAGTCAGAGGTCCAGAAGTGTACTGAAGTTGTGCTGTCATGGGTCCAGTACTTACACCGAGTTGTGCCGTTTGAAGTAGGGGAGACTTCCAAAGTTTAATTTGTAAATAAAACCATGCTGGTGCCAAAAGCTCTCCTCTGAAACAAGCGGCTGCTGCAATTACATGTGCAAGCACAGAATACTGAGGCAGCATAATCCTGAAGCCATCACGGGCCTCTTTAATCCATTTACAGCCACTCCCTGCCCCTTCAGCTCACTCTTGTTACTTTCTTCTTTCTCTCTTTGTGATGCCTTTTTGTTTTTCTCTTCCTCCGTCTTTCCATATGAGTCTTTTGCTTGTAGTAAATGCTTGAGGAAGAAAAATAAGTACCAGCCCTCACAAAAAAGTCCTGGTGCTCCGCACCAAAAGCCACCAGCACAAATTAAGCACTGGAGACTTCAAAGAAAGTCTTGAAGTGCACAGAGTTTAGTGTCCTTCACAGCGTGTGTGCTCATAAATGAATATGCCACACACAGATCTTGCTCTTACACATCTTTATTTGTGTGTGTGTAACCGCAAACTTAACATTCCAAACCTGCATTCTCTTCATTACACTTGCACACTTACGTCACAGTTCTACGGAGTCCATTGGGAACCAAAAGACTTCTGTCATTGCTAACTCACATGACAAACTTATATAGCGCATAGCTACCCTAGGGCCTCCCAGCGCTTAAAAAGATCCTCCATAACACTTCCATAGAAAGAGATCAGTACAGCCAAGTTTTCAGTCGCCGCCGGAAAGTTAGTTCATGGTCAGATTGATGTAGGGGCAGAGGTAGCGAGTTCCACAGTTTAGTGCCTAGATGTGACATAGATCTTCCACCCCATCTGGCCTTTTTTACTGAGGGAATTACCACCAGGGCAGCCGAAACCGACCTAAGATGACGCCTGGGTTTATAGAAAGTGGCCAAGGATCACAGCTGTGGGGGCCCTTTGCCATGTAAGGCTCTATGAATATAACATAAAGCCTTGAATTTTATTCGCTGCTCTATTGGGAGCCAGTGCAGAGTAAGAAATGCCAATTTGACTGATTCATGTTTCAGTATATTAAAGGACAGTCTAGTGGCAGTAGTCTGCACCAGTTGGAGTCTCTTTGTCACATACTTTGGAGAACCAAGAAATAGAGCGTTCCCATAATCAAGGTGTGAACTGATCAATTCCTGTATGATTAGTCTCTTTGCCATAAACAGAAGGATTTTAAACACTTTCCTAATGAGTCTAAATATGCCAAAGCAGATGGCAAATGTTTTATTTGCCTGCTGATCCATAGATAACCACGGATCAAGCCAGACCACAAGGCTCTTGATCTGTTCCTTGGGGGCTGGAAGATCCCTTAAAGATGCAAAACAGTGTGAGAGCGGTTTAATTGGGCTTGAGAGCCCAAGAACATGACCTCTGTTTTATCTCCATTCAGTTTAAGTTTACAGTCGGACATCCAGTTAGATATTGCCTGTAGGCAAGGGCCAAGTGAAAATTCAAGTGAGTTCTGTCCTGAGGTCAGAGAGACCACTAGTTGTGTATCATCTGCATATGATATCAGAGAGAGGCCATAGGGTCCCACTACCTTGGCAAGAGGCAATATATAGATATTAAACAATGAGGGGCTAAGAGATGAGCTTATACATTATAACTGTTCAATGAGTTGTTGTGGAGCTCTGATCACACTTCCTGATTGTGTCTTCGAAAACTTGGAAAAGACAGAATTGTCTGTGACCTGCACTGATGATGTAGGAACAGCAGCAGTCAGGGATTTCCTCATAGTCTTCTCTGAATCAGTCTCTGCAGGGACATTAGGGATCGACGAGCGATGAGCCTAATATCTGAAGTGCGAAGAATCTCATGCAATGGACTTTCCAGGATGATGGGCAGTCACTATGGGCCTGATTTTAACCTTGGCGGACGGCGGAGGCCGTCCGCCAAGGTTCCGCCGCCAAATGACCGCACCGCGGTCACAAGACCGCGGCGGCCATTCTAACATTTCCTCTGGGCCGGCGGGCGCTCTCCAAAAGAGCGCCCGCCGGCCCAGAGGAAATGCCCCTGCAACGAGGACGCCGGCTCAGAATTGAGCCGGCGTAGTTGCAGGGGTGCGACGGGTGCAGTTTGCACCCGTCGCGTATTTCAGTGTCTGCATGGCAGACACTGAAATACTTTGCGGGGCCCTCTTATGGGGGCCCCGCGGCACCCCCTACCGCCATCCTGTTCCTGGCGGGAGACCCGCCAGGAACAGGATGGCGGTAGGGGGTGTCAGAATCCCCATGGCTGCGGAGCGCGCTCCGCAGCCATGGAGGATTCCCCCGAGCAGCGGAAAGTCGGCGGGAGACCGCCGACTTTCCGCTTCTGACCGCGGCTGAACCGCCGCGGTCAGAATGCTCGTGGGAGCACCGCCAGCCTGTTGGCGGTGCTCCCGTGGTCGGTGGCCCTGGCGGCCACCGGCCGCCAGGGTCAGAATGACCCCCTATGTGTCCTTTACTAGTCACGGCTTGGAATAGGTCAGCATCAAAAGGAGCATCAAATTAGCATTTTCTCTGTTGATGGATAAGCACTCGATCTCCTCTGGTGAAAGTAATGTTCTTAGCACATCTGCGCTTGTCTGCAATTGCTTTCATTTTCTCTTTATGACCAAGTCCTTTTTACGAGTTTCATACTCAGTAGTAGATCTTTCATTGGTCCATTGAGGTAATTTGTTCATCATGGGCTCTCCCAAACAATAATGTGGCAGGGCTTTCACCTGTTGTGGAGTGAGGGGTCAAATGGTAAGCTTGAAGGGTAGGAAGTAAGACTGACTTGAGGTCGAGCTTCTCAATCATAGCACATTAGACAACTTTCTTAAGTGTACTCATAATCCGTTTAACTAGGCCATTTGCCTCTGGTCAAAGAGGTGTGCTTTCCCTATGCTTCACATTAAGATGACTTAGAAAGGCTCTGAATTCTGGACTGTTACAAGGTCGGCCATTGTCTGACTTCAACATGGAAGGAACACCCTATGTTGCAAAAATGGCATCTAATCTCTCGACAACTCTTTCCTGAGTGATAAATGAGAGATCTTCTACCAAATGGGATAATTCATCAACAACCTCTATAAGGTGATGTCCATTGTCAAGAGGACCAAAGAACTCAACACAATTTCTTGCCTATGCATGTTTTGGTAACTCAGATATGTTTAAGGTGTGTCGAGGGATTTTCGAAGATAGGAAATTGCATAAGTGACAGGCCTTCAATTCTCTTTCAACTCTTTCAACGAGGTAAGGAAACCAGACTGGAGATCGGCTAGCTTGTTTAGTGTCAACAATTCCACGATGTCCATCAGGGGCTACTTCAATTATCAGTTGGCACAGACTCCCCATAATAACAATTCTGGAACCTTGTAAGAGGTCCTTCAATGCTCTTTCAACTCTTTCAACAAGATGAAGAAACCAGACTCAATATCGGCTAGCTTGTTTAGTGGCAACAATTCCACAATGTCCATCATGGGCTACTTCAATTATCAGTTATCACAGACTCTCTGTAATAACAATTCTTGAAGCTCGTAAGATATTACCTTTTTGATTAATGAACAGTTCATCTTTGACATTTTTGAATTTAAGGCATTCACTTTCACTTACTTGAGGTTGAGTGTGCTGTTTCCAAGATTGATGTGTAATAATGTCCTTTAGTTTTAACTTGTCACTATATTTACTGGTGGCACTAACAATTTGTTCCAATGAAATGGCTGGAGGTGAGCTGGATTTCACAATTAAATTTATGGAGGCTTAAGTTGTTTTGGAAGGGGGTACCATGACACTGTAATTACACTCGTGAAAAGCAGTTATCAGGGTTTTGATCTTACCCTGGATGGTTTACGACTGTGTAGTTATATTCTTGTAATCGCAGACCCCAAAGTTCAAAGCGAGGAGTCATCTTGGCCTTTGAATTACCAAAGATAGTCAACAATGCTTGATGATCGGTCACAAGCATTAAATATCCATATAAAAACAGGTGGAAATGTGCACAAGCCCACACAACTGCTAGACTTTCTTTCTCAGATTGTGACTAGGTGCTTTCAGTTTGGGACAAACGTCTGCTTGCATATGCCACAATATGCCTTTAAGCATTTGGTTTCCACTATGCTGGGCAAGGATTGCACCCGACCCTATAGAGCTAGAGTCAACAACAACCTCTGTGTGAAGATCTGGATTAAAGTATGCCATGTCAGTGGCATTCTCAATAGCTTGTTTGATTTTCTTAAAGATTTGCTTGCATTTATGTGACCAATGAAATATTCTATTTCATCAAGTCTCTTAAAGGAGCTCTCACTGTGGTAAAGCGTCATGTGTGTATCTGGACAGTATTTGGCCATGCCAAGAAATTAACATAACATGGTAACATCTTGTGGGGGCCTGGCAGTTGACAAGGCTTCCACTTTAGCTGGATCATGTGTCATGCCCCCATCAGAAAAGAAACGGCCAAACAATTTGAGTTTTGTTTTATGGAACTCATATTTCTCAGCGTGCAAAGTTAAACCTGCATCAGCAAGTAAACAACACACTTGTGTGAGAGTTTTATCATGCTCTTTCTGGGTAGCTCGGCCAACTAATATGTCATCACTATAATTGAAAGCATGCATGACAGGCTGTATGATACGTCGAATGACATCTTGAAAAAGCTTTGCAGCGGATGACACAACAAAACATAGGCCCTCATTACAACCCTAGCGATCGGTGATAAATCGCCGGTAATACCGCCAACAGGCTGGTGGTAAATACCGCCAAATTATGACCAGGGCGGAAAGAGCTCAAACAGACAGCCACTTTACCACACCGACCGCCAGGGTGGAATCAACAGGCACCACGGTTATAGCCGCCTACAGCCAGGTGGAAGTCAATGTTCCGCCCACTGTATTATGACAGCCCAATCCGCCACCTTTTCTGGGGCGGTACCAACGACATCAAAAGCTTGGCGGAAACACTGCACAGAAGGGAAACGACTCACCATTGGAGATTCAAAGAAGAACCACACCGCCATGGAACCCGAACTGCAGTTCTTCCCAATGCTTTTCTATGTCCTGCTCCCCCACGAACACCAACGACGGCGAAGACGACCACGGTGAGTACTGCCGCCTAGCACACAGGGGAGGGAGGGAGGAAAAAGAGAGTGACACACACACGCACACACAACACCCCCATCCCCAATACCATATACACAAGCAGATGCAGTAACATGACATATTTACCCCGTACCCCTCAGGAATAATGCAAGGACCACAGGAATAGATGAAAGTGAGTGTAATAATATAAATATAGTAGAAATACAAAAATTCAATCTAAAAGTATGTGCATATGTACAAACAAGGGACACTGCCCAGTCCTCAATCTGCAAGGGCCACAGGGCCACATTACAAAGTCCAAGGCCCCACTTGATTCCTGCAACAACACGAAGAGAACACTGCAGGGGCATCAGTTTCAAAATGGGCAGGCACCTCAGGGGGACAGGGAACAGGGGGCACTTCAGCCGGCAGATGGTACACCACAGGTCCTGAAGGGGGCAACATGCCCTGTGCTTGGTCCTGGGGAGTGCAAGACCACAGTCTCTCAAGTGGGTGACTTGCCCACTGGCTCTGGAGGGGGCAACATGCCCTGTGCTTGGTCCTGGGGAGTGCAAGGCCACAGTCTCTCAAGTGTGTGACTTGCCCACTCGCTCTGGAGGGGGCAACATGCCCTGTGCTTGGTCCTGGGGAGTGCAAGACCCCAGTCTCTCAAGTTGGTGACTTGCCCACATTCTCTGGAGGGGGCAACATGCCCTGTGCTTGGTCCTGGGGAGTGCAAGTCCAGAGTCTCTCAAGTGGGTGTCTTCACTACTGGTTCTGGAGGGACATCTTGCCCTGTGATCTTCATCCTGGAGAGGATCGGGTGAGTGGGTGCCATACCCACTGGTTCTGGAGGGGGCATCGTGCCCTGTGCTTCCGATCCTGGGGAGTGCAAGGTCACAGTCTCTCAGCTGGGTGTCATACCCACAGGATTTGCAGGGGGCAGGCCGCACAACAGCCCATGGACGCTGGACTACAGACTGCCCGCCGGCGGTGATGGCTACTCAGTGGTGGTGCTGCTGCCACTGGTGGTGGGGGGAGGCTCCTGCCCATCCCCTGCAGCCTTGGACAGCTGCCCACTGCTGTTGGTGGTGCTGCTGCTGCTGCTAGTGGTGGTGGGGGGAGGCTCCTGCCCATCCCCTGCAGCCTCGGACAGCTGCCCACTGCTGTTGGTGGTGCTGATGCTGCTGCTAGTGGTGGTGGGGGGAGGCTCCTGATCATCCCCTGCAGCCTCAAACGGCTGCCCACTGCTGCTGGTGGTGGTGGGGCGAGGCTCCTGCCCATCCTCTGCAGCCTCGGATGGCTGCCCACTGCTGCTGGTGGTGCTGGTGGTGGTGGGGGGTGGCTTCTGCCCATCCCCTGCAGAGTCGAACGGCTGCACCACCATGGTTGGTGGTGGGGGCTCTGACTGAGTCCCAGCACCAGGCCACTTGTCCTTTCTGCCTGCTGGTGCAGGCCCCTTGCCCTTCCTGGCAGCAGCTGGGGATTCATCATTCCCCTTCCTGGCAGCAGCTGGGGATTTCTCCTAGCCCTTCCTGGCAGCAGGTGTGGATTGCTCCTTGCCCTTCCTGACAGCAGCTGTGGGTGGCACCTTGACCTTCCTGGCAGCAGCTGGGGGTGGCACCTTGACCTTCCTGGCAGCAGCTGGGGTTGGCACCTTGACCTTCATGGCAGCAGCTGGGGAGGGCTCCTTGCCCTTCCTGGCAGCACTTGGGGCAGGCACCCTTTCCATGTGGCTGGCTGGTGGTCTGGATCCTTTACCACCACGAGTTGCTGTGGACACTACTGGGCCCGTGGACTGAGTGGCTGAGGTGCTTGCCTGGGGTTTGGCCACCCTGGGCAGACATGAAGGACGGGGGGAGAGGGGTAGGGAAGAGGTCAATGGTTGAGAGGAAAAGCTGCTTAGGGACATTGGGGCGGGAAGAGGGAGAAGGTCTGGGAGTGGAGGAAGAGGGAATGGTTGTAGGAGGTGTCTGTCTGCTGTGTTTGGGTGCAGGTGCATGGGCCAGGCCCTCAGGATGCATGATTGCCAAGACTTGCTCCTCCCATGTTGTTAGTTGTGGGGGAGGAGGTGGGGGTCCGCCCCAGTCCTCCGTACAGCGAGTTGGTGTCTTGCTGCAATGGAACGCACCTTCCCCTCTAGGTCGTTCCAGCTCTTCCTGATGTCATCCTTTGTTCTGGGGTACTGTCCTATGGCGTTGATCCTGTCCACGATCCTCCACCATAGCTCCATCTTCCTAGCAATGGATATCTGCTGCACCAGTGATCCAAATAGCTGCAGCTCTACCCGGATGATTTCCTCCACCATGACCCTTAGCTCCTCCTCAGAGAATCTGGGGTGTCATTGTGGTGCCATGGGTGTTGTGTGAGTATTGTGGGTGAGGGTGTGTAGGGTGATGTGTTGGGGTGTGTGTTTTGAGGTGCGTGGGTGGTGTATATGTGATGGTGGTATGTGGTTCTGGTTGTGTGAGTGGTCTTGTTGTCTCTGTTGGCAATTGTTTGTATTCGTAAAGGGTAGTGGGTAGTGTGGGTCTGTGTTTTATAGTGGTGTGGGTGTGTGGGTACGGTGTGTATGGGTGTCAGGTGTGTGTAGTTTGAATTGACCAATGTAATGTTGTTTTGTTTGTGTGTGTGTGTTTTGAGCGCGGCGGTATGTACCGCCAATGGTTTACCACCATTGAATGTCCACCGTGGTGATTCGTGGGTCAT
Source organism: Pleurodeles waltl (assembly GCF_031143425.1). NCBI lineage: Eukaryota > Metazoa > Chordata > Amphibia > Caudata > Salamandridae > Pleurodeles > Pleurodeles waltl. The sequence continues at coordinate 338,195,266 of NC_090443.1, forward strand.
AATGTGGTGGGCATAGTTCTGTTGGCGTAACGGTGTGGGTTTGGATACCGCTGGTTCATCACTGACCTTTGGTGTGGCGGACTTGTGTCTGTGGCTGAATAGTGCTGGACTGATGTGTGTCATACTATGGTGAACGGATATCCGCCGCAGCGGTATGTTGGTGGCAGTCAGCATGGCGGCAAGTGGGATTTACCGCCAATGTCATAATGAGGACCATAGTCTTTTATATCGGAATATGCCAATATATGTAGAAAAGGTGGCAATGTACCTGCAATTCTCCTCGATTTACAATTGATGATACCCTTTGTTCAGATCAAAGTGAGAAAAGACTTTCACACCATTCAATTGTGTGATCATGTTTGAAATGTGTGAACCTGGATGTCGATCTCTATTTCAATTGCCTTGTTAGCTTGATGCATATCAACACTGATGCATTCAGCTCCTTCACTGTCCTTTTTGGGCACTACCACTATGGGAGAAATCCTGGGAGATGGCCCACTAGAACGCTCAATGATATTGGGGGTCATTCCGACCCCGGCGGTCAAGGACCGCCGGGGCCGGGGTTGGCGGGAGCACCGCCAACAGGCTGGCGGTGCTCCACAGGGTATTCTGACCGCGGCGGTTCAGCCGCGGCCAGAAAGGGAAAACCGGCGGTCACCCGCCGGTTTTCCGCTGCCCTGTAGAATCCTCCATGGCGGCGCAGCTTGCTGCACCGCCATTGGGATTCTGACCCCCATACCGCCATCCTGTTCCTGGCGGCTTCGGCAGCCAGGAACAGGATGGCGGTATGGGGTGTCGTGGGGCCCCTGGGGGCCCCTGCAGTGCCCATGCCAATGGCATGTGCACTGCAGGGGCCCCCGTAAGAGGGCCCCACCCTGAATTTCAGTGTCTGCTCAGCAGACACTGAAATCCGCGACGGGTGCTACTGCACCCGTCGCACATCCTCCACTTCGCCGGCTCCATTCGGAGCCGGCATCCTCATGGAGGGGTGTTTCCCACTGGGCTGACGGGCGGCCTGTTGGCGGTCGCCCGCCAGCCCAGTGGGAAACCCAGAATACCCGCGGCGGTCTTTTGACCGCGCAGCGGTATTCTGGCGGTTCCCTCCAGGCGGGCGTCTCCCGCCGCCCGCCGGGGTCAGAATGACCCCCATTATGTTTGAGTAAGGTTTCAAGCTTCTGGTTAACAAAATCCAATTCATCTGTCTTTGAACAACAGGACGCACATCCTCATTAACATGCAATTGTTCTTTCATAGTCTTAAGTTTTCCTAAACCATGAAAAAACTAAGGGAACTAACATTATTTAATGATGAGCATTCATGTTGTAATTCACCAATATCAGTCCCATATCAGCAGCTGTTCTGAAGGTGAGTAAACAGGCACTTGACGCAGTACCTTGAAGTATGTGAATGGGTGCCTGTACTTTAGTGCTTTTGTGTTTCATCATTGCTACGAATTAACCCTGACTCTTTACTGGTATTGATGCAGTCCATGTATACACTTTAGTCTTTAACTGCATAAGATGGGACGATGGAAACAGTATTTCACCTCATGCATACTATTTATCAACGCAATACTGTTGATAATAAAAGGTGTAGAGCAGCCATTTACCTTTAGTGTAATCTTAGGACAATGTTTGAATGACTTTTGTGCTTTAACTTGTCAACTTTTCTTTGACTTGCATTTTTCTTCACATGAGGACAGTCCAACATGTGTGTGGTTTTCTGAGGTAAACATCGACATCGCACATCCATCTTCTTCACTTTCACTTGACATTGATACTGAGGAACTTCTTGATGTAGATTTAGATGACAATCAACTTTGTTTGATGTCGATTTGTCTCAGCTGGTGTTGCCGCTTGACCTTGTGGGTGTGTGTAGAACGTCACTTCTGGATTGTTCGGGAGTCCATTTTGTTCTCTCTTTCGGAAGCACTCATCTTTTCCTTTGCCTTGCAAACCATTACAAAATGTACTCCTTTTCACAGGTTTTGTATATTTTTCCAATATGGTACATTTACCTTCGTGTGGAAACGAAAATCCACACCTGAAACACAACTTTCTTTTTGTGGAGACATCTCTTTGTGCCCTTCAGCCTTGAGCTTCAGCTTACTTTTCATGTTCATGACGGACTCACTCTGGGCACCTCCGGCCTCTATGTCAGCAGCCTGCTGATCAACATGCTCCTCACCTCTGCCAGCCATGAACAATCGCTCCAGATTAAGAGACTCTCACAGCATTCATCGTCTGCCTGAATCTGACAGGCATCCATCAATAACCCTGAAACGTATAGCCTCCTCATCATTAAATTAATTGAACTTACAGTGTTTGATGAGTGTATCCAGCCTCTCAATAAATTCATCAATTGCTTCATTGACTTTCTGTCGTTCCTGACTGAAAATGTACCTTTCATAATCAACATTCGGCATTGGATTGAATTTGAGATTCAAGGCTTCTTTGATTTGACGATACATAACTTCAGCTCTCAGCATTTTCTTTTTAACTTCTTTTACACCTGCACTGGCAAGATTCTTGAGGTAATTGATAATCTTCTTGTTATCTGTTTCTTCCAGTGCATCAAAGAGATCATCAAACATTTCTATCCAGGAAGTCCATCTGTTGCCACTATTTTGCTTTTTGGCAGTATCGAATGGTGATGGTATCAGGAAAACAGCATTATTATAACCATTTGTGGAACTTGCTGACACTGAGAGTGGAGTTCTCTCCAGCACTATTTGTTGACCATTGCAATCTTGTTTATGCACACTATCTCTGATACTTTGGAAGATGCTGGCCTGGATCTTCTCTGACAATTTCTGGAACTGTGGCCTCTTTCTTTGTGGCCATTTCAAAAGCAGACTTCCACTATTCCTACCACCGCTCACGGCTTTTCAGTCAGTCTGACAGGACTCACCAGACTCGTAAGCACAACCCTTATGCTTCTTCTTAGGTTACAGCACCTGGTACTGAGGTCGGATAACTCTCGTATCCTGGTTGTGGTAAGCAGAGGACTGTTTCTTGTATCTGGAATGCTTCCCTTGTTGGCGTCTCTTTGCACTTTCCTATATCTGGTTAATCTCTGCCTCTTAGCGCTCTTTTGCAATTAGCTGTCGCTGCTGATTGCGCATTCTGTACTTGATTATCACTGCCTTTTTGCATTGTTGTACTTCATAAATGACAGGTCTGTGATAGGTTGTGGCGTTGTTCCTCTTATCTCGGTCGTATTAGTAATTTTCTGACCAAAGACCAATAAATCTTCTGGTAGGACAGTCACTTTCTTTGAAGGTCCTGCACTGGCTGGAGATGTGCTTTGACTCCACATATGCTGACCGTCGATTCTAAACTTCAACTAAGGCACGCATGGCATGCACTAGACTTTTGCTGGACCACTGCAAACTATCTGGGAGAGCACTGTCGCTCTTTGGGTTATGTATCCCCTATCTCATCACCAGTTGCAGCATCCTACCCAGCCTGGGTACTCGTAAATGAATACACCACACACTGAGCTTGATCTTACACATCTTTTTTCATCTGCGTGTAACGGCAAACTCAACATTCTGAACCTGCATTCTCTTCACTACACTGGCACATTTACCTCACAATTCTACAGAGTCCATCAGGAACCAAAAGAGTTTTGTCATTGCTAACTCACACGACACTACACCCTTCCTGCCCTGGCTCTAGCCTCACTACAGAGGAGCAGGGGTATGCAGCCCATTGTGTGTGTGCAGGGCACAGCCTATTCAGGTGTAAGTGTGAGGCTGTGTTCAGCTCCTCCCTTACAATCTCCCAGGAAGATCCAGCAGTCACACCGAGGAGTCCTTTGAGTGTGGCTGTCTGGAGGGAATACACAAAGCCAAGCTGTCACCCCACCCAGCATGAACAGAGACAGGCAGTACGCACCAAAAGGCTAAAGCAAGTAAATGCCAACTTGCTAAACGTGGAATTTGCTAAACTGTAATTTAAAATCCAAATTCACCATAAGTTGTGAATTCAAATTGTGATTCCAGTGATACCAATCTTGGAAAGTCTATCTCTTCACAATTGGGAACATAACTTAAAAGATGTAATAAGGTAATCCCAATGTTATCCTATGGTTGAGATAGTCCTTGCAGTAGTGAAAATAAAATTGAGAGTTTTTCACTACCAAAACATGCAAAACTTACAAGTACATGGCCTGCCTTTTTAATACATGACACCCTGCCCTGTGGATTATACAGGGCCTACCTTAGGAGTGACTAAATGTATAAAAACAGAAGGTTTAGGGCTGGAAAGAGGGTTTACTTGACGGGTTGAGATGGCAGTGTAAAACTGCACACATAGGCTCTGCAGTGGCAGGCCTGAGACATGGTTAAAGGGCTAATAGAATGGGGGCACAATCAGCACTGCAGGCCCTCTAGTAGCGTTTAATTTAAAGGCCCTGGGCACATGTAGTGCACTTTACTAGGGACTTACAAGAAAATTAAATATGGCTATTGGGGATGAACCAATATTACTATGCTTAGGGGACAGAAGATAAGCACTTTAGCACTGATTAGCAGTTGTATGCAGGGTCCTAATGCCAGCAAAAACTAGGTCAGAAAAATGGAGGGAGGCACGCAAAAAGATGGGGGAAGACCACCCTTAGGCTGTCAGGTCTAACATAGGGAATCCAAAGAATCTATTTTTGGGGTATCATGAGAGTACTGCACAGTGAAGCCTAAGCAGCCTCACTGCATAAAACTCCACTTTCCTACACAAATGTTCTACTATTCTATGTTCCCACATGCGGGCCTAAAAAATGGTACCTCACCTGTGTGGGTAGGCCTTGTGACCATGACACAATATGAACGCATCACATTTTTCCACTCATAACTGGCACTTTCTTTGCAAAGTTGGTAGCTGTGGATTTTAGGCCCTAGTTCACCTGAAACCTACGAATCCTAGCACATTTTTGAAAACAGGACACTTGGGGGGATCCACGGTTGGGTGACTTGCGTGACTTGCATGACTTGAAACAGATGTTTTTACCCATAAACACTAACAAACCTCAAACTTTGAGTACAAAAACACATTTTCTTCATATTCCTGTGATGCAAACTTATGGAATCTGCAGGGAGCCACAAACATCCTTCTACTCAGCATTCCCCCAAGTTTCCCAATAAAAAACACTCCTCACTTGTATGGGTTGACCTAGTGACAGTGACAGAAACAGACCAAAATGCAACGTGGATGCTTTACATGTTTCCACTTAAAACGAACCCTTTGTTTGCAAAGTGAGTACCTGTGGATTGTGGCCCTAGATCAGCTGCCACTTAGGGAATCGAAGCAAATGTGTACATTATTTTAAACTAGACACCAGGGGAAATCCAGGGTGGGGTGACTTGCATGGCTCTCACTAGGTAATATTACCCAGAAGACCTTGCAAACATCAAACTTTGGAACAAAATACACATTTTCCTTAGATTTCTGTGATGGAAAGTTCCGAAATCTGCAGGGAGACACATATTTCCTACCCTCTGAGTTCCAACTTGTCCCCCGATAAGAATGGTACCACATTTATGTGCGTCAGCCTTGAGACCATGACACAAAAATGCCCTAAAGCACTACATTGATAGATAAGCAATCTGGGGTAGCTGCAGTATTTGGGGCTGTGCTGCCTCTCATGCAAATCTACAAACCACAGACATTTTTGAAATCTAGAAAACCAGAGGATTCAGGGTGCATGGATCCTCTGAGGTTTTCTTACCCACAATGCCCTGAAACCCTCAAACTATACCTAAAATCATACATTTTCCTTACATGCCTGTGATGGAAACTTCCTGAGCAATTGGGGTAACACTGTGTGATAGGCTTTGTGTGTATTCCTGTGGATTCTAGAAGCTCCTACACCACCCCTATATTTATTTTGAAAATAGACCCTGGTGTCCAGTGTGCCTTCGGACCTACTCCCACCCCGGTGCGCAGATTGGGGATAATTACCGCCATCCACACCTTAGGGGGGCAGAAACAATGTCACCTTACCTTTGGGGGAGGAGGGCAATGTCCATGCCCATAATGGGCTGCCTCCACCCCTATAATTTAAGAAAGCCACCCTGGTGTGTAGTGGGCTTTCTGCCTTCCGGGGATTGTTGGGCTGATCGGGGGGAAGTACCCTCATCTGACACCCGGGGTGCAGAAAGACTGATCTGGTATGGAGAGCAAAAGCCCTTGCTCAAAGGGCTGTTCCCAAATGTCCCTGGTCAAAGTGGGTGGATCACTGTTTGGGGATCACTCTTCTGTATGATACCGAAGCAGGGATCCACTGGGGAGGTATATGATTGGAAAGGAGAGGTTCTCCCCTTTCCAACTATACCTCTCTCACCCCAATCAGTGTTTGAGGGCTGAGAAATGCCCCGAGCACTGATGCAGTGAAAGTAAAACAAGCCCACCTACTCAATTTATTTTTTATTTTACCCATTTAAAAGAGGTCCCTTTGTAAATCACCCCCGAGAAGTGTCTGGGAGATTTGTGGATGAATTAGTCATTCCAGTGCATGTCAAAAATGTGTGACATGTTGTGGCACATTGGAATGGGCAAGGTTTGGTGTGAAAGAAATCCCTTAATTTGTGGAATGAGAGATAGAGGAAAATTGTGGAAGAAAAATTAATAAAAAGGCCAGAGCCAGGGTGAAAGAGAGGAAGGATTCTTTGTTTATTAGGCATGAAAAGCAACTGTGAATTTTGTTTTTAAAAAAATCAACTAAAAAATAGAAGTAGGACTTCCACACTATTTCTATAGGACAGGGTGCAGAGAGTAAGGGATCTTTGTTTATTATGAATGAAAAACAACTGTGATTTTGAGGCATATAAAAAAAATTACCATGGAAATAGAGGGAAAGCTTCCACGCTGATGATACAAAGGTATTTTGCTAAACTTTCAAACAACAGAATGTGTGGAATAGTGGCTAATGTCATGGTTTATTAATGTTTTTGACAGGGGTTCAGACCCCACTAGCTCATAATCGTTTTTACACTGTTTCCCAATTTCGTTTTTATTTGACCAAATTTAAATCACCCCTAGGAGTGTCTGGGTGACTTTGTGGCATGTAAAAGCAAAATTACCATTGAAATAGAGGAAGAACTTCCACACTGTTTCTATGATACAAAGGCATTTTGCAAAAACATTCTTATGGCAGAATGGGTCCCCCTCCAGAGGGCTTCCATCAGGGGGCACACTGACAGTGCACCTCCTAACAGCTTCTTTGCCTCTGCGCCTGTGTGTATAATAGGGCGCGGGCCCATAGGCAAAAGAATTCCCTCATTTGCATGGGGCCACGCCTCCATGGAAATGAGGGAGCACCCTCTGGTAATAGCACTGGCGCTATATGTGCTCCAGGGCTATTGGTATTATAGAAGGGGATGCATACCAAAGTGCCCCAGGGATGCGCAAAGCGGGCACTAACGCCCATTGCGCCCCCAATGCACTTTATGTAATACAGCCCCAGGTCTCTTAGCCAGTCATGCTTGCCTCAGGAGGAGCAATGGGTAAAGGAAAATTGACCACAGCCAGCGCTGGCTAAACAGGTGCCCAGACTGACACCTTAGCACAATATTTGTCTGGAGCATTGGGTGCCTTAAAAAAGAGAGAGTCAATGTGGATGTTGACTTTACCCTTCACTTTAATAACACATCGACAGAAATACACGAGGCAGTAGCACTTCCTAATGCTTCTAAAAGGCTAAAGTCAACGGAACGAGCAGGGCAGGTTTGATAGGGGAAATGAAGGTGAAAAATCATGTGTACTAAGTTAGTCTTGTAGCATCTAACAATTCGCTACCGCCAAAAAAGAAAAAGCGAGCCTTGGAAGAAATGGTGTTTCAGGCTCTTAATACTGACTCTGCAAACAGATGGGTGTGAAGGATTTTGTAGTACAAATTGGGATTTGTAAGCCCTGCAAAAGTTGATAACTGACCAGTTTCAGTCAATATTGCAGAGTTGGAAGTGAGGTTAAAAGAGTATTTTGATAAGGTAAATGAGCGACTCATGTAGATAGAAAATCAAGTTGGCATACCTCTTGAAGTCTTTGAGGATTCACATCAGATAATGTATATTGTAAATGTGAATAACATCGGGAGTATTGTATAGTTACAACCTGGCATTAGGAATTACACACGAATGAAGTGTAGGAAAACACTGACAGTTAGTGTAGGTCCCAGAATTAATGTATTCCTTTAAATCAACCACCACCATCTGACACACTCAAGTCCAGTATAAGAGTTTCAGAAAATAGTAACTCGAACTTGCTGGATCTTCCATCAGACGTGACTGGTCCTGATGAACGTTCCACCTGTGACTGAAGAGAAGAAAGAAAGCTGGGCTGATTTAAAAACAAGTACAAACATGTGAATTACTTGGGGTTGAAAGTTGGCCATATAAATGAAATCTCCCAGGGCATAATGTTGAGGAGGGGGAATTATGTGGGAGAGGGACCAAAACCTGCTTGGGGGAGTGTGTTATTTAGAACACCCAACCTGGTTGCGACGGTCTTGACAAGGCTCAGATCACCTCTTTCATCTGCTATGCAGTTAGGAATTGTTCCACTGGGATATTTCTACAAATCCCAGGTTCTTCCCCAGAGGCTAATTATTAGAACACATAATTATACAAGTGTCAACAGAATATAAGACGCAGAATTTGCATACTTCACCGTAAACCACTTTACCTGTTTGATGGACTTGGCCCTCTTTGCAGGGTCACCCGTCAAACATTTTGCCCTCACTCTCCTACTTTGTTCTGAATTCATTTTCGTTGGCCTTCTGAGTCACAAATCTGAAAATGCAATTTTTAGAAAGTTGCCATTTTCTTGTCCCAACCATTTGGTGTCTGTAGGCTGTTCCTGAATTAAATGACAAATAGTGCGACACATGCTAACCAGAGTGTTCTAGAGGGGTTTGCTCTCAAATAGCCAGGTCTTTCACAGTTTCCTGAAAGGTAATTCCTTGTCGGCTATTTTTATATTCCTCCCTGATTGCCACACAACAGAGGGACTAGGTGTGCCTGGATGGGCCATCTCAGGCAGGATGTGGGGAGGGGTTGGGCACAGCCCTACTTACACATCAGTAGGCTGATCCCTGCTCTTACAAAAATAACTTCATACTAGTCTATTGTACTTGTAACCAGGCAGGAGCCAGGGGTATTTTGACAAAATACTGGAAAAATATTGTGTGAACTAAATATTGTTTTAAGAATTTCTAGGACAGAAATATTGTGAAAATAAGTTTCAATAGGAAAGGAAAATGTTACTATATATGACTCCATATATATATACGTAGCGTGACAATATATATATTTCAAGGTACGTAGATGTGGAGTTAAGGATTGAACATTTAAACTTACCTATTTGCACTGACCTTCTCAATACTTTTGTCCTGGATATTTTTGACAGGATATTCTGTCCATACAATATTTCTGCTACCGATACTCTGTCAGTGATCCAAAGCCAGGGTAGGGTGGTAGGAAATTCCAAGCAACTTGAAAGGCGAGCGTCTGGAAACTTCTCTCACTTCAAAGGAGGCATAAGGGATCAAAAGGGGACTCTCAGACCCACTATTCAGTTCACTGTTGGACCTGTGAAAGAACTCTTATGGGAATGCCTGCTTCTGTGTCCTGCTGTGTATTTCAGAGGGACTGTTTTTCTGCACCAAGAAGGACTGCTCTACTGTCTGAAGCTTGCTCTGAGCCTCAGAGGTCTGCCCTGCTGCTTGTGCCCTTTTCTTCTCCGTGTACTTAGGACTTCCAGAATTAACTACAAGGGCTGGTCGGCAGGCCTCCTGATCAAAGCCTCAGGGACAGAAAAGGCTCCAACCAGCTTGAACCAGCACCTTGACCCGATGACAACACCTCCTCATCAGACACCAATGAGCTGCCTTACCCCCACTGCACTTTAACTTCTCAGGCATTTTTCCATAGACTTTCTGCTAAGTCCAAAGGTAAGCCAAGACTTGACCCAATCCATTTTGTATATCTGAGCTGCGCTCCATCGCTATCAGCCATAAGTTTTTATTTTGCCTCAGTCTCGCATAACTAGATACCAGCAGTTGATGCTTTGATCTTTTAGGTGCTAATTTTCACCATAAATTTTTAAAAATCGTGACTCCGGTTCTACTGATTGGACTTTTGTCATTTTCGCATCAAGTAATTTTTTTTTATTTACTCTATGTTTCCAGATTGGTGTGGGATTTTTCTTGCTTTGTGTTTTCATTTTATTACTGTTTATGTACTCCATAAATCCTTTACAGATTGTCTCTAACTTGAGTCTGACTGCTTTTGGGCCAAGTTGTCAGAGGGTTAATTACAAGTTAATTTAGTGACTTTAGTGGTTCACCATGACAGGGATTGTGGCTGTTGCTTGAAGAGGGTCCACACCCCTGCCAATCACCAACTCAGTTTCTCACACAGTCTAAGTGAATTTGGTGGCCCAGAATGATTTGGGCAGCGATTTGATAGGGGGAAATGGGCATGTGGCAGGCATTGAAACACTGAAGTCAATGGCAATAAGGCCTGAGAAAATGGGAGTCCCCTTAGAGGGAGCCAACATTCAAGAAGGGGCTAATGATGTTGAAACCTGAAAGTTAATAGCAATAATGTCAGTGAAAATAGAAGCCACATTAGTGGCAGTTGATATACATGCCACATTGACAGGTACTTTAGAAGGTGTGGTGGTTTCTGGGAGCTCCTGTAGGGGTATATCAGGACGTGCCAGCGGATGGTGTACTGCCCAGGCTGAGTTTCCTATACTGGAATTAAACAAAGCAGAATGGTTGAATTTCTTAGAAAATGATTTGATTCTCAGTTTCCAGGAAACATGATCGTTCGAACCCCTCCACATTAATGGGTATAGACATTTTAAATGTCAGCAATTAAAGCCAATTCAGATTGAGCCAAAAGAGGTCTGACTATTTATATTTGTAATCTGATAAAAGGGCAGGTCTACAAATACCAGTCTGGCCGAGCATACTAACAAATTGTAGGCCTAGCAAACTCCAGGGACTCTAAATTGGCATCTGTTAAATTTTACAACAATATATAAAACTCAGAAAGAACTGATATATGTCGAATGGATAAAGATTTAATTACATTAAACATTGAGATCCGTGTATTATATTTGCTCTGGGGCAGCAAATTTAATGCACACTAATGTCAACACCCAGCTAGAGCTAGAGAGATTTATGTTTTTTTTTTGGGATAGAATGAATAGAGCAAGCTGACTTCACCCACAAGGAATATGGAAGTTTGATAAACCACGTGTCTGTAAAATATAGCTTTATGTTTGTGAATGAAGTGAGCATACTGACAGCCCCTTCTGTAAAAACATACATGGGTTGAGAAGAAGGAAGTATTATTGATTACATATTTGTGTCTGACAACCTGGTTTTTTAACATCTATAAACTTTGCAGGTAGACACTCACATATGGTAAGTTTACAGTAAGAGTGACAAAGATGCTAGAGAAAAGGTGGTTTGTAGCAATGTTCCACGAATAAAGTGAGATAGGGTAATTTTCTAACAAAGTTAATAAAGGACAGTCAATCTCCGGTTAATATCAGCCTGGACATGAATATCAAAGACGCATTTGTCAAAATCCCAAGTTATATATAAGTAGAACTCACTAGGTCTTCTAGTGGATGGGTAAAAAAGCGATAGAATGGTTCAGTCCTAACTGCACCAAGGCTCATGCGAGACTTAAAGAAGCAGTGAAAAGGGGAAATGTACCTCAGACAAAAACTGATGAGTGCTGAAGGGCATACAATGTGCTCTTAGCCAGATGAAGAAAACTATAAGGGAGGAGATCTGTGCTACCCTCGAGTCAGCCAGTGTGGCCAAGGATAACCTGACCTTCTGGCAAGTGACAAATCACATAACGTTCAGAGATAAGAAAAAAAGGTCCATGTTTATAAGTAGCTATCCCGGCTCATTTAGTAGCATTTATGCAATTGGAAATAAGGACGAGAGGGACAATCCAGAGGAAGAGGATCATATAATCCACTGCCCCTCTCGCAGAGATGGTGCAATGTTTGAGCTAACCCTGCAATTAGCAAATGTCCTACCTCAAAGGCTCCAGGACCTGATGGGGTGCCATCAGGTCTTTTTAAAGATAACCTTGATTTTTGGGGGTCATTATTGACAAATGTTCTGAGGGCAGCTTGACAACGGGGAAACTGAACACCTAGCTTAAATTCCTAATTGTACCCATCAACAAGAAAGGTAATCGCAGTGACCTGAGCTGCTATCACCTGATCTCCTTGTTGGATGCACCAATCAAGATGTTGGGGAGAGTCATCCCAGGTATGTTGGAAGAGTGTGTGGAAGAGCATCTCATCGTGGCAAAACATAAAATTTGGATTTTGGAGGGGAATGGGCACTGTGGAAAAGTGTCTTAACCTGTTTTTATTGACCTTGATATATACAGTAGCTAAAAGGGGCACAATCTATTTAGGCTTTATGGACCAGCCAAGTGCATTTGACTGAGTCTTCCATAGCAAGCGATTGCATCTGATGGAGAGCTTGGGGTAGATGCACACCTAATAAAAATAATTAGAGATGTTTACTCTGAGACTGTTGCGAGAGTGAGGTGTGGAATTGACAGGGAATGCCCATAGCCATGGAGGGTAAGGCAGGGCTGTGTCCTTGCACCCCTTCTCTTCATTATCTATATTAACAACTTAACGAGGGTGATGGTGGAGGGGTGCAAGGACAGGCCCCAGACTGGTCAACAGCCATCGATGTGCTTTTCTTTGCAGATGATGCAGTATTAATGTCTCCCACTCCAAAAGTTCTCCAGCTTCTGATAGATAACTTCACATCTTATATTGATGACTTGGACCTTAAAGTTAACTTCAATAATTTATTTATAATAACGTGTGGGTCAACTACCCACAGAAGCCAATGCTTTAGTATTCAAAGTTTCGAGCTGAAACACGTGCATATATTTTCATACCTAGAAGTACGTTTTAATTCTGCTGGCACTTGGAAACACTAGATCAATATGAGAAGTAATTAATATGCTCGGGTAACTACCGCTGTTTTCTCCTTTTCAGGTGGGGTTAAAACCGGTGAAGGAACTTTACCTGATTTATTTTGTAAAGCACATTTCAGTGGCCACTTATAGGTCTGGAATATGGGGATATGTAAATGTGACAAAGCTTAATCTGTCTAAAAATCTGAAGAGACGTCTGTTGCCCCCACGAGTTGTATGAGTGCCATATATCATAGTGAACTAGGGTGAACTAGGGTTGCCTTTGATAGAAGCTATGATTAGAGTACATCCCCTTTTCTTATGGGACAGGGTATTGGCAAAAAGAGAGGCACAACTGAATAGATCAATAAAGGAGGATTGTAGGTCTCTTGATTGGGGAATCGATACCCATGGATTAAGAGCATTAAAACTGTATGTAATAAAATTGATAGACCGTATTATTTTGACAAGTCCTTATCTCAGGTGGGACTTAACTTAAACACCTATGTCTTCAGCATTTAGAAGAGGAGAGTCATCAATTAGTGATAAAGGGGGTCATTCCGACGGGCCGGGGTTGGCGGGAGCACCGCCAACAGGCTGGCGGTGCCCCGTAGGCATTCTGACCGCGGCGGTTTGGCCGCGGTCAGATCAGGAAAACCGGCGGTCTCCCGCCGGTTTTCCAATGCCCTGAGGAATCCCCCATGGTGGCGCAGCTTGCTGCGCCGCTATGGGGGATTCCGACCCCCTCACCGCCATCCTGTTCCTGGCTGTTCCGACCGCCAGGAACAGGATGGCGGTGAGGGGTGTCGTGGGGCCCCCGTAAGCGGGCCCCACATAGAATTTCAGTGTCTGCATTGCAGACACTGAAATTCGCGACGGGTGCAACTGCACCCGTCGCACCCTTCCCACTACGCCGGCTCCATTCGGAGCCGGCGTCCTCGTGGGAAGGGGTTTCCCGCTGGGCTGGCGGGCGGCCTTCTGGCGGTCGCCCGCCAGCCCAGCGGGAAACACAGAATGGCCGCCGCGGTCTTTTGACCGCGGTGCGGTCATTCGGCGGTTCCCGCCAGGCGGGCGGCTCCCGCCGCCCGCCGGGGTCTGAATGACCCCCAAAATGTGCTAATTTACATTTTCTGAATCATCAGCTGAGAGCAGGCAGCAGCAGACTTGGCAGAAATCACAAATAGTCAGCAAAGGTTTATTCTCACTCGATTTAGACTCAGTAAGGCATACTATATTGCACCTATCCTCACTGCAATGATTGATCTAGAATATTAGATAAATATCCCTGTGATCATCGCTCTTTTCAAGGCATGTTAGACTTTATGCTCTTTTGTGGCGTTTACAGTGCCCCCAACATATCTTTTAATAAACCACTTTCAAAGTAACATAATTTTGACAAAGTAAATTGGTACTAAAGTTTTTAAAACAATTACAATCTTCCATAGTTTGTGTCAGTGTCTCATTATATCAATGGCACGCATCGCAAATAGGAAAACCCATGGAGACTCATTAATTTGTTGCCGTTGATAAAATGTAAAGTGGTCATGTTTTAAAAGGTTTTACCTAAACTGCACGTGTATTAGACTGATTTAACAAATGATATGTCTATGATATGTGCATAGATTAATTTATTATTTTGTTGGGATTGTGCTTTTATAGCTACGGAATTTACATTTTATGTTGGGGAGCCTACAGGCTTGCTATCTTGCTCTTCTTGGGTGTACAGACTCGTGTACTCTTCTGTGTGCTTCTGGGATTTCACCTTCTGATCTTGGGTGCTAATCACATTCGTCCATGAAGATGTTCAAACTAGGACTGTCTCCCTCTTAGCCCTACTCATGTGGGTCCTCGTAAGGTCTCCTGTTCAATCCATTTGTTGCATAACTTCACAGCTGTTGCGGTGATAACCAATAAATCAAAGAATCATCAAATCTCAAAGACTGGCAGCGCGTGGACTTTTTTTTTCATTTCTGCAACTAATTTTATTCATTTATTCCTACTGTCTGTCTCATTACCCAATTCATTTCGGACCTCAATTATCTTATGCATTGAGGCACACGATCAAACTTGACTTTTTCATTCATTAACCCAACGTAAATGCACTTAAATTCTGAAGAAATTACGACTAATCAAACTACCTAACTTGACTATACTTTGTGGATGTATACTCCCTCCTGATATCAAACTTCAGATCACTAGAACATTCGATTCATTTTATAATTGTTTTGTGCGCTACTTGCTGCTAGGTCAAAATGCGTGACTCAACAGTTCAAGTTAAATTTCTTCTTATCTTAATCCTGTGTAAAAAATATTCAAATAGCATCCAGATCATGATCTGCATTTGATGTAGTTTGTTTGAATCACATTTTTTACCTCACAACGTCTCAACTCCGAACCCAAAATGTTTTGTAGTGGACCTGTCATGGTCTACATTGTTGTTATGAGTCCAAGCAAAATACTTCAACTGTGTGATTTAAACAAGTCTACACTGTTCAACTGTTTACACAGGAAGCAGCCTATCCTCTCCTGTGCATCCTCCGTGTTTGTGATGCTAGACAAACACGTGCTTTAACTTATTGCCATTTGTGCGCCACCGAATGTTACGTTCCCCCTAAAATAGGACTGTAAGGTGCTTCATAATTTTATTACAAGACAGGAGGCTCGTATTATGCTTTTCTTTTCATGCTTTATTTCAAAGAGCAGCCAAGAACTACAAATCCCAGAATCCCTGGGAAAAAAACGACAAAACTGCGTCATAATGGGGCCCACCAATCACATAACGAGCCCCATAATAACTATCTTGACTGAGAGCAGCAAGCCCTCTTTTCTTGCTGCTCACAGTCAAGATAAGTACCCTGCTCGCAATTATACATTTTTCTATTTAATTGTACTGTTTTCCAATATATTTCTGATATATATATTGTTTATACCTTTATTGATATTTGTGTATGTGTTTTATTGATGTTCCTCGCGCGCACTCTTCATTGCGCTGTTTCGCCCTTTCAGACCGGCTGTCAGAATGTTCCATTTAACGTTCTAACAGCCACGCCTCAGCCACAGCATTCCTCAGTTTCCTTCACTCGAGTGCTTTCAAGGAGCGGATTTCCCTAATTCATTCCAGTCTGCTGCACAGCCCTTCACGCTCGACTGCTCATTCCTCTCCCCGGCTTCCTTCATGCTTGGCTGGCCATTTCATTTACACACTGGAGTGCTTTCAGGGAGTGTGTTTACTTAATTCATTCCACTCGGGTGCTTTCAGAGAGTGTGTTTACTTAAGAGTGTGTTTACTTGTTTATTTTCAGAATTTCCTCTGCCTTACAGGCTTGGCTGCATTCCAAGCACGTTTATTTTCTAGGCTCCCAGGTTAGTGGCACGCCCCTCTCACACCCCCAACCAGCCTTTGCAGTTTTTAACCCCTTATTTCCTGATTTCCTTGCATTTAACAGGATTGCAGCCTGTTTTTCACCAGTTTATAGCTTTTTAACCATTTTTTCTCCTCAAACTCTTCCCTTTTTGTCCCATTATGTCTGAGGAAGACCAAACCCAATCCATTAAGGATAAGGAAGAGGTCAATCCCTCAACAGAGGCTCCTACTCCCAGACTAACCAGCTCGACGTATACCAAGGATACAAACCCCAATTCTACCCCCGCAGGTTCTGCGGTGGCCGTAACAGGGGTTACAGAGCCAAAGGAGAACACCTTGCAGGTAAGAACTCTCAGTTCTGGCCTTCCTCCGGTAGGAGGCAGACTAGCTTTGTGTTTAAATGAATGGTTGTCGATAACTTCCGACCCTTGGGTAATTCAGACCGTCCACGGCTACTGCATAGATCTTTATCAGACCCCTTGTCAGCCCTTCCTTCCTCGTCCTCTCCTTTTTTCTCACGATCAGTCTCGCCTCATTCAGGACGAGATACGGGCTTTACTATCAAAGCAGGCTATCGAGGAAGTGGTGTTCGACCCTTCCGGTTTTCTCAGCAATATCTTTCTTGTTCAAAAGAAGAACAAAAAACATCGACCTGTCATAAACTTAAAGGAGTTCAACAACTTCATAGTTTATCACCACTTCAAGATGGAAACTATTCTCCATCTCAGGGATATCCTCCTTCACAACGACTGGTTAGTTCGCATAGATCTTCAGGACGCCTATCTCTCAGTTCCGGTACATCCTTCTTTCAGAAAATTCCTTCAGTTCCAGTGGGAGAATACTTTCTTTCATTTCCCTTTGGCCTTTCTTCCGCCCCTTGGTGTTTCACCAAGATACTCAAACCCGTGGTAGCCTTCCTCAGGGCTCAGGGGATAAGACTCATCGTCTACCTCGACGACTTCCTAATTATGGCTCAGTACAAGTCTTCCCTTGTAACTCATCTAAAACATTTTCAAGACCTTCTTTCTTGGCTGGGCTTCCTTATAAATCTCCAAAAGTCAACTCTAGTTCCTTCACAAACTCTTGAGTTTCTGGGGTTCCTCGTCAACACTACCGAGTCGATTCTCCAGCTTCCTCAAGACAAAGTTTCTTTAATAAAGAAAGAAATTTGTCATGCCTTGTCTCTCCCTTGTTCTTCCCTCAGAGCACTGGCTCGTCTCGTAGGCCTCCTTTCTTCTTCCATCCAGGCCATTTTTCCAGGCCCTCTTCATTACAGAGCCCTCCAGAGGCTCAAGATCCATCATCTTCAGCAAGGTCTGTCATATTCAGATCAGGTTGTCCTCAACGCAGAGTCCAGGGAAGAAATCACAAGGTGGATGAGTCATTTAGACGCCTGGAATGGGAGAACAATTTTCTCTGCCACCCCAGATCTTGTCTTAGAGTCAGATGCAAGTCTGACAGTCTGGGGCGCAAGATGTGGTCCACAGTCGACTGGAGGACCATGGTCCGCTCAGGAGTCGTCAATGCACATAAACTGTTTAGAGATGCTTACAGGTTCCTTTGCCATCCAGTCCTTTACCAAAGACAGAGTAAAATGCTCCATTCTTCTCAGAATGGACAATTTATCTGCGGAAACGTACATCAACCGCCTGGGTGATACACAATCCAAACCTTTGGCTCTCTTGGCCAAGAGTCTTTGGAAGTTTTGTCTTCACAAAACTATTTCGGTCAGAGCGGAATATCTCCCAGGCAATCTAAATGTAGTGGCCGATTGGTTCTCAAGACACTCCCAGGACTCAAGCGACTGGCGGCTTCACCCTTCCATATTCAAGCGTCTTTCTTCTATCTTCGGTACAATGTCCATAGACCTCTTTGCCTCAAGACTCAACTCCCAACTTCCCAACTTCTTCAGTTGGAGACCAGATGCTTTAGCCTTGGCTTCCAACGCCTTTCTCCAAGCGTGGCCTCCCTCCCTTCTGAACGCCTTTCCCCCCTTCCTCTTTATTGCTCGGGTCCTGGCACAAGTTCGCCGACAACATTCCTCCCTAGTTCTAGTCACCCCATTCTGGCAGTCTCAACCTTGGTTTCCGACCCTCTTAGAACTCTCATCAGATCTTCCAGTCCTGATCCCTCCGTTCCCAGATCTTCTTTTGAATCCACAGGGGCTTCCTCACAACCTCATATTACAAGGTTCCCTATTTCTCATAGCTTGGAGAATTTCGGGGCTTCCTGGAGAACCCCAGGAATTTCGGAACAGGCTGTCCAATTCATCTAACAATCCTGGGCTCCGGGTACTTCATAGGTCTACCGTTCAGCCTGGTCAGTATGGTGTAGCTGGTGTGTGGACAGGGATTCCGATCCCGTTTCAGCTGACGTTACCTTAATTGTAAATGTTCTAGCTTCCCTAGCCTCTCAAGGCAAAGCGTACTGTACCGTCAATACCTATAGATCTGCGATCTCTTCAGAACACGCCAGGGTGGAGGGTAGACCAGTGGGAGAACACCCTTTAGTTTGTCGTCTGCTAAAAGGAATATGTTTTTCCAAACCTCCAGCCCCTAAATATAATTCTATGTGGGATGTGAACTCTGTCCTTCGTCTTCTTGTTTCTTGGCCCGATAATACTGATCTATTGTTGAAATATTTGTCTGCTAAACTCACTATGCTCCTCTGTCTTGTTTCCATTAAACGGGTTTCAGATGTAAAGGCTCTGGATGTTTCCTCCTTTCATTTTTCCGCCTTTGGTATGTGTTTCAATGTAGCTAGACGTCCTAAGACTAATTTGTCTTCTGTCCTTTATCCCTTTTTTCCCTCTCAACCCAAACTGTGTGTTGCTAATTGCTTGAAAACGTACGTTTCACGAACTGCAGATCTCAGGGTTGCTTCCTCTTCTCAGTTGCTGATTTCCTTTCAGAAGCCCCACAAACCTGTCTCATCTCCCACTTTAGCTTGTTGGGTTAAGTGGCTGATGTCTTTGGCTGGTGTCCCTACCTATATTTATGGTGCCCATTCCGTTAGAGGAGCTACGGCTTCTCTGGCCTTTTGGTCCGGGCTAGTTTGCATGATATCCTTAGATCTGCAGATTGGTCTAATGTTAGTACGTTTAGAACTTTCTATTGTAAACCTGTTGATCATCCTTTGCAAACTGTTATTTCATTGCTTTGAACAAGCATAATACGAGCCTCCTGTGTTGTAATAAAATTGAGATTTTCCTAGCCTTGGTGTCAGAAAGGCTAGATTTTATTAAAGACAAGGAGGCGAGTATTATCCCTCCTCTTCTAACCCTTCCTGTTCTTTTGTTCCAGTTGCCTCAACTGCAACCAACAACAATGCTTCCGGCTGACCAGCTTCCATCGGCTCCTCGTTCTGGACCTCCGCTTCAATCATCTAGATCTACAGGAGATTACCCTTTCCTCAAGGCTTTCTGCATAGACTTCCTTTCTGCATTTTTGACTCTTTATGGTTTATTATGGTTTTTCTCGGATTACTCCATTGACTGATATTCACAAGAAAAGAGGGCTTGGTGCTCTCAGTCAAGATAGTTATTATGGGGCTCGTTGTGTGATTGGTGGGCCCCATTATGACGCAGTTTTGTAGTTTTTTCCCCAGGGATTCTGGGATTTGTAGTTTTTGGCTGCTGTTTGAAATAAAGCATGAAAAGAAAAGCATAATACTCGCCTCCTTGTCTTTAATAAAATCTAGCCTTTCTGACACCAAGGCTAAGAAAATCTCAATTTTACTGGGGGCCATCTTGGAATATGGCATGTGTTTTATTTCAAATCGTGATAACATCCTAAAACTTATGCAAGTGAAAAATGTAACTATTCAGATGAAAGCAAAAATATAAATGGAATAATCTTCATGAATGGCGTGTTTATATACTGTTTAATAATCCCTAAGGGGAAACTAACATAGGGCTAGATATTGTCACATATTTCTGATTGGAACCATCATAGAACATATTAGAAATTACCCCCATCTTGTGTGATTTTGAATGCATGCACTTATGCAAGTGAAAACTGAAATATTCCAATGAACGCAAAAAATACAAATGTAAGACTGTAATACTCTACTTGATTGACGTGTGTGCTGTGTGGATATTGTTTAATGTGAAGGTTGTTAGTTCCCCCTAATAGAAGCTAAAATAGGACTAGATATTGCAGCATGTTTCTGATATTGCTGCATGTTTCTCATACAGCGCCAATATGCCTACAGGTGAACGTGCGCTTTACAAATACACATGTCATGCTATGTTATGATTGAACAATCTTGGAACATCTTATAGATTAGCCCCAAATTGTGTAATTTTGGATGCATGCCCAATGTTAGAAATAGGGTCTCTAGTTTGCAGTCAGTGCACACCCTGTCCAAGTAGGGGCGGGCCCTCTCTCGAGACAGGGTAAGAGAGTCACACACCTAATATAACCCCAGTTCACCCCTTGGAAGCTTGGCACGAGCAGTCATACTTATCTCAGAGGCAATGTGTAAAGTACTTGTACACATACACAGTAACACAGTGAAAACACCACAAAAGTACTCAACACCAGATTAGAAAAATAACCAATATTTATCTGAGTAAAAGACCAAAACAACAAACATCCAACATACACAAATAAAGTTATCACTTTTTAAAGGTTTAAAAGACACTTAAGCCTGAAAAATCAGTGATTGTATTCTTATGGCACACAGTACCTTGGATACGTCAAAAACAAAGATGATGCAGGCCACAAAAGAGGAGATGCATCGGAAAAGCAAGCGATGCAATGATTATTTCCCCGCTGGACAGGCGATGCGTGGATTCTTTTCCAGGTGGATTTGGATGCGTTGATTCTTTTCCCATCAGACATGCAATGCATTGATTATTTTCTTGACAGGTTGGAGATGCGTTGATTACTTACTGCAGTGCAGCATTGATGAAGAAAATGACACCCAGGGATGATAAATGGAAAATCCAGACGCACAGCAACTATGTATCTGCACTGAAGTTGGCCGGGTGCCGATTTTGCAGCCATGAGATAAGTGCAGTGTCGATTTTTCAGTCGCATTGCAGGCACTGTGTCGATTTTTCTGCTGCAACGGCCTCGGTGTGTGGATTTTACTTCAGGTAATCAGCTTCTACTTCCAAGGGCCCAGGGACTGGATTTGGCACCACTTGGCAAGTCAGGACTCTCACAGAAGAGCCCAAGCACTGGCAGATGAAGTCTTTGATGTCCCTGAGACTTCACAGCAGAAGGCGAGCTCAGTTCAAGCCCTTGGAGATCTTTGGGAACTAGAATGTAGAAAGCAAACTCCAGTCCTTTCACTCCCAGGACAGAAGCAGCAAGCAGCAGGCCAGCACAGCAAAGTAACAGGCAGAGTGGCAATTCCACCTATAGCATCCAGCTCTTCTTCCAGGCAAAATGTCCTCAGTCCAGAAGTGTTCTGAAGTTGTGGGGTCAGTAGTCTGATTTACTTATTTCTGGCTCTGAAGTAGGAAAGTCTTTGTGGTGCACAAGACCATGCCTCTCCCTATCCTGGCCCCAGACACACTCTAGGGGGTTGAAGACTGCTTTGTGTGAGGACAGGCAAGGCCCTATTCAAGTGCAGGTGTCAGCTCCTCCCACCACCCTAGCCCAGGAAGACCCATCAGGATATGCAGGGCACCCCTCAGCTCCATTTGTGTGACTGTCTAGAGTGAATTCACAAACAGCTCAACTGTCAGTCTTACCCAGACATGTATTCAGTAGCCTGGCAGAGGCACAGAATGGTTAAGCGAGGAAATGCCCACTTTCTAAAAGTGGCATTTTCAAACCTACAATCTAAAAAAAATGTATTTCTAAATTATGAGTTCTGAGACCCCAAACTCAAATCTCCATCTGCTCCCAATGGGAAACTGCACTTAAAAGATATTTCAAGGCAATCCCCATGTTAACCTATGGGAGAGATAGGCCTTGCAATAGTGAAAACAGACTTCAGCAGTATTTTACTGTAAAACACAGCAGTATATGTCCTACCTTTTAAATACACTGCACCCTGCCCATGGGGCTGCCTTGGGTCTACCTTAGGAGAGGTTACTTACATATAGTAAAAGGGAAGGTTTGGGCCTGTCGTGTGGGTGTACTTGCCAGGTCGAACTGGCAGTATAAACTGCACACACAGGCACTGCAGTGGCAGGTCTGAGACAGGTTTACAGGGCTACTCATGTGGGTGGCACATCAGTGCTGCAGGTCCACTGATAGCATTTGAATTACAGGCCCTGGGCATACATAGTGCACTTTACTAGGGACTTACCAGTAAATCAGGTATGCCAATCATGAACAGGTCAATCACCAATACAATTTAGACAGAGAGGACTTGTACTTTAGCAGTGATAAAGTGCCCAGAGTATTAAAGTCAGCAAAAACTAAATTCAGCACAGGATCAAAAACCAGGAGGTCAGAGGCAAAAAGTCAGGAGAAACCCTGCAGAAAGGGCCATTTCCAGCACCCAATATTATTCAAGAGGATGGAAACTGGATGTGAATAATGAGGACTTAAAAACATTCTGACTACAGCAAGACTGATTCACCAAGGTACATACATGCCAACCATCCCGATTCAGGCAGGAGACTACCCATTTCAACGTTAGTTCTGACCTGCCAAGTGCCATGCATCAGGTGCTAAACGCTTTGTCCTTAATTCTTGAAGGGAGAGATTAGAGCATCTGATAGGCGACAACATTTTATTTTTGGCAGTTCTACATGGAGCAACAAAACAGAGTTTAAAACTATGTTTTTGCTCGTACTATGATATTACACTGCCAAAAAGGAAATGCTGATAGTCTGATACATACCAATAGAACAGATTCAGGCAGATTGGTACATTATAACTACGTGGTGAGAATACATTCTCCGGAACGTTTTTTTTTTTAAATCTCCCCTTGCCTGCTCTAAAATCTTGCCATGTATGTAGCTATTGCTAAAAGTTAATATATTTGCCTTATGTCATGTATATCAATGAAACTAGATGGAACGAGTTTCATTTGCCTGCATCACTGTGATAATGGTTACCATTTGGTCACAAATAACAACTGTACTCCAAACGATCATTTAGTCCTTTACGTACCACTGAAACCATTTTTTTTATTCAAAACAATTCTCTTTTTAGAAGTTCTTTCTTGTGAATACCTTCTTGTGGTACAACAATTTCTAATACAGTGAATCTCTGCTGGCTGATGTTATGTCCTGGACTGCTAAAGTGTGTTGGTACCAATGATTTTTCATTCCTAGTTCTTTTATTGCTTTTGTGTTCAATCAATCTCATTTTGATCTTCCGCTCAGTTTTCTCAACGTAAATCAGGCTACATGACAATTCCAACATGTAAACCAAATTCTTGGAGTCACAATTGGCTATGGTTTTATTGTGGTAACTTTCTGTGGGTGTGTAATTTCTGTTCCCTTTACAATATTGCTGCAGATCCCACAATTGTAACACAGTTTCGTACCTTTGTGCTCTGTTTTCAAAATGTGTTTAGTACTACGCAGTAAGTCTTTGAGATTTGTGGACCGTTCATATGCAACAAGTGTTTGGTGTGCTAAATATCCCTTTGAAATCTATCTTTGTAACTTTGTCCAATGCTGAAGCTTTATTTTTTTTATCTTCATACTTCAGGTAGAATATTTTGACACAAATACTGTTTTGTTGTTTTCTTTGACATTTGTTTTTTTCCTTCAACAGTTCCTGCCTATTTTTCTCAGTTGTTCTTCTTACATCTCTTTGAATGGTATCTCCAGATAACAGGTTTCCCTGAATTTTTTGCACATAATTAATTTTCGTTTTTCATGGATTTCTGGGATGGATGTAATTCTTTTGATTCGCTTGAACTTGAGGTAAGGAAGATGTCTTTTCAAAGCTGGTTGAGAATAAATTTTGACAATCAAAAGATTGTTTCTTTTGGTGGGTCTGGTAAAGATTTTAGTATTCAAGTGATCATTGCACAATTCTATTTCCATATCTGAAAAAACTTTGGCAATCCAATGTGAGAGTCAATGTTGTTTAAGTCACCTATTATACTGTCCAATTGATCTTTAGTTCTTTTCCAGATTCGCAATATGTCATCGATGAAACGCCACTAAGGCACGAAATGTTTCATCCACTTTGGGCTGGTCAAAATGTTATCTTCTTCAAACTTCTTCATGTATGAATTGGCACAGTTTGGTGAAGCACAATTGCCCGTAGATGTTCCTGTGAGCTGTAAATAGTACTTAGGGGGTCATTACAACATTGGCGGTAAAAGCCGCTTACTGCAGTGCAGAAGACCGCCAATACTCCGCCGCGGAAATCCGCCACAGCTATTATGACCCACATCTCGGAATCCGCCGAAATTCAGACACCCACACAAGTCCGCCACACCAAAGGTCAGTGATAAACTGGCGAAAACAAATCCTCCACCGTCACGCCAACAGAAACACGCCCATGCTATCACGACCCACGAATCCACGCGGCGGTCTTTCAACCGCGGTATTCCATTGGCGGTACACACCGCCGTGCTCAAAATACACACACATCTTCAAAACATCGCCACATTGGACAATTCAAAATACACACACCTGATACACATACAAACACCACTCCCACACACCCAACACAATATAAAACACACACACCCACATCACCCACAAACCCCTATGACCAAAAATTATTGACGAAGGCCAGAGAGACTACACAGCATAGACAACCCCACGACACAGAGGCACACAACATCATCACCCACACAACATCCACGCACAAAACACCACACACCACTACACATCACCACACTCATCACCACATACACCACCCCACATATCACCTACACCATCCCATGGCACGGCAAAGACACCCCAGGTTTTCCAAGGAGGAGCTCAGGGTCATGGTGGAGGAAATCGTACGGGTAGAGCCACAGCTATTTGGATCACAGGTGCAGCACACCTCCATAGCTAGGAAGATGGAGCTATATCGAAGAATAGTGGACAGGGTGAACGCAGTGGGACAGCATCCAAGAAATCGGGAGGACATCAGGAAGAGGTGGAACGACCTACTGGGGAAGGTGCGTTCCGTGGTATCAAGACACAACATCGCGGTACAGCGGACTGGCGGCGGACCCCCACCTCCTCCCCCACAACTAACAACATGGGATGAGCAAGTCTTGACCATTATGCATCCTGAGGGCCTCGGAGGAGTTGGTGGAGGAATGGACTCTGGTATGTCAAATCTTAACTATCATATCCCCCACCCTACCTGCATGCTATCACAGACCCCCACCCTCACCCCCTCCCCTAGCTCTCCAACTCCTCACTAATGTACTAATAACACAAACCACATATCCCAACACCAAGCCCTGCATGACACAACAAAGCATGGACACCCCTCACTAAAGCATGCCCACTGCACATACCCATAACACACCCCCAACCATCATCACACAAGCCCCCACAAAGGAATGCTAGCACTGGGCTACACGCTCACCCACCCATTGCACACCATGACACACACAGATGCAATAATCATGCTTTTACACCCCTGCAGGACCACTACCCAACATCACCAGACAGGAAGGTCCAGACATCTCTACCCCACCCCAGAAGAGGCCCACAGTGATGACAGCAGCTCTGGCCAACTGGATCCAGATGACCAGCCCAGACCATCGTGGGCCTCGGGACAGTCGGTTCCCCTGGCACAGGCACAGCCCAACACAGACCTTCCACCCTCTGGAAACACCAGCACAGCACCCACCCAGCGGGCCCATACCTCCGTACCCAGGACTTGTCAATCAGCTATGGTCCACCACTACGGGGAACCCAGGATAACCCACCATCCCAACAACAACATGGACTTGGGGGCAGTGGTAGTGGGCACACGGTCCAGGGGACGGAGGCACAGGAACACAGGGGAAATGGGAGGGCTGCTGTGCGACAGGGGGCGGACAGGCCAAGGGAACCCACTCTCCACGAGGCCCTCACCTCCATCATGGGAGCATACCACCACTCCCAGGAGACGATGGCTACGGTCCTGGCCAAGTTTCAGGAGACCCAGCGCCTGCAGGAGGAACAGTATTTGGGGTTCAGGGAGGAACTCAGAACCATCAGCTCCGCCCTGGGCACCATCGTAGGGGTGCTGAAGGACATACAGAACTCCATGAGGGACACCGTGGCACTCCAAGGGGCCCCTGACACTAGCATGGCCAATGAACTGCAAACCACCTCCGCCGGCGCTAGTGGACAGGACGCCCCGCCACAGGACCACCACACCAGCACCCCACCCCCTGCAGATGGAGAACCACCCTGCAAGCGGTCCCTGAGATCCAGGAACAGGACAGAGCACGATGGCAAGACCCCCGCCAAGAAATGAGACCACCCTGATTGTCATCCCACTATCCCACTTTGTAACCCTGTCCATATTGGAACTGCCCCAGCACCACTTCCTATGCCCATATGGGCAGTGCACCTGTGAGACTAATAGATTGGACTCTGCCATGGACATTCCTCTGCCATCACCCCTCACCATTTTACCACCCCCTCCAATATTTAGCACTTCAATAAACACCCTTGAAGCACAAAACAATCTGGAGTCAGTCTGTGATGTTGAAAATGTGTATTAGCAATGACAGTGACAAAATCCGTTCTCAAACGTAATGTCAACATACCTGTGTCACACTTCACAAGTCCATGAAGAATGCAAGCAGAGGACACACGTTGGTAACCACACCTGTGAATCCGTAATGGAAATGTACAACTCAGTTACCAAATACTGCTTGAAATTGGCAGACAGGATAGAGGTAGAAGTGTGAAAGTACTTGTAGTAGGCTAGAAAGTGTTCTCACCTGTGTGTCACTGGAAATATTGCTGGATGACTGAGTCCCTGTTGTAAATGTCTTTTTCCTCTGCTTCCTCCTCATCACTGTCCACAGGCTCCACAGCTGCCACAACACCGTCATCTGGACCATCCTCCTGTAGAAAAGGCACCTGGCGTCGCAAAGCAAGATTGTGAAGCATACAGCAGGCGATGATGATCTGGCACACCTTCCTTGGTGAGTAGAATAGGGAACCACCTGTCATATGGAGGCACCTGAACCTGGCCAGGAGGCCGAAGGTGCGTTAGATCACCCTCCTAGTCCACCCATGGGCCTCATTGTAGCGTTCCTCTGCCCTGGTCCTGGGATTCCTCACTGGGGTCAGTAGCCATGACAGGTTGGGGTAACCAGAATCCCCTAATAGCCACACACGGTGCCTCTGGAGTTGACCCATCACATAAGGGATGCTGCTATTCCGCAGGATGTAGGCGTCATGCACAGAGCCAGGGAACATAGCATTTACCTGGGAGATGTACTGGTCTGCAAAACATACCATCTGTACATTCATGGAATGATAACTCTTCTGGTTCCTATACACCTGTTCACTCCTGTGGGGGGGGACCAAAGCCACATGGGTCCCATCAATGGCACCTATGATGTTAGGGATATGTCCAAGGGCATAGAAGTCACCTTTAACAGTAGCCAAATCCTCCACCTGAGGGAAAACGATGTAGCTCCTCATGTGTTTCAGCAGAGCAGACAACACTCTGGACAACACATTGGAAAACATAGGCTGGGACATCCCTGATGCCATGGCCACTGTTGTTTGAAAAGACCCACTTGCTAGGAAATGGAGCACTGATAGCACCTGCACTTGAGCGGGGATCCCTGTGGGATGGCGGATAGCTGACATCAGGTCAGGATCCAACTGGGTACACAGTTCCTGGATTTTGGAACGGTCAAACCTGTAGGTGATGATTAAATGTCGCTCAACCATTGTCAACAGGTCCACCAGCGGTCGGTACACCGGAGGATTCCGCCATCTCCTCACATGTCCCAGCTGACGGTGCCTAGGAAGGACAACAGCGACCACAGAGTCAAGCAACTCAGAGGTATGTACCCACAGCTACACAGAACATGAAAAATAATCCAAAAAGTTGTCTGTATGTGTGTTGAGTCCAGGCCTAGGTATGTGTGACGCAGTTGAAAATGAAGCCATGTGGGAGTGGGGTGGTGGGAAAGAGGTTAAGGTTGCTCAGGAAAATTTGCTGACGAACATTGGGACGGGTAGCTGGAGGGGGTCTGGGAGTGGAGGAAGAGGAGGTGGTTGTAGGAGGTGTAACTTTTGTTGATTTGGGTCGTGAGGTGGATGGATGTTGGGTGGGTGTGTGCCTGCATAGCACCTCAGCCAAAAAATCTCCGGTATCAGTGGTGCCTGTTAGAGGTATGTGGAGTGCACCGGGCACCAGGGCAGCCAGTATGACACGGAACCACAGCACAGCCAGTCCCCCCCCTGTGAAGCACCAGAAGTTGGACAGTGCCCAACGGGATAGGGGGAAGACTCCAGCCGGCAAAGCCGCTCACAAGGGTCCCGGGGGGACTATCCACTCAGCTGTGACTCCTCCCAAGGTGGGGAAGGGGCAGAAAAAATCTCCAAAGTCTGGGAAGAGCGGCACGGCGGAGAAGCCCGCCATCATCCCCGCTGCCCAGGAGGCAACCGCCAGCCCCATCGTCACTGGCCAGGATGCCACCGCCAGAGTCAGTGCCCAGGAGGGCAGTCCCATTGTCACTGGCCAGGAGGCCACCGCCAGAGTCAGTGCCCAGGAGGGCAGTCCCATCGTCACTGGACAGGAGGCCACCGCAAGAGTCAGTGCCCAGGAGGGCCCCTGCAGCCACAGCCCCGCTGGGCAATGAGGGACCGCCATGGCAAACACCGCTGCACAGGTCAGAGACAGCAAGTCAAGCACCGCTGAACAGGGCAAGCACCGCTGAACAGGGCAAAGACCGCCATGGCAAACACCGCTGCACAGGTCAGAGACAGCAAAGTCAAGCACCGCTGAACAGGGCAAGCACCGCTGAACAGGGTAAAGACCGCCATGGCAAGCACCGCTGAACAGGGCAAGCACTGCTGAACAGGTCAGAGACAGCAAAGTCAAGCACCGCTGAGCAGGGCAAGCACCGCTGAACAGGGGAAGCACCGCCAACTCAAGCACCGCTAGCCCATGTGCGGCAGGGGCAGTGACGGAACTGGGACCGTCACGGGGAGGGTGATGCACTCTGGGCACCAGTCCCCCTCCAGAACCAGTGGAGAACAGCATCCACTCCGTCTGTCCTTAACAGGATGAAGCACTCTGGGCACCAGTCCCCCTCCAGAACCAGCGGAGACTGTTATCGACTTGAGAGACTGTGGCTTTGCATTCCCCAGGATTGAACAGTGGGCAAGCCACCCACTGTATAGACTTGAGAGACTGTGGCTTTGCACTCCCCAGGATTGAACAGTGGGCAAGCCACCCACTGTATAGACTTGAGAGACTGTGCCTTTGCACTCCCCAGGATGGTACAGTGGGCAAGTCACCCACTGTAGAGACTTGAGAGACTGTGGCTTTGCACTCCCCAGGATACATCAATGGGCACAGTCTCCCTGAGGTGCCTGTTGTATTTCTATCTGATGCCCCAGCAGTGTTCTCTCCGTTTTGCTCAGGTATCGTGTGTGGGCCTCGTCCATGCATTTTGGGCCCAGTGGTCCACGGACATTGAATGGTGCATTACCTGCACTACTAATCGTGATGTATATTTTGTTGAATGTGTAATTATATCTGTATATATTTGGTTAATGTATTTTGATATATTACAATGGTTGCACTCATTTCCTTTTGTCTTTGCATTCTTCCTGGGGGTTTGGGGGTTGTTACTGTAATGTTTGGATATGCAGTGGTGTGTGTGTTGTAGTGGGTGAGGGTCGGGGTGGGGATGGGGGTGTTGCGTGTGTGTGTCCCTGACTTTTGCCTCCCCCTCGCCTATGTCGTAGGTGCAGTACTCACCGTTGTCTTCGGCGGCGGCGTTGCTGATGATCGTACAGGAGCAGGAAGACTATCGCAGGGAGTATTTGGAGTTCCGGCTCCATGGCGTCCTTGTTCCTCGTGGAGTGTGTAGAGGTGAGCGTTTTCCCATTGAAATGGCTGTTTCCGCCGTGTTTTTATCCACGGTGAATCCGCCCCGGAAAAGGTGGCGGATTGGTAGGTTGTGATACTGTGGGCGGTACTTTGTCTCCCGCCTGTCTGTTGGCGGTGACTGCCGCGCTGTTTGTCTGTACCACCGTGGCAGTCGGAGTGTTAAAGTGGCTGTTGTTGCTGGCGGTTTCCGTCACGGTCATAATTCCCTTTATTTTCCGCCGGCCTGTTTACGGTCTTTCCGCCGCTTTAACACCGTCCGCCAGGGTTCATCATCATCATCATATACTTTATTCGACCATAGGTCATAAAAGTTACATATTAAATTGTACAAAAAAGGTACGTTTTCTTCATTATACTTTTACACTGGCTGGAAATAGTAAGGTTTAGAATAGGAAAAGCTTCTATAGGCAATGGCCTACTATAATCCACCATTGATCCCGATACATAACTTAACATTTAGATACCAGGGTTTCTGAGACAATTACTTCATAACGTTAAAATAGTACAAATATTTAAAACTCTTAAAACAATATGGGGTGATTTCAAAATACATATTTCCCAGATGGTATCATCATCAAGATAAATACAAACTATCCGACCCAAGATGTAAAAATTTAAAGTGCTGATTTGATGTTACATAATAGTATAATTCCTTAATAATTTAGATGGCATACTTTAACAAAGAGAGCCTACTACCGGCACAATCATTTGGCAAATTTAAGCACTGTCAAGTCGTTAAGACACAGTGATAAAAAGCTTATATATTAACTTAAAATGGTTATCGGATTCATGTTAAAATGGCACGAGTGCCAGACAGATGCATAAAAAATAGCTCTTTATGGCTAAAACTAGTGTTAAAATGGCAGAAACACATAATGATTACCTACATAATGTCTGAAAAATCTATTCCGAGCCCTATCCAACCCACTTTATCCAGATCATCTTCATCATCAACTTAGTTCATCAATGACCATAAAAGCACATAAAACAGAATATAATAATTCTTAAGTAAATAAATAAATACATGTCTGTAAATAGGTGTAAAATATTAAAAAATAACTTGATTTGCACATATGGCTCTAAATCTTACCTATATAGAGATAAGACCTTAAATAACTTTTTGAAGATGGCAACGTATGCGCCAAGCTGTTGCTAAATACTTACTTACTGAAAGAATTACGTCAGATGAATTATGGCTTTTTAGAACCCGTAGAGCCAAGGAGCAATTCTTGAATCCCATGTCCCTGCAAATCTTGCGGATCCATTTTGTTCGCGGAATCGCATAGGCTGGGCAGAAGAACATAAAATGCTCAATGGTTTCAAAAATACTGCCACAGGCAGGGCATGTATCGGGAAGATTAATCGACCCCCACCTATGAATCAATGACATCAGGGGCAGTGAGCCAAAACGAAACCTTGCGTATAAGCTCTTGCCTTGCAAGTCCGGTATCACATCCAAATAGGATTCAAACTTTGGGGACCATTTAGTATCAGTAAAGGAATTAGTTAAGCGACCATGGGATTTATGGATTATGTAGTTGTCCTTAACATAAGACCAGTAGGTTAACTTTAAAACATTTTTGTGCCGTCTCTCTAATTTGTGGGGATTTTCCCAATAGTCGCCCAAGCCCAAAAGCCTAAGCCAATGGGCCACATGGCGAATCCAGGGAAGAGTATTAGCATTTTGGCATTTCAGTAAATCGAGTAATGCGGTCTTATATATATCTAGTTCGGGGGTTGTCCATAATCTAATCCAATAAAGGAGAGGTCTTAGAGTAGCTAGATCTGCTACTCGGCTTAGCCCCAGATCTAGAAATATTGGAAGCAAGGGTGTAGTGCGTGGACATGCAATTAAAGCCCTTGCAAAGTTGTTTTCCCCCACACTGATCTTATTGCAGTTAGCGTAACCCCATACCTCCGCTCCGTACAGGGCTGCACTTTGAGCCTTAGCCGTGTAAATTTTTATTGCTGGGGAAACAACCTTTGTAAAGGAGCTTTGGTAAAAACGCAATATGGATGAGGCTCTATGTTGAAGGAGCCCTGCACTTTTCGTAATCTGCTCTTCCCATAGTAGTTTACTGGTTAACCTAACTCCCAAGTAATCTATAGAGCTTACTTCCTTCAGCGGTACTCCCTCAATGTGGATGGAACATCTTTTCCTAGGTCCCTTGGATAAGACCATCAATTTTGTTTTGTTAATGTTAACCTCCAGCCCATAATCGCTACAGAATTGGTTAAACCGGTCAACAAGGGTCTGCAACCCCATTGGTGTCTTAGAAATGAGGAGTGAATCATCGGCAAAGAGCAAGATAGGGATTTTTTGTGTATTCAGGGAAGGGGCATCATTCTGGCCTGTGGACACAGCCTTTACTACTTCGTTGATAAATATAGTAAACAGTAGGGGGGCTAACACGCAGCCTTGGCGAACTCCTCTTCTGATTGGAATCCGTTCTGTCAGTTCGCCTTGTTCACCCCACCTCACTTGGGCATAAGTGTTCTCATGCAGTCGTTTTAACAGGAGTAATAGATCCTCTGGGATTCCCAATCTACCCAGCACTTCCCACAGTTTGGCTCTTGGGACCAAATCAAAAGCCGATCGCAGGTCTATAAATACCACATACAGGCATTGTTTGGCCACAAGTACATATTTCCAATGCAATATGGCCAATCGAAAAACCTGGTCTATCGTGCTTGTTTTTGCACGAAACCCTGCCTGTAGATGGGAAAGGATTTGGTACTCCTCAACCCAATTGATTAACCTCTGCAAAATTTGTTTTGCAAAGATCTTTTGTAGGTTGTCTATAAGGCTAATTGGCCTGTAGTTGGCTGGGAGATTAGCATTCCCTTTTTTATAAATGGGTATGATCTCTGCCCCCTTCCATGTACCTGGAATTTGCCCCCCTGCCGCTATACTATTTGAAATGGCATTTATATACCAGGACCAGGGTTGTAATGACCCCCTTAGTCTCTCATTTAAAGTAGCTATGGTGCCGAGGAAAACGCATACTTCTTTGAGACCCCTCCATTAGTGGATGTTGTTATTCATGCGTTTTATATTGTATATTGTAAATAACCCCAAAATGTGGGGTATGAACGTGTACAGAGATTTAACATCAATTGTGCATAATACTGTTCCAGTATTGACAACGCTTGTATTTTTATTAGAAAACATAAAGTTGAATAAAGTATTTGAGTTGAACTGCAGTAAACTTTCCATCAAAAAAGGCAACGGTGCACCGCAGAAGGAAGCTGATGGTTCGCCCGACTTAAATAGGGCTGGCCAACCATGAATTTGGCAGCTAGTGTTCTTCGTCACGTTTGTGATGGAGCACCCTGTCTGCCGAACTCTAAATGAGGCCCGGGTTTCTGACAGATTAAACAGTAAACATCCTACAGAATTTCAATTTCTTAACCTGTATTATAGGGGAAAAAGAGATTCTGTTTCTGATTAAGTCAGCATTCTAACCAGAATCTAAGGTAAGCAGAATATGAGTGTCAGGATTTATCTCTTGAAACCTCAAAAAAGAAAATAAATGATTTAGTGTAACCGGTCCCCTAATTCAGCTCTTAAGAATGACCAGCGTGCAAAAGCCAGTTAGTCAGGACGGGTGTATGGCCTTGCTTTAACCACTTTATATTCCACATGTACTTCACTTTGTCCTACCTTTACTTCTTCCCTGTCCTTAACACTGAAATGACACTTACTTCTACATTTCAGTTTGGCCTTCTATATTTCGTTGCCTGCCCCAATTGTACACCTTCCTCTCTCCGAATCATGTTGGGTGGTCATGGGGGAGCATAGTGATCCGGGAACCACTGCATGATTTAACAATGTATTCCAAAGCAGGGAACATGTTTAAATTGTAGAGCATGTCACATTAATGGACAAAAGCTGCTTTAAGATATTGTGTCTGTCTGGTTTGTGAATGCAGAAGTTGATGTCTACTGTCCCTTGCAGGCCAATATCCGTATGTTCATAGCCAATCGCAGGGGATCATGAGAAGCAATCTGCCTAATTAATATTAATTTAGCTAGTTTTTATGCAGCCCTCGGGTAGTGGTCATTTAATGATGCAGCCTATTAGTACAGTCGTCACATCTCAGATCACCGGCAGGCTGCAAACAGTTGGCGCACAATTTGCACCCATTATTTCCCACCTCCCTTTAAGTACATGAGACCAATAGAGTTTTGTTAACCTTAACTCTAAATGATATTTATCTTACAAGTCATTTTAAGTCATTGTTGATGCTGTGGTCATACTAATGATGTACCTCTGTCCATTCCACAGAGTGCTGGGTAGAAAACTAGGATTTTTATTGAAAACATGGAGGCCAAAGTTATGCTTATCGTACTTTATTGACCCAATTTCAACAAAAAGGTAACACAGCAACATTGCTAAGAATACTTTACAATCTAGAACAAATTTAAAAAGATTAGCACAAGCTCCCACCATCCTTATTTTATTCCATTTATGCCAGGTTCAAAGATCATACCTTTAGTGAAAGACTCAAATTATCTGGCCAAGGTTACAGCATTTGCAAAATTCAGTTCACATGCCATATGGAAATGTATCTTGCTGCAGGTGATTCTTCCACTCTTTTACTTCTATCCATCCTTCTAACCAACAAATCCTATCGGACTGGGATCCATCTACCAGATGTGTGCCCTCCCAAACTCACCAATCTGTATAAGTTCACCAGGTTATATGACAACCCATCTCGTGTAACAAATTCAAAACGTGCAGTTAATCATATGAAACATCATTCACATTCCATTTCACACAAACCCATTTTCTCCAAGCTAATCTATTGGCTTTATCCATTCCGTGTGCTCAAGAACCCTTCAAAAGATCCAAAAGGTTCGTCCAGCACCAGTCATACTCCTCTGAAATCTTGCACGCTACTTGCTGAAGATACGTTTTCAACGCCAGTCATGTAACTAGGGGTTTAGCTTCAAGGAGGGTGTTTGGGGTGGTACACCCCCCTAATACACTTATTCTGTAGTAAATAGTTGAGTACAAGTGCTTTAAGCCAGGTATGGTGAGGTGTTTCGGATTTCACTTGGGATTTTTACATACACATGCAACCAAACACACACATACACACACACACTCTTTCTCTGTGTAAAGATCTCTATACTTGTTATTTTACAGATATAGGCCCTCATTCTGACCTTGGCGGGCGGCGGAGGCCGCCCGCCAAAGTCCCGCCGTCAGGTTACCGTTCCGCGGTCGAAAGACCGCGGCGGTAATTCTGACTTTCCCGCTGGGCTGGCGGGCGGTCGCCTTCAGACCGCCAGCCAGCCCAGCGGGAAAGAGGCTTCCACGATGAAGCCGGCTCGGAATCGAGCCGGCGGAGTGGAAGCTGTGCGACGGGTGCAGTTGCACCCATCGCGTATTTCACTGTCTGCGCAGCAGACAGTGAAATACATGTAGGGGCCCTCTTACGGGGGCCCCTGCAATGCCCATGCCAGTGGCATGGGCACTGCAGGGGCCCCCAGGGGCCCCGCGACCCCCCCCTACCGCCATCCGGATCTCGGCGGTCCGACCGCCGGGATCTGGATGGCGGTAGGGGGGGTCGGAATCCCCGCGGCGGTGCAGCAAGCTGCGCCGCCGCGGAGGATTCAATGGGGCCGCGGTACACTGGCGGGACCCCGCCAGTGGTGCCGGTCCGACCGCGGCTTTACCGCCGCGGTCGGAATCCCCATTGGAGCACCGCCGGCCTGTCGGCGGTGCTCCCGCGGTCCTCCGCCCTGGCGGTCAAAGACCGCCAGGGTCAGAATGACCACCATAGAGTTTAAAGTACTCTTCACAATCTGCACTCCTGTCCTTTCCTATTGCTCCTTAGCCCCCATCCTGCCCTTCTTCTCCTATAACGTATTTTAACCTGTGAGTTTGTTGGGAAATCTCAAACTCACCCCCCCTCCCCCAATCTTACCAAGCTATGCCCCTGCATGATGTAACTGTGCTCTTCTGTGGCATACCACCATGTACTTTCTGCTTCTGTGAAAAGAAACCTGATGTGCTCCTAAGGCAAGGATTCCGAACCCCACATGAAGAATGCACACATAGGCCCTCATTTCAACCTCGGCGGTCTTTTGCAAAGACCGCAGAGATTCCGCCGGGCCGAAGACCGCCAACCATATTATGACTGCTGGCGATCCTCCGCCCTTTTTTGGACAGAGAGCCGCCAGCAGCCATACTGGCGGTCGGCGGTGTAGTGGAGGCTGCTCCACCTTCACCGCCACGTCATCAGAACACTGCCCACCGAATTACGTCTCAGTATTCGGCATGGCGGTGTTCTGGTGACGGGGTGCTGGCGATGGAGCTGCCCCTATGGATCCCGTTCCCTCCCGGAGGATCACTGAAACAGGTAAGGTGATCGTCCATTAGGGGATGGGGGAGGGGGGTGTTGTGTGG
This sequence comes from Pleurodeles waltl, assembly GCF_031143425.1. NCBI lineage: Eukaryota > Metazoa > Chordata > Amphibia > Caudata > Salamandridae > Pleurodeles > Pleurodeles waltl. The sequence continues at coordinate 338,231,976 of NC_090443.1, forward strand.
TGTGTGCGTGCATGGGGGTGTGAGTGTGTAGAGGAGGTGTGTGAGTGCGTGTATGAATGCGTGAGGTGGTATGTGTGTAGGGGAAATGTTACTTGTATGTGTGTGAGTGGTGTGAACATGCGTGAAGGGGGTGTAGGCGGTATGTTTGGGGGGTCTACGGGGGTGGGGAGGGGGTTCTACTACCTTTGGGGGTGTTGGGGGTGGACTCAGGGGAGGGGGAGACCCCATCAGTGGCAGGGAACGAATTCCCTGGCACTGATAGTGCCTACCGCCATGGATTTCGTGGGGGTTCAAAACCCCACGAAATCCATGGCGGTATGCGGGGTCCTGATATCACCGGCAGACTAGTGACGGCCGCCGGGCTGCAGACCGTCGTCTCCAGCCTGGCGGTCGTTACTGCCATGGTGGACGGTGCGGTACATTGGCAGTTTGGCATATGCCAAACCGCCAATGTCATAATGGGGCGGTAATGACCACCGGCTTGTTTACGGTCTTACTGCCATCATTGCACTGTCCGCCAGGGTCGTAATGAGGGCCATAATGCCTTGATCGCTGGCAGGGTACCAACTTTCCATTCTCCTGACTCTAACCATAATGTTATCAGAAAATAAGTTTTTTTCATTTCATGCTTGACACTTTGGATAGTATTAAACACTCTGACGTACCTAGACACCCCTTTCTTAAAATACAAACAACATCCCAAGCAACATTCCCTAGGTTGAGCAACCACCATCATTGCTGGCCAATTCTACTAGTCTAGGGTCTATCTTAATTTAAATGCTTTCCCTCCTCTCCATTGAAAGAGCAGCAATAGCACTCACAAATAAACTGAACCCTTTGTCCACCAATTGGCACAAGACGCCAACATCGGAACAATCCTTAGAAAAGTGTTCCTGTGCCATTTCAACAATTTGGTCAAAGATCCCTAAAAATCCAAAAGCCAAAATTGGTAGTATTTCAAACCCTGCCTAGAGTCACTGCCAATCCTAGTCAAATACACAAAAACCTTGGTAGCCAACCCCAGAAGTGACTCCACCTTCTTTTCAAACGTAGGCCTGGGTTGTTCCAATCGCAACCTTACCCTTACTTCCTTGATTATTTGCTTTGCACCCAAAACTCAACATAAACCGTTACATGCTGAGTTGAAAACCTCTATTGTGACGAGGGATGGTGAATCAAGAGTGGGTCAAACACGTTATTGTCTATGGATCCTTCAATCCTTTCCTGTCATTGTATTTCACTCCCAATTGGACTTTGGGCATTTTTCTCTTACTGTCCACATCCTCATCTCCGATCTCCATAGAGAACTGCTGTTTCTCCTCAGAACACCAGTACGAATGCAATTACAGACTTAAATATGGCTGTTTCAAAAACACAACTTATTCTGTTGCTGAAGCCTTCCAAGATGGCCACCACACAAAGGAGACACGCCTTTCTAATGGAAGGCCATAGTTGCTACAAATTATCCTACTGCACTCAGAGGACAAACACAACCTTCTCTGAATATGCCAATGCGCGACCACTGCAATCTCACATGCAACAGCCTCCAAAGTGCCCTTGCGACCTCAACCAGGGCTGAACCTCCCATGTGTAGTGAAGAAAATTCACCAGTGACAACTGACCTTCGACACAGAAAGGTACAAAATGATTTGCTTCTCATATATAATTTGTACAATAATACTAGCACATCCAATCCGAAGGCAAACCTTTGTCCATGATATTTTCTGTTTTAATTTAATTAAAAAAAGGTTTCTCAGCCCATGCCCCTATCAATACCTCCGCTTACCAAAAAATAGCCACTAAAACTGCGCTCACCACTTCTAACTACACCATGCTATTTAAAAAAAGTCTCCTTTTAAAAGTAAATATACTCCTCTGCACACTCCCACTTACACCAGTTCCTACTTATCTAGTTAATGTACCGCAGTGAAAAACAAGCATTTGCAATGAAATGGGTCTCGTGTTTGATTGAGTTAGAGCTATTAGCGTTGTAAATTCCTAACTGGACTTTTCTTGCCACATAATTTGAAAATGAAAAGTAAAACAGTTGTCATAAGCAAGCCAATTCAAAGCACCGTGGCAGCCATGAGCGTGAGCGCAAAGGAGAGACACAAAAGGAAAAAGAAGTTTGCTCGCAGTCAAATGTATTAGCAAACATGTATCCATTGAACAAGGTCGATGGCCAACGCGGTCACAAAACTTCACCAAGGAGTGACAAACGTAAAGCATTTACCAATGACAACAAAGAATTTTGAAAGGCAAGCCCATGAACGAGTGATAGTGATGGGTGAGCAATGGTCGTGGTTAAATGCCCAAAGATAGATTACAACACGTCAGAGCACTTGCACGCTTGACCAAAATTGGCTGAACAGTCTTGTGGTTTATGAGGAGTGTTTAGTGTTCCTGAAAATGTTTCTTTGTTCAGTTGATGTTGTAAGGGGGCAATAAATACAGGCAATTATGTTGTTAGCCTCTGTATCTTGTCACAAAAACAAGGAATGTGTATACAGTATAAGTACTGGAGTAGTTTAGTAATAATGCTGCCAGGTTAAACTACTGGTTTCCACCTGTAAGTAGCGGGTGCAGGGAATTAAAATTCCACCAGAAAGGTTGTGTTTGAATCTGGCCCTCTTGCACCTACCTTGGACAGCTGTGGGGTATAGCACATGGCCACTGAACCAAATTATTGAGAAGGGGTGACTAAATTATGCGGCAAGAAAAGGTAAATTTTGCAATGTAATGCTGCACATTTTGTGAGAGTATTATTTCAATATTTTGACATTTTTACACATGGTAACACTGTCTGGGAAAATATTTCACCTTGTTAGTACTAATTTAACACACGGAACCAGCATTAAGCATCTTGAAGATGACCAGTCAAAGTTTGTGAAGGGTCTTTCTGTGTGCAGGAACATGTGTTGTCATGCTTTTAGTAACCTTTTGTTCATTTGAGCAATAAACATTTTTTGTTAAAATTTGCAGATTGTGCAGCAGATGATGCATTTTATGGCATAAGTGGCAAATTCATAATTATCTGAAAAATGCTGTTGCAGCAGAATCACGTGATTCCAGTTGCCCTGCGTATTGCACACTGGATGTAAATCTCCCCCTCTAACGTCAGGTTTGGATTCTATTAAAGACTCGGAGGCAAAGATTATGACAATGTCTTTACTTATAGCTCTAGCAGCAAAGTGAAACATAACATAACATGGAAGAAACAATGATAAGAAAATATGAAGGTCAGCTGTCTAGATCAGCTGTGACCTCCGGGACAATCCACCAATCAATGAACAGTCTGTGGTGTGATTATCCCTGCTGAGCAGCAACCATCCTCTTCTTTGCCACAGTAGCAGAGAAATCTAAACACTCCATTTTTGACATGTCTTGACTTGTAACATAAACAAGAAAACTTGAAACAATCCAGTGTAGAAGATATCCATTCAAAGAGACCATCATCCATGATAACGTGTGATCCACCAACTGCTTTCAAGCTGGAAGATAAAAGTATTGCTAACTGTTTGGCGGGGTAGGGAGGGATAATATTCGCATCCGTGTCTTTAATAGAATCCAAAACGCCTGTCACATTAGTGGGGGAGATTTACATTCTATTGCAAGACCGGAGGCTCGACTGTGACAAGTTTAAAGCTGTGCAATAACGTTAGAAGAAACATAATCAGTTGGTTTAAAATACAATGTTCGGAATGTGGACCAATCTGCTGCTTTAAGGATCTCTTCCAGCCAGCTTGCTGAAATAAAGACTTTGGAGGCCATAGCTCCTTTGACTGAATGGGAACTGAACAAGGTAGTGTCAATGCCCCCCGTGCCATGATCCATCTAACCCGTTCGGCCAATGTAGAAAGAGAAATGGGGACATATGAAAGATATCAGCAGTTGGCATACTGCTGAAGGGCAAAAAACACCAGTTTGGGATTGATAACAACAAAGGCAAGAGACCACATACAACTTCTTACATTCATGGAAAGCAGGGTAAAAAATGTAGGATGAATTTGTCTTTGTGCATCTAGTAAGACAAAATGTTACCCCCTGTGGGGAAAATGATTTATTATCAACATCAAGTGCTTAAATCAGAAACTCTTCTGAAAGAAAACAAACACAAGAGCATTGTTAATTTTGCAGAAAATTGTTTCAAAGAAATTCATTATGGGGCCAAGAAAGAAAAAGATCCAGTACCATCTTTACATCCCAAAGAGATGAGTATTTTGGTTTGGGCGAATTTTGAGTCTGAAAAATTTTAGAGCTCTAAATACTAAAAATTCTTAACCTACTGGTTCTCCTTTCATGAGGACATGTCCTGCAAAAATAGCTGAGCGGCAAGCATTGATTGTTATCTAGGCTTTCCCAGCCACAATTAAATCATGAGGATGACCTTAAGGGTTCAAGAGAAGCTTGGGAAATGTGGGAATTATTCTTGGAAAGTCCAAAGAGAGTTCTAGAAGTTGAGAGAACCACACTTGCAAGGGAAGGAAGGGAGTTACTATTATTATTGTAACTCAGTCCCTGCTGACATGAAGGAGTGATCAAAGAATCATTGAAAAAGGAGGAAAGGTGCATGCTTGGAGAGAGTGCTAAGGTTGGAGAAAAGCATCCACCATCGGATCTGGTCTCCAGCTGAAGAGTTAAGGAAGTTTGTGGTTGAGGTGGGATGCAAATAGATCTACTTGTAGTGGTTTACAAAGATGAAGAATCTTGTTGAAAACCTGGGGATGAAGGGGCCAATTGCTGTTGTCCACTAGGAATCTGGAACCCAAATGCGCCACTAAATTGGAAAGGCAGGGAATGTATTCTGCTTTGAAAGAAATTTCTTTTTCTAGACAGTAGGGCCAAAAATCCTTGGCAAAATGTGCCAGACTCTTGGACTTTGTGCTACCCAGTTTGTTAATGTAACGTACCGCAGGGACATTGTCCATCCGCAGGATACAACAATTTACTTTTGATTGAACTAGGCTTTGTACAATAAAGGAACCTGCAAGCAGTTCTAAGCAGTTTATATGATATTGCTTTTCTTCTGGAGACCAGTGTCCTCCTGTCACAACATTTCCGCATCTCACTCCACAACCTGATCTGCTAGCATTGGATTCTGAAGTGATGTCCGGGCCTGGCCAAAATTAGATCTTCCATTCCAGGCCTCCACTTGGGAGAGCCACCACTCCAACTCCTCCTGTGTCTCTGTAGAAAGGGACACTAACGCTGAGTAAGGGAGGCCCCTTTTAAGATGACGAGCCTTGAGGAGCTGGAGTGCTCGATAATGAAGAGGAGCTGGAACAATTGCTTGAATGGATGCCAAAAGATGGCCCACTATTCTTGTCACTCTGCGGACAAAAAGTTTGTTTAGTTTTAGAACAGAACAAATATCATTTTTTGTATTAGTTTTTTTTAAGCTTTCTTTATTGGTATTTTTATCACGTCTGTTATCCGTCATGATTTAACAATACAATAACATGAAGCATAACAAGCAATGCATTTCAGCAATTCAGTAAAGGAGCAATCTCATAGGGTTGAGCATGAGTGAGGGAATACATACAACCAAGATCACATTTCCACCGGAGCTGGGCCCCCTGCTTTTCACAGCACACTGATGTCCAGGTGACCCATCAACCACATGCATGGGGACCATCCGGTAAGACTATTAGTCATCAAACATCACGGCTTCAAAAAAGCTACAACAGTGTCTACACTTTATTCCCCTTCACTAGAGCCATCCATAGAATCATGCTCATCCTCCTCTGTAAAGTTGGGCAGTTATGACCCCCACAGCCGATGGCCTCTGAAGACCCCCTGTCCCTGCGGGTATTACGCATATGCACCTCCTCCGCTATTCCCCATTCAAGGAGATCCCTCTGCCACGAGGCCACCCGGGAAACCCGAGCACTCAACCAGCATATGACCAGCATCAATGCCAGCTGGGCCATTTTATGATGGCCCTTGGGTCTAGGCACCACTCCCAGAAGGCAGGACATCATGGGCAAGGGTATCGCTCTGCCAGGCCCCTCTGTTACCTTGGGATCTACCGTTTCCCAGTATCCCCGAACCCTCCGCATGTCCAGGCTGGATGCAAAAAGCTAGCGCTTAGCTCCCCACATCTCGTGCACCTCGCCTCCCTACCAGGAGTTATTCTATTAAGATGCCCTAAGGTGCAGGAAGTTAAAATGGAGCAATTTAAATCTGTGATTTCAGGACACTTTCTTCACTAGCATACATGTTTGCATTCATTCAGTGCCTGTTACCATCTCCTCAACCTCCCTCATTCACACAGCACATGCCACACACTGGGGTAACACCTGATCACCTTTAACAGCTTTATAGAATAATGAGATGAAGTGTCCCCCTATCCACAACGGAGCAAACCGCCTAACACCCGGGATGGCTGTGGGGCAACTGGCAACCCAACCCAAACCTTTTGTGCCACCCTTTCTAGCTTAGCATACTGAAGAAAGTGGCCCAGCCCAACCTCAAAAGTTTCCTGAGCCTCTGGGAACTCAATGAACTTCTCCCCGGGGTATAGATCTCCACCAGTCTAGCATCCCCCAGCCCTCCAACGAGCCATAGACATGTCAGTGTTGATAGCCCTGGTTTGGGCAAGATCCGATATGCGTAGCATCCTGTCGAATGGTGCCGTACCCAACACTTTACCTATGAATGCCTCTCAGATTGCCGTGGTCTGCCTTACTAGATAGGGAATTTTCTCTGTCAATCGCCCTCCCCTCATCAATAACTGTGCCAAGGTATCACCACCCAACATACCTAGGAACAACCTCTCCTCCCAGTTGTCTGATACTGTCAGCCATCATGCAGCATGTTGTAAATTGGCCGCATAATAGTAGTGCTGCACATCAGGCAGGGCGAGACCACCATCTTCCATATCCCATTCAAGAACTGACAATGCCACCCTACTACAAGATCCGGCCCAGACCAGGGAGATAAGCAAACTGTCTAACTTCTGGAAAAAGGAAGAACGGATCAGGAACATGGCATTCTGAATCAGATAAAGACAACAGGGGAGAAAAACTATCTTCGCCACCGCTGCCCTACCTATCACAGATAGGGGCAGTCGACTCCAAAATGCCACGGACCCTTCGAGATTAGTCATAACTTTATCCTCATTGAGGCATCTATAAGTTTCCTCTGTATGGTCCACCCACGTACCCAAATATCTGAAGCCTTCTAATTCCCAGCAGAGGCCGAGTTCAGGCACTCGATCAGCAGGAACCCCCACTAAGCTGCCCAACGGAAACAAGAGCGACTTCCCTACATTGACTCGGAGGCCCGAGACCAAAGGTCTCAAGGAACCCCATCAAGACTGGTACCGCCTGGACAGGTGTCTGGACATGTATCAAAGCATCATCCACATATAAAAAGAGAACATGGGAAGAGACACCAATCTTAATCCACCATCGCTTGACCTCTCCATGTAGCAGAATCGCCAAGGGTTCAATGGCAAGGATGAATAGTAGTGGCAGAAGGTGACAGCCCTGCCAGGTGCCTCTCCCCACCTCCCATTCCCCCGAGAATTCTCTCCGATTTGAACACGAACCGAAGGGCTGGTATACAAGAGGCGCACCAAACCACAACAGGCAGGACCAAATCTCATTCCCGCAGCACAGCCATAAAGTACGGCCACTCCGCTGTATCAAATGCCTTTTCCAAGTCGAGGGATACTAATGCCAATTCAGAAGCACAGTCCATTGTTTCGTGCAGTACATGAGTGAGCCTGCGAATGTTTAGAGTGGTACTGCATGCCGGCATATAGCCACACTGATCTTCATGTACTAGTGTGTGGACCGCCTTCGATAGCTGTGTTGCCAATACTTTGCATAATATTTTAACATCAGTATTAAGTATTGTAAGAGGCCCGCACGAAGATGGGTTGGCCGTGTCTCTCCTAGGCTTGGGCAACAGACAGATAATACCCTCCTTCATCCTACGCGGCAGTATCCCACTGTCCCAAGCCTCACGAAAAACCTCTAACAACTTTCCTTTAAGAGTGGCAGAATAAGCTTGATAAAACTCTGCAGGAAAGCCGTCCCCGCCCAGGGCTCTGGATCTGCTGAGGGCCTGAATAGCTACTCCCAGCTCCTCCATGTCTATCTCACTCTTCAATTCCTGTACAAGCCTAGGGGCCAGTCTGGGCAACCCAACTCCATTCAGGTAAACCTCAATCCGCACAGGCAGACCTACTACCCCAGCACTGTACACTCCACAAAGATGCTCCACAAATACCTCCAGGACATCCTGCCGATTAGTTACAAGGCCCCCATCTAGTGTATGGATCTGCAGAATAGGGGGGAGTTCCTGCTCCCGTCTCAATATCCATGCCAGAAATTTCCCTGTTTGTCCCCCTCTCTATGGAGCCACTGACGATACGCCTTAAGCATGCACCTGTTCAGTGAGTCCTATGCCAACTGCACTTCCCGCTGCACCTGTAGCAGCTCTTGTCACATCTCCTGCAACATCTCCCCAGTGCCCCGAAGAACAGCCAGTCAGTGCTCCTGCGCCCCCAAGGTCACCTCCATCTTGCGGCACACTCCATATGTCGCACCCATACGGGCCCCACGTATGACAGCCTTGAGTGCCTCCCAACCTAATGCTTTTGTGGTAGCAGATTTCCAATTAATATCCAGATAGTCCGCTAGCGCTCCCGCAAGAGCTCTCACAGCATGTCGGATCTGTTAAAAGATCCGGGGGCATGCGACAGATGGGTGAACACCACTGCAACGCCGGTAACACCAGCGCATGATCAGATAGGAACCGACCCAAATGTGTCACCTCCACCTTCACCAAGGACTGCAGATCAATGCCACTCACCAATATCTGATCCAAAAGACTATAAGTGTTGTGCGTCAGTGAATGACATGTAAATTCATTACCCTCTGGATGTAGATCCTGCCAGCTATCCCTGAACCCAAATCACGCATAACTGCTGTAAGCGAGGCCGACATCAGTGGTTTAGTGCCCATTCGGGGCGGGTGCCTATCCATTCGGGCATCCAGGATACAGTTGTAGTCCCCTGCCCATATCATTGGTGTCCCTATACAGCCCTCCAATAACTCTTGTATAGGTATGAAGAATAATTAATCATTCCTATTGGGTGCATGAGTATTAAGCACTATATCCTCTCTACTGTCTAGCATCCCCTCTACATCTGCCTCGCTATAGGTGTGTCTGAAGTGTATCCCAGGTGCTATCGAGATGGCAACCCCTCTCGCATAAGAGGAGTAAGTGGTGGAGTACAGTTGCCCACTCCACTTCTTTCCCAACCATTGAACCTCCTCTCCCACTAAAAGGGTCTCCTGCAGGTCAGCTACTTGTATCTCATTACGGCAGAGTAATGAATGTACCCTATAACATTTAGAATAGCCCTGTAAGCCCCGGACATTCCGGTTTAAGATGTTTAAATGTTCAGCCATAATGACCTGTGATCTTCACTCAGCTCTGATGAACCGTACCGCATCCCTGACAAACTACCCTCCCATGCCCCTCCAAGTATTTGATATGTGTATGAATTCACAAATGCACTGTATGAACACAGACCCTTCTTAAACCTAGGAGCAGTATTGAACAAGTCAGAACACTCAACATCCCCCTTCCTGGCCAGGCAGCATAACAATTGAAACAACAACCACGATTCAAGTACTATGCTGTCAGGATGCACAGCCTAACCCCAACCCTCTGAAACATGGCCTACCACTTACAGTGGAGAGAGGCATTCCCACCCCCATAGCATCTAACATCCCAACCGGTGACCAATGATTCCAATTCTAAGCATCCATGTTACCACCAGCCCCCCCGCCTCCGATGGGATCTGCACTCCACCCCTGCAACACTGGAGCAGGCAAAGAGAGAGAGGACAGAACAAAATAAAAGGGATCGCACATCAGAAACAAGGTGTACTCGGTATCTCTAGCAATCATACAATCAAGTGCCGGTGCCAACAACTTCTGCCTCCTCTGCAACAGCCATCTCCATTGATTCAATTATCACAATCGATGTGTCAGCACCATTGTGCCATCTTCCTGAATTTCGACCCTGGTCTGACTCGCTTCTCCTCTTGGCCACAACTCCAACTGTCCGGCTGACTCCCGAGGCCTCCAGTTCAAGTTATGGGCCCCCGTGCAATTCCATTCTCCTTCCTCCGTGGCCTCCCTCCCCTGCGAGGTACCTTGTCCCATACCTCCTGCCATTTCTACACATCTTCCGGCATATCAAAGAAATGGGACTTGCCGCCATGAAGAACCTTTAGCCTGGCAGGAAACAGCAGAATATAGCGTATGTTCAGCGAGCACAGCTTAGCCTAGACCTCCAAGAAGCTCTTCCGAGATCCCTGTACTTTGTTGGTGTAGTCTGGATATATTGAAATCTTATAGTTGTCAAATTGAACAGACTCCATTTCTCAACTGGCCTGAAGGATGCAATCTCTGTCCTTACAGTTGAGTATGCAGGCTACAATGGCCCTGAGGAGTGCCCTGGGCCGAGGGGGAGCAACCAATGCACGGTGTTGCAAACAGTCCAACGGGTTTCAGTATCTCTCGAATCTAACGCTCCACAAAGGCTTCTGTGGCTGACCCCTCAGCCCGCTCCAGGAACCCAATAAGCTGTATATGTTTGCAGCGGGACCTGCCCCCCACATCTTCCACCCTGTCCTTGAGGGTCTGGCTCTGGATGTAACCTCAGCCATCTGTTTCTGCAGTACGTCAACCTCTGCCCTGAGCTCGGAGATCAAGGGTGGTGTATAACTCCATAGTGTTGCCTTGCACTGGGGCCTGTCGTTGCTTTTACCCATAAGCGGGGTTCCAATGGAAAGAACTCAGAGTCCCCTACGTGGTGCGACAGACAATATTTATTTGCAGGATTAGTCACAGGGGGAAGGAGGCAACCCCTGCTAGTCCAATAATTCCTGGCACCACCAGCTGTCTCCAGTCATTTAGTTTCACCCCCCTAGCTCTAGTCCACCAACAGGGACTCTTCCACCTCCAATGGGGTTCATCAGGACCTGGGTCCTATCACGCATTTAGAGCCCAGTGTGCCCTCACTGCTGACAGGACTGGACTCCTCCCCACACCACACGGGGACTCTCCAGATGAAATACACTCACTGTCAGCCACTGCTCCTGGAAGTGCTTCAAACTCCAGGCCACATGGGCCAGCCCCGCCTCAATTTAGGGCCCTTGTCCATTCTCAGGTCCCACAGCCAGGGCCCACCCCATTGTGTTCACCTTGGGGCCCCAGCATTGCCACACTGTGACCTCCACCGCAGGACTGGGGCAGCTCCACTCCAGGACTGGCTCCCAGCTTTGCCTCTCCACTCCATCGGTTCCTCATTTCGCAGCTAGCATGGGGGCGCGTCCGCACACCAGGCCCACTGCACCGGGTCGGTGCACTGCGTGTGTAGAGGGAGATGAAGTTCTCCCAACTCTGCCGTATTCGCCTCCGGCCCCCTCTCCTCCTCACCGCTCCCTCCCAGTCCGCCGGCCCTGGTCACAACTGACCAGGCCCGACACCAGTGGGCCGATACTCGAAACCCCAGCCGCAGCTCTCAGCTAGGACGCAAACACAGGCAGAGCACCCACAGCCCTCCGCTGTCAGCGAGGAGTGCCACAAAACTCCAGGGCACTGGGGCGAGCTCCAGCTATCAGCGAGCCTCTGTGTTATGCCCGACTGGGCAGGATAACTGTCGGATTTCATTGAGGACATGGAAGCCTCTCAAAGGCGTGTTCTATCAGCCATCTTGCGTGGCCACGCCCCTCTCTTTCTTGATTACTTTGGTCTTCTTTAGAGTTAGAAAGAGCTGATTTCTTGGAATCTATTAAGAAACATAAGAACTGAATTGTCTGGGATGGAATTAGAATTTATGTCTTTTGATTTATTACAAACTCTAGATTCTGGAGGAGAGATACTGCCCACAATGTCTGTATTTGAAATAATTTCCTGGATTTGGCCATTATCAACGTTTCGTCCATATAATTAATCATACTCCATGAAGACGTAACAAGACTACCACTGGCTTCAGGATTTTGGAGAAACAGTAGGGGGCTCAAGACAGGCCGAAAGGTAACAAGAGGAATTGGAACTTGCAGCCTTGCCAAAAGAATTGCATGTAACAAGAATTAAAATGATGGATGGAAGGAGACAGATAAGCATCCTTGAGATCTATTTTGATCATCCAATTGTTCTGCTGAAGGGAGTCTGTTAGATAATGTTTACCATCCATTTTGAAATGTCTGTATTAAACAAAACCCTTCAGGGATCTGGGGTTTATTACTGACCAAAACCCTTTGTCTGCTTTCTTTACTCAGAAGAGATTGCTGTGGAACCCCTGGTATTGGGATGGGACTTCTTGTATTGCTTGCTTGGATAGCAAATCTAGAACTTCCTGAGATATTAGATCGGTTTCTTGGGAACTGAACTTCATTCGGGGAGGGGGGATCAATTGTATTGGAGTGGAATAAAATTCTATCTGATATCCCTGAATTGTTTGTAAAACCCACTGGTCTGAAGTAATTTGTCTCCAGTGGCCAAAGCCAAACCGCCAATGTACCACACCGAATGCCACGGCGGTAACGACAGCCGGGCTGGAGACTTCAGTCTCCAGCCCTGCGGCTGTCACTAGGCTGCCCATGGCATTATGACCCCACCCACCACCATGGTTTCAGTGGTTTCGGTACCGCCACTGAAAACATGGCGGTAGGCACTATCAGTGACAGGGAATTTCTTCCCTGGCACTGATAGGGGTCTCCCCAGCCCCCCTCCCCCTCTCAAGAGTCCTCCCCCACCCTCACCTCCCTCTCCTGACCCCCCTCCCGCACATACATACACACACATGCACACACGATACACACATTCACCCATGCATTCATACATTCAAACACACTCACAGCAACACTCACGAACATACATCCAGGCACACACACAATCTCACAACAAATATGCATGTACACTCACACCCACTCATGCACACACGCATTACACAAGCATGCACGCATTCACACACACTCACACACATCCCCACACACGCACATAGCACCTCCCACCCCCTCTCCTGTTGCAGAACCCGACTTACCAACTTGCAGGGGGTCCTCTGGCAGGAGACGGGACGCAGCGCTGCTGCCAGCAGCAGCGTCCGCCAGCAAAACACCGCCAGGCTGTTTCATGGAACATGATACGGCAGGCAGTGTTTTGCTGGCGTGCCACCTTACCGCCGTCCGCCGCCATAACCGTAGACGGAAAACCGCCAACTTTCTGGCGGTATTCCATCTACGGTCATAATGCCATGGACAGTCGGTAGCCACGGCGACGGTATGTTGCGGCAAAATGCTAACTCTAAGCTGTCCATGGAGTGAGGGAGGACAACCATGGCAAATGAGAGGTGGACAATCATGAAAAACAATGTCTTGACTTGAATGCTCTTTCAGAGTCTATGGCTTTTCATCAAATGTATGTGAAATTTGTGTTTTAGACTGCACTATTTGTCCCTATTTTCTCCAAAATGTTCTCAACCCCCCTCAAAATGTTCTCAACCCCCCTCTCCCACCTCTGACGGACGCACCACCCCTACCATACCAGGACTGTTTTAGAAGTAGTCTGGCTCACTCCCATCACTCACTCACTACAATTCATTTGATTGCTAGTATTACACCACAACACTTTAACAGATTATGTCAACATCCTAATATAGGTTGCAAATATAATGTATGTTTGTTTGTGCTCTGTTCTCATTTGAATTGTATAGGTGTTATAGAACATCACCAGTGTCACTTATTGTGATGCCATCAGGGTTAAGGTCATATGACATGACTTCCTGAGAAAATTCAGGGTCAATGGTCATGTGATGTCTCTTTCTATGATGTGCTTAAGGTAAAAGGGGTGTGGTGTTACTTCCTCTATCTCTGGCAATTTAGTGAATCGGCGTCTATGTCAATGGGCTCAAGAGAGGACATGCTCAAGCAGCAAAATACTTCACAACTGCCTATACTCTCCTGTTCTTAATTCATTGATGGATCTTAACCCATGTGGTGGAACACCCAACCTTTTTGCTACTGCTTTGATATAATAGTTTTAGAAGCTGAAATAACATATTTAACCTGGTATTCCGTGGTTAAATAGTACTTCTGATGTAAACTCCTATGGTCAGTTTCACAACTCAGTTTCAGCATCTAATGTTAACTTAAATGCACAAATTACTGCTTAACAAGGTCAAAATCCCATTCTGAGGATCAGGAATAGTAGGAGCTTTCACTCAGAAATGGGATTTGCTTACACAGAACTTCTGTCAGTGCTACAGAATTTCTGTGTGGCTTCCCAGGGTCAGGTTTGAGGTTGTTCTTGAGTGGGTCTATCAAGAATAGTTGGTAAACACCCACAGACATTCACTTTGAGATATTCTGTTAGTAGATGATTACAAGTAGCCTGATTTATACCGATGAGATGAGTAACTTGAGTTACCAGCCCCATCAGGATTACAATATCTGTAGTGAATCCCCAGATTCTGCATTTCAGCAGCCACAATCCTGGGTCAAACACTGGCAAGTAGCAATGAGTATCCAGGGTAACGGGTACTCGAATGACCAATTTCCCCAGTAGTTCCTTCCTCATGACTAAGGAGTTCTCCTGTCCCCCCATTAATACCACCCCACATGGAGTTACCTATGAGCTCAGTATTGTTAACTTGAGGAAGACAAATTTAACTGAGCTTTCACTGAGGACTCATAATGAAGCCTCGCCAAATATTTAAAAGTATCTGCCCAGAAACACTCACAAATGTACTCATATCAAGGGCAGGAATAAAAATGTTGTAATGGGGACAGAGGAAGACAACAGCCTACAAATTGATCTTGATGTAGTGGAGAGAGTTTATTTGCAATAAAAACATCTCCTTAGAGAAATAGATAAAATCTTAACTGCAAATGCACATTTTCACTCCATTATCACACACAGATTAGCACACCTATAGCAATTGTGTATGTGGAAATATTTAAGTATGTGGATACCCCTGGGAATCTGTAACTGTTGTAGAATTCCTGGATTTTTTTACTACAACCTTTGTGAATCATTCCCCCAAATGTTTTTAGTTTCTTTGATCAGGTGATAATAACATCTCTAATGCAAATCTGCTGATACTTTCTTTTACATAAGCATTTATTAATTACCATTAATTAATTCAAAATTGCACAAATACAGAAATTATGGGGGTCATTCCAACCCTGGCGGTCGGTGTTAAAGCGGCGGCTAACCCGCCAACAGGCTGGCGGTTAAAAAAATTGAATTCTGACCCTGGCGGAAACCGCCAACAGAGACCGCCACTTCAACACTCCGACCGCCACGGCGGGACAAACAAACAGCGCGGCGGTCACCGCCAACAGACAGGCGAGAGTCAATGTACCGCCCACCCTATCACAACCCACCAATCCGCCACCTTTTCCGCGGCGGGAGCCCTGCCGATAAAAACACGGCGGAAACAGCCATTTCAAACGAAAAACGCTCACCTCCATACACCCCACGAGGAATCTGGACAGCATGGAACCCGAACTCCACATCCTCCCAGCTATTGTCTTCCTGCTCCTCTACCAGGAGCATGAACGCCGGCGCAGAAGACAACGGTGAGTACTGCACCTACGACACAGGGGAGGCAAAATATTACGGAGACACACATACGCGACACACCCACCCCCACCCTCACCCACTACAACACACACATCAATGCATAGCAATACATCACAGTTACACCCCCCAAGCCCCCCGGAAGAATGCAAAGACAAAAGGAAATGATCATAAACAGTCGAATATATTGTATCACTGGCTTATAAATATATCACATATCTAAAACTATTATATACATAAATATTAAAAGTCCGATAATTTTTGCAGGCATTGTCCGTGGACCACTGGGCCCAAATCACATGGGCAAAGCCCACACAGGATACCTGACACCAACGGAGAGAACACTGCAGGGGTATCAGATAGCAAAACTACAGGCACCTCAGGGGGAAGGGAAGGGGGGCACCTCAGCCAGATGAGTCCACAACGCCAGATCCACAAGGGGCCTCCATGGCCACTGCTATATCCTGGGAAGTGCAAAGCCACAGTCTCACAAGTCTCTGCAGTGGGTGGGTTGCCCACGGTTCCATCCTGGGGAGTGCAAAGCCACAGTCTCACAAGTCTCTGCAGTGGGTGGTTTGCCCACTGTGCCATCCTGGGGAGTGCAAAGCCACAGTCTCACAAGTCTCTGCAGTGGGTGGGTAGCCCTGTTCAGCGGTGCTTGAGACGGCGGTGCCCTGTTCAGCGGTGCTTGAGACGGCGGTTCCCAGTTCAGCGGTGCTTGAGACGGCGGTGCCCTGTTCAGCGGTGCTTGAGACGGCAGTGCCCTGTTCAGCGGTGCTTGAGAGAAAGGGCACAGTTCAGCGGTGCTTGAGACGGCGGTGCCCTGTTCAGCGGTGCTTGAGATGAAGGGCCCAGTTCAGCGGTGCTTGAGAGAAAGGGCACAGTTCAGCGGTGCTTGAGACGGCGGTGCCCTGTTCAGTGGTGCTTGAGATGAAGGGCCCAGTTCAGCGGTGCTTGACACGGCGGTGCCCTGTTCAGCGGTGCTTGAGACGGCGGTGCCCTGTTCAGCGGTGCTTGAGACGGCGGTGCCCTGTTCAGCGGTGCTTGAGAGAAAGGGCACAGTTCAGCGTTGAGACGGCGGTGCCCTGTTCAGCGGTGCTTGACACGGCAGTGCCCTGTTCAGCGGTGCTTGAGATGAAGGGCCCAGTTCAGCGGTGCTTGACACGGCGGTGCCCTGTTCAGC
The DNA here is from genome assembly GCF_031143425.1 of Pleurodeles waltl. Lineage (NCBI taxonomy): Eukaryota > Metazoa > Chordata > Amphibia > Caudata > Salamandridae > Pleurodeles > Pleurodeles waltl. Next base: position 338,248,770 of record NC_090443.1, read on the forward strand.
GGTGCTTGAGAGAAAGGGCACAGTTCAGCGGTGCTTGAGACGGCGGTGCCCTGTTCAGCGGTGCTTGAGAGAAAGGGCACAGTTCAGCGGTGCTTGAGAGAAAGGGCACAGTTCAGCGGTGCTTGAGATGAGTGTCCAGGTCATCGGATCCGGCCATGGCATGGATGTCACTCGCCACCTGACATGTGGCTGGCGGGGCCTTCCTGCCCATCTGTCTGGTGGCTTGCGGGGCCCTCCTGGGCTGCAGTCCCGGGCCTCTGGGTGTCCTCCTGCACACCTGGGATGGGGCTGGTGGGGCCCTCCTGGCCAGCTGGCCTGCTGCCGGACTTGTCGGGCGTGCTGCCCTTCCCACCCTTCCCTGTTCGTCTGTGGCCTTTTCCCACCTTTGGCGGTGTGCCAGGTGGCACCCCACTTCCAGCCAGAGCCCTGGTAGGGATTTTGGTCCCTGGTGTCTTTGGCCTCTCGCGCCGGGCACTGGCAATCTTCGGGTGCTTTTCCGGGGGTGGGCTGGCCGTGCCTTGGCTCCTAGCTGAACTGGGTGACCTTGAGGGTGGGGGACTCCACATGCCATGGCAAACAGACTTTATAGGTCCCGGTTTTGTGGTGGCTGAGGTGCTGATTGAAGTCTTATGAGATGGACGGGGTGGGGGAGTTGTTGGAAAGAGGTTAAGGTTGGAAAGGAAAAGCATTTTGGAAAGAGAGGGGTACGGGTAGGTGTAGTGGGTATGGGAGTGGAGGAAGAGGATGTGGTTGTAGGAGTGTGAAGTCTGGTGTCTTTGGGTGCAGGTGCTTGGGCTTGAGGCTGTCGTGAGGTGGATGGCTGTTGGGTGGGTGGCTGCCTGCGTTTGTGTAGTTTGGAAGAAGGGGTGACAGACACACTGGGAGAGGACACAGACGACGTGTAAATGGTAGTGGGGGTGGTGACTGCACGTGTGCAGAGTGTTCTGGTGGGTGTGCTGGTGATGGACGTAGTGGCTGAAGATGTTGTGCATGCAAGTGTAAGTGGAGACGTCACAGGGAGGGAGGAGGGAGACGAGGAGGAGGGGGACACAGTGGAGGCAGTGGGTGTTGGTATGTCTGCATGTGGATGTTGCTTGTGTGAATGCTTGTGTGATGTGTGGTGCTTATGTCTGGATGAGCTTCCCTTGGGTGTTGAGGTGTGTGCAGGCTGGTCTTATGGTGTGCTTGGGATAGGCAGAGGTACAGGGGATTGGGTCTGGGTGGAGGAAGTTGGAGGGGGGAGGCTAGAGACAGGGACAATGGCTGCCGTCAGTGCTGAGGCCAGAGCGTTGAACGATCGCTGATGGGCAGCCTGACCCGAATGAATGCCCTCCAGGTATGCATTACTCTGGTGCACCTCCCTTTCTACACCCTGGATGGCATTCAAAAGGGTAGACTGCCCAACAATAATGGTCCTCAGGAGGTCAATGACCTCCTCACTGAGGGCAGCAGGGGTTACAGTGGCAGGGCCTGAGGTGCCTGGGGCAAAGGAGATGCCCACCTTCCGGGGTGAGCGGGCATGGGGCAAACGCTGAGGGGCTGCTGGGAGGGCGGTGCTGGTGCGCTGGGTGGCGGCTGTACCTGTTGTTGCGGGGGGCACGGATGTTGCCGCCACCACAAGGGAGCTCCCTTCAGAGGACGAGTCACTGTCACTGACATCAGCACGAGTCCCCGCTGTGGAACTCCCCTTGCCCTCCATCCCACTGGTGTATTCGGACTCCGTTGCATGGCCCTCCAGGGCCATGTGGGATGCAGCTCCCTCGTGCTCCGATGCCACTTCTCCTCCGCCTGATGATGCTAATGCACACATGGACAGGAAGACCACAAAAAAGGGGGGGGGAGAAATAAAGGCATGTTGAGTACATGCATTGGCAACACCGTTGGCGGAGAGGACAGACACAGAAGCCCCCTGCACTACGCCGCGCACTTGGGGTCCACTACGCAATCCGTGGGACATGGCCTACAAGCCTAAGGACGACAACTGCACACATAGATGACACAGGGCCATGCATACCTGTACTTGGCACCCTACAGAGGTGGGAGGCGGGGGCACAGGGCCATGCCTTACGGAGGGGCCTAGCCTACAGAAATTGCCCTGGCCTAGGGATACCCACAGCCCTCCTCCCCCACCCAGACACCTCCACTACGCGCAAAGTCAGCAGAATGTGTTTGTACTCACCCCTTTGTGTCTGCTGTGATGTCCTCACGCGCCCATCCAAATCGGGGTAGGCCACCGCCAGGATCCGGGACATCAGGGGGGTCAAAGTACGACTGGCACCCCTCCCACGTTGGGAGGCCATCCCCAGCTGAGCCTCCGCCGTCTTCCTGCTCCAGCGTCGGATGTCCTCCCACCTCTTCAGGCAGTGGGTGCCCCGTCTGTTGTGGACCCCCAGGGTCCGGACGTCCTTGGCGATGGCACGCCAAATATCGACTTTCTGGTGGGCGCTGACCTATGTGACTTGTACAGGGAGAGAAAAATATTTATCACCTTCTGCATGCTCAGTGTGAGTGGCCCCCCCTCCCCACCCTTGCCATGTGGCACATGCTCTCATCTGTCGTTTGATGCATGCCTCAATCGCTCCCCTCCCCACCATCTTTCATCCACCCCACTCAACACAGGCATTGCCCACAAAGCAAGGTCCCAGTGTACTTACCTGTTGGTCTGGAGGACCGTAGAGTAGCGCATACTGGGGGAGGACCCCATCCACAAGTTTCTCCAACTCCTCCGATGTGAAGGCAGGGGCCCTTTCCCCAGTCGCATGAGCCATTGTCTCTTCCAGACCGAGGTCACAGCAGCACTTGCAGTATAGGTCCTCTCCTGTGGAAGATCAGGTATCGAGTGATTAAGCAGATAGAAAATGGCGGTCACGCCCGTGGCGGTGCGTACCGCGGCGGTGCGTACCGCGACCGCCGGCGCACATCGTCATTGGCTCCTGAAACCCATAGGGTTCAATGTTAACCAATGCGGCTTTGCGCCGCGGTCTTCAACCGCCTACCGCCACGGTGTGCCACGCCAGCGCATTGACCTCACATCCCATTGTCACACTTCACAGGTCAGGCAGCCGCCATTTCAAGGGCCCACATGGCTTAATTTCTACTGCGTCACACATACCTAGGCCTTGCATCTAATCTCATACAAGCTTTTCAATGCATTGGGAATCGTGTTATGTGCAAGCTGTGGGAACGTACCTGTGGGTTGTTTGACTCTGTGCTCGCTGTTGTCCTTCATAGGCACCGTCTGCTGGGACATGCGAGGAGATGGAGGAATCTTCCCGTGTACAGACCGCTGGTAGACCTGTCGACAATGGAGGAACGACATGTCATACTGACATACAGGCTTGACCGAGCCACTATACAGGAACTGTGTGCCCAGCTGGAGGCAGACCTGATGTCACCCATACGCTAACCCACAGGGATCCCCCTCTAGTGCAGGTGCTGTCAGTACTCCATTTCTTTGCAAGTGGGTCATTTCAAACAACAGTGGCCATATCATCAGGGATGTCCCAGCCCATGTTTTCAAAGGTGTTGTCCAGAGTGTTGTCTGCCCTGCTCAAACACATGCGGAGTTACATCGTGTTCCCTGAGGTGGGGGATTTGCCTACAGTGAAGGGTGATTCCTATGCCCTGGGACATATCCCCAACATCATTGGTGCCATTGATGGGACACATGTTGCTTTGGTCCCCCCCAGCAGGAGTGAACATGTGTACAGGAAAGGAAGAGTTATCATTCCATGAATGTCCAGATGGTGTGTTTGGCTGACCAGTACATCTCCCATGTTAATGCCAAGTTCCCTGGGTCACTGCATGACGCCTACATCCTGCGGAATAGCAGCATCCCTTACGTGATGGGTCAACTCCAGAGGCACCGAGTGTGGCTATTAGGGGACTCTGGTTACCCCAACCTTTCCTGGCTACTGACCCCAGTGAGGAATCCCAGGACAAGGGCAGAGGAACGGTACAATGAGGCACATGGGCGGACTAGGAGGGTGATCGAGCGAACCTTTGGCCTCTTGAAGGCCAGGTTCAGGTGCCTCCATATGACAGGTGGATCCCTAATGTACTCACCAAAGAAGGTGTGCCAGATCATCGTGGCCTGCTGTATGCTTCACAACCTGGCTTTGCGACGCCAGGTGCCATTTCTGCAGGAGGATGGTCCAGATGGTGGAGTTGTAGCAGCTGTGGAGCCTGTGGAGAGTGAAGAGGAGGAAGCCGAAGAGGACGACATAGAGAACAGGAACACAGTAATACAGCAGTATTTTCAATGACACACAGGTAAGAGTACACACCGGCATATTACATTTACTTAAAGACTCCTACCTCTCTACTGTCTGATTTATTCCCCTAGTGTATGGTAACTGTGTTGTGACTTTCCCTTCCGTTTTCAGAGCTGTGGGCCCCACTGCGTGACATCTGCTTTGTTTCCCCATGGACTACAGCTGTGTGACAGAGGTTTGTTGGCATCACAATGTGAATTAAAATTTTGGCACGGATATGTCTAATACATTTGTTCAAAATCACAGCCAGACTCCAGATTGTTTTGTGCAATAAGTGTGTTTATTCAAGTGCTCTAAATTGGATGGGTGGTAGCAAATCGGTGAGGGGTGATGGTGGAGGATTGTCCATGGCAGAGTCCAGACTATCAGTATCACAGGTACATTGTCCAAATGCCTGTGGAAAGTGGAGCAGGGGCAGTTTAAGGTTGGACAGGGTGACAATGTGGGACAGTGGGATGACAATCAGGGCGGTATCCTTTGCTGGCGGGGGTCTTGACATCTTACTCTGTCTTCTTCCTGGATCTCAGGGCCCGCTTGCGGGGTGGTTCTCCTTCTGCAGGGGGTGGGGTTCTGGTGGCCTGTGGGTCTTGTGTTGGGGCCTCCTGTCCACTAGCGCCGGCGGAGGTGGTAGGCAGTTCTTGGTCCATGCTAGTGTCAGGGGCCCTTTGAGGTGCCACAGTGTCCCGCAATGTGGTGACTACCTGATTCAGGGCCACTACGATGGTGCCCATGGCGGAACTGATGTTTCTTAGTTCCTCCCTGAACCCCATATACTGTTGCTCCTGCAGAAGCTGAATCTCCTGAAACCTTGCCAGTACCGTCGCCATCGTCTCCTGGGAGTGGTGGTATGCTCCCATGATGGAGGAGAGGGCCTCGTGGAGAGTGGGTTCCCTGGGCCTGTCCCCCCCCCTGTCGCACAGCAGCCCTCCCAGTTCCCCTGTTTCCCTGGGCCTCCGTCCCCTGGACCGTGTGCCCACTACCACTGCCCCCAGGTCCCTGTTGTTGTTGGGGTGGTGGGTTAGCCTGGGTTCCCTGTAGTGGTGGACACACAGCTGATTGACATGTCCTGGGGACAGAGGTATGGGCCCGCTGGGTGGGTGCTGTGCTGGTGTTCCCAGACGGGGGAAGGTCTGCTATCAATGGCAATGAAACAAAGCCTAACGTCCACATAGGCAAAAATGGACACAGTGAGCACTAGAAGAGACGCCATGACCCATAAGCTCTTAAAACATGACAGACGACTCCATGAAGTGGAACAGCACCTGTCTAATATGGAAGACACTGCGACTTTCTGAAACGAACAGCTCCTAAACATGGAGAAAATCTTGAGAGTAATTGCGGCAAAAAATGAAGACGTGGAGGCATGGTCACCTAGCAATTATTTGCGCATATTAGGAGTACCAGAGTCCACTAACATAGGCAAGATGGAAGAATATATGGAGAAACTCCACACTACACCATTTGGTGCAAACTTCTTCTCTCAAGTATTTATTGTGGAAAGGGCCCATAGATCATTAATGACTTGATCCCCTTGGGGTGCTCCAGCTCGCTCAATAATTACCAGATAATTGAATTATAAAGACTGTGTCACAGTGCTCCAATTGGCAAGAGAGAAAAAAATATAAAAATTCGATGGGAACACCATGTCCATCTATCCAGATTTTACTGTTGCAGTCCAGGATGCTTGTAGAAAATTCTTCATGGTTAAGCAGCAGCCCCGACAGGCAGCGGTGTCTTATGCAATGCTTTATCCAGCACACTTGTGCATACCTTTCCAGGGTCAATATCACAGCTTCAGTAATCCACAAGCCTTTGACTTCATGAGGAAGCACTCTATTGGTAAGGCGGGACCGGAGCCGAGAGCAGCTTCGTACAGATCCACCTCTCCGACATCAAACATTAGCTGAGATTGTGTTCTTTCACTGAGATTCACTGGTAGCACAGGATGTTGATCCAGCCTAGCATCTCAAACAGCTCAACTGGATCTTCTCTAAATGCTTGAGCTCTACACTATGTCATTGTAAAACTCGATGGATAAGCAATTACTATAGGAGTTTACTACTAGTGAAGACTCCCCAGGACTCTCGGGGAGAATCCTGCATGATACATAATGCTGAGCTATTGCTATACATAGGATAGAAATCACATACATAATGGCCAGCCCTTATCATTCCTATAACACTAATATACACTCACACATCACATATGCAAAATATAGATGTCTTACACTGAATGTTAGAGGCCTGGGTGAACCTTGCAAGCTCAGGCGCAATTTGGCTAATTTGTACAGAAACGATATGCATTGTTACAAGAAATGCATTTTACAGCTAACACTGGTGCATTGTTTTCCAACTGACGGGCATCCCACCTACTCCTCATACGCAAGAGGAACTGTAACGCTAGTGCGTAAAGGGGTGCCATATATATCACAAGGATTTATAAATGATGATCAGGGTAGGTACTCAATCATGTGGGGAAGGCTGCACTCCAATCTCATTATTATGGTTAATTGCTAGGGCCCCAAGGTAGACGACATACTTTCTGTGATAGACTTTGGGGACTGATCGTGGACATCAGACCACATCTGATACTATGGGGCAGAGATTTTAACATAGCCTTAAATGCTGAGATAGACAGATCACCAGGTCAGCATCATTTTTAGCCTTCCAGATTTTATCTTTTGACCCCTCGGGTCCGTGTTCAGTGGCCTAAGGTTGGTCCTAGCAGCTTTGCAGTGATGTTTAGGGTGTTTTAAGGGCGTTTTATTTTTTAAGGGTGTTTTATTAAGGGCCTTTCGCTGCTTTTTCTCACTTTGTGCCTCTTTCTTCTCTCTCTTCTGGGACAGGAAACCTGCCCTCCCCTCTCAGAGTATAGTGCCCGTTTTGGACACCATTTTTACGGCTATTTGGTTCACTCAGGGAGCCGCCATTTTGAGTTGTGGTCTAGTTGCCACCTACTGCTTCCCTGACCTCGTATAATGGTCCCAATGCAGCGGACGTGCCGCTGGTGCACCAAAGGTGCACCTAGGGCAAGCCCGTCTGTGCCCGTCCACGCCTGGACTGGTCCAGGGTCCAGGAATTCTGTTCCTCCTAGCTCAGAGGGGGTTGCATACTCTTCCCACTTTTTTCACTCTCGCAGACCCTCTACTCCAGAAGCCTGTCAGCACAATTTCCGTCCCGGCCTCTAAGCATGGTCATCCACCAACTGTCACTCGTTCCCCCCGATTGAACCAGTGGCACCCTCATTCGACCATAATAGGGCTTCCAGCCTGCTCCTCTTAGCTAACTGCTGGTCTCTTGCTGCACACAAACTAGACATTGGCCTTCTCCTGAGCGAGCTATCTCCAGTGGCCTTATTTTCAACTGAAACATGGCTCCATGAAGAGCCTCTCTGGATGTGGCCCTGGCGCTTCCCCGTAGCTACCTGATAAACCGGCTGGACAGAGTCAATGCCAGGGGTGGCAGAATCACCATTATCTATAAGGAGACGGTGATGTGCACCTTTCAGTCTCTGACCATCCCTGGCTGTGAAAGCATGTCCTTCTCCCTAACACTTAATCCTTTGTACACATTCCCTGGTGCCCTAATCTATCGCCCTCTTGGGCCCGCTGATGCTTTTATTCAATCTCTCCCTGACATGGTTTCGGACTTAGGCCCTGATTTATACCATTTTTGTGCTGCATTTGCATCTGTTTCTGACGCAAAAGCAGCTTAAGCTAACAAAATATAATTGAATTTTGTAAGTTTGCGCCACTTTTGCATCAAAACATGATGCAAATGTGGTGCTAAAAAAGTATAAATCAGGGCCTTAATGTACAAGAAACCGAATTTTACCCTCCTTGCGGACTTTAATATTCATGTAGATGAAATGAGCAAGGCAGCCGCCAAAAGTCTTCTCCTAGATCTTGCATCTTTGGATTTGGTTCAACTGATCAATGGTCCTACACACTCCGAGGGTCATACTATCGACCTTGTTTTCCGTGATGTCACCGACTTGACGCCCCTGCCTCCTCATCCTCTGGTCTGGTCTGATCACTTCCTAATCACTCTGAAGATTCCCATCCCTTTTATCTCTAGACTTCCCTGTGTAACAAAACAACTATAACGCTATTGGCACAAGCTCATTGCTAATTACTGGGCTGCTACTCTACAAAGCTTGAAACCTGACCCTATAGACAATACCACTCGCTTTTCTGAGAAGTTTAATGGGTGGATCTCCAATGCTTTTGATACAGTATTACCGCTAGACACCAAAACAGGAGGTCAACGCAACAAAGGCACCCCATAGTTTTCTTCTCACCTACACCTTCTAAAAAAGGAATGTAAACGCCTTGAGAGGGGTTGGAGAAAGACCTATGACAACTCTTTAAAAGTTTCATATAGGAAAGCGATCAGTCACTTTCATTTGGATCAGCCCGGCATCCTATTTTGCCTCCAAAATTGAACTGTCCTAAATGCCCCAAGGAAGTCTTTCAAGTTCTTAAAGAGATTGTTTAGCCAGTTTTGCACAATGACCTTATTAATGCTTCACAAGAACATAGCAACAACCTTGCTCACTTGTTTCAAAATAAAATTCTAGATATTTATTTGGCTTCCCGGACCATCCCTACTAGGTAACAGATTCCCCATGTCATTTTACATCGCAACATCCCACTATTTCGGTCTTCTGTTTTGTCACAGAAGATTTGGTCATTAACCTTCTTCATTCCTTAAAGTCGGGTTTTCCACTTGACCCAGCACCTCCTCAGATCCTGGCCCTGGGGTCAGCAGTCATTGCTCCGGTTCTGATTAAACTCCTCAACTCCTCCCTAACCATGAGTAATGTCCCTCACCATTGGAAGTACACTATAGTCAAGTCACTGCTGAAAAAGCTCCATCTTGATGCAGCACTCCGCAATAACTACAGGCCGATCTCCCTGCTGCCTGCTATGTCCAAATTAATTGAAAAACGAGTAAACAGTCATCTCTCTAAGGCTTTCTTGAGGACCACAACATCCTCCACCCCACTCAAATGGGTTTTAGGCCTAAACACAGTACTGAGACAGCATTGCTCACAATTATGGAAGAGGTCAGAAGGCGTCTCAATCAAGGGGATGCTGCAGCCATTATTTTGCTCGATCTCAGTGCAGCCTTTGATATGGTTGACCACTCTTTCTGATTTGGAGAATGGCGGAGGCCGGGATCACTGGCAGTGCATTAAAATGTCTCTCTTCCTTTTTGGAGGCTAGGACCTTTCAAGTTCTCGACCGTTCTTACCTTTCCAACTGTGTCTCGCTCAACTGTGGGGTGTCTCAGGGCTCCTCCCTGAGCCCCACACTGTTTACTCCTTATATGTATCCATTATCAGAGATCATAAAACCATATGGTCTGTCGCTGGTGTCCTCTGCTGCCAATACTCAATTGGTCTTCTCTTTTTCCACCACATCTAATATTGATAACTCCTCACTGACCCCCTGTCTTCAAGCAGTAACCAGATGGATGTCCGACTGCAAACTTAGATTAAATGAAGACAAAACAGAGGTAATGTTGTTCGGAACTCACTTCCTCCAGGGGCCTCAGTCACCTATTCAGGATTGTCTGAAAGCCCTGCCGCATCCTAAAGATAACATAAAGAGCCTGGGAGTCTGGCTTGACTTGCAGATTACCATGGACCATCAATCTAAAAGGATGGCCGCTACTTGTTTTAGACTTAAGGAAAGTTTTTAAAGTCCTCCCATTCTTAGCCAAAAAGCTCATAGACCAGATCCTGAACATCTCGCGTTTGGACTATGGTAATGCTCTTTACCTCAGTTCTCCTCAGTATGTGGTTAAAAGACTTCTGGTGGTTCAGAATGCCGCCGCTCAGCTCCTTTTGAATATTCCCAGACATCAGTCTGCCAAATGTTCCATTTCCTTCCTCTATAGGCTCCCAGTGGAATGACAGATAAAGTTCAAAACCCTGTACCTTGTACACAGAGCACTACACAACAGAGGCCTTGCCTTACTAATATCTGTTGCTTCCTTTTATACGCCTCTCAGGTCTCTCAGATCCTCGACGGCTGCTCTGGTCAGGTTTCCTTTGGTGAAGAGAGTTAGATGGGGCGGAAGGTCCATGTCCTATTTAGAAGTTAAACTTTGGAACTCCCTTCAGAGCTCCGTCTGACCAGCCACAAACTCTCCTTCCGCAGATGGCTTAAAACCTGGTTATTCAGAGTTTAACCCCTTTGTTGGTCTGTTTGGATCTGTGTTACTGCTCGGAGGCCTCCAAGTAGTCATGCACTCTATAAATACTTTAAACTAAACTAAACTATAACATGAAGCGCAGCAGCCAGGCACATTACTGATATCATGGGAGAACACAATTTAATAGATGCTTGAAGAAAGATACATTCCACCACAAAAGAAGGCACCTACTACTCTGGGGTACACAATAGCTGGTCTAGATTGGATTATTGGCTTATTTCTAGGGGAATGGCCGGCTGGATCAATGAAGTGCACCATCTAGCAAGAACCTACTTGAATCACTCCCCAGTTTTACTGGTACTACAAATACCTACTAAGGCCCTTGAAAGAACTTCCTGGCAGCTTTCGGCATTGACACTTCCAGATGCACCCTTCCATGACAAAATGCGACAAGAAATTACTGAGTTCTTGGAGTGCAATGTAGGCTCTGTCCCATCGATCGGTAATGTGTGTAAAGCACTTAAAGTCACAGTAAAAGGATTCTGCATGGTGAAAAGCTACAGGATACTGCGAGCAACTCAGAACAACTGTCAGAAATTCAGGACATAGCAGAAAGAGAATGTGTATATTGAGGGAAACACACCAAGGCCTGTTCGTATGGCGAAGGGGAATGACCAGGCCACACCCTAGTCACCATGACCCATAAACTGCCTGTAGGAAGCTAGCCTGGTGTGTGGTGTACATCTATGGTGTTGGCACCTTATACCAGGACCAGGCAACCCCTATTAGTGAATGAGGACAGTGTCTAGAAAGCCAGGGCTCTATATAGGTAGCTGTGGATGAGCAGCCAAGACTTATCTAGGAGACATGCAAAGATTATGCAATAACAAAATAGTCCCACAGTAACTTGTCACACATGAAAGGAACAACACATTGTTACAAAAATAAAGGTACTTTATTACAGTAATACTACACCAGATTACTTATAGGTGGTCCGTCCAACTGGAGGTAAGTATACACACTATAAATACACAATAGCAATCAGAAATTAGCACAGAAACAACAAGCATTGGTAAGAATTGTAGAAAATGGTGAGGGCCCTGGGGGAGGGCCAAACCATATGCTAAAATCGTGGAATGCGAAGTGAAGCCCCCCACCCATAGGTATGGAGTAGTTACAGGGGAGCTGGAGGAACTCGGGACCCCACGAGGTAAGTACCTAAGTGACCCCCAGCGAGCCAGGAGAGCAGAGGTAAGTGCCTGGCTTTTCCAGGACTAACAAGAGAATTTAGAAAATGGATTGTGCAAGAACAGGAACAGACCAGAGAGAACCAAAGGTGGATTCTGGAAGAAGAGGACCTGCAAAAGAAGGGGACGGAGTCCAGTCCACAATGGAGTGTCCAGTTGGGGCAAGAGACACTACCCACCCTTCCCTCTGTGGATGAAGATCCAGGTAGATGGGGGAAGAAGAAGACCAGCTGTGGAATCCAGGAGCTGCAGAGAAGTCTTTGGAGTGGTCAGTTGGTATCCCACATCGGTCATCGGTCGTAGATTGTCAGTGGCTTAGGAGAACCACCAACAAGCCTTGGCAAATGCAAGAGGAGCAAAAGAAGAGTTGCAAAGCTGAAGAGGACCAGCCACATCCAGGGGACTCAACCCTTGGAGGGGAGTCTGGGTGACCCTCAGCAGTTGGGAGAGTCAGCAGAAACAGTCACAGATCCCAGCAGCAACCCACTGGCAGCAGGCACAGTAAGTTGTAGTGATTCCCAATCAGCACACCTGGAGAGGAGTCCCACGTTGCTGGAGGAGCAGAGGAGCAGAGGAGCAGAGGAGAGACTTTCCTTGCAAGAATGAAGTGCTGGAGGCCGGTGCTACTCGGAGCCTGAAGATCCCTTGGAGTAGGAGACAACAAGCCTTGGTTGCTGCAAGAGTCATGGTGCACAGGGGTACTCTCTTGCAAGGAGAGGCAGGGGCTCACCATCTCCCAAGTTGGACAGCGGACAGAGAGGACCAAGGGGACCACTCCAGATCACAACCTGTGATACAGGATCCATGCAGTTCCAGAGGAGAGCAGATCCAGGCAGCCAGATGTTGCTGCTGTAGGTGCCTGCAGGTGCAGGGAAGTGACTCCTTCACTCCAAGGGGAATTCCTGCCTGCTTCTTGGTGCAGCTGAATTCTTGCCAGCCCCAGAGGATGCACAGCCGAGGAAATGTTGCAGTTGCAGAAAGGAGCTTGGGAAACAATTTTGCAAGGTGAAGTTGTCTCAGGAGTTGCAGTCTTGTCAGTTCCAGAAGTGTCCAGTTGCGGTTCCAGTGGCCAGAAGTAGAAGTAAATAATGGAGAGGAGTCCTGGTGGAGTCTTGCATGGCAAATCTGGGGACCCACCCGCAAGCGAGTCCCTAAATAGCACTAAAAGTGGGTTTGGTCACCTAGCACAGTGACCACTTATCAAGAGAGATCTCTGACGTTACCTGCCTGATATGGCCACTCAGATGCTCCCAGGGGCCTCTGCACATCTTGGTTTCAAGATGGCAGAATCAAGTGGCCATCTGGAGGAGCTCTGGGCACCACCCCTGGGGTGGAGGTGGGCAGGGGAATGGTCACTCCCCTTTTCTTTGGCCACTTTCACGCCAGAGCAGGGACCGGGGGTCCCTGGGCTGGTGCAAAGTGGTTTATGCAAGGATGGCACCAAATGTGCCCTTCAAAGCAAACCAGTAGCTTGGGGAGGCTACTCTTTCCAAGCCTTGTAACACCTATTTCCAAGGGAGATGGTGTTGCCTCCCTCTCCTACAGGAAATCCTTTGTTCTCCCTTTCCCTGCTTGAGCTGGTCAAGCAGCAGGAGAGCAGAAACCTGTCTGAAGGGCAGCAGGTCGGGCTGCCTGGAAAACCCTGTGAGACTGGTAGGAGCAATACTGAGGGGCCCTCTAAGGAGCCCCCTAGAGTGCATGGAATCATGCAACCAATTCTGGCAACAGTACTGGGATATGATTCTGACATGTTTGATACCAAACATGCCCAGTTTCAGAGTTATCATTATGTAGCTGGACACAGTGTCCAGTGCACGGGTAAAATTGCTTCCCCTCACTTACGAAGTCCAGTGCAATGGAACTGGAGTTTGTAGGGGCAGCTCTGCTCATGCAGGGGTGCCCTCACACAAAAGGACCTGTACCCTGGCTTTTGGGCCGGAAGGGCCTACTATAGGGGTGACTTACAGTAACATGGTGTAGTGACCTGTGGTGAAAGGGTGCATGCACCTTTTCACACACGCTGCAATGTCAGGCCTGCAGATACATTTTGCATGGGCTCCCCTGGGTGGTATAATACATACTACAACCCATGGAGGACCCCCTGTGTCCCAATGCCCTAGGTACCTAAGTACCATATACCAGGAACTTATAAGGTGACACCAGTATGCCAATTGTGGAGTGCACAAAGGTCCTAGGTAACCAAATTTGGAGGGAGACAGCACAATCACTGGGGTCTTGGCTAGCAGGATCCCAGTTAAGACAGTCTAAGCACGCTGATAGTAGGCAAAAAGTGGGGGATACCATGCAAAAAAGAGGGTTACATTCCTACACTGCCCTCAGCTAATGAGATCCTTGAAGTAAAGACGCAGGAGGGACAACGAAGTAGAGACACACCAGGCATACTCCATTCCTTTGTGCAATTCTACCACAGCCTTTATAGCACTCGTAGGACGACACAGGTAAATCTAATTGGGTTTCTGGACAACATAGCACTGGGTTGGATCAATGATGCTCAGAGACAGTTTCTCACTGAGGACATCACTGATCAAGAAATGCAAGATGCGATCATGCAACTTTAATCTGGAAAGGTACCAGGGCCTGATGGCCTCCGTGCAGACTTCTATGAAATGTATATAGACCTGCTAATACCAATCTTAAAAGCAGTCATCAAGAGGCCAAATAAGTGGGCATGCTTCCTCCCACAATGCACAAAGCTATGATCCTGCATCTAATTTACCCTAGCTAGCCATCTGATTATTACAATTCGTAAAGATCTTTATTGTTGATTAACTGCGACGTTAAGAAATTAGGTACAATTTTCGCCAATCAACTGTTGCTACTTATGCCATTTCTTGTGAGACATTTCTGGTTTCATCCCAGGCAGATCAACATCACACAATCTGAGAACCCTGTTTGCTATACTGCAGGATATTGGCCAAGATCTGGCTGCAGTGGCAGTCTTATTTGACGTCACCAAAGCATTCGACTTCCTTTAGTGGGATTTATTAACGGCTGTACTCAGCGATTGGGGATTCCACAGTCCTACTTGTCATGGGTTGCCTTATTGTACTCCCAGCCAGCGGCGAAACTGCCAGAGGCAAGAGACAGGGCTGCCCGCTATCACCGGTGTTATTTGCGCTAGCTGTGGAGATCTTGGCTGCAAGACTGCACCAATTGCACCTGGAATATGCTCTTGCATACCCGTCCAGACATATCCTGGTGTCACTAAACGCAGATGATTTTACCCTTTATCTTAAAAATCCACAAGATAGCCATAATGGGCTATTGCGAGAGTTTGTTCACTTTGGAGTGTTGTCTGGTATACATATTAACTGGGAGAAACCCTATATATTTCCCTTGACATCTACAGCGCGATCCTTTACTCCTGATTATCCGCTACAGTGGTGCTTAACAGATTTTAAACACCGGGGGTGGTAATAGCTAGAGATAAGGAGGAAACACTGAGGGCAAACTATGGAGTGGTGCTATCAAAACTTGCAGATAGCATTACTAGATGGATTTTGCTGCCACTTTCATTGGCAGGGTGAATTGGGCTCATGAAAATGATCATATTAACAAAATGTTTGTACCTTTTCTTAAACATACCATAACCACGGGGCCACCCTTTTTTCATGCTCTCCATGCACAGATGATTAGGCTCGCATGGGCAGGCAAACAACCACACATCCAATGGGAAGTTCTTACCAACCCCTTCTTCAAAGGAGGGTTTGAGGCCCCAAACATAGAATTATATTACCTTTGTGCTCAACCCAATATGTCATCCACTGGAACAAGCCCACTCCAGTTATGCCACATTTGGCAGTAGCGGAGTATTACATGAGCCCAATACCCCCAGATTCTTATCTAGATGCCACAATGAATTTTCTGAACTCAGAGGATTCTACTATAGGATGCACCTCCAATGGATGACTAAGGCTAGCACTAAAAACAGGGAAACCATTGCTATATTCTCCACTGATCCCTTTACAATAGCACCCTCTGTTCACTGTTACACATGAAGCCACGTGCAGACCACTTCTCCGTAGATGAGGCTATCTGTGTTGGGGCGACTTAGATAAAGAAAGTACGTTCATGTCCAGGGTACAGTTCTTCAGAGGAGAAATGCACCACCACTAGAGATATTCACCTATGTCAGAATAAAGTATAACGTGAAACAAGCCATACCAAACTTCCCCGAGGAACCCCCAAGATGGAATACCCTGCACACACTACTTCAAGCAGAGACGCTGCAACACTTAGTCTCCATTTTATACACTACTGCACAACTAAAGATGGCTGACATAACGGAACGAATATGAGCCCATTGGCAAACAGACATAGACGTCGACCTTAATCACGATGTGTGGGACGATTTCTGCGCGCAAACGGGGAGAGTTGCTCCCAGCAGTCGGCTGCGTGTTATACATTATAAGTTCCTTCACAGAATGTATTACACTCTGGAACTGTTGTATGCATACCACACACAGATGATCGATGTATGCGATGCAGCATGGAAGGGGCGGACTTTTGACATCTCGCGTGGGCATGTAGGCGCACCCGAATGTATTGGTCTGGAGCGGAAGCTGCGCTACGAGAAATTACTACTCGGGACATACATACGTGACGCTCTTGTTGGTGTAAAAGGTCATTTTATTAGAACAGGATTTAAACACAAACAATACTTTAAACCTTTTAACTGCATATCTTTAAAGCAGACTTTAACTTTTACAAAACTCCCTCGCCTTCATTTTCTCCTCAAATGTCTCCCTTCAATTTTCCTGCCGTATATGCTCCCCTATTCCGCCCATGCCTTCCTTGCCTGTAGCCTACCCCTCCCCGCTCTGATGCTTCACCTCCTTGTTTTCCCCCTGGAAGGGTGGACAAGCCCGCACCTGGCTCTCCACCCTCCCCCATCTCCTGCTACCTCTTTACAACTCACCTGTCCTAAATGACTGTTGACCCCCCCTACCTGACATAACTAATATACCTAACTAAAAACCCTTCCTCCCCCGTCTTCCTAGCTGGGTGGGTGGGTGGTACCTAAATTACACCTTCTTCCCTCCTAGTCGGCGCGCAAAAGGGCCGACCCCACCCTCCACCCCCCTTATAAACCTAGCTAGAGAAACCCGCCCCCACTTACCTTATGTCCAATCGGGCGCCTTGCGCGCCACTTCCCCCGTCCCGAATCAACCCGCGGAGAGACTAGACTGCGTCTCTCTCTCCGCGGGTCCCCTCATCGGGACATACATACGTGACGCTCTTGTTGGTGTAAAAGGTCATTTTATTAGAACAGGATTTAAACACAAACAATACTTTAAACCTTTTAACTGCATATCTTTAAAGCAGACTTTAACTTTTACAAAACTCCCTCGCCTTCATTTTCTCCTCAAATGTCTCCCTTCAATTTTCCTGCCGTATATGCTCCCCTATTCCGCCCATGCCTTCCTTGCCTGTAGCCTACCCCTCCCCGCTCTGATGCTTCACCTCCTTGTTTTCCCCCTGGAAGGGTGGACAAGCCCGCACCTGGCTCTCCACCCTCCCCCATCTCCTGCCAATCAGAGAAACCCGTGAGGCGTTTCACTGCCCCACCCCCCCTATTTCCGGGTACACAAATTTGTACCCCATGCGCTTTCTAGCATCAGTCTCAACTCTGTGATATAATATACCATACCATACTGAGATAAATGGACCCCATCGTCTCGAAACAACACTTGTGCTTGTTCTTTTATGTCCCCATGTCTCAAAACTTTAATCCCCTGGGCCCAGCAGAAGACTCTCATAGCTCTGTTCAATTTTTTCCGAGCCCGCTCTATGGCTCCGTGATTGATCACCCCTCTCCATACCCTTCTCGGCACAAATTCCGTCCATATCACGCATGTTCCATATAGCTTTTGTTTTAAAAGTTCCAAATCCCTCTGCATCAATTGAATCAAAGTGAGCCCCAATAGCTTCACCAGATCATTCTCCCCCAGATGTATCAATAACAAATCTGGGCATCCCCACTGAGGCAAGTTACTCATGATAAATGGAAGCAGGCTCCCCCACCTCATACCGCTCTTGCCCCACCAACGCACTTCATGGCTTCTGCTGGGCAGTCCCAATGATCTGCCGTAAACCTGCTTCTCTGCGAATTTCGCTGCCCAGTGCACAAACGAATGGCCGACCAACCATGTCGTCATCTTCCCCTTCTCCGGCCCGGCCACACAGCCTGTAAAGAAAAAACATTGTAACAAATGCCTGAAATATACAAACCCCCCCCCCCCTTTTCTCTTCCTTCTATCCGCTCCGTGATCTTCAAGGCCTAACATATCTCTCACAGCACCTAGACTTCCATCTCCCTATAGCCTTGATCTTTGCCCAATCCCATCCCAAATGTGCTGCCTCAGTTGCTGCGCCAATCCTAAATGAGTGTGTTCCATAGTCACCTGCGCGCCGCCCTATCCTTCCTAAGGCCATCCTCATAACTTGTAAAAGTTGATAACTCGTTAGCTTCTTCCCTGACGCATGTATAAACACCCCTGTTTCACCTGCCCCTGGCCATCTCTCTTTGAAAATGACCCATTCGGGCAAGCTAACTCCACACCCCCTTTTCTCAACCATATCCACTTGCCTTTCCCCAGCTGGTCGGTTTTTGACCGTCTCAGCCATATCCCCAGCCTGTCTCTATGCACGCATACCTCTTTCCTTCGTACCCCGATTTCTTTCCCCACCCCCAACAATTCTGATACTCTAAATGCTCCAAAAAACATCCACAACATACATAGCCTAAATAAACTCACCTCGTAGTCATCCCTACAACAAACTGGTAGCACCTGTACCATCTCTACCAACATTTCGAACGTAATGGGTTCCCTTGCTGGCTTGTCACCGCTCGCTCTAACCCTGCTCCATCCTTTCAGCATTTTACCCAATAAATCATTGCGCGCTGGGTCATAACCGAAAAACAATTTGCCATAAAAAGACACGCCCGCCAATATCCCCCCAATTGTGGCTGGAGATAAACCCTCCCCGATTAGAAACAGCACGAAACGTCTAGTCCTGGCTTCCAGCATTGGCAGGCTTTGTGCCCAAAAATTGCCCCAAAACTGTTCAAAAGATTGAAACTCCAACCATGCCATTCTGTAATTACGCCGCGTGGATACTGCTAATGACATCTCCACCAGCCCCGTGATCATCATGCCCCCCATTCCCAGATGTCTGCCGGGACCACAGTCTTGATCTGATCCGCTCCAGGTGCCAATTCGCGGAAACGCCGCCACTGTGAACGAGATAGTGAGTCTGCAATCTCGTTGTAAATCCCTGGTATATGCGCAGCTTTAAAAATAACATTCAGAGACAGGCATAACAACATGAACTGGCGCAACAAGCGCAAAACTCTGAGGTCCCTTGCTCTCTGTCTATTGACTAGTTCTACCACTGCCATGTTGCCTATCTGAAAAATCACTGTCCTGTTAGCTAATTCTTGTCCCCACACTGCCAGCGCAACTAACAGGGGAAAAAACTCCAAAAACGCAATGCTTCTTCCTTGATGCATCCAAGATGCCGGCCATGTCTCCGCACACCACCTCCCGTCCCAATACAAACCAAAACCTGCTGCACCTGCCGCGTCTGAAAATATTTGTACTTGCCATACCGTGTCTGACTCCCCAAAAGACATTGGCACTCCATTGAAATGTCTCAGAAAAATCTCCCATACTCTAATGTCTTCTCGTAATGTCAATGATACTCTTATCCTGTGGTGCGGAAGTACAGCACCTGACATGGAAAGTCCCAAACGCCTACAAAAAGTTCTACCTCCCCTAACTACTCTGCACGCAAAATTAAGGTAGCCTAATAGCTTCTGAGCCGTTCTCAAGTCCATTTTATGCAAGGTGCGTACCTCCGCTAGGCAAAACAAAATTTCTCCCACCTTTGCCGCTGGCAACCGGGCGACCAGGTCTTTCGTATCCAATTCAATGCCCAAAAAAGTCAAAATCGGCACAGGGCTTTGGCTGACCGCAAATTGTCAGCCCATCTCCGTTGCCGAGGGCCCTGGTAACCTATTCTAAAACCCTCTCTAAAACCCCATTCGAGTAGACGCGCTTTTTCCCTGTCTGGGTATCTATGTAACCATGGTAACAGGAATTCCAGTCTAACTGGTGTAGGCCCCTTTTTGCTCAGGAGTGCCATGTCCCCCTCTCCCTCTGGCGGCCCTCCACTGTTCAGCTGGGCTGGACAAGGAGAAACATTGGGTGACTGGGTGACGGCCCCCGCACTTGGAGCAGTCGTGCTTGAACCTGCATTGTGCCCGGGAACAAAAACCTTTGTTAAAGTTCCAACAAGCCCCTGCCGTTGTCCCTGTTGTCTTAGTGGCATTACCCGCCCCTCCCTGGGCGGGGCGAGCTTGAAAGGGCTTGTAAGTCACTGGCAGGCCACTCGCGGTGTGAGTGGACGCCGCTGTCTGTGCCGATGCCATCCATTGCATCCACAATTCGGGGTCCACGTCACCCCATGGTTTTCCCGGATTGACACTCACCCGGGCCCTGAATTCCTCATCGTAACTGAGCCATGCGAAACCTCCGAAATGCATTTGGGCCTTCCTAATTATATCCATGTATTTAAAAAGTGCAATGGCCCTGTCCGGGTATTTCTCGCAGTATATACTGGCGAATATCAAAAAGGCCGATGTCCAGTTGTCCATTGTTATCGGTACCCGGGGCCTACGTGCTAATTCCCATTCTTCCTCTTTGGACCCTTCCTTTGCCTGTATGTCCCTGTGTAACAGTTTAAACACATCTACATATTCGTGTTTCCATATTTTGTTTTTTGTTTTCTCGGCCACATGCGAGCCTAGTGGCATGGCTAAACCCATGTACGGCAATCTCTTTCTGTGTCCTCCCCCTTCCTTGTCGTCTCCCGTCTTTTCTCCTGTATCCACCTTCCCTGTTGTGTCCGTCCCACTCGTGGCGGTGCCTTCTTTATCTTTGTTCTCTACAGTCTTCTGAATGTCGCTGTCACCTGCCTTCTCTACTACTGACCCTTCTCCCACCCCAATGGACCTTTTCGTGTTAGTCTCCCTTGTTGTCCCGCTCCCTTCACCCCACACTGACCACCAATTCTTACCTCCAGCGGTGTCTCCAAAACTCCTTGGTATTCTTTTTTGGCTTCTGCCACGCGGCGTAAATTGCCGAACACCAGTGGGGCCTTCCAGCGGAGCCGTAACCTGCAAAACAGAGCACGAAGAAGAGGTTGCGCCGCTCTTGCGCCCTCGCCCGCCACCCTTTTTCACAGCGCTCACCTCCCAATCGCGTATTTCACCGTCCTCCCATTCATCCCCTTCCTCCTCGTAATCCAATTCCAACTCATCTTCGCCTTCCCACTGGCCTTTGCTTTGACCCACATCTCTCACATTGGTTGAGGCACTCTCGTTTGCCTCCCTGCCCGCATAAAGCGTGTCCTCTTGACGTTGTCCTCGGTCCCTCGGTGTGGAGAAGGCCGCCGTAGACCCCTCCAGCGCTTCGTGCCAACGCGTTTGGGCCGTCTTGCGCCCAGTCGGCATGTACCTCCTCTTGCCAACCTCTGTCATTAGCATTGCTGCCTTGCTGACTGTTAGAAATGGGGTCTTTGGTTGACAGTCAGGTTACCCCCTGTTCAAGCAAGGGCCCTCACTCTAGTCAGGGTAAAAGAGAATCACCCTCAGCTAACCCCTGCTTACCCCCTTGGTAGCTTGGCAGAGCAGTAGGCTTAACTTCAGAGCGCTAGGTGTAAAGTATTTGTACCAACATACACAGTAACTCAATGAAAACACTACAAAATGACACAACACTGGTTTAGAAAAATAGGAAATATTTATCTAAACAAAACAAGAACAAAACGACAAACATCCGACATACACAAGTCAAGTTATGAATTTTTAAAGATTAAACTCAAAAATAGCGCTTAGAAACAAAAATGCTTCAATGAGATGTTAACACGGCGTCGTGACGGAGTCGTTCCCAACAAGCCGACACCAGCGGCGCCTGACACGGAGTCGTGTAGACCCCCAAGTACAGTACCTTTGGTGAAGAGTGAAAACAAGCCGAGGCGCGAAGTCAGGAATCGCGGCGTCTGTGCGAAACGTTGAATCCGTGCACTTCAAGCGGCGTCGGTCACGACGTGGTGCGGCGACTTCCACGGAGTCGCGGACTTCAGCGGGGCTGCTGCGGCGACGTGCCTGCGAAGAGTGTCGCGTTCCAGCGAAGGTCACGGCGTCAGGTGCAGGCGGCGTTACCGGATTCAGCAGCGGCGTCGGTCCGGAGTCGTCCAAAGTCGATTTCCTTGGATTTCCACCAGCTTTCCTTTCAAGGGCCCAGGGACTGGATAGGGCACCACTTGTCAGAGCAGGAGTCTCTCCAGAGACTCCAGGTGCTGGCAGAGAGAAGACGTTGCTGTCCCTGAGACTTCAAACAACAGGAGGCAAGCTCTAAATCAAGCCCTTGGAGATTTCTTCACAAGATGGAAGGCACACAAAGTCCAGTCTTTGCCCTCTTACTCTGGCAGAAGCAGCACTGCAGGAAAGCTCCACAAAGCACAGTCACAGGCAGGGCAGCACGTCTTCCTCAGCTATCAGCTCTTCTCCAGGCAGAGGTTCCTCTTGGTTCCAGAAGTGTTTCTCAAGTCTGTAGATTTGGGTGCCCTTCTTATACCCATTTTAGTCTTTGAAGTCACCTTTCTTCAAAGGGGACTCACACCTACTTGTGAAATCCTGCCTTGCCCAGGCAAGGCCTCAGACACACACCAGGGGGTTGGAGCCGGCATTGTTAGAGGCAGGCACAGTCCTTTCAGATGAGAGTGACCACTCCACCCCTCCCTCCTAGCAGAGATGGCTAATCAGGAAATGCAGGTTACACCCCAGCTCCCTTTGTGTCACTGTCTGGTGTGAGGTGAAAAACAACCAACTGCCAAACTGACCCAGACAGGGAATCCACAAACAAGGCAGAGTCACAGAATGGTTTAAGCAAGAAAATGCTCACTTTCTAAAAGTGGCATTTTCAAACGCACAATCTTAAAATCAACTTTACTAAAATATGTATTTTTAAATTGTGAGTTCAGGGACCCCAAACTCCACATGTCCATCTACTCTCTAGGGGAATCTACACTTTAATCATATTTAAAGGTAGCCCCCATATTATCCTATGAGAGAGACAGGCTTTGCAACAGTGAAAAACGAAATTGGCAGTATTTCACTGTCAGGACATATAAACCACATTACTATATGTCCTACCTTATCCATACACTGCACCCTGCCCTTGGGGCTACCTAGGGCCCACCTTAGGGGTGCCTTACATGTAAGAAAAGGGAAGGTTTAGGCTTGGCAAGTGGGTACACTTTGGCCCCCTCAGAAGACAACATGGGATGGGCACTGTTAGCAGTAGCCCCTTCCTCCAGGTCAGGGGGGACACCCTGAACCTGGCCTTCCAATCCAGGGTCTGTACCCTTAGATTGCACTGGGGCCAGGGGTGAGGCTCTTTCTCCCCTGTCCCTACTCTCTGGGTTCTGCACCCCCCCCTCAGGGAAAGTACCCCTTGAAATCACACCAGGGGGGGTGATTGGGCAAACCACCCACCCCTTCAGGTCAGGGTTTACCCCCTGCACCTGATCCTCCAGTCCATGGTCTGTACCCACAGACTGGACCACTGCCTAGCAACCCAGGACTTCCTGGGGGGTATGCCTACCCCCCACCAGGTCAAAGTTTACCCTCTGAACCTGGTCATCCAACCCAGAGTCACCACCCTGCGGTTGAACCACTGCCTGGCACACCAGGACTTCCAGGGGGGCACACTTACCCCCCTCAAGGGACACACTGTCCCCAAGGGCCACACAAGAGTCTGGCTGGCACAGGTCTTCTGACCTCTGCCCATCTGACAGAGTCTGGATTCCCCCCAACCCAGAAATGGTCTCACCAAGGTCATTCATGGGGGGCTCTGCTCTCAGAGCTGACCCCTGACCCTCCAGGTTCTCCACTGGGGTCTGCAACCCCCTCTCAACCCTCTGTCTGGACTTCTGCACCCCCTCACTAGGAGTGGTACTGCCAGACACCTGAACTGGTGGGACGCTGGCTACAGCCGCCCCCCCCATGTTCTCCTGACACTGTGGGGTCTCCCTCAACAGATGGCCCTATGGTACAGGCTAGGCTCCCCTGCTGGTGTTCCCTCATGGAACCCTCCAGGACCTGGGACCGGATCTTGGGCACCTTGGGCCTCAACCCATCCCCATTCCCTCTCCTCTGAGACTGGACATGGGGTCCCTCACCCATCCCACTACACTGGGACCTACCTGGGACACTACAATCCTTCCCTACCTCACCTGGTTGGGAACTACCTAGACCACTCCTCTCAGGAGCACCCCCAAATGCCTCTTCAGACTCTCTGGTACTCACCCAGAAGTCTGCCTCCATTGTAAGCTCCCTGGGGTCAGAGAACTCACACTCCACCTGGTGTTGGCATAGCTCTGGAAAATAAGGACTAGACATATGCTCTCCAGCAATTACATCACTCAGCCCCTCACATGAATTAACCAAAGTACCCTTCACCCAACCATCCAGTGACTCTGCTTTGACAAAGCACCCCACATCACCCTCCTGAGACTGGTGAGACAGTACCTGACTGTCCCTGACACTCAACCCACACTCTTCTGGGATGTCTTCACACTCCATAACCAGGACTTCTACCTGGGGGGAACCCCTCTCCCTGTCACTCACACCTAGAGTCAGTAGAGTGTCCCTCCCACCAGTAGGAATATGACTCCCCATGCCAGTTCCCCAATCCACCTCAGGGACCCTGTGCATCACTGGAGCTACCTCATACCCCTGAACCTCCTGGTGTGTGTTAACTCCCTCCTTCAAGTAGGGCACCACATCTCTGGGCATGTGCACTTCTTCAGCAGCACTAGATAAAAAATTGTTGCTGCCACCATTCCAGCTGGATTCAGCCCTCATGACTTCCATTTTGAGCTCATAAGCCCAAATCCTCTTTTTGATCTCTAAGTCCCTCCTCCTTTCTTCCAAATCCTTCTCCCTTTGCATCCTCAACTCCTTGAATCGGCGAGCCCTCTCTGCCTGTCTGTCCTGTAACTCTTCAGGAGTCAGACCCTTGGATGACACCCTGCTACCCCTCCTGGGGACCCTCCCCCCAGGCGTAACAGGTACCTCCACTACACCACTGTGTATCCTCTGCACTTCCCCACCCACATTCTCCTCCTCTGTGTGCCCTCCAGCCTTCTTGATTGTCACCCAGGCCCTCTGTGCCTTTTGCAGCTCCCCCTCCCTGGTGGAGCTCTCAGTGGGACAGTCAAGATCTTTAAGGAACTGTTTCAATTGAGCAACTGAGTACTCCTTCAGTTTCTCCATTTCAAACACAGCTCCAGCTGTTGCATCTCCAGATTGAGACATGATGGTCACAAGTGCAAAGTTCCAAAGGCAGAAAATAAGTTCCCAATGAAGTAAAAAGAATCAGTCAAGGGATCAGCAAAATCATGGAAGTAAAACAAAAAGGAGTCCTTAAGAGAAAAAGCAAAAGATCACCAAACAAGTAGTATGTGGTCACGTAGTGGTCTGAACTCAAACAGTAGTGTACACTTAATCACTGTATGTCAAGTACAAATACAAGTCCAAATCCCAACCGCTGATCACCAACGGCGCCTGACACGGAGTCGTGTAGACCCCCAAGTACAGTACCTTTGGTGAAGAGTGAAAACAAGCCGAGGCGCGAAGTCAGGAATCGCGGCGTCTGTGCGAAACGTTGAATCCGTGCACTTCAAGCGGCGTCGGTCACGACGTGGTGCGGCGACTTCCACGGAGGCGCGGACTTCAGCGGGGCTGCTGCGGCGACGGGCCTGCGAAGAGTGTCGCGTTCCAGCGAAGGTCACGGCGTCAGGTGCAGGCGGCGTTACCGGATTCAGCAGCGGCGTCGGTCCGGAGTCGTCCAAAGTCGATTTCCTTGGATTTCCACCAGCTTTCCTTTCAAGGGCCCAGGGACTGGATAGGGCACCACTTGTCAGAGCAGGAGTCTCTCCAGAGACTCCAGGTGCTGGCAGAGAGAAGACGTTGCTGTCCCTGAGACTTCAAACAACAGGAGGCAAGCTCTAAATCAAGCCCTTGGAGATTTCTTCACAAGATGGAAGGCACACAAAGTCCAGTCTTTGCCCTCTTACTCTGGCAGAAGCAGCACTGCAGGAAAGCTCCACAAAGCACAGTCACAGGCAGGGCAGCACGTCTTCCTCAGCTATCAGCTCTTCTCCAGGCAGAGGTTCCTCTTGGTTCCAGAAGTGTTTCTCAAGTCTGTAGATTTGGGTGCCCTTCTTATACCCATTTTAGTCTTTGAAGTCACCTTTCTTCAAAGGGGACTCACAACTACTTGTGAAATCCTCCCTTGCCCAGGCAAGGCCTCAGACACACACCAGGGGGTTGGAGCCGGCATTGTTAGAGGCAGGCACAGTCCTTTCAGATGAGAGTGACCACTCCACCCCTCCCTCCTAGCAGAGATGGCTAATCAGGAAATGCAGGTTACACCCCAGCTCCCTTTGTGTCACTGTCTGGTGTGAGGTGAAAAACAACCAACTGTCAAACTGACCCAGACAGGGAATCCACAAACAAGGCAGAGTCACAGAATGGTTTAAGCAAGAAAATGCTCACTTTCTAGAAGTAGCATTTTCAAACGCACAATCTTAAAATCAACTTTACTAAAAGATGTATTTTTAAATTGTGAGTTCAGGGACCCTAAACTCCACATGTCCATCTACTCTCTAGGGGAATCTACACTTTAATCATATTTAAAGGTAGCCCCCATATTACCCTATGAGAGAGACAGGCTTTGCAACAGTGAAAAACGAAATTGGCAGTATTTCACTGTCAGGACATATAAACCACATTACTATATGTCCTACCTTATCCATACACTGCACCCTGCCCTTGGGGCTACCTAGGGCCTACCTTAGGGGTGCCTTACTTGTAAGAAAAGGGAAGGTTTAGGCTTGGCAAGTGGGTACACTTGCCAAGTCGAATTTACAGTGTAAAAATACACACACAGACACTGCAGTGGCAGGTCTGAGACATGATTACAGAGCTACTTATGTGGGTGGCACAACCAGTGCTGCAGGCCCACTAGTAGCATTTGATTTACAGGCCCTGGCACCTCTAGTGCACCTTACTAGGGACTTACTAGTAAATCAAATATGCCAATCATGGATAAACCAATTACATACAATTTACACGGAGAGCATATGCACTTTAGCACTGGTTAGCAGTGGTAAAGTGCTCTGAGTTGAAAAGCCAACAGCAACAGGTCAGAAAAAAATAGGAGGCAGGAGCCAAAAAGACTGGGGATGACCCTGCATAAGCAAAAGTCCAACACTGACCCTGTGACCGTCTGCGTCACCGGGCTTCCCCGCGCCGACTAACCCTTCGGCCGCTCTAGCCTCCTGGCCCTGTTCTCCTCTTACCTGCGGCACCCATACCCAGGTCCCTCTCTCTTGCCCTGGCTGCCGCATACCTGGTTGCCCGCTGGCCTCTCTAGTATTAGGAGTTGTCACACACCTCTTCCCTGTCTTTGCACAGCTGTGCCCACCTGGCCTCTGTCTCCAATACCGCCCTACGCTGTTCCCTGATTCTGGCTTCTAGGTCCCATGTATCTGCCTGGTCCCAGTTCCCCTGTGTGTGCGAACTCTGGCTCACCACGACCCTTTGTTCCTGTGGTGACTTAACTTTCCCCCCCCTAGCCTGGCGGGGCGCCGTCTTGGCCCCCTCCCGGCTGGTAAAAAACGCCGAGAAACTTGCCCGCGGGGCCGCCCCCCCTTTTCTCCGGCGCTCACCTGTTTCCTCCCAGCCGCGCCTCGGTTCCTTGGCAACCGGGCAACACCCACGCTGCTTCGGGGCCTAGCTGGCCTAAAACTACCTAAATTAAACCTACCTAAATTACACCTTCTTCCCTCCTAGTCGGCGCGCAAAAGGGCCGACCCCACCCTCCACCCCCCTTATAAACCTAGCTAGAGAAACCCGCCCCCACTTACCTTATGTCCAATCGGGCGCCTTGCGTGCCATTTCCCCCGTCCCGAATCAACCCGCGGAGAGGGTCCCCTCATCGCACCCTGACGCTCACTCCTCTGCTGGCTCTGCTAGGACACACTGAGCAAACGGAACCATGCTATAGAAGATGCCCTAGCACTGTTGCTAGCGCATCGTAGGATTGCTTGCAGAAGGGGTGGGGGCACCTAAATTTAAGGAATGACTGACAGATCTAGTGTGCTGTAATTATCAACTACAGGTATATGCGGAAACTCTGCGGCCACATTCTAGGCCCAAAGGTGTCTGGGGTCCTTTACTCACTTACCTGCTAACAAACCCACTCGACACTGCAAACACGAGAGATACAGGTCATTGACCACTATGTATGATACTTAACAAGATAACTATTGTGACAGCTCAATGCCGGTCGATGTGATATTTGAGCTACTGAATGTGAACTGGGAAATGTATATTGTGTGTCCACGGCTGCAGAAAGTACTGCATTTATCCCTTGTCGACAATTACGAACAAGCGTTCCATGAGATAAGCTATTACGAAGACGTCATTGAAAGAGGATAGATGAGACCGAAAATGATTACCCTACAAACCGTAAACTTGTGTATTCTCTGAGCTGTGGCTGCCTAATGTGATGATGACCAAGCTACTGCACTTCCAGTCGGTTTTACGCTGATCTTTGTAATGATACAAAACTTAATAAATATATATTTTTTTAATGTGGGAGTTTTATCCTGAAAAACTAAAAACTATTGACCCTGACGCGCTGGGAGTAAGGTCCAAGGGTGTGAAGTCATTTTCTTTTTCTGTTCATGACTCAAAACTTTTATCTGCCAGTTCCAAACAGAAAAGTTTGTGAGAAACTCTGCCGTAAAAAGGGTGGACTGTCTGAAGGCCGCGGGTTAAGATGTCTGCTTGCAGAGCGCGGTGGGAACATGGCCGTCCGCCCAACTCTAAATAGCGAGGCGGGTCTTCGGTTTGGCAAACCGAGGCCCATATTTATACTTTTTTAGCGCAGCATATGCCGCTTTTTGGCAAAAGCGGCGCAAACTTACAAAAAACTGTTGTATTTTGTAAGGGTGGGTCGCGTTTGCGTCAAAAAATGAGGCAAATGCGGCGCTAAAAAAGTATAAACATGGGCTGAGTACCCTACCATGCTTGCGGTAGAGTACCCTGTCAGTCAAAATCTAAATGAGGCCCACCATCGAAGAGAAAACTCCTACATACAGAACATGCTGTTTGTACATAAGATTGATGTAGCCTTCTCCCTCTCCACACAACAGCAACCCATCTCCCTCTCCACACAACAGCAACCCTCTTAAAATTCACATCAGACACACACAAACTCACATGTACATCGCAAAATGTGCAACTCATTGAACATAGGAATACATTTGGAAAAATGAATTAAATTTTCTAATTCATTCTCTTTAGTTATGATGGTAACTGCCATTACGGAACGCTGGATGGGGCTGGGTTTACTCAATGTTAACATCACAATGGGGTACAATTAGTGAACTCTCAGTCATAGATTCATTAGGACAGAGCAAAGCATTGTTCACCTGCAATTGAAACATAGTGGGAGTAGGGGGAACTATTTGGAGATTTTGGTTTGGCACCTTGGTCAATCTAACCCCTAACGGCCCAATTCACAACAAAAGTTGGACGTTTTCTCGCATGTGCTCACTCTTATGTCTGTAGCAAATTTCAGATTTTATTAACGTTAATAAATATTTATAAGACTAAGGTGTAGTAGTCGCAAACACCCAGGAGTGCGTATGTGCTAAACACTTTCACATTCAATGTAATAGGTGTACACTTCCAAATACGAAACTGTAGAGCATACATGCTTTTGCACTTCTTAAGGTTATTTCTCCAAAGTGAAACTATTCCCCATAAAGAAATCCCTCATCCAGGGCTGCAGCCAACTTTCATCACCTTTTCTTCCATTTTCCATCTTGCAAACACATTTACTCCTGCATTAAGAAGCGTAAATCTCTGACCAATTTCGAAGTGAGACACAACCTGTAAAAAAATTGACAATACCCCCAAATTTGCAAGCAAGTAGATGCTCACCAACCATTGTCTGTGGTCCACACGAGAACCTCTACAATCACCATCAGTGAGGAGATTACCCCACATGCAAAATTACATATAATGCTGTAATTTATGTGTAAGAAAACCCAAGCAGGAGTGCAGTTTCATTTTGTGGATGATAATGTTGAATTTCAGCTCATAATTGCTGCTACTACTTTGGTGTACTCATGTTTTGTGGATCGGTAGTCTGTAAGGAGTTAATGGTGAACCCAATACTAAATCTGTGTGGGTATTTCACGGGGAGGAGGATGAAAGTGTTTGTAAAGAGAACCAACACCTGTACTGTACTGAGAACTTTAAACAGCTCTACCACTGGGCCTCCATTCTAGTTGTGGAACCTTCTTCTTTTTAATGATTCAAACATACCACCTTTGCCATTATACTCATTTATGACCTGCAACTCCCTCTGCCTTTCCATTGTTGCTTACAACACTCATCTCTATGCAGTTCACATTTTCCCTTCTCGGGTATCCCCTGCTCTTCCAGCACTAGGAACCACACACAGCTCTATGGGTGCACTTCAGCAAAGACCTGCAGCACACGTTGCTATCTCTTCACAGGCACTCACACATGGCTCTAGCACTGCCCTTCCAGCCCCACCTTCTGCATCACCTGTAAAGCTCTATAGCTTTTCCTACTAACAATCAGGTTTGGCTTTTCCATGCACAAAGATATATTCTCACTCCGTGCCTGGGAGGCTATATGATTAAAAGTACCCAAGTGTTCAGCAAACAGAGGAACCCATTTTGCACACCCAGGGGCCCTTTGGTATTACATCCTGGCCAAAGATGTTTCTATGGTCCCTTCTGCAATATAGAAGGTGCTGGCTCAAATGTAGTACCGGTGCAATCTCAAGGGGGGGCAGGCTCCATCTGCATGTGGGCCCATGCAAATGAGGACATCGCCTCTGCACTCATACCATATTACAAGTGTATTACTCTGGACAGAGAGTCAAGGAGGCCATCAGGAAGGCAGTGAATGTATGCCATATTAAGGTGGTGCACAGTCACTGCATCCCCAAACGCACCCCTTGGAATGAGGAAAGGAGTTCCTATGACTCCCCTCAACCTTCATACTGCACACGGTACAGTCACTCAACCTATCAGCCTGTGGGAGGATCTCTGTCTGTCATTCAGATCCAGGCTGTATTGCCGCACACCCAGTGAAAGGCAGCCTGGTTGCTTCAAACTGCTGGTCTGCCATTCACTAATGCACCATCCCCTGGACAGGCATGAGTTCAAGGTTCTGCTGGGGGCAGTGCATTCCTTATTATTGGGTGCACTGACATATTCTGTGTGTCGCTCACCCAGATAAAGGTGCACCACGGCACAGACCAGGGTAGTGTATCCTGCTTATAATATGGGCCAATGGCTTCTCTATGAGTGCATCTTAAGTGGGGGTACATATTGGGCAACAGATAAAACAGATGGAGATACACACAGAGGAGATTAGGATATATATATATGTATATATATATATACAAATATATGTATGTGAACATAGGAACATAGATAGATAGATAGATAGATAGATAGATAGATAGATAGATAGATAGATAGATAGATAGATAGATAGATATCTCCACCTCGTGTGTGAGCAGAAAGTCAAAACGAACCACTCCAGCCAGCAATTAGAAAACGTATTTTTTTTCGGCAAAAGAAAAAATAATACTGCACTTCAACCTCACTTGGTCTTGATCACATGACCTGATTTCAAATGACCATTTACATAATACCTCAACTACCAAGAGATAACATCAATGGATTTTGTGATCTAGTGGCTATATGGATATGTTAAAACTATGTAACAAGGGTTTTATGACACACAATTTAAGCAAAGATCACTGGACAGCTGTGGTGAAAGTACAGAAAAATTATAACTTGGTGATAAAAACTGGAGACAAAGGAGGACATGTTGTCCTAATGTCTAGAGAGAACTATGTAGCAGAGGCACTGAGACAGTTAGGAGACAGATCATGCTATGAAAGGATTGAAAGAGTATATTATGTAGATTGACATCTGAGATACGCAGAGCAGCTGAAACAGTGGCACGATGATCAGCTACTTAGTTGGGATGAGATGCAGTTCCTAAAAAATGATGCATCATTTGTACCTTCACTCTAGCCATTACCCAAAATCCATAAAGATCAGGCTAATCCCCCAGGACGACCAATAGCATTATCAAAAAACAGTCCACTGGAAAAAAAAAACATCTTTATATGTTGACCATTTTATTTTTGCGTTTGTGCAGAACCTTAACTCATATGTGAAAGATACTAAACATAAGCAATATTCAAAACATACACTGGGAAGACACATTTGTTTTTGTCTGGTTTGATGTTAAAAGCCTGTATACAGGTATAAGGCACCATGACGTAAAGTGATCAATCTACTTGTAAGGAACTTCTATAAACACATTCAGGGCACTGCTATGAGGACCTGCTTCACCCAGCTATGCCAATTTGGTGATGTGCTGGTGGGCGGAGCAGGTGCTCTGGGGAACCAACATGGAACAAGGGACAAATAAGATCTTCGTTTTGGTGCCAGATGTATCATCATCCCGGTTTGCATTTCCTAAATAGTGATTTTTAAGAAATCGCTATTTAAGAAATGCAAAAGGGGATGTATGAAAATTGTGATTCGGTAATAGCGATTTCTTAAAAGTTGCAATCAGTATTACCGAATTGCAATTATGGAATGGAACTCCATTCATCTCTATGGGCCCATAGGTGCGAATGGTTTTGTATTACCTAATGTGCGAATTCCTGTTAGGAATTCGCAAATTGGGTAATGCAAACCCCAGGCTGCTGGGGGCCTAAGGCCCCCCTTGATGCACCCCAAAAAAATATTTGTGGACATGTGAAGTGCACACACGCTCAAGGGGCATGTGTGCGCTACATGTCATTTAAAAAAATGCATTTATAATGCATTTTCGAAAATTGCACATGCTTACCACCAAATTGGATTTGGTGGTAAATTGCATTTCCTAAATGCCGAATTCGCATTTAGGAACTGCATCCTACATGTGCTTTAGAAATCGCAAATAGGAATTCCCTCTTTGCGATTTACTATTTAGAGAATCGCAATTTGCGATTCCCTAAATGGAGTCGCAATGTCAGGGAATCGCTATTTTAGCGATTCCTTGAAATTGCACTGCAAATGCCTTTCATAAATCTTGAAAGCCATTTTTGCATTTGCAAGTGGCCGAATTTTCGCACTGTTTGCGAATGCAAAATTGTTTGATACATCTGGCCTTTGGTTACATTACATAGATAAAGGTTTTTGCATTTGGAATGTCCAGGAAGATGAACTGGCCCAGTTTGCCATGGCTCTACATGACAATAATTTGAACTTACGGTTCACCATGTCCCACAGTAAGAACATTGTTGATGTTTTAGCTCTAAAAGTGTCTGTAGAGAATAAACCTTTAATAACAAAACTTTTCCAAAAGAAACAGAGGAGAATTCAATGTTGCATGCACAGAGTAGCCATCTACCCAGTCTAACATGGAGCATTCCCTTTAGTGAATTTTTCTGCACAAAGAGGAATTGCAGTACAGAGGAGGCTTACCATAAGACCAAGATGAAGATGACAATAAAATTGAGAGTGAGAGGATACCCAAATTGAGCCCTGGTGGTAGCTCATATGACTGCGGATCAAGTGAGCAGGGAAGAAGCATTATTTAGGGCCAAGAGTAAGAAAATTAGTAACAGTAATGAACCAATACTTTTCCTTACCAAGTACACCCAGAAATCAAAACAACTGAAACAGGTATTGAAAATGAGATGGGATATTCTGTTGAATGGATCGCTCTTGAAAAAAAAACGTAGGCACATACTGTGCTATCACATTTCAGACAAATACTTCCCAAAGGGACCTGTTGGTCCATAGCTATCTCTCACCCAAACAAAGCAACCGGTTGAGACAAGGTAAGGGATTTAAGCAATGGGACCAATGTAAGGCCTGTAAATTCGATGATTATGTACAGGCGATTACACTAGGACAAACACAGAAAAGAATGGCACATCACCAAACTAATCACATGTAAGACAGAATTTGTGGAATATGAGATCACTTGTCCCTTGGGAAATGGCATATAAATTAAACTATCATTCCAGTGAAAAAATGTATTCTAGAGCATTAGTGAGCCATTACCAATAATGATCAAAGCTACAGCACTGCTAAGCATTTCAATTTAGAGCATGAAGGAGATTGGAAGAAGGCCAAGTGTTTTGGCATTGATACTGTACCTAAGCATCTGAGGGGAGGTGACAAAGTAGCATTCCTTGTGAGATTGGAATCAATATATATTCTAGAAGCAGGATATATAGTACCATTTGGGATGAATATTGATGAAGAGCTGCATGTGTATTTATGAGCATTATGTTTGAAGACGGATTGAGGCTTCCCAATTTCTGCTGTATGATCAAAATGTTTTTATCAGCTTTGCAGTATGAAGGATGAGATGATTGTGGATGAAAGATTGTTAATTTTGCCATTTTTTGATATATTTTTTTTTTATACATTATTTTTATATTGGGCTTGTGACATCAATAAAGTAGATAATAAGATAAGTCACACTTAATAAAAAGGGTGAATTGTGTTGATTGGCTTTACTAGAATTAGAGTAGGCTACTGCAGACAAATATATGATGTTCATGTGGCAATATGCATGGTTTAAGGCACAAAGGGGGAGCTCCGTGTGCTATACTGTTTTAACCTGGCTACTCTAACTGTTGACATTGGATTTGGGAACTCATTGAAGCTGATGGTTATGCTGCAGCGAACATGCACTATGTTTAAGAATAATGGTATTGAATGTTGACCAAAAAGCAATCATAATTTTTTTAATTTTTTTACAATTATTTAAATTATAATGTGGGAAGTTTTCTAGGTTGTACTTGGGTTACTTCAGCCTTCAAAATAAGATTAAGAGAGTCCATTAAACATGTTGTACATGTTGAGTCAAAGCGGCATTGTCATATTCAGGCTACTAAAAGGTGAGAGTAATGAATGCTTGTAGAATTTTGTTTGCAAAGTATAAATTAAATTGTTCTCCAAATATATGAAACAGACACAAGGGGATACAATGTAATTATGATTTTTTTTTGTTTAACATTGTAACAATAGGGAAGTTGATTTTGAAGTCTGTTTACACTGCCTGTTATGTAGTGACGCTGATATGTAGATGTGAGTGGTGGCCAACAGGTCATTTGGTCAAGATCGAGTGAGGCTGGAATGCGTTATCATTCTTTCTTTGTTGAAAATAAAGACGTTTTCTAATTGCTGGCTTAAGTGGCTCATTTTGACTTTCCACTGACACACGAGGTGTAGACATCAGTGTAATATTGAGCGGTGGCGTCCACTTCTGAGCCCCAACCCGCCTGAAAGGGTGTCTGTCATGCTGGAAAAGAATATATGTGCATATATATATATATATATTCACAAAAAAACCCAAAGGTTACAAGGACATTAAAGTTAGGAAATAGAATTAGAAAAACATAGAAATCCACTTAAAAGGTTACAGGGATGTTATAGTTAGGCTCACATTTTCAATGTACAAAGCCATAGAAATTCAACAGCTATAATTAGAGTTACCTCACGTAACTATAACTCGTGCCCTAACGTAACGGTAACTCACAGTGAATTTCTGTGGTTTTGTACGTTTAAAATGTGAGCCTAACCATAACCTACCTGTAACCTTTGTTTTTTTAAGTTAATGTCTATGTTTCTTTTAATTCTATTTCCTAACTATAACGTCCCTGTAACCTTTGTTTTTCTCAGTGAATTTATGTTTTTTTTAACGTATAGTAATTTGAATTACTATATATTAATCCAACCACTGCCACGAACGGCGTTCGGCCAGGCCTTGAGGCCATCCACCTATAAGCACCCAACCGTGCACGTCCTTCACCCAAGCGCAGTGGGGGTTGTCTGCAAGACCTGGCCTGCAGCCAGACCATGTGGAAAACACCCCTAACCATCCAAATCCATGCTGTGCACAGCCCTTTGGACCGTGCGTGGCGGGAGTTAGCCACATCTTCCCTGGGTGTGAGAATAGGTGTGAGAGGGTGTATCAGGGGGTGAGAGTATCTGTCAGATTGTCTGTCTGGTTGTGAGAGTGCATGATTGTCTATCTGGGTGTGAGAGTGCGTACATCTGTGTTTCAGTAGGAGCATCAGGATATGAGTGGGTCTGTGAGTGGCTGCATTAGTGTGTCAGTGGGTCTGTGAGTGGGTTCGTGAGTGTCTGAGTGGGTCTGTGAGTGGGTGCATGAGTGGGTCTCTGAGTGGGTGCATAAGTGCCTAAGTGGGTGTGAAATTTATAGAAAGAGAGACAGAAAGAGAGAAAGAAAGTGAGAGAGTGCAACAGGGTCACAGGGGCCCTGTTTACGGATGGTGCCCCGGGACCGACCAACCGGTACCCCGTGGGCACGGAAAAGAGCCAAAAACCAGAACAGACGGTCATAAACCCAGATATCCGGGTAGAAGGACTACTAGACGACGGACTACCGGGGAGAAGAAGAGAAGGCGACGGAGACAAGTGGCGGCGCGAGCCAGGGAGAGCAAGGAAATCCGAGGAACGAACCGAGAAGCCGGAAGCTCGACCTGTAACCGAGGCACAGGTTCCCCGGCGAGTGAACAGCATTTGGCGGCAACTCCCGGCCACGTCCAGAGAGGGACGTGGCTATCGCAGGTATGTGCCTGCTTCCTAAGCCCGATAGCATATTTTACGAGCGGGAGAGGAAGGCGAGTGGTTTGGGGGGCGGACGTTGCGAGGGGGTAGTGAACAAAACCCGGCGTCAACACCCCTGTGATTGCTGTCGTTCTACCTAACATCCGCACAGTAGAAAGGCAACAAGACGTTTGATTTTTGTTTTCTTCTTTATTTTATTTTCCCGTTTGCTTGCTTTATTGTTTTGCATGTCCCTTTCGACTAAGGAAATAAGAGACAGAAGAATTAAAGGAAAAGGAAAGAAGAGGAAAACAGAAAGACCTGAGGAAGAAAATCCAAAAGCAAAGAGAGCGCAGACTGTTAAGGACACCTAAAACACTAGAATACATCATCATATCAATAAAAGAACACTATTATAGAAAAGATATTCAGATTCTGTCAACTTATTCGCACTCCCTTTCAGTAGCACTATAACCCAGCCTCTACAGTGGTGTCAGAAATGGGAGAGCGATATCGGGAGAGAGAAGAATCATTGCCCCATCCTCTAACATGGAAGACAAGCCCACGATTGAGGACATGATCACGCAGTTGGCAGAGGGACAGCGCCATTTGCAGGTTGTGTAGGAGGAACACCAAAGGAAGCCCGGACGGACAGGGAAACCCTTCAAAGCGCTTTAAAGAGCCAGGCCACAATAACAGCAAATAAACAGCTTGTTCACGAGACCTCTCTACAAAAACTGACGGACACAATAGCCGCTACACGGGTACATCCCAACGTGCCTAGCTCTGTCCTTCAGAAATATCAAAAAGGTGAAGACCCTGATGTGTTCTTCACCAACTTTGAGAAGGTTGTGACATCTGCCACGTGGCCAGAAGATATATGGGGACAGTACGTGGCTCCCTTACTGACGGGTAATCTACAAGCCGCATATCAAGCAGTTAACCCTGGGGGTACTACCTCTTATACGGATATAACGAAAAGTATACTGGAGCGGGATGGCTTTGACACCGAGCACTACAGACTTAAATTTAGAAAAAACAAATGGTGTCCGTCAGAGAATCCCCGTGCACTTTATTTCTGAGTCAAGGATTTGGAACTGAAGTGGGTGGGACCTATTGGTACCGACAGAGTGGATTTTATCCATGCGATCCTCCTGGAGCAATATCTGGAAGCCTTACCGTCAGCTGCCCGCAACTGGATAAAACAACACCCCAATGTAGATAATAGCGCAGCATTAGACCTAGCCTGTGCATACCATCGTTCTGCTGACTTTAAAGCCGGACCGTCAAAAGGAGCCGACCTAGCAGGTCATCTCCTTGGCCCGTCCTATCGCCCTCCCTTTTTTAAAAGTCCAGAGGAAATGTTCATTCCCAGATTCAGCTAAACAAACCCTAACCAACAACCCCAATGCTACAGTTGTGGAGAGTGGAGCCATATCGCCTGCACGTGCCCTCACAAAGAAGAAAAGCCGGAAACCATGGAAATTGGCGTCAATCGTGCAAGAGTGCTTTATATTGGAAAAGAGAATTCCAAGTATAAAAAAGAGATGATCGTTAACAGACAGAACACTACCGTCTTGATTGACTCAGGTAGCAGCCAATCTGTCATTAGAGCAAGCATGGTAGACTGTAAGGCTCAAACACCCAGAAGCACCATATCTATATGTTGTATCCTTAGAGACCTGAAGGAATATCCCTTGGTATCTGTCTCTATTTCCTGGGAAGAAGGCAGATACATAATAGAGATGGGAGTTATTCACAACTTAATAGAAGAAGTCATCGTGGGCACTGATTATACATATTTTTCTGACTTACTTGATCGAATACAAACTAAAAACCAGGTGGAACAATGGTGGTAGGATGCTCCCTTTGCCAGGACACACATAAATCCTGGGGAAGATCGGTATAAACCTAGCAAAAAGGAAAAAAGAAAAGAAAAGAGATTATATCAGTCAAAGAAAGAGATCGCGCTCAAGGGGAAAGCAAAAAGGATAGCAGTCGCTTCCCTTACTGCTTTTCGTAGTAGCCAAAAGGAGGATCCCACCCTACAAAACGTGTGGAGGTCAGCCACATCTGAGATAACGGGAGAGGTGGGTCCCTATTTTCTTGTTCAAAAGGGTCTCCTGTACAGAATAATGAAACCTAATAACAGGGAAAAGAAGCAACTGGTGATTCCAGAACCCTACCGCACTCAAGCCTTACATCTAGCCCATAGTCACATGGGGGGTGGACACTTTGGGAGGGAGAAGACGGAGGAATATCTTTTACGCTGTTTTTACTGGCCTGGGGTATTTTCACAAATCCGACGGTTCTGCCAACAGTGTCCCAAATGTCAGCTGATAAACCCTGGGCCCCAAAATAAACCACCCCTATATCCACTCCCCATTATTGACGTCCCGTTCTCAAGGGTCAGTATGGATTTAGTAGGTCCCCTCATTCCCTCCTCAAAAGGGTACACTTACACCCTTGCTCCAGTCGACTATGTGACCCGCTAATCAGAGGCTATACCCCTGTCTAGTATAACCACTAAGAGTGTGGATCATGCCATGGTCAGGTTCTTCTCACGAGTAGGGTTTCCTAAGGAGATTCTAACAGACCAGGGAACCCCATTTATGTCACAACTAATGGAGCAAATATGCCAAATACTGGGCGTAAAACACATACGGACCTCCGTGTATCACCCCAGACGGATGGCCTCGTAGAGAGCTATAACTGTACCCTAAAGACCCTCTTAAAAAAAAACATCTCTGAGTCAGGGAAGGACTGGTCCTTTTTTGCGATAAGAACTCATGTACAATCCTCTACTAGTCCGTTTGAGCTGGTTTTCGGCAGCCTGCCCAGAACCCTCTTAGACATGGCCTCAGAACTATGGGAGGAGGAAGAGGATGGGGACAAAGCCCTCCTAGAATATACCCAACAGCTAAAATCCCAAATCCAGACAGTTTGGGAAGATGTCCGTGTACACCTCGAAAAAGCCCAAGAAAAACAAAAATGATACTATGACAAAAACACTAATCTTAGGCAATTCCAACCCGGGGATAAAGCCCTCATATTATTACCTAGCTTGGACAACTAATTAGTGAAGTGGCAAGGGCCACATAAAGTTCTGGCAGCCGTAACCCCTATAACATATACAATCAAATTGTCAGAAAACCCAAAGAAAACACAGATATACCATATAAACCTGCTAAAAAAATGGGAGGATCCTAAAGACGCCGAACCTCCTCTGCCAACAGGGTTTATTGTAAACATGGTAAAAGAGTTAGAAATTGGGCTATACCCAACCGATCAGAGGTCAGGATCAGAGAAAACCTCTCATAAACACCTCCCTTTCAGCCTACCAACAACAACAGCTGGACTATCTCCTCTCCAAGCATAAATCACTGTTCTCCCCGATACCCGGGAAGACATCCTTGATACAACACCACATTAAAACCCAACCCGGAAAGGTCGCTCGTCTCTGACCATATCAAATCCCTGAAGCCTGCAAACAGTTAGTAGAACAGGAAGTGGAAAATATGCTACAGATGGGCATCATAGAACCCTCTGTGAGTCCATGGTGCTCCCCAGTCGTTCTCGTGCCCAAACCGGATGGGTCCATCCGGTTTTGTATCGATTTTAGACAACTGAACAATATATCACAGTTTGATACCTACCCCATTCCAAGGGTGGACGAACTCTTAGAAAAACTAGGAAAAGCCCAGTACATGTCCACATTGGACCTTACTAAAGGTTACTGGCAGATTACGTTATCACCAAGGGACAAGGAAAAAACAGCCTTCTCTACTCCATCAGGTCTCTATCAGTTCATTATCCTCCCTTTTGGATTACACGGAGCTCCAGCCACCTTTCAAAGGCTAATGGATAACTTGTTACGTCATCACACCGCGTACGCTGCCGCATACCTCGATGATATAGTGGTTTATAGTGAATCACGGGCCGAACACATAACTCATTTAGACAAAGTATTTTGCATATTACAAAATGCAGGACTCACCGCCAACCCGTCTAAATGTAACTAGCCTGTGACGAGATCGCTTACCTCGGTCATTATATAGGGAAGGGCCAAATCAAACCCCAAATGAGTAAGGTTGAAGCCATTCTCCAAGTACATACCCCATCCACGAAGAAGGAGTTACGCTCCTTTCTTGGATTGGTAGGATACTATAGAAGGTTTATCCCACACTTTTCAACTCTGGCTGCCCCTCTAACGGATCTCTTAAAAAAGGGACAGCCCACAAATATAAAAACCCTGACTCCAGCTCAACAACACAGTTATGCCATCCTACAGGGAAGTCTGACCACAGAACCAGTATTACGTTGCCCAGACTTCCAAAAACAATTCTATCTATAGACTGATGCTTCCGACGTGGAGATAGGGGCCGTATTGTTTCAAAAATATGAAAGTGAAAATAACCACCCCTTATTATTCATAAGTCGGAAACTCCTACCACGGGAACAGCGGTACCCCATAGTTGAAAGGGAGTGTCTAGCAATCAAATGGGCCATTGAGAATCTCCAATACTATCTACAAGGACACCCCTTCATTTTGCATACTGATCATGCTCCCCTCACTTGGTTGTCCTGCAATAAGAACACAAACCCACGAATACTACGATGGTTTATGGAAATACAACCATTTACCTTTCAGGTGCAGGCAGCGAAGTGTATACTGCTGATTATCTGTCGAGATACCCCCTTGACCAGGAACTCGAACAGTCCCCTTCTAGGGGAGGGGTGTGAAACAGGGTCGCAGGGGCCCTGTTTATGGATGGTGCCCCGGGACCGACCAACCGGTACCCCGGGGGCACAGAAAAGAGCCAAAGACTGGAACAGATGGTCATAAACCTGGATATCCGGGTAGAAAGACTACTAGTCGACAGACTACCGACGCATCGGGGAGAAGAAGAGAAGGCGACGGAGACAAGTGGCGGCGCAAGCCAGGGAGAGCAAGGAGATCCGAGGAACGAACAGAGAAGATGAGAAGCCGGAAGCTCGACCTGTAACCGAGGTACAGGTTCTCCGGTGAGTCAACAGCATTTGGCGGCAACTCCCAGCCACGTCCCTGGAGGGAGGTGGCTATCGCAGGTATGTACCTGCTTCCTAAGCCTGATAGCATATTTTATGGGCAGGAGAGGAAGGCGGGTGGTTAGGGGGCAGACGTAGGGGAGTTAGTGAACAAAACCCGGCGTCAACACCCCAGTGATTGCTGTTGTTCTACCTAACGTACGCATGGTAGAAAGGCAACAAGAAGTTTGATTTTTGTTTTCTTCTTTATTTTCTTTCGCGTTTACTTGCTTTATTGTTTTGCATGTCCCTTTCGACTAACCCGCACCAACCGGGCCTGTGACGATAACAGGCTCGGACATAAAAAAAACACCAAAGGAAGTATTGAGTTTGTCAGAAGGCACCCCAGCACAGCGGTGAGACCCTGGGCACCTCTTATGCCCTGTTCAGCTCCGCCAGCCACCACCCCTCACCTTCTCTTCTAACCCTTATACATAACAGGTGAAGCAAACCACTTACCTGTCTTCCCTATGTCGTTATATTGAGTTTCATCTATTTTGTATGATAGTTTTGAATGAATAATTGTATGTATTATTGGGTGAAATTGGGATCAATTAATGTGTTTCAGGGTGTTTTGTTTCAATTAACACTACATGTTCCATAATGCACTTAGTTGGTAGAGGGTAAAAAACTATAAAAGAAAGACATTGAAAAAAACACTTATAAGCCGTGAGCAAGACAGAGTGGTCGAAACGCATAAGTGGTGGTGTTTGATGAAGTACACTATTGGATGAAGTGAATAAACTCTCCTGGAGGAGTGCAACGTTACAATTGTTTTCAATTGTTTGTTTTGGAGATTGAAGAGGAATGGTCCGTTCCCCTTACGTGTGCACCAGTGGGAAATGTGCACTGCAATTAGGACTGTTTGATAGATTTTATATATATTTTTATATATATATATATATATATATATATATATATATATATATATATATATATATATATATA
Organism: Pleurodeles waltl; assembly: GCF_031143425.1. Taxonomy (NCBI): domain Eukaryota; kingdom Metazoa; phylum Chordata; class Amphibia; order Caudata; family Salamandridae; genus Pleurodeles; species Pleurodeles waltl. The sequence continues at coordinate 338,291,271 of NC_090443.1, forward strand.
TATATATATATAAATATATATATAAAATAATAATACAAATTCAAAAGTTCTATTACAAACATAGAAGCAGTACATCAAAAGTCCGGACCCCAGTTTATTGGTTCAAAAGAAAACAACGCATTTCAGCATTTGTCAAGTTAAATTGGTGCACACACCAGTCATAAAGATAAACATTTTCGTTCATAGACATAAAAGACATACTTTAATGTATGATGTCAGCCCTAGTACTGTAATTCATATCACAATTAGTCCAATGGTAAACATCAACAATTGCACATCCATAATCAATAAACATCCAAATATGACAACACAAAATACAACTTAAATTAAAAAAATATTTATCCAATGGCCAGGTATTTCTACCTCAAACATAACAACAACAATGATTCATTCAAATACTATGTCATTGACAGAGTGGTTAAAAACATCAGAGATCGTTTGTCTGATGCATTAAAACTACAACCGCATGTTGACTAGGCAATGGGAGAGGGATGATGGAGTTGTTAATGCTATCCATTGAGGTACATTCTTACTGTCAAAGTGCAACAGTTTGACCAAGGTTTTCTGTGTTGATCAATATAACATTAATAAAAAGATCTTTTTTTAAAAAAAATCAGAGGTGTAGATCAGGAAACACAACGAAGAATTCAGGAATCCACCACATCATCCAACTTAATTCCAAATATCTATATGGATTGAACAGCAATGAAGAACTGGCTACCCTTATTGGTATTTAATATTCAGCTTGTCCAAGGACCATACATGAATTGCATTATTGAACTTCCTTTTGAAATCCTTGAGTACCATTCTTTTAAAATGATGGCGCAGTTACTGACAAGTTCTGATTATATATATGTTTTTTTGGTATTCTTCCTTTTCCATTAGGCCCTCGGTCATGACTTTAGTAGGTCAAGATGACTGTGGCAGCTTTATAACTACCATGCTCTCTCTGACTCCTAATCAGGATTTTTAATTTGGATTATTAGTGATTTGATACAAGGGGTTTTCTTCTGTGTTTCTTTCATATTCACTACCACTCCATGCACTGGGTCACTGGAGGTAACTAGGATGCATCATCATGTTGAGCATTGACCCTGAATTTCTCATGTTTTAGTATATTTCAAAATTATTTATTTTACGCAACATTTGTGCAAGGTATTGGCCCTGTAGCTGTTGGTAATAAGGGGGTATGGCTATGCTGCATGACTATGTTCTTACAGTTTAGTTACTGCATTTAGGTTACCTTGCCTTAATTAATTTTTTTATTTTGGGCACTTGCCCAACATTGTCTGTGGTGTATTGCTGACTGTTGGAACAATTTGCATTTTTGCTATGTGAAGAATACTCTTTATTTATGTCTTGTGAAGGATTACATCTGATATGTGGTAAATTTAATAATGATGGCCTTAGTTTTGTGGCAGGGACTTATTTGATGATGAGGACTTATTTGTCCCATGCCATATGTTTTCTTTCCCTTTACCTTGCGGCATTTGCCGCTTGATTGTCAAAACAAAGTTGATTATAGCGATGATTTCAGGCCTGACTGGTGTCAGGTATGATGTACAATGCATTCATTAGATTGTGAGCTATATTGACAGATATGTTTTTAATCAGTGATTTTGTGTATTGAGGTCCAAAACTACCCTTGCTGTAAGGAATACCTATAGTCCGGGGTATAGTCCACTTCTTTAGGTTTGGACCTACTTGATCTCTGTTTTGACAGGTTTGTAATAAAAGATTGAGTGCATCTACATATAGGATCTGGCCTGGTGTGTGGTTGGTACCTAAGGTACTTACACGTTATACCAGGTAAGTGCAGGTAGGAGGTGTCTAGAAGCCAGGCTCTCTAGAGGTAGCTGTGGATGAGCAGCCAAGGCATATCTTGGAGACATGCAAAGCTCATGCTATACCACTGTAGTTACACAGCACTTACACACATTAAAGAAAACACTAAATGTTACAAAAATAAGGGGTCTTTATTACATTAACACAGTACCAAAAAATACTAGATAGCAATAATCCAATAGAAGGTAAGTACACACACCAAATAAGCACACTAGTAATCATAAATAGGCATAAATAGCAATGAAAAACAGTGCAATAGCAAATAGACAATAGTGACCCTAGGGGAGTCCAAACAATATATTTAAAAAAATGGAATGCAAATGTTGGACTCCCGCCTAGGTAAGTGGAATCTGTGGAGGGGATCGGGGGGACTAGGAAACCCCAAAGGTAAGTACTAAAGTGCTGCCAGCAACCAGGAAGAAGGGAGTAGGTTACTGGATTTTCCCCAAACCACGAAAAGGACTGAAAATAAAGATACTGCAACACCCAGACAAGACTGCAAGAAACCAGCAGTGGATTCCTGAAGAGGAAGACCTGAAAAAGAAGGGGACCAAGTCCAGAAGTTGCAGCAGTGTCCGGTGGTGACAGAAGCCCACCCGTCTGTGGTTGCAGGAGTTGGTCAACTGTAGGACGAAGACGGTCAGCAACGCAGCCCTGGAGTTTCTGGAGGATGCAGTCGGTCTCCCATGCCATATAGAAGATTGCAGTCGGTCTGTGGCATGAAAAAGCCACCAACAAGCCTTGGCAAAGGGAAGAGTCGTGGTAGAAGAAAAGTGGAGCTGCCGGGGACCAGCAAGGTCCAGGAGGACTCAACCCACGGGAGGAGTCTCAGGGGACCCTCAGCAAGGCAGAGAGCCCACAGAAGAAATTGCAGCCCCCACAAGAGACTCACTGGAAAAGGACCATTCCACAACACCACCCATGATGCAGGATCCACGCAGATCACGATGAGAGGAGATCCACGCAGCTGGTCGTTGTTGCAGTTGGTGCCTGCGGATGCAGGGGTGTGACTCATTCACTCCAAGGGAGATTCCGTCTTCCTTCTCGTGCAGACTGAAGACTTGCTGCCCTCTGAGGCTGCACTGCCAGGGAAGGTTGCAGAAGTTGGAAGGAGCCGTGGAAACAATATTGCAAGCAGTCTTTGTTGTGGATGCAGATTGTTTGTTCCTGGAGGGTCCAGTTACAGTTCCAGGAGCCAGAAGCTGAATTCGAGTTTGCAGAGGATTCCTGCTGGAATCTTGCAAGCCAAATCTGATGACCCATCCAAGAGGGAGACCTTAGATAGCACTTGCAGGGGAATTGGTCACCCAGCCAGGTGACCACTTATCAGGAGGGGGCTCTGACGTCACCTGCCTGACCTGGCCACTCAGATGCTCCCAGAGGCCATTGTCCACCTTGGATTCAAGATGGCAGAATCAAGGGACCCTCTGGAGGAGCTCTGGGCACCACCCCTGGGGTGGGGATGGACAGGGGCATCCACCTTAGGCCCAAAGGGATAGGGTCGCCAGAGCCACTACTGGCTCAGGGAGGGGGGCTGGGCACTCCTCTCCCCCTAAACAAAGAAAAGCCCCAGGGGCTAGTGGCTGGAGTCCCTGGAGACAACAGTGGCTTGGGGAGTTGGGCAGCACCCCCCCTAATTAAACTAGACGTGTCTAGGGGATGGGGTACCCATGGTCCTCGTCCAGGCCCTTCATCCAACCTGAGGGCAGCCAACCCCAAACCATGCATGCTCTTCGTCTGTGCATAGCATAGGACTGGGTGCAGGGCCAGGCCACAAACAAACAGAAGGGGCCAGGGGGGAGCCCCAGGGACACTGCGGCCTATGCCGGCTCTCCGGCCAGCACCCATCCTTAGTGCCAGCAGAAGTCGTCAATTATTTTTCTTAATACATATGTTATCTACTGTTGGTCTCCAGTAGGTAGTTATAGTTAGGACCTAACTTCCATAGGAGAAGCACTTTTTGTTCTGATGATAACTTTGGTGCCGTTTGACGAATCTTCATGAAATTTTCAAAAGTAGTTTGCCACTAACTTCAGCAGCTGTTTTGGAAAGTTTGCTCAAGCAGGGGCAGAGAAAAAGGGGGTGATTCACAAAACACGTTTTCCTCATGCAATTTCCCATAAGAATTTTAGACATGACTACAGCGCAAACCGATGTACGTAATTACACCATATTTGGCAGAAAGCTAGATCTTAGTCCAGAAAGAGTGCTTTTTGTAATTTGGTGTAAATCTGTTCAGTAGTTTTGGAGTTATAAAAAAAAAGACTTATGTATATCTAGAGCCACCGAGCCACCATGGGTCCACAAGCCAACAGTAGTGCTGTGATTGGCTGCTACCACTACAACTAGGAAGTGGTGGCAGCCATCTTGGGACTCGGACTCAACTAAGTCCCAAGAAAAAAGTTTAAAAAACATACAAGGGGGCAGGGTAGGAATAACCTGACCCACTAGTCCTAGTGGCGTGATCCCACAAGGACCCTGTTTGAGGATAAAAACTTGAATTTTAATTTTTGAGAGAGTTCGCGGTGGATCAAAGGCAACATTTGTTTTCTACAAAGCGTAGTCTCCAGTGCTTTTTTCTTACACCCATTGGGCGGTCCCGGTCCCAGGGGGTGAATAGATGTATTTGGGGGAAGCAGGTGTGCATGGCCCCTACTCTGATTTTGGCCGATGGGAGCCCCAGCCACCGAGGCCTGGCCACTAAATAAAGGGGTAGGGGGCATGCGATCACCCTCCACAGGCCACTTGTGGCCCCACCTGCCCCCCTCCCTATTAAATATGGTGCCAGGCCCCAGGGAATCGGGTCCCTGTGGTCGAGATCAGCCTGGGATGGGGGGTAGCGCGTGACCCCTCCCCCTGAAATATGTTTCCAGGCCCGGGGGATGGAGTCCCGGGAGCCAAAAGTGGCCACCCCAGCCATGCATGCCCGAAGGTCATGCATGACAGCAGGTAGATTAATATATGGTAATTAAATATTACTTTATGTTTTAAAAAAAACATGAAATTCACTGGAAAAAACAAAGGTTACTGGGAAGTTCTAGTAAGGAAATAGCACTAAAAACCATAGACATTCACTGAAAACTCAAACATTATTGTTCATAAATAGGATTAAAAAAAACAAAGACATTCACTAAAAAACTACAGGTACAGGGACGTTACAGTTAGGTTCAGGTTTTACACACATAAAACTATAACTCATGGCCTAAGGTAACTGTAACACGCACCCCCTCTGTGCACAGTTTTCTCATCAATAATTTCAATACATATATTGCAGTGATATTATGAATGATGTCATAGAAGATAGCATGAGTGATATAATACGTGTGGTAATTTGTAGTTCATGGTGAGGGCACAAATTATAGTTACCTTAGGGCACGAGTTATAGTTACTTGAGAGATCTATAACTTGTGAATTTCAGTGGTTTTGTACGTTTAAAACATGTATGTTGTCACTGACATTTTCACCTAACTATAATGTTGCTTTATCCTTAGTTTTTTCAGTTAATTTCTAGGGTCTTTTTAATGTAAAGTAATATTTTATGACTATACATAAAGCCAACCCCCCACCGAGTGGCTAGATCCTGCGTCCAGCTCCCCACAGGCAGCCAACCACACACGAAGCAAGGGGTTAGATACGGAGCCTAGCCTATGACCAGGGCCTGCGTCCAAGCACTGCAGGCATCCGGTCCCATGCCGAGCATGGCCTTTGACTGTGTGTAGCGTGTAGTTGGCCATTGGTCCTGGCCTACCGCCAGATCAATATGTCCGTCCTGTTGTTGAAAACCCTCTCCCATGCCACTTCAGCCCCTGGGACCCCATCCATGTAGCCTTTTTTTTTAAAGGGACAGGGCGCATACCCCACTCCCCAAGCTCTTTCAGGTCTTGAGTACCCCATCCTGTGGAGCCTTCATTTTCTTTTAAAGGGAAGAGGGACATGCAGCCCCGTATCTTGAGCCACTTTGGGCACTGGGAACCCCATCCCATAGAGATTTTTTTTTAAGAGGAGAGGGCATGCAGCACCCATCCTGTAGCCAGTAAGGGCCCAAGGGAATTCATCCACTGGGATGCTTTCTTTTTTAATTTAGGGAAGGTGGTGCGTAGACCCCGTCCCCTACCACTAAGGGCCCTGGGGACCCTACCCCTGGGCCTTTTTTTTTTAATTAAAGGAAGGGGCACGTGACTTCCCTCCCTGAGCCACTAAGGGCTCCCATTCCCCAGGGCCTTTTTTATAATTATAATTATAATTTATAATTAAGTGGAATACCTGCCCCCCTGTCCCTGAGCCACAAGGTACCCCAAGGACCCCATACCCTGGGGTCTCTAAGCGGGGGGGGGGGGCACCCAGGCCTGCTCCCTCAGCCAACAGTAGTCTAGGTACCCCCATCTCTTGGGGTTAACACATTTTTTAAGGGGAGTAGGACAGGAAGCCTCCTCCCCGAGCCATTTTGGGCCCTGGGGGCACTACCCTCCAGGGCCTTCTTGTTTGATAAAGAGGGGAGGGGTAGGTTCACACCCTCCCCCGACCTCGAGCCTATAGTGGCCCTGGACACACACACACATCCACCCCTGAGCCTATGATGCTTGTGGGTTGGTGTACCGCTGCACCCACCAAACAGTAAGTTGGGGCTGCGGGTGGAGCCGTAGGGCACCAGCCGGGTCTCCATATTCACTCATCTTGGCTGCTGCAGTAGCTGACATTGCTTCCTCCCGGTGTGAGCAGCTATTTTGTGGCCTGTACCATGTGATTAGACAATTTGTCTAGTTAGAACTCGCGTCCGGTGCTGCAATTAACTTTGTTTTTAAATAACGTTGCATGTTCATTCCAAATATGATAGAGAACCGGGCACGATTTTTCCCGCAACACTGATAACATGGATGTGGGCCATCACATAAAGCACATAAAATAGCATAGCAAAAGAACTATTATTACCATTAGAGGTCAAAACATGTTGGTTTGCTTTTGTGTGTACACGAATTTGAATCGCTGCTCTTTCATGAGTTCACCTTTGTGATGTGCTCGGTGAGTGCCCTAAATGTTTAGAGTTGATTTATATCACGGAGGGTCCCCGTCATCGAAGACTATATGCATACACATACATACAATGTCTGATATGAACATTTAAGCATTCAAAACTGCTTTGCAAGGAAAGGTAGTTGGCAAGGTAAAGTGCCCTTTCATTTATGTGTCACTAACTAGCGCCTAAAGCAGCTGTGGTGGTGGGGCACGGAGGTGGGGGAGGGAGTCTAGGATAAATAGAGCTGGGGCACAGGACCTATCTGTTCCACTCCAGAGACTCTGTTATATGGGCCCAGGTCGCGTGCCGTTGAGGGAAGAGGGAGGATGGGAAACGGCGTGTCGCTTGTGCCATCTATTAATCAGAGTGCTGCGCACAATACTGTTGATGTCTCTAAATTTGTCCCACCCCTAGAAATGCTTCGTTTACGAGCTGTAGAAATAAACGGTCGCATTCTCTCTGGCTCAGTCTCAGTGCAGTGTTACACCGTGCAGTTTTAGTACTGGGAACCAACCCAGAGCTCTGGCTCTTGGAGTAGAAAGGACGTCCACTAGGGGACAGCAGTGCACCGCACTCAGCATCTGAAGAATGTTAGAAGCTCGATCTATCCTGTTGCTCCTGCAAAACTGCTCATATTGATTTCTCCAAAATATTAGCTCGGAAGCTATCGTAAATTATGCCTTTGATTTAAGATCGAATGATGTTAGTATGATGAAAATACAGGCTATGTGCTTCACTCGCAGAAAAAGGCAACTAACTATTCCCAACATGCATGGAGGGGTCCAGGCCAATCAAGCGTTAGCTGAGCCAATAGCTTGAGTTTAATGTGCTAGCGCATGCAGCATTAACACAGCAGAGACAGACACATGGGAAGAAGACAGAAGGAGCAAACAGAGAGGGCTAAAGGTGTAAAGTAGTCCCTTATGCAGATCCATGTAACTAGTTCCTTTAAATGTCCGGGGCTGGTTGTAAGTCACCCCAAGATGAAAAGGTGCAACGGTCTAGCCCATGCATAAATCTAGATGTTCTAGGAAAGGACAAAGCCAAGGTACAACTCGGTACATACTTGTCGACCTTTGCTATTATCCTCTTCATGTGTGTATAATTATTCGCTGTTTGTATATTTGTATATTTTTACAGCCTTGAAAAAGTCACTATTGTGACGAAACACGTGTTGGCTATGGCTGTGTAACTATCTTCATTTCTTATTTGTAAATCGATGCCTCTAACACCAATGAAAGGATCTCACTCTAATCGGACTCATCTGAATTAATGAATAAATGTAAACTGTTCAGGAGTGCTGCGGTATCTCTAGGATCATATGTAAAGTGCCACCTCTGTGGTGCACTAGTATATGCTTTTGGATAGTAACACATAAATTACCGTCCAGCACCACATTACTGTATTATTACTTGGCTGTTTCTGATACTTGTTACAAAGTCTACTACTGGAGAGCTTAAGGATGTGCACCCACTGATACCACAACTACCCGTTGACTTTATGCCAATTTTAAATATATATCCAAGACTTAAGGAAGGGAAGATTCAGGAAGGGGAGTGGTATAGATCACACAGACTCTTGAGATGGCGGTTAATAGAAGTCCAGGGACTTGTCGGAGGTCACACATACAGTCAGCGGCAAAGCCAGAAAATCGAGCACAAATCCTCCGAAATAGAGCCATGAAGGTCTCCCCAAAAGCCTTTGCTTCCCCATAAAATTATTTCCATTTAAATATGAAACTATCCCACAATAATTCATAAACATTAATGACAAGCAGTATGAAATTACCCTGAAGTCAGCATACAACAGCAAATGCCAAATAATAACCTTGGTATCTTAAGAGAGGCCTTTCAGTAGGCTGCTGGCTACTGAGCAGTTTCTAGGTTGTTTACCACAAGTGTCTGAGGACCTTAGATTCTAGGGCACTTCTCATCTGGCCATATTCCTATGTGGGTCTTATCTCTCGAAGGGTAGAGTGGGGAACGAGCCCAAACTTACTTCAGTTCATAAAGGGTTCAAGCTCATGCACATTTAGCCAAAAAATATAATAACACTGAATAAAGTTCACGCAGTGAGCCCTAAATCTTATAAAGAGTATGTTGTCTTTAATTACAACAGAAAATTGTAGAGCAAATGGAAGAAACAGAAAGTTCTAGCATCTTCTGGAACAGACATATGACCTAAATGTATTTACAAGGAATGGTGCTGGGATGCACTTGACACTGGCGCTCTGTAAATCTATTGGTAAAAGTTCACAATGGCTTGATTTCTTCAAAGATCAGCTGATTAAGAGGAATGTTTCCGAATGAAGCAAGTTTCCAGACAGAGTTACAAAGTTTCCAGTGTGCAATGAATATGCCCGCCCTTGGCTTCTCAGCAGACATATGTGAAAGAGAGGATGGGTCACAGATTTGAGAACAGACGGCTGAAAAATTTGCAAAAAACATAAACAGCTCAAAAACCTACCACTAGAAAGTGAACCCTGACGTCCAGACAATCTGGCGACTGGTACTCAGTGACAAGGGGCACCAGAATCGGATCAAGGGACACCAGTTACAGCGTTAACTGGTGTCTAAAGGCAAAGTATCAGTTAAGAGACTACGGATGCTATAAATGGGTTAAACAACAAATTAAACCCACATAGGATGCTTTCTTCTGGTCCAGGGAGGACCTGGCCTGGCAGTTCGGGCTGGACTGTTCCCATGGGGAGCACGGTCAAGACTGTTCTGCATACGGCTGGGCCCAAACTGGGGTGGCATGGTGAGCAAAAGAACAATGGATTAAACTCAGATCTGTGACTGGGGGTGAGTGTTTGAAAAGTTTCAACACTCTGTCCATCATTCCTTTGTGTTGCAAACAATAGCCACTCGCGTTCTGGTCATTTGTGTTGCTCCCATTCTCTTGTGCTATAATTTTGCCACAAACGTGGCATAATTACAGAACATAGTGTAATGATATGGCTTCGGGAATTTCACTTAATACGTGTAAGGCAAAATTTCTGAAATCATGCAACCTACAATGCCATCCTTCAAATTTCACACAGGCCTAGTGAAAAGTGTGCCATCTTCGAAGCTACTAACAAATACAGCACAGGATAAGCCATTCTCACTAGTGTGGTGGGGTGGCGCTTGCACTATAGAAGAAAGAAGAATTCTTGAGCAGTGGCTTTCTCTTCCAGCTTCACACCTAAGGGAGACCCACAGAGATGCGCATTCCAGGGATGTGCACTGGGCCCTGGGGATAGTTTATTTTTCCTTGCCCTTGTGATGCCCTTGTAGCCTATAAACAAGGAGGAATGTGATTGAGCTGTACATTTTGGCTTTTTTGAGAGGGTGCAGACCAGAGACATGCTCTCTTTTCAAATCTTAATACCAGATTCTCCAAAGGAGGGCTTCAACAAACCTTAAAATGCTCACTTGACACTTATACAAGATACATGAGATTTTCTTAATATAATCAATTAGTTTTTTCCAAACTGGGACAAAAGAGGAAATTGTAAATGGTGGGCTATACTCGTCCAACTGAAGAAAGAAGGTTCCAGATCTTTTAGACCCAGGCATCTGGTGGTGCAAATGCTGATAGGTGACCAGCTGTTAGAGTTAGCCCTTGTTAGATGCACAGTGTACATTTTGTAAAGCTCACTTATAGAACTTTGTAGGGATTTTTTTTGCGATTATCACAGTGTGCTCAATTTCATTGCTATGTTTAAGTATTACCTTTTTAAAGTCGTATGCTTTCTTTGCCTCGTTGAGAAACATCCTGTAGAATGCGCGGTTGTTCTGTAACTTGTTTAGAATAATGGTTAACTACATGTCTTCTGACAGACCTCCCCATCATCAGTTCTAATAATTATCACAATTTAACTAGTGAAGTACAGCTAGGAAAAGAAAGGGAATGTGGACCTGTACACCCACCTTCAAACAGATGTTATATTCTATGAGAGCTAGAGTCGAACAGCCGAACTATGGCCAAAGATCATCACATCTCATCATCCATACAGACACCATCATTCTCTATCAGACCTCCAGCAGCCGGCAGACGCTATTAGACACCCAGAGACACACAGATTTACTTATTTGTCTTACAACATAGCAAACAAATTAATTACGCAGTGTTGCACAACAGATGAAAACCTAATAGAGAGCCATATCTTCTACGATTGGCCACTGGTTCTATCTGATAGAGACTTCTAGTTGTAGATTCCTTATCTTTGAAGTTCCCCCAGGCCTCAGTCCAGAGGATTTCTGTGAGTAGTACCCCTGTGCTTTAGGTGGCCTTAATCGGCTGTGTGTCTGTTGTGAGCATCGTCTGCTCTGGATATGATGTTGTGGTTCCAGTATATGTGCCACCGGGGCGTGCTGATGTCAGCTTTTTTTCTTTTCTGGGCCAACTAGCGCTGATCTGAAGAGAGCTACTCTTCAGTCATTTTTTGACTAGCTTTTTTCGACTTTTTGTCGAAGATTTTTTTGAGTTTTCAACTCCTGGTGCATCGAGGTTGTCATTAAGGAAGACCGGGATCAAGCCCTGTGCTTCCTGTCATCAGGCGATGTCTATGATGGATCCGCACCTCACCTGTGTTTTTGGTGTCTGGAACTCGACCACAACCTGCAGTTGTGCTCTGAGTGTTGAGCAATGCAGCCAAAGATGACTGCGGTCCGATGCTCATCTCCACACAATTGGAGATCCTGGTCAAGAAGAAGGTCCCAGGATCGGTTGGGGAGTCCTCCATAGTCATCGTCCCAGTCCACATACTCAGGGCAATAAGGTAAGTCGAGGCACAAGAAGAAATTTAAGAAGTCTAAGCAGTCCTTGACGTCTCATCTGTCAGTCAACGAGACAAGAGAGCTTCAATTTTGTAGACCTTGCTCTATGGAGCCTCTGCCTAGGCTGACTCTGCACCTCCCCTGAGCGACCACTGCCCAATTTAAAGAGTTTTATGAGGTCATGCATCTCATTTTGGGGCAGTCCTTAAGGCCCCGCAAAGTCATAAGGGGCCTCTTCGGGTTCTGTTCCGGTGGCTTTGGCCTCAGAATTGAGGGGCACCCATGAATCCAGCCCTGATCAGGACCCACATTGGTCGTCCCACTCAGACCTTCCCCGACACCAATGCTTCCAACGCTGCCTGTGCCTATAGTGGCGCCATGCCAGTTTTTATACCCTACTCCGACCAGGAGTCAGATGGCCGTCATACAACACAGAATCTGATGCTGGCAAGAGACTTGCCTTCTATGTTGCATCCTGAGCCCCCTTCTTATGGGCTAGGGTATGGTGATGAATGGGAGGGGTCGATGGACCCTTTAGAATACCAGCTCCAGGAACATATGGACTGGCGTACAAACTTGTGGGAAGCCAGTTGACTGGATACTTCTCCAGACACTGGCATGCTTTCTCCCCCTCCTGTGGCTATGGAGGACAGAGCTTCCTATTCTATGGTGGTGAGAAGAGCAGTGGAGGTCCCGGACCTAAAGTTGCTTTCAGTGGCCATCAGGACTAACCCCCTGACAGACGTGTTTCAACCTGGAGCATCCTCCTCAGAACCCATGTTTCTGTTTAATGAGGCCCTCACGGATGTCCTATTGGGTACCTGGTCCAAATCCAGCACAGGGCTTCTTTGAACAGGACAATTGCCCACCGCCATCACCCCACTTCAGGGAACCCACATTTTCCGATGCAACACCTCACACCTGAGTGCTTGGTTCTCCAAGCCTCCACTTTCCAGGGCACACTCCCTTCTGCACCCCCAGATAGGGAATCCAAAAGGCTGGACAGACTTGGGAAAAAGATTTTTCCAGCTTAGCATTGCGATCCATGAATACCCCATGCCTTCAGGAATGTTAATCCCACATGCTGTGGGATGCAGCTGCACAAGAGCTGTCACAGGTCCCGGAGGAGGCTTGGACTGTAGTCTCTCAGGCTATTTCCTATGGGAGAGACACAGGAAAGTTCACCATGTGTTGCGGACTGGACACGACCGACTGTGAGAAAGTAGCCTCTTTCTAGCCTTGTTACCCCCACTTTGGGCCAGTTTGTGAGTGTATGTCAGGGTGTTTTCACTGTCTCACTGGTATCCTGCTTGCCAGGGCCCAGTGTTCATAGTGAAAACCCTATGTTTTCAGTATGTTTGTTATGTGTCACTGGGACCCTGCTAGTCAGGACCCCAGTGCTCATAAGTTTGTTACCTATAGGTATGTGTTCCCTGTGTGGTGCCTAACTGTCTCACTGAGGCTCTGCTAACCAGAACCTCAGTTGTTATGCTCTCTCATTTCTTTCAAATTGTCACTAACAGGCTAGTGACCAATTTTACCAATTTACATTGGCTTACTGGAACACCCTTATAATTCCCTAGCATATGGTACTGAGGTACCCAGGGTATTGGGGTTCCAGGAGATCCCTATGGGCTGCAGCATTTCTTTTGCCACCCATAGGGAGCTCTGACAATTCTTACACAGGCCTGCCACTGCAGCCTGAGTGAAATAACGTCCACGTTATTTCACAGCCATTTTTCACTGCACTTAAGTAACTTATAAGTCACCTATATGTCTAACCTTTACCTGGTAAAGGTTGGGTGCTAAGTTACTTAGTGTGTGGGCACCCTGGCACTAGCCAAGGTGCCCCCACATTGTTCAGGGCCAATTCCCCGGACTTTGTGAGTGCGGGGACACCATTACACGCGTGCACTCCATATAGGTCACTACCTATATGTAGCTTCACAATGGTAACTCCGAATATGGCCATGTAACATGTCTATGATCATGGAATTGCCCCCTCTATACCATCCTGGCATAGTTGGCACAATCCCAGAATCCCAGTGGTCTGTAGCACAGACCCTGGTACTGCCAAACTGCCTTTCCTGGGGTTTCACTGCAGCTGCTGCTGCTGCCAACCCCTCAGACAGGCATCTGCCCTCCTGGGGTCCAGCCAGGCCTGGCCCAGGATGGCAGAACAAAGGACTTCCTCTGAGAGAGGGTGTTACACCCTCTCCCTTTGGAAAATGGTGTGAAGGCAGGGGAGGAGTAGCCTCCCCCAGCCTCTGGAAATGCTTTCATGGGCACATTTGGTGCCCATTTCTGCATAAGCCAGTCTACACCGGTTCAGGGACCCCTTAGCCCTGCTCTGGCGCGAAACTGGACAAAGGAAAGGGGAGTGACCACTCCCCTGACCTGTACCTCCCCTGGGAGGTGCCCAGAGCTCCTCCAGTGTGCTCCAGACCTCTGCCATCTTGGAAACAGAGGTGCTGCTGGCACACTGGACTGCTCTGAGTGGCCAGTGCCATCAGGTGACGTCAGAGACTCCTTCTGATAGGCTCCTTCAGGTGTTGCTAGCCTATCCTCTCTCCTAGGTAGCCAAACCCTCTTTTCTGGCTATTTAGGGTCTCTGTCTCTTGGGATTCCTTAGATAACGAATGCAAGAGCTCATCCGAGTTCCTCTGCATCTCTCTCTTCACCTTCTGCCAAGGAATCGACTGCTGACCGCGCTGGAAGCCTGCAAAACTGCAACATAGTAGCAAAGACGACTACTGCAACTCTGTAACGCTGATCCTGCCGCCTTCTCGACTGTTTTCCTGGTGGTGCATGCTGTGGGGGTAGTCTGCCTCCTCTCTGCACTAGAAGCTCCGAAGAAATCTCCCGTGGGTCGACGGAATCGTCCCCCTGCAACCGCAGGCACCAAAGAACTGCATCACCAGTACCTTGGGTCTCCTCTCAGCACGACGAGCGAGGTCCCTTGAATCCAACAACTCTGTCCAAGTGACTCCCACAGTCCAGTGACTCTTCAGTCCAAGTTTGGTGGAGGTAAGTCCTTGCCTCCCCACGCCAGACTGCATTGTTGGAAACCGCGACTTTTGCAGCTACTCCGACCTCCGTGCACTTCCGGCGGAAATCCTTTGTGCACAGTCCAGCCTGGGTCCACGGCACTCTAACCTGCATTGCACGACCTCCTAAGTTGTTCTCCGGCGACTCCTTTGTGCGACTTCTGGTGAGCACCGTTTCACGCATATTTTAGTGCCTGTTTCTGGCACTTCTCCGGGCGCTACCTGCTGCTGAGAGGGCTCCTTGTCTTGCTCGACGTCCCCTCTGTCTCCTGACGCAATTTGCGACATCCTGGTCCCTCCTGGGCCACAGCAGCATCCAAAAACACTTACCGCACAATTTGCAGCTAGCAAGGCTTGTTGGCGGTCTTTCGGCGGGAAAACACTTCTGCACGACTCTCCACGGCATGAGGGATCCGTCCTCCAAAGGGGAAGTCTCTAGCCCTTGAGGTTCTTGCAGAAACCTATGCTTCTACTGTCCAGTAGCAGCATCTTTGCACCCACAGCTGGCATTTCCTGGGCATCTGCCCATCTCCGACTTGCTTGTGACTTTTGGACTTGGTCCCCTTGTTCCACAGGTACCCTCGACTGGAAATCCATTGTTGTTGCATTGTTGGTTTGTGTCTTTCCTGCAGAATTCCCCTATCACGACTTCTATGTCCTTTGGGGAACTTTAGTGCACTTTGCACTCACTTTTCAGGGTCTTGGGGTGGGCTATTTTTCTAACCCTCACTATTTTCTAATAGTCCCAGCGACCCTCTACAAGGTCACATAGGTTTGGGGTCCATTCGTGGTTCGCATTCCACTTTTGGAGTATATGGTTTGTGTTGCCCCTATCCTATGTGTCTCCATTGCATCCTATTGTAACTATACATTGTTTGCACTGTTTTCTAATACTATTACTGCATATTTTGGTATTGTGTACATATATCTTGTGTATATTTGCTATCCTCATACTGAGGGTACTCACTGAGATACTTTTGGCATATTGTCATAAAAATAAAGTACCTTTATTTTTAGTATATCTGTGTATTGTGTTTTCTTATGATATTGTGCCTATGACACTAAGTGGTACTGTAGGAGCTTCACTCGTCTCCTAGTTCAGCCTAAGCTGCTCTGCTAAGCTACCATTATCTAACAGCCTATGCTGCTAGACACTCTATACACTAATAAGGGATAACTGGGCCTGGTGCAAGGTGTAGGTACCCCTTGGTACTCAATAAAAGCCAGTCCAGCCTCCTACATTGGTTGTGCAGCGGTGGGATAAGTGCTTTGAGACTACTTACCACTCTTGTCATTGTACTTTTCATAAGAGAAAAATATACAAAACAAGTTCAGTGTATGTACACATAACTAAAAAGTTTTGCATTTCCTCTTTTCACTCTTTTCTAAGTGCTGAAAAGTACTTCTAACTTTCTAAAAAGTTCTAAAAAAGTTTACAAAGTTTTTGCTGTCTTTCTAAAAGTTCTGAAATCTTTTTTCTCTTTTTCTATCACTTTAACTCTCTCTAAAAAATGTCTGGCACAGGCCAAAATGTTGATCTGTCCAAAATTGCATATGATCACCTTAGCTGGAAAGGAGCAAGGAGTCTCTGCATAGAGAGAGGTTTGAGTGTAGGGAAGAATCCTTCCTTGGAATTGTTACTTAACATGCTTAGAGAACAAGATAAGGTTAAAAGTGCCCCATCTGTTGAAAAAGTAGCTAATGGTTCCCAATCTGATCCAGGGACTCCCCCAGGAAAAGATTCAGGAAAGAAACTTCTTAGCCTGCCCATTACTAGACAGTCTAGCATAGTTGGTACTGAGGTGGAGTCACATCATACAGATGGTGTGCTCTCACATTACACTGTCAGCCAAGCTGTTAGGGTGCCCTCTGTAAGGGACAGGTCTCCTTCTGTTCATTCTCATCATACTTCTGTGTCTAGGAATGTCCCTCCCACCCACCCTGATGACAGATTGTTAGAAAGGGAGCTCAATAGATTGAGAGTGGAACAAACCAGACTGAAGCTCAAGAAGCAACAGCTGGATTTGGATAGACAGTCCTTAGAAGTAGAGAAGGAGAGACAGAAACTGGGTTTAGAAACCCATGGTGGCAGCAGCAGTATTCCCCATAGTCATCCTGCAAAAGAGCATGATTCCAGGAATCTGCACAAGATAGTTCCCCCTTATAAGGAGGGGGATGACATTAACAAGTGGTTTGCTGCACTTGAGAGGGCCTGTGTTGTACAGGATGTCCCTCAAAGGCAGTGGGCTGCTATCCTATGGCTAATATTTAGTGGAAAGGGTAGGGATAGGCTCCTTACTGTGAAAGAAAGTGATGCCAATAATTTTACAGTTCTTAAGAATGCACTCCTGGATGGTTATGGCTTAACCACTGAACAATACAGGATAAAGTTTAGAGAGACCAAAAAGGAGTCTTCACAAGACTGGGTTGATTTCATTGACCATTCAGTGAAGGCCTTGGAGGGGTGGTTACATGGCAGTAAAGTTACTGATTATGACAGCCTGTATAACTTGATCCTGAGAGAGCATATTCTTAATAATTGTGTGTCTGATTTGTTGCACCAGTATCTGGTAGACTCTGATCTGACCTCTCCCCAAGAATTGGGAAAGAAGGCAGACAAATGGGTCAGAACAAGGGTGAACAGAAAAGTTCAAACAGGGGGTGACAAAGAGAACAACAAGAAGAAAGATGGTGAAAAATCTCAAGATAAGCATGGGGATAAGGGTAAAACCAAAGATCCCACTTCAAATCTTAAACACTCTTCAGGGGGTGGGGATAAAACTAATTCTTCCTCTTCTTCTCAAACTACACAATTTAAAAAGCCTTGGTGCTTTGTGTGTAAAAACAGAGGCCATAGGCCAGGGGATAAGTCCTGTCCAGGTAAACCCCCTGAGCCTACCACCACTAATACATCAAGCTCTAGTGCCCCTAGTAGTAGTGGTACTAGAGGTGGGACTGCTGGCAACAGTCAAGCAAAGGGTGTAGTTGGGTTCACTTATGGGTTCATAATAGAAACTGGGGTAGTAAGTCCCAAGACAGTTTCTGTCACACCTAGTGGCATTGGCCTTGCCACACTGGCTGCTTGTCCCCTTACAATGGATAAGTACAGGCAGACAGTTTCAATAAATGGTGTTGAGGCCTTGGCCTACAGGGACACAGGTGCCAGTATCACTTTGGTGACTGAAAACCTAGTGGCTCCTGAACAACACATCATTGGACAACAGTATAAAATTATTGATGTCCATAACTCCACTAAGTTTCTTCCCTTAGCTATAATTCAGTTTAGTTGGGGTGGAGTTACTGGCCCTAAGCAGGTGGTGGTATCACCTAGCTTACCTGTAGACTGTATCTTAGGTAATGACCTAGAGGCCTCAGGTTGGGCTGATGTAGAGTTTTATGCCCATGCAGCCATGCTGGGCATCCCAGAGGAATTGTTCCCTCTCATTTCTACTGAAATGAAAAACCAAAGGAGAGAAGGCCTGAAAACTCAGGATCCCTCTCCATCAACAGGTAAAAAGGGTATCACAGTATCCCCTAACCACCCTACCATTCAGGATACCATTCCTGTGGTGGGAAAAACCTCTCCTGGGGTGGCACCTGTTCCAAGGGAAGCATCAGCTGGCAAAGCTGTACTCCCTGAGGTAGAAGTACCTCTCTGTGGGATAACTAACATTGGTGAGAAAAAGAACACCATTTTAGTTAACATGGAGCATCCCTCCAACCCTCCCAGAGAAACTTTAGTGCAGAAACTCTGCACTGCCTCACAACACTTAGGTCAGCATCCCTGCCCTAGTGTGGAGCTCATAGGACAGCATCCCTGCCCTGCTCCAACTCAAGAGAAACAGCATCCCTGTTCTCTCTTCCAGCCATATGGACAACGTTTTTGCCCAGCTATGGCTTTTCTGAGACAGCATCCCTGTCTGGCATTTACATCACTACAAATAGGTTCAGTGGACAATTCCCACTGCTCTAAACTTAAACTTACTGATAGAAACTCTGAAAATACATCTTCACATTGTTGCTTAGCTAAAAAACTTCAAACAGGGTGGTTTACATCCCCACAGGGAAGTAACCATATAGTGGATGATAAAGGGAGTAACCAGTCTATTGCAGAGCTACTCTCTACTTATCACCACTTAGACAATAAAGTCTCAACTGGCCAAGGTTAGCCTTATTGTCCTTCGTTTGGGGGGGGGGGGTTGTGTGAGAAAGTAGCCTCTTTCTAGCCTTGTTACCCCCACTTTGGGCCTGTTTGTGAGTGTATGTCAGGGTGTTTTCACTGTCTCACTGGTATCCTGCTTGCCAGGGCCCAGTGTTCATAGTGAAAACCCTATGTTTTCAGTATGTTTGTTATGTGTCACTGGGACCCTGCTAGTCAGGACCCCAGTGCTCATAAGTTTGTGACCTATAGGTATGTGTTCCCTGTGTGATGCCTAACTGTCTCACTGAGGCTCTGCTAACCAGAACCTCAGTGGTTATGCTCTCTCATTTCTTTCAAATTGTCACTAACAGGCTAGTGACCAATTTTACCAATTTACATTGGCTTACTGGAACACCCTTATAATTCCCTAGTATATGGTACTGAGGTACCCAGGGTATTGGGGTTCCAGGAGATCCCTATGGGCTGCAGCATTTCTTTTGCCACCCATAGGGAGCTCTGACAATTCTTACACAGGCCTGCCACTGCAGCCTGAGTGAAATAACGTCCACGTTATTTCACAGCCATTTTTCACTGCACTTAAGTAACTTATAAGTCACCTATATGTCTAACCTTTACCTGGTAAAGGTTGGGTGCTAAGTTACTTAGTGTGTGGGCACCCTGGCACTAGCCAAGGTGCCCCCAAATTGTTCAGGGCCAATTCCCCGGACTTTGTGAGTGCGGGGACACCATTACACGCGTGCACTACATATAGCTCACTACCTATATGTAGCTTCACAATGGTAACTCCGAATATGGCCATGTAACATGTCTATGATCATGGAATTGCCCCCTCTATACCATCCTGGCATAGTTGGCACAATCCCATGATCCCAGTGGTCTGTAGCACAGACCCTGGTACTGCCAAACTGCCTTTCCTGGGGTTTCACTGCAGCTGCTGCTGCTGCCAACCCCTCAGACAGGCATCTGCCCTCCTGGGGTCCAGCCAGGCCTGGCCCAGGATGGCAGAACAAAGGACTTCCTCTGAGAGAGGGTGTTACACCCTCTCCCTTTGGAAAATGGTGTGAAGGCAGGGGAGGAGTAGCCTCCCCCAGCCTCTGGAAATGCTTTCATGGGCACATTTGGTGCCCATTTCTGCATAAGCCAGTCTACACCGGTTCAGGGACCCCTTAGCTCTGCTCTGGCGTGAAACTGGACAAAGGAAAGGGGAGTGACCACTCCCCTGACCTGTACCTCCCCTGGGAGGTGCCCAGAGCTCCTCCAGTGTGCTCCAGACCTCTGCCATCTTGGAAACAGAGGTGCTGCTGGCACACTGGACTGCTCTGAGTGGCCAGTGCCATCAGGTGACGTCAGAGACTCCTTCTGATAGGCTCCTTCAGGTGTTGCTAGCCTATCCTCTCTCCTAGGTAGCCAAACCCTCTTTTCTGGCTATTTAGGGTCTCTGTCTCTTGGGATTCCTTAGATAACGAATGCAAGAGCTCATCCGAGTTCCTCTGCATCTTTCTCTTCACCTTCTGCCAAGGAATCGACTGCTGACCGCGCTGGAAGCCTGCAAAACTGCAACATAGTAGCAAAGACGACTACTGCAACTCTGTAACGCTGATCCTGCTGCCTTCTCGACTGTTTTCCTGGTGGTGCATGCTGTGGGGGTAGTCTGCCTCCTCTCTGCACTAGAAGCTCCGAAGAAATCTCCCGTGGGTCGACGGAATCGTCCCCCTGCAACCGCAGGCACCAAAGAACTGCATCACCGGTACCTTGGGTCTCCTCTCAGCACGACGAGCGAGGTCCCTTGAATCCAGCAACTCTGTCCAAGTGACTCCCACAGTCCAGTGAATCTTCAGTCCAAGTTTGGTGGAGGTAAGTCCTTGCCTCCCCACGCCAGACTGCATTGTTGGAAACCGCGACTTTTGCAGCTACTCCGGCCTCCGTGCACTTCCGGTGGAAATCCTTTGTGCACAGTCCAGCCTAGGTCCACGGCACTCTAACCTGCATTGCACGACCTCCTAAGTTGTTCTCCGGCGACGTGGGACTCATTTGTGCGACTTCGGGTGAGCACCGTTTCACGCATCCTTGTAGTGCCTGTTTCTGGCACTTCTCCGGGTTCTACCTGCTGCTGAGAGGGCTCCTTGTCTTGCTCGACGTCCCCTCTGTCTCCTGACGCAATTTGCGACATCCTGGTCCCTCCTGGGCCACAGCAGCATCCAAAAACACTTACCACACAATTTGCAGCTAGCAAGGCTTGTTGGTGGTCTTTCGGCGGGAAAACACTTCTGCACAACTCTCCACGGCGTGCGGGATCCGTCCTCCAAAGGGGAAGTCTCTAGCCCTTGACGTTCTTGCAGAAACCTACGCTTCTACTGTCCAGTAGCAGCATCTTTGCACCCACAGCAGGCATTTCCTGGGCATCTGCCCATCTCCGACTTGCTTGTGACTTTTGGACTTGGTCCCCTTGTTCCACAGGTACCCTCGACTGGAAATCCATTGTTGTTGCATTGTTGGTTTGTGTCTTTCCTGCAGAATTCCCCTATCACGACTTCTATGTCCTTTGGGGAACTTTAGTGCACTTTGTACTCACTTTTCAGGGTCTTGGGGTGGGCTATTTTTCTAACCCTCACTATTTTCTAATAGTCCCAGCAACCCTCTACAAGGTCACATAGGTTTGGGGTCCATTCGTGGTTCGTATTCCACTTTTGGAGTATATGGTTTGTGTTGCCCCTATCCTATGTGTCTCCATTGCATCCTATTGTAACTATACATTGTTTGCACTGTTTTCTAATACTATTACTGCATATTTTGGTATTGTGTACATATATCTTGTGTATATTTGCTATCCTCATACTGAGGGTACTCACTGAGATACTTTTGGCATATCGTCATAAAAATAAAGTACCTTTATTTTTAGTATATCTGTGTATTGTGTTTTCTTATGATATTGTGCATATGACACTAAGTGGTACTGTAGGAGCTTCACTCGTCTCCTAGTTCAGCCTAAGCTGCTCTGCTAAGCTACCATTATCAAACAGCCTATGCTGCTAGACACTCTATACACTAATAAGGGATAACTGGGCCTGGTGCAAGGTGTAGGTACCCCTTGGTACTCACTACAAGCCAGTCCAGCCTCCTACACCGACTTACTAGGCAGAGCAGTTTTGTTAACAGTGGCTCTGAGGCACCACGCCTGGCTGAGAACATCTGGCTTTTCAGGGGATGTCCAAGCTACTTTGATGGACATGCCCTTTGATGGCACCCGTCTCTTCAGAGACACGACTGACTCAGAGCTTCAAGCGCATCAAGTATTCTTCAGCTACTGCCAGGTCCTTGGGCCTGGCAGCGGCCCCTCAACACCCTCAGTCTGCCTTTTGCCCCTTTTGTGGCTACGTAAGGGGCCTCCAACCACGTTCCATCCTGGACAGCCATCGTGCTGCACATGCTGCCCGGCCTCTGCGTGGCCGAGGGCGTGGGATCCACCTACCTCAGTTAACCATGCTCCCCTTTGACCTTACCAGTGCCCTCAGGTGTTCACCAAGGTGATGGCAGTGGTTGCAGCTCATCTGGGCAGATCAGTAGTTTCAGTCTTCCCCTATCACGACGACTGACTGTTGAAGGAAGGCTCACCCCAGACAGTTGTCTCTCATCTACAGACTACGGCGGACCTCCTGCATTTGCTGGGGTTCACTGTAAATGTACGGAAGTCACATCTGAAATATTTTGTTCCCAATTCAAGATTTAGGGGGTCATTCCAAGCTTGGCGAAGCGGGAACCGCCAGAAGACCGTACCGCGGTCAAAAGACTGCGGCGGTCATTCTGGGTTTCCCACTGGGCTGGCGGGCGACCGCCAAAAGGCCGCCCGCCAACCCAGTGGGAAACACCCTTCTACGAGGAAGCCGGCTCCGAATGGAGCCGGCGGAGTGGAAGGTGTGCGACGGGTGCAGTGGCACCCGTCGCGAATTTCAGTGTCTGCTAAGCAGACACTGAAATTCAAAGTGGGGCCCTCTTACGGGGCCCCTGCAGTGCCCATGCCATTGGCATGGGCACTGCAGGGGCCCCCAGGGGCCCCACGACACCCCTCACCGCCATCCTGTTCCTGGCGGGCAACCCCGCCAGGAACAGGATGGCGGTGACGGGGTCGGAATCCCCATGGGCAGCGGAAAACCGGCGGGAGACCGCCGGTTTTCCGCTTCTGACTGCGGCCAAACCGCCGCGGTCAGAATGCCCATGGGAGCACCGCCAGCCTGTTGGCGGTGCTCCCGCCGACCCCGGCCCTGGCGGTCAAGGACCACCGGGGTCGGAATCACCCCCTTATTGTTAAAAGGTAGATAACTCCAAATGATAATGCAAATAGCTGGATCACGAAGTAAAGCAGAAACTCAGCCAACACGTGTTTCGCCCCACAAGGCATATACGCCAGGGCTTTCTCAAGGCTGTAAGAGAGAAGCAACAAAAGGCTAAGAGTTATACTCGTTACCATAGTAGAAGAAATGTAGAGATAGAACACCGAAGAGTGAAAGCCCAAGATACGTGAGGAGGACCGTGCACCTCATTCACTGTCCTTGATTTCAAGAAGAAGAATACGCCGAGTGAATGGTGATCTATAAAAGAAGGGATAGTAAAATCTAATTGGTGACGCATAGGTCCATCCAGTACTGATGCTCCAAGCTGAGAAAAATGTAACTAATAGATGTGAAACCTTACCTCTAAATCTAGGAATTAATAAGGTTGAAGCCAAGAAAGAGAAAAAAAGAGAAAGAGGATGAGTAAGTGAGGTGAATATTCACATTGACGGTGCCGGCGCTGAATCTAAAGTTAACATAGGAGAACTATATAGTTGTGCTGGTTAGTACTGTGTAAAGGATAAATCGCATGTGGGAGAATAATAGTCATAAGCATGACCGGTTATTGCAACATACCATATTATTTCAAAAATATTTTGCTTCAAGCAAACTGCCGTGAATTCACTGATTCAACAGAAAATCTGTAAATAGGTGTATGGAATAGGCATAAAACATTTATAATGAGTGGAACAGACTAGAGTCAATACAATTAGGCAAACAAAAATATTAATAGTAGTGAGCTTATTTTCAGTGACTAATTAAAGGACATAATGCATATTATATCATGAATACGAATGGCCTGTAAAATATAAAGTTGTCCTGAAAGTAATCAGGACTTCGCTGTGAAGTACTTATCAATTATATAGAGGCAATAATGTAAATGGAATTGTATGTCCATTCGGGAAAGTCTAAAGAAAATTCTGTGCTCGTTTTAAATGGCTACTTAAGCGTGATATTTATAATGTGTAGTGTGCAGATAACACGTACACATATCCAAAGAATCGTAAAAATGGTCCTTGAAATATCAAGTGCATTCTGAAAAACAGTTATCACATAGTGGCAAGGTTCTCACCTTATTTAAATGTCAAAGAAGTTAATCGTCGTTCGCGTCCGTCGCCGCATATCGGGGGACGCGCCGACTCGAAGAAAAATCCTTTATACGTAACGGATTAAGTGTTATTCCTACCTCGATATTGTAAGTGCGGACACTGAAAGAGGACTAAGTGAGAAACTCCGTGAAAACTCTATGACTAACATAGAGATAGACGGCACCATCTAATATTATGAACGGGCGGTGCCATGTTGTGAAGGTATAGTCGTCATCCAGGGGAATAGACAAACAGTATGGGAATATTGGAATATTTAACACTAAACGTAGTAAATACAGTAAATATCCGGAACAAGACTGCTAATATTAGCATGACCATATGGCCTCAAATAGAGATAGAAGGAGATCTAGAAACCAGATAATGTGAAAATAAAAGGTGCTATAAAGGGCGCATTTGTAGGAAACAATCTTTGTGGTTTTCCAGTATACACCATAAGAGTACTTGTCTCCTCCACCACCAAATAACACATTTTACAGGGAAACAGCATCAGTAAGAAAATAAAAAATAATAAAGGTCTATTCAAAAGTCAAGTAGTAGCTATAGGTCAAAAGAAACATGGGCATACATAAGTGTTCTATATCAGACTTGATAAAGTTCATTGAATCGAATCGAACAATGGATTTTCCTTTTATAACACTTATATTGTAGAGTTAATTAATAAAAGTGGCTTACTGGCACTTCACATCAGCCAGTAATGCCACTCATGGTCTTTATTGAGTCCGTGATTGACTGTGTCATGTAGAATTATCAGACGACTTTCCTCCTGACGTAAATGCAGTGGTAAGTTACCACCCCTTGGAGATGATGTGATGCATCGAAGACCACAGAAAGTGAAAGTGCGTTCATGGGGATGAGATTCATTAAAGTGTTCCACTAGAGGTGCCCTGGCATCCAATTTCTGAATGTTTCGGTAATGCTCTTGAATCCTTATTTTAAGTGGGCGAGTGGTACTGCCAATGTAGGCTTGGTGACAAGGGCACCAGACTACGTACACAACGTTGATACTTTCACAGTTTATGAAGTCATGGATATAGTGATGTCGGCCATTGATTGTGATTATTTTGGATTTTGAGAGACCCAGTTTACAAATAGAACATTTGGTGCAGGTAAAGAAGCCTTTTGGTTTTGAAGGTAAAAATGTCCAAGGCAGTTTAGCTTGAAAGAAAGATGAGCATAATTTGTCCCGTAGGTTGGGAGCTCGTCGAAAGCCTATTTGCGGGTAGTTGGTTATGTATTTGTTTTTTAGAAGAGTTATTCTGTAGTAGATACCAGTGTTTTCGCAAATGTTTCTGAATGAGATAGTGGCCATTGTGAAATTCTGTTATGAAACGGATGACTGAATTTTGTGTAGACTGGTGGGATTTGTTAACCATCTTATTGTGGTCCAAATTACTTAACTTGTCTTTTGTTATATTCAGGAATTTCCGATTGTAACCCCTGGCTGTGAGTCTCTCGGTCATTTGAGTAGAGGTTGTTTCGTAGTCCAATAAGTTAGTACAATTCAATCTGGCTCGCCTATCTTCGCCTTGTGGGATGTTCGGGATAGTACTTGGCGGATGACAACTTGTAGCATGAAGAACTGAGTTTGCCGCTGTCGTTTTTCTAAAGAACCTAGGGCCTCATTCTGACCCTGGCGGTCATGGACCGCCAGGGCCGGGGACGGAGGAAGCACCGCCAACAGGCTGGCAGTGCTTCAGGGGCAATTCTGACCGCGGCGGTAAAGCCGCGGTCAGAAAAGGGAAACCGGCGGTTTCCCGCCGGTTTTCCCCTGCCCCAGGGAATCCTCGCGCCGCCATGGGGATTCCGACCCCCTTCCCGCCAGGAAGAGGCTGGCGGGAACGGGTGTCGTGGGGCCCCTGGGGGCCCCTGCACTGCCCATGCCACTGGCATGGGCAGTGCAGGGGCCCCCTAACAGGGCCCCATAAGGATTTTCAGTGTCTGCAAAGCAGACACTGAAAATCGCGACGGGTGCCACTGCACCCGTCGCACCCCTTCAACTCCGCGGGCTCCATTCGGAGCCGGCTTCCTTGTGGAAGGGGCTTTCCCGCTGGGCCGGCTGGCGGCCTTCTGGCGGTCGCCCGCCGGCCCAGCGGGAAAGTCAGAATGACCGCCGCGGTCATTTGACCGCGGTACGGTCTTCTGGCGGTTCCCGCCAGGCGGGCGGCTTTCCGCCGCCCGCGGGGGTCAGAATGACCCCCCTAGTCTTTAGTTTGTCATTTTCTATGAAAATCAAGAGATCAAGATATTCAACTGCTGAGTTCGAAATTTGATACGTGATGTCGAGTCCCCATCTGTTGGGTACTAATGACTGTAAAAATTGGTTGAGGAGATTTTTCTGACCTTGCCAAATTAACAAAATGTCATCAATGTAACGTCCCGAAAAGATGATATGTTGTGAGAGGTGTTCATTTTTGTCGTTCCATGGCCTCCCGCATCCTGCTGGTAACACATGCCAGGTGGCATGTGCAGGCTCTGCAGTGGGACCTAAAATTCTAGTGGGTGCAGCATCAGGGGAATCTCTCCGACAAGGTCCACATCTCGGAGGGCACTACGAAAGATCTGCAGTGGTGGTTAACAAATAGCAATTGGGTCGGAGGCAGCTCCCTCTCCTTTCCCCAACCAGATCTGACTGTAGTGACAGATGTGTCACTCCTGGGATGGGGGTAATCTGTGGGAGGTAGAGATCAGAGGCATCTGATCTCCGACGGAATCCAGACTCCACATCAACCTATTGGAGCTCTATGCGATCCGACTAGCATTAAAAGCATTTCTTTCCTCTATCAAAGGAGAGATGTTACAGGTGTTCGCAAACAACAACACCGCCATGTGGTACTGCAACAAGGAGGGTGGGGTCATGGACCCTTTGTCAGGAGGCTGTGTGCTATATTATTTTGCTTCTGCAGAGAACGCCTAATGTCAGCAGTTTGAGCGTTGAAGTTTCCAAAGCGGCAACCGCTCAGAGACATTTTTCATCTTGAGTGGAACTCAGGCCTCCTAAATGCCTTTCCACCCATACCACTTCTGCCCAGAGTTTTCAAGAAGCTCAAGAATGACTTGGCCCAAGTAATCCTTGTGGCTCCAGACACGGAGAGTCTGATATCCTGCGCTGCTGAGCATGTTCATTGATCCTCCGATCAGACTGCTCATATGGAGGATCTTCTGCTGCAGCAGCAGGGGCAGGTTCTGCACCCAAACCTGTCCATTCTCTGCCTTCTTGCATGGGGATTAAGTGGTGACAATTGACAGCTTTTGACCATCCTTCTGAAGTCTGTAATGTAATCTTGGCAGCCAGGCATCCCTTCACCAAAATGGTGTACTTCTGTCATTGGAAAATAATTGTGGCATGGTGCATGGACAAGTTTGTGGACCCCCTTTCTGCCCTTCTCTCTGAGATCCTGTTGGTTATCCTTTCCCTGGCCCAGCAGGACTCTGCTATGGGCACTCCTAAAGGTTATTTGGCTGCTTTTTCGCCTTTTTTTTTCGGTTGCTTGACCAATATTCTTTGTTTACGTTCCCCATTGTACATAAGTTCCTAAAAGGTCTTACACATATTTTCCTTCATCCCCATTCATAATGCCCCAATGGGATCTGAATTTGGTTTTGACATTTCTGATGTACGCTCCTTTCAAGCCTTCCCACAATAATATTCCCAGGCTTCTCAGTTTGAAAATAACCTTCCTTCTGGCCATTACATCTGCCCGCAGAGTGAGCTGCATGCATTGTCATCTAAGCTGCCCGACCTTTCCATCTATCCTTACAAAGTGGTGGTTCACACTAGGGCCTTCTTTTTACTAAAAGTGGTTACGCCCTCTCATGTAGGCTAATTTATCACCTTGTCTACTTTTATGCACCTCACATCCTTCTAAGGAAGAAGAGAGACTCTATCGCCTGGACCCAAAAAGATCTACCTTGATCGTACAAAAGAGTTCCGGGTGGATGATCAACTCTTTGTTGGTTATGTGGGTGCAAAGAAAGGTCAGGCAGTGCAGAAGGAGACCATCTCCAAATGAGTCATACTCTGAATTAAGATCTGCTACGGACGGCCTAAAAAGCAACCACCTGAAGGTTTGGGTGCTACAGCTGCGACCACTGCGTTAGCATGTGGAGTTCCAGTCCTTGACATCTGCCAGGTGTCAACGTAAGCTTCTCTGCACACGTTTCCATAGGGACAGGTGCTTTTCCCGTTCGGTCCTGTGGGACTTTCTAGTATGATCTTGGTTCGGAGACCCACCTCCAGGGATGGTATTGCTTGGGTATCTATTCAAAGGTAAGGAATCTGCAACTAGAAGTCTCTGACAGATGAACAAGTTCCTTGCCTTCGGTAACTCCGAATATGGTAGAGAAAATATCTAGTTGCAGATTCCTTACAATGCCACCATTCTCCCCTCTCTGTGAACTGATTTCTAGGGTCAGGGACTCTCCTTATAGAGCCTTAGTTTTGGCTCACCAGTAGTCAGTGTTCTTCATGCCTCTGTGCTTCTGTTCTGGAGTGGAAAGTCGTACAAAAAACCTGAAATCAGCACGCTGGGGTAGCGCCTATATAAGAACCGCAATGTTATATCTGGCGTGGGTGATGCCAACAACAGACACAGAACCAATTGACGCCACCTACAGGCACGCAGGGTTACTGCTAATTTTCCGGTTCTAGTCTGACGCCTGGGGGAAAACAAGGGTAAGGAATCTAAAACTAGATATTGTCTCTACCGGATAAGGCATTACCAAAGGTAAGTAACTTGTTTGCCAAGCCCTGTATTGTTCCTCTAACAAGAGTGCCTTCTGCGACACACAGTCTCACTCCATCGTGCAGAGTGAACGTGTGCTACTGGCATAGGATTTACAATTTTTCTAGTACAATAGCCCATGCCTAGACAAACTTTGAATAACCCCATGGCAGCACAAATTCAATGTGTGGGTTTTTGGGTCATGCACACATTATGCCTTGTTAACATACGGTTCAAGGAGACATTAGTTTTTTACACAAAGCCTGGTCTGGCCATCTTGGTAAATTGGACTTAGTGTCAAAACCTTTGTGTATTTTCATCGATCTATACCAGTAATGCCCCCTTAATGCAAAGTGACACAAAGAAGTGGAAACACATTTTTGAGCTTCGAAAAGGGCACATTTGCAGCATAAAACACCCTTTATGATGGATAATAAGTACCCTTGCGTCTTTGTATCTCTTAGCCTGACTTTGTGTTGCTTTACGCCAGTGCAAAACCTTAATAAATCTGGACCTCATCGTCACCCTTACAGAGTCACTGAATATTGACTCCATTACACATCTAGAGATTGACAGACTCTCTAAGATACATGGGCCCATATTTATACTTTTTTTGCACTGCATTTGCACCACTTTTTGGCGCGAAAGCGGCGCAAACTTACAAAATACAATTGTATTTTGAAAGTTTGCACCGCTTTTGCGTAAAAAAAATACGCAAATGCAGCGCTAAAAAAGTATAAATATGGGCCATGGAGTCCCTATTGGGATCACAGACCCAGTTCTAGAAGATGCTCAAGACATCAAGGCCCCCAATAAGATACCCTGGTCCACCCAAGGCCTATCCACAAGTGGAAGAGCATTCATTTATGTTTTGCGTGTTTTTTTAATGTATCACATGCCTGCAGCCCAAGCTTTCTGCCAATTGCCTCACAACAAATTCTGTGATTTCTTTAGTTCCTCATTATGAATGGTAGTTATGGACAGAGTTTTATATGTCCAGAGTTTACTCTGCACACTGTGGGTTGATAGGGTTGCCACTTTTTTTTAATAAGAAATATTGCCTACTTCTTCCCTTTATATGATACTGAAAGGGTTTCGAGTTGGTGCCCAAATATAAATTTGTGTTAAATTACCTGCACTTTTTTCAGCCTGGTAATGCACCCCTGTATGATTTAAAGATCCTGTAGAAATAGCTTACACCAGTGGTTCTTAACCTGAGGACCGGGGACCCCCGAGGTCCACTAGGAATATCCAGGGGGTCCCTGACTACTTAGAAAATTAAATAACATTAACAGACTATTTAAGGGTGTATCAATAAAGAAGCAAAATTAAACATTGAAAATTTTAAAACGTTTTGAAAATGTGAAAGAATTTGAAATCGGAGGCTAAAAATGAAGTTGGTATCACCTCAGATTGATTTGTATGAACGGTAGGTGGCCTCAATTAAATTTAGAAAAGCTCCAATATTCCTCTTAAAATTAAAAAAAAAAATCCTGTTTGTGAATTAAATAAAACATTTCATTGTTTATGTATTTATTTGATGAATGCTTGTTTCCATAATTGTTAATGTTCGAGGTTAAAAATATTGAAATTGCCTAAGACTGGGTCTCCGGATATCAATAATGACTTGGTGGGGGTCTCTGAATCCCAGTAATGATTAGGTTGGACCCATAGAAGTCAAAAGGTTAAGAACCACTGGCTGAGAAAAATCTGAAGCACTTTTGAAGTGATTTCGTCATATAATTGCAGTTGAATTTATATCATAAATTTGATAAAATACAGACTTTGTTTCACATTTGTTTTATCAGTCTTGACATGAAAATGCAGCCCATGCAGCTAAAATACTGACAAGTTTGAAACCTAGATGATTGATGATGACGAGAAAGGTGATTTCTCTGAAAGACTGATTGCGCTATCAGAGCAAATTACGTTAGAGAATACCTTAAATATATTGCTGTGCGACATGTGACAGAATCTGTTGCAACCTTTCCCCACTTTGATAGACACTAAACTGTTATAAAATATCTATATTTCTAAGGGCATTTAAAAATAATTCTCTTTTGGGACTTTTTTCTTAAAACCCTTGATCACTGTTACTGTCCAAAGTCCTTTAAATGAACCATTTCTTGTTCTAAGCAATAACTGGACAGAAAGTACATGTTCCAGGCAAAATAGTGTTTAAATTAGGGTTGTGAGAAATTCACGTAGTTTTCATGGTTGTGAGAAATTCACGTAGTTTGCATTTGTGTTATGGAATTCTGAAAGAATTATGCAGAATTATGCCTAATTATGTGAAATGCAAAACCCCCATTTGGACTTTAATTTTAGTGTGCAATGCGCCCTAGCAACCATTTTGGATGCGGGATCCATTACACACAAAAAAATATTTAAAAAACCACAAGTGGAGTAAAAAGCAACTGCACGCGTTCTGGTTTTTCCCATGCACTTGTGATAAATGTTTGCAACAAACAGATCCAAATTACACAGAGCGGAGCAATAGCGGAATATTAGATATGTTGTGTAACAAGCGTAGAACGAAATTACTGAAATTACACAAATTTATGTCAGCATAACAGACATTTCACCCAGGCCTAGTTTAAATCCCATGTTTTAAAGTAATGTTGCTGCCTTAGAGTGCATTAAAATGCATTATTCACCAGTTTTACTACCACTTCAATTGCGGAAAGATATCTCCCCCATAACTGTATTTTGTTTTGCTCAATGTAAATGAGAATGTGAAATTGGTTGATTTGATGCCTCCTGTACAACGAGGTGATCACTGAGGAAGAGCATGTTTTCAGTGACTAGGTGGAAGGTGATATTTCTCCCCACACGGGGTACAGGTGGGGGCACCAGGAAAAACGGTTTGAGAGTTGTGGAATAGAAGTCAATTGAACATAGAGGGTGTACATTTGTGAAAGTCGAGTATGCCCCTGTACTTCTGGGGGACGGCATGAGATGACACGTTGAAGAACATGGTGCTAGGAGCACTTTGTGCGTTGTCCTTTGAAAGGTTAGCGTCTGGGTTGGAATACATGGTGGGTGACCCAAAGTTACTTGTGTGGGCTGTTGATTGCACCTGGTGTCAGCACCTGGTGTCTATCAGTACCCCCCCTACTTCCCCATGCCTGTCATCTCTGTCTGGTGTAGATGTGCGCCCTAGGTTTTTGGCTGAAGTGAGGTTGGAGATCAGTAATCCATATATTTTTATTCTGAAGAGATTGTGGGTGGAAGTTGCCATACTCCCGGCCCCACTGAGCAATATATTCAGGATGATTATACTACTGAATATCGACCCCCAGAATATTGGTGTCTAAGAATATTGAGTACAGAATATTGAGGGACAAAATATCAATAGGTGCATGTTTGTAGAGAAGTATAGATTTACTATTTCTAATGCCCCATATATGTGCTTTGTATGTATATACATTGCGCAAGTGCATGTATGTGGAGTTAGGGGTATGAAAACTAGACTGGTGACAATGTTTTTCTCTGTTTTGAGCTTGATATTGTATCCCATGGATATTCTGGGGTTGATAATCAGGGTGCCTACCATTTAGGAGGGATGTTGCTGAGTGTTCTTACAGGAGTGAGCGCCTTACCATTTTACGCATTTTTTGTTTTTATGAAATAGGTTTTGAAGGAAAAAAAAGTTCCAATTTGTCAACTATGTTTCCAAACTCCCCAAAAGAGAATTATTAATCCCTTTTGACATTGTCTGTAAATACTCTCAACTACTCTTGCAGTGTGTCTTATAACAAAATACTTGCGATCGATTCTCAAAACCTTTATGGGAGATTTTAAGGATGCATCATACAAGTAGCTTTTTACCAGGGACCCACAAACCCTCCTACCAAGCATGGTGGGTGAGTAGATGTGAGACAAGCAAGTATAGATGACGTTTTCACATCTACTACTCATCTACCACCCATCCACAAATGAACAGCAGTGTATCTGATGACAAAAGACATGACATGTGGGCTCCCATTAGAAGGTAGTAAGAGACTAATGGACACAGTCCAAGCTCATCCACATTAAATACGAGCTGTGTAGCTTTTGCTCCTTAGACATGCCCACCTGGGACAGATTTTGCCTTTGTCTAAATAGCAGTTCTCCCAAAAAGACTTTGATGATTTTGCTCAGTTTCATGGCCCACCCAGGTTTCTTTATAGTCCTCCTAGACCAAGAATCCTGGATTTGGGCCTGCGTGACCAGATCCAGAGAGACTTTACTGGACACTGTCCCACACCCCGATACCGACATGCATAGACGACAAACAGAAGCCATAAGATCAGGGTCAGTACTTTCATGAAGTGAGGTAAGTGTGTATGCTTGGGGCGCTACCTAAAGTCGCCACTAAATTACGAGAAATTAGAGTTTGCACAGTGTTCCAGCAGGCAAACTTCTATTTTACCATTATCAGTGAACATTGTTGCTGTGTCTTCAGACAGAGACCAGCAGACACGTTCGGACGCCCAGGAGCAAACATTTTCAAACACCATAAGACCAGCATTAACATCAAAGACCAACACTCTAGCAAACACCCTGACGCCAACAGACACCACTAGACACCCAGACAACAATGCGTAACTAGGGCTGGTAAATTGAGAGGGAGGGCGGCGAGCCCAGACTTTCACAGCGGTCTTTTCTTCGGCCGGTTGTCCGGATGTCACAAGAGGAAATGGCTGAACTGTGACACAGTTACAGCTAAAAACAGACTGGAGAGAAAAACAAGGACTTTTGTCAGTTGAGGAATGTGTTGGGAGGAGGCAGGGAAGAGCAGTGGCGTAACGAAACTGGAGGGGTCCCCCTGCAAAGAACATTGAGGGGGGGCACCCTCCGGAAACACGCTGGACCCCATGAAGCTCGCCCCTTCCAGCCCCCGCATTACGGGAGCGGGGGGTGGGGGGGTGCGGGGGGCGGGGTATTTGTTAGTCCACTACGGGGAGCCTAAAAGCGTCATACAGGCGGGTGTCGATGAAAGAGCGAAGTTCATGTTACCCAGGGACAGTAGGGTAAACGGTGAGAAGGGACAGCCTAAACGCAGGCTGGGTGGGGAGGACTGAAGCTCAGTGCCACTGGGACCCTGAGGCGTGAGTAGCCCTCTGCAGCCCAGTTATTGCTTTCAATGACAAAAAGGGAAAGGAGCACTTTCCCTTTTTGCACTGGGGCCCACCAAACTCTTACTACGCCATTGGGAGCAGAGGATGTGGGGCAGGGAGCGAGGCGACAGGAAGAGAACGAAGGAGGAGGAAGGGCGGCCTTTTCCCTAGCAAGGGAAGGGAAGGCACGTGGAATAGGAAAGGGTTGAGGGGGACAGAAGGTATAGGAGAAAACATATTAAGGGCAACGTGGAAATGGAGAGGTGGAGAGTGTGGTCGTGGTGACGAAGTGGGAGATAGAAAGAGTGGGTAGTTGAGAGTGAAGTGATAGGAACTGAGGTGAGGAGGCGCGTGTGAGAAACAGTAGGCGCAAGGGAGACACAGACGTGTGTCACCTTAAACCTTAGAGATATTTGGGGCCTGATTTAAGAAAAGTGGCGCTGCACCCAGTGCAGCGACACTTTTCTTGCACCACTTAGCACCCCCCTAGCACCACCACATGTGCGCCGTATCTAAGATACAGCGCACCATGGCAGTAGATAGGGAACTAGCGTCAGAATTTTTAACAAGACTGTGGAGCTCTGTAGGATTAGCGTAAACAATGTTGACGCTAATCCTGCAAAGCCCATTGAGGCAAATTGTAAACAATTGTGTGCTTCCTTTTCAACGCCTTCTCTGAGCAGCCCGGGAGCACGGGTGTTCAAAGATCCAGTCCAGGTCTTATTTAGTTTTTGCTGTTCAGGCACTCCCTCTCTCCTGGCAACAATGGCATTTTTAGGGCCACTCTTTGAAGGCTTCGGAATACTCTTGGCAACTTTCTTGTCTTGATGCCAAAATGCAGATGCCCAGAGTGGCCATTATGTCGCTCTAGCCCTGGATGAGAGGGCACAGCATACATGCCAAAAGACCCGATTCAGGCGGGGGACTCTGGATTTTTGAAGCCCAAAATGGCTTTGTTTTGGCTGTCTCCAGTCTGAAATTGCCTCTGCTTCAGTACTCGTCAATGAGGAAAATCCATTCTTCCAATTTATTTTTCAAAATCTCGCACTTACCTGTTCTAAAATATTGGCATGTATGCCAGAGTGTCTCATAGAGCGGCACCGGGCAAGCAAATGCATGCCACAAGTACACAGGAGCACTAGCCTTTAGCAGGGCATGAGTAGAGGGTAGACAATGTCTACCCACTTTTTTTCACAGGATGGACTCCGTCTACCCTATCAAGAGGTGAACCTCACAAAAATATGCTAAACTTGTCCCGCTGGAATTTTTAAAAACCTGGACCCATTCAGTACTGCCTGCACATTGTTGTTACAAGCAGCAGTGCTCAGGCGGGGAGGAGACTTGTCGTTTTCCAGGTGGGAACATAACAAAGGGTGAAGTTAAGGGGCCACTAGAACTCCTTTTGTTGGAGTATCCTGGCTAGGAGCAATAGGGACCCTCACACCTAAATGCAATGGAGAGGTAAAAAGGCACACAGCTTATCACTTCAAAGGTAGTTAGTTAAAAGAGGCAGACTTTTGACTTTGTTCAGTCCCTGTACATGACATGCATGCACTGTAAGAAGAATGTCAGATGTGTTGGTCTGTCCCAGTATTTACATAAATAAAAATTTAAATACCACTATTTTCTTTTATTTTCTTTTATAGTGCTATAGCACTACTCATCTAAATGCAGGGTGTCAGAGCATTTTACATCACAGATGATTAACCAGCCACACATAGATCTCTGCAGCAGGTACCTTAACCCCATAAAATATTCTAAAATGCAGATTTTGCAGCAAATTAAGCAGAACAGATTTACTGCCACTTATCTCCTTGTTGCAAATTTCTTTGTGGCAGGTTTTAAAAAATAGGGGTCATATTTACATCCCTGCAGGTGTGTCACTTTTTTGATGCTCTGCCAGTGCTGACTGCAAAACCATATCTATGAGTCCAAGCAAAGCCACTTTGCATGTTTTTTCATGGCCCCATAGATATGGAGTAAGGCAAGGCAGCACAAATCGCTGTATTGCCTTACTCAGCGTCGGCGGGCGTTCCACGGGCATTGCTGTGGGTTTTTCCACGCAACACCCTCGGATTTTGATGCTGCTCCAGATTTACCAAATGACTTAAACCTGGGACGGAGCCAAAACTTTACACCTCCCCAGGGGTGGCATAACGAGGTGAAACATCTTTATTTCTCTTAATTGTTTCCACTTTCCATGTGTACTGCATTCTGCAGCACACATAGAAAGAGGAAAACGTGTCACCTGATTGTTTTGTGCAGGATCTTTTTTGTTTAATGCGCTCAAGTGTACTCATTGTACACCTTCTAAACAGATGTGTGAGGCCTCAAGATCTGATGTTACTTATTGTAATGTGAGCCCATTTCCTGTGATGCTGGGTGCGATGTCACATGCAGTGATGTCCTGTACTGTGTTGTCACACGCCAAGAGTTCACTTGCATATTGCCTAATTTGGTTAGTACTCCACTTTGTTTTTTGGGACTTGTGCACTGCTTAAGTGTAACAGAACAGGACAAGAGGAAAGCATATCTTTCTCAACTAGAACAACTAGATATTGAAAACCAAAAACCAAGACATTTCGCAAACATAAAAGTAAGACTACCATTTAACATTGATAGAGGGGCCGAAGGGCACAGAATGACGTAAACGATAGTGCAAACTAACATAGAAAACACAGACATGGAGGCACTAGGGGAAACAGATTAACTTTGACACAGAATATCATCTGTGTTAATTAAATTGATTTCCGAAAAGGCTGGTAACTAATCCTACATTGGAATGCAAAAAAACTTGCCTACTTCTCTGTTCAGTGGACCTTTTCTAACAAGGCTTGGCAAAGCCAATGGGTCCCGATTATGCAAGAGATATTGGCGTTGCAGATGTGTTTTAGACATGTTATACACCAGCATGACTGCTGTTCAGCATGACCAAAAGTTAGTGTTAAAGAGGAGGGTAGAATGGAATGGAGTGGAGTAGAATGGCGTGGAGTGAAGTGGCTCCGAGTGGAGTAGAGTGTCATAGAGTGGAGTAAAGTGGAGTGTCATAGAATGATGTAGAGTGGAGTGTCACAGAGTGGAGTGTTTGCATAGAATGTTGTAGAATGAAGTGGAGTAGAGAGTTGTAGAGTAGAGTGGCATAGATTGGAATGGTGTAGAGTGGAGTAGAATGGCATAGATTGGAGTGGCGCAGTGTGGAGTGGCGTGGACTGTCATTGAGTGAAGTGGGGTAGAGTGTTGTAGAGTGGAAAAGCATAGAGTGGAGTAGAGTGTCATAGAGTGAAGAGGCGTAGAGTGGAGTAGAATGCAGTGTCATAGAGTGGAGTGGCATAGAGTGAAGCTGCGTAGAGGGAGCTGTCTAGAGTAGAGTGTTGTAGGGTGGAGTTTCGCAGAGTGGAGTTTCGTAGAGTGGAGTAGAGTGGTAAGAAGTGAAGTGGAGTAGAGTGTAGTGGATTGGCGTAGAGTGTTGTAGAGTGGAGGGACATAGAGTGCCATAGAGTGAAGTATATAGTGTTGAAGAGTGGAGTGACAGACAGTGGAGTAGAGTGCCATAGAGCGAAGTGGCATATGGAGTAGAGTGCGATAGAGTGGAGTGGTGTAGAGTGGAATTGCGTTTCGTATAGTGGAGTGGCGAAAAGTGGAGTATGCATGGTGTGGTAGCGCCCTGCCATTACAAACAGCACATTTTCAGTTGAAGTGACCATTACATTAGCAGACATTCAGTTTTACTGCTAAAACCATACAGCGCACAAACAATAATGTGCTAATCGTATTAAAACACTTGTTTTGACCAAACTTCAGCATTACAAAAAATGTGCTTCATTCATGTTTTTCTAATTCTGATATATTCTGGATTATTTGTACTGTTCATTTGCTATCCTTTACATTTTGTTGTGTGCTAGAAAAGACTAACATCCTAAAGCCTTTTCTTTCACATCTCCAGTACCTAGCAAGATTGTCACATACATCCTCTCACTTTGCAGTCAGAGAAATAAAAGTAAACCCCTAATATTTGACCTTTGTCTTTCTACAGCAAATGAGACAAGATAGAAACAAAATTTAAAGGCTTGTTTATTACTCATTCGCTTCTGTACTCCTGCATAGTTATTTTGGGGGTGATTCAGCACTCCCATTCCACTATTACAGTCCCTATGGCATATATGTGAAATGAAGAAAGATGTTGGCTTAACTTACACTATATATAAAGAAAAATGACCAAAATAAACATGCTTGTAGACATAAGATTGTTCCTCTAAGGAATGCAAGACTGAGGTACTGGCAGAAATAATTAGAATCAGTCAAGTAAAAAATAGGGGACAGGAAACCTTTTCAAAGAAATACAGCATGTTTACTGCCATGAACTAGCATACAGGAGACATCTAAAAACACATAGAGGGTCATTCTGGCCCTGGCGGGCGGCGGGAGCCGCCCGCCTGGCGGAAACCGCCAAATGGCCGCTCCGCGGTCAGAAGACCGCGGATGCCATTCTGCCTTTCCCGCTGGGCCGGCGGGCGACCGCCAAAAGAGCGCCCGCCGGCCCAGCGGAAAAGGCCCTGCAACGAGGAAGCCGGCTCCGAATGGAGCCGGCGGAGTTGCAGGGGTGCGACAGGTGCAGTTGCACCCGTCGCGATTTTCACTGTCTGCTTAGCAGACAGTGAAAATCTTTATGGGACCCTTTCAGGGGGCCCCTGCACTGCCCATGCCAGTGGCATGGGCAGTGCAGGGGCCCCCAGGGGCCCCACGACACCCGTTCCCAGCTGGGAGAAATAGAGGTTTATAATGAATGAATGAGGGACATTAATAGAGCACGTGGCTACTTAAAAGAGTGTCCTGGTGCTAGAGGAGGGACAAATGATACGCACCCGATAGACCAATCCCTAAAGCCCAGAAGAAAAAAGGCAAGGTTTTAGTTTCCTATGGAATGCGACTTCAAGAGAAAAGCTTTGTTTACTTAACAATAGTAATCTGTGATGAAGATTAGCATTCCAGTTGATAAAACGTAGGTTGGAAGGGTTAGTAGTGCAATCTAGGTACTGATCATGTGACCTCCACGTATGATCATTAAAAGCCAAGGTTAGCTGTTGTAGGTTGTGATCGTTTTCTTTTCTTGGAATATTTTGATAATCTTGTCACAAAGAAAATAAGTTACAGTCTAAATTAGTAAAATTGATAATACTTTGTGACTTAGCAGAAAGAAAGGTAAGGTTTGGAGGTTAATCTGATGCAAATCTTCACTTTAAAACTCTGAATCCTAAATCCAAGAAGAGTCCACACATGCAATAACCTTTTGGTCTTGTATTTTAACACCAGTTTCCCATAATGGAGTCTGGAATGTTCCACACTGAATGTGGATAATCTTCATCCAGTGGAGAAGGAGTATCATACCATCATAAAGGCATTGTGGTCAAGAACTAATTCCAGTTCATCTGACACTACTTGGATCTCATTTTTGATTGTCACTGTTGATGGTGAAAAATATACATTTGCTATTAAAAAATGTGTTTATGTGTAGAATCCTCTAAGACTGTTATTACAAGACAGTCTGTTTTTGTTTTAATTACAGAACATTTCAGATTAATACTGTTATGAACTAATGTTGCCAGCCCACCCGATGGGCGGCCCATATGATTCGCAGTAGCTTGAATTTTATGTATATTGAAAATTGGTAAATTATAAAGGTTAGTAAGCCAGGTTTGGTGGAAACAAATGATGTGATATGGCTCTAAAAGTGTTATCATGTCCTCCCCGCTAATGTTTGAATGCCTTTCAATCCTTGTGATATTCCAGGAGCAAATGAGCATCTTGTCAGTAAAATGTATTCCTACATTTCCCTAGGCTGGGAGTAAGTTGATGTAATGATGTTCTGAGAAGGATGATGTCTTGACAGGATGACAGTTGTAACTGCCCATGCAGCCTTTGGAAATGTAACAATCATTAATGTCCACATTTAATCCTGAACAGAGGATGAAGGACCTTGAAAATGGTTTATTTTATTGATACACCTGTAATGTACAAGTTTGTCTTCTAATATGGATGGATGTTTTAATTTTGTTGGTTTTGATAATATAGTAGCCCACAAGGCTAGCTCGACCTCTTTTGACAGTATCTTTTCTGTAATTAATTCATTTGCCCAGCTTGTTCTTGTGAACCGTTTTGAGTGCTAACATTTTGAATAAATCGTACACTTAACAAATTCACAAAGGTAATATCCATTAAGTCCGGAAAATGCTGTAATGGCAATGTTTGGCTATTCAGAATGTCATGCCTGTGTGAAACATATTTTGGTGTAAAATCTAGGGTCATTATATCATTAGTCAAGGATGCAGTAGAGGTTAGTAAAATACTGGGAATATATAGCAGTGATAAAGGGTTACTTGTGAAGACGTCTGGTGATTTGTCCTGTCCTAATTGAGTGTTGTCTTTTGTTTCCTTGCTTTCATGCATGATTTGTGGCAGCTGAGGGTAACAATGATAATTTGATAATAGATTAGTAGTCATGCCTGTAGTTGAAACTACACCAGAGAGGAGTTTTGGTAAAGATGGAAAAACATCCACTATACTCTTAGCAATCATTGTGGATTCATAATCCCTGTGATATTTATTATTGTAAGAATCCAAAGTAAAAGTCTCTTTGAGCAACCTTGTTATTGCTAGAGGCAAGTATTTTGATTACCAACATCACCATTTCAATAGACCCAGTAGTACCACTGGCATTGTCATCTGTGTTGTTATACAGCTCAACATCTATGATAGATGACGGGTCCCCTTATTTACAGAAGCCACTTCTTTTTGATTAAATATTGGAGAAAATGTGACTTTAGTTTTACTTTCAGTATGATCTGCCTAAGTATTGATAGAATTCACAAGGTATGATTTTTTTTATTGAATTTCCTTTATTTTGTTAAGCAAGGTTTGCTAATATATGCTCTAAAATCATCCTTAGTCACACACACTGAATGGCTAGTTGAAACTTCCTTACAATTTGGATCAGTAGTTATTATCTCAGAAGAATGAGATGTATCATCTCTCCCATTTTGATGATGATGTATCACTGTTTGATTATTAGAATAACTTGATAGCTAAGATTGCCACTGACCTCCATTGTTCACCACTTCACCAGTGTGTTTCTCGACCAATGCAATTGACTCGGATTGTGATTTAAATAATTCAGATCGTAAAGCTTCAGGTTTAGCTAGTTGAAGTTTTTCTGGTAGCAATTGCAATAAAAAGTATATACACTGTCCAGTCTTATTAAATTAGAAAGGTAAGGTTTGAGCTTTTCCAAGCATTTTTTATTTTTTAGGAGGTTCTCCTGTAGGTTGCAACTCGTTTTTCAGATGCTTCAACAAAGATATTTGTTCAAAAGAGCTGACAGATTGACAACCTATCTTGTCAGCCATTTTAGTCAGGGTTGTTGTAATTTCCCCCGTTGCTTGTAAGACTGAATAGACAGGGGGCATAGCAGTCCCATGTGTATCTTCATACAAAACTGAACCATTTGTTTGATTATTTATTTTATTCTGAGAAGTGGGACCTCCCCCAAATTTGCCAACTCATGTAACATTCTTGAATCACAAAGTGAGTTATTAGAATGAAAATATCAAGTGCCATCCCAAAGTGCAAAATGACCTGTTGTGTATTGCATATATGTGTATATTTCTAGCAAGACATTTTAAACATTACAAAACCCTAAACGCAGTGCAATCCCCCAGCTTGGCAAGTGATGCAATGTTAGCACACCCATTCCCCATCCTCCTTCACTAGCTGTGGGCTATAGCTATGTATAGACAGAGGTCCATTATTGCTGATCAGTGGGAAGTTTCAGGGGGAGTTTAGGCTGTTCTGCTATGTTAACAGGTAAATATGAGGCCTTTTGATGATTTGTAATCTTAAAAAATCTCTCCATAATTTTTCAGCAAATTTCACAAGTTTTTTTGTTTAGAAGTGTTAGAAGTTCTGCTGATATAAATAAAGGTTGCGTCCTCACGGCCAAAGTACCTCTTAATTACTGCACGTATAAATGGACGGGCATACGTCCTTTAAAACTTTCATCTACCGAACAGAGGCAAGCATGCGGGTCAGTCGGTATCAGGAATTTGTGCTGGTCTGTACCGGTCCATTTATACATGCAGTAATTAAGAGGTACATTAGCCCTGAGGATGTAAAGTTTATTTATATCTGCACAATTTGTTGGCTTGCCCGTCCCGTTTCCGACATAGAATCTGAAGGTGCTTTTCAAGACTTTTGATGGAACGGCTAACTGGTGGATGTCCTGAAGAATGCGCTTCTGTGCCAAAACGCGCATCAATTTGATTGCTGCGGTTCAACCGAGAAGATACATGGACTTTATTAACGATCATTTGTAGATGAAAATTGTATTATATGGTGTAATATTGAATTGATTTGTTGGTATAAGACATTAAGAGGATTAATGGAGGTGAGCATTTCTAGCATTCTGAATGAAGCAACTATTTAATATATATATCACCGGTGATGCACAGATTATTTGCTTTTGAAACTTATTTTTTGCAATTTTTGTCAATAATTGGTTGGTTAGCTTGGCTTCTGTGAGGTGTGTGATTTTGGATGCGAAAGGATTTATGAATGTCATTTAGATGTACATGTCAATTGTCTTATTTGTATGAATACATTTTATATATTTGGATAATCAACCTATGATAGATAATCAATAATACTATTCGATAAGTAGTGTGTTGTTGCGCATATGTTCTTGCCCTTTTCTTAAGTTGTATATGAGATCAAGTGTAGACAGTTCACTGTTTTTTACAATTTGTTACAACCAAGACCACTGTCAGCCCATCGGGAACAATGTTCCCAGAGGGGACGGCAGTCCCCTGGCGGGTCTGCCAGCCTGGATCATAATTGGGCAGTCAGACTGCCCGGGGCAGCGGTCCAACCATCAACGTGAGTTTGGCAGTCCTTGGACAGCCACATCATTTTTTTAAATAGATAGTGAACTTACCTTTTAACCATAAGAGGGAAACACCTAAATTACTTTATTTCACCAGTTTCCAAATTTACCTATACTCTTTAATTCTTCAATACTACAGTATTAAAATACACCGTAAAATGCATACTTCTTACAATATCAACCTAGTATCACTGATATATCTACACCAAATTTATTATTTAGTCCATTATGATATATAGCTCACAAATCCCTATTTCACATACTCAGCATAGAAAAATACAATCCAGTACTAGGTCTGGGCAAATCTTTCACTAAGTCAGCCTAATCTCACATAATTTCTGGCATTTTACCCGTGATCAGCGAAGTTCTGGGCAATCATGGCACATCATAGATTTTTAAGTCTGTTCCTGTAAAAATCCTACTCAGACTGCCCAGGATATTGCGGCAGTGATTTAAAAACTTTGCAGCATAACATTTTTAATTTTGCAACACACAATTGATCTTACATAATCTTCAAGGTAAGAAGGCGGTCTGTGAATTCCATTCTCTTCAATGGATTCACTTAGATCATGATTATCACCAGACCCATCAGTCTCAGATCTAGTATCACTAACACTGCATCTGGTACCAGCAACAACAGATCTTTAACAAACTCATCTTTTACTCTTCTTTTCATCTCTCATGAACATAGCTCCTTAACAACTTTCTTTACTCTCCCTTATACTGCATTCCCTTCCCCTTTGATATAAGGCTACACTCTTTAAATTCCATCTTTCACCACCTCCAATTACGACAAAGTATTTACCTACTCTATCAACACGCAACAGACCTTTGAAGTTAGAAAGACCACTCTTTACACGTCCTGATTTTATTTTATCCAGTTATCTTCTTCTAGTTTCCCAACTGAGTTGCTGACTATCTCCCATGTACTCTTATCTCCAGTACTCACCCCTTCCTTCAACCAAGCTGGTATTAATTTGGTGCATGGTGCTTGTCCCCTCATTTCTTGAAAAGGACACTTTTGTGTTACGCTGAGTATGCTTGTGTGATATGCCCACACCATGTCACATATCATTTTCTTCACCTCATAATGACTAGCTAGTGCCATCTGAATAGTCCCTTTAACCAATCTATTAGCCCTCTCAACTACCCCATTACTTTGGGGATTATAAAGAGAAGTGCATGAATGTCTTACCCCACAATGTTCAAGAAAGAAAACCATCTAGACCAATGCCAACTGTGTGCCATTATTAGTGATGAGTTCCACCAGCACATCTGCCTGTGAATTTTCTTTCTAATGCTTTAATAGTTGCTTTAATGGTAACTTCTCTCATGAACTTCACTATCAACCATTTAGAATTTACATCCACCTTCACTAATGCATGCCGCATTTCACTGGATAATTCAGACATTGGACCTACAAAATCTAGACAGACCGTATGCCATGGTCTACCTGGCTCTTCAATATGTCCTTCTGAGACTTCATTTCTCACTTGCAGCCTTTTCTCACTTTCTTTGCAAATCATGCATTTTTCCACCCATTCATTAACTTGACCATCTAAGCCAGGCCACCAAAATTTATGTTTCAATCTTCTTTTCATCATGTTCTGTCCTAAATGTCCTTCATGAGACAACATAACAAACTTTGGCCCTCATTTTGACAACAGCGGTAAAAAACGCTTACCGCCGCAGCGACGGCCGCCAAAAGACCGTCGCCGCGGCTACCAGCCATCTGCCATATTATGACCACAGCTGGTTTTCCGCCACAAGAATGGCGGAAATCCAGCTGTGGCCATGGCGGCAGATGGCGGCAAGGT
Organism: Pleurodeles waltl; assembly: GCF_031143425.1. Lineage (NCBI taxonomy): Eukaryota > Metazoa > Chordata > Amphibia > Caudata > Salamandridae > Pleurodeles > Pleurodeles waltl. Next base: position 338,336,111 of record NC_090443.1, read on the forward strand.
GGCGCTGCTGCCACCAGCAACCCACACCAGTAGACCGCTGCAGCCATATTATGACCAATAATACGGCCTGGCAGTGTTCTGCTGGCGGTAGCAGCTCCCCATCCAGTTCCCTGCAAGAGGACCCCCTGGATCCAGGTAAGTTGGGTCTCTAACAGGGGAGGTGGGGTTGGGTTGGGGTGTGTGAATGTATATGTTGCGTGAATGCAGGTGTGTTTTGCGTGTTGAATGCGTGTGTGCATTAATGAAGGTGTGAGTGCGTGTATGTTGTGTCATGTGAATGTGTGCCAACGTGTATGTTTGAAGGTGTGTGCAGATGTGTGTGTGAATGGATGTATGCATCTGTGTAAGCATGTGGGAATGGGTGCGTGTATGCGTGTGTGTGTGTGTGTGTGGAGGGGGTGTGAATGTAGGTGGGGTGAGGGGGGTCTGGAGCAGTAGGGGGTGGGGGAGGGTAACTGGAGAGGAAGGGGTAGACCCCTATTAGTGACAGGGAAGGAATTCTCTGTCACTGATATGGCCTACCACCATGGTTTTCATGGCGTTACGAATGCCACAAAAACCATGGCGGTAGGTGGGGGTCATAATCCCGCAGGTGGAACAATGGTGGCAGGCGGGCTGGAGATGGATATCTACAGCATGGCCGGTGTTATCGCCGTGGCGGTCGGAGTGGTACAATGTCATAATATGGCGGTAAGTACCGCCAGCCTGTTGGCGGTACTTACCGCCATATTAACGCCGACTGCCAGGGTCGTAATTACCCCCTATGACCTCAAACCTCGAGGTGGTACAAATCAGTCACCTCTCATTATCACACTTTGTCCATGAACACTGGGTTAATCTAGAATTTTAAAATATGGTTGTGCAACCAATAGAATAACACTCTCCCTTGTGGCTCTGTTGCATATCATTTTGATCACTCACAATTGAAAGTACGGCATCCACTTTCATTCCCCCTTCCCATTCATGCCTGGTAAATGCTTCTGAACCATAGTGCAATGCATCGTGCATCAATGCTACTGTACCATCCACCTCATCTTCTTTCATGGCCTTAGGACCTTCTATCTGCTCCTAATCTATGGACCTCCTTGACAAGCAGTCTGCTTGTACATTTCTCCAAACTTCAATAAATTCAACTGTGTACATGTACTCTTGTAGTCTAGCAGCTAAACTTGTGAGTCTAACTGAACATTTTCCTGCTCCCCCAGGTGACAGTATCTTCATGAAAGGTTTGCGATCCATTCTTAAAGCTAATTTTGTGCCCCACAAGTACACAAGGCAATATTCAGCTCCCTATGCAGCAGCCAAGGCTTCTCTCTCAAAGACTGAATAATTTTGTTCAAACTGTGTTAATGAGTGTGATGCAAATGCCACTGTCTTCTTTTTTTCCATGAATCTGGGTCAAGATCGCTCCTATTCCAGAGGCACTTGCATCAACTATTAGCACTGATCTAAGTCGGGTATCAAATGCTGTCAAAATGTTTACTTCACAAATTTCAATTTTTTATCTTTTCAAAACACATTTGTTGTTCTTTGTTCCACACAAATGTGTTCCCCTTTCTCATCAACACCCTCAGATTTTCTGTCTTATCAGCATATTTCTCTACAAATTTAGCACAGTATTCTATAAGTCTGAAAAATTATCTTTATTGATCTTTGTCTTTAGGACAAGGAGCCAACTTGATAGCATCTACTAGACAACATTTGGGCTTGATTTCTCCATCAGTGATAGTGTATCCCAAATACTCAATTTGCTGAGTTAAAAAAGGACAGTTTTCATGACTCAATGTGAGGCCTGCTTCTTCCAAACTCCTTAAAACTTTCATGAGTATTATTGTGGAGCCATTTTAGTGATGTCTCTGGGCACGTTATTTTAGGAACTAGGGGCCAGATGTAGCAAAAATTTGCGAGTCGCAAATGACCCGAATCGCTATTTGCGACCCCGCAAAATCGGAAATGGGATGCAAAAACCCAATTTCCGAATCGCAAATAGCGACGCGAGCCATTACCGACTCGCAAAATTTGCGACCCGATTGTGCGTCCCGCAAATAGGAAGTCACAATTTGCGAGTCGCAAACCATATGAAAAAGCCACTCGCAAATTGCGACTAGTCGCAAAAAGCCCATTTTGCACACCCAATTTACCACTAATTCAGAGCAGGTGGTAACCAGAACCAAAGTATAAAAGGAGACCCAGAAGTCATCTGGGTTACTCAAGATGGAGGAGATATATGTGATAGCAAGGAGGAGGAGAGTCCACGCCGCACAGCAGAGGAGGAGGAGGAGCCAGAGACAGGAGAGGATATACAGAACCAGGCAGACTATTTTCCAACAAACTGAGGAGGAGATTTATGATAAATACAGACTCAGCAGTGCAGCAATATTAGAATTCATAGATCTACTCAATCCGCAGCTTCAACGCCAGACTGTGCGCGGCAGCGCCATCCCCACAGATGTGCAAGTGCTATGCTCACTGCACCTCTTGGCCTCGGGTAGCTATCAGGGGGTCATTGCTGTGGCAGGTGGGGTATCCCAAAGTGCACTCTCACGGTTTTTCAGGTGTTTCTTAGATGCCATACTCACACACATGTCCAGATACATATACCTACCCAGGAATGAGGCAGAAATCAACAGCACAAAGTTGGAATTCTACAGGATTGCCAACTTCCCTCATGTAATAGGGTGTGTAGACAGGACACATATACAAATATGCCCCCCTGCAAATTTAGAATATCTGTTCCGCAACCGTAAGTGTACCCACTCACTGAACATCCAGGTGGTATGTGACGGCCATTATGTTATCACTGACATGGTAGCCAAATTTCCAGGGAGTACACATGACTCTTACATTTTCAGGCACAGTGGGATACACCAACGCCTAGAACGTGGGGAGTTTGGAGACAGATATCTCCTAGGTATTGCTGAATACACCCTGAAGACATACACACAAGTCAGTGTGGAAACCGTCCATGCCCTGCTAACATTGTCCATTTTTGCCAAACAGGTGACAGTGCATATGCGCTACGACCATGGATACTTACCCCATACTTAAAACCCAGCAATGAGACTGAGAGGCGATACAACAGTGCACATAGGAGGACCCGAAATGTTATAGAGAGGACCTTTGGACAGGAGTGGAGGTGCGCTCCAGTATGCCCCAATAACACCTTTCAAGATAGTTGGCGCATGCGCTATACTGTACAACATTGCCACCCGACGTGGGCTACATCTCACCCCAGAAGACCCAGATTCAGAGGATGACGAGCAAGAGCTACCACATCGCCATCATGGGGATAGAAGCATTGCTAATCAAGGCAGACAGAGATGGGACCACATTGCAAACCAATACTTTGGAAGGTATGTGCTGCCTGTCACCACACACACTAATGTCACACACAAAGAGCCCAGGTGTGAAGTGGAACAAACAAGAACTTTTATTAAGTGAACCTAATAACTAAAGAACTGAACTGTCAGGGGCTGTAAATGTCCAACTGCAATGAGGACACATTCACCTCATGTGCCTCAATTGTCCGCAAGTGCCTAGCTCAACCCCTACGCCTGGGACGCCCAGCATGGCTAGTGCCTTGAGTGTCAGCAGATCCCTGACGTGCACTGCCACTCCTCAATACCCTTGTGTCCGTGGCAGATGCACTACTGACAGTGGAGCCCTCCTCATTATCTTGAGGTGTGTCTGCCATGCCCCTAGCTACCTGTCTTGCCTCCATCATGTCCACAGCGTGGCTTATCCGTCCCAGTGCACGAGCTACATCCCCAGCAAAGTGGTCCAAGTCTACTTGCAAACTGACTGTCCGGCGAAACAGCCCTGTTGTATTGACAGCCAGGTGGACTATTGAGGCAGCCATGCGGTCCAAACGGTGTATGAGTTGGCGCTCACGGCGCCTTGCACTCTCTCTCTCTGAAACAAGTTCAGTTACTAGTTGCCGGATGGAGAGTGCAAGGTCACTGACATGACTGTTCAGGCTTTGGAAGTCTGTGTACGCCTGTGCCAGCCCTGTGGTGAAATTCCTCTCCATACGCTGCATGGCCCCTGATATGACTCTCATCTGCCTTGTTTGAAGGCGCTGACCTCTGATGAGAGCTGCCTCGGCGGTGGACATAGAAGATTCCCCTACATCTCCCTGGGTCACTGCAGGGACATGGAGACGTCGTCTGCGACGCGGTGGAGCATCAGGGTCCTGTTGACTGGCACTGTGGCTGGGACCGGGTGCTGGGTCAATCTCCCCAATGTCCAATGGTGCAGCTGGAGGGGACTGTGGTCGGGTGGTGCTGGGCCCTGTGGTGGCTGCTCCTGAGTCTTGTGCTGCCTGTTGGCTGACCTCTGCACCCTGGACGGACTGGCTGGTGGGGATGTCTTGTGGGAGACCTGTGGGACATAGGGAACACACTGTCAGTATCTAACATCAGTTGTCTGCTTCCTAATAAAATGTTGCCTATCAGCTGCCTACTGGACTACATTGCCCATAATGCACCATTCTGGTGCTTGCTAGTCTTAAATGGAGCTAATTTGGTTGTGCATGCTGCTGTGTACTGGGTGGGTGGGGGTATGGCAGATATGGGTGTACATGCATGTTTCATGGTACTCACTTGTTGATGTTCCTGGCGCTGACGTGTCCAGCTCTCCAATTCCAGCCACTGCCTCTGGCTCCAGGGTCTGTTCCACACGTTCCTCCATGGGTGTGGGTGGTGGGACGGTGGATGGGCTTCCTCCTGTGCCCCTCATCTCCCGGAGGCGCTCTGCCACCCTCTCCTTGGTCCTGGAGCGCAGGTCGTACCATCTCTTTTTCAGCTCTTCAGTGCTCCTGTGGCTCACCCCAATTGCATTTACCTTCTCCTGGATGTCAGTCCAAATCTTCTTTTTGTCAGTCTCTGGCACACTGAGGGCAGCCCTTCCAAATAGCTGGTCATGGTGCTGGCAGCATTCATCTGTCAGCACCTCCAGTTCCTTCTCTGAAAACTTAAGTTTCCTCTTCCTGCCAGAGTCCTCCATTATTGCTGCTGTTCCTCCTGGTGGTTGTTCATCAGTTGGAAATGGGTGTGGTCCTCCCTCCTCTCAGGTGTATTTGTAAACTTCCTGCCACAAATTGTCCCTGCTCTTGGGAAGGGATGAGGAGCTGCTAGCTGCCCGGAAACAGATTAGGCCAACAGTTGTCACATGGTGTGAGATTGGACTCAGCTCCCCACAACTCAGGTGATGCTGCTGCCCAATCCAGCAGCCTCATTGGTACAATGAGGGCCAATGTGATATGTTGCCACCAACATTTGGCCAGGTACTGCTTCTCGGATCCTCCTGTGTATCTCTGTCTCACTACGTGCTAAAAGCACCTCAATACTATATACGGAGTCATCCGTGGTATTGAATCTTCCTCCTCAGCTAGGTAGGTAGTACCTATCCAATGCTGTCAGTTGTTCAAACTAGTACCTTAAAAGGATTGATCCCCATTTTGGTGTCCTTATCTCTGAACAGGTATATCTACCATGGCAAACCCGCAGCAGGCAGTAATTTCAGTAAACATGCGACCTCCCCTTGCTGCTCATTTGTTAGCTAAAAGCCTTACAACCCAGATGGGGGGTCCTAAAACATTTGTAGTTGAGTCTTATCTAGCCTATAGAACAGAAACATTCTATTCTTGGGTGAACTTTCCAGCAGTCGACGGGAACACTAATACATTTCATCATTATACACCTCCTAATATGCACCATTCAGAGCTTACGCATACTTAGAGATAGCTTTATCTTTTCAAGACCATAATACCTGGCTTGATGTGCCCTACCCCATACAATACCACGTTAGGTTAGGTCCTCTGAACAATGATGGTCCTACCTGGCCTTTATTGGCCACATATACAGGGAGTGCAGAATTATTAGGCAAATGAGTATTTTGACCACATAATCCTCTTTATGCATGTTGTCTTACTCCAAGCTGTATAGGCCCGAAAGCCTACTACCAATTAAGCATATTAGGTGATGTGCATCTCTGTAATGAGAAGGGGTGTGGTCTAATGACATCAACACCCTATATCAGGTGTGCATAATTATTAGGCAACTTCCTTTCCTTTGGCAAAATGGGTCAAAAGAAGGACTTGACAGGCTCAGAAAAGTCAAAAATAGTGAGATATCTTGCAGAGGGATGCAGCACTCTTAAAATTGCAAAGCTTCTGAAGCGTGATCATCGTACAATCAAGCGTTTCATTCAAAATAGTCAACAGGGTCGCAAGAAGCGTGTGGAAAAACCAAGGCGCAAAATAACTGCCCATGAACTGAGAAAAGTCAAGCGTGCAGCTGCCACGATGCCACTTGCCACCAGTTTGGCCATATTTCAGAGCTGCAACATCACTGGAGTGCCCAAAAGCACAAGGTGTGCAATACTCAGAGACATGGCCAAGGTAAGAAAGGCTGAAAGACGACCACCACTGAACAAGACACACAAGCTGAAACGTCAAGACTGGGCCAAGAAATATCTCAAGACTGATTTTTCTAAGGTTTTATGGACTGATGAAATGAGAGTGAGTCTTGATGGGCCAGATGGATGGGCCCGTGGCTGGAATGGTAAAGGGCAGAGAGCTCCAGTCCGACTCAGACGCCAGCAAGGTGGAGGTGGAGTACTGGTTTGGGCTGGTATCATCAAAGATGAGCTTGTGGGGCCTTTTCGGGTTGAGGATGGAGTCAAGCTCAACTCCCAGTCCTACTGCCAGTTCCTGGAAGACACCTTCTTCAAGCAGTGGTACAGGAAGAAGTCTGCATCCTTCAAGAAAAACATGATTTTCATGCAGGACAATGCTCCATCACACGCGTCCAAGTACTCCACAGCGTGGCTGGCAAGAAAGGGTATAAAAGAAGGAAATCTAATGACATGGCCTCCTTGTTCACCTGATCTGAACCCCATTGAGAACCTGTGGTCCATCATCAAATGTGAGATTTACAAGGAGGGAAAACAGTACACCTCTCTGAACAGTGTCTGGGAGGCTGTGGTTGCTGCTGCACGCAATGTTGATGGTGAACAGATCAAAACACTGACAGAATCCATGGATGGCAGGTTTTTGAGTGTCCTTGCAAAGTAAGGTGGCTATATTGGTCACTGATTTGTTTTTGTTTTGTTTTTGAATGTCAGAAATGTATATTTGTGAATGTTGAGATGTTATATTGGTTTCACTGGTAATAATAAATAATTGAAATGGGTATATATTTGTTTTTTGTTAAGTTGCCTAATAATTATGCACAGTAATAGTCACCTGCACACACAGATATCCCCCTAACATAGCTAAAACTAAAAACAAACTAAAAACTACTTCCAAAAATATTCAGCTTTGATATTAATGAGTTTTTTGGGTTCATTGAGAACATGGTTGTTGTTCAATAATAAAATGAATCCTCAAAAATACAACTTGCCTAATAATTCTGCACTCCCTGTACACTGCATCCTGATGCAGGCACCTTGGCGGTAGCTGAGGTTGACCACTTATATGTTGAACTTACAGCAATATATAGACTGCTAGAACAGATTGCGATGCAAACATTAAACACTAACCCAGCACATGCAGCGCAGCCACATGCAGTCACACCAGGCATTAACCCTGTGACTGTACATTCAATCATGGGGAAGGTACCTGCCAAACAGGAAGAATTTGTTTTTGGGTAGCTCAAAAACGAAATTAGCTGGAAGCAGTTTTTTCACATGCTTTTCACCGTGTGCTTGCCATTTAAGATAGTTTCCACAGTAGATAACTGCAATACCTGCAGCATGGTATTAGTCACACTCTGTACTACTGCATACGGTACACAAACACTTGCCAATCTTTCAGAAGTGCTAAAACTAATTAAAGGTAAATACAGGGTTTCCCCAGCCCTGGATTTGAGGATACAGTTAATGGGCAATGTTGCCACTGTATCTTCAAGAATATTAAGCAATCTTAAAGGGAAAGCAGTTGCACTAGCAGTGCACATGCGGCTGTGGGACGTTCCTGCACAGGATCAAGAACGTGAGCTGCTGAAGATTATCGCCAAGACCTACTTTAGCATTGTTCGGGATAGTTTGGGAGCCACACATAGTAAACCACAATTACAGGGTATATCTAATACTGGTTCTGTCAAGCAAGCACCCAATTGTTATAAAAAACACTGGGATAAACAAAAACAAAGACATAAAAAAGAAACGGGAGAATCTCCACATTCAGAGACCCCTCAAAACCACTATAATCTTAGAAATAGGGAAAATATAAAAACTCCTGATAGATATCAATATACTGATACATGCCAATCTCGTTCCTTTCAGAACTCACTGGATAAACGTAGTGAGATAGGTGGGCGGTCAGAAAAGCGTACTGAGTATGTGAAACCGAGAAAGGAGTCACAACGCTCGTCGGAAGTTTCTGTTAAGAAAGAAGAGAAACTTCCTCAACAAAAACCTCAGTTCAAAAAGAAAAAGGTAGCAGCAATTTCTATACGAAATACCACTGAGGATGAGAGCTTTACTGAAGAACAGGAATTGGGCACTCGCCCGGCAAGACAATGCGGCAGAGGTCACAATAGTTCACCAGAATCTTCAAGAGCATCTGGAGGTGAATCTTCAGTAACATCTGTAGGTGAAAGCATCTAACGAGACTGCGGACATATGCGTCTCCACACCCAATAGGGTGTATTAACTAAAAATACAATTAGAAAGAGACATTTAACGCACAATAGACGCTATCTTTTGGGATTCCGTAGTTTCTATTTATGATATTTTGTTGGCCATAAAAGATTGGCCACCATAATTTGTCTGTAATCTCCCATATGGGGAAGAGGTAATTGAACTCTCTTTCTCACTGCTTCTGCCAAGAAAACTCAGGGAGGCTTGCACTATTTATTGGGCATTGGTGCAGGCACCTGCGTTATATCGCAACCATATAGGGCGGAATAAAGATGCTTCCTACCATATTATACTAATGAGATCCCAACTACAACCTCAACCCCCATATCCAATAAAGCATGAAGCTAGAGCACACATAAGGGAAATCCTCACACAGCTAGAGTACCACGGCGTAATTGAACCCTGTGTCTCACCACTGAACAACCCCTTGTTCCCCGTAGCTATGCCTGACCATTGCTATAGAATAGTCTTAGACTAAAGACATTTAAATTGTCACACATGCACATTTGCCATTCAAAATGCACACAGTACAGCACTTATTCGTAATATAGTGTAATGAATCCTAGTTTGTTTTAATGGGACACAGGAGTTAGCTTAGCCTTTGACTTGCATACTCGTGCCCCTGTCACCTAGTGACTTTTACCCTACTTAGCTTGCTCTGTTTTAGCACATTTATTTAATTAAATCTTTTAAGATGGCTGCCTTGTTTTGAGTTAGACCCATGTTTTAGTTTGCATTATCAGTGTCACTGCGGTAAGGCATCAATAACAAGCGACAAAGATAAACAAACTGTAGGTGTTCACTTTAGGTACTTTCCCTCTTCATGCTTTTAAGGGAATTGTTTATATTGATTACCGTCCCAAGCACACCTTGTTATCTATTGTTTGGAAACAAAGCTACGTCAGGGGTCTGAGTAGATCTGTATAAATATTCCTCACTTAAACAGATAGTTAGAGGGATTCTGATCATATGCCATCACTGCTATCGATGCTGCACATCTCCTTGATGCTGACCCAGTCTTCCTGCCCCTACGGAGTCTGAACTAGAGACCTAATTCCAAGGTAACAACGGTTGGGGGCTCTTCTCATGGACATGGCATTGGCATATTAGGTTCAACATACCTAGCTCTCTTTTAGGTTAGATGTGAGGCTCATTGTGCTAGGGTATTAGGACATATTACACACTTCATGTCATTTCATAATATTGTAAGATGGTGGGGGTCTTTATATTAATGACTCTTGTCTTTACCATTCTGTTTCTTGCACTGATCATTATCCTAATCATTGCAGCCCATGCAACTTATCGCAGATTGCAGTTTTGCTAAAATAAAACCTATTGAAACTTTACAGCATCTTCTTCATTGCATGTGTGTGATTAAGACATGTTGTTAATGTGAGAAAGGGGCAATCTCTATTTAACCACAACACTCCCTGAGATGACACACTCTTGAGTCCATGCGTAAAGGCTGACACAAATCACCTTTTACCATTTGGGTTTCTGGTGAGGTGCTGCTTGGGACGACAGTTGCGACTTGTTGTAGGACTGGCATAGTTGCCTACAAAAATAAGTACTCTCATACTTAAACCATCAGTCTTGCCTAGAGCAAGAGTCCAACTACGACAATAGTGCACAAAAAATATAAAACAACCTTGGATATTTCCAAAGGGGTTTTTCCAGCCATAATATAGCAACTGAAAATAGGTATTTAACAACTTTTAGCGCTTTAGGCTCATAGAATAAAATTTGCCGACTCCTACAAGGGTATAAAAACAGTCCAGGATTGTTTTCAGCTTGTGTCACTTCAATTTTACACAACATTGACTCTCAGGAATTGTCCTATGTAGATTACATCTACCTTACGGACAATGAATTTGTTCAACATGTAAGACAAGTGAGCTGTATTGTTGTTGAATTCACCAAATTAGGCTATAAAATCAATTTTAAAAACAATACAAAAATAGCCTTTATTAGTGTCCTATTTTTCAGATACGAACTATCAGATGAAGGCATGAACCTAGTGCCTCAATTTTTAGACAAATGCGCACAATGGCAACCACCAAACACCATCAAAAAACTCCAGTCATTGCTGGGCTTCTTAAATTTTGGCAGAACTCACATGCCAGATTATGCACAACTCATTAAACCATTATATGACTTAATTCGTCCTGACTTTTCAAGAAAATATTCAGTCGAACACACGTTCATTCTCAGAGCATTGGAGCAAGACATGCATCCAATTAAACACTTACACACAATGAAACACATTTGGTGATCAGAGTAATTGCTGGTGCCATTGGTTTCACCTATGGGCACTGCTTTTGCCTCAAGAGCTTTCAGGGACACAGTGTCTTTGTTAGGGGTCCAACTGTATTATTCGTCTCCGTATCATCCCAAGGGAATCAGTGTTGTGGAGCGAAGAAACCACGACTTTAAGCAATCCTTAACAGCTTGAGTATTAGGCATGGGTCATAGTTGGCTTAATCACCTGTATGGAGTCCAGAGAGCACTTAATAATCTGCCCAGAAGGTTCCTGGGAAGGTGTACCACATGTGAATGTCTGTTCGGAACACAAATGTTTGTTCCAGATCTTGATGGTCCTGGCGTGGAGGCGGCAGATACACCTTTTGACATGAATGAACATGTCACTGTCTTGCAGGACTTACAACAGTTCCGTGATGACAACACATCTGCCAGTGCCACTTCCTTGGGAATTAGGGACACACCAATAACACCAACAGGCTGGATTCCAAATGTTTGGGATCTAGTGCGTGAAAAGATTGCTGTGAAAAAGGAATTTGGTCCTTCTTATCATGCACTGGTTCCAGTCCTGGGAATACACGTTACCAAAACTGTTATTCTACCACCACTATCTGGTCCGAAATAAAACTGCTTTGGCTCAGTAGACAATGTCAAGCTACACCATATGGCCGATCCTGTACAGCAGACCTAAAGGACTCCTGGGTACTATCCAAATCCCTCTCACTACAGACCAGGATGTTCCTCTACAGGTTTTGGGCAGCAATGCTGACACCTCTCCAAGCTTGGGAGGGAGGAAAATTATCTTTCATTAGTCCCATTAACTTCTTCTGCGACAAGCAATGTCAACAATATTGAGCGATTTTACTCAAATTCAACTCAAACGGATGGAATAGTCTACTATGGCCCACCAAAGGAGACTTCTGACAGCTCTCCTCTTCCAAACATGGCTCCAGTTTTTGCACAAACTGCTTCTGAATATTTTGCTGATGTCAATGACTCTTTTTCTGACTCATCTGCCTCTTCTGTAAAAAGACTGTCAAGAGCACGTAAGCTGATAAATTGGCTCAAAATTAACTATTTCATTCTTCTACAGAACTAGCTGTGGCTCTTTTTAACTGTATTTGCCTTCCTTCTTTGGATTGGGTTTGTCATGGTCTTTTTCTTAGTAGTACGTGGTCATTACCTTCCTGAACGCTCTACAGTTGAACTGGTGGATGAGTTCCTAAAACCACATTTTTTTTACCATAAGGTCAGCAGAGACTTGTCCCTGGTAAATATTTCAGCTATAACAATTCCTGATAGGATTGTTTGGGATAAAGTATCTTTTGATATATATGGCTCGGCAGAGGTTATTCAAATTCCATATGTATTTAAACTTTCAATGAATGATGCAATAACACTTGGAGGTGTTTCTGATGATTGGGATGTAAAAATGGTTGATTCTGTGTTATCTGAATTAGAATATTTTCCTGTATTTGAAAGTGAAGATGTTTATCAATTGAAAGAAAATTATGGAGATATGTTCTGTTATAATTATTATGGACTTCATTACATCCACAGAGCAAGTACCCCAAAGACTATTTTTAATTACACACAATAGGAACATTGTCCAACTCTGCCAATGGGGAGTTCGAAAACATACTCTGAAAAGTTTGCATATTGTTCTGGGCATAATGTCAAAAATACTGAGTCGTATTATTTATTCTGATTCCTTTGTTTCACGGTTGGCTATAGAATATTGGCTAAATTCGATTAATTTGAAAAGTGTATGGGAACTAAACACTGGCAAATAAGGGAAACTAAGTTTTATTCAGAGATTGCCTGATAACTGTTCAAATGATATTTTTAAATGAACCTGTGCAACAAGACAAGTTGTTTAGGCGTGGCAAGAAATAAGGTTTCAAATACGCCCAGTATCCTTGTCCCTGCTTGTAGGAGTCTGGCCGGGTTTGTAGTGGGTACCCAAGGTACTTATACCTTATACCAGGTCCAGTTATCCCTTATTAATGAAATGTAGTCAGTGTCTCGAAGCCAGGCTGTCTAGAGGTAGCTTTAGGCAGAGCAGCCAAGGCTGAACTAGGAGACATGCAAAGCTCTTGCAATACCACTGTAGTCACACAGTACTTACACACAAGAAAGACAATACTCAGTGTTACCAAAAATAAAGGTACTTTATTTTAGTGACACAAGGCCTAAAATATCTTAGAGGCTATACTCCCTTAGGAGGTAATTATTATACAGAAAATATACATTAGTAACCAAAATCAGGTCAGTAAGCTGTCATAAAATAGTGCAAATAGTGAAAACCACCATAGGTTACAATTGGCCTAGGGGAAACACAAACCATATATTAAAATAGTGGAATTCAAATGTTGGTTTCCCACGTAGGCAAGATTAGTGTGTAGAAGGCACTGGGAGTGTAAGAAAACACCAAAGGTAAGTAAGGTACCCCACCCAGAGCCCAGGAAAGCAGGAGTAAAGTACAGCAAGTTTCCTCAGAACACACTAGAAGTCGTGATAAAGAATTATGCAAAAAAAACAAGCAAAACTGCAAGACACCAACAGTTGATACCTGGACCTGAAAACCTGCGGAGAGTTTAGTTTAGTTTAGAGGGTTTATAGAGCGCGTAGTTACCCTAAGGCATCCCAGCGCTAACCAGACATGACCAGTGCTGGCAACAGGAGGAATTCAGAGAGTTATCTACAAAAAAGAATGGTTTTGAGTTTCTTTCTAAAAAGCTGCTCTGAAGGTTCAAAACGAAGTTCAGAGGGGAGATCATTCCAGAGACGAGCGGCCTTGGTGGAAAAGGAATTGGCCCCCCAGGCTCTCTTAGACCGCAAGATGGTCACATGTCGGGAGAAAGAGGACCTCAGACTTCGCGAGGGGGCATAAAGATATAACCGCTTTCTAAAGAACATCGGACCCTTATTATGAAGGGCTCTGTGAACAATACATAAGGCTTTGAAATGGGTGCGCTGTTTAATGGGGAGCCAGTGAAGTGTTGCAAGAGCAGGCTTAGCGGATAAATGTCTGGGAAGATTGATGAGAAGCCTGGCAGCTGCATTCTGGACTATCTGCAGCTTTTTTATGGCATAGGCCGGGGCGCTAAGAAACAGTGAGTTCCCATAGTCCAGACGGGAAAGGATCAGAGTTTGAACGAGGATTCTCCTAGCCATAGGGGGGAGAAGATTAAAGATCTTCCTTAGGACTCTTAAAATACCAAAGCAAGTAGAAGAGACTTTTCTTGCTTGGTAATCCATGGTCAGGCGAGAATCCAGCCAAAAACCAAGGCTTTTTACCTGGTCCTTGGGCGGGGGGAGATTGTTGAAAGCCTCTGAGTACAATGAGAGGGGAGCGGCTGGGGGGGCATTGCCCAGCACAATGACTTCTGACTTTCCATCATGGAACTTAAGCTTAGACTGGACCATCCAGCTTCCAATGTCTTTCATACAGCACGAAAGGTTGGCCGCCGACGAGTCCCCAGAACTAGATAGTGATACCACCAGTTGAGTATCGTCGGCATAAGTGACCAGAGATAGATTGTAGGGAGCGATCACATTAGCCAGCGGGGATAGATAGACATTAAAGAGGGTTGGACTCAGGGAGGAGCCCTGAGGGACTCCACAGGTCAATGGAAAAATATCGGAAAAGTAGGCTCGATCCAGCACTTGAAAAGATCTCCCTTTGACAAAAGCGGACAGCCAGGACAAAGCTAAGCCTCCTATCCCTAATTGAGAGAGCCTACCGCAAAGAAGGTTATGATCCACCGTATCAAAAGCTGCGCTAAGATCAAGTAGAATCACGGCTACTTGAGCCCCTTGGCCTAGAAGCTGCCTAGCTGACTCCGTCACTGTGAGGAGGGCTGACTCTGTGCTATGATGGGCTCTGAAGCCCATTTGAGTGGGGTGGAGAAGTTCGTGGCTCTCCAGGTAGCTGGTTAGTTGGTAGTTAACATGTTTTTCCAAGATTTTGGTTGAAAGGGGGAGGAGAGCAATAGGTCTGTAATTTTCCAGCAGAGATGGGTCCAATTTCGGCTTTTTTAAAAGAGGCTTAATAATGGCATGCTTAAAAAGTGGAGGAAGGGAACCTGAGGATACGGAATGATTCAGTATTTTTGTAAGGGGGGGGGCAATAATATCTGAAACCCGCGAGAGAATGGAGGGAGAGGCGGGGTCTAGGGGGGAGCCTGATTTAATTTGAAGAAGAAGATTGATAGTAGCAGTATCTTTGAGGGGTGCAAAGGCAATTAATATACTTCCGGAGGGGGAAGGATCCATAGTTTGATCCTCTAGTGTCTCTGGGAAAGGAGAAGAGGAGAACCCAGAGTATATCTTAATGACTTTGTCATTGAAATGGGATGCCAAGAGGTTACTGTGTTCAATGGAGGGCTCTGTGGGGGGTGGGCATAGGGGTCATGGTTAATTCTTTAAAAATCTGAAAAATTTCCTTTTGTGAGCAGGCAGAGTTTTCTATTTTTGTCCCATAGTATGAGGACTGGGCGGCTTTAATATTTTGGTGGTAGAGTCTGATAGATTGCCTATATAATTCTCTATCAGTGGGATTATAGTATTTTCTCCAAGATCTTTCTAACTTTTTGCACTTTTTTCTTAGTTCTAATAGAAGAGGGGAAAACCAAGGTTTAGCCTTATGGGAGGGCTTGTTAGATCTTGTTTTAATGGGCAGAATAGCATCCAAGGAGGAGGAGATCACTCATTAAATAAGTCTGCTGAGGTGGAGGGGCTGCTGACCCCAAAGGAGGTCTGGAGAACAGCACGCCACTCCCTGAGAGCCAATTTTGACCAGGAACGGCCAGAGGTTAAAGAGGTGGCCTTGTAAGGGAAAGAGAAAGATAAAAGACAATGATCTGTCCAGGTTAGAGGCAAGGACGGCAGAGTAGTGAAAACAGGGAGATTACTAAATAAGAGGTCCAGCGTATGGCCTTTGGTGTGAGTGGGTCCTATTGCGTGTTGAGTTAAATCAAGCGCAGAGAGAGACGCAAGTAGGGACCTGGCGTGCAGACAGTTTTCGTTATCAAGGTGGATGTTGAAATCCCCAAGAATAGTAAAATTAGGGGATTTACAGATAAGACTAGCTGCAGCTTCTGGCAAGGAATCTAAAAAGCGAGTGCAGGGTCCTGGGGGTCGGTAAAGAAGCATACCGGAAAAAGTAAAAGTGGGGAAAAGATAGAGTGAGAAAGTTAAGCTTTCACACTCCAAAATATCAGAGGGATAGGTGATACACCGAAAGGTGTTTTTGTAGATAATGGCTATACCACCACCTCTTCCATTGGGTCGATCTACCTGCACCATAGAGTAGGTAGGGGGTAGGGTGTTGCAGATATCAACCGCTGAGTCACTGCCTAACCAGGTTTCAGTAAGAAACAGGGCGTCGGGGAAGAGATCTTCTATGAGGGTATAGATATGAAGGGAATGCGCAGGTAAGGAGCGACAATTGAGAAGTAATATTTTGCTCAATTGTGGAGGAGGGGAAGCAGGGGGTAAAACAGCCTTGGAGGAACTAGGACAGGCTGGGCAAAAAGGAGAAGCGTGGAACCCAGGGGGTACAGAGAGGGATAGGCCGGACTCTTCCCCTTTAAGCGCGTAAAGCTGTGAGGGAGAGTAGACTAACCTGTCTGCAGTAGAAAGGGCAGCATTTCTGGGCTCTGGGCGCTTCAGGGCGCGGACGGGCGCAGACGGGCTTGCCCGGCGCGTCCGCTGCGCGGCCTGCGTCCTTCTGGCATTAAATGAGCCGGGGGAGCCGAACGAGGCTCAAGAGCCCAGAAACAACTAGAACGCTAACAAAAATGGCGGTCTAGTTTAGTCCAGAGGAGACCAAGTCCAAAAACAGCTGAACAGTCCAGGAGTAACAGGAGCCCCTGCTAACCTGGATGAAGGTGCAAAAGTGGATTCTCTGTTTGGAAGAAAAAGCCAGAGATGCACCAAAGAAGACAGCTGTGGGTTCCTGCTTGGTGCAAGCAATGTTCCACATTCAGTAGAAGAATGCAGGCTGGTTTTTGTCATTGGACTCTGCCAACAAGCCTTGTCTCACGCAAAAGATGCATTTGGAGGGAGAAGGTGCTACCTGGGCCCATGAGGGACCTGGGGGTCTCAACTTAGACTGACGAGACAGAGGGGGCTGTCAGCACTTCAGAGAACCCTCAGAAGACCAGGCAGCACCCACAGGAGTCCCAGGACACAGGGACAAACGAGTTGCAAATTGCAGTAGTTGCAGCAATACACAAATGGATCCCACGCCGCTGGGGAATAACTCAGGGGGCTGAGCATTGCAAGATAGAGTGCTAGGGACCTGGGCTACACTGTGCACCAAGGAGTCCTTGGAGAAGCGCACATAAGCCCTAGGAGCTGCAAAATATGCAGTGCACATGGGTACTGTCTGGCTCGGGAAGGCAAGCTCTTACCTCAACCAAATTTGGACAGTTGGACCTTTAAACAGTCTGGGTCACTTTGGTCCCCCACCTGTGTTCCAGGATCCACACTCATCATCAGAAGGGACCCAGCTAACCTGTCGTCGCTGCAGAAAGGTGCCTGCTGAAGCAGGGAAGTGACTCCATCACTCCACGTGAGATTCCTTCAATCCTTCCGGTGCAGGATGAAGACAGGCAGTCCTCGGAGCGTACACAACCTGGAAACTGTTGCAGTTGCTGGCAGGAGCTGAAGTTACAGAGTTGCAGTAGCCTTCTAGGATACTTTGTTGCAGTTGTAGAGTTCCTGGAGCAGTTCTGCAGTTGATCTGATGGTAGAAGGTGAAGCAGAGGTTGCAGAGGATTCCTGCTGGAGTCTTGCAAAACCGAATCTGAGGAAACACCCAGAGGGGAGACCCTAAATAGCCATGAGAGGGGGATTGGTTATCTAACCAGGTAAGCACCTGTCAGGAGGCGTCTCTGACGTCACCTGCTGGTACTGGCCACTCAGTTGATCCCAGAGTTCCCTGACCATCCAAAAAAAAGATGTCAGAACCCAGGGACACTCTGGAGGAGCTCTGGGCACCACCCCTGGGGTGGTGATGGACAGGGGAGTAGTTACTCCCCTTTTCTTTGTCCAGTTTCGCACCAGAACAGGGACTGGGAGTGCTTGAACCAGTGTAGACTGGATTTTGCAAGGAGGGGGCCGTTTGTGCCCTTCAAAGCATTTCCGGTGGCTCTGGGAGGATATCCCTCCCATGCCTGTAACACCTATTTCCAAAAGGAGAGGGTGTAATACCCCTCTCCTAAAGGAAATGCATTGTTCTGCCTTCCTGAGACTGAGCTTCTCAAGCCCCAGGAGGACAAAGGCCTGTCTGTGAGGTGGAAGCAGCTGGGGCTGCAGTGAAAACCTCCGAAGACTGGTATGGCAGTACTGGGGGTCCATGGTGACACCCCCAGGGGGCATGGAATTGTCACCCCATACCAGAATCAGACTTGGGATACGATTTCTCAATCCTAGACACCTCACATGGCCATATTCAGAGTTACCATTGTGAAGCTACATATGTGTATTGACCTATATGTAGTGCACACTTATAATGACTCACGAAGTCCAGGAAAATGAGCCTGGATGACGTGGGGGCACCTCTGCTAGTGCATGGGTGCCCTCACACACAGGTACTATGCTCCTAGCCTCAGGGTCTGAAGGTTAGATATAAAGGTGACTTATAAGTGACCTGGTGCAGTGAAAATGGCTGTGAAATAGTGCTTGCACTATTTCACTCAGGCTGCAATGGCAGTCTTGAAGAAGTGTTTGTATGAGCTCCTGATGGGTGGCAAAAGAAAGGCTGCAGCCCATAAGAATCTCCTGGAACCCCAATGCCCTGGGAACCTAGGTACCATATTCTAGGGACTTATAAGGGGGGTCGAGTATGCCAATTTGGAGTGGAATACTGGGTTACCAATATGTAAGTACAAATTTGGAATCGGAGAGAGCAAAAGCACTGGAGTTCTGGTTAGCAGGACTCCAGTGACACAGTCAAGCAGACTGACAAAACAATAAAACATACTGACATGTAGGCCACAAACTATGAGCACTGGGGTCCTGCCTAGCAGGATCCCAGTGAGACAGTAAAGACAGTAAAAACACACTGACAAACACTGACAAACAGGCCAAACATGGGGGTAACCATGCTAGAAAGAAGCTACTTCCTCACACTGCTAATGTTTAAAAATAGCAAAAATACATTAATGCAACTGAAGATCATCTCGATGGATGGGACCTAAATGTAATATTTTACACATCACTTTCGCGTCCTGGCGGGTGGTTATTGTGGCCAGTGGACACAAATGGTTGTCATGCACGTTTTTTAAATTCCACAGGGGGTTTTAGAATAAATAGTCCAGAGCCTCGATATGTGTCATCAGAACATTTGGGTATAGTAACAACATACAGTGTAGGGAAATTGTGCCAGCAATAGTTAAAAGGATCCTCATTAGATGCTGTTAAAGAACACCTCAGTCTCCTGTCTAATAATGTAGACTTGCAGGATTTCCTGTTAGGCCTCAGACGACAACATAAAAAGCGCTTCTTATGTGCAGTTTATAATGGAATTTGGAAACTTTCTCAACAAGAAGCTGTTGCCCGGTTAAGGCAAATAGATCAGGAACATTCACAGAAACCACTGTAGATAATGGGATTAACAACTTTGTCCAACCAAATATACACTTTAAACAATATTGTTTCATCTGCACTAGACATTGTACAAAGTGACATGTAATTTTTACAACGTGGACAGAGTCAGCTAAGGTCCATTATGCAGCTGGGTTAGACACTACAGACACTGAAATCTGATCATGTTCCCTAGCAACATGTCAGCACGAGGAACATATTTTCAGCATTTAATTTGAGGGGACAGAATCAAATAATGGCTAAGAAGGAAGCGACTTATATTATGTTAAACATCGAGAAATTATTAAAGTTGCCTTTCACTGTGGCTGAAATACCATCTACTGAATAGTTCATACATGTGGTTATTAATCTGCCTATTTCAACACTGCAATTCCCATCCTGCTTGAAACACATTCCAGTAGGCAGATCTGAAAGGCAAGGAGATAGTTACATTCGTGAGTTTCCCTTTTCGCACAAATGTCTCAATAGCATGAAAGAGGTTCTTGTTAGCAGAAGTAAATGCAAGACTTCTGTGAGCCATTCGATGGTTTGTAGGCAGCTGTCCTTGCACGGGTCGTGTAATGGTTTGGCAGCAAATTTAGCTTGCTATGTGAAGGGAGTTTCAGTTCCCTTCTTTATACCTGCGCTCCAGGTGCTCTCTCTAATGGAAGCTATGTGCTTCTTAACAGGGCGGACTGTTATAGAATGCAAGCCAGAATTTCTTATGCCATTTTGGTCTCCCAAATTGTCACCGGTTGCGGTAATGTTCTCTTTCCCCCCACACAACAGACAAAAGTAGCAGATATCTGGCCTCACATTGCTACTTCACATGTGAATTTTGACACATTAAGCAGACTAAAGGTTTTATTATTTCAAAAACACATTGGCTCTGACATCTAGACGCGAGGCCTATGAGCTCCAAGTGGCGAGGTCATCTGCAGAAATACAGTCCCTTTTAACTACAAGCTTTCCAAAACACTTTGGTGAACTTGTGGGGCGAATTTTTAACATCCGATTGTACATTTCTTTAAGGCTTTTGGCTCTGGTTTGGTTAACACATCCTCCTCTATATTTGGCTTAATACCTTCAGCCATCTACTAGATATTTTTGAGTATTTTCTGGGGATTTCCAATTACTTTGGCTTTAATAGGTGGCAACTTGCTGTTGCTGTTTTTTATTCGCAATGGCTGTCCAATTGCAAGAAGGAGGACTGATGGCGCTCCCACCAGCGCAACTGTGTCGTGAACACATGATGCAGCATTTCAGAGCAGCACTCCTGGAAGAACTGGAGTGCAACTGGTCTCTGTAATTTAGACCGGTTTTGGATTGTTTGCAGCCCGTGTTTCGATGCCTCTGGTGCCTTTTCAAATGTGCACTGAAGGTTTGTCTTTCTACACGGCGCTTGCTTTAATTGGATGCTGATCTTTTGATGTTCTTGCTGAGGGCTCATTACCAGATATGCGCGTTGAGGGTGCGTATGCTTTGGGAAGCTGTCTATGAGCTGCCGTTCGTGCATCAGGCAGCTCTTGACTCAATATCGGGCACAACATGGAATGCTACTGCCTCAGCTGGATCTGAGTGCTGTTTGGTTTTATTGGCACTGATTTGGTCACATTACCACCTGCCGAAGTAGAACATTTCCTTGCTTCATTTATCCCGGCTGTAATTGGAGATTTTAAAAATGGCATTGACTTTTAAATTTGGTTTCATTGGCGCCACTGCTAACATTCTAAATTGACCTTTTCCAACATTTCACATGCTCAGGTGTGTTTTGACTTGTCACAATTGATGTTTATGTAGATATGTTTTAAAGCATTGCATTTTTGTTGCTTTAAATTAGAAACTATGTAGTAGTCCAAGGCACACGTTTCCAATTCAAACAAAGTCCATGCCACTCTTTTTTATATATTTTATGTTGCTTTATTTCATGTTATGAAGTTCTCTTCCGATCAATACAATCACAGTTCCTCACAATTTCAGTCAACGTTTAATCCAAAACGTGTTTCGTCAAGCGAGAATGGTCGCTGAGGCTTAATCAGGGCTATTATTCATATCCTTGGTATTACCAGTCATAATTCATTGGAGCCCATATATATAATCACACATTTCTTACTATTGGAATCCAGATATCTCAATATGCACATTATTATCCAGCGGTCTCCACATGAGCGTGTATGCTCCTGAATCGTCTGAGGGGGAAGTTAGGTGGTTCTCCCCTTCCAGGGGCACCATTGCACAGACTTATCGTTTATATCTTTGGTTTGACTCGGTGAACAATTTTCTGCCTCTGTTTGTCTCTGCATGTGTGAGACTAATGTAACTGAGAGAAAAGGATGAGATCTGATCCACCACGATTTCTTTCAGTTCGCCCGCCAGGAACAGGATGGCGGTAGGGGGTGCCGCGGGGCCCCTGGGGGCCCCTGCCGTGCCCATGCCAATGGCATGGGCACGGCAGGGGCCCCCGTAAGAGGGCCCCACTGTGTATTTCAGTGTCTGCCTAGCAGACACTGAAATACGCGACGGGTGCAAACTGCACCCGTCGCATATGCCCACTCCGCCGGCTCCATTCGGAGCCGGCTTCCTCGTGGGGAGGGGTTTCCCGCTGGGCTGGCGGGCGGCCTTCTGGCGGTCACCCGCCAGCCCAGCGGGAAAGCCAGAATGGCCTCCGCGGTCTTTCGACCGCGGAGCGGCCATATGGCGGTTCCCTCCAGGCGGGCGGTGACCGCCGCCCGCCGGGGTCAAAATGACCCCCTTTGTCACTATTTAGCTCGGCGTGGATAGCACTGTGCTTATCCAATGCTTAAAAGCTTTGCTAGGTAAACAGACGTTGAGGTGAGCAAATCTAGAGTGTTGCTGGTGTTGCAGGGTTCTCCTTACTGGAGCTGCTCTCCACCTAAACGTGGGAACTACTCAGAGTTCTCTACTCTTTTTTGCATAATTTATGCTTCACTCTAACCTTGAAAGGGATTTGTTATGACTTATACTGGGTGCTCCCTTGTGTCTGGACAAAGCTAAACCTCTCTGATGAGCTCTAATGAGAGCGAAACACGTGTCAGGGGTTGCTTTTACTCATTCCAGGTTGGGTTGGACCGTATTGTACCAGTCCAAAGCTGTAATACTGTGCCTGGAGGAGTAAATGGCTTTTGTCATTTTACAGCTCGGCAAGGTTGACACTGTGTCAACCCTATGCTTAAAGACTTTGCTGTACAAATGGCAAAAGACTTTGTCACTATTTAGCTCGGCGTGGATAGCACTGCGCTGATCCAATGCTTAAAAACTTTGCTAGGTAAACAGACGTTTGAGGTGAGCAAATCTAGAGTGTCGCTGGTGTTGCAGGGTTCTCCTTACTGGAGCTGCTCTCCACCTAAACTTGGGAACTACTCAGAGTTCTCTACTCTTTTTTGCATAATTTATGCTTCACTCTAACCCTGAAAGGGATTTGTTATGACTTATACTGGGTGCTCCCTGTGTCTGGACAAAGCTAAACCTCTCTGATGAGCTCTAATGAGAGCGAAACACGTGTCAGAGGTTGCTTTTACTCATTTCAGGTTGGCTTGGATGGTATTGTAACAGTCCAAAGCTGTAATACTGTGCCTGGAGGAGTAAATGGCTTTTGTCATTTTACAGCTCGGCAAGGTTGACACTGTGTCAAACCTATGCTTAAAGACTTTGCTGTACAAATGGCAAAATACTTTGTCACTATTTAGCTCAGCGTGGATAGCACTGTGCTGATCCAATGCTTAAAAACTTTACTAGGTAAACAGACGTTTGAGGTGAGCAAATCTAGAGTGTCGCTGGTGTTGCAGGGTTCTCCGTACTGGAGCTGCTCTCCACCTAAACTTGGGAACTACTCAGTGTTCTCTACTCTTTTTTGCATAATTTATGCTTCACTATAACCCTGAAAGGGATTTGTTATGACTTATACTGGGTGCTCCCTTGTGTCTGGACAAAGCTAAACCTCTCTGATGAGCTCTAATGAGAGCGAAACACGTGTCAGAGGTTGCTTTTACTCATTTCAGGTTGGCTTGGATGGTATTGTAACAGTCCAAAGCTGTAATACTGTGCCTGGAGGAGTAAATGGCTTTTGTCATTTTACAGCTCGGCAAGGTTGACACTGTGTCAACCCTATGCTTAAAGACTTTGTTGTACAAATGGCAAAAGACTTTGTCACTATTTAGCTCGGCGTGGATAGCACTGTGCTGATACAATGCTTAAAAACTTTGCTAGGTAAACAGACGTTGAGGTGAGCAAATCTAGAGTGTTGCTGGTGTTGCAGGGTTCTCCTTACTGGAGCTGCTCTCCACCTAAACGTGGGAACTACTCAGAGTTCTCTACTCTTTTTTGCATAATTTATGCCTCACTCTAACCCTGAAAGGGATTTGTTATGACTTATACTGGGTGCTCCCTTGTGTCTGGACAAAGCTAAACCTCTCTGATGAGCTCTAAGGAGAGCGAAACACGTGTCAGAGGTTGCTTTTACTCATTTCAGGTTGGCTTGGATGGTATTGTAACAGTCCAAAGCTGTAATACTGTGCCTGGAGGAGTAAATGGCTTTTGTCATTTTACAGCTCGGCAAGGTTGACACTGTGTCAACCCTATGCTTAAAGACTTTGCTGTACAAATGGCAAAAGACTTTGTCACTATTTAGCTCGGCGTGGATAGCACTGTGCTGATCCAATGCTTAAAAACTTTACTAGGTAAACAGACGTTTGAGGTGAGCAAATCTAGAGTGTCGCTGGTGTTGCAGGGTTCTCCATACTGGAGCTGCTCTCCACCTAAACTTGGGAACTACTAAGAGTTCTCTACTCTTTTTTGCATAATTTATGCTTCACTCTAACCTTGAAAGGGATTTGTTATGACTTATACTGGGTGCTCCCTTGTGTCTGGACAAAGCTAAACCTCTCTGATGAGCTCTAATGAGAGCGAAACACGTGTCAGGGGTTGCTTTTACTCATTCCAGGTTGGGTTGGACCGTATTGTACCAGTCCAAAGCTGTAATACTGTGCCTGGAGGAGTAAATGGCTTTTGTCATTTTACAGCTCGGCAAGGTTGACACTGTGTCAACCCTATGCTTAAAGACTTTGCTGTACAAATGGCAAAAGACTTTGTCACTATTTAGCTCGGCGTGGATAGCACTGCGTTGATCCAATGCTTAAAAACTTTGCTAGGTAAACAGACGTTTGAGGTGAGCAAATCTAGAGTGTCGCTGGTGTTGCAGGGTTCTCCGTACTGGAGCTGCTCTCCACCTAAACTTGGGAACTACTCAGTGTTCTCTACTCTTTTTTGCATAATTTATGCTTCACTATAACCCTGAAAGGGATTTGTTATGACTTATACTGGGTGCTCCCTTGTGTCTGGACAAAGCTAAACCTCTCTGATGAGCTCTAATGAGAGCGAAACACGTGTCAGAGGTTGCTTTTACTCATTTCAGGTTGGCTTGGATGGTATTGTAACAGTCCAAAGCTGTAATACTGTGCCTGGAGGAGTAAATGGCTTTTGTCATTTTACAGCTCGGCAAGGTTGACACTGTGTCAACCCTATGCTTAAAGACTTTGTTGTACAAATGGCAAAAGACTTTGTCACTATTTAGCTCGGCGTGGATAGCACTGTGCTGATACAATGCTTAAAAACTTTGCTAGGTAAACAGACATTTGAGGTGAGCAAATCTAGGCCCATATTTATACTTTTTGATGCAAACCAGCGCCGGCGCTGGTTTGCGTAAAAAATGTTACAGCGGGCTAACGCCATTCCTACGCGCCATGCGGGCGCCTTATTTAAGGAATTACGTTAGCCGGCGCTGCAGACTGGTCAGAGTAAAAAAAAATAACTCAAACTAGGCAGCGGCGGCATAGGAGAAAATGGGGGTTGTGCGTAAAAAAATGGTGCAAGTCAGGTTTGAGGCAAAAATCATGCCTCAAACCGGACTTGCGCCATTTTTTGACACACAACCCCCATTGAAATGACTCCTGTCTTAGCAACGACAGGAGTCATGCCCCCTTGCCCAATGGCCATGCCCAGGGGACTTCTGTGTCCGCCTGTGCTCCATCGCAGTTGGCCTAAACTTGTGACGATGTCCTTGTCCAGCACACCCAGATACCCTCATTTGGTTCTTTGCCCCTTTTGGTGCTACTTTTATCTAAATCTTTAAAATTCAATATCTCCAGTTCTACTAGTCGTTTTGTTTTCAAATTGTTTATTAAATCATATTCTATTTTTCTAAATTGGAATGAGATTTTTCTTGTGTTGTATTTTAACTTCCTTACTGGGTGTGTGCTGCATAAATACTTAACACATTGTCTCTAAGATAAACCTGACTGCTTTTTGTACCAAGTTACCAGAGGGTTAAGCACATGTTAATTTAGTGACTTTTGTGGTTCACGCTTACAAGGATTGTGGTTGTTGTTTGAGAAGGGTTAACACCCACCTCAAACAATAACCCAAATTCTCACACTCTCATAGTAGGATAGGTGTTCACCACAATCTGATGCTGATTGAGATTAATCGGGTTATAGGTGTATCATATAAGGGTGACAGGGTAATCAAAGCAACACTCAATTATCCTCCATAATGCACACAGTGTGACGCAAAGGCATGAATAGTGAAGGTAAAACACTGAAGCCTTTTCTCCTCGATTTAGCACAATGAAGATCCTGCACATGGTGTACAAATCAAGGACCCACTAGATTACTCCCCTACTATGGCTATTCACAAAGTACAGGAGACAGTAAATTTAAACAGGTAAAGTGCACATCTCATTTGCCGCATACACAAAGCAAATTCAGAATGACCCAGCAGTTCTTGAAGTTGAAATGTTGCAAGAGCTGAATGGCTGGGAGTTCCAACCTTATTCCTATCAGAGAAAGGCAGGACTTTTGTTTCCTCAATTTAAAAAAATCCAAAGGTGAAATGGTAACTAAAAATGGTGAGGGACAAATTTATCAAAACTTTGCATCTGTTGCTTTCCAAAAGAAAACATATTTTGCACTGGGAAAAAGCTTCAAAGTAACACAAAGTAGCGGTTTGCACTGAAGCATACAGTGGGTGGTACATGGGCATTATTCCCATGCAACACCCATGAGTTTTTGATGAAAATCCCTTCCTACTAACATTGACAAGAGATTCTTAACACAAATATACACCTCCTCGAGGCAGACGTAAAGGTAGAGAAAATCTTTCTTTTGTTAAAACATTTCTAAATTTGCTTGCATGCTGTACTATGCATCACATACACAAAGTTATAAAAGCATTAAATTATACACATTAATATCTACGGGAAAGATCCCATTCATATACAGAACCTATGCTTGACATCACTCACACTTTTTCACTATGGTTCAAGTTGTGTGAATTGAAGCAAGCCAGCCTGTAACGCACCAGTGCAAGGACAGAGAAATATAGTGCTATATCTTATTAGATATAACCGTGTTCTGCTCTCTCCTTTTCTTGCAATGCAGCACAGCAATTTTTATTACTGCACTGGGGTGCTGGAATTCTTAGTAAACTTGGCGCAGAAAGTATAGAAAATACACAGGAAGCATGAGAAGGTTGTAATGAATATGGGTTTATGATAAACAGTAATACAAATATGCTAAATAATTTTCATTGGATGACATTTTATTTGAAGTGCGTCATAAGGCTCTGTAATTAAAATAAATTGTCACTAAAGTGGGGTTTAAAAAAACATTATAACGTTGTATGTTTTGTTATATAAACGATGGAACATAAAACTTAAAATCTTTACGCATTGGAAGATACAAGTAATGGAAAAAAAATACAAACCATTACAGTTGTCAACCAGTTCATTTATGTAAGAAGTGAAGTTGCATGATTTATTTCAGGTCTTTTTTTAACAGGAATTATAAGATTAGACAAAACAGACAATGTGCAGACAGCGCATTCTCTTGACCTTTGCCACTGTTTTCAACAGACTACAAGGTTGTGCTGCTTATATTGCACAAATGACATGAAAATCGCGGAGGTCAGGCTTTGGATTTAATTTTGCATTTATTTTGCAAATCACAAAAAGCTGGAGGGTCTCTTTATTGCGGGAGCATGGGAACAATGCAAGCAAACATAATGCGAGTGGCTATGTTTTTTGCAACACTTGTGCTTGTGCTATTTTTTAAGTGTGAATTGCATCCCTACATCCAAGATGGACGTGAAGATGCATTTCCAGATAAAATGCAGCGCTAAAGGCCAGATTTTCTATTCACATATTTGTGCATCATTT
Organism: Pleurodeles waltl; assembly: GCF_031143425.1. NCBI lineage: Eukaryota > Metazoa > Chordata > Amphibia > Caudata > Salamandridae > Pleurodeles > Pleurodeles waltl. Next base: position 338,363,838 of record NC_090443.1, read on the forward strand.
GTCCAGATGTTCATGTAATTCCACGAAAGGCAGGTGAATTTTAATTTAAGGGAGTTTTTCAGGATTAATTATTAGTCAAAAATCTTTACAAAAAACGAAGTTAATATGAGTGTGGGCAGTTTACATAACTTACCAAGAATATCACAATTTAATGAATCCTAAATGCAGATAATCCCAAACTCATACAGTAGGTTAAAAGATTCAACAGTTATTTGTAGTAACATACAGATGCCACAAGCTAACCCCTCTTAAGGCCTGATAAATTAGCTCTAATCAAACATCTAAATCAGTGATTAGCAAGCTACTTTATAGTTGTAACTTCAAAATTCCAACTACCCGCCATAAAAAAATATTAAGGTATATACCAAAATCCTTGACGTTCAAACAATACTTTAATAAAGGGATATTAAGATTACTAAACCTCAAAAGATATTAAGTCTATGTATTTCACTATCTCTGAAAGCTCAGTTTTGGTGAGGAGTACTTGATGCAACCTACAATTTATTGCCTCAGCCACATTAATTATAGTCCACCTTTTAAACAAATTTCAGAAGATAAACAAGCATTTTTTAAACTTCTTTTACAATAATACAACCATATCAATTTGTTATCTCTTAATAAATATAGTTTGTTAACAAAAATTCTCTAAAAACAGTCACAATAAAAACAGAATTGGTCTTCTTTGCAACAGTTAACACATGTTTCACAGTATTTAAACACTGCCTCTTTGGAGCTGTACAAGACAGTATCACATATACACAAAGTCTAATCAGAATGTATACCCTACAGTGGTATTTTAGACAACATAGATAAAATGAATACAATTTCCATCCAAAACAGCAGAGCACACATATTTATTAATTGTACCATAAATTAATACTATCCCTATAGGCCTGTAGCACTTAAAATGTGAGTTCTGTCAATAATGTCAATTATTTTATCTACCTATTACTTTGTCACAGATATCATCTATTATCAATAAGATAGAAATTTCACATTTCTTTCTCTAAATAGGTAGTGGATCTACCTTATAATTATAAGAAGTAAACATCCAAATGTCTTTATTCTGCCAGTTTCAAGTTTAACTTATACTTTTTAATTGTTTGCCACTATAAAATACACCTTGAAATGTATATTTCTTACAATGTCAACCTAGTATCACTGAATGACATACCTACACCAAATTTATTGTTATGTCCAATATAGTGTATAGCTCACACATCCCCATTTCACATATTCAGCATCGACAAATAAAATCCAGGACTAGGCCTGTGCAAAATGTTCACCATGCCAACCTATTCTCTCATAATTTCTGGCATTTTAGCCCTGACAAATGAAACTCTGGGTATCATGGTGCTTCGTGCAATTTCAAGTCTGTTCCTGTAAAAATCATATTGTGGAGAAATGGGAACAATGTGAACAAACAGAATGTAAGTTGCTGTTTTTTTGGCAGCACCTGTGTCTCTTCTGCTATTTGTTAAGCACAAAATGCATCCCTGCATCCAAGATGAACATGATGATGCATTTCCTGCTAAAATGTAGCACTAATTGGCAGATATGCTTTTCACAAAGTTTGGCATATTTTTTCAAAATTTTCCTATAATTACGTGAAAGGAACTTAGTATGAGAAGAGCTAATGCATTTTGACAGTGTTCTAACCCATCACCAAATGTATATTGAATTGGCTAACTCAAGTTAGCATAGCTGACCTGCTCATAAGTGCCCATTACATGGTGCCAAGGGTATTTCAGGCAGAGTGTCCACCCGGGGCTGCAGCACTGATTGTGCCACCCTGCATGTGACAGAGTACAAAATGGCCCCCAGTCTGCCACTGGAGCCTGAACTGGAAGAGCAGTTTTAAAACTGCCCCTCCAACTTGGCCATTTAAACCAATGGCAAAGTCCCACTTCTCTTAACAATATATATATGTATCCCCTAAGGAAGGCCTACTGAGCCCTAAGACAGGCAGCCGTATATTATTAAATAAGACATATAGGGGCATATTTATAATGCCCTATCGCCACCTTGTGCCACATTAACGTCATTATTTTTAACGGTAATGTGGCCCAACAAGGCCGAAAACCCTGCGCCGTATTTACAGGGTGGCGTAATGCATGCATGCATGCAATGCGCCACTAAATAACCCTTTGTGTTACAATATGCCTGCGCCAAGCATAATGTACGCAAAGGGGGCGTTCCCCAGTTAGGGGAGCCAGAAAAATGGCATAAGGAAATCTATGAGAGTTTCTTGCACCATTTGTTACGGCACTTTTAATGCCTGCTGAAGAGCAGGCATTAAAAAGGGGCTTCCATTGTTTAGAATGGGGCCTTATGTACTCTGCAGGAGTAGTGCCAATATTTTGGCACCACTCCTGCAGAGTACATCAATAGCGTTATGAGAAATTATGCTAGTGCCCTCTACCCTGCGCCATGGTGCGCAGTATTTTAAATACGGCGCACACATGGTGGTGGTAGGGTGGTGCTAAGGGACGCAGGGAATGTGGTGCTGCACTCAGTACAGCGCCACTTTCCATAAACCTGCCCCATACTTTTTAAATCTCCAAACAGCTAAACTTCTAAATTGTTTTTGCTGCAGAAAGGATGGTAGCCCTATTGGTTGACCCAGATTTACCGAATGACATTTCAGTCCGGCTAACGTCTGAGGGGGACTACAAAATGGGTACTTTGAGGTATCAAATTATTTGTGGTATTAAATCCAACTTGATACCCAAGTAGAATATAATATCACTTTTAAGGAAAAGCAATTTTTAGAAAGTTGCTGCTCTCTTGCCCAATTTGTCCAGTGCCCTTGCACAGTTGCTAGCCACCTGACAGCCTTCTGCCCTCCTTGGGAGTGGGGTGAACGACCCCCAGGCTTAGGAACAATAGAGGTCTGCCACACAGAAAGGTGTCATCTCCCCCTTGTTAGAAGCCAAACAGGGTGTTAGGCCAAAAAGCGAGATTTATGGAGGAAGATGCCTTTGGTGGGCAAATGGCGAACACCCTCGTGGAGGGCTGCCACTTTGTTGAGGTAGACAGACTGAAGGTGGGAACAGAGACGGGACACCAGCAGCCAAACCAGTTTTCTGTGGGCATGTAGCTCAAAGATAGGCGCACCTGTAGAGTGGGCTTCCAAGCTCCTAACATCCAAGGAAGGGTTCAGACATGTTGGGAGAGTCCAGAATAGTGCACCCTGGGATTACTAGATGCCACACATAGCCGAATGTCAACATAGGGCAGGAAGGATCCTGGTAGATCATTACTTAGTGACCTCATCATAACCCTAGGACATGCCCTGGGCAGAAGAATGACACCCTGAACCTCAGAACACGACAGAACTGGAAAAAGCACCAAAGAAGGACTGTCCTGTTGACCCCTAAACTTGGCAAAAGAGGCTGCACCGACTTCTGGACTGCACCTTCTGCCCTTGGGCTAACAAAGAGAAGACTGTGCCAATAGCTTCTGGTTCATGGAAAAGTAATTCCTGTGCACCAGACCAAAGAAGTGACTGTAAGGGTCAGTCGGCCGACCCCCTAGAACCAGCATCAAGGCCATCAAAGCAGAAGTAGCCCATTCTGACAAGTGAATAGCCACATTATTTGAGTTGCCACTAACCACTGATGAGCAACCCAAGAGGTTGATAATTTACAGTCATAAGATGCAACTGAGTCTGCTGGACCAGGGAGTGTTGCCTAAGTACTGATTAGTTGCAAAAGATGGGCAGCAGCCTTCACCAAAACAAAGAGCTTGACCTGCTCTGTACAAAGATTGGTAGTCCAGCCACAGCTAGCCTTCTACTGGCTCAAAGAGGACTTAGAGGGACACTGACTTCTGTGGCAAAAGTTGCCTCACCTTACCCTTCGACCGAGGAACAACTGCAAGGACACCCCGTCAACTGCCAGCACCCAGAGCATCTTTAAGCATCCTCAGCATTCTGCATCCGCAGCATTAGGACAACTCCTTTGAAGTGTATGGCGATCATGATGTAAAGTTCGAAACTGGACTTTAGAATGCTTTGGTGACTAGGTAACTGTCCAAATACTCCATATTAGACACCCAACCCTCTCCTTGACAAAATTGGTCACCCAGCTCAGGCTGGAGTAACCGACCATAACTCTGTCAAACTTTTCAAAAGTTTCCGACCTGTACAACTCTTGTTTGCGTTTTGGACTAAAAAGATGAGATTTAGGTTTTCTTAGAAAATCTATATCTCCAGAATCCTCCGAACGATTTTACTTATCTTAGTGTCTAAAATTCATAAAAATATAATCTATTTTTTACATTGATGTCAGATTTATTTCTTGTTCTGTCAATTCCTTATTTCAATGTTTGGTGCTTCAAAATTCTTTACACTAGTTCCTTTGTTTAAGCCTTAGTGGTTGAAGCCACAGCTACCCAGGGGTGAGCTAGAGTTTATACAAATGAGCCTGACTGGACCCAAGACAGTTTTGTGAGTGTATTACATGGTAAGGTCTAACAACTATACCACAATCCTAATCATTAATAATTATTAGTCAAAAATATTTAAAACGACAAGTTAGCACGAGAATGGGCAATTTACTTGTCAAGATTATCACAATTTTATGAATTCTAACTGTGGGTTATCCCAAGCTTATTCAGTGGGTAAAAAGATTTAAAAGTCATTTGTATTAACAAACAGATTCCACAAGTTACTTCAGCCTAATCCAAACAGGTGGCTTCAGCCTAATCTCACATAATTTCTATTATTTGACCCTTGATAAGCTAAATTTTGGCTATCATGGCATGTCTTGTATTTTTAAGTTTAACCCTGTAAAAATCGTACTGCGGAGAAAGGTGAGTGCAGCTTGTGGAGTTTCAGTCCATGGAATTCCACAAAGTTACATAAAAACTCTGTGAGATCTGGTACGTCACGCTGAAATTTACCACCAGGAGCTTGTTCTGCGCTGCACCACGCGCTGCCATGTAGCGCCAGAGGGTGCTGCTGCTCAAGTTGGTTTTACTGCTGCTAAAGTAGATTTTCCACTCGAGCAGCAGCTTTCCCAATACAAATGGTTGCGACCACCCCCATTAGGAAAATCTTGGCTATTGCCCTTCTAGTCAAATACTCACACTAGGGATGCCATTTCCGCTCGTCAACTTACAGTTGGTGAGTCACGCTTGAGAAAAAAATACACCGTGCATCAATCAGTGGAATTTGGCTGAACCTCTGTGTTACGAGTGGCCAAAACCCTGCGAACTCCACCAGCAGAGCAGAGTTCACCCACCCTTAGAACAATCAGAATGCAAGTGGCTGTTTTTTGGTGCCACTTGTGTTTTTGTGCTATTTTCTAAGTGAAAAATGCAACCCCATATCCAAGAAGGACGTGAAGGTACATTTCTTGCTCAAACGTGCACTAAATGCTAGATTTGCTTTTCACATATTTTTGAATAATTTTTCCAAATTTTTGTGTAATTACTTAAAAGTAAATTAGTATGAGAAGGGCAAATTAATTTTGGTTACAATCTTAAGGGATAATTTTAGGATAAATTTTTAGTCAAAAATCTTTTAAACAACCACTTAACATGAGTATGGACAATTTACATAACTTACCAAGAATGTCACAATTTTATGAATTCTAATTACGTGTAATCCCAAACTCATTATATAGGTTAAAACATTCAAAAGTCATTTGTAGTAACATACAGATGCCACAAGATAGCCTCTCCTAAGCCCACCTCTGCAATATGAAATAATTATAATAGCACGAAACTGCACTTCTTAACATTGTCTACAATTTTAAATGTTATCTAAAATGACTAACATTAATATGATACTCACTCATGAGAAAAGTACACAGTTTCTTTCAATAGTTCACAAATACAAAAATGTTTCCTCGTTCCAAATATCACTGAATAGCCCATGTACAGTTCCTCTGAACCTTTGTTTTAAAAAAAACATCACAGATGCAGTGAAGTGAAAATTAAATGTATGACTAAACTGATATTCAAGCTAAATAGGAAGACTCCTATTGGTGTTACTAGTGTTGCACTTACCAACATCAGAGTCCACAGAGTCCGGGTTGCTTCAAACAAGCTGTTAATTGCAAAAGCACTAGCATTTTCATACTCTATTTATCTGCCATTGGTAGCATCCGACGTAGTAAATGAATGGTTTGTGGGAGAACATGTATGAAAAACAGTTAGATTTAACTAAAATTAAACTCATAAATTAATTTAATGAAACTCTTTCAAATGAGTTGCACTCATAACATGGGTAACAGAATCTAATAAAAGATTCGTTATTATAGCCATTATGAAATGTGGATACCACAGTCAAATTGAATGTACATATATAATAATTTGTTTTACCGAATAATTTATATGTAATATCTCTACTTTTTGACTTGAACTTCTATTATACTAATCACAGTCAATACTTCATTGTTGTCAGGCTCAGGGGTAATAGGAAGCACTAGACCAATGAAACAGATATGTCAAGGAAAGAGAATGTATGAGTGAGATTGGAGAATTTGGAGGGCTGGTCAGTGGCGGCTGGGGCACAAAGGTATAATGCAGGCCTTCCAGATCAAGATCACTAATGGGCCAAAATGAGTGAAGCCCTGAGGGATGGTGGGAGCTTCCAGGAAAAATCAGAACAATGAGGAACAGTGGTCAGTGCCCTTGCAGTTGCTGAGGTGTATGGCTCTCTGACTCATAGTCTCACCCATTATTTCCTCATTGTCTGCAACATTTTTGTTTTCCCCCTTCCCTTCCTTGTTTCCTTTTCTCTTAATCTATCTACTTTGTGTAACTTATTTTCTCCTGCATCTGCTGTCTAAACTGATCCAATTATACTCTGAATCTACCTGGTTGATGCCTCTACCTCCTGAAGCATTCCACTGGTGCATTAGTTGCTGCACCTTGATTCATCGTCTCATTCCTCAGGCTCTCTGGATTGCCAGAGGCTGACCAGTACTTTTGGCTTGTTGCAGGCACGTTCTTACTGAAAACCTGCTAAGTTTTGGACTGAAGAAAACGGTTATGGCTGGGTGTTGTTCTGCCTTGCATTAAGTATCTACAATGTCCTTTGTCTAGGTGGTACTATGAGGACATATGCAAGAATATTCATGTCTGAAGAATTACCAATATATGTGAAACTAGTATGGAACCACCAACGATGTCTTGGTTGTTTCACTCACCATTTCCCCCCTTTTCCCCCAATTGGGAGCATGTGGTCTAAGCTTCTGTTGCTCAGAAATGCATCACTCTCCAAAGGCAGTGTCTTGGGTATTAACATCGGAATTCATAAAAAATCTCCTTTAAAGTCTTAAACCTCACAATGGCCCACTGAGTAACATGTCTGAATGTTACTGCTCGAGCTGCAGGAGGACAGACTTAGGCCCTCATTTTGTCATTGGCAGTAAAAACCGCCTACTTACTCAGTGACGGACGCCAAAATACCGTCACCTTGGCAACCATCCGTCTGCCATATTATGATCACCGCCGGACTTCCGCCACAAGAAGGTCGGAAATCCGGTAGTGATCATACTGGTGGATGGTGGTAAGGTGGCGCTTCTACCATCGGCACCACCACGCCAGTCATGACCTGTGATACGGCCTAGCAGTGTTCTGCTGACAGGAGCTGCTGGCGGTAGCAGCTCCCCTTCCCTGCAGGAATACCTCCTAGAACAAGGTAAGTCAGGCTTCCGACAGGGGAGGGGGGCGGGGATGTTGTGTGTCTGGTTGTGTGCATAAATGTGTGAGTGTGTGTGTGAATGCGTCTGTGTGTGTTGTGTTGTTTTCGTGGGTGTATGCGTGTGAGTGAATGCGTGTAAGAATGGTGAAGTGAGTGCGTGTCTGCATGTCAGTGTGATTAAGAATGTGTGCGACCATGTCTGGAATGCGTGTTTGAATGTGTATATGCCAGTGTGAGTGATTGGGTGTATGTGTGGTGGGTGTCTGTAGGTGTGTGAGTGTATGGGGGTAGGAGGGTGTTTGGATGGAGGGGGTTAGGGGGTCTCAGGTGAGTTTTGGGGGGTGGAGGAGCTGCCTACCGGTGACAGGGAAGGAATTCCCTGTCACCGGTAGGGCGTACCACCATGGCTTTTGTGGCGTTGCTAATGCTAAAAAAACTATGGCGGTAGGTAGGCTCAAAATGCCACCAGCGGTACTATGCCGGCCAAGCAGCTGATTCCGCCATGGCAGTATGAGTGGAGAAGTGGCGGGTTGGCTGCAGCCAACCTGTCATTCTCATGATGTGGCGGTGTGTACCGCCAGCCTGTTGGTGGTACTACCGTCACAGTACCACTCACCGCCGGGGTCATAATGACCCCCATAGTGCCTCATTATGAGTCTGGACTCACGGTGACGGTCGGACTGCTGCACTCCATGTGGTCCGACCGCCACATTACAATTGCTGTTGGTTGGAACGCCAGGGGACCGCTGTCGCTGCCAGCACCATGGTTACCGACTGGTTAACAGCTGTCTGAGTTGTGCTCCACCACAGAAGCATTGAACTCAGATTTCCGCCAGCCTTTCACCCTGCCATGGAAAGGCTGGCGGAAAGCCAGTGCGTGGGCCCCCTTGCCTAGCACCATCAGAATGCACACTGTCTGCTTTACAGATAGTGTGCATTCCAAGGGTGCTGTAGTGCTACGGTATTGACCTCAGCTCCCTTAAGGAAGCCAAGACCAATACCGTAGCACTGTTCCCACCGGTCTCAAGAGCGGGAATGTCTTAATACAATGTTCCTGCCGGTCAGCCCAGTGGGAACATTGTAATATGACTGGGGGACGCTGCCGGCATGATGGTGGCATCCTCCCTGCAGAATTTGCGGTCCCATGGTGGGACTGTCAATGTCATAATGAGCCCCTTAGTTGTTGTGTTGTGCAGGGGTCAAGTTGAAAAAATGTTGGTTGTCTCATGGTGCTACATTCAACTTAATAAATCTATAAAAATATTTTGAGCGTGGTATTTCATTATTTTGGGACTTTAACCCCAGTTTTGTGAATCATGATCACTGCTTTAAGTGCCCTTGTGCTAAGGCTCTGAATGCTTCTGGCCTATGCGTTGAAGAACAAGTTTAAAGAACAGTTACATTTTCCTAATGCAAAGGAGCAAAAGCTACACCTGCAATTGTCAGAGCCATGGTTTAGGGGAACATGAAAAACTGGTCATGGTCAGTGAAATAGGGGTTACAGTCCCAAGGTAGACATATTTAATAATGAAATGCAGCGAAGGATGCAAGTTCCTGTGTACCTGTGTGTGAGGGCACCCCTGCATTAGCAGAGGTGCCCCCACACACTCCAGTGCCATTTTCATGAACTTTGTGAGCGCAGGGATGCCATTTTTTGTGTGTACTGGACATAGGTCACTACCTATGTCCAGCTACATAATGGCATGTTTGATATCAAACATCTCAGAATCATACTCCAATACTGTTGCCAGTATTGGATGTATGATTCCATGCACTCTGGGGGCTCCTTAGAGGACCCCAAGCATTGCTCCTACAAGCCGTCCAGGGTTTTCCAGGCAGCCCAAGCTGCTGCCACTCCTCAGATAGGTTTCTGCCCTCCTGCTGCTTGAACAGCTCAAGCTAAGGAAGGCAAAACACAGGATTTCCTTTGGGAGATGGGGTAACACCCTCTCCCTTTGGAAATAGGTGTGACTAGCTTAGGAGGGGTAGCCTCCCTAAGCCACTGGTATGCTTTGAAGGGCACATTTGGTGCCCTCCATGCATAAACCAGTCTACACCAGTTCAGGGACCTCCAGCCCCTGCTATGGTGTGAAACTGGACAATGGAAAGGGGCGTGACCAATCCCCTTCCCATCACCACCCCAGGGGTGGTGCCCAGAGCTCCTCCAGAGGGTTCTGCCATCTTGAATCCAAGGGTGGCAGGAATCTCCTGGGGCATCTGAGTGGCTCGGCCAGCCTGGTGACATCAGATCCCCCTCCTGACAGGTGGTCACCTGGCTAGGTGACCAATCCCCCTTTCAGAGCTATTTAGGGTCTTGGGTGGGTCCTCAGATTTGGCTTGCAAGATTACAGAATGACTCCTCTGCAACCTTACTTCAACCACTTGAACCGCAACTGGTCCCTCCAGGAACCGACAATCTGCATCCACGAAGAAGACAACATTGTTTCCACGGCCCCTTCCAGCTTCTGCAACATTTCCTCTGCATCCTCTGGGGGTGGCAAGTCTTGAGTCTGCATGAGAAGGAAGAAGGAATCTTCTTTGGAGTGATGGAGTCACTCCCCTGTATCCGCAGGCACCTATTGCAATGATGACTGGCTGCATGGATCTCCTCTCATCCTGAGCTGCATGGATCCTTCATCACAGGTGGTGGTCCAGAGTAGTCCTCTTGGTCCTCTCTGCCAGCTGTCCAACTTTGGTGAAGGTAAGCCCTTGCCTTCCCATGCAGGACAGTACCCCGTGCACCGTGTCTGTTGCAGCTGCTAAGGCTTATTTGCATCTCCTCCTAGGGAACTTGAGGCTTCATGCAGCTCCAGCACCCAAAACTCTTTCTTGTGAGGTACAGCCCTCTGCGTGGCTCTCTGGTGGCATAGGATCATTTTCTGTAGTGGTGCATGGGATCCTTCTTTGACTTCTGTGTCCCTGTCCTGTGGGTGCTGCCTCTGCTCCTGTGGGCCCTCTGGGTTTCTGAGGGTCACCTGTGACTCCCGCCCCTGGGTTGAGTCCTCCTGGGCCTTGCTGGTCCCCGGCAGCACCACTTTTCCACTAACTGCAAGTTTGCCTTTGTCAAGGCTTGTTGATGGAATTCCTGCACCGACATCCATCTGCAATCTTCAATTAGTGTTGGACATCTTCTGCATTCCTCAGGAACTCTTCTCCGGCTCCAGGGCTGCAGTGCTGACCTGTTCTTTCTCACTGTCGACCAATCCCTCAAACACAGCTAGGTGGGTAGTAGCTCCTACACCTCTTGTACTCCACTGACACTTTTGGACTTGGTCCCCTCTCTCCACAGGTCTTCCTCTTCAGGAGTCCACCGCTGGTTTCTAGAAGTCTTGTATGGGTGTCTTCTTTTCTTCTTTTCCATCCTTTTGGATGGTTTGGGGAAATTCCAGAGACTTACTTCTGCTTTCCTGGTCGCTGCAGGGGGTACTGTGTTACTCACCTCACATTCTAGTACTCCCAGCTCCCCTCTACACATTCCACTTACCTAGGTGAGGGCCCTGTGTTCACATTCAATTTTTTTAGTATATGGTTTGGGCTCCCTCTAGGGACACTATTGGCTATTTACATTTGCACTGTTTTCTAACCTTTTCTATGCCTATTACTATTTACTAGTGTATATAATTAGTATATTACTTACCTCCTATTGGAGGGTTGCCCTTCTTGTATTTTGTGGTATTGTGTGACCAAAGTAAAGTACCTTTAGTTTTGTACAACTGATTGTTCTCTTTCATGTGTGTAAGTGCTGTGTGACTACAGTGGTTTGCATGAGCTTTGCATGTCTCCTAGAAAAGCCTTGGCTGCTCATCAACAGCAACCTCTAGAGAGCCTGGCCTCTAGACATTGCCTACACTTCACTAATGGGGATACCTAGACCTGGTATAAGGTGTAAGTACCTTAGGTGCTCACCACACACCAGGCCAGCTTCCTACATTGGTGGTGCAGCAGTGGGGCAAGCACGTGCAATTGCCTTACAAATTTGCCACTTGGTACTTTCCACAGGAAAGATCACTAGCTAGGGGTATACACTATACCTAGTATCAGGGAAACAGTCTCTTGGGTTTGGGTAATAGAAGGGTCTAGGCATAGCCCTTAATCCAATCTCCTTTTTGGGGACTTAGTTAGAGTAGTTAGGGATCCTACACCACACTAGCTAGCTGACATGTCTTCAGCAGAGTACACAGCTCAGGTCATAGAGTCTCCTTATGAGGAAATTACCTTGACCTTCACTGTTGCAGCTGTACCATCTGCCCATGTGTAACACTCATCTGGGAACATATACAAGGCCTATTGCGAAGGGTGGGCCACAAAATGCCTGTGCCTGATATGATGTATGCAAGGTGGACATTCCCAAGCAGGGAGGGTAGAGCAAATGGAGCAGTCAATTCATAGAGATTTCACTGTGCAATCTTTTAATGTCATTTGTATGGCTTTCCAAAGGCAGACTTTCAAGTGAAGCCCCACGGTAATTAATGGACCTCCCTATGCTTTGCTACACTAGTGCCATAATTTATGGTGCTAATGCAGAAAAGTACAATAGTGGCACAGCTCATGAGGCTACTGTGGAAATGTCCACCATTGTGCACCGTAATGTAAATATGGTCCTACCATGGTGTCGTTAGGTGGGGCAAGGGGCGGCTCAAGAAAAGTGGTGCATCGGGATCACTTCATCATATTAGTATAAATTGTGCCCTATGTGTGATGCACAATGCAACACACTTTGAACAACTAAATTCATGGGACATACAAAGATTTCAGACACCCACTTGTCACTCCTACACCACCCTTGAGTTTTTGGACTAAACTGAAGAAAACCCTGCTGTGACAAATTTGGAAGGCAACAGAAGCTGGGTGGGTTACACATGTTTTATATTGGAATACCGCCAACAATACAAATGGAATGCCAACTACATGCAGTGTCAGGTGTGAGAGGGGCACATAAATACCAGGCCACAATGAGGCATGCAAAGTGCCTTTCCTTGGTATGGCAAATATGAGCTAGTAAACTGCACCACTGGAGTGTAAGGTAAAACATATGCACTGGTGGAGCACTATAATGTCAGTGTCTGGGAATTGTGGCACTGACATGCAATGCATCACTTTATTAACCTTGGTGATAGGCAAAAAATGATGCCCAACACTAACATAGCCACAAATTCAGCATGGTGTAGGGGTGCCCCTGTTGCAGGTCCAAATACACATGTGCAGGAAGGGACACATCTTGCAACATTAACTAACAGCAATGCTGTCTGCTACTTACAATGACTGATGGTGATTGCAGCACACATTGAAAGATGGAAAAATTAGGCCAACAACAATGTCAGTCCTCTTTACCACTACTACAATGCCACGCCGTAGGTGATGTAGTAACCTGATGTATCCACACATAAACAAGTCTGAAAATGTGTTAGGTCCTAATGCCACCTCATGTGTGTTGTAAAAGTGATGGAAGGGGGTGAGCTGTCCACATGCATACGCCTTGTCACCCTGAGTGATGTGTTCTGCATCCTGCACCACCCATTGTAAGGAACCACCTCTTGTGTAGGTGTCCAAACAGGAAGGTCTCCCATCCTGCACAACAACACTCTTCCTTGCAATGGAGGTCTGCTTGCAGCAAGGATGCAAGGATGCCTGCATGAATGGACTGCGTGTTGGTGTGCAGGAAGGGAGACCTTCCTGTTTGAACACATAAACAAGAGGTGGTTGATCCTTACAATGGGCCTCACATGTGGGTACATTCATGCCCCTCATCTTATCTGTACAGTGACCTAGCAACATCACTGTCTTATATTGTTAATTGTGTGAAGCTGTTTGCATGACATAATTGGACACTCTCAGGACCAGAACTATCTGAAATTGTACTGGGTAATAGCATGTCATCTGACAATGTTGAATGGAAATCCCTCAAGTCATACGCACATCTAAGGATCTATGAGGATGACATGGATTGTCTATGTTGCCACATCTAATATAGAGTATGGGGTGTAATCAACATGTGTGTGGAAATCTAATTCTATGTACATTGTGGTATGATGAGCTATGTCTTGACTATCTGAGGTGCTTTTTATGAGCCACATGCATCACCGATGTGTCACTTTTCATAGGGGAAAAAGTGAAGTAATGGTGGCGCAAGGGGCTAATTGATAAGCACCTTAGTGACATCTTGACATGGTCCTTACTCCTAACATGCCGTGAATTACTGTGTGCTACGTGTGGTACACAGAGCAGTAGCTTGTGCTATGACCAACGTATTGCCACCCTCCATACATGTTTTCAACCTAGCACTTCTGGCACATGTCTTGACTGCCATCACTGTATTTGTTCACATATATACCTTTTCCAAAAATCACAAGGCCCTTGCAGCACACGTTGCCACCAGTGCATCAGTTTGTTGTGCTCCATATCCTCAGCATGTCAATATCCAAGGGTGAATAATGGTGTCCTAATTGCCACACATGCTATATTAACATGGCATTGAACACATCATACCACATCACACACAACCCTAGCACTACATATTAGACATACAAGGTAACACTTTCTGGTAGCATCGGGGTCCACAAATCTTACAACTTCACCGGTGGTGTAAGGGACAGGTCCACATGGGACATAGCATTGTGAATTTTGAACAAAGAACACCATGGACAAATGTTAAACATTTCACATGTTTAGCTGATTAACCTAGAGGAGTCAGGTTAGGGGATGATCAAGTGAGCCCTACAACATGTCTATTTGACAGCCATTGTGAGGCCATGCAAACATGTACATATATGGGCTTGACCCATACATACATGTCTCAACTACATAATTAACGTTTTGCAGAGGGCAGTCCTCTGACAGTTTTCACAAGCACAGCACATTGTTGTGTCACTCTGCACATACATGACTTATGGAACACACTCATCAATGACTCACTATACTCCTGCATCATGTTTGTCACTACTTGTACATGACCATGCAACATACCACAGTGGCCAAGCCCCTGATGGACATGGACAGTAGTGCCTGGTAACCATGTACCTTTGCACCATGACACATGTGTGTTGTCTTTAATGCACTTCAAATTATGCAGGTGAAACACAGGGAACAAAGATGCAGGTTAACACAAACACACTACTCGCAGTCCTGGCCTTTGTCATGACATGGTAAAGTAACCCCTATGGCCTACAATCATGCAAATGCAAAGTAAGATTTAGCAACATTTAATGTGTACTTACCAACAGTTCCGCCAACCTCAATTCCCAGGTGATCCAGGAGGTCCTTTTGGCAGGATATTAGGTCTTTCCACCGGCGCTTCAGTTGGTGATCTGTCTGCTCTACAGCAGAATTGTGTGTCAAATGGAATAGCACCTTGCCCTACGGCACCTTCCGTGCCTCTGTCTTATAGCCCATGATGACACGTCCACCCATGACCACCATGTTGGGAAGGTAGTGGCAGACCAGCCAAATGAACCCTACCAGCTCATCAGCTGTCATTCTCCTTGCCCTTCCCTGACATGTTTCACACCAAATTCAGTGCAAATCTAAAACCCAGAAAAATATATCCCAACCAACCCCAAACAACCCCAACAAACTTAACTAACCCAGAAACAAGCACTCGACAATATACAATAAATAAAAGCACAAAATAACAAACACAACAAAATAGACTTAGTGACACAACGCAGACAGCAGACAGCACAAAAGACTCACAAATGACCACTCCTCACACCAACACATGCACAACACAACCTCTCCCAAGCACAGACAAAAAGACTGTAAAGAGAAAGTGAAAGTATATTCACTTTTCCATGGTTGCAGCAAGGAAGTTCACTTGCATCATTTCCTGGTGCATGTGTCACGTTTTGATGACATACGTCATTTTTTTTATGCATGTTGGCCAGGCATGTCTACTTAAAGGATGGCTGACAGGACATAAAATTTTTACTTTAGACACGCAGGTGTGATGCATCAATTTTTTAATACGCAAAGGTTTAAAATGACCGTATGCTTCTTTTTTTTTGCCACATGACGGGCATGCGTGTTTTTTTGAGGGACGGCTGACAGGGCACTCAGTATTAGATTTCACACACAGGTTCAATAAGTAATTTTTAATGAAAGCAATGGCTAATTATGAATGCATGTATTGTATTTTTTTTACGCAAATGCTGAAATGTGTTTCTATATGTATGTTGGTCTGTGGGATGCATGGGAGGAGTGATATTGCAACCGGGCATGTGTATGATACAATTTCCCACATTCCTGTCTTCACATGTGCACAATATGTGTACTGTGAGTATACATATGCGAGGGAACTTCCCTTGTTAGTCTGACACAACTTAATGTATGAATTTCCACTATTGTTTCACCACACATTTTCTGATAGCTGGCCCATGTGCGAAACATGTTCATGAACATGACACCCTTGACAACTGTATACCTAGGGATGCTGGTGACTTGTCCTGGTATGATCCGCTAACCCAGACCTTTGTAAATTCATGTGTGTGACAATCTATGGTGTGTTCCAAGGGCCAAACATCATGATGTAATGCAACATGTATAATTTACAGTTCCTTATGAATGCAATTTGTTGGATATGGTGGACTGACATGTGTCATGGTTGTAATGTATGTGAAATGCTAGTGAGTGGAAGTGTTTTTCATGTGTGATCAGTAATGCATACTACAGTGGTGTGTTTAGGGATGTAACATCTACAACTTTTCAAACCCATCATGGATGACTGTGTACCTTTGTTGCAAAGATGTGTGCTTACATCAGTGTTGAACATGTTCCCCTTTGTAGATATGTGTGTACTGTAAATAAATGTTGAGCCATTTTTAAACAGGCACCATGCCACATGTTGCATGTTTTCATATGTCTAATGCGCAAAGTTACAGGCCACACCAAGCCTGGGCCACCTAGGAGGAACATGGGGGAATAATGTTAGTGACAATTGTGTTTGCACATACACTTTGACTGCACAATTACTCACCCTGTTGTATTGGGGGTGGAGTTGGCATCCTCAGCTTTAAATTCAGCACTGTAGTGCACAGTCAACTGCAGCGATCCAACTGCACAATTGAAGTCCCCTGTCCAATTATGTATTGGTAACTTTAAGGTTGTTGATGTCAGCCTTGCCCTATTATGTACTAGGGGCTTACCAGTTGTTTGTATTGGACTTGTCAGATTATTTACTAGGGATTGGCATGACTAAGGGGCTCATTCGGAGAGTTCCCCCCTCCGAAATACCGCTCCGCGGTCGAAAGACCGCGGAGGGTATTCTAAGTTTTTCCCTGGGCTGGCGGGCGGTCGCCAAAAGACCGCCCGCCAGCCCAGGGAAAAACTCCCTTCCCACGAGGATGCCGGCTCGTAATCGAGCCGGCGGAGTGGGAAGGTGCGACGGGTGCTGTTGCACCCGTCGCGTATTTCACTGTCTGCAAAGCAGACAGTGAAATACTTGTAGGGGCCCCCAGGGGCCCCGCGAACTCCCCTACCGCCATCCGGTTCCCAGCGGGCGGACCGCTGGGAACTGGATGGCGGTAGGGGGGGTCGGAATCCCCTCGGCGGCGCAGCAAGCTGCGCCGCCTTGGAGGATTCCAAAGGGCAGTGGTAAACCGGCGGGAGACCGCCGGTTTACCCTTTCTGACCGCGGCTGAACCGCCGCGGTCAGAATGCCCTCGGGAGCACCGCCAGCCTGTTGGCAGTGCTCCCGTGGTCGGTGGCCCTGGCGGCCACCGGCCGCCAGGGTCAGAATGACCCCCTAAGTCTTAATATTAGAGATTTGTTCCTCTGATGCATTGTTAGGTCATCTGTAGATAGTGAGGCCCAGGGTTCAGATAGTGTCAGTTGCCACTTGATTCAGTCACTCTTGTTTGTGCTGGCCAAGCACACAGTTGTAGCTGTAGTTGATGGCAATGTGGCTGGGATATGTACTGTCCTACACAATGTGTGTGAATATGTGTCTGGTGTTACATGGGTAGAATATTGTTTTGTATAGTGAGTATTTGACAATGTGCGATTATTCACATACATCGAAGCCAGATTGTGTGATGTAGGCTTCTAGCTCGACATTGCTAGCACAGTTTCTGCAGATTTCCCTTGGTACTCATCTTCTTATCCTCACTGTCCCTTCATTCAAGCATGTCATAGTAAGTCATACTTGCAAACTTTACAAATGGACACTGCTTCTTCTACAGGCTAAGCAAAATTTGTATACAATTTCCATTGTTTGCAAGATAAGATGACTGACCCCCACACATCTCTCAACAACAGCGACAGCCCTGGTGTAGTATTTTAAGTCACCTTCACGTATTGGTTGTCAAAGTTAAGTGGAGGAGTGTCTCAGCTTTCCTTCCACATATCTTTGTTTGACACGAGCACTCACACAGCTGCATTCCCCAATATTTGTTGCATGCATTATATGTGTATTTAGATTGTGTGAATACTCTTGACAGCTATGAATAGAACATGCTAGTTTCAACATGTCTGTGTCCTTATTCACACATGCAGTTTGCCAAGGGTTTGTGACTTGTTTTGACATTGCTTGATATGCATGCAAGAACCCTCTATTAGGCATACACGTGAGTACCATTGAGTTATATGTTGTACGTTGTCACCTGTGATTGTGACAGTTAGACAATGATTTGTTACATGGGAGACACAGACCTACTGTTGTTGGTACTGACTACTCTTGTGCTTCATAGGCCAAACATCCGAACAGCAGTCTTCACATGTTTTCCTGTGTGGCTGTCAAATGTCAAGCAAACACACTTGTGCAATATGTGTGTTGCAAAGTAAGATATTGGGACAACAGGCTATGCCTATGTTTCACCCACAAATTCATGTAGTAGTGCATTGTGTGTATTTGTTTGTTGTTCTGGAGTGTGTTCCTAACTTATTTTCAACTTTTGTGGCCTAACCATGTTTTCAACGATGTGGGTGAATTGAAAAGGTATGTGAAGGTGCAAAGAAATACTGCATGACAAATCTGTGTTTAAGTGATTTATTTACAAAGTTGTGCCCAATGATGATTTGAGTACAGTCTCTAACTGAAGAAGTTGTGCACAATATTGTCCCTTCTGGGTGCTCTAGCAGCAGAGTTTTGTTCTGCCCCATCTTCCTGTCATGCATTATTGTCCTCATACTCCTCCCCGGGGACCTCTACCTGTTCTTCCCACAGGACACTGATGCGAACAGAGATGTTGTGCAAAAATGCACAGACTAGTCTTATTTTGCATACAGGGGGGTGGGGCATATAATGGACTTTCTCCACTTTGACGTAGGCACCTGAACCTGGAATTCAGGATGCCAAATGTCCCCTCCAGCACATTCCTGTCCTTCATTGTAAGCCTTCTCAGCATCTGCATGACCCATGGCTGGATGCTGTAACCTTGGTCCGCTGCAACGAAAGGGGAGACACAGTGTCAGATGTGCATTTGTGTTTCTTTCTAAATGGCCAGGCACTCTTTTTAAATTTGAGTGGTGATTCTGACTTGCATCTGGTATTGTGTATATTCCTTTTTTGTATGTATGGTTGTATTGGTGTGTGGTGGTGTACTTTCCAGTCATGAGTTGTGCCTCAGGCGCATGGTGATTGTGGGATCTGTTCTGCCATGACAGTTCACCCACACAGAATATGTGTGATGTTGAATATAATCATCCTTTAGTCCCATCACTTTTGACCTGCAAGAGTCATGGTGGCTACGTTTGTACCTATTTTGTTTGGTGTGTTCCATGAGACTGGTGTTGTGGCCTGTGTGTTGCAAGTGAAACATACCCTCTTGAACATGGTACACCTCCCTTGCACACAGAGGGGCATATTTATACTCTGTTTGCGCCAAATGTGCGTATACAATTTTGACACACATTTGGTCCAAACCGTGCACCATATTTAAACTTTGACGCCCGCGGACGTCAAAATTCCTCCGTGTGCGTCATTTTTTGGATGCGGGAAACTGCCTTGCGTTAATGACATGCAAGGTAGGCGTTCCCGCCCAAAAAATTACTTTAAGGCCTGTGTGCCTTATTTATACTCCAGCGTCATTTTGACGCACAGGAGGGGGCAGGCCTTAAAAATGTTGCACAGCCTGATGTGTGCTGTTTTTTAACGCCTGGGTCGGGGCAGGCGTTAAGGGACCTGTGGGCTCACTTCCATGGTCTCTGACCATGGAAGGAGTCCAGAGGTGCCCTTCCCTGCCCCCAGGGACACCCCCTGCCACCCTCGCCCACCCCTGGAGGACACCCATGGATGGGGGGACCCACCCCAGGTAAATACAGGTAGGTTGAGGTAAGTATTTTTTTATTTTTTTAAAGTGGCATAGGGGGGCCTAATTTGGCCCCCCCCTACATGCCACTGTGCCCAATGACCATGCCCAGGGGACAGAAGTCCACTGGGCAAGGGGGCATGACTCCTGTCTTTGCTAAGACAGGAGTCATTTCAATGGGGGTTGTGCGTAAAAAAATGGTGCAAGTCCGGTTTGAGGCATGATTTTTGCCTCAAACCTACTAGCACCATTTTTTGACGCACAACACCCATTTTCCCCTACGCCGGCGCTGCCTGGTTTGAGTAATTTTTTTTTACTCAGACCAGTCTGCAGCGGCGTCTAAAGTCATTCCTTAAATAAGGCGCCCGCATGGTGCGTAGGAATGTCGTTAGCCGGCGGTAAAATTTTTAACGCAAACCAGCGCCTGCGCTGGTTTGCGTCAAAAAGTATAAATATGGGCCAGAGTTGTTGTAGCAATTTCCTGCCTAGTATTCATATGTGTATGTAGAGACTGTGCACAGTGTGGCACAGTTGTTTGACATGTTTTGCCATGTGTGACAAGCTTACAAACACCTGTGCCACAGGAGGGCAGGGGTGCTTTTCTGCACTGCCCTGCATTGCCCAGTACAGGTCAACAATGTGCTATGTCTCCTTGATATTATGCGTTTCTGTGTGCTGGCAGTAGTTCCGCTGCCAAAGTCCACCTTAGGCAGCCTTGTAGCATGGTAGAAAGATGTCAGCTTTGCGGCTTTGATTGTTGCTGTGCTGTGAGGTGTCCATTCCTACACAAGATCTATCAAGGATGGCAATTTCCTACTTCTATGTGTGCTGCATTATGCACCAAATATGGGAAAAGTTTACACAATGAGAGCATCAGGTATTGATAGGACAATGGTGATGTCACCACTAGGGTTGCATTATTGTTGGTGCAGCCTCAGGTTTCAAAATTGTGGTAAATGTGGGGCAGTGCCAATATGCAAGGCTTTTGACAGTGGAATGCCCATTGCAAAACCCAATGCTCACCAATTCCACACTAAGTTATATGTGTGAAGGGGCCATATTTTATTTTTGATGCAACATGAGAACACATGTAGTGGCCTGACACCGCCTTTTGTATGCAGAGTGGGCATTGCTCCACTAGATCATCATTAAAAGGGACAGCCCAGTGGTGCAAGGGACTGGTACATGTGGCCATATGTGAGGGTGATGTGCATTGAATGCTTTGAAGTGATGCATGTGGCATATGTTTTGTTCTCCAGACATCTGTGCTTCCCTGTCTATGTGTGTGTAGTGTGGTGTATATATTGTTTGTCCCACATGTTAAGTGTGTTGTATGTGTTATGTTATGTATGATGGCTTACCAATGAGTAGGCCATTGCCATGTTGTCCATCCTGGAAACGTTGGTTTATTATTGAGTGTCCGAAAATGTAGACATCATGCACGCTGCCTAGATATTTGGCGAGGATGTTGGTGAACATCACCACAATGGTCCACAATGGACCTTAATAAGAGACTCTGTTGTAATTTGATGGACCATCCTGGTGACCACTCTATGAGAGTGGTAATCCAACAAAATAACTGCAAAACATTTCACTATACCAGAACGATTAATAGGACCAATTTTATCTAGGGTCATTTTTTTTCCATGGTTTGTCATCGAAGGCTACTGGTGAAATAGGAACTTTGTGGACAATTTTAGATTTATCATTGATAAAACATGTAGTGCTTAATGCCCCAAAAGCATGCCAGAGTCTCTCTTTCCACAACTGAGTAGATAGACTCTGACTTGCTTAGGGCCCGAGAAGCAAGAGCTACAATTATTTTCTTGACGTCTATTATTTGTGACAGTGGACTGCCTAAGCCTCTACTGCTGGCATCCGTCACAAGCATAGTTTTCCTATTGTGTTCAAAATTGCACAGACAGGGAGCTTTCTTTAATGAGAGCCCTGTTTCCCTGTGTTTGTTAAGAGCAATTCTTAAAAGTTTATCGTGTTCTTCCACCGTAGCCCCATTTATAAGACCATCATCCTGAAAGCATAGAGTTTTAGGAATGCCTTCTAGCACATGCTGCATTTTTTTCTGGAACACGGCAGCAGCAGATGCCAACCCGAATGGCATCCTGCAAAACATGAAAAAAACCATGAGAGTGGTGAGTGCAGTCATCCATCTGGATTCTGGATGTAGATCCACTTGATGGTAAGCACTGGAAAGATCGATAAAAAAGAAACACACAGCTTATCCCATTGTGCTCAACATTTTGTGAATACGAGGAAGGAGGAGTCTTTCTATCTTAGATCTTGCAAATCTACAAATAACCTAATGTCATTACCCTGATTTTTATTTGCAATCACAATGAGAGCTAGCCAATCCGAACTTTCAATGAGCTTTTAGTCTGTTGAGCTCTTTTTCTAACTGTTTCTTCATGTGGTATAGGTCTGGTATTATGCCCAGTTGGTTTGGAATCTGACTTTAATTTAATTTATGTTTAAAATTCTTTAATAAACTTATTTTGTCATTGAATTTCAGGAAATTAATTTAAAATCTGGTCACCAGTAATGGACTGGGTAACTACAATTGCCTGCACTGGGTTATTGGCATCCAATTTAATGGCCAGTTCTTTTTGGTGCTGCCAACCCAACAAACTGGATCCTTCTTTAACAGCATACACCTTGCCCACAGTCCAATGATCTTTGAAAGTTATGCACGATTTGAACATACCCTTGAGAGGAATGGGATCTTTATTGCATCCACTTGGAGCAATGTCAGCATTAAGCAGATTTGCCTCTTTCTTGTCTGTCATTTTATTGAATTCTGAAATGTTAATGAATGTAAAAGGGGAGCATGAGTCAGCAAATACTTTAATGGGATTACCATCAATGTATTTATTCCATTCCGGGTAGTTGATAGGCTGGATTAGATCCTCATCCTTACTTGTAATATAATTTTCTTAACTATTTGAGTACTGTCCTACAATGTTCTGTTATCATAATGTTTGTAAATTTTTAGAAAAGTCCCTGCATACCCTTGCAAAGTGATCTTTCTTGCTGCATCTTCCACAAATAGCTGTTCTGACTTGACAAACAGTAGAATTTGCCAGGTAAAAGCTATTACCACAATGTTAGCACTTAGTTTGAAGTTTTCAACATCATTTTTTTGGCAGGGAGTATTTGAGTTTTTAATCTTGAATACCTCAACATCTGATTTCTCTTCCCTAATCTCTGAAACTTTTTCAGTAAAGGGTTGAGATCTAATCTCTTTCAGACATATAGCTGTATGCTCAATAGACTTAGCAACCTCTAAAGCTTCATGCAACTCTGGTTGTTTTTGCAATAACTTTTCCTGAATGTTAATATAATTGGTACATCGAACTAATTGATCACAAATGAATGAGTCATTCAAATCCCCAAAATTACACAGAGTACTCATTCCTCTGAGAGCAGCTATATACATAGTTCATTACACTCTCCTGTTTGTCTTGAGTATGACAGGAACATTTGTGACAGTCCAAAACAATGTTATCTTTATCCCCAAATGGAGTTTTTAATTTCAGATATGTTATTCTATATTCATCATGCTCATCTTCTTCATCCTGAGGTGGCTCTGGTTCAGGAAGACATTCATAAATTTTCGTGCCACGCGTACCTAAATTATAGAGTAGAATGTGTTAAATTGGAGTAAGCTAAATTTCTCACCCCATTAGCAATGAGGTAGGATTCAAATGTCTTTACCCATTCTTTCCATGAGATGTTATGTTCCCCTATTTCATTTAAAAAAAAATGGATAGGTGAAGACATCTCTGCTGCCAATAATAGATGTTGAAGTACACAAAAATATCACAATTTCAGTGAATTCTACTAACTTTGTTTAAATTATCTACAATATATGGAACTCTTATGAAGAAGTACGTAAATATTATTTGCACTATAATCAAGGCACTTTATAAAGTGAGTAAAAGCACCTAGATTAATTATCTATGACTCTAAAACACAAAAAAGAATAAGATTATAGCACAAAATGTGATTTCTACTACAGACATTAATAGAACATGAATGGCAAACTGGCTCTCACAATTGGCTTGTCACAATAATGTCCAGTTGCTAGTTTACGTTTGCTCAACTGAATGAGTGATACACATGCTAAACAATAGGATTTCCCTCAAGCTTATTGATGGCAATATACACACTTTTGGCTTACATGTACATATTATATTCAACTTTAAAGTCTTCCGTGTGAGACGCTGTTGATTACTGTGACGGGCTGGCCGTCACATCGTCGGCACCATAGTCCCCCGGGGGCATCGAGGACGCTGGCTGGCCTGCCCTAGAAGTACTGGTGCCTTCCTCCAATCCGAAGCGCCTTCCGGGGGAAGGAGGGATACGGAAATCCCTCATCTGGGTGTCAGAAGCGGGACCAAAGGAGATCGTACAGGAAGAAGACCGCGACTTGCCCGGAGGAGGGAAAAGAGGATTGCAGGACACGGCGGAGGAAGTCAGGTGTACCACCTACATCCAGGGACCGGCGCTGCAGGACCTCGAGGATACCAGTGGCACCCGATGGCGGCAGAACTGTCTCCGAGGACGGGAAGGAGGACCAGGAGGCTGCAACTCTGAGAATCCGGCCACGCTCTGGGAAGAGCGTGGCCTTGGCAGGTACGGTTTCACAGGGGATTGGAACTATGGATTAAACGGTGCAAGACGGGGTGCGGGAGGCAGAGATACTAATTGCACAGTGACTGATATTTGTAGGACTGAGAATACAGAAATTTGCTTATTTAGTTTTTTTTTTTTTCCCCGTTCGGTGTGTAACCTGTAGCAATAAAACAAATAAAGAAGAACAGGAGATTTAGGGAAAATAGGCATAACCCATTTTATTATTAACCAACCAAAAAAAAGGAGAAAAACAAACAAACCAACCCCGAGAGATAGAAGGAGGTTCAACCTTTTGGGAACTTGTATATATTTTTGTTTTGGTTTGTTTGGGGTTTGCCAAAGACAACAAAAAGAGAAAAAGCCAAGACAGATGTTTTATTTGTTATTTTTTGTTTTTTGTATTATGGTAATATTGAAAAGAACAGCGACTAGAAGGAAAAAAGACAGAGGTAGGAAGATAGCTACGACGAACACAGAAGAGGTGAAGTGAGCTAGAGGAAAACATTAGCACAAGAAAAAAAAAAGAAGAAAACTCAGAGAAGTAGAAGACAGCCCAAAAGTACATCACAGAAGGTAAAATCCAGAGAAAGGGAACAAGAGTTAAAGAGACAGAAAAAGAGAAGATCAGGGAAAAGATGAAGCAGTGTAGAGAAGAAAAAACACAGAGAACCGAAAGAACTTACCATTCCACCAACAGTTGTGTTTTCTCTTCTTCTTCCCACATGCGCCTCCTGAGAATCCATCTGGAAGGAAGAGAACAAAGACGAAGATAAGAACTGTGGGAAGTCCCAACAACCGACCAAAGACGTAACCTAGATTATAAACTTTGCATCATTGATACTATCAAAATAAAGACAATTTTTACAGCATACCACTGGCTACAAGTCGTCATTACGATATCCTTTGTCACAATTACCAAAGCATTAATTCAACATCCTTATGGTGTGTGTGTATTACCATGAGGAAGTGAAGGATGGCACACTTTTGACACGTAATTAATTATCAAAATAAATTGTAGGCGCGCTCTAGCCTTCTTGAGTGAAAGAAAGGGGGAGTCAACCTCAGAAGACAATCAGGGAAACTCTTTTGGCCCACCTCCCTTGTGGAGGTAAGGTAAATGCTGATGCGGAACCACTCCAAAATATACCTGACAGGCTGAAAAAGTGTGAGCTGTGCCTGTCAGTGCTCCAAACTTGCCTGAAATTTTCTCATGTAGCTCCTGCAGTGAGGAATCTGACAGAACCAAAGTCTCCAGAGTGGCGCAGCAGACAGACAGAGAACTCTGCAGGTTAGGAACTCCAATTTTGCCTGACTTTAACAACTGTGAATTGAAACCAGCAGAGTCTGTCATTGACATGCTCTATTCCTCCCACTAGGACTTGCAAAAAGCAATGTTCTGAGGGTGAAAGGGAGTAGGAACATACCATCTATAATTACTACCATATTAAAACAGTAACATATTACAACATCCACTATATCAGTTTCTTTGAATATTTTCAAAGATGTATCATGGGCTATTTAGTGATATTTGAATGCACGGTGTATTCCAGGCCCAATAAGAAAAGCTTGGGTATCTTTCCTGTGGTGAACATCATATTGCTTTTATATATTAGCAATAATATTTCCAATTGTAGACATTAATATTAAAAAACCTAATGCCCTGCTAATATATTTCCTAAATATGGAATCCCTAATGAGTTATTTTATTACATCTGTACATTGCTCCAAATTAATCTTGAATTGTCTAATCTACTTAAGGAGCTTGGGATTGCTCACAGTAAGAATTCATAAAATCATGATATTTCTGGTAAGTCATGTAAATTTCACATACTCATTTTAACTGATTGATTGGAAGATTGTGACTAATAATTAATTCTGAAAACCTCCTTCAAAAATTGTAACTAAAATACATATGATCTTCTCAGACTAAGGCGGTCATTCTGACCGCGGCGGGCGGCGGTCACCGCCCACCATGCGGTCACCGCCGAATGGCCGCTCCGCGGTCAGGAGACCGCGGATGCCATTCTGGCTTTCCCGCTGGGCCGGTGGGCGACCGCCAAAAGGCCGCCCGCCAGCCCAGCGGGAAATCCCCTGCAACGAGGAAGCCGGCTCCGAATGGAGCCGGCGGAGTTGCAGGGGTGCGACGGGTGCAGTGGCACCCGTCGCGATTTTCACTGTCTGCAAAGCAGACAGTGAAAATCTGTATGGGGCCCTGCTAGGGGGCCCCTGCACTGCCCATGCCATTGGCATTGGCATGGGCAGTGCAGGGGCCCCCAGGGGCCCCACAACACCCGTTCCCGCCATCCTGGTTCTGGCGGTGAAAACCGCCAGAAACAGGCTGGCGGGAAGGGGGTCAGATGCAGCGCCGCCATGGAGGATTCCCTGGGCCAGGGGAAAACCGGCGGGAAACCGCCGGTTCCCCTTTTCTGACCGCGGCTTTACAGCCGTGGTCAGAATAGCCCTGGAAGCACCGCCAGCCTGTTGGCAGTGCTTCCGCTGCCCTCCGCCCTGGCGGTCAGAGACCGCCAGGGTTGGAATGAGGGCCTAAGTTCCTTCTAAATAATTATGCAAAAATTTGGAAAATATTTATCAAAAAGTATGTGAAATGCAAATTGGGAATTTAGTGCTACATTTCAGCAACTAATGCATCTTCTCATTGATCTTGAATGTGGGGACACATAGTGCCCTTAAAAATAGCGCAAAAACCACAAGTGCCACCAAAACACAGCCGCTAGTATTCTGTTTGTTTTCATTGTTTTTATGCTACCGCAATAGGATTTTTGCAGGAACAAACCTCAAATTACATGACGTGCCATAATAGCCAGAATTTTGCTTAGCAAGGATAAATGACAGAAATGATATGAGATTAGGCTCAGGTAGTGAATATTTTGCGCAGGCCTAGTACTGATCTATTCTACCATTATTTGAAAATGGTTACTATTTTTAGGCCTTCCTGTAAATAATCGTATAATGATATGGAGATATTGATATTTTTGTATTATTGCGGAAGAAGATACAAATATATTTCTTAAACTTCATGAATTTGCATAATTTATGGGAGTTTATGAATGTGACTGAAGGAACTAATTGTAGAATGAATCAAGTAACTTCCAAAAACTGATTGGTTTTAGATTAACAAGCTTGCATCACGTCTACTAAATAGGCAGGTTTGAAATGTCCATCCTGCTGAATTTGAGTCTGCGAAGGACGTCTGGTACATGCTTTAGTGAGTACCCTTTATTCCCAAGACTACCTTAAAAGGATGTAGTTGTATCCATTTATCTAGTAAATTATAAATTTGTATTCTGGGTATTGACAGCACAGCTCTGAAACAGACCATTCCCAAAAATTTACATAAATTGAGCATTGGCCCACCCCTTCCATTCATTGCCATTCTCTGACGAGCTTCTTTCAGCCACTCGCTTAAGGTTTTGTCGATCATGCTTGGACTTTGCCCAGAGGAGTCTCCAAATCTCTGCTGATGCTATTGGCTTTTCAGTTGTACCCTTCCAACTCCACTTTACTGCTTGCATTGAACTTCATATAGAATTACTTTACAACTATAGCCCTCTCTTTTTGCCCTTGCTGGCTCCTTCCTGTGTGTCTTGCTCAAATGTGCTGATGCTATACACGTTGGCACATTAATTCCAGAGCTATTGGCTTTGCAATTGCTTGATTTGTCTATCTGTCCAACAATTGTTTTTTTTCTTTAAAACTCTGCACATCGTGTATACAGACTTCTGAGAAATTTGTGGGAGTAAGGGTGTTACAGTTAAACGTGTGTGAAATTTGCATAATTTGCTTTCACATAATTATGTGAAATTCTGAGTAATTTTGTGAAATGCAAATCCATCCATTTCTGATATGAGGATGCATTTTGTGCTAAATACATAGGACAAGAAATGCAATTACCACAAATAACAGTCACTCCTGTTCTAGTTGTTCACATTGTTCTGGGCTTTCATGCTATAATTATACAGCAAACTACGGCATATTTACACCATGTGACATTATACCGTAATTTCCGTAATTTCATTTAACAAGCGTAAAGCACAATTCATGAAATTGTGCAAATTATGCTGCTGCAATTTAAAATGTTCCACTCCTTACAAGTGAATCAGGGAATAGACCTCCCAAGAACCCTCTTGGGGAAACAGCCTTAACAACGAGGCTTGAGTCACGTTGTGCCTTTACAACGTGACCTGAACCATGAATGCGTCTTTACAACGCATTCCTTTACCACTTAAGTCATTACAACGACTTGCCTTAGGGAAAGTGTCGTTGGACTGATGTTGGACTTCAAGTCCAACACTTTCCCTACTGTGGCGCTGACTGGAGTTGGAATAGTAAACTATACTATTCCAAAGTCCAGCGCTTTCCCCAAGGCAAGTTGTTGTAATGACTTGCGTGGTAAAAGAATGCGTTGCAGAGACGCATTCGTGGTTTGGGCCGCTTTCTTACGGCAGGCGTGCTAAAGACCTGCATTGTTCCGACTCACAACCGCCCTCTTGATCAGTAGTGGTCTGACAATGAAATATTGGTGAGATGAGCCTCAGAAAGTTTTGGTCGGGCACCAGCCAAGAGCTGATGAGTTGGTGCATCTAAATGGAATAATCCTAGGATATTTAACTGTGACCTTTCCTTCTGAGAAGCCAGTGCTGAGTTTCCAATGTGTTTATAATGTGATTGTGATGTTGAACAGTCAAGCAGCATAGCTTTGGAGCTTGTTGAGCTCCTTCAGGTTGTTCTGAAATATCCTTGCAACACTGGAGTCTGGAAATAATCACTGCTGGATCCTGAGAGAATTTTGAAGGAGGCAAAGTAAAGGAAAAGGCCTGCAAGAATAGAGTTGATGGTTGCACCAACTTAGAGAATGAAGTAGAGGTTTGTATGAAACTGTATACTCAGTTTGTGTATTTTACGTCTGGAGTAGAAGGCCCTACAGAAGGATATATCGAGGAGGGCCAAGACCATAACCCAATTCCACAACATACACAGGCTGAGTTTAAATTCAATAAATCCAAATAGGAATCATTTACATAGTTGGTGGTCATCCTGAAAATCTAGCATGGATTCTTTTTTCTTTGACCAAAAGTGACTGCTTTGTCCCCAGGAGCCATGCTAAATGACCAGGAGTGGAGAGGGCTCCAATGACCCTTTATTCAGCTTGCTGAGACACTGTTTTAGGTGGATCCAGCACAGGGCTTCATTCAGACAGTTTTCACTTCTCCTTAGCCAGGAGGCCGCTCTCCCAGCTTGGGAGACCTAGCACCTAGCACACGGGTGTGCACTTAGCACACGGGTGTGCACCTAGCACACGGGGGTAGGAAAAAGAGAGTGACACACACACGCAACACCCCCACCCCCACCCTCACCCACAACAACATACAGACAAATACATGCGTCAACATTACATTTACACCCCGTCACCCCTTGGAAGAACGCAAGGACAAAAGGAAATGATTGTAACGAGTGTAATCATTGTAAATTCAGATAGGCCAAGATAACTTAAAATCATCAGTATATAGAAATATGTACAGCAACTACACAAGTCCTGATAGTGTCCAATCATTATCCGTGGACCAGTGGTCCCAAAATGCATGGGCGAAGCCCACACATGATACTTGACTCAAAACGGAGAGAACACCGCTGGGGCATCAGCTCGAAAATAAACAGGCACCTCAGGGGGAAGGGGAGGGGGGCACCTCAGCCGGATGAAGGGACGACGCCACTGCTCCACGAGGGGGCTCCATGCCCACTGATTGGTCCTGGGGAGTGCAAAGCCACAGTCTCTCAAGTCTCTCAAGTGGGTGGGTTGCCCACTGCTTTATCCTGGGGAATCCAAAGCCACAGTCACTCAAGTCTTTCAAGTGGGTGGGTTGCCCACTGATTGGTCCTGGGGAGTGCAAAGCCACAGTCTCTCTAGTGGGTGCCGGTTTTCCAGTGGTTCTGGAGGGGGCTTTGTAACCAGAGTGCTTCATCCTGCCAAGGACTGGGGTAGTGGATGCCTTTCCCCACTGGCTCTGGAGGGGGCTTTGTGCCCAGAGTGCTTCATTCTGCCAAGGACTGGGGTAGTGGATGCTTTTCTCCACTGGTTCTGGAGGGGGCTTTGTGCCCAGAGTGCTTCATCCTGCCAAGGACTGGGGTAGTGGATGCTTTTCTCCACTGGTTCTGGAGGGGGCTTTGTGCCCAGAGTGCTTCATCCTGCCAAGGACTGGGGTAGTGGATGCCTTTCTCCACTGGTTCTGGAGGGGGCAAGAGTGCTTCATCCTGCCAAGGACTGGGGTAGTGGATGCTTTTCTCCACTGGTTCTGGAGGGGGCAAGAGTGCTTCATCCTGCCAAGGACTGGGGTAGTGGATGCTTTTCTCCACTGGTTCTGGAGGGGGCTTTGTGCCCAGAGTGCTTCATCCTGTCAAGGACTGGGGTAGTAGATGCTCTTCTCCACTGGTTCTGGAGGGGGCTTGGTGCCCAGAGTGCTGCATATGCAGCGTGGCAGGTCCCATTCCCTCACCTGGCAGTGTGTGCCACGAGATTGCCTGGGAACAGGCAGCATGATACTCCATGGAGTCAGAGACACACTCCACCCTGCTGAGACTTTGTTTGCCACCTGCTGGTACTAACAGTGCTGGGTGTGGTGCCTCATGTACGCTGTGCAGGGTCCAGGACGTCTCCTGCAGCCTCGGACGGCTGTCCACTGGGAATGTTTGTTAAGTCGGCTGTGGTGGCACTGTCTGTGCACGTCGCGTGGCTGGTGGCGGTGGTTGCAGCAGTGTCTGTGGTGGAGATGCTGTCGGTGGTGCATGTGTCAGGAGACAGCAGGACGTCTCCTGCAGCCTCGGACGGCTGCCCACTGGGGATGATGCTGGGGACTGTTGCTGAGGCAGCAGACGTGCAGATGGCGGTGCAGGTGGCAGTGTCCACCGCCGTACAGGTTGCTGTTCTGTTTGCCAGAAGGGGTGACACTAGTCCCTCAGCCGGAGGCTCCGTGCCCTGTGCTGACTTCCCCTTAGCCTTGTGTCCCTTCCCCACCTTGGATGTCGCTGCTGGGCCCTTGGCACTGTCCCCTTTTGGCTTGGAGGAGGCCTTGCTGGGTGGTTCGTGTGGCTTTTCCCTACGGCATGTGGGCCCCTTCTTCACCTTGGCAGGTGGCGGAATGGGCTGATCCTTTGCCTCGCTAGGTGGCACACTGGCAGCCCTGATGGGTGCCGCCCGCGATGTTACAGGACTTAGGGCCAGATGTAGCAAGGCTTTTACGCCTCGCAAACAACGAAAATCCCTATTTGTGAGGCGCAAAACCCACATTGCGATGCCCAATCCCATTTTGCGAGTCGGTAACCTGGTTACTGACTCGCAAAATGGGGCTACAAGTCGCAAATAGGAAGGGGTGTTCCCCTTCCTATTTGCGAGTCGCAGCGCGATGTAAGATTGCCTTGTGACCGCGAACGCGGTCGCAAAGCAATCAAAATTACCACCAGTGTCACACTGGTGGTAACCCATTCGCAAAAGGGAAGGGGTCCCCATGGGACCCCTTCCCCTTTGTGAATGGCCCTGAAAACATTTTTTCAGAGCAGGTCCTATGGACCACTGCCTGCTCTGAAAAAATGAAACTGACACGTTTCATTTTTTCGTTTGTAATGCATCTCATTTTCCTTTACAGAAAACGGGCTGCATTACAAAAAAATAAACACTGCTTTATTTAAAAGCAGTCACAGACATGAAGGTCTGCTGTCTCCAGCAAGCCACCATCCATGTGAGTGCTGTGACTCGCAAGGGGGTCGCAAATTGCGACCCACCTCATTAATATTAATGAGGTGGGCCTTTGCGACCCCCTTGCGACTCGCAGATGGTGTCAGGGACACCATCCTGCATCCAGCATTGCAACTCGCAAATTGCGAGTTGCAATGCCGGATTTTCCTACATCTGGCCCTTGCTGAGACACAGTGCTGGAGGATTTGGTGGCTGAGGTGCTGGGCTGGGACCTGGATATCCTGGCCCCTATGAAGGACGGGGAGGGAGGTGTAGGGAAGAGGTCAATGTTAGCCAGGAAAAGTTTTTTAGACACACTGGGACGGTAAGATGGAGGCGGTTTGGGAGTAGAGGAAGAGGTAGTGGTTGTAGGAGGTGTACATCTGCTGAATTTGGGTGAATGTGCATGGGCCGGAGGCTGTTGTGAGGTGGATGGGTGTGTGCCTGCGTTTGTGTAGTTTGGGAGGAGGGCTCACAGACACACTGGGAGAGGACACAGGGGACGTGTGCATGGTAGTGAGGGTGGTGAGTGCACGTGAGTGGTGTGTGGTGATGGGAGTGCTGGTGACGGAGGTAGTGGCTGAGGACGTAGTGCATGCAGGTGTGTGTGGAGACAAGACAGGGAGGGAGGGGGACACAGTGGAGGCAGTGGATGTTGGTGTGTCTGCATGGGTCTGGTCCTTGTGTGAGTGCCTGTGGGATGTGTGGTGCTTATGTTTGCCATGTCCACTCTTGTGTGTTGATGAATGTGCATGCTGGTCCAATGGTGTGCTTGGGATAGGCTGAGGTACAGGGGATTGGGTCTGGGTAGTGGAAGTTGGAGGGGGGAGGCTGGACACAGGGACAATGGCTGCCATCAGGGCTGAGGCCAGAGCCTGAAATGCTCTATGTTGGGCTGCCACGCCAGACTGAATGCCCTCCAGGTATGTATTTGTTTGCTGCAAATGCCTCTCGACACCCTGGATGGCATTCAAAATGGTTGATTGCCCAACAGTGAGGGATCTCAGGAGGTCAATAGCCTCCTCACTGAGGGCAGCAGGACTGATTGGGGCAGGGCCTGCGGTGCCTGGGGCGAAGTAGATGCCCACCCTCCTGGGTGAGCAGGCACGGGAAACTCGAAGAGGGGCTGCTGGGAGGGCGGTGTTGGTAGGGGGAGTGGCGGCTGTACCTGTTCTTGCAGTGGGCACAGAGGTGCCTGCCAGCACAAGGGAGCTCCCATGAGAGGAGGAGTTGCTGTCGTTGGTGTCTGCTCCTGTCCCCGTAGTGGAGCTCCCCTTGCCCTCCGTCCCACTGGTGCCTTCAGACTCCGTAAATTCACCCTCCTGGCCCATGTGGGTTGCAGCTCCCTCCGTCTCCGGTGCCAATGCTCCTCTGCCAGATGATACTAATGCACACAAGGTCAGGGTGACAAAACAAAAAGGGGGGGGAAGACAGAAGAGACACATGGTCAATGCCTACAACACCACTACCGTTGGTGGACACAACACACAGGGAGCAGCCCTATGCACTAGGCCATGCACTAACAGTGCAGGGGAAAAGCACATGCCCATGTCTAGACCAATTTGATGCACACCTGTTACCCACAGGAGCCTGACTAGGTGTAGAGGGCAACTACCACCTTTGGGGTTGGAGTGGCACTGAGCCTGCAAAACAACAGATCTACCTTGGTGCATCTGCCCTGGCCTAGGGGAACCCACAGCCTACTTCCCCCAGCCAGACACCTCATAAAGCTCTCAGATTCAGCTGAATGAGACTGTACTCACCCCCTTGTGGCTGCTGTGATGACCTCATGCGCCCATCCAACTCAGGATATTCCATCACCAGGATCCGGTACATCAGGGGGGTCATGGTGGGACGGGCACCCCTTCCACGTTGGGAGGCCATCCTCAGGTGGGCCTCCGCCATCTTCTTGCTCCAGCGGCGCAGGTCCTCCCATCTTTTGCGGCAGTGGTCTATGGTAGACCCGCAGGGTCCGCACTTCCTTGGCGATGGCACGCCAAATACCCTTCTTCTGGTGGACGCTGACCTAGAGGAAAAGTAAAGTAAGAATGGATGTTACTCCCCCGTCCGGTTCTTATTACTCATTGGCCACCAACCTCCCACCCTGGCCCAGAAAAACATACACTCACCATACTCACATGCTGGCCTGTGCCCCCTGTCTCTTCCATCCACGACACTCCATACATTCATGTGCCATCCACCATGCACACAGTTTACTCACCTGTTTGTCAGGAGGACCGTAGAGTAGCGTGTACTGGGGGAGGACCCCATCCACCAGCTTCTCCAACTCCTCTGCAGTGAAGGCAGGGGCCCTTTCCCCAGACACTGTAGCCATTGTCACTTCCAGACTCAGGTCACAGCAGCACTTGCAGTGTAGGTCCTCTCCTGTTGAAGGTCAGGTATCAAGTGAGTGAACAGATAGAAAATGGCGGTCACGTCCGCGGCGGTGCGTACCGTCACCACCGGCGTACATCGTCATTAGCTCCTGGAACCCATAGGGCCCAATGATAACCAATGCTGAATTGTGCAGCGGTCTTCGACCGCCTACCGCAAAGCTACACAACGCCAGCACAGTTACCTCATTTCCCCTTGTCCCTCCTTACAGGTCAGGCAGCCGCCATTTCAGGGGGCCACATGGCAGGCCAACTAACTGCGTCACAGCACTTTTGGCCAGGAATACGGACAGACAAAGGCACACACCAATTATATCATGATTGTGCTAAACAGCCTTGTGAAACCAATGTGGTATATGACCCTCTGCTCACCCTTCTCCTCCATAGGGCACGTCCGCTGGGGCAGGTGATGAGATGGCGGCATCCTCCGGTATACAGACCCCTGGTGGACCTGTCGACAATGGAAGACAAGACAGACACATCATTATCACATACAGACTTGATCATGCCACAATCCATGAACTGTGTGCCCAGTTTCGAGCCAGACCTGATGTCAGCTATCTGCCACCCCACAGGAATCCCCCCTCTAGTGCAGGTCCTGTCAGTACTCCACTTCCTGGCCAGTGGCTCCTTTCAAACAACAGTGGCCATGGCATCAGGGATATCACAGCCAACGTTCTCTAACGTGTTGTCCAGAGTGTTATCTGCCCTGCTGAAACACATGCACAGCTACATCGTATTCACTCAGGTGGAGGATTTGCCCACAGTGAAAGGTGACTTCTATGCTCTGGGACATATCCCCAACATCATTGGTGTCATTGATGGTAAACATGTGGCATTTGTGTCCCCCCCCCCACCGCTGGAATGAACAGGTGTACAGAAACTGCAAAAGCTACCATTCAATGAATGTGCAGATGGTGTGTTTGGCAGACCAGTACATCTCCCATGTCAATGCCAAGTATCCTGGCTCTGTGCATGACGCTTACATTTTGAGGAATAGCAGCATCCCTTATGTGATGGGTCAACTCCAGAGGCACTGGGTGTGGCTAATAGTTGAGCCCAAGGTCCCAATACAGTTGACATTGGTGTCTGGGTATGGGAGAGTCCCTAAGGGTTGGAGGATGTCCAACAGTTGTCCCTCGATATTTGCAGGTGACTCTGGTTACCCCAACCTGTCATGGCTACTGACGCCAGTGCGGAATCCCAGGACAAGGGCAGAGGAACGCTACAATGGGGCACATGGGCAAACTAGGAGGATAATAGAACGCACCTTCGGCCTCCTGAAGACCAGATTCCGGTGCCTCCATCTGATAGGTGGCTCCCTGAACTACTCACCGGAGAAGGTGTGCCAGATAATCGTGGCATGCTGTATGTTGCACAACCTGGCTTTGCAACACCAGGTGCCTTTGCTGCTGGAGGATGCGCCTGATGTTGGTCTTGTGGCAGCTGTGGAGCCCGTGGACAGTGAAGAAGAGGAGGCAGAAGAAGAAGATATAGACAACCGAAACAACATCATCATGCAATACTTCCAGTGAGACACAGGTATGAGGATGGCACTGCTTCTCACATATCATACTACTGTAGGACATTGAATAAATCTGCCTTTTTACCTCTGTGTAAGGACCCTGACATGTCACTTTGCCTTTCCATTTCACAGTTCTGGGTCCCACTTTGTGCCCTCTGCTATGTTTACTGCTGCCCAACAACTGTGTAACATTGGTATGTGAACATGAACATTGACATTGCTATATTTCTGAGAGGTTGCAATTACACATTTGTGAAAATACAGACTGACTCCAGATTGATTTGTGATTCAAGGGTGTTTATTTCTGTGCTAATCAGTGGAGGGGGGTGTGCAATGGGCTGGGGTGATGGTGGAGGAATGTCCATGGTAGAGTTCAGTCTCTTGGTCTCACAGGTGCTTTGTCTTACGGGGCATAGGAAGTGGAGTAATGGCAGTTCAAAGTTGTCAGGGTGACAAAGTAGGACAAAAGGGTGACAATCAGGAGAGTCTCATTTCCTGGGGGGGGTCTTGCCAATGTTCCCTGTCTTGTGCCTGGATCTCAGGGACCATTTGCGGGCTGGTTCTGCTTCTGCAGGGGGTGGGGTGCTGGTGGCCTGTTGTTCCTGTGGCGGGACCTCCTGTCCACTAGTGCCGGCGGAGGAGGAGGGCTGTTCATCATTCAGGCTAGTGTCAGGGGCCCGTTTGTGTGCTACTGTGTCCCTCGTGGTGTTGGCCAGGTCTGCCAGCACCCCTGTAATGGTGACTAGGGTGGTGTTGATGGACTTCAAGTCCTCCCTGATCCCCAGGTAGTGTTCCTCCTGCAGCCGTAGGGTCTCCTGAAACATGGCCAGTACCGTGCCCATGGTCTCCTGGGAATGATGGTATGCTCCCATGATGTTGGAGAGTGCCTCGTGGAGAGTGCGTTCCCTGGGCCTGTCCTCCCCCTGTCGCACAGCAATCCTCCCAGCTTCCCTGTTGTCCTGTGCCTCTGTCCCTTGAACCCTGTGCCCACTGCCACTGACCCCAGGTCCCTGATTGTCTTGGGTTGGTGGGTTTGCCTGGGGTCCCTGTAGTGGTGGACACACTGCTGATTGATGTGTCCTGGGAACAGAGGGATAGGCCCGCTGGGTGGGTGCTGTGCTGGTGTTTCCTGAGGGGGGAGGATCAGCAGTGGTTTGTGACAGTGGCAGGGGAACCGACTGTCCAGAGGTCCCTGATGGGCCGGGCTGGTCATCTTGATCCAGACGTGCAGAGCTGCTGTCGTCACTGTGGGCCTCTTCTGTGGGGGGACTGGATATGTCTGGCACCTCCTGTCCAGTGATGGTGGGTAGGGGTCCTGTTGGGGTGCAAATGCATAGTTATTGTATCTGTGTGTGCCTTCTTGTGCATTGGGTGAGTTACCCTCTACTCCTGTGCTTGCATTTGTTGTGTTTGCCATTGTGTGATTAGTGTTTTGGGGTCTGTGTGGGTATCTGTACTGGACATGCTTTGGTAATGGGTGTCCATGCTTTGGTGTTGCATGCAGGGCTTGGTATTGGGATGGGTGGTTTGTGATAGTGGGGCATATGTGAGGTGTTGGAATGATGGGGGTGAGGGTGGGGGTATGTGATGGCATGCAGGTGGGGTGGGGGATATGGTAGTTAAGATATGACTTACCACAGTCCAGTCCTCCTGCTACTCCTGCGAGGCCCTCAGGATGCAGTATTGCAAAGACTTGCTCCTCCCATGTTGTTAGTTGTGGGGGAGGAGGTGGGGGTCCACCGCCAGTCCTCTGTACTGCTACCTTGTGTCTGGATACCATGGAACGCACCCCCGTAGGTTGTTCCACCTCTTCCTGATGTCATCCCGTGTTCTTGGGTGCTGTCCCACTGTGTTGACCCTGTCGACGATTCTCCGCCATAGCTCCATCTTCCTAGCAATGGAGGTGTGCTTCACCTGTGATCCGAAAAGCTGTGGCTCTACCCGGATGATTTCCTCCACCATGACCCTGAGCTCCTCCTCAGAAAACCTGGAGTATCTTTGAGGTGCTGTGATGTGGGTAATGTATGAGGTGATGTTTGTTGTGCTGTGTGATGTGTTGTGTTGGGGTGTGTTGTTTGAGGTGCGTGGGTGTTGTATGAGTGATGGAGTTGTGTGCTTGTGGATGCTGCTGTAGTGTTTGCTATTCTCTCTCTCTGCTTCTTCACAAAAATTTTGTTGTAAGGGGTTGTGGGTAATGTGGGTGTGTGTTTTATAGTGTTGTGAGTGTGTGGGTGTGGTGTGTGTATGTGTATCAGGTGTGTGTATTTCGAATTGTCCAATGTGGTTGTGTTTTGTAAGTGTGTGTGTATTTTGTGCTCGGCGGTGTGTACCGCCAATGGATTACTGCGGTTGAAAGACCGCCGCGTTGATTTGTGGGTCGTGATAGTGTGGGCGTATTCCTGTTGGCATGACAATGTGGGTTTTGGTATCGTAAGTTTATCACTGACCTTTGGTGAGGTGGACTTATGTGGGTGTCTGTATCTTGGCGGATTACGAGATGTGGGTCGTAATACCTGTAGCGGATTTCCACCGCGGCCACAGTATGTTGGCGGCCTTCAGCATGGCGGTAAGCAGGATTTACCTCCAGGGTTGTAATGAGGGCCTGAGTGTGCTCCAAAAATGGTGATATCAATACCAGCCTCACCGAGCAACCATTTGACCCATCTAGCCAAAGTGGATGCTGACAATGGAGCAAAAGGGTTTTGTAATGATACAAGCAAATGTTCTCACGCATCTCTGCATCTCTCTCGAGTGCAATGCTCGTAAGCCTTTAAACATTAAACCACACATAACTTCTGATTATGGGGAAAAGCTGGATAAGAAATAGACCTAGTTGAAGTTTTAGTACGTCTAGTAATAGTGAAAGAGATTCCAGATGGAGTAAAAACTCTACCTGCTAAATCCAGGGCACGTACATCATACACCCGTCGACATGAGATGAGGCACAGGAGTACAGTGAGTTTGGCTGATAGTTGTTTACGAGAAAGATATTCATCGCAAGGCCAGGATCTTAAAAATCGCAGCACAATATCAACATCCCATAACGTAAAATATCTAGAATGAAGGAGTTTGACCATTCTAATACCTCTCAAACATTTACAAATCAAAGGATGTTCACCCACAAGTGTACCCTCCAAATGGGGATGTCCTGCAGAAACAGCAGATCTGAAGTTGTTGATGGTTCTGTACGCTAAACCCTGAGTTGCTAGATCTGAAAGTAATAGCAAACATACTAATATGGGACCCCATGGGACCAATATTTTGTTCACTGCACCAACCCACCCATAACCTCCAGGAGGCTTTGTAATGTTTATAGGTGGAAGGAGCCCAAGATTGGGATCAGAAGAACATAGCATCTTTCGAAACACCTGGGACTTGTCAATGTCCCCTGAAAGTCTCCAGGCCATGAGTAACAACTGTCCCTGCATTATCAATGGATTACGGATTCTCGCCAGGTCCAGGAGCAAGGAAGGAAATGATGGAATTAGAACGGGTAGGGCACATGAGAGTGAAATCACTACTGGAAACCACGACTGGGCTTTCCAGAGAGGGGTCACCAAAATGATCTCCGCTAATTGCCTCGTCACCTGAGAGAGCACTCTCTGAATCATAGAGAACGGAGGAAAGACATAAAGGAGACCACAGGACCAGTCCTGGAGAAACGCATCCGAGCTCTGAGCCAGAGGGTCTGGCCTCCAACTGTAAAAATGTGGAAGTTGAGCATTGAGTCGAGACGCAAAAAAGTCTATCAAACACTCGCCCCGTCTCATCAGATTGAGAAATATTGACTGGTGCAGTTTCCAATCACTGCCATCCCTCAAAAAATGTGAGTTCCAGTCCGCCACTACATTGGAAAGTCCTGGAATGTACTCTGCTGTCACCTATGTCTGGTGACGGAGACAAAAAAGCCAAAAATCTTTGGCTCTCTCCGACGGAATGCGAGATCTGCTCCTGTTTAGGTGCTTTATATATCTCACCGCTGAAATGTTGTCCATACGTAACAGTATGCAACAACTGGCTTTCTGGGGAGAAAGAGAGCGGATTGCAAAGGCTCCCGCCAGAAGTTCAAAAAAATTGATATGGAGCCTCAACTCCTCTGGGGACCACCTGCCCCCCATCTCCACTGAGCGGCATCGAGCTCCTCGTCCCCATTGACTGGCATCCAATTCTATTATTACCTCCTGGGAGGATGCAAAAATAGGTTTGCTGTTCCACGCATCCATGTGCCCCAGCCACCAAGTTATTTCCGTCCTGGCTTCCTCTGTCAGAAAGATCTGTTCTGAGTAGGCCAGCCCTTTGTGAAGATGAAGGAGCTTTAAACATTGGAGGGCTCAATAATGTAGGGGACCAGGAAAAATTGCATGGATGGAAGAAGCAAGTAGTCCCACCAGGCAAGCAAGGGTCCTCAATGATATAGTCGCAGAGACAAGGGCTCTCCGTAACTCTCTCTTGATTGAGGCTCGCTTCCCCAGAGGCAATTTTAGTTGTGCTCTGATGAAATCTACCTGAAAGCCTAAGAACTCTATACATTAAGAGGGAGTCATAATTGATTTGTCGGTATTTATCAGGAAACCTAGATCTTCCAGAATCTGAATGGTCCAAGACAGGTGTAGAAGAACCATCTCTTTGGTGTGGGCCATGATCAGAATATCTTTGAGATAAATGATGAGGCGAACACCTCCCTCCCGAAGGAATTGCACTACCGGGTGCAGTAATTTGGTGAAATACCATTAGGCCGAAGACAGTCCGAAGGGAAGGACTTTGAATTTGTACCATTGGTTTCTCCAACAAAATTGAAGGAAACGGTGGAGCGAAGATCAGCACCATTAGATAGGCATCTTTAAGGTCTAAGTGGTCAAGCCAATCCCTTTCTTGCACCAGAGCTCTTAATAGGTGTATTCCCTCCATTTTGAAATGGTGGTAAACTATCCAAGAATTGAAGACTTTTAGATTGAGGACAAGACGATAACCTCCTCCTTTTTTCTGGACCAGGAAGATTGTACTGGCAAAACCTGCAGGATGGTGAAGCGATTTGACTATTGCCTGTTTGCGAACCAGTGCGACGATTTAGTCATGTATGAAAATACTTTCTGTTTGAGAAAAATGAAGAAGAAAAGAAGCTGCTTTCTGTCTGGGAAGGGAATAAAATTCCAGCCTGTGCCCTCAAACTGTCTGTATAACCCACGGGTCCTGAAAGTGCGCTCCCAAGCCAATAAATACAATTTCAGTCTCCCTCTCAGAATAACATCCGCATAGGGAATTACTCTCACCTGATGCTGTGACATCTGCGGTGCCGGCACCACTTCATCCACCACCACTGTAGGCACGTTCACGGCCTCTCCTGTTCCTGGAAGGATAGAATCCCGATGAAGCTTGGTAGGAGCCTCGACCTCTCTGGGAATATCCTGAGGTCTGATAAAAACCTTGGCCTGGCGCTCGACCCCAATAGCGTCTGGCCCTGGTAAAAAGGCCACCACTAAACATCCTCTTCATAGAGGTCTGGGCTTTGTCAAGGGCAGAAAAGGTGGAAACGTATTTGCCCAGATCTTTTACAAATTTATCACTGAAAAGTAAACCATTTGCCAATGTTTCAGGCTCTGTATGGGGCCAAATCAGCTAATTTGGTGTCCATGCACATCAAGAAGGACTTCTGTCGTTCCGTAGACATGGCAAAATTGACATTCCCTTGAAGACATATAGCCCACTGAGCCCATTCTAAGATAGCTTCAGGGTCCAACTGCATACTGGATTCCTTCGCTTGCACTGCTCGCTCTAGGATTTTTGTAATGGGCCCTGAGATGTCGAGAAGCTTGTCCTGGCAAGCTCTCCAGGCACGATCCAGGCTCTTCTTAGGATCTTTAGTAAACTTTGTGAGGAATGTGGCTACACTAGGGTCCAGTTCAGGGGTGTCGGCCACCTTACCAAGTAAAGAGGGACGAGGACATTCAGAACGTAACGTATTACGTACGTCTTTCTCAAAACTCTTACGCAGTTTCTCCTGCACATAATGGGCCACTTCCATACGTGGCACCCACTCGGTAGATCTGGGAGGTATAATGTCTTCAGGCTCAAAAAATAAATTATTTGGGACCACGCTTTCTGTCGAGGAATGGTGGGTTTTGCGCTTACATTTGGCCGGTTTCTTGGCGTGGTCCGAGCCAGAGGAATGAGGGTCAGAAGATTGGGACTCCCCAGCCCGAGGCACTGAAGGAGTTGGAACAGCCTCTGTGTCCAAAGAAATTCCATGCCCGTACTCATGATCTTTGAGCACTGAGGCAGCCATCTGAGTCAATATCTCCACAGAGGATAAATGCCCCACAGAAGCTCTCGGGACAAAGCCCGCATCATCAGACATACTTTCTCTGTTTAATGGTTAAACAGGCGGTCGCCCCAGCAATTCTCTTTGACCAAATCTCACTAAGGGCTGTGCGAAAGGTTTTCACGCTTTTATTGAAGCTTGATTAACAGAGTCCTGTGCATGCTGTCCCAAGGCCTGTGCCAATCTCTTCTCCATTCGATGCTCAAAAGGCACTTCTGCCTCCTCTTGGTAAAATGTGTCCTCTTCTGCGTAATAAGCCATGCTTAAAAATGCTAGAGGATATCAAGGAAATCAAAAAGGGGGGAGATTAGCCCCAGCAGGTCACCAAAAGAGAAACTCCTAAATCAAGAAAGAGAATAAACTCTTGTTATGGCCCAAAATTGAAGGTGGAGGTGCATCTGCTCAAAATTCCTCTAGGGTGAGGCCCTTGCACATTTTTACACCCCTTCTGGCGTTCTGGGGGATCTGCACAACTTGCTACGCAAGCGCTGCACTCGAGCCGATCACAGACACTAATTCCAGTTGGAAAATCGGCCTGCGCACATGAATAAACATAAAGAGACGACTGAGTCCTCTAGGCAGCACTCGTCCCGCCACCACAGGAGGCCAGGAAAATATCAACTGCATGTAGTTACGTAGCACCTCCGAAAGCACTCCAGAAGGCTGGGTGGTGAAGCTGTTACTTCACTCGAATGCGGCCCAATCCGAAAGTAATTTGCAGGATCTGCCGTGTGCGAGCGAGAATGTGTGCATAAACAGAAAGAGTGGAGGAATCCTCTCACAAGCACTGCTCAGTCCCCGCGCCCACTCCTCTGGCCTAAAATGTACATATATAAACTTGCACAATAAAGTTAATGAGAAATGTAATAAACACTTATCTCTGGCTGCAAGCAGCAAAGAAAGAGGAAGGACTGAAGGAACCGAGACAGTTATATGGAGAGCTGGACTGGGATAGGGCAGGTTATGGACTACAAGAATATTGGGAAATGTAGTTTTTGTTTTCTATAATTTGATAGGCTGCTGTCATTTTTCAGTAAAGAAAGAGAAAGCATAATCCGAAGCCTCCGGGCCTGACATAGAATCTGGTGTGGCCAGATGTGGTGGACTTCCACAGAGGCTCTTCCTGGGGAGGTGGGTGTGTTCTTTTTAATTATTCACCTGTGTTCGTCTGTCACTCTAAAATCTAACTCGTTTGCATAGCTGTCTTTCAGCTGACCTCCTGTCTCAAGGGTGACTTCAGGCCAGAGCCCTTTGCTTGGAGGTGCAGGCCATGACTGGTGGTGAGAAAAGTGAACCTACATCTCCCAGAATGCTTAGTAATGTTACCTCGAAAATCTGAACTAGCTTAAAGTCTACTAACAGCTGTGCTGTTCTCCTCCATCTTTCTCTTCTGTTCCATTCCCCCATTCCTCAATCACTTTCTTGCTCTCTCTCATTTCCTTTCTTACTCAGATATCTCTTTTTCGCGTCGTACAAATTATCCGTCTCATTCGTTCTCATTCCTCCTACCCTCACTTCCTCCCTCCTCTCTATCCCTTTAGCTCTCTGGCTTTCTCAGTCTGTCTCTCCCCAGACCTTCCATTCCTTTACTTTCTCTATTTACTCTTTGTCGCGCCCTTTCCCCATCTTTTCCCCTCTTTCCCTTACTCATTCCCTCACTCTCGCGTCCCGAGGGGTGTGGGAAGCTGTGGCATCCCCACTAACCCCTCCCTCCTCGGCGCGGCCTCTGGAAGGGTGGAATGCAGTTGTGTGGGAAAGAATTTGGCGCGAGTGACCCTGAGCGCGGCATGCTCTGCAGAACAAACAGAGAGAGGCTACAAACTGCGACCGCCCCTGCTATAAATACCACATAATTCAGTGTACATATTAGATATGTTTATGCACTCGTACACGGCCACGTCAGTGGGCGCCAACCCCTGTTATAAATACCGAATAATTATGCCTGCATAATGAATATGAATGTGGACGCACACACGGCCACGTCAGCGGCCACTGCCTCAGCTAGACATGTTAAGTGCCACATCATTCCGTATGTTTGAAACATGGAAGTGTAACTCCACAGGGCCATGTCAGCGGTCCCCGAACCCTGCTATAAACACCGCATAATTCTGTATACAGTTGGCATGCATGTGCACGCGCACAGTGCCACGAATCGAATCGCAAGCACGTACCTCTGTATAGCTGAGGGAGACCGGAAGCATGTCACAACGCTCCTGGTTAGGGGACGACTCCCCCAACAGTGTAGGATTGTTTTACCAATGCGTTAAACTTTCTGTAGTAACCATGAATTGAAGAGTAAGCATCGATTTGAAGATTCA
This sequence comes from Pleurodeles waltl, assembly GCF_031143425.1. Taxonomy (NCBI): domain Eukaryota; kingdom Metazoa; phylum Chordata; class Amphibia; order Caudata; family Salamandridae; genus Pleurodeles; species Pleurodeles waltl. The sequence continues at coordinate 338,408,686 of NC_090443.1, forward strand.
TCTGCGAGTGGCAATAGATTAAATTTCTGTGTGAACTGGAGGTTTATCGGCACCAGATTAAACTGTTTGTGGCAATTGAAGTTTAACCTCCCAATATATGAACATTTCAGCGACACCTGACAACTGGGGATACCTCTGCTTAAAAATTAACCTGTCTGCACAAATGAAGGACTCATTTGCCAAGAGATCTACATTTCTACGGGAATAAAAAGTTTATCTGCCAATAGGTTAATCTGTATTTGTCAACTGAGCATCGATCTGCCAATGTTTTAAACCTACAGGAACAAAATAACTCTCGTAATGTATCCCCCATTCTGCAGTACATTAAAAAATCTGTGAAGATGCGGAATTAATTTGCCATTGTGCCAACCAAAGTTTGTAACAATAAGGGATTCTTTATTCTCCTTAAAGATGAAAACTAGTATTTAGTTGCAATGCATTGTGTTGGAGCAGCACAGGCTTGTGTATTTTCGTGGGTGAGGCTGTATGCACTTTCCATGCCAGTCGTAAGGACCCAAATTTAGCTCTTTTTCTGTCTCCTTGCAACCCGCAGAGCGCACTTTCGCAGCCACTTCACATACTGCTAGCACAGAGTGACCGGTGCCAGCAGGGCAGAGCTTCCTGCACCACGCCCTACTTACCCTCCCCAAACCTGGCCCAGTCATAACGCTCCGTGCCCCGTGGCCCTCCGTGGGGGACAAACATAGACCCAGAGACCACTGGCTGCCTGCCCTCTGCAGCTCTAGAAAACAAGACACTTACCCATCCTAGAGGGCACCCTCCCCACAAACCCATTTATATGAGTTTCACCACAAAAGCCTCAGGATTGAGGAAACTAAGGAATGCCTGAAAGATCCCGCCCCTTCCCTCGAGCTTCCTTCCTTCCGGATGTTTATTCTCAGTTTTGAGGCCTGTGCGGTGTGATGCGAATGTCCAACAGCCTAGTTTACTAAAGGTTTTGCTTTTTTTATGGTTGGTGGGGTAGATTGGCTGACAGCGGTCTCAGGAAAGAGAGCCAAAATTGTATATTGCACTTCAAATGGAAAGCCTTGGAGACTGTTAAAATCTGCCGGCGGAGATATGAATTGCATGTCCACCCCCACCCCCTTCGGCCTCCATGGTGGTTCATTGTGTTGTGTAGCCATTTTAGCTATAGCATAGCTCCATGCACATTATTTTAACACACTAGGCCCTGCCGCTGTGCACTCTAACATAGATATATTTTATTTGGCTTTATTTTATTATTGTTACAATAGCCACTTTTACGGTCTTGTTTTATTTTCTGTTTAACTGTTTTTGCCTAGGCCAGCACTCTGTTCTCAAACAAAACATTCTTGCTCACTCTGTGCTTCTTCCAAGGCTACAGCAAGATAGGTTGCTGATGAACGTGGTATAAGTGTAGTCTCCAATATTCGCAGAAAACACGCATCTTTACGCACGGACATTTTCTTAGAACATCAGCTGTTTTATTTTAAAAACACTTCCTTGTCCCTTACACGTTAGAGGGAGACTCCAGCCAGAGAACCACGACTGTATGCTGATTGCCGAATGCCTTGCTACAGCTGTTTTGCAGACTTCAGGCCTTCGCTCAGGTATGGGGGATGATGTCTTCCCAGGGGAACCTGAAGGGCAGAATTAGAGCTTACACGCTGTGCTCTATCATAGCCTAGGTAGGAATTAGTCTATTGACTGTGGGTGACAATATTGTGGCGTTATTCTTATGCTTCACTTTCCTTGTCATAATTTTAATATTGTCATACTGTGCCGTCCTGGTTATTGCAGCTCACGCTTTGCTATCTAAGATGCAGTCACTTCATTAAAATCATTATTGAAACATATACTGCCTCTGTTTGTCATTGTATATATGAGACTAATGTAACTGAGGGAAACGGATGAGACCTGAGTGACCACAGCTTCCCTGAGAAACCAATAATGTCATGCGCTCGGCTGCCCAGTCATCCCTGCCCTCGGGTAGAGATGAGGCACTGCCTAGTTAGCCGGAGCAAAACCCGGATTGGAGGGACAGGTGTCACCTGCAGTGGGTTAGACCTAGTCTCCCACATCGCGGGCGATTCTGCCCCTCAAAATCCAGCAGTCTCATTAGAATAATGAGAGCCTACGCAAGAACTGTAGCCTAGGTTAGAAGCTGTCTTTTAATTATCATGCATTTCTTGGGGTCTATGTATTATATTGTACATTTACAAACTGCCAGCAGACATCTCCCACTAAACTGAAATCCAGCTCTAGGGTTGCCACAGAGACCTCTGTTTCAAAAGAAGTGTGAACAGGGAGGTATCTGAGAAATGGCTGACTGCTAAAGGGAGCAGGGTCCAAGTAGGGAGCTGTCCTTCGGGGCAGTACTGGTTGGCTCTCCTTTTAGGAAATACCACCCACAGGTTTCTCACAAAGGGATTACAGGTAGCTTCTGGCCTGGCCACTCCAGTCAACCACTTGGGTATTCCATAAACCTCTACCCTGCGACAATTAATGGGTGCTAAAACGGAAAACGAATGTGCTTTCAGAATGCATTTCAGTCTTCCATTGGCAGGGGCAGTTTGATCTTTGAAAGCATGCAGTTTTCTGCGAAGGCAGAGTTTGAATGAACGATGAGGCCGTGCTTGGTTTTAAGGGGATGCAAAAAGTGGGGTTTCTGTGGAGGGGCTGTGGCTTATGCAATTAAGGCTGATGCTTAATAAGGGAAACTAAGGTGGTCATTCCAACCCCGCCCGCCTGGCGGGAACCGCCGAATGACCGCACCGCGGTCAAAAGTCCGCGGCGGCCATTCTGGCTTTCCCGCTGGGCTGGCGGGCGACCGCCAAAAGGCCGCCCGCCGGCCCAGCGGGAAAGACCCAGCAACGATGAAGCCGGCTCCGAATGGAGCCGGCGGAGTTGCTGGGGTGCGACGGGTGCAGTGGCACCCGTCGCGATTTTCAGTGTCTGCAAAGCAGACACTGAAAATCATTATGGGGCCCTGTTAGGGGGCCCCTGCACTGCCCATGCCAGTGGCATGGGCAATGCAGGGGCCCCCAGGGGCCCCACGACACCCGTTCCCGCCATCCTGTTCCTGGCGGTAAAAACCGCCAGGAACAGGATGGCGGGAAGGGGGTCGGAATCCCCATGGCGGCGCTGCAAGCAGCGCCGCCATGGAGGATTCCCTGGGCCAGGGGTAAACCGGCGGGAAACGGCCGGTTCCCCTTTTCTGACCGCGGCTTTACCGCCGCAGTCAGAATGGCCCAGGAAGCACCGCCAGCCTGTTGGCGGTGCTTCCGCGGTCGTTGGCCCTGGCATCAGAATGACCCCCTAAATGTCTGTGATTCCTATAGTGTTTCACCTTACCGGTATTTTGATTCCTCTATCAGCTTTCTGTTATTGTATCCAGATGTATAACACAATACCTAGCATACACCTAAATCCAGACAAAAACCATTGGCTTTATTATGGGCTGTTAGCATTTTAAAATAAATGAGTAAAAAGACTGTTTCAATTCTGAAATTGTGAGACTGTGATTTAAACATTACCGAGGCCTGTGGAAAGGGCAGTGGTCTTCAGAGTTTCTCAATCACTTCTGCTATGCTCGCTCTGTTAGACAGGTGCTGCTGCCTGTTTCTCTCCATATCTCGTCCATCTACATATCCTAATAAATCATCTTTTTCCTCTTCGGGACTCTCATTTACTTTCTCCTGAATGTACTTCCGCGCATCTCCGTCACTTCACTACTCAAAAAACACACAACACACCCACTCACCTGTAAGCCCTGCATTTTCTCTCACTTTTGGCGTGTCAGTATTTTGCTCACTGTATTGCTCCGTGACACACATTTGCACAGAATCACAGTTCTAACTGGAATACGTGACAATTGTTTTATGCATTCTGTATAGAGGCCAATGATTGGATGACCATGTACACTTCTTTTTGGCCTCTGCTCCAGAGCTCTAAATTCTTTCTGGAGGCACTCAGCTCAAAATATGCACTATACAATAGTAATATGCTGCACAGAAAAATAGAAAAAAAACATAACCTCATCTTGGAAATTGCTAACACTCTTTGCAAATGCAGGATTAAGTAAAAACGTGAACTATAAACAGGAACTAAATCTCTGATAAGGATTAATTGAACGCTTTTTACATTCATCGTTCAGAAATTGAGCAGTGTTATTTAAAGTTAGGAACATGTAAATAGGGCCAAACAAGGACACGTTTCAATGTCTGTTTTTGGTTACTACCAAGTCTCAGACCTGCTGGGACCCAACCCACTTAAACTCCTGAGGTAATGTGAAGGAGCACTCTGGTGTGGAGGGACACGTGTTGGAAGGCCCTCTGCAAGGCTACAGTAAGGTCACTGCAAGCATCTGTCTTTTGGCACCTTGTAACCAGGAGAGGGCACTAGATTGCAACAAAGTGCCGCAAAAGGCCTTCTATCTACTTGAAATGGAGATACTGAAAGGCTAAATTACATTTTACGTTCCGATTAAAAAATCCATGCACTAGAGCTGATGCAAGCAGAGGTGTTCTGAGAGTTGCTGTTGTGGCCACACCACTATTAGCAGCTTGACTGGACTGCAGAGATGGTTTGCCCATAAAAAATGTGTTATAACCTCCAATACCCCCTCTGTCACAATCTTGAGCTAAATCCCAGGCGGGCATAGCGGCCCATTAGTGTGCCGGGAGCATTAGCCCAGGCCAGGGCCTGAAGGAGCCGGGGACGGAATATGGCGCATGCCTCGCAGGGTCGTTGGCACCCAACAGCAGGCATCCTCTGGAAGGCGCCTTAAGAGTGCATAAAACCGAGCTGTGGTTGGGCGGTGTACTTTGAATCAGCCAACCGGACAGGGTGGTGGACAGGGCCAGCACTAGGAAAGGGCAGTGTAGGCAGCTGCCCAGGGCCCCGCACGCAGCCGACCAACTTGGGTCCCCACACTAGAGCGACACAGCTGGGCCACCGCACTACTGTCCTCTCGTGCCCCCTGTCCTTCCAATAAAAGAAAGGTGTATTTTTGTAATTGGGCCCACGAGAGGAGGGGACCCTCACCTGGCCTAGCTGCATTGGTGTAGCTAGGCGAGGCCCAGGGTAGGGGGTCCCCAGCCCCAGTTGCAAAGAAGACACATTCTGGAGATTTGTCCTGCAATTAGGCCTCCTGCTCCCCAACCCCTCCCCACACAGAGGTACCAGGGATGCCTATTGTTCTGCTGTTTAGCTTCCGAGCAGTATTAATCTTCTCTGAGGATAAGCAATCCTCACACCTTCAGCCCCTTATGAACTGTTAAGAGCTGCTTGTAGGTGACAGAGGGAGGTGCTGCAGCCCAGGAGGGCTTATGGACCGATATATATATGCAACACCCTTCCATAGAAAATAACGGCAGTAGGAACTTAAAATAAAACCACATATGAAATATTGTTACATTTAATTATTTAAAATAGTTACATTTATGAATTAATATGCGTTAATGTTAAAATAATGTATTAAAATATTACATTCTTAGTTTAATGTAAAAATATTTTAATAACCTTTTTTTTCATTTTAAAATGAATCAAATACATGATATTAAAATATAACCAAATTACCTATATTACATTCTATACATCACTATTAAAAATTATTAATGCTTAATAAAAATATTTTTTAGACCTTCAGTGGGAATGTATTTTCTAATTTAAACTTCAGAAAAATAATTTAAATGTATTTTATATAATTCACATGAATTCAGCATTACATCAATAATACTGTAGTATTTTTTTTATTTACTTCTATGTTTAAACTAAATATACAAAATTAATTTACATACATATTTATCATAGAAATATTTTCAAACTTTTTTCCGAGTTTAATAAACTTTTAAAAAATGTCTTATACTTTACCATGCGGCAATCTCTCTGACTGTGAAGTCTCATTAGGTCCTTTATAAGGTCATGGAACTCTGAGATGACTCACAAAATCCTTAAAGTGTACTAAGAGACTGTGCTGTTTAAACACAATGGGCCTGATTCACAAAGGTAAACTTAAAAGAGTTTTGGTCTAAACTTAGACCAAAAGTCTAAGTTTACCACTTTGGGAATTCACAAAGGGCATTTACAAGTAATATCTTTACACCACATCAAAGCAGCACACGTTGAAGGCTCAGGATTTTCCACACCGATAGTGCACCTGCCTGCTCTGTGCCTGGAAGTACTGCAAACATGCAAACTTTGAGGAGAAAGAATAATTATACTGAGGAGGAGACCACCACGATACTCAAGTTCACAGTGAGGCACTACAAAAGACTGCATGGTGTCTACCTCTACAGCAGCAGTGTCACACATAAGGCAGCCCTAGAGCAGCATTTGGCTATGGAAGTCAAAGCAATCGGGGGAGGACCTCCATACAGTCACAGACTCAATAAGAAGTGGCAGGATGAAAAGAGGCAGATGAAGGAAAAGTAAGTCAGGATAGAGGTGGGCAGAGCTCTCCTTGCTGGACCAATTGGAGCCTGCCTCCAGCTCACCCCACTTGAAAGGGATATCCTCACCATCATAGACCCCCACCTGCTCCATGGGCTGCCTATGAGTGATGACCTCAATGTAATGCCAGATAATATGTGATGGATCTAACAGTGACACTAAATAATATCTGCGATACACTACAAATGTGACAATGGGCCTGATTACGATCTTGGCAGGTGGGATACTCTGTCACAAATGTGACGGATATCCCGTCCACCGTATTACAAGTTCCATTATATTCTATGAAACTTGTAATACAGCAGACGGGAAATCAGTCATGTGTGTGATGGAGTATCCCATCCGAAAAGATTTTAATCAGGCCCTATGTTTTTTGTCCAAAAAATGTGTAAATTACATGGTGAGTCAGACTATCATGCATCTCATTTAGAACACTGCACTACAGGTCCCAGGATCCTTTGTGATAGAACTGGCTACTTCCAATTCCTCAGTCCAAAACAGTGGCACATCACTACTGGTGTATGACAGTGGTAAATGGCAACAGATGATGTGCCTAATGTACTCACCAATAGTGTTGCAATGTAGATGCAAATGTGTAAATATGTGACACGTTGCACATATTCAACATATTTTGGTTTTGTCTGGTGACTTTTCCAATTTATTGCCACACACAGCCAGAGTACAATCACCCACTGCAGCAGAGATCCCTTCACCAGCAGGGAGGCAACATCATGGGGAGCATCAACCCATACTACCAGCACAAACTGGTACATAAATATGGCCAGAAGAGGGTCAAAACTCTTACATTGTGAGCAGACAAACTATAGATATATTACATTGAATCCATCAACAGTCCTAAATCTTTGAACTAAACTAGGTAATGTTGTGCATCCCATGTGTCAACTAGAATGCAAACTAAATACACTCATATCATTTTAGGTCCAGTGATGTTGTTGAGAATACCATAGCCCACAGCGATCTCTCCCACACATACAGATGTGACATCTGGTCAGGCACCACACACTGGGTGGATGCGGGACCCAGGTACGTGTAAAAAATAATAATGTTACCAAATATTCATGCTCCCAAAAAGTGGCCCAAATTTCAGATGTACGTGGCGTAGAGATAATATCACTGTTGTCTGTCATCTCCACATGCTTACATATCGCTCATAACAGTATACCACATCATAACATGTTGCCAAATGAAAGGATAACTCAAATTGTACAGTAAGTGAACATAGTGTATATCTATTTGCTCCTATTTTCAGGTCATTTTACTCAACCCCTGTGTTGCATCACGTTATTCAAAGGCAAATACTTAGTCTGTTGCAACCTCTGTCTTTTAGGTGCTGAGAAAAATGAGTCGCTTCTGAGAGAAGAACCATTCATCAGTGGCAGGCAATGTGCAATCCAAGGGGAAAACCCATTCCTCTTCCAAGCAGCCTTATCAGCTCCCAGTAATGTACAGCATGAGGCTGAGGAAGTATGGGAGTAGGAAGAAGCAGATGAGGCGGGGGAAGAAGATCTGTCTTTGTTTGCAGTGAATGATGAGGCTGATCCCCTGCCCACCATTGTTGGCCCAATGGGCAAAAGATCTAAGCCCACACCTGCTCCGGCCAGCATAGTTCCTCCCACTCCACCCCTGGGGATTGCCCATTCCCAGCAGTCAGCCAACTAGCCACAACATTCACATACTCTAACACAACCATCATCCTTTCACAGCCCTCACACCCAGGGCAGATGTGTTGGTTCCTCTACACACTACTCCTGTGACAGTGCATCCCAGGCCTTCTCTCCACCACCTGAGGGACCTACCACCCCTAGTGAGGCACAGGTATCCCTTATGCACCAATTTCTGGCCAACAGCCTCCCACTTGCTATAGACCCCCTTGCTGCTGGACCTGATAGTGGTATCCACCCTCCCAAGCAGAGGGAGTCGGAAGATGGTAATGGTGGCAAGTGGGAGGAGGACCTTTTCCAACATTATTCCAACAGCAGGCTGGTGTCAGATAGGGCACTTGTGCCATAGGGGTTACTCTGTCTGATATTTCAGACTCACTACAGGACATGCAGCAATTCCTTCAGATGGTCGACAGACTGGCCCAGGTCATAGGCAGGATGGATAATCTTGGCAAGACATGTCCAAGATGATGAATGACATCAGGCCCATCCATAGGGAAGAGAGGGCAAGACACCATGCCTTGGCCATAAAGATGATGAAGGGTATGCTGAAACTGATACAAAGTTACCCTTCATGGTCAACACATGGAGGGAAGCCAACACATCTACCTGCACCATGACACATCCAGCCACCAGTACCACAACCTACACAGGACCCCCCCAACCTTCACAGAAACCACTCCCCTGCACATGCCTCCCACTACACAGTCACATCCCCCACCTGTGCAGCCACCATCGCCTCTTGTCCAGACACATACCCCACCTGTACAGCCGCTGTCACCCCTGTCCAGACATGCCCCCTCCTACACAGCCACCATCAGCTCCTGTCCAGGCACCTCCCCCACCAGTACAGCCACCACCACCCCCTGCACAGGAACTACACCCACCCACACATCAGCACCAACAGGCTAAACACACTAACAGAGATCCTCACCACCGCAAGTGTGAAGTCCCAAGAGGGATCCGTCTGGATCAATGCAATATATGTTTTCACTACACTTTGTAAATAAAATATATCTTCCACATTTCAAACGAGTTAAGTAATAGTAGAAGATGGTCAATTGGTTAATCTGATTGTAGGCCATGTAAGTGTTGATAAATATGTGTAAGACATGTATGTTAGTAGAACCATACAAGTACAAAAGTATCATTTTGAAAGCATAGGTAAACACATGGCAATGTAACTTTAGTAGTTTGAATACCGCAAATGTATTGGAACACACAACACAGAGATGTAGTCTTCTTCAATTAAATCATAAATATGATTTTTGAAAACAAAAACAGCTCATTGCAAAGGGAGAAAGGAAATCTAATAGAATCTTAAAATAGATTGGGCAAGGGAACGTGGAGCGGGTGGGCAAAATAAATATAACATGTCAGGAAGCGTCAGGGGAGCCAGGCTATGTACAAGGGGTATAAAAGAAACAGTCCACTGTCAAAACAATGTCCAGTCACTGGCCATCCTCACTGTCAGCCTTCACAATGATCTCCAAATCCTCTGCACCTGTGGACTGTTCTTGGCTGGCCGGTGCAGGGCCAGACAACCCATGGGAGCAGGCAAAGGTATAATTTTGCAACAGAGGTATCAAGGGAAACAGAAAAGGACGACAAACTGGGATACACAATAACAGTGGTGGGGGTGGCATTGTGCCATTACAGACAAAAGGCCACCCGCCAGGAAGTGATAGAGGCACTGAGGTTAGCCATGTCTCGGGGTTATGCCTCTCAGAACATATGGAGTTCATCTCTGATCTCCTGTAAGATCTGAGAAGACACATACCCTGCCCCCCAGAAAGTGATAGAGGTACTGGGGTTAACCATGTCTCTGGACTGTGCCTCTCAGAACATACAGAGTTCATCTCTGATCTCCTGTAAGATCCGAGAGGACACATTCTTCTCAACCACAGATGCCAGCACCAGTTCGCGTGCGGCAGCCCAAGGAATCATTGCATATGGAGGGTCCTGGTTTGAACAAGAAAGATATGGGGTATAGGCAGCAGGTACCTCTCTTAGCTCTTCTAGGTCGCCACATTGAGGGGGGGTCATGGCAGGAGGTTCTGCTGGAGGCCCCGGTATAATGGGGGTTTCTGGAGTGCGGTGGGATTAGTTGCAGGCTCTGATTGCAATGGTGCCTGCCCTGGAGACACTACATTGAAATCCTGGTCTCCTGGGCCAGAAGCAAACCCACATTCTTCCCCCTGACTGGTGGTGTCCCTCTCAATTCCCCACCAAATGGCTGCAGCCTCCACCAGGGCTGATGATGTTGTAGCTGTGTCATCCATCCGGGTGAGTGCACTTCCTCTGCTCTGGTCTTCTTCTCCTTCCTCCTCCTCGCTGGTGGTGTCAAGAGGTCTACCTGCCTATAAGCAGAGGTTCCAATCTCCTGCCCCTGGTCCTGGGTAGATGTCCCTTGGCCAGCCAGTCCACTGAAATAAAAGACAAACAATTATGTCATCAGTGTACAAATCACCAAGAAGCTCACAACAGCATTAAGGAAGTGCTGACTTTGTAATCCATTGTTCTCACTAGGCAATGTAATGTTTAGTGAGGGCAAGAGTATGGGTATTTTTGCTGTTGTGTCCTTGTATTAGACACACAAAAACACCTGTCTTAAGTTTGCTCTGTATCCTCTTCAATATTTACTAACACTCACATTCAGCATCGGTGTGATTTGAGTTCAGGACATTGAAACATAGATACTTTCCAATGTAAAAGTTCACAAGTGGGGATAGGACACAGTCAGGATGGAGTAAGCCACACCTGAAAGTGGATCTAGGATTTTCCTGTAATGTGCAGTCTCAACAGTCACAGGTGTACTATCAAATATCGTCTGTTGTGTAGCATACAGAAGCACTGCATTCCTATTCTGATTTTGTATGTAGTATTAAAAAGCACCTAGAAGAGCAGTGTTCCCAAGTTGTGTTTACTACACTACAAGTCCCACAATGCCCTCATAAAGCATCCTTCAAATTGCCCTAAGGAGACCTTGACCTCATAAATATTGTAATCATTTGGCACATAGGCTGAAAGCTGACAAAAGACACACAGTAAAAGCATGCATGGGACAGTACCCAACACCCACAGCCCACACGTACCAACACTAAACATTGTGCAAGCCCTTCCTTCCTCATTGGATACAAGTTATGAGGTCCATTGGAGACTAGTTCTGATTTTGTAAGTACATTTAGTATTAAAAAGCACCTAGAAGTGGAATTTGCCCAAGTTGTGTTTACTACACTACAAGTCCCAGAACACCCCATAAAGCATCCTTCAAATTGCCCTAAGGAGACCATGACCTCATAAATGCTGTAGATTTGGAACAAAGTATGAAGGCTGACAAACTTGAAGTACCATTTCTTTCAGCACTCACATCATACTACCAGACACATAAAGCAGTTCATGCGCTTACCAGATCTCTGCTGCTCAAACCTCCTCCAGCTGAGTATGAAGGGTCAGCCAGGCTGTTCTCAGGACCCTCTTGTACAGTGTACTGAGGTGGGGCTTATGTACATGCGGCTGAGAGCTCAGGCCCAAGAGTTCCTGGGCCTTGATCCTGACCCAGGGTTACAGATCCTCCCAGTGCTTCTTGCACATTTTGATCCGCCAATTGTGAAACACCCACTGCAATGCAGCACCCTGCGATGTCCTCCCAGAATGAGTTGTGCACTGCTATATTCAGTTGCTGTTCTGGATCTCCATAAAGCTGAGGGTAATTATCAAGCACCCCCTTTGCTAAGATGTTTAATTCAGACTCACTGAAAGGGGATACCTTGTCATCAAGTCCCTCAACCATGTTGGGGACAACTCTGTTATACAGAGCAGCAGGATGACATAGGATCTTGTTTGCAGATAAGGGTGGCTCAGAATGACTGTAAAATGGCTGCCAGGAGCTTCCTGTTATGAACTTCCTGGTAGTTATTTCCTGCATGTAATATCATGTATGATATTGTTGGGTTGTGGTCTGACTGCGAAGTCTCTGCCCGACTGCAGAGTCTCCATTCCGTGTGCGGAGTGTATGCACTCGGGACAGAGACTCCGCTCTCAGAGCAAATAATCCTTTCTTAAGCTGGAAAACAAGGAATAACCAACATTTTTAAAAAAACAGGAAGTACAGTACCTACTGTCACACACAGACATTTTGAGGATTTCCTGTGCCATCCTCACCACAGACAGAAGACCACAACACTTCCACAGCTGAATTAAAGTTAGCTAAACTGTTTTATACATATGTGTGATTGCATTGCATCACCTCAGTACCACAGTAAGTGGAAAATGCATAATGCAAAGCCCTTATGTCAGATAAAAGAAGCAAAACAAAACTAACTTGAGTGGATTAGGGTGGCCTCATAATTGAGATGTACAGTAGCTGTACCCTGCACACGTAGCTGTATTATACTATTGTGCCCTGGCTTGAGGTAGTTACATCCATGCAACACAGAAAGAATTGTGCACAACCCAAAATGTAGAAGGCTTTGTAATCAGTAGCAATAAACCTTCCCACGTGAGGAACAATGAGAAGCCAAATCACTAGTTGTCCCATGCAACATTAATAGGAAGATGCTGAAGCCTCCCAGGTTTGTCTATGTGCAGGAAGGTGCCTCCTACTACACCAATACAATTGTGCATGCAACACAGAGACCCTTGCACTATGGTGCCTGCATTGGCAATAGTCACCCATTTTGCACCAGATGAGGGTTGGAGGATAGGAATGCACCATAAGCCTTTGATATGGCCTTCCCTGACATTTCAGAATTACACAGGTCAACAAGTTGACTTTATGTGCGTCACTGCTCCACCTTTTAGTAAATATGCCCCAAAACTTGTCACATGTCTATTAGGCCCATTCTCCACTGTACAGTTTGACACACAGCCAACCTCCTCTAAACAATGTGGGAAGTGTGCTTCTTTGAAGTGTAGGTATCGCAAAAACTCTGGGGTTGACATTTACTTGTACAATTTTTAGTTACAATTTTGACTTTTCAATAACGTGCACAGTGACAAAAGTAAAGCACTCTATGCATAGGCAACGTTCATTGTGACACTTGGTGGCATATATTTGGGGGTTTAGCATAGGTCTGTGCAGCTCGTCAGCTTGCAGTGCTGGCCTGCGCCATGGTAAAATGGCAGTAATGCATCTTATCTATAGCATAAAGTGCATTTCTGTGCTCCCACCAGCACTGGCAGACAATGGGCAACCAAGCACCAACTCAAGGACCCATGCACTATGATGCAAGGATGTATGCATTACATGCAGAATTTTAGAGTGTAGTAAAGGGCACCCTTCTGCGCAAAAGCAATCCTGGGAGATGTTTTCCTCTATCTATGTGTGCTGCACAAAGCAGCACAAATAGAATGAGGAAAAAGGAGAAGAAAAATGAGATTTCTCCTTGTTACGCCTCCTCTGGGGAGGCATAAGGTTTCAACACATCCCCATGTGTACAAGGTCTTGTAAATCTTGTTATGCATCCAAATCCCTGTGTCTTGGGTGGGAACATGGAATGTATCCCTTGTGTAGAGTAAGGCAATGCAACAATTAGCCTGCCTTGGCACACTTTGTATCTATGAGCCCATTAAAAGCCATACAAACTGACATCTTTGCAAGGTCTGCGCCACCCCTGAGTCACAAAAAATTATGCTACCGTACCACAATGCACTCAACAATGTGGTCCTTGGTGTGTAGAATGTCCATTGTCCAGGAACATCACACACATACATTGACATGTAGTGCCCTTAGGCAATGGAGTCATTTGCAAATTTGTCAACACTTTTCACTGACATGGGCACAAAATTTGTAGCAGGGACTTTTGACTCTTGAGAACATGTTGTGAAACTGTATGTATGGCTTACAGAGAAGGCTCAGGCTGGAATTCGTGGACAGTGTGTTAAATGTCCACCGATCATCATTGACAACAGACTGTGCAAGCACATAAGTCTGTAACACAACTAGTGGCTCAAGCAAAAAAAGCGTCAACCAGCTTTTCACACACCTACAAACCTTGCCCTTGGTTTTGTACAGTGGCCTGGTTCCCTTGATTCAGACCTATGTGAGGGCTCAGAGGTATGTGTAAGCCATGAGTTACTGCAATGGTGTGCAAGACACAACAGGGTACTATAATCTTTCACACCACTTCAGGGGAGTACAGCTGCACACTCCCTGTATGCTCAAAGACATACAAAACATTACTTTAGGGGTCCAAAAGTGCATTAAATTATGGCTCATGCCCATATGTATGCCCTATTGTCCCTCTGCTGCGGTACAGTGATTGCACAATTGTATGGTGTAAAGAGATGAGGGGAAAGTGCATATGCTTTCAAGCTCTTTTTATAGAGGGGAAGGGTCACCCCTTTTACTCACCTTGTCTGGCTCGCTAAGCTTGGACATCTTGAGCTCACTGATCAGAAGGATTTTAAAGCTGCACCTCACTGATGAGGGAAAACATGGCATTTAGAGGGGCCCACAGGCTGCCTGGATGTCCCTTAAGGGACAGGACCAAGGCTGATTCTCTGTAGTAGCACAGGGAGCAAACACATTGTATTGGAATGCATCCCAAAGTTATTATTAGTGATTGGGATCATTTCAAGCATTTTACCCATCACATTTTGTTTTCCCAGATATCGAACAGGAATAATGGTGGGGTGATGGACTATACCTCCCAAATTACAGCAAATTGAAGGAGCATTTGAGCTGGAAGGGCAACCCCACTACTGAGAGTTCACTTCATCTTGTACAGTTACATCACAGACACTGCACCTATGCATCTAAGTCTCAAATACTGCTGCTGAAAACATCTGTACCAAGAATACCATCAGTAATACCTATAACAAGAATAATCCTTCCCCGACTAACTCTACTGAGAATAACACCAGCTGTAAAATCATTATTGGTAATACTGTAACTGAGACTACCACTCCAGAGAATACTTTTACCAAGAATGCCATCACTAAGAATACCCATAGCAATAATACCCCTTCCCTGACTTTCTCTATTGAGAACACTACTCCCTGGAAAATCTTTACTGATAACAGTGCAACTGAGAATTCCGCTTCAGAGAATACCTCTCCTGAGAATACCATCACCAACAAATGTTACTACTGAGAATGTCGTAGTTAAGAATGCCATTGTTATGAATACCATTGCTGAAAATATTACGGAGTCTAGTGTTGCTGGGAAAACACAAATGGGAGTGCCTCTACTGAGAATACTATTATTGAATATACCTGTAATGAAAATATTTCTACCTAGAATGCCTCTCTTTGGATTGCCTGCATTAAGGATACCTCTGCTAATAAATAGAAAAGCTAAACTGAGAATACAGCTACTGAGAATAATACTGCTGAGAATACTTCTACTGGGAGCACCATTACCTAGAAGGCCACTTATCAGAATACTGCTCCTAAAATTTCCACAACCAAGAATACCATTACTGACCAAGAATGCCAATACTGGAAACATCACAATATAGAATATAACTACTGTTAAAACCAACCATTAAAATATCACTCTTACAAGTGGGAATACCTGTAATGTAAACACCACTACTAATGACACCTCTACTGAGAATACCACTACTGACAACACATCAACTGAGAACACCACTAACAGCAGCACAGCTACTGAGAATATCAATGTGGACAACACATCTACTGAGAATACCAATACTGACAACACATCTATTGACAACACGTCTATTGAGAATACCACTATTGATTATATTACTGCTGAGAATAAAACTATATTGAAATAACCTCTCCTCAAAATACCAAGACTAGAAATATACAGTTTGGAACACCAGTACATGGATGAATTGACTTCTGAAACTACTTCTACCTAGTAAATGCCTCCTGTGAGAATACCATTCAATCAATCAATCAATCAATCAGTAGATCTGTAGAGTGCTTCTTGTCACCATTGAGGGTATCCAGGTGCTGGCAGGGTCCAGTTGATTAGCCAGATAGCCAGGTTGTCAGGGAAAGGAAAATGGAGCAGATATGTCTGGTGGGCTGATAGAAGTTCAAGCGGTGGTTCAAGTAGGCAGGTCTGAGCTGGGATCCCTTCACAGCAGGCCTTGCCATAGTCTAGTTAGCTGGAGATTAGGGCCTGGGTCATAGTGCATCTTGATCTTTTGGTGTAGCCATTTGAACATCTTATGAAGCAACCGGTGGATGAAGAAGCAGGAGGAGGAGACGGAGTTGACCTGAGTCATCATGGTTAGCTTGTTGTCCAGAATGATGCCTAGGTTCCTAGCGTGGTCAGTAGGGGTAGGAAGAAGTCTGAAATCTGAGGTCCACCAGGATGCATCTCACGGGGAGCTTTGGTTTCCAAAGATCAGTACCCCGGTCTTGTCCACGTTGAGCTTCAGGCAGTTGTCCTTCATCCAGTTGGCGACGTCTGGCATGTTTTTGTGGAAGTTAGTCTTGGTGGTGTCTTCGGAGAGGGATAAGATGATTTGTGTGTTGTTGGTGTATGATATGAGGTTGAGTCTGTGGGTTTTGACAATCCTGGCCTTAGGTGTCATGTAAGTGTTGAAGGGGGTGGGGCTGAGTGAGGATCCTCAGGGTACTCTACAGATGATTTCCTGGGTATGGAGTGAAGAAGGGATAGCAGACTTTTTGCATTCTTCTGAGGAGGAAAAAGGCAATCCATCTGAGAGTGGATCCTTGCATGTCTATGCATGTGTGGTAGGAGGCCGCATCAAAGGCTGCAGAGAGGTCTAGGAACAACAGAGCTCCTCAGCTCTCCTCAGTATAGTAGGGCTTGGATGTTGGGAAGAGTCAAGTAAAAGGTTCCATTTCAGATGTGAGGAGAGTTGCTGGCTACTGGCTTCTTCTAGTTCTTTGGCCTAGAATGGGAGCAAGGAGATTGGTCAGTAGTTGTTGAGTTTGCTGAGGGCTTTGACTTCTGCGTGTTTCCAGTCCTCTGGGAATATGGCCCTAGCACTTGAGGTGTTGAATAAGGTGATGAGCAGGTGGCTGATTCTGGCTTGCCTAGGTAGAAGATGTGGTGAGGGCATAGGTTGGTTGGGACCCTTGAGTGGACTGAGTTCATGTTGGGGGCGGTGTCTTGTGCAGTGATCTGCCTCCATTCAGTTAGTCAGATGTCTGTAGTGGTAGTGGGGTTGTTGTGTTGTTTGAAGAAGTCAGTGGCCTTGGGCTGGGGTTGAAGTTGCTGTAGATGTTGGCATTCTTGTCTTGGAAGAAGAGTGCAAGGTTGTCGCAGAGTTCCTGTGAAGAGGTAATGCTGTTGCAGCTGAGGGGTTAGAGAATTCTTTGATGATGTTGAAGAGTTCTTTGCAGTTACTGAGCTTGATTTGGTGCATGAGGCTAAACTCTTTTTCTTTGACTCTCTCAACTCTCTGTGGTAGAGGTTAAGGGCTGCCTTGAAGGCGGTCTTGTTGGTCATGTCCTTTCTGGTGTGCCATCTCCTTTCTGGTTGTTTACCCTGTTGTTTAGCAGTTCTAAGGTCTTCAGTGTACCAGCTAGCCTGCTTGGTGGACCTTCTGTGGGTGGTGTTGTCGATGGGAGTGAAGCTGTCAGTGCAGTTGGTGATCCAGTTGTTGAAGTTTCAGACGTTCTGGCCAAAGTTGTTGGAGGAGATGGGGTGGGTGATGAGGATGGTGTTAATCCATGTGTCCTTTGAGGCTTTGCTCCAGCTCTGGTGGGGGTATTGGGCAGACTGGGTGTGGAGGTCCATGAGCTGGTGATGTTGACAGGATGATGGAGTGGTCAGTGCAGGTGAGTTCCACGGTATGGCTGTACTTGATGTAGTTGCTGGATGTGAAGATGGGGTCTAGCAAGTAGCCTGCAGTGTGTGTGGAGTTGTGGATGAGTTGGGTGAGCCTGGTGTTGTTCGTGCTGTCGAGGAGGTTGGTAGTGATGATGTAATTGTGGCCGTAGACATGGAGGTTGAGGTCGCCGAGGAAAATGTAGTTGTTGGGGTCTGTGGTGAGGGAGACGATGAAGTCGACGATGAAGTTGCAGAAGGCTGGACGTGGACCTGGAGGACAGTAGGTGAGGGTGTCCCTAATGGAGGTTTTGCTGTCTGTTTGGAACCAGACGTCGAGGTGTTCCATGGCAGGGGTTATGTCATCCTTTGTGGAGGTGCACTGGATGGATTCCTTGTGTATGATTGCAATTCCTCCACCAGGCTTGTTTCTGCAGTCATGGTGCATGATTTTGTATCCTTCGGGTATTGCAGTGGCAATGTCAGGCACGGAAGTGGGGTTGAGTCAAGTCTCAGAGAGGAAGAGGAAGTCGGGTATGAGGGTGGAGATGAGGTCACAAATCTCGGTGGTGTACTTGCATAGTGAGCATGTGTTGAGAACAACGCATGTGAGTTGGTGATTTTGTTCAGATGGTGTCTGTGGTGTGAGTAGGATCGGGCTGTTGGTGGGCTGGTGTTTGTGCTGTGGCATGTGAAGTGGCAATTGGTGCATGTGAAAGGTCCTAGCATAGATCGATGTGGTGGCAGTGTTTGTTGTGGCATCTGGAGTCAAGGGTGTGCAGCTCGGCGATGGTGTATTTGAGGGGGGCGGGAGGACTTTGGGCTGTGGCACTGGTCCCTGTCTAGGCACAGATGGGCTTGCCTTTGGTGTGTCAGTGGTACAGTTGCGCTATAGCTTGCATTAAGTAGGTCCTGGGGTGGGTAGTGCTTTTGTTGGCGGAAAGAACGGTGGGTGGAAAAATCCAGGCAGTGACAGTGTCACTTGGTCAAATGGTGGCAACTGGATCAGGCTGGAACAAGCAGGAACTGGATGCCACAGGCAAGTGGCAGGCTAGGTGCTCAAGTACCCACTAGTGCAGTTGCGCTGCATTAAGTAGGTACTGGGGTGGGTGGGGCTTCTGTTGGCAGGAAGAATGGTGAGCGGGAATAACCAAGCGGGAAATCCTGAGCAGGAAAAGCCAGGCAGCGGCAGTATCACTTGGTCAAACAGTGGCAACCAGATCAGACTGGAACAAGCAACAATTGGAGGCCACAGGCCACAGGAGTCTTGGTGACCAGATGCCTACAATTGCTGTTGCACTGCAGCCTGGATTAAGTAGGTCCTGAGGTAGATGGGGCTTCTGTTGGGGGAAAGAACTGAGAGCGGGAAATCCAGGGTGGGAAAACCCAGGCAGGAGCGGTGTCACTTGGTCAAACAGTAGCAACTGGATCAGGCTTCAGCAAGCAGGAACCGGAGGCCAAAGGTAAGTGGCAAGCCAGGTGCCCTGGTGCCTGCTAGAGCGGTCGTGCTGCAGCTTACATTTAGTAGGTCCTAGAGTGGGTGGGCTTCTGTTGGCCAGAAGAACAGTGAGCAGGAAAACCCAAGCAGGCTTTGATGTCACTTGGTCAAATGGCGGCAACTGGATCAGGCTGGAACAAGCAGGAACTGGACGCCAGAGGCAAGTTGAAGCCAGGTGCCCAGGTGTCTACTAGTGCGGTCACACCATTTAATTTTTTTTACAGGACACAAGGATATCATCTCCTTTTTCCCTATGCCATTGTACTCTATGCCACTGCTCTCTGTGGCACTTTGCTCTATGCCTCTGCACTCTACAACACTCTACTCTGCAACACTGCGCTCTCTGCCGCTCACCTCTGCTCCACTCTACTCTGCTCCACTGCACTTTATACCACAGGACCACTCTACGCCACTCTATGCCACTGCATACTACGCCATTATAATCCACTGTGGTCCACTGCATTCTACTCCACTGCACTCTACATCACCTTACACTACAGATCTGTACTCAACTCTGTACCCCTGTACTCTACACCAATGCACTCTACTGTTCTATGTACAACTGCAATCTTCGCTATTGCACTGTACATCATTTCATTCTAGGCCACTCTACTCTAAGCTGATGCACTCCATGCCACTACTCTATGCCACTCCACTCCACTCTACCCTGCAGCACTTCACTGTACTCTGAAACAATCTACTCTACACCACTGCCTTCTACGCCACTCTACTGTATGCTGCGCCCCTCTACACCCCTCTATGCCATTGCAGTCTACACCAGTCTACTCTAAATCACTGTACTCTATCCAAGGTACTCTACACCACTTTACTCAAAACCAATGCACTCTACACCACTGGACTCTATGCCAACAACTCTGCCCCGCTGCACTCTATGCCATTATACTCTACTCTACACCTAATGCCACTGCACTCTGTGCCACTGCATGCTACGCCACTCTACACTATTGTGCTCTACATCATTGTAGTCTACGCCACTCTATTGTACTCTACACCAGTGTAAGGTATTCCACTGCTCTCTACTGGATCCTACTCTGCAACACTGTACACCACTCCTGTCTATGCCAATGAACTCAATGCTAATGCACTGTGTACCACTGCACTCTAAAACACTCAACTCTGCAAGACTGCACTCTCCACCACTGAACTCGGCGCTACTCTGCACCCCTGCACTCTATGTCACTGCACTCTACTCTGCACCACTCACCTCTATGCCAATAAAGTCTACAGCACTACACTCAATGTCACTGTAATTTACTCTGCGCCACTGCACTCCACACAACTGTACTCTATGCAATATTACACTACACCTCTGTACTCTATCCTTCACCACTCCATTGTACCCCGCACAAGTTCACTCTACTCTAAAACAATCTACTCTACACCAATGGTCTCTATTCCACTGCACTCGATGCCACTCCATGCCATTCCACTCCATGCTACTCAACTCCACTATAATGCATGCTTCTCTACACCACTCCATAACACCCCACTCAACTCCATGCCACTCCCCTTTACGCTGCTTTTAGCCACGCCAAACAGTTGCCATACTAGTGTACAACATGGCTAAATCATATTGGCAAAGCAAATAGTTCTTGCATAGGTGTGACCTATTGGGTTTGTCAATGCTTGTTTTTAATTTCTGTCCTTGATCCTGTCCGAAATATACCCTAATAATCACTCATTATACAGCAGAAATCTTCAGGCTGGTTTGAAGAGAAACCCAGCTTTTCTGTAGTCTATTTGTTTTTTTCCAGAAGTAAGTCTGAGGGAGGCCACTGGTAGCCGTGTATGCATTTTCCCATCACTGCCTATGAGGGTTGCAAGCACCAGCTTCCTTAATATACTAGTCTGAAGGACTGAGAGTGAGGCAGACGCTGAGGTAGGAAACACAAATAAAAGCTCCCCTCAGCCCCCCCACCACCACCATTTATTGACCCCTTAGTTTCGACAGGCTGACATCAAACAGCATAGTAAAAATGCTGTGAAGATACAACTGTGACTCCCTTCTCCAGCATTTATCTTTTTTTAGCTGAATCCGGGTATAAGCGAAGAAAGGCAGTAGTCATTGAATACCATCTAGAGGTAGCACAAAGTTACTACAAAAAGTTTAAAAAATTACCTATAGTAAATGTATGGGTAGTAAAAAAGTTAATACATTTCTGTTTTGCTTAGACTAGAGCACTGAAAATCCTTGCACCGTGCTTCCTCACAAAATGTATGTGTCTGGAGAAGTCGTGGTGGTAAGGGTGAACGAGTGTTTGCTGCTTTCAGCTGCCAACTGCTTATCCTTTTAAACTATTTTTCCAGGAAGTCCAGGTAATATTCTGGCAGTGTTGAAGAAAGGTATTTCCTGAAGCCGCCCCTCTAGTGCTTGTTGGTGGTTTCTCCAAGCCGCTGACAGTGACAATTGTGGAAATCTTGTCGGTCATCCGGATCTCACAAGTAAAAGGAGGCCTCTTCCTTGTGAGACCAGACCCTAAGCTATAAACTAAACAAGAGGTCACCAGCAGGAGACTCTAGGCGCTAACCTTAGAATGGTGGGTCCTTTCTAGCCCCCTACTGCTCACGCATGGATGGACGGATGTGCATGCGGATGGACGGATGGGTCGGACGGACGGACGGACAGTTCAGATGGACAGACATTCCAGGCGGACAGGGGGATTTCCATAAGGATTGTTTATATGCGCTAACGGTTCGAACCGACGGATGGACGGTCGTTTGATAAGGACGGATGATCCTTTCGGACAGACGGACATTCCGGATGGACGGACGGATAGTTCATCCGGACCAACGGGCGGATCGATTAAAGGCACACCTCTGCAGTTATCTTTGTCAGACTTCTACCACGGAAAGAAATTTTTGTTCAGTGAATAACGCTTTAGAGTTTTTTGTTTTTTTTTTAAATACGAATCAAATTTGGTAGACAGTTGCTGGGTTTATACAAACAGATAGGTCAGCCACCATCCAAGCAGATAGACCAGAGAGACAGATCAACAGAGAGACGAATAGCTCAGTAGCCACATTGAAGATAGACAATGGATGGATATGGGGAGCTTTAATTTGCCCCTTGCGCTTCATCTGTATTTACCAAGATAGACTTACGATATATGGGTGACTGACAGGTTTTAACTGGTCCACCACATTCCCTCCCAAAGCATCAACTTGTCAATCATGATGTGGAATTCCGATGACCCCCAGAAAACAAACTTGTTTTTTTCTGATTGCATTCTAATTTATAGGGACTATAAAATCTGTATTATTTGGTGGCATGTTTCATCACCGGGACTTGCTGCATGTTGGATGGGGTCCGCAGTAGTCAACAGGCTCCAAGAGGAGATCTTTTTTTTACTTTTTTGTTCTAATTGTTGGAGCCCCAGGTGCACAGCTAACCCTATTTTTTAGATTGAGCGTGTAATATATATAAAATTACCTGGAGCAAAGGTATGTAGCCATACTTTATTAATGCCCACGTACCACAATAAATGTAAAAGGAATACAGGTGGACTTACTAGGATATAATTGGCCGACAAATCCTACTAAGTTTCTGCCCCTTTTCTGAGATACATCTTCACCTCATCCAAGGCATCAGGAAACGACTTTTGAAGAGTATTCTATACTTCCTTCTGAATGGAGGTCTCCTCATTCATGTGTCGCCTTATCCTGCTAGGAATTGTGTTCTCTCCAGGAATCTAAATGGGGTTGTATCCACACTTCTGAGTGATTTTTTTTAAATATATTTTTAACAAGATTTAATGAGGGTGAACTTTCTAGGTTCCCCAGAAAGAAAAGACTTGTCTGGAACATCATGAAAGTTCTGAAATATTTTGTGAGTGCTCCTTGAGACTTGTGGCTAAATTGTATGACTTTTTAACCAACGTATTTAAAGAATGTGTAGTAAAATTCACAATTTCTTCCCATTGTCTCAAAAATGTAATTGGAGAAACCTCCTTATAGATACCTTCCTCTGCAGCTGTGATGAAGCCAGGCTTCGCAGAGAGCCTGGATGTATTGTAAGTGGGTCCATTCTAAACAGCCTATAAACCGGCAACTTGTTGCTAAATACGTTGAATACTGTGTCGGAAAAAGCACTATATGGCCGATTGTTTTTTTTTCTTCTAAGTTTCCTCCTAGGCACACTTGGGTCCCATGCATGCTTGCTCTCTTTGCAGTTTAGGATATGGGTCACCAGGCGGAGTACTTAAGTATTTTCGCTTTTCTTTTAACCCTCCCCCACCATTCTTTCCCTACCACCCCACCTCCCACCCCCCCCCCCCCCCCCCCCCCCACCTCCACACACACGCGCGCACACAAGAACAGGTGGTGGGGCGGTGCAAAAACATAACGCCCTAAATTTTAACGAAAGAGACCCAAACACTAATGACTACCAGACCGAAAACCCCACAGGTCCCCCGCCTGTAAGATGTGGTCCCCACACTGCCACTTCATCTAAACTTGGGGCAGGGTGGAATGTTGGGAACTTGTTAAAAGGAGTTCCCAGAAGACCTTTCGGCGGCCTTTGTGGGATGTGTCACTCGTGTCCTCAGAGGGTCTGGCTGGCGAGACATCTGAGTGTCGAGGGCCCGAGGGGCTTTCCGTCGAGGTCCCAAACCACGGCATGCAGCTAGGATTGTGCTGTTTTTGTGTGGAAGGAGAGGTGGGGGAAGGGGGAAGTGGCTCGAGTGAGGTAGAAGTAGGGAGGGAAAGAGAAACGACTGCGAAGGAGAGCGAAAAGGGGAGTAACGGAGATAGGGAGGAAACGAAGGCTAGAGGAGGATCACCAAAAGGGAAAAAAGGAGAAAGCGAGCGAGAACAAGAAGAGGAAGAAAGGGAATCCCGGGGAATAAAAGGTCGAAGGGGGTAGTGATACAGAGAAGAGGAAGAAGAGCAGGATAGGGAGACTGCAAGGAGCGGGAGAAGAGAGAGGAGGAGAGTGAACAGTAGTGATCTAGAGAGAAAGAGAGTCCCCAAGCGAGAAAGATGGAGATAAGGAGAAAACGAGGACACGAGTTGGAGATGGGGGAAAGAGAGAGGGGTAGGAGAGGATGCGAGAGAATTACAAAATAGAACAACACAGAGAGAAGACGGGAGAGAAGGGAATAGAGGAACAAAATTAATGAGGGGGGGGGCAGGAGAGGAGTGAGAAGAAGAGAAGGGGACAGAAAAGGGGGGTGAAGGACCGAAGTAAAAAGGCAGACAGAGTTGGGACAGAAATTGCTTAGACATTAATGACCACAGTGGAGAAAGATGATGGCCGCTGGGGTGTAAAAGAGATATACAGAGACCCTGACGATGGTGCACGAAAATGAGAAGGGAAGAGTAATCTTGAGAGGGTGTAGAGTCACCGAGAGAGAAAGTGGAGGATGAACGGGACGGAAACAATGGGAATCGAAGAACAAGCATTGGGAAAGCCAATAGGTCTTCCTTATGTGAGAGCTATTGCCTTTGCCAATGTGTTTTAGTCACGTTGTACGCCAGCGTGGCTGTTGTTCAGCATGGCAAAAAGTTAGTGACATAGGGGAGAGTGGCGTGGAGTGTCATAGAGTGGAGTGGTGTAAAGTGGAGTGGCATACAATATAGAAGAGTGACGTGGAGTGGTGTTGAGTGGAATGGCATAAAGTGGAGTAAAGTGCCGTGGAGTGGATGGAGTAGAGTGGAGTGAAATAGAGTGGACTGGCGTAGAGTGTTGTAGAGGTAAATGAAGTAGAGTGTCATGGAGAGGAGTGTCAGAGTGGAATGGAGTAAAGTGGAGTTGCATAGAGTGGAGTGGCACAGAGTCTTGTGGACTCGACTTAAGTAAAGTGTCGTAGAGTGGAGTAGCATAGAATAGAACAGAGTGCAGTGTTGTAGAGCAGAGTAGAGTGTCTTAGAGCAGAGTGTCGTAACGTGGAGTAGAGTTGAAGGGTGTAGAGTGGTGTAGTGTAGTGTTGTGGTGTCATAGAGTGGAGTAGAGTGGCATAGAGTTTCAAAGAGTGGAGTAGGGTAGAGTGGTGTAAAATGAACAATAGTGTAATGAAGCCGAGTGGTATAGAGTGGCATAGGTTGGGAAAGTGTTGTACAGTGGAGTGGCATAGAGTGGATGGAAGCAAAATTGAGTGGCATAGAGTGGAGTGGCATAGAGTGGGGTAGAGTCGAGTGGTGTATAGTAGAGTGGTGTGGAGTTGAGTGGTATATTGTGGAGTACAGTGTTGTAGAGGGAGTGGTATGGAGTAGAATGGCACAGAGTGAATTATAGTGACATAGACTGGAGTAGTATAGAGTGAAGTAGAGTGTCAGAGTGGCATAGAGCGGAATGGAGTGTCATATAATGGAGTGGCGTAGAGTGGAGTAGAGTGTTGTAGAGTATAGTTTCATAGAGTGGAGTGGTGTAGGGTGGCATAAAGTAGTGTTGAGTGTCATAGACTGGAGTAGAGTGTTGTAAATTGCAGTGATGTAGAGTACAGTAGATCATTGTACAGTGGAGTGGAGTAGTGTGCCATAAAGTGGGGTGACATATGTTCAGTGGCAATGGGTGAAGTGGTATAAAGCAGAGCGGCACAGAACGGAGTAGAGTGTCATAGAGTGGAAGGGAGTACAGTGTCATAGAGTGGAGTGCCATAGAGTGGCATAGCATGGAGTAGATTGGCATAGAGTAAAGTAGCATGGAGTGTCATAGAGTGGAGTGGAAAAGAGTGTGGTAGATTGGAGTGGCATAGAGTGGTGTAGAGTGGAGTAAAGTGTCATAGAGTGGAGTGTCCTAGAGTAGAGTAGGTTGAGTATACTGTTGTACAGTGGAGTGTTTTAGGATGGAGTATAGTGTCAAATAGTGGAGTAGAGTGGAGTGAAGTACAGTAGACAGTAGTAGAGTAGAGTGACCTAGAGTGGAGCTGAGTGGCATAGAGTGGAGTAAAGTGGTGAGGAGTGTCAGAGTGGAGTGCAATACAGTGTCATAGAGTGAAGTAGAGTGGAGTGGAGAGGCATAGTGTCATAGCGCGGAGATAGAGTGGAGCATAGAGTTTTAGAGTGGAGTGCAGTAAAGGGTCATAGAACGGAGTAGTGTGTTGTAGAGTATAGTGTCAAGAGTGAAGTGGAGTAGAGTGTCATAGATTGGTGTGGGTTGAGTGTAGTGTTGTGAGGTGGAGTGGTGTAGAATGGAGTATAGTGTCATAAATGGAGTGGTTTGGAGTGAAGTAGAGTATCATATAGTGGCACAGAATGGAGTTAAGTGGCATAGAGTGGAATGACGTGGAGTGTCATAGAGTGGAGTGGTGTGGAGCAGCGTGACATAGAGTGTCGTAGAGTGGAGTGGTGTAGAGTTGAATAGAGACTGATGGAGTGACACAGAGTGGCGTAGAGTGGAGTGGCGTAGAGTGAATTATGCATGGTGTGGTATCACACTGCCATTGCAGACAACATATTTTTTATTGAAATTACCAATATATTTGCACAGACTGATACAACTTTACAGTACACAAATTGATGTCACCTAGTGAATTGATTTGTTTTGATCATATTAAAATATTTGTTTCACCACCCTTCAGAATTACAACAAAAATGTGCTTCATTTGTGCCTTTCTTCTTCTGATATATTCTAAAATATTTGTACAGTTCTTATTCTGGCATTTAAATGTTGCTGTGTGCTAGAACAACATAACATCCCAGAGCCTTTCCTTTCATTCATTTCAACCCCAGTACCCAGCAAGATTCTCACATAAATCCTTTCACTTTGCATTCAGAGAAGGAAAAGTAAACATCATTCTCCCTAACATTTGATCTCTGTCTTTAAATGTACAGCAAATGTGACAAGATAAAAGCATTTTTTTTTATAGGCCTGCTTATTCACTTCTCAATCTCCAGTGTAGTTATTTTGAGGTGCTTCTCCCTCCTCCCCTACTTCAGCCACCTATGACACAGGTTTAAAATTGAGAAAGAGGAATGTTTAATTTATGTTATTAGTGAAGAGCACTGATTAAAATAAACAAGCTTGTGGGCAGAACATTGTTGCTAGCAGGCATGCAAGATTGATGAACTGGTAGTGGTGGAGATAAGCATAAACTGATGCAGAAAAATAGGCAGCATGAAACCTTTTTACAGAAGTATGGCACATTTACTGCTTCCTTAAACTAGCATACAAGGTATACAACTGAAAACACATGTAATCTTATGGAGTGCCTCACTATAAAGGAAAATAACAGTTCCCAGAAAGCGAGCACATGTGGAAAAATACAAGGAGCCAGTCTGAGAAGTGGTAAACAGGGTATCCTCCACTGGTGGGACAAAGACATTCTAGACAGTCTAAAATAAATAAAGCCAGCAAATAGAAAGCAAGCAAATGCAAGTTAAAAAACAGAAAGCCAGTGGTGAACAATGTGCGGAATGCATTCATCTGGAAGCTTTCATTATGTCCCCAATATGTCTTTGCAACCAGATAGGTGTGCTGTCTGTGTGCTGGTTTGGACTTAAAAAGGAATTTATGCAGCCTCTACTGATTTTTATCGATTCAAAAGGTCATGCTCCCTTATTCTTTGTGGAATGATAATGTTTTAGTCAATTTTGTTTTTACACGTTCTTATATAATGGTCTCTTTTATGAGATTTTATGGCCTCTACGCTGAAATAAAAATCTTTCAATGAATGAAAAAGGAATGTTGGGAGAAGGAGAGAAGTGGAAAAATAAAAAATCAAATAAGGGTGTGTGTGTGATAGAAGGTAGAAAGAGTGGTGACACAGAAAGTGAGACTAGTGCAAGGGGGAGAAATTTATAGAGGCGGTGAGAGAGGATAAGGAAAGAATCAGACGAACCGAGAAAAAGAAAAGCCCAGGAATAAGTGAGTAGTGAAAATTAAGTTGGAGCAAGATGATACGGTCTTGAGGAAGATAAAAACTGAAATGCAAGAGGGGATGACACTGAATTCATGCAGTGGATATGTCTGGTGTGGTGATCCTGGAGGTTGGTCATTCAGAGATGTCTTTTCTGGTAGGGAGTAGAGGAATGTACTTACATTGACAGGGGATGGCATGCTTGTGGGCCGGTTTATGTGCAGGCTCTTAGGTTTGGTCCAAATAACCATCCTAAAATTATTTAGCTAAGTAGTGGCTGTGAATATTTTCATTACTACACTATAAAATGTGGACTTTGTGGCACTACAGACTATTCAAAAACTGCAAGGGAATATATTCTGTGGTTGGACTACTAAATATACCCATCAATTCTCCACAAAATATAGCTACCATTGCATTATGGAGAATGACTATGTTTCTCCTATTGAAGCGGTTCTTAACCTTTTGACCTCTGTGGACCCCTATTTAATCATTAATTGAATCCAGGGTCCCCCACTGAATCATCATTAAACTTCAGGGACCCTAGTAAGTCATTACTGGAGGCTGGGGAGTCCGGCTTGAGCAATTTCTGTGATTTGAACCTTAAAACAATACACAAAAATCCAGAAACAAGCATTCATCAACCAAATACTCAAATTATGAAATATTTTATTTACAAAAAATATTTAAAAAACAACATTTCCATTTTATCGGAATAATGGGGCTTTTCGAAATTCAATAGAGGCCACTCTTTTTTACATTTACACCACTGCCACAAATCAATCTGTGGACACGAACTTAATTTTTGGCCTCCAATTTTAAATTCCTTCAAATTATAAAACGTTTTCTAATTTTACATTTTGTTTATTTATAGACACTTAATTACTTTGTTAATAATATTTAATTATCTATGTAGTGGCGGACACTATGGCTAAAAATCTCTGGCCTGTAGAATATGCCTGCTTTGATTAAGACCATGACTCATGTGATCATGAATGTAGTCCCAAATATGGCCATGGTTGTACTACAGAACATGACCATGATTGTACTACACAATATCCTAAAAGTGTAATTTGGAATATTACCATTGTTATACTACAGAATGTGATCATCACTGTCTTATTAAATGTGGATATCCTTGTAATTTGCATTACTGCACTACAGAAAACAGCAACAGGGGAATGGAATAGTAGAGATAAGTTGGAACTGGTAATCATAATAAACTCTAAATTGGCAATGATGATCTAACTGGTAAGCAACAGGTATGGGTTTACAGGGAGCTGGCAAAGAAGAGTCAATTTGAAACTAACAATTGAGATTTGACTGGCCTCTTGCAATTGTGAACTATCTGGGAAGTAGCGCCTAAGAACTAACTGATACTTGGTAATTGCTAGCAAATTGGCAACCAGAGGTGACCGAGCAGCCTACGATAGCAGGCGCTCTTAAAGCGAGCTCAACATCAGCTCAGAAAATCCTGCAAAATCAAAACCATCGGCAAGTATTTATGGTCGTAATCTTCCAGCTTCTGATTTCTATTAGTCCCTCCTTCCCCTCTTGTTCCGTTTGGCGGATGGGGAAAGGGTGAGGCATCCAGGGGAGCAGTGGCGGCCACCGCAAATCTGAAGGGGGAAGAACAGGGACGGGGTAATTAATTAAAAACAAAAACTTCTTTGCCCTGCTGCTGGCCACCTTGCTCCTTTTCTAACTCCTGATGGTGTCCCAGCAGATCCTGGGACACCAGCACAGGCTCCCTATGGAATCCTGGCACTGCTGTCATGTTATACCTAGCATGAGAGCATCAGCAAGATTGGTCTGAGTGGTTTGGTCTGCCACTCAGACAGTGCATGGGAGTCTGTCTGTGCTGTTTCTCCAACCTGGCTGTGCACCACAGCCGGGTTGGAGAATCCTATGTGCGCATTTCAGTTTGGCCAGTCTGAGACAGATAGCCAAACTGACATGTGCACTTAAGTGCACTCCACTCTTCCCCTCTTCTATGGCCCAGCCACACCCCCTCCCTGCACACGCTGGTTGAACCACCAGCTGAAAAATAAAACAATAATAAAATATATCGTTTTATTTTTCAGCTTCTGGCTCTTACCCAGTGGGGCGATGCTCCTTTGCCATTACAGGGGAGCCAGCGCTGCAGGGGAGTCAACGACCCGAGTGTGCGGACAGTACATGTAGAAACAGTCCAGCTAGTGGCAGATGTGGCCATCAGCAGCGAAGCCGACAGCAGCGAAGCCGACAGCAGCGAAGCCGACAGCAGCGATCCCTCTGTCTCCTCTCTCTCCTCACCTGGGATCACAGGCAAAGAGACCACTGGAGACAGGCCATGGAGAATCGTCCCAACATGTCTTTGCCCGGCCGGGCAAGAGAGTGTAGACCAGTGTGGAGCTGATGAGGGATGGTGGCTCCCTCCGTCCTCATGCACCCATAAGGCCATAAACACCAGGCACCAGCAGCCGGGAGAGGTGGTCTATGGCCGGGCACCACAAGAGGCTTTGAGCGGGCCAAAGGCCCAGTGAGTCTGTTACAAGCCTAGAGGGTACGCTTTCAAGGTAGGAAACGAGCACTGCACTGGCTGGTCCTTGACCTATCAGCAGGTGACTCTGGGGGCCCAAAGAAACTGGACATCCAACAATGGCCATACTTGCCCAACCACACACCTCCCTGATCGCTGAGGCACCTGCCCAGACTTGAGGGCCCCCTTTGGACAGCCCCGGAAGATGTCCCTCGCACCAGGGCCAGTGCGGGCTAACAGATTCTGCTCCCAATGGAATGAGGGCTTTCCTTCTTCCCCCCACGCAGTTTAAAAATGGAAGTCCACTGGATGGAGCATAAAAAAACCACCAGACCAGATCTCAGTGGTATTCAGCCAACTAGTCAAGATTGTGAGGGAGAAAACAGCCATGCGCAAGGGGCGGATAGACAAATTTACAAAGCTAAAAGCCCCAACTGAGCCTGCAAATGGAGGGGCACAGGAACCACCAGAGCCCCGGGAGGAAACAGTTAAGCTAGCAACAATACTTCAAGCCATAAAGAAATCTCACAGAGACTTAAAGACTAACATCAGAGGGGTTGGGGTGGAAGTACCCTTCGTCCGACAAGACTTATGGAACTTATCTGCTGACATCACAGAGGTGGAGCCGCAAATCTCATCCCTTGAGGATGTGGTGGGCACTCCAGACAAATAATTAAGCAAACTATTGACACTTCCTGAACACCGTGTCGAAGACGGGGAAGCCAGTTGCACAGAAACACAGAAATAACTTGCGGCTGGTGGGTCTACTGGTGAGCGTGGAGGGCCAGCACCTGGAGACATTCCTTACGAATTGGTTTAAATCATGGAACCCAGACAATGATCATCGGGGTGCTTAATTTCGTGGACAGGGACACCATCCTAAAGCAGGCACACCAACTCACGGACATCCAATGTGCAGATTCCAAGGTTACGCTTTTCGCTGTTTATACGGCTAAAATACAGCGTCTCTTTTTGGGAGGTCAAAAAGAAACTTAGGGCTATGGACATTCAATATATGCTGAAAGTACTCTTTCAAGGGAGATCTGTCTTTTTTGAGGGCCCTGAGGAGGCCTGGAACTATCTGGCAGAGAGGAAACAACTGGCAAAATCGTCAAGAAAACCAGTGACATCTCAGGAGGCTGGAAGTTAGAGAGCAGTCTGCTCTAGGAGACGCAGAAGCCAGAGAAGACGCAGCAGGTCTAATTAAAGCCAACAATGGCTGACATTTGAGGCATCTCCTAAGAGAGCTCGAGTGACCGCCGTTGAGGGGACCCCACCAGTGGCTGATGGGAAGCCGTCCATTGAGGTGTTGAGGCACACTCCTCCACCTCTTTCTCCCACCGACGTGCTACAGCATCCATTCTCACCTGCTGCTGCCAAAAGGGACATTTCAAATCGGTAAGAAGAGAATGGTGTTGGACAAAATACCCCAGCTACCTAACACTTTTGTGGTAGTTTCTTTTAATTTTTTTATTGTTTGTTGTTCACATTGAGCATGCTTGTTTTTTGGGTTCCAGACGCACACATTAGATGACCCACCAGGACCACCGCCACTCCTTACAAGATAGTGTCTTGGAACGTCAGTGGGTTGCTGGATAAAATATAATGAACAGTAATGCTCCAACAGGTGCATAAACTGTCTCCGGTGGTCCTACTGCTACAAGAGACGCACTTACTTGGGAACAGGTGCACCATTCTGGCTCTCCATTAATTCAACCAGGTATACCACGTAAGGTTCAATAGGGGTTCCAGAGGAGTGGCCATCCTGCTGCACAAAGCCTTCTCGTTGGTGGTTACAGAGGTCATACCAGCCACTATGGGAAAATATGTAGTTGCCCCTAGTTCATTGTATGGGCTACCATAGACATTGGTGACTGTTTGTGTTCCACCAACCACGTGGGCAACCACAACGACAGATCTGACGAATGTTATAGCCTCTGCCCTGGACGGTGATCTCATAGTAGGAGGGGATTTCAGTGACATCACAAATAGACTTAAAAGGTGGTGCTGGTGTGAGGCGACACACGAGTCTCGCACCATGGGTGGAATCCCTTGGGCTTAGCAATCTTTGGAGAGCAAGGAACCCAATGTTGAAAGAGTTCATGTGTTACTACCACTCACACAGGTCATATTCAAGACTAGACTAGTTCTTCCTTCTCTCTACCATAATGTGAAAGGTATTGGGAGACAGAATACAACTGAGGGTGCTGTCCAACCATTCACCGATTGAGCTCACAATGGGACCAAGGACATGAAAGTCCGATATGCATTGGGGCCTACATGCTGGGTGGTTGAAGGATGCTGGGTTTCAGGAACACCTCAAAGAAAAGATAAAATTCTACTTCAAAGTAGATTTTACCCCAGAGGTTTCCACAATCATACTATGGGAGGCAATGAAAGTGATCACCAGGGGGGAATTAATAGCATATATAGCTGGGAGTAAAAAGAAAATGAGAAATAAATTACGGCCTTGGTAAGGTGGATTATGGAATGGAAACTCCACTTGGCTCAAACAGGAGACTATGAAGTATATCGCCGCCTGGAGGCTGTCAGGGAGGCCCTTAAGCAGTTGAGGAGACCCATTGAAACTGTATTAGCATACAATCACAGAGTATACAAATTTTGAAACAAGACCAGGAAACTGATGCATAGGCTTGTAACTAAATTAATGGAAGACAAGTTTGTCCCACAGGTCCAGGGTGCCATAATGGTGGTCCTCCCTAAACCGGTAAGGCTGCTCAGAGAATGTCAGACTGCACATCCTACTGACCGATCTCCCTAATAAATATAGAAGCAAGGCCCTAGCAAACAGACTAATCAAGCAGGTGAGATCACTACTGCACAGTGACCAAAATGTCTTCATGCTGGCCAGGGGCATGTGACATTGTATTAGAAGGCTGAACACGGTCTTAACCCATCTAGGATCTATCTCTTAACAAACGGCCATAATGCAGTTAGACCTTGAGAAGGCCTTTGACTCAGTCAAATGGTCCTTCCTACGTGCTATCCTGGAAAGGATGAATTTCGTACCCAGATTCAATTTTTACATGAAACTGTTGTACACAGAACTGTGGGCTAGGGTCAGAGTGAATGGCGTCCTTTCACAGCACTTCTTTATAGGCAGAGGCACCAGACAGTGCTGCCACCATCCTCTCTCTTATTCACTCTCATGATCGAACACCTGTCCAAAAGGATACAGCGCGATGCACAAGTGTGTGGTGTCAGGTAGGAGGGGTACATGGAAGACTGCATCTCATTGTACATGGATGATGTCCTTTTATACATACAGCACCTGAATGAATCAGTCTTGCATGACTTGCATGCTAGACATCTATGGAAAGGCTGCGGGTAAACTGGGGAAGGTCAGCCATAATTTTGGTGGTGGGTGATC
Source organism: Pleurodeles waltl (assembly GCF_031143425.1). NCBI lineage: Eukaryota > Metazoa > Chordata > Amphibia > Caudata > Salamandridae > Pleurodeles > Pleurodeles waltl. The sequence goes on from NC_090443.1 coordinate 338,442,750, forward strand.
CTCTGGAGCTCTCTGTGGGCTCCACAGCAATAGGGTTCATGACTGGACCATTTAAATATCCGGGCATGCACATCTCCAGAGACCCTGTATAATGTTAGGACAGCAATACCAACACTTTGCTATGCAAAATTAAGGGACATATGACACGCTGGAGCTCCCATCCCCTAAGATAATGGGGCAAAAAGCCCTCTTCAAAATGGTAACAAAATCTGGGGACAGGGGAAAAGCCACAACTAAATATGCTGATCTGGCGAGCAATAGGAAGGCCCAAAGGGAAGACATTCACAATATCTAATCCAGGGCACGTTGCCATTGGTGGAGAACTGAGGTGGACGAATTATAAACAAACTGTGGTTTATATTGTTGGTTACTGGAAGCCAAAGGAGATGCCAAGCAAAGGGGATGTGGTGTGGTGGGTTGGTGGTACATTGCTAACATATTGTAAAAATAAACTGTCAGAAAAGCTAATCATTTTTTTTTTTAAGTTGACAACTGGAAATGGTGAACTTTCAGGTATTTGGCAATGATGAGCTTACCAGAAAATGGCAATGATGAAGTAAGTGGATATTGACAATGATATACTGACAGGTACATGCTAGAGGTAATGAGCAACAGCTCGTTTACATGGAACTGGCTATAATGAAATACCAGTTGTGTGTTTTCAGGAAATTGGTAAAGGTGAGCTGAGGTGTATATTTACCTAGATTTGTTGGCACTAGTGATAAGCTGACACAGAAAAAGCAGGGATGTTTTCTGCTTAGTTGGCAATTTTTTATTTATTAAGGATTAAATTCAAATGTTCACTAAGCCAAAGGTGAAGGAGCATTGTTCCACTAAAAGGAAGACCGTATATATCAGCTTAATCAATACATTTAGGGACGGTAGACTGTGCATGCACCTTCCCTTCTCCTGCTACACAGGTCAGCAGCTGAGTAAAGAAGGGTATTATCAAGCAGAAAACTAACATGGATTAGAGGAACAAGGGTGCAACCTTAGAGATGGCTTTACAGACCTCCCATAGGGGCATATTTACAAGAACGTGGCGCATCAGCACTGATGCGCCACTTTTCTTGCATCGTCCCTGCCCCACCTAATGACTCCATGGTTGCACCGTACTCACAATACATCGCACCATGGAGGTCGTTAGGACAATAGCGTCAACGTTTTTTATGCAATTGTGTTGCTTTGCTGCACTAGCGTAAAAAATTCCGACGCTAGTGCAGCAAAGCACTGGGAGGACCATTGAAATGCGTACTTCATTTTAATGCCTGCTCTGAGCAGGCAATAAAAATTATATAAATAATGGCGCAGTAAAATGTTGTAAATTTCACTGCACCATTTTTTCAGGCCTCCCTGCGTTGGTATGTCCCCCTTGCATACATTATGCCTGTTGCAGGCATAATGTGATGCAGAGGTTTACAAAGTGGGGCAAGGCCCCACTTTGCAAATACGGCACAGGAGAAAGGCCTACCAAACGCCACCTTAGTGTAAAAACAAATGATGCTTGGGTAGCGCTAGAGGCTTGTAAATATGCCCCTCAGTACGTTTAGAGTTAGGAAGACATTTAAAGGATATAAAAAGTAGGGGTGTGTGAAGTGTGCGTGATCTGCTTTAGCACACTTGCTTGAAATATCCGCAAAATTACACGTATTTATCTGAAATGCAAATCTGTCATTTCATGCTACATTCTACTGAGAAATGTGTCATCAAGTCAATTTTTGGTGCAAGGATGCATTTAAACAAAAGCATCGTAAACAGCAACTGCTCATGGTCTATTCCCTTCATTGTACTGTAAATTGTTTTTACTCTAAACGTTGCACAATTACTTGAAGTGGGATAATTTTGAAATTTTTTGCAACAACCGTAATGAGAAGTTCACAAAACTCCGCTAGTTACGAAAGAGTAATGTACATTTCGGCCGTCCTAATAAGCAGAGAGGTAGGGTCGAATATACCAGCTTTGAAGCCATAGACCAGCATCCACTTTCCAAACGAACTCCTGCTGACGAAGTCAATATTTCAGAAAGGTGGTGTGACTGGTAACTGGCAGTAATGAATGTAGAGGAAACTGCTTCTAGTGAGCTAACTGGGGACTGACAATTTTAAGCTAAATGGGACCAGCAATGGTACTCTACCGTGACATCTTCTAGGGATGAACTCACTAGGAGTATTCTGTACTGGCAATATTTTATTCAAAGGAAAAAGAAGTAATGATAAGATGAGCGAACTGCAAATTGGCAATAATGTGTTTACGTCTATCCGGTGCAAGGAATTGCCACAATCAAGTCATGAAAAAAGCGATGTTCGTCCACGGAAGAACTACACCCAGCGTGAGTCATACAACTGACAAGATCACACAAGGTCCTTAGTTGAAAGCGAAGAGGTAATCCGATGGCATTCAATATAGAATCTCAGGCTTGACTGGGGATGTATAAATTTTGTCCAGGAAAGCACCCCTTTTGATCATAGAGCTGTACTTTTTGCTCTTTTATGTATGACACCTTATGCCCACAAGCCAGTTGGGCTTATGACATAAAAAGTTCCTCTTTGGTGTTAGGTAACATAAGAAGGGACAAGGTGGTTGCTGAGGCCAAGATTTTGAAAGGTGGTTGTGTTTCTTGGCTGCTTGACCCCTTGCTTGGAACACAAACCCAAAGGTCGCTTGTACACCTCAGGTATACTTGGAATGTGTAACAGCAATTTTGATAATGAATGAGTCTTTTTGCATGTTTTTCCTGGTGACTTGTGCCAATCAAAGCACTATGTTTCATTATCAACCACATTCCTCTCAGACTACTTCTTCTAAAAGGCATGCAAATCTGTTGAGTAGCAGGAAGAGCTTCAGACACTAGGCTCTTTGTCTGTGGGACTGTGCTTGGAGTAATGTCTCCCACAGTCTGTGGAATGCAACCCTGGAACCAGGGGCTGTGGTTGAGTTTACATAAGGTTTCACCATTCCACTTCCGGAGTCTCACAAAAGTCCTCTATAAATACACACAGGGTATCCAGAGTAGGCCCAGCTTTTTCAGATAACCACTGCTCAGAGGCGTGGCTACCATTGGTGCGACAGGTGCAGTGGCACCAAGGCCTAGAGCCTTGAGAGGCCCATTGAAACTGACAGTGCTGCATTGTACTACCACAACAGGAGTGGAAGTGACCATTTTCCTTACTTGCACTAGGGCTCATGGCATTCCTGCTACACCACTGGCACTGCTATGTAATTGGTTCTGATATAAATGTATTGTGTGGATATCCTGAAAAGAGTAGATTGTTAGTAATAATTCCACCACTTCATCCGCATAAAAATTCCTTTGTATGCGAGCCTTTATTAAAGGGGCCATCAAGTGAGAAATAAAGAGCTTGCCCTTTACCCAATCGTACATCATCAACGGGTTGTACAACCTACTGTGGCATAATTCATCACAAGGCCATTTTAAGGCCCTAAAATGTCTGTAGGTTATCGAAAACTCTGTGGGGATTATTCCAGAGGTACCCCCTTAACTATGAAAACAATGCATCCCTACTCTGATTTCACTCCATGGTGGCATTTAGCCACCACTTCCTAAATCACGAATCCGGGACTATTTCGTATTGGTCGATAGACTTGATCGAAGATGTTGTGATATTTCGGGCCACTTCTTTCTTTTGCTCTCTAGATAAGGCTGCAATTTTTTACTTTTAGCTCCTGATGGTTGGTGAAAGCTCATTTAATTTTTGCTGCTGGACACTGGTCACAAACAGGCATGCAGACAAATTAGACATATCTCAAATTTTATTTTCACTTACTTAGCTGTGCAAAATTCTCAATTTCACAGTGATGTGGCATTGTGAATGTATGAACTTTTATATTAAAATATGTGCCTGGACATATTTTCCTATTTCTTTTTTCAGGTTATTCTCCCATGAAATCGGTTCAGAAAGTTTAATTTTCAGTAAAAGTAGAGATGCTTCACTTACTGCTGGGCTGTTCATACAAGTAAATATTTGCAAAATTATAATTATACTGTTTAAGTTGTTTAAAGGGACACTCGTTGTATCGTCACAGCGTTATCTGCCTCACAAAACGTCTCTACATAACCAACTGAAGGTTAATCACCACCTACTAGCCAGTGTAGCAAGAAATCCTATATGGAGCACAAGTTTGCCCACCCCCTATTGAATTTATTGACATTATCATAATTGAATTACATTTCTTGACACAGAATTGCAAATTTAATTATGTCAATGCACCCAAGTTCAGTACAAACATGTTTGTTTGCAAGATGCCAACGGCGAACACTTTGCTCAAATCTCATTGTGGGGTTATCTACCCAGACTAAATCAAAATAGGACAGAAGTCGCATATGTTGCTTTAGGCGATCACCAGATTTTAGGTTTAAATCAGTTTCATTAGATTTCAGAAAACAAACAATACAGAACAGTACCATCACATACATCCATTGGCCCGTGAGGAAGAGAGGAGGGAGAAGGGGAGTTAACCCAGGAAAGGAAGGTGGGGTGGGGCGGAGGGAGGGTAGGCTGCTTGAGGAGGGTGAGAGGGACTGTCCAGGGGAAGAAAGGGAAGGGTGTGCTCTACAACACCTGCCGCCGGAGGACGCGGTGGCTTCAGGTCCAGAGGTAAGTGTTTTTGTACAAATCGCCGCTTGCTCACCTCATTCAGATTCATGATCGAGCTGTGTGAGGCGAAGTGTCCGCAGATACACTGGGCAGGAGAGTTCCCTAAAATCTCGAGCTAAGAATCATATACAGAGTCCTCAAGTCTTGTCAAATTGCGTGATCACCAGATTTTGACACAATTTACAGGCAGCAATTTGTGATCGGACAATGAGGATGTTTTTCTGGCTTATTGATCAATCCTCCCTCCTCTTTTCCACAATAATGATTAGGTCTTGCCCCTTAGAGATGCGGATGTCCAGTAATGGCTTTAAGAGCTCTATGAATTGAAATTAAGTATCTAATTTCCTTGTGACATGGCGGGTAAAGCATATCATGTACGGGAATGAGGTGTGGGTGCAACAGTGTATCCATTCACTGATCAGGCAAATTCTATGTTGCAAGATCCGACTTGCCAAAATATTGACATTTTTCAGTCATTTATTGTGGTAAAAAAAAAAAAACACGTATTCTTAACCAATTTAATCGTCCAATACATTCTGAAGCATCGGATAGGCCGAAACACAGTAAAATCATTTAATGTAATCTGATTAGTTACTGGATGGACGGAATAGGTGAAACCTCGCTGGATTCCGGCACCTCTTGCTTTGCTATCTGGCAGCTGCAATAAACCCCAGGGATTTTGCAGCTTCTGTTATAGGTTTGACACATTGGCCAACAATTCTCATTGCCTACCTTCTTGTTTCCTCTGCACAAAAAACAGCCAAGTTCATTTCCAGGTTGCACCGTGATTGGTTGGTTCCCAGAGGCAGGAAGTGTGCTGTTTCCTGGTAAGGGCTGGCCGGTCGGCTGAGCAGATGTCTCGAAAGTTCAATACGAAAGGGCTCATGGGTTCAGCAGCCTCATGGACACTGTCAGACGGCAGCTGCTGTTGATACTCACACACAACCGAGTGTGTATATCTCCAGTACATTGTCCTTCCTGTTGTATCCGTAGTGTTTTCCCTGAGACGCCATGGACATCATTTAGTGGTAGCCAGGGGTCGTAGCTGCGACCCCTGGCTTGACCTGTGCGACCCTGACACTGCCTTTGCCTCCACCGGCCTCAGAGGTGGCAAAATCAGTGCCTGAAACACAGTGACAGCTCGTCCTTGTGGATTACAGTTGGGACGCCAGTCACTTTGTTTTCTACCATTTTTTTATTACACTGATAGTGAATAATATTATATTATTCACTATTCAGTGTAATAAAAATGGAGGACAAGTAGTTGGAATATGTCAGTTCCTGGCATCTGCGATAAGTAAATCATGCTTTTAAATGTATGCTGTGTGTGTGCTTGCAGGAAAAAGTGTGTTTATGTGAAAGTGTATGTAACTGTAAATTTGTGTGTATGTGTATGTGTAAGTTTGTGTGTGTGAAGGTGGGGATCAAAGGGCGTGTGATGTCACTTCCGTTACCCCTGGCTTTTGACGTCCACGAGAGAGGACTAGTTGAATACCAAATTTTCTCAATATTTGCCTGTGAAATAGGGACGCCTTTTAGTCGAAAGTAAACATATTTAACGTGTGGCGGAGTTTTATCACTAAGCAAATATATAGAAGTAACAACATGTTCACATCACAGAACTGTATAACCATAGCTTCATATTCTGAAGGACAACTACCAACTTGGAATCTACTCAAGATCAGCTAACCTTATACGCGATAAACGTCCTGGGAAATGTTTAAGATATATAGGTTTGTGAAGAGACGATAATGGACGTTGTCCTCTACAAGGTTCATTCATCGAGTTTACTCTTCGCCTCATTCACTCATTTACCTGATTCACTGTCATCCATGTCTTTCACCAAAATGCAAAGTGTAGTGGATTGACATACACCTTTTGACCCCACACTGACATGAGAGAGTTGACCTATTGTCCCGCCCTTAGCCCGTCGACGGAATACTATTTCCTTGTGAGGAGTCAGAAGGGCAGATAATTAGAACTTTAGGAAGTAAATATGGCTTTTCCTGTCACTACATTCATCACCCCTCATGCCAGGGTGGCAAGGGGCAAGCCAGGGGTAATAGCTACTGGCATGGGGGACACAATTGATACCCAGGCTCACTGCTTTACTCACTAACTCACTCACATGACAGATACTGTGCACAAGTCTAAGTGCTTGTAACATTACCTTATACACATCACTTTCCTTAGTCACAGTACAATGAAGTGGCTTAACGTAGATTCATTGACTGTGACCACGTCATAAAATCTGCCCTTTTTATCTGCATTCCAAGAAAAAAAAACGTATTTGACATTTCACTTGAGCCTGCCCAGAGAGGCTATGTTTAGGGGTCCATATAACCAGTTTTCACAAAAATTGGTGTATTCATTTCAAAGACTGCCGCAATCTGTTTTGCTGATGGGACTCTGACTTTTAATACTAGTACATTTTACTTTTCGACAAAATATTTCTTAAAGCACACAAACACACATAGCGACCAATTTGTAAAGTTTTACTTTCCTGTCCAATTTGACTCTTAACATATACAATTTGTAAATTGCATGCAGTTCACAAAAGGCTAAATTCCCAAAAGCCTCCAGCAGTGAGTTAAACATGCACCATTTCCTTCGACTGTCATCTGAAAATTGATGAGTTCAAACCCTGAGAAGGCCAATTTAGCGGACGGGATGCAACATCAAGGTCATGCTGATGGTCACACTGTTGGCTGTGCAAGCATATGAGGCTTGATCAGGAAACTTATGACAAATCAAGGAGCCTCACTCCTAGACTAGGGTCAGCACCAGTTGCTCTCTTTTGATTCGTTTCACTCTTCTGGGCACAGAAGCTAGGCTTCTTTTTCTCTGGCAGTCATTTCCCTCAAGGGAAGGCACTACTTCCCTTGTCTTAGCAGTCCCGGCAGTCTCCTAGGCACAAATCAGATTTTCTTCCAGCAAGATGTAGAATTTAGGTGCTCCCCCTTTGCCTCTTGGAAAATGGCTGTCAAGGGAACCCTAGTGGGTCTCAGGATTTCTTTAAGTACTCTTTGGATTGCTTCCTCCCTTGGTCATGGATAACTAGGAATTAGAACCCAGTTGGATATTTTGGGTCAAATTCTTATAACTATTTTGCAGACTAGAGATGTTGATTCCACTGTCAATATTCTGGAATCAGTTTAAAGTGGTTCCCTTTCAAATGCACCTTCTCCTTCTGCAGGGCAGAGACAGCCTTTCTTGTAGTTGATGGTGCTCAAAGGATAGAGTGACTATGCTGTCTCCAAAGTGGAGCAACCAAAAAATAAGCACAATGAAGTTGGAAGACTCTGCAGCTAGCTGCCACAGCCTTCTGGATTAACACTCTAGGGAGAGCCTAGATGATTTATTCTGCAAAACAAAAGACAGCCCCCTTCTCACTTACCTATACCCACCTTCAGACAAATGGCAACACTGAGAAAGGGATGATATACAGGCCCTTGCTAACAAAAGTCATTACTATACGTTTCTAGAACAGCCTTGTTGCCATCCTTCCACGTTTTAGTGTCTGCTTCTACATCCTCCTACTCTGGAATACACTACTGCTGTCTGGAGAAGGTATACATCAACCTCCATTTTTGTGCTATGTTTTACCAGGGTATCCACAATGGATCCCACTGGTCTCTGCACTATACATTCATAAAAACCATGGAGGCCTCCTACCAGTCAACATACATATAGCATGCACATGACACACACACACAGGGATGTCTGTGGAGGGTCTGTGAGTTACATTCAAGTGGAAATTTACTCAAATGGGGCCTGTAGGAACCACATTCCTGGTGAATGTAGAAAATCATTTTTTTCGTATAGTTCCCATCCTTCTTCTCTGACAGGCAGCGCTGGTATTTTGGCTCCATATGTTGAAAAACGTCTGATTCGTTTTTCAGTGAATGTGTTCCTTCACGAACGAAAACTGTAGGACTCTTCATATGTGTGTTTGCCAATGCATGTAAAGTTGTTGAAATCAGTTTCTATGTCACAGGTGCACAACCTGCCTGCTTTTTGCTGGAGAGAGCTACAGAAGGGCTGATTCCTTTTGAAAGAGCTCAGAGGGATCTGCAATCCCCTGCTAGCTCATGCAAAAGTGGAGGATGGTCATTACAGCCACCCTCCTAAGACGCCTAGAGAGGAGATAAGACCAGAATGTGAACGGGCGACATTGGTACACTCTTCCAGGAAACCTTCAAAGTTGGGATGTTAGACTGGAAGCATATGTTTTCACCCTGTTTTCCTTTGAAGCCCAAAATCAGGGGTCACCAAACCAGCTTGGGACAAGCCTTGATATTCCATGGAGGTAATCAATGTAAATGGGGTAAACAAGGGCTGAACAGTTTTTCAACATTAGTAGTGTAACCTTTCAAAAGCTTTGAATGGACCACTCCCTCTAGAAGGATCTTTGCCATAAAGGAGATACTCTTGTAAATGATGGTTATGGGGAATTAGAAAAAGGGTGTTACCCCACCTTTTCTAGGTGCTATATGTCTGATGGCATTTCAGATTGAAGGAAGGTATTTGAGGTGGGCATGCTTCTGCTGCCTGTCACTTCTGGATGTAATGCAGACAAGTATAATGTATAGATATGTGTCACATTACAGTGGGCATACAGTGGGCATCAGTTGACCAGTGATAACCAGTGTGGCACTAGACGAGGTGAATTCATTCTTTGTACCAGAAAGTGAGTGATAAAGTTAACTTACATTCACTGTGCTATGGCATGTGGAAAGAGAACTCCCCAGAGGAAGGCAAGGACTTGGAAGTCAACACCAAGGACTGTACTGGTAGCTAAGAGGGCATGAGAGATGCTGTCTACTGGCCTAGGCATATTCGAAGAGACAAGTAGTCTATTTGCCATGAAGATACAAGCAACAGTCACCCCACAAAAACTCTGCGATGTTTGTAATCTGTGAACTGTGCCTGTCTGCACGCAGTGAATGACTCTCATCGAGCCCCTCCAGACTAGAGCCAGAGGCTGGTTACAGCTGAGAATATTGCTGTGTGACTGGATGGAGGGCAAGCTACCCCCCAGTGGCCACTTATGAGTGTGGTGCAGGAACTTTGATTGACTGTCATGTAGAATGAAGATGCCATGTGAAATGGAACTGTCTCTTTAAAAGGTATAACTCCCAGTGACTGGTACAGTGTTTGTCCTTTTGGGCTTTCTTCATATTTTTTCTCCAAGTTTTACTGAGTAGTTTCTTGACTGAGATTTTGCGCTGCTATTGTAAACCATGAACACACATTCTCTGAAGCTGTCGTCTGTCTCGGTCTGCTACTAAGCAGGTAAACAAGGCTGCCTTAGAGAAATTGTGTTTGCTTGACTAGGATATCATTTTTTCACAGTGGTGGACAAGCCTTCGGCATCAGCGTCCATGTATTCCAACACAGGAGCACAGGATTTTCACCTTTCACTCTAGTTCTTAATGGTTTCTGTTCCAAAGTCAAGATATAAACAGGGGCAGATGAAAATAAATTACTTTTTCCTGTATTTACTACAAGATCTACACAACAACAGTTGAGGTGTCCTTCACCTGTTCTGTGCATTTGTAAGTCCAGGGAAAAAGTGCCTTTTCTTCCTGGCAATTGACTATGTTCCTTCCTTAATAAGAAATATGTTCATGTCGTCTTTTCACCATTTACTGCTTAATTATAGTACTGATAGAAATGCATTGGAATGGCTCAATTCCTTGCTAATATTCTTCATTAATCCGAGTGCAAGTCTCCCTTAGCACAGTCTTTCGACAATACAACCAATTTCAAAGCAGTGTGGGTCAATTTTGCTCACACTAGTGTAAATTAAATCCAAGTCAGATCCTCAGCGCTCAACCCACCGGGGATCCACTGCTTAAGAATTATCAGTCCTAGACATAAAACAAAGCATTGAAGAGGAGCACTCGATTATAGAGAAATGCTTCGCCAATGGGTAGTGGTAGTCCAAATCGAGAGAGAAAATCCACTTATATAAGGAGAATTCCTTCTTATCCAGTCCATCAAATTCATAAGCCAAGTATTAGCGAGGAGCCATGTTGTAATGTCACATTCACATTTTATTAAATTCTTTTTGTAACATACAATAGCCCAGACAACACATTTCTTCCAAAAAAGACTTCATCAGGAATGTAAACTTAAAACCAGACATCAAAAAGATACACAATAAAATATGTGACATGACAATTTCCATACATTACATAAATTACCACACTATTATGTATTTATATAAATACTATCCCTTAAACACATGGCTCCCCTATATGTCACTCACAAAAACCCCAACACATTTAGAATTTAGTGCCAGAAGCATACATTTACATCATTGGATTTATGAACTATAAAAAATGAAAGTGATATTTGTTCAACCCAATTTCTTAATCCAAAAAAGAGAATTAAAAACAATTATGTTGCAGTATTTCCATTTTAATATATTCTTCATAGTTACACTGAGAACCAAAATTATGAACCAAATGGAATTATAGCCATATTCCACTTATTCATTGTATCAGCATATTCACATTGCTTGAATTCTTCCTGTCATATAGAGCCTCTACAATCCAATCCAGTACACAGTATAAATAGTAGCTTGCCTTGGTAAGATCTAAACACAAAAACATATAAGCACTTAGATTCCCCATTAGAATAACCTTACCACCTCTCTTCCCTCCAACATCCAAACTGGCCAGTATCAGCTGACCGTTACCAAGTGAAAAGATCAAGCATTACCAGTTATATCATCCCCAACCTTATTTATACTTAAGTAAAAACAAACCTTCCCATCCTATGCACCCAAGCACCTATCACATGAATGACTAGAAAACATCCAATCACACTCTCCCATCCTTTCAATCTGTAAAGATCTTTTAACCAATAGGAGCGTGAGCTCACGTAAGCAGTTCCCAATCTGGTCACGTAAGTAACCAGGGCCAATGAAAGAACACTAGCATTTGCAAAACAGAACAGCTTGTAACCAACCAATCGGTACTTCTCATATTCTAATTACAAATGAGATTCCTACACTCCCAAGCACTTATCAGGTGGATGACTACAAAATATCCAGTCACATCCTCCCATCCTTCCAATTGGTGAAAATCTTGTATCCAATAAGACTGTGATTTTGCATTTGCAGTTCCCACTCTGGTCAGATGAGTAACTAGAGCCAATAAAAGAACACTAAAATTTGCAAAAAGGCAGGGCTTGTAACCGACCAGTCGATATCTCTTTGTTCTCATAACAAATGCGTTCATGATAGACACATTGGATGTAATGTTTTCACTCTGATATTCACCAATCTCTTCATTTCCCATAACCAACATAGTCCACACAATATCACACATAATTTACTAATGTGCCTATGTACATCTCACATCAGCACATTATCAGTACTGAAAATTTCAACTCCTATAAACATTTCTCTTCGAAAAATTGCCATCTCAGTTTATCAAGGTATTTCTCATATTAAAATGCACTTATTTTGAAACAATATCTATCTCCATCAAATAGACACGCAACATACTATATGCCAGACACCAAAGCTTGAAACTAGCCCATTTCCACTACCAATTAAGCAAAATACCTTAAATATTAACAAGAATAGGAGAATATATGAATATTCATTTTCTGCTAGATGCAGATGTACTAATCAAGCCATGTCATCTGTCTCCTCCACTGTAACCTCACGGCAACATACACAGTTTACTACCAATTTCATTACATTCACTCATCCAGTCACATTCATAACACTATTCCAATTCATATTCATCAGTCTCTCAAACTCATTCCTCATTCATAGTAACAGGTGGCCAATGTAAGTTCACACACTGAATCTATTATCAGATTGCCCCACAACAAAACCTACAATATATCACAGTTCAGACTTAAAACAAGTAATCTACACCAACCTCTAATATCATTAAACAAAATTCCTAAGTAAATTACAATAGAAACACAACCATATAGTCTCTCTCAAATTAATCTCATTGTAAAGCCCCAACATTTCTTCAAATTATATAAAAGCAAAAATGCAAAAGAAAACCCTTCAATTCAAACATACTCCAAACCAACCAATAACCATCCTAACAGAAAAGAGTCTTAAATCGATCCTATTGACTGCAAATTCTAAAGTAATTCCTTTCATTCTCTAGATTCAAACCTATTTCTGTTGCTCATAATCTGCTTATCCACTTACCCTCTTCTTGTCATATTTTAAGTTCAGTGTCACCTCCCCTAGAATCTCTAATGATTCTCTGAATTCCATGAAACCTAAATCTCACCTCGTTAGGGTGACATTTCTTTATGTGTAAGGCCAGTGGGGATCATTTATCTTGGCTTAATATTCCTCTGTGGTGCTCCTGTATTCTCAATTTCAATTGTCTCTTGGAAATACCAACATAAATCTTGGAGCAATTACAAATAATTACATATACCACAAAGCAGCTGTTACAGTTAATAAACTGTTGTATATGATACAATTTTGTAGTGTTGTGTTTAAGGGATAATATTTCTGTATGTATATAATGGTGTGGTAAATTATGTAACGTATGGAAATGGCTATGTCTTCTATATTTTATTGTGTATGATTTTGATGTCTGTTTTTAAATGTATACCCCTGATGAAGTCCTTCTTTGGAGGAAGTGCATTCGCTGGGCTGCAGTATGTTACAAAGAGAATGTAATAAAATGTGAATGTGACATTACAACATGGCTCATCTCTGATACTTGGCTGATGAATTTGATGAACTGGATAAGAAGGAATTTTCCTTATATAAGTAGATTTTCTCTCTTGATTTGGACTACCATGACCCTATGGGGAAGCATTTCTCAACAGTCGAGCACTCTTCTTCAACGCTTTGTTTTATGTCTAGGACTGGTGATTCTTAAGCATTGGATCCCCTGGGGAGATGAGCGGTGAGGATCTGACTTGGATTTAATTTACACTGGTGCGAGCAAAACTGACCAACACTGCTTTGGTATTGACTCAGCACAGTGTTGTGGTAATATTGTAAATAAAAAATGGCAGGTATGGATGATAATCGAGAAGACCTTGCAGCAGATTTGTTCAAACAAAGTAAGGATATGAACATAGGTCTAAAACACCTTCAAAAGACAGTTTAAAACAAACATTCTTGAAATTGGAGAAGTTGAAAAAAGGCAGATTTGTCAAAATGGTAGGATGGGGTGACTTTAAAGAGCTACATGGATATTAAACCAAAAGGTTTGAGGATTCTCATCTTCCCCACCTTTGATGATTTGGAAGAGGACCATTTAAAGGAATGGGAGGATAATTTACATTCAGCTTCTTTTTGTATGATGAAAGACACTTATTAAAAATGCATTAAGAAAAGTAGAAACATTGAAAGCCCAGATACTTGAATAAGAGAAGGAGATTAAGAAAAGGAGTTTACAGAGAAAAATGATGACATTCTAAAAGAAGTGATGAATAATTATCAGTTACAGATTAAGGAGAAAAAAATAAATAAGATCAAAATAGATGAGAAGGACTATGTGACAGGTTGCATTTTCACACTTGCCAGAGATTTGATGAGGTTGCCAGGAATGAAGACAATCTAATGAAGGACCCGACAGGAGAAATACGTTCAGTGGATTATAGTAGTTCTGATCTCTCTTGCAATGATGAGGCAGGTACTAGTAACATTCCTGAACCCAACCGCCCCCCCCCCCAACTGTTCTTCTTTTTCCTAGGAAGTTGAGAGAGTACGAATAGGGACGAGAAAACATCCAGGAAAATCAGGAGGGGATGGGGGAAACACAGGAGGTACAAGGAGGGTAACCAGAAATCAGAACAAAAACAAGAACTGAATGTGAAGGATAAGGAAATTCCAGAGAATGAAAAAAACTTTACAAATAATCAATCTCGCAGATAGAGTCCTGAATGATACTGACTTGAAAGTCTTTGAACTTGGTCTTTCTTTTTGTCAGGATAGACATTGTAACTATATGGAACTACAAATTGACTTGCATAAGTTTGCTAGATGCCTGAAACTGAAAAGTTTCCTTGCTACTCATGAGAAAAGTGCTTTACCTATAACAAGTAAAATAAAAAGATCAAATCTGAATATATCAGACGTTCATGATGTACATACTCTATTGTCTCTTTCTGAGGAACATCAAGTGCAAGTAGATGACTTGTATGCTCTGTTTGTTATTGAAATGGATTATGATTGTCCTAGTGGCTTATGCTTGCCTTCTAAATTTGTACCCCAAGGGAGCCAATTCTCAGCTACAGACCTATTTGTAAAAACAACAGCAGAGGAAATGCATAGGTTGGAGGATTGTTGATCTAAGAGTAATGAATATTGAGCTAAGGTAAGAATCTAACATATGAGGAAAGGAAGGCTCTCAAAAGTTTGGGCTCTCATAACATAATAGTAATACAGGAGGCTGAAAAGGGAGATAAGATTGTCATTATGCAGAGAACAGATTATTATTGAGAAATTAGGAGACAATTGAGTGATGACCACTGCCATAAAAATGTGAAAGAATCCTATTGTAGAAGCAAGTAAACTTATGTGGTAATGATTGTACACTTGGTAAGAGACTGGTTTACTGGATGAGCAGGAGTATAGATATTTGAGAGTCATGAATCCTCAATTTCCACGTATCTGTATTTTACCAAAAATTCATAAATCACTGGACTGTCCTCTGGATAAACCTATCATTTCATGCATTGGGGGTCTTACTCAGCACCTTTTGAATATGTAGATTTATTTTTGAAAACCTTGGTGATGAATTTATTATCTTTTATCAAAGACATCATGGGTATTTTGGATAAATTAAGTGATTTAAGATGGGACTTCACCATGATGTGTGTTTCTTTAGATGTAGTAGGACTCTACACATGTAGACAAACCAGATTTGGTTTGAAGGCGGTACAGCACTTTTTGTGAAAGAGAAGTGCTTGTCTTATGGAACATTACAAAATGTTAGTGGACATGTGTGAATTGATCTTGAATGACAATTTTTTCTTGTATGAAGGGGAATGGTATCATCAAGTATAAGGAACTGCAATCGGATCTAGGTTTGCTCCCTCTTATGCCAACATTCATTTTGGGTTGGTTTGAGAGGGAGCATGCCTGGTTTCATACTGCTGGAGAATGGATGCAACATGTTTATTTTTGGGGACGATTTATTGATGGTATGCTCATTATTTGGACTGGAACAGTATGAATCTTAAAACAGTATGTGGCATATTTGAACAATAACATATTTAATGTGAGGTTCACTATGTGTTATGATGTGGACAAGATACATTTTTGGGGATTTTCAATTGTATGGGCTTGGAGAGAGTATCCAAAGTAGACTGTACCGTAAGGGCACAGCTTCGAACAGTATTTTGAGAGCAGATAGTGCCCATCCTACTAGTGTGATCAATGGGATCCCCTATGTGAAGATGGTCTGACTCCATAGAAACTGTAATCAGGAGGAGGACTTTGAGGAAGGTCTGGTAAATTTGAAGAGTAGGCTCATAATCCGAGGTTATGATGAAGGAACACTGAGTAAGGCAGAGCAGCGGATTCATGGTGCAAGTAGATCAGAGACACTGGTTAAAAGAACGAGGCCTCACAATAGAGATATAGCAAATTGTCATTAGTGACAACATATAGCCAAGAGCACAGGTTGATTTACAAGGCATTATGTAAGAACTGGTTTCTTCTCAAGGGTGTTTCTGAATCAGTGAATGAGATTGCAGGTAAACCTACTGTGCTTTATAGGAGAGTTCCTACTATTAGAGACAAAATAATGAGGAAATATTTAGAACCTTTAAATGCTACTAATCAGAGTTGGTTGCCAACCCACCCGAAAGGCTATTTTATTGTGGTGATTGTATTATGTGCAATCATGGGCTTAATATATTAAAACATTTCAAGTACTACACTACACAATTGTATCATATTCAACAGTGTATTAACTGTAACAGCTGCTTTGTGGTGTATGTGATTATTTGTCATTGCTCCAAGATTTATGATGGTAGTTCCAAGAGGCAATTGAAATTCAGAATACAGGAGCACTGCAGAGCTATGTTAAACCAAGATGAATGATCCGCACTGGCTTTACTCCTAAAGAAATGGCATCACTACAAGGTCAGATTTAGATTTCATGAAATTCAGAGAATCATTAAAGATTCTAGGGGAGGTGACAGTGAACTTAAACTACGACAGGAAGATGCTAAGTGGACAAGCAGATTAAGAGCGACAGAACTATGTTTGAATCTAGAGAACAACTTGCATTACTTTCTGTAGAATTTGCAGTAACTAGGATTGATGTAAGACTCTTTTCTGTTAAGATGGTAATTGGTTGGTTTGGAGATTGTTTCAATTGAAGAGTTTGCTTTTGTGTTTTTGCTTTGATATGATTTGTAGGGGCTTTACTGTGAGCTTAATGTGAGAGAGACTATATGGTTATGTTTCTATTGTCATCATTTACTTAGACATTTTTGTTTAATGGCATTAGAGGCTGGTGTAGATTGCTTGGTTTTAGGTCTTGATTGTGATATTGTAGGTTTTGTTGTGGGGCAATCTGAAAATAGATTTAGGCCCATATTTATACTGTTTTAGCGCCGCATTTGCGTCATTTATTTATGAAAAAGCAGCGCGAAGTTGCAAAATACAATTGTATTTTGTAAGTTTGCACCGCTTTTGCATCAAAAAGCGGCACAAATGCAGTGCTAAAAAAGTATAAATATGGGCCAGATTCAGTGTGTGAACTTACATTGGTCACCTGTTACTATGAATGAGGAATGAGTTTGAGGGACTGATCAATATGAATTAGAATATTGTTATAAATGTGACTGGATGCGTGAAGTAAACTGTGTATGTTGCTGTGTGGTTATAGTTGAGGAGACAGATGATAGAGATTGATTTGTACATCTGCAGCTAGCAGAAAATGAATAATAATATATACTCCTATTTTTGTTAATATTTAAGGTATTTTGCTATACTGGTAGGGTGAATGGGTTAGTTTAAAGCTATGAATATGATGTCTGGCTTATAGTATTTGGTGTGCCTATTTGTTGGAGATGTATATTTTCTAAATAAGTACATTTTAGTATGAGAAATACCTGATGTACATAGGCACATTAGTAATTGATGTGTGATACTGTGTGTAGGTTTAATTTGGCCTCACATATGTCATAACACATATCTTAGCAGCATAGCCAACCTCTTTGAGCTCATTGTCCTGCCAAAAACGATTACTAAGGTTGTTCAGACCAGAAAACAGTCCCTATATTCAAAGCTGCTATGAACAAATGCTTCCCGCTAACCATAAATTGTGCAATACTCATAGCCCATTGTGTTCTTGCACTCCCTTCTCTTATTTTCAAATATTGCAAGATCACTTTCCCATGTTAACCAGCAGCCTTTTCATTGCCTGTGGTAATGGGATCCGATTCAACATGAAAATTATCTTCTAACCGCTGCTTCATTGTTTGCTCACCAAAGACAATAAACCTAAGACAGCAAATTTGAGATAGTGGTTGGCTCACA
Source organism: Pleurodeles waltl (assembly GCF_031143425.1). Lineage (NCBI taxonomy): Eukaryota > Metazoa > Chordata > Amphibia > Caudata > Salamandridae > Pleurodeles > Pleurodeles waltl. The sequence continues at coordinate 338,460,873 of NC_090443.1, forward strand.
GATACCTTCTGCTGCCTTTGATTAGAGTGTTCAATCTTGCAATGGTGGTAGGGTGAGCTTCTTGGAGCATGCAACCTCTTGGGCGTCATTTCGCACTTTCTTGCTGTTTGAAACCGAGAAAGTGTATGGCACTTTCAGTAGAACATTCTTGAGATTACAGGTAAGTAGTAGCACTTTTTTCCACAGGTGCGTTTTCCCAACACAAGGGACAAGAAATACGAAACATATTATGCATTTCCATAAATTCTAAGGATGTTTTAAACTAATAGTAAAGTTTGCAAGACTCCTCAAACAATTCAGCATGCCAGAATTAGTACATCAGGCTATTGTATTTAACTCAGGACAGCTGCTGGGTCTGAGCCCCTCCCCCCCCCCACCCAGACAAAACTTGGACATAATAGAGAAGCCCTGCTAATGCCACACAAAGTCACATATTACTCCAAACATGAGTAGATATTGATATCCTATGACAGCTTTTCTTACCTTTTTACTCTTGTAGTGCCTCAGTGAATCACCACTGGAAGCCGGGGAATGGTCCTAAACATTATCTATGTAGTATTCATCAAACATACACAAAGTATGAAATATTTTTTTTCATCCCCCAAAAATATACCAAAAAGTTTGGACTGGGCTGTCCCTTTTGGGAAGAGTCAAAGTCTGATTTACATTCGGCTCTTTCTTTTCCGTAGGAACACATTGAACAAAAAACAGAATCTAATGCAGCCCATAGAAATTACCAATGACTGTGATTAATCCAGGCATTCCAACCATCACCTTGTTGGTTTTCCCTGTAGGACACTCTAACTGTGTGTGACAGGATTGCATAGACATTGGGTCTGTAGCACATTGAGCCATATGAAACAACTTCTATCTCACTCATGAGGGCACACTTGGGCAGCTTTTGGTAGGCATGAGCGGGGTTTTGTTTGCAGGGGGGTGATATTGGGCTACCAACCACCATTTTAAAGGTGTTGCACGTGGTGGCTGGTAGCACATGGGGCAAGTGGGGGGAAAAGTTTTATAGGAAAGTTTAAAATAAGTTAGGGAGAGGAGATTGGTGGACAAGATGGCAACAGTGCTCCCCGTCTTGTGTGAGGCAGGGCGCAAGGATTTGTTGGCAGGAGGAGTGCGGCAGGAGGAGAGCAGGGCTCATCCCATGAGGCACTCTTCAGAGAATGTGGTGGCAGCAGTATTTGCTTGGTCACCCCCACGGCCCAAAATCCAACCTGAAGGTGAGGTGTGGGAGCAAGGGAGTTCCAGGGGTCTTTTGGCACATGGAGAGGTGGATTGGGGCAGTGCTGCATGGCTGACTGGTGCGGCCTCGCATGCTCCCGGGGTGGGAGTTGGAAGGGGCAGAGGGAAGACAGCTGAATCAGTGGGCATGAGACCAGTGGTTGTCCTTGCACACCTCGCATTGTGTCAAAGCCCAGCTCACCTGAGTCCTTGTTCAGTTCTGATGGAGGTTGAAGACAATCCGACCCCACCCTGAAACTGCTTGTTCCAGCACACTAGTTTTTAAAACAGTGCACTAAGAACAGAAGCTCAAGGGAAGGGGGGAAGTGGATAAAATAAAATAAAGAGACAACACCGTTCTTGCGTTTCCACTGTTGAAGTGCTGCACAAATCTGCGGCCCTCTCTGACTTTTGTAGAAACTGGTGCCTAATGAAACATAAACAAAGAACAGATAAGTACAACCTATTCCTAACTGGGTTCCTGACTATCCCTTTATTTATTAGAATTTTTCTTCTAAAAGTACCTCTTGGATCCTGGTCTCTAGTTTCCAGGTTTGGAATGTGTTACTGCTCTGGGATGTGCTTTCTATTACTCTAAAGCTTCTAAAACATTAAACAAATACCGTTATCAGAATTACCAATATCAAACATTCATCTTAATATAACTAAAGCCTAAATTCCCAATAGCAGACTCACTTTTCCCATATTTCCAGAATCTTTTATAAAACAAATACTGTACTTTTACGTCAAAATACAGCATTTAATTTGTGCAAGTCCTTGATTTACTGTTTGCCTTGCTGTTAATGGTTTCCACGGTTCGATTCTTAAAAGTTCCATAAAAATAAAAAAATGTTTGCTTCACAAAGTTCCGCAAAGTATTCTTGTAACAAAGAGTTTGAATCACAATGTTCGTGGAAGGTATCTTGTTTCAAATTGTCTATACACGAATCCAGAAATTGTTGTCAAAGTTCTTTCAGGTAATAAAAGTTTTGCACTTACTTGTTGCTGGCAAGAGATACTGATCAGTCTAACCTTGTCTTCTTTCTCTTTTGCAGGTTGCTTGTAGGAGAGAGGCTAAGGCAAGGAGGAACCGGAAACCGGAAGAAGGAAGAGCCAGCAGCTGCGCCCTTTGAAGCCAATGAAAGTCTGTAGAGAGCAGGAGTGCCAGCGCCGAGGGATCTGTCCTCAGGTAAGCGGGAGGTAGACGAGCACAAGCACTGGGTGAGGCTCGGGGGCTGCCTTTTATAGACAGGGCTGGGTGTGGTCCTCACATGCTGCACATGTTCTTGAAAGGTGTGCAGAGCTGGGTGTGGTTTGAAGAGCTGGGTGTGGTCCTCACATGCTGCACATGTTCTTGAAAGGTGTGCAGAGTTTCAGTTATTATGCAAATGAGTTAAATTAACACATGGGCTAGAGAGGAGTGTTTTAAAGAAGCCTTGGTAAAAGCAAGGCCCAATGTGTAAACAAAACAGCACATTAAACAACATACACAGAAGCCTGGGGGGGGGGGGAGGTGAGATAACAAGAAAGGCTTTCAATAGTAAGTTTAAAAGGGAGCTATTACAGAACCCACTAGTGCAGTGAGAGGGGACATGCTCTTTGCTGTGCACAAACCCTAACAGTTGCCCCCCTCAAAGGCCCTCCTACAGGACGGGGTTTTCCTGGATTTTTTAAATAAAACCGTCTAATCAGCTGTGGGGCATGTACATATGATGCTGGTTCCCATGAATTCTCAGATTCATCATATCCTTTCCATTCTACTAAATAAAACAGACGTCCACTAATTCTTTTTGAGTCTTTTATGCTTTTCACTTCATATTCTAGATTTCCCTTAATTGGTATGGGTGGAGGTGGTGGTTCAGGTCGGGTTTTTGGATTGTACGGCTTAAGCAAGGACACATGGAATGTAGTATGTACTGGATATTCCTTTGGTAAATCTAATTTTACTGTTACCGGGTTTACTATGGCAGTTATACTAAAGGGTCCAATGAAACTTGGTTGCAGCTTTCGGGATCCCTCTATGTTTAGGTTCTTTGTGGAGAGCCATACCTTGTCACCGATTTTATACATTGGGGCCTCAGATCTGTGTTTGTCTGCTTGTCTTTTCATGCTTTCCTTGTACTTTAATAAATGTTTCCTGGCTTTGTCTTGTATGTCACCTAACCTCGTTAGTCTATCCGTTACTGTAGGTAACAGAGAATCTTCTAACAAAATGGGTATGCTCTTGGATGATACCCCTGCAAGAAATAGAATGGTGAGCAAAGTAGAGCTGAATGCTCAGTATTATTATAAACAAACTCTGCTACAGGGAGAGCTTCCAACCATTCACTAGAATAATCAGCCAATAAACAACGTAGCGTTTGAAGAAAGGTTTGGTTCAGTCGTTCAGTCTGTCCATCTGTCTCTGGGTGGAAAGCAGTGGATAATGCCACATCTATTTTCAGTTTTTTACATAATTTTTTCCAAAATTTAGAGTTGAACTGGCTCCCTCGGTCTGACACCACTTTGCTTGGCAAACCATGTAAACGCACAATTTCCCTTATAAAAATATCGGCAAATTCTGCCGCCGTGGGTAATTTCCGTAATGGTACAAAATGTGCCATTTTAGATAAAAAATCCACTATAACCAACACTGTTGTGAAAGATTTTACAGGTGGTAAACCTACAATAAAGTCTACGCTCACAGTGTGCCAAGGTTGATTGGGTGTTGGCATTGGTATTAACAAGCCGTCAGGGGCCTTATGAGAAGATTTATGTCTTGCACAAATTGGACAGGTAGTGACAAATTGCTTAATGTCCTTTCTTATAGTGTCCCACCAAAAGTGTTTTTGCACATTTTCCAGGGTTTTTACCCAACCAGGATGACCTGCCAACGGTGAGGCGTGACGCCAAATTATCACCTGTGTTTGTAATTCAGAGGTGGGCACTAACAGCATGTTGTCGTGATACAATAAACCTCGTTGTATTGTGTTATGGGAATCCTTTAACCAATCCTGAGGTGCTATTTGCATGTGTGCATTATATAGATCTGTGATGAAATCCTTCTGTTGTACTGGTGCCAAAAACTTTTGGGGAGGAATAATGGGTTCTCCTATTTTATCTTGTTTCATGTCGGAAGTATGTCCGTATCTAGATAACACATCAGATTGAATTTGTTGTGCACCTGGTCTATAGGTTATTACAAAGTCAAATGTGCTAAAAAAATTTAACCAGCGCATCTGACGTGGTGTTAGTGCTTTAAGTGATCCAAAAAACTGTAGGTTCCTATGGTCAGAAAAGATTGTAACTGGGTACTTGGCTCCCATTAAATGGTGCCTCCATTCTGAAAAGGCTACTTTGATAGCTAGTAGTTCCCTTTCAGCCACAGTGTAATTTTGTTCAGCTGGTAATAACTCTTTAGAATAGAAGGCTATAGGATGTAACTGGCCATCTACTGCATCTCGTTGAGAGAGAACTCCTCCTAAAGCTACTTGTGAAGCATCCGCTTCAACAAAAAAAGGCAAGTCAGGATCAGGATGTTTCAGAATTGGGGCTGAAGTGAACTTTTGTTTTAGGAGTTGAAAGGCGTGTGCCGCCTCATCAGTCCAAAGAAATCGTTGCCCTTTCCGCAACAAGGTAGTTATTGGGGCCGCAATGTCTGCAAAATGTGCAATAAACCTCCTATAAAAATTGGCGAAACCCAGAAATTTCTGAATATCTTTTACAGAGGATGGTTCTGGCCAATCAGCAATAGCACTGATTTTCTTTACATCCATAGTTATTCCTTGAGGTGACAGGCAGTATCCTAAAAAGTCCACCTTGCTGACATTAAAAGTACACTTTTCTAACTTAGCAAAAAGATGATTTTCTTTTAACTTTGATAATATTGCACGAACATGTTGGGTATGTTCTTCTGAGTTCTTAGAGTAAATGAGGATGTCGTCTATGTATACTATGACACAAACGTCCAGGAATTCGTGTAGGACCTCATTTATAAAGAACTGAAAGGCCGCAGGGGCATTACATAACCCAAAGGGCATTACTGTGTACTCAAATAAACCAAACTTTGTCTTGAAAGCTGTCTTCCACTCATCCCCCTCTTTTACTCGGACCAGGTGGTAAGCTCCCCGCAGATCTAGTTTAGTGTATACAGTAGAATGTCTTAATTGATCCAACAACACAGGTATTAGAGGAAGAGGATATTTATTCTTTATTGTAGCCTTATTTAGTCCTCTATAATCGATACACGCGCGCAGGGATTTATCCGGCTTTGGGATAAAAAAGAGTGGAGATGACACCGGAGATGTGGAATGACGGATGAACCCAGACTGTAGTAGGTCATCTAGGTAGGTTCTTAAGTATTTGGTTTCTTCGTCTGTCAAAGCATATACTCTGTTATTAGGTAAAGGGGCCCCTGGGATAAGATCTATACGACAGTCATAAGACCTATGTGGGGGCAGCACACTAGCCTTTACTGGATTAAAGACGTCTTTAAAGTCAGAATATTCAGGAGGGAGACTTGGTTCATCTTGTGTAACACTAGCACAGTGTAATACTGTGCTCTGTTCTGTACCTGCTTCTTGATAGCAATTGGTTCTACAGAAAGAGGAATCCAAAGTAACAGTTCTATTCACCCAATCAATTTTTGGGTTATGAGTTGTTAACCAGGGTACCCCAAGAATCAAACCAAAATTAGGAGTATCTATCAGATCAAAGCTAATCACCTCTGTGTGCCCGTTCTGACAGACCATAACAAGTGGACTTGTTTGTTTTGTGATTAATCCAGAGGTCAATTCTGACCCATCCACTGCACATACTGCTTCTGGACAAGGCTTTAGGCACATAGGAAGTCCTAAGTTTTCAGCTAACTTATTATCCACAAAATTTCCTGTCGCGCCTGAGTCCAGTAGGACAGGGAGAGAATGCCTCACTTGGGTAGAAACAATTAAAACGACCTGTATTATGAAATGTCTAGGTATGTGCGGTACCATGAAGGCTGCAGCATTAGAGGTTTGATTAAGATGTTTTCTCGAACAAGTAACCTCTCCCCTTGTCGAGCTTAATCGTTTCCCGATTCAGTTGAGGAGGTGGAGGAAACAGCACCCTTTCGTGGATTTTTAGGCTTTACTGGACATTCTCTGGCAAAGTGACCTGCCCTTCCACAATATAAACATAATTGAAGTTTTCTCCTTCTTTCTTTTTCCTCTGATGTGAGTGGACCTCTGAGTGTCCCTATTTGCATAGGCTCAGGTTCAGGGAGTTTATTATCTGGGTCTTTCTTCTTGTGTCTAATAAAAGTTAACCGTGATTCCAGTTTGTATTTATCTCCCTTTCTTTCTCCTAGTCTATGTTCTAATTTCACAACTAAATCTACAAAGTCCGAATAGTCTTCTGGCAAATCAACAATATGAGCCAGCGCGTCTTTTAACTCGTCTCTCAAACCTTTATAGAAAAGGGAGACACGCTTTTCTTCTGGCCACTGTGTCTCGGTGAGTAAACGATTAAAACTAGTGAGATAGGTCAATAAATCCTTGTTACCTTGTTTAAGATTTAAAAGCTCATTATCACTTGCCTGCATGAAAGTGTGTTTTGCAAAAAGGCTGGTCATGGTACGTTTAAATTGATTCCAATTATGGAGGATGGGATCATCTCTCTCCACGAAAGGAATTGACCAATTGTCTGCTGTGCCACCCAAATAAGACAAGACGAATGCCACTTTCGTAGCATCAGTAGGGAACTGTTGTGGCTTACAAACGAAGTGTAATTGACATTGATTGATAAAAACATGGAATTTGTTACTATCTCCATGAAAACGTTCAGGTGCTGCTAAGGGCACAGCATTAGGAACATTAACAGTGACCTCAACTGGGGGAGGCAAAGTTGTATGTTTTGATGGCGCCCCTGTCTCTGAGGAGGTTTTAAACAAAGGCGTAAAAGCTGTGTTCCACTGAGATACCCTAAATTTATACCTGCTTAAATCCTGTTTTAAAGAGGTATTCTCCATCTTTAATCTCTCTATTTCCTCTTGCATATGTTGCAAGATGCCAGACACTGATTCATTATGAGCCAAGTCCTCATTTAGGGCCTGCGCCATATCCGTGACGTCAATGCCCTCTATTTCTTCCCCGATATTCATCGTCCACCAGAACTGATTCTTTTTTTTTTTTAAGGCTTGTGCTTCTGTCAAAGCCCAGCTCACCTGAGTCCTTGTTCAGTTCTGATGGAGGTTGAAGACAATCCGACCCCATCCTGAAACTGCTTGTTCCAGCACACTAGTTTTTAAAACAGTGCACTAAGAACAGAAGCTCAAGGGAAGGGGGGAAGTGGATAAAATAAAATAAAGAGACAACACCATTCTTGCGTTTCCACTGTTGAAGTGCTGCACAAATCTGCGTCCCTCTCTGACTTTTTATAGAAACTGGTGCCTAATGAAACATAAACAAAGAACAGATAAGTACAACCTATTCCTAACTGGGTTCCTGACTATCCCTTTATTTATTAGAAATTTTCTTCTAAAAGTACCTCTTGGATCCTGGTCTCTAGTTTCCAGGTTTGGAATGTGTTACTGCTTTGGGATGTGCTTTCTATTACTCTAAAGCTTCTAAAACATTAAACAAATACCGTTATCAGAATTACCAATATCAAACATTCATCTTAATATAACTAAAGCCTAAATTCCCAATAGCAGACTCACTTTTCCCATATTTCCAGAATCTTTTATAAAACAAATACTGTACTTTTACGTCAAAATACAGCATGTAATTTGTGCAAGTCCTTGATTTACTGTTTTCCTTGCTGTTAATGGTTTCCACAGTTCGATTCTTAAAAGTTCCATAAAAAAAAAAAAAATGTTTGCTTCACAAAGTTCCGCAAAGTATTCTTGTAACAAAGAGTTTGAATCACAATGTTCGTGGAAGGTATCTTGTTTCAAATTGTCTATACACGAATCCAGAAATTTTTGTCAAAGTTCTTTCAGGTAATAAAAGTTTTGCACTTACTTGTTGCTGGCAAGAGATACTGATCAGTCTAACCTTGTCTTCTTTCTCTTTTGCAGGTTGCTTGTAGGAGAGAGGCTAAGGCAAGGAGGAACCGGAAACCGGAAGAAGGAAGAGCCAGCAGCTGCGCCCATTGAAGCCAATGAAAGTCTGTAGAGAGCAGGAGTGCCAGCGCCGAGGGATCTGTCCTCAGGTAAGCGGGAGGTAGACGAGCACAAGCACTGGGTGAGGCTCGGGGGCTGCCTTTTATAGACAGGGCTGGGTGTGGTCCTCACATGCTGCACATGTTCTTGAAAGGTGTGTAGAGCTGGGTGTGGTTTGAAGAGCTGGGTGTGGTCCTCACATGCTGCACATGTTCTTGAAAGGTGTGCAGAGTTTCAGTTATTATGCAAATGAGTTAAATTAACACATGGCCTAGAGAGGAGTGTTTTAAAGAAGCCTTGGTAAAAGCAAGGCCCAATGTGTAAACAAAACAGCACATTAAACAACATACACAGAAGCCTAGGGGGGGGGGGAGGTGAGATAACAAGAAAGGCTTTCAATAGTAAGTTTAAAAGGGAGCTATTACAGAACCCACTAGTGCAGTGAGAGGGGACATGCTCTTTGCTGTGCGCAAACCCTAACACATTGTGTGGAGGAGAAGGTGGGGGGCAGAGGGCAATTTGGTTGACATCGGAGGCAGGAAGATGGTGCACAGGGCACTGTGGAGCCCAGTAAAAAAAACATGCAAAGTACTGGAGAGGCAGTGATAACCCAAGGGACGTTGATTGCCAATACAAGGGAAGAAGGGAAGCTGGTCAAACTGGGGGCCCAGAACTTGAGTGCAGGCAACCAGGGGGGAAGGGTTGGTACAGAGACAGCAAACCCAAGCCAAGGTCCAGTCCAGGTGCTGGTGGTGGCGATGATGGAAATGAGTGAGGATGAGGAGTAGGTGGTGGCACACAGGAGCAAGGGGGGGAGTGGTTAGATGGAGGGTAGAAAGAGAGGCTGGTTTGGGGGGAGTGCATCAAGCCAATGAAAGCCAATGGGTGAAGGTCTAGAGTTCAGGGGGGGACACTGGCAGCGAAGAGAGGGTCATTCTGAGCACACCATGGGGAAATAGGTTGAGGTGGGCGAAGAGATATTTGAGGGTCAGGCAAGATGGAGTGAAGGAGGCAGACATAATGGGGTGAGCAGAAAGCATGGGCAAGTAGCCGGGGAAAGTAAAATGGATGGCGGTACCAGAGCAGAGCAAGCAGGGAGACAAGAAGGGAAAGAGGACTAGCACATTGGGTGAAAGCTCCAGGAAGAGGTCATAGAAGGTAGAATGGCGGGTCCTTATGATGCTATTGGAAAACCTGATTGTCTCTCCAATAGGGATGGTACCGAAAACGGAGCAGGTACAGTTCAGAGTGATACAGAGTTTATCATGGCTGGAGAACCATTCAGTGAATGATTATATAGCAGAGGACTTGTCCTTGTTACATACTCATCGGTTGATGTGGCCACTGACCTGGTGCATTTTGTAGGGAGAGGGGCGCCAATGGCAATAGAGGACATTAAGTCAGCTTTTTGCCTTTTCCCAGTACATCCCCTGCATTTTGAGCTTCCAGAAGTTCAGTTCAAAGGGCAATTGTATGTAGATAAAGCATTGCCTATGGGCTGCTCTTTCTCATGAGCATTGTTCGAGTGTTTCAGTACCTGTCTGCAGTGGTTGTTTACATTTGTGACAGGGCACAAAATAGTAACACATTACCTGGATGACTTCTTTTTTGTGCCCCCCACCCCCGGGCTTGATGGACTGTCAGCTGATGTTGACTAGTTTTAAAGCACTGATGGATAACGTGGGGTACCACTGAGAGATGAGAAGGCGGTGGGGCCTGACACAGCATTGTCATTACTGAGGATTGAAATTGACACAGTATGGATGGAAGCAACGTTGCCTGGTAACAGGAGGCAGACAATGTTGATGTTGCTGTGTACTATGCCGGCAAAGAAGAAAGTACAGGGAGTGAGGTCCAGGTGCTAATAAGTCATCTACGTTTTGCGTGCAGGGTTGCACGGACAGGAAGGACCTTCTGCAGGAGGCTGGCCTTGGCATTGGCAGGGGAATATGCCATATCACAGGATGAGATTGCCCTCATGCCTGTTACTAGGGCATTGTTGTGAGCCCCCACTCTTGTCACTGGGACATTGTTGTGAGACCCCCACTCCAGTCACATGGACATTGTTGTGAGCCCCCACGCCAGTCACTGGGACTTTGCCGAGAGCCCCCACTCCTGTTACTGGGACATTGTTGTGAGCCCCCACTCCTGTCACTCGGACATTGTGAGCCCCCCTCTCCTGCCACTGGGATATCCTTGCGAGGCCCCCACTCCTATCACTGGGACATTGTGTGAGCTCCCCACACCTGTCACTGAGACATTGTTGTGAGCCCCCACTCCTACTACTTCTCTTGGATCTCTCGGCTGCCTTTGACACAGTTGACCATGACACCCATATTCAAAGACTCTATGACGCCGGCATACAGGGGACTGCCCTCGACTAGATCACGGCCTACATTCAAAACAGAACATACGTCATCCATTCTCCCCCTTTCTCATCTAAATCATACTTCACATAAGCAGGAGTCCCTCAAGACTCAATCATCTCACCCATGCTTTTCAACATCTACATGAAGTCATTACCAGCAATGATCAATCAATTTTAGCTCACATGCTACAACTATGCAGATTACACACAAATACTCGTTTAACAGGAAAGCTCCAAAGACATTGGACACTCAAAAACTTGCTTAAATATGCTTAACATGTTCCTCTTTGTCATTTATCAGTGGATGGCATGGAGCCATCTCAAACGGAATGCTTCCAAAATGGAAATATTCACATGTGGCAATTGGAACAATTATGACCCACTCTGCGCCTGTCCTGACAATCTGGGGCCACCTCCTAAAGTATCTAAGGAAGTTATGAAACCTTGGAATTACCATGGACTCCAAGTTAACAATGAATACCCAAGTGGACAAATAAGCAAGATCAAGCTTCATCACCATGAAAACTTTGCGAGGCAGCTTCCCACACCTGGGATTTCCACACAAGGTCCAGGCTACTGTCTCTCTTATACTGCCTAAACTGAATTACCCTAATGGCCTCTGCCATGGATCATCTCTGTCATCTATGAAAAGACTACAGCGGATTTACAACTCCGCTGCCAGATTACTTTTACATGGAAAGCCAAAAACCCACATCTTCCCTGCCTTGAGGGCCCTAAATTGGTTACCGGTTGGCAGAAAATTCACCTTCAAGCTTCTTTTTATGACCCACAAAGCAATACATGAAACTGGACTGCTTTTCATTAGGAAAAAAATCAACCTCTGCTCAAGTTTGCACCTCACCTCAAAACCACTCCCTACAAGAAAAAGACAATAGGCTTTCTCTGTTCAAGCGGTCAAACTACAGAATTCATTACCCCCAAATATAAAATCCACTGGTAACTATCTTGCCTTCAGAAGAATACTCAAGTTTTGTCTCTTTCCTACATAGCCACCATACTCAAAACAGCAATGTACAGCATAATCCTGTGTATGTAAACATTTATAATTTGATTATATGTATATGTTTAGATATGCGTATTTGTGTAAATATGTATAATAACTACGAGCCTGATAATGATCTTAGTTGACTGGATTACACAAATGTGATGGAGATCCTGTCCACCGCATTACAATCCCTTTATATCCTACGGAGATCGTAATATATTTGTGACCTAGTATTCCATCTGCCAAGATCGTAATCAGGCTCAATGTTTTTTTTATTAAAAATATATAGATACTCTTTAGGCCTGCTTCACAGATGTATATGTTATTTACTGTTAAATTTATATATATATATATATATACAGACATTTGGGGTGAGCAAATCTAGGGTGTCGCTGATGTTGCAGGGTGCTCCTTACTAGAGATCCTCTCCACCTAAACTTGGGAACTACCCAGGGTTCTCGCTTCCTTTTTGCATAAGGGCATTACTTTAACCCTGAAAGTGCTTTGTTTTGACTTGTACTGGGTGCTCCCTTGTGTCTGGACAAAGCTAAACCCCTCTAAAGCACTCCAATGAGAGTGAAACACATGAGGGGTTGCTTTTACTCATTCCAGGTTGGCTTGGATGGTATTTTACCAGTCCAAAACTGTAAGACTGTGCCTGGAGTGGTGAATGGCTTTTGTCATTTTACAGCTTGGTGAGGGTGACAGTGTGTCAATCCTATGCTTAAACACTTTTCTGTACAAATGACAAAAGACTTTGACCCGCATTTATGACATTGGTGGTAAATGCCGCCTACTGCCACACTGACGGCCGCCAACATACCGCCACAGTGGCGAATATCCATCCACCATATTATGACACACACACACCAATTCGACAGAACACAGCCACATACACAAATCCGCCAGACCAAAGGTCAGTGATAAAGTGGCGGTCCCAAAACCCATACTGTTACACCAACAAAATAATGCCCACCACATTATGACCTATGAATCACCACGGTGGACATTCAATGGCGGTAAACCATTGGCAGTACATACCCCCACATTCAGAATGGACAACCACATTCAAAACAACACCACATTGGCCGATACCAAAAACACACAACTGACACCCATAGACACACCACACCCACACCACTATAAAACACACACCCACATTACCCACAACCCTTTACGATTACAAATCATAGCCACCAGCCTGACACCAAGACCACTTAGACAACTAGACACACACCACTTACACCCATACATCCCTCACACACCCCACATTACACACCCCACCACATTACTCAACACACTTTCACCAACACACACCACACAACAGCCATGGCGCCACAAAGGCACCCCTGTTCACTGAGGAGGAGTTAAGGGTCATGGTGGAGAAAATTCTCAGGATAGAGCCACTGCTGTTTGGAGCACAGGTACAGCATATATCCATTGCAGGGAAGATGGAGCTATGGCAGAAAATCGTGGACAGAGTGAACGCTGTGGGACAGCACCAAAGAACAAGGGACGACATCAGGAAGAGGTGGAACCACCTACGGGGGAGGGTACGTTCCATAGCAGCAAGGCACCAGCTCGCCATACAGAGAAGTGGCGGTGGACCCCTACCTCCTCCCCCACAGCTCACAGCATGGGAGGAGCAAGTACTGGCAATACTGCATCCTGAGGGACTTGCTGGAGTAGCCAGGTGACTGGACACTGGCAAGTCAACGTTTACTACTTATCACCCCCCTTACCTGCACGCCATTTCACACCCTCACTCCCTTCACTCCACTACATTCCACACACTGCACCTACACATATGACTAACCACAACACCAAGCCCTGCATGCTATACCACTGCATCACTAAAGCATGCACAGCATAGGGAAACTAACGTTCCCACAATACATCACCATACACAATCAAAAGGTGCCAGGGCAACACCAACGATAGTGGGGAAGCCAGGGATGTACAAATGTTATACACATGAAGCACAATACATCACTTACATCCCCACAGGTACCCCAGCCAATCTCAGTGGAGAGGAGGTGCCACGACTCTCCAGACCCCCAACAGAAGATGCCCCCAGTGATGACAGTAACTCTGGACTTCTGGATCTGGATGGCTTACCTGGCCCATCAGGGATCACTGGACAGCCGGTTACCCAAGCCCACTCACAGACCACCACAGAGCCTCCCCCATCAGGATCCAACACCACAGCACCCATCCAGCGTACCCACACCTCAGTCCCCAGGACACATCAATCAGCAGTGTGCCTACCTGTACAGGGACCCCAGGCCATACAACTTATCACCAAGACAATCAGCGACCTGGGGTCAGTGGCACTGGGCACACTGTTCAGGGGACAGAGGCACAGGCCAACAGGAACACTGGGAGGACTGCTGTGCTCCAGGGGGAGGACAGGCCCAGGGAACCAACCTCCAGGAGGCACTCTCTGAGATCCTGGGAGCCTACCAACATTCCCAGCACATGATGGGCCAGATCCTTGACAACGTGCAGGAGAACAGGCGGTTGCAGGAGGGACAGTATCAGGGGATCAGGGAGGACTTGCAGGCCATTAACAACACCCTGATCTCCAAAGCAGAGGTGCTGGCAGACATGGCCAACATCATGAGGGAAGCAACAGCATTTACTGCCAATGGTGCTGGCAGTAGGGGAAGGAGCCTTCACCACCAGGAAAGAAGGGGAAGGAGCCTGCACCACCAGGCAAGAAGGGGAAGGAGCCTTCACCACCAGGAAAGAAGGGGAAGGAGCCTGCACCACCAGGAAAGAATGAGAAGGAGCCTGCACCACCAGGCAGAAAGGGGAAGAGACCATCCACCCCTGCCAGGAAGGGTAAGGGATCCAGGCCCCATGTACTGGAGGAGACGAAGCCAAGCTCTGTACTCAAGGGGAGGCTGTCAGGGTGACACCGCCACCATCTGTCACAGGGCCCCCACAGCCAGCTGATGAATTGCAGCCATCAGAAAGTGCAGAGGCTGCCCAAGAGGCTCCTCCATCCACCCCCACACTGCAGCCGTCACCACCATTGGATGTCATGTAGGCCACACTCCAGGGGCTACTGTGCGAGTTCCCCCCTCCATAACCAGTGGGGTAGTCACCCACCTGAGAGACTGTGGCCTTGCACTCCCCAGGACAAAGCAATAGGCATGGAGCCCCCTCCAGAACCAGTGGGGTAGTCACCCACCTGAGAGACTGTGGTCTTGCACTCCCGAGGACAGAGCAATGGGCATGGAGCCCCCTCCAGAACCAGTGGGGTAGTCACCCACCTGAGAGACTGTGGCCTTGCACTCCCCAAGACAGAGCAATGGGCATGGAGCCCCATCCAGAACCAGTGGGCTTGTTCCCACATCCGGCTGAGGTGCCCCCCTTCCCCATGAGGTGCCTGCCTATTTGCAAACTGGTCCCTCTGCAGTGTACTATTCGGATGTGGTCAGGATTCGAGTTGGGCCTTAGACTGTGCCCTCTGGCCATGTGGGCCCTTTGAACATTGAACTGGGCAGTGTCCATTTGTGTACATGTGTACATATCTGTTTCATTGACAAATCAAATTATAAATTTTTATTTTGATCTGATTACAATCACTTTAGTCCATTCCTGTTGTCCTTGCATTATTCTTCCATTTTTTAGGGACAAATTGTTTTTCGTGTGCAGCTGGTTGTGTGTATGGTGGGTGTGTGTGTCGGGTGTGTGTTGTGCGTGTGTGTGTCACTCTTGTTTTCCTCACACCCTCCGTTCTGTGTTAGGTGGCTGTACTCACTATCGTCGTCTTCGTCGGCGTTGGTGTTCCAGGTGGAGCATAACGTAGAAGATCATCGGAAAGACTTGCCATTCGGGTTCCATGGCAGCGTTGTTCTTCCCTGTGTCTCCGATGGTGAGTCCTTTCTCTTCAGTGATGCGTTTCCACCAGGCTTTTGATGGTGTTGGTACCGCCCCAGAAAAGGTGGCATTTTGATGTGTTTTAAGATGGTGGGCTGTACTTTGTCTACCGCCAGCCTGTTGTTGGTATTACCGCCACTTTATCACTCACTGCCAATGTCATAATGAGGGCCTTTGTCTCTATCTAGCTTGGCGTGGATACCACTGGGCTGACCCATTGCTTAAAAACTTTGCTAGATAAACGGACATTTGAGGTGAACAAATCTCGAGTGTCGCTGGTGTTGACGGGTGCTCCTTACTAGAGCTGCTCTCTACTTAAACTTGGAACTACCCAGAGTTCTCTCTGTTTTTCTTTGTGTGTGTATATATATATATATATATTTCTATGCTTAACATGTTCCTTGGTTATTGCATAGTTTTTATATAAGTTGTTTGATTAGATGCTTATGGGTCTCTATTTTATCCATCTACAGCAATAGATAAATATTATCATAACCTTATCTACAAGATCTTCACCATTCAAATATTTAGGAAGAGTAAAATAAAAAAAATGAGTCATAAAAAATGCACAAATAAGTTACCTTCAAATACTGCAACACTTGAAAGTCTGTGTTTGTACAATACAACTTTAAATATCAATGTGTTATTTTACCATACAGATGTTCACTTTCTATGTAATCATGTATCTATATATTTATTACTGTACTCCTACTGTAGGAGAGAAAAAATCACTCTCTCCAATGCACTACTCTGTCTCACCCCATACCTCTCTCAATCCATCCTCCATCCCGTCTCTGACTCATCCCAAACCATTCTAGTACTATGATTTCCAAAATAACCCTACTAAATTATTCTCTCATGTATCCCGCCTTTGACTCATCCCAAACCTCATCTTAATACTATGATCTCCCAAATAACACTTTCTAGATTCTTCCGTCTTCTACCCCTTCCATTATTCTATTCAATCCAACTCACATGTCCATCGCTCAGATTAACTCATATTTGCCTATACTAATCCATCACTAATCCTTTTGGGTTCCGAAGTACCTGCGTTCCGAAGTACCGTGCTACTCACCGCAAAGCGCTTTGAAGCCTCGTCCGGGGTTGTAAGCGCTATATAAATACAATTGCTATACAATATTCACAATATTGTTGTGAGGCCCCCATTCCTGTCACTGGGACATTGTTGTGAGCCCCCACTCCTGTCATTGATACATTGTTGTGAGCCCCCCAACTCCTGTCATTGATACATTGTTGCGAGGCCCCCACTCCTGTCACTGGGAAGGACACTGAGCTCCGTCCCTAGTACATTATGAGCTCAGCCCCACGCACGTCACGAGGACATCGTGGGCCTTGCTCCTTGTCACTAGGATACAGTGAGTCACTCTTGTTCTCTGTCACATGCCTTACGCTCCGCCACCGCCATCCCATCAGTGGCTGTATGACACTCCCTTTATTTCATGTTTCGCTCCCTAGAATGCTCCGCATTACCCCTCTACTAGTTACAGCCCTCAAGCCACCCCTTCCTCCTGTCTCTCTCATTCCACTCCCAGTGGCCACCACTGACACAGAATGGCCCATTGTTTGTTGCCATCAGAGCCTCTTCCTGTCTCCGAAGTCGAAAACAAACTGCACGCAGCGAACCCTTCTTAAAATAGCAAGAAGTGCTCTGGAATCTGGTGGCTGTGGAGAGGCGAAGAGACACCCGCCAGCACCCTCCACATCAACAAACTGCAGACTTAGCCCTGAGGCGGGAAGAAAGAAGGAGACACTCTAGGATACACGTCAGTAAACATGGAAAATGCCCCCCACTGCAACACAAGAATATTTTTATAATACATCCATTGCCATGTACACAAACTGCATAGATACAACCATTAATATATACAAACCGCAGAAATGCCACCATTAACCCGTACACAAAGAATGGCACAGATATCCACATTAGCGTGTACATAGCAAACTACAGATATGCCTGCATTAGCAGGTACGCAGAAATGCAAGCACTGCTTGCGGCAAAATGGAAAAAGCACTAATAGCTTGCACCCAAACAACTGTAAGCACAGTCCATGAGGACAAAGAAACCCACTCTAACATGTCACCTTTAGAAACTGCAGAAGCGATTCTGCTAGACAAGGGATAACCCCACTAACATACACGCCAACAAAGTGATGATTTTCATATTTCACAATGACATGAACAGCTGCACACTAGACATATAACCCAAAGAGCAGCGAAAAGGCCAACACCCCTGAAATACACCAATATACTGTAGACTTGGAATGGCAAAGAGATTCCCCAATAACTGTGTAATGCTCCTTACTGTGACATACACCATAGTGTACATCAATTGCAGCTCCCCGCTCAGAGCCATTACCTTACTTAAACCATTACCAACTCACCATCCTAAGGTATAAACCATTAGCAACTTCTTACTCTGAGGTATACGCTGCTAACTTACTCCTCATCCTGAGATGTAAAACAAATTAACTCACCATTCTGGGATACAAACCACAAAAAACTTCTGGTTCAATTATCGACTCCTTTCTGGGGTATTACCCACTAACAACTTATAAGGTATAACGCATTAATGTCCCCTCTTTCAATCTGAGGTATAAACCATCAACAACTCCACATTCTCAGGTGTAAACCATTGGCAGCTCTTCATACTGAGGTGTAAACTCTTAACATCTCTTCATTCCAAGGTATAATCCACTAGTAACTCCTAATTTTAGGTTAATAGTTGTGTGAACCACAAGGTATACACCACCAATATCTGACCCATTCTGGAGTGCAAACCACTGGGAACTCCTTCTTCTAAAGCAGAAATCATTAATAGCTCACCACTTTGATGTACAATTCTAAGGAATCCATCTACTTACTATGTTCCTCTGGGTTGCTTTTAACTTGGACGTCTGGATTTTTTTTTTACTTCTGCTTTGTGCGTCTCCTTACGCCTGCACTATATATTTCGTTAGTATCCCTAATTCTGAGCTCCTAAATATTAGCACTCCACCATTCCAATGTAAAAGCAATATCAACTTCTATTCCAAAGGAATTCTAGAGCCATTGACAACACATTTTAATGAATGCACCTTTAATAATTTCTTGTTACAAGATAATGAGAAAATTAACAAATCCTCGTTAATCCTCCCATCCAAAGTTAAACCATTAATTTCTGTTAATTTCGTGTTACTGGCTTTAACAACACATCATTCCAAGGTGCAAACCGCAGGCAACTCTTCTCTCTAAGGTTTAGACCACTAACTTCTCATCTTTATGTATAAATGACTACCCACGCTTCATTCTAAGGACTGAACCATAAACAAATCCTCATTTTGAGATAAAAATTGAGTGAATCCACTTGACTTGAATGTTCAACTGGGTTAATGTTAATTAAGACTTCTAGGTCATTTTGCATGTGCTATGGGTATGTCCTTAAGTCAAGGCTTCAAATATATGTGCGCCTCTTAAAACAGTATGGCCCATATTTATAATCTTTTTGTGCCGCATTTGCGTCATTTTTTTATGCAAAAACGGTGCAAACTTACAACATATAATTGTATTTTGTAAGTTTGCACCGCTTTTGCGTCTAAAAATGACACAAATGCGGGGCAAAAAATATATAAATATGGGCCTATGCCTTTAATCTGTTGTTGCCACCCTTGCTAATGCAGGTCTAAAGTGGGACCTTGTGTTCTGACACTATGTTGACAACAACGGAGGAGGAGATGTAAATATGAATTTTAAATAAAGATGACAATAAGACCCTCATTATGAGTGGCCTCTTAATTCTGATGGGTCCAGCAACAGAAGTTAAGGACATCATCAGAATTATAAGATGAGCGGGAACACTACAAGTCGCTTTAATGTCACATGGAAATTTCAGCTGCTGAAAACAATTATTGGGGGTAACAGACTCAGAATTACTTATTCCCTGTGTAATTCCTTATTTTTTATTGAACCTCCTGGGTCCAAATCATATTTGGCTGGAATGAGGGCCTTAGTGTTGAAGCCCTTCTCCTAATTTACACTCAACCCAGTATGAAGTATCTATACTTGGCCTAGCTTGAAAGTACCAAGCCTGCAGTCAGACTTGACCGATTGCATCTTCCTCATTTTTAGGTTTGACCATACCCAATGCCTTTTGATTTTATGATAGTTATCTTAATACTATATTTACTTATAGGAGCTTTCAGCCAGATGTCTTCATCCATGGTCTATTGTTATGTCATTCACATTTTTGTTTGGCCCACCACCTCATACAGCCGGGGGCCCAGGGCAATCCACATCAGCCATTGGCTTATCTCTTTGTGTGTGACAGCATTCTGTTCTTGAACAATGTGCATGTACACACAACAAGTAGTCTCCTTGTACAAAACGTATTCACAAACATTAGCAAAGCCAATATTTGGCAGCCAACACTAAACCTATTGGCTTTGTCATAGCTTGTTGGAATATGGAGGGTGGCCCCAGTCAGATCAACTAAAGTGTCTATAAAGGTTATGTTACCAGCTGTAGGATAGTGCACAGAATTGTTTCCTGCAACCTTTATTACTTAGCCTGGCAAAATAATGCAGGATAAGTGAATTCCCTGGGATGATAAACTGTAGGGGCAAAGGACCACCACTAAGAATGGACCTGCTAGTTGTGTTTTTCTGCCACCTCTCAGCTTGCCTTATCCAATTCATGGTGTCATGCCAGATGAAGAGGGACCCATTTGGCCTGTGCTATGAAGAAGGACCCCAGGTGTGATAGGAAATGCTTTGAAGGGTGTAAGGGTGACTGCTAAGGTTGTGGTGGATATAGGGAAAATAAGGAAACTGTCTCTGTTCTTCAGGATGAATCTTGGTATTGTAAGAGACTCTGAATTGGAGTGAAGGGGGAGGTAAAAGAGGTTCATTTGGAGTTCCTAACGCCTTGGACAAATGTGCTGCACTTCCTCAGTGACGCTTATCCAAGCCATTTGCCTTCAGACCATTAGGCCAGAGGGATATGAAACACCCCCTTGACTGCTGCAGGATGTCTCTCTACTGCCTCTAAAAGCAGCACATGAATGGCTGTTCCTACCTTTCTTTAAAACTACCTGTTACCTGCTAATTAGTTGGTCACAATCCTTCCATGGGACAAGTAATGGCTTCGGAAACTCTCTAGCTTCAAGGGAAACTATGGTCTCCTTTCTTTATCACTCTTTATTCTGATCCCGCACAAAGATCCCTGAAATCCCCTGGAAGGTTCCTGCAACTCACAGCTGCTTTCCGGTCTCTCACCAGTCCTGCTTCTTATTTACCATTTGGGCTTTTGAAGCATAAAAAATCGAAGCCAGTGTGGCCATACTCGCATGCATTTCCAGGTTCTATGTTTGTCTTTCATACGAGCAAACAAACTCATACACACACAAAATCCAAACCCCACATGGGTGAGTGAAGGACAGAGCAGAGGACTGGCAGACCTACTGATAATGTGGGACATGCCACTGAATGCTTTCCCTAGCTGGCGGAAGGTAACACGGCTGTCCTGCTACTGAAAGTGGTATTGCTGCGACCACTGTTAGTCCTCTACAGCCGGTGCCATGGCCGTGGCCACACTCAGCAAGAGGCAGATGCACATGGAATGCCCATCTGATCTCAGACACTCCACGTCTCCAAAACGCCTTGGCGCACACATGCATATTTGTCAGTTGTGCAATGATTGGGGTCAAAAACAAAAGAGGTTGCTGTGGTGATCTGGCGGCAGGGGTGCATGCTCTAGAAAGATCTTACAGGGAACATTTATCCCACCCAACATACAACATATATCGGTGACATCCCTATATTCTGAAGTAGAATGCCCTTAATTCTGTAATCGGGGTACCATGAGCAACCTTGAAAACCCTTGCACACTCTCCAACCCACCATGTGCATGGAATCTTTGTGTACTTCCCCGATCACAGTTGCCAGGCATCAAGCACATACGGAAAAAACGACATTTGGAAAATACATATTATGTCAAATTCACCAATAAATTCCCTTCCAAACAATTAAGAGATCAGTCTCTGTCAGAGCCCACAGCAACCTTGAGGGTGGGTCTCCTCCTTTACATTTTCGCCCTATTTGGTAAGCTGCTGATTTCAAGGACCCTACACAACCTACCAGACACACCCCTTCCTCGGCCGGACTGACCAATCTGACACTCTTGCATCTTCCCAGTGGGCTGTGGGCTGCTTTCAGAGGTAGCGAGATACCATAATACCCGTTCTACCCCACCTAGACCCCACTTTAGTTGCAACCACCTTCAGTGCCAGGGCTGATTTTGCTTCCCAGCCGTGCCCTGGTCCTGCCTCATACTATCACCACCAGGAAACCTACAGAAGTAGAATGCTATACAAGCCCTAGGATTTACAGAAGAATACACAGGACAAACCCCCTACGTGCCCCATAAAGGAACCTGGGTACAACACACAACAAAAAAGCAGTTCTGTGAGTCCTATTTCAGTGTCAGTACAGCTATATTCTCTCAGTGTACAACATATGATACAATTCTTGGCAGTGGATAGCTTTCCTCTAGTTTTTCGCTGTATCCTGGATGTTTTATCTCCTATGTGTTGCCAGATGGCACATGTCCAGAGGAGACCCCTTGGAATTATTGTCCGATATTGATTTATTCTAACACAAAGAGCTGCATTTGTACTGGACTGTGTATATTTATAAATCGGGGATATCCCTCTTGTGTGTCACTGTGTGTGTCTGTACATATATATATATATATATATATATTACTGATCACACCATTGCACCTATAAGCACTGCGCTAGCTGTACCACTGCGAATTATAACACCAATCAAAAGAATATAAAGGAATACACTATCTACATTCAGAACAGCTATGTTTATCATTATATTCTGAAATAAGCACGTGGATCACAGGTGTTCATTGAGAGGATAGATTTGTACTGACACTGAAATTAGACCGACAGAACCGTTGTCCTTCCCTAGTGCTTAAAGCTCTCAACAGCATATTCAAGACTACCCCTCTGAAGCCCTGGTGAGAAACACTCCTCCTTTCTGCTTATATCTGGCTAGTCAAAACTTCCAGGTCACGCACAAACCTCTGTGGCCTTAGGGTTCCAGTCATTTAATTTATGGAGTCTCTTCCAGTGAACTTTGCTTCACCTGCATCAAATGTCTCTGATGTCCCCATTCAAGACTTCCCTCAAAGTTCACTTCTCCTCGTTCTAGGAGACGACAATAATGAGTAACCACCCGCTGCCCTCGCCGTACTTGCATCTCTCTCAGTCTCCACTCTACCACATTTCTTGATGCAAACACTTATAAATGATATTCTTGTATTATTCTGTATAATTGCTCACTTACCATCCATCAAACTTACCAGACTCTATTTGTTGCCCACACCATCCTGTAATGTTTGTATTCCACGTCCTAGGCTGCGGTGTACAGCGTTTCTCGCTGAAATGTTCTTGCCACTCAAACATACTGACATCTACTATCCTGTAGTAAAAAGCATTGACATCTGCCCTTTCTGAGCTATAGAACAGTAACTCCTCTATATTCTATAACATTAATACACGGTTGGTGTCTGAAAGCCTCTGCCTTTGTGGCTCTACCACAAGCAAGTGCAAGAGAGAACCACTTCGCAACAAATGGTCTCTAAAATGGCAGTATTACTACAGGAAAGGGAGCGTCTCAATAGGAAAACATAATTTTGCCTGAGATATGAAAATCTTTGCAACGTAGCAAAATAAATAGGAACATTTTTCCTTTGCCACAAATCTCTAATATTTGGGTGTTTTAATCCTCGATATTTTGGAGTCTTCAAATGGACACTTTTTGATAGTCTGTGACTAGGAGACAGTGTTCATTTTCCGTGCGGTACTTTTCATCTCTGGAAAGCTGTAACAGCTATCATGTGGCTAAACTACTTACAAAGAGACAAAATAAATATGTGTGGGTATGTGTCTCAAGTAATTTACTGCATAGGAAAGGTACCCTTACATTCCTCCCTCCTACCCCCGGTAAAATCTTCTGTCATGCCAACGCTGTGCAGTGGGGGCACCCACTGATATAACAAAAAGTCAATAGCAACTTGCTTACATAGAAACTCCTTCTTGGTTAAAATGTAGGAGCTTTGGACAACCAACTCAAAATGACAAAGTTTATCAGTTGCCACCTAAAATGCAGAAGAGCAATAAGAACTTGACTTTAGCCCAAAATACGACTAAACTTGCCTTAAAAGTACAAGTTCTCAGGTTATTACATTGCACACTACTGCCAGCAGCGGGATCCTGAATACAATCGGAGTGGACTACCACACATCTTAGCCTGGGTGGGTCTCAGAAACGTTACTCCTCACTTAAGACAGTAAGTGCTGCCTCATGGCCGTTATTTTACCCAGCTAGGCCCCAGGTGGGGCGGCTGCTGACAGCGGGTTCTTTATTTTATTCACCGCCCAGCGCAGTCCACATAATATCTACCCCGAAGCCTCCCTCATTGGCCACTTACTACACTATCCATGCAAAGATGTGAAGTAGTTGCATGTGTGCTTGTGTCGAGTCTCCCATTCTCCACAGTACCCCATGCTTATGTGCCCCTCCACTCCCCAAACCCATGCCCCACATCCAACAGAACCCATTTACGACAAACCACGAACAGCACAGTTTCAGCCATGCACTGTAAAAAAACACCCAGTAACCGGGGTAAATTGAAGAGTTGCACGATCTTGTCGTGTTTATGAAGTGAGACATAAATGTTACGTTGGGAGTAGCTACGTGCATGATTAACCAGAAATCGCTTTGGACCTCACTAGGGGTAATAAAGTGCTATGTAAATTCCAATTCATTATAGAGTTTTTTTTTTATATAGGTCTCTTCATATTACACTTCTGTCATTCTAAGCATTGTAAATAACAGGTGTTACCATTATCCAATGTAATAGTACTCATTTGATGAAAGAGAACCAAAAAGGATCAATAAAAAAAAAACGAATTGAAAAATACAAGAAATGGGGCGTAAATAAAAAAAATTAGAAATCTATTGGGTATCATATTTAAGTCTCATTCAAAAAAGAAATCTGTATTTTTTTCCACACCACATGGATGGCATCTATAAAAAAAAGAATTGGCATAGCGAATTGTGAGTCGTATTGGTTTTGCCAATGCTCTCAAGACATGCAGAGTACAACATATGTGCATGCACCTACAAAAGGACACAGGCTCTTTTTTCTTTATATTTACCAGAGATAAATTGGGAAATAAAAAATAAGTCTGAAAATGAGAAGGGGCCCCTTAAAAAATACAAATTAAAACCAATGAGCATAAGTGAATAAAATCATCAGATACATTCAACAAGGTTGGCACCTCGTCTCAAAACCCCACCACAGAAAAAAAGACAATAGGTGGTACATGTTTCTCTGCTTAAGCAACCAAGCTATAAGATTCATTACCCCCAAATATAAGATTCATTTAATACTATCTTATCTTCAGAAGACTACAAAAATTTTTGGCTCTTTCTTACACAACCACCATACTCAAACAATAATGTACGGCATATTCCTGTGTAAGCAAACGTATATATTTTGATTTTATGTATATATCTAGCTATGTGTGTTTCTTTGTACAAATATGTACAATAACTATGTTTTTTTACAAACAAAGAGGCACACGCTAAAGTAAATAGTTATATATCTTTTGTTGGTAGTAATATAGTCCATATAGAAATATCTTTATCATGTAAAGAAAAAATATCAAAGTCCAAAGCACACTGACATGAAGAGAATCTGGTCTTATGACAGGTAGATATAATACGTTGCAATTCTTCTGTGTGATTCAACCAGTCTGTAGCTTATTTGTT
The DNA here is from genome assembly GCF_031143425.1 of Pleurodeles waltl. Classification (NCBI taxonomy): domain Eukaryota; kingdom Metazoa; phylum Chordata; class Amphibia; order Caudata; family Salamandridae; genus Pleurodeles; species Pleurodeles waltl. The sequence goes on from NC_090443.1 coordinate 338,486,329, forward strand.
TCCACCACAAATCTTGTCCTTCTACATGTATAAACGTTGGATTTCAAATACACCACAGCCAACACCTGTTTTGTCTAAGGGAATAACCCAACAACTTCCTCAGGGCTAGAATTATATCAAAAAGAACTTAATGTGAGTAAAAGAAATTAGAACTAAATAAACACAAGCCCTACACCATAATGTCCTGGGAATGGAAACTGATAGAAATAGGGTCTTTGCTTGGCAGTCAGGTTACCCCCTGTCCAAGCAAGGACCCTCACTCTAGTCAGGGTTAGTCACACACAATCCAAATTATCCTATGCCCACCCTCTGGTAGCTTGGCACTGAGCAGTCAGGCTTAAATTAGAAGGCAATGTGTAACGTATTTGTGCAATAAATCATACAATACCACCATATAGCATCACAAACATACACCACACAGTGTTTAGAAAAATGTATAATATTTATCTGGATAAATGCAGGTCAAAACGATTAAAGATGCAATAATTAAATGTTGAGATATCACTGAAAAGTGATATAAAGTGTCTTAAGTCTTTTGAAAGCAAACATAGTCTCTTTTAAGCACAAAGTTCACGTGAAAAATCTCCGCAAAGAGCCGCAGAGGAGGGGATTCGTGGAATCAAAGGGGTGTGCGTCAATTTCTAGGGCCGCATACGGCGATGAGTCGTTTAGTTTTCACGCAGGGACGGCTGTGTGTTGATTTCCGGTTCTCGGTCTTGGATCCTCTTCAGGTTGCGGGGTTTTCAGATGCCCCAGAGATGGTGCGTGGATTTCCTGCGCTGGTAGGACAAAGTCACAGGAGCTGCGGCGATCCGGTTGGCGTTGCGTCGAAATTTCTACTGCACCGCAGGCCCTTTCTCGATTCTTCTCTAGAAGTCGGGCTGTGTCGTTCCGGTGTGGTTGTGCTTCGATTCGGTGGGCCGTGAGTCAAATTTCCGGTCACTACGCTGGCGCTGCATCGATCTTCTTGTTGCGAAGTCGGGCTGCTTTGTTCAGGTTCGGCGTGCAGTGAAATTTTCACTGCGGTGCAGGCTGTGCATCGTTTCTGGCAGGCTGTGCGTCGAATTTTGCAACACAAAGAGTCCTCTTGAAGAGATTATGTCTTTTTGGTCCTGAGACTTCAGGGAACAGGAGGCTAGCTCTATCCAAGCCCTTGGAGAGCACTTCTTCACCACAGCTAGAGAGCAGCAAGGCAGCAGTCCTTCACAGAAAGCAGACAGGTGAGTCCTTTAGGCAGCCAGGCAGTTCTTCTTGGCAGGATGCAGGTTCTGGTTACAAGTTTCTTCTCCAGGAAGTGTCTATGAGGTAGAGTGTCTACCCCAAGAAGTGTCTAAGTTGGTAGGGTCAGAGACCCTTCTTAAATACCCAAATGTGCTTTTGAAGTGGGGAGACTTCCAAGAGTGGCTTAGAAGTGCACAAGGTCCCCTTTCAGTTATATCCTGTCTGCCAGGGTCCCAGTAGGGGGTGTGGCAGTCCTTTGTGTGAGGACAGGCTACTGTCCTTTGACATGCAAGTGTCAAGCCCTTCACCCTCCCAGCCCAGGAAGACCCATTCAAAATGCAGATGTATGCAAGTGAGGCTGAGTATCCTGTGTTTGGGGTGTGTCTGAGTGAATGCACAAGGGAGCTGTCAACTAAACCTAGCCAGACGTGGATTGGAAGGCACAGAAGGATTTAAGTGTAGAGAAATGCTCACTTTCTAAAAGTAGTATTTCTAAAATAGTAATATAAAATCCAACGTCACCAGTCAGTAGGATTTTTCACCATTCTAGCCATACTAAATATGACCTTCCTACTCCTTTCAGATCAGCAGCTACCACTCAAAACAATGTATGAGGGCAGCCCCCATGTTAGCCTATGAAGGGAGAAGGCCTCACAGCAGTGTAAAAACGAATTTAGGAGTTTTACACTACTAGGACATGTAAAGTACACAGGTACATGTCCTGCCTTTTGCCTACACAGCACTCTGCCCTATGGGTTACCTAGGGCATACCTTAGGGGTGTCTTTTGTATAGAAAAAGGGGAGCTTTAGGCTTGGCAAGTACTTTTAAATGCCAAGTCGAATTGGCAGTGAAACTGCACACACAGGCCTTGGGATGACAGGCCTGAGACAATGGTAAGGGGCTACTGAAGTGGGTGGCACAATCAGTGCTGCAAGCTCACTAGTAGCAATTAATCTACAGGCCCTGGGCACATATAGTGCACTCTACTATGGACTTATAAGTAAATTAAATAGTCCAATTGGGTATGAGCCAATGTCTCCATGTTTTAAGAAGAGAGCATATGCACTTTAGCACTGATTAGCAGTGGTAAAGGGCGCAGAGTCCCAACGCTAGCAAAAATGAGGTCAGAAAAAGAGAAGGAGGAAGGCAAAAAGTCTGGGGATAAGCCTGCAGAAAGGCCATTTCCAACATATCCCACTTCCAGCCTAAAGCCAGGGTATACTAATCAACACTCTGACGGACATCCTTGCTTAAGGCGATAGAACATGAACAATGGCCCACTACTGCAGGGGCACTTGCCAGTTCTACTCCTTTCTGAACCCAGTGAGGCTTTTGTCTATACCCTCCGGGGCCACTGAACTGACCCATGGGGAACTCTTCTCATCACCTGAGGACCCCATCTGTGAAGCTCCTAACTTTAATTTGCTCACAGATACATCCCAGTATGCACACAGTACCACCATGGGCAACAAAGTGATGTGGCCCATTCCATTCCTTGGGTCCGACTTCTGTCCCCAACCCAGGGAAAACTCTGTCCACAAGGACAGAAACCAACAGACGCCACTGACAGCTGTCAGTGTCAAGAGCCAGGCCTCAGACCATCCACTGCTAAGTGAAGACCCTGAGTGGGGGCTTTGGAGGAGCTTCTCCTTCAGTTGGGAGGCTGGTAGCTAGCTCCCAAGGGGCTCCTGAAGCATCTCGGAATGGGGGGAAGTAGATCCAGGGGTCTTGTACCCTTTCCCTATTCTTACCAGTTCAGGTGTGGGTCCCTGATACTGGTCGCTCAGCCCAGCGTCTGTACCCTGAGGCTGAACACAGGACAAGGGTGCATCCTTCCTCACCTCACCTCCACATCTGGACTCACGTACCCTCGTCTGGGGAGTAGTACTGCCAGACAGCTGAGCTGTCAGGGTGCCCTTAGGGGTCAACCCTCTCAGTTCTCCTGACACTAGGGGTAACTCATTCCCCAGAATGCAGTCAATGGGCAGCTGGGGACTAAAAATGACCCTCCTCTGGGTCACCTCCCCACTCTAGGGACCCCAGGGCCACGGGGCAGAAGAAATCCTACCCAATGGCTGGAGTAACTCTACACACCTGTCCGGTGTTCAGCTCTGGTGACACTAGTCTCTCCACCATCATGGTAAGGCTAGCCCCTGTGTCTCTCAGAGAGGTGACTGGGACCCCATTCACTTCCACTTGGTGGAAGTGACAACTCCCACCCTCAGGGATCACCAGTTTACCCTCTGAGTCAACCTCCCAACCAAAGGAGAGGAAAGCATGGTCTATGACCTGCCCCCAGGGACTACTTTCCCCTAAGGCCACACTGGCCACCCCTGTAGAGGTCTCAATAGTGGGTGATTTCTTTGGACAGACAGAGTCCCCTTTCCTGTGTTTTAGCTGGTAACATTCAAAGCAGCGAGGTTGGGAATGGGATGCTTTGGGCCACTGCCCACCAGAACCATCACCCTGTTTCTCAGATGGGGCATGGGAACCCTTTCCTCCCCCCTTACTCTGGGACTTGTCTGAGTCATCTCTAACCTCGCCCTCACTCTGTTGGTGGGAACCGGAACAACCCTTCTTGGGGTCACTCCCAGATAACTTTTTGGACACTCTGGTACTAGTCCAGAGGTCCGCCTCCTCAGCAAGCTTCCTGGGATCAGTCAGCTTACTGTCAACCAAGTGCTGGCACAACTCTGTAGAACAAAGACAGAGCATATGCTCTCTCAGAATTAAACTAAATAACCCTGTGTAATCATCTACTTTGCTGCCCCGCACCCATCCAATCAGTGCCTTACCAGAGAAATCAAAACAGTCTACCCAAGTTTGTGTGGAGAGTTTGGTGCTGTCCCTGAACCTCTGATGGTATTTCTCAGGAGTCAGTCCAAACTTGGCAAGTGAAGCGGTCTTCATGGGTGCATATATGTTTTGATCCCTAGGATCCAGTGTAAGAAGTGTGTCCCTCCCCACAGTTGGTACATACCACCACAAGGCTGCCCCCTATTGCTCTACAGGAACCCCATGAGCCTTTAGTGCAATTTTGTACACAGCCAGCCACTTACCAATGTCATCTCCTACCACATAACTGGGCCAACATTTTTAGGTATACAAACCTTTCTTTCTCCAGCAGGTTCCGCATGTATTCTGCCACCATTACTGCTGGACTCAGACTGCTTCGCCTTAAGTTCCACCTCCTTGAGACTCAGTTCATGAGCCAACAATTGTTTCTTCTCAGCCAAAGCTCTCTCTGCCCTCCTTTCTTCCTGTTAAGCCTCAATTTTCAGCCTTGTCATTTGCAATTGAAACTCTCTCTCCTCTCTCCTTTCCTCTGTGGTCAGGCCTTGATCAGAGACACTGCTCCCTGGTTTGGCAGGGGGCACAATTACAACGGTAACATCATCACTGATGGCAAAAACTCCTCTGGGGGGGCATCTTCTGGCTCCTCCTCCTCAGCATCCTCCTCAGAATGGGCTTCTGCCCAGACCCTCAGCGCCACTTGAAATTCCTCCTTTCTTGAGGCACCTTGGGTGGGTACTACCATCTCCCTGCAGAACCCTTTCAGCTGTTGACAGTATATGTCTCCAACAGGGCCAGGTGAAACTCTCCTGCTTGAGACCCAGCCTGAGACATGTTGAGTGAGGATTTTAGTTTAGAAAATTGTCAGGAAAAAACGAATTTGCAAAAGAGAATAAAATCAAGTTGACCTTTAACTGTGGGTAGGTAGTGAAATACTTAGCTACTGTATGTCACTGCACAAATGCAAGTCCTATCCTCACCGTTGATCAACAATGTTAGAAATGGGGTCTTTGGTTGCAAGTCAGGCTACCCCCTGTCCAAGCAAGGACCCTCACTCTAGTCAGGGTTAGTCACACACAATCCAAAGTATCCTATGCCCACCTTCTGGTAGCTTGGCACTGAGCAGTCATTCTTAAATTAGAAGGCAATGTGTAAAGTATTTGTGCAATAAATCATACAATACCACCATATAGCATCACAAACATACACCACACAGTGTTTAGAAAAATGTATAATATTTATCTGGATAAATGCAGGTCAAAACGATTAAAGATGCAATAAGTAAATGTTGAGATATCACTGATAAGTGATATAAAGTGTCTTAAGACTTTTAAAAGCACCACAAAAATACACCACACAGTGTTTAAAAAAATATATAATATTTATCTGGATAAATGCAGGTCAAAACGATTAAAGATGCAATAAGTAAATGTTGAGACATAACTGGTAAGCGATATAAAGCATCTTAAGACGTTTAAAAGCACCACAAAAATACACCACACAGTGTTTAGAAAAATATATAATACTTATCTGGAAAAATGCAGGTCAAAACGATTAAAGATGCAATAAGTAAATGTTGAGATATCACTGATAAGTGATATAAAGGTGGTCATTCTGACCCTGGCGGTCTTTGACCGCCAGGGCGGAGGACCGCGGGAGCACCGCCGACAGGCCGGCGGTGCTCCAATGGGGATTCCGACCGCGGCGGTAAAGCCGCGGTCGGACCGGCACCACTGGCGGGGTCCCGCCAGTGTACTGCCGCCCCATTGAATCCTCCGCGGCGGCGCAGCTTGCTGCACCGCCGCGGGGATTCCGACCCCCCCTACCGCCATCCAGATCCCGGCGGTCGGACCGCCGAGATCCGGATGGCGGTAGGGGGGGTCGCGGGGCCCCTGGGGGCCCCTGCAGTGCCCATGCCACTGGCATGGGCATTGCAGGGGCCCCCGTAAGAGGGCCCCTACATGTATTTCACTGTCTGCTGCGCAGACAGTGAAATACGCGACGGGTGCAACTGCACCCGTCGCACAGCTTCCACTCCGCCGGCTCGATTCCGAGCCGGCTTCATCGTGGAAGCCTCTTTCCCGCTGGGCTGGCTGGCGGTCTGAAGGCGACCGCCCGCCAGCCCAGCGGGAAAGTCAGAATTACCGCCGCGGTCTTTCGACCGCGGAACGGTAACCTGACGGCGGGACTTTGGCGGGCGGCCTCCGCCGCCCGCCAAGGTCAGAATGAGGGCCAAAGTGTCTTAAGTCTTTTAAAAGCAAACAAAGTAACTTTCAAGCACAAAGTACCTGGTTCGCGTGAAAAATCTCTGCAAAGAGCCACAGAGGAGGAGATGCATGGAAACAAAGGGATGTGCGTTGATTTCTCGGGCCTCACACGGTGACGCGTCGTTTAGTTTTTACGCAGAGATGGCTGTGCGTCAATTTCCAGTGCTCGGTCGTGGATCCTCTACGGGTTGCGGGGTTTTCAGAACCCCCTGGGACGATGCGTGGATTTCCTGCGCTGGCAGGACGAAGTCACAGGAGCTGTGTCGATCCGGTGGGCGTTGCGTCAAATTTTCTACCACACTGCAGGCGCTGCGTTGATTCCTCTCTGGAAGTCAGGCAGCGTTGTTCTGGCGCGGCTGTGCATCAATTCAGTGGGCCATGCGTCGAATTTCCAGTCGCTACGCTGGTGCTGCGTCGAACTTCTCATTGCGAAGTCAGGCTGCTTCGTTCCGGTTCGGCGTGCGGTGACATTTTCACTGTGGTGCAGGCTGTGCGTAATTTCTGGCAGACTGTGCGTCGAATTGCGCCGCACAAGGAGTCCTTCTTGAAGAGATGAAGTCTTTTTGGTCCTGAGACTTCAGGGAACAGGAGGCAAGCTCTATCCAAGCCCTTGTAAAGCACTTCTTCACCACAGCCAGAGAGCAGCAGGGCAACAGCAAGGCAGCAGTCTTTCATAGAAAGCAGACAGGTGAGTCCTTTGGGCAGCCAGGCAGATCTTCTTGGCAGGATGAAGGTTCTGGTTACAAGTTTCTTCTCCAGGAAGTGTCTGTGAGGTAGAGTGTCTATCCCAAGAAGTGTCTAAGTTGGTAGGGTTAGAGACCCTGCTTAAATACCCAAATGCGCCTTTGAGGTGGAGGAGACTTCAGAGAGTGGCTTAGAAGTGCACAAGGTCCCCTTTCAGTTCCATCCTGTCTGCTAGGGTCCCAGTAGGGAGTGTAGCAGTCCTTTGTGTGAGGACAGGCTACTGTCCTTTGACATGCAAGTGTCAAGCCCTCCACCCTCCCATCCCAGGAAGACCCATTCAAAATTCAGATGTATGCAAGTGAGGCTGAGTATCCTGTGTGTAGGGTATGTCTGAGTGAATGCACAAGGGAGCTGTCAACTAAACCTAGCCAGACGTGGATTGGACGGCACAGAAGGATTTAAGTGTAGAGAAATGCTCACTTTCTAAAAGTAGCACTTCTAAAATAGTAATATAAAATCCAACGTCACCAGTCAGTAGGATTTTGTATCACCATTCTGACCATACTAAATATGACCTTCCTACTCCTTTCACATCAGCAGCTACCACTCAAAACAATGTATGAGGGCAGCCCCCATGTTAGCCTATGAAGGGAGTAGGCCTCACAGCAGTGTAAAAACGAATTTAGGAGTTTTACACTACTAGGACATGTAAACTACACAGGTACATGTCCTGCCTTTTGCCTACACAGCACCCTACCCTATGGGTTACCTAGGGCATACCTTAGGGGTGTCTTATGTCTAGAAAAAGGGGAGTTTTACGCTTGGCAAGTACTTTTAAATGCCAAGTCGAATTGGCAGTGAAACTGCACACACAGACTTTGCAATGGCAGGCAAGGGACTAATAGGTAGGTTGACTTAGCCAATTATAATGAGCCTAATTTGCATACTGATTTTACACAGAGCACAGGTCCTGGGACTGGTTAGCAGTACCCAGGGCACAATCAGAGTCAGGAAAACACCAGCAAAAAGTAAAAAATGGGGGCAAAAATTTAGGGGGCCTCTGCAATCAGCCCTGTTCTCTCACATACAGTGTAGTGGCATACCAAAGAGTATATGAACTTTTAGTGAAACAGGAACGTTCATATGCCCATATCGTGCTTAGCCAAAAAGCTACCAAGTACATACGTGTAATGGCCCATGCACATACATGTGCAACAGAACCCAGCGATGACACAAATAGATAAAATCAAAACTATTCTCAAAACCATACCTGATGTAATATGAATTTTTTAGCCAACTACTGAGTTCGGAAGTCATATTCGAGGAGCTCCAAAATAATGCCCTGCGTTATATTCACTGTTAAGATTTAAAACAAGGGTGCTAAATCAATCCAATATTCCATACAATAATACTGTGATCCATTAGTGTAATCAAGGGCAAAAACTCTTTGTGGAACTATAGCGTTTCACCATCATAACAGCATTAGCTGTATGCACTAAGCAATTTAAGAGTTTGCTTAAACAAAAGAATCGAAGTGATCATAAACTGTATCTGATATGCGTGTACACAACCTGACATTTCACCAAGAAAATAGTCTGATTTATTACGTATAACAAGAGTTAAATCTCTATTAACGCTTTGGCGGTCTCCATCAAAACAACGTTAACATTTCGTAATTAGTGAACAAAAGACTGTATTGTCGTTTGTTCCAACAGAGAAAACGAGGTGTGGCCACAAACCGTAGCTACTAATTACCTTTTAAATAATTCACCTTGTAAATGTTGAGGCAGTGACAAATGGTGAAAAATAATTATATTATTGCAGCGAGAAACAAAAGCGAGTACACTGACATTTTCGCTATCGAAGATGCCTCCTTTTAAATGATTGTAGAGGTAAAGGAAGGACTCGTTTACATGACCTTCCTTGCCCGCCATCACTAGCGTATAACACCGCTTAGTTCCCCGTGGTCAAAATCCCAAAATAAGGTCAATGGCTTACTTCGCCAACAAAAAATAAAATCTATGACAAAGTCTGAGCATGAGTGCACTTATAACCGTGGGAACCAGTCCCCCATAGGCAAAATATCAAGATAAAAGTAGTTGCCTTCCTCGCCACAGGATTATAACGAAACAAATGCGAAATTTCCTAGCTATCGTGAAGGAAAGTTTCAATTCTATTAAGGACACGGAGGCGGGGATTATGCATATCTTTCTTCACTTTTTATTCAAACAGCAAGTTCAAAGTTAAACAAAAGAAACAAAAAACAGCAATGAGCTCCACAAGACTGCCACCATGGAAACCATCGTCCAATGAGGGTCCAGTGTTGCCGGCAGTATATATATCCACGAGCCTGTCAATCTTCCTCGACTTCGCTGCGAAAGGAATTGTAGATGTCTCAAGAGGCCGTTGTCTCTGATCCTAAGGGTAGATATGAGAGATTAAGTAGACTGATCCATGATGATAACAGCAAGCAACAAATAGCCTGTATGTCCATAAGATCTTAGCTATTGCAGAAAGAATACAAGTCAAGAATTAGTGCAGACAAATCCAACTATTAAACTTGTTAAAGAATGCATACAATTAAGTATATATGTACACAATATATATATATATATATATATATATATATACTACCTCAGTACGAGGAGACGTGAAGTTCGGGTGTGAAAAACACGTGTCCAGTGTTAGGTGGGATAATCCTCGCCTCCGTGTCCTTAATAGAATTGAAACTTTCCTTCACAATAGCTTGGAAATTTCGCATTCTATGTCAGGACCGGAGGCGAGGATTATGCGAGTTCAAAGCTTACTTACCACTAGAGAGGCTGCATCATGTATCGGTTTGAAATAAAACTTTTTAAAAGTAGATTCTGAAGACCAATCCGCTGCACTCATAATATCTTCCAATCGACCTCCAACTTGGATGGCTTTTGAGGCCATGGCACCCCGAGTGGAGTGTGCACCGAACACCTGTACGTTGACACATGCTTCCGCTAAAATCCATCTAACCCACCTGGCGATGGAGGGGGATGAGACTGCCTTAAAAGGCTTCTTTAATGAAATTAGAAGTTTATTCTCCCCCGGAGGTCTAAGTTCCATTGTTACGTCCTCATAGGTTTTGAGGCAACGTAATACACATAACTTAGGAGCGCTAGGAAAAGCGGGGTAAGATACCGACCTTGTATTATTTTTAGTTCTCCTAGAGATCGTAAAAGTTACTCCTTCCGGAGAAAAAACTCTAGCAGAGATATCTAAAGCCCGTATATCCGATAACCTTTTACATGAAATGAGGCATAAAAGAATGGCCAGTTTCGCTGACAACTCCTTCCTAGACAGGTATTGATTATCCTGCCACGAAGATAATAAATTAAGAACTAGGTTGACATCCCAGAGCTCCGAATATCTAGGTTGCGGAGGCCTGGAAAGTCTAATACCTTTAAGGAGTTTACATATCCAAGGATGTTCCCCGATCGGTTGATTATCAAGAGGAGGATGACCTGCTGAGATGGCTGATCTAAAATAATTTATCGTACAGTAAGCCAAACCTGACTCCGCCAGTTCTGCAAGAAAATTCATGATGTCGGTAACTCGGGCCCCCATGGGATCAAAATGTTTGTCCATAAACCAGCGAGACCACCTATTCCATGCGGACCTATACTGTTTACCTGTCCCAGGTGCCCAGGCTTGTGCAATTAACTTTCTAGCTTCTTGTGAAAGTCGGCAATCTTGCCAGCGATACCTGAAATCTTCCATGCCACCAGAGATAAGTGGCCTTGGAGAACTAAGGGATGGAATACACCTGCTGGATCTCGTAGATTTGAGGGGAAGACCGGAAGGTGGATTGGAGCTTCGCATGAGAGTTCCAGAAGAGTTGGAAACCACGCCTGGGATCTCCAAAGCGGGGTTATCAGAACCACTGTCGCTCTCTGGCGGCGAACCTGAGCCGAAACTCTCGGGATAAGGAGAAACGGGGGAAATGCGTATCCCAGATGCGGTTCCCAGTTTTGGAGAAATGCATCCACTGCTGAGGCTTCCGGATCCGGGCGCCAGCTGAAATACAGAGGCAAGTGGGCGTTCCATCTGGATGCGAACAGGTCCACTGAGCAGGGACCCCATCGATTCATTATTGACTGAAAAATCAAGTGGTCTAATTGCCAATCGCTGGAGTCCGTTAGGAAACGGGAACTCCAATCCGCTACAACGTTCTGAACCCCCGGGAGATACTCCGCCGTGACAGATATCTGATGTTGAAGGCAAAAGTGCCAAAAAAAATTCGCTAGATCCGCTAGAGCCTTCGAACGAGTCCCCCCCAGGCGGTTTATGTATTGAACCGCTGAGACATTGTCCATGCGTAGGAGAACAACACATGAAATTCTGTCCCGTGTTAGGGACTTGATCGCAAAAGAGCCTGCAAGAAGTTCCAGGCAATTGATGTGCATATCGAGCTCCCGAGGGGTCCAGCGTCCCCCGAATGAGATGTTCCCGCAACGCGCTCCCTAACCATGGCGACTGGCATCCGACTCTATCACTAGGTCTGGGGAGGCTCCGAAGATGGCCCTGCCATTCCATGCCTCCATGTGGTCCAGCCACCAATGTAACTCCGTCTTTGCCTCCAGAGAGAGGGAGATTAACTCGGAGTATGTGACCCCGCGTCAAAGGTGATAAGCCTTGAGACGTTGAAGGGCCCTGTAGTGGAGGGGCCCCGGAAAGATGGCCTGAATCGATGATGACAGCAGACCCACTATCCTGGCCAACTGGCGCAACGAAATCCTGTCGCGTCTTAGGACCTTCTTTAATTCCTTCCTGATCTTGGAGATCTTTGGACTGGGGAGACTGAGGGATGCTGACCGGGAGTCTATAAGGAAACCCAGAAAGGTCATGGTTTGGGAAGGGAGGAGATCTGACTTCTGTTGGTTGATCACAAAACCTAGATTTTGCAGAAGCACAATAGTTGTGTTCATATTGGAGATAAGCTGAGATCTGTCTTGATCCATAAGAAGGATGTCGTCCAGATAAATGATAAGACGAATTCCCTGCGACCGGAGAACCTCCACTACAGGTTTGAGGAGTTTGGTAAAGCACCATGGTGCCGATGACAGACCGAATGGGAGAGAGGTGAACTCGAACACCTGATCCCTCCACTAAAATTGTAGGAACCTGCAGTGAGGCGGAAAGATCGGGACTGTGAGATAAGCATCTTTGAGGTCCAGGCGGACCATCCAGTCCCCTTTCAGTAGGAGATCCCGGAGTAAGTGAATGCCCTCCATTTTGAAATGCCTGTATGTTACCCATTCGTTGAAGGACCGGAGATTGATGACTGGGCGAAACCTCTTTGTCCTTTTTCTCCACAAGGAAGATGTTGCTTAAGAAGCCTCTGGGATGCAAGGACATGACACAAATGGCCTCTTTTTGGAGGAGATCCTGTCCTCCGTATCTATGAGATTGGATTCTGCCATTGAAAAAACTAAAGGAATGTGTAGAGAGTCCTGGATTGGGGTTCCCCACAATTCTATTTGAAAACCGGAGACTGTTTGTAGTACCCAAGCATCGGAGGTGATACGTTCCCAAGCGGTCTTGAATAAACGTAACCTCCCTCCAAATTTTCGAGGGGAAAAAGGGGTAAGCCTTACCCGAGGGTCCTCCTGGGGCATTACTTGCTCCCCGGGCGAGTCTATGCGCTCTGCCTTTTCCTCTGCCTCTGTTGGGGTAGAAGGTTCCCTGGCGACCGTCACGCCAACCGTTGTTTCTGTATGCAGCGGGGCCTTGTTGGAAATGGCGGCCGGAAGAGCGACCCCTACCTCGTCCGGCCCCTCCAAAAACCTTATTTGGAAAGATCTTTTTAATAGACGTCTGTGTTTTATCAAGTGCTGAAAAGGTGGCTATAAATTTTCCCAATTCCTTCACAAAAGGATCACCAAAAAGTTGCCTTGGGCAATAGCCCCTGCCTCCGAGTTGTAAAGTTCCCCCAACTTAGGGTCAATTTTTATAAGCAATGATCTGCGCCTTTCAGCAGAGAGGGCACAGTTTGCGTTGCCCAGGAGACATACAGCTCTCTGGGCCCACCCCGCTACAATGTCAGTTGCAAGGGGTGAGTTTGACTGTTTGGCACGTTCTGCCAGTTGAATTATTTGAGTAAGGGGCCCTAACACATCCAGGAGTTTGTCCTGGCACGTCCTCCAGGACCTATATATACCCTTCTTAGGGTCCTTCATGTACTTGGAAAAAAAGGTACACAGCTTCGGATCGATATCCGGCGTGGCTGCTACTTTGTCCATTAATGTTGGACGTGGGCATTCCGCTTTCAATCGGGAGCGCACCTCTTTATCAAGAGGTTGTCTAATTTTTGCTACCACGTACTCAGCCACCTTGTGGTCTGGTATCCATTCCGACGAACGAGGATGATAAATTCCTTCTGGTTCAAACATGTCTGATCCAGAGTCCTCTGAACCTAAGGTCTCCTGCAAAGAAGCTCCAGGACGCCAAGGACGACCGGTCTCATCGTCCTCCACTGAGGAGGAGTCCCCATATGAGTCACCAGTGATGCCTCTCTGAGACCCAATATCAAGGTCCAATTTGTGGTGAAGCTTTTCACCCATTACACCGGGTAAATAACTCTCCCGGGAGGGTATGCGCTTTTGCGCGCGCGCACTCTTATTGAAGGCGCCAGATAAAAGCAAAACGTCCTCAAGGTGCCCCGCGTCGCGCTTGCGCGATTTCTTGGGAACTGAAGAGGATATCCCTTCCATCCCCGTCGCGCCAAACATGCCCGTCCCTTTGGAAACTTGTTCTGTGAGCTGCGCTACACTATCTCTAAGAGCAGCGAGGGCTTGAGAAATGGCCTGAGAAAACAACATATCCATTCCTGGGGGAAGGGAACGGTGAGAAGGGCCCTCACCTGGGGACATATTGGCGATAGATTCATTGTCCTGACTGGACTGCATCTTGTGACTCATAGGATTTGACAGAAAAACACCCAGAAAAATGTACAAAGGGTAAGAACCCCCTTATCCAGTTCTGCCAGTAGCCCAAGGCTTTAAAAGTATGGAAAATGAATAGTCTTCCCAACTGGGGTTAACAACTACCGTAAAAAAAACGGAGTCCGCTGGATGGGGAAAAGCCTAGGCTTAAATTTGCTCTCAAAACTGAGAAAACGCGTGCTGAGCGCCGAGGCGACCTGAGCGCTGAACACGCGAGTAAAATATTCTAGGAATGCGAAGCGCGTGCCCTCTAGAGGGCCCGACGCGTCTCCTGAGGGAAAAAGCACTCGGGCAGAAGCCTGCGGCGCTGAGGAGACGCGTCGAAATAAACACCGTCAACAGGAAAAGTCAACAAGAAGAACGTGCGCAAGCAGTAACGCGTTAATAATAAAGCGCGTAATTCAAACAACGCTCAGAGGCAGAAAGGCACTTATCTTGTCCTGAGCAGTGAAGAAAGAGGAAGATTGACAGGCTCGTGGATATATATACTGCCGGCAACACTGGACCCTCATTGGACGATGGTTTCCATGGTGGCAGTCTCGTGGAGCTCATTGCCGTTTTTTGTTTCTTTTGTTTAACTTTGAACTTGCTGTTTGAATAAAAAGTGAAGAAAGATATGCATAATCCTCGCCTCCGGTCCTGACATAGAATTCTAAACATGAATGCACCTGTAACCATGGAAACCAACCGATCGGCAATCGTGAAACAAAAAATAACTAGACCATAACTTCAGGAGTTCCAAACGATTATGAAATTATTCTCAAATCTCTTATAGCAACAGATTGTGTTAATGGCCATATTTATGCAACCCAAAACCAATATGCACCATGACTAACATACCCTGGTCCAAATAGTTGTGCAAGTTGCCTACATATAAATAAAAGTATATATTGTCACACCTCAATCTACAACATTGTGAAATAGGCAGGCCAAAGCTACGAAAAATTAAATTGGTATACAACAATATTGTAGTGTAAAATAAAGCTTGTCCGATAGCTACCAAGACTAACGTCTAATCTTTTTGATACTATAAAGGATGTTATGAGTCACTCTACATGCAAAAAATAATAATCATTACTTGATATCAATCTGAGTCTGTTGCAAGAACATGTGTGTGCATGTCCAAAATAGTAACCAGGAAACTATTAAACTAGATCTAATATGTATAAATCGATAATAATCCAAATAGTAAAATCAAATCAAAACAGTAGTCACCTTGTATAAACATGTACAGTGACAGTCATATTATTAGAAAAATGCATTTCTAATAGATTATTGCTATATGGGTAGTAGTATAGACAACTATTGAGCAAAAATTATATAGCAAAAATCTCTTTACACTTCAGTATAATCAAAAGGTACAGAGGGGTTTAGTCGCCCAAAAAGTACTCAAGTTTGTAATCCGTATTAAGACTGTCCTCCACTGCTCTGAGGCGCATGATCCACAGTGCTTCCTTTCTTCTCAGGGAAAGTTCCCTGTTACCACCCCTGAGATCTCTCAGTATGTGTTCGAAGCCAAAAAATCTGAATGACTTGTTGGCTCCTTGTGTCTGACAGGCTCTCATGTGTGCCACTGTCGATATCTGTCATCTGTATGAGTGCTCTCGTATTTTCACTGATCCTAATCCTAAGGGGACGGATAGTACTTCCCACATAAATACATTCACATTTACATACTATGACATATATAACAAATATCGTGTTGCAATTTATAGCTGATTCGATCTTGTAAGTTTGATTATTAGTGCTGGTAAATTACTTCTTGCCATGACAGGCCCATCTACACATCCCACATTGACCGCACTTAAAAAAAACCTTTCTTATGGTCAGACAACCAACCACCCCGTGATCTAAAGATCGGTAAGCTGGGGCTAAGAATATTCCTCAGAGATTTGCCTTTGTGGTATGTAATTTCTAGTCTGTTTGAAATAAAATCGGCAAGAGAATTATCCTGAGACAAAATGCCCCAATGTTTACTCAGCAACCTTCTTAACCTCATGGATGTAGTGGTATAGTCAGTGTGAGAAAGTAGCCTCTTTCTAGCCTTGTTACCCCCACTTTTAGCCTGTTTGTGAGTGTATGTCAGGGTGTTTTCACTGTCTCACTGGGATCCTGCTAGCCAGGGCCCAGTGCTCATAGCGAAAACCCTATGTTTTCAGTATGTTTGTTATGTGTCACTGGGACCCTGCTAGTCAGGACCCCAGTGCTCATAAGTTTGTGGCCTATATGTATGTGTTCCCTGTGTGGTGCCTAACTGTCTCACTGAGGCTCTGCTAACCAGAACCTCAGTGGTTATGCTCTCTCATTTCTTTCAAATTGTCACTAACAGGCTAGTGACCAATTTTACCAATTTATATTGGCTTACTGGAACACCCTTATAATTCCCTAGTATATGGTACTGAAGTACCCAGGGTATTGGGGTTCCAGGAGATCCCTATGGGCTGCAGCATTTCTTTTGCCACCCATAGGGAGCTCTGACAATTCTTACACAGGCCTGCCACTGCAGCCTGAGTGAAATAACGTCCACGTTATTTCACAGCCATTTTATACTGCACTTAAGTAACTTATAAGTCACCTATATGTCTAACCTTTACCTGGTAAAGGTTGGGTGCTAAGTTACTTAGTGTGTGGGCACCCTGGCACTAGCCAAGGTACCCCCACATTGTTCAGGGCCAATTCCCCGGACTTTGTGAGTGCGGGGACACCATTACACGCATGCACTACATATAGGTCACTACCTATATGTAGCTTCACAATGGTAACTCCGAATATGGCCATGTAATATGTCTATGATCATGGAATTGCCCCCTCTATACCATCCTGGCATAGTTGGCACAATCCCATGATCCCAGTGGTCTGTAGCACAGACCCTGGTACTGCCAAACTGCCTTTCCCGGGGTTTCACTGCAGCTGCTGCTGCTGCCAACCCCTCAGACAGGCATCTGCCCTCCTGGGGTCCAGCCAGGCCTGGCCCAGGATGGCAGAACAAAGGACTTCCTCTGAGCCAGTGCCATCAGGTGACGTCAGAGACTCCTCCTGATAGGCTCCTTCAGGTGTTGCTAGCCTATCCTCTCTCCTAGGTAGCCAAACCCTCTTTTCTGGCTATTTAGGGTCTCTGTCTCTTGGGATTCCTTAGATAACGAATGCAAGAGCTCATCCGAGTTCCTCTGCATCTCTCTCTTCACCTTCTGCCAAGGAATCGACTGCTGACCGCGCTGGAAGCCTGCAAAACTGCAACATAGTAGCAAAGACGACTACTGCAACTCTGTAACGCTGATCCTGCCGCCTTCTCGACTGTTTTCCTGGTGGTGCATGCTGTGGGGATAGTCTGCCTCCTCTCTGCACTAGAAGCTCTGAAGAAATCTCCCGTGGGTCGACGAATCGTCCCCCTGCAACCGCAGGCACCAAAGAACTGCATCACCGGTACCTTGGGTCTCCTCTCAGCACGACGAGCGAGGTCCCTTGAATCCAGCAACTCTGTCCAAGTGACTCCCACAGTCCAGTGACTCTTCAGTCCAAGTTTGGTGGAGGTAAGTCCTTGCCTCCCCACGCCAGACTGCATTGTTGGAAACCGCGACTTTTGCAGCTACTCCGGCCTCCGTGCACTTCCGGAGAAAATCCTTTGTGCACAGTCCAGCCTGGGTCCATGGCACTCTAACCTGCATTGCACGACCTCCTAAGTTGTTCTCCGGCGACGTGGGACTCCTTTGTGCGACTTCGGGTGAGCACCGTTTCACGCATCCTCGTAGTGCCTGTTTCTGGCACTTCTGCGGGTGCTGCCTGCTGCTGAGAGGGCTCCTTGTCTTGCTCGACGCCCCCTCTGTCCCCTGACGCAATTTGCGACATCCTGGTCCCTCCTGGGCCACAGAAGCATCCAAAAATCCTTACCGCACGATTTGCAGCTAGCAAGGCTTGTTGGCGGTCTTTCGGCGGGAAAATACTTCTGCACAACTCTCCACAGCGTGAGGGATCCGTCCTCCAAAGGGGAAGTCTCTAGCCCTTGTCGTTCTTGCAGAAACCTACGCTTCTACTGTCCAGTAGCAGCATCTTTGCACCCACAGCTGGCATTTCCTGGGCATCTGCCCATCTCCGACTTGCTTGTGACTTTTGGACTTGGTCCCCTTGTTCCACAGGTACCCTCAACTGGAAATCCATCGTTGTTGCATTGTTGGTTTGTGTCTTTCCTGCAGAATTCCCCTATCACGACTTCTATGTCCTTGGGGGAACTTTAGTGCACTTTGCACTCACTTTTCAGGGTCTTGGGGTGGGCTATTTTTCTAACCCTTACTATTTTCTAATAGTCCCAGCGACCCTCTACAAGGTCACATAGGTTTGGGGTCCATTCGTGGTTCGCATTCCACTTTTGGAGTATATGGTTTGTGTTGCCCCTATCCCTATGTGTCTCCATTGCATCCTATTGTAACTATACATTGTTTGCACTGTTTTCTAATACTATTACTGCATATTTTGGTATTGTGTACATATATCTTGTGTATATTTGCTATCCTCATACTGAGGGTACTCACTGAGATACTTTTGGCATATTGTCATAAAAATAAAGTACCTTTATTTTTAGTATATCTGTGTATTGTGTTTTCTTATGATATTGTGCATATGACACTAGTGGTACTGTAGGAGCTTCACTCGTCTCCTAGTTCAGCCTAAGCTGCTCTGCTAAGCTACCATTATCTATCAGCCTATGCTGCTAGACACCCTATACACTAATAAGGGATAACTGGGCCTGGTGCAAGGTGCAAGTACCCCTAGGTACTCACTACAAGCCAGTCCAGCCTCCTACATTGGTTGTGCAGCGGTGGGATCAGTGCTTTGAGACTACTTACCACTCTTGTCATTGTACTTTTCATAAGAGAAAAATATACAAAACAAGTTCAGTGTATGTACACATAACTAAAAAGTTTTGCATTTCCTCTTTTCACTCTTTTCTAAAGTGCTGAAAAGTACTTCTAAACTTTCTAAAAGTTCTTAAAAGTTTTAAAAGTTTTTTTTCTGTCTTTCTAAAAGCTCTAAAAACTTTTTCTCACTTTTTCTGTCACTTAAACTCTTTCTAAAATGTCTGGAACAGGCCAAAATGTTGATCTGTCCAAACTTGCATATGACCACCTTAGCTGGAAAGGAGCAAGGAGTCTCTGTGTAGAAAGAGGTTTGAGTGTAGGGAAGAATCCTTCCTTGGAATTGTTGCTTAACATGCTTAGAGAACAAGATAAGGCCACAAGGGCCCCATCTGTTGAAAAAGTAGCTAATGGTTCCCAATCTGATCCAGGGACTCCCCTAGAAAAAGATTCAGGAAAGAAACTTCCTAGCCTGCCCATTACTAGACAGTCTAGCATAGTTGGTACTGATGTTGAGTCACACCATACAGATAGTGTTGTCTCACATCATAGCAAGAGCATTCATTCTCACCACAGTAGAACTGATGTTTCTGTTAACCAAGCTGTTAGGATGCCTTCTGTAAGGGACAGGTCTCCTTCTGTCCATTCTCACCATACTTCTGTTTCAAGACATGTCCCTCCCACCCACCCTGATGACAGATTGTTAGAAAGGGAGCTCAATAGATTGAGAGTGGAACAAACCAGACTGAAGCTCAAGAAGCAACAGCTGGATTTGGATAGACAGTCCTTAGAAGTAGAGAAGGAGAGACAGAAACTGGGTTTAGAAACCTATGGTGGCAGCAGCAGTATTCCCAATAGTCATCCTGCAAAAGAGCATGATTCTAGGAATCTGCACAAGATCGTTTCCCCTTATAAGGAGGGGGATGACATTAACAAGTGGTTTGCTGCACTTGAGAGGGCCTGTGTTGTACAGGATGTCCCTCAAAGGCTGTGGGCTGCTATCCTATAGGCTATCATTTAGTGGAAAGGGTAGGGATAGGCTCCTTACTGTGAAAGAAAGTGATGCCAATAATTTTACAGTTCTTAAGAATGCACTCCTGGATGGTTATGGCTTAACCACTGAACAATACAGGATAAAGTTCAGAGAGACCAAAAAGGAGTTTTCACAAGACTGGGTTGATTTCATTGACCATTCAGTGAAGGCCTTAGAGGGGTGGTTACATGGCAGTAAAGTTACTGATTATGACAGCCTGTATAACTTGATCCTGAGAGAGCATATTCTTAATAATTGTGAGTCTGATTTGTTGCACCAGTACCTGGTAGACTCTGATCTGACCTCTCCCCAAGAATTGGGAAAGAAGGCAGACAAATGGGTCAGAACAAGGGTGAACAGAAAAGTTCATACAGGGGGTGACAAAGATGGCAATAAGAAGAAAGATGGTGAAAAATCTCAAGATAAGCATGGGGATAAGGGTAAAACCAAAGATCCCACTTCAAATCTTAAACACTCTTCAGAGGGTGGGGATAAAACAAATTCTTCCTCTTCTTCTCAAACTGCACACATTAAAAAGCCTTGGTGCTTTGTGTGTAAAAACAGAGGCCATAGGCCAGGGGATAAGTCCTGTTAGGTAAACCCCCTGAGCCTACCACCACTAATACATCAAGCTCTAGTGCCCCTAGCAGTAGTGGTACTAGTGGTGGGACTGCTGGCAACAGTCAAGTTAAGGGTGTAGTTGGGTTCACTTATGGGTCCATAATAGAAACTGGGGTAGTCAGTCCCAAGACAGTTTCTGTCACACCTAGTGGCATTGGCCTTGCCACACTGGCTGCTTGTCCCCTTACAATGGATAAGTACAGGCAGACAGTTTCAATAAATGGTGTTGAGGCCTTGGCCTACAGGGACACAGGTGCCAGTATCACTTTGGTGACTGAAAACCTAGTGGCTCCTGAACAACACATCATTGGACAACAGTATAAAATTATTGATGTCCATAACTCCACTAAGTTTCTTCCATTAGCTATAATTCAGTTTACTTGGGGTGGAGTTACTGGCCCTAAGCAGGTGGTGGTATCACCTAGCTTACCTGTAGACTGTCTCTTAGGTAATGACCTAGAGGCCTCAGGTTGGGCTGATGTAGAGTTTTACGCCCATGCAGCCATGCTGGGCATCCCAGAGGAATTGTTCCCTCTAATTTCTACTGAAATGAAAAAGCAAAGGAGAGAAGGCCTGAAAACTCAGGATCCCTCTCCATCAACAGGTAAAAAGGGTATCACAGTATCCCCTAACCACCCTGCCATTCAGGATACCATTCCTGTGGTGAGAGAAACCTCTCCTGGGGTGGCACCTGTTCCAAGGGAAGCATCAGCTGGCAAAGCTGTACTCCCTGAGGTAGAAGTACCTCTCTGTGGGATAACTAACATTGGTGAGAAAAAGAGCACCATTGTAGTTAACATGGAGCATCCCTCCAACCCTCCCAGAGAAACGTTAGTGCAGAAACTCTGCACTGCCTCACAACACTTAGGACAGCATCCCTGCCCTAGTGTGGAGCTCATAGGACAGCATCCCTGCCCTGCTCCAACTCAAGAGAAACAGCATCCCTGGTCTCTCTTCCAGCCATGTGGACAAAGTTTTTCCCCAGCCATGGCTTTTCTGAGACAGCATCCCTGTCTGGCATTTCCATCACTACAAATAGGTTCAGTGGACAATTCCCACTGCTCTAAACTAAAACTTACTGATAGAAACTCTGAAAATACATCTTTACATTGTTGCTTAGCTAAAAAACTTCAAACAGGGTGGTTTACATCCCCACAGGGAAGTAACCATATAGTGGATGATAAAGGGAGTAACCAGTCTATTGCAGAGCTACTCTCTACTTATCACCACTTAGACAATAAAGTCTCAACTGGCCAAGGTTAGCCTTATTGTCCTTCGTTTGGGGGGGGGGGGGAGTTGTGTGAGAAAGTAGCCTCTTTCTAGCCTTGTTACCCCCACTTTTAGCCTGTTTGTGAGTGTATGTCAGGGTGTTTTCACTGTCTCACTGGGATCCTGCTAGCCAGGGCCCAGTGCTCATAGTGAAAACCCTATGTTTTCAGTATGTTTGTTATGTGTCACTGGGACCCTGCTAGTCAGGACCCCAGTGCTCATAAGTTTGTGGCCTATATGTATGTGTTCCCTGTGTGGTGCCTAACTGTCTCACTGAGGCTCTGCTAACCAGAACCTCAGTGGTTATGCTCTCTCATTTCTTTCAAATTGTCACTAACAGGCTAGTGACCAATTTTACCAATTTATATTGGCTTACTGGAACACCCTTATAATTCCCTAGTATATGGTACCCAGGGTATTGGGGTTCCAGGAGATCCCTATGGGCTGCAGCATTTCTTTTGCCACCCATAGGGAGCTCTGACAATTCTTACACAGGCCTGCCACTGCAGCCTGAGTGAAATAACGTCCACGTTATTTCACAGCCATTTTACACTGCACTTAAGTAACTTATAAGTCACCTATATGTCTAACCTTTACCTGGTAAAGGTTGGGTGCTAAGTTACTTAGTGTGTGGGCACCCTGGCACTAGCCAAGGTGCCCCCACATTGTTCAGGGCCAATTCCTCGGACTTTGTGAGTGCGGGGACACCATTACACGCGTGCACTACATATAGGTCACTACCTATATGTAGCTTCACAATGGTAACTCCGAATATGGCCATGTAATATGTCTATGATCATGGAATTGCCCCCTCTATACCATCCTGGCATAGTTGGCACAATCCCATAATCCCAGTGGTCTGTAGCACAGACCCTGGTACTGCCAAACTGCCTTTCCCGGGGTTTCACTGCAGCTGCTGCTGCTGCCAACCCCTCAGACAGGCATCTGCCCTCCTGGGGTCCAGCCAGGCCTGGCCCAGGATGGCAGAACAAAGGACTTCCTCTGAGAGAGGGTGTTACACCCTCTCCCTTTGGAAAATGGTGTGAAGGCAGGGGAGGAGTAGCCTCCCCCAGCCTCTGGAAATGCTTTCATGGGCACATTTGGTGCCCATTTCTGCATAAGCCAGTCTACACCGGTTCAGGGACCCCTTAGCCCTGCTCTGGCGCGAAACTGGACAAAGGAAAGGGGAGTGACCACTCCCCTGACCTGTACCTCCCCGGGAGGTGCCCAGAGCTCCTCCAGTGTGCTCCAGACCTCTGCCATCTTGGAAACAGAGGTGCTGCTGGCACACTGGACTGCTCTGAGTGGCCAGTGCCATCAGGTGACGTCAGAGACTCCTCCTGATAGGCTCCTTCAGGTGTTGCTAGCCTATCCTCTCTCCTAGGTAGCCAAACCCTCTTTTCTGGCTATTTAGGGTCTCTGTCTCTTGGGATTCCTTAGATAACGAATGCAAGAGCTCATCCGAGTTCCTCTGCATCTCTCTCTTCACCTTCTGCCAAGGAATCGACTGCTGACCGCCCTGGAAGCCTGCAAAACTGCAACATAGTAGCAAAGACGACTACTGCAACTCTGTAACGCTGATCCTGCCGCCTTCTCGACTGTTTTCCTGGTGGTGCATGCTGTGGGGGTAGTCTGCCTCCTCTCTGCACTAGAAGCTCCGAAGAAATCTCCCGTGGGTCGACGGAATCGTCCCCCTGCAACCGCAGGCACCAAAGAACTGCATCACCTGTACCTTGGGTCTCCTCTCAGCACAACGAGCGAGGTCCCTTGAATCCAGCAACTCTGTCCAAGTGAATCCCACAGTCCAGTGACTCTTCAGTCCAAGTTTGGTGGAGGTAAGTCCTTGCCTCCCCACGCCAGACTGCATTGTTGGAAACCGCGACTTTTGCAGCTACTCCGGCCTCCGTGCACTTCCGGCGGAAATCCTTTGTGCACAGTCCAGCCTGGGTCCACGGCACTCTAACTTGCATTGCACGACCTCCTAAGTTGTTCTCCGGCGACGTGGGACTCCTTTGTGCGACTTCGGGTGAGCACCGTTTCACGCATCCTCGTAGTGCCTGTTTTTGGCACTTCTGCGGGTGCTGCCTGCTGCTGAGAGAGCTCCCTGTCTTGCTCGACGCCCCCTCTGTCCTCTGACGCAATTTGCGACATCCTGGTCCCTCCTGGGCCACAGCAGCATCCAAAAACCCTTACCGCACGATTTGCAGCTATCATGGCTTGTTGGCGGTCTTTCGGCGGGAAAACACTTCTGCACGACTCTCCACGGCATGAAGGATCCGTCCTCCAAAGGGGAAGTCTCTAGCCCTTGTCGTTCTTGCAGAACCCAATGCTTCTACTGTCCAGTAGCAGCATCTTTGCACCCACAGCTGGCATTTCCTGGGCATCTGCCCATCTCCGACTTGCTTGTGACTTTTGGACTTGGTCCCCTTGTTCCACAGGTACCCTCGACTGGAAATCCATTGTTGTTGCATTGTTGGTTTGTGTCTTTCCTGCAGAATTCCCCTATCACGACTTCTATGTCCTTGGGGGAACTTTAGTGCACTTTGCACTCACTTTTCAGGGTCTTGGGGTGGGCTATTTTTCTAACCCTTACTATTTTCTAATAGTCCCAGCGACCCTCTACAAGGTCACATAGGTTTGGGGTCCATTCGTGGTTCGCATTCCACTTTTGGAGTATATGGTTTGTGTTGCCCCTATCCCTATGTGTCTCCATTGCATCCTATTGTAACTATACATTGTTTGCACTGTTTTCTAATACTATTACTGCATATTTTGGTATTGTGTACATATATCTTGTGTATATTTGCTATCCTCATACTGAGGGTACTCACTGAGATACTTTTGGCATATTGTCATAAAAATAAAGTACCTTTATTTTTAGTATATCTGTGTATTGTGTTTTCTTATGATATTGTGCATAGGACACTAGTGGTACTGTAGGAGCTTCACTCGTCTCCTAGTTCAGCCTAAGCTGCTCTGCTAAGCTACCATTATCTATCAGCCTATGCTGCTAGACACCCTATACACTAATAAGGGATAACTGGGCCTGGTGCATGGTGCAAGTACCCCTAGGTACTCACTACAAGCCAGTCCAGCCTCCTGCAGTCAGTAACTAATCTAACCTTAAAAACCTCCTTCCCAGCATCAGAGGTAGTAGCAGGTTTTAGAGTCTCATTCCTAGGGATACGCAAAACTCTATGTCGCGCTCTTTCAATGTCAACCTTCTGTTAGCCTCTTTGTTTGAAGCGGTGACCCATTTCTTGAATACACTGAACAAAGTCCTCATCCTTAGTACAGTTTCGTCTAGCTCTCACCATCTCCCCAAATGGTATTGCTGTGATTTGATGTCTAGGGTGAGCACTTGATGCATAGAATTACAAGCAGTAGATTTACGAAACAGTCTACTATGTATTTTGTTCTCTTCAATAAAAAGTTCCACATCTAGAAATTCAATAATTTCAGAACAGTATTAGTACGTGAATCTTATATTCACCTCATTGGAACTGAGATATTCACAGAAGCCAACTAACTGTTCAACATTGCCCATCCAAATCATAAGACAGTCATCAATATATCGACCCCAATATAGTATATATGTCTGCCACTGCGTAGAATCAGGACCCCACACCCACTTTTCTTCGAACCAACCCATGAACAGATTTGCATAGGAAGGAGAAAATCTCAAACCCATTGCCACCCCTTGTTTCTGCTTATACCAATTTTTACCAAATAAAAAGAAGTTGTTGTTAAGAATCATGTCTATCATTGCAATCAACATCTCTGTATGTTCCCACAAGCTAGCCGATCTTTTATTCAGAAATCACTGTATCGCCTGTAGACCTAAATCATGTCTAATGCTAGTATACAATGAGACAACATCAAGTGTTACCAGCAGCATATTCTCATCTCATTCTACATCACTCAAGAGATGTTTTGTGTCCTTAATGTAAGAGGGAAGGTTGTTAACAAATGGTTGTAGAAAAAGATATGCATATTCAGATAGTCTTTCTGTTGGTCCTGAGATGCCAGAAACAATTGGTCTCCCAGGTGGAAATTATAGCTTTTTGTGACTTTTTGGTAGAGTATATAGACAGGGGTACCCAGGACGGTCCTCTTTAAGATACATATATATTCATCCTCTTTAAGTAGGCAGTGCAGATGCCAAATATTTTCCCTGCTGTTGATTTTATTAGATAGTCCAGGAATCGGATTAAACAAGATACTCTCATAGCACTTTCCATCACTCAATTGTGTACAAATCTCATTATCATAGTCCAACCTACTCATAACTACCACGTTACCACCTTTATCAGCCTGTCTGATAATGATACCCTCCTCCTGATGAAGTATTTTAAGTGCCTGTTGTTCACCGTAACTCAAGTTGTTACTGGTTCTTCAACGCTTATTGTTAGATGTAATTGAATCTAGGTCTTTACACACCATCTCTACAGTCACTTAAAAGGAGGCATCTTCGATAGCGAAAATGTCAGTGTACTCGCTTTCATTTCTCGCGGCTGTAATATAACTATTTTTCACCATTTGTCACTGCCTCAACATTTACAAGGTGAGTTATTTAAACCTTAATTAGTGGCTACAGTTCGTGGTCACACCTCGTTTTCTCTACATATACACTTTGGTATGCCACTACACTGTAATATTATGATTGAAGGAGTTACCACTGAACAACTATTTGCACTCTTTAGAATCTGTACCATGAGGTGATGTTTAACAACTGGTCTCAATTCCCAGGACAATATGGTGAAGGGCTTGTGTTTATTTAGTTGTAATTTCTTTTACTTGCATTAAGTTCTTTGTTGATATAATTCTAGCCTTGAGGAAGTCGTTGGGTTATTCCCTTAGACGAAACACGTGTTGGCTGTGGTGTATTTGAAATCCCACATATATACACATAGAAGAACAAGATTTGTGCTGGAAACAAATAAACTACAGACTGGTTGAATCACACGCAAGAATTGCAACGTTTTATAGCTACCTGTCATAAGACCAGATTCTCTTCATGTCAATGCGCTTTGGACCTTGATGTTTTTTCTTTACATGAGCAAGATATTTCTATATGGACTATATTACTACCAACAAAAGATATATACTTATTAACTTTAGCGTGTGCCTCTATGTTTGAAGATTTGTCTGATTGATATGGTTTTTCAGGTTAAGGGATGAGGGTGTTTTCCCTTATGAGAGCACCGCTTTATTGATATTCATACAATTTAATATGAGCCAACTGGGTCTTTGAGCACCATATTTCTCCAATATCTAACACCCCCCTTTTGAATTTAACTGTTTTTAAACTAGATAGAAGCTCTTTAGGGTTCAAAACATATATATATATTACTTATGGTTAACTATATATATATATATTATTCTATGCTTGACATGTTTATAGGACATTGCATAGTTTTTTATATATGTTGTTTGATTAGATGCTTATGGGTCTCTGTTTTGTTTATCTAACACAATAGGTCAATATTATCATAACTATTATCTACAAGCACTTCACAATTGAAATATTGAGGCACAGATACAATTTAAAAAAATAGAATTAAAAAATTGTTATATAAAATACACAAACAAATTACCTTCAAGTACTGCAGCACTTGAAAGTCTGCATTTATAGAATACAACTTTAAATCTCAATATATTATCTTTCTTATACATATATACTCTTTTTATGTACTCATGTATCTATATATATATTACTTTACTCCTACTGTACAAAAGAAAAAAAAAGTTCATTCTCTCCATGAACTACTCTGTCTCACCCTGTACCTTTCTCAATCTAGTCTCTATCTCCACTCTGACTCATCCCAAATCTCATTCTACTACTATGATCTCCAAAATAACCCTTCCAGAGTCTTCTCTCCTCTATCCCTCGTGGCTCTCCCCAAACCTCATATTACTACCATGGACATCATTTAGGGGTCATCTGGGGGTCGCAGCTGCAACCCCCAGCTTTCCCCCTGCGGCCCCTGGCACTGCCTCTGCGACCCCTAACCTCAGAGGTGGCAAAATCAGTGCCAGGAACACAGGTGCAGCTGACATTGCTTGGGGCTCCACCTCCTTGTTTTTTTTTTATTACACCAATAGTGAATAATATATTATTCACTATTAGTGTAAAAACAATGGAGCACAGTTATCTGGAATATGACCCTCGGTAGCTGAGGTAAGTAAAAAGCACCTTTAAATGTATGTTGTGTTCATGCTTGCGGGTGAGAGTGTGCTTATGTAAAAGAGACTGTGTGTATGAGTGAATGTGTGTTTGTGTAAGCTTGTGTGTGAGTGAACGTAAAGATGAAATGGCGTGTGATGTCACTTCTGCTACCCCTGTCATTTTGGTGAATTGACATCCATGATTACCACTATGATCTCCCAAAACAACCATTCTAAATTCTTCCCTCATGTATCTCTCCTTTGACTCATCCCAAACCTCATTTTACTACTATGATCTCCGAGACAACTCTCTAAACACTTCCCTCATATGTCTCTCCTTTGACTCATCCTAAACAGGGGCGGCTTCTCCGCTAGGGTGGAGGAGGGTCACTCCCCCCATCAGCAGCTGCAATACCTTTTCAAGAAAACGATAATAAACTGTGTTTATTATCATTTTCTTGAAAAGGAGCGGGACATTTGGGGTGACGAGCACTTGAGGGGAGTGCACAGAGCACTCCCCTCAGAGCGCATGTGTGTTTGGCCGGCCGTCCGGGGGGGCCAAACACACATGCACAGTAGGCTGTCTCCAGTCTGGAACTGTGTTGCCAGGCTGGAGAGAGCCTGCACAGGCTCCCAGTCTGCCTGGGAGCACCCTGGCTGGGTGCTCCCAGGTAATCCTGATGCTGCTTTGAGCAGCGTCAGGATTGGCCGCTGGACAGGTTGGGAGCCTTTGCCTGCTGCGAGATGGAGAGCAGAGCGGATGGAGCAGTGCGGGAAAAAGGTACGTTTTTTTTTTAGTTTTTTTGGTCAAAACCACGCGCCACGCCGCCCTCCCCCTAATCCCTCCCGCGAGCAACGCCTGATCCTAAACCTCATTTTACTACTATGATCCCCATATTAACATCTTAAATGTTTCCCTCTTCTACCCCTCCATTATTCTATTCAATCCAACTAACAAATTCACATGTCTACCACTCAAATTAACTCATATTTCCCTATACCAATCCACCAATATTTCTTTGGGTTCTGGAGTAGTGTGCTACTCGCCAAAAAAGTGCTTTGACGATTCATCACATTAGTAAGCGCTACATAAATACAATTACAATGCTGGGGAGGGAGTGAAACAACACTGCAGGCCGGGTGAAAAGCAACACGGCAAATAGGGATAAAAGCAAGTCGAGGAAAAGAACACAGGGCAAAGGGAGAAACACACACGGGAAAGCAACACGGAATATGGAGGGAGAAGCACATGGATGAGAGAAAGTAATGCAGGGTTTGGAGAAAAGCACGTGAGAGAGACAGTTGGAAAACACATGCACACTCATGAAGTGCTTAAACAAAATGAAAAAGCAATTCACTAAAGACAATATGCTCCATGGAAGGGACAAACACAAGATGGACAGGTTTAAACAAAGAAAGCAATGAAATAGAAAGCTCTCAAAAGCATATAAGAGTGACAGTATAGGTAGCCAATAGCAAGCCAAGGGAGTGCTGCAAGACACTGTATGTTATCGATAAGCCCACAGTATGTCTTAAGTATCCAGTGTGCGTGTCTGGTAGGCTCAACCTAAAAAGATTCAAACATTGTTATTTTACTTACAAGAAAAACGTGTTTTTTATTCTTGACAGTACATCCTGAACAGCGACCCTTAAGGCCTCCTGCGCCCTTATTAGAGCCATGCTGTGATGCCCGCAGCCTCCCCCATCACCCGCACCCCCACCGCGACCCCAAGCGTAGCCCCTGCCAGCCTCTTAGCCCGTGAAACGTGAATAATCGGAATTAAGTGGCCTGGACTAAACTGTGAGATTCCCACTCCGGGGGTTGCTGGCAGCTGTCTCTCAGACATGTTTAGAGATTCTGTTTAATAAACCATTAGCAGCCTAAACATCAGCCTCCCTGCCCCGCTCCTTCCCCAACACAATATACCACTGAAAAAAACAACCCGGAGTCTCTGCTCTCCTGGTCAAAAAAATTGTGTAATATGGAATGACAGGCAGAAGAGGGACGGGGTAGAGCCTGGGAAACAAGGAAGCAAAGGAGAGAAAGATTAAAAAGGCGGATAAGAAGGAAGAGAGACAGGAAAAGGAGAAAGAAAACCTAACAAAAAATACACATTATAAAAAACGAAAACTATGAAATTCAAAAATGGAGAAGTAATGAGAAACTGAACTAGGAAGAAAAGCAAAAAAGAGAGAAATTTAGGAAATCAAGCAAAACAAAGGAAAAAATGGAAGAGCGAATGAAGAGAATGAAAAAAAGTTAGCAAAGTAAGTGTGAAAGTTCCAGTCAAAGCAGCCTTCTTCAACTGACTCTAGAAGTGGCTCGCAGGACGCGGAACGGGGGGCGACACACGGGGGTGGGGTGAAGAAACATTAAATGTATTACATAAAAAAACACTTACCTTCTCCGCCGCCACACTGCTTCTCTGCTGCGGGCAGGCACAGTCTTCCAGCCTGTCCTGCAGCCAATCCTGATGCTACTCAGAGCCGCCTGTGCAGGCTCCCTCCAGCCCGGCAACACAATGCTGAGCTGGAGAAAACCTACTGCGCATGAATGTTTGGCCGGCCCGAGAGTGTCGGCCAAACACACATGCGCTCTGCTGGGGAGTGCTGTGCACTCCCTCTCATCGCTTGTCGCCCCGTGGGCCCGCCCCTTTAAAAGAAAACGATAATAAACAATGTTTATTATCGTTTTCTTTTAAAGGTTTTGCAGCTGCTGCTGCTGGTGGGGGGCGACGCTCCTCCTCCCTAAGGAGGAGCCACCCCTGACTTACTCAAGTCCTCGTTTACAGATGGCCGGGAAGTGTTAAACCATCTATTAACAGTGCTGCAAACAGATGCTTCTGTATTTACAACAATGTAGCATGTCTGTGCTGTTCTGTTGAAAACATGCTGACAACTTCTGAATCACCGCCACAGTGTTCCCTGTTGTACTCGTAGCCTAGCTAGCACAGGGGTCAGACAAAAATTATGAATGCATCCAGTTCCACAAAAAAAAAGTTTTATAATTCACGACTGTTTGACTTTTTTCACTGCTATTACTATTTAACAACTCCTAGACCCTTCACCACAGCCCTTACTCCTCATACTTATCCACTTTGATCACTAAACTTTATCTTATTAACTCTAGCCATGTACCGCCAACCCCAACTCTAATTTTTAACTCCTAAGCTTTACCTCGTTGTTAAAAATGGGGTTTCTGGTTGGCTAGGGTATGCACCTCAGTCAGGCAGAACTCTAGTCAGGGTAAGTCAGATACACACCTTACATTAACCTGTGCTCGCCCTTTGATAGCTTGGCACAGAGCAGTCAGACTTAACTTAACAGGCAATGTGTAAAGTACTTGTGCGACACTTAGATTACAGTAACTCAATGAAGACAGCATGAAACGAATCCACACTGGTTTAGAAAAATAGAGAATATTAATCTGGTTAAAACAGGACCAAAACGATAAAAATCCAATCAGTCGATCAATAAATATATGGGTTTAAAGTTACTATGTTAGTCTAATCGAGAATCACAATGCTAAGAAACTAACAAGTCCTCGCTGTAAGGAAAATACAGTAATGTTCTTACTGACGAATGCGAGCAGAGCACCCAGGCTTGTGAGCCTCGTTGTGGTCCTCTGACCTGATGGTGAGTCTCAGGAACATGGAGTGAGCTGGCTTAGGGCATACTCAAGGGGCCACGCAGGGCCTCATTCGCTGGGACTGCCCTCTGGGGTGAAATGCATGCAAGGTGGCCCCTGGCTGGTGAGCTGATACCTCTCCTGCAGTATATGGTATTGGTTGATGTCAATGGGGTCCCGTGCTGCCTGGCAACCCCTCGGCTTCTTCAGGACGGCTTCCCCTGGGGCAGTGGTGCTGGAACCACGGCCACAGATGGGCAGGGCGGGGACTGAAGTCGATCAGGGTGAGAGGGCGGTCTGTGTTCGGAAGTCGAGATGAGGTACCCGCAATGCTGCAGCCACTCCGGGGCGGCACAGTGATGATGCAGAGCCGGAAGGTGGTACACATACTCCAGGGGTGAGAAACGGCACTGCAAAGTCTCAGGGAGCCTCGCATGCACTGAAATTGAAAGAGGTGTAGCCAAGGATGGTAGCGCTATGCTCAAGCAAAAGTGGGAGAGTGAGGCAGCGCTTGACAAAAAAGCAAGCTTGGAGCGCTCCACATGCATGAAGTCCCAGAGGTGCCGAGGTGCTGATCCTTATGAGGCAGTCTCTTGCAGGTCGATGAGAAGTAGCTAGCAAGGTCTTTGATGTACTGACACCTCAAGGAGAACAGGGGGCAAGCCAGCAAGTCCTTGGAGTCACTCTGTGGTGTTCTTGGCAGGGCAGCACAACAAGGCAGGGCAGCAGTTCCTGGGAACAATTAGTCTTGGCAGAGTGGAGATCCTGGCAGCACCGCAGTCTACTCCAGCGAGGTTTCATCTATGTCCAGAAGTGTTCTACTTGAGTGGGTCAAGAGACCCAGTACTCATTCTGACAAGTGTCTTTGACGTGTGGGTGACTACAAAAGAGTTCTTGTGAAGTGCACAGGTCCTCCTTTCAGGTCAGCCTCGGCTCCAGACAGCCAGTGGAAGGTAATCAGCCCCTTTGTGTGGGCTCTAGTCACTACCCATTGAAATGTAATTGTGTGAGCCCTTCCCAACCTCCTCCCCAGGAAGACCCATCAGTATGCAGATGAATGCAGATGTAGCTGATTATCCTGTGTTGTGGATGTCTGAAGGGAATGCACAAGTGTCACCTAGTCCAAGCCACACGTGTATTGGAGATAGGCTATAGACACATAGGGCAGGGGGTGAAGAGAAATATCCACTTTCTAAAAGTGTCATCTCTAAAATAGTAATAATAAATCTGACTTTACCAGTAAGGAGGATTTATTATTACCATTTCAATGGTACTAAACATGATGCAGCTACTCCTCTCAGGTCAGGAATTACAGCTTAAAGATTTTATAAGGAATTCCTCATGCTGGCCTATGAGAGGGGAGGGCCTCACATCAATGAAAATGACTTTAGGACTTTTTCATTACTAGGACATAATAAACCTAAAGATACATGTCCAGCCTTTCACTCACATGACACCATGTCCTGTCCTATGGGCTATCTAGGGCCTACCTTAGGGGTGACATATGTAAGAAAAGGGGAGTTCTGGGCTTAGCAATCAGTGGTGGCAGGTGACATTTGGAAGTGGTGGGGCGTAAAAGTTGGGTGTGACTTTTATGTAGCGAGTGAAGCGAGCAAGCTGAATCGCAAACATGGGGTCCAAGGTGAGTCCTCTTCCCAAGAAAAACTTGAAATGCATTTGAAAGCAAATTAATTTAGGGAGAAAGCAAGTTTATAAAGCAATTGGAAGGTATAGTTTTGAAATACTAAACACATTAAAAACTGCCCCATATCTTACAGCATTAATGAATTCAACAGTTACTTTAAAGTGCAAATTGTGCAGTGGGATAACTTCAGGCCCTTTAAAGGGTGTGCTTGCCCAATGTCTTGCAAGGTATACAGCATCAACTATGGAAGAAAATGATCTAACCAGGCATCAGGAAGCACCTACAGCTGCTGGCTGCAATCATGCAATCAATCATACAGAAATACGTGTAGATAGATCTTTATGTGGGATTAAAAAAGTGGGTGTTCTCTAAAAGGGATCGTGTAAAATAAAGTTCTTTGATTCCCATAGTGTGCCACCCAGCCTGTATTTTGTTTTTCCTCTCAGATTTGATTCCCATAGTTTGCCACCCGACCTGTATTTTGGTTTCTCTTTCAGATGTTATTGCATCCAGAAATATAACACAACAACTGACATACATCCAAAACCTGTCAATACTAATGGCTTTGTCAATGGTTGTTGGCTGTTTAAGATAGATGAGCAACAACAGTGATTAGTTATGAATAATTAACATTGGAAATGGTTCAATTCTGAAATTGTGATACTGGGAATTAAATATTATCGAGGCCTATGGAAGGAGTATGGCCTTCACTTGTGTGTGTTTTACGTTATATATGTATGCCCTTTTCCTCTTCACATCTCATCCATTTGCACATTTTCAATCTCCTATATTTCCTCTTCAGAGGAATTCCTTATAAAATCTTTCAGCTGTAATTGCTGACCTGAGAGGAATAGCTGCATCATATTTAGTACCATTGAAATGGTAATAATAAATCCTCCTTACTGGTAGAGTCAGATTTATTATTACTATTTTAGAGATTACACTTTTAGAAAGTAAATATTTCTCTTCACCCCGGCCCTTCTTTCCCTCTTCCCTGAATCCACTCCCTCGCATCTACCTCATTTTACCACCCCAAACAACACTGCACTCATTCACATTTTTGCACTTTATTTCATTTTGCTTTTGCCTTCTAATATATTTTGGCCTGTATGCACCCCTTCACACACATTTACACTGAATTTCATTTGCAACTGGAATACATGACCATTGTTCTGTCTGCTCTGCAGAGATACCAACCCACTGTCAGGCATTTTGCTTTGCCTTCAGCCTCAGCACCAGCGCTCTCAATCAAAGCCCCTCATAAACACCTGGCACAAGTCAAAGGATGCACTATGCAAGAGCAATACAATGCTCGTAAACACAGCACGATGAAACAGTTAACTCTCTTGGGGAATGCAACATTAAGTAAAACATGTGAAAGAAGAGGAACTAAATGGCTGAGACACATTACACACATTTTAACAGTCATTGTTCGCATATCAATCCATGTTTGTGGCATTAATGTTAAGGGCATGAAGATAAGGCAAGTTTTAACGCCATATGGCAGATACCTGTCTTTGCTGTAAGCATGTATTTCTCCCCTTGCGCTTCACTTCGATATTTGGCTCAATTTCGCAAGGGAACAAGAACCCTGCTCGTCTTTTGGAACTGTTTCATGAGGAACAACTACAGCAGCTCCACTTCTAAAGGAGCCAGTGGTCTGCAGCCCGGGCCTAGGGTGTCACATGGGGGAGATTAGCGTGACAAGGGGTCTCAGTACAATTAAAATAACACAAGATTAGCATTATAATACTTATCAAAGACAAGGCACTAAATCACATGTGCTTGCATCCACTTCTACTGTGTGATGAATGAGGAAAGGGTGGGATCAATGCCTGCTAATGACAGATGGCTGCCCTCACACAGGGATGAAGACTCTGACTCTCAAAATCATGACGCAAAAAGCATCACTGGCCTATAGTGGATATTGCCATAGACCACAATGGAAATGAAGGGTTTTAAAGCAGTCAGCCCTGCGTTGTGCATCACAGTGTAGAAAGTTGATTTACTGCCTGGCTTCCATCTCGTGCTTCAATGCAAGGTGGGACAGGCAGTCTGGGACAGAGAGCCCAGACTTAAATGCATCGATTTGCTTAGAGATACAAATGTGTCGCTAAACAAATCGATCTGTTTAATATTTTTTTATATGATTGTGTAGGTATTTCAGAGGGGCGCAGACCCTCAGCCCTAAAAGAGAAACCGCCCCTGTTTGCTAGAGATTTTAAAGGCCAAATTGGGGTGACAGTGAGACTGCACACACACAGGCCCTGCAGTGGCAGGCCTGAGACATGTTTACAGAGCTACTTGAGTGGGGGGCACAATCACTGCTGCAGGCCCACTAGTAGCATTTACTTTACTAGCCCTGGGTATATGGTATACCACTCAACAAGGGACTTACAGGTAAATTAAATATGCCAATTGTGGATACACCAATGTTACCATGTTTTAGGGGAGAAGCACATGCACTTTAGTACTGATTAGCAGTGGTAAGTACTCAGCGTCCTAAGGCCAACAAAAAGATACAGCAACAAAACAGGAGGTAAAGGCAAAAAGTCTGTGGTCTGGGGTAAGACCACTCTAAGTATGCAAGATCCATCACCCATTGACCCTTAAGGCCTTCTCTAAACCTTCTGCCTGAAAGTAATCCTATTTTCTAAAAATCCCTAAACTCATCACCCTACCGCTTAATCCTCAACCACACATCAAACCCTGAACCTTTACCTATGGTATAGGGTCTGTAATTCCGCACAACACCCCCCTACTGGCCAATACCATTGCAGAGTGGCAAAATGTTTTTGAATTTCGAAATTTGGAATATGGAGTTTCTATAAGCCCCACCCGTTATGAATTTCAGAAGTTCGGAAATCACTTTCGAAACGGAAGTTAAAAAATAAGGAATTACGGAATCCCATAAGATGATTTTTAGAAATTCCTAAATTTCAACTCGGCTGAAGGCATCAGGGATAGGGTGAGCAGTGGTAGGCCCAGGGTGAGTGAGTGCAGGTCAGGGGTCATTGAGAAATGGGGTGAGCAGTGTAAAATGCTGGTGGCATGTGCTGGTTACACACAAGCCTATAATGATGCTGTCACATGTAAAAATGTAGGCCCATATTTAAGAAAAAGTGACGCATCAGCTATCAGCGCCTCACAACACCATGGTTGTGCCGTATTTATAATACAGCGCACCATGGCGGTCGTTAGCACATTAGCATCCAAATATTTTCCGCTATTGTGGCGCTTCGCTACACTAGTGTCAAACATTTTGATGCTAATGCAGCAAAGTGCAAGGAGGCGCATAGCTTACTATGGGAGCGTCATTTTAATGCCTGCTCTGAGCTGGCATTAAAGATGACACCAAAAATGGCGCGGTGAAATCTTTTGCATTTCACTTCGCCATTATCACGTGTCTCCTAGCACTGGAACGCCCCCTAGCATACATTATGCCTGGAGCATTCATAATGTGGCCCAAGGGGTTGCAAACAGGGGCGGCTCCTCCGCAATTGCGGAGGGGCTCGCCCCACTGGCTAAGAGCCAGCAGAAGAAAAAAACGCAATATTTCAGTATTGTTTTCTTTTTCTGCTGCTGGCTCAGCCAGCATATGAAGGGCGGGGCTGGGCCTCGCGAGTTGGTATGAGGAGAGAGTGCACTAAGTGCACATGTGTGTTTGGCCTGCTGTTTCAGGCTGGCCAAACACACATGCGCAGTTAAGTTTCTCCAGCCCGGTTGTGTACACAGCCGGGCTAGAGAAACTGCACAGGGCCCAGGGTTGTCTCTGAGCAGCAGTACGAGCCTCTCAGACCAATCCTGGCACTGCTGCTTTCACGCTAGTTTAGCATGAAAGTAGCACCAGGATTGCTGGGGAGTCTCTTCTGGTGTCCCAGTGAATGCTGGGACACCAGAACAGGAAAGGAGCGATGAGCGAGGCAGCAGGAGATGTCTTTTTTTTTATTATTATTATTTGTCACCCCCTCTTTATTGTCCCCCCGCCCGTCCCCTTGCTATTTGTGTGGCCCACACTGATTGGAAAGTGGCGCAATGCATGCATTTTGCCACTTTTTTAAATATGGCACGGCCAAAAACCCACTTTACTGCCTCCGTAGCATTAAAAAAAATATGCTATGGCAGCGCTAAGGTGGCGCTCGGGGCTCTCAAATATGCCCCTTATTTTTCAGGCACTGTAATACACTGACTTACAGATGAAAGGAGTTACTCCCTGCACTTATTTCTTTTTCAGTGTCACCACATATATTGACCCCATTTCCTGCCCAGGCTGCTCCGCTTCTTCCTTTCTCCCATGTTTCATCATTGGACAACTCCTTGGACTCGTGTCCCTGCACATGCCTGTGTCAGGATACCATTTCTTTGGAGACATAGAGCAGGCGTTGGACGAGTCAGAGTTAGAGATTCCAGAGAACAGAACAAAGGAAACAGTGAACCCTAGACTACTAACCAGGGACGACTTCTCCGCAAAGGCGGAGGAACATCGCTCCGCTGAATTGTGGTGAAAGGAAAAATAAAATGATGATAACCCTAAATTATTAGCATTTTATTTTTCCTGGGAGGTAAATCGGGCCTAGGCCAGAGGAAGGGGGCTGGAGGAGGGCTTTGTGCACCACAAAGTGCACATGTCTGTTTGGCTGGCCGTATTGGACCGGCCAAACAGACATGCGCACTTTGCATGTTCTCTACCTGGTGGTATTGCACAGCCGAGTGGAGAACATGCCCAGGCTTCCACTTGCAGTCAGAGTGGTAAAGCAGGCCGCTCAGAAAAATCATGACTCTGCTGTCATGCTGGTGACAGCAGCGTCATGATTGGCTGGGAGCCTGTGTGCAGCCGGGAAGAGGAAGAGGACGGAGGGGAGACGAACATGTCGCCCGCACAGGTGTTTTTTTTTCCTTTTATTTCACCCCATCCTCCGCCCCGCCACCCTTGTTGAGTGGCAACCTGCTTCTAACCTAGGTGCTGGATTACAGGTTTTCTTTGAGTCCTGATTTCAAGACACTTCCCAGCAGAAATAGTAGATCAGCTATTTAATGATTAACATAGAGAGATGCTCGGCAACATGTTGTTAGTTGTTAGACTCGTTATTGCATCCCTCAAGTTTTTTGTTTATTTTGTGTCCTTTTAGTTCCCTCATGTCCTAAGATTCCCTCCCCCTTCCACTCTGTTATCCTCATTGCTGACTATGATACCTCTGGAATCCTGCAGCTTGCTTGATTCCTCAGCTTTTGTCCAGTTGTGGTGGTGGCCTGGGGCCTCCTCCTGGTACCCTGCTCTATATGGGCTTCTTCACACTAACGTCCGCCACCGAAACCAGTAAGCCTGAGTCTTGGTTGCATTACTGTTGTATTCCACCATGCAGTCCCCCATATCCACCTCTGGTCTTTGCTTTATTGCAGCCAAACTACACGGAGTTCAGCCTGAAAGTGAGCTCCAATCCAGTGTTTCTCTCTCCATCCATCCCCGGATTGTTACAGCAAGTGAGTAGTTGTTATTACTCAACCGCAGACTACGTCGCATGGGGGCGTTTATGCATCAGGAATATGGCAGCTTGTAACTAGGATGTGACCCCTCCCCTCAGGAAAGCAAGAAATGAACAACAAATATGCTGAACACTAGAACTACTGCACCACAGCTTCTTGGCACGGGTTGTATGTCAGAATAACAGTGACAGAAATATTGAACTTCTTAAATATTTTAGCCAATATATTATCATCTGTGAAAACAAATATACATTGATTTACTATGCTTAACTCCACAACCAT
This sequence comes from Pleurodeles waltl, assembly GCF_031143425.1. Taxonomy (NCBI): domain Eukaryota; kingdom Metazoa; phylum Chordata; class Amphibia; order Caudata; family Salamandridae; genus Pleurodeles; species Pleurodeles waltl. Next base: position 338,525,249 of record NC_090443.1, read on the forward strand.
GCATGTTCAAGATATGTGCATTGCCAAAGTACATATATATGAGGAATTGAAAGGAGTAAACCTATATTTATCTACCTACAATTACTTTCAGGACAGTATTGCGTCCATTATATTCCAGTACTATGCCCGTGATTGCGTGAGTAACACCTGTTCAATGAGCTGCTCAAGACGGCCAACAGTTCGGGCTGAACAGCTGCACAAAACATCGTCCCTTCTAGTCAAAGTCACATCAGGACTGGGCGGTTCTCTGTCCCCACCAGGCATTGGGTCTCCTTCTGCAGCACGTGACTCCTCCTTGGTGTTAGACGGTGGCAGTGGTGCACAGTTCAAATCAGAATCCATGAACGTCTTGAAATGTGAGGCATTGCACGTGACAGAACTCTGCTCACACCTGGCAAAGATGCGCTCCCTTTAAACTGTGAACACATCTGAACGCTCCTCCCCTAATTAAAGAGGGCCCGTGGACAGGAAAGCGAGAATCCTAAACTTTAACTAAGTGAACGCCATTAGGAAAACCTGCACAACAAAGCTTTTCCAGTCCTCAGTATCTGTAGATGCATTTAAATAATAGTATAATTACAGAAAGCAAGAGTAATTAGAGTGCCTTTAAGGAATTAAGGGCCAGATGTAGCAAATCTGTTTTCCCATTCTGTGTCAATGGGAAAATGTGTTTGTACATATGGCCCTAAGTAGCCACAGGACATTTGATAATTAATCAACATATTTGTAAATATGCCTAAATACAAAAAGGACCACATACAACTAGTTCTCTCTAAGCAATAAGCAGAAACGTTTGCAAACCTAAAAAGAAGATGATATTTTGGCTTTTGCACAAATAGCATGTCTTTTATAATGTTCTGGACAAATGCTACGTGTACAGCACCAATCACGTTATTAATTAAAAACAACACATATTTGCACATTATGTTCATTGGCTGTTAAATACATAATTGTTGCACCAAATAAATAATATGTTTTATTAATGCAAAAACACAAGAAAACCGAACTGCTGCAGCACATGTATAATATGGCCATTGGTAACAAATGTTTAGCTCATAACCTTGTAATGTTGCAATATAAGTACATTACTTTCAGAGGAAGCTAGAAATAAGTTACATTTGCACACAAAGACAGAGACCATGGTTTGCAGCTGAATTTTAATGATTTCATAAAAGCAAACAAAACACACGAATGAATGCAGCTCATACACAACAAGTAAACATGCACTTTTGTGCACTTGTAACACACCCTGTTGTTAAAGGGACCTACTTATGCTAGCTACACCAAACCAATGTTAAGCACTATTTTCTAATAAAATATTTATTTTCAAACAAGCAAGGGGTTACACTAGAACGACAATCCAGCTTTCCTACTTCGTTCTGAAAAGCTCAAACCCAGTTTTCTGGAGTTATGTTAGAATTAGTGTAATAGCATTTCTTAATGCTTAATTCTGGTCTTGGCCCCCAACCCACCTCAGCAATAGCACTAGGAACAGGTGGCAGCACTTTCTCCGAAAAAACACATTGTTTAAGCATAGTTTTGATGAAATACAAAATTAAAGTTTCTGGTACAGACTTCTAACGCAGATCCCTCACTTTGAGAAGTTCTTAACTCTGCATGATCAGCTCAGAAGCCTCGGCTCCCCTTCAATTAGTCTGTAATTTACATGCTGGTGGGCACCTGATCTAAGCCAGGATCTTGCCCTCCACTCAACAGTTAGGTGGCAAGGTAGCATAGACCGGCTCCTTTGGATCCAGGCCTCCTGTTGCAGCATCCCACCCCGGAGAGCCTTTGATGTCCAGTCATCAACAAGCCACTATAACCCAGATGCATTCCCTACCACCCTGTCTGAATCAAAAAGAATGGAGACATTCGCTGAACAGATGTTCTCATCAGCCAGCCTCGCCCTTAGGTTGGTAATCACCACATGCCTCCTGGGCAGATAATCAAACGCATTATGGGACAAAGTGACAGATATCTTACCTATGGTCCTAGACCACTGGTTCCCAACTTATGGTCCGGGGACCCCTGGGGTTCCGCGAAGCCTCTTCAGGGAGTCCGCAACTGCTTAGAAAATAAAATAATATTCACAGATTAGGTCCCCAGCTTTCAGTAGTGACTCTGTGGGGGGTCCCTGGATTCCAATAATGATTTGGTGATGGTCCCTGGGTTCCAGTAATGATAAAGTGGGGATCCACAATAGTCAAAAGGTTGGGAACCACTGCCCTACATGACGTCTGTCAAACCTTACTGAAGCTGATCTTGGATCGATAGGATGTAGCGAAATACTCTATCAAATCTGGTTTAGACACTACCAGCTGTTTAAGTAGAGAGTCAGCATCAACATGTAACTTGTGCACCAGGCCTAGATTCGATACATGGGCTTTTGTGTGGAAGTCCAACAATCTCTTATGGATTTGACCTTTGATGGCTCCAGGCTGTTTGAAGTGAAGGTGGACTCTGCCCTTGAGAGGCTTAACGAGAGCAAGACCACTGCCCGCTCTCTGGGCTTAGCTCCACCAGCTCGGCAGTTCCCCCAGCAGCCACTCCCCTTTAAAGGCTACCTCTAGAGGCAGAGACAATACCTGCCTCTGCAGCAACAGGCCTCTCACTCCTTTCGAGGTCTAGGCCGGGGATCAAGCCAACAGCGCCTAGGCTCTCAAGGCAATGAGCTACCCAGATCCGAGCGCCTACCGCCACCTCCCAACCCAGGCATCGCAAAACTGCTTTAACTTGTCCTCAGTGGCGCACAATCGGCTACTTCTCATTTATGTTTTTTGCAAAAATTAAGCTTTTGGCCTTGGTAAAGATCAGTCTGAAATTCCTTCTTACTGTGTTATGAGACTATATTTTCTTTCTCACTGTTCTTTTTGTACCACGATGGCATCTTTTTGGAGCTCTGCCCTTACACAAGAGCTGTGCACTCTAATGGGAAGTCTGACTGTGGAGTTAGAGGAGTATGGTGGGGGAGTAGCTGAGATTGAAGAAGGGGGTCAGAGGGATGTGCTGTCATGAATACACACCCTTGCATTGTGACACTTATGTAGCACAGTCCTGCCTGATAAGCCAGTAGCATTTTGTAATCTGCAGCTTGCAATTTCAGAGGTTTCTTCATAGGTACATATGTATGGACTTACTAGTGCCAGAGAAAGTGTTGTTATGAAAAAAGCCGGTTCTGGCAGGAGCTTTCACATTTGGCATGGGGTCAGCTGGCAGCCAAATGCTAGGAGAAGGAAAACTGCCTATGCTGAGTTTAAAACGCTGGGTCTGAAGGAGAATGGATGCCTGGGTGTACTGTATTAAGGGACCGGTGATGCCACACCAGGTCTTGCCCTGGAGTGGAAGTCGGGACTCTACATCAGAGACTCGAAGTGGGCCCTAGACTCTCAAACAAGGGCCACTGGAATTATGCAGCTGGGGAGGAACAAATTATGCGGCACAGTTCACTAAATTTTTTGGAATTAAAATGCGAATTGTGTGACATAGTGCGGCACATTTTGTGACAGTATTAATCGCTCACAAAGGGGCTTCCACTGCGCTGTAACACATCGCCATCTTTTAGTACCTTCTGGTCCGTTTGAGCTAGGCACTTTAAAAAAAACAAAATCTGCAGATTATGCAGCAAACGATGAGGCAAATGCAGCAAATTCATAACTATGCGCAAAACGCTGCAGCCACAAAATCGCATACTGTCAGTGGCCAGGTTCTAAATGTATTTAAATTTTAAATGGGTGCTATTAGGAAGATTTATGGGTACGTGGATTCTGTATTGGGGTCTTGTACTTGGCACTTTGTTCGATGTGTCCAGGAACTATTGTGGCAGCTTTAGTGGCAGCCATAGTCACTCAACATGACCACAAGCAAATGGCACCGGTAACACAGCTCAAACGTGGCAGGAGCACGCGTAAGCAATCTGCAAAAGCGGCAGCCCTGCCTAGTATCTGACAGCTAGGGGAGAGGGAACAGTGAAAGAGGGACGTGAGCAGTGGAAGGACACTGGTGGGGAGGGGCGGTGGCACGTAGTGAGTAAAGAGGGCTGGGGGGTTCTGTAATCCAATTATTTTCACCAACTCTTCCCAAGCATGGAATTCCAGGGGGAGAGGGCGGGATGCTCCACGTGCCTCCGCCACGGGAAGGGCGGGTCCCGCTTTTTGAACAATTGGCAGGAAATTCTGGACGCACAACAGCGAAAAAATAAACAGAGGCCGAAAACAAAAGAGCGTCGCGGGCCCTCCTTCGGAGAGGAGTCCAGTGTGCAGAGCGGCTGAGACCCCGCACCTGTGTTCAAGCAATGGACTCTCGTACCCGGGCTCGGGAAGCAGGTCTGGGGCCCTCAGTATCCAGACATGGGGTCCTCCCACCCTCTGACCAGGTCTATGATGCCCTCACGCCCTCCCTATTCTGGTATAACATGCTCCCATTTCGATGCCCATGGTTAATGCCCTCGCGCCCTCTGTGTTCGGATATGAGAATCTCCCGCCCTCTACACACCCAGGCCCGAGACCCGTTCAGCCTCTGTATCGAGCAGTCGCCCAGCCAGTGTGCCATGGACCTAGTGCAAGGAAGGAAATTATCCCCCTAGCTGCTGTTTGAGTTGTAAAATACAGCAATACGCAGGGTTTTGTTGGTCTTCAGCATCAGGGCCCCAGTGCCACAGCACCTGCTGCACCAACAGAAGCTACACCCCTGGTATCGAGGTTCAGACCTGTCACATTTCTGTTTATGGGCCTGGGCCCTCACACACTGAATATCCAGGCCTGACACCCTAACGCCTTCTTTGTTCTAGCTGGTTCTCACACTTCGAGTTCCAAACCAAAGACATTCTCCCTGCCTCTGTATACTGGCACTGGGGCCTCAAAACATCTAAACATGCCAAGGACCCTCACAACCTCTGTATCTAAGCCTAGGACCCTCACATTCTCTGTTTCTAGGTTTGGGACCCTCACCTCTTCTGCATTGAGGACCAGGGTCATTGGGCCTCACCTCCTCTATGTAGAGGACTGGAGTCCTCACAATTTCTGCATCCACGCAGGAATTCCCCATACCCTGTGTTTACTGGCAAGGGGAGCTCACCCCCTCTGCGTTTATGTCTTGGGCCCTCATACCTGCTGTATCCAAGTCTATGGGCCTCATCTCCTCAGTACAGGCTTGGGACCCTCACGACCTGGGTATCCTTGCAAGAATTCCTGAGATCCTGTGTCTACAAACATGGACACATGGACCCCTCACACCCTCTGTATCCAGGTCTCAGACCCTCACACCATCCGCGTCCAAGTCTGAAACCCTCACGCCTCCTTATCCAGGTCTGAGACCCTCACACCAACTGTATACAGGGGTGGGCCACCTGTGCACTCTGTATCCGTCCCTCATCCTTGCGGGGCGCAGAGTGGAAGTACAGCTGTCCGAAAGCTCCGCGTCCCCACCTCAAAAGAGAATCCAGACTGCAGCATTCTGTACAATGCCAGGTTAATCCAGGGGGGTGAGGGGAGTTTAGAGCCACCCCGAATCGCCCCTCCCCAGTCTGGGCCCTCTGCCCGGCTCCCTCAGCCGCTTCCCAGCCCAAAGGTATGCGACCTCCCGGCCCAAGAAAAGGCGACGGGAAACATCTGCCCGAAGAGGCCAGTCCAGCTAATGAGGAGGAACAGGGGCAGGATATTGGGGGAGGAGGACTCCGCTTCACAGGAACCAGCACCTACTCCCACCCTCACAAGACCCTCGTATCGGCCCAAGATGGCGGCTAGCAAGCAACCCGTGTACAGTCAGGAGGATGCTGGGCCGCACTGCATGACTGCCACTACCATGAGAGTGTGAGGGTTCCTCCCAGGCCCCTACCGCGAAGGATCTGCAAGGCCTCGGCTGTCATGTGCAATGAGACCACAGGGGCCGGCTTCCACCTGTAATAAGCGCACCGGAGCCCAGGTGCAGCCTGTAATGAGAGCAGAAGGAGGCCTCATGTCCCACCTGTAAGGAGAACACTTTGCCTGATATCCCACCTGTAATGCGAGCACAGGAGCTCAGCTTCCACATGTAATGAGAGGACTAGAGATCTGATGTAGCCTGTGATGAGAGCAGAAGGAGGCCTCAGCTCCCACCTGTAAGAAGAACAGCGGGGCTCAGATCCTACCTATAATAGGAGCTCAGGAGCTCAGCTTCCACCTGTAATGAGAGCACTGGGGGTCAGCTGCAGCCTGAAGTGAGAACAGAAGGAGGACTCAGCTCCCACCTGTAGGAGCACCAATGCTCAGATCCTACCTGTAATGCGAGCACAAGATCGCAGCTTCCACCTGTAATAAAACCACTGAAGACCAGCTGCAGCCTGTAATGAGAGCAAAAGGAGGCCTCAGCTCCCACGTTCAAGGAGAAACATCTTGTCTGATATCCCACCTGTAAATTGAGCACCGAGGCTCAGATGCCACCCGTAATACGAACATAGGAGCTCAGCTTCCACCTGTAATGAGAGCACTGGACGCCGGTTCCACCTACCTGTAATGAAAGCACAGGGGCTCAGCTCCAGACTGTAACAGAAGCATGGGTACTGTGCTCCGGCCTGTAATAAGAGGACAGAGCCTCTGCTAGAGTTTGCAGTGAGAGCTCGAGGACCTGTTCCCACCTATATTAAAAGCACCAGTGCTCGACTTCCACCTTTAATGAAAGCTCGGGGGCCCTACAGCCGCCAGAAAAAGAACACCGGGTTCATATCTCCCCTGTAAAGAGAGCACGGATGCTCTGCTCCCACTCGCAATGAGAGCACGGGAGCTCAGCGTGTAAAGAAAGCAGGAACACTGTGCTCCAAGCAGTAATAAGAGTGCAGCACAACTGCTCCCAACTATAATGTGCTCAACTTCCATCTGTAATGAGAGCACTGGAGCCCAACTCCCGCCTGTAAAAGAGCAGTTTTGATCTGCTCCCACCCGTAATGAGAGCACAGGGGCTCTGCTCCAGCCTGTAATGAGAGCAGAAGGCCTCACCGTCCACCTGTAACGAGAGCACATGGGCTAATTTCAAGAAGTAATGAGAGTACAGGGGATCTTCTCCCACATATAATGAGGGGACCGGGGCCCTGCCTCTCCCTGTAATAAGAGCAGGATTGCATCTCCCACCTGTACTAAGAGCAGATTGTCCCATCTTCCACCTTTAATGAGACCACAGAGCTCAGCTCCAGCTTGTAATGAGAGCAGAAGGCCTCAGCTTGCGCCTGTAATGAGAGCGCAGGGGTTTCAGCCTGTAATAGGAGCAGTATTCCTCAGCAGCTGGGTGTAAAGAGAGTGCAGGGCTCAGTTCCATCTTGTAATGAGAGCAGAAGTTCTCAGCTCCCACCCTTAAAGACAGCACAAGAGCAACGCCCTTCTGTAAAAGGAAAGCTGCACTCTTGAAACCTTTGCGCCCCTGATCTTGCTTCAGGGTTTCAGCTTCTTCAGGAGAAGGGGGCAATGTCAAAATGTTATTGCTGTGAAAAAGAGGGAGATTGTGCAAATGTCATTGCAATGCAATGGCATTAATCTAAAAAGAAAGACGAATCCCTAAATATTGCACCACAAATATTAATCATAATTAGATGTTCCCTTTAAATAGTGAAACAGGAGAAACTAGAATAAGAAATGATGCTACAAATAGAATGTGTTAAAAGAAACGTAGGGAAGACATTATAGTAGGATCTGAGGTATTTTATTGAAGAAAGTTAAAAATACTTATGTTATCTATAGGAAACGTATTTTCAAGTACCACCCCATTCTTCAGCCCATCCTTTTTGATGGTAGCCAGAGTGGGCTGGGTGGCCCACAAGGGATGAACTCTGAATTGTGATCTCGGAGAAGTGGTTCAGTTTCACGCATACTTCAGCGCCTCGTTACCTCTTCCGTGATTTCCATGAGGTAGGGCCGGGTGGGGATTAGGTCATTTGGTGGTTTCTACCAGACGGGAGTGGCTGACCACCAAGGATATGACCTTTCGGCTAAAATCTGAGGGTCTGGGTCCTTCGTCTCATGCTATAAAGGGCGCCCTCATACAGATTAATAACTGAGGTCCAGCTGTCTCCTTTTGCTCACACATCTCTGACAGTATGCTACCCCCCATTTACAATACTGCCCCTTCCTCCTGTGTTTTACTCGCTGAGGATCTGGAGGTCACCTCACACATCATCTGGCAGCCCAGCTCTTCCTCTAATGAGAATTAGGAGCCCTCCCACTTCAACATTTGATGGGCTGGCCCCATCCACTAATCTCTGAGAGTCTGTCCCTCTTTGTAGATAGTAATGTCTGGAGGTGGATACCCCTCATCAGCCGCCGTAATATCTGAGGGTCTCACCCCTCTTAATAAGTGTATTTTGTTAGGGTTTAGCTCCCCAGTGTGGCCACTGTTTGACGGTATTATCTGAGGCTTGATCATTCAGCATACACTGTAATCTAATGGGGTTTGGCCGTTTAAATCGAAGCCTTGCTTCGCGAGACCTATTGGCTTTGCCATTGCTTACCTCTCAGAGTCTAGCCTCCTCCTCAATCACTGTAATCTCTGAGAGTCGGGTCTCCCTTTTTTGCCAATAACCACCGAGGGCCACGCCCCACCTTGTAGAAATGTGCCCTGAGACTGTGCGCTCCCTTCCTGATAGCGCCCAGAAGCCGATGCACATTAAAGCTGGCCATTGCCGGGCCGCAGTTCGCAGAGCACGAGTGCCAGCGGGAGAGCGCCGAGAAGACGCACAGTGCTGCATACGTAGCATAAGGAGCAGAATGTCAACAACAGCACCGGGAGCGAGGGTCGCTGTGCCATGCTCGGCCCTGGCTGGCTTGGTCCATTACTCGGGGCCCCTGGGAGGGGCTGGCAGTGTTGTGGGTGGAGGAGGGGTGCACACGAGACTCGGGGTCACAGCTGGGATAGATTTGTGCTGCATTTTTAAAGCGCTGCCTCTCCCCTCTCCTCTTACAAAGTCCGGAAAAAAGCAGGGATTTGAGGTGCGAGTCCTTCTGGAGAGGCAGGCGGGGGTTCTGCGGGAACGGGGGAGGGGCGTGCTGGCAAGAGCCTTGTATTTGTAAGCCGTGCCAACAAAATGTTGGATTGGCCGAGAGAGAACGAGAGAGGGAAAGAGACACATATAAAGAAAAGGAGGGATAAATATACACTGAGAGAGCAGGGAGTGAGCTTGAGAGAGAGAGGGATACAGGGAGACCGTGACAACAGGAACAGAACAAGCATTTGCAATGCAACGGGTCTCGCGTTTGCTCGAGTTAGAGCTGTTAGAGTTGTAAATTCCTAACGGAACTTTTCTTGCCACATAAAGTGAAAATGAAAAGTAAAACATTACATGACATAAGCGAGCCGATTCAAAGCGCCATGTCCGCCATGAGCATGAGAAAAAGAAATTCACTTGCAGTCAAACTATCAGCAATTGTGCCGTTATCCATGGAACAGGGTGATGTCCAAGGAGGTAACAAAACCGCCTCAAGGAGGGACAAAGGTAAAGCATTTACCAATGATAACAAAGGATTTTTGAAAGGCAAGCCCATGAATGAATGATAGTGATGGGTGTGCGGTGGGCGTGGTTAAAAGGCCACAATACTTACAAGTCAAAGCGCTTGCGCGCTCGACCTAAAAAAAGGGATGGATAGATGAATGTGGAGCTGGTAAGGGATAGCGAGTATGATATTGTAGAGAAATATATTGAGCCAAAGATAAGTACCGGTAAGGGCAGGGCCACTGGAAGTATGCAATAGAGAGGATCAAATTATGTGGCAGAGTCGACCAAAGTATGTCGCACAACGTGGCACGTGAGAATTTTACTTCATTATTGTCATTTTTACCCATGTTAAGAGTCTCTTAGCAAAGGGTTCACCTCATTGGTACCAAAACAATACCCTTTCAGGCTTAGCCTGCCACATACATTATGCACAAACAGAAGAAGGGAACTCTGGGTAGTTCCCAAATTTTAGTGGAGAGGAGCTCCTTTACATGGAACACTCTACAATACCACCAGACCATGCAGAGCTAAAAAAGTGACAAAGTCCTTTGCCATTTTTACATCAAAGTCTTAAAGCATAGGTTTCGCTAATGTCATCCACATAAGGACCAAATCCTTTTACCACTCCAGGCACAGTAGTGCAGCTTTGGATTGGTAAAATAGCATCTAAGCTAACCTGGAAGAAATAAAAGCAACCCCTGACATGTTTTGCTGTTATTGTAGCTAGTCAGAGAGGCAGACACAAGGGTCTGTTTTCCTAGGAAAGAGGACTGGCACCGTGGAGGAAGGTATTGAGCCAAAGACAGGTATGGGTAAGGGCAGGGCCACTGGAACTATGCAGCAAGAGAGGATCCGAATATGTGGCTGGCAGAGTTGACTAAATTATGCGCCGCAATGCTGCATATTTTGTGACAGTCTTACTTGACTATAGTCATTTTTATGGGCGAGCACAAAGTGCTCCGTCCATTCTGTAATCTCTCTTTGGGCTTGAAACCACGCCCATGCCACGTCAGTCACTTACATTGGTTCGTGGTTTTGCCTTTTAAAATCCGCTTGCTTTCATTTGTGAAAGGCATGCATACGTCATGACTTTTCTGGTGTTTAGCCCACCTACACAGCACCTGTAAATACCGAAAACATACGAGGCTCGATGTTTTCAGCCTGGACTACTTTATCTGTTTATTTTCCACGCAGCTCAATTGCGCTGCATTTTACATAGTGTGATCGCGCTGCGTATTTTTTTTTTTTACAACGCTAATAGCTCTAACTCAAACAAATGCGAGACCCGTTGCATTGAAAATGCTTGTTACCCAAGTTAACACTGTCTTAGGAAAGTTTTCACCTCATTAATACCACTTTAACCCTCACAAACAGCAACATGCTACTGATAAGTGACTAGTGAACCTTGCAAAGGGCCTTCTATCGTTCTGCGAAACATATCACTGTGATTTTAGTAACCTTTGATCCGTTTGAGCTAGAAACAAACTAGACTTTTTTCTTAAAATCTGAAAATTATCTAGCCTTCGATGCATTATTTGGCAAAAACCTAATTATGAGAAAAACACCGCAGCTGCAGAAGTGCATACTTCCAGTGACCCTGAGTAAGGGTGAGGAAAGGGAAGAAGAGAAAGGAAGGTGGAGCAACAGAAAAGGTGACAAGTGAGAGGCAGGAGGGGAGGTGGAGAGGGCTAAATCATCGTCACTTGCATTTTATCATCAACCTGTGGCACTCCAGTAGCTCTCTAACCCATTCTTGCTCCCATCCTCGCCTCTGCCCCAAAAGACATACATTTCCCTTTGTGGTACCACCTCTCCCATCTCAGTGCTTTAAGTGGGATGGAACAAGTGTTGGGGTCTCAAAAATGGGGCTGGCCATTTGGACGCGACTAGAACACTTTGGCAAAAGGCGCGGCCTATGCAACTATAGGTGCGGCCTAAACGTGACCTGACCAGCATTCGGGGACCTGTAGGTGTGTTTCTGGGAGGGCATCTAAAGACACCATACATCAACTAACACAAACACCTAAAACAGGTCAGATCCATTAGCTGCACCAATGCTTGATAGCAGTAATTTTTGTTCTATGGCACTTCAATTGCTACTTCCCTTTCTGCCTGTCATATCTCGTTCCGCTGCAGCGTTCCTCTCTCCATTAATCACTTACACTCTTTGCTCCACTCATCTTTCTGAAGTCTCTCCAGCTACACCCCGTGTCATCTGCATCAGCCTCTTTCACTCTCTTCTTCTTCACATACTCTTTAATCTCCTCCACGTCAACATCCCCACTCGCACACCCTGCATTTTTTTCCTTTGGCACTGTCCATATTTTGACAGCTGCATACCACCACACACTTCTCCATTAAACCGCAATTACAATTGGCACCGATGTAGCCATCGTTCTGTGTGCCCAGCAGAGAGGCCAAGGACCGGATGAGCATTTAGTAAGAAGACCTTTATGAGAGGCACTGTCACAAACTCGAGCCGCCTTCTACCTCAGCTGCAGTTCTCAATCATGCCCAGTCATGAACCATCACCCACACCCTGAACTCACGCAGACACCTTGAGGTGACTGGGCTTGCACTGTGGTTATGCAAGACTCTGACATCGTATGAAAAACAAGATTACTGAAACCCATCTGAGATATGAAAATATTCCGAGTAAACAGAAGCACATACATAGTTCACCATTAGATAAAACGAAGGAGCTGTAACAGGGACTGCGTCCCTGACTTGGATCACCTTAAAGGTTCTTGCACACAATGTCAAAAATCGGTGTTTTCCTTGTAAAGTTATAGGCATAAATAATGGACCCGGAGGGACCAGTTTCAATGTTTTGTTTTTTTTCATTTATTGGGGGAGCGGAGCACAGGCAAGCCCTGCCCCGCCCAACTTAAAGCCATGGCCATTCTCTTCTTCTCTCCAATTATTTTCGGTTGCCGCGCCCGAGGTTGGCTCCAGCCACAGGTGGGGTTGGGCCCTAGGCGCTTACATCAGAAGTTACAGCGATGGGGGCACTTTTTGCACCAACAAGGGGCATCTGGGAAGGCTGAGGACTGCTACAGCTCCACGAGGCTAGCCACGTGGTCCCTAGGCACTGGAGTGAGGCGGATGCGAACTCGGGGCTCCCCTTCTGCTCGCCCCATGCACCCTCAGACTGGAGTTGTCCACTTTGCATCCCACCTTCGACCCCTAGAACCGTCTCCCGGGTGACTCTCCCATGCCAGTTTACACATGGTCGCGTTGTTAGCGGAGGGCTTAATGAACCAGCCTGGGCATGGGGCGTAATTAGTCGTGTGCTCTGCCGCCAAACACCAAAAGGGGTACCTGTGCCGATTTACAGTTGTAGCCTGTAGGGGGTGTGATAGGAGCTCATTAGTGGGAAGTCGCAGGTGCTTGGTGCATTTGCCAGCCCGCTGCACTGCCCATGCCGCCATCTACTGAGGCCTCCACCCGTGGAAAGGGTGGCATGTATGAGCTTTTAAAGTGCGCCTTGGTACATCATGCACTGCATGCGAAGAGTGGGGCTGGTTCACTGCCTGTTGGCACTACCATCTTTTTTACCACGGCACTCAAATACGAGGGCGTCTCCACCCTGCTTTGAGTGAGCAATGGGTAGGAAACGTGGCGAGAAGGCCTTCATTTCCTTTTAGATGTGCCCATTGTCACTGCCAGCAGCCCCCGGCACAAGAATCACAGACGTGCCAGTGATTCTGACGTGGTCAGTTATTACTTGGGATTGTCATAAAGGCTGTATGGAGGGGCTGGCTGTGTGATGCCCCTTTGGCATCAGCAGACGTGTTTGCCAGCTAGAGACGCTCACCCTCCAGGGAGCTGGCACTCGAGCTGTTGTGGTGACCCCCGCGCCCCGGGCTTACTGTCCCTGCAGACTGTGGGCGCAAGATTGCTCCGGCCTGGGAGCTGGTGGGCACTTTGCACGTCCTCCGCGGCGGGCTTGGCATCCGCTGGGCCCTGGCACCGGCCCACACCCCGCTCTGGCGACTGCAGATTGGCCCGAATGTCTTGGGCTGGAGCCGGGACCGCTCTTCCCCCATCAGCCTCCACCCTCCTCCTCTTCCTCTCCTCCCCTTTCCCTGGCTCCCGCTGCTGCACAAACCAGGACACTGCACAGCAGCCAAGCGCACTGCCCGAAGCGGAGCCCGGGCACCAGATCCGGGAGCACGGGCTGTGCGGGGTGGCAGGGCACAGCGTGTGAGAAGGGGCTGCAGCTCAAGGGCTGGGCAGAGCCGGGTGACTCTCGCCCACCGAGGACAGGTGAGAGACCCGGTCGTCTATGCATATTCTGAGCTGGCACCGCTACATTTCCCAGCGCCGCGAAACAGCTCCCAGCTGCAAGCGGCACTATACTAAAGTGCATATATGAACTGATGCAGTAAGGCAAGGGGCGAATTGGTGATCTGGTGGGGGCATATACTCCATGACCTTGTATCTGGGCGCGTGGCAGTGCTGCTGGCGCCCTTTCCAGATGGTGGGTCTCCGCGGAGGCGGAGAGGCCGTAGGGTTGTGTGGAGCTCAGGAATGGGAACCGGGGCTCCTCGCTGATGTTCTCCGTTTTTACGAGTCTACTTCACTTTTGGCCGCGCTCATGTTTTTTAGGTGCTCCGAGGCCACCCGTGTGCCAAGTGAGTTACCTAAAATGAAATGTAGTCATTAAACTGTTGCTGCCGTCTACCCGTGCCTAATTCAGTCTCTACACATGTCCTCGATCTTCTCAAGAAAGGCAACGAGCCCCCAACAGGGCCCGCCTCTCTTGTGTCTTCCCCTCTGTGAGTAACACGTGCCTCGTTCGACGCTCCCCTTCAGGTTCACCATTCCTCTCTTCCCCACTAGTTATACTCCCTCTCCGCCTCCTCCTCCTCCCGCACGCTCCTTCCCTTCTCTCTAGCGCCTCGTGTCCCTTTCCCACATGCACTGCTGTTATTCTCCCCTCTCTCCCACTCTCTCCCTCCTGCCTGTCTCTGCCAGTTCCCCTGCCTCTCATGATTTCTTTAACCCTTCCACTCACTGCCACCCCTCTGCCACAGTCTTCTCCCATTCTCCCCTTCCACCCCCCGCTCTGTTTTTCTAGCTTTCTCTTGTCTACTCCTTACAGGCTTTCTCTTAACCCTCTCCTTCTCCAGCTCCTCTTTTCGTTTACTCTCTCTCGCCCGTCCCCTTTCTGCCATTTTCTCTCTCTCTGAATCAACCCTTGACTTTCTCTCTTTCCCTTCCACCTTGCCCCTTCCCTTTATTCCCTCCTTCTTTCTCAACCGCGCTCTCACTCTTTTCCTCTTCTCCCCTCATTCTCCCCTTTGTTCTCTCTTCTTCTTCGCCCCGCGCTCGCTCTTTCTCCATTTTCTCCCTCGTCCTTTGCCAGTCCAAGTTTCGAGTTAACTTACTTTGTGGGAAAGGGCACCGTTCCGGAAGGAGCTGTCAGGAGACCGACCACAAAGCTGATGGAGCCTTCTCGACGCAGGGCCCACGCCAGCAAGGGGTGGGGGCTGAGAGAGGGTAGTGGAGGGAAACATGCAGTGTAAACACTGTGGCGTGTGCCTCGGCCTCAGTTTAAGGAGGCCCGACTGTGCGTCAGGACGCGCCCTCACGGGAGCGGGGGAGCCGGCGAGGGCCCAGTGTGTGCGAGGCTGTACCTCTTGGGTCCAAAGCCCCGTCAGCTCTTCTGAAGTAAATATAGGCCAGATTTGTACAACCACACTCCTTTAATCCTAGTGTTTCCACTCAAGGGTGCACCTCGAAATGACCACCCAAACTTAAGGACAGATTTACAAGGCCCTTGTGCCCCTTCGCGCCACATGTGCGGCAACATTTTTGCCTCAAATGTGAAGCTAACGGGCCACTACCATAGCGCGATATTTACATGGTGGCGCACACTAGATTTGCACCACCTTGTAAACCATTTGCGCCACATCATGTATAATATATGCACGATGTAGTCACAGGGGGTCCCTAAAAATGGTACAATGGAATTTACAAGATTCCATTGTGCCATTTCTAGCTTAAAGCAGGCGTTAAAATGAGGCTCCCATTTTTTTCAATAGGCCTCTTAACACTATGCTAGAGTAGCGTCATTTTTTTTACACCAATCCAATATAGCATTACAATAGCGTCAAAAAATGACATGCACCATGGTGCGCCGTATTGTAAATATGCCGCTACCATGATGGTATTAGGGGCCGCAAGGGGGCCGCAAGGAAAGTGGCGCATCACTTGTGATGCACCACTTTTTTGTAAATATGGCCCTTAGTAGCTAATAGCACATTTTTTTTCAAGCCTGGCTATGAGACTGAGACAGCTACAGACCATTGACACCCCACACCACCCCACCCCAAAAAAAGAAACATATATAGCAAGCTTTTTGATTAGCAGGCCTTTTCCATTGGTCTGTTGAACTGCCATTCATATTTTATTCCCACCAACTACTTCATGGGGCAATGGTCAGTCCAATTTACCTGCTGACACCGCTCTCTGGAAGTTATGTTATGTTCATTTGTATAGTACTTAGCACCCAGGCGCTTGACTGCACAAAGTCTGTGTACGTTGTTCACATCTGCCCAAAAACTTTTTTTCACTGTGGCAAAGACTGTTCAAAGTGTGCTTTTAGATTTTTATTTTCGCTTCAAATGCCAGCTATTTATTTTACCTGAAATTCGTGTTTCAGTTACATTGTGATCTATTTTCTGTCTCTTTTTTCAAGTTGTTGTTATAATGTCATTCAGAGACATTGTAACATAGATGCCCATGGTTCGAATCATTGTCGAGGTGGTGGTGATTTCTTCTTGACTCTTTCTCAAATAACGATCGTTTTAAAATTCATGGCAAACTGAAAGGACTGGTTTTCAAAAATCTTCGCCAGTTAAACAGCCAGGTCACTGTTTTTTTTTAAAAAAAAGGTAATATTTAATTGCAAGTATATGGCTGATACACTTACGAGGTGGTATGTGTTCCTTTTTTATTTTTGAAGCCAGTGCCTGTAATGAAAAATTAAGATATGCAACCAATGCTTCAGCTTGCTAAGGCCACACCTATTGGCTTTGCCATGGACTGTTTTTGTAAGTAGCTAGTGGGTTTTGGATTACACAAGGGGTTTGGGTTACACCAGTGTTGTGTCTTTCTGGAGAAGCCTGTGAAAACATTGACTGTAAAAAAACGGTTGGCAAAATATAGACTTCAAAAGGCAGACTGCCAAAAACCTGAATTTACATGAATATGCTACAAAATTTTTGACTTGCACTCAAGCGCTTGTCCGCAAACATGCTCCAACTGGAGGCAGAATTGAAAAATGACCCAGTCCTAATACACATGAGAATCGGCATTGGCTCGATTGAGGAATTAAATACAGGTTAGGTTTTTGGTAGGGAGGCATTGAAGGTTGAGATATTAAATTGTCTATGATTTGGTGTCTACTTTCTATAAAAAATATGTTTAATGGACTAGACTGTCACATGGGATTCTTTCCTGATAATTCTACCCTCCCCCTTATCTCTCATCCTCCCTGTTTCCTACTCTCTCACCCCTCTAATGTTCTTATCCCTCGTGCTTCTTCCTGTATCCTGTCTCTAGTCCTTCTTCTGTTGCTCTTATCTTCTTTCCTCCTTCTACTGGCACTTCTTACACATCTTATTTCTGGTTGTCCTTTCTATACCTGGTTCTCGTCCCCCATCCTCGATCTTTGGTTCTCCTCCTTGTTCCACGCCCCACACCCTTTCCTGCACTATCCCCCCCCCCCCCCCCCCGCCCCCACTGTTGCTCTCATGCTTGATTCTCAAACCAGTACTTTCAGGCTCAGTCGTTTCCTTCTGTTGCTCTTTTTTCTTATTCTCCTTTCTGTCCCAGGTTCTCTCCCTCTCTCCTACTTTTATCCCTGTTTCTCCTCCCAGTGTCGTGTCTTCGCCCCATTTTTGGCAGCCATTAGTATCATTCACTCTCCTGGTTCCCGGCCCTGCTCTTTGGACCCCTGGTTCTCTGTCATGTTCCTGTCTGGCTTGTTCCCTATGTCTATCCTTCCAGGCCCCCTTAACGTGTCATGCCTCTAGGTCTCCTTGTCTACATTCCTCGTTTTCGTGGTTCTAATTTCTGCCCGCTCTCTACACATGCTTCTAAAACCACCCTCGTTTGGAGGGTGTCATCCTCTTTAGACTCGTTTACACTCTCCAAACAAGCAAAACACCCCCTGGACTTCACTGGTATCACCCGCCGTGGAACACTTCCTCACCCCATAAAAACCCTTGGCGTCTTCACTGACTTATTGGGGTCGCCCTCCGAAGCCCCTTAATCTAAGCCTCATGGGAGGCAGAAGCGGTTTAGAGGATGTTCTACAAGGCTCTTTATACTCTACTTACCCCGACTCCATGCCCCCCACTTGCCTCTCTTTTCAAGTCCCTCTTGCCTCTTACTCATGTGGGTCACCTTCCCCTGCCCCCGTCTCCCCTTAGCCCCAGTCATTACCGTTATCAGGGCCCGGGGCCGACATGAAGCGGCCTCGGGTTGTGTGTTCCTCAAACACAGAGCGCTGGCTCGGACTACCGCCCGCGTCTGATAACGGAGGGGGAGGTGTGCAAATATCAAATAATGGGTAATCCGGGGCTCAGGGCTCAGTCACGGAACAGGATCCGCGGGAGGAAAACGTGCTCTGAACAAGAGCACCTTTCACTCTGCGGTTTCCCGAAAGAAGCCTTCCAGGGGCTGACTTTCCAGCGCCCGGCAGGTCATGCGCCAACTTTCCAGTGCTCAATACTCCAGCGCCTGGCCACACAGAGTCTGCCTTTTCAGTGCCATGTCTCTCACAGCCTGACCATCCGAGTGCCTGACGTTCCAGTGACCGGCTTCCCATGGCCTCATCTTCAAGAGACTGACTTGCTAGTGCTCAATTCCCCAGTGCCTGATCGCTTAGGGTCAGACTTTCCTGTGCACTGTCTCTCACAGCTTTATCCTTCGGGGACTGACTTTCTAGTGCGTGTCTCACAGAGCCAGATCTTCGAGGCACTGGAATTCCAACACCCTCGCTCCTAGTGCCTGACTTTCCCGTGCCCAGCCTGGCCGAGACAGCCCTTCAGGGAATGCAATTCTGGTCCCACCCCCTCAGGAGCCGACTTCCCATCGCCCAGGATCCGGGAGCCTGCTCTTCGAGGAACTGGCATTCCATTGACCAGTCTCTGAGGTCCTGGCATTCCAGTGCCCAGCATCCGATGGCTTAACTGTCTGGTGCCCAGTCTCCCAGATCTTGAACTTCCAGTGCTTGATATCCCTTGTTCGAACTTTCCAGCTTTCCACAACAGAAAGATTGTCCTTCAAGGGAATGACTTCCCAATGTCAGCCCTCCAAGAGCTCAACTTTCCTGTTTTCAATTTCCCAGGGTTCCACCCTGGGGACAGGGCCTCCCAAGGGACTGGCATTCTTCTTCCCAGCTTCATAAGGCCTGACTTTCCAGTGTCTGCCCACCCAGTGGCCAACATTCCAAGACCAGGCCTCCTAGTTTCGGACTTTTCAGTGTCTGGCATCTCAGTCCTTAGCCTCCTAGCGGTGGCCCAAGGCTGCAGGGGCTTGACTGCTTTGTGCATTTCCTCTTACGTGCCTGACTTTCAAGTGCTTTGGCTCCCAGGGTCTGAATTTCCAGAAGTCAGTTTCAAAGTCCCATGCCTCAGTGGGCCTGATCCTCCAGGGACTGATTTACCAGTGCCTGCTCTTCTAGGGCCTGGCTTTCCTGGAATTGGCTTTCCAAGGCTCAACCTCTCAGGGTTTGGCAATCGAGCTGCTTTCCAGTGCCTGGTCTCCACAGGCCTGGCCTCACTGGAAAAGGCTTTGCAAGGTCCAGCTGCTTTCAAGGATCTCACTTACAAATGCCCTGTCTTCCCGGGCCTGGCTCCCCCTCCCCCCCCCCCCCTCCCAGGGCCCCAAACACCCAGACCTCTATCACTTTTCAGTGTTCTGCCTCCCATTGCTCCTGGGACACGAGCAGGCTACCTCTCAGGGCCTGGCCATCCAGGCTCTTACTTTCCAGTGTCAGACCTCCCAGGCCTTCCTATGCAAAGACTCTCATGTCATGACTTTCGGGAGTCCGGCCTCCCAGTGCTCGTCTTCTCGGGACCCAGACCAACCTTCCTCTCGGGACTTGGCTTCCAGTGCTCGCCCTCCCATGAGCCAGGCCCTGACACTTCTGTGGTCGTCTCCCTGTGCCCATCCTCCCAGTTGCCCTGCCTCCTTTCACCCCAGGACAAGAGTTAAATTGCCAAGCCACCCAACACCAAGAGCCTCAGAGCCAGACCTCAGTTCACTACCTCAGATTACCATGTCTCCCCAGCTCTCAAATCACTACCTCAGATTACCACGTCTCCACAATTCACTGGTTCAGATTACCATGTCTTTCCAGATCTCAGCTCACTTCCTCAGACTACCATATCTCCGCAGCTCTCAACTCGCTACCTCAGATTATCACGTCTCCTCAGTTTACTGCTTCAGATTACCATGTCTCCCCAGATTTCAGATCATTTCCTCAGATTATCATGTTTCTGCAGCTCTCAGCTCACTACCTCGGATTACCACGTTTCCTCAATTCATTGCCTCAGATTACCATGTCTCCCCAGCTCTCAGCTCACTGCCTCAGATTACCATGTCTCCACAGCTCTCAGCTCACCTTCTCGGATTCCCATGTCTCCTCAATTCACTACCTCAGATTACCATGTCTCCACAGCTCACTGCCTCAGATTACCATGTCATCTCAGATTACCACCTCAGATTACCATGTCTCCTCAGCTCTCAACTCACTACCTCAGATTCTCATGTCTCCTCAACTCTCAGCTCACTGCCTCAGATTACCATGTCTCCACAGCTCTCAGCTCACCTTCTCGGATTCCCATGTCTCCTCAATTCACTACCTCAGATTACCATGTCTCCACAGCTCACTGCCTCAGATTACCATGTCATCTCAGATTACCACCTCAGATTACCATGTCTCCTCAGCTCTCAACTCACTACCTCAGATTCTCATGTCTCCTCAACTCTCAGCTCACTACTTCAGATTACCATGCCTCATCATTCCACTACCTCAGATTACCATGTCTCTTCAATTCACTGCCTCAGATTACCATGTTTCTCCAAATATCAGCTCACTGCGTCAGATTACCATGTCTCCTCAATTCACTACCTCAGATTACTATGTCTCCCCAGATCACTGCCTCAGATTACTATGTCTCCCCAGATCACTGCCTCAGATTACCATGTCTCCCTAACTCTCAGCTCACTGCCTCTGATTACCATGTCTCCTAAATGCTCAACTCACTACCTCAGATTATCTGGTCTCCTCAACTCTCAACTCACTACTTCAGATTACTATACCTCCTCATTTCAGTACCTCAAATTACCACTTCTCTTTGGTTTCCTGCTTCACATTACCACGTCTCCCCTGATTTCAGATCAATGTCTCATATTACCATGTCTCCACAGATCTCAGATCACTGCCTCAGATTGCCATGTCTCCTCAGTTCACTCCTTCAGATTACTTTATCTCCTCAGTTTACTGCCTCGGATTACCATGTCTCCTCAATTCACTGCTTCAGATTACCATGCCTCCAAAATTCACTGCCTCTTAGGACCACGTTTCCTGTCCTCCTGTGACCAACATTCCAGTGCTTAGCCATCCAGGGTTCAGATTTTCTGAACAGAGCTTCCAGACTCTCTTCTTCCAGTGCCAAGCTTCCACATGTCCATCTTCCCGGTGCCCAGCCTTCCAGCGCTCAGGCTGCAGTGTCCTCACTGCCCCGAGCAGCTGGCCTGTCATGCTTTTGGCAGTTGATTTAGTGGGATCTTTTTTTATTACATTTTTGATTGTCATTTTGCGGAAGTGGTGGATACCTAGCACTTTTTTCCTCATACTCGGTGCCATGGTTTGTTGGGGTAACGGCAGTGAGGTCCCCGATACCCAGAAAGCAGGACTACCGTATGGCTCCTTGAAATATTAGTCACCATGTTTGAGTCCTCACAGCCTAATGCATTCTGGGAGTTGTAGTCTTGGTTCATCTTTGATGGACCCTACTGGACTGAAGTGTAAAAGGACAATGGTTTGTGTAGCATTCGGAATACTTGATGAATGGAAATGCTTACACCAACCGTAACATTGGTAATTCATCTAGGCACATTTAAGTCTATTGGTTAATCTTTTGCGTGCCATATACTAACAGTATGGAAATCCATTTTTGCCCACCCTAAAAAAGGAAGTCCTCACAAAAGTGAGAGCACCTAACCTGCTAGGGCACACCTCTAATTGAAGCAGGGCACTCTGGTATCTTGGACCTACATCAGGCTACATTCATGTCACCTAAAGCGACTCACTTTGCTTTAAAAATAAAAAGAAAGCGGCTCAGATTACACTAATTATTCAGAATCATTAGCAATTCCGCGGAATGCATTTCATTCCATTGTTTTTGCTCTGTGCTGTTGCAGATAAGGACCCCTCAAATACAGATCACACTTGGCCGGGACCCAGGACACGGTCCAGCTCATAATCTTGGGCCACATCTCATATGAATGAGAACACAAGCAAACCCATATAGTTTACGGTCTTATCAGAACTCTTTGTTGATGAGCAGATCCTGCGATCCCTGGACCCTCATCCAGTCATACTCATCTTACCTAGGGCAATTCACTTAGGATTCACGTATCCAAAAAAGTGAAGGATAGTAATGCTTGTACCAATCTGACCAACTGGTCTTAACTCTGGACACATACCATTGTATCATTTTAAAGTTTGTTGATACCATTGAACACTGCCATCCTCTAGATGCAGCACAGGTGCATCACTCAGGAGAACGCATAGCAGGGTATATAGGGTAGGATCTCCCACAGGTCTGTTACCCAAGTCAGTCTTCTGCAGATCCATCCACATATGTGCACCTTGGTGATATATATATCTTCAAGGTACACTAAGGTGTAGTTAAACACAGAACATCCTTAACTCCCCCTGTGTACTTCCCTTCCCATATTTTGGCCCTCAGTACTGTTGGAATGATATCCTGTCCTGTTGAGATTTGGGACTCAATAGCCCCTACTACAGTGGGGTCAAGAGTGGACGAAACTGGGTGCAAATGTCAAGTTAGTGCATGAAGGACTGTTTGATGGAGTTTGTGGGTGAGGATATGTACAGATGTAAAAGTAAACTGTTTGATGGCTGAATGAACTTACGGGCTGCAGTTCCTGAATGAGACATGGGACAGAGGGGTGACGTATGTGAGGAAGAGGGCAAAGGGGAGTGACGTGTGTAAGGGGGCATCCTGTACATAGCTTGACATCTAGATTTCTCAAAGCTTCTGAAAATGCAATGTCCATAGTCCAAGCCTAATGAGAGCACAAAACAAGCCCTTGACCAGTGAGACCACTCGATACATCTAGGGAGGGTACTGCCAGCAACAAGTCTTTCATTCATAAGCCCATGGAGAGCTAGAAGAGGACAGGGACATCCCCAGAATAGACCGCATAACCACACACAGAAACCAGGCATCCAGAACACTCCTTCTAAAAAACAGACCAGAGCTCTGGCGCTCTATGGCCAGTGAAAGCAGCAACCAGCCTTCTATTCCAGTGATGGAGCAATCCAAAATGACGTGATCCACGGTGCCCGATTCCCAGCCAGGTAAGGACCAGGTTACACATCACCCAAAAAGATGGGCACACAGGCACTCAATCCTCCATAGACAGGAACAAATGACATTACAAAAGAGCTTGCCCAAGAGTCCTCATCAGGGTTGAGAAGATGCTAGGACAAGACCATTTGTCTCCAGGAAGGGTTGGCTGCTAATCTTGGGCTCTGGAACAGCATGCTACTCTCCGTAATGGGCTTCAGTGTTCCATCAAGTACAGTAAGTGCTATATAAATGCAATTACAATGCAATAACACTGGGCAGCTTTACTAGAGCCCTGTGCCCAGCTTGGTTGCTAGATTAGTCACGAGCTATCACTTACAGGCAACTGGATGGCATTGCCTTAGGGTTCACCCTGTTGAGAGCCACAAGGGGGAATGGCTGCACTTTCCCAGTTTCTAGATCATCCTTGATGGTCCTTCTATAGTGGTTCTTGAGGCAGCGGTCATGGGCAGACTTTTACAACTCTTTGCTTGGCAGTATCTCCGGTTCTGGAAATCTCAATATCACACCAAGGATAAAACCATCTATAGCTCCATTATTGTTCAATATCCGCACTTCTAGAGTCGCAGTGGTTTAGGACCAAGGCCAAATGAAACTCAGGGCACAAGAAACCAGCAATTGGAAATAAGTGCTTACTGTTAACCCTATCCACATGCAAAAGAAACCTTACTGCAGTTTTGAAGAGTGAGAAATCTTGAATTTAGAACTAGACTTCATTTACAGTTTGGAGAGAAATGAAAGCCCTTCAATGTCTGGTGACAGTGTCCATAGCATCGATTGGAATACTCTCAGCCCCAGGTCCCACTTGGAGGCAGCTTAATGCCCTCAGTTCACTAAGATTCCTAGTATGAACTGGGCCACAAACTACAATGAACAAGCATTTACAATGCAACGGGTCTCGCGTTTGCTCATGTTAGAGCTGATCGCGTTGTAAACTCCTAACCCGACTTTTCACCTATCGGGCAAAAGTGCATTTATGTACGTAACCCGAAAAAGTGAAATTAACTATGTAAAGAGCTCGACTCCTGCCAATCGAGATCGTGCTCGTAAATTAGAGAAAAAGAAGTCCACGAGCCCGATGGAAAACAGCGAGCCTCGCATGTTTTCTGTACTTGGTCGCTGCGCTCGAGGAGGGCTAGCCACCAGAAAAGGCATGACGTATACGTGCCTTCGACTAATGAAAGCAAGCAGATTTTATTAAGCAAGCCCACGAACCAATAAAATACACTGATGTGAAGTTGACAGGGCTCCGAGCCCTTTTCTATATACTAAAGCGTCTCGCTGCGATACGCATGCGCAAGCGCATGCAACGCAGGCTCGACCCTACAAAGGGCTTAGCTGAGTACAGCCCTGCCAGTAGCAGTTTTGGTTCTATTTAAATCTCAGCCCAGTAATCTAGGGACAATCCTGCGAAAACATTGCGGCAGCAAGTAATGCTGCAGGCTTTCTCCAGCAGCAAGTACTGTCGAACATACCTCTGAAAATTACCAGCATATGCACTGTCTAACATGCACACTTCCCAGTATAGTATTGCTGCTGCAGATCTCAGTAATAATACATGTTTTTATAACTGTAAAAAGTGAAAAAGGACTATTGATATGGTTACTATACAATATGCCCACTCCTTTGCATATCAAGTGCTCCTTAACTCATGATCTAAGTACAAAGGTGACTTTGCTGTTAAAGACTAACTTCTAATTCTAACTAACCAGGTCCCGTTGCTATATGCCCTGGACCGCAGTTTTTCCCCCTTATAAATCACATACACACAAATTGTAATTTTAAAGGCATGTTTCAAACATAAATATAGTAGCAGGATGGCCTAGAAAAATCTAAGACTATAACTTTTAAATATTATTAGTCAGATGCTTGTTTGTGGTTTTAATTAGAGAAATATGAACTCGCCAAGAGTAAAATATAGTAATTATTAAAATCACTTTCAGAATTTCCGCTTTATGTTCTTCTCCTCTGACTGTTTTGGATTGCTTTGCAGTCAACCTTGCATCCCATTACCTGCTGCAGGGTACCCAACTGGTCGCTTCATATCTGACTGCGACTAACTGGGCCCAGATGTGGCCGAACCTCAACCACATGTCATGGGCCCCATTCGGGAAGGCATGTCAGAGTTTACTGCTAAATGGCTTCATTCACATCTGTCAAGAATTCACAGAAAGATTCCTGACAGGCATAACTGGTTTTACTGCTGCATGAATCTCTGCCAGTAGTGTGCAGAGTTACCCCCACGCAAGGCGTGGGGAGTGAGCGAACAACTAGTTTGGCGGATGCCAACTAACGAGCTCACACTACCTACGCTACACATGATCCGAGTTTTACTCCAGCAAAAGGACAGAGTAACTCCTCTTTCAGCTTGGATGGGTCAAATCAAAGCTTGGAGGGGGTGTAGTAAAAGGTGACTCCACGAGCGAAAATATCTTCATGTGCCATTTCCCCGTGCATAATAATACTTTGTGTACAGTTGTGCGCTAGGGAATGGGAGCCCCGGCAGTATGTCAAATGACATTGGCAGTAGTACTTAGGGATACTTGCGCCTGGCACAGCTTTCCAGACATGCTACTGGGATATGTATACATTTCCAAAGATGGTAAAATTGCACCTCTTCATAGGAGTACCACTAAGGGTAAAGATTTACTACCTCTTTAGTGAATCATTACCAGTCTATTTTACATTTCCGCACACTTGTCTCACTAAATGGCCATTGCGATCCCCACCTCATCGAAACTGCCATACAGACATGGGAAGCATGAACGTCATTTCACCAAAAGGCCTTGGGTAGCAAAAGTGACATCACATGGCATTTGCCCTTTACATTCATTCGCCCACACATGCTTACACATAACACACGGTCACACATACACTGTCTCACATAAACACAAACACACTCTCACTTGCACGCACGCACACAGTATACATTTAAACTCTTTTTTTACTTACCTCTGTTGCCTGGGGGGGGACATATTCGAGCCAATTGTACTCCATTTGTATTACACTAATTGTGAATAATATGTTAATAATCACTATTAGTGTAATAAAAATTGGCAAAAAACAAGGAGATTTTATCCCCCCCCCGATGTGCCCCTGTGTTACAGGCACTGATTGTGTCACCTCTGAGACCATGGGCCGCAAATGAAGTGCTAGGGGTCGCAAGGCAGGGGTCACATGACTCCTAAATGACGTCCATGCTGGGATGATGCCCCGCTTCCCAAAAAATAGGCTCCTAAGGGTGAAGGTGCGCGATTGCATAGAGGCAGGGGTCATGGCAAATCACTTGAACGAAGCCAGAAAAACCACCCTTTCCAGAGACACAGGTGTTACCCCGGCACACCACCATCGAAGAGACAGGAGCCGCGGCTGTCCAGCCCCAAAGGATCTTTCCTAAAAGAGCAGAGCAGGCTCTCCCATCCCCCTTTCATAGAGGCAGGAGTCGACCCACCCCTCCTTCACAAAGAAACAGGATTCCACCCTCGAAAACAAAAGGGCAAGTGCTTTTTATTCAACCCCCACCCAACCATCGAGAGGAAGGAACCATGGCAGCCCATTTCCCCAAGAGAGCAGAGCTTCGGCCCCGCATCTAAAAAGAGTCATTGGCCCGGACAGGCCTCCTGTTCCGGTGTATCCCTCGCCTCCTTGGCTGAACAGGCCATGGGTGGCTTGCCCTTGGCCTTGTGACTGCCCAGTCTCACAGAGCATGGACAATCAGGCTCCTTTCAAGTTTTTAACAAGGGCGCGCCTCAGAGAGGTGCAAGATTCCCAATGGGCGCCACCGCAGCAGGATGTCACACAGCACAACCTACCACCTCTCAGGCGGTGACTCTAAAACAGCTCAAGCCATTGTTACATGTATGCAGGGCCTCTGGATTTGTGCGGCAGGGGAGGACCGTATTATGCGGCAGGGTTTCCTAAATTATGAGGAAAGAAAAGGTAACATGCGGCATAATGCAGCACATTTTGTGATAGCTTTCATTCCTTATTTTGACATTTTTCACACAGGTTAATACTGTCTGGGCAAACGTTTCACTTCATTAGGGCCAGTTTAATACTCAAACGCACAATAAGTAACCAAAAGATGACCTGTCAGCTTTTGTAAATGTCCTTCCACTGCCCTGCACCACGTGTCACTGGGTTTTCAGTAACTTTGGGGCTAGAAACCGTTTATTTTTTATCTGCAGATTGTGCTGCGGATGATTAATTATATGGCTAATCCATAATTATGTGGAAAATGCAGCCCAATTGTGCATCTTTCCCTCTGTTGTAGCTTAGTGTATATCGAGTATGTTACAGGTTCAGATCTTGGGCCAATAGAGACTTTAATTCTTAATAGATCAATTAAAACTAGCTGAGTACAAATTAAACCTGTGATTAAAACCGACGAATATTTATTTCGTTGTTGCACTCCATCTAAAAGCTCAATATTGCAACTAATGTGGCTCTCTCTTGTATTCCAGGTTGACAAATAGCAACGGTAACCCCTGCCTTATAACCTGTGCACCCCATTGGACTGGGAGGGCAGCCCAGCGTGGAGGTCTCCTGATCAGTCCAATAGCATGCTTTGCTGAATGTCTCACAAACACTCCCAGTGACCGAATGAGAGATTCATGAGTAGCAAAGGTTGGCGGTGGACGTCAATGTCTTGCAGCGGTGGCACCGATATCCACCAGTCAGCTGGTTAACATCAACAGTGGGATGCAGCACCCAATATTTCAAGGATACCTGAGGTTTTAAGCTCTACACAAGCAACTACACACAATACAAGTGCCCCTTGCCATCCAGCAACACCTTGCGATCACGTGGAGCTGGTTAACATTGTGGCTGGCAGGGGCATACACTCCCCCAGGGACAGCAAAAGCCTTAGAAACACTCACCCTCGCCACCCTAGAGCGCTTTGCAGATTCGTGGAATTGGACAACAGTGCATTTAGGCCCCACTACCTAACAGTGTTCTTCTGGCTAGGCTGGCTGGTGCACACTCAATCTCAGAGATGCCAAGAGCAGTCCCCACTTCATGGTCATGTAGAGGTTGACCACCGGGTTTGTGTCCTTGGAACCCATCAACCACGACAGAGAATTTTGCCTACAAGGGGGATCCTATCTTACCAACGTTTGTTCATGCCTTCACAATGTTGATATAATTGGTCTTCAGACTGAAGGAAACTTGAGGACATTGGGAGTTGTTTTTTTGTTCTGATTAGTGGAATTCAACTTGGAAGATGAGTTTGGGAAAGCTACCCACTCTTAAGAGCCTGGTATCTGGCACCCATCCCAAGCGCCGCCAGAGGCATGACCTGACTCTGGACATGATTGGACCACCATTGGGCGACTTCCGACACACCATGCACGTGGGCCGTGGGGGAGAGGTTTTTGGAGACACCTCCTTCCTCAGCGAGCATGGCGGCAACGCAGCTGAGTCACCAAGTAAAGGCGGCTTCTTTTCCCGGACGCTGCGTCATGTACGGTCACCACTGCGGGGCCGCGGCGGGAGCATCAAGAGCGAGACCGTAGCCATAACTTACCCACCTCCCCCAGTCTCGCCCATTATCAAGAATGCTGTCTCACTGCCACAGCTGAACGAGATTGCCAATGGCGGGTCAGAGAGGTTCACGTACAAGAGCGCACCCATCAACAACACATCTGAGAACATGTACCATTATGGTGAGTGTTGTCCCTTGTTATGTAGGAAAGGTGTGTGCCCCTAGGAGATATATTTAAAACAGATTACATAAATACCAAGGGCCAGATGTAGCAAAACGCCAATTTGCGACTTGCAAATTGCGAGTCCCTGCGACTCGCAATTTGCAACTCGCAAATTGGTATGCAGTACGGTGTCTCAGACACCGACTGCGACTCGCTATGGGGTCGCAATTACCCACCTCATTAATATTCATGAGGTGGGTCGCTAATTGCGGCCCCATAGCGAGTCTAGGCACTCGCAAACATGGAGGCCTGCTGTCGTCAGCAGACCTCCATGTTCGTGACTGCTTTAAATAAAGCAGTTTTTTTTTTTTTAAGTGTAGCCTGTTTTCCTTAAAGGAAAACGAGCTGCACTTAAAAAAAAAAACGAAACCTTTAGTTTCGGTATTTTTTCAGGGCAGGGAGTGGTCCCTTGGACCACTCCCTGCCCTGAAAAAATATTTGTGGGTCCATTCACAAAGTGGAAGGGGTCCCATGGGGACCCCTTCCAATTTGCGAGTGGGTTACCATCCACTTCAAGTGGATGGTAACTGCGACTCCATTTGCGACCGCATATGCGGTCGCAAATGGAATTGCATTCCACTCCGAATCGCAAATAGGAAGGGAACACCCCTTCCTATTTGCGATTCTGAAATGCATATTGCGAGTCGGTCCCGACTCGCAATATGCATTTCTGAATAGCAAAGAGGCTTTTGCGCCTCGCAAACGGCGATTTTCGCCGTTTGCGAGGCGCAAACCCTTTGCTACATCTGGCCCCAAATGACGTAAGGTACAGACTGGTTGGTGGTGATTAGACTCTGTTGGTCTTACAGCAACATCTCAGGCTAATTCTATGGATCATTTCACGTTTGCCTTTGTACCCT
The DNA here is from genome assembly GCF_031143425.1 of Pleurodeles waltl. NCBI lineage: Eukaryota > Metazoa > Chordata > Amphibia > Caudata > Salamandridae > Pleurodeles > Pleurodeles waltl. Next base: position 338,554,911 of record NC_090443.1, read on the forward strand.
TTCAGATGTTTTGGAGACAGGTGGCATATGTTGTTCCATTTGTGACAATTTAAAAATAGGTTCTGTCTTCAGTGAATTAGGTTTGGGAGGACAGGACATTATTTGATCGCTGCACATGTTGCACGCATTGCCTGACCAGAATACGTTGTTTATTTAAAGGTGGTTCAGAATTCCTTTGTTTTCCTCATATCCTAAGAACAGAACTAATGCAATAATTTTCAGAGTTCCATTCAAAATTATACTTCAACATTTGGGTGCTCTATTTCTTCCAGGATCAAAAACCATTATTAGGTAATTTGTTATGTTCTGGAATGCTCTTATGGTCATTTGTGGTGGCGCCATAAGGCATATTTCTCCAATTGCCTTCATGTAGCGACGGCCTACCTATTAAAATAATTTCTTGCTCAGTACCATCATGACTGCAAGCAAATGTAAACAAAGACTAAAAGAAATATGAGATAAGCAAATCATAATAACTGTATTGTAGCAGGATTCAGTTTTCATCTATGCTGTTTAAAAATGGCAATATGGGGAACACTTTTAGTTCCTTTGAAATGAAGAACACAAACAAGTAAAAATGTCATATGAAAAAACAAAACCTGGAAAAGTTGATTCATGTAGACTGCTTAACACTATAAGCAAGATTACAAGGATTATGAGGCCAGATGTATATCCACTTCATTTTGCAAGTCTCTAATTGCGTCTTTTTGTGTTTCACAATTAGAGACTCACTAAATGAAATGTGCAAATGTGTCTCAGACACAATAAGGGCCAGATGTAGCAAAGGTTTAGCGACTCTGAAACGGCGAAAAACGCTGTTTGCGAGTCGCTAAAGCCACTTTGCTATGTAGAAATGCATTTTGCGAGTCGGAACCGATTTGTAAAATGCATTTCCGATTCGTAAATAGTAAGGGGTGTTCCCTTCCTATTTGCGACTCGCAATGCGATGTAATTCCATTTGCGACTGCGAATGCGGTCGCAAATGGACTCTCAGTTACCATCCACTTGAAGTGGATGGTAAACCTGTCGCAAACGGGAAGGGGTCCCCACGGGACCCCTTCTCCTTTGTGTCTGGCATAAAAAATAATTTTTCAGAGCAGGCAGTGGTCCAATGGACCACTACCTGCCCTGAAAAATACCAAAACTAAAGGTTTCGGTTTATTTTTCAAAGTGCAGCTCGTTTTCCTTTAAGGAAAACGGGTTGCACTTTGAAAAAAAAAACCTGCTTTATTTAAAAGCAGTCACGGACATGGAGGTCTGCTGACTACAGCAGGCCTCCATGCCCGTGAGTGCCCTGAATCGCTATGGGGTCGCAAATTGCGACCCACCTCATTAATATTGATGAGGTGGGTCTTTGCGACCCCATAGCGACTCGCAGACGGTGTCTGAGACACCGTTCTGCATAGCAACTTGCGAGTTGCAATTTGCGAGTCGGAAGGACTCGCAAATTGCAACTCGCAATTTGCCACCTACCTACATCTGGCCCTAAGTGATTCCCAATGGGGTCGCAAAGACCTACCTTATCATTATTCATGAGGTAGGTCGCAATTTACGACCCCATTAGGAATGGCCGCACTCACAGGGATGGTGGCCTGCTGGGGACAGCAGACCACCATGTCTGTGACTGCTTTTAAGTAAAGCAGTTTTTTTAAAAAATGCAGCCCATTTTACTTAAAGGAAAATGGGATGAATTTAAACAAAAAAAGTAAAAGTTTTCTTTTCATTTTTCAGAGTAGGCAGTGGTCCGTGAGACCACTACCTGCTCTGAAAAAATATTTACGCTTCCATTTACAAAGGGGAAGGGGTCCCTGGGGACGCCTTCCCGTTTGCAAATGGGTTACCACCAACTTGAAGTTGATGGTAACTGTGAATGTTTTGCGACTGCATTCACGGTCGCAAAACATTCTTACATACCAGTGCAATGCGGTATATGGACAAGAGGCCCTAAACATGCCCCTTCCTACTACCGAATCGCAAAAGCAAAATGTCACATTTTGCTTTGGTACGTAGAAAAAAGCCTTTTTCCAATCACAAACGACCCTATTAGTACATTTTTGCGAGTCAAAATCTCTCTCAGAAACAGGTTTGGGCTTGTACTTTTTTGTTTCTGCAGATTCCAATTCACAAAAGGGACCCATTGTCAAGCTGTAGGTGCAGTGGCTGAAATCACACTCTCTGGGCCATGCATTGTATGCATATTACAGCAGCCTGTACCTGCCCATTGCTCTAATATGCTGTGGCTCCCATGTGCCATCTGAGTACAGTGAAAGGGCCCAATTGATGTCAGCAGGCTGAGTCCCTGTTTCCAGGTTACCCAAGGGATTGGCATTTACATATATGGTTCTTAAAGGACCCTTACAGGTCAATGCACTGAATTACCTTTCTACCCCCAAATTAAGGGTGGAAACGCAGTTACATACTCAGGGAAGATTTGCTAATATTTTGTGTCAGGTTTGCTACACAAATGTGATGCAAACTGGCACAAATTATTTATTTGGAATGTTTTTTCCAGTGTAAAAATATGCGTAAAATGAACAGAATTGCTGCTTTGCTTTACTTTGCATCAAGGGGGTGTTTCGTGTGTGGTACGTGGGTGTTCCAAAGCAAACATACTTTGTTTTTGAGAGGATGTCATATCTACTAACAATATAAGACAGCAAAAAATAAAATAAAACCTCTGTAAGGCAGAAATTAAAAAGGAGAAATAATTTTGTTTCTCCAAACCAGGCTTTCCACTTTACAGCGCACATGCAAAGTAGGCAATGCTTTAAAGATTGTCTAGGCATAGTTTTTTTTTTTCTACTGGAAGGCTACACTTCCAGTACAAAATCTACTCTAGAATGTATGTAATCACCTTTCCACTATGTAGCAGAGGTGTGTGTGTGGTGCTAGGCAGCCTGATTATGTGCTAGTACAAGGAGGCGAGTAGGACAGTGGCATATCTGATTAGAAATGGCCCTGTCCTGTAATATCCCCCCACATCTTTGGCTGCTGCACTCAATCACATGGGTTTTAAGTAATCTACCCCTTCGTGTCTTACTTAGTGGAATAGCAAAGGTGCCTGAGGCATAATTTAAGTAAGTGAAATAGGGCTATTGTTCTCCATTTGCACAGTAAGAGATAGCTTTAATTTGGGTACAGTGGATTCCTCACATCTGGTGAATTGCATCGGCTGTCCTGTTGATAGCTAGACACCTGGGGGTATATTCATTAAGAGTGTATGCCGTGTTTGCACAACAAAAGTGACGCCAATTGTCACAATTGTTTTTCCACCTATTTACTTTCCAGTGCAAAACTTGTTTTGTGTTGGAAAGTACCCTAAAAGTAATGCAAAGCAGCACAAAGCACTGCTTTGTGTTGCTTAGCACCATGGGGGTGTTACATCAGTGGTACATGTGCATTACCATGCAATCACCCATGCTTTATGAAGCTGAACCATGTCTACTAACATTAGTAGACAGGGTTTAGTGTCAAAAATTAACGCTGCTGAAAAGCAGGGGTTAACAGTAGAAATGTTTTCATTTCTCCTTTTTTTTCCAACTTTGCATGCGTGCTTCGCTGTGCAGCACACATACATTTTAGGAAAAATTTTAAATAGCTCTTGGCGGAGTTCGCAGAGTTCTGCTACACAGAACTCTGAGAAGTGACCAAAATACTCCACCCGGTACGCCGAGTTCCGCAAGCAGCAGAGAGCTTTAGGACACGCAGTTCGTGATGATTTTTAGCACTAAGGGCCTGATTACAACTTTGGAGGAAGGTGTTAATCCGTCCCAAATGTGACGGATATACCACCAGCTGTATTACGAGTCCATTATATCCTATGGAACTCGTAATACGGCTGGTGGTATATCCGTCACATTTGGAACGGATTAACACCTCCTCCAAAGTTGTAATCAGGCCCTAAGTGTTTTTTCCCACCCTGAAAATTCACCGCAACCGGCACAACATGCAGTGTAAGAGGGTGCTGCTTTTTTTCTGCCACTCGAGTAGATTCTTTTCTCGAGTGCCACCTTCCTCAATGCGAGCGGTAGTGACCATCCATGACCGCCTGCACTGAGAAATCTCGCTAGGAGGTGGTCTGAGTAAGATTTTCCTCACTCGCGCTAGCCAACTTAATGTTGGCAAGCGTGAATGAGGAAAAAAACTCCACTATGCAGAGTTTTTCAGAACTCTGAGCTCAAAGCGGAGTGCAGACTGGGAAAAACTCCGCAAAATCTGTGAGCGGAGCAGAGCTCACCGCCCACCTCTAGCTTTAAAGTATGTCTACTCATAGTACTTTGTATTGGAAGGGCGCCCTTCCAGTACAAAACTTATGCTAGACACACATATATACTAGCACTATGGCGCTATGGTGTGCGTGTGGCGCTTGGCAGCTTAGATCAGCGCTGGTGCTAAGGAAAGGGGAGGAGAGAGACATATTTCTGTAAATATGGTGCTTTCCTGTTCTCTCCTTTTCACGCAGCACAGCACATCATTTTTTGCTGCTGCACTGTGCTGCATGACTATTAGGTAAATCTGGGCCTTAGGGCCTTCCTTCTCCCTAATGCGGGTGCAGAAATGTGCTGCCATGTGCCACAGACACACCTTTGCGACATAGTGCATAGGTCTTGTACTGGAAGGATACTTTCCCAGCACAAAATACTATGCTTAGACTAACTTTAAACATTTTCCTACTTTATATGCATGCTATACAGTGCAGCACACATGCAAAGTCGGAAAATAAAGGAGAAAAAAAGCATTTCCCCTTCATAGCGCCTATCTGAAATGGGCGCTATTTTCTGACGGTAAGCCTTGTCTACTTTTTTAAGTAAATAGGGCTCAGCATCAGAAACCATGGGTGGTTGGATAGCAATGCCCATGCACCACACATTGTACGCCCCCATGGTGCTAAGTAATGCAAAGCAGCGCTATGCCCTGCGTTGTGCTACTTTTGAGTGAATTTCCAGCACTAAGCAATCTTAGCTCTGGAAAGCAAATTAGTGAAAAAAGATTTAGCTTCATTTTTGTCACTTATGTGAAGCAAACATTTCGATAAAACTTAGAAATAGACCCCTTAGTCTTTCCAGGGCAGTGCACTGCACAGGCCTGCAATACTGGATGAACATTTCTGCTCAATGTCAGCGTTGTATTTTTTCTCCACCATTCCAGCAGTAAGCAGGACTACCATACTGGAGCAAGATGTGGGGCAAACCCCTATCTTAGCGATTTGTTGGGATATTAAAAATATACTCATGCACCGGTCTGTGCCCCATGTTTACACTTTGCACTTGAGGTATATGTTGTACAAAAATACAGATTATGGGCCTGATTTAGATACTGGCGGAGGAGTTACCCCGTTCGCCAGTATCTACATCCCATTATAACCTATGGGATTTAGATACTGGTGGATAGGATAGCTGTCACCGTTGTGACGGAGTAACTCCTCCGCCAATATCTAAATCAGGCCCAGAGTACCAGCAGCACATTTCACCCATGCACAGATTTATTTTATCAAGCTGCATTCGGAAATGCACAAAATTGATTTTTTATTCTGCATTAGCGCTGATACAGGGAAAATATCTATGAAGCTATTGCTCATGTTTCTAGGCCTAGGCTTTTACTGAACAAAACAGTGTATTCTGGGAATTGTAGTCTGTGATTCATGTGCCACACTCTTTAGCAGCGGTTCATAAAATGAAAGCCCATGAGTGGATACATGTGATTCGGTGTAATGGAGCAAGCTGCTCAACTTAAATACGGCTATAGGGACCCAGTTACTGAATTACAGTGCTACAAATGTATGTGCATAGTAGAGGTCAATGATGGAATGGGCCTGCAGAGTGCAGTGGATTGTTACCTACTGGTGACCACTCCAACGAGCACTAGCAAACCCAACATGTAATGCTTTAATGTGCTAATACAAGCACATATGTGCACAGTCTATCTGCCATTGTTTCTGAGTAATTTGCTTCTTGGCACCACAAGCTTGGGGAATAAAAAAGAGAGCCCAGACATAGAAGGTACAGGAAGAGGTTGGTTGCCCGGGTAGAAGGCACAAATAATCTCTGCATGCCTTAGCACATTAAAGCCTGATCTAGTTGCTTTGCCAGGGCTCGTTTTCCTCAGTGAAATGACCTAAGTACAACAGGTATGTCAAAATGCTGGTCTTGTGCTCTTTGTGTATTAGGTAAAAACTGAATCCCAGAAATGTGTTTAAAAATGCTGTAACCAATCTAGGTTTGCTTCTGTACCGGTTAAGATGAGATTTCACTTTGCAGTTTTGGCAGACTGTTCATATTGGAGCAGGTGGCACAGTGAGCAAAAAAATGATAGTCTGGAATGTGGCCCAGAGTAATTACCAGTGACTGAGATTAATTAAAGCATTCTGCCCATCTCCTTTTTAAGGTTTAGCATTTGCCAAGACCTTTTGATTTTACAAATATATGCATAATATGCTTGCTGGGCTGTATCCATTGGCCTGTTGCTGAGTCACCCATTACAGGAACAGCATGCAGTAGTGGTTCAGCCCACTTCAACCAGTGGCTAACTTCACTGAGACTCAGGAGTAGCTTGTGGGGCATGGAAGGGGCGGGCGGTGCACGAGGGGGTTAGGGGAAGATAAATAACAATTTAAATTTTAAAAAAATTACACTAGCTACCTCGCCACCCCCCACCGCTCCATCCACTCCTTCTTTGCTGACTTCAGGCACAGGCTCCCAGCCTGCCCTGCGGCCAATCCTAACGCTGCTCAAAGCAGCATAAGGATACACTGGGAGCGCCCAGTCAGAGCGCTCCCAGGCAGACTGGGATCCTGTGCAGGCTCTCTCCAGCCCAGCAACTGTGTTGCTGGGCTGGAGAGAGCCTACTGCGCATGTGTGTTTGGCCGGCCCAAGACATCCTGCCAGACACACATGCACTCTGAGAGGAGTGCTCTGTGCACTCCCCTCAAGTTCTCGTCACCCCGTGGCCCACCCCTTTTCAAGAAAATGATAATAACCACAGTTTATTATCATTTTCTTGAAAAGGTTTTGCAGCTGCCGCTGCTGGTGAAGGGGGGAAACGCTCCTCCACCCAAATGGAGGAGCCGCCCCTGCTGAGACTGACAGCATTTTGCTCTTTCACAAAAAAGCACATTCATGCGCAAATTAGTTCCCTTCACTTCAAGGGGATTGTATTGGCAATATGTGCTTTTTAAGGCCAAACATATATTTTTACTTTTAACCAAAGTTTTTTTAAATAATTACAAGAACACAGCAGCTCTCCCATTAATAATGTTTTACAAAAATATGGCAAAACCAGCTTTGAAAAAGCCATAAGGCTGATAGCCAACTTCAGATCTGTTGTCTCGCCAATGCTTGTTGTATTTGTCAGTGGTTATAACTGTGGCAATTGCAGTTTTTCCCTGATGTGGTCACTGCTGTCGTCACTTTCATTACTGTTGCAGCAGCTGTGGCAGATGCTGCTGTAACAACTTTTGTATTTCAGTCTCTACACAGAGGTTGTTGCTTCTTCAGTCGCTCTTGTGGTCTCTACACATAGGTTGTTGCTCCTTCAGTCTCTCTTGTGGTTACAGCGGTGATTGCTGCTGTGGTCCCTGCTATTACAGCTGTTGTACTTGCTATGGTGACAACTCTGTCTTTGCTGTGGCTACAGCTATGGTCGCTGGTATTGTGCCTCTCATGGCGGTAGATATTGTTACTACTCTGGTCCCTGCTGCGGTTACCGCTATGGAGGAAGTTGTCTTCTCTGCTATGGTTCCTGCTGCACTTGCAAATATTGTTTCAGCAGTTATTGCTGCTGTGGGCTAACTGTGGTCAGAGATGCTGTAGATAATGCTGTGACCCATGTGGCTGTAGTTTCTACTGTGGTAGAAGCCATTGTTGCTGCTTGTGTTGGTGCAGTCACAGCTGTCATGGGTGCTGTTTTTCTTGCTGATGATACAGTTGCAGCCATTGCTGTAGTCCATACTGTGGTTGCAGTTATGTTTGCTGCTGCTTTCTTTGTTGTGGTTACTGCTATCATCCCTGGAGTTTTCCATGTTGTGGTGGCTATTGTGGTCCCTGCTTTGGTCCTTGTTCTTGTCTTTGCTGTGGTTGATGCTCTGGTACCTACAATGACAGTAGCTGTGGCCACTGCAGGAGTACCTGTTGTCTTTAAAGCCTTGGTGCTGCTGTACCTGCAACAAATACTGCTGCAGTTGTGGCTATTATTGAAACCTTTCTACAGGTTGCTGTGGCAGCTCGCTATAACGGATGTTGTGGCATGTGTTGCAATAGCTATGGTTGATGCTATGGTTCCTGCTTTCATGACAGCTGGTGTTTCTTGCACCAGTTATTGTTACTATTGTGGTCATTGATGTTTTTATTACAGTTATTGTTTGTGTTGTGGTGGTAGTTGTGGTTACTTCTTTCACACTGCTTTTGTCACTGCAGATTTGGTCACTCCGCCATGACAATTGCAGTGGTTCTGCTGTGCTGGTAGCAGTTGTTGTTGCTGTTGTCTTTGCTTTGGTGAAAGCTGGTGTTCCTACTATGGTAGGAGCTGTGATATTTGCCTTGTTTTCAGTTGCAGTCACTGCATTTTCCTTGTCATGGTGGTAAATGAGGTTGCTTCTGTGGTCCCTGTGAGATAACAGGTGTTGTTACTCCTGAGAGGCATGCTCTTGCGGCTGCTGTTATCACTGCTGTGAAACCACCACTGTTGTCACCTCTGTTGTTAATATTCTTGTCCCTGCAGTGATGGCAGTTGTAGTCTTTGCTGTAGTCACAGCTATAGTGGAAACTGTTGTCACTGCTGTGCTTGAAACTGGTATTGCAGATGTTGTTGCAGCTGTGGTGTTCACTGTGGCCTAAGGTGTTGTGAGTCTTTTTATAACATGACCCCTGGTAAGCAGCTAGAATTGTGAACAGCTACAATAAAAAAGGAAGCATTTGCAAAATAAGGTCTTGCAGTTGCTAAATTTAGAGCTATTAGCATATTTCGTAACTAGACTTTTTTGCCACATAAATTGAAAATGAAAAGTAAAACAGTAGACATAAGGGAGCCGGTTCAAAGTGCCATGGTCGCTGTGAGCATGATCGCGAAGGAGAGACACAAAAGGAAAAAGAAGTTCGCTCGCAGTCAAACGTATCAGCAAAAGTACAATTATCCATGTAACAGGGTCGATGGCCAAGGCGGTAAGAAAACTTCCACTAGGCAAAACATAAAGCATTTACAAATGATAACAAAGGAATTTTTAAAGGCAAGCCCATGAAGGAGTGATAGTGATGGGTGTGTGGTGGGCGTGTTTAAAATCCCAGATAGATAACTACACGTCAGAGTGCTTGCACGCTCATCCTAAAAAGACAAGTATTGGCTGGGCATGGAGCGTAAAGTTTACCTCATCCAGTGTAAGTCATTGTTCTAAGGAAATGCCAAGGACTGAGCGGACATTGAGATACCAAAACCTTCTCCACTTGAAATGGTCCTCGGTAGAGGGGCTGATGATTTAGCCTGCATCCATCCACTTATCCGGCATACACCAGTCCTTCTATCTCTCTGTTCTTCCTTTCATCTCACCATTTATTTGCGTTTGTGTGTGTGTGGTTTATGACTGTGCATGCTTCTATACATTGCTTGCATTTGTGTGTTTATAAGTGGTGTCATCTGTAAAAAAGTGCCTCTATGTATATGCGTGGGTGCCTTTGAGCATAGGTCACTATGGGCCTGATTACAACTTTGTTACAAAGTTGTAATCAGGCCCTATATGTCTGATGCCGTCCTTAATTTCTGTTGGTCTTTGAGCAAGGGTACTTAGATATCTGTTGGCCTATGTGTCTGGGTCTCGATTGTTTGTGTGTATCTTTGTCTTCCTCCCTGTCCATCAGACCATCCATGTGCACCTGTGCTGTCTGTGACTCCATGAGTTTAGGGTAGTTGTTTGTGATTTCTTAGCAAAATGCTTTCATGGAATACCATACCGAGAAATCATTTCACCTAAACTGTTAAATGGAAATTTTTAGAATGAATGGCATTTGCTATTTTGTAGAAACGAATCATAGAATGTACTTTTGGTCAAAATAGGATTTTGAACGCATATTTTGTGTATATGTAATGGCTGCCGGTCTTAATTTCATAAACAGTTTTGTTGGTGATATTTATTTCAGTGCTTTATTTCAGGGGACATTAATATTGCCTATTTATACCTTTTACTTTATCAATTACTTTGGATGCTTTTAATTCTCTGACCCATCACCACCCGTAAACAGCATCCATCACTAACCCCTCACAACAACACCATCAAACCCTCCACCTTAAAACCCCTCACCACATCTAATCTACACCCGCCAATGAAGCATAAAAGCCCTTTCTACCCCAAAAATATAGCATCCGTGAACCATAAAATCACTCACTATCCCTAAAGCTACAAATTCCTGAACCCTCAAATCCCTTTCTATGCCTAACCCCACTCATCCCAAACTCATTAAATGACCTCAGCACACCCAAACTCTACCTATACCTGAACCATAAAAAAAAAATCTCCACTCTTAAACATCAGCCAACCATGACCCACAAGAACTCAGCCTAAACTACTCATCTCTGAACCCTACAAATTGCTTTCTACTTCTCTGAATCCTTAAAATGTTTTTACACCCTGAACTCCACCCTATCCTGAACCCTAAAACTCTTCACCACCCCAGCCGCTACCCATAATTGAACTTTAAAAATACCAGCCCTAAACTCAGCCCATCCTTATACCCTAAAACCCCTCAACACCTTTACAGTCCACTCCTCCTTGAAACCTAAAAACATGTCGCATACCTAAACACTACTCATCTGTGAATCCTAAAACCCCTCTCCACCCATCTCTGAACCCTAAAAACCCAATTCTATGCCAGAATGGCAATTATTCATGACCCCTAAATATTCCTCATCACCCTAAACATTACTCATCCTTTAACCCAAAAACTCTACAGAAGTCATAAGCTCTTTAATTTTGGATTTTTCCTTAAAATTATATTTCATTTAAAATATTTCCTTACATTTTTGATTTTTTGTATTTCCTTAAAACTTTCCTTCCGTAAACCTTGGTTTCCATAGTTTGATTTCCTCCAATGTGGTTTCTCAGTTTTCAGTTTTCATTAATTCATACATCAGTTTAGGCTGACTATGCGATTTTGTGTATGTATGTGTGTCTTGTCCTGTGTGATTTTGTCTGTGTATGGACATGACCATGCTTGTTGGTCTGTGTGTAGGGGTGCCCTTAGGTGTACACATTGCATGCGTGTGTGCTAGAATGTGTGTCTGCAGGTGTTTTATTAATTGTATATGCTCGTAAAACACGCTTCAAAGAGTTCTGTTCTGACTTCCTCACCGGTTGCCTCCATCATCTACCATGCATTCTCTTGTAAATCCTCACACTTCCACGCCACTTTGATACTTTACAGGTCAGACTTTATACATACCATACATACAAACATACAGGGGTGAAGCTTGGTCAGTTAGACTGAGGGGTGTGATCTTCAGATTTTCCGACAATCAGGCTGATATATAATGTTTAAATACGTTATACGAGAATCAGGGTGCAGGACTGGGGATTACGAGGCAGAAGAAGGGAAGAGGAATTCAGATTGGTAGGAGTAATAAGAGAGAAAATACAATATTTTGGAAAATAACCAATATTTTGAGGACTTTCAAAATACAATGGGAGAGAGTGTGTGTCTGTTTTTGTCTGTGTGTATGCAAGAATTCCTGGTGAAACCTGACAGACACCTCACTATACCTGACTGAAAGCACCTGTACCTAATTATTTATCATAAAATGCATTTATTTGGGTGGGTGTAACACCCCAAATACCCTCCCTGAATCCACACCCCTGCAAACATACATATGTGCTTATATGTATGATCTAGGCATGAATGTGCGCATGCAGGTGATGTGTCTCTAGGTGCTTGCACTATTCAAAAGTTAAAATATGTTGTTTTTTAAACTCTAAACAAACACACCTGCCCTCTCCCCCCCTCCGAAACAACCTGCAGGAAGCATAGGTAAACATATGGACTTTGGCATGAAGAAAGTTTACCGATCTGCAACTATGAAAATTGCACACAATGACTAAATCGCTGCTCAGAACAGATTGAGCTGTACCTGAGAAGCTTGTGTACTCTTCGAACTAAAAGACAATCATGTGAGGGAAAAGGGGGAAGGGTGTGTAGGGCATGGAGTATCACTTGGCATAATTTTGAGGCAGTGAGTGAACGCACAAAACAGCTTTCCATGCAGAACATACAGGGATAAAACACAGCTAACCTGTTTTTCAGGATTCTCAAGTTTGCCAGGTCTGTGTATGAATAGGTCATCCAGTCCAGAATTTTGCTTTGCATTTTGGGACAGGTAGTCATCCCTATCCCATTATAAAATTAAAACTACAAGTCACAAAATGCATAGTAAAATAAATAAAGGCTGGGTGAGCCGCATAATGCACATGCCTCAAAAGCTTGAGAGTCCTGTTTTAGGTCTGGCATTTGAGCTACCTAATTTGTCTCACCAGACTGTTGTTTAAAAAAAACAACTGAATAATATACTTATATAGAGAGGCTTTTGAATAGTAGTCTTCATCCATTGGTTTGCTAAATTGTCATTCACATTTTGCTACTGCCCACCACAGCATAGAGCATGGGGCCCACTCTATCCATTGACTCCTTTCTCTTTGAGTGACTGCACAAAGCCTGTGCACATTGTTCACATCCGTTTCAATGGTAAACCTGATTCTAAGTGAGCCTTTTCATTTTAGTAATTGTTAGACCTGTCAGCTCTTGTCGCGTTGACTCTCATTATAATAATGAGACTGCTGGATTCAGACAGCAGCACCACAGGAATTTGGAGAACTGAGTCCAATCCCACACCGTGTGACAACTGTCGGCCTTACCTTTGTGGCCAGCTAGCAGTACCTCATTAGTTCCCAAGAGCAGAGGTGAGTTGTAGCCATGCACATGACATTCTGACTTCTCATGGAAATTGGGGTGGAACAGATCTTAGCCCTCTTCTCTCAGTTAACTTCATCTCACACATGTAAAGACAAACAGAAACAGGGATTGGTTCAATGAATTTCATTGAACCAACTGCATCCTAGATAAACAGGCATGTACTTCAATGATTAGGATGATGAACCATGATAAAAGCAGAGCGGTGACGAAAAAAGTGAAACATAAGAAAAGTCCCACCATAATGTCCCAATGCTAGGGTTTAGAATACCAACCTACACCACTATGGTTGTATGCTAGCGCACAGCAGTTTTTAGCCCTAATCTGCCCTTACGGAGCCATGGGAAGACACCATTCTCCATACCTGAATATGGTAGTAGCATAGAGGTCTGTTGGTCTACCAAGATTCGTCTCCCATGTAGGCGAAAAGGATGCTTAGTCTCAGCAGACAGCTGCAATGAAGTGAACGGAATGTGATGGGAACTTCTGGATAGAATTTCCCTCTAACGTATATGGGACAGAGAGGTGTTTTTATAATAACACATCTGTTAGTCTGAGATTATGGCCCTAACGTAAGAATACATATGTTTACATGAATCAGTAGGGACTGTGATGTTCTGCTTTGTACCAACATTATTGTGTATAGCCTTCAGCAAGCACAGAGTGAAGATGTCGTGCTAAGAAATAAAAACAATTTCTAGGCTAAAACCATAATAGATAAAAGAATAAAGACATCACCACAAAATGAGGCTTCTGCTAAAATAATAAAATGAATTGTTTTCTAGGCTAAAGAGCACAAGCTGCCGACCTATGTCTAAAATACCATGCCCATAAAAAGATTCTAAAATAACCTCACAACACCCTCCCCTTGTCAGTTTAAAGTGTAGAGGTCAGCCCAGATGTACTCAAATAAAAAGAAACTAAATATGTGCAAAAATGTCCAAGTTGACATGCAAAGCACACTGAAGCAGGCCAAATAAAAGCAGTCAATTTAGAATATAAAAATCTCATGAAAGGGCCAAATGTCAACATTATCTCAAAAGTCAGAGTCATTTTGAACATCGGCAATTACATCCATGACAATGAATCGAGGAAAGATCCCACTTTGGAAGGTGGTAAAGTTACCAAATCGGTGCCAAGGAAAACCAAAGAGCACTTGTGTTCCAATGCCTCAGCTCCAGCTAAGGCTGCAGCTTTCTGTGTAATGCCAGATGTTAAAGTATCAAGAGCCACTTGATCCACAAAGGGTGGCTCATAGGAGTCTTCCTGTAGCAAACGCATTCTCAATGCGCCTGTCTGTTAATGAGCCCTCAACAAGAACATCAACAGATCAGCATCTAATGAAAGTAAGCACTGCGTAGAAAGACACAATTGTAGTGCACATTTGAAAAGGCACCTAAGGCAATGAAACACGTGCTACACACAGTCCAAGACCTGTCTAAACAATAAAGACTAGTTGCATCCAGTTCTTCAAAGAGTGGTGCTCCAAAATACTGCATTATGCGTTCATTACATAGTTGCGCTGGTGGAAGTGCCATCAGTCCTCCTTGCTGTGATGGAGTATCCATTGCGAATAACAAATAGCAACAGCAAAATGCCACCTAATAAAGCCAATGTAATTGGGAATCCTCCAAAAATGCCAGGAAATATTGATTATATAGCTGAAGGTATTATATCAAATATAGACGAAAAGGTGCTGACAAACCCAGAACCAACAGCCTTAAAGAAATGCACAATCCTGGCAGTATTGGTCGCGTCGAATATTTGTCCCCCAAGTTCACTGAAGTGTCTCAGAAAGTTTGTAATTTTAACAGACTGTATCGCTTCAGATGACCTTGCTACTTGGAGGGCATAGGTCTCACGTGCAGATGTCAGCGCTACATGTTTCTGAAACAGTAGAGTTTTTATTCTGCTTAGCTGGTCAAAATTTACATTAGAAGTGGCACTATGATGCCAATTGTCTGCTACTTTCGTCTCTTGTGTGGGGGGAAAAAGTAAAGTATCACAACATGTCAAATTTTTGCAGACTGAAACTGCATAGGAAATTCTGGATCACATTCCACAACACCCTCATTCTTTAGAAGCACATAACTTCCATTTGAGAGCACCTGGGATGCTGGTCGAATCAAGTAGACAGGACCTCCCTTCAGATAACAAGCCAAATTCACTGCAGAAGTGTTACATGCTCTGTACAAGGACAGCTTTTTACAAACCATTGAATGGCTCAAAGAAATCACACATTGGCTGCCTCTAAGAAAGATCTCCTTAATGCCATTGAAACATTTGTATGCGAAGGGTAACTCCCACACCTCACGAATGTAGCTATC
Source organism: Pleurodeles waltl (assembly GCF_031143425.1). Taxonomy (NCBI): domain Eukaryota; kingdom Metazoa; phylum Chordata; class Amphibia; order Caudata; family Salamandridae; genus Pleurodeles; species Pleurodeles waltl. The sequence goes on from NC_090443.1 coordinate 338,570,179, forward strand.
TCTGAGCCTTTCATATCTGCCTACTGGAATGTGTTTCAAGCAAGATGTGAATTGTAGTGTTGAAATAGGCAGATTGATAACCCCGTGAGTTAATAATACCGCAGATGGAATTTCCACCACAGTATAAGGCAACTTTCCTAACTTTCCAATGTTCAGCATAATATACATTACTTCTTTCTTAGCCATTATTTGTTGCTGTCGCATCACATTAAATGAGGCAAACAGGCCTTTTGCTTTAACGTATTGCCATGGCACAAGACCACTTTTCAATGTCTGTAGTGTCCAACCCAACTGCATAATGGACCTAAGTTGATTCTGTCCGTGTTGTAAGAATGACATGTTAGTTTGCATATTGTCAATTGCAGAAGAAATTATGTTGTTAAGGATTTATATACAGTCAGACAAGGTGTTTATCCCATTATCTACAATGGCTAATGTGTTCTGTAAGTTTCCCTGATCTATTTGCCTTAACCAGGCAACGGCTTCTTGTTGTGAAAGTTCCTAAACTTCATTGTAAATTGCATGTATGAAGCTCTTTTCACATTGTCTTCTGGGGCCTAACAGAAAATCTTGTATGTCTGTGTTATTTAACAGGAGGCTGAGGTGTTCTTTTACAGCATCTACTGAGAGACTTTTTAACCATTGCTTGCATACGTTCCCAACACTGTATTTTGTTACAATACCCAAATGTTCTGATGACACATAACAAGGGTTGGTCTGCTCGTTCTAAAACCCCCAGTGGAGTTTACAAAATGCGCATGGCAACCATTTGTGCCCTGTGGCCACAATAACCACCCGTCAGGACTTAAAAGTGTTGTGTTAAATGTTCCTTTTTGGACCCACCCATCAAGCTGTTCTTAAGTTGCATTCATATAGTTTTGCCATTTGTTAAATTTTGAGGGAGTGGGCGCATTCAGTTCTTTAATCTTTGCCAAGCCTAGGCAACTTAATGGCCGCACTCTGTTGTTTAAAAATATCAGTTGTAAAGGTATCGGGCATGCTCTAAACAAAGGTTCCCTTCCTTGTATTTGCCAGTTTTTAGTTTCCCAAACACTCCTAATGTCAATCAGCTTCATCCAAAATTCATAGCCTTCTATGGCCAACTGGGAAACAAAGGAAACAGAATAAATCAATTTTGTGTCTGTTAACAGTACATTGTGCTTTTCTATTGGAGGCATTTTAAAATAATAGGACTCAGCATTTTTAACATTATGCCCAGACAAATATGTAAACGTTCCCATATATGTTTTAGAACCTCCCATTGGTGGGGTAGGACAATGTTCCCATTGTGTACAATTAAAAACAGTCTTCAGGGTACTAGCTCTATGAATTAAATGATGTCCATAGTAATTATAACAGAACATATATCCATAATTTTCTTTTGTTTGGTAAATATCTTCACTTTCAAATACCAAAAAATAATCAAGCTCAGAAAGCATAGATTGAATGTGTTGTGCTAAGAAATGAAAACAATTTCTAGGCTAAAACCATAATAGATAAGAGAATAAAAACGTTGCCACAAAATGAGGCTTCTGCTAAAATAATAAAATGAATTATTTTCAAGGCTAAAGCGCACAAGCTTCAGGTCTATGGCTAAAATAACATGCCCATAAAATGATGCCAAAAAACAACCTCATGACACTCTTGGCATGGTTTCCCCTGTCCTTTTTCTTCTGACCTGTTTTCCTGAATTTCATTTTTGCTGGCTTTAGGACTCTGGGCACGTAATCACTGCTGACCAATGCTGCAGTGCACGTGTTCCCTGTCTAAATTGTATTTGTGATTCGCCCCATGGGTAGGGTTCAGTGTATTTAAAAGGTAGGACAAATGCTGGTGTGTTTTACATGTCCAGATAGTGAAATACTGCTAAATTCGATTTTCACAATTGCAAGACCTGCCTCTCCCATAGGGTAGCATGGGGATTACCTTAAAATACATTTAAAGTGTAATTTACCATTGGGGGCCGGTGAAGATTGGGAGTTTGGGGTCTCGGAACTCACAATTTAAAAAAACATATTTTGGTGAAGTTGGTTTTTGAATTGTGGGTTTGAAAATGCGTCTTTTAGAAAGTGGTCATTTTCTTGCTTAACCATTCCGTGCCTCTGCCTGTCTATGGAATACACATCTGGGTCAGGATGACAGTTGGACTGTTTGTGAATTCACTCTAGACAGTCATACAAAGGGAGCTGAGGTGTGCCCTGCATTTCCTGATGGGTCTTCCTGAGCTTTTGTGGTGGGAGGAGCTGACATTTGTACCTGAACTGGGCTATGGCTGTCCTCACACAAGGCAGTCTCAAACCCCCTGGAGTATGTCCGAGGCCAGAGCCGGGAAAGGTAGGGTCTTGTGCACTACAAAGACTTCGCATTGAAGTTTGCCTACTTCAAAGACAGAAATTGGTATAAGTACTGAACCTCTGACACCACATAAAACACTTCTGGACTGAGGACATTCTGCCAGAAAGAGCTGGATGCTGTAGAAGGGACTGCCACTCTGCGTGTGGTTTTGTTGTGCTGGCGTGCTGCTTTCTGCTTCTGCCCTGGGAGTGAAAGGAATGCACTTTGCTTCCTACATCCTGCTTTCCAAGGTTTTCCAAGGGCTTGAACTGAGTTTGTCTCCTGTTAAGAAGTCTCAGGGCAATTAAAGACTTCACATACCAGCGCCTGGGCTCTCTGCTGAGGGTCCTGACTTGCCAAGTGGTGCAAAATCCAGTTCATGGGCTCTTGAAAGTGAGCTCTGGTGCAACCAAGAAGAAACTAAGCACATCGCCTCCAAAGCGACTTCGGAACTGGTGCCACTCTCCAGCTATGCGATGCCGCCTGCACCAGAGCTGTGGTCCTTGCTGAGTGCAATGACGCGACCTGCAACAGAGGCCTGACACCACACCAGCATCTCTGAAGTTCCACCACAGAGTGAGTCCCGAGTGCCATGTCATCAATGTCCGTGACTCCATCTCCGCCACAGCACTTGTGGCCCTATGGTGTTATTGCGACACCTCAAAGTCGACGCCTTGCATCTTGACCTGCTGGATTCATTGACTCTGCCTTTCATAAAGAACCGATGCCTCACCACCAGTGGCGCATCACCTCCCTTGCAACCATAAGGAACCGATGCCTCACCTCCCCTGCCTAGCAGTAAGGAACCAACGCCTCATCTCCCTGGTAGAAGTAAAGAACTGATGCTGCACCGACTCCAGCGACACCTCACCTCCCCCACTCCGTGCAATGTCTTTGTTCCCTCGTTGATTTCCAAGGTACTGTGCCCGCTGTCTGTGTGACTCCGTGACCGGCCCACACTCTCTCACAGGAGGCATCAGACTTTTGGGAGCGACTCTGTGAAGATGCTGTGAGAGCCCCAGGTGGAGCTATTGTGTTTCTAAGCACTATACCAAGATTTAATCTATGAAAATGCATATTTCTGCTTCTGTATGTTGAATTTTCATCATTTTGGTCTTCTTTTACTCAGATAAAAATTGGCTATTTTTCTAAAGTGGTGTGGAGTACTTTTTGTAGCGTTTTCACTGTGTTACTGTGTGTGTGCGAGTGCGAGTGTGTGTGTGTGTGTGTGTGTGGGTACAAATACTTTACACATTACTTCTAAGATAAGCCAGACTGCTCAAGCTACCAAGTGGGTGAACAGGGGTTATCCTGGCTGTGTGATTCCCTTACCCTGACTAGAGTGAGGGTCCCTACTTGGACAGGGTGCAGACCACTGCCAACTAAAGACCCCATTTGAACATCTGATTTTCAGTTTTAACTTTCATCAGCAACTATTTTTTTATCCTGGCCTTTGGGGTCCGAGTTAGATGGTTATTTATTTTTTGTTTCATGTTGAAGTTTTTAAGTGTTTATCTAACAATGTAGTAAGAAGAATAAGAAGAAAATGCATGGCACAACTGAAAGGTAGCTTTAAAAATTAGCAACTAGTAAAACGGCCATATCAGTGAATGTTTTTAAATTTTTTTAATGTAAATGCAAGTACAATGTGCCTTGTTTAGGTAGCCACATATTTTCTTGTTTCTTTTTGTGGCATATTCGTTCAATAAAAGTAAAAAACTAATTACTGTACCAGCCCTCCAAAGCCAGACTTACAGGCTTTGCCAATGCTTGTTTGAAAAAGGGGGCTTGTATGAGACTGACTCTAGAGACAGTTTTCAGAAGGCCGTTTTAGTACTGGAGCCTGTGTGGAGACTTGTTAACAAGAGTAGATAGGGAAGATTGGTTAATCCTGCTACTCATTCTATGTTCTCAAACTCAATGCGTATTTGCAACCAATTCAAATGTGCTTATTCTAGCCCTCCTAACAAATAATTATAAATTTGTCACAAAATATGACCATGTTTCTTGGTTAAATTAGCTACCATAAAAATATAAAAATGCAATTATTGAAAAGAGCTGGAATCCGGCAAGTTCAGTTTTCCTCTAAGATAAACAGCAGGCCCAGAGAATTGCCTCAAGCTCTTTAGAGCTGGAAGGGGAAGCCTCTGGTAGGAGTGGCAGTGTTCCTGCAATGGTGGTGGGGGTGTGAAACAAGGATCTCCAAACTCCATTCTCCTTAAGTAGCCAAAAAAGAGTAACTGAGTTCCAAAGTTTTGACTTTATCAAATTTGGGACAAGGGAGGGAAAACAGTAATTTACATATTAGTAAATTACACGTCTAAAGGTGTAATTCCCGAAAGGGTAAGCCTGTTACCAACACCATTAGGAATTATGAAGGCTGAGGGGTTACCGTGGACCTCTGTGGTTTCTCACTGACATTTTGGACTACTAAAGGAGGGACTATGGCACCGAAATACTGACTTTTCCAACACTTCCTCATTACTTCGGGCATTTTCAGGGATTAACCTAGAAATCCTAATAAGTACTCACCGTGGAGTTAATAGGGCCCCCAGTACCAGTACCTCAAGTGATGCAGAAGTACCAAAATGCATGTTAGTGCTACCTATGCAAATGTACTTGCTAGTCTATTTTGCACTTGGGGGAGTTCCCAGGACGGTGTCAGAGGTATAGTCAAGCAATTCCGGGGCAAGTAAACACCCCAGGTCCAGAGTAAGACAGAGGTATTCACAAAACAAGTGCAGATGCATTCAACACATTTTTCAGTACATGTAAGCTACATCTGTCAAAGCCAGGTTAAATGAAGCTGAAAGTGTGTAAACCAACTCCTCAGTTTACATGTAGTAGTTGTATTAAGAAGGGTTAAATTGAAAGAAAAGGTTTTGAACTGAGAAAAATTATCATCTAAAATATGATATTCAAATGCCCTAACCCAAAACACACATAGTTTACACAAGGCATAAAATACTATTACGTAGGCCCTCCTTACTAGTGACCTCGAGCAGTATTCACGCAGGGAAATATTGCTCCGAGCCATTCCAGATTGTTTGGATCTGCGATCATCAGGTCGGCAAACAATTTGCACGGAATTCCAGGCCTGGAGACTGCGGGCCTGGCTTTACTGGGTGCAGATGTGCATTAATTGTGACTGCTGCAGGGAAAGGGGTAGAGGCTCCTAGCAGGGGCTGCTAATTGAAACCTTTGTATAGAAGAACTTGGATCAACTAAGCAAAAATGATGTATTTATCTACTGGGCGAAATGTTTATTAAAATATCCACTTTTGCATCGAGAAACCTTGTCCTTATATTTATGATGGGTGGGTCAACCTACCTTTTTTCATATTAAGTCTTCCATCTTGAGGAGAAACTGGTCCAAACCTCAATTGGTGACCCACCCTATATGACTAATATGGGTATTCCGCAACAGAGGGCTTTGTTAGACCTTGAACCATACAATTTAGCTTAGCCTGGCCCCTGTCTGACTCCTGCAGTACTCACGATCAGGTTCAGGCCTTCCCATGTTTCTGACCCCCATCTCCCCTCCCTGTTTAGCAGCTAAGCCGGGTGTGATGTACCCACTCCCTACCAGGGATCTGGACAGAGGTTGTGGCCCAGGGCAGACCGGGTCCCTCAGCCCAACACCTATGGAGTGGAGAAGACTTGGCCTCCGGCATGCAGGCTGGAACCTGCCCGCCATCCACCCACTTCACGTACCCCATCCCTCCCACCCCACAGCAGCAATGCTGGGCACTGTCAGCACCTGGCACAGTTGACTCTACCACTCTTGCGTACTGCCCAGCCCCAGAAAAAGGGCAAGTCTCGGCTATTGCAAGAGCCTGGCACTGATGTCTCTACGACCCCCGCTGCTCAGGTAGCCTGGTGACTGAGTGCTCCCCACCCACCCAGATCACAGTATTGGGGAAGAAGGCACCTCTTCCCCCTCACCCTCCCACCCCCGTACTGACTGTGTCCTGCCCCGAACCCCTAACACCCTGACGCCCTCCCACTGACATTTTTCACCTGCTTTGAGATTTGTTCCCGGAGTCAGGGTTAAAAACATTGGGAAAAGACCCAGTATTCCTGCATGTTTGTGATTTTTGCCTATTCTGGGGACAACTCCCACAATGGGCAAATTTTAGTGCAGAGATACCTGATAGAATCAGCGATTCTGCTCCCCCTGCACCCCCCTCAGTATCCCTGCACTAAAATGCAGCACATTGTAAAGGGGGCCACGGAGTTAGCAAAATGTGTACGTTTTCTTCATTCATGAATATTGGACTGATGTGTGTTCGTTGTGGCTGGTCTCATTTGCAGCTTTTTAAGCAGAAAAGTGCAATGAAATATCTAACCCAGTCTAACTGACACCAATGCAGCCATTAATTTATGGGGAGGTGTGAAATGTGTGAAATTTGCGAAATTCGTTCTGTGAAAGTGCTCAGAATTTGGGAAAGTTATGCGTAATGTCGCGCTATAATGTAGATGAAATGCACATCATATTAAGTGTTGACATGAGGATGCATTGCGCACAAACAGCCTGGAAAACATATTTTCTGCAAACAGTGGCCGCGTTCTGCATGTTCGTGCTGTTACGGCGCTATAATTTTTCCCCAGATGGTGTGGTAATTAAATGACATAGCACTGTGAGGTAATTTGGGGGATTTGTCATAACAAGGCTAAAGTGAAAATTATAAAATTATGGGAATTGCGGGGAGTAGTAGTATAGCTGTTTTCATTAGGAAAAAAAACCGGCTCAATGTTTGTTCTCTAGTCAAGCATGAGTTGTTGCTTTCACAAGGAAGTAACACTTAATAAAGTTTGTAGCATTTTGTTTCATAAAAAATCAATCTCGCTGGCAAAATCTCCATTTTGCAGTATTGCAATATTACAAAAGGAAGATTCGTTGTGTTCAATTACACCCCTGATAGAATTTTCCAATAAAATCTATTTGGGTGAAAAAAAAACTCCAGCAAGAAGTTTGTTTTGAAATGTGTGCTCTTTTTTCCTAGAAGAATACAAAAAAGTTGTATTGCCACTAAAAGAAATCAGCCATTCGTTTGCATAAATATTGTATCTTTGAGAAAGTAATAATGTTAGATTTGAAATACTTTTTTAGTGAGTTTTTGAAAATATTGGTATGCAATGAGTCATTATCAAACATCTTGAGGCAATAACATTATTCTCTGTGAGATGGGATTTCGCTAACGAGTATGTTCTCTCTCAAAGAATGTTTGTCTTAAGAAATTCCATGAAAAGCTGTGGTAACAATCTTGACAGAATCCTTTTACACTCAATTGGCACATTGCCCCCCAGTTTCGGTTACGCCTATTTTCACATCAGATCATAGTTTGCATTATGCTCGGCTAGCACAGCGTGACCAGCTCTATTCAGGCCTGTTAGCACGTCACTGACATTTTTCATGATGTTTTGCATACCCTGGGCAGATGCCAGTATGCCAAATTATGAAAACATGATCAGTTTCGATTATACCCAGTTGGCACATGACCAGCAGTTTCCAATATGATCTAATAGCACATCACAACCAGCATTATCATGCACTTGACGGTGTCTTAACACCTTACTGACTCCAGGATCGCAGTGACTTTTTTGTAGGCTATGCCATCTCAATGCAGGATTGCACGACCAGCGTGCTACTCTGGACTGACAGCCATTGCGTGCTTAATATGTTAGAAAATAATATATACTCCAGTTATTAGGATATAAGGGTCAGATGTACAAAATCGCAGGTTCGCGATTTCCTAATAACACATTTTAGTGATTCGCTAATAGGTAATGATGGAGCAGATTGGCTACTCATGCGCTACTATGGCATAGCATGGGTAAAGAAACATGAAAGAGGAGGTGACAGGACACTCAAACTAAGACAATTGGAGTCAAAAATGATTATTAGACTCAAGACTAAGATACTGTATGGATTGAATGGAGATGAGGAAATGCACAATCACCTAGAGAAAATGTACAAATAGGCACTGACACTAGTGTTATGACTAGAGATAGGGTGTAACTGTGCAATATCCAAGCCCAGAAACACTTATGTTAAGATCAGCAGACTTCTATGATGGTGATTCATAGACTTGCTGTGGGAAATGTAACAAAATGCATTGGTATTTGGATAGTAGGTACGAATGTCATGTCAAAATAAGAAAGGTGCATGATTCCCTAAAGTGTACAATGTCCATAGGTTTTGGCGAAGGTACCCGGAAGTGGATAGGTGGTAAGATTGGGACACTGAAGACATTCCGGCAGGAGATCAGAATAATGGACAGTTCTCCAGAGGACTTAGGACCAGACTATACTGTAATGATGCCTACAAGGGAGAGGCCAGGGATACTATGGGCCAGATGTAGGTAAGTATGGTTTTGCGAGTTGCAATTTGCGAGTCATAGCAACTCGCAAATTGCAACTCGCAAAACCACATGCAGAAAGGTGTCTCAGACACCTTCTGCGACTCGCTATGGGGTCGCAAAGACCCACCTCATTAATATTAATGAGGTGGGTCGCAATTTGCGACCCCATAGCGAGTCAGGGCACTCACGGGGATGGTGGCCTGCTGGAGACAGCAGACCACCATGTCCGTGACTGCTTTTAAATAAAGCAGTCTTTTTTTTCAAAGTGTAGCCCGTTTTCCTTAAAGTAAAACGAGCTGCACTTTGAAAAAAAACCGAAACATTTTGTTTCTGATTTTTTCAGGGCAGGTAGTGGTCCCTTGGACCACTGCCTGCTCTGAAAAAATATTTTTTTGTCCAGTCACAAAGGGGAACCTTCCCATTTGCGACTGGGTTACCATCCACTTCAAGTGGATGGTAACTGCGATTCCATTTAATTGCATCGCATTGCGAGTCGCAAATAGGAAGGGAACCCCCCTTCCTATTTGCGAGTCGGAAGTGCATTTTGCGAGTCGGATCCGACTCGCAAAATGCATTTCTACATAGCGAAGAGGCATTTGCGACTCGCAAACGGCGATTTTCGCCGTTTGCGACTCGCAATCTCTTTGCTACATCTGGCCCTATATCCCTTATTATAATAGATCTGAGCAATATCTAATATAGAAAAACTGATATCACCAGTGGTCGCAAATAAACTACAACGTTAATAGTCGTTACATTTCGATACTTCGATCGATCCATAGGGCTGTGATCTCGGGCTCATGTACTGGTCCCACATGGATCACCTAGGATAGGAGAAAGTATGTCCTGATACCATGTAAATAGATATGCAGTAAGCCCAGTGAAATAGACTTATTGGTACAAAGGAAAGGGACAGGTGGGTAGCCTTGGTAGAGTACACTCGGGCCAGTGGGAGGGATCCACCTACCCACCTTTGCACTAGTAGTAGCTGAACACATGGACTTTAATATACCCATGATGGATAGATCATGTATAGGAGTTTGAAAGAATAGCCTCACTCATGGGGAGAGATGGCATAGATATGTCTCTGAAATACACACTGTGCATATGTAAAAATAATGTATAAGTAGTAGAAATAGACAAAGGGATCAGTAGTGTCTGTGAAAATGTATTAGACGTTTTGTTGGTAGCTCGTTATATGTATTTTTAATTTACACTGTAACTATTGTTGTTTTGCACTACATCTCCCAGAATGCTGGATAATGGCAGAGAGTGGGAGCAAATATATAGTCAAAAGAAAAGATGCACTTACTGTGATCAAGACTGCGATAGTGGAAATGCGTTGATGGTGATGATGGGTTGCTTTAGAACACATTAAAGAATTAGACGAAGTCTTTTGGAGTACTGCACTTCGTTTTTGGAAGAAAAAAATATAGATAGATAGATAGATAGATAGATAGATAGATAGATAGATAGATAGATAGATAGATAGATGATATTACATTTATGTTTTTTCTTTTTAGGGGAACCCACCTGCAGCACCTCTTTTTTTTAGTTTACTTCTAACCAGCCTAAACCACTACCCACCCTTGAACTAAAAAATTACCCTTACCACACTTTACTACTACCCACCCCTGAACCCTAAAGTTACCCTTACCAACCCTAAACTAACCGTTGCCACCATTTATCACCACACACCCCATACATACTTACAGTATCAATACTTACCATGAGTTGTAAAGGCATTCTGTGTTAAAGGCATGCATGGCAAAGGCTGCATGGTAAAGGTATTGCTTGGTAAAGGACGCGTTGTAAAGGATGTTTCCCCAGAGATCAGATATTAATGACTGTGTCTGGGTGTGTTTGCAAACTTATCTCCCCAAACTCCCATACCAGAAAACTGGCTGAAATTTAATATTAGTAATTGTGTCTGACTGTGCTTACACGCTTGCCACTCCTTTCCTACCAGGTACCATAGCAAAAGTTTTTTTTTTAAGATTAATAACTGGATGCCCAAATTTACCCTCATTCACCTGATCCAGGAGATGGTCCTGGGTAGCCTGGTGAGATCCTGGGCCTCTGCTCAGACCCATAACCATTGGACTTTCAAAAGCAGGAAACCAAAAAAATAGGTATAAGCAAGTGGGAAATGTGTACCCTGACCTCGTCGTGGCAGATGATGACTTGAACACAGGGTAGTGAGGCAGATATGGAAAACAAAAGGCCAAAATGGCGCAGGGCCACGTTACTAAACTTATTCTCACATCCAGCCCCACCACTCACAACACGGTACGCCAGGCCCAAGGATCAGGTGAAAGCGGGATCTGCTACCACAATGGAAACTGCGTTCACTGATGAAAATGGCGCTGGGTGAACACCACTGGTGTTTGGCTAGTGTTGCAGCCTAGCCAAATGTGCTGCTCCCTCTGCCAGGAAGCAAGCATTGCAATGTCACGGACGTCGTTTATGGTTGCATACCAGAATATCAGGGTCACAAATAAACTACAAAAATGATCGACTGCAGAATATCACTATACTGTCCGAGTAAGGTTACTAAGTATAGTGAAAGTGTAAATAAGTGTAGATTTAATTTTCATAACTCCACATCTGCTTACCTTAATACTATATCTGGATCATCAAGGTTTGCAGATGTGGAGATAAGAACAGAAAATCTGCCCTTACCAAGAAGATATAGTGTTCGTTGATATTTCTTGAATTTCTCGCTGACTGCCCCTGCATCATCTACCCAGACTTTCTCTTTAGCCTCATTCGTGTACAGTCTCCTTGCCTGACAAGCATCTAATCTACTGCTCCCCAGCTTCCTCCAGAGCCTTCCTGAACTCCTCCTCTAGCTTCCTCCACTCAGGGTCACCTCCTTCCAGTTAGTTGTGTGTTGAATCAAAACTCTGCTAGTAAGTTCCGTAAGTTTCACCACTTTTTAAAGTCAAGTTGCAAAGTTTATGAATTTTTCACAACTTGGCTTGCAGAAAAGTGTTCCACCAAAAGCTGTTTTTGCTGGAGAGTTTGCAAAATTCTCGCACTAAAAGTACATTTTTCTGGGATTTTTTGCTTTCTTTTGCACAAATTCTGTGAAATTCATTACGTTTTTCAAAATAGCTACAAAATCTACAAAGCAGAATCATGCAATTTCGTACAACCTATGACCATGGAGCAACCTTCCCTTCCAAATTAAGTTCTAGACTCTACCGCCTTTCATTGGGAGTTCTACAGATTCTCTGCCCTTCCCCTCCTCTCATAACAATGGCCGCTGTTTAGACCTCCTTTTCCAAAAGACTGAGGGCCTCATTTACGTTTGTTTTTGACGTGGCAGTGGCGCTAACAGTGCACTGCACTGCTCCAGATTTACACACGACGCATTGGGTCCAATGCGTCAGTTTGTAAAGCCCTGTGTCAGATTATATCTGCACCAGGTATAATGTATACAGGGTAGGCATTTCGACGGAAAAAGCCAGACAGAACTGATGCAGTGACATTTACAACATTTCACTGCGTCATTCTGTAACTTCTCTGTGCCAGAATGTTACTACCTGCTCAGAGCAGGTTTAAAATTGATGCAGGGCTTTCTCTAATGGGAACCTCCTCGCATTGCTGGAGTAGCATCATTTTTACAATACTACTCCAACAATATATCAGTTTAGCGCCAACCAATGCTTCAGAATTTCTGACACCTACTTGAAAATGTGCATCATGGAGCTCTGTTTTGTAAATACAGCACATCCATGGAGTTGTTAAGGGATCTTAGGGAATTGTAAGAAATCTGAGGCATTTAAGCCGATGTGTCAGATTTTTGTACATGAGGCCCTGATTTCCTTGTTACTCTTATTGACACTATTCTCTCCTGAGAGTCTGCACACGTGTAATACAGGGGTCCACGCACACCAACGGTCGGGACATGAGCAATCCCAATGGTAGTGCATGCGCAGGCCCCTACTTGCCTTTGACCTACAAACAATCCACATATATGCCAATAGACCCAAGTCAAGCTAGAGAATCCTGATTTTTTAAAGCCAAAAATGGCTTTATTTTTTTCTGTCTCCCGCCTGAAATTACCAATGCTTCAATAAATGTCATTGGGGGAAATTCATTCCCCCGATTGTTTTTTTTTAAATCTCCCACTTTCTTCTTTCAAAATGTTGGCATATATGAATCCACAAAAATGAAAACTTGTGCCTGCATTTGCAGTCCTGGTTTGGCCACACATGCAAACTACAAGACTTAACGGGTCAGTCTGCCATGCTTTTCCAGTGGGCTGCTCTCAGTGCACAATAGGCCGCCATGACCCAGACATAAAAGCCCACATCGCCTCATGCTGGTCGCAGCCTTCTGCAGTGTGTGGCAGGTTTTAATATTTTTGCATGGGCTGATCTTGGTTTTAAGTCTAGTCACAGCTCATAGCCTTGCATGAACTAAGGTCTGAGCACACGTGAGTGTTCTGCTTATGTGACATTCGGGGTTATAACACGTATAGCTGTTGGATTCCCAAGTCTCGGCATTCAGGCACTAAAAATGAACAAAATGCAACGTAATGTGCAATATTCCCATAAACCTGTCACCTCTCCAGCAACAACAGAATCAAGCAAACCAAACAACATATGTAACAAGGTTTTGGTTGCGGGCAGGAACATGGATGCATAATAAGGAATGTGTTAAATGTGTGCTGAAAGGCCTGGACTGGGGGAACTGCATGTGGGAATGGACTAGGTAATTCCAGGACCTGCAGATTTTCCCGATTCTGTGTCCAGAGCTCATGTTGACAGTAACTATGAAGCAGGCACCAGAGAGAATCGTAAACTCCGGCCCTGGTATTCACCCCTCTAATTAACAGGCATGCCTTGTGAGAAGCATAGTAGGCAGTGCTTAGTTTGAGCCAACGGGGCCCACCACCACTCATTTTTGGGAATTGGCACTGATTTTCCTAAGCAGTCTTTAATCACGAGCAAACGAAAGAAAACCCAAAAGGAGGACTGGAAGAGGAAGAGCAGGATGGAAAAACAGTGACAAAAAGAGAAAAGCATTTGCAATGTAATGGGTCTCGTGTTTGATTGTGTTACAGCTATTAGAGTTGTAAACTCCTAACCGGACTTTTCTTGCCACATAAACTAATAATGAAACACAGTTTCACATATGCGAGCCGATGGTTGCCATGAGCATGAAGGAGACACAGAAATGGAAACAGAAGTTTGCTCGCAGTGAAACTTATTGGGAAAAGTGCAATTATCCATGTTACCAGCAAAAGTGCAATTATCCATGTAACCAGCAAAAGTGCAATTATGCATGTAACAGGGTCGATGTCATGCAAAGCGCTTGACTTCTGCGCAGGGAAGTAGCACTGCGCAGGAAATGAAAAGATAAAGTAGTCCAGAAACCAGCTGAAAACACAGAGCCTCGGATGTTTTCAGTAGTTTACCGGCACGCTCGAGGAGGGCTAAAGACCAGAAAAGGCATGAGATGTGCATGCCTTTCACAAATGGAATCAATCTATTTTTAAAAGGCAAGCCCATGAACTAATGAAAGTGACGGGCGTGACATGGACGTGGTTAGAAGCCCCCAGAGAGATTACAAGATGTTCCAGAGCGCTTGCGCATGCTGACCCTAAAAAGGGATGAGAAAGCATCTGCAAGAGTTAGATAAAGAGACATTCAGTGTTTGATGGTGGAGTAAAGAGGCATGAATTGGAATCAAGAGAATGCAGCATTGGTATTTGGTCCACCAACATTTAGTAGTGCCAACCATGGGCGGCTGAGCAATACTTTGGGCCCCAGCACTTATTCTTTCACAATTCAATCACTGGTAGTAGGTGACCGAACCAGTGAGGCATGGAATGACCACTGCCAGAAGTGTTGAAGGGGACAAGGGCCATCATGAACCCCTTCAGAAAAGTTTCTGCAGAGGTCCCCAATACTGGGTTTTTATGATAGCGGGGCATGTGTTCTCCACTTCTGGGGGTTCAGACGTTCTACGGGCCAAACACTGCTATGTGGACCTGTCTTAAAACATGAAAGAGAAGATATTAGTGATCCTGGCCATGCACTGTACCTTGAACAGTGCTCACTCTGGTGATTAACAACGTAAACCATAGACCATGAACAAACACTCCTGTATTCTCTGACCTTGAAAGAAAGGCAATGGCTAATGCAAACAGATAAGCAGTAACTACATACACCTCACCTGTGGGGCTCGGTATACAATGAGACCTGTGTGATTTTCAGACTTAGCTGGTTATGTGGCTTGAGAAGAGAATTCCTTTTTAGGGGTGACTGTGTCTCACTTCGGGGCTGAGACCTTCTGTGGGGGCTGGTACAATGGTACATGGATCTGGCTGGATACCTGAACAAAGCCGGCTGGCATCATTCTTGGCAGCATGACGTAAAACAATATCCACTCTTTGGATAAACAACATGTCCCATGCTACTAACAAGTGCTTTTTTGTTCACAGTCCTTGGAAAGAAGACAAAGGGCGTAAGTGAATAAGCCGTTATTTCCACACTGTCACTTTAGGGCCTGCTACACATACTCAAACACTCAGGCATGTCAGAAGTTGTTGTGGAGCCAGGGTCATTAAACTGAAGCAAGGCCCGTTATAAGACGAGGACCCGTTTAATACGTCTTTACAAATCACCTTTAGGGAAATAGTCCACGTGGCAAATTCAGAATCAGGTGCCATCTAGTAGAGTTAGCTGTCTCACCATTAAAAAATAGGGCAGTTTTGTTGTAAAGTCTGTAAATAAATAAGGGAGCTCGAGCGCGGGGTCCACGAAAGAGCACAGGACTTGGAAAATAATGTCCCCTCCGGCCCCATCCCTTTCAGATAATCTTGCACTCAGTGGTGGTAAATTCTGCAGAATTGTAAGGCCTGTTGGCATGCAGTTGGTGTTCTTGGTAAAGATGATGGTGATGTCCAGGGAGCAGGACGGGTTTATAGGGCTCTGGTCCCCTGTAATGTCAGGAGACACAAAGGAAAAACTGTGTTATGGGTGCTCACGATTGAGAGGCAGTCTATTTCCTGCCCCAATGATGGGTAGTACAGGTGGGGCTTCGGAAGCAGGCAGGAATCTGAGAATGAAAGCAAATGCAGCAGCATATGGACTAGGGCAGTGGAAAATATGGATGATTCTCGAGAAGTTTGTGAATTATTAAAAAAATTACATTATGAAATTTCCTATGATTGTTTTGCTTGTGCAGAAAATGCTTTACTGAGAGATATTTTCTGCTAAAATCGGTCTCCGGCTGCTATATCGAATGACTTTTTGCCGTAAGGTATGCCCGCACAAGACAAATTCATGCTAGATACCAGGAAACCACATCACAGGCTGATCACCCAATTTCACACAATTTTTACTAAATTTTGCTGGAAAAATTAGGTGATTTCACATACTATAAGATATCTTTAAAATAATACTCTGGATGAAAGCTCCATTTTTATCACTCCGTGGCGTCACAAGACTTTTTCTAAGGTCTTTCTGGGAGGTGCATAGAGAAAAGTTAATAGGTCTGGTGTTGGCTGCCAACCTTTTGACTTTGTCTATGTTTATTTTGATTAGTCATGGTTTTTATAACATTTTATTGTTGGAGAAGTTGCCTGACCCACATCAATCTAAAAAATTTAAAAAAACAGTAGTGTAAAGCATAAATATGCCTTTGGTTTCTACAAGCACACATTGCCATAGTAGTACCGTATTAGTGCCTGGCTCTGAAAGGAACTACATTGTGTGTGGATAAGCTCCATGTGAAAGGGCACAGTGCTGTTACTCATAATGAATTTAGCCAATGGCTGAAGTGAGCTAACCCACTGCCACACGCTGTATGCTGTAGTGGGTGGGAAAAAACATGAATTACACAATAACAGACCAATAGATAGTGAGGGCTGGTGGAAAGCCCCTATATGTAAATATAATACACAAATAATTTTAGTAAAATCTAAATGGCTTGGCTAACACCAGACCTAAATATGAATAAGAATGTCACTCTGGGCCCTGCATTGAAGATAGAAAGAAATCTGAACATCCGAATAGTCAATGACGATATGCCCTGGTTGTAGGCTGATTCGCAGGGCAGCATGCACAGGTTGGCTGGAAGAAAATGATGGACTCCTGGATTCCCATCTGAAGGGGGGTGTATTAGTAGCCATTTCAATTCAATCTCTTACCACCCGAGTCAAACTTCGGGATACTGTATTTGCAGCATAGGGTGGGCCTCCTTGATGTACAGTCGCTGAACGAGAATCCATGGCTCCGGGAATCAATAACATCCCATTCTTCAGGTGATTACCAATGGTGACAGCTAGTCTTCAGGGAAGACTTGCTTCCTTTTCCATGGAGTTGAGGTAATTCCCTGGAAATTTCCTTCCATGAGACAAGTCCTTCAGAACATTTGTGTGATCTCAGTGAACCACCTGACATGAGTAGCTTATCAGTGCCATTCTCCCTTTCTCCTTTGGCTGTCTATTCTCTGATCACAAAACACCAGGGTTCTTTCCCAGACCAGACTCCCCGATAATTTTCCTACCTGGTGGGTGAATGTGTTCCATTCCCCATGGATGTCAATGCAAGCTGCACCAGACCAAGGCCAACTTTAGCTTTGGTGGTGCCTGGTGCCGCAATCTTTGTTGGCACCACCTGCAGTGACCTGCTTCTTCCTGGATTCCCTCCCTATCACCATCCAATGGTGGCACTCATCTCTCCATAGCCCATTCTCACATTTATTTATTTTATTGTGCTACTCATCCCAATGTACAGTGTAAGAGCGATTTACATCACAAACATATTACACAGAGACAATAAGTCATACAAGAGTGTAAATCAGTGTATAGGAAATATTACTCAAGGCAAAGAGGACTACAAGGTGTAGGATTCACGTCATCAACATTGGTAGCCATTATATGCTAAGAGTGCTTGGTCTGGAGAAACTAAGGGGCAGTTTATCAAGTTTTTATGCAGTATAGTATCCAAAGTTGCTGTGCTGTGTTGTGTAACAAGAAGAGAGTACAACAGTCCCATGTCTACAACAATGTGGTGCTGTTGCTTTTGCCTCTAGTACTGGCTTACCTAAGGCTTCCTTGCTCCATTGCATATACGCTTGCACCATCGTTCACGGGTGTTCTTGGGATGTCAGGCATAGGTTTTATACCAGAAGGGTACCCTTCCAGCACAAAACTCTAAACTTTGACAAAGTTTAACACATTACCACATTGTATGTGTGCTGTACAGTGCAGCACACATGCAAAGTTGGAAAGGTTCGGAGAAAACACAAATTTTCTTCAACTTTATGCCTGCTTCGTGGAGGCATACTTTTCTGATGCAAATCCATTTCAAACAGTGTTAATAGAGAAGGATTAGCATCAAATCTATGGGTGGAAGCATAGTAACACCCATCTACCCTTCATGGTAGGCGGCTGATGCAAAATAGTGCATAGTGGTACTTTGTGTTAATTTAGGGCTACTTTCCATTACAATTCAGGATTTGCACTTGAAAACAAACCCCAAAGCAACAGTTTACAGTAGGTTTGTGTCACTTCTGTGATGCAAGCAGGTGCAAAATTGAATAAATCTACCCCATAAACTCAGGGGCATATTTATACTTTTTGGTGCAAAACTGCACTAACGGAATTTTGCATCAAAATGTTTTGCACCAGCTTGCACCATTCTTGAATGCCAGCCGGTCACCATATTTATGGAATGGTGCAAGCCGGCGCAAAGGGTAGGCTTGCATTAAAAAAAATGACGTTAGCCGGGTTAGAGTTTAAAAAAATGACTCTAACCAGCCTAGCGTCATTTTCTGATGCAAAACCATCCATACCACATGACTCCTGTCTTAGAAAAGGCAGGAGTCATGCCCACCACCCTAATGGCCAGCACAGGGGACCAGGGTCCACTGGGCATGACCACTGCACCCAGTGCCATGTAGGGGGGCCCAATTCAGGGCCCCCAATGGCACTTAAAAAAAAAAAATACTTACCTGTACTTACCTACACTTACCTGGGATGGGGTCCCCTATCCTCCGCTTTCCCTCTGGTGTCGGTGAGGGTGTCCCTGGGGCCTGGGGAGGGCACCTGTGGGCTTATTCCATGGTGCTCCACCATGGAAATAGGCCCACAGGTCCCCTAACGCCTGCCTTGACCCAGGCGTTAAATAATGGTGCAAAGCAAGCTTTGCACCATTATGTGACCCCTCCTCCCCCGTGCGTGATTTTAGCATGGGGGGATAAATATGGTGCTAATTCCATAGAGTCATTTTTTGCACGGGAACGCCTACCTTACATATCATTGACGCAAGGTAGGTTTCCACATCCAAATAATGTATAAATAAATATGGAGTTAGTTTTGCACCAAATTTGTTTAAAAACAAAAATGATGCAAATTCGGCGCAAAACAAGTATAAATATGCCCCTCAGTTTTTTAAACTTAACACAATGATTGGAGGTGTTCTGCTAACAAAATTGTATTACTACCTAAAAGAAACATTTTTTGCAATCTTTGAATAACAAAAGATTGAGGAAAAACAATAGGGTTTTAAACTTGCGCTTGAGCTTGCAATTTGCATGCAGCGCTTTGATTCCAGTTCATAGCTTGATGTGCTATATTAGGATTGTTAATTATGAACTCCCAGTAACAAACTAATCTCTGTGACAAAAACAATTACCCACTGAGCTTTCTACATAAAATACAAATCTGTAATTTGCATTTTACACCTTGTGCTTTGCAACCGGGACATTAACCCACTATGCTACTTTATACTGAGTCAAAATTGTGACTATACAAATCACAGGTTTACAGCATCCATTATAGGACATCCATCTCTACTACTCATTCATACCTTTCATCCATCATCCCTTCTTCTCATCCATCATCCCTACTCCTCGTCTTCCATCCCTACTTCACATCCCTACTTTTAATCCATCATCACTACTTCTCATCAATCATTCCTACTTCACATCTCTCATCACTAATTCTCATCCATAGTTCTCATACATCATCTCTACTTCTTGTCCCTCATACCTGTGCAGCATCAAGCTAATGTATCAATAGGTCTGGTAGAGAAAGTGTAGACCCCTTTATGTAAGGTAAGATTTGGTTTCAGTGCCTTAAAAACTCAAAATTAAGATATGTCGCTGGATTAGATGTTAATTTAGCTGGGATATGAAATATCAACTTTATTCAGAACTTTAAAACACGTAGTCAATGTCTTTATGTGATTACAATAAAGTTAGGGTTGTTTAATTTTTTAGCAATGTAAGTGGTGCACGCTATATTATGTTTGTTTATTCTACGTTTTTTGTGCAAAAAAGAAACATGTAAGAGATTTTTTCCCCACAGCAACATCTGAAATTTCGAAAACCTTATTTGCTTAATTGCATTTTAGAAAAATACATTTAAAAAAGCAAAATGTTCTTAGTGTCTACGGTGACGTTCCAAACAAGCATGACAGACAAAAATTGTAAGGCTCAAAGCAGAAAATTCCATAGGTTAATGTTAGGGATTCGTTTTTTTTGTAGAATGAGCCTTTAAGCAATTTGCGTACATATCTAAAATATGGTGTATTATATGTGGATTTTAAAATAATATGAAATGCCCAAAATAATGAAAAAATTTATAAAAAAATAAAGAATAAATGTATGATGTTATATGAATTTAACATGTTAGACACCTATGGTATAATAACACAGCACAAACACATTAAAATAAACAAAAAAATGAGTAAAGCTACAAACTAAAAAAAATCAAGGTACAATAATTAAACAAAATATACTTAACTGCATATAACATTACAAAAATAGTAACACAATCTCAAAATAATGATTGTGATTATTCTATCAGAAAAAAATAACAAGATATATACCATTATTGCAGTGGTAGTAATGAGTCGTAATGTGAATAGCCTTTCTGGTTAAAAAAGGGATAATTATTGGCATAATTATTGGCATAAAGTTTCAAAGTACTTTAATAACAGCAAAGAATTACAGGCCAGATGCACTATTTACTGTTTGCAAAAAAACTGGGTACAGGTCGGTTTGTAAAGTTAAATTTGAAGTACATTTTAATTGGACCTATCTCATGAATATCAATGAGGTAGGTCGAAAATTGTGACTTACTTCAATTGGATGCCATGAGCGAAATGGAGGCCTACTAGAGTCATCAGACCATCATGTCTGTGAATGCTTTTCAGTAAAGTATTTTAATGCAGCCTATTTTCCTTAAATGAAATGGTGCTATTGTTAAAAAAAAGTTTCCTTCTATTTTAAGTTTGTTTGAGAGTTGGCAGCGGTCCCCTGGATCATTGCCTTCTCTACAACTTACTTTTTTTTAGTGTGCACAAAGTAGAAGTGCTCCCAAAGGCATCAGTTTCCTTTTGCGAATGGGTTACCACTCCATATCAGGTACTGGTAACTTTTTAATGTTTTGCTACCGGACTTTAGTGGCAAAACATTGATACAACATGCCACTTCCGAATAG
Organism: Pleurodeles waltl; assembly: GCF_031143425.1. NCBI lineage: Eukaryota > Metazoa > Chordata > Amphibia > Caudata > Salamandridae > Pleurodeles > Pleurodeles waltl. The sequence goes on from NC_090443.1 coordinate 338,591,347, forward strand.
TGATTCAGTATGGGGTTGCAATCCCTTTTTAGGGGTCAGAAAAACGTTACTGATCCTTAAAATGGGCTTAGTTCTTTTAAAAATTCATTTAACTGTCACAAACGGTGCATTGGAGTATTTGTGACTGCTAAAATGCTTAGTACTTTTGGCCCTAAATTTCTGCTGAGCAACAGCATTAAAGAGCTAGAGAGCAGAAGAGCCTCTTGACTCTGGCTTGGTGATTGTTTTAGTGATAGAGGTAGAAGATGTTTGGAGCATTAAAGGACATCACGTCAGGTTGTCATTCGAAATGTTCTGACAGAGGCCGGTGCCAAAACCTGTCATATGTGACAAGCACAGATTTTAGAGCTGTTTTGATACCAGGGTTTTCAGATCCTATAAAAATTGTGCAGCAGAAACGTGGCAATTGGTAAGAGGAGCCTGAAATACGAGTCCATCTAAAGCCCAGACCAGAAACCCACTTCCTGGTTTATCTAAGGCCTGCTGCAAGTGCATCACTCAGTCCTGTGGATCAGGTCCTGGGAGAGAGGCAAGGGCTGAAGAGGAGAGCGCAGAGGCAGAGGTTGAGAACAGATGTTGATTAAAGAGGTTACATCTGCACCCTGATAGATACGGCCATTTTTATTGTAGTTTGGCACTATCATAAGGGAGCACATCAAGGCCTCTGCCTGACCTCACTGGTCTTGTCCCAGGGACTTTTACAACAAAATAGGAGCCCCTTTAGAGGACTTCTGCTGTGCCTCCTTGGTCAGAAAAGAAGATTTAAGACATAAGTGTTGAAATGAACACAAACTTTGTAAAAAAAAGGAGTCTGGGACACCTGCTTTAAGGTATTCATAGTTGTGTGGCTTCAGTGGTACACTTGGGAGCAGGGGTTGTGTTTACATTGAGACCCCAAAGTACGGTTGGAAGAATATTACACTTTTACTGAAACAATCTAGGACGGAAGTTAGACCAGTAAACTTGTTATCCAGTGCAATGCCAGCACCTGCTGCTCTCTATGGGCATAATTTGTTTTCGGGTGCGTGGCACAGGCACTTCTTTCTTGACACTGGCACTTTGATAGTTTACCAAATTATGTTTTTGTAAAATTACTTTTTAAATGGGCACATCAGCAGAATGTTTAACAATGTCATACATTTTTAAAAAACACTGCCACAACCAGGCCATTTCTACAGCTTTGTTTGTCGCGGAATAGTCAAAACTGTCAAACTGTCACATTTGTAGAAGTGTCATGGTTCGTGAAAAGCATTGTTACTGGCAGCAGGCAGCACTGGCAGAGGCAGTATTGGTGCAAGCGGCAGTGGCCGCCTGAGAGATACCCAGGGACTTACTTTTTTTTTTTTTACAAATTAAGCATTGAACCCAACTAAAGGCAACATACCCAGGGCACAATAAAATCGTAAAGAAAATAGTCTTGAAATGCCACCAAACTGTCCAAGGTGGGCAACTTTTCATACAGATGGAGATGTTGAGCAATAAAAAATGTTGGAACATTGTAATTTATATAACTTTTGCCAGACACAATTTTTTCCATTCAAAAACAAAATAGCAAGAAGCTGTGCTTGCGCAGTAACACTCAAGCCGCACTCCACTGATGATGCACAAGACTAGTCCGGGCTGCCTGTTTTCCTGTTCCCAGTGGCCATGGCCTGGAAGTTCGGCCTCATCTGTCCCTTTTGTGTAAACACCATGGGACGGATTTAAGAGGCCCTAGCACCACTTTAACGCCGCCATAGTGTCATTTTTTTTTACAGTAAGGCGGCGCTAAAGTGGCATTTTCCCGCGCCATATTTACAAAGTGGCACAATGTATGCATTGCTCCACTTTGTAAACCCTTACGCCACATTATGCCTGCGCCAAGCATAATGTATGCAAGGAGGGTGGCCCCCCGTTAGTGGGGGGGCTGAAGAATGTTGCAAGGAAATCTAACTGATTTCCTTGCGCCATCCTTTTTGGCACTTTTAACGCCTGCTCACAGCAGGGGGCTTCCAATATTTATAATGGGCCCCTATGTACTCTGCAAGAGTAGCGCCAAATTGTTGGTGCTAATCTTGCAGAGTACATCAATAGCGCCATGTTGCGCCGTAAATTTAAATACGGCACACACATGGTGGCGGTAGGAGGGCCAAGGAAAGTAGTTCTGCAATAGATGCAGCGCCTCTTTTCTTAAATCGGCCCCATGTCTGATGCGCATATGTTTAGGCTCTCCTAGACAAGCTAAAAATGATGTAATGGAATGCACTCGAAGTAATTATCTGTGGGCCGGATTAATTTAAGCATTCCACTCATCACTTTGTTGCTGTTCAGATGTTAAAAAGTTCATACACTGAAGCTCTTCTCTTCTTCCATTGCAGGGCTGGAGTCTGGATTCTGCACCATCCCCCGGCTCTCACGTCAAGAGAGGACCCCAGAACCTTCCTACGCGTTGGAGGACCCAGAGGAGCCCGAGTCAGAAGACTTAGAGTTAGACACTGAGGGATGCGACTCTCTGCAGTCCTTCCACCTGGACTTTGGACCCTCGTTGATGAGTGAGGTCTTTGGGGGCATGGGGTTTCCAGCCAGCATCGCCGAAGAAGAGGAAGAAGAGGAACATGGCTGGGGTTACTCGCAGAGCGGGAACCCCGGGGGCACGATGACCAATGGACATTTTGCTCAACAACCCCAGGAGTCGCACAGAGAGCGGTGCGCAGAGCGTGTCGCAAACCACCAAGCTTCTTGGGAACACACTTCCCACCTGCAGGACACAGTGGGCCTTCGCGTGAATGGCGTGGGTCGCCACGAGCCCCCCCAAGCAGTCCCAGCAGCAGATCACAACGGTTTCAAAAGAGACACAGATTCAGTCACAAAGCCGACACCGAGCCCGCGGAGGCAGCGCGAGTCGCGGCAAATGGAGCGGCCCGGCCTCCCCGGGGACCAGGAGCACACGGGAGCCGCGAACCCGGACTTGAAAGCAGAGACCGCGCCACAAGCCCAGCCTCCGCCACTTCCCACGGTGGGTATGAGGCCTGGCGAGTTCAGCAGGGTTGCCCGGGTTTTGGACCACCATTACGGGGCGACTCCTGGCGACCCCTGCACAGAGGAGCTCGAGGAGGCGGTGCTCCCGCTACCACAGGAAGAGGACGAGACGAAGGCCCCGGCGCCAAAGGCCAGCCGAGTCTACTTGGCCCTGCGGGGTGGGGCCTTCGCATATGCCGAGGAGGAAGAGGACGACGAGGTGAAACTGTGACCTCGACCTCCACGCGGGACAACAAGAGGACGTGGGACTTTCGTGGGACTTTCATGGAACTTTGCAGCGCATCACCAGCATGTGACAAGGGCGGGCTTTGGCTTTCTGTACGTTTATAGGAATCGCTAACGACGGCTTCTGAGGCGAGGAGGGACAGAGCGTAAGCAGAGAATGAGAAATAGGAAGAAGTGTGGGGGGGGAGAGCGCGCGGTCAAGGTATAGAACGGGAGAGAAAGTGCGAAAGATAAATAGAAAGCGAGTGTCGGGGGAGAGAACTGAGAGGGGCGAGGAATTACAGAGAAGGGCAAAGCGAGAGAGCCGGGGTAGAGAGGAAAGGTGACCTTGTAGGTGCTGGAAACGAGGAGTGGAGTGGGTGAAAGAAATACGCTGTTCGAGAAGGGAGGGTAGAAGAAGAGAGGTCGAGTGAGAGGAGTGGGGATGGTAGTGAAGGAAACAAGAGGAGGAGGGAGAGTGGGGGGCGGAAGAGCAAGGGAGAGTGTTCACTTTGTCTTGAAGAGGCTGTCACACACACCGCAGAGACAATCAGGGTTTAAACAGGGACCCCTCCACAGAGATAACTTTAAGAAACAGCACGGATTCTACAAAGAGACAATCACTAGACTTGCAGAGGACAATGTATGTCCACTACTAAGTGACATCGAGGTATCATATAGGATAGTAACTGTACACAAAGAGATCACACCAAAGGCATGGTCATCTATCCCTAAGAGATAGTGCACGCCTCCAAAGATACGTCTCACATAACCACCGCTTATGTTGTATAAAGAGGCAGACAAGAACACCAAAGAGACAGCCACATAGTGGTGCAGAGACATACATCCTCAGGTCTCTAACAAACATAGGATACCAATGAGAGTGAGCCAGGTAGTCCACAGAGACATTTAGTGATTCAAAGGAGACAGCTAGTATATGCCAAAGAGACACTGAGCCACCACAAAGAGACTATCAACAAAGACCAAAGAAACACACAGTTGACAGCGCCCTGGGGGATTGATGCATACCAGGGAGAGAGAGAGCTTTCTGCTCATAATAGATCCCAACATTGCAAAGAGACACCTGGGGAGGTAGCCAAAGAGAGAATCCAGATGCACTACAAGTATGAGATGTGCTGGGGTAGCAGCTTCTGCTCTCCATTCTAGGACCTCCATAGAACTGTTCATTTGCCCCGCCACTGTCCCTTGCCTAGGCTTCTTGGGGGCTTTTCCCCTCGACTTGGGGGCACTGGAATTATGCAGCAGGGGATATTCAAATTATGCGACAAGGTTGACTAAATTATACGGCAAAAAAGGTAAAATATGCAGCATATTGTAGCACATTTTGTGATAGTATTACTTCCTTATTTTGTTATTTGTACACATCAACACTGTCTGGGCAAATGTTTCACCTTATATGTACTATTTTAATGCCCAAATACGCAATATGCAACAGAAAGAGGGCCAGTCAACGTTTGCAAAAGGCCTTCCACTGCACAGCAATATGTGTTGCTGTGTTTTTAGTAACCTTTGGTCCCTTTAGGCTATATTTTTCAGCTACAGATTATGCAGCAGATAACGGGTTATGTGCCAAATGAGGCAAATCAATAATTATGTGGAAAACGACACAGATGCCAAATTGCATAATTCCTGTTGCCCTGCCTATATTCTCCAAGGGGCCTTGTCTTCTCTTCCCTGCAGATGTCTCCCCTGAGCGTCCTTTGTCCCTCCCCAAATTGTTTCCAGCTGCCCGCTTCCTTGTCCTCCCTGGGAGCACCTACCCTGGGTGCCCTGGATCCCACTCCGTAGTACTCACTGCTAGTAGCTCCCTCTGACCCAGTGTCACTTCCTGTGTTCTGCCAAATGTCCTTATGTGCCCCTCCTCTAATATACTTCTCTTTTTGTATGGCCTCTCATTCAGGGCATTCCCTCGCCTCACACGTTCCTTTCACTCCCTCCAAACCCCTGCCCCCTTCTACCAGCATGTTCCTCTCTCGCGCTGTGCCTCCCTCCCTACTTCCTGCACCCCAGCCCCCTCCTGCTCAGGATCCTGGACGGTCTTTCTGCCCACAGAAAGCCTCAGTGACAGGGAGATGCCAGGGCAGTGAGGTCACACTCCTTCCCTGGCAGGACAATGCCAGGCAGTGTGCCAGGGACAGGGGTGGCGGCTGTGCACTTTCTCGCCCAGATGACACTTCACCCTCGAGTCTGAGGCTGTGCAGGCCACTGTACCCTTGTGAGTGGCACGCAGCTGGTGAGGGTGCAGAGGCCCGAAAAGGGGTTTGTTTGACTCCTTACCATCTGGGAGCCATCATCTGTCCAATCTAGTGCCAGTGGAGTGAAGCCCGCCCCCGCAGTCTCATTCCGTGCTCCCTACCCTGCCCAGCAGCATCCTCACCAGGTGCCCAGCAAATGAAGCCCTGGTATTACTCTCGCCAGCCGCCTAGAAGCTTCTACAGGGAGTACTATACACCAGCCCCATCAGTCTAAGAAGCTGCCAACCCACACCCCAGTATCCCCACCAGTTGCTAAGGAGGGAGCACCCCTGCTAACCCCTTCCTCAACTGCCCAGCAGGAGCACACTCGACGAAGCACCCCATGAACTGCTCAACTTCTGGTTGGGTCCAAAGTGAGATGGTATGGAGGGCGAAAAAGAATGGACTGGGATGCAGCCCGAGTGATTGCCAGTGGCCTAGATCAATTCAAGCATTCCATCCATCACTTTTTGTGTTGTAACTTCTACAAGGAGCAACTTCTGCCTGCCCTTCCGGTTCATTGCATGCAAAACAGGTACCCCCACCTTCTTCAACAGGACCCCCACCAGCCTCCTCAACAGACAGCAACTGCAGCACAGCACCTTCTGCAGTAGCCCAGCTCTTTCAGGGAGCACCCTTGCCAGTCCTAGACCCAGCACCAGTTGGTGAACACATAGAGAAAGCATACCCACTGCCATACTCAGCAGGCCTCACTATCTGCCTAGCAGAGAGACTCTTGCCTGCCCCAGCATCCTCGCCAGTTGACCAGCATCCTTAAGGAACATCCTAGGCCAGCATTCTTACCAGCTGCCCATCTCATGCTGGTTGTTTACTTATCTGCACCCACACAAGTGCCAATCCAATAGAATTCCATGGCAGCCGAAGCATTATTATCAAATGCCCGATTACTACAAGCTGCACCCCTGCCAGTTCTAGCTTTATACTCATCTGCTTAGCTCCGGGGGGTGCATCCCCTACCAGGACATATATCAGCTGTTTAGCTCCTACAAGAATACCTGCGCAAACCAAAGCATCCCCTCCATCTGCCCTTTTCCTAGCACCTCCATCACCAGGTTCGCCAGCTTCTGCAAGAATCTCTGCGTGGTAGCACCAGCTGCCCCGCGCCCACAAAGAGCACTAATAGCAGGCCCAAGCATTCTCACCAGATAATCACTCAATCAATGAATGTATTTGTAAAGCGTGGCTACTCATCTGTTAGGGTCTCAAGGCGCTGGCCACTCCCACACCTGCTGTCCTGACTCCTTCAATGAGCAACCGAGCCCGGTACCCTCACCAGTTGCCCCCTCCCCACCCCCTCTGGCAGTGCCAGCCTCAGATCCCGTTACCAGCTGTCCTGTCCTGGCATCTCCAGTGAGCGCCCTCACCAGCAGTCCCAACTCTTGCAGATTACACCTGCCAGCCCTTGTGCCCTCGCTAACTGTCTGGCTCCTGCTGGGTACAAACACTGCTAGCCCAAGCTGCCTCTCACTCTGCCATGGGTCCCCTATGGTACATCATCTGCCAGCCTCTGCATTCTCACCAGCTGCCCTGACTGCAGCAGAGCACCCGATTACCAGCTGATCTGGTACCTGCCCGGTTCACACCCTGCCAAGCCCAGCACCCTCAACTGCTGCGCAGGTTCCTGCAGGGGCATGCTCCAGCTCGTGCACCCTGCACCCCTACTAGCTACTCCGGCTCCTGCGGGGTGGAACCTCCATCTTCCAGCTCCTTAACTCCTGCCAGCTTTCAGGCCTTCTGCAATGAGCAATCATAGCCACCGCACACTCCCTCGCCAGCTACCCATTTCCACTAGTCCAGCACTCTCTCCACTTGCCCTGCCTCCTTTCAGGAAAACCCCGTATCCCTGGTACAGGGGATGGTCAACCATCTACGGGGCCCTAACTATGTAGTGCCCCTAGCAGACGGACCAGGGATAGGTGTTTTTACCTGGCCTTTTCTGGGAAGTAGCAGGCACTGGGGCTTTTTGTGGGGCTGTACATCTTGGGGTAGCACATCTTGTTCTGTTAGAGGATTATGTTGCCAGCCTTATTCAAGCTTTGAACGTCTCTGAAATGCGTCTTTTGAGAACAAAATATATTAAAGCTTTTTTTAAAACATGATTTATGTCTTATGAATCTGTTATACCGGTCGATCGAAGAGCGCCAACTGCAGACTGTCCCTCCAGGTTAGATAGCGCCTTGCTACGCTGCCCAGATGATAGCACCGCCCCTGCCAGCGCCTCGGGAGAGAGCCCCTCTGCTAACCTGTCCTCCATCGGAGAGAATGCTCCCTGTTCTCAGGGCAATTGGTGAGAAAGCGCCCCCTTGCGGTTGATGCTGATGTGAAAACTGTCAGCGGCTTAGGAAAGGGCCCACAGCAGTGCTTAATTTGTGCTTGTTGTTTCCGGTGCGGAGCACTGGCACTTATTTTTGAGGAGCGCCGCTTTTTTTTCTGCCTCAAGCATTTACAGCGAGCAAAAGACACATATGAGAAAGACGGAGGAAGAGAAAAACGAAAAAGCATCAGAAAGGGAAAAAGCAGGAAGCTGCAAGAGTGAGATGAAGGGGCAGGGAGTGGCTGTGAATAGATTAATGAGACCCGATATGGCTTCAGGATTAGGCTGCCTCAGTATTCCGCTATCGCACAATTTTTGCAGCAGCCCCGTGGAGAGCTTTGAGCACCGGCACGTTTTTATTTACGAATTAAGCACTGGCCCACAGCTTTCTGCGACTCAAGGTAGGAGAGCGCTCCCCTCCTGTCAGTGTAATGTGGTAAGCGAGCCCCTCAGCTGCCAATGTTATCTCACGACAGAGCGTCGCCAGGAGAAAGGACCCCTTGCTAGCAGCGTTCCGGTTTAGGGCGTCCGCTCAGGTCGGGGAGCTCCACGTGAGAGGGCCTCGTGGTGGCTGTGCCTACAGGGGAGAGACCCGTTAGGACCAACAGGAGAGACGGCGTCCTATTATTACCGTCCCCAGATGAAAGCACCCAGCTATCAGGGTCCTCTAGGCGAGAGCGCCGCTGGTGGCTCCTGGCGAGGGAGCGCCCCTTCTGAGGGAGTCTCCTGCTGTTTGCGCCACCTGTTGAGGGACTCCACTTGCTGTGACTGCTGACAACAGCACGGCAGGTCACAGGCCGTTACTGCTTCCAGTGCTGCCAGGGGAATGCACCCCAGCAGCCCCTCCAAGATGGGATCTGTTGAAGCGCGACACATTCAGCTGTTGAACTGCACGGGCTCCAGTGCTTTATCAAGGCAGAGGGTCACAAGTTTGTTATACGAATGCTGGTCCAGTTGAGCACAGTGCTTGATGTCATGTATTGTGCACAGTGCTTCGGGTGTGATCCTGAAAGCATTGGGGGTCAGTGCAGGGTCACAGGGGCTGGCGTTTTGGACCCTGTTGTTTCAGGTGTAGAAGTATCCTGGAAGCAGTTTTACAGCTGTTGTAATTTGTATAGGAGGGATGTCCACGCTCTTCGGCCTAAAGCGTTTCATCGTCGACAGGACAGAGCACAAGCACAGCTGTACTTGCAGCTTTGTGGGAAAAGCCTAGGTTGAGGACATTTTCGTGAACATTCTTGTTGACAACTTCACTACGGCATTGTTTGCGAGTCCAAAGTAAGATCTGCATTTACAAAGACTACTATAATTTTTCACGTGACTGTTTCTGCAAACACTTCCCCTAGGTCTGCAGGCTAGGATGAGGTCTGTGCAGGCGGAAAGTAGTGACATTTGACAACTTTGGTCTTGTATGTGTTGGGTTCAAGGTGGCTGGTGGCCATCCATTCTTTCACCGCAACCAAGGAAGCTGCCAGTCTGGATGTCTTGGTATCACTGAGGGCCTTAAATTTGAGGATAATCTGTGGTGTCACTGGCATAGTTGTTAAAAGGCAGACATTTGGATTGAAATGGTCCGTGCAAAGTGTTGAGGCAGATTTTAGAAAGAAGGAAAGAGATGATCAACTTTGTGGGGACACCAATATCCCAAACTACCATTTGGAGGTAAAAGGTAGCAGAGAAATTATGTGACTCCAGTTTGTCAAGAAACGGCGATCCAATCCAAGGCTTTCCTGTGGATGCCCACGTTCTCCTGTCTGGTCAGTAGTTTTTGGTGGTACACCTTGTGGAAACACCTGAGAAGTCAAGTATGATCAAGGCGACTGTCCCATTAGCATCTGCTAATGGCCTTAGTTCATCCATTGGAGAGAGCTAGATTACGTTCCTCTGGAAGGACAGGACACAGTTTGTGAATAAGAAAAGCAGTTGTTTTGTATTTAGGTGAATTTCTGCATTTGCTGCGTTTTCGATTATTTCTGCAAAGGAGCATCCATGTACCCCTGGTCTGTTGTTCACGGGGTTCTTTGGACCCAGAGCAGGCTTCTTTAGAAGTGGTTTGATTCGTGAACATTTGCACTCTTTCAGCATGATACTTGTAAGTAGTGCATTGATATGGGTGTTTTCTAAATAAAGATCTGATAGATATTCCTTTGATGATATAAGGGGAGATGGATAATTCAGACATTTTTGCTACATGACACTAGTTATTTAAAATATTGGTCCTATAACCGGGTTGGGGGGGCGCATTTTAAAAAGTGTTTCTTTCATTTGTTTGTATACATGATGCTGGTTTGGGGTTGTTGTTTATTGGTGTCTTTGAACTGAGGGTGTGTAAAACCTCCGTTTTTTCCTACGAAATGAGGGGCAAGAGTGTCACGGGCATGCAGGAGGCATCCAGTTAATCGGAGAAACCTGGAGGGTCTTTAAATTCAGAGAAGATTTTAAAACCTCTTTGAAAGGCATGACACAAAGTAGAAACAAAACAGCAATATTTTTTATTTTTTATTTTGAAGGTTGCTCTGTGTATCAGTTTATACTGTGCATTTTAGGTTTTTCCTCCATTTATGATGACGTGTTCTGTTTGTGGTTTTGAGTGTTACAAGCTCTGTGTGACTCAAGCATGACTCTGCTCTATTCGGTGAAATGTTTATATCAAAAGCTTTTGACACTATTCACTGAATTTTGAAATTGCTAATGACATGCAGCTAAATGTTGCTGGATTGGGGAGGTTTGTTGTAACTAGGGATTCCAAGGTGGCAAATGCATTTTTCAGGTTTTAGGTTTTAGCGTTCTTGGGTGTAATTGCCTTCAGTAGTTGTGTTAGTCACGGATTGTAATGTTGAAAGGGATGTGAAGACAGCTGCTCCCTTTTAAGAGTAGAGGATTGGATGCAGGGATGTTGCCATTGTTGTTAAAGATTCCATCAAGGGTGTGTCCTACAAAGAGCTCTCGGTTTGTGATGACCTGTGTCAGGACTGAGTGGTCCTTTTGTTGAGAGTCAATCTGATTTCTCAAGTCATGTATTGATGTTGCCCAGAACAGTGGTGCTTGGTTGTACTTAGATTGAGGCTGGTGGCAGTATTATAGAAATTTGTTGTGAATAAGCTGCTTTGCGTTGTTGAACTGTCGATCAGCAAGAATCAAGTTAAGTCGTTGTTTGATGGACAATTTTAACAGAGTTTCACATTCTACCACTAAGTAGTCATGCAGGTGCAAAGTATTTAGGGATTCCTTAACCCTTTTATTCAGATGTTTTTTCATGGTAATCTTATACTCTGGTGGTATTTCTTTATGCAAGATGAGGGTAGTGTCATCTTCTTTTTTCGGTGATGAATACCCAGTCTGATTATGTCTGTTATTAAGTTATGTATATGATATTTAGTCTTCGAAATGGATCTTAAACTGATGAGCATGCCTTTGTACTTTTTGTCTCTAATGGGACACCAGGTTGGGTAAGATTTGTGCTCTGCCCCCCAAGGGCTATCTATTTATATACAATTCTAGTGCTTTTGAGTATATTGAGTTCTTTCATCAAGTTATACTTCTGTGTTGTATCGAGACAGGGTGTCAGCTGGAATCTTGTGGCAGTGATGGACTTTATTTTTATCGCTGCTGTGTCAGGTAGAGTAACAGATGGCTTGGTTTGGGATATACAGAAGGTGGGGTTTGAGTTGTAAATCTGATCCATGCCATTGCTGGTCCAGAAATTCAGTGTTAGAATAGATTCTTGTTGGTGGTTGTTTGGCTTTATTTTTGTCTGTTGTTATCCAAGACATTTTGATTTTACTAAAATTGTATGTATAGTATTCTTACTTATAAAGGCTTTCTGTTAGCTGTCTTTATGCATTGGTCCATTTTTGTGTCATTCACATTTTTCTTCCACATACTACAACATATAGCATGAGGTAATTGGTCAGCCCATTTCAGCCATTGGCTAACTTCCTGTGAGTGGCAGCATTCTGTCCTTTCACAAGGACCACATTCACACACAAAGCAATTCCCTGCAGCGCCAGGGACTATTATGGCAAGGAGTGTCTTTTGAGACCAAAACAATATTTTTGTTATCCATTTTTTTCTGATTGATGAGGGCCCACTAGCTTCGACAACATGACGTTTTTTAAAAAAACAAGACAAAACAAGCACTGACAAAGCCGAAAGGATTGCAGTCAACACCAGTCATTTTACAATGGGGGTGTCTCTTTACTAGTTGTTACATGGCAATTTCTGGCCCTGTCTATTCATGTACCTATATAAGAGCCCCCTCTGCCTGCAGGTGAGCGCATAATGCTGTCCTAACCGCAGACGAAGTGGTATATTTACATGGCATACATTTTGTGCATTAGATTATTGTTAGTGGTGACTGGAAGACAAACGTTTAGGAGGCTAAGGGTGAAGGGTGTAGGGGTGAGTAAGTCATCTGCAGCCGCGGTGCTTAAAGTGAAGATGGTACAAGCTGAGTGGTAAGGGCTATTTCACGATGAGACTGGGTGTTTTGAGGTGTCTGAAAGTGCAAGTGGTAGTAAGAGGCAAAGGGTGACCAGAGAGTGCCATAGACAGTGCTTAATTTGTGCTTGTTGTTTCCGGTGCTGGGCACCAGCACTTATTTTTGAGGGCCAGTGCTTATTCTTCTGCCTGAAGCATTTACTGCAAGCAAAAGACACATATGGGAGAGACGGAAGAAGGGAAAAACGAAAAAGCGTCACAAAGGGAGAAAGCAGAACGCTGTTAGAGTGAGCTGAAGGGGTGGGGAGGGGCTTTAAATGCATTGAAGAGGCCCGAGATGGCTTCAGGATTACGCTGCCTCAGTATTCCCTGTTCCCACATTTAGTTGCAGCAGCCGCATGTTTAAGTGGAGTGCTGTGGGCACCGGCACGTTTTTATTTACAAATTAAGCACTGGCCATAGGACACGTCACTGGAGGTGGAGCTGAGTAAGGTGGAAGATTGTTGTGATTTTTGGTGGATTTGGCAGAGGTGGGTTTAGGTGTCAGCCTCCTTCAATGGCTGTGTCTTGGTAGTGGGAGTGTTGGGTGGGTGGTGGGTGTTTGCAGTTGTTTCTATTTCACTGTGTGCAGAGGGCGATTGGCTGATGGCGGCAGGGGGTGAGATACTGGATGAGAGCACACCTCGCTGTGGGTGAGTGAGTCATCTGGTGTAAGGGTCCCAAGCTAAGAGGGTTCTTGCCGACAGTGCATCATCTAAGAGCATCCCTGCAGCCAGTAACCTAGGTATGTGTCATCTGCTGTCAGTGAATTATGCGAGAGCTTCCCTGCTGTCAGTGTCCTATGTTAGAGTGTCCCTGCTATCAGTGCCATGGGTGAGGGTCATCTGCTGCGAGTGAGCCGAACAAGAGCTTTCACAGTTCCATTTGTGATAACACTCCAGCTATCAGTGCTGTAGGTAAGTGTTATCTGCTGTCAGTGCACGAAGAGAGAGGTTTCCCTACCTTCACTGCTCCTGGTGAGAGCATCCCAGCTGTCAGTGCTGTAGGTAAGTGTTATCTGCTGTCAGTGCACCAGGAGAGGGGCTTCCCTGCCATCAGTGCCCCTGGTAATAGCTTCTCTGTTGTCAGTGCCCCATGTGAGAGAATCCCAGCTGTCAGTGCTGTAGGTAAGTGTTATCTGTTGTCAGTGCACCAAAAGAGAGGTTTTCCTGCTGTCATTGCCCCTGAATGATATCGTCCCTGTTGTCAGTGCCCCATGTGAGGGCATCCCAGGTGTCAGTACCTCAGGTAAATGTCATCTGCTGTCAGTGCCCCAGGGGAGTGTCATCTGCTGTCAGTGCCCCAGGGCAGTGTCATCTGCTGTCAGTGCCCCAGGGGAGTGTCATCTGCTGTCAGAGAGCCAGAAGAGAGCTTTGTCTGCTGACAGTTTACTCAGAGCCACCACCCCCTGTTATCCGGATACAGCCCCCTACATGTAAGTTCAAGGGTTGTTCCAACGTATGTTAAGGTACACGGAGCACCCTTGCTGTCAGTAAACAAAGAACACCCCCTGTTGTCAGTTTACTGAACACCCCCTGCAGCTGATGCATGCAGTGCTCCCTCTGTTATCAGGGTTTTCAGGTCTCTCCCAGTGTGATGACACCCTCAGCGGTCACTGTGTCAAGCCTGGTACCAGTTTTCTATCAGTGCACCACTTGCTGTCAGTCTGAAGTGTCACAGAGCAGAGAGCACCATGTGTTAGTGCGGGAGTGATACAGAAAACACGTTACCTTTAGTACTGAGTCACCTTCTGTCAATGCAGAGAACACCTTCTGCAGTCACCACATAGGGAGCACCCCTGCTGTCAGTGCACAGAGACCAGGCTACAGAGGGACTCTGTGCACTGTACACAGGACACCCCTGATATCAGTGATCAGAGCCCAGGCTACAGAGGGTCTATGCTGCACAGTGCATAGAGTATCCCTGCTGTCAGTGCACAGAGGCCAGGCTACAAAAGGTTTATGCTGCACAGTGCATAGGGCACCCCTGTATTCAGTGTACAGATGGTCTCGGTTGCACTGTACACATAACACCCCTGATATCAGTGATCAGAGCCCAGGCTACAGAGGGTCTATGCTGCATAGTGCATAGAGCATCCCTACTGTCAGTCCACAGAGGTCAGGCTACAGAGGTATCTGCTGCACTGTACACAGAGCACTCCTGCTGTCAGTGCACAGAGCCCAGGCTACAGAGGGTTTCTGTTGCACTTTACACAGAGCACTCCTGCTGGCACGGCACATAGCTCAGCGTATAGAGGGTCTCTGCTGCACTGTACACAGAGCACCCCTGTTGTCAGTGCACAGAAGCCCGGCTACAGAGGATCTCTGCTACACAGTGCATAGAGAACCCCTGCAGCCAGTGCACATAGCTCAGCCAACAGAGGGCCTCTGGTGCATTGTACACTGAGCACCCTTGCTGTCACTGTACAGAGTCCAGGCTACAGAGGGTCTCTAATGCACAGTGAAGAGAGTAGGCATGCTGTCAGTGCACAAAGCCCCGTCTACAAAGGGTCTATGCTGCACAGTGCATAGAGGATCCCTGCTGTCAGTGCACAGAGGCCAGGCTACAAAAGGTTTATGCTGCACAGTGCATAGGGCACCCCTGTATTCAGTGCACAGATGGTCTCGGTTGCATTGTACACAGAGCACCCCTGATATCAGTGCACAGAGCCCAGGCTACAGAGGGTCTCTGCTGCACCGTGCATAGAGCACCCCTGCCGTCAGTGCACAGAGCTCAGGCTACAGAGGGTCTCTGCTGCACAGTGCATATAGCACCCCTCCAGTCAGTGCACTGAGCCCTGGTTAAAGAAAGCCCCTGATGTTCTGTACACAGAACATCCCTGCTGTCAGTGCACAGAGCCCAAGCTACAGAGGGTCTCTGATCCACAGTGCATTGAGTATCCATGAAGTCAGTGCACAAAGCCCAGGACACAAAGGGTTTATGCTGCACAGTGCTTAGAGCACCCCTTCTGTCAGTGTACAGAGCCAAGGCTACAAAGGTTCTGTGCTGCACAGTGCATAGGACACCCGTACAGTCAGTGCACAGTTGGTCTCTGTTGCACTGTACACAGAGCACCGCTGCTATCAGTGCACAGATCGCGGGTTACTGAGTGTCTTTCCTGCACTGTACACAGAGCATCCCTGCTGGCAGTGTACAATGCCCAGGCAACAGAGGGTCTCTGCTGCACAGTACAGAGAGCATCCCTGCAGTCAGTGCACAGAGCCCAGGTTACAGAGAGCCTCGGATGCACTGCACATAGTGCACTCCTGCAGTCACTGCACAGAGCCCAGGTTAAAGAAGGTCTCTGCTGCACAGCGCATAGAGCACCCCTGGACCAGAGCACAGAGCCCAGGGTACAGAGGGTCTCTGCTGGACTGTACACAAAGCCCCTCTGCTGTCATTGCTCAGAACCTAGGCTAAGCAGGGTCTCTGCTGCACAGTGCATAGAGCACCCTTGCTGTCAGTGCACAGATCCCAGGCTACAGAGTGTCTCTGCTGTACAGTGTATAGATATCTCTGCTGTCAGTGCACAGAGCCCAGGCTACAGAGGCTCTCTGATGCACAGTGCATAGAGCACCCTTGCAGTCAGTGAACAGACCCCAGGCTACAGAGGGTATCTGCTGCACAGTGCATAGAGAACCCCTGCAGTTAGTGCACTTAGCTCAGCCTACAGAGGGTCTCTGCTGCACTGTGCACAGAACATCCCTGCTGTCAGTGCACAGAGCCCAAGCTACAGAGGGTGTTTGATCCACAGTACACAGAGTCCAGGACACAAATGGTTTATGCTGCACAGTGCTTAGAGCACCCCTGCAGTCAGTATACAGAGCCAAGGCTACAAAAGTTCTCTGCTGCATATTGCACAGGACGCCCCTACAGTCAGTGCACAGTTGGTCTATGTTGCACAGTACACAGAGTACCGCTGCTGTCAGTGCACAGATCCCGGGCTACTGAGTGTCTTTCCTGCACTGTACACAGAGCACCCCTGCTGTCAGTGTACAATGCCCAGACTACAGAGGGTCTCTGCTGCAGAGTGCATAGAGAACCCCTGCTGTCAGTGCACAGAGCACAGGCTACAGAGGGTCTCTGCTGCACAGTACAGAGAGCATCCCTGCAGTCACTGCACAGAGCCCAGGTTACAGAAGGTTTCTGCTGCACTGTACACTGACCACCCCTGCTGTCAGTGCACAGAGCCCAGGCTACAAAGGGTCTCTGCGGCACAGTGCATAGTGCACCCCTACAGTCAGTGCACAGTGGTTGCACTGTACACAGAGCACCCCTGCTGTCAGTGCACACAACCCAGGATACGGAGGGTCTCTGCTGCACAGTGCATATAGCACCTATGCTGTCAATGCATAGACCCCAGGTACAGAAAGTCTCTGCTGTACGGTGTATAGATGCCTCTGCTGTCTGTGCACATAGCTCAGACTACAGAGGGTCTCTGCTGCACTGTACAGAAGGCACTTTTGCAGGTAGTGCACAGAGCCGAGGCTACAGTTGGCCTCTGATGCACAGTGCATAGAGCACCCATGCTGTCAGTGCACACTACAAAGCCTCAGCTGTACAGTGCATTGACACCTCTGCTGTCTGTGCAAATAGCCCAGGCTACAGACGGTCTCTGCTGCACAATCCATAAAGCCACCCTGCTGTTAGTGCACAGAGCCTAGGCTACAGTTTGTCTCCCATGCACTGTACACAGAGCGCCCCTGCTGTCAGGGCAGAGCCCAGGCTAAAGAGGGTCTGTCGTGCGCAGTGCATAGACCCACCCTGCTGTCAGTGCACAGAGCCCAGGGTATAGAGGGACTCTCATGCACAGTGCATAGAGCACCCCTACAGTCAGTGCACAGAGCCCTAGCTACAGAAGGTCTCTGCTGCACACTGCAAAGACAACTCTGCTGTCTGTGCACAGAACCCAGGCTAGAGAGGGTCTCTGCTGCACAGTGCATAGAGCACCAATGCTGTCGGTGCACAGAGCCTTAGCTACAGAAGGTCTCTGCTGCACAGTGCATAGACAGCTCTGCTGTCTGTGCACAGAACCCAGGCTAGAGCGGGCCTCTGCTGCACAGTGCGTAGAGCACCCCTGCTATCGGTGCACAGAGCCCTGGCTACAGAAGGTCTCTTCAGCACAGTGCATAGACAACTCTGCTGTCTGTGCACAGAACCCAGGATCGAGAGAGTGTCTCTGCTGAACTGTGCATAGAGCATCTCTTCTGTCAGTGCACAGAGCTCAGGCTACAGAAGATCTCTGCTGCACAGTGCATAGCACACCTCTGCAGTCTGATGCACTGCACATAGAGCACCCCTGCAATCAGTGCACAGAGCCAAGGCTACAGAGAGTCTCTACTGCACACTGCATAGACCACCCCTCCTGTCAGTGTACAGTGTCTAGGCTACGGAGGGTCTCTGCGGCGCAGTGCATAGAGCACCCTCACTGTCATTGTACAGACACCAGGCTACAGAGGGTCTCTGCTGTACCGTACATAGAGCACCACTGTTGTCGGTGCACAGAGCCCTAGCTACAGAAGGTCTCTGCTGCACAGTGCATAGACAACTCTGCTGTCTGTACACAGAACCCAGGATCGAGAGAGGGTATCTGCTGCATTGTGCATAGAGGACCTCTGCTGTCTGTACACATAGTACGTAGCGCACCCCTGCAGTCAATGTACAGAAGATCTTTGATGCACTCCACATAAAGCACCCCTGCAGTCAATGCACAGAACCCAGGCGATAGAGGGTCTCTGCTGTACAGTGCATAGAGCACCCCTGCTGTCCGTGCACAGAGCCCAGGCTAGAGAGAGTCTCTGCTGCATTATGCATGGAGCACCCCTGTTGTCATTGCACACAGCCCAGGCTACAGAGGATCTCTGCTGCACAGTGCATAGGGCACCCCTGCAGTCGTTGCACAGCTCCCAGGCTACGGAGGGTCTCTGCTGCACTGAACACAGAGCACCCTCCCCTCAGTCACACAGAGAACCCGTGTTGAACTGTACAGAGGGCACCCCTTCGGTCATTGTACACAGGATCCCTTTTGTTAGTCTACAGAGTGTACCCTTGCTGTGAGTGTACACGTTACTGTCTGGTGTCACTGTACAAAGTACACCAATGCTGTCACAGTACAGAGAAAACTACTTTAAAAAGCCCTTCCTGATGTCGGCATAGACAGAACACCTCTTTCTGGCAATATGGTGTACACAGTGCCCTCTGCTGTCAGTGTAGAGAGAGTACACCTTTCTATGTACAGAACATCCTTCACTGTCACCCGATAGAGAGCATCCCTGATGTTAGTCAACAGATAGCTTCCTATTGTCAGCAAAGAGTGAGCATCCCTGCGGTCAATGCACATAGCACCCTCTGCTGTCCGTGAGAGGGAGGACACACTCCCCTGACAATGTCAGTGTACAGTGACACACTCACAGCTGTCAGGAAGCACCAGAGTCTATATATTATACAGAAACTTTGCACTGGCACACAAAAAAGAGAACGGAGACTCCTTTTGCACCATTTTTACTGCTTCTGTGGGCCAAAAAGGGCAACTAGATTTTGCTTCCGTCAGCTTCACTCACATATTTTTGCATTAGAGTAAAACGAAGGAAAGACAATGTAAAACCAATTTGCAACACCCAAATTGAGTACACATCATTAAAAACGAGCCAATAAGATCTTAACAAACACACCTTCGTAAAGGAATAAATCTGTGTTTGCAACTTTTATCATAAGAAACGAGGAAAATGTTTTTGCCACAAACACGCTCCTTTCTTCCATTTCTGATAAGTGTAGCAAATGCATTTTTTCAATTCTTAATAGGGAAAAAGAGCAAAAATAGCCTGAAATCAGATTGTGCCATGTGTTTTTTTTGGTGTAATCCAGAAATCATTTGTAACCTTCACTTCTACATTCCGCAAACAGAAGCATTTCAGTTTTCTGTTTTTTTGTTTTGCACCTGTACACATTTTGTGAAATACGGTCTCATTGTGTAACTCGGTGTTATCGAGTGAATGGGAGGAAATCGACGTAACCTTGGCAGTGCTGGAGGCTGGCACTGCCCTACCCATCTACCGCTTCATTTGATTGTGAGGTCATCTGTTGTACCTGAGTTACACATTAACGAGCTGACGTCAGCGGTGCCCCAGCGTCCAACATATTTAGAAAATGTCTGCCCTCTGGCGTGTCTTTTGAAGGCCAGTCAGACGTGTGAATGCCTGTATCAGTGGCCTGACCTCGGGCTCCGCTGGGGATGACAAGGAGAGGTTGGCATAGGGCATGGCTTGGTCACCCGAACTCAGTGCTTCAAACGGAAATATAGAAGTGCAGACACTCGTTACCCGAGTATCAGTTCACTACTAAGAAATTCTGATACTTTCCGATCAAATGTATTGCAGCAGTGCCGAGAAGTACAGGTACTCTCTCGCTCAAATTAAAGAAGTGCCGATGCTCGGTACCTGACAGTACCTGCCCATTTAAATCACCGCCCACACTCAGTTGTAGACCTGGAACTAAAAGCAGGCCTGGAAAATGTGTTACTGCCTGTCCCATATTACACAGAAGCACTGAATTGAGTGTGTCAAACTTTCTCTGTAAGTCAGGTGTCTCCAACCTTTTCTATAATAAGAGCTACTTACGATCAATGAAAATCATCCCGAGCTACTGCTAACATTAGTGTTGCACTAGTGACCTTTCTAGGCAAGACTACATTAGTAGTCACTCTGTTCAAGATTACTAGCAATGATTACAAAGAGCATCAGGCAGGGTAGTCAGCAGTATTGTAAAAACACCTTTGCCAGTTTGAAATGCCTTTTCATAGTAATACATAAAAGATTTAGCTTGAATGGCCCTGGAACCAAGCTAATTACTAAGTTTTAAATATATTTTGGGAATCCAACCATTTTTCTCACAGCATCAGCTTATGAGTTCTAAAAATACACTCACTTTCGTCTTAAATACACATTTTTCAATTTTGGTATAGGCATATTAATTTGGTCAAGCAAAAGTTTCTAATTTAGTAAGTAGGGTTCGAAACAGAAGAGCCACTAACAGGTAGCTGTAGAGCTACCAGTAGCTCATGAGCTACTGGTTGGAGAAGCCTGCGATAAAGATTAGGTGGCACAAATAAATTGCATAGCTATCTATGAGAAAATTGTGCATACTGCCTCAGGTCTCTTTCCCAGGCCAGATTGTTCCTGATCCCCCTCCCACTCACCCCTAAGCAGCCCTGTGTACCTAGCCTAACCATGTTTTCAATGTGTCTCGTATGCTTAGTTCATTGCACCCATGCCCACATCAGTGGCGGCCCGTCCTTTAGGGCAGAGGGGCCACGCCCCCCCACCCCATGAAGAGTGTTTTTCAGGCTGAACTAAGGTCAGCCTGACAGACACTCTCCATGCTCAGGTCAGGCAGCCAGGAGCAGACATGCGCGATTTGCGCAGACTCCTGGCTGCCTGAGCTGAACTTTGCTGGGCTGAGGAGGTCACAGCTCCTATGGGTGTGACCTCCTCGGCCCAGCAAAGGTGCCTCGAGGCCCTCCCCTGGGTGACGAGGAAAGCGTCACCAATTGACACTCTCCCTGGGCGCTTCAGTTTAAGCCCTGAAGCGCCCAGGGCGAGTGTCAATCAGTGACACTTCGTCACAGAGTGGGGTGGGGTCAGCAGTTTCACTGACCCCATCCCACTCTGTGACGAGGCTGGGACTGCTGCCTTTCCTCATTGGCTGACCTCATGTCAGCCAATGAGGGAAGGCAGCAGTCCCAACCCTCCTGGGACCTTAAGGCTAAAGGTAAGTGTGTGTGTGTATGTATGTGTGTTATGTTTTACATTGAATGTTTGGTGCGCACGTGCATGTTTGAGTGTTATGAGTGTTGTTAATGGATGTGCGTGCGTGCTTGCGTGTGTGTGTAAGAATGAATGTGTGTGATCTTGTAAAATGAATGTTTGGTGCGTGCATGCATGTTTGAATGGAATGAGTGTTGTTAATGGATGTGCGTGCATGCGTGTGTGAAAGAATGAATGTGTGTGATCTTGTAAAATGAATGTTTGGTGCGTGCGTGCATGTTTGAATGGAATGAGTGTTGTTAATGGATGAGCGTGCGTGCGTGCGTGTGTGCGTGTCTGTGTGTGAAAGAATGAGTCTGTGTGTGTGTTTGTGTGTGTGTGGGTGTGTGTGTGTGCCCCGCCCGCCCCCTTCCCAAAGCTGCTGGCCGCCACTGGCCCACATCCTCATAGCTCACCAAAAAGGGCCACAAAAAGAGAAGAGGCATGGGGTAAGTGAAGTGGGGTGGACCCACACACTGGATGTGCTCTGCCCTGAGGCCTATGGGCCTTTCAGAATTACTCCTGAAATGTCACTGGAATCTCAACTGTGTCCTACCAGTTTCTCAAGCTCCTTGTTCTGGAACACTCTAAGCATACTCATACAGTTGGTAAGAGATGTGGTCTAACAGCAAGAGCTGGCGATTTAGGATTTGGGTAGGCCAATACGAGTGTGGGCTCGGCTAAACATCTGGGATTTTTAGCAAATCCGAGTGCTCCAAAAAAGGGTGCGCATGTAAAGCACTCTAGTGCCCTTATTTTTTGGCTCCAGCATTTACTCCCCACACCTGATAATTTCCAAGCACATGAGAGGGAGAAAGTAACACAGTTCTGAAAAATGGAGAAAGCGAAAGACGGCAAATTCATACCAATGGGAGAAAGCAGAACCTGCTAGAGCGAGAAAAAAGCAGCAGGGACTGTCTGGAAATGGATTTAAGACTACCAGCCCTAGTATTCGGCGCACCCTTGTTTAATTGCACCAGACACCAGCTTCTGAGATCTTCGGGCGCCGGCACTCTTTCTTTCACAAATTAAGCACTGCATGTTTGATGTATATTCCCCACTTCCGGGTCGAATGGGTTGGAACAGAGTGAAATGCAGGGGACTGATCTACTATTAAATGTGGTACCTTCTATTCTCGTTTGGCTTCTGGCAGGAATGAAAGACAAGATTTCATCAAGACTGATTGTAATAGGCGGTTTTCGGCCTCCATCAAGACGTAAATGCAAATAACTTTTTAGTGCCACCCAAAAGTAGCAAGATACACATATTTGTAAACAATAAAATACCAGATTTTGCAGCATATTCATTGGACATAACTAAGAGATAGAAGTCGAAGAAATACCAAACTATACTGCAAGCCTCATGCAGCTGCCACTTTCTGCAGGCAGCAACTCTTTTCAGACTTCTGAGTGGCTGCTACAAGTGCTGCTCACTGTATCCCAAGATAGTGCCCACATTCTTTGTTTGTGTCGTTTGTTTAAAGAACATGATGTTGGAAACCTAAAGGCCCCAGTAGCATTAGGCTACTTGTTACTAGTTCAGAGGTTGAAGAGGGCGAGAACTATTGGGAATGACGTTCCCGTACTTCTTTAACTGAGTAAAATAAGCGGCTGTACTTTGCTGGAAAAAAGAGTGTTGCATGGCGGCATTTTCATGGTCTCTTCACGCCACAAAGGGTCTTGCTGTGGAAACAGCGGTCGAACAGGCAGCCGAGGACCATGATGTCTGTCTGGCTTTGACCAGTAGGTGCCTGGGGAATCACTGGAAAGCAAGGATCGGGAAGTAGGGGAATATTGCCTTGTTCCCATACCCTCCCTTACAAGGCAGTTCGTTCCCCTCCCTAGGTGGCTGTTCCTGTGCGCTCCTACCCTTGCTATCACCATCTACAGACCTCACGTCACCCCTTCTGCCTAACATCTCTCGTTCACCCATGCCCTCTCACTGGCCTCCTTTTCTCTCTTTACCCTTTACCTCCTCTGTCTCCTCGCGTTTTCCTGTGCCCTCCCCCGCTCTAAGGGCCATATTTATACTTTTTGACGCAAAACTGCGCTAACACAGTTTTGCGTCAAAAAAATTAGCACCGGCTAACGCCATTCTGAAGCACCATGCGGGCGCCGTATTTAATCAATGACGTTAGCCGGCGTTAGCCGGTGTTAGCCGCCGGCGCTGCCTGGTGTGCGTGGAAAAAAACGACGTACACCAGGCAGCGCTGGCGTAGGGGGATATGGAGCTTGGGCGCCAAAAAATGGTGCAAGTCAGGCTGAGGCAAATTTTTCGCCTCAACCCGATTTGCGCCATTTTTTTCGACTCCCAACCCCCATAGAAATGACTCCTGTCTTAGCAAAGACAGGAGTCATGCCCCCTTGCCCAATGGCCATGCCCAGGGGACTTATGTCCCCTGGGCATGGTCATTGGGCATAGTGGCATGTAGGGGGGCACAAATCAGGCCCCCCTATGCCAAAAAAAAAAATATATATACATACTTACCAGAACTTACCTTAATGTCCCTGGGATGGGTCCCTCCAGCCCTGGGTGTCCTCCTGGGGTGGGCAAGGGTGACAGGGGGTGTCCCTGGGGGCTTGGGAGGGCACCTCTGGGCTCCTTCCGAGCCCACAGGTCCCTTAACGCCTGCCTTGTCCAGGCGCTAAAAAACGGCGCAAAAGCGGCCGTACGTCATTTTTTTTGACCCGCCCACTCCCGGGCGTGAATTTTGCCAGGGAGTGTAAATACGGCGCACATGCCTCGGAGTCAATTTTTTAGACGGGAACGCCTACCTTGCATATCATTAACGCAAAGTAGGTGTCCACGCTAAAAAATGATGCAAACTCCATGGACTTTGGCGCTAGACGCGTCTAACGCCAAAGTATAAATATGGAGTTAGTTTTGCGTGGGAATTGCGTCAAAAAAAACGACGCAATTCCGGCGCAAACAGAGCATAAATATGCCCCTAAGTCCTCTGATCTCAATGCTCTCCCTTCCTGCGTTTCTCATGTTTACCACTCCCTGTTTCCTCTCCCTAGCTGCAGTCCTGGACTCACCTTTTCACTCTTCCCTCTATCTATTCTCTCCAGTGTCTTGTGAGTTGTCCCTTCACCCCCTCTTTAGCTGCAGGCCCCTTTCTTCGTGTTCTCGCTGCCTGCTTCCTCCTCTTCCCCTCAGGTACTCAGGTCCCTCTCTTCTCAGCTCACTAGCTGCAGCTCTCCATCCTTCTCTCTCACTTCATGTCCCTGCCTCCTTGTTACAGCGGCAGCTCTTTTTTTTCTCCTGTCTGCCCTCCTGTTTTCCTGCCCCTTCTCCGAGTGTCCTCAGTGCACCTCCCCCCACCTCACTCCAGAACTTGAGTCCAACCTCAGTGTTTTCAGTGCACCTCTGAGTATGGGTGGAACTACAATACACTGATTGAGCCTTCACGGGGGTGGGGGGGGGGGGAGGGGCACCAGTGCATAATTTGAGTCGCTGGTTTCTGGTGCTCGGCACCAGCACTTAATTGTCAACACTGACGCTTGTGACAGTCTGCCACAAGATGGCGATGTTAGGCTAATTTAGAGATGACCACAACAACAGTTAATTATTAATTCAATATACATTAAAAATGACTATTACCTGCCACTCAAGAGTTGTTGTATCTTTTGGGCCTGGAATAGTCTGAATTGTCACACTTGTAGGAGTGTAATGGTTAGTAGTTGTGTTGTTGCAATCATTGCATGGAAGGCCAGGGGATGGGTGTGCAAGCTGCAGTGGTCTCCTGACCGGAGCCATAGCACTTTTTTTTCCTTTTTATCCCCCACAAATTAAGCACTGAGTGGCACTTATGTCATTTCCCCAGGAATTGTGTAGAGGGTAGTGGCTGCTCATAGGCATTCTATAGAGGAGCTGGGAGTTCAACCACAGGGCCCTCCCTGACACCAAGCCTGGATACAAAGGCTGCAGGGAATTAAGTAGTTTTGCCCACAGGCCAGGACTGGCCTAGTAGGAGATGGTGGAGTTTAATCCGTAGGCCTGCGCTGTCTTCTGGGTAAAAGTTCGGTATAGGCAATGGTGGAACCATCTTAAGCAGTCGAACTATGTGCCGGGCAGGTGCCTCCGAAGGTCTGGGGCAGTAGAGCGTGAGAATCAGAACCAAACACACTCCAGAGGAAAGGTTTTTGAAGGAAGATGGGTAGAAAGCAGGGCCATCACAAGGTTGGGGGGAAGGGGAAGAGCTGATATTGCACCCCAAGCCAGCTCTTTTTAGGGATCCGTGTACAGTCAAAAAATCTATATATAGATTTTAAACTGAAAGTTTACGTTTTAATTTAATAAGGCATCTTACATGGCCATACCACTAGATGGTGCACGAGGCCAAGTTTTCTATCCCATGAGTCCGTTTTGTTGTTTTGATATTTGAATTAGGTCTTTATGTCCCCTGGCAAAAAAACAGGAAAAATGCGCCCAGAAGCACTGCATTAAGTTTTTGCCCGAGGCCTTTCAAAAACTTCAGACAAACCTGGGATAAAATGCAGGGAAGTAAATCACTGGGCAGACAAGAGAGAGACACAGGGCTCTTTTACTCTAGCAGTTTACCTTCCTTGCAGGCACTTCTCACCCAGAGAGGACTACGATATATCGGAAACTGGGCAGGAATACTACCTTAAGTGCAGATTTAAGGTTATTTCAATTCTTACTTTAGACCGTATTGCCAATTAAATGCTCAGTTTCAATCAAATAATGTGTAGTGTGCAGTTTGACCAACATTTTTATGTAGAATTAAGTAGTGATAAGAAACAGTGAGGCATATTTATTATGCTTCTAGCGCCACCTTGCGCCACATTTGCACCATTTATTTTTACACAAATGTGGCGTTAAGGTGGCATTTCCCACGCACCATGGGCCATATTTATACTCCGGTTGCGCCGAATGTGCGTCAAAAATTTTGACGCACATTCAGCGCAAACGATGCCCCATATTTATACCCTGACGCCCGATGCGGCGCACAAGGGGAATGGCGCTATGTGCGTGAGTTTTTGGAAGCGGCACCCCACCCTGCGTTAATGACATGCAGGGTAGGCGTTCCCGTCCAAAAACCCACGCATACAGCGGTGCGTCGTATTTATGCTTCCGGGCAAAAATGTCTCCCGGGCCGTAGGCGGCGCAAAAAAATGACGCAAAGCACGAATAGCGTTAAATTTTAACGCCTGGGTCAGGGCAGGCGTTAAAATGGGGCAAACACACCTGTACTTAAGCAGAACACACAGAACAAACAACAGAGCAGCAGAGTAGCAACAGGGAGCTATGGAGGTGCTTTTTCTTCAACGTGCACGTAGACGCAGAGCCCTGCAGCAACAACAGCAGCTACAACAACAACAGCAGGGACCCCAAAGACAGCGCAGAAGGCAGGACAGGATATTCCGCCCAAGAACAACCCTGCATGGCCTCAGGGAACGGGACATCATCCAGAGGTACCGGTTGAACTGGCAGGCCATTCAGCAGCTGCTGGCAAATATCGAACAACAGTTGGCCCCCACTTTAGTGACACCCCGCACTATCCCAACTGAAACAAAGCTGCTTGCCGTACTACACCTGCTGGCAAGTGGCTCCTTTCAGACAACTGGTGCCCTGGTTGGTGGAATATCCCAACCATCATTCTCTGCATTCCTGCCTAAAGTCCTGGATGCCATCATTCGCCTGACACCCCGCCACATCTGCTTCCCTAACACACTGCAGAAGCAGCAGGAAATTAAACAGGGGTTCTACGCCATCAGTGGCTTCCCGCACGTCCTTGGTGCAATCGACTGCACACACGTACGCCTTGTGCCACCTGCTGATTCAGAACACCTCTACCGCAACAGGAAGCACACACATTCAATCAACGTGCAGGCCATAGTCGATCACCAAGGACTGATCACCAACATCGTGGCCAAATATCCTGGGAATGTACATGACGCATTCATCTTCCGTCACTCCACCATCAACCAACACTTCCAGGATGGACGCTATGGCAATGGACTACTTGTTGGTAAGGACAAAAAACAAACCCATACACACACCGCACACAAACCCTCTAGGACAAACAACACATACACCACAATAGCAACACCTAGCCAGGAACACACTGAGGTACTCACATCACTAGCCATGTGTCAGAAGTCAACATTTAACCTGTCACACATTGGAATTTAATCCACAGCCTAATGTGAAGACATCAATGAGTGTGGTTGGCCAAATGTCACTTTACAGATTGGAAGTCTCAAAATAACCTGTACACTAATACAATGCATAAGTCAAAAGGTATGGGATGGCCTGGGCTCATACACATGAAGGTGTCAAATACACTTTCACGTTTTAACTCGGCATGGAACTAACATCACACCCCCAGTGAGGACACACAGACAACTGTATCACTAGTCACAATGCTAGGGAGGGAACACTCTACTGCAACAACAAAAACAGTCCTTCTGACAAACGGTTAGCCAACAAACACTTGCTCAGCCAAGGGAAAATATATCAAAGCAAAGTTTTCAATAACAACCATAGGTTGGAACATTAGTACACAAAAGAGTCACAGACAACACAAGACAACTACAGCCATCAAAGATCCGTACAACACTGCCTCCTACATCTAATTCAATCCATTCTCTTTCTCTTTCAGCTGATCAGGGGTATGGCATCCAGCCTTGGGTGATGACACCATTCGGGAACCCAATCACTGCTGCAGAGCGGGCATACAATGACGCCCACAAGAGGACCCGCAGCATTGTGGAGAGGACCTTTGGGATCCTAAAGTCTAGGTTCCGCTGCCTTGACATCACTGGCGGGAGCCTACTCTATTCCCCAGAGATGGTGTGCAAAATCATCCTCACTTGTGCCATATTGCACAATATATGTGTCCAGAGGAACATTCCCCTCCTTGAACTGGACCCAGGCATGCCTGAGGATGACGAAGAGGAGGATGCTGGGCCGCAACAGGAGGGGGGACAACCCAACACGGCAGCAGGACAGCGTAGGCGCCAGCAGCTTGTAAATAATTTTTTTGCTTAATGTATAATAATCACCTGTATTACACTATTGTAAATAAACACAGATATCAAACACCACATCATGCTTTGGTCCATGCATTACTGAGCACCTTTACTTATAAAATGCTGACGAAGAATGTGGTCTCCTTGACCAACAATGCCATAACAATCATCACAACAAAAAAGAACATTTCAATTGTATGCACAGAGGGTAGGATGTGACATGATACATTGCCATACACAGAGGCCCACATGAGTACAAATGTGGCAAATCCACATGCTACATCAAAACACCTGAGACAGTCTTGCACCCAGACAAAAAAAGTAGATCATGTGAAAGTCACATCACATGTGGTCAGAGACAGGGTGGGACCATCCATGTGTACGTCACCATGTCATCAATGGCTTCTCTCCAGTGGGTGATATGAGCAAAACACAATTGGGACAACATTAGCTGCCACTAACTCAGGAGGAGACCTGGATGTCACAGTGACAACATACACCCAGACAGGTGATAGTGGATCCACATACCAACACACATGTACACATATGTCATACAATTAACCAAATTATTGAAAGTAGACCATCACAGTCGGGTCCCAGTTTGAACCTAGCAGGAAGAATGTGACATGCCACTTAACCAGTTAATGCAGAAAGGGACACAGACACCCACTAAAGAATATTCCCCAGAACATCAGGAACGCTCAGAGTCTTCCAAACATAGTCATTGGGAAATGGTAGGCATGTCAGCTCAAAATCATCATTACTGCAAACTTCTAATGGGCTAATGAGATGAATGAATGGTCAACAGTCATACATACCATATGGCCTTACATTAGCCTGCTGCTGCAGGTTTCCCATAAAATATTAAGCCAAGCCATGGATACTGTAACTAATCAGGATGGTCAAATCCTAGGGTGCTGGGGGCCTAAGTCCACTTCTACGGTCCCACAAACATACACAAATCCTGTACTTGTGAGCCAAACACATGCATAAGGTACATGTGTGGCCTACATGTCAAGAGTAGAACACAAAGCACAAACACAAAATGAGGCTAGGACATGGTTAGCCCCATAATAACTGTAAGTGACCATTGCACTCCCTGTTAGGACTCCAGATAAAAGCATCACCATCATAAGTGTGGACCAAATTTGGAGAAGGAATACATCATGGTATCCCATCCATCATTTCCAAACAGCCATCAGCAATTGCCACAAATATGTTGACAAATATGGAAAAGACATTATGTAACGTATCCACACCATTACTGTGTGAATGCCTGCCATACATACAACAATGGACATGTGGCATATCCAAACACAAATGTGTATCACATTGCCCCGTTTGACCCTGACAAATCACCTTCCCCAAGTTAAAAACATGAAGACGTAACAAAAAGATTTGATCATAATTCTACGCATACAGCATGGGTGTCATATTTTGGTCACGTACATGAGTGCACAGAATGCAGAGTCAAATCTGAATGTATACAAAAATTTCACAGATTTAGACAGCAAAATATAAGTTACATCATATTTCAGATTTGACTCAGCAGCATGTGCATTCCTGTACGTTTCAAAAATATGACGCCCATCATGTATGCGTCGGAAAAAATGACGCAACATGCACATATTTTCGTACATCTCGTACAGTAAATGAATATTAATATTCATATCATATTTTTTCACTCAGCAGCATTAGCACTCCTGTAGGTGGATAAAATATGACGCCCATCATGTATGCGTCGGAAAAAATGACGCAACATGCACATATTTTCGGACATCTCGTACAGTAAATGAATATTAATATTCATATCATATTTTTTCACTCAGCAGCATTAGCACTCCTGTAGGTGGATAAAATATGACGCCCATCATGTATGCGTCGGAAAAAATGACGCAACATGCACATATTTTCGGACATCTCGTACAGTAAATGAATATTAATATTCATATCATATTTTTTCACTCAGCAGCATTAGCACTCCTGTAGGTGGATAAAATATGACGCCCATCATGTATGCGTCGGAAAAAATGACGCAACATGCACATATTTTCGGACATCTCGTACAGTAAATGAATATTAATATTCATATCATATTTTTTCACTCAGCAGCATTAGCACTCCTGTAGGTGGATAAAATATGACGCCCATCATGTATGCGTCGGAAAAAATGACGCAACATGCACATATTTTCGGACATCTCGTACAGTAAATGAATATTAATATTCATATCATATTTTTTCACTCAGCAGCATTAGCACTCCTGTAGGTGGATAAAATATGACGCCCATCATGTATGCGTCGGAAAAAATGACGCAACATGCACATATTTTCGGACATCTCGTACAGTAAATGAATATTAATATTCATATCATATTTTTTCACTCAGCAGCATTAGCACTCCTGTAGGTGGATAAAATATGACGCCCATCATGTATGCGTCGGAAAAAATGACGCAACATGCACATATTTTTGGACATCTCGTACAGTAAATAAATATTAATATTCATATCATATTTTTACACTCAGCAGCATGTGCAATATTATGCGTCATAAAAAATGACGCAAAATTATGTATGCGTGAAAATACGACGCAAACCGCGATTAAAAAACGGCGGCCATTTTATGCAGGAAGTGATGTAATAGGATATCCTGTTTGCCAAATCTGTATTGGAAGTTGACTTTCACTTTCACTTTTCAGTCTCAGATTTTTCTAGACTGTGTGGTTCAGTGAAGAGTGTTGTCCTGTGAATTACTGCTTTGTTGTCCTGTGTAGCTTGTCTTTTGTACTTTGTTCAGTCTAATATTGTTGTGTATCATTGTCTCAGTCTGTTAAGTCTAGTTTTGTCCATTCCTGTATTTGTTTGTATTGTCTGTGGGAGTCTGTTGTGGCTAGGGTAGTTATTGGGGTTAGTTGGGCTATTTTCTCCTTTTCTTAACTTCACACCTCTACCTTTCCCCATTTCCTACTTTATTTTTTCTGTTAGTCATCAGTCATAATGTCAGGGAGGCCTCGCCTGTCCAGGATGGGCGAAGATGAATTGGGGGGATTTATCTGGCTAGTGTGCCATTTCCTCCCGCTGATGCTGGAGGCTGGGGGCCGTGTGATACAGGGGTATCATACGGAGGCCCGGAAAATTCGCTGGGAGAAGGTGCGCCATCACATGGTCCGGGTCCATGGGACCATGCGGAATGTCCATCAGTTGAAACACCGCTGGGCCGATCTGATCACGAGGGAACAGGACCTGCTGGACCACCTGGGAGTCAGGATTGGTGGCCCTGTTGGTGAGTAGCAATCAATTACATGGACATGATAGTAATCTGTGTGTGAACATGTGATGAATGTTACCCAATCTGCTAGATAAGGAGCTGCCTATGTGTAATGCTAGGGAAACCTAGGCCCTTGTCAATATATATTGATATCCCCAAATTGGCTACACTTTTTCTCCCTCAAACAGCAGAAACTTAATACATATATCTGTATTTGGCAGGTGTGGCCCATCTCTGCGTGATGCAATGATGCAAATGCTGCCTTACTAATGTTTACATATGTGCCCTAATGTGTACGTGTTGCACAATGTGTATGAAGACCTATGCTAGCAGTCAGATGGCTCAGTTGTTCTACACATACCAGATGGCTGTAGCTGTATGTAATGTAGTGTAGCATTTGTGTCAGACAAGCAACACGTTAATGGCTCTATTTGTACTCTACATGTCATAATGGGCAATGAGTAAGTCATGTCGAAACAACATACCTACATATGTAGACCCCATCGCTCGAAATCTGATTTGAATCCCATGATGATGATATACATGTGTGTTTTATACACGTCACATGAAGTCAGATATGTTTTCCACAGATATGTCACATGTGTGTGTGGTTGCTGTGTGTTGAACATGTCCACATAGGCTGTTTGACTGTGAGTGGTCATGCAGTCCTCATGGAACAAGTGTCTGGATGTCTCTCTGGAATGCACATGCTGAGATGTTTGGATAACAATATTGTCGGGGCATAATTATTGTGAGTAAACTTGGACGACACCTGACTGTCCTGGCCACTGCATGTGTGTAGTAGGGTGTGTAACTGTAGCAGGAGAATCATCCAATGTTAATGTTGAATACAAACTCATACATGCAGTATGAGCATGTGTGAAAGTGTATCATTACCATGTCATATTCTCACAGTGTCATTGTAACAGAATTATTTTGTCAGTCCACCCAGTCTGAGTACATTCTTCCTGTCATGCTTTACAGGTGGACCAGAGCCTTACACCGTGGGAGAGGTGGCACACTTCGACGACCCCGATACCTACAGTGAGTGTTGCCTGAGTGCTATTTGATATATTTATTTGCCAATGACGCAAAATGGACTACTGTGTGTTCAAGAGAAATCATGATGTGATGCGCTGGCCGTTCATTGCCATTGTCGTGTTAGTGTGATATCAAATTGGACTTATGTTTCTGTTAAGCAACACCTAGCCATCTCTGAGATTGAGGGGCTGTAGGACATTACAGTTGGGCCGCAATGGGGAATGGGATGAGTTACTTAGAATACACTGGTCAAAGTAAGACTTGGTCGGGGACTTGACATGAACTGAGTCTGCATATCAGACTGACATTCTCCCATATAGCTTAGGCACATGGCTGTGATGAAAAGTGCATCTTCCTAGTTGAGGATGGACTGTGCACACTGTAGGTTGGATCTTCCGGGGGCATGTACTTACACAAGCTGAACTAGGAGTGTGTGTGACTTGAGTGCAATGGCCTATGTGTTCTGTTGAATCATGAGAATGGGTGTTCCACCTCCTCTGTGTGTGTAGTAAAACATGCCTCACTGATAGTATGTCATGTTGGCAAAAGTCATATCATTGTGACATGTGTGGTCCATGGATGTCACAATGTTTGCCTAAGTCCAACGTGTTGCTAGCCATTCATAGGTCTTGTGTGTGAAGGCACATACTTGGTGAACGTTCAATACACTCCTGGGTGTGCATTTCACATGGGATTGGTGGTTGTTCTTCCCACACCACCCTCAACGACTGGGATGTTAATGTGAAACAGGCTACCTTGGACTGTAGCAACCAGTATCTCACACTTACTTGACACCTTTTGTGTCGTGAGTCAGAACCTAGGGCCAGATGTGCCAAACTGTGTACAAGTTGATAAACTCATAATTATTGTGTGTGAGTTGCAAACATCTGTTTCCTATTCCGAAATGTATTAGGTGATCATGAAAATATATGGGAGATTTTATTCCTAATCCTAAATATGAAGGCTTTTTCCAGTCCTATTTGCAACTGACAGTGGTATGCAAGTCCATTTGCAATGGAGTTTGTGGTTGCTAAGTGAGTCGCAGTTATCATCCACTTTAAGTGGATGGTAACCCACTTGCTAGCAGTAAGGGGTCCCCATTGTAACCCATCACCTTTCCGAGTGTACCAAAATAATCCTGTACAAAACAGGCAGTGGTCCTTGGGACCACTGCGGCCCGTATT
Source organism: Pleurodeles waltl (assembly GCF_031143425.1). Classification (NCBI taxonomy): domain Eukaryota; kingdom Metazoa; phylum Chordata; class Amphibia; order Caudata; family Salamandridae; genus Pleurodeles; species Pleurodeles waltl. The sequence continues at coordinate 338,624,932 of NC_090443.1, forward strand.
TATAATTTTTTTGCACCACATTTGCCCAGCTTTTTGACGCCAAAACGGCGCAAACTTACAAATTACAATTGGAATTTGCAAGTTTGCGCGGCTTTTGCGTCAACAAGTGACGCAAATGCGGCGCAACAACAAATATAAATACGGGCCTAAGTGCCTTAAATTATTCAATATTGAAATTGTCGTAATTTATTTCTAAGTGCTGCTCATTTCCCGTTGAGGTAAACGGCCTACACTTGGGGAACATGTTCTGCGTTATTTCCAAGCGGTCACGGACATGGAGGTCTGCTGTTCCCAGCAGGCCTCCATCCCCGTGAGTGCCCATAGTTGCAAAGGTGGAGCAACTTGCAACCCACATCATTGATGTAAATGAGGTGGCTCTTAGCAACCCCATAGCAACTCACAGACGGTGTCAGATACCCCATTCTGCATTGCAGATTGTTCGTCCCATTTCCCATCTTCCTACATCTGGTCCCTAGTGTAGACATTGGGTTATAGCCCATTGGTTCAATCTTAGCACACAACCAATTCCAGATGGCTTAGAGTGAGGAGTGTGATAGTTATCACATATAGTGACATATGTAGTGAAGTAAGTATGCGGAAGAGGTGCAGCCATGATGTACAAAACCGTAGGGATGATTAGGATGAGTAGTGTAGGGTGATGTCATCCATCATGTAGAGACCTGGATATTCTAGGTGTGATATGCCCTTATGTATGCATGCTTCACATGTACTTCCTCTGAGCCCTTCTGTGAACTATGTTGTGACAATTGCTGCAACCTATACATTTCTAGTAATGTACAAATAACCCATTGTGCTATCCCACCCAATGCAAAGCCAAAGGTAAATATCTGCCTTTTCTCTTCACAGCTGCTAACATGAGGGCGGCCGATCGCATCCATTTTGAGCGGCGTGCCATCCGTTACAGGCACATCCTGCAGGTGCAGTCTGGGTATCGGCGGATGGGCCGCAGGTATCACTCCGAAAGGGCCTCCGGGGCGTGGTGGGCCACACCACAGCCTCCAACAAGTGTGCCACCTACAGCCACCAACGACACAGCCACCAGGTCTGGCCCAGTGGTCCCATCTACTTCGGCTGCCATGGACCCGCCGCATGCAGCACGACCTGGACCCAGCCGTGTGCTGGCAGCAGGACAGTCACATGTCCCACCAACAGCTGCCACTAGCTCGACCTCTGCTGGCACACAAACCCTCCCCACAGACCCTCCCGTGGACCCTGCAGCCTTCCAGGCATTGTCCCAGAAAGTGGACAAACTTTTAAGGAAGGTGGACAACCTGACTGATGACATGAACTATGTAAAGACCCGGGTCCGCGACATCAGGCGCACACTAAGGAGTGCAAACGTCTAGTTCGTTTGCCCTCTTAAACTTTTATCCCTCCCCTCTCACCTCTTTCCTTTTTTTCTCCTGTTAGTTGGGCTTTGGGGATTAGTATTAGGATTAGGATAGGTATGTAGCTTAGTTAGTGTTAGGGAAGAGGGTGGGGGGTCCTTGTTATTTTTCTCAAATATTTGTGTGTGGGTGGGTGGGTGGGGGGCAATGTTGGGATTCATGTTTAATAAAACAAAAAAAAAAAAAAATTTAAAACAAAAAAAAAAAAAAAAAATATCTGCTTGTTTAGGATAGTGTAGTATGTGTGTAGGTTAGTATGTTTTGTCCTGCATGTGTCCTGTCTCATAATGGTGGGTGGGGGGTTGATGTTTAGATCGTTTCGTTACATGTGTAGAGTAAGTTTAGCTTAGGTTAGATAGGGACAGTTGTGGGTTATTAGTAGTCAGGTTAGATTAGTGTAGGTGTACCTTTCCCTTAGTTGCCTCTTGTAGTACTAGATATAAATAAATATTTTGTTAACCCTTTACTTGATGCGTTAGGTGCTACTTTATCATGGCCTTGACATCCATGTTGCAGAATGATTTAGTGTGACATTTGTGTCCTATGCTCAGCATCCCCTGGGAATGGATGTTTAACATCCCATCTACCCGTGTGCTCACTTGTTAAGTATCCTCAAATTGGGAGACTCCCCATTGGTAGTGTGCATTGTACACCAAGCTTTTGTTATGATATGTGTTCAACTTCACAAAGAGTGCTTCATTACATGTCAATGTGGGTTAATTGTTAGGTCGGACAGCAGTGTGAAGCTCAGGGAGATCTTTGTAGATGAGGAGTTGTTCACACTCATGTATTGCTGCTTTCATTGCTGAGCTACATCATGTGTGTACTGAAGCAGCATGAATTTCCTTCATGGAAGCCTACTCTGTAAGGGAAGTTAATGCAGTGTGATTTGTACACGATTCATTACATTAAGCGGCATCCATTCTTATTTAAGTCTTGCATGGAGCCTACATTTCCCAGACACCATTTGCTCTCTGGAATAGCGATAGATGGTGCATCATTCTGACCAACACAGCATGATTGTGTGTGCTTAGTTCCTTCCTCAGTTATTTCCCTCAGTATGGTAGGGCTATGATGCAATCCTGGCCAATGCACAGATGGATCTGAATATATGACATCAGGACAGTAGTATAGAGATTCAACAGGGTTGCCACACAGCCACTTTGGAGTTAGGTACTGCACAGTTGAAGTGTGAAATGACACAGAGACACAATAGGTGAGCAAGTGCGATTTATTTACAGGTGTTGTAGTGCAAATTGTCCATTCAACATTTTGGCAGAGTCCGTTCTGGGGCATCATTTCTTGGTGAGCCTATAGAAGGTGTCAGTGCAGAGGGACAGGATTACCAAATTGTAGGAGAGAGACATTCACTGGCAATGTGGACAAGTCAAACAGTGGATTGCCAAACAGTCATTGAGTGTAGGTGTTCAGAAACTGGGCTTTGACTAAACGCAGGACCTTGGTCAGAGTAGGCCATGGTGCAGGGACTAGGGCTTCCGGGTACTCCTCCGTGTGAAGGTTATCTGTTCCACGTCTTCTTCTTCTGATGTGTGTGTTGCCTCCTCTGTCCTTGTTGTTGTTGGTTGTGAAGGGGCAACACACACCTCAGTGTTAGAAGACATGGAGGCAGACATCCCGGGGGCTAGTCCCTGTGGACTTAGGAAGGGCAATACTGCAGCAAGGAGGGCCTGCTGGTTTCTCAGAATGGCAGCCACATCCCGATGGTAGGCAGCCAGGTCAGCCCTGAGGGGTTCGATGTTGCATTCGTGCACCCGTTGACTGGCTTGCATTCTTAGTTGTTCCGTCAACTGGATGACAGCTGTGGCGATTTGCTTTTGAGTTTCTACAAGTTCCTGCATGTGCGATGTTAGTGCTTGCATCACAGCTGTCTGATCAGCAGGAGGGATCATGCACGAACGCACCCTCTCAAGGCTGGCTGCCATAGTTTGCATCCCCACCCGCACCTCCTTGGCCAGCTCCCGCTGGACCCCAACGACGGTTCTTTCAAAGCTGGTTCCAGTGTCGTCGGAGTCCTCAGCTGTGTTGGAGCTGGCAGGTATTACATTTGGGGTGGCAGGTGGGTCTACTGGGGTGGCTGCTTCTTCTGGGCTCCTCCTTGGGACTGAAGGTGGGGTTTGGAGGCTTCCTAAGACCATGTTGAGGGTTTGTGGGGAGAGGTTGATGGGGTTGTCATCGATGTCATCAGGGAAATCAGGGTCAGGCATATCGGCAGGAGATCCATGTTCCTCTGCAATGAAACAGGGTACAATTAGTGTGTCTGTGTTGTAACAAGTTTGCAAACAGTTACAGGCGTTTGGATGCCTTATCTTTGGTGTCTGTTTTTTTCTGGGTATCTGCTGTCCTTCATATGGGCATTGTTGTAGGCCTATGGCCCACCTGTGTGTCACATGTGTGATGTGGAGCTACCAGACTTGTCTGCCTAATTGCCGCTAGGTGTTGCTTTGTAACATTTTGTGAATAGGCATCTTTGTGTCCTACTAGTCCCTCCGTGATTAACTATTCTTATGTAGAGACATTTTCGAGGGTGTGTTCTCATTATCCGACCTGAGCTGACTTGCTTACGAGGCAGCAGGATAGCTAATGGTGTGATGGACTGAGTCTGACCCACTTTTAATTGACTCTGTCACCCTGATTCTTTCATTTTGCTCTAGCTAACTAGCATTGGCTCATGTCTCCCACAGCAAAGGAATGATTATACATCCGAGCGCATGACATCTTTGGAACTTTTCAGGGAAGTTGTGGTCACTCAGATCCCAACATCTTCACTCTTTTCCAGTATGAACTCATACACAAAAGTCAAAGACAGTATTTGTTTCATATGATGATCTCTTTGAACAACTGACTTGTCTATATTTAGGTGTGAGCCACAATAACCCAAATACTTCAACATGGTAGACTTGAAATAGTCAGCAGGAGAGTAAGACATTGGTCGAAAGCTATCATGGTGCCTAACAGTTTGTACTCTCCCTCTGCTTGTTCTATTTATAGCACAGCATGTTAAGCTTCTAGCCTGCCTGTCTGAATCACTGGGGAGACTTCATCCGTCATATCTGAGCAATGGCCTGTGATCTGGTTTTGCATCTGCAGCAAGGCAGGCAGCGTCTGGTGTTTCTCTGTTTGGAGACTCCCTCTTGTGTGTCTTGGGACAAGGAAGTGATTTTATAAGTCATAAGTCATGGTGATGAGATAGTCTCCCTACGCAGGAATGGCAAATCAGAACCCCTACCCCATCTATCCGCAAAGTACCAGACTGTATCCTTGACTGGGGCACAGAGTGTATCTGTTCTGGCACACTCCAGTGCAGATGTAGGCAAAACAGTGTGATTGGACTTATTAACAACACCCTAGGACTGGCTATTTGGTATATTTCCTGATAGGAAGGCCAATGAGAAGCATGTAGTGCAAAGTGCTCAGAGGCTCTTAGATGTGAGCATATGCGTAAGAGTACATTCAGGGTAAGGTGCAGAAAGGCCTACAGCCTGAGGCTAATGCGCAAAGTATACATTACACTTGCCAGAATACACATTGACTGACTGTGGGTGTTGTGAGTGCCCTGCCAACACACTTGCCTCTCAGGACCTGCCCCATTCACTTTTGATTCACATTGCATGCAGTGTACATGTTCCGTGCCATTTCCTATGCATGTTCATGTTTGGATGTGGTGTGGATGTAAACATTGTTGATGTTTGAAGATGAAGGTGGGTCATGTGTGTTTGATTGTATAAGCCTGTTTATCGTATGAAGGTCCGATTTGTTTGTCAGACTTTGCAGGTGTGTTTGAGTGACCAGTTGCCTATGTCTCCTCCTCAGGTGTTGTCTGAGCAGTATGACATTAGTGATGTAGCCTTGTTATCCAGGCATGTGAGGGACCCTGACGTATGCAGCATGTGTGTGTGGTTGGTGCTGTGTGGGTCCTATTGCTGTTTACTTTGGCTTATGTATGTGTCAGGTATGGACATTGGGCATTTGAGTGTACTGGTGCGTTTGTATTTTTACACTGACTTGTTGCGGATGTCAATGTCACCCCCTAATTTGTGTATGTATATTCCATGGGGAGGTTGCTGCCATTTGGTACTGTAGCTGCACAGAGATGAGAGGCGTTATTGTAAGGTGTTGTGGCAGTTACATTGCAGTTGTTGCTTTGCCTACTGGGTTACTGATAGGGACCTAGTTGCTGTAGGATAGATTTTACAAAACAAGTGCCTGGATGTGAGTTTGCTGTAGTGGCCTTCCTACCTGTCGCTGCTTTCCCTTGGCTCTATTGTTGTACTTACAGGATGTCCCCATGGGGCTGTACTTGTTGCTGTGTTTGGTGGTGCCCCAGCTTCAGTGTGTGCTAGGCATGCCCCCCTACTGTGCTCCTTTACCCATGCCACTCTATGTATATGCTGACTTACATGCATTGTGTAGTAGGTATTCCCCCCCTGGTTGCAGTTAACATTAGTGCATTATAATTCCCCATGCGACTTACCCTGCATGTGCATTGTGTCTTGGTAGTCTGCACTGTCCTGCCCTTGAATCCCTGTGACGATCTCCTCGGGGATGGCGGCTGCAACCATCTCCTCCATGTGGTCCAGGGCCTCCTGTTGTGCTGGACTCCCACCTCCAGTCTGCATTGCTGCCTTCCTGTTCCTGGCCATTTTCTCTTTGGTCCTGCGTTTACAGTCATGCCAGCGTTTCTTACACTCAGTGACTGTGCGGCGTTCTTCAGCCACACTGTTGATCTTGTCCACTATTTGCTTCCATATGGCCTCTCTCCTACTGAGTGGCAATTTGGATGTAATGAAAAGTTGGTGCTGGTGTTCCGTCACCTCTCTCACCAGGATTTCCTGCTCCTCTTCACTGAAGCGACACTTTCTTTTCTTTTTTTGGTTATCCTGGTTTGTTTGTGGGACCTCTTGGCTGGTTCCTGGTCTGCTGTCATCATCCTGGGCTCTGTTGTGTCCACTGGGATCCATGTTGGCTCTCTGGTAACACTGCAGTTTTCGCGCTAGAATTTGACGCAATTGCGTGAGAAAAACCAGCGCTTTCACGATTGCGCTGTCGTAAATCGGCCCACGGTGATGTGCGTCGCCTTTACGTGGTTTTTCCTTACGACTTGACGCCGCTGTGTGCGTCACAATATCCTGACGCCCACCTGTTGGTTGCGCCGCCGTACGTCAAAGTATAAATTTGACGCCCGCACGGCGCATCCAAATGGCGTTAGACGGCGCAAAATTTTTTGACGCAAAACTGCGTTAGCGCAGTTTTGCGTCAAAAAGTATAAATATGGGCCCATATTTACAAAGAGGGGCAATGCTTAGCATTGCGCCACTTTGTAAACCCTTGTCACGCATTATGCCTGCGCCAAGCATAATGTATGTAAGGGTGGCGTTCCCACATAGGGAGACCAAGAAAAATGACACAGTGAAATTTGCTAGATTTCACTGCGCCATTTTAGCTTCATTATTAACGCCTGCCTAAGGCAGACGTTAAGATGACTCCCCCACTGAAAACAATAGTCCTCTCTGTGCTTTGGTGCATTATGTATGGCATTAATCCGGCAAGGAGCCACATTAGAGCCATAAATTAGGATGCTAATATGGACACGACTGACATGATGCGCCAAACTGTAAATACGGCGCACACATGGTGGCGTTAGGGGGGCACAATGGGGTGCTGGAAAAGTGGTGCATCATTCGTAAATATGCTCCAGGTTTTCAGACAGTTCGGAAAAATGGTGGGTGGGTGGGCGGGGGACGAGTCGGTCATGCATTAATTATCTCCAGAGAAAATAACTGCAGTACTTGGTTCCTTACAATACTTGGTTAAAATTCCCCTCAAAATATGCACAAAGCAATCCAGATCCCAGTCTTCCTGTAACTGATGTTGCAGTGTAATGCCGAACGGGTGCCCAAGCAGGGCAGAATTGGCCTTTTCTTCTGTTCGGCATTTCCCTGATGGGCTTGGGGCATTAGGAGCTGTATTTGAAGTCCAGGGCCTCTGCTGGTGCCTCTACCACTTTTTCTCAACTCCCCTACACCCCACCCCATCCCGATTAATTGCAGCTGACACAGGGGGCTTAATAAAGAGGGGAAGAGAGTTTGGTGCATATTTACAAGTCCTCTGCTCCATAGTGGCATAATTATTTTAAGCTAATGTGGCATTAAGGAGGCATTTTCTTTGTGCCATATTTACAAAGTGGCGCAATGCAAGCATTGCGCCACTTTGTAACCCCTAGCGCCATATTATGCCTGCTCCAAGCATAATGTATGCAAGGGGGGTGTTACCACGTTAAGAGGCCCAGAAAATTGGCGCAGTGAAATTTACAAGATTTCCCTGCACCATATTTAACGCCTGCCTTAGGCAGATGTTAAAGTGATCCTCCCATTGTATCCAATGGGCCTCCTTTGACGTTGGTGGATTAGCGCCATGATTTTTGGTGCTAATCCACCAAATCGCCACAATAGCATCAAAACTTTTGACACTGTTGGTCTAACGTGTGCCATATTATAAATATGGCGCACACATGGTGTTGTTAGCGGGGCGCAAGGAAAGTGGCGCAGCATCTATGATGCACCACTTTCTCGTAAATATGCCCCTTAGTGATTAATTGGACCAGCACTTAATTTTCTTTAATGGGCTTTGATCCAGAGCAAAAGAAAGAAAACACAAAAGGGGAAAAAGAAGGAAGAATACAAAGATAGTGACAAAGGGAGAACGCAGGAATGTGAAAGGGCCTGCAAGAGGAGATAGAGAGGCCGGGACTGTCTGGTGGTGGATGAAAGAGGTATAAGCTGGCATCAAGAGAACGCCGCCTTGGTCTTTGGCACCATGGCCTTTGTGAGCACCACCCTCGGGCTTCAGAGCAATGCTTTGAGCCCCGCACTTGTTCTGCCACAAATTAGGCACCAGATAGAGGGATGAGAGAACGAACAATCAGAGTGAGAGAAAGGAGGGAGAACTGATGGCTGGGAAGAAAGAGAGAGCAAAGAGAGAAAGAGTGCAATGCTGTTTTGAGCATATTTGCTATGGCCTCTTTTGGTTTTCAGTTCTGCCCTGCGCCCAAGAAACCTGTGCTCTGTTCACACCACTCCTCCTGTTTCCTGATACAGATGCAACCTCTCTGCGTGGGCGCACCCACATCTGCTTAAACCTGCTCAAATCTGCTTATTCTAAAGTGTGTTAATGTTTCACCTATAGATAGTGGTATAAGAGTAGCTATCTGAAAAGATGCAGCTATTGCAGTGTAAGGTTTGTTAAGCAAGAGTAGGCCCGACCACTGGTTGGGACCTCCCTTTTGTGTGAGGCTTCCTTGCATATTAGCTATGGCCTCCCCTCTGCCCAAGTGCTGGCCATTCTTCTCTCCCTGTTGGTTTCCTCAACAGTTTGTCCGTGGCTGTTGGCTCTCTGACACCGGAGTGTTTCTTTGTGTCGTTAGCTGTGACGTCCCTTGCATACATGGTTGTCCACAGAATATTTTTTCAAGGGGGAGCCATAATTTTAGTACAGTACTAGTGCAGGCAGTGTAATGTTATTCTGCACTATGAGCCTGCAAACCAGGCTGTACCTAAATCCAGGGTGGGGGAGCAAGCGCATCCCCTTGCCCCCGCCCTACGGACGCCCATAATTGCATACTAAGTATAGACTTGCCCATGTGCTGGCTGGGTGTACCATTCTGTTGGATATGGCTTCCCCTTTGCTGCTAATGGCCAATCTTGCACCTCTGTGGTGACCACGCCTTCATCCCTGATGGCCAAGGCCACCCCTGTGTGTGAAGTAGCACCCCCTATGGTCCAGCTCAGGTCTTGCAGGTGTTGCCTGTGTCCTCATATGTGCCTTGGCTGTTACCTCCCGTGTGTGTTGGCTTCATCCGCCATTCTCTGTTGGTCACATTCAGCCTTGTGTGGTGCTATGGTCACAGCCCTCGCTTGCCAGGAGTCATTGCCAGATCAGAGCCTACCTTTTTAGGTTTTCTAAATCCTCCAGCGTGACCTTAAACCCTTCAGGAAAAAGGCGTGAGCATGTGATGCCCTTAGTCGACACACTCCACACTGCCCTCAGACTCTACCAGACCATATACTGAAGTTACCAGGGCACATAAGTGCCCATCACACCAACCACGCTTTTGTCCTGTTGCAAACATCTTTGGTCTACCCAGAATGGGGCCGCACTGTGGTCTTCCATTAAAGGGGTTGAGTTGAGGTTTGGACGTTGGTGGAGAGATGAGGGTGGGTTAGCTGGTGAAAGTGTGGGCTGTAGATTGAGGATAAGGGATGGGACATTAGATTGATAATAAAGGGCTGGGAAGGTGGAGGCTGTTTTTTGTGGTTAGGACAAGCGTTAGGAGAAGGGTTGGAGGTTGGAAAGCACTGGGTTGTTGCAGGGCTGAAGTTGGGGTTGATGATGGAGTTGAAGAATAGGAATGGTGGGGATTGGAGGTAGGAGTTTGGAGTCGGGAATTGGTGATTGCAGCTGGGTTTAGAGGTCTGGTTTTGTGGTTAGAGTTGAATAATTTAGAAGGTGGCGATTGGAGGTTGGGGATTACTGGATGGGGCAGAAGTTAAAGGTGAAATATTGCGCAGGAGGGGTTGGGAGCCGTAGGTTTGTATTAGAAAGGCTGTGCAGCTACGCTCACAAGAGTAGCCGATGAAAGAGTTCCCAGAAGCCTCTATGCTACGCACACGGTGTGGTCTGCCAGTGGTTTCAAACACCACTCGAGAGACTAACTCATCTGACAAAGTCCATGGACAAGAAGAGTCATCTCACACAGCCTGGTGCGGAATAGCCCTAGTCTGCCATGTTCGATGCCAACCTCCCGAGCCATTCCTTAGTAATGAACCCTGGTGAGCTGTGTCTGTGAGGTGTATGGTCACATTTGCGAGAGTTTGTGTCCCAAAGAGAGAGTTGAATGCAGGACAGCACAACCTGTCTGTCTTCAATGTCTTTAGTACAATTGGGCTGTAATTGAATCATGAGCATAGCCTTTAATAGTGCAGCAGGTGCAGTGGTACTGGGGCCCCTATTATGACTGTATTTTAATATTCAAACAGCAGACAGGGGGGGTTGCTTGCACCAGTGATGATGGAAACCTTGCTACCCCACTGAATTAAACTGGAGATGACACGTGTGAAAGGCACTGTGTGAGTCAGTGGAAGCACTTTCCAAGAATCCTGGGGGCATATTTACACGGAGGTTGCGCCACCGCTGCATCATTTTGTTTGACACAGCGATGGTGCATTCAGTGCTCCATATTTACAAAGTGACTCCATAGGCACTTTGTGTCACTTTTCTCTGTCCTGTGTCGGTTTTTTCTGTGCTACAACCGGCTGCCTCAGGTAGCATTAATCATATGCAAGGTAGGCGTTCCTTCTTAAAATCCCACACAGAACTGACACATCCATATTTACAAGTTTTTAGAAAAGTGACGCATTGGCGACTAATGACACGCAGAGACCAAAATGCTTCAAAATTCCTACGCCTCCTTAAGCCAGGCTTAAAAATGACAGAGTGGCTTTTCAATACGAATCTGACCAGCTGAAGTCACTTTACACATTTGAATATGTCTGTATTTCACTACCCATCTACTAGTAGTGGGTCTACACATGTGAGAATCATTTTGTAGGACCCCTTGACTGAGCTGAAACCATGCACCTATAATTTCGTCATCCACTGCAGCAAGGCAATGTGACGTTGTGTACTTTTTGTAAGGGTCAGTTCAAGATTGTCACTTCTCTATAGAGGAAGGAGTCCTCAGGTCAAGGCCTGCGTACTGCAAAGGACAACAGGTAAGCACACACATAAGGTACTTAATACACGTATTGCAACTTCACATTCCAACATATACTTGTATTCACTTACATTACACCGTCACTCACTATGTCACACATACTCAGGTGTCTACTTACACATACGTACACTGTGCCCACTCTAATGTGACACATATACATAATGCATGCATAACCTCTAACATCCAGGACCAATGTAAAATGTAGAAGGTTATATTCCACCATTTTATAGTATTTTACATTGGTCATCAAACAATAGGCTAATTGTGTCAATTAAAACTGACGCAGCACCTCTAAATTTTGATGTTTCACTGAAGTTGCGTCAGTTGTGAGTCCAACTTCAGCGATGCGCTACTTTTAGGGCTAAGTTTACCGCAAACTTCCCACAGATGTGTTAGAATTTCTGATGCACCTTAGGTCCTTGCTCCATGGTGATCCATATTGTAATATGGTGCATCCATGGTGTTGTAACATATTCCTGCTCATCGTAACTAATTTTGACACGTTGCTGCTACAACATAGGGACGTGTCATTTCTTATAAATATGCCCACTGGTGACTAGGGAGCCCTCTGGTGTGTCACACCCTGCACTCATTTTGTCATCTCCCCACTCACTTCCTTTGAGGCACTTTTCTCATACTATTTTCTGCTACTTTCTGCATTTTCTGTATCCTACTATTTTTATGTATGCCTTTATGCCTACCAGTGTTGAACTGACCTTTCAATCTTTCTGGCAGTCTGGCACTCCTGTGACGGGATGAAAAAACAGCCCAGACATTGGCCCATCTGAGAGTGCCAGAAAGCCTAGGGCCAGTCCAACACTAATGTCTGCATGGCCTCAGACTACCATAAAGATGCTGTCAATCTGCTTCACATTGATACATAACACAATTGAACAAATAGACAGATATGCAGCGACATTGCACCTATGCAGCGCAGTCTGATATCAGCAACCCCAGAAGCTTCAGCGAGGGAAGAGTTGTAGGTCAGAATATTGTGGTCCGAAATATTGTCTGCCATAAATGATTCTCACAGTATTGTCCCATTGGATGTAGATTTTCTACTATTAACTGCAATATTTGTAAAACTCAGATGGAAGTAGCAACAGCATTGATGATTGCGACATCCTTCCCACACACAACTTCCTTCACAAGCATTGAGGACACAGACCCTAGAAAATGGAAGGCCTCCTCAGTCCAAAGAATTAAGATGGACGCCAAAAGATGGTACAAAAAATTGACATCCCTGTTGGGATCTTTATTACGAGTGTGAGTTGCATGGTACAGTGCACTGGGCTCGAGGCGAGAAGGGCAATGCGTAAACAGAAGCCCTCACTCGTACTTGAAAGAGGTGACTTTGACATCACCCTTGACGGACATGTAGCTGAGCTTGTCGTAGCCATGCCTGTTGGGGAAGGAGATCTCGTGGCCGTCGGGCAGCTTTATTTCAAACTTGTCACCAGAGTGCTTGATGCTGATCTGTGGGCAGAGCCAGAGAGAGAAATGAAGGAAAAAGCATGTCTAAAGCGGAGCAACCTGTGTTACTAGAAGTACAACAAAGGGAGTTACTGGACGTGGAGCAAGCAGATTCACTTAGGGGGAGCAAGTGGAGTTACTGGAAATGGAGCAGGCAGGGTTATTATAGATGTAGCAAGCAGGGGTGTATGGAGGAAGAGCAAGAGTGGTTATTAAAGGTGGAGCAAGCAGCATTACCAGAGGTGGAGTAAACAGAGTTACTGGTGGTGGAGCAAACAGGGATTCTAGAGGAAAATTAAGCGGGTTACTAGAGGCAAAGCAAACGGGGTTACTAGAGGCGGAGCAATCAGACTTAGAAGAGGCAAAGCAAGCGGGGTTACTAGAGGCAAAGCAAGCAGGGTTACTAGAGGCAAAGCAAGAGTTGTTACTAGAGGTGAAGCCAGCAGGGTTACTACAGGAGGAGCAAGTGGGGGTACTAGAGACAGAGCAAGAGGGGTTACTAGAGGCGAAGCAAGCGGGGTTACTAGAGGCAAAACAAGCAGGGTTACTACAAGAGGAGCTAGCAGGGATACTAGAGACAGAGCAAGCAGCATTACTAGAAATTTTACTATAGCTGTAGTAAATGGGAGAGGAGAGTTGGAGCAAACAAGGTCTTACTAGGGGCGTGACTGGGGCCAGACAAAACACAAAGTTTTTGGTCTTGTGAAGACTGAGAAATGTTTTAATTTCCTACAGAATCTAGAACACCTTTCAAATTATATTACATAAGTACTGCTTTCCAAACAACTTGGTACTCATTTTATCAGTCTCAGAAATAGTTATGGGCCAGATGTACAATCTTTTGTTTTGTGACTCCCAATTTGTGATCCGTTTGGGAATCGCAAATTGCGAGTCGCAAAACAAAATGTACAACAGTGTTAAGTACATTGTTTTCAATTCCCAATGGGGTCTCAAATGACCTACCTCATCAATATTCATGAGGTATGTCGCAATTTGCGACCCCATTGGGAATGGCCGCACTCACAGGGCTGGTGAACTGCTGGGTACAGCAGACCACCATGTCTTTGACCTCTTTTTAAATAAAGCATTTTTTTTTAAATGCAGCTCGTTTTCCTTGAAGGAAAATGGGATGCATTTCAAAAAGAAAAATGAAAAGTTTTCTTTTCATTTTTTCAGAGTAGGCAGTGACACTGCCTGCTCTGAAAAAATATTTTTGCTATTATTCACAAATGGGAAGGGTCTAACTTGGTGTTAACTGCAATTGTTTCGGACATCATTCAGCGTTGCAAAACAGTCATTTATACCAGATTCGGTATTTGGAAGGGACGCCCTGAATACGCCCCTTCCTAATACCCGAATTACAAAACCCAAATTGCGATTTAGTAACAAGTTACTGAATTAAAATTTTGGGCTTTGTACATCCCCAAAAACATTTTTCTAGTCACAAATAGGCCGATTCGCAGAACCGGTCCGTTTGCAACTAATTAAATGCTTTGTACATGTGGCCCTAAATGCAGTAGCAGACCTCTCGAGATTCCTAAATTTGCAACAGAAAAGTGTACAACTGAGTTTGGACTCTAACTTGTATTTCCCTCCAGCTCTCTCCATGCAAAGGTGTGAGCGGGCGTGCCGGCGCACACACACACACACACACGTCACTCACCTTGACCTCTGACCCTGGGTGGAAGCACATGTGGTTGCTGCGTTCCTCGGACTGCCAGTTGTTGCTGTGCTTGGAGTTGCACACAATGACACTGTCATTGAGGCGGGGGTTGAAGTGCAGACCTACGTCTGAAGAATTCTTGCCCAAGTTGATGGAGAAACTTTGATGTAGATGGATGGGAGGGAAAAAAATCATGTAAGCGCCAAGTTGTGAGCAACCTTATCCCATGAATAACCAACAGCAAATCGATATCAACGGCAAACACTTATGAGACAAGGAGTGAAAAATAAAGAGTGAGGGCGAAGGAGTGAGAAGTGAGGGTGAGTGCTGAAGAGTGAGGGATTTCCCATTTCAGTCCCAGCAGCCAGTGAGCGGCCTGCCAACTCACATGGTGCCACCGCGTGACACATGATATTAGCTTCCCTCACAGGGTCTCCTGGTGAGGATCCAATATCACACAGTGGCAGGGAAAATGAGCTGGAAACCACTGTAAACAGTGGTTCTCAAGTCGTTTTCGGAGGCTTTTAACTGCTGATGTCCATTAATGGGCGTGAAAACACCCCCAGGACATGGGCAGCAGCCTCAGCAAGCCTTTTTATTTTTTTTATTTTTAAGGAGGGGGTTTGGGGCCAGGGTGACGGCAAAAGTGCCTCTTAGGTGCTTTTCGGCACGAAGCCACGCCCCCTCTTCACACTGTGAGGATTTTGGTGAAGTTGGCAGGTCTGCAGTGATGAAGAGCTCTGTGCTGCTGCCTCCGTGTGGTGAGGGGGAATTTTCCTGACCAATAAAAATATTGCACCCATTGTCTTTTTGGATCCTGTGGGTGCAGGTGGGCCCATCGGCGGTCGTTGTTTTCAAAATCAGACTTTGACCCACAGCAAGAGTTAGACATGAAAGGAGAAAAGAAGGAGGAAGAGAAAGATGGAATACACGTGACAAAGGGAGAAAGCAGGGGCGAAAAGGAATCCGTAAGAGTGAGTTCAACCGGCAGGGAGGGTGTGGTGCTGGATGAAGGATGTGTCAGGTGGAATCAAGACTATTAAAGTTTGGTACTCTGCAGCCCTGACATTTTGAAGTACAGGCAGAAGGTTTCTTCCTAGAACTTTGGCCCCAACAGTTGCTCTCTTACAAAAAAAGCACGAAAAACACCTCTGCTGAGAAATGCCAGTACACTCCAGAAAACGTATGCATTGAACTATTTCAGAGGTGCCAGCTTGGCATCAGATTAGGCTTCAACACTAGAGAGGCTTGCCAGGTGGCCAGCCACAGTCAGGGGATGGTTGGGTGGACTACCATGTTGTGTTTTCTTTCTTTTAGTAGACTTGTCAGTATAATGAGTTCCCAGGGAAGGTTCCCTTATAGCACAGTTTTCTCTGCTTTCTATTGGAAGCTTCTGAACAGAAGGAAGAGAGGGGTTAGGGGCTCTGAATGTCAGGCAAATGGTTTTACCTCATTTGGAAGGAAAAGCAAAATGGAGAACACCAGGCTTCTATTTTGGAGACTATCCAAAATGAGGAAAATCACTTTGTTTAGAATAAAAAGAGAAGACTAGACAAAAAGGAAAGATAAAACTGAGTTCAACAGGGAAGAGGAAGTACAGCGACAAGATTAGTTTTTTCATGAAAGACATTTGCCAGGATGAATTTGCCATCTTGGAAATGCCATTCATGTGGAAAAAATTAGAGGAAACAGGTCTGTGGAGAAGAATGCGATAGAGCACGAGTCATCAATTTTGCTTCTCACCAGAATCACAAATAACCAGGCAGATAGCTCAGTAGAACTTTCTCAAGAGCAAAGGGCAACAATGGTAGCCCCATGAAGAGTCTCAAAAGGATGGACTTTAACTGCTCCCCTACTAATCCCTAAGAACACTTAGTATTGTCATTCCCATGGCACTGCCCCACCAAACCAAGGTAATTACTCCTCTTCCATGCGCTTTTCTCTAGGTGTAATTGCCCAATCCAATGCATATTTTCCTGATCCAACACCTCCATCCCACAACTTTCTAAACTGCATACCTAGCACCCCCCACCCTGGTGCCCCACTTACTTCTTGCAATCTCCGGGGAGCTTGCACTTCACCTTCACCGACTCTCCTGGCTTAATGTCCAGATTGACCATTTCAAACTTCTCCTGCAATCAAACCAGAGTCTCAGATGTCACTACAATAGCAGCTGGAATAACCTCACATTTACACCAACCTGTCTCATAGTCCATGAGTACATCCTATGAACCTCAGCCTCCTCCCATTCACAGTGTCAGTTAAAAGATTTGGGGGCCATTAGGCAAGAAATATTTGGGGGGCCCTTGTTTGGAATAACTTTGGATTTTATTACCCAATTTCTGCTAATTCAAGCCCTATGTGACTGAAAAATATTGAATTATACATGAAAGGTTGAGACTAAGGGTTGGTGGTGAGCTCTGCTCCACTGGCAGAGCCAATGGAGTCTTTGGCACTCCGCGCTCTGCTTGGAGCACGGAGTTTGGCCCAAAACTCTGCTAGCCCCTGAGCAGAGCAGCGCTCACTGCACTAGTGTTATGGGCCACACAGCTTAAGCGCAGATTGTCTGTGCTTGCGCTGTGTGGCTCATAACTAGTCTGCAAGCAAGGGGAAGTCTAGGTCTCCAAAAAGGGAATATCGGTGCTTGATGGGCTGGGGGCTAGAGCTCAACAAAGGCAATGTCCAGGGGTCAATGTGAGGGGCCCATAGCTAAGCTGGGAGATGTCTGTAGCTCTGCAGGATGGGGTCTGGAGCTCTTTGAGATTAGAGTGTGGATGTCAGCAGGGTCTGATACTCAGTGGGGCCAGGAGATGGGAGCCCCGGGGTTAAGCTAAGAAATTAAGCCTTCCTCCTGTCATTTTCGGTGAGTGGTACAATGTATGTGTCACCCATCATGTGTCATTGAAGTGGGGCACTAAAGGGATGGACATCTAAGAATGATTGGGAAGGATGAAGGGACATTAAGTACTAGGAGGAGATGACAGAATAAAGATTGCTCTTAGGACTGGCAGAGCAGGTTGATTTTGGTCTTGCAGGGGAAGAGAGGTCGGTAGGATCAAGAGGATGGGTCACTTGGGGGCAGGCACTGGAAGGAGTGATTTTTCTGTTAGCTTTATTGTTTAGATTAGTCTGTAAGGCTTTGAAGCCAGGGCTGCAGATGCTCTTGTAGTGCTAGGAATTATTTCCTTGTAAGCCGCTATCTCCACCAATAATTGGTTTGGTCATTGTTCAGGCTGTCTCCCCCATGCTAGTCTGGAGCTCAGCCAAGGGGGGGGGGGGAGACGATTACAATAGCCTTAGGGTGCAGAGGATAGTTGTGAAAGGGTCTGGAGGTCAGCTTCTCCATGCCTGGAGCTACTTCGTGGGAGGATCAGGAGCTCTGTGGGGTTTGGAATTCAACAGGGTCCCGATCTAAGGGGTGCAGAGTTTAGAGCTTAGCGACCTCAGGGTATGTCTGAATCTTAGCATCACACTCATTGCAACTCCTAGAGCTAAGAAAGGGGGGCAGGACTGAGCCTGGGGAGGGTCTGATTCTCAATGGGGTGTGCCGCAGCACGGGTTGGAGCTCAACGGAGGCAGCGAGTGGAGCTCAGCAGTGGGAGGCTCCTATCTCAGTGGAGGCTGGCGCGGACAATAACTCCTTCCACCACTCTACATTGACATTGCATGAGGGGGCACTCACCGACATGGCGGCAGGTTGTCTTAGAGCAGCTCCGGATCTTCTGATGAGTACTGGGCTGCAGTGCTTACTACCAAGCCACCTTTATAACCACCAGCTGGGATGATATCCCACCTGTTACTCATTAACAATCCCTCCCCCTCATTAGCTCCTCACCGTAAGAAATCTGCAACAGTGGGAGAACTTTGAACCCCCACCTGTTGACTTGCTAAACTTCCTCAATCGATATCATAAAAGGGTGCGCTGGTGGGGGGGTTCAACACACCCTCCCAGGCACAGCCTGGTAGTACGAACATCAGGGAGAGGCCTGGGCGTGAGGATGAGGAAGGAGGTGCAGCAATGTCACCTGTGAGTGACCCTCGCTCCCTCCCATGTGATCACAAGGCAGGATCTCACTAACATGGTCCAGGCAACAGGAACCTGTGCGTGAACATGAGCTCCCTACAGCAGTGCTTAGAGTTGTGTCATGCCTACCCGCACATCCCCAGGCGAAATGGAAATCATGCCTCCATAATGTGCATACTTGTCGGAATTTTGCGTTACATCTGTTATGCAAACGTCTTGAAATTATGCCATGTTGTGTAACTTCGCCACCGTTCGCAACAAAATTGTAGCGTAGAAGTGTGGGATGAATGCAAACAATCAGAAAATAACTGGCTCTCTTTCGCAGTACCTGTGTTTTTTGCGCTATATTTTTAGCCTAAAATGCACCCTCACTTAAAAATGGACACGAAAATGCAGTTCGAGCTGAAATGTAGCGCTAAATACCAGATTTGTATTTCACATAATTGTATGTCATTTGCACACTCTCATTTATGCCCGGTGTGTGTTTATTTGTACACAGGTTATAATTGTACATATTCAACAAGCACCTTTTACGCAGGGCTCCCGATGTTAATGTATTTTTTTATTTTTCTGTCGGCATTTATCAATATCATTCACTTGCAGTATTTAGCTGTATTTGATTTCCATTTCACGAAAAAACATAACTCTGCAGATGACATCTTTCACATATATTTAACTGTACTTGAATCCGATTAGTGTTTTAGGGCTAGAAGTAGCCATACAACAATATAACTGTTTAAAAAGATTAGTACTGCAGTGCAAGTGTATTCCCAACTGGTAGCTTTTTAACTCCCCATGTGTGAATAGACATTGCCCTAGCATACACAATTGACAGCACGAAGAGCAAAAGAAAATCTGAAATCTGTTTTCCATGTTTCCGTTTTTAAGAGCTAATTAAAACAGTGAAACTTATTGGGGCATATTTACAAGCCTGTTGCACCTCCTTGGACTGCCCTAGTGTCATTTTTTTAAGCTAAGAAGGCGTCAAGGAGGCTCCCACTGTGCTCCATATTTTGGCGCAATGCATGCATTGCACCACTTTGTAACCCCTTGCGCCACATTATGCCTGAGGCATGTATGAAGTACGCAAGGGGGGCGTTCCCACACAGGGAGCCCCAAAAAAATGGTGCAGTGAAATGTACAAGATTTCACTGCAACATTTTTTCCGTCATTTTTAACGCCTGCTCAGGGCAGGCATAAAACTGATGCTCCCATGATGACCTATGGGCCTCCCTTTGCTCATATGCAACATGCATCACTCTGCATCCAATGGACATCACCCTCACATAAGGCCACATGTACAAGCCCCTAGAACCACCGGACTGTCACTTTTAATGCTGCTTGGGTAGAGCAATGCCCGTACCGCAATTACGAGGTGGTGTAAAGCCACTTTTTGTGTCTCAAGGCCACCTGGACACACACATTACTTAGGGCCAGATTTAGAAGGAACTGGTGCAGCGCTGCACCAATATTGGCAGCACTGCACTAGTCAGTTATGAAACACAGGGATGCACCGTATTTCCAAAAATACAGCACACCCCTGTGTTTCCCCTAGCACTGGCACTAAATTTAGCTGCCAACGCTGGCATCCTCGAAGCGAAACGGTGTCTTCTTTGAAGGGAATGATTGTTTAGGTGCAGGAAGGTGCCCCTTCCTGCACATAAGCAATGTACAATGGTGATCTAGCACTTCTATGTGTGCTGCAAAATGCAGCACAAATAGAAGTAGAAAATCGTCATTATTGAATGATTGTTTATGTGCAGGAAGGGACACCTTGCACATAAACAATCATTCATGGCCTTTGCTCTATCTATGTGTGCTTCAGAATGCAGCAAACATGAAAAAGCAAAAACAAGGAGAAATGAAAGTATTTCTCCTCATTGCGCCATGCTAATGCCACACGTGGGGTGGCGTTAGTTTTTGGTGCTGTCTCAGATTAACAATGACTTGTAAATCTGGGACAGCGTCAAAAGTAACGCCCATAGCAACACTCATTGCAGCCAGGAAATATGGATAACAGGTCTGTGTGCAAGGGAGGTGTATCATGTACACGGGGAGAATTCACATGCAACACACAACACCTGTTTCATGGCACACACCCTACAAACTAGGTTTAAACTCACACAACATTGCATATTGGCCAGTCATATGTGACAGGGGGAATGTAAACTAATCTGCAACATCACACACATCCTGCATGGGTGAAGCACCATGCCACAAAAATCACACAATCACCATGCCCCTGAGGCTGTACCCCTAACTGGAAGGTGCACTACAACACACCAATACAATCATGTATGTAAACAGGAACCCATACAAACCAAGGTACTAGTAAGAGTCTCTACGTCATTGACAAACACTGTGCAAGGGCAGTTGGGAAGGAAACACAAGGGCAAGTCTGACTCTGTCTCTCTTCCCCCATTGCAGCGGACCAAGGATGCAGCATCCAGCCGTGGGAGATGACACTTATTGGGAACCCACACACTGAGGCTGAGAAGGCATACTGTGAGACACACAGAAGAACAAGGAATGTGGTTGAGAGGACATTTGGCATTCTTAAGTCCCTGTTCAGATGCCTTGATTTATCAGGGGGAGACTGTTATATGCACCACACTTTGTGTGGACAATCATACTAGTTTGTGCAATATTGCATAGCATTTGTGTTAGGACCAATGTTCCCTGGGACGAACTGGTGGAAGACCCCAGGGAGGAGGATGAGGACAATGACGGTCCACCTCAGGAGGGAGATGCACAAAATACTGCTGTGGGGGCACGCAGATGGACAAATATTGTGCAAAACTTCTTTGCTTAAACATTGTACCCGATTCAACACTGCACCAATATCTAAATAAACCACACATTTGTCTTGGAGCATTTGTTAGATACGAATGCATCAACAACTCACCCACATCTCAGAAAGCATGACTAAGCCACAACAGTTGGAAATCAGGAAGTACAAAAAGCTACACAAAATGCACTGGTTTATGAATGTGAGGGTGTAATGTTTGCTTTGCCAGTTTAACACACATTTTACATCTCAACACACATATCACACAAGTCTGTCTGGTTGACATTTGACAGCAGACCCATTGTGAATCCATGTGATGAAAGTTGTACATATGTATGGCCTTGGTAGTGGAAGAGTAGTATGTACCTACAACAGTAGGTCAGTGTCAGCAATGTGACAACTCCTTGTCTGAATGTCACAATCACAGGTGATAACTTACAACATATCGCTCAGTGGCACACACATATATGACATATTGTGAGTGAACTACAGAGGACACTGCATCTGCATGTCTAGGCTTGTCACACTCATTTCAGTTGTCATCTTGCATGTAGCCCAAACAATGACATAGCATGTCTCAAAACCTTGCCAAACTGCATGCAGCAATCGAGACACAGACATGTTAACATATGCATGTTGTACTCATAGCTGTCAGAACAAATCACTCAATCCACCTATACATATTGTGCATCTGACAAAGGATGTTGGCTGCAGCTGCGTGTGAGTGCCCATGTCAAACACACACATGTTGAAGGACAGCTGAGATACTTGTCTACTTACCTGGCCCAGCCACCTTGTGGAGGTGACTCACAGACTACACAACTGCTGTGACTGGAGTCTGAAGATGTGTGTGTCAGTCACTCATCCTTCATGATACAGCAATAGGGCTTGGCCTGTAGAAGAGCAAATGTCCATTTACAAATGTCACATGGACCAAATTCTATTAAGTGCATTATGGACTAGGCAATGATGATGAGGAAGATGAGGAGCAAGTACAAATTGCCCAAACACTGCCAGCAACATGGCACCCGAAACCCACAGTACACAACCTGGCTACAACATGTGTGAATGAATACACAATGTCAAACACTCACTTAAAAAAACAACATTGAAACCATGTAAGGCCAGACACATAAGCACACATATTGTGTAGGCCAATGAACATCCCAGTCACACTGTCAGCAAGTCCCCCTGTGTGCTTGGCCAGCACAAACAAGGATGAGTGATGCATGTGGAAACTGACACTTTCTGTACCCTAGGTCTGTAGACATGTCCCTGTCATAGTTCCTCTCAATGGAGTAACAATGCCTAAAAGGAAGAAATAGCATCCCAAAACACAGTCTCATGTAAGTCCCATGTACATAATAAGGCAAGACCAACATAAAGAACCTGTAAGTCCCTAGTAGATATTAGGGCAAGGCTGACATTAAGAACCTGTAAGTCCCGAGTAGATAATAGGGCAAGGCTGACATTAAGAACCTGTAAGTCCCTAGCACATAATAAGGCAAAGCTGACCTAAAGAACATTTAAGTCCCTAGTAGATTTTAGAGCAAGGTTGACA
Organism: Pleurodeles waltl; assembly: GCF_031143425.1. Taxonomy (NCBI): domain Eukaryota; kingdom Metazoa; phylum Chordata; class Amphibia; order Caudata; family Salamandridae; genus Pleurodeles; species Pleurodeles waltl. The sequence goes on from NC_090443.1 coordinate 338,647,640, forward strand.
TTAAGAACTTGTAAGTCCCTAGTAGATAACATGGCAAAGATGAACTTAAAATCCGGTAAGTCCCTAGCAGATAATAGTGAAGGCTGACATTAAGAATAGGTAAGTCTGAGTACATAATAAGGCATGGGATTCATTTGTACAGTTGGATTCCTCCATGTGACTGTGTACTGATGTGAAGCCTACCATCCTTGTCTGATGGCAGCCCTGCCATACAGACTGTGTGGTAAAAGAAGAAGTCTGAGCAAAACTACTTGGTGCAGAATTGTACAGTCAAAGTGTATGTGCGAGGAAGATTGTCACAAAATGCTAACTCAACGTACACCCTAGGTGCCCCTGGCTTTGTGTAGTCTGCAACTTTGAATTTGGGCAAATGCACATATGCATCATAGGGCCTGGTGTTTGGCGAAACAACCTCTTAACACTAACATAAAATAGAGATGTATCAATAGTGGTAACATGTTGTTCACAGACATGAGCAAAAATGTTGCTCTGAAGGAGTGATATGACCCATGAATGGATTTGAAGGGTTGTTAAAGTCATATCCCAGAACAGGCCACTGTTATAGGCTGAAAATATCACACATGAAGAACACATACCACTCACATGCATGTCATGTAAATGAACACATCCATGACAAATGTGTGTCCACCACATCCCAACAATTGCCTGCACAGGGAACTCTAAGTTATCCATGTTATGTGATAGCCTGATGTATGCTCCTTAGGACATACATCAAATTGTCACACTAATGCACTGCCATAGGGGTTGGTAATCTGCCTACATTCCAGGTAAAGTCTTCAGCATCCCTGGATATACACTTAGCAAGGGTATCATGTGCATAAACATGTTGTGCACATGGGCCACCTATCCCAAGCTGTGTGGCTACACAAAATTACCAAATGTGACCTCTGCATAGTGTGATTCCAATAATGCATGTACCCTCACATCTGTACACTCACAGTACACATATTGTACACATGGGAAGACATGGTGGGAAATGAAAGTGGGAAATAGTGAAGCTCATCTCTCGCTAGTGGTTTGTAAATGAGACCTTAAGTAGCACAGCTCTTGGGGGCGTGGCTTGGCCGATCAGCAAGATGGCTGCCACAGTGTGAGGCTCTGCTCGGCGGGGGACCTACTTGCTGCATTTTTCCTGTTTTTGCAGTGCCTCGCCCTTCTTCCTCATCTGTGCCAGCGGCGGGGCGGAAGCTGTCGGCTCCGTGCCGCCGCCGCCAGGCCTGGAGGCGGGGCCGGCGTGGTCACGTGAGACGTGAGTGCCTTGGACACAATTTCCTTCCGCGTCGGGCCATGGACTGCCGGGGCGGGCGCCGCGGGGAGCAGCTTCTCTCGCTGGGCCTAATCCTTCCTGCCCCCACAATTGACCTCTTGGTCTGGGGGCTGCCCTTGCGGCTTTGCGAGGTGAGTGCTGTGCTAAAGCCTCTGCGGGGCCCTCTCCGTGGCCATATCAGACTGCGGGCCACCATGGGTGCGCCGGCGGTCGCTGGGGCAGGGGGAGGGGAACCCCTCTGCTGCTGGCGGCCCCAGGCCCTGCCAATCAGGTTGTTTTTGGTGCCGGCGGGCCCGGGCTGTTGGTGGGGCCGGCGGCGGGCCGGTCTGACGTGCTGCCCTCTGTCTAGGAGGGGCCCGGTCGCCAGCTGGGTCGGGCCACAGGCCCCTGCAGATGCGCAAGTCCACCTGGCCCCCTGAATAGAGGCCCTTTTTTGGTGCGACGGATTGCCAGCTTGGTTTGATGAGGCCTTTGGCTGAGTAGCCTCTTGCGTGCCTCCATTGGTGCGTTTTAAATGGTGCGCAGTCTCACTGTCGAGGATCCGCCATTTTTTGCTGAGACTCTGTTCCTGCCGGGCGCATAGATCATTGGCGGCGACTTCATTTTTGAGTGGCCCTGTGCTTGGCGGCCTTGCTGGGTTTGGGTCCCTCTGGCTGGTTTTTGAGTCAGTAGTTGTGTGGCTCCTCCTGCAGGTTTGGCCTTGACACTTGAATCCTCTCTGCCCCCTCCTGCCTTGTTACGGGGTGAGCTGCCGGCCAGGTGGTGGTTTCCTCGGAGGGCTTGTCTTCGGGGGGCCCCACTGCCGGCCGGACGTCTGCTGGTGCGCTTCGCGGGTAGGCGTGTGCATGGGTGTGCACCGCCGGCCTGCCTGCCTGTGGGAGGCATGGGGAAGGCTGATCAGAAGCAGACTAAGTTAACTTTTGAGAGTGGGCGAAAGAAAGGTGGCTCATCTAGCGGATGGCTGATGATTTGCTGCAGGTGGAGGAGCCGCCTGCGGCATCCGTGAAGGCTATGTTTGTCGATCTTAAGCATAGCCTGGCTAGTATTGATGCCAAGCTAGACCATCTCACCGAACAGATGGATCGCTTAAAGGAAAGGGTGGATGGTCATGACACACTCTTTGAGCAGTTGGAGTCCCGCACCTCGGATCTGGAGGATGAACGTCACGGAGACGGGGAAAAGCTGCTGCACATGGAACGTGTGTTGGAAATCATGAGGAATAAAAATGAGGACCTGGAAGCTCGGTCTCGCCGAAATAATGTCCGCATTCTAGGCCTCCCGGAGTCGACAGGTATGAGGCGTATGGAGGACTTTGTTGAGACTATGTTATCTGCGTTTTTTCCTGGGGAGCTTTCTCAGGTGTGGGTGGTGGAGAGGGCCCACAGATCTCTGGGGCCGCGGCCTCCGCCGGGGGCTCCCTCACGCCCCATTATTGTACGGTTACTTAACGACGGAGATACTATATTGAGCCTAGCTATGGAGCGCTGGCCAGTGGTATATAACAACGCGGAGCTGAATTTTTTCCCTGAATATGCTCCTGTGGTTCAGGCTGCCCGCAAGTTGCATTTTTTTATGGATCCGAAACTGGCTGCGAAGTATGCTAAATCTGTCCCCAGGAGGAAGCAGTCCGACAGCCTGCGTTCTGTTGATGACGATGGAAGTTCTCTGAGTGATAATGATTAACTGGCCCCTTCAGCTAGGGCTCATGTGACCCTCTTCGGGAACAAGTAGCCTGCGTATGTTCAGTGACATGCGGTGGATGTTTGCATGCTACAGGAGACCCATCTGGTGGATGCCACCAAGCATCAGCTGAAGGCTGGTTGGATTGGCGAATGGCATGCTGCGATGTACTCGTGTTACGCGCGTGGTGTGGCGATTTTAATCTGGAAGGGGCTGCAGTGGCGCACTGAGAAGGTGCTTGTAGATCCAAATGGTCGCTATGTCATGCTGCGGGGAACATTGATGGACAGGCCGTGTAGACAGGTATCGCTATATGGCCCAAATTCTAATGATCCTGAATTCTTTGGAAAAGTGGGGAGATTAATTGATTTGTTAGGTCCTGGGTCCTTGCTGTGGGGGGGGGTGATTTCAACATGGTGCTGGATTATGAGGGGGATCGCGAGAGCCGGGCCCAACCACAGCATGTGGCGGCTGTCCGGGCGCTGTCCCGGGTCATGAAGGATGGAGCCATGGTGGATTTATGAAGAGAAAAACATGGTACTGATAGGGAGGGCACTTGAGTTAATTATGTGCACAGCACTTGGTCGGGTTTAGACTGCTGGATCGGCACTAGGGTCGTGATGCTCTGGGTGCGCTCTATAGCACATATGGCCCGCTCTCTGTCACATCACTCTCCAGTCCTGTTGGAATTGACTGTTCCGGGTGGCCCGGGTTGCGCCTTTATGTGGAAGCTGCCTCCTGGGGCGTATTTAAAGAGGAGGGCCGTAACGCTATTGTACACTACTTTGCAGAGAACCCGAGGTCGGTGGCCTCTGCCGGTATAGTGTGGGAGGCCTTTAAGGTGGTGATCCGGGTGGTTTGCCTTTCTAAACAGCATGGTCTGCCGATCTACCTTATATAGCCTCCGAACATATTTTGCGATCTCCTGTATGATTGACCCTGATGAGTGTGCAGCGGCGGTGTTTCTGGACGTTACTAAGGCCTTTGACTTTTTGGCATGGCATTATATGTTTGCACTGCTGGCTTGGGTGGGGCTGAGCTCAAAATTTATACAGCTGATTCGCCTGCTATATACGCAGCCACTCGCACAGCTGAGAGTTAATGGCACCATATCTGATCCTTTTCCGATAGCTAGAGGAATTTGTCAGGGGTGCCCACTCTCTCTGCTGCCTTTTGCTGTAGCGATGGAGCCACTTGTGGCCCGCTTCCACCAACATCATAATCACAGGGGCTTGGCCTTTCAGCAGCATCCAGTGTTAATATCCATGTAAGCGGATGATGTCGCTCTGTATGTTCGTGATCCATGGCTTCATTTAGATGCTTTGCTTGATGAGATAGTTGAATTAGGGCGGATATCTGGGATCACCATTAATTGGTCCAAATCGGTAGTGATGTCCTTATCTGCAGCTATGTTGCAGTTCACCTCTCAATACCCCCTCTGTTGGACTGAGGGGCCTGTAAGATATCTGGGTATATGGCAGAGCAGGGACACGGACACACTCTGGTCGGCTAACTATGGTCGGGCCATTATGTGGTTGGAGGAGAAGATTGAGAGGTGGCGCTCTCTGCTGCTTTCGCTGGCGGGTCGCATTGCTATAGCGAAGATGGTTGTATTGCCCAGTTTCTTATATCTCTTTATCAACATACCTCTGGTTCTAACTGCTAGTTTTTTTAAACAGCTTAAATCTGCTCTAGTAACTGTGGCCTGGGCCGGTCGACACCCCAGAATATCCTGGGAAAAACTGACACTTCCGTTTGAGTGGGGTTGGTTGGCAGCCTCAGAACTGGTACTATACTACCATTGTGCTCAGGCTCACTTTACACATTTGTGGATACACCCTATCAGATACTTACCCCACTTGGTGCCTGAAAGTGATGCTGTGTGGCTGGATAGACTGTCAAGAGTGCTGGTGGGAGGGCCTAGGCCCAGACAGCGGGGGTTGACACAGTGGCATGCGCGGCCGGTGCATGGACGGCACTCCTGTGACGCGCGGCTGTGGGAGTAGCCTTTGCCCCCTCAGTGCCGGTACTGGACATGGGCAATATACAGATGTCGAAGGATGTTCGTGTTTGTGAGTTCCTTCATTAGGCTGGTTTGTCTATCTTGGGATCTTGGTTTCCGGATGGGAGATTTTTATCCTTGGAGACCGCGCTTGGCAGTGTACCCAATATTGCACTGCACTGACTATATTTCCTTAGGATTCGTGCTATGCTACATGCGCGTTATCCTTGCTTTCCTGAAGTACCTGGGGAATGCGGGGCGCTGGAGTTTCTGTATCATGCGCAATGCCCACGTAGGCTTATTACTAGGCTATATGTCTGTATGCAGCGTGAGATGGAGGGAACAGAAGCTAAAGCTAAAGCCCTATGGGAGATGTATTTAGGGGAAACCATTTCTGGTGAAGAATGGCGACGCTGCTGTGTGCATATGCGAGCGCTGTCCCCTAATTACAGATTGCACCTTATACATTTCAATTTTTTACATCGCTTATATTATACCCCTTGTATGCTGAAGGATATGGGCCTTCGGGCTGAAGCACATTGTGTGAGATGTAGGGCCCCTGATGCAGAATTTTTGCATCTGCGTGGAGCTGCCCGGCGCTGGGCGTGTATTGGGCGGAGGTGTTGCGTGCGATTGAGGAGATGACTGAGGCCCAGCTGTTGCGCTGCCCTAAGCTTGCCCTTCTGGGTTACGTTGAGGACCTCCCGGTTGCACATAGACGCTTGATAGGACTGCTACTCCTGTTGGCTAAGCGCAGAGTTTCAATGTGTTGGGGGAGACGTTGGATTCCCCGCTGTGCTGAGTGGTTAAGTGATGCCTCGTATTGCCCGGACCAGGTACAGATATACTGGGACCTCATGCCGGAGGGATCCGGACCACAGGATATTTGGGGCCGCCTGCACTCCTTTTTGGAGACCTGCTTTTTGACCAATGTACAGTAATTGCACCCCAAGCGATTGCGCTGTCTTCATGCTCCCCATATATTTTACTGTATGCTACTGTATTACTGGTTGTATTTATATATACGTCCAGACGGCTGCCCTGTTTCTCTCTACTCTTTTATCGCTTTTGGTCTGCACTATTCTTCCTCTCTGTTTCCTGTCAATTCTATGTGCAGGTCGTTTTAGCTCACAAGTATTGACTGCTCGGCGGTCCTATGGATGCGAATTGGATGCTATTGTGGTTAATGGAGACTATTTGCCTCTGTGCTGAATTTTATGTCCTTTGGGTATTGGACCTTACTGCTCCTTATGTTTGTATTGTACTGGTTGAGCACACTGATAACCTTAAGGATTTGTATGTTTGTTGTTGGTCTTAATAAAGATAAATAAATAAAAAAGTATCACAGCACTTCCCTGCAACACACATTGTAACACACCAAACGCCATCTTTGTGTGACAGCCTGCTCTCTGCACCTTGGGATGCAGCACATATTGTTTGACATGTGCACATTCCTACATGTTGGTGCACGGACCACATTCCATGGCTAGTTCATGGCATCCCTGAGGGTAAAGTAAGCAATGCATTTAGGTGCCAGCACATAGTTTGCCCATGAGGCAATTCTCTGAAGTTTCCATGAAGTATATGAAATTAGGCCAATATATTGTCTGATGCTTGTAAAGCATGTACCATCACACAAGCATACACACAATGCATTCATTGGACACATTTCAAGGGAGAAGTATGTGCAACACAAACATTGACAGACAAGACAACAATCCACATCTCTGTGAAAATGTGTACATGTGTTACATATGACAACATACATCTTCACATCTATTACATTGTGTGAAGAAACAACACATTATCCCAATGCATGTTTTTTAAAGCATTGCATCTGCCAAAAATGACGCATACCATGCAACACATATGAACATCCTCATGTTGCGTTGTCAATTGACCTAAGAAAACAATGCATTAGTCCATAGCATCAGAAAAATGAAGCATTGCAAAAAAGGTGCGGCATCACCACACTAAGTGAGGTAATAGAGCTACCATGCTTCACACCAGGAACTAAAAAGTTAGTTTTACAGTCACAGTCTTTTTGTCTGTCTTGGAGTGAGGTTGTGTGTATTTGGATCTAAGGTTTGGAGGGCCGGTGGATTGGTTTTTTGTGCTGTCTCCTGTTGCTGTAGTGTCCCTTGTGTCCATTTTGTCCTGTATCATTGTGTACTGTATTGTTTTGTCAATGTATTGTGGGGTGTCTGTATTTGGGGTAGTTCTGGAAGTTGGGTTAGTTGGGGGTTGTTTGGGGTATTTCTTTGTTTGGGAGAGTGGCGTGGGTTGGGGTTTTGTCATGTCTGGGAAGGGAAGGGCCCATCACCTCAATCCAGAGGAAATAGGAGGGTTCATCTGGCTGGTAACTCATTTCCTCCCAAATATAGTGGTCATGGGGGAAGGGGGCGAGTGATCCAAGGGTATGGCACGGAAGTACGCAAGCTGTGGTGGGGCAAGGTCCTATCCAACATGACCAGGATATACAAAGGGGAGTGCACTGCACAGCAAATGAAGCATCACTGGGCAGACGTCATCACACAGGAAAGGGACCTCTTGGACTACCTGGGAAACAAGATAGGCAAAACTGTGGGTGAGTACACAATCTATGTGGCGGATTCCTCTTATGCAATTGCAAGTGCATGTTGGTGGGACATAGGCCCTCCTTTAGAAAGTACTGACCAATGGCAGCGTGGTGAGTATTGTGTTTGTGCAAAACAGCATCCATGACCAGAGCAGTAATGCACCATTACTAAGACTAATGCCATATTCCTGCCCTTCTCCCCTGTGTATTGGCAAAAACAGTTTCATGTGCACCAATCCCAACACAAATGTGTCATGTTTGAAGGGTCGATTGTTACCAGGAAGAACTTACATGTCCACTAAGGGCCTCTCTAATGTTGTATGTTGCATATGTCATGTACATGTGATGAGTAATGTTGCTGAGTGTGTCCTGCGACCCATGTATGTCCACAGTGCCATTACAATTAGCTATGCCAGAGAAATGTTGTAGTAAGAAGTCATCTGCAAAATATGAACACTGTAACTATGACATGTATTTATGGTTCCAGTAGATATGTTTGCCCTACCAATGCATGTCACAAAGACATGTCAAATGGCATATTTGAGCATTCACCAACCTAAGTCTCCTATGTGCATTAGCAAATCATGTGTAATGTCCACTAGCTGTCCATAGTGTTCACTGCTCTACATTCACAGTGCTATGTCTTATGTTATTTCTAGAAGGTGGACCCCAGCCATACATCACTGGAGAGGTGGCCAGTTTTGCAGACCTCGATGCTACCAGTGAGTGTCAATCTGTATGTGTAATGTATGTTTTAAATATGATAGTTGATGTGGTATGTTGCGTCCAATGCCATGTAACAAGTGCATGTATGCCACTACGGACATCGTATGCCATACATGGTTATGGACTGTACACTTGCAGTTGTGTGTAGGATGTGCATCCCATGTAACCAATGCACTGGTGGCAACATGTGGCACAAGACCCTTGTGAATGTTGGACATGGTATATGAGTCCAAACACAGTGATGACAGTAAGGACATGTGCCAGAAGTTCAGGTTCCTACACATGTATGCAGGTTGGCAAGAAGTTGTACCTTAAACATGTTATTGCCCTGTGTGCCACATGTAGCACACAGTAACTGAGGTATTTGTAGGATTAATGGCCATGTGACGTGTTCCCTAAGATTTGCAGGACAGTGGGCAACATACCACCCCTCTCAAATGCCAAAGTTGAACCACCATTGTGATGTACTGTCCCATACTTCGACATACCATCGCTCAGTACATCATCAGATAGTGGTGGTCTGGATAATGTCCATAATGTGATGAAACAGCTTCACACAATGTACAGCATTAGCCATTGATGTTCACAAATCCCTGTGCAGATAAGGTGTAGGGCATGCATGCACCCACATATGTGATGGTGGTGCTGTGTGGTGGTGAGCAACATGCTGACCAGATTTCTGGACACACATAAAGGAAATGGGCAGCATAGTGGCACACATCAATTGACTCTGGGACTATGCATAATGTCATGGCACAACTCACCAGGTACTGACCTATGTGGCCATGAGAAAAGTATAATGCGCACATGGATGACTGCTCCACCCACCATTTCAACATATGATACCTGTCACATCCATTTTCCATCTGGCAATGTCTTCAGACATCTGTCCTTGTCATCTCAGGCACAAACTGTTATGAAACTAGTTTTTACTGGCAGTCCTGGCTCAGAAGATATTGGTACATGCGGATCTGAGGTCAATGGCGCAAGCATGAGTGACATTGATGAGCAATCCAATATGATGATTGGTATGATGTGTATGATGACCTTGGTCAATGGTGACATGGGCCTTTGAAGATGTTCTGAGATGGTAAAATGGTATTATGCAACATTAGCTAGCCTTGATACTGTGGACAAGTGCAATATGGAGATGATGGTTAATGTGCTGTAGTACATGTCCTTGTCTATGGATGTATTGTTAGGGGGGTGGGGAGTTGATGTTAATCAAGTCGCGTCTGATGTCTAGGATTAGTTCAGATAAGAAAAGTTAGTTTTAGGAATAAGTTAAGCTTTTAGTCACCTCAGTTGTGTTGCAGTCAGTGTGTGTGGTTTTGTGCCTGTCACTAATCCACACACATATCCCATGGGCGGGTACTCAGGGTTATATTGAGAAGCCCCTAGCACCACCAGAGCATCACTTTTCGTGACGCTCCAGTGGCTCTGTGCCCTTTCCCATGTTTAGAATGTGGCAAGAAACAAATCTGGTGGCTAGGAGCCACATTTGGAATGTGTCCCTCCCCAACTCAGATATATGCCGCAGAGATATGTGCAATGGGTTTTAGCACTTCCTCAATGAAATGTACACCTGAGGCAGTGCCAAAACACTGATACCACACCAGGGGTGGGGATGGCGTGGCACAATGGGGAGTAATACTATTGTTTCACCAAAATCTAGCCTTTTCTATGTGTGCTGCATTCTTCAGCACACATAGACAGAGCAAAGAACCATTATTGGTTATTTATGTGAAGGGAGGGACGCCTTCCTGCACATAAATAACCATTCCCTGCAACATAGTCACCCTCGCACTATGGTGCAAGGGTGCCTTCATAAAAACTAGGCAGCAGATACAGCACCAGCGGTAGAAAATACACCTGGGTGTGCAGTATTCTTTGACATATGAGACACTCTGCATTTTTTGTGTAGACACAGCTCAGTACAGCTAACTTGCATGCAGCACCGTGCTGCCCCTATTGCTATCTACATTGGACCCTCAATGTATTGCCTTCACACAATACATATAGATCAAACAGATACTGCCTCAGACACAGATTCAACACAAATTATGTATTTAGTGAATTTATTTACATGTACAATAGTTGTAATTGTCAGATTGTACATAGCACAGGAGAATGACCCCAACTGTGACCCTAAGCCTTTGAATGGGCAGACTGATTCCAAGGGGGGGACAGGCCATGAGAAGTGTACAGGAGAGGAGTGCATCAATGAAGAGGTGATTACATTGTCATTAGATACGACTGGCCACACTGACAGTCCACATCTGTGATAGGTCAACAGTGGGAAAGTGCTAGGTTTTGCAACACCAGCATGGTGTTAAGCACAGAGCAAAACTGTCCATGTGCCACAGACTCAAGCTACCAGGTGGTTTTGCTTGTGAAAGATGTTCCTTCTGCATCTTCATCCTCAGATGTGTGCGGTGCCTCCTGTGCCAGGGGTGTTGCTGGTGTTGAAGTGAAGGAGGCACACACACATCAGGGACTGAAGATGTGGATTCCAAGATCCAGGCAGCTATCATCTATGGAAATATGAAAGGCATCTCTACAGCAAGGAGGTACTGCTAGTTTCTCAACACATCAGCAACGTCACGGTGGTAGGCAGCGAAGTTGCTAATGAGGGAGTCCTACTTCTGCTCCATGGACTCCAGGACAGTTTATATAGCCTCCAGCCTGTTGGCAACCTCGCTGGTGCCACTTTGGCATGGCATTTGTTCATACTTCTGCCTCATGACACCAGCGATGAAGGCCAGGGACTGCTGAAGTCCACAAAGCAGAGAGTAGGTGACTCTGACGGAGGCAGAGTTGTCCTTATTCAGACTGAGGGACCTAAGGACTGCTGCTAGGCTGCCCGCTATGATCTCCAGACCCAACCACACCTGCTATGTCGGCTTCCTCTTGACTCCTACTGCTGTTTGCTGAAAAATTATGTCAGGGTCCTGGGAGTTCAGGGCTCTGGGTGAGCTGGCAGGTGGTGTGTGCTGTCTGTTGTGTTGGTCATCTGGTGACCCAGCAATGCTGTGTATCCTCCCTGCGACCGGAAATAGTGTCTGGATGACACCCAGGATCTGCTGGAGAGTGTCAGGATTGATGGTGTTGAGCTGTCATTGCCATGATCAGCGAATTCCAGGACTGGCAGCTTGGCAGGAGGTATAACATCATCCTCTGCAATGAAGTAGGGACATGTCAATGTTGGGCTGTAGTAGCTGTTCACATGAGTCAACAGATTCTCCCTACTGGTGCCCTCATTTATGGGCCCCTAGCAGCACAATGTGCAACCAGAGGGCCATATTTTGTTCAATGCTCCATTGGCACATTCTGCCAGTCTCCATTTCCCAGTCTGGTCAAACCCACTTTGCATGGCTTTTCATTGGCTTCTGCTTATGGACCCCTTTCATGCATTACACTGCGTGACAGTTGTATGCCATAGGTGTTGCTTGGGGTGTTCCCACACAACACCCATGAAGCCTACGGAATCAGTTGCATTGCCTGATGTACATTTTTGGGTATGTGTCAGATTCCTTTGCCAGCCCACATCTGTTGTAAGAGTGATGCAAGGGGGAGTACTGTCCACATGCATCCACTTTGTCACTTCCAGTCATGTGTTCCTTATCCTGCACCTCCCATAGTAAGATGCAAACACCTCTTGTGGTGATTATTGTAACCCCATGCAACACTTTAGCATGCATAGAGTGACTACTATGTGCCTCCCCTTATGCCTTTTGTTAGCTACAACACTGTCCCACATTGCAACTTACCCTGCGATTGTTATTGGTCATCATGCACTGCACTGTCGTCTCCCTGGACTCCTGCCTCCGACTTCTCCGGGATGACCACTGCCACCATCTCCTCAAGCTCATCCACCTGCTCCTGGCTTGTGGGACTTCCACTTCCAGTCTGTAGGGCTGCCGTTCAATTCCTGGCCAGTTTCTCTTTTGTTCTGCGCTTGCAATCGAGCCTGTGCTTTTTTGCAATTGGTGACCGTACTTTTGACCTCTGCCACACTGTTGACTTTATCAACTATGGACTGCCATATGGTCTCCTTCCTACCTAATGGCAACTTAGAGGTGACAAAGAGCTGATGTTGGTGCTCCGTCACCTCTGTGATCAAGATGGTGTTCACCTCCTCACTGAACCTTCACTTCCTCTTCCTTTTCCCCTTCTCCTGGGTGTCCGTCTGTTGATCCTGGCTGGTACTGGAGGCACTGGAGTCCCTCAGGGGTCTCTATTGTCCTAACTTCTCCATTGTGGCACCTCGTGGCTTGTTTAGCTTTTTTGTGGGCTTTGTTTTACGCTTGTAAGCCCAAGATGGCCCTAGCACGACTAGCGTCAAAAAACATGCCGCTAGTCAGGTTAGCACTACTTTTTCAGCGTTAGCATCATTTACTTTTGCGAAATGTCACAAAGTCTAGCATAATTTTTTGGGTGCTAGCTTTTCTTTGTGCCTTGGTGCGTCTTTTTGTAAATATGGTGCTAAGAAATTACGAAGTGCAGCAATAAAACTTTTGACACACAACTGTGCTAGTGCACTACTGCGTCACTTCTTGTAAATATGAGCCATAGTTTTCTTACTTTATTTTGTTGTGAAATTCCATAGAAACGGAAATATGGAAGGAGCCCCACTAATTGTCTAAAAGCTGAGGCCATATATATATGTGTGCAGATTGAAAAACAGGGTAACAGAAAAGTGGTGTAAGTACGAAAATCTTCATGTGACTGAGAAATCTGTGTCACCTTGCCCTACTTGACTTTTTCTTGTTCGCCTAACGACCCTTCCCCCCAACAAACCACCAGTGGACTGAATATTCTGTGCGACTGCCAAAGGTGCCCCGTGGCTTTGATCTGCTGTTTAGCAGGCACCTGACTTGTGCCCTCGCCCATCGTAGAGGAGGCTTATGCCCCTCAGCGAGCAATAGCGTGACTGCCGGGTGATGGAAGCTAGTCATAGTTTCAGGGGCACAGGGCTGGATGCACTTCCCACTTTATGGGACTTTCCCACAGTAAAGGGACACTAACCACTTGGTATATGCAATTTGTGTCAGTTCAATAAACTTACCAAGTCAATTAATGTAGGACTGCATACTTCTTGGCAGACTAACCAACACAATAAATGCAAGTCAGAGAATGTAATTTACACAATGCAATGCTCCTGTGAGTTATGATACATCAGGATGACCTCGAGATAAAATGAAACTGAGGATAAATGAACATGGTACCATTCGATGCAGGAAAATACCACATGTTTCACTAATCGGGATTTAGATACCGGTTGTTGGACTTGGCCCCCTCTGCAGGGTCACCCTAACATTTTTGCATTCCACCCTCCTATTTTTCTGAATTTGTTTTTGCTACCTTTAGGGCTCTGATCACTTGTGTTGAAGTGCATGTGCTCTCTCCCTAAAATTTGGTAAACTTGGTTTACACCCTATTGGCACAATTAATTTACTTGTAAGTCCTTAGTAAAGTGGTGCTATATGTACCCAGGTCCTGTAAGTTAAATGCTACTAGAGGGCCTGCAGCACTTATTATGTCACCCACTTGCCACTCAATGCAGCCTAGTGACAGTTTTAAACTGCCAATTTGAATTGGCAAAATAAGCCTTTGCTAAAGCCCAAAACTCCCTTTTTAATCCATATGTCACCCCTAAGAAGGGCCCTAACAACCCATAGAGCAGTGTACATGTTATTTAAAGCTTTACATGTTCTGCTAGTGAAAAACTCAGAAAATCTTTTTCTCTACTGTGAGGCCTACTTCTCCCTTTTAGAAAGTTGCCATTTTCCTGTCTTAACAAGTTGGTGCCTGCAGCCTGTTCCTGGGTCACATGAATAGGTGTGAGTGGCAGTTGGCCTTTGTGTATTCCTCCCAGACAACTACACAACAGGGAGCTAGGATCATGGCAGGATGGGCCACTCTGGCAGGATCGGGGTTGGAGCTGTGAACAGTCCTGCTTGCACTTCAAATACACTGCCTCAGCACATGCTAGATCCCTATCATAAATATATAAGATCTCCCACTTGATGGTGAGCCCGATCAGGTAACATACAGTCCTGCTCATGGACAGAACCAGTGGATAAAGCATGCCATGAAATGTTAGTGTGAGTCCTTTATCCAAACAAATGGATGATGAGGATAACTCTCTTGATATTGGGTGGTACAATATATTAGTTTATCAGTCTGTGTTGTGGGAGATTTGTTGCTAATATCACCAATTTTCGAGAGTTGTACGGCCCGATTTAGATCTTGGTGGAATCGGTTCCACCATTGCTTTTCCGTCATTTCCTGCCCGCCTCCTTTGTGGTCCACCTGCCATATTTAGATGTTGGCAGTCTCCACCCACGTCAACTGCGCAATTGGATAGAGTGGAAGGCTTGAGGACTATAGCCACTTTTCCTGCCGAGCAAATTATGATGTGCCTTCCCACCAAGGTAACTGTGGCAGTGATACCTCCATACCTGAGTTGGCGGATTGGAAGAGAAATGAGGTTGAAACCCAATTTTTTCCCATTTCCACTTCTGTTTTCAACTGGACAACACCTGCCGTTGCTGCTGCCACTGGACCATGAAGGAAACACAAACCTGTCATCATGGGACTTAAAGGTCAGCATTCCATATCACTAGTGAACATTGTTTGGTCACTTAACATTAGCACAGAACCAGTGCAGTAATATATATGTTACAATAACTTTTTAAAAAACAATTTGTGACATGCAAATATCTGTAAATCATCTGTGTTAGACATTATTGGAGCTACACCTGTATATAAAATAAATTAATGACAACACAATTTTTATTTTGGTCTAAGTATTCATTACCAAATGAATGCTTGCACCAAAATAAGAAGAACATCACATTTGTAAACTATGGGGGTCATTCTGACCCTGGCGGTAATTACCGCCATGGCGGAGGTCGGCGGTAGCACCGCCAACAGGCTGGCGGTGCACCGCTGGGCATTCTGACCGCGGCGGTTCAGCCGCGGCCAGAAACGGAAAGTCGGCGGTGTCCCGCCGACTTTCCGCTGCCCTTGAGAATCCTCCATGGCGGCGGAGCGCGCTCCGCCGCCATGGGGATTCTGACACCCCCTACCGCCATCCAGTTCCTGGCGGTTCTCCCGCCGGGAACAGGATGGCGGTAGGGGGTGCCGCGAGGGCCCCTGGGGGCCCCTGCAGTGCCCATGCCAATGGCATGGGCACTGCAGGGGCCCCCGTAAGAGGGCCCCAAAAAGAATTTCAGTGTCTGCCTAGCAGACACTGAAATTCGCAACGGGTGCAACTGCACCCGTCGCACCTTCCCACACCGCAGGCTCAATTCTGAGCCGGCGTCCTCGTGGGAAGGGTGTTTCCCGCTGGGCTGGCGGGCGGACTTTCAGCGGTCGCCCGCCAGCCCAGTGGGAAAGCCAGAATGACCGCCGCGGTCTTTCGGCGGGAACCGCGTGGCGGGCGGCGACCGCCGTCCGCCGCGGTCAGAATCACCCCCTATGTGTGGTAATGTGGTTATAGATGAAAACAGGTCCACACAAATGAAGTTATCTTCGGTATTTTTTTCCAAGATGTCTTCTTAAGTTAAAAGGAACTCCAACCCCATCCTAGGCATCAGCGCCTCCAACAGTCCAGCTCAGAATGCTGTCACAGCTGAGGAAGAATCTAAATGCCACAAGAGGAGATGGAAGATACCATACACTACAAATATACACTACATAATACCATAACCCCTAAGAATGTGAAATACAACCCAACACTAAAATAACACAAAACAATACTGCCTACAATATAATTTGAAACTAAATACAATACAATACTATACTATGTCCATGTGTGCAGTTTGAAATGGGACCGGTAAGTGAAATAGAGCACTTCCAGTTGTGAATGTGAGTAATTACATGTTTATCAATAGAACAACAATTCAATTCCAATGACACAATGACTTGTACTGTAATACACAATGTGGGACACACTGTGTGAAAGTGGGCCTCAGGTCATCAGACATATACTCCTACTCTCATGTATATTATTTTTGCAATGTAACTCATATGTGACAGTGAAAATGTTTGGATGGTATAATTTCCCCTGGCTCTGTTGCCCTTCACTTGTCTCCTGCCTATAGTCCAGGGGTGTCTGCCTCAAGAATGGGCATCTATTGGGCACATATCCGGCACCTCAAAGCGTTTACTTGGGAGGGGTGTGAGTGGATTGGCTGGTTGAGGTAGAGAGAGCTTGGTCTGGGTGATGTGGTTGTGTCTCTCTTTGAGCCACTTGCATGTGGGTCTGATGTTTGTTCTGCATGTTTGGTTGTGTTGCTGTGTGCAACATTTAGGTGAGTGTGGTTGCTTTGTTGTGGTCATTGTTCTGATGTATGTAGTTTTGCTTTTGTGTGAGTGAATTTGTGTAGAAGTGTGTAATTGAGTTGGTAGTTATGGTTCTGTTATATGTGGGAGTAGTGTCAATAGCTTGTGTATGTTGTATTTAGGATGTATGGCTTTGTGTGTTTCCTGTTTGTACATGTTGTGCTGTTGTGGAATAGCAAAGGATCATGGTGTGTATTTAGTGTGTTATGAAGGTGGACACATATGGTTAAAGTACATTGTGTGTGTGTTACTTGCTTCTTTTCCATAGTCACTGCCATTGTACAATGTTCATTGGCTCCCGCGACGAGCTCTCCCATCAGCATTCTACTGGCAGAACACTGCCTGCAGAACTGTAACATCTAAGTATGATTGGGGGAAGCCTGCAAGCCCTGCAGCTAGGAAAACCACCCCATCGAGGCAGGAGGCGGTTCACCCGCAATGCATCTAAATACGGCAGTCGGAACTCTGTCAGCTTGACAGAGTACATGGGACTGCCACCGCGGCGGGATGGCAGTATTCCCACCAAGATCTAAATCAGGTCGTTAGTGTTCAGTCTATACTGCTGTGGCACACAATATATGCTGTCTGGGACTGCTAGACCATATACAGGCAATTCCATTTCCAAGCCTTAATATTGGCACACTAATCACATATGACCAAAGCAAGCAACTAGACTTAACCGACATAACCATTACGTCCTAGTACTGGCCCTCGGGGGGAGCGCTAGCCACGCCCCCACCCCTCATGGCAGGGCTGGAAGGGGAATCGCCTCCCCTTCCACCCCCGACCCCCCTGACCTCCCCCAGTGACGTCTGATGACGTCAGCACGTGATCGCGTGCTGACCTCATCACAGGTCACCTCCCATCACGCTGGAAGCATGCTTCCAGCGCGATGCGGAAGAGAAATGCTCAGCATTTCTCTTCCGCTCAGGAGGAGGGGGCAGGCAGAGGCATGAAAGGAAAGGCCTTTCCTTTCATGTCTCTGCAAGCATTTCTGCTGCCCGATCGTGGTGCGATCGGGCAGCAGAAATGCCCACTAGACACCATTTTACCTTTTTAGACTTACTCATAAGGGAAGCGGCACCTTGGGCACGGGCCGTTCCCCAGGGGGCCAATAATTGTTAGGCCATTTCTGCCCCCATTGGCGGCAGATCGGCCTATTATAATTAGGCCGATCTGCCCCCAGGGGGGGCAGAAACCCCAAGACACCAGGGATATTTTTTTTGTTTACTTTATGTTTTTATGAATGGGGAGCGTTCCCTTAGGCAAGGGTCGCTCCACTGGGGGCCAAATTTTATTTCAGCCATTTCTGCCCCACTTGGGGGCAGATCGGCCTATTTTTATTAGGCCAATCTGCCCCCAAGGGCGGCAGAAACATCTAAACACCAGGGATTTTTATTTTTTTGCATCAATTTCACGCACGGGGAGCAACCCCTTAGACGAGGGTCGTTCCCATGGGAGGTAAATTTATTTTAGGCCATTTCTGCTCCCTCTGAGGGTAGATCAGCCTATTTCGATTAGGCCAATCTGCCCCTAGGGGGGCAGAAACCACTTAGGCACCAGGGATTGGTGTGTGTGTATGTGTGTGTTTTGTTTGGGGAGGCAACCCCTTGGACAAGGGTCGCTCCCCATGGGGGCACATAACTGTTGACCATATCTGCCCTCCTTGGGGGCAGATCGGCCTATTTTTGGAAGGCCCATCTGCCCCCAAGGGGGGCAGAAAGCACCCCAGAGACCAGGGAAGATTTTGTTTTCAAAATAAGAGGGTGGGGGTATGGCCATACCCCCACCCTAAATAAATGGGGCCAAAGTTGTTCTGCCCACCAGTGGACAGATGGCGAAATTGCCCCCCTACCCACACCCCGGGGGGAGGCAGAAAGTCTACTAGATGCCAAGGAATTAAAAAAAAATTGTGTGTGGTGGCTACCAACCAGTATGGGTATCGTTATGCCCCCACCCCACCTGAAGGGGGTAACAGTCTTTCAGCTCTCCCCTGCACACTAAAACATCTTATTCCACAACAAGAAAGAGGTCATTTGAATATTTTGGGTTTTGGTTTTACATTTGGGCCATGAGAACTTGGCTAACTCTCAAAATCGCCCCACTTGGAATGGTGAGGGCTGCACTTTTTGGACTTTGTGACGCTGCCATGCAGAAAAATCCACAAGACCTAGACACATCTAAAAACTAAACATGCGGGTGAGTCCAGGGTGGTGTGCTTCACATGCACCCCTCATCATTTTCTTACCCACAATGCCCTGCAAACCTCCAACTTTGCTGGAAATCACACATTTTTTTCCACATTTTTGTGATGGAACCGTCCAGAATCTGCAGAAATCCACAAAAGTCCTACCACCCAGCATTGTCTCATCTATACTAATACAAAATTTGCTCCACTTGTCAGCCTAATTTTTTTTTTTTTCAAACTGCGCTTTGGACCCGCTTTGGTTCCCCCTCAATTTTGACATGTTTTTGGCTCGTCCCTGTCACAGGCACTTGGCCGGGAGACTGAGGGGAACGTTAGGTGGTAGACAATTTGTTCCTGTGCAGTCATCCCCCACAGAAATGTGGGAAAATGTGATTTTTTTAGCTAAATTTGAGGTTTGTTGAGGATTCTGGGTAAGAAAACATTGGGGGATCCACGCAAGTCACACCTCCCTGGATTCCCTCGGGTGTCTAGTTTTCGGAAATGTTTAGGTTTGGTAAGTTTCCCTATATGGCTGCTGAGCCCAGGACCAAAAACGCAGGTCCCCCACCCAAAAAAGGTAGTTTAGTATTTGATAAATTTGATGTGTTCACATAGTGTTTTGGGGCACTAGGCCTACCCACACAAGTGAAGTACCATTTTTGTCAGGAGACATGGGGGAACGCCGGGTGGAAAGACATTTGTGGCTCCTCTCAGATTCCAGAACTTTCTGTCACCAAAATGTGAGGAAAAAGTGTTTTTGGTTTGCAAAGAATTCTGGGTAACAGAATCTAGTGAAATTTCCACAAGTCACCCCATCTTGGATTCCCCCAGGTGTCTAGTTTTAAAAAATGCGCAGGTTTGGTAGGTTTCCCTAGGTGCCGGCTGAGCTAGAGGCCAAAATCCACAGCTAGGCACTTTTGCAAAAAACTGTTCTGTTTTCTTTCGGAAAATGTGATGTGTCCACGTTGTGTTTTGAGGCATTTCCTGCCACGGGCACCAGGCCTACCCACACAAGTGAGGTACCATTTTCATCAGGAGATTTGGGGGAACGCTGGGTGGAAGGAAATTTGTGGCTCCTCTCAGATTCCAGAAATTTCTGTCACCGAAATCTGAGGAAAACTTGTTTTTTGGCCAAATATTGAGGTTTGCAAAGGATTCTGGGTAACAGAACCTGGTGAGAGCCCCACAAGTCACCCCATCTTGGATTCCCATAGATGTCTAGTTTTCAAAAATGTGCAGGTTTGGTAGGTCTCCCTGAGCTAGAGGCCAAAATCTACAGCTAGGCACTTTGCAAAAAACACGTCAGATTTCAATGTTAATATGTGATGTGTCCATGTTGCGTTTCCTGTTGCGAGCATTAGGGCTACCCATGCAAGTGAGGTACCATTTTTCTTGAGAAACTTGGGGGAACACAGAATAGTAAAACAAGTGTTATTGCCCCTTGTCTTTCTCTACATTTTTTTTCTTCCAAATGTAAGACAGTGTGTAAAATAGACTTCTATTTGAGAAATGCCCTGTAATTCACATGCTAGTATGGGCACCCCAGAATTCAGAGATGTGCAAATAACAACTGCTTCGCAACACCTTATCTTGTGCCCATTTTGGAAATACAAAGGTTTTCTTGAAACCTATTTTTCACTTTTTATATTTCAGCAAATGAATTGCTGTATACCCGTTATAGAATGAAAACCCATTGCAAGGTGCAGCTCATTTATTTGCTCTGGGTACCTACGGTTCTTGATGAACCTACAAGCCCTATATAGCCTGCAACCATAAGAGTTCAGCAGACGCAACGGTATATTGCTTTCAAAAATCTGACATCGCCGGAAAAAGTAATAGAGTAAAACATGGAGAAAAATGTTTTGGTTTTTTTTCACTTCAATTTCAATATTTTTTTTATTTCAGATGTTATTTTCTGTAGGAAACCCTTGTAGGACCCACACAAATTCCTCCTTTCTGAATTCAGAATGTTGTCTACTTTTCAGAAATGTTTAGCCTTCTGGAATCCAGCATTGGTTTCACACCCATTTCTGTAACTAACTGAAAGGAGGCTGAAGGGGGCGTGGCCAAGATGGTGACCGGAGCGGCAGCATAAACTGCAGCTCCGCTCCCGGCCGTATTAATAATCCTGCACCCAACGCTTCCCGACCTTCTATCAGGTGAGCGCCGTTCTCCCTTCCGCTTGTGACCACATCGGGCTGGTCTGAAGGTTTCTGTGCCGCTGTTTGAGAGCCCGAGGAGAGCAGACGCCGCAGCCTGCGGCCTGTCCTGAGGCAGACGTGACGTGGCCTCCGACCGGGACGAGCGCCGCCCGCGGAGGGTGAGACCGACGCCGCCAGTGGGGCTGGCGTGTGGGGGTACCGGTCGGCGCTGTCCTGCTGAGGGTGGACAAAACCCGAGCTCTGCTCCGATCGAGCTCGGATACTGCCACTAGTGATCCCGTGGGCTGAACCCAGCGGAAGCTGCGTCGGCGGCGCAGCCCGACCCGCAACTCGCTCTACAATAAGTTAATGGCCGACTGGATCGGACAATTGCCTACCTAGCGTGCAGGTGCTGCTCCACCAAAGGAGGCGTGTGAAGCATCCGGCAGGCCCCCTGAAGCTGCTGGTGGAACACGGGCCCCCTGGATGCCCACGGTGTCCCCGTAGTTGTTGGCGGCCCCCGACTCCACGGCTGTGGTGCTCGCAGGCGGAGGCGGCTGAGTACGTGCTCCACCCTGAGGGCGCAAGCAGCTTGTACTACGTGCCTGGAACGACTTGCCTGGGAAAGGAGGTGAGGGTGCTACAAACGCACAGCGAATGTGGCGTTGCTGTGTTGTACTGCGTTGAGGGGGATACACGACGTCGAGACCCAGGCCCTGGCCTAACTGAACCAGACACTGTTATGGACGTTCGCGCGAGTAGGCTCTCTCTTGGGTAGGCTTGATCGGCGGCACACATCGAGCCGCTACCAACACACTATTTCCACTGCTGGAGACTGTGCCGCTCCCCATGCTGTACGGAGTCGTGGGGCTCATCAAGGCTTAACGAAGGGCCGGGAGGCCTTTGGACTCTACAACGCCTGACCCACAAACTGACAGCGTTGAAGCACAGCCATACCCGTGCCTGCCTGCTTTCCCTCCCTCGGTGTGCAACCGATGGTTAGTAGAACTCTGTGGCGGTGTTGCTGTTGTGTGAAACTATGGTCTCAACAAAATAGCTCAGACCAACTAAACTGTGTACAACTGGGCCTCTCTATCGATCGGTAATCTTGGAGTCCGCATCTGTGTAGGTTCTCACTGAATGCCCAACCCCTAAAAATACTCCCTGTTGGCATAGGGTCAAATGGACAAACCTAAGACCCCGAGAGGGCCCACGAACACTATGGATGCACCTGCTTCCCCTGCAGGTGAATAAAGTGCTAGAGCCACAGCAATTTGGCTCACAGGTGCAGCACACATCCATAGCCAGGAAGATGGAGCTATGGCAAAGAATCGTGGACAGGGTCAACGCTGTGGGACAGCATCCAAGAAATCGGGAGGACATCAGGAAGAGGTGGAACGACCTATGGGGGAAGGTGCGTTCTGTGGTCTCCAGGCACAACATCGCGGTACAGCAGACTGTCGGAAGACCCCCACCTCCTCCCCCACAACTAACAACATGGGAGGAGCAAGTCTTGACCGTTATGCATCCTGAGGGCCTCGGAGAAGTTGGTGGAGGAATGGACACTGGTAAGTTAAATCTCAACTATTATACCCCTCACCCTACCTGCATGCCATCACACACCCCTGCCCTCACCCCCTCCCCTATCACTCCAACTCCTCACTAATGTACTCATAACACAAACCACACATCCCAACACCAAGCCCTGCATGACACAACTCAGCATGGTCACCCATCAGTAAAGCATGCTCACTGCACATACCCATAACAACCCCCTAACCATCATGACACAAGCCCCCACACACGAATGCTTGCACTGGGGTACACGCTCACCCACCCATTGCACACCATGACACACACACATGCAATAATAATGCTTTTACACCCCTGCAGGACCACTACGGAACGTAACCACACCGGAGGGTCCAGACAACTCCACTCCACCCCCAGAAGAGGCCCACAGTGACGACAGCGGCTCTGCCCTACTGGATCCTGATGACCAGCCCGGACCATCGGGGGCCTCGGGACAGTCAGTTCCCCTCACACTAGCACAGCCCAACACTGACCTTCCACCCTCTGGTAACACCAGCACACCACCCACCCAGCGGGCCCATACCTCCATCCCCAGGACACGTGAATCAGCTGTGTGTCCACCACTACAGGGAACTCAGGATAACCCACCACCCCAACAACAACAGGGACCTGGGGGCAGTGGTAGTGGGCACACGGTCCAGGGGACGGAGGCACAGGAACACAGGGGAACTGGGAGGGCTGCTGTGCGACAGGGGGCGGACAGGCCAAGGGAACCCACTCTCCACGAGGCCCTATCCTCCATCATGGGAGCATACCACCACTCCCAGGAGACGATGGCGACGGTCCTGGCCAAGTTTCAGGAGCCCCAGCGCCTGCAGGACGAACTGTATATGGGGTGCAGGGAGGAGCTCAGAACCATCAGCTCCGCCCTGGGCACCATCGTAGAGGTGCTGAAGGACATACAAAAGACCATGAGGGACACTGTGGCACTCCAAGGGGCCCCTGACACTAGCATGGACGATGAACTGCCCACCACCTCCGCCAGCGCTAGTGGACAGGACGCCCCGCCACAGGACCACCACACCAGCACCCCACCCCCTGCAGACGGACAACCACCACGCAAGCGGTCCCTGAGATCCAGGAACAGGACAGAGCAAGATGGCAAGACCCCCGCCAGGAAATGAGACCACCTTGATTGCCCTCCCCCTGTCCCACTTTGTTACCGTGTCCCGATTGGAACTGCCCCAGCTCCACTTCCTATGCCCATATGGGCAATGCACCTGTGAGACTTATAGACTGGACTCTGCCATGGACATTCCTCCACCGTCCCCCATCACCATATCACTACCCCCCTCCATTTTGAGCACTGCAATAAACACCCTTGAACCACAAAACAATCTGGAGTCAGTCTGTGATTTGGTAAATATGTATAATCAATGACAGTGTCAACATGCTTTCCATTTTTATAGCCAACATACCTATGTCACACATCACAAGTCCTTGAAGAATGCAAGAAGATGACACACGTTGCTAACCACACCTGTGAAACCGTAATGGAAAGGTACAACTCAGTGAACAAATACTGCTATGAAATGACAGACAGGATAGAGGTAGAACTGTGAAAGTGAATGTAATGGTAAAAAGATAACTGTTCTCACCTGTGTGTCACTGGAAATATTGCTGTATGACTGACTCCCTGTTGTCTATGTCTTCTTCCTCAGCGTCCTCCTCATCACTGTCCACAGGCTCCACAGGCTCCACAGCTGCCACAACACCGCCATCTGGACCATCCTCCTGCAGAAAAGGCACCTGGCGTCGCAAAGCAAGATTGTGAAGCATCGAGCAGGCAATGATGATCTGGCACACTTTCCTTGGTGAGGGGAATAGGGAACCACCTGTCATATGGAGGCACCTGAACCTGGCCTTCAGGAGGCCGAAGGTGCGTTCGATCACTCTCCTAGTCCGCCCATGGGCCTCATTGTAGCGTTCCTCTGCCCTGGTCCTGGGATTCCTCACTGGGATCAATAGCCAGGACATGTTGGGGTAACCAGAGCCCCCCAATAGCCACACACGGTGCCTCTGGAGTTGACCCATCATATAAGGGATGCTGCTATTGCGCAGGATGTAGGCATCATGCACTGAGCCAGGGAACATAGCATTTACCTGCGAGATGTACTGGTCTGCCAAACATACCATCTGTACATTCATCGAATGATAACTCTTCCGGTTCCTGTACACCTGTTCACTCCTGTGGGGGGGGACCAGAGCTACATGGGTTCCATCAATAGCACCTATGATGTTGGTGATATGTCCAAGGGAGGGCATAGAAGTCACCTTTCACTGTTGGCAAATCCTGCACCTGAGGGAAAACGATGTAGCTCCTTACGTGTTTCAGCAGGGCAGACAACACTCTGGACAACACATTGGAAAATGTAGGCTGGGACATCCCTGATGCCATGGCCACTGTTGTCTGCAACGATCCACTTGCAAGGAAAGGGGGGGATTCCTGTGGGATGGCGGATTGGTGACATCAGGTCTGGCTCCAAATGGGTACGCAGTTCCTGGATTGTGGCACAGTCAAACCTGTAGGTGATGAGTAAATGTCGCTCCTCCATTGGCAACAGGTCCACCAGCGGTCGGTACACCGGAGGATTCCGCCATCTTCTCAAATGTCCAAGCTGACGGTGCCTAGGAAGGACAACAGCGACAACAGAGTCAACAAAATCCCAGGTATGTACCCACAGATACACAGAACACGACACCAAAGACAAAGATCTTCCTGTATGTGTGTCGACTGTAGGCCTAGGTATGTGTGACGCAGTTGCAAATTAAGCCATGTGGGTCCCTGAAATGGCGGCTGCCTGACCTCTAAACTGGGACAGTGGGATGTGAGGTAACTGCGCTGGCGTTGTACACCGTCGCGGTAGGCGGGCGGTGACCGCGGCGCAAAGCTGCATTTGTTAACATTGGACCTTATGGGTCCCAGGAGCCAATGATGAAGTGCGCCGGTGGTGATGAGACGCACCGCCGCGGACGTGACCGCCGCGGACGTGACCGCCATTTTCTATCTGTTCAATCACTTGATACCTGATCTTCGACAGGAGAGGACCTACACTGCAAGTGCTGCTGTGACCTCGGTCTGGAAGAGACAATGGCTGGTGCGTCTGGGGAAAGGGCCCCTGCCTTCACTGCTCAGGAGTTGGAGAAGCTCGTGGACGGGGTCCTGCCCCAGTACACGCTACTCTACGGTCCTCCAGACCAACAGGTAAGTACACAGGGAGCACGTTGTATGGGCTATGCCTGGGTGGAGAGGGCTGGTTGTAAGAGGGAAGGGGGCAGAGTGCAGTGAACATGAAGGACTGTGAATGCATGTGCCACATGGCAAGGGCAGGGATGGGGGCCACTCACTTCGACGGTGCTCTTGCTAATGACTTCTCTTCTTCCCCTGTGCATGTCATGTAGGTCAGCGCCCACCAGAAGAAGGACATTTGGCGTGCCATCGCCAAGGACGTATGGACCCTGGGGGTCCACCAGAGACGGGGCACCCACTGCCGGAAAAGATGGGAGGACATTCGCCGCTGGAGCAAGAAGACGGCGTAGGCTCAGCTGGGGATGGCCTCCCAACGTGGGTGGGGTGCCCGTCGCCCCATGACCCCCCTGATGTTCCGAATCCTGGCGGTGGCCTACCCTGAGTTGGATGGGTGCTTGAGGGCATCACAGTAGACACAAGGGGTGAGTACACAATCATTCTGGGGACTTTGCGCGCAGTTGAGGGGTCTAGGTGTGGGAGGAGGGCTGTGGGATTCCCTAGGCCAGGGCGACTTCCATAGGCTAGACCCCTCCGTAATGCAGGCCATGTGGCACACCACCCCACCGCAGTAGAGTGCCAAGTACAGGTATACATGCCCCTGTGGCATCCATGTGTGCAGATGTCCACCATAGCCATATAGGCCAGATCCCAGGAATTGCATCTGTAGAGGCCAGGAGCACGGCGTAGTGCAGGGGGCTGCTGTGTCTGTATTGTCCGCCAACGGTAGCGGTATGCCATGCACTAAACCTGTCTTTCTTCTGTTGTCCCCCCCCCCCCTTTTTCTGCTCTCCATGTTCTTTTGTGCATCAGCATCATCAGGCGGAGGTACAGTGGCACCGGAGCACGAGGGAGCTGCATCCCACATGGCCATAGCCACGGACTCAGAATGCACCAGTGGGACGGAGGGCGAGGGGAGCTTCACGCCGGGCACCGGATCCCCAAACAGCGACACGGACTCGTCCGCCGATGGGAGCTCCCTTGTGGTGGCAGCACCATCTGTGACCCACACTTCTACAGGTACAGCCGCCACCTCCCCTACCAGCACCGCCCTCCCAGCAGCCCCTTAGTGTTCGCCCCGTGCCCGCTTACCCAGGAGGGTGGGCATCACCTTCGCCCCAGGCACCTCAGGCCCTGCCCCTGTCACCCCTGCTGCCCTCAGTGAGGAGGCCATTGACCTCCTTAGGTCACTCACTGTTGGGCAGTCTACCATTGTGAATGCCATTCAGGGTGTAGAAAGGGAGTTGCAACACGGTAATGCATTCCTGGAGGGCATTCATTCTGGTCAGGCTGCCCTTCAGCGAACCCTGCAATCTCTGGCCTCAGCACTGATGGCAGCCATTGTCCCTGTGTCTAGCCTCCCCCCTCCAACTTCCTCCACCCAGACCCAATCCCCTGTACCCCAGCCTATCCCAAGCACACCAACAGACAAGCATGCACACACCTCAACACACAAAAGTAGCTCAAACAAACATAGGCACCACACATCCCACAGGCACTCACACAAGCATCACCCACATACAGACACAGCAACATCCACTGCCTCCACTGTGTCCCCCTCCTCATCGTCTCCCTCATCCCTCCCTGTCTCGTCTACACTCTCACCTGCATGCACTACATCTACAGGCACTAGGACCCGCACCAGAACACCCAGCACCACACCCCGCTCACCTGCACTCCCCACCCCCACTCCCATTTACACGTCCCCTGTGTCCTCTCCCAGTGTGTCTGTTATGCCCCCTCCCAAAGTACACAAACGCGGGCACCCACACATCCAACATCCATCTACCTCACGACTGCCTCCAGTACCTGCACCTGCACCCAAAACACCTAAAGTGACACCTCCTACAACCACCTCCTCTTCCTCCACTCCCAGACCCCTTCCAGCTACCCATCCCAGTGTTCGTCAGAAACTCTCCCTCAGCAACGTTGACCTCTTTGCCCCCATCCCCACCCCTCCAATTCATAAGTCCTGTAGTAGTACCTCAGCCAAAAAGACACCTGTACCAGTGGTGCGTGTTCAAGGTGTGTGGAGTGCACCGGCCACCAGGGCAGGCAGTGTGACACGGAGCCAAAGCACTGCCAGTCCACCCCCTGTAAAGCACCCAAAGTTGGAAAGTGGCCGACGGGACAGGTTGAAGACTCCTGGCGGCAAAACTGGTCACAAGGGTCCCAGGGGGATTGCAGAGTCAGCTGTGACTCCTCCAAAGGTGGTGAAGGGCCGGAGTAAGTCAGCACAGTCTGGTGAGAGCAGCACGGCGGAGAAGGGCGCCATCCTCCCCGGCGGCCAGGACGCCACCGCCAGCACCGTCGTCACTGGTCAGGAGACCACCGCCAGAGTCAGTGCCCAGGAGGGCCTGAGTATCGTCACTGGTCAGGAGACCACCGCCACAGTCATTGCCCAGGAGGGCCCGAGTATCGTCACTGGTCAGGAGACCACCGCCAGAGTCAGTGCCCATGAGGGCCCAAGTATCGTCACTGGTCAGGAGACCCCCACCAGAGTCAGTGCCCAGGAGGGCCCCGGCTGCCACAGCCCCGCTGGAAAATGAGGGACCCTCATACCACACACCAATGCACAGATCAGAGACCGCCATGGCAAAGCCCCGCTGAACAAGGGAATCACCGCTGTGGTGAAGACCGCTGAACAGGGCACAGCACCGCTGAACAGGGCACAGCACCGCTGAACAGGGCAGAGAACCGCTGAACAGATCAGAGACCGCCATGGCAAAGCCCCGCTGAACAAGGGAATCACTGCCATGGTGAAGACCGCTGAACAGGGCACAGCACCTCTGAACAGGGCAGAGAACCGCTGAACAGATCAGAGACCGCCATGGCATAGCACCGCTGAACAAGGAAACACCGCCAATTCAAGCATTGTTATCCCATGTACAGCTGGGACTGTGACGGTACAGGAACCGTCATGGGGAGCTAAATGCAGTGTGGGCACCATTCCCCGTCCAGAACCGTTGGAGACTGTTATCCACTTGAGAGACTGTGGCTTTGCACTCCCCAGGATGGAACAGTGGGCAACCCACCCACTGTATAGACTTGAGAGACTGTGGCTTTGCACTCCCCAGGATGGTCCAGTGGGCAAACCACCCACTGTATAGACTTGAGAGACTGTGGCTTTGCACTCCCCAGGATGGTACAATGGGCAAACCAACCACTGTATAGACTTGAGAGACTGTGGCTTTGCACTCCCCAGGATGGAACAGTGGGCAACCCACCCACTGTATAGACTTGAGAGACTGTGGCTTTGCACTCCCCAGGATGGTACAGTGGGCAAACCACCCACTGTTTAGACTTGAGAGACTGTGGCTTTGCACTCCCCAGGATGGTACAGTGGGCAAACCAGCCACTGTATAGACTTGAGAGACTGTGGCTTTGCACTCCCCAGGATGGTACAGTGGGCAAACCAACCACTGTATAGACTGAGAGACTGTGGCTTTGCACCCCCCCCCCAGAATGGATCAGTGGGCAACCCACCCACTGTATAGACTTGAGAGACTGTGGCTTTGTACTCCCCAGGATGGTCCAGTGGGCAAACCAACCACTGTATAGACTTGACAGACTGTGGCTTTGCACTCCCCAGGATGGAACTGTGGGCAAACCAACCACTGTATAGACTTGAGAGACTGTGGCTTGGCACTCCCCAGGATGTAACAGTGGGCAACCCACCCACTGTAGATACTTGAGAGACTGTGGCTTTGCACTCCCCAGGATACATCAATGGGCATGGAACCCCGTCGTGGATCTGGGTAGGTGCTGTAATCCGGCTGAGGTGCCCCCCCCTTCCCTTCCCCCTGTGGTGCCTGTTGTATTTCTATCTGATGCCCCAGCAGTGTTCTCTCCGTTTGTGGACAGGTATCGTGTGTGGGCCTCGCCCATGCATTTTTGGCCCAGTGGTGCACGGACATTGATATGTGCATACCTGCACTGCTTCTCGTAATGTATATACTTTTGAATGTGTATATATTTATCTGTATATATTTGGTACCTGTATTTTGATACATTACAATTTTTCGACTGATTTCCTTTGGTCTTTGCATTCTTCCCGGGGGGTTGTGGGTTGTTACTGTGATGTTTTGACATGCATAGCTGTGTGTGTTATAATGTGCGAGGGTGGGGGTGGGTGTTTTGCGTGTGTGTCCCCCTGACTTTTGCCTCCCCCCTCCCCTATGTCGTAGGTGCAGTACTCACCGTTGTCTTCGGCGATGCCGTTGCTGGTGTTCATATATAAGCAGGAAGACAAGGGCAGGTAGGATTTGTAATTCTGGCTCCATGGTGGCCTCCTTCCTCGTGGGATGTGTAGAAGGTGAGCGTTTTCCCATTGCAAAAGCTGTTTCCGCCGTGTTTTTATCCACGGTGAATCCGCCCCGGAAAAGGTGGCGGATTGGCGGGTTGTGATAATGTGGGCGGTACATTGTCTTCCGCCTGTCTGTTGGCGGTGACCGCCGCGCTGCTTGTCTGTACCGCCATGGGGGTCGGAGTGTTAAAGTGGCTGTCTATGTTGGTGGTTTCCGCCACGGTCATAAATCCCTTTTTTTGTCCGCCGGCCTGTTTGCGGTATTACGCACCTTTAACACCGTCCGCCAGGGTTGTAATTACCCCCTATATCAAGGCTATACAAATTACTGTTGGTTGAAGCCTGCCCTGAATGATCTCATGCTAAGGCCCGTTGAGATGCGGCACTTCCTTCTCCATTATCCCTAAGTGCATGGTCCTCTGCACTATTGTTGGTAAAAAATATTTCCTGCAATACCAGGCTTCGTTACACTCAGTTCAACTACATACATCACTCTTACTTATCCCCGTCCCGCATTAAAAGGATATATCCCAGTTCAGATCCGATGTGTCCTAGATGTGCGCTGCCAGCGGCAGACTTTTACCATATGGTGTGGAGCTGCCCCCCATTGAACACGGCTTGGCGGCGTATCAATGATACTATAGCGGGCATCACTGGCCACACTCTGAATTTAACCCCAGTCTTGTTTGTTCGGCTTGCGCCATCGTGCCAAAGGCGATAAACACCTACATAAATTCATTGATCTAGCCTTCATGGTGTTTAAACGCCTGATAGCCACACATTGGAAAGCTCCACATGCCCTATAACACAATACTTGGCTGCACTATTTATTACAGTGCTCTCATGCTCAAGCTCAAACATTACGACAGTTACAGCACAAAGGGCTGATTCGGGGAGGTGCTGAGATATGGGATGCCCTTATTGTTGGCATAGAAGCTAAAAGCGATATATATCCACCTTGAATCTTGATACACATTACGGGCTATCGTATTTTCTAAGCTTCCCTACCTAATGATTGCATTATGTCACGGTAGATAAATTCTGTACCTCAACCACTTCACACTGCTGGGTTCACGCACATTGGACGCTTTGACATTACACAAGATACGCTCTATCAGTTAACAAAAAAAACCATTTTGTGCTGTCCTGTTTCTGGTGTACTGTACGTCCCAACATGCCAACCTATCTATAGACTATTGTATTGGGTAACAAATCCTTCCCCCCATTCACCAGTACAGGTGTCTTGTTGTCTCTCCATCTTAGCTGTAGGTAATTCAGGTTACCTCAAGAACCCTATGGTTCACACAAAAGATATTAATGTGATGCAGTTTAACCATTTAATGTTTTGTAGTATTTCACAGTATAGAAGACAAGGATACGCTATGCACTCTATGAATATATACATTAACGTAAATGTAATTTTCATTTTTTCATTATTTATTATATAAATGTACTGATGTTTGTAGATATGTTTAATAAACTGATATTTTTTTTAAACTGGAAGGAGGCTGAAAGCACAAAAAATAGTAAAAATGGGGTATGTCCCAGTAAAATGCCAAAATTGTGTTGAAAAAATGGGTTTTCTAATTCAAGTCTGCCTGCTTCTGGAAGCTGGGAAGCTGGTAATTGTAGCACCACAAACCCTTAGTTGGTGCCATTTTCAGGGAAAAAAACAAAAGCCTTCTTCTGTAGCCCTTTTTTCCCATTTTTTTTTTAAACTAAATTTTCGCTGTATTTTGGCTAATTTCTTGCTCTCCTTCAGGGGAACCCACAAAGTCTGGCTACCTCTAGAATCCCTAGGGTGTTGGGGAAAAGGACGCAAATTTGGCGTGGGTATATTATGTGGACAAAAAGTTATGAGGGCCTAAGCGTGAACTGCCCCAAATAGCCAAAAAAAGACTTGGCACCTGAGGCCCGAGATGGCTTCAGTGTTATGCTGCCTCTGTATTCCGCGCTCGCACATTTAATTGCAGTAGCCGTGTGTTTTACGTGAGAGCTCTGGGCACCGGCACGTTTTCATTTACAAATTAAGCACACTTTGCAGGGCTCCCTTAGGCTTCACACTCTGTATCTTTTCCACCGCCCCTGAGAGAGCAGGGCTGGGTATTCTACAGAGCTCTCAGTATCAGCAGGGCTGCTTGTTCTCTAGCAGGGCCACCAACTCCCCCGGCTCGGCTCTCCCGTGGAATCTCTTACACAGGGGCATCTGTACTTTCCACTTGACTAGGTTAAAGTCCAGACCATCCCGACATACCTGGCCCAGGTTATCACCTCGCTGTCTCTGGCGGTGCCACGTCCCAGGCGTCCCAAGCGGAAGGAGCGATTGATTATTGCCTAAACAGCCCACAGTTGATCCTGGGAGCCTCCCACACTTACAAATCCATCTAGGCAAGGCCGGGCAGCCCCATCCTCACGGGAAGGGCAGCTAGGGCATCTGGTGCCAAAGTCTGTGGCCCAGGTTCCACTCACTTCAGCATGCCCAGGACATTTGACAGCCCCTGTGCCGCCAGAATTCTCCATTGCTTCCATGTTTTGGAAGATCCCCTACCCCACAAACGAGCACTTGCAACGCTAGTAGATCTGGCGCTGTCAAACATGCATTTTTTCACTATTTTTTAGGCTAGCACATGCATTATGAAAAGAAAATACTTGCCAAAGATGAATGTTTAAAGAATGGACTGGCCCTGCAACCACAACACACCACCCTGGTGCTGAAGTGCACTCCTTTTCAGACAGCTGTGCACATCCCATCAGACAAAACGCAATCCCTCACAGTGCTAGCCAGCCAATGGGATGACAGACTTCCCCATGCTCTATGCTGCAGTGGGCGGAGGAAAAACGTGATTGACACTTGAACAGCCCAGTGGATGTTGAGGACTAGCTGAAAACTCCTTTATATTTGTATAAATGTGAGTATTTTTATCATGTTTATTGAAAAAAACATGAGGCTGGTGAGACAGCTAAAAATGCCTATAGGCCAGACCTGAAACA
Source organism: Pleurodeles waltl (assembly GCF_031143425.1). Classification (NCBI taxonomy): domain Eukaryota; kingdom Metazoa; phylum Chordata; class Amphibia; order Caudata; family Salamandridae; genus Pleurodeles; species Pleurodeles waltl. The sequence continues at coordinate 338,680,732 of NC_090443.1, forward strand.
AGTCTTCAGGATCCTCCAAACCTAAACAGTACCTCCTTAGAGAACATTTCCCTCTGCATTCTCTCTCAGCGGAAATGACACCCACTATGTGTCTCCAGGAGCCAACATCACTCCTCACTTGCCCATAGGTCCCTCATATCCATCTCTTTGTCACAGGGAACTATTGCGCCCTCAACGACCATTCTATGCTATTTCATGTGATGTTCTTGATTATTTACAGAGCCCAAAGTTTTTTGATCATATTGACACTATCAGGTAAGACACCTGGAGATACAATTGATAACTAATCTGAAAACAACAAAAGCAGAACAAGGCAAACAAACAAGAGGAGAGGAACACTAAAGGAATGATCTATTAGTTGAAAAGCAACGCCTTATGGTTTGCGCAGAAGATCTGGAGCGAGAGCTCATGCCGAAGGGTAGTGGCAAGAATTTTCAGGCCTGTGCCACCAAAAAAACGCTGTTGCCAACATAGACTGTTCGGGAACATCCAGAAGGTCCTGGCGAGTTGAACTAAGAAGGTGCTGTGGCTTGTGCTGTCTGACTTTTACAGCCAGACAGTCCTGGGCTGGGAACCTGGAGAGAGCTCAGATGATGGGACTGATATAATCTCTAGCGGTATGCCTTGAAATGAAGGGAGCTGCTGCATTCTGCATCAGCTGAAGTATCCTCATGGGAGCTCCTAGATAAATCAAACTATCATAGTATAGTCTTGATTGCACCAAGGCATTCGCAACTGAGAAATGGTAATCAGGGTGACCCTATGGTGGTATCTTCTTTAAACATTTGATTTGAAGAAACAAGGCCTTGACCACCTGTTTGTCTAGAGAAAGCTTTGTCAATCATAGCTTCCATTGATTTGTATTGCAGCTAGCGGAACTCTTCATAGACCTTATGAGTTTCACATTTTGTCCTAAAAATGCCGCATGACGTGGGTGTTAGTATTTAGTGAACCAAAATCTGAATGTCTTGTTATTTCCCTGAGCTTTTTCACCCAGTGAATTTCGCTAGATTTGACCAGCAGTATGCATCGGGTGAAATATCCGACTGTTGAGCTTTGCAGAACCACTCATAAATTTAACACCCGTTCATGCAGTGTTTTGCATGGGTCTCGGAGTGACCCAAGGCACTTGTGACTGAGGTCTTAGTGATGAAGACCTGTGTTCTGATAGGTTTCAATTTCCGATACTTAGAGCATCATTACAAGTTCCCTGCTGTGGTCTACACGGGACCAGGATCACTACTGGGGTATACCAGTTACCAGAATCACTTATTATGGCCCGTCCCTTCTTTAAATTAACCGAAAGTACACGTTATTTACCTCTGAATGAGGAATAACATGAGGACCAGGGAATATTCGGTCCAATTCTGCGTATGTTTGATACTTTCAAGGGAAATAGGTCCAAATCCTTGCACAGTTACCACCTGCTTTTAAGATATAGAACCATGCATGCAATATGCATGCTATAACATGAAATAGAACATAACGTGCAGGAAATAGCCAGGCTTTTAACTGATTGCTGAACTCTAACAACATAGGCTCTTTACTCAGCTCAAACGGAAAACTATTCCACAGCTTTGCTGCAGCTACAAAGTCCAAGGACATAAGCCATCCTTACATCCTAAGCTGAGAACCCTGTTTGATATCTTCCGGGTGCATATACAACTGCACCTCAACACGGTGAAGCAGCTGTGCGAGCCACAGCATGTATATGTTAAAAAGCAGGGGTGACAACATGGAGCCCTGGAGAACCCCCACACCCAATGACCTTAAACTGGCAGATGTAACATGGAAAAGAATCCATTTGGTTTCTGTTGGACCAACGTCAACCCTACCTGTCAACTTCTGTGCCCAGCCTCTGCTGCCCCTCACCACGTGACCTGCTTCTTACCTGCTCTGGCTTTGCCCTCTACGCACCTGCCCAGTCATGGGGCGCAGGGCCTGCAGTTTGCAAATATTTATTTATATTTTCGGCGTGGAGGTATGAGGGGCAGGGTGCTTAAAGGTCAGAATCATCTCTGCCAAGTACCACGCATCAGGCGTTAGTCTAATGCACTCCAGTGTGGTGGTCGGCACCACCGCACTGAAATGCAAAACCACACATTATAGCGCCCCCTCAACTGTCAAGAGGAGCGCTATAGTGCAGCATAATCATAGCTCCGATGGTAGAAGGTGATGCGCGCTGCTCCCGGCAGGCGCAGGTGGCAGTCACTGTGTGCCCAATGGCTTGATTAGTAAGCAGACTGTAGTTAGTTCACAGTTTAATAGGCTAAGATGGGTGCCGTGACTCACGCGCTGGTGCAAGTGGGCAGCATTTCAGAAAGTTTTGGCAGCGCTTTTGGGCAGGTCAGAAATGCGCGCTGTAGCACCTCCGATGACCTCGCCGCGCGGTGGGGATGAAGATCGACCAGACAGAGCCACGCAAGGCCGTCCGCGGCTGGCTCTCGCCGTCGGACAGTGTCCCTGCACAAGATCTCGCGAGCCGACCTCAGCTGCCTTGAGTCTACATCATCAACTGAATGAGTGCCTGGTAGAGTGAGCTGTTCTAATAATTAAAGTAATCTCTTGTGCCTGGCATACATGTTAATTACATTGCTTGTTTCAGACTCGCGCTACCCTTCTGCACCAGCTCCAGGTGAATGTGGGCGGTGCGCCGGCTCCAGGGGCGCTCGGCCGCTCTACGCTAAAAGTATTAATTTTCATATTTATACTGCTTAGTGTCAGTGCATTTTTTACATAATAAAGCCTGCTACTGGGCTGTGACCTAGGCTGTGTTTGTACCCTACGATCATGGCAGGCCTTGCTGTGACCATCCGCGGTGGAGTCAGTTGATGACTGGCGGGTGAGAGTTCCGTGTTGGGTCCCGCCTTCCTCCTTTCACATCCTGTTTCAGACCTCTCCTTGGCCCTGGTGTTCCACGTGGGACAGAGACCGCGGCATCAGTGATGCTCTTTGCGTTGATTGAGGTGCACCAAGGCTGGGTAAAGATAACCTTGCGCATCATATCCATGTATGATGTTCAATGCTCTGCCACAGCCTGTGCCCCTCCCGGCCCCGATGCAGCAGTTCTAAAATCTTCTTAGAGTTTCTTGTTGCCTAAATGGGTGTCATTTCTGGTATTTATGTTTCTCTCCTCTTCCTTGCTTGATCTTGCTCGCCTGAAATTGTCACTCATAGTCCTTGAAACGTCACTCCTACTTACATTGAACTTATGAAATTGTCACACATAGCGACCTGGAACCTTGGCAGCTCTGCATAATACAATTTATAACAGATCACTTGAGTTACACAGTTGTTACCATGCAATCAGAATTATAAAGAGAGTTTGAAGCACTGCAGAGAAATATCTCAGCAACAAACCAAAGAAAAGGGCACAGCAAAGAGTTTGCATTCTTCCAAGCAAGGGGCTACTCGGTGTAGGAGGTGATCCGTTGTGTTTTAATTTATTTTTTTGTAGCTTTATATAACACAAAACTGGAATTATAACGCTTTACATGCGCACTAGGTGACGTCACACATTTGGTTATTTATGGCAGCTGGAGACTGAGCAATTTGTCAAAAGGTATGGGACGAGGAGGCAAGGGTGGAACTTAACTCCTTCCTACGTTGCCATCAGGTCTGACACATTTCAAGGGTGACCAGGTCATACTCAATAGTTAAGTTGGGTGTCCTGTGCAAGGTACGTCTGGACCTGTAGTAATTCCAGGGAGTGGTAAAATGGGAGCAGAGGTCGAAGTGGGCAAAGGAATGAGGTAACAATGTTCTCGAGCTTTGCGAATTTGCTCAAAACAGTCCCCATATCTTTTATTTAAAAAATAGAACGGTTCCCAAACGGTTGAGCCGTCACAGGTTGAAGGGGAGAAGAACGGTGTCCTTTAGGATGAAGTGAAGGACTGGAGAGGCAGCTCTCCAGGGTGCCTGCTTCCCGAAAGAAATGTAAACACGTGCAATTGGTTAGTTTGCAAACCTGAAGGCTGCTTAGGGGTCAGTATAGATTTTAATTGATTGATATAATCTGGAATTTGCCCTTTTTAAAAACTATTAAAAAAAAGGCTTGCACTAGCTACAGTCACATTGTAAAAGAGATATCTTTTCAAAGCACTGTAAACATTTAAACAATCTTTTTTTGCACATTTTGACTGTATGCAGCTATATTATATTGTACGTAATACATGTTTTAAACTAATGACTTAGTACACCCTGCTTTCTGTCACAGGCTTGGACCTGTTAGTACTATAAATCAGTGCTTAATTTGTAAATTAAAAGGTACAGGTGCTAAAAGCACACGGGGCTGCTGCAATGAAATGTGCGGACACGGAATACTGAGACAGCTTAATCCCGAAGCCATCTCGGGCCTCTTTAATCCATTTAAAACCACTCCCTGCTCCTTCAACTCACACTTGCAGCTTTCTGCTTTCTCTCATTGTGACGCTTTTTCGATTTTCTCTTCCTCTGACTATCCAAAACGTGTCTTTTGCTCGCTGCAAATGCTTGAGGCAGAAGACTAAGCACCGGCCCTCAAAAATAAGTGCCGGTGCTCAGCACCAGAAACAACAAGCACAAATTAAGCAATGCTATAAATACACGTCACCATTTCCCCAGGGTGCCAACCAGGATTCAAATCACTGGCTGTCCACGTACATCCACAGACACCTGAAGTGATCGTATTTGTCAATCTGTCCTACCATGATTTCCCATGGATGAATTCAAGTTTCATTTATTTTTCTTTAGAGGTGTGCGCATTACATTTAATATGCAGTTAACAGTAGGTCAAAAGCTAAAAAAATGTTTACGGAATATTTTATTCTTTTAGCCAGTACTTATTTTGTAAAATATTAAGTGCCAGGGCCCAAATATTTTTCTGGAGTCCACTGTACCTGGCACTGGTCCAGCGACTGCCAAATGCCAGTGACAGCTGTAACACCATATATGGTGCACCAGAAACACCTGCACAGATTAAGCACCGCTTTTAGTACGTTGCTGATGGTGCCCCACACTCACTGACCATACACCCTTTATTCTCAAGACCACAGTGCCCACACTTTTCTTTATGCAGTTCGGCCGCTGAATGGGAGTATTTAAACTTTTTATGAGAGGTAAAACGTTCCATAATAGGATCAAGCATTAGAGGAAGGAGAGTTTCTTCAGTCACTGGAAGAGATGGCAATAGATTGGCTTTGCCTCATATCAGAATGTTAGAAAGTGCGTGTGAATAGACGGCAGAATTTTTGCACTGGGAAGGGCCAATGGCACAATGAGGAAGGGAACAGGTCAGTTGTTCTTTCCCATTTCACACCTGAGAATGGGACTGGGACCTAGCACTTTCCTGACACCTCACAACCCCTTTATTCCACTCCCATAACCATGGTTGTAGCTTCAATTAATGCAGCAGGTACAGTGATACCAGGGCCCAGCGACATTAGGTTACCACTCAATGCTGATTATTGCTGTATTTTATAATTCAAACAGCATCCAGGAGCCCCATTTCCTTCCTTTCACTAGGACCAATGACACACTGGCTACACTACTGCCAATATCGTACTCTTCGTGTCCACTTTAAGATGAGAGGGAGGCAGGTATTGACAAAAGATGTCATTAAATGTGCATGTGTTTATGTGGTATTTGTGTAGCGCAAAAATAACTGAAGGCAATGGAGCGCTGTACAGAGTGAAGTGCAAAGACACAATCAGTGAAAGATTGGAGGGGTAACTGGGTTCATAGACCCGAGGTGGAATGTTGCTACGTCATCATATAATGTACTGTACGAGTGATGTGCACTGGGCCTCAGCCATTAGAGGGGTCACGTGCACAGGAATTCCATTCACACGCCCTTCCACCTCACCTCACCACCCTTGGTCTCATACCCTCCTCTGAAGCGCGGAAGCTCTGTTTATCAAGGGATTGCCTCTGCCCATAAACTCCAGGGATGGGCAGAGAGCTTCTGCCGCAATGTTTGCCAAGCAGGAGGTGCATCCGTATTCCAACTGAACCTTTCCTGACACCTCACCTAGGGTCATTACGAGTAAGGATGTGCTCAGGTTCGGACTGGGACAGATTTAGGCCAGGTGTTGGAAATTAGGCTATTAGTTATGTGGCCAGCACAAGTAATAGTTCCTCAGTTGTCCTCAGTGGGAACCAAACACCCCATTGTAGCACGTGACTCTTACAGGGTAGCGAGGCGGTTGGTGGTATGGGCTAAGAATCACCAGACACTGGCACGCAATAATAACACTCAATCTCTTAATAAATAATTGTCCAGTCAGTATTTCTTTTTTTGTGTGAAAAAGGATAAGTACGTTTATTAAGCACACACTACTAAATGCTAAGCAGTAATTTACAAATATACATTGGCAGATGGAATATACAATAAGAGGCACTGTAAAATCACTCGGGTCACCCAAACATATTACGTGAGTTCCAACAGTTATCATTTAATCACAAGATATTACTTGGGCATGAATCATTGTAATAATGGTGATAATACAGTACCAATAAAACATATGCAATCATCCTTAACAAAAGCACAATAAAACATTTATCAGGAATTAACTTTTTGTTTGTGCATTCTTTGAAATATTTAATATTGACGTTTTTTGGTCGAATTAACCCGTAGAAGGCACCAAACTAAAAATAGCATATTGAAAAAGCATTGTAGGATAACCAGTGCACAATTTTTGTTTGTTGTTTCTGGTGCGGTGCACCAACACTTATTTTTAAGGGCCGGAACTTATTTTTCTGCTTTAACATTTACTGTGAGCAAAAGACTCATATGGAAAAGATGGAGGAAGAGAAAAACGAAAAAGCGTCAGAAAGGGAGAAAGCAGAAAGCTGCAAGAGTGAGCTGAAGGAGCAGTGAGTGGCTATAAATGAATTAAAGAGGCCAGAGATGGCTTCAGGATTACGCTGCATCAATATTCCGTGTTGGCCATTTAATTGCAGCAGCTGTGTGTTTAAGAGGAGAGCTTTGGGCACCAGCACATTTTTATTCACAAATTAAGCACTGAGTATAACCATATAATGAGGCTATAGAGGGCGTAACCACATAAAAAACAATATGGGGAAAACCATACATTCGGCCCCTACAGGGCACAACTACATGAAATACAATGCAACCAAATAATTAGCCTGTAAAAGACACAGTGCATTAACCATTTTTAGGTCTTCCAAGCCTTCTACAGTGTCACCATACACAAGACCCTAAAAGACAAATGACTCCCAGCTGTTGAACAAAATCCCCAGCCATGGGAGAGTTTGATAATGAACTGAATAGTGGAAAATGTGATGATTTTGGGGTCTCCCCCAACCTGGGATGGAGACCCAGAAGCATTCTGCCCCACCCATTTTCCTCCTCAGGAGCATTGAGAAGTAGTGCTAACTTCTTCATTGCATGGGGATGGCCTTTGTTCCTCCTGCTGGAGAAAATGTAATTACTGGACACAGCAAGGAGACAACGGGCATGAGCTCTGATCCTGAGCTGAGCCAGGAAAATATGAAAACTCTGAATGACCCACAAGATGTACAGTTATTATTTTAGAAGTGTCAAATGTAATTTTCTCGCACAGGTTACACTCAAATTCAAGATGCCAATGGTCTCTGTAGACCACGGAGAAGGGAAACTACAATCCAAGGCAGTTTTCTCCCTGTGTGTAAAATGGGGTGTCTCTATGGTTAAAACAGTAAAGCACACTGACGTTCCCTAATAGTGTACCCTACTCTCCTGAGGCTTATCCCAGATGAATACCTATCCCTGCAGAGAACCCATCGCTCCAAGCTACCTGTGCTCTGGTACCGGGCTGCGCATGACAGTAGTCTCCATGTAACCAGCCAAGTGCCCCTTTCCTTGCTGCATCACAGCAGCCGTATCTTAAAAAGCAGATGCTGGTGGTAAACATATGCAGTCCATTTACCATTTGATTACCGTGGTTGAGACACTAGTAGTGAGGCTCACCCACAGTAAAAAGTCCAAACACCGGGTGATCAAAAAACAAAAAAAATCCATACGTACTGCTCGGGCAGAACCCAATGCATACCCGGGCACCAAAATAAAAGTGTCCTCCTTCAGTGAATTAGCTACCTAAGAAAGTGGCCCATGTTTGTAAATTGGGGCAGTTTTAAACTTATAAAGGTATGCTGTATAAGTATTTTGCAGGGTATGGAAGACTGCAAGGACTTGATGGATTTGAACTTACTGCGGGCAATGTTTGTTTTAATATCAGGAAAATCAACAGCAAATCCTGGCCCACCAGTGCATAAAACAGGCCCATAAATGGGCAAAAACGTTCCACACAGAGACCTGTCAGACCAGCACCTCAGGCCCTACCTGATTGCCTTCTATGCTGGTACGACTGTGAGTGTGGAGGAAAGCCAGGTTCCCCCATAAGCCACCCATGCTCCCAGTGTGATGGAGGTAAACTGGAGGGTGGGCTCCTCTCTAACCCTAGACCGGGGCACCTTGTGGCAGGGGAATAGCACAAGCTTTTGCAGCCGCTGCAGCACATGCCCCTTTTAACCCAGCCCTTTGATTTCTGTGAGATCAGAGAGCCTTACGGACACTTCACCACATTCTGCGGTGGAGGAGTGGTATTTTGTTTTGTTACATCAACCCTTAGATATTTGGAGGGAGCTAGATGGCAGCAGAAGAGGCAGCTGCCACCATGTGCCACACGCCGCTAGTTAATGAACTTTAATAAGACATTGATCTGCTGCCAGTTACTGCCACCGCCTCTATTAAACTTTAGTGAGGTAGAGAGAATCTTCCAGCCTCTGGCACTGCTAGGCATTGAATTGTAGTAAAATATAATGCTTTTTTCTTGTCGCAAATGGCCCTATTCTGCTAATCGGGCTGTTTGCGTCAAGAAAAAGCTTTGTATATATGTCCCTTAGTTCCTAATAGCTTCATTAAACTTTTTAAGTGGACTATAGCATACAGTTTCGGGTAAAAGATTCACATTCAGTCATGCAAGAAGTAGGGGTATAATTGGCACCTAGCCTGTCCTTGGTACTCTCTAGAGAGTGACACTGCAGTGACACAAGGTAGGCCGCCTCCACCTCCAATGATGGTGACCACAGTAGGCAGTAGAGTTATGCAATGAATATGTTTGTGCTATATCAGTGAATAAAATTGCAACACAGTACAGACCTTCCAGTGTGTGCTATGCCTAATGAGTGAAAATGCAAGAAGATGCAGTATTGTCACATGTACCCCACCCCATCTAGAGGAAGAGCCTGGGTGCAGTTTACAGGACTATTGGCCTTTGCCATCTCTTGGCAGTGCCACACTAAAAAGAGGCATGACTGCCAGTGTGTGTCAACTCTAGACACAGAGACCATCGTAGGCTAAGAGCTGTGAAGAAAACAAGACTATAAGGGAGCCATGAGCCTTCCATAAAGACCATTCAAGCCCTCCGCCCCATTCCACAAAAGACCTACCCTTGCTAGTGTTAAATTTGTGCTAATGGTGGCAAATAGGGGGCACCGGAATTTGTTTTTAGTAAGCAGAACTTATTTTTCAACATCACACTTTGACCCAGAGGAAGAAAAAGAAAGTAATAAAGAAAGAAGAGGTAACATGAAGAGTATCAACATGAGAAAGCACTGATGAAGATGGACCTGTGAGAGTGAGATAAAAAGAAAGGAAGTTTAGGGCAGTGAAAGAAATAAGTATGAGGAGGAATCAAAAAACAAGGCTGCATTGTATTCCGCAACCCTGACATATGACAATACCGGCTGTGGGCCCGTTAGGGAAACTCTATGTCTCTTGCACTTCTTTATTTTAAAAAAATATACTAGAGCACTCCAACAATTTATAAAAATAATAATGTTTGAGGGCAAAGAACTGGAAGAGTCAGCCCATAAGTCCAAGGTCATGTGGTATATTTTTGTTGTATTTATTGCGTTTACGTGCTTCCAACCAAGTACATGCTCATCAGCTGAAACGTGTTTCGTCCCCAATGGCACTTTGTCAAGGCTGTGTGTAGTAAACGAATTTGAAAGCAGCATGAAACCAACCTGATACATGAACTCTGTTCATTTCATACATGAGTTAAATGCATTCCGTTCTGTCGATGGTGCAAGCATAACTTAAAAGTGAATCACAGAGAGGTTGGCATATCAGACTTATAATGCTCCTAACACATGCCAAGTTATTACTAAAACAATACCTGATGGGATAGTCAAGATGTAAAAAGAAAAAACATGCCATGCTGTGTATATAGGCCATATGTGTGATATAGCACCTGTGTTGTGGGGCAAAAAGTGAACTGATCCTATGAAGTGTGCACCACAGAGAGCCCTGATAAGCTGTAAAATGAATTAATCAGCACCAAATTGCTTATTTAAGGCTTATTGTAGAAATTAGTAATATGCCATTAATTGTTCTGATAGAACCCGCTCCACAAAATCACTGGGGGATAAGGAAGTTGCCTCATATGACTACAGTCACCCGGCAGAGAAATGAGTTAGTCAGAATGGTTGAGTAAATACATATCACTCCAGTCTTATTTCTTATCTGTTTAAAACAAAGCCACACTGATAAAACATTTGACTGGGTACGGTGGCTGCATTTAATATTTTATTGATAATACATCCAATACTACTCATTCTTGTTTATAACATGAAAAACATTGAGGACCAACATGTGAGGATGACTACATTTGCTACTAGGAAGAATCTACAATTGAATAGGCCACAGGAGAGGTGGGCCTCTCACTACCACTTTTCGCCAAAAACTAATTAATAGTTTGAGATGAATTTGCAAGCCCTCCTCCCCCCCATTTTTCATTACAGATCACCTATAAGAAACTCGTACTATGGCACATAAATCACCTTACTTTATGTATTATTGATAATGGAATACACTTTATAATTATACAGTGAGTCCTTTAGTGGGGATTACAAACTAGAGCAACTTTTATTCATTTTCCATTTTAGTATCCGCACACAACTCCGCCAAATTCTTTTGAACCAAATAATGTTTCAAAACTTTGTGACCACTAAAGGCAGAGTTCCCTAAAAAAATCAAATTGATCCTGGAGTGGGACAGGGACAAAAAAATGTTGTGAAGCATTTGGAACCATAATAATCTTAGGTCACAGTTACATTTGTTTAAATCTTTCACTGGTTTATTTAGTCTGCAGTAGAGGATATTCTTTTTTTTTTTTGGGGGGGGGGTCACACTTCCTTTTCTCTGTGGTGCCAGTTTCATAGTCCCAGTTCACTTTTTGCCCCACAACACAGTTGCTTTATCACAGATACAGGCTATATGCACAACATAGTATTTTTTCTTTTTTCTTTTTACATCATGACTGCCCCATCATATTGTTCTAAAAAGACTGTAGTACTTGGCATGTGTAAGAAGTATTATAAGTCTGCTATGCAGGTGTCTCTTTGATTCGCTTTCAAGTTCTACTTGTTTCATCAACAAGTCTATGGCTGAATGTCTTTAGGTTCTCAGCTGCCAGCGTCTGCCCCTAAATGTTTCCCGTCATAACTGAGATTACATCAAAGTACACTCCATTTGGGGTAGACATCAAACAAATTCACAAATGATGAAATATGTATCACCAAGAGCCTGGTAGCTAAGAAAATTGGGGATGCACACTTTAGGCTATATCACTCCAAGTTTCATGAGAGTTAACACCCATGGTATAGTATCCATAATAACAAACGGGCGCCATCTTTGTAAATCTATTACTTCCTTTCTAGCCAACTGTTATAGTGTCTCATGAGTGAGAATAGTCTCACAATAAGAATCTATAATCTGGGGCAGTTTACACGTGTTCCTCCCCTCCTAATTTTCATGTAATTCATACAGACTAATCTGATCTCTATATACGGGGTATTAGCATAACGTTCTGACAGATTCTATATTACATAATCCTCCACTAATATAGAAAATTAATTCCTGACAAGAGTATAGTGACCTTCTAAAAAGGAGAGATGTTTTATATGCCAATATTATCCACATTATTGCACTTGTTTCCAGTTAGGTATCCAGTAGTAGACACTATCAACACGAAGACCCTCTAAAAAGGTGATATGTATCACTTACCAGCATAATCCACATTACTACACTCCATCCAATTTAGACTATCCATTAAAATGCACCACGGTCAATATTTGACTAGAAAGCAAGTAATAGATTACCAAAGATGGCACCAGTTTGGAATAGCAGACTGCATATCATGGATGTTAACTCTGACTAGTTATTCAATACTTCAACAATGTTCAGAGTTTGAAAACAGGATCACGTCTCAGGAAGAAAGTCTTGAATATTACTAGCCTAAGGTTTAGTGCACACTAACCCAAATTTGGCTTTAAAAACAGTGGAAGTAGAATCCAAAACAACAGGAAACTCGCTGCAAGGAACTCAACAGGAGCAGAGTCTTAATTCATAGAGAATAATGGAAGCATTGCAGACGCCAGAATCACAGAGTCATCAGAAGGGCTCCGGGAGAATCAGGAGACGATCACAGGGAAGAGACTTGCGCTGGACTGGGGCACAGGAAGATGAGTGCTGGAACAATGCTGGTGCACTTTGGGAGCAAGTTTGAGGGAAAGCGCTGATGCAGGTTCAAGGAGGATAATTATACTGGAAGCCAGGAGGATTATCGGGACTAAATAGAGGATCATACAATCCTGTAATGATTTGCTGTAGCTTTGATTTGCAACATGTAGAATATAGAGTATCTTGTATTTATATTTGTAAAGTGTATTAAACCCAAAGGCATCAATGCACTAAAACCAGGTAAAAGGAGAAAAAGCAACAGCAGAGAGGCACGACCAGGTGGGTGGTAGGCCAAAACAACCCGTTATGCTGCTGAGAACAGCAACGTTTTTACCAGCCTTTGAAAAAATCATATAGGAGCCCTTTCCTCTGATTACATCAGCAACTGAATAAAGAAGGAATGAAATACCAACAGTGACTGGAACTTTTGTCCTTTGACTATTATGTGTGTGGAACAATTGAGGATGTAGGAGGCTGGCCTGGTTTGTAGTGGGTACCTAAGGTACTTACACCTAATACCAGGTCCAGTTATCCCTTATTAGTGAAATGTAGGCAGTGTTCTAGCAGCTTAGGCTGTCTAGAGGTAGTTGTATCAGAGCAGCTTAGGGTGAACTAGGAGACACGCAAAGCTCCAGCAATACCACTATAGTTACACAGTACTTATATACAATAAAAGACAATACTCAGTGTTACCAAAAATAAAGGTACTTTATTTTAGTGACACAAGGCCAAAAATATCTTAGAGGCAATACTCCTTCTGGAGGTAAGTATTATACACAATATATACACTAGAGACCAAAATCAGGTAAGTAAATAGTCATAGAATAGTGTAAACAGTAGAAAATACCATAGAATGCAATAGGCCTAGGGGCAACACAAACCATATACTAAGAAAGTGGAATGCGACTCACAAATTCCCCTCTAGGCAAGTGTAGTGTGTAGAGGGACGCTGGGAGTGTAAGAAAACACCAAAGGTAAGTAAAATACCCCACCCAAGAGCCCAGGAAAGTAGGAGCAAAGTAATGCAAGTTTCCTCAGGACACACTACGAGTCGTGTTAAGAGTTATTGCAAGAACCAAGCAAGACTGCAAGCAACAAATGGTGGATTCCTGGACCTGAAGACCTGTGAAGAGAGGAGACCAAGTCCAGAAGTTGCAGAAGATTCCAGGAAGGACTGGAGCCCCTGCCAACCTAGAAGATGGTGCAAAAGAGGATTCTCCGGTTAGAAGAAGTCTGCAGAAGAGCACCAAAGAAGATGGCTGCGGGTTCCTGCATGGTACAGAAGATGTCCCACGTCGAGATGTTGGATGCAGGCTGTTTGCGTCGCTGGATTCGTCCAACAAGCCTTGATTCAAGAAAGGTCGCATTTTGCGCCAAAATGGCACTGCCTGGACCCAGGAGGGACCTGGGGGCCTCAACTCAGACTGAGGAGGCAGAGGGGGCTTCCAACACTGGAAAGAGCCCACAGATGGCCAGGCAGCACTCACGGGAGTCCCAGGACATGGGGACAAAGGAGGTGCTAAATGTGGTTGGTGCAGCACAACAAATGAAGGTACCATGCCACTGGAGAACACCTCAGCGAGTTGTGCATCGCAGGATGGGGTGCTGGGGACCTGGGCTATACTGTGTACGAAGGATTCTTGGAAGAAGTGCACAGAAGCCCAAGGAGCTGGAGATGACGCACTGCACAGGGATACTGTCGGAAACCGGGAAGGCAAGCTCTTACCTTCTCCTAATTTGGACAGCTGGACCTTAGGACAGTCTGGGTCGTGTTGGTCCACCACCTGTGTTCCAGGGAGCATGCTCATCGTCAGGAGAGGAGTCCCAGAGAACCGGTCGTCTTCGCAGAAGGTGCCTGCAGGAGCAGGGAAGTGACTCCGTCACTCCACAAGAGATTACTTCGGTTCTTCTGGTGCAAGGTGAAGACTGGGAGTCCTCAAAGTGTGCACACCTTGGACACTGTTGCAAATGCTGGCTGGAGCTGAAGTTGCAGGTCACAGAGTCGTCCTGGATACTTTGTTCCAGTTACAGCGTTTCCAGGAGCAGTCTGCGGTTGATCCGACGGTCTGAAGCTGAAGCAGAGGATGCAGAGGATTCCTGGAGGAGTCTTGCGAGCTGAATCTGAAGAGACACCCACAGGAGAGACCCTAAATAGCCCTTAGAGGGGGATTGGCTTCCTACCCAGGTATGCACCTATCAGGAGGGGTCTCTGACATCACCTGCTGGCACTGGCCACTCAGAGATCTCCAGAGTGTCCCCACACCTTGGAAAACAAGATGGCTAATGCCAAGGACACACTGGAGGAGCTCTGGGCACCACCCCTGGGGTGGTGATGGACAGGGGATTGGTCACTCCCCTTTCTTTTGTCCAGTTTTGTGTCAGAGCAGGGACTGGGGTGCCTGAACCGGTGTAGATTGGCTTATGCAAGGAGAGCACCATCTGTGCCCTTCAAAGGATTTCCAGAGTCTCTAGGAGGCTACCCCTCCCAAGCCTGTAATACCTATTTCCAAAGGAAGAGGGTGTAACACCCCGCTCCCAAAGGAAATGCATTGTTCTGCCTTCTTGGGACTGAGATGCTCAGACCCCAGGAGAGCAGAATCCTGTCTGTGAGGTGGCAGCAGCTGTAGCTGCAGTGCAAGCCTCAGAGAGCTGGTATGGCAGTACTGGGGGTCCATGGTGGAGCCCCCAGGATGCATGGGTTTGGCCAGCCAAAACCAGATTTAGAATGGGGGACAATTCCATGATCTTAAACACCTCACATGGCCATATTCGGAGTTACCATTGTTAAGCTACATATATGTATTGGCATATGTGTAGTACACACATTTAATGGTATCCCCGCACTCACGAAGTCCGGGGAATTGGCCCTGGACAGCGTGGGGGCACCTTTGCTAGTGCAAGGTTGCCCTCACCCTTAGTAACTTTGCACCTAGTCTTCAGTAAATGAAGCTTATATATATAGGTGACTTATAAGTTACTTAAGTGCAATGAAAATGGCTGTAAAATAGTGTGAGCACTATTTCTCTCAGGCTGCAGTGGCAGTCCTGAAGAAAGATTTGTCTGACCTCCTTATGGGTGGCAAAGGAAATGCTGCAGCCCATAAGGATCTCCTGGAACCCCAATGCCCTAGGTACCTAGGTACCATATAGTAGGGACTTATAAGGGGGTCCAGTGTACCAAGTGGAATTGGAATATGAAGTCACTAGACTATAGTGTTAATTTGGAAGTAAAGAGAGCATAAGCACTGGAGTTCTGGTTAGCAGAACTTCAGTGACACAGTTAAGTACCACTGACAACACACACATTAGGCCTCAAGCTATGAGCACTGTGGTCTTGTCCAGCAGGATCCCAGTGAGAGAGGCAAAACATACTGACAAACAGGCAGAAATTCGGGGTAACATGCCAAGAAAGATGATACTTTCCTACAGATGACATCTGATTAAATATTCAATTTAATTCACAAACAGATATATACAAAAATTGAACTTTTATTTTGAATGGAAAGGTTGAAACTCTCCTAAATTTGGGATCTAATTCTGAAAGAGGAAGCAATATGCTAAATTCTATGTCAAGACTGGAGGCAAGGGTTAGGAATTTCTTTCTCCTTTATTCTACTCCAGCAGCCATAAAAAGAACACTACAACTAACAACATTTCTCATAAAGCATAGGGAAAGAAAATATCACCCAGTCCACCAACCCCGGTCCCTCCATCCAGATAAATTCTTGCAAGGATGCTCTACCCACCTCTTTCTTCGCTGCTCCAGCAGCTACTTATATTGCCTTGTCTTTTCTCAGTTTGATAAGGTAGAATTTGGCAGTTTTGCTGTGTGGCTTTCATAGCGTGCTTGCACTGTTATTGCATTTATTCAAGTATAGCGCAGCAGTGGAAGCGCTCACACATTAGCGGCTGAGTCAGTGTTTTCTGTCCATTTAGAGTGACGACGCGACCGCGGGGGAGTTTCCTCTCTTCGCGGCCGTGTCTTCATTTCCTCAGTGCTTCTTTTCCTCAGCAGCTTTGGCCCCTCTATTTGGGGGTCCTGAATGGCATAGCGCCCGCGGGAGCGATCGCCCCTTCGTGGCCGCACTGCCATAATACATCTCTCAGCGCAATGGGACCGCTAGGGGAACCGTACTACAGTTTTACACATGCAGCATGTCTGTACCCCCCACATGGCCGACGTGCTATTCACCCACCCTGAGGCTTGGTGAAGCGCGCACGACCATTATACGATCGGGGCAGATTTGATTAATTAATTAATTAAACTTTTCTGCCTAGCGAGAGCCACTGTCTGGAGCTCGACACCTGTTTTCAGGGGTAAGTTTTTCGGGGCACATTGGGACTCGCCCAGACAGCGTTAGTTCCCTCAGATTATCAGGGAGTGGTGATCCCAGACCGTACGCATCACAGCAATTCACCCCTTGGGGGTCTATTATTATATAGGGAACATCCCTAATTCTGTATTCCCCAGATACATCTTATACAATCTAAAAAAATGGAGGAGTTGGGTAATTATTGTGAGGAAGAGGAGGTTACCTACCTCCCTATTGATGACCGCTTTTGCCAAATAATGGATGTTTTAATTTTCGAGGTGGTTTCATAGGTGGTTGGTCCTCTGGAGAGGAAAATCCAACAACTTCAGGCCCAGTGCCAAAAAACCCTCAGCTCCAGGGAGGAAATGCAAGGGCCCCTGACCCACTTACCTCCAGGGCAACCGGCTCCTTCAAACTTGGACCCCAAACGTAAATGCGAGGAAGACACTGGGGTAGACTTGGATGCATTTGCGTGCCTCAAAAAGGAGTTTATTGATTCCCACGCCTCCAGCGCTATGCCTCTGGAATTTGGTCACGTGGGGGACCCCTTGAACGTGTCTAAGGCCAGAATTCTGGAGATCTGGAGGATTCAACCGATTCTTCATACCTCTAATGGGGACGGGGATTCAGGCAAACCCTGGCATCCCTCGGGAGCCAATCTTTCCCAGGGGTCTACGGACCCGGCATATGAACCTCACAATTCTGACGGGAATATGTTATACCCGGATAAACTGGTACATCCTCGCTCAGCGGCGTGGGCCCCTGCCCCTAAAGTGGCATCCTATACAGCATCCAGGTTGCATAAACCCTTGGATAAAGAGGTTCAGAACTGTCTGATGGGGGAATGCCCGTCTTGGAAGGGAAGGTGGCTCTCATTCCAAAGATAGACACAAAAATGACAACCTTTCTGGCAAAGTTTATCAGAGATCCCAAGAAAGGTATTGATAGGTCCTGGCGGGCGTGTCAGGATATGTTTTTGGATACCATTGGCCCCTTAGCAAAAATCCTGGACATGGCGGACGATGCCAAGACCTCCGGCACTCAAATCTCCCCGGATGCTTAATCCAGCTTGGCTCAGAGGGCGATCATATTCTTGGGAAATGAGAATTGCGCAATTTCCACGGAGCGGCGTAGATCATTCCTAATACAGATAGACCCAAAGTTGGGGGAACTTTCCACCTCAGAGGCAGACCTTATTGCAGAAGACAGTCTCTTTGGCGATCTTTTCTGGGCAAATTTGTCAAAACTTTTATCTCCCTTGACGAGGCTAAATCATCAATGAAATGCATTTTTACGCCTCGTGTTTTTGCCAGTGCTGGTCGTGGCAGGGGGGGCTAGGCCCGCCGTGCTTATCACCATGCCTCCTTTAAAGGCAATGATTCCCGCAAGGGTCAGTGGCAGGACCCGTCAAAATTCGGAACCTTCTACCAAACAAGAACCTATCCACGTCGGCAAGGGGCTCGAGGAAAAAGCAATGCTGCCTTTGCTTCCCCACAAGGTGAGTTTTTGGAGTCCTGACGGGGTACAGATAGGGGGCAGAATGAGCCTTTTCTTCGAAAGGTGGGAGGTCTTAACCTCGGATACCTGGGTTCTTCAAACGATCAGGGGGTTCCAGATAGAGTTCTATGGTCCCCCCTTTAACCCTCCCGCACCAAACCCCTTCTTTTCAACCCCAATCACATGTCCTTGATAGACAAGGAGACCTCCAGTCTTTTGCTCAAGGGAACAATTGTTCCGATGCAGATTCATCCCAGGGGTTTCCTCAGCAACATTTTCCTGGTGGAGAAGATGGATGGAGGATACAGGCCAGTTATCAATCTACGGGAATTCAACGGGTGGTTGGTAAATCATCACTTCAAGATGGAGGGCATCCATCTTCTCAGGGATTTGCTGCAATCCCAAGATTGGATGGTCCGATTGGGCCTCAAAGATTCATAGCTCGTGGTGCCAATTTTTCCTCCAGTTTCAATTGAGGTCTTGGAAATTTGAGTTTGGCTCTCCGCCTTTTGGTCTATCTTCCGTTCCTTGGTGTTTCACCAAGGTGATGAGACCAGTAGTGGAGCATCTGCAAGCTTTAGGGATCTGATTGATTGTCTAATTGGATGATATTTTGATTCTAAATCAGTGTCCTGTCTGCCTCTCCCTCCAGTTGCAGACTACCATCGACCTGTTAGAGTCCTTGGAGTTTGTGATCACTGAGAACAAGTCAGTTCTCTCCCCGTCCCAAAACATTCAATTTCTGGGCTTTGTGCTAGATTCGACCAAGGCCACATTGAGCATTCTAGCGTCCAAACTTTCCAAGATCAAACAGGAACTGAGACGCTCTCTGTCCAAACCCATGATATCTTTACTACAGATGTCCAGAATAATGGGTCTACTTTCGTCCTCGATTCAGGCCATCTTCCCAGGGCCCCTTCACTATCGAGCCTTGCAACATTTGAAGACATTTCATGTGGTGAAGGTGGAGATCCAGTGGGGATCGCACATATGGACACTTGGAATGGTCGGGCCATATTTGGCTCTCAACCAGATATAGGTGGTCATTACAACCCTGGCGGACGGTGTTAAAGCGGCGGTAAGACCGCCAAAAGGCCGGCGGTAAAATTTTTGCAATGACGACCGTGGCTGAAACTGCCAACAAAGACAGCCACTTTAACCCTCCGTCCGCCACGGCGGTACAAACAAACAGCGCGGCGGTCACCGCCAACAGACAGGCGGGAGACAGTGTACCGCCCACACTATTATGACAGGCCAATCCACCACCTTTTCCGGGGCGGATTCACCATGGATAAAAACACGGCGGAAACAGGCATTTAGAAGGGTAAACGCTCACCTCTACGCACTCCACGAGGAAGGAGGGCACCATGGAGCCGGAACTTCATATTCTCCCAGCGCTAGTCTTCCTGCTCTTCTACGAGGAGCACCAACGCCGACGGCGAAGACCACGGTGAGTACTGCACCTACGACATAGGGGTGGGGGGAGGCAAAAAACAGGGACACACACACTCAACACCCCAACCCCCACCCCGACCCTCACCCACTACAACACACACACCAATGCTTATCTATACATTACAGTAACCCCCCACAACTCCCCCGGAAGAATGCAAAGACAAAAGGAAATGAGTGTAACTATTGTAATATATCAAAATTCAGTAAGCATAAATATACATATATATATATACACTATAAACAAAATATACACCACGATTAGTAGTGCTGGTTTTGCATCATTCATAGTCCGTGGACCACTGGGCCCAAAATGCATGGGCGAGGCCCACACAAGATACCCGAACATGACGGAGAGAACAGTGTTGGGGCACAGATAGAAATACAACAGGCACCTCAGGGGGAAGGGAAGGGGGGGCATCTCAGCCGGATGAGTGCAAGACGCCAGATCCACGAGGGGCCTCCATGCCCATTGATGTATCCTGGGGAGTGCAAAGCCACAGTCTCTCAAGTCTCTACAGTGGTTGGTTTGCCCACTGTACCATCCTGGGAGTGCAAAGCCACAGTCTCTCAAGTCTCTACAGTGGTTGGTTTGCACACTGTACCATCCTGGGGAGTGCAAAGCCACAGTCTCTCAATCAATGCATGTCTCCACTGGTTCTGGAGGGGGACTGGTGCCCAGAGTGCTTCATCCTGTGCAGGACAGACAAAGTGGATGCATGTCTCCACTGGTTCTGGAGGGGGACTGGTGCCCAGAGTGCTTCATCCTGTGCAGGACAGACGGAGTGGATGCATGTCTCCACTGGCTCTGGAGGGGGACTAGTGCCTAGAGTGCAGCACTCACCCTGTGACGGTCCCAGTTGCGTCACTGCCCCTGCCGCAAATGGGCTAGCGGTGCTTTCCATGGTGGTCTTTGCCCTGTTCAGCGGTCCTTGCCCTGTTCAGCAGTGCTTGCCCTGTTCAGCGATGCTTGCCATGGCGGTCTTTGCCCTGTTCAGCGGTCCTTGCTCTGTTCAGCGGTGCTTGCCATGGCGGTCTTTGGCCTGTTCAGCGGTCCTTGGCCTGTTCAGCGGTGCTTGAGTTGCCAGTTTCTGACCTGTTCAGCGGTGCTTGCCATGGCGGTCTTTGCCCTGTTCAGCGGTCCTTGCCCTGTTCAGCGGTGCTTGCCCTGTTCAGCGGTGCTTGCCATGGCGATCTTTGCCATGTTCAGCGTTCCTTGCCCTGTTCAGCGGGGCTTGCCATGGCGGTCTTTGCCATGTTCAGCGGTCCTTGGCCTGTTCAGCGGTGCTTGAGTTGCCAGTTTCTGACCTGTTCATCGGTCCTTGGCCTGTTCAGCGCTGCTTGAGTTGCCAGTTTCTGACCTGTTCAGCGGTCCTTGGCCTGTTCAGCAGTGCTTGAGTTGCTAGTTTCTGACCTGTTCAGCGGTCCTTGCCCTGTTCAACAGTGCTTGCCATGGCAGTCTTTGCCCTGTTGAGCGGTCCTTGCCCTGTTCAGCGGTCCTTGCCATGGCGGTCCGTCATTGCCCAGCTGGGCTCTGGCTGGCGGTCTTCATGGGTCAGCTGGGCTGTGGCTTGTGGGGCCCTCCTGGCCAGCTGGGCTGTGGCTTGCGGGGCCCTCCTGGCCAGCTGGGTTGTGGGTTGCGGGGCCCTCCTGGCCAGCTGGGCTGTGGCTTGCGGTGGCCTCCTGGGCGGTGACGATGGGGCTGGCGGTGGCCTCCTGGGCAGTGACGATGGGGCTGGCGGTGGCCTCCTGGGCAGTGATGATGAGACTGGCGGTTGCCTCGTGGCCAGCGGGGATGATGGCGGTCTTCTCCGCCGTGATGCTCCTCCCAGACTTTGGAGGTTTCTTCTGCCCCTTCCCCACCTTGGGAGGAGTCACAGCTGAGTCCACACTCCCCCCGGGACCCCTGTGAGCGGCTTGGCTGGCTGGAGTCTTCCCCCTCTCCCACCGGGCACTGTCCAACTTCTGGTGCTTCACAGGGGGGGACTGGCTGTGCTGTGGCTCTGTGCCACACTGGCTGCCCTGGTGGCCGGTGCACTCCACATACCTGTAACAACAGGCACCACTGGTCCCGGAGATTTTTTGGCTGAGGTGCTAGTACGGGACCTATGAGTTGGACAGGGGGGGTGGTGGGAAATAGGTTAAGGGGGGACAGGAAAAGCTGTTTGCACACACTGAGACGGGTAGCTGGAGGGGGTTTGGGAGTGGAGGAAGAGGTGGTGGTTGTAGGAGGTGTAACTTTTGTGGATTTGGGTGCAGGTGCATGCGCTGGAGGCTGTCGTGAGGTGGATGGCTGTTGGGTGGGTGTGTGCCTGCGTTTGTGTATCTTCGGAGGGGGCGTCAGAGACACACTGGGAGAGGACACAGGGGACGTGTAAATGGTAGTGGGGGTGGTGAGTGCACGTGAGCGCAGTGTGGTGGTGGGTGTGCTGGTGCGGGACGTAGTGGCTGTAGTGGTAGTGCATGCAGGTGTGAGTGTAGACTAGACTGGGAGGGTGGAGGGAGACAAGGAGGAGAGGGACACAGTGGAGGCAGTGGATGTTGGTGTGTCTGTATGTGTGCGATGCTTGCGTGAGTGCCTGTGGGATGTGTGGTGCTTATGTTTGCCTGAGCTTCCCTTGTGTGGTGAGGTGTGTGCAGGCTGGTCTGATGGTGTGCTTGGGATAGGCAGAGGTACAGGAGATTGGGTCTGGGTGGAGGAAGTTGGAGGGGGGAGGCTAGACACAGGGACAATGGCTGCCATCAGTGCTGAGGCCAGAGTCTGAACGGTTCGATGAAGGGCAGCCTGACCAGAATGAATGCCCTCCGGGAATGCATTTGTGTGTTGCAACTCCCTTTCTACACCCTGGATGGCATTCAAAATGGTAGACTGCCCAACAGTGAGTGACCTGAGGAGGTCAATGGTCTCCTCACTGAGGGCAGCAGAGGTGACAGGGGCAGGGGCTGAGGTGCCTGGGGCGAAGGTGATGCCCACCCTCCTGGGTGAGCGGGCACGGGGAACACGCTGAGGGGCTGCTGGGAGGGCGGTGCTGGTAGTGGGGGTGGCGGCTGTACCTGCTGAAGTGGGGGGCACAGATGTTGCCGCCACCACAAGGGAGCTCCCATCGGAGGACGAGTCCGTGTCGCTGGTTGCAGATCCTATGACCGCCGTGGTGCTCCCCTCGCCCTCCGTCCCACTGGTGTATTCAGAGTCTGTAGTGTGGGCCTTCATGCCCATGTGGGATGCAGCTCCCTCGGGCTCCGGTGCCGCTGTACCTCCGCCTGATGATGCTAATGCACACAAGAACAGGGAGACCACAAAAAGGGGGGTAACAGAAGAAAGACAGGTTGAGTGCATGGCTTACCGCTACCGATGGCGGACAATACAGACACAGCAGTCCCCTGCACTACGTTGCGCTGTTGGGCTCTACAGTGCAATTCCTTCTAAATGGCCTACAAGGCTATGGACGACATCTGCACACATAGATGACACAGGTGCACGAATAGCTGTACTTGGCACTCTACAGAGGTGGGGTGGGGGGGCCACAGGGCCATGCCTTACAAATGGGCTTAGCCGACAGAACTCGCCCTGGCCTAGGGGAACCCACAGCCCTCCTCCCCCACCCAGACACCTTTACTGCACGCAAAGTCAGCTGAATGATAGTGTACTCGCCCCCTTGTGTCTGCTGTGATGCCCTCAAGCGCCCATCCAACTGCGGGTAAGCCACTGCCAGGATCCGGAACATCAGGGGGGTCATGGTTCGACGGGAACCCCTCCCACGTTGGGAGGCCATCCCCAGCTCAGCCTCCGCCGTCTTCTTGCTCCAGCAGCGAATGTCCTCCCATCTTTTACGGCAGTGGGTGCTCCGTCTGTGGTGGACCCCCAGGGTCCGGACGTCCTTGGCGATGGCACGCCAAATAGCCTTCTTCTGGTGGCCGCTGACCTACATGAAATGTACAGGGGAAGAAGAGAAGTCATTACCAACTGCACAGTCAAAGTGAGTGGCCCACATCCCTACCCTTGCCATGTGGCACATGCATTCACAGTCTTTCATGCACGCAGAACTCTGCCCCCTTCCTTCTTACAACCAGCCCTCTCCACACAGGCATAGCCCATACAACATGCTCCCTGTGTACTTACCTGTTGGTCTGGAGGACCGTAGAGTAGGGTGTACTGGGGGAGGATCCCATCTACGAGCTTCTCCAACTCCTCTGCAGTGAAGGCAGGGGCCCTTTCCCCAGACGCACGAGCCATTGTCTCTTCCAGACCAAGGTCACAGCAGCACTTGCAGTGTAGGTCCTCTCCTGTCGAAGATCAGGTATCGAGTGATTAAACAGTTAGAAAATGGCGATCACGTCCGCGGCGGTCACGTCCGCGGCGGTGCGTACCATCACCGCCGGCGTACATTGTCATTGGCTCCTGGGACCCATAGGGTCCAATGTTAACCAATGCAGCTTTGCGCCGCGGTCTTCGACCGCCGACCGCGACGGTGTACAACGCCAGCGCAGTTACCTCACATCCCATTGTCCCACTTTACAAGTCAGGCAGCTGCCATTTCAGGGGCCCACATGGCCTAATTACCAACTGCGTCACACATACCTAGGCCTAGTCTCACAACACACATACAGGCCAGATTTTGTGTATGAATGGTGTTCGGTGTAGACTGTGGGTACATACCTCTGAGTTGCTTGACTCTGTGCTCGCTGTTGTCCTTCATAGGCACCGTCCGCTGGGACATGTGAGGAGATGGCGGAATCCTCCGGTGTACCGACCGCTGGTGGACCTGTCGACAATGGAGGAAAGAAGTTTGATCATCACCTACAGGTTTGACCGTGCCACAATCCAGGAACCGTGTACACAGTTGGAGCCTGACCTGATGTCAGCAATCCGCCATCCCACTGGAATCCCCCCTCAAGTGCAGATGCTATCAGTGCTCCATTTCCTCGCAAGTGGGTCTTTTCAAACAACTGTGGCCATGGCATCAGGGATGTCCCAGCCTATGTTTTCCAACATGTTGTCCAGAGTGTTGTCTGCCCTGCTGAAACACATGCGGAGCTACATCGTTTTCCCTCAGGTGGAGGACTTGCCTACAGTGAAAGGTGACTTCTATGCCATGGGACATATCCCCAACATCATAGGTGCCATTGATGGGACCCATGTAGCTTTGGTCCCCCCCCCCCCACAGGAGTGAACAGGTGTACAGGAACCGGAAGAGTTATCATTCCATGAATGTACAGATGGTATGTTTGGCAGACCAGTACATCATGTGAATGCCATGTTCCCTGGCTCAGTGCATGACGCCTACATCCTGCGGAATAGCAGCATCTCTTATGTGATGGGTCAACTCCAGAGGCACCGGGTGTGGCTATTAGGGGACTCTGGTTACCCCAACCTGTCATGGCTACTGACCCCAGTGAGGAATCCCAGGACCAGGGAAGAGGAACACTACAATGAGGCCCATGGGCGGACTAGGAGGGTGATCGAACGCACCTTCGGCCTCCTGAAGGCCAGGTTTAGGTGCCTCCATATGACAGGTGGATCCCTATTCTACTCACCAAAGAAGGTGTGTCAGATCATCGTGGCCTGCTGTATGCTTCACAACTTGGCTTTGCGACAACAGGTGCCTTTTCTGCAGGAGGAAGGTCCAGATGGCGGTGTTGTGGCAGCTGTGGAGCCTGTGGACAGTGATGAGGAGGAAGCAGAGGAAGAAGATATTGACAACAGGGACTCAGTCATCCAGCAATATTTCCAGTGAAACACAGATGAGAATACATTCCTGCCTACTACAAGTACTTTTACACTTCTACCTCTATCCTGTCTGTCGATTTCACCCAGTGTATGGTCACTGAGTTGTCACTTTCCCTTACGGTTTCACAGGTGTGGTTTCCAACGTGTGTCATCTGCTTACATTCCTCATGGACTAGAGCTGTGTGACATAGGTATGTTGACATTACTATTTCCTGGAAATTTTGTCACTGTAATTGCAAATACACTATTTCTAAATCACAGACAGACTCCAGATCTTTTGGTGCTTTAGGTGTGTTTATTTACATACAAAATATTGGTGGGGGAACTTAAATGGTGAGGGTTGATGGCGGAGGAGTGTCCATGGCAGAGTTCAGTCTATTTGTCTCATAGGTGCATTGCCCATATGGGCATAGGAAGTGGAGCTGGGGCAGTTCCAATATGGACAGGGTGACAAAGTCGGACAGTGGGTTGACAATCAGGGTGGTCTCATTTCTTGGCAGGGGTCTTGGCATCGTGCTCTGTCTTGTTCCTGGATCTCAGGGACCACTTGCGGGGTGGTTCTCCATCTGCAGGGGGTGGGGTGCTGGTGTGGTGGTCCTGTGGCGGTGCCTCTTGTCCACTAGCGCCGGCGGAGGTGGTGGGCAGTTCATTGTCCATGCTAGTGTCAGGGGCCCCTTGGAGTGCCACAGTGTCCCTCCTGGTGTTGAGTATTTCCTTCAGCACCCCTACGATGGTGCCCAGGGCGGAGCTGATGGTTCTGAGTTCCTCCCTGAACCCCAAGTACTGTTCCTCCTGCATGCGCTGGGTCTCCTGAAACTTGGCCAGGACCGTTGCCATAGTCTCTTGGGAGTGGTGGTATGTTCCCATGATGGAGGAGAGGGCCTCGTGGAGAGTGGGTTCCCTTGGCCTGTCCGCCCCCTGTCGCACAGCAGCCCTCCCAGTTCCCCTGTGTTCCTGGGCCTCCGTGCCCTGGACCGTGTGCCCACTGCCACTGCCCCCAGGTCCCTGTTGTTGTTGAGGTGGTGGGTTATCCTGGGTTCCCTGTAGTGGTGGACACACTGCTGATTGACGTGTCCTGGGGACGGAGGTATGGGAGCGCTGGGTGGGTGCTGTGCTGGTGTTACCAGAGGGTGGAAGGTCTGTGGTGGCCTGTGCCTGTGTGAGGGGAACCGACTGTCCTGAGGCCCAAGATGGTCCGGGCTGGTCATCTGGATCCAGTTGGACAGAGCTGCTGTCATCACTGTGGGTCTCTTCTGTGGGGGGGTGGAGATGTCTGGACCCTCCTGTCTGGTGACATTGGGTAGTGGTCCTGCAGGGGTGTAAAAGCATGATTATTGCATCTGTGTGTGTCATGGTGTGCAATGGGTGGGTGACCGTGTACCCCAGTGCTGGCATTCCTGTGTGGGGGCCTGTGTGATAATGGTTTAGGGGGGGGTATGGGTATGTGCAGTGTGCATGCTTTAGTGATGGGTGTCCATGCGTTGGTGTTGCATGCAGGGCTTGGTGTTGGGATGTGTGGTTTGTGATATTAGTACATTTGTGAGGAGTTGGAGTGATAGGGGAGGGGCGAGGGTGGGGGTCTCTGATAGCATGCAGGTAGGGTGGGGGATATGGTAGTTAAAGGTTTGACTTACCAGAGTCCATTCCTCCACTGACTCCTGCGAGGCCCTCAGGATGCAGAATCGCCAAAACCTGCTCCTCCCATGTTGTTAGTTGTGGGTGAGGAGGTGGGGGTCCGCCGCCAGTCCGCTGTACCGCTAGGTGGTGTCTGGAGACCACAGAACTCACCTTCCCCCGTAGGTCGTTCCACCTCTTCCTGATGTCCTCCCGATTTCTTGGGTGTTGTCCCACTGCGTTGACCCTGTCGACTATTCTTCGCCATAGCTCCATCTTCCTTGCAATTGAGGTGTGCTGCACCTGTGCTCCAAATAGCTGTGGCTCTACCCGGACGATATCCTCCACTATGACCCTGAGCTCCTCCTCCGAGAACCTGGGGTGTCTTTGCCTTGCCATGGGGTGGTGTAGGTGATGTGTGGGGTGGTGTGTGTGGTGATAAGTGTGGTGATATGTAGTGGTGTGTGGTGTTTTGTGCGTGGAAGTTGTGTGGGTGATGGTGTTGAGTGCCTGTGGATGGTAGTTTGTGGATGCTGGTGTCTCTCTCTGGCTTTCTCTCTGTGATTTTGTTTTATATTGTAATAGGTGTGTGGGAGTGGTGTGTGTATGTGTATCAGGTGTGTGTATTTTGAATTGTCCAATGTGGCGGTGTTTTGTATGTGTGTGTGTATTTTGAGCGCAGCGGTGTGTACCGCCAATGGAATACCGCGGTTGAAAGACCGCCGCGTGAATTCATGTGTCGTGATATTGTGGGCGTATTTCTGTTGGCGTGACGGTTGAGGTTTTGTTTTCGCCAGTTTATCACTGACCTTTGGTGTGGCGGACTTGTGTGGGTGTCTGAATTTTGTCGGATTCCGAGATGTGGGTCGTAATAGCTGTGGCGGAATTCCGCCGCGGCGGCGGTATGTTGGCGGTCTTCTGCACGGCGGTAAACGGCTTTTACCGCCAATGTTGTAATGACCCCTAAAGTGATCGAGTCAGATGCCAGTGGTTCAGGCTGTGCATTGCGAGTTGTTCTCCACAGGAGGAAAATGGTCTTCCGAGGAACAAGCTTTGCACATAAATTGCTTGAAGTTGTTGGCAGGGTCCTTTGCAGTAAGATGCTGGACCAGGGGCAAGGCCCAATGCTGTGTCTTGCTCAAGATGGACAATGTGGCAGCGGTTTGCTACAACAACCATTTGGGAAGCACAAGGTCAAAGATTCTATCAGACTTGGCTCACAGTCTTTGGGTTTATTGCCTGAGCAATTAGATTTCTCTGACGGCAGAGCATCTCCCGGGAGTCTCCAACCAGATTGCGGATTGGCACTCCCATCATTGGCAGGACAACAGTCTTAAGAAACTCCAACTATCAGTCTTCCATGTGATACAGAACCTTTGGGGTCCATTTTTCATTGACCTTTTTGCTTCCTGTCTGGACAACCAGTTGGAAAGGTATTGCAGCTGGCGTCCAGATCCTGGGGCAATGGCCGTAGATGCGCTTCTCCCCTCGTGGAGAGGGGATTTGTGTTTCCTCTGTTTTCAATGATAACAAGGTTATCCTCCCAAACCAGGAGACAACAAGCAAACCTGGTGGTGGTAACCCCGATATGCAGGTCTCATGTCTGGTTTCCAGTTCTGATGGAACTTTCTTGGGATTTTCCAATCCGTCTACGCCTGTTTCAAGATCTACTTCTGGATCCCCTGGGGAATTACCATCCAAAGATCCTGTTGGGCTCTCTCCTTCTCATGGCGTGGCAGATTACAGGGAACATTGGCAGGTCCCAGGAATTTCAGCAGAAGCTGCCTCGTTACTATCCAGGGCCTGGGCAGAGAATACCAACAAAAGATACCGGTCTGCATGGTCAACATAGGGCAGTTGGTGCCATCATTTGCATATTGATCCATTGGGAGTTATTCATGACTTGAATTTCTTAGCCTCTCTGGCCTCGGAAGGTTTAGCTTACAGAACTATAAATACATTCAGATCTGCAATTTCAACAGGCCTTTGCCAGTAGAGGGACACCCAATGGGTGAGCACCCTCTGGTGTGCAAACTGTTGTGTCATTCGTTTGTCCATTCCTCCCAAGCCTTGCTACTCTTCTTTATGGGATGTGAATGAGGTGTTGGTATTGTTTAAATCCTGGCCGTCCAACAAATATCTTTCCAGGAAACAGTTATCTGCCAAATTGGCTACTCTGCTTTGCTTGAGATCATGTCGAAGGGTATCGGTTGTGAGAGCATTGGATGTAACAGGTAGAATATACACCCCTGAAGGGGTTACTTTCCATATATCCAGTAAGACAAAAACCAATTCAAGAGTAGTATCATACCCCTCCTTTAATGATGTGCCTAAATTATGTGTAGTAAAAACTCTTAAGGCTTATTAGTCGATGACTGAGGAGATTCGCCTCCATGGGGAAAGACAGTTGCTTGTTGCTCTAACAAAGCCTCATAGGGTGGTTTCTTCACCAACTATTGCACACTGGGTACATTGGGCCATTCAGCAAGCTGGAATCGACACGTCTTGCTTAGGTGCTCATTCTGTGCGGGGAGCTATGGCTTTCAAAGCGTGTGTACTGGGGGCACATTTGGAAGATATTTTGAATGCAGCAGATTGGTCCTTGGACTCTACCTTCAAAAGGTTCTACTTCAAGCTGGTTTGTAATCTGGCTTCATTAGTTGTTGACAAGCTTTAAACTTGCCTAATCCTCATTTCCGGTCCTGACATAGAATGAAAAATGTCCTAGCTATTGTAATGGAAAGTTTAAATTCTATTAAGGGCACAGAGGCGAGGATTAGCCCTCCCTTGACTAAAGTTTACTTCCCACCCAAGGGATCTGCTTATGTAATGTAAGTAATTGGTTTCCAAGGCTATTTAAGGTATTCTTGAAGAATGTCCTTTCTTCGCATTTAGTCATTAAGTCGGTTTGTGTAGAAGGATAATGGTTGTCCGATGTTTATGGGATCTTTCTATTTCCTAAGGTTGGATTTGAGTAAACAGGAGAATGCATGAAGATCAGAACATGTGTCGCAGGAAGAAAGAGGGGGACAGAGCGTCCTCGCAGGAGTTTATCTGGATGGAAGCACTGGGATTGGTGGGCTGGATGACGTTTTCTTTCCCTATGCTTCATGGGATATATTGTTTGTTGTAATGTTCTTTTAATGGCTGCTGGAGCAGAATAAAGGAGGAAGAAATGCCTAATCCTCGCTTTTGTGTCCTTATTAGAATTAAAACTTTCTGTTATGCTAGAATGAGAAATTTCCTAGCTATCGTATCATTTTGTCTTTTTTTGCTCCTACTCATCCTGTCTTTGCTATATTCTGTTTGCTGTACTTGGCCTGCTCCCACACATCCAATTATGGATACCAACGTGATTTTTAGCCTCCAATTTCAAATTTCTCCACATTTATAGATTTTTTTTTTTTATTGTTTCTACCTTAGGTGTTGCTACTATATTTGCATATAGTTTACTAATCTTCTAATAATAATTAATTGTCTAAACAGTCTCAGACCTCCTTGGTAGCAGTTATTTATCCCCAGGTGTTCACGGACCACAAGCTTAAACCCACCGTAATTAGAGTATTCATATTTTTTCTGAACGGATAGCATTATCTGCACAATCAGACTTTGTGAAGACATGGGCAACCCATTGTAAAACCAGCGAGTTTAAGAGGTTTACACACTGTAATTAAGGTTAATTTTTAACAAAATGGCAAAGACTGCACCCGGTGTCACGTGCATGGAAGACAAGCCATAAAAGAACAGAATAAACTATAGGGTGAAAGGTTGGGTGGTAAAACAAGAGAGATGTGGAAGGGAGGTGCCCTATTTCACATAACTGGTTTGGTGCTCAATTGCCAAGCAAAGGTATCGGAGACAGAGTGTGGCTGCATGTGTCCCCACAGCCGCTTTTGGTGTGAAATGACACTGATGCAGTAGAGTCACCCGCTGTTCAGTCACAGTACGGCACTGGCGGAGGCACCGGAGTAATTAGACACGTTTGATAATGACACCTGGGCCTGAATTTCATATCCGGCCCAATTTCCCCGTTTGCAATAGGCCGCAGCCTTAACTCGATGCGCCTGGCGCAGTCAGGGTAGTGCACCCAATTACACCAAAAATATGCAGTGCTAAGGGGAAGCGTGACTTCCATCATGCGCTGGGAGAGAGCATTATGGAAAGACAGGGTCACCTTTTGAACGCCTTGGCTCTGCCTTTCACAGGATGTGGACTGGCTTCGGTTTAGAGAGGGAGCAGGCATCCCCCAACAGGTAGGGGCAGTGAATTACTGCAACCAGCTGCAGGGGGGTGCCTGAGGGTTTCGCTCTGTACTCGGTGCCTCCTCCCTACAGGTGCCCACAGGACACACTGACCGAGTGTCAGTTCTATGTGGCGCAAAGTCAGTGCGCCTCACTGCAGCTTTTCTGCCTTTATCTCCACGTCTCTAAAATGGTGCATGTGTGAGGCAAACTGTTCCGTCATTTGTAGAGGGTCACATGTATACCTTCACAGTCCACATAAGAGAAGGGACTACACAAGCATCTGTGTTATGAAGGATGATACTGCAAAGTAATATCAAGTTAGCTTCTTTAGCCCCTTCACTGCCAGACCTTTTCCCTCTCAGCTGCCAGACCTTTTCCCCTCCTCTGCCGAGCCTTTTTTTGGCTGTTTGGGGTAGTTTGTGCTCATTACTTTTGCACATAAGCTATCCACGCCAAATTTGCGTCCTTTTTTTCCAACATCCTAGGGATTCTAAAGGTAGCCAGAGTTTGTAGGTTCCCCTGGAGGAGACCAAGAAATTAGCCAAAATACGGTGAAAATGTGGTTTTTTGGGGGGGACAAATTCGGTAAAAAGTGCTGCAGAAGAAACCATGTGTTTTTTTTCCTGCAAATGGCATCCACAAAGGGTTTGTGGTGCTAAAATCACCATCTTCCCAGCTTTCAGGAACAGGCAGAAAACCACATTTTTCCACACAATTTTGGCATTTTGCTAGGACATATCACATTTTTACTATTTTTTTGTGCTTTCAGCCTCCTTCCAGTTAGTGATAGAAATGGGTGTGAAACCGATGGTGGATCCTGGACAGCTAAACATTTCTGAAAAGTATACAACATTCTGAATTCAGCAAGGGGTCGTTTGTGTAGATCCTTTAGAGTTTTCCTACAGAAAGTAACAGCTGAAATAAAAAAAAATATTGAAATTGAGTTGAAAAAAACAGCCATTTCTGTCCACATTTTCTTTAACTTTTTCCAGCAATGGCAGATTTTTTAAAGCAATATACTGTTACATCTGCTAGACTCTTCCGGTTGCGGGGATATACATGGCTTGTAGGTTCATCAAGAACCCTAAGTACCCAGAGCCAATAAATGAGCTGCATCTTGCAATTGGTTTTCAATGTATACTGGTTATACAGCAATTCATTTGGTAAACTATAAAGAGTGAAAAACAGGTATTAAGGAAAACTTTGTATTTCCAAAATGGGGACAAGATGAGGTGTTTAGAAGCAGTGGTTATTTGCACATCTCAGAATTTGTGGGTCCCCATACTAGCATGTGAATTACAGGGCATTTCTCAAATAGACTTCTTACTTGCATGCTGCCTTACATTTGAAAGGAAAAAATGTAGAGAAATACAAGGGACAATAACACTTATTCTTCTATTCTGTGTTCCCCCAAGTCTACCGATAAAAATCATACCTCACTTGTGTGGGCAGGCCTCATGCCCGCGACAGGAAACGCCCCAAAATGCAATATAGACACATCACATTTTTACATTGAAATCTGACGTGTTTTTTGGAAAGTGCCTAGCTGTGGATTTTGGCCTCTAGCTCAGCCACCACCTAGGAAAACCTAGCAAACCTGTGTATTTTTGTACTTTAGACACATAGGGGAATCCAGGATGGAGTGCCTTGTGGGACTATCACTGGGTTCTGTTAACCAGAATCCTTTGCAAACCTCAAAATGTGGCAAAAAACACATTTCCTCAAAGTTCGGTGAAGGAAAGTTCTGAAATCTGAGGAGAGCCACAAATTTCCTTCCACCCATCATTCCCCCAAGTCTCCTGATAAAAATGGTACCTCACTTGTGTGAGATGGCGTAGTGCCCACAACACAAAATGCCCCAAAACACAACATGGACACATCACATTTTTCTAATGAAAATGGACCCATTGTTTGCAAAGTGCCTAGCTGTGGATTTTGGCCTCTGGCTCATCAGGTACCTTTGGGAATCTAGGATGGGGTGACTTGTGGCGCTCTCACTGGGTTCTATTACCCAGAATCCTTTGCAAACCTCAAAATGTGTCTAAAAACACTTTTCCACACATTTTAGTGATGAAAAGTTCTGGAATCTGAGGGGAGCCAAAAACTTGCTTCCACCCGCATTCCCTTACATCTTTCGATAAAAATGGTACCTCACTTGTGTGGGTAGGTCTAGTGCCAGCGACAGGGAAGGGTCCAAAATACAACATGGACACATCAAAGTTATCTATTACAAAACTACCTGGTTTTGCAAGGGGGGCACCTGCGTTTTTGGTCCTGGGCTCAGCAGCCATCTAGGGAAACCTATCAAACCCAGACATTTCTGAAAACTAGACACCTGAGGGAGTCCAGGGACAGTGTGACTTGCGTGGATCCCCCAGTGTTTTCTTACCCAGAATCCTCAGCAAACCTCAAATGTAGCTAAAAAAAAAATCACATTTTCCTCACATTTCTATGTGGGATTACCGCAATGGCACGAATTACCTACCATCCAATGTTGTCCTCAGTCTCCCGTTAAAAATGATACCTCACTTGTGTAGGTGGGCCAAGTGCCTGTGACAGGGAAGGGCCAAAAACATGTCAAAATTGAGAGGGAACCAAAGCGGGTCAAAAAGGGCAGTTTGAAAAAAAAAAACTTTTTAGGCTGACAAGTGGGGCAGAATTTTTATTTTATCGGTATGGATGTGACTATGCTGGGTGGTAGGAATTTTGTGGATTCCTGCAGATTCCGGAAGGTTCCATCATAGAAATGTAGGTAAAATGCGTGATTTCCAGAAAAGTTGGTGGTTTGCAGGGCATTGTGGGTGAGAAAATGGTGTGGGGTGCACGTGAAGCACATCACCCTGGACTCACCCTGGTGTTTAGTGTTTAGGTCTGGTAGATTTTTCTAGGTGGCAGAGTCCCAAAGTACAAAAAGTGCAACTGCTCACCATTCCAAGTGGGATGATATTGAGAGTTAGCAAAGCTCTCCTGGCCCAAATATAAAATCAAACCCCCAAATAATCAAATGTTCTCTTGCTTGCTGTTGGGATAAGATCCTTTAGTTTGCAGGGGGGCTGAAAGACTGTTACCCCCTTCAGATGGGGTGAGGGGCATAACCATGCCCATACTGGTTGGCAGCCCCCACCCCTGTATTATTTATTTTTTTATTCCCTGGCATCTAGTAGGCTTTCTGTCCCCAATGGTGAGTGGATCAGGGCTAATTGCCCCATCTGCCAACGCTGGGCAGAACAACTTTGTCCCCATTTATTTGGGGTGGGGGTATTGCCATACCCCCACCCTCTTTTTTAAAAATAATTCTTCCCTGGTGTCTAGTGGGCTTCCTGACCCCCATGGGGGCAGATGGGCCTTACAAAAATAGGCTGATCTGCCCCCAAGGGGCCAGAAATGGCCATCAGTAATGTGGCCCCATGGGGAGTGACCCTTGTCCAAAGGGCTGACCCCCAAAACAAAACACACACAGAACCCTATCCCTGGTGCACAAGTGGTTTCTGCCCCCCTTGGGGGCAGATGGGCCTAAAAAAGAATAGGCCAATCTGCCCCCAAGAGGGGCAGAAATTACCAACAGTAATTTGCCTCCATGGGGAGCGACCATTGCACAAGGGACCGCCTCCCCCAAACAAAACACACACACGCACACACACAACAACAACAACAATCCCTGGTGCTTAAGTGGTTTCTGCCCCCTTGTGGGCAAATGGGACTAATAGAAATAGGCCAATCTGCCTCCTAGGGGTCCAGAAATGGCCTAAAATATTCTGCCCCCATGGGGAATGGCGCTTGACTAAGGGGCCGCTCCCATTATGTAAAATATCAATTTTTTAAATCCCTGGTGTCTAGTGGTTTCTGCCCACCTTGGGGGCTGAGGGGCCTAATTAAACCAGGCCAAAATGGCCTTAAAATAAATTGCCTCCTTGGAGAGCGACCCTTGCCCAAGGGGCCGCTTCCCTTATTTGTTCACAAAAAGTAAACAAAATCCCTGGTGTCTAGTGGGCATTTCTGCTCACAGAATGCTCAGAGAGATATGAAAAGGAAAGGAAAAGCCTTTCATTTCCTTATCATGTCTCTCCGACATCCCCTTCCACCATCCTAAAGAGAAACTAATCAGCGTGGCTTCCAGCGCGATGGGGGCAACTTCTGATTAGGTCAGCGCGTGATCGCGTGCTGACGTCATCAGATGTCACGGGGTGGTCTGGGGGTGGCAGAGGAAGCGCTTCCCCTGCCATCCCTTCCCAGAGGGAGTGGGTGGGTGACCCATGGGGGAGCACTGTCGCTCCCCCAGTGGGCTAGGTACAGGACGTAATGGTTATGTCCTCGGCACGGCAGCGCTGCAGCCAAGGACGTAACCATTACGTCCATGGCGCCCAAGGGGTTAATTGAAGTCTCCAGTACTACAGGCAACCACCCACTGCATCACACACCCTCTGCCTCACGTCCCTTGCTCCTCCACAGTTAGGGAGTCAGAGGCAAGATTCCAGATTCCAATACGGCCCGAGGGACAAGGAGATGATAGCACAAAGACACAAACATAACATACCTAATAAATTTAACCAAACAAAAAAGAAACAATGATAATATACGTCAGAAAAATAATAATAACAATAATAATAATAATAATAGGAATACACTATATAAACATGCCAATACAAAAATCATACAATAGTTCCGAAATTATAGGTATGCAGGCAAATACAAAAGAATATTAAATATGCACACTAAAAATATTTATTCTACCCATGACGAAATCCTTGAACTTCCCAGGAACCCTAGGTTCACGTTCCCCACAAACAGGAAACCCACTCGCCTGACTATTAGACTTGGAGTCCAATTTCACTCTCCCAGGAGCATGAGAAATGTATTTCTCAGGAAGATAGGCAGGGACAAGAACTTTAACTACACAAGCAACATTCCAACATTGTCCATTCTCAAAACTCACCACACTTCCATCCGTATTTACTTCATCTACTTGACACAGTGCACCATACTTCACTTTGCCCTTTATCACTTTGGCACCAAGTAACTTGACGGTAACCCATTCCCTTTTTTTTAAGGGAATTGACTTGGTTTTCTTGCCCACATCCGATCTGACTTTACTTTCCAATTGACTCTGTTCAATGTCAGCACGCATGTCACAGGTGTGTTGCCTAATGCTTACACTAGGTTCAATTTTAGACAGATCATTCAACCATGCAGGTTTCAGAAAATCCTGAGAAGATCTTGCCCTTAGTGCTTGAAAAGGTGAAAGCCTGTTACACAATGGGGAGTGTTACAATAACACCATGCCATGGCACATACTGCATCTACAACGTCCATTTCTTCAATGATTGCACATCTCACATATCCACTCACCAGTTTATTCACTCTCTCCACCTTGCTATTACTTTGGGGATGATATAGACTACCTCTTTTCTGCTTGATACCAGCATCTCTCAAAAACCCTACCATGTCATCTGACACAAACTCTACTCAGTCATCTGCTTTCACTTCAGATGGAAAACCCTCTCTTGAAAATACATCTGTTAAGAAAGTAATGACTGTTTTAGTGTTGGTACAACTCATAAATTTGATCTCCATTGATTTGGATAAATGGCCGGTTATTACTATCGCAAAATGTTGGCTATAAAGCAGAATTCTGAAAGGACCAAGAAAATCCAGACTCACTCTACCGAAACATTCTCTGGACTACCAACTTCCACAATAAGAGGTCTCACACTCTTCAGATTTGTATCATTTTGTAAACAAACATGGCATTTACCAACAAAAGTCTCAACATCCCTGTACATACTCAGCCACCAATAGGTTTCCCTCAAACTTTTCTTATTGAGAGTCAGTCCCAGATGGCCTACACGATTCAACTGCAACAGTTAACTTCTGATATTACATGGTGGAATCAATTTGTCCTCTTTGAACATAAGGCCTGCTTCAAGGGATAGCTCTTATTGTAACTTACTAAATGGCTGCAAAGTGACTGATACTTTTATTTGCTAGGCCACCCTTTTGTCACGCGTACCACAACTTTTTTCAAAATATTGTCCTAATTCAACTCCATCCTCCACAAAGGCTTGCTATCAAACAGTCTTGGTCATGTTTATCATTCATTCCCTTCTCTAAGTCATCACCCTAGCATGGTAAACAAGATTAGCATCCAGCCCTTATATTACTGCCACAGGAATATATTGTACATCAGAGTGATACTCCAACAGTTGCAAGCTCAACCTCTTCAACCGAGGAGGGGTTCTGGTGGAATGAACATTGGAACCACTAATATTTTTTTCTGCATCAAATATTTTAAACATGCAAACCATCAGTCCTCCACACCTTTCTTACAAACTCCAGGGAAATCACCTGTAGCCTGGAAAGAGTGGTTTAGATCATTCATTGCATTTGTGGGCACAATTGGTGGGTTTAAATTCAAACCAGAAAGCAAGCATTGGCTTGTGGAACATTCTCTGGGTATGGAAGGCCAATAAATACTTGGACATTTACCTGACTCATCAACTGATGATGTGGTGGAGAATGAGATGGATGAATATGAGCTGGCACTAATGAAACTTGATAAACATTTTTCTAAACCTCCCGACTTAAGTGTCAGACAACATCATTTATTCTCAAGAGAACAATCAGC
Organism: Pleurodeles waltl; assembly: GCF_031143425.1. Lineage (NCBI taxonomy): Eukaryota > Metazoa > Chordata > Amphibia > Caudata > Salamandridae > Pleurodeles > Pleurodeles waltl. The sequence goes on from NC_090443.1 coordinate 338,718,706, forward strand.
TGTTGAATCAATTGATGCTTATATAGCTTTGTTACAGGTTTTGGCGGCCAAATGTGAAATTGGTGCATTCACCAACCAACTCATCAGGGATCAACTGGTAATCAGGTGCCACAATGAAAAGACCCAGGAAAAACTACTATCATGAAAGAACCCGCCACTCAATGAAATAGCTGACATTGCCAAGAGTACGCAGGGTTCAAAAACAAAATCTGTCAAGGAACTTAATAAGGATGCAGAAGAAGCTGTGTTGTTAGTTAAACCTAACAAATATGGGTTCAACAGAGTTGTTGACAAGAGGGGAAACCAAAGTAGGGGAATACATGTTTCTGTTGTGAATCTAAATTCCATATAGCCTCATTTAAGCAAGCTCCTGCGTTGGGCAAAGAATCCATTTGATTTGGTCCATTGGATTTGGTGAATTCAATATTGACCCCATGGGAGCGACCCTTGCCTAAGGAGCCGCTCCCCTCTTGTAAAAAAACAAAATTATCCCTGGTGCCTAGAGGTTTCTGCCCTCCTTGGGGGCAGATGGGCCTAATTAAAATAGGCCTATCTGCCCCCACGGGGGGCTGAAATGGCCTTAAAATAAATTGTCCTCCTTGGGAGTGACCCTTGCCCAAGGGGCCGCTCCCCATATTTGTTTATGAAAAGTAAACAAAATGCCTGGGGTCTAGTGGGCATTCCTGCAGCACGATCACTATGCGGCCGTGCTACAGGAATGCTCAGAGAGACATGAAAAGGATTGTCATGCCTCTCCGACCTCCCCTTCTTCATCCTGAGGAGAAGTTATTCAGTTTGGCAATATACAAGTGTCAGATTGCTTGTTTCACCCATCCTACAACAATGTCAGGGTCTATAGGCTCATTGGAGTCTTTAGCCTGGAAGGCTATGTCTAGGATCTTTATCAAAGGTCCAGAAATGTTGAGGAGCTTATCCTGGCATTTACATCAGGCTCTGTCAAGACCTTTTTTGGGACCTTCGCCACTTCATAAAATTGACCATGATAGGGTCTACTTCGGGGGTCTCTGTCACCTTGCCCTCCAGGTCAGGCCTGGGGCATTCAGCACATAGCCTGGCACGGACCTCCTTGTCAAATGCCTCTCTAATATTATTTTGGACATACATCGCTGGTTTGAAATTTAGAACTTTTGGTACTTTGGACTGCGATTCATCTCCTCTCCCCGATCATTTTCTCTTACTGGGTCCTGGGTGTCAGCGTGGTCACTATCACTGTGCCCAGCGGACAAAGATCCATAGTCTGAATGATTGGAGGGATTAATCATGTCATCAGGGGAAAAGGGAATGGGTTGGACAGTGCTATACCCATGTCCCTCCCTGACTGTATCTAAGAGTTTTTCAAATGCCTCTGAGTGGCCCATCTCTTGGCTTGACGCTTGCCTTTATTAGGTTTAGTAGGTGGAGTTTGGGGGCCCCCGGAAGGGTTGATGAGAGGTAACCACCCTTGTTGGCGGTCAAAGCTTTTCAAATGCTGGGTGAGGGGTTCCAGGGCTTTGGCTAAGGCCTTATTCCCAGACATTTGGACGTTATTGTCAAGCGCTTTGACCAAATTTTCCTCTAGGGAGGGGGCATCATTGCCCAAATATTCCAAGTCCTCTTCATATTGGTCATACTGGGCCATAATTCTTTCCAGGGTACAGGTTATCAAGGGTAGTGAAGCTGCAATATGTGATAGTATTTAATTATCAATAAGAGCTTATGGGAGTAGCCAAGGTCCTTTCTATCTCTTTTCCCTCTTCTATTTGTCACTGCTGCCACTACCCATGTGCCCACCGCCTAGCACATAGGTGCATAGAGCTCCAATATCCATTCCTCAAACTGCATAAGCAGCAGCAGAGGGATATGGTGGTGCAGTGATGGTACGGCGGGAGTTAATAGCCCCATCCCTTTCCTTTCTCTGCCCTTCTCTTTTCTCTAGGCCCCCCTGTTTGAGACTGCACCTTCAGCCCGCTATGCCAGCCACCGCTGTGATCCGGTTGTGCCACTCAGCTCTACTCCGCTTGTGGCTCAAACACTCCTGCCATTACTTGTCGACAGTGCTGCACTTCCACTTCCTGCTACCAACAAAACAAGTAGTTAGGCCTAAGTATCATGTTTATGCAATAGAAACTTGCTGTGCCACTTAAAATGCTGATCTGGCAGTTACATGAGATAGGACGAGCAACCATGGACTAGAAAACAGCCCAAGAGATAGCCAGTAGCTCAGATTGGTATCAAGGATCCCATCCATAATTTTGTGGTTTATTGCAGTAGAATCCCTAAGTGTGACACGTTTGCCTAGACATGGGTCCCATGCTCTCTGAAACAAAAGAGTCAAGCTATACCTCACTGAAGTGGTCTAAGTGGGCTGAACCCTGGACTAAGGTTGCTTGTGTTCTCGTCTGGAGGGGCCCTAGTCTGGCAGTTCGTGCTACACTCCTGTCACTAAAGTTGGACCATGACAGATTTGCATATAGTCAGTCTCTGGAGTAGCACAGAGGGTGAAGAACAATTGACTATGGTGTAGCCTGAGTGACTGCTAGTGGCTGCGACTGGTTCCTACATCCCTTTCAACAATATGTTGTTTCTTGCAGTTACAGCACAGGGACAGGGGGCTGAGAAGAGAAGTGCCTTGCTCCTGGTGAGTTTTCCTGCCTATTATTTTTATATGTAACCTACTACCAATCCTGGGCTTAAATGAAGAAGCTGCATTTTGTATTGTGATAGTCCTCCCTGGTTCATGCCTCTAGCAGATGTTCTGTGGAATTTTACTATGTGACAGTAACACCCAGTGGCAAGTCACAGTAGGACACTGACATTTTGCTTTTAATTATTTTTTAGGTAGCAGCCTACAAGACAGTGCAGCTGTCTGGTTTGCTAAAGACATCTTGGGGGCTTTCACAAAGTTGATCTAGGAATGTATTCTACTCGTTGATTACCATTGGCTTTGTGGTTTTCCATTTGCTGGCTTTATTTGCTTTAGGCTCTCCAGGTTCATTTCGTCCCTCCTGTTGCCTAAACCTTGTTTTCTCTATCCTTCCATGAACTTTCTGTTAACAGGCCTTTCAAATCTGGTCTTATCTTGTCACATTTGCTGTGCATTCAAAGACCGAGGTCAAATGTCAGACACTGACTTCCAAGGCCGCTTGTTTACTTTTCTTTCTCTAACTTCAAAGTGAGAGGATTAATGTGAAAATCCTGCTGCATACCGGGAGTAGGAAAGAGTTTTTTTCTAGGACAGGACCACGTTTAAATGAACTGTGTAAGTATTTCAGAATATATACAAATTATGAACGCACAAATAAAGTACATTTGTTGTTATTTCTGCAGTGTGTTGCAAACAAATACTTTAATATGATCAAAACAAGTCATTAAACTATACTATGCAATTTCCACACAATTTTGTCTGTGCACCATATAGTTTTATTAGTAAAACTGTCTGTCTGTGCAAATGTAATTGTCATTTTAATTGAAAATGTGTTGTATGTATTGTAAGTATGCTACCACACCAATTAATACACCACTCTACTCTGCACCACTCCACACTACTGCACTCTACACTGCACCACTCCACTTTACTACTCAATGTCACTGCACTCCGCACTACTCCACTCAATGTCACTGCAGTGTATGCCACTTCACATTAAGCCTCTCTACTGTACCCTGTACCAGTCTACTCTATATGCCAATGCACTCTTTGCCACTCTTCCCTACACCACTGCACTCGTCACTGCACTCCACACCACTCCAGTCTAGGCCACACCAATCTATTTTGCACATCACCTCTCTATGCCACTCTGCAGCACTGCACTGTATGCCAATACACTCTACACCAATGCATTTTACTATCTAACACTCAATTCTATGCCCCTGCACTGTACACCAATCCACGGTACACCACTCTAACCTACTCTGTACCACTGCACTCTATGCCACTGCACTCTACGCCACTTTACTCTATGCCATTACACTCTATGCAACATCACTCTACCCTGCACCACTCCACACCACTTCATTCTACTGTGAAACAATCTAGACTTCGCCATTGTACTCTACTCCACTCTGCACCACTCCACTCAATGCCACTGCACTCTATGCCGCTCTACTTTTAACCACTTCACTCAACGCCAATGCACTCTACACAAATGCACTCTATGGCATTGCACTCTACTCTGCATCACTGTACTCTATGACAATGGTCTCTACACCACTCTGCTCCACTCTTCACCACTGCATTCTGACACTGTACTCTGCAACACTGCACTCTCCACCACTGAACTCTATGCCACTCTACTCTTTACTACTCCACTATACACCACTGCACACTATGCCACTCTACTGTACACTCTATGACACTGCACTATATGCCACTCGACTCTGCTCCACTGCCCTCTGCATCACCCAACTCTACACCACTCTACTCTGTGCCACTGCACTCTACTCTGTGCCACTCTGTTCTGCGCCACTCCACTCAGCACCACTGCACTCTACTATGCACAACTCCAATCTACGCCACTGAATTCTACGAGGATGCATTTTACCTGGCTGAATTCAATGCCACTGAACTCTACACCACTATACTCTGCAACACTCTACAGCAGTCCACCCTACTCTATGCCACTGTAGGCAAATCCACACTATGCCACTCCAATACACCACACTCTCTGCCACTCCATTCTACAACCCTCTACTCCACTCTTTGCCATTCCACTCTATGACACTGGACCCCACTCTCCTCTATGCCATTAACTTTTAGCCATGCTGAACAATGGCCATGCTGGTAAACAACATGGCTAAAACACATTGGCAAACCTATAACTCTTGCATAGGCAATACCTAATGGCTTTGCCACAATCAATTCCGTTCCTTCATCACTTTTTTTACTTAACAGGCTGAGCTGGCTGGAGCACAGCAAGGATAGTGGAGTGGGGCTAATGTTGCGGGGAACAAAGGTAGTTGGTTGGATTTTAGAATTGCTTAGGGGGAAACTGTTAAAAAGGCATGAAAGACCTTATCACACATGATGCCAACACAGCCTTACATCCGGAGGGGGCTAAGGTGCCTTTGGATGGACCACCTCTACAGACCTGACAACTTCTGAAAACTTTTCACTATGTAAGGAGGGGTATGGTATTGGAGGGGGCTGAAGCATTTCTTTTTTTTTTAGTTTAAAGAGAAAGTTTATTGATAATTAATACAGTATTCAAAATATATAAATACACTTGAAGACATGAATAAATAATACAGTAACAGTTCAATTTCATGAAACATACTCATTACAAAACACGAAAAATTTATCAATGCTTTGAACTATAGGTATACATGCATATATTGAGTATATAGATGTATGAAATTATGAACACTATAAGTAAGTACAAAAAAAGAAATGTAAATAAAACAATTCATGGCGGTGTAGAGACCTCTTCATTTCTAGGAAAATGATTACGTGCAGAATAAGCAAAAGAGTTCAGGTAATTTGTAACATGTATCCATAACATAGCAAGGGATAAGGGGGAAATATAGGCTCTATCCAACCTATGGTTATAACATATACCATACCACCAAGCTTGAAAGGATAATTTAGAAGAGTCCTTCCAATTTTTCTTAATTTATTGAAAAGCAACAGACAATAATAAATCTAAGATTAAAATACTATTTTTTAGACAAGGGGACCACTTGTCTGCAAGGCTACCTAAAAATATATTTGCAAAACTTAAGGCAACTTGAGTGTTAAAAATAGTATTCATTTGATTCCAAACGTTAACCCAAAATTGAAATGTATATGGACAATCAAAAAGCATATGTTGAAGATCTGAGACTGGCCCATTACAAGACCAACACGAGGATGGAAGATTAGAGTTCATTACATGTAAAGACGATGGTGTAATTAATAACCTATTATAGATAAAAAATAAAGTTTGAGTAGCATTAGCTGCTCTTGAGGATTTCCGTATTTTAATCCACACCTTATTCCATAAAGGAAGTGAAAATGAAATATCTAAATTTTTCTCCCACTGTATTTCTATTTCAGATTTAGGTCTGTCCTCAGGAAGGGCAGTAATTGTCCGATAAATACGACAAGCCATTGAAGACTGTACAAGCAGATTCTGAATTGGAGAAGGTCTGAGAAAAGAAGCTTGTTGAACTGGGAAGGATTGATAAGAACTATTCACGACATGTATTAAAGCATCATATTTTTTATCAACAGAGGTCGGAAATGAAAAAAGAAGTTGTGCTTGTACCAAGGAAAGAGCAGATTCATGTTCATACAATTGATGTACCCATCTTAGCCCCTTTAAATGCCACGCTTTCCAATAGATAGGTCTATTATTCAACTTGATGTACTTATTATAGCAAATAGACAACTTTAGAAACTGTACTCTGTCTCCATTGTATGGAGCAAAAACTGGCTGCAAAATTCTACATTAACTTTTCAAAACAGGCAGGGAAAAAGATGCTGGTTTATTTGACAAAGTTAACACCTCCAGAAATGTAAAAGGGACAACAAATGACTTTTCAACTTCAACCCATAATGGTAAACTAGGAGAGTCCTTCTCATTCAATAAATAAGAAGCTTGTTTAAGGGAAAAGTCCAAAGGATAAGAAAAAAGATTCGACAGTTAATTCCTCCACAGATTTTAGGCCTTATTAATTTTTGAAGAGACATTCTGGGTCTTTTATTATTCCATAAGAATTTGGTTAAAATAGAGTTCACCCTCTTAAAAAAAAGACAAGGGATATTAATTGGAATATTTGATAAGTAAAGGAGGATAACAGGAAGCAACATCATTTTAAGCGAGTCTAATCTACCGCACCAGGATAAAAATAAAGGATTCCATTTAGCTATAAGAGAATCAAGAGTAGAAAATAGGTGAAAAAATTACAGGAAATTGTATCTTTAAAAGAAGATTTAATCCAAATACCTAAGTATTTCATTTTATCGTTGTTCCAGTGAAAATTGAAAGACTTAAAATCCCCAGGAAGACAGAATTTATTTAAGGGAAATATTTCACATTTATCTTTATTTAACTTATACCCTGAAATAGAAGCAACGTTTTCTACCTCCAATAAAAGGTAGGAAGTGAAGAATTCAGGATTGATATCAAAAGTAAGATATCATCAGCATAAGCTGAAAATTGTATCTGCCTTTCCCCAAAATGGAAACCATGCTAACTTGGATTAGCTTTAAGTCTCAATAAAAAGGACTCCAAAGCAAGAACAAATGAAAGTGGTGACAGCGGACACCCCTGACGAACTCCTCTAGAAAGTGAAAAAGAGGGAAAGATGAGACCATTTAGAAAAATAGCAGCTCTAGGAGAAGAATATAATAATAAGATTAGATTTATACATTTAGTTCCAAAGCCAAACCATGAAAGCATTGAAAAAAATAAAAAGCCAATTAACGCGATCAAAAGGTATTTTTCAGCATCCAGTGCAATTGCTTATAGGGATTCATTAATAACAGACTTACTTAATATATTGAAAAATAATCTCGGGTTATCAGATAATAGACTGCCTTTAATAAAACCAAATTGCTCTTTACCAATTAATTTAGGAAGAATCAATTCCAAACGCATGGCAATAATTGTAGCAAAAATCTTATCATCTAAATTAACTAAAGAAATAGGTCTATAATTCTTACAAAACTTTGGATCTTTGTTATCTTTTGGTAAAATAACTATTAAAGCTTCTTGAAAAGAACCATCAGAGGATTTTTCAGTAATAAAATAGGTAAAAGGTTGAAATAATCTTGGAACCAATAGTGGGGAAAAATGTAAATAAAATTCAATAGTAAAACCATCTGGGCCTGGAGCTTTACCCTTCTTAATAAGATTTAGTGTATTTTAATGGAAATATCATTTTCAAGAGCGGAAAATTCATAGGGTGAAAGTACAGGCAGATCAATGGTAGACAAATATTGATCAATAAGATCCTGTGTGGGATAAAATTCAGGAGTATATAAATGTGTGTAAAAAAAGAATGAATTCATCCAAAATATCACCATTCTTATGTAATAAACCATTGGAAGAGTTATAAATAGAAGCTATCTTTGTTCTTTCTTTCCTAATTTTAAGATAATTTGCTAGAAGTTTTCCTGACTTGTTCTGACCCCCATTGCACTTAGCACTAGATTTAAGAAGATAAGAATTAGCAATATCAGTCGAAGTTTTATTAAAAGTAAATTTAGCTTGAAGTAAATCATTAAGACAAATTGCAGACTTTGAAGAATAATATAGATTTTCTGGATGCTTGATAAGACCCACCAAATGAAGCAATTTTTTTGCAGCTGTTTTCCTTTTATTGGCAACATAAGAAATAATAAAATCCCTAGATGCTGCTTTGAAGGCATCCCAAATGATTTGAATAGATAACTGGGGAGTATTATTTTCCACAAAGAATTGTGTTGCAAACTTCTCAAAGATTTGAGTAAAATTAATGTCAAGTAGTCAGGAATTCATAAAATCTCTATCTATTACTCGGCTGATTATGAACAATAAGATCAAGATTCATACTCACTGGAGCATGATCCGAGATTAATATGGAGCCAATTTCCGAACCCAAAACATGTTGTACGAGATGTTGTGAGACAAATAAATAATCAATTCTCGGCTGGGAAGAATGTACAGGGGAGAAAAAGGAATATTCCTGTAATGTGGGGTTATACAACCTCCAGACATCCGTTAAAGCTATTTGTGTAATTATAGAGGTAAATTGTGAAAGTATGGTAGATGGTATGAATCTAGAATTGGATTTACGATCAATAAAAGGATCCATAACTATATTACAGTCTCCTCCAAAAATAAAATATTTATCTGAAAGATACATCAACTTAACTAATATTTCATTACAAAAAAATGTATCCGGTTGGGTAGGAGCATAAACATTAAAGATAGTGAAAGGTACTTTATTAATAGACATTGAAACCATAACCCATCTACCAATCACATCACATTCTTGAGAAATATTAGAATTATTCAGTGCTTTATGAGACAGTATAATAAGTCCATTTCTGTTACACGTGCCCAGAGACAAAAAAACATGACTTACCCATTGCCTTTTAAGTTTAGCTATCTCAGTCTCCGAGATATGAGTCTCTTGCAACAGGGCAATATCAGCTCTCAATTTTAAGATATGTGTTAAAACTCTTTGCTGCTTTATTGGGGATCCTAAACCTTTAACATTCCATGAAATAAATCTAATTGTCATTTAAGATACCAAGTATAAAATAACCATGAATTAATGCAAGTAAATCAACTATTATTGAGGACAAATTGAACCGAAAGGAATATTTTGACATACAGAGGAAGAAGAATATAACTCTGAACAGGAGAAAGTAGAAAAAGAAAAAGGAAAAGAAGGAAAAATAGTAAAAGAAGAAGAAAAGGAGAAAGAAATAAAGAACAAAGTGCATTATAGAAGGAAACATTTAAAATATTTTTCGAAGTAGTAAAAACATACCTCTAAGACAAAAACAATGTGAGGGTGGTGAAATCACAAAGGGAAGATAATGCAACCTTCACTCCACGACTGCAGACACAGGAGGCAAGGGAGACCGGGCCACACAAGTTGCTACCACAAAAGACAGGTACTTTAAAGAAGAAAAATCTAAAAAAGAGAAAAAACAATAGGGAAATTCAAAACCTTTAGAAAACATGACGTGCTTAAGATTACATGAACCAGTAATGAGTATACCCATTAACTGAAAAAAGAAGGAAAAACACAATATAATAGTCAAGTCTCGCTTACTTTAGATGTATCAATTTTGTTGTTTCTACACGAGTCAGTAAATTGCTGAAGTAATACTGAATCTTCATATGTTGTGGTCTTATTATTGTAAGTCACCTTGAACAAATACGGATGAAAAGGACCATATCTTGCATTAAGCATATCCAGAAACTTATTTTGTTTGTCCGCCGTTGATTTAGCATAATCCTGAGCAAAGAAGAGATTGGAACCTGACCACATGGTCCGACCTCTAGCTCTTGCTGCTCTGAGAACCTTTAGCAGGTCTACATACTCCAAAAAATAAAGTATTATTCCTCTTGGTTTTCTTGACGTCAAAACCATATTTGAAGGATGACCAAGTCTATGTGCTGTTTGAATATTTAAAGCAGGAGAAGTAGGCAAATCCAGAATTTTTGGCAGAAACGATTGAAAAAAAGATAATGGGTCAGAAACTTCAATTCCTTCAGGTAGACCATAACTACGTAAAATATTCCTTTGGTTCCGATTTTCTATATCCTCTGCATGCTTTTTCAACATAACGAACTCAGCCTGTAGAGACTTAATAGATGCAACTGAATCCTCAAGCACTTCCACTCTTCGTTCTACCTGAGAAACTCTATTCTCCACAAGAGACCATTTATCATCCAAGATGTGTAGTTGTTTATTTGTATCTTCCATGTAAGGTTTAAGAGCTCTTATTTCCTCAAGAATTAATCCCATAGAAACAGTGTCAACAACTATAATAGGAGAAGGAAGATCCTTCTTAGCTCTCTTGTTGGTAGACGTCGATATTGTAACTGGAAGTTTGGACGATAATTTATTAATAACAGTAGGGGGAGAAACAGGTGTTGAAGGTGTACTATCAAGATCAGTAGGCCCTGTAGCCTCCATATTCGACAAAAGGGTGAATGAGTTCGACAAAGGAATAGTATCTGAAGCTTTATTATTTTGTAGCTTATTCTTAGTCAACTGAAGGTTCCTAGATATGCAAGAAAATGTATTTTTACCTAGTAAGTATTAAGTCATATATTGTAGGAAGTAAGGCTCCTCCTCAGAAAAAACATAAAGTAGATCAAATAACTGGACACATTCTGGTAAAAAACAAATTATGAGAAATAGAGAGCATAGATACACACTTTGAAGCCAAAAAGCGCAAAAAGAAGATCTGAAGCAGGATGTAGAAGCAAAAAAAAAGACATTGTGAGGAACAAACAGAAGAAAAAAAATGGCGGTCTTAATCAATTCCTCAGACGACTGCCATTTAATTCAGTTAATTAAAGAATAAAAAATTGCTTTTATGTCATTTTAGAGGGAATAATGCACTCCAGGCATATTCCCCTAACATTTCCTCTCTCGAACCGTAAACAAAAATACCCTTGAAACGGACCAAATCCCTCGTCTCCCGTTGCTGTCACGGAGCTCTGGGGAAGGCAGCCATCTTCGATCGGCACCAAGCCATGCCCCAGGCATTTCTAAATCGAATAAAAAACCCTTCTGAGGCTGCCACAGATGTCCTTGGGAGGTTTCACACCTCACTAGACATCGACTAAGCAGAGCTTCCTAACAGGAACTGGAAACCCAATCTACCCAATGGTTTCCAGACCACTTTGAGTTTTACTGAGAGCAGCACTTCATTGGGAGACCATTTGAATGGAGCCAATGTTGGGTGGCATGTGGTGGCATTGTGTGAGTTGAAATGTCTTCTTCTAGCCAGGTATCGATTTCGAGTAGTATTTAAGACATGCCTGCAAAACACAGAAAGAGAGGCACATGTTTTTTCAATAATTAAGTGGTGCCAATGGTGGCACAAGCACCGTGGAGGAGGAAAACATATGCATGCTGTGCTCCGTGAGTCTGAGGTCCACTGAAACGGCCTACCCCAGTGACGTCCCCAATGAATGCATGCTAATCCCATGGAGGGCCTGCAGCATTCTTGTCACAATTTTAGAAATTCCCCCGTTCATTGGAAAGGGATTTTGGACACCATCTAACAACTATAGCTGAACAACTTTGGCTATTGTCTTCTGTTTCATTATTATCATTATTTATTAAGAGGCATAGGAGAAGACACAGCAAAGCAAGAAAGAAGAACAATATTTTACTGCCCAGTGACTTAAGAAGAAAGGTCAATAAATCATGAACGTTTTTTTTATATGAAGGATCATAAGATGACATTTATAAAATACCTTCTTGACAATTAAACACATATCAAACTTGATAACACCAGACCATAACATTACATGCTCACTGCAGTTCCTAGTCCCTTTCCTGGCCCCACGATCTTGACTATTTAGTGCCATAGGAGATGCAACTACCACCCTCCACTCTGAGGCCCATATTTATACTTTTTTTGCGCCGCATTTTCATAAACGAATTACACAAATTCAGCGCAAAAAAAGTATAAATATGGGCCTGAGCGTCTTTATTGCTGAATAAGAGTAAAACTATCAAACGTAAATATAGCTGTACATCTCCAGTAGCTTAATCACTGTCTAAGACCAGTCACAGTATGGCGTCTTGGCCATGCGAGTTGGTATGTAATAGTGCTTGGGTCATGGCCGCTCAGCCCATCAATGCCTCTTCTGCTTTTGCATCAGTCCTAGTTTTCCTCATGTGTGCCTCCTCCCAATTCACTCACTCCAGAAGATCAGTTCTCGGGGCTGTGTCAGTCAGGGGATGAGGCTGAGCCAATTCATGGCAATGCATCTTTTAGACACCAATAGACCTAGGATTGTATATCGTCTAGTGAGTTTTTTTTGAGGGGGGAGATATCCGGCTGGTGGCCCAACAAACAATTTTTAATAGCTAATGGAACGTCCCATCTCAACACTAACTTTCATTGTGCTAGGATCTTGGCCCAAAACTCAGATATTTTTGGGAAATACCACATCATATGAACAAAGTTCGCTCCAGGTGCCCTGCATCTAGAACAGGACCCAGATGTTGAGGGATAAATGCATTGCAGGCACTCCGGGGAGAGATATGTCATATGAATAACGCTATATTGAAACAGTTTAAATATAGCAGATGTGGCTGTCCTACAGGCCCCCTCATGTATCTTAGTCTGATCTCGGGAGTAATCTGTTCTACACTGTACCGTTGCCATCGTTCTTCTACCTTTAGCGAATGATGGTGCCGGTCAGCCCAAAGTGCACAGTATAAGTGTGTAATGAATCGTTGTCCCCTTACCATAGCTAAGAGAGTGACCATAGTGTGGGTGGGGTCTGGTGCATCAGGAAATGTAGCCATAATTGGCGTGCCGTGACAGATATTTTGGCAAGTAGGAGGAATTGTTCCCCGCCTCAGTGAAAGGTTGCCTGTGCCTCCTGCAATGATATAAAGCGGCCATCAGGATAAAGATCAGCTAGCACTATGCAGCCTTCCTCTTGCCATTTATCCTTTACCATCACTTGGGCTATAGTTCTGAAATGAAAGATTCTCCAGATATCTAAAGCTAAGGCAAAGGGGGCTCGCCTCAGGAAATCAAGAAAGTTTAATATGTTTTTGCAAAAGTAAACATGATTATGCATAATCCCCTTTAAAGCCAGTCAACCAATTCTGTTGTGGTTCGGAAATCTTCTCGGGTGTACTTTAAAATTCCTAGGTATTTATAGAATAATTCATCATAAAGTAGTATTTCTTTAATCTCTCGTTCCCACTCTTGTCAGAAAGGTGATAACACATTTGGGCAATTAAAGAGAGGCCGACCAGTAGTGTGAAGAAAATCAAATGGTCATCAGGGCCGTGCACCATTTTTCTGTCACCCTAAAAGTAGTCACATAAAATCATGTTCATTATAATCTTCAATACTATTTTATAAACTGGAGAGCACGCAGAAGGCGTAATAAAATAAGTGGGTCTCCACTTTTTTTCTGCCTAGCAAATAAACTTCTTATCTGAACATTTTTAAAGAAGCTTGTCCAAAGTTAAATTTTATATTTCAGTTTCAATTCTGCATAACTTATATTTCCATCTTTGTACCGAAGTTATTTTCCTATGTGCTTCATGGTACTGCCCCTTTACTGCCCAGGTAAATTGCTTTAGGGGAGGCAGGCGTTCCCCCGCAGTGGTACACTTCCTGGATCTCTTGCATCCTTAATCTTCCAGATCCATTCCAAGTACCACTGACACATCACATTTAGCGTTTTGAAGCTGATCTTTGATGTGTTTGGGCTATGCAATTTGTTGGCATATGCTAAAGTCCTCTGCTCTTTAGTCATACCATTCCAAATAATGGAGGGGAACTGTGTATTGGGTTCCGGGAAGACAATGCGCTGACGAAACTGTGCGAAAGATGCCAAATAATTAAATTCGGGTAACATCCACGCTTCTTTTGCCAGGGGAACACGCAATTTCCTTTTGGTAGGCCCAAGGCCTTCCCAGCCCACACAATCCAGCATACTAAAATATTATATTTAGAAAAAGGAAGATTTGCACACAAGGAAGGCATTGAAATAAAAATCGCTAGTACGACATTTATACGACCAACCAGGGACACAAGGCATGTTACCAGATCTGATTGTCAGTCTCAGTTTTTGATAGTAGACCCCTATAATTCAGATGATGCTTTAGTGCAGCTTACCCCTGTGCCCCCAAATACCGAACACTGCAAGATCTAGTAATTGCCTGTGTCTCTTCTGCTAACTCAGGGATCTGGGCATTTAATAGGAGTCCTTACATCATGGTATCATTTATTTTATTGCTGGAGATGTTAAAATGTATCTATTATCCTAAATAAATTTTTATATTTCGCAGTTAAGGACCCAAAAATGAAGTCACATCACTTGCATACATCAGAATCTCATTAGCCTCTAAGATTTTAGGACTGTCCTTGACTTGAACCACATTGGTTATATAGCTATATAAACGATCAACAAAAGCTCCACTGTTAACTGGGAATATGGACAAGCCTTCCTAGTGGCCAATTTGATCTTAACCTCACCCACTGGATGCCAGTCATTTTTTAGGTCAAAGTCTACCAGTCTGGTTTGCTTACAACTTTTTGTGGGCATTGTAGGAGGCTGGCCTGGCTTGTAGTGGGTACCAAGGGGTACTTACACCTTGCACCAGGTCCAGGTATCCCTTATTAGTGTAGAGGGGTGTCTAGCAGCTTAGGCTGATAGAAAAGGTAGCTTAGCAGAGCAGCTTAGGCTGAACTAGGAGACGAGTGAAGCTCCTACAGTACCACTAGTGTCATATGCACAATATCATAAGAAAACACAATACACAGATATACTAAAAATAAAGGTACTTTATTTTTATGACAATATGCCAAAGTATCTCAGTGAGTACCCTCAGTATGAGGATAGCAAATATACACAAGATATATGTACACAATACCAAAATATGCAGTAATAGCAATAGAAAATAGTGCAAACAATGTATAGTCACAATAGAATGCAATGGGGGCACATAGGGATAGGGGCAACACAAACCATATACTCTAGAAGTGGAATGCGAACCACGAATGGACCCCAAACCTATGTGACCTTGTAGAGGGTCGCTGGGACTGTAAGAAAACAGTGAGGGTTAGAAAAATAGCCCACCCCAAGACCCTGAAAAGTGGGTGCAAAGTGCACCTAAGTTCCCCAAAGAGCACAGAAGTCGTGATAGGGGAATTCTGCAAGGAAGACCAACACCAGCAATGCGACAACAATGGATTTCCTGACGAGAGTACCTGTGGAACAAGGGGACCAAGTCCAAGAGTCACGATCACGTCGGGAGTGGGCAGATGCCCAGGAAATGCCAGCTGTGGGTACAAAGAAGCTGCCACAGGATGGTAGAAGCTGTGGATTCTGCAAGAACAACAAGGGCTAGTAACTTCCCCTTTGGAGGATGGATGTCCCACGTCGTGAAGAGCCGTGCAGAGGTGTTTCCGTGCAGAAAGACCGCAAACAAGCCTTGCTAGCTGCAAGGGTCGCAGTTAGGGTTTTTGGATGCTGCTGTGGCCCAGGAGGGACCAGGATGTCGCCAATTGTGGGAGGAGACAGAAGGGGTGTCCAGCAAGACAAAGAGCCCACTCAGAAGCAAGCAGCACCCGCAGAAGTGCCAGAACAGGCACTACAAAGTGGAGTGAACCGGAGCTCACCCGAAGTCACAAAGGAGGGTCCCACGACGCCGGAGGACAACTCAGGAGGTCGTGCACTGCAGGTTAGAGTGCCGGGGACCCAGGCTTGGCTGTGCACAAAGGAAATCCTGGAAGAGTGCACAGGAGCCGGAGCAGCTGCAAATCACGCGGTTCCCAACAATGCAGTCTAGCGTGGGGAGGCAAGGACTTACCTCCACCAAACTTGGACTGAAGAGTCACTGGACTGTGGGAGTCACTTGGACAGAGTTGCTGAGTTCAAGGGACCTCGCTCGTCGTGCTGAGAGGAGACCCAGAGGACCGGTTATGCAGTCTTTTGGTGCCTGCGGTTGCAGGGGGAAGATTCCGTCGACCCACGGGAGATTTCTTCGGAGCTTCTAGTGCAGAGAGGAGGCAGACTACCCCCACAGCATGCACCACCAGGAAAACAGTCGAGAAGGCGGCAGTATCAGCGTTACAAGGTCGCAGTAGTCGTCTTTGCTACTTTGTTGCAGTTTTGCAGGCTTCCAGCGCAGTCAGCAGTCGATTCCTTGGCAGAAGGTGAAGAGAGAGATGCAGAGGAACTCTGATGAGCTCTTGCATTCGTTATCTAAAGAATTCCCCAAAGCAGAGACCCTAAATAGCCAGAAAAGGAGGTTTGGCTACTTAGGAGAGAGGATAGGCTAGCAACACCTGGAGGAGCCTATCAGAAGGAGTCTCTGACGTCACCTGCTGGCCCTGGCCACTCAGAGCAGTCCAGTGTGCCAGCAGCACCTCTGTTTCCAAGATGGCAGAGGTCTGGAGCACACTGGAGGAGCTCTGGGCACCTCCCAGGGGAGGTGCAGGTCAGGGGAGTGGTCACTCCCCTTTCCTTTGTCCAGTTTCGCGCCAGAGCAGGGCTGGGGGATCCCTGAACCGGTGTAGACTGGCTTAGGCAGAGATGGGCACCATCTGTGCCCATCAAAGCATTTCCAGAGGCTGGGGGAGGCTACTCCTCCCCAGCCCTGACACCTTTTTCCAAAGGGAGAGGGTGTAACACCCTCTCTCTGAGGAAGTCCTTTGTTCTGCCTTCCTGGGCCAAGCCTGGCTGGACCCCAGGAGGGCAGAAACCTGTCTGAGGGGTTGGCAGCAGCAGCAGCTGCAGTGAAACCCTGGGAAAGGTAGTTTGGCAGTACCCGGGTCTGTGCTAGAGACTCGGGGGATCATGGAATTGTCTCCCCAATGCCAGAATGGCATTAGGGTGACAATTCCATGATCTTAGACATGTTACATGGCCATGTTCGGAGTTACCATTGTGACGCTATACATATGTCGTGACATATGTATAGTGCACGCGTGTAATGGTGTCCCCGCACTCACAAAGTCCGGGGAATTTGCCCTGAACATTGTGGGGGCACCTTGGCTAGTGCCAGGGTGCCCACACACTAAGTAACTTAGCACCCAACCTTTACCAGGTAAAGGTTAGACATATAGGTGACTTATAAGTTACTTAAGTGCAGTGGTAAATGGCTGTGAAATAATTTGGACGTTATATCACTCAGGCTGCAAGGGCAGGCCTGTGTAAGAATTGTCAGAGCCCCCTATGGGTGGCAAAAGAAATGCTGCAGCCCATAGGGATCTCCTGGAACCCCAATACCCTGGGTACCTCAGTACCATATACTAGGGAATTATAAGGGTGTTCCAGTATGCCAATGTAAATTGGTGAAATTGGTCACTAGCCTGTTAGTGACAATTTGGAAAGAAATGAGAGAGCATAACCACTGAGATTCTGGATAGCAGAGCCTCAGTGAGACAGTTAGTCATAACACAGGTAACACATACAGGGCACACTTATGAGCACTGGGGCCCTGGCTGGCAGGGTCCCAGTGACACATACACTAAAACAACATATCTACAGTGAAATATGGGGGTAACATGCCAGGCAAGATGGTACTTTCCTACAGGCATTCTAAAAGCTTTCCTGGAAATGCATTCTGTCCATCGCTGACCATTGCCTATCTGGTCTGTAATTCACATTTTCTGACTTTCTGTTTGCTGGCTTTATTTGTTTTAGGCAGTCCAGTGTCAGTTCCTCCCTCCCATTGCCGAAATTCCGTTTACTGTATTCTTCCTCGAACTTGTTTTCTGTAAACATACCTTTAAATATTGTTTGTCACATTTGCTGTGCATTCAAAGACAGAGGTCAAATCTCAGCAGGCTTTGTTGTTAGAGGGAACACTATATCCTTTCTTTGACTTCAAAGTGGTAGAATTTATGTACTAATCCTGTTGAGTACCTCTGTGAGAGAAGAGGGTGTAGGATGTTTTTTTTATAGCACACAAACAAAAAAAAAATAACTGTGCTGATGTTGTAGAATATACCAGATTAAGTACAAACGAAGCATATTTTTTGTAAATCTGAAGTGTAGTGGAAACAAATATTGAATACAATCAAACACATCAATACATAAAATGATGGCATTTGCACACATTAACGTTTCTGCGTCAGTGCAAATGTAATGGTCATTTAAATTGAAACCTTGACTGTATTCTTTCACAGCAATGGCGCAGATTAACGCTTTGGGAAAGAGACTGCATGACGGTCCTGCATCTCACAGGAAAGGGGTCGGTTCAGGTGCATAAGATGAAGAGCAAGAGACGGCGAATGCCGTCGGAATCGCGGAAGATGTTTGAAGGCACCACCAGCGAGGGTTGAGGGTTTGTATTCTGGAGAAAACAAAACATTGAACAGTAGTGCAAGAAACTGAAACAAAAGGAAAAAAGGAAAAAAAAGTCAATGCAGCACAAGAAATGCTGTACACAGAAAACTATCCTGACCACCTAAAGCATCTCTATTTAACTGAAGAAGAAATGTTAAAGAAGCAGAAATGGAAAAGTTAAGAAGGTCAAGAACAAGCCAGTCAAACATTCTCAGGACCAAAAAGCAACACAGTAGCTGAGAGGCTCTGATAAGAAAGCAAGAAAGGGAAGAAGCACAGAGACTCTACAAGTAAAGAAAAATGGAAGCTTATAAGATATAAAGTAAGAAGATCAAAACGGGACAGCCAAATTTAAGCCTACAAATGGAGTATCTGCTTCAGAAAATACAGCAAAACAACCAATGGAGATGCATGGGATTCTTTGTGTTTCATCTGCTACGTGTTATGGTAGAGAAGATGAAAAGTCATCCCATTGCCTTCGAGTGTTTTATTTATGGGAGAACTCAGTGTAAAAAGACATTGAAGCATTTTTTATAATCCACACCATCTGTTACCAGATGAAGTGAGGTGTAGAGCTCAAATTTGAATTTATTATTTGTCTTAGTACATGCATGATAATGTGGATTCTAGCAAATTTTGTATTTAATTTTAATAAAGCTATGATCATGAATTGAAAATGTGTTGTCTGTAATGGCAGTGCGCTACCACACCATGCATACTCCCCCCCACCCCACTCCAATCTACCCCATTCCAATCTACCCCACCCGCCCTAATCTACCCCACCTCAATCATCCCAATTATACCCAACTCCACTCCAATCTAACCCACTCAACTCCATTGCCATCCAATCTAACTCACTCCACTCCAATCCACCCAATTCCAAAACAATCTACCTCTATCTACCCACTCCATCCTAATCTACACCACTCCACTCAATCTAACCCAGTGAACCCCACCCCACTTCATTCTACACCAATCTACACCAGACCAATGCAGTCCACACCTACGTACCCTAATCCAACCTATTCCACTCCCCTCTAATCTACCCCACTCCAACCTACCCCATCTACTTCACTCAATGTACCTGACTCCACTCCACTCTACACCAGTCCAATTTTCCCCACTCATTCAAATTTAACCCACTCCTCTCTCATCTCCTCTACACTCTGTCTAACTCCCCTCCACTCTAATCTACCCCACTCCACTTCAATCTACCCCACTCCACCTACCTCATTCCATTCTCCCACTATCTTACTCACTCCACTACAATCTACCACACTACAATTCACCCAGTTTACCCCACCCCACTCTACCCCATTCTACTACATTCCACTGTATCCAAATCTACCCCACTCCACTTCACTCCATTCTACCCCACTTAAATCTGCCACAACCCACCCACTTTGCCCCAATCCAGTCTACCACACCCCACTCTACCCTACTCACATTTACCCCACCCAATCTACCCACTCCAAGCTACCCCATCTACTCCACTCCATTCCAATCTACCTCACTCCACTCCACCTCAAATCCACACCATCCCACTCTACCCCACCCAAATCCACCCACTCCACTCCAAACTACCCCATTCCACTCAATTCTACCACTACTCCACTCCAGTCTACCCCAATTCAACTACCACACTCCAATCATCCCACTCCAATCTAACCCACTCAATTCCAATTTACCCTACTTTAATCTACCCAATCTACCCCACTCCAATCTATTCTACCCCACTTCACTCCACTCCCAATGCACCCCACTCCACTTCTCCCCAATCCATTTCCCTCCACTCCAATCTCAACTCCAGTTCAACATATCCAATTCCACTCCAGTCTACCCTCTACCTTATTCCAATCCACCCAATCTGCTCCACTCCAATCTCTACCCCAGTCTACCACAGTCAATTCCACTTTACCTAATCCATCCCACTCCACTTCACTCAAACCTACTACACACAACTCAAATCTACCCCAATGCAGTCCACTCTAACCCATTTCACCCCAATCCACCCCACTCTAACCCTATCTACCCCACTCAAATCTACCCTACCACATCCCAATCTACCCCACACCAATCTATCAAACTCCACTCCAAACTACCATAATCTACCCCACTCCAAATTATCCCACTCCTATCTATCCCACTCCATTCTACCCTACTTCACTCCAATCTACCCCACTTCACTCCAGTCTACCCTATTATAAGACACCCAATCTACCCCACTCCACCCTAACCTACCCTACTCCAGTCTACTCCTCTCCATTCCAATCTACTGCACTCTACTCCAATCTGCTCCACACCAATCTACCCAACTCCACTCCAATATACCCCAACCCACAGTACTCCACTCTTCCCCATCCTACCCCATTCCACTCCAATCTATCTCAGTACATCACACTCTACTCTGCCCCGATCCACCTCCCTTCACTCTAATCAAGACTACTTCACTCCAATCCAACCCATTCCACATCATTCTACTATACTCCACCCCAATTAAATCTATCCTACTTCTCAACTTAAATCTACCCCAATCGATTCCACTTCAGTCTATTACACTCCATTCCAATATACCCTACACTTATCTACCCCACCCGAATCTATCCTTCACCACTCCAATCAACCCCAATTCCCCAATCTACCCCACTCCATTCTACCCCAATGTACTCCACCCAAGCTACCCCAGTCTGCCCCCACTCCATTCCAATCTGCCCTCCTATAATCTGCACAATCTACTCTACTTCAATGTACCCCACTCCACTGTACCTCAGTCCACGTCATCCACTCCAATCTACTCCAAAATGTCCCACTACATTCTACTACTACCTACCCCACTCTAATCTACCCATTGCAATCTACCGCACTCCAATCTAATCCAATCTAGCCCACTCTACCCCTATCTACCCCACTCCACCCCAATGTACCTCAATCCACCCCAGTTCGATATACCCCACTCCAATCTACCCCAATCCACACCCACTCCATTCTATCCTACTCTACCCCACTCTTCTCTACCCTAATCTACCCCTCCCACCCACGCCACTAACCTTTAGCCTTGCTAAACAGCAGCCATACTGGTGTACAGCCTTGCAAAAACACAATGCCAAAGCTGAAAGCTCTTGCGTAGGCGCGACCTATTGGCTTACCAATGCTTGTTAAGGTTAACTGCGCACCTTGATAGAACGAGAACAGTAACCTGCTAAACTGGTTTGTGAAATGTATCTCCCCCCAACACCAGATATCAAGGTTTACCAGGTCAAAGAACTTTTCAGTGTCCTAGAACCAGATGATCAGCAGTTCAATTCTGATGTCTGCATAATCCACAATCTCCTTTAGATGTGAATCCAAATGGTGTTCAAGAATAAACCCCATCTGATTTGGATGAATAAACCTGTGGATTATACTTCCAAATCTCCCAGAATAAATTTACAATAAGAAGCTATAATCAGCATTTAATATGTGGATAGGTTTTGCTAACATACCTAGGGGCATATTTATACTTGCTTTGCGCTGAATTAGCGTTATTTTTTTTAATGGATTTTTTATATTTATACTTTAGCACTAGACCCGTCTAGCGCCAAAGGTATGGAGTTAAAGTAATTTTTTGGACTTGGAAACCTACCTTGCGTCAATGAGATGCAAGTTAGGGGTTCCTGTGCAAAAAATGACTATATGGCCTTAGTGCCATATTTATACCCCTGTGCAAAAATCACACACGGGGGAGGAGGGGTCAAATAATGGTGCAAAGCTTGCTTTGCACCATTAGTTAATGCCTGGGTCAGGGCAAGCGTTAAGGGACCTGTGGGCCTATTTCCAAGGTGGAAACTCATGGAATAAGCCCACAGGTGCCCTCCCCAGGCCCCAGGGACACCTCCACCCACACCAGAGGGACAGAGGAGGATGGGGGACCCCATCCCCGGTAAGTATAGGTAAGTACAGGTAAGTATTTTTTTTTAGTGCCACTGGAGACCCTGAAATTGGCCCCCCTACATGGCACTGGTTGCAATAGCCATGCGCCAGGGGACCCTCGTCCACTGTGCTGGCAGTTAGGGTGGTGGGCATGACTCCTGCCTTTTCTAAGACAGGAGTCATGAGGTATGGATGGTTTTGCATCATAAAATGACGCTAGGCTGGTTAGAGTCATTTTTTTTCTGTAACCTGCCTAACGTAATTTTTTGGTGCAAAACCCCCTTCTCCCATACCGCCAGCCCCACCCAGCTAACGTAATTTTTTTTGTTATGCTAGCCTACACTTTGCGCCAGCTTGCATCATTCCATAAATATGGTGCCCAGCTGGTGCTCAAGAATGGTGCAAGCCGGTGCAAAACTTTTTTATGCAAAACTGCGTTAGTGCAGTTTTCCACCAAAAAGTATAAATATGCCCCCTAATTTCTTTTTCAGAGTAAGATTTGATTGGTTTTCAAGGGGCCAGATTTAAAGAAAATTGGCAGTGCCGCGCTGCATCACTGTAGAAATGCAGGAATGCACTGTATTTAAGGGAATACGGGGCACCCCTGTGTTTCCCCCTGCAGTGGTGCTAAATTTAGCTGCCAGTGCCAACGCAGGCATCCCTGCACCATCGTGCAAGGAAGTCTGTGTTGAGTAGTGTGATTGTTTATGTGCAAGAAGGTGTCCCTTCTGGCACATAAACAATAACTAATGGTGCTTTGGCACTTCTGTGTGTGCTGCACAATGTAGCACACACAGAAGTGCCAAAGCGTCATTTTCAAATGATTGTTTGTGCACAGGAAGGGACACCTTCCCCCACATAAACAATAATTTCTGGCATTTTTCTATGCATGCAGTAGAATGCAGCATGCATAGAAAAAGCAAAAAACAAGGAGGAATAAAAGTATTCCTCCTTGTTGCGCCCTTGGGGTAGCGTGAGATTTTGGCGCTGCTCAGGTTTACGAAATTTCATAAACCTGAGGCAGCGTCAAAATGCAATATGTGTTGCTGTGGCACGCCCACAGTAACACCCATTGCACGCCCCTTTCATGCACAGTGCTGCGTGGGAAGAGGCTGTATTTACAAGCTTAACGCCACCTTGTAAATACTGCGCTGTGCTTAGCGCCTCAGGAGCATCACAAAAAGTGACGCTCCTGTGGTGCTTGGTGCCTATAAGTACGGCCCTTTGTTCTTCTGTTGTAACTTTGTCAAGATGCCACTGTGTTCCTGGAGGTGTGTCTGGAAGTTACCAGCCACCTCCCTTAAAATGATCAGCAACTATTTGGTATGTCCTGTCCTCATCTGTACCGTCACTTCATAGTGCTAATCTAACAGGTGCGCAGAAGGGTGAGCGTGCAAATTATGGCTGACAGAATGTCAAAGTTCAAAGGGAAAATGTGAAGAAACTGTTCATTGCCAGGTGAAAACAAAGGGGCATTGCTGAATTACCAGTAACTTAACTCCAAAACGTTTTTATTGACCACTGGGCCTGGTGGCAACAGCGCTTAATCCGAGTCGGTGTTTGCCGTTGCTCAAAATCGGCACCTAAACCTTAACACTGGCACTTGCTTATGACAGTCCACCATATGGTTGAGTTATTTGTATATTTTGAGGTGAGGACCACAGCAGTGTTAACAATTCAATACCCATTAACTAAGCATTGGCAAAGCCAATATTTCTTGCCTAATCGAGAGTTGTTGGCTTTACCATTGTCTTTTAGCCATGTCTTTTGCCTGTTTAGGTGCTGTGCAGCATGGCTAAAGGTTTGAAGAAAAAAGCGCTATGACGAGGCCAGCGTGGGCCATGTCATTGTGCAATCTTTTTCTAAAGGCATATGAGGGGTGGACAATACAAACACCGGGAGGGATGGTGGGAGCAGCAACAGTGACAACAGTATGGGGAAAAAAGTGCTATGAAGCAGTGAGCACTGGACGTGTCATGCCATTTGTTTTTCTTATGGCAGGTGGGGTGAGGGAAAACACAGACAACTGGAGGGCGGGTGGTGGGAGGAATAAGCAACACATACAACATGAGAGTGAGAGATAATGAGCAACAAGGACAAGGGGAGGGCATGGTGGTGTGAAGGAAAAAGCAACACGGACAATGGAGGGGTGGTTGAGAAGAAGCAACATTGACAATAAGAAGAAGATGGGAAGAAGAAGGAAACAAATAAGAAGCAACATGAAGAAAAGAAGAAAGGAAAAAAAGAAAATAGCACCTCAATCACAGTGCGAACAGTAGAAGGACATTAATCAAGATGAAGCCATCAGTACTAGATCCATGCTACATACGAAAATGGAGGAAGTGAAGCCAGCATGTGCAGGCCAATTAAGAGGCAGAAAGTAAGACTGACAATTTAGCCAACAAATGGTAAGTAGTGGGCGTGCTTCAAGCCCCTTGTACAAAACAAGAGCACATGCACTAGTGTATGCACTGTTGCAGGCGGAACCTAGAAACAATAACAATGTGCCCAGGCCATTCTTTAAGCTATGGACAGCCTGGAATGATGCAAATTATCACATTCGTGAGAGTGTGATGGTTAGTAGATGCGTGAGTACTGGCGTTTGACAACAATGATAGGGGCTGTGGATGGTGCAAACTGCAGTGGCTCCAGAGAAATACCCTGAGCCCTTGCCCTTCGTTGTTTTATACAAATAAAGCACTGGGTGGCAGGCATAATCAGGCAGACGATATGAGAGGATTTTCTCCCAAAATATATTCTCCTATTAAAAGAAAACCAATGTTAAAGTTGCATCTAATACATCAAGTACCCAAAGGGCAACGCTCAGCAGGCTAGGGTGTAGGAAGGTAGGTCTGAAAATAAATAACACGTTTGGATGATAAAACTTTAGAGCACTAAAAGAGGCGGGGCAAACCTAAGCGTCCAACATCATTGAATAAACACATGAAATATTGAAGGATCGCTGAGATAGCTTCGTTGCAGAGTGACACTGATGCAACATTGACACCTAGTGGCCAGTCACATTGTGAACATGCCTGATGTCTTGGAAGGAGCTGAATGACATGCATGAATGATAATAATAATAAACTTTTTTATTGGAGTTTTATTGAAGTTTTACATAGAGCAAACGTAACCCAAAGGTATTGTAGCACTTTATATGAGCACCAGTTACATTACAGAAGGACATATTCATTTTTTAAGACACAGGGAGATTAAGTGCAGGGGCGGCTCCTCTGCAGTGGCAAAGGAGCTTCGCCCCACTGGCTCAGAGTCAGCAGCCAAAAAATAACACAATATTTGATTATCATTTTCAGCTGCTGGCTCTGAGCCACTATGTGCAGGGAGGGGTGGTGCTGGGCCATGGGAGTGGGGGAGGAGGAGTGGAGTGGCCGGCCAAACTGAAATGCGCACTAAGGTTCCTCCAACCCGGCTTTGTTGCACAGCCAGGTTGGAGAAACAGCACAGACTCCAATACACCATCTGAGCGGCAGACCAAGCCACCCAGATCAACCCTGACGCTGCTCTCATGCTAACAATAGCATGAAAGCAGCGCCAGGCTTGCATGGAGAGCCTGTGCCAGTGTCCCAGGGACTTCTGGGACACCAGCACCATCGGGAGAAGAGCGAAGTAGCCAGTGGCACTGGACAGGTATATTTATTTAAATTTTTATTGTCCGCCCCTCATCCTCTCACTCCCCACTCCCCCCTTGAGATTTTTGGCAGCCGCCATTGATTAAGTGATTTGGTCAGTATCACAGTATGTTGACCTGATGCTGAGACTCAAACGTGGTTCCTAGATTCCAGTTGGAAATTTAGCGTTAGCACTTGCATGAGGCAAACCGGCACTGGGCAGCATAGATGGCAGAGTTCATACATTTGCGCATGGAAAAGGTAAGTTGACACAGGCGAATGGCCAAAGCCATTCTATCTTTTCCATCCATGTCAACAGACCCGATTCAGACAAGAAGCTTCCGGTTTTTTAAACAAAAAATTACTTTATTTCAGCTGTCTCACGCCTAAAATTGCCTTTTTTTAATAAACGTACATGGGCAAAATACATTCCCCTGAATTTTTGTTCAAAACTTCTCACTTTCAAGTTGTAAAATGATGCCATGCATGCTACTCGTGTGGTGCCAAACCCATGATAATGTATGCAAAGAAGCAGGGTCAGACTGGGACAAAAAATAGACACAGGAACCAAAATAAAAGTATCCTACATTAGGACAACAGAGCAGTTTTGAACTTGTGTAACGTGTTTTGCAAGGGATGGGAGGCTGCGTGCCTTTGAGCTTGCTCCAGGCGATGTTTGTGGTATTCTAAGGGGAATCATCAGCAAAACAGTGAAAACCATCCCAACAGACCATAAGAGAGGCCCAAAACAGCCAAAAAAACACCCACACAGTAAACAGTCTGATCAGCCCTTCTGGCACTACATACTACACTTTGCTGTACTTGTGCTCCATGAATCAAGCTAAAGATACCAACTTAATTTTTAGCCTCCAATGTCAATTTCCTTCACATTTAATAAGTACTGCAACATTTTCAAATTTACATATTGCTTTTTTATGTGCATATACTTTATTCATTTGCTAATATTATTTCATTTTCTAAACAGTTGCAGACCTCTCTAGCAGGTGTTGTGGACCTTCATTGGGCTGTAGACCATAGGTTAAGAATCGCTGACTTGCAGCTTTATTCCAGTTGGTTCATTGAAGGCAAACTACACCTCGCTGCTAAATTTTGACGAAGGACGTCAGTTTCCCAATTTATGCCTTGGCAGCACATTCCCTTGACTAATGTGCAAAATTCACACAAAATTATATATAATCAAGCAAATGCATATCTGACATTTAGGGGCTCATTACGACTTTGGCGGTCTTTTTGGAAAACTCCCAAGTCCTGCAAGCACATCAAAGTTCCCAGGACAGAATGGGCCAAATAATCACCATATTGCGGGAGAATCAAAGGCTGCAGAGGGAATACCACCAAGAAGTCATGCAGATTGAACGACCTTAGAGACGGCAATATTGGCAGGACACTCGGATCCCTGCGCTCCTCGGTGGGGTTCTGGAGATCATTGAAACTAACAATAATGGCCAGAGTGGGGCTCTCAAAAATGATCATACTTCCACGCCTCCTCTACTACTTTGCTAACTTACCACTACAGGTCCCCTCTGCATGGTTCCGAGAGCTGAACGCTCTGCTCAGAGAGCTGATATGGGATGAGGGTCGCAGGAGAACGGCGCTCTCGACCATCTGTAGACCGACACACTTGGGGGGTCTGGGTGCTCCTGACTTCGAGGCTTATTACTTGGCATCCCAGCTACAATGGGTGGCCGGCTGGCTGGCGGGCAGGGGACGGCTGGACCTAGCTACCGCACACGGAGTAAAAGACACAGCTCGGATAGCAGCTAGTATGGCGGGCAGGAAGATTGCCCCCATAAGAGACAACATAATGTGCAATGTGGCGATGAAATGCTGGAAACGGTGCGAGAAAAGGACAGGGGTGGGGCCACCGTACTCTCCCGCTCTGCCGCTGGCGGCCATCGCTCTGGACCCGGGAGTGGGGGAGCGAGGGGGGCTGGGATTGGGACCATGGACGAGAGCAGGGATGGTGACAGTGGGGGGGCTATTCAGGGAGGGGGTGCTGAGGAGCTTCGCTGATGTAGCAGGGGGGGGAGTGCCGCAAGGACAATTTTTACTCTTCAGGAGGCTGGTGCACACCCTGAAAGATCATTGGGACACGATCAACGCGGACCCCACTGTCCACGGGGTGTTGCACCTCCTGTTGACAGCAGGAGAGGAACCTCACTTGATTGCAAAAATATACCGGGCCCAAATAGAGGCAGCTGTGGACCCCCTGCATTCCCTAAGAGAAAAATGGGTGAAGACAGTTGGGCGGGAGCTGTCTGAGTCAGAGTGGACCAGAGCACTAGCTTATCCCAGGATGATCTCACGCAACACGAGGCTGAGATACATCCAATACAACTATCTACACAGAACATACCTCACTCCTCAACGACTGCACCGCATATATGGGGGGGTGCCCAGGACATGCCCCAGATGTGGGGCCGGTGAGGCCGACTTTGATCATATGATGTGGGGATGCACGATGCTCCAGAGGGGTTGGGGCGCGATGATGGCAATCCTCACGGAGCTGTTCGGGACGGAGCTCCGGCCAACCCCCGCCATGTGTCTATTGGGCCTTAGAACCGGCGTCAAGTGGAGCAGGGTTGGGGGTCGTTTCCTTGACCTGTCCCTAGCCCTATATAAAAGACTGATTACGAAGGGCTGGAAGTCTCCCGCTCACCCATCTCTGGCAGAATGGAGAAGCGATGTCACAAGATGGTCCAGGGCTGAGCTGCAGGTCCTTAAGGCCGAGGAGGCCAGGGGAGTTCGCCAGACCCCCATCGCCTCGGAGTGGGAAAACCTAGTGACAAACTGGGACGACCTAACGAAGAGACCAATAGCACCTGAGGGGGTGGGATGAACTAGCTGAAATGGCCAACAGATATGATTGTAGGGGAAGGTCCCTGTAACCATGACAGGAGGAATACTAGGCGCCCCGCCAAGCCGGACGCGGAGGGAGAGAGTGCGGGGGGACAGGACACAATAACTAAAATGATAGAGGAGGGAGGGGAGCGAAACACAGGCCAACCCTACATAACAAGAAACGCCCTGACAATTCTCCCTTTTAGAAATTAAGCAGATCCACCCACATAAGCCAATAAGTTTATTTACAGTTTGAAGTTGAGGTAAGTCTGTTATTAGGTCACAACATCCAAAAGGTAACAAGGGGCACTGAAAGAACTGACACCATAAAAACGGTCTGGTTAAGAGCTGGAAATAATGATGTATAAGTATTATAATAATATTGAAATGTACAGGTAATTGTGAAACACATTGCAAGCAAAGCAAAACAGAGTTGCAGCTCAGTTAGCAGAAATGTACAATAAGGACAAAATGTTACTGTAAATAGACCTACATATGTAAAACAGCAAACAGTTAATAAAAATATATTTGAAAAAAAAAAAAAAAGTCATGCAGCAGTGGCAGGCACATAATGCCACCATGACTACTATTGCAGGGGTGCTGAGGCACATTAATACCGCCCAAATTGGTTCCACAACAAACCATCAGGCCGCTTCCACTAGCAACATAACATCTGCCCCATCTACATCTGAGGTAGCTAGTGGAATGGAGGCCCTGCCAGAGGAACCACATGCCTCAGACACCTCTCCCTCTGTAGCTGAAGAAACACTCTCACCCAGGCAAATGTGGACATCCACCCAGATATCAAGACCAAACCCACTGCCAGGAAGTGAACCTCTCCTGATATATCACCCTTGTGTGCCACTAAGACACCCTGTGGACTCTTCTGAGACATGACTCCATTTTCCCACTGGACTTGTGTAACCAAGTGGGGTAGCTGCTACTCTGATGAATCCATCTACATGACCTAACATCACCCAATTTTCATTTAAGCACTTTGATTTTGACCTTTACAGTCCTGAGATGCACAATAAATAACAATTGTACACAGCTTTTGTATATGTGTCTTTTATAATACATCAACACTTGTCATGCTTGCCAACTGTGGTCAGGTCATGCCCCCCTCTTCGAACAGCCAGTGTAATGACCATCAGACGGAAGCTCCCTCAGCTTGAGAGACATTGCAACAGAAATGTCACAGGACAGATGTCAGAGAACTTGCAATCCAGGCCAGCACTATAGTATAGTCAGTATTCCAATCTGCAAATAGAGCATGGCAGAGAGTACTATCAGGATGGAAGGCATGGTGGCGCACAAATACAAGTAACAGAAGTCATGCCCATGGTAACCCACCTACAAAGCAGGGGCACCCAGGTTAGAGATATTTATCACCAGGTACAGACTCTTCACATACACATACAATAGCTACATGATTACATATCTGATGCAACACACTTATGACATCACTGAGGACCCAGTACATTAACCATATACTAACATAGGGCCTATACCTGTAAGATTGTGACTCACCTTTGACACTATGCAGTTATCTGCACCTTGGACAGCAATATCAGAATAAAAACACAGCTAGGCCCCATGGTCATCACAAAGTTCTCCACCCACTGTGTAGCCAGAAGCCAGGATCCTATCTTCACACATGGGCCACAAATTTCAACTGACATGTAATACACCATTTCACCCCCCCCACCCCCACTGGCAATAGGAACGGACTAAGCAGTCACAATCCCACTTGTACGAAGGGAGTACAAACAAGTTTCCATCCCATTGTAACTAAATCTAATTTACCAGCTATCTGTCATGTACACCTCTCATGTCTGTCACCTATTACCATTGGCTACTGACAATGACTACCTCAAGCCATAGGTTGAAGAGCCAAACACGAAATTGCAATTTCAGTGAGTGGAAGGAAAAGAGAATAGGAGAATGCAAGAAACACAGTTTAATACTGATTAGTCAAAACAGAGGTGTATGTTAGGATCAGATGTAACAATACATGTTTCAGGTGACCCTCTATTACTGTACACCTTACAATCTATCTGTCTGCTTCCACAACTCACACATAGGCATTGGAGCTCATTACACCCCCACTGATGTTTCAAGTCAGGCAGTGTAATGGAAACCATCCACTTCAAAATGTGCACATTCAACATGTATAAAGGTCCACTTCACATACCTGTATGTCAGTGGAAGTACTGATTGATGAGCTCTGTCCTAGAGGCAGCTGCTCATTCTTCCCCTGGCCCTTCATCACTTGCCATATCAGCATTTCCAGCCACTGGTCTAGCTGCCTCCCCCTCATCTACTATCAATGGTATCTGACGTCTCAAGGCTAGATTGTGGAGCTAGCCGCAGGCAACGATTATTTGGCATACCTTGTGGGGCTAGAAGAGGAATGTACCTCCAGATAGGTCCAGATACCTGAATCTTGCCTTCAGAAGCCCGAATATTCGCTTGATTAAATGTCTTGTACTCCCATGGTCCTCATTAAAAAGGAGTTCCCCTAGCGTGGCTGGGTATCTCACTGGTGTCAACAGCCAAGGAAGGTTTGGATAGCCAGAGTCACCTGTGAACACAATGGTAGAACAAATAATAAATAGGTGCTGGGGCTGGCTTTATTGTGATGGCAGGAGACAATACACTGAAACACACACTACAATGCCTACTTACTAAGAAGCCAGGCCCTCTCTGTTTGTTGTCGTGCTATGAGATGTGGGACATTGCTGTTCAGCAATATGTAGGAATCATGCACTGATCCAGGAAACTTGGCTGTGACTTGTGAGATGTACTGGTCTGCCAGACACACCACCTGTACGCTGATTGAGTGGTAGTTTTTCCTGTTCCTATACACCTGTTTATTGGCACTGGGAGGAACCAGGGCTACGTGGTCATCTATGGCTCCTACCACATAAGGAATGTGTCCCATCTCATAAAAGTCTGCCTTCACATACGCCAAATCTGATCTTTGGGGGAACCTGACATAGCTGTCTAGGTGTTTTAACAATGCACATAGCACATCTTTCAACACCAGACTGAACATGGGCTGAGACATCCCTGCTGTTAAGGTGACAGTATTCTGAAATGAAGCCAGGCCAGGAAGTGTAGCACTGACAATACTTGAATGATGGGAGGTATGCAAGAGGGATTGCGTATGGCTGGCATCAGATCTGGCTCCAACTGTGTACAGAGATCCATGATGGTATGACGATTCAGACGATATGTCTAGATGACATGCCTGTCCTCCATGGTTGCCAGGTCTACTAGTGGACAGTACACTGGTGGTAGTCTCACTCCTCTCAAGGCAGGATAACTATGTTGAAAGGAGAGAATGTTCAATGAGTTATGCAGTATGGACACATCATCAACACATTGGGGGTGATTCTGACCCCGGCGGTCTTAGACCGCCGGGGCCAGGGTCGGCGGGAGCACCGCCGACAGACCGGCGGTGCCCCGCAGGGCATTCTGACAGCGGCGGTAAAGCCGCGGTCAGACCGGCAACACTGGCGGTCTCCCGCCAGTGTACCGCCGCCCCTTTGAATCCTCCAAGGCGGCGCAGCTCGCTGCGCCGCCGAGGGGATTCCGACCCCCCCTACCGCCATCCAGTTCCCAGCGGTCCGCCCACCGGGAACCGGATGGCGGTAGGGGGGGTCGCGGGGCCCCTGGGGGCCCCTGCAGTGCCCATGCCACTGGCATGGGCACTGCAGGGGCCGCCGTAAGAGGGCCCCTACGAGTATTTCACTGTCTGCTTGGCAGACAGTGAAATACGCGACGGGTGCAACAGCACCCGTCGCACCTTCCCACTCCGCCGGCTCGATTACGAGCCGGCTTCATCGTGGGAAGGACGGTTTCCCCTGGGCTGGCGGGCGGCCTTTTGGAGGCCGCCCGCCAGCCCAGGGGAAACCTCAAAATACCCACCGCGGTCTTCCGACCGCGGTACGGTATTTTGGCGGCTCCTGCCGGGCGCGCGGTGACCGCACCCGGCGGGAGTCAGAATGACCCCCATTGTGTATTACCTGACACCTAACACCTGTGCAGGATGCAAGGCACTGCTGACATATACAATACAGACCATAGATATGTACCTAATTCACCTTCATAGCTGCACATTGGCTAACATGTAAATTGGATTGTACACATGAAACATATGTAATTGTACATGTGTGAGAGAGTTAGAGGTCCTGCACTAATCACACATATGTTTTGGAATCCAGCTATATCTAGCTGTGGCCTATGTACGTTAGAGTAACTTAACATAGTTCTCAACATATATACTGCCTTAACACGTCATTGTGTAAAGATTGTCCCAATATGTTGCACAACCATGATGGCACAACATGCGGTTACACTTAATTTTGGGGGAGCAAGTGACTGACACAGATAATTAAGCACATCCATCGATTACATGAGCCCAAAATGGCAGGCGCTTGACCTACTGTAGTGGACAGTTGGAAGTGACCTAAGTCTGCCGACGGAAGTCGGCATGGCGGTAGGCAGTCACAACCGCTGTGGAACTTGTCATTGGTTAACATTGCCGCCTTTGGTGGACTAGGGCCAAAGGGCATGACCACTGACAGTGAAGGTCCTGCACATGGCGGACGTGATCACCATTTTCTGCAGTTTTGCTCACTTGACTCCTGACACTGTTGCCAGCAAGACTTCCACGACGTGAGCTGCTGTGTTCTGCCTCTGGGAGCCATCATGCCACTTCCTGCAGGCGATAGGGCCCCTGCCTCACCTGGAGAAGCTAGTGGAGGAGGTCCTACCCTTGTATGAACAGCTGTACGGGGCACCAGAGGGGCAGGTGAGTCCAGTGCCCCAGCCACGTGTGATAGGAGTTGTGTGTGAGGTTGATTCGGGCATGTGAACTAGTGAGGGTGTAGGTACATTCAGATGACATATTGTGAAGGCGTGTGAGCACAGAGGAAGGGTATGTGTGCCTACTTGCTGTGCCAGATGCATAGTGACCACTTCTATTGATATGGTGCATGTCTACATGACTTTCTCCTTTTGCCTGTGTCATCCATGCAGGTAAACACCCACCAGAAGAAGGGGATCTGGAGTGCCATTGCCAAGCAAGTGCGGACCCTGGGGGTCCACTGCAGGCAGAGCTCCCATTGTCGAAAGCGTTGGAAGCAGCTGAGACATTGGGCCCGGAAGACCCCTGAGGCCCAGCTGGGGATGTCCTCTCAACGAGGGAGGGGCGGCCATCGGACCCTGAGCCCCCCCTTATGGCCTGCTTTTTGGCAGAGGTCTACCCTGAGGTGGATGGGCGTTTGAGGGCAGCACAACAGCCACAAGGGGGAAAGTACTGACTGTATCCTTGTACTTGGCTCTGCTTGTATGGTGTTTGCTGTCACAGTGTAGCAGCTGTGACAATGTAGTAGGTGCTACATGTATGCAGACTAGTGGGAATACGTAGTACCCACATTGCCTGACTATTAGATGTAGATCTGGCATCATGGTTTGCTATGAGTACGTTTAGATCACCTGTGTCAAGACATATCTATGACTGCATGTGGAGATGCTCAAATGACAATGCCACATGTGTGACTCCACCCAGCTATTTATATGGATTTAAGCTGCTGTATCATCCTACCCATAGAGTATTTTGAGGCCCACCCATCAGCATATGTGCTTTAGTAGCTCAAAGGTGTCTGACAACTCCCATCTGTGTTGATCATCTGTATTTGCAACTGGGTGCCTGACATTTTTGGTACAGCGGCTATTTAACTTTTGTCCTGGTACTGGTATTGACTTCATGTGAGGAAGGCATCTCAATCACTCCACAGATATGGCCAGTGTAGGACTGTACATATGGGTTTGTGGATCTATCCACATTGTCCCTTCATCTTCATACTAAGGGGTATGTGAAGGTTGTAACAGAAGGCAATTATACTTTGGATGTTTGAATTTGTCTATTTGCCCTTTTCATGCATTTCCATGCAATTGACATGTGGGCAAATCAGTTTTACCCTAATGGCTTTGTTCTAGAGGAGATAAGTGGCTAGGCAGAGCTAGTCTTTGACAATATGCAATGTCCATGCTATTTGTACCAATGCCCTACCAATAACAGTGCAACATATGATATTAGCTGACTACATCATGTCTAAATGGTTATTTGAGGGCACATCTTATAGAGTGGGACAATCATTGCTACCCGTAGCTTTGCTGGTGTAGGAAGTTTGGACGGGAATTGGTATTGATTGACTTCTTAATTCAAGATGTAATGGTTTAGCTGTAGTACTGTTTCTAATACAGGTGTTGTTGTGGGATATGTTGTCAGTGCAATGGCAGTCGTTTAGGTCCATCATGTGTACATGTCTTTTCAGTGGGATACGTGTGCTGTCTGGACTTAGGTACAGGTAATCACATGTCAGGAATGGTGTGAGTGATGCTAGTTTATTCATGTTGTCATGTTGTGGAACTGTAACTGCATGTCAGGTGGAATGTTAGGTGCCCTATGATGTATTTTGTGGCTGGCTAATGTTTAGTTGTTCTTGCACTGCACGCAGTGATTGTCAGTGGATGTCTCATATGTGCTATGTAGGCCACTGTAGCTGCACAGGCATATATGAAGTGATGTGATGTGTCTGTGTTTAGTGTCTGCATATATTCCTCTGGGATTTGGTACATGCAGTGACATGGTTGTTCTCCAGACATGTATTCTACAAATCAGATGTAACCTGTATGGGAGTGCCACTTGTTGTGGCTACATCAGTGATTGTACTCATTATGGCATTTACGTACAGAGGCTTCAGCTAGGCATGTGATTTGAATGGCAGGTGCGGTGTGGTCTGTGAATAGAGTTGCCTTAACTATCATGTGACATTATTTTTGAATATGGACTGGTCAGGTGTAGAATCAGAACATGCATGATATGTTGTGATCAGTCAACTTCTTTTCCTAAAGGTTATAGGAGTATGTAAAGTTATGATCAGGATTAAGACAGATTTTAAGCTTCAGCCAGCGCACGATGAGCATGCTGACATAGCTTTACAGGTGAATTTTTGGAATGCTCCAGTAGTGCTACCTTACTTGGATTATGATGTGGGTGAGAGGGATAACACAAAGGGGTGGATAGAAGTAACATGTTGTGACATGATATAGGATATGTGGGTTAATATATGGGATAGCCTAGTCAAGAGATGTATACTTACAGTTGTCCATATTGTAATGTGTTTATTTGAAGAATGTGATGACCCTCTCTCTCCCTCTCCTTGTCTATCTCTATCCCTCCCTCCAACTCTCTCTATTTGTGTGCATCAGCATCAGCAGGCAAAGGAGACGGGACACAGGCGAGTGGGGATGCTGCTGGCCACAGGACCCAGAGTGCTGATACCACCAACAGCAAGGGACCCAGTGGCCCAGAAGACGAGGGGCGTGTCACAGGGGAGATAGGATCCACATCATCATCCTCAAAATCCTCCTCCAGTGGACACTCTTTGGCAGTAGCGGACTCCTCTGGGCCCACCCCAGCACCATCTTTGTCCGCCACCCGCCTTACTACCACCGCCCTCCCTGTAGCTCCACACCCAGTTGTCCGTACCCGCTCATCCAGGAAGGTGGGCGGCTCCTTCGCGGCAGGCACCTCTGCCTGCTGCCCTCATTGAGGAGGTTATTGACCTCCTGAGGTCGATCTCAGTCGACCATTGTGAATTTTATCCAGGGAGTAGCAACTCAAGTGCAACAGAGCAATGCGTTAGCATTCACGGAGCACTAGCTGGCCTACAGAGATCATTTTAGGCTCTGGCCTCCACACTGACGCAGCCAGTCACCCTTTTGTCTTCCGTCCACCTTCCTCTTCCAATCCCAAACCCCTCTTCCCCGTCTCAGCCAAAGCACACAGACAGACAAGCATGCACCCACCACAACATCCAAGGGTACTGCTGACAAACACAAGCACCACAAGATCTACCACATACAACACCCACCTGCAGACACACTAACACTTACGACCTGCACTGACCCCCCACCACATCCACCTTCACAGACACCACACCAGCATTCACTGATAAAGCCACAAATTCTATTCTACCCACACTCACCACAATAGCAGACCCGCAGACATCCACCCCAGTAACCACATCCGCAGAAACCATAGACAATCCTACATGCAGCACAACCACCATACCTGCAATCACCACCCCAACAGAAAGTCACCCATCCACCATGGCATCTCCCAGCACCTCATCCCAAGACACATAAACACCCACACTCATTCACCCAACAGACACCAAGCACACACAAGCATACCTCGCACACACATGCACCCAAGACATCCACCAAAACACCTCTTACAACAACCTTGTTTCCCTCCACTGCCAAACCCTTTTGACATGACTGGACCCCTGTGTCAAAGAAATGTTTCTTTTTGGAGTTGTCCCTTTTCCCTACTGCTCTCCCACCCCATGTGACCCTTGAAAAATCTGTGTCCCTCCTCAAGTACAGCCCGTCTACCTCACAGTCCACCCATGGCCCCCCTGCAGGCAGCTATGCCCCTCCCCCGCCAAGAAGTCGACCCCTCCCTAGAGTTCCCAGTCCTCCCCTAAGCCTCGACCAAAGGCCTCCCCTCCGAAGCCCAAAGAGCCCCCTCCCAAACCTAAGCCCAAGACCCTCCCTCAGCCCCCCTTAATCCCTGAGGTGTCTGCCTGCCCCCTTGATGCCCCTAACTGTGGAGGTTATATGGCAGCCAAGAGTCAAGTAGGGGCACTTGAAAGTGCCATGTTTGCATGATGCACATATGTGTTTGGACTGGCCTATGGCCTTCTTCTTTTGTACATAGTTCTGTATATCTATTTACTTATTGACATACATCTGGGACAACCAGTTGTTGGTTCCAAGGTTAAATGTTTGTCCTGCCTTTCATTCCTTATGGCTGTTTTGGTCTTGACTGCTTTAGTTTGTGTGTGAGTATGTTTTGTGTGTGTGGTGGTTGTGCTACCAGTTGTGTCTGGGCAGCATGTGTGGGTGTGTGCATTGCATTTGTCCCACAGTGAAAGCTGTGTACTCTGTGATGGCCATGTATGAACTTGGAAAATGGATTTAGGTTGATATTGTGTGTAGTGATTGCGTTGACATATGTTATTTGGAGTGTTGTGTTCCTTTTTTCGGGTGGCTTCCTCTCCGGTGAGGGGAGCCAGATTTGCATTTGAAAGGCAGCAGTCCTTTGAAGCTTGCCGCCTTAGGAAGGCTAATCAGCAGGTCAATCTGTAGGAAGAGATGTTGCACCCTCTTCCCAGACAGGCTTTTGCTCTGGGCCTCCTGAGAGCAGAAGGCTCTCAGCCTATGGGACCAGAACCCTATCGCTTGTGGCTGGCTGGCAGAAACCAGTCAGCAGACACACCAGAGGCTGGTAGAGTTTCAGGGGGCACCTCTAAGGTGCCCTCTGAGTGCATGTATTGGTAACTCTAACACTCACATCAGTGTGTATTATGTGCATGCGTGTGTGTGGTGATTGGTATGTCAGATCCGTTGTGAAGTGCGTTTGCGGGGTATGATGTATGTCTCATTGTATGGATGTGTGATTGTGTGTGTTGGTTCTCTGGTGTTGCTACGTAGTGTTGTATGTATGATTTGTCAAGTAGAGATGTGTATTCTGGATACTTAACAGTGGTTTTGAGGTGTTGCGGTTGTGGTGTAGTTTAGTAGTGTTGTGGTGTTTGACTGTGCCGGTGCTGTGTATCTGCAGGTTGGTGTGTGTTTTAGAAGTGTGTGTGTTGGCCATAGTGTGTGTACTATGTATGTGAGTGTGTGTATGTGGCTATGTGTGGGTGTGCGTGTCAGTATGAGGGTACGTGTGTGTGTCGCCATTGCCACCTGGTAAGGATGTGTATGTTGTGTGTGCATAGATACATTGGGATTGTGCAACAGTGATAGGTAAGTGTGTGCACTCACTTTTGCTGTCGTCGTTGGTTCTGGAGTCGTTGGGCGAGCAGGAGCAGCAAGAAGATGTGTAGCTCAGGATCCATGACGGCTCCAGACGGGTACATGTTCCTGAAGGTGAGTGTCTCCTTTTATAGAGTTGGTTTTCGCCAAGGTTTCCATGGTGGTGCGACCGCGGCCGAAACCTTGGCGGTGTGCAGCCTCGTAATCTGTCCAGCAGGAACATGGTCTTCACAAGCCTGAAGGTGGCTACCATCATCCGTGGCGGCCTGACCGCACTGGTGGTGCTGTTGTGTGGCCATTTTAGCTATAGTTTCATACACGTTATTTTAGCAAACTAGACCTGTCACTGTGCACTTTAACCTAGATATATTTTCTTTACCTTTGCTATATTATTTTAACATTAGCCACATTTTCAGTCTTGTATTATTTTCTCTATCTAGCTGTTCTTCGCCTATGTCAGCACTGCGTTCTTAAAGAAGACATTTCCTTCACTCTGTGCTTTTCTCAAGGCTGCAGTAAGATAGGTTGCTGGCAAAAGTGGTACGCTTTGTCTCCAATGTTCACAGAAACATCCATACCCTTACATGGGGATCCTTTCTTGGAACATCAGATGTTTTATTATAAAAACTCTACTTTGAACCATGCACGCTAGAGGGAGGTTCCAGCCAGATGACCACAACTGTATGCCCATTGCCGATCGCTCTGCTACAGCTGCTTATGTAGACAACAGGTCTCTTGCTCAGGTATGAGGGATGATGTCTTCCCAGGGGGAACCTGAAAGACAGACTTAGAGCTCACCATGCTGTGCTCCAATATTGCGTAGATAGTAACTATCCCTACAAACCTAAGTGACAGTATGGTAGCGTTATTCTTGTGTTTTACTCTCCTCGTCACAATTTTAATCTTATTGTGCTTCATCTTCCTAGTTATTACAATATATGCTTTAAGATGCAGTTACTTCAATAAAACCTTATTGAACTTTACTCTGCTTCTGATTGTCCTTGCATACGTGAGACTAATGTAGCTGAGAGAAACAGATGAGATCTGAGTGACCACGATTTCCCTGAGGAGTCATGTATGTCATATGCCCGGTTGCCCCAATCATCCCTGCTCTTGGGTGGAGATGAGGCACTGCTACTTAGCCGGAACAAACCTGGATTAGGCCGTCAGGTGTCACATCGTGCGGGATCAGACCCAGCCCCCCGTGGTACCGGTTATTCTGCTGCCCAAATCCAGTAGTCTCACTAGGGTAATGAGAACCTATGTGACAGTGCCAGTGGTGGATTAGCTGTATTCTGTTGGGAATACCGCCATGGTCATAATTTGGCGGTCTATTGCACCAGCCTGTTGGTTGTAGGACTGCCACCGCCAACATGGCAGTCATGGAACCGCCAAACTCATAACGATCCCATTAGTGTTCTAATTTCAGGTGAAACATATACCCCATCCATTTTGGGTGTGAGGATGTATTTCATGCTAAAAATGAGCAAAAATCACAAATGCTGCAAGAAAAAGCTACTTGTGTTCTGGTCATTTGCATTGTTTCAGTGCTCCCCCATTATAAGTTGGCCACAACTGCAGTATCGTTATGGGACACGGCGTAATTGCTTAGTTTCAGGAATTTCACATAAAAATCATAATGTGAAATTCCTGAAATTATGCAAATTATGCCAGAGTAATTTAAATTTCACCTGGGTCTGGTTTAGATGTTCTTAAGGATGGCTTGGTCATTGTAACTTACATCTGAATGTGGACGATAGGACTGTGACTGGGCATCACTGGTCTCATTCTGTGTACCTAGGTACCAGGTGCCAGACAGTGTTCTCTGTCAAAAATGTCAGGGCAATGTGAGTATGACCCACTGTCTCTGGTTTTTGAAAGCCCAGGTGTATGTGAGGAGGATCACCCTGTCTGATGGAAGAAATAGCTTTTGTTTGGGCTGTAGCAAGAAGGGTCTGGTCGCTGTGTATCTTAGTGTGTGTGTGTGTAAGTGTCACAGTCATAAAATAGAGGTCCTTCTGGCTAGAAATTGATGTTTGAAATAGCGTTGACCCCCACTTTCCGTGACTCTCATTTATGGCAAGGATGACATGGTTCTGCCTGGGCTGTTTACAGCTTTGACACTATCTTAGCTCCAGGTATTTGCTGTTTTATTCCTTGGATCCTGTGTGTCCCTCTATGTCACTCATGAGAAAGCCTTGGGGGTCAAGATTGTTTCCGGTGGGTTTTGAAGGTGTTGTACCATCTTCGGCTTCCTAAAGCTTGTTTGCTGTTGAAGTTCAGCGCAGAAACCTCCTATGAACCTGAACCTCGTCTTCTAGAGCCATTTCTGAGCAAGGTTCTCTTGCTCTGGAATTTCATAGCCTAACCTGACAGCAGTCCGTAGACAGCAGGGACCAACTCACAAACTGATGTTTTAACCATGTCCAAAGGATCCATAGTAATGAGACTTCAATGTTTCTCCCACTAGCCTGCCCATTCACGAGTGACTCAATGGGATTGTAGGCCACTGGGCACCATTATTTTTAGACCACGACCAGCCTTTTAAAGATTCAAGCATCTGAGGATTCATTATTTTGGGGGAACCCACAGAAAGCTAGTCGAGAAGTGAAAGTTTATGATATTGACACCTGAAGTCCATCAGGTAGCCACCGGGATTAAAAGTGAGCCTAATGAGGATTTAGGGCAACAGCAGGCCTTTACGGACATTAGCTTGCAAGCTACTACAAGACATCCAAGCTTCTCCCCACCACCTCAACTCTTACCATAGCTAGTTTATTCCCAGTGCTAGGTTTTAGGAGCCTAAGCACTATCGTCAACCTCAAATATAAGTTGACCAGTTCTGCTGCACTAGAATTGGCGCACACTTCTTGTCAAAATGCATCTTACATTAACCGAGACCTACAACTTGAAAGTATAAACACAGCTTCAAATCTGAAGATCAAAGCCCTTTCCTGACTGACTAGAAAATTAGCTCCATAGATTTTCACTGCATGGCATGCTGACTTCATAAAGAAGCATTAAGACACATTTGGAGACATACCTTCTCGTTTGAATGCACGAGGCACTTCTGGCAGTCACCAGTGATTTCTCTGTTGTACATTTAAGGTACTTCTTTTCAAACAGATACCTATGGTCAAACATTCATATTTATCAACTGCAATACCCTTCAAAAACTATCGTGTTATGTTGTATCTAAGCACAACTTCCCTAACTACCTCCTTGAGCACTGTGCCAAAGCCAGAACTGGAAGGTCTTGGAAACTAACAAGTCTTTACTTATTTTCTCATGAAACAAAAACTAAACCCCGTGACAGTAATGCCAAATGATAGTGCTAACTAAACACTGGTAGTGCCCAGCAACACTCTCTTGTATCTCATCCGTCCTCTTGTTCAACACTCAATTCTATAGCAGGACCGGAGGCGAGGATTATGCAGATCTTTCTTCACTTTTTATTAATTAGCAAGTTCAAAGTTAAACACAAAATGAACAGAAAAACTACAAGCTCCATGAAGCCGCCGCCATGGTAACCAGTATCCAATGAGGTTCCTCCATTCACGCCGGTATAAATACCCTCAGCTGCGACACACTTCCTCTTTCTTCACTGCTCCATCAGATAAGTGCCTTTACTGCCTCAGTTTAACTTTTACTCTTCGCATACTGTTTGAATTGCTTAGCGCGTTATTGCCTTTGGGTTAGACTGTTGTAGCAACGAGTGTTGCTACGGGGGTGTGCTCGGCTCGGAACACGCGTTCCGCTCGAGCGCTTTCATTTTCTTCTTTTCACACGCGTCGGACCCGGCAGAGGGCGCGCGGTGTTTGTTTAAAGCGCGTTTGAGCGCTTGGGCGTTTTAAACACTCGGCGCTCGGTTTTGGCTTCATTATACACATTTAATTTCACTTTTCTTCACATTTCTGTGTTTTTGCTTGTTTTCCCTACCCCGTGACACCTTTTGGTCGGCAGTACCCCCGAGGGGAAGAATTTTTGGCTTATAATTGCTATTGTTTGACAGAGGGGGTAGGGAATTACCCTTTATATATTTTTTATAGGGTGTAATCTCTGTCGCATTATTGTGCTTCGTCTGAACCTCAGCATGCAATCCTCACAGGAACATGAGCCTTTTGCCAACATGTCCCCAGGTGAGGGTCCCTCTCACCGTACCATTCCCCCTGGGGTGGACGCTTTGTTCTCGCAAGCGATTTCACACGCCTTGACCCCTCTTAGGGAGACAGTAGCTAAACTCACGGAACAGGTGTCCAAGGGTACAGGCATGTTTGGTGTGACGGGAGTGGAGGGTGATACCTCTACCCTTTCGGCTCCCAAGAAAATGCGCAAGCACGACGCGGGGCACCTGGAGGATAGCAAATTTTTATCACACTCCAAGAGTGCGCACGCGCATAAGCGTTTACCCTCCCGGGAGGGATGTTTGCCCGGAGTAATGGGTGACATGCTTCACCATCTATGGAACCCTGACTTAGGGTCACCTAAAGGCATCATGGGTGGTTCAGACGAGGATTCCTCATCTTTGGACGATGACTCAGGTCGCCCTTGGCGTCCTAATGCTACTCTACCTGATCCTTCTGACCCAGGGGATTCTGACCCTGATATGTTTGAACCGGAGGGTATCTACCATCCACGTTCCTCGGAATGGCGTCCAGACCACAAGGTTGCTGAGTATGTCGCCAGTAAAATCAGGCAACCCTTGGACAAGGAGGTGCGTGCTCGTTTACGGGCCGAATGCCCACGCCCGTCTTTATCAGATAAGGTCGCTTTTACTCCTGATATAGACCCAAAAATGTGTACCTTTTTTGCAAAGTACACCAAAGATCCCAAGAAGGGGATCGATCGCTCCTGGAGGGCATGCCAGGACAAACTTCTCGATGTGTTGGGACCCCTCACACAGCTAATTCAATTGGCAGAACGCGCCAAACAATCAAACACTCCCCTTCAAACAGACATTGTCGCAGGATGGGCCCAGAGAGCTGTCTGTCTACTGGGCAACGCGAACTGTGCCATTTCGGCAGAAAGGCGCAGGTCTTTATTAATTAAAATTGACCCCAAACTAGGGGAGCTTTCTAACTCGGAGGCAGGGGCTATTGCCCAAGGCAATTTATTTGGTGACCCTTTTGTAAAAGAATTGGGTAAATTCGTTGCTACTTTTTCGGCTCTGGATAAAGCCCAATCATCCATCAAAAAGATTTTCCCCAGTAAGGTTTTTGGCGGGGCCGGACGAGGCAGGGGTCGCTCTTCCGGCCGTCTTTACCAACAAGGCCCCGGTTCCTTCCAAAACAACGGTTGGCGTGATGGCCGACAGGGAACGTTCTTCCCCAACAGAGGAAGGGGGAAAGGCAGAATTTCCAGAACCGCACGAGGAGCATCTAATGCCCCAGGAGGTCCCTCTGGTAAGGCTTATCCCTTTTTCCCCTCGAAACTTCGGAGGGAGGTTGCGGTTTTTCAAGACCAACTCGAGGCGTATTACATCAGACGCATGGGTTCTACAGACAGTGTCAGGGTTTCAAATAGAATTCTGGGGTACCCCAATTCAACAAAAACTGCCACCACCGATAGTGTTCTCTGCAGCAGAATACGAACTCATAGATTTAGAAGTTCAGGATCTTCTGCACAAGGGCGCCATAGCCTTCACTTCCCGGCACCCCAAGGGTTTCGTAAGCAACATCTTCTTAGTAGAAAAGAAGGACAAGGGTTTTCGAACTGTCATCAATCTTCGAGCATTCAACGAATGGGTTGTTTACAGGCATTTCAAAATGGAGGGTATTCATTTGCTTCTCGACCTCCTTCTACAAGGGGACTGGATAGTGCGTCTAGATCTCAAGGACGCATACCTCACCGTCCCTATTTTTCCCCCTCATCGCAGAT
Source organism: Pleurodeles waltl (assembly GCF_031143425.1). NCBI lineage: Eukaryota > Metazoa > Chordata > Amphibia > Caudata > Salamandridae > Pleurodeles > Pleurodeles waltl. The sequence continues at coordinate 338,763,371 of NC_090443.1, forward strand.
TCCTGCAATTCATCTGGAACGATCAGGTATTCGAATTCAGCACTCTCCCGTTCGGTCTCTCGTCGGCACTGTGGTGTTTTACCAAACTCCTCAAACCAGTAGTGGAAGCACTGAGGTTGCAGGGCATACGACTCATCATTTACCTGGACGACATCCTGTTAATGGATCAATCCAGGTCTCAACTTTTATCCAATATGAACACAACTACTGCTCTTTTCCAGGATATGGGGTTTGTAATCAACCAACAGAAATCGGAACTTTCTCCGACCCAATCGTTAATCTTCCTAGGGTTTCTCATAGATTCTCGTTCGGCATCCCTCAGTCTTCCGACGACGAAGATATCCAAGATAAAGAAGGAACTGAGAAAAGTCCTTCGGCGAGACAGGATTTCTCTACGTCAATTAGCCAGAGTGGTCGGCCTGCTTTCCTCCTCAATTCAGGCCATCTTTCCAGGTCCCCTACACTACAGAGCCCTACAGCGCCAGAAGGCCTTCCACCTTCGCCGAGGGGTGACTTATTCCGAACTCATCTCCCTATCTCAGGAGGCGAGGACGGAATTATATTGGTGGCTGGACCACATGGAAGCATGGAATGGCAGAGCCATTTTCGGAGCAGCCCCAGACCTGGTGATAGAGTCAGACGCCAGTTGCCAGGGATGGGGGCTTGATGCGGGGACATCTCGTTTGGGGGACGTTGGACCCCACAGGAGCTCACCATGCATATCAATTGTCTGGAGCTCCTGGCAGGATCGTTTGCGATCAAGTCCCTAACGAGAGACAAGGTCTCATGTGTGGTTCTTCTACGGATGGACAATGTATTGGCGGTACAATACATAAACCGTTTAGGGGGGACGCGATCGAGAGCCTTAGCGGAACTAGCAAAGGACTTTGGCATTTTTGTCTCCAACACCAAATCTCAGTCACAGCAGAGTATCTTCCGGGAGCCCAGAATACTTGGGCGGACTGGAACTCCCGTTTTCTCACGGATTCCAGCGATTGGCAGTTACATCGATCGATTTTTCAAGCGATCATGGCCCGTTGGGGTCCCTGCACAGTAGACCTGTTTGCGTCCAGGTGGAATGCTCATCTTCCCCTCTACTTCAGCTGGCGCCCGGATCCGGGAGCTGCGGCAGTAGATGCGTTTCTCCAACATAGGGGGACGCTTCAAGGTTATGCTTTCCCACCGTTTCTTCTTATCCCGCGGGTCGCAGCTCAGGTTCGCCGTCAGGAGGCGACAGTAATTCTAATAACCTCCTGGTCGAGGTCTCAGGCCTGGTTCCCGACTCTGCTGGAACTCTCCTGCGAGTGCCCTCTTCGTCTCCCGGTATTTTCCTCGATCCTCCGGGACCCGTCGGGGTTTTATCTCCCCCTGGTCCTTCAGGGTCATCTCTCTCTCATAGCCTGGAAGATTTCAGGCATCGTTGGCAAGACGGCCGACTTTCGCAGGAAGCTAAAAAGTTCATTGCACAGGCCTGGGCCCCTGGGACATGCAAGCGATATAGATCAGCGTGGAATAGATGGACTCGTTGGTGTGTGGGCAAACACCGTGATCCCATGGGGGCCAGTATTACAGACATCATAAATTTCCTTGCAGAATTGGCGGAATCTGGTCTCGCTTATTGTACAATTAACTCTTTTCGTTCAGCTATCTTCGCGGGTCACCCCCCTCTGAACAACCACCCGGTCGGCGAACATCCCTGGATATGTAAACTCCTCAAGGGTATTAGACTCTCCAGACCTCCACAGCCCAGATATTCAAATCTCTGGGATGTAAACATAGTTCTTAATCTTTTAACCTCATGGCAGGATAATCAGTATTTGTCAAGGAAGGAGTTGTCAGCCAAATTAGCCATGCTTTTGTGCCTCATTTCATGTAAACGGGTGTCAGATATCAGGGCTCTGGATGTATCAGCTCGTGTCTTTACTCCAGAAGAAGTCACGTTTACTATTTCAAGGAGAACAAAGAATAATACCAGTTCAGTATCCTATCCAGCTTTTCCTGATTCCCCAAAATTATGCGTCGTTAGATGTCTCAAGGTCTATGAGGAAGTGACCGTGAATCATAGACCTCCAGGTGAAAATCAATTATTGATTTCCATAAAGAGACCGTTTAAGGCGGTTTCTTCTCCTTCCATTGCCAGATGGATCAGATGGATTCTGTCCGAGGCAGGTATCAATATTCAAGTTTTTGGCGCCCATTCTACCCGGGGAGCCATGGCCTCAAAAGCCATACAGGTGGGGGGTAGATTGGAGGACATCGTGCATGCTGCTGATTGGTCTACTGAATCTATTTTTAAAAAGTTTTACTTTAAACCAATTCATGCGGCAGCCTCACTGGTGGTGGGTAAGCTTTGAACCTGCATAATCCTCGCCTCCGGTCCTGCTATAGAATGCGAAATTTCCTAGCTATCGTGAAGGAAAGTTTCAATTCTATTAAGGACACGGAGGCGAGGATAATCCCACCCACATACTACTCACGAGTTTTCTGCCCACCCGAACACTTGTATCTTCGTATTGAGGTGGTATATTTGCATGTATCTCTTTATTTATTTATTTATTTATTATCTTTGCTCATGTGTCTAGTTTTCATTAAACTGTGTTGATAATTATTGAGCTTGTAATTATGATTCAAGTTTATAAGTTACGTATATTCCATACTTTATTGACATTGGAATGCGACATTGACTTATCGGTTTGGGCCCTAATTACACCGTCTTTTGTAGGTTCCGAAACTACACCCAATTGACTCTAACAGGATTTCCGCAGTGAAGTCGAGGAAGTGTGTCGCAGCTGAGGGTATTTATACCGGCGTGAATGGAGGAACCTCATTGGATACTGGTTACCATGGCGGCGGCTTCATGGAGCTTGTAGTTTTTCTGTTCATTTTGTGTTTAACTTTGAACTTGCTAATTAATAAAAAGTGAAGAAAGATCTGCATAATCCTCGCCTCCGTGTCCTTAATAGAATTGAAACTTTCCTTCACGATAGCTAGGAAATTTCGCATTTATACACACATAACCACAACTGGAACAGAGTAGAATTTGATTGATCTTTAATAAACCAGGAAAAACAATTAAAATGAAAAATGTAGAAGCACAAACTCAACTGTTGGTGCAGAAGGGACAAGCTCTTTGCGACAGCAAAGCAGAACTTTTCAAGTAATATAATCTTACTCAACCTGTACTTGAATGAGGGATCTCCTCAGCAGCACCCCTCACAGCTGTCTCCCTTTTCTTCCACTGTCTGAGATCTGATTTATTTATCTTAATCTAATCTCTGACTCTTTCTCCCCTCTTTTCTCATACATAAAATAGGCATAACTAGGATTGACAGGCACCCTGTCCAATCACAGGTGAAATCACCTCCCGGACCATCCTTAAAGTTAGCCAATCAGTAGGGATTGAGGATTCCACACACCTCCAGCCAATAGACACATACTTCGGACATTTCTGCAGATGACAACACTCACATATATTCACTTACAGGTTGGCGAACCAACAAAATAAAAGAGAGAGCTGAGCCAGAGCCAATGGTGTAGCTGGGCTCTAAGAGACCATGCACGACCCGAGCCGAGCCCTGAAAATGTTTGGCACACAAATAGTGTAACAAGCACCATATAAAAATACCATAAAGGCTGTTCACATTTTTTAAAATAGTGCATTTCCTATACATGAGGAGCGTTTCAACTTAGCACATCAGATTACATCACTACATAGAGTGGCATTTATTAAAAGTGGCAGTTCTTAAACATGAATTTAAACATATTTATGCTCCTCCTCCACGTCATGATGGCAATGCCTTTTGTGAACTGGGGCAAGTCAGTTGTTTTATGCATCCAGTATGTGGCCTAGATTATTTCATGAACTAACATTGTAGTATATTTAAATGAGACACAAGAGGGGTGTTTGTATAGCACACTGCCTGAACCTACATATTGCAAAGTGTTCTCTAATGCAATAATGAGGAAAAACAAAGCACAGTGAAATCAAATATTTGGCCAGGATCACATAATTTGGTCAAGCCGGAAAGCCTGCATAAATCTCAGGTTTTCAAGTTTTACCTTTCACGTTTAGCCACTAGATGTTTTACATAAAAGTTCTTTCTTCAGTTCTCAGGATACGAGGTTTGAGTGTGGGTGGCAGGCAGAAGGCAAACAAAAGCTTGGCTCGATTTGGGTTGGAGAGTCCAAGAGAACCTTGAGCTGAGTCAGAGCCAGGCACCCGGTTCAAGCCTGGCTCGAGCTTTCAGTGGCTCATCCATCTCTATATTCACTCTTACATAGTGCTCATGGACCGTTCACGCAAGCGCGCTGAGGGTGTGGTACGACAATTTTGTGGTCCAAATATCTTCTGAAAAAATATAAGTATCATTTGCAAACCTATTGGCCCATTGGAGTTAATAAAATATGGAGTGATATTTTTGTAACCGAGAACAAGAAAACAATGTAAAGCCATGTCTCCTGGACTGGCACCATTAAACTTTGCCTCTGAGTGACTGGCAAAACCTTGTTTGTAACCTGCTGGCTTATGCACTTAACCCAGTTCTACAAACAGATGATTTTTCACTTTTACAGTTTGAATAAAATGTAATGATATGTCCTTGCTAAATGATAATAAGATGGAATTTCAATGTTACCTGTTAACATAAGGCAATTGAACATATGTAGGAAAAACAAGAATTAATCATTGGGCAAAATGGTGCTAACCCTATAACTAATAAATAAGCAGACATTATCAATGCTCAAGGTTTGATTAAGGGGTTAAGAGGTTGGGAGAGGTGTGGCACTCCATCACAAACGTGATGAATTTCCAGTCTGCCCTAATACAAGTGCAATATCTCATAATGCACCTGCAACAAGGTGGGTGGGATGTCTCTCCTCTCATGAGAGAAACTCATCTGCTAAACTCTAAATCAGGCGTATGTTTTTTTCTTCTAGTAAGTGATTTATATCTCTCTCATGGTATGTACATATCTTCAGCCCACCACTGATATATTTGTTTTGGTAATGAAAAATAATAGCTTAATTGTTGATTGGAGTTAGTTGAGAAAAGCAACAAATCTACCACAACTTAAAAAAGAGATTGAAAATAAATGATTTTAAATATCTTTCTTAAAGAGCGAAGGAAGAATATAGTAGGCATATGATATGTGGCAATCAGTGTTGCTGAGACTTATTGATCAGCCTGGTTATACAGTAGCATGATGAGCCTATGGAGGGGTTAGCCGAAGTGAAATTTCTTAAAATGAATAACTTCACTTATGAGAGCAACAATAAAGGTGTCAAATAATAAAGGTGTAGCGTTATTACCAAGACACAGAGATGATGAAAATAATATAGAACAGCAGATAGACAGACAGACCCATGTTATTTTATTGATGACTACATTTATAGAACCCACTATTATTATCAATCCAAAAGGTAATATTTTCAATTCCCTTTCCCTTGTTGGATGATATGGGGCTGCAATCCTCATTCTCACAGTCCACTTAAGATGTAGTCATAGGAAAGTGGCTTCACATTATTAGGCAATCATGCCTTCAATCATTAGCATGTATCCACAAAATGAATCATAGGGTTGCAACTTAGATGACTCCACCAACCACAAACTGTTGATGCGTTTCGGCCTCTTGTGCTTCTGGCCCTCCTCAGGACTTAAAGGAAAGGCAGAAAGACCTCATAGTTGAACATCATATTTAATAATTGAAATTAAAATATGTCTATATCAATTACCATGATTTTTCTTTAGTGCGTACCCAACCACCCAAAAGGGTGTAAATGCGCATATGCCATCCATGCACTGACACCGGCGGTCAAACCAAGTGTATCAACCACCACTAGATGCAAGCCTGTATACTGTGATTACCACAAAGATCCTTCAGACTTCTTATACCATTGATGCTTATGATTATTCATAGTTGCTCCTGACTGTAGAGATCACTGCTGACACCTGTGCCCTCATCATTAGTGGCAAGTGCCCCAATTATAAGCTGTAAGTACCTCCGCTATGGAGATGGAATAGGCAGAATCAAATCACTAAGGGCCTGATTTAGATCTTGGTGTTCTTACTGCCAATCTTTGGCAGCAGACCTGATAAGACCATCAAGTCGACGGTGTTCCACCCGCCATATTTAGATGATGGTGGCTCAGCTTCAAGCCGCCACAATGGAGTGTAATCCGTTGCGCCAGTTGCATCCCGTATCTGACGCGGCGGACTTCAATGCTGATGATTAGCCCACCATCGCCATCTTGATGGCAGAATCCTGCAGCACCCATTTAGATAACACAGTTGTGCTAGCAGTGTATCAGCGGCGGTCCCATGACGGCGGGAGCACCTCGCAGGACCCATTCAGTGTGGTACTATGGCTGTGGCTATCGGTTAGATGCTAGCCGCTGATAGAGCGTTCCATATAAATAAATTACCTGTAGTTGGACGCTCTTGGGCCGATGAATCTTTTGACCAAGTGGGACTCTCTTCACCCGAGATCAATCAATTTAATCAAATCAATAATCAATAACGAACATAAGCAATACCCTGATCAACATAACACTTAACAATTAATCCAGAAAACATTTCGGCGAACCATGACCTTTCGGCCATGAATAACCACACCAGTTTATTCAAAGTTAATGAATTTGTTTCCCTATATTAACAAAGCTAGCACAATATAGATGTGTCTCAACACCAATTGATATATGTAAATGAACATTAATAGCTGTCCATAACGGCGGAAAAGATGCAATCTATGCAGTATTTGAATAACAATGCATTCGATAATAGCAACGCAAACCACTAAAACTATAATCTGTAATGAGCTAATTGAATACATTAGTCAGCATAACAAGGTCTCAAATTGCATTGTGCACCAATGATTCCTCATCTAACCTCGAATTAGCATCTGCATGTGGGACTTCATGCAAAAACAATTTAGCAACATTAATTTAGAAAACTCCTAGCTAGGGCTCTTATCAAAATCAGCAGTTGGTTACCTAAAAGAAACACAATGCAATTGTACAATTTCCTTTCATATTTACCAATTACAATCAGCATTCAAGGAAGTCTTCGTCTCACAGGTACCGGTTTCTCTATCAGCATGGGACGGGGCAAAGGGGGCAGGGTGGACAGGGCAATTGCCTCACGGCGGCAAGATAAACTACTACTTCATGCAAAGGGGCAGTTCAAAGTTAAAGTCTCTAGGGCAAGAATTATTTAAAGTCTCTTTCTCTCGATTAGAGAAAGCATCAGAGTCTCATTCAAAATGACATCGGACATCAAGATGGCAAAATGACGAAGTCGGCAAGATGGGCCATAATGGCTGCAATGTCCTGCAAAATGACGAGTAATGGCCAATGGCAAATGTCTAATGGCTAAAATGGCTATGGCGAGTAATGGCTGCAAAAATGGCTGGTAATGGCTCGTAATGGCTGCTTTCTTCTCGTGCACCGGGTTTAAATAAACAACAGTTCAAATCCAGTAGGGTCTTCCATTGGAGGGTTCATAGGTTGGCTTCAAATTGTCCAATCAAAAACAACAGTTCTTAAGCTTCTACCTAGGCATACATTATCCTTGGAGTCGGGAACGTAAGTTGCAACATATTTTACCAATTAACTCACTTTCAGAGCTTCCATTGTCCGCACCTGCAGATTGACCTTGGAGCAAAGAAGAAGATGCCAGGCTGGCACGAAACCTTAAAGATAAACATGTGAACCGGTCTCACTGGAAAAGTACAGCTTCAAGCAGAAAAATACACGTTTATTAGCACGTTAGAAAGACACGAGCATCTAAACCGTGAGACCAGGCAACTAGGCCGAAGCCTCCACTAAAGTTATGCTAAGTTAAAACATTTCAAACAAGCGAAATCATAGCACACGCTTACGGTTATGTCAGATTAGTACAATTCTAATACATCACGTTATATAAAGCACGCTTATAAATGTTGGCGAACTACTCTGAGGGCACATTTGTCCCCGTACAATCTTTATTAGTTCGGTTAAAGTCACACTTGATTATTGCAGCACTACGATTATGCACTAATAAATGTAAAACCTTCATTTCTGCGTCATCAATCCCTCCTCTGATGACTACTTGTCATCACACAAACTATTCCCACAAATTTTATTCCATTAAAATTCTGTCAGTTCTCTTTTCCTTTTAGTTCCCCTTGTTCTTGCTTTGTATTCTTCTGCCATTCTTTTCATCATTTTCTCTTCCTTCCTTCTCTTAATTCTTTCCATTATCATTTGTATTCCCCTTTTTATTCCCCAAATCCAAAAGATGCAAATTAGTACTATTAGTATTCCCTGTATTATTTTGAGTAATATTCCATTCCAAATGCCACCAAGCCAATTTCCCACTGAAGCAATTCCTTTTCCAACCTTCTCCCAAACTCCTGGTTCTTTCAATTCCTTCAAGTCTGCACTCTCTTTTGTTAGATTAGCAAGCATTGTTTTAATCTTTACACTGTTGTCAGGTATATACGTGCAACAGTGACGCGCACCAAGCATTTTGCAAACGCCGCCATCCTTTGCTAAAAGAATGTCTAAGGCAAGCCTGTTTTGAAGAGTCATAGCTCTTTCTGCTGCAAGTTCAGCATCCATCAGGATCATAGCACCTGAAAACTTTGTCAACATGTTATCCACTATAGTAGACAACTTTCTTATTTTGATGGAATTCAACACAACTCCCAATGAAGGAATCATGGCTCCAAATATATCTCCTACCACAGCAGCTGCGGTCTCTCTTTTCTGGATACGATGAGATCCAGACGTCTTTGGAATCATCGATAGGTCATCCAGTTGATAAACCTTTGGGAACACTATACCCAAATAACATCTCCCCCACCACCCTTTTGGAAGACGATAATAGGCATTATGCCCGCAAATGTAATATACACCAGGTATGACAGGGTCAAGTCCGTTCAACATGAATGTCCATTTGGCTTTAAAGATAAACGTATGTTTACATTCACTCGCTCCCACAAAAATGTTATCATAATAAGATTCACCACGATATATACAAAATTTCCCTACATGCCAAGCGTCTAAAGCTATTCTCCCTTGTGTCTTTATTGCAGCAAAAGCATAATTATCTACTGAAGTCCTCTTACTTAGCTCTTTTTCTAATTTTGCATTCATTTGTGCCCTTCTATCATCTGTGCGATCTAAAAAGCTTATTTCTACTGCAGTGAGTGAGCATGTAAGGTTTTCCCTATGTGCGTGAGCTGTTTCAAAAGGTTGCATTGGCTCGAAAAATTCCCTCATTAATTTAGCATCCCAATCTTTAGCAATCTGGCTTAGCTGCGTTATTATAGGAACATATGCAAAGGTAACATCATAATTTGAATAAAAATACTGTATGTTAGTTTGACCATAAAATCTAGAAGTTACTATACTACATGTAATCCCGTATGTAAGAGGCATGTGGTGATAAGTCACCCCTTCCTTTACCGATGTCGGTATCTGTGTACACACATAACAATCTTTCGCATCCATAGTCTCAACATATTCGGTTAGTAGGCGATAGAAAACATTATACGAAAGTTCCTTCTAATCATGCAAGTGTCTCTCATCTAATTCTAGTCTTTTCAATGCGGTTAGTTCAGTGACAGTAACAGGAGCAAAAGTAGAAGCATCAATTTTCTCATTCTCACCCTTTCCACGTGTTGCAAGCACTATTGCCATTATTATTAGTACACATGCAGTTATCAAGCCTATACACGCATATTTACAATATTTCACTCTACTGTTTTGTGTAGCCATGATCTGTATAGAATCAGAGAGCTAGAAGCACTTATAAAGAAACGATTTAGCAATTAGTTACAAAGCTTGAACGAGCGCAATGTTCACACAGTTTTCTTCAGGAGCCCAGTCACTTATCGGTTAGCAGCGTTTGTCTCAATTCGGCAATAACTCAGTCTTTATCAGTTAGCAACGTTGTCTCAAATCGGGTTTAAGAGTCAATCAGGTTATCAAAGTCTTATCAAGTTAGCAAATGTCTCATCCGGTTTAGCAATGTCTCAGCTGGTTGTATCGCGTTAGATTATAGCAAGCAATGTCATTTATCACCCTTTCAATCAATAGTGTCCATAAAACTTTTCTTTTCTATTGGTATCTCTTCTTCTTCGTTCTCGAGGCTAAGAGATACAAATTCGTCAGTCCAATCGTCATTGACTGCATATGCCCATTCTGGACCGGAATATCTCCTGTTTGGTATCCTTTTCCTTTTCAATTTTGCATCTCTCTTTGATTCTGCCTCACTGGTACTTTCCTCTTTGGCCAAGTCCTTTTCTTCACTTGTTGTTGGTACCACGACAGACACTTCCTTTCTTTTCTCTTTCACTCTTGGCCTTTCACTGTCGTTCAACTTTTCTCTAGTTCTTAGTTTTACTGGTGATATACTTGGTCTTTTCTTTGCACTGTGTCCACTTGATGGACCTGCGATCTCTTCTGTGGAGGTTTGAACAGTTTCGTTCTGTTCTGCCTTGTCCCCTTCTTCTGCGGAGTCGATCAGGTTTTCCTTTTCTTTTTCTGTACCGTCTGCTTCTGGGAAAGCCCTCCTCTGATCAGGCTCTCCTGCTTCTTCACCTCTTTCGAGCCCTTCGTCACCGTTACTTTCTTCAGGCTCTTTATCACTTTCAGCTGCTTCAGGCTCTTTGTCACCTTCAGCTGCTTCAGGCTCTTTGCTACCCTCAGCTGCTTCAGGCTCTTTGTCACCTTCAGCTGCTTCGTCGCTGTCTGAGGTTTCTCCTTGGTCTTCCCCAAGCGAATCTGTTGTTTCGTCCTCAGAGACTATTTCTCTCTCTCCTGTTTCTGCCTGTTCGCTTCTAGTTCTGTTTTGCTCTGTCTCAGCGCTCGGCACTGTGTTATCAGTTACTGGCAGTTTCAGCGCTTCAACTTCCTCATCTGTGGGACACAACACCCTCTTTGTGTGACTGGCGTGAATCCAGTTGGGAACTCCCGCACACTTCACAGCGGTAGTGGTCGTCAGGATCACTTGGAAAGGGCCTTTCCAACGGGGTTCCAGACACGACTTCCTCACGTGCTTCTTTATCACGACCCAGTCACCTGCTTTCAGTGTGTGTCCTGGACCTTGGATCGGTGGCAAGGTGGTTGCTTCCACCTGGTGAGAGAAAGAGCGAACCACGTCAGCCAGACCTTTGCAGTAGTCTAACACCATATCATCTGTAATATTCAAAAGCGCGTTTGCGGGAACTGCAGGAAGTCTCATGTCCCTGCCCATGAGAATTTCGTGCGGGGACAATCCAGTCTTTCTGTCAGGGGTGTTTCTCATTGACATTAACACCAAAGGCAATGCGTCAGGCCATTTCAAATTTGTCGATGCACATATTTTCGCCATTCTTGATTTCAGTGTACCATTCATCTGTTCCACCAGTCCTGAGGCTTCAGGGCGATAGCTACAATGCAGTTTTTGCTCAATGTTCAGCGCTGCGCAAAGTAACTTTATCACCTCGTTATTGAAGTGACTTCCTCTATCTGATTCTAAAGAGATCGGGAATCCGAAACGTGGTATCAACTCCCTCAACAAGAGTTTTGCAACTGTAAGGCTGTCATTTCTACGTGTGGGATATGCTTCAATCCAGTGATTAAAAATGCACACAATCACCAACACATACTTCAGACCTCCATGCACAGGCATCTCAATAAAGTCCATCTGCATTCTGCTGAACGGGCCACTCGCCCTGCCAATGTGGCTCATGTTCACAACCGTTCCCTTTCCTGGGTTCATCTGCTGGCAAATGACACATCAATGGCAAACTGCTTCTGCAGCTTGACGGAATCTGGGGTTAAACCAATCAGTTTTGAACAATCTTATCATGGCATCTCTCCCTAGGTGAGCCTGCCCATGATAGAACCGCGCTAGCTGCGATAAGAGACTATTTGGTAAGACAAATTTTCCCTCATTTGAAATCCATAACTCATCTGGTCTCCTTGTACATTGCGACTTAATCCAGGAAACTCTTTCATCCTCCCTGACGCTATTCTGTAATGCTTTTAGTTCATCCATTGTATCTACGACCTTCAAGGCAAATGCTTCAGCTTGTTCGAGTTCTGGTTCACTTATCAAATTCCATTCATCCCTGAGCAATATACAGTTCAAGGCACAAAATCTTGCAACTTGATCCGCATATGCATTTCCCAGGGAAACATAGTCCTGTCCTTTTGTATGAGCACTACACTTTACCACTGCAATTTCGGCTGGCATCTGGATGGCGTGTAACAATTCCCTTATTCTTTCCCCGTTTTTCACTGGGGACCCTGAAGAGGTCAGGAAACCTCTCTGTGACCATAGTTGCCCAAAGTCGTGCACAATTCCAAACCCGTACTGACTATCAGTGTAAATGGTAACCTTCATCAATGTAGACAGTTGGCATGCTCTTGTAAGGGCTACAAGCTCTGCTACTTGTGCGGAATAGACTCCTTGAAGCCAGGATGCTTCCAAGACACCTGTTACAGTACATACAGCATATCCTGCTTTCAAAATTCCCAATGCATCTCTTAAACATGACCCATCAACAAAAACAATTTGGTCATTTTCATCAAGCTTAGTATCCTTAATGTCAGGTCGGGGTTTTGTGCAAAATTCAGTCACCTGAAGGCAGTCATGCTCGACGTCTTCAGCGTTCTCAATTTCAGCATTTTCACCGGGAAGCAAGGTTGCTGGATTCAACGTAGTGCACCTTTTCAGCTGCACATTCGGTGAGCCCAGAATTATTGTTTCATACCTTGTGAGTCTTGCTCCAGTCATGTGTTGCGTTCGGGAGCGGGTCAAAAGTATCTCAACTGAGTGAGGGACCATGACTGTTAATGGGTGTCCCATCACTATTCCCTCACTCTGAGTGAGGCTGATACCAACTGCTGCTACGGCGCGCAAACACCCTGGAAGTGCTGCTGCGACCGGATCCAAAGTAGCTGAAAAATACGCTACTGGTCTGTTTATGCCACCATGGGCTTGGGTCAAGACAGACAAAGAACATGCATCACGTTCATGACAAAACAATGTGAAAGGCTTTGTGTAATCAGGCATACCTAAAGCTGGAGCCCTGCACATGCATTCTTTTAATTCAATAAAAGCATCCATCTCATCTCCTTTCAACTCAATTTGATCCAAGGCATCCTTCTGGGTCAGTTTCAGTAGAGGCTTTGCTAGAGTTGAAAAGTTGGGAATCCACTGGCGACAGTAGCTCACCATCCCCAAAAACTTCCTCACCTCCCTCCTCGTCTTTGGTGGACTCATTTGAAGAACACTTGTTATTCTTTCCTTCATTATTCTCTGTGACCCTTTCTCTATTTGATGACCCAAGTATTTTACTTTCTTCTGACAGAACTGCAATTTTGAAGGAGACACCTTGTGTCCATTCCTTCCCAAATGGTTCAGTAGAGCAATGGTGTCGGCTGTGCAGCCACTTTCTGTCTTAGATGCAATCAATAAGTCATCGATGTACTGTACTAGGGTTGACTCGAATGGCAATTCTAATGCTTCCAAGTCTTTCTTTAGAATCTGATTGAAAATTGACGGTGACTCCGAAAACCCTTAAGGAATTCGACACCAACTGTAAACTCTGTCTAAGAATTTGAAACAAAAGAGAAATTGGCTGTCCTCATGAAGAGGCACCGAAAAGAATGCTTGTGACAAGTCAATGACTGAGAACCACTCGGCATCGCAAGGGACTTGAAACATTATCACAGCTGGATTTGGTACGACAGGGCAGCATTTTATTATGATGTCATTTATTTTCCTCAAGTCCTGCACTATTCGGACCTTCCCACTCGGCTTTATTAATCCCATGATTGGTGAATTACATGGACTGCTTAACACTTCTTTCAGTACTCCCTGTTTTACAAATTCATCAATGAGTTGGGCGACTTTCATGAGGGTGTCTTGTGCCATGTGGTATTGTGGGGTCTGGGGAAAGATTACATTGGGTTTTACAGTCACTTTCACTGGTTCCACTCCTTTCATCAATCCCACCTCTTTTCCTGTCATATCCCACACTTCCTTTCCAACTGTTTCTCGTAATTCAGCTGGAATATCTTCTTCAGTTATCATCGGAAAAAGGTTAATCAGAGGATATTCTTCATCGACAGTTTCCATCTCATCCCCTTCTACACTGTCCTCTTCTTCCCCATCACTGCTCGTCTGGATTCTAATTCCATCGTTCGAACACATAATCGAACATCCCAATTTGCACAATAGGTCTCTCCCTAACAGTGCTATCGGGCTTGAGTCACATACCACAAATTTATGGGACCCTTGATAGTTACCAATTCTGACTGGTACTGGATCTGTTATTGGGTTCGTCAGGTGCCTGTTTGCTACTCCCACCACTTGAACTGTCCTCCCTGAGAGTGGCAAATTTGTTACTTCAATGCTCCTAACAGTTGAACGTGTGGCTCCTGTGTCAACCAAGAATGAAACACTATGACCCATAACTCTTCCCTCCACATATGGACCCTTTTGATCAACTTCCAAGGATGCTGCAAGCACACAATTTCCCTCCTCATCTGAACTTTCACTCTCCCATACATTGTTTATTCCATTCTCACTGTGTAATGGGAACTGTTGTATGGTGCCATTTGTATTCATCACCTGACTCGAGACCTGTGGAGGAACCATCACTTGCTGCTGACTCACTGGTGCCAAAGGTATTTGCATTTGCTGATTAGGTACCATGGGAAACTGCTGTTGCATTGGCTGCATTTGCGTCATCTGCATACGGGGCATCTGCATCTGCTGCGGCTGCATGGGCTGTAATCCCTGCAGCTGATTTATGGTCTGAAAATTTGGGTTTGGACCTCTCATTTTCGGTCCCCTCATTGTCTGAAATGCATTGACATCATTGTTTTGCTGACCAACACCTGCACCTTCCTGCACCACCATCGGGCACTCGCGTTTCCAATGACCGACGATTCCGCACACGTGACACGGCATCACCCTTTTCATTGCCTGCACACCATTCGGAATTACAACAGTGTTCAAATCCGGACCATTACTCCCAAAACCTCCTCTGCCTCTGCCTCTCGCCTGTGGCTGTAACACCATATTTCCCTGCGGCTGCGGCTGCGGTATCTGCTGTTGGAACCCTTGCAACCCTTGCAGACCTGTCTGAGCTGCTTTAAGTTGCATCACCATCACTTTCTCCTTCAACCTTTTCTGTTTCACTTCAATTTCGTCGCTACAGTATTTCGCGTAATTCAACACCTCATCAATAGGTTTCGACTGCCAACAAATCAAATGCGCCTTTATCATCTGACTTATCTCTGGTCTCAGCCCTTCCACAAATCTAAACACAAAATGAAGCATGTCCTTCGCCTCTATTGTTTCCGTGCCACTGTAGTTCTTGAACGCCTTCAACAACCTCTCATAGTAACCATGAATCGACTCTTTAGCCTCTTGGGCAGTTCGATCAATCTTCTGCCAATCCACATTTTTCGCGGCAACCTTCGTCTTCAAATGCTCAATCACCTTATAGTACAAGCTCATCACCATAGGTGATGGTGCACCCGTATCCCTGTCTCTCTCTGGTTCACTTGTCGGCCAACCTACAGCCCTTTTGCAATCCTCCCACAAATCTGCCGGAACCACAATCTCAAAGAGGGTGTTCAGGTCTTCCCAAAGACATTTTGCAAGCTTCACAAACCTATCAGTCTGTTGATACCATTCAATCGGTTTCTCTCTCAGTTTGGGAAAATCATCCGTAAAAGACTGAGGGCCTGATTACAACTTTGGAGGACGGTGTTAAACCGTCCCAAAAGTGACGGCTATACCACCTACCGTATTACGAGTTCCATAGGATATAATGGACTCGTAATACGGTAGGTGGTATATCCGCCACTTTTGGGACGGTTTAACACCGTCCTCCAAAGTTGTAATCAGGCCCTGAATGTCGCTCCTGTGCCACGGTACATGTACTAATTTTCCCCCTGCTGTCTCCCTCATTGTTAACATGGTTATTGCATCACTACTCTGTGGTCTTTTCTCGTTATGCTCGGGGGACACTGTCTTTCCTCTTTTCCTTTTTCTTTACCCATCTGCTTTCCCATTTGTCTAAGCACCTCCACACTTGTGCACTCTGCAGCAATTCTCTAAGGTGCGTTTTCATGCCTGCTGACCTCATGTGTTCAAAGTCTGTGGTCCCGAAGTCCAATCTATAGCTCCTGCTCAAGTGTTTTGTCTTGTCTATCTCAACCCCGTTTTTGTCAGCTATCTCTTGCAACCTTCTATGTACCTTGTTCACTTCTCTCGTAATCCTAGGACATAGATACCTCAGCTCTTCTTCCGAGTAGGACTCTAACCTATTCACACCCATAGTCCCTTCCACCAATTCTTCTGCTTCCATGTTCAACCTGACCCTATTCAAATAGTCTTCTCCCTTCCCACTGGCTGAGCTTTGTGTGGAATTCAGACTGTTGAACCACTGTGTCAGCTGTTGCGCATTCAACCCCATCAGTGTAGCATTCACATCGACTGCCATTGCTGGTTGCGGCAACTTTTCAGTGCTCGATGACAGCGGTATCATCAGTGGGGGACTCGACCTCACCACTGTTGACTGAGCACATATGGGACTGAACTCCATCAAGGACCCAGATCCAGTTGGCAGAGCCGCTATCGGAGTTGTCTCTGGAGTGTTTTGTATGCACCTCCTTTCCATCCCACTCTGCACCATTGATCCTTGACCGCTCATACCTGAGTTAGGCTGAATGTACAAAGGTACCGGTGGACCTACAGTAATGGGTAGGGATATCGCATCTGGGTTCTGTCCATTCCCCATGTTCTGAGGCATGTTCATTCCCACACTATGGGTCATCATTGCCGGCATGCCCATCTGACTCCCCGTCATCTGAGCATGTGCGGTTCCCCCCTGCATCTGTTTTTGAGGCATCAAAAACTGAGTTGATTCAGCTTGTGCCAATGTTGGGTTGCGACCATTCTGTACTCCCATTACAGTCGGATCTAGAATCATTCCCGTACTGTTGTCACTGCTGTAGTACCTTGGGACCTGCGGATGATAATTTTCTGCTGTTTTCAGTATAGGCACATCTGGATATATTCTCCTAACCTGCGGTATCTGCGGGGTGAACAGTAAACTCGGGTCCTTAGATCTCGATGGCGTTTCTGAACTCGGAGTTTCATTGTTCTGTACCGGTGCCGGAGGGGCAGAACTGGTACTTGGACCTTGTCCACTCTCTGCATAAGGTGGTGGACGGTCGTTCAGCAATTGCATTATTAACTCCTCATCCTCTAACTCCTCTTCTCTCCTTAACTTTTCCTCGTCCTCTCTATCTTTGGAACACCTCCTGTTTGTCTTACAGGTAACTTTCTTGCCTGTCGCCTCTTCTTCCTTAGTAATTGCGGGAAACAATTTTATCCCCTGCAATACATCTGACCTCCACACCTTCTGTGCATTATCCCACCTAGCGTCCGCTAGTGTCTTTTCTACCTTTCTTATCCTGGTCTCAAACTTATTTTGCTGTTGCTGTCTAGCCATTAGTTCCCAAATCGCTAGAGCCTCAAACTGTGCTGGCCTTGGAGGTACCTTCATGTCGTACAAATTCTCTAGGATCCTTATATTGAATGTCCCATGGATCGGGAACGCTACGCTCCCATGTTTCTCTGTCAGCTTGTGCCATTGTTTTAGCCAAAGGCACGGAGCTACCCCTTTTTCCTCCATTACAATGTAAGCTGGTGTACCTTCGGGTGGCGTCTCCTCTCCTACGCTCGCTTTAATGTAAGACTCCCCCTTCATCGCACTCTTTAATGCTTTAAAAAATTTCATTTTCTCGTCTTTTGTTTCACAAAGTTTGTAATCACTAAGTGACTTTAATTCCCGGAATACTCTTCGCTTGCCTTTCCCCTTCCAATCGAGCCCCACGGACTGCGTCCAATCCATGCGCGACCCTTCTTTGCAACCAACCTATCCCAGCGCGGCTCCTAGTGACGTCACACTCACACACACTGCGGCTGACAAAGCCTCGCGGCTAGTCCTCCTTCACTCAGCTCCTCTCGTAACAACTTCTGGCATGTATCGCGAGCAACCAAAAAAATAATAATAAAACAGATCTGTCGGTTTACTACAGGAAGGGTAACACAATTGCTTCAGGACCTTAGGGATTTTTCACTAGCCTCAGCAGTTATTCCATCTTTCTCGGTCCCCACTTTCGCAAGCAAATCTGACCCGCAGACTCTGCTCTCAACTTGTCAATGATCTATTCTAGTGCACTTAGAATTTGTCAAAGCCCGAAGTCGAAGTTTTCTTTCACTCCCTTAACACACGTATCGACTCGTTGACCACGCCCGGTCAACCTAATAAACCGACTAGACCACAACATAAAACAAGTGTCTCATACACTTTTCAACATACTCCGGAGTCTCTTGACCTCGCAGGGCCCGTCTCAACAACAACAACCACGTGGACCTTTTCCGGCACAAAGCGCCACATGCACATGAAGTTCGACGACCTCCCTACTCTCACACTCGGAGTCGCACCTCCGCTATTCTCTAAAATCCTCGGAGTCGCACCTCCGCTATTCTCTAAAAATCCTCGCAACCTTTTCAAACAATCTGCGGCAATAAGCTGTGCAAGCGCAAAACCCTAACTTCACTCATACCGTCACTAGTACCGCCAACGCCGATTTCACACCTCCATTCTCTCCATTCGCAAGCTCCGAGATCCCGGGAAAGTCGCGGGGGACTTAGGGCATCATCATTCTCTCAATCTGTTTTACCCAAGAAAAATCTAATTCAACACCATATACCTCTCGAGCGGGGTCCCAAAAGTCTAAACCGTCCTCTGCTACCATCTACTGATAGAGCGTTCCATATAAATAAATTACCTGTAGTTGGACGCTCTTGGGCCGATGAATCTTTTGACCAAGTGGGACTCTCTTCACCCGAGATCAATCAATTTAATCAAATCAATAATCAATAACGAACATAAGCAATACCCTGATCAACATAACACTTAACAATTAATCCAGAAAACATTTCGGCGAACCATGACCTTTCGGCCATGAATAACCACACCAGTTTATTCAAAGTTAATGAATTTATTTCCCTATATTAACAAAGCTAGCACAATATAGATGTGTCTCAACACCAATTGATATATGTAAATGAACATTAATAGCTGTCCATAACGGCGGAAAAGATGCAATCTATGCAGTATTTGAATAACAATGCATTCGATAATAGCAACGCAAACCACTAAAACTATAATCTGTAATGAGCTAATTGAATACATTAGTCAGCATAACAAGGTCTCAAATTGCATTGTGCACCAATGATTCCTCATCTAACCTCGAATTAGCATCTGCATGTGGGACTTCATGCAAAAACAATTTAGCAACATTAATTTAGAAAACTCCTAGCTAGGGCTCTTATCAAAATCAGCAGTTGGTTACCTAAAAGAAACACAATGCAATTGTACAATTTCCTTTCATATTTACCAATTACAATCAGCATTCAAGGAAGTCTTCGTCTCACAGGTACCGGTTTCTCGATCAGCATGGGACGGGGCAAAGGGGGCAGGGTGGACAGGGCAATTGCCTCACGGCGGCAAGATAAACTACTACTTCATGCAAAGGGGCAGTTCAAAGTTAAAGTCTCTAGGGCAAGAATTATTTAAAGTCTCTTTCTCTCGATTAGAGAAAGCATCAGAGTCTCATTCAAAATGACATCGGACATCAAGATGGCAAAATGACGAAGTCGGCAAGATGGGCCATAATGGCTGCAATGTCCTGCAAAATGACGAGTAATGGCCAATGGCAAATGTCTAATGGCTAAAATGGCTATGGCGAGTAATGGCTGCAAAAATGGCTGGTAATGGCTCGTAATGGCTGCTTTCTTCTCGTGCACCGGGTTTAAATAAACAACAGTTCAAATCCAGAAGGGTCTTCCATTGGAGTGTTCATAGGTTGGCTTCAAATTGCCCAATCAAAAACAACAGTTCTTAAGCTTCTACCTAGGCATACATTATCCTTGGAGTCGGGAACGTAAGTTGCAACATATTTTACCAATTAACTCACTTTCAGAGCTTCCATTGTCCGCACCTGCAGATTGACCTTGGAGCAAAGAAGAAGATGCCAGGCTGGCACGAAACCTTAAAGATAAGCATGTGAACCGGTCTCACTGGAAAAGTACAGCTTCAAGCAGAAAAATACACGTTTATTAGCACGTTAGAAAGACACGAGCATCTAAACCGTGAGACCAGGCAACTAGGCCGAAGCCTCCACTAAAGTTATGCTAAGTTAAAACATTTCAAACAAGCGAAATCATAGCACACGCTTACGGTTATGTCAGATTAGTACAATTCTAATACATCACGTTATATAAAGCACGCTTATAAATGTTGGCGAACTACTCTGAGGGCACATTTGTCCCCGTACAATCTTTATTAGTTCGGTTAAAGTCACACTTGATTATTGCAGCACTACGATTATGCACTAATAAATGTAAAACCTTCATTTCTGCGTCATCACCGCCCACACCTGTTGTATATAAGACAATTGAGAACACCTGCAAAACAAACTATAAAACACACTCCGTTTCAGACCATGATACTTTGCCATCACACTGAAGCAGACCATTTTCCCAGCGGAAATTGCCACACAGGAGACAGGTTTTTTTTGTGTGTTTCTCTCCCTCTGTGTTTTTGTAAATATACGTTTCTTTGATTATCCTTAATTATTTTTGGGCACTAGTTTTTTTCACAAATAATCACAATGGCAGGGAGGAGAAATACATGTTCTACAGTCTACAGAGGGAGAGTTGTCTGTCATGGTGGATGAAGTCTTTAGAGAAGAGCCACAATTGTTTGGAGCACAAGTGCAAAATATAACCATATCTTAGAAAAGACAAATGTGGGCCAAAATAGTTGACAGAGTGAATGATGTAGCAAACAACCTGTGCACACAGGAGGATATTAGGACGAGGTGGAACAACCTGCAGGGGAGAGTGTTTTCCTGGCCTTTTATCAATACCGGGAAGCTCAGAGGACTGGTGGTGGTTCTACCAGCCCCCCTTAGAACTATTTCCCTGGAAGGAGAAAGTCTTGAAGATCCTACATCCTACTTCCTAAGGTTTTGACAGGAATCCCTGGTGGAGTGGGGTGTGGTAAGTTGCACTTAGCAATGTCTCAACAATCACAAATGGAGTTCTGCCCTTATGTTAGCTGTTTAGAATGTTTCAACACCCTTATCAAATGAGATATATCTAAACATGACTGCACAACATATCTTGTTTCATCCCAATTACTAGTATCATTGTTGTATCTCTCTTTTTAACAATGTGCAATATGTTTAGACAGATTGTGTGCTGTTCCCCATGGATCATCCCTTGCATTTGCTTTATGCCCTGCTTTCTATCAAGATATGTTGTTGTCCTCCCAAAACACATGTCCAAAACTGCATCCATTTGCACATGAAGGTATACTGCTTGTAAGTGGAATTTTGCTCTACCTTCCTCTACTTCCATATGTGCACACATCTCAAAAACTTGCTCATTTGACAGTCATTTGGCGCTGAAGTCGGAAGCAGCTGGTGGGGGCGGGAGCAAGGCCCCTTTAAACTGTAGTGCGCGCCCGCTTCGCGGGTCGCTCTGAAGCAGCTGGTGGGGGCAGGAGCCAGGCCCCTTTAAATTGTACTGCGCGCCCGCTTCGTGGGTTGCGCTGAAGTCGGAAGCAGCTGGTGGGGGCGGGAGGAAGGCCCCTTTAAACTGTAGCGCGCGCCCGCTTCGCAGGTCGCGCTGAAGTCGGAAGCAGCTGGTGGGGGCAGGAGCCAGGCCCCTTTAAATTGTATTGCGCGCCCGCTTCGCGGGTCACCCTGAAGTCGGAAGCAGCTGGTGGGGGCGGGAGCAAGGCCCCTTTAAACTGTAGCATGCGCCTGCTTCCCGGGTCGCGCTGAAGTTGGAAGCAACTGGTGGGGGCAGGAGCCAGGCCCCTTTAAATTGTATTGCGCGCCCGCTTCGCGGGATGCGCCCGGGCCAAGGGGGCGGGCCCGTCCTGTGCCCATCAGCGCCCGGAAGAGGCTGGGCTGGGCCACATCTCTTTATTGTTTGCTCCAGGGACCAGAGTTTAGATCCTGAAATTGCAACAGTGAGGCTTGTGGAGTTTAAGCTAATAAGGACCCTTGCCGTGCTTCCAGAATGCAGATCCTATTAAGCGCGGTACGAAGTCTGGGCTAAGGGCGGGCCCATTCATACCTGACTGAGACCACCTGAGGACTGAGCACCCCCTCTGGGCCCTAAGGTACGATTTTGGGGGTTTTCTGACATAGTTGTGCTTATTTTTAGGGTCGAGCCTGCATTGCATGCGCTCGCAGCCAGACTCTTTTGTATTTAGAAAAGGGCTCGGAGCCCTGTCAACTTCACGTCAGTGTTTTTTATTGGTTCGTGGGCTTCCCTAATAAAATCTGCTTGCTTTCATTAGTCGAAGGCACGCATATGTCATGCCTTTTCCGGTGGCTAGCCCTCCTCCAGAGCAGCGAAAAGTACAGAAAACATGCGAGGCTCGCTGTTTTCCATCGGGCTCGTGGACTTTTTTTCTCTAATTTACGAGCCCGATCTCGCTTGGCAGAAGTCGAGCGCTTTACGTACTTGATTTCACTTTTTCGGGTTCTGTACATAAATGCACTTTTGCCCAATAGGTGAAAAGTCGGGTTAGGAGTTTACAACGTGATCAGCTCTAACATGAGCAAACGCGAGACCCGTTGCATTGTAAATGCTTGTTTTCTTTTCTTTTAATTCGCCCTCATATTGGAGCAGAGATCCTTGTACAGAATGGGAAAACGCATAGCGAGAACTAGTCCGGAACTGGGTCCTGCCAAATCTAAAATTTCAAAACCCAATAGAGTTACACAACCTCATACTAATTGCGTGTCCAGAGACATTGATAATTTAATAGAAGAAGTATAGTTGATTCTTAATAAAAAAGAGAGGAACGTTCGGAAGAGGCTGAAATCTGGCACTCTAATTCCGTTTTTAACTACTGGAAACCATTCTTCCACTGATGTCCAGCCCCTGAGTGTCCCACCTCAAGTACCAGCTTCCAAAAGCCCCTCTCGAAATGACAATTCCGCTTTATATCCTGTACCTAATTCCAATTTGGAAGCCCCAGACACTGATATTATCATTCATGGGATTTCCTGTTCAAATCGGTTCTCTATATTGGAACAACAAGACTTGGATGGTGTCCAACAGATCTCCCCGGTTCCCTCGCTCTCCAATTGTGATCCTCCTAGAGAAGAACTCTTAGGATTGTTTTTTAGTCTAAAGAGTGAGGTAGGAGAGCTGAAGCATTTAGGGCCATATGTACGAACACATTTTCCCATAGACACAGAATGGGCAAAACTGCTTGCTACATCTGGCCCTTATTGCTTAAAGTCCTTAAGCTTCTCAAGAAGACTGACCTTCCACTATTTAATGTACTGAAGCCACTGCCTTTGTTAAGTAATCATTCCCTGGCCCCTTCGTCCTTGCTAGCAGATTTGCAGCTGAACTCCGAGGCTGTCCAGGGTCCCAAACAAAGGTCTAGTTTCAGTAGAGCTGCTGTGCCACTTTTGACAAAACCTACATCTTCTCCTTCCAATTCTGATCAGAATCGGGACACCATATTAGCATCTGGCCAGTCTTCTCACACGCCTAATGAAAACTGCATTTATATGTGCAATGTCCCTCCGCTTCGAGCACACTCGTGGGAAGACAAACTTTCTTTAACCAACAAGGTCTTACACTGGATTTGTCATGTAAGATGAGAAGCTGTGGCTCAATTATCCATGCTGACATTGTATTGGCCAAACGGTTAAGTGGCTGATTTGGTAGACAGGCCTTTATAAAACTCAATCTTTCAAGTCCCCATTTGGTCAAGGGCCGATTACAGATGGAAGCACGCAATCATACAAGGAAGGAATTTGATATATTCTTCAGTGCTAGCTGTCCTGCATTGGGAACCATGAGCTTGCCTCCCTCTTCAAACATGACTATGCCAGCATTAAATAATGCCACAGGCCATCATGCTCTTATTGGTTCAACATCCAGTCTAGCTGCTGTGACTGACACGGGTCTTGATTTCAAACGTACTACTGTATGTGATTCTGAACTACAGGGGGCTACGTCGGATGTCGATTGACTATGTTCTTCTAGCTTTCCTAACCCTAGTATTAGATCTGATTTGCAGCCTCCACCATATTTAAGAACTTTTCAATGTTTAGGAGCTTATACTCTACGGGAGCCTCAAACTGCCTTTTGTGTGGAATCTATTTCTGCCCTGTATACCGAGCACACCAATACTTATGTCCCAGTTGCTTCAACTAGTGAATCTACTTGTTGCACTACACATTCGATAGGGAAGTTCTTGTCTTGGAATGTGGCTGGTATTAAAAGTAAATTAGTCGACTCTGATTGGGTGGCTTATGTTGAATCTTTTTGTATTTGCATGTTCCAGGAAACGTGGGCAACGGAAAGTGTGTATAGGCAAGGGTTTTGTTCCTATACTAAAAATGCTACACAGTCCTCTATAGGCAGAGCAGTAGGGGGATTATGCACCTGGGTTAAGATGACTGAAGTGGGAGTAGTAAAGGAGATCTTTGTAGATTCCCCTGACATCTTGGCAATAGTAATACTGCCCAATTCAGGTAATCCAGTTCTATGTATTAATATCTACAACAGACCAGGCCCTTCTAACTATCGGTCTGCTACTATAGATCTCCTGTATAATTTAATCACAGATTTTCACCCCAAAATATCGTATCATCATTGCGGGCGATTTTAATGCACCAATTGAACTTAATTCTGCCCTCATTGAGGCCGCGCAGATTGAAGATGAAGTGTGGAACATCCCCCCTCTCTTAATTCAGTCAATGTCATCTACTGTTTGTAGTAGAGTGCTGCAGATAACAGATCTTACAATAACCTTTGGTCTCCATTTTGGCAATGGCCGTTTCCCAGCTGATACCCCTGCTAGACCAACTTTTTTTAGGGGATCATATAGTAGTATCCTGGACTATGTCATTTTCGATTTAAGGGTCTGGCACTCTATAATAGATGTGAAGGTGGGTCCACGGCACACCAGTGATCATGCGCCTCTCCAAATTGTATATGATAGATCTCTTTTATCAGGAGTTGGGTCTTTTCGTGTTTCCAAAGCCCTTGGAGCCCTGAAGCTATCTAGCAATAGGCATGTTGTGAGATGGGATTTGTTCCAGAAGTCTAACAAGTTATGTGAGAAACTTCGTGCCTAAGTCTCTAGACACCAGCTTTTTGACGATAATTTTTTATTAACTCCACTGGAACTTATGTCCTTTCATGTGGACCTTTTTGTGTCCCTTAAGGAGTTGTTTACTAAAACCGTTACGAATCGAAGTAACCCTCTTCCTTCATCCAGCAGTAAGTGGTTTGACAAGAGGTGCCGAGAGGCTAAGAGTTTCTTTATTAAAGCATTAAGATCTAAGGACCGGGAAGCCATTACAAAGGCAAGAAGAATTTATGTCTCCACATGCAAGATGTGCAAACTCGAGCATGAGGAGAGATTATGGGTTGAAATAGCTGAGGCTGCTAGGGCTCACGATGCCAAACTTTTCTGGTGTCTGGTTACATGTAGAGATTCAAACCGTTCAGCTATTCCAGAATGCCATATTGCTGGTGACATCTGGCTAACCCACTTTAGGGAGCTGTATGGCCCCACACCTGATTTTGCTGCCATCAGCTCTGGAGAGATATTGCCATTCCATTAATCGGCGATTCCGCTGTCTCCTTTCACCCAAAAAGAAACTGAGTTGGCAATCCTTGCCCAGAAACCAGGAAAGGCTTCTGGTCCTGATGGAATTCCCTCAGATTTATATAAATCGGATTTGCCTAATTAGACTCTGTATATAAATAGGATATTGAATACTGCCTTGTCCAATAGGCTTTACCCTGATTCTTGGAAGGAGGCAATAATTGTGCTGATACACAAGCAACTCGAGAAAAACCTTCCAGGGAATTATAGACCCATCAGCCTATTAGATAACATGCAAAAAATATTTTGCTACCAGCTGTTAAGCAGATTGAAGCGTTGGATAGTGGAAAATCAGGTATTAAGTCATCTTCAGACAGGGTTCATAGACAAGGTCAGTACTATTGATCAGGTCTTCCGCTTTATTACTATAAAATAGAAGACTGTAGACGGGGACTCAGGCCACCTCTTTGTGGCATTTGTCCACTTGAAATCCGCTTTTGACCACGTCCCGAGTCCTAAACTGTGGGAAGTTATGAGCAAAGCTGGAGTCCCCAGCTCCATGCTTAATATAATTAAAGATCTTTACTCAGGTAGTTGTGCCAGAGTACGATGGGGTCTGGCAGGCGAACTGACTTCAGCATTTCCCACAGTCCGCGGTGTGAGACAGGGTTGTGTACTTGCACCCACCCTGTTTCTTTTATTTATTAACGCATGTATTCCCTACCTTTTAGACTTTTCTAGTGATGCCCCTATTATGGGAGGACAGAAGTTTCCATGTCTCCTATTCGCCGACGATACCTTGTTACTTTCTCGTACAGCCATGGGCTTTTCAAGTCTGCTTGCAAGATTTGTGGAGTTTTGCAAAGATCTTGTTCTGGAAATCAACTCACTCAAAACGAAATATATGGTGTTCGCAGACAAAAACCATAAAATGAAAAGACCTGTTTATTTAGAAGGTACCCTATTGGAAAGAGTGGGCACTTTTGACCACTAAGGTGTAAAACTAGAAGATTCCCACAAGTGGCACGCCCATCTCCAGAAATCATTAACATGTCTGAAGCAAAGGGCGGGTGGTATTGCGAGATTTGCAAGCGGATCCCCTAGTTTTGCCTTGACTCCTGTCCTTGAAATATACAAATTACAAGCTAGGGAGGGGGCTCTGTATGGTGCTGAGTTATGGGGCCACTGTAATTTGGAGGATCTGGTTAGGGCGGAAAAACAGTTTTTAAAGATATTGTTAAGAGTTCCCTTAAGTACCCCCACTTTCCCTATCCGTATGGACTTAATCTCTTTCCAATCAACCAGATCGCTGCCTTAAGGCCACTACTGTTTTGGATTCGGTTAGGGTCTTCAGATGCTCTCATCCCATTTAGATGTGGGCTGCCCAAACTGGTGGGCAGTAATCTTAATACCAAAATTAAGTGGTGTGCCTATGTTGAACGGTCTTTACTCTACCTTGGCTTGGGGTCCTATTGGTAGGATCCCTCTTCTATACCTAAAAATGCCGCTCATATATTGAAGGATGCTTTCTGGCTCAAAGTCCAAACTGCTCAATTGACCGAAGGTGTGCCCTCCTCCATGTAAGATAGTTTTTTGCAATTTAAATGCCACTACGCGTTTGAGCCTTTTATGGATGCAGCACTCTCTCCATTTGCACGCGCTCTCTTTATCAGATTTAGAATGGGGTCTCTTCCTCTGTGTTCTTTAACCTATAAATGGCCCAATTCTACTAACAGGTCTAAGCTATGTCCGATGGGTTGTAAACATGAAGAGACTGATCTTCATGTTCTTTTTCAATATCGTGCATATGGTAAACAGAGGGCTCTTTGGATTATTCCCTTATTCAAACAAATGGGTTTTAGGAATTGTGCATCTGCTGAGAGAGTATTTAAATCAGATTCATCCGTACAAATAGGTTGCCCTGTGGCAAAAAAAATTGAATCAATTTGGCGTTTTAGAGTAGTGGTTTTAAAGAATAAGACCCGTTAACAGATTTTAGAAGTAGGCGCATAATGCACAGTTGTTGTATTTAAGTGTAAGTTTATTTGTCCGATGTTTTAGCTGGGACTGGAGGTCCTTTTAAGCATTATATTTATGGAAAACGAAATCTTTTATGTTATTATCTTCTTTCGTTTTTATCATCTCTCTTTTTTAGATTTTGTAATTTATCTTATTTGTACTCTTTTTACAATTTTTCTCTTGGATTGCATGTATTGTACTTTTATGGTATGCTTTTACCGAAATAAAGTAATGATGATGATGATGATGATGATGATGACAGTCACCATGTCATGTTATGGATGAAAATGTCAATTGTTTTGTTCTTCAAACATGCTGAGACCTTCTCATAGCTACATTTAATTGATGTAAATGCTCACATAATTCATAGTCTGTTGAATCCAAGATTTCCTAACGTGATGTTGCATGCTGAATAGAAGTAGTTTCCATACACAATTTACTGAGCACTGTCCATATGATGACCAACGCCAGTTTTTCTATTAAGTTGAACCACAGTTTGTCTAATGTTTTTAGCCTGCTAGGCCTTGGAATTGCCTAGTACTCTAATCTACTTACCACTGTGTTGGGTTGAATGTCTGGTACATTTAATGTACACTTCAAAAATAACATTTAGCATTTCATGACATTTCTAAAACTTCATCACTTGAGTTTGCTTCTGTGTAAATCTACATGCATGTGTAAAACAAAGAAAATCACACAAAAGCCTAACCATTCTATCAGTCTGATTTTACTTTTTGAAGTTGCCCCAGATTTTAATATATTATCTGCATTCTTCTCAGGTCCAACACCCTGGGCCAGTAGACCACTGTCTGCCACTCAAGACACCTCTTTTACAGACCAGGGCAAAGCCTTCAGTAAGGACTCCACTGCTGCACATATGGATGTTTGGGAGCATCTGGTCTGCCTAGCCAGACAGCTCCAGTGAGTCACACTCAGCCCACAACTACACCTACCACCCCAGCTGCAACCACATCTCAGCATCAGGATACCTCCACTTCCTGTTTACAGAAGAACTTCACACCAATCTTGTACCCCGGGTCCTGGCTGCTGTTGAGACAACGCCAACACGACCTCCAGTTGTGCCTGGACCCAGTGAAATGGGCACCCTGCCTCCAGGGCACAGGGTAGTGGGAGTAGAAGTCGTGGGAGGGAATCTATGTGCCAGCAACATGAGGCCACTGGCGCCTTCGTCCACGAGACCACCATTCACCGAGTCTTGGGAGATGTGATGGGCCAGGTTGTAACTGAGCTGCAGGAGATCAAGGAGGTGCAGAGAGAGCTCATGTTGGAAATATGCAACCATAATGACAAAGTGAGCTCCCTGATGGGGGAGCTTTTTGACATCTATCAACACATGTGCAGAACGTTTCCCATACTCTCTGTCCCTGTCTGTGATTCTTCTACACCTGGACCAAGTACACCACTGCCAGCCTTAGACAAGGAAGCCCTGCCATTTGAGGAGCCTGCTCCTCCCAACCTAGTTCCTGCACCTGTGACCCCCACCCACCCCAAAGAGGCGGTCCTCTGGACCACTAGGAGAGGATGGCAAGACCTCCACCACCACCACCTCCAAGAAACACAGATCCTAATTTCCTCCAGTGTGTGTCTAGCATTCACTGTTTGGACTATTTCAGGGACACATTTACCTTTTTTGAGGACAGCTGTATTTTGTACGTTGGTCCCCAAACTTTTATGCCTCTACTACTATACTTTCATTCACCATGATATTTTTTTTTGTTCATTTTTTCATTGTTTGAAACACTTTTCATTTCCTTTGTGTCATGCAAATAAATGACATGGCCACAAACTACAAGACTGTTATTTCATTTACTGTGGCATTTCATTTTTCATGTCTGTCTTCCACCATCATTTTGTCAAATCTATTGAACAATAAGTTGCAAAGGAAAACTAGAAATGGCAAAGAGGTAATGTGTTATCCATTTCATTCAAACAAAACAAATCAAACTCTCAATGTATCACTGTCATACGTATGTAGGTAACAAGTCGGACAAATTCAGAACTTTGTTTCACAAGCCATGCATAACCCCAATAGTCTGTGCCATTTAGAGGTGGGCACTCGGCAATCTTGACACCAAGGAAGAAGGGGAATATTACATGGGATCAAATTAAATAGTCAAACTATCATTGGTGCATGACCTCAGCTGGAGCTTGGCATCCTGCCCTCACAATAGGAATCTTACATCAATAACACCTATAGTCTACATCAGGACAATAACACAATTTGAGGCCACATGACCATTACAAGACATCGTGGCAGTATCTGGTGCAATGTCACAACCACCATTCAGTGGTGTGCTAAAGAAAAAATCTATCAACTATGAGGAGACACATCAACAACTACCTCCACTGAACGAAAATTGAAGATTTAGCCAATGTGAAGGGAGGAGAGTAGGCTATAGCTTGACATACATATGTGGTTTGATCAAGTTAAGTAGCGCATATTGCCTTGATGGCAAAATCCCACAGAAAACAGGTCTGACACAATCTCAAGATCTTCCATTCAATCACAGTGCAAGATGTCCCTTTTCAAAATCTGTTCGTCCCAAGTGGGTGTCTGTCCCAGGATTAACATATGTTCATTTTGTACTTTTCAACAGCAACATATCACTGCAAATGTCATAACTTTGAAATGTCCAAATGAAGATGACATGGTGAGGGACCCTGAAACAGAATAACAAGCGGAAAATAATGATTTCACATGTACAATTTGACTCAAATGATGAGTAAGGCGGACACAGATACTTAGCATGAGTAAAGTTAATCTATGTCAATAGCCACAGTATTCAATGTAGTTAAATTCTGATCCACGAACATCTTTGCCTTGGACTTTCCTGAACTGACCATTCCTACCAAATTATCATTGCAGACTGATATGTTCACTATGTCACAAGTTGATCAAACATTGGAGATTTCAATATGTAAAGATACACTTAAACTCAGGTGAAGAAGTGGTCAGTAACATCTTGGCGTACGTCAATTACTTCTTCTTCACCACTGTCATCTACATTGGGCATTTCAACATCCTAACCCAGTGGGTTTTCACTGTCTGCATCCTCTGCGAAGACTGAGATGTTCCTTCGCAGGGCAATGTTGTGCAAAATGCAGCAGGCAACCATGATTTGGAACACTTTATGAGTGAGTAGGGGAAGGCTCCACCAGTCTTGTCCAGGCATCTAAACCTGGCTTTCAGAAGCCCAAAAGCCCACTCCACTGGCCTCAGTGTTCTTCCATGGGCATTATTGATACAGACTTGCCCTGGTGTTATTGGATTCTTCAATGGTGCTAACAACCATGGTCTGTTAGGATAAGTTGTGTCTCCTACATGGAAGCAATATATCAATAGATTAATTTCATGCCAAGCTATTGGACCTTCCTAAACTAGGACTGAAGCAAATGATCCTCAAGTCATATTGGACTTACCAGCAAAGCCAGGCCCTCTCAGGTCCAAGTTGTGACATTTGCAGGGGTATGGTGGTGTTCCATAGTACAAAGGGATCATGTGCTAATCCAGAAAAGCGGGCACGCACACTTGAGATGCATAAATCTGGTAAGCAGACAACTTGCACATTGATGGAATGAAAGTTCTCCCAATTGCGATAGACCTGTTCTCTTGAGTGTGGTGGCACCAAGGCAATATTTGTGCCATCTGTTGCTCCAACCAACACCCAAAGCATAAAATTCTCCCTTCACAGTGGTCAAATACTATTGACGTGGGAACTGGATATAGTTGTTGATGTGTCTCAGCACTGGAGAAAGGACCTCTTGCAAATGTGACGCAAATCCCTCATAAATATGCTCCCAAATCTGCTGTGAATGAGGCAGTAAGCTGAACTTTTTCCAGTGGAATTTGTTGACGTCTTCAGCAGCCCCTGCACTGTTGACTTCTCGCTGAACAACAGCGCTTAGGGGTGAAGGGGCTTTCTAGGTCGAGTGAATAAGAGCTTTCAACTGTTGTAAATATTGTGGGTGTGTTACCATGCCCATCACTTTCAATCGTTGTGGGCTTACCATTCAACTATCACTCGATGTCATTGGTAAATGCTTTACATTTGTCCCGCCTTGGTGCGGTTTGGTTACTGCCTTAGACACCCACCCTGTTACAGGGATAACTGCACAATTGCCAATATACTTCAGTGTGGTCGAACTACTTTTTTCTTTTGTCTGCGCTTCGTGGCTGCCATGGTACTCACAGTGCTCAAAGCACAAACTTGATCGGCGGTATCACTTTTACATTATATGTACTCTGATCTGCTTAGTACACATTCTTTGCAGCAGGCATTATAACCTTGAGCGCTTTCTTATGATGACTTCAAGTTCCCACTAGACAAAAGTACGTTCTCTTGGCTGCAATGGCACTCACAGCACTCAGAGAGTGAACTCCATTGGGGGTATCGTTTTTACATGATATGCACTCTGATTTGCTTAGTACACGTTCTTTGCAGCCAGCATATTCACCCTGTGCGCTGGCTTATGATGCCTCCAAGCTTCCACTAGACAAAAGTGCGTTCTCTCTCCAGGAAGAACATAAATCGCCAGAGTTATTTTCACATTGTTACATTACATGCTCTTTGTGATTTGCATAGTACACATTCTTTGCAGCAGGCATATTAACCCTGTGTGCTGCCTTATAATGCCTCCAAGCTCCCACTAGACAAAAGTATGTTCTCTCTCCAGAAAGAACATAAATCGCCAGAGTTATTTTGACATTTTTACATTACATGCACATTGTGATTTGCCTAGTACATGTTCTTTGCAGCAGGCACATTAGCCCTCTGTGCTATCTAATGAGTCCAAGCTTCCACTAGACAAAAGTGCATTATCTCTTCAAAAAGAACATTAACCCTCTGCGCTACCTTATAATGAGTCCAAGCTTGCACTAGACAAAAGTATGTTCTCTCCCCAGAAAGAACATAAATCGCCAGTGTTATTTTGACATTTTTACATTACATGCACTTTGTGATTTGTCTAGTACACGTTCTTTGCAGCAGGCACATTAACCCTCCGCACTACCTTATAATGAGTCCAAGCTTCCACTAGATAAAAGTATGTTCTCTTTCCAGAAAGAACATTAACCTTCTGTGCTACCTTATAATAAGTCCAAACTTCCACTAGACAAAAGTATGTTCTCTCTCCAAAAAACGCATTAATCACTAGAGTTATTTTTCATCTTTACATTATCTGCATGATCTGCTTAGCACACGTTCTTTGCAGCACCCATATTCATTCTAGGACTTGAAAATGTATTTTTATAATGTGATACAAGCTGGAAACCAGTCCTTGGAGTAGTATTTGTAGAGTTGTCCAGCTCCTCTAGTTCAATGAGTGATTTGCTCATTTTGTTTATGTTTCAGCTTTGCATTCTGGAACTTGTAGTTTTATTTTTATTAAGTGATACAAGCTCCGAATACAAAGCGGAAACCTGACTAGATAAACTACTCACATTTCAGACTGTGAACTTGAGCTGTGTGTAGGTATTTATAAAATGAACCACAAGGATAGCTTACAGTTGATTATGCTGTACATTGGTCAATATATTATAACTAATATTTCAGTTCAAGACTGACTGAAGATCATTAATATCATGTCAGGTGGCTCTTCTCAAGCGTGTGAAAAATCATAGCTGTTTTGTTCGATTCAACAAACTGCAGTAAAGGGTCAGTAATCCAGTAAGCACGCATTCTTGGAATACAACTATTTATTCATTGCCCCGCAGGCAATGTCGCCTGCACCAACTGCCAAGTAAATATGTTTTGCGCCTAGGAGTAGGTTGCGTTTTAATGGCCTTGTTTAAAAAATATTCCAGTAGGCCTAATAGCCCTTTAGTTATATGCAGGGCCACTGCAATTATGTGTCAGAAAGGACTAAAATATGCGGCACGGTTGACCAATTAATGTGGCAAAAACAGTCCAGTTTGGCATTTACAATGCCAATAGCTCCAACTCAAGTACATGCGAGACCTATTGCATTGCAAATGCTTGTTTATTTTCCCGTCTAGCTGGGCCAAGGCAAAGGTCTGATTTAAAGGCCATCAGCTCTCCTTTTGTGTGTGAACAATCTTGTCTTCTAGCAATCTACAGCTCCACACCTAGGTGCCAGAACAGTGGAGGGGAAACAAAGGCACATAGCCTGTTCTCACTTCACAAGCATTTAAAAGAAGCTACACTTTGATAGCAAGCTTTTCACTTCATTCATTCCCTGCGAATAGCCATTTAAGTAGCAATTTTTAAATGTAATTCTTTTACAGATGCCACTTCCGGTAATGTCACAAACGATGTGATGCGCAATCATATCACAGGCTGTGATATCACTTGCATACCGACTAACTTAGCTAGCCCCCCCCCCCCCACCCCCACTTCTTTATGACTTGTGCCCTGGTTAGCGTGAGTACTAAGGCCGAATATAACTACAGAGACTCTCCTGGCCTGACAGTCTCTAAAACGGAGGAGTGCAGAGATGGGAAATTGGGGGACAAACCTTCAAGTGAGCCTTTCACAAGCAGTTTCCCTCAGCTGCTTCTGACAGTGGCTGTAGTAAAACCCAGAGTACCTTACACAGTGACAGTGTCTACTTCAGGCCTTAGCTGAGAATGTGAGTGCAGCCCGGTACACCGGTTATGCGCAGGGTGAATCCAGTCAGAGGCCTTTGTGATAGAACTTCTGGTTTAATGTTGTGGTATCTTGGGAAAAAACAAAAGGCCTTCAGTTACCCTCTTCCCTCTTGATCGAGAACATGATTTAGAGTTGTCACATGGTTGGCCTGTATGAAGTGTTTAGCCAGGTCTGGCTTTTGGATGTGAACAATAAAATATACTGACTCAAAATCTTTCTGCTCATGTGATTCAGAGTTTGCTGTCTGTCACGTGACTTACAGAGTCTGAATCCAACAGTATTAAAGCCTTTAAAGGCAACTGGAGACCGTGTTGGGGGTCAGATTTTCGAGATGAGTCAGGACATGGCTGAGCGGTTAGAATTAGTTACGAAATTAGATGTCCTCCTTCAATTAATACAATTCTGTACATGATATAATTAATGTACACAGTATTGCCGCTGCATGTAACAATCTAACCGCTAAATAGCAGCGCTCAACACATCACACTGGCTAGCCCAACTGTATCTCATCTGTTGCCTTCTATCCGAGGCTGCTAGGACTGTTCCTGCAAGTATGCCCCCTCGGATTTAACCTTAGATCCGTGATCACGTGATGCAAAGACGCAACTAGACCCAGCCTTCAGAGGGCCAACAGGCCAATCAATGGAGGCAGGTTTAACGCTTCAAACATTTGAGTAGTGCTATCCCACGAGCCAAAACAAGAAAATAGGGTCATAAGTTATGCATTTTAAATATACTGGTCTAATATGACCACAGCAATCTTGTTTTATAGGCTGCTGAAGGAGATCTTTGAAATGGAGAATGAGTAATTTGACAACTAAAAATCTACATATTTCAATACAAAGCACTTTGGAAATAGTTTTTGGAAACCTATTTCAAGATGACACTCCATTTTGCCAATTACTTCTGTGCAATGGCACCGAGGTCATGAAAATCTTTAATTACATCGTCCGTTCCTTGAGACTTTGCAACATATGTTTGTTCAAGGCTGTACATTTACAGGTCTCGCAGTATTGAGCTTAGTGGATGAGCCACCCGATTTTGGGTCATGTGACTGATTCCTAATGCATCTTCACTTCCTCCTGAGACTAAATAAGTTAGTGCCAACCAGTTGGCAACTTTACCACCTTCTAATTACTGTGCAGGAATGTGCTCTATCCTAAAACAAATTAATCCTCACATAAAAAGAAGGTAAAAATCAGGGTCTGTTTACCATAATGGCTTAAACTATACTCTGTCTAGACCAGTGGTGTAAAAAAGGTCCCCCACAGTCGCTGCGTTGCAGGGGGGCCCCGAGCTTCATGGGGGCCACTCAGCACAGTACACTGTGCACGGGCAGCAGGCCTTTGACTGAGTTGAGGAGGCTCCTCCAGGTACTTTGCAGGGGCCCCCCTCAAGTTTTGTTACTCTCCTGGACTACACCTATGGGTGGGCAACAACCCTTCATCACACAGATATACTCCTAGTATAATGTGTTTAGATAGAGGGTTATGGCATGTTAAGAATATTCTAAAAAGTCTCCAGTCAGTGGTACATTAGTGATAAATTGATTGACAAATAGGACGCAAACTGGTTAAACGCTTATCTAAGAATCTTTAACAGCTCATTTGACTGAGTTTTACATTGCCATGTAAAACCTTGAATACTCAATTTGCCCACTACGCCTTTTACTGCCTTGAAAAAGGTCCCAGGCCTGTAGGTTAACTAAGGGGTGAAACACATGTGGATGACGCACATGTCCTATAGATGTGTCATAAAAACGTACCTTGATTACAAAAAACGCTTCTTTAATAAACTTTAATTTCATCTTTTGAGAATATGCTTAACATTGACATAACTGTCTACTTAAAACCAAATCAAATTGTTGTTGTTAGCACCTCACATTAAGCAGTTCTCATATGAGATTACTAAACACATTTGTGCAGGATTCCATCACGCCTAGAGACCTGGCAAAATAGGTAGTTGCCTTTAATACCACTGCAACCAATTGAGTTCTAGCATGACAAATGGATTCTTTTAAGCTAAGAAACACATAGAATGTGAGGCTGATGGACAATGTTCTGCGGAGGTCACTCAAACAGAAACAGAAACCGTGTGTCTTAATAGCATATGTTATTAAAAAAAATAAGCGTGCTTTCAGTTCTGTCTGATGCCCCTAGCGCACAAAGTGTCAAATCCACTGAACTATTGATCTTACTTCTAGATCCTGCAGGAGCAATGTGCATTCTAAAATGCAACATTTGTTATAAATTTGTCCAAAATTCCTTTAAGAGGAATGATCATATTCTCTATCAAGGGTGCTCCTAAATGTGTGTACTAATTAGCCAGACCTCAGTAAATAAATAGACAACCTTGAATAGGGCACAAGAGAAACACCAGACAAAAAACATGGTTACCCTTTTATCAATGTAACACTAAAACAAGTAGTGCACAAAGTAGTGCTTTGCATTGGGAACCTATTACACCAAATATCAGAAATATCTTTCTTTTGACACACCTGTGCTTACTGGCAGAACAAGGATTCAAAAGTATGTTGTTGCCATACCGCACCTCTTCGAAGATGCAGGACAAATACACGCAATGCCTACACCAGGGGAGTGCTGGTGTATGTTCTTTGCAAAGACAGCATTGCGGAGAAGAAACACACAAGACATATGTTATAGAAAATTCTGCAACTGTTACAAGGCACTCAGAGAAACTGATCATAGAGGTGATTACTTTAGGCAGCAGAGGTATGCCTCTGGTTAGACGTAAATTATATGTTCCGGCTTCACATAGCTAAACTATCTCTCAGTTTACCCTTAGGTAAGACGCCAGACACCTGAGTATCTCCCATGTGACAAAGCTCCATCCCCAAAGGACAAGAGCCACAACCCATCATGTCCGCTCGATGTTTTATAAAATTGCTGTCAGCCTTGGGTTCAGTGCATGAGTGTACCCACTAAATATATTGAAAACCTATACATACAAGATATGTGACTTACAGAGTGCAACAAATGCCCTAAACATCTTGGCACTCAACTGCATAACAGCAGAAAGGATATGAAGAAAACCAAGAAAGTAGGTGTGTTTTAAGAGCCTTCCTAAACATAGAATGACCCTCTATATTGCACAGACCAAGATGGAATGCATTCGAAATAGAGACAACAGCAAAAAAGAAGGATCATAACTGAGCCATAGCATGGTGAAATCAGGCAGGGAAAATGTAGACTAGACCTCTCACACAGGCAGAATGGTCCCTGTGCGTCAGGCCATGTCGGTTTTGTATTGCAAAAACAAGCCCCCACTTCGAGAGTTTGTCTCAATACAAAGATGTTTACAGAGGAGGTACTTTAAACATGGTACCAACTCAGCAACTCTGCAGTGCTCTTTTGGTGGTGCCATCATATTCACTGTCCTAACAGCACAGTAACCACACCGTGGCAGGTGGGGAGCTCTACATGAAGTGGATGGTCCTCTGCTCATGTTGTGGAGGCCCTAGGCTTACTCCCTGGCAGATCTGATGACTGTCTACCTGGTTCTAAATGCCCCCCTAAGCATGGTCTCCAAGATTATAGTAGGCAGGACATATGACATATCAGATGAGTCTACTGGTCTTTAGGGAAGCATCATTATCCATGCACGATCTTGTTTGTCTTTTTAGCTACCTCTATGATGTTACCATAGTGCATGAGCAAAAATAGTTGGTGACTGCAGGAAAATGGACAGATGACACCAAGAAAATCTATAACTAGGCTGCATGACAAACCAGAACTGTTCCATCTATGGCACTTCAGGGAAGCATACTAACCCTTTGCAAATATGCTTTAATGAGTATGAAGAATACAACACAATACAACATACTTGAACCGTGCAGCACTACAAGGCGATAATAACAGCAGCACAGACCTAGACCTAGGCAAATCTCTGATGACATAACCTGTTCCTGCCTTTTATAAACATACAGACTTTCTTTAGACACGGATCCAAAGTTGTAATTGATAGTCCTATCCATGTGCAAATGGGGGAGTACACACAGGTCGGAATTCTGAGTTATGCACTGATTACCAAAATCTTAAATGTTCTTCTTTTTCTTGACAGATTCCACCAGAAAAGCCTTGAGAAAATCTATCATAGCCTGTAATATATCCCCACCTGTACCTTTACCATGAAAATACAATTACATAATATAAACATAAGAGTAGGGTCTGGGGCTTGGATGTGTGGCAAGCCTTTTCTCCAGGGTGCCTGATAACTGAAAAAAATTTAATGTGTACAATCAGTTAATCCTCAAAACTAAAGGATGCCAGTTTATAGCTTTAATTGATGGAGTTATTTGAGGCTTCATAGTAACAAAGATTTATTGTTTTTGAGATGTAATGTTAAGTTGCTATTAGGTGAGTTCTGGAGTGAGTCCCTGTAATGGAAACTTATGAAAAAAAGATTAGCACCAGGCAGGTACAGTCTGATTGCCTATTACTAAAAATATGTGCAAGGAGCTGGGTTCTGGTTGCAGTACCCACACACACACTTTTTGCCTGTTTTTTAGGTGCAACTTCGACTGAAGTGCACTAGGTTCCATCTAACCAGGTCCACATCAACGTCCCCAACAACAACACTACAAACCTCCTTGACAGTATGAGCATCCTCGGATTGACCCAGATCATCCACGACCCTACACACAACACAGGACACACACTGCACCCCACTTTCACCTCCAGCAACTACACCAAATAGAGCCATGTTACAGAACTCACGTGGACCGATCACTCCATTGTCCACTTCAGCATCTCCAGCACCGCAACTCCACCCCCAAGATGACCAGTCCCCTCCACTGGAAGTGGAACAAAATCTCAAACAACAGCTGGGCGGATGCCCTCAACACCTCCAACCTCTCTACCTCCACCAACCTCAAACAGGGAGTGAAAAACTTCAAGGCCTGGATCACCAATTGCACCTACAGCATTGTCCCCATCAAGAGCAACATCCAGAGAAAATCCTCCAAAAAAGGCCAGCTGGTACTGTCATTCATTTCTAATAGTGCTTCTACAGGTTAGCTCTCTGGGTGAGGAGTAAGACCACTTTAGGCACTCTGTGTGCCATATATTTAAGTGCGCCAGTGGCCTAACTGGCCCTGGGCAGTCCCGACCTGGGATTTAACATTGGTAACGATATGGTAAGAGCCTGCATGACTGCTGAGACCTGTCCATAGCCTGTTCTCGACCCTGAGTTTGGTGACTGCCTGGCTTAGTAACACTGCTTGTGCTCATGCCACAGGGAGGGAATGGGGCAGTAAGAAGAGTCTGCAGAAATACTGCAACCTGACCCATAGCCGACCTCGAGTGCAGCGGCCACCAGGCATCCAGAGAGCTGGTGTTGCTCATGACATGGAAGAGGGAAAGACAAGGCTACGTCTCCCAGACATTTGCTCCAGTCACAGTCGGGGCGGCCTCCCGACCAGTTCACCATGACGGCGGTGCTCATTCCGTCCCTGCAGCTCAGCCACCCAACCAAGGCCACAGCAAGCTCAACACATAAGGCCCAAACTGTGCTGAAGCCAGGCCAAGCACAAGGTAGAGACCATAACCAAAGTCCCAACAGAAATTAATGAGGCACCTACCTCTACCCTGCACACTTAAGACACGAGGGCCAGCTGCCCTGCAGTGCTAGTGAAACACCCAGCCCAAAGGAAAGGGGAAGAAAAAGACCTTGGCAGACAGGACCATTCACCACCATGATATTGCAGGTGTACCAGCGATAGAACCATTCAGCGTTGAGGGAGCACCGTCCATGCAAGCACCCAAATGGTGAAACTGGGTTGAGCACCATGAACTATACTTTTAAGCCACTGAAGGAAAAGCAGAGATGGAAAGAGCACTCCTGCTTCATCTAGGTGCAAAGGAATCCACAAGAGATACAAGAGACTTAACAAGGTGAGACCCAAAACATTCTAGACTCTGGTCGTGGCCCTCAATGCTCACTTCGAGCCAATGGCTAACCAAGATTACAAAAGGTTCATATTCCAACAAGCTCACCAAGAGGCTGAAGAATCCCTCACAACATCTACAGGAGGCTGACAGAACTAGCCAGTAACTGTGGATTTGCTGGTGAACAGGAAGAAATTTGGGGACAGAACATCCAAGGGTGCACCTCGTCAAAGTTGATGGAGAACATTCTTCAAGGAAGTCCCTGCAAGATATACTCATGGTAGGAAGGATGAAGGAACTCTTGAAGGTAAGAGCATCGCACATGGAGCATGCACTACTCAGAATAGTTAAAGCAGAACCCGTGAATGCAATGCAACCAAAGAAATCACTGGAAAATCCCAAAAGGGCACCAGAAGCACCCAGAATATGTGAATACTGCAGAGGGTGCACCCACTGGCCAAAAGACTACCCAGCAAAGGGGAAAAAGTGCACCGCATGTGGGAAATAAAACCATGACACAAGGGTATGCTAGACATCAAAAGGAAAGAAGGTCAAAGAGAAAGTGAATACCTTCACAGAAGGAGAGAAAGATATGGAAGAAATTGATAATGACAGCACAGAGCACATGTTACACTCAGTGTTCATGGTCAGCGACTCCACTGCCATCCATCGACCATTTCCCCCAATGTCACCTACATGTATGGACCAACCAGTTACAGCAACCAGTGACACAAGTACCTCCATTAACATTGTGGCTGCAGACCTTTATAACACCCTGCTACCTCCATTGACTCAGGCCATGATCGGAGCCTTTACATATGGGCAGAACAGACCCCTACCCATGCTAGTATATTTCAAGACCTAGACCTCACATTGCAACGCTTGGATGGCTACCACTGTCTATGTCGCAAAGGGGGGCAGGACATGCTCCTGAGCAGTGTCACAGCCGAGGCACTAGAACTTGTCTAGTTCACGCTTCGAATACACACAGGAGAACCAACACAAAACCTAGCTGAGTTCTCAAGCCCATTTGAAGGAATTGAGTGCCTGAAGAACAAAGTAGTCAGGCTAAGCATTGACTAATCTATACAACTGGTGGCTGTGTACCATCGTAGGATAGTGTTCCAACTATGGTATAAAGTTGAAGATGAACTAGGCAAGCTTGATAACACAGGGATCATTGAGAAGGTCAACGGCCCACCCTCCTGGTTGTCCCCAGTCGTTGTAACAAAGAAACTAAAACAGCATGCAGATGTTCACATCTGTGTGGACATGGGGCTACCCAATGTTACAAATTGCCGCGAAGGCCACCTCACCCCCACCATTCACAACCTAATCAGGTAACTAAGTAGTGCAAGTTGGTTCTCCAAGGTAGACTTCCAGTCAGGGTACCACCAACTAACCCTGCACCCAGTGTCAAGGTACATCACAGAGTTTTCAATGCACATAAGCTTCTGACACAAACGCCGCCAAAACTTTGGGACCTCTAGCGCCGTAGAACTCTTTCAAAATGCCATCTGAAAAAGGATGATCATCCTACCTGGAACTGTCAACGTCAGCAATGACTTCCTTATATATGCCTCCACAATCCAAGAACACAACAAATGGCTCAGAAGCGTACTGCAAAAATACAAGTCAGGCCTCACCCCAAACTGAGACAAATGTGAATTTCTGCTGCAAAGTATCAGTTTCTTCGGATGCACTTTCTCCGTGGTGTAGGAAGCTGGCTCTTTATATGATATATGAAAATTAGATATGTGGTGCAAAGAGCCCAGGGGCTCCCCTACTAGTAGACAGGGGCTTGCTCTAGCAATCCCAAGGTGCTCTTTTTAGGGGATAGTGTGGTCGAGTAGCCTTAGGCTTATCAGAGAGGAGTGTTAGACATCTGCAAATACACACACAGTCAATAAATGAGATGCAAGACTCAAGAAGGAGATCCACACCAATTTACAAAAATAACAAGTATCTTTATATATGTTTAGACACCAGAATCAATACGATCAGGTAAGTACATTTTGCAAGAAAAATACCTTCAGGTTTCAGAAGTTGACAGTAAATTGTTCAGAAGCGGCAATGTTATCCTATGGAGAGAAAAACAAGTACTACATTCAGGTATAGCACAGGGCTGCACTGAACCAATCTCCTGGAATTAAGGAAAGTACATGGCAAAGGTCACAACCACACCAACAGGTCACACCGGGCAGCACTGGGATGGCCAGGTGCAGAGATGTAGTATGGCATTGGGTACCCAATGTCAGTCAATGGGGATCGGTCCAGTTGAAAGGAGGCTGCAGAGTTTGGAAAAAGAGTCTAGTCGAGGAGACCCAATAAGTGGGTTAAAGTCTTGAGATGCTCTGAGACAAAGGGACACCTTCTGTCCTCTTTTCCACAAGCCAGGGGCGATGGGTGCAGCGGTGTCCTGAGACATTGGGTTTTCTCCACTGGGAGCACTCATGGTTCAGGAGGCTGCAGGCAGAGGCTGCAGAGGACGTTGCTAAGTCCACAGTGGACAAGTCCAAGGTGGGCTTTGTCTCTATAAGGCTGGGGGCCACGGTGGCACCATTGGCCCACTTCAACTCAGGCTAGGTGGTACGGTGCAATTGTGCTTTCCGGTGTCTGGCTTTTCCAGTCCAGAGTCCTCTCAGGTCTCTTGGGGTGCCTGCAAGACACAGGGAAGCAGCTCGGCTGCTCCACAGGAGTTCCTTGGTCTTTGTTCAAGGCAGGCAGTCCTCCCAGACTTTTTGAGGCACAGTAGCTTGCAGGACGGGTCGACTTTGGTACAAATTGGCAGGAATAGCAGACAGGTAGGCAGGGTTGGAGCTAAGTCAGGTGCTTCTTCCTCTGGCTTTGCAGCTTTTGAGTGCCCTTCTTTGTAGGTCAGTAGGAATCTGATTCTCTGGTGCCTGGGGCTCTCCTAAATACTGAATTTAGGGTTTTTTCGCTTGAGAGCAAAGGCCCTCACCCTAGGGGGTCAAAAGCATGCCTGGTGGTGGCAGGCTAGCTAAACCTAGTCAGTCTGCACAT
Organism: Pleurodeles waltl; assembly: GCF_031143425.1. NCBI lineage: Eukaryota > Metazoa > Chordata > Amphibia > Caudata > Salamandridae > Pleurodeles > Pleurodeles waltl. The sequence goes on from NC_090443.1 coordinate 338,806,673, forward strand.
TGGGAATTGGTAGGCTTTCAGGGGGCACCTCTAAGGTACCCTCTGGATGCATGTATTGATAAAAAAGTGAGGGTGCCCATGTCAAAAAGCAACACATTTCTACATGTGGACGGCATTGCGTCTGACCCCCATAAGATGCAAGCTGTCAAGGAAGCCCTGGCACTGTCCAAGTTATCTGAAATTAGAAGCTTTCTAGGCATGATCAATTACTATGATTGCTTCATACAGGACTTGACCAACCTGACACAGACCTTAAGGGAACTCACTATGGCCACAACCACATTGACATAGGGTGAAGACCAAGCCAAGGTGTAGGAAAATGGCTCCTTGTTGCAGTTACCCCGCCACCCCTTTTGCCTGATATTGATGCTGACTTGATTGAGAGTGTGCTCAGACCCTGCTAACCAGGCCCCAACACCAGTGTTCTTTCACTACAAATGTACCATTTTTTCCACAGTTGGCACACCTCTGTAAAAGATTCCAGTGGTACCAAGGTCCCTGTGTCCAGAGAAGGTCCCTAAGGGCTGCAACATGTGTTGTGCAACCCTAAGGGGCCACCTCACCTAACACATGCACACTGCCATTGCAGATTGTGTGTGTTGGGGGAGGACAAAAAGGCAAAGTCGACATAGCATCACCCTCAGGATGCCATGTGCACAAATCACTGCCTGTAGAATAGGTAAGTCACCCCTCTAGCAGGCCTCAAAGCCCTAAGGCTGGGTGGACTACACCAAAGATGAGGAAATTGCTGCATGAGCAATATGCCCCTACAGTGTCTAAAGTCGATTCTTAGACATTGTAAGTGCAAGGTAGCCATATTAAGTATATGGTCTGGACGTTTGTCAAACAAACTCCACAGCTCCATAATGGCTACACTGAATACTGGGAAGTTTGGTATCAAACTTCTCAGAATCATAAACCCACACTGATGCCAGTGTTGGATTTATTAAAAAATCCACACAGAGGACATCTTAGAGATGGCCCCTGTATTTTACCCAATCCTTCGGTGCATGACTGACTGGTCTGTGCCAGCCTGTCACTGAGAGACGAGTTTCTGACTCCCTGGGGTGAGAGCCTTTGTGCTCTCAGGGGCCAGAAACAAAGCCTCCATTGGGTGGAGGTGCTTCACACCTCCTCCCTGCAGGAACTGTAAAGGAGGCTGCAGAGTTTGGAAAGAGAGTCTAGTCGAGGAGGCCCAATAGGTGGGTTAAAGTCTTGAGATGCTCTGGGACAAAGGGACACTTTCTGTCCTCTTTTCCACAAGCCAGGGGCGATGGTTGCAGCAGTGTCCTGAGACACTGGGTTTTCTCCACTGGGAGCACTCGCGGTTCAGGAGGCTGCAGGCAGAGGCTGCAGAGAACGTTGGTTAGACCACAGTGGGCATGTCCTAGGTGGGCTTTGTCTCTATAGGGCTGGGGGCCACGTTGGCGCCATTGGCCCACTTCAACTCAGGCTAGGTGGTACGGGTGCAATGGTGCTTTCCGGTGTCTGGCTTTTGCAGTCCGGAGTCCTCTCAGGTCTCTTGGGGTGCCTGCAAGATAAAGGGAAGCAGCTTGGCTGCTCCACAGGAGTTCCTTGGTCTTTGTTCAAGGCAGGCAGTCCTCCCAGGCTTTTTGAGGCACAGCAGCTTGCAGGACGGGTCGACTTTGGTACAAATTGGCAGGAACAGCAGACAGGTAGGCAGGGTTAGGGCCAAGTCAGGTGCTTCTTCCTCTGGCTTTGCTTTTGCAGCTCTTGAGTGCCCTTCTTTGTAGGTCAGTAGGAGTCTGATTCTCTGGTTCCTGGGGCTCTCCTAAATACTGAATTTAGGGGTGTTTCAGGGAGTGAAGTGTAGTAGCAAATGGGGTACTTACCCAGGGGGTCATTACACCCACTATAAGATCATTACCTGTGGGAAGAGGGCATAAGCCTGTCTCAGAGTTCCTAAATATGCCAGCACCAAGGTGACAGATTTCTAAACATTGTGTCCACATCAGGCAGTGCACCTTTGGGGTGAGACTGATCCGAGGGGTGGACACACCTATCTGAATATAAAATTTCCCGCCTGGCCAGGTGTCAAATGGGCCATCTCTCCTTTGAGTGAAACAAGACGAGACGTGAAATACCAAAGGAGGTGGGCTGTTTTGAAGCCTCCTACCTTGAAATGCAGATTTGTAAGTCAACCGGTTGTGTGGGGTGCATAAACATTTCTCCCAGAGCAGGCGTTGTTTCTAACCGCTTGAGAGCAAAGGCCCTCACCCTAGGGGTCAAAAGCATGCCTGGTGGTGGCGGGCTAGCTAAAATTAGTCAGTCTGCACATTGGGAATTGGTAGGCTTTCAGGGGGCACCTCTAAGGTACCCTCTGGATGCATGTATTGATAAAAAAGTGAGGGTGCCCATGTCAAAAAGCAACACTTTTCTACACGTGGACGGCATTGCGCCTGACCCCCATAAGGTGCAAGCTGTCATGGAACCCTGGCACTGCCCAAGGTCTCTGAAATGAGAAGCTTTCTAGGCATGGTCAATTACTATGATTGCTTCATACAGGACTTGACCAACCTGACACAGACCTTAAGGGAACTCACTATGGCCACAACCACATTGACATAGGGTGAAGACCAAGCCAGGTTGTGGGAAAATGGCTCCTTGTTGCAGTTACCCACCCCCCACACCTTTTGCCTCATATTGATGCTGACTTGACTGAGAGTGTGCTCAGACCCTGCTAACCAGGCCCCAGCACCAGTGTTCTTTCACTAAAAATGTACCATTGTTTCCACAGTTGGCACACCCCTGTAAAAGGTACCAGTGGTACCAAGAGCCCTGTGACCAGGGAAGGTCCCTAAGGGCTTCAGCATGTGTTGTGCAACCCTAAGGGACCCCTCACCTAACACATGCACACTGCCATTGCAGATTGTGTGTGTTGGGGGAGGAGAAAAAGGCAAAGTTGACAAGGCATCCCCCTCAGGGTGCCATGTGCACAAAACACTGCCTGTGGCATAGGTAAGTCACCCCTCTAGCAGGCCTTAAAGCCCTAAGGCAGGGTGGACTATACCAAAGGTGAGGGCAGAGCTGCATGAGCAATATGCCCCTACAGTGTCTAAAGTCGATTCTTAGACATTGTAAGTGCAGTGTAGTCATATTAAGTATATGGTCTGGACGTTTGTCAAAACAAACTCCACAGCTCCATAATGGCTACACTGAATACTGGGAAGTTTGGTATCAAACTTCTCAGAATAATAAACCCACACCGATGCCAGTCAGTGTTGGATTTATAAAAAAATGCACACAGAGGGCATCTTAGAGATGCCCCCTGTATTTTACCCAATCCTTCGGTGCAGGACTGACTGGTCTGTGCCAGCCCGTCACTGAGAGACGAGCTTCTGACACCCTGGGGTGAGAGCCTTTGTGCTCTCAGGAGCCAGAAACAAAGCCTGCACTGGGTGGAGGTGCTTCAAGCCCCTCCCCCCCATAGGAACTGTAACACCAGGCGGTGAGCCTCAAAGGCTCAGGCCTGGTGTTACAGTGCCCCCAGGGCACTCCAGCCAGTGAAGATGCCCTCCCCCTGGACGAGCCCCCACTTTTGGCGGCAAGTCCAGAGGGATAATGAGAAAACCAAGGAGGAGTCACCCCCTCAACCAGGTTGTAGTGGGTGTGGCAATGAAGAACCGGAACACACAGAGGTAAACTTGTTTATTATAAGTAAAGCAGTACCTGGAAACAGGTCCGTTCAGAAAGACACCAAGGCTCAACTGACACAAGGAGACCACAACGTCATAGACCTTGGAATCCCCTAATGTCACCGGCCCTATCATTCCAAATAGGAATGAGAACACACTACATATCCCCCTTCTTTATTCCTAAAACAGAAATTAAATAAAGGAAAAATAAATACAAACAACAAATTATAACCAAAGAAAAGAACATAATAATGTAAAGACCACATAAATAATACAATAATATTCCCAAGGAAACTACTGTTAGGTATTTGAAGATGCTGCTATGTGTCCTAACACAAAATCTTTCAACCAACGAGGAGGTGTCACCTTCCTTTTTCCTTCCTGCGACACAGCATCTGAGTGTCCCATCACATGGTCAGATTCACTAGAGTCACCACCTTCAGAGTCACCACCTTTGCACCCAATCACCCTCTCATCTCCATCAATGGCCGGACTATCCAGAATAGAAGCAGGCAAACTCTCTTCCGCTCCTGAAGTTCTATGACCCTTTACCTCGTCCTCTAACCATTCAGTCCTTGCCTTCTCATACATCTTGCCATTCATACAGTCATCATTGCAACCAAATTTTTGTTCATTGTTAAGCAAGACCACTTGCTTAAGATTCCAAACCCTGCCATCACTCTGACGGTATTATGCAACACTTCCATCACTTGTTCCGGCCCAAAGTACTGACTCTCACCCTTCCTCACCTTATAATGTTTCTTAACCTGAACCCAATCTCCTACATTAATCTTGACTGGCTTAACATGATGAAGTTTGTCATAATAAGACTTAGACCTCCCTACTGACTTGTCCAAACAATCTCTCACGAACTCCATAGACCAGTGCTGAACACTGGTATTAACTAACCACGCTGGGTTATGTTTGTTACTAGGATTCCTTCCCCTCATAATAACAAAAGGACTCAATCCCGTCGCTGCATTCTCAGTAATCCTATATGCCCACATTGTTTTGAAAACAGCAGTATGCCAATCCTCACCCCTTTCCATAGCATATTGAATAACACCCTTGACAACTCTGTTAAATCTCTCTACAGCGCCATTTCCAGTAGGATTATACAGGGATGTGGTCTTGTGTTCAATCGATCCCCACTCTCTCTAAATACTTCTTTGCAGCTTCAGACACAAATTGCACACCATTGTCACTCAATAATTTAGAAGGGATACCTTCAGATAAAATCACCATGTCCAAGAACTCCAACACAATGGTAGTGTTGGTTCTCTCAATTATCTCAATTTCAGGCCATTTAAAAAACAAGTCATTGAGAACCACCACAAATTCCTGAGCATTGCTAACTGGTCCCAAAAGATCCACAGCAACATATTCCCATGGTTGCTTGGGTAAAAATGTTTGCTCCATAGGTGGTCTCAAGGTACATAAACTCTTATTGGCAGAAGAACACACTTGACAGAACTTGACGAATCTCTCCACTCAATTATCTACCCCTGGCCACCAAAACAAATCCTTATCCATGGATTTGGTCCTGACAATGCCAAAATGGCCCTCATGACATAGGGGGTCATTCTAACCCTGGCGGTCGACGACCGCCAGGGCTAAAATGACGGGAGCACCGCCAACAGGCTGGCGGTGCTCCCATGGGCATTCTGACCGCGGCGGTACAGCCGCGGTCAGAAACGGGAAACCGGCGGTGTCCCGCCGGTTTCCCGCTGCCCTAGGGAATCCTCCACTGCGGCGCTGCTTGCAGCGCCGCCATGGGGATTCCGACCCCCTTACCGCCATCTAACAGGATGGCGGTAACGGGTGTCGTGGGGCCCCTGGGGGCCCCTGCAGTGTCCATGCCAATGGCATGGGCACTGCAGGGGCCCCCTAACAGGGCCCCACTAAGATTTTCAGTGTCTGCATTGCAGACACTGAAAATCGCGACGGGTGCAACTGCACCCGTCGCACCCTTTCCACTCCGCCGGCTCCATTCGGAGCCGGCATCCTCGTGGAAGGGGGTTTCCCGCTGGGCGGGCGGGCGGCCTTCTGGCGGTCGCCCGCCCGCCTAGCGGGAAACTCAGAATTACCGTGGCGGTCTTTTGACCGCGCAGCGGTATTCTGGCGGTTCCCGCTTGGCGGGCGCCTCCCGCCGCCCGCCAAGATTGGAATGACCCCCATAATTCTAAAATCGCTTCCCTCACACCATATGGAGGAATGATTTTATACCCTCTCCAAACAACATCCTTCACAACAGAAAGTTCATTCCTAACTTCCCAGAAGCACTTACACTGTTCTGTTAACTGGTCCTTCCTAGGCCACTCTTCCAAAACATATTTTAAAACAGACTACAATATGGCATCCTCCTTCATTTCCTTCTTCGAACAATCTTTACTAAGTGCAGGTCTACCAGAATCTTGTACAAGAGCAACATTCCACTCATACCACGGATCGTCAACACATTTTTCTAGTGGACTAGGTAACCTAAATAAACAATCCGCCATCACATTGTTCTTTCCAGGGACATACACAATGCGATACGTGAAATCCTTCAAGCGCATGGATAGTCTTAGTATTCTTGCTGAAGCTAGTACGCTATCCTCACATGTGAGTAATTTGATCAGGGGTTTATGATCACACCGAATTGTAATGTCCTTACCCCACACAAATGCACAAAAATGTTCCAGTGCCCAGGCGCAAGCTAAGGCTTCCTTTTCAATGACTGGGTACCTTTCCTCAGATGGAGATAATGACCTGGAAGCAAATAATATGATTCTTTCCTTCCCATATCTATCCCTCTGAGATAAAACAGCACCCAGTCCTTTATTACTTGCATCCGTGGACACAAAGGTTTCCAATTTGGGGACAAAACTTTCTAAATGTGCTACTTTACTCAAATCCCTTTTAATGTTTTCAAACTCTCGTTCACACGCCTCATTCCATGCAAATTGTGAATTCTTTTTAAGTAATAACCTTAAGTTATAAACTTTACTTGCAAAATTCGGGATAAATTTGGTACAAAATTCCGCCATACCCCAAAATGATCTTACCTCCTCCTTAGTCATAGGAGATGATGCATTTACAATAGCATTCACTAATGACGCTTTAAGTTTTACCCCTTCACCACTGATTTCATACCCCAAATATTCCACACTTCTTTCTGCAAATTTACACTTGCTTAGTTCTACAGTTAAACCCTTGTTCCCCAACACCTCCAACACGTGTTGCAACCTCTCATCATGCACACTCCTATCTTTTCCAAATATTAAAATATCATCCTGAAAACACATCACACCCTTGGATTTTCTAAACAACTTGTGCATTAAGCATTGAAAAACCGCTGCAGCTGACGCTAGTCGAAAAGGCATCCTTTTGAATTGGAAACACCCAAAAGATGAGATAAAGGCTGTACGTTTTTTCGATTCCGTTGACAAAGGATCCTGATGATAGGCGGGTGACAGGTCGATTGTGGAGAACCAACATGCTCCCTTGAGGCTGGAGACCACCTTCGTGATCTTCGGTAGAGGAAAACGATTGATAACAATATTATCATTCAAGTATCTTAAGGCCACACATAAGCAAATCTTCCCATTGCTGCGCCGAGCAATTAGTACAGCAAAATCCACTCCAAACTTTCTATTGGTTCAATTACGTCCATTAGCATCAATTTATCCAATTCCTTCGAGACTTCCTCTCTTATCATCACTTTATGGATTTTGGGTACTGTCTCTCTCTTTAATATGATCTCGTGCTCGAAACCTATTAATTTTCCCAGTTGTTTATCAAAAACCTTGGGAAACCTCCCCTTCATTTCTGTAGCCAAGGAATGCTTTTCACCCACCACCAACATTTTTTCTTTGCCGCTGGGATCCAAAATCATTTGTAGATGTCCTTGATATTTCCAGCCTAGAACTGATGGTCCTTTTTTTTATACATATAGCTTCCCCCGGGCACTCCTATTTTTGAAAGTGAACAAAAGCCACCTGAAACCTAATAAGTCAATTTTTTCTCCAGTGTAGCTTTCTGGTTGAATGTCCGGTTGTATAAGTTGCATGCCTATTTTCTCTACAAATGTTTTGTTCCATACATCCTCATTTACTATTGTGAACTGTAAGCCAGAATCTGCATACATTGTAATAGGAATCCTCCCATTTTCCATGTCACACACAGGTTTCCCTTTGGTATTCGTCTCAGTTATGTTAAGAATTAAGTTTCCGTCTTCCGCACTTCCTCTGGACTCAACAGTTTTGTCTTCACCTTCACCTCCAACAAAATCGTTATCTTCACAAATACATTTGACTACCTTCTTTTTATTTCTGCATACTTTTGCAAAATGGCCCACAACACCACATTTGTTGCACCTTAGCTTTAAAGCTGGACATGACTTGGCGTATGCCAGATGTTCCTTACTGTCACATCTGTAGCATCTTCTCTCACCACTTTGTAGACTTTTCTGCTCCTTCACTGTTCTACGATTCGCCACTTTGTAAATATCATCCCCACTTTTCTCTATTGAACTTAATTCAGAAACGCACCTTTCAGAAATCTCTGCCTTTCTTACTATAGCCAAGATTTCATCCAGTGGAGAATCTCCATTTGTCCACAATCTTTCTTTGATAGATTGATTGTTACTATGCATGACCACTTGATCCCTAATAAGCTCATCATGGATTGCACCGAACTTGCAGTCAAGGGCCAATTTCTTTAAGTCTGCAACATAGTCGTGTACAGGTTCTCCTTTTTCTTGTTTCCTCTGGAAAAATTTGTATCGGACAATCCAAACGCAAACCTTAGGCTTAAAATATTTATCCAGGTCTTGCATTGCAGCATTAAAACACATACATCCCCACTCATAGGAACCTTCGGCATTTTATTGTATGTTTTTAAACCCATGGGCCCCAACGAATGTAGTAAGATCCTTTTTTTCTGTTCTGCAGCCATTTTGTTCTCTACATCAATGGCACCTAAATAATTTAAGAAATAGGCCCTCATTCTGACCCTGGCGGATTGAATCCGCCAGGGCCGAGGGCAGCGAATGCACCGCCAACAGGCTGGCGGTGCATTCATGGGCATTCTGACCGCGGCGGTAACGCCGCGGTCAGAAACGGGAAACCAGCGGTCTCCCGCCGGTTTCCCGCTGCCCATGGGAATCCTCCATGGCGGCGCAGCAAGCTGCGCCGCCATGGGGATTCCGACCCCCTTCCCGCCAGCCTGGTTCTGGCGGTTTACACCGCCAGAACCTGGCTGGCGGGAACGGGTGTCGTGGGGCCCATGGGGGCCCCTGCAGTGCCCATGCCAATGGCATGGGCCCCCTAACAGGGCCCCACATTGCTTTTCAGTGTCTGCTTAGCAGACACTGAAAAGCGCGACGGGTGCCACAGCACCCGTCGCACACCTTCCACTCCGCCGGCTCCATTCGGAGCCGGCATCCTCGTGGAAGGCGCTTTCCCGCTGGGCCGGCGGGCGATCTTTTGCAGATCGCCCGCCGGCCCAGCGGGAAAGTTGAAATGCCCCCCGCGGGCGGTGTTTGGGCGGTTTCCGCCCGGCGGGCGGCGTCCGCCGCCCGTCCGGGTCGGAATGAGGCCCATAGTCTTTCCATTCCACCCACTTGATAGGTGGTGTGCTTCCAATAGCCAAAAATGCTTGCGGAGGAACGATAGTAAAATTAGGTTGTGCCATACTGTACCTCGCCTCGGTGCACAGTTCGAATTAAATTGCAATGTCCCAACACACCCCGGACCTGTTTCCTATTGTCACTAATTCCTTTATTGTCACGGTGAAGAGTTATTTAGTTATACTCCTGGTTTGTTTGCTTTTATATATATGTATAAATATGTTTATTTAAAGTACTTATATATATTCCTTGCTCTCTTGTGAGGGGACGCGTAAGTAGTCAACTGTTTCGTTCTGTGTCTCTTTGGAGGCACGCTCCGATTCCTCGCGTATGATGCGTCTCCGTTCCCTTGGAGATGCGCGCATGAGGAATGGTTCCCATTCCAAACATCACAGCGCGCAGGATCCGCGTCTCAGTTTCCCTGGAGACACGTGCAGCGGCAACCTGAGCGTCAGGCAATGCAGACTCCTGGACGTCGTGTAAGGGTTTCCGCTCGAGCTGGCGTCTCCGTTTCCCTGGAGATGCGCGCTGACGTAAGGGTTTCCGCTCGAGCTGGAGACGCGTGCGGAAGCAACGGTCTTTGCTTTCTTTGCTTGTGCTCGCGCATACTCCACCACTGTGCCGCAGTCAACGCGGAAATGGAAGAAAAAAGACAAATGAAAAATCACCTGTACAGACGTCCTGAGGAATCTCTGCAGGAAACGCGGCTGAAGAGGTGAACTCCACAATTGGTAGAGGAGCACAGTCCAGCCGCTAAAGTTCCACCTCGTCGCCAAATTGTAGTGGGTGCGGCAATGAAGAACCAGAACACACGGAGGTAAACTTGATTCTTTATTATAAGTAAAGCAGTACCAGGAAACAGGTCCGTTCAGAAAGACACCGAGGCTCAACTGACACAAGGAGACCTTGGAATCCCCTTATGTCACCGGCCATATCATTCCAAATAGGAATGAGAACACACTACACAGGTCCACTCCTAAGGTGACCAAAGCTGAAGTGACCCCTCCTTGAGAAATCCTCCATCTTGCTTTGGAGGATTAGGAACAATAGGGATAGGGATGTGCTCCCCTCCCCAGAGGGAGTAGGCAAAAGGAGGGTGTAGCCACCCTCAGGGTGCCCTCTAACCCTGGCTGGAGAGTGAAAGCTAAAATTGGTTCCCAGTCTTAATAGGAGCGAGTCAATTTAATTAATCAATGGAATAAGACCGGGACCAAGATTAAAAACAGAAGGAAAGTGTAAAATGAGGAATAATGCTCAACCACTTTCTGCATGGTGCTGGAGCTTAAGGAGATTATCGTCGGGCTCCTAGGACATGGTCAACATGTTTCGCGTACAGTGGTCTAACAAGATCCTATGACGCTTCTTCAGGACCAATACATAATAAGACTTCTCCTGTCTATATTACTGAAAGTTTGCAAAAATGTCAAACAAATCATATAGGGCCTGATTACAACTTTGGAGGAGGTGTTAATCTGTCCCAAAAGTGACGGTAAAGTGACGGATTTACCACCAGCCGTATTACGAGTCCATTATATCCTATGGAACTCATAATACAGCTGGTGGTATATCCGTCACATTTGGGACAGATTAACACCTCCTCCAAAGTTGTAATCAGGCCCATAGTCACTTACATTGAAGTTCACTAATTGTCAGAAACCTTTAATGGTCGCCCTAGAAAAATACAAACAAATCATTTTGATCAAAACACACAGAAAAATAAGGAAGGACACCCGTGACACAACAGTGTGTAGTAACCAGTTGTGTAAAAACATAATAAGACAATATGCTTACCATCTCTGAGTACTGTAGCAGAATGTAATAGTCTGCGTGGTGATTTACAAAGGCAAAAACACACTGGCAAAGCGTGGTTATCCATAGAATATTAAGGGATTACCCCGACCTAAGTCTGTTAATACTTTGAGAGATGTCATTAGTTGAGCTCAATATACGTCTGCTACAGTACTCACCAAAACTTTTTAGAAATATTTTCTGCTGTAAAACTGTTTTATTCCTCCCAGTTTTCCTTCAACAAATGTCATAAATGCTAGTGACGAGTCTGTGTATGAATTTCCAAGTGACATGGACTAATAATGTGCTTGATGTTCATAATCCATCTAACCAACCGACCTCTAGTAGTGAATGTGACTGTTTTGGTTCTGATTGATTACACTGCATTCATGGTGTCTGCTTTACCACTTTATTAGTAGTGACCGCTTTCGGCTTGCTACTTCCCAAGGGGCCCCCCATGTACCAAGGGATGGTAAGCATATTGTCTTATTATGTTTTTACACAACTGGTTACTACACACTGTTGTGTCACGGGTGTCCTTCCTTATTTTTCCGTGTGCTTTGATCAAAATGATTTGTTTGTATTTTTCTAGGGCGACCATTAAAGGTTTCTGACAATTAGTGAACTTCAATGTAAGTGACTATATGATTTGTTTGACATTTTTGCAAACTTTCGGTAATATAGACAGGAGAAGTCTTATTATGTATTGGTCCTGAAGAAGCGTCATAGGATCTTGTTAGACCACTGTACGCGAAACATGTTGACCATGTCCTAGGAGCCCGACGATAATCTCCTTAAGCTCCAGGACCATGCAGAAAGTGGTTGAGCATTATTCCTCATTTTACACTTTCCTTCTGGTTTTAATCTTGGTCCCGGTCTTATTCCATTGATTAATTAAATTGACTCGCTCCTATTAAGACTGGGAACCAATTTTAGCTTTCACTCTCCTGCCAGGATTAGCGCCTGACCGCAACACCAGGTCTTGTAGTGTCCGCTACCACGGCTGCTACCTAAAAGATCTCCGGCAAAGAGCCCCCTTACGGGGAGCCCGTCAGACATTGCAGCGCCGGTCTGACGAGGAGCTACCCAATGATGAAGCATGACATCCTCTCGGATGTGTGAGGGCTCTTGCTCCTGAACTTTAATGTTCCCCTAGTGATTATATTTTTCCATTTGGAACAGTGTACACCTTTTTTGTATGTTCAGTTAATTGGGAGACCGTACACTGGACCAACTAATCTCCCAGTCCCTCCCTTTGTTGATGCCCTCTAACCCTAACACACCCCTAAATTTAGTATTTAGGGGTGACCCTGAATCCAGCTCTTCAGATTCCTGATGACCTACAAAGAAGAAGGACTGCTTAGCTGAAAAACCCTGCAGAGAAGAAGGAAGACGACATCTGCTTTGGCCCTAGCCCTACCGGCCTGTCTCCTACTTCAGAGAACCTGCACAGCAATGCATCCTGCGGACCCAGCGACCTCTGCCGACTCAGAGGACTGCCCTGCAACTAAAAAGGATCAAGAACTCCCATGGACAGCGAACCTGTCCAACCAAGAAAGAAGGACCATCTTTAAAGGGGCTCTCATCTCACTCCAGAAGTGTTAGTCCCACCACTAGGCACCTGATGCCTCTGGCCCGTGTCCAGAGAAACCAATGACCCACAGGGGATCCCCAGGCGACTCCGATGGCGTGTCCACCCTGGGCTGACCTCTCTGCACCCCCAACGATGACGCCTGCAGAGGGAATCCCGAGGACCCCCCTGACTGTGACTGCCCGGGATGAAGATATCCGATGCCTGGAGAAGCACTGCACCCACAGCCCCCAGGCCCGTGAGAAACCGACCAACGGTGCACCAGTAACCAGCAGGCGGCCCTCACCCTTGCCCAGTTGGTGGCTGGCCCGAGAAGCCCCCCTGTGCCCTGCCTGCAACGTCAGAGTGACCCCCGGGTCCCTCCATTGAAACCTATTGAACACCCGAACGCCCTGTTTGCCCACTGCACCCGGCCGCCCCTGTGCTGCTGAGAGTGTGTTTTGTGTGCCTACTTAAGGCCCCCCCAGTGCTCTACTAAACCCCCCTGGTGGGCCCTTCGAGGATCCAGGTACTTACTTGCCAGCAGACCGGAACCGGAGCACTCCCTGTCTCTATAGGCGTCCATGTTATTTTGGCTTCTCTTTGACCTCGGCACCTGACTGGCCCTGTGTTGCTGGTGCTGGGTGTTTGGGGTTGACCTGAACCCCAACCATGGGCTACCTATGCCCCGGAGACTGAACTTGTAAGTGCTTTACTTACCGTAATAACTAAACTGTACTTCCCTCCCCCAGGAACAGTTGAAAATTGCAGTGTCCACTTTTAAAATAGCTTATTGACGTTTTTATGAAAAACTGTGTACATTACTGTTTTGGTTCAAAGTTCGAAGTATTCCTATGCAAAGTACCTTACATTTAATGTACTTACCTGCAATATGAATCTTGTGGTTCTAAAAATAAATTTAAAAAGAATATTTTTCTATATAAAAAACCTATTGGCCTGGAGTTAAGTCATTGAGTGTGTGTTTTCAGTTATTGCTTGTGTGAGTACAACAAATGCTTAACACTACCATGTGATAAGCCTAACTGCATGACCACACTACCACTAATAGAGCATTAGTATTATCTATTATTCCCTCTGTGAAGCCTCTTGGGGAACCCCTGGACTCTGTGCACACTATATCTCATTTTGATATAGTATATATAGAGCCAGCTTCCTACAAGGCCTTTCAGGCAACGAAAGACACTTTGGCCTACTTTCACCCTATGAGGCCCACAATCCTTGCAGTAGATGCCAGCCTGACAGGCCTAGGGGCTGTTCTCATTCAAAAGCAGACCTGTAGAGAATGGACCTGGTTGCCTTCACCAGCAGATCCCTAATCCTGACAGAGTAAAGGTACTCTCAAATTGAAAATGAGGTGATCACCATCCATTGGGCATAACGCCATTTCCACCTCTACATCTACAGACACCCCTTCATCATGAGTACGAACCACGAGCTGCTAGTTCAGCTATTCAAAGGGTTAGGGCCTGATTTAGAACTTGGCGGACGGGTTACTCTGTCACAATGGAGACGGATATCCCATCTGCTGAAATCTAAATCCCATTGGATATAATGGGATCTAGGTTTCGGCGGATGGGACATTCATCACCGTTGTGACAGAGTAACCTGTCCACCAAGTTCCAAGTTAGGCCCTTATTCTCCAAGCCACCACTCCACATAGACAAATGGATGCTCCAGCTCCAAGACTATGATTGCCAAGTAGAATACCGGCCCATGGCAAGCAACCTAGCAGACTACCTCTCCTGACTCCCAAGAGAACCAAAGTGGTAGGAGGTGGTGGAAGCACAGAACACCGAAGAGTACGTCAGGTATGGGGGGAACGGTTCCGACACCTACCCCATCCTTCAACAAGATCTGCACAGCAACAAAGGGAGATTAATGCATACAGCTAGCCCTCTCAGCTCTACAAACAGGAGAACACTGCGTGCACTGGTGACCAGATGCAAAACGGGTAAAAATGTCACTCTATCAGGTGCACTAAGAGTTAGGGACTGAGGCTGAAGGATTCCTACTCACGGGGCACACCCAGTCATTCCCAGCAGCCACACCAAACAGGTAGTGCAGTTGGCACACACCAAACATCAAGGTGTAGTCAAGACAATGAAGCACCTCAGGAATAAGGTGTGGTTCCTGTTAATCGACAAAATGGTGGAAACTGCGGTATGCTCATGCCAGTGGAGCCAAGTAGCAGGGCACCCAGACCTACCAGACCCTGTATTTATGTAAAACTGTCTGCAACAGCAATGGACATGTGCCAGTCTCGATTTCACCTGCCGCCAGATGGGCTGTACACTATGGTCCTAATAAACAACTACATCAAATTTTCAGAAGTGGAGATTGTTGGATCCCAGAGAGCCAGCGAGACCCTGCTGAAACTCAAAAAGTGATTATGACACATGAGTTGCTGAAAGAGCTTTGTACCGACAAAGGCCAGCCATTCCAAAGTTATCAGTCCACAATATACTTGCAAGTGTGGAACATCAAGCATAGGAAAGTGACCCCATGGTGGACCCAGACCAACTGCGAGGCTGAGCGATTCATGCGAACACGCCACAAAGTAATCAAATTTGCCCATACTAAAGAACAACCCTTGGAGTGGACCATATATGCTTTCTTACGAGAAAACAGCCAGACCCCGCACTCTACTACTGGGCAGGCCCCAGGGCACGCCATGATGAGTCTGGTGGTCGCAGACACCATTCCCCACCACCCACACTGAGCACTGCCTCCCATTGATGATGACTGGGCACTGCAAAAGAGGAAGACCACAAATCAATGATCAACCATGCGCCAAAGGGCCAAAGTACCAGACATCCAGATAAGGGACCAGGTGTTTATCGAGGACAGGCATCTTGGAAGCAAGTTCTGACTATCTTTCAAGCAGCACTCGTGGGTGGTAGTCTGACGGCAGGGCACCATGATCATGGCCTGGTGGGAAGGAGAAGAGATCACCAGGAATGTTTTGTATTTCAAGCTCGCCAGATAGGGACCTGATGCTGAGATGAACAAGGAGAACAACTGGACAACAAAGGCAGGCAACAGAGAGTGGACCGAAAACTCAACACCGCAGCGGATACAAACTGTGCCAAATCAACCTGACGGAGCTAGCAGCCTTCCATCACCCATTATCCCATACCTAGAGTCACCCAGTGAAGTGACCCAGGACAGCAAGAGCAGTCGCAACAGATATCACTTGAGGGACATCTTGGTGCCATCAGTTTGGCTAAAAGACTGTGCATTCTAAAAAGGTGAGATCCTTGTATCACAGTACGCAATGTGGGTTGTTGTTATGGTACTGCCATGTTTCTTGTTATGGTTGAGAAAGAATGTTGTGTTCTTCACATATAAGGACATGACACTGAGGATGGCACCGTATGCACGGGTAGTGCATATGGAGACCCTGCCCTCGGTGAGCACATCGTTTAACCCACTGGTGACGTGGGGACATCAATAAAGGAGAGGAGGTATAGACTGGAGTTCAGCCCCACGCTGGGCTGAACAAGAGTACCCTGTGTCCATGTGCCATTTATTTAAGTGCACCAGGAAGCTAACCGACCCTAGGCCGTCCCAAACTGGGACTTTACAACCATGGTATTTTACTACCCAACAAACGATGAGAGTGCTCTATATCCTTGTTTTGCTTGCACTAAGGCCCATGACACGCCTAATATGCCACTTACATCACAGATAACTCTGTGTTCAGCAAGAGCATACATGCCAACAGACCCGATTGAGGTAGCAGATTCACGATTTTATAAGACAAAAATTGCTTAATTCGGGCTATCTCCCGTCAATAGAAGTCAATGGTATACATACATTCTTCCCTTTGTTATTTTAAAATCTCCCAATTTCCTCTTCCAAAATGTCGGCATGTGTGCAAGAGCAGGTTGACCGGTATAAACTGTCAAGAGCAGTAACCTCAATCAGAGTATCTGACGAAATAAACAGGTTGGCACCAAACCTGTATTTATATAATTTCATAAAAATTAAAGGCTGACGTCAGGTCAAAATAAACTGACATTGTTGATAAAATCTTAGCTAAACCAGACTAAAACCAGAACTAGAAAGCTCAGAACTTAAAAAAAATAAAAGGAGCCGGATTAACCAGTCACAAACGGATGTGGGAAACGTGGCTTCCATGCACTTACCCAAACCGCACATTTATTTCTGTCTTCAAAGGTTGACATGAAACCTGTTTGAACCTGGTGAATTATCTCTTATGTAATTAATCTGCTAAACACTTCGGTTGTCACTCATGCAGACGGTAAGAGCCCTTGTATTATTTTACCTTTCCATAGTCCTTGCCAGTTTTTAGCCCTACTTAAACCCCGGCTTGTCCCCGTTTTAAATTCTAAAAAATCCGTTCTTCTTCGCCATAGTTGTTTGCCACCAACCCCATCCAGGCTGATCATATAATTTGGTATCAAGTAAGGCTATATAGAGTTGCTCCTCTGCAATATGGCGCCTGCATTTCCAGACAATTCAAAGAACATTTTTAAATTGGGAGAGTTGCTATCCCAGGTCGACCATCTTTTAACTGGGTGACAGTTACAAACGAGGTGGGAATGGGAGAGGTTTCAAGATGGTCTTTCAGGGAAAGAGGCAGACCTCTTTTTATGTCTATCGCGGTACTAGGAAGATGACGCGAGACTCGAATAGAAGGAACCGGAAGTCTCGCGGGATTTGTCGGTTTCCCGTACTGTCTTTGGCGGTGGCGGCTAAGGGTTCCCGAGAGATGGAGGAGGAGAGTTTGGAGTCACGGATCAGTGAGTGCGGGAGAGTGGGAACTTCCGGGTCCATGATGACGTCACGGGCGGGTGTGTTGCCATCACTCGCACCCGGAAGTGATGTCAGAATAGAAGGCATCTCTTTTGGAGATGTCTGTGACATCTTTGCTGATGTCACTATCCCTTTCCATGTCCCTGAATGTAGGGAGTTCACTGTCACGTTTCTGCGTCGTGGTGTCATTGCTTCCTCGAAGTGGGGAAAAAGTAAATGGCTCCTTTGTTTGATGATGTTAGTTGACTGTTGTTATTATCAAAATCTGCACTGCGCTGGCGTCTTTCTTGGTGGCGTAGCTGGCTTCGCTTTGTGTCCTCACCCCTCCCTTGAAGATGACACTGGTCTCTTCAGGGTGTACTTCTCCCCCTTGTTAATTTCGGTGGTTATTTTGGTGGTGAACTGTCTTTTCTTCCCTCTGTGGTTTAGCCGTCCTAACACTTTTTGATGCCATTGCTCCCACATGTGGAGGTCAGTGGCATTCGTTCTGATGCCACTGCCTCCTCTACCTTTTGTGATGTCATTGCTTTTAGCCTTTGGGAAAGGCAGTAGTCTCTTATTGATGGTGTCAGGTATCCCCTTAGTAATGGCAGAAGGTTCATAATTAAGTTATTGCCCAATCTTTTTGTTGTGGTGCGGTTTCATCTGTCTTTGCCGATGCCATCTCCCCTGCCCCTTCTTGGATTTGCTACCAGTACCCTTTGGTGAGGACTAAGGCCACTGTTGTTACTGTTTCTAGCTTCCTTGTGGAGTCGTTGTCGCTCTATTTGTGATGTCTCTGGACCCCTTCTAGTGATGTATTTGGCGTCAGCGCCCCCTCTTATAGTGGCTCATTTAATGCCCCAGTGATGTCACGTATTTTCCTTCTGAGTCTAGTGGCCTGTTCTTGAGTTTTATGTGGTGCTGGTTATTTTGCAAACTTATTCTCCCACTCTTTACTTATTAGGTGGCTGTTGTTGATCTTGTGCACAGTTTGCCATCAGAGGTGTAATGCATAATGTTTGAGTTGTTCTGTTGAGCAGTGCACCCCCAAAAAAACTTGTCCTTGAGCTCTACGGAATAAAGGTAGAAGCAAAACACTAGGGCGTGCAAAATTAGAATGATGTGCTTTTGTATGCTTAAGCAAAATGTCAGCAAATTACATGAAATGCACAACAGTGGCAAATTTTAATGTGAGGAGTTATTTTGCTCCCAAATAATAGTGCAAAAAACAAAGCACCGCAAACTGTCACTCACGTTTATTTGTTCCTATGCGTTTGCAGTACATTCTTACCACAAGTGGTGTGTAATTACGCGAAATGGCATAGCTCCGTGATTCCTGGAATGTCACAAAATTACAGGGAGTCAGTGATGGGCTAAGGGTCAGATGATTTATAACTTCATAAAGTCGGAAAGGGTGAAGGCCTGGCGAAATCTACTTGTCCACTAGCTATGGCGAGTCACATTTTATCAGGTTGAGCTATATTTAGGATTTACTCGCCCGCTCTCTGTAGTTAGTTGACAAAGAACAGGTGTTCTATTCAGTCAGAAAGTGAAGGGGTAATAAAGATGCCTTTGAATATTGTTGTTATCTTGTTATGTTCAGAGACAGAGGTCAGAAGTTAATTTACATATACTTTTACTTCTCTGGCTGCAGAGTTCCAGGATTTTGTAGAGAGAACTGTCTAACCTGCTGTACGAAGTGTAAAATGAAAGGCTGTAGGGTATCACTTTTTTCCTAACACACATTTAAATAGCTAATAAGACAACTCTGCAAACATTTCAAAACATTTCAGTAGCTTTTGTGTACTCCTGTGTGATGGAAAAATATTTTAATACGATGCAAAATGAATCAGAACACTTTACTTATTGATGTGCAAATAATAAATGTTTTCTGACAAGTTATTGTTAACACACTATATAGTTTTATCAGTAAAGCTACAAGGTAGTGGGAAGGTATTTGGCGATTTCTTGGCAATTTACTGTCTGTAAATGACAGTGTACTACCACATCATGCTTCAGTAATATTTTTATTAAAAGTGAGTGTTTAAACATGAGCTGAGAAACACTCCTGCCCCAGCACTGATGGTAATGCTATTAGTAAACTAAGAGGCAAGTCAGTGATTATGTGTACTCTATATGTGGGCGAGATTCTTATTACACATGGAGCAAACGTTTAATCTATTTAATCAAACAAAGGAGTTTTGCTTTGTGCAGCAGAAATGCGGTCCTCACATATTTAAAGGTTAACTCATGTAATAATGAAGAAAAAGGTGACTGTGTAAAATAAAATATTTGCCAGTGATCCCTAAATTTGAGACCAGTTTAGGGGTCAAGTATGTTACAGTTAAGTAGATTATTTAAGTTACTTGACCTGCATGTCTAGTAACATTTTATTAATTTTCTAGGCCTGGGGCTTAAAATTGTAGCATGGTGTGTAATTTGTCAAATGTAGATTAGAGGGATGTTGTAATTCAATCCAAATGGTACATTCCTTTGCCACCATTTACCCTCATACATTCTCCTTCTTTTGTCTATGCCATGATTCCAAATTAGAACACTGACTTGAAGCTCATCTTAGAATGTTGGCATTGTGTGAAGGCAACTGTGTTCATGGCAACTGTAATGCTTAGAGGACTCTTATGAATAAACAACACAACTTACCTCTGGTATGGTATCTTACTTCAATGGAAATGCATTGAACTATGTCCCACTTGTCCAGAATCTATCTTAGACATCTGACCACTTAGGTTCTGTGGAGAATAACAAGAAATGTCTTGTTCAGATTCATCAAACCATAAGCTTGGTAGTTGGGTGACATCTTTTTCTGAGCCCTAATTAATTACCTTTAAGTCCCAACATGAGACTTTAGGAGTTCAATGAGTTTGAGTTTTTACATGTTGGGATTTTCCTGTGAATCATTTGTGCTTCTGCAAACATACAGCTAAGAGGTTCATGCAGGTCTTTCATAGGCATAAGGGAAGCTGGCACAGATGAACATTTTTAGAGAGGTAATGGAGAGAGGCCATGGAAGAATTTCTGTATTATGCAAAGGTGCTACTTGACCAACGGTCAGTGCAGTCCTTAGCGACAGAATATATTTTTATATGTGCTACACATTGTATTGCTGTAATGACTGTAGGATCAATCGAAAGAGAGCGGCATGAACTAAGGCCTATGAAAGAACCCAGGCTTGGATAGGGAACAATGACTGCTGAAGAGAGTTTGGTGCTGATGGTAGCTTTCAAGGTACGAGTGAGGTTCAGGGAAGTTTGACACAATTGTACATTTCTAAGGCACAAGCTGCTTGTACCTGGAGAGAAACACAAGTGTTAAGTTGTGAGGGACTGTGGTGTCTTCTGTCTCTCACATCAGGCAGCAGTATCCAGATTTGTATAGACTAAAAACAACCAGGGAGACAATTATTCCTCGCTTTCTTGACTTTGCACGCGCCAGAAGTATGACTCCAGCGTCATCTTTTAACCCAGTAATACAATCGATCACACGTCACTTGCTAGTCACATAGTGCCAAAAAAAGTCAAGTAAATTCAAAAGTATTTGAGAGCATTAGCACACGATAGCCATTGTACATGGATAAAATGTTACCCTATCACTTTCTACTCTAAAAACAATCATACAAATTTGTATTTGAAAGAGACATATATTGTATTGAATAATAAATCAACTTAAAAACTATTATAATAATAATCTTAGCACAGAGGAGGGTAAAACATCGTTTACCAAAAAGTGAACCGTAGTCCGCTTTTGGAGTTTAGTCTTACTTCTAGAATATTTAATTCCTTCAAATAGATCCCTGTAGACACATATATGCTTTCCTGAAGCAGTAAGGGGTTTATTTATCTGACGTTGATCCCAGTGTAACTAAAGCTGAATCGCAAAGCAGTGTATGTTTTTGCACAGTGACTGCTTTGCGACCCAACCTTAATTTTGTGCTGCCACAACTGTGCCAACCTGGGGGGGGGGGGGGGGGGGGGCGTAGATGACCGCACATTAACCCGGATCCCGCCGCTCAACCCCTAAAACCCCCACCATCTGCAAGTAAACTATTGCCAGAGCAAGAAAAAAAGGTGGCGTTTCTGTCGGGAGCTGTTTCTGCCACGGACCTCTGGGACACGAGCAGCTGACCACTCCTGGCAGTGCGGCCCAGCTGAAGCGCGGCTGCTGCGGCCTAAAATGTGGCCAGCACCGCGAGGAGCGACACTTGGTTTATGACTACGGTGACCAGCGAGACTACAAATGGGGCCCCAGAGGCCGATATTCCTGACCCCAACCTCTGCCTTGTACCCTGCGTTTGGCCCTGGGCGAGGAATGGGTGAGGTACAGTTTGATATTTACTGAGCCTCTCCAGGATCAGTGATCCTAGTTTAATGGTGAATGAGCGTTATATTTGGAGAGACAGATTGTGTGGCGAGACGTTAGTTTGGTTCCCCACCTTTCTTTCCCTAGGTTGAAGTTGTAATGAGAGCTGCACACCACAGTCACATCGGTCCTTGGGCCAGAACCCCATGCTCTTGTGGCATGATCTCTGTCCATCTGACGTTCTGGGGAAATTCATCCATAAGGAGTTCAGGCCCCTCTCTCCGTTCACCCCCCATGGCAACCAATATAAATGTGCCCAGTTTCAGGGTACTATCCTGGAACACCAATGGGTTGGGGGTCAAAATCAAGTGAGGGATGGTCTTACAGTACCTTAAGTGCCTTGCACCTGAAGTGGTTCTATTGCGAGAAACACACCTTCAAGGTAACTCCTGTCGTGCAATGGACAGGTGGGGATACAGAATGATACCTAATGCGTGGTTCACAAAGGCATCCCCCTACGCAAACTCCCCCTCCCTCTCCCCCCCCCCCCCATTATAATACAACAGATCTGGACAGACCAACATGGGAGTCTTGCTGACCTGTCGGGACAATGGGAATGCAAAACCATCAATATTATTGTCATGCACGTCCCCCCCAGACTCCACAGACCGCTTTGGGAGACTTGGGTGTTCTTCTCCGCCAACTCTCTGAGGGTGGCCTGCTTTGGGGGGATACCTCGACGATAGATCGTTGGCCCCCACATCCATAAAAGACAATAAGACGTCTACTGGCTGACTTTATGTCAGCTTTTGGACCAGCAGACGCATGGTGCACCGTCCACCCCTCTGTACAACAGCACACACATCTGTCAGGGGTGCATGGCAGTTTCTCGCGCATTGATTACCTCCTTATGGTAACTAAAGAACTTCCATGCATACGCGAGGCCCAACACTATGGCAGAGGTATTTTCATCTATTCCCCAGTATGCATCACCTATGGCCCCTCTGGTGTGGAGAACAGTCGAAGAACAATGCTCAATCCCTGGTACCTACAGATGTTGCAAACGCATCCGCAAGTTCGTGCAACACTGTTTTCAAGAGAATGAAGGCTCAGTAGAATCTACATGCACACTGTGGGAAGCCTACAAAACTGTTGTTAGAGGTCAGAGCACCGCAGGACATAGTAAAGAAAAGCGAGCCCGACTGGAACGATTAGACAGTTGGAATCCCTTAAGTTATCAGGTGATCAGGGGCATTTGCTGCATGCACTATTCCTCAAACAGAAGGAGTACAGGGACTTTGTGACAGAGGCAGTTCGGAGTCACTATCGAGCCTCCTAGTGCCACCTCTAAGAGGTAGGAGATAAGGCTGGAAAACTATTAATCTGGTTGAAGAAGAGAGAGGCAGCATCTTGATGGGTCTTGCACATGCAAAACTTGCAAGATGAACGGATTAGTGACCGCAAAGGCATAGCAGGCGTGTTCATGGATTACTATGCGCAACTCTACTCAAACAGCCCCAATCGACAAATGCCGCAAACTCCTTGCAGACATTAGTATGCTGGACCTCTCATGAGACGATCGATAAGCCGTACAAAAGGTCTTGACAGAAGCAGAGATTAGGCAGGCAGTCTGTAACCTGGCATCGGGTAAGGCAATGGGCCCCAGAGGCCTCCTAAAGCCTCCTCTAGAACTTTACAAATTGACAGCCGACAGCGTGGCTTCGCCCCTTCTGTGCATGTTTATTGAGAGCTGTGAAACCGGTCCACTTCCACAAGGTTAGCGATTAGCGAGCATAGTGGTTATTCCCAAAGAAAACAAACCACCTGAAGATTGTGCCTCCTATAGACCCATATCACTGCTAAACGCAGAAGTAAAAATCCTAGCGAAGTTGCTGGCCATGCGACTGGTGGGGGTGATTAAATCTCTGGTCCACCCAGATCAATCTGGCTTTATACCTCAGGTTAATCTGAGGTGACTACATGGTGTGCTGGGCCATGCCTCCGAGATCTGTGAAGATGCCCTCATACTGTCCTTGGACGTGCGAATGGCGTTTGACATGGTGGAATGGCCTTTTGTGTATACAGTCCTAGGAAAGATAGGCTTTGGGCCGCATTTTATCTCTTGGATCCTCTATATCCATACTCCGGTTATTGTACTCCGGTCCTCTAGCGCAAGTAACAGTGAATGGGGATGTGTTGTTGCAGTTTTCTTTATAGAGGGGTACCCGACAGGGACTGCCTGCTCTCTCCCCTGATTTTTTGCCTTGATACTAGAACCACTGGTGGCATGGGTCCACAGAGATGCCTTGGGTACGGGGCTTAGTTGGACCGCAGATTGGGAGAACTGGATCTCCCTCTATGCGGATGACATACCTCTCCACCTGGCGGACCCCTCATCACATTTGACAGAATAATGCACATAATGGCAACATTTCATAGATACTCTGGCTATACAATCAATTGGAATCCCTGATATATGTCTTTTTGTGGAGGGTCTCCGATCTTCCCTGCCGGCTGTGAGACTCATGTGGTGGTGGAAGGATTCTGCTACTTGGCCTAATTTGTCATGAGACGCAGAAGCATTCTAAACACGTAACATTGAACCCCATTACAGCATCTGCAAGGGAATGTAGCACATTGGAAAACCTTACCTCTTCACCTGACGGGCAAAGCAGCCCTCTTAAAAATGATGGCCCTGCCACTGTAGGCACTCTAGAACACGCCTTACCCAGTGCTTCAGTCTTACTTCCGTGCCATAGATAGTGAAGCATGCACACTTCTTTGGGAGGGGGACCCCCTCCTATCACGCTCCAGAAGTTAACGAGGGGTTGAAACAATGGAGGAATAACCTTTCCTGAGATATGGATTTACTACTGGGCCTCCCAGTTAATCGTGATCAATCACTGGATGTGCCTTCCAGGAGAAGAACCGGCTTATGGGATGGGTAGAAGAAACATGCAACCAGGAGTCTACCTACGAGCACTTTATGGGGGAACGAAGCACCCATCTAGATTCGAGCCCAAGGCCGTCAGTATTTCCCTATGGCACACAGTATTGAGACCATGGGCATGGAGGGGAAGATGACACTAGCCTCCTCCCTGTTGAACACACCACATTTTGGCAGTCTGGCTCTCCAGGTGGGATTCAGTAAATGGGACCTCATAGACCTGTCCTAAGTAGGGGACCTGTGGAAGGGCGGTGAGGTAACCCCCTTCCCAGAACTGCAAACTTAATTATCAATTAGCTCCCACAGAGATATATAGGCACATGCAAATACGTTATGCCCTGTACAAAGCAATCACTTAGGGAGGTTCTTCCCGAATCCTCTCCTATGGAAGATAGACTGCTTGATAACTACCTACCCAAAAAGGCAATCTCCCTCACTTACCGAAAAATGTTAAATAACTCCCCATATACACTAACCTGACTAAAGGAGGCTTGGGAGAGAGACATAGGTGGTATAGAGGAGGACGAATGGCCTGAAGCTCTGGCCTCTCAACGGGAGGTGGCCGTACAAGCATGCTTCCGACTTCTACAACTGAAGATCCTTCATAGAAGTTACTATGCAGCTACAACACTACTGAAAATGGGTAGACTGGACACAAAGGGGGTTATTCCAACTTTGGAGGAAGTGGTAATCCGTCCCAAAAGTGACGGTAAAGTGACGGATATACCACCAGCCGTATTACGAGTCCATTATATCCTATGGAACTCGTAATACGGCTGGTGGTAAATCCGTCACATTTGGGACGGATTACCACCTCCTCCAAAGTTGGAATAACCCCCCAAGTCTTGCCCCAAACGATGTGGTCAGATAGGTACATTTCATTATATGTTCTGGGACTGCCCAGTGTTGCAGAACTACTGGGCTAGAGTGGTGGCATGAATGGCAAGTGCGTGTGTGGGATTTGGCAAGACCTAGGAGACCGTGTGATGCACTTTGAACACCTGGGGCGACACAGGTCCTACCCGTATGGATTGCCTGTGGATGACCCTGGGTCTGATGGTGGCCAAACGGAACATAGCCATTGCTCTGGGGTGGTAATAGTGTACCTCGTTTTTGGGGAATAGAAGAGAGATATGCAGTCACTGGTGTATGCAGGCGTAGACAGCAGTCTTTGAAAGTAGAGGATGTCCAAATAAACAGAACAGAGTGTGTGGGAAATGGAACGAATATATTTGGAAAATGTGTGCACTCCTGTATTGGTTGCCGTCCGACATGTTTGGGACAGGTAGACATGTGTATTGATGATGGGGTTGAGGGAGGAGGATATGGACATGGGTAAATGTTTACTTGATGCATAATGCCAATGTATTGTGTATATGTGAGCTTGTATTTTATGTCGCTGATCCACAAAGTTTACTTTTGACTGAAATGCCAATAAAAAGAACTTAAAAAACTGTGCTAACCTGTTGCAGCTCAAAATGACCATTCAGGAGGATTGACTAAGTGTTCTTTCATTAATTTTAATAAGTCTGGATTCCATTTGCACTTCCTACCGAACCGGTTGCAAATGTAGGGATGAAAGCCTGCAACTTGTCTGGAAACCTCAATCCTTTCATTTAGAATGCCTACTTTTTATTACATTCCCTGTGCACGGAAGGAACAGGGTCTGCAATAAGAAGATAAAATAGGCTTGCATTGTTTAATTTATTTACACATTCTTATAAAAGCTCACACAGCCTAAGAGTATCAGTGGGCACACATAAATTCAAGACAATGCCAGACTTCAACTCCCATTGATCAAACATAAACCAGACCCCAAGGATTTTTCTGCAAAAGTTGGCAATGTCTGCTGCAAAAAAACACATTTTGATGCCCAAAACTAAAAAAAGTATCTTATTTTTGCGACAGGCAGAAAATGTGACTCACAAAAACATCACTTGGCCCATCGTCCGGCACTTAAGGAGATTCCGCCAGGTCATAGTCTGAAAAATGTCAGTGTTTCCAGCTCCACTTTGCCACGGAACAGGAGGATAACTGGTGCAGAACTCCGTTTGAAAGCTCGTCGTTCTTGTCACCTGACAACCTTCTTTCTAGTGAGGACACAGGCCAATAGAGAGGTTTGGCGGGGTGGTGGCACACAGACATAGGGGAGGGAGCTCAGGGAAGACGCAGGTTCTGGGTGGGGTGGGCAGAAGACTCAGGGTAGAGGAGTAATTCAAAGGTTGGGCTTCCAGAGGAGACAGTGGGGCAGGGAATTCTTTTATTGTGGAAATACCCTGTAGTGAGGCTATCTTAAAAGTAATGTCTCTTGGTGAGTCACTCCCCCCTCCCCTAAATTCTTTATCAGAATTCATAGCGGAGATGAGCCAAAATTGAGCACTGGGAAACATAGACCACAGTGGTAGTCTCGGATATAAAATTTATTTCGCAATTATTTTCGAACAGTAAAGAAGGAGATGATCCATCTCAAGAACACACCCACAATCACATGTATTTCATTAGTATCTGAAGGAGTCTGTGATGAACAGTTATGTCAAAAGCCTTCAGTGAATATCCTAAAGGGTTTTTAGACTTGCAGTTCCAGTACTGCGCCGATTCAGATGCCTGATTTGTTATGTGACATGGAGATTGTTTTGTTCACTGTGTTGGTTTATGTATGTATGTATGTATGGAGGTATTTGTAGAGCGCATTTATCTGCATGGCATGTTTAGTGTGTTCATGTTCGTGTGTTTGGTGAGTGGGTAATGAAGGAGTAGTTTGGGGGGATTATTTTGTGTCATGCAGTATTTCTTCACACAGTTAAGAGTTAACTTGTTGGAAACATAAATTAGAAAATAGTTTGAACTTTTTTGATATACCAGTTCTGCCGAGGATGTTCTTTAGAAACATATGCTTGTAAAACTAGTGTGAGCAGTGGAACAGCATCTTTTGAACTGGGACTCTGTGACATTGCTTTATTGTAGGGGTGAGTTGTCTAACCCAGACAAAGAATAGTATTTCTGGGTTGCGGAGAAATGATTTGCGTGTTATTAGTCCCACACAGAGCCCCTTTTATTCTATGCTACAGTAGAAGCAGAGATAGCATCCCCTTTTCCGATAAATCAACAATAGCTAGCCCTTTAACTAGGATTTTGCTGCTGGTGAACATTGAGGCACATATGGTGTATCATCGGATGACTGTGAGCACAGGCTTTGCAACTTATTGTGGTCTTGTGTTCGTCAGAGCTATTGGTGTGGGATAAGCCCTGCTCGCTTGTGGCAATACAGTATAAAGGGCAGGCGCCGTTTACATGATTGGGTTGCTTAAAATAGGAGACGTATACCCATGGGGCACCTTGCCTTATCTCAGTTCAAACTGCTAGGACATACAACCCCAATAGTTGTATTTTTATATTTCAGACTCGGGCACATACTTTAGCTGTGCTACCCTACCCGTCTCCCCCGGTGGCATTTGCGGGGATGCACATCTATTCATCAGACTGACAGTGTTTCTTTAAAAAAAAAAAATAATAATCCTTAACAAATTAAGCAAAAAAAATGAAGCTTTTTTAGGGAGTTTCTAGACTTGCCTTCAAATTGACCCAAGTGGCATGCCTTACATAAGTGCTTAAACAATTTAACAGAACTATGTGGTTTTTGTGTAGTGTTGTGCAGAGTAACACTGCAGTTCATCAATGCTCACAGTAATTTGAAACGTTTCATTGAATGAATCTTTTAATACAGGCACGTCTTACTATGTTTATTCAGTATTGTGTTTGCAGAGACAAAATGGTAAATATTTGGAAAAATCTAAATCATTAAAAAAACCTCAGAACGAAGCATTATAATTTCTATCTGAGGCAATGAATTTTCTCTAAGCCACGGTTCTCCCCGAACAGAAACCGAATGATTAGTCATGTGTTGGGTGAATGTGGTTGTTGAAATGCCGTCTGGCACTGCAAATTCAACTTCATGGAGTCTGATGTATCTTATTGTACTATGAATTATTTATTGTAGGTAATGGTGTACTGTATCTTTCGATTTTGTGTTGGAAGCGAATAGGGCAATATCACCCATGTTTATCATAGTGTAGTCTCTAATGCTAACTACACCTATCTATCCACTATTGTATGGTGACCTAGCCATTTGGAACTAAAAGTGTATTTCTGCTGTGATTAATACTTACCTCTCTTTTGCAAAGGAGTCTACAAGTGTGCACATGTCATTCCCAAGTCACTTTAATAACTTACAACAGGAGGAATGGGATTGGCGCCTTTCTTGGTGAAAATGTTATGTTGTTTATAATCGATTCACAACGTGAAGTTCTGTGCCCTCAAGGTTGAAGTCATCTCCTGCTCCACCAGCTGCTCTTCAGTGACCATGTTCAATACCTTACTCACCCCTGATGCTGTCCCTCACCCTGCTTGGAATTTGTGGAGACAGTGATTCCATGAGGAAAGTAATGGGTGCACACAGATGAGTAGTGGGGCAGATAGGAACCCCTAGAGTATGGGTGCTGTAATTGCACACACACAATTTGTGTTGAAATAGTCCTAATCGTTTCACAAGGTGCTTTTTTGCTTGACAATCCTTGTCAAAAAAATATTAGTTGCGTGTTACCTGAAGAGATTCTCTATGTACTATAGTACTCAAAATAGCTCATGTGAAATGAAGCACCACTATGCATTCACATGTAGCGACGCACCTCTTCCTCACCCAGCCCTTCTGCCCCCACCCCACTTTCACCCACTGCTATGTGCCTACAGTCTACTGTACATACCTGTTGCTTTGGCGTTAGGTTTGTGCTACATAAATCTACATGTCTGAAATAAGTGTATCTACATTTTTGTAAATTCTAGGCTAGATAAATTGATCCATGTTTTTGACTGCTCCATGTCGCTACCCTACAACAGACAAAGGTGAAAAATGACTCCTTGGTTTGGACGGTGTGCTGAACATCTGCTTTCCAAACAATTTATAGCACTAGAAGCCCTTCTACATTTGTGGTTGGGTTGAGCACACCTCCTTGCCTGCAGTAACTTTTAATTTTCTGATTTTAGACCGAGCAACCAACCCGCTGAACAAGGACCTGGACTGGGACAGCATACAAACCTTCTGTGAGCAACTTAATCGAGAGCTGGAAGGGTGAGTTTGAGACTGGAGGGGGTTTAGACTCCGCCAAGCTTGAGTACAGAGGCAGGTCTGTGTTAAAGAGAACATTAAAGTGGATAGACGTTGCCAGAGTGCAGCTCCAGACTGTGTCAATGAAACCCTTGGATACAACATATTTCGGACCACTATCCATATTGTAGGTCATTGACATTACCTAGTAGAAGCTATGATTACCTTCTCGGAAAACTTAAGTTCATGTTTTGGACACAAGATCCCAAAACAGTTATTCCCTCCTGTTAGAAATGGGGTGTCTAGTTGGCAGTCATTTTGCACCCTGTCCAAGTAGGGACCCTCGCTCTAGTCAGGATAAGGGAGATAACCGCTCAAATAACCCCTGCTCACCCCCCTTGGTATCTTGGCACGAGCAGTCAGGCTTATCTCAGAAGCAATGTGCAAAGCATTAGCACACAACACACAGTAACACAGTGAAAACACTACAGAAGGACACCACACCACTTTTAGAAAAATAGCCAATATTTATCTATTTAAAACAAGACCAAATACGAAAAAAATCCAACATACAGTAATAAAAATATGAATTCTGCAAGATTTACTCAAAAATACAGTTCCTTGAAGTCAATAGCACCACCTGGGGCTATCACGGCGTCGTGAGCAACAAAACCAACAGTGCAGGCCGGCCACGGCTTTGCAGGCCAGTTACGGTGTCGGGAAGACCCGCAAACAGTACCTTGGATTTGTAGGACATTGTGATCCTTCCGGTGAGCTCCGTCTGACGTCACGGTGCCAGTTCCAGAGTCTGTGCAGGAGTCGTTGGGCCCTTGAAGTCACACGCCTTGCAGATAGAACTCCGGGCTGATGAAGTCAGATGTGCTGACATTGGCGTCGGGGCTGCGGTGCGAAGCGGGACGATGTGACGTGCGGTGCCCACAGGTCACGGTGCAGGCAGCGGCTCGTTGACGGCGTCCAGCAGTGTTGGTGAGGCCAGGGCTGCATGGTGAAGCGGGGCGGTGCAACGTGCGGTGTCCACAGGTCATGGTGCAGGCAGCGTTGTTGTTGTTGCGGAAGTGCTTTCGTCGGTAGGCGCAAGCCAGCGGTGCTGGATCGGACGGTGCTTTGTGACCCTCACAAGCGATGTCCTTAGGCCATGGTGCAGGCAGGGATGCCTGTTAACGACACTGGAGTCGATGATGCTGGCGTCGGTGAACCGGGGCTGCGGTGCGGGAAGGGACAGTGCTTCATGCTCCTTACGAGCGGTGTCCAGAGGCTATGTGCAGGCAGTGGCATCAGTGTCAGCAGGAGCAGCATTGTCTGGGAGGCCCAGGCTGTGGTGTGAGCAGACGATGCCGGAGTGCGGGGCAGCAGCTCGGTGAAGTCATCTGATAGCGTCGGTGAAACCAGGGTCGCGATGCGAAGCGGGGCAATGCCACTCCATGCGGCGTCAGCAGGTCACGGTGCAGGCCAGCGTCGTTGGCGGCGGCGCTGTGGTTTCTCCTCTTGAACAGCACAAAACACATAGTTCCCAGTGATGTAGGTCGAGGAAACTGAAGTCTTTGGTGTCCATGAGACTTCCAACAGGAGGCAAGCTCTACTGCAAGCCCTTGGAGAACTTTCTCATGCAGGACACACAGCAAAGTTCACCCTTTGCTCTCTTTTCAGGCAGAAGCAGCAACTGCAGGCCAGTCCAGCAAAGCAACACAGCAAAGGGACAGTACTCCTCCTCCAGCTCTTCAGCTCTTCTCCTTGGCAGAGGTTCCTTTTGATACGGAAAGGTTCTAAAAGTCTGGGGTTTTGGTTCTTCTTCTTATACCCTGTTCTGCCTTTGAAGTTGGCAAACTTCAAAGCAAAGTTTCAAGTATTTGCAAGATCCTTCCTAGTCCAGGCCAGGCCCCAGACACACACCAGGGGTTCGGAGACTGCATTGTGTGAGGGCAGGCACAGTCCTTTCAGGTGTGAACAACGGCTCCTCCACCTTCCCCTCTAACTCAGATGGCTCTTCAGGATATGCAGGCTACACCCCACCCCCTTTTGTGTCACTGTCTAGAGAGGTGGAAAACCAACTGTCAAACTGACCCAGACTGACAATCCACAAACAGGTAGAGTCACAGAATGGTTTAAGAAGAAAATGCCTACTTTCTAAAAGTGGCATTTTCAAACAATTTAAAAAACAACTTCACTAAAAGATGTATTTTTAAATTGTGAGTTCAGAGACCCTAAACTCCACATTTTTATCTGCTCTCAAAGGGAACCTGTGCTTTAGGGATATTTAAAGGCAGCCCCCATGTTAACCTATGAGAGAGATAGGCCTTGCACAGTGAAAACCGAATTTGGCAGTATTTCACTGTTGGGACATATAAAACACACTAGTATATATCCTAACTTACACATACACTACAACCTGCCCCTGGGGCTACCTAGGGCCTACCTTAGAGGTGCCCGGCATGTAGTAAAAGGGAAGGTTTAGGCCTGGCAAGTGGGTACACTTGCCAAATCGAATTGGCAGTTTAAAACTGCACACACAGACACTGCACTGGTAGGTCTGAGCCATGTTTACAGGGCTACTAATGTGGGTGGCACAATCAGTGCTGCAGGCCCACTAGTAGCATTTGATTTACAGGCCCTGGGAACATCTAGTGCACTTTTCTAGGGACTTACCAGTAAATCAAATATGCAAATCATGGATAAACCAGTCAACTGTACAATTTACATAGAGAGCAGATGCACTTTAGCATGGTTTAGCAGTGGTAACGTGCACAGAGACAATAAACTAGCAAAAACAGACCTGAAAATAATAGGAGGAAGAAGGCAAAAAGTTTGGGGATAACCTGCAAAAAGTGCCCTTTCCAACACCTCCTACCCACAGTGGAGCACAGATCCTCTCCATTGACATGGTAAAAATCCAAAAACCTTCTTCATAATTCATAGTCTTTCTAACCCAAAATTAGGCAGCACGCCAACCTCCCAATAATCTAACTAGTCTCCACTTCATCAGCTCCCTTTAATGGGCTTAGCACATCACCTTCCATAGCACATGCTTTGGTGCTTCCAGTGTGTTGAGCAGTTTGAACCTCTGGCCACAACACCCTAATTTAGTGCTTTTCTTTTCCAGCCCCCAGCTTGCTACCCGGCTCTTGGCACATAAGATCCAGTCACCACAGGAATGGGAAGCAGTCCAGGCCCTAACGGTAAGACCCAGCCAAGACAATTAAGTTTGTGTTGGCACTGTTTTTGCGACTTTGAATTTAACAGGTGCTTCAGAACTCGACATCTGACTGAGAAGGCTGGACCCCAATGAAGCAAGAGATAGCTTTTATATACCTTAAGCATATCTTGGCCTTAGATATTGCAGTACAGTGTGAGAATTCTAATGAACAGTCTAGGCATTGTGTCTGGTCAAAATGCGAAGACATATGTAGACATTGAGTGAGGTGGTAATAAGCTAGGCAAGAGGTGTGTTTTTAAGCTTGTGAGTTATAAGTGCGAATAGTGTTCAACCATTAGATATTTCAGTTGATATTTGTGATATTGGGTGTGGGATACGTAAAGAAATAGGACTGTACTAGTAGAAAGGCAGCAACACCAGTATGTTAAACATTGGCAGCCACACTTTCCATTAAAGGGATATTTTTTGGTTTACCTTTAACTTTTGTCCTTATAGGTGAATCTGCCGAAAACTTGTTTTCCCGTTTTACTCCAATAAGATTTTTTTCACTCAGAGCAAACGCAAAAATTGCCAAACAGATTTACACCAAACTTGGCATGTGTATAACACCTTACTCAGAAAGTGTGCTATTGTTGGTTTGTTGTAAATCTGTTAAGTAGTTTTTGAGTGATGTGTCTTAGAACAAAACATGCCTGGTTGGTTTGAAGGGTTAATACTCTTATATGTCTCAACTGTTTTAGTCATCAGAACAGATACCCCACAAAAGGTTCACACTTGGTCCTGAATTTAAAAAAAATAAAGTTCTCCCCTTAGACGTGGAAGGTTTCTGGTGCCGTTGTCCATTTCTTGTCCACAATCTCAAAACTGAGAGCGCACACCTGAAAACTCCCAATTGGCTTGCCACAAGAGAACATTTTGTCTTGCGGTCGCCATTACAGGCTGTGGGGCCTGATCCTAAAATCTTTGTAAAAAGCCATGTCAATAGTAAGGGTAGTAAGGGTAAGTGGGGCAACCCAACTAGTGCCCATCCTAGTTGGGTTCTTTCAAAGAGACTCCCATAGATTCCAAAAAAAAAAAAAATGTTTGCATTCCAGAGTACGTAGAATATTTTTCGAGGGTGTAGCCTTGCAAGACACAAAATGGCACCTGGTATCTGCGACCTCTGTGCTGAGACAGCAAACTATGACACTGGTGGAGCTGTTCTGGGTTTCCCTTTCTTAGTCCAAGGTCTCAACACAGGCTGCAGAGTATGAGCACCATTTTGTGTGTGGCAAGTCCTCTGGCTCGATGATGAGACATCTGAATAAAAAAGTATTGGTCCCTCTTTGGGGCCCCTTTTATAGTTCACACTTTCCGTACTGAGGATGTGGATTATTGGCTTAATTTTTGTATGTCGAGCGTGAGGTCTGAGAACACGTTTAGGTACAAATTTCCACCTATTTGTGGACCGGCTTTTGAGACCGTTTAAGCACAAGTTTTCATAGTGCACTCACTTTGTTTTAATGCGCCAAGCCCACAGTCTAATGTGAGACCACTGACTCTTTATGCCTTGCTGTGTGGGCAGGACTTCCTCTGTTATTCGAGGGTGTTCTGTGTAGTCGGTAAACTATTTTCTAAAATGAAGATCATTCTGAACTTTTAATTGGTTAAAAGTTCAGTTAACCTTTCAGCAGGAATAAACCCTTTTTCCTGACAGCAGTGAGAAGAAACACCATTTTGTGAGAAGTAGAAGACCTGCAAAGGTGATAATGTTGCTCATAGCTCCATTTGCACCATAAATTCGAGAAGAGATTGCAGGATCATCCTCTGCTGCTCCACATGAGCAGAATTAAGAGGTCAAGTTGGAGAGTGCAGAGGTAGATAAGCATGTGGATGTCTGAGAGTTCAACATACACTCACCGGAGGTAAAGTTGTTTAATGCAGTGCGGGTCATCCGCAAGTTTTGTGACCAGAAACTGAGCAGGGGCAACGTGGGTTCTTTATGTAAATAAGTGGCAGTTTAAAGGAGTTCTCCTGGTTTGTATTTGCCGAACCATAACTGACTTAACTTTTGTTTTTCAGTGTTCTGGCCCAAACATGCAAAACCGGTGAAATTCACCAACTGTGGTCAGAAATGTACACAACACTTGCTCCTCCTTGGCCTGTACAGGTTGTAGGGGCAGATGTTGTGCTGGCACCCGCTTCTTTTCGTTACTTTATTTACTTTTTTGCAGCCACCCTGTCCCTCTGCCCACCTAAACGCCTGCCCACTTAGGCCTTGGGCATGGCTTTCAAGCTCATTGGGGAAAAAAGACTGAAAATGTACAAGTCCAGTGCGAAATAGCTTAGCTAAGCCATACAGCTTTCACTCCAACAAACCTACTAAATGCTACAGTTTTGCCTGCTTAGCTAGTTGATGTATGTGTATAGTTAATACCATATAGATACATACAAATCTGCCTCTCTGAATTATTGAACAAGGAAACAGCCATTGTACAATGTAGCATGCGACAATAAAGGACACATCGCCTATCAACAACTCAGAGGCAGATTACAGTAGGTGTCAAATATCAAAATGATAGCACTTATATCAGAAATCCCCCAGGTGATTTAGGCCCTCAATTGACTTTGCCGGTCTCAAAGCAAGACCACCAAAGCCACGGGCGCCAGAAGACCACCAGTGCTGGCGGTCTTCCGCCCGCCATAATAGGGTTACTGCTGGATTTCTGCCACATTTAGGGTGGAAATCCGGCAGAAACCATCCTGGTTGTCGAGGCGCC
Organism: Pleurodeles waltl; assembly: GCF_031143425.1. Taxonomy (NCBI): domain Eukaryota; kingdom Metazoa; phylum Chordata; class Amphibia; order Caudata; family Salamandridae; genus Pleurodeles; species Pleurodeles waltl. The sequence goes on from NC_090443.1 coordinate 338,842,376, forward strand.
TGGGCGGTGCTACCACCTGCACTGCCCCTCCAGAAGGACGCTGCCAGCTGTATTTTGACCCAACAGACAGCCTGGCGGTGCGCTGCTGGCAGTAGCAGCGCCCATTCCCTGCCAGACGACCTCCTCGCCGGACAAATTAAGTTGGGCGTCTGAAAGGGGAGGGGGGTGGGAGGGCGGGGGTGTTGTGTCTACATGTGTGAATGTGTGTGAGTATGTTAGTGTGAATGCGTGTGTGTATGTCAGTGTGTATGGAAGTGGTGGTGATGGGTATATGCATGTGGGTGTATGTGCGCATGAGTGCGGGGAGTGGGGGCGCTGTTACGCTAGGGGACGCTGTTACTCTAGGGGCGTGGGGGCGATGTTACTCGTAGAGGCGCTGTCACTGTAGTGGGGTGGGGGGTCAGGTGTTTGCTTGGGGGGGACATAAACCTGTAGCCTTAGCGCCGCCGGTCTTGTGTGGACCACCGAGTTGGAGATGTACATCTCCGGCCCGACGGTTCATACCGCCATGGCGGTATGAGTGGAGATGTGGCAGGTTGGCAAAGGCCAACGCGCCACACTCATAATGTGGATGTATACTCCGCCAGCCTGTTGGCGGTGATACCACCACATTAACCCTGGCGGTCAAAAGATCGCCAGGGTCAAAATGGGGGCCTTAGTCTGGTATAGCCAGACCAATGTCCTTGTAAGCCAGTATACTTTTGTCAGAGCAGCATGAGTGCAGCAAGTAGACTCTAATAAGGGCTATTGGTGACCTCAGTTGAAGCACTAGTATGTACCTACAATCCATACCTACACATTAGAAGCAAAAAAGACAAAATGAAATGCTAGATCCTAGCATATCACTTTGTCTTTTAGAAATAAAATGAATCCTTGAAAAGCTCCAACCTACCCTAAAATAATATTTTCTATTTTTACATTTTGTTTATTTTGAATTTCCATATAGTGTGTATTTGTTTGGCCTACACTTTTTTCTTTGTAGTTATGTATTGTTTTGAGGTTCAGGTAGTAGAAATTGCTTAGGTGGGGCAGAAGTCCCAGCTACTATTAGTGATTCAGTGTGGGTCTACAGAACTCAAAAGCTAAAAAACCACAGTCCTAGATCTTGTTAACTTTAATTTCCTACTAACTCAACTAAAATCATTTCATATCTTAAACATAAAAACTCTTTAATACCCCTAGTCGTCCAAACACCAACAAAAAAAGACACTTTCAAACGATTATATCACTGATCCAGTTTATGGCTTTCCCAGCTTCATGCAAAAGGGTGCTCAGATGATGGAGAATCCACTAAAGGGCTGACAGTGTTGGTAGGCCCTAACGGCTACACAGATGTAAATTATGTACTGAAATACTTAATGGTTTGACAAAAAATGCACAGGTCTAAACTGTCAAAAGATGCCTCGACAAATGACTCTCCTATGGGTGCCCACTTTCTTGAATATCACAGCTTCTAGCCTGCGATGAATGCTCACATATTGCTGAAATTAATACAAGTCTGTGCTGTTTTCGTAGAGACCAGAGTATAAATGATGCCTTGTATTTCAACTTCCTGGAAGTTTCACCCTTGCACATAGTTACTAAAGGATGAGCTAGCAAAATGGAAAATGAGAGGAGGGTGGCAGTCAGCTGAAGCCCTGACACAGCAGAAAAGTGGCTATTGGCTCTGGGTGGGTTTGACAATTGTTTACGGGGAGCGAGTACTGTGTCTTCCAGTCTAGAGGGAAAGATCTGACACTCTACTACTGTATGGCGTGTCTCCAAGGTTGTGTTTATCAAATTAGTTTTAGTGTCAGGCGATAAATCTCGAGTCCAAATAAATGTTTCCATGACACCACACTGAAGAAGGGCAGTACCACGGACGAAAGGCATGACCGCCTGTGTGCCAAATCAAGCGTCAGCCTGCCTTGTGGTTGTTTGCAAAGTCAAACCTGTTTAGCAAACAGAAAAACATAAACAGCTACGCAGGATCAGCTGATGCAAGTTGTTTTCACTTTACTTAAAACAATGTGCATCCTTCGAATTTTGGGGACCTAAATAGTTTTCAGCGCACTAGTCATAACCTTGAACATCTGTGGTTTGGATCGGACAGCATTCTTAATCTGTTTTCCTATGTCCCTTCAGGGAATTAATCTGGCACTGTGTAGACCCCTTGTGGATGCATCTAAGATTTCATCCACAATTCCACAATAAAGAGACAGTAAGAGCATGATGTGAAGAAGAGTGGGGAGTGCTAAATCAGTAGAAAACTCTACTGGGATAGTGTGGGAGAGGTACATACATTTGTGGATTGTATTTCTACATTGGCAGTTTTGCCACAAATCAGAGGATTTTCTGTTTTCACTAAACTTTGTCATACCGTGTGTATCATACCTGCACAGTTCTCTGTTTCCCATTTTCAAAAAAGTTAGCCATACCATTCCATAGCATAGCAACTGGATTCCAGTGCTATGCCATGCCCCTGTTTCTCATTTTCTCTAATGATACACAGCCAGTTTGTTTGTGTTATGGGCAGAAGGTGCTCTAGGGGTCCCCACCCATCTTGAGGCGGTTTTTAATCCTGCTTCTCCTTTGGTGGATGAAGTGTGGTTGTGTAGTATAGAGCCATTGGGTGATGGTGATAAAAGGTGGTAAGGTTTGCCTCCTGCTTTCCTCCTGGTAGCCCTAGGTGCTGGACAAGTGGGTGATTCTGTAAGTGGTAGGTTGCTTGAGTTCTCGAGGTGACTAGAAAATGTTATCTTTTCCTAATCTGCTTGTTGAGTTTGTGGTTAGTTAGAAATGAAACAGGATGCAACATACTTTTGATGTGATTCCCCTCTTGTTCTGTGGATGATCAGAGGTTGTGTGTGTGTGTGTGTGTGTCTGTGTGTATATGTGTGTGTGTCTGTGTATATATGTATGTATGTATATATATATATATATATATATATATATATATATATATAAATATATATATATATATATATATATATATATATATATATATATAAAAATGTTTTCCAGGGGTGTAACAAAACTGCAAGCCCCCCCCCCCCCCCCCCCCACCCACCCCCTGCAAAGAACATGGCAGTCACCCTCCGGACTCACCCAGGCCAGATGCTGTGCTGAGGGGTCCCACTGGGGCTCTTGAGCCCCCCACACCGCTGGGGCTGCATGGGCCTTTGTTACGCCCCTGATGTTTTCTCCTGTTATGATTTGTCTTCTCAAGTGCTGCATTTGTAAGTAGTTTTGTAGAGTGTTGTTGGAAGGGGTATTAAGTGCTAAGGTCCACTCCAGAACTAAGCAGTTCTCGGTCTCCCTTACGTTACACTTGGCTAATGAGTGCTTGTGGATGTGCAAGATTAAAGGTGACAGGATGTGTTGAGGTCCCCCTGAAGAACCTGCACCAGGTCATTGTCTTCTTGTTGTCTGTGTTGATTTCTCATGGCAGACCGAAGTATATGCTAAAGGGCTCCTATAATTTGAAGCCTGTATCATCCCAAATCTCTTCCCCAGGTGCTGGAGACCTGCATGAAGAGCTGCGGCAAAAGATTCCATAGTGAAGTTGGGAAATTCCGCTTCCTCAATGAGCTGATCAAGGTGGTGTCACCCAAGGTAAGGTCTTTTGTAGTGGGAAAAGGCTCCAATGGTAGTTCAGTGGTAGGACATGATAAGCCATGAGTTTCTGGGTATTTGTTAAAACATTATTCAGGACGTCGTGTGGGTCATCCTCTCAAGCATTTTTACATTCCTCATTTCCTTGTTATGGTCTTATCCTTTTCATGACCACTATTTCTCATCTCTGTACTTGTTAGAATACTTTAATTTTTGCTCTGTTGCTCTCATTAGCCTTCTTAAACTCTGAGGACTCTCTGGTTCTAGCCTTGCTTACCTTGGTTCTCCTCTTGAGTCCCTTGGTTAACATTTCAATCTGGCCTTAGTAATTGTTCTCCTTCTTAGTACCTTGGAGCATGCTCTTACTCTCTCTCACTTTTGTATCCCCTATACTTATTCTTGTACTGGGTAGGATGCTCTGCTCTCTTCCTTGTTCATTCTTATTCTTGTTATTAATATTTTGGAATATCTTGGGGACACTAACCATGGCTTTGGCCCATCTCATTCTCATTCGTAGTACCTTGGAGGACGCTCTCCTGAAAAAGTGAAGTCTAAGATTCTGGAGTTGATGTATAGCTGGACCCTGGGGCTCCCGGATGAGGCCAAGATTGCCGAAGCCTATCAGATGTTGAAGAAACAGGGTGAATAGTTACCGTTCGTCTCTCCATGAGCCTTCTCCATTGATAGCCACATCATTTTGATTGATTGAGGCATGCCATTTTACAGCAACAGTAACTCATTTACTGAGATCCTGAATTTTACCGTGCTATCTAAATAGGGGGCATATTCAAACTTTTCTTGTTAGGGAAATACTTTGTTTCTGGTAGCCTTCCTACATACACACATGTTAAAGTAAAAGTAATTAAGGCAATACATATTTTAATAAGGTGGATTGAAAGGAGGCTGACAATGTAGTTATTTTAGAACTTCACTGAGAAACTGTAAATAAAAGCCTGTATCCTATGCACTTTAAAATATAGAAGTGTACAAATGCATTATGCAAGTTTCATACTTCTTAGAGCATAATACAAAGTCCGTTTTCCTTTGATTTCTGAGGTGACCACTTTAAACAGTGAATTGGGTGTATTTGCCCATCATTTGACATTTGTGTGTATAACGATTTGAAGTAGGAACAATAACAAGTTCTAGTGAATGCTAGTTGGATTATTCTTCCAGAACAAATTGTGTTACTCTGGTCCTATGGCCCTGCACTTGCTCAAACCTGTTAAGCCATATAACCTATATGGCTCACACTATACAAATCTCCAAACGAGGGTAGCATTTCTTTCGAAACACATTACTGCATGGTATCATAATTTATATATCAATTTTTCATTTTAATTATTCTTAATACACCTTCTAAAACCAACACACTCAAGAATATCGGTTTTCAAACACTCCTGGACTGTCATTCTACTGACTCCAGGATTAATCCATCAGGTTTCAAATACATTTCCACCCACTTTTTTGTACCGGTCTTTAAAGTCCTCTTTATTTATTCTTCAGGGTTTCGTGGTATTCCTCATGATTTGAATCTCAACTCCAGAGTTGTCAATGGATTGATCACAAACTTTGTTAGAAGTCCAATTGCCAAAAATATTATTGACTGAAGTGGCAGTATAGAATTTACTCAAGCCACAAAATAGGAGCCAATTTATTTTACATGGGACCAATGCGTGTTTCACAGAGTACTGCCACTTCCTCAGGGCTCGCTTTCGACCTTCCAAGAATCCATCAAACTATTTGGAATTGCACTAAAACAAAAGGTTTTTGCTACACCTCATGAAAATAAAACAATCTTGTATCTTTTAATTTTGTGTGCTTGAAGGCATTTATTAAATGATGTCAACCAAATATTAAGCAGACGTGAGACTTTGAAAAATTATTTAAGATATTTTTATTTAGAAAAGTTTTTAAATTAATCTTCGAAAGAAAGCACATCGTATGGTCCAGTGTACACATTTACAAACACAAGGAATGATGAATTACCTTGTTTAAGTTTCAGGAAGTAATAAAATGATATAGCGCCTTTACGCGTTAGCATGTGAATCAACACACCCAGCGGGAGCAGGAGAGGTTTCTGGAGTTTAAATGCCAGTGCCAGTTATTGTACACATAGTCTGAAGATTGCACTGTTGCTAGGAACCAGGTACTGTACTTTTCACACTCCGGAAGTTTGAGCCTACCCCATAATGACATTCAGTCTTATAGGTCTTTTTTTGTTTAATTTGTGCCTTTTCAACGAATTATAGAATTAACGTTTTATTGCAGGCATCCTGAAAGATGACCCCATTCTTCAGGATGATATGCTCATCCCTCCACCACCTCCACCACGGCCACGGAATGCAATCTTTGATGATGAGGAGAAGTCTAAGGTAAATGAATAAAAGTGGACATTGTTGGAAGCGAGTAGAGGCAGTGTGTGGGTTATTACAGAACCATTCCAGCTCAGGCTTCTATAGGTGCAGATGCATAAAATGAAGGGGTACCAAGATACAGTGATGGGTTTCACTAAATACTGGAGTATCAAAAGTAGACCTGAAGTTAAACTCCCCACCACCCCCTCCACCATCCCAGCACTTCCAGCGGCAGAAAAAGTAGATGAAGGAATAGTAATCACTGTGGATCACTTATGTACTTGCACTTCTGTAATATGTTCAGTGCTGTCCTTTCTTTTTATTGGCATAGGTGTTATACTCAAAGTTGTGTAAGAAGAGTGCATTAGAGGTGCTCATAATGAATCAGAATTTAGTTTAAACACAAAATGACTGGAGATCCTACCCTTTTGATGGGCGTCAAGTGGATATCCAGTGACTAAACTAGTTGTTAACACACTTCTAGTAGATTGCAGGAGCATAATCACCATAGGAAAAATCAGTGACTCGAGATGGAGAATCCAATATGCCCTCTGTTAGCAGTAAGCTTGGGCACTTGGCAGCTTGTTCGCTCTGCTGGCCTCCCATGCCTGGTGCAAAAGGACCCTGTCCAACTGAACTGGAGCCAAGGCAAGCAGGATTGTGGCTTTTTGGGCAGGAAGCATTGAGATGGGGAGAAGCTTTGGAAGGTTGGTGTCACACTGTTCACACTACTGTGAGCATGTGCAAACTATAGTGGGGTGGATACTGGCATTTTCCAAGCAACGCAGATACAAGAGCCTTCCCTGCAACTGGGTGAAAGTGTATTGGAATAGTAAATGCAATGAAGATACTGCACATATTTCACTGTGGTCTGCTTCCCCCTGCTTTCTTCTTTTGCAGATGTTAGCGCGCCTACTTAAGAGCTCGCACCCTGAGGACCTTCGGGCCGCTAACAAGCTCATTAAGGAGATGGTGCAAGAGGTAAGTGCCTTCTACGCTCGACTGTTAGATGGCTCTGTGTTTAGATCCTACATTAAAAGGAGAATGTTTGCTTTCTTTAGAAAGAGTGTGTGTGTCAAAAAGTCTTTGTTGATCCAGGGCTTGAATCTCGATTGCATGAGCGGTCCATTGACTGCTAGAGCATGCATCCCTTCCTTCCCAAGTGTGAAAATGAGCATCCATCACAAATTTAGCTCATGGCAGGCTGACCAGTCTTGAGCCACAAAGACCAGACGCTGGGCGTAAGCCAACCAGGCCAGAGGCAACCAGGAGCTAAGCCACAAGTCGGGATGACCATTCCTGAGGAGCAAGCTAGGCAAAAATAGATGAAACAGAAGAAGGGCTTGACCATACCTGAGCCATTAGCAGGCCAAACAGACCTGAGCCAAATGACAGGCCAGCTTGAGCTGAGCTACAAGCCACGCCGACTGAAGTTGAACTGCCAAGCATGGGTGCAAGAGTAGAGAAGCACAGTTTTCCTAGGCTCTTCGGCACTGCAAATTAGGCAGAGCCAGAGTGAAAAAATCGGTGTGTTCCCTAGAGTACAGTTTGAACAGTTTGTTGTACCAGGCTTATTTTAATTTAATATCCTCTGTGCCCTCAAAGCTCAGTATGATTTATTTATGTTGTTCCTTGGGCTATTGTAGGTTTGGCATCATGTCTGAAAATATTGCTAATTGTCATCGTTGTGACTCTTTTAGGATCAAAAACGGATGGAGAAGATTTCAAAACGGGTCAACGCCATAGAAGAAGTGAACAACAATGTCTCGCTGCTAACTGACATGCTGAACTCGTACACCAAAGGGGAGACCTCTGAGGGTAACGAGGACCTCATGAAGGTGAACAAGAAGGCAGCACAGCAAACATAAGGGCACCACTGACTGTGGAGATAAAATAGTAATGTGGAGAACATGATGGCAACAATATTTGTGTGAGAGTACAGAAATAGCAAAGGGCATCCAAGGGATATTAGGATAGGACATAACTCATGATATGTATGGGCAAGGCAGTCCTCGTATAGGTAAGATAATAAAGCAAAAACATGAGGTTCAACAAGATCCTCCTACTCTGGGTTTGGAGGAAGGCATTGGGAATGGAAACCTAATTAATGCATAGGGTCTCTGGAAGAGATATGAGCATGTAGACCTCATGCATGGGGCCTGTGGTGGGGGAATCTGAGAATAGTGAACTCAAAGGGCCCTGGGCAAAATATGTCAGTGTGTACATATACAAAGGACAAGGGACCTAATGCATATATGCCTGGTCTGAATTATTCTGAGACTGGCAATGTCTTACACAAGCAATAGAGCACAGGAATCTCATACTCAGGCTTGTAGACGAGGAATCTTAAGTACAGGACTTGATACATATGGCAATGGAGGAATCTGCAAATATAGGCTCTCATTTGAATCTGAAAAAAAATATAAAAATGGCTACCTTATACTCCATCCAAGAGCAGAAGAATCGGCATGTGTGGGTCACCTACATAGGAACATAGGCTAGGAATCCAGGAACACAGAGCTCGTAAACTATGCTTTGGTCAGAGGAATGTGAGAGCTGAGACTTTATGCACAGCAACTGGGTTGAAGAAATCTGAGACGAGGATCTCACACACTAGCATAGGATGGAGTAATCTGCGAATGAGGGCATAGAAGACCTAGTCCAGCACTAAGAACTCTTTAAAAGGACTGCATACACAGTGCCTAGGGTATATACATCTGAGAATGAGGCCCCTGTATACAGAACCAATGAAGGAGGGCTCTAAGAACGGGAGCACATAGGCTATACTAGGGGCAGAACAAAAAGGAACTTGAACCCCCTGCATAGAGACCAGGGTTTCCATTTTACATGGCTCTGCTTTAGCTTAACACAAGATGGAGGCTCAGGACAGCTTCCCTCAGAGAGAGTAAGTGTATTTACCTGCATTGCTTTGGATGACCAAGACACTGAAGTGAAGAGGATTAAGACAGAGCTCCCTTTAGAAATTCCATGAAAGCCTTGTTACCAAAGGAATGTTGATTAGTTCTTCTTGAACACTGCCATTTGGTAGATAGTATAGGTTGTGGGCGGTGTTCTGGTTTCTATTGTTCATTTTCGGGAAAGATTATAGGCAGAGCCTTCCCTTTTGTTTGTCTCTGACTCCTGATTCAGGAAGATTGATGACGCCTAGTGCAGAGAAATTACACTGCATTGTGCTCATGTTTGCGATGCTCCTGCTTGGGGCCAGCCTCATTGCTTTCTGCTGCGAGAGACATTACTTTGCACAAAATCTGTGCCTGGAGAACAGCTTGAAAAAGCCACTTGAAAGGAATCCAACCCAAATCCGTTTTGAAACCATAGACAATGGTTCCATATCACCTCTCTAGAAGGTATGTATACAAGTGGGACCCAAACCACCACACGTTGTCCAATACTAAGAAGTTCTTGACCAAGCAAGGCACTACTTGAAGGATTGATGCTCAACAAGGACTGGTGTCTTCCTGACAGCCAGCCTTGCAGAGTTCACCAGGGTGAAGTCTTTGCTTTTTGATGCAGGAGCTGTGAGTCTGCCTAGAATGCTGCCTGTCTGCTGAAAGAGGTAAGGCGTGTGCCTGGCATTGCAGGAGGAATGACTGTCAGGGAGAAGATAAGGAGTGTGTTCCCAGTGTGGGACAAGTCGTAGTTACCAAACAGCTGCCAAGGAGCCCTGCGTGGAAGGGGTCCTCAGTCTTCTAATACGGTTGACATCATAAACCTCAATTCTTCTACCAAAGCGACCACTGAGCGAAATTGGCAGTCAACCGGGACAGAAAGCCTGATGCCGCTGCCGTTGTCTTTGGAGCCCGAGTGCTCCTGTACCACAGATGAGTGCAATGTTATCAGAGGCTGCAACTGCTAAAACCATCTGCAAAGGCGGGATCTGCCCTGATACCACAGTTGCTGAATATCATCCCTCCAGTCCCCAGCCTAGAGAGGCTTCAACTGCTGAAGACTGAAGCTGCAACAGTAGTCTGTTAAACAGAGATTGCTGAAGTATCGATGTTTGCGGCTAGGACAGTGCTACATCTAGAAGTCTAAAAGTCTCTGCCAGAGTAGGACTGCTTCACAGTTCTGTTCCATACCCCCAGCACTCCCATTGACGAAGGCAGGTGGCCTTGGGGCTGCGGGCCTTGTGCCAGAGACCTAGGTGCAGGTGTAAGGGACTTATTCTATGCTAATATCACACTTAGGGAAAGGTGACACCTTGGGGGTGATTAAGTGACGGAAATTAGATGCCAGGTATTACAAACATTAGAAGTCCCATTCGCAGGCGTATCCAAGGGTGTAGTACCTAGACTTGAACAGAATTTCAACCCTGTAGTGCATTCCACCAGTTGTCCCGTTTAGTATTGAGTAACACTGTGTTATTAAAATGTTTTTAACCCAAACAGCTAACACTAGACTGGGCAATATATTATTGTGCCTGCTGGTTGATTGTGAGTTCTACCTCCATGAGAAGCCTGTGACTACTCACCCTTGCTACTCTGAAACTCAAGTGCTGAAAGGTCTGGCCTTAACCCAGCTTGCAGAGCCATAGTAGGACACAGCCCTGGACACCAGTGGCAAATGACCTCAACCACCATGCTTGGGGACCAGTAGCCCCTGTCTAAATGTGTGGTCTCCTCATCACGTCTGACAGATGCTTGATAACATGTGAGTTCAATATCTGGAACCCTGGTGGCAGAAGTGCATGATTGTCTCATGATCAAATCACATGGTCAAGAAATCTGGATTCTGCTGCATGTGTAGCAGAGAACTCTGGAGTGAATAAGACTTCCTGTTGCTCAGTACCTCGCTTTTAGGGTAGACGTAATCATCATTTTCCTAAAAAACAGCTATGTGACGGGTATACTCACATGCATACATTTAGCATCCTAATGCTTGTGTATACCTGCTGTCCTACCATATAACTTTGATTTTACACTCAAAATGCTACATCCTATCTCAGGACACCTTTCTATCTAAATGTCTTGTTTCTTTCATCTCCAGGAGCTGTATCAGAGTTGTGAGAAGATGAGACCAACCCTCTTCCGATTGGCCAGTGACACTGAGGACAATGATGATGCTTTGGGTAGGCCTGGTGTGTCTAACTTTGGTTTGGGCTTTTTGTCTCTACACTCTCTTAGGCCATTCCATTGCATGGCGGGCTCACTGGTAGTTACTGATTTAGTAACTACCAGTGAGCCCGCCATGCAATGGTCGCTTGATCAGTGGCGCTTAGTATTAAGGCTCTGCTGCTCCAATGGGAGTAAAATAAAATGAAACAAAACAAGGCGATTTGCCAAATGAAGATTGCATTTTAAAATGAGAATGGGTTGTAAATTGAACAGCTACCATGAACCAATGGCAATATTCTCTTGGAGGCGAACCAGTGCCTGCCGTCTCATTCAAGGTACTCACCTGCGAAATGTTACATGATGATTTCTCTGAATGATAACACAACTCTGTATGTAATGACTTTCTGTGATGTTCAAGATGATCCACCTGTTTCCATGTCCATTCCCTCTTTCGGTGTGAAAGAATAATGTTCATGGACTGTAAAAGCAGCAGTTGATGCTAGGTCCTGTCTGCAATAGAATTTTTCCATTTGGATTTCTGAACATCTAGGCAATTTTGTGGACAAATGTATGCACCAATTTCTGCTCTAGGCAACATCTCAAGCAGCAACATAAAGGTTAGGATATTGGACCCTAGGTATATTGAGGTGTGTACTATGTGGCTAGGAAATGCCTAAACGTGGGAAAAACCTGGACTATCAAACATACACTGGTAGTGATTGGTTGGTGTTAAGATTCTTTGAGTATGTCTTCCCAGCGGAACAGTTCTCTATAGTTTAAAATAAAATTAATTTATCTATTTATGCATTTGATTGTAATTTTTAATAATCTGCATGTTTTTTGTTTGTTTTGCATTGGGTATCAATAATATCCTAAGCCAGTGTTTCCCAGACTCTGGGTCTGTGGGTCGCGAGCCAATTTTTGGTGGTTTGTGAAAGTCCAAACGATAAATAAATATGCTTTTAAATTATGTGTATATATTGTCACATTTGCTGCACTTCAAAGACAGAGGTGAAATATCAGGCTAGGTCATCTGCCAAAGTGCTGCTTATGTTTTTTAACATAAGGATTGGTGTTTACAAATTCCTCTAATTTTTCAGTCAGAGAAAGAAAAGTAACGTGAATGTATGTTTACAATCCGACTCACAAAGGCTGCAGATGTCATGTTTTTGTAACACAATAAAATGTAAAAAAAAAAAAAAAAGTAAATTAACTGGACACATTCAGCAGTTAGGAAAGGAAAAATTAAGCACATTTTTTTGTAATTCTGAAGTGTGATGCAAACAAAGATTTTAATAGGATAAAAACTGGTCAAGATCATTTTTGTTGGATAATGCACAAATTATAAATATTCACTGAAAACCAATTTACAAACATTATTATTTGTGTTTAGTATAGTTTTATCTGTGCAAATTGAATGACCGTTTCAGTAGAAATTGTGCTGTCTGTCAGTGACAGTGTGCTGCTACACAGCGGTTTATAACATTTAAATAATCACCACGTGTATCCATTAAAACTAGGTGGTCGTGAAAGTTTGTCGTAGTAAACAGTAGGTCATGGTTACGAAAAGTTTGGGAAGCACTTCCATAGAGGCAAAGCTTGTGGTGCAATAATTGTAAAATCCGTTGCTGAAGCTTATGAGCAGAACATTGATCACATGGAAAAAGTTGAAGTAAAGCCAATATAAAATGTGCTGTCAGTAATTGACAGCAGGCTACCATACAATGCTTTAGTTACGTTAAAAAATAGCCTGCATCATGTCCAGTAAAGCTAAGTGGGTCGCAAAAGTTTGTTGCTCTACAAAGTGTCTCATTGTTTGAAAAAGTTTGGAAAATACTGTCCTGTGCAAATTGATGTTTTGATTTTTAGTTTGACTCTTTTATTATTTATTGTATTTTCCCCTCTTCTGGTGTTAACTTTTATATCTCAGTGTAATTATTAAAAAATCTTTATTTAAGAGGTACTGCTGAAATGTTAGTTATTGGATTTGCATTATAAAGAAAAGGAGGAGATATAGAAAGAAAGTGTGTGTACATGTGCTTGAATATGAAAGCATCAACGGACTACAAACTTCACACCAAAGGTTTTTAGACTAGCACAAAGTCAAGGCTTTGCTCTGTCTGACACCTACACTCATCTCATCAAAGTGCATATAAATTGCAAAGAAGAGATATCATACCTTGGTACTGCAGGCAGAGGAGTAAAACAAACTTAAGATAGTGCCTGTAGGGATATGGAAATGACATATCTGCATAATCCATTTTTTAAATCACTACACCCACATTTTTAAAATGTGCACCACATGATTGGACCAATTCATGTTTTTCTCTCCCTTGGTGGCAGTGTGACAGGGAACTAATATGTGGCTTTGATGATGCATTGTAAGAAAGAGATACTTGTGCCCCTCCCTCACCCTCATGGACTTTGAAAAGCATTTTGCTGTTCCCTTGCCAGGAATTAATTTGCTCCCCGCTCAAACCTCCATCTTTCTTGTCTTCTTCAGACACAATAGATAACTATTTCCCTTCTGACTATCCTGAGTTTTGGAAGGTTCCAACATGTGGCAGATGTGTTCTTATTGTTAGTACCTTCTGTTGTTTCACATGTAGGTCTCTTAAAATGATCATTTGATTGTACTTTTCAGCTGAAATCCTTCAAGCAAATGACAGTCTGACACAGGTGATCAACATGTACCGACAAGTGGTGCGAGGGGAAGAAATTAATGGTGAGACACCTAGTAGCACCATTCCAGGTGAGCATGCTGCTGAGTTTGGGATAGTCACTTTTGGGAGGATGACATTTTAATCTAGTCTGGTGCAAAGTGAATGCTAAGATGAAAAGCAGTTGAAGCATTGATAAACAGTGGGGAAAAACTAACTGTGAATCTTGTGGAAGGAATCTGGAAAGAGCAGGGCACAAGGAAGAAGCTCTTGAGAATTGGTGTTTGAGTGGGCCTAGAGTAGAAGGAAAGGCTTTCTCACAGGATGTTCATTTTAGGCATGTTCTCTGGTTGCTGGAGGTTTCTCAAACCTAGATTCCTCTGTTGTGGACGTGTTGCAACGGATCACTGGGCCAAAGTATGTTAAGGGAACTAGGTTAATAAAACACATGAAGGGAATGTGTATTTGGGGGTTATCCATGTGTAAGGTCAGAATGGTTCATAATCCTGGTGTCCGCAGGTCTTACAGGTACAGTGATTCTCCTCTGTTCTCACAGGAAGCTCCTCAGCTCTCTTGGATCTCTCAGGCCTAGACCTGCCCACTGGGACTCCCACATACCCAGCCTTCCCATCCCTCTCTCTAGAGCACAGAGCATCCAACCATGAGCCTGGGGCCTCGGCATCACTGCTGGATGATGAACTCATGTCTCTGGGTAAGATTTGTCCCTTGTAACCAAAGGATGGCAATCTTGCCCTGCCTTAGAACACGTCATTCCATGTTTGAAAATGTAGTCTTTCCCCCATCTTCTGTTCTCCTTTTCAAACTCCATGTTCCATCTTTAACTCTCTCTAGTTCTGTTTTATTTTTGGCCCTTCTTTCCTTTTTGTGTATGTCCCCTCTCATTTCTTCCTTTCCCCGCACTGTTTCCAACTTAGTTTTGCTAATTTTATACCATACCTCCTAAATCTTTTTCTCACTCGGTCCCTCCCTCACTCTAGTATCAGTTTCCCTTCACCTGTGACTGTACTAATAACCATCTTTCTTTGCTCTCCTTACAGGAATTAACGACCCCACCACCTCTAGTCAGAACGTCACAGATTCTGGAGGATGGAATAGCTTCCAGGTACAGTGGCTTGGGGTGGAAGACAAGCTCGTGGGTGTGGGGGGAAGGACTTGAAACTTTGCATGTGATGAAAGCAAATCACTTCTGAGTGCTACACTTTAGGCTTGAAACTACAAACAAGTGAGAAGGGAATTTCCAAAAATTCAAGTTACTTCTAGAAGCAGCTTAGAGTAAGTAAAAAATGGACATTTTTTGATGGGTACTTCTAACCACACATCTTACCTTCGGAATCATCAGATTCTCAAGGCTGGATCCTGACACTCTGACAGCATGGAGCTGCATAAAGGTGCCACTCCTATGTGCTGGCATCTATTCTTATTTTTTGATGCCCTTTAATAGGGATCAGGAGCTTTGCTCCCACTGGTTTGGTTGCTTACCAAAGCCCCTTCAATTTAAATTATATTCGCAGTGTGCAGAAATGTCTTCCCCCAAAGAACACATGTTGCATGTGCTGGAAGCCGAAGTCTGCCTTTGCTGCCTTGATATCAAAGATGACTCCACTCCAGTGACAAATGCCATGAGGGAGTGGAAACCCAAACTGTCTGTTGCTGAACATAGGCATCTGAACTACTCTGAAATAGTATTGGGAAGCCATTTCCAGTCCAGCTCTCCGTCTTTGGGTAAGTCAAAGGTAAAGTTGTGTGACAAGTCGAAAAAGAAACAGCAGGAGTAAACACAGTTCTTCAATATCCAGAGTCTCCTGATATCAGGGGAGTTAAACAATGCTGGCTTCACTGTTTTTTAACATTATGGGCAAATCTGGTGCTGATGCGCCATGAGTTTGCATATCCATCATCAACTCCACAACAGGCGGAGACCATCAAAAAGACCATGCTGTCGATTTTTTTTATTTTATCTTGGGTCACTTTTGTGCACCCTCTGTCTCACTTCCACCAGCGGGGCATTCCCTGTCACCAGCTTCCTCGGACGAAGTTAGCCCTCTCCAGCTCTGGCACCAAGTCCTGCTTCTACTCCTGTACTGCAGACTTCGCCAGTTTTTCCTACATCAGTGCTGAATCCACTTTCAGCTGCAACCCAATATTCACATCCTTCCTTAATTAGAGTTCATATTATGTCATGCTATACCCACCTCAATAACTTTGCCTAGGTAACAGATAGAGGCTGTTTTTGGATCAGACTCTGCAGCCACACATGATCTTCAACCTGCTCAACATAATGATGAGGCAGATACTTGTTACTTCCTCTTTACTCTGATGCTGTCTTATATCTCGACTGATAGCATGCTAATGGCCTAGATACCTCCCTCTTGATTCCCCTTTGGGCGTCCAACCAAATAAGGCACTTCTTTCACAATTATTACTCAGAAGACCTCAGAACTGTTAAATCTGCCAAATAATATAGAGGAGACTAAGGCAAATCTTTTGACAAGAGAGTTTGGACTTTCTACTTTAAAGCATTGGTTGCAGTTTAACCAAGTTTTGACTAGCCCCATGATGGTAGCTTGGTTGAAACTATTTCTAGGCCGGCGGTAAATCGATCCATTACGAGGCATCATAGTAAAGTGCCCGAAGATCTTAAGTTCTTTCAGACTCTAGAAAGCCTTGGAGAAAAGGTTTCCACTTGCAAATAAACCCAAACTCCTTTTCGGCATCCCTTCCGGATACAGAATCTAAGAGAGTTGATTTTACGGGCAGGAACGTTTTTTCTTTGGGCAGTCTGGCACTGCAGTCTTTGACATCTGAAGTGCTGTATAGGACACAATGCACGAGGCTCTTCTTGCACTGCCTGATGACCTATGCAGTACCTTTGCGCAAAATGTCAATATCAGCAAGACACAACTAAGCAGATTCTGCATTCTGGACTGAACATCACTGACTCATTTACCTCTGCAATAGGCCACCAGTGTCGCCCGCAGACATTGCATTAAATCCTTTGGAGACATTCATTAATCAGTGATGGATGTGCTCTAAAATAGGGTCAGAGTTTTTGGTGAAAAAAATCTAAAGCTGATCTACAGCTTTTCGAAAACAGCAGAATAACTGCTTGATTCTTAGGATTACTATCCCCAGCCATTCAGTTTCATGTAAAGAAAGGTCATAGGGTTCTCTAAGGGCCTCACCTTCCACGAGCTGCAGTTGTCAAAAGTCCATCCAATTACCATTGCAGACATTTTGTGGCGCTCGAGGCAGGGGCAGTGCAAAGGGCATCATCAGTCCATTTCCTCCTTGTCTCCAGGTAATGCTGCCAAACTCCTATAGCTTGTCCTTGAGCTGGCATCTGGGACCTTTAGGAAGCAGATACATCATTGCCCACCCTACTATAATTCAGTCATTTCTTACCTATGGATCCTCGAGATTGAGCAAGTTGTTTAAAACCTCACCTTTCTTGTCTAGCACAGAGTGGCTGTTGCAAGAGTTTCCGGATAGAGTCTGGCACCTGGGCAGACTGCAGAGGTGAGGAATCTTCAGCATTCAACAGAATGTGTTTCACCAACGTTGACACATTCAATCCTAGCAAGCAATAAATGTACTTAACATCTGATACCATATGAACCTGCAATAGATATAAACTGGAGGTTCCAAGAAGTGATAACTGTAAATACAGTAGATTTTCCTTAAAAACTCTAGATGTGAAGGATGTGACTGTTGGTCACTCGTCTCCGTCTTTACATTCCTCTTGTCTTTGCAATGAGGTTTTTCCTGCTTGATGTTCTTTTAACATTCACAATGCTTAGAACTGCTGTCGGGTAAAAGAGGTAGCTACAACAGATGGGAAACTATTCCAAATAATGCGAGACTCTAGAGGAGATATAACAAGATAACTGTTAACAAGAATGCATTTTCCATATATTCCACAATATGTCCTGCTTTATTTTAGTTGATATCCAGGAGAAGGCAACACAGCCTTCCCTCTTTGCAATGCTGGTAATCTGAGTAACATTTAAACTTATTGATAGAATTGGCGGTAATTCACAGGTCATAGAGACAGTAAAACAGCATTTTGAAGACACATGAGAAACCTTCAGTTCAGAGCTCCACAGTACCTTGCTTAGGATTCTGGGCAAGTATTACCTGACAAATCCACAAGCATGCTGTGCCCCATTTTGTTGATTATTTTCTGAAAGAAACAGTTCAGATCACTATGCCTGCTGTGTCCAAGCTTTGCTCAGCATTTTGGAAAAATAATAGTCCCAGCCATGCTGCAGCATGTTTGGCACTCTGAAGATATATTAGAAATGGCATCCCTAACAGCTCAGCTAAACAGATTTTTTTTCTTAAGAAAGTATTCAAATTAAATGAGGTTTTAAATGATTAAGAAAGGGTTTTTTGGAAGATTACCCCCTCCTTTATGGGGCTATTCGTATTTGCTCCCAGTATTAACTTTATTTCCATTAATGTATTTGTCTCATTTCCTCTATTCTAGTCATCAGAGAGCAGTGATCTTCATGCAACAGCTCAACCAATAATCCCTTCCCGGCTCCCCACAACCCTCACAGAGCCCCCAACAGCACCAGCAGCACCCAGTCGGACAGCAGCGCTGGAAGATCTAGACCTTCTAGGGAAGACACTTCTCCAACAATCCTTGCCACCAGATTCTCAGCAAGTGCGGTGGTAAGAGGGCGCACTGCTTCAATAGTGAACTAGACATGAAAAGTACTTAAAGAATGGCTCCAATGTTACAGACCTATTATGGGTTTGCACCTTTACTATTAATGAGATCTTATCATAATATAGTGACTACATATAATACGGCAGAGAGCCACAAAGGGAGCAGTTAGACACAATCGTGCCAGCGACATCTCATGAAAAGGGGCACTCTTGCCTGAGATACTGCTAAAGGTAGATATCTTGTGCACTTGTTATACCCAGTGGCAAGTCACAGTGAGGCATTGAGCAGCAAGTTGACTTATTGAGTTAAAGGCTTGCCGCTAAAATCGACAGTGTTTTCTAGGCGTGGAGGTCAGGTCTAATCCTGGTAAGGGCATCCTTCAGTGGTCCTTGCATTGAAATACCATTAAATTAGGTAATAATCAAACCTGTTAATTAAAGTGCTCAAGTGCAGCAAATGTGGAGAGTAAAACTCTGTTTAGAAAGCACAAGGTCTCCAGAATTATGCTAACATGAAAGATTAGAAATTGGGCAGTTTTTACCCAGGTCTAATGGGTCTGCCGAGCTTTTTTTTTTTATAGGAGGGGTGATAATTGCGCAATTCCATTGGCTAGAATGCGTGCCAGTTCACAGTGGAGCATAATGAAGGTGGTCATGCCATTGGACAGGGAGAAGATATGGTCCGATTGGCAGATTAGATGCTTTGATTTGTGAGTCAAACATGGATATTTACTCCTCCAGGTTTAAAGACTAGGATTTATTCAGTGCTTTAAATGGAACAGAAGGTGTGGAGAAGTTTGGGGTTTATTTACAATTGCATCACAGATCTTTAAAATTTTGGATCAGACATTGGAATTGCTTTTAACAGTATTGTCATGTCATAAGTGATATTTTCAGGGCTTTTCAGGTTTTTCATTGATTCTAAAAATATCCGTATTTTGGCTTCTTGACTTCTGAATACTACTGTTAGAATGTTTTTAGTTTTTCTTAATGATAAGCTGTTTACCTATTCTGCTGATCTTGAAAACAATTTTGTGAATTTCAACCTCATTCACACTGTAAGAGCTCAAAGTTTAGCTGTTGTGTATTTTGTATCACTATATCGTGATAGAACAATTTGTTGTTGTTTTGAGGCTTTGCATGCTTTTTCTCTGCTATTTTTGGGTTCTCTTGCTAAGACCGAGATTGATGTTATGGTAACAATTCTCAATTACATCCCACATTGAATATGACTAGGTGTCCAGCAGCTATATAGTGTGTCAAAATTTAACTCATTGAGGTCTTTGTGATATTTTTTGGTTCTTGATGTTCAGTCCGTTCTAATTTGTAGAAGTGATTAACACCATAAAATTCAGGTGATGGGGTAGAGGAATGTTTGTTCTGACTATATATATTTCAGGTTAGATTTAAAGCTTAGAAGTACAGTGTAAAAATGATCAAGCTTGACATCCCTTCTATGGGTTGGGTCATTACCAACCTGAAGATGTCAAAGTGGATTTCTGCTTTCAATCAGGTTTGCAATTATAACTGTCAATCCATACGTTAAAGTCAGTGATCATCAGCATTTTAGATGCTATAGATTGCAGCTAGCGGGCCAGAGAAAGGTATTCCTTAATGAGTTTTTAAGTGTAATTGGCATTTGCTATATTGTTGCAATGAAGAAGGTGCTATTTGTGTTGATTGTGCATTTAGCTACCAAGCTTTCAAACTTACACCATACAGCAGGCCGTACGCTACCCTCTCTCTACACTCCCGATGTTTTTAGCCTCTTTGTTTTGTGGCTCCTTTACAGTCTTCGTGGGATTTATAAATTAGCAGGTGATTCGTGATCAAACCATCTCTCATTGAGTCCTAGTAAGGTGACAATATGTATCAAAAATGAGGTCAGGTATATTTTGCTAAACTACATAGATGCTAGCTTGAAGGTGGCAATGCATAGTCAAGGAAGTTTCTGTTCAAGTGAAGGTGACTTGTGGGTTAGATGTGCATTATTCTGTGATTTGTAGTGTGTCTGTTGATATGGCATGCTTTGTATGAGTTGGACTACAGTATACAGTGCCTTCTGGTACCCACAGTCCAACAGTTATCACTTTGTTTCAGACTTTTCCTCACTTTCTATGCATGGATTGTGTAGTGGGCAATATGTTCTCAGTCTCTAAGGTTGGACCATCAAATGCTCCACAGCTAATCACCCGCAAAGGTATCCAGGTGCTGAGCGCATTGCCACTGAGGGGTTCAGTTGAACAGCCAAATCTTGAGTCCTTTCCTGAATTCCAGAAGAGAAGAAGTAGTTTGTAAGTGAAGGGGGAGGTTGTTCCAGGATTTCACTGCGAGGTAGGAGAAGGACAATTCTCCACTGTTGCTTTTCCAGATGCAGGGGGTGAGTGTGAGGGAGAGAGAAGCGGATCGCAGGTGCGTGGAGGATTGGTGGAAGTTCAGGCGGTGATTGATGTATGCTGGTCCTTTGTTGTGAAGGGCCTTGTAGGTGTGGGTCAGCATTTTAAATTGACATCTCTTCTGAATGGGGGAGCTAGTGAAGCTTCTTGAGGTGGGGGCTGTTGTGAGTCCGTTTCGGGAGGCCAAGGATAAGTCTGGCCACTGAGTTCTGTATGGTCTGAAGTCTCTTCAGGATTTGTGTGGTGATTGCTACGTAGAGTGTGTTGCTGTAGTCCTGCTGGCTGGTGACTAGGGCTTGAATAGCGGTTTGTCTGTGTTGATGTGGAGCCATTTGAAGATTTTACGGTGCATGTGAAGAGTGGGGAAGTATGCACAAAGGACTGCGTTGATCTTGTTTTCATGTTGAGCTTGCTATCCCGGATGATGTCAAGGTTGCGTGCATGGTCTGTCGGAGTGGGCTGTGGTCATAGTTCAGAAGGCCACCAGGAGTCATTCCATGAGGTGCTGTTGTTCCTGAAGATCAGCTCTTCCGTTTTGTCTGTATTGAGTTTTAGGCTGCAGTTTTTAAACCAGTTGGCGATGCCCGTCATGCACCTGTGGAATTTGGCCTTGTTGGGCGGGCGTTCTGATGATGTTGGTCAGGGGTATCATGTAGGTGTTGAACAGTGTAGGGCAGAGGGAACAAGCCTTGAGGGACGTCACAGATGGTGCTCTTGGGTTCTGAGGAGAAAGGTGGTAGACAGATTCTCTGGGTTCTTTCTGTGAGGAAGGAGGCGGTCTATTTGAGGGTGTTTATGAGGGCGAGATGATGAAGTCTCTTGTTAAGGGTTTGGTGGGAAATGGTGTTGAATGCTGCTGAGAGGTCGAGGAGGATCAGGGCCACTGTTTCTCCCCGATTGAGGAGGGTTCTGATGTCATCCTTGGCAGTGATCGGATCGGTTTTGGTACTGTGTCTGTGCAGAATCTGGACTGGGAGAGGTCCAGAAGATTGTTGATCTCTAGGTCCTCTGTGAGTTGGCCGTTGATGGCCTTTTTGAAGACTTTGGCGGGAAAGAGGAGCAGCGAGATGGGATGGTAGTTCTGGAATTCGCTGGGGTCGGCGGACGGTTTCTTGAGAAGGGGTTTGACTTCAATGTGTTACCAAGTTTCAGGGAAGGAGGCTGTGGTTATGAATGAGTTGAAAATGTCGGTGAGCTCGCTGCTAATCATCTTGCTCCCGAGGTTGAAAATGTGGTGGGGGCGGGGATCTGTGAGAGCTCCCAAGTGGACTGAGTTCATGATAGCTGTGGTGTTTTGTGTGGTGAGCTGTCCCAGTCGGGCGGTGATAAAGTGGTTGGATGTGACATTGGATTAGTATCTGTGGGGGTGTGGAGTTTGAGGGTGTCAAGAGCAGTGGGTTGGGGTTTGAAGTTTTTGTAGATGGTGGAGATGTCAAATTATTTCCACTCTTTAATACTCACTTGCATTATTCCGTAAAAACTACATCTAGAAATTGTATAGTGTTACTCTGAGTCCAGTAGCACACCTACTGTTTTCCCCATAACCAATAGATTCTCTGTTAGGACCCTGTATTTGCTTCAGCAATGTGCTCAAGAATTACTTCATGTGCCTGTTGTCTTAAATTTCATACATAGTCTCTGTAGAAAAAACAAGATCTATTAAAAAAAAAAAAAACACTCTAACCACAACAATAGACATCACTTCATTCTTCTATGTTGGTAACTGCCTCAGCTCTTCCTCCTGAGTTTAGAAGTCTCTCCTCTGCTACTTGCTTCTCAGATGACAGAAGGTTTCGTCTGGTACAGCACAACCTGCTTCTTTATTCTTCTTCACTACCCCCTCTCATTTTATACTTTTCTCGTAGGGGATTTCCATGTATAGTTGTAGGAAGTTGGCTCTGTATGTGCTATTTCAAAGTAAGGAATAGCATGCACAGAGTCCAAGGGTTCCCCTTAGAGGTAAAATAGTGGTAAAAAGAGATAATACTAATGCTCTATTTTGTGGTAGTGTGGTCGAGCAGTAGGCTTATCCAAGGAGTAGTGTTAAGCATTTGTTGTACATACACATAGACAATAAATGAGGTACACACACTCCGAGACAAATCCAGCCAATAGGTTTTGTATAGAAAAATATATTTTCTTAGTTTATTTTAAGAACCACAGGTTCAAATTTAACATGTAATATCTTGTTTGAAAGGTATTGCAGGTAAGTACATTAGGAACTTTGAATCATTTCAATTGCATGTATACTTTTCAAGTTATTCACAAATAGCTATTTCAAAAGTGGACACTTAGTGCAATTTTCACAGTTCGTGGGGGAGGTAAGTTTTTGTTAGTTTTACCAGGTAAGTAAGACACTTACAGGGCTCAGTTCTTGGTCCAAGGTAGCCCACCGTCGGGGGTTCAGAGCAACCCCAAAGTTACCACACCAGCAGCTCAGGGCCGGTCAGGTGCAGAGTTCAAAGTGGTGCCCAAAACGCATAGGCTTCAATGGAGAGAAGGGGGTGCCCCGGTTCCAGTCTGCCAGCAGGTAAGTACCCGCGTCTTCGGAGGGCAGACCAGGGGGGTTTTGTAGGGCACCGGGGGGGACACAAGCCCACACAGAAATTTCACCCTCAGCGGCGCGGGGGCGGCCGGGTGCTGTGTTAGAACAAGCGTCGGGTTCGCAATGGAAGTCAATGAGAGATCAAGGGATCTCTTCAGCGCTGCAGGCAGGCAAGGGGGGGCTTCCTCGGGGAAACCTCCACTTGGGCAAGGGAGAGGGACTCCTGGGGGTCACTTCTGCAGTGAAAGTCCGGTCCTTCAGGTCCTGGGGGCTGCGGGTGCAGGGTCTTTTCCAGGCGTCGGGACTTAGGTTTCAGAGAGTCGCGGTCAGGGGAAGCCTCGGGATTCCCTCTGCAGGCGGCGCTGTGGGGGCTCAGGGGGGACAGGTTTTGGTACTCACAGTCGTAGAGTAGTCCGGGGGTCCTCCCTGAGGTGTTGGTTCTCCACCAGCTGAGTCGGGGTCGCCGGGTGCAGTGTTGCAAGTCTCACGCCTCTTGCGGGGAGATTGCAGGGTTCTTTAAAGCTGCTCCTTTGGATAAAGTTGCAGTCTTTTTGGAGCAGGTCCGCTGTCCTCGGGAGTTTCTTGTCGTCGTCGAAGCAGGGCAGTCCTCAGAGGATTCAGAGGTCGCTGGTCCCTTTGGAAGGCGTCGCTGGAGCAGAGTTCTTTGGAAGGCAGGAGACAGGCCGGTGAGTTTCTGGAGCCAAGGCAGTTGTCGTCTTCTGGTCTTCCTCTGCAGGGGTTTTTCAGCTAGGCAGTCCTTCTTCTTGTAGTTGCAGGAATCTAAAATCTTAGGTTCAGGGAAGCCCTTAAATACTAAATTTAAGGGCGTGTTTAGGTCTGGGGGGTTAGTAGCCAATGGCTACTAGCCCTGAGGGTGAGTACACCCTCTTTGTGCCTCCTCCCAAGGGGAGGGGGTCACATCCCTAATCCTATTGGGGGAATCCTCCATCTGCAAGATGGAGGATTTCTAAAAGTTAGAGTCACCTCAGCTCAGGACACCTTAGGGGCTGTCCTGACTGGCCAGTGACTCCTCCTTGTTATTCTCATTATTTTCTCCGGCCTTGCCGCCAAAAGTGGGGGCCGGGGCCGGAGGGGGCGGGCAACTCCATTAGCTGGAGTGTCCTGCGGTGCTGTGACAAAGGGGTGAGCCTTTGAGGCTCACCGCCAGGTGTTACAGCTCCTGCCTGGGGGAGGTGTTAGCATCTCCACCCAGTGCAGGCTTTGTTACTGGCCTCAGAGTGACAAAGGCACTCTCCCCATGGGGCCAGCAACATGTCTCTAGTGTGGCAGGCTGCTGGAACTAGTCAGCCTACACAGACAGTCGGTTAAGTTTCAGGGGGCACCTCTAAGGTGCCCTCTGGGGTGTATTTTGCAATAAAATGTACACTGGCATCAGTGTGCATTTATTGTGCTGAGAAGTTTGATACCAAACTTCCCAGTTTTCAGTGTAGCCATTATGGTGTTGTGGAGTTCGTGTTTGACAAACTCCCAGACCATAGACTCTTATGGCTACCCTGCACTTACAATGTCTAAGGTTTTGTTTAGACACTGTAGGGGTACCATGCTCATGCACTGGTACCCTCACCTATGGTATAGTGCACCCTGCCTTAGGGCTGTAAGGCCTGCTAGAGGGGTGACTGACCTATACTTGCATAGGCAGTGAGAGGCTGGCATGGCACCCTGAGGGGAGTGCCATGTCGACTTACTCGTTTTGGTCTCACTAGCACACACAAGCTGGCAAGCAGTGTGTCTGTGCTGAGTGAGAGGTCTCTAGGGTGGCATAAGACATGCTGCAGCCCTTAGAGACCTTCCTTGGCATCAGGGCCCTTGGTACTAGCAGTACCAGTTACAAGGGACTTATCTGGATGCCAGGGTCTGCCAATTGTGGATACAAAAGTACAGGTTAGGGAAAGAACACTGGTGCTGGGGCCTGGTTAGCAGGCCTCAGCACACTTTCAATTGTAAACATAGCATCAGCAAAGGCAAAAAGTCAGGGGGCAACCATGCCAAGGAGGCATTTCCTTACAATAGTCATAAGCTCTGAATAGTTCCGCCCGCCTGCGGGGACCCCAGAACACTGTTCTGAAATTGTCTTAAGAGTTGATGTTCGCCTTTCTTCAGGAAGGCCTTCAAAGTCACTTAAGAATGTCAATATGCAGCCTAAAGGATAGGCTACAAAGGCCAAAATTATTAATCCGACTTGGTTGAAAAAAGGATACTGTAAAGTAGATATGCATTTAAATGCATGAATATTTTAAAGATTTCTCAGAAAAAATCTTTCACAAACCTTTTTGCAATGTTATAAACGTATGAAGGAATGCAGGGCAGTCTAGCCCATAGGCTGCCATCATACAGAATCAAAATAAAGCTGTGCCTTTAAGAGCAGATGGTCCTCCCATATCCCGTCATGCTTAGCAAGAGGCAGTTAACTCAGTTCTTTTTTCCGGGTCCTTCTGACACGACCCTGAAGCATAGAGCTCCACCTATGTATAGGTTTTTTTCTCAAAAATGTCTGATCAAATCATTTTGATTACACTTCTACTCGAAGTTTTTATCTTTCTTGAGTATTTTCTGTCTTTTTAAAATCCTGACAGAAATTTAGGGCATTTTCCCATCCAAAATGCCTTCACTTTTGACAAGTGCCCTCGCTGTGGCCGAAAGAAGACCAAAACAGACCCACACGAGGTCTGTATTATCTGCCTTCCAGCTTCACATATACCAGATGCCTGTGAGATATGTAAAAACTTCTCCAGGCGCACCCTGCTTGACAGGGAGAAAATTCGCCTCCAGGCCAAAGAGGACAGCAGACGAAGAAAGCAGCCTACCGGTAGGACCTTAGAGCGAGGGGAAGGTCAGTCTTCCACCAGGGTTCTTACTTCGTCGACCATGGCAGGTACAACATCTCAGAAACACAGCTCTGTTAAAAAACGCCGTATGTCCCAGTTGACGTCGAGAACATTGACGTCAAGGCAAGTAGCCACGCCGACATGTTCGCCGTCAAGAGCAAGCTCGCTGGTGAGGAAGCGACATCACTCGCCGTCTCGTCACTCTTCGGCGTCAAGAGTTTACATGCCATTGAGACGACATGGAAATCCGACTTCGAGAAGTGTCCCTCTGTCGAGGTCGCCGTCGACACGGCATGGAAGATCAACGTCGAGGGACACCCGGTGTCATAGACAATGTCAAGGGACACCCGATGTCATGAGGGATCGACGTCCAGAGGAACACGTCGATGTCGTACATCGACGTCCAGGAGTTTGACGACGTCGAGGAAGTCACCAAGGTAGAGAAGGAGGATTTAATCCACATCTGAATCCTCTGCCTCTCTCATGATATTACCATTTTCTCCTCAACCATCTCCTCCTCCACATAGGACAATGACGTTGCTGCTTTCTCCACCTCTACCAGCTCCTCCCGCTCCTGTGGCACCTCCTCCAATACCGAATTCTGAACTAGCTCGTACAACTCCTGTAGGATCCTCAAGACATTCGATTCATCAGTCTTCTATACGCACCTCTAGATCTCGACACCGCCACCATTATGTCTCTAACAACAGATCAACATCTCGCTCCCATCGTCTGCATTCCTCATCGTCTATGAGAGACTATTCTCCAACTCTGTCTGACTGTCCTTCGCCACAAATTTCTCTGATTGATGACGTAAACACTTTTCAGGAAGTCCTTGTCCGATGTGCTACTAAACTTAACATCCCTATGGCAGTACCTAAACCGACAACATCAATAATCTTCGAAACCCTACACCAACAGTCTTCTGAAAGACCTTTTCTCCCGCTGGTTCCGGTCTTCTAGAACCGGTGAGGGACTATTCTTGACACCAGCCACAGCCAAAACTGCGCCTTCTAGACTCCAGAAGAAATATTGTCCTCAATGAACAGGATCCTTTATTTCTAAGAGCAGACCCAACACCAGATATTGTAGTTATTGTCGCTGGCAAGAAGCTACATTCAACTTCTCCTTCATCCTCCTCTCTGCCAGACAAGGAGAGTAAAAAGATAGATGCAGCAGGATTCAAACTTTGTTCAACATCAGCCATTTCCATTAAGACAGCTAGTGCCATGGCCCTTTTGGGCAGATATGATTGCGCTCTTTGGGACTCCATCATCCAATTCGCTGATCATCTCCCCAAAGGTAAGAAAGAAGATTTCCTTGAAATCATTAACAAAGTGCCATGGTTTCTAACCAGATTATAAGCGCAGTAGCGGATTCTTCCAATTTAGCGGCACATGGATATTGTCATGGAATATCCCTCAGAAGGCAATCATGGCTATGTCTTATTTGTCTCAAACCAGAAGCGTAGCAAAGAAGAAAGAACCTTCCATTTACAGGTTCTACTTTGTTTGGGTCTCGCGCGGATGATTTGATGTCTAGAATGAAAGCAGAACTAGACACTCTTAAGGCTGTAGGCATTGAAAAACCGAGAAAGCAGCGGAAGTCTTTCCGTCCCTACCACCGCAGGTTTCTCTCGCAAAGAATCCAAACTCCACAATGGGTGCCACCTAGATCTCAGCAGCAACAGCACCAGAGACTGCATCAAGCTCAACGCAAACAGATACTGGGTTGATCCACTCCACAAACCGCCCAAGGAGGACGTCAAACATCTGCATCTAAACCCTGAATCCTTACTTCCCCCTCTTCCGTTACCCACTCCAGCAGCAGGAAGTATTTCACGTTATCTGGAAGAGTGGCAACGCATAACATCAGACACCTGGGTTTTGTATATTGTGCAGAATGGCTGTTGTCTCAGGTTCACCAATCCTCCGCCTCCACCAAAGCCATCCAGATTACACCTCAATGCTCTCAAGGTAGGGGTCAAAATCCTATTACAAAAGAAGGCGCTAGAACCAGTTCCCACAGATCAACGGGGAAAAGAAATTTCCTCAAGGTACTTCCTAGTGCCAAAAAAGGACAAGCATGAATTCAGACCTGTTCTCGATCTAAGAATAGCCAACAAATGGATTCGGAAGAAGAAGTTCAGAATGCTGTCCTTGCATCAGAAAACCCCCCAACTTCACCAGGGAGATTGGCTCTGTTCCATAGATCTTCACGATGCTTACTTCCACATTCCTGTTGTCAGGAAGCATCAGAAGTTCCTAAGATTTCTTGTGGGACAAGACCATTACCAATTTGCAGTGCTCCCTTTCGTTCTCAAGTCAGCACCCACGACGTTCTCCAAATACATGGCGGTGGTGGCAGCCCATCTAAGAAAACATTGAATCTTTGTCTAGAAGATTGGCTCATAAAGGCATCCACATCTCAAGAGGCCCAACTGAATTTTAATTGGACCTACCAACTTCTTTAACAATTGGGCCTTCAGGCCAACCTCACCAAGTCAAAGCCATCACCTGTCCAGAGGTTGCACTACTTAGGTGCCACCATCAACACCATTCAAGCAAAAGTGTTTCCTTCAGAGGAGCGACGTTTATCGATCCTTCGGAAATGTCAAACTATTGAGAGAGCGCCTCATTCAACTGCAAGAATAGTCTTATCTCTCCTAAGGTCGATGGGGTCTTGCATCTACCTCACTCCCAATGCTTGCCTCCACATGAGGCCCTTGCATGAGTGCCTGGAAAACCAATGGAATCAGCTAATGGGCAAATGGGAAGACAGGATTATTCTCTCTCCACATGCAATACAATCCCTCAAGTGGTGAAGTTCTCCGGACAATCTTCTGAAAGTGATGCCATTCCACCAACAGGTTCCCACACAGACGATAGTCACGGACGCATTGTTACTCGGATGGGGTGCCCATATGGATCATCTACAGATTCAAGGCTCTTGGTCTCGAAAGGAGAGATTGTATCACATCAATCTCCTAGAGCTACGTGCAGTCCATCTTGCACTCAAAGCCTTTTTTCCTGCAGTCACCACAAATACTCTGCTTCTTCAAACAGACAATACGGCCATCATGTACTACTTGTACAAGCGGGGGGCACCAGATCCAGGACTCTATCTCTGGAGGCTCAAACAATCTGGAACTGGCTTCTGGCCAGGTACTTAACAGTAACAGCGACTCACCTCCCTGGCATAGAGAATGTTCAGGCAGATGATCTCAGCAGAGCGATAGTTGAAAACCACGAATGGGTTCTGCACGACGTCATCGTACACTACATCTTCTCCATGTGGGTCACCCCTTCTATAGATCTATTTGCAACAGCAGAAAACAAAAAATGCCTAGACTTTGCCTCTAGGTATTACCATCCAAGGACATTGGGGAATGCCCTATGGATAGATTTGTCAGGAAAATGTCTTTACTCTTTCCCGCCACTTCCCCTGATCTCAGCAGTCCTGATCAAACTGTCCCACTCCAAAACCAGGATGATACTCATCGCTCCGAAATGGCCAAGGCAGTGGAGATTTCTGGACCTTCTTCACCGGTCACTCCGTCCACATCTCAGATTGCCATGCAGGCCAGACCTCACGATGACATCCCAACCTCTCGTTGAATTTGGCAGCATGGCTCCTGAGCTAGTGCAGTATGGTCACCTTAACCTTCCGCAAGACTGCATGGACGTTCTAAGAGAGACAAAGTGACCTTCTACCAGATCAGCATATGCCTTAAAATGGAAAAGATTCTGCATGTGGTGTCTGGACAAGCGCACAGATCTAACAACATGCGGAGAAGATGTTATTCTTCCATATCTATTGCAGCTAGCAAACGTTGGCTTACAACTCTCATCCATCGAAGTACACCTGGCAGCTCTGACTGCATACAGGAAAAGTCCTTCACAAACCTCTTTCTTTAAAATTCCAGTCATTAAAGACTTCCTAGAGTGGTTAAAGAAGATTTTTCCTTCTACTAGGCGTCCTTCTCCTCCATGGAAGCTTAATATAGTTCTTTCACGTCTGATGCAACATCCTTTTGAGCCCATACACAAGGCATCTCTCCAACATCTCACTTGAAAAACTGCCTTCCTTGTAGCAATTACTTCAGCTCGCAGGGTTAGTGAGATCCAGGCCCTTTGTGCTCAGGAACCATACACAGTTTTCCATTCCTCCAAGGTTGTAATGAGAACACATCCAAAATTTCTACCTAAAGTTATCTCTGACTTTCATTTCAACCAGACTATCTCTTTTCCAACTTTCTTTCAAAACTCGTCTACTCCTGCAGAGAGAACACTTAACTCTAGATATGAAGAGGGTTTTAAAATGTTATCTAGACAAAACTAAATCCTTTCGCAAGTCACAACAGCTGTTCATTCTCTATGGCCCAGTTTGAACACGCCTGGCCACCTCCAAGCAGCCTTTGTCCAGATGGATTGTTGAATGTATTTTTTTTCGTTACCAGCTAGCCAATAGGTCCCTTGATAGCAGACCTAAAGCACATTCCACTTGGGGCAAGGCAGCCACAGCAGCATTAATGAGAAACATTCCTTTAGCAGATATTTCCAAAGCGGCCACATGAAGGTCTGTCCACACCTTCACTAACCCCTACTGTCTTGATTCTGATGCTAGGACAGGTGCTCAAGTAGGGCAGGCTTCTCTTAGAAATCTCTTTGTATGAATAAATATCACTCTGTTGTTCTGTCTACTCCACTGCTCTCAGGGGATGGGCTTGCTAATCTATTCAGTGCTTATGACTATACATGGAAATCCCCTACGAGAGAAGGAATAGTTTCTTACCTGTAACTCCAGTTCTCTCGTGGGGGTATTTCCATGATAGTCATAAGCGACCCTCCCTCCTCTGCAGTGGAAGAGACATAATAATATTAATAATTTTGAATGATAATTCACAGACTCCGTCTTTTCAGCTAGTAAAGCCTACAAAAATAACTGAGGTATCTGCCTCTTGCTAAGCATGATGGGATATGGGAGGATCATTTGATTCTGTATAATGGCAGCCTATGGGCTAGACTGCCCTGCATTCCTTCATCCTATAACATTTTAAAAAGGTTGTGAAAGATTTTTTGTGCGAAATCTTTAAAATATTCTTGCATTTAAATGCATATCTACTTTACAGTATAATTTTTTCAACCAAGTAGGATGAAGAATTTTGGCCTTTGTAGCCTCTCCTTTAGGCTGCATATTGACATTCTTAAGTGACTTTGCAGGCCTTCCTGAAGAAAAGCAAACATCAACACTTAAGAAGACAATTTTAGAACAGTGCTCCGGGGTCCCCGCAGGCAGGCGGAACTATTCAGCGCTTATGACTATCATGGAAATACCCCCATGAGAGAACTGGAGTTACAGGTAAGAAACTATTCTTTCTCCTGGTTCATTGCTCCCTCTTATTTTATATTTCTCCTTGTTCACTGCAACTTGTGCCTTTATACTTCTCCTGGGTCACTTCATTTTGTTTCTTCCTACCTGCTCATCCAGAATGGCTCATCTGTTCCACCTCATATCGGTTCCAGGTCACTGACACTCGACTGTAGTGGAAAGCTCAGCCAGCTGTTCCGTAAATGCCGTTGACCGAAAATCATTTAACTACTTTTCACGTAGTCCTATCACCTGCAAATTTCTCCTCCAGCAACCAGAATAACGACCAGCAATAGGGTATATTTCCCAAAATCCAATGCCAATCTACCCCCAGGTTTGTCTTACAACTTCAATAGTTCCAGAGTCTGCACCAGTAGTTTGCAAACCATGTTGCTTAATGAACTTGGTCTGCATTCTTTGACACATCTCTAGCTCAGCACTTGGTCTTGTTTCTTTCTAAGTATACTTCATGTGTCTATAACAGACGTGCCTGAAGCACGCCTGCTCTGCTGATGCTTGGCTACTAGTGGCACATGATTCCTGTTGTTACAAAGTAATCGTGTTTCAGAATAGAGCAAGTTACTGTGTACCAGCCTTCTGCAGGAGCAACAGCTGATAACTCCACCTGGACACTTCCCAGTACCATGCAATCAGCAAAAGTAAATACACCTTTGTATAAATTCAAATAACGACTGACAATGTGGGTCAGTTGAAGATCACACTGACACCTCAGTGTACGTTGCCCAACCAATCTTTTTGTAGACTGCCACTTAAGTCGATTGCTGTAAGATTTTTGGCCCGATTGCTGATCCTTGGCGGTGGACACAGCCGTATAAACTTTAAATCCACACCATCTCTCCAACAGGAGCAGTTAATATCTAACTGACTCCTTTACGTTCTGACATGTATTGCCCTTCTCCCAAAGGTTTGCAGCTGGGCAAATTACTGCTTGTTTGTCCACTTTGTATGGGTAGCAAGTATGAATGCATTATGCGTGTGTGACTTATCCCTTCCATGTTGCCATTTAAACAGTATCATACAGGTGAAAAGAAAAGATACTGTACATGAATCTCCACTCTGTAACCACCATTGTCCTCATTCCTGCATCCTGAATGCCATCTTCACATTCCTCATGTGTGACAAACGCTGTATTTATAAGTCATACCTATCTTTTCTTGCGAGTCACAATCAAGGTCTTTTGGGTGGCGGTGAGAAATGTTTCCTGCCAGAGATGACAACACACCTGATACCCATGTGTATCTGCTTAGAAACCACGAGGAACGGTATCCAAAATGAATGAGTCAGACAACTAGAAATTTGCACTGTGAGCTTCCGTTCTAGCACTATGGGTTTTAATGTTTGTTGCCACAGTGGATTTTAAAATCAGTGAATTATGTGGTAAGGCTGCTGTTTTAGTGCTTTATCATATGCCATATGATTTTACTTTATGAATGGAAACCATCTAGAGTTGGACAATAGTTGTTAGCACGGGTGGCCTGTCCAAGTATTTCCTGGGTAGATGGTGTCATCCATACTGTGTAGAGGGGAAAACACTGAAGCTGTAGCAGCTACAGATTGATTATAAGGGCAAGCCTAGGAAGGGCACTGATTTCAGGTTCATCAACTTAGTTTTAAGTAGGGATAGGCCTGGACTGGCTTTCCTAGGTACGGGGTGTTTTCCCGGTGGGCTGGCAGGGTCTGGACCACTTTTGTTGTTGGAGTGGTCCCTGCTGTGTGTTTTGACTTCAGCACTTTGGGGCTTTATAAACAATGTAAAACACATGGTTTTAAAGCATGCCATTACACCACAGTCACGACAAACCCATTTGTTTTTCATTTGGGTGGTTTGTGTTTCCTACAGGGTCACCACGAGAAGAATTGTCATTCAAGGGTACGGTTGAAAACGGATGTGAGGGATCTGCTATTGCTTGACTCAGAGTTCAGAATATACCTGATTAAGACACTTCAGAATCCAAAACAGCTTATTTCTCTATAATGTAGCCATGCCAACCTGTTTCAGTTTAGCATCTTAAATTATACCATTGCATTGAATGACAGTTGTTAGAAAAGCTTCTAGACATGCACTTGGAAGTGTTCACGCCCACTGCCCTGACGACAGTGCTGTTAGATAACTAAGAGTTAAGTTAGTTGTCTTTTGCCCCTTTAATGTGGCCGAGGGTGTCACTATTGATTAGCATTACAGTCTTTTGTTTTTGTGCAGCGCACATCCTGAACTGTTGTATTTAAAGTGTTCCTGTGATGATGAAGAAAAAGGAGGCATTGTGAAAAAAAGTAATTACCTAGGATCACACAGTGTTTTCAAGTAGAACCCAGGATTGGTGCAAGGTTTTCTGCTTTCACCTTGTGCAATTCAGCCACTAAATGATTATCTCTTACTCACCCATGTGAGATCTAAGCTTAATGCTTTGTGTTTAATTCTTTAAGGCGCCAAATTAGTGTGCTGTGTTAAACACATCCGAGCTATGCATGTTTCACAAAGATTGGGAGAGATAGTGTTTGGGGAAGGTGACATTTTTCAATGCAGAGGCTGAATTAAAAACCAGAGCACCCAACCTTATTCAGAACCTTGAGGCCATTTGAGGCAAAAATTCTTTATTTATTTTCTTAAATTCTTGAATTAATTCATCCATCCACTCCTCACCCATACAACTATTCATTAATTGAGGGATGCAGCCACGTTTGCAATCTCCATACAACCACGCCTACATTAGTGATTGAACAAGGTTCTGTAGTGGAAAATGTATGGTAAAACACACCTTATTTGCAACTTAAAAAAATTCTTAGGCGGAGATCCTCTCCAAACCCATCTTGCAGTGGTCAAGCTCACTCTCTTACTACATGCAGAATGAGTGGTGGTCTGACAAAATTTGTCAGGTCTGCTTGTGATTCCCAGCCCTCCCCTGAGTAAGGAAATAATTTTTTTGTACAACTGCGGATACAAAACACAGCCATAGTCTGCCATTTTGAGACTACTTTCAGTTGTCAGGGTTGCTTGCAAGAAGGATTGTTTTTTGCCACACAAAAGTTTGAAAAACTAACTGCCCTTTATGATTGCAGTGATTTTTGTGGGGGGGGGGGGGGATTTCCACCATGTGAGAACTGCTTCTGTCATGCTGCTCCCACTGTTCGCCATGTCACTTTCTCATGGTCTGCCATAGACCCACCCTATTTATTTTTCGCATCTCTTCCTACATGAGAGTGCCCAAAATGGTCATAGAATGTGGTTTGGCTGCAGTTGGTAATATCTGGATCATGGTCCAGTTCCTTTGCAGTTCTTGTGTTATCAAACACAATTAATCTGTACGTAAACTGTGGTTTAGCTACTAGTCTGTGGTTTGCCTGCCCTGGATCGAATCTGTATAGTGTGGGTGTTCAGGCCTCCAAAAAGAGCAATAATAGCCCTACAAGACCACACAAGCAATAGTAGTCAAACACTCATAGAGTCCTACTGCTCATGAACCCCGAACATTCATAACTCAATCCCAATCAACATGAGGAGCGCTCCAGAGTGTCACATACAAAATGAGCAGTTCATTATATCTAATGTTGACACAGTTGGTCAAGATGGGTGCTTCTGTCTTCCGTCTATTAATACACAGGAGCCATAATGCTGAAGCCCCACTTTTTTTTATTTTCTCCAAGCATCAGTTTCCAGCCCAGCCAACGCATTTCATCCTTTCAAGAGGACTTCATCAGAGATAAAGATTTTCATCGGCCTGTCTCAATATTCTTTCTACCAATCGTATGTTGACCAGCATAAGCTTATTCCCCATGGAGACCTTTTAGGGGGAAAGATGCCGACATGTACTCCAGATCAATATATATATTTTTTTTTTTTATTAAAAAAGGGTTTAAGTGTCAACGAGGATGATTGGTTCTATAGAGTTTCCCTTACAGCAGATTTCACTGTTCTGTGAAATGGCCAGTAGCCTATTTATCCTACTAACATTAAAAAGGAGATAGAGGTTAAAATGAAGACTGATCTTGCTGAAGAGGTGGGAAGCCACGCTCGCAACCTAGGCTTCATCCTGGACTCCTCCCTCTCGATGACCAGACAAGTCAACGCCATCTCATCTTCATGCTTCAACACCCTGCGCATGCTTCGAAAGATCTTCCGGTGGATCCCCACCGAGACCAGGAAGACGGTCACCCAGGCCCTCGTCACCAGTCGGCTGGACTACGGGAACGCCCTCTACGCCGGCACCGCCGCCAAACTCCAGAAGAAACTCCAACGGATCCAGAACGCCTCAGCACGACTCATCCTGGACATCCCCGACACAGCCACATCTCCGAACACCTGAGAGACCTGCACTGGCTCCCCGTCAACAAAAGAATCACGTTCCGACTCCTCACCCACGCACACAAGGCCCTCCACGACCTGGGCCCCAAGTTCCTCAACAGCCGCCTGACCTTCCACAAGCCCACCCGCCAGCTCCGCTCCGCCAGCCTCGCTCTCGCCACCGTCCCCTGCATCCGCAGAGCCACCGCCGGAGGAAGATCCTTCTCCTACCTGGCAGCCAAGACATGGAACTCCCTCCCCATCCACCTCCGGACAACGCAAGACCATCTCGCCTTCAGGAAGCAACTCAAGACCTGGCTGTTCGAGCAGTAGCGTTCCCCCCCCCCCCCCCCCCCCCCCCCAGCGCCTTGAGACCCTCTGGGTGAGCAGTGCACTATACAAATGCCTTTGATTGATTGATTGATTGAAGATATATGTTCCAAAACATACTGCAACTTTACCTCCCAAAAGAAAGAAGTGTGGCGGAAAAATTCAATTTGCTAACTGTTAAGTCTGCTTCAGTTCTACACGCCATAAAGATAGCTGAAGACTAACTCGACTGGTAGAAGAAACCAAGCGTACACATGAAATATGCTCACATTCACATCTGTACCATCACCTGAGAAACCTGCTATTCGTCTAGTGCATGAGTTGATTCTCACAGAGCACACTTTAAAACCAAAGCCCACCTTGGTGAAGAAATTAGAATAAGAGCATTTATGAAGCCCCAGTTTACACCTCATTTCTCAGCAGTGAAATGGGACTTCTGCTAGAATGGCCCCACTACGCTGCATGACGCGTGAAGCAGAAGAGCTTTATATAATGACTAAAGAGTTTGAAATATTGTTTTTACTTAAATGTGTTTTGTGGATTAGAACAAGTTTGCCTGATTCTGTAACTATCTTTCAGTGAGTGTGTACAGTCCTAGATTTAACCTGCCTCAGTGCAAACCTTGAGAGCTGTAATTTTGCTGCACCTGGGGGTTACCTAAATGGCTATGAAAAATGCACATCAATATTTCAGTGATTTAACAGGTGACTTGTTCTTCCCTATTCCAGGGACAAACAGCAGCCAAGACCAACACTACGTGACCTCCAGAACAAAACAAACTCAGGCACACCACCTATCACCACAGGTGTGACCCCATTATTGCACAGCTCCTCCTCCCCTAGACGAACCTCCACAGTACCCAATTTGGGGTCAAGTGGGCTTTCAAACCAGCTGCCTGTGCCCAGAACAGAGTCACCAGGAATGGGCACACCTTCATTGCATGGCGAGATGTCTCTGGCAAATGTGACTGTGCCTCTTGAATCCATCAAACCAAGTGAGTAAGGGGCACAGGGAAATACTTGCACAGTTTAGCTCAATAACTTTTGAACATGGTTAGATCTACAAAGGAGTCAAGGAGGCAGGTGCCTGGCTCTGGTGAAACTTTCTTCGTACGCTCAATCTCAAAATAGAATACGTGACAGAACAACTAGGTCCTAAACAACTATAGCCTAAACCACTACTGCTAAACAACTAAAAAGTCTCTACAACTAAGTACTGAACAACTACTGTCTAACCAACAATCATGCCTGACTAACAATTGTCTGAACAACTAATTTTAATATATATTCTAATAAACCATAAAAAAACAAAAAGAAAAACTTACCTTAAAATTAGTTGTTCAGGCAATTGTTATTCAGGCACAATTGTTGTTTAGACAGTAGTTGTTCAGTACTTAATTGTAGAGACTTTTTAGTTGTTTAGCAGTAGTGGTTCAGGCAAGTAGTGGTTTAGACCTAATTGTTCAGGATGTTTCCCCTCAAATTATCTTTCCTTCCTGTCTCAACTTACGCAGTGCCTCTTGCTAAATTGTGGTGTGTGGCAGAAGCTAGCCCACTAGTCTTTACTGCCCTCGCTTTTCATAAATTAGTAAATCAAGAAATAGAAGCTTTGACTAAACAATATTGGTATAGTTTATGAAATCAGTCAGGCCGAGTCTATTATTCTCGAACATGGCCACTGCTGGGTATTGGGACCAGAACAAACAGGCTTTCAGAGTGCTTGCCACACCCTCGGTTTGTTTCTTCTGTTTGTTTGACTCGCTCAGCAACTTTTTATGGTTCATATTTTTTATTTGACTGGTTGTTGGCAAAAATATGAAAGAAAACATTCAAATATAAATGTATTTTACTCAAGAATTCTATACAATAGTAAACCTGTAAATAGCCACAAATGCATAATCCACCACACAAGAAATAAAATATTGAAGGATTAATTATATGATACAGTACCACATTAATTAAATACACAAGTCATTCTTAAATAAGTAATCTCTCTCAAACCAGCTCTTACATTCTAATCTCACTGCTAGCAGTAATATTTTGCTTGTTAATGTAGTAATTTGTACAATACAGTTTGTTATACATTTGCCTCTTGTCTATCAGTGTGCCTTCTTTGTCTTGTAAACTCTGCCACTGAGATAAGCACAGTCAAATAAACTAAGCATTTTAACTGTCACAAATGCTGTGGTTCGGCATTTGCAGCCATTAAAATGTTTTCCCTTATCTACTAATTCCTTTGTAAGAGTTGGAAATGTTTTTCTTACTCCTAAAATTGAATTATGAATGTATACCGATTTGGTACATGCTAGGGGTGCGTTGTGGGCGTCCCTTCCAAATAACAAATCAGTATGTGATACATCATTGTTTTGCGGACAAAATCTAGTCGCAAAACGTCGATGTTTTACTTACACCTCAAAAGAGGTGGTTATGCATAGGGGAGCGGGTCTCTGTGGGACATCTTCCCCTTTGTGAATAAAAAAATAGTTTGTTGAAAAGTAGGCAGTTGTCCAGTTCACCACTGCCAACTCTTGAACAAAAAAAAAGGAAACCTTTCCTTTTTTAAATGCATTCCTGTTTCCTTTAAGGATGATGGCATGCATAAAAATAATAATTTCCCTTTATTAAAAGGCATAACAGATTTGCTGTCCCCAGCAGACCTTCATCCTTGTGATGGCCACCAGTCACAGTGAATAGCAATTTGCGGCCTAATTTATTAATAGTCATGAAGATCCGATTGCAACCTAATACAATCTGGGTTTTAAGAACTAGCCTATTAGTACATAAGGTTGGTTCCTAAAAATCTTTACTGGCCCCAATTTGCAACAAGTACTTTGTAGCCAAATATTTGTACACCTGGCCCAAAATGTCCAGTTTAAGGGAATACCAAAAATAATGCAGATTTCATATTGGATAGTACTTCATTCTGATTAAGGCAATAATAGCCTACCTTTGGTCACATGTAGTTGATTGGGCAACATGGATTTAGGGTTATACCTTTTGCAATACGGGTTTAGTCCAATTTTTTCAATCACGTCTATTAATTGTGGAAAATTGCTGTTTATCGCTGGACATATTTTGCTGGGTAACGCTTTTGGACTGGAAAGGACTGCTAGCAGCAAAAGCTAAGCTCATGGGTAAAGTCTTTTTGGAGAAACGTTTTCTCCGAAGGAGTTCGAAGAAGAATCAATGTCCACCTTTTGCCCAGTAAGCGTCAGTCCATATCTTGTAGATTGTTGACTTTCCTTCAAGGACGGTCTGGTACTGTTGCAGTCTGAAGAAGAATCTTTGTCTTTAGATCGAGCCAGCAGTATTTTCTGACTTCCTCTTTAGAGGGTGAAAACGTTTAAGTTGGCATCCCTGCAGAGATTTTTTCAGTGATATTTCAGCATTCTGATCCTTGCCTATCTGGTAGGTATTGGATATAGACTCAGGAAATAATATTAGTCTGCAGATATATAGTTATTTTATTCACCTTCAGAAAATAATGGTATTCTTAGCATGTGTGCTGTAGATACACATGTTCTGCATACTCTTGCCATCTGGTGTTGGGCTTCGACAATTACAACCTGATTTTCTTTGAAGGAGCTTTTTGAGTCGGGAGGTCTTGGTGACTCCTCATCTGACTGTAGACTCCATTGTTAGATTGTGTTTCTCAGCCACTGGGTTCATTCGGAGCCAGGGTTCGTCGATTCCTGTTGCACGTCCTAAGTCATTGCCTTTCATCCTGTTGAAAGAAAATTCCTAGACGCTATTCTTCTTCTCATGGATCCAGATGCACTCCTCGAGACCAACATCGTCAAGCGAACAGGCCTCAAAGCCCTTCGGGTCACTGCGTGCTCCAGTCTCTGTTCAGGGAGCAAAGACATACTCGAGGTAATGGAACAGAACCATTTAAGAGATTCCCACAGTGTCATTCTAAATACTTCTGGGCCGTTCTCCATGCCATCTGCAATCTCTACCTCGCTGCGGAGCATGACAAGATCCGGTGCAACTCTTACTAGACATTCCACAACAAGAAAATGATGCGTCAGTGTCGAAACCCATGGTGGGCCCCCATCAGAATGCCAAAATCCCTTTTAGAAATGACTAATATCTTCAGTGAGACTGATCTTCTCACTGCCGAAGAAGAGGAATTGGCTGAGTTGTCTGACCTTTCAGCATGACAGTCCAGCCCTGAGATCATAAACTCTGACGTTTCACCAGAGGTGGAAGAACTTCTGGGGTAAGAAAAAGGGGCTTCTAAAGACGCTCTATCCACCCCGATAGGTTCCA
This sequence comes from Pleurodeles waltl, assembly GCF_031143425.1. NCBI lineage: Eukaryota > Metazoa > Chordata > Amphibia > Caudata > Salamandridae > Pleurodeles > Pleurodeles waltl. Next base: position 338,882,812 of record NC_090443.1, read on the forward strand.
GTCCTCGTCTGAAAACCATGGCTCATGTGAGTACTGTCAAACCCTAGGCCTCTTTAAGGATACAGAAATGGCCCCACATCAGAGCCAAGCACTGCCCATCTGGGGGATGGGCGTCAAGACCTGTGCCAAAGCCGCCACCACCTTCAGGTGCGAAACTGCCCTTGAGTGCTGGTTGACACTGAAGCTAGGACTCAAAGCTGAGGAAAGATCCTTTCAGGTACCTCGACCCTCTGCAAACCTCAAATCTGAGGATAACAGTCAGCACCAAACATTTGAAGCTGGCTCCTCCATCGAGGCCGAAAGCGTAGAAACATATGCCATTAGTGTCAAAACCAGTTGACTTCGAGGCTGCCTGCTCCCGAGGTCGAGGAAAGGCCAGTTCTTGAGAGACTGCAGCTGGAGCTAGAGGAGAAGCAAAGTCGCTCATCCACCCGCCCACATGCAAGATCCCTGCCTTAGGAAAGGTCTTGCCAAAGAAGTGCAGGTTTGCCCTGGAAGGGGTCCCGCCACCGGACACTTCTCTGCCTCTGCTGCCCTCCAAGAAACAGAAGATCAAAGCTGCTCCTCCTCCTTCCCCTTAACCACCATTTCCACCTTCACCTGCTCCACTGCCAACTTCTCTACGGCCACTTCCTCCCTCCCCTCCTATAACATCCTCTCAGGGGTCACCGTAGTCATACTCCACTACTGACAGCTGAAGACTTTGTCCCTATCTACCCAGGTATGTTAGGTGGTGATTGGCAGGATTAGAACATGGATCTTGTCACAGACGCTGATCTGGAACATGTCCCCATCAGAGCCTCCCTGCAACACCATGGTGTACCACAACACTATTCAATACGCGGCTGCTTGCCATAAGGTGGAGATGTACGACACCCCTGAATATGATGACATTTTGGTGGACACCCTCTCAAAGACAGAGATCTATGTCCAAGACCTCCCAGTGCTCAAGGGGATGGTTAAATACGTCACTTGGATATTTAAGGACGCAGAGAAACCCTATGTGGTGACACCACGTATTGAAATGAAATATAAACCGGTGTTATGTCCAACGAGATTCCTTAATGGTGACCACGGCTAGGAAAAAAGCAGCAGCCAAGACCACTGTCCGCACTCTGCCTCCTGACAAGAAGAGCAACCGGATCAGTGCTGCAGGGAAGGGAGTAATGGTGGGTGCAGCCACACACTGGCACATTGCCAATTTTTTAAGTGCCCTCTCCTAGTATGATAATGCTCACTGGGAGGAGATGGAGGGGCTCCTCCAGCACAGCACGTCCCTGGAATATACTGTAAAAGAGGGAAAGAGCTTGTTGAGGAAGGGAAGGCCATCCCTGAAGTAACCATCAAGTTTCCATTGTACAGCAGCTAGAGGACTGAACACTTTAATCATTCTTTGGCATCACTCATGGCTCCATATGTCTGGCTTCAAGCTGAGGTGCAAATGCACCTTATTAACCTGCCGTTCAACAAGGGAGTGCCTGTTTGGACCGCAGGTTGACTCAATGCTTGAAAAGATCATGAAGGACACTGAAACTGCAAAGATGATGGGTGCCCTCCAGGTTCCTTCCAACAGGGCTCCTTTTGGAAGCAGCAGCCAAGGGGTGGATCCAAAGACATTTCCCCAGAGCAGACCTAGTCCTGCCATCAGCTGCACCTGGTTATTACCAACAGGGTGGCAGGATTTCACACAGGGCTCCCTTATAGGAATAGCTCCATGAGCCAAAGCAGATGCACCCTCAGTAAGGGAGCCCCAACCTCCAAAAACTCACTTGCCTCAAATCCCACCTGATAACACTACATCTGTCAGGTGGAATACTTCAGGGGTTTCTTACTTACTGGGAGGAGATCACCACATATCGGTGGATTCTATCCGTCATCGAGCACAGCTACTGCCTGGAGCTTGTTTCACTCCCACCAAACATCCCACTTCGCACCGACACCATCAGCCTGGAACATCTTATGTTACTGAAAGTGGAGGTTCAGGCACTGCTACTCAAAGAGGCTTTACAGTCGGTGCCCCTTCAACACCTGGGCAAAGGCATCTACTCCCTATACTTCCTCATTGCCAAGAAAGAGACTCCAATCTCTCAACAGATACATCTTGTCAGAACATTTCAACATGATAACTCCACAGGATGTTATCCCCCTGCTGCACAAAGGTGACTTCATGGCCACGCTAGACCTAAAGGACACCTAGTTCATCCAGCTCATCAGTGCTCCCTCACCCTTCATGTTAAGTGGTCAGTACTACCAGTTCAAGGTTACGCCCTTTGGCATCCCCACAGCTTCAAGGGTCTTAACCACATTTTTTGCTGTGGTAGCAGCTCACCTAATGAGGAGAGGAACTCACGCTTTCCCTTGTCTAGACAACTGACAGGTCAAGAGCGCAAGCAGACAGGACTATCTAGGCCACACCCAGCCTCAATTACCCTCCTTGACAGCCTAGGTTTACAGTGAATGCCACAAAATCACACTTGGAGCTGCTCCAAATCCACCTCTTCCTACCGTCAGTCCTAAACACAGTTGTGGGCAAAACTTTCCCCAGCGGCCAAAGGATTCAGGATTAGAACAGCGTCTACCTCTTTTTCAGCCACTCAGTCCATAGTGATGCACTTTCTAGAAATGATGGCCTCATAATTGCCATAGTGTCCCACACCAGACTTCATATGCACCTGCTTCATAAGTGCCTCTCAAGCCAGCGGTCACAAGAACAGGGCCATTTGTATGATCTAGTGTCTGTACCAGGACAGCACCCATTACTCTCTGCATTTGTGGAACAGCAATAATCTGCTACAGGGCAGGCCCTTCACAGACCCAGTGCTGTCTCTGACCATTACTACGGACGCATCTCTAGTTTACTGGTGAGCACACCGCAACAGCATGAAAGTCCAGGGGCGGTGCCCACTTCTTCAGTAGGACCTCCATATCAACTGCTTGGAACTGTTAGCCATTCATCTAGCCCTCAAAACCCTTTTGCAACAGACTCCAGGCCAGACAGCCCTCATCTGCACAGGCAACATGACTGCCTTGTTCTGTCTGCAAAAACAAGGAGACGCACTCCACTCAGCTTTCAGCACTAGCGCAGCAGATCTGGTGCTGGGCAATTCACAACCAAGATCATCTCACAGAGTATCTTCCAGGGTTGGACACAGACTTTGCAGTCCTGCTCAGGAGGACGCAGCAACAAGTCCAAGAGTGGGAACTCACCGAAGTCCTGCTTCCATAGTTCCACAGGTGGGCACCCAGATATAGACCTTTTTGCAAAATATGAAATCGCAAAATGCTCAAACTTTGCTGCCAGTTTTCCACACCCGCTGTCCATGGCTAATGCTCAATGAAGAACTGCTCAGGGATCTTTGTGTATTCTTTTCTGTCTCTCTCACTGATTCCGTACATGTTTAGGAAGCTGAGGCAAACATCTCTCACCTTACATTAATTTGAAGAACAAGCACCCTACACAACTGCAATACAATTGCATTCCTCTAATGGTATATTTCCTGCCTACAAATGCTTAGAAAGGAGCTTTGCAATATGGAATCAACCTTATGCTTATGTTGTCCCTCTTCATAGTAGCTGTGCTACATTTCCCACTTGCTGCAGTACCCACATGTTGACACTTTGGAGCAATGCAATGAACTACTTATTGAAGGTACCTTTTTTGTTAAGGCCTTTGAGACAGCTGCTCTAGATCTCAGACTAGATCTCAGATTTGAACGCCATGAGGCATTTCTAGTGGCAAAAGTGCACTTTATAAGCTTCCTTAACATAACATAAAAATGTCCTATTCAACTATGCAGTAGATGATAGATTGTAGATATTCTCTCTTTTTTGGTAATCGAACATGCTTTGTTTGTACATTTGATTCCTAAGGCCATGTTGGTAGTTCTGTGTCTTACAGATGTAGCCTCAGCAGGATATGGGCTAATGCACCAGAGAGCATTTTTTCCTATTCAGTACCATCCTTTGGTGGCGAAACCTGCCTGACTTATTCAGTTCCCCATCGGCATCTGTGTTCCCAAGGCGTTAATATATCAGTGTCTGCCTGACAAAAACTGACAATTTCTTGTAAATGTTGGATGTATGTGTATTGGAATTTGCTCCTGGTGTTTTACTTGTAATTTTTCTGTCTCGACTTCCACAAGGTACCCAAACACAATCACAGCCTCTTACAATTACATTTTGCTTAATTTGGATCCGTACTCACACAGCCACCAGAGACCAGGCTATGGCGGCTAAACAGTAGCTTTTCAAACCGAGGTTGTCTTTGATTGAACAACAGTTGCCAGTGCTTAGTTCCCTATCCACGACCAGATAGCACCTTTGGCTACAAACAATGGTGCCTCAATAACATGCAGGAAAAAAGGTTGAAGACTGGTGTAGTCTGTTTTACGCTCCCAATCAAAGGAGCAGGGTACTGAAGGTGATGAGGCTTTCGGTCTAATAAACTGGGCCCAGCCCTCCATAAGCACTAGCTTCGGTTGAAGTGACCCTGTGCACCTTCTCTACAGGCAGAAGGTATTCTTGCTTTAAAATCTCCTGTGCACCTAGCCAGGACCTCAGTATACTAATGCATCCACTTGAGGGATCTTTGTTTGACTTGATGTTGTGGGTGAATCCAATTCAGCCTTTCGTCCTTCTGAGTTTAGTAAAATGTGTATCATTGAGCTGGGTAATAGTACATATCCATTATCTGCCAAGAACACCCCCTTGCCCTGGAAGCTATAAAGCAGAGCCACATATATGCGCCACCATCCTCCGTTCCTTGCCTTCAAACACAGATCTGGAGCTTCGCCTCTACTCCCCCTCACTCCCCCCCTTCTGTCAGTTTGGCAATTTTTTCAAAATGAATTCTAGTGTGCTAGGGAGCAGTATTTCCACCTTAAGGTACAGGTTTCAAACCATGCCATAACTGTAGTAAACAATTGTCAGTGACTGACCCGCATGGGGTGGTGTGCCTCTTGTGGTGGTGGGTTTGAGGCCATGACTCTAAGCCATGTGAGGAATGTGCCCTAATGCACCGAGGGCAATCCAGGATGTGAAGCAAAGCCGTATGTCACTAAAGAAGTCAAGGATGTGGATGGACCCTTTCCCACTCCTGAGACTGATCCCCCAGCAGTCATCTTTGCGGTCAAGTTAATTCAGTAAGTCGAAGTCCAAAGCAGAAACATACAAATGTGAAGTGGAACGCAACCCCATCCCACCACTCTCTATCTAAAGGAAAGTTGTAAAGGTGTCAAGGGTGCTGCTTGATCTCACTCCTCATCTCCGAGTTGATTCCAATGCACCCGACTTCCTGGGGCCATCAGTGACATCGCAACAGTTTGAGGCCTTTAAGGAGGCTGTGCTGAGTATTTTTGGCATTTTACCAGCTCCCTCTGACCGACTTCTGTGCACCGGGAATCAACAGGGGCCTCAAGTTGTTACCCCAGCGGATCTATCCTCTGTGCGGCCAGAGACCCAGGAGCCTGCCTCTGGTTCCTCACTGACTCTAATGCTGACTTCCATGCTGGCTCCAAAAACTGTATGGGTCTCTTGTCTGTTCATTTCCGACCCTACGCTGTGGGTGCCTGAAGGGGGAATCTTCTGCTGACTCTGGTGTCCCTTCCCAAGTCATATCTGTCTCGATCCTAGCTGAGGTTGTGCTTTGGCTCCACTCCAGGGCACCCGGTTCCTGTATAATCTAATTCAGACAAAACACTCCCTCTACCATGGAGCCATCCTCTGATAGATCATGCTGTGTCTACTAGAAGATGACAGGGATCCTATTCTGTCCACTAGGAGAGAACCGTGGCGATGATGAGGATTATTTACCCCCTCATTATGATGACAATTTATGTATGTATTTACAGGAGGCCTGCAGGCTTGATACTTCCCCTGATAGAGGGTTGATTTCCCACCTGGGGCTGCCAATTTAGGAGTGTGCTTCCTTTGCTGTAATCATCTGGCATTCATTTTGCTCATTTGTTCCTACTGGACATATTGGTCTGATCCCACTCCACAGACCCTCCATCTTGGGAAATAGTGCTTAGGTTTCTATTCTAAAGGTGGGGAAACCGCAGTTAGAAGTAGTCATCGATAAAACAAGTTACTTATCTTTGATACCTCCCTTTCTGGTGGGTATTGTAGGTTTTCCATCTCCCCATTCTGTGGAGTGGTCTCTTTCATCCCACCTAGAAAGGTCCCAAATTAGAGATCCTCACACTGGTGCCTCCAATTGCTTTGTGCTCTGCGTTCAAAGACGCAGCTCTTTCAAGGGTGTGGAAAGAGTCAAGCAAGAAATTGACAACAACTGCCAGAGGTGGCACTTATAGGTGCGCACAGGAGCACTGCTATGAAAATGTCCGGCCCCAGTCTGGAACCTGGGGAAAATTCTAAATCTGGGGAATTTGTGGTTAAAGTATCCACTAGAAAGCATGTTACTGAAACTAAGTAACTTATTTGTTGTCTTATGCTACAGTCATTTGTATAGGACACTTCTTCAATTTTAAGGATTTTAAGGACCTGTTGCCACCATGTTCATAAAGCGTAAGTTACAGTTATGACATCTTTCGATGTGACTAAACAAAATGGGCCTTGGAGAGGCACTTTGAATCAACTTCATAGAGCATAGGTTCCTTATGGTTATCTCACAGGCCCAATCTTTTAGCATAAACCAGTTTTAAAGGAAAAACTGGATTTGGCAAAGTCAATAGATCTGAGTTTAATGTGCTAATATATACAGCATTAGCACATTAGAGAGACGAGAAGGGGTAAGCAGGAGCAGGTGCAGGAGAATAGGTGTAAAGTAGTTCCTCATGTATTCAATGCATGCACTCACGTGAAGGCAGAAAGATGCACTGAGACAGCCGATACTGTCAGTCGAGAGATGAATACGCCACTAGACCAACTCAAGACCTGATTGACTTAGTCTTAAGCGTGGCCTGGCCACCAGTGATGATGGCTGCCTGTTGATCGAGCTCCGTGGGGCAACGGTATGGGAGCTCTGGGGGCACCCCTACCCACTCCCCCATGTCCCCTGAGACAGTGGCAAGGTTCCGACCACTTGACCCGGCCCGCTGCAGCCCTGCAGCACCTGCCGCAAGCGCCACGGCCTGCGTTTCGGAATTGGGCCTGCAGCATGAGGAAAGCCACGGCCTCAATTTCCAACACTGCTGCATGGCACCTACTTTGCTCTCGCGTGGCATGACTGAACCTGCTCCCCTACCGGCCATCATCCAGTTGAAGGGGCCACCAGAAATCATGACCCCCCTCTTCACAACAGACACCGTCTTTACTGCCCTCAGTACACGACATCGGGCCACGCGATGGAAGGCTCTCTCTGCAGTCAGCATGGCCTACACTCTGGGAAGCGATGTGGACTACCGCTGTCCCTGACGAAGGGCACTGCACTAGCACACTGAATACAGGCCTCAACCCCCCAATCAGGCTCAAACACCCTTCTGATTTCTCTGCCCTCAGCCTGCATGAGCCCATTCATGCACACTGCGCCACTGCACTGGATACACACCTGGCACATGCCTTATCGCTGCACCTCACAAACTAGACCTGAGAGAGAAGACCTCTGACCAGCAGCCCCCCCTTCCTCCACTCATGGTGATTTGGACCCAGATGAAGGGGTAGGACCCATGCTAATCTACTCTCCGGGGGATGAACCGCTGTGTTCCCTACCCACCTCCCTGCGACTCACAGAGGATCCTGAGGAAGGCTCTTCTACACCGCGAGAGGGCCCGCCCCCGCCCCACAGGTGGCAACTGCATGGCCCTCACAACACATGACACCCCCCTCCCTCCCCTTCTCGGGTCCATCACTCTCTTTCTGCCTCCACATTGACGGGCACAGGTGTAAATTATAGTGCCAGCAGCACCCCTTCTGGCCTTACTGCCTCCTTCTTGCTTGTGCCATCCTTCAGAAAGTGAGGCCCATCTTGTGCATAGGCACCAGGATCACAAGTTTAAAGCGTGACTGTCCCTGGTACTCAGACCCTGTGCCACTGCCCCTCTTCCCGGGAACAGGTTGTGGCTGCTCCTCATCTCCCTCCTGCCTCCCAGTTCCATTGTTGGCCTTGTTCTGCATTGCCCACCTCCCTGTGCCTGCCCCTCCCCTGTAGATCCCCAGCGCACGGGCAGCCCAAGTTTAGACCTGCGGTTCATAGTTCCTGACCTTTACTGAGGTCACCTCCTTGGCTCAGGGCTGTCTGACTGTTATCTTCTTCCTTCCCCCTTCTCTTCTGTTTTCTTCCCTTTCTCACTCTCACTCTCCTTGCTTTCTTCCACGTCACTCACAGTAGCAGACACCTCCCTATCACACTATACTTCTCCCTTGCTTTCTCCCTCTTCGTCCATCTCTCGTTCCTCCCACATCGGCTCCCCTTTCCCTCCCCTCCCTCCCCCCCAGTCCTTTCCACCTTTGCCCTCGTCCCTTAGCCTACAACACACTCCCACCAATGGCCACCCCGCCCAACACCCGAATGTCTCACCCAGGGCCCAAGAGCACCTCTGCGCTATGTGCCATCTCCTGAAATATTAAAGGCCTAATGCATTATATTAAATGGAAAAACGTCCTGTCCTACTTGCAATCCAAGTGTGTGGATGTCACCCTACTACAGGAAACCCACCTTTCCCACCTGGAATCTGAGAAACTGAGTTGTGACTAGTTGGGGCGGGCACTATATAGCAGTTGCTCGGCAAGCTTATCATCAGACTCAGGACTGTCGAGAAAACACGGCGTCTCAATCCTTCTACGAAGATCACTACCCTTCACCGTCCTCAAGACTTTGTCTGATTCGGATGGTCGCTACATCCTTGCCAAAGTAAAACTTGGGGAACACATCTTGTGCTTCGTTTTCATATATGCCCCTGTGGGCACTAAACAATCTTTCTTTCTTCAAATCAGCTGCCTCCTGACAGAGATTGGAGCCACCCATTTCCTCCTTGTAGGAGACTGGAACCAGGCCCACGACGCAGTGCTTGACCGCACCGGCCCTCTAGATCATTGCAACAATGCTGAAAGGGCTCTCATCTGTGATGTTATGATGGATCACGGTCCCGTGGACCATTGGCATCTCTCCCACCCTTTAGATCAGGAATATACCTTCTTGTCACAGGACCATGGTGCTAGGGTCTAGGCTAGACTATTTTTTGACCTCCAAGAGGCCAGTAGTCCTTGTCAGGGAGTCCCAGATCATGGAGGCTGCGCTCTCGAACCACTCCCCTGTCCCAAGGGCTCGGTTTCTTCCCATAGTGTGATTTGGGCTGCAGCCCTCACCAATGCCTAAAGGCACTCTCAGCAGAAGGACCTGGAGGGTTTGATTGCAACCCTAACCTGCCTTTAAACTAGGGACCCATCCACCTTTGTCTCGAACAGGTCAAAATGGATCTCAACGCCCTTTACACCTCTAAGGCATAATATTTCCTTCAACCGATGAAAGGACACCATTACAAGCAATGAGAGAAAGCAGGTCACGTCTTGGTGGCACAGTTGCGACAACAGGTGGTGGTGCTGGCCATATCAGCTATCAAATCCTTGGTTGACGCTATCCTCACTCACCCCAGGACATTGTCAGCAAATCTACAGACTTTTACTGGACTCTTTACACCCTAGAGACAGAGGAGGATCCCGCCTGACTCACCTCATTCCTTGATGGTATACCCATACCCAGCCTCAATGATGACTGCAGGAGCTTATTAGAGGGCGACATTAGTAAAGCAGAGATAGCCCAGGCTATCTCTAGACTTACCTATCATAAGGCACCAGGGTAGGATGGATTTCCTGCGGAATTCTATAAGTGGGTGGGCAAGGATTTGTTTGAGCTGTACAAGGCCTTTCGGGAAACAGCCTGCATGGGCTTTTTTAGCTCCATTTCCAACAAGGCAATGATAGCAGCCCTCCCTAAGCAGGGAAAGGATCCTCTGCTCTGTGGGAGGTTTAGGCCCATCTCCCTACTTAATGGGGATATCAAGACTCGAAGGTTGGGGTGGTTCTAGCGGCCTGCCTACTGAAAGTGATCCTGACCCTCATACACCACACGCAGGTAGGATTTGTTCCTGGTCGTTCATCCAGGAATCATCACCGTACCCTTGCGCTCACCCTGTGGTCGGCCAGAGACTTACAGGATGAAGCCCTTGCTCTCTTCCTGGACACCGAAAAGGCGTTTGACAGGATTGAATGGTGGTACCTCTTTGCGATTCTGCAATGCTTCGGCCTGGACGATGACTTCAAAGCCAAAGTCCGCTGGCTTTATGAATCACCCATGGCACAGGTGAACTGCAGAGGCTTCCTGTCCGAGCCGTTCCCCATTTGAGGTGGTACTAGACAATGGCTGCCTGCTGTCCCCACTGCTGTTTCTTCTGGCTATGGAGCCACTGGTGGCCTCCATCTGACATGCTCCGCTCATATCTGGAGTCCCCATACCAAATCCACAATCTATCTTTATGCGGACGACGTCCTACTTACCCTCACAGACCTTCCAAGTTCACTCCCGACATTACGCGTCACCCTCGCTGATTTTGCGGCAAGGTTGGGTAATAAAGCAAGTTGGGACAAGAGCAAGGCGCTACCCCTCTCCCATGTGATGACGTGCGCTTCTATTACAGATCTTCCCATTCGGTGGACGCCGTCTCATCTCAACTACCTGGGGGATTTATGTCAGCCAAGGCCTGGATTGAATGCTTGCCGACAATCTTGACCCCTTGCTCGCCCAACAAAGCAAGATTTTGAGAAATGGTCACAGCTGGGGCTCTTCCTGTATGGGAGAGTGCAGGCAGTATGCATGGTGACGGTCCCACTGTATACATATATCCTTGGCATGCTACCCCTGCTGGCCCTCCTCTCTGTGCTACGCTCTGTTGATAAGGGTATCCCCTCCTTCGTCTGCTAGGTCTTCCCATCCATGTCTAGCTAGCACCAAACTGATAGCCCATCGCTCTTGCGACGGATTGGTCCTGCCCTCCGTAGAGACATGGACCCCCCCACTGTGGGTTCAGACGGAAATCATGGTACTGCAGTGCCCTTAAGGACTGAGCCCACTCTCTGTTGATAGGGGTTCCATGCTACGTCCTGCCAACCCAATGGTACAAGCCATGGTGAAATCCTGGTAACAAGCTAATCGCCTGTTTGGGGTGGGCCTCCATCTCCATGAGCATGTGCCACTTTGGGACAATACCAGCCTACAGATCGGTGGATAGATGCTGGACTGGAAAGGTTGGCACTCTGCAGGTATCACTCACCGGGTCCAGATCCTGGCCAACAGTGCCCTTAAGCCTTTCGTAGCGCTCCATGATGAGTTTGGCCTCACCCATCGCACCCCCCCTCAACAAGCCTGGAGACACTTGCAACTCCAACACTGCCTTGCTCATAATATGGGAGCGTGCCCTTGAACCATGTAGTCCTCTCCTGTGGTTTCCTATCTTAGGGCCTGGGGCCACTTCCACGGAGTGAAGTTCGGACTTAACAGCCGCCTGATCAGTCAGCTCTTTTCCCTATCTCTTTCAAACAACCTTTGCATCAAATGGTGTGCAAAGCTACAGGTTGAAATCAAAATGGAGAACTAGGCAGATTTACTAGAGGCCTCTGACCGCGGAGCAAGGGAGGCTCGGATAAAAGTCTGCCTTTTTAAAATGCTCCATGACTGGCACTGGGCAACTGTGAAACTGAGGGCGGCAGGCCTCTTGCCCCATGCCCATTGCGATCTCTTGCACATTGTATGTGACTGCCCCTCATGTCAGCCCTACTGGTATGCAGTGGTAAACTCTATGTGAGAGACCTTGCGATTCCTGAATCCTCCCCTACCCCGCCCCTTGATCTTTTTAAATGATGCTCAAGGGTCCCCGACCTAACTCGTCCGAATGCCCGCCCTCTAAACATGGTGCCTGCCACGGCCAAGCTCTGCATACTCCAGCATTGGCATTCTCCCACACCTCCTTCCCATGACAAGTTGCTCACGGAAATGTTTCAGACAGCCTCACATGAACGCATCATCTACAACTTACAGGATAGGACTGAGGCCTTTCTTCAAACTTGGGCGCCCTTCCTCCAGATGGATGTGCACCAACCCTAAACTCCCTGCCTCCTGTGCCCACTCCCCCACCCCTATGCAGCTGTTCCCACTGATGATCCCAGGAAGCAACGGTCCCTCCACCTGCTCCTCCCTTGCCTTCCTTCATCGCCATACCTACTGCCTTCACTTTTCCCTCCAATTTCCTATCCCAGATTGCCCCTCCCTCTATCCCCCCCACCCTCTGCTACATTTTCACTTTTTTTTTCTCTTTTACCGCCACCAGCCTGGCCAAGTGAACGCCTGAAACCGTCGTGATTGCTCGCCCTTCCACTGTTCATAGGCCCCCACACATCTCCGCATGGTCTGGAGTGTCCCTCCCACTGACACTGGCCCACCTTACCAGGGTGCACCCCGGCCCCCCCAGGATCCAAACCCCTGATTATGCCTTAACCATCGTCTTATTTTGTGTACGGAACCGTATCTCCTTCTTGTACAACAAACATTGTACCTTAAGACCATGCATGGGCTAAGATCATGTAATACTGCTGTCACCCACTCATTCACGACTGTTCCTCTCTCTCTCCCTATGCAATGTACTGTGCTATAATGACTTAACCAACAAAGAATTGCAAAAGAAGAAAAAAAGCTAGTGGCTGAATGAGGCTGGTGAACAAAGCCAGTGGTTGAATCCTACCGTATATATTTTGTAAGCAATAGGTCTGTGTGACAGCTTCGCGCTCTAAACCCAGACCAAAAAACAGTCTGATACTGGTGAAACTCTCATTTGCACATGAGGCTTCTAATGGTATAGTATTTGTTAAAGATTCCCGTCACCATTTATCCGTATTGATTTTTTTTGTTTCAACTGAATCTATATGTTCGATGGCATCTGTCGCTGTAGATACACATGGTCTGCATAGCTCGCCATCTGGTGTTGGGTCGGAGTGTTACAAGTTGTTTTTCTTCGAAGAAGTGTTTTCGAGTCACTGGACCGAGTGACTCCTCCTTCTGTGCTCATTGCGCATGGGCGTCGACTCCATCTTCGATTGTTTTCTTTCCGCCATCGGGTTCGGACGTGTTCCTGTCGCTCCGAGTTTCGGAACGGAAAGATAGCTGAAAACGGAAGATTTTCGACGGTATCGTTGCGATCCGGTTCGAGATAAACACATACGACGACGCATTGAACATCGAAGCGCTTCGGTGCCCTTCGGGGTAGATTTCGGCACACCGTCGGGGCCTAGTCGGCCCGACCGCGTGGAGAACAACGCCGATGGAACGGACCCCGTTTCGATTCTGCCCTGAATGCCACAACAAATATCCCTATACGGACCAACACTCGGTCTGTAACCTGTGCCTGTCACCCGAGCACAGCGAAGAATCCTGTGAGGCCTGTCGGGCATTCCGGTCCCGAAAAACTCTGCGCGACCGTCGAGCGAGAAGACTGCAGATGGCGTCCACGCCAAAGGAGCATCGACAGTTCGAGACAGAAGAGGAACAGGAGGAATCCTTTTCCATCCAGGATTCAGACTCCGACGAACTCGACAATACAAAAACTGTGAGTAAGACGTCGAGATCAGAAATTAAAAAAGGCAAAAAGGCCCAGGGGACGCCACTGCCAACCGGCCATGGCTCAACCCAAATTCACGGTGACAAACAATCGGCACCTTAAAAGGCCCATTCAGTGTCGAGATCGTCCGACTCCGGTCGAGACACCGGCACGCAGCCTCCTCGGGACCGAGAGAGTGCTAAAGAGAAGCATTGACACCGAGAGTTCGGTGTCGACACGGATCGACGCCGAGACAGTGGCGCCGAAGACCATAGAGGCCAAGATTTTTCGGCACAGAAGAAGAGGAAGGTTACCTCGGAGCCGAAAAAACAAACAACAGGGTTTTCGGAGCCGAAAAAAGCACCAACAGACCCAGTTTCAGGCTCCTATACTGAAGAACATTCTATGTCTTCACAAATGAAAAGACACAGATTCGAACAAGAACTGCAATCCACTGAAGTGGATCACACGCAAAAGCGTATCTTTATTCAGCAGGGGACAGGGAAGATCAGTACCCTTCCACCTGTCAAAAGAAAGAGAACACTTCAGTTTGTAGCACGAGAGGCTCCTCAGCAACAAACAGCAAAGACGGTAACACCTCCTCCCTCGCCTCCACCTGTAACTCCGGCTTCGCCAACTTACACCCCGTCACATTCGCCAGCTCACACCGCCATGAGCCACGACGACCAAGATCAAGACGCGTGGGACTTGTACGATGCACCAGTGTCTGATAACAGCCCAGACACATACCCAACTAGGCCATCACCACCTGAGGACAGCACAGCCTATTCACAAGTGGTGGCTATAGCAGCTCAGTTCCATAATGTGGAACTACACTCTGAACAAGTAGAGGATGACTTTTTATTTAACACCCTCTCCTCCACCCACAGCTCCTACCAAAGCCTGCCTATGCTCCCAGGCATGCTACGCCATGCAAAGGAGATCTTCAAGGAGCCAGTTAAAAGTAGGGCAGTAACGCCTAGAGTGGACAAAAAGTATAAGGCGCCTCCTACGGACCCTGTATTCATCACCTCTCAGCTGCCACCAGATTCTGTGGTGGTAGGGGCTGCCAGAAAACGGGCAAATTCACACACTTCTGGGGATGCACCTCCCCCAGATAAAGAAAGCAGAAAGTTCGATGCAGCTGGGAAGAGGGTCGCTGTCCAGGCAGCAAACCAGTGGCGCATCGCAAACTCACAAGCGCTGCTAGCGCGATACGACAGAGCCCACTGGGATGAGATGCAGCATCTCATTGAACATCTCCCAAAAGATCTACAAAAAAGAGCAAAACAGGTTGTTGAGGAGGGTCAAAACATCTCCAACAATCAAATACGCTCCTCTATGGATGCAGCAGACACAGCCGCAAGGACCATTAATACGTCGGTTACCATCCGTAGGCACACATGGCTCAGAACGTCTGGATTCAAGCCAGAAATTCAGCAGGCAGTACTTAACATGCCAGTAAACGAAAAACTTCTGTTCAGTCCGGAGGTCGACACAGCCATAGAAAAGCTCAAAAAGGACACTGACACTGCCAAGGCCAGGGGCGCACTCTACTCCCCGCAGAGCAGAGGATCTTATACCACCTTCCGCAAAACACCTTTTAGAGGAGGGTTTCGGGGTCAGGCCACACAAGCCAGTACCTCACAGTCCGCACCGTCCACCTACCAGGGACAGTACAGGGGAGGCTTTCGGGGCCAGTATAGAGGAGGGCAATTCCCTAGGAATAGAGGAAGATTTCAAAGCCCCAAAACCACTACCAACAAGCAGTGACTCACACGTCACTCACCCCCCCCACACAACACCAGTGGGGGGAAGGATAGGTCAATATTACGAAGCATGGGAGGAAATAACTACAGACACATGGGTCCTAGCAATTATCCAACATGGTTATTGCATAGAATTCCTGCAATTCCCTCCAGACATACCACCAAAATCACAAAATTTATCAAAACACCATTCACAGCTTCTAGAGATAGAAGTTCAAGCACTACTGCAAAAAAATGCAATAGAATTAGTACCAAGCACACAAATAAACACAGGAGTTTATTCACTGTACTTCTTGATACCAAAAAAGGACAAAACACTGAGACCAATTCTAGACCTCAGAGTAGTAAACACATTCATCAAATCAGACCACTTTCACATGGTCACACTACAAGAAGTGTTACCATTGCTCAAAAAACACAACTACATGACAACCCTAGACCTCAAAGACGCATATTTCCATATACCAATACATCAATCACACAGAAAATATCTAAGGTTTGTATTCAAAGGAATACATTACCAATTCAAAGTATTGCCTTTCGGTTTAACAACCGCTCCAAGGGTATTCACAAAATGCCTAGCAGTAGTCGCTGCACACATCAGAAGGCAGCAAATACATGTATTCCCGTATCTAGACGACTGGCTAATCAAAACCAGTTCGCTCAAACCACACAAATCAAGTCATACAAACCCTCTACAAACTAGGGTTCACCGTCAACTTTGCAAAATCCAACATTCAGCCAAGCAAAGTACAGCAATATCTAGGAGCCATAATAGACACGACAAAAGGAGTAGCAACGCCAACTCCACAAAGAATTCACAATTTCAACAGAGTCATTCAACACATGTCTCCAAATCAAACAATACAAGCAAGAACAATACTACAGCTCCTAGGCATGATGTCCTCATGCATAGCCATTGTCCCAAACGCAAGACTGCACATGAGGCCCTTACAACAGTGCCTAGCCTCACAGTGGTCTCAAGCACAGGGTCACCTTCTAGATCTGGTGTTAATAGACCGCCAAACTTACCTCTCGCTTCTATGGTGGAACAGTATAAATTTAAACAAAGGGCGGCCTTTCCAAGACCCATTGCCACAGTACATAATAACAACAGATGCTTCCATGACAGGGTGGGGAGCACATCTCAATCAACACAACATAAGAGGACAATGGAACATACATCAAACAAAACTGCATATAAATCATCTAGAATTATTAGCAGTTTTTCAAGCACTAAAAGCTTTCCAACCAATCATAACCCACAAATACATCCTTGTCAAAACAGACAACATGACAACGATGTATTATCTAAACAAACAAGGAGGAACACATTCAACGCAGTTAAGCTTATTAGCTCAAAACATATGGAAGTGGGCAATCCACCATCAAATTCGCCTAATAGCACAGTTTATTCCAGGGATCCAGAATCAACTGGCAGACAATCTCTCTCGAGATCACCAGCAGGTCCACGAATGGGAAATCCACCCACAAATTCTGAACACCTACTTCACACTCTGGGGAACACCTCAAATAGACTTATTTGCAACAAAAGAGAACGCAAAATGCCAAAACTTCGCGTCCAGATACCCACACAAGCAATCCCAAGGCAATGCCCTATGGATGAACTGGTCAGGAATATTTGCTTACGCTTTTCCTCCTCTCCCTCTCCTCCCTTATCTAGTAAACAAATTGAGTCAAAACAAACTCAAACTCATTTTAATAGCACCAACGTGGGCAAGACAACCCTGGTACACAACACTGCTAGATCTATCTGTAGTACCCCACATCAAACTGCCCAACAAACCAGATCTGTTATCGCAACACAACCAACAGATCAGACACCCAGATCCAGCATCGCTGAATCTAGCAATCTGGCTCCTGAAATCATAGAATTCGGACACTTACAACTTAGCCAAGAGTGTATGGAAGTCATAAAGCAGGCCAGAAGGCCATCCACTAGACACTGCTACGCAAGTAAGTGGAAAAGATTTGTTTGTTACTGCCATCATAATCAGATACAACCACTAGACGCAACTCCAAAACATATAGTAAATTACTTGCTCCATTTTCCAAAAGCAAAGCTAGCCTTCTCTTCTATTAAAATACACCTTGCAGCAATATCTGCATACCTGCAGACTACCTATTCAACTTCCTTGTATAGGATACCAGTCATCAAAGCATTCATAGAAGGTCTTAAAAGAATTATACCACCAAGAACACCACCTGTTCCTTCATGGAACCTAAACGTGGTCCTAACAAGACTCATGGGCCCACCTTTCGAACCCATGCACTCTTGCGGAATACAATTCCTAACCTGGAAAGTTGCCTTTCTCATCGCCATTACATCTCTGAGAAGAGTAAGTGAAATTCAAGCGTTCACAACACAGGAACCTTTTATACAAATACATAAAAATAAGGTCGTCCTACGACCTAATCCAAAAATTTTACCAAAATTTATTTCACCGTTCCATCTAAATCAAACGGTAGAACTACCAGTTTTTTTCCCACAGCCAGATTCTGTGGCTGAAAGAGCACTACATACATTAGATGTCAAAAGAGCATTAATGTACTACATTGACAGAACGAAGAACATCAGAAAGACTAAACAGCTATTTATTGCATTCCAAAAACCTCATGCAGGTAACCCAATATCAAAACAAGGTATAGCCAGATGGATTGTTAAATGCATCCAAATCT
This sequence comes from Pleurodeles waltl, assembly GCF_031143425.1. Classification (NCBI taxonomy): domain Eukaryota; kingdom Metazoa; phylum Chordata; class Amphibia; order Caudata; family Salamandridae; genus Pleurodeles; species Pleurodeles waltl. The sequence goes on from NC_090443.1 coordinate 338,900,822, forward strand.
GCTACCTTAAAGCAAAAAGACAACTGCCCATTACTCCCAGGGCACATTCAACAAGGAAAAAAGGTGCTTCAATGGCCTTTTTAGGAAACATCCCAATGCATGAAATATGTAAGGCAGCCACATGGTCTACATTCACCAAACACTACTGTATAGATGTGCTATCCGCACAACAAGCTGCAGTAGGTCAAGCTGTATTAAGAACTCTATTTCAGACAACTTCTACTCCTACAGGCTAAACCACCGCTTATGGGGAAATAACTGCTTACTAGTCTATGCAGACCATGTGTATCTACAGCGACAGATGCCATCGAACTGAAAATGTCACTTACCCAGTGTACATCTGTTCGTGGCATCAGTCGCTGAGATTCACATGGGCCCACCCACCTCCCCGGAAGCCTGTAGCAGTTCAGAAGTTACCTTCAATTTTGTACATTTGTATATATATTATTTAAACCTTTAATAGGTACATACTTACACATTTCATTGCGCGGGCACTATTACTATAGTACAACTCCTACCTCACCCTCTGCGGGGAAAACAATCGAAGATGGAGTCGACGCCCATGCGCAATGAGCACAGAAGGAGGAGTCACTCGGTCCAGTGACTCGAAAACACTTCTTCGAAGAAAAACAACTTGTAACACTCCGACCCAACACCAGATGGCGAGCTATGCAGACCATGTGAATCTCAGCGACTGATGCCACGAACAGATGTACACTGGGTAAGTGACATTTTCATTATTGTTCTTTGTTTGAAAAAAGTGGATTGCAACCAGTGTATTAAATTATGAATAGCCTCCCTTTTTTATAAGCATTTGTGTTGATGATCTGGCAACGCCTGTTTGTGCCACAAAATGGCTGTCAGGCTTAAGACCTGTAACAATTAGACATCAGTTCTTGAACACCCAAATGCTTGTTCAACATAATGAAGAAAACACAAAAATCTAACAATTATTTTAAAAAAGTGAATGACAAAACTTCTTCAGTGAAATGCCAAACATTTGATTTATTTCACAAAAATAAATGTTCTGAATCTGAACAAAAAATGTTTTTCTCCATAAATTGTCGGGGATTCCATTTAATATATTAATTGTGGTGCATCTTCCACTTATTTTCAGTTTTCCAACATTTTCAAGGGAGAGCTGGGTGTCTCATGCTTCCTTGTGACCTATACTTTTGAACTAGTAAATCTTTTTCCCTTTTGTAAGTTGGATTGTGTCTCGCCTTATGCCCCACTCTATTTTTACAAGCCCCTGTTGTTCATCTCTTCATCTTGCAGGTAGTATTCTCCCTGTCACAGTGTATGATCACAGCAATTTCCGCGTACTCTTCCACTTCGCCCGGGACTCTCCGCCAGGAAGGCTAGACGTACTGGTGGTTGTTACCTCCATGATTAGCACTGCCCCTGTGCCTGTAAAGAACATTGTGTTTCAGGCTGCTGTTCCGAAGGTTTTATTTTTACTCTTCTCTTGGCCATTCACTCCTGTGTGCTTTTCAATGTTGTCATTCAACTATTTTCTTTTTTCTTGTTTTTTCTTGTGTCCTCGTTTCTATTTTACCCCTGCTTGCATCTTGTTTTTTTTTTATGCATCTTTTTTTTTGTTTTCAATTTTGTCTTGGTATTTTCCTTCAATGTTCAGTATTTCTTTTTTGCGTTATTAATACTTACGTGTTCCCCACTTTTCTTTTTCTTTTTTTTGTCTTTTTTTTGTTTTCCTATGTTGCTCCTTATTTCTCCATTTTGTCTTTGTTTTGTTTCACATTTTTCAGTTTCTCTTGTTACTGCTTTTTTTTAATTGTGCTTTCTCTTTTATTGTTCATTTTCTTTGTTGTATACCTCTTCTTAAGTCATCTTCCTACTTTTCCTTTTTATTATTTTTATTTTTCTTTCAAACATTGTTGTGTCTCAGTCACAGCCCTCTTGTTATCACCCTGCACATATGCTTCTGGTTCCTGCATCTTACCTCACTTCTTTCTGTTTTTCTGCAGGTGATGAAAGTGAAGCTTCAACCTCCCTCGGGAACAGAACTTCCAGCCTTCAGCCCCCTTGTGCCTCCCTCTGCTATCACTCAGGTGCTGCTGCTGGCAAACCCACAAAAGGTAAAGAGGGTCTGTGGTCTTGAAATGCCCTTAACAACAGAGTCATAGTTGCAGAATTGCAGAGCTCCTGTGCTCCAGGGAGAGAGGGGTCGTTTTAGAGTTACTGGACGGATTATCCTTTCAAATCTATATCAATGCTTAGCAAGAGCTATGAAGAATGTCTGAGTGTTTCTGTGACATGGCTGTCTTGGCACAGCAAGCACTGTGGAGAAGGGCTCCATGTTCATGTGATTCCACTATGGGTAGAAGAGGGGTGAGTGCACACAGTGTTGCATCAAGGACTGTTAATTATCTGTTTCTCCTGTCTGCTGAAGCACTGATGTGGCTGATAATCCTCTCTCCTCACTAATTTTACCCTCTTTCCTCTAATTAAAATTATAATTAGATCTTGCAGTGGTTTCATCTCGCTTTCTTCCCTTGCATGTCTGTGGTTTTGTTAAACACGATTTTCCGCCTTAGACTTTACACATTAGCACCGTTTTAAGCCCTTCTACTGTGTTTACTTGATTGTGTAGTTGTCTTTTATTTTCCACTGCAAGTTGTAGAATTAACATAGACACAGTGTTCATATTCTGGGCCAGTGTGCATGTTTGTACGTTGTCTCTAAAAATAGATGCTGAAGAAGGATGAATACCTTCGTTCTCCCTTTTGCCTTGCTCCATGCCACCAAAACAATAGCTTTCTCAGTGCCATTGCTCCAGAGATTCAAAGTTTATAAACCAGACTATGTCTAACATGGTTTCCTGGGGCTAGATGCTGTAGCTGTACATATTGATAAAAGTCAGGATTTGATGACATTCTGGCAAAAACAAATGTTAATTTTATATGAAAAACACCATGAGATCCACACAAACAAAAATTGTCATTTGGTTCTAAAGTCTCTTAATCAGATATGAAACCGCGTAGGCTCCCATTCTGGCTTGACATGCATGCTGTCCTCTGAAAAGCATCTCTTTTGATGCCAACATGTGACTTCCCTGCCAAAACCAAATAGCGCTTTGTAATAGATTACATTTGGTTTCAAGAGAGATGGCAGGTGTGTGGGACAGCAAACTGCAAATGTGTATTTGTAGAGGTAAAAGCTTACAATAGTTCGATCAACATGTAAGATTACAAAAGACAGTCAACATTTTTGCATTTATATAACTAAATCCTCTGTTTCACTTTTTGCCCTATTCTCATGTTCCCTAATATTTCCTCATTTAATCCCCCAACCTTGCACATAAACACAAATCCAGCGATGGACTCCCACTTTTACTGTCTGAACACCATCAGCAATATCACTGCACCCACAGCCTGTATTTTAATTCTGTTTTTTGTGCAACCCTACGGGGGTATTTTCCCTAACTCCTTTTTCATATGGAACCATGTCAAACGTCCCAGTTGTCTGAAGTGACTGAAAGTCGCCTCACAGTTCATTATAAAAATGCCAAATAAATATGTTCCTCATGGAAATCACAGATAATCCACATTAAATCATAGAAGAAGAGTACAGTTCTCATATGATATTTTATGGTGGCTTTCACCCAAAACTTTGACCGGGTACACTCATCAGCTGACTTAGAATGGAATGGAATAAGGTGTTTATAAAGTGCAGTGTCACTCAGAAGGAAGAACGTTAGAATAAAAGCCGGAAACAAAACCAACCACAGTCATTGAGTAGCTGATTAAGTATGTCATCAGGTAAGGAAAAGAGACAGGTTTTCAAACATTTCTTAAATGCTAATTCATTCTCAATGATCAGGAAGTTGATTTCAGGATTTAGACCCCCATTCGGTGAAGAATTTACCACCTCTTGCTCTAAGCCTGTAAGAAGGGATAGCCCAAAAATGTGAATTAGAGGACCTCAAGGTCCCTTAGGTCCTGTGATATGCGAGTCGGTGAGATAGGTACTTGGGACCTTTAAGATAAAACGTTATGAAGACCAGTGTCAGAGTTTTCAAAAGAATTTGCTTGTGAACAGGACAGATAAGCAGACAGACCATGAAATGAAACTCGGAAATCACGACAGGTGTTTTGTTAACGAGTAACCATATTTAAAATCTCACAGACACATGCTTCTCATGAATGTTTGTTCTGCATCATTGCTGCTTGAGATCGTAGAGCAGGGTGGGTTATTCAACACTGATCTACTTCTGGTGGAAACTCTTTAGAATCCAGAAGGTTCTGATCTCATTCTCCAACCAAGATCTGCGGCCCTCTAAATATAACACCCAGTTTTTTATGGACACTTGTGATTCACTAACCTGGCTGAGGAGCATCCCTTCTTTGCTTCACAGTCTTCTGACATGGTCAGTACTCTTTCTTAAGAAAATTTACATTCCCATCCTCTTTGTCTTGAAACACCCCGGGGCAAATTCAGTTAAAAAGTATCTTAAACATGCCTTTGACCTCCATCCTTCCGGAATGCTTAACACTCATCATTGCCAGCTCCAAAGTTACCTTTTCTATTGAAGAATCACCTTCTCCAGCTGTTCTGTAACCACGTCCTCCATTACAAAAAAAGTGATTCAAATCGGCCATCTTATTGTTTGGCAAGCAGCAGATTAGAACAGTGAAATGACACAACCTGTGACCCATGACCCAAGATAGCTGGGTGTGTCCCTCCACAAGAGGTTCCTTTAAAATGTTCTCCCAGTGTAAGGCCTGCCAAAGAGAATTGTGACCTTTTTTTCATCTCCTCTGTTCACTTCTACTAGTCTCAGTAATCTGCCAGTCCAAGGAATTTCATGGTTGTGTGACATTCCCAATCAGTGCACAGTGCTCTGCTCAACCATAGAAAAGAAGGCTATTGCCATGTCACACCCAAATATAGGTTGGCAAACAGTTAGTGGCAACTGATTATAGTCAGGGGGAACATGCCTTTCATAACCTATTCTCTGGGTGACGAAGTTCCTACTGGCGCCGCTCCAGTAGTGTGGACAGTGTCTCGCTATTAGTGTGTGGTGTAGCAGAATGTCGTATTTTTGTGTATTTGAGACCAGTAGATTTTGTGCACAGGGTCCAAGACAAGGGGTGCCAGCACAAAATGATTGTTCCCTTATGGATGTGACAACTTGCAGATGCATAGTTCCTGGAGAAATCCGGTGGAGTGGGTGCACCTATGTCTACGCCAATCAAAACAAGGTCTTGCCTACAACTATATTTGAGCTGCCTTTGTGTACTTGGCAATGCCATTTAAATTAGACAGACCTGCCGGAAACAGTCTGATATCGGTCATGCCAAATGCACAAAACCACCAGTTCTGCTCCTCCTGGCGACTCTTGCTCTGGACAAGTCTCTGTAATCACACTGTGCCCTGATCGGTGGAGTGTTTCACGTTTGGATAGTCCTGACTTCCTTTCTTCCAGTCTAACCGAAGGTGAATAAATGTGGATCATCTGGGCCATTTATTCATACTTCCTCTGAGCTTGAGCTAACTGCACCAGGTTTGACAGGTGTCTTCTATCCTTGGCTAGAGCCCTGCCAGCTAATCTTCTCCTTTATGGTTTGGTTTTACACCCTTTGTCCTGGAAAAGGCACTGTACACGCCAGATGATCCAGTGTCAGGCACATGCTGATTTCAAGGAATACTCTACAGCCGAATCACAAGACTCACCAAGACAAGGGCCGCCTTCATCCCTCATTATAACTAAAGGAACAGAGACAGTATGGGTCTCCTCTCCGAATATATTTTTATCTCCACCGTCGATGAGCCTCGCTCCACTGTAATGAATATTGCTGTCATCTAATATACCTGCTTATTATTGTCGCGTTCTCCCTCTCTCTTCCCTGCTCTCTCACTCAGATGGCCTGCCTCTCTCCTTTAGTGACACATTCTCTCACCAGATGACACACACTCCCCCAGCAGATGACTCTCTGTCCAGTATAAACCTTCTTCCTTTTAGATGAATCTATTCCCTCTCTCCCTTCTGATGCCGCTCCCAGGCTGAGATCCCTATATCCACTATAATGCCCCATTCTCCCTTCTAGCTATCAGACGTCCCTGTCTCCCTACCCTGAAATCTACCAGCTGCAACAAAGGTTGTCCACCACCCCCTTCTAGTTCTTTTTCACCCCAGTTATACTGTCCCAATGTCCTGTTTCTCCAGATGTCTGTCTTCCCCTAATGGCCTGTTCTCCTCCCCCCAGTGATTCTATCTAGTCCTCTCATGTCCCTCTCTCTAACCCTCTAACGGTCTTGCCCCCATACATGAAGATTTCTCCCTTTGATATCATTCTCTTCTCTCTTGATGTCGGTCTTCTCTCTCCCTCTCTCTTACCTGATACACTCCCTGCTCCGATGCTGTCAATCCTCTGTTGTTGTTTGCCTTCGTATGACTTTTTTCCTTGATCACCCACTCTATTTTTTCTGATCACCCTTCACAGGAGAAGGTGCGTCTCCGGTACAAGTTGACTTTTACTATGGGTGACCAGACCTTCAACGAGATGGGTGACGTCGACCAATTTCCCCCTCCAGAGTCTTGGGGGACACTATAGCCGTGACAACATACCCGGAAGAAGAGTGAAGGTCAACACGATGCCTCATCAGCGCTCTCCGGAGGCCAGGGAGCCTTGTTGCTACACAAGAGTTCTTGGGTTGGAGTCTGCCCCTTCCCACTTGGGACAGTGGCTGGAGCCTTCTCAGATGTCTCGTTTAATCATTGAATTTGCACTTCAGTTCCTTTCCTGCTTCTGACCCGGGGAGCTCAGGGTTGGTAGAGGGGGTAACAGCCTGTTCTGTGGAAATATGAAGACTTTTCCGCCATCTTGCTCTCTTGTGGCTACGTCAGGCTAGCTACAAAGGCCTTTAAAGCCATGACCAAGCCGAAGGGGGTGACTGATATTCACTTGACCTCTCTTTAAAATCCCCCCAGACATTTTCTGGTAAAGTATGTAACTGGTGAGCAGAGCAGCGAGAGGAGAGGAAAGGCACAGTCTTCTCAGGTGTTGTTGAAGCATGATGCGGGGCAATGTTCATATGGGTTGTGATCATATATACATTCTGGGGATGCTAGTGGGTATGCCTTCTGCGCTCCATCTCCCAGCCAAAGCTTCATAGACTCATGAGCCCCTGTTCCTCGCGGTGTTCTCTCCCAGCATGTGGGTGGTATGGTCCAGTGTCACACCCTATCCTGGTCTTCGATCCGACCCCTCTGTATTCTAAACCAGTGTATCCCAACACTGCTGCCGAAGAGAAGGCTATATATGCCTTCTCTGTTCACCAATATCAACCTCTCTCTGCAGCTGAATCACAAGACTCACAAAGGCCAGAGCCATCTCCATCCCACCATGTGCCCTTCCACACTCACTGGTCCTTAGAGGATCTGTTACTGGAACAAGCACAGAGCTCTGTGGAAAGCAGGCACACCAAGAGTGTTTGCTTTTGCATGCATTCATTCTATTCCTTCATCTCCTTTCCTCCCTCATTCGCACTCATTCCGAATAATTCTTCGCTTCCTTTCTGCCCTGATTTTCCAGAAAAAGCCCCCTTTTTTTTTTTTTCAACCTGTCTTGCAAAATATTATAAAGCCAGTTTTCTCTTTTACTGCCCACATAGCCCCCATCATTAGTCATCTCTGCACCCTGGGTCTTCATTTTCATTTTGGGGAGCCTTTGTGCAACCCTGTGGCCTTTAAGCATGCATGCTTTGGTATTGTCGTGGGGGTGAGATGAAGTGAGAGAACTTTCAAGATGTGAGAAGGTTGGGGTCCACCTGACTTTAGAACTTGCTATGGTTACCCCTCATACAAATGGAAAAATAGGGGCGATTGCTACTATCAGCCATCCAGGTACCCTTCCAAAGTTAGTAATCTTTGTGGTTCCTTAACTTTTGACTTTGTACGTGGCTGGAATGGAGAAGGGTAGGCCTGTGGAAGCCCATGTTGGCTTTGCAACTTCCACATCCTGTTTTTTGGTCCATGACTGCTTCCGATGCCCCCTCTTTGTGATGGGATTCCACTGTGTCTTATACCAAATCCTAATTATATATAAATCTATTTTTTTTTCTTCTAAATCTTCTCGGAGGCACTGGGTGACGCAGGAGGCATAGGGTGTTGTAAGTTTATTTTTAATTTTTATTTCCTCCTCCGTCGTCACCCCTTGCCCTTGTCCTTGTATATAATATGTATTCCTCATTTGATTGGGAGCAAGGAAGGAATAGTGTCTGTAAAAGAAACAGCAAGCTAATAATGTATTTATGAGGTGTAATAAAATCAATATTCTCCTCTGGTGTGGTGTGCCTATTTTATTTATTTAGGTTTGTCAGTGAAACTCTAGCTCCACTAGCTAGATGACACATTGGTGTTATAGGTAGAGTGGGTCATATGACAGGAAGTGGTAAACTGGGTCAGATTTTTGACACAAACTGAGAAATGCTCAGCAGCTCGCACAGGCATACAGTACTGATCATCTTTTAAGGCAAATAGATGCTCCTCTGCAAATATTCTGCTGGTCATATTGTACCCTAAAGCCATTTTTTTCCTCGTTGTCTGTAATAGTTTTGATTGTTGTTAGGGTGTCTGTTTCCCCATTGCTACTTCCAACCACCTTTTGTTCCCATAGGGCACGTACACCACCACCTACATCACTTGTTATGTACACCTATACTTCCACTGGCACACGTTACAGGACCACATTACCTCTACAGTTGAATCTTCAAGAGGAGCTGTCCACTGTAGTTTCCGAACGGCCAGAGCCACGTTTTTAGATTAACCACTACATAAATGAGTTCCATTTAGATTCATTGTCCATTTTGTTTATTGGATATTCGGAAAATTGTACACTAATTTTATCCTTCTGACCCTATCTTAGTCTACTTTGAATATCACCTCCTACACGATGTGGGTACATATACCACCACCTATATCGCCACGTTCACCTCAAACCTCCACTTAGTACACTTTGTACGCCCTTGACAGCCTCTATCCTCCACCCTGAACAACTTTGCTTGAACTCTGTACCACCTACAATTAATACAACTACTCCAACACAAAACCTATTTTTTGCTTTTATTTAAAAATTTTCTAACAATGCTTTTGTACTTGCTTTAAGATTTCCTTACCTTGCATTGATATGTTAAGCTATTGTAGCTGACCATCGGATCACTATGTAACAAACACTGGTGGGTGAACGTAAAACTTTCGGCAGTTCCACCCGTTTCCACACAAGAATTCCTTGTCCGGCTTTCAACAGAATATGCTAGCTGTTTTTTGCTTAAATTAAGTAGATGACTTTCTGATCCATTGAAGTTTCAATCTTTGTTACCTATTTACCTGATCCATTTTCTCAAGTCATCCAGAAAATTAAGAGGAATGGAGCACAGGTTATCTTCATTGCATTGAATTGGACAAAGAGAGTCTGGTATTTAGGTGTTCGGTGGCATGTGTAGCTGCAGATACACATGCTGTGCATAGTCTGCCGTCTGCTGTTGGGCTCGGAGTGTTACAAGTTGTTTTTCTTCGAAGAAGTCTTTTCGAGTCACGAGACCGAGGGACTCCTCCCACTTCGGTTCCATTGCGCATGGGCGTCGACTCCATCTTAGATTGTTTTTTTTCCGCCATCGGGTTCGGACGTGTTCCTTTTCGCTCCGTGTTTCGGGTCGGAAAGTTAGTCAGAATCTCAGGAAAATTCGTCGGTATTGTTTCGTTCGGTATCGGGATAGTTAGGGCAAATCGACACCGAACCTTAAAGAGCTCCGGTAGCCCTTCGGGGTATTTTCGATCCCCCGTCGGGGCCTGGTCTGCCCGACCGCGTGCAACATCGAGACTGATGGAACGGACCCCGTTCCGATTCTGTCCTAAATGCCACAGTAAATATCCTTATACAGACCAACATTTGGTCTGTAACTTGTGCCTGTCCCCCGAGCACAAGGAGGAGACGTGTGAGGCCTGTCGCGCGTTTCGGTCGAGAAAAACGCTCAGAGACTGAAGAGCCAGGAGGTTGCAGATGGCGTCCACGCCGACAGGACAACAAAGGTTCGAGGAGGAGGAAGAAGAAACATTCTCCATCCCCGATTCAGACTCCGAAGAGCTCGACGTCGAAGAGCAACCAACCGTGAGTAAGACGTTGAAACAAAGATCACACGAAAAAACAGAGAAAGCCCAGGGGATGCCACTGCCAACAGGCCATGGCTTAACCCATAAAGTTGGTGACCATCCATCGGCACCGAAAAAGGGCGAGCTGGTGCCGAAGTCGTCCGACTCAGGTCGAGACAGAGGCACGCAGCAATCTCGGGACCGAGAGAGTGGTGCAGAAAAGGGTCGACACCGAGATAGCGGCACCGAAGCTGCTCGGCACAGAGACGGCGGCACCGAAACTGCTCAGCACAGAGACAGCGGCACCGAAGATGGTCGGCACCGAGAGGGCACGACACCGAAAAAAAGAAAGATCTTGTCGGAGCCGAAAAAAACTAAAGACACGGTTTTGGTGCCAAAACACCCGGCAACCAACCCAAAAACCAGTTCCTACTCACAGGAACAATCACTGTCCTCCCAACTAAAAAGACACAGATTTGAGGAGGAATTACAAACAACAGAAGTAGATCACACGCAAAAGCGGATCTTTATCCAAAGTGGTACAGGGAAGATCAGCACTCTTCCCCCAATCAGAAGGAAAAGGAAACTTGACTTCCAGCAACAAGACAAGCCACCACAAGCAAAGGTGGTAAAGAAGGTAACTCCACCACCCTCTCCACCACCGTCAACTCATGTATCACCGGCACAGACTCCACCACAATCACCAGCTCATACCACCATGAGCCAAGATGATCAGGATGCATGGGACCTCTATGACGCTCCGGTATCGGACAATAGCCCAGAGGCGTACCCAACTAAACCCTCACCACCTGAGGACAGTACAGCATATGCACAGGTGGTAGCTAGGGCAGCCCAATTTCATAATGTATCGCTACATTCGGAGCCTATCAAGGATGACTTCCTCTTTAACACCCTGTCCTCCACCCATAGCCATTATCAAAGCCTTCCTATGCTCCCGGGAATGCTAAGGCACGCTAAACAGATTTTTAAGGAGCCAGTTAAAAGCTCCTTAGAGCAATAACTCCAAGGGTGGAGAAAAAATACAAGGCACCGCCCACAGACCCTGCTTTTATTACATCACAACTGACACCAGATTCAGTAGTCGTAGGAGCAGCTCGTAAAAGAGCCAACTCGCATACATCAGGCGACGCACCACCTCCGGACAAGGAGAGCCGCAAGTTTGATGCAGCTGGGAAAAGGGTTGCAGCACAAGCTGCAAATCAGTGGCGCATCGCCAACTCGCAAGCACTCCTAGCGCGATACGACAAGGCCCATTGGGACGAGATGCAGCATCTCATCGAGCACCTCCCCAAAGAATTCCAGAAACGAGCACAACAAGTGGTTGAAGAGGGACAAAATATCTCCAACAACCAGATACGTTCTTCTATGGATGCAGCAGATACAGCTGCAAGAACAATAAATACTGCTGTGACGATAAGGAGGCACGCATGGCTGCGCACATCTGGCTTCAAACCTGAGATACAACAGGCAGTGCTCAATATGCCGTTTAATGAACAGCAATTGTTTGGGCCGGAAGTGGACACTGCAATTGAAAAATTAAAGAAGGACACCGACACAGCCAAAGCCATGGGCGCACTCTATACCCCGCAGGGCAGAGGCACATTTGGCACATTTCGCAAAACAACTTTCAGAGGAGGGTTTCGAGGTCAAGCCACAGAAACCAGCACCTCACAAACCAAACCACCTACCTACCAGGGACAATATCAAAGGGGAGGCTTTTGGGGCCAATACAGAGGGGGCCAATTCCCAAGAAACAGGGGAAAATTTCAAGGTCCAAAACCCCTCAAAATAAACAGTGACTCAAAAGTCACACAACCCCTTCACACAACACCAGTGGGGGGAAGACTAAGCCAGTTCTACAAATCTTGGGAGGAAATAACAACAGACACTTGGGTCTTAGCAATTATCCAACATGGTTATTGCATAGAATTTCTCCAACTCCCTCCAAACGTCCCACCGAAAACACACAATATGTCAAAACAGCATATAGACCTTCTAGGACTAGAAGTTCAAGCATTACTGCAAAAAGACGCAATAGAATTAGTACCAAGTCCACAAAAGAACACAGGAGTTTACTCACTGTACTTTCTAATACCAAAAAAGGACAAAAGTCTGAGACCAATATTAGATCTCAGAACACTAAACACCTACATCAAATCAGACCACTTTCACATGGTCACGTTACAAGACGTAATACCACTGCTGAAACAGCAAGACTACATGACAACGTTAGATCTAAAAGACGCGTATTTCCATATACCGATACATCCCTCGCACAGGAAATACCTAAGGTTCGTATTCAAAGGAATACATTACCAATTCAAAGTGTTGCCATTCGGAATAACAACAGCGCCAAGAGTCTTTACAAAATGTCTAGCAGTAGTAGCTGCACATATCAGGAGGCAGCAAATACACGTGTTCCCGTATCTAGACGATTGGTTGATCAAGACCAACTCGCTAACAAAGTATTCACACCACACAGATTATGTTATACAAACCCTTTACAAGCTGGGTTTCTCCATCAACTATGCAAAGTCACACCTTTTGCCGTGTCAAACACAGCAATACTTAGGAGCGACAATCAACACAACAGAAGGGATAGCCACTCCAAGTCCACAAAGGGTTCAAAATGTTCACAAGGTGATACAAGCCATGTATCCAACACAAAAGATACATGCATAGATGGTATTAAAACTCCTAGGCATGATGTCCTCATGCATAGCCATTGTCCCAAACGCAAGATTGCACATGCGGCCCTTACAACAGTGCCTAGCATCACAATGGTCACATGCACAGGGTCAACTTCTAGATCTGGTGTTGATAGACCGCCAAACATACATCTCGCTTCTATGGTGGAACAGTACAAATTTAAACAAAGGGCGGCCTTTCCAAGACCCAGTGCCACAATACGTGATAACAACAGATGCTTCCATGACAGGCTGGGGAGCACACCTCAATCAACACAGCATCCAAGGACAATGGGACGTACATCAAAGAAAGTTTCATATAAATCACCTAGAACTGTTAGCAGTATTTCTAGCGTTAAAAGCATTCCAACCCATGATAACCCACAAATACATTCTTGTCAAGACAGACAACATGACGACAATGTATTATTTAAACAAACAGGGGGGGACACATTCGACACAGTTGTGTCTCCTAACACAAAAAATATGGCATTGGGCAATTCACAACCACATTCGCCTAATAGCACAGTTTATTCCAGGGATCCAGAACCAGCTAGCAGACAATCTCTCTCGGGATCACCAACAGGTCCACGAATGGGAAATTCACCCCCAAATCCTAAACACTTACTTCCAAATTTGGGGAACACCTCAAATAGATCTATTTGCAACAAAAGAAAACGCAAAATGCCAAAACTTCGCATCCAGGTACCCACACCGGCAATCCCAAGGCAATGCTCTATGGATGAATTGGTCAGGGATATTTGCGTACGCTTTTCCCCCTCTCCCTCTCCTTCCATATCTAGTAAACAGATTGAGTCAAAACAAACTCAAACTCATACTAATAGCACCAACATGGGCAAGACAACCTTGGTATACGACACTACTAGACCTGTCAGTAGTACCTCATGTCAAACTACCCAACAGGCCAGATCTGTTAACACAACACAAACAACAGATCAGGCATCCAAACCCTGCATCGCTGAATCTAGCAATTTGGCTCCTGAAATCCTAGAATTTGGACACTTAGGCCTCACTCAAGAGTGTATGGAGGTCATAAAACAAGCTAGAAAACCTTCCACTAGACACTGCTATGCAAGTAAATGGAAAAGATTTGTTTGTTACTGTCATAATAATCAAATTCAACCATTGCATGCATCTCCGAAAGATGTAGTAGGATATTTACTACATTTACAAAAATCAAATCTAGCTTTCTCTTCCATAAAAATACATCTCGCAGCAATATCTGCTTACCTGCAGATTACTCATTCAACTTCCCTATTTAGAATACCTGTCATTAAAGCGTTTATGGAGGGCCTAAAGAGAATTATACCACCAAGGACACCACCTGTTCCTTCATGGAACCTCAACATTGTCTTAACAAGGCTCATGGGTCCACCTTTCGAACCCATGCATTCTTGTGAAATGCAATACTTAACGTGGAAAGTTGCATTTCTCATTGCCATTACATCTCTAAGAAGAGTAAGTGAAATACAGGCGTTTACCATACAAGAACCATTTATTCAAATACACAAAAATAAGGTCGGCTAAGAACAAATCCAAAATTCTTACCAAAGGTTATCTCACCGTTCCACTTAAACCAAACAGTGGAATTACCAGTGTTCTTCCCACAGCCAGATTCAATAGCTGAAAGAGCACTACATACATTAGACATCAAGAGAGCGCTAATGTACTACATTGACAGGACAAAAGAAATTAGGAAGACAAAACAACTATTTATTGCCTTCCAAAAACCTCATACAGGAAATCCAATTTCAAAACAAGGTTTTGCCAGATGGATAGTAAGATGCATCCAAACCTGCTATCTTAAAGCAAAGAGAGAACTGCCTATTACACCAAAGGCACACTCAACCAGAAAGAAAGGTGCTACTATGGCCTTTCTAGGAAATATTCCAATGAACGAAATATGTAAGGCAGCAACATGGTCTACCCCTCATACATTTACTAAACACTACTGTGTAGATGTGTTATCTGCACAACAGGCCACAGTAGGTCAAGCCGTACTAAGAACTTTATTTCAAACTACTTCCACTCCTACAGGCTGAACCACCGCTTTTGGGGAGATAACTGCTTACTAGTCTATGCACAGCATGTGTATCTGCAGCTACACATGCCACCGAACGGAAAATGTCACTTACCCAGTGTACATCTGTTCGTGGCATTAGTCGCTGCAGATTCACATGCGCCCACCCTCCTCCCCGGGAGCCTGTAGCCGTTTGGAAGTAGATCTTGAACATTTGTACATTTGTAAATATATTACATTAAACCTTCATTTTGTACATACGTATTTATTCCATTGCATGTGCACTATTATTAGCATACACAACTCCTACCTCACCCTCTGCGGGGAAACAAAATGGAGTCGACGCCCATGCGCAATGGAACCGGAGTGGGAGGAGTCCCTCGGTCTCGTGACTCGAAAAGACTTCTTCAAAGAAAAACAACTTGTAACACTCCGAGCCCAACACCAGACAGCGGACTATGCACAGCATGTGAATCTGCAGCGACTAATGCCACGAACAGATGTACACTGGGTAAGTGACATTTTCCATTCAATGCAATGAAGATAACCTGTGCTCCATTCCTCTCCATTGCACTCAGTGTGTGCCCTTTGATTGTGCTCCTCTTCTACAAGATCTCCTCACACAGCAGATAGGTTGGGTTTGGGTTCTACTGTACAGCAGAATCCTCAGGCTCTCAATCTACATGCCTAGAAATTTAAATCAGAATGCAAGCTTTTGGCCTTCCTTCTGAGCCAACGGATGTCCTTTTTGTGGAGTCCTGTTCCGCTAATAAAATTCTCTATGTGGGTGCTACTCTTGCCTTGTTCCTTAGCACTCTTCTCTGTTGTTGGCTACCCAGTCTCTTACTCCAGGCATGGTTGAAGGCCTATCAAGTCACTGTGTCGTTCGTTTTTGCTCTTACCAGATCACCCTTGATGTGTCAAAAGTCTTTGGTGATCTGTTTCCTGAAAGGATTAGATCTTGGTGCCTCAGTGGAATCTCAATTTAGTTCTCACGTTTGTTATGGCATTACCATTTGAGTCAGTGCATAGTTTCGCTATATGGTTGCTCACATTTAAAATTCTTGAGTGCCAGAGATTTGAGCTGCAGAGTTGGTGAAGCAGAGGCATTGTCGTTTAAGGCACGGTACGGTGTGTTCTTTCTGGACAGGTTGGTCCTGTAGAGTATTGTCAGCATAGGTAGCTTGTCTTTTTCATGTGTTATATCTTATTAATTTGCCTATGCTTTGTCCCTCCTATGCGTCCTGCCAAGAATGATGAGAATGTCTGTTGGCCTGGATTTCAAAAGGTAAGTATTCATGTAGAC
Source organism: Pleurodeles waltl (assembly GCF_031143425.1). Taxonomy (NCBI): domain Eukaryota; kingdom Metazoa; phylum Chordata; class Amphibia; order Caudata; family Salamandridae; genus Pleurodeles; species Pleurodeles waltl. Next base: position 338,916,991 of record NC_090443.1, read on the forward strand.
CGGGCCAACGATGTGCATGTTGACACCCGGGTGTTGCTGATAGAAGGTAGGATAAGCTGTTAAAAGTGCATAGTCTCCCCTAAGATGGCGGACGGGTGAGACAGAGCCCTGTATCTCCCGCCTGCTGCCTACAGCCCCTGCCGCCTGTGGGCCCCATGGTGGCAGGAGAAGCACGGCCCTCTTGCCCCCAAAGAGGCAGAGAGGGCCAAGAGTAGGAGACAGGCGAGGGGGGTGGCTGCGGAGCTGGCGGGTGATGGAGGGTGAGCCGGGCAGCACGCGGACACGCAGCTCCCAAAATGGCAGCGCCCGAAGGAGCTCGGCTGTGAGTCGGCGGCAGTAGTGCAGGGGGGCCCCCTGAGGCTGGAGAGGTAACATCCGGGGCCCTCTAGGATAGTAGTGGAGCCTGCCCGTGGTGAGAGGTGGTGAGGTCTGGGATCCGGAGAAGGGCACTGGGAGTGACTGCGGGCGCTGGTGGGCGGCAGAGGGTGTGCCTGCTGGCCCGCGGCTCTCGAGCTGACTGTGCCCGCAGGGGCTCGGCTGTGAGTCGGCAGCGGAGGTGGGGTGGGGGGCCCTGTGGCTGAGGAGGCGACACCCAAGGCCCAGCTGAGACAAAAGTGGAGCCGTGGGGAGAAGCAGCACAGAGAGGCCTTGTGACTTCATGGGGAGACACTAAAGATCCCCCCCCCCTCCCTTGCGAGTAGTCACAGACACAGCGGCACACCGGCGGCGGATGAGCCGATCGGGACCGGATCCTGTGGAGGGACCTGCGGGCGCAAGGAGCGTCATTTGGCCACAAGTCTATGCAGTGAGTGTGCAGGAAAGGAAGGGCGCCCATGGTGGGGCCGGCCCAACCGAGGTGGTCCTTGAGGAGCTTTGGGAAGGTCTGAGCTGTGACTGGGGATCCTCCCTGGGGGAGAGAAGGCTGGAACCGGGTGGCGTAGAGGCAAAGGGGGCCCCAAACGAGGCGAGAAAAAGATCCTCCAATATTCTGCAGAGAGGGGCGCCAGGGAGGAGAGAGGAAGTCCCTGGGGCCAGCTGGGACCCTCAGAATACCCCCCAAGGGAATCCTGCAGATACTTGGGCAAGGCTGGGTTTCCTGACGGGCTCCAAGACTGTGGAAGAGAGGGAGCTGCACCATTTTGCCAGTCCAGAGGTGGGACGACGTTGGCGGTCTCATGCAAGTGCAGGGGGACCCCAAAGTGAAAGGTGGGGGGGGCTGTGGTGCCTGACAGTTGAAGAGGGGCGTAATGGCCACGGCACGCCCCAAAAAAGACTGGTTAGTCAAGGAAATAGTGGCCAATACTACGAAGGGCAACCCATAGGGAGATACTCCCACTACGACCCGGAGGGAAGGCGACGAAGAAGGTGAGGGCCCAATCATACAGTCCTTCCTCAAGGGGCTCTTTCAGTCCCTAAAAGAAGACCTACAGGTGGTAAAGCAGGACTTGTCCAGGGACCTTAAGGAAGTGAGACACGAACTGGAAGCAGTTGGAGAGAGAGTGAACACCCTGGAGGAGAACGAACACAACCGCGATGAGGAGATAGAACAACTTCAGCAAGAAGTCATTTGCCTACAGGAGCAACAAATCATGCACCAGGCACACACGGAAGAACTGGAGACCCGCTCGAGGCGGAGCAATATCCGCATCAGGGGGGTCCCCATAGGGGGAGAGGAGGATGACATCACCCAATATGTTGGCTCCCTCTTTTGCCAGATTTTAGGGGAGAACATGGATAAGGAGGTGCGAATGGACAGAGTTCACAGAGTGGGCTTACCGAGACCGGCCCATGCACCTCCCGCGGACATTTTGGTTTGTGTTCATGACTTCCCTCTTAAGAAGCGCATTCTTCGCCTAGCAAGGAAGCAACACCCGCTGAAGTTTCGGGGCCACTCACTGCTCCTCTATCAGGACCTGGCAGCAATTACCCTACAGAAGAGGAGAGACTTTAGGCCGATCACCTCATATCTCAGGGACAAAGGGGTTACCTACTCCTGCAGCCATCCCTTCCACCTGATTTTCCGCTGGAACGGCAAACTCCACGAACTGTGATCACTGCAAGAAGCCTGTACTTTGCTGAAATTGGAACCACCCTCAGGGGATTGCCTCCACTCGACCGGGACTAGACCATAGGTGCCAGAGGCGCAACAGGTGGCAGACTGTCCCGCTGAGGAGCAGCAAGCCAGATCCATAGACAATAGCGTGGGGACCCAGGCACACTGACACATATACTCTAGGACTGTCCGAAGCTGGCCACATACTGGGGGGGCATCCTGGATGATATCGACCATCACATGACCACTCAACTTCCGAGATTCCTGGCCTACATCATTTTGGGCCTTCCAAACCCCTTGACATTTCCACTCAAATCACTAAAAGGATGCCAGATTAGCCTTGCACTTGGCGCTGCACTCCAGAACATTTTGACACACTGGGGCTCCCCACAGGTTCCCACTCAGCTGGGCTGGCTACATCGGCTGTGGCAGATTCTGGGGATGGAACGGATTTCTCTTACCCTACAGGCGCGGGACCACTCCTATAGAGAACTATGGCACCCTTTTCTGACTTTACTCGCTGGGGAATTCCGAGAGCTGACCTGCCCTAAATACCTACAACTCCTGTGTCTCTCAGAGGATGACAGTCCACAAAACACCGAGAGGTAATGGAACATAATAATAGAATTGCACGCACTCTTCCATGTTTGGGGGTCTTAGAGGCACCTAGAGGGGAGGGAGGGGGGGAGGTTAGGGGAGGGGTTGGGGGGTGGGGGTTAATGGCCGGGGTTGTTCAACTCAGTTGTTTCAATACCTGTTGTAGGGCGAGCCTCTGCCCGTATTTATATTGGTAGTTGAAACTCAATAAAGAAATTTGAACCATAAAAGTGCATAGTGACTTGCTGGATTATTCTGTGAATTAATATTGTTATGATCTGCTATGCCCTTGCAAAGAAGGAAGTGTTAGTGGGGGCTCACGCCTCCATAGCAAAAGCATATTTTTCAGCTTTCGGAAGAGTAGTTGCAATATCTGACATTTGTTGCTCTGAGACTGGCTTCTGTACAGATGTTCACTTAGCACTGTTTTGGATTGGCAAGCAAGGAATGAAGCTAATTTGCCGTGCTTGTTCTTCAGGGTTGTTTGGATAGAGCTTCCCTTCTAAAATTACAATTGCAAAGGATTCATTCAAACCTGGGGAATTGTTGGAAAGAAGCATCCTTTAGTACATTTCTTGTCAATAAGCTCGCATTTTTTCATCACCCACCCACCTCTTGTTTTGAAGAGCTGTCATTTTGACATTTCTCCATTGTTTCCTTTTCTGATTGGTAACCGAATAATGGTATGGCCCAATTTTAAATCGTATACAATTATGTTTCCAATTAGAAATTGCACTATACTGCTCTTTTTGGTGTTCTTTTGTTGGTTTTCATAACTTAATCGCCTTGCTTCTGAAGAGTGTGGAAAAAGGATGACAAACTGACTTACGTCTGCCTGTGTCATTCTGGTTAGTGGAGAAACAAAACTGTTGCTGAGCCACAGCAGTACCACCTAGTATAACTAGGGAGGTATTACTGAGGGGAACATTTTTAATCCAGCCTGGCACATAAATTACGATATGGTATCTGCTGAAAAATCTAGAATCCACCAGAGACCGTTACTAGCATAAGTGAACTTCACTTCTTTTGTGAAGGCTAGATCAGTGACTAGAGGTGTGGAGCAGAAATATTAGGCTTCACTGCTATCCTAATAACATTATGGTAAATGATCACTAGACTCCATGCCCGTGTGCTGTAATCCCAGGGACCGTGGGTGAAGTAGACAAAGAGAGCAAGCACTTGGATGCAGCCAGTCTTACGTATGCCACTTGTAATTCACAAGCAATGGTGAGTAGGTATGGCTGATTTCAGTGAAAGCACATGAGGGAGGTGAACTAGTCCAACTTTCACCAGGAATACGCAATAATAGAGTCTTAAGAATTCATGTAAGAAGGGAAGACTATTTCTACTGTCATTTGTTGATCCTTAGATAAAAGTTGTTGCTTGTACACCAGTGGTCTTCAAACGTTTTAGTGCTTCAAACCCCTCCCATGAAAAAATGGACTATTATATCAGCAGCCTTCCATTGCACCAAGTGAAAGCCATGTGTCCCCTCTCGAAGGGCCAGCATCTGCCAGATCGAGATGAGGAGAATAGGGCGGGTGGAATCCCTGACCCTTCATATAGCGACATCAACATGAATGGGCATCCCTCATCTGATGTGACCCCCTCATGTGGCTGGGGTCAATAGCCTGTATATATTTGGACTTCTAGGGTTCTTGCAACTGTCACCGTGATAAATTTGCACACCACAAATTTAAATTTGGTGTAGCACCATTGCAGCTGGCAGCATGTGAGGGCCTCCCACTCTGGTTCAGGAACTGGAGCCAGCAGATATATTTATGATTTGGCCCACTTTACCTTGAGGCCAAACACCTCACTAAAGTCGCCCAACAGCATCATCAGGGCCAGGAGTGAGGCGGTGGTATCCTGCAAATATATCAGCATATTATCTGCATACAGGGATTCAACATGGTGTTCTCCCTGAGCCAGTGCCTGCTATTGTGCTCGTGGCTGCAAACTACAGCCCAGAGGGTCCATGGCCAGAGTGAATATCAGTGGGGACAGCAGGCAGCCCTGTCTGTGCCCCTTTGGATGTCAAAGTTGTCAGAAACCATTAGACCAGTGCCCACCCCAGTAGCCGTCTGATTCCCATACAGGGCACGGATCCATCCCATGTAATTCGGCCCTATACCCATTTGCTGAAGAGAAGCCAATAAATAATCCTACCCCAAGATGTCAACGGTCTTTTCTGTGTCCAGTGACACTGCAGCCTGCCCTCTAACCCCAGATGGAGTAATGTCCACCATGCAGAGCAATCTATGTGTATATATATATGAAGGTATTACATCCGGGTATAAACCTGGATTGATCCGTGTGTACCCATAGACCAATAACAGGAAGCAGCCTATTGGCTAACACCTTTCCTAGCACCTTACAATCAAGGTTTAAAAGGGACAATGGACGGTAAGGCTGAACATCTAAGGGATCATGACCAGGCTTAAAGAGGACCATAGTCTGTGTCTAACTGGAGGGATTGTGGTAGCTGTCCGGATTCATTAAAGGTCTCTAAAAGTTTCAGGGCAAGATATGTGGTGTACACAGCGTAGTACTCATTCCGAAGCCCATTTATGCCTGGAGTTTTGTTCCTAGTAATCCGAGTTATAGCCAGTAAGATCTCCAATTGTAGGGGTGCCTCTAGTCAGCCCCGTGTATTGGCATCAGGTGGGGTAACGGCAGATCCCGAAGGAAGCCCTGTATATGTGTGGGAAAAGGATCATTCACTGCCATATATAGTTAGCAATAATTCTCCATGAGGGCAGTATTCATGGCAACTTGTGTGTTGACCACTGTGCCGTTGGGTAATCGAACAGCCCCAATCGGTGGGTGGTGTTGAACGTCTTGCACCAGCCAGGCCAATAATCTGTCAGATCTATCCCCCTCCACATGCAAGAGGGCAAGGTGTCATCTATAGTTGTTGTTTCCCCAGCCGTGCCTCCGACTCTCTGTGCTCCTTATGTTAGGAACCTAAGTGTTCTACCGCGCCAGGTCGCTGGACCATCTCGGTTTTTAGTGCCCGCATCTTTTGCTTAAGTGTTAGCAATAATGTGGCTAAGGCACGGGGGATCCCCCATGTTGCTCCCTTGCAGTGCCCCTTCACAACAGCTTTGTGAGCATACCACTCCACTGCCCTAGTGAGTGCAGTTTCCTGTTCAGCTCAAAATAAGGGGTGATCTAAGTCGATAGGGCACCTTAAATAGAGGTTCCAGCAGGGATTCCGTTTGGAGCCTTCAAATTGGGATTCTGGGCTGTGGTCTCCCCCGGTTGATTGTAACTAGCAACAGACAATGATTAGACAACATGCATGGTAGATATTCCGCTCTTGCAATATGCCCCTCCAGGGAGTCACTGCAAAGGAAAAGGTCCAGCCTCGTCTGAATACCGTTGACTGAGGAGTAAAAGTAGTACTCTCCATCTGTGGGTGGAGCAGGTGCCATACGTCATGTAGACGGTTGTGGGCCATCCAGTCCCTAAAGTGCTGTGCTGTTCGAACACAGGTAGCCCCCTAGATGGGAGGAAAGAACGGATCTTGTCCATATCAGGCACACAATTATAATTTCTGCCCCACATCCAAGGCACCTGATGATCCTGCAGGAGTCCTGGGGTAAGGCATCAAAGAAAGTCGACTGATTTAAAGTTGGGGGTGTGAACGCCCACAACGTGAGAAGCAATCCATCTATGTGGCCTTCCAAGATCCCAAATCAACCCCCTTCATCAATTGTGTGGGAATCCACCACATACGGTACCCCCGCGCTATCCACATCAGCACCCGCCCTCGCATAGGCTGAGGATACAGTGCCATATACTTGTCCTCTCCACTTTACCCTCACCTTGCATAGTTCCCCTTGCGTAAGGTGTATTTTTTGTAAAATCACAATGTGGGCGCGAGATTGTTAATATATGCGTGTATTTTATAGCACTTGGAGGGGCTGGCCATGCCGTGCACATTCCATGCCATAAGTTTATAGCGGGAGCAGTGTCATGCATTGGAGTGCATGTGTGTTATGTATAGAAGCGACACCACTCTGATCCTCACAACATCCTTGTAGGGACCCCATATAGAGAGCATCCTTCAGCTACACAGTGAGCAGAATCCGCCTGCTGCAAACAGTGCCCAACCCCAAAAGACACACAATAGATTCCAGTTGTACGTATAACATAGTAAAAAGGGAAAAATTGTAACTAAAGAAGAAGTGAAAACAGGGGGCGTGGCTAGCACTATCTAGATGGTGGACATACTCTGAAGAGGCTCCGCGTGGAAAACCCTGTTATCTGTAATTAATCCTACTCAGACAGAGCATCTGATGCCACTGCAGCCAGCGCTGTATCCCCAGACGCTACTGTGACTATTGATACCCTTTTACCTTTCACATACACGGCAGTGACGCCCTGGCTTCCTACGCTGGGAGTGCACGGGAGGCCCTCTGACTGAGCAGCGATGGGGCTTGGTCCGCCAGGGACCTCCTGCCTGGTCTGGGGAGGCCAGAGGCGGCTGCAATGACACTACGACTCATGGCCTGCCATCAGCGGGACACAACTGTCCCGGGGTGTAGCAATACAACATCGAAGCACAGCAACCTGAATATATGATGAAGTGATTGAGCCCGCTGGCACAGGTCAGCTGGGGATCGCATAGCTGCCTGTCCCTGAGATGATATACCTTTCTTCTGGGTGCCCCAGCAACACTGGATGAACTGCGGTGCTGCCGACTGCCACAGACATGTTATAAAAGTCCTGTGCTGAGGCCTACCCATTGTATGCAAACGAGAGTGCCAGGGACCCGTAGGCACGTCATCTTGCTGCCAATGTGAGGTTGGAGAGAGGGCCCAGGGCTCATGTTGCGTACAGGCATGAGCCGCTGAGAATCTGGCTGAGTGCTGCCCGCTGAGGTGGGAGGTCTGGACCCTGGCGGATACGAGCGGAGGGCCTGAAGAGGGAATGTACCCCCACCCCCTGCATTTAGCCTGGGCCTTGGGTATTATCGAACGGTGCCAGATACTGCTAAATGAGAAGTGTGACCTGAATTTTACTGCCAGCATGTTCAAGCAGGCACTATTGCTACTGCACCAGCTACATCACTCAGCAGAGGCACAGGAGCAGACTCTGGCCTAGGCCTCTATATTATTGACCAGGATCCTTACTTGGGAGGCTGGTGTCCCTAGGCTACCTATCAACATGTCCTGCACTGATCCCCGCTGAATCTGAAACAGAGGTATCGACACTGGAGCCCGCACCTCTCCAACATTCATAGAGAATAAATTAGGCACTGTACTAACTGCAATTGAACGCTCCAGAACCTCATTAAAAGACAAGATTGACAGCGTGGTCTCAGATCTTACACTCCTACATGCAGATGTAAGCTTGCAGACCGAGTTGCTCTGACGGAGCAGGCTGTCCATGGCCTCTAACCGCAGTTGAAGGATCTAACCTTATCCCTGAAGACACTGTGAGAATACGTCATCATCCCGGATTGGAGAGCTGAAGGCACAGAAGGGAGGTCGAGAAGAAATAACATCAGCATGGTTGGACTTCCGGAGCATAGGGAGAGCTGAGACGCTGTACAGTGTATGGAACAATGGCTGTGAGAACTTCTCCCTCCATACATGCTCTCACAATATTTCTCCATTGAAAAGGCACACCATGTGCCAGCTAGGAAGCCTCCGTCCAGGTTTAACCCCGACCCAATGATACTAATATTGTTGCCCTTTCATGATAGGAACTCAATATTACACGAAATCAGGAAATTCCATGAGTTTAAAATGGATAATGCTCAAGTTATGTTGTTCCCTGATTACACAATAATGGTCCAAAAACAGCACAGTTCCTTCATGGCAGTAAAGAAGTGACTCCGGGAGCTAGACATAAAATATTTGCTACTCTTTCCGGAACACCTGCACGTGGTTGCTGGAAGTACCATACATTTCTTTGAAGTTGCTGAAAACACATAGCCCACACATCTGTCTCGTCTCAGTCTGACGCATCAACGAGCCAGAGACAACCAGGCCGCCGCCGCCGCAGACGTCAGATTGGAACAGACCAACCATTCATATCCAAGACTGCTCCAGACCTGAAGCAAATCATTGCGGAACGTCATCAGGTACTGCAACCTGCTGCCACTCTTACTGACAGGCTGGGGTGCTCTGGTCCAGAAGATGAATTGCCACACTTCACCAGCGATAAGAGCTCTGCCGCAACCTGGCCCTCACATGTGGAGATGGAGCCCCCGCCGGAGGTGATCCCACAAACTTCCAACATCATATGGCCAATCAATGTAAATGATGTTCCAGCGGAACTTCCATGCAATGTAACATAAAGATACAATATTCATATGCTTCTATGCCCCATTCATCAGAACCCAATAATCTGTGGTTCGTTGTTCATCCTAGTATAGATAGTCACTATATGCTTATTCTAGAAACAACTATGCTTTGCTGATGCTGCACCCTACTGTTATATTATTGCTCTGTTGTCTCTGTGAATTGCAGGTTTTGTAGCCTCTCACGCTTCTGCTGCCCCCGTACGCGTGTGTACTTCTAGTGTTCCTACGACCCTGTTACTGACTAGTTTGGGTAGATGCTCAGTTGGTGCACTGCTCTCATGGTATTCACAATTATTGTTTTCATAGTTATGTTTCATTATGTTTTATCACACATGGTACACATCTTACTCGCATTTACCCTCAACACTGCTGCGCTCATGCCTTTCTGTGACAATATAGCACTGTCATTACCACCCCAAGACCACCATTTGTCTACCCCTCGTCATCACTATGATAGACGTTAAAGTGCTAATATGGAATGTTTGTGGTATTCACATCCCCAGCCAGAGATATGCCATTTACTCATACCTCAGCAGACATGACATAAATATTGCCTTTCTGCAGGAATCACACTTCACAAGGCGCTGAAGGGGACTGGTCTATGCCACTGAGTACTTCTCCTACACCCGTGGGGATACTCCTTTGAGTTAGACCAGGCACTTCATTTGCGCCAAACAAGGCGGTTACGGACTCAGAGGGCAGATACTCTAGCAAAGGACAGACTGGATGGTCGCCAGGTCCTATTGGGAAGTATATAAGCCCCCAATGTGGAGCAAGGGCTGTTCTGACACTCCCTTTCTCAGGTTCTTTCATGCTGGAGTGGTCTGCTTTGGTTACTGGGGGGGCAACTTTAACAGGGTGCTCGACAACACTCAATGGATCATTTCCCCCATTATCATGCACTACCACTTCCTTTAACTCCCAGGCCTTCACCGCTTGGCTGCAGCACTGGGGCTCACTGGAATTCGTATTGAAAACACTAGAGTTTATCCCTTTTTATTCGGCCCCACATTCGCTACATGTGAGGATTGATAGGCTGGTGGGCACGCCGAATATTGCCCCTTGTATAACTAGCATAGATTACCTAGGCTACACCCACTCCGATCATAATCCACAATGACTCCAATTTACCTGGACACATGCACCCCCCTACCCAACCACTAAGTGGCGCCTGCAGCACTGGAGGACCCGCTTTTTCTAGAGTCTGTCACTGCAGCCATTACAGGGTACTTTGAGAATAACACTGATACCACCACATTGAGATCTATAGAGTGGGATGCCTTTTAAGGTGACGCTTAGGGGGCACTACATGGGGGTCCATTGGAATATACGCCGACAACTAGACACCAACATAACACGCAGAAAGACGACTGATGCATCTGGAGAAAGTGGCAATAACCAACCCACCCAACAGCCACAAACTAAGGGAGGCCCGAGGGGAGCACCTGGCCCTCCTTGAACCCTTACGTTGCCATAATTACGCCACCCACTCAGCCAAAACACATGCCTTCACTGACAGAGCTGGCTACCTTCAGACGTGGATGATATGCCAGAACAAGCCAAGTGACCCCATAGTAGCAGTGTGGTCTGCTACGGGACCTCTGCTATATTCACAACACAACATTCATCGCAAATTGAAAAATCACTATACCTCCTTATACTGCTCGGTTTCAGTGGCCACGGCAGAATATGTTACCTCCTTTTTAGTCACACCACCACTGCCATCAGTTACCAATGAACAACTGGAGGAATTCAATGGCCCCATCATACCTCTCGAAATAAGGGAGACAAGACGTGCATTGGAGACTGGGAAAATGCCTGGTCCCATAGGCCTGCCTGCAGAATTTTATTAGGCTTACTCTGTGCAGCTCATACCACCACTACAAGCACTTTATACTGAGGCGTTAGATACGTCTCACCTTCTGACCTCCCTCCGCAAGGCGCTCATCTCCCTACCAAAGCCAAACGGGGACCCTACAATCTTAAACTCTTATCACTCATTGGTGCTTTTAAATACAGACTATAAAATATTGGCGGACTGTCTGTCTCCGCTGGTACCGAAATTACGACATCCGGATCAGAACGGATTTGTTCCAGCTCGAAATATCTCATTTAGTCTGAGACAATCATTTTGGATACTGGACTGCGCCCTGTTGAGGTGGCCTAAAGCTGGCTGCTCGGTCGTTGATTTGGAAAGGGCATTCGATTCTCTTTAGTGGTCATACTTGTTTACAGCTTTGCCACAGTTTTGGAAACTATTTTTTAAGGCATGTTCGTCTACTCTATACACTCTCTTCAGCATGTGTAAAGACAGGCTCTCTTGTTTCTGAGTCCATTCCTATAGAGCGGGACACGAGCCAGGGATGTCAGTTGTCACCACTGCTGTTTTCACTGGTAGTGGAGCCTCTACCAGTACATCTTTGCAGATTGATCCATGATTGGGGCATCCTCCTAGGTGAAGGTATCCACTTGGTATCCCTCTACGCTGATGATTTACTCATTTATCTGAGAGACGTATCATCTATTCCTTAATCAATCCCTAGCACCCTTCATTGATTTGCTGCCCTTTCTGGACTAGGGTCAACTCAGCTAAATAATGTCTTTTCCCACTTTCCCCTCAAACCCAGAACCCCATAGTAGTCTCCTCTACACCTCTTCTGAACTTGCAACCACACACGTTCAGATATCTGGGCTTACAAATGTATCACTCAGCTGCAGATCTGCTCGATGGCAACTTGACACGTACCCTCACGTCCCTGCGATCCCAGATTATTTGATGGACCCTATCTTTATCAGTGGCTGGCCGTGTGCCACTGCTTAATGGGGGCTGTGCTACTGCTTGTGAATTTCTGCAATGACTATCATGGGCAAAGCAGAGCACAGCCTGGATTAGAATGACAGTTAACATGTCCTCCTGTCTAACTGAGTCTAATATGTACTTGTACGATATGTTGGCTACACACATTTATCTTTGTGCAATATGCTTTCACAAGGACATATCATTATTGTACACTGTACCCCTGATGCGATTTAAACAAAAAAAGAAGGGAAAAGAAATGACAGAACAATCCCAACCCCACTATTTCCAGTAATACTGCAGGTACCCGAGCTATGGCATCTAAACAGTTATTAACAACACAAACAAATATCCCATACTACAAAATCTGTACCGGAAGCCCTGCGAGACATTGCACACATATGGCTAAAGTTCTCTGACTGTGGAGCCCACCAAGGTGCACTTGTCGTCTGGCCTGGATCCAACAGAAGCAGCCACCTCTTCCGGACAAACCAGGTAATGGGTAGCCAGTACGAGTCAGAGTAGGAAAAGTCATCATGAGTATCAGAGCATGTGATCCGCCATTCTGGGTGCCTTAACTGGACCCCCAGACATTGTCTCCAAAGAAATCACAGAGCTGCTCACTACCGAACTTGTATCCAAGGGGTGACATTGCCGGACCTTAACGGGGTTTGTCCCAAGGTGCGAGGCCTCCACCACCGCTTATGCTTATGCCTTAGCTACCTGCTCCAGTGTGGAATGATGATCCATCTTCTTCTGCCTCCTGTGGGAGGGCTTATGCGTCAGCCATTCACCAGATAGCTGGTATGCACCACAGTCTTTTAGCAAACCTTTGGCATGAAGCCAGGTCCATACGTCTTCAGGTGATTAAAAAAACTTAGTGGAGTTTCGGTCAATGACTATGAGCTTTATCTGGTAAAGAAGTTCATATTTCAAGGACAGTTCACATAGCTTTTACTTAACAATGGCATAAGAGCTGGGTTTAAGTTGTACCTCCACAATAAAATCCAGGTTTACCGTTATGGTAGCACTGTTGTACCTCCAGGTGCCTTTGGATCGAAACAGTTGAAAGATCAGGTCTCTCTACTTATAATTCAGAAGACAAGCTATAAATGGTCATGGACAGGCTCCAGGAGGTGCTCAATGGAAAATAATTTTGACGCACTGTCTTCCAGGATCATGCCAGTCCTCCAGTAACAGTTCTACATTAGGTCCTTCAGAGCATTCAGGGAAACTAAAGAAGCGTACCTTGTTCTGATGCAGTCTGCTCTCTGCATCTTCTGATTGTTGGTAAAGGGAGGTGACCTCTGACTGCAGGTTCTGTATTTGGGACTGGAAGATTTGCAAAGTGCGTCACATGGAGGTCAGAGTTGATTCAGCATCACCTGCCCTCATCACTAGCTTTCGATGATCCACCTGGAACAGGTTGACATGAAACAAAACTGAGCAGAATGACCATAGAGGGTGGCATCAAGGTGTGTCAATGACCCCAGATTCTAATCAGAGGGCATTGCCAGTGTTGCAGCATCCACAGGGTCCGGGTTCTGGCCCTTGGCAACCTTGGGTCTCACCATCATGTCGTCCGAACTGAGCAACCGGAATGAGGGGCTAATTTCTTCCAGCAAATGAGCCTGGTAGACCAGCAGAAGTTACAGATTCACCCTGCGGCCACAGCCAGCCAGCAAAAAAGGGCAAGTCCTCCCCCATGCCACCAGCTTAGCCGACGGTCAACCCCCACAAGCTCCCTGCTCATCCCAAAGCCCAGAGTGAATAGACCGCAGCCAGAGGTATTCCAGTCAACCAGGCAGGGGGACAGGCCCAAGCAGGAAACCCTGGGCTCCGCACACAAGTACACCACTGATCACACACCCAGCCCCACGGGTAGGGGCACTTCAGTGTTTGTGCACTCACTCAAGGAGTAGAAGACATTCTTGCCAGGTAAGGGAGCCCCACTCCGACACTCGCTTATGGTCCCACCTCAGCACGGTGGTGGTGATGCATGTAGCTGAGTCTTGATAAGTGGCAGTGCCCCACTCCCAAGCACCGGCAATCAGGAGCCGTCAAAGAGGTGCAGATGAATTATTGTCTCTACCGCCTTACCAGCAGACCCTCATCAACACAGGGTCCTAAGCCATCCGCAGCCCCTGCAACACCTTGCCCATCTTCGCTGGCCCCCTTGTGGTTTTTACTTTGCAAAGACGGTAGGGTCGAAATCAGGGTCTCAGCCTGTAGTGATTGGCCTGTAGCACTGGAAGGCTCTCGCAAGAATGATGCAAACAGTTCAATGGCGCACCAGCCCTAGTGCATGTCGCAAGCAATGTACATTTAATCCACAGGTAATACCCGCCGCCTGAAACCCTGGCTTCTATCCTCAGGGTCCCAACCTGCAGCCTTGTCAGCAGCAACTTTCCAGCAGGCCTGTTTGAGTTTTTAACTTGCACACGTGGTGGGCCTAAGACCAGTCTAGGATTTGCACCTGTAGCACCTTGAGATGCCCTAAGCAATATCCCCTGTATTTGGGTAGTGACCTGGATCAGGCGTGCAGCTCAGTTCATATGCATACGGCCGCAGGGAAGTCTTCGCCTCCCGATCTGTGGCCCAGTCAGCAGCATTATGCTAACAGGCCACTCAATTCACCGGAGCTGTCCGTGCCCAGCCCGAGATGTGCACAGACTGGCACTCCGGGGGCAGTTGATGGCTCTTGACTCTGATCCAGGAGGGCCATGCTGTGCAGCGCCCCATGCTTGTCCTCCAGCATCTCACAGCCACAGCTGCAGCCCTGGCACCCAGATGCGTCAGTGGCTTCCTGCCACACATGCAGTCTGAACAATCCAGCCCTCCACCTGGCTTGCCTCACACCTCAGCCACACCCACAGGGGTTGGGAAGCGACATCGGGTCAGATCCAGCCGATAATTAAAGGATAGCAGGGGCGCTCAGGACAGAGCTCATGAGAGCACATCTACCGCAGTTTTCATCTCGGCCATGCCCCTGGCACAGTGGAACCTTAATTTGGTCTTGAAGTTTCTCATGTGTATGCTCTTCAAGTCGATGCAGAGCTTCTTGTTGCATCTTCTGCCCTTGAAGACTATTTTCATCATTGTGATCACTTCAGTTCTTCACAAGTGAACTTTAGGTGCTGTTGGAGCAATTGCTCTACACCACATTTATCCAGTCAAAATGATGCTGAGAAGTCAGGCGATCTTCTTGCCTAACGTTGTGACTCCTTTTCACATTGGGCAATCCATCACTCTCTCCATGTTCTTTACCCCTTCTTGCCACTGGAAGGAGGAGGAGAGGCTCCATTGATCGGACCTGAAAAGAGCTTTAAAATTTTACATTGATAACACTAAGGACCATCGGGTGAATGATCAGCTTTTTTGTGAGGTTGTTTTGGGAGAAGAAAGGTGAGTGTCAAGGTGGATAGTCCTTTGCATTAAGATCTGATAAGCACTGGCCAAAAATCAGCTTCGGGAAGGCCTGAGAGCCCCTCCCACCACAGCTAAGGCTACTTCCACTGCATTGGCACAGGTAGTATCTATCCTTGATTTCGGCCAGGCTGTGACATGGGCATCGGTCCGCACATTCATGAAACACTGCTTCCTTGACAGCAAGGTCCTATGGGAAGGGTATTTAGCTCATTCAGTCCTGCAGGACTTTTGGACTGAGTCCACTCCCCCATGCCACTTTTGAGAGGTGTGGTTTTAGTATCTATTCTAAAGATGCAGTTAGAAGTATCCATCAGAAGAACTTAGCTTTGTTAACGCTTTCTGGTGGATGCTCTATTTCACTACAGATTCTTTACCACCTTTCCACCTTCCCGTCCTGTGGAGTGTCCTCTTTTAACATCTGTAATGGGTACCAAGCTGGGGATCTGCACACTGGCACTGATGATTGGGTCACACACCTTGTCTGAGGACGAGGACCGAGTCAAGAAAGAAACTGACATTGGCGTGCAAGGTTGTTTCTTTTATATGGCTGTGCTTTGTCCTTTTCGGGCTGTTCAAAGGCCAGTGTGGAGCAGCATGGCATGCAGAACTCCACATATAGTCCCAAAATGACAATTGTCATAAGACAGGCTGTGCAAAAGGTGAAGGAATAGATGCTTCACCAAGGACTTTCAGCATCCCATTGGTACCCTTCAACCCTGAAAGTGAAGCAGGAAAGGAAGACATATCATTTTGCCTCCTGGCTGAGAGCTGAGCATGATTTCCTGGATTCTCACCTGTCCAGCTGACTGGTATTGCAAATGTTGCTTATGTTGTTAACTTTGTTGCTGTTTTATGTTATTTTGCATTTCTATAGTGCCACATGCCATTGTTTTGGCATTAAATTGCAATGCCAGTGCAAGGGCACTAAGATACAAAAAAGAGCATATCTGGATACCGTTTTTGTCTGACTCTTAGAAGGCAAACCATCAATTCCACAGGTCGTCATTTGATTGTATGTTATTGTTTGGTTAAGAGTGGTTAGTAGGGGAATTGTCAGTGTTAAGCTTCAAAATGTTTTGTGTATTAGTATGAAAGTAAGTGAGTTCTATCTTGAAAAATATTTGCTGTTTTTATGTGTACTCTTCAGGTAACCTTTACCTGCTGCAGAGATTCTTTGGCAAATAAGTCAAAGGATTAATTTTAATGAATTGCTCTGCTATGATATCCCCTCCCACGATATGTTTCTGGTTTTTTTTTTAGAGCCACTCCACTGTATTATGCAGGACAGTGATCACTAAGTCACCCGATAGCCATTACAAAAAGCTTCTACCTCGGTAAGCCATCAAGATTTTTACTAGTAGTGTTGGTTAACCTACTTCTACATGAACAGCTGATGGACATTCGTGCAGAAGCAGAGGGACATACAAGTTGAGAACTTCTGCTTTTCAGAAGCAGCCTTAGGTTGCTGAATCGCCTTAGGTTTCTAGCTAGCCAGTCAGTATTTTGTTTAGTTTTTATGTTATTCATTTTAAAGACCCTCAGTCCTCTCCACACACCCTGCTTCACTTATAGAGATGTAGAAGAGAAAGTACCCCGTTCTGATGGATACTTCTAGCTTTAGATTCCTCAACATGTGAATCTCTCCAGGTTCCGCCATACTATAGCCTGACTCGTCTGCCAATTTGCAATAGCTTTTGCAAATTGGCAGACAAGTCTATCGGCCTTTGTGTGACTCCAAACTCCCTCCAAGCACGATGACATACAGCCACGTGTAGGTACCACCCTTCAGAGCTGATGTCAGTGTTTTTTCTGCACCCTTCAGTGTGGATCAGAAGTTGCGTTTTTCGGTCCCCTTTAATATAAGTTTTTCAAATCTTTAGCCATTATACAGATATGTAAACCACCAGGTCAACACAGTATTGCACTTGTAGTCTGCGGATATCAGTCACAACTCCCCACAGTGTCTGCCTTAGGAACCTCTGTACCAGTTGACTGACTTAAAAATGTTTTTTTTTCTGAGCAGAAGCTTCATTCTACAGTAATGTTTTATTTGTTTTTATCTCATACAACTTTAGCCTAGGAACTGTTTTCATTCTTTTTACTCTGACGTTCTGTACTGTGCTCAAGGTTGTACCCAATATTGTCAGTCCAAAGTGGAACATCACAATCTTTGCCACTTCATGAGAAACATGTGTTCCTTCGCTAGGGCAGCTTTCTTAGAACACCAGCTTTTTTTATTATAAAACATCCCTCTCCCCCTATACCCCTATATGTTAAAGGGAGAGTTCCAGTCAGAAAATTGCCACCACATGCTGTTGCTTCATTGCAGGTGTTTGCTGAGATTTAATGTATTTTCTGCCTACATGGGAGAGGGTTCTCAGTAGACCATCACCCCTCTTTGCTACTACCTTATTCAGGTATAGTGGATGGTGTCTTCCTAGGGATCCTGAAGGACGGATTAGGGCTAACACTGCTATGCTCTAGTGTTAGAAATGGGGTTTCTGGTTGGCTAGGGTATGCATCTAAGCCAGGCAGAACCTACCACGCTTGCCAGGGCGAGGGACTTACACATCCAAGATAACCCCTGCTCACCCCTTTGGTAGCTTGACATGAGCAGTCAGGCTTATCACAGACGTCATGTGTAAAGTGGTTGCACAACACACACAACACATGTGACACAATAAATACACCACAAAAGAAACACAACTAGTTATATAAAAATAAACTGTACTGCATAAAACATCATTAGACCAAACCAACATGTTTCAGTAATAACCTGCTACACAAGCAGTTGTCAGAACATCACGCTGGTTGCTAATACTCTGCGATAATAAGCAGTAGTCAGATAAACATATAGGTTACTGGTAGTCTGCAACACAAGCAGTAGTCAGGTCAACATCATCACCAGAAATGCACATGGCGTAATCAACACATTATCAGAGATGACCAGACGCCATCATAAATGCACACAGAATGAAACATTCCCCAACTGGCAGCTCATTATTATCACCATATTAAATGCACATATCCTGAAAACATTTCCATAGGCATAGGTTGCTTCCTTATGTATGGCAATCACAGTAACACATACATGTACTTTAAAACATCTCCATATGGCCTATATCCCATACACAAACATTACCCACCTTATGCAGGCCATGCCAATCCTGAAGTACAGTTGTGGTTATAGCTAAGTAAAAACAACATTATAAATGAGGGCATAGCAAGTCAAGGAACGTCTACCAAGGGCCCCGAAGCATCTTATGCATGCGCGTCGGTGCTTCTTTCAGAAGTTATATGGTGCGTAAAATAATGTATACACCCAGCACAGGAGCTCCAGCACGCTTATCACCATAATTACAGTAAAGACAAGGCTAAGCCTCGATGGGACCTTCGTCGAGGAGTCCCTTCCCATCCTGAAAAAGTGCCCCCAAAGGTATGTCTAAGGAGATCTGAGGGGAATTTGGGGGATAAGGGGGCACGCACCTACTACTTCTGGAGGGAGACTGCTCTTGATCTCGCTGCGTGCAGGCGAAGGCAGGGTGGCTGCCCACAAGTATGAGGTGCTTCAATTAGGGATCCGGGCAGTAGGGGGAAGGGCCCCCTCACCTTCCTCGACGGAGGGAAGACCTTCCCCAGTCTCCCCGCATAGAAAGTAGGTCTCATGCAGCTGCCTGCGGACCTGCGGTGCAGCTGCATCCTGGGGGGCAGTAGGGCTCCCTCCTAGCCACCGGTCTCCAGAGGTGGCGCTGCCTTCCAGGAGCAGTGTGTCAGGAGCTCTCTAGTGTGAGAAGGTAGCCTCTTTCTAGCCTTGTTACCCCCACTTTTGGCCTGTTTGTGAGTGTATGTCAGGGTGTTTGTCACTGTTTTCACTGTCTCACTGGGATCCTGATAGCCAGGCCTCAGTGCTCATAGTGAAAACACTATGTTTTCAGTATGTTTGTTATGTGTCACTGGGATCCTGCTGGTCAGGACCCCAGTGCTCATAGGTTTGTGGCCTATATGTATGTGTCACTGGGACCCTGTCACACAGGGCCCCAGTGCTCATAGGTGTGCATGTATATGTTCCCTGTGTGGTGCCTAACTGTCTCACTGAGGCTCTGCTAACCAGAACCTCAGTGGTTATGCTCTCTCATTACTTTTAAATTGTCACTAACAGGCTAGTGACCAATTTTACCAATTTACATTGGCTTACTGGAACACCCTTATAATTCCCTAGTATATGGTACTGAGGTACCCAGGGTATTGGGGTTCCAGGAGATCCCTATGGGCTGCAGCATTTCTTTTGCCACCCATAGGGAGCTCTGACAATTCTTACACAGGCCTGCCACTGCAGCCTGAGTGAAATAACGTCCACGTTATTTCACAGCCATTTTACACTGCACTTAAGTAACTTATAAGTCACCTATATGTCTAACCTTTACTTGGTAAAGGTTAGGTGCAAAGTTACTTAGTGTGAGGGCACCCTGGCACTAGCCAAGGTGCCCCCACATTGTTCAGAGCCAATTCCCTGAACTTTGTGAGTGCGGGGACACCATTACACGCGTGCACTACATATAGGTCACTACCTATATGTAGCTTCACAATGGTAACTCCGAATATGGCCATGTAACATGTCTATGATCATGGAATTGCCCCCTCTATGCCATCCTGGCATTGTTGGTACAATTCCATGATCCCAGTGGTCTGTAGCACAGACCCTGGTACTGCCAAACTGCCCTTCCTGGGGTTTCACTGCAGCTGCTGCTGCTGCCAACCCCTCAGACAGGCATCTGCCCTCCTGGGGTCCAGCCAGGCCTGGCCCAGGATGGCAGAACAAAGGACTTCCTCTGAGAGAGGGTGTGACACCCTCTCCCTTTGGAAAATGGTGTGAAGGCAGGGGAGGAGTAGCCTCCCCCAGCCTCTGGAAATGCTTTCTTGGGCACAGATGTGCCCAATTCTGCATAAGCCAGTCTACACCGGTTCAGGGACCCCTTAGCCCCTGCTCTGGCGCGAAACTGGACAAAGGAAAGGGGAGTGACCACTCCCCTGACCTGCACCTCCCCTGGGAGGTGTCCAGAGCACCTCCAGTGTGCTCCAGACCTCTGCCATCTTGGAAACAGAGGTGCTGCTGGCACACTGGACTGCTCTGAGTGGCCAGTGCCACCAGGTGACGTCAGAGACTCCTGCTGATAGGCTCCTTCAGGTGTTAGTAGCCTATCCTCTCTCCTAGGTAGCCAAACCCTCTTTTCTGGCTATTTAGGGTCTCTGTCTCTGGGGAAACTTCAGATAACGAATGCATGAGCTCAGCCGAGTTCCTCTGCATCTCTCTCTTCACCTTCTGATAAGGAATCGACTGCTGACCGCGCTGGAAGCCTGCAAACCTGCAACATAGTAGCAAAGACGACTACTGCAACTCTGTAACGCTGATCCTGCCGCCTTCTCGACTGTTTTCCTGCTTGTGCATGCTGTGGGGGTAGCCTGCCTCCTCTCTGCACCAGAAGCTCCGAAGAAATCTCCCGTGGGTCGACGGAATCTTCCCCCTGCAACCGCAGGCACCAAAAACCTGCATTACCGGTCCCTTGGGTCTCCTCTCAGCACGACGAGCGAGGTCCCTCGAATCCAGCGACTCTGTCCAAGTGACCCCCACAGTCCAGTGACTCTTCAGCCCAAGTTTGGTGGAGGTAAGTCCTTGCCTCACCTCGCTGGGCTGCATTGCTGGGAACCGCGACTTTGCAGCTACTCCGGCCCCTGTGCACTTCTGGCGGAAATCCTTTGTGCACAGCCAAGCCTGGGTCCACGGCACTCTAACCTGCATTGCACGACTTTCTAAGTTGGTCTCCGGCGACGTGGGACTCCTTTGTGCAACTTCGGCGAGCACCGTTTCACGCATCCTCGTAGTGCCTGTTTCTGGCACTTCTCCGAGTGCTACCTGCTTCAGTGAGGGCTCTTTGTCTTGCTCGACGTCCCCTCTCTCTTCAGGTCCAATTTGCGACCTCCTGGTCCCTCCTGGGCCCCAGCAGCGTCCAAAAACGCTAACCGCACGATTTGCAGCTAGCAAGGCTTGTTGGCGTTCTTTCGGTGGGAAAACACTTCTGCACGACTCTCCACGGCGAGAGGGATCCGTCCACCAAAGGGGAAGTCTCTAGCCCTTTTCGTTCCTGCAGAAACCTCAGCTTCTTCTGTCCAGTAGAAGCTTCTTTGCACCCGCAGCTGGCATTTCCTGGGCATTTGCCCATCTCCGACTTGCTTGTGACTTTTGGACTTGGTCCCCTTGTTCCACAGGTACCCTAGATTGGAAATCCACAGTTGTTGCATTGCTGGTTTGTGTCTTTCCTGCATTATTCCTCTAACACGACTACTTTGTCCTTAGGGGAACTTTAGTGCACTTTGCACTCACTTTTCAGGGTCTTGGGGAGGGTTATTTTTCTAACTCTCACTATTTTCTAATAGTCCCAGCGACCCTCTACAAGGTCACATAGGTTTGGGGTCCATTTGTGGTTCGCATTCCACTTTTGGAGTATATGGTTTGTGTTGCCCCTATCCCTATGTTTCCCCATTGCATCCTATTGTAACTATACATTGTTTGCACTGTTTTCTAAGACTATACTGCATATTTTTGCTATTGTGTATATATATCTTGTGTATATTTCCTATCCTCTCACTGAGGGTACACTCTAAGATACTTTGGCATATTGTCATAAAAATAAAGTACCTTTATTTTTAGTATAACTGTGTATTGTGTTTTCTTATGATATTGTGCATATGACACTAAGTGGTACTGTAGTAGCTTCACACGTCTCCTAGTTCAGCCTAAGCTGCTCTGCTAAGCTACCATTATCTATCAGCCTAAGCTGCTAGACACCCTATACACTAATAAGGGATAACTGGGCCTGGTGCAAGGTGCAAGTACCCCTTGGTACTCACTACAAGCCAGTCCAGCCTCCTACATTGGTTGTGCAGTGGTGGGATAAGTGCTTGAGACTACTTACCACTCTTGTCATTGTACTTTTCATAAGAGAAAAATATACAAAACAAGGTCAGTGTATATACACATAGCCAAAAAGTTTTGCATTTCCTCTTTTCACTCTTTTCTAAGTGCTGAAAAGTACTTCTAAACTTTCAAAAAGTTCTTAAAAGTTTAAAAAGTTTTTTCTGTCTTTCCAAAAAGTTCTGAAAACTTTTTTTCTTTTTCTATCACTTTAACTCTCTCTAAAAAATGTCTGGCACAGGCCAAAGTGTTGATCTGTCCAAACTTGCATATGACAACCTTAGCTGGAAAAGAGCAAGGAGTCTCTGTATAGAGAGAGGTTTGAGTGTAGGGAAGAATCCTTCCTTGGAACTGTTACTTAACATGCTTAGAGAACAGGATAAGGCCATAGGTGCCCCATCTGTTGAAAAAGTACCTAATAGTTCCCAATCTGATTCAGGGACTCCCCCAGGAAAAGATTCAGGAAAGAAACTTCCTAGCCTGCCCATTACTAGACAATCTAGCATAGATGGTAATGATGATGAGCCACACCAAATAAATAGTGTTGTCTCACATCATAGCAAAAGCATTTATTCTCACCATACTGGTAGTAATGTTTCTGTAAACCAAGCTGTTAAGTTGGCTTCTGTAAGGGACAGGTCTCCTTCTGTTCATTCCCATCATAGCTCTGTTTCTAGAAATGTCCCTCCCACCAACCCTGATGACAGAATGTTAGAGAGGGAACTCAATAAGTTGAGGGTGGAACAAACCAGACTGAAGCTTAAAAAGCAACAGCTGGATTTGGATAGACAGTCTTTTGAATTAGAGAAGGAAAGACAGAAGTTGGGTTTAGATACCCATGGTGGCAGCAGCAGTATTCCCCATAGTCATCCTGCAAAAGAGCATGATTCCAGGAATCTGCACAAGATAGTTCCCCCTTATAAGGATGGGGATGACATTAACAAGTGGTTTGCTGCACTTGAGAGGGCCTGTGTTGTACAGGATGTCCCTCAAAGGCAGTGGGCTGCTATCCTATGGCTATCATTTAGTGGAAAAGGTAGGGATAGGCTCCTTACTGTGAAAGAAAATGATGCTAATAATTTCCAAGTTCTTAAAAATGCACTCCTGGATGGTTATGGCTTAACCACTGAACAGTACAGGATAAAGTTCAGAGAGACCAAAAAGGAGTCTTCACAAGACTGGGTTGATTTCATTGACCATTCAGTGAAGGCCTTGGAGGGGTGGTTACATGGCAGTAAAGTTACTGATTATGAAAGCCTGTATAACACAATCCTGAGAGAGCATATACTTAATAATTGTGTGTCTGATTTGTTGCACCAGTACCTGGTAGACTCTGATCTGACCTCTCCCCAAGAATTGGGAAAGAAGGCAGACAAATGGGTCAGAACAAGGGTGAACAGAAAAGTTCATACAGGGGGTGACAAAGATGGCAATAAGAAGAAAGATGGTGAAAAATCTCAAGATAAGCATGGGGATAGTGCTAAAACCAAGGATCCCACTTCAAATCTTAAACACTCTTCAGAGGGTGGGGATAAAACAAATTCTTCCTCTTCTTCCCAACCTGCACACATTAAAAAGCCTTGGTGCTTTGTGTGTAAAAACAGAGGCCATAGGCCAGGGGATAAGTCCTGTCCAGGTAAACCCCCTGAGCCTACCACCACTAATACATCAAGCTCTAGTGCCCCTAGCAGTAGTGGTACTAGTGGTGGGACTACTGGCAACAGTCAAGCAAAGGGTGTAGTTGGGTTCACTTATGGGTCCATAGTGGAAACTGATGTAATCAGTCCCAAGACAGTTTCTGTCACACCTAGTGGCATTGGCCTTGCCACACTGGCTGCTTGTCCCCTTACAATGGATAAGTACAGGCAGACAGTTTCAATAAATGGTGTTGAGGCCTTGGCCTACAGGGACACAGGTGCCAGTTTCACTTTGGTGACTGAAAACCTAGTGCCTCCTGAACAACACATCATTGGACAACAGTATAAGATTATTGATGTCCATAACTCCACTAAGTTTCTTCCCTTAGCTATAATTCAGTTTAGTTGGGGTGGAGTTACTGGCCCTAAGCAGGTGGTGGTATCACCTAGCTTACCTGTAGACTGTCTCTTAGGTAATGACCTAGAGGCCTCAGGTTGGGCTGATGTAGAGTTTTATGCCCATGCAGCCATGCTGGGCATCCCTGAGGAATTGTTCCCTCTCATTTCAAGTGAAATGAAAAAGCAAAGGAGAGAAGGCCTGAAAACTCAGGATCCCTCTCCATCAACAGGTAAAAAGGGTATCACAGTATCCCCTAACCACCCTACCATTCAGGATACCATTCCTGTGGTGGGAGAAACCTCTCCTGGGGTGGCACCTGTTCCAAGGGAATCATCAGCTGGCAAAGCTGGACTCCCTGAGGTGGAAGTACCTCTCTGTGGGATAACTAACATTGGTGAGAAAAACAGCACCATTTTAGTTAACATGGAGCATCCCTCCAACCCTCCCAGAGAAACTTTAGTGCAGAAACCCTACACTACCTCACAACACTTAGGACAGCATCCCTGCCCTAGTGTGGAGCTCATAGGACAGCATCCCTGCCCTGCTCCAACTCAAGAGAAACAGCATCCCTGTTCTCTCTTCCAGCCAGATGGACAAAGTTTTTGCCCAGCTATGGCTTTTCTGAGACAGCATCCCTGTCTGGCATTTCCATCACTACAAATAGGTTCAGTGGACAATTCCCACTGCTCTAAACTAAAACTTACTGATAGAAACTCTGAAAATACATCTTCACATTGTTGCTTAGCTAAAAAACTTCAAACAGGGTGGTTTACATCCCCACAGGGAAGTAACCATATAGTGGATGATAAAGGGAGTAACCAGTCTACTGCAGAGCTACTCTCTACTTATCACCACTTAGACAATAAAGTCTCAACTGGCCAAGGTTAGCCTTATTGTCCTTCGTTTGGGGGGGGGTTGTGTGAGAAGGTAGCCTCTTTCTAGCCTTGTTACCCCCACTTTTGGCCTGTTTGTGAGTGTATGTCAGGGTGTTTGTCACTGTTTTCACTGTCTCACTGGGATCCTGATTGCCAGGCCTCAGTGCTCATAGTGAAAACACTATGTTTTCAGTATGTTTGTTATGTGTCACTGGGATCCTGCTGGTCAGGACCCCAGTGCTCATAGGTTTGTGGCCTATATGTATGTGTCACTGGGACCCTGTCACACAGGGCCCCAGTGCTCATAGGTGTGCATGTATATGTTCCCTGTGTGGTGCCTAACTGTCTCACTGAGGCTCTGCTAACCAGAACCTCAGTGGTTATGCTCTCTCATTACTTTTAAATTGTCACTAACAGGCTAGTGACCAATTTTACCAATTTACATTGGCTTACTGGAACACCCTTATAATTCCCTAGTATATGGTACTGAGGTACCCAGGGTATTGGGGTTCCAGGAGATCCCTATGGGCTGCAGCATTTCTTTTGCCACCCATAGGGAGCTCTGACAATTCTTACACAGGCCTGCCACTGTAGCCTGAGTGAAATAACGTCCACGTTATTTCACAGCCATTTTACACTGCACTTAAGTAACTTATAAGTCACCTATATGTCTAACCTTTACCTGGTAAAGGTTAGGTGCAAAGTTACTTAGTGTGAGGGCACCCTGGCACTAGCCAAGGTGCCCCCACATTGTTCAGAGCCAATTCCCTGAACTTTGTGAGTGCGGGGACACCATTACACGCGTGCACTACATATAGGTCACTACCTATATGTAGCTTCACAATGGTAACTCCGAATATGGCCATGTAACATGTCTATGATCATGGAATTGCCCCCTCTATGCCATCCTGGCATTGTTGGTACAATTCCATGATCCCAGTGGTCTGTAGCACAGACCCTGGTACTGCCAAACTGCCCTTCCTGGGGTTTCACTGCAGCTGCTGCTGCTGCCAACCCCTCAGACAGGCATCTGCCCTCCTGGGGTCCAGCCAGGCCTGGCCCAGGATGGCAGAACAAAGGACTTCCTCTGAGAGAGGGTGTGACACCCTCTCCCTTTGGAAAATGGTGTGAAGGCAGGGGAGGAGTAGCCTCCCCCAGCCTCTGGAAATGCTTTCTTGGGCACAGATGTGCCCAATTCTGCATAAGCCAGTCTACACCGGTTCAGGGACCCCTTAGCCCCTGCTCTGGCGCGAAACTGGACAAAGGAAAGGGGAGTGACCACTCCCCTGACCTGCACCTCCCCTGGGAGGTGTCCAGAGCTCCTCCAGTGTGCTCCAGACCTCTGCCATCTTGGAAACAGAGGTGCTGCTGGCACACTGGACTGCTCTGAGTGGCCAGTGCCACCAGGTGACGTCAGAGACTCCTGCTGATAGGCTCCTTCAGGTGTTAGTAGCCTATCCTCTCTCCTAGGTAGCCAAACCCTCTTTTCTGGCTATTTAGGGTCTCTGTCTCTGGGGAAACTTCAGATAACGAATGCATGAGCTCAGCCGAGTTCCTCTGCATCTCTCTCTTCACCTTCTGATAAGGAATCGACTGCTGACCGCGCTGGAAGCCTGCAAACCTGCAACATAGTAGCAAAGACGACTACTGCAACTCTGTAACGCTGATCCTGCCGCCTTCTCGACTGTTTTCCTGCTTGTGCATGCTGTGGGGGTAGCCTGCCTCCTCTCTGCACCAGAAGCTCCGAAGAAATCTCCCGTGGGTCGACGGAATCTTCCCCCTGCAACCGCAGGCACCAAAAAACTGCATTACCGGTCCCTTGGGTCTCCTCTCAGCACGACGAGCGAGGTCCCTCGAATCCAGCGACTCTGTCCAAGTGACCCCCACAGTCCAGTGACTCTTCAGCCCAAGTTTGGTGGAGGTAAGTCCTTGCCTCACCTCGCTGGGCTGCATTGCTGGGAACCGCGACTTTGCAGCTACTCCGGCCCCTGTGCACTTCTGGCGGAAATCCTTTGTGCACAGCCAAGCCTGGGTCCACGGCACTCTAACCTGCATTGCACGACTTTCTAAGTTGGTCTCCGGTGACGTGGGACTCCTTTGTGCAACTTCGGCGAGCACCGTTTCACGCATCCTCGTAGTGCCTGTTTCTGGCACTTCTCCGAGTGCTACCTGCTTCAGTGAGGGCTCTTTGTCTTGCTCGACGTCCCCTCTCTCTTCAGGTCCAATTTGCGACCTCCTGGTCCCTCCTGGGCCCCAGCAGCGTCCAAAAACGCTAACCGCACGATTTGCAGCTAGCAAGGCTTGTTGGCGTTCTTTCGGTGGGAAAACACTTCTGCACGACTCTCCACGGCGAGAGGGATCCGTCCACCAAAGGGGAAGTCTCTAGCCCTTTTCGTTCCTGCAGAAACCTCAGCTTCTTCTGTCCAGTAGAAGCTTCTTTGCACCCGCAGCTGGCATTTCCTGGGCATTTGCCCATCTCCGACTTGCTTGTGACTTTTGGACTTGGTCCCCTTGTTCCACAGGTACCCTAGATTGGAAATCCACAGTTGTTGCATTGCTGGTTTGTGTCTTTCCTGCATTATTCCTCTAACACGACTACTTTGTCCTTAGGGGAACTTTAGTGCACTTTGCACTCACTTTTCAGGGTCTTGGGGAGGGTTATTTTTCTAACTCTCACTATTTTCTAATAGTCCCAGCGACCCTCTACAAGGTCACATAGGTTTGGGGTCCATTTGTGGTTCGCATTCCACTTTTGGAGTATATGGTTTGTGTTGCCCCTATCCCTATGTTTCCCCATTGCATCCTATTGTAACTATACATTGTTTGCACTGTTTTCTAAGACTATACTGCATATTTTTGCTATTGTGTATATATATCTTGTGTATATTTCCTATCCTCTCACTGAGGGTACACTCTAAGATACTTTGGCATATTGTCATAAAAATAAAGTACCTTTATTTTTAGTATAACTGTGTATTGTGTTTTCTTATGATATTGTGCATATGACACTAAGTGGTACTGTAGTAGCTTCACACGTCTCCTAGTTCAGCCTAAGCTGCTCTGCTAAGCTACCATTATCTATCAGCCTAAGCTGCTAGACACCCTATACACTAATAAGGGATAACTGGGCCTGGTGCAAGGTGCAAGTACCCCTTGGTACTCACTACAAGCCAGTCCAGCCTCCTACATCTAGTAACTCCCAAGCTACCATCTTTTCTCTTCCCGGATCGTAACGGCCTCGGGACAACTTTGGGTAGGTGTGTCGACAAGCCCGCGGCTCTCCATGCTCCGTCCGGGTCGCAGTGGTGAGAATCCACAGAAGTTAGTGCCCGCCTGTGCCCAGGGGGCACGTAAGAGAGCGCTCCTCATCATGCTGAATTGAGAGATTGCTGGCAGGCTCCTCTCAGCTTCTCTTGCTTCGGGATGGGAGGAGGGCACCCAGGCAGACGGATACGGCAGCGCTCTGCACTCGCTTGCTCTGTTTACACCAGATGCAGGCACTTCCCCATACTGTCTCCCATAAAGCGCTCTTCACGCACTATAGGGACAGAAACAAAAGAAACTGCAGCACTCACAAGATGCAGGGGCCAGGGGCAATCAGTGAACCAGGCAGTTGCAAGGCAACATTAACCCTGTGTCAGCCCCTGGGAGAAAACTGGTGGGGAAAACACATGGCAGGAGGCCAACACAGCTAAGTAGGTGGCGGTTCCTCCTGGCCCCCCAACAGTTTTGAGGGATCCCCAAAGTCAGGGAGCAGCTGGTAGCAGGTCAACACGCATAAAATCAATCCAGATGAATCCTTTAGTCCACCCAGCAACTACCAAGCAGCAAACCAACACAAGAAGGGCAGTCCAGATGAGTCCTTTGAGCAGCCAGGCAGTCCGTCAGGCAGAGGTTTGGTCCCCTGTCCAAAAGTGCTCTACCAATGTGGGAGACAAACCCCTGTACCTATACTCATTTTGCGCAGCCTCCACAAAAGGGGGTGATGGGGTTCCATCCAGCACTAACTGGTTCCAGGGATGTCCCCTTTCTCCTCCAGCACTGGCTCCAGACATCAGCGGGGGTAAACAAGCCCTTTGTGTGAGGCCTGGGCACAGCCTTTACAGATGCAGGTGTGCCCGCTTCGATTTCTCCCAGCCCAGGAAGACCATTCAATATCCAGTTGCATTCTTGTGACACCTCCATCCTCACTGTGTACAGGCTATCTGACAGTATACACAAAGCCCAGCTCTCACTCTGCCCCATATGTGGATTGGAAGCAAGCTGCAAAACACCAGAGTCATCAGCAGAGAGAAATACTCACTTTCTTAAAGTGGCATTTCTATATTAGTAATAAAAAATCCACCTAGAGCAGTAAGCAGCATTTCTCACTACCATTCCAACCATACCAAACATTCCCTCAAAGATCAGACAATACCACTTAGGCATATGTTAGAGCATTCCCAATGCAGTCGTATGAGAGAAGCAGCGCTCACAGTAGTGAGAAACTAAATAGGTTGTTTGTCACTACTAGGCCATGTAGTACATAAAGACATATGTCCTACCTTTCACATACACAGCACCCTGCCCATAGGGCTAACTAGGGCCTACCTTAGGAGTGACTTATATATAGTATAAGGGAAGTTCCAGGACTGGCAAGTAAAGTTAGATGCCAGGTCCCTGTGGCAGTAAACTGTGCACGCAGGCCCTGCGGTAGCAGGCCTAAGAGAGGTTTGAAAGGCTACTTCTGTGGGTAGCTCAAGCTGTGCTGCAGGCCCACTAGTAATATTCAATTTACAGGGCCTTGATATAGGGATACTACTGTACAAGGGACTTACATGTAAATTAAATGTGCCAATTAGGTGTAAGCCAATCATACTAAGTTTAAAAAGGAAAGCACATGTGCTTTAGCAATGATCAGCAGTGATAAAGTGCTCAGAGTCCTAACCTCAACAAAAAGGGTCAGAACAAATAGGAGGAAGGCAACAAGTTTGGGGATGACCCTGTAAAAAGGGCCAGGTCCAACATCTAGTAGTACATTAGTGGTGTAGGAAGGAATTCCAACAATTAGCACTCTCCCACTATGGTTCGACTTTTCTTATGTTGAACTTTCTTTGTCACCACATTGCTATTAATATGTTGTATCACCCTAATCATTGCAGTACATGCCACTTTATGTATAAAGCAGTTGATTCAGTAAAGTACATTGAATCAATTCCTGCTTCTGTTTGTCTTTGCATGTGTGGGACGAATGTAACTGAGAGACAAGGATGAGATCTATTACACCACAATTTCCTGAGAAATCAGAATGTCATGCACACGACTGCCATAAATCACCGCCACTTTTAGGTACGGGTGAGGTACAGCTACCTGGCCGGAAGGGTAAGGCCGACAGTTGTCACACAGTGTGAAACTGGTCTGGGTTCCCGACAGCCTAATGGTGCTTGCCACCCTAATCCAGCAGTCTCATTGAGCATAAAGAGAGCTAACACAACACTAAATTCACCAGCTGTATTAGAAGTTCTAAAGATATTCATGAAACGTTGCCTCTTGCCATATGCAACTGTTGTAACCTCTCTACTAACCAGCCCAGCCTATTTGTGGCTCCGAGGGAGACATGGTCACCAGCAGATGCAGCAGTCCTCCTCTTCACCTGGCTCAGCAGCTGCCAAGACGCTTTAACTCACACTCCAGTAGCCATGTGGTTTTGCTAGGGGGCCAGATTCAGCATTATTTGTTTCCTGGCATGTAACTACTTCGAAGCAGTGGGTCCTTCATATTGTTCAGTTTGGTTATGACCTACCCTTCTGGGGTACTCCGGACTCCATTCTTGCAGTTTCTTCAAAAGATTGGTAGATCATGCCATTATTTTTTCCTGAGAAGTGCTTTTTTTGCCAAGGGCATGATCAAGGTACTGCCCAAGGCCAGGAGTGGTACGAGATGCTGCTCCTAATACCTCCTGGCCTCCAAGAAGGATGATGTATAGACACTGTTTTTTTACCTCATTTTGTTGAGTGCCTTTCTCAAGAAGGAGAAAGTCAAAATGTTGCCATTGAGTCAGATGAGCAGATTGTTGCCTTGGGTTAAAAGGTTACTTCTGTGTGCCAATCCTGCAGTCCCATAGGCGGTATCACTGCTTTGTGATGAGGGCACATTATTTTCAATTCACTGTCTTGCCCTTCTCTAAAATCTATTAATTTCAACTTAAAAATATATATACTCACTGAAAAAAACAAAGGTTACAGGGACGGAATAGTTAGGTTCTGAATTTACTCGTACAAAACCATAGAAATTCAGCAGTTATAATTAGAGTTCTTTCAATTAACTATAACTTGTGCCCTAAGGTAACTATAACTCACGCTCTTGCCATGCACAATTTTTTTATAGATAATTTTATTGCAAATGTTGCAGTGATAACATCAACAATGCTACACAAGATCTCATCAATTATTTAGCTGTGCATGTCGAAGGCGTGAGTTATAGTTACCTTATGGCCTATATCACACCCCTGTGGTCAAGGTACCTTTATCCTGACCCCTTATACCACTTTCAATTAGGATTTTCACCCTGGGGGACCATGTCCTGTGAAACAAAATGGCAGCTGCAGCTTTCTAGTGAGGTTGCGGTCAGCCAATTGCAGTGCTTCTTTTCGCACATTTGTGGAAATTTGCGAATTTCCGCGATTTATTCGTGAAATAATCATAGTCACCACGGCTAGAGATATATAAACTGGTTTTCCTTTAATTTCTCCAAAACTACTGAGCGGATTTCCACTATATAAGCGAAAGCATGATCTGCTTGCCGAAAGGTAGCTTTCTGTAAAATCTGGTGTGATTCCATCCAGCGGTTTGGGCGATAGTCGTGTCTAAAGGTCCCATGGGAATTAACAGGGGAAACACAACTTTATGGACATCCCCTTTTTCTCGGCACCTGCTTGACCGATCACCCCAAAACTTTCCGTGCGTAACAAGAATCACTGCAACACTTTCTGGGGGAAATTGTGTGAAGATTTGTCACATACACCAAAGATATAGGCAAGTCAAAGAATCTTTTTTCTAAGGAAACATGGTCCTAACTATGATTACCTATGGGCAACCGCCACTAGGTAATGTTTTTGAAAATTAGTTTTGTATTTTTTTATTTTATGATTTTTATTTCTTGAGTATACATTTGTTTGTTACGTTTCAAAATGTAGGAATAGTGGTAAATATTGATAAAATATATCAATTTTTTATAGCGATAAATGTTATTTTATATGTTCATGTTTAGTTATAAATATATAGGGTTTTAGTTTAGCTTACTGTGTTTTTTTAAAGTAATTTGTATTTTATTTTATAGATTAAAAATTAGGTGTGAGTATGGACTATTACTTGGGTATATAAAAATGTTAGTGTGCAGCACCTTGCATAAAATGTTTTAGATTATAGTAGAAATACTAAATGTCTCCCCTTTGGTGTCCAACATATTCCCCAAATGGGTGTAGATTGAAGTGGAAATAGTAAATGCCACCTATTTATTGTCCAATACCTTCTCTAGATTGGCTTAGATTGGAGTGGGAATATAAATGTCACCTTTTTTGTGTCCAACACCTTCCCCAAATTAATTTAGAATGGAGTGTGAATTGCAAACATCACCCCTTTAGTGCCTAACACTTTCTACAAAATGATTTGTGTTGAAGTGAGAATAGTAAATGTCTCCCTTTTAGTGTCCAACACCTTCCCCAGGTTGCTTTAAATTGGAGTGGTAACAGTAATGTCACCCCTTTAGTGTCCAAAAGTTTCCTTAAAATGGTTTGCTTTCGAGTGTGCTTATTTAGTTTAATAATTTTAGTGTGAAATACTTTTTAAAATTGTAATCTATGTATTAGGAGTAGTTTATTTAATTAGTATTGCTGGAGTTTAGAAAGATAATTTCAAAAGTAGTAAATTTTATATGTGTAGTAAATACCATTATTAATTACATTCCATATTTTCATAAAGTAGACATTTTTCAATTTTTATTTATCTTAACCAGGTTTATCTTTTTAAAATGTTTAAACATACATTTCTAATTA
Source organism: Pleurodeles waltl (assembly GCF_031143425.1). NCBI lineage: Eukaryota > Metazoa > Chordata > Amphibia > Caudata > Salamandridae > Pleurodeles > Pleurodeles waltl. The sequence goes on from NC_090443.1 coordinate 338,950,100, forward strand.
AAAATAAACATTTATATCTGGATAGGTAAGTCCTTCATACATTTTTATTATTAAATACACAACGTAAATCATATTTAAATAGTATTGTATGTTGTACATTCTACAGGTTTTATTGTCTTGTTACCATTTTTTCAACATTTCTTGAATGGTTTCATATACATATTGTTGCATAAGTTTTTTCAGTATAAAATAAATAATGTTATCTGTTTGTACTATTATTTTATTTATACTTTACAACTTGTTAACATTTTTACATCATTTGATATGTATTTTACATGTTTCATAATGGTTTAAATTTTTTAGTATATTTAGTCAACATTCTTTAGTTTTTTCCGATTCACTTCTATAGGGAGATAGTTTTTTTAAAGTTTCATTTAACTGCCTTTTTTCACCACAGCCTTCTATTTTGTAGACTAGTTATGTCATTTTTAGTCTATTTTCTGGGATCCAGGTCGCATTAAGGTGCTGCTGTTTGTTTTTAGAATTTTGAGGGTGGGTAGATCTAGCGGGTAGGTATAGAGGGTTAAGCATAGTGTTATTTGTGGGTTTTATGTACATTTAGTTGTATAACTTGTAGTGTTTTCAATAGTGTGTAGGTTGGGCTTTTCGAACAATATATCAATATGTTATGATATATTGTGTTATGTTACTTGCTTTATGATGATTAAGTGTAATGTATATGTACTTTTGTGAATATCATGTTTTTTGCGGGTGGATTTTCTGTTTTAATTTTCAACTTTTTTGTCTATAAACATGTCCTGTGGGCATTGGGATTTACTTGTTTTAAGGAAATCTCTTTTGGTTTATAATAAACCAATATTTTTAACTATGATTTTCTTTTTTCTGGTTTTCAGGAGCATTTCTGTTTTTTAACCACGTTTTGGGGTTTTTATGGTTCCTAGATACTTTGGATTGCTTCGAGAGATCTCCATTGGATTGGTTTTATTTAGCATTTATTTTGGGATAATATTTTTTGCGTTTTGGTGGATTATATTTTTTGACTACGTGGATATAGAGGATGATCTACAGCTATAGAACAAAGGGCCTCATTATGACGCTGGCAGGCCGACTGCTGGCTTCCCAGCCCCTGGAGAAGAGACCGCCACTGTAGCAGACAATGAGCATTCTGAGGGTGCTGGCCAGAGGGGCACGTGCTCCGCCCATGACATGATCGTGGGCAGTGCAGGCCCCCACATGGCCCCCACCACTGAGTTTCCACCAGCTTTTTCATGTAGGGGTCCCTGCTATGAAAAGGCTGGCTGAAACTGGACTCGTCATCAGCGCTACGGTGCTGAAGTCAGCGCCGCCATGGCTGACCACAACTATGACAACTATCAGCCCGTCGGGAACCATATTCCTGGCGGGAACGGGTCGGACCACCTGGAATGCGGCAATCCAACCACCACCGCGACATTGACGGTCCTCGGATTGCCAATGTCATAATGAGGCCCAAACTCTTTTTTTCATTTTTTTTATCTTCTTTAGGTAGGAAATGTTATATTTTATTATTTGTGTAACTTTTATGTGATTGTTATTTGGAAATTAATAATTCATGTGTTGTAATTATTTTATGTAATGGATTGAGTTTGTTCTTTGAGCTTTCTGGTTGGTGAGATTTATATTTTTAATATGAATAATTCATATATTTTATTTTACCAGTTATTATTCAAGATTGGAGGTTTATTTAATGTTTTGACTGGCGTAATAAAATATGTTTATTATTTATATAAAAAAATACTTGGCATGGTGGTTAAGATTGTTATAGCTTTGGGGAAGTTTTATAGGTTAGTATTTATTTTAGAATATGCTTTTGGCTATTATTGCTAAGTAATGTACCCTATTATTGTTTATGAAGCATTTGACATTAAACTGTAGCATGTTGTACATTATTTTGGTTTGTTTGCTAAGTTTAGGTGCAATCTGGGTTACAGGTTGCCCTATTCATAGTTGCTGGTAGCTTTGCTCTATTTGTAATGCTTATATACATTTATAGAGTGTGAGTTTAGTTCTGTAGTGTGGACTGAAAGGCATTGGGCCAATCTTACACTGCATTGTTTGTTTTGGCTTTGTGTGTTAAGGTGCTTTCATAGAGATTCCACCATGATATTTGGAATTTGGGTTGGCGTCTGTGTCCAGAATGATGAAGTCTGCCAGCCCAAGTATCTTCAAAATAATTCATTGAGGGGCTTAGTTTCAGTTCATTTTTGGTAGAAAGGACTTTCTATCAGTAAATTATAGTGGTTAGTTACCTCTGTGGATAAGCGACTCAGGCTAGGGCTAGGTTTTATATCAAAGCAAATTGACTGTAGCATATTCTACACTACAGATTGTTGGAGTTGCCTCCACAAGCTTTGATTAAAATGGTAGTAATAGCCTTGTATAGCAATATGGGGTAAATTTTTAAAATGGTTAGAATCATAGTTTGTTCAAACTCTATGATTATTTTTTGTAGGTAGTAATTTGTTTTATGTTTTATGTGGTTTAAGAGTTTGTAGTAAGTGCTACTATATTTATTTAATAGTAGTACACATATAAAATGGATATTTGTGTTTTGATAATCACCATTTATGGTGTATATCTAAGTAAATGTTTTAAGACACACATTGAAGGTCCCATCCGTCATCCGGGTTTACCAATGGGTTAGTTTTAATAACGTATCTGTCAAAGCTTAGGTTGCCATAATATAGGAAGGGTTCCTCATTATGTGCCATTTTTACATGTTCAGGTATTTCTATATCTTGGTATCGCGTAGGGGCAGGAGAAGTATCGCTAGTGGCATTTTTCATTTGTGCATTTAAACATTTTAAAGTGGGTATAGGTGGCATGTGATGTACTCAGTGATTTGAGGACATCTTTTATGCTTTTGGCTGTGGGTTTCTAGGAGCTAGTGCTTGCCTCTCTTATATCCTGCAATACCTCCCTTACTTCTATTTCTGTCACATTTGGTGGGTGGTCGTGTTCTCTTACATTAATTATAACGTCATCTTTTGTAGAGGCCCTCCCATGCCATGCAGTAGAATAATATTTGGTACACTTTGAATACTCATTTTCCATCAATGCACTTTCTTGGTTGTAGATGTAGCCCATATGACTTAGTAATTGCTTTTCTTTCTGGGTCGTTATGTATCTTTTTCAGTCAATCATTGTGCCTGAAAGTAGTGTAATAGTGTAAATAACTACAATTGTAAAATGCTTATGTTTGCTATTTACATATACAGGCAACTACTTTTACAATTTATACTTACATGTAAGTTCTTTTTAGATGTTTCACACTTTTTTGCAGCTTTTCCGTTGGGTGTGTTGTAATGTGGAACAGATGCTTTCTTCTTTGTTGGAAGAAAAAACAGAGCATCAGTTTCATTTTAAATGTTTATTTGTAGGTAGTTTGTTGAGTTTAAGATCATTAGGTTTTTTTAAATTGCTTTTGGGGTGAGTTTCTATTTTATAATAATTAATATATACTATTTATGTGTCTTTACTGGTTTGCGTTTGGTGCTTTTTTGGCAGGTTAGCAGTTTTCATAGCTGTAATTTTTTTTATTCAGTACATGTAAAGAGGTAGATGTTGGAGAGTGTTTTGTTAATTATTTGCTATTTTACACTTTTACATTTTAATTACAAGTAAGTTTTAATTTAAATATTAGTTTTACTTTGCAGGGAAGTTGTCAAGATGTATATATTTATTTTCTAAGGGTCTGGTCAGAGAATCTTGCAGAGTTTCTGGTCTTGCAGCTTTTGTCATATTTTTAAATATTCGGGTAAGGAAATTTGTGTGTCTTTAGATTGTTAATTTAATTGTGTGATTTTTATTGGTTAAGTATATGTTTTGATTTTATTGGTCAGTTTAATGTTAGTTTGATGTTTTTTATCAATTTTGCCCTCTGGTAAATGCTAATTTAGGTGTTATTTATAATGTTTATTATGTAGCTAGATAGTTTTGAATATTATGGGCCTCATTACGAGTTTGGCGCCATGTTGGCAGAACTAAAACAAACGCTGTGCCGGCGGTCCCCAGACCTCTGTATTACGAGGCAAACAGGCAGGACTTCCACCCGCCAAGCAAAAAGCAGACCGACAGCGGTACGGCGACTAGTATATAGGCGGTCCAATCCCCAGTGCAGTCAGCGTGCGGCCAACCACTGAGCTTATTACATACACACAATCGCCATCTCTTCACAGTGGTCAACCAATGATGGTCGACCACACCTGTATGCGTCCAGCAAAGTAACAGACAAGTGCACATTGGATGAATTAAAAAACAACACAGCTGACATACATTGCTCCACTCAACGCACTTTCAAATTAATTATACAACACACCCCTTCACAGACCACAATCCTTTGCATTTTCACAAGGATCCAAAGAACCATAACCACCATTTTTTAAAATTTTCATTGATTAGGCACCCCTTTTTTCACCACCCCATAGAACACCCTGAACACACTTTTGTCCATTCACTCCCTTTTTTCACTTCCCCTGGTAAGTCCTTGTCTCCCACTTTAGTTGTCTACGAGTCATGGTGGATGAAATCATAAGAGTAGACCCCCACTTTTTTGTAGCCCAAGTCCAACAAACTCCTCTCAGTAGGATAATGGAAATGTGGGACAGGATAGTCGACAGAGTGAATGCTGTAGGCACCACCCTGTGCACAAGAGGACATTAGGAAGAGGTGGAATAACCTCAGGGGCAAGGTCTGTTCCCTGGTCTCCAGGCAGCAGCTGGAGGCCAGGAAAACTGGTGGTGGTCCTTCCAGTGTCCCATTAAGACGCTTTCCCTGGGAGGAGGTGGTCTTGGGCATCTTGCATGATGAAGGCTTGATACGAATACCTGGGGGAGTGGAGTCTGGTAAGTTATGACACAAAAACTGTCACATCACTGTAATGTCATGCATGCCCACAGCTCAGCTTTTGCCACTGTCTTACCAGCACCAACACCAACACTTAATACCCAGAGTATCTGAGTTTTACCACTATCAATGTATATTATTGGACCCAACATCACAACTACCAAGACTCATCACATGCCAAATGTCCAAATGGTGGCTGTAAATCTCACAATATCAAAACACGTTCCGGGGGGAAGCAGAGTTCCGTAAGTGGGGACACAGCACATTGCAGCGCATTGTAAAGACTGCATCTCCCAGCTGGGTCTGCGGCAGAAGGACCGCCGATGCCATCAGTGCTCTTGGAGGCATGTACAAAATCCACCTGGGTCTCCCGCAGTGCAGGAAGCAGAGTTCCATGAGTGGGTGGCAAAGCGTATTGCAAAAATGACATCTTCTGAATGGGACTGTGGCAGGAGGGCTGCCGACGGCATCAGTGCGCCCAAAGGTGCATGAAAAATCAGCCCTGGTCTTCCACTGCGTGGGAAGCAGAGTTTGTGTGTGGGCACAGTGCGCTGCAGCGCATTGCAAGGACTACATCTCCCAACTGGGAGTGTGGCCGAAAGGCTGCCAAGGCCATCAGTGCACCTGGAGGTGCATACAAAATCAGCCCAGGACTCCTGCAGCACAGGACGTGCATGGGATGCGCCTGGCAGCGTGCCCAGGTGAAGACCGGGCCAAGACAGGTTCGTCTTAGACGGTCATAGCCTGACAGAGGCCGGGCCAGGCTCCCCTCCTTTTCCATGTGGACATAAGTGTTTTTGGTTTTGCTGCCTTCTGGGCAACCTTGTACAGCCTTAAGGTACTATGCAGACTTTTATTATCCAATGTCACTTTGTGGAAACGTTTTGACTCACATTGATTTCCATCGATCACTCCTGACAGACCTTAGGAATTAAAAATGGGGAAAAGAAAACCTGTTAGTTCAGGAAATCTGAAAATCCCCCAGTCACAGGGAAGGTCCACAACAGACAATTTCCTGGTGAGGGTAGTTGGCATAATAACAAATGAAATAAAATTAGCGAAAGAAGGTTCTCCTTCACAGCGGAAGACCTGGTTTAATCACTCCCTCCGCCCTCCGTGTTACCAGGCTTATCTCAAGCCAATAACTCTCAGAAGAGTAATTTTGCTCTTACTGACATGGTATCACATCACCCCCCCTGCCTCATCGTTAGGATCTCTAGCGGAGGCCATAACCACAGCTGCAGAAGGGTACTCAAATGCAGTGCCTTCGAAAGCCCATCTAGAAACACAGAGCAGCAACATCTCCACTCCCTCACCTGAGTGCGAACCAGCCACAAAGCGAAGGAGGCAGTCCCTAATGCAAAAGCAACCAAACTTAACACTAGAGGCAAAGCGGCATTCTAAAGCACTAATTCCACCCACGCAAAATATTTTAAAAGATCATGAACTGGAAAACCTCAGCGGTCTCCTAAGTGACTTGTTGGACATAAAGCTGCGCTAAGTTCTTGCCCGGCTCATGGCACTGGAGTCTGAGCTAAAATAATTTATGGTAATTTCGACAGGGCCTTCTATCAGTGCATCCTCGGGTCATCCACAAAGAGGGGAGGGGGCAGAAAATGGCACTGTTGTAAGTGCCTCACCAAATATCCAATCGTCCACTCCCCCCCCACTAATGAGGGAGATAGCTCTGCCAAAAGTTTACACAGAACTGGGAAGCATAAGAAGGTGATGGGATGACAATCTTTCAGACAGGCTCACTTTAGTCCTGGGAGACAGCCTTCTCAGGCAGCCTTGTTGGTAGGCTTGGCCAGAGTAAAAACACAGCTGCCACTGATCCATCTCCCACCTGCAGCCTTATGTTGTTGACTTGGCAAATGTCCCCCCTTTAATAGATGGTGTGGTTGAGTTGACACTTGCCTTAATAAATAAAGTAGAACACTGGTTATCACAGAATTTGATGGGATTAGCTCCAGGAGATTATATTTGCACAGCGAGTGGGAGGAATTGGCCCATTACCACAGCAAACCCCAGGAGAAGTAATTGTCATAGACTTTTGTAGTCCCATGTTGGTGGGGGCTATTAAAGCTTGCGCAAGAGCAGGAAGGTTGAAATGAAGCCATATAAAAATCCTACCATTACACTTAAACCGGGCCCCAAGAAAAGATCAACCTGTCTATTTTCGCAATCAGGAGGCAACCGGAGGTAACACAGACACCCGGTGCTCAATGGAAACAGATTTAGGGCATTATTACGACCTTGACAGAGGGGTTTCCTCCATCACAAATGTGAAGGATATACTGTCCGCTGTATTACGTTCTCCATTGAATATAATGGGATCATGATACGACGGATGGGATTTCCGCCACATTTGTGATGGAGGAAACCCCTCCATCAAGGTCGTAATAAGGCCCTAAGTGTTCTTGCCTCTTTGGGTCAAAATGATGATTGACTCGCTCCTTTGCCAGCTAATGGAGAGCCAGTTGAAGAACTTTTGATCCCACCATCCAATCATCGGGGGCATCCATTCCTGTTGAGCAACTGAAAGCGGCAAAAGTCCTAAACAGCAGGGTTTCCTGTGAGGACAGCGACTCCCCTTCGCATCCTTTTCAAATTTATGATGTCAGGCAAGGTGGCTTGAGTATTATGACATGGAACTTCACGGGCACATGACGAAAGTTGGATAATCAGGAGTGGTTAAGTCTCTTGTCCACTCACAAGGTGATTTGCGACCAAGAGACCTGGATGACATATTCTTTTAATTTAAGGTCTTTTCTTCTTTAATTCAACCTGCCCTCCGCTCGACAGCAGGCAGTCCTAGTGTCTCTTTAAAATTGGACAAAGTGAAAATGGCTGTTGTATGGTCATCCCCCAGTTCCTGGTGTCATTGATTTCCATTGAGGGCAAATGGGATATTTTGCGAGTTAGCTTTTATAATAACATTTCTAACAAGTTCGTGCTGACAGCAATTCAGGACTTTGGTGAATTTATTCATAGTTTTTTCTTAAATCTGAATAAGAAAGTAATTGTTGTCTAGATGGGGGATTTTAATTTCAACTGTGTGGGCTACAAAGCTCTGAGTTGCGCGGTGTGCCGCAGGATGATGGTGGTATGAACAGGGCTCATTTTAAATATAATGCCTTTGGTGATGCCTTGAATACGCTTCTGTTTAAATTAGACTTGTACATATTAGGACCCCTGGGGGGCATCCTAGGGCATACACATCGCACTTTCACAGGTAGTTTAAACAGGAGCATTATAAATTACATAATTATCTCGGTGGATGCAGTTCACCTAACATCAGAGTATACAATTGTTGCCTGAGTGATCATAACCCTGTTTGCACTATTTTAAAAATACATACCCAATCTAATCCTCCAGAGCCCGCACAAAATCTTTTTTTTTAACAAGAACAAAAATATTAGGATTAAATGGGAACAAATTTAAACAGCCAGTTTCACAAATAAATTAGTACAGGAAAATATAGCCCCTATAGAGTACTGTCTGGTGGAGGAGTCAACTAATGCAACTGTAACGGGGGGGGGGGTAAACCAGTTGTGTTGAGTAAGTAGTGAGGGCTTGACAGCTAAAAGATTTCCCCAAACTACTACTTCTCACCGTTGGTTGGTTTAACAAGGCATATTCGGCAGCCCAAAAACGCTTATCACATGCACTAAAATCAGTGCCACAATGTCCGCAGGAGATTCGCAAAGCCAGGCAGGAATATAAGGACACAGTGGAGGCCAAAAAGGATGAAAGCAGGGCAAAAGTGTCGGATGATCTGATTGCAGCTGCCGCTTTGAAAAATAACGCAATGTTCAGGGGTGTTATAAATCATCCTTTTTTTCTAAAACCAAATACTCCAAAAGTGGAATCTTTGATTCCTGATGGTGATTGGGTAACACATTATACAAGAGTTTTTCAACCCAGTACACCTATCCAGCTGAACTGGGATGACCATGTGGTAGAACCCCCGCCAGTACCCTTATCAATGTCGATTGAAGTTGGGGAGGTTGTACGGGCTTTAAATCTTTCGGCACCAGGCAAAGCCCCAGGCCCAGTTGGGGTGAAGGTAGACCTTTTCAAATCAAACATTAAACCTTGGGGCCCAATTTTAACAAAAGTCCTAAGAAGTTGGGTGAAAGATAAGATCCCAGACTCCTGGAAATCAGCAATTTTAGTACCAATCTTCAAGGAGGAAGATAAATCCTCACTGGCCTGTTATAGGCTGATCTCCTTGATAGATGTGAGAGAGCGTAGTATAAATATCATATATTATAGACGTGAAACACTTACATTTGGCAAAGCAATATTAATAAATAATAATAAAAATGCATTAATAAACGTGAAGATTTACTCATTTATGAACACTAATGTTGAATAATAATAATAATAAGATATATGCATTATTACAATCAAAACTGTATTCATTAAAACGTGTATGTCTTAAGTTAGCATGAGTTGCGAACTAGCCATGTAACTCTCATTTAAAGCTTATTTTTTCCTGCTTTTTCTGTGTGCGGACTCGCAAATGACTATGACCCAGCTATTGTTCTTTCTGTATTAATTTGAAACATGAAGAAATCTTCCCATCCGCATGCTAGCAGTTTTTAGTATAAAAGATATGTGCTTCGAAACAGTAATGGACACTCTCAAGGACGATGAGACGAGGGGAAAAGAACTCCTGACCCGAGACGTGTGCCAAGATGGTGAAGTAACCCCCGACGTACCACCTACGGAAAATGCTGATTATGAAGACCAATTGAAAGACAATTCAATATCAAGAAATAACAAATGCATTACTTAATGAATAATTTGATTGGTTACCAATGATGGGGTGTAGTTAATAACCAATAGAATTTTAGGGGAATGTATTATGGAAAAAGGGATAAAAACTCATGACACAAGAGACGAAGTTCAGTTAGGAAGGGATGACATCAATTGCATCCAGAAACTCTGTCACTCTATTTGGTGATTTGAGACTTAGACAAAATTATCATAGCCCATAACCTGCCCTATTATACTTTCCTCCATATGAGGAGAGTGTCCCTTGATTCCATTTAGATAGATTGACGGTGAACCATCTGATGTCCTGAAGACGAAGACTGATCTTGTATGCTGACTTAACTCGAGGAGGGTAATTATTAATGCTAACAGAATCTATATGCCTTTCTTTCTAGGTACCAACTGCTGTATGTTTAATTAGGTATCTTAGTTAGATGTTTTCCAAATTGATGTTCTAAATTGTTTTGCATGAAGCCCAACATGCTAATGCTAATCTGAGGTTAGATGAGGTATTCATTTGACGGACGGAACTGACGTGACTGACATGTAGCTATGCTGAACTGATATTCTGTTGTTTATCATGCACTATGGTCTATTCTCTTCTAACATATCTATTCTATGATTCTGATCATCGCATTGTTGAAAGTTCATCATGATTGCCACTTTGTGATTATGCTTTTATGCTTCTTGGTTTTAAGAATAATCCGTTTATTATTAGATTGTAATCAATAGGGAATAAATTCACAAATTCTTCTTCCGAGGTGTGGTTATTTGAGTCAGAAAACAAATGAATGCGTCGAAGATTTTTTAATGGTTTTTGTGAAATATATGTTGATGGTTGGTAATTTCGTCTTACGGAGACTCACCACTGGGTCAAAAGGTTCATCGACCTAAAACGAGTCCTGATGTGTATAATTTAACATAGACGGACGCGTTAACAGTTCAGGTAGCAGAGCCGCGGTTTGGCCCTTGGGGGCCCTAGGACGGAGTTTTCATTGTTAATTTTGTTTTCTGTGATAATGAAATTTGGCAAAACGATGAGTGGCTAGGTTCATCATGGGCTTTCCTGGGATCTCGGAGCCTGCCTAAGATGAGTTGGGAATGTTCTCGGCGGCATAGTATGTGTGGTTAGGGTCTTTGCGCTTGCTCAAAGCTTATGCCTCATGCAGGAGATTGTGAAGAGTGTGTGTATTTAGGCCAAAATAAGTGTCGTTTAGCAGGAGTGGGCATACTCCACAGTATGAGAGTAGGGAAGTCGGCGTACTTCATGTGAATACAGCGCTTATTGTTCAAAATTATCCACGTGGTTGGTAAAGGTACAGGCCTGTTGAGGTCTAAGACTCCGGAGTAGGATGAAAAATATGGTTTATGTTGTAATCTGTGCGATTTAATAGGTCAATCGGGTGTGGTTGACAAGTCAAGTTTGAGTCACAACGTATGTGTGAAACCTTCGATGGAGATTTGACAAGTTCTAAAGTGCACTAGAAGGAGTCATTGACAAGTCGAGAGTAGGATTTGCGGGTCGAATTCTGCTTGCGTATGAGGGAACTGAGAAGGAGAGAGTAGCGGCCGAGGCTTCAAGTGAAATCTCTGTAAAGTTCTGAAGCGAATGTGTTACCCTTCCTGTAGTAAATTGGCAGATTTGTATTGTCATTTAAGGTGTCTGCAATAAATCGCATTAGTTTGTATGAGTTATAAGAAGTTAGTGAGGTGTGGACAAGCCGCAAGACTTTGTCAGCTGCAGTGTGTATGAGTGTGACGTCAGTGGTGCCGTGCTGGGATAGGTCAGATGTTGAGAGGGGTCGCGCACGGATTGGCTGCCGTTCGTGAGAGGCAATAGGGTGAGCAAAGGGCAGGTGAAGAGTGTCCTGGGAACTAAGCCGTTTCCTGATTAAATCTAAAATAAAATGAATTTTGTTAAGGCATTCAAAAGCGCTTTGAGGGGAGATGTGTACATCGTTGCAACAGATGGGGAATCTACACCGCCCGAGGGTACTCCAGCTTATAGAGTTATGGAGGAAAAAGGTGTTGCACCTTGTTTGTGGTTAAAACAATGGCGCAAGTTGACAGAAAAAGAAGGGTGTCTAGCGTTTCCGGAACATGGGACGTTCAATCAAAAGGTATTAGAAAACTTAAGGTGGATGTTAAGTACACAGAAACCATCTCCGAGACCGGCACAATACGAGGCTCTAGCGATCTGGGATCTGATGGCTCTTAAACATAGGCAGGAAAGGTTTCACAGGAGATTGACAAGAGCAGAGAAATCGTATGCAGAAGCAAGATGGGATAACGAGAATAAGATGTGGAGACGGGGAATCGTAGATGGGTTAAAGCTGTTTCCAGCGATAACACAGGGAGAAGAGACACAGGGAAAGAAAGCTTCTTGCAAAACTAACAAAGACTCAGACAAAGTTAAAGAACAAAAAAGGACCTGGGAAGAAGAGGATGATTCAGATGATGAGGAGTTTATGGATAGGTGACTGCATGACCGACCACCACCTTATGCGGTGAGTGACAATGTTCCGAGCACTAGCTTGGATCCTGGGAACCAGACACAGGAGAAGGGAGTTACTGATACGGTACAGACTAGCGATACAGCTTTGATACAGAATGGTGACAGTGTACCTACTGCACCAGACGTACCGATACAGTTACAACCTCCACCACAGATAAAAATAATTTATCCCGATGTTCCAGTACTCGAGACTACTACGAACTTGGTGGTGCCGCCAGACCCGATATATACAAAACCAAGATTGGTTCAGATCGAGTCAACCCCACAGTTAGTGTCACAACCACCACAACTGATACCGGGGTATAACCCAGTAGCGGGTCCTTTGAAAGAACCTGCACCGGGATTATTAGAGCAGACCTATGGTGTTGAAGCTCCTAGAAGCCTGGGATCAGGTCAGACACCTGCCGCAATATCACTACCTATCACTGTTGGTCCCCCAGTACCGTTATATGCCCAAGAGAGAACAAGGACATGTGAACAGGGAGTCATGACCCATGAAGCCATAAGAGGAGGGTCTATTAGAACTCCACAAATAATGGCCCAGGGAGGTCAGGTTTCTGAGCGATCAAGACCCTTAATGGACCTCAGTCCAATAGGGGCACCTCTTGAGGCAATGCGGCAAGCAGGTTTGGGAGTCTTGACTCCTCAAACCATGAGTACAAATACCTCATATACTCCAATGATACATACAGGGAACATTTCACTGCAGGGTTTTACAGTACAACAGTTAAATGAGTGGTTAGAGAAAACTTGTACATCACAAAAGGCTACAGCAACTACAGTAACCGAAGTCAATCCTGAAAAAGAAAAACAAGATGAATACCTGAATCTGGTACGGCTAAGTGCAGAAGCTGCTGAGTTGGTGGAAGGAACAATGGGGGTGAACAGGTTAGAATCTTACACTGAGGCAGAACTGAGATACTTATGCCCTAAGATTACCAAAGAAGTGGGAAAAATACACCAGAGATTAACGAATCTGGCAGACAAATACAACATCGATATTGGGAACACGAAACATTTGAAACGAAGCTACAGATTAGACTTTGACACAAAAGATTTTGAACACATGAGATCCGCAGGCATGAAGACACACCTGAAAGAATTGCTGCAGAGTGCGCAAATCTGGGGAGCATTAGAGAAATGGGAAAACCGATGGGCAAAGAAAAAAGACAAAGGGAAGAGGGATAGCCCAGGGTCTATTGAAACAGCGACCACACCCAATCTGGATTCAGTAAAAATCCTGCCCATGAGAGAAACAGCTGGTGGTGTTTTAGTCCATGTGCCATGGTCCAGGGGAGATATTTTGTCCTTTACAAACGATTACCCGAGGTTGAGAGAAAAACCGATCGAGTGGTATCAGCAGACAGATAGATTTGTGAAGCTCGCAAAATGTCTTTGGGAGGACTTGAATACTTTATTTGAGATTATTGTCCCACCAGATTTGTGGCTTGAGTGCAAAAGAGGGGTGGATTGGCCCACAAAGGAACCGGCAAGGGATAAGGCGACAGGAGCACCTTCTGAAGAGGTGATGAAATATTATCATAAAGTGATTGAGTTTTTGAAACAAAAGGTGTCACCGAAGGTGACCGATTGGCAGAAAATCGACCGGACTTCGCAAGAGGTTAAGGAGTCAATACATGCCTATTATGAGAGATTGTTAAAAGCATTTAAACATTACAGTGGTACTGAAACGATCGAGCCGAAGGACATGAATCATCTTGTGTTCAGATTTGTTGAAGGGCTGAGACCAGAGGTTGGTCAGATGATTAAGAACCATTTGATTTGTTGGCAAGCTAAACCGATTGACGAGGTGTTGCAGTATGCGAAATACTGTAGTGATGAAATTGAGTTAAAACAGAAAAAGCTGAAAGAAAAGGTGATGGTGATGCAGATAAGAGCTGCACAGGCTGGAATTCAGGGAAATGGTGTTCAGCAAATGATGCATCAGCAACCGCAAATGAACGGTGGGTTTCAGGTACAGCCGAGAGGTAGAGGTCGAGGCTTTGTGAATCGTAATTTAGACATGAATAATGTTGCCATTCAAAATGATGGGCAAATAGTGAAGAGGATGTCACCATGTCACGCATGCGGGGGCATGGGACATTGGAAGCGGGATTGTCCAAATATGGTGCATGATGGCACAGTTCAGCAGAGCATGAATGTTGGGGCACAACAGAATCCACGAGGTCCAAGAATGAGACAACAAAATCAGAATTATCAAAATAATTTGACGCAGATGTCAGGGGTACAACCCATGCAGCAAATGCAGACTCCACGGTTCCAAACTGTGTCAGTACAACCAATGCAACAGCAGATTCCTATGGTGCCTAGACAGCAAATGCAGCTACCTCTAGCCCCGATGGGTCAGCAACAGGTGATGCTTCCTCAGCAGGTCACAGGTCAGGTGTCGAGTCAAAACAACACTGTACAGCAATTCCCATTGCGAGGTGAAAATGAGACGAATGACGAATGGTCAGATGACAGTTCAGATAGTGAAGAGTGAAGGCTCGCAGCCTCATTAGAAGTAGATCAGAGAGGCCCATATGTAGAAGGAAAAGTAATGGGCTATAAGGTTTAATTTTTGGTTGACACTGGAGCTACACGCTCTACAGTCCGCAGTGTGGAAGTACCAAGGTTACCTTTATCAGGACGCACAATACGAGTGGTTGGTGTGGCTAATCAGTATTTGACAAATCCAATTACCGATCCAGTACAGGTTGAAATTGGAAATTTCCAAGGCCTGCATAGGTTTGTCGTATGTGACTCAAGTCCAGTATCCCTGCTGGGAAGGGACTTACTATGTAAAACTAAATGTTCAATTACCTGTTCCAACGATGGAATAGAAGTTCAGACAAACAGTGATGATGAAGGTGATGAGGACCAGCTCATAGGAGGAGGGGAGACGAGCGAAGATTACCCTCTAATTACCTTATTCCCAGTGTTCACACTAATCGACTTACCTGCTGACCTACAAGGGTCTGTAACAGAGAGAGTGTGGGATTTGACAGGAAAGGAGGTTGGATTAATTAAAGGAGTTAAACCAGTCAAGGTGCAGATAAAACCAAATGCAGTATTCCCACAAGTACCACAATATCACATGACTCAAGACGTACTCATCGAAGTGACACAGATTATTGCAGATTTTCTCAGGCAAGGAGTTTTGAAAGAAGTTTTGAGCAGTCCATGTAACTCACCTATTATGGGTTTGAAAAAGCCCTGTGGGAAGATTCGGATTGTGCAGGATTTGAGAAAAATAAATGAAATTGTGATAAAATGCTGCCCTGTGGTTCCTAACCCAGCGGTAATAATGTTCCAAGTTCCTTGCGATGCTGAATGGTTTACCGTAGTAGACCTATCACAAGCATTTTTCTCAATACCACTGCATGAGGAAAGCCAATTTTTGTTCAGTTTCAAATCCCTAGATAAGGTGTACAGTTGGTGCAGAATCCCTCAAGGGTTTTCTGAATCGCCATCTATCTTTAATCAGATCTTAAAGAAGGATTTGGAACCTCTTGTACTACCTTTTAATTCAACTCTTGTGCAGTACATTGATGACTTGTTGATTGCATCCAAAACCAGAGACAGTCGCAAATATGATACCATTGCATTATTGAACCATTTGGAAAGAAACAGGCATAAGGTGTCACCTAAGAAGCTGCAGTACTGTCAGAAAGAAGTAAAATATTTGGGGCATCTAATTGAGAAAGGATCCCGAAGAATATCAAAGGAGAGAATAACAGCTGTCATACAAATGAATCCCCCAACAACAAAAAGAGATGTCAGGATGTTTTTGGGAATGGTGGGTTATTGCCGCCAATGGATACCCAATTTCTCAATCATTGCAAAGCCCTTAATAAAACTGACAGGAAAAGATGTCAAAGATGAGCCATATACAATCACTTTGACAAAAGAAGAACTTGAGTCATTCTTTGAGCTGAAAGAATGCATGTGCAGGGCCCCAGTATTAGGGATGCCTGATTATGAAAAACCTTTTCTGTTGTTTTGTCATGAACGTGATGCTTGTTCTTTGTCTGTTTTAACACAGGTCCACGGAGATGCAAACCGCCCTGTAGCATATTTTTCAGCAACTTTGGACCCTGTCGCAGCAGCCCTACCGGGTTGTTTGCGAGCAGTTGCAGCAGTTGGTCAAAGCCTTTCCCAATGTGAGGGCATAGTGATGGGATACCCTTTGACAGTTTTGGTTCCACATTCTGTTGAAATCTTGTTGACAAGAACGAAAACACAGCACATGACAAATGCACGACTTACCAAATATGAGACGATTATTTTGGGATCACCAAATGTTACACTGAAAAGATGCACAGTACTGAACCCGGCAACTCTGCTTCCCAATGAAAATACAGAAATCAAAGAAGGGGAAGAATTTGAGCATGATTGTCTCGAGGTGAATGACCTCTGTACCAAACCTCGCCCAGACATACAGGACACCCAATTAAAAGAAAATGATTGCATTATGTTCGTGGATGGGTCCTGTTTAAGAGATTCAACTGGAACATTAAGAGCTGGCTATGCAGTGTGTACAATGTCTGGCATAGTCGAAGCCTCCTGGCTTGAAAAGGTATTTTCAGCACAAGTGGCAGAATTAATAGCTCTTACAAAGGCCTGCCATGCTGCTGTAAATTTGAAAGTTACAATTTATACTGACAGTAGGTATGGATTTGGAATTGTACATGATTTTGGTCAGATCTGGTCACAAAGGGGTTTCATGACCTCTTCCGGATCACCTGTGAAAAATGGAGAACAGATAAGAGATTTGTTACATGCAATTCAGTTACCTCTTGAAGTTGCCGTGGTAAAGTGCAGTGCTCACACCAGATCACAAGACTTTGTGTCAATGGGGAATGATTATGCAGATCAGGTAGCAAGATTTTGTGCATTAAATTGTATATCATTCAAAGAACAGTGGGAATTGCTACCTCAGCCTGAAAATGACACAACTTTAAATCTAGCATTACAAGTGGTTGATACTTTAGATGAGTTAAAGACACTACAAAACCGTGCTAACAAAGAAGAAAAACGCTCCTGGCAGGAAATGCAATGTACACAAAGAGCAGATGATATATGGGTCTCAGATGATGGAAAATTGGTCTTACCTAATAGTCTCCTGTCACAATTTGCCCGAATATATCATGGGCAAGCACATTTAGGAAGAGACGCCATGATCAGATCTTTTAAAGTTGATTGGTTTAATCCAAAATTCAGACATGCCGCAGAAATTACTTGTCACAGGTGCATTATCTGTCAACAGATGAATGCTGGAAAAGGAACAGTGGTAAATTTGAGCCACATTAGAAGAGCTGGAGGTCCATTTAATAGAATACAAATGGATTTCATTGAAATGCCTGTTTGTGGAGGATTGAAGTACGTGTTGGTGATTGTGTGTGTTTTCAGTCATTGGATTGAGGCATACCCTACACGTAGAAATGACAGTCTCACAGTTGCAAAACTATTACTGAGGGAATTAATACCACGATTCGGGTTCCCGGTTTCTATAGAATCAGATTGGGGAAGACACTTCGACAATGAGGTGATCAAGCTTCTGTGTGCAGCACTCAACATCGAGCAGAAGTTACACTGTAGCTATCGCCCTGAAGCATCAGGACTAGTTGAACAGATGAATGGTACCTTAAAATCAAGAATAGCGAAAATGTGTGCAGCAACAAACATGAAGTGGCCAGATGCATTACCGCTAGTACTGATGTCCATGAGAAACACACCAGATAAGAAAACAGGATTGTCCCCCCATGAAATCCTCATGGGTAGAGCAATGAGGCTACCAGCGATACCTGCAAATGCACTAGTGAATATTACAGATGATATGGTGTTGGATTACTACAAAAATTTAGCTGACATGATATGCTCTTTCTCTCACAAGGTAGAAGCTAACACGTTACCACCAATCGGCGAACCAGGACACTCTCTGCAAGCTGGAGATTGGGTGGTTGTCAAGAAACACGTAAGAAAATCGTGTCTTGAGCCGCGTTGGAAAGGGCCATATCAAGTGATATTGACAACCACTACTGCTGTGAAGTGTGCCGGGGTTCCCAACTGGATACATGCCAGCCACACAAAGAAGGTAACGTGTCCTGTTGAAGAGGAACTTGAAAATTCCGGTACAGCAACTTCGAGAGAAGAATTCTCAGAATCAGAGATCAGTCAAGAAAGATATGAGACTACAGGAGAGCCCGCTGAGAACAGCCGCGTCCCTCACACTATCAGAGAGTTCGAGAGAGGTGACGGAGTGCCAATCTCAGTGGAGGCAGCAGGAGAACAAAGACAAGGAGAGGTTCTCCCAGAAGCAGACGAATACAATTCAGAACCAGAATACAGTATTGAACAAGAAGGAGAGAGAGACGGAATAGTGACAAATCCAAATCAAAACGAATCAGACTCTTCTGATCGAATTCCAAGCCTATCGAGAGAAAACACCATATCACAAGAGGAGGGTGCTGTCCAACGTCCTGAAGGAAATCACCGAAACAAGACACATAGAGGTGATACATGGCCAGAAAAGTCGCCTTTTAGAATAAGAAAATTAACGAACGAGACAATAATAGAAGAAAGTGATACCTCACAGGTGGATGATCTGAGTGAAGGGGAACAGCAAGGTGAACGAAGATTAAAAAGAAAGAGAATAGCAAACCGAAGGTACACAGGTCCTGAATGGGCATATGCTACAACCTCTGAATGGCAACAAGAATTCTTGGCATTCTGTTTTGATCGAGAAGTACCTGGCCAATACTACGGTACCTGAAGGAAAACAACAGGAAAACTCTGCAGAAAATATATCAAAAGAAAAGAGACTTTATAAACCTACCGGAAAGAGACAATTAAACCTGGATTTGACTTATAAGAAACCTGATTACGACAAGCTGCTAACCTGAATTGACAAAAAGGGTCCTGGAGTGAGAGAAGACGCTGTAAATACGCAGAAAGAGTTTGCCATCTTGAAGTTGATTGTTGATTTGCTATTCTGATTCTATACAAACATGGCTTATAGCAACAAAGGAAGTAAAGTGTGTGGTTGGTTAGGACTTATGATAGGTGTTGTATGCGCAATAATGATTGTGGGAGTGATTGTGGGAATGCCGTGGAGAGAGAGTGAAACTATTAATGCAACTTCAAAACCTGAGACTACCACTACAACTAATAAATTATCACCGTTGGAGAAATTCGAACAAGATACTAAACATCTTCATGAGGGAACTAATACGAAGAGGGAACTTTCTACTAATGTCTTCTATCGCTTATTAAATGAGTATGTGGAAACTATGGATACGAGAGATTGTTATGTGTGTACTAAAATTCCTTCATCTGTGCAGGAGGGGGTTACTTATCATAGTCTCCCTCTTACTTATGGAATTAGCTGCAGCCTGTTACTAACGAGATTCTATAATCAAGAGCATGTACAATACTTCTATTCGAATCTGGATGTTGTGTTTTCTTTTGTGCCTGTAATTGAATTCCTAAATAAGCTAGCTAAAGAGCATGATATAAAATTAGTCAGAGCATTCTTTGAGCCAACACTAACATTTGGAACTGCTTATGCACACCGCAACAATTTAACATGCTTACTGTCTTCTGTAGAGAAAAGCTTTTTAGATCACACAGATGATAGATGCAAAGCACTAAAAGAGAAATTAGAAAAAGGTTTAGAAAAACGTACTTATGCAAATGATTATGCTTTCACTGCCATTAAAACACAAGGCAAGTTAGCTATAGATGCATTACACGTAGGTAGGCTATGTATATACAGACCAAAATCTGATCAAGACAATTTGTTTGTGGGTACAAGTGAATGTAGGCATGTGTTTTTGTTTCAGAGTAAATGGACCTTCATGTTTAATGGACAAGACCCAGCGATTCCTGGAATCTATTACATCTGTGGGTTAAATGCATATTATCGTCTCCCAAAAGGATGGTATGGGACATGTTATTTGGGAATAGTTTTCCCAAAGATATACCAGATTGATGACTTAAAACAGATACCTAAATCTTCTGAAATACAACATTCTAGACAAAAACGAGAATCAGTGGCTGCTGTCATTGGTGACATATTTGGAGCAATAATCCCATCAGTTGGGGTTATCTTAAATTCTATGAAAATTCAAAAGTTGTCTACTATTGTGGATAACATGCTGACAAACTTTACAGGAGCAATATTATTAATGGATACTGAACTCGCTGCAGAAAGAGCTATGACTCTTCAAAATTGGCTTGCTTTAGACATTCTTTTAGCAAAGAATGGGTGTGTGTGCAAAATGCTTAATGAGCGTCACTGCTGTTCCTATATACCCAATAATAGTAAGAAAATTAGAAACATGCTTACTAACCTGACTAGAGATAGTACAGATTTGGAAAAGGAATTGCCCGGGTAGGAAACTGGTTTACCAATATTTGGAATGGTGTTCTTGCAAAAATTATCTTGGGCCTACTAATTGTTTTAATTTGTCTATTAGGATTATGGGGAGCATGCAAAATTAACGACAAAATCAGAAGAAACTTGTCAAAAAGAGTCAAACAGAATGAAGAAAGTGAAAGAGAGAAAATGTTTAATGAAATATGGGAAAGTTCACATAAAGGGCAAGATGTTGAAATGCGCATTATGCGCAAGGTGAAAAATTGAAAATCAAGAATTGTATGATGACGTGCGTCATCAGAGGAGGGACTGAGAGAGCGTAGTATAAATATCATATATTATAGACGTGAAACACTTACATTTGGCAAAGCAATATTAATAAATAATAATTAAAATGCATTAATAAACGTGAAGATTTACTCATTTATGAACACTAATGTTGAATAATAATAATAATAAGATATATGCATTATTACAATCAAAACTGTATTCATTAATACGTGTATGTCTTAAGTTAGCATGAGTTGCGAACTAGCCGTGTAACTCTCATTTAAAGCTTATTTTTTCCTGCTTTTTCTGTGTGCGGACTCGCAAATGACTATGACCCAGCTATTGTTCTTTCTGTATTAATTTGAAACATGAAGAAATCTTCCCATCCGCATGCTAGCAGTTTTTAGTATAAAAGATATGTGCTTCGAAACAGTAATGGACACTCTCAAGGACGATGAGACGAGGGGAAAAGAACTCCTGACCCGAGACGTGTGCCAAGATGGTGAAGTAACCCCCGACGTACCACCTACGGAAAATGCTGATTATGAAGACCAATTGAAAGACAATTCAATATCAAGAAATAACAAATGCATTACTTAATGAATAATTTGATTGGTTACCAATGATGGGGTGTAGTTAATAACCAATAGAATTTTAGAGGAATGTATTATGGAAAAAGGGATAAAAACTCATGACACAAGAGACGAAGTTCAGTTAGGAAGGGATGACATCAATTGCATCCAGAAACTCTGTCACTCTATTTGGTGATTTGAGACTTAGACAAAATTATCATAGCCCATAACCCGCCCTATTATACTTTCCTCCATATGAGGAGAGTGTCCCTTGATTCCATTTAGATAGATTGACGGTGAACCATCTGATGTCCTGAAGACGAAGACTGATCTTGTATGCTGACTTAACTCGAGGAGGGTAATTATTAATGCTAACAGAATCTATATGCCTTTCTTTCTAGGTACCAACTGCTGTATGTTTAATTAGGTATCTTAGTTAGATGTTTTCCAAATTGATGTTCTAAATTGTTTTGCATGAAGCCCAACATGCTAATGCTAATCTGAGGTTAGATGAGGTATTCATTTGACGGACGGAACTGACGTGACTGACATGTAGCTATGCTGAACTGATATTCTGTTGTTTATCATGCACTATGGTCTATTCTCTTCTAACATATCTATTCTATGATTCTGATCATCGCATTGTTGAAAGTTCATCATGATTGCCACTTTGTGATTATGCTTTTATGCTTCTTGGTTTTAAGAATAATCCGTTTATTATTAGATTGTAATCAATAGGGAATAAATTCACAAATTCTTCTTCCGAGGTGTGGTTATTTGAGTCAGAAAACAAATGAATGCGTTGAAGATTCTTTAATGGTTTTTGTGAAATATATGTTGATGGTTGGTAATTTCGTCTTACGGAGACTCACCACTGGGTCAAAAGGTTCATCGACCTAAAACGAGTACTGATGTGTATAATTTAACATAGACGGACGCGTTAACAGTTCCAACAGTGAAAGTATTGGGGAGGGTAATCCTGGAACACCTAGAAACTTGGGCGGAGGAACATAAGGTCCTAACCTCGGTACAGTTTGGATTTAGGCCAGGGGTCGGTACTACTGAACAAATTCTATTCCTCCATCTTATTATCAGTAAATACATAACTGTAGAAAGGCGGTCCATCCACATAGCCTTTATAGACTTATCCAGCGCTTTTGATTTATTAAATAGGGACAATCTTTGAGCCGTAATGGAGGAAATGGGCTTTGAATCTTACCTTGTTACCCTGATTAAATGTCCCCATTATGATTTGAAGGTGTCTGTCGCTATGTGCCTCAGGGACAGCTGACATTCTAAATAAAATCTATTATAGGGGTAAGACAGGGGTGTATCCTAGCCCCATTTTTATTCTTGGTTTATATTAATGGCATTGTTGATTACCTTGAAAACGCTGGTGTGGACGTGCCAAGGATTGGTGGCACCCCACTCCCCATACTTCTTTACGCTGATGATGCAGTTTTATTAGTCCAAACTTTAAACAGCCTGCAAGTGTTGTTAAATTTGTTTGCAGAAAATATGGAGGGGGTTGATTTCAAAATAAATCAGTCCAAATCGTTTGTCATGTGGCCCAAAAAATATAAAAACAATGGTGCATAGGATGGGGGTACTGTCTTACAACGAGCTAAAGTCATAAACAATATTCCATTTGCATGGAATTGAAAACAAAAACCATAGTCAGAAATGCTTACATTGTTTAAAGCAAAATGCATCACAGCGCCCATTTATGGGGCTGGCCTTTAGGGCTATCAAGATGAAGCCATTCTGCAGCATGTGGAAAATGGTTTTATTCGTTGCTTGCTAGCTGTTCCTAAAAATACTGCAAATTGTATCTTCCATGAGGAGTTAGGTTTAACTTTTGTGGAGGATCAGATCAAAATTGGCCTTTTTTGTATTATGGGTTAAATGTTGGTTGAACCCCTAAGGGGAATTTGTGGGAGAATGCATCACAGATTGTCTAGCTCTTCAAAACATGCAGAGGATACCATGGTTTAGTTATGTTAAGTTATTATTGGTTGAGCTAGGACTCCCGTAAATGTTTTTAGACCCATGGTAAATGCGATGTGACGCTAAGGCCTTGGTGATAAAAAAAAACACTATGCTGAATTATTAAAGAATTAAAGATTACATAGTGTATTAAAATCTGTGAAATATAATATATCCATTGTAACAGTAAATCATATAGAGCCATATTTACTCTAATTTCCCAATTCAAATCACCATGCACTTTCAACATGTTTTAGGTTGAATATAATAAACTTCAAAGTTGCATTTCCCATCCATGGAGTTTGGATGCATGAGCTCTCCTGTGTCACTGCAATTACAAAACAAGGCACAAGCCATTTTATCTTTTTACCCTCTATATTCAGGTCCAAGAAGAGCATTTTAAGTACCCACTTCTGCGGAAGATTGATCTTAGCAATTACCAAGCTGCTATGGTATTTTTACAGAAACTCACTTAAATTGACTTATGTCGTGCAATCTTGGATTTTATTAGATGTGCATTTTAAAATAATGAAACGGTACTAGCTGATACTTTTTTAAATTGGTCCCATTTTTTATATGAAAAGGTTGTTTATATTTTACATGTTGTTTTATTGTAGTTGGAATTATTTTTTATGTAACTTTTTTGTGTTTTTATGGCAGTATATGCTGAATAAAGTTGCTTTGTCTTGTAATTCCAGGATTCATGGTATGTCCCAAAATATAAATGTATGCTCAAACCTAAATGCAGCCTGCATACAGTTATGTGATACCCACCATTTGTCAAGTGTTGGAAAGCACAGGGAGTGACCTGACTGCAACTCCCAGGGGGCCTTGTGTCAGTAATTCCAACCACCAGGCCAGTGCTCACTTGCCCCAATACATCTGTTAGGGAACTCTCAAATGATGTTTACTCACTTGGGAATATACCATTTGTCAAGTGTTGGGATGTTACGAAGTAGAAAAAGTGACCTGACTAAAAAGCCTAATAGGCCCTGTTAATCTAACTTCAATCATCAGCCCAGTGTTCACTTGCCCCAATATACCTGTCAGTGAACTCTCAAATGAAGTTACTCACCTGGGAGAATACCAATTGTCAGATGTTGGGAAGTAGAGGGAGTGACCTGACTGCAAAGCCCAATAGGCCCTGTTTCTCTAACTTCAACTACCAGCACAGTGTTCACTTGCCTAAAACCATCTTTTAGTGAACTGTCAACTGAAGTGTACTCACCTGGGAGGATACCATTTGTATAGTGGTATAGTGTGTTTAGTAGAGAGAGTCACCTGACTGCATCGCCCATGGGCCTTGTGTCTGTAACACCAAAATCCAGTCCAATGTGCACTTCTCCAAATACCCTTGTTTGACAACTCACAATTGTAGTTTACTCACTTGGGAGTGACCAAGATACAGATCATGCTAAACTCCGAGACCTGTCTGTCTACCTAGCTCCATCTTGACCTTCTAACTCAAGATGAAACTATTGAGGGCAGGAATGACACCTTACCCAGTGTGTACAACAAGTATTCCTGAGGCCTCAAGTTACATCACCAGATCGGTATTGGCAGCAGACACATTGACACAGCACTGTGCACTTGATGACTCCACTCACATGTAGAGCAAAGTCCTGTGTTTGCCTGTATCTCACTCAACTAGGCCTCCAAATGGTAAATTGAAAATAGTGCCTCCCCACAATGTCAGATGTCATTTTCAGTCCATCTCCCAAAGTGCATTTGATCTGCACGTGTCACCAGCTGCTTGAGTCGAATAGTTTGGGCATGCTTCACACGTCATGTCAAATAACTCAATACTGTGGTAACTTGGCACAATAGAATTACCTACAACTTAACTATGTCCAATGTTTCTGCTTACTGTAACACAAAACCTTTTGAGGTAAATGTCACAATTTAACAAGTAACAGTGTACGTTCTTCATCAACAGTTCGAGCTGCCACTGAGGACATGGAGGTCACAGAACAGATTATCACTACCGCCTGGATAAAGCCTTCAGTGTTGAAAACACTCCTGGACTTGTGGACGTGGAGGAGGGACCTGGTCCATCTGGGCAAACTGGTCAACTGGCAACAGTGAGACTCACTGTGGCCACAATGTCACCTCCGAGCCCTTTACCATCTCAGTCAACTAAATGCCCCCCAACCTGTGTACCTAGCACATTTTCCACAATCTTGTGCCCCCCAGTCCTGGATCCTGAGGTTGAACTTGACACTCCGGACACTGAAGGTCCAGGACCCAGTTGCAGAGGGCACCCTGTGCCAAGGGCTCAGGCTTATGAGGGTAGGGTATGTGGGAGGGATGCTGTGGGCCAGCAGAGTGTGGCCACTGGGACTGCTATCAGCCAGCCACGTCTTGAGGGGTCTATCAGGAGTCCCAAGGTGTGATGGCCAGGTGTTGACCGCACTCTGGGAAATCAAGCAGCTGCAGATGGACTTGCATAAGGGCATGTGTAAACAAATGGCAGCCCATAATTCAAACATGGCCTTTCTAACAGGGGTGCTGAGGGACATTCAGATAACTCTCATTAAGGCTTTTCTAAACTAATCTTTCCCTTCTTCTCGCTCAACAACATCAGGTGCAGCCACAGGAAGGGAGGCTTTGCCAGAGGTACAACCACCCACAGACACCCCTGCCTCTGTAGCAGCTGGTCCTCCCACCCCCCACTGCCTCGCAAGCGGGATGTTCAGCAAAGATTCCAGAAGGTGCGGATGGCAAGGCACCCACCACTGACAGCAATAATCCTCTTACTTAATGTCCTCCTTTGTGTATCACAGATACACTCTGTGGACTGATTCTGAACCTCCTTCTACTTCCAATGGGAGGTGTACTCTGGACTTTGGACTTCCAATGGTGTGGCATCTACTCCAATGATTTCATTCACCATGACTGACCCCTTCTCATTTGATTTTTTTTTTTGCCATGACACATATATTTTCTGGTAGTCGTAGCTTCCCAATAAAATCGCCCATCACTAACTCATTGTCTTCTGTTTTTAATTTTACAGCCAGGTAGATATGTGAGACCATGTGAACAATACAAGGATGATCAAGAGTACTTGTTCAAGATGAGATATGTTGCATGTACACAGTATCCAGCTCAGGATTACAGCCATTCCAAACAAACACATACATACAAGTGTCTGGTCAAGGAAGAAATGTTATTACATTGTTCAGCAAATAGGCTGTCAAGATGTCTGGAACATTGCAAAATATAAATGACTGTATCATAATGAATAGATGAACATATTTATAGGTACAGACCTCCAGACCATGAAAGGAAGGGATTTGTCAGACATTGTCCTTAGAATAGGTAAACATTAAAGTGGTTGATATCATCAGCTAGAGACATATCACCTACCACACCAAAGTAATCCAACATCATATAATGCAAGACTCAGATAGATGGCTGTACAACAGTTTCTGATCGCAGAGTCATTACAATGCAGTGCTTATGCTTCTGGTGGTCTGACACAAACATATGTCTGTGATATGGCACAGGCACTCTGGCCTACAATGATGAAACACATCAGCAGCTACATAGAGGTCTTACAGAAAGAGTGTTTAGCCAATGTGAACGGTAACTGACATGATTGTGGCCTACGACTACATATTTTCTGACCACATTATGACACACATGATGCATCATGGCAAACACAGGACAAAAAACAAGTCCAATGGAATCTTATAAACTTCCATTCTATCACTGGGCAAGCTGTCTTGGCATAGGTCTCCTACACCCAAAGTCTGCGACCTACATTCCCTGGAACAATCCATGTCCACTTCGTATGTCCAAACAGTATCATATACCTGCTAATGTCACAACTCTGAAATGCCTACATGAAGACGTCATGGTGAAGGTACCTGAACAAACAGCAAAACAAGGAGTATAGTCACGAAACCCCGCATATGACACAAGTCACACAGCAAGCACCTTGAAAACAAAGTACATTGTAATAAATCTGACTCAAACATATCAACGTCAACAAGGTGGGGATGTGTCAAAAGCTCTCTCATCAAACAGCCTTTGGGATTTTTGGCTGAGTATCAGCTCCCTAATTATTTCAAAGAATCAACTCCACACATTCTCACAATTACAGTACATTGTACAGTCCAACTCATGACATCACATGACATACACTCATGAGAAGAACCTGTAGATGAGATCTTGTCGCAAGTCACCCCCTTCCTCTTCAGCACTGTCATCTTCATTTGGAATTTCAGGATTTCCCCCCGGTGGCCCTGCAGACTCCCATTCCTCTGGCATGTAAGGGATATACCTCCGCAGGGCGATGTAGTGAAGCATGCAGCAGGCAACAGTGATATGGCACACTTTCCTGGGTGAGTAGAGGAGAACTCAACCAGTCCTGTCCAGACAGTGAAATCTGGCCTTCAGGAGCCCAAAAACCCACTCCACTGGCTGCCGTGTTCTTCCATGGGCCTTATTGAAGCGGACTGCCCCTGAGGTAGTTGGATTCCTCAGCAGCGTCAATAACCAACTTACGGTTTGGATATGCTGAGTCTCCAGTTTTGGAATGGGACATAAGTGCAACAATGAGTCATTTACTTCATGATTGTAGCACCTGACATTGCTCAAACACCATAAGGACAGATGTGACTTACCCACCAGCCAGGCCCTCTCTAGTTGCAGATGCAACATCAGCTGGGATATGGTTCTGTTCCGCATTATGAAGGAATCATGGACTGATCCAGGCAAACCAGCACAGACATTTGAGATGTAGCAATCAGATAAACAGACAACTTGCACATTGATTGAATGGAAGTTCTTCCTGTTGCGATAGACTTGTTTAGTGGCCTCCGGTGGTACCAAGGCAACATGTGTGCCATCAATGGCCCCCACCACATGTGGGAGGTGGGCCTAACCACAGAAGTCAACCTTCACATTGGCCAAATCCTCACATCGGGGAACATGATATAGCTGTCAATGTGTTTCAACATTGCTGATAGGAAATCTCTCAACACAAGACTGAACATAGGTTGGGACATACCACCAGATATGGCCACTGTATGGTGGATGGACCCTGTGGCCAGGACGTGCAATATTGCCATGCGTCTCACAATGGTTGATATGTGTAAGGAAATGCCTCCTTGGCATGGTTACCCCCTGACTTTTTGCCTTTGCTGATGCCAAGTTATGATTTTAAAGTGTGCTGAGGCCTGCTAACCAGGCCCCAGCACCAGTGTTCTTTCCCTAACCTGTACTTTTGTTTCCACAATTGGCACACCCTGGCATCCAGGTAAGTTCCTTGTAACTGGTACCTCTGGTACCAAGGGCCCTGATGCCAGGGAAGGTCTCTAAGGGCTGCAGCATGTCTTATGCCACCCTGGGGACCCCTCACTCAGCACAGACACACTGCTTGCCAACTTGTGTGTGCTAGTGGGGATAAAACGAATAGGTCGACATGGCACTCCCCTCAGGGTGCCATGCCAACCTCACACTGCCTACAGGTATCGTAAGTAACCCCTCTCGCAGGCCTTACAGCCCTAAGGCAGGGTGCACTATACCATAGGTGAGGGCATAAGTGCATGAGCACTATGCCCCTACAGTGTCTAAGCAAAACCTTAGACATTGTAAGTGCAGGGTAGCCATAAGAGTATATGGTCTGGGAGTCTGTCATGCACAAACCACAACACCATAATGGCTACACTGAAAACTGTGAAGTTTGGTATCAAACTTCTCAGCACAATAAATGCACACTGATGACAGTGTACACTTTATTGTAACATACACCCCAGAGGGCACCTTAGAGGTGCCCCCTGAAACCTTAACCGACTACCAGTGTGGGCTGACTAGTTTTAGCAGCCTGCCACACACCAGACATGTTGCTGGCCACATGGGGAGAGTGCCTTTGTCACTCTGTGGCTAGTAACAAAGCCTGTACTGGGTGGAGGTGCTTCTCACCTCCCCCTGCAGGAACTGTAACACCTGGCGGTGAGCCTCAAAGACTCACCCCCTTTGTTACAGCACCTCAGGGCACTTCAGCTAGTGGAGTTGCCCACCCCCTCCGGCCACGGCCCTACTTTTGGCGGCAAGGCCAGAGGAGATAATGAGAAAAACAAGGAGGAGTCACTGGCCAGTCAGGACAGCCCCTAAGGTGTCCTGAGCTGAGGTGACTCTGACTTTTAGAAATCCTCCATCTTGCAGATGGAGGATTCCCCCAAAAGGGATAGGGCTGTGCCCCCCTCCCCTCTGGGAGGAGGCACAAAGAGGGTGTAGCCACCCTCAGGGCTGGTAGCCATTGGCTACTAACCCCCCAGACCTAAACACACCCCTAAATTGAGTATTTAGGGGCTCCCAGAACACAGCAAGATAGATTCCTGCAACCTAAGAAGAAGAGGACTGCTGAACTGAAAAACCTGCAGAGAAGACGGAGACACCAACTGCTTTGGCCCCAGCTCTACCGGCCTGTCTCCCCACTTCTAAAGACACTGCTCCAGCGACGTGTTCCCAGGGTCCAGCAACCTCTGAAGCCTCAGAGGACTACCCTGCATCTAGAAGGACCAAGAACTCCCGAGGACAGCGGCTCTGTTCCACAAAGACTGCAACTTTGCAACAAAGAAGCAACTTTGAAACAACACACGTTTCCCG
Organism: Pleurodeles waltl; assembly: GCF_031143425.1. NCBI lineage: Eukaryota > Metazoa > Chordata > Amphibia > Caudata > Salamandridae > Pleurodeles > Pleurodeles waltl. The sequence goes on from NC_090443.1 coordinate 338,980,065, forward strand.
CCGGAAGCGTGAGACTTTGCACTCTGCACCCGACGCCCCCGGCTCGACTTGTGGAGAACAAACACCACAGGGAGGACTCCCCGGCGACTACAAGACCGTGAGTAGCCAGAGTTGACCCCCCTGAGCCACCACAGCGACGCCTGCAGAGGGAATCCCGAGGCTCCCCCTGACCACGACTGCCTGCTTCAAAGACCCGACGCCTGGTAAAGACTCTGCACCCACAGCCCCCAGGACCTGGAGGATCTGACCTCCAGTGCAGGAGCGACCCCCAGGTGGCCTTCTCCCTTGCCCAGGTGGTGGCTACCCCGAGGAGCCCCCCCTTGCCTACCTGCATCGCTGAAGAGACCCCTTGGTCTCCCATTGAAACCTATTGCGAACCCGACGCCTGTTTGCACACTGCACCCGGCTGCCAACGTGCCGCTGAGGGTGTACTTTTTGTGCTGACTTGTGTCCCCCCCCGGTGCCCTACAAAAGCCCCCTGGTCTGCCCTCCGAAGACGCGGGTACTTACCTGCTGGCAGACTGGAACCGCGGCACCCCCTTCTCCATTGAAGCCTATGCGTTTTGGGCACCACTTTGACCTCTGCACCTGACCGGCCCTGAGCTGCTGGTGTGGTAACTTTGGGGTTGCCCTGAACCCCCAATAGTGGGCTACCTTGGACCCAACTTTGAACCCCGTAGGTGGTTTACTTACCTGAAAAAACTAACAAACACTTACCTCCTCCACGAATAGTTGAAAATTGCACTTGTCTAGTTTTAAAATAGCTATATGTCATCTATGTAAAAACTGTATATGCTATTTTGCTAATTCAAAGTTCCTAAGTGAAGTACCTTTCATTTAAAGTATTACTTGTAAATCTTGAACCTGTGGTTCTTAAAATAAACTAAGAAAATATATTTTTTCTATACAAAAACCTATTAGCCTGGAGTGTGTGTTCCTCATTTATTGCCTGTGTGTGTAAAACAAATGCTTAACACTACCCTCTGATAAGCCTACTGCTCGACCACACTACCACAAAATAGAGCATTAGAATTATCTCTTTTTGCCACTATCTTACCTCTAAGGGGAACCCTTGGATTCTGTGCATACTATTCCTCACTTTGAAATAGTGCATACAGAGCCAACTTCCTACAATATGCATGATTAATTAGTGTTTTCAGGCATCAGATCTGTCTCCAACTGCATAAATCCACTATTGTTTGCCTATTCACATGGTATAGTTGAAATATGTGGTGTTCCTCTGTGGTTTGAAGGTCTGCAATGGACGGTACACTGGAGCTTGTCCCATTCTCCCCCTCCCTGAGTACCTATGTGTGAAAATACATAAGTGGGAGCATTAGTCACTATGTCTACACCAACATACATAATGTATCTCAACAAGATCATGTGACAAAGCATTTCAGACTTGAAATACATTGCAACCAGTACACATCACAGCTGTCAACTACACAAGGGTCAAATTTGACCCCCATGGTTGACAAAACGTTTCCACAACATGGATTCGTGCAACACTCAACCATCTGCTTCTCAATTGCCCCTCAAAATGTAACAGTATTTTCCAACCGCCGAAAATACAGTCAGCGGCGCTGGACAGTGCACCGGCGTCATATGCCATCTGTGCCCAGCAACACACTACACTGGTGATTGTGTAGTAGGACCTACACAACAAAACTGATTGGGGATGTTTGTGATGAGCTCACACATATTGTTGTTGTGACACATTTAACAGGGCCACATACTGTACAGGGAGTGCAGAATTATTAGGCAAGTTGTATTTTTGAGGATTAATTTTATTATTGAACAACAACCATGTTCTCAATGAACCCAAAAAACTCATTAATATCAAAGCTGAATATTTTTGGAAGTAGTTTTCAGTTTGTTTTTAGTTTTAGCTATGTTAGGGGGATATCTGTGTGTGCAGGTGACTATTACTGTGCATAATTATTAGGCAACTTAACAAAAACAAATATATACCCATTTCAATTATTTATTATTACCAGTGAAACCAATATAACATCTCAACATTCACAAATATACATTTCTGACATTCAAAAACAAAACAAAAACAAATCAGTGACCAATATAGCCACCTTTCTTTGCAAGGACACTCAAAAGCCTGCCATCCATGGATTCTGTCAGTGTTTTGATCTGTTCACCATCAACATTGCGTGCAGCAGCAACCACAGCCTCCCAGACACTGTTCAGAGAGGTGTACTGTTTTCCCTCCTTGTAAATCTCACATTTGATGATGGACCACAGGTTCTCAATGGGGTTCAGATCAGGTGAACAAGGAGGCCATGTCATTAGATTTCCTTCTTTTATACCCTTTCTTGCCAGCCACGCTGTGGAGTACTTGGACGCGTGTGATGGAGCATTGTCCTGCATGAAAATCATGTTTTTCTTGAAGGATGCAGACTTCTTCCTGTACCACTGCTTGAAGAAGGTGTCTTCCAGGAACTGGCAGTAGGACTGGGAGTTGAGCTTGACTCCATCCTCAACCCGAAAAGGCCCCACAAGCTCATCTTTGATGATACCAGCCCAAACCAGTACTCCACCTCCACCTTGCTGGCGTCTGAGTCGGACTGGAGCTCTCTGCCCTTTACCAATCCAGCCACGGGCCCATCCATCTGGCCCATCAAGACTCACTATCATTTCATTAGTCCATAAAACCTTAGAAAAATCAGTCTTGAGATATTTCTTGGCCCAGTCTTGACGTTTCAGCTTGTGTGTCTTGTTCAGTGGTGGTCGTCTTTCAGCCTTTCTTACCTTGGCCATGTCTCTGAGTATTGCACACCTTGTGCTTTTGGGCACTCCAGTGATGTTGCAGCTCTGAAATATGGCCAAACTGGTGGCAAGTGGCATCGTGGCAGCTGCACGCTTGACTTTTCTCAGTTCATGGGCAGTTATTTTGCGCCTTGGTTTTTCCACACGCTTCTTGCGACCCTGTTGACTATTTTGAATGAAACGCTTGATTGTTCGATGATCACGCTTCAGAAGCTTTGCAATTTTAAGAGTGCTGCATCCCTCTGCAAGATATCTCACTATTTTTGACTTTTCTGAGCCTGTCAAGTCCTTCTTTTGACCCATTTTGCCAAAGGAAAGGAAGTTGCCTAATAATTATGCACACCTGATATAGGGTGTTGATGTCATTAGACCACACCCCTTCTCATTACAGAGATGCACATCACCTAATATGCTTAATTGGTAGTAGGCTTTCGAGCCTATACAGCTTGGAGTAAGACAACATGCATAAAGAGGATGATGTGGTCAAAATACTCATTTGCCTAATAATTCTGCACTCCCTGTATTTCCAACCTCCAAAATGGCAGATGCCTGACCTATTCCACTGGACATTGGGAACTGCCCCTGGGTGCCAGCAGAAGTCATTCATGCGGTGGATGGTTTCAACCGTGGCTAATATTGCCTGTGTCGGTAGCGGGCCAATGGCTGTGGCCATCAGCGGTGCTGATTGTGTATGTGGCGTACGTGTATGCAGTATTTTGCAAAATCAGTGACTTGACCCCTGACACTGCTGCCAGCAACACCTCCATCACTTCAGCTGCTGTGTGCCGCCTCTGGGAGCAATCATGCCATGGCCAGAAGGTGAAAGGGCCCCTGCCTTCTCTCTAGAGGAGCTGGAGAGGCTTGTGGTCGAGGTCCTTCCCCTGTATGGTCACTTCTATGGCTCACCAGAGGAGCAGGTAAGTACCTGATAGACACAATTGACTGTTCAACACCATCCTTTCCCTCCTCACAGGCTACAGTGTGCCCATGTGTGCCAGTTAGACTTCTTGTGTACTTGTTGCAGTTTGTGTGGCATTGATGGAATGTACATGGTGCAGGTATTGGAGAACAGTACTATATTTATGGACATTCACACTGTGTTGTGCAATGTTTTTTAAGGCCCTAGATCCTCCTTCTGTTGGATGCATATAACTAGACAAGGAGACTTAACTGACATACAATGACATTTCTGTGTTTATGATGGTTGTAAATGTTAGGTAGCATATATGTGCATGACAGCATGAGATGTATATGCATCTTGTCTGAGTCATTTGAGGATCTTGTAAGCAATGTGTATTGTGCCACATATCTTTTACCCTACATCTGACCTTGCCAAACTGTTATCTGGAAGGCATATCATGACTCGCTGTGCCCTTCAGGTTTGCCACACAAGCCACATTGATTCTGGCTACACGGTGTATTGTCATGCATGGAAGTGAGTGTCATGTAGGTTTTGTGTGCTCAGCCTGCAGAGACGAGGGCCTGTCAAGTGTATTTCCCAGTATGGGACATACTTCAGGCTGTGGGAGAATTGCTGTGGCTATGCAACTGTGGGACTGTGCCCACTCCCTGTAGAACTGCAGATCCTGTCATGTGGCCAATATGAGGCTCTAGTGGCAAACCTTGCCCTGAATGCCTCAGTCCATTGAATAGATTGGCAATGGGCACTGAGCTAAATCCATGAAGTCCATATGTGCATGTTGCATCATTGTCAATGTGGGTCTTTGACTCATGACAGGTCCCTTACTCACACAGCTCTCTTGTCACCTTCACATAAGTCATATTTGTCCAGTACAGGTGTATAGCACAATTCACAAATACACAGTACAAATAACGTGTAGATTCCAGAGAGGCCATGACATGTGACTCAGTAGCTTGGTTACATAGCAGAAATTGAACCAAACATTATGTTGGATGCAACCTCTGTAGGCTTGTCACATATGTTCAAAGGTGTGTTCTGTAGTACAGGTACATACCACTCACCCTGAAGTGGAATGAGTCAGCATTTGGTAGGCCACATGTCTACACATGCACAGGGAAGAGACTTTCTGTGTCCACCATGCCAGCCCTTACATTGTCACTTAAGTCTTAGGGTGAAGTCTGTTATATGGTAGTTGTCTGTAGGGAATATATGCATTGAGTCAATGTTGCAGAGTGTAAATGTGTTGGTCCAGTCAGGGCCAAGGAGTTTACCCTTCAGAAGCCACATTGGTGTGAGGTGTTTGTGGCTCGCATCACAGTATATGTTGCTGGAGCGTGGGCTACCTGATATCAGTAGGCTTGCTTAGTTAGTCATTGTAGGCCATGAGCAAGTAGTGGGTTGGTCTGCAGATAATGCCAAAAGTGTGTAATCATGTCCCTGTACTTATAAGCATGTGTGCTTTACACTTGTGGTGTGTTGACAAATTGCAAATATTGTGCTTGGTGTTTCTGACATGTGTGTGACACAACCATCTGTGCAAAAACTTGTGTTTGTAATCTATGATTTCTCTTGCATCCATACAGACCAACGCCCATCAGAAGAAGGGGATTTGGGGAGCCATCGCCCAGAAGGTGCAGACCCTGGGCATCCATAGCCGGCGGAGCGCCCACTGCCCGAAGAGGTGGGAGGACCTTAGATAGTATGTGTGGAATATCACTGCTGAGGCTGTCCTCCCAGCGTGGGTGGGGCACACATCAGAGCCTGACCTCACCCCTAATGGCCCGTATTCTGGTGGTGGCCTACCTGGAAATTGATGGGTATTTGAGGGGAGCACAGCAGACACAAGAGGGTGAGTGCAGGGCATATCACTGCCTGTCACATTGCCAAGTTTATGTGTTAGGTTCAAACATCTCCCCCTGATGATTGGGGATGGGCCATGTATGACACACAAGATGAGTAACTGTTTGTGTAGGTATGGAAGTAGGTACATACTGATGTGCCTTGCCTATTAGCCCTGTGACCTAGGACACAACCAAGTACAGTCCACAAACAATCTGGTCTCCAAGGCCAACAAATGGGTGTGTACAGTGATCACTCAAGTAATGTTGGTGGTTGTTGTGGATGTAATTTGTATGCAACAGTACACTATTCTTCAGTATGGCAGCCCAAACAACATGAAGTGATATCACTGTCCTCTGCCATGTGACTGCTCAAGTGAGTAAATTGGCATCTCCCCCCCAGAGGCCACTTGTCTTAAGTATGTCCTGAATGCTGGTGCCTCACTACTGTCTGTCATGTGAAGGTGGCCATCATACATGTGCATGAGCATGCGTTGCTCATTTGGTGCAGCTACAGATCAATACTTTCCCTTGGTATGTGGGGAATGTCCATTGACATGGTTTTGTGTAACACCACTGTTGCCAACCTTCCTTGTGCCTACATGTTAGCATGTGTTCCTTTCACTTTTGACAAATTATTTTCACTGCTGTTTCATGTATGGTCTGTGTGTGTTCATGGGATGATTTCTGTATTCCCTCACATATGTGTGCATGCCTACATGTTTGGAATTAGACATATGTCATGGGGCTACATTTTGTGTGGTCCAACAGAGGCATGTGTCACTCATTATTGCATGTCATTTGACATGTACAACTGCAGTAGTAGCAATGAAGGACATGACAGGTAGGACTACAGTTTTTATCCACAATGTGCATTTCCATGCCATTGAGGTGGCATCATGTAGCAAAGTGCTCTGCACATGTGAAATGGGGAAGGCTTGTTACCTGATTGTTGGCATGCATCAAGGAGTGACTTGCAGTTATATGGGAATCATATGTGGTTGTGGGCAACCATTCATCCACAGAAATCTGGGTTTTCAGGACCAAAATGGAGACAGTGATGTAGCTTCCCATTGAACAACATTTTGAGTGCCTTCTACAAGTACTTGAGAATCCCTGGGCCTTTCCAACAATCAAAGGACTATTGGCTTCTACTGATGCAATCAGTGTATTTCATTGTAAGGGGTGCCATACAAGAGAGGTGATTTCGCTGGGACCAGCCGATTCATTGTGTTGTGGATTTTGGAGCTGTATCTCCCTGCCATTTTACACACTCTGTCTACAGTGTACATTTCCATGCTAGACGTGTAGTATATCTGAGCAACTTTAGTACAACCTCCATGACTCCATTAGGACAATTTATACATGGTGAAGTGAACATTGTTGATTTGTTTTCAGTGTGACATAGGTATTTCCATGTCACCTTCTTCAGGTTACTGTACTTCCGTCAGCAACATGCCACAATTTTGGATCAGCATTTCTTATTATTGTGGTATTGTTTATGTGACAAATAGATGTAAGCATGCCCTTGTGTGGGATCTGTGGGAATGAATTTGGCATTTGCCCACTACTGTATGCCAACAGATAACTGAGGTATGCTACATGAGGTAAACCATTGAAGGTGATGAGGCCTCCTACTTGTTTAGTGGTTACTGTGTTGCACAACTTCTCCCATACAATAGGGGTTGTCTGAGATTCTGATTTTCCTGTAGGCAACTGTTGACAGTTCATGTAGCATGCATGCATATGGTGTGGTAAATGTAGGAGTTTGATGTAATTTGTTGCTGGGGCCTACTTTTCGTCATGATAATGTTTGCTAATCACAGCTGTTGTTCAAGTGTGATCGGGAACATGTAGTGACCCTATTTCTCTTTGTATTTGCAGCATCATCTCATGCAAGTGAAGAAGATAGGGTGGAACCAAGTGGGGAAGCATTAGGCCATGGTACCTCCAGTCCTAACACTATCGACACGGAAGGACCCAGTGGCCCGGAGGATGAAGGGAGTGCCACGGAGGACACAGGATCAAGCTCATCATCTTCGGATTCTATCTTCGGCGGCCACTACTTAGTGGTGGTGGATTTATCAGGACCTGCTCCTGTACCATCCTTGTCTGCCACCCTCCCTGTTACTCCCCACCGACTTGGCCATGCTCACCCACCCAAGAAGGTGGGTATCTCCTTCGCCTTAGGCACCTCAACCCCAGCACCTGTTACCCCTGCTGGCCTGAGTGAGGAGGCTGTCGACCTCCTGAGGAGTATCTCTGTGGGGCAGACTACCATTGTGAGTGCCATCCAGGGTTTGGCCAGCCAACTCCAGCAGACAAATGCATACCTGGAAGGCATTCATAGTGATGTGTCTGGCCTACAGAGATCTTTTCAGGCTCTGGCCTCTTCACTGATCATAGCCATCTACCCCCCACAATGCTCCCCACCCCACCACCTCCTGCTTCCCAATCTAATTTCCCTATTTCCCTACCTGTCCCAAGCACACAGACCCATCTGCAAACACCCACCCCTACGCACACAAGCAGCACACATAGACCACGTAAATCTACTGTTCTGCGTCTTTCTTCTTTCTTGTCTTTTTGAAGCACACTTTTTAAAATATTTTTTAAGCTCCTCAGTTTTATTCCTGGATGTGCAATGTGCTTTCCTACCCTTAACACACGCGTACAGCTTCTTATTTATGTAGCATTTGCCATATTTGCCATCACTTTTGACGCTTTAGTTACTTACACCCACAACTGTATTACTCCACCCAACTCATCTGTAAACTACTCCACTGTACTCCACTCTGTGCCACTCCACACCACTGTACTCTGTCACTCCACACCACTCTATTCTAAGACACTCCACTGTACTCTACGCCACTCTACTCTACGCCACACAATGCTGCTCTACTCCACTGTACACCACTCTACACCACTCCACTCTAAACCACTTTGCTCCATGTCACTCTACCCAGACCCCCTCCATTCCACCTTACTCTGCGCCACACCACTCTACTCCATGCCACTATACTCTTCACCACTCCACAGCACTCCACTGTACTCCATATTACTCTACTCTATGCCACTCCACTCCACACAATGCCACTTAATGCAACTGTACTGTACAACACTCCACTCTACTTGATGCTACTCGACTGTATGCCACTCCACTTGATGCCATGGCACTCTACTCTATGCTGTGTTACTCCACTCTGCACCACTGTACTTCAAGTCACTCTACTCCACTCCATCCCACTCTATGCCTCTCCACATCACTCCACTTTACTCTACGTCACTCTATTTTATGCCACTCCACTCCACACAATGCCACTCTAAGCCTTTCTATGCCACTCCAGGATACACCACTCTATTCCACACCACCCTACTCCATGCCACTTTACTCAACGCCACTCTGCCCCACTCAACTCCACTTTATTCTACTCCACCAGACTCTATGACACTCTACTGTATGCCACTTTGTGCCACTCTACTCTCTACCAATCTTATCTATGCCACTCTACTCTACACCTCTGTATGCAATTGCACTCAACTGCACTCCAGTCTACGCACTGTTTGCCACTCCACAGTATGCCACTCCACTGTATGCTACTCCATTTTACATCACTCCACTCCACACAATGCCACTTTGTGGCACTCCTTGCCACTCTACTCTGCACCTCATTCCACTCTGTGTCACTGTACTCTACTATATGCCACATTGCTCTATGCCTCGCCACTGTATTCTATGCCACTATGCTCTATGCTATTCTGTGCCACTTCACACTGCACCACTGTTCTGTATGCTACTTTACTCTGTTACACTCTACCCTACTCCACTCCACTTGATGCCACTCCACGCTGCTCTATGCCACTCCACTCCACTCCACACCACTACACTTTACACTACTCTACTCCAGCCTCCTCTACATCACTCTATGCCACACCACTTTTAGCCATGCTGAAGAGTAGCCACTGTGCTGTACAACATGGCTAAAAGACACTGACATAGCCAATATTTCTCACAAAGCAAAGAGCTATTGGCTTTGTCGATGTTTGTTGTATTCCCTTCGGCCTGGCTAGGCTTTCATTGGGCACTGTTAAAGAATATTTATTGGCCCTTTTAGCCTTGTTTCATTTATCTGATCAGACCTCTTTATTCAAATCATGCGCTGGTATGCGTTATGTCAAAACAGGCTTTCACATACCTCTTGCCTCTTTCAATGTACCGCAGCGGATCTCAATTTGGTTCTTACTTTTTAGATATGTGCACCATTCGAGCTTCAATTCTTAATTTGGTTCCTACTTTTCTGATAGGTGCTCCCTTCAAGCTTTTGCACAGTTGTACTTTGAAGCTCTTGACAATTAAGTCTGTTACTTGTTGCCGTTACTTCAGCACATTGCATTAGTGAACTTCAGCCCTTGTCGGTCCAGCCTCAGTATATCACCTTATTTTCTGATGGATGCATCCTTGCGCCACTGGTGTTACCTTTTCATGTGGGTCAGTTCATCATGCTCCCTGCGTTCTTCTCTCTGCTTCATAACTCTGAGGAGGAGGAGATGCCCTTGCTGTTTGTATCCAAAATGGGTTCTTAGTTTCCACATTAATAGGACTAAGGAGTACTCCGTGAACAATCAGTTCTTTGCTATGTTTGCTGGTGTGAAGAAGGGGAAGGTGGTGCAGAAACAACCCTTGTTATTCAGGATTTTTCTTTGCATCAAACTGTGTTATAAATTGGCTGAAAAGGATCCTCCTTTGCATTGATTCCACCAGGACAAAAGCCCCAACTACAAACCTATCTCAATGTGTTCCTGTTTTTGATGTCTGCCAAGCAGTCAAGTGCGTCTATCCATATTGTCACCAGGCACTACTGTACTTTCACTCAAGTCTGTTGGGATACAAAATGTGCGTGCTCGATACTACTAGGCTTCCTGGTGGTAGGATCCCTTCACAGATCCACCTCATTTGACAGATCATTGCTTTTGTATCAACTCATGAGTTGAGCAATTTGTTGTTGTAAATATCCATCAAAAGAATAAATTACTTACCTTTGGTAATGCCACTTTTTTTTTATGCTCTAGCTAAATAATCCTTGCTGCCCACCCTTCTCTCCTTTCTTTGGAGTAGACTTTTTGGAGTTAATAAGGATCCAAGTTAGATTTACACTCTGTCCAGTCCATTGCCCAAAGCTAGCAATCAGTCTCCCCATCTGAGGGCACAGAAAATATAAATTAATAAACTGACTTCAGCATGACGGGTGTCACCTAGATGCAGCTTCATGTCTTCCTGACAGGAGGGAAAATGGAGCTCAATGGCCTCTTCTACCAGCATGCAGGAGCTACTGCAGAGTTGTCAGATCTAGTCTGATGCGGGGGAGATTTACAAGGTGAGGAATCCACAGTTAGATAGATTATCAAACAGAAAACATGCTATTGAAGGTAAGTAGCTTCGGCCCTCATTACAACCCTGACCGTCGGTGATAAAGTTGCGGTAATACCACCAACAGGCCGGCGGTAATTACTGACAAATTATGACCATGGCAGTGAGAACTCAGATAGACAGCTACTTTACCACACCGACCGCCACGGCGGAAACAACAGTGGCCATTGCGGTAGCCGCCTACAGCCAGACGGAAGTCATTGTTCCGGCCACCATATAATGACAATCCAATCCTCCACCTTTTCTGGGGCGGTACCAACGACATCCAAAGCCTGGTGGAAAAAGAAGACAGAAGGGAAAGGACTCACTATTGGAGACACAGGGAGCCCGAGCTGCAGATTTTTCCGATGATCTTCTACGTCCTGCTCCACCCCGAACACCAACAATGGCGAAGATGACCACAGTGAGTACAGCCACATAGCATACGGAGGAGGGAGGGAGAAAAAAGAGAGTGACACACACACGCAACACACACACCCTCCCAGCACCATACACACAATCTTCAACACGAATAGATGAAAGTGAGTGTAATAATATAAATACAGTAAAAATACGTACTTCCAATCTAAAAGTCTATGCATATGTAAAATTCAAGCGGCACTGCCCAGTCCTCAATGTGCGTGGTCCACAGGGCCACAAGATAAAGTCCAAGGCCCCACTTGTCTCCTGCAACAACACGGAGGGAACACTGCAGGGGCATCAGTTTGAAAACAGGCAGGCACTTCAGGGAGACGGAGAGCGGGGGGCACCTCAGCCGGCAGATGGAACAGGATCACTGGTTCTGGAGGCGGCCACATGCCCTGTGCTTGGTCCTGGGGAGTGCAAGGCCACAGTCTCTCAAGTGGGTGACTTTCCCACATGCTCTGGATGGGGCAAAATGCCCGGTGCTTGCTCCTGGGGAGTGCAAGGCCACTGTCTCTCAGGTGGGTGACTTGCCCACTGGTTCTGGAGGGGGCATCGTGCCCTGTGATCTTCATCCTGGGGAAGATGGGGTGAGTGGGTGTTTTCCCCACTGGTTCTGGAGGGGGCATCATGCCCTGTGATCTTCATCTTGGGGAGAGTGGATGTTTTCTCCACTGGTTCTGGAGGGGGTATTGAGCCCCGTGATGCAGATCTTGGGGAGTGCGAGGTCACAGTCTCTCAGGTGGGTTTTATACCCACAGGATTTGCAGGGAGGGAAGCCCACACAACAGCCCATGGACGCAGGTCTACAGACTGTCCGGCGGTGGTGACGGCTGCTCAGTGGTGGTGGGGGTGGCTCCAGCCCATCCCTTGCAGCCTCGTACGGCTGCCCACTGGTGGTGGTGCTTCTGCTGCTGGTGGTGGGGGGAGGCTCCAGCCCATCCCCTGCAGCCTCGGACGGCTGTTCAGTGGTGGCAGAGGTGGTCCTGCTGTCGCTGCTGGTGGTGGATGTGGGGGGAAGCTCCTGCCCATCCCCTGCAGCCTCGGACTGCTGCCCACTGGTGGTGGTTGTGGGGGGAGGCTCCAGCCCATCCCCTGCAGCCTCGGACGGCTTTTCAGTGGTGGCAGTGGTGGTGCTGCTGCTGGTGGTTGTGGAGGGAAGCGCTTGCCCATCCCCTGCAGCCTTGGACGGCTGCCCACTGCAGGTGGTGGTGGTGCTGCTGCTGCTGGTTGTGGTGGTTGTGAGGGGAAGCTCCTGCCCATCCCCTGCAGCCTCGGATGGCTGCACAACCAGGGCAGCGGCTGGTGCAGGTCTCTTGCCCTTCCTGGCAGCAGCTGGGGATGGCTCCTTGCCCTTCCGGGCAGCAGCTGGGAATGGCTCCTTGCCCTTCCTGGCAGCAGCTGGGAATGGCTCCTTGCCCTTCCTGGCAGCACTGGGGATGGCTCCTTGCCCTTCCGGTCAGCACTTGGGGCAGGCACCCTTTCTGTGAGGCTACCTGGTGCCCTGGATCCTTTCCCACCACAAGTTACTGCGGACACTACTGGGCCCGTGGACTGGGTGGCTGAGGTGCTTGCTTGGGTTTTAGCCACCCTGGCCAGACGTGAAGGAAGGGGGGGTAGGGAAGAGGTCAATGGTGGAGAGGAAACGCTGCTTAGGGAATTGGAGCGGGAAGAGGGAGAAGGTTTGGGAGTGGAGGAAGAGGGAGTGGTTGTGGGAGGTGCCATACTGCTGTGTTTGGCTGCAGGTGCATGAGCTGGATGCTGTTGTGAGGTGGACAGCTGTTGGGTGTCTGAGTGCTTTCATTTGTGTACCTGGGGGGGGCAGACACAGCGGGAGAGGACACAGGGGACGTGTGCATGGCTGTTGAGGTGGTGTCTGCCAGTGAGGTGTGTGTTCTGATAGGTGTGCTGGTGATGGTAGTGGATGAGGATGTAGTGCATGCAGGTGTGAGTGTAGACGGAACTGGGAGGGAGGTGGAGGGGTACACAGTGGAGGCAGTGGATGTTAGTATATCTGCATCTTTGTTTGAGTGCCTGTGGGATGATGTGGGGTGCTTGTGTTTGCCTGTGCCACTCTTGTGTGTTGTCTTGCGTGCATGCTGGTCTGCCTGTGTGCTTGGGATAGGTTGGTGTTGAGGGCAATAGGACTGGGTAGAGGAAGCTGGAGGGGGAGGGTGGAGACAGGGACAATGGCTGCCACTAGGGCCTGGATTGATCTCTGTTGGGCCGCCAAGCCAGTGTGAATGTCCTTCAGAAATGCATTGGTCTGTTGCATTTGGGATGCCAGCCCCTGGATGGCATTCACAATGGCTGACTGCCCAGCAGAGATGGATCGCAGGAGGTCAATAGCCTCCTCACTCAGGGCAGCAGGGCTAACTGGCGCAGGGCCTGAGGTGCCTGCGGCGAAGAAGATGCCCACCCTCCTGGGTGTGCGGGCATGGGCAATTCGCTGAGGGGATGCTGGGAGGGCGGTGCTGATATGGGGTTGGCGGCTGTACCTGTAGCTGGGGTGGGCACAGAGGTGTCTGCCACCACCAGAGAGCTTCTATCGGAGGAGGTTTCTGTGTTTGAACTGTCCCTTCCAGTCTCTGCTGTGGTGCTCCCCTCGCCCTTTGTCCAACTGGTGCCCTCACTGTCTGTGGACTCTGCCTCCTGGGTCCTGTGGGATGCAGCTCCCTCCGTCGCCGGTGCCTCTGCTCCTCCGCCAGATGATGCGAATGCACATATGGACAGGACGACAAAACAAAAAGGGGGGGAGAGACAAAGGATACACTTGGTCAATGGCTGCACCAACACCACCATTGGCGTACACAGCACCCTCACACACAGGGAACAGGCCTCCGCACTATGCAATGCACTATCAGTAACAATGCTAGTCACCAGGGCATGGGGAGGGACACACCGCCAACTGCAGCATACCTGGGACCCACACAGCCCTGTCAGTAGTGGATGCCTACAAGCTAGGTAGGAGGAATATCACATCAGAACCCTGCCCAACATGGGACCTACTCTGCAATGTCAGGCCTGGACTAGGGGCACACATAGACACACATTCCCCACCCGGATACCAACCCACCAGGCGTAAGTAGTAATGATGGCCACTGTACTCCCCCCTTGTGGCTGCTGTGATGCCCTCAAACGCCTATCCAGCTTCGGATAGGCCACCGCCAGTATGCGGGCCATCAGGGGGTCAGGGTTCGACGAGCATCCCTTCCTCGTTAGGAGGCCATCCCCAGCTGGGCCTCCACCGTCTTCCGTGCCCAGCTTCTCAGGTCCTCCCACCGTTTCCTACAGTGGGTGCTCCGCCTGCCGTAAACCCCCAGGGTCTGCATTTCCTTGGCGATGGCACGCCATATACCCTTCATTTGATGGGCGCTAACCAACAGAGGAAATACACACAGGGAAAGGTATTAGTCAGACCGTCCTGCCTGTTACACTCATGGCCCACCATACCCCTTCCCATCCCCATTTGCACAGATATGGCCCAGCACCCAAGCAGCACGCCGCCCAGGGGACATCCACCAACCCCCCCCCCACACGAGGCCTCCACACACACCACTCTATGCATTCATGCCCCATCCATCGTGCTCACAGTGTACTCACCTGTTGGTCTGGAGGCCCATATAGCAGTCTGTACTGGGGTAGGACCCCATCCACCAGTCTCTCCAACTCCGCCGAGGTGAAGGCAGGGGCCCTTTCCCCAGTCACACTGGCCATGGTAGGTTCCAGACACAGGTCACAGCAGCACATGCAGTGTAGGTCCTCTCCTGTTGAAGGTCAGGTAGCAAGTGAGTGCACAAATAGAAAATGGCAGTGACGTCTGCGGCGGTGCATACCGTCACCACCGGCGTACATCACCATTGGCCACTGTACCCCATAGGGCCCAATATTATCCAATGAGGCGTTGCACAGCGGTTCCCGACCGCCTCCAGCAACGGCGCACAACATCAGCAAAATTACCTCACTTCCACCTGTCCCTCCACATAGGACAGGCGGACGCCATTTCAGGGAGGAGGGCAGGCCCTGGATTATAACTGCGTCACAGTTCACAACTGTAGATACAGGAAAAATGCCACTTATACATTACAAATTAACATTATGCATTATACTGTTGTGGCTACAATGTACAGTTTATGACCGAATCCTCATTCTTTTTCCCCATAGATTGCAACCGCTGTGGATGAATAGGAGATGGAGACATACCCCCGTGTACAGACCCCTGGTAGACTTGGCAACTATAGAGGACAGGCACATTATCCTCACCTACAGACTTGACAGGGCCACAATCACGGAGCTGTGTGCCCAACTGGAGCCTGACCTGATATCTGCTATCCGTCACCCCACTGGGATCCCCCCTCTTGTGCAAGTGCTATCTGTGCTCCATTTCTTGGCAATTGGTCCTTTCCAAGTGACAGTGGACTTGGCACCAAGAATGTCACAGCCAATGTTCTCAATCGTGCTGACCGGAGTGTTGGTTGCCCTGATTAAACACATGTGAAGCTACATTGTTTTCCCCCAGGTGGAGGATTTGGTCACAGTGAAGGCAGACTTCTATGCAATTGGACATATCCCAAACATCACTGGGGCAATTGATTGAACACATATTGCATTTGTCCCCCCCACCGGCAAAATGAACAGGTCTTCAGAAATCGAAAAAGTTTTCACTCAATGAATGTCCAGATGGTGTGCCTGGCGGACCAGTGCATCTCCCACGTCAATGCGAAGTATCCTGGGTCTGTGCATGATGCCTTTATCCTGAGGAATACCAGCATCCCAAATGAATTGGGCCAACTACAGAGGCACCGGGTGTGGCTAATAGGTGAGCCCTGGTTCCCACCCAGTGGATGATGGTGTATGGGATAGTGTGTGGCTGTTGTCCCTCAATATTTGGAGGTGACTCTGGTTACCCCAACCTATCATGGCTACTGACCCCTGTGAGGAATCCCAGAACAAGGGCAGAGTAACATGACAATGAGGCACATGGGTTAACAAGAAGGATCATTGAACGTACCTTAGGCCTCCTGAAGGCCAGGTTTTGTGCCTCCATCTAACAGGTGGATCCCTGTGCTACTCACCCAAGAAGGTCTGCCAGATAATCGTGGCATGCTGCATGTTGCATAACCTTGCCTTGAGACGCCTTTGCCTTTTCTGCAGGAGGAGGAGGCTGGAGATGGCCATGTGGCAGCAGTGGACCCTGTGGACAGTGAAGATGAGGAGGATGAGGATGAGGACAACAGAACTGCAGTGATTAGACAATACTTCAGGTAAGACAGTGTAACTTCACATTTCATTGTCATTTTTTTGTTTAACATTGTTACTGGCATGCTGTGATTTCACACTTCTATGCCAACTCACTGTACCCTGTGGCAACTCTTTTTGCAGATGTTGGTGCCCCCCTATCGCTCCTGGGGTGTTCACTGCAGCCAAATGCATGTCTATCCTATGTGCACATTACTGTACAGTTGAATCATTTCACATACTCCATACTTGTATGTTTTCAAAGTGTGTTTATTGCAGTGCTAAGAAGAAAAGGGGGAAGTGCAATGGGCTGGGGTGATGATGGAGGAAAGTCCAGGGTATTGTTCCAGTCTATTTGTAGCACAGGTGCATTGTCCAAGGGGGCATAGGAAGGGGAGCAATGGCAGTTCAATGTGGATAGGGTGACAATCAGGAGAGTCTAATTTCCTGGTGGGGGTCTTGGCAATAGTCTCTGGCTTCAACCTGGATCGCAGGGAATGTTTGCAAGGTGGTTCATCTTCTGCAGGGGGAGGGGTGCTGGTGGCCTGTTGGTCCTGTGGCGGGGCCTCCTGTCCACTAGTAGCAGCGGAGGTGGAGGGCAGTTCAGATGTCTGGCTAGTGGCAGGGGCCCGCTGTTGTAAGACTGCCTCCCTCATAAAGTTGGCCATGTCTGCCAGCACCCCTGCAATGGAGACCAGGGTGGTGTTAATGGCCTTCAAGTCCTCCCTGATCTCTTGGTACTGTCCCTCCTGCAGCCGCCTGTTCTCCTGCACTTTGTCCAAGATCTGGCCCAGTGTATCCTGGGAATGTTGGTATGCTCCCAGGATCTCAGTGAGTGCCTCCTGGAGAGTCAGTGCCCAGGGCCTGTTCCCCCCCCCCCCCCCCCGGCGCACAGCAGTCCTCCCAGTTTCCTGGTTGTCCTGTACCTCTGTCCCCTGAACCGTGTGCCCACTGCCACTGACCCCAGGTCCCTGATTGTCTTGGGGGCGAGGTGTGCCCTGTGGTCCCTGTAGTGGTGGACACACTGCTGACTGACGTGTCCTGAGGACAGAGGTGTGGTTACGCTGGGTGGGTGCTGCGGTGGTGTTTCCTGAAGGGGGAGGCTCTGTGGTGGTGTGTGACTGTGCTTGGGTAACCGACTGTCCAGAGGTCACTGATGGGCCAGGCTGGTCATCCAGATCAAGGCGACCAGAGCTGCTGTCATTACTGTGGGCCTCTTCTGTGGGAGGACTGGAAATTGCTGGCACCTCTTCTCCGCTGACATTGGCTGGAATACCTGTGTGGATGTAAATGCAGTGTTATTGTTTCTGTGTGTGACATATTGTGCATGGGTGGCCTGCTCTCTTTGGTTGTATTTGCCCAGTCTGCTCTAACTTGTGTGAGTTGGTATGTGGTGGGCTAGATGATTCTCTTTAGTGTGCATGCTTTGGTGATAGGTGTCCATGCAGGTCTGTGAGTGGTGTCCATGCATTGGTATGACATGCAGGGCTTGGCATTGGAATGAGTGAGATGTGATGGTGGGGTGTGTGGGAAGTGGTGGAGTGATGGGAGTGAGGGTCAGGGTGGAAGTATGTGATGGCATGCAGGTAGGGGGGGTGAAAGTAGTAAAGAGTTGACTTACCAGATTCCAGTCCTCCTACTCAGGCCAGGCCCTCAGGATGCATGATTGCCAAGACTTGCTCCTCACATGTTGTTAGTTGTGGCGGAGGAGGTGGGGGTCCACCACCAGTCCTCTGTACTGCAAGCTGGTGTCTTGCTGCAATGGAATGTACCTTCCCCCGTCTGTCGTTCCACCTCTTCCTGATGACATCCCTTGTTCTGGGGTGCTGTCCCACGGCGTTGACCCTGTCCACAATCCTCCGCCATAACTTAATCTTCCTAGCAATGGATATCTGCTGCACCTGTGCTCCAAATAGCGGAGGCTCTACCCGGATGATTTTCTCCACCTTGACCCTTAGCTCCTCCTCTGAGAATCGGGGGTGTCTTTGTGGTGCCATGGGTGTTATGTGAGTAGTGTTGGTGTGTAGTGTGATGTGTTGGGGTGTGTGTTGTGAGGTGCGTGGTGTATAGGTGATGGTGGTGTGTGGCTCAGGTCTTGTCTGTGTTCTTGGTGTCTATCTCATGGCAATTGTTTGTAGTCGTAAAGGTTTGAGGGTAATATGGGTGTGTGTTTTATAGTGGTGTGGGTGTGGTGTGTGTATGGGTGTCAGGTGTGTGTAGTTTGAATTGTCCAATGTGGTGTTGTTTTGTCTGTGGGTGTCCATTGTGAGAGCGGCAGTATGTACCGCCAATGGTTTACCACCTTTGAATGTCCGCTGTGGTGATTCGTGAGTCATAATGTGATGGGGGTAGTTCTATTGGCATAACTGTGTGGGTTTTGATACTGCCAGTTTATCACTGACCTTTGGTGTGGCAGACTTGTGTGTGTGGCTGAATAGTGACGGTTTGGTGTGTATGTGTCATAATATGGTGAACGGATATCTGCCGCCGCCACGGTATGTTGGTGGCAGTCAGCGTGGCGGTAAGTGGGATTTACCGCCATTGTCATAATGAGGGCCTTAGTCTTTAAGAATGTATGATTTTATATAATACAACTTATCTAACCATCATTGAGCCCACAACAAACACTAACACTAGAGAAATGCAATTGCAAGTGACAAATAACATGCACATCCATCATAAAAATACAAGCTGCTAGGGCCTGAACTCGACCTGATTAAGCTAAGTGTTCCCCTCCGTCCCCTGAAATATTTTTTAAATGGTGACCATCCTGAACCATGGTCACCATGGTGACCTTGTGGCCATCTGTGTCTGTCTGTTTTTTGTCTTTCCTCTTTTTTTTTTACTACTTTTCTGTTTCCCTGTTTTACATTTTGCACCCGTTCTGCGCTGTTCCCTCTACCGCTCCCACGCATCCCTCCCCACCGCTGCTGCTCCGTGGCCCTGCCCTCGAACCACTTTCTGGCCTCCCAACTCCCAGCTGACTAATCCCTTCCTCCTCCCTCCCCTTCTTAAGGGTGGCCGCTGTGTGGCCACGCAGAAGGTGCGCCAAAGGCAAACCCACCTGCGCCTGTCCATGCCTGGACCATACCCAGCGCCACAGACCCTGGCTCTCACACCGTCCACCGATATGACGATGAAACCCTCTGCGCACTGAACCCTGAACGTTCAACCGCCTGCCACCTCACTTCCCCCAAAAGCACACATGGACCTTTCACCAGCCGCAACTGCCATTGCACCTTTTCTGCACTCCAAATGCCAGACCCCACCCCCAGCTGCAAAACTGTCAAAAACCCCTCCAGGCGACCTCAATTGCATCCTACTCAACATCCACTCTCTGCACAAGCATGCTGTGGAACTTAGGGACCTGATAGACTCCACCCACCCGAACATCACTTTCCTCACCGAAACATGGACAAACACAGCATCTGAAATCGTACATCACCATTGCCAGCCCCTGTGACTACAAACTGCTTCGCAAGGACCGACCTTCCAGACCAGGCAGTGGACTAGCCATCACCTAGACCACCCGCCAATTATCAATCAACACACATGAACACTTCCAAGTGCACATCAATCCAAAGACCACCATTCACTGCACCCTCATCTACAGACCACCCGGCCCAGCGACTCCATTGTTGACATCATAGCCCCCCACACACTCCCCTCCACCAACTACATACTCCTCTGAGACCTCAACTTCCATATCGACAACCACAGCGACTACAAGACCTCATCGCTACTCGAGAACCTTGACACAATCAGTCTTAAGCAATTGGTCATCTCACCAACACACATCTCCAGACACACACTCATCCCCATCTTTTCCGCCAGCAGCAACGTCACCATCGATGACTCAACACCGCTACATTGGACTGACTACTACTGCATCCATTTTTCCATCACCACACCTACAGCTCACGCCTACACAGCCCGTCCCCCCACAGAAAATGGAACCAGACCACAGAGGAGCAACTAATCAACACCCTCAGCAACTCGCCACCCCCCAACACAACAGATGGCAACACCTCAGCATGCAACCTCTGCCACTGGCTCGCCAATTGTGCCAACACTCTGGCTCCCTTCCGAACGACCACAGGAAACACACCATTAAGAAATCCAGCTGGTTCACCACGGCACTCCAGGAATCGAAGCGCATATGCAGGGAACTGGAGAAAAAATGGAGGAACAGCAAATCCCCAGAGGCCCTTGCAGCCTTCAAAGCTGCCACAAGATCCCACCATCGCCTCATCAGATCCATCAGAAACACTGCCCTGCAGGACTGCATCAACGCCACCACTCACACCACAAAATAACTTTTCACTGTCATCAAGGAATTTGCCAAACCACATGCTGAAGCCACTAAGATCCCTCCATCCCAGGAACTCTGCAACAAACTAGCCACCTTCTTCCATTGGAAAATCAAGGATATCCACAACAGCTTCAGACGCCAAGAATCTCCGAACTCACCAACAACGCCCCAAACTGGATCCACCACACCCCCACTGTTTCTGCATGCCTGGATCCCCTCACGACAGATGAGACCCACTCCATCATGAGCACCCACACTCCAGGGCCCTCACCGACCCTTGCCCCCACTATATCTACAACAAGACCAATGCATCGATCGCACCAGAGCTCCGCAAGACCATCAACTGCTACCTAGAGTCGGCCCCCTTCCTGACGACTGGAAGCACGCCCAGATCCCCCCGCTCTTGAAGCCCACAGCTGACCGCCAAGAATTACCACCCCATCTCGATGCTGCCTTTCCCAGCCAAGGTTGGCGAAAAAGCAAGCAATGCCTAGCTCCTCCAACACGTCAAGGACAACAACATCCTGGGCATCTCCCAATCAGGATTCAGAACTAATCACAGCACCAAGACTGCCCTGCTCGCCACCACAGACAACATCTGCTCTTTCCTCAACCATGGGCACGCCGCAGCCCTCATACTGCTTGACCTATCGGCCACCTTTGATACCGTGTCCCACCGCACCCTATGCACCAGACTCCACACAACAGGCATTCACGGCACGGCCCTTCAGTTGATAAACTGCTTCCTAACAAGCAGAACACAGAGAGTCAGACTTCCCCCACACCTGTCAGAACCTACAGAGATCTACTATGGAGAACCCAAAGGATCCTATTGTCTCCTACGCTGATGACACCCAGCTGATCATCTCCCTGACTGAAAACCCCACAACGGCCAACAAGAACTTCCAAGACGGGATGGAAGCAGTCACCGCCTGGATGAAGGAAAGCTGCCTTAAGCTAAACTCCGACAAGACTGAGATCCTCATCCTGGGACCCTCCTTCTCAGCCTGGGATTCAGTGCTTAGTTTGTGCTTGTTGTTTCAGGTGCTGAACACCAGCACTTATTTTTGAGGGCCGGGGATTATTCTTCTGCCTCGACCATTTGCTGGAGCAAAAGACACATATGGGAAAGACGGATGAAGGGAAAAACGAAAAAGCGTCACAAAGAGAGAAAGTAGAATGCTGTGAGAGTGAGCTGAAGGGGCAGGGAGTGGCTTTAAATGGATTGGAGAGGCCCGAGATGGCTTCAGGATTACGCTGCCTCAGTATTCCATGCTCGCACATATAATTGCTGCAGCTGCGTGTTTGAGGAGGGCTTTGAGCACCGGCACCTTTTTATTTACAAATTAAGCACTGTATAGAACCTTCTCTGAGGTGACACAATGTGACTCTTTCGCCAGTCTTACCCGCTGTGCATTAGCTTTTAAGTAGTAATAAGGTTAAATATCAATGAGTTTACGAACCAGCATTTTTACCACGTCTATTCTTGGAATTCTCTGGATATTTAGTAAGTGACCTTATTCTGGTAAAGTCCGATCCTTAATGCAGTTTTATTTGCTGTGCATTAGCTTTTAAGTAGCAGCAGGGTTCATTGTCAAATGATTTAGGCACTAGCAGTTACTTTGTGCACAATGTATTCGCTAATACTGTGTTGTTTTCTTTTTATATCACGTAAAGGTTTTGATTAACGAAATCATGATTAATAAACTTAAACTTGGAGGCTTACTGAAGAGTGGAGCCTTGATTGCTGGTGGGCCCAGCATCACGATTTGTGTTGCTTTCATTAAGACAAAGGAAGCAATGCTCACTTATCTCTTGAAAACTTGTGACGTGACAGAGACAGTACCTTTGTACGTTGCTGAATTTGAAGGCAAGGGTGTATGTGCTGATCCAGTTGACCTCCTACTGCTCCCGGTTGGACACTCATCTTGGATAGTTTACGCAGAAATTTGAATTTTCCTGCCTTGCTGAGCCCCCTACAGGTGAAAATTTTACACAGAAAAGCTAACTGAAAGTGTGTGAACCCCTGTATAGGTCCCTTGGTCAGAATGCATCATCAGAACATATTCAAAACGATTCAGTGGGACCAGCCCTGGCCCCGTTTTTGGCTCAGTAAGTAGGATCCAGATGGTCCCATACTGATCACAAGGCCATGGACAGTTTCCCATAAGCCAAGAAATAGTCCTCATATAAGCCATGATGTTCCCACACAAACCATTATACGCTTAACAGTGCGGCTCAGTCATGGAATTTCCTCTTCATGAAACTCGAATATGACCCATTTCCTGGCAGTGAAATAGACATTTCAAAATTGCGCCCAAATAAATCAGGATGAGTCTACCCAAGCAAAAAGATATGACCCTCGGGAGCAACAAGCTACCATAAAATGTACCATTTATAAGATGAAATTCGTCCTCACGAGCCACAAAACTGATTGTTTATTCATCCAATTCATGAAATATCTCCACAAAATGTACAACATGACCACATGGATGATGAGCCCACAGAAAAGCCATAAAAATCCCACTACTCAACTCTCATAACACATGTGAACCCTGAAATTTTAAAAAAAATCTGTTGAGCAGAGAACAAAAGCACCAGGCATTTTTGAAGTGCCCCGAGAGGATCCTGTTTTTCGTAGTGGCACGTGACAGGATCCTTTCTGTCGGTTCAATATTTATGTGCGGCCTTAGAACATCAAAGATGCCTTTCCAACTCTTCACCAGTACCTAAATTAACATCTGTCTGGAGAAAAACCAGGAGCAGCAGTCACAGATCACCAGTTGTGTAGAACATCTGTGCCACTAGATTCAAGAGAGCGCTCTTTGTGTGAACTGAGCCCTGTGGCTGAGATTCTTGTGTGGAGAAGACACCGAGCCTGCCTCTGTTTACTAACCACACATTCCCTGCCACGGACAAGAAAGTAACATTTTGGGAGTACTATTTGCTACCGACTTGTTGTTCTCACCACAAGATAACGGTGTAGTCCGGGGGTTCAACGTTCAGCTTCCTGTGCTCCGGACAGTCCGCCTTCTACTACAAACCGATCATTGAGTAAAGACAACATGTCCCTCGGGCATGACGCAGCAGAATACTGCAATCTTGTTTACACCGGGCTCCTGGAAAAAAACTAATGGACACGAAGCAAAGGTGTCAGGACTGGCAAATGGGAGCGACAGAAGTTCAGTTCCATTCACTCGGGGTGCAGGGCGAGAGGTCAAGGGTGACTACAGCTCCAAATCGGCCGTGAGACGCGTTGGTAGTAAGCAGCATCGAATGGCTGACAACAGAGCAATTCATTAGAAACGACGGTAGAAGCAGCTCCGTCATGGCCGAACTTGCCTTTCATTCCATCGGGCATTTCCCCTCTGGGCTAAAGCCACAGGAGGTCGGTCCTGGAAGCCTGGGGTGCTGCTAGTGCCTCTGTCACTTGCCCCCCCCCCTTAATATTAGCTGCAGCAGACTTCGGGAAAGAGAGGAGGAGACTGGGGGAGAGAGAGAGAGCACGCGATCAACGAAGAACAGAGCAAGAACAGGAGAGAGAGAGAGAGAGAGGATGGATGGATGGGAAAAAGAGAGATGGGGCGACAGGAGGAAGGGAGTGGGGCTGGTTTGAACATTTTTGCTAGGGCTGTGTTCAGTTCTCCAGTCCGGCCACGAACCCTTGGCACCTTAAAGTGTGGCCCTGGGTGCTCTCTGGGGTTAAGAGGCATGGGGTACCTTCAGCAGTACCTTCAGCACATTGCAGGCGTGGACTACATATCTCAGGGACTCCCCAGAGGTGCTTCTGTAAACAGCGGCGGCTGCCGCAAATCTAAAGAGGAGGGGCGGGTGGGTGGTTACAGGGGAAAATAAATAAAAACAAAAAATAAATAATAGTACCAAAAAAGTACCTTTTCTGATGCCGCCGCCTGCCGCCTCGCTCCTCTTCTGATGGAGTTCCAGCATTCCCTGGGACACCAGCAGAGCTCCCTCCCCCCCCCCCCCATGCAATCCATGTACTGCTCTCATGCTATAACTAGCATGAGAGCAGTGCCACGATTGGTCTGAGACGCTTGATCTGCCACTCAGACACTGCGTTGAAGTCTGTGTAGTTTCTCCAACCTGGCTGCGTAACACAGCCAGGTTGGGGAAACCTAAGTGTGCACGTGTGTGTATTTGGCCGGCCTAAGACGGACGGTTCAACACACATGCGCACTTAGGTGCACTCTCTCTTCCCCAGTGCACCCTCCCATAGCCCAGCCCTGCCCCGCCCTTCACACACTGGCTCAGCTGAGCCATCAGATAAAAATAAAACAAAATATTGTTTTATTTGTCAGCTGCTGCCACTTAGCCAGTGGGGCAACACACCTTCGCCATTGCAAAGAAGCCGCCCCTATCTGTTAGGCGGGGTGAGGCAACAGTCCTAGGATGCCATCCTGTGGTGGTGCAAAATTATAGCAGAGGGCCCAAACATTTGCAGGTTTTCTGTTTATGACACAGTGGCAAACACAAAATGATGGGAACACCACCCCAGCTGCCCCAC
This sequence comes from Pleurodeles waltl, assembly GCF_031143425.1. Lineage (NCBI taxonomy): Eukaryota > Metazoa > Chordata > Amphibia > Caudata > Salamandridae > Pleurodeles > Pleurodeles waltl. The sequence goes on from NC_090443.1 coordinate 339,005,514, forward strand.
ACCCCCAATTCCAGAATGCAGAATGTGAAAGGAGTCCGAGTTTTACACATCTCATAGATATTTATTGGCCTTGGACTGAATGAGGTTGCACTGAAGAACAAGCCCTCTCCTGAACAGTTTGGAGGGGCAGGGGCGTGCTATGCCTCTAGTACAGTGGTCTACAAACTTTTCAATGCCGCACCTCACAGTTGAAAAATAAAAATCATTGCCCCCCCCTCAGAATTTTTCACAATTATTTGATAAAGATGGCAATGTTTAAATATTTAAACATTGCAGTTAAGTACTGTTACCTTTTTAAAAATGCAATAACATGCTTCTGCTTAAAACAAAGCTGTTATCTGTATAATGCTTCTTTTGGCCAGAGCCTGGTGCCCCCTGTTGGGATCACTTGAATACCCCCAGGGGGCCCGCCCCCAGTTTGAAGACCTCTGCTTGAGTATGAGACCTCGCACAGGGTGTAGTGTGCTGCTCAGTGTAAACCACTTCAATGCCTCATCAGGGTGGTGTAATTGTAAATTGTGTTTATATAGCGCTTACTATCCCTGAGGAGGCATTGAAGCACTTTGCGGCAAGTAGCACTCTAGTCCGGGACCCAAGATTAGAGATTATTAGTATTAGTTAGTAGATCAGTAAAAAAAAACGTTTTATTTTTTAGTTTTGTTCATTAGTTGTGTTATGTTTGTACTCTTGATTTCTTGTGTGATTAGTAGAGTTTAGAGAAAGAATAGCCTGATTTGATTGGATATGAGAGAAGTAGTAAGTTGTTTTTGTAAGTAGTAGTTGTATGTGCCTGTTCTACAAGCATTTGTAATGCCTATAGGCAGGGCCTTGGAAATGGTGCGGCTGCAGCGATTTGCACATAATTAGAGATTTGCTGCAGTTGCCACATAATTCATCATCTGCGGCACAATCTGCAGATTTTACAAGAAAAAAATTGTTGCTAGCTCAAATGGTTGAAAAATTATTTAAAATGGGATGACATGTCTTGCTGCGCCAGGTAAGGCCCTTTGCATAGCTGGACTGGTCACCTTCCTGATACTTATTGTTATATTTTGGTGTTAAACTGGTACTAATGAGGTACAGCCAATGCCCAGACAGTATTACCAAGCTTAAAAGTGAAGAAATAATGAAGTAATACTATGACAAATTGTGCCGCATAATTTACCTTTTCTTGACGGGTGACGCATAATTTAGTGAACCCTGACGCATAATTTGGCCCTCTCCTGCCACATAATTCCAGTGGCCCTGCCTATGGGTCCGGCTCTAAAGGAATGGTGCACGGCAATGCAAAATCAGCACACATCAACAGCATGTGAACGGACAAGCACCTGCGCAGAAGCAAAGAACTGAAGTACAACACTGGGTCGGGTCAAAAGATCAGGCGAGAGCCGCACTGCCAAACCAGAACCAAAAATGCATGCAGGCCAATGACTGCCCTCCCCTCATCCACGGCGCCGCCAGAGAAAAATATCACAAATCATCTAGTTAACAAAGACACCTCCACAGCACTGCAATGCCATGTGTGCGTCCACAAACGCTCAAGCCCAGGCAGCTGGATAGACAGACAAAACGAGCAGAGGCCACTCTCCACCCCCACTCCCCCCAACCCCATGGAAATTCAATTTCAATTAACATTACAATTAGGCACACTAAAGATAAGTGGTAAGCCCTGACCTCTCCGTGTGCGTCAGACAAGATTTCAGGTTGCTAAAATGGCTTCTTGTAAACCCGGGGCTGGCTTCGCGTCGCCTCTTTGCCCTGTGAATTCCCCATTGCGTGGCTAACTGAAGGCAGGCCCGTATCCGGCCCCGAGCTGCAGCACTCGTGCACCACTTCCTGCAGGTTACGGACATGCTGTCACCCATCGTGCACAGAGCTCTGCGGTCCGTGCTGCGGCCTTGCGCAATGCTCTGCACAGACTGCAGCTCTCAGCACCCGAGTGCAAACGGAAACCCCAGAGGGGGGAGTGGGGGCATTAACAGAGCTGTGTGGAACCCAAAGACCACTTCTGGCCAGTAGCGCGGGAAGGGTATTTACAAGGGGGGGGTGGGGGGTGGGGGGAAAAACGTCACCTCACGAAAGGCTTAGGGGATGTTTAACAGAGTTTCTTCGAAAACACAAAAATGCCGCCAGTGTAAATCTTTTTGAAAGATCTTTTTATTGTCCAGGCTCGATCTAAAATCTTTCACGTTTTATGGGGGTGCTGCAGCACCTCCTACAGCGCTACTGCTTCTGGGGGGGTCAGGTCAGAGGTACACTGGGAGAATTGCTAAGAAAATGAGCTTATGTTATTCACATTTATATAGTTCGAACGACAGTTATTGTGGCTTCGTAGCACTAACTACCTTTTTTTATGGCATTCTAGCGCATTCTGCATTTGGCCGCCCTATAATGCGTACCTGAGAAACTTGTCAAGCGGTTGTGTCTATTGTTTATTGGAATTTGCTTATGCCAGAATAGTAGAGAGTTTATTGAAGGTTTAGATCTGGTATTGTTTGACTAGTGTGAAGTTAAGCGTCCCTTCATCTTGGCAGATCTTTCCATGGTGGGGGTGTATGCAGAAGTGGACTTTTCATTTTCTGTGCATTATGCCATAGTGGCCTGACGGAAAACCTCTGTATGTTTTGGAAAACCCCTGTATGTTTTGGAAAACATTAGGCTGGCAAGAAACAGGACAGACCTAAACAGGGAGAACTTAGGCCGATTTTACAACATTAATGGAATGTACTGATACATTGGAAACTTTTGTCAGGGCAGCTAGAGATTACTGTAACAAGCAGGGCCTTTTGTCACTGGTATCCTGGGCCTTATCCTTATTATTGAGTCCATAAGTACACCCTTTCAGCACTTGACCCTCAGGGTGGTAAAGTCGAGAAGTCCACGGCCGACTTAAAGAGGTGGTGTGTGCTTAGAGACCCGGAAACCAATAAGAAGACCAAAGCAAGTCAACAAGTCACTCTCCAGTCCATGGTTAGTCTATTCAATCATACACAGATAATACTGTACATGATAAATCAGGTAGCCGCAAATTATACTGGACGTTTCAAGAAGTTTAAGCAGCTACTGTTAAGAAGGGGTATGCTGATGCCACGGGACAACCGCTTATGGTGCACAGCATGCAAATGTCCAAGACCTTTCCTGTGGATCTTCCAGATAGGACGTAAGGAATGCGGTTAGTCTTTGGAGAGGCCGACCTGGTCAAGCTCATGTACCTTGCTCCCTACCTGTTTCGTATGGACTTCGTTCCTCTTCTTTTGGCTTTTCCCAGGTTGCACAGTACCATTGTTGTTCATTTGATCATTAAAGAGTGCAGACGGCATCCAAAGTCTGCTGCTTAGCGGGGCAGCCAGTGCTTAATTTGTAAATAAAAACGTGCTGGTGCTCAAAGCCCTCCTCTTAAACACGCGGCCGCTGCAATTAAATGTGCGAACACAGAATACTGAGGCAGCGTAATCCTGAAGCCATCTCGGCCCTTTTGCTTATCCCACTTTGACTAGTCCAAGCAAGGTCTTTATTAAATGGTGCTAGCAGGAAGGTGGGGTGGAGCTAGGATACTCCTGTGATGAGAAACCAAAAGCAAGGGTACAAAAGAGAGAGGTTTTCTCATTCAACTACCTGTCAACTTCTAGGGGTTGCTCTCCTGGTGATCAACAGGCCAGAAAATGGTAGGGTAAACTAACAGCTTCAAAAGTGTCCGTTGTCCCCTATCCTTCACACCCACAATTCTTTCCATATACTAAGGGTCACAGGAATGTTCTTGAAGAGCCCTGCAATTTGCATCTGTTGCCTGGGCTCCAACCCCCGTCTCAGGTACCCCTTGGGTGTAGCAATTACAAAATGGATTCCAGTGTGTTACTCTCACTCCACTAAAGGAGGGTGAGCCAACAAATTATCAGGAAGATCTAAGCCAAGGACCTGGCTTGGCTCTAATAACCCAGGCATGAGGCAAACCATGAAAATGTTTTGTCATGTAAACTTTCAAACAAATATCCAGTGGTTATTATTGGTCACCTTAATAAGTCTTGTGGGTTCATGTACTATCACTGTGGGAGCATATACATAGACTAGATTCTTATTATCAATGGACCAACGTTATACTATGTTAAATCAAATACATGAGGTTTTTGTTCAATATTTGCCAAGGATCACACAATTTGGATAAGCAAAGAAGTCTAGATTGAGCTTAGAATCTCTTGTTTCAGATTGATCATCTGATAAATGTGTATCTCTTTCTCTCCCCTGCTTTACATTAGAAGTCACTGCTTTTTTGTTAATTTGTGGTGCACGAGGTGTGAAATGCAGACCGAAGGCACATGAAAGCTCTGCTCTTGTTGGGCTCGAGGCTTCAAGGGGACCTCGAGCTAAGCCAGGCACATGGCATTAGCATAGCAAGGAAACAATGGCCCCTAGCGAAAGCAAACAAATGGCCCCTTTGACTGTTGTTGGGGTGGTAAAATGCAGCACATTGTCAGAGTTCAATGGACTCCTCAAGGCTCTCGACCCCGGTGCCACTGTACCAGGCATCTGGCTCAAGCCTAACCCGAGTTTTCAGTGGCTCACCCACCTCAATGCTCCCCAAACATCCTGTATACACACAGATGAGTATACATGTACAATGGGAAGGGTATGCCCAGACGTGGGTCCCTTGTTCATTGTGCCACTGGATTCAAGCTAGCCTGGCTGATGAAGGGTGAAACCCTGAAACCGGTCCCAGGATGCTTGCTTCTGGTCCAGCGAGTACCTGGCTTTGCAGTTCGGGCTGGACTGTTCCCATGAGGAACAGGGTCAAGACTGATTTGCATATGGCTGGGTCCAAACTGGGGTGGCATGGTGAGCAAAAGAAGGATGGATTAAACCCATATCTGTGACTGGGGGTGAGTGTTTGCATTGTTCAGCACTCCGTCCGTCATCCTTTTGAGTTACATGTACGACATCCACACAGATAGGTGAAGGACCTGGTTACAGGGACTGGCAGACCAATTGAGTCAAGGTGGGGTAGACCAGTAGGCAACTCTCTCTGGAAAGGAGAGGTAAAAAAGCCTGCATTGTCACAAATATCTTTATCATTGTCTCCACTGTCAGTCTTCTACAGCTCCGGGAGCTCACAGTAGTGATGCACGGTAATAAGAGTGCCCATGGTGTGCCCCTCAGGACTACTAAGCCCTGCTTTGGGATTCAATCCATGTTACACAAGTGCCTGCAGCACACATGCATAATCGTCATGCAAGTGGAGGCAAAAATCTATACCATACTCTGATGAACTTGAGGTAGGATCGCATGTTCTCCAGACCAAAGCTAGGGACCTTTTCGCCATTCCAACAGAGGTATCACTCTCCCTCTTCTAGTCTTGTACATTGTCTTACTTAGCCACTGGTCTTTCTAAAAGTTCTCCCACCCAAGGGTTAGCTAATTCAGTGATCTGCACAACTGTAAAAAATGTCACACATCCACCTGGAAATGTTTGCTGCACACTTAGCGTGGATCTTATTACATCATATTTTGCACTATGGCAAAATATTAAGTAAACTGATTTTGTACCATTTGTGTTGCTCACATAATTTGGAGCACATAAAATGCATTTTGCTCCAATCTTCACATGTGCAAGATGGGACTAAGAGGCAGAATCTGCCATCAAAGCTCCTCACTAATAACTCTGTAAAAATTGGACAAAGAAGTGACTCACTCTTCACCTTGCAGAACCCTAGCTGAGCACGTCATGACACAGGAATGTGGCTGGTCATCGCACTCGCCCAATAACTCAATTTAACTTTAACACCTCAAAGATGAGTCAATGTAGGTGGGTAGGACTCAGTGCTCAGTTTGTAAAAGAATGCTAGTACACAAAGCTCTGCCGTACCTGCTGTTAAAATTGGCGTCCCAAATACCATAGTGGTGAAGTCACTTCAGGTCTCTTTAATTCACTACCAGACACTGCTGAAACTTTATCCATCTTCCTCCTCCTTCTTTCCTTTTTGTGTGTTTTTTCTCTCTTGCTTGCTGTCAATATCTCAGGAGGCAAAATGAGTGCCTGTGGGCCCCACTAGCACCCATTTGCTCATTAAAAGTACTGACTGGACTGGTTAATCTGGCGCTTTGGCATTTCCCCAATTAACTGTAGACTAGAGGACTACAGAACTAGATGGGCTTCCATGGCCCAACTATGCCTTCATGGCTTTATTCTAGTAGGGTGTGGGTTGGGAATATTGAAGGCAGAATAAGAATGGGTCACAATATCATGACCAGAATATCAATGGAGAAAATATTGAAATGTAACTTTGTTCGAATTTGAGTCTCTAGTTGGCAGTGGTTTCCACTTTGTCCAGGTAGGGACCCTCACTCTGGTCAGGGTAAAGGAGCCACACAGCTAAGATAATCCTTGCTTACTCCCTTGGTAGCTTGGCATGAGCAGTCAGGCTTATCTCAGAGGCAAAGTGAAAAGTATTTGTATACATACACACAGTAACACAGTGAAAACACCACAAAATACTCCACACCAGTTTAGAAAAATAGCCAATATTTATCTGAGTACAACAAGACCAAAATAACACAAATCTAACATACACAAGCAAAGTTATCACTTTTAAACAATCAAATGCAATTGTAGTTCCTTGAAATCAATGAAGCGCTTGACTGAGGCAAAGTACCTGAGGTGCGTCAAAAACAAAGGCAATTCGGGTCGCAGCAGAGGTGATGCATTGAAAAAGCCAGAGATGCATCAGTTCCTTACTGTTGCAGAGGAGGTGATGCATCAGTTCCTTACTGCTAGGCAGGGGACGTGATGCGTCAGTTCCTTACTGCCACAGGGGAGGTGATGTGTCATTTGCGGAAAGAAGTGTTGATTCCTTATTGCGGTGTTGATTAAGAAAACGGTGCCCAGGGACTAAGCGTCAGTGATTCACCGGGAGTCAAGCAGCGATGCATCGATCTCAGCGATGAAGCAGGTGCTGTGTCAGAGTCAGAGCGGTGTATCAAATACTTCAGTGATGCAGTGCTCAAAACTCACGCAGCGGTGGTTCTTCTTACGCACTGCGATGTTAAGCTGGGGCCTGCATGGAAAACCATGGTCACTGCATCAAGCGGGGATCTCACTCCGTTGCAGGCAGCTGTGAGGCATCCAATTCTTGCAGCCATGCGTCGGTTCAGAGTGATGCAGTGAGTCGATGCATGGATTTTCTTCTTGCAGCACCAGAACCTCCTTCAAGGGCACAGACTGGATTTGGCATGACTTGGCAGGACAGGGTTCTCAGCAGAGGAGCCCAGGTGCTGTCAGATTAAGTCTTTGATGTCCCTGAGACTTCGTAACAGGACGCAAGCTCAACTCAAGCCCTTGAAGAACCTTAGAAAGCAGGATGTAGAAAGCAAAGTCCAGTCCTTTCACTCCCAGGACAGAAGCAGCAAGCAGCAGGCCAGCACAACAAAGCAGCAGGCAGAGTGGCAGTCCCTCCTACAGCATCCAGCTCTTTTTCCTGGCAGAATGTCCTCAATACAGAAGTGTTCTAACTCTGTGGTGTCAGAGATCCAGTACTTATACCCATTTTTGTCGCTGAAGTAGGCAAACTTCAAAGAAAAGTCTTTGTAGTGCACAAGACCCTGCCTTCCCTGCCCTGGCACCAGACACACTCCAGGGAGTTGGAAACTGCTTTGTGTAAGGACAGGCACATCCCTATTCAGGTGCAAGTGTCAGCTCCTCCCACCACACTAGCTTAGGAAGCCCCTCAGGATATGCAGGGAACACCTCAGCTCCCTTTGTGTGACTGTCTAGATTGAATTCATCCAACTGTCATCCTGATCCAGACTTGTACTACAAGGACAGGCAGAGGCACAAAATAGTTAAGCAAGAAAATGCCCACTTTATAAAAGTGGCACTTTTAAACATATAATTTAAAAAACAACTTCACCAAAAAATGTATTTTAAAATTGTGAGTTCAGGAACACCAAACTCCACATCTCTATCAACTACCAATGGGAAATTGCACTTAAAATATATTTCAAGGCAATACCCATTTTACTCTATGGAAGTGATAGTCCCTGCAATAGTGAAAAACGAATGTAGCAGTATTTCAGTATCAGGACATGTAAAACTCACCAGTACATGTCCTACCTTTCAAATTCCCTGCACCCTGCCCATGGGGCTAACTTGGGCCTACCTTAGGGTGCACTTGCCAGGTCAAAATGGCAGTTTAAAACTTCAGACACTTCAGTGCCAGGTCTGAGTCCTCTTTACATGGCTACTCTTGGGTGGCACAATCAGTGCTGCAGACCCATTAGTAGTATTTGATTTACAGGCCCTGGGCACACACAGTGCACCTTACTAGAGACTTATTAATAAATCAAATATGCCAATCACGAATAAACCAATCACCAATACATTTTAGACAGGGAGCAAATGTGCTTTAGCACTGGTTAGCAGTGATAAGGTGCCCAGAGTTCTAAAGTCAACAAAAACAGGTCAGAAAATATAGAAGGAAGAAGACAAAAAGACTGTGGATGACCCTACAAAAAGGGCCAAGTCCAACTAAGTGTATATGGATTTTCTATACCGAACTCCACAAATTGGTACTTTGGTGATTTATATATTTTCAAGGTATGCAGTGGAGTTAAGAATAGTAAATCAATACCTTTCTCTTTATACTTACAGCTTTGATATGTTGTCCCTCAATATTCTAGTCAAGCTAATGAAACCCCTTAAGATTCTCTACCACAATCTTCTAGTGACGACCTTCTCCTTTGCGGGTTGGTTGGAACATTTTTGCCAGAGCTTATTTTGGTTTCCAGTCCTTCTCTTGAACTCTCCTTCCTCACTAGCTGTCTTCCCTGGTCTCTCTCTGAAGCCCCGGTACCATAGGATGGTATTCTTATGCCATCTTAAGTATTTTATCAGCAAGCATTTTGCTATTGAAAATTGAGGAAAGATAAAATAATGTTAGAAAAGCACACCAACAAATGAACCTCAAATATTGCAAATCTTGAAAGTCTGTTTTTATATGACACATCTTTAAAACTCAAAATATTATATGCGTTCTTATATTCCTTACACATATATTCCCTTACTATGTATTTACGTATCTATTTATTACTTTAGTCCTAGTGTACATGGGGAAAAAATACTTTCTCGTAAGCTTTGCTCTATCTCCCCAGCACCCTACACCTCTATGAATCTATCCTCCATCCCTACTCTCTGACTCTTCCCAAACCCATTTTACTATTGTAATCTCTAAAATAACCCTGCCTAAGATCTTCCCTCCTCTACCACTCCTGGCTCACCCGAACCTCAGTTTACTACTATGATCTCCCAAACAACCCTACTAAATTCTCCCTCACTTATCTCACCTTTGACTCATCCAAAACCCCTTCTACTATTATGATCTCCCTAACCCCTTTATACAGACTCTTTCCTCCTCCCTCTCTCCTTTACTCATTTCAAGCCTTGTCCTATTACTATAAACTCCCAATTACCACTTCTGGATTCTTCCCTCCTCAAATCCCTCCATTATTCGATTCAAACATATTAACTAACTCACATATTCTCTGCTCAAATCAACTCATACTAATACTGTACTCATATTTCCCTATACTAATACTCCACTATTCTTTTTGGGTTCTGGAGTAGCGTGCTACTTGCCGAAAAGCACTTCGAAGCCTCATCAGTGGTAGTAAGCGCTATATAAATAGAATTACAATACAATACAATACAACATGCCTGTTTCAGGAACAAGGCCAGTGTCATCCCTCTACGTGGATGTGCGAGAACTTGACCCATCCTAGAGATACCACCAAAGCCCTCATTGGAGCAGTCACCCGGCCAACCATGTGTAAAGCCAGGATCTATGAAAAGCTAATCGGGCTACCCAGAGGAGATGAGGGACAGAGTCTGGCCATAAGTGCTATGTGGAGGCTCCCGCACGAACCTTGATGTCCAAGCACCTTTTAAAAGGAAAGGACCAGCATTCCTATCTTCAGGTGCGAGCACACAGGGAAATATATTGGTTAGGAAAAGAGTGCTATGAAGGCAAATATGCCGTGAGCCGCAGAAGTGGCATAAGTACCCTTTATCCCAGTCAAGTGACAGCACTGACCCTTTGTTCACATTATTTTCCTCCTTAGCCTGAGCACCATTCTGACACAGATTAAGGGGCTGCTTTCGGAGCTGGTGGGCTGCTTTAATCCAACCATTCCCCAACTATACATTCTAGCAATGACCTCCACATTTGGCAGGGCTAATTTTACTTTCCAGTCCGGTCCTGCAAAGGACTATGGGGAGTGGTGGAAACTGCAGAATTTAAACATGGGTCCTAGACCACTCTTTTTTTAATCTTTTTTCTTTACCACAGCCTTTATACCCCTGGGACCAAGGGTGGCAAGTTCAAGCGAGGGGCTGTAAACGTAAAGCAAAGGCACTGATAGCATTTGAGATATGTTGTTCTGTATGTATGTACACATAAGTTTTTTGAAAATCAACTAAATAAATATAAAATGTAAAGCAAAGGGGAGCAGTTGGGGTCTTTGATTGCAGAGATGTCTGAAGGTGCAGCCCCTTTCTCTGAGGTTGTGAGAGGAGTGATAATCTCACTGGCCTGATCTGGTATTTCTGCAATCGTAGGATTTCTACCTCTCAGTCTTATTTTGGACAGCTGGAGTTCTTTTGCAGCCACGTGGCTAGTTATGCAGCAGAATTGACTAAATTATAAGGCAAGGAAGGCAAATTATGCAACATGATGTGAGGCATTCTGTAGCAGTAATACTCTGTTATTCTGGCATTGTAACAAATTAATACTACCTAGGCAACTTTTCATCTCATTAGTACTCGTTTAACACCCGAGTACGACAATTAGTAACTGAACGGCTACGAGTTAAACTTTGCGAAGAATCTGGCACATTTTTTAAAGTATCTTTTGATTTGATCCCTTTGCGCTAAATACATTTTTTATTTGATGAAATCAGCTAATTATGCGACAAACGAGGGATTATGTGGCAAGTGTCGTAAATCCGTAATTGTGAGGAAGGGTCACAGTCCCACTCCCAGAAAAAAAAAATATAGTGACACTGGGAATACTCCGAGTCCTCTCGCCGTTCTTGGGATGTCCTCTCTACCCACCCTCTCAACTCCTCCCCTCTCCTGCAGCCCCTTCTGACCGAAACCCCAAATGTACAGCCCCTCAGAAGCCTAGGGGGGTCTACTGTGACAATAATGCAATGACGATCCCTCTATTACAAGGCTCCTTTCCTCTTTAAATCTGTTTTTCCCCTCATACCCGTGCTCCTAACTTTTCACCTATCATCTCTCCATCCCAACACTGAGAGGCTCTCTCCTCCATCCCAGGTTGCACCGCAGTTCCCTTGACCTCTGCCTCCAGTCTCGTTGCACACACTGTGTTGTTTTCATGCGTGCGCGTGCTGTGGTTTTCCTGTTCATTCTGGAGAGGACCAGATAAGCTGCTGCGCACTGGTCTTAGCCAGCGCGTGGGCGCTGCGCGTGTAACAGCGAAGGCGCAGAAACAGGACACGCACTTCATGTTGTAATCATAATGTAGACAATATATTTCACGACTCTCTATTTGGGGTTCAGACGTCGCTATCAGAGGAAAGCGCTGTTGAAACGCTACGCTATTGATTCTGAAGGCCAAAATGTTACAGACTCTACCCCAAATGTAGATAGTTTTAAATATATGTATTTATGTCATGTCAGTCCAAATAAATTTTTTAAAAAGCAACAAAGTGATGTAAGGAGTGCTTGAATTAATCTTAGCTGCTTGTGATAAAACAGGGCTGCATTTCAATTCGTATTTTGGCTACTGAATCTCGAGAAAGAGACTAGGTATGAGCAAACGATTCTTGGTGCTGCTCCTGTTAGAACTGTTCGGACCAGCCATATGCAAACCGGTCCTGGTTCTGCTCCAGCCCAGCCTGAGCTGGTAGGTCGTCCACAGACAAGAACACGAGCAGCCACACAGCAGCATAGCAAGGGTGCCATGGGGGCCCTACAGTAAGCAATTAAACTAGGCCCTGGTTTGATAGTAAAAAAAACCTATGCAATGAGGTCAGAGTGGCCCCCGTCGCACCCTGAGCCCTAGTTCCACTGCACCTGCTGCACTATTAGCTGCGCTCCTGCAGATCCAGCGTGGTTCTGATCTACCTAGGCCTGGTTATGTGGCACACAGCTTGAGGTCCTATGGCACATTGTACGCAGGACTCACGTTTGGTCTACCCCTCTGAGTTTGGGGGAGTGGGGTACTGCAACTGCAACCACCAAACAGCAAATATGTCAATTGCCAGTAGCTGATATTAATTCAAGCATTTCTTTCGCACTTTGTTGTGACTATGGGGTGAGCTTCCTGTTTATCTCAAGGCTCCAGCCACTTGAAGTCAAGACCCCTTCAATCAAGCAATCAAGGATTTGTAGAGTGCGGCTAATCACCCATAGGGTCTCAAGGCGCTGTATGTGGGCATGCTGCTCAGTCGAAGAGCCAGGTCTTGAGGTCCTTCCTGAACTGCTTCAGTGATGCGGTCTGCCTGAGCTTGAGAGGTAGTGCATTCCATGTCCGGGCTGCTAGGTAGAAGGATCTTCCGGCTGCTATACTATTCCGGATCTTGGGACGGCTGCAAGGGCGAGCTGGGAGGAATGGAGACGTCTGTTGGGTATGTAGAAGGTGAGGCGGTGCTTGAGGTATGCCAGTCCTATGTTGTGCAGTGCCTTGCAGGGGTGGATCAGGAGTTTGAATGTGATGCTCTTGTTGACTGGGAGCCAGTGTAGGTCTCTCAGGTGGGAGGAGATGCAGCTGCATCGGGGGAGGTCCAGGATAAGCCTGGCTGCTGCAGTCTGAACTCTTTGTACTCTTGATTAAAGTTTCTTGGTGATGCTGGTATGGAGTGTGTTGCCGAAGTCCAGTTTACTACTGATGAGTGCATGGGTGACTGTCTTCCTCGTGTCCGGGGGAATCCATTTGAAAATCTTCTGTAGGAGTTGGAGGGTGTGGAAGCATGGCGAAGAGATGACATTGACTTTGCGGGTCAATGATACAGAGGAGTCCAGGGTGAATGTGCGCATAGTCAGTGGGGGCGGGGGCGTTACCCAGAGCGGTGGGCCGCCAGGAGTCGTTCAAGGCAGAGGGGGTGGAGCCGATCACGAGGATCTCTGTCTTGTCCGAGTTGAGTTTGAGGCAGCTGGTCTTCATCCAGGCGGTGACTGCTCTCATCCCACTGTGGAAATTCCTATTGGCTTAAGCAGAGTCCTCGGACAGGGAAAGGATCAGTTAGGTGTCGTGGGCATAGGAGTCTATGTTTAGCTCATGTTGTTTGGTGATCTTGGCAAGCAGGTCCAGGTAGATGTTGAAAAGAATCAGACTGAGTGAAGATCCTTGGGGCACTCTGCAGCAAGTATTTTTAGGTTCTGATGTGAACGGTTGTAGTCTGACCCTCTGTGTTCTGGTAAGAAAGGACCTGATCCAATCTAGGGCTTTGTCTCAGATGCCGGCGTCGTGCAGTCTGTCGCAGAGGGTGGAGTGGGAGATGGTGTCAAATGTGGCAGAGAGGTCGAGGAGGATGAGTGCGGCCATGCCTCTGTGGTCCTGTAAGACGCGTATGTCGTCGGTGGCCGCTAAGAGTGCGGTTTCGGTGATGTGGTTGCTTCTGAATCTGGACTGGGGTTGGTCTAGGATATGGGGTGTCTCAAGGAATTCGGTGAGTTGCTGGTTGACGGCTTTCTCTGTTACCTTGGCTTGGAAAGGGAGCAAAGAGATGGGTCTGTAGTTCTTCAGCTCCCTAGGGTCGGCTGTGGGTTTCTTGAGTAGCGAGCTGATTTCGGTATGCTTCCAGTCTGAGCGGAATGTGGCAGTCTCGAAAGATTGATGGTTCGGCAGAGGTCTGGTGACATGGTGGTGCTGGCCAGGTTGAGGATGTAATGAGAGCATGGAACTGAGGGTGCTCCCGAGTTAATGGAGTTCATCAGTCTCTGGGTGTTGTCTATGGCGATGAGGGTCCAGAAATTCAGAATCTGGGGAGGTGCTAGGCTCTGATGTTCTGGTGGTGCATGGTGACTGCATTTTTGTAGGCTGTAAGGTTTTCGGTTGATTTGCTGATCCTCCATTTACGTTCCAGTCATCTGCAGGGGCACTTGGATTCCGGTAGGTCTGTCGTAAACCACTTGGGTGTTTTGCTCCGTCGATTCCCTGCTGTTTTCCTTAAGGGGGGGGGGCTACGTTGTTGGTTAAGTTTGAGAGCCACGGATGTAGGTTGCTTGCAGCTTCATTTCTGTCCGCTGCGTCCAGTGGGAGGGAGTGGTTGAGAGCGTTGGTACATTGTGCTTCTGTGACTTTGCACCAGCGTCTGCTGGAGGGGATTGGGGGTGTGGTATTCTTTGTGTAGGTGAAGTGGATGCACTTGTGGTCGGTCCAATGGTGTTCGGAGTTGTGGGAGATGGTAATATTGTCCCCAGCTGAGAAAACAGGGTTGAGAATGTGTCCATCTCTCTGGGTGGGGACGCTGATGAGTTGTTTGAGGCCGAGAGTTGTGAGGTTGTCCAGGAGGTCTGAGTTGTTGCGGTCATTGTGGGTATCAAGATGGAAGTTGAGGTTGCAGAGTAGAATGTAGTCAGAGGAGGTGAGCGCTTGGGGGGGGGCAATGATGTTGGCGATGTCTTCGCAGAACTGGGGTCGGGGTCCAGGTGGCATGTAGATGAGTTTGCCATCTAGGGAGGTGATTGAGTTGGTCTGGATCTGGAAATGTAGGTGCTCGCGAGTTGACTGAAACTCACTGGTGGTGGTCAGGCGGAGGTCGTTCTTGTAGATTATGACAATGGCTCCTCCAGGCCAGTTGTCTCTGTCCTTGTGGATGATTTTGTCATTGTCTGGGATGGCTGTGGCAATGTCTTGGGCGGCAGTGGGGCAGATCTAAATCTCCATGAAGACGACGACATCTGGGGCTGTTGAGTGGAGGAGGTCCCAGACATCTACTGCGTGCTTGATGAGGGAGTGTGTGTTGAGGATTATGCACTTGAGGTGGCTGTCTGTGCTTGGTGCAGGATTATGGGGTGGTCCTTGGAGGGTGCTGGAGCAGGTGCGGCAAGAAAAAGGTCACTGTGTATTCCTGGGGTTGGTTTGGTGGCAGGCTGATAATCTTCAATGGTTGAGGGCGCATAGTGTGCTGGCATCGAACCGGCAGATGGGACGAGAACCAGGGTCCGTGGCACGGGGCGCGGTACAGGTGCAGACAGGCTTGCTTTTTGCATTCCAGCGATGCGCCTACTGCGTGCATCCGCTGCGTGGTCGCGCTGCGGCCGCCAATAGGAAGGGGAGGAAGGCAGGGTGCCAGGTTAGCTGGGAGTTGGGAGGTGGGAAAAAGCTCTTCACCGGGGGGAGGTGGGTTGTGCCACAGGGGCAGCAGCGGCGCGGTGACAAAACGCAGGAGGGAGAAGAGACGAGAGTGAGAAAAATAAAAAAAAAAGAGACAGAAAAATAGAAGTAACGGCAGGAGTAAAGAGAGACAGAAGATACTTGCAGATGGCCACTAGGCCACCAGAGATGAGGTGCAGGCTGGAGCCTGCTGGTGGAGGTGGGCCTCAAACAGAGTCAGGCAGGCTCTCAGTTCGACCAACGCAGAGGCAGCAGTACCAGGAGGAGCTGCATTGCGGAGGGCAACAAACACTGACCAGATTAAAAAATGGTAATAAATAACATAGGACTCTGTGCATCTAAATACATACCATACACAGACACACATACCACATTTCTGTATCTAACAGCTATCTCTGGTTTCATATCGGGCATGAGAGTACAGGCTTTTTCCCCGCTGCATTTTCTCGCAGGTCAGACGGCTCAGAGTGTAGGGGGACGTGCAAGTTTAGTATGAGTGTTCAACTTGCAAGTCGAATTCAAAATTGCATTGGTGTGTTCAACCAGTTGGCTTGTGTGTAAAAAAAACACGTCTGGAACTAAAGGAATTGAAAATGCAAGAATTGTGGCTAGGTGGAACAAATTGGTTATATGTTTAAAACCCAAAAAAGAGGGGACTCAGCCTTTCATCCTTCTGGAATTGGTAATATGAGTAACATTGAGTTGGGCGATAACAACACATTTAATTTTATGGCCTATGTGATCACTTGATAGTTCTATAGATACGGTAATATAAACTGGATGTCTGGCTCCTGCTGCCGCACAGAGCATGCGCACTGTTTGCACACGTTTGAGGGCATCTTGAGATTCAGAATGACTGGCGAGCTCTGGCACGCTGCGGCGCGGGCGTGTGCCATCCTGCACCCCGCAGAGGCTGAGAGGCAGGGTGGGGAGAGCGGTTCTACCAGTATCGCTACTGTCTGCGCCCTTGTCGTCCCAAGGGAACTATCGAGACCAGGCCTCTGCGAAGAGGCCCAGCGTCAAAAAGACTCAAGGGCAGGACTCACTGTAAGGAACTCAAGGACAGGGCCTCGTTCTGAGGCTCAAGAACGGGTTTCAGTCAGAGGCTCTACGGCTGGCCTTGCTCGAAGGTCAGGACAGGCTTTGATCGAAGAGATTTGGCAAAACTTAGTATATATAGATGTTTCTTCAAAAAGGCTTAAGGAACAACCTAACTGAGAACTCTGGACAGGTTTTTTTCAAAATAGCGCAAGAACATAGTTTGTTACAAGGGGGGAACTCAACGGGACAACAGAATTCACTAAGGCTACTTAAGAGTAAAACTGGAGACATGGTGCTCATTCTGTGTCGAGCAGACAAGTAGTAGGCAGATTGGCCGCGCTTGGCCCTCCTTATTTAACGTTAAGTGTTTCTGTGAAGAAGAAGCAGCACTAATTGGGGAAAGACTGAATATCTTATGGTTGAAACTTTTCCCACAATATGGTACAATTCCGCTTTTTGGCGCGTTTGTGATGCACAACATTTCTTCTTGGGGTGTTCAGATTGTGTAGTGAAAACAAAAAGCTCTGTTTGCAACTAGTGACTCAAGCCTCGCTGGATTTATTTATTTTCTTTCAGGAAGTGAAACTTTTATTGTGTAGTCGATAGCAGCCACCATAAGCCACGTCTCAGAGTGCTGAAGTACTCTAGCACGAGGTACAGTGTGGGGTTATATGAAAACGGTCAGAGAGGATGAAACCGTTGTTCATACCCAGAGGTGGGCTTGTCATAAATCTCAGAGACTGAAGGCCCAACTCAAGACAGAGGTCGATATTTTTTTAGTCCTAACAGACTGAAGTCCTGTCTCTGGACAGAGGTCAGTCTCAGTTAAACATTCACAAACCGAAGTCCTATATCTGCACAGCGTCCATTCTCGCCTTAACCTTCACAGACTGATATCCTATGTTTGGCTGGGTAGAGGCCAATCTCGTTTTAACCCTCACAGACTGAAGTAATATCTATAGGCAGAGGCCAGTCTGGGTTTAACCCTCACTGACTGACGTCCTATTTCTGGGCAGAGGCCAGTTTTGTTTTAATCCTAACAGACTGAATTTTTATCTCCGAACAGGAGCGGGGAATGATCTGACACCGACGCGAGGGATGTCTCTTTTCTTTCTCTCTCTTAGCCCGCAGAGAGTTGTGTGTTTTGCAGTCTCTCTCTCAGAGACCAACCTCCATCAGCCCATAACGGACTCTCTCGCTTCTTTCTCCCCTGGGAAGTCCGGGTCCCTCATCAACCCGCGCTTGTCTCGCTTGGAAGGAGTTGTTCACTCTCTCTCTTGCTAAACATCTCCTCCCTTATAAAAAACATTCCAAATCCAGGCCTCTCTCTGATAGTTGTGTGTCTCTAGGAAGCCCCTTCCTCACTCAGCGCCTGTCTTGCCCACAGGGAGTCCACGGCGGTCTCTGGGAGCGCTCTCTCTCTCTCCGTGAGTCCATGCCTGTCTCCCCGCAGGTACTAGCCTCCCTCGGTCTCTGTCAGTCTCCTCCCTCAGCCCACGCCTGTCTCGCCCGCAGGGAGTGTACCATGAGAGAGGGGAAGTGCTCTGACCGCGTTCCGCTGACAGGAACAGAGGGAGGCGGGCCAGCGCTCCCTCCGCGGCAGGCACCGGACCTCCCTGCGCTGACATGACGGACTGACCCTGCTCCCGACCCGGACCCGAGGAGCGGCTGGACCGGAACAACCATGATGAAGAAACACCTGAACCGCATGCGGCAGCTGGCCAACCACACGGCGGGCAGGTAGGAGCGTCCCCCGGTTACTCCCGGGAGCGCAGCCGAGGGGGTTAATGCACCAGCAGCAGAGGTCACAAGGTTCAAATACGGGAAGACAGATAGCCGAGGAAGTTAGTGCGCCTGCCTCTGGATCTCCGTATAGGCGGTCACAAGGTCAGGTAGCTGGGAGGGTAAATGCCCTTCCTCCTGTCGAGATACGTGCGCGTCGTGTGAGTCGCAGGGCCCTCTCCCTGGGGCACCACAGGTGGGGGTCTTACTGGGTCGGCTTCAGAGGTCACCGGATCCAATCCCTGTGTCGCTGCTGAGGAGGTTTATGCGTCTGCTGCAAAGATGTTTATGCATATATGATACTAGATTCGGTTTAAACGGGAGACTCGCGATATATTAAGCAACACTGGCTTTGTTTTAGATCTTCCTAGTCTGACATCGCCTCTGCTTCAGTAGAAGTCAATGGGGAAAATACAATGCCCCGATATATTTTTTTTCATATCCCCCTTTCCTGTTTTAAAATAAGGGCATGCGTGTTTACGTTACTTACAGGGCTCACCCCCTGCAACGTGGCGGAGGGGGTTAAAGTTCCCGACGCAGAAATGTGTGTGAAACTACAAAGTCACGTGAACCAACTCCAGTAAGGTATTTGAGGGCACGGGGTTAATGTACTGAAAGCAGAGCTCTTTGTGTGCGTAGAGGTCACAAGTTTAAATATGTTCATCCAGCATTTATTATGCTCATTGAAAGTGGACCCAGGCACCGTCTTAACTTACGTCACAGGCTGTGTTGCGGAAACTTGTGGTGGCATTGGCGTGAGGGTCCAGGCAAAGAGCGACTGGAGAACACTGTCTGATTAACCAAGCCAAAGATCAAAGTGTGAATGCAGAAAGTCCGGCCGCAAACGAGACCGCCTGCCAACTCTTTCTTCCTTTAGCCGTGCCGCCAGGGGCTCCATGTCATGTCTCACCCCTGACGCAATACTGTGTTTTCAATTCCCCTTTTGTAATTGGGGAACTACAAGTCCCAGAATGCAAAACCTTGCTTGGTGAAAGAAAGCCAGGCCCGGTTGATGTTGTCACACATAATATGGGTCACTTCGTACCTTTGAACCAGTCCTTCCCACCTGGTGTTTTCCTTCTCATACAAACTCTCTACCTTTCTTTCTACCTTTCTTTCTTTCTTTCTTTCTCTACCTCCGTCTTTCCCTCCCCACTAATTGACCCGCTCTCTTTCATTGGGCTTTTTCCCACACGCCTGTCTCACTTTTTTCCTACGACCACTCTCGCTTCCAGTATGTCCACTGTTATGAGGGTGACACGGCCATCTGTTTCCTTTCTCTGGGACTTGTAGTTTTACTTTCCACACGATTGTATAGCGGGCGAGTTCCAGCATGCGCTGAAGGCTGAAATACCCGCATTCCTGAAACTCCGTATCCTGGTTTGGATGTGTTGTCATCCTGCCGCTCTCATAATGTCAAATCACCGGCCTCTTCCTCGCTTACAGCTTTCTCTCCGCCGTCTCTACCTATCTATCTCCCCTTTCATTGGTCGCGGTCTCTCCAAGTGTCTCTTCCCCTCGCTCCAAGCTTTCTTCCTCGGCTGTTTTCTCGTTCCTTCCACTTCTCCCTTTGATTACACTTCCCTCTCTCTTCTGCCTCACCACCTGTTTCCTTCACTTTCTTACATCTCTTTCCTGCTCTCCCACATCGCTCTCACTGTGGCGCTCGCTCGCCCATCTGCCTGTATCATACATTTTTCCCACTTGTCTCCCCCAGATTTCTCCCACGAGACCTATGCTGTGGTGTCATGCAAAATGATGGGATACCAGCAGGATATGGTGAGGGGCCACCGAGGCTCCTTAATCTTGGAGATTAGGCCCACGTAGGCTGAGTGTTTTTAGAGACTGAAGGGTGTGCGCCCCCAAGCCCCGCCGGCAGGCCAGCACCCTTTCTTTTAACTTTCGGTCTCACCAATCTCACTCCCTCTCACTGTACCCAGCGGCGTAACGAAACTTAAGCCTGCTCCGCAAAGTACATCGACCCCACTCCCAACGTTCACCACTTTTATTGAGGGGGTCCCCTGGGCCCTCCTTTTTGTTACGACACTGACTGTAATCTCTCTTCTCGCCCACTTCCGTCTCTCAAATCCGCCGCTCGCTCTCTCTCTCCCCCCCCCCACTCACATTTTACTGGGGCACCCATCTGTGTTAGCCCTTCTTACCTTTCGCTGCGTCCCTCAGTGTTCTCACATGTTTCTATCTCTCCCTCTTTTTTGCCACCACCCTCTTTCCCCTCTTCCTCTCAGAGTCTACTTTCACTTTCGTTTTCTGTAAAGAGGATTCCAGTTAGTGAAATGGCAGAGGCCTTCACCCGCAGGGTGCTCAGAAGGCCGGCGCAGTAAACAGCGCCAAGGTCTGGCAACGTTGGCCTGAGAGCACAAGGGCAAAATGGAGGGGAGGGGAGGGGGGGGGGGGGGGGGGTCAAGCAGCACCCCCCCCTCCCCCTCAAGCCGACCAGAAATGGTGGTGTGGTGCAATGCACCAAAACTAACACAAGCGGCGCAAAGCACTGGCCAATGGGGACGCCGCACAGCATTTGAATCGTGCCTGCAGGGCAGTTGTGCCCTCTAAGTGGCGGGAGCCCGCTTGGTCAGGGCATTCTCGGGACCAGTGGCGCCCGAAGCAGGCCTCGGGCCATCCAGCACCATCGTAAGATGGGCAGCTCAATCAGGCATGCGCTGGGAACACCTGCATGCCAGTTTGGAAGACCTGTGTCAGCGGCACCCAAGGGAGCCCGATTTGGTAATAGTTCACCTTGGTGGAAATGAGCTAGTGCAGCTATGGAGATGAGAGCTGCTGGAGATGGTCGGAGGAGGCCTGGTCCAGGCAGCAAGGATGGTAGGCAGCTCAAGCCTCATGTGGTCAGAAATTGTGCCTAGGTAAACGTCGAGAGGGGCTAGGTCCTCCAGCGCTCTGGAGAGGTCCAGGAAGAAACTCAACCTGGTGGTGGCAACATTTTGCAGGGCAAATGGATGGGAGACCATTAGGCACAGCTTATCAACTTGAGGATACCAGAATATTTTTCACAGGATGGGGTGCACCTGTCTGATACGGAGCTTGAAATATTCTGGTCCAACCTGTTGGCAGCCATGGCATCGGCTGGCTGTCAGTGAAAAGTGCCCCCAAGCAGGGGGAAGCTGTGTGCGGACGTGGGCCCCTGGGCAGCGTGGTGGAGGTTGGAACTTGAAAGAGCTCACGGAGTTGGGAAGGCCACCATGGGGTGGCAGACCGGTCCCTTGCCTTGGGATGCCTCACGGCAGGGTAAAGAGATCAGAAAGAAAAAGGGGTCAGGACACCAGCTGGCGGAGCGCAACAGACTATTCAAGGTAGCAAGTTGGGCCTAAGACTGTGAAATAATGCATCACCCCTCCTCTCTGTATAGACAGTAAACTCCAGCTCAAGAAGCAACCAACAACGGTAAACCCCAAAACGGCACAGGCGCGAAGCATTCAGCTAGCAATGTCATGGGGTAACAATGGATGGTTTTATGACTGGGGGTGGGGGTTTTCAGTGACACTGATTGATTTATGGCATGTAAAATGATTTATGACCCAATGCAAGATGATTTATGACCTGTCCTCAGTGATTTATGACTGACATTGATTTATGACCTGAGACAAGATAATGCGTTTCAACTGTGCCGTATGAGCGGCAGTACTGTAACAAATGCAAATAAAGCTGCGGCGGAATGGCTTCCACATACGAAATGCTGTTATTTGAATGACATGTCATGTGAAGTGGGAGTGGCTGCGTGTGAAGTTTACTGAAACCTGCTAATCTTGCAGACAGCTCAAGTGAGCGAGGCTTTCATAGTGTAAGGTGTCATCTCATGCTGAATGGTGATGTTTGGTGGTGTAAGAGGCAGCATTTCCCACGAGTTACCAGTTAATAAGATGTGAGTAATGTCCAAACTATTTACTAGTAATCTTCATTATATCTAAGTCATCCTCCTCCTCGTCCTCACAAATGTGGTTTTACCCATGTGTGTATAGACCCCACCTAAAATTGCTTCAGTTTCAGTGTCAGTCAATGGGGAAAATAAATGACTCCAGTTTTTTTTTTTTTTTTTCTAACTGTCTCCCCAGCATATTTTTTTACTATCTACCTCTTTCGAAACGTTGGGGTGTACGATAACTCCACCCCATGCAGAACTTCCCGATTACAAAGCACTGCGCTATTACCAAATCCTGCCCATGCCGTGCCCATACAACAGGAATATGGAGCACCCACTCCACTCTGAGGGGTGAGGAGGGTCTAGGACTGTGATGAGGAAGAGTAGGACTTGGTGTAATGAAGATTACCAGTAGGTAAACTGGGCATTACCCCACGCCCCATGTTCACTATTCTTTGTTCACTTTTCTTTGTCCCAAATAAGGCCATAGCGAGCCAAAAAGTGAGTATACAGAGCGCACAAGTTAAACGCTGAAACTGCACATCACACAACCTTTTATGCAGTTCAGTGGGCAGACTTCAGTGCATACTCCCCAAAACAGAACTACTTAATCAGCCAAGCAGGAAGTTAAGCTAATCACAGCAGCCCTAAATGAATCCATGGGCATCCAGTTTGAAGTGTGAAACAAAGGTGTGAGGAGAAAGCCATGCAGCTGCCCTACACATATCTATCAGGGAAATACCTTTCGTTCTGCCCACGAGGTTGCCATCCCAAGACCGTCCCTGAACAGAATAGGGAACAGGAACCCCTGAACTAGCATAAGCAGAGGCAAATGGAGAAGTACTCCGTCCAAGACACAAACAGAGCAGCCGTCTCATGGAATGGCTCAATCCGGGCCAAATAAATTCTAACTGCCCGACCTACATCAAACAAGTGAAAAGAGGGATCAGCAGCTTCAAATAGGTAAAGCAGTGTCCTGAGAAAGGTGAGAAGGAAACAGGAAAAGCCTTAGGCTTAAAATAAGTAGAGGGCTGCAACACTAGCCTTTAGGGGCTAACCTAAAATGCTCCTCCCAAGATAAGAGCCCCAAATCCTCCCAATCATCTGGCAGATGTATTTGCCACCAACAGCGCCAACTTCCAGGTCACAGATTTCACAGGGAGCCACACTAAACTTTAAAAAGAAGCAGTCATCAGAGCCCCACACACTGGGAGAGATTCAAGGAAGAAACCACAGGCTACACCCTGGCATGGGTCAGTTCAAACCCCTGGGAGCATAACCCTCAATGGAAGCAAAGCCCGCCATGGCTCTTGAAATGCAGAGATTGCTGTCAGCTCAGTGCAAAGAGAAGAGGTAGCCTGGCCTCAGTCAAAACCAAGCCAACCATAAGTGGGACAGCTGGCTGAGGGGCGAGCCTAGCTGCTGATGTGGCAGATGGGTCAGCGGAAGCGCCTGTTCATGCTTGACTGTATTCAAAAGGAGAACACCCAACCAGGGCATGTGGGGCCAGAAGGTGGCTACCAGAACAACCACAGACCTCTTCCTCCTTATTCTGTTCAGAACCTAGAGCAGAAAAGAGAATGGGGAAAAGGCAAACAGGAACCTCTGAAACCACTGAAAGGAATGGGCATTACCTCCCCAATCCCTCAGTTCATTCGCAAAATAGTGACTGCGGGGCATTCTTTGGAGCCCATAATATCAATCCAAGGGAACCCCAAATCCTCTCATGATTTCCTATGAGACCTCCAGGCTGAGAAAGAAGTCCAACGAGAATGGCTTGGCTTAGGCAGTGGGCTTGGACATTCTCCTCCCCAGGCAAGTGAGAGGCCTGTAGGGAATGCAAGTCAGTCACAGTCCATATCAACCGCGGTTGCACTAGGAGATGTAAGATTTTGTCACATAGTTTTCTGTCCTCATCACAAGAGCCTCCCTCTGGATCTGCATGAGAAATGTTTGCAGTCCCATCTAAATAGCTTTCAGTTCTCTCCAGCTTGAACACATCTTGGTCTCCTGAACTAACCACAGACCCCGAGCTCAGTCTAGAATGCCCCCTCCCCAATGCCCAATAGACTGGCATGGCATCCTTTTTCATAAACTGAGGAAACAGGGATCAACGCTTGACCATACACAGAGGCCAGCTTTCTGTAACCACACTGGAGAGGAAGCATAAGTGAAGGGGAAGAGTAATTGGACGATCATAATTCTGAGAGACCAGATCCCAAAGCCCCAAAACGTGCCGAATTTGAGGCTTTAGGTGACAGCTGACCTTAGGGACCAGGAAGGCTACAGTCTC
Source organism: Pleurodeles waltl (assembly GCF_031143425.1). Classification (NCBI taxonomy): domain Eukaryota; kingdom Metazoa; phylum Chordata; class Amphibia; order Caudata; family Salamandridae; genus Pleurodeles; species Pleurodeles waltl. The sequence goes on from NC_090443.1 coordinate 339,029,869, forward strand.
CTCCTCTGACTGCACACACTATCTGACTGGAACTCTTTTCAGCCAAACTCTGAGCGTCCAGTCTTGGCTGGTAGTGCAAACCATGTCCCTCAGGGGTATTGAATACGGTTCGGATGATTTCCCTCTGATAGCAAGTTAGCATGTTGTATTTTTTGTTAAATAACCACCCGAAAGACAGGAGTATGTTTCACTCCAAGTCTGTGTGTGCCAGAAACAAGGAAAAATAACTCTCATTGACAACTGGTTGTCCAGGTAAGGATACACTTGCACCCCTCTTGGAAGCAGGAGGAGCCAAGACCTTTGTAGCGATTCACTGGGCTTCAATTCTGAGGAAGAAAGCAGGGCAGAAAGTGTCTTGACAGGATGACCACCATCAGGAAATTTGAAGTTGTGGGTGGAATGGCACCTCAAAATAGGCATCCTTCAGACCTACTGATGTTAAAAAAAAATCAGGTGGATCACCATGCTTAACTTGTAAAAGAAAGAGTGCCGGTGGCCAGGGCTCTGCTCAGAAGCCCACTGCTGGTGCAATTAAATGTCGGCGCACCAACTACCAAGGCTGCATAATCCTAAATCCACCTCAGGCCTCTTTAATCCACTACCACACACTGCCGGCTTGCTTATCCTACTCTTGGATGTTCCTGCTTTCTGCCTTTGGGGCGTTTTTTTCTATCTTTCTATTCTTCTGTCCTTCTGCCTTGAATGCCTTTCCCTCTCTTCCTCTCGAGAAACATCTGCTAAAGAAAAATAAGTGCGATCCCCAAAAATGATTGCCGGTGGTCCCCACTAGCAACCACTAGCTCAAATTAAGCTCTGGTTGGTCAACAGTAGTTACGACCTCGTTCAGAGATACCAACCCAAATGAAAGATTCTGATTGGAGAGATCCACTCAGATTAGGTTTATTACCTATATGAAATGCCCCCCTGAGGGCCTAGAGTTTCAAATCCGATCGCAGTACACCCCCAAACCCTATTCTTCGCTTTGGTACAGATGTGATTGCTATTCTGCTCAAAATGTCCACCACATCCTTCTTTAAGATGCGGCATTGAGGTGGCGACTAATAATGAGTAGGCTATACCTTGGATAAACTTATGGTTTTTTCATTCTGCCTCCTTTACCTCCTTATTTTTAAGGACTGGAACGAGAAAAAATAGACGAGGTAATAATGCAACGTGGTATAAGCTGTGTCATTTCACGCTGGTTGTCAGTTAATGAGTTTTGAGTGATCCTTTTTGTGTTTCGAAACGTCACCTCAACACATTTCATATCATAGTATGTGGTCTGAAATCATAGGGTGTGACCCATTATTGCTTCCATGTTTTCCTATGCTGACGTACCGCTCCTGTGACATGACGCATATGTCACATACCATACTCACCTGGTAAACACCAAAGACAGGTTTTCCACCACTCTAGGAGTATCACATCCTAGGCCTAATTATCTCTGGTCTCATGCCATCAAATTACAGAAGAACAATTTGTGATTCTTTGCGAAAACATCAACTGGAAAACCACACATTGTAAACAAATAAAGATCTAAAAACCTAAAATGCCCCAAAAATTCGTACGTTTAGTCATAGTGCCCTGCAAAAATGTAAACGTGTTATATATTGTAAAATGCAACCAATTTCACACCTCTTTTCTAAGAGTAGGTTAATTTACTTTTCAGATTCTAGTTCTGATATACATGGGGCATGTGCTTTCTTGTGGGCTCAGATACTAGTCTACATTTTATTACAGAGATGCGCGTGTTTTGTAGATATTTTGAAAGGCAACACTTGTGAGTCTGCATTTTTGCAGTTTGTCTTTTTAAATTTGGTGGGTTCCTGCCAGGTGGTTGGCAGTGGTGGCCAAGCATTCTCTTCTGCTTGCAGAATGTTGAATCCAGTGTTATGGGTCTTTTTCTCACCCATCACAGATTAATGAGTATGTTGCTATCAGTAGTTAATAGTTTATCGGTTTTTGCTATTGTTTTTTTGGCCGTTACCTGTTTTTTGCAAATTTCTGTGTCAACCTTGAAGAGTTAGTTATTCTTTCAATATATTCACTGATTCATGCCTATTCAGTACCTTTTGTGGTGCCTTCCACGCTGCTGGTATTCGGTGTCACACAAGCAATACTTGTCAATAGATCGTGTATTACCTTTTTCAAAATGTATTAACTTCTAACAAAATCGGTTGTTTTTTCCCTTCTATTCTCTGTTAACATCCTATTTGAATTTCTCATTCAATTTTTATTGCCCGTTTTTGATGACCGAGGACAAATAAAAACGTGTATTCTGAAGAATGGAATTGTATTTGTCATAGATGTGAAGCACTTTTACTGTATTGAAAATATTATATCGGTCTACTTCTGACACCCTCATGAGTCTGTGACAGATGTGCCCAGGATGGAGTCAAGTGGGCTCGATCCATGCCATATTTTCAGGATGTCCACACACAACAAATAAATTTACATACACCAGTTCTAAATTTCTACACAGGCTGAGTGGTTATCCTGTTAATATGGCATTTTTCTGGCCCTCACAGATTTCAACAGGATATGGCTTTTTCTGATACACTACGTGTTCTCTGATAGAATGGCCCGTATGGATCTATGTGAGAAGGACCCAAGGCAGATATCTACATGTTCCAAGTGTACATACAATTGATATGAATGGAACTCGTTTGCGTAGTCAGTGGTTATGCACAACATCTGGCACAGGTCTGATGCTAATGGACTACCTTTGGACGAATCTCTGAAAAGATGAATAATTTTTTACATTGCATTTAACATAGGCTACTTCATAGGACTCAGTAGTCAAATTTACCCTTTAATAGACTCCTAGCCAAAAGGTGGGAGTTGGGTGGGGTAACTACAGCCTGTTACACACCCTACTTCCCAGGAGGGATTACAATCATGTATTAAAGCTCCCCTATGATGCTGACCTCATTGCTGACCTCTTTGCTGACCAGGGGTTCTTCAGTCTTGATCTGCGCTTGGCCAGTAAGACAATAGTATAGCAACCTGACATGGAGGCCCCAAATGCATAACACATTTACCGTGAATCCGCTCCGAGAGGGAGGCAGTTAGTGTGCATAGTGTACATGTTGCCGACATGAGATCTTTCTGCAAGAAAAGTGGAGAACCACTGCCAGATAGATCCCTCGATCTCCAAATGTACCGCTACAATGATGCCTGGTGGCTGACAGGTTCAAGGGCTGCTGCTTGATCCAGGAGCACAAGCAAAGATTTCTCCTCCTTGTCCAGTGAACTCACGACATCCACTACCACCGGCATAGTGGCTAGCTGTACACAGAGCTGCACCAAGACAGAAGCTTGGCCAATGGCAAAGAAGATTATGAGATTATACCTGTAAATAATTGAGTAGCCAAACACATTTTAAGCCACTTTCGTGCAAAAGACACATTTGTAAACTGAAGAAAGTTCCCCAAACTCCCTTGTTCTGAGAATGACTTCTTTAGCAAAGGGAGCACTTGTGCCACTATGAAAATATATGGAAAGCAGCCAGCAATTAAAAAACCCAAAAGATAGAACAGAAAATGCAGACAACTACAAAGAATTTTGATTCGGAAGAAATGTAGGTTTAGTATTATCAGGACCAACACAATACCATCTTCTGAAAAACGTGTACGTTTACCTAGGCAATAATTATTCATTTACACTATGCAGGCAAAAGTATGGGGTATTCAAATGGCGGTGACTGATTCTTTTAGAGATGCCCCAATAGTTATCAACAAATACGTTTGTTACTTTAACTTAACCTGAATATAAATTATGAAAATAAAACCGAGGGCTAGTGTTTTACACGTCGGTTCAGAATAATTCTATAGTTTGGACTCCGAGTGGGGAGACTTTTGGGAAGAAGTGTTTGTCTTCCCCACCAGATGCTTGCAGTGAGCTATAGTTTTAGAACCTGACAGCAGTTTACTGAAGAAATATTATGTGGTCCCTGATATACAGTTAACATTTGCGGCCTTACTTCGTTGACCATTTAGCAATTTGATTTCCTTATAACCTGCAGAAATTGAAATCCACTGAAGATCATGGTCCTCTTGCTACTGTAAAATCAATAGGAATTTATGTCACAAACAGTATCTTTCTGTTCATCAAGAATGTTGTGGTCCACATTTTTTTTTAATAATCTCCCAAATTCCAGATTTTCGCCGAATTGTAGAATAGAGTGGCCATCTTTCACTTACATTTTTCTGAGTCTTCTCTCAGGCTCAGATTCCTTAAGGTAGACGGATAGAATCGTTCCTATGTCCGTTCTGGACCAGGATGAGAGAGAAGGTGGCTGACACGTTATTCTAACTTCATTAGCTCTAGTGGCTGCACATCTCTGAGATCTCCTGAAACAGATCAGGGAATGTGTCTGGGCCCTCAACTAGCTTCTTTCTGGCAGCTGCTATTCATCTTTTGGGGTGCACTCTTGAGGCCTTTGTTTCTCAATACAAATTTGAAACCTTTAGCGGACCTCATTCGTTTTGCTGTAATATATTTGATGTATATATCAGATGAATGGAGATCTGAATGTGACAACTGCTCAGTTTGGCTTACAACAGGTGGATTGAAGACATGCTCTGTAATCAAATTCTGTAAAGCCAGAGATTGCTCTGCTCTTCTGTTTTCTTTGGACAGTAAGCTGTGACCATCACCCTTGACTTATATATTGGTCCAGTGATGTAGGTGCACGCAATCAGTTGAATTGTGGACCATATGCCACTACTGTTGCAAGAAAACTTTATTTCTGCCTCATCAGATTGAGAAGATTGTTTAACGGATGCTCCTTCCTAGATCATTCTAACTTGGTCAGTTTGTGTAATTCATTTTTATGGTTTGAATGCTACAAATCTATCTATCTTGGCATAAAGAATCAAAAAGGTGGCCCGAACGATAGGTCCAGAATACTAATGTCCATACACATCCTCGCGTTAATCAGAGGCTGCACAGTAACTGACTCTCCACTTACTCCAACTAACTTTAAGGCAGTTTGTTGAGACCCGCTAGCCTACCACACAATAGATCCAAGTTGTCTTTTTGACAAATTCAGCAATTATGCTCCCATCAGACATCTTCACTCCTTTCATCAACATTATCGGGCTGATTTAGAGTTTGGTGGATGGGTTACTCTGTCACAAATGCGACGGATTTTCCTCCCGCCGTATTACAAGTTCCATAGAATGTAATGGAAATCTTGTACCGAAGATGGGAAATCTGTCACGCTTTTGATGGAGAACTCAGTCCCCCAAACTCTAAATCAGGCCGTAAGTCTGCAATTCTGGGTTGCACCATCCAACCGGTAAGAACAGCAAGCAGAAGAGTGTTCAACCCATACTTTTATGTACTAGCTGACAGTACACAGTGGCTCAAGACACAGATGACCCAATCCCAGCTGCTGTTTCCCTGAGCCTTCCACTCCACGACACAAGATATTGCTCTGCGTGCCCAGCACCACACTGCTCCTTTATCCATTTGGCCATGAAGTTGAGGCGGGAGCTACCTGAAAAGTTAGGAGTGTTTGGTGGCTTTTTGACAGCCCAGCTGATCACCAACACATGGCTGGGCCCTTTTCAATTTCCCTTTTGTCACTAGTTTTAACTTCACTATATCAGGTACAAAGATGCCCATTGCGCCAAAGGTGAATTTAATAAACAAATGTAACATAGCATTGATAGCACAGGACAAGCCCAAGTAGGATGAATTTGTTAGGGAAGGTTTTGTAAAAAAACATACAATATTTATGTCGGTGGTATAGACGACACAAGCCAAGTAGATAGAAAACCCAAACAACCCACTGATGCGGTCTTTGATAGCGAAAAGGAAACAACAAAAGTGAAGTGAGGAAAGGGAAGTGTCAGAACAAAATGACTATGTCTGGAGTGTAATACATGCAATCGCAATGTTACCAGAAAGTGAGTCTCATGTTTCCTTCATGTAACTCTGCCCTCAACCCATTACCGGGGGCATCAGCAATTCCCAGGGGAAGAAGGGGTTGAGAGGGAGACTGAGTACCAGAGATTGCAAGTGATGGTCCACTTAGAAATGCAGATGGAGTTACTGGGTTACACCACCGATCTGCAGAGTTACTGCTGCTCTTGTAATCTCGATTTAGCCAGCAGGGTAGCCAGTGTTTCATGGGTTTTTTGTCAGTTGTGGCTGGCAAGTGGGCAAAGTGGCAGGAAGAGCAAATCAAAAATGTAAACAAATGTTTAAAAAAAAAAATTAAACTTACCTTGAGTTTGCCACCATTCTGCCGAAGCACTCCAGGCACAGGCTACGAGCCTGCCCTGCGCCAATCATGACGCTGCTCAGAGAAGCGTTATGATTGGCTGGAGCGACCTGGCTGGGCGCTCCAACACCGACTGGGATACTGGATCTGCTATCTCCAGCCCGGCAACACAGTGTCGTTTGGAGTGAACCCTTGTGCGCATGTGTGTTTGGCCTGGCCAAAGACAGCCGGCCAAACATACAAGCACACTGAGGGGAGTGCTCTGTGCACTCCCCTCACTGCTCGTCACCCCCATGGCCCTTCCCCTTTAAAAATAAAACAATAATAAACACTGTTTATTCTTTTTTATTTTTTGCAGCTCCTGCTGCTGGGGGAATTGGGAGAGCGCTCCTCCGCCATAGCGGAGGAGCCGCCCCAGGTCTTAGTGCAAAGAAGGAAATGGGCCCTTGGGCTGTTGTTTGAATTATAAAACACATCAATAATCAGGGTTCAGTAGGCCTCTGTGCTGCAGTGCCACTGTGCCCGCTGCACCAATAAAAGATATGCTATTGGGTTTTTCTGGTAACTCTCATTAGCAGAAGAATTGAGATAGATTAACAGGATCTTGAGAACGAGGCTGAATGAATCAACTGTTCAGGTTGGTTAAATATTGAATAAACCCAGGCTGAACCGTAAAGTATTGAGGCACCATTGTCTCTTGCTTCTGATTCCCCTTAGCCTCAAAAGAGCCCTCAAACCAGGCCACCAAGTTGACATTGCTGCAATTTGACTTATGCAAAAACAACAGATGATGGACGGAATGCAGACCAAATCAAACATTCACCCTCAGACACAGATCTGGGTTTAATCCATCTGTTTTTTTTGCTTGCTATGCCATTTCAGTTCGGACCGAGCCATAGGCAAATCAGTTTGGACCCTGTTCCCCATAGGAACAGTCCAGCCCAAACTGCCAGGCCAGGTCTTCCCTGGACCAGAAACAAGTATCCTGGGACCGGTTTCAGGGTATCACCCTTCATCAGCCAGGCTAGATGAATCTGATGGCATTGCAAGCACAGGACCTAGGTCTGGGTATACCCTACTAACTTGGGGCTACAAATGCAAAAACAACAGATAATGGACGGAATGCAGAGCAAATCAAACATTCACCCTCAGACACAGATCTGGGTTTAATCCATCAGTTTTTTTGCTTGCCATGCCATTCCAGTTCGGACCAAGCTATATGTAAATCAGTCTTGACTCTGTTCCCCATGGGAACAGTCCAGCCTGAACTGCCAAGCCAGGTCCTCCCTGGACTGGAAACAAGCACCCTAGGACTGGTTTCTGAGTATCACCCTTCATCAGCCAGGCTAGCTTGAGTCTGGTGGCATAGCAAGACCAGACCCTATGTCCCTTGGAACCTTGCTGCATTTATAGTTTTGCTCTGGGCATCAGGTATATCACTTGTATGAGGCTAGTAAACCTTTAGAGACTGATATTAAATTCCATTAATATATTCTATAGAAACAGCCATGATACCCGATCAAGTGCTTTTTAAGCATCCAAAAGAAATATATTTAATGGTGTGAGTAAGGTGTTTGCTCGGTCTTTTAATGCCGTAACGAAACTGGTAGGAGTGATGATATCTTTGCCTGCGATTAATTCATGCTGCTCTTTAGACACTAACCTAGTAATAACTGTATTGCCCCTATTCGTCAGAATCTTAGTACAGATCTTAGAACATGTATTGAGCAGCGGTATAGGGCAGTGAGAGCGGAATAACAGTGGAACTTTATCTTTTTCAATAAAATGGTAATAATAGCCTTGTGCCAAGGCATCTGCAAATATTTTGTAGTTTGAATTTCATGGATAACCTTTAGGGGTAGCGGCAACACTATATTGGCTATTGTTTTATACATTTCTGCTGGAATGTTATGAGGTCATGGGGCTTTCCCCACAGGTAGATTGAGAATGGTAGTAGCCACCTCTTCTAATGTATATTGTGCATCAAGCATTTCACTATCCCTAAAGCCTAGTTTATGTAGCTAATTTTCTTTTAAATATCCTTTTGTGACCCTGTTGTTGTAGTTCAAGTCCTCCTGATTGAGTGTGAAGTAATATTTTTTTTAATACAGCAATAATTTCCATCCAGTGTTCTTTTATTTCCTCTACTGGATTTTTAACTTGGGTAATTGCAGGTGTTTGGTTGTCTCATCAACTTCAGTTAGATAATAGCTTACCAGATTTTCTCCGATCAGGATTTAGCTCAGCGTAGAAAAGCTTTTTTAATTTATTATTGCGATAATGTGCCCATGTAGACCCAGTATTTTGAAGTATGTATCATAAACTCTATGGGACTGAACAGCAATTAATCTACAAGGACTCTGGATTAGTCTATCTAATTTTTTGTGAAATAACATTTACTTTTCACAATTGTAACCATTGTTTCTAGTCTGTGTACCATCAGTTATTGCTGCTCTTTTTTCAAAATGTGTATCCTGCTCTCCTTCATCCTCCTTCCCCTCTCTCCCAACCTCTTGTTCCCTCCCTCCCTCAGGCCCTTCCCATAACCCTCCTTCAGTTCCACCATGTGATAGGAACCCCACATTTTGGTTAGATATCAAACTAGACATCTGGACAGCAGAAAAGATTGAGACATGCCCTCCATGATTCATCGCTAGATGTGTTAAGTTGGCCATCAGGCTGTGATGTTAAACATCTTATATCTAATCTCCTCCTCTCAATACATCATGCAAGCATCTTACACTTGGGGCTTTATTACGACCTTGACGAAGACGTTTCCTCCATCACAAATGTGACGGATATCCCGTCCGCCGTATTACGATCCCCATTGAATATAATGGGATCATAATACGGTTGACTGGATATCCGCCACATTTGTGATGGAGGAAACCCCTCCATCAAGGGTGTAATAAGGCCCTTAATGTTGGCACAGGCAAAAAAAACAATCCTAGCTTAGCACTGTAAATCATATCCTGTTACATTGCTGCTTCTCATCTCTGAGAAAGATATGAAGGTGTTTGCCAGTTAATTCTAAGCGTGTGCCTTAGATTTTGGTATTGGAGCTCTCATTTCTTTAAATCTGACAGTGATTTCCCAAGCGAAATATTGAAAGAAAGAAAATGAATAGCTCTCCTTGGTTTCCTTTCTTTAGCAATGTTGAGGACTCTCTCTTTAGTGCTGAAGTTCTGAAAGTAGGCAAGCATGGTGCGTGGCTTCCCTCCTGGTTTGGGGGATCCTGCTGGCACCCTGTGTGTTTGACAATGGAAACTGGTGAAAAGGGGCTGCTGCTATCTTCTGTTTGATCACCAAGCACTTTGCAGGAAGGTAAGTTAGAGACCCAGTCAGCGGTGCCCCAGTTAGATCCTTTGTTGCCTTCAGGCACTCCGGCTTTCCATAAGTTAAACCTATGAGAGGTTTTCTAAGGCTTCACATTTCTGTGTGAGGGCCTTGTTCTGAGTAGCTTTTAACTCCTGTTTCTGCTGATGCTCAGTGGAGGTATGTTCTAAGCCTGAGTTCTTGGCCTCTGTTTTCTTATTCTTTCCCACAAATGCAGAAACTTGCTCCTCGATTGACAAAACCTGCCAAGTCAGTCTTTCCAAGTTGGCAGACTGTGAAACTTGATTGGCTTTAATCTGACGAATCTCCTTTAAGATAATTTGGTATATTAGTTTAGTAGAAGCAGTGGTGGAGGAGCTGGTAGATTTCTGCCCCGATTCCTCGCCTCCAGAAGTATACTGAGTTATCTGACATAGATTGCATTCTGCCAATGGCTCTTTACTGATGTCGCTTGCTCCTTCCAGAGACAGGGTGGACGGGGCCAATATGGCATATCGATTTGGAGGCTAAAAGTTTGATGATGTTGAGCAAAGGACTTGAGTATAGCTAACTTGCTGATCAGAAGCCATATTTCTCTTATTGCTCTTGCTATTGTCTGCTGATGCTGGTGCTCTTGTTTTCTGTACTTTGGTCCTGGCAAGAACGTCTTGGGCTGTTTTAATCCCAGGTGATGTACAGCTTGCATCCACATAGACCTTGATTAATTCTTCCCTGGCCAGTGGTTTAGAGCGAACATCCTCAATTGCCTCCTGCGATTCTGTTGTCAGAGTAGGAGTAAAGTGATCTGTTGCTGCAATTCCACTTGCAGTTATCGACTGAGTATTGTTGGCAGTTGTCTCTTCTTTGCTGCTATACCGACCCTCATGTGATGGCTCAAAGAAGAATTATGCAGGGAATGTCTATTGTTACCACCTCTCCATCGTCCTCTAGTTCAGCCATCTCCTTCTGGCGCATTCGTTGGGCAAGACCCTCAGAGGCCTGACCATGCTTCATTCCACTGTCATGGTTCATATTGTCGGCTTTTGCATGTTTATCTTGGATGGGGCCATACTTTGGCGATTTGTGTTTGGAGCAGGCATTAGGACTAAGGACGGAGCTATGGTCAAATGTGTGGGCACTTGGTATAGGCAAGTAGGTTTAGTACGCTCAGTACGCTCGATACTGTAAAATCATCCTGACTGATACTTAGCCCCGTTGAGGGAGGATCTGAATAATGTTCTGTTTGAGTGAAGGCGGAAGGTACTTCCGAGCTTGCGTTCAACTCCTGCTTATCACTCAACAGGCAGACTGTTCCCTGTGGATTTTTATTCTCGTCTTCTTGGGGTGAGCTTCGGTCTTCAGGGGAAGAAGTTGTGCTACTATATTCTCTAGTAGGAAATACGTCCCCCATAAAACACATAGAAGATTTAGTAATCCTGGGTTTGTAGTGTTGGCCCTCGCTTTACCAGTCCCAGTGCCAGGCCCGCGAGTACCCGTTCTACATGGCACTTACCATGTCTTTTAGAAATACCTCGCTTGCTGAGCTCGTCGTTTGACCAGTATCGAGTCGTCTGATCTGAAATCCATATGCTATTGTTTCCAAGATCTATAGATTTTAAGTTATAATCAGTCGGTGCTTAATTTGTGCTTGTTGTTTCCGGTGCGGAGCAACAGTACTTATTCTTGAGGGCCGGCACTTATCTGCTTCAATCATATACTGCGAGCAAAAGACACCTATCGGAAAGACGGAGGGAAAAAAATGAAAAAAACGCCATAATGGGAGAAAGCAGGAAGCTCCAGGAATGATCTGAGGGGGCAGGGAGCGGCTGTAAATGGATTAATGAGGCCCGAGATGGCTTCAGGGTGAGGCTGCCCCAGTATTTCGTGCTCGCACATTTAACTGCAGCAGCCGCGTGTTTAATAGGAGGGCTTTGGGCACCGACACGTTTTCATTTACAAATTAAGCTCGGTAATCAGTTGTCAACTTCCTAAAATACACAGTTTACTTACTTACCCTCTTAGAATGTGATGCCGATTGCATTAACAATAGTTAGTAAGCCAAGTGAAATATCGTAATACAGAGAAAACAAGAGATATATTTGGAAAAATGTACCTTGAGGTCCAGTTCAGTTTAAAACTCAGGCTCACTTTCAGTTAGATCTGCGGGAATCACACAGGCAGCAGATAGCAGGCCGCTCTCCCTGCTCCCCACAGAGCAGTGAGCCGGGGCCATAACGCAGACAGTTCTTAAGACAGCATCAGAGTTGGCGTTTTCTCTGCCAGTGCTTGTAAGCCACCCCTGGGATACTACAGAGCTGCTTTGCCTCTGGGTCGCTCCAAGTAGTTATTGGTTCCTCCGCGGGCACGACACCTGAATTGGCCTTCCCAAGCCTGTCTCTGCACTCTGCAGGTCAGCTGCATGCCTTTCCGGTACTGCCCGCCGCCACCTGAGGCTTGTGGTGCCTCCGTGGAAGCCAGCTTCGTCCTGTATCACAGGCTAAGAGGCAAAGTCCACCGCTCTCCCCTCACAGTACTTGCACCGGCTGCACGGACAATATCATGATGGGGAGTTCTTTCCTTTTGTCCGCAAGCGGAAACCATATTAGTGAAGGAGGCCGCGGGCACTAATCGGACGGGGTGGCACCAGTGCTTAATTTGAGCCGGTGGTTTCTTATTTTTGAAGGCCGGCAGTTATTCTTCTGCCACAAGCATTTCTTGCGAGCAAAAGACACATGGGTAAAACGGAGGAAGAGAAAATAGAAAAAGCGTCACCAAGGGAAAAATCAGAAAGCTGCAAGAGTGAGCTGAAGGGGCAGGAAGTGGCTATAAAGGGATTAAAGAGGCCCGACGTATCTTTATAATTAGGCCGCCTCAGTATTGCATTCTCGGACATTTAATTGTCGCAGGCCCGTTTTTCAGAGGAGAGCTTTGGACACCACCACGTTTTTATTTACAAATTGAGTACTGGAGAGCGCATCCAATGTGATGTGATTACTTACTCGTGTGTAAAAGGCCGCTTTAATGAAACAGGTGCACAAAATATAAGCATAAACCTTGGCTCCATGCATTGCATAGCAACCATTAAAAAAAAATCCCACTATACATCTTAATAATTATCATCTCCTTTCCTAAGTAACCCTTTACAAGCCGCATGTCCATTCATACAATTATACTTACTTCATTGAAACTCCCCGCATCCAACCATCATGCATACACCACTGCTGCAATATTCCATTCATAAAAAAACTGCCCCTTTCTTTCTTCCCCTCCAGCCCCCCTCCTCCCCCACCTATTCCTCACCAGGAGGTGTGTCAACTCTAAAATGGCACCCAACCACTAGAAAGGGGGCCCTAAGAAACCCTACAACTTACCCCTAGGACCGCTGGCCAATTGTTCAGCCCCCCTGCTCTTGGACCCTACCACCTACCCGAACATCCTGGGTGGCTGGGCATTCTGCCCACCCGCCCGAACCCCACTTTGGAGCTCAGCTAGAGCTAATCGCAGCTATCTTGCATCCGGCCGCCATGTTGTCCTTTCATCTCACCAGGTCCTTCTCTGCTCCACGATTATCACCTTTGCCAGACTGAATTGTGTTATTGTGAGTGAGTCAGTGCACATCCTCCATACTGACAAACAAGGGCATTATAGATAATCATAGCTACCTCTTGTCCCAGTGCCAGCTGTGACATCCTCAGACATTCCTGGAATTGAACTAAGACGTGGCATCCTAGGACTTGTAGTTTGGCTTTTAACATTGGAAGAATAGGATCAAGGGTTCCAGCATACAAAGTCTGGACTGACCAGTGGTGAGGCAGATATGGGCACCTGAATTCATTTTTGAGACTCCGAACCTATTTTTCATCATCAGACTCTGAGCCAGCACAAAACAGTGAAGCCAGAAGTAGGAGAAAGAAGAATGGAGAGAGCGACACAAAAAAGCGAGAAAAAGAGGGTGAAAAAGATTCCACAAGTGAGAGATAAAGAGATAGTAAATGTAGGGTGATGGAAGGAAGAGGCAAAGAACCATTAGGGGGAATCAAGACTAGAGAGCCTTGGTGTTCAGCAACCCCTACTTTACGCAGCACCAGAGGGCAGACTCCTAAGAATATCTTTGGACCCTCTACACATTATTTTATAAATTAAGAACCAGAAAAGGCTTTTTTTGTCATACATGACACAGGCCACTTAATACTTTGGGTAACATCATATACCTCAGCTGCACTTGTCCTCTTTGGAGAAATAAAAAAAACTTTTATTTGTAGGTGTGTTTCCTCTGCAATTGGTTCTTTTTTTTGAACAAGTACTTATGCTACACAAATGCAACTGCAAAGTTTTTCATTTTTGTTAAGTATCAATTTGCATACATCAAGAACAGATCCCAGCAGTGCTTAATTTGAGCCGGTGGTTGCAGTGCTCGGCACTAGCACTTATCAACACACAACACTTGTGACAGTCTGCCACATGATGGCGTGGTCTGTCTAAATTAGAGATGAACACATCAAAAGTTGTTTATTAATCCAGTACACATTAAAAATGACTAATACCTGCTACCCAAGTCATTCTTCTAACTTTGGGGGCCTGGAATAATCTGAATTTTCACACTTGTATGGTGTGATGGTGATGGTTAGAACTTGTAGTAGTTCTGTCAATACTGGCGGGGGAAGTGGGCAGTGCAAGCAGCAGTGCCCACCTGTTGAGGGCCTTTGCACTTTTTTTTTTAATCCTGGAGCCCAGGGTTGTACCCCTATGCACAACCTCAGCATGCTGCACAGCAGCGTGCTGTAATATTGTTATAGAGAGGACATTGTCTCTACACTTTATGCTCTGACCAGGCAGTAGGTAGAAACTAAATGGGGCCTAGGGCAGGAAGTGACAAACTGCCTCCCATTTCCTGCCTCTGTGGAAGACTGATTCTTGGGTTATGTACCATTGAGGAAAGGTGGGAACATGATGCACGGATCCTGCTTCACCCATATTGGTGGAGAACCAAAAATGAAAACCTTTGCCCTGACATATTTGTAGCATAAATAATATTTAGGAAAAAAGTCTGATTACTTATGCACAACTCTGCAAATTGCATTTGTGTACACCAGTTGAGAATATACAAAGGTAAAAGCCTAGTGCTGCCGCTTTTTATCAGTTAACCCCCTCAATTGGAAGAAGGAAGTGGCACGAGGAGGGAGAGGGAACTTATTGTTGCCGGAATCTAAAGGTCAACGACGACAACAACAAAACTAACTTTAACTTCCTTTTTAAATGCTGCTTATGACTAAGCGTGGTGTCTGCTTTCCTTTTTTTTTTTTACTGCCTCCTGATGTGTGGTTATAAGCAGTGCTTAATTTGTAACTACTACCCGCTGGGGCCCGAGGTATTCCTCAAGAAACCGCTGCAGCTTGCACCAAAGCACCGGTACAAGGACTCCCACTGACCAGTACAGTCCTATGAATGTCACAGTTTGGATCATACCAGGTGACATAATGCTGTAACAATGGCATAAGCCACCTTTGTATTATTGAATTTTTAAAAACCTTGCACGTGTGCTTTTTAAAATGGTCATAAATATGCGCTGGTGTTACAAAATAAGTGCGGGCGCCGAGCATCGTCAAACCCCGGCATAAATTAAGCACTGGTTACAGGAAAGGAACGGATTGATTTGACAGCACCCAATCCAGCCTGCCACATGTCTTCCTTTGTTGTACAACAGATTATGTGCAGTGAGGTTAAAAGTGAATTTGATGCTTCTGAGGTCTGTTGATTTTGGCGTAGCCTTGGGTCCGTCACACCGCTCTCTAGCCCCTGGCCCTCCCTCCCTGCCTGCCAGTGCCAGGTTTTTACAATATCCACCTAAGCCGTCTCATTACACTCACACTGGTCACCAGTGCCGACAATGCCAGGTCTCGCATGTCCCAGCTGCTAGCACGTCATGTCAGTTGCTGTTTCCTACACTGCACTACCTGCACATGAAACGTGCTTCTGGTGACTGTAGTGGGAGTTTAGACCAGCGACGTGCACAGTTCTTATAATGTGACACTGGACTTGTGGAATTCGCGATTATTGGCCTACCCACTCGTTGAGGGTTTTTCTGGCTTTTCCTACGCTTGGGTATTTGCATAGTTTTCTCTCATGAGTATTAGCTGGCACCAGTAACTCACGAGCATTTAATACGTGAGTGCATACCTCGTGCTTCTCAGGAATATTTTTAAACCCCGTTGCGTTGGTAACTTGGAACCATTTTCTATTCGAGTACATACTTTTCTTTCTTAGATTTTCATCGTGAGTCATTCAGCATACATTCTACAGAAAAATATTTTGAAGAGAACATATTAATTTGTTGCATGTTTCTACTTAGGGCACTAAACACCTACAGACTTTCAGTAAAATAAATGTGGAAATAGAGTCTTTAAAGCTTAATGTATACCCCAACAAGAAATAAAATACATAAACACCAATAAAATGGGACAAAAATGATGGCCACGTATGAAAATGACAAATAGCACAAACCTACGACTGCATTAAAGTACTATATGGAATACTTTAAAGTGTGCATAGTAACCGTAAGCCTGCAATGCCTCTACCATAGAAGTGTTTTACAGTGGAGTTGTGAAACCGCAAAGCCTACAGCCATTTGCAGTATCGAGCGTGAAAAGCCAGGCCTCGAAAAATCATAAAAATGTTACCAGATCTGCAGGTCGGGTAGCATGAATAATCTATTCCACCCAACTGTACTGTACTTGACCCGGAAATGGGTCTCTAATTGTGTGATCCTAGGCAAATATTGTATTTTACAGTTAGTTACCTTTTTCGTTCTCACATATGAGTGCACCTTCAAATACGTGAGTTCAGCATTTCTGCTGTAAAAAAAAAAAAAAATCCTCTTTTGTTTGATTAAATACACTAAACATTTTCTCCATGTATAATAAATCTAGCCCACATATAGGGTACACTTGATCCATGCTTGACTTGCCTCTTAGTTTCATCAGGGCAGGAGCATTTCTCAGTTTGTTTAAACACTCGCTTTTAATAAATATATTACTAAAGCATGATGTGGTAGCGCTCTGTCATTTATAGACAGTAAATTTCCAAGAAATGTCCAAAAACCTTCCCACTAACTTGAAGTTTTATTGATAAAACTATATAGTGTATTAACAATAATCTGTGAAAATTGTGTTTCAGAAAACATTTATCATTTGCACATCACCAAGTAAAGTGTTCTGACTTTTTTTCATTCTATTAAATATTTTTTCAGCACACAGAAGTAGAAAATAAATTGTCCTTCACAGCTACTGAAATATATTTTGAAAGGTTTGTAAAGTTGACTTAGTTACATAAATGTTGTGCGCTAGGAAAAATCTGATACCAAAAGCCTTTCATTTCACATAGGTCAGACAGTTCACCTTATAAAATCCTGGAACTCTGCAGTCACAAGTGAAAGTATTTGCATTGCAAGACAACAAACTGACTTGTGACTTCTGTCTCTGAACACAGAGCAAGTGTGACAAGAATATAGCCTTGGAGCCCGCCGTAGCAGGCTCTACCGGCTATTAAAGGCCCTCGCTGAAAGGCCCGAGCCGAAGGCAAGGGCCTTTAACAAGGGAGAGGGCCTTTAATAGCCGGTAGAGCCCACTATGGCGGGTTCTAAGGCTATTAGAACATTCTGCAACTCAGGGCAGAATGTTCTATTAAATAAAACAAATTCCTCACGGAGCCCAAGGGGATTGTAATCCCCTCGGGCTCCGTGAGGCTTTTTTCACAGCTGTTGCTGTGAACAAAGTGAACATTGGAATGTTGGCGCTGCGGGCTTTTACAGGCCAGTAAAAGCCCGCAGCACTCCATTGTTTTCAATGGAGCTGCCAACGTTCCAATGTTCTAATATGATTTAAAGGCATATTAATTGCTAATTCAGTTTCTGACTGAAGAGAACACCTGTTCTTTGTCCACTTGCCAGAAGGGTGTTGTGGAATCTAAAAATAGCTAGACCTCATAAAATAAAACTCCCATAGCAAGTGGTCAAGTAGATTTTTGGTGCCCTGAAAGCAATACCTGCTTTTTACACAATTAACTTTTCAAGCTTCTTTTTCTTTTCCTTCAGTCATATTCGCAAGTGTTGAGGACTCTATCGGAGGGTTACGATATCCTTATGGCCAGCCATAGCAGGCCATTGAAGGCTTGCCCTACTTAAAGGCCTAAACCGAAGGCGAGGGCTTTAAACAAGGGATTGGGCCTTGAAATGGCTGTTTATAGCCCAGCTATGGTGGGGCATAAGGCTATTATAACATTCTGCCACTAGAGGGCAGAATGTTCTGATAAATAAAACAAAGGCCTCACAGAGCCCAAGGGGATTGGAATCCCCTCAACCTCTGTGAGGCCTTTGCTGAATAGCTGTTGTTGCGAGACAAACATTGGAACGTTGGCGCTTGGGATTTCTATCAGCCATTAGAAGCCCAGAGCACTCCATTGTCTTCAGTGGTGTTCCCAACATTCCAGTGTTCTAATAACCATAAAGCTAGATATGAAAATGGCTGACATTATTTACAGTGCAAAAATCTCTTGCGTCAGCCATGGTAAGAGGGCAACTGTTGCTAAAAAGAAACAGAAAGGATGATGCTTTAACTACAGTTTTTGTTGTTAAATTCTAATTATAATACCCACCTACCAATAATGACCCATCTTCAGACACTGCACCCCTCACTCCATGTTAGGGGAAAATTCCTACTCAGATAGTAACTTCAGTTATTGGACAAATCAGGCTTCCAAGTGTTGTTGTGTTCCTGCATGTGGTAATACCTCAGGGTTTTCCAAGGACATATGTACCAGATATAACTAGTCAAATAATGTATTTGGAAAATGGCCAGGAATGTGAGAATTACCTGTGAAAATTGTTGCAGTAACACCCATTTCCCCAGTAATTCCTCATACCATAGGAAGAAGCTCATAATTGTGGGTGGGTGTAGCTCGCTTAAATCTGTGTTGTGTAATCATGTAAAATGACCCTAAAATTCAGCAAGATTCCACAGAATTATGCAAGAAGAGTAATTCTGCATTTAGTGCTATTTTTTTAACGCAGAAATGCCACCTCAAGACCAAAATGGCTATGAGGTGCATTTTGCACTAAGAAATATCACCAACTGCAAGAGAACATGAATAGTCAGTGTGACAGGTGGCCGTGCTATAAATGTTCACATGGAGTAGGATTTCTCAGAAAATACCCCCAGCATTTATGGCCAGATGTATCAAAATGTTTTGCACTCGCAAACAGTGCGAATTGGTAAATTCGGCCGTTTGCGGGTGCAAAACAGAGGTCTGCGATGCATGAAATCCATTCGCAGACCACAAATAAGAAATCGCTAAAATTGCGATTTCTTGCGTTGCGACCTGGAAATTGCGAGTTGCAATTTGCGATACGCAATTTCCAGGTCGCAAGGCTATGCTGGAAAAAATAGCAAATTGCGATTTTTCCAAATATGGCATTTTGCACTTGCAAAATACCATGCTTTGCAACCAGGTGGTAACCTGGTGCAAAATTAAAAAATGCAGTAAAACTGCATTTTTAAATTAAACATGTAAAGCACACATGCCCTTTTGGCATGTGTGTACCTTACATGTTAAAAAAAAAAGTTTTTGGGGTGCAGGAGAGGGGGCGTTAGGCCCCCAGCACCCTGGCCTTTTGCATTTCCAAAACTGCGATTTCTGGTTCAGAAATCGCAATTTTGGAAATGCAAAAAATTTGCATCTATGGGCCAACAGGCCCATAGCTGCGAATGGGGCCGGTATCGCAATTTGCAATTCGGTAATAGCTTTTGCAATTTTTAAGAAATCGCTATTACCGATTCGCAAATGTGATACATGGCCCTTTGCGAGTCGGTAATAGCGATTTCTTAAAAATCGCTATTACCGAATCGCAATGGGCCGTGATGGTACATCTGGCCCTTAGTGCTATTTTCTCAGCGCAAAATGTACCCTTGTATCCAAAATGGACCTGAGGATGCATTTTTGTGTAACAAATAGCGCTAAATACAACAGAAGACGAATAACGAGCACCTGCTCGCACTCAATAAATGTTGCAGTAGTATTTTTCCCCCTCAAAGTACTCTTAATTCTGTGACGGGGCGTAATCACATTATTATTGGTAAACCTCTGTCAAAGAGTAGCGTGGATTTGGCAAAATTACTCAGATTACTCCAGAGTAATTGAAATTCTGCCCAGGCCTGTTTATAATGCTGTAGTAATTTTGCATCCTTGAATTAGTGATCCCAGAGTAGCAGTACATTCAGGTGTGAAGTTACCACATAAGAGCTTTGGCCTACTGGTGATGGCTGCCTCTGATGCTCACTGAAACAGACCATTCTTGGGTTTTCAGTTGTTTCCTAAATGACAACGAGAGTGGTATTTTCCTCAGAATGGTGGAAACGATTTTTCGCCATTTCGAGGCAATTACCCAGAAAGGTCAGCTACAATGCTTCTGTTTTCTAAAGTTAGGAACTAACAGCGTACTATAAGTAATAAAGTACTTGCTCCATTTGGAAAAACGATCTTGTAAGACATCTTGGAGTTCCTAGTTTTTTTTAAGGCGCTTGTTCTCCTCCTCTTTCCACTGTTTGGTCATAGAACTATTAGTGACTTGCTGTTGTCAGATATGATGGGAGTACCTTGTCTCATTCACAATCACTGACTGCTTTTGCTCTTTACAATTTTGAAATGCTGCTGTTTGTAAAAAAAAATGCATATATTTTGAGGTTGTCGGGCCTTTACGGGTTCTTCTCTACCTTTCCCCAGGTGAGCGTGGTTTAGCAACATTTTTACACAGCACACCAAGGTCTGTTTCCAGAGTTGGGTGAACATTCTCCTAGCAATTTAGGATTTACGGTTTCTTTTAACCCCCATAAATAAACCTGCTTTCCGAAGATTATTTGCGACACCTTTTTTAGTGTTCCACAACTTTGTGAAGTTCATTAAGTTATCAAATGTCCCTAAGTAGGAGATAGCGTGGTTTCAAAAATTCCCAGGCTAGCAATAACGGTGTTTCACATTAAATTAAACAGGAAACCGCGACCCCACGCTTGCATCCTGCATTCACTGTCTTCACCAGTCACGCAATACAAAAGTGACCTCCATTTGCGAACTGGGTAGTAAAAAAAATACACATTTGCACCATAGCTTTCTAAGACATGCCGCATAAGTGTTTTGTAAGGCGTGGGCGTGCTTAATTTGGACCGGATGGGGACACCAGCACTCATTTTAGAGGACCGGCAGTTTTCCCCCCTGAATGTACATAACGGAGAGTAGGAGAAAGAAAACAAGCATTGGCAAAGCCAATTGGCCGCACCTGTGCGAGAGCTCGTGGCTTTGGCAAAATGTTGTAGCCATGCTGTAGACCAGTGTGGCTGCTGTTCAGCATGGCTAAAACTTAGGGGTGTGGCGTGGGGTAGACTCAAGGAGTAGAGTGGAATGAGATAGATTGAGTTAGAGTGGAGAAGGGTAGATTGGGATAGAATGGAGTGGATTGGGATATATTGGTGTGGGATAGATTAGAGTGGAGAGTTGGGAAGATTAGTGGTAGATTGTAGTGGGATAGATTGACATGGGGTAGAATGGGGTAAAGTGGGGGTATACTGAGTGGAGTAGAGTAGATTGGGATAGATTAGAGTGGCGTAGATTAGAGTGGGGTAGATATCAGTAGAGTAGATTGGGGTAGAATGGAGTAGGATATATTGGAGTAGATTGGGGTAGATTGGAGTAGGGTTGGGTAGATTGGGGAAGAGTGGAGTAGGGTGGATTGGGGTAGATGGGAGGGAAGTGGGGTAGATTTGAGTAGGGTAGATTGGGTGGATTATAGTAGGGTAGGTTGGGGTAGTTTGGAGTGGGCTAGATTGGGCTAGGTTAGAGTGAAGTGGGCTAGATTGAGGGGAGTGTGGTAGATTGAGATAGACTGGGGTAGAGAATATTGGTGTGGAGTAGATTGGGGTAGGCTGGATTGGGGAAGGCTGGAGTGGGGTAGATTGAATTGAGGTGGAGTAGATTGGGATGGAGTGGGGTAGATTGGAGAAGAGTGGAATGGAGTGCAGGTAAGGGGTAGATTGGAGTGGAGATGAGGTTCGAGTGGGTGGGGTGGATTAGTGTAGAATGGGGTGGAGTTGAGTGGGGTAGATTAGAGTGGAATAGATTGGGTGGATAGTGGTACGGTAGATTGGAGTAAAGCAGGATACTTTGGAGTGGAGTTGGATAGTTTAGAGTGAAATAGATATGAATGGTCTAGTATGGAGTGGGTTAGATCAGAGTGGAGTGAGGTATAGAGGAGTCGAGTAGGATAGAGTGGTGTGGGGTAGATTAGGATGAGGTGGGGTAGATTTGAGTGGGGTAGATTTGACTGTGGTATATTAGGATTGGGTGGCGTAGACTGGAGTGGAATAGAGTAGACTGGGTGGAGTAGATTGGGGTACATTGAAGTGTGACAGCTTGGATGGGGTAGATTGGAGTAGGGTAGTTTATGATTGAGTGGAGTAATGTAGAGTGGAGTGGGTTAGATTGGATTTAAGTGGGGTAGATTTGAGTGGCAGGTGATAGTGTGAAGTGGAGTGGGGTAGATTGGGTAGAGCAGAATGGAGTCTGGTAGATTGCGTAGAGTGGGGTTGGTTGGATTGGAGTCGGTAGATTGGAGTCAGGTAGTTTGGGGTACAGTGGAGTGAGGTAGATTGTAGTGTAGTGGGGGAGATTAGAGTGGAGTGGGTTGGGGTAGATTGGGTGGATTAGAGTTGGGTAGATTGTAGAAGAGTGGTGTAGTTTGGAGTGGGGTAGATTGGAGTGGGGTATATTGAAGAGGAGTGATAATGGGATAATTTGGAGTGGGGTAGATATGAGTGGAGTGTGGTAGATTGGAATTGAATGGTGTAGGGTGGGTAGATTGCAGTGGTTTGAGATAGATTGGGGTAGATTGGAGTAAGGTGGAGTAGATTGCTGAGGAGTAGACCGGGGTAGATAGGGTAAATTGGGGGGGGTTGATTGGAGTAGGGTAGACTGGGGTGGGGTAGATTGAAGTGGGGTGAATTGGGGTGGAGTGGGTTAGATTGGAGTGGGATAGATTTGAGTGGAGTGACGTAGATTTGGGTAGACTGGAGTATAGTAGAGTGAAGTGGGGTGTAGATTGGAGTGGTGTGGGGTAGATTGGAATGGTGTGGACTAGATTGGAGTGGGGTGAAGTTGGGTAGGTTGGGGTGGATTGGGGCAGACTGGATTGGAGTGGAGTAGATTAGAGTGGGTAGATTGGAGTGGGATAGATTGAACTGGGGTAGATTGGGGTGGAATTGAGTAGACTGGGGTGGAGTGAGGTAGATTGGAGTGGAGTGGGATAGACTGAGTGTAGTAGGATAGATTGGAGAGGGGTAGATTGGGGAAGAGTGGACTAGTTTGTTTTGGGGTAGATTGGAGTGGAGTGGGATAGATTGGAAGAAGAGTGGAATATAGTGAATGAGGGTAGATTGGAATGGTATGGGGTAGATTGGAGTGGAGTGGGGTTGATTGGATTGAAGAGGGATAGATTGGGGTGGGGTAGATAAGGGCAGAGTGTACTAGACTGGAGTGGGGTAGATTGGAGCGAAGTGGGGTGGGGTAAATTTGGGTAGAGTGGACTGGTGTGCGGTGGAGTGAAGTGGGGGTGGAATGGAGTAGGGTAGATTGGGTGGTTTGAAGTGGGGTAGATTGTTGTAGATTGGAGTGGAGCAGATTGTGGTGGAGTGAGGTAGATTGGAGTGAGGTAGATAAGAGTGGAGAGAAGTTGGATAGATTGCAATGGAGTTTGGAATGGGGTAAATTGGAATGAAGTGGGGGTGAATTGGATTGGGGTATATTGGATTGGAGTAGAGTAGAATAAAGTGGGTTGGACTGGGGTGGATTGAGGGAGCAGAGTGGGGTAGATTTGAGTGGAGTGCGGTAGATTGGGGTGAAGAGGGGTAGATTGGAATGGGGTGCTGTTGAATCGGTTAGACTGAGTGGGCTGGGGTAGATTGGAGTGGTGTGGGGTAGATTGTGGTGGGTAAATTGGGGTGTGGTAGATTAGGGTTGATTGGAATGGAGTAGGATATATCAGGTGGAGTGGGGTAGGTTGGAGTAGATTGGGGTGCATTGGAGTGAAGTAGGATAGATTGGAGTGGGGTAGAATGGCGTGGGGTAAGTGGTGTGGAATGGAGGGGCGTGGAGTTGTGTGTTGTGTCATGAAATGAGTGGTGTAGATTGGAGTGAGGTGGAGTTAAGTGGATTGGTGTGGCATAGAGTTCAGTGGAGTGGTGGAATGTGGAGAATTCTTGGTGTGGTAGCACACTGCCATTAAAGACAATACATTTTCAATTGAAATGACCATTACATTTGCACCAAAATACAGTTTTACTGCACACAAACTGTGAAAATGTCATCACTTAGTCTATTGATGTGTTTTGATCGTATTCAAAGATTTGTGTCCACCACACTTGAGAATTACAGAAATGTGCTTCAATTGTAGCAACTCTGAGATATTCTGAAACATCAGTAATTTTTTTTGTTTTGTTCTGTGATACAAAAAATATCCTGCACCCTTTCCTCTTGCATGAGTGCTCAGCAGGATTGTCACATGAATTCTCTCACTTGGAAGTCAGAGAAGAAAAATAAACACCAAGCTTCCTGGAAGGCAGAGCCTGACATTTGACCTCTGTTTTAGAATGCATGGCAAAAGTGACAAGATAAGAACAAGATTTAAAGGGCTCCTTACAGAAAGCAAGTTTGTGGAAAAATACAGTAAACAGGGTTTGGGCAATGAGTGGGATGAACTCAAGCTGGACAGCCTACAGCAAATAAAACCAGCAAATAGAAAGCCAGGCAATATGAGTCGCAAACCATAACGCCAATGGTAAGCACCAGGTGTAATGCATTCCTAGGTCAGCTTTCTGAATGTCCCTAAGATGTATTTAGCAAATCAGACAGCTGTGCTGTCATGTATGCTTCGACCTAAACAAAGGGTAAAGAAGGAGGAACAGAAAGATGGAAAAAATGTCACAAAGAGAGAAAGAAGGAATCAGCAAGAGTGCGATAAAAGGACAGGGAGATTATGGTAGGGGATTAAAGTGGCAGGATGTGATGCAAGACTACATATTCAGCATTGCACTCATTCCTTTCAAAATTAAGCACTGAGCGTGGGGGTGCATACATTTTTGCTTGCTGAATGCAATGTTTTGTAGTAATATTAGAGAAAAGCAGCAGTGAAATCCACTGGGTTTCTTTCCTGCTAAGAAGGTTACATTGACACACTACTGCTTTACTATCCACAAAGTGCTTATGGACCTTCAGATTTGCCATAGATTAGAGAATATGATCCACAATGCACCTTCCTCAATCCATCACTTTTGTGTCCATTCATTCTTCTCTCTTGGTCTCACTTTTCAACTTTTACAATTACTCTTGGAGCTTTTGGCAACTGTCTTGTCCTGTTCTTGATCTGAAAATGTGATTGACAAGGTAATGAGATATTTGCTACTCATAAATGTGAGCAATCATAAGATTATACACAAATATTTTGAACAAGTGCATTAACAACCCGAGCAATATACTTGAAGCATTAAGCCATCATTGATGGATTCCTTCACCTCACCTTTGCAGTAGGTACACTTGCAAAGAAGTTATAGCTGGTAAGAAGTTGTAAGTAGAAACACAGATATAGGTAGGCATGTACGTCTGTGTCTACATATGCACCCACTTTCATAATAAAAAGGGTGCTGCAAAGGAGTGATTCGCTTCTAGAGGGGATTACATTCCTGCAAGAAAAGTGACAATCATACTCCAGGCAAATGTACCAAAATTATGGGAATATTGCCAAGATTGGAAGGTCTACTACATGCCCATGCTTTGTTTCTAGCTGCTATATTGGTAGCTGTGATTGATGGCTGCCACTTTAGAAGGCAGAGTGCATGGGTGGATGTCATAGGCCATGCATTCTTCCTTTCATATCTCCTAGTATTAGTCCAGCAATCTTCTCTCACCTAATAAAAAAACATATAACTCAGCAACTGGGGCGGGGGCTAGCAGTGTACATACCCTGTGTAATGCTGTACAATAGTTCTCTTTACTGACTGAAGATGGACAAGGTGTCGCCCACTCAGCTCAAGACAGAGCATATGTCATTGCTGGCTGTATTCGAAGGTCCTTGAAAAATGGCAGGCAGGTGATTCAGTCTGGTGTGGAGTGGCCAAGGAGACAGTCTTGCCAGGGGATTTCAGGCCTCGAAAAATCATAAAAATGTTACCAGAAATAATCTATTTCACTTAATGGTAATGCTCTTGACCCATACACCGGTCTTAAATTATGTAACTCTTAGCAAATATTTTATTTCACCGAGCTGCCTTTTTCTTCATTATCACAAATGAGATCACCTCCAAATATGTGAGTTCAGCATGTCTGCTCTACAAAAAAACCCTTTTATTTGATTTAATAGACTAAACATTTCCTCCTTGTATAATAAGAATATAGCCCACACACAGGGTACACATGACCTCTGACTTGTCTCTTAGTTCACTAACCCAATTGTCATCAGGGAGAGGGCAGGAATGTTTCTCAGTTAATTTAAAAAAATGTTCATTGTAAATACATATATTACTAAAGCATGATGTGGTAGCACTCTGTCATTTACAGACACCATGTTTTCCCTTGAGATGGCCAGAACATTTCCCGCTGACATGCAATGCAATTTTACTGCTAACACTAAATAGTGTACACCAATAATGTTTGAAAATTAGTTTTCAGCAAATATTTATCATTTGCACATCAGCAACTAAGTGTTCTGATATGTTTTGATCCTATTTAAATCATTGTTTCCATCACACTTCTGAATTACAAAAAGTTATTTCCGAAATGCTGATATACTTTGAAATGTTAGTCCTGTTCATGTACAAGCTATTTAAATGTGTGGCAGAAAAAAATGACATCCTACAGCCTTTCATTTCATACTTCCCGTGCAACAGCACAGTTGTCAGACAATTCATTTTGCAAAATCCTCTGGCTTTACACTCACGAAAAAGAATATTAAATACCAATCTCCAGGATAAAATAAGCAGCAACATGTAAGAACATGTAAGACCATATAAGCTGACATCTGACTTATGTCTCTCAAGGCACAGCAAACCCGACAAGGTGAAAGCTAGATTTAAAGACACCTTTACTGCTCATTCACTTTCTAAATAAACAGCCCACCTGTCTTTGCCAGCTTGAGCTCTGTCATCAGCCCAGCCCAATAGACCCTAAAAATAGCCAGGCCTGATAAAATGTGACTCATAGTGAGCGAGTAGTTTTTTCGAGGCCTGGGATTTTATCCGCAGAGAAAACTGTGTGGGTGGGAGGGAAGTTGGAGCATTTGGAGTGGATTGGATCCACCCAGCCCCCTAAAACTAGAATCCATTGTTCTGTAGGCAGCAATTGTTAGATGTCTCTCCCCTCACTGATTGTCCATTCTGTAGGGACGAGTGGGTGAATCCCCAGAGTAGCATCTCTAATCTGCTTTCCATGCACTATGGGACGTGTCAAACCAAAGAGATAAACACCCACCCATGTTACCCAAAAAGAAAGAGAGGGTAGTGAAACATTTTGCTGTTTTTTTTTCCCTTCCTTTTCCCTCACTGGTCTATGGACAAAACACTTTTGTTCTGCTAAACCTGTGTACAATAGAGGGAAAGCAGTGGCTGGAGACAAGGAAAGAAAGGCACAGTTCGAAGCAAGAGGAAGGAGAGGGAACATGGGACGTAGAGGAAAGGAGACAGTAAAGATGGGGAGCGAAGCACAAGAGGCGTGAGGAAAGGTGTTCGAGAGGTGGCTGGAGCTATGTGATGTTCACTCGTTGGCTCCTGGAGGTGAAGTTCTTGCTTCCACTAGAGACCATGGCCCCCTTGCAACGCCACTGCGCATTTGACAAATGGCTGCTGGCTGAGCCCAATCACAGGCAGCAGATCCCAATACTTCCAGTGTCCATAATCAGCCATAAGCGGTCATCAGCTTTGACAACATTTAAAGGGGTAAGCGAAGAAGAACATACTCTCTCTTAAGTTAGGTAATAGAGCATGTTAGGAAATGCCACTTGGTGTAGATGATGCTCCATTCCCAATTGAGGATATCTTGTATTGCAGGTTGTGTGCCAAGTCTGAATGTATCAGGGTTTACCTGAAGGGTCTCAGAAGAAAGGGAGAAGTGCTAGTTGAAAACCTATTAGAAATGAGTGTTTTTTCCCATGCAAGTCACTGATGATTCCCTTCTGCCTCGAATAGGTGCTTCTCTGGTTGCAAGTATGGGTGGTGTTTTCAATTAGGAGCAGGGAGAGTGGGAACCAAAGGCAATCCTGGAAAATGTTGTCAGACCCGTCCCCTTACTGTGCATAGCGAGTAAGCACAGTGAGGGGTCTCAACCACTGCAAGGTGGGCTTTGAGGAGTGTTCTCCCCGAAGAAATGTTGGAAAACATTGTGAACGTTTTTCATTTTGCAACTCATTTTCCATTATATATTGTAATTACATCATTTTTAAAGTATAGTTGACTACCCTATTGTGATCAATGATTCCTAGTTATAGAGGAACCACCAATGTGTGTATAAGCATTCTTATAGAGGAAACAAAATAAGATGTCATGCATGAAAACGGGAAGTGATTTATGCTCCATTTGTAGTTGCCAAATGACTAACTGTTCACTTCGGTTTGACCTTTCAGCTTTCAGTAAATTGCATCCTGGGATTTGTAGTTTTACTTTTAACACTAAATACAAAAATTGGCAGAAAAATCTTAGCATGCAAAGTGCTGTCTGCTAAAACACCAGGACATGCTGAAAGTGTCACACATTATATGGTGCCTCTTGGCACCTTTGTGTGCTATGCCAATATGGTATTTCAGCTTAGTTGAAGCAGACTATGTGCATACTCCCTGGAAAGAAACACATGATAGAGACATTTGTCCTTGTGTTACTCTGAAAGTGGCTGCCTTATTAGTAGACGACCACAAAGCAGCCTTCACATCTGAATATAGTGTTGAACACAATAAGCAGGACATGGGCCAGTAGAATCCCTTGGTCCAGTGGCTGCTCACATGATTCTGTAACTGCAAGGGTTCAGCAATAAGCCTCACTTACAGGAATTACTACTAATTGGGACATTTTGTTGTTTATTGGAATGGATTGAATCAGAGCCTTGAGAAACGACATGCTCTTTGCTTTGTAAGGGATCGCAAGCATGCAGAAATGCATTCAGGACAGAGGTTTGTTTACTAAGGAAGACTCTGGGGGTGATTTTAACCTTGGCGGAGGCCGTCCGCCAAGGTACCGCCGCCAAATGACCGCACCGCGGTCAAAAGGCCGCGGCGGCCATTCAAACATTTCCTCTGGGCCGGCGGGCGCTCTCCAAAAGAGCGCCCGCCAGCCCAGAGGAAATGCCCCTGCAACGAGGACGCCGGCTCAGAATTGAGCCGGCGTAGTTGCAGGGGTGCAACGGGTGCAGTTGCACCCGTCGCGTATTTCAGTGTCTGCAAAGCAGACACTGAAATACTTTTTGGGGCCCTCTTACGGAGGCCCCTGCAGTGCCCATGCCATTGGCATGGGCACTGCAGGGGCCCCCAGGGGCCCCACGGCACCCCCTACCGCCATCCTGTTCATGGCGGGTTTCCCGCCATGAACAGGATGGCGGTAGGGGGTGTCTGAATCCTCATGGCGGCGGAGCGCGCTCCGCCGCCATGGAGGATTCACTGGGGCAGCGGTAAACCGGCGGGAGACCGCCGGTTTACCCTTTCTGACCGCGGCTGAACCGCCGCGGTCAGAATGCCTTCGGGAGCCCCGCCAGCCTGTTGGCGGTGCTCCCGTGGTCGGTGACCCTGGCGGTCACCGGCCGCCAGGGTCAGAATGACCCCCTATGTATCTACATCGAAATTAAGGGGTAATGGAGAGTACTTCAGTGGACTGCTGCAAAAGACATCTGAGAAGCAACAATACGTACCTGAGGTTATACAAGGTACCCATTTAAAAAAAATCTTTTTATTATTTTATTTATTCAATTAAGATTCTCTAATACATCATGTAATGTCACTGTTCAGACGCATATGTTGAGTACATTATCAATACATTTGTACTCCCTGCGGAGGAGTCAACGAGAAGTTCTTTATCTTGTAAATGAACAATCATATTGGTTAGCTGCACAGTAGTATTAGAATGACAAATAGAACAATTGCACTTAAGGTCAATATCATAATAATTGTAGCCTGTTCAACTCGGTGAGTTACTTCTAGGGAATCATGTGTCTACTCAAGTCTGGCACAAGCCAAGACTCGTGTTCGTAAAGCCACAGATAAACTTGTAGATTCAGCATTGACAGTAAAGAGACTGTATGAAACAAGAAAAACAGTTAACAAAACTTAGAGCCCGGTTTAGATATCCCCCAACCCGCCGCCCAAGGGCCTCCCAATACATCTGCATAACAGTATCTCCACCTGTAACCAGGGTACGACAGTGAAATGGTCTGCTATTAATTTGTTATCACTGTAAGGGGTTTATTTAGGAAAGTATGCCATTAAGGGTCCTGTTAACACTCTTAGCATATGAATTGCCTACTCCAGTACTAATTCTGTGTTATAAACAACTGTGTCTTCAGTGTCTGTGCCTTGTTCCGATTTGTGTAAATGTGTCAGCATCGCGTCCCAACTAGCAGACAGTTGATATTTACGCATGCCCATAGCATCCTCGTGTCGTAGCACTACTCCCTCAGCCTCCGCACATATCAGAAAGGAGTGCTCCCAGGATTGTACGGATGGAGACTCAGTGGCGTTCCATCTTTTAGTGATGAGGCGCTTGACTGTCAGAAGTCCTAGGTCCAGAAATCTCGTGGAAGCCCTCAGCTTTCTAACTCTCAGGAAGAGACCAAGGAGACAGGATGCCCAGTCAGTTAACAGTGGGAGTGAAATGCATATTGATAGGCATGACTTGACTCCGTGCCAATAAATGTTTAAGGAAGGGCAAGACTGTAGCATAATGAGGTTATACAAGGTACCAAATGGGGTTGAAGGATACAAAGGTGGACATAACTGAGAGAACCAAGGGGTATCTGACTAGGGATGAAGAACGTAGTATCTACAGGGATTTCAGAAGAGGAGAAGGCCCCTCGGGGGAATACTTGAGATAATGAAGAAGTATATGTTGGAAATGAAGCAGGCAAAGATTACTGGAATATACTAGGAGGGGTAGGGAGGAAAGAAAGTACGTCGGGGTGGTCAGAGTGTGCCGGGGAGAGCTTATGTGAAGAGAGACATAAAAGGATTTCAGGCACATAGAAGGATTTGATTGGACGACAAATATTACAATTGCAGAACAAGCAGTGTGGTTAAACATGTCAATATCTGTAATAAACAGCGATGCATAAACCCAAGTGATTTGCTCAGCTCAAGAGTCACTTGAGGTATCATAAATAACACATAAGCTCTGCTTATGTGTAGAGTGATCTACCTGAGTAACAAATAACTGTGTTGTCACTCAAAGAGCAAATACTTACCCTTACAGTACGAACATGTGAAAACTATATAGTATGCATTGTTGTAAATGTTAAACATAATCTAAGTATTTTTTAACAATAAGACCACTCTCTAAAATGGCATTCTGATACTAAAGGCCTTTTGTTTTTTTTCCTTTCTTTCTTTTTTTGGGTTATTGCCAGCAGCGCCCCAGAGTAGGCCAGGTTGACAGAACTGCACATGTAATGTATTGCCTATTGCTTTAGTTAGTTAGCTTATTTGACTATCAGGTTCCAGGATGAACACACTTGTAGTAAAGGGAAAGGAAGGATAGCAAGTCTTTTCATTCACGAGCAGCTGCAAACTCTAACTTTGATACTTACATGCCCAAATTCGAATTTATCTGCCCCACTGTGTGTTTATGCTGTTCCAACACCCAGTCCCATTCAGGGATGAATCCGCCAGGCGCCCTAGGGAAGGTGGCCACATGGCAGGCCCTGTGTAATGCCCCTGCACCAGAAGAGCCACCACTTAAAACATTTAGGAAGGGGTGTTTTGTTTTCTGTTGTAAGTGTTCTTGGCCTGAGCATCTGATGCCGCCCATGCATGCCAGGCCATAGGGCAACGTCCAGTACTACTCAAGGGAACAGAAGAAAGGCCTAAGGTCTGCTAAGAGCACTCGGCACAGATGAGAGGCCTCTCTCCATTGTAGGCCATGTGGGGAGCGACCCTTTCACACAAGATGTACCTGAATCAACAAAGTCTGCCCGTGTGTTTTGACAGCATAAGTCTATAGCTGATAGTCCTCAAATTGGGCTCTGGAAGTGCTCTAGTAAAGGCCAGCGCTGAGAGTACCCGAGGGAGGTTGGAGCAACTTCAACCTGCTGCACAGTGGCAGTGACTGACGCCATGCGCTTTAAAATCAAGGAACTTTAAACTCTTTTTAAAGCTTGGTTGGCATGCACTTGTGAAGCATGCACTCATCACTGCACTGGGACGGGCAGGCAGACTTGCGAGCTCCTCCTCAAGCCCAGAGATGCCCCAGCCTGGAATCTGCCTAGAGCCTGCTACGTGCTGACGTCACAGCCCTACATCAAGCACAGAGATGAGGGAGTGCAGGAGCTGGGCCGCGTTCCCTGCCATACATTTGTTGTCTTCATTGCTGCGGTTTCTTGTGCTCGCTCAGTCAATGGACAGGAGCCAAGGTAGCTGCTATTGGTCTGCGTGCCAAACGGGCAGCAGATGCAAGTTGCAGCCGGACTGCATAACTCACACCGCTACCTCTGGGGGACAAAACCGGCCTCCTGGAGGACGAACCCGGCTCCAAGGTGCAAAATCGGCCTCCAGGGGGATGCCGACTGGCCAGTCCAGCCATAACTCGGGGAAGTTTCACTAGTCCGAGCTCAGTACTCGGCATGAAGGAACAGAAGATGCTAAAAAGTCTAAAAAGTCCATATTGTGATATGGAAGTAGGCGTGGCAACCATATCATTTTAGTTATATTGTTTTTTTTTTTTTATAAAGTGTTCTTGGCCTCATTCATATCACAAGCAAAATAAATACAGATAACGAATACAAATCTCAAAACTATGCGAAGCAATTTTCTGGATCGCCAGAAACTATTATGATTTTCTCTTCCATTTGTCTTCTCCTTGACCTAACCTCATCTTTTCCGATATTTAATAAGCAATTGGAAAATTGAGGAAATATTTGATTGATTTTGTTTAGCTGATTGATAGTGTAATCTAGTTTTGCAGCATGTTAGAGATCGTGAGCCACGTCCAGAAAACAAAATACAGAAAACGAAACACTCAAAGGTAGTTAACTGCATTGTGGCACATTTGGATGGGGTTTTTGGCTGTCACTGGTTTAAATAATGATTGAAGTGCGTTAAATTCCCAAATTCTACTTTGTAAGGTGTACTTATACCATTTTCCAATATGTTGCAGTTCCATGATTTAAAATTTAACTTTTTCATTTTTCAAGTATACTATTTTATAGTTAACACCTACATATATAAAAATACCTATAGACAAATGCTGTAAGATTATCAAATATATTCTTTCGATAAATCAATATATTTTTGCATCCTTTTGTATTTGAACCGCTGCCCCTTATTACGGTCTCTTGCAGAGGGTTATGTTTAAAGCAGGGACGAGGAGGAAGAGAAAATGAATTGGAAGGCAGTATCATGAACTTTACTCCAGGCTCCACTCTTTTCAGGGCCCCACTGCTTATCTTTTTACACTTCACAAAACCAGGCTTTGCCTCCGCGCTCTTGGACGACCGTCTAGAGACGAGCTGAGGATGCCGGGCACAGAACTCTATTAATTGCGCTTCAAGATTTCTGGGGCAACTCTAAGGAGCAGGGGCGTAGCTTCCGAGGATGGGGGGTGTTTAGGGTGTTACCTCCCCCAATAAATGTATTTTTGGGAAAATAGTTGGGGGCAGGTGCTTTCAGTCGGGTATGGTGAGGTGTCTATTGGATTTCAGAAAGAATGTTTACATAAAGACAAACAAAAACGCTTACACACTCTCCCCCTCTGCTTTGAAAGTCTTCAAAAATGTTGCTTATTTTACAAAATATTATGTTTTTTCTCACTTAGTACCCTCCAATCCGCATTTGTCTCCCTTTCGACTACTGCTCGGTTATTCCCTCTCTTTGTTGTATAATGTATTTTGACATTATATGCCAGTGTGATTGTTGGGAAATCTGATGCTCCCCCCCAATCTTACTAAGCTACGCCCCGGACAAGGAGACAACATTGGAAGTGAAAGAGCCAAGTGTTGAAATCTGAGCTTTGGAATCTGTGTCGCATGTAGTGCATATCAACTACCTACACACAACTCTGCACAAGGTTAGCCCCTTTCACCCTCCTCTTTCAATTATCATTATTGAGTCTACCTCACAAGGAAGCAATTATTACACATATCTATGCAGCATGCATATTAACCCACTGGCCACAACAGTTTTTAATTGCAGGGCTGGATTAAGAACTTTAGAGGCCCTAAGCACTTAAAAGATTTTGGGGCCCCCATGTATACCTAATTCAAAATATAAAAAATAATAAACTGTAAATTAAAGTGGTATTTTTCGATATGAACGAAACTTACTGTAAGATGGAATATTATGTTTATTTTTGTATAATTCCACTTTATATTTGAAAAGTTTTCTCCTACTTTTTCTAATTGCAAAGTGTTTGATCAGATCCTTAAAACTAATCGTATGTGACATATCTGCTTCTATACTTAGTAGAGATAAGGCATCTAGCCTGCTTGCTGCATAGTTGTTCTGTTGGGATTTTTAATATACTTCAACTGAGAAAATGAACACTCCGCTGAGCAATTTGTGACCAATAATGTTAAAAATACACAAAACGAAATGTCTACATTTGGAAAGACGTACTCATTGTTGTCTTCCACAATTATTTTATAAAGTTCAGCATGACTGAATCTTGTTTTTAGATTTTTTGTTGCACTGAACGTATGACACACGTATGAGTGAAACTGCTGAAGCTCAGCTAAGAAATTAGTGTTCAAGTCCTCTGGGTAAGCATCAAGCTTTACTATGAATTGCCAGGACTTTCTTCTTCCCTGGGTTTCTGAGAGACATCGTAGATAACTGAAGCTCTATTCTCGTATAATTGT
This sequence comes from Pleurodeles waltl, assembly GCF_031143425.1. Classification (NCBI taxonomy): domain Eukaryota; kingdom Metazoa; phylum Chordata; class Amphibia; order Caudata; family Salamandridae; genus Pleurodeles; species Pleurodeles waltl. The sequence continues at coordinate 339,064,541 of NC_090443.1, forward strand.
TGTCACTCACAACCTCTCAGAGGAGCAAATTCCTGTTATTCACAGCTATTCATCTTTAACTCTATTTGTATTTGCTGCTAGATCAAGTGTGGAGCACATTCCCCAGGACCTATTAGTTATTAAACTTTTACTTTTCATAGGAAATGGAAATTTTACACCTGCCTGGAGGCGCCATGCTCACATTTTGCTTTCCATTCTGCATTTTTTGACCTTGGTGAATGTGACTGTTCTTTGGCCGGAAGCCATCTTTTCTCATTCCTAAAACTGGTTCTTCCACAGTGTGATCGGGTCTCAGCTGTGTCATCCGTTTAGGCAGTGGCTGATTCTAACTGAGATGCAGCACTACAATCAATGACTGGGGACAAATGCGCACACTGCATGCTTTGGACCCTAAAACCAGGCCTCTTCCTGTCCTGCTGACCGGCAGCCATCTTGGTCACCCTAGATATGTTGTCACTGGCAAAGGGGACCTGTAAATTGAAACCAGGGTATATTGTATATAATTAAAGCAAAACAAATGGTTATCTAGGGTACATTTGAAGTACACTGGACAACCTTAAGTCCAGGTGTGAACTAATTTTGATCGGGCCTTAGTTATTGGTCTATCGTGGATCTGTAATTTAATTGTTCGTGAATTCATATCGTTATTTTGTGGTGCTTATTTGTTAGTGGAAACTAATCACCCATGTTTTGTGTGTTTTAATTAATTGTTTTTAAGTAATTTTAACACGGCGGAGATATGTTTGCACCTTTTTAAAAATGTCCACGTATATTTTTGTAATTTATCTGTTTTTGTGCCTTGTTGTATAGTTTTAGAAGTGTTTAATTCCCGAAAAGGCAAATGGCAAAATGTATGTCATTCACAATCATTCGTTGTACTTTAAGATTGCTGGTCTCAGAGGACACATTTGTTTACTGCAGCCTTGTGCAATGATTGACAGGAGGCGTGTATGTTCCAGGAGATCATGAATGTTCCTGTGTACTGTTGGTTTGTTTACTTTGCTGCAGAGCTGGGAAATATCCTCTCAGTGGGTGACTTTCATATTTCCTGGGAAGCAGATCATTTTCACACATGCCAACATTTGGGAACAGAAAATAGTGAGATTTTGAAATAAAATCGAGGGGGAGGGGTTATTTCCCCTACACATTTGCAGTCAAGTGGAGACAAATTTAGGCGAGAGAAAGCTAAAATAAAGCCATGTTTGGCATAAAAAATTGGAAGTACCCTGCCTGAATTGGGCCTATTGGCATCATGTATATTCAGATTGTTCGCACATGGTGGGTTGAGGTGGTGGTGGTGGACGGCGTGATAGTTTTGTGGGAGGGGAAAGGCCCATTAGAGTTTCAGCTTTTGAAGCCCCTCACCATTTCTCTAGCTCTGTCACACTGCAAAATAAACACGCATCTAAATCTGACATCCTGTTTGATTTTGTGGTGCAGTCCATATGGCACAACTCTACTCCCTATAGGTACGGTTATTAGCCGAATGTAATATAACCTGAGATGGGAGGAGTAGAGTCGGCTTGAACAAGTTGATCTGAACTTGTTTCTGGTACAACTCATCTTTGAGAAGAGTGCCAGCCTAAAGATGTCTAAAGGAAGTCTGGCAATCTCTTATGGAAGCTGCCTCTGAGGGAGAGGAGGGCCCAAACCTTGCAGTGACCGGGAAGTACTTAATAAGACCTCACAATGATTGCCAGTACCTCCCAATGTAATCCTGGTACAACTGTGATTGCAGTGGGGCAGCGAGATGGGGCCTGACATCCACAGATATTTGTCGCAACTTCTGTCATTCTGTCTGCAGTACCTGCGGAGATGTGGTGGGAAAGTTAAATACAAGTGTGGACTTCGCCACAAACAGTGCAGACAAACAATCACTGCTAGCGTTTTCGTAGGAGCCAGAGTACCAAAGCTGCCTAGCCTTGATTATACTTCATACTATTTAATTCCACCACCCTACATTTCCTGTCTCTTTAGTTTACTCTTGCAAATTATTTTTGATCTGTTTCTCCCGTTTGTCATTTTTTTCTCTCTTTCGCATTTTCTTAATTTCTCTCTTTTCGGCTTTCTTTTTCATGCTCTGGTTCAATGACTAATGATGAAAAATAGATCCTGTTCCAAAAATGAGTGCTGGTGCCCGCCACCTTCAACTACGAGTTTGCTAATTGGAATAACACGCACATTGCAAAGACCTGTGCGGTCAAAACAGGACAACAAATAGAACCAGTAACCAAAAAAAAAGTGGCCCCAATTAGCGAATCCTATAACTAAATAAGAGGGCCACTTTGCAAACCAGAACACTTTTGAACTATTAAACACACGTTTTATAGGTTTTTTGGAAGGTATGGGATATTATATTTTTTGTGTTTTCTGCAGGCAATGTTTGTGGTAATAACAGGGGAATCACCACTTAGAAGTGCTCACTAGACCATAAAACAGGCCCACAAACAGCCAAAAATCCGGCCCACCCACCAATCGTCTGTCCAGTTGTTAAGAACTAGAGGATTACCACGAGTAAGGTACGGCTGGATTTATTGAAACAGATGGTACTGGGTTGGAACCTGCCTGCCAGCTGACAGTACAGAACTCCCACACACTGCTTTCAAGAATGCAGTCCACACCATTCTGTGTTAGACACGCCAGGATGTAACAATTCTCTCTTCCTTAAAAGAAACGTAATTAATAATATAACATAAAATACAGAAACATAATAATATTCATGATTAAAAAAGTTTTTAAAAACAAGGAAAACGCATCCCATGCAGGTACAATATAAGAGATAAATTAACACCTGCACAGAACTAATCAAGGTAAAAAATCATCAAACTGCGAAGGCGTTCTAAGTGTTGTAGGACCGTTTGCCCCGGCATCACACCCTAATCACCTGACTCTGGTGTTCCTCCATTCCTGGGTAAGACACTCAGGCAACCTCTCAACCTTTTGAGGTTGAGCACAGCAGCGCGCCACCGTTGCTTTTCCGACGTGTTGGTATGTATCTGGGCTTTTAACAGCAGCCTCCGCACGCCCATCACTATCACTCGTTCATGGGCTTGCCTTTCAAAAATCCTTTATTTTCGTTGGTAACTGCTTTACGTTTGTCCCTCCTTGGGGCGGTTTTGTTACCGCCTGGCCATTGCCCCTGTTACAAGGATAATTGCACTTTTGTCGACAACTGTGACTGTGACCGAACTTCCTTTTCCTTTTGTCTCCCTATTCGCGCCGACATCGGTGCTTTGAATCGGCTCGCTTATGTCAAATGTTTTACTTTTTGTTTGCAGTTTGTGTGGCGAGAACCCCTCCAGTTTGGAATTTACAACGCTAATAGCTCTACCTTGAGCAAACGTGAGACTCATTGCATTGCAAATGCTTGTTGCAATTCCAGTAATTTACATCACTGAGCATGATTGTGTGACAATGAACTCATTTTATTTGAGGCGGCTGAGAACTCATAAACATACTTGTCCACTTGGTCTCTTCAAAACACGCACTCAGACTCCAACCTTAAACTCAACTTTAACAACCTTGTGTTGCTTTTACTCTATTGTTATTTCCACACCCAAAGATAACAGTGTTCTTGGTTTTTGGCCTCTCATCATCTCAAACAGGAACTTACCAGTCACACAGTAAAGTGTAGTGTAATACAACCACTCCACTGTAATTTATTCACAGCTTCCTCACAATTAGCTCCATTCCTCAGTGGCAATTGTAGGCCATCTTTGAGAATACCGTTCTTTCGACCAATCTATTAATTTGGTGATAGCACATAGATGAATCAACATGCGCAGTCCCATTTACTGCAAAAACTTCTTCATGGTGTGAGACACAGACTGAACCTAATTGTTGGTCACTATGGACTCAAGAATACCTTCACTGCCACCATCTCTCCTAGTAACTTAAGCAACACTTCAGTGATATGCTTGGTGAACTTGATTTCTGGCCAGTGTGAATAATAATCAACAGCCACAATTGCATACATAGGATTCTTTCCCGAAACATAAAATGGTCTGGAAATGTCAACAGGAATTTTCTTCCATGGAGATTCTGATTTGTCAGAAGTCAGAGGAGGATACTTTCTTGTTTTCTGGAATTTGTCCCTTCAAGCCCATGGTAGGCAAGCCCTGATATTCCGTTCTACATCCCGACTGAAGTGGCCACCTATATTCTTCCCTAATGAGTCGCTTGTTGGCTCTCATACCGGCATGCCCCTTACTGGGCAATTTCAAGATGAACTCTCTCAAATTAGTGAGCACTTCCTCCAATTCACCTGGCAACATAATTTCACCATCAATGGACAATTCTGCACTCACAGAATGGAACGATTACGTAGCATCAGACACTACTCTTTGATGGTCAACCCTCCAACAAATACCCCCTCGCTTCCTGCAGCGCACCAAATGGCAACCACCCATTCCATTCTCATTCTTCCCTATGTGCTTTCCTTCACCCAGGCCACCATAACCTCCTCTTATCGTTCTTATCATCCCCATCACTCACAAGCAACCGTGGTAGACAGTCAAAGTTACATTATTTTTCCTGTAACATACTCCATCCTATAATTATACTTCAACATTCTTCACCAAAGGTGAAATTCTAGCAGAAGCTTTTCCGACTCCATTGGCAGAGAACAATTCACCAAGGGACAATGGTTGGCTGGGTTGAGTAATTCTATTCCCGTACACGAATTTCCTGAAGTGGTTCACACCCCACCAACAGTCTAATGCTTCTCTCTCAATAGTAGAATCATCATTCTCAGCATCGCGTAAAAGCCTTGAAGCACAGCCATTGGGGACAAGGAATGCTGATGTGGATCCCATACTTGTCGCTACTGTAAAGGTAAAGAACTAGAGAGCTACTACGAGTACGGAAGGTTAGAATTTACTGAAACTGCTATTGGGAGGGAGCCTGCTTGCCTACTGACAGAACAGAACCCCTACACACTCCGCTTCTAGGCATGGACTCCATTTCATCATTCCATGTTACACATACCAGGATGGACTATTAGCCCTTCTGGCACTGCCAGATTGCACTTGCCACTAGTCCAACTCTGTCTTATTATGCAGGTACAAGTACAGTTCCCAAACTTACTCCTTCATCCTCTTGAAAAGATTGATAAGATAAGAATCATTGAGTTGATTGAAAACACCAGTGCTATACAAGCTCAAAGAAACAATTCATCTGGGAGTGTCCTGTGTACACAGTAAACATTTTCGTTATAACCTAGGGTGTGATAATATTTTTTAGAAAACGAGTTAGGCTATGCCTGGTATTTTTACCCCAGTGTTGAAATTTCCCTGGCAGCTGCTGTTGACTGCTGCTTGCTGTATGCTGATTAATAGTTGTGGGGTAACACCTTTTCCTTTGGGTATCCACTGCGTATGTTCTACCACCACTACCAGTCCATCCAATATAAAATCTAATGTGATCACCCCCTTACAATATTTTTCTCTGCACAGTGCGTGATTGGTGAGTTCATGTGTGAAAGAGATCCATGCTAATAGGGACAACGTTTTGCCACTCTGTTGTCCATTGACCACAACTATGCAATTTCTAGTTTGTATCCTTGTATTGTGAGTTCGGCTATTGTAGTTTCTTTCAGTGGTTTCAACCTTTCTTGTATGCTCCGGCAGGAGCTCCGTTGCCCTTGTGCAGGTCCCACGTCCTATCTGTATCGGTGGAAGTTTTATTTTTCTATTGTTTGTCTTTGGAGCCAAAACCAACATCACATTCTGTGTCAAACCTGTTCTAGTTTGCCATCTTAACACAAAACCAAAGCCAAACACGAATTGCTTTCTATAGCCTGGCCACCCCGATTTTGAAGAATGTACCATTTTTAATTCGACCTGGACACCTGTCAAGCTCCGCTAGAATAAAAGATGTACTAGATACCTTGTTCTGGCATACTTTGAAGAGTAAGACCAAACGAAGACCTATCTGGACTTTATTTTAAGTGCTTTCAGTGCACCAGAGGTACAGGCTCAGAGGATCCAGCCAGGAGACAACTGACCTGCCTGCTGATGATCAGGCAAAGGTCCTGAGGTAGTGCAGTAAGCGCACCAGGAGGAGTGGTGGTGATTGGACGATGGCTTTCCTGCTCTGACCACAGTTCATAGATGCTTCTTGAGAGGTGGACACGCAGTGGAAGATGGGTGGGAGCACCACCCCTAGACAACAGTGATCAACACTGTGCAGGTGAGCAGCATTAGAATAGCAACTCAGCCTTGCAACTTTACTCCACGTCTCCGAGGAAAAACCTTCACTCGCCCCCCCCCCGGGAATCCCTATGCCCTGCTCCCTTCCCAATGTGAACAAACCCCTGTGGGATGCCCAATGCTCCCCTGTTGTCTGTGAGTGAGACTAGAGACAGCTGGGGCATCTTCATGACCGTCGAGGCACAGAAGGTCCAATGTCTGTAGCCTCAAAGCATCTACTAGTTTCTGTGACAGCGACCCTTGAAATTTCCGTTATTCCTAACCATAGCTACTGGACGCCTGGACAACCTACATCGGGAAGACCAAGCCTTGATGGCCGAGTATCCCATAGGTACCTGAGAGTCAACAACGAACATCCTCTTCTGCATTACTGGCACATTTGTGCCTTCCCATGACTTTCAGACTTCAGCAGAGCTAAGGGAGATTCTGAAAGTTTTGAGAAATAAAAAAAAAAAAACGTTGAGTGCACCAGGCTTCCGAGGCCCCAGTTCTATTAAAAACTTTGCGCCTCTATTTGTGGACTGCCCCAAACATTTGGTTCAAACCCATCAGCAAATGCTCAAAATTAAAGTGCGCCCCGGATCTGTGCCGAGCTGTTGTGGCAGACCGAGCTGGCACCTGGAAAACCCTTGTTGACCGCTGAAACTTTGGAATGGATTGTGTCCCAATAAATATAAATATTTGGAGTCATATCTCTGTAGTCGTAAGTGTTAAGTACTCTGACTTCCCCCTTATCCGTTTTATTTTAACTGCTCTAGTAATAAAGAGCGAAGAACTTTAAGGGATTCTTGGTTAAGGTATGAAAGCAGCAGCAACCAGGTCCCTGGGATAGTGAGGAGAAGCGTCAGTAGCTGCCACTAAAGCTGCCAGCTACTAGACACCTGCCCCTAGATATTGAGAATATTCTATTTTTTTTTAAATCGTTTTGGGCTATTCCTCTCTGTTTTCCCAGTTCTTGGCTCCCCATTTTAAAGAAGAGTAGTCCGAGCAGACATAATCCTGTCCAGACCAGAGATTTACCTTATCTGCCTGAGACAACATTAGAAGTCAGTGGAGGAGCAGGCAACTTTAGTACGTTCCTTGGGGGAGCCGAGGGATGAAGGTGGTGGGTTCCTAGGAATGATAGGTTAGGCATTTTTCTGTCTGCCACTCAAACCTTTGCACTGTTAGTAGCTCACTGGAGCTATGCGCTGATGTTCTGTGGAGTTTCCACATCTGCACACGTAAAGAACAGGAGTGGCTTGTTCTAAGCATCTCTAGCCTCTCTCTCAAAGGTTCTCTTCCCCTAAAGGAAAAGGAGTGACTCAATGTGAAATTTCCCTCACACCCTTCCTATAAAAGGAATAAGAGGTGACTCACTCGGAGTATTTTCATCCTCTCCTGCTACCTTGCATCGAGGACATCTGTCTCCTGTGCAGCCTTAGGAGCACTTGTAAAAGGTTAGGGAAAAACACACATCTGGCAAGAGCACACATAGCCACGAGTGAGGCTACCAGGGACATATGGATACGCTGCCCGGATATCTCAATAAATCCTGTAATGTTGGTACCTTTTAAAACTCTATTTAACCTACGTTAGCAATTGTTGCTGTTTGCCCGCCCCACCTTCCAAACACCTCCTCCACACCCTCTGGGTGTTTAGATCCCTAATTGAATTAACCATAGCCATTCTTAATTACACGGGTCACATTCCAGTTCATCACTTTTTGCCAACTTTGACATATCAGACAAAGACCACACCCAAATCAATAGGAGCAATGCAGCTCAAACCACCAGGCCACGCACTCTCTAGAAGGAAACACAAGCAATCTAAGACCAGTTTTGGTCAATTAAGGCTTCATTAGGAAAGTGCAGCTTGATTCCAATGGTACAGTGAGCATGGGACCCACGTCCAGGGATACCTTCTGCATTCAGGTACTCGGCCTTAAAAATCCTTAATCAGTCATTATGAGATGAGCCAAAGACAGGTATTGGTGTGAATGATGTCTCCTTGTTTGGAAGGCAGTTTGAGAAACATCCTGGAAACTGGTCCCTCTCACTGACAGCACACACTGTGGGCACTCTGACTCCACTCCAGCCAGTCACTCTATGTTGCTGATGGGGCAGGGCTTCCTTGATTTGATTTGAGATTTTGAAAGTGCACGATTACCCAGGACAGGGAGTCCTGGTGCTGGAGAAAGTGGCCAAATGGAGCTAGGTAAAAGAGTTAATTGCTGATGGATCTGGAGTGGGCACAGACTATGGCCGTGACCACAGAAAATGCTACCAATGAAAAATGTGCGCTATCGAAAAATGGTCAAAAGATTAGGAGAGCTCAAATGAAGAGTTCTGAAGTGCATGGAGCATATAAACGCCATGAGACATGTATCCAGGGTTGGATGAGAATAGAGGCAGGGATGTTTGGAGACATGGTCATACTAATGCTTTTGCGGGCCCTAGGGCCAAATGTATTTTTGGGGCCACTGTTTGGAACAGCCTTGAATTTATGATCAACGCTCAGCTCCTTCATGCCCTCTTTGGACTGGTCACTGACAGTGCGCATTGTCCACATTCTAAATATGTTTAAATCTAATATTCAGGGGTAGTCACGTGTGTTTTCAATGTTGTAACATAGCAACCGCTCACTAATATTATTAAAAATAATCTGTGATATTCTTCCATTTCTAATATGTGAGGGCCTGTTTTCATCTAAAAGAAGCTAAGAACACTTTTTTTTTAAATAGATGTTGCATGCAGTGATTAATTAGTAACAAAAAATGTGCCGGTGCCCAAAGCCCTCTTAAACAGCGGCTGCTACCTTTAAATGTGCGAGCACTGAGGCGGCGTAATCCTGAAGACTTCTCGGACCTCTTCAGTCTATTCAAAGCCACTGTCTGCCCCTTCAGCTCACTCTTGCCGCTTTCTGCTTTCTCCCTGTGACACGCTGTTTCGTTTTTCTCTTCCTCTGTCTTTCCCATATGTCTTTCGTTCCCAGTTAATGTTTGATGCAGAAAAATAAATACCGGCCCTCAGAAATAAGTGCCGGTGCCCCGCACCGGAAACCGCCCACTCAAATTAACCACTGGTTGCATGAAACAAACTCATTTCTCTGCAATATAGCTGTAAGGGACTTTAATACATCACCGACATAAATTAAAGAAACGTGGTATTTAAAACAATCTGTTCAAGAATTAGTCAAGGTCAAGAGGGCAAGACTGTCTGCTGAACACAGCTGAGTCTATCTTGGGGCCTCTAAAAGGTTGGGGCCCTGGGCCAGAGCACACTTCGCCCAGGCCTTAAAACGTACCTGTTGGGAAAGACATCTTTCATGAGTAGGCCATGATGGGAGCAAAGGTGATCGGAAACACCATATTGTCTGTTACAGTCAATCGTCAGGTGGGCCGATGCGTTTTTGGCATGCAAAGGTGTAAGCTGGAAGACTGACAGAAAGTTGTAGCACTAAACTCAAATAGTAAGGGTCTAAACCAGGAGTTTACCGCTTATTACATAAAAGTTTTTAATTATGTTCAGTGCCTACTAGCATCACTGTTTTACCCATAAAATTACACATAAAATACGATTACACTAATGGGCACTCAGTGCACGATCATCAGCAGTGATTAAGTCAGTTTATCAGGCAGGGCTGCTGGCAGTCATATAAAAAAGGCTTTGTCAAGGTGGTATGCCCCTGCATGGGTAATACATAACACCCATAGCTGTAAATCCCCTGGCGCCAAAGAACCATTTTTTATAAGTCTCTACAACTCTGTATGATTTATCACTCTAATATCAGATTTTAATATATTTTGGAAATTCACCCATTTTATCCAAACATTAGCTTATCAGTTCTGAAAATACCCCTTCATTAATACATGATTATATATATATATAATTTATATATTGAACTAAACAAACGCTTCTATAATTTAGTAGACTGGGCTCCACCCAGAGAGCTACGTATAGGTACCTGGAGAGCTATCAGTAGCTCATGAGCAAATCGTTGGGGAGTATTTGTCTAGACTAATGGTTTACAAAATTTTGCAAGAAGCATTAGAATGCCGATTTTTGATTATCATCATCAGCTAGAATAAAACAATGGAAAATAATTGGATGTGAGGATAAAATGAGAGGTGGGGGTCTGAAATGATTCAAGTTGTAGGCTGATTCAGCCAGAAAAGGGGGGCCAGTTGACTGGCCACCAAGCAGATGTCCAGGCAGTAGGATTACCAACAAGCATTGGCAAAGCCAATAGGTGTTGCCCACACAAGAGCTATTGGCTTTGTCAATGTCTTTTGTATTTTAGCCATGCTGTACAGCAGTGTCACTGCTGTGCAGCATGGTTGAAGGTTAAAAAAAAACACTATGAGGCAGCCATCGCCAGTGAAATCATGCCGCTTTTTTTTCCTGGCAGGACGGGGGCAAGCAACAGCTCAGGAGGGGGAGTGAGGTACAAGCAACGACAACTATGCAGAAGTGGTGCAGAAGGGACAGGGCAAGGAACGATGTGAGACAGGTAGGAGGGACAGGGCAAGCAACAATGTAGAAGTTACATTACAAACAACAATGCAGAAGGGGGCAAACAACAATGCAGAGTGAGACAGGGGCAAGATGGCCCTCAAACACATGCACTGTTATGGAGTGCTTCAAGTAAAGAAAGAAATAGCTTTGAAAGCTCAAGCAATGGAAGGGCATCGAGCAAGGAAGAAGTCCTTCGGCCATGCTCCAGGGGAAGAACAAACGCACAAAGAGAAAGGGAAATAAGCACATGCTGACCAAACAGAAGAAGGAAATGAGAATGTTGTTGAAGCCAACCAGTGGTAAGCAATGCTTATAATACCTTAACACTCCAGATGAGTCAAAAGTTCAATGTCTTGTTAAACTTTCTTGTGCATTATTCACATGACTTTTTAGATCATGTACTTGGTACACAAATTCATCACAGCTCTAGCCACCAAATGTGTTTTATCGCTGATAACTGATATCCTATTAACTTCCTCAGGGCTAAGAATAAATATAATAAAACAACAATGTAATATTACTAATGTAAACCACCACCAAGGTTACGTCAATCAAGAAAATGAAACATATCAAGGGAGAGGAACCGAAAACATTATTAAAGATGTATAATTCATCCGTGTACATGAAATACCTAAACCAAGTCCCTTATATATCCATGAGTCATGTACAAATCATGTCTATCTGATGTGACTCACCAGAAAGACAAACACCCAGATCTGTTGTGAAAATAAGTGTGTTTACGAAAATATGACACAAGCCACAAGAATTAGACTAATATTGTATCCTTCTAAAATGTACATACTCATGAGGCTCACTTTTAGTGTCACCTCTACCCAGTCTCTAGTTACTCTTTCAGTGGTAAGCAGTGCATGGTCTCTAAGACCCCTATACAGAATATTTCACCAACTACAGACTATCTAAGACGAGACCTACAAAACTGCACCTCAGTCTTATCCGTGTTGAGTCAGAGAATATTAGTGTTCATTCAGTTTGCTTCAGCATGCATGCAATCCTTGAAGAGTGTTTGACGGAGGTGAATTGCCAACATGTCTAAGAATGAGCTGTGTCAGGTGGATAAGAGCGAACATTGAAGGAATGAATAAGAATAATAAAAGTTGAGACACCAAGATTTAAAAAAACTGAGATTGAGGGGCATGTCCTTTGGAACTTCACATGCAATTGCTTTAAATGTCGATTGGTAGGTTTTTAGGAGGGATTGTAACTTCCTGGTATCAATCAGTTATGAAGGAGGAAATCCACTGAAGGGCAAGCAAGAGATGTTTGATGCCCAGATGGGTGAAAGGGTTTATAAATATGGAGGAGGACACGGTTTCAAATGCTGCAGAGATATAAGTAAAATGAATGCAGATTGACAATAAATACTGTGATTTTAGCCATGAAAGTTGAAAGAGAAGAGGGTTGATAGCCAAAACGTAAGATTCCACTATGGGAGTTTTCAGGAGAGCAATGATGTGAGCTTTTCCCAGTCTTGGGAACAAGGCCAGATGCTAAATAAGCAATGTCTGACACACTTAGTGCTGAGGGAATACAAGGAGCAGGAGGTTTACCAATTTTCGTGGGTCGTGGATCTAGGGATGAGGCAAATTTAATGGTGTTAATTTTAGCAAGCACAGTTTCTCTCATTATCGGAGCAAAACATGTTAAGCCTCCAGAAATGGGGAACGAGGGAACACAAGCTGAGGAGTGAGTGGGTTAACATCGGAGAAGTCACTGAGGTGAATCTTTTAAATACTGTAAGATATTGAGATAGAAGAAATTAGTGAAATTGGAGCAAACTTAATCGGATGATGAAACGGCTGATTTGGTGGTTTCTAGATGAGACAGATTATTATAGATTGCATAAAGTTCTTTGGTAGGATTCGTTTTTTTTTTCATCACATGACTAGTAGGAATAGGTGCAAAACTTTCCAAGATTTTTTATAATTATTAATGTGTTGCCTGTATAAATCTTTGCCGTTGGATGAATATGTGGCATGACATTCTTTCAAATTTTTTACAATTTTTTCTTAGCTTTCTTGATCTCTTCCATATACTAAGGAGCCAAAGGGACTCTTCATTGGGCCTTATATTGTTTATATTGTTTTCATGGAATTTTGTTATCTATTGCTGATGTGATCCAAATATTAAAGGATACGAACATTGGTTAATTTCCGCAATCATGAAAGGGGTGGTATGATTAAAAAACGCCTTATACTACTAACTATTCATAAAAATGTAAACCAAGTTCTTTTTGAGACTGGAAGGGCTAATGCACTCACATCTTTAAGCGAGCTAAATTAGAGGATGTGGGAGGGATGTCATTGTGGTGGTCCCCTGAACTTTAAGGATCTGTTTGAAGTTCACCAGCTCGAGTTGAGTGACAATCCAGACTAATTTATGTCCTGCTACATGTTGGGACCTACAACGAGCTGGGTTAGGTCTAGCAGAGAGCATCAGGTGATTAGATATCTAGCCAAATAATCAGTGGGATTATCTACCCGTGCACGCATTCTACTCACCAAGGAAATAGGCTTTTGAGATTGCACACTTAATGGATGACTCCACATCTAGCAAGCATTTGCAATGCAATGGGTCTTGCGTTTGCTCGAGTTAGAACTATTAGTGCTGTAAATTCCTAACTGGACTTTTCCTTGCTACATAAATTTAAAATAAAAAGTAAAACAGTTGAAATAAGCAAGTCAATTCAAAATGCCTCGTCCGCCAGGAGAGGCACAAAAGGAAAACGAAGTTTGCTTGCAGTCAGATATATTGGAAAAATTCCAAGGCTGGTCCCCGATGCGGTAACAAAACTGCCCCAAGGCAGGACAAACAAAATGCATTTATCAATGTCATCAAAGGATTTTTGAAAGGCAAGCCCACAAACAAGTGAAAGTGAAAGTGATAGGCGTGAGGTGGGGGCAGTTAAAAGCACAAATAGATACCAACACATCTGAAAAGCAGCGCTTACGTGCTGCTATTCTCAACCTAAAAAGGAACTGAGAAAATAGGTGCTCGGGTCTGAGGACGATATGCAAGTAAAATTTAATGTTGTGTTTAGGATTGAGGCTAGAATTGAGAGGCAGATATTCCTCATCAGGAACAGAACTGATGAAAAAGGGAATGATAGCGAATATGGTTTTGTAAATGGCTGCTATGCTGCACCTGGGGCAGGAAGGTCTGTTGCAACACTGGATGCGACAGCCTGTAGGGATGGCATTTGTAAGGTTCAGGCCTAAGTATTCTTTAAGCCAAATCTCTGTTAGAAATGTTATTTTGAGATGGAGGGCTATGATTGGGTCATGGATCCCGATAGCGTTCTGTTAAGTGAGTGATCGTTGTTGAGACCACTGGAGAGTTTTCTAGCATGTAGATTAGGATAGAGGGTGTAATAGTGGGCCACATTAAGCCAAAGGCAATATGGATAAAATATGAGGTTGTGAGGATGAAACACGAGAGAGAAGAAATAATCAGATGGAGGGGGCAAAAAGAATAGTAGAAGGAGCAATGCTGAGAGCCGCATAGAAATGATAATATAAAGTCTCTACTAGCCTGAAAGGTGACATGAGGAAAATGGGCTGCGTCCTGTGTCCTGAGCCTGGCGGGAGAGTGACACGTGCAGGAGACTTTCCTCAGGCGTGCCCTTTTAAAACTTTTTTTGGGACTACCAGTCCTTCATACTACATGGACATTGAGGTCCCATAGCGCTAGGAGTAGCGGATGTGCATCACACAGTATTTGACCCCATATGACATATCTAGGTTTAGCCCCGTCCCACCATTTCCCCTTAAACAGTCTTAGTCACTGTCCATTCCTAGTAGAAGGGCAAGGAGTAGAAAGTGTAGGAAGTCAACATTACCTTTGGTGTTTAGTTTCTCGTCCTGCACTGAATTCATGGTCCCTCAGGCCAGAGGTTCCAAATGGCAGTGCGAGGGACAGCAGATGTGAATCCTGCTTCCAGAAGAGGTTACTTGGCAGAGCAGTGTCTCCTTAACCACGGATTGTCATGCAACCCATAGTACCCTCCGTTGCCCCCAAGTGACATTGCTTGAATAAAAATAAAAGTCATGGATTGGCAGTACTGGAATTAACCTAGCCCACTGGCAATTACCCTGGGTGGCTGCTCAACACACAGTAGAGTAATGTTCGTTGGAACAACCAGGGTGATGCAACCAACAGTACAACGCCTCCATTTTGTTTTAGGAACAAATAAACTATTACATCCATAAGCGTCACAGACACATTTCACCTTGAATCAGATGACTTTGTGGAATAGATATGCGGTGAAAAGGATCAATATCTTTAATGAAAACGAGAGGTCCTTCCTGAGGAGGGATGTTAGTCCCACTTGAGGTCCAAAGGAGAGCCTAAGCATTTTCAGCTGAAACATGAGGTGACTCGTACACGCATTTGATCCATATCAAACCCTAGGGGCCCCACACATTGATGTCTAGGATCACCAGAGTCTCTATGGTCTGTTTACTGTTAACAAAATAGGCCGCCTCTAAGCTTTGGAATTGCCCTCTCACCCCTCGATGTGGGTGTACTACCTAAGACCGTCCTTTCGTTCTAAGAGGTGGTTGGTACAACTTAAGCCCTGCCAGAGGTTGCTGGGCCTAAGAGGGGCCTGAAATGGATCTAATAAAAGCAAGAAATCCCACGATTAAGGATACCATAGTAACTACTTCACAATCAACCATTTTTTTCTTTTTGTATACTACTAATGATAATAGAGAATCAATAAGCAACAATCAAGAATGACAAAATGTAACATCACCACTAATCCTAACCCTAGACCTAACCATAATCTTCAACCTTACCCTTGCCCTAATCCTAAATCAAACCCTTGCAGTTACCAACCTTCCCTCACACCAATGCTAATAAACCCCAACACAAACATTTAGGTTCACCCTAACTCTAACCTTAATTCTTATCCTAATCCAAGTACAAACCTGGACTGGTTTCCCAAGCCTGTGCCAAACCCTAAGCCCTGTTTCCTGTTTAAACCTTTACCTTATCCTTAATTTCAACCCTAACTCATTTTTAGGTCTAGCATTAGACAAGACCTTTTGATTTTACTAAAATTATATGTACAACATACTTTCTTATGGGGTTTTCAGCCAGCCATCTTAATCCATTGGTCTGTTATTGTGTTGTTCACATTTCCCCCCCAGTGTTGTTCAGTAGAAAGCATGGGGCAGTGGGTCAGAGCACTTCATCCATTGGCTAGCTTCATTGTAATTGACACCATCTGGCCCTTAATCAAGGAACCCACCAGCACAAAATTATCTTCCCTTAAATGTCCGTTACTACTATAGAAATGTGAACTTTTTACAGCCCAAAAATATTTAAGCTTTTAGCCCATGTTTTTTGTAGATTGTTGAGTGCCCAGCTGCTTCCACAACAATAAAGTTTTGCAAACACCATGACAAAACACTGACAAAGCCAAAAATTGGTAGCCAAAGCCAGACCTCATTACTTTTTCAATACTTGCTCATTAATATGCATTGCTTAAAAAAAGCTACATTTCCTATACATTCTTTATGTTCTCATCTTTATTATATTTCTTCAGTAAGGCATTTCTTTTTTTGTATTTGTGGTGGTTGTATTTCTTCATTCTGGTTTCTTCATTTTCACGCAATGCCTTCTGACGCATGTCACCCACTTCCTGTTCATCTTCACTCTCTTATTTGCTGCTTTGTGAATAGACCCTGAGGCTGCTCAAGTCCTATCAGAGGGGTGGGGCCCAGGCCTCCGGAGGTGGTCACCCACTATAAGAGGACCTTGTGCCTAGCCGACAAGCTCTTGAACCACTCCCCCGCTAATGATACATGAGAGTAAGAAGCCCTCTTGTGAAGCCCATCAGCATCTCTTCAGCCAGATTTCAATACATCCTTCCTTAAGGCATTCCTCGAACTCAGGCACCTCCAGTGTCGTTCATTGCCAGTGAGACTCACACATATGAGTTGGGGTGATGCCTCACAGCAAGATGCATGTCATACCTGGCAAGAAGGGTCAACATGTGTCTCCATGTAGAGCTTTGCTGTGTGCAGAGCAGCTCATAGGAGTTAGAGGCTTCCAGAAACCATGACACCACAGAGGGATCCCTCCAACATTCTCATTGTGGGAGAAGCTGCTTACAACACACCAGACTTCTCCTCCACTTCCTATGCAAGCCAGGAGTCTACTTCAGTGAGGATTTGATGTAGCTTTTTTTCATTTGACTTTTTATTTTTATTATTTTGGTACAGTTTATTGATAACATCATAAGTGTTGTCCTTCATGTCAAAGGTGTGTTTTATCGTTTTCGCTGATGGCATGATGCTGGTCAGGCGGGGCTGGCAGTTTGGGATCCTTTTGGAACAAGACCAAGGCTGAGTTGCAGGTGGCAGGATGCTGTTGCATTTGGGCAAAAGAACGAGGAACAGATTTGCAGCTAAGAGTAATTACCAGTAGTTGAATTTAATTCAGGTAATCCGCCCATCACGTTTTTGTTTTCCTCATGTTGTCATCAAATATGATTATTAGTTGTCTCATGTAGGAATTTTCAAAACATGAGAGCTATGTGAGCTCTCCTCTCAGTCTCTTGATAGTCACAAGCGCCACCTGTGTAATGAAATTTGGCACCTCCCAAAAACAGGCCTAACCTGCCTCCTCTTTCTGATGCATGGATTAACACCAGTTAACTCGCCTCCTCTAGTCCACGTTGCTGCTCTGCCACCTACAGGGTCAACGAGAGTGAAGCAAACCAGACACTCTTATCCTTCCGCAATCTCACACGTGTCCTCGAACAGCACAGATTCACTCACGTATGCAGTCACAGTGTAGGATGATACCTTCTGTTTTTCAGAATCTTTGTCCCAGTCTTACTAGTGGGGTAAGATAGTGTTTAAGGGGCACCACTGACTGGAACCCGTTGTATTGCCTTCTTCCTATGCCAGACAGACATATAAGGACAGAGAGCCCTTCGAGCAGAAGTACGATTGGCTTTGTGTCCAGCCATGGCAAAGAATCTGACTGAGAAATGATTTGAGCTATTCAGTTTAATTCCAGGGTCTAGTTGAAGAGCTCCCATATTAATATTGAATGAGTTCCCAGAATAGCCCCAGTAGCCATCTTAGGCTGCTGTTGCAGGCCATTGCTGTAGATGGCAGCCATCTTGGAAATCGGCTTATCCATTATTTATGGCCTTTGTTTTAATACCAGTAAGGGTGAGGCTTCCACAGTGTGGTCAGGTACATGTAGTACTGCAGACCTGGGAGGAGTTGTTGAGCTTTAGAAATATATGCAATTGCCTTTATTTGTTTATGGTGCTTCATACAGTTGGTCAACATCTGCTCTTTGTCTTATGAAAAGAATCTGCTTGAGCTGTGGAAGAAAACACCAGCAACTATATTTGTCTGCAGCACAGTCTTTTTCTGTTAGCTCTGGAGCCACAAAGGAGCGAGGGTTGAGTAAGGAAAGACATTGTCACAAATAAAGAGGCGATAATTCTGTCACATTTACATTTGAAAGGAAAGGCTGCAGTATGGCATTTTTTCGAACATACAATAAAATGTAACTACTAATAAATTAACTTTACAAATGTTTCAAAATGTGTCAGCAGTTAGGAAAGCACAAACGAAGCATTTATTTTGTGAGTTTGAAGTTTGATGGAAACAAAGATTTTAATAGGATCAAAACAAATCAAGAGGCTTTACTTGGTGATGGGGAAATGACAAATATGCGCTGAAACCCAGTTCGCGAACATTATCGTTTGTGACCTATATAGTTTTATGTGTAAAACTGTATGTGTTTTCAAATTTCATGGCTCTTTCTATGGAACATGTGCTGTCTGTAAGTGATGACAGCATCTCCACACTGAAAATTGTTCAAATACTACTGGATTTCAGTCAGCCTTCTTCATCCATTGGTCTTTTCAAATATCATTCACTTTTTGCTTCGACCCACCCATGCACGGAGGAATGGGTCAGCCCATTGGATTTCTTCACTGTGAGGGGTGACATTTTGCTTGTGCATATGTGCACATCCCCCAACCCTCCCAAACTGTGAAGGAGAATGAATGGCCAGTGACCTCTGAATAGTGGGTACTGGTTGCTTAGCAGATGGGTGTGGGCCATACGCTAGTAAGGCAGGAAATGACCACTGTGCTGCAAAGCTCCTTTATGCAAAAACACGGACCTCTTAGAAACCTGCTAACTTCAGTGCTACATGTTACAAGGGCATTTACATATGTTCAGCAGGCAGAAAGACCACTGGTCATCCTAAATCATGGGCTCAGCGACGGCTCCTCCATTATGGCGGAGGAGCGTCTCCCCCCTGCTGAGAGCCAGGACAGGGAAACGTGAAAAATAAAATGATAATAAAACCATTTATTATCATTTTATTTTTCTTACTGGTGCTAGCGCCAGCTGAGTCTAGGGATGTGCAGGCTATTTTGACAGTAGTGGGAGGAGTAGTGCACACTCTTAAGTGCACATGTCGGTTTGGCCGACTGGCAAAGGCCGGCCAAGCTGACATGCGCACTCAGATCTCTGCACCTGGCTGTCCTGCACAACCAGGTGGAGAAGAGACACAGGCTCCCAGGTCCTGAGCGAGTGTTAAACCCGCTCAGGCCAATCACAGCACTGCTCTCATGCTGGTAAGCAGTATTACCAGCATGAGAGCAGTGTCGTGAATGGCGTCTGTGAGCCTGCGCAGTGTCTAACAGACCTTGGGGAATCTGGAGTCAGGCCGGAGCAGATGAAGACTCCGGCTGCAGCAGGTAAGTACTTTTAATTATTTTTTTTTTTTTACTTCCGCTACTCCCTACCCCTCCCCAACACCACTTATCAACAATGGTAGCTGCCGCTGCATGCCCTGCTATTTCTCTGAAGAGCTCTGCTCGGGGATTCATGCTGTCACATAAGGTATCTCACCCAGACGCACCCCAATGAGCAACAATACCTGCTCTGACGTCTGAAAATGGAGCTGTGCTTGGGCTGCATGACCACCTACCCCAAAGTATAAAACCTAATTTCAATCATGAAAGTTTTATAAAGCAGACTTTACTAGATAACTTGGTAGAGATCAGGCCTATGACACAAATAAATTGGATGTGAGAGAACCATGGCTCCTTCATTGAACACATGAAGAAAATAGCTCAGACTGCTAAGTGAAGGGTGCGGGGTGGTCAAAGCAAATATATTTAAGTGGTGTCAGGGGTGTATGCCTTCTACGTTGGATACCCTGAAATGTAAGACTAAAATGGCTCAAAACATTTTGCATGGTGGAAAATGTGTACTCTATTGAAAGGAAGCACTAAATAAGTCATTCAACCAGTTAGAAAATCTAAATATAGGAACTCTGATATAAGAGTATTAAGAGCTAATTATAGGAAACGCATCTTGAACGAAAACGGCAAAGAAGGGAAAAGAAGTTGGGTACAGCTATATAATGCTTGCCATACTAAAGACCAATGGAAATGTGGGTGGTGATTAAATAGAGTGATCTCTGGAGTGTAAAAGATCAGACGTAAAAAATTTCCCACCTCAAGAATGGAGAACTCATATAATAAACTTCTATGGACCAACCAAGGGTACCCCTTTCTTGATTTTGAACTCTCATTAGCAGGAGATAATGGTCTCCACGATTTCGGAACCCGACCAGCAGGAGAAAGTCATTTCTGTCTGATGAAAAATCTATACTAAGATCCACTAGAAAGGATGGGAGCCCTGGCCGAAGGGATTACCAGGGTCAGTCTTTAACGTCAATTATGGACTTATCGGCAAAGGTGTTAACTCCACTATATGCACTATAATCCAATTATCAACTAATAGCACTACTAGACGTCGAAGGGAAATGCTTTGATAACGCCATACTAAGGCTCCTTGAGGAATGGGCTGAACATAAAAATCTGATACCCAACTACTAAACAAGCTTCCACAGGGGTAGCAGTATCAAGGACAACTTAATGGCATTATCTGTGCTTGTTCACTAAACCAGTGGTTCCCAACCTGTGGTCCGGGGACCCCTGGGGGTCCGCGAAGCCTTCTCAGGGGGTCCGCGAGAGGCTAGAAAATTAAAAAATGTTAACAAATATTGACAAATTAGAGTCCCCAGCTTTCAGTAATGACTCAGAGGGGGGTCCCCGGATTCCCATGATGATTCAGTGGGGGTCCCTGGGTTCCATTAATGTTAAAGTGGGGGTCCACAGAAATCAAAAGGTTGGGAACCACCGCACTAAACCATTGATAAAAATGGCAATCTTTTATATGCAGATTTTATTGTTTTCAAATCAGCTTTTGACTTCATAGATTGGAGTAAATTATTGGCCAGGAGCACCCCATAGGCCAGTTACTACCAGTTTAAACACAAACATTTGGTTAAAGATCAGTCTGCCCCCAGACATGACAACAACAGAGAAAATCATTACATAATTTATCAACAAAGATAATTTTCCAATGGAAATATGCCAAAGCCCGTGTTAACTTGTAATAATTTTAAAGACCCATAGAGAGCCCAACTTCTGATAAGCTGCAAAACAGAAAGGGGAATGCTTAAATTACCCCAGTATGTCTGGGCATAACACAATCGACACGTTTCGGCCCCTCCTCCTTTCGGGCCTCCTGGGACACCAGGGAAAGGTACAATAACTAGCTGTTTTTGTCTAGTGGGCTCGTTGAATCCAGATATAAGACTTGTCGTCTTCAGTCATGGGGTAATTTTCCATGTTTCTGTTATTCGAATCAATCTCTCGGAGAGGCACTATCTTTACTCTTCCGTCTGTATATGGATAGCTGCCATCAGTACCCGCCTGCGTGTCAGGTGATACCAGGCTTGACAGCTTCTTATAAGGGCAAGAAATCTTTAGTTGTAAGATTACAAGTGTATAGTTTTAATGGCGTAATGTCTTTATTTATTTGAAATGATTTCAAATAGCTGTGCAATGAAGTATAACTCATTTTACTACGTTAATGACTCTTATTTAGATTAATTCTTTGCAAATCTGTCATTTTTTGATGTCCTGGAAATCTGTAACAGATTTACTCTTGATCGACTGATGATAGACACCCCTATGGTATGGGAAAATGGGGCTTATAGCACTGCATGGATATGCTATTAACAAGTTAATTATTCCAAGTTGAAAGGTGGTTGTTGGAAGTCCGCTTTGGATGGATGCAGTGGCGTAGCGTGGGTTGTCAGCACCCGGGGCAAGGCAAGTAATTTGCGCCCCCTAACCCGGGGCAAGGCAAGTAATTTGCGCCCCCTAACCCGTGGATTTAGTCTTTTCCAAGATGTTGCGCCCGGTGCGGCCGGCCCCCCCTGCACCCCCCACGCTACGCCACTGGATGGATGTGCTCTTACCAACTTGATTCACCAACGGAATTATTCCAAGTTGGAAGTCGAGTGTTGGAAGATAATTTGGAATGGATATGCATTTACCAATTTGATTATTCAACTGGATTATTCCAAGTTCTTAGGTCATTTTTGGAAGTTTCTCAAAGAGTGAAAGTGACTGGCATCTCAGTGACAGTTGGTTTGATCTCACTTAGCATCCGATCTGAAGTCTTGTTAGTTTCGCACAGTTTCTGTGGAGTTTCATTCCTGAATGAATGAAGGGTTCAGAAAGGACCGTATGGAGGAGCCCCCATGAGCTCTACATTAAGGTCTTGTAATGTTGTTTCAAGACTGAATCAACTCTGGATGAAGTGTGAGAACTGCACTGATCTTGTAATGTATGATGGACCCCTAATATTGCAAAGCTAAGATCAAATAGATATCGCCATGGTGAGCTTTAATGACAATCAGTACTTGTCAAGCTTGTTTTCCTCATCAATGTTGTGCGCAGATAAAGACGCGAATGGGCTTTTCTGAGTACGTGAGTATCGTACCTGACCACACCCTGCACCAACATCTACTGAAGATGAAACTAGGAATTAGAAAAGCACAACGTCTTTGTAAATCGGGCAGATTGGAAATAAAGCAATGCTCTTAAAATCTTCAAACTTACGAAAATCTGAGCCTCTTCTTACTAGCTTGACCCTGGCATTATGACCACAGGCTCTTTCAGTTGGTCCCAATAATGAGGAAAAATAGGAAAGGAGAGTGAAAGAAGCAGTTCTTTTGTGTTTCCTTTGCAGTATTCCTCGGCTGCTTTAACAAGAGGGAAATTTCTGTGTAATGCTGCAAAGCTAGAATTTTGGATAACTGAAATTTGTAGTGTTATGTTATATGGTTCTAATGTCTTTGGTTTAAATGTTTTATTGTTGGTTGAAAATCAAATGTGTTTATGAGATATGTAGTCTAATAACCTACACATTACATTTTTGTCTTCACAGAAGTCAGGAAGTAGCTGATCTCTTGAATGAAGATTTGTTATTGGTAAGTACCATCCAAGTCCGGAGAAGCTGGTATTATCAGTGAAAACAGTGTTTGGTGATGTGAAGCACACCTGCGTGTACTCAGTGCCTCTTGGAAAACCCTTGGACATATACTGGAGCTTGATTTATGTCCACAACAATTAGAAAACAGCATGGTGCAAATCAAGCACAAGTGTTTCTATTCTAGTGAGTGCAAAATACGACAAGAGTTGGGCTGGAGTAGACCGGATGTCCTATTTTTAAGTCACTCCAGTTGCGTTGCCCCACTTTTGTTTCGTCCCGTTTACAAAAACATAACCCCACCCGCAACTTGAGATCTCCTTACGATAACCTTCTTTCCATTCACACTTGTAAACAAAGACCAGGGATGGCTTGAGGTTTGCGGTATTGGCGCCCCGCATATGGAACGCTTTTCCTTTAGAGATCAGACTCCTCCTTCTTGCAATACGGTATTCAGAAAACTCTTAAAGATGTGGCTTTCCAGGCTGGCATATGAGTGTTGTACGTTAAGTTTTAGTTACTCTAGCCCCAAGAAACCTATTGGTGAATGTGAGCTTTAGAAATATTGTAACATAACTAAATAACAGTGAGTCACAGAGAGTTCCTGTAATCTCACGAAGTAAGAGAAAAATTGTAAACCAGGATTTGGCACAAGTGTGCCATGAAAGAAGAAACTGGGAGCTAGACAGAAGAGCATAGGAGGAGCAAACCAGCAAAATAACAGGTGGATGGTAAGGTGGAGCGCGATCATGTATCGGTTTGAAGACAACGCAAGGAATGCAGAACTGAAAACGAGAAGCAAAGTGTAGCTTACCAAGAGAAGTAGGATAAGAAGAAATGACTACTGAAAGAGGAACTTGAAACATAAAATGAGCGAGCAGCTACAAACATAAAGAGGAGGGGTGAGAAAGGCTGCACAATTTATGAATATCACAGAGTTAGTAGCAACAGGAGTGGGGAACTGTATAGAGATAAGTGAAAGATCAAGATACATCAAAGATGTCAGGATATGTAGTTTGTTGCTTTTTGTGAAGATGGGCTTACATTTGTGGGATTCTTTGTGGCTGGAAGAGAAGGGAAGAAAATGCAAGATATAGTTGCAAATCGTTATAGGTGGAGAAGAGACTTGCTAACAGAAGTTCGAGATCTTTACTTGATTACTAAATTTAGGAAGAGGTGTCCAAAGTTTGTCTGACTATCCACCACCTCCGTCCAGCTTATACATTGGTATGTTTTTAGAGATGCTTAATGAAAAGTGAAGAGTGGGTGGTTTGGTGCATGGAGTGCAAAGTGTTTTCTCGGAGTGCATTGATAATAGTGGTCTCGTGGGTACAAACCAGAGTGTTGAAAATAAAGGCCTCTGCACTAGGAGCTAAAGAAAAGACCGTAGCTTAGAAGAGATACAGTCATATTTTTCCAATCAAAGGGGTCTTCAGCAGCAGAATTTTGAATACGTTGCAGTAACTGGAATGATTCTCACGGAAACCAAGTTAGACCCAGTTTGTACCACCAAAAGAGAGAAAGAGAGAAAGGACAGAGTGCCAGTTAAATGGTAAAAGCAACTCTTGATGACTGTTGAGATCTGACGTGTAAGGGAAAAGTTAATGTTCAGCAAAATACACAGTTCTATAGTAATGGAGCAGTGAAGCTTGAGGTCTCAGATAGATTTTAAAAAGCAAGGGTATTAGTGCCTACTTCTGGGAAGAGCTTCTAGTTCACACTGGTTGAACAGCAGACTCACAACAGTCCAGACCACTGACTGGGTGCCTGCCGACAGAAATGATTTAATCGAGGTAAGGCCTAGACCATGAATAGCCGCCTCAGAGAGGTACTTAAAGAGCAAAGCTGTTTCACAGTGCATGACAGTGCATCACAGTGCAAAAGACAGGTGACAGATCCAAAAGCGTCAGACCACCACCACAACAACAACACCACCACCATCACCAACGACATCTGTTCTGATACTGAATCAAACTACCTTTATTGGTGCTGCCGAAGGGCTTCCAAGAATGGTTCGTTCAAGATTTCTCCTCAGCTTAGGTTCAAAGTTGTGCAGTCACTGTGTGTTTCAAACAACTAGTGAGATAAGGTAGTGGAGAAATTGGAGAGAGAGTTGCTGGATGAGATAATGCCATAATTAGCGTCTGAATAGGTCAGAGGGAAGGAGAAATGTAGATGAGGGTGAATGGCATGGCGGTGCATCGTTGCCATCTTGGTGGCAGTTAGCATGAGCAATATCTGTACCTCATGGAGGGGACTCTAGTGACTCTGGCGCAAAGTTAAAAAAAAAAAACCCTGACCTTGATTTCTTCACCTCCTAGAATAAAATCTGAGTGTGTCTCCTGTTGGAGTGAGAGATCTATTCTAGATTTCCACCTTCCCTAGAATGGACTTTGTGCTGCTAGGAAGGATTGCGGATAATTGTCAGTGCAGGTTAATGGCAACTCTCTGGGAACTGTTAATAGAAGAGCTGTGTTATCACAAGACCACAAGAACACTGAGTAACTTCACTGTTTCTCTCCGCCAGGTGGATCAACGGGTAGAACCGGTGAAGAAGGCTGCCCATGTGGTCTCCAAGCGCTTGCAGGCCTGCATGCAGGGACAAAGCGGGTCTGACCTGGAGAAACGGCTGGTGAGTTAAGAGATCAACTGCCGCCCTCTCTCATGCCTCCGACCCCCGCTTTTTCAGAACATTCTCCTACCCCATCAAACCATTTGTACTACCTGAGGCGAGAGGGGCTTAAATGTTCTTTCCTCCTTCTTTGTGTATCACACCACTAGCCCTGCTGATCCAATGTCTCTCCATAAAACCATCCCTGTCCACCAGAATTTATTTTCCCAGAAACCTCTTTCACCTTCTAAAACATCTGTGCACATGGATGGCTCACTGTGGACTTTACTCCCTGCACACATGGACGTCACACCACAGGTAAATGATGGCTATGGTCCTCCTCTACAGCCATATCCCATAACCTGTGAGAGCTACACTCTACACACCAGGCAGTTCTCGGGCTATAATCCATGGCAACTGTGCCCTTGACCAACCGTGTTCTGTTTGATGAAAGATATAGATTCTCTCTACACATGAGAAGTTTCACACAGACAGTGCTTAGTGTTCTATGGACAGATCATGCCCTGTAACCTGCATCATCTATTCTCTCTGTGGGGGTTCATCTCAACATTGGTTAACGTTGGCAGGTGGTCATAGGGTCCACCACTGTATCCCAAAATCTCAGCCCCTTTCCATTTCAAGAAACGAATTTGATTTTTCGACGGTTTTTCAGACAAACCATCTCTCCTGGGCTCATTTGTAGGCTTCTGGTTTCCCCTCAGCTACTTCTGAAAAGCCTCTTCAGTGGTGCAGTGGGCTGTGAGGTTTGCCATAGAGTTACAGACTACACAGTCAGCTGTGAAAGGTGCCTCATGTTACAGGTCCTGCTTTGACGCCATGGTCTTTCTTTCCTTCTCCTGCAGAAGAAGCTTCCGCTCATGTCCCTGTGCACCGCCATGGTGGAAAGCATGAACGAGCTGGATCCTGACTCCATCATCCGGTGAGTGTTGCTCCTGTACAGCGGACATGGTGTGATACCCAGTGCTTGAAATGGAAAAATAGAAGAGCAGGTACTTTGTACCAGAGTGCCTGCTTATTTCTGAGAAGTGCCGGTACTCTCCAATTAAAAGTATGTCGTTTTTCTTGAGAAGTGCAGCTACTCTCCTTCTCAAAACGAAAAAGTGCCGGTACTCCGTACTGGACAGTACCGGCCCATTTAAAGCACTGGTCATACCAACATAATATCCTTTTAATTCGACCTAACAAAATATTGTGTCCATCATCTCGACTACCAATATCTTGTCATATTTAGTAAATGTGATTTAAGAAGAGTAAGACATAATTCCATATTTATATACATACCATGACCATATGTTGTAAGACAAGGTATTAGCACATGTGTATAAGTCAAATCAAATTGAGCATGATATGGGTAAGTAGGTTCAAATGTTATTAAATCCAAAAAGTATTATTATATACAACAATGTTTTTTTTTTTTTTTTTTCAGAAGTGTACATAGAATCAAAATTATAAGTATCCTATTAACGTTGTTCTGTTAATAAAGTAGAATATTCAATAGTCCATATTCCAAAATTAAAGTCTTAACATATTCACAGTTCCAAATGGGGATCCAAAGTAATTCCAAATATCCAAACACGATCCAGTCCAATTCAAAAATGTCCACTATTGGTATGTCCGTCCTGTCAACACGTGTTTCATCCGGGGAGTGCCCCTGGATTTCATCAGGACCTCCTTAAGGGAAGTCTCCAATTGTTTATATTAGTGATGTTTTCTAGCATTCGCACATCCTTTGAGAGGACTTCACTACTCCGTATCTTGGATTAGTTATTGAAATAAATTTTCGTATTCCCTATTTCCCATTGATTTCTGTATTTAACCACGCTCTGCGAGTACGCATTCCCGAGTGTCCTTGACCATATGTTGGTAGTTTTTAATCACAGATGCAGTATTTTGGCTGATTGGTATTAAAATTAGAGCACTGTGGCATACAACAACAAAGATTTAACTTTGTGCACGCTTTGCGGAGAAGGATTGTACACAATGCTTAATTTGAGCCAGTGATTGCAGGCGCCCCCCAGACACTCGTTTTTTGGGGACCACACTTTTCCTCATGAAACTTTGACTCAAAGCAAGAGGGAAAAACACAAAAGGGGAGAGGAGGCGGAAGAGAAAGACAAAAAAACATGGACAGAGAGAGAAAGCAAGGACGAAAAAGAACATGCACGAGTGGAATAAAGGGGCAGGGATTGTATGTGGGTGGAAGAAAGAGGCATGAGGTGGAATCAGTGCTGCGCAGCCTTGATAATCCTTACCTATGTTAGCACCAGCTGCGAGCTTTTGAAGAAAAAGTTGTGCACCTGTACTTATTATTTTAAAAATTAAGCACTGATTGTACAGAGTTGTGGCGGTCACACCGCTGGTGACATGATGCTCATGCTGTCCGTAAGAGATTAATAGAGATCTGCAGTTGTCCAAGCTCAGGTTCAGCCAGTCTTGTTTTTTTTCATACCAAGTGGAGCTGTATGCGTAGAGTCTTACGGGAGAATATATAACTATGAGTACCAGAATGTAGGAAAAAAGAAGATCCTGGGTGAGCTTCTCTCATGTAACATGAGAGAGAGCTTGAAAAAGTAAGACTGTTTAAGCTACTTACCTCTGACATGGGAGAACCTTTACTAATGGAACTTGATAAGGAATTCCCAAAACCATATGAGATATGTGGAAGGTAACTCTACAGGCTATTCATGTTTGAAAAAATGGCACGTTGAGAACACGCTGGATCAGGATTGTCACTTCATTCACATCATATATTCATCCCAAAATGTATTTCTCTTTCTCAATGTTAGTACAGCTGTCTTGGGCAAAGAACATTTTGCAGCAAGCCATTTTATTGTTACTAATGTCTAAACTGTTAAATTGCCAAATTTGTGCACTGGTGGTTGCTAGTGGTGGGTAGAGGCAGAGACACTCATTTTTGGAGACCTAGGCTTATGGTTTGTCAACGAAGGTTGACCCAGAGAAAGACAAACATGCATTGCCAAAGCCAATAGATCTTGCTTATACAAGAGCTATTGGCTTTGGCAATGTGCTTTTGCCATGTTGTACACCAGTGTGGCTGATGTTCAGTAAGCCTAAAAGTTAATGGCGTGGAGCGATGTAGAATGGAGTGGGAGAGTAGAGTGTGTTAAAGTGGATTTGTTGGAGTAGAGTCTTGTAGAGTGGAGTAGAGTCTTGTAGAGGGGAGTATAGTTCAGTTCTTCAGTGCAGGGTGTTGTAGAGTGCAGTGTCATAGAGTGGAGTGGTGTATAGTGGGATGGAATAGGGTGGAGGTGGTTGGAGTGGGCTGAGGTGATTAGGTGGATTGGAGTGGGCTGCATTGAAATGGGTGAGATGGATTTGGGTGGATGGATGGAGTAGATTAGATTGGTTTAAGGTGGGTGGATTGGATTGGAGTGTTAGGAGTGGGGTAGATTGGATTGAGGTGGGGTGGATTGACTTAAAGTAGGGTGATTTTGAGTGTGGTGAATTGGAGTGAGGTGGAATGGTGTGGAGAGGGATGCATTAGATTAGATTGAATTGGAGTGGGATGGGTTGTGGTGAATTGGATTTACTAGAGAGGTGTGGATTGGATTGGACTGACATAGGGTTGATTTGTTTGGAGTGGATTTGGTGGACTGGGTTTGAGTGGGGTTTATTGGATGTGAGTGGGGTGGATTGGAGTGGACTAATTTGGAATAGGGTGCATAAGATTAGAGTGGGGTGGACTGGAGTGGGGTTGATTGGATTGGAGTGGTGTGGGCTGGGTGGATTGGATTGGAGTGGGGTGGATTGAACTGGGTGGGTGGATTTGATCAAGTGGAATGGACTAAACTGGGGTAATAGAAAATGGATTGGGGTAGAGTGGTGTACATTGAGTGGAGTATGGTGACGTGGAGTGAATTGTATTAAATGTGATGCAATGGGGTGAATTGGAGTGGGGTGGAATGGGGTGTACTGGATTAGACTGGAGTGGGGTGGCTTGGACTGGGGTGGATTAAGGTGGGTTGGATGGATTGGAGTGGGATGGGTGGATTTTATTTGAGTGAGATGGAAGGGTTTGGACTGGAATGTACTGATTAAAGTGAGGTGGATTCGAGTGGGGTGGGTTGCATTGGAGTGGGTGGGTTAGATTGGATGGGGTGGATTGTACTGGAGTGGGGTAGTTTGGATTGAAGTGGGGTGGGTTTTGTTGGATTGGAGTGGGGTGAATTAGGTTGGATTGGGGTGAGGTGGACTGGATTTTAGGTGAAAGAGTGGGGTGGACTGGGGAGTGTGGTGGATCGGAATGGAGTGGGGCGGATTGGAGTGGAGTGGGGTGAATTGGCACGGAGTGGGGTTGATCGGAAGGGGTGGATTGGAGTGTGGTGGATTGTTTGGATTGGAATGGGGTGGATTAAATTGGTGCAGGGAGGATTGGATTGGGGTGGATTTGATTGGATTGGGGTGGATTTGATTGTAGTAGGGTGGATTGGACGAGAGTGTGGTGGATTGGATTGGAGTGGGGTGGGGTGGATTGGGGTGAGGTGAGTTGGTCCACTGGATTGTATTGGAGTGTGGCAGATTAGATTGGGGTATTGGATTGTGGCAGACTAGAGTGGAGCACTTTGGATTGGGGTGGATTGGATTGCGGTGGGTTGGGAGGATTGAAGTGTGGTGGTTTGGATTTGGGTGAGTGGTTTGGATTAGAGTGGGTGGATTGGAGTGGGGTGGATTGTGGGGTGGCTTGGAGTGGGGTGGATTAGATTTGTCTGGGGTGGGTTGGATTGCATTATTGGTGTGTGGTGGATTGGATTTGTGTGAGGTGTGGTGATTGAGTGGGGTGGATTGGGTTGAGTGGGATGGATTGGTGTGGGGTGGGGTGGTTTGGCATGGATTGGATTGGAGTAGGGTGTGTACTGTACAAATATGTATTACAGCACAATTTCAGAAATTACACATAAGAAAATGTCGTTTTACGGTATTTAGAACCAGATAATTGTCATGTTTTGAGAACAGAGCTCAAGAGCAAAAACAAAACAAAACCTGAGCACAAAGTGTGAAAGGAAAACTTGGAAAAGAAATTTAACTATAAAAAATACAACTTTGCAATATTGTTTGCCCTGCTGGCCGTGTTTTTCCCAGTCACACGCCTTCTGTTGCAGGGCACCAGAAGTTAAAAAGAATAAAATAGTACCTCAATAACTTCAGGAGCCGCGGACAGGCACTGATTAAGTTGAATCAATCATTGCTTGGTCCCTGCTTCACAGAAAGGAACAGGAATTATGCTAGGTCTGCAGTGACCAATTTGGAGGCTGTAAAGAAGAGTGCCATGCAAGCCAACAAACCGTGAGAATGGGCGGGCTCCAAGCTCTTTTTGTGAACAGCAGTGTCTCACAAAGGTGGTCATAGCCAACTGCCAATCAAGATGGTTGCCTTCTAAAGTGCCTCCGATCCTCTTACTAGCCTATTCCCCTAAAACTCCATCACCTCATCCGACCTGAGTGTATAAAGACTCACTGTTAAGCCCAGATATGCCCGGGGAGCCTGCTGGGCTGTTTTGAGCACCTAAATGCGCATGTTAGACAAGGAGCTCCAATGTGGCCTACATAATGTAGAAAGCCCCGGACTTGCGACTGTTACTGGCCACGACTGTGGCACATAGAAAGTTATTACCCCATGACTGCTGCTGTTGTTAACCCCCCCTGGAGCCGCCAAGACAAGGGAGCGTCACGAGGGCCTGAGTGAAGGATTATAATCTCTGAGAGGTGCAGAGTCAACTGGTCCCCCCCCTCGTACCAAGTCCGACATGTGGTGGGCTGCCTGACCCCATTAGTGTATGGCGCACAGTAGACTGACCTCATTAGTTCAACAGGCTGAGGACGGGCACAGTAATGAAGACAAAGACGTGCATGGATCCCCCAGCCCCTCCAATGAGTTTGAGACAGCCTGCGCGACTGCGAGGAGTGGTGAGTCGCAGAACTGTAGGAGAGCATGGGCAGCAGCTGACAGTAGGCTGTATGTGGAAACTCCTGAAAATACTTTTGCTATGACTGCACCAAACTGCCCCATGGCGTGAACTCACACCCAAACCATTGTGCATAAGACTATTCAGGCCCAAATTGTTTTTTTTTTTAACTGTGCTATACCACTTAGTCCCTGAATCTGGCGGCAGGCCCCTCAAAGACTGTGCATTGAGGACCGAATAGGAAATATTTAAACTGTCCTCTGATTGTGTGCTGGAGAACCACCCCCACTCCCTTCTTCCGAGTGTACGCTGAGGCTCCCGAGCCTCCTCCTAATAGTCACTGCCTCATCCAGGAGCTGTGATAACTAACTTTCACAAGAGGCAGAGGAATGTGCGGTTGGAAAACTTACAGGCCGCTGGGGACATCTCCACATTCCATGGCAGGTGGCGGTGAGTACTGCAGTGTCCCATGCTGCCCCCAAATGAAGCTGGACAAATACGCATTCCCAAAAGAGGTCCCTGGAATTGGAGTGTCTCTGGATCCTGCTGCAACAATGCCAGACCAGGTATCACCTGGGACGGAACCTCTCATACTCCACGATATCATGGAGGCCATACAGGGAGTCCATACCTCCCTGGAAGCCAGAATTGATTTAGCTACAATGAAAGTGCCGCTACTGAGAACTGACCTTCAAAATCTGAATACCCGGGTGA
Source organism: Pleurodeles waltl (assembly GCF_031143425.1). Taxonomy (NCBI): domain Eukaryota; kingdom Metazoa; phylum Chordata; class Amphibia; order Caudata; family Salamandridae; genus Pleurodeles; species Pleurodeles waltl. Next base: position 339,096,874 of record NC_090443.1, read on the forward strand.
ATGAGGTTGAAGACTCTACTGCCACGCTCCAGTTGGGACACTGAAACATTGAAGACTCAGGTTGGTGAGTTGCAAGCCACAAGAACTTACAGGCTAGGTTGGAGGACTACGAAGGGCGATTGAGGTGCAACAATATTCGCATCATAGGCGTACCTGAGCACTCCTAAGGACCTGCGGTCAACTTGTTTTACGAGGATCTTATCCTTAAGGAACTCAGCCACGAGGCCTTTCCAAATATTTTTTAGTAGAACAAGCTCATCGTGTACCTGACGCAACCCCACTCCCAGGAGCAACTCCTCAACTGATCATAGCCAGAATCTTCAATTTTCATGATTGTTACGTGATTTTGCAAACAGCTCGAAGTGCTCCTCCAGATAAGTATGAAAATGTGACTATAACCTTTTTTCTGGACTTCACGCAACACGTACAATGACTGCAACACAGTTTCTTGGAGGCTAACCGAGCCCTAAGAGAACCCGACTTAAAATATTTAATGATTTTCCCTGCAAAACTGCGTGTAGTGGCTGAGAAGAAGACGTGGTACTTTGAGATGCCGCAGGATACCTGGGACTGGCTCGAGGGATGGCAAAAAACAGGAAGGCCGCAACGTCGGGCACACCCTGGATGAAGGAGCCAAGAGGTCGACAAACTGAACCAACAAACCTACAAGGCACCTAAGAGAGACCGGGGCACCTCACCAGGAGTAGACGTGACCTGAGATCTCCCTATAAATAAGAGTAATTTGCCTCTGATACATATTTGGACTTCTATAGGATGATTTAACTGATTGTGAGATGGCAGCTGTGCAGGCAGCCTCAGGGTGTTACTCCTCCAAAATATATATAAAAGCTGCTAGACTAGGTAGTATTGTAATAGTGCATGGAAGAGCATGAGCATGCTAAACATTTTCCTTTATTGGGGTGGCAGGCAGGGGATAGTCAGATGTTAGAGAAACCCACCTTTAGTTAAAAATGGCCAGTAATGTGGCAGTTTCAGATCCACCAGGGAGGCAGTTACGGGGGACTTTTTGGATTCTGTTTGTTTTAGTTTTTTTGAGATTTTAGTTACATTTAATGTGCAGCACACCAGCATTGATGTGATTCATGCCCTTTTCCCTGAGCCCCCACACTGAACTGATCTTCCAATTCCCCATTATGTAAGAGCCTTACAAATCCGTGACCCGCCTTATTTACACCTAGGGCATCAACACCCCTGATATTAAACTGATATCCTGGAATGTTAACGGGCTAGGAGACAAATTAAAGAGGGGCGTAGTACTCCAATATCTTAAGAGACATGCCCATGACATTGTTCTCCTTCATGAGATGCACTTACATAGAAACACCACCGAGGCTTAGACCTCTGGGGATTTAAAATGATAACCCATGCAATTTCCCTCACGTACAGTGAGCTTATTATTAACTGATCAGATACACTTGAGAGCCTACGGGAACACTGGGTCCATGACCTTTGGGGAGTTGAATGATGATGAGTGGCTAGAGGCCTTGTCCTCCTCGCAAGAAGTAGCCATCCATTCTAGGTTCCATTTGGTACAGTTGCAAATCCTCCATAGGTCTATTATGTCTGCACTACCTTGGTAAAGATGGGCAGGGTAGCTATGCCTCACTGTCCTCGGAACTGTGGGCAAATGGGGACATTTTATCATATGCTATGGAGTTGCCTGGCCATACAGGGCTATTGGGATTCCGTGGTGTCTCGTTTAAATAATGTTTGCGGTAACACTGTTGAACCCTCCTCTGAATGGTGTTTGTTGACTATCTGGGATAAAACAAATATTACCCATATGGACCAAACCCTAGATGACTTTCCTGGTTAATAGTGGCAAAACATAATATTGCCCTTACTTGTAAAGTGTATCGGCCACCGGAGTTGGCTGATTGGAAACTTGATTTGGACTGGTGCATGTTAGCAGAAAGAGTGGTATATGAGGGGAGAGGTTGCCCGGGAAAATGGATCAAAATCTGGGGGGATTGGAATGAGCACTGAGGTAGGTTGTGTATTCCACCTGGACTTGCAGGACCAGATGTTCGCAACTGTCCAAAACCTGATGTTGCAGATGCTCTCTGATTTATCCGAGGGAGGCGTGGATGGAGGGGGCTAGGAGACTACCAGAGTAAATGGCATCGATTAGCTGTATCCTGTTACTGTTAACTCTGTTGCTGGAATGTTGTGTTTGTTACTTATTTGCAATAAAAAGAATTTCGGGAAACAAGACAGTGTCTCGCAAGCAAGACATATACACTAGTGTATGCTATCGCAGACTTGACACTAAGAAGGGAGGACACAGGAGGAAGCGAAGGATAAGAAAACACTGGCAAAGGAAGAACACAGGGATGAAGGATAAAGAGTAGTGTTGGGTGGTGGAAGAAAGAAGCATGGGATGAACTCTAGACTACGCACATTGGTATCCGGTCGTCCTACATTCTGGTGTGCTTGCAGTGAACTACTAAGAACACTTTGGGCCCCTGCACTTATTTAGTTTTCTATATCTAATGACATTTTTTGCAGAATAAGCGGTTCTTGAAAGACAATGGACCTGAAAAGTTGTTGTATTGCCAGGTCAGGGAGTTGGGCACCGTGAAAGGAATTGGCTGGTACTCTCAGTAGCTTTTGTGGTGCTCTTACAAGCAGGGTTTACTCTACTTTTGTTAGATGAGGGATGAGAAGGGCTTGCATTTGTATTTACTCGGGCAGATGTGTCTGACCTGCTGGACACCTGTTAGAGAAGAAAAAAGAACATGGAAACAACTAGCAGGTGTAGAGTGGGAGGAGACTCTCAGTCAGTGCTTAATTTGTGAACGAAAGAGTACCGTTGCCCGAACCTCTGGTCGAAAACCGGCAGGTGCAGTTAAAGGTCGGCATGCCACATACCAAGGCTGGTAGTCTTTAATCCACTACGAAACACTACCTGCTCCTTTTTTTCTTGCAGGTTCCTGCTTCCTCCCTTTGTGACAGTTTTGTCGGCTTTCTCTTCCTACATCTTTCCGGATTGTGTGTTTTCTCTCTCTTGCACTCCGACATATCTTATGCGGAAAATGAAATGCCGGTCCCTAAAAATAACTGCCTGTGTCCCCCACCAGCAACCACTGACTCAAATTAATCACTGCTCCCAGTACAGTGCACTAGATCACAGAAAGTATATGGATGGTGGCGTGACTACTGTAGTTTTCAGCGTCAGGACATCAGCTTTGGGGGTGGCTGAGGACCACTTCTGGCTGGAGGGTAGCTCTGGAGGCAACTTTGGAAGTGCTGGTGCAGCTGATCATACTTAGATGTTCAACTCTGCTTCCCTGCTGACGGGGAAGACTGGATCAAGCCTGGTGCTCACTGAGGAAAGGGAAGGCTGTGACAAGACTGTCACTCACTGAGGACACGGCAGCCTGGGCAGGATTAAAGGTCACTGAATCAAGACAAGGGCACAAGTACAATGTGACACACTTTCAAGGGACGGTGCGTAGATGAAAGGATAGGCTCCCTCTGTTAAACATATAATCTTGTCTCTATCGGTTACCTCCCCTCTCTCTCTTTTTACAGGCGGACACTCGAACTGACCTACTGGACAGAGAGCAAACTGGCCCGGGACCTTGCAACCTACGAGCTTTCCCTGGAGAAGGACGTGGTGCAACCTTTGCAGAAGCTGAGTGAGGTATTCGTTCTTCTAAGAGCATCTTTGGCCATTGTTCTCCGACCTTCACAGCTCGCATACCTACGTACACACATCTCAACTAACTCCCCTTTTATTCCAAGAATGGAAAGACCCTCCGGCGCTGTGCCTCATTGGAGGAGAAATGTGCCACTGAGGGATGTCAAAGCGTTGGCTAGACTCCATTGGTGGAGGATTGTGTGTGCTTGGAGGTAGACTCCACACGGTTTCACCTCACTGACAGGGCTTTTCCAGGGGTGGAGAAAAGCTCTCTTGAGAATGGAACTCATTTTAACTGATTTTCTGCCCTTCCAGATGTGTTGAGCACAGTGCTCAATTTGTAAGGAATAAATAAAAAAATAAGTGCAGCAACCGAAAATGTTTCTGAGAAGCCTGCCAAGTGATGCTTAGTGGCGGCACTTCTGAATACTAAGGCAGTCTAGTGTTGATTTCAGTTCATGCATTTTTCATCCTTCAGCCTACTTTTCTGGTTTCTTTCTCTCACTCTTGAAGGTTCTTTGTATCCCTGCTTTCTCCATTTCTACTGTTTTCCTACTTTTCCCCTCCTACTACGCTCTCCATTTTCTGTTCTCTATCTTGTTCTTTCTTGGTCACACTCTGCTGATGAAAAATAACTTCCAGTTCTCAAACTTGATTACCTTTGCAGACCTCCTCCAATCATCGGAACAAATTAAATCCTGATTGAGCCTCTTCTATGTTGTGATGTTGTTCTGTGTCACGCTAAATTCAGTGCAGTGCAAAAGTCCAACATAGTGCTAGAGGTTTATGTTATGCTATGCTATGCTGTCTTATATTATCAAGATTGCTGTTGGTGATGGGATAGCCTGAGCTTGTGGCTGACCCAAAGGGAGATCAACTTTGATGAACATCAAGCTGTGTGTCATTGTTTGTGTAATCGTATATTTATGTTGTTTGACCCTTGGCAAGATTTATCCCTTGTAGTCTTGTGAGTATTTCCTTTTTCCTGTATCCACGAGGCTGCTAGTGGTACAGAGTTCCTTTTTCTACAGACCTGAGCCAGGTTTTGTCTTAGAAGACACCATTGTTTGCTAATTTACTTCTACATCCAGTTTTTTTTCATTTCAGGAAGAGCTTCCAGGAATCTTGAAGCGCAAAAAACAACTCCAGAAGCTGATCACTGACTTCAATAGTGCCAAGGCCAGGTAAGGCACTGCAGCCTATCACTACATTGGTCCCCTTTGACCTACACGGATGAGTGCTAGGAACTGAGTTCTTTGAGATCTTCATTTAACGTTCTGTATGTAACCCAAGTTTTTTTTGTTGACGATTTGGTCCTTGTTCCCTTCTTTTTTTGGTACCCTCGTCCAGGTATAATCAAGCACTGAGGTCCTCTTCAACCGGAGTTGGCATTGGCACAGTGGCCGGCACTGGAGGTGCCTCCAAGTTGGAGATGTTAAAAGAGGAAGAGGAAGACTTGAAGAGGAAGCTAGAGCAGTGCAAGGTTGGCACATGTCATCCAGGGATTAATAATGGGAGCCGATCTCAAAGAGACTATGGGATAAGTCCCTTATCTGTCTGCCAGGCATGGCCCATGCTCTTCCCCCTTATGGTTGCTCTAGTTTAGTTCCTATGGTCTGTCAAGGACGGGTTTTTTTTGGGGCAGGTTTTATGAACCTTATTTCAATGGAGATGGGTTTGTTGGTTTTAGATGTAGGCTGGTCTTGTACTGTAGGCTGGCTTTTGTCATTCTGGCTGCAGAGATTAACTACTTGTGGTAACCGCATAATCTCCTTCCATCCAAAACCATGATAAGGTAAAGCTATCCTAGTCCTAGGATAAACACTCTCCTCATCTGCCCCCCCTCCCAAAAAAACCAGGGTCAAATAAACATGTCCTTTATGTACTCACCTGCCAATAAAGCCTAAATCAGATAAATAGGCAGCACAGCGTTTGTAGATGGGTTTTGATTCACTGGTTTGTAAAATGTCATTAGCTGCCTTAGCAACTTCAAGCAACTTAATTAAAAGTAACTTCAAACACCAACAAGGTTACAAAATACTACAAGCATTGTTAAAGCCAATAGGTTTGGCAATATCAGCCAGCCGTTTGTTTTTTTCAGTGCTTTGTTTTTATTTGTCATGATTTTTGTAAAACTTAACTATTTTACTGTTGGGGTAATCTAGCCAATATAAAAAGTGGCTAAAAGCAAACCACTTTTTCTTGTCTCAAAAAGCACGCATTACCATGGTAATTCCTAGCACTTGGGAAAGTGCAGAATGCTGTCACTCACATTACAGTTAGCCAATAGTTGAAGTGGGCTGACCTTTGTCCCATGTGGTATGCTGTAGTTGGCAGGAGAAAATGTAGGGGACACAACAATAGGCTAATAGATGAAAAGGGCTGGCTGATCACATATTACATGCATAATTTTAGTAAAATCAAAAGAGCTTGGATAGCGCAAGACCTAGAAATAATGTAAGCATAGGTATTTTGTATTCAATTACACTTGCATGCGTGGAAATGCAATTTAAACCAAAGGGAGTGTCTAAGCTTTTAGGAAGAAAGCATCACATTTTGATAAACTCTGAGAAAGGGGCAAGTAGTTATAAGTTTCAGTCCTTTAGGCAGTCAGAATACCACCTACACATTTTTACCGCACGTGATTCATCAGTTTATGCTAAAATAAAAGTTCTTGCAAACAGCCCCTGTGTGATTATTCTCCCCAAGTTCACTTTTTTGTTTAACACCATCCCCTTGGAATTTAAGAATTCTTGGTTTAGGAAGATACAGGCACATTTAACCTCGTTTGTGTGGTCATCTCGAGGGGTCAGGATTGCCTGGTAAAAACTATGTAGGAAAAAAGAAAAAGGGGGGATTGCGGCTCCAGATTTTTATAAGTATTATTTGGCTTTTCAATTGAAGAATGTGTGGGTATTGTTACGCGACAGGTCAGAATATACTGGTTTTTGGGGGGCGATGACGCAGGAACTGTTAGAGACCGGCAGGCATTTTCTGTACAAGTTTGGTCATCCTAAATATTTCAAAAAGATCAGTTTGAAGATTCTTAAAGCTGCTGCTAGATTGTGGTGGTTGGTCCGACAAATTTTAGGAACCAAATATTATAGCTTCCTGGCTCCGGTCTGGGACTCTCCTGGCACCCCAGAATTTTTTACTTTAGCGCTCCCATTGAAGGGGTGGAACGGTGGGGACAAATTCTGGAAGAGTCAAGGCTGGTGTCCTGGAGCAGGATGCAGGAACTTACTGAACACAAGATTTCAAAGTTCAAGTATTATCAGTTAGTTAGCTGGGCTTCTGCCCTCCAAGACGAGGGGGATATAGAGAACATCTGGGAGGGAAAACTAGCTCAAGCTTTAGTGCCTAAAGAAATCGCTGTTTGGTATCAGGCGTTGCTAGATGCTTCAGAGCTAAGTCTGTCCTTGGCGGAGAAGAAATGGGGCGTCACTCTACCAGCTATTGATGTGGCAAAGTTCTGGGAAACTTCTTGTTCTATCCTCTGGTTGACCACCAGATCGGCCGCGTTGAAGAAAAACCCTCTATTTACATTGTATAGAGCATATTGGTCTCCCCAGAAGCTATCAGTTGTGGGGAGGACAGAGAGGAGCTGTCCACGTTGTGGGGAAGTCCATGCTGACGATATCCATATGTTTTGGAGTTGTGCGAGCCTAAGGGGGTTCTGGGTTGGTGTAGAGAGCCTGCTTCAACAAATCTTAAGTGCAGAATTAGAGGTAACTCTTTCGTTAGTGAACTTTGGGGTGGCACTTAGCACAACCTGGTATCCAAGACTCCCCAAACCCTATAAGCATCTGATTTTCATACTGGTACTATTGACTAGACAGCAAATATGTTTTAGGTGGGTTTCATCTGTACCCCCATCAGTATCTGACTGGCTGATATCTGTGAATTATCTTTGTCGATTGGAGGGTTTTTCCCTGCTGGTAAACGAGACGAGTGTTGGGCCATATGGGCAAATTTTCAACAAAGTAGCTGCTTTTCCTCCTTATAGTCCAATGATTACTGGCCCCCTGGGTTCAGGAGGTGTACCCCGTAAGCACGGTAGATTCACAGGCATGCACTGTTCGGCAGGCATGGAGAACAGTCTGTGACCGGGAGAGGTGATAATTATTTGTGACTTCCTGTATTGGAGGGCACAGGTTGATGACCCTCGCCTGGTGAAAGTGTGCTTTTATGAGGACAAAAAAAATAAAAATACAGCCCCCGTGTGTTAATAGGATCACAGGGTCTTCTCTATACACTTCCAGGTACGTGTGTACCCTTGACGTCTGTTGTGGTCTGCTCAGTCCTAGCATTGTAAGACTAAAGTTCTGTTACCCTACTCCGGAAAATGATTGATTGCAGGCCCAGCAATTTGATGTTCACATCAGTGCAAATTAAACAAGCTAGTGTATAAGCCCATCCCATTTCTTCCCTGGCTGGCTCAACAATCTGCCTGTCATTCGTGTCTTTATTTATTTGGCCATACAGGATTTCCCACATTTCCCCTAAGGTGATCAACCAAAATTCTTTTTTGGTCAGAAAATAGCCGTTTTTCCCTGTGATGTCCATGCTTCCTGATAGCCTTTAGCCATTATTATTGGGATGAAGGACTTAGACGGCGGCATGGCCTTCGCATCAGCTCTGATGAAAGGACATGAGATTGTTGATAATGATAAGTGCTAAGATAATGTTAAGACCATTCAGTGATCAGACACCTGGATGGATGGACGAATGAGCAGATGAACATACAAGCTAAGTCTTTCATGATCATATTGATGATGCAGATAATGTTTACATTGGTTGTTAAGACAACAAGGCTAGTGTCAACTCCACAGTGATGCTGGCAGTAGGACTGGTCACAAAAGGCCTAAGATATTGATCTTGTGAAAAGGGCTAACATTGACAGATTCATGAGATATTGTCCATTGAGGCGCACCATTTGTGACCGATGATGAAGATGGCAGTAATGCTCAAAATACCTGCACAATAGACTATATTTGCTGTCCTGGTGGTGGGTTTGATAGTAACAGGCAGACTTGTACTACAACAAGTGACCATAGCTACTGTAATGATGAAACTTCTGAGAATGTTGATGAAGTTTATATCAGTGACATGGATGATAATGAAGCTGCTCTCTCCCTGACCCTCTCTTACCTTTTTTAGGATGAGTACCTGGCTGATCTCTACCACTTCGCCACCAAGGAAGATGACTATGCAAAGTATTTTGTTAATGTAAGTTCCAGCGTTCAAATCTTAGTATGATAGGGAGACCACCTTATACCATGTCATCATGGACACCGTCTCCTATCCTGAATTTTGCACCTCTAAAATATTGCTTTCAGGTGTGGCTGTGTAATTAGGTGAATAGAACAAAACACAGGTTCAAAACCAAGAATGCATAATGTTATTACCAAGAGAGATCCAAGACTGGCAACGGCCCCCCAAAAGATCTGGAGAGTGGTGGTCACCCTCTACCATGTTCCCTAATATGAGGTTGCCTTTTCTACGCTATCAATATTATTCGTGCCCCTTGTTTATTTGTATCCTGAGTGCCTGTGGTGTGTTGTGTTTCCATGGTATCGCCAAGCCACCTGTGAGACAGATCAAGCTCTTGTGTGCCTTTGTCTCACAGCTCCTGGATATCCAAGCAGAGTACCACCGGAGGTCACTGAACTCCCTGGACCGCGTCCTGACCGAGCTGAAGGAGAGCCACAACATGACAGGTGAAGCCCACTTCCCTCTCACAAAGATAGGGGCCCCCTGTTGTAATTTTGCTGTTCCTCCACTGTGGGGATGTAGGAGGTGGCTAACTTATTTCCTTCACCTGATGTTCTGCTGTGACTCTCAGTTATTTGCCCATTTGATGTCGCCATATTGACAGGAATGTGGTAGACAGTTCCTTCCTTTTTGAGAAGCCATTTAAGTCGCTGCAAAAGGGTTATGGGACAGGGTTTTAATGGGTGTTGGCTTTTTAGAATCCTGAAAGGGACATGGAGTGTGGTCTTACACAACCCCGTCTTACACAACCACAAAAACATTTTCTTCTGTCTCATTCTGCTAAATTATTGCTTGTGTAATCACGGTTCCAGTTCAGACCAGCATAACCTTCTCCCTTTTACCTTTACTTTGTCTTTTCAGCCCTCCCACGGAGACAGCCATATACTGTCTAGGTCTCATTCCTCTATGCCTGTCCTTTCTCGTTTCAGACTCACTTCTGAAGGACAGTTCGCTGTCTGGGGTGTACGGCATAGATCTGGAAACCCACTTGGAAAAGTTCAGCAGGGAAATTGCCCTCCCCATCGAAGCTTGTGTGATGATGCTTCTCAGCAAGGGAATGAATGAAGAGGTAAGTGTGAAAGTCATTAAAAAAACAAGTCTGCTGACTGACACCACTATCTCTCTGCCAGATCCCCATAAATTTTGTAATCTGCAAGCTGTTCTCCATGCTAGATCCCCAAGCATTTCCAGTCCGCAATCTACCCATGGTCCTTTTTACTAGATCCCCAGGCATTATCAGATAAACCTTCACAAAAAAATAATACTTTCTCATACCTGATACCCAGACATGACCAAGGAGATACTGTCATTCATTACCATTAATTCAGTGCTTTATTTGTGCCTATATTTGCTGGTACTTGGCACCCATGTTTAACTCGAACACTAGCAAGTTCTATGACTGTCCACTACATGGTGGCACTGTGTGCCTACTGTCAGCCTGGCACTTCCGTTTAGCATTGCAATATGCATTAAAATTAGTAATAACAGTGCATCCACAAGCCAATTGTACTGGTAATTTGAAGCACTGACGGGGCAGTGGGAGGTGCAAGCTGCAATTGCATCCTTAGCGAAAACTTGGTCTGGCATTTTCATTTTTTTTTTTTTTTTTTAGAAGTTGAGCACTGCATGATAATGGTATGTATCATATTTGCGATTCGGAAATAGCAATTTCTTAAAAATCGCAAATGCTATTACCGAATCGCAAATTGCGATACCGGCCCCATTCGCACCTATGGCCCTGTAGGCCCATATTTGTGAATTTTTTGCATTTCGCAAATTACAAATTCCTAACTGGAATTCGCAATTTTGGGAAATGCAAACCCCAGGGTGCTCGCCCAGGGCCCCCTCTGCTGCATCCCAAGAATTTTCTAAAAGACATGTAAGGTGCACACATGCCAATGGAGCTGTGTGCGTTACATGTCAATTTTAATGTATTTTTTAAATTTGCACATGGTTACCACCAAGTTCAACTTGGTGGTAATAGCGATTCCTTAATGCCCAATTCGCATTAAGCAATTGCTTGTTACGTGTGGTTTAGAAATCGCAAATAAGGATTCCTTATTTGATATTTCCTATTTAGAGAATCACAAATTGTAATTCTCTAAATGGGGTCGCAATTTTAAGGAATCGCTATTTTAGTTATTCCTTAAAATTGCGTTGCAAATGCCTTTCATACATACTGAAAGGCATTTTTGCATTCACAAACAGCCCTTCACACCATTTGCGAATGCAAAAATGGTTGAAACATCTGGCCATATGTGATTATAAATTATCAAAAAAAAGAATACATTTAAGAAGAGATATTTATGAAGAACCTTTTATGCAGAAACACATTTCACATTGTACTGACGTTATTAAGAGTATGAGATTGAAGATAGTCACTTACATAACAATAATTATAATTGTTATACTTACCCCTGCCCTAACCCAGTCCCAAACTTTAAACACTGTACTAACACTTATGTTTTGCATGATCTTACACCAGTGACAGCCGCTGTGAAAAAAAGTGGTGGGGCAGCAAGAGGGAAGAGGTGGGACAGCATGAGGAGAGAAAAATAAATAAATAAATAAATAAAAAAACACTTACCTTCAGAATGCCACCTCGGTGTTCTTCTGAACCTCTTCTCTTGACTCCTGGTCCCCAATGTCAATCCAGACGCCTCTCTGATGCTAGAAATACTATGCTATGGCTGGATCCAAACTGGGGTGGCATGATGAGCAAAAGAACGATGAATTAAACCCAGATCTGTGACTGGGGGTGAGTGGTTGAAAAGTTTCAGCACCCTTTCCATCATCCTTTTTGTTTTGCTAAAGTTGCCGTAAGTGAGAAGGGTATGCCCAGACGAGGGTCCCTTGCGCACTGTGCCACTAGATTCAAACTAGCATGGCTGACGAAGGGTGAAACCCTGAAACCGATCTCAGGATGCTTGTTTCCGGTCCCGGGAGGACCTGGCCTGGCAGTTCGGGCTGGACTGTTCCCATGGAGAACAGGGTCAAGACAGATTTGCATATGGTTGGATCCAAACTGGGGAGGCATGGTGAGCAAAAGAACGATGGATTAAACCCAGATCTGTGACTGGGGGTGAGTGGTTGAAAAGTTTCAGCACTCTTTCCATCATCCTTTTGTTTTGCTAAAGTTGCCGTAAGTGAGAAGGGTATGCCCAGACGAGGGTCCCTTGCGCACTGTGCCACTAGATTCAAACTAGCATGGCTGACGAAGGGTGAAACCCTGAAACCGATCTCAGGATGCTTGTTTCCGGTCCCGGGAGGACCTGGCCTGGCAGTTCGGGCTGGACTGTTCCTATGGAGAACAGGGTCAAGACAGATTTGCATATGGTTGGATCCAAACTGGGGAGGCATGGAGAGCAAAAGAACAATGGATTAAACCCAGATCTGTGACTGGGGGTGAGTGGTTGAAAAGTTTCAGCACTCTGTCCATCATCCTTTTGTGTTGGTAATACTATTTATCAGCATGAGAGCAGCGCTGTGATTGGCCTGAGCGTTCTGATTTGACGCTCAGTCAGGCACTGGGAGCCTGTGCTTGGTCTCCACCCAGCTGAGCACCACAGCTCGGATGGAGCGACCCTAGTGCGCATGTCAGTTTGGCCGTCCTAAAACAGCCGGCCAAACCGACATGCACACTTGCATCAGTGCCCACCACTCCTCCCCCTGCTGCAGCTGCTGTCCATCAGGGCGGCCCAGCTCCACCCTAGCCTTGAATTTGGCTCAGCAAGGAAAAATAAAATGATTTTATCCTGTGTTATTATTATTTTATTTTTCATGTTTTCACTGCTGGGTGAGCAGTGGGGCAACCCTCCTCTGCCTTAACAGAGGAGCCACCGCTGTCTTGCTCACAAGCCTAAACATGACTGTTTCCTGATACTTAATCATAACCATAACTCTGTCCCAAAGCCCAACCACAGCCTAAACCCAAACCCTGTCTAACTCTATTTCCAACCCAATCCTATCCCTCAGTTTTATCACAACCCCTACACAGTTCAAATCCTAACTTTTTAACCATCTCCTGCACAAATCATATTTCTTACTCAAACCTTACAACTAAAACAATGATAGTAGAAAATTGATTTCCAATGTTAATTGATTTTCTTCATAATTGCTCTTCATGTTTGCTTTCTTTATTTTATTTTCTCAGTGATGGGTTCCCTCATAGTTCTTTTTTAACAATATCTACAATCTTCACAAAGTATCCAACTCATTTCAGCAGAAAGGCATGCATCTATCCCCCACAATTTGTTGGTCCTGATCTCCAGGTAGATCCAGACGAGAAACCTTCTCACTACCTACAACTCCTCTCTAACCTCAAAAACATTCAAATCAAGCTGCCCCTCATTCCTCACCTGAATCTCCACAATGTGACGGAATATTCTGTAAGGATGCTGATACCTTACGGATGGGTAGTAATAGGGTGTCCTCTGAGTTCCACAAGACTATTTACTGCATCCTGTTTGAGAAACTTCTCAGCCACTGGTCTTCTCCACAGGGCCTCTTCAGACTTGCAGCAGGAGCCTCCACCCTTCGGAAGCTGAAGATGAGTCTGGCTGGCGGATCTGGTGCAATGGAGGAGTTCTACACAGAGCCACACGCTGTAGCTGGTATGTCTATATAAAATGGCTTCTTCTGCAACATTCTGTAGTACAATAAACATAATTCACAGCCTTTCGCATCTTCAGCCAACATGAACTATTGTTAAGCAATGAGAGACAACATTCATAATTCCTGCAAAGTTACAACTAGAGTTTCATGAAGTTTACTTCTGGCAATTATGGGACTTTTAGAAAGCAGGCCAAAAATCTCACAAAAAGTTAAATGAGAAAATTGGCTATGTACGAACAGTCTCCAGTTTTTCAAAGGAATTTTCACCTGCTAGCAAAGTTGTTTAAAGTGTGCAAACCTACCCACTGTGGTTATATATTTATTTACTTTTGGGCATCACGGTTATGACACTATTCAAGGGTTCTAGACCTGGACCTATGTTGTAGGTCCACAACTGGTCAAATCACCTGCAGTGTCTATTAAATGATAGCCATTCTGAGATGACATCTTTGATACCATTAAAGATGTCAACCAAAGCACCTTTTGCAGCACTGAGCATGCCATGCACTGTACCTTTTATATCATAACCCATCTGAAATATCTCTTCTTCTCTTTCAGGGGCTCTAAAATCTTACTTGAGGGAGCTGCCTGAACCTCTGATGACCTTTGAACTCTACGAGGATTGGATGAAGGCAGCCAGGTGAGATGGCTTGATTGATGGTGAAATATACAGCAGGCCCGATTGAGACCCTTGCAAGTGATCTCTCGATGACCCACTTTGTGGCACCCACTTTGTGAAAGCATACCCTCCAAAGCCCTCAATACATGTCAGGGGAGTGGAATTACCTAATGAATTTGAGGCTTACCCGATTCCATGTGCATCCATTTTTATAAACATGGTGCCACATTTATGACCGTTTTCATCTTGTTTGCACCACCCAACATGGTACATACGTGACTCGTACCTTAAGTGAGATTTATGGACCCACGAGTGCCAATTTCCATGGCCCTGAATGGCTCCATAAATCTGAAGTAAAGCAATGCAATGCAAATCGCTGCGTTGCCTTCCTCTGCACTAGGGAGATGTTCCATGGACATTGCATGGGTGTTCCCACGCTACTCCCATGGCTTTTGACACATTTCCAGGTTTACCAGAACTGGTAAACCTGGGAATGCGCCAAAAACATATGCCTCCCCATGAGAGGTGTAACAAGGAGAAATATTTTTATTTTTCCTTATTTTTTCCTCTGTATGTGTGTGCTGCATTCTATAGCACACTGAGAAAGAGGAAAAAGCCTCAGGGGATTGTTTTTGATTAGAAAGGTTCCTCTTCCTGCACAAAAATAATCCTTCGTGCGACAGAGGCACCCTCGCACCATGGTGCAAGGGTGCCTGCGTGGCACTTAGCAGCCAAAACGGCACCAGTGCAGAGGAAAAGCCAGGAATGCACTGTATTCTTTTAAATACGTCCCATTCCTGCCCTTTCTCTGTCACACAGTACAGCGCAGCAAGGTGACTTGCTGTGCAGCACTGCATGACAATCCCCACACAGGTGCCCCATGGTTTTTCCAAGTATGGGATTAACCAGACTGAATTTTACAGAGTGGTAAAATCGTAAGAGTCTGCATCAGCTTAGCCTCTTTCCCCCTTTTTTACATTTTTATGTCGAGAGTAAGCGTTTAACCTCATATATACTTTTAGTATACTTCTTATGGCTTAAAGTGATTTAATTTGTTGGTTGCAGTGTCCTTTAAAAATTCTTGCTTGCTGGTGATCAGTTCTGCCTTTTTTTCCCTCTTTTTTTCTGTTTTAGAGCAGTGACCAACTACTGTATTATTCCACTTTGGTTTCTTTATCTGTTGCTGTGACAGACTACTTTTGTAATTTCTTTGTTGCTGTGTTTTCGCTGTGGGTGTTTTAGGCTGGTAGCTGCCTGCATTTTACTGCAGCATTATTTTCCTCCCACCTCCTCTCATGTCGCTGAAATTTGTTTTGGCTTTATTCCAGTACTGTCCTTGTTTACCTCAGGATCATTAAATAAGCTTATTTTACTAAAGTAACACCTGGTGCCTAAACATTTAGCTCACTGCTCACGAAAGCCACAATATGCCCTTTCTGGTAGAATGTAGCTAAACCTAGATGCAATGATGTGAAACTTGCAGAGCGTCTCATCTGGAGTCTCTCTCTCCAGGCCCCCTCTCTGCCAGCCCTCAGAGACATTTGCACACAGGGCATTGTTTATCTCCTTTATTGGGGCCATAAATCTTCTCAGGCTGCTCTGCTACTGCTGACCTCATTGGATCTTTGTTTAAATGCGAGTAATACTTTTCCAGCCTTAGTTTTCAATTTCTGTTCAGACGTTTACACAGCTGAAGGTAGTGCAGTCATCTTATCATCTCTCCTCAAGGGCTTGTGATTTCTGATGTCAGTAGCTGCCAGTGACCACCAAAACATGTCAGGAAATGACAAAATTATGAGGCAGGGTTGAACAATTCATATGGCAAGAAAAGTCCAGTTCTGAATTTACTATGCCAATGGCTCTACCTCCAAAAAATGTAAGACCTATTCCATTCCAAATGCTTGTTTTTTTTATTAAAGCTGAACAAAACAATGCTCCCTTTGCCAGAAACTACCTTCTACTTCCCTCCCTCAACCCTCCTACTCCCACCCTCACTTCTCACCCCATTCAGAAAGTAATTTCATAGAATATATTCAGAGCAATAAAAGCAACATTCTCTGCCAACACTGGAAAAACACGGTCCTCGTGATTTTTTGCAGTGCAAAAATGTGGGAATACTCATAAAGACTACTTTTCACAAGCCTTAAAACATTGGTAAAAGTCCACCGGAAGCCCAGGCAAACTCTGAAAACAGGAAACCATTGTAATGGCTAAATAGACTGAAACAAACCAACCACGAAATGCTGAAAGGTCACAACGCGAAAAAATGCCTTCATAAATGTGTTTTCAGAGCTTGTGAAACAAAAACTCAAAGGTAGGGGTGTGGCTTGCTTTGTGTGAATGGCTCTGTGGAGAATTACGTGTGGATAGCTGCCTCACATGGTTCATGATGGGCACATGCGGGATGTGATCATTTGGAGGGCAGCCGCTTCCATGTTGCTTCTGCTGCCGACAGATTGCGCTGTGTGTGCATTAGAGAACCACTTTGCCACATTACCAAAGCCATTTGTAAAGTGAATGGCAGCGTGTCACCAACTGCGAAATGCTGTGGTTCTCTCCAATAGCTGATGTTGTGTGTAGCCAGACATTAATTAAGCATTGGCAAAGCCAAGATGCCTTTTCTATGGGGCTTTGCCAATGCGTTTTGGCGATGGGCCTGGCTTTTTCCAGACAGTGTTCTGCATTGTCAAAAAAATGTTTTTTAAAAGGTGCACTGATGCAACTGTTTCTGGCTGTCATTCCACTGGTGCTCGCATGCATGATGACATTTGCACACATGTGTCAAAACACATGCGCTTGGCAGCAGAATGACATGGGCTCTATTAGCTTTAACTTTTTATTTACCAATCCAAGCTGGGTGACACCAATAGATCGGTAAATAAAAATGAAAAAAAAAAAATGCACAGTTTTGTTTTTAAAACATGGACCTATGGGTGTAACAGGGGAGTGAATAGGGGAGCAGGGAGGGGACAAGCATTGCATGAGGTGGAGAGCAACACTGGTGGAGGGAGAAGCACATGCAAAGAAGAACATGGCGAATGGGTACAGGCGAGAGAAGAACACAGGACGTGAAGATTAGAAACATACAAGAGAGCGAGAAGCACACAAAAGGGGCAGGAACATGGAAAGGGGTGAGACGCCGATGAGGGTGAGAACAACATAGAGGGCCCGAATATGAGTTTGGCGGTGGCAGTGAGACCACTGCAATCCTGGTGGTCCGACTGCCAGATTATGATTCTGGCAGTCAGACCGCCAGGAGACCACCGTCCCCGCCAGGAACATTGTTCCTGAAGGGGTGACGGCAGTCAGAGTTGTAACCAGCCAAGGTGGCGCTGAACTCGGAGCCACCTGGCTGATTACAACCCTACTTTCCGCCAGCCGTTTCATGGCCGGGACGCCACCATGAAAAGGCTGGTGGAAAACCAGTGCCTGGGGCCACAGGGGGGCCCGTGAAAGTGCAGTGCCCCCCTCTGCCAGGACCCTCGGAATGTGCAATGGCTGCACTCCAGACAGTGCACATTCCGAGTGTTCTGTAGTGCTAGGATATTGGCCTTGGCTCCTTTAAAGGGCTGGGGCCAATATCCTAGCACTGTTCCCACCGGGCTGATACAAAGTTCCCGCCGGTCAGCCTGGTGGGAACATTGTAATAGGCTTGGGGTGGGGGATGCCACCGGTATGACGGTGGCATCCTCCCCTCAGCTTTGCCGGTCTGCTTTTAGGACTGCCAAAGTTGTAATAGGGCTCAGAGTGCGAAGAGCTGGGGGAGAAATACACAAGAGAGAAACACTGAACATGAGTGGCCATTTGGGGAAGCAAACTGGTGAGAGAAGTAGTTGTGGAGAACACATGCACTCTCATGGAGTGTGTGACCCAAAATAAAAATAAAAACTAAAAGTGATCAATGGAAGAATGCAGTTAAGTCTAATAAAAAAAGGATGGTAAATAGACTGTGTCAAGGGGGGAACAAACGCAAGATGGACAATTTGGGACAAAGAAAGTCATCAAAAAAAAAGCAAGCAAATGAGACTGAGAGTGTTAACAAAGCCAACCAATGGTAAGCAATGGGCAGACTGTAAGCCCCTGTTAGTACTTGGTAAACCCACATTAGGTCTTGTGCAACCAGACAGCTTGCACTGTTGGGTAGACTCGACCTAAAAGCAGCATAGAAATGTATGGATCTTAATAAGAAGATAATTCTACATTAGAGCTGCAACATCTGATAAAATACGATGGAAACATTGTCAACAACAATATTGTGAGACATCCAAAATACTAGGTGGGAGAGAACATATGTCTTGGATCTGATGTTGCAAGTTATAAATAAGAAACAATCTGACAATGTTTTGGGAAGAAAAAGAACATGAGGAGAGAGAAAGTGATAGAGCTAGTGTTACAATAGCAAAGGGAGACTGAGAATGACAAAGAAGGTTGATAGTGAAGAAAATGATAAACTAATGATCATAATGTTAATACTTCTTTATCTTTTTTTAGACAACATTACAACCCTGCTGTAAATACATGTGTTACTATTAGTGAGTGGTCCACTTTTTACTCGCCTGAGACTGATCTGCGAGTTGTTCACACCTCTGCAGGAGGCACATGCGCCCATTGATACATCTTAACCTTATCTTGATTCTCCCACCCCCTTTTCTGCTTAGCCTGAAGGAACCTGAGGGGCGCTTAGAGGCTTTCAGAGCAGCCTTCAACAAGCTCCCAGAGAGGAACCAAACTAATCTACGGTAAGCAACTACAGAAGAGGTGGGTCAGTGTGTTGCAGATGGTATTTTATCAAGAGTAGGAAAACCAGACTCGTGAACAAAAGTACATTTTATTCCAGTTGTAATGTGCTGTTTTCATGGTCTTTACATTGCATTTCGGTCTTTACTTGCTTTATAATTAGATACGGATGTTTAGAATGTGTTATCTGCTTATTACAAATCATCTATGACTGTAACTCTTCCTTAAATACCTGTACCAAAACACCATTTTGGTCCTAAAGCTAACACAACATGTAAATTATTCATTAATGTTTCTTAATTCACTCTCTTCTAGTTTGCTTCCATTTTTTTCTTTCCTGACCACATTATTTTATAATCAGTCTTTACTTTATCTGATCTTGGGTTTTCACCCTTACATATCATTCAATGCATAACTGTGTTTAAACATTTGTAAATCAATACCAAATATTCACAACGTTTGCAATGTGCTATATGTCACAGTTCTAAATGGCACAGCAATCTCACATTTATGTTCATCCAATGTAAGCACATTACACAAATTCAGTATAGTGATTACCAACATCCTTTTGTCTCTGCATATATTTTCATCACCCATTCCTGCTCAGTCAGCAGCATTTGTATAATCTCAGGATATTGATCATCAGTTGACTTTTTGTTTTTGTTTTTAGATAAAACTAAAGACTGGTTATGTCTCATTCTTTCTTCTTAATAGTTAAACACCACTTGCTTTCCTTAATCTCCCTTGGGGGTATCAAACTTGGAGTGGCAGGGTCCATTCCAGGTTTGTATGAAACGGATGTCAATATGAATGAGATCTATTTAGATGTATTGTATGTAAATGTTTCTTATGTGGATACATGCACATGTGATCTAGACCCATGTACATCGGATACCCCGAAGAACTGCATACTTGAGTTATATAAATTGTGCATTTTCTCATGTGTCTTTGCTGTTTCTTTGTTTTCTTCTTCAACGTTTTGTGTCCGTATATAACTTTATTTAATAAATTAGTGTTGCAGCTAACATTTTTTGGTAGATCTCACCTGAACCTTTTTTTGGGGTATGCATATAATTTTTAACCACACTACTCCATAAACTTAAACTCAATGTCATAGACACTGATTAACTATCTTTGCTGCTGAATTAATGTCTACATGTTGATTGTCTTGGGTTATCATGTTCTTGTTGATATACAATTAATGGGTAATTAACATCCTTAGGTGTTGAAATACATTTTAATCTTCAATTCTACATAAATATTCCAATACAACCAAAATACCTCCATAGCTTTCTTTCGGCAATCTAGTCTCAATTATCTAATATTCATCTAGAGAACGATTACCCTAATATTTAAACTATTCATCATTGATAGTTAAGCTCTCTCTAGCTAGACTTTTGCTTGCATTACTCATTAAAAGAAAATTTATATTTCTTCTGCATCTTTTAGTAAAATTGACCCTGCTTCTCCATATGCCTTTATGGAATAAAAGCATAGAAACATTTTAGTCACATTGGCTGTTTTTCTTTCAATTATCCCTCCAAGGATTTTGCTTCAGCATAAATAGCTTAGATATATTATAACTAAAGTTTCCATTTTATTTACCACCTAGTAAATATTTCCATAAGAATTGTTTTCTTTTATCTTTCCATTAAAACTAAATTCAAATCATGCCTCACCAAACACCAATCACCATGTAAACCAACCAATGAAAGGACCTTTCGCCCCTCCATGTCACCTGGTTTGTTTTAGTGTCATCCAGACTTAACACACCAGCCATGTATGGAGCTGTGGCTCCATCTGGATTTGTGATTAATTAAGAATGCAAAATTTTCTAAGGAAGCGGATTATTTTAGTATGCTATGATAGAGGACTGCGAGGGTGTCTATTCTGGTACTCTTTGAGAGTGGCCATGATGGAGTCCGGACTCGTAGTGGCTGAAGCTGCTCTTAAAAAGTTTGAAGAGCAGAATGAACGCACAGGGGACAGCATGCCTGCGCAAGGAGGAGTGGGGCTCTTTGTGATGCAGTCATGCATCAGGGGCAGGTAAGTCACCCTTTTGTTGGCCTATATTTTGGTATTTTACATAGAAAATATCTCTTGATATGATAGATTTTTATATGAAGGTTTGATATGGTTGGCAGCAGTTGATGGCATTGTGATTCTTCGGGACCCTATTCGAGGGTCTCTAAGTGACAGATAGGCCTTTTTAAGAGGGGCAGGCATTACATGCTCATTGTTGTTCGCAGGGGAAGTGAAGATCTAAAAGAAGGCACATTTTTTTCTTCAACCTTTGATGAGAAGGGGGTTTAATTCCTGCAATTAGAAGCAGATCTATAAGCTTCCCCACTTCATCTCGTGGCATGCCTGCACCTATGTCTGTGGCAGAGGTTCAGGACATGATTGAGGCAGCAGTGATAAGTGCTCTGGCAGAAACGTCCAGGTCAAGAGCCTGAGGGTCTCTTTTTCAATATGCTATAGAATCTTTTTATGTCTGCTTCTTCATAGTAAAGTCCGAAAGCTGATATTTGGAGAATGTAAGGGCATTGCTCACGCTAGAATGGCACGGTTCCTGCAGAGACTCTGTTCATAGAAGGAATCAGTGGAAGGGCTTCCACACAATCTGAAGATGGATGCTATTTTTTTTTGCAACATTGACTCCATAAACCCAGAGGATTATGCTTCAAATGATCGAACAGACAAGAAAGTGGAAATCAAGTTGAAGAAACCATTTCCAGCAGACAACTTATCTCTTAGAGCGGGTAGCGACTCTGCAAATGCTGCACAGTCGCTGGTGAAGGACTTTGATCATTTGTCCATGGCAGTTCAGGAGGGTACTGACTGTTCAGAACTTTTGGTTCTGAAGAGGCCAAGTTCTTGGTGGATGTTTCCTTGGGTTTTGTCAAGTCCATTGCTATGGCTGCAGGTTCAGTGATATCAGCAAGAAGGAATTTCTGGATGAGGGATTAGAAGGCAGAGGCATCAGAGAATCCTGCCCAGTTAAAAATCCCCTTTGTCAGCAAGAAACTGTTTTGTGAACAGTTGGATGCAGTGGTTACTAAACCATTGCATTTAATGATGGAAAACATGCTTTGCCTTAAAAAAGAAAGTCTTCAAGTTTGCATAAATATTGGGGTCGCTCCTCCTAGGAAGGATTCAAAGTCTTCTTCCTATTTGAGATTGCAGTTTCAACCCAGGAAATCTGTGAACTAAAATCATTCAGCAAAACAGGCTGGCTCTTCCATGCAGAAGTCCTGACAACTACCTTATTCTGGTCAGTTTGGGTCCAGTAGGTGGAAGGATTCCGCATTTCCATCAAGCCTGGGAAAAGGATATCCGGAATCAATGGGTTTTGAATGTTATCAGGAAAGGCATTATAAAGACTTCATAGAATTTTCTCCCAAGTCGGGTTTCATCCATACACCTCTGCCAAGAGACTGAATAAAAGGCAGGGCTTTTTGGGTGTAAATTGGAGCTTTATTGGACAAGAAAGCAATTGTTCATGTACCTTTCAAAGACCAAGGAAAAGAGGATTACTTGATCCTATCGCTGGTCAATATCTTTGGGTCGTAAGGGCCACTGCTGGGTTTGAAGACAGTAAATTCTTGGGTTTTAACTGTCTACTTTAAAATGGTAACCCTGCAGCCCATCGCCCCGAGGTTAAGTAGCAAGGACTATCTGACACCCATTGACCCGCAGGATGCCTATCCGCACATCTCAATTCTTAAAGAATATCAAAGGATCATACGTTTTGCTGGGGGAGGACCATCATTTTTAGTTCAGGGTTCTACCTTTTGGGCTACGCTCAGCCCCAGGTATTTGAAAAAGTATTAGCACCATTACTAGCCTTGCAACATTAAGGAGGAATCTTTCTCCAGCCATACTTGGACGACTGGCTATCCATGATCATCAAAAGAGCAAGTAGAACAGCAAACCGAGATGGCACTCACAGTGCTACAAAGGCACAGTTTCCTGGTCAGCAGAGAAAGGTTTCACCTTGTCCCATAGCAGGATTGGCGTTTAATTGGAGCATGGTTCAGCACAGATTGCGGGTTGGTGAATATCCAGGAGAAAAGTGTTTTAAAGACCCTGTAACACATCCTTGGTCTTCTGTCCCAAACGGCTTCAATGGTGCATTGATAGTTACAAGTGCAAGGAGGTCTGGTAACAACTATATTTCTAGCTCCTTGGGTCAGGTTCCATCTACACAGGCTAATGAGACATATCTTAAAAACCTGTAGCCCTCTCTCAGGATTTGTCATTAGTGATTTCAGTCACAGACAAATGAGACAAGACCTGACCTGCAGGTTAAGGGTGAGCAATCTGTTGAGAGGTCTTTCTAACGGGGTGGGGTGCATGTTTGGGCCTGTACCAGGCTCAAGAGTTTTGGTCTCTCCCTCAGAGGTAGGGATCTACCAATTGAAGGAAGCTGGAAGCTGCATGTTGAGCTCCACAAGCGTTTTCTCGACACATGAATGTAAAGGGATTGCTGGGCAGGTCGCACAATATGGCAGCAAAATGTTATGCCAACAAACAGGGAGCACCAGATCTCACTCCCTAGCAAGGATATCAGACAACATGTGTTTATGAACAGAGGAAAGAATCTCTTTGAGTTTTGTAATTCACATCCAGGGGATACCCAATACCTTCGCAGATAGCCTGAGCAGGGACATTTTCCGTCTTTGGTGAATTTTTGCCACCATCCAAAGATCTTTTCACAGATAGTTCAGCATTGGCATTGGAGCCGTCCTGCAATAGACTTATTTGCTTCCAGATGCACAAGTGGAGAAATCTGAAGGAACAGGGCCGGGCAGTGGATGCCCATTCTGCTGATAGCCTTAGGGGCTTATGTGTGCACTTCCTACCTTTCCTCTGATTCTCAGATTCCTAGCCAGCGTAAGGACGGAGAAGACTTCAGAGATCTTGATAGCACCTGGATTGGTTTACGTGGCGATGGGTGTCTAGGGAGGCAGGACTGCCTTATAGCATGATGAATTACAGCCAGGAAGTAGGGCTCAGAGTAGCGCAATTACCAATAAGGAATCAGGGCGTTTTGGATCACTCTGCTTCTTGATAGCATCGTTTTAAAACAATTACCTGCAAGCAGCTAGGTGAAACTCTGCAGTCTGTTCTTGGAACTATTAGTACATCACATCAACATATTGTGTTAAATATATTGCGTGAAATTTATTATCTCCCGTTGATAATTGTATTGCCTTCAATGATTCTGTACATTTTGTCTGATTAAAGTAAACTGCACCCACAATCTTTGGTAAACATTGCACACTCGATTTCATATCTCCGTGTAGTCATGACCTACAGTATAATGCTGAATGAATGTCCGATCCAGACCACAGGAGGATGTACATGTCCGAGGGACAGCAGGGACTGCCTTGTGTCATCAGGTTTCATGTGGCCAGACCACCTTGATGACCGGAAATGGGATGCTGTCAAGCTTTCATTAGTGGAACTAAATCACACGAAGTGCATTCTCTAGCTCCGTCCTGCCTGGCATCCTTTTGTGTTTCATGAATTTATTTCTGTATCCTGTCCGGCGTTCCTTCACTTGGACACCCCACTTTTCTCCTCTGTATTCTGACCCACTTGGGAACACATTCCGGTCCCCTCTCCTACACACTGTTTTCATTGCATTAACTAACTCCAGTCTGCTCTCCCCTCCTGTCTTTGCACGTGAACACATCTTCTCCTTCTCCTCCCGCACACGTACCTACTCGTGTTCTCCACTTTTCCATTCTTTCAGATACCTCGTCAAATTCTTATCCAAGCTGGCAGAGAATCAGGAAGTGAACAAGATGACTCCGGGGAACATCGCCATCGTTCTGGGACCGAACCTGCTGTGGCCACGAATTGACAAGTGAGCGAAGTCCGTCCGCCTTTATCAAGAGGCTGCATGTTCGTGCTGAATGAGTTCCCACTGAAAGCTGTGGCGCTGCACTGTAACCGGGCCTACAGTTCCAGCCTTGGCACCCGCACATAGCCCTTCCCAGCAGCCCAGCTCTACCGTGGAATGCCTACTGCCAACCCCCCTGTTGGGCACACACAACAGCCTCCCTTAGACCCTCAGTCGCTCCTGTTCACGCACCGAGACCCCCCGCTGCTCTCTCACTGCACCTCTGTCTCCAGCTGCAGCCCCACCTGGATCTCCCAGTCCTAGACTCCAGCACCCCTGCTATTCCTGTGTGTGGACCCACTTGACGCTTTGCTCAGGCTCCTCAGTCAGGAGCAGTTCAGTCCTAACCCTGCTACTGCCGCTCTCACACTGTGCTCTCTGCTCTCTGCCCAGGGACTCCTCGGAGTTGGACATGGCTTCGGTTTCATCAATACTTGTGGTTGGTGTCGTGGAAGGCCTTATTCAGAGCGCTGACGACCTCTTCCCAGGAGGTATGTAGAACCCATTTCTTAACAATTTAGCATTTTGCAATAAGGAAACACAATACACATTTCAAAGTCGTCGTGCATGATGAATGGTATATAATATGGTGGGGCTGAGCACACATCTTCTCAGAGTATGAACAGAGAAATAATTTGATGGACAAAAAGGACAACATTTCACGACTCTTTATATTGGCCCCCAGTAGATGGAGGCAATTATTCCCTCCATCTAGTGGGGGCTTTCAGACTGTTTCTGGTAACCTTTTTGGAACAGTGTACCTTTATGAGTAATGTATTATGAGTAATGGCAATTATTATGAGCCAGCATCTGAAGTCAATTACTCTCCATGTTGGTGGGGGACATCACCCACAGCTCTGAGGACCTCAGCATCTTGGACATTGTTAGATACAGTCCCCCAGTTCTTTGCAGCCTCTTTATGTAAGTGGTAAATGGGCACTGTGTCGTGTCAAACTTGCCAACTGTCGCTTATGATTGCTGTGAGCATGGCATAGATAGTCTACAGCTTCCCCCACCACAAGTTCATTGAAGGGTCTTGTGGTTGCTTTCACATCTGGGCTATGCTCCTTCTTGCCGCCAGGAGTAGGTGGGAGAAAAGCCACCCCTGTGGAGTCAGTGGGGTAAAGTCTATCTGCCTCATGGTCGCCCAAGAGAACCAAGAGCGGGCCGTGTGAAAGCGTAATGCCAGTAATGGAGTGTACGTGTCAAGGACCTCGATCCTAAATGTTTGTATCGTAAGGCACGCCCACCAATGTAAAACCCATCTCTCTGCCAAAAAAATGAAATCAGTTTACGCAAAGTATCTGTAGGTAATATGCCAACATGAATCTGCCACCTACTTTATAATATAGAAATACTGGGAAAAAAAGTGTTTTGCCACTCCCCAGCTGGTGAAATTAAAATATGGCTTGCTTTTTGCAAAGTACAAGAAATGCTATTATCGAAAACGTTGTGTGAAACATTGACCATCAACAGCACAACTAAAAGATGAAATAAAAGTTGCATTGCTGGAGTACTACCTATATGTGAGTTACTCAACAGTAGTTTTTTCTGTATGTAACTTTTGACCATGCTGCAATTACAGTGGGAAATGTGGGTGAGCGTGGATATCCTATTTATTTAGGAGTTTTATATAGTATCATGTCAACGACAGGTATTCAGGCGCAATAAGTAAAATAATGAACTGAGTACATGAAAACGTTTTTTTAAAAGCGGGGCGACATTTAGAGTCCTGATCGAGAAAAGGAGAAGGGATATCAGGGATAGGTAGCAGAGATGGAGAAAGGGAGAGAGATACTGTAGCGTCATAACTCAAACATCAACATTCATACATCAATAAACCTTGATTTAACTATTGGAGATTAAGATTAGAATTTTGTAGTAGCCCGTGGAAAACATGGGATGGAAGGTGGAGGTGTACATTCTATATTATTTTTTATTTTCTTTCAAAAAATTGCATTGAAGAATTTGAAAATATTATGTCTGTTATTAAATATTGATACCATTTTCAAAAGCCGAGGGATAATGCTGAGCAAGAAAAAGGTAAAATAAAGGTAACAGAAAAATGAAAGATTTTAAACATTGTTAGAATTCTGTTAGGGGGATTCTTGTAGACAGCTACACTGCTGACTGAATAGTCAGAGAGCGATGATGCAAACCAGCGCTGAACGCCCACTGAGAAGTGGTTCCTATGACGAAAGAGTACATGGGAGTAAATGGCTCATTCTGGGGTAGTGGGGCTCTGGAAACAAGAGAGAACAGGGGACAAAGGGAGTTGGGACAGGAAGAGGACCCCCGCTCCTCATAAACACAGAGCACCGTGCAGGTATGGAAAAAGTTAAGAAAAACATGTAGTTCAGAGCCTGATGAAAGAGCTCAAATGTATGTTTGAATGTTTCCTCCTGTCTTTGGGGTACCTTTCTGCCTGTTGTGGAATTCACAACCTCTTTGAAACTGTAGCTATCACGGATTCCAAGGACGGCTACTGAAATCCGCTGTGAAGTAAATATTTCCAGGAGCAAATATACAAGTGTAATGTATTTCTGCCCATTTAAAGATATTTGAGCAAGAGTCAATGTGCTTGGTAACTTTTTTTTTTCTTAACCCCCATCCCTGCACGCCCATCAATGTGGGCAGTGTACTCCAACAATCTCTATTATCATACTTAGTTCAAATATCTTTCGGAATATGTGCTCTATCTGACAGATGTATTGCATGCCTATTAATGGTCTTTTTAGGTTTGAAGGGCCGGAGCACCCAACTTTAAGAATGGCTTAACTCTTCATTTTACCTTTGATTCATTTTGCTATTTTTGCACTTTTGTTTTATTAATACAAACTGGAGTTAATCTAGGATGGACAAAGTTGTGAAACTTTTCCTACATGAGGATTGTAAAGCTTTGTTCAAAACATTGAAAAGTAATGGAGTCAGCTAAAAGTAGATAACAGTGGGACAGAATCCCCCATGAAAAACTACTTTTAGCAACAGAATTAAAGTTAATCACATTTATTTTTAAATTTCCTTACCACCCGTTGAGTATTACATCCTGTACAGAATGAGAATATATTTTGTACTGGAGTAAGATATACTTCACTAAGTATGTTAGTGCTTCCCATCTTTGGCCAATTTTCTACTGTGGTTTAAACATTCAGGAAATGTAATTTGTGCAGTGCTTAATATGAATTCTGTTGAGATTGTATTAAGTCAATATTATTTCTGATCTCTTTTTGATATACTTCTTAAATGTCTTCAACCAATTTTGTTTGCCCTTGTCACCTCCTAACATCAGAGGTAACACGATTTTAGTAACTAACAACTTTATATTTATATTTGTAGCCAGGATGTTGGCACTTGACTATTGCTGTTCAGTAAAATCTTCTAAGGATTTTGATGCTCCAAGTGTTTAAGTCACATAGGTTAGTTAATTGGGTGCTGAGGATTTCTCCCCCAGCCCCTCCAGAAGCCTCCACTTGGACAGTTTATGTGGAGTTCAGTGTCTGCACCTATTCAGCTTTTAGTCTCACTCCAGCTGCAGTGATGTATTCTGCGCCAATCATTGGCCTGTCCTGGTAAAGGCCTTCTACTCTAACTGCTCAGACACTGGCGCTTTCTTCCTTCCTAAACTCTTCTCTTTTTCACTTACTCTAGAGTTTGACTTTAACGTGTCCGGCACCTTTGACCCCCCGACTGCCACTGCATCCATGCCACAGGATGGAAATGACACACCCTTGGAAGGAGCAGGGCCCCAAGTATCAGACGTGGTGACCCCAGTATCCACTGCCAAAGAAATCTCTCTAACTCCAGCAGAAGGGTGAGGATGGACAACACTAAAGTACTTTGTGGATGCTGAAGGTTCAGGGCAATTTTTTGGAGTCACTAGCTAGCGGAAAGTGTGAACTTGTACTTTAAACTGCCTGTAAGTAGCCTTACACTGTTTATAGATGCTGAAAATTAGGACGTTTAGGGCCTGATTACGAGTGGTGCTAATTTTCCCTGAGCATAAACTATGTTTACACATTTGATCAGAATTATGAGGTAGAAGGTATTTAACACATCCAATAATTATTGGATGTGTTAAAAAGCTCAAGCGTGGTTAAATTTCGGCAGGTCAAACCTGCTGAAATTCAACAGGGGAAATGTGTTCGGTATTTACTGTACCATGCAGTTTTTGCTGTGTTAAACACCAAAATCCACATGTTATTCTCCATAAGCTTGTTCTGGAAAATATTTACCGCACCTGATAAATAGCTAGGGCTCCCGGTTTTATGACATATTTTTTTACATTTCCCTCTGTCTTTATCCATATTTATTTTTTGCTAATTTTATCTCTATTAATCCATATTTTTGGGGGGTTTTGTGAAAAAAATGAAGCTGATACTGGTATATTTCCACATTTATTTAACAGATAAATATGCATTTATGCTTGAATGCCTGCCAGGTTTCAGTGATATGAACACCTGCAGAAGATAGATCAATGCACTTATATGAAAATATGTACATTCCGTTATCAGCCTTGTGCAGTATTGATTGCGGTTCAAGCCTCTTTAATTTGTTTCAGTTTTTTAACTCCCCTTACCTATTAATCCACACTACTCTTGGCCTGGCAGAAATGGCAGAGAGTATTTAGAATCACTCAAAAAGCAACCCAATTTCCGTTTTTATCCACATTCAAAACAGACATTTAAAATACTGACAAGAAAATAAATGGTTTTCTGTTTGTACGTATCTGCAAAAATCAGTAAAATCGCAAAACAGGGAGCCTTATAAATAACTTACCCCTTGGTATTGTTATTTATTAGGTGAACTAAATAGCACCTACATTTGTCATCAGGACCTTAGGCTGAGTAAATCAACACCTGATATTTACATCTTTAAGATTTTTTTTTTTTTAATTTTTTTTTATATATATTAACCCTTTCTATCCGTCCTTTTCCAGGAAAGATGCAGGCGCACCCATTCCAGCTTCCATCCAGAAACCTGCACCAAAGGCAGTTCCTGAGAACGCCAGCCCGCCCCCCTTACACGTGGCAGAGAGGATGGCAGCAGGCCTGGCACCTCCCGATCAGAACAGTCCCAGTACCCTGCGCAGAGGTAAGTTTAGCAAGATACTGTGGAGTTGATTCTCAAACTCATTTGTGCATGTACATTCCTTTTACGCAGGTAATTGGCTTATTTTAGTTGTGCAAATCCAGGTTTTGTATACACAAACCCTTGTTTGGCACTTGAAAAGGAGTTACACCTGCAGAATATTACCCCACTATGACGCTATATTGTGCATGTGAAAATCATTTACTGGGGAGGGGAGAGGGCATTTCAGGGTGGTGGTGATCTGGAAAATTTGGGAACACCCACACAATCTTGTGTTTGTTGGGATTCACAAATCTGTTTGTAGGCTATTCCTATAATGGAAATGGTTGACTATTCACTCGTGTCAAGGGCAGAGTAGATCCCTTTCCAGCGTGGAAATTGTCTGAGAAGGGAAAAAAAAACTAATTGTGCAAAGTGTATTTGCACCCATGTGAAGGAATTTTTTTGCGGGCATTTGTACCCTGTGCATAACTAGGCATGCCAGGAAGCCTTTCATATGCATGCATGTACTTTGAAAATCATTTTTTCTCATTACATTGCAAAGGGAGCTAGGCCTGCTTTACTTCTGACCCGAAATGCCCTTCTTTTCATGTTTCTATAGTTTACAATTGCCAATTGTAATGGTCTGCGATGAGTCTTAGGGTCTGAAGGACTATGGGCCTGATTACAACTTTGGAGGAGGTGTTAATCCGTCCCAAATGTGACGGATATACCACCAGCCGTATTACGAGTTCCATAGGATATAATGGACTCGTAATACGGCTGGTGGTATATCTGTCGCATTTGGGACGGATTAACACCTTCCTCCAAAGTTGTAATCAGGTCCAATGTCTTAAGAGGGGGAGCTATTTACTGGTAAATATTGATAGTATGGGATGATGTATTTAGGTGTGGTAAGTACCTCCTATTAAGAGTTAGTGCAGATAAAATGGAGTATTGCTTGCAGAATGGCGTATAGCAAATTAAATTCAACATTTATCAGATTTCTGCACACATTTCCCCCTTATTGATTTTGCAGGTTGTCAGAGGGAAAATTGAGGCGGTGCCTTTGTAACAAATCTCTTCCCTGATAATAACTCCATAAACCTCAATATTCAAGGAAATACTGGCTCATTAACAACCTACCACAGGCTGACCTCCCACCATGAGGCCATGTCCTGTGCTCTTTTGCAGAGATGTGCCTAACGTGCTTGGGTATCCTCACCTGCCTGCTAGGATCTCTTAGCTTTCAGAGTGTCTGTTGTTGCTGGAGTTGCTCTAAAGATTGAAGAGTTTGCCAGGCGCCCGCCAAACAGACGTTCTTGTTTTGAAGAATACATTTCAAAAGTGAGACTTGGTTCTTGTAAGCAAAAATTCAATGGTTCCGATGCATACAGATTTTTCTCTCTGCATGTGGGGACCACAGAGGAATTGCTCTGAGTGCGACAGCCGCATCTTACATGGAGTCTTGGGTAGAGAAACCTAGTGACAGCCATCACACCCCAAAAAGAGCAGGGAGAGACCATCTTTGGGACTTAAGGTTAATTGTTTTCAATGGTTAAGCCTGTTGGGCTCCATCATCGTAATCCATGCAGTCCCCCACGTCTAAATGGGGCAGGACCACGAGTTTTGTGGGGCATTGCAAGCGGATCACCAAATGATGGCAGTTCACCTGCTCTGCCAGACTGTAGACACTGATCTTGGGATCCTGCCCCTGCTTACAGCGCGCTCGCATCTCATGCACACACTGCTAGCAGTGGCCCTATCAGAATGGACTTTGCCATTCTTTTTTCATTAAATTTTATTCGATTTCTAGCATATAAATAATATTCAATAACATTGCAGTCAGGATGCAAATCATTCAACTCAGTGTTAGGCAGAAAAAACACTGACATAAATAATTCTCTGTCTAGTACTATTGATAGGTATCCAACTAAGTACTATGCCTCTCTCCATTTGTTACTCAAAGGAAATTGCCCCAAGCCCATCAGAGGCACACCATCTCTCCCTTGGTGTTGATATTTAAGGAAGTGTAGATTCTTCTAACAGTGTCTCTCCTACCAGCTGTTCCACACCTTCGTGAATTTCCAGGGGTGCTGCCTGCTGTTATAAAACGCTTTATCTGCCTTCATGCATAAATCCAAATTTCCGGACCACACTCTAAATCTGGAGCTACTTGTGAGACCCACAGCCTGGCTGTGTCCTACGTTGCCACTAATCGCTCCACCTCATTGAAGGTTTTGCCATTCTCAACTACAACCAATAATTTCAAAACAGGATTCTAAGGCTGCTGCCTGTGCATATGTATGGGTGCACACATAGGCAGAGAGCATTTCATGGTTTTTGTTATACTTTCTGGCAAAAAAAATCAAGTTGGCTGCCTGTATGTGTGCACACAAAAGCAGTCACCCTATAAAGTTTTCACCACATTTTATCATTCTTCATTAATCCAACTTGGTCGACTTATTGCTTCTAAATGTGTAAGCAATTTGCAAAGGTAAAGCAAACACACAGTAGCAAAGCCAGTAATGTCACGATTCTCCTTTCTCTCACCGCTTCTGTCAGGTGTAGATGAAGTCCGGCTTTGGATCTTGCACGTCCTGGTCTGGGCAAGATTAGGGCGACCCCTTCCAGTAGCCATGGTGCTTCTGGCAAGAGGGACGTCCAAGCAGTCTGTGCTCTCCAGGAGGAGCTCCAGAGGAAAAACCACTTAGGGAGAAAAACTACAGAAGGGAACTCCAGAAGATCTGAAAAAAAGGCACAGTAGAACTCGACTCCAAGAACTGGAACATCAGGAATCTACAAGGAAAAACAGGCAGGAACGCACAAGAGCGAGCATCACCACCAACCAGAGTGTAGCAATGCAAGGAAGAAAGAAACTCAAGCTCCCTATATACCAGAAAACAGGAAGTGAACCAACAGGAAAAAGGAAAAATGCCATATTAAGTTGCGAAAGTGTCATAGAGAAAACTAGGAAAAATGCCATCTTGGAAAGGGATTAATAAAAGAAAGGAACATTGCATGCTGGGATGAACAAGCATTGTAGGTTTAAGAAAGTATGGCTTCCAAAACCAAGAACAAGCAGCCCAGAACCAACGAAACAGATAAGTATTAAATATGCGTTGTGGGTGGCCCCCGCGATGAAGGAATAGAGCATGCAGTGACCACGGCGGGATCTGCGTCCTGACCCTGGGCCGCCCGACCTAGCCGCCCCACCAGAGAAGGACGCTGCGGGCAGAAAAACGGCCCGCTACAGGCCCGACATGCTGAAAATCGTACCGCGGGACGAAAGTAGAGCGCCGGGGGTCGGTAACTCTGAAGCCAGATATTAAAGGCCAGACCAGTTCGTTTGTCACTATTTCTTTTTCATTGCTTCTTATGGTGCCTTCTGCCACATTGTCCTATCTACCTAATCCGTCCTCTTTCAAGATAAGGAGAGGAGACATATGCTCCTCAACGTGCCCACGGGACAGATGTGAAGGTAGTAGCCATGGACGTTGATTCACCAAAATGCTAGGGGCAGCAGAAGTGACATCACATGCTCTTTGATCCCATGTGACATCACATGACCGTTAGCCCAGGTGACATCCTAGAAAGTGACATCCTGTGACATTCCATCCAGAAGAAGCCACTGGAACTGATGTTACCGAAGTGTATGTAACATAAATATAATTTTTAAAACTAAGGGTTGCTTAGGCCTATCGGGTGAAAAGCTGGAGACTGCACAGGGCCTCTGTAATTACCAAACAAGGAAAGATTAGTCATACCTGACACATCGAAGGCCATCGTTGTCTAGAAAAGAAATCCGAACCATTTGTTTAGATGCATGTTCTTATTGCCCATGTACAGGTTACAATATAGTTTGTATCCAGATGAGAGAGGAAAACACGCAAACCAATAGTCAATGTCCACTGGTTGGGACATGGGAGTTTAAAAAAGGCCTACCAGCTTTTAAAATTACCTGCATCAAGTTGAAGAGTAAAACACAGTGCCTGTAAGCTGCACACTTCTGGCAGAAAGTGCTTTGAAAATGCTATTTCATCAATGTTCACTTTATATATTAATTAATCAGAGAAGACAGTTATGTTAATAAAATCCCACTGCAACATGCTACAGAGGAAGTGTCTGGAAATGGACCCATGGACAAGATTTATATGGAAATTGAAGAAAAATACCAGCTTGGCCTGATTTTCTTATTGTTTTTTTGCCAACTTTGTCATTAGAATTCTGACCATTCTTGTAAAGTACTGCCCATATGGCAACTGAGCAATATAAAGCATGCAAACCAACCCTCCCGATTAAAGTGGGAGACTACCGATTTCAAGGGTAGTCTTTCAATTTCTGCATGCAGAAACCCAATTCAGTGTTTTGTAAACCTGCCAAAAATAAAATGTTGATGCTTGTCAATAACGGTCCAATCCCACCCTCTAAGAATTACCTCTGACATCAAAAGTTAACACTTTGACCTTAATTCTTGGAGGGGGAGAATAGTGCTTGTGACAGGCCTCAACATTTTATTTTTGGTAGTTTTACATAGCACAAACAAAAACAGAGTTTAGAACTCTTTTGTTGTTTGTGCAAAATGAAATGCTGTTTGTCTCTCACCATTCATGCCAATAGACCTTATTCAGGCAGATTTCATCTGTTTCAATATGCCAGTAGGGAAAATACATTTTCCAGACTATTTTTTAAAAACCTCCCATTTGTCTGCTCTAAAATGTTGGTATGTATGAAAAAGTCACACTGGGACAAATGGGGGAAAAACTGAAAGCACCTACTGACCCTGTCTGCAAGATTATGACAGTGTTTAGTAGTACTGGTCCTGGCCCAAACAGCTGGGGCCCAGCAGTGCAGGACATAACATGCCAACAGACTTGATTCAGGCAGGAGACTCCCAATTTTTCAAGGCGAAAACAGCTTTATTTTAGCTCTCTCCCATCTGAAATTGCTGTCTCTTGCCTGAGATTGCTTCTGCATTTATAGAAGTTGATGGGGAAAATGCATTCTCCCAATTGTGTTTTCAAAATCTCCCACTTTACAGGTTTAAAATGTTAGCATGTATGACAGGAAGACCAGGAGAGACTTCTTCCACCTGTCAATGTAATTTTTCTCAGCCCAGTAAACGCACCACAACTAGGACTGGGTCGAGTTTGCGGAGTTCTGCTACGCTGAACTCTGTGAAGTGCGAAAAAAATCAGCTGTGCTAGGCGGAGTTCTGCAAGCGGTGGAGTTTGGGTAAGTTGCACTATTCACGCTGATTTTCAGTGCCAGGAGTTTCTCCTGCGGTGTAAAATCATCACGAACAACATCACGTGGTGTGCCAGAGGGTGGTAACTTCTTTCTGCTGCTCAAGTAGATTTTCTACTTGAGCTTCAGCTTCCTCAACGCGAGCCGCAGGTTTATCATCACAAGCAGTCACCGCCTACCACAACCACTCGCATTCAGAAATCTTGCTCGCCAATTTAGCGATTTCTCTTGCTCACCAACTTAGTGATTTCTCCTGCTCGCCAACTTAACGTTGGTGAGCGAGAGAATAAGCGCTGCTCTGTGTCACTTCGCTGAGTTTTTCGGAACTCTGCTCAGAGCGCGGAGTGGGGAAAACTCTGCAAACTCCGCCGGCGGACTGGAATTCTTCTCCCACCCCTAACCACAACTGAGAGAATGCAGGCAGGCAAAGTTGTGCTAGGTGGAGCCTGGGAGGCCTGGAAATGAATGTTATTAGGGAACACCTCATTCCATTGGAAAAACTGAAACAGTTATAAGTTTCAACTTTGTACAGTCCCAGTCAGGTGCAGCCTGGAGCTGCTGCCTTATCACATGGAGCAGATCTATTTCTAACATGAAAACGGCGATGCCTTTGAAATCTGGGGCCAGGGATCCCAAAGGCATCACGTTGGGACCCCTGGCAACCCCAAAATGGTGTCATTTCAGCAGCAAGGATGAAAACTGCTGTAATCGTGTCCTTCCCTATCAAAAATAAACGTCAGGGTCACCCTGTAGCACTCCCAGTTTGCCAAAAACAGGGAATAAGTTTCCAACAAAGAGCGATTAAAAACAGACACAATAACCTGTCTTGAATACCTTTTCTTCTACAGTAAAATTATATGAAATTTCAACTGCATGACATTTAAATACAAATCTTAGTAGTGGGTTTTTTATTTTCTCAGTGCTGTCAGACCACTCATACTGTGCATCGGTATTGAAACATAAAAAATAAGTATAGCCTCACCGGGTTAAAGAATGTCTATCCATTATTCTACATAATCCACGTGATACAGTTGTGTTTGTAGGTGGGGATATGTGCCTTCTGCAGCAATGGGTGGGTAGTCTGCATGGCGCGGATTTGAATCCCTGTAGGGGTACCTCAACCTTTTACCCTTCTCTGAATCATAAATTGGGCATTCCTGGGGTGTCTAACAAAAATCAGCTATGGCAAACCCTACAAAAACACAAATTGTATACTTGATAAGTGAAAAACAAATATTTCCGGGAATATTAATGGTACATAAAAAATAAAATAGTCCCCAAAAAACTAAAACATCCTAAGTTAATATGCTTCACAAAATCTTAAAAATATCTTAACTCTCTTCTGACTAATGCATAAAGTCATTGTGTGTATTGTGGAGTAATGACGGTCGTTCAGAATTAGTTAAGAGATTCCTATTAACTCCTTTGTGTTTTACTTAATGGCACAGAAACCGCCATTTCAAAATCGAATGGTGAATATATATTTTAGTGTTCTAGCCTGCACCCACTGTATCGTTAAGTCCAGTTTAACACGTTATATTGAGGTAGTTTAGTGTTATCCAGTTTGAATATGTATCGTTTTCCATGCCTGTTTGGAAATGTATTAAGCATATCATGCAATATTTTTTTCCTGGGGACATACTGCACAAATGCATATTTTATTCTGTGATTGCATATTCACTTGTGTAAATGTCAATTTCTTGGTGCAGTTGCACATTAATTTATTGTACTTTATGGATTCAAATGTACATTGGTTAGGATAAATCTTCATTCCTTTGTCTGAATGTATATCCATTGGAGGAAATGCACATTTGGTTACAAACCCTTGTATGTGTTACAGATAATTTCCTCCCTATACCAGGTGTTTTTGTATATTACCTCATGCCACCTACAAGGAGATATGTGCTACTTAGAGGCTGGACAGCATGCCACTCCATGGGTTGTTGTAGTTTTGTAAAGTGTGGGTTTATAGGGTCCATGTGGAAAGAGCACCAGTGTCGACTGTGATGACCAGAGTGGTGCTGCTGTTGTTGAGCTGCATATATGTTGAAGTGATGATTTGTGGAGTGAAGCTTAGAGGAGTGAGACAGTCACTTATACATGACACTTGTGCTTGTTTATGGTGTGGCCTAGGTGGGAGGTGTTTTAAAGTTGGAAGAGATAAGTACAATTGTGCTATTATCATGTTGTAGAAATGTTATAGCTGCACTTAAGCTTGGGTGGAGCAAAGGGAAGTGAGAGATTCTTTCTCAAATGCTAAGTCCTACCATCTTTGTGGGAATCAGTGACTGCTTCGCGGGATGGTTACTGTCTCTGGTATTGGTTTTGCTGTAGGGTGTAATTTGCATAGGAGCAGCCTGGTCTTTTCTGCCTTCTTAAATTCAAGGCAGTATTAGAAGTTTCTTATCATTGCTAGAAGTGAGTTTCAGCATTTTGCTGACTAAACAGAAAATATATATCTACTGATATGTGACTTCCTGCTGAGCACAGTGGTCAGCTGGGATACCAGTTCTGATGACAAAGGTCTATTTTGTGTGCATTGCAGAAGTTTCACATGCATAAATGATTATTCAGCTCAGTGAATGGCATTGTGGGCAATGCATGGCTCATTAAAAGAGGAGACACTAATGATGGACAGCTAAGGAAGTACTTGGAGGGATAACATGATGTTGCCTTAGAGGAGTAGGGGCAGCTACTGCATTCTTTATCATTTGAAGTTGCCTGTGTAGGTAGAGGGGTGCTCCCAAGTAGCACTCTTTGCATTCTTCAGATGCAACAGAACCATGGCGTTGGGGGACCCTCTGTAGGAAACATAAATATGGAAAAATGCTTTGGAGGATTTGTATGATGAAAGTCGTCAGTCTTGGTAACTTGGTTCGATTTAGGCGTGACTGATCAGTTAGGGTCTTGGGATCACTCCCTAGATTCTCACTTCAGTTCATGTCATTGTTGGAGGACTCATTTCTTGTTTGCAGGTGATCATTGGGAGGGTGTGAAATGGTGCTTACTCTATCAGTGAGGTATGCGGCGATCCAGTCTAATGTGATCGTTTAAATAACACGCTCTTTTAATGTCAGTAGTGTGGTGGAGTGGTGTACTGTATCAAAGATTGCGGAGCAGTCCAGAAGCACAGATGACCTTCATTCCTGCCACCTGTGGTCTTCATGTACAGAAGAGGGTATATTCTATTCCTTTGCCAGCATGGAAGCCAGTTTGATGGTCGGAGGGCAAGTTGTTTTCTTCCAGGCACTTTGAGATTTGAGTGAAAGCTCAAGCTCATTTGACCATTTTTAACAGTAATGCCCTATTGATGATGGTAATTTGCTGGCTGGGTCTGATGGATTGAAGTTCTTTTTGAGTTGCTTGATGTAAAAGTCTTGAGGTCATTTGTGAAGATTGGGAAGTTGTTATTGATTGTTCTGAGTGGGACAGCCATGTAACTGGAATGTTGCATGCACTTCAAAGCTTGGACAAGGTTCCCATGGAGAGCTAGCCAGGACACTGGCCATTAACCATTAATTACATTGGGTGGGGAAAGTTGCCTGAAGTGTAGCAAAGTCTGTTGTCTGCCAAAAGACATTGTGATGCGTCTTATGGTCTAAGGCCGGAAATGGCTGTCAGACTTACTTGTGATGTTCTGTTCCAGGTTCTTGTTATTTTTCTGAGCAGATGGCCTGAAAGGGCATTTCAAAGGTTTGAGCATGCGATCTTGTTGACAGTGTTGGCTGCAGAAGTCAGAGAGGATCCTGTAAAGTTCCCTGTATGGGCATGATGCTTTGTAGATCCAATGGAAGTGGGAAAGATTTTTTGGTTTTTCTGATAGCTAATTTGTAGGTTCTAGGCTAACAATGAACGTGAAGCTTGTCATTGTGTTTATTTGATTTGTTGAATAAAGTTCAAACAATCTGTTTTTTTGTTTTCAATATTTTCACATTTGTGTTGAGACAAGATTGTTTTCAGTCGATGTTTCCAGCACAATCAGATCATGAAGGGTCTGTTGAAGCCCTTTGTAGCCAGTGATAACTTTGCTTCACTTCTGTCATGCAACTGGCTTGCAGAAGACAATGATGTGAGATTGGGTGTGATAAAATTGAGCTTGTACCACCATCTGCAGGAGGTCTTGTGATTCACATATAATGCAAGTGTTAATTGTGGACCTGCTACAAAAAGGAGGTGAGGTGGCAGAAACAGATGATGGGGACATTTTATATTACTTTCATGAGTCTTGGTGGGGAGAAGATCGCACCCTGTGTGTGTCCAGCTGAGCATGTCAGTCCAGGGGCAACTTGGAAGAGTTTGAAACATTTCTGTTTAACAGGAGGAGTTTTGTTTGGTAAAAGCAGAAGTTCAAGTCTCCAAAGATGCAGACACTGTTGTGGGTTATGGACCCGTCACTGATGGCTTCAAGGAAAACATCTGAATATTTTTGGTGGCGATCCTGTGTATCAGTAGGCATGAACAAGAGATGCTTGGGTGAGTTGAGCAATTGATAAAAAGTGATTTTTATTTTTTTATTCAGCAGAAGCAAAGTCTTGGTAAATCCTGTTCATTAAGATGTTATTAATTCTTTTTCTGTCATCTTGGCGTGATTTCTTGTGCGGACTCTGTATCTGCCTAGAATAGTCCTGTGAGTAAGGTGTTGTGTTGTCTCCTGGCAATGTTTTGATAATGAAGAGAAGTCTAGTTTTCAGTTTGAGGTCCGGTTACTGACGTTCAGTTGATTGTGGAGGTTGCGCCTGGGAGTGTGGAGGGTGATTAGTACAGGGAAAGGTAGGTTGAGGGGGAGGAGGAAGCCTCAGTTTCAGGAGGTAGAAGGCTGATGGGTACATGAAGACCTCACTGGTCTCCATTCCAGTAGACCGCTGTTGATTGCACAAACCACCTCAAGATGGCTGGTTTCTCTGGGATAACTGTGTATGACCAGATGAGAAGAGCAACAACCACCAAATAACAAAACTGCCACCAATAGGCTGCAAGTTGAAATCAGATCACAATATCTGGGGCCTTAGAGGGAGGGAGGCGAAAGCAGGTTATCAGCATGTTGGAATGATTAGTCGCTTGTGATGGGTAGGAGGAGTAACAGCGCAGAGGCACATTAGTGAGAAAAACAGGAAACAAACAAACCTCTCTTTATGCAGGTGGCAGGCTGCCACGTAAATACTTTCCACCATTGGCTGGAGCTCAGTGTAAGTACCATGCATTGGTCACAAGAGACTGGGAGCTCATGCTCTTGCCAAGAGATCGCCAACCACAGTCCCTCTACGCAGGCCTTGGGACACCACGCGCCAGTCCAGGAATGTAAATGAAGTGGACTTTGCACAAGCTTCTTATTTAATCACCATACAGAACAGATCGTTGGACATCCCCAGAGCCATTTACAAAGAGCACCCACATTGTGCTTCAGTGCCTTTCCCTGTTGAAGGCGCTATACAAATGCTGAGAACATAACATAATAATGCGGGGCAGGAGGGCTCAGGAGAGGGAAGGAGATGGTTTTTAAGGCGAGCGGTGGCAGTGAGAGTAATCAAGGAATAGCAGAGAGTTAGAAAGCTAATGGGGCACTATTTAAGAGACAGTAGGTCCAGCTAGAGAGAGGCCCTGGAAGGAAGGAGCTGCCCTTTGGCTTCACACTGCCTAGCTCGGGTCCTGCACATGGATACATTTAGCTTTACACCAGCAGCCGAAGGGAGAGCTAGAGCGAGGGTTGTAGAGGGAGTGTGTAATGTGAGATTGCAGAGGCCATCTAGCAGGTTTAGCAAACTTCGGGCAGGGTTACGGGGATGGTGGGCGGCGGGCTGGGTCTGAAAAGGTGGCAGGGTTTGCAACAGGTAGAGACACTGCGCCCTGCTCATGCCTGTACTTGACCACCCAGACTCAAGCATGGTTGGGGTGCGGTATGGAGGCCCATCCGGCTGTGCCATGTTCTTGCCCGGAGTAACACAGTAGACGCTAGTTTGTCAGCAGTCCAGTCCTTTCAGCCACGTAGCTGCTACGTTCTGAGCGTGCATATATGTGCCATTTCCTTTTTAGTGAATTATATGTGACATTATGAGTGGCACTCCAACACGAGTAGAATTAGGATGAGGCCAAGTAATAAGATAATATCAGCAATGGCCCGCTCTTTGTAAAGGATCATAGAACAGTGTGGAAGGCAAAGTAACTTTAGCTAGAAAGCCATACCAGACCAAGGGCCACGTGCCAGCTATGTCAATGTCCTGTCACTCTCCTCCGTGACTCCCATCCGTGACTCCCTGTGCCTCCCCCCTCCCCCCCCAAAAAAAAAGAGAGAGAGAGAGATGGAGAGAGAGTGAGACGCACACGTGGAATTTCAAATAATAAACATCGTTCACTTTAATATTTATAAAATGTGTAACCTATAATATTTACTTATCAGCAAAACCATTTTAATCTGATAACAATATCAGGTCCATTGCAATTCTCAGAATATATATAAGTGCTACAAGACTGAAGCAACAGTTCCCTTGAGCCCAGATTGTTGAAAGGCAAAGTAGACCCTGCTAGGAGTTTACCCTCTGACCTCCAGGCCCTATTTCTGCTGGAAAAGTGATTATATTGTATATTATTTACAGTTAATAGACCATGTTTGAAAACGCTGG
This sequence comes from Pleurodeles waltl, assembly GCF_031143425.1. NCBI lineage: Eukaryota > Metazoa > Chordata > Amphibia > Caudata > Salamandridae > Pleurodeles > Pleurodeles waltl. The sequence continues at coordinate 339,138,624 of NC_090443.1, forward strand.
AGCCTGCATAAATCCTTCCAGAGTACGCTTTCACGCATTACAATTCTAGGAGGGCGGAAACTGCACAATAAAACAACTTATATAGTGCAGACTGTAATTTTGAAGGAATCTTTACAGTTTTATCACCTTTATGTACATAGAAAAGATGACCTGTTTGGTGACAAATTTCACAGACCCTTGCCTCACACACCAATCGCAAAACCTCTGAGTAACCTACTATGCATAAAGAAGTTGTATTACCTGACAGAGAAAGGCAACAATATTTCACTGGTAATGGGGCACGGAAGTAGCAACGCTCAGTGAGGGAACGTACAATGTTCGGGCACCCCTGCAGAAAGAGACCCCACACCCCAGACACATGCATAGGCCTCGGGTTGAATGGGGCCTGTGGAGGCTGGTGGCACCTCTGCCGACAGCTAATGAAAAGGTTGGCGTACTCTCCGTGTTTGGCGCTGTGCTGACACCTCAGCAAGTTATTGCACAGATGATAGTAATTCAGGAAACATAGACTTGCTATAGCCTGAGCTGTAACAGGGAACCGTGACTCCCATCACTAACCACCAGACTCTAAAAATGTTGCAATTTGGACTATTCCATCTCGCAGGTCTCGCATTTGTTAGACTTCGAGCTATTGGCGTAGTAAATTAGAATGTTTGCTATATATGTGTTTTGTTTTGGAGTGTGGGGGATGTGTGTGCTGTGGAGTGGAAATTTGTAGTTTGAATTGCAGTTGTTAGTTGTGGAATTGTGTGGTGTGGAGTGTATTAGTGTAGTGAAATTATGTGGCATGTTGAATATATAGGGGTGAGAGCTGTATAGAATAGATATAAATGAAGATCTAGATTTCTAGCAGTAAATGCCTAATGGAAACAAGTTCGCTTTTGCATAGTGAAGGGACATAAACTCACTTTCCCGAGCACATTTAACTTTTATTTAGTTTGTGCTTTTAAGCTCATCGCTTAAAGAACAACGCTACTATTATCCTGTGCTTTATTTTACTAATGTGTGAAAAACAATTCTTAAAGTAAATAGGTGGAAATGAGCCCCTATATATTGTGTGATATCGGTTTTAGGGATATAATTCTGTATGCTCTATAAGAGGTTAATTTAAGGTGAGTCCCTCACGTTACATTGTCTAAAGGTGGGTTTTAGGAAACTTTATGCCGTAAACTTTTTAGAAGAAAGCAGCAGGAAAGAAATCTGTACACATGATTGAAGGTGTGGCATTAAAGAGGATGAGACAGCAAGGGGGTCTCGTCAAGGAGAGATGGTAAAATACTTCAAAATCTGCAACAAACCTCACTTTGGGAGATTCGCCTTCTGAATTATATATTAGGAGACTCCTTGGGGCACCTAATAATTTATATGCAGGGTTATTAAAGCGAATACCTTACAAATGGCCTGGTTTTTTAAGCTACCAGCAAGGTATATGGGGGAGGGGGGCGGCGGGAGGAGTGATTTGGTGGTGAATCCCAATGGCTCTCCAAGAAAGAAAGATCTTGGCAAAAAAAGCATGTTGTGGGCTAGCCTGAGTGTAATGGACTTTGTGGATAACACCATATTCCATGAGTAGGATTAACTGTAGCTTGATCTGTAAGGAATTTTTAAGAAGGTTTTGTTTTGAGGAGGAATAGCAGAAAGTCAATTACTGGTCAGGTTGGTAGAGGTACAGTTATAAAGCTGATGAGCATATATATAGAAATACAGGTGTGTAATATATATATATATATATATATATATATATATATACACACTATGTGTAGTTTATATGCAGATTATTATTGTTTATATGCTGACTATAGATATTATTATATATATTCTCTTTCTCTAGAAATGCCACTCCATCAGTAATTTAATTATTTAATCAGGCCTAGGTATAAACATCATGTGACCAAGACTTGTAGCTAAAACGTGTCAATGTTTATACCTTGTCCTGAATAAATTAATTTACAGAACCACTTTTAGAGTGCCAGCCTCTCTTTGGGGATTTTCGAGACAAACAGGATATTTGGCAGCATGGACAGCAGTCACTCCATTCACCAAGCCCACCGGCGTTTTGGAGCCCGCAACCAACTGCCATACATATATATATATATATATATATGTATATATATATATATATATATTGTTAATAGTGTTAATAGTTCAGTTATTTTAAGAGTCCGAAAGTGTACATGATAAGCAACAAAACAAAGTGATTCTTTATTAATAAAGGAGAAAAACAATCTGAATGAAAAGCAAAGAAACACACCAGCAGATACATCACAGGAAACAGTGCAAGCTTCACTCAAACACAGATCAAATACAACACAGGCAGCAGCAGTGTAAGCCTCCCTCACACACAGCAGATACAGCACAGCAGCAATGCAAGATTCCCTTACACACAGCAGATACAGCAAAGGCAGCAGCAGTGCAAGCTTCCTCACACAAAACAGATACAGCACAGCAGCAGTGCAAGCTTCTCTCACACAGCAGATACAACACAGGCAGCAGCAGTGCAAACATTCCTCTCAGAGAATGTACAATGCAAGCTTCCCTTATGCAAGGAACAGATACAGTGCAGGCAGTAGTGCAAGCTTCCCTCATACACACCAGATACAGCACAACAGAAGTACAAGCTTCCCATGGAGAAGGTACGTTGCAAACTTCCCTCACACAGAAGGTACAATGCAAGCATCCCTCACACACAGCAGATACAGTACACCCAACAATGCAAACTTCACTCACACAGCAGATACAGCACAGCAGCACTGCAAGTTTCCCTCGCACAGCAGAAACAGCTTAGGCAGTAGCAGTACAAGCTTCCCACACACACAGCAGACAGCATAGCTGCAGGGCAAGCTTCCCTCTCAGATACTGTACAGTGCAAGCTTCCCATACACAAGAAACAGACACATCGCAGGCAGCAGTGCAACACACACACCAAATACAACACAGAAGCTGTGCAAGCTTCCCTCACACAGAAAGTACAATGCAAGCATCTGTCACGCAGAAGATACAATGCAAGCATCCCGCACACACAGCAGATACAGTACATGCAACAATGCAAGCTTCACTCACACATGGAGCAGATACCGCACATGCAGCAGCTGTGCAAGCTTCCCTCATACACAGAGAAGATACAGCAGAGGCAGCAGCAATACAAGCTTCCCTCAGGCACAGCAGATACACCATAGGCAGCAGTGCATGCTCCCTCACAGAGAAGGTAAAATTCAAGCTTCCCTCACACACAGAAGATACAATGCAAGCAGCAGTGCAAGCTTCACTCACACTCAACAGACACAGCAAAGGCAGCAGCAGTGCAAGTTTCCTTCACACACAAGTACAGCAGCAATGCAAGCTTCCATCACACACAGCACATGCACAGCAGCAGTGCAAGCTTCCCTCACACACAGCACAGTAGCGGTGCAAGCTTCCCTCTCAGATAATGTACAGTGTAAGCTTCCCTTACACACGGAACAGAAACAGTGCAGGCAGCAGTGCAACTTACACTCCAGATACAGCACAGCAGCAGTGCTAGCTTTCCTCACAGAGAAGGTGCATTGCAACCTTCCCTCACACAGAAGGTACGTTGCAAGCATCCTTCACACAGAAGGTACAATGCAAGCATCCCTCACAAACAGCAGATAGAGTTCACACAAATTCAAGCTTCACACACAGAGCAGATACAGCACATGCAGCAACAGTGCAAACTTCCCTCATACTGAGCAGATACAGCACTGCAGCAGTGCAAGCTTTCCTCACGCACAGCAGATACAGCACAGGCATCAGCAGTGCAAGCTTCCCTCATACACAGAGAAGATACAGCAGAGGCAGCAGCAATACAAGCTTCCCTCAGGGACAGCAGATACAGCACATCATCAGTGCAAGCTTCTCTCACACGTAGCAGATAAACCACAGGCAGCAGTGCATGCTCTCTCACAGATAAGGTACAATGCAAGCTTCCCTCACACAGCAGATACAGTACAGGCAGCAGTGCAAGCTTCACTCAAGAGTGGATACAGCACAGGGAGCAGCAGTGCAGCTGGCACACAGCAGATACAGAACAGCAGGAGTGCAAGCTTCCCTCACACACAGTGCAGATACAGCACAGCACCAGTGTAAGCTTCTCTCACACAATACAGCAGATACAGCACAGGCAGCAGCAGTGGAAGCTTCCCTCACACACAGCAGATATATCACAGCAGCAGTGCAAGATTCCCTCTTGGAGAATGTACAATGCAAGCTTACCTTACACAAGGAAAATTTACAGTGCAGGCAGTAGTGCAAGCATCCCTCGCACACACCAGATACAGTACAGCAGCAGTGCAAACTTCCCTCACAGAGAAGGTCCATTGCAAGTTTCCCTCACACAGAAGGTACAATGCAAGCGTCCCTCACACGGAAGGTACAATGCAAGCACCCCTCACACACAGCAGATACACCACATGCAACAATGCAAGCTTCACTCACACAGAGAGCAGATACAGCATAGGCAGCATCAGTGCAAGCTTCCCTTACACACGGGAGATACAGTACAGGTATCAGTGCAGGCTTCACTCACACACAGCAGATATAGCAAAGGCAGCAGCAGTGCATGCCTCCCAAACACAGCTGATACAACATAGACCGCAGCAGTGCAAGCTTCCCTCGCAGACAGAGCAGAAACAGCACAGCAGCAATGCAAGCTTCCCTCACACAGCAGATATAACACAGGCAGGAGCAGTGTAAGGTTCCCTCAGACCCAGCAGACAGCACAGAAGCAGTGCTAGCTTCCCTCTCAGAGAATGTACAGTGTAAGCCTACCTTACACAACGAACAGATACAGTGCAGGCAGCAGTGCAACACACACTACACACCTCACAGCAGCAGTGTAAGTTTCCCTTAAAGAGAAGGTGCGTTGCAAGCTTCCCTCACACACAGCAGATATAGTACATGCAACAATGCACACACAGGGTACAATGCAAGCATCTCTCACACACATCAGATACAGTACACACAACAATGCAAGCTTCACTCACACACAGAGCAGATACAGTACAGGCAGCCACAGTGCAAGCTTCCCTTGCACTAAGCAGATACAGCACTGAAGCAGTGCAAGCTTCCCTCACACACATAGCAGATACAGCACAGGAAGCAGCAGTACAAGCTTCCCGCAGATACAGCACATCAGCAGTGCAAGCTTCAATCGTACACAGCAAATACACCACAGGCAGCAGCACATGATCCCTCACAGAGAAGGTACAATGCCAATTCCTCACACACAGCTGACACAGTACAGGCAGCAGTGCAACCTATACTCACACACAGAGTGGACACAGCACAGGCAGCAGCAGTGCAAGCTTCCCTCACAGCAGATACAGCACAGGCAGTAGCAATGCAAGCTTCCCTCACACACAGCAGACAGGACAGCAGCAGTGCAAGCTTCCTTCTCGGAGAATGTATAATGCAAGCTTCTCTTATACAAGGAATAGATACAGTGCAGGCAGAAGTGCAACACACACTAGATACAGCACAGCAGCAGTGCAAGCTTCCCTCACAGAGTAGGTACAAGGCAATCTTCCCTCACACATAGCAGATACAGTACAGGCAGCCGTGGGAGCTATACTCACAATCAGAGTGGATACAGCACTGGCAGCTGCAGTGCAAGCTTCCCTTCACACTGAGCAAATACAGCACTGCAGTAGTGCAAGCTTCCCTCACACACACAGCAGATACAGCACATACAGCAGCAGTGTAAGCTTCTCTCAGAGCAGATACAGCACAGCAGCAATGCAAGCTTCCGTTACTCAGAAAGCTGATACAGCAAAGGCAGCAGCAGGCCAAGATTCCCTCACACACAGCAGAGACAGCACAGCAGCAGTGCAGGCTTCCCTCACACACAGCGCAGATACCGGACTACATCAGTGCAAGCTTCCCTCATACAGCGCAGACAGTAGCAGTGCAGGCTTCCCTCACACACAGCAGACACAGCACAGCACCAGTGCAAGCTTTCTTCTCAGAGAATGTACAATGCATGCTTCCCGTACACAAGGAACAGATACAGTGCAAGCTTACCCCACAGAGAAGGTACATTGCAAGGTTCCCTCACACATAAAGTACAACGCAAATATCCCTCATGCAGAAGGTACAATGCAACCATCCCTCACACACAGCAGATACACTACAGGCAACAGTGCAAGCTTCACTCACACTCAGAGCTGCTACAGCACAGGCAGCAGCAGTGCAAACTTTCCTTGCATAAAAAGGCACAGCAACCTTGCTAGCTTCCACCACGCACAGAGCAGATACAGCACAGGTAGCAGCAGTGCAAGCTTCCTTCACACACAGGAGATACAGCACAGCAGCAGTGCAAGCTTCTCTCACACACAGTAGATACAGCACAGCAGCAGTGCAAGCTTCCTTCACACAACACATACACCACAGGCAGCAGTGCATTCTCCCTCACAGAGAATGTACAATGCAAGCTTTTCTCCCACAAAGCAGATACACCACAGGCAGCAGCAGTGCAAGCCTCTCTGACACACAGCATAGATACAGCAGATCAACAGCACTAGCTTCCCTCACATACCGCAGATACAGCACAGGCAACAGCAGTGAAAAATTCCTTCACACACAGCAGATACAGTGCAGCAGCAATGCACGTTTCCCTTACACACACAAATACAGCAAAGGCAGCAGCAGTGCAAACTTCTCTCACACAGCAGACACAGCACAGCAACAGTTCAAACTTCCCTTACACAAGGAAGGGTAAAGTGCAAGCAGCAGTGCAAGCTTCCCTCACAAAGAAGGTACATTTCAAGCTTCCCTCATACAGAAGGTACAATGCAAGCATCCCTCACACAGAAGCTAAAATTAAAGCATCCCTCACATACAGAAGATAACGTACTGGCAACAATGCAAGCTTCACTCACACACAGAGCAAATACAGCACAGGCAGCAGCAGTGTAAGCTTCCTGCACACACCGCAGATAGAGCACAGCAGCAGTGCATGCTTCCCACACACACACAGAGCAGATACACTGCAGGCAACAGTGCAAGCTTCCCTCACACACACACACACACACACAGAAAAGGCAGCAGCAGTGCATGCTTCCCTCACACACAGAGCAGATACAGCACAGGCAGTGCAAGCTTCCCTCACACACAACAGATATAGCACAGCAGCAGTGCAAGCTTCCCTCTCACACAGCAGGTACAGAACAGGTAACAGCAGTGGAAATGTCATTCAAACACAGCAGATACAGCACAGCAATGATGCACGCTTCCATACAGCAAAGGCGGCAGCAGTGCAAGCTTCCATCACACACACCAGTAACAGCACAGCAGCAGTGAAGCTTCCACCACAGAGAAGGTACAATGCAAGCTTCCTCACACTGAAGGTACAATGCAAGCTTCCCCCACACCATAGTTACAGTGCAAACATCCCTCACACAGAAGGTGCAATGCAAGCGTCCCTCACATAGAAAATGCAATGCAAGCATCACTCACACAGAAGGTACAATGCAAGCATCCCTCACACACCGCAGATACACTACAGGCAACAGTGCAAGCTTCACTCACACAGAGCAGATACAGCACAGGGAACAGCAGGGCATGCTTCCCTCACAAACAGTGCAGATACAAGGCAGCAGCAGTTCAAGCTTCCCTCACACACAGCAGATACAGGACAGGCACCAGCAGCACAAGCTTCCCTCACACACTACAAATACAGCACAGACGTAGTGCAAGTTTCCCTCTCAGAGAATGTACAATGCAAGCTTTCCTTATACAAAGAACAGATGCAGTGCAAGCTTCCCTCACATGCACACCAGAAACAGCACAGAAGCAGTGACCATGGGGAGGATAGTCAGCATTGGATGGGGCAAGGATCTAATTCGACTTTGGGATCAGTCTTGGAGGATTAGCAGGGGCTAATAGAGCTGGTGGTTCCGATGATGCAGGACGAGGTCAAAGAATTTGGCAGGAGATCAAAGGTACTAGTCTGAGAACCCTTTTCAAACATCTACGTGCTCGGTGACTTAAATCGTGCACTGCCACTAAGTTTAAATGTAGTGCATACCAAGCTGCCCAGGCTTGAGGAGGCTGCTTTTCTCTGTGGGTAGCCTTGAGGCTGAATAGTCCCTTTGTAGTAGTCCCATAAACAGAACACCCATCTCACAACGGGTGTGCATGCACTGAGAGGATGAATGGAGTCAAAACACAGCCACCCAGCACTACACCTCGTTCTACGACATAATAAACCAAAGTGTGCTAGGCTTTCAGTGCTGTGTGAAAACCTGGATAAATCATACAATGTGGAGCACAAACTCATCTTCTGGATGCACAAATTGATCAGTTTCCTTTCAATCCTAAGTGGTAGCATTAGAGTGTGACTCACTCACTCGCAAGATTGGCTTCAAGCCCTTGCACAGCTGGGAGCTGGGGGGAGGGTGGCGGTTAGAGGTGCCTGGCACTGGTGGGGTTACATGCAGAGCTGGGGAATGAGCTCATTGTGTCGAATTACTGGACTGCGTGGGGATCCAGCAAAGACTTGTACGAGCTCGAGGCACACCTGGGTGATTGTGGACCAAGAACCTTGGGTATTGAAAGGGGGGGTGAGAGAGGAGTTGCTGGAGAGGAAATGAAAAAAGTATATACGTAGGGTGAGTAAAGGAAACTGAGGGAGAATAAGATACAGAGAACAGGGAGAAAAAAGGGAGGGATCCGGTTAAAAGAAGGATGAAAAATAAGGAGTGACGGAGATAGGGGAAAGAAAGAAGAGTGAGAGGCCAAGTGACAAAAAATGTTTTTACAAACACAGCAATAGCTTTGAGATAAAGTATCTTTAAGAATGTTGCAACAGTTTATTGAAAAGGCTACAATACATTACAATGACCGTAAAAATGTCGAAAAAGCTACATTATGGTAAAATAGAGGTTTGAGCCCACATGCTAGAAAGGGTTGGTCTGTTATTCCTAGGGTGTTTGGGGGTGTTCGGATAGCATCATTCCACCCGCTTCCCACGCATCTAAATTATCTAGAGGAGTTTAGTTAAATATGTTGTAAGGCCTGAGCGACCATGACATGTTTAGCCGAACTGAACTGCTGTTAGGACAGAGAATGATGCGGAAAATATGATCTTATATTATGCCGTTCAGCTCCTTAAAACACACGTTTTCTTCCATTGCTGTGGGTCTTTTAGCAGGCAGGATTCATAGTGATATCAGTAAGACATCTTCTTGTGCTGACCTCTGCCCTTGTTTCTAGTCATAGTCAAATGGAGCAGACCATAGCTTCACATTCCCTTCACCCCTCCCAGAGATGAAGGCTGGCTGCCCAGGGTGCCCTTCCTGCTGGTGAGTCTGGTTTGATGAACTGTAAAAAATAAAACAAAAACAAGCCTCTAAAACTACATCCCTCTTCTTTCTTAAAATAAAAGACAAAGTCAGCTGAAATGATAAAAAACAGGAGCAGCTAAAAGAGTTAAAAAAAAAATAAGAAAAAAAGAACATTCCATTTGTTCATGAACATTAGTAGTGTTGACCACGTTTTTGAGGAAAACAATAACAGACCTCTAAAACGTACAAAATTGTTTTTGCAAATAAAAAATAAAAAAAACACTAATAAATGATATTTAAAAATAAACGGGCAGCAAAACATCAAACACAAAATAAACGACCAGCAGAAAGTCAAAAATGAAAAACAAACCATTATAGTTGTTCAAATGCGTTGCTGTCGTCATTATAGTCATGGGAGTTTGTTCCAATAAAAAAAAAAAAAGAGTGCGGACAAAGTGAGATAAACAGCGTGAAGAGATAGGACACATGTAACAGGGAGCAGTCCTTATGGGAGGGAGCACTTACACCAATCTAAATCAACTATTTAGCAAAGGCAGTAAAACTACCCAATTATAAACATGGGCGGTACTTAAAGCCCATATTATTAAAACAACACATCTCGAAGAGACAGCGCAAGCGCTGCCTAGGCGAGACCTAAAAAGGAGAGAAATAGAAGATGAAATGATAAGGTCAAGAAAGAATCAGAGGAAAAAGGAAGAGTGAGAGGAGAAAGAACATTTGAAAGAAAATGTGAAAGGCCAGATGGATGGGTGAAAAGAAGGATGAAAGAATGAGTGGACAGAAGGGTGAAAGGGCAGATTGAAGAGTAAAAGGATCAATAGATGAAAGGGAGAATGGATGAAAAGGTGAATAATGGACAGATGAGTAAGAGTGGATGGATGGATTGATGGATGGATGGATGGTCGGATAGATGGAAAGGTGAAATAATGGGCAAATGAATAGATAGAACAGTTACAGGATCGATGGATGGGTGTTTGGGAGGAGAAGGAAGGGGTAAAGGAAGAAGGGTTGGGTTTGCTCGCATGCATGCTCCGTGTCTTTAGAGCTATAGTTCAAGTGGGGATTATTTCAATTTTCTGGCTGCTCCTTCGTAAAAGAACATGTCGAGGTATTAGAAACGCTCTAATACCCACTTCGAAATTAGCCAAATCACCTGCTTTTCATAAATCACCTTCAAGCTAAATCAGAGCTACTCGGACATTTATTGGACAGAGATTGAACACATCAGGCCACCTTTCAAATATTGGCCATTACTTTGATTCTTTTCCCATTGTCACTGCCACCAAGAACATAAGTTTGATCTCCAACAAGCACAATGAAAGAGCAATCCTGGAAGAAAGGTGTAACTCGAGTGTATGTAACTAGATACTGACCACATGCACGGACTGGGGACACATGGCCAATGATGCTCAACACCATGGATGTCATTTAGGGGTCGCCAGGGGTCGCAGGTGCGACACCTGGCTTGCCCCTTGCGACCCCTGGCCTCAGAGGTGGCTACACTCAGTGCCTGGAACACGGGGCAGCTCATCCTCATGGACGTCGGTTAAGGCTCAACTTTCCTGGGTTCCTGTAAATGTTTTTATTCCACAAATAGTTAATAACATTATTCACTATTCGTGTAATAGAAAATGAAGTACAATTAGCTTGAATGTGACCCTATCTGGGAGCTAGGGTAAGCAAACATGCTTTTAAATGTATGTTATGTGCTTGCTTGCAGGTGAGTGTTTATATGATAGTTTAAGAATGTGTGTGTGTGTGTAAATGTGTGCGCGAGTCGAAATAAATGTTACATGGTATGTGGTGTCACCTCCGGTACATTTGGCATTTTGGTGAATTGACGCCCATGCTCAACACACTGATACATTGTGGAGAGCAGCAGTTGAAGAAAGTCGGACAGAGGGCATGCTTCAGCCAGCACTAGAATCTAAGTGACCATCACATTTAACATTAATCTTTGATCTTCCTAAGTCCCTTCTCCCGTTCCCTCCAGTTTTTAAACAGACAGCGTATAGGCATTTAACTTTATTAATTATAGACCAAGCCTATAGGTAGGTTAAGCATGCAAATTATTGAGCTCTGCGAAGTAGTTGTGAAGCAACAGGACAGTGATTCAGGCAACACTCTTGGAAACTGCTATATTAAGGGCTGGAGCTGACTTAGAGCACAATCATAAATAGCCACAAGAGGGCACTAGGGTGCACCAATGGGCCTCAAAAAAGGTTTCCTTGCTTGAGGAAAGGGAGCATTTTTGTGAAAGAATACCGTTTTGCCTGGGTCCAGTAGCCGCCCCCCCCCCCCCCCCCTTGCAAACTACTTGGCGCCCCCCCTTTCGGACTCAGTCAGGAGCTCTCAAGCCAGGGTATTGTGCTGAGGTGAGGGTAACAACCCCCCTCCAATCACCCCGCCACCCACATGTTACGCCACTGCTTGGGTCACAAAAAATCATTCCAACAGAGTAAATTAGTGCTAAAATAAAACGTATTTCGTAACGACCCAGCAAGATGAGAGGAAAATGCATTCGCTTCTTCTTGCGGTTGTAACTCTTTCTAGTGGTTAAATGTTGAACTGCAACTAAATTAAACTATCAATATGCCAAACAACACCAATACATCCATTTGGGGATTTTAAACTCTTCCTCCAAGGTACCTTTCCTACTTCACGACATGTTTAAAAATATCTTTCAGACTTTGGACATAATTTTAGCCATTTTTCTTTATTACACTGAAAGAAACCAGAATGTTATTTTTTTTAGCCAGATCACGTGTCGTATCTGTATTTTTAAAAAAATGTTTTTGTTCTTTTATTTTCTAGTAAAGAAACCTGCACCTGCCCGCCCGTCCATCCCTCCGCCTATCCAGCCACGAGTGGCTCCTCCCACTGGCACCAGCGCAGACGCACCAGAGAGCCCAGGTGCACCGAAAACGATCCCACGACGGGGTGGCAGCGTCCGGACCCCCGGCGGTCCGCCTCCACCGATCCCACCCCAACCTGTGAAACGCCAGAGCAGGACTTCCATGGTGGTGCACGCGGACCCCCGGAGCGGGGAGCCAGAGGACAAGGGAAGCGCAGATGAAGCCCAGCCCCCTGGCAGCACACAGGAAGCCCCTTGTGAAGCACCCGTACAGAAAGCGGGACCACCACCTGTGCCATTGCCCAGAGCCAGGAGATTGTCTTCTGAAAACTGAAAGGAATGTACAGTGCCCCTTCCGCGGATGCTCGTCGCAGAATGATGCTCAAGGGAAAATAGGAAAGGGGTGAAACATGGGGGGAGTTTAAATAAGGGGGAGGAAAGGGACAGAGTGCAGGGGTGGGAGATAGAAGAGATAAAGGGAGAGAATGAAAGAGAGGAGAAAGGGAGAAAGATAAGGTCAGCGAGAAAAAAAGAGAGGGTGCGAGAGAAACTGAGACAGCCCTACGTGACCGCACGAGGGAATAGTTAAGCGTGAAGTCTGGAAGAAAAATGGGGGAATTTAATTTTCCTGTTATCTTGCGTAGAAGTGGAAGAGATTTCAAGCTGGCAAAAGCTAAAATAAAGTCAGTAGAGAGACACACCAGACAATGAAATAGATTGCAGGGAGGAGGTTGGAACACCATAAAGAGAGAGAAACATTAAAGGGACTCAGAGGCGCAGCTGGCAAGAAATACCATCATATGGGCTCAATACCTGGAAAATAAGGTGGGTTCATATCGTGTGAATGTCACATAAAGGCCCTCTGGTAAGCAGTACTTGTTCTACACGCAAAGAATGGAACATTTCCGAATACAAGCAAAGACAAGGGAAGAAAAGCGTGCAGCAGTGCTCTCTGGGACGAGCACCTAACACAAAGCAGAAGCCGGCTTCATTTTGGTATTTGGGATTCTGTCTCTACCCATCTTGTCTACATCTCGCTCTCTGTCTGTCTCTATCTCTTACTGTTGTCACGAGCCATTGCTGCTAAAAGAAAAGAAGCCACAAAGCTCATTTTCCGCCGGTGGAGGCGCGAGCAATGGGTTACTTCTCAAGGTCATAGAATGGCACTCTGGCAGCTATTTCAAAATGCTTCTCAAGGGCTAGACTAGCTTTTGTTGGCCAGAAGGGTTTTGTCTCATCTGCACACAGAGAGACAGTCTCTTTCTTTGCTCAAAGGGCAAGAGCGCAGAAATAACTCGCAGTCTCCTGGTCTCCCGTCCGCGACTGTCTCTGACCCCTTCACTTTCTAAAATCTTCTCCTAGGATATCGCTCCTGCCAGGATTTTTCATTTTGCCCGTCCAACTCGCCCAAAAAGTCCTTGCTCTGTAACTAAAATAAGGTACGTTTTTATCCTGCCGACGGTATGCTTTTTGTAGCTGATCGAAGTGTAATAAATTATTTTTTAAGGAAAAAGAGATGTGTGTTGCTTGATTGCCCACCCACCAATAGTACACGCGCCTCCAGACAGTAGGGAGTATAGAATATCGAGATAGTTTAGTGTTGTATCCAAACTATTAAGGACCAAAATAAGTTACATGCATACAGAGACATGTAGATTTACTGTTCTTAACTCCACATCTGTGTACCTCAGGCCCGTACATGTGGAGTTGGACAAACTTAGCTGTCAATATTTTTGGCCTCGATATTTTTGCTATGATATTAAGATCTAACAATACTCCCTACTCCGCATTCGGGACCATTACCTCTTCGTCACATATTATGAATCTCTGAAAAAACTGCTTTATGTCTTTTTCCTCCGTCTTATGGTGAGGCCATCATGTCTAGCCACTCTAAGCGAATTTAGCACTATCATGAATGTTCCCTTCAGGTCTTAATCTCTTCATGCCCTGTCCAAAGAACTTTAAGGAGCCTGCCAGCTGGGGTGCAAATCTCCACAGTGTCACCCATGGATGGAAACAAGCTGCCAGTGAGTTCCACTCTGGTATGAATACATGACGTGAAAGTTATTGACCCCTGTTCTCCATTGTCTGCCTCATGCCAATTTACCACGAGTAGGTGAATGGTCTCTCAATAGCTATCCAAAAAGGGAGATTATCTTAAATTTAATTTGTCTAAAGTTGCAGTATGCAGGAGCAGCTCCTCCATGAGAGCGGAGGAGCATCGCCCTTTTATAAAAATGCACCAGAACTGCTGAAAAATAAACCGGCAATAAAGTTTATTTAATTCCATTTTATTTTTCAGCAACCCGTCCTAAACCATGTGTCAGGATGGGGTGGAACAATTGCTGCACCATGGCAGCAGGAAGCTGTGCACTGTTTAAAGAACGCATGTCCCTTTTGCGGGGCGTCTTGCGGCAGCCAGCATGACATGCGCACTTTAAGTTTCTCTAAACCATCTGTCTTAAGGCAGCTGGATTAGAGAAAGCACAGGCCTCCAGTGCTCTTGAGAGCACTGAGAGGCCACTCCCTCCAATCCTGACACTTCTCTTAAGCTGTTTAACAGCATGAGAGCAGCACCAGTATTGGGTAGTGCAGTTTCCTGGGCCCGGAGCTTAAAAGAGAGAAGACACCGGAGCGAGGAGGACGTCATGACAGGTCAGTAAGATAAGTGCCATTTATTTATTATTATGTTAACCCCACCTGTATTTTGTCTACCCCGCCACTCTAAATACATAGCAGCTGCCCCTGGCAGCATGTACCCCAAATTAAGTGCAGCAATCCCATTACCCATAGATCAATAGAAGGCTGATTGAACAAACCCCCCGTCCCCCCCGTAATCTCCTGAAAAGGAATACTGCTGTGATCTGGACAGCAGATCGCCTGCATCTCTGTATTGCCCCTAGAACCACAAATAAGTTGCTTGTATCTGTCCTTTGGTTTCTGAATTCCGTGATTTTGCGCCAGCGTCTGCAAGTTGGTTCCACATGTTTCCCACCTTATGTGTTACTTCAGACTTTTCATTATCTCAATTATTTAACAACACCGCAATTTCCCTCAATTATTCGAGAAATGTATCCAGCCATTTTGTGGTAGCCAACCTTGTGCTTCACAAAATCACTGGGTTTGCCACAACAAAATACGTTTTTGTTATGTGAAAAAACCATCATATGAGTCAGGAAATCAGTTCCACCTCACAAAATGCGTTTACCAACAATATGAGCATCACAGTTGGGAAAGGGGGTGAAAGGGGCATCTCTCATCTTAATTGCGACTTGAAATGGTATGTATGAATGGTTTGCAAAAGCAAGTGTGGTCCCAAAGCATTGGGAAAATGCAAACTTCTAAAGTGGGTTGCTGATTTGCAAAGGGTAAGCAGTTGCCATTAGACAGTTTCTGTTTTGGAAATTGTGCCCATAATCTTAGAGGGAGAAGGCAGCAGGCCATGATTCAACTATCTGCTTTCCAGTGTATTCACAAGCAGAATCTATTTTTTAAAGCAGCACAAGTTAATTTAATGAACACAATATACTTAAAAAAATCCCATTTGAGAATGCAAGCACAGGGATGGTGGTCTGATGTTCCTTGCAAGCCACACACCATGAATTTGTAGCCAATCACAAGGGGTCCTAAATAGTGACATGCAAAATTAATATTCTTTGGGCAGGTCCCTCTGAGAACCCACATGATGGCAAAGTTTGTGATGCAACTTATTAGTGCAAGCGGTTCATTGCACAATTCAAGACCCCTGTGCTACTGCTGCGTACCAAACCATCTACCTCATTTGCTCACTACAGGAGTCTCAAGACCTACAGCCTTTCTCCCCAATGCCTTCAGCCTCCCAGGACCACCCAAAGGTCCCAGGAGGTTTAAAGATTAAGCGAAGGGGCGCACACCTTTGGCTCTGAAACAGGGACTGGTGTTATTTTCTGTTTATCCCCTTTTGTACAGTTATAGGGAGTAATACAGGGTTTTGTTAGATTTCCTGATTTGAGTTATTCATAGTAAAAAAATATAAATTCTGTCCCCTGCTCTTCATCTCTGAGAGCCATACCTGACTGCATGCAGTTTACGGCTCTTGTGTTTCTAATTTATTGAGGAGTCACACTCCAAAAACCTTGCAAAAACTCTCCAAGAGTTATTAAACAAGAGCTACCATCTCATGCCAAGGATGTCCATAATGTGCCAAGAATTTTTCAATGTTATCATAGCTTCATTTCAGGAGTGGGTACCATCATGAGTAAACATGGCAAGAAACTTGAAAGGAGAAAGAGGAAAGATTAAAACCCAAAGTTAAAGAATGAATACAAACAGACTGTACTATACGGACATTTAAAAAAACCTAAGCTCTCTTTTAGGAGGAGAAGATCAGCCAGGTATCCAGCTCCCCAAAGGTGTGGTTCAGCATTGTCAGATCTCTTACGGTCGCTGAACAGAGCATCATACTCCTACCATCCTCTCTTGGCACAATGTAATGAACTAGCAGCTTTTTCTTAAAAAAAAGTCATGAATATCTACGAATGATTGGCAGCTAATGCAGCAGCACCTATCGATCAAAGAGCATTCCCTCTCTACTCCACCCCGCCGCCCTATCACACTTCCTGGAGGTGAAGGAAGAGAGTACATTGCCACTGATTGGCAAAGTAAATTCGGAATCACCCCTAGACCCAGCACCTCCGCACTTGCTATCTAAGGGCATTCAAGGACTTCTTCCATCTATAGTCACCTTGCTGAATTTGTCATTAAGGACAGGGCCAGTCCTAAAAAGTGGAAATATGCAGTAATTAGACCCTTATAGAAAAAAGCCCACTTAGACCATGGCATCCCTGGCAATTATCGACCTATTTCCCTTTTTCCAAGGATAGTAAAACTACTTGAAAAGCATATTAACCAAATTCTGTCATGCTTTCTAGAGGACAACCATCTGTTACACTTCACTCAAATGGGCTTTTGTGCACAACATAGCATGGAATCAGCGCTCCTAGTTGTGACGGAGGAGCTAAAAATCTTACTTGACCAGGGAGGTGCTGCAGCTATTTTGCTTTTAGAGCTAAGCATGGCATTTGATACTGTATGTCATACAAACCTGGCCTTTAGGCTCAGAGGAGTGGGTATTCAGGATAAAGTCTTAGAGTGGTTGACATCCTTTGTGAAAGTTAGCACCTTTCAAATTATGGAAAACTCATGCTTCTCAGATATCCTGCCTTCTAAGTACAGGGTTGCACAGGGCTCATCATAGAGTCCTGCTTTGTTTAATATCTACATGCGTCCACTAGCCAACATTGTTCAAGAATTTGTGTTATCTCTAGTTTCCTATGCGGACGATACTCAGTGGTTTCCCTTGCAAATGGGTCTAATTCGGGAAACCATCATTTAGCGCCCTGTCTGGAAAAAGTGGCTAATTGGATGGCAAGTTGCTGTTTAAAATTAAATGGGGAGAAGACAGCATTACAGATCCTGGGGAACAATCTTCCCCTTCGGCCTGCCCTCAACTAGCCCAGTTGTATGGGCCACCCCCCTGCTCCCTGCTCTTCTATAGAAAGCTTGGGAATGTGACTGGATCAAATCTTAGCAATGGATGCCCAAGTGAAAAAACTTTCAGCAACATGTTTTGGATTACTCAGAACGATCTAGAAGATACTAGAGCTCATCCCAGAAAACTCAAGGAAAATGGTAATACAATCCTTGATGGTGTCTCGACTGGATTACGGGAACTCATTGTTCTTAGGCTCCCCAAAATATGTTATTAAAATACTGCAGGTAGTCCAGAATATGGCAGTTAGACTACTCTTTAAAATACCATGCCGCGCACCAAGTGAAGGAGACTCTGAGGAATCTCCATTGGCTGTCTGTTGATGCAAGAACTAAGTCCAAAGCTCTATGCCTTGCACATAAAGCCATTCATAACAAGGGACCAGTAAAGATCAGAAACCTCCTCTCTCCTTATGACCTGACCAGATCCCTAAAATCATCTCATGAAGACCTTTTGAGAATACCGAGAATCAGAAGGGAGAGATAGATCATCCACTCCCCAAACTCTGGAATACTATGCCCCACCAGCTAAGAAATTTGAGGAAGAAACACAACTCTAAGAAAAACATTAAAGCTTGGCTTTTTCCCTAGTATTTTCTGCACTACTTTGTCATCTCTCAGTCAGCCGCACTCACCTAGCGCTGGGAAGCCCTAGTGCATCTTTGCGCTCTATAAATGCTATAACATAACAGAACATCATGCCATGGATGCCCATCATCTGCCAAGAATTAGCACAATTGTGCCAGGGTCAGCATTATAGCAAAAATGTGCATCATCAATTCCATGGATGCACACAATATACCAGAGATTGCCACTGTAATGCCAGGGTCGGATTTATACCAGATGTTGGCACCGTCATCATGCCATGGAAGGTACTGATTATTCTAGGTGACAAATACATCCTTTTAACCCCTTCGCTGCCAGGCCTTTTCCCCCTCCTGTGCCGAGCCTTTTTTTGGCTATTTGGAGCAGTTCGCGCTTACGCCCTCATAACTTTTTGTTCACATAAGCTACCCACGCCAAATTTGCGTCCTTTTTTTCCAACATCCTAGGGATTCTAGAGGTACCCAGACTTTGTGGGTTCCCCAGAAGGAGGCCAAGAAATTAGCCAAAAAACAGTGAAAATTTCGTTTTTTTCAAAAAAATTGGAAAAATGGGCTGCAGAAGAAGGCTTGTGTTTTTTTCCCTGAAAAGGGCATCAACAAAGGGTTTGCAGTGATAAAATCACCAGCTTCCCAGCTTTCAGGAACAGGCAGACTTGAATCAGAAAACCCAATTTTTCAACACAATTTTGGCATTTTACTGGGACATACCCCATTTTTACGATTTTTTGTGCTTTCAGCCTCCTTCCAGTCAGTGACAGAAATGGGCATGAAACCAACGCTGGATCCCAGAAACCGCAACATTTTTGAAAAGTAGACAAAAATCTGAATTCAGCAAGCGGTCCTTTGTGTAGATCCTACAAGGGTTTCCTACAGAAAATAACAACTGAAAAAGAAAAATATTGAAATTGAGGTGAAAAAAACATCAATTTTTCTCTACGTTTTACTCTGTAACTTTTTCCAGCAATGTCAGATTTTCGAAAGCAATATACCGTTACGTCTGCTGGACTCTTCTGGTTGCGGGGATATATAGGGCTTATAGGTTCATCAAGAACTCTAGGTACCCAGAGCCAATAAATGACCTGCACCCTGCAGTGGGTTTTCAATCTATGCCGGGTATACAGCAATTCATTTGCTGAAATATAAAGAGTAAAAAATAGCTATCAAGAAAACCTTTGTATTTCCAAAATGGGCACAAGATAAGGTGTTGAGAAGCAGTGGTTATTTGCACATCTCTGAATTCCGGGGTGCCCATACTAGCATGGGAATTACAGGGCATTTCTCAAATAGACGTCTTTTTTACACACTGTCTTACATTTGGAAGGAAAAAATGTAGAGAAAGACAAGGGGCAATAACACTTGTTTTGCTATTCTATGTTCCCCCAAGTCTCCCGATAAAAATGATACCTCACTTGTGTGGGTAGGCCTAGCGCCCGCGACAGGATATGCCCCAAAACACAACGTGGACACATCACAGAAAACAGAGGTGTTTTTTGCAAAGTGCCTACCTGTAGATTTTGGCCTGTAGCTCAGCCGCCACCTAGGGAAACCTACCAAACCTGTGCATTTCTGAAAACTAGAGACCTAGGGGAATCTAAGATGGGGTGACTTGTGTGGCTCGGACCAGGTTCTGTTACCCAGAATCCTTTGCAAACCTCAAAATTTGGCTAAAAAAACACATGTTCCTCACATTTCTGTGGCAGAAAGTTCTGGAATCTGAGAGGAGCCACGAATTTCCTTCCACCCAGCGTTCCCCCACGTCTCCCGATAAAAATGATACCTCACTTGTGTGGGTAGGCCTAGCGCCCGCGACAGGAAACGCCCCAAAGCGCAACGTGGACACAGCCAAATTGGTGAAGGAAAACAGAGGTGTTTTTTGCAAAGTGCCTACCTGTAGGTTTTGGCCTGTAGCTCAGCCGCCACCTAGGGAAACCTACCAAACCTGTGCATTTCTGAAAACTAGAGACCTAGGGGAATCCAAGATGGGGTGACTTGTGTGGCTCGGACCAGGTTCTGTTACCCAGAATCCTTTGCAAACCTCAAAATTTGGCTAAAAATACACATGTTCCTCACATTTCTGTGGCAGAAAGTTCTGGAATCTGAGAGGAGCCACGAATTTCCTTCCACCCAGCGTTCCCCCACGTCTCCCGATAAAAATGATACCTCACTTGTGTGGGTAGGCCTAGTGCCCGCGACAGGAAACGCCCCAAAGCGCAACGTGGACACAGCCAAATTGGTGAAGGAAAACAGAGGTGTTTTTTGCAAAGTGCCTATCTGTAGATTTTGTCCTGTAGCTCAGCCGCCACCTAGGGAAACCTACCAAACCTGTGCATTTCTGAAAACTAAAGACCTAGGGGAATCCAAGATGGGGTGACTTGTGTGGCTCGGACCAGGTTCTGTTACCCAGAATCCTTTGCAAACCTCAAAATTTGGCTAAAAATACACATGTTCCTCACATTTCTGTGGCAGAAAGTTCTGGAATCTGAGAGGAGCCACGAATTTCCTTCCACCCAGCGTTCCCCCACGTCTCCCGATAAAAATGATACCTCACTTGTGTGGGTAGGCCTAGTGCCCGCGACAGGAAACGCCCCAAAGCGCAACGTGGACACAGCCAAATTGGTGAAGGAAAACAGAGGTGTTTTTTGCAAAGTGCCTATCTGTAGATTTTGTCCTGTAGCTCAGCCGCCACCTAGGGAAACCTACCAAACCTGTGCATTTCTGAAAACTAGAGACCTAGGGGAATCCAAGATGGGGTGACTTGTGTGGCTCGGACCAGGTTCTGTTACCCAGAATCCTTTGCAAACCTCAAAATTTGGCTAAAAATACACATGTTCCTCACATTTCTGTGGCAGAAAGTTCTGGAATCTGAGAGGAGCCACGAATTTCCTTCCACCCAGCGTTCCCCCACGTCTCCCGATAAAAATGATACCTCACTTGTGTGGGTAGGCCTAGTGCCCGCGACAGGAAACACCCCAAAGCGCAACGTGGACACAGCCAAATTGGTGAAGGAAAACAGAGGTGTTTTTTGCAAAGTGCCTACCTGTAGATTTTGTCCTGTAGCTCAGCCGCCCCCTAGGGAAACCTAACAAACCTGTGCATTTCTGAAAACTAGAGACCTAGGGGAATCCAAGATGGGGTGACTTGTGTGGCTCGGACCAGGTTCTGTTACCCAGAATCCTTTGCAAACCTCAAAATTTGGCTAAAAATACACATGTTCCTCACATTTCTGTGGCAGAAAGTTCTGGAATCTGAGAGGAGCCACGAATTTCCTTCCACCCAGCGTTCCCCCACGTCTCCCGATAAAAATGATACCTCACTTGTGTGGGTAGGCCTAGCGCCCGCGACAGGAAACGCCCCAAAGCGCAACGTGGACACAGCCAAATTGGTGAAGGAAAACAGAGGTGTTTTTTGCAAAGTGCCTACCTGTAGATTTTGTCCTGTAG
Source organism: Pleurodeles waltl (assembly GCF_031143425.1). Lineage (NCBI taxonomy): Eukaryota > Metazoa > Chordata > Amphibia > Caudata > Salamandridae > Pleurodeles > Pleurodeles waltl. Next base: position 339,160,372 of record NC_090443.1, read on the forward strand.
CTCAGCCGCCACCTAGGGAAACCTACCAAACCTGTGCATTTCTGAAAACTAGAGACCTAGGGGAATCCAAGATGGGGTGACTTGTGTGGCTCGGACCAGGTTCTGTTACCCAGAATCCTTTGCAAACCTCAAAATTTGGCTAAAAATACACATGTTCCTCACATTTCTGTGGCAGAAAGTTCTGGAATCTGAGAGGAGCCACGAATTTCCTTCCACCCAGCGTTCCCCCACGTCTCCCGATAAAAATGATACCTCACTTGTGTGGGTAGGCCTAGCGCCCGCGACAGGAAACGCCCCAAAGCGCAACGTGGACACAGCCAAATTGGTGAAGGAAAACAGAGGTGTTTTTTGCAAAGTGCCTACCTGTAGATTTTGTCCTGTAGCTCAGCCGCCACCTAGGGAAACCTACCAAACCTGTGCATTTCTGAAAACTAGAGACCTAGGGGAATCCAAGATGGGGTGACTTGTGTGGCTCGGACCAGGTTCTGTTACCCAGAATCCTTTGCAAACTTCAAAATTTGGCTAAAAATACACATGTTCCTCACATTTCTGTGGCAGAAAGTTCTGGAATCTGAGAGGAGCCACGAATTTCCTTCCACCCAGCGTTCCCCCACGTCTCCCGATAAAAATGATACCTCACTTGTGTGGGTAGGCCTAGCGCCCGTGACAGAAAACGCCCCAAAGCGCAACGTGGACACATCACATTTTTTCATTGAAAACAGTGCCTACCTGTTGATTTCGGCCTCTATCTCAGCCGGCACCTAGGGAAACCTACCAAACCTGTGCATTTCTGAAAACTAGAGACGTAGGGGAATCCAAGATGGGGTGACTTGTGTGGCTCGGACCAGGTTATGTTACCCAGAATCCTTTGCAAACCTCAAATTCTGTCTAAAAAAACACATTCTCCACACTTTTCGGTGACAGAAAGTTCTGGAATCTGAGTGGAGCCACAAATTTCCTTCCACCCAGCGCTCCCCCAAGTCTCCCGATAAAAATGATACCTCACTTGTGTGGGTGGGCCAGGTGCCTGCAACAGAATAAGGCCCAAAACTTGTAGAGATAGAGGGGATAGCACCGCAAGTTTATAAGGACATATTCTTTTATACATCTTTAGACTGACTCTGCTTTGGGGACCCACATAAGTGAGGTGTCATTTTACTTGGGAGGCTGAGGGGAACACTGGGGAGTAGGAATTTTGTGCTGGAGTGGTGATCCTACGAAGAAAAGTCAGGAAAATATGCTTTTTTTAAGCACATTGAGGTTTACAGAGGAGTCTGGGTAAGAAAATGTTGGGGGATCCACGCAAGCCACACCTCCCTGGACTCCTTGGGGTGTCTAGTTTTATAAAATGTCTGGGTTTGGTAGGTTTCCCTAGATGAAGGCCGCACACAGGACCAAAAACATAGGTGCCCTCTCCCCCCCAAACACAGGTAGTTTTGTAATATATCGTTTTGATGTGCCCACATATGTCCGTGATGTGCCAAACACTAAACTTTTGAAAAGAAACACAGTTAGGTTATTTGAAAAAGACCCCTCACCCACCAACCAATTTGGTGGCATGCTTCATCATCGGGGTCCCACCTGAGGCACCTAGCGTGTCACAGGTGTGCTGCGACGCCTGATTACAGCGGAGCAGGTTTTGTCATTTTTACCACACATACTGGTTGGATTTGGCACGAGGGTGAGTGATGGTTCAGTGGATCAAATTTTACTAACGAGCTTTCACAAAAATGAAATGCACTGTTAGTAACTGAAAGGCAAAAAACTGAACCAATGACTCACAGCTCGTGAGCTGTAAAGCCGCGACAAGGCACCAACCGCTTTACAGTCCATTCACACAACTTTCATACATGACACACACAAGGCCATTCACACCGCCAGCCACGGGCCCAGCACATTACAACACTCACATCGACAGACAGCGCCACTCAAGGGCCCATCACTTACATACGCCCACGTGCCTGATACAACAATCACACCAGCTGATGGGAGTGTGTGGACTGGTGTTTGGCTGGCAGTGTGTTGCAGTAGCCAACAGCAAGTCAATATGTACACTCTCAGCCAAGCCCCACTCCACCCACAATGGCATCATTTTTTTTTTTTTTTTTTTAACAGAGGAACCCCTAACTATATAGAAAGAATTACAAAACTACAAACACAAAAGCTCTAACTAAGAACATGACAGAAATGCTAACCATGAAACTAAACACATGAAAATACAAAACAGACATGAGTTTACACTCATGGTTGTTCCCAGAAATTCTTCTGGGTGTGGTAATTCTTAAAACAAGCACCGACACACAGCCCAGGCTTTGAAGGACAATCCGGGCAGTACATTCGAGACTCCCTCCGGATACCTCTTCGAAAACACACTCTACATTTCTTAGCTGGAAAGTCTTTTTTGGGTGTGGGAGGAATGTGCTCAGCAAAGTGGCGATCTTTCAATCTAGCCACATCCTCCACCACTGCTTCTCTAGGAACTCTGGCCTGTTCCACCACAATAAGGCTCTCTATCACTGACTCCTGAAATTTCACAAATGTCATCTTTGACTCTGGAGACCTATCCCTAAACACAATAAAAGCATTGAAGGTTGGTAAGTGGAAGAGGTGAAGTCCTAACTTCTTATACCAAACGTAAGACTTACGAATAGCAGTATAAGGTTCCAACCTCTGGTCAACTCTATCTACACCTCCCATGTGCTTATTATAATCTAAAATGCACACAGGTTTGCGCACTTCAGCAACCTGGCCCCAAACAGTCACATGGGAAGTACTCTCATCATGGATGGTACTTAGCATGTAGACATCCCTCTTATCTGAAAATTTCAAAGCTAGCAGCTCCTCGTTCCGCAAGGCACAGCACTGTCCTCTCTCAAGTTTTTTACAGACAAGCTCCCTTGGATAGCCTTTCCGGTTAGAACGGATTGTGCCACAAGCAACTGTGTCCACTCTAAACAATTCCTTGAACAATTGCACACCAGTGTAGAAGTTATCTACATACAAATGGTGACCTTTGTTGAACAGTCGTCTACCAAGATCCCACACAATTTTCTCAGTAACTCCAAAAGTGGGAGGACAACCAGGGGGGTCAATATTGGAATCCCTACCAGTGTACACACGGAAACTATACACATATCCTGTCCTACTTTCAGACAGCATATACAATTTAATTCCATATCGTGCCCTTTTGCTAGGAATGTACTGCCTAAAAACCAAACGACCCTTGAAGAGGACCAAAGACTCGTCCACACTTAACTCTTTGCCTGGAACATAGACCTCCGAAAACCGATCTACAAAATGATCAAGGACAGGCCTAATCTTAAAAAGACGGTCAGAATCTGGGTGATCTCGTGGCAAGGCTAATGCATTGTCAACAAAATGCAGCATCCTAAGAAGAAGCAAATACCGATTACGACTCATGGTCGCTGGAAATATAGCTGTTGCCATCAAGGGACTAGTAGACCAATAAGAAGCCAGTGACGGCTTCCTTATCAACCCCATCAAAAAAGTCAAACCCAAAAACTTTTTTAACTCCTCCAAATTTGTGGGAATCCACTGGGCAGCTCTAGAGTGTGGCCTAAGTCTAGCAGCGTTGTCCCTCAAATGCTGCTCCGCATACAAATTAGTCTGCTCAACAATCTCTTCCAAAAACACATCATCCATGAATAACTCAAAGAAATTGATAGGCATAAAGTTCTCTGTATTGGCGTAACACCCCGGGAGACCAGTAAAGGCAGGCAACTCTGGCTGCTCCATGTTTGGGGCAACCCAGACATCAGGTCTTATAACGGGAAACCTTTCAGCCCCAGGTTGCTGCACTATTGGCACATCAATGTCCTCCTCTAAAACAGGCCCTTCATCTGCACTGAGTGTGGCTTCATCATCAGAAGATTCCCCTCCAAGAGAAACATCACTGCCAGAATCTCTGACTTCCTCCTCTGCCTCAGATGCAGAGTCTGTCTCATAGTCATGATCAGACTGTGACTCAAAAAGCATACCAACCACCTGCTGAGCGGTCATCCTGCGGCTAGACATGATATCTCCTGCTAAAATTAACTGGACAAATTCACCACCAACAACCAGCACTGTGTAAGACAAGTGACAAAGTGTAGCTTTGTTAGTAAGAGTTATAAACTCAAAAACTATACCGCTCACTTGCCTGAAAAAGCTTGATTCACCAGCAACTACACAGCAATCACCAATGATATCCCACTAAAAATAAATAAAGAAAGGCAAATTAGAAATAAGACAAAACAAATATCATTGTGCACAAACCTAAGGACAATTTCACACACAATCCTGCATTTAGTACACCCCCTACAAACATGTCATTCATGCATGGCAACAATACTCCTTTGGAGTAAATTGTTTTTACTTACCTAAAACATGCAACTGTGCAAACTGCAGGTCAACCACTGCCAAAACCGCAAGGAGCCACAGCAAATAAAGCAAAAGCTTTGAACTAGAACAAAAAGGAGGAAAACATTTTTTATCACAAATGCAAAGACTTCTTCAGTTGACAAACACCCCACCATCAAACATTTAGAAATTGGTGCCTAAGTGGATTCTGCCATAGGGGCAGATGGGCCTACTAATAAAATAGACCTGTCTACCCCAAGGAAGCCAGAAAATACCTTTAGTAGTGTGTCCCCATGGAGAGCGACCCTTGCCAAAGGGGACAGCCCTAAAAAAAAAAAAAAAAATAAACACACACAACACTATCCCTGGTGCCTAAGTGGCTTCTGCCCCCCTTGGGGGCAGGTGGGCCTAAGAAAATAGGCCCATCTGCCCCCAGGGGGTGTAGAAATGGGCAACAGGTCAATGACCCTCTTGGGGGGGCACCCCGTGACCAAGGGGACGCCCCCCCACAAAAATAAACAAATAAAAAAAAATCCCTGGCGTTCTAGTAGTTTCTGCCCCCCTTGGGGGCAGTCCAGCCTAAAAATAATAGGCTGATCTGTCTCCAAGGGGTGCAGAAATGGCCTGGGTACATGTGCCCCCAAAGTGGGGGGCGACCCTTGCCCAAGGCCCCACCCATCCACTAACACACACACACACACACACTATCCCTGGTGTCTAAGTGGCTTCTGCCCCCTTGGGGGCAGGTGGGCCTAAGAAAATAGGCCCATCTGCCCCCAGGGGGTGTAGAAATGGGCAGCAGGTCAATGCCCCCCTTGGGGGGGCGCCCCGTGACCAAGGGGACGCCCCCCCACAAAAATAAACAAATAAAAAAAAATCCCTGGCGTTCTAGTAGTTTCTGCCCCCCTTGGGGCAGACCAGCCTAAAAATAATAGGCTGATCTGTCTCCAAGGGGTGCAGAAATGGCCTGGGTACATGTGCCCCCAAAGTGGGGGGCGACCCTTGCCCAAGGCCCCACCCATCCACTAACACACACACACACACACACACACACACACACACACACACGCACACTATCCCTGGTGTCTAAGTGGCTTCTGCCCCCCTTGGGGGCAGGTGGGCCCAAGAAAATAGGCCCATCTGCCCCCAGGGGGTGTAGAAATGGGCAACAGGTCAATGCCCCCCTTGGGGGGGCGCCCCGTGACCAAGGGGACGCCCCCCCACAAAAATAAACAAATCAAAAAAATTCCCTGGCGTTCTAGTAGTTTCTGCCCCCCTTGGGGGCAGACCAGCCTAAAAATAATAGGCTGATCTGTCTCCAAAGGGTGCAGAAATGGCCTGGGTACATGTGCCCCTAAAGTGGGGGACGACCCTTGTCCAAGGCCCCACCCATCCACTAACACACACACACACACACACACACACTATCCCTGGTGTCTAAGTGGCTTCTGCCCCCCTTGGGGGCAGGTGGGCCTAAGAAAATAGGCCCATCTGCCCCCAGGGGGTGTAGAAATGGGCAACAGGTCAATGCCCCCCTTGGGGGGGCGCCCCGTGACCAAGGGGACGCCCCCCCACAAAAATAAACAAATAAAAAAAAATACCTGGCGTTCTAGTAGTTTCTGCCCCCCTTGGGGGCAGACCAGCCTAAAAATAATAGGCTGATCTGCCCTCAAGGGGGGCAGAAATGGCCCTAAAAGACATGCCCCCCAAAGGGGAGCGACCCTTGCCCAAGGGGGCGCCCCCCCATCCACTACACACACAATCCCTGGTGCCTAAGTGGCTTCTGCCCCCCTTGGGGGCAGATGGACCTAAAAAAAATAGGCCGATTTGCCCCCAAGGGGGGCAGGAAAGGCCAACAGTTCTCTGCCCCCTTGGGGGGGCGCCCCTTGCCCAAGGGGGCACCACCCCCACATAAATACACATAAAAATAAAAAACCCTGGTGATCTAGTGTTTTCTGCCCCCCTTGGGGGCAGATCTGGCTAAAAAGTAGCCAATCTGCCCTCAAGGGGGGCAGAAATGGCCCGAAAAGACATGCCCCCCAAAGGGGAGCGACCCTTGCCCAAGGGGGCACCCCCCCATCCACTACACACACAATCCCTGGTGCCTAAGTGGCTTCTGCCCCCCTTGGGGGCAGATGGACCTAAAAAAAATAGGCCGATCTGCCCCCAAGGGGGGCAGAAAAGGCCAACAGTTCTCTGCCCCCTTGGGGGGGGCGCCCCTTGCCCAAGGGGGCACCCCCCCCACATAAATACACATAAAAAGAAAAAACCCTGGTGATCTAGTGTTTTCTGCCCCCCTTGGGGGCAGATCTGGCTAAAAAGTAGGCAGATCTGCCCCCAAGGGGGGCAGAAATGGCCGTAACTAATTGCCCCCCAAAGGGGAGCGACCCTTGCCCAAGGGGCCGCTCCCCGCGTGCCAGAAACAGGTAAGTAAACAAAAAAAAAAAAAATCCCTGGTGTCTAGTGGGCATTCCTGCTGCCCGATCGCAATGCGATCGGGCAGCAGGAATGCTCAAAGAGACACCGGGGAAAAGGAAAAGCCTTTCCTTTTCCCCGGTGCCTCTTTAGCCCCAACCCCCCACCCACCGGGAAGAGATTCTTACCTCTTCTCTCGTCGCCGCACAGGAAGCAAATGGCTTCCTGTGCGGCGAGGATCCCATAATGAAGTCAGCGCGCGATCGCGCGCTGACGTCATTATGGGGGGGTGGGGGGGTCGGGGGTGGAAGGGGAAGGGCTTCCCCTTCCATCCCCGACTTTGGGGGGTGGGAGGGAAGCACACAGAGGGAGCGAGAGCGCTCCCTCTGGGCTGTGTGCCGAGGACGTAGTGGTTACGTCCTCGGCACAGCAGCACTGTGCCGCGGGACGTAACCACTACGTCCGCGGCACAGAAGGGGTTAAAATGATTTCATGTTGGTGTATTTCAAAGGCTCCTAAAAATCTTATATGTTTTTATTAATGTCTTCGAGGCATTAACCCTTTTTTTGTTAAAGAACTCTAAAGGTCTGCTAATTATTTGGAAGCAGTGACGGGTTACTTTTAAGTAGAATGAGGACTTTCCAAGTGTGAGATGTAGGCCTCTTAAGCTCATTGCACTTTAGGTTCAAACATAGGGCCTGATTTAGAGTTTAGCGGAGACGGTTACTCCATCACAAACCTGACGAATATCCCGCCCGCCGTATTACGATTCCATTATATCCAATGGAAATTTTAATGTGGCAGACATGATATATGTCACATTTGTGATGGAGTAGCCCACCACCAAACTCTAAATCGGGCCCAGAGTCTCCACCCAAATTTGTATTCTGAGTTGTGTAGTAGTTACTTATGGGTTATTCTCACACAATTTTAAACGGGTAAAACTAATGATCAAATGCATGAGTTCAAAAATGACATCTCAGGAACTGCAAGTTGAATTACTGTATTCTAGGCCCCTCTAAGGTGCATACATTTGATTGGTATGGCAATACCCCATAGGTAAATAACACAATCCCATGGTATTGGTATTTATTTGGTACTGTAATTCTACTCTTAATAATCCAGGTGTTGTAATGAGGGCCCAAAGCATGCAGGAAAAAAGGCTTGCTAATGATTGTTATAAGGACTGTGACACTACCCTCTGCCACTACTGAGATGTTTTTGAGAAACAACATAATATCACTATATGCAATAAAAGGAAATGGTGATAGAGATTATCAGGCTTTTATTTGTTGGCCTACTCTAACAGGAATTATGTGGTAATATTAAAAAGTGACTATTTTGTGATGAGCGTTCATGTTGTAAGGCACTGAAATCAGTCCCATGTCCACAGCCGTGTTGAAAGTGAGCAAGCACGCACTTGCCTCTGTACCTTGAAGTATATGGATTGGTGCTTGTACTTTTGTTTTCTTAAATTTTACTATCACTACAAATGAACCTTTACTGTTCATGGATGTCGATGCAGCCCAACTGTATACTTTGGTCGTTGACAGCATAAGCTGCTGTAACAGAGACAGCTCATGGTACTTCCCGTGAAGCATTATATTTATCAAGGCACCACTTTCTTTAATGAAAGGAATTGAACATCCACTTATTTCCATTGTAATCTCTGGACAGTTTTTGTATCATTTTGTTGCTTTGACATGATGACTTTTCCTTGACTGACTTTTCTCCTCACAAGCAACCAGTCTGGCAGGTGCACGTTTTTCTGAGGTAAGCATTGACATGGTACAATCACTTTCTTCACTTTCACTTAATATTGAGGCTGAAGAACTGTTTGACGATGATTTAGATGATGATTGACTTTGTTAGGATTTGCCTCAACTGATGTTGCAGCTTGGCCTTGTGGGTAGACGTCGAACATTGCTTATGGAATGTTCTGACAGCCATTTTGTCTTCGCACTGTGACACACGTACTTTTTCTTTTAATCCGCAAATGGTCACAAAATGGTTCCCTACAACTTATTTTGCATATCTGACCAGACAGAACACTTTCCTTCCTGTGGACATGCAAATCCACATCTGAAACACAACTTCTTTTTGCTTTTAGACATTACTTTGCATCCTTCTGACTTTTGTTTCAAATTACTTTTCACACTCATGACTGACTCTCTCTGGGCACCTCCAGCCTTGAGGTTTGCAGCTTGTCCTTTAGCATGTTCCTCAGCTCTGGCAGCCATCAACGCTTACTCCAGACTAAGAGTTTCTCCTAGCATTCGTCCTTTGAATGAACCTGACGAGCATGTATCGATCACTCTGAGCTGCTTAGCTTCTTCATCATTAGTTTAATTGAATGTACAGTGATTGATGAGTGTATTGATTCTTTCCATGAATTTGATTGTTTCACCAACTCTTTGACGTTCTTGACTAAAACGTATCGTTCAGTGGACCTTTGGTACTGGATTAAATTTGAGAGTCAACACATTCTTAATCTGAGGATAAGTAACTTCTTCCTCAGTTCTTGCCTTTTTCTTTATGACTTCTTTCACACCATCACCAACAAGAGTTTTGATATACCTGATAATCTTCCTGTTATCAGTCTCTTCAGGGGTATGAGATAGTTTGGAGGCTTCATAGGAGGTGGTATTGCTAACGTATACAAAATGTTACAGATTTGTTGTTCTCTCTTCTATGTTCATCTTCCACACTATCTTTTTAGGGTCGAGCCTGCGTTGCATGCGCTCGCGCATGCGTTTCGCAGCAAGACTCTTTTGTATTTAGAAAAGGGCTCGGAGCCCTGTCAACTTCACGCCAGTGTTTTTTTATTGGTTGGTGGGCTTCCCTAATAAAATCTGCTTGCTTTCATTAGTCGAGGCACGCATATGTCATGCCTTTTCCGGTGGCTAGCCCTCCTCCAGCGCAGCGACCAAGTACAGAAAACATGCGAGGCTCGCTGTTTCCCATCGGGCTCGTGGACTTTTTTTTCTCTAATTTACTAGCCCGATCTTGCTTGGCAGAAGTCGAGCGCTTTACATACTTGATTTAACTTTTTTGGGTTATGTACATAAATGCACTTTTGCCTGATAGGTGAAAAGTCGGGTTAGGAGTTTACAACGCAATCAGCTCTAACATGAGCAAACGCGAGACCCGATGCATTGTAAATGCTTGTTTATTTTTGTCTTCACACTAGCTCTTCACGTTGCATCGCCAGAGTTGCCTTCTTGTGTCCCTGCCTGGCTCTTATCTTCTGAATAGTTTTAGAATGATTTCAAGTCTATCACTGAGCAGGCTGAAACAAGCTGCCCAGACCTCAGCTAGGATGTCACATCCCAGGAAAAGTGCACAGGCCTTGCAATAATGTTACAATATTGTGTCCTACCCTCAGAAGGCTGAGCACTGTGTACTTTGAACACGCCATATTACTACTGCCTATTACAGTTCCTTGAATGAGCCTTGGAAGGGATCTGTCACTGTTCTCCCAGCATTCTATTTACTGCGCCGGTGGAGCACTTTGGACAAAAATGGCTTGCCAAATTGGTGGCAAACTGTAACTTTGGTAAGTGGTATGTTGCTCAGAAGGCAGAGGTGGGCATCAAACAACAGAATGGCTTAAAGGCCCATCTGCCAAAGTATATTTGATCCTCTTAGACTAAATCACAGACAAACAATTGAATGTTAAAAACAAGCATTAGCAAAGCCAGTATGTGTGACTTTGTAAATGCTTGTTCCTTTGTATCATGGTTTTTGTTAATCCTGATTGCTGGGTAAGCTGCTGGGCTCCCATCAATCTAGAAAAACATTGGCTGAAAGCAAAAATATTTTTGGTCTAAAAAATTACACATTGCCAAAGTAGTCCCGGGCACTGAATGGAACTATTTTTTTTGTGAGGATGTGCTCCTTGTGAGAGGGAAGACAACCATCACTCACAGTGAAATTAGCCAATGTCTGAACTTGGTTAAACCACTGGCTCATGCTGTACGCTATTGTGGGTAGATAAAAATGTAAATGACACAGCAACATGCTGACGGATGAAGAGAGCTGTCTGAGAGCCCCTTTATGTAAGTACATTATATTTTAGTAAAACCAAAGGGTCTTGGCTGACACCACACCTAACAAGCATTTGAAACGCAATGTGTCTCGCATTTGCTTGAGTTAGAGCTATTGGCATTGTAAATTCATAACTGGATTTTTCTTGCCACATAAATTGGTCGACCCTGCCTCATAATTTGGTCCTTTCCTGCCACCCACACTACTCCAGTGGCCCTGCATATAACTAAAGCACTTCCATTTACCTTCTTCCTCTATCTGCAGCCAAAAATGAAAATGTTGCCTTTTAGCATCCTAATTCAAATGTGCCATGCTACTTCCAATATTATACCACTTTTACCACCCTGCCATCAGAGTTGCTGGCTGGCTAACACAATTCCCAAAACAAGACAGCCTCGGAGGAGTAACAAGAGAAATAAACTAGAAGGGTCACCCAAACATATCAAAAGTGTTCAAACAGTCATAGTGTAATAAGGATGGTAAGTTGGCCTGAATCATGGTCATAATTGCACTAAGGAGAGATTAATAAAACATATACAATTATTATATACATCCAATAAAAACCTTTATCAGAAATAAACATTTGGCATTAGACTGTAATGCTCAGAACAGCCCCTAGAGGATACCACAATGAAAATAGCATTTTAGATTTTTTGTAAAAGAATGCACTCCAAAGCATTATGGGACAACCGAGTGCAGCAAATATTGAGCTATGTTCACTGTAATGCTTAGAACAGCCCCTAGAGGACACCAAAATAAAAATATCATTTGTAAGAAACATAGGCCCTCATTACAATCTCGGTGGTCTTTTGAAAAGACTGCTGAGGCTGCAGGAGCCAGCATACCGCCAATGCCGGCGGTATTCCTGGCTCCCTATTATGACTTTTCTGCTGGCCCAGCAGAAAAGTCACATCAACATTGCTGCCAGTTCGTAATAGAGCCTGCGGCAATGCTGATGTGCAGTGGGTGCAGTAGCACCCATCGCGCATTTCACGGCCCGAAATTCAGGCAGTGAAATGCGCGATGGGCTATGCCTGGGGGCCCCTGCATTGCCCATTCCAAGTGCATGGGCAGTGCAGGGGCATCCCAAGTCCCCCTAACCGCCAGCCTTTCCATGGCGGTGTTTACCGCCGTGGCCAGGCTAGGGGACTCATAATCCCCAGGCTGTGGTGCTTGCACCGCTGCCCTGGGGATTATAAACGACAGGCGAAGGGCCGGCGGTATGGCCGTGGCTATTGCACCACGGTCATAATAGCTGGCAGAACACCGCCAGCCTGTTGGTGGTGTTACCACTAGCTTACAGCCGGCCGCCAGGGTCATAATGAGGCCCATAGTCATGTAACCATATAATTAGTCTTTAGAGGGCATTACCACATGGAAATAAAATGGCACAAAATAATGTAGTACAACCATGTATTTAGCCCCTAACGAACACAGTGCCTTACATATTTTCAGGCCTAACAGGTCTACTGTAACACTAAGCTCCTTAGAACACAAACTACTCCCAAATGTAAAACAAAAGTTCCAGCCATGAGAGCGCTTAAAAAGACACTGAGTGGGGGGAGGGGTTATTATTTTGGGGTCCCCTCTAACCTAGTGTGTGGACCTAGAGTTGACCTAAATAGAAAGAGTGTCATGCTGAACTGGTGGTGGTCCCATTGTCCTAGGACCACTACAGGCTGAGTTATGGGCAAAATGTTTTGAAAAAGAATGCTTGCAAAGCACTCTGAGGTGACTTTTCCTGAGTGAAGTGAATATTATAGAATCAGCTCTCCTGCTGTGCCAAGAGAGCCTTCTTGTGGATTTCTGAGTGTTTTAGTAAAGCATTGGGAAAGCTATGGAGGGTGAAGGGGAGAGCCAAAAGAAATAACTCTGGTTAGGTAACAGTGTGAACAATGTGACTAGCGCTCCAATACCAATGATGGAGTTTGCACTGTTGGCACTGAGAGGGCCATGGCGCACGAAGGAGAGAAACAAAAGAAAAAAATAGTTCACCCACGCTGTATATTGGCAATCGTGCAATTATCCATGTAACACAGTCATTCTGCAAGGCAGTAACAGTACCGCCCCAAGGAGTGACAAATGTGAAACATTTACCAATGATATCAAGGGATTTTCGAGAGGCAATGCCAGGAACGAGTAAAAGTGATGGGCATGAGGTGGGCGTGTTCAAAAGTCCACAATACTTACAATAGGTCAAAGCGCTTGCGCACTTGACCTAAAAACATATTGATAATCATCTGGGACTCTTGGCTTGTGTCCTTGGTGACCAAGGAAAATCAGTCAAGGTTTCCTGATTATGACAGTGTGATGAATTTTGGATTGGGGTGGGGGGCAGCATTGTCAAACACTTGAGAGCTGAAGGAGAATTTTTTTTTTTTTTTAATTTGCCGCTGGCACCACGATGCATAAATTTTGAATTAGTGCAAAAAAGGCCTAAACCATTTTACAGTGATTTTAATGTGGTACCTTGTACGAAGGAGAGGTTAGAGGCAAACTGTTTTTATTTGCACAGATAGTTTTTTGCATAAAACAAAGAAAGAATGTGGACCAGTTACATGAAATGTAGACGCTTTTCATGCGTTGTACAGTTTTTCAAAAGAAAATCTGCCCCAGGAATAACCTCTGTTACAATCCGAGTGGCTGTCAGGATGACTGTATACCAGATTGAAAGGTGACTCGCCTTTATGCTTTTTGAGGCCTATTGCGAGTTTATCTCTGTAGATCCGCTTGTAAATTAAAAATAAATATGATAGAGTTGTAGTTCAGTGAACTGAAACACCACTGTACCCCATGGGGGTTTAAAGCATGGGTTCAGTCGCATCAGATCCCGCGGGATCAGATGACAATGTAAACACGAACTACAAGCAGCCTTTGGCCCCTGCTTGACCCTAATCCACTGTTCATGCAGCATTGTAGCAGACTTCTTGGGTCGGCTCCGGCTGCCGATAGAGCCCCAAAGCCTTCGGGACATACATACAGTGACACTCTTTGTTGGTGTTAAAGGTCATTTATTTTAGGACAGGGTTTAAAACACAAACATCATTTAACATTTTAACTGTATATCGTCCTTTTAAACCAGACCTTAACTTTTACAACATCCTTTTGCCTTCCTTCTCTCCTCAGATAGCTCCCTTCAATTCTCCTACCGTATACACTCCCCTATTCCTCCCATGCCTTCCTTGCTTTAAACCTACCCTCTCCCGCTCTGATCCTTCACCTCCTTGTTTTTCCCCCTGGAATGGTGGACAAGCCCGCATCTGGCTCTCCACCCTCCCCCATCTCCTGCCATCCAGCGAAACCCATGAGGCGTTTTGCTGCCCCACCCCAAGGAAAAACAAACCTTTTTCCGTTGCAAACGTGTCCCTCTTTTTAATATATTTTTTTTTTTTTTAAATCTCTGATCCACAAATTTACTCCCCATACACTTTCTATCATCAGCCTTAGCTCAGTTAGATAGTACGCATTTCCTATCTGCGACAAATGAACCCCATCATCTCGAAACAAAAACCGTCTCCTGTTCCTTTATGTCCCTGTGCCTTAACACCTTGATCCCATGAGACCAGCAAAAAACTCTCATGGCCCTGTTCAGCTTTTTTCGAGCCCGCTCAATGGCTCCATGATTGAGTGCCCCTCTCCATGCCCTTCTTGGCACAATTTCCGTCCATACCAGGCATGTCCCGCATTTTTGTTTCAACAGTTCCAAATCTCTCTGCATGAGTTGTATCAAAGTGAGCCCCGATAGCTTCACTAAATCATTTTCCCCAAGATGAATCAATAAAAGGTCTGGGCATCCCGCTGCGGCAAATTACCAGTGAAAAATGGGAGCAGGCTCCCCCACCTCATACCACTCTTGCCCCACCAACGCACTTCATGGTGTCTGCTGGGCAGTCCCAGTGATCTGCCGTAAATTTGCTTCTCTGCAAATTTTGCCGCCCAATGAACGAACGAATGGCCGACCAACCATGTCGTCGTCTTGTCCGACTGCGGCCCAGCCAGTCATCCTGTAAAGAAAAAACATTGTAAAAACTGTATTGGTGGGCTAAACTCCCCCCCCCCCCAAAAAAATTTGTTCTCCTCAGGACCTAACATACCGCTCGCAGCACCTAGACTTCCATCTCCCTATGGACCTGATCTTCGCCCAGTCCCATCCCAAATGTGCTGCCGCAGTCGCTGCCCCAATCCTGAATGAATGTGTTCCATAATCCCCTGCGCACCGCCCTATTCTTCCAAGCGCCATTCTCATAACTTGCAACAGCTGATAACTAGTCAGCTTTTACCCTGATGTATGCATAAAAACCCCTGAATCGCCTGCACCCTGCCACCTGGCCTTAAAACTGACCCATTCTGTTACCGGACACACCATCTCAACTCCCCCTTTTTCCAGCCATATCCACTTGCCCTTGCCCAGCTGATCCGTTTTTGAACGTCTGAGCCATATCCCCAACCTGTCCCTATACATGCACACCTCCTTCCTCATTACCCCAATTTCTTTCCCCACCCCCAGCAGCTCGGACACTTGAAAAGCTCCAAAAAACATCCACAACATACACAAACGACATAAACACACCTCGTACTCATCTGTACAACAAACTGTTAAAACCTGTACCATCTCCAACAATATTTCGAACGTAATGGGTTCTCTTGCTGGTTTATCCCCAGTGGCCCTAACCCTGCTCCAGCCTTTCAACATTTTACCCAGCAGATCACTGTTCGCTGTGTCAGACCCGAAAAAGTTTCCCATAGAAAGAAACACCTGCCAGTTTTCCCCCAATTGTCGCTGGAGATAAACCCTCCCTGATCAGAAAAAGCACGAAACGTCTGGCCCGCGCTTCAAGCATTCGCCTGCCTTGCACCCAGAAGTTGCCCCCAAACTGCTCAAAAGATTGAAACTCCAACCATGCAAGTCTGTAATTTCGTCTCGTAGATACCGCTAATGACATCTCCACCAGCCCAGAGATCATCATGCCCCCCATTCCCAAATGTCTGCCGGGACCACAGTCTTGTTCCATTCCGCATAGGTGCCAATTCGCGAAAACGCCGCCACTGTGAACGAGATAGGGAATCTGCAATCTCGTTATGAACCCCCGGTATATGCGGAGCTTTGAAAATAACATTCAAGGATAAGCATAGAAGCATGAACTGCCGCAGCAAGCGCAAAACTCTAAGGTCCCTTGCTCTTGCCTGTTGACCAAATCTACCACCGCCATATTGTCTACCTGAAAGATCACTGACCTGTTGGCTAACTCCTGTCCCCATACTGCCAGTGCCACTAATAAGGGAAAAAACTCCAGAAACGCGATGCTTCTCCCCTGTTGTAACCAAAGGGCCGGCCATGTTTCCGCACACCACCTCCCCTCCCAATATAAACCGAAAACCGACGCTCACGCCGCATCAGAAAAAATTTGGACCTGGCAAACAGTGTCCGCCTCACCAAAAGGCATTGGTATCCCATTGAAATTTTTCAAAAAGATCTCCCATATTCTCATATCCTCTCGTAATGTCAGGGAAACTCGTATCCTGTGGTGTGGAAGTACTGCACCTGACATAGACAAACCCAGCCACCTGCAGAACGTCCGGCCTCCTCTTACTACCCTGCACGCGAAATTGAGATAACCTAGAAGCTTCTGAGCCGTCCTCAAATCTATTTTTCGCAAAGTGCGCACCTCTGCTAAGAACTCCAGCATCTCCCCCACCTTTGCCGCTGGCAACCTAGCCACCAATTCTCTTGCATCCAGCTCGATACCCAAAAAGGTCAAGATTGTCATTGGCCCTTCTGTTTTTTCCGGGGCCAGGGGTACTCCTGCTTGTTGCGCTAACCTCTGAAACATGTTCAGCGCCCTCCCACACGCCCCGGATGCGGCTGTCCCTACAAATAAGAAATCGTCCAGGTAATGTGTCACCCACCTATGTCCACTGGTTCTCACAAAAACCCACTGTAGGAAAGTGCTGAACGTCTCAAAAAGCGTGCATGAGATTGCGCAGCCCATGGGCAGAACCCTATCTACGTATATTTCGCCATCCAGCTGCATGCCCAAAAGGTCAAAATCTGCTGGATGAATAGGAAGCAATCTAAAAGCCGATTGAATATCACATTTTGCCATTTCCGCCATCCTCCCGCACCTTAAAACTAACTTTATTGCGTCATTGACTGATGCGTAAATTACCTTGGAGTCTTCTTGAGCAATGAAATCGTTAACTGACGCTCCTTCAGGCCATGACAAATGGTGAATCAAGTGAAACTCTCCTTGCGCCTTTTTGGGTACTACCCCCAAAGAGGATATCATCAGAGAATTACTAGGCCACTCGGAAAAAGGGCCTGCTATTCTGCCTAAACCCACCTCTTTTGCTAGTTTGTCACGCACTATCTGGGGCCCTTCTTTGGTTGACCGCAAATTGTCAGCCCATCTCCTTTCCCTGGGACCTTGGTAACCTATTCTAAACCCTTCTCGAAAACCCCATTCCAGCAAACGCGCTTTGTCTGTATTTGGGTAAATGCGCAACCAAGGCAACAGAAATTCCAGTCTAACTGGTGTAGGACCCTTTTGGTGCAGGAGCGCTATGCGTTCCTCTTCCTCTCCCTCTTGAAGCTCTCCACTGTTCTGCTGGGCTGGACAGTGAGAAACATTGAATGACTGGATGATGGCCCCCGCACTTGGAGCAGTCATGTTTAAACCTGCATTGTGCTCTGGAACAAAAACCTTTCCAGCAGGCCCCCGAAGTTGCCCCTGCAGTTTTTGTGGTGGCGCCCGCCCCTCCCAGGGCGGGGCGGCCCTGAAAGGGCTTATATGTCACTGGCAGTCCACTCGCTGTATGAGTGGACGCCGCTGCCTGTGCCGATGCCATCCATTGCATCCATAGCTCTGGATCTACATCCCCCCCAAGGTTTCTCCGGATTAATGCTCACCCGAGCCCTGAACTCCTCGTCGTAACTGAGCCATGTGAAACCCCCGAAGTCCATTTGTGCCTTTCTAATGATGTCCATGTATTTAAATAATGCAATGGCCCTATCCGGGTATTTCTCGCAGTATATACTGGCGAATATCAAAAAGGCAGACGTCCAATTATCCATTGTGATAGGGACCCTGGGCCTGCGCGCTAGCTCCCATTCCTCCTCCTTAGAACCTTCCTTGGCCTGTATGTCTCTATGCAGTAGTTTGAAAATGTCCACATACTCGTGTTTCCATATCCTGGCTTTCGTTTTCTCGGCTATGTGGGACCCAAGTGGCATCGCCAAACCCATATATGGCAAACGCTTTTTATGTCCTCCCCCTTCTTTGTCCTCTACTGTCGTCTACCCCACATCCGCTTTACTATTTTTGCTTACATCCACTGTTGCGGCGCCCTCCTTCTCCTTGCTCACAGCCGTTCCTTGTATGGAACTAGTGCCTGGTACACCCAAAACGGACCCGTCACCTACCCCAATGGGCCTGCTTGTGCTAGCCTCCTTCGCTGTCTCTCACCCCTCGCCCCACACTGACCACCATCTCTTACCTCCGACATTCTCTCCCAAATTCCTTGGCACTCTCTTCAGGCTTCTACCACGCGGCATGGCTTGCGGCCCCCCTGCGGGGCCTTCCGTTGAGATCATATCCTGTAACACAGAAAACGAAGAAGAGGTTGCGCGGCTCTTGCACCCTCGGGCCCCCCCTTTTTTAACAGCGCTTATTTCCAAATCCCGAATTTCCCCATCTTCCCATTCATCCCCTTCTTCTTCATAATCCAGTTCTAACTCATCTTCTCCTCCCCATTGGCTCTTGTGTTGGCCCGCCGCTCTTGCCTTGGCTGATGTCGTTTCGGTCGCCTCCGTGCCCGCATGGCGCACACCATCGGGACGGTATCTGTGATCCCCTGGAGTGGAGAAGGCCGCCGCAGACCCCTCCAATGCTTCATACCAACGCGCTTGGGCCGTGTTGCGCCCAGTGGCGTGTTACTCCCAGTGGCGTGGCCCATCTCTTGCCAACCTCCGACGTTGGCATTGGTTAACTTTTACCCCTATGACCGTGTGCGTCACCGGGTTTTCCCATGCCAACTTGCCCTTCGGCCGCACCAGCCTCTTGCCTCTGTTCTCTTTCTGGCTGTGGGACCCACACCCAGGTTCCACTTCCCGGCCCCGGCTGCTGCGCACCTATGTTTTCCCTGACCTCTCTGGCCCTTTTGGCCACTTCGTTGCGAGCGGTCGCCTCCTCCCTGTCCTTACACAACTGTGTCCACCTGGCTTCCGTCTCCAGGGCGACCCTGCGCTGTTCCCTTATTCTGGCCTCCAAATCCCAGGTCTCTGCCAGGTCCCAATTCCCTTGCGTGTGTGGGGCTGGGTCTTCTCTGGACCCTACCTCGTGTCCTGACTTGGTTTTCCCACCTCTGGCCTGTCGGGGCGCCGCCTTAGCTCTCCCCGCCCCCCCTCTGTGTCTCCCCGAGTACTTGCCTCTCTTCTTTACCGGGGCCCCAAAACCCCCGGGGCTAGGTCCCTCTCCTTTGTGGTATGACAAATCTAGCGGTGCAAAATCCCCGCTGGGCCCCGGTAGGAGCTGCTCGTTCGCCCCGCCCTGCACTATGTGCCCTCTCTCCGCAGCCGATTGCCCCACAGGGACTGCGGGGTCGGCTCCTATTGGTGTGCTGTCTGCCTCTGCTGTTCCCTGTCCTTCATCCAATGCCCCTGTGGCTCCTCCGCTGAACATCAGCGGGCTGTGCGCGCTGTGAAATTCCTGTTGCGTGTCTGAGCCCTGACCAGGGGCCCCCGACCCGGCCTCCCTATCCCCATCTGAGTCCTGTGACTCACATGCCGCGACTGCCGCCGCGACCCGGCCCGATGCTGCCCTTGTCGGGCGCGACATGCCCACCCAAGCCTGCTCTAGAACTCCTGGTCTGAGTAAATCCGAGCGACCTGCCTCACCTAAAACGCGGAGCGCCGCCCTCACCACCTCTGCGTTATGGCTAGCTGCCATGGCCTACTTTGTTTTATGTGGGAGATGTAACTATCTTTACTGTATTCATTTTCCTTGTACTCCCTTTGTGGGTTTTTTGTTTTTGTTTTTTTAAATCAATATAACTGTGGGCCTTCTCAGAAGTTGTGCTCTGGCCTGCTGAGGGTCCCCTTAGTGGCTGGGTTTCCTGGTCTCAGAAACCTAGGTCCTGCCTTTTTAGCAATATGTCTTTTTTTAATTTTTTTTATTTATATATATCCAAGGGACCCCGCCCGGTATTATTATTATTTCTGTATTATACATTTTTTTTTTTTTTTTTGCGAGCCCCGGGGTGCTTGTTGGGCGTGGAAATAGGCCCTCATATCCCCGGCCCCAAAAACTTCCTGCGCGTCCCCTGGTGCAGCCCTTGCGCGTGAAAACGCGCCCGGGAAAAACGCGGCCGAAATCGGCCAAAAAGCTGCCCAAAACGGCGCGCTAACGCCGCACCAAAAACGCAGCCCGCGAAACGCGCGCCTCAAACAGCCCCGCGCGTCCTGTGGGGCCCGCTTGCTATTGTGTCACAATGCAGCCGCCCCACGCCTGCCTCTTCACGCGGCCCCCGGCGGTGCCGATCGGTCCGGGTAAACACTTGCCAAAAGAAAACCCCGCTCACCGGCCCCCAGGCGGCCCCACCTAAACCCTCCATACCTCGGCCTAACAATTGACTTTCCTAACCTGACACCTTCAAAACTTTCCCCTAACTAACTAGTCGGCGCGGAGAAAGAGGCCGACCCCACCCTCCACCCCCCTTTTATATCCTAACTAACTCCCTCCCCTACTTACCTGTCCTCCAATAGGGCGCCTCCGCGCCATTTCCTCCCATCACGAACGTACCCGCGGAGAGACTAGACCGGGTCTCTCTCTCCGCGGGTGTCGTACGTGAGTTAACGTACGAGGCCGCAGGGACAGAACTGGTCTGTCTTCTATGTTTAGGCGCCTCATGATGCCACGACCAATCCGTAGCGAGGACGGTCGTGACGTCAGGGGGCGGCGCGGCGGAAAGGCAGAGGCGCGAACAAAGCGCGGTGTTGCGGCCGGCCGGCTCCTCGTGGGCCTTATTTCTTGTGGCAAGAATAAAAGATATTAACATGAAATCCGGCTCCCTTGCATCCTTCATACTTGCCACTACAAATGGCGACGAAGGTGGGATGCTAGTCCCTGGGGCAGAAGATCCCATAGTTCTGAAAGATGATTTAGTGAGGGCCATACGAGATGCCCCTTGCCCAGGAGACAAAGACGCCTTGCGATCGTTCCTGGGACTCAGCGAATACTATTCCAAGTTCATGCAAGGATACGCAACCACTGTGGAGCCTCTAAGGAAACTGCTACGGAAGAACGAAAAATATACGTGGACACAGGAACAAAGCACTGCCTTCGAATCCGTCAAACAGGCAATCGCCGCGGCCCCAGTATTACGACCGTACAACAAGGACCTCCGGAATGTAATCACGGTTGACGCTAGTGCCAAGGGAATCTGTGCAGTGTTTTGCCAATTCCAAGGGAAGAAGGAGAACACTGTTGCATTTATATCGCGGTCATTGAGCGAAGCAGAGAAGCACTACAGCACCATCGAGCGGGAGACGCTCGCGTGCGTCTGGGCCGTGGAGAAACTGAGAAATTATTTGTGGGGCAGGGAGTTCGAATTAGTCACCGACCACAAACCCTTGATATACATGATGAACGGTGAAGGACGTGGCAATGGCAAAGCCAGCTCGAGGCTCCTACGTCTACTGTCTAAGTTGCAAGAATATCACTTCACCGTCAGACACATCAAAGGGGGTCTCAACTGCAGGGGGGATTGCCTATCTCGCATACCGATCCCGGATGAGGAGAATGATTCCCTGGACGACACGGAGTGCGTTGTGGCAATGGTTGACGCAACAGCCATGTGCGAGGGATCCATATCAGAGGAAGAATGGTTGACGGCTCAGGAGAAGGACGTAACTATGCGGAGGGTGATGGACCACATGAAGGCTCATTGGCCCCCTATCCGGAACTTGCACGGGGCACTCAGAAGTTTCCAACAGATTAGTTCCGAACTCACCATCGAAGGCGGCTTTGTGAAGAGACACGAGCTGTTTGTACCTCCGGAAAGTTTAAGAGACAAGCTAATCAGGATTGCCCATAAGGGCCACCCGGGCAATACCGCTACAAAGAATCTCCTCAAGCAGTACTACTGGTGGCCAGGGATGTGCAGCGACGTCAGCAGATTCATTGATCGGTGTGGACCGTGCTTAAGGGCCGATAAGCACTGGAAGACGACAAAAGGAGGGTTGCAGCTGGTGGACATTCCTGCTGGCCCGAGGAACAAGGTTGCCATTGATTTTGCGGGCCCATTTACAATGCTACCTGACGAGTGTAGACATCTCATCGTCCTTACGGATTACTTCTCCAAGTGGATTCACTACAAGTTCGTCAGGGAAGTTACCACTGAACGAGTGATCAAGGCATTGACGAAAATTTTCGCGATTGAGGGACAGCCGAAGATCATGGTGTCGGACAACGGCACCCAGCTAGTGTCCAGGCAGATGACGGATTTTCTGTCCAGGTTGGGGATTAAGCAGGAGAAGACCCCGCTGTACAGCCCGAAGAGCAATGGGCAGGTTGAGCGTATGAATAGATTCCTCAAAGAGGGCGTGCAACAGGCGATCGCTTCCAACATGAATGTGAAAGCGTTTCTGGCGAACAAGGTGCACACTTTCCACAACACGCCCAGTGAGGTTACTGGACACACTCCGTTTTATTTGATGAGAGGGAGAAGATGCATGAGTGAGCTT
This sequence comes from Pleurodeles waltl, assembly GCF_031143425.1. NCBI lineage: Eukaryota > Metazoa > Chordata > Amphibia > Caudata > Salamandridae > Pleurodeles > Pleurodeles waltl. Next base: position 339,182,933 of record NC_090443.1, read on the forward strand.
ACCCCCCAAATTCAATAAGTGGTATGACATGAACCGGGAAATTGAGGCAGAATCTGATGAGAGGTTGAGAGTCGAAGCAAGAATAGTGGCCAAACAGGAAAACAATAAGCGGTACGCTGACATGGCGAATAGAGCCAAAACAAAAAATATAGCGCAAGGGGATTGGGTATTGGTGAAGAAACCCAACAGGGTGATGAAGGGGGAGTCTGTGTTTCAAACCCCGGTGCGTGTGCAAGGAGTGACAAGAGGGGCAGTCTGTCTGGAAGGAGCGGGGTGGCGGAGCAAGGACGACATAGTTAGGCTCAAGGCTGGTCAAGAGAAAATCATCATGAAAGATGTCCGTGTGGATGGGGCCGAATGCACGGATGATGTTGACGAGTGGCAAACTCACGAAGCCAGGGATGTAGTCATTGATGAGGAGGAATGTGCGAATACGCCTTCCAGGCGAGGAATAAGTGGACAGGGGAGTGCAGAGCGACGCGAGAAGGCATGGCGTGGCTTGACGGATGCCTCAGGACAGAATGGTTGCAGGCCCGAATTTGTGGAGAGCGACAGTCACAATGTAATGGTGTCAAGCCGAGAGGGTGCGTGCGCCGTCAAGGCGAATTCACTTCAGTATGTTACTCCGAGCAGGCCAATTAGGCGTATCCGAGCCCCCAAGAGGTTAGAAGATTTTGTTATGAGGTGAAGTTCCTTAAGTTTTCTTGTTCTGTTGAAAAGGGAGATGTCGTACGTGAGTTAACGTACGAGGCCGCAGGGACAGAACTGGTCTGCCTTCTATGTTTAGGCGCCTCATGACGCCACGACCAATCCGTAGCGAGGACGGTCGTGACGTCAGGGGGCGGCGCGGCGGAAAGGCAGAGGCGCGAACAAAGCGCGGTGTTGCGGCCGGCCGGCTCCTCGTGGGCCTTATTTCTTGTGGCAAGAATAAAAGATATTAACATGAAATCCGGCTCCCTTGCATCCTTCATACTTGCCACTACAGCGGGCCCCTCCATTCGAAGTTTCTCTGAAGGTAATACAATTAGCTGGTCCTCGGTGCGAGCCCAGCGCGAGCCGGCTGTAGCCCTGTCTCGCGCCTGACACTGACTTCTTGAGTTCATTCAAGTGATTTGGGAGAGGACGAGGAAGGGAGATGGAAAAACACATCTCCCCAAAGACTGCTCTGCAAACAGCCACTGAGCTTGTCACAGTAGAGAAAACTCAATACAAGTTCGCACTCTATAAAACTTCAATGCGGCATGTCCGCCACGGAGCAAGGAGAGACAAAATAAACAATATGACTACCTGGTATTCATGCAAATCGTTCAAATACCACTGATCAAGTCCACGCATTAAACTTATAAGCACCATGTCCTCCATGAGCATCAGCGCGAATGAGAGAGACAACATAAAAAAAAGTAGTTTGCGCATAGTTAAACATATCGGCAGTCGTGCACACAGGTATGACGTAATTATTTCATGTCACATGAGAATAAATAAAAGGTGGGTACAGTTACTGTAATATGTTTAGTTTTACAAGGAGGGCCCTCGTGTTTCTGAAAAATAGATTTAAAGGTTGTTTGAAGATTACAGGACTGCATGAGGAGCCAGTGGATGAGGACTGGAGAGTATTTTCCTTATATTCAGCATTTTAGAGCCTTAAAAAAAGAGGCCATCTTAGCCTTTTGTTGTCAGATGTTCCCAGTGATAGGAGTCAATACATGGAGCTTAGAGCTAAATTTAAAATGGAAAACACTTTTCATTTCAAAAGAATGCAACGCCATTATATCTAAGTTTTTTTTTTTAAACCTATCTGCTGAACAAATTAATTAAATCAGTAATTTAAATGTTGCAACTTGGTGCATTACACATTTATTGTATCACTTTTCACTATCAAATACAAACCATGCATGTTCAAATTTATTGACACAAACCTATTCATCCGATAGTACTTTCTCACCTTTGATTTCCCTCCATTATGAGAGAACTGATGTCTGCTTGTAAATCTGGAAATTCTAATGAACAATTGATTAGAAATGAATTAGTGTTACAGAAATTATATTGTGTAGTCACAATTCTCAATACAAGGGCTACTCTGTGAGCAGTATTGACCTTCATAAATTGCATGGCACAATGGACAAAGTGCTTGAAAGAACACATGAAGGGGATGCTTTGGATATAGCAAAACTGAACAAGAATATTTGAGGAAAAAAGGGGAGATGGATAGGATGAATATATTAAAAAAAATACACAAATTCTAGAAGTTTCAGATGTTGAAGTCACTGTCACATTTCCATTTTTACAGTTGTGTTCAGTTTGGACTAAATAATTTAGAAAATGTTATTTTATATAACAGGTTACAAAGTTCTGTAGGGAAAGCAAAAGAGGTCAGATAGAACAAGAAGGGAAAGAGTGTGAAAGATGTGGTTACCTTTGTTAGTACGACTACTAGTAAAGCAAATGTTAAAAAATAAGACTGTGGCAAAAATAACTTTGTTTAGTGCATGTTAACGGACAAGCACTCAGTATATTACCACCATGGCATTTTTTTCAGACGTTCTGTAATTTAATGTGTGATATGTTATGGGGAGCAGTTATTTATAGGGGGATCTTTGGGGTAAGAAATAGTCTAAGACAAATCAAAGCCTATGATCAGGGAAGAAAACTTAAGCCATGCCACTAGTCAAACTGAGGTGGGTATCTTTTGTAATACAAGAGACAAAAGAAATGCTTGAATGTACCTGAGTCAATACAATCAGAAGAATGACTTTCTCCTTTTGTAAAAACATAGAGACAGTTTGAGACAGTGTGCGACACTGTGTAGATCAACACATAAAATTCTAGAAGACTGTTTCCAAAAAGCTACTACTTTACAAATGGAGGGATAATTTACCAACGCTGATCACAGTGGTGCATGCCAGCAGGTAATGATACAGTCCAACTCCAGGATTTTAAGAGTCTTCACACAATCAGAAAATATATTTATTTTTCACTGGTTTTTATTTGGCTTAGCTTTACAAACAAATGATGACATGTTGTCTAAGAAAGTTTTTGTTTGCAAACATACCTTTTTGCAGATAGTAGAAATGCATAAGTTTCCAACAAAGCTTCAGTGTAGACATCACGCAGATTATTGAAGGTACTTCTCACTATGAGAAAAGAGAAAATCAGGTTTATGAGGCAGAACACGGAATATTTGCTGTATGAGATATCTGAAAATAATTTTAGGTCAAATAGAGTTCAGGTGCTTGCCTTTAGGAATGTGCCTAGGCCCGTGGATAAGAATCAGCTCTGGTCATTCGTGATTATAAGAATACTGCATTATGTTCCTGGAGATATTCTTTAACAAAGGACAAGAGTCGTCTACTGACCAAGTTGTGACTCTAGAAACTCTTGGCCCGGCATCTGTACTTGACCAGAATAAATATATGGTTGTGGGCACATCATTATATCACATTGTGCCACTATCTGGAAAAATGTTTAATACGAATTTAAAAAAAAAAAAAGAAATCACCACTGCACTGTATTTTCTGGCATTTAACAAGACCCCACCCTCTATATTCTGTGTAGAGCATCTCATTCAAGACATATATAATAAAAAATGTTCTCTACAAAAGTGTACTGTTTCTCCTAGAAATCTTGTTGCAGTTTCAAATATGTAAAAGATAATAAATACATAATGTTTAAGACCATGTTTACTGAGCAGTATGGGTGCCGAATGGGAATAGCAAAATGAAAATATATTTCTAAGAGACAAAGGTAGATATTGTGAATTCACCCTTATGCCACCCAATAGAAACGTGCAATGGATGTGGCAGACGTTAATCTGTATATGTTGGAGCAGTTATGTTGTAGTTGAGAAAGGGACGAGACAAAACTGCAGAATATGAGTCAATGGAATTGAGCAAGGCACAGCGAATCTACTGAGCTACTGTGAAGAGTACACAGACTTGGGTATCTGCAGCTGAATATTTTAAGCTCTACTGCATGGACAGCAAAATCAGCTTGAGTACAGATTGAATCTTAATTAAGAACATAGATGGGCTGGCAAGTAGACTGTAAGAACATCGGTTTACCATGGAGTACGTTCTGAGTTGCAAAGTTAGACAAGTTGATTGACTTGCTGTTAAGATTACCTATTGTAGAAACCATCATGACCAGCGCCCATCCTTATCTTGCAAATAACATCACCATCTCTTGGGGTTCTCTGCACACCCTCAGCTAGGACACCGTCAGACTAAAAGGTGTAAATAAGAAAATACAAGGCAGCAGGTCTTTTCTGTGCACCCAGGATCTGGAAAAACATTTCCATATCCATCACAATTGTCCTAACACTGATCCAGTTCAAGAAACAGTTGAAGACTCGGCTCTTCAAAGACAACTACATCACAGTGCATTAAATGTCTCCAACCCAGCTAACTCTCTTGTTGACTTTATGCTTGTAAGGAAACAGATTTTTGCAGGACTTCCCCCACTCCCCCTCCCCCCCATTTACACTATTAGCTGCTGGTTTTTGACTGCAAGTGTATTGAGGCCTGCTAACCAGACCTCAGTGCCAGTGTTTTAACCCTATACAAATTGCATGTTGAATTGGATATGCCCAATTGGCTTACACAGAAGTCACTAGTATATGGTACCCAGAGTACCCAGGGCATGTAAGACAGTGCCCACTCAGGACTGCAGCACTGTTTGTGCCACCCTTCATGTGACAAGATTCAAAACTGCCCCCAGCCTGCCACTGCAGACTGGAAGGACAGTATTTTCACTGCCAGTTCTACTTTGCCATTTAAACCTATGGCAAATCTACCCTATCCCTTAACATTATATAAAAGTCTCCCCTAAAGAAGATCTTTAGAGTCCTATGGCAGGGAGCTGTATTTTGTTGAGTAAGACATACATTTTGCAATATGTCTTAACAGCAACACTTCCAAATTGTCTTTTTGCTGTGCGTAAAGTTTGTAACCCCATTGACTAATACACATTTACTAGGTGGCATCATAACCCGGCGACCTTTTGACTGGGACGATCAAAGTGGGTCATGTAAGGCATCAAATTAATTGTTTCATTAAATGCAAATCAAATCGAAATTGTCACTTTTAAAGGTAAGCAACTTTTACGAAGTTGCCACTCTGTGCCCCAGCTAATCCAGTGGCCTCACAAAGGCATTGACACACAGCTTTCTGCCTGCCTGGGGACACGTGTAAATGACTCCTAGGCCAGTAACAAAGGCTGTTACTGCACAGGAAGGTGTGACCTTCTCCCACAGGATGGCTGCCTGGGGTCTTAGCTCAAAAGGCGAGCTTCACAGGGGAAGCAGCATTTGAAGGGCCACTGTGACAATACTCTTCGGAAAGATGTATTTTGCTTCCTGCAGACAGAGTAGAGCCAGGGACAGGGGAGGGAAAACCAGTTTACATATCGATTTTCCAGGGGTGTGTAGCCCCATGGTAGCCACACCTCTGTGGGTGGGCTACCAAGATCCATACAGTCAAGGAAGGATTCTGCCATGTTGGTTGTGTCATAAATGTTGCACTCTGGGATAGCCAGATGCCACACATCACTGGAACTGTGCCACCAGAAACGAGGAGACCAACTAGCCCATTGGCTAGTCACCATGTTGTCCTCTCAATGCATTTTGCTGGGATATAATGGGCACCTCAGGCACCCGAGACTTCAGTACTCATTAGACTTGGAAGGAGGACAAGAAGACGACCACTTTACATGCGCTGAAAGCTCACAAAGAAAGGCTGTGATGCTGGAGCGGCTGCAAATGCTGCACTTTAGCCTAGCTGGGTTTGGATGCTGTTCTGTCTGCCTGGCCTGGGAAAAGTTGATTCCCAGCCCCAGTTTGAAACAGAGACTCCAAGGTTGAGTTTGCTGCCCCGCCCCAGAACAGCACTGAGGACATTAAAGCTGGAAAAGTCCAAGTCCCATCTCTGGAAGCCACCGCAGACGTTTTGCCACTCCCAGATGCTGGGTATCTCAAAGGACAATTCGGAGATAGCCAAAAGATGCCCCCATGTTTGCTGGGCTCCTGAATGTTTATTATGACCGGATTCATCACCCAAGGTGGACACCAGCCTCCACCAAAGATTTGCAAAAGTGCAAGGTCTGCATCAACACCCCTTGGAACCCTGCAAAGAGGACTTTGTGGGATCCCGAGATCTGTGGACAGAGTTGCCGGCACTCACCTGTGGACCAAGGACTTGACCGGACTTCGCGCTCCTGGACCGCACAGCATCAGGAGCATCCTTAAGCATCTTTAAGCCTGCATCCCCCAGCATCAGAACCACTCCAATGTTAATTTTGGCAGTCACCCTGCAAAGTTTGCATCTTGCTTTAAAAATGCTGTGGTCGCTAGATAGCTGCCCAAAGTGTCCATTCAGGCCTCCTAGACCTCTGTAGTGCTGGACTTGGTTGCCCAACTCCCGCCAAACTTTTCAAAGTTTCCAAACTTTGTGTTGCCCAATGGATGTTTGCGCTTAATTTAAAAGTTATTATTGCTTCTAAAATCTGTATCCCTGGAATCTCCTGGTGGATTTTAATGATTAAGGTATCTAAAAATTCATAAAAATTTGCTCTATGTTTAGAAATTGGTGTCCTGTTTCTTTCATGTTGTGTGACTTTATTTTGTTATTTGGTGCTGTTAAATGCTTTACACACTGTTCCTTTGCTAAGCCTTACTGCTCACAGCCACAGATACCCAGGGTTGAGCTTAAGGTTAAGGTTAAGTAAACATACCTGGCTGGACCCAAGATGGTATTTGCGAGTGTACTGCACACTAAAGCTACCCAGCCATATCACATAGTGCACCCAAATCCTCACAATGCCTGTCTTTGAAACTGTACAGCACTCTGCTGCCTTTTGGGTGGATTTGCACTATAAAAATACCATATACATACATACATATATACATAAAACAAATACTGTCATTGGATGAGAAGCAGTTGAAGAAATCACATGGCAAGAGTACATGTGCAAGATGTGGCGTCTGAAGTAGTAGAGCGGTAAAAGAGAATGAGTGGGTGAGTGAGAGAAGAGAGGTCCGAAGGAGGAGTTAAAGTAAATAAAGATGCTTAGCAGGATTGGTTGGTCTAAAGAAAGATCAATGTTAAAAGTATGCAACCATTCTGTCAGGCAGTGGATGAAGTGACTACTGAGGTGGTGACTACTGAATAAGGCATTATGGATTAAGGCTGATGGATGTGTATGTGCATTCCACATGCACGAGAAGGCAATATGGCCTTGTGCTCCACAAAGTAATGACATTGGTATAGGTTTAGTGGCTGTCGCTTGAACAAAATATAGAACAGTTGGCATGTCAGTGTTTTGGTTGCAAAGGAGACAGTTGCAGACATGATGTCTATCACTAAGCCCAGTGCAGAGTCCTCATTGTTCTTGGCAAAAGATGGCCATGCATTACACCATCCCTGTGGATGTATTGCCAGAAATATAGTCATGATAGATGACTTTTTCAGAATGGATAGAGACAATTTTGTGGATGCCTCGCCACAAACAGAGCACATTGTTTTTAAAGCCCTTTTTAAAGAAGAAAATGTTGCCAATGAAAATAGTCACAGATTGTGGACAAGTGCAGGCTTCTTCAGAAATAGAACAGGTTAACAGGAACATGGAATTATACATAAATAAGTACTTTTTATCATCCACACCCCAATAAGCAATCTGAAAGAGTAAGGAATTATTAAGAAAGATCAGTAAAAGGTGCTTGCTAGAGGTTTAGAAAAGAGAGAGGCTTTGTGGAATACACCATGACCACACATGGTAATTGCCCATTCTGTGACAGGTGGGTGTCTTTTTGAGGTCTGAATGGACAGACATCATTTGTCATTTTTCATCTGGTTCAGATGATAGAGAGGAGTTACTGGGAGAGGGATCAGAAGAAAATCAAGGTGCACGTTGTAGAAAAAAAATATTATGGCTGTTGGAGGTGTCATTTGATCCAGAATGTGCAAGGAATATAGTAGCAACAGAAAAATACCGGAAGGTTAGACTCTGGCTATGCCTGTCCAACCGATGCTAACTGTACTTTACACCCAGAGCTTCAAAGTGACAGCAAGGTAGTACTGTAGTGCTGTACAAAAATATGTAAACAAGTAAAATAGCAAAAAGAAAGCTGTGAAAGAAAGTATTTTGGAAACAAGTCGTGTACCGATGATAAAATTTTTTTTTAGAAGGGACTATAAGTGTGTGCCCCAGTTCAGTAACCAAAAAGATGAAAAAGGGAAGATTATAGTGTCCTGTTGCAAGGTGACTAAGGGTGGAATTTGGGAATAGTGACATCCTAGTAAAAAAGGACGAATGCACACTTGCCAACATTCTGTGACCAAAAAGAGGTGCGATTTTCATGTGTCAAAAAACCTAATTAGCATACTAATGGCACCACCAGAAATTATATCACACGACCACTGTGTCAACAACCTCCTCAGAAGAAATTACAACAGGAAATCAGATCTAGACCTGAGAGAATGATCATGTGGATTCTGACCCAGATGGCATCACTAAACATAAATGGCATGCCAGAAGTAAGTGAGCTTTAATTACTGTGGTCATCAGTGATCTTCCTAATGCTGGTTCTCTAAGCAACTTCAGCAGCAACTGCATGACTGTGAATTCAGTCTTTGCATTCTTAAAATGTCCAGAAGGAAAATCTTCAAAGGGTTTGTTTTTGAAAGCTTCTCTTTTTCATACGCTAGTAATGGAAAACATAAATAAAATCCTAATTAACATATGGCATAAAAGAAAAATGATTTAAAGAAAAGTATGTTTTGAAGTTGAGAATGGTTTGCAGCATATACTTGGAAATCCTATTTTTTTAATCTATTCATAGGCCGTCAGTACGCACTGAAAAGCTGTAGGAACGTGTAGCAAAATATGCAGGAAGTAAGGATTGTTAAAAAATATTAGACTACTGCCGAAACCAGTAGCGTTGCCAAGTGTGTGAATAGGGTGTGTAGCTACAAGGCAGGAAATGGAGATATAGCATAAACATGGAATTATCATATTGAAACATGTAGAGCATTACCTGGAACTCTGGAGAAAGAATCCACACCTTGGCAAGATGGGAGAGGATAGTGTTGAAGCAGTTTTGTTATGCGCTGCCCCTAAAATGAAAGTTGATTTTAAATTGTATTGTTTGTTTATTGGTTTTCTCTGTATGCTTACTAGTGCAGACATTTACATATAATAATACAATAGTCATTGTTCTTGTAGTTAAAAGACGTTAATTTTACTTTGATTACAAATGTTTAATTTAAAATGCACTGTTAATGATTCTGAAAAAAAAATGCAACATCTTGGATGATTAAGATGAATTTGGTAACTTATTTTCTGTATACAGCACTTTCAAAAATCACCTAGCCCCCTTCCCATATGGCCACTGAACAGGCATGGGGGGTCTCTTGAACAGAGGATTATTTGAGTGCTGTGTAGGCAAATGTACTATTCCAACATCAGGCACAGAATATCAAGGGACTGTGCAACGTTCTGTAAAATAGCCCATGAGGCGTGTTTACTATTCTAATTCCGGTCCCAGAATATTATGTTATGTTATGTTAATTTGTAAAGGGCAGCTAATCATCTGTGATGGTATCCAGGCACTGAGTAGGTTGAGGGCCTAGGAAACGTGGGCAGATGGACTCATGCCTTGAGCTTCTTTCGGAAGGCCATGAGAGAGGGGGTAGTTCTGAGGTGTGGGGAAGTTCCTTCCAAACATTGGCTGCGATGTGTGAGAAGGTTCATCCCCCACATCTGGTCTTCTTGATGCAAAAGTTGCAAGTGGTAGCCTGGGGGGCTGACCGAAGGTGTCTGGTGGCTTGGTAGAAGTTGAGGAGGTGGTTGAGATACACTGGTCCGATTTTGCTGAGGGGTTTGTAGACTTGCGTGAACAGCTTGAATTTGAATCTTTCATGGACTAGCAGCCACTGAAGTGCACTGAGGTACGGTGAGATGTGGGTGTTTCGTGGGATGTCAGATGATTCTGGTGGCGACATTCTCGGTGGTTTGGAGTCCACATTGGAGACGGGCTGGGATTCTGGCATAGAGGGCATTTCCGTAGTCAGCTCCACTGGTGATTAGAGCCTGAATGACCGTTCTTCTGGTGTTCACAGAAATTCATTTGAAAATCCTATGTAGCATTGGCAGGATGAGGAAGCATGATGAGGAGACACTGTTGATCTATTTATTCATGGGGAGGTTGGTGTCTAGGATGATCCTGAGGTTTATTGCAATAATCTATTGGGGTGGGTGGGAGGCCCAGTTTAGATAGCCACTATGAAGCATCTTGGGGGAGTGATGTTTCTGAAAATCAGGACTTTGGTTTTGCATGAGTTGAGCTAGAGGCACTTGTTTCCCATCCATGATGCAATGTTGCTTATGCAGTTGGTGAAGCTAGTTTTGGAGGTGCTGGACCTATCTGTTAGAGAGAGAACGAGCTGTGTGTCATCAGCGTAGGAGACGATGCTGATGCCATTTGATCTGATGATGTCTGTGAGGGATGCCATATATACACTGAGGAGAGTTGGGCTCATGGATGAACCTTGAGGGATGCTGCAGATTAGAGTTTTGAGTTCTGAGGTGTAGGGTGGTAGTACAATTCTTTGTGTTCTTCCTGTGAGGAAGGAGGATATCCACTGAAGGACTGGTCTGCGATGCCCATGAGATGAAGTCTTCTGATTAGTGTGTTGTGAAAGACGGTTATGTAGGCTGCAGAGAGGTCAAGGAGGATGAAGGAGTCTGTTTCTCCTTGGTCGAGGATGCTTCTGATGTCATTGGGGGCCACAATGAGGGCTGTTTCAGTGTTTAGGTTGGGGTGGAAGCCTAATTAAGATCTGTTGAGGAGTTGGTGGTACTCTTGATGGCCAAAAAGATTAATGTTGATGGCTTTCTGCATGGCTTTGGCTGGGAAAAGTAGGAGTGAGATCGGTCTGATGTTGCTGTAGGTGTTGGGGGTGCACTGACAGCTTCTTCAACAGAGTGGTGACTTCTGCATTTTTCCAGTTTATTGGGAAGGTGGCTGTGGTTAGGGTGGAGTTGATGATTGTGATGAGAGCAGGGGTCATGATGGTGCTTCTTAGGTTATAGGTGGAGTGGGGGCAATGGTCAGAGGGGACTTCTGACTGGATTGTTTTCATCAAGGTGGTGGTGTCGCTGTTCAAGTGGGGCTTTCAGTTGTTATCTTCTGTATGGCGGTGGTGGCGGAGCCTGGCTGGTTGAGAATGTTCGGTTTGGTGGTCTGAGGGTCAAATTTGTTTTAGATCTTGGCAATATTCTGGTCAAAAAAGTTTGAGAGGTCATCACAGAGTGCTTATAATGGAGTGATGTTGCTGTTGAATGCCGCAGGTGTGGAGAACTCCTTGGCGATGGCAGAGCTCTTTGCAAATAGCAACAAGCTGCAATTAGCAGGAGAATGGCAGAAAGAAACTGGCGCTGGCAACAGGAGCTGGCACCAAGCAGACAGGAGCTCAGGTGCCTTCTCAATGCAGTCATGCAGTGGCCTGCATTATGTAGGTCCTGGGGTGAGGTGGATGGGGCTTCCGCAGAGGCAGGAACAGGAGAGCAGGAAGCCTGGCAGCGGCGGTGAAAATAGGCAGCAAAGAGATACAATGAGCAAGAGAATGACAGAGAGAAGTTAGCAACAGCAGCTGGCAACAGCCAGGCAGAAGCCCAGTTAAATAGGTACCAAGTATTTTAAAAAGGGTTTAAATCTATAATTTTGCTTTGCTAGGAGGTGTGTCCTTGAGAGTACCCCTCATGGATAAGCCAAGGACTAACCTTCCACTGTCACTTGCTTCGTCTTTGAATTGGTCAGCTGTCACCATCATGAGATTTTGTTTCTTCGTTTTGCAAAACTGGATGTCTTTCAGATAAAGGAGGGACCATCTTGACATTGATAAATTCCTACAATTTGCAACAGAAAAATACATTCAAAAGACAGACATATTATTTTTAACAATAATCAGTATGGATTATAATTGTGACTTGAAAATGGCATTTTAATTTGCTGCTGTAAAAAATAACATTTTTTATTTAACATCTAAAGAAGACAAGCCTTGGCAATGTCAATAGTTCTGGCTTTAAAAGAATGTTGTTTGGTAATAAGAAGAATTACAAGTAAAATAACATGGGGATGAACATGTATTTGTGCGGAAGCAAAGAACTGCAAAATAATATTGGTGTAGGTTCAAAGGTCAGGTGACAGCTGCACTGTCAAGTCAGACCTAGAGAAGTGTGGCTCAATGGTTAGAGCGGCAGACCCTGATGCAGAAATCTGGCACGGGACCAGGGTTCAATTCCCGCCTCCGTGGGTCTTGGGCTCAATTTCCTCAGACCGGACATCGGTGCCTAATCTAATTCATGGGTCCCACTCTGTAACTCTGGGCAATAGCTTGCTTAATCTCCACAGCGGCCCCAACAGCGCTGGGTTGCCTGGCTTCACCTTGGAGGTTGCCCAGGAGTGGGCACCTCACAGGGAAAAGCCAGGAGGGGTTCCACAGTGGTATGTGTACAGCACCTTGAGACCCTAATGGGTGATTAGTGCGCTATACAAGTACGAAGTTTACAGTTTTTTAAAAATCCATGTAGGTTCTATTTGTGATGCTACCAGAGAAAAACAACATAAATTCCCTAGTTTTCCAAGACATTTTAATTGCATTACAGTGTAATGTGTGTGTCCCTGAAAGTACAGTTCAGGCAGCTGGATGATTAAACAAAATTGAAAAGTAAATTTTTGTTATTTTTTTCAGTATCGTTTCTACTAACACCGTCTAGTTCTATTGGAGATGGCAGCTGAACGTGGTGTTCATTTAACTCCAGTTTCTGTCATTAACTGTTAGAATTCCCGTTTTAGGATTGATCAGCTGTCAACTCTGCTGCAGTTTGATTGGCCAGCTGTCATCTTGATAGTCAACAAATAGCTAGCTGTCATCGTTGCCATATTCTAATAGAATAGCTGTCACCCTAACTGTTCTTCTATTGGTCGCCGTGGAAACAGGGACTGCAATTGGCTCCCCGTACTGCATGCGGTACTTTGTGATTGGCTCCTCCCTCCGCCACCGGTGTTAATGATGGCGGCTCCCGGGCCGCCGCAGCTACCTCTTCCTCCCCACCTATCACCGGCGCGGGCCCGCCAGGTGTTGGGTGGGACGCGCACGGTGCTCTTCGACTGTGACGGTGTGCTCTGGGAGGGTGAGCGCGCGCTGCCGGGGGCGCGAGAGGTGGTGAGGGCACTGCAGGCGCGGGGCGGCCCCGGCTCCGCCATCTTCGTGTCAAACAACAGCCGCCGTAGCCGTGCCGAGCTAAGCCAGCGTTTTCGCGGCCTGGGCTTCGGCGGCGTGCGAGGGCCAGAGGTCTACACCTCCGGCCACTGCGCCGCCCGCTACCTGCGTGCTCGGCTGCTCGGGGGCGGCACAGGGACACAGGAAGGGTCGAGAAGAGGTAGCCAGTTGGCCAAGCAGGGTCCCCAGGGCTCCCAAAGAACCAAGGATGCTCTCCAGGAGACACAGGAGGATGGACGGGGGCCCAGAGACACTGATCAGGAAGTTCAAGAGCTGGGTCAGCAGGAAGGCTCCTTTACAGCAGAGGGGCAATCGAGCGAGCAGGAGGGTGCGCAGGACAGCGAGGTGAGCCACTGGGTATTTGACCTGCAGAGGATGCCGAGCAGAGACGAACAGGACTCTGCAAAGGGAACACGAACCCTACACAGCACTGATGGTGGTCCACAACAGCCATGGCAATGCCCTCTGCAGGAGCCCCATCAGCAGCAAAGACCATGCAACATGCAAGGAGGGGATGGAACTAATTTAGCGACCGTAGACTCTTCTCTTCTCGAAGAAAGTGGCACCGTTGAGCAAGAAGACGACCCCGTAGGAGAGCCTGCGCCAGATGCTCCCCTGGTGTTCATGATTGGCGGTCCCGGGCTACTGCGTGAGCTGCGGAATGCTGGGCTGAGAGTGGTGGGCGAAGAGGACAGTGACGCCACGGTCAGCGCAGTGCTGGTGGGCTACGACGAAGAGTTTACTTTCCGCAAACTGAGCCGCGCCTGTACCTACCTAAGGGATCCCAACTGCCTGCTGGTGGCCACTGACCGTGACCCATGGCACCTGTTGAGCGGTGGACGCTGCACCCCTGGTAAGGATGCTCAGCTGAATGCTTCAGCGCCCGTGTCCGTTTGACAGTTTTAAGTTATAAAAAGTGTTGTATTACGTCCTATCCAGATTTGTTAGATTTCTACCTAGCCTTAGACGGTTGCATGGGTTTGCTCACTTACGGTAATCAGTTTTTACAAAACTAAAAATTGAAGTTTAACAGAATGATTCAGCACATTCAACCCACTTTGCCTATGAGTATGAGGTTTCTAGTGTCCCAAAGAACGCGTTGGGGGTACACTGTGCATGGATTATGTCCTTGTCAGTTAGACAGGAAAAGGTATAAATCAAACTATATTCCCATAATAATCTCTGCTCCTGCTATGTTAGGGGTCCGTCACGTTGGAGATGCTTAAATGGCACTCAGAAATACTGCTAGTATCCTATGTACATTTATAGGAAGAATTAAACCATCGTGGAGATCAGTAAGGGATAATCTACCGTACCAGGTGCTACACCTGGCTTGCCCTTTGTTACCAATAGCGCTACCTCCAGTCTTTGAGGGCCATGAAGGCAGACAAACGGCCAGAAAGCAAATCTGGCTTTAGGACCTCTGATTACTTTGTGTGGTTTACACAGCTTGTCCTTTCTTAACCTGTGGTCTGGGTACCCATGAGGGTCAGTGAAGCCTACACAGGGAGGCTGCGCCTGGTTAGAAAATAAAATAATAATAACAAATTAATTAAATGTTTATAAATAAAAGAGCAAAATGTACAAAATACAATTTTAAAACGTGAAAGAATTTGAAATAGGAGGCAAAAAATTAAGGTACTAAGTATCCTCACATTGATTCCTCGTCCAAATGCATCGAACAGTGGGGGCCACAGAAGTCAAAAGGTTAAGAACCACTGTTCTAGTGCCTCAGCAGAAATTAAGGGGCAGCAGAGGGGCATAAAAGTGGGACTGGAGGTTCACTTTCTGATGTCAAAGGATATGGAATGCCACTTCTCTTGCAGCTAACATTTTAGAGGATAAACATCAATAGAAGGGTCCTAAAAGGTATTTTTGTCAGGGTGAAGGTATCCTAGCCGGACCCCTCCGGGTTTACTAGCATCCACACAACCTTTCTTCTTCTTCTCTCTTCTCCCTCCTTCTCCCTCCTTCTTCCTCTTCTCCCTCCTTCTTCCTCTTCTCCCTCCTTCTTCCTCTTCTCCCTCCTTCTTCCTCTTCTCCCTCCTTTTTCCTCTTCTCCCTCTTCTTCTTCTCCTTCTTCCTCCTCTCCCTCCTTCTTCTTCTTTCTCCCTCCTCCAAGATGTCTTTCAAGAAGAGGTAACACTGGTACAATTGCACCCCAGTTTTTCTTGATCACCAGACGTTCGAAAATGTGTCCCCCTATATTTTCATTTGCAATGCCCATTTCAGGAGTAAAGCTAGAAAGAGGGGAACCTGCAAACAATCAACCAACGAGGCATGGAGTGGACTTATTCATACTGTAGCACATTGATTCAACACGAAAGTCAAAATAATATGCTAAGCCAGTTGAAATAATAATCTCTGGCCAACATAAAATCTAAAAAATTCAGTTGTTTAATTTGTTCACCCCAGATTAAGTGACCCATAGACCAGTTGCAAATATGTCTGTTATTTTCATGTGTAATTGATGTGAGGTAACTTTGGTAAATATTTTTTCTATGTCCATTAAAAGATCCTATATTTTTGGTTAACTGTGGCTCAGACAGATTGGTGTCTCACTGCATTTTACTTATATTGTCTTCATTCAAGAATTACTGTAACTTCGCAGAGAACAACACAAAGTAATAAATTCTGACATAAAGATGACAGTTCAGGCGGTTGATCTGTCTGCTTACTTCCGGGATACAACAATGGCAATCAAACTAGAATGCTCCAGATGCTAATATCAATTCTCTTAAATACAAGCAAACTTTACGCTAGGTCCTTTTAATTCTTAACAAGAGTTGGTCTCCTGTTAAACTGATAGAAAACAATCAACTCATCTCATTTTTAGGCATAGCCTATACAGTGATTGCAAAATCTCTTGTAACCAAAACAAAAATCTTAAAAAAGGCTTAGAGCCCACCCATTATTTTCCTTTAGTTACCATTGGTTAACTCCCACATAACTCTTGTTTCCTTTCTTCTTGATGGTCAGGACCTCCTCATGCCTCCAGCTTCCTGCTTGGCTTTACATCTTCATCCTTGCTGTGGCGCTTGGTCAAAGTCCTGCTTCCGGTGCCCAGTGTCCTTCCACTGGCCGCAAACTTGTAGCACACTCCTATTTTTTTTTTTTTTTTAACTTTCCAGCATCTGCATTCTTTTCATTGCTTGCCTGTGCCTGCAACCACATCATTTCCATTGCTACATTGCCCTTCCTCGCATGCCTCTTTTTTCTGTTCATTGCTAGTCTGTCCCTCTGACTACTTCTTTACCGTCACTGCATGCCTCCTCCCCACCCCGTCACTCCATGCCACCTCCCCAACCCGTCGCTAGTTGCCACCCTCCTACCTCCTCCATCATAGCTTGTTTAAAAAAATAATAAATAAAAAGAAACACCCTATGACACGGTCTGGCCGTGTCATATTTGGTTTTCTTTAAGCTATGTAGCACAGCAGCTAGCACCACTGTGCAACATTTACAAAAAATAACAAAGCCAATAGATCTTGCATAGGTGAAACCTGTTGGCTTTGCCAATGCTTGTTCTGTGTGCAACCACTACCATATGAGTATTGGTTAGTGAGGAGCTAGGAATCGCTGACCTTTGGCATCATAAAATCAAAGACAGTTCAGTACTACACAATATTTGTAGGTTAAACCAGTGGAGTAAGAGTTCACCGTTCCATTAGGAATTGATTATTCTGCTGCTTATCTTGTGTAGTATGCAAGGTCAATCAAATAACCTAGATTGCGTAGATCTACCCACCCCTTCTTTGTACAAAGGAGGACATTGTATTGGAGGTAAAAGTGAAACATCTGTAGGTGTTCTTTGTTGAGCATTTATCCATGAAGGCACTGGTCTCTTGCATCAATAAGTATGTTTCTTCTGTCTAGCACCATTGCAGACGTTCATAACCTTCTCCCTTTGTCTACTATCTATGGGTATCATCACCTTGGTCAATTATGCCAACTATATATACTTCCAGAAACTGCAGATTGCCCAAAATGATGGGGTGAGAGTGATTTCGGCCCTTTGCAGTGGTGATAATTTTTTGAAGCCAGGCATGATTTGCAGTGGTTTAAGTTAGAGGATCAGATTGTATTAAAGCCTATGTTCCTGTTTCATAAATAAACTCCCAGTGTAGCTCCTTCCTAATCCTCAGAAACATTCTGTTTCTAGATGTTATAGAAACAACAGTAGCCCCACTGTAGGTATGGTTAAGTCACACTTTCCACTGAAAAAGCATTTTATGTTTTGCTGACAAACTTGGGGCCAATTAAAAATAGGGTTTTAGCATGCGTAAACCCTCTGATTTGGTAATTGAGAGGATTTGTGAATGCTAAAACCCATTTTCCTGTATAGTAACTGCTTTTAGCGAGCCTCAGGACAGTTTCTAAATTTTCTAAATGTGTTTAGAAATTGATATCGATTCAGTGTTTGGAAGGGGTGTGTTGAAGTCATCCTTTCCAAATGAGAATCGGTATGCTCTGTATCAATGTTTTCCAACCAAAATCTGATCACAAAACATTGATATTTTACAGACACCACTAAGGAGGTGGTAACCCCTTTGTAAAAGGGAAGCGGTCCCGTTGGGCGTGTGCAGCACGGCATGGGTAGATAGCAGAATGCGGTATATATGACAACTCCACAGAGTCTGGAGGCCATGCACATCACAAAAGCATTGACATGAATCCGAATTGAGAGATCTGCGTGGAGAGCCTGAGAGCTTAGGAAGAAAATGCCCATACTAGCCAGGCCTCGAAAAATAATAAAAATGTTACTAGACCTGCAGGTCGAGTAGCTTGAATAATCTTCTCGACCGAACTGTAATGTACTTGACCTGGAAATAAATCTCAAATTGTGTGATCCTTGGCAAATATTGTATTTTACAGTCGACTTTTTCTTCGTTCTCACAGATGAGTGCACCTTCAAATATGTGGGTTCAGCATTTCTGCTGGAAAAAAAAATCCTCCTTTGTTTGATTAAATACTCTAAACGTTTGCTCCATGCATAATAAATCTAGCCCACATATAGGGTACACATTATCCATGCATGACTTGCCTCTTAGTTTACTAATAGCTTTGCCATCAGGGCAGGAGTAATTATTAGTTTATATTTAAACACTCACTGTTAATATATTACTAAAGCGTGATGTGGTAGCGTACTGTCATTTACAGTCAGTAAATTTCCAAGAAATGACCAAAAACCTTCCCACTAACTTGCAGCTTTACTGATCAAACTATATAAATATATCAACAATAATCTGTGAAAGTTGGGTTTCAGAAAACATTTATCATTTGCACATCACCAAGTAAAGGGTTCTGACTTTTCTTCATCCTATTAAAATATTTTTTTCATCACACAGAAGTACAATAAATGGTCTTTTCACAGCTACTGAAATATATTTTGAAATGGTTATAAAGTTGACTTAGTTATATAAAGGTTGTGTGTTAGGAAAAAGCCTTTCACTTCACATAGGTCAGACAGTTCACTT
The DNA here is from genome assembly GCF_031143425.1 of Pleurodeles waltl. Classification (NCBI taxonomy): domain Eukaryota; kingdom Metazoa; phylum Chordata; class Amphibia; order Caudata; family Salamandridae; genus Pleurodeles; species Pleurodeles waltl. The sequence goes on from NC_090443.1 coordinate 339,201,683, forward strand.
TACAAAATCCTGGAACCCTGCAGTCACAAGGAAAATTATTTGCATTGCAAGAAGACAAACTGACTTTCGACCTCTGTCTCTGAACAAATGTGACAAGAATAAGACTTAAAGACATCTTAATTGCTAATTCAGTTTCTGACTGAACAGAACACCTGTTCTTTGTCCACTGCCAGAAGGGGTTGAGTGGAATCTAAAAATAGATGGAACTCATAAAATAAAACTTCCCAAGCCAATGCAAGTGTTTTCCAGCCCTGCTAGCAGTGGTGACCTAAAAGTGTTAGTCCAGAGACTTTAGAAAAACAAGCAAAAAGTGGTGTATGCCCGAAGCTTTCACTGTTGGTCTTGGGCCCCTTGGGAGTTTTCAGGTGCACTGACAGGGCAGAGGTATGGTGAGAAGTGAGTTTCAGTGCTCTGGGGCAGTAGTTCTTAACCTTTTGACTTCTGTGGACCCCCACTGAATCATTTCTGGATTCCTTGGACCCCATGAAGTCATTATTGATATCTGCTGACCCTCAGCCTAAGGAATTTCAATTATTTCAATTTCAAAAGAATACACAAATATAAAAACAAGTATGCATCAAACAAATACTCACATTGATATATTGTGTTGTATTCACATCCAAATGTAGACTTTTCTCAGATTTTCAATTGTAGTTCTTATTGCTACATACTTTATTAATTTTCATATTATTTAATTTAGCAACATAGTTGCAACCCCCCCTCCCCCCTCCCCGAGTAGGCCCTGTGGGCACCCAGGGTTTCTCAGACCACAGGTTAACCCCTTTGCTATTTGCGTCCTGTTTTTTCAACATCCTGGGGATTCTAAGGGTACCCAGAGTTTGTGATTCCCCCGAGGAGACAGAGCAATGAAAATGTGTTTTTTTGTGGAAAATGTGTGTGTGTGGGGGGGGTAACGTTCTGCAGAAGAAAGCATCTGTTTTCTTTCCCTGCACGTGGGATCAAGGAAGGGTTTGCAGTGCTAAATTCGCTATCCTCTCAGCTTCCAGGAACAGGCAGGCTTGATTCAGAAAACCAACATTTTCAACACAGTTTTGGCATTTTACTGAGACATTCCCCATTTTTACTATTTTTTGGTTGTTGTGCTTTAAGCCTCCTTCCAGTTTGTGACAGAATTGGGTGTGAAACCAATGCTGGATCCTGGACAGACAGTATTGTGAATTCAGCACAGGGTCATTTGTGTAGATCTTTTAGGGTTTTGCTATAGAAAATAACAATTGAAATAAAATAATATTGAAATTGAGTTGAAAAAAACTGCCATTTCTGTTTAAGTTTTTTTCTGTAACTTTTTCCAGCAATGGCAGATTTTTTTAATGCAATATACCAGTTTCATCTACTGGACCCTTCTGGTTGTCGGGATATATAGGGCTTGTAGGTTCATCGAGAGCCCAAGGTACACACAGCCAGTAAACGAGCTGCACCTTGCAATGAGTTTTCATTTTGTAGTGGGTATACAACAATGAATTAGGTAAAATATAAAGAATTAAAAACAGATATTAGGGAAACCTATGTATTTCTGAAATGGGCACAAGACATGGAATGTAGAAGCAGTGGTTATTTGCACATTCCTGAATTTGGGGGTAGCCATACCAGCATGTGAATTACAGGGCATTTATCAAAATGATTTCTTTCTTACACACTGATTTACATTTGGAAGTCACAAATGTAGAGAAAGACAATTGACAATAACACTTGTTCTTTTATTCTGTTCAACCAAGTCTCCTGATAAAACTGGTACTTCACTTGTGTGGTATGCCTAGTGCCCGTGCCAGGAAACACCGCAAAATGCAACTTGGACACATGACATTTTTCCACTGAAAACTGACTTGTTTTTGGCAAAGTGCCTAGCTGTGGATTTAGGCCTTTAGCTCAGCCTGCACTCAGGGAAACCTAGCAAACCTATATATTTTTGAAAACTAGACACATAGAGGAATCCAGAATGAGGTGACTTGTGGGGCTCTCACTAGGTTTTGTCACCCAGAATCCTTTGCAAGCCTCAAAATGTGTCTAAAAACACATTCCTTTCACATTTCGGTGATGCAAAGTTTTGGAATCTAAGGGGAGCCACAAATTCCCTTCCACCCAGCATTCCCCCTAAGTCTCTGGATAGAAATGATACCTCACTTGTGTGGGTAGGACAAGTGCCCGTGCCAGGAAACACCGCAAAATGCAACTTGGACACATGACATTTTCCACTGAAAACTGACTTGTTTTTGGCAAAGTGCCTAGCTGTGGATTTAGGCCTTTAGCTCAGCCAGCACTCAGGGAAACCTAGCAAACCTATATATTTTTGAAAACTAGACACATAGAGGAATCCAGAATGAGGTGACTTGTGGGGCTCTCACTAGGTTTTGTCACCCAGAATCCTTTGCAAGCCTCAAAATGTGTCTAAAAACACATTCCTTTCACATTTCGGTGATGCAAAGTTTTGGAATCTAAGGGGAGCCACAAATTCCCTTCCACCCAGCATTCCCCCTAAGTCTCTGGATAGAAATGATACCTCACTTGTGTGGGTAGGACAAGTGCCCGTGCCAGGAAACACCGCAAAATGCAACTTGGACACATGACATTTTCCACTGAAAACTGACTTGTTTTTGGCAAAGTGCCTAGCTGTGGATTTAGGCCTTTAGCTCAGCCAGCACTCAGGGAAACCTAGCAAACCTATATATTTTTGAAAACTAGACACATAGAGGAATCCAGAATGAGGTGACTTGTGGGGCTCTCACTAGGTTTTGTCACCCAGAATCCTTTGCAAGCCTCAAAATGTGTCTAAAAACACATTCCTTTCACATTTCGGTGATGCAAAGTTTTGGAATCTAAGGGGAGCCACAAATTCCCTTCCACCCAGCATTCCCCCTAAGTCTCTGGATAGAAATGATACCTCACTTGTGTGGGTAGGACAAGTGCCCGTGCCAGGAAACACCGCAAAATGCAACTTGGACACATGACATTTTCCACTGAAAACTGACTTGTTTTTGGCAAAGTGCCTAGCTGTGGATTTAGGCCTTTAGCTCAGCCAGCACTCAGGGAAACCTAGCAAACCTATATATTTTTGAAAACTAGACACATAGAGGAATCCAGAATGAGGTGACTTGTGGGGCTCTCACTAGGTTTTGTCACCCAGAATCCTTTGCAAGCCTCAAAATGTGTCTAAAAACACATTCCTTTCACATTTCGGTGATGCAAAGTTTTGGAATCTAAGGGGAGCCACAAATTCCCTTCCACCCAGCATTCCCCCTAAGTCTCTGGATAGAAATGATACCTCACTTGTGTGGGTAGGACAAGTGCCTGCAACAGGGAGGGGCCCAAAACATATTGTGATGATAATGATAACTGAGGTAAGTGTACTAATTAGTCCTGGGATCTGGAACCATTTAGTGAAACCTACCAAACCCAGACATTTCTGAAAACTAGGCACCCAGGGGAGTCCACGGAGGTGTGGCTTGAGTAGATACCCCTAAATGTTTTCAAATACACTTCAAAGGTGAAATGTTGAATAAAAACACAATTTTTCCTTGCTTTTCTGTGACGTAAGCTACAGAAATATGCATGGATCCACAAACATCTTACCACCTAGCATTCCCCAACTTGTCCTGACAAAAACGCTGTCCCACAGGTGTGCCTAGGTTTAGTGCCCGTGACAGGAATGGATCACACAAGGGTCAATGGTAGCACTTGCATGAGGGCTACTGTTGACCCTGGAGTTATCCATTCCTTATAGGAGCACTAGGCACAGGCACACAAGTGGGGTATTGTTTTTTATTGGGACAAGTAGGGACACATTCCTGTAGTTTAAGTGACAGAAAAGCAAGGAAAAACAGTGTTTTTACTCAGCATTTCACCTTTGCAGGGTATTCTGGGTTAGAAAACTTGGTGGAATCGACACACGCCACAACTCCCAGGACTGCCCCGGGTATCTAGTTTTCAGAAAGGGCCGGGCTTGGTAGGTTTCCCTATATGGTTGCCAGGCCCAGGACCAAAGACACAGGTGACTGTCTTACAAAACCAGGCTGTATTGTAATAGGTAATTTTGATGTCTCCACAATACGTTTAGGGCCCTTCCCTGTTGCCACCACTTGTTCACCCACACAAGTGAGGCAACATTTTTCTTTGGAGACTTGGGGGAACACTGGGTGTTAGGAAATTTGTGGCTGCCTGCAGATTACAGGACTTTCCCTCATGGAAATGCAAGGAAATGTGTTTTTTAAGCAAAGTTTGTGATTTGCAGTGGAATCTGGGTGTAGAAAAACTGGGTAGAGCCACGCAAGTCCTGCACCCTTGGACTCCCCTGGTACTAGTATGTTAAAGTAATCCACCACTCACACTGGCTCGTGTTAGCCCCTCCAGAAATTTTGGCTTCAAAGCATGAATACTTATTAAAGTATCTGAATATTGTAACCAAGCCTTCTGAAGGTGAGCCATAAAACCACTTCATGGCACCACCTGCTTTATGGTCCATTCATGCACAACACTTTCATACCACCGGCTACAAGCTCAATCCAACTAATCACTGCACTCTCATCAACTTATCACCACCAGACAAGGGCACCTTGCATCCATACGCCACAGGATGGAATATGACTGCATTTTACCAACTGTCAAGTAACCGCCTCCTCTTTGAACATTCCCAAAGGCATGTGTAAGGAACCTTTACTAATGGCTTTCATAACAGGCACACGAGGCTCAGGAAGACATGTTTTTCATGCACCTTGAGTGCACTCAGTTTGCTAAATCCAACTCCTTCCAGTTTGTGGATGCAAGTTGGGGGTTTCCGAGTATGCCTTGTGAGGCCTATGCCTCGAACCGAGTGAGCATATCTACCTTTGAAACTGAGGCAGACATGCTGGGGAATTTTTGCGAAGTTCCCTAAAGAGAACACCATAAATTGTGAAGAAGGGTAGTGATTGGCACACAGGGTAGTCTGTGAGAATGGAGCATATGTCCCAGCCACTGTTATGTGCAGTGCTATGACTGTAATGCACTTATCATATAGCAAATTGAACATCTGCTAAGTTCTGACGAAGGGTGAACATGGCAAGCAGGTCAAACCTGACCCATACATGTTATTGTCCTTCAGTGCCAGTGTGGCACCAATGGGTTTGAATCCATAGGTGTAGATGGTGTGCATCTGTACTGCCTTTACTATCTTCCTTCTACCTGTGCAATATCCCTGGGAAGGCACTCCTACAGTCAGCTTTTCTTACCCATTCATGTCTCTATCCTCATCAGAGTCCTCACTAATCTGCTATAATTGCCAAGTGAACCTATACTAATGCCTTCTGTCCCTGCTACTTGAAGGTCAAGAAAACATGTCTTTCATGTGCCATCAGCGCACGTACTGTGGTAAATCCAACTCCTTCCAGTTTGTGGATGTAAGTTGGGGGTGTCCAAGTATGCCTTGCTTGGCCTATTCCTAGAACTGAGCGAGCATATCGACCTTTGAAACTAAGGCAGACATGGTGGTTAATACTACCTAAGGTCTCTAATGTGAAAAGACAAACAAATATCCTGTGGGACTCATTCACCAACACGTCTACTTTTATTTTGAAAGTGAAGCTACAAATTGAGTTTGCACAGTTTCAAACAAGTAGAAATTTTGGTAAATATGTCTTACAGGACATTTGTTTTACTTATTACACTTTGGTTTTCATTGGCAATCGTGGTGGCAATAAGTCTTGCATTTGTGAGTTAGAGCTATTGGCATTCTAAATGACAATGTCATTTACCTATGTGTTTTGGTTTGGAGTATAGGTGATATTTGAACAGAGATGATGCAGCACTGTCTAGAGGACTAAGAATGGGGAATTACCACTGGGAACAGAGACACAGCTGGTGCACTGCCTAGAGGACTTAAAATGGATGAGTTACCGGCCGGAACAGAGAAGCAGCTGCAGCACTGTCTAGGGGACTAGAATGAGGACTTACCACTGGGAACAGAGAAACAGCTAGCACCACTGACTCTAGGACTTAGAATGAGGACTTACCAATGAGATCAGAGAAGCAGCTTGCAGCACTTCTAGAGGACAAAGAATGAGGAATTACCCCTGGGACCAGAAAAGCAGTTGCAGCATTGTCTACAGGACTAAGAATGAGGAATTACCACTGGGACCAAAAAAGCAGCTAGCAGCACTTGCTAGAGAACCTAGAATGAGGAATTACCAACCGGGCCGGAGAAGAAGCTTGCAGTATTATCTAGAGGACTTAGAATGAGAAGTTTCCGATGGGACCAGAGAAGCATCTTGCAGCATTGTCTAGTGGACTTAGAATGAGGAATTACTGACAGGACCAGAGAAGCAGCTAGTAGCATTGCCTATAGGATTAAGAATGAGGAATTACCACAGGACCAAAGAAGCAGCTAGCAGCACTGGCTAGAGAACCTAGAATGAGGAATTACCAACAGGACCAGAGAAGCAGCTTGCAGTATTGTCTAGAGGACTTAGAATGGGACTAGAGAAGCAGCTATCGGGACTTCCTAGCGGGCTAAGAATGACTAATTACCACTGAGACCAGAGAAGTAGTTAGCAGCACAGTCTAGAGTGCTTAGAATGAGGAATTACTGACCGGAGCAGAGAAGCAGCTAGTAGCATTGCCTATACAGGGAGTGCAGAATTATTAGGCAAGTTGTATTTTTGAGGATTAATTTTATTATTGAACAACAACCATGTTCTCAATGAACCCAAAAAACTCATTAATATCAAAGCTGAATATTTTTGGAAGTAGTTTTTAGTTTGTTTTTAGTTTTAGCTATGTTAGGGGGATATCTGTGTGTGCAGGTGACTATCACTGTGCATAATTATTAGGCAACTTAACAAAAAAAAAATATATACCCATTTCAATTATTTATTATTACCAGTGAAACCAATATAACATCTCAACATTCACAAATATACATTTCTGACATTCAAAAACAAATCAGTGACCAATATAGCCACCTTTCTTTGCAAGGACACTCAAAAGCCTGCCATCCATGGATTCTGTCAGTGTTTTGATCTGTTCACCATCAACATTGCGTGCAGCAGCAACCACAGCCTCCCAGACACTGTTCAGAGAGGTGTACTGTTTTCCCTCCTTGTAAATCTCACATTTGATGATGGACCACAGGTTCTCAATGGGGTTCAGATCAGGTGAACAAGGAGGCCATGTCATTAGATTTCCTTCTTTTATACCCTTTCTTGCCAGCCACGCTGTGGAGTACTTGGACGCGTGTGATGGAGCATTGTCCTGCATGAAAATCATGTTTTTCTTGAAGGATGCAGACTTCTTCCTGTACCACTGCTTGAAGAAGGTGTCTTCCAGGAACTGGCAGTAGGACTGGGAGTTGAGCTTGACTCCATCCTCAACCCGAAAAGGCTCCACAAGCTCATCTTTGATGATACCAGCCCAAACCAGTACTCCACCTCCACCTTGCTGGCGTCTGAGTCGGACTGGAGCTCTCTGCCCTTTACCAATCCAGCCACGGGCCCATCCATCTGGCCCATCAAGACTCACTCTCATTTCATCAGTCCATAAAACCTTAGAAAAATCAGTCTTGAGATATTTCTTGGCCCAGTCTTGACGTTTCAGCTTGTGTGTCTTGTTCAGTGGTGGTCGTCTTTCAGCCTTTCTTACCTTGGCCATGTCTCCGAGTATTGCACACCTTGTGCTTTTGGGCACTCCAGTGATGTTGCAGCTCTGAAATATGGCCAAACTGGTGGCAAGTGGCATCGTGGCAGCTGCACGCTTGACTTTTCTCAGTTCATGGGCAGTTATTTTGCGCCTTGGTTTTTCCACACGCTTCTTGCGACCCTGTTGACTATTTTGAATGAAACGCTTGATTGTTCGATGATCACGCTTCAGAAGCTTTGCAATTTTAAGAGTGCTGCATCCCTCTGCAAGATATCTCACTATTTTTGACTTTTCTGAGCCTGTCAAGTCCTTCTTTTGACCCATTTTGCCAAAGGAAAGGAAGTTGCCTAATAATTATGCACACCTGATATAGGGTGTTGATGTCATTAGACCACACCCCTTCTCATTACAGAGATGCACATCACCTAATATGCTTAATTGGTAGTAGGCTTTCGAGCCTATACAGCTTGGAGTAAGACAACATGCATAAAGAGGATGATGTGGTCAAAATACTCATTTGCCTAATAATTCTGCACTCCCTGTATGACTAAGAATGATGATTTACCAGTGGGACCAGAGAAGCAGCTGCATCATTGTCTGTAGGGCTAAGACTGAGGAATTTCCACTGGGACCAGAGGCAGGTGGCAGCACTGCCTATAGGATTAAGAATGAGTATTTGCAGCACTGTGTAGAGGACTTTTGAATGAGGAAGACTGAAAGTGGATGAGTGTGTCTCTGCCGGCGGGTGCAAAACACACCCTGAGCCAATTATTTCTAAAACAGCAGTGGAGGGAAAAGTGACTTGGAAAACATCAATTAAGTGTACCTGAGCAGGGGCACAAGAACAAATGAAAACTGAAACCTTCGGTGCCTTTCTAAACAGTGTTTTCACTGGTGTGGTGTGAACATATTGCTATGGACAACCAAAAGAACACTTGGGCTGCAATGCCCATGAGGAAGGAAAGGCCACTACTAGCTGTAACAGGAGGAAGTGTGAATGTAGTTTGATGGCCAACAAAAATGTTCTCTTAGTGAAATTGCATGGGAGAGAACTAAGCAAAGGAGGGACATTTAGAAAAATGCACCAATTAAAGGAAGCATTTAAGACAAGCACAGCAAAGAACGAATGACAATAGTGGGTGTGGTTAAAGCCCATTGACTGAATACAGCTTGTCTTGCAGACCGCACATGCGTGCTGCCTTTGCTCAACCTAAACAGGGGTTCCAAAGATCCTTATCAGAGCATTTTGAAGAAGGAAAGAGCTAGAGACACAAACAAGTAACAGGCCCACATCACCCAGAAGCAGAAAGGAGGACAGAGGAGTCTCCAGGATTGTTCTCCTGAGAACCAGTGAGGAGAGGGGAAACTTCTCAGTGTATGAGTTACTTAAGAGCAGTGAAAACAACAAAAAACACCTCAGGTCTGGCAACCTGCAGACTAGAGAGCAGAACTGAAACTTATCCCGGTCTGACAAATGGAGAACCAGAGAGAAACACAGATGTGCTTCAGTTGTGATAGCCTACATTCACAGATAGTATTAAAAATACCTCGGGGTTGGCCTTTCCAGAACCAGAGAACCTCAAGAAACACAAACCTCACAGTACGTCTGAGAACTACATAGAGACATGCATCTGAGGATCAGGCTGTGTGGAAATCTGGGAGAGAATAGAGGAAGGACTGGTAAAGTATGGTATGGGGTGAAGTTTGGGATTAGGTTCAGATTATGTTTAGGGGTTAGGTTTGGTATAAGGTTGATGACGTGCATGGTTTATAGTTGGGGTTAGAATAAAAGGTGACTGTAAGGGTTGATTTAGAGTAAGGAATGGTATAAGGAAAGTTGTTAGGGCTGAAATAAAAGTCTGTTATTAGTGGAGTAAATATGAGGATTGGAGTATGGGAGGAGGTTATGGTTAAGTTCAGTTTAGGGCCATGGTCGGGGTTTCAGCAATGTAAAACATAAACCATGGTGGAAGAGGTATGTAATAAGCATTGGCATAGCCCATAATGCATCACATTATCCTGGGTGCTACAACATTTACTGTTACTTCTCATGCCACTGATAAATGGCCACACACCCAAGGTTGGGCTTCTGTGCTATTTAATGAACGCTGGGCAGTCAATTTATGCCCAGATAGGTCAAGTCTGCAACCCAAATGAATTTAAACGATTAATAAAAAACTTGATTCAAATAATGTCTTCACTAACTGCACCAGTCAGACAGAAGTGACATGATTCATGTTACTTGATTCTTTTTGCAGCTTCTTTCATATCTACATTGTAAAGAGGTCTGTCATCCTGTGCCAGGGTTAAAAAGTGCTGTACAAATAAACTAAATAAATCAACTAATTACTGATTTTGTGATAGTTGTGCAAATGCTTGATGCAGCATTATGATGTAGAACAAGGAGACCAAATTGTAACCCCACCTTGCTTTTATTGGAAATTTGTTTATTAGTGAGATGCATGGGTGGATTCTGCAAACTTGATTTATCTGCACATGATTGAAACCTGTCTAGAAACAGTGAAGGGGGATTTTAAAAGATAACACCGAAATAATAGTGTGCAGTTTTATATGTTAAATAATATATGAAGGACAAGGAATACAAGTGGTGGGGGCGAAGCAGGGAGACAGGACAGAATGAAAGACCGGGAATGGGTGAGAAACGGCAAGAAAGTGGGCTAGGAGAAAGGTGGGAGAGTGAAAGACAGACAGCACAAGACTGACAGAGATAGTGGCAGGCTCTCTTTGGGGCACTGAAGACAGCTATGTTTTTTTCGATAAGGTATTGTCAGAACAGTGACAGAAAGCTCAAAGACTGTTGTATTTCTGTGGTTTATTAACATTGTCTCCAGTGAGTGCTTGAGAGAAGTGGGTTCAGTTTGTCATGCTGCATAATAAATGGAAAAACTGAAAGTAGAATATGTGGGTTGGCCTAGTGCCCGTGACAGGAAACAGCAAAAAACACATCAGATTTCAATGTAAAAATGTGATGTGTCCATGTTGTAAGTGCCTAGCTGTGGATTTTCGCCTCTAGCTCAGCCGGCACCTAGGAAAACCTAGCAAATCTGGAAATTTCTGAAAACTAGACACTGAGGGGAACCCAGGATGGGGTAACTTGTGGTGCTCTCACCAGGTTCTGTTAGCCAGAATCCTTGGCAAACCTCAAAATGTGGCAAAAAACACTTTCCCCTCACATTGCGGCACTACAAAGTTCTGGAATCTGGGGGGAGCCCCAAACTTCCATCTACCAAGCGTTTCCCAAGGTTTCTCGATAAAAATGGTACCTCACTTGTGTGGGTAGGCCTACTGCCCGCTTAAGGAAATACCCCAAAACACGATGTGGACACATCAAAATGCAGGGGGGGGGGGGCACCTGCATTTTTGGTCCTGGGCTCAGCAGCCATGAAGGGAAACCTACCAAACCTCAAAATCTCTGAAAACTAGACACCCGAGGGAGTCCAGAGAGGTGTGACTTGTGTGGATCCCTCAGTGTTTTCTTACCCAGAATCCTCAGCAGACCTCAAATTTAGCTAAAAAAAATATATCAAAATTTCCCCACATTTCTGTGTGGGATCCCCACACCAGGACAAATTTCATACCACCCAGCATTCCCTTCAGTCTGCAGGTAAAAATTATACCTTACTTGTGTAGGTGGCCCAAGTGCCTGTGACAGTGAAGAGCCAAAAACATGTTGAAATTGAGGGGGAACCAAAGCGGGTCCAAAAGGGCAGTTTAGGCTGACAAGTAGGGCAGAACTTTTATCGGTATAGATGCAACAATGCTAGGTGGTAGTAATTGTATGGATTCCTGCAGATTCCGGAAGGTTCCATCACAAAAATGTGGGGAAAATGTGTGATTTCCAGTAAAGTTGGAGGTTTCCAGGGCATTATGGGTAAAAAAAAATGGTGCAGGGTGCATATGAAGCACACCACCCGGGACTCACCCAGATGTTTAGTTTTCAGATGTGTCTAGGTCTTGTAGATTTTTCTATGTGGCAGTGTCCCAAAGTCCAAAAAGTGCAGCCCTCACCATTCCAAGTGGGACGATTTTGTGAGTTAGACAAGCTCTCATGGCCCAAATGTAAAACCAAAACCCAAAATAATCAAATGTCCTCTTGCTTGCCGTGGGATAAGGTGTTTTAGTGTGCGGGGGAGAGGTGAAAGACTGTTACCCCCTTCAGTTGGGGTGGGGGCATAACCATGCCCATACTGGTTGGTAGCCACCGCCCCACTATTTATTATTATTATTATTATTATTATTATTATTTTTTTTTTTAATTCCCTGGCATCTAGTAGGCTTTCTGCCCCCTGGGGAGTGGATCGGTTGTTAATTGCCCCATCTGCCCACCGGTGGGCAGAACAACTTTGTCCCCATTTATTTGGAGTGGGGGTATGGCAATACCCCCACCCTCAGTTTAAAAAAAATAAATAAATAATGTAGAATCTTCCCTGGTCTTTGGTGGGCTTTCTGGCCAACAATAATGTGCCCCCATGGGCAGCGACCCTTGCCCAAGGGGCTGCCCCTTCCCCAAACAAAACACACACACCAATCCCTGGTGCCTGAGTGGTTTCTACCCCCCTGGGGGAAGATCGGCCTAATAGAAATAGGCCGATCTGCTCCCAAGGGGGGGGAGAAATGTCCTAAATATAATTTCCTCCCTCCAGGGGAGCGACCCTTGCCTAAGGGGTCACACCCCACGTGTACTTGAAAAAAAAAAAAAAAACTGGTGTCTAGAGGTTTCTGCATCCCCTGGGGGCAGATCCACCTAATTAGAATTGGCTGATCTGCGTGGGGGGGGATGGTGGGTAGGGGGGGGATGGTGGGGGAGGGTTTGGGGGAGAAATGGCCTTAAAATAATTACCCCCCCTGGGGAGCGACCCTTGCCCAAGGGGTCGCTCCCCTCATGACAATAACCAAAAAAAAAATCCTTGGTGTCTAGTGGGCATTTCAACAGTCAGAGAGACATAAAAGGAAAAGCCTTTCCTTTCCTTTGCTGCCTCTCCTGCCCCCCAACATGTGATTGCAAGAAAAATGCTTTTGCATTTCTCTTCCGATGCGTGCTGGAAGCTGAGCTTCAAGCGCGGTGGGGGCGGCCTCTGAAGAGGTCAGCACGCAATTGTGCTCTGACTTCATCAGATGTCGCTGGGAGGGTCGGGGCGGGGTGAGGGTGGAAGGGGAAGCGATTCCCTGCTCATGGGAGGGAGGTGCTTGGCCATCAGGCGCCCCCCCCCCCCCCCCCAAAGGCCCATAGCAGGATGTAATGGTTTCATCCTTGGCACCCGAGTGGTGCAAACGAGGACTTAACAGTTATGTCCTGGGCACCCAAGGGCTTAAGGGAGGTTTGGGTGAACCTGTACATTAAATTCATGGTTTTGTGCTGGCTCGCATTTTAACCGGCCCTCTCAGAAATGGGGGACAGAAGTTCACTAGTTGAAAAACTCTTGCTGTACTGCCTCTCCTCATTTAAGCAGCACAGCAGAATTGTATGAGGTGTAAATCAGAGCCAGTGTACATGTGTCTCATATATATATATATATATATGATGCCTTGTGACCTAATAGGACATGTAGTCCTATTTCTATGTCTGTTTGTACCCGTCTCAGTTGTTCTTGCTGAATATCTGGCCACCCTACCAATAGAGTAGCATGTTAGACCTAGACTGCTAATAAATGCTCCTTCACATATTTCTTACTATAGTGCAGAAGTGACATTCCTTGTTACGGCAACATTACAGTGTAAATAACATTATAAACACTGATTAGTGTTTTAAAGCATGAATGTTAAAGTGAATTGAGAAAGTAAAAGCTTCTTTACTAATATTAATAAGGTACTTTCAGTGTGATTTCATCTGAATGTATTTATTTAACCCTTTGATTTCTTGTTAAATAGTTTTGTTTAGAACTGCTTCATATGAAACATTTGCAAGGCATAAATAATCTGTGCTGATTTGTTGAGTTTAATGTGGTACATATTACCATTGTAATTGTCACATTGGCGGCTTCACCTCTCATGTTCGGGCCCTTCACCTCTCAACAGTGGCACTAAATGAACCATTTTCTTTTCTAGTGTTAATGAATTTACTTACTATATAGCATTTCAATCAAAGATGGTTTTGACTGCTTGCAGTAGCTTCGTGGCTATTGTGGTATGATTGCTGTCGACTTTGAATTCCGATTAAATTCATCTCCAGTTTGTCACACTGTGGCATTTTGGCCCCACCTGTCCCCCAGTATTGATCTACTAATGATACGTTATTCTAAACATTCACAATTTGATCTCTTTAGTAAGGTAATAGGAAAAGCATGTTGTATGATTAAAGTTGCCCATCAATGATATATTTTCTGAGGCACGTCTTCTTTGAATATATAGGACTAAGAGGTTGTGAAGTGAATAGCAATTTGTGGGTAAAAAGAACAAGAATTAGAAACCCACATTTATGCAGTCAAGTCACATTAGAGACCGAAGACTATATACCAGTCTTTGAACAATTTTTCACGTGCCTCTAATCACCCTAGATTTACGATTTTATTTGTTTGGTAGCAGATTTGTTTCATAAATTTAGATAAAGTAGGATACTCTTGGAGCCCATCCAGACTCTAAGGGAAAAAAAACTTGCTTAAGGCAGGCATTTAAATAAACTAGGATATCACTGAAGAGAATCCTTCAGTCTAGAAAAGGGACATGCTTTTTAATAATCTACAGTGACGTCTAAACAAGAACTTGATCTGGTATATTTTAGTATATGCATTACAGAGCGTAAGGCTATCAAACATTCTTTTGAATAACTAGAACGTTGTTGAAGGCTCCATAAATATGTACTTACTAGTAACCACATATTGGGTTCTAGCTGAAAGGCAAAAGGATTAACTTGTATACACAATGTGGCGTAAGGACTGTGAAAAAGGTGTGTTCCCATATGTGAAACATCCGACTCTTATAGCGGGACACATGACTATAAAAGTGTGATAATGAGGATGTGAATGGTCTGTGCAGCTTGCCAAAGTGTATTTGTTGTATATTACTTAAATGCCCTTGCAGGTCTGTATGTCTGAGAAATAGCCTGGCAAGTCAGACAACTTGTACATGAGTACAACACGCATTGGCAAAGCCAATATGTCTGGTGTTTGCAAGCGGTGGGATGTTTTTATCTTTGTTTGCTTTGTTGTTGCAAGCATATGTTCTGCTTTCCTACATATCTCCTATCGGAGCTTACAGAACCTCTCTGGAATGCACTTCGGAGTTCAAAGAAGACCTTTATTGTTGTTAATTCTCCCCCACCCACAAGTTCCTGAGAGACGAAATTAGTAGATTTCAAGCACACGTTCAAAAGTAGTCGCAGCAATGAAAGCAAAATATATCACAGTACTTCTCAGTTACAATGTACACAGCAAACATATATGATTATAGTATAATATAACTGCTAAGCAAAGCATAAAAGTCAAATTCATCACCGTAGGGCCTATAGCTCAGCTTCATCTTTCTGGGGTCTGCAAGTTGATGACTCCGGTCAACTGCGAGAAAGAGATTTTCCACCCAAACGGGAGACTGGCAACTGACGTCTAGCTCCAGCCTGAAGTCAAGCAGATTCGAATCTAACTCACTGTAGCTCAGAGTCATCCTTAAAAGCAAACTCAGTGTGAGATCGGAGTAACCTTGGAAAGTGGCCAGTTCTCCTGAGCTCTTCGTTGTCAGACTGGATTGCGAGGTTTAAACACCAAAATCTACGTGCTCTTATCCGCTAAGGTCTGGTGTGAAGAAAACAGCTTGGTTCATCTTGTGGAAAAACACAGCTTGGAAAAAACACAGTCCTCTCTGCAATGTCTAACTCCACGTTAAAGCCAATAGGCAGCTAACCTAAATATCAAATGTAATGTCTAATATGTCAAAGCCAATAGGCAGCTAAACCGAATACAGAATGTAATGGCTAATGCTGTGTCAAAGTCAATAGGCAGCTGAGCTGAATACAAAATGTAATGGCTAATGCCATGTCAAAGCTAATAGGCGGATACGCTGAATACAGAATGTAATGGCTAACTCCATGTTAAAGCCAATAGGCAGCTAAACTGAACAAAACATATAATGTGCTACTGGTGAACATTGAGCAACTAATATGCGCAGTGGTGAAACACAAAGTCATTGGTCAAACACAATTAATAGCATCACAGCATATGCGACAAATAATAAAAATGCCCCTTCTGAATGTGACTGCTGTACACCTGATAAAAAAAATGTCATTAAAAAAAATGTAACTTTGCTTATAATGGTAATAGAACCATACTGGTGTTTCCTGGTGAGTAAGTAAACTTACAAGTTGTTTATAAACACTTTTTAGTTTTAGTATTGTTTTGCTTCACTGCTGACCGAGCTGAACTACACAAACACACACACACACACACACTGAAAAGAATCTGTGGAACGCACTTCTTAGTCTAGGAAATACGTAAAGGAAGGTCTGTACAACTGAAAGTGCACATTTAAAATGTGCGCAATAATGAAATGAAAACAAAGAATCTTCAATCTATAAATAGCAAATATATATGCAAAGACACAGATGGATATGTGTAATGCAAAGCAGATAATTAGTAAAAATTAATTACCATGGGGCACAGTTGCTCCTTTATCTTTCTCCCACCAACTTCAAGTCGCAGACCCCAGATCCACTGTCAAGAGAGATCTAACCTACTGTCACGGGAAGGATGACCGGCATCCTGACCAAGGTCTCTGAATCCTCTCACCGTCAATCCTGGGTCTCATATATACCTTAAACAAGTCAGAGAGGACATTTCTAGAACCCCCCACCCTGCTCCGCAATTTGTTGTTTAATAATGCTGGCTACTTCAGGTCAGTTTTGAAAGGAACACGTTGGAATTGGCCATGATCCCAAGATGCTCTCGCAAAACAAAACCATCCCCTGCCTATAAACATCATCCTAGTACACTCTTATCAGCCTAAGCCCTTGGTGAGAAAGAACATGCAGACATGCAGAGTAAAAACATGAGCAAAAAGCACATTGCATAGCATAGCAAAAATACTTGCAGCTTCTGCACTTCTAACATCTGAACCACTAACGTGCCAGAGGCTAACGCTAAAATAAAGTCAATAGGCAAAATTAAGCTGTTGCTCACTAATGTGACGGTGTGCTACTAGGCTAAGTGCAACGTGGAGTCAGTGGTCAAAACACAAATATCATTACAAATGCGCATCACAGGAAAATGTGGTTCTTATTGAGACAAAGAATAGTTACTGTTGGCTTTGATTTATTGTAACCTGAAGGCATAGTTTTAAACACATTGCAGTGACACAAATTATAAAAATAGTCAAAAGTAATAACAAGCATTTGCAATGCAACGGGTCTCGCATCTGCTCATGGTAGAGCTGATAGCGTTGTAAACTCCTAACCCGACATTTCACCTATCGGCAAAAGTGCATTTATGTACCTAACCCGAAAAAGTGCAATTAACTATGTAAAGCGCTTGACTTCTGCCAAGCGAAATCGCGCTAGTAAATTAGAGAAAAAGTAGTCCACGAGCTGTACAGAAAACAGCGAGCCTCGCATGTTTTCTGTACTTGGTCGCTGCGCTCGAGGAGGGCTAGCCACCGGAAAAGGCATGACATATGCATGCCTTCGACTAATGAAAACAAGCAGATTGTTATAGGCAAGCCCACGAACCAATGAAAAAAACTGACGTGAGGTCGACAGGGCTCCAAGCCCTTTTCTAACTACTACAGTGTCTCGCTGCGATATGCATGCGCAAGCGCATGCAACGCAGGCTCGACCCTAAAAACTAGCAAAGTGAACATTTTTCCATCGGCTTGACACAAAAGTGCTCTTCTTTTTCAGCGGATGTTCACATGTGATCAGCCAAAAGTGCTGCCACTCCCAATGCAAAGTAGACCGTGGCTGAGGTGGACTTCACAAACCCTTGTCCCATGCTTTATGATGCGTTGGGTGGAAGCAAAATGTGAGTGATATTTACAGATCAATAGATGGTGAGACCGCTAAAGCCATTTCCAGGCCAAAATGATGTTAGAATCTGCAACTGCTAGCCAGGCATTTTGAGGCAGTGATTCATACAGTGGCACAGTTGCAATTTCAAGGGGTGGAGTATTTTCACATTACTTTAGTAGTTTGACGGAGGTAGCTCTAACAGTGTGATGCATTTTGGATTTAAATACTAAGTACCCTTAAACCATAGGGTGTTAGTGAATATTAGAACTTTACTTGCTTAGTAAAAAGATCAGTTTAGATCAAAATGTACTGGATTTTAGGCTTAAGACATTTTAAAAATATATATGTGGTTATATGATGTCACTGTCTGTGTGATGAACCCCACCCGGTGAAAACTGAACATTTCTGTGGTTTATTTGAAATGCAAAATGATTCAGTTTGCTGTACATTCCACGGTAAAAGGCACATGTAGTGTCCCTTTTGTATATTTTTATATAAGGTTGATTGAGGCATACAGAAGGCCGAATGTGGAGAATGTCCTGGGATGGAGTCATGCAAGGCAGCACATTCTTGTTTTATTAGTCTCCCATAAGTGAGGAAGCTGTTTTAGGTCTGGCATTAGCAAAGACATTTTGATTTTACTAAACGTTTGTATATTACATAGTGGCAGTTTACGCTTTGTAGTAGATCAGAGTTTGCATAGGAAAAGTGTTTTGTTTTGCTAATAACTTTGACATATCTAATGAACAGCAAGAGCACTGGCAATCTGTGTTTATGGCAAAAGTGTGGCACACCTGAAAGACATTTTAATGGAATTAAAGCTGTGAAACGTAAACCATTCCCTTTATAAATGAACAAAATGAGAGGGTTCATTTTAATAGAAATTATGATTTAATGTTCTTGAAATCTAAAAGAAGACTTCAAATATCTTCCTTATCAGTGTCTGTAAGAAATTGTGAAATGCAGAAAGAAACATGCATTTTCAACACCAGCAACAATCTGTGAGTTAACTTCCCAGCGATCAATAGCAGCTTCATCATAGAGTTCGAACGAACAACTGAAGCACCAACCCTCTGAATTTGTAACAAAAGTGTGGCACACTTGAATACCATCCTGGTGGAATCAAAGCTGTAAAACTGAAAGGAGTTTCAGTTTACAGAAGATAATTCAGTACATGAACGAAATGAGAGCTTTGTCTTTGTTAAAAAAAAATTATAGTTATTGCTCTTGAAAGATAAAATGAGATCACATTTTCAATGAGTTATCAAGTATCTTCCTCGTCCATTTCAGTAAAACATTCTGACATGCAGAGTGGAATATGTACTTTCAACTGCCAGCAGCAGTCTGTAATTTAACTCTCTAGTAATAAACTGAAGTGTCACTGCAGAGTTCTATTGAGAAGCTAGAGAGCGGACACTTTGTATGGAAGACAGAAGTGAGACACTCCTGAAAGCCCTTTTGTAGGAATAAGGGCTGTTTAATTTACAGCCTTTCCTGAGGAGAAGGCAGCAGTAAATCAGGAATGCAGGAATCTTAATGCAGTAATGACACCGTGGTGTAAAAATGTGAGGGGAGGTGTGAGTATTTATTAATTTGAGACATAATTTATTTTTAAAGGGGCTAAAATAATTAAAGAGATGGACGTCTACTGAAGTACAGCACCCCCATTGCACATGTATTTACTCAGCCTACCTATCTTCTCAGTCACTTAACAGCCCCTCTACATAATTTGAAAACAATACATTTTGGTAAATATATATTTAAAAACCATGACAAAACAAGCTTTGTAAAAACCAAAACCTTAGCAGCCAGCTCCCCATCTATTGCTTTTGCCACTGCCTGATTTCATAGTAATTTTTCACCTCTAAGCAGCGTACGTTGGGTTCAGTGTAAGGATGCTCTCCTATAGGACCCAGATGTAGGTGTAATAAATGTCTCTCTGGAGGCAACCACTACAACGCACATGAAATACACACCCAAGGACACAATACAGCATCTCTCCTTCCTCTAATACCACACTACAGACAAACACCAAGTACCAACACATAAGAATACAACACAGTACAATACGCATTTGTAAAATGTTCAGCTCCTCCAGAGGAAGCGTCCCGGTTCTAGCAGCAGGACCACCCCAAAACAGGCTAACAGCTTAGGTCACTGGCCTAAACATGAAACAAATGAGACTTCATATCTTTCCTGAAGATCATCTCCAATGGTGCAAAACGGAGACCGACCAGAAGGTGGTTCCAGAGTTTTGCTGTAACAAAAGCAAAAGATCTCCCACCCCGCCTAGTTCTACAAACCCTGGAGATGGGCAGGAGCTTCAATGAATTGTATCTCACGGATCTACCCTGGCAGTAAGCCTTATGTTTACATCTCAAGTTCTGCGGTCCCTCTTGCTCCAAAGCTGTGTAGGTGAAGATAAGTGCCTTGAATTTAAACAGTTAATGACAGTAATCAGTGCAGCTGGCATTGAAGAGCAGAACCAGAATGATGCATAGGAACCCTAAAGATAAGGTGCGAGCAGCATTTTGGATGATCTGCAGTCGTTGCAGTAGGTAAGCTGGTCACCCCAAATATAGACTGTTTGCATAGTCCAATTTAGAGCTAACTAAGGCATGAACAATGGTTTCTGGGATGCCACTGGAACCAGATGCAACATCTTCCTCCGGGAACTCATAATAGCAAAGCAACTGGCAAGAGACCGCTTTGACCTGCAGTTCAAACGACAAGGAAGAGTCAAATTTAACGCCCAGGTTTCCCACACAGAAGGATGGAATAGGAGGTACCCCCAGTTCTGACGGCTGCCAACTGAGAGAGTCGGGGAGCTTGCTTGTGCCAAAAAAAATCGGAATTCAGTTTGCAGCAACTCTCACCCATCCAGTTGCCAGCTGCTTTAAAGCAGTTCTTTAATGAATTAAAGCGGTCACTGGGCCTCATCCTAGAACGTAAAAAGGAGCTGAGTATCATCAGATTACCTTCAGGTGTCACAGTTCAACCAAATTAGCCAGGGGCTCCAAATAAAAACTGAAAAGAGTAAGTCTCACTGCTGAGCCCTGTGGGACCCCGTATTTGGGAGGCTTAGGATCTGAAGTAAATAGAGCAAGAAAAACAGCCTGATATCTATCCTCGAGGTACGATTTAAGCCAAGACCGAGCTTTCCCTTGTTGAATAGACTGGAGAAGATTGGAATACAAGATAGGATGCAAGACCGTGTCAAACGATGATGACAAATCCAATAGTACAACCATAGCCAAAACATCATGATCAAGGTTAGACTTGATAAATTCAGAGACCTCCAGAAAGGCTGACACTGTGCTGTGTACCCTGCCCAGAAGTCTGGTTGCGTATCATGGAAAAGGTAATTCGATTCCAGAAACAGGCAAAGCTGTCTATTAACCAGTTTTTCCAGCATTTTGGCTGCTGCAGGAAGTGAGATTGGTATGAAGTTGCTAAGTGTCATAGGTTGAGCATCAGGCTTTTCTAACGATGGTAACAGGAGGGCCTTTTTCAACCCTCTTGGAAGAACTGCAGACTCCTGTGAGTCATTCAGCAGTCCGGATTGGGTTGACAGATGGCTAAACTGGCTTTGGGATATCAGGAGGGCTGCAGTCACTGGCAAGCTGGACTTGCATTTATCCAGCAGCAACGCCGAATCCTCCAGCGTGATGGGCTCGAACTCTGCCAATCCACACCGTTTTGCTTCTGATGCGCGCTAACTGGAGAATTGATCATAGAGTGCTTTAATTTTTTTTAGAAAAGAAACACACTCTACTCATACTTCTGAAAAACCCAACTTGCTGTAAAGTAAACATCGCTGCTAGGATCTATTTAAATACTTTGAACACTGTTAAAAAGATTGTACAATTTTATTGTAGAATTACTCGCCCTACTCGCTCCATTACTGTCTCTCATCAGATGCAATTTCGCCTTACCATCATTCGGAATGAACAACAACACTAACTTAATAAAACTCATAATTAACTCACCACGGGTAGTCTTGAGTACAGAAATAACAAGTGCAAACGTACACTCGACATATAACACTAGTATCAAATGCAACAACACTCAACCTGTACCATGGTATGTTAAGTACCAGATCAATTAATGCAATTCACAAGAAACCCCAACCAGAAAACAAGAACAGAAGTATTCCCACATCATTATTTTGTAAACCTCATCACCATGGTTGTAAAGATTGAATATCTCTTTCAGGCAAACAACAGGACAGACTTAATGGGTACAAATGGGTGTCTTTTGGTTTTTCATGTACACAGCAGGTAATGGTAGTGTTTACTTTATGTACACAGCAGTTGATGGTTCCCCAAAGTCAACGTCCCACTCAGCCTCTTTATATCTGACTTCTCAGTCCAGTGACATTCTCGGTATTCCATAAAACATCACACATCCATGCCGATTCGGCCAAACGCTGGATACACACACAAGGAGAAAATACAACACACTCTATCCCTAGTGAGTCTTTTGCAGCATTGGCCAATCTTTATTCAATAAAACTCTCCACTTAAATGAATGGGATACATTTGAATATTCTTAATATTTTACTGTTTTAATGCCCCTCGAGTTTTGAATGTCGTTTTTTGCTGAACTTTTTAACCCGTTGCATTCTTACGGTCCACAGTGCCCACTAATTTTCCCCCTCCTTTCCAAATGTACCCAAACTTGGTTTGCAACTTTTGTTTTGTCTAGCACATGTGCATTTCAGAAGCTACGCTTTACTTACCTGAATAAAAGGAAGATGTGTTTCTAGTAAAGTAATATTTTGTTTTTAACAAATCAACTTTTACAGGATCCAGTCGATTTTTCAATTGAGCTGGTTAAAAATGGCACCCCTGTTAGAGAGCTGTTTGGTACTAATAGTTATGTTTATTAATAGTAACTTTCTCTTTGGTTGGGCTTAATAAATTATGCTTCGAGCACTAATACATTACAAGCCTTTTGGGTTTATAAAAACAGGGCACATAGTGGGACAAGTGGAATTGACGGCTGTTGAGGTGATTGATAATAAATTCTCCTAAAGTAATGTTAGATGTTTATTGTCTTTAATGCAAAGAGGTTGTATATAAACGCTATTAACTGGTGCTGCGGTCCTATATAGTTTGCTTTACATTTTATCTTCCCATACAAAAAAAATCTTGGTGTTTGAAAAGAAAAAAAAAATACAAAATTATTTTTATATTTTAAAGTTTGTACAGTGTCTTTTTTTTATTTTTTTTATATGTACCTTTCTTTCCTTGGCATCAGTTAACTTCATTCCATTGATTCCTAATTCGATACTTAAAGTTAGCAATTTGTGATTCCTTTTTACTTTTTTCTGTCATGACACTAAGCTCTAATTTTGGCACTATCCATTATATTTCTTCAGATCTTTCCTACGGATAATACTTGCCATTATCCACAAGTATCTCTTGTACTAGCTGTCCTTTGCACTTGCTCAAGGCATTATCAGTGACTCATTTTTTCCTTTTTGGGTAAGAATTCATTAAATTATTTGCTCTTCCATCCAACAACAGCTACCAATGTTAATACTAATTGCCACTTTGTGGATAATTTTTATGCAAGGAATAAAACAATCACATAGCGCTATTATTCAATTTTTAAATTGAGCTAGCCTCCATATGATTGGCCAAATTAATTTGTAGAAGGTATTGAATTTCAGGTATCTTTGACCACCATTTTGTGATAATTTTATGCATGATAATGAGGATTCGAGCTTCTGACACCATCTCTGTGATATCTTTAAGCATGATAATGTGGAACCTATATGTACACTGGCCTGGCAGTTCAGTCTGGACGGTTCCCATGAGGAGCAGAGTCAAGACTGATTTGCATATGGTTGAGTCCATACTGTGGTGGCATGGTAGGCAAAAAAATGATGGATTGGGATGTGCCCCGGATGATTGCCTGTGGCTGAGATAAATTCAAGCATTCCATTAATCACCTTGTTGTTTTTGCATTTGTCTTCACACTTGGGCATCTATTTTTCCTCCTGGTGTGTCAACAACTCTCTTGTGCTCCCCTTTCTGTTCTTCTTTTCCAATAATGCCATCGACTACTCTTCTGTTCTTTTATTTACTACAAAACACATTACTAAATATGCTTGTAACAGTTTGAGTATTGCTTCCATAAACTTCATTACCTCTTTGGGGTGGAATATATTTTTGTATAACTCATCAACTCACCTAATGACTTCATGTTCTATGTAACTTTATTGCATTTTCAATCTTGTATTGACCATTGATCTATCATTGTATTTTTAGTTTTGTATCATTAATAACTGATATACCTCGGTTTCTCCCACCCAATTCCTTTAATTTAATTAAACTTGATTTGGGTTAATTTTCATATGTTTAATTTTATTATTATTGTCTTACACTTTGAAAAAGCAATAGTGTATTTAAAAGGTGCAAAACACGTGTTGGGTTGAGTCATTTCATAGAGAAACTGAGCAATAAAAATCAGTATATGCCAACCATGACAACTAACAATATTCCTTCTTTTCACTGACTTGAGTACCTGGCTTCTTTATTCTCAATAGTACTGTTTGCTTTTGACCAAGACCTAGGCTTGATTTCCCGCTGACTATGATGGGACGCTGGTCGTATACGCCAGGTGGGTTCGCCCCAGCCAAGGATTTTAACTTCTGACTTAGTCTCTGAAATAGAAGTCAAAATCCTT
Source organism: Pleurodeles waltl (assembly GCF_031143425.1). Lineage (NCBI taxonomy): Eukaryota > Metazoa > Chordata > Amphibia > Caudata > Salamandridae > Pleurodeles > Pleurodeles waltl. Next base: position 339,225,951 of record NC_090443.1, read on the forward strand.
CAGCGGGCCAAGGTTGCAAATACATCCCGGAAAGGCATCTCAAAGCTATGGATAGCCATTGGACGAGTTCTCACTGGAGCCATTGGTTTTGGTGGGAAAAAGTCAAATGTTGCGCCATGGGAAGTCTGCTCGTCAGCTGGCTATTTTTCACATCTTCCCCAATCAAGATTTATTCGTTTAGACTTGGGGTCTGATTTAGAGTTTGGCAGAGGGGGCTACTCTGTCACAAACATGACAGATTTCCCATCCGCCATATTATGATCCCATAATAACCCATGGAGATCGTAATTCGGCAGACGGGATGCCCATCACGTTTGTGATGAAATAACCCGTCTGCCAAACTCTAAATCAGGCATCTTAGTCTGTGTTTTGGAGCCCAGAATTCTCAAGTGGGGCAAGGCGTCAGGCTGTATCCAGAAGATCACACTAAAATCTGGTTGCGAGGGTCCACTAAATAGGTTTTTCGAACGAAAAAAAGTTCAGAACAGGACCAGCTTAATATTCTTGCCCATCGAGGTTGTGCCTTGGGTAAATTAACTTTTGAGTGATTGATCCCAATCCTCCAGCGGTCTGGATGTCCAGAAATTAAGATCCACCTTTTCAGCTGTTGTTGAAGCCCTGCTGGACACAGCCAAGGGTTCCAAGTCTTGAGGGACAGCACTTACAAGTCAGAACTTACTCCAGCAGAAGCCACAAGCAGGGTCCAGTTGTAACTGGTAAGGCGGGCACTTCAGAAGAAATACTTCTTGTAGCTTGTGTCCATTGGAATCCACTTTTTGTCCTATGTACAAGCGGGAGCATGTCCAGTCCCTTAGGGCCTTCTCATAGATCGTACACAGCAGGTGCAGTCCTTCTTCTGTTCCTCCACAGGTGTAGAGTGTGTGTATTTAGGAGCTGCTAGCGAGGTCCATTTTTGTACAGTTCAGTAGACTGGACGGGGGGGGGGTGTTTGACTCCTTGACGCCTCCCTAACCATTGGGTGAAAAGGTCCTAGGGGCAACCATATCCACTTTTACAACATATCTAGATAGTTGTACTGCAGATTGTTACAGAGTGCACTTTTCTAAGGGAATTCAAAGATGGCACAGGCCTTGTGATCTTGGAGGGAGTTTGTGTGCTTGTTAGGGTGTGTTTACGGAAATGAGCCGTCCCCTCCTCCTAAGTCTCACATGCACTGTATTTTATACAAAATAGCATGTCCAATCCCCTTATTGGTTTAACAACGGGGTATCGCTCTTGTCAAACTGTCTGCGCACAGTAAAGGGTTTTTATCCCTCGTGCTAAAATCTGCTTTCCCATGTTTGATCTTTACACGATGTATCACCCACCATCTTTTCTACTTATATGTTAGTAACCTTATGTATAAGAATTGCCATTTGTTTATGTTTCAGCCTTGAAAAAGTCAGTGAGGACGAAACACGTGTTGGCTGTTTTCCGATTTCTCACATGCTTTGTTTCACATAAAGACACGTCCACCATTGGAATACCGTGTCTTCTTTAGCAATATCATGGATTAAAATATCTTTTGCAACTCTACTCATCTTGGACTTCATGTTTATTATACAGATTTGGAGTGCCCTGGTCCTTTATTCTTTTTCAATTTGTACCTCACAGCACGAGACAGAGGTGGTCCCTATGCGGGTTCCGCTTGTGTATTCTGTGCACTTTTGAAACCCTTGGTGGTTGGGTTTCCCTGACCAGGTTGGCACCGTGCCTAAATATACGTTATGCGACTTTGAACTTGATTGGTTTCAGATGTGCGACAATAGCATTAACCACTTCTTTTCTAATTATTGGTACCACACCATCTTTACTCTGAGATGATCTAAGATGCCTCCTAGGGGCATAGCAACCAAACGTAGATTTGATAGATACTGGTACAGTCCCATGTAAAGCTCTGTGTGCAGACCTTTAAACATGGATTGTTTCCAGCCTGGCAACTGGTGTAAACTCTTAAACGACTGCTGGTTTAGGGATCCCAAAGATCAGCCTGGTGGATGCATGTTGAATGGGCAGACTTCACCTCTGTACCTTTCAAGTTAATAAAGTTCCCGGAACCTGTCTTTCTTTTTTTTGTGTTGTATTTCTTTATTAAAGGTTGTAGAATCAACAATCAAGAACAAGAATATCCACATAAGTACTTAAATCCGTTCAACATGCAATAGACAAGTGTCCCTTACAAAGACCCAGCAGTTACATAGATGGAGGAGTTTATAGCCGTGCAAAGATAGTATACGACCTGGGGCGAACAAATGTCGAACATAGCTTCAATACTAATGTCATACTTCTAAAATGCAATGCAACTGGTAGCTCAACACAAGCAGTCTAATAAGTGTATAAGGATATGTTCATGGCTCTAATCATGTCCCAGTGATAGTATTCATAATCGATCAATATTTCGTGCAAACCCCGTCTATTAGTTTTCCCCTACCTCCTCCCACTGCAGCAACCACCACTGCGGGCGGGGGTAAGGGAAACGGCGTGGGGGTAGGTCACTAACTGGGAAACCCGTGGAAAGAGAGGAGTGGTTCTTGTAGGTCGCAGGGGCTGTAAGGCAAGGACAGTGAGCAAAAAGAGAAGTTGGAGTAAAAAGAGGGAAAACCTGGCGCAGAGATCTGGGAAAAAGAATCTATAAATCTGCTGAAGGGGTGGGGAAGGAGAAGATAGACGATGCGATAACTTAGCTGGTCGCGCTTTCGAGAACACGCTGGAGAGTGCTAAGGTGCTAAGAGTGTCTTAACATACTAATTAGATTTCTGAGCTGATATAGATCATGCTGACTAATGGGTGAGAAGGTTAGGTGCTAGACTTGAAGTACCTAGGAATAGTGAACATCTGACATGATGTGCTACTTATCGGGGATTAGTTCTGAGCTATGAGGTGCGAGAGCCATAAACAAAAAAATACAATGATAAAAACACAACGTTCGTGAGAAATGAGAGAGCGGAAATAAGATGGAAAAGAGAGATGGAGCTATGGAAAGGGTAGAAGGAACAAGATAAGAAAGCGTAAGAGTAAGAATGGAGACAGTAACATTGGTGGTATGGAAATACCTCAATATGTAGTAGGCGTTGTTGTGGTCGTGATAGGCAACTTGTCTCACTGGTATCATGCAATAATAGTAGTGAAGGGGTGAGGGAAGTCGGTAGTGGTATTATCTCCCTGAGGGTACGCCCCACTTTCTACCAAAAAGCGTGTGTAGCTGGGCAGTCATGTAGGGTGTGAGGCAGATCACAGCGGTCATGAGGGCATCTCTATCAGGAGGCGTGGCATAATAACCCCGCCGAGCGCAGCTTCTGGGGGGGGTCCAGTACCATTCGTGCACTGTCTTGAAGAGACTAAATTTTAGGCGACCTTCTCTAGCCCCCCGATCTCTGGCCGCAATCATGTCTGCCCAATCCTCCAATTCGTATTCAGTGTGGAGGTGTGCCTACCATTTTGCCTTAGTGGAGAGTAAAAGTGGGAGGGAAACAAGGTGACGGTTTAGCTGGGAGTATAGCCCAGAAATTACGTGTCAGAGGGATCTCCAGGTTTCCAAGTAGTGGAGTATTGGGGATTCAGGGAGGTTCCAGGGGGGCTTTCCCAATCGGCCCTCCAGGCAATATTTAAGCTGGACGAAGCGCCATATATGATGTTGCAGGAGATCAAAGTCCTCCCTTAATTCTGTGAAGGATTTCAATGTGCCCCTATTCACAAGTTGGTCCAGTCGATGAAGGCCCTTTGAACGCCACACCTCCCAGGAATTGTTTTTTTTTTTTCCTATGAGTAATCCCCCCCCATTGCCCCACAATGGTGCTCCTTCGTGGATCTGGGGGTCAATTTTGAGCAAGCGATGAGCTTGACGCCTGGAGTTGCGCATGGCTCTGATCATGGGGTTGGTGGAAAGCAAGGGAGCAGATTTTGCATTATAAAGTATCTGTAACCCCGAGGAGGGATGGGAGATAGTCCTTTCCACCTCCACCCAGAGAGGTGGGTCCCACACTTTTGGTAGCAGATAGACTAATTGTGAGAGGTGTAACGCAAGTGTAGGAGGGAAGACCCAGTCCTCTGTACTCACGTCTGGCGAGCAATGCTGTCCTGGATAGCCACGGATGCATTGATCCCCACACAAAGGCCCGAATGCGACGGTCTATCTCTCGGAGAATAGACAGAGGAATCTGTTAAGGTAGCATACCCAGGAGATATAAGAAGCGTGGTAGAGTTACCATCCATACCGCCTGAGCTCTACCCCACATGGAAAGGCCTAGGTGCGCCCACTTTTCATACTGGTTAATAGCGGGTCCAGATTATTTGTGATCATGCTTTCCAGTCCCCTATTGATATATATGCCAATATATTGCAGGCGCAACAGTTTCCAATTTACCGAGAGATCCCGGACTGATGCGCCCACTGTTACAGAAGACGGTAATGTCTTGCACTTACCAGAGTTAATTCTGTATCCTGAAAGGAGCTCAAACTCGGGATAGTATGGCACGAAGAGCCGGTAAGGAGTTGGATAAGTCGGTGAGGGTAAGTAGAATATCATCGGCATACAGATAGATAGTAGAACCCCCACCAGGGATTGGAATCCCGGAAATGGCATTGGAGCTGTGTATTGTGGCAGCCAGTGGTTCAACAGCCAAAAGAAACAACAAGGGCGACAGGGGGGTAACCCTGGCGGGTCCCCCTACACACCAGAAATGTGTTAGAGAGGAACCCACCGCAGTTGACCTGTGCAGACGGAGAGTCATATAGTAGGCGTACCATATTAATGAAGCAAGTTCCGAGGCCAAAGTTCTTTAGTGTTTCAAAGAGGTACCACCACTCTATGCGGTCGAAGGCCTTCTCGGCATCCAGAGAGAGGGCAAGAGCTTCCTCCCTTGAGTCCTGTGTCGCTCATATAGCATGGAACAGTGTGCGGAGGTGATTCCTGGAAGAGCTTCCGGGGCACAACGCCAACCTGTGTGTGATGGACCAGAGAAGGTATAACCTTCTTGAGACGTGCTGCAAGTATCCCTGCCAAGATTATAAGGAGGGATATGAGACGGTAACTGCCACACATAAGGAGGTCCTTACCTGGTTTGGGTAGTACTATTACAGAGGCTCTATTGGATAGTGGGTGAAGAGAGCCAGTTTGGGTGGCCCCACAAAAGTTCTCATACAAGGTTTCCACCAAATCCTCTCCTGCCCATTTATAGAATTCAGTTGGGTACCCGTCCTCGCCGGGTGCTTTATGATATAGTAGGTTAGCAATAGCCTGTCAGATCTCTTCTCTGCTGATGTATCCTTCTAGAAGAGCCCTACCCTCCTCCAAGAGATGTGGTAAGTTCGCCTTCTCCAGAAATATGGACACCTTACCCTGATCTTCTCTCACCTCCGGGGCATAAAGGGTCTGGTAGAAGTGACCAAACTCATTAGCAATTTCCTGGGGATGCGTAATAAGTGAACTGTGGGTATTGTAGAGGCCTGAGATGGCCAGCGTTGCCTCTCGTTGGCAGAGTTGAACGGCTAATATGTTCATAATGACGGCCTTTTAGTCTTTGTAGGGCATATTCTGTGTGTGATGTATAGAGGGAGTTAAGTTCCATTTTAGTGTGTTTTCACCTGCAACGGAGGGATGTGGAGGGGGCCCGGGTATAGTCATGTGTATTTTGTTGAATACAATCTTCCAGGGCTTTCTGCTGTTCACACCTTTGGGCATTGGCAGCATCTCTCATTAGTTGTCCCCTGATTGCCGCCTTGGCAGCAGCTGGGGTGAAGAGACCGAGCCCTTGTTATTATGGAGGTAATCTGTGACATGAGATCTAAGCTGCTCTTTCCCTTTCGGGGTGCGTAACTCGAGGTGTTGAGGCGCCATGTTTTACGACCGGGAGAAACTTGCCCGAGCCTTAGAGACAATAAAACAAAAGTGTAATCTTGGTCGGTGGGGTGTGAGAGACGCCAGTGATCCAGCAGACCATGGTCTGAGAGGACGTCCCCCAATAGCAACCTTTCCGCGTTGTTGCACGCATCGCTGGCGCTCGATATATCTAGGATAGCTTCAAGTGCTAGGTTCCAGTCCCAACCCAGAAGATATTGAGAAGCTCCGATCTCTGTCAGTAGTCTGTAAAGAGAGAGAAAAAAGGAATATTTGGAGCCCGTAGGACTGTAAATAGATCCCATGCGTATTGTGGAGGGTCCCAGTACTAACTTGGCAAGGACTTAGCATCCCTCTGGGTCACATGTCTTAAGAAGCCTAAACTGCAAGGATCAGTGAATGAGAATTGCCACTCCGCATCTCCATCCTGTGCCCAGCACTCATCTTGCACTGGCGGCACCCCACTGTAGAGCACCTTGCCCACCCAATCTCTACGCAGCTTTTCCGATTCTGATGAGGATAAGTGGGTTTCCTGCAATAGAGTAATGTCTGAGTTTTTGGATCGTAGATATGATAGAACTTTTTGTTGTTTAATGTAGTGTGTCATGCCTTGAACGTTCCAGGAAAGAACCTTCAGCTGAGCTGTGGAACCCATTAAAAAATAGCAGTGATTCAGCTGTGAGAGGGCCCAAAATCTCCTAATGAGGAGTATTCTAAATGGAGGGACTGTAGGGGGTGGATTGGGACTCTGAGTATGAATACGGTGGTAAAGGACAGTCGAGGGAGAAGCTATGGGGGTCCCCGGCCGAGGAATAAAGGAGGGTCAAATCAGTAGGAAGTAGAGGATAGACAAAGGAAATGAAAAGGGAGAACAAATGCTAATGTTGGAATACAGAGAATAAGTCAATATATAGAAAGAGAGAGGGGACAGAGCTGTAGATATAGCTGAAAAAAGGGACCCAAACCTTGTGGCCCTGGGAGTAGGGAAAGAGAAAAAGAAGCACAGATCAGCATCTGTGACAGGTAAGGAAATTCCTCACCTCCGATAGTTCTGTTAAACTGCGGGTCAGTGCCGGCATGGTCCGCGCGCTGATCAAGTGCGGAGGGGCGAAGGTCAAGGAAAGGTACGTGAATCATAAGGGCCGTCTATAAACCACTAGGAAGAAGTAACAGTTGGCACCAAGTCCACGGACGGGGGGTGGGAGGAGGGCATTATGGAGCGCTCATTATGATAAAGAACGAGGTCCAAAAGACAAAGAGGGTAAGTGGCCAAAAACAGAGTGTCGACCATGTGTAGGGGAATTCAAATAACCCGGATGGACAAGAATCAGCAGTATGGGGGGGGGGGAGGCAAAAATCCAGTGAATGGGGTGGATTGGACATGTCGGCCTATCTCTGGTCAAGAGATTGTGTCAGACCAAGGTTTCTGCACTTAATATATGTCCCTTGGGGTCTACTCACGGATAAACCTGTGCATGAAAGTAGTGGACCCAAGCTGTAACACTGAGACACCAGAGTGTCAGCACATGAATCACCCCCCCCTCCCCCCCACACACCACCCGCCCTTCCACAACAACAAAGGAGAGATAGGGAAGGCCTGCAGTCAAAACACTTAGCTGTCTGCTGCTTCGTGATGCTCTTCTTATAAATGGTCCATGGAGGTGATATGGTAGCATTAGGTGTGGTCAGTAGTTGATGGCTTCAGAGGATAACGGGACTTGTCTGTGCCCTGGTCCTGGGTATGCGCAATCACTGCTTGCAGAGCATGATCGCGTCCATCCTGCAATTTAGGTGGGCGGTCATAAATCCTGCTTCTTTTCTGTGAAACAGTATGAGGTTGGGAGAAGGCAGGGAAGGCCAAGAAGGTGTCTCCCCTGGCAGGGGGGGTCTGGGCACAAGGACACTGTGGTGCAGTCCATGGGTCGCTGAGTGAGGTCATCCAAGAACAAGCTAAGGTCCGTAGGTTCCATGAAGTCCCTCGATTTGCCGTTGTGTGTGATCCACATACAAGCTGGTTCGAATAGGCCAAATTTGATGTCCGGTTCCTGGTGTTGAGGCCTGAGAGCCAGGAACGCCTTTCGCTTCTCATGTGTGGTCCTGGAGAATTCTACTGCCACTCTGACCTCGTGACCCTCCAGCAAGAATGGACCTTGAGTCCAAGCCGTCGAGAGAACCTACCTAGCTTGCTCATGGCGGAGGAAGCACGCGATGACTGGGCGGGCCGCCCAGAAGGTACTGAGTTGGGGGGGGGGGGGGCGATCCTGTGCATTCTCTGGAACTCACGCAATGGTGAGAAGGTCAGTCCGGTAAGCTCTGGCAGCAAACTTTTAAGGAAATCTTTGATGTTGGTGCCTTCCTTTCGTTCTGGTATGCCAAAGAAACAGACGTTGTCTCTCCGGCTCTTGTCTTCAAGGTCCGTGAGCTTGGCTCGCAGGGCCCGCAACTCTGTGTCATGTTCCGGCACCATCCCAACATGTTCTTCTACAGTTGTGAGGCTTTGATCCATATCCGCTACCTTCTCACTGAAACAGGCTTTGTCCGTCCTGATGGAGGCAGAGGCTGCGGAAAGGTCTGTAATCTTTAAATCCATAGCCTCAAGGCGCCGTCCTACCGCTGTAATCTCCTGCAATATGCCGTCAGTGGCATCTACTGCTCGGGGGTCAGCCGGTATGGTCGTGGGGTTGGAAGGGGTCGGCTGAGCAGTCATGATTTTCGGCTGAGCTATGGCCTCTGAGAAGAGCAATTGGCGGGAATGTTTGCCGGAGGGTTTCCCATTGGGCATCGCCTCTGAAGATGGGTGGCTCTGGGATGGTCAAACCAGACACTCTTGATGGTGAGGTTAGGTCTCCAATCGGCAAGCTAAAGTATCTGCTCTGTAACGGTTAGGATTCCCAACGTATATTCCGCTATTGAGTATCCAGTACAGCTGAGCAGGTTCTTATTAGGGAAGGTATTCAGAGTGATTAAATGATAGTAGTCCTAAAATTGCAGGAGGCGGGTGAGTTGATGTCTCGTTGAGAGTGTGAGAGGATCGGACACTAAGGGACTTTTCGCCCTATTCTGCTGGGGCCTGCCGAACGTGTGTCCTAGCGTTATAGGGGTTCACAGTTCTGGCCATGGGTAAGAGATGAGAGGCGCTTTCGCTTTGCCCGCATGCAGAGATGAGTTGACCACAGTTGTCTCTAAAATGTACCTGAGTGGAAGCCAAAGGGAGGTGAGGACACGTAGGTCCATCTTCACTTTTCTGTGGGCAGCGGTCATCGTCCCTGGCTGAGGAAAGCCCGTAGTTGTAGAGCACTGAAGTCTGGACATCTGGGCTAATAGGGGGTTTGTGACCCACATAAGGCCTGTCTCCTGGCCCCTCAGAAGCTATAGTGTTGGGGGCAGCTCCAGTGGTAGGGGAGGACCTCTCTCCTCTCCTGGTCTTTCCACTGATCGGCGGGCCGTATGAGAGTGTATGCTTCTGCGATACTCCTGTATCGTGAACTGGAGGGCTATGTTCGTTCTTGTGTAGGGCGTGGGCTTTAAGGGAGGGGGTGCAACTCACCAGCCGTCTGCTCTCCTACCTCTCCATGCAGCTAAAGGTGGAGTACCATGTCGTAGGATGTTGTGAATCCGACTGCACAGCAGGCCCCAGCGCAGTCCATGTGATCATATGCTGCGATGGCTGGCCCTATGGCAATTTGGTTTGACCCTTTATGGACTTCAGGCAGGGTCCTGGCGCGTTGCGGTATCCTGCAGCCCCTCCTCCTTACCACCATGCCGCAGATCAGGGAGGTCCGTCCCATGTGACCTCTACATCTACATCTGCACTGCCATAGGGTCTGCGACCCGCATGGACCAGGATATAGCCCTCTGCGGCCTCCGGGCGGCCTTTCCGATTGTGTGCTGCACCCCGCCGTGCATTGGGACCTCAGCCGTAATCGAGGCCGCGGTCGTGAACACCGGTGCAGGCCGCTTCTCCTCCGTGGTCCCGCCGGCACCGGATTTCAACCCCTCCGGGCTCCGCCGTCCGGTCAGGGCGAAGTGGGAGCCTTGATGTTGCCCCCCCCCCTCCCCCTCCCCCTATGGCTGGGGTCCCCCTCTGTAGCCTCCGTCCCGTTACCGCACGCGGAGCTACCAGATTAGGGGGCCATGCTCCGCGGCGGCCAAGCCACACCCCCGGAACCTGTCTTTCTTTAGCTGCTATGACTCGCCACCCAGCATATCCTGATACCAGGCTTAGGACATTGTCCATGTTTTTGGTGTCAGAGCACATACACTGGGGCGCTGGCCAGCAGTGCCCCCAGAATGCAAAGTTGACAAAAAAGAAGCAATAAAATTCAGCAAAAAAATGGGTGTGACAACCCAAAAGGGCAATTTTTTCACAAATGTAACTTTTGCGACAGAGCAACTAAAGTCGTGGACATGAAGTGTTAATCGCGTAGCACCCATCAAACATCCACATCTATCCATGGCTTCCACCTGCATGTCTTTTGGTCTTTACGAATTGTCACTTTTGTTTGTACATTTGAATCTTTTGTCCTGTGTGAACAAGTGTTGACAATTTGTGTTTAATATTGGGGAAATCAACAGTAAAAATGTCCCAGCAGACCCTAAAACAGGCGCACAAACAGCCAAAAAACGACCCAGTACGCGACCTATTAGACCATCTCTTCTGGCACTGCCAGATTGACTTGTAGACCAGTGCAACCTTGCATCACATCAGACTCAGTGCTGCTCCAATGCCAAAAACACTTAACCCATGAACGATCCTAGCTTTAACACAATTTTCCTACAGTAGTAATAGTCGCACCTCTCGTGTCAGCAATGCAGAGGCAAGGACTGTCAGCCCATTCACAATTTCTGTCACATGTTGCATCATACATCTGCTGGCTCACAATAAGAGTTCCACCCAAGTAGATCTTAAAGAACACTCTGAGAATGGTGACCATTCCCTCAACCTCTTTTTTTTCTCACTGATTGACACTCCCTCTTCTCATATACCCAAATGAAAACTCTTTGTGAACTGTCTGGAGATGTACTTTGCTACTGCTGGGGTGCTAGATAAAAGGAAAATACATCTCTTTCTTCATCTTGGTGGTAAAGGTATTTTTAAACTATGCCCCTATGGCAAATCCATACTACAAAAATGTTTGCATCATTTAAGCAAGACATGGATGAACCATTGGACTACTATGTGCCAAACGGTTTTCTGTGGTGGTGTACTGTGGGAGATGGATATGGAATTTAATGTCTCTCGCCCATTAAGAGACCCGATCAAGTTGATATCCACATTGGACTCGATCAGCGTTTCCCAAACTGTGGGTCGCTGTCTGATTTTTGGCAGTTCGCAAAAGAGCAATAAATAAAGATTGCTTTACATTTTGTGTTATTCTTGTCACATTTGTTGTGCTTCAAAGGCAGAGGTTAAATGTCAGGCTTGGGTTCTGACAATAATGCTTATTCTTTTAACATATGGATTGTTTTTTTTACTTTTTTCTCTGAACACAAAGTGAGAGGAGCTTTTGAAGTGAACTATGTGACGGTCTTGCTGGGGTACATGAAAGAGAAGTTGTAGGATGCCATTTTTCATAACAAGACAAAATGTAAATGCCTGTAAATGTATTGTTCACATTTCAGAAAATGTCAGCAGTTAGAATAGCAAACACAAATCACTTTTTTGTAATTCCTAAGTGTGATAGAAACAAATATTTCTATAATTTCCATTTGATATGCAAATAACAACAAATATTAACTGAAATCTGATTTCCACAGACCATCACTTGTGTGCTGTATAGTTTGTCAGAAAACAGCATATTTGTGCAAATGTAGAGCCCATTTCTATGGAAAATGTGCTATCTGTAAATGACAGAGCACTACTTCATGATGCTTTAGTTACAAATTTCCAATGGTGTTTTCCAAAATGCACCACTAACTACATACTACGCCCTTACCACCCTTCTACTGCATACATTTGCTAAACTGTGTGTGAAGCTAGGATTTTTCACAATACCTATGACTCAGCAGTGTAACAATGATGTAAGCACCCCTACTCTGAAAATTGTTCCAGCACCATAGGTGCAAAGGCTCTGAACTATGTCCTTAAGTCCAGCTTTTAAAACAAACCCGTTCATGTATTCCTGAGCAAGACTCCGGTTGAACCTTCCAGTATGTTTTGCTGCTGTTTTTTTAAGTTCATAAAACCATTTCAACAGTGAATGGCTGTACAATATGTCATTTGCATTTATCCCACTTGTATATGACAAAAATTGAGCAATATGGATGTGGCCTAATGGCCAGAGCTGCTGACTTTGTATCTGGGGAACCAGGTATGAGTCCCTGCATTGGCTCTGGGCAAATCATTTAACCTCCTCTGCTTAAAATAAAGTGAATCTGACCTTCTGTAATGTAACCTGCTAGTCCTGTAACCTGCTAGTCCTGTAAAGCACACCAATGCCCTGCAAAATTGCAATGTATCTATGGAGTCCAAAATGCACTACTGAGTTTCATTTTAATACAAACCATGCATGTGAGGCAGAAGGGCTTTTTCAGATTTGCTAAAATCACTGGTATCAACACCAAGATTTTTCAGAAGTCTTGCTGTTTGTGAACAGATGCTACAGGCCAACAACCCACACTGAAAATGTTCCAGTTCCAATACAGTTCATCTGCCACTTTTATTGGCAGATTAGTCTTTTGGGCACAGTCCAATAAAGGCATATTGTTTTTAGAGGGAAACAGAAAAAAATCGAACAAGTACATTATTTCTGTAATTCACAGCATTTTGAAAGCATGTCTACTATTACATTAAAAAAATCACCTCATGTCCTTTAAAGCTAGGTAGCTCAGCAAAGTTTTCATTCAAAAAATTGTGTTGTGGTTCTAAAATGTTTGGGAAGCACTGGAATACATGGGAGAACGTCATACTGCCTTCCAAGCAGTGAAAGAGGCCCTATGGGCTTAGACCATCATTCAAAATGTTAGTTCTAATAAGGAGTACGAGCTTATTCTGATGGATACAACTACCTGTGGATTCCTCACCTCATGAATACTCCCATGGCGCCAGCATTCTACGGAAATCTTCTTACTAGTCTCTGCACGTCGACGAGGACGTCACTGTCTCGCACGCGACGCCGTCTGACGTCATACAGGCAATAAGAGGTCCTCGACGACGTGCGGACGTCAGTTCCCTTTTTTCCGTGCATTCGAAACGGTTATCTTCGAGGGAGCAACTGTTACTCTTGCGGTTACAGTGTATATCTTGCTGCGTACTCTTTCTCTGTGGAAATAATGTCGCAGAGAAAGTCTGGATTTAAGCCTTGTCGTGAGTGTGGAGGCAAGATGTCGGTGACGGATCCTCATTCCGATTGCCTTTGGTGTTTGAGCTCCGACCACAACGTCTCGACTTGTGATTCATGTCAGCACATGAATCCGAAGGCCCTTAAAGAACGTGAGGCGAAGCTGTTTATGGCCAAGTCAAAGGAGAAGCATCACAAGAAGTCTTCTCCAAAACATCGGCGTCATCGAGACTCCCGGCGCCGTAGAGAATCTCGGCGTCATTCAAGGGAGGCTCGTTCCAGGTCTCCGGATCGGCGCCGAAAGACATGGGAGGTCAGCCCCACGGTGACGCCGCATCCTTCGACGCCGTTGCCCTCTCCGGCGTCACCAACTTCGCCTGGACAGGCGTCGGTGATTGAGGTATTGGAGCCTCAAGTGTTTTCTCCGGCGCAGACGCCGAGGCCGGAGTCGGGGTCGCCTCCGAGACAGGCACCCCAGTATCCGGCTTTTCCCACCCCTGGAGCCGATAGTTCCGCATTCTTGAATGCGATGTATGCCATCTTCCAACAGATGGCTCCAGGGGGTGCTCCGGCTGGGCCTTTGGCCTTTTCTTTGGGTGATCCTGCGCCTCTTCGGCCGGCACCCTTTATGCCCTTTCTCCCGTTTGGGAACGTGGGCTCGGCGCCAGTGTCGGCGCCGGTGGCCGCTCCGGTGGCTTCGGAGGGATTGGCCCCAGGGATTTCCATCCCGTCGACGTCGAGATTTCGGCCTGTGACTCCGGTGGGTCCATCTGTTTCAGCTGCTCTTCAGTCGGCGCCGAAGTTACCCGTGGCGCCGGATGCGGCGTCGGTGGCTTCGGAAGATCGGCGCCGATCTCCGACTTCGGCGTAGGCATTGTCGACTCCGCGGATTGAGCAACGACTGCATTCAAGGAGGCGTGCTCTCCGGGTACTAGAAGAGCAGGAGTACCAACGAGCCCTAGAGGAAGGAGAGCTAGAGGACTCGGGTGATGGGCTGCGTGGACTGGAGTCGGCCAGTGGGCTGGACACTTCCCCTGAGTGGGACCTTTCGTCCCCGGGGGAATATACTGAGGAAGCTGCTTCCTTTCATACAGTGGTACGGAAGGCAGCTAGTTTTTTGGACCTGCCTTTGCCGGTGGTGGAGGCAAAACAAAACCTTTTGACGGAGGTGTTGCATCCGGCCTCAGCCGCGGCGGAGCCTCTGTTACCTTTTAATGACGCTCTGCTGGATCCGGTTTTAGAGGTGTGGAAGAGGCCGGCATCTTCCCCAGCAGTTCACAGAGCCGTGGCCAGGAGGTATCGGACGGCACCAACTGATCCTGGTTTCCTATCTAGGCACCCTACGCCGGAGAGCTTGGTAGTGCAGGCCTCCTGTTCGTCCAAGTCAGCGCCTGGTTCTTTCCCGACGGTGCCTGGGGACAGAGACTCAAAAAAGCTAGAGGCGCAGTCGAAGAAGATTTTTTCGTCCTGCAGTCTGGCGTTAAAGGCCACTAATGCGACCTGTATCCTGGGGAGGTATATTCATGCTCTGATGGATGACATCTCCTCTTCGTTTACAGAGCTTCCCCAGGGTCTTTTGGATCTTGTCTCTGATGCCCAGGCTGCTGCGACCCAAATTATCCAGACGGGACTGGATACCACCGACTCGGTAGCCAGAGCAATGGGCACAACTGTGGTGGAAAGGAGACAGGCCTGGCTCCGTAACTCGGGCTTTTCGGCAGATGTACAGTCCACATTGTTGGATCTCCCATTTGATGGGGACAAACTGTTTGGGGCTAAGGCTGATACGGCCTTGGAACGTTTTAAGGAGAGCAGGGCCACGGCTAAGTCGTTGGGACTCCAAGCTCCTTCTTCCACGGCCTCTTCCAGATTCTTCAGGAGGTTTCGTGGATTTGGGCGTGGCTCTTCCTCCTCTTCCTTTCGGGGAAGATATCAGCAACCTGCCTCTTCCCACCCCTATAGATCTTTTAGGGGGAGGGGTAGGGTCCGCACCAGGGGAGCCTCTCAGCAGCACTCTGCCTCTTCCTCATCCTCTGGCGGGGTGCAGCAGGGGAAGCAGCCTTAGGCTTCCACCATTTCCCACTCACTCCTCTCCTGTAGGGGGAAGATTACAGCATTTTCTCACCAAATGGGAGACTGTTACGTCGGACACTTGGGTTCTCAGTGTTGTGGGAAAAGGCTACACCCTTCCCTTTCGGGAGTTTCCGCCCCTCATCCCGCCCCGCCCTTCGTATTGTTCACAAGAACACCTCCTGTTGCTAGAACAGGAGGTAGAAGTCCTCCTTTTAAAGGGCGCGGTGGAGTTGGTCCCGGAGCAGGAAAGGGGTCAAGGAGTTTACTCAAGGTATTTCCTGATTCCCAAGAAGGATGGTCGTTTGAGACCAATTCTGGACCTGAGGATCTTGAATTGGTTCCTCAAGCAGGAAAAGTTCAAGATGCTGACCCTAGCACAGGTGCTTTTGGCGTTGAACATGGAAGACTGGTTGGTGTCTGTCGACTTGCAGGATGCTTACTTTCATATCCCGATACTCAAGTCACACAGGAAGTATCTCCGGTTTGTGGTGGGATCGCAACACTACCAGTTTGCGGTCCTTCCGTTTGGTCTTACTTCAGCACCTCGAGTCTTCACGAAGGTGATGTCGGTGGTTGCGGCAGAGCTCAGAAGGAAGGGGATAGCAGTATTCCCTTACTTGGACGATTGGTTGATCAAAGCCAAGTCCCCGGAGCTTGTGTTGCGTCATCTGCAGTCAACAACCCAGTTGTTGTTCGACCTGGGCTTTTCGGTGAACGAGCCCAAATCTCACCTGGAGCCCTCTCAGCGCCTCCTGTTCATAGGGGCAGTACTGGATACAACATTGGGTCGGGCCTTTCCTCCGCCTCAGCGGATTCAAGATATTCAGGATTTGGTTCCAATGTTTCGAAATGGAGCGGTAGTTCCAGTCCTCAAGGTCCTTCGTCTGCTCGGTCTTTTTGCCTCCTGCATTCTGTTGGTCACGCATGCTCGCTGGCACATGAGGGCTCTTCAGTGGTGCCTCCGAAGGCAGTGGTCTCAACACAGAGGGGATCTAGAGGGTACTGTCAAGATCTCCAGAGATGCTGCTGTGGATTTGAAGTGGTGGATTGCAAGCAACAATCTTTCACAAGGAAAGCCGTTCCAGCAGTCGCCACCAGTGGCCACAGTCATAACGGATGCTTCCACTCTAGGGTGGGGAGCTCATCTGGGGGATCTGGAGATCAAAGGTCTTTGGTCTCCAGAGGAACAGATTTTTCACATCAATCTGTTAGAGTTACGGGCTGTACGTCTGGCTCTCAAGGCCTTCCTCCCTTCCCTTCGTGGTCAGTCGGTACAGGTCCTAACGGACAATACTACCACGATGTGGTACATAAACAAGCAGGGAGGAGTGGGGTCGTACCTTCTCTGCAGAGAAGCTCTTCGACTATGGTCCTGGGCAAAGGACCATCGGATTTGCTTGATAGCAAACCATCTGGCCGGAGTCTTGAACGTGCGTGCGGACAGTCTCAGTCGCCACTTCTCGGCAGACCACGAGTGGCGTCTCCATCCAGATCAAGTCCGTTTAATCTTCCAGAAGTGGGGGTTTCCTCGGGTAGATCTGTTCGCCACTCGAGAGAACGCGCATTGTCCGTTGTTCTGCAGCCTTCAGTATCCGATGCAGGAAGCGTTGGGGGACGCGTTTCAAATGACCTGGTGCGGCCAGTTGCTTTACGCGTTTCCTCCCATACCCTTGATTCCTCGAGTATTGAGGAAGATTCGCCAAGACCGGGCTCTAGTAATCTTAATAGCTCCGGATTGGCCAAGGAGGGTGTGGTACTCCGACCTTCTCCAACTCTCAACGTGCCCGCCGCTCCGTCTCCCTTTCAGGGCAGACCTCCTCTCACAGTCGCAGGGGCAGGTTCTACACCCCAACCTCCAGAGTCTGCACCTACATGCCTGGAGATTGAACGGGGCAACCTGAGTTCCTTCTCTCTCCCGCCTGAGGTAGTGGATGTTATATTAGCGGCCAGGCGACACTCCACTAAATCTATCTACGCTAATAGGTGGTCTAAATTTGTTGCGTGGTGTGGAGAGAGGCAGATTGATCCTTTACATGCTCATCTATCGGACGTTTTGTCTTTTGCTCTATCTCTGGCGCAGAAAGGTTGTGCAGTGGCTACCATTAAAGGTTATTTATCGGCCTTGTCAGCCTTCATATGTCTTCCAGACCAACCATCTTTATTTAAATCCCCTATTGTTATCAGATTCTTGAAAGGTCTTCTAAATCAATATCCTCCAAAGCCATTCGTTATGCCGCAATGGGATTTGTCCTTAGTCCTGACTTTCCTTATGGGGTCCCCTTTTGAACCTATGCATTCTTGCCCCTTGAGGTATTTGGTTTTAAAAACAGTCTTCCTGATAGCTATAACATCAGCAAGGAGAGTGAGTGAGTTGCAGGCCTTATCAGTAAAACCCCCTTATACAACTTTTTATGGGGATAAGGTGGTGTTGAGGACCAAGGCTGCTTTCCTCCCGAAGGTTGTTTCACCCTTCCATTTGGCTCAGGCAATTACTTTGTCCACGTTCTATCCTCCGCCTCATCCTTCCAAAGAGGAAGAAAGACTGCACCGTCTGGACCCAAAGAGAGCGTTGAGCTTCTTTATCGATAGAACAAAGGATTTCAGGCTGGAGGATCAGCTGTTTATTGGATACGTGGGCAAGAGGAGAGGAAAGGCAGTCCACAAGAGAACACTATCCAGGTGGGTTGTTCTTTGCATTAAAATATGTTACTCTTTGGCAAAGAAGGATCCTCCTGAGGGCATTAGAGCTCATTCCACCAGAGCTAAGTCGGCCACTTCGGCCTTAGCCAGAGGTGTTCCTGTGGTCGACATCTGCAAGGCCGCAACTTGGTCGTCCCTTCACACTTTTGCAAAACATTACTGTTTAGATTCTGAGGTTAGAAGGGACGGCCATTTTGCACGGTCAGTGCTGCAGGATTTCTTGGTTTGACCATTTAGGCACCCACCGCCGGGCGTGGTACTGCTTTGGGACTCTATTCATGAGGTGAGGAATCCACAGGTAGTTGTATCCATCAGAAGAACGAGTTACTTACCTTCGGTAACGACTTTTCTGGTGGATACATTAGCTACCTGTGGATTCCTCACGGTCCCACCCGCCTCCCCGTTGCCTTTATGGTCTTGCCAAGTAATCCTTGAGTGTGCTCCTCTTGGTCTTTGAGGGTGCAATAGATGTATATATATAATATATTTATATATATATAGGTATATGTGTATATATCTTTATGTATATACTTGGTGTGTGTATATATTTTAAAAGAGAGAGTATATATATATATATATATATATATATATATATATATATATATGTACATA
This sequence comes from Pleurodeles waltl, assembly GCF_031143425.1. NCBI lineage: Eukaryota > Metazoa > Chordata > Amphibia > Caudata > Salamandridae > Pleurodeles > Pleurodeles waltl. The sequence continues at coordinate 339,244,452 of NC_090443.1, forward strand.
AAAGGATTTACAGTTATTCATACAATGTGGTGTATTTTTACAATATAATGGATGTTGCTTTGTTCTTTCATTGCATTGCCTGGTTGTTCTCATGCACGTAAAAAATGATTGGTACTGACGTCCGCACGTCGTCGAGGACCTCTTATTGCCTGTATGACGTCAGACGGCGTCGCGTGCGAGACAGTGACGTCCTCGTCGACGTGCAGAGACTAGTAAGAAGATTTCCGTAGAATGCTGGCGCCATGGGAGTATTCATGAGGTGAGGAATCCACAGGTAGCTAATGTATCCACCAGAAAAGTCGTTACCGAAGGTAAGTAACTCGTTCTTTTAATCAAAGTGAACCTATTAGTCTTAGGCTACATGGATAAACTTGAGCTATATAAACACAGTAGTTGACGCGAAAATCACTTACTAGTAAATTATTCTTTAATTCACATTCAGTAGCCAGGATACCAAATTTATGTGGATTCTCATGTGTATTATGTGATCAAGTAGTGTCATTTTCAATTATTTACACGAGCATAAATCAATTTGTCACATGGAAATACTGATGGTAATGAACTTTGTTCCAAATCGGGTTCAACATTTACCAATGACCTTGCAGTGCATGTGGCTACTGAACAAGTAAGAGTGCACAAAACACACAGGAATACACTAAATTATGCCTTTTATTTTTAAAAGGTTATTTGAGCTATTAACAATGATATTCTTCAGTTAGGGTTCCAAATTATATTTGAAAAAATCCCAAAATAACTGTTCTTCTACATTTCAACCTCCAGTGTTTCTTATTTAGTCAGGGTCTTCACCAGGGCAGTTAATTATGTAGCACCTCTCTATTGCAGAATTGTTATAAAATATTTGATGGCTGCCTATGTTTGAGACTTTCTTTATCGGGTTGAGAGCCCCTACATGAACACTAATTGTGGCGCATATATTTAGCCGTGACTTATACATCACTTATCTAAGTTCCTAATAGTAATTTTCCTGACTTTTGTGTATGTTACCTATAATCTCTGATTATTCCATGATATAAAGAGCTACATATGAATGCTATTTATGTGTGCCAAGTCATGGGCTTCCATTCAACAGGGGGAAGATAAGGGATCAAAGAAAATCAATCTGATAACTTTTTCTCATTAATCAGATCTGGAACAAAATGTAATATACCTGTTGTGGCTTTACTGGCAGGCTGGGAGGGATGGGAATTAACACTGAGTTTAGGGGGGCAGTGGTATGAGCGGGAAGCAGCACGTAACAGACAGCAAGAAAACACATATTCTCCTGTGGAGTGCTGAAGGAAAATGTATCTCCCTATTGTGAGCTGCCTACTGACACAAAGTAATTAATTTAGTCAAAAATATGGTAAGGGGCTTTGCTCCAGGGAAGGGACTCCCACAGGCATAACGGTTGAATAAGATCCAAGCAAATGAATTTGGCAAGAAAGCTAACTAACAATAAGAACTAGGCTGGCCCAAAACCCACTCTAAGTATTGGAATTGTACACAATAGGCCTTCCACAACCGATAGATAGCTCAAGGCTGTCTATGCGTGAGACATACAAAGGGGACACACAGTCTAGTGATCCTATTCCCAAAAGGGTGGGTATGTATGTATGTGTGTGTGTATGTATGTATGTGTGTGTGCTTGCGTTATTTGTAAAGTGCAAAACTAACCAGAAGGCAGTGGAGCACTATACAGAATCAAAGGCAAGCATACAGTGGACAAGTGGTTAAAGCAGTTGTTGGTTGGTGTAGTGTTCTTTAAAGAGACGCATCTTCAAATCTTTTTGAAATTGGAGCAGAGTTGAGGCACTCTCTATGGATTTGAGGGTGTTGATCCAGATCTTGGGTGCATATATGGAAAAGGCATGTTGCCTAGTTTTTCCTTTTTTACTCTTTTGTCACCAGTCCGATGGTGTCCAGGCTGCAGATTTTCCTAGAGCCACTAAAAAATGGTGAGCTCACGAACCAGCTAGTTGGGGTGCAGGTGGTGATGGTTTTGTAAATAATGCAGCTGTTTTTTAAAACCAATATGGGCCGGCACAGGGAGTCAATGGAGCTACATCAGGTTGAGGTTGAGTATTTCTTCAAGACCCTAGATAAAGTGCGCTACAAAGAGAGCAGCATGTTTTAAGAGTCAGCATGCATTTTGAATGGCCATGCAGCATGGCGTTTCCACTTTCCATCCAAAGCAGTTCCGAAAGATAATAACATAAAGCCTTTTAAGTGATTCAGCAGCAGAGGTCTATATACTCAATAAGAAAAATGTGACAACATTCAAACTGAAGCAACACAAAAGGATGAAGTCATGTCATTCTAAGAAGAATGGAAATTTAACTCGTTCATATTAATGTGAAGAATCAGAATAATGTAACAGCAATAATGAGGTTGATGTTGTAAAAAAATGAACACTTTAGCTTTATTGCTATTAAGCTACCAGCTTAGCTTGATTTATATCACTTTTAAAATTGGGGCAAAAGGTGTTGGGATTCAATATGAAAGTGTAAACAATGAAATAGAACTGAGAATTAATAAAGAACAGACGTGAAATTATGCTTGAAGTGGCTTGAATATTGCAAGCCAACACTGTACAAAACAGTTATGGGCATGTATGATTGAGTGTGCAAAAGGAGACTATTATAAAGTGAGTTGTGCAGATGATCCCTTCGCAGGGGTCAGGGAAGTGGTAAGAGGAAATCTGCAACATTAGGTTTTAATAGAGCTGGTGTGAGTGTACTGTGTGGGTAAAAGGCCTTTGTGCTGAAGCCATCAGAACAAGGGGCTACAGATTTTATCAACTCTTTACAAGTATTTCTCGAGCATTCACACACAGTTGTACAGGTTCCCTATTCATTCAGTAGGTAGGTCTACCCACCTTAATTCGGGAAAGCAATCACGCCACATGGGTTGCTTCTGCATCATACCCATATATAAAGAAGCTGCAAGCAAAGTGGTCTCAGATTTGCCACAAAAGCATTAAATATGGCCAATATTCAACCAGAGGGGATAGGAAATTGTCATTTCTCCTAGGGCTTGAAAAGGCCTCCCACCGGCCATGCATGTCAAACAGGTTTGGGGCAGCCCAGCTACCTAATTCATTTGCACCACCCTTTCCCACCTCTTATAAAGCCATGATTGAAACCTGAAGTCTTGAGTAAGGATTTGGGGGATGAGGATTGTGTCTGATTTCTCCTTTCAGAATGCAAGAAGTAAGCTCTCCCAGAGTTGTACACAGATGGGGTCTTGATGGACTTCTCAAGTCTTCAGATTGTCAGCTGTGATTTAGCCTCAAATATGACAATAGTGTGTCTTTGTTTCTTGCGGAGACATTCCTCTATATATAGCCCGTTGATATCCCTAGTTCTGGAAAAAGTGTTTCCTTGTAACATATCCTCAGAACCCCGAAACCTATCCCAACTCCCATGGTAGCCACCAATTTTGATAGCTATGTATTTTTATTTTCCCATCTTCCATGGTTACCTCCAGGTCTAGGCTAGGTTTTCATTATCCGAAATCTCTTCATCAACTTCCAGAGTGATCACACTGCCTAGTTCTGAGGTCGGGGTTTAATCTTGGCTTGGAAGATATTCCATAATTCCTCTTTGTTTGTTTTACAGGTACAGGCAGCCTAGTGGCAGCGGTGGAGACTGCAGCAGGCCGGCCGGCAGTAGTGGTGGGCAAGCCATCCCTCTTCATGTTTGAGGACATCCTGGCCCATCACAACGTGGACCCTTCCCGCACGCTGATGGTTGGCGACCGGATTGAGGTGGATATCCGGTTCGGCAGGAATTGTGGCCTCACTAGCATCCTAACCCTAACAGGTGTCTCGCAGCTGACCGATGTTCAAGCCTATGCTCAAAGTGACCTACCTGCCCAGCGCCGCCTGGTGCCCGACTTCTACGTGGAGAGCATTGCAGACCTGTTACCTGGGCTGGAGGGCTACGAAGAGGAACTGTGAAGTGTGGGAGATTTTTCTTAACGCCTCTTGGTGTGGTGTCTAACCCTGTGTGCTCCTTCCCTTTCCCTTTCATTTGGTTGGACCCCTACATCCTACATCCTACAGACAGATGCCATCCCTTGACTGGGCTGGTGCCTCTAGGCCATAGGGTGGACTCTTTGAAACTATTGGAGGCACGCTTGGATGGGGTGTGGGTGGTCACTGCAACCAAGTTCAGTTTTTAGGACAACAAGAATATCTTTGCACAGTGGTGTGTATAGGTAATGTGGAGCACTTCCAATGTGCACAGGCTGAAAGGAGTAACAATAACAGAGAGTTGTTTGTGGTCTGTGCTCATATGAACAAGCAACTAAAGGGAAAACAAGTTTGTTTTACTTTAAGGTTAATGACAAGCGACATAGATTTTGCCAGTAAGAGATAAACAAGGCAGACACTACAGTTCGACACTTTGGAGTGTGCCTGAAGTGGACAGGCTTTGCACAGACCAGGATGGGCCTGGGTGGGAGAGTCATTGTTTCTAGTGGCAGCATGCTTGGGAAGGGCTGGGTCAAGACACTAGTATTGGTCTCTAACTGTATGGAGCATGTTTAGGCCATATAAACTTCACACCTTGTAGGGGGATCACTGAATGGAGTGTACCTGGATGTATAGAACGTGTTCACACTAGAGTGAAGGCCACTGTATCTCTGTTAAGCATGCCTAGGAGGGTTGGGTCACTGTATCTTTATGGTGCATGCCTTGAAGAGACTAGCTCGGCGTATACTGGGGAGGGTCACTGAATGGGGTTATTTAATGGAGGAACCAGCTCGGCATCCACAAGTTTTGAAGTTACTTGCTATACAAAGCATGGATGGGAGGGCAAGGTTATGCACACAGTAACCTCGTCCTTTGTTTTTCTCTTCTTTTACAAACAATGGTTATCCATGGCTTGGTTGAACTATTTTTTAACAAGTATTTGGGCTGGGATTTGGGCAATCCTGAGAGATTGGCTGCTCATCCACAACATTATTACTTTATGTAATTGAGCATGCGTCAGTGTCAGGTTAAGCACCTGCACAGTGGGTTGGATGAGTAACTCATGTCGCCAGTGACACTCTGTTCAACACTTTGGATTTCACAACCCAGTGAAATCTGGTGGTAAAAGTCCTGGATCACATTAGTTGAAGTAATTGGACTAACGTTCAAACGTACCATCAGCTGTGTATGAAATAACTGCCATATTATTTCCTGAAAACGTGGGAGTCATCTTGATCCTTCTGTGTGCAAACATCTTGGGGAAAAATGGCTGGTCACACTTTCTGGCTTTTTGTGTCTGAAAGAACCATACATTTGCTCACACAATAAGGTAGGCCACTGTTAGAAACCTATTGAGAAGAGTACCATGAAAGGTTTTATACTACGTGAGTTCCAGCATATTTCCCCTAGTATGCACATTCATTTACTGGTATCTGTCCCTCCTTACGTGGTCCCTCGGTTTTCTGTCTCCTTTGAGCAGAGTGCAGATTATACACCAGATTTCTTTTAGGAAGATGTGGACAAACGAATACCAAATGGGTGTCTGCATCTGGAGGAGGAATAATAATTGAAAAAACAGAGAATTTCATTGTTTTTCCCTCGTACAGAAGGGTTGCAGTCGCAACATGTCTGTCAAGCTATCCTAGTGCAGCCCGTGTAATAATTCATAAGGTTTATAGACACTGAAACCAATCAAGATTTGATGTGTCCATTTATATAATGCAGCTAAGATCTGGTGGGCTAAAGTGGACAAGACCTTGCTAGGAGCGAGCAGACCTACTTTTATTGAAAGCAACAATTTAGCTGTTTTAAAAAAAAAAAAAGAATTGTTGAGATGAAATGCAGCTGCACGCACATAGCTTTTCTGAAAAGCAAACTAGCAGCAGTCTCCTGTGCGCGCACAGAGTAGTTAAGTAACAGTAATGCAGAATTTTAATCAGAATGGCTGGTTGTTTCTCAAAGCATTTAGTCTGAATCTCCATGAGTTCTCTGTTGTCCTGTTTTCAAATAATTGAGTAAAGGCAAACACATCATAGCAAGATTTACTACAGAGTAGTATGGTCACCTTCATCCGGTTTTCGCTGTCCGCCGAACTTCCGAAGGAGAGGTTGCTGCCACACTGGCTACCTCCCCGCTGGACCCATTAAGAGTTTCCCCCTAGGTCAGCGGGCAGAACCCTGAGTTTCCGCCCACTGGCCTAGCAGGAAACAGCCTACAGCATTGTCTCAGGCTCACAATCGAGCCAGCAGCAATGCGTATAGCGCAGAGTGCACCAGCACCACTGTCTGCAAAGCAGAGAGTGAACATTGTGATGGTGCCGGTCCTGGGGGCCAAGTACATGGGCACTGCAGGGGCCGCCCTGCACCCATTCTCTGCCAGCATTTTCATGGCGGTGGTACCGCCATGAAATCGCTGGCGGACAAGGGTGTCTTAATCCCCCCAAGGGCAGTGGTGATCCTGGCGAAGCCGGTGGCCCAACCTACAGGGTTGAAATATGGTGCTCAGACCGCCACATTGGTGTTAATCTGACCGCCATCCCCAAACCTGGTGGTCGTGTGACCGCCAGATTTGTAAAGGGGCTGCTTATGTTTGCTGTCCAGTTGGAGAGAGTGTCCCCACAAGGTGGATCATCGGTTGGGATAGCTGTGTAGAACCACCAGGTCATGACTCTGAATTGCAGAGAATAAATCTCACACTGCCAATAGCAACACAGTCTGTGTCTCTAAACCTTGAGGAACCATCTGCTTTTGCATGCATCTATCAGGTCATTGGGTCACCCATTTATTTACTATGATCGAATGATTTATTTCAGAAGTTCGTCATTGGTTCAGCCCTTTCTTTCCAGCTACCACAACAGACTGGGGCATGTTTGGGGTTCCAGCAGCAACCACTCCATGATCACATACCATTTCAAAGCTAAGTACTTTTGTGTCTTGCTCAGCAGCTTGTTGAGGAACAAAACAAAGTGGTTGCACTCTCTACTCGTGCCTTCTCTTGTGGCTGCTTATGTCTGCCAACAAATGCTGAGTCTTGGCTAGGTAAGATTGTGGGCTTTCCATCCTGATTGGAAAAGTGGTATAGAAGATTATACTATGTTGGCTTTGATTTGATGCTTCTTCAATAGTGGATGGGCTGTGGTTGGGCTGTCCTTTCTTAAGCATGTCCTACATAGTATCCTGCAACATGTGATGTGCAATTTAATCCTTTCAAATGTCCTTCCTGCATGGGATACTTTGGACTGACCTATGTTGCTAGGTCATGCCTACCTTGGGACACAGTTGCCAAAGGTGGCCTTGGCCCATAAAGTGATTCAAGCCTCTGATGTACGGGCTGCATGAAATTCTTCAGTTTCTGGGGCACGCTTCCCTTTTTCTGCACACTGCCACAGTTTTTTATGTGTTCCATTTACTGATGAGCACAGCTCAGTGTTTGGTATGGCAAGTAATACTTTTCAGTGCATAGGAATGCCGAAGTATTGGCCTTAGGAATTTAACCAGTGCCAACTTTATCCTGGAGAGTTTTGCTGTATGTTTGTAAAGCTGCGTAGAAGTGATACAAGACAGCTAAGTAGGGGTGTCATGAGTATTAGGATCCTTGCCAGTGCTCCTGGGTAATGACAGTACCCATTCTGATTCTAAGCTGAAAGAGGCATTAGGCGACCATCCAATTTGTTTCTCCTGTAATCAACATAGAAATTGGAACATATGTCTGCCATCAACTCCTGCACCACAGTTGCCATTCAGGGTTTACTTGTAATCAACCCTTTGTTCCATCATCTCCTTCACACCCTGTGTGGGGGCGAATTGTGGCAGGTATTTGGACTCCTATTCAATACTTGTCATATACAGGTCGCTTGCTTAAGTCAAATCATACAGCAGCTATTTGACATCATTAGTTTGTCTTCAGAATCCTCAATGGAAAGCCTGAGTTCTTTCATTTAAGAGCTTGGCACGTCCTCAAACAGAAGTTGTAGAATTAAATTGAATGTGGGTGTTTCCTGTTTCACTTCACATGCCTCATATTGTCCTAACCATATTAGTTATTCATTGTGTTAAAGCAGTACACTTTATTAAAGTGGTCTGTGTTGCATATTATTGCCACTATCTGTATAGCCTATTGTGGATGAGTAGCACAACCTTTCAAGTATTACACTGCTTTGACTTTCTTGTGCCATGCTTCCATTTTGGAATGAAAGACAGTCAAATATTCTTTTTCGAATCACAGAAACATCTTAACCCTCTCCATAGGAGTGAGCACAGGATTCATATTTGAGATCAGTTAGCAGACCATATCAGTCCTCGATCACAGCCAGGTGTCTTGTCTCTCCTAAACAAAACATCAAAAAGCAGTGCAAATTGACATAAGATTGTATTTTGTCCAAACATTTCCTCATTAGAAATCCATAAGTTTGGTGTGCATATTTCCAATCTTTCTCACCAGTTTCTGCAAAAGTTACATTTATGGTTTTCAGTGACTGATTGCATCACTTATTTAAGCCATTGATCTTGGTGTGATAACATTTATGAGGTTGTCTTACCTTGCAATAACATTACAACCTGTAGCAGTGATTCCTTCAGCATAATTTTGGTAGCGCACGTCAGACCTCAGTCAAAGCAATTCAGTGGCTACATTTGTGTTTAATCATGTTTAGTATTGATTTAAAAAATCTTTGGTAGAAAGTTTGCTTGATAGTGGGAAAATCTGCATACATTTAATTTTATGAGGAGTAAAAGCTAGCTGTCCTGACTTGGGTTGGCCACCATGTATTTAAAGAACTACTGTTTTTTTAGGTTGATATTGGTCAGAGCTTCTTCTTTGAATTAAAGCAAACAATAGGGGATTTCTTAATTGAAATTATGCACACCAGTAGCTTCTGCTTGTTCTCAGGTTAAAGAACTTGAATAAACCTTGTCTGAGTGAAGATGGGGACATATATCTGGATTGCTGCTTTCATGTTTGCTGTCAATCTAGGTGCATTAGTGGACTATTGTGAGCCACTGATTGTAGTTTACAGCCAACTAAACAAAGTGGTTTCCCGTTGGCCTTTTTGAAGGCTTATGGTGGCGCTGAAACTGCACTTGATGTACAATAACATCTGTTGACAGTTGCAAAAGTTTGCACTAGGATGTGTTTGTGGTAAGTTTGAAGCACTCTGCCATAAACAAATCTAACACAGTGAAGAGACCGTGAGAGGCCACTTCTTAGTTTTGGGGGAGAGAGCAGTATGAGGAGTTCGAGGTAAGCATCAGTACAAGGATCTTGGCATTCTTCTAGAGCAGATTTGAGGTAGACCCCCTAAGACACAAAATAAGTTGCATATGTTCTACTTGGCAGGATGTAGGATCTTGAAATATGAGGAAATTTAGTAAGGCTTTGTTGGTGCCATTAGTCATTTGGTGTCATTGATCAAACCTTTCCCTGTCCACTGACTCCATTGAAATATAACCTGTCTGGGTGTGGCAACCAGGCATTTACTTTCTTAGTGACACAGTAGTGGTAGTTCTGATTTCCTGCTACTTGAGCAAATCTTTTTTTTTTTTTTTTTTACCGGAATAAAAGACCTTTCTATTTTCAGAAAGTCCCTTTCAATTACACATTTTCGTCGGAACGTTTTTTTTTTTTTAATTTTTTTTTTTTTTTCTATTTACCTCTACTGCCAAGACCCACTCCTAAACCAGAGAAATAAAGGTGTACTTTACAATTCACTCACTGTTGTTAACCCCATATGGCTTTAAACCTAATGGGATTAGGTTGAGCAAGAACTAAAAGCAATCGGGACCAATAAAGCAAAACTGCAGTGGTTCTCAATCACTTTAAAATACTGTAAAAGTAGAGTTAGGGGGCAAAGTTAAAATAGGTTAAACCTTTGGAGTTGGGAGATCTCCTCTGCAAAGGCATAATCTTGCTTAATTGCTATTTAAATGTGTGTTTTCTCTTGTGTTTTCATGCATTTAATTAGTTGTACAACTATTTTGCCCTGTATTTAAGAAAAACAATGTTGCTGCTTTTAATCATTAAATCCGTTTAAAACATTATTTACCAGTTTTTTTCATTCAGGGATTAACTGTTTTTCAGAACAGTAAAATATTTTGTTTACTTTAGTAAACTTGAACTGTTTGGTTTACTTTCTTTTGGTTATTTTTTTAGAAAGCATTTTTTTCTAATATTAAAACATTTTTACTATATTATTTAACACGTTTTTACTGGGTTTATTTATTCCAGTAAAGCACTGATTTTTTTTTTAATAGAAAAACAGTTACTCTTTAACTTCTTTCAGTTTATTTTTCTTCAGGAAAGCACTACTTTGTTCAACATACTAAAATAGTGTGTTTACCTTTTTCTAAAATTGTATTCTCCATAAAATATTGTTTTCTTTGTAATGCAAAACACATTTTTATTTTAGAAATGTGCAATTGTTTAGTCTTTATTTCTCAGGAAACATCTTTAGTATTTGACTGTTTTAATAACATTTATTTTCTACCTAGTGGAAGCATCTTCTTGTTAAATTTAAAAGCATTTTAGCATGTTTTACTTGTTTTCTTTTGTATTAGAAGAGGCCTATTTCTCTTTGAATTCTAAAACTTTTGCAACCGTTATTATTTTTTGGTAAATCAAATTTGGTCTTAATATCAAACTGTTTTTACCATTTTCCATTCATTTCAGTGAAAGAATGACACATTGTCACCTTCAATCCCTATTGAATCTCAGAGAGAACATGGTATCCTGTCTTAGGGCTGATGGCCTAGTCCTGGAGGAAGGCCATTTCGGTTTATGCTATCATATGTTTTGGGTGCATCTGACAGCTGTTGTTCTCACTATTATGCATTGCATGATTATATGTTAATGCAGTGCTGAAATACCCATGTGTTTTCCCCTTTTCAGTACAAGAGCATTGCAGCTTTTCAGATTCAAGAAGCATGCAGTGGGTTCTGTAGCCAGGGCTTCCTACTATTAAACTTACCTTCCTCTTATTTGATTCAGTAAAAGACTGGAGAGTGTAGCATATGCACCAGGCTAAAGTCTTTCTGTAATGATCTGGCTGTATTACTTGATTAATAGAAAGCAATGAATTATATAAAGACCACCCCTCCATGCAAGGCTGGGTAGCGTGTCTTTAATTGATGCAATAGTCCTGAAATCTGACATCAGTCCCCTCTTTATTCAAGTAACTAGATGAATTGAAAATGTGTTTATATGAAATAAACATAATTTCATGAAACCATATAAAAACAAAAAACTTGAAAGAATAAAATATGGAAAGTCACTTTTAAATTGAATTATTTGGCAAGTCTGTCCCCTTTTGAGACTTTAAGTATTTGGTCTACTTTGTGGGTGGATGCCAGAGGCAGTACATTATTTGTGTTGTTTTCACACGTGTGTTGCTGTTACCAGTTCTGTATTTTGCTGGTCCAGTTGAAGATGTCATTCTGTATTCTCAAACCATTCCATAAGCTTATCTCTTGTCCAGTGTAATAACTGGTCTGGTATTTTTCCAGACCTAAGCATTGTACCCCTGTATTATGTATTGTGCTTTTGTGGAAATGTGGATTATATGTGGTAATAAATATTCAGATGAGTGAATAAAAGTGGTGGACTTCAGTTTCTTCTCTCGGCCATGTCAGAAACAAAATGCAACTTGAACAATTTCTCCTTCACTGTGCCTGTTCCCTTACCCCTGTCCACTCATCTCCCTTAACTCCTGTCTGTCTGTTCTCCTTTCTTTAACCCTCTCTCACCCATGCTACATAACCCCTAATGTAATGTTCCTCCCTTTTCATCAATTGATTGATTTTTAGCTGGGTTCATGCATCTGTCTGCATACATACATACATACTCGAGAAAAAAGGAGAAACAGTGTTGTTTGACAGGTACTGCAAGGCATGGCTGTACATGTGAAGAGATCCTTGTATCCAAGAGTTATGGAAGACTTGGAAAGCTCTTCTTCAATTTACTGCAGCAAAGAAGAAAGACAAATTGCTACAAGTAGTGTACAACAGGTGGATGCATTCATGGAGTACTAGAGCAGTTAAACAGCCTTTAAGTCATGGTTGAGTAAAATAATTGGTCCAACTGTGTCCTCCTTCTGCCCATTGTTTTCTTTTCCATAAACAGAGGCTGCATTACCCCACTCCCCAAACTCCCTCACTGAGGACTAGCCACCTCTCCCTTTGTGGTACATTTCTGGCTGACCATACGTCCTCTAGTAAGCTGAGCCACTCTGATACTGCTGAAAAGGAGTTGATGATTTCACTAGAACCTAACACGTGACCTTCCTATGGTCTCACATCCCCCATTTTGCATTTTCTGCCCAGTGTCTCAGGTGCACCCCCAGTCTACTGCAAGAACATATGCCCAAACCAAAAAGGCATAGACCACTTCTGCAACAAAAGAAGCAGCCATGCAGTGGCTGTTTCAGTCTCAGTGTCTCTCTCAGTCACACCATTTCAAAAAGAAAGAATAGCGTATGGTACTGTTATGCTATGCTACCACAGATGGCATTGCTATAAGAAAATCTATCTGATTTTAAAATCCTTTGTTCTGGTTAGGATGTTTCTCTTCTTATCTTAATTAAAATGATAGCCAGATGTTCAGCATTATTTCACCACCAGCTGTTGTGTTTACATGCTAGCAAATGCAGAGTATACTTTTTGTGGATTTCTCCCTGGAACACAGCCCAAGAAAGGATTCTTTAGACCTTTCTGCACCAAGGACTTAGCCAGTGTACCCATATGAAGCAGAGAACCAGATAGACTATGCCTCCCACAACCCACTGTGCATTACATGAGTAAGGTGCATTTTGTGTACTAATCAGTCTTGTGAGATTCAGATTAATAGTTAGTGGAACGCAAGCCCTCTTATCATGAATAGACACACTGCAATGCTAGGAATATATTTTTAAGAGTTACTAGTAACTATTATATAAAAATAAACAAGTTAGTTACAATTCTATTTTATAATAGGGAGACCAAGTCATATATTAACATTATTACAGTATTTTAGGGTTTCTATACATTGATAAGCCAAACCCCTTCCTTCCTTCCTTCAGCTTACTATACTGATCTTACCACCAAAATGGGCCTACTCAGGTTTCATAGATAGTCTACACCTGCATACCTATTATGAGCTATGGAATCAGTGCTCAATAAAGAGCCACCAGCTGTTGTTCTTTTCTCCACATCTTCGCAGCTATGTTGTAACTTTAACACCTGCACATAGTAACACACACCCCTATTTCTTTGGGGAGCAGAATTAATTGGGGATTCCCAACTAGCACACACACTTCCTCTTTGAAATTTCACAGACATTGATTTTCAAGTAGTACCTCTCTCTGTTCTACATAAAGCACAGAAAACATCCTTTATCTTAATGTTTCATCCCCCAGCCTGTTTTGCTGACAACCTTTTCACCAGTGATTGGACAGACTTCTCACTTCAATCTATTGGGTATAGTTGGCTCCACCATATTGTTGAGAACCCATGCAACTGATTCATGAATGCTGAATAAAACTTCCATTCGATATCAGATAGACAAACTTTTCATCTCATCTGCGTCCAGTATTTCACATGTCAGTAGTACAACTTTAAGCTCGCCATCAACAAACTTGCTCCTCTCAGTCTTAAAAGTCAAAAGTCTGGAGCTCCTGTCTCCAGCTCTGTAAGACCCTCACAGCTAGAAGAGCTTCAATGTTTTTACAGGAAAATCATTGGGAAATTATACAAAGGCAACATCCTCGGAATTTAAATTGCTCTTCCATCATGGGCAAATCAATGAAGCTGTAAATGTCCCGGGGAACCGTTTGAAATTGTTAACATTTGCTAAACATTTACCAGCGCATTATGTCTTCCATTCCTAATTCACTAAATTCATGCTCTTTCTTTTCTGGAAAATAACAAACCTAGAGAATGAGCAACTTCACTTTTATGCTTTCATTTTCCAACTCTTCCCTGAAAAAGCGATTGTAATTAGTCCATCTTTATGCAATCCTACATCATCTTACCAAGCAACTTGAAATATTCTTTAAGCCCTAGCCCCCCTGTCAGTCTTTCTCATAGTTTTTTCTTCCTGCAACTAACCCAGCTAAGTATGCTGTCTTCTCAAAACATTTTCAATAAACATCCAAGACCTGTAGGAATGTTGCACAGATCTTCAAATTAATACAACATTGTGCTACAGCTCAACAACTTCATTATCATCAAATACTTTAACTGGATTGAAATATAAAATTATAAAAGTAAATTATAGTTAAAAACCAAACAGTAGACATACAATGCATTATAAAACATTTTGTCAACAATTGTTCATAGAGTTTCTTACTCTGGCAGCGCATTTAAAAAAAACAGGAAACAGACTGACAAGTCAAGAGCTCACTAAGGAACTAAATAACAACAATGTAGGCCTGACTTGCGTACATTTTCTTCAAACTAAAAATGGTCTTGTAAACCTGATTCTCAGAAAAGAAAAAAGTGCATAGTGTCTTGTTTTGATAAAGAGTTGCAAATACAAGTTGGAAGTACCACATCACAAGACCATCCCTTAGGGGCACTCAATAAAAAAATTAACCATACTTAATCTAAACATGTTAATAAATAGCGATGAGAGTTAGACATGTTTGATAAGTGAGATGGCTCTGTGGACAGAGAGGTTTGCACAAGTGCATAGGCCACACTGAGACCTTGGACAGGGTGAGGGATACCCTCTCTTCGCTTACTTGACTAACAAAGGTATCTTTTCCCCAGGTGAGGTCTACTTTCACAATGCTATTGCATTACTTAAAAAGGGAGGGTAGGTCTCATTTTAAAAACTGTTCCTGAAATAACAAATTTATGGTATTTATAAAACATGGTCCAGACCTAAACAATCCTTTAAAAACCTTCTGTTGAGACTCAACTCATATTTAACTAATGATTACTAAGAAGGTCTGGTAATATTTGGAGATGTTGGGCCGTCCTGGAAACCAAAACTGTATCATTTGCATATAAAAGCTGGGTTGGGCTGGCCAACTACCAGCTACTAGGACTTCCTCCAACTTGTTATACTTATAACTTCCGTCATCGATCATAAGAGTACAATCAAATAGAAATAATAAATACAATATACATTTTTTTAAAACACATTAAATATCTAATTACTATAAAATAAAAATACACAATTCGCCCCACATGGATGAATAACCAGCACCTCACCCTAAGTACATACAAATAAGGTAGACAGCAAAAACCTCTACAAAAGCCTACAGATGGCTATGAAGGATCCACTATTCTGTAAAAAAAATAAAAAAAAAATCCCTTCCTCTGGGGTTGCTGGCACTCCAGGTCCAGAACTCATTACAAGAGGCTTTTAAAATTCATAAAAATCAATTACCACCTCAAAAGAACCTTACTCTATAAAACATAAAAATCAGAACTTATACAATCGGCATAGTCTCTAAATCACTACTTCCCTAAGGGCATCCCCTTATGTCTAATCCACCAAGCTTGCTCTAATTATTTTGCTACTGCAAACACTATCATTTCCTGTAGATTATATTTAAAAATTCCTAAAGCCTCCCAGTAGTGCCCTACACCCATCAGCTTACAAACCACGATTTTCCATTTCCTGCGTAGCTGTGAGTACGGGGGGAAAAAGATTATAAAATGATATTCAGTTTCTGTTTCCAATAGACAATAGGGACAAAACGTTGGAGAACCACCTTGTTTTTCTCATTTGGCCGTCAGCGATCTTAGCAGCAAAGATCCATTCCTAAATTGGAGATATAATTATTTGGCAATAGGCGGATAAATACCGTCCATAAAATCTTCATAAATTGGGGAACATTTGACTTTTAAAAACAGCCCCGTCTGGCTCTCTTTGTCATAATTCGACCAGATCTTTCCAGAACATAATCCCAGTAAGCTCCTTTCACTTTGTCTGGCACCCTTAGCGACTACTACTGGTGAATTCCAGAGGTCTGCCATTGTCAATTTCTTGCACTACATCTTAAAATTTTTTCAACCAGTAGGAACCACCTGTGAATCACAGGAGATTAGATCAATTAGGGACTCCCTATAGGGTGTCAGCTCCAAAGTTGTCCAAATCCCCACCTGATACAGTAGAGATTTTAACACCACCACCAGATTTATAGGATTAAGTGCTAAATCTGACCTCCGTGGGACCAAGGGCGTACCCTTTGGCAAATTAAACAAAGCCCTAATAAAGTTATTCTCTACTATTGTGAGAACGGAAGCATCAGCAAACCCCCATATCTCTGCCCCATAAGACGCTGCCAATAGGGCTGTGGCGTTATATATGTTAAGAACTGGGGACACAGCACCTTCACCAGTTACCTTGTGTTTCCTGCTGATTTGGTGTGCTCTCTGCTTGAGAACTATTTTACTATTCTCCATCTGATAGGCCCAAGTCATTGTATCTGACAACAGGCCTGTAAATAATCAAAATGTTTGACCTGTTCAATTAGGGAGTCCTCAATTATCATTCTACCCTTAAAAGACTTGTGAGTATTTATCCCCATAAATTTTGTTTTTAATGGATTGATTTGAAGGTCCCTCGATTTTTCAGAAGGTCAAAAAAGAATCCAATTCTGCCTGGAGGCCCATAAGAATTCTAGAGATAAGCAGAGTGTCTCTCTTGAACATTAATATGTGGAGTGGAACTCCAGCTAACTTCGGTGCATCGTTTATACAGTTGGATAACCACTTGACTGCACCATTGATATAAAGACTATAAAGTGTTGGGCCAGTACATAACCTTGCTTTACCCCCGCCAGGTGGGAATTGTATCCATTAAGTCTCCGTCCATATTCCACCTCACCTTTGCCTAGGTACTTGTATGGAGAGCTCTTAAAATCCACCAAAGATCACCAGACAACCCATCGGCTTCCAATACCCTCCTATCCCTCGGGACAAGGTCAAAACCCGACCTAAGATCTATGAAGGCGACATACAAATGATCCCTCTTCAGCGTAACGTACTTCCAGCACAGCAACTTGAATTGGAAGAGCTGGTCGCGGGTACTGGCTTTACTAGTGAATCCTGCCTGAACAGCATCAAGAATATGGGTATCTGAGACCCAGGATTGCAGCTTTGCCAAGACCTGTCTGCAACAGTTTGTTTGAGAGTTATCCAGTAAACGTATTGGTCTTAGAGGGAAGGTCCCTTCTCCCCTTTAAAAAAAAAAAAAATATAGGAATAATAACAGCTCCAAGACAGGTAGGTGGACTTTTCTTACCCTTCATAATAACATTGCTCAACATATTGAAGTAAGGAACCCACACATCAGGATGCGACAGAAAGAGGTCATTAGGAATACTATCCATCCCGGGAGCCTTTTCCTTCTCCATTTGCTTTAGGGCAGCCCACGTTTCAGTCAGGGAGAAATAGAAGGACTCTGGCTCAACAGTAGCTACCTCCCCGAGGAATGAGGGGTAACCACTAGGCCTTTAAGGCACACCCTCTCCATATACTCCTCCTGTACAATTACATCAGTTTCTTCTCCCTCTCGCTATATAAGGCCCTAAAGTTTGCAACCTAGTCACCAGACTGCACTACCACTTCTAGATGATTATCAATAAACTTTAGCCCCTTCTGTGCCAGGGACATAATGGTTACATCCACCAGCACAGTGCTCCTGTGCCGAGGGCGTAACCATTACGTCCTCGGCATGGAGCTCAGAGGGTTCTCTCTCACCCCCCCCCCCCCCCCAAGGCAGGGATGGAAGGGGAAGCCCTTCCCCTTGTACCCCGACCTCCCCAGTGACGTCAGATGACATCAGCGTACATTCACGCGCTGACCTCATCAGAGGCCACTTCCCCATCTCAGCTTCCAGCACGATCAGAAGAGAAATGCTTTGCATTTCTCTTCCGATCCTGTGATGTGGGCCTGAGAAGTCTCTCAGAGCATTTCAGAAGCCGGATCGTAAAGCGATCCGGCTTCTGAAATGCCCACTAGACACCAGGGATTTATTTTAGAAATAGAAATTGGCATAAGGGGAGTGACCCCTTGGGCAAGGGTCGATCCCCAGGGGGGCAATTTTTTACAAGGCCTTTTCTGCCCCCCCCCCCGGGGGCTGATCGGCCTATTGGGGGCAGAAACCACTAGGTGCCAGGGATTTTTTTTCTTTTTTTTTTTTTTTTAAAAGAGTTGGGGAGGGACCCCTTAGGCAAGGGTCGCTCCCCTAGGGGGTAAATTATATTTAGGCCATTTCTGCCCCCTTTGGGGGCAGTTCGGCCTATTTGTAAGAGGCTAGTCTGCCCCCCAAGGGGGCAGAAACCACCAGATACCAGGGAGTTTTTTGTTTTTATGGCAAATTCACGGAAGGGGAGCGACCCCTTAGTCAAGGGTCGCTCCCCAGGGGGGGCACATTTATTTTAGGTGATTTCGGCCCCCCCATTGGCAGATCGGCCTATTGTTATTAGAGGTGGGGAGCGACCCCTTAGGCGAGGGTCGCTCCCCTGGAGGGTAAATTGTATTTAGACCGATCGGCCAATTATTGTTAGGCCAATCTGCCCCCAAGGGGGGGCAGAAACCACTAGGCATCGGGGATTTTTTTTTTGCGCCAATTTCATGCAAGGGGAGCGACCCCTTAGGCAAGGGTTGCTCCCATGGGGGCAAATTGTATTTAGACCATTTCTGCCCCCCTTGGAAGCAGATCGGCCAATTTTTGTTAGGCCAATCTGCCGCCAAGGGGGGCAGAAACCACTAGGCACTGGGGATTTATTTTTTGCGCCAATTTCATGCAAGGGGAGCGACCCCTTAAGCAAGGGTCGCTCCCCTGGGGGGCAAATTGTATTTAGACCATTTCTGCCCCCCTTGGGGGCAGATCGGCCTATTGTTATTAGGCTGATCTGCCCCCGGGGGGCAGAAACCTCTAGGCGCCCGGGATCATTTTTTTTGTTTTGTTTTGTTTTTTTAGAGGTGAGGAGCGACCCCTTAGGCAAGGGTCGCTCCCCTGGGGGGGTAAATTGTATTTAGAACATTTTTGCCCCCCTTGGGGGCAGATCGGCCAATTTTTTTTAGGCCAATCTGCCGCCAAGGGGGGCAGAAACCACTAGGCACTGGGGATTTTTTTTTGTGCCAATTTTACGCAAGAGGAGCGACCCCTTAAGCAAGGGTCACTCCATGGGCGGTGGGGGGATTAATTGTAGGCCATTTCTGCTCCCTCTGGGGGCAGATCTACTTATTGTTGTTAGGCCGATCTGCCCACGGGGAGGGCAGAAACCTCTAGGTGCCAGGGATCATTTTTTTGTGATTTTTTTGTTTTGTTTTTTAGAGGTGGGGAGCGACCCCTTAGGCAAGGGTCGCTCCCCTGGGGGGGGCAAATTTATATTTGGCCATTTCTGCTCCCCTTGGGGGCAGATTGGCGTATTTCTATTAGGCCCCTCGGGGTGGCAGAATCCACTTAGGCACCAGGGATTGGTGTGTGTGTATGTGTGTGTTTTCTTTAGGGAGACAGCCTCTTGGATAAGGGTCGCTCCCCATGGGGGCACATTACTGTTGGCCAAGTCTGCCCCTTTTGGGGGCAGATTGGCCTATTTTTGGAAGGCCCATCTGCCCCCAAGGGGGCAGAAAGCCCACCAGAGACCAAGGAAGTTTTTTTTTTTTCCAAAATAAGAGGGTGGGGGTATGGCCATACCCCCACCCCAAATAAATGGGGCCAAAGTTGTTCTGCCCACCTGAAGGCAGATGGGACAATTACCCCTGATTCACACCCCAGGAGGGCAGAAAGTCTACTAGATGCAAGGGAATTAAAAAAAAATAGTGGGGTGGTGGCTACCAACCAATATGGGCCTGGTTATGCCCCCACCCCAACTGAAGGGGGTAGCAGTCTTTCAGCTCTCCTCCTCACTCTAAAACATCTTATCCCACAGCAAGCAAGAAGTCATTTGATTATTTTGGGTTTTGGTTTTACATTTGGGCCATAAGAGCTTGGCTAACTCTCAAAATCGTCCCACTTGGAATGGTGAGGGCTGCACTTTATGGACTTTGGGACGCTGCCATGTAGAAAAATCCACAAGACCTAGACACATCTGAAAACTAAACATGTGGGTGATTCCAGGGTGGTGTGTTTCACATGCACCCGCACCATTTTCTTACCCACAATGCCCTGCAAACCTCCAACTTTGCTGGAAATCACAAATTTTTTCCACGTTTTTGTGATGGAACCTTCCGGAATATGCAGGAATCCACAAAATTCCTACCATCCAGCATTGTCTCATCTATACCGATAAAAATTCTGCTGCTCTTGTCAGCCTAAAAATGTTTTTTTTCAAACTACCCTTTTGGACCCGCTTTGGATCCCCCCCAATTTCAACATGTTTTTGGCACTTCCCTGTCACAAGCACTTGGCCCACCTACACAAATGAGGTATAATTTTTACCGGGAGGCTGAGGGGAACGTTGGGTGGTATGAAATGTGTCCCAGTGCGGTGATCCCACACAGAAATGTGGGAAAATTTGATATTTTTTTTTGGCTAAATTTGAGGTTTGCTGAGGATTCTGGGTAAGAAAACATTGGGGGATCCACGCAATTCACACCTCCCTGGACTCCCTCAGGTGTCTAGTTTTTTTTAGAAATGTCTGGGTTTGGTAGGTTTCCCTAGATGGCTGCTGAGCCCAGGACCAAAAACGCAGGTCCCCCTCCCCCCGCAAAACAGGTAGTTTTGTATTTGATAATTTTGATGTGTCCAGATAGTGTTTTGGAGCATTTCCTTTCGAGGGTAGTAGGCCTACCCACAAAAGTGAGGTACCGTTTTTATCGGGAGACTTGGGAGAACGCTGGGTGGAAGGAAATTTGTGGCTCCTCTCTGATTCCAGAACTTTCTGTCACCAGAATGAGAGGAAAATGTGTTTTTTGGCCACATTTTGGGGCTTTTCCGGTTGCGGGCACTAGGCCTACCCCCACAACTGAGGTACCATTTTTATCGGGAGACTTGGAGGAACATAGAATAGCAAAACAAGTGTTATTGCCCCTTTCTTTCTCTACATTTTTTCCTTCCAAATGTAAGATGGTGTGTAAAAAAGACATCTATTTGAGAAATGCCCTGTAACTCACATGCTAGTATGGGCACCCCAGAATTCATTCAGAGATGTGCAAATAACCACTGCTTCTCAACACCTTATCTTGTGGCCATTTTGGAAATACAAAGGTTTTCTGGATACCTATTTTTCACTCTTTATATTTCAGCAAATGAATTGCTGTATACCCAGTATAGAATGAAAACCCATTGCATGGTGCAGCTCATTTATTGGCTCTGGGTAGCTAGGGTTCTCGATGAACCTACAAGGTCTATATATCCCGCAACCAGAAGAGTCCAGCTGACGTAACGGTATATTGGTTTCAAAATTCTGACATTGCAAGAAAAAGTTACAGAGTAAAACATGGAGAAAAATGGCTGTTTTTTTTCACCTCAATTCAACATTCTTTTATTTCAGCTGTTATTTTCTGTAGGAAACACTTGTAGGATCTACACAAATGACCCCTTGCTGAATTCAGAATTGTGTCTACTTTTCAGAAACGTTTAGCTTTCTGGGATCCAGCATTGGTTTCTCACCCATTTCTGTCAGTAACTGGAAGGAGGCTGAAAGCACAAAAAATAGTAAAAATGGGGTATGTCCCAGTAAAATGTCAAAATTGTGTTGAAAAATTGGGTTTTCTAATTGAAGTCTGCTTGTTTCTGAAAGCTGGGAGGATGGTGATTTTACCACCGCAAACCCTTTGTTGATGCCATTTTCAGGGAAAAACCACGAGCCTTCTTCTGCAGCCCTTTTTTCCCATTTTATTTTTAAAAAACAACATTTTCGCTGTATTTTGGCTAATTTCTTAGTCTCCTTCAGGGGAAACCACAAAGTATTGGTACCTTTAGAATCCCTAAGACGTTGGAAAAAAAGGATGCAAATTTGGCATGAGTAGCTTATGTGGAGAAAAAGTGATGAGGGCCTGAGCGTGAACTGCCCCAAATAGCCAAAACAAGACTCTGCACAGGAGGGGAAAATCCCTGGCAGCGAAGGGGTTAAGCTACCTGCAACCAATTTCCAAAAGGCCTTTGAGTTCTCACTCTTGAGTGCATTAGTGAGCTCAAACCATTGGTCCATCTCCCAACTCTTTTTAGCCTGAATCAGAATTACCTTATAATGTTTCCTTGCAAAAATGTGTCTTTTTACCCTTTTTCAGAGCATCTTAGAGACTAGTCTTAGCCATCCGGCATTCCTTAATAAACCATCCTAGACCACTTTAAGAGGGCCCCCTTTTCCTGACTTTGACAAACCGAGGTCTTATTTGTTCCATTAATTGACAATGCACAGAAACCATGTCAGTCTTAACCCCTCTCCCGCACACACCCCGGGTTAATTACTGTGGCTACATTTTTAACAAACAACTTGTAAATTTGTGTTTGAATGGCATCATTGTCCACAACCTCTGCCCATTTAACCTTCCTCCTGTTAGCTGACACTAACGAGGTCTTACTGTTTACAGAGGGAAAATTGAAGCTCGTAAACATAACAGATGCAAATTTGGCACTTAAGTCTTCATGGTCACTATTTACTCTTCGAACGACAGCCATATCAGCCAAAGAAGGCCACATGACCTGGTCCACCAGTAAATAATCAATATGAGTTTGTACAACACTCTTTTAAAGGTTGGCAAGGGTGAGGGGGAGGGGTGGTGTCAGAGCAAGTATAACCATTTACAATTTTTAAGCCATATTCTTCGATTAGATCTTCCAACTGGCCTGCAACTGCACTTGGATTTAATATATATTGATCAGATGCGCTTGAACTAACCATGGAGCCAAAGGCTTGCAGCGATTGATCTAACATCATCTGCCCTCTGCCAAATCTCGTGTTGCAGTCACCGGCAATGAATTTTAAGGTATTACCTTTTAAACACTGCAGCATATCAGCAAGTTGGACCACTGTAGGGGAACAAACATTTGAGGAAACAGATCTAATATAAACTTTGATAATGACAATATATCTCACTCCTTGGGAGAGTTTTTACTTTTATTTCTACTCCAGTAGATCTTTACTCCCTGATGTGACTTCCTTCACTGTCTGGAAACAATCTAATTTTAACCAGATTGATAGGCCACCTGAAGCTCTTCCCGAGGTAGAGGGTGTCACATTTGCACTAAAAGTAATAAAACCACTTCTGAACACCGGTGCCACTGCCCAAGTCTCCCGCAGGAGTATAATCTGATGTAAATCGATAAACTCTCTCCACTCTGCGTTTGTAAGCTTTGCTCTCACTCCCGCCACATCCCAGGATAGTATTCTGAGGAAATGTTCACCAAATAGCCCCCATCAGTCCTCAACCCCCAGCTAGTACAACCCTGGGCATCCAATATATGCTGGTTGTTCTCCATTTTCAAAGTGGTACTCATTGCACTAACTCTTGTATCACTGGCTGCTGTGTCCTGTAACAACACTGTTCCAAACAAACCATCCAAACAGGACAGTAACACTGAGGGTCATCTCTCAAACCATTTTTTAAGGGACAATGACTGATTTAGACGATGAGCTAGGTAAACTAAGTTTAGAGACCTCATTAAAATAGATGGTTATTATGAGTGCCTGCAGAAGTACAAAGGACTCAAATAGGTCCATTATAACCCCCATTAGGACCAGGAACCTTACTGGGGGAAGAGTAAGCACTGCATCTCTTACTTCTTCCTAGTCAGAGGAAACCGAAAACCCACTGGCGGTTGTCAGAACTGGGTCGAATTCAGTGAGGCCGTTGTGAGGACAAAGTCTGTCATAAATTCCTTCAAAATGTTTAACCCACAAGTCGGCTGTAATGTACTGCGATAGAGCTTCCGGAGTCAGGGTATTAATAGGGGTTGGTTCACAATCTCCCAAAAGTTGGCACTAGACACGGCGGTGCAGGCAGTATTAAGGTCCTACGAGGCCTCTTGTTTCAAGGTATGCTTCCTAAGATGTAGGGCAGCTTTATACGTAGCTCTGAGGGATTCAATTTTGCATCTGTTTCTAGGATTCTCCTTAAGGGCCATCAAAAGATTGGAATGAGTCCTGCTACAAGAAAGGTCAAACCAACTAACACGAGAGGATGGGCATGGCCTAGAAGAAAAGAAGTGCCTTCACATGCCATCAAGCTAACAGGACTATCATCCATTCACCGATGGTCGAGGCATGATGTGAAGGCGTCAGGTCAAAGACCAAACAAAGTACGGTAAAACAAAGGTTGAGAATCACGCCCTTCCATTCAAGTCTGCAGCCCAGGTTGTGTGCGGCTACCTGTCCTTGGAACAGATTTGTGACAAAATCTATAGTAATAGAAGTGCCTCTCCCATGGAACATGGGCCTAATAGCACGAGAGCCAAACTTTGTAATGCCCTCACATATAGCAGACAGATTATAGGTGATCACCATGGTTTTAAACAACTCGCCTTGGATAGCGTGCTCAAAGTGAATGTCACAGGAGAGAAAGGATATGTTGTTGGCAGGCCACCAGCTTGTGCAACGATGTACGTTAAAATTACCCGCCAGAATCACAGGACTAAAAATATTAGTAGAATATAAGCACTGCTCAAACAGGGATCTGAATTCCAAACAGTGAGATGAGAGACGTTTGCATTATAGAAAATAATAACCAGCAGCTCACGCAAGCTGGAAAAGGACCACCACAAGGCTAGTATATGGGACAAACCAGTGTCCAGTTCTGGCTTCCAAATGAGATCAAGGGAAACTAAAGTCAAAAGACCTCCCTTTCTGTGAACTGCGCTCAGGCACAAAAAAAAACTCACCATAACCTTCAAGGAAGAAAGTCCCAAGTCACATGAAGACAGGGGATATTTAAATTCCTTAAGAAGGACAGCCAAGAAGAATCATCCCTAGTACCCGCAATGCCACAAAGCTCCAGGAGAGAATACGAAGCACATGAGAAGGGTTAATAATGCAGATCAGTCGTCTCCTGAGAAATCGATTCCTGGGGCAAAGAGGTTGCAGCCATAAAGGGAAGTCAGTCATTGGCATCGAGGCTGCTTGATGGATACTTTAAACATGGCCCCGCAGGGATGAGCTTTACGAGCAGAAGAGATGCCAGCACTGTAAGATGCAAGGACTGTACGGACACCTCCTGCACTTGAATGATGATTGTAAAAGTAATTCAAAGGTTCCTGGGTGTTCAAATCATTGAAGCAAGAGCCCTCCCTCACCATCTGGTGACATGCTTCATCATAGGGCTATGCTCCTCGTCAGGCCGGCACTGCAATGCCTGACGGGCCCCACAAGGGGGCTCTTTGCCGGAGAACTTTTCGATGGTAACGAGCCGCTCAAAAAGGTGTAGTGATGTAGGATTGGTATGAAAAAGACGTAGGTCAAGGAAGGACACTTCTTTATTAGAAAAGTTAGCGCTAAAATGCAGGTGGATACCTTGGATATCCACCTGCATTTTAGCGCTAACTTTTCTAATAAATAAGCTGAACGATAGTCCGTTTTCTTTTTCCACGCACTTCCCTTCTCTCAAAAGCTCCTCCTTCGACCCGATCCCCAGTATCCCGGGAGCACTGAGCCGAAGTAGGAGTAACCACTAATCGTGGTTGAATTTCAAGTAAGTGCCAGTCTCTTGTTTTGTGCCCTTTTACTTTCTGCCTTGTTGCAATCTTTGGATACCTCCGCTTTTGCTGTACCGGCTCTCCGTTTTTTATAGGCGGTTATATATATTCAAGCCAACGTGGTTTCTAGGGGGATTATCCACACGCCAGCTTCCAGCACCGCGTACTACGGTCCCGGCGTCTATATTTAGACGCGCTGTATCCCCTCATGAGTATTTCCATTCGTATGAAGAGATGGAGTTCTATCTCTTTAAAACCTCGGCATTAGCTCATGCCGAGGTGTAATACCCGTGCCGATCATCTTGTTGAAGGCATTTTTGTACCTAGAATGCATACATATTTAACTGACCTTTACAAATCGTTGGCTCTTGGCTTTTTGACACTACTTTCTTGATTTGAACTGGATGTATTATGTATACATTGCACTATTCGGCATGCTAGAAAAGTGCTTCCCTGTAGGAAAGTCTAGACCTTGTTTATTTATGCTTACCTGATCAGATGAAATTATTTTTTTACTTTCTGTTCACACATCATATAGACATGTTTATTATTTTTCTCTGTCATGGAGTGATTGTTCCGTGATAGATTTCACCAGTAGGATATATACCTGGTTGATACTAAAAATAAACTGTTTTTTTAGACACCTTTCTATTTTTTTCATGATAGAGTTAAGGATGTACCTTCTATACGCATCGAAGATAATTTCCTTTTCTTAGGGGCATTTTTGGCCTGACCTTGTATTGACATGATGTATATTTTCAGTCTAACAGTTCTTTATCTTGCATCTATATACTTAGACCATATTGGACCACGCAAGCTTGGTACTTTCCCCGATGGGGCCCATCCACTAATATGAGGAGGGTAAGCACTTGTGGCAATTTCGCCTCATTGTGTGTATATTTTAATATCAACATTTTGTCCTTCACTCTTGTTTTGCACATCACGGAAGGGAGTTCTCACAAGTATGTGGCCTTGATTTGTTGACTCACTGCACATAATTGAGTGTTCGCTACCTGTTTACCAATCATGTTGTTTCTTTCCATACCTCTAGGTTCCTGCTAAATATTATTCCCCCAAGTATGGGTTATTTTTCTATGGATTAGGTAGGTGTATTGGTCCTGACGAATCGCAACAGATCATTAAGACTATTACGCGAGAAACATGTTGACCATGCTTTAAGAGTAGTACAGGGGATCCTGTATCTACTTCACTATACTCTAAACTTAGGGAATTAGTGATAACTACTGATACTTATCTCATTTGATCAGGGGAGTTTAGACCTCAATTTATTGTCTCCCCTCACTTTTGTTTTTAATCTTGACAGAGGTTGGATATCACAATAAATTATGTTTTACCTCTAGTCATTTTTAACAGCACTCTTCTTTTTCATACCAATCCCACATGACTACACCTTTTTGACCGGCTGCTTACCATCGAAAAGATCTCTGGCAAAGAGCCCCCCTGTGGGGCCCGTCAGGCATTGCAGTGCCGGCCTGACGAGGAGCATAGCCCGATGATGAAGCATGTCACCAGATGGTGAGTGAGGGCTCTTGCTTCAATGATTTGAACACCCAGGAACCTTTGAATTATTAGTTTACACCTTTGTAGTGGATCTGTGTATACACATTTTTGCTTTACATATCTGATGGGAGTATTATACACAGGACCAGGAATTAATTTCCGAATCTCCCATCTCAATTTAGCCCCTCTTTTTTGTTGTTGGATGATTGTAAAAGTAATCCATACAGGGATAATGCCTGTGTCATGGTTGTTGCACTGATAGTACCCTTGGAATGTTCCTGCACAGGTAACGTTGTTAAAATCAATAACTATACAGTATTCTGCCATTTTTAGGACCCTTGCCCAACTGGGAACCCGCCTGACTACGTTAATCCTATTAAATAAATATGGTGTGGGGATCCAGCTGGCCATGGAGCCAATGAACAAGCTTATTTCTAAGTTGGCAATAGTCCTCCATAAGGCCATTCACATTGGTCAGGACAACAACAAATGGTGCAGCCACCTGTGGAAGGTCTATACACGTAAAATCAAGTCAGTCGTGGCCACTCTATCACCTATGTTACAGGCTCCATCAGACAGTGTGCTCCCCATGATGCTGTCATGAGATCTCATGCAAGAAGGGCCAAACCAGGAGTACTTATCTTTGCTTTTGACCCTTATTCAATCTTGCAGGAATGGCATCTGTGGTCCCATTAGGGTGTGGATTAGAAGGCAGTAAAGGGCAAAGGTCAGAGGTGCATGTTGCAACAGAAACTGCTGGAATTCGGGGAGTCGAGTTGTTGCAGATGGAGTGGACGAAGCAATAGAGAGACAGCTGAGAGCCCTTTCGATGTCAGAAAGTCTATTGTGACATTCTGTTAGAGGCAGGACACGGAAAGTCGAGGTGAACATCAGGTGTTTTGTTTGGTCTTCACTAGCTGCTTCCACCTTCCACTCCGTCCCGTCAGCAGTCCCCTCACAACGTTCTAAAGCAGATTTCCTCGACACCAGGGCCATTCCATTTCCACAAGCAAGTGGGGTAGGAACGGCTGTACCATACTGCACTTCTACTTACACAAACAAAAGGTTTTACAGAAAATAACCTAACCTTAATAATGCTAATTATAACACATCCCCCAACCTACAAAATCTTTAACTATATGTGGTGAATCATTTATTACATTACAGTACATCAACAAATAGCAATGACTTGGGAAGATAATGTATACATAATAAAGTCAATTGTAACCCCTATGGAAGTCACAGCTCACTCTATTTCATGACATAGGGGGTCATTCTGACCCTGGCGGTCATGGACCGCCAGGGCCAACGACCGCGGAAGCACCGCCAACAGGCTGGCGGTGCTTCCGGGGGCATTCTGACCGCGGCGGTAAAGCCGCGGTCAGAAAAGGGAAGCTGGCGGTTTCCCGCCGGCTTCCCGCTGCCCCAGGGAATCCTCTACGGGGGCGCTGCAAGCAGCGCCGCCATGGGGATTCCGACCCCCTTCCCGCCAGCCTGGTTCTGGCGGAACCTGGCTGGCGGGAACGGGTGTCGTGGGGCCCCTGGGGGCCCCTGCAGTGCCCATGCCACTGGCATGGGCACTGCAGGGGCCCCCTAACAGGGCCCCACATAGATTTTCAGTGTCTGCGTGGCAGACACTGAAAATCGCGACGGGTGCATCTGCACCCGTCGCACCCCTTCCACTCCGCCGGCTCCATTCGGAGCCGGCATCCTCGTGGAAGGGGGTTTCCCGCTGGGCGGGCGGGCGGGCGGCCTTCTGGCGGTCGCCCGCCAGCCCAGCGGGAAACTCTGAATGACCGCTGCGGTCTTTTGACCGCGGTACGGTCTTCTGGCGGTTCCCGCCAGCCCGGCGGCATCCGCCGCCCGCGGGGGTCAGAATGACCCCCATAGTCTTTGTGCCAAACGGGAAGCCTATGAAGTCTTCCTTCCCAGCACCTGATGTTGGAAGTTGATGAGGTGCCATCACTTGTGTTGTTCCTTGTGGGTTGCCGTTTTACCAATCTGTCCATGCTCCACATTGGATCA
This sequence comes from Pleurodeles waltl, assembly GCF_031143425.1. NCBI lineage: Eukaryota > Metazoa > Chordata > Amphibia > Caudata > Salamandridae > Pleurodeles > Pleurodeles waltl. The sequence continues at coordinate 339,273,535 of NC_090443.1, forward strand.
TTGTCCATTATGACTACATTGTGTTTTTACTTTTGCAATGCGCATAGGGTCATAAAATTTGGAGACATCTTCACTCCTTCTAAACGGTTTCCTAACGTAGGCCAGGTCTCCTGTTTCCTATTTTTGCTGCTTGGTTCCATGCGTGCAGTCATAATATTCTTTATATTTGTTCTGGTGTTTAATGATTTCGTCCTTTCTTTCTTCTGCGTTGTACACCACCTCAGTTCCCCCTCCTAACCAACTAGGAAAGAATTTGGTGCAAGGTTTCCTTCCTTTGGGTGCTGCAAAAGGGGAGATCCATGTAATTTGGTTTGGGGTGGTGTGGTATGCCCAGAGCATGTCTTGAATTGCTTTCTCCACTGGAATGTGATTTGCGCAAGCTAATTGAATACATTCTTTCATCATTCTATTAACTCTTTCCACCATACCATTGGCTCTAGGGCAGTACAGCGCCGTTCTTAAATGTCTGAGTCCTAGCTGTGGTAAACATTCTGTCATTGCAAGGGAAGTGAATTGTACCCCATTGTCTGTCACAATAGTAGAAGGTATGCCTTCTATCATAAATGCGTCTTTTAAAAATGTTATGAGAGAGTCTGTGGTAATCTGATTTATCATCTTTGCAAACATTCAATGTGATTGGTAATCGACCAATACGAATGCAAATCTTTCTGCTAGTCCTTTACGGTTGATTGGGCCAATTATATTGAGAGCTAGCTTCTCCCAAGGTTTGTCCGGAACAGACACCAGAGATATAGGAGTCTTACAAATTGTTTTAGATTTATCACTGTTGGCACAAATAGTAAAATTCTTTACTTTAGATTCAATTGAGGAGTCCATTCCAGGAAACCAGTAATGCTCCCTCAGTCAGGCCTTAGTTAGACTTCTGCTTAAATGACCCTCATGCATATGACTTTTTCTTTCAGTGCATCTTGGGGGATTATTTTGTCACTTCTCATTATCAAGTTGTTATTCATGTTGAGTTCCTGATGTACATCCCAATATTGTTTGATATCCTCTTGTAAGGTCTTGTTATTTTTAAGCCATCCTTGTAGAATGTAGTTGTTTAGGCATTGTAAGACCTCATCCTCAGCGGTGCAATCTTCCCATTCTGCGTTAGTAATGGCTGATGAATTAATTTCTAAAATGGGATATTCAAAGGTTTCATATTCTTCTTCTTTGTTCAATGGGACTCTTGAAAGAAAGTCTGCAGCCATGTTGAGATTCCCTGGGACGTATTCTATTTTGAAGCACAAACCCTCCACTCCTAATACCCATCTGGCTATGCGTGGAGTACTGTTGGCAGCTCCTTTGTTTGTAAACATGTACGTCAGGGGTTTGTGATCAGTACAGATTTTGAATTGCAGCACCCACAAAAAGAATTTGAAATGTTTGAGCCCCCAGAAACATGCCAAGGCTTCTTTCTCTACTACTATAGTTCATTTCAGATTTGTTGAGAGATCGTGAGGCGAACACAATAATTATTTCCTTGCCATTAATCATTTGGGAGCCCCAGACCTTGTTGCTGGCATCCGTAGTTAGTATGGTTCTCCTGTTGGGGTCGAAGCTGCACAGATACAGAGCTGTAAGGATAGCATCCTTCAACTTTATAAAGGATTCTTGATGCTCATCCAGCCATCTGTATTGAGTATGATTTTTCAACAATTCCCTTAAATTAGCTGTTATGCTAGCAAAGTTCTTGACATACTGCGCCATATATTCCGCCAAGCCTAAGAAGGATTTGTGTTCCTCCTTAGTTAGTTTCTGGGGCACAGGCTTCCTTTATTGCTTCTAGTGAGCATATTTTGGGTTTAAAAGCTTCCTTGGATATGGTATGGCCCAAATAGTCCACCGTGCTGACTCTGATTCTACATTTGTCCTTCCGTAAAGTGAGCCCTGCGCCTTTGAGCTTGTTGAGTACAATCCATAGAATTTTATTGTGTTCTTCCACTGTGGAGCCATAAATTAGGACATCATCTTGGAAACACAAAGTTTTGGGTATCCCCTCCAGAATTTGCTGCATTATTTTATGGAATAGCGCGGCTGCAGATGCCAGGCCAAACGGCATTCTGTTAAACATGAAAGTGCCCATTGGTGTGGTGAATGATGTTAAACACCTAGACTCTGACTGTAATTCTACTTGGTGATATGCCATTGATAAGTCAAGTATGGAAAAACATGTGGCTTCGCCCATAGTGCTTATCATTTCATGACTGCGAGGTAGTGGATGTCTCTCAATACAAATATTGTCATTCAGGTCACGTAGGTCAACACATAATCTGATGCCATCACCATTAGCTTTCCTGGCTAAAACAATCGGGGATACCCATTCTGAACAGGCAATGGGTTGTATGACTCCTAAATATTTTAGTCTGGTTAGCTACTTTTCTAATGGCCCCACATTAAGTGCAGTATATGTCTTGTCTTATGCACAACAGGTTTGTAGTTTATTTTCAACTTAATCTTGCGTTGGTACTGTTTTAGGAGTCCTAATGTTTCTGAAAATACTTAAGGGAATTCATTGCATATATGTTCGCTTGAGGTGGATTGATCCACTAGTTGTACTTGCTCCAGGTTATTAGGATCTAACTTTATTCCTAATTCTTTCTGATGTTGCCAACCAAGGAGATTCTGAAGCCTTCTTGTACTATATACACTTTGCCAACGGTGGATCGATCTTTGAAAGCAATATGCGTATGAATCATGCCTTTCAGGGGAATCGGGACTTTCGTGTATCCACTTGGTGAAATGTCTGGGGAATCGACCTCAGGATCGTTGTTATTGGTTATCAACTTGAAGTCGGAAATTTTGATAAGTGTAAATGGTGAACAAGAGTCCACGAACATTCTCACAGGTTTGACATTTAAACTAATGTTGCACACTGGATACCTTATTTGGTTGATTGTGCTGCCTTCCCCTATTTGTAAAATTATTTTCTTTATACTTTGGGAATCTTCATCTCGCATTCTGTTTTCTTCCAGAGTTCTTTGATAAGTCTCTGCATCCTCTGGCAAAATGACCCTTCTTGTTGCACTTCCTGCATATGGCACCCTTGGCTTTGCAATTAATGTAGTTGGCCAAATGGTTACTGCTACCACATCGATAACACTTAGCTTTATTCTGCATTGAAACGTTTTTTTGACGATGTTCCTTACTTGAATCATTTTTTTGTTGAATCTTACATATATTGCTTTCGAGATCCTCTTCTGATATTTTGGAAATATGTTAATTTGCTGCAGTGACTTTAATTTCTTTCAAACATATTGCTGTGTGTTCTGTAGATTTGCAATTTCCACAGCCTCCTGTAAGTGTGGTTGTGTTTGCAGTAACTTTTCTTGGATTTTTACGTTGTTTGTACATCTAACTAGTTGGTCCCTTATTAATGAATCGGTCAGATTTCCAAAATCACAGAACTTGCTTGAGCCTCGAAGTGCTGCAACATAACTAGTTATGTTTTCCTGTGTGCCTTGCACACATCTGAAGAATTTGTGATGTTCCAGAACAATGTTGATTTTGTCTCATATTGATTTTGAAGTTTTAATAAAGTAATTTTTTACTCATCTATGTCGTTGACCATTATTTCCAGTTCAGGAATCGTTTCAAAGATTTTCCTGCCATGGGGTTCCAGGTTGTGCAGTAAAATATGCTGTTTTCTTACTGGGATAAATTTTTCACCTCCTTTAGCTATAAGGTAGGATTAAAAGACGTGTACCCATTTGTCCCATGGTTCGTTGGGTTCCCCCAATTCATTTAAGAATGGTGGAGGTTGTAGCATACTGGCAGCAGCCATGGTGGTAGGAAAATCTTAAGAATTGCTGTAGATAATTAGAATCAACGTGCTTTAGTCAGTAGTACCTATATTTCCTTACAGTTGTACAAAATTAAACACCTGGACAGTTGGTCATTAATCGGGACTGCTTTAAGTAAATTACATAAAATGTAGAATGAACTTCTTGAGATGTGAAATTGACAGAATGATCATGCTGTATGTTAAAGACCAATATACACATTTCAGCCATTCACACATATATGTTCAAACCACTGTATATGCTTGGCATAAAGTAATTGCAATAACGCTATTGCAATTATTCTCAATACAGCCATAAGATGGCACTATAGGATCAGAAATCGTTGTTATGCATGCTACCTTTACTACGATGAAAAGTTCTTTATGTAATCTTTACACAACCGTTTACTTTCTGAAATAATTTTGCTAACAGATTAATACAGTCCCATATACCTGATAGCTGAAGAAGGCCTCACTTTAAATCATGCTGGGTATTTATGCACATAATGAGTTCAGACGAGGAGCAGATTGTTAAAATGTAAATAACCGGCAATCCACCATGACAGTCCGAGATTAATTCCTGAAAAGTGAAGTAAACATGGTGTGCATGTCACCGAGGATGTGCAAATAATTGCTGGCTGGTGAGGAGTGAGTGCGATGCTTAATGGGCGTTTAAAACTCCATGAATGAGGGTACTTGAAGAGGCGGGGTACGCCTCACGGGAGGTGCCCGAGGCTTATAGCTTCAGTGCCAGAAACACAGACACTTAGACACAAGCCTGATGCTTCCGGGGATAGGGGCTTCGTTATGCCCCTCGGAGAAGTTAACTTGAACGGTGCAAAAACAAACTCTGCTGCAGTACCTTGTGGCGACGGGCAAAGCATGGAGAGTTATCTCCCTCAGAGAATACCACAAGGGATGGTGGCAATCCCAAGACTGGAAGCGAAGGCACACAGAAGAGGTAAAGACCACGCGGCCCCCTTACGCAAATAACTCGTCGCCAAATAATGTTAGAGGCAGGACATGGAAAGACGAGGTGAACATCAGGTTTTTTATTTGGTCTTCACTTGCTGCTTCCACCTTCGACTCCATCCCGTCAGCAGCCCCCTCACCAACGTTCTAAATCAGACTTCCTCGACACCAGGCCCATTCCATTTCCTCGTGTAAGATGAGGTAGGAAGGGCTGTACCATACTGCACTTCTAATTACACAAACAAAAGGTTTTACAGAAAATAACCTAAACAATAATGCTAATTATAACACATTCCTTAAGGGATTTTACAATTAAGTGTTCTATAGTGATAAAAAGATTATACAGTTGTCAATAACGGGATCACGGGGCAGACTGAAATCACTGTCAGCCCGCGCGCTGACTAATGGTATCTTTTCAGGAACTACTGCTTTCGGTCCTCTCTTTTTTGGGGGGTAAATCACCAGAACCAGTAGTGAGGGAGTCACATGACTGATGAACAATTGAGTTACGAGAAAAAGGAGCATTTGATGTTTCAGAAATGGGACCTATGAGAGAGTTTGAAGAATTCTGTGGATGAGGAACAGTGGGACAAACCAGAGGGCCAACAGCAGGAGCACCAGCAGCCAGCCCAAGTTCCTCCTCCACATTAGTGATCTCCTCTTAATTGCCCCCACAGCAGAAGTTAGGAAGGTCAAGATATTCGAGCCATTGCAGGTCCTCTTATAGGAAGTTAGAACTAGTGAAGATGCTTGCTTACCCATGACAGTAGTAGAGACAAAGACAACAACCAAGAGATAGGGTCCAGTCAAGTCTCAGTCGTGCGTGGGCGGGTGCAGACGGGTCCACCGCTGGCCTAGTCTCCCCTCAGGCCAACGACCTGGCACTGCCAGCACAGTGGGACAGCTGCAGCACTTTGTGGCTCATTCGTCGGGCCCCCACCCGTTCCTGTAGCAGTGGTTGTTTGGAAACATAATATGGTCCAGCAGCAGTGAATCTGTGACTCCTATGTAACAGGACAGCTGCAGGCTCTTTTAAGTGTGTTATCCAGGTCCCTGCCCTCTCCTGTACCAAGGGTTACTTGCAAACAGAATCCGGTCTAACAGTGGCTCAACAATGAAGCACAATGAAACAAGTATTTGCACACATCCTAGCAAGACAGTACTGAAACTGTCTACATTTCATATGGTAGATTTTTGTCTAACCATGCTTGGTGAAAATGACTCTTGTATGCTCATTCGATTGGTTGTATCAGTGGCCTTGGACAAAATTGATCTTCAGATATTGCTTTCTACACTATATTCCTACATGGGCATCAAAGGCAAACATTCAAGTTGTTTACATTGTTCCTCTCCCCTGTCTTAGAAGTCTGGGTCCATCAGTGTGCTAATGACAACCACACACACCTCAAGGTGCCAGCAACAAATGATCTAATTCAACTAAACAGCGTTTGTATATCCTTCCATAACTAGATGCCTTCCAAATTCCTCCAACCCAATCTTTCGAAGTACAATCTGATTCTTTTCTCCCTGTAGACTCACTTCTTCGTATCTAGGACCGACTCTCCTTTGCTATCCTAATCCCAACGCCTTGCTGCCCCATCCATGGCTGTCTCTGTCTGCTAAATTTCCAACTACCTGACCACGATATCCTTAGCCCCCTCCAAGCCGGTTTCCGAAAGAAGATTTCCACCACTGATCAAGCCCTCAGATTCCTATTATTATATTGGAAAACAGTGTTCATTGGTAAAGGCAGCCTTTATGTAGCTTTCGTGGACCTCAAATCTGCCTTTGACCTAGTACCTCGCAACAAACTGTGGGTCACTCTCTCTCGGATGGGAATCCCGGAACACATCCTTGCCATTTTGATACGACTCCACGAGGACAACTACGCACAAGTCAGGTGGGGCAACAAGGGCCAACTTACCGATAGAATCCACGTCTCTAGGGGTGTGCGGCAAGGTTGCGTACTTGCCCCGACCCTCTTTTCCCTGTACATCAACGAAATTGTCCCCTCCCTTCTCAGACTGCAGGCTGACGCACCTTCACTTGGCACACAAAAAATCCCAGTCTTACTCTTTGCCGATGACACTCTTTTGATATCTAAGACCCCTAGTGGTCTAAGGAAACTCCTTGCGTGCTTCGAGCATTTCTGTTCATCCCAGGGACTCGAAATCAACGCAACGAAAACCAAACTAATGACCCTTAATCCCCACAGATCTTTCAAAGGGAAATTTACTTTAGAGGGCTCCTCACTCGAGAAGGTGGGCATTTTCAGCTACCTGGGCATAACACTCACTGACAACATGTCCTGGAAGCCACACATAGGAAAACAAGCCCTTAAATTAAGACAAACAACTGGGGCTCTACTAAAAAATTTCCACCTCTCACACACAAAACCAATTCGCCCAGCATTACAGTTATACGAATCCCAGGCAGTTTCCTCAGCGCTCTACGGGGCTGAACTTTGGGGTTATACCAAAACCCAAGACCTAACCACCGCTGAAAACAACTTCTTAAGAAATCTTGTGTCCCTTCCGCTAAGCACCCCACTGTTCCCTCTTTTCAAGGACCTCGGCATCAAACGCATTGGTCACAAAGCCCGCCTGCGACCTCTGCTGTACTGGCGACGTCTCTGGACCACTCCGGAACTTGACATCTTCACCGAAGCTCTACAGGTCATCCTAAAAGCCGACCACCTGCACAGAATCCCCTGGCTACGATCCATCAAGGATTTACTTCACTCTATCGGGCTCGATGATCTCTGGAACTCACCAGCCACGTCAGTCTTTCCCTCGAAAAGCGAACTAAAGAAACTTTACTGGCAAAGGGCCAACAACGAAGACACTCGGGCTGCACTCCACACTACATTATCTTGTGACTTTGCCAACCTAAAAGAGTCATGCAAGTACGAAACTTTTTGGGACCTAATCACGGTCCCAAGGGAAAGGAAACTGTACTTCCAGCTCCGCATTGGAACACTCCCATTAAGACTTTTCACCAGCAGCTGGTCACACAACGAATCCACCGCATGCCCTGCTTGCAAAGCCCCCGTCGAGAATCTCCCTCACCTTCTTTTTGCATGCCCCGCGTATACTGCCCCCCGTAGGAAATGGCTGGCCCCGGCATGCAGACTACTGGGAGCACGCTGCTCTGCGCTAGCTCTGCGAATCCTTAGATCAGACACCAGGCCAACGCTAGTGATCGCTATCGCCAAATTCCTCGGAGCTAGTTGGCTTATTAGAGGGAAAACTCTCCTGGACAAAGACTCCAAATAAGACTGTCCCAACATCCTGCACAGTGCATTTCATTTCATCTCATTTCATCTAATTTCATTCCATTTTATTCTATCTCATTTTTATTCCATTTTAATTTTTATTTATGTTTTACTCCCTTTTATCACCATATTTACCTGCAATTTTATTTTATTATGTGCATTTACTTGTATTTATTACTGCTCGTGCTTTTTTGGCTCTTGTAGCCGCAATAAAGCTTCTTTGAATTTGAATTTGAAAATGACTCTTGTATGCTCATTCGATTGGTTGTATCAGTGGCCTTGGACAAAATTGATCTTCAGATATTGCTTTCTACACTATATTCCTACATGGGCATCAAAGGCAAACATTCAAGTTGTTTACATTGTTCCTCTCCCCTGTCTTAGAAGTCTGGGTCCATCAGTGTGCTAATGACAACCACACACACCTCAAGGTGCCAGCAACAAATGATCTAATTCAACTAAACAGCGTTTGTATATCCTTCCATAACTAGATGCCTTCCAAATTCCTCCAACCCAATCTTTCGAAGTACAATCTGATTCTTTTCTCCCTGTAGACTCACTTCTTCGTATCTAGGACCGACTCTCCTTTGCTATCCTAATCCCAACGCCTTGCTGCCCCATCCATGGCTGTCTCTGTCTGCTAAATTTCCAACTACCTGAGCTATTCCCTCAACTCGAAGCCGCTGATTGAGAAAATCGGTACATTTTACCTTTTACAACTATAAAATATTTTGAAGGTTTAACCAGTCCTCGATTCCTTTGACTTCTCAGCAGTTCAGTGTTTAACTATCTCTGAACTGAATAATATAAGCCATAGCTCACTGCTCCCTTTCTGCTCTTAAGGTCATCATTCATTTTTCAGTCTGCCTCGCTGCCCGTCTAAAGAAATTTAATCGTATCACCAAAATCATGAAAGACCTTCACTAGCTCCCCGTCAACGCCTAACTCACTCTCTATCTACATTACTTTCAGAGTTTTACATCTACGAAGCCCAGGTTACTAAACTGCAAATCTCTCCTCGTCTGGCCATTTTCAGACATACAGCAAAGATGTTCTCATCTCACTGACCTGCTCAACAGGAATACAAATCTTGGACCCAAACCTTCTAAGAACTTGGATGTCTCACCCCCTCAGTGCTGCTTAGCTCCAGATTTTCTCTTTTATGTAGTGTTTTTCAAATATCTAATTAAACACTGTTATGTCCTGTTAATGTATGTGCACTTCCCCCACTTTATGCGCACTCACTATTTTTAAATTGTAAAAAATTAAGTATGATTCAAACCTAAACTGGAGTTTCCATACATATGGTAAAAGGTGAAGCCACCTTTTATTAATATGCGAGAATACAAATAAAATCAGAATCTGATGTACATGGTGCAGGTCAAAGTTTACAACTATGGGAAAGCTCAAGGGCGTATGTTACCACACACTGAAACGCTTCATTGATGTGTAACCAAGTAATAAGCCATTTTAAAAAATAATATTGTATTAACGCACTTTGGTTTTAATTCCAACTGCTTTGGAAATTCTGATGCTGCAAATTCACCTGAAAAATTACAGATCAGCAGGAATTGATAATTTTGACTTTCTTAATTACACATTACTCTTGAGTCCATCCAAATTTAGAATTTCGAGTAACTTGGAATGAGGGCCAATGTTTAAATCTTCAATGCCTGATTATAATGCATATGGAAAACAAATATAATTTGGATGAACAAGAGCTGAGTGTTGTAAATAAATGTATTAAAAAAAATATATCTCTATTGATTTTAGAAAAGATGGGTGGAAAGCAGCCACCTTTCTGCAACAAATACAGCTTTTTAAACTTGAGGCATAATTATATTGCAGCATCCATTTTCACTCCCATGTAGCATCACTTTAGTCGCAATAAACCCTTAGGCAAAAACTGGTCCGTCTCCCAGAATATCAAATTTAGTAATAACTATATCACCATATTCCATCCCCGGCGCCCCCTTTTTCCCTGGTTGTTCCTCCCCTTCAGGGCATGTCGTCCACGACTTGTCTCCAGGGCCCCCACACCTTATCAAATTTTTTGGGACATCTGTGCGCCTTATACACCATCTTTTCATATTGTATGCACCAATCTACGTTACCCTCCCGGTTTCTCTGTTTCAGGACCACACTACTCTCCCACAATTGAATAATGTCTCATTTGGCTACCATTAGAGCGGTATTACAGAGGAGTAGAGCATGTTTATCTAAAGGCTGGTCGCTCCATAAGCCCAGGGTGGTCAAGTGCGGGGTCAGGTCAATCATCCAATCCAGTATCTCGAAAGTCACTTTGAAACTTCCTCCCCCCCAAAGTAAACACATTTCATAAGGGTTTGTGTGACAATAGCTGCAAAGTGCACCATTGCACCTTTACGAACTCAAAATATATCCCTCCAATGTCTCCTTAAGACTCCCCCCTTTGAATAGTCTTGCCCTCTTTAATTCCTGCACATCCATAGCATCAGCGCCATTCCTTGACAATATGCTCCCAGTGTGAAACACATCTCTGTGTTCACCGACTGCCTTGATTTTTTGCCGTTTTCTTATTAATATAGTAGTTCCTTGCTCTACCTGTTTTGTTGTTTAAGCTTCTAAATAAGGCTCTCTGATACCTCCAGATGAGGCAGCATCTATGGCTCTGGCCTAATTGCTGTTTGGTTCCCACTCTGATGAATGGACGAGTTAAAAATATTTGAAGGTTGAACTTGTAAATTAGAACTTTTGAAAATGGCAACATTATATCAGGAAATCAACCTTTAGATCAAGAAAACATCCTCTATAGGGAAAAGATTAATCATAAGTAGATGGAGGACGGAAGTTGTCAAAAAGGCCCAAAGTTGAAAAATATGTAAGTGATATATATAATCAAGCCTTTATGGAAAAAAGACCATGTTATGATCAAGGACAAAACATTACTGTAAGGTAATTTTTTTTAACATTTCTTAAGTTACGTGTCAATTAATGATGTTCCAGTCGCAGTTACCCTTCAGGAATATTTAGCTTTATATTTTTATATGTTCTATAGGAAATAGTCCAATAAAAGTAAATAAGAGTTGTGTATCGATTGCTGTGCGTTGTGCTATTATTATTTGTTATCATGATTTTATTGTTTTGCTAAACCTAGACTCTTGCAATGGGAATTTATTTGGGCTTTGATTAATCAGATAGTTGGGATTCATATAAACCCTGGCGGGCTGTCAGCTCTGGTGTCTGCCCCCTGGCAGAGGCTTGCCTGTTATATTTTCAGATCTCCGCCGGGTAAGGCTCTTTTGACTGCCAGCGCTGCAGCTGGTCTAAAGGTCGACCACTTTGCAGAGTGTGCGCCGTGTGCCTATGGCCTTGTTCTGAAAGTGTTTTTTCTCTTTAAAAAAATCCCAAAGGTGAAATCTCAGTGGTTCCGCCACCTATTATTGTAGCAGTGAGCCTGCCAATGTAGGGCTTTCATCTGCTCCACCAAACTCTATCTGGCTCGTTTGTCTTTAGAATATTATCGCGATAAAGGGTTAGGTGCTGTTATGATCTCCGTTTTCGGGCATTACACATAATATTGGACAATCTACTAAAAGTGGTAAAAAGGAAAAAGAGTAGGCATGAAAAGCAAAGTAAGCCAGTAGCATGGCAAATGAAAATGTAATTAGTAAAGGTAATTTTCATAAGTTTGGCTGCATCCATTTGGAGTTTCCTTAAAGTGCGTCAAGGACACCTACACGGATCGTCTCCATTTGCCCTTGATGCTCGGTAGGTACATTTTGTTTGGTATGTTACGTTTACTATGGATCATTTTCAACGACTTGCTTTTACAATGCATTTTTTGCATCGCATAGTCGTTTTCAACGCGTTTTAATGAATATGGGAAGTAAAATGCGGTTTAAAAGCACGTCCTACAAATAAAGTGAGAGGTAAAATGCGTTCTACCAGGCAGTCGTTCAAAATGTTCCTATGCAGACTGCCATCTTTCGTTGTCCGCCAGGTGGCAGCCAGAACCAGCAATTCTGGAATTAAAAGCTACCCCCAAATAGTCTGGATATTGGGGTTTACAACCTTTTTTGTAGTAAAAGCTACACATGTTGATGAAAATGATCCAGAGCTACAAATAATATTAGAATATTAATACTGACCACATCAGACAAGTTTACATGTTTGTTTTAAATATAAACTTTTCAGTTTTTGTAGGCTGGGCTACACACAGGAATGCTACTTCTGGGTAGCTCTAGCGCTACTAGTAGCTCAAGAGCTACTCGTTGGGAGACCCTGTAGAGTCCAGCTGGATTCATTCTAGTGTTTCTGCCAGCCACTCTGCTGAGGGCTGGTCTTGCTTGTATAGCCTACACCCACCAAACACAGGCGTCACCAGTCAGGTGACCCTGCCAATAAAAGGGGCCGGGCGCACGTGCCTGAGGCCAGTTCAGTACTACCCTACCACCGTGTCTGCGTCACCTTCCTTACAAGCATGAGGGCCTAGGGCCCCACATTACATTGGCGACGAGTGGGATCTGAAACCCCACGTGGTCGCAGACATGGACTGAACATCAATCGAGAGAAGCGAGGCCGTCGCAACCCCAGTCACACTGGTGTAAAGAAGGGGGTGAGTGCTGTCGATGATAGCGTCCGCAGCGCTGCCAAAACGGCTGCGGTGCTGAAAATAAAGAAAGCGCTGTGAGGCTCGTGTTCCCGGTGCCCCCCAGAAGGAATTGCCCTGAGCGCGCCCCCCCAGAGTCAGCACATGGAGAGAAGGCGCTGTTGTGCGCCGTTAAGAAAATAAAGAGAATGCCCAGGGCCGCCCCCCTGCACAAGCGCTCGGTGCTGACCTGCACCCGGAATGGAGAAATGCCTAGGGCCGCCCCCCCCCCATCGAAGAATGTGCGAAAATGGGGCCGGTCAGCCCAGGAAAAGAACGCGGTCCGCAGCGTGTCCCGTGCTGCTGCGGCCGCGTGTGGAGAACATGGTGCGATCGGCACCAAGGAAAAAGAAAATTACCGGGGCCGTTTCCCCCTTGTCATTTTGAAGTGGCGCTGTCGCGTGCCATGCGCTGCAAGAAGAAGTGCCCAATTGTGCTGGGCGGTCGCCCCTTTTCATTTACTTTTAAATAATGGTGCACTTGCGCACCGAACTATAGATGCCCAGGGCCGCCCCCACCACAAAAATGCCGGAAAACGGCCGCAGCCCGGAGAACTGCTGCGGCCGCAGCAAGTGACCCACGACGGTGCTACCAGGCACCAGAAAATAGCAATGAAAATGCCCAGGGGCTGCCCCCCTCGTCCTGGCAGCAACTAAAGCAAGAGGTGCTGACACGCACCGAAATAAGTGAAATAACATGGTGCAGGCACGCACCAGATGCCCAGGGCCGCGCCCCCCACCTCCAACAAATAACTGAATGAAGAAGTGAGGTGCTCACACGCACCTAGAAAGGAAAAAACAGTAACCGGAGCCCCCAACCCCCCTCACTAAAATTCGTGCCATCTGCACGCCTCTTTAAACGAGGCTGTGCTGTTTTAAGGAAAAAAAAGTGGACAGAAGAAAAAAAAAAACACAGAAAGGAAAAAGAGAAAAGGGAGAGATGAGAAAGAAAATAAATAAAATTGCACTTACCTGCAGCCCCCACCAGCATGAGTCCTCCCAGCAGCACGCCCTCCTCACCAGCCAGCATCTGTTCAAACAAACGAGCCGGTAACAGGAAAGACTGTCTTTCAAGCTAGAAAAAAAAGTGCACTACTGGCATCCAGTGGCCAGAGTTGGTATTGCACCCTATTTCTGTTTTAAAGGGAAGAGAAGCTTGGATGAAGGAAAGTTTACAGCAGCACCTTCAGAAAGTGACTGCTCCAAACCAAGAGTGCGCCCCTGGACAGAAACGGCGAAGAAGACGGAAACGGCGAGAAAGAAGGAAGCGACGCTGCAAAAAGGGAAGGAGAAGACTGCAGCTGTCCCAGCCAAGCTGCAACGGTGAGAAACGGACGCAAGTGCCACGTGAGGTACGAAGAGAGCGCGCATGGTCTGCGCAGCCTCTGGCGGCCGTCCGCCGCCACCGACGAAAGAACGCCACATGCCCCAGCAGTGATGGTCATCACCGCAGGACAAGAAAGGGACATGCCAGGCGTTGCCACAGGACGCCCAGAAAAAAAAAGAGACTGACACGTGCGCAGCGAGCACAGAGAGCTGCGCCCGAGAATGTGACGACATGGGTAAAGTCCGTGAAGATGGAGAGAGTACCCGAGAGCGTGACGTAACGCACGGGACAAGAGGCCATGTCAGCTGGCCGCACAGCGACGGAAGATGGCCACTGTTGGCCCATCAGTGAGCAGGTCATCTGAACTGACCGACCCTGCCAGAGCAGATGGCAGGACTGAGCGCCGTAACAGCGCAGCCTCGAGGAGCAAGAGTGGCGCCCTCGAGTAAAGAGAAGGAGGAAGAGAGCGGGGACCCTCCCGCCAGAGAGAGGTCCACCAAGAGGATCCGGGAACGGACCAGACCGGGAGAGGTCTGCCTGAAGAGCAGACCATGTCCTACCCGCAGGACTCAGCCTGTGAGAGGCTGCGACCGAGCAAGATGCACCAGAGGAGGTGCAGTGATAGGTCCATGTGCCGCAACATGTGACCTGTGGCACGACGCCACACCAAGGAGAAGAGAGAGTGGCACAATGCCAACAAGAAATGAGGAGAGGAGTGTGACAGACCGGTCACACCACAGATCAACTCCATCGCAGGTGTGAAAGTGGAAGGAAGCAGAATGACACAACTGAGGACTCGTGCGAGCAGATGAGGCACCCATCAGTACAAGACAGTCACCGGGGTGAGCAGAAGTCACTGAAGACAGCGATGCGGGTGGTCCCCCACGCTTCCCAGTACGACCGTCCTGTCACCTGTCACCGGCTGCTTGGCTGTGATGGCATCCCTGACGCCGACTGCACAGGCCACACAAGACCCGCCGTGGCCACTACGTCCATCAAGTGCTCCTTCCGCTGACGAAGCCGCCGCCACCTGTTTGATCTGCAAAAGGATGAAAAAAACATCATCATCATGATGAGGTGCATCGCCCAATCATCGAAGGAGGAGCACAGCACCACCTGAGTGGAGACAGTCAGCAACAAGAACCAACGCTGACAAGGCATGTCTGGCAACGTAGAAACTTATCATCTGAACACTTGCCATGAGCTCCGTGAACCAGACGCCTGCCGGTGAGAGCAGACCAGATCATTTGGATCATCCACCCTTGGGGTTGCGCAAGACTAGGACGTGGCCCTGTTGGGAGTTCAGAGAGACTCCTTTGGCGTGGCCGACGTTGGCCCACACAGCCCACGCAGTCCCGCCGCAATCCAGGGACAAGGGCCTTCCAACAAATTCCTGTGAGAGCGGAATATCGCTGAGAGAGAATGCATCTGAGACAGCTCCACGTCAGGCATCCGGAAGCACGGAGGTCTCATATCGAGAGACTGGTCACCTGAAGACTTTGCAATATGGCCAGATCACCTGAATCCGGATGGCTCGAGCAAGCGGACCCTGCATCAACAACCCTTGTGGCTCCATGCGAGACTAGGATGTGGTCCTGTAGGCTGTTCCTCTGAGACGTCTTTGCTGGGCCTGAGATAGGCAAGCACAGTCCACACAGTCCCGTGGAAGCCCGTGAAAGGGCCTCGAGGAGACTCCTGCTTGATGGAGGTCTGGCACGAGAGGGAAGACTGCCGCTGCTCTGCCGCTGGACTCCCAGGCGCCCCAGGCCGTCACGTCATCTGCAGTCTTAGGAGGTAGACAATCTCCAGAGTCAGAATGCCGTCCAGAACTGTGTACAGTGGACTCCCCACTGCTCCAGATGCACCCGCATCAGAAACTGTAAATAGACTTTGACCACATGAGCCCAGGCAGGACCGGATCGACTATATCCAGTGAACTGTGAGGTCGTGGACAAGCAACTGAAGTATCTGGACTTCATCCACACTGTGTTCGTGCCCAGCTGTACCTGGTTAAATTATGGACTCGTGCGGAGGTGTCCGGATGCTCCCAGCTGCACCATGTCCACTGCAATTCTGCAGTCTGCCTTTTCGAGGCCGAGAGACTGATTGTGGTGCTTTGTTATTGTTTCTTTTACAGGTTGGACTTTTGTTTGGTTCCTCAATAAAGTTTGGGAGGGATGTAGAGTCCAGCTGGATTCATTCTAGTGTTTCTGCCAGCCACTCTGCTGAGGGCTGGTCTTGCTTGTGTAGCCTACACCCACCAAACACAGGCGTCACCAGTCAGGTGACCCTGCCAATAAAAGGGGCCGGGCGCATGTGCCTGAGGCCAGTTCAGTACTACCCTACCACCGTGTCTGCGTCACCTTCCTTACAAGCATGAGGGCCTAGGGCCCCACATTACAGACCCCTAATAGTTTCCAGAAACTCACTTTTCACTATTGACGGATTGTTTTCACACTTGGCACATACTGTTTCCTCTGCAACCTCCCCAGCCACTACTACCCTTGTGCACCAAGGGCCATACCACCAGGACCGGCTTTTGGCGTGGGCCAGCTGAGCCCAGGCCCCTATTCTTCAGAGGGGCTCTCTGCATTAAGGTCCTGCAGACAGAAGTCCCTCTACCTTGGCTCCCTTTATTCCGTTTAAAGCGCTGCTAATCATTTTTAACGTACTGCAGTTCTCACCCTACCTGCCCCTTTACTTGCCCTTTCTCCAACTCTGACCCGCTGCCGCCAGACACCAACACCCACTTCCATAGCTGCCAAGGTTTCAGATTGCTTATGTGTCACATTTTCATAATTTCAGTGTGAATATGATTGTCATTCCAAATCAAGCAGTGAAGAGGAGGGAAACATACATTTCAGAAATTACACCCATTCGAATGAGGGGAAACCGTAAGAAGATCCTAAAACTGCTGCAGAGCACCCGAAATGAAAGGGTACCTTAGTGCCTGGTCTGTCGGACCATGACAAACTGTAGGACACAGTGGGGCAAGCGTTTTGCCGAAAAATAGACCAACCATAAATAAAGGTACAAATCGACTCGATCAAGGGAAACAATATACTCCGATTGCCCATGGAGGTTCCATAATTAATTTAAAGAAGGCGAGTCAGAAATCAGTTACAAAAAAACACGATAGCCACTTAAACCTAAAAACAAAAACTTTTGGGATAGATTGGTGATTTAGGCGAATATTCTCTATTTATCACCTTTTATCTATAGAAAGAGATGGGATTTTTTAATAAATTAAAAATGGAGAGAGAATTAAAAAACAAGGAGTTATACGTTAAAGCCGAAGAACTATGTCCAAGTCAAAGCAGGAAGAGAGAACAAAATTAAAACAGACTTATGTTTCGTTCAAGAGATGCAATTTAAGTCTATGCCAATTTGGGAGGAAGCACAGTTAAGAAAGGCTCGAAAAGCAATTACAAATGATGCAGACTGTCAGTGCATACTACAGAAAACTCTGGGTTCTTTTCCAGACAAAAAATTCATCTTAACTAAATAACAGAATTAACTTGGAAATGGCAGATACAAAATGACTGTTCAAGAACATCACAAAGCCTTAGCCTATGTGCTACATAACACATCCAGCAAGTGGCAGAAAGGCATTGAGATGAAAGCGCTATATTCTTGCTTAGTTCAACCAGGCTCAGCGCGTCCAGGCAGTCAAGGTGCAAAAAATGCGTGATAATGCATTTTAATGCGGTGATGCGGACTACCACATTAAAATGTGTTAGTTTAATGCTTGATGCGTGGTACTTGGCAGGGCTGCCTTCTTCACCTCAGCAAACAACTTGGCACCAGCCTGACTTAGTTAAGCGGGGGAGATTCAAGTAAAGTGGGGGAGGGCAGAGGAGTTTGTGTTCAGAGGCATATTACTGATCTTCTAGCAAAGGTCTCACCTGTGAAAAGGACCCCCTGCTGCTTCATTTTGTTTACCTTCAGCAGCAAATTTCTTTCCGCCCGGGGCGCTATTAGAGCAAAGGCCGGCTCTGCTTATCAGGATATTGGAAAGCATGGTCTCCTGGCTGTTTTCCCCTTTTGCACGCACTAGCTCGACACCCCCAGTCCTGTACTGGAAGACTGCAGGTAGCAGACGTGGCTCTTTGTAGTGCAGCAGTGTACAACGAATTTTGATATTATCTCATTTAAAATGTATTTAATTCGTATAAATGTAACAGTTTGCAGTGTCAATGCATTTTAAATGAGATAACATTAAAATGCTTTATGTATGTCTGCGTTGTAAAAAACATGTAAATTAATGCGTATTAGAACATTGGAATGCTGGGAGCTCTTTTGCAGAGAATGAAGTGGTTCAGACTTATGATACCTGGTATAGGCCTTCTGCTTCCAATGTTTCTCTTCCTCCCTTTTTAATTTTAACATTTTACCCTCAGAGGGTGAAATGTTCTAATAGCCTTATAACCCTTCTATCTCAGGCTATAATGGTTGTTAAAGAGCTTCTCCCTTGTTATAGGCCCTCTCCGCAGGTTCAGTGCCTTTAACAAAAGATATAGCCCTTTGCAATTGGCTACACAGCTATAGTATTATTTTTCTAACTCATGAATGTTAGCCGATTTCACTGCTTGCTTGGGCTTCATCAGGTCTTGCCTCTGTTATTTAATCAACCACTCATAATCACAGTGCTCCCTCTTGTTGCACTAAGGTGTCAAAACCCCCACGTCTAAAACCTATGCAAAACACATCAAAGGCAGCATTCAGTGTGGAGACACCAGACTGTAGAGGGTCTTTGTTGGTTGCTTCTTGGAGCTGCGTTTGCTGCATAAGATTCTACCTTTTTCCCAACTTTCCAGCACGCAACAGTCAATGGCGCTATTACACTTGTGTGCCTCAATTATGGCAATGCATGAATCTAGGGTTTTCCAAGTCATTGACAGCTACCTTGAAGATAATTTTAAATGGTGCTGTGAGCCTGGCTTGTGTGCTGTGATTGTCATCATGTCTTGGTTACTTGTTGCTCTTTATTCGGTCTCTCTGCAAAACAAATCATTCTTTTTAAGTCACAATGAACTGTTTGTTTGGTCCTACACAAAATACAACAAAGCTTTCTATCCAGATATATCCTTACAATTCCACTGAGACCGGGGACTCTCCATTTATGGGGAGGTACTTGCTTCAAGCGCGTTTGTTAAGGTGGCAAAGCCATCTGACATCTGGCTCCCAAACAGTGGAAAGACTTGTCCATACTTTTGTTCTCTGTTAAAAGCCACTCATTGTTACAATAAGCTCTGAAGTCACATCTTCTCTTTCTCTTTAGTTGTACTTGTCTTTTAATATTGGGTTCTTCTCTCCCTGTATCTGACAAACGATTAAAATTCCAAGCTGCATACGGATATCTTTTCATGCTTTATAAATAAATAAAATAATAGTATGATGATGATGATGTAAAGGTGTTGATTCCAGACTGGAAGCTCATCAACCATAATCAATTTCTTGTAGATACCTGTAGGTACTGCCATACACCTCATCAAAGAGGAAGAATTCAACAAACTACTTGACATCCTGCAAATGCTTGTGTCAGATGCAATTTATATGCATATATGTCAAACATGGGCTGCCACTGAAAGGTCAGCCCCAATGAGACCTGGCATGCAGAGCGCACATTGGGAACCTTGATATCTACATTATAACGAGTTAAAGCAACACTGGAAGTCTGGTAAGCTTCTGCTCTGCTTTCAAAATGGGACTCCTATAAGACACGATCTGGCCAAGTAGGAAGGAACCTAGCAACACTCTTACCAACATTGTGTGAAGGCCAAGGCAAGCTAGAGTGTGTCAAATCGAGGTATATGTTATTGAATCAGCTACAATTAATGCAAAGCATTATAGAGGAATTGCGTATAACATTGAGAAAGAGGTGTAAGAAGAGGCTTAACACATAGAAATTTAACCAAGCTCATCTGTAGGCCCATCCTGCGGGTTTCACCAGTTGCACTAGTACCTAGGGGTAAATCCTGGGGACATGACCTAGTCCTAAACAACAATCAAGGGATCTGACAAGACATGATTCATTCACTGAAAGGGACCCGCTTATCTTATATTCTCTTCTTATCGTCCATGCTATTCACATGGGTATTCTTTGTTTCAGGAGATTGTGTGTAGCATCTCTGAAGCAGCTTTTTTTTTCTAAAAGTGAGCAGGAGGGTAATGCTGCTGTAAATCTGTAAATAACAGCAATGACACCCAGTGGCCATATTACAGAGAGTGCCCCTGCGTTACAATAGGCATGTGCACCCAATATTTGTGCCCCAGGGCACTTTGGTATTTAGCAAGGGCTGCAGATGCTTGCATGACCCTTCTGTAATACAGATAGGGTCAGCACACATATAGTTCAGTAGCAATCCTAAAGGGTCATTATTTTATGTGTATGGGGCCTGTACCATGGACACAAGTGCAAAGGCAAAAAGGCTGTCAAAGGGTGCACTGAATGGTGTGCCACAAAGAGGTGGTGCACATTCAGTTCCCCTCTCTCGAGATTGGCCCCTGAAAGGGGGTCCCATGCATTCGGCCCCCACTGACATCCCCCATTGAAAAGCAGGCCGGGTGCTACGTACACTGTGAAAAGTAGAGGGCCTGCTTCAGAAAGCCACTTTGGCATTCACTAATATGCTGACTGGCTGCCCCAGGGGCAGCACATTATCTGTAATAGGATGCATTGTCCCTGTTTACAGCCGGCACACCTAGTTAAGAATGCCTGCAGCATGTAGCCGGAGAGGGTGCCTTTTACATAATGCCGCCCATGGTGTACATCAGTACTCAAGCGAAGCATGATGAGACATTAATATAATCTGCAGTGCACTGAGGAAAGTCGACCTAACTCTCAACAAAGAAAAGTGTGCTCTTTATAGGTTTTCCTTGAAACTGTACAAGCACGTTCTCGGATCAGGGCATGCAACCAATCAAGGACACTACATTCCTCCCAAATTAAATTGAAAATAGAGCAAGTCCAACCTTTAAGGATGAAATACAAAAACACCAACTAAGTCTCTCAGCCTCGAGAGGCAGTCCACAGGATGGCAGTGGACAGGTGCAGATGGGAGCACCCGGGCATCTCATCATGCATCCATGATATAACTAGTTGCAACTGGGCACGAACGATGGACTCCGGAATCGGTACAAGCCGGTTGGATGGTTCAATGTCCACTCACGCACTGTTGCTCAGCCCTACATGCTCTTGGGGTGATGTGGTTGGTGTATACAGTTCAAACTTGGCGCATCAGGAGCATTGGTGGAGTCTGCTGCAGAGATACTTTGTAAGACATCCTGATTTCATGAAGGCCACTCCGGTGAAGACTGAGAAGATATCTGCGGTGATATAACGCCCTCCTCTGAAACCCTGGTGTGTCCTGATACTTTTTCGGTGGATCAGCTTCCAGACCACCTCTAGTTTACGGATTCTTCTCTCAGTAATTCTCTTGAGGCCCTTTCAATGGGTCCCCACAGGAACGCCTGAACTGTGATGGGCTGCATGTGTGCTGTCTGGGACAGTACAGGTGCTCTGACAGGAGCCACAGCCAAGTCATTCATGCAACCATAAAGGTGGATGATACGTGGTCAGTTCACTTGCCAACAAGAGCCAGGTATGGGTGGGCTCTCAAATAGTCTCTGGACAACTGGTCGCTAGGAGTGCCTTGTTGGTCTCTTGTGTTTTTTTGCATATGTATGATTCCACTTTGGTGTTGAGGTGTTTGTCTGTTGAATAAGGTGATGCACTAGACAATGATGGTGTTTGCCATTAGATAACTTGGACGACAGGTGGTGATGTTGCTGGAGTGAGGGTGACTGGTGGGACCTTGGCACAGTTAGTGTAGTCTTTCTTCTTCAGCATGTGCAGTTGCTAGCAGCAATGCCATCTGCTTCAAACAGCTGGTGACAGGTGGCTTGACGGTCACACTGTGAAGCGTGGGGCAGGTACGTGGTTAGCACATGCAGTCCTCTTACGTTCGGTATGCCCACTGAGCTATATACTGTGACATCGCTGCACCCTGGTGGCTGGCTTGTCTGTAGGTGCACTAGTGGCACGAGTGCTCCATCTCTTCACCCTGGGATCTTTCGCTCTTATGCATCGGTGGTCGCCAGGTCTTCTTCCAGTGTGACAGGTCTGTCACCCTATCTTCTCTCTTCTTCCTTTCCTTTCCTTCATTCTTCACGGCATGGCATCATGCCACGCTCTCATCTTGTTTGCGTGGACCTCTTGCAGGTCCGGTCCTCTCTGAGGACTAGGGGCCTGCCGTCTGCCAAGGTACCGCCGCTGAATGACCGCACCGCGGTCAAAAGACCGCGGCGGCCATTTAGACATTTCCTCTGGGCCGGCGGGCGCTCTCCAAAAGAGCGCCCGCCGGCCCAGAGGAAATGCCCCTGCAACGAGGACGCCGGCTCAGAATTGAGCCGGCGGAGTTGCAGGGGTGCGACGGGTGCAGTTGCACCGGTCGCGTATTTCAGTGTCTGCTTAGCAGACACTGAAATACTTTGCGGGGCCCTCTTACGGGGGCCCCTGCCGTGCCCATGCCATTGGCATGGGCACGGCAGGGGCCCCCAGGGGCCCCGCGGCACCCCCTACCGCCATCCTGTTCCTGGCGGGCGAACCGCCAGGAACAGGATGGCGGTAGGGGGTGTCAGAATCCCACATGGCGGCGCAGCAAGCTGCGCCGCCATGGGGGATTCTAAGGGCAGCGGTAAACCGGCGGGAGACTGCCGGTTTGCCTCTTCTGACCGCGGCCGAACCGCCGCGGTCAGAATGCCCTGCGGGGCACCGCCGGCCTGTCGGCGGTGCTCCCGCCGACCCTGGGCCGGGGTCAGAATGACCCCCTAGGTGTCTTCTCCATATTGCGGTAGTGGCAGTTTGCCACTTGGGGTGTGTGACTCTCATCTTGCCTGTTGTGAGTCACTGCCGACTCCACCTTGTGGCAGTGTGAGTGAGGACACTCCTTGGATAGTCTCTGGCCCACTGCGGGCAGTGACGGCGGGTCACTTCCTTTTCCGCCTTCTCTTCGCTTGAGGGTGTGATGCTTGCACCTCAAGACTGCGCCAGCATGGCACCAGGTCCTGCTTAAGCTCGAGCGTGATTGGCAGGGTTGGCCACTCCTTGCGGCATTCTCCCTGATGGGCCAATGATGGTCTTCTGTGCTGAGGTTGTGTCTCTCTTGCTGGCTTGTGCACCCAATGTGGTGCCTTTAGCGTACCCTTCATCCTTGGTGGGTTGCCTCTGACAGCTGAGGACCTCACTTTGTGTAGAGATGACCAAATGAGCACTGTGCCTATGGATATGCTGGGTGCGCAGTCCAATCTTAGAGTCCAGCCACTCAGTCTCACCTTTTAGGGTCTTCGCCTTGTCCCAGATCAATTATAAGGTGTGTGGGGAGATAGGACTGATGCACTGGGTGTGCCAAATAACTTCACCCACCACTGGTGGCAAAATGTTTTGTGTGGAGGCATGAGCGGGGAGCCTCCAGCTTGAATCTCTCTGTTGCTGTGGGGGCCACTTGCCACTGGGGGGGGTGCTTTCCTCTTTGACAAAGAGGCACGTGGCTCTCTTGCTCATTGTGTACATTGTTGGTGGGAAGAACAGTGCATCTCTTTTCTTCTCTTGAGCACAAAGAGACGGGTAGGTATGTGCACGCACTTTCACTGTCACTTTTCTTTTGCAGGGCTGACCGGTGATCATGTGTTAAGTGTGTGATTTACTGCTAATCTCATTTATGGCTGTGGTGCTGTGAGCGATCGCTAGGTGGCGCAGCAGTCACTCGGGATTCTCCAGTGCCGTGGATTGTTTCACCCACGTGGCCTCTTTTTTTCTCTGGTGCCCGCTCGAGAGTAATTGCTGTTTGTTTAGAATGTGGGCACTGCAAAGACTGGTGCTGGAGGTGGGGCACGCAATGCAGGTATGGCGATGAGCATGAATTGTGCAGCAAAGTGTTCTTGTTTTTAACGGGGACACTCCTGAACAAAGTACTTTCCTTGACCCCTGGGCCAGGGCCGAGGTACAGTGAATGAAGAACTACAGCTCGGTGGCACTGTAGACATCTCCTCACGGGCCATGGCAGTCTTTCCTCAGACCGCGGGCCCAGTCTGTCAATAGAGATGTCGGTGCGGGGCTTCAGTCAGGACACATTCAGTGACACAGTCTGTTTAGTGTAAAAAGCCATTTATTTAGGACAGGATTGCAACTTGTACATACCTTTTAACTTTTCCAACAAAATCCAACTTTAGGAACCCCACCCTTTTAATTTCTGCTTGATCATCCTTTTCACTCATTCCTTCACTTTTCACTTCCATTCCCCACACATTTCCCTTTTCCTTTCATGCCCTACCTGCTCGGGCATACCCCCCACACTCTCATCGTTCACCTGCTTCTTTTTCCCCCTGAAAGGGTGGCCAGGCCCACATCTGACTCTCCACCCTCCCCCATCTACTGCCACCCAGCATAAACCCTATTGGCGTTTTGCTACCCCACCAGCAAACACTACTGCAACATAACATCTTTAAACCTTTTCTTTGAACCACATCTTCTCGCCTCACAAGTCACCCACGAGTAACCTGAGGTCCATAAGGTAATAAGCATTTCCCAACTCGGACAGGTGCACACCATCCACCTGAAAAGCGCTTCTTCTTGCTCTGTGATGTCCTCATGTCTTAAAATCTTGATATCATGAGCCCAACAGAAAACCCGCATAGACCGATTGAGCTTCCTTCGAGCCCGTTCCATGGCTCCCTGTTTCATAGCCCCTCTCCGTGTTCGTCTAGGCACAAACTCCATCCATACTAAGCATGTGCTGTGCAATTTCTGTCTGAGTAGTTCCAAGTATCGCTGCATATGTTGCAGTAGGGTGAGCCCAGACAGCTTCACCAGATCATTCTCCCCAAGATGGATTAATAGCAGATCTGAACAACCCCAATTCAGTAAGACCGATGTTATAAAGGGAAGCAAATTACCCCACGTCATGCCACTCTTTTCCCCACTATAATACTTCATGCTGGTCACTAGGCAGTCCTAATGCTCTTCCGTAAATCTGCTTCTCTGCAAATTTCGCAGCCCAGTGGATAAACGAGTGCCCGACCAGCCATGTGACCATTTCTTCTCTCCTGGGACCAGACACACAACCTGCAAAGAAAACAAACTGTAATATCGCCTTTACCAGCCTTCCCATATCAGACTCTAAAATTTCCCCACCTCCAGCAAATCTACCCAAAGGATTGACACCCGAAAATCAAGGCCTAACGTATCGCTCACAGCACCTAGATTTCCACCTCCCAGTTCTCTTAATCTGTGCCCAGTCCCATCCCAGATGCACCACAGCTGCTCCTATTCGGAAAGAATGCGTGCCATAACCTTACGCCTGCCGACCTGTCCGTCGCAACGCCATCCTCAACACCTGCAACAACTGGAAGGCTGTAAGCTTTGTTCCATCAGCATGGTTAAACCCCCCCTCCCCTCCCAAAGGACCTCCTCAAAACCCGAAAGCCCATCCATTCCAAAACCGGGCACGCCGCTGGATCACCCTCTTTTTCCAACCACACCCATTTCCCTTTACCTATCAGTTTTTGAGCATCTAAGCCATATGCTCAAACACTCCCCATGCATACAAACCTCTCCAACTTTCACGCCCACAGATTTTCCTACTCCCAAAAGTTCAGACACTCGAAAGGCACCACAAAACATCCACACCATACATAAAGGAAAAAGAGCCAGCTCGTACTCATCCGCACAGCATACTGGCAAAACATGCAGTATTTCCAATAACAGCTCAAAAGTAATTGGTTCCATGGCTGCCTTGACTGACCCTGCTCTGACCCGTACCCAACCTTTCAGCATCTTCCCTAACAGGTCGTTCATAGATGGATCGCAACCAAAGAACAACTTCCCATAAAAAGAAACCCCTGCTAACTTGCCCCCAATCGTGGCGGGCGACAAACCCTTCTGTATCAGAAAAAGCACAAAACGCAAAGCGTGTAACTTAAGCTCTCTGTTGCTCTGTAACCAGAAATTGCCCCCAAAACTTTCATAACTCTGAAACTCCAACCATGCCAGTAGATAGTTCTTCCGAGTGGATTCCGCTAAAGACATCTCCACCAGCCCAGTGATCATCATGCCACCCCCACTCACAAATGTCTGCCGGGACCGCTGGCTTGGTCTGCTCTGCACCTGGTGCCAGGCTGCGAAATCATTGCCACTGTGAACGAGACAGGAGATCTGCAATCTCATTGTACACCCCAGGTATGTGTGCAGCTTTGAAAATTACATTCAATGATAAGCATCTAAGCATGAAATGCCGCAACAAACGCAGCACCCTGAGGTCTTTTGCTCTCTGCCTGTTCACAAGTTCTACAACTGTCATGTTGTCTACATGAAAAACCACTGTCCTATTCGCAAGTTCATCTCCCCACACTGCCAGTGCCACCAGTAGTGGAAAAAATTCAGGAAAAGCAATGCTCGTACCTTGATGAAGCCATTTTCTTGGCCATGTCTCCGCACACCACCTCCCATCCCAAAAGAGCCCAAAACCTGCGGCCCCTGCTGCATCCGAGAATATATGAACCTGCCAGACCGTATCTTCCTCCCGGAAGCACATGGAGACACCACTGAAACGTGTCAGAAAGGTTTCCCACACCCTGATGTCTTCTCTCATCCCTACTGACACGCGAATCCTGTGGTGCGGAAGAGCAACCCCAGACATGGCTAGACAGAGTCACCTATAAAAAGTCCTTCCCCCTGAACAACCCTACAAGCAAAATTGAGGTAACCCAAACGCTTCTGTGCTGTTCGCAAATCAATCTTGTGCAAGGACCGTATGCGTCCCAGAAACTCCAAGATCTCATCCACTTTACCAGCTGGTAGTCTTGCCATTAAGAATTCTGCATCCAGTTCAATACCCAAGAATGTCAGCACACAATGGGGTCCTTCCGTCTTCTCAGGAGCCAAAGGTAGCCCACCTGCTGACACAACCTCTGAAAGGAATTCAGGGCCCGCCCACAAGACCCAGATCCTGCCGCTCCCGCAAAAAGGAAATCGTCCAAATAATGAGTCACCTCCCGATGCCCACTTACTTTGACAAAGACCCACTGTAAGAAGGTATTAAATGCTTCAAACAGCACACATGAGATGGCGCAGCCCATCGGGAGTACTCTGTCAACACAGATTGCCCCATCAAGCTGCATTCCCAGCATTGCCAAATAATCTGGGTGTATGGGCAGCACCCTAAAAGCCGATTGTTTGTCACATTTTGCCAACTCTGATCCCCTGCCGAACCCACAAACTAGCCTAATGGCATCATCCACAGATGCGTACACCATCCTAGTGTCTTCCGGCGCAATAAAATCGTTTACCGATGCCCCCTCTGGCCATGACAAGTGATGTATAAGGCAAAACTCACCTTCCGTCTTTTTTGGGACCGCACCTAGCGGCGAAATCATGAGATCCTCAGTTGGCCATTCATAAAAGGGGCACACAATTCTTCCCAATGACACTTCTTTGTCTAGTTTGTCCCTCACAACCTGTGGCGTGTCTCTCGCAGACCGCAAATTGTCTGCCCATCGCTTCATTCTCGGGCCCTGGTAGCTTACACAAAATCCCTCTCTGAATCCCCATTCCAACTTGCACCCCATGTCCTTATCTGGATAGCCGTGCAGCCAGGGCAAAAGAGCCTCCAACCTAATTGGCGTAGGAGCCAATTGCCACAGGAGCGCTTTGCATGCCCCTTCCCTTGGTCGTTCTCCATTGCTCAGCTGGACTAGAGTGTGAGAAACATTGAACAACTGGGTGCCGACCCCCACATTTGAATCAGTCATGTTTGAATTTGCAGGGATGTCTGGAATAAAAACCCTTGTTGAAGTTCCAGCATGCTCCTGGCTTGTATACTACTTGCAAACCACTTGCGGTGTGCGTCGATGCCGTGGACTGTGAAGACGCCATCCCCTGCATCCATAATTCTAGATCTACATACCCCCCATGGCTATCCAGATTGACACTCCCTCTTGCCCTGAACTCTTCATCGTAGCTCAGCCAAGCAAAACCCCCAGAATGCATCTGGGCCTTCCGTATAATGTCCATATATTTAAACAGTGCTATGGCCCTGTCCGGGAACTTCTCACAATAGGTACTTGCGAATATCAAAAAAGCTGAGGTCCAATAATCCATTGTTATTGATACCTGCAGTCAGTGAGCTAACTCCCACTCCTCCTCCTTAGAACCTTCCTTGGCCTGTATGTCTCTATGTAAAAGTTAAAAAATATCGACATACTCGTGCCTCCATATCCTTGCCGTTGTCTTCTCTACTACATGAGAGCCCGAAGGCATTGCAAAACCCATGTAGGGGAGCTGCTTTTTGTGCCTCCCTTTTCTTGTCCTCTGTCCCTGTACCATCCCCAAGTGCCTTGCCCCCAGTTTCACTCGTCACGGACGTACCTGAGTCCTTCGTCTGTGTGCTGTCACCCTCCTGCGCCGCCCCTGCCACAGGAGTCTCATGGACTGAAAAATCTTCAACCCCAATGGACTAGTGTGTGCTAGCCCCGACCGCTCCTGTGCCTTCCCCCCATACTGACCACCAATTGCCCTTACCTCTGCCACATGACACCAAGGGCCACATTCCTTTCCTTGCCCCGTGACCACATGCCAGTCCACGAAACACCTCCTGTGTCTCCCCACCGGCCTTGTTTTCCTGCAATACAGAAACAGAAGAGGGGGTTGTGCTGCTCCTGCGCCATTTCCCCCCTCCCTCTACTCCCGCTCACCTCAGCATCATGAATCTCCCCGTCTTCCCAATCATCCGTCTCTTCCTCATAATCGAACTCCACCACATCATCCTCATCCATCGCCCACCTGCCGTCATCTCCACCAGTCACCAGCACATTGGATAACGGATTCAACACTTGTCCCTCATGGCGCAAACCATCTGTGAAGACCCCGTTCCCGCATCGTAGAGAAGGCTGCCAAAGACCCCTCTAATGGTTCAGGCCAACGTCCTGAGGCCGTGTTGAGCCCCGCTGGCATCACCTTCTTTCTGCCAGTCTCCGTTACTGGAATGACTCTACGCGCCCCTCATGGCCGTGTGCACCACTAATGCTCATCGCGCCGCCAGACCTCCCCGGCCGCACAAGTCTTTTGACCCCTCCCTACCTCTACCTGGGGCACCCATACCCAGCTGCCTTGCCCTGGTGCCTGGACCGATGGTCCCGCCATGTCCCTTACTTATGATGGCCTCTTCAGCTGCCTTCCTCTTCCCCATGACCCTTCCCTGTCTCTGCACAACTGCGCCCACCTCTCCTCTGTTTCTGCCACTATGCGCCTCTGTTCCTGTATCCGAAAGGTCCAGTGGCAGAAAGCCAGTACTGGGCCCGCTTCCTCCTGCACCTGTCCACCTGCATCCCCCATGGCCTCAACTACCTCTGCCTGCTCCTTGGGGCCTTGTTCTGGCTCCCTCATGTAGGCCCCCCCTCCTCCTCCCAAGCTGCACCCCCCATCCTGCACTTCCAGAACCTCATTTGTTGACAATTGGGGGGTGGACTCACTGCGCGCCCTCCCCGCGGTTGATTTTTTTTCTTGAACCGCTCTGGCGACCCACGCGGGGCAATTACTGCCGCCACTCTCCCCGACTCGGCGGCCCATGTCAGGTGTGTCATGCCGACCCAGGCCTGGTCCAAAACACCAGGCCTGAGAACGTCGGCTCGGCCGGCTTCACCCAGAACGCGAAGCGCGGCCTTGACAGCCTCCGCGTCGTGGCCTGTTGCCATGGCACCGAGGCTTCAACAAAAATAAACTTGCCTGCCACTAGTTTCTGTGCTGTTCGCAAATCCATCTTGTGCAAGGACCGTATGCGTCCCAGAAACTCCAAGATCTCATCCACTTTACCAGCTGGTAGTCTTGCCATTAAGAATTCTGCATCCAGTTCAATACCCAAGAATGTCAGCACACAATGGGGTCCTTCCGTCTTCTCAGAAGCCAAAGGTAGCCCACCTGCTGACACAACCTCTGAAAGGAATTCAGGGCCCGCCCACAAGACCCAGATCCTGCCGCTCCCGCAAAAAGGAAATCGTTCAAATAATGAGTCACCTCCCGATGCCCACTTACTTTGACAAAGACCCACTGTAAGAAGGTATTAAATGCTTCAAACAGCACACATGAGATGGCGCAGCCCATCGGGAGTACTCTGTCAACACAGATTGCCCCATCAAGCTGCATTCCCAGCATTGCCAAATAATCCGGGTGTATGGGCAGCACCCTAAAAGCCGATTGTTTGTCACATTTTGACAACTCTGATCCCCTGCCGAACCCACAAACTAGCCTAATGGCATCATCCACAGATGCGTACACCATCCTAGTGTCTTCCGGCGCAATGAAATTGTTTACCGATGCCCCCTTTGGCCATGAGAAGTGATGTATAAGGCAAAACTCACCTTCCGTCTTTTTTGGGACCGCACCTAGCGGCGAAATCATGAGATCCTCCGTTGGCCATTCATAAAAGGGGCACACAATTCTTCCCAATGACACTTCTTTGTCTAGTTTGTCCCTCACAACCTGTGGCGTGTCTCTCTCAGACCACAAATTGTCTGCCCATCGCTTCATTCTCGGGCCCTGGTAGCTTACACAAAATCCCTCTCTGAATCCCCATTCCAACTTGCACACCATGTCCTTATCCGGATAGCCGTACAGCCAGGGCAAAAGAGCCTCCAACCTAATTGGCGTAGGAGCCAATTGCCACAGGAGCGCTTTGCATGCCCCTTCCCTTGGTCGTTCTCCATTGCTCAGCTGGACTAGAGTGTGAGAAACATTGAACGACTGGGTGCCGACCCCCACATTTGAATCAGTCATGTTTGAATTTGCAGGGATGTCTGGAATAAAAACCCTTGTTGAAGTTCCAGCATGCTCCTGGCTTGTATACTACTTGCAAACCACTTGCGGTGTGCGTCGATGCCGTGGACTGTGAAGACGCCATCCCCTGCATCCATAATTCTAGATCTACATCCCCCCCATGGCTATCCAGATTGACACTCACTCTTGCCCTGAACTCTTCATCGTAGCTCAGCCAAGCAAAACCCCCAGAATGCATCTGGGCCTTCCGTATAATGTCCATATATTTAAACAGTGCTATGGCCCTGTCCGGGAACTTCTCACAATAGGTACTTGCGAATATCAAAAAAGCTGAGGTCCAATTATCCATTGTTATTGATACCTGCAGTCAGTGAGCTAACTCCCACTCCTCCCCCTTAGAACCTTCCTTGGCCTGTATGTCTCTATGTAAAAGTTAAAAAATATCGACATATTCGTGCCTCCATATCCTTGCCGTCGTCTTCTCTACTACATGAGAGCCCAAAGGCATTGCAAAACCCATGTAGGGGAGCTGCTTTTTGTGCCCCCCTTTTCTTGTCCTCTGTCCCTGTACCATCCCCAAGTGCCTTGCCCCCAGTTTCACTCGTCACGGCCGTACCTGAGTCCTTCGTCTGTGTGCTGTCACCCTCCTGCGCCGCCCCTGCCACAGGAGTCTCATGGACTGAAAAATCTTCAACCCCAATGGACTAGTGTGTGCTAGCCCCGACCGCTCCTGTTCCTTCCCCCCATACTGACCACCAATTGCCCTTACCTTTGCCACATGACACCAAGGGCCGCATTCCTTTCCTTGCCCCGTGACCACATGCCAGTCCACGAAACACCTCCTGTGTCTCCCCACCGGCCTTGTTTTCCTGCAATACAGAAACAGAAGAGGGGGTTGTGCTGCTCCTGCGCCCTTTCCCCCCTCCCTCTACTCCCGCTCACCTCAGCATCATGAATCTCCCCGTCCTCCCAATCATCCGTCTCTTCCTCATAATCGAACTCCACCACATCATCCTCATCCATCGCCCACCTGCCGTCATCTCCACCAGTCACCAGCACATTGGATAACGGATTCAACACTTGTCCCTCATGGCGCAAACCATCTGTGAAGACCCCGTTCCCGCATCGTAGAGAAGGCTGCCAAAGACCCCTCTAATGGTTCAGGCCAACGTCCTGAGGCCGTGTTGAGCCCCGTTGGCATCACCTTCTTTCTGCCAGTCTCCGTTACTGGAATGACTCTCCGTGCCCCTCATGGCCGTGTGCACCACTAATGCTCATCGCGCCGCCAGACCTCCCCGGCCGCACAAGTCTTTTGACCCCTCCCTACCTCTACCTGGGGCACCCATACCCAGCTGCCTTGCCCTGGTGCCTGGACCGATGGTCCCGCCATGTCCCTTACTTATGATGGCCTCTTCAGCTGCCTTCCTCTTCCCCATGACCCTTCCCTGTCTCTGCACAACTGCGCCCACCTCTCCTCTGTTTCTGCCACTATGCGCCTCTGTTCCTGTATCCGAAAGGTCCAGTGGCAGAAAGCCAGTACTGGGCCCGCTTCCTCCTGCACCTGTCCACCTGCATCCCCCATGGCCTCAACTACCTCTGCCTGCTCCTTGGGGCCTTGTTCTGACTCCCTCATGTAGGCCCCCCTCCTCCTCCCAAGCTGCACCCCCCATCCTGCACTTCCAGAACCTCATTTGTTGACAATTGGGGGGTGGACTCACTGCGCGCCCTCCCCGCGGTTGATTTTTTTTCTTGAACCGCTCTGGCGACCCACACGCGGCAATTACTGCCGCCACTCTCCCCGACTCGGCAGCCCATGTCAGGTGTGTCATGCCGACCCAGGCCTGGTCCAAAACACCAGGCCTGAGAACGTCGGCTCGGCCGGCTTCACCCAGAACGCGAAGCGCGGCCTTGACAGCCTCCGCGTCGTGGCCTGTTGCCATGGCACCGAGGCTTCAACAAAAATGAACTTGCCTGCCACTAGTTTCCCTGGGGACCGGCCAACTTCCTAACTGCTCGATGAGCTATCATGGAAGAGGCCAGTCCCTCCCCCTCAGCCCTATAAACCCCCTCCCTCTGTTCCACCCCCACTTACCTTAAACCAATCCCGTCCGCCTCCGTCACTTCCTCTCCCGAATGTTCCCACAGAGAGACTAGACCATGTCTGCTCTCCGCGGGACCCTCCATTGTCTCTGGTGTAGCCCCAATCATCTCCTAGTCAGTTGGTAGGTAGACAAAAGATGGCACGAACCGCACCTCCTACCTTGGCGGCCTTGATGGGGGTGATCATGGTGCAGAGCTGTCAATGCTTGGCCTGCGTCTTCACTTTATTTACTGGACAGCGGTGGCTGTTGTTGCAGTTTTGCCGTGGGAGACAAACTGTCTCCTCTCCTCCCCACGGCAGCGGAAGACAGTCACCAGGGGGTACACAGCACTCTCATTGCCCATCCTGGCTTTTCTTTCTCCTTGCCGGTCTTCAGTGCAATGTTAGGAGCTGCAAGTCGGTCTGCTGGTGCGCGTTGCTTTTTTCTGTAGCCGGAGCCACTGCTGACAATGTAGAGCAGAGTTATTTTGATGATGGTGTACCTTCAGGCTCTGTGTGATAAGGGTGACCACCTGTCAGTAAATTTCATGGACTGCCCGTAATTTTGCCCTGCCGTCCGTTGCCCGTGATGAAAGGCTTAGTGGACAGCATTTGTCTGTGATTTTAGCCTTTCAACAAAAGGACAATGGACTGCAGGGCGAAATTACGGGCAGATTAGTTTTCCCAGCTGGATTCAAAGGTAGGGAGTCTCCTGTGCTCTGAGGGAGGGACGGGCAGACAGATAAGAAACAGACCTTCTTGCAAGGGTGTGTCCTTCCCCAAAGAAATGCAAATGTGTGCAACTGGTAAATCTGCAAATGCAAAGGGGCTTGAAAACATGCATTGACTTTAACCAAAGGAGTCACTTGAAACTTTCTGATGGCAAAGATATTTTCTTTTAGAGAGGTACTGTAATGGTGTTCAAAGGTGAGCTGTGGAGTGTGTGGTTTTAATGGAGTGTTATAAAAAATGTTAGTACTAGGTATAAACTGTATATAATTCAAATCTGTATTTGAGAAGCACTTTTTTTAATTTAACCGAAATACATTTGCGCATTTTGTAGCAGCCTATATTATGACGTAATTGTATTTAAATAGCACGCACTACCCCTGACGAGGCGTTGAATGCATGTTTAAAATAAGGACTTACACATTCACAGTTCTTTCAGGGACCTCGGTACCTCATAGTACTAACAAACATTGGCAAAGCCAATTGGTCTTGTCTATGCAAGAGTTATTGGCTTTGCCAATGTGTTTTAGCTATGTTATACAACAGACTGG
Source organism: Pleurodeles waltl (assembly GCF_031143425.1). NCBI lineage: Eukaryota > Metazoa > Chordata > Amphibia > Caudata > Salamandridae > Pleurodeles > Pleurodeles waltl. The sequence continues at coordinate 339,307,709 of NC_090443.1, forward strand.
CTGCTGTTCAGCATGGCTAAAAGTTAGTGGCATAGTGGTGTGGAGTGGAGTAGAGTGGCATAGAAGCACTGGTGTAGAGCCCAGTGGTGCAGAGTACAGTGCCGTGGGGTACAGTGCAGTTGTTTAGAGTGCATTGGCATAGAGTGCAGTGGTTTAGAGTGCAGTGGATTGGAGTGGCGTGGGACAGAGTAGACTGGCATAGAGTGCAGTGGAGTAGAGTGGCAGAGAGTGCAGTAGTGTGGAGTAGTGCAGTGGCATAGAGTGCAGAGTAGACTCGCGTAGCAGAGCGCGGTGGCATAGTGTAGAGTGGTGCAGTGTGGAGTATAGTGCTGTAGAGTGCAGTCCCGTAGAGTGGAGTGATGCAGAGTAGAGTGGCATAGAATGCAGTGGCGTAGAATGCAGTAGTACATTGGTGTACAGTACAGTGGCGGACAGTGCCATGTTGCAGAGTAGAGTGTCAGTGCAGTGATGTAGGGTGGAGTAGAGTGGCACAGAGAGCAGTGGGGTAGAATACAGTGGTGCAGAGTAGAGGGCAGTGGCGTACAGTGCAGTTGTTTAGACTGCATTGGCGCAGAGTGCAGTGGCATAGAGTGGCATGGGGTAGAGTAGCATAGACTGCAGTGGGGTAGAATGGTATACAATACTGTAGAGTGGCAGAGAGTGCAGTATTGCAGAGTGGTGCAGTGTCATAGAGTGCACAGTAGACTCATGTGGCATAGAGTGCAGTGGCGTAGAATGGTGCAGAGTGGAGTATTGTAGAGTGGTGCAGTTCAGTGTAGAGAATAGTGCCTACACTGCAGTAGCATAGTGTGCAGTGATGCACAGTGCTGTGACATAGAGTGCAGTGGCATAGAACGCAGTAGTGCAGAGTAGAGTGGTGTAGAGTGCAGTGTTGCAGAGTAGAGTGTCAGTGAAGTGGTGTAGAGTGGTAGAGAGAAAAGTGGCATAGAGTACAGTGGTGCAAAGTAAAGGGCAGTGGCATACAGTGCAGTTGTTTAGAGTGCACTGGTGTAGAGTGCAGTGGCATAGAGTGTATTGGTGCAGAATGTAGTAGTACAGAGTAGAGTGGTGTAGACTATAATGGCAGCCAGTGCAGTGTTGCAGAGTAGAGTGTCAGTGTGCAGTGATGTAGAGTGCATTGAACTAGAGTTCAGTGGTCAGAGTGGCATAGAATGCAGTGGAGTAGAATAGATTGTTTCAGAGTAGAGTGCCGTTGCATAGAGTGGAGAGGTGCAGGGTAGAGTGCAGTGGCATAGAATGCAGTGGCACAGAGTGCAGTGGCATAAAGTAGATTGTTTCACAGTAGAGTGAAGTGGCTAGGAGTGGAGAGGTGCAGGGTAGTGTGGAGTTGCCTAGAGCGGCATAGAGTGTGATGGCATAGAGTAAAGTGGTGCAGAGTGCCGTGACATAGAGTGCAGAGGTGCAGAGTAGATTAGAGTGATGTACAGTGTATTGATGTAGAGTGCAGGGGCATAGAGTTGAGTGTTACAGAGTAAGGTGCACTAGCATAGAGTGTATTAGCTTAGAGTGCAGTGGCATACAGTGCAGTGTTGCAGAGTGGCATCTAGTGGGGTTGTGCGGACTAGATTGGTGTTGCCTAGACTGGAGTAGTATAGCGTGCAGAGGAGCAGAGCGCAGTGGTGTAGAGAGGCGTAAAGTGCATTGGCATAGAGTAGAGTGGTACAGAGTTGAGTAGAGAGGCATAGTGTAAAGTAGCATAGAGTGCAGTGGCATAATGTGGAGTGGTTCAGAATGGAGAAGAGTGCAGTGCAGTGGCCTTGAGTGGTTTAAAGTGGAGTGATACAGAGTAGGCTGCAGTGGTGTGGAGTGGTGCAGAGCAGAGTAGAGTGGAGAATGCATGGTTTGGTAACACATTGCCATTACAGACAACACATTTTTGATTGCAATGACCATTACATTGCACAGGCATACAGTTTTTCAAATCAAACTATACTGTGCACAGACGATGATGTGTGGAAATTGCATCACCTAATGCAATGATTTGTTTCCAGCACAGTTCAGAATTAACAAAAATGTGCTTCATTTGTACTCCTAATTCTGATATATTCTGAAGTTTATTTAAATGTTGTCATGTGATAGAAAAAACTCTTTCCTAATCCCAGTATCAAGCAAGATTGTTGCATAAATCCTCTCACTTTGAAGTCAGAGAAAGAAAAGTAAACACTAAGGGGGTCATTCTAACCCTGGCGGTAAAAACCGCCAGGGCGAATGACCGCGGTAGCACCGCCAACAGGCTGGCGGTGCACCGCTGGGCATTCTGACCGCGGCGGTTCAGCCGCGGCCAGAGACGGAAAGTCGGCGGTGTACCGCCGACTTTCCGCTGCCCGTGAGAATCCTCCATGGTGGCGGAGCGCGCTCCGCCGCCATGGGGATTCTGACACCCCCTACCGCCATCCTGTTCCTGGCGGTTCTCCCGCCGGGAACAGGATGGCGGTAGGGGGTGCCGCGGGGCCCCTGGGGGCCCCTGCAGTGCCCATGCCAATGGCATGGGCACTGCAGGGGCCCCCGTAAGAGGGCCCCAAAAGGAATTTCAGTGTCTGCCTAGCAGACACTGAAATTCGCGACGGGTGCAACTGCACCCGTCGCACCTTCCCACTCCGCCGGCTCAATTCTGAGCCGCCGTCCTCGTGGGAAGGGTGTTTCCCGCTGGGCTGGCGGGCGGACTTTCGGCGGTCGCCCGCCAGCCCAGTGGGAAACCCAGAATGACCGCCGCGGTCTTTTGACCGCGGTACGGTCTTCTGGCGGTTCCCGCTTGGCGGGCGGCTACCGCTGCCCGCCAAGCTCAGAATCACCCCCTAAATTCCCACCAAAGACAGAGCCTGACATTTGACTTTGTTCTCTGAATGCACAGCAAATGTGATGAGATAAGAACAAGATTTACAGGCTGTTTACAGAAAGGGAGCACTCGGAAGTATACTGTAAATAAGGTTTTAGCAAGGGAAGGGACAAACTCAAACTGCATAGCCTAAAACAAATAAAGCCAGCAAATTGAAAGCAACAAAATGTGAGTTCCAAACTACAAGGCCAATGGCAAGCAACAGGTGGAATGCATTCACAAGGAAGCACTATGAATGTACTTAAAGTGACAGCCATGGGATACTTTGTGGGGAAAGTCCAGTATTTTAGTCAAGTCCATATATTGCAGAGGGTTGGCCCCATCAATGACCCAGGTAGTATGACGAGAAGACCTGGAGTGGTTTCCATGTTGCGGGAAAGGTCTGTACACCCATTCTATCAGTTTGCCACCAGTTCCTATGGTGTAGAGCTTCTGTCACAACTCTTGTAGAGTTAATGGTAGGTGGCAGACATGAAATAGGGCATTTAATGATTATTTAAGGTGGTTGTAAATAAGGAGTTGACCGGGGTGAAGATGGTGGTCTGCCACAAGGGTTTTGAAATTTAGTAGCTCGCCGTCCAGAAACAAATCCTCCAATTTTAAGATACCTGCAGCATGCCACTGATGGAGTTGGTCTGAGCACAGCCGTCCTGTGTGAGTGGGAAGGCTTAGCAAAGGTAGTGCAGGAGCATAGGGTTTCTTCGTGTCAGCGAGTTTACAGGTTCTAGCAAGGCAAGAGAAACCTGTGCATGATAACCCCAGATGGTGATCCGTAGAATGGTCAGTAGGAAACAATGAGCAGTGCACTAGCCTTCCTTAAAAGTCTTTACTGGTCAACCCCATCTCATGCAAGGAGGTGGCAGAAAGCCAGCGAGCCACCCATTGGACCTGTACAGCTGCATAGTAGCATTCTTTGTCCAGAAGACCTAATCCACCTGCAGTCATGGGTAGATTTAGAGTGGAAGAGTTACCCCACGGTGCTGTAGTGATCAAATCAGATGTGTGGCATGTCTGAAGAAGGAATGAAGGATGAGCAGGGGAAGGTTTGCAAAATAATACTATCATTGGGGTAGCACACCATCTTCACTAGTGCCACGTGGCCCACTACAGAAAGAATAAGAGAAGACCAAAAAGCAAACTGGGGTTGAAGGGACCGGGAGAGCTCTGCCGAGATTTCCATCCTGCAGATCAGTGGGAGAATGGTAGGTATTAATCACTAGTTATCAAAAGGTAACTGGTTCCCAGTTCAATCTGAGATTTAATTGTATATAAAGGGAAAAACAGTGCCATATGTTAAAGAAACTCTAATTACATTTTAAAATTCTTACATTTTGTTTGTGCAATTTACATCCCAAATATTTTGAAGATTCTATGTGTACTTGACACTTAGGGATAACCCAGATCACTAGTTTGTCTTTTGCTCAATTTCAAAACCATTTAAAGACATGGACAAAGCGGGCAATTGCCTTGCACAACCTTGCAAGGGGTCTGGCCCCTGCTCACCCTTCACAAGTATGAACAGCGGACCATTGCACCAGAAGAGTTTGCCAAAGTGGATGGGTTTGCTTGTTCAACCACTTGACAGTGCCTCTTCTGTTTCTCTCCTGGGTGCAGAGACAACTCCCCAGGTACCCAATACCTTCCGATAGTCCTAGTGGACCCATCTTGTCTGATTTTAGTAATTGTCCCACCTTGTTCTTCTCTTCGTTATTTATCCAGTTCTTGGCAACAACCCTTTGAATCACTTGCCATGGATCTCCCATTTGATCTCAATTTCATCCTCTTTTATTATCTTTGATTGGTAGTCCGGGGTCCCATTTCTGAGATAAATTTAGAGTCCCAGACATACACTCTAGTGCTGTGAGACTACAGACAAGTTGTGGGTACCTCACATCCTGACATTAGGTGTGAGACTGTTGCTCACACCATCTGCCCTGCCTCTTTCATTTTTTTTTTTAGGTTGAAAGTCCATGGGCGGTTGGGGTAAGCCAGATGTTTTTGTTCAATTTGTTTAAACTAGCATAAGGTTAATTACCTTAATGTTTCCTAAACTGTTTGCCAGTGGTTTTAAAATGTTCAGTAACTTAATCAAAATGTTGCTGTTACTTTCTCTTCAAGACAGATTGGGTAGATTTTGGTAGGGGTGATGGCCTTCACGCAGTACTGAAGGGCATTAATTCACTACTGAACAAGGACGTAATTTGACACCTAAATGTGTTATACCAGGAGGTAATCACAAAAAGACCACAGTGAATAAATAGTGCTGTGTTAAAAAAGAGTAAATAAATGCACTGACAACATAGTGAGGCATGGCCTTTCTTGCATGTGCCTGTAAAACTGACGTTTGTTCTTGAATTTTTGTCCTGAATTTTGACCCTTTGTCCTGAATGTTTTACAGTCCTGTCCAGAATTTGCCTCAATACCAGGTGGTCACCCTATGTGTGATGAGTGTGAATTGCAGATGTCCTGGCTGACTCAGTATTATTTTTCTTCCTTTTGTTTACTGGAACAAAGACGGCAAGCAGAAAAAGCAGGTAGCTGCCACACCAGGTGTTGGCAAGTGGGAGCTCTGACATGCAGGGGCTGCCACGCAATGCCGGACACAGTCTCTTCTCTTCTCACCGGTGCTGATTGCGGCAGGTCGGGGCAGCCCACGAGTACCTCATCAGGTAGGGGCACAGTCAGTCAGAGGCCCTGACCTCATTTTGGGGCAATGTGTAGGTGTGTAGTCATAGCAGTGCCTACGGGTTTCTGTTCCACCTTCACAGAAGTTGGCATCAGGGCAACACAGCCCGTGGGATCAGACCCCTCATCGCCGATGTCGTGAGGCCCTCATGCTGAGTAAAGGACCAGATGGACACATAGCTATACTGTGTAAAACTGGCTTTGAGCACCTGCACTCAGGCTCCTTTATTGGCAGGGTCACTTGACAGGTGACGCCTGTGTTGGATAAGTGTGGGGTGGGGGTAAAGTCCAGCCCTGGGGGAGTGGCTGGCAAACTACTACATGCAGAAGAGCACCTGTGTGTCCAGCAGAACACTACAAGGGGCGCCACTTTCATTTTGGAGCCCATGCCTATTTTTAGTCCCAGTCCGACCCTGCAGGCTACCAAGGCATTCTTATAAGGCTGGTGGCGATGCGGAGTCTTTACTTCCGGCGAGCGACTGAACAAGGTGCCAGAACGGAAGTAGAAAGAAGAGTGAGACTGATCAACGAAGGGTAGCAACAGCTGTTCTTCTGGCTCCCTCCTCCTCCTGACGCGGAAGCAGCTGTTCTCGCTGGCAAGCTCTCTTGTGAAATCAGTTTTAAAATATTTTCTAGACACGTCAGTCGTATGCGTTTCCTCCAAACAGTGTACAGAGCAGAATTCGCCCTTTAGCTCTAGTTACAGAAAATGTGTGCCGGAGGATTGGAGCAATGGAGTAAAAGCGCCTTGGGCCCTAATGCCCAGAATCAAAATGTGCCGTACTTCCCCGGGTGTGTAGTAAATGACAGCCATAACTGCGTCACAATAAGGCGCTGACACTGTATTTCTGCAATAATGCTAGATAAGCATCTATGTAGTGCAGTAAAAGCAGATAGCACTGGCGCAATGATGCACCAACCTTCAAAGTGACATTTGATCAACCGATTGGTGCAAAATGTAATTTTTGTACTGCTCACTTACTGCAAATGTTGCTTTTGTACTTGACAGGCAGTGCAAAGTTGCATCGTCGACAATTTATTGCACACAATATACAAATGTTGACGAAACTGCAAAACTGCGCTGGTAAAGTCAGCGTAATCACGATTGTTGACCCTTAAAAAGCGCACTTTCACAGACCCCCTCCCAAAAAATAGGATATATTTTGTTTTCAAAGGGTAGACATATTTGGAGTTCAAGTGTCCCTCAGGAGACAGCAAGAATAATGCCTAGCCAGCAGGCCACTTCCACTCTGCCATTCTCACGTTGGATAAGTGATCATCGCTTTGACTTAAACAGAGAAAAAAAGATTGTGAGGAGAATGGGGCACGGGGGTTAAGTGGCCTAGTTGAAAATTTCAGCAAGTGGAGGCCTGTGTCTGAATCTCTGCGTCCCCTCTTAGCCAAATTGAGTGATGCTGCTGAAATAGCTTTATGTCACTGGGAGTGCCAAGTGTGATTAATGTGGCAAAGTCCGCTTCGTAAGAAAATGTATAACAGACAAACAGGCGCAAGAGTTTTTGCAAGAAGGAAAACATCAGGAATCAGTAGTAACTAGTTTGTAATCATTGTGCTTCATTAAGGGATTTGTTTTTAGAGTTGTAGTTGTAGGGTCCTCCCCAGCCCGGGAGCATGTAAATGAACATGCCACACAAGGAACTCTGTAACAGACGTCTTTATTCTTCAATATACTATTGTGCGCCTCACACATTGTGTGATAATGTTTATAACGACACCTTAACGCCTTCCATCCAATTATGTAATGCATGTCAAGAGCCCACCCCGGACCTGGAGGGCCCTAGCGCGCATGATATCAAAGACACTACGGGGGTCATTCTGACCCTGGCGGCCGGTGACCGCCAGGGTCACCGACCACGGGAGCACCGCCAACAGGCTGGCGGTGCTCCCTCGAGCATTCTGACCGCGGCGGTTCAGCCGCGGTCAGAAACGGAAAGTCGGCGGTCTCCCGCCGACTTTCCGCTGCTCGTGTGAATCCTCCATGGCTGCGGAGCGCGCTCCGCAGCCATGGGGATTCTGACACCCCCTACCGCCATCCTGTTCCTGGCGGGTCTCCCGCCAGGAACAGGATGGCGGTAGGGGGTGCCGCGGGGCCCCTGGGGGCCCCTGCAGTGCCCATGCCCATGGGCCCGTAAGAGGGCCCCACTGTGTATTTCAGTGTCTGCAAAGCAGACACTGAAATACGCGACGGGTGCAACAGCACCCGTCGCACCTTCCCACTACGCCGGCTCCATTCGGAGCCGGCGTCCTCGTGGGAAGGTAGATTTGCCCTGGGCTGGCGGGCGGCCTTTTGGCGGCCGCCCGCCAGCCCAGGGCAAATTTCAAAATACCCTCAGCGGTCTTGTGACCGCGGAGCGGTATTTTGACGGGGGAACATTGGCGGGCGGCCTCCGCCGCCCGCCAATGTTAGAATCACCCCCTACATCTCCCTCCTTGTTAAATAGAATGTACAAACAACATTAGCATCATACTTACTCAATGAGTCGTCGAAGCGCTCGCACAGGTCTGCCAGATCATGTGGTGAGGTAGTTGGGATTGGCGTAGGCTTGGGTGTGCAACCTGGATGTTCAGACGGGGTTGTCTTATTTAGGATTTCAGGAGCTGATGAACACTGAGGTAGATATCGGAAGTGTGACGAGACCCGTGTGATGGATTTTCTGGGAAAATGCACTGTCACCATGTGTTCCTTGCACATCACAACACTCCACAGAAAACAAGAGTGTCTGTTTTACGCTTCCATTTCTGTTTGACTTGGGCATGTTCGGGATGATCAGCATATGTTTTAATTTTGCAATTTTTAGAAGTCTCCGTGACATAATTCTTGTCAAACTCACCACCATCCTAAATGCATCCATCACCATGGCCACATGCCATAAGTAATGGAAACATACGGTGGTCAGACCCCTCCTGAAGAAACCCTCCTCTGACTGCAGCAAACTCAATAACTACCTACCCATCTCTCTGCTCCCTTTCCCCTCCTAAGTCCTCGAGAAGGCCATCAACCGACAACTCACTGAGCACCTATAGAACAACTACCTGCTGGCCACATACCAGACCGGCATCCGCACCAACCACAGCACTGATGTTGCCCTGATCGCCGCCACAGATGACACCAGAACCCTCCTTAACCGGGGTGACACAGAAGCATTGATCCTCCTAGACCTACCAGCAGCGTTCGATACAGTATCTTACCATACCAGCATCAAGAGGCTCCACCACATCGGGATCGAAAGAAATGCAATCGGATAGATTGCATCCTCCCTAACAGGAGGGACCCAGAGAATCCGCCTACCTCCCTTCACGTCAGAACTCAAGAGCATCATCTGCAGCCTCCCGCAAGGCACATCCCTCAGTCCCACTCTGTTCAACACCTACATGACACCCCTGGGCAACATCGTCAGAACCCATGGCATCAACATAATTTCCTACACGGATGACACTCAGCTCATCCTCTCACTCTCAGAACTCCCCTCCATCACCAGGACCAACTTCCACAACTGCATGATGAGCATCGCCGACTGGACGAAGACCAAAAGCCGGAAGCTCAACACTGGTCTTCAGAAACCACACCTACCCATGGAACGACACCTGGTGGCCTTCCGAACTCCGACCTACACCCTCTCCAACAGACCACCCCTGTAACCTTGGCATCATCCTAAACAGCAAACTCACCAATGAACCGCAAGGTCACCGCAGTTCTGCTTTCACACCTTACGCATGCTCCGAAAGATCTTCGGATGGCTCCTCATAGACATCAGGAAAACTGTCACACCCAAGCCCTAGTTACCAGCTGACTCGACTATGGCAACGCACTCTATGCAGGAATCTCCACCCAGCTCCTGAAGAGACTCCAGACCTTTCAGGCCTCAGTGGCCAGACTCACCCTGAACTTCCCCAAAAGGACTCACATCACCCCCACCTCAGGAACCTCCACTGGCTCCCTGTTCAGAAAAGATGCCAATTGAAGAAGCTGACACATCACCTGAACTACCACCAACCCTCCAGACACCTGTGCTCTGTCACTCTTGCCCTCTCCACATCCATCAAAGCTACAGCAGAGGTCGCTACTTCTCCTACCTTGCTGCCAAGTCTTGAAACAACCTTCCTCTCCACTTCCGAACATCGTCCTCTCTCACAGAAATCAGAAATGGACTCAAGATATGGCTCTTCGACTGATCACAGCAGGATCCCAGTGCCTGGATACCCTCATGGGTGAATAGCCACACTCTACAAGTCCTGTTTGATTGATTGATCGGCATTCACAGATCTGCTCAATGTCCATTGTGGTAGTTTGGTTGCAATGGCTCTCCCAAATAGCAAGGTGGCAGGGTTCTCACCAGTTGTGGAGTGAGGCGTTGATGGATAGGCGCGAAGCGCTGGACACAGTGCTTGATTCAGATTTATTCCTTCCATCAATGCTCCCTGAATTACCCTCTTGAGGTTGCCCATAAATCATTCAACAGCACCATTGGCTTGCGGCCAAGGAGGTGTGCTATTTTGATGTTTAACATTGAGTCGATCAAGAAACTCTTTTAATTCCTTGCTATTGAGAGGCGGGCCATTGTCAGATTCGAGAATAGTGGGGATGCCCCACGCTGCAAAGATTTCATCAAGCTTCTCAATGTCTTTATCTTGGGTTTTCAATGATAAGTTCACCAAAGGAAAACACGAGTCTCAGAGTGTCAGCGCCACACACTAGGCCACAGGATGGCTCATGATAGCAGGAATCAGAATTGGACAGCCACGCTCAGTGTCTCAGCGGTGTGAAGTCCCAGTGGTGATCCTATGGGGTGACAAGGTCTTTGATGTCTCTGAGACCTTGGGAAAGAACAGAGGGCAAGCCAGGAAGCCCTTGGAGACACTCTGGAGGTTGTTTCTACTCCTTAGGGTGCAGGGCAGAGATAAGCAGGCAGCAGGGCAGCACAATAGGGCAGAGCAGCAGTTCCTGGGAAAGTCAAAGTGGCGATCCTGGCATGCAGCAGTCTTTCCTTGAACCCAGAAGTGTACTGATTTGAGTAGGTCAGAGACCTGGCCCCATATTTATACTTTTTTAGCGCTGCATTTGCGCCGCCTTTTGATGCAAAAACGGCGCAAATTTACAAAATACAATTGTATTTTGTAAGTTTGCGCCATTTTTGCATCAAAACATTACGCAAATGCGGCGCTAAAAAAGTATAAATATGGGCCCTATTACTTATACTAGAAAGTGCCCTTGATGTGGGGGATGACTTCAAAAGGTTTCTGTGAAGCGCACAGGTTCCGCTTTCAGCTCAGCCCTGATTCAAGACTATCAGTGGAAGGTAATCAGCCCCTTTGAGTTGAGTCTGGCCACTATCCTTTGAAGTGTAAATGTGAGCCCTTACCAACCTCCTTCCCAGGAAGACCGATCAGTATGCAGATGAATGCAGATGCAGTTGAGTATCCTGTGTTGTATGTCTGGAGGAAATGCACAAGTGTAGCTGTCACCCAGCCCAGGTCAGATATACGTTGGAGATAGGCTATAGACATACAAGGCAGTGAGAGCAGAGAAATGCCCACTTTCTAAAAGTGCCATTTCTAAAATAGTAATAATAAATCCAACTTTACCAGTAAAGTTGATTTATCATGACCATTCCAATGATACTAAACATGATGCATCTACTCATCTCAGATCAGGAATTACAGCTTTAAAGTATTTTAAGGAATTCCCCATGCTGGCCTACGATAGGGGCAGACCTCACAGTAATGAAAAACAACTTTGGGAGTTTTTCATTAAATTTAAAAGAACGTGTCCTGCCTTTTGCTTACATAGCACTCTGCCCTATGGGCTATCTAGGGCCCACTTTATGGGTGACATATGTAAGAAAGGGGGAGTTTTAAGGCTTGGCAAGAGATTTTATCTGTCAAGTCAGAGTGGCAGTGAGACTGCACCTCCAGGCTCTGCAGTGGGATGCCTGAGACATGTTTGCAGGGCTACTTAAGTGGGTGGCACATTCAGTGCTGCAGGCCCACTAGAGGCATTTAATTTACAGGCCGTGGGTACATGGTATACCACTTTGCAAGAAACTTATATGTAAATTAAATATGCCAATTGGAGATACACCAATGTTACCATGTTTAGGGGAGAAACACGTGATTTAGCATTGGTTAACAGTGGTAAAGTGCTGAGAGTCCTAAGACCAACAAAAAGATACAGCAACAAAACAAGAGGTAAGGTCAAAAATCTGGGGTAAGACCACTCTAAGGATGCCAGGTCTCTCACACACCTTAACACCTCCCATCCAATTATGTAATTCCTGTCTAGAGTCCACCCAGGACCTTGAGGGTCCTAGAACACATGATATCAAAGACAACAGAGTAGTGTATGTATCTGACTAATTATTTGAATTGTTTTTTTTATCGTAAATCACTAAAAACATAGCAGCTGATGGTGAAATACAATTGGATGTCTTATTTTGTAACTGGTAGTTCAGACTAGTGTAGAACAACAGCCTCTCGCATTCTGGCAAAAATATGTGATGTGTGTAAAAGCAGAATTTCAGGAATTTCAAGCTGTTAGGCAATGTTTTTTGCAGGGTTCACCCTCACTTTTTGACTAATAGGTACTGGTGTAATGGCTCTGTAATGCAGTGTGTCCTGCCATACAGGCCTAAGTACCAGTGCTCCGACCCTCCAAATGTTATATGTCTAATTGGCTCACCCACAGTTGGCATAATTTAACTTAATTATCTGTCTCTAGTATATGGGACCAGGCAAACCCAGGGCCTGTAACTTAACTGTCCATTGTGAACTGTAGCACTTATTGGGCCACTGTGAGTGTGACAAAGCAAAGAAGGACTTCCAGCCTGCCATTGCCTGCAGGCAGAGCAGTTTTAAACTGCTAACTCGACTTTGCCATTTAAACCAGTGGCAAAGCCCAGACCTTTCTTTTTAATAGGTCATCCTTAACTCATGCCCATTGACCATAAAGACAGGTTGCATTGCATTTAAAAGATGGACAATTGTTTTGTTAACTTTGTATGTCCTGGCAGTAAAAACACCACATTGTCGCTTCTACTATGAAACAGCTTGTAGCTCCATTGGCAGGTACAGAGTTACATGCTGGCAACTCAGCAGTGCTAACTTCCAAATGGGACTACAGAACATGGTACTTCAAGATACCAAAGCACTTGTGGCATTAACCCCAACTTGTTGTTCAAGTAAAACTTAATGTAATCTTTGCACAATTGCCACTTTCTTGCCCAAGGTTGCCAATAGCTGTCTTCAAGCTAGCCTTCTGTCTTCCTGGAGAGAAGAGAAAATGACTCTCAGGAAGGGAAACTGTTGTGTAGCCATTTTAGTTATAGCTCCATGCAGGTTATTTTAGCACATTAGTCCTGCTGCTGTGCACTTTAACCTAGATATATTTTATTCAGATTCATTTATTATTTTAACAATAGCCACTTTTGCAGTCTTGTTTTAATTTCTCTTTATCTAGCTGTTTTCGCCTAGGCCAGCACTACGTTCTCAAACAAGACATTCTTGCTCACTCTGTGCTTCATTCAAGGCTGTAGTGACATAGGTTGCCGGTGAACATGGTAAATGTTTTGTCTCTGGTATTCTTAGAATAACACACATACTCATGTGGGGAAATTTTTCCAGAACATCAGCTGTTTTATTATAAAAACACTTCCTTATCCCTTACACATTAGAGGGAGATTCTAGCCAGAGGTCCACGACTGTATGCTGATTGCTGACCGCTTCACTACAGCTGCTTATGCAGACTTCAGGCCTTTGCTCAGGTATGGGGGATGATGTCTTCCCAGGGGAACCTGAAGGGCAGAATTAGAGCTTAACATGCGGTGCTCTATTATAGCCTAGGTAGGAATTAGTCCATTGATTCTAGTCACAATATGGTAGTGTTATTTCTATGCTTCACTCTCCTTGTCACAATTCTAATCTTGTCATGCTGTATCGTCCTGGTTATTGCAGTACATGCTTTGCTATCTAAGATGTAGTCACTTCATTAAAACCTTATTGAAACATATATTGCCTCTGTTTGTCATTGTGTGTGTGAGACTAATGTAACTGAGAGAAAACAGATGAGCCCCCAGTCACCACGATTTCCTTGAGGAGTCCATTATGTCATGCGCTCGGCTGCCCAATCATCCCTGCTCTTGGGCAGAAATGAGGCACTGCTAGTAAGCCACAGCAAAACCCAGATTAGCGCAACAGGTGTCACCTGTAGTGGGTTCACACTCAGTCTCCCACACCACAGGCAATTCTGCCTCTCAAAATCCAGTAGTCTCATTAGAATAATGAGAGCCTACATGACATGGTGCCGCCAACGTTTGGTCAGGCTCTAATTTTCAGGTCCTCCTGAGTATCTCTGTCTCACTATATGCAACAACGCCTCAGTACTATAAATGAAGACATCTGTGGTATTGAGGATTTCCTCCTCAGCTAAGTAGGGAACACCTATCTGACACTGGAGGTTGTTCAAGCTTGAACTCTAAAAGGAAAATCCCCATTTGGTGTGCCTTCTCTGAACAAATTGACCATTCATTATGGCGAATCCACAACAGGTAGCAATTGCAGTCAATATGAGACAACATTTATTGGCACATGGCCTAACGGCCCTGGGGGGGGTCCAGTCACATTTGTTGTTGACGCGCACGCAGCTTATGGCACAGAGTTTTCTATTCTTGGGTCACATTTCCAGCAGTTGATGGGAACACAAATACATTTCATAATTATACACTTACAAACGCACCTGCACAATACAGAGCATATGCATACTTAGAAATACCATTATCTTATCAAGAACATACTAATTGGCTTGATGGTGCCCTACCCCACATAATTTTACCTGTTAGGTTAGGTCCTCTAAGTAATGATGGTCCTATCTGGCCATTATTGGCCACTTATACACCTCACCAGGCTGCAGCGAACCTAACGGTAGCTGAAGTCCGTCGCTTATATACTGATCTGATGGCAATATACAGACAATTCGTGCAGTTTGCAATGCAAACATTAAACACAAGCCCAGAATGTGCTGCTCCGGTGCAACCACATGCAGTAATGGCAGGCATTAATCCTGCGACTGTACATTTGATCATGGGTAAGGTACTCGCCAAACGAGAAGAAATTCCACTTTGGTTAGCTCAAAAAATAAATGCGCTAGAAGCGGTATTTCCCCATACGGGACCTCAGGATAAACACAGAATACTAACAATGTGCTTGCTGTTTGGGATGGTTCCCACAATAGATAACTGCAATACATGGGTATTTGCTGCACTCTATACAACTGCACACAGAACACCAACACTTTCAAATTTGCCTGAAGTGTTGAAACAAATTCAAGATGAATACAGGGCTGCCCGGTCCCTGGACTTGGGGATGCAATTAATGGGCAACTTTGCCACGGTATCCTCAATTATATTAAGTAACCTTAAAGGGGAAGCAGTGGCACTAGCAGTGCGCATGCGGCTCCGGGACGTTCCTCCACAGGATCAAGAACGTGAGCTGCCAAAGATTATCGCAGAGACCTACTCTAGTATTGGTCGAGATAGTCTGGGGGCCAGACCAACAAAACCACAATTTCAGGGTAAATCTAATAAAGATTTTACCAAGCAAGCACCTGAGGGTAATAAGAACTGGGATAAAAAACAACAAACACCTAAAAAAGAGAGGGGAGAATCTCTGCGCATGGAGACCCCGCAGAATAGATATAGGGGGTCATTACGACCTTGGCGGGCGGCGGTACGGCCGCCAATGCGGCCGCACTCCCGCGGCCCCCATTACGACATCCCTGCTGGGCCGGCGGGGATGAGGCTGCAACATAGGAGCCGGCTCCTAATGGAACCGGCGATGTTGCGGCCGTGCGACGGGTGCAGAAGCACCCGTCGCGCTTTTCACTGTCTGCTATGCAGACAGTGAAAAGCTGGTCGGCGCCCTGTTAGGGGGCCCCTGCACTGCCCATGCCAGTGGCATGGGCAGTGCAGGGGCCCCAAGGGGCCCCAGGACACCCCTTACCGGCAGCCTCTTCCTGGCGATGCAAACCGCCAGAAACAGGCTGGCGGTAGGGGTGTCATAATCCCTAGGGCAGCGCTGCTTGCAGCGCTGCCCTGGCGGATTATCACCGCCGGGGCTAAAACGGCGAGAAACTGCCGGCCCGAGGCCTCCGTACCGCCAGCCTGTTGGCGGTACGGACGCTACATTACCCCCTGGCGGTCGCGTAATGACCCCCTTAATCTCAGAAATAGGGATAATATAAAAACGCCTGACAGATATCAACATACTGATACACGCCAATCTCGTTCCTTTCAGGACTCATCGGATAAACGCAGTGAGAGCGTTAATCGGTCAGAGCGAATAACTGAGTACGTGAAACCGAGACAGGAATCACAGCGCTTAACAGAGGTTTCTGTCAAAAAAGAAGAGAAACCTCCTCAACTAAAACCCCAATTTAAAAAGAAAAAGGTGGCAGCAGTTGCGGTTCGACATGCCACTCAAGAAGAAGATTCTCTTGAAGAACAAGGAGTGGGCACTAGTGCTACCAGACAGCGCGGCAGAGGTCACAATAGTTCACTGGAATCTTCTAGAGCATCTGGAGGTGAAAGCAACTGATGACTTCCTAAAAGCAGAAACTGTGGACATGTGTGTCTCCACACCTGACAGGGTGTCCAAAGTAAAGTTACAATTAGAAGGAGACATTGAATGCACAATAGACGCAATCTTTTGGGATCGCGTGGTCCACATATATGATATTTTGTTGGCCGAACAAGATTGGACACCTGAATTTGTCCGTACCTGCCCATATGGGGAAGATGTTATTAAACCTTCTTTCTCGCCCCGTGTTCCAGAGTAACTCGCAGAATCCTATGCCATCAATTAGGAATTGGCACAGGCACCCGCATTATATCTCAACCACGTAGGATGGGACAAAGATTCCCCCCTACTATGTAATTCGTATTAAGAACCAACCCCAACCTCAAACCCAGTATCCTATTAAACATGATGCTAAAGATCCCCTGAGGGAAATCCTCAAACAACTGGAATACCAGGGCGTAATCTAACCCTTTATTCCCAGTAGCTAAACCGAACCATTCATACAGAATAGTCTTAGACTACAGACACCTAAACAGTCACACACGCACATAAGATATACAAAATTCACATAGCACAGCACTTATGAACAACATAGGGGGTCATTCCAACCCTGGCGGTCGGTGTTAAACCTGCGGTCAAACCGCAAACAGGCTGGCGGGATAAAAAAAGGAATTCCGACCCTGGCGGAAACCGCCAACAGAGACCGCCACATTACCACACCGCCCGCCACGGCGGCACAAACAAACAGCGCGGCGGTCACCGCCAACAGACAGGCGGGAGACAATGTACCGCCCACTGTATCACAACCTACCAGTCCGCCACCTTTTCCGGGGCGGTAGCCCCACTTATAAAAACACGGCGGAAACAGCCATTTCGAAGGGAAAACGCTCACCTCCATACAGCCCACGAGGAATAAGGACAGCATGGAACCCGAACTCCACATACTCCCATCTATTGTGTTCTTACTCCTCTACCAGGAGCACGAACGCCGGCGCAGAAGACAACGGTGAGTACTGCACCTACGACACAGGGGAGCGGGGTGGAGAAAATATTACGGGGACACACATATGCGACACACCCACCCCCACCCTCACCCTCACCCACTACAACACACACATCAATGCGTAGCAACACATCAGAGTGACACCCCCCAGACCCCCTGGAAGAATGCAAACACAAAAGGAAATGATTCTAAACATTGGAATATATTGTATTACTGGCTTAAAAATATAATTATACATCAAAAACTGTTATATACATAAATATACAAGTCCGAGCATTGTAGCATGTATTGTCCGTGGACCACTGGGCCCAAACCACATGGGCAAAGCCCACACAAGATACCTGACTCCAATGGAGAGAACACTGCAGGGGCATCAGATAGCAAAACTACAGGCACCTCAGGGGGAAGGGAACCTCAGCCAGATGAGTGTACGACACCAGATCCACGAGGGGCCTCCATGGCCACTGTTCAATCCTGGGGAGTGCAAAGCCACAGTCTCTCAAGTCCGGACAGTGGGTGGGTTACCCACTGTTCAATCCTGGGGAGTGCAAAGCCACAGTCTCTCAAGTCTCTACAGTGGGTGGGTTTCCCACTGTTCAATCCTGGCGAGTGCAAAGCCACAGTCTCACAAGTGGATAACAGTCTCCACTGGTTCTGGGTGGGGCCTGGTGCCCAGACTGCTTCGTGCAGCCCTGCCCGACTAAGATGCGGGCCAGCCCCTGCCGCTCATGGTTCAGCGGTGCTTGAGACGGCGGTGCCCAGTTCATCGGTGCTTGAGATGAAGGGCCCAGTTCAGCGGAGCTTATGATGAAGGGCCCAGTTCAGCGGTGCTTGAGACGGCGGTGCCCAGTTCAGCGGTGCTTGAGACGGCGGTGCCCAGTTCATCGGTGCTTGAGATGAAGGGCCCAGTTCAGCGGAGCTTGAGATGAAGGGCCCAGTTCAGCGGTGCTTGAGACGGCGGTGCCCAGTTCAGCGGTGCTTGAGACGGCGGTGCCCAGTTCAGCGGTGCTTGAGATGAAGGGCCCAGTTCAGCGGTGCTTGAGACGGCGGTGCCCAGTTCAGCGGTGCTTGAGATGAAGGGCCCAGTTCAGCGGTGCTTGAGACGGCGGTGCCCAGTTCAGCGGTGCTTGAGACGGCGGTGCCCAGTTCAGCGGTGCTTGAGACGGCGGTGCCCAGTTCAGCGGTGCTTGAGATGAAGGGCCCAGTTCAGCGGTGCTTGAGACGGCGGTGCCCAGTTCAGCGGTGCTTGAGATGAAGGGCCCAGTTCAGCGGTGCTTGAGATGAAGGGCCCAGTTCAGCGGTGCTTGAGACGGCGGTGCCCAGTTCAGCGGTGCTTGAGACGGCGGTGCCCAGTTCAGCGGTGTTTGAGATGAAGGGCCCAGTTCAGCGGTGCTTGAGGCAGCGGTGCCCAGTTCAGCGGTGCTTGAGATGAAGGGCCCAGTTCAGCGGTGCTTGAGACGGCGGTGCCCAGTTCAGCGGTGCTTGAGACGGCGGTGCCCAGTTCAGCGGTGCTTGAGATGAAGGGCCTAGTTCAGCGGTGCTTGAGACGGCGGTGCCCAGTTCAGCGGTGCTTGAGATGAAGGGCCCAGTTCAGCGGTGCTTGAGACGGCGGTGCCCAGTTCAGCGGTGCTTGAGACGGCGGTGCCCAGTTCAGCGGTGCTTGAGATGGCGGTGCCCAGTTCAGCGGTGCTTGAGATGAAGGGCCCAGTTCAGCGGTGCTTGAGATGAAGGGCCCAGTTCAGCGGTGCTTGAGACGGCGGTGCCCAGTTCAGCGGTGCTTGAGACGGCGGTGCCCAGTTCAGTGGTGCTTGAGACGGCGGTGCCCAGTTCAGCGGTGCTTGAGATGAAGGGCCCAGTTCAGCGGTGCTTGAGATGAAGGGCCCAGTTCAGCGGTGCTTGAGACGGCGGTGCCCAGTTCAGCGGATCTGGGCATGGCGTGGAGCTCATTTGCCACCTGTCCTGTGGCTGGCGGTGCCTTCCTGCCCATCTGTCCTGTGGCTGGCGGGGCCCTCCTGGGCTGCAGTGCCGGCCATGTTGGTGGCCTCCTGCCCACCTGGGATGGGGCTGGCGGGGCCCTCCTGGCCAGCTGGGCTGATGGCGGTGTTGTCGGGCGTGCTGCCCTTCCCAGCCTTCCCTGATCGCCTGTGGCCCTTCCCCACCTTGGGCGGTGTGACAGCTGTCTCCACACCTCCTGCTGGAGCCATGGTAGGGGTTTTTGTGCCTGGTGTCTTCACCCTCTCGCGCCGGCCACTGCCTATCTTTGATTGTTTCTCCGGGGGTGGGCTGCCCGTGCCTTGGCTCCGTACTGAACTGGCTGCCCTGGAGGGTGGGGGACTCCATAGTCCATGGCAGACTGTCATGACAGGGCCCGGTTTTGTGGTGGCTGAGGTGCTGACTGGAGTCCTATTACATGGACGGGGTGGGGGAGTTGGTGGAAATAGGTTAAGTTTGGACAGGAAAAGCTTTTTAGGAGCAATGGGAGGGGTAGGTGTAGTGGGTATGGGAGTGGAGGAAGAGGATGTGGTTGTAGGAGTTTGAAGTCTGGTGTCTTTGGGTGCAGGTGCTTGGACTGGAGGCTGTCGTGAGGTGGATGGCTGTTGGGTGGGTGGCTGCCTGCGTTTGTGTATCTTTGAAGAGGGGGTCACAGAAACACTGGGAGAGGACACAGGGGACGTGTAAATGGCAGTGGGGGTGGTGACTGCACGTGTGCGGGGGGTTCTGGTGTGTGTGCTGGTGATGGACGTAGTGTCTGAAGATGTAGTGCATGCAGGTGTGAGTGGAGACGTGACAGGGAGGGAGGAGGGAGACAAGGAGGAGGGGGACACAGTGGAGGCAGTGGGTGTTGGTATGTCTGTATGTGGATGTTGCTTGTGTGAATGCATGTGTGATGTGTGATGTGTGATGTGTGGTGTTTATGTCTGGCTGAGCTTCCCTTGGGTGTTGAGGTGTGTGCAGGCTGGTCTGATGGTGTGTCTGGGATAGGCAGAGGTACAGGTGATAGGGTCTGGGTGGAGGAAGTTGGAGGGGGGAGGCTAGAGACAGGGACAATGGCTGCCATCAGTGCTGAGGCCAGAGTGTTGCACGATCGCTGAAGGGCAGCCTGACCAGAATGAATGCCCTCCAGATATGCATTACTCTGGTGCACCTCTCTTTCGACACCCTGGATGGCATTCAAAATGGTAGACTGCCCAACAGTGAGCGTCCTCAGGAGGTCAATGATCTCCTCACTGAGGGCAGCAGGGGTGACTGGGGCAGGGCCTGAGGTGCCTGGGGCGAAGGAGATGCCCACCTTCCTGGGTGAACGGGCACGGGCCAAACGCTGAGGGGCTGCTGGGAGGGCGGTGCTGGTGCGCTGGGTGGCAGCTGTACCTGTTGTTGCGGGGGGCACAGATGTTGCCGCCACCACAAGGGATCTCCCTTCAGAGGACGAGTCCGTGTCACTTATGTCTGCCCGAGTCCCCGCTGTGGAGGTCCCCTCGCCCTCCGTCCCACTGGTGAAATCGGAATCCGTTGCATGGCCCTCCATGGCCATGTGAGATGCAGCTCCCTCGTGCTCCGATGCCACTTCTCCTCCGCCTGATGATGCTAATGCACACATGAACAGGAAAACCACAAAAAAGGGGGGGGGGAGAAAATAAAGACATGTTGAGTGCATGCATTTGCGACACTGTTGGCGGACAGGACAGACACAAAAGCCCCCTGCACTACGCCGCGCACTTGGGGTCCACTACTCAATCCGTGGGACATGGCCTACAAGCCTATGGACGACATCTGCACACATAGATGACACAGGGCCATGAATAGCTGTACTTGGCACCCTACAGAGGTGGGGGCGGGGGCACAGGGCCATGCCTTACGGAGGGGCCTAGCCTACAGAATTCGCCCTGGCCTAGGGATACCCACAGCCCTCCTCCCCCACCCAGACACCTCCACTGCACGCAAAGTCAGCAGAATAAGAGTGTACTCACCCCCTTGTGTCTGCTGTGATGTCCTCACGCGCCCATCCAAATCGGGGTAGGCCACCGCCAGGATCCGGAACATCAGGGGGGTCAAAGTCCGACTGGCACCCCTCCCACGTTGGGAGGCCATCCCCAGCTGAGCCTCCGCTGTCTTCCTGCTCCAGCGTCGGATGTCCTCCCATCTCTTCCGGCAGTGGGTGCCCCGTCTGTGGTGGACCCCCAGGGTCCGGACGTCCTTGGCGATGGCACGCCAAATATCAATCTTCTGGTGGGCGCTGACCTATGTGAAATGTACAGGGGGAGAAAAAGAGTCATCACCTTCTGCACCCTCAATGTGAGTGGCCCCCCATCCCTACCCTTGCCATGTGGCACATGCTCTCATCCGTCGTTTGATGCATGCCTCAATCGCTCCCCTCCCCACCATCTTTCATCCACCCCACTCAACACAGGCATTGGCCACTAAGCATGGCCCCAGTGTACTTACCTGTTGGTCTGGAGGACCGTAGAGTAGCGCATACTGGGGGAGGACCCCATCCACGAGTTTCTCCAATTCCTGAGCAGTGAAGGCAGGGGCCCTTTCCCCAGTCGCATGAGCCATTGTCTCTTCCAGACCGAGGTCACAGCAGCACTTGCAGTGTAGGTCCTCTCCTGTCGAAGATCAGGTATCGAGTGATTAAGCCGATAGAAAATGGCGGTCACGCCCGCGGCGGTGCGTACCGCAGCGGTGCGTACCGCGACCGCCGGCGCACATCGTCATTGGCTCCTGAGACCCATAGGGTTCAATGTTAACCAATGCTGCTTAGCGCCGCGGTCTTTGACCGCCTACCGCCACGGTGTGCCACGCCAGCGCATTTACCTCACATCCCATTGTCGCACTTCACAGGTCAGGCAGCCACCATTTCAATGGCCCACATGGCTTACTTTTTACTGCGTCACACATACCTAGGCCTTGCATCAACACTCATACAAGCCATTCAATGCATTGGGAATCGTGTTTTGTGCAAGCTGTGGTTAAGTACCTGTGGGTTGATTGACTCTGTGCTCGCTGTTGTCCTTCATAGGCACCGTCCGCTGGGACATGCGAGGAGATGGAGGAATCTTCCCATGTACAGACCGCTGGTAGACCTGTCGACAATGGAGGAAAGACATGTCATACTGTCATACAGGCTTGACCGAGCCACTATTCATGAACTGTGTGCCCAGCTGGAGCCAGACCTGATGTCACCAATCCGCCAACCCACAGGGATCCCCCCTCTAGTGCAGGTGCTGTCAGTACTCCATTTCTTTGCAAGTGGGTCTTTTCAAACAACAGTGGCCATATCATCAGGGAAGTCCCAGCCAATGTTTTCCAAGGTGTTGTCCAGAGTGTTGTCTGCCCTGCTGAAACACATGCGTAGCTACATCGTTCTCCCTGAGGTGGGGGATTTGCCTACAGTGAAGGGTGATTTCTATGCCCTTGGACATATCCCCAACATCATAGGTGCCATTGATGGGACCCATGTGGCTTTAGTACCCCCCAGCAGGAGTGAACAAGTGTACAGAAACAGGACGAGTTATCATTCTATGAATGTACAGATGATGTGTTTGGCAGACCAGTACATCTCCCATGTTAATGCTAAGTTCCATGGGTCAGTGCATGACGCGTACATCATGCGGAATAGCAGCATCCCTTACGTGATGGGTCAACTCCAGAGGCAACGTGTGTGGCTAATTGGTGACTCTGGTTACCCCAACCTGTCATGGCTACTGACCCCAGTGAGGAATCCCAGGACAAGGGCAGAGGAACGCTACAATGAGGCCCATGGGAGAACTAGGAGGGTGATCGAGCGGACCTTCGGCCTCCTGAAGGCCAGGTTCAGGTGCCTCCATATGGCAGGTGGATCCCTATTGTACTCACCAAAGAAGGTGTGCCAGATAATCGTGGCCTGCTGTATGCTTCACAACCTGGCTTTGCGACGCCAGGTGCCTTTTGTGCAGGAGGATGGTCCAGATGGTGGTGTTGTAGCAGCTGTGGAGCCTGTGGAGAGTGAAGACGAGGAAGGCGAAGAAGACAACATAGACAACAGGAACGCAGTAATACAGCAGTATTTTCAATGACACACAGGTAAGATTCCAACCCGGCATATTACATATACTTAACCCCTACTACCTCTATACTGTCTGACCTTTTCCCCCAGTGTATGGTAACTGAGTTGTGACTTTCCCTTCCAATTTCAGAGATGTGGGCCCCACTGCGTGACATCTGCTTTGTTTCCCCATGGACTACAGCTGTGTAACAGTGGTATGTTGGCATCACAATGTAGATATGCATTTTTGGCACGGTAATGTCTAATACATTTGTACAAACTCACAGCCAGACTCCTGATTGTTTTGTGCAATAACTGTGTTTATTTCAGTGCTCTATATTGGTGAGTGATTGCAAATCAGTGAGGGGTGATGGTGGAGGATTGTCCATGGCAGAGTCCAGACTATTAGTATCACAGGTGCATTGTCCAAATGCCTGTGGAAAGTGGAGCATGGGCAGTATAAGGATGGACAGGGTGTCAATGTGGGACAGTGGGATGACAGTCAGGGAGGTATCCTTTCCTGGCGGGGGTCTTGGCATCTTACTCTGTCTTCTTCCTGGATCTCAGGGCCCGCTTGTGGGGTGGTTCTCCTTCTGCAGGGGGTGGGGTGCTGGTGGCCTGTTGGTCCTGTGGCGGGGCCTCCTGTCCACTAGCGCCGGCTGCGGTGGTAGGCAGTTCTTGGTCCATGCTAGTGTCAGGGGCCCTTTGTGGTGCCACAGTGTTCCGCAATGTGGTGACTACCTGATTCAGAGCCCCTACAATGGTGGCCAGGGCGGAACTGATGTTTCGTAGTTCCTCCCTGAACCCCAAATACTGTTCCTCCTGCAGAAGCTGGATCTCCTGAAACCTGGCCAGGACCGTCGCTATCGTCTCCTGGGAGTGGTGGTAGGCTCCCATGATGGAGGAGAGGGCCTCGTGGAGAGTGGGTTCCCTGGGCCTGTTCCCCCCCGTCGCACAGCAGCCCTCCCAGTTCCCCTGTTTCCTTGGGCCTCTGTCCCCTGGACTGTGTGCCCACTACCACTGCCCCCAGGTCCCTGTTGTTGTTGGGGTGGTGGGTTAACCTGGGTGCCCTGTAGTGGTGGACACACCGCTGATTGACGTGTCCTGGGGACAGAGGTATGGGCCAGCTGGGTGGGTGCTGTGCTGGTGTTCTCAGAGGGGGGAAGGTCTGCTATGGGCTGTGGCTGTCTGAGGGGAACCGACTATCCAGAGGTCCCCGATGGGCCGGGCTGGTCATCTAGATCCAGGTCGACAGAGCTGCTGTCCTCACTGTGGGCCTCTTCTGGGGGTGGAGTGGACATTTGTGGACCCTCCTGCGCGGTGACGTGGCGTTCGGGTCCTGCAGGGGTATAAAAGTATGGTTATTGCATTTGTGTGTGCCATAGCGTGTAATGGGTGGGTGCCCGTGTACCCCAGTGCTGGCATTCCCGTGTGGGGGCTTTTGTGATGGTGGTTTGGGGGGGGATGGGTATGTGCAGTGGGCATGCTTTGTTGATGGGTGTCCATGCTTTGTGGTCACATGCATGGCTTGGGGTTGGGATGGGTGGGCTGTGATGGTGAGACATTTGCAAGGAGCAGGATGTGATGGGGGTGAGGGTGAGGGTGGGGGTATGAGTTGGCATGCTGGTGGGGTGGGGGGATGAAGTAGTGAAGATGAGACTTACCAGAGTCCATTCCTCCAGATACTCCTGCGAGGCCCTCAGGATGCAGGATTGCCAAGACCTGCTCCTCCCATGTTGTAAATTCTGGGGGAGGAGGTGGGGGTCCGCCGCCAGTCCGCTGCACCGCGATGTTGTGCCTGGATACCATTGAACGCACCTTCCCCCGTAGGTCGTTCCACTGCTTCCTGATGTCGTCTCTATTTCTTGGGTGCTGTCCCACAGCGTTGACCCTATCGACTATTCTGCTCCATAGCTCCATCTTCCTGGCAATGGTGGTGTGCTGCACCTGTGTTCCGAAGAGCTGTGGCTCTACCCGTACAATTTCCTCCACCATGACCCTGAGTTCATCCTCCGAGAACCTGGGGTGTCTTTGTGGTGCCATGGGGTGGTGTGGGTTATGTGTGGGGTGGATTGTGTGGTGATGTGTATTGGTGTGTTGTGTGAAGTGCGTGGAAATATTGCTGGGTGAAAGTAAAATGCGCGTCTGGGTGCTCAGTTCTCTTTTTCTCAGTGCGTGGTCCCGATTCTGTAGGAGTGGGGGTTTGAGGGTGATGTGGGTGTGTGTTTTATATTGTGTTGGGTGTGTGGGAGTGGTGTGTGTCTGTGTATCAGGTGTGTGTATTTCAAATTGTCCAATGTGGCTGTGTTTTGTAAGTGTGTGTGTATTTTGAGCGCAGCGGTGTGTACCGCCAATGGTATACCGCGTTTGAAAGACCGCTGCATGGATTCGTGTGTCGTGATAGTGTGGGCGTATTTCTGTTGGCGTGACGGTGGAGGTTTGGTCATCGCCAGTTTCTCGCTGCCCTTTGGTGTGGCGGACTTTTGTGGATGTCTGTATTTTGGCGGTTTGCCTGTTGTGGGTCGGAATGACCGTGGCGGTTTACCGCGGCCGCAGCGGTATGTTGGCGGTCTTCTGACAGCGGTAAGTGGCTTTTACCGCCAAGGTTGGAATGACCCCCACAGTGTGCAAAAAATACAAGACTACACTGGACATTTCCAATGGTTTCTTTTTCCAAAATATAGGGGGTCATTCTGACCCCGGCGGCCAGGGTCGGCGGGAGCACCGCCGACAGACCGGCGGTGCCCTGCAGGGCATTCTGACCGCGGCAGTTCGGCCGCGGTCAGATGCGGGAAACCGGCGGTCTCCCGCCGGTTTCCCGCTGCCCTGCAGAATCCTCCATGGCGGTGGGGATTCTGACACCCCCTACCGCCATCCTGTTCCTGGCGGGTCTCCCGCCAGGAACAGGATGGCGGTAGGGGGTGCCGCGGGGCCCCTGGGGGCCCCTGCAGTGCCCATGCCAATGGCATGGGCACTGCAGGGGCCCCCGTAAGAGGGCCCCACAAAGTATTTCAGTGTCTGCTATGCAGACACTGAAATACGCGACGGGTGCCACTGCACCCGTCGCACCTTCCCACTACCCCGGCTCAATTCTGAGCCGGCGTCCTCGTGGGAAGGTTGATTTGCCCTGGGCTGGCGGGCGGCCTTTTGGCGGCCGCCCGCCAGCCCAGGGCAAATCCCAAAATACCCTCAGCGGTCTTTCGACCGCGGAGCGGTATTTTGGTGGGGGAACTTTGGCGGGCGGCCTCCGCCGCCCGCCGAAGTTAGAATCACCCCCATAGTGCCAGAGAGTGGAGACTTAACCAGTTTCAGCACACTAGGCTCCCAGAAAAATTCCGTGGTTTACCCCAGGGGTACAAAAACAGTACAGGACTGTTCGCAGCTCGTGTGACTTCAATTTTGCACGACATTGACCCAAAGCATTGTCCTATGTAGATGATATCTATCTCACGGATGATGAATTGCTGCAACATTTAGGACAGGTAGCCTGCATTGTTGTGGGATTTGCTGAATTTGGCTACAAATTCAATTTAAAAAAAACAAAAATAGCCTTCCTTAGCGTCCTGTTTCTGGGACATGAGCTATAGAGTGAAGGAAAGAGCCTATCGCCACAATTCTTGGAAAAATGTGCACAATTACAACCTCAAAATACCATTAAAAAAACTCCAATCCCTATTGGGTTTCTTACATTTTGGCAGAACTTACATTCCTGATTATGCATCACGCATAAAACCTTTATATGACTTAATACGTCCTGACTTTTCAAGTAAATTTTGGACAGTCGAACACACACGCATTCTCAGAGACCTGCAGACAGACATGCTTGCAGCACAACACTTACACACAAGGGACAACAAAACACATTTGGTCATCAGAGTAATTGCTGGTGCCATTGGTTTCACCTATGTAACCTTTAATGGGGGTGAGACAGTCCGGATAGCATACAAATCACATTTGTACTCAGCAGCAGAACAACTCTTTCTCCCACTGAGAACATTCTCACTGCTGTGCAGATGGCTATCATTAAAGATAGACCTCTAGCCCATGGCAAACCCATTATTGTTGTTTCTCCAATTCCAGCCCTTGAGGCTGTCACTAAAGCCAGCATTCCAAACACTAAAGCATAGCATCCACGTTGGATACAATGGGCAACGTCTTTGACAGCCACTGATGTTGACTACATCTTTGACCCAAAATGGCAAACTCAAGAATTTTTGCAATATAAACTAGAAAACCCAGTTCCAGCAAACACACTACCTATCAATCAGTATCAAAGAGTCATGTACACCGATGGCTCAGCGCAACCTGCAATTGGCACAAAGCATCAATACTTAGCTGCTTGCGCAGTCGTAAGTAGCTCCATGGTGGATAATAAATGTTGTCCTCAGCATACATTCATGCAGACTCAAGGGGATTGCTCAGCACAACTAGCAGAGCTAAAGGCTCTGGTAATGGCTCTGGAACAAACGGATCCTGCACAGCTAACACTGATTGTCTGTGATTCGTACTACTGTGTCCAGTCCTTCACTGAATATCTGCATTACTGGTGCCAGAATGGGTTCAGAGATTCTAAAGGCAACACCATCAAACACAGACTTCTGTGGGGGAAAGTAGCGGATCTGAAGGAAACGCTACCAAATGTCCATAATATACATACACTTGGACACCAGCGCGTTGGAATACATGTTGCTGGGAATACACTGCCTGATGAAGCCGCAAAGTCAGCAGTAGTTACGGCCACTGTTGGTGCAGTAACCCGGTTAGGTGCGAAACCGGACAAGGACATATGGGCTGCCGTGAAAGCTACGGCTGAAGGTACCCCCTATCCAAAAGCATTTCCTGCTAAATATTCCTACCGAATGGGAGGCTGCCTAAATGCTGAGGTTAAGATACCAGGCGTAGGGGTTCAAGAAATTGCCAACAAAGACATAAAACCAGAGTTGATTAAAGCAGCGCATGAGGGGGCAGCATCTTCCCATGCTGGTGTGGTCGGCTACAATATCGTTGTTACAAGCTTGTTTTTGGTGTCCAGGCCTATACAAAGAGGCCAAGCAGTATGTCCTTTGTTGTGACATCTGCCAACAAATTAAAGTTTCCACTGCTAAAGGCCCACTGCAGACAACCCTCCTAATTAAAAAAAAAAAAACATTACAATGTGTGTACCTGGACTATTGTGGTCCCCTAACACCGGACAGTGCATGCAAATACATTTTAGTCGCTGTTGACATTTGCTCCAGATTTCTATGGTTGGCTGACGCTCAAACTGTTATTAAAGATTTGCGAGCCTTTATCAGTACATATGCAGTCGCGGCTTTCCACTCGGAGCAGGGCCCTGCTTTTGCCTCAAGGGCATTCAGGGACGCCATGGCTTTGTTAGGGGTCCAACTTCAGTACCTGTCTCCATTTCATCCCGAGGGAAATAGTATTGTGGAGTAATTAAACCATGATTTAAAGCAGTCCTTAACAGCCAGAGTCTTAGGTACGGGTCGTAGTTGGCTTAATGACCTGTATGGAGTCCAGAGAGCACTTAACAACCTGCCTAGAAGGTCCCTGGGGGGTCGTACTTTATATGAGTACCTGTTCGGAACCCATATGTATGTTCCAGATCTTGATGGCCCTGGCGTGGAGGCAGCAGAAACACCCTTTGACATAAATGAACGTGTCACTGTCTTACAGGAATGCAGCAGTTCTGTGACGACAACGCTTCTGCCAGTGCTGCCTCCACAGGAATTAAGGATGTATCTGTAACTCCTACAGGCTGGATTCCTAAAGTTGGGGATCTAGTACGTGAAAAGGTTGCTGTGAAAAAGGAGTTTGGTCCTTCTTATCGTGCACCATTCCCAGTCTTGGCAATACACGGTTCCAGAACTGTCATTCTACCCATGTTGGCTGGTGCCAAAGAAAATCACTTTGTTTCTATCGACAATGTCAAATTACACCATGTGGCCGATCCTGCAAAGCTGACCAAAAGGAACAGTCAGTAGTTCCCGAATCCCTCTCACTACTGGTCAAAAAGTTCCTCTACAACTTGTAAGCAGCAACACTGACACCTCTCCAAGCTTGGGGAGGGTGGAAAATGATCTTGCATTAGTTCCACTAACATCTGTTTCAATACATAATACAGAAACAATTGATTGATTTGACACAACTTCAATACAGACAGATGGCGTCATTTATTCGGAATCACCACAGAAGACACCCATCGGTTCTCCACGTACAAACACGGCTCCAGATTTTGCACTAACTGCTTCTGGATACTTTGCCGACATCAACAACACCATTTAGGACTCATTCGCCTCTTCTACACCTGAACTGTCAAAAACATGTAAGCTGATAAACTGGCTTAAATCAAATTACTTTATTTTTCCATGGAACTGTCTGTGACTGACATTGACTATACTGGCTTTCCTCCTTTGGATTGGGTTTGTTATAACATTCTTTTTATTGATACATGATCATTTTCTTCCTGAAAGATCTACAGTTGAACTGGTGGATGAGGTGCTAAAACCACATTTTTTTTCTCACAAGATCTGCAGAGACTTGTCCTTTGTAAACATTTTCGCTATACCAATTCCTGATGGGATTGTTTGGGATAAAGTAACATTTGATATATACTGCCCCACAGAGGTCATTCAAATACCATATGTGTTTAAACTTTCTATGAATGATGTAATAATACCCGGAGTTGTTTCTGACGATTGGGATGTGAAAACTATTGATTGTATGATGACTGCATTGCAGTATTACACTGTATTTGAAAACAAAAATGTTTACCAATCTAAAGAGAATCATGGTGATATGTTTTGCTATAATTATTATGGGCACCATTTCATCCATATAGCAAGTTCCCCAAAGACTCTTTTAATTACACACAATGGGAATATTGTCCTACTCCACCACAAGGGAGTTCTAAAACATACTCTGAAAAGTTTGCATATTTTTCTGGTCACAATGTTAAAAATGCTGAGTCATATTATTTTAAATTGCCATCAATTGAAAATGTACATATATTATTAACTAATACAAAATGTATTTATTCGGATTCCTTTGTTTCCTGGTTGACTATAGAAGGCTATGAATATTGGCTGAAGTAGATTGACTTAAAAGGTGTGTGGGGAACTAAACGTTGGCCAATACGGGGGAAGGAAGCTTTATTTAGAGCATGCCTGATACCTGTTCAAATGATATTTTTAAATGAAACTGTACAACAAACAAGTTGCTTAGTCTTAGCTAAGATTAAGGAATTGAACACGCCCAGTATTCCTGCCCCTGCTAAATTTCACAAATGGCAAACTTATATCAATGCAACTGAAGATCAGATCGATGAATGGGTCCAGAATGGTACGTTTAATGCTTCACTGCCACATCCTGGCGGGTGGTTATTGTGGCCAATAGATACTAATAGGTCCCATACACATTTTATAAACTCCACGGGGGATTTAGAACTAGTAGGCCGGACCCTCGCTATATATCATCCCAACATGCAGGTATAGTCACAACATACAGTGTAGGCAAACTGTGCCAGCAATGGTTGAAGTGTTCCTCACTGGATGCGGTTAGAGAACACCTCAGACTCCTGTCTAATAACACTGATTTACAGGATTTTCAGTTAGGCCCCAGAAAACAACACAAAAAGTGTTTCTTATATGAGGTATATATTGAAATTTGGAAGTTTTCCCAACAAGAAGCTGCTGCCTGGTTAAGGCAAATAGACCAGGAAAACTTACAGAAGGCTTTAGCTGTTGTAGATAATTAGATTAATGCCATGTCTGACCGGACATACACCTTAAATACCATTGTCTCTTCTGCTATAGACATGATATAAACAGACATGTCTTCTTTACACCACGGACAAAGTCAACTAAGGTCCATTATGCAGTTGGGTTGGACACTTCAAACATTGAAGGCGGGTCGCGTTCCCTGGCTGCACTTTAGCGCAAGGGACCTATTTTCTGCATTTAACTTAACGCAACAACAACTAATGTGACGTATGTCATGCTAAACATCGAAAAGTTAGAAAAGTTACCTTTTACTGTGGCTGAAATACCATCTGCTGAATGGTTAAAACACGGGTCATTAATCTGCCTATTTCCACACTACAATTCATGTCCTGTTTAAAACACATTCCGGTAGGCAGATTTGAAAGGCTGGGAGATAGTTACATCCATGAGGTGTGGGAGCTGCCCTTCTCGTACAAATGTCACAGTGGCATGAAAGAGGTCTTACTTAGCAGTAGTGAATGCAAGACTTCTGTCAGCCATTCGGTGGTTTGTAAACAGTTGTCCTTGCACGGGTCGTGTAACGCGTCTGCAGCAAACTTAGCTTGTTATCTGAAGGGAGTTCCAGTCCCTTTGATTAGATCAGCATTCCAGGTGCTTTCGAATGGCAGCTATTTTCTCCTCAACGGTGAAGACTGTTGTGTGATGCGAGCCAGAATAGCTTATGTTGTTTCAGTCTCTAAGATTGTTACATGATGCAGGAATGTACTTTTTCCTCCCACTAAACTAAAAGAGGTAGCTGACATCTGGCCCCATCTTGCTACTTCTAATGTGAATTTTAACAAGTTGAGCAGACTCAAAGCTTTATTGTTTCAAAAACATGTGGCCCTCACGTCTGCACGCAAGACATACGCACTTCAGGGGGCAAGGTCGTCAGCAGAGATACAGTCCTTTGTAAGTACCAACCGTCATTATTGACACTTTTTACACATATATCTTAGGTTGAGTTTTAGTAACTTTTATATATATTTAGGCTTTGAATCACTTTCAACTGCCAAGGGGAGGGTGTTGTGTAGCCATTTTAGTTATAGCTCCAGGCACATTATTTTAGCACATTAGGCCTGCCGATGTGCACGTTAACCTAGATATATTGTATTCAGCTTCATTTATTATTTTAACAGTAGCCACGTTTGCGTTCTTGTTTTAATTTCCCTATATCTAGCTGTTTTCACTTAGGCCAGCACTATGTTCTCAAACAAGACATTCTTGCTCACTCTGTGCTTCGTTCAAGGCTGTAGTGACATAGGTCGCTGGTGAATATGGCAAATGTTTTGTCTCTGGTATTCATAGAATAACACACATCCTCACGTAGGGACATTTTCCCAGAACATCAGCTGTTTTATTATAAAAACACTTCCTCGTCCCTTACACGTTAGAGGGAGATTCCAGCCAGAGGTCCACGACTGTATGCTGATTGCTGACCACTTCGCTACAGCTGCTTGTGCAGACTTCAGGCCTTTGCTCAGGTATGGAGGATGATGTCTTCCCAGGGGTACCTGAAGGGCAGAATTAGAGCTTAACATGCTGTGCTCTATTATAGCCTAGGTAGGAATTAGTCAATTGACTCTAATGGCAATATGTTAGCATTATTTCTATGCTTCACGAATTACATGCTTGTCACAATTCTAATCTTGTCATACTGTATTGTCCTGATTATTGCAGTACATGCTTTGCTATCAAATATGCAGTCGCTTCATTAAAACCTTATTGAAACATATACTGCCTCTGTTTGTCATTGTGTATGTGAGACTAATGTCACTGAGAGAAAACGGATGAGACCCAAGTCACCACGATTTCCTTGAGGAGTCCATTATGTCATGCGCTTGGCTGCCCAATCATCCCTGCTCTTGGGTAGAGATAAGGCACTGTTAGTTTGCCAGAGCACAACCCAAATTAGGGCAACAGATGTCACCTGTAGTGGGTTCAGACTTAGGGGCATATTTATACTCCGTTTGCACCGGAATTGCGTCGTTTTTTTTTACGCAATTCCGACGCAAAACTAACTCCATATTTATATTTTGGCGTTAGACGCGTCTAGCGCCAAAGTCCATGGAGTTTGCGTCATTTTTTAGCGTGGACAACTACTTTGCGTTAATGAGATGCAAGGTAGGCGTTCCCGTCTAAAAAATTGACTCCGAGGCATGTGCGCCGTATTTAGACTCCCGGGCAAAATTCACGCCCGGGAGTGGGCGGGTCAAAAAAAATGACGTCCGGCCGCTTTTGCGCCGTTTTTTAGCGCCTGGAAAAGGCAGGCGTTAAGGGACCTGTGGGCTCTGAAGGAGCCCAGAGGTGCCCTCCCATGCCCCCAGGGACACCCCCTGTCACCCTTGCCCACCCCAGGAGGACACCCAAGGCTGGAGGAACCCATCCCAGGGACATTAAGGTAAGTTCAGGTAAGTATTTTTTTTATTTTTTTTTGTGGCATAGGGGGGCCTGATTTGTGCCCCCCTACATGCCACTATGCTCAATGACCATGCCCAGGGGACAGAAGTCCCCTGGGCATGGCCATTGGGCAAGGGGGCATGACTCCTGTCTTTGCTAAGACAGGAGTCATTTCTATGGGGGTTGGGAGTCGTAAAAAATGGCGCAAATCGGGTTGAGGCGAAAAATTTGCCTCAGCCTGACTTGCCCCATTTTTTGGTGCCCAAGCTCCATATTCCCCTACGCCGGCGCTGCCTGGTGTACGTCGTTTTTTTCCACGCACACCAGGCAGCGCCGGCAGTTAACGCCGGCTAACGTCATTGATTAAATACGGCGCCCGCATGGCGCTTCAGAATGGCGTTAGCCGGCGCTAATTTTTTTGACACAAAACTGCGTTAGCGCAGTTTTGCGTCAAAAAGTATAAATATGGCCCTTAGTCTCCCACACCAAAGGCGATTCTGCCACTCAAAATCCAGTAGTCTCATTAGAATAATGCGAGCCTATGCGACAAAACAAAGAACTTGCTGACAAAAGGGTTGTTACCTCCTCCTGGCAGGATTACCAGAGTGGCTGTGAGCCCAAAAGATGAGCTTTAAAGTTGAACCCACCATTAAGGGGCAAAAAGTAGTCACACACCAGAGGGATGCTCTTTTGTTTTAGCAGACAGGCCGGCGTCTCGAGCGGGAGGGGAGAAGCCTTGGTCAAACTAGTTTTTTCAGAGGGTGTGTAGCTCCCAGCTAGTCAAACTTCTGGGTTGGATGAGGGACCTCTATACACCAGGAGAAGGGGTCTGCCGTATTTTGAGTGGGCATTACAATGCACTCTGGGCTAGTTAGATGCCACACTTCACAGAAAGTGATCATCAGACAAGCAGAAATCTGATAGCCATTGGCTAGTTAGTCACCACATCCCCGTAGGCTTGTAGTGGACATAAAAGAGACACACCTGGCACCCATGCCTCGGATCAGGTTTGCATTATAGGGGGGACTGAGAAGGACTGCCCTGCTGTTCCCTGCACCCAGCAAAGAGAGGCTGCACCTGCTGCATCTTAGGCTACCAAAGAAAGGACTGTGCCTGTATTTACCTGCCCGTGAAAAGGTTGTCCACAAGCCCCAGACAGAGAAGTTAACTCCAAGAGTCAGTTGACTGACTCCCTGTTACAGCCACAGGTCCAGAAAAGTTGAGGAGTCTACTCCCTGAAGAGCTCAGCACCAAGAAACCTGATTGGCCCTACACAGTGAGGTGCAGCCTCGGAGACAGCCTGTCCAGACCTTTAAAAGTTGCACCCGAGTCTGCTGGACCAGGGAGAGTCATCGGAGTACAATTTAGTCACCGGCACAGACATTAATGCAAGTTAAAGGAAACTGCTGGCTTTGCTCTAACTGGAGATCAGTAAACCAGTGGCAACTGTTTTTTTCCTGTTCTTCATCCGGGCTTCGAGGGATATTGACCTCTGAGGCCAAAGTCACTCCCATGCTGTTGGACTTCTTTAACTGTTCTGTTTCTTCTTATTCCTATACACTTGTTTCTTTGATAAAGCCTGACTGCTCTGAACCACAGCTTCCCAGGCCTGAGCTAACATTTCACAGATTAACCTGACTGGATCTGATATGAAATTGTGGCCAATATTTATGGTGAATTGGCTTAGGGAAGTGCCACAAGTGTTCTTGCAGTGTTGCCATACGCCAACGTGAATACTGCATACTGCAGCACACATGGAAAGGGGAAAACATGAGGAGAAATGGAAATATTTCTCCTTGTGACGCCTGCTCTGGGGAGGCATAAGGTTTTGGCGCTGCCCCAGGTTTACATGACTTTGTAAATCTGGGGCAGCATCAAAATTTATGGGTGTTGCTTGGAAAAACCTACCACAGCACCCATGGAACACCTCCCAGGTGCAGAGTATGGCAACAAAACGACTTGTGCTGCTTTGACTTATTCCATATCAATGAAGCCAAGCATTATTACACAGTGAGGTTGCACAACCACACCATACAACAACCCACATTCCTTACACAAGCATAACACAAATTCCCCGAAATTATGCAAGTTATGCCAAATTAATTTAATTTTTGCCCGTGCCTAAAAGATCGAACATACGATACCCGTAAGAAAATCACACAATTTTCCTTCTGCTCACTTTGACATTTTCTACCGGCGCTAAGATTTCACATAAAACAAGGTTGCCCTATCTGTAGCTCTAGTTTTGAGTGCAAGATTTTGCCACCTTTGCATCCATGTTTTGCTGTGTGCTCACATCAACTTTTTGGTACATAAAAAATTAGGGCCAGAAAATTGATTGATGCTACATCTTGTGTTTTGTGTGTCACGTACCACTGCTTTGCATCATGCGGCTGCTAGCTCAAAAGAATAGAAAATCTAAGCCAAAGTCTGAAAACCTGGGTTGGGGAATGCTGCTTTCCTCGGAAGAACAGATCTATAGTACAAACAATGATCTATTCCGTCATTCACCACAAGCTTTGTCCACACTCAAAAGTAATAAAGACCACAGATTTACAAAGGGTTCATGCAAAGCAGGGCATCAAACAAAATTGATGCTCTGTGATGCGTAAACTGGAGCAAGAAGAACTGCTCCATATCTACAAAGAAGTGCTGTAGATCTGCTCTTGCCCTGCACTGGCGCACTTTCAGAAACCATGCACCAAAACAGGGCACCCTTGTGCCATAGTGCAAAGTTTTCTGCTTCGTGATTAGCGTTGTGTTTGTGCAGGAAGGTATCCCTTTGTAAACTTTGCTTCAAGGCAATTTCTTCTCCTTATGCCAGCCTGCGGGAGGCAGGGGATTTTAGTGCAAATCCATGTCGACAAGCCTTTGTAGATACGAATTCCATCAAAATCCAGGGGTGGATGCACCGGACCGCCCATGCACCACCCATTGAATGCCTCCTTGGTGGAAAGTAACGCAAGATGGCATATTGCGCTGCATTGCGTTACTTTGGATTACAATCCAATACAAATTTGTGTTGGATTGTAAATATCAACCCAATACTTGTATTGGGTTCTGCATTAAAAAGTAACACAAAGCCTACAGAAAATATTTTAAAAACTGGAGTATAATTCCTTCTAATTATAGACATCATGATATTATGACACTTCACAGAGGCAGTAATGTTGACAGTTTTAACGCATGGTAGGTACTTTTGCCACCTGCCCCTACTTATTTCAGAACTGCAAAAAAATGATCAAAATATGTGGAGCAGATTGGCATAGTTCCCTGGTGAGCTTTAAAGATAACACAACATCCTTGTTAATAATATGAACTTAGTGTCTTTATGCAATTGGGTTTTGCAAACAAGACAGAAAGAAATAATCTGCAGATTTGGCTAAAGGTAGACCTAACTCACCAGGACATGGAATACTGACAAAAAACATAGAGACGCTAAGGCATCCAATCCAAAGAAGGAAGCAGTACCCCACGTCAGAACTTCTGTTTGTTTGAAATAAGCTGCTTTCTAATTGGTTGACAATTAGTCCTTACTTTGTAACTAATGTGTTGTGATCTTCGTGACTTTGCTAAATACCAAGGTGGTCCAGTCTAGATTCCATAACATGCCTCTTTCATCCTCCACCCTACACTTTCGGTCTCTTTATCTCTTTCTTGTGGGTTCTTTTTCATCCCTGTGTTCTTCCTTTCTCACTGGTTTCCTATCTCTCTCTACCCCTTTCCTTTCCCCTTTTTTTTTTTACTGTTGTCTGTCTTGCTCGTGCCCAAAGTGAGAATGAAAAATAAGTCCCAGTTCTAACCTAAAATGAGTGCCTGTGCCCACCACATCAACCACTGTCAAGAATTAAGCACTTATGACAAAGCAGCTCAGGTCTTGATGAACAGCGCATCAGAACATCCTGTAAATAAAGGGAGGGTCAAAATACTGGAAGAACTGCAACTTTGCAAATACGAATGCACTGGGAGGGCTACTGAGTTGTGTTTCACTTGAAAACCACAGCTGAAGGTTATTAGTGTGAGCCAGTCTTGTTTTGAGTGCTGTATAAGGGAGGTTTTAAATAAAATAGATTCAAAATATATACTTGCAGCTTACCTGTACCTCCTCTGATCTAGGGAAGTGCATTCCTGAGACATATGTGTCTCTCCAAGAAGGTAAGCCCCATCACCCTAATGGGTTCATGGCACACTGGGGCCCCTCTCTAATGCAGGCGATGTGTATTGTAAGCAATAGTCAGCGTGATAGGTGCCCTACCAAAACCCAAAGCTAAAACTGAG
Organism: Pleurodeles waltl; assembly: GCF_031143425.1. Classification (NCBI taxonomy): domain Eukaryota; kingdom Metazoa; phylum Chordata; class Amphibia; order Caudata; family Salamandridae; genus Pleurodeles; species Pleurodeles waltl. The sequence goes on from NC_090443.1 coordinate 339,345,301, forward strand.
TTAGACCAGTGTAAAGCACATTTTCAATAAAGCAGGATGGTTGCTGGTTGACAATATTTTCAGTGATTTTAGTGAGGAAGGAGTAAGAGAAATTAGTCTAAAATTAGTGTACATAGGCTTTTTGAGATTGGTATTACAGATGCCTTATTCCACAGTGTAGTATCAGAATATGGTGGGAATATATGGTGTTAAATAAATGTTGCTGCAAAAATAAATACCAAAATATCCTCAAGGTAAGTATATGTTTACTATACTTGATTCTACATCTGTGTACCTATAAGATGTATATAAGAGTGGTATGATCAATTCCCTTTTCGACGGTGTTGTACTAGAAAATTGTTGAAAAAAACGGTGGTACAAAATATCAAAGTTTAACTATGAATATCCTCTAGGTAAGTATATGCTTACTATAAGTAACTCCACATCTATGTGCTTGAAGATGTATTTATAAGTGGTAGAGCGAAACACAAATGATGGACGGAATGCGGAACGAATGAAACATTCACCCCCAGTCACAGATCTGGGTTTAATCCATCGTTCTTTTGCTCAACATGCCACCCCAGTTTAGACCCAGCCATGCCACCCCAGTTTAGACCCAGCCATATGCAAATCAGTCTTGACCCTGTTCCTCATGGGAACAGTCCAGCCCGAACTGCCAGGCCAGGTCCTCCCTGGACGGGAAACGGGAAACAAGCATCCTGGGACCGGTTTCAGGGTTTCACCCTTCATCAGCCAGGCTAGCTTGAATCCAGTGGCATAGTGAACCAGGGACCCACGTCTGGGCATAAAGCAAAACACAAATGATGGACGGAATGCAAAACCAATCAAACATTCACCCCCAGTCACAGATCTGGGTTTAATCCATCGTTCTTTTGCTCACCATGCCACCCCAGTTTAGACCCAACCATATTCAAATCAGTCTTGACCCTGTTCCTCATTGGAACAGTCCAGCCCGAACTGCCAGGCCAGGTCCTACCTGGACCGGAAACAAGCATCCTGGGACCGGTTTCAGGGTTTCACCCTTCATCAGCCAGGCTAGCTTGAATCCAGTAGCATAGTGAGCCAGGACCCACGTCCAGATCGGGTCCCGTGCTCACTGTGCCACTGGATTCACGCTAGCCTGGCTGATGAAGGGCGATTCCCTGAAACCGGTCCCAGGATGCTTGTTTCTAGTCCAGTGAGGATCTGGCTTGGCAGTTCGGGCTGGACTGTTCCCATGAGGAACAGGGTCAAGACTGACTTGCATATGGCTGGGTGCAAACTGGGGTGGCATGGTGAGCAAAAGAACGATGGATTAAACCCAGATCTGTGACTGGAGGTGAGTGTTTGCATTGTTCAGCACTCCATCCATCATCCTTTTGTGTTTATAAGTGGTAAAGTCAACTCTTTCTTCTTGGTGTTCCAAAATATTAGGTAAAAAAATAATATGCTGAAACATATCACAGCTAAAATATCGACTACCAAAATAACACTGAGGTAAGTATATGTCTACTACATCGAATGCCACAACACTGTAAATAAGAATATATAAATCGTAAAGGCACTTAGATATGGACTTTAAGTCAACATATACTTACCTATACGTACTTACGTTAATGATATTTTGGTAGTCAATATTTTGGCTTCAATAGTTTTGTAGCCCTTTATTTATGTCCACAGTATTCTGATTCCATTGAAGAGGGAGTCTACCCATGCCCAAAAAGCTGCAAAACAGCTGGAACAGGGAGCCATGGGCCTGTTGATGCCCTTAATACTTCTCGCGAGGCAGAGATTAAAGGGAAGTCATGTGGAGTACTTCCGGTCTTAGTAAGTATCTTGTCATCCGTGGTAGGTTTAAAAACTGGAAAAGTAGGTGAGCAGTTAGATAGGATGGCCAAGGAGAGATGAAATACGGCAGACTGAAAAGCCTAAAAAATTGTTATAATCTTGTATTCTTAAATGAGGGGCTGATGTACAAAGGTCTTTTATGGTGACAATGTATGTGTTGGAAAAGTCTTTCCTATTTGCCGTTCGGAGAGGAATGTGTCGATGGTGTGTAACCACAGTTGCAGACGCAAACCACTGTTCAGATGCCAGCGCCTCGAAGAGAATGGCACCTGATTCCTAAAGGGGAATAAGATGTCAAATGAAATCACGAGGACAGCCTTGGTGCAAGCAGGCAGTGGTATTTTAATTTCCCAAACAGTGTTTTTGTTCTTTTTAAAGCAGCACCGGTTCCTCTAATTTGTTCCCCGTTTAGGAATACAAATGCAGGGACAGATGTCTGATGTCCATCCTGGCATTTACAGTCAGTCCCTAGGAGTTGCCTGGTTAACATTCCTTAGGTTGTTTGGGACCCCCTACGCCCCTTTTTTGATGCAACATCTTAGCACATCAGTCGCATCGCAGGCTGCAATTGGTAAACCAGTTGGTGTGTAAATTGCACATCCCTGGTTTGCGATTGTGAATAGTATATCAGCCCTTTTGTGCATAATGGGGCAGATGGAGGATTTTTTTTACGTCAACAGCACGTTTATCTAGACTGTCCAGAATCTTGAATACCTCTTTAATTTGACTGGTAGATTTGTAAATAAAATGTTAACAACAGTGGGATCTGGCAACACTAATCTTAATTTATCTTAAAACAGTTGGCTTTGTTGAAGTGCAGCATACAAAGTGCGTCACATCCGTTTTTACGGTATCTCTTGGCCTTGCTAGCTCGGCAGAAATCCAACTGCAGAAGGCCCCGATCTGTGACGAATTATTGTTTGAAAGAAAGAAGTAAAATCAGCACCGTTTACACCCCGCTTTTGAGTCAGTCAGAGCAAATTTCCTGCGTAGAATTTCGCTCGGCCTGATTGTGTCGGTAGGTTTTTCCTTACCTGTTGTTTCCAGATGTGGGACAAACATCCCACATGTTTCCACTAGTGAGGCTTTGGCTGCAGCAGCCATACCACGTTCTGGATTGTTTTTGACAGAGGAGAGAGCACAGAATGCCCCCCTTTCGTACTTACTCCCCACATCCCCCTACCTTACTCCACCTCACCCACAGGTTCCCTCATACATGTGCCACAGGTCAGACAGGTGGTTAATGTATATATAAACTCTATAGAATTGGGAATTCCGTGTTGTTTTACAAACAGAACAATCAGCCCTGGGTGGTAATTCCCTTGCTGTAAGTGTCATCCTATGACAGCCACTTGAGGTTCTCCTTATAGCTGTGGGGTCTGTAGACCAAACCTGTAGATGGAGGAGGGCCCCCGCACACTGCAGCCTCCTCTGCATCCTTCCAGGTCACTGCTGATCACTGGTCTTCTGCTTAGCCCCATTGAGTAAATGATGTGGCCTGCTCCCGTGCCTCGCAGCTTCCTCGAGTGGTCCAACCCCTCTCCTCAGTTGCTGGCTGAGCCTCTTCTTAGCCTGGTGGTCAGTTCTTAGGAGGAGACCGCCCACCCTACTGGAAATCCCCTCACCTACATTAGCACCACACCTGGTCACCCCTCACCATTCCAGAATCCGCAGGCCAGGCTCATCCACCGGGCCTGCCTGTAGGCCTCGCAGATCCTCTTTGAGGGCAGCACAGCCTGGCCCCGCTCCTTCATGGCTGCCCATGCCCCCTTTCAGTCGTTTCAGAGCCTGGAGCTTGGTTCTCTGAAGGAAGGGGTATTCTGGGGTCTCCTATAGTGCAGATACCTGTCACTCACTATCTGCAAAATGATTTGCAGGATATTATCGCAGACAGGGGATCAGACCCACTCTTTCAAGCAGCCATCTTGGTCAAAGCTCTCTTGTCACCGCTACCATACAATTAAAAAAGAAAATGGAGTAGCCAAATGGTACATCCAAGGAGCAGGCCAAACTGAGAAATAACAAGAGAAGGAATAATGGGAAAATCAATTCATGTGAGTTGTCTGCCTGTTCTATGGGATCAATATAAATTTACGTGAGATCTAAGAAATTGTGGACATCATGCTTGGAAATGTCATTTAGACAGAAATTCATGTATCCTTAATTAATAAGATTGGAAAAGTAAAAACAGGAGGGAACAATGATTGCCACAAGGATGTGTTTTACTGAAAAGGAAAAATAAATGGTGATAGTTGTCAGAAGTTCTGCTCTATCAGTGGTTATTGTAGTCAAAAGCAGAAACCTGAAAGCCAAACTGCATCTGTATTTGAGAGCCGGTCCAGGCGGTTGATCATATAGTTGAGTGGGATTGCAAGTAGAGTTACCATGGCCCTGATATCCTGTCTCTTTGGCAGCCCTAACGCTGGATATGCCTATAAACTAGGTTTATAGACAGAAGTCTCTTGATGAAGCCGGTTCTAGGACATGGGCCATGATGAGGCAAATTCTCCTTCCTGTCCTCTCTCCAAGGGACCAAATTGAGCTATGACACCAGGTTTTTGCAGTAGGTGGCAAGACCACTAGGTGCTTTCAAAGACTGCTAGAAGCACCAGCCCTGGTCTCACCAACACCATTCTGGTTCTGGGTAGACTTCTGTTACAACTATCTGCCTGTGCAACCACCCTCTGAAACCAAGATCACTAAAAGCAAGGCCCAATCATCAGAATCACCAGATCACCTTTTTGCTGTTAATTGATTTCAAGCATTCCACCTCCAGCACGCCGTGTACAACACTGCCACCTAGGGGAACTTAAAGGATCCTGCAGCCAGTTCACATTCACTCGCCTGAGTTACCTCGTCACTGTATCCCTTGCCTCATTGAGTGTAGGGTTGTTCCCTATATGGCTGAGAAGTGTGGCACAGCTAATGCCTGCGGCTTCTCTGTTCTAGGACAGGGATCATGGACGTCATATAGGGGTCGACAAAGCAAAAACAACAAGTGATGGACGGAATGCTGAACATTGTCAAACACTCACCCCCAGTCATAGATCTGGGTTTAATCCATCGTTCTTTTGCTCACCATGCCACCCCAGTTTGGAACCAGCCATATGCAAATCAGTCTTGACCCTGTTCCTCATGGGAACAGTCCAGACCGAACTGCCAAGCCAGGTCCTCACTGGACCGGAAACAAGCATCCTGGGACCGGTTTCGGGGTTTCACCCCTCATCAGCCAGGCTAGCTTGAATCCAGTGGCATGGGAAGCACGGGACCCACGTCTGGGCATACCCTTCCCACTTAGGGCAACAAAGCAAAAACAAGTGATGGACGGAATGCTGAACATTGTCAAACACTCACCCCCAGTCATAGATCTGGGTTTAATCCATTGTTCTTTTGCTCACCATGCCACCCCAGTTTGGACCCAGCCATATGCAAATCATTCTTGACCCTGTTCCTCATGGGAACAGTCCAGACCGAACTGCCAAGCCAGGTCCTCACTGGACCGGAAACAAGCATCCTGGGACCGGTTTTGGGGTTTCACCCCTCATCAGCCAGGCTAGCTTGAATCCAGTGGCATGGGAAGCACGGGACCCACGTCTGGGCATACCCTTCCCACTTAGGGCAACAAAGCAAAAACAAGTGATGGACGGAATGCTGAACATTGTCAAACACTCACCCCCCAGTCATAGATCTGGGTTTAATCCATCGTTCTTTTGCTCACCATGCCACCCCAGTTTGGACCCAGCCATATGCAAATCAGTCTTGACCCTGTTCCTCATGGGAACAGTCCAGCCCAAACTGCCAGGCCAGGTCCTCCCTGGACGGGAAACAAGCATCCTGGGACCGGTTTCAGGGTTTCACCCTTCATCAGCCAGGCTAGCTTGAATCCAGTGGTATAGTGAGCCCGGGACCCACGTCTGGGCATACCCGGCGCACTTATGGCGGCAAAAGCAAAGCAAAACACAAATGATGGAGGGAATGCGGAACCAATCAAACATTCACCCCCAGTCACAGATCTGGGTTTAATCCATCATTCTTTTGCTCACCATGCCATCCCAGTTTAGACCCAGCCATATGCATATCAGTCTTGACCATGTTCCTCATAGGATCAGTCCAGCCCGAACTGCCAGGCCAGGTCCTCCCTGGACCGGAAACAAGCATCCTGGGACCGGTTTCAGGGTTTCACCCTTCATCAGCCAGGCTAGCTTGAATCCAGCGGCATAGTGAGGCATACCCGGCGCACTTATGGCGGCAAAAGCAAAGCAAAACACAAATGATGGACGGAATGCCGAACCAATCAAACATTCACCCCCAGTCACAGATCTGGGATTAATCCATTGTTCTTTTGCTCACCATGCCACCCCAGTTTAGACCCAGCCATATGCAAATCAGTCTTGACCCTGTTCCACATGGGAACAGTCCAGCCCGAACTGCCAGGCCAGGTCCTCTCTGGACGGGAAACAAGCATCCTGGGACCGGTTTCAGGGTTTCACCCTTCATCAGCCAGGCTAGCTTGAATCCAGTGGCATAGTGTGCCCTGGACCCACGTCTGGGCATACCCGGCGCACTTATGGCGGCAAAAGCAAAGCAAAACACAAATGATGGACGGAATGCAGAACCAATCAAACATTCACCCCCAGTCACAGATCTGAGTTTAATCCATTGTTCTTTTGCTCACCATGCCACCCGAGTTTAGACCCAGCCATATGCAAATCAGTCTTGACCCTGTTCCTCATGGGAACAGTCCAGCCCGAACTGCCAGGCCAGGTCCTCCCTGGACCAGAAACAAGGATCCTGGGACCGGTTTCAAGGTTTTTACCCTTCATCAGTCAGGCTAGCTTGAATCCAGTGGCGTAGCAAGCAAGGGACCCACATCTGGGTATACCCTAGCCACTAAGGGTGCACAAGGCAATATCACAAAATAAAACGATGGACTTAGTGTTGAAACTTTTCAAACACTCACCCCGATTCACAGATCTGGGTTGAATCCATCGTTATTTTGCTTGCTACGTCACCCCAATTCGGACCCAGCTATATGCAAATCAATCTTGACCCTGCTCCCAATGAGAGCAGTCCAGCCCGAACTGCCAAGCCAGGTCCTCCCTGGACAGGATTCAAGCAACCGGCCCCAGGATGCTTGTTTCCGGTCCAGGGAGGACCTAGCCTGGCAGTTCAGGCTGGATTGTTCTCATGAGGAACAGGGTCAAGACTGATTTGCATATGGCTGGGCCCAAACTGGGGTGGCATGGTAAGCAAATGAATGATGGATTAAACCCAGAGCTGTGACTGGGGGTGAGTGTTTGCATTGACCAACACTCCATCTATCATCCTTCTGTGTTGCTAGAGTTTTCCTCAGTTGGAAGGGTATGTCCAGATCGGGTCCCGTGCTCACTGTGCCACTGGATTCACGCTAGCCTGGCTGATGAAGGACGATTCCCTGAAACCGGTCCCAGGATGCTTGTTTCCGGTCCAGTGAGGATCTGGCTTGGGAGTTCGGGCTGGACTGTTCCCATGAGGAACAGGGTCAAGACTGATTTGCATATGGCTGGGTCCAAACTGGGGTGGCATGGTGAGCAAAAGAACGATGGATTAAACCCAGATCTGTGACTGGGGGTGAGTGTTTGCATTGTTCAGCACTCCATCCATCATCCTTTTGTGTTTATAAGTGGGAGAGTCAACTCTTTCTTCTTGGTGTTCCAAAATATTAGGTAAAAAAATAATATGCTGAAACATATCACAGCTAAAATATCGACTACCAAAATATCACTGAGGTAAGTATATGTCTACTACATCGAATGCCACAACACTGTAACATAAGAATATATAAATCGTCAAGGCGCTTAGATATGGACTTTAAGTCAATATATACTTACCTATATGTACTTACGTTATTGATATTTTGGTAGTTGATATTTTGGCTTCAATAGTTTTGTAGCCCTTTATTTATGTCCACAGTATTCTGATTCCATTGAAGAGGGAGTCTACCCATGCCCAAAAAGCTGTAAAACAGCTGGAACAGGGAGCCATGGGCCTGTTGATGCCCTTAATACTTCTCGCGAGGCAGAGATTAAAGGGAAGTCATGTGGAGTACTTCCGGTCTTAGTAAGTATCTTTTCATCCGTGGTAGGTTTAAAAAATGGAAGAGTAGGTGAGCAGTTAGATAGGATGGCCAAGGAGAGATGAAATACGGCAGACTGAAAAGCCTAAAGAATTGTTATAATCTTGTATTCTTAAATGAGGGGCTGATGTACAAAGGTCTTTTATGGTGACAATGTATGTGTTGGAAAAGTCTTTCCTATTTGCCGTTCGGAGAGGAATGTGTCGATGGTGTGTAACCACAGTTGCAGACGCAAACCACTGTTCAGATGCCAGCGCCTCGAATAGAATGGCACCTGATTCCTAAAGGGGAATAAGATGTCAAATGAAATCACGAGGACAGCCTTGGTGCAAGCAGGCAGTGGTATTTTAATTTCCCAAACAGGGTTTTTGTTCTTTTTAAAGCAGCACCGGTTCCTCTAATTTGTTCCCCGTTTAGGAATACAAATGCAGGGACAGATGTCTGATGTCCATCCTGGCATTTACAGTCAGTCCCTAGGAGTTACCTGGTAAACATTCCTTAGACAGGTTTTTTTGGGACCCCCTACGCCCCTTTTTTGATGCAACATCTTAGCACATCAGTCGCATCGCAGGCTGCAGTTGGTAAACCAGTTGGTGTGTAAATTGCACATCCCTGGTTTGCGATTGTGAATAGTATATCAGCCCTTTTGTGCATAATGGGGCAGATGGAGGATTTTTTTGACGTCAACAGCACGTTTATCAAGACTGTCCAGAATCTTGAATACTTCTTTAATTTGACTGGTAGATTTGTAAATAAAATGTTAACAACAGTGGGATCTGGCAACACTAATCTTACTTTATCTTAAAACAGTTGGCTTTGTTGAGGTATCTCTTGGCCTTGCTAGCTCGGCAGAAATCCAACTGCAGAAGGCCCCGATCTGTGACGAATTATTGTTTGAAAGAAAGAAGTAAAATCAGCACCGTTTACACCCCGCTTTTGAGTCAGTCAGAGCAAATTTCCTGCGTAGAATTTCGCTCGGCCTGATTGTGTCGGTAGGTTTTTCCTTACCTGTTGTTTCCAGATGTGGGACAAACATCCCACATGTTTCCACTAGTGAGGCTTTGGCTGCAGCAGCCATGCCACGTTCTGGATTGTTTTTGACAGAGGAGAGAGCACAGAATGCCCCCCTTTCGTACTTACTCCCCACATCCCCCTACCTTACTCCACCTCACCCACAGGTTCCCTGATACATGTGCCACAGGTCAGACAGGTGGTTAATGTATACATAAACTCTATAGAATTGGGAATTCCGTGTTGTTTTACAAACAGAACAATCAGCCCCGGGTGGTAATTCCCTTGCTGTAAGTGTCATCCTATGGCAGCCACTTGAGGTTCTCCTTATAGTTGTGGGGTCTGGAGACCAAACCTGTAGATGGAGGAGGGCCCCCGCACACAGCAGCCTCCTCTGCATCCTTCCAGGTCACTGCTGATCACTGGTCTTCTGCTCAGCCCCATTGAGTAAATGATGTGGCCTGCTCCCATGCCTCACAGCTTCCTCGAGTGGTCCAACCCCTCTCCTCAGTTGCTGGCTGAGCCTCTTCTTAGCCTGGTGGTCAGTTCTTAGGAGGAGACCGCCCACCCAACTGGAAACCCCCTCGCCTACATTAGCACCACACCTGGTCACCCCTCACCATTCCAGAATCCGCAGGCAAGGCTCATCCACCGGGCCTGCCTGTAGGCCTCGCAGATCCTCTTTGAGGGCAGCACAGCCTGGCCCCGCTCCTTCATGGCTGCCCATGCCCCCTTTCAGTCGTTTCAGAGCCTGGAGCTTGGTTCTCTGAAGGAAGGGGTATTCTGGGGTCTCCTATAGTGCAGATACCTGTCACTCACTATCTGCAAAATGATTTGCAGGATATTATCGCAGACAGGGGATCAGACCCACTCTTTCAAGCAGCCATCTTGGTCAAAGCTCTCTTGTCACCGCTACCATACAATTAAAAAAGAAAATGGAGTAGCCAAATGGTATATCCAAGGAGCAGGCCAAACTGAGAAATAACAAGAGAAGGAATAATGGGAAAATCAATTCATGTGAGATGTCTGCCTGTTCTATGGGATTAATATAAATTTACGTGAGATCTAAGAAATTGTGGACATCATGCTTGGAAATGTCATTTAGACAGAAATTCATGTATCCTTAATTAATAAGATTGGAAAAGTAAAAACAGGAGGGAACAATGATTGCCACAAGGATGTGTTTTACTGAAAAGGAAAAATAAATGGTGATAGTTGTCAGAAGTTCTGCTCTATCAGTGGTTATTGTAGTCAAAAGCAGAAACCTGAAAGCCAAACTGCATCTGTATTTGAGAGCCGGTCCAGGCGGTTGATCATATAGTTGAGTGGGATTGCAAGTAGAGTTACCATGGCCCTGATATCCTGTCTCTTTGGCAGCCCTAACGCTGGATATGCCTATAAACTAGGTTTATATACAGAAGTCTCTTGATGAAGCCGGTTCTAGGACATGGGCCATGATGAGGCAAATTCTCCTTTCTGTCCTCTCTCCAAGGGACCAAATTGAGCTATGACACCAGGTTTTTGCAGTAGGTGGCAAGACCACTAGGTGCTTTCAAAGACTGCTAGAAGCACCAGCCCTGGTCTCACCAACACCATTCTGGTTCTGGGTAGACTTCTGTTACAACTATCTGCCTGTGCAACCACCCTCTGAAACCAAGATCACTAAAAGCAAGGCCCAATCATCAGAATCACCAGATCACCTTTTTGCTGTTAATTGATTTCAAGCATTCCACCTCCAGAAAGCCGTGTACAACACTGCCACCTAGGGGAACTTAAAGGATCCTGCAGCCAGTTCACATTCACTCGCCTAACAACGGCATTCGGATGAGTTACCTCGTCACTGTATCCCTTGCCTCATTGAGTGTAGGGTTGTTCCCTATATGGCTGAGAAGTGTGGCACAGCTAATGCCTGCGGCTTCTCTGTTCTAGGACAGGGATCATGGACGTCATATAGGGGTCGACAAAGCAAAAACAACAAGTGATGGAAGGAATGCTGAACATTGTCAAACACTCACCCCCAGTCATAGATCTGGGTTTAATCCATCGTTCTTTTGCTCACCATGCCACCCCAGTTTGGACCCAGCCATATGCAAATCAGTCTTGACCCTGTTCCTCATGGGAACAGTCCAGACCGAACTGCCAAGCCAGGTCCTCACTGGACCGGAAACAAGCATCCTGGGACCGGTTTCGGGGTTTCACCCCTCATCAGCCAGGCTAGCTTGAATCCAGTGGCATGGGAAGCATGGGACCCACGTCTGGGCATACCTTCCCACTTAGGGCGACAAAGCAAAAACAACAAGTGATGGACGGAATGCTGAACATTGTCAAACACTCACCCCCAGTCATAGATCTGGGTTTAATCCATCGTTCTTTTGCTCACCATGCCACCCCAGTTTGGACCCAGCCGTATGCAAATCAGTCTTGACCCTGTTCCTCATGGGAACAGTCCAGACCGAACTGCCAAGCCAGGTCCTCACTGGACGGGAAACAAGCATCCTGGGACCGGTTTTGGGGTTTCACCCCTCATCAGCCAGGCTAGCTTGAATCCAGTGGCATGGGAAGCACAGGACCCACGTCTGGGCATACCCTTCCCACTTAGGGTGACAAAGCAAAAACAAGAAGTGATGGACGGAATGCTGAACATTGTCAAACACTCACCCCCAGTCATAGATCTGGGTTTAATCCATCGTTCATATAGGGGTCGCCAGACCCCTAACTTTACTTTTGCATCCCCTGACATTGCACTTGAGACCCCTGTCATAGCTGCCAAGTTTTCAGATTACTATGTGTGACATTTTCTTAATTTAATTGTAATTATGAGTGACTTTTCAACGACTATGAGTGACAATTTCTTGAAAGCAAAATCAAGCAAGGAACACGAGGGAACCAAATAAATATTGTAATATATCGAGAATCCTATACCTCCCGTTGTATACCAGCGCCACCTTGTGGCCTTTGATAAACACTACTCGGAACTTAGCAAAGTGAGAAACTGGAACAAGGTTTTACTGCATTTCAGGAATGGTGTGACAATCTCAGGTAATGAGAGGAAAATAACTGCAAATGCGTTATTCTAACGCGAGATGTGTGACGCTTAGCAGGGATGCCCTGCATTACCAGTCGCAAGGGAACAGCAGACAACAAACATGACTCTCTCAGGGCCCAATTTACTTCCTGTAGTTGTTGCTCAGCGAGGCAGACTGATTGAGAAGGAGAGAGGTCTGTGTCCTCGATAATGCATTTGACATGGAAAGAGAACTATTGCACATAGAGGTAGGTGTAGCTCATAATGTGATGCAAATGGTTTATAATTTATAAACTACCAAAGGCGGTCTCACCCCAAAAGCTGCAACAACCGCTGCGTTGTCTGATAACCGCAACATTTAGGCGATATTGTTCTACTACACGAACAGGAAACTGAGTAACATGGTAAACCGAGAGAGAGTCAATGTGGGAGACGCCTAGTTTTAGGGCTTGCGGGGTGTTTGAATTGTGTTAATTACAAGATTTACCAGACGAACATTGTGTGTGACACGGGGAGCAGCTGCGTTTCTTACCTTTGTTACCGCCACGATGCTGTGGTGTTCTGTATACAAACATTTAATAACATTTGTTTAAAAAAAAAACTCCAGAAGGCAGACTCTTTATCTATAGCAGTTGTCTAGTCCGCTGCCAACGCTGCTTTAAAATTCACCTATTGAAGCACAAATAATATTAAACAAGACACTGTCTACGCACGGAATCACACTAGTGAAATGATGACCTCTTAAAACCAAGAATACGGAGGCAACTTTTTAAACTTGATTTTCTTTGTAAAAGCTAATTAAAACTGAATGTTTGGTGCCATGCTCTCCATTTTCACTTCGTTAGCCCTGCAGGACTTCTTCATGGGCCTAATCATTGCCTTAAGTGGGCACCAGGCAACCTGTCTGTTTTACTAATGGTTCTGTTACAAGCATTAATGTGCCATTAACCTATGAATTAAATACGCTGGAATGGATCAGGACTATTTTATTGAATCGAAATGACAGCAGACTAAATGAGGTTTATGTGAGAGCTAATGTGTTGTATTAAATGCTTTTTGAATTATGTGTCAGTGTGCAGGCACATCGCATGCAGGCACACTGTGCTATTTTAAAGCCCACTATGCGATCTTTTAAAAACCCTAAATGCAATGACTGAAGCTAAAAATAAATTGTTTTTGGCTATCATTTTCTTATGGCATAGTATTATGCATGTTTCATCAGGACAATACCTTAAATACTTGGGGTGTCACGTTGTACATTTCTATAACTAGACACTACGCAAGTCTCTCAACTGCACTGAGGGCACCTCTGATATTGAATTGTCGGTCCAATTTGAATTTACTAATGAAAAGGGATGGATGTGCCCTCATCAGACTCTCCACCCTCACCAAACTCCTGGAAAACCCTATGTTGTGTTTTTCTGCCCCACATCATTGATAATTTCCTGTGCACCACATTTTTCCCTCCACCGTTTTTCCAGAAGTTCCCTCAGCTCCACCATGTATTATGCATGCCCAAATTTAGACAAATGTATCCCGTCTGCTCAATTATGCATATTCTTCCTCTTCTTTAATATATTTGTGAGACAGAACTTTAATTCCTATTGACATACAAGAAATCCTCATCTCTCTATTCAACGTTCTTCTCGCTTTATCCATTGCTGCAGGCTTTAGCACCCTTCCCCAATGCCTCCTATTCACAAACTCTATCCAGAGGACACAAGTGGCAGCCCACTGACTTTCTATAACTTGTAGTTTCTCCTTCATTTGCTTGATCAAGGTTAATCCTGACAGCTGTACCAAATCATTTTCTTCTAAATAAATGACCAACATGTCTGCGCTCCTTCTGCTGTAAAAAGTTCTGCTAAGACCTAAAGCAAACTGCCCCAGGACATGCTGCTTTTCCCCATCATACCACCTCATGTCTGCTGCTGGGAAGTCCAGGGGACTGGCCATATATCTGTTGATCTGCATGTATTTAGCTGTCTGTTTGACAAACAAATGTACCACAATCCAGGAGATCATCTTTTATGCATTCAGCCCCTGAACACAACCTGAAGTAAAGAAAAAAATTATCAGAGTAAAAACAACCAATCCATATCTTATACAGAATTGTTTCCTTGTGTATTTTTCACAACATTTGGATTTCCTTCTCCCTATCATCCTAAACTCAGCCCAAGAACACCCTAATTTCACAGCTTCAGTCGCTGTCCCAATTCTAAAGGAACAGGTTCAGTATTTCTGATGTGGCAAACCGAATTGTTCAAAGCCGTCCTCCAAACTGCCATACAATAACTCTCATTCCCTTTTTTATTTCAGAATATTTCAGCATCTGACAAATGTAACCTGCTTTGAATGCATACCCATTCTTCAACTGGACATACGTGATTCTTCCGCACTCCAACCTTTCAATACTTGTTTAACTAACTCTCTTCAGCTGGGTCATAACCCCACTACAGTGTTCAATAAAAGGATATTCCTGCCATTTTGTCTACTATCGGACTGTGTGACAACAATTTTTCTTTTATAAACGTTACAAAGTTCAACACTGTCCTTCCTCTCTTTAGCAATTTCTTCTAACAACCTGGTATTACCATGCATCAGAAATTCTTGTCTGCACCGGTGGCTAACCTTCAAAACGTCTGCCACTGCGATCGGGAGAAAGCATCTGCTATATTATTGATCACTCCAGGTACGTCTTTCTTTAAAAATTACACTAAGCTGTAAACATTGTAACATGAATGTGCGCAACAATCTCAAAGCTCTCAAATCCATGGCTTCTGCTTGTTAACTAGCCATCCTAATTTAGAGTTCCTCCTCCCAAACCATCAAAGCCACCACTAACAGGAAGAATTCCAGGAAAGCTATCCTATGTTCTTGGTGTAACCAATGTTCAGGCTAGCTTTCAGCACACCTTCGAGCCTATCAAAAAAATGCCAAAGCCTTTCGCACCTGCCGCATCTAAAACGATTTGCACCTGCTAAATAGTGTTCTCTTTCAAAAAATAAAAAGAAATTCCATTGAAACTTCCCATAAAGTTCATCCAGGTACATAAGTCTGCTCTCATTGCTGCAGTTAGTGATGCTCATGGCATTGTGAAGCTCCGCATCCTACAAAATGTCCTACCTGCTCCAACCACTCTACATACGAAGTTTAAGTATCCGAACAACTGCTGTACTTTTTTCAACTCTAGTCTTCGCTACCCAATCTCTATCTCTAAGAAGGTTTTCATTTCTTGTACTTTGTTTTTGGGGAATCGTGCAACCTTATCATTGGTATCCAGTTCATGCCAATGGATGTGATCACACTGCTTAGACCTTTTCAGGTGCCAGTGGTTCATCCTAGCTCAAAAGCCATTTTTGAAAATGTTCTAATGCTTTTTTACACTGTCCCGTGTATTTTTGCCCAACAAATAGAAAATCATCTAAGCAGTGGTGCATCAATTTATGTCCACTTTTCTTTGGGAATAGTTACTGTAGAAAAGTACTAAATATTTCAAATAGAGAATAAGAAATTGCACAACCCATAGACAAAACTTTATCCACATGTTTGGCTCCACCAACTTCTATTCCCAGTAAAGTAAAATCAACAGGGTGGACAGGTAATAATAATAAAAGCAGACTGTGTGTCACTCTTTGCTAATTCTGCCCATTACTCCCCCATACCTGACCAATTTCATGGCAACATCAACAGATGCATAAGTTACCCTTGCATTTCCTGCTGAAAAATAATGATTGACTGCCCTCTGTGCCATGACAAGTGGTGAATGAGTCGATACTTTCCTGCTGTCTTCTTGGGAATGACACCTAAGGGTGAGATCATCAAGTCTTTTAGTGGCCAATCCAGAAAAGGGCCTGTAATCTTTTTAATTCTTTGTCCAGTTTTTGTTGTATTGCATGTCATCTGATCAAATTATCTAGCCGTCTTTTAAGTTAAGTATCTTGATAACCTGATCTAAAACCTTCTTCGAAACCCCAAATCAGCTTCAGCTCAGCCTCTTTTTAAGGCTAGAACTGTAAACATTCTCCCAGCACTTCAATCTTAACTGAAGGATGTGTCCTTTGGCATAGACTGAAACCGCTGTCCTATGTCCTTTGCTGTTCTCCCCTTCTCCCCATAGGTAATTGCGGCAAAGCTTTGTGTAAGCGGGTGTCTACCTTCGCATATAGAACACTTGTGCTTGTAAAAACAGAATTGTTGTGTACAAAATCCTTTATTAAAACCCCACCATGCCGCTGTTGCAATCGCCTGCCCCCCTGCCATATTACCCCCTCCTTTGCTGGATGGCATTATTCTGAAAGGACCACTAAATGACTGGTAAACCACTGGCTATATGCATCGTTGGCAAAGGATGTGTAGAAGACATCCATTGCAACCACAGTCCGAAGTCTTCATCACCCTATGGTTTGTCCATGTTTAGAGTCAGCCTCGCTCGAAACTCTTCATCATATCATAGCCAAGCAGATGCCCCAAAATGTATTTGGCCTTTCCTAATAAAGTCCATGTACTTGAAGATTGCAACAGCTCTGTCAGAATGTTTTTCACAGTATATGCTAGCATATATTAGAAATACAGCTGTCCATTTCAATATGGTCATAGGTACTGTCCGCCTTCAAGCCAACACCTACTCCTCCTCCCTAGACCCTTCTTTTGCCTGAATATCTCTGGAGTTTTTTTTTAGCACATCCACAAATTCCTGTTTTATTGTTTGTTTTATCCTTTAGCCGTTGTGTGCTCTGTTAGTATCTACAGCCTTTCATTGACCTCTGACCCCAGCACTGTCCAGGTTGAAACTCCCAGGCTGCTCTTACCTAAGAATCCTCCATTACTATGGGGCCCATGAACCGCTCCAACTCTCTTTTCCTATCCATGCCCTACTTCCTCATTTTTTATACAAATCCATCTATCTGTACTTTTGTGTTTCAAACCTATGTCCTCATTTTGATCTGCCCAAACTGTCTCAACATTTTCCCCCACCCCCCATGTGACTTTACCTGTTTGCCTCTTGTGTGAGTTGTGTCTTCAGTACTTTATCTGAAATGTCTGTCACTATTACTTGTTGTGTGCCCTGGTCTATCGTTCCCTTTTCTTTATATACCATCTCTATTTTTTTTGCCTCTAGATTAGACCATCGTTTTGCAACGGGGGCCAACGGAACTGCATCTCCTATCAGGCAATGTGGCATGGTGATGTCACATGGTTCTGCAGCTTCGTGCTCATATCACAACCGTCCTCTGGTGGCCTAAAATGCTCACCGTGCTCATAGATCCAACCTTGGAGGATGCCTTAAGTTGTTTTATGCTGCCTTGTCTCTCAGCCACCTCCCTACCCTGCCCTCTCCCCATCACTCATTGCCTTCTCCCTTTGCTGTGGCACCATTCTGGCTCCGCCCCGGCTCCTGCTCAACACCCTTGCTAGTCCTGCAGCTCCACTGCACCTCTTAACACCTCCACCAGTAGATATTAAGCTTTTCTCCCTTGCAGTAAATTTTCAACTGGATAGCATACCAAATGACCTTCTCCTGCAATACTCTTGCTCCTCTTGTGCCTGCCTGGAGGTGAGTAAGCCAGGACTTCCATCAATGCCACTTCTCTGAATGCGTTCTGTATGCCCTAGTGTGGGGTCAGAGGGATGGTGTTCTGGGGAGGAATGCGTCACGCACATGGTCAAATGTTGGAATGGAAGGGTAGAGGTTTTTGGGTGGAATATTCTGTGGTTGGCAGTTGCTGTCTGACCACCGGTGCCCTTAGAAAAATAAATTTACCTTCATTATTTGAGTTGCATCTTCTTATCAGCGGTGACAAGTGGCAGCACTGGTGAAGCTATGCGTGTAACCTGGTGTTCTGTGCCTGCTGCCATCAACTTGGAGTTTTGAACGACTCGTCTCATCGCATCGATGAATTGTCAGTGTATCCACTTCTCCCGGGGGAAATCGGGTGTGCCGGCAGTGTGATCCTTGACATCGTTATTCTGTCCTGATAGTAATGTCCAATACCACACACCAATGCAACCATTCAAAAAAACAGGAACACACACAATACCAGATGCAAGTCTGAGTCACCACTCCACCTAAAACTAACATCTGCCTTGGCATATTGGAAACCCCAAATATGCATGACAGACACACGTTCTTACATTCCTTTGCAGCCGACCAAGGTAACGGCAACCAGCCATAGGTGATGACCCCTTTTGGCTACCCAACAACGGAGGAAGAGTGAGCAAACAATGAAGGTCACAGAAGGACACAAAATGTGCTGGAGAGGACATTTGGGCTCCTGAAGTCAAGGTTCAGGTGTCGTCTGGCCCTGACAGGAAGAAGCCTGATGTATGCACCACCCCTGATATGCAGGATAATCCTTGTATGTGCGACCTTGCATAAAATTTGAATTCAGACTAATGTCCCCTGGGATGAACTGGTAGATGTCCCCAATGAGGTGGAGAATGACAACGGTGCAGCAGTGGTGGCGGGGGAACAACAAAACACTGTGGCAGGAGTTCGCAGGAGACAACAAATTGTACTTAACTTCTTCATCTAGTCACTGTACAACCAAAATCACCCCGTAAATATCACTATTAAATCACTTTGCACCAGATTGTCCATGGCATACTCATTCTCTGCTTCATATACCATTGGTGAGGCGCCCATACCTCAGAGAGCAGGAAAAAACCACAACAGTTACAGAGAATGTTGGAACATAGGTTGTGACCTAAGGGGGCCTAGCGCCTCCGTGCCACACATCAGTGTCACATTACTCACGCTCATGTGGCTCTCTGAGGCCTAGATCCATGCACCAGAAATACAAGTGGCATAATGTATGCATTGCACCAATTCCGACTCCTTGCACCACATTATGCCTACCCCAGGCTAGATGTATGCAAGGGAGGGGGCGTACATACGCTAGGAGCTGTTTGAAAATGGTGTACTTGAAACTGAGGAACTAAACTGTGTCACAGCTCAGGCGGGTAGCTGTAATGCCAGCACTGAGCAGGTGTGACAAGGGGGAACACCATTGCTATCAATGGACCATTATGGACTGGTCAGGGTTAGGACCAAACGTTTGACCCTAACCCTGCACCGTATATCAATGGTGTTACATACCATGAGCGCTATTGGCCCCAACCCTGCCGCATCATATGCTGTCTTTCAAATAAAGCACATGCATGTTGGTTGTGGAATTCGCTAAGGGCTGCAAGACAAGTGGAGATGCAATGGGTGCTGCCAACCCTGCCGCATCATATGCTGTCTTTCAAATAAAGCACATGCATGTTGGTTGTGGAATTCGCTAAGGGCTGCAAGACAAGTGGAGATGCAATGGGTGCTGATCCACTCTCCACACATGGGCCCCATAGCCAGGAATTATGAATAAAATGGGAGAATGCGCCACCATATGAATGTGTGGGTGAAATGTAGGCAGAGTCTGTAGCACTTCCAATGTACATTCTTAAGCATGCCACACAATTGTGTTGTCTTGAAATATGCCTGCAGCTAATCTGGAAATACATGTGAAGACTACTGTACCGGTGTATTGCCTAAGTAGGAAAAGGTTAGCAATTACCTACAATGGTTGGTTTGTGTCTGCAAGGTAACCAAGTAAAGTCTGTATGATACAGTCACCCACAACATATGAAAGTACACCTCTCATTGACACTCACATGTCTGACCAAGAGAAACTGATCTACTGGGACCAAAACACTAAAATGTCTAGGTCTCCCACATGCCAATGGGGTTTGGGATGTGCATGTAAGTCTAGCAATGTCCAAACATGTCACAGACCCATCCAAAATTGTATGGGTGAAGGAAACAGAAATGTTGCATGTGGCATTTCACATAATCATAGCTGAGATGACTCCACACACTAACAAGATACACTCATGGTGAAAGTGACATAGGTTGTGGAATGCTGATGTGAGTGCATGCCCGTGTACACCTAAGGATGTGAAAGAACAGCTGGGAGACTCTCTCAGACACTTGGAGATACAACATGGGGAGGTCACTCTGATACTACACAAGTGTTGTGGCTTAGTCTACTGTCATGTGTGTGTGGAAGTCATGTAATCTAGCAAAGCCTGAAAATGGAGGGATGCTAACACGTAGCCAGTAGAAGATTTGTTCATCTACAAAAGTACACAAATCTCACGTAGCATCCTGAACATGTATGACACGACAATGTTGCAGTAGAAGATGTGTACGAAGGAGGGTAAGCAGCCTAAAGAATGCCAGCAATGTAGGACCAAATCAATTCCAAACAAGATATACAGTTAATGTTGGAGATGGAACACACATAGACCAATACTGACTGTACAACACAACGTTACCATGTGATATCCAGACATATAATCACAGATGATGTCTAGGTCAGTACATAACCCATTCATGTTTGCAACAATGTAGTTGCCAATCGCATACATTTGTGACAGAAGGCAGTGACAGATGACATTATCTGTCCCCTGGGTCAGAAAACATAAGCAAGTTACACTTGACATAAATGCCCTAACCAAGCTGCATATGGAAAATACAAACAATGTGTAACCATTTGTGTCAAACCATGCAAAATGATGAGACGTGTCCTACACAAACAAGCAGCCAGTCCCCTGTACAAGATAGGGCAAGCCTGACATCACGTTCCCCAAAGGAAACAAATCATGCTAGGCAATGGGATCACATTTGTGCAGGTGTCTGTATGCAGGGGACTGCGGCATGCGCTGCTGAGGAGCAATCATGAGGAAGGTAGATCCCTGCCCTATTCCCCATAACTCCCCTGCTGAGGCTACATTGACTGTTGACATTGTCAAGGGCCTGCTGCTTGTGTACAGTGGACTGAACTGAGTGGAGCACCGTCAACCTGGGTCAGTACATGCAACCACAGGTCTGTGTGGGCAATGATGACTAGGGTGTCATCACTGCCTGACAGCAACCCTGCAATACAGTTGTATGCCATCGTATGTAACAGTCAAAACAAACATGTTTTGGTCAACTGTATGTACCAAGTGTGTGCCTTTTCCCACATATGTCTGAATTCTCAGCACACATGTACCTCTTCAATGGTTCAGGCCTGGTATCGTGTATTGGAGTATGCACAAAAGTCAACTTTCCACTAATGAAAATGTATATGTATCACATGATCATACATAGACTTATATGACCTTCAGATATGTACCCATATATGGAAACATAGGTGGCACAGATATGAATACACAGTTATGAAACAATGGCCAACATATGTCTATGCTGGAAGATAGATTTGGGAGGTTTTATATCCCATGAACACACTGCTTTGGCATTCATTACACATATTACACTAAACATATCTTTCCACACACAATGACCTTCATTGACATGTCAGTACACCATCTTCTACATCATATATGCATAAGGAACCATATGTTACACATTTAGCATAGCATCATGAACCCTAAACCATACAACACACCACAGTGTCGACACACATGCACTCACATTGCCATGGGTGTCGTTAAATCAACCCAGCCCTAGTTTGCTGCATCCTTTGAGCATGATTTGTCAAGGGTTTTACATGCATGAACATCTATTAGACATAGCCCATCATATCTAAAGTGGTGTTGTCAAACGTACATTTGGAAATCGGACATGACAGTGTGGTAGACCCACAAATAAGTGTTATGTCACATATGTACACTCTCTGTATACATGTGGTAACATGTATGTGGAGAATGTCTACCAACACATGCACATATACAAACGGTATCAGTCATTGCATGCATCACACACACATACAAACATATGGTAACAAATTCCAATGTTACCGTTACATATATGAAAGCACATGCAAACACACACGTAGCCATACCATACTGACTACCTTCGTGCATAGCCCCTGTAACAAGAAATGTGAATCGGGGTATTCTGTCAGCCTATCCAACAAAATCCACGCATTCCTGTTATGCGTCAACATTTTTGACTCAAACAGCAACCCTCCATACATCACAATTGAATAAAATGACACCTGGCCCCTGTGCGTCAATCGCACGTTGACAGGCCTTGTCAGCCTTCATGGGAAAAAAAAACGCATTCCTGTTATGTGTCAAATGTTTTCACGCAAACTGCAACTCTCCATACATCGAAATCAATAAAATGATGCCCGGCCCATGCGCGTCAATTGCAAGTTGCATTCATGGAGAAAGTACCACACATGACTGTCATGCTTAGAAAAAAGTACGCATATCAGAAAACGTGACACACATGCCCAGGAAGTAATGAAACTCAACTTCCTTGCGCAAACATGGTACAGTGATTTCACTTTCACTTTACAGTCTTTTTGTCTGTGATTGTGAGAGGGTGTATGGAGCTGGTGCTGGTCGAGGAGTGGTGTTTTTACAGAGTTTTGTGCTGTGTCCTGTTGCTGTCCTATCAATTTTGTCATTTTGCTAAATTTTGTGTAGTGTTTTTGTCCTGTCATAGTAATTGTTTTGTTGGGTGTTGGCCAGGTCATCCAGGGCTACTCAACGGAGGCACGGAAGCTGCGGTCGGGCAAATTACTCCACCACCTATGGAGGATCTTTGGTGTCATACGGACAGACCACCTACTCTAACAACGTTGGCCAGAACTCATTGTGTGAGCTGGAGATCTACTGGATCACCTGGTGATTTGGAGTGGTGGACCAGTTGGTACGTACCCCCTTTCCATTGCAACATCCTCTTTTGCATGTGCATGACAGGGGGTCATAAGATTGACTGCAGCATGTTTTGTCAAGGGTCAGGACAGGAAGTTTAGTGTCTAAAGCAAACAGCATTTAAGAGAGCTTAGCTATGCACCGGTTGCAGACAAATTGCATAAAGTGTCAAACATCAGATACACATGTGCAATGGTGCAAGGGTACATGTTTCCCCATGCACAAAATTACAGGTCCAACATGGTCACTGCTACTGTGTAATGTTGAAGTGGTGGGAAACATGACACAGGAGTGTTGTCAGTCATGAGTGTGTGTGTGTGCCAAGAGTCATGTATGTGCAGAGTGACATGACAGTTACAGAAATGTAAGCAGGAGTGATTGTCTCATGATGCTACATCTGTGTCTATTTGTTTAAGGTAATGTTGCCAATGGAGGCAACTACTACCTAACCATATTTCAAATTTCGACAAGTGCAAGCATTGTGGCAGTGTGAAAGACTGGTGCCACATGACAGCAGAATCAGGCCTGAGAAATGCAAGTTGTGTATTCCTGCTGTAGGTGGCACCCAAAAAATATAGCCTTAACATCAACTTGGTTACACTGTTCGTTCATTGGAGTCAACTTATATTTCTGCCTAAAGCTGGTTTATTATTTGACTGTGAAGCAAATTTACACTTTGCATGTGTAGCATATTCAAGTATGGTGCTAAACATGCCAGGTGCAACCATACTGACAGGGTTCCCAACATCAGTGTCCTGACCTTCACCATGGTGTGCTATATGTTACATGTGGCATGCACATGATGGATGTATGTGTTGGTGCTATGTGATTGACAACAGGCAAGCATCTGAGTGGCTGGCTTCTTCTTCACATAGATCAACTACAAAAGTCAAAGATTTAACTAATGGCCAGTATCCTCTCCCCTTACATTTTTTTTATATATATATATATATATATATATATATATATATATATATATATATATATATATATATATATATATATATCTGAAACATGTACATATGTCTGCCACCCAAATCTGTACATGTTCTTGTGTGATAACTATGAGCCCCATATGTGAGAAACAGGTGCTGTGCCAACATCAGCAGCACTGCGCTGTGCTGGATCTTAAACACAGGCCTGCCCTGTATTGCCTAAAGTAACAGGGCAGGCCTGCATCTGCTCCTGCACCGGCACATAACTCAGCAGCTTAGCGCCATCACAGGCATATTTGGACCACAGTGCAAGTGAGTCTGTGTTGAGGAGAGTGTCTATGTGCAGGTCACAGATTCAGGAGGACACGCTGGGGTAGGAGCAGAAGAAGAGATTGTCTCTGCAAACTTAGCGACAGCCTTATGCATGTACCTCCTATGGAGCCCTTCCTACAATAGGGGATGGACGACCTTAATGTGTTTAGTTGACTGGACGGACAGTACGCTTTATTGTAAGTGACTGCAACGTTTGGCTTGGATTATTTGATTTTGGATAAACTACACTACAATGCTTTAATTTTTGTGATACAGGAGAAGTGTCTATATGATGTATGGTTATGAAGAAGCGTCAGTGGATCTGTCAGACCGTAAGACGCGAAACATGTTGACCAATATACAGGTTGCATTGAGATAATTTCTTGCCCCTATTATTTCTGGAAAGTGTTTGAGCATTGCCTCATGTTATCACTTTCATTGTGTTTTTAATCTTGGTCTTATCCCCTTACTACCCATTAAATGAGAATTTCCTGTCGGGGTACAGAACCAATTTTAACTCTCTCCTGCTTTTGAATCACGTTCTGCCTGTAGTTCACCACGCCAGTTACTTAATAAGATCTCTGGCAAAGAGCCCCCTCACGGGGAGCCTGTCAGACATTGCAGCGCCGGTCTGACGAGGAGCACCCCAGTGATGAAGCATGACATCCGAATGGATGTGTGAGGGCTCTTGCTCCTAAACCTTAGGGTTTCCCTTCTTTTCTGCCAGGAACAGTGTATTTATTTTGTCTATATGTGCAAGTAGGTATCCCTTCCAGGACATAAGCAGTCTACAATGGTGATGTGTCACTTCTATGTGTGCTGCAGAATGCAGGCCACATAGTAGTGCCAAAACATCCGTTATGTTAGTTTGTAAATGTGCAGGAAGGGACGCCTACCTGCACATAACACCACCCCTGGGCTGTTGTTACTCTTTATGTGCTGGCAATATGTACCATGTCTTGAAAATCTTGGGCAGTGTCAAAAGCTATTGGTTTTTACAATGGGACGGCCACTGCAACAATCAGTGCATGCCCCTCTGACGCAGAGTACTGTGTCATGATGCCCCATATATATGAGACGTTACACTACAAAAAGCAGCATAACAGCTCCTTGTACATATGGTGCAGTGAAAAGCACCACATGAGTGTCACGGTAAGTGATGCTCTGGTGGTGCCATGGCCTCTTCAATCTGGCCATTTTTTCTTACAGACAGAAATGTACTTGCTGTCAGTTGTTCATTCCTAACACAAAGTTAACTAGCTTACTCAGCTTAAGAAGCTGAATGTGTAACAGCTGGCCATGCTCATAAATGTTAAAAAATCACAAAGCTATGTGTTCCTGTCATGTCTTGCAGGTGGACGTCCACCCTACCCAATTGGGGAGGTGTCCCAGTTTGAAGACCCTGATGCAGCCAGTAAGTGTCACCTTGTGTGTCATGTGTCATTCCAGGATTTTGTGTGAGAGGGTATGATGTGTGCAATGTAATGTCAAAATGGCATGTGTGACCAAAAATATAACATCATCTGAGTTAGGGTATTGACATCATGTCTGATGCAATGTTGAGGATGTAGCATAAGTTGATTGTTGCAAAAGTGCCAACGTGTGCTGCTATGGAATTGTGGGTGTGAGGAAAAGGAAAGCATGGCCACATACACAGTAACGTCAATCAAGATATGTGTCAGAGGTGCTGTTTATCTGATTAGTTTGTCTGTTCCCAACGTATTTGTCACAGCACATTTTACAGCACTGTGTGCCACACATTGCTTAAATTTACTCAGGACATGGTACAAATGATGTGTTGAGGTCCCTAGGGGGCTTATCAAGGAGACACTTGCACCACCGGTGCCTCACTACTCTTCAGAAAGTAAGTGAGGCAGTGGCCGTGTAAGGAGCCTTATTGTGCTGGGCAACAGTCAGTTGAGTACACAATGAGATTTCAACTCCGCTCCAGGAGGAGAGACTGGGTTGTAGCAAACAAGATGTGTACAGATTAACCAACACGATCTACCCATCATGATAATTGTGATTGAGCTTGGTCACATCACGTGTGTATAGAATGTGGATGCTGAGTGTATACCTGGTACTTAGGATGTGTAAAACATACATGTGCACAGGTAGTTCAATAAGAAGGAAAACTGTGGCTGCATCCAGTGCAGCACTACTCTTCCTGTGCCCCGAACACCACCAGGTGTGCGAGCATAAGAGATTTTGCATACCATGCCACAGGGTAGGGGGCAATAGGTACAAAATCTGTAGACAATATAGATGTAATGTTCAGGCTTTGGGCAAATGATAAGGGCACTAACCCTGAACTTGTCATAGAGGCCCATTGTAAGCAATGGTGTGCCCCCTTGTTACGCCTGCTCTGAGTAGGTATCCATGATGATTGAGTGTGTGGGTGTTCTTATGTGCATTGGCCCAGTTAGAGGAAAGCCTTAGGGTATGCTTTCTGTATTAATTTACATGTATGACTATGTCTATCCCCTATGACCAAGGAGTTGTCTGATTGACTGCAATATGGCATCAGCTACTCAAAACATTTGGCATCCCTGGTTCCTGACAATCACATTGTGTAGGTATGCAAAATCTTTGACAGGTAAGAATGGAACATCAACTGTCATTGCTGAGGTCTGTCACAAATAATCTTGTAAAGTGTAGCACATATTACTTCACCTTGTATCCTGGCACACTGACAGCTGCCCGTCATTGTTCTATTTTGCCTTTTTGTTCCACACATATTTGTTGTACTAGTGCTATCATTAGGGAAAATTCTAGACACTTGAGTTCTGACACATACATGCCATATGACAACTTGCATGGATATCTGTTTAATACATGCTTTTAAGGCTCTGTATGTTGGTTGTAGCCCACAACACCATCAGTCATCTTTTTCATGTTACGGTCCTAGTGTGTGGCTTTGTGTCTGACAGTAAGCCACATATATAATTAGGTTCTGTTCTCATTGGCATAGCTTCACACAATGCTTACATTTAGATGAGTTGATGGATCACAGTAAAAGATGGCATGATACATATGAATATGGAGATTTATTTACATGTGCAAATGTATTTTCCAATGCAGTACAATGTCCAGTTCACAGACCCCAAGAAAGATCCTGAGCCATTTGATGTACATTCAGAGTCCAGGGGTGAGGGACATGTCATGACACATGGGTAGGAGCAGTGTGCATTAATGAGTAGTGTCCAAATTGACAATATGTAGGAACTGAGGTAATGACAGTCGACAGCAGATATGTCAACAGTGGTTGAGTGAAAAGGGCACATTGCCAGCTGTCACAACACTGGCATGATCTTAAGCACAGAACTAAGGAGATACTGTCCATGTGGCACAGACTGGTGCTACAGAGTGGTTTTACGTGTGAATGTTGTTCCTTCCACAGCTTCATCCTCTGATGTGTGTGGTGCCTCCTGTGCCATGGGTGGTGCTCTGTGGAAGTTGAGGGGGCCACACACTCATCAGGGGACGGAGATGTGGAATCAAAGGTCCTGGCAGCTGCCATTTGTGGGAACACATAAGGCATCACTAAAGGGAGGAACTGCTGATTTCTCAACAGCGCAGCTACATCACAGTGGTAGGCAGCCATGTTTTTCCTGAGGGAGACCACTCCCCTCCGTATGGACTCCAGGGGGTTTTCTATTGCCCCCGGTATGTTATCTATCATGCTACTGCCACTTTGGGAGGGACACTATTGAAAACCTCTGCCTCATGACAGCAGCTATGTCGGCCAGGGACTGCTGGAGTCCACATAGCAGGGAGTGGGTGCCTCTGATGGCAGCTGAGTTGTCCTTATTTGGGCTGAGGCACCTCTGCACTGCCTCTAGGCTTCCTGCCATGTTCTCCATCCCCACATGCACCTGCTGTGCCAGCTCCCGTTGGACTCCTACCACTGTCCTCTGAAAGGTAACGTCTGGGTCCTCAGAGCCCAGGGCTGCAGCACAACCTGTTGGTGATGTGTGTTGGTAGTTGGGTGGTTCACGTGGAGACCCCGGAACAACGTGAGTTCTCCCTGTGACTGGAGGTGGTGTCTGGAAGGAACCTAAGACATCCTGGAAAGTCTCTTAATTGATGGTCGGCAGCTGGTCATCCATGTCATCTGTAAAATCCAGGACAGGCAGGAGGTAAGGCATAATCCTCTGCAATGGGATAGTGAAATTTCAATCTTTGACTGTAGTTGCTGTTGACATGGCTCATCATTTACTTGCTACTGGTGGCTCATTGACATGTTACAGACCCCAGGTTGTAGTTGTTAATTATGTGTTGCATTCTGTATCACACATGGGGCAACCTTTCAAGGTGTTTTGTGCATTGATCCCACATCACCATATTCCTTGCAGGCCCCTTGACCCAGCCACTGATACCATAATAGCACGTCATTTACATTGCTATTCACCATGGTGGACATTCCCATAGTAGTGTAATGAGTGTTGTCACTATTTTAGTGCTTTACTGCATTGACACCATGAATGATGGCACTAGTGCAGCAAAGCACAGCGAAGTTCATTACTTAAAACGCTTGTGTGACTTTGTCATATACCTTTAGCAGGCCCCACACATGTGCTAATTGAATGCACACTGCAACCTTAATGGATTGTCAGCCCCATTAGTTCATCCCTCGCTACATTAGGGACATTTCTTTGAATGCAGCATATCTGCCACAGGCATATTGGTGTAAGGATGTACAATGTGGATCAATGCGTTCATTTTGAGTGTTTGTTAACGTGGCACGAGGGGATTGGGAAGTTTGGATCCACATTGGCAACTATTTGTATGATGGTACTGTTGCATTACGGGCTAGTGACATTGTGCCCATAGTGCAACATTGATGCCACTTGTGCCTGTTTTTACGCATGAAGGTGTCCCTTTACGCAGAACTAAAAACCATTCACACAACAGAGACAACTTTGTTACATGGTGAAATTAAAGCTACTTCTAAGCAGCACAAATGATGATCCCAGACATGCCCCATATGTTGTATACGTTCACTTTTGTGCCCATTCCCAAATGGTGCATGCAGGTGTGTGAGAGTTGTTGTTGAGCCGCCCTGTGCGAGTTGCATCCCACATGTTGCACACTGAGGTCCTGATTTTTTCTAAAGTGGCGCAGCGGCAAAAATAGCTGCTAGGCGCTGCACCACTTTTGAAATGCAGGGATGTGCCGTATTTACAGAAATATGGCACACGTCTGCGTTTCCCCATGCACCTGCACAGATTTAAGCTTTGTGCACCAACATAGGCATCTCAGCATTGAGGGTATAGATTGTTTACAAGAAACAATCTATTATGGCAAGGTGGCATTTCTATGTACAGAAGAAGGGCAAGGACACGAGTAGGATGGAAAGCATTTTGGTTTGTTGCGCCATCCTAGCACCACCCCCTGGGGTGGTGTTGACTTTAGTCACAGTCTCAGGTTAACACTTGGGGCAACAACAATATGCAATGGGTGTTGTTGTGGCACAGCCACAGCCACACTGATTGCACGCCCCTTCCAGGCAAAATGCTGCGTGTGTAGGGGCCATATTTACAAGCTGGTGTCAAGCCACACTAAGGGGGTAATTACATCTTTGGAGGAGGTGTTAATCCGTCCCAAAAGTGATGGTAAAGTGACGGATATACCACCAGCCGTATTACGAGTTCCATAGGATATAATGGACTCGTAATACGGCTGGTGGTATATCCGTCACTTTACCGTCACTTTGCGACGGATTAACACTTCCTCCAAAGTTGTAATAACCCCCTAAGTGGCTTAACACCACGTTGTGTATATATCAGAGTGCCGAGCGCCACCAGAGCGTCACTAAAAGTGAGGCTCAGGTGGCGATAGGGTCTTTTGATTCTGGCCTCATGTGTCCTGATGCAACCCTTTTGCATACATTCAGTGTGCCCTATGTGCCTACCTCTTCTGCCATTTCTGTAATTCCAGTTAATCCCCCATGCAACTTGCCATGCATTTGAAGTAGTTCTTGGTAGTCAGCGCTGTCTGTCCAGTGACCAGCTCTTCTGGGATGACCGCTGCCACCATCTCCTTCAGCTCATCTAGGTCTTCCTGGGGTGCAGGACTTCCACCTCCAGTCTGCAGTGCTGTCTTTCCGTTCCTGGCCAATTTCTCCTTATTTCTGCATTTGCAATTGTGCTGGAGCTTCTTACAATCAATCAATCAATCAAGGAATTTGTGGAGCGCACTACTTACCCGTGAGGGTCTCAAGGCGCTGGGGGGAGGGGCAGGGGCCGCAGCTACTGCTCGAACAGGCAAGTCTTGAAAAGTCTCCTAAAGGTAATGAGGTCCTTGGTCTGACGCAGGTGGGTGGGAAGAGTGCTCTACGTCTTGGCAGCGAGGTGCGAGAATGATCTGCCGCCGGTTGTAGTTCTGCGGAAGCATGGGACGGTTGCGAGGGTGAGGTCGGTGGAGCAGAGCTGTCGGGTCGGGGTGTAGAAGGAGAGCCGTCTGTTGAGGTATTCTGGTCCAGTGTTGTGCAGTGTCTTGTGAGCACGGGTGAGGGGTTTGAAGGTGATCCCCTTGTTGAAGGGAAGTCAGTGCAGGTCTCTCAGGTGGCTTGTGATGTGGCAGTGGCGGGGGATGTCCAGGATGAGGCGTGCGGAGGCGTTCTGGATGCATTGCAGCCTTTTCTGGAGTTTGCCCATGGTTCCTGCATAGAGGGCATTGCCGTAGTCCAGTTTGCTGCTTACAAGGGCTTGGGTGACTGTTCTTCTGGTTTCCATGGGGATCCATTTGTAGATCTTTTGGATCATGCGGAGGGTGTTGAAACAGGAGGAGGAGTTGGTGTTGACTTGCTGGGTCATGGATAGTGAGGAGTCCAGGATGAATCCTAGGTTGCGTGCATGGTCCGTGGGAGACGGAGCAGATCCAAGTGTGGCAGGCCACCAGGAGTCATCCCATGCAGAAGGGGTGGAGCCGAAGATGAGGACCTCAGGCTTGTTGGAATTCAGTTTGAGGCAGCTGTTATTCATCCATTTGGCGATGGCCTTCATTCCTTCGTGGAGGTTGGTCTTGGTGCTGTCCTTGGTGAGGGAGAGGATCAGTTGGGTGTCGTCAGCGTATGAGACAATGTTGAGGTTGTGAGATCGGCCGATGCTAGCGAGCGGAGCCATGTAGATGTTGAAGAGGGTCAGGCTGAGTGACAAACCCTGGGGTACGCTGCAGATAATTTTGGTGGCTTCAGAGCGGAATGGAGGGAGGAGGACTCTCTGAGTTCTGCCGGTGGAAAAGGAGGTGATCCGTCCAGGGCTCTATTGCGGATTCCTGCTTTGCTGAGGCGTGTGCATAGGGTGTGGTAGCAGATGGCGTCCAACGCGGCTGAGAGGTCCAGGAGGATGAGAGCCGTGGTTTTGTCGTTGTCCAGTATGGTTCCGATGTCGTCGGTGACAGCGATGAGGTCAGTTTCGGTGCTGTGGTTGCTGCAGAATCCAGATTGGGAAGGGTCCAGAGTGCTGTTCTCCTCGAGGAAGTGGGTCAGTTGTCTGTTGACAGCCTTCTCGATAGTCAGTGACAGTCCTCTTCACCTCTGCCACGCTGTTGACTTTATATACTATTACCTGCCATATAGCCTCTTTCCTACCTACTGGGAATTTGGAGGTGACGAAGTACTGGTGTTGGTGCTCCGTCACCTCTTTGATCAAGATGTCATTCTCCTCCTCACTAAAGTGACAATTCCGCTTCATCGTCTTCCTGGCTGGTACTGGGCTGATTGGGATCTCTCTGGGGTCTCTCCTGACCTGCATTCTCCATCTTGTCTCCCCTTTCTTTTTTTTCTTGCTTGTGCATGTTTTTTTTACGTTAATGCTGTTAAATATAGGGCTAACATGTTTTGCGTCAAAAAACATGCCGCAAAAAAGTTCTAACGCCACTTTTGCAGCATTAGCACTATTTCTACTTACAGCATGTCACAGAGGTTAGTGTCATTTTTATTTTTACGCTAACCATTCCTTAGTGCCATTGTGCGTCATTTTATATATATGGCGCTAAGGAATGGCGTTAGCTCGCCATAATATTTTAGACGCACAACTGTGCTAACGCAGTTGTGTGTCATTTTTGTTCAATATAGGCCATTGTACTTCAATGTCACAAACTCTTAAAAAGTTTGCAGGTGCCTGGTTATCCCATCGATGACTGTGGCAGCATTGCATATGTTGACCTCCACATGTAATTATAAGGAATTTAAAGATGAAATCATAAGCATTCAACATGGCACCTGGAGTGGGACAGGCTGAGGACGAGTTCTAGTTTTCCTCTGCCCTCTGCATCGGTCCCACCCACCGGACGCCAAGTGGGACACGATCCCAGGTGCAATAAAGCACAGGCTCAGGAGCCCGCGTTGCCTGAAATTCTTGAAAAAAAAAAAGAAGAAATTCCTGAATCGGGGTTTTAGTATAAAACTGATTTGGCACCCACCTGAATTTCAGTGATGCCTCCTGATCCAGGTGATTCCATCTTGTCACTCACCTGAATTAGAGCGCTGCCTCCTGCCCCTGGTGATTCCGTCTAGTTACAGTGTCATCTATGTTTGTGGCAAAAGCTTCTTTTCGGTCAGGTGCTTCCTTACTGCATAACACCGAAAGCTGGTATCTGGATGCTCGTCTTGCTTCTACAGTGTTGTTCAGGTAGTTTCAAAGTGTACTGTGAAAAGGAGGAAGCCTCTCATGTGTGATGTCAATTTTAACAATGTCAAAGTGGAAGTAATGGCAGATTTAGGTTTGTCTTTCACTTTGATTGGAGTCTGAGTTCTCTAAACTAAAATCTTTAAGTCTCAATGTGTCACGTATTAAAATCTTTGCCTATAGGGACAAAATTATTGAGATTTTAGGGCAATTTGAGGGTTTATGGTACAGAGTATACTATTTGAGAATTGTTTTTGTGGGGAATCAGTTTGTTTTTCGTATGGATCACAAAACTCTTGTGGATTTATTCAGCACAGGTAAAGGTGGAGGAGCTACCCCTTACATTGCCAAGTACCAATACTATCAAGAATAGTATCAGTATAGTTTGCAATATGTTTCTGGAAAACGTAATCTTGGGGCAGACTGTATATCATTTTTGCCAAAAGTGGTTTAAGTGGAGGGGACCAAGTCTAAAGAAGAGGATTTGGAGTTTGTATGTCTGGTAAATGAAGTTACGAATGGAGCTTTGTCAGAGATGAATGGAGGTTTGCGGTTGAGGAAGATGGGGTCTTGCAGGAGGTTATTACACGTGTTTCCAGTCGCTGCCCAAATCTAGAGTTTTCAGTGAAACCCTTGTTCCGTTTTGGAGGTCAGTAGATGAATTGTCTGTTGTAGATGGTATTTTGCAAAGATGTGAACAGTTAGCAGTTCCCCAGGGACTTAGAGCTAAAGTTCCTGGACTTGCTCTCGATGGTCATCTAGGGATGCGTGCCATGAAGCGGGGAATAAGAGAAGAGTTCTGGTGGTTTGGAGTTCACAGAGCTGTGGAGCAGTGTGTGGGAGAATCTAGTGCATATTGAGTGACAAGACACAGGTTACTGTACCTTCCCCCATTACTCTTCTGACCAGTAATGGAGTACCTTGGTGCAAATTAGCTTTAAATGTGTCCAGTCCTTTTGGGGGTGTTGGGGAGTTCACCCAAATATGCCCTTGAGTTGATTGATTATATGTCCAAATGGCCTGAAGTGAAGTTTGTAAATTGTGCCAGCCCTGCTGTTTTCCAGAGGAATGTCTGACTGATAGTGGGAAACAATTAATGTCCAGGAAAATGGGTGAGTTCTTCAGTAAAAATAGTATTAAGCACATAAGGACATCATTATATCATCCCTGCAGTAATGGTTTTCTCAAGAGTGTTATTAAAGACCAGTTGCAATTAGCATTGTAGAATAGGTTCTGTTGGAAAACCGTGGTGAAAGACACTATGGACAATAAGATCGACCTCACATATTAATACAGGAATTTTAACTTTGACTTTGTTAAGGGGCAGAGTGGCAGAGTCTCATTTGAACAAAGAGTGGATGGAAAGGGGACGTGTGGATGTAGAACAGGTAAGAAATGTGTTGGATGTGTGGAATAAAGTGCAAGGGAAGTATTGTGCCAAGGACAGCAGTGAGTTTGTGAGTCATCAGCAGGTTAAAGTTGGTGAATATGTGAGGGTTAAGACTCCTCATCATGTTCGGAAAGGTCATGCTAAATTTTCTGGCCCAATCTTAATCAAAGGTGTCAGTTGATTTTCGAAAATAGCAAGGTGTGGAATAAAAGCATATTGGTGGTTGTTCCTAAGCCCAAAATCCAGTAGGCGTATGATAAACTGAGGAGTGGAGAGGACTTCTACATTGTCCGGATTCCAAAAAAATCATGACCCTTGTTGTTCTGAGATAAAGGAATGCATGCCTCAAAAGTTAAAAGATTATGAAATGTAGGAAAACGTGGTATGTTTGGTTATAGTATATGTTTAAGTTAATTGTAATTTATTTTCGGATTTTTAAAATAATTTCTTTATGTTGCTAGTCTAGTATGAAGAGAACTATCGATAGTTAATGCTACTGTTTATATTTTAGGAATTTTTATTTTTCTCTGTTATTTTATAAAGGAAGGGGATATGTTTTGAGGGGTGGTGTACCAGGGTAAAATGTGTCACAGTCATTGCTGAAAGTTGGAATGGAAGGTTGGGGAGTTTGTGTGGAAGATTTTGTTGTTGGCAGTTGCTGCCTGGTCACTGGTGCCGGAAGAGGAATGCACTTATCTTCATTACTTGGAGTCATGTCTTCTTTTCATCAAGCCATGCCTACCACGCTTGGCTGATAATACCAGCTTAAGCAGATCCTCTCTGCTGGCTTCACAAAGTGTGTGAATAGCCTCCCTCACTGCCTCCCCACTAGCCATCACCTTTATGTACCGGTGAAAAAAGTATTTACCAACAAATTTGCGTCTACTTCATTAACCAACACTACCCCAACTTTCTCTGCCTACCCCTTGGTAATGGATCTCTGCTGTGCCTGACCACCTGAATTCATGCCCTTTATCCTCTGACCCCGTCCCTCCCTCTGCACTCCCTGTCTTGATGCCTGTACCACTTTCCTGAAGTCACCCAAGGGGAGAATGGCTTTCACCTTAATCTCCTCTGAGCCCTACAGTGAGAGTAAAGCATGAAATGTGCCTTTTCAAGTAACACAAAGCTTGCGATTATAATTCAATTCAGAACAAGGTAGTGAAAATATGTCTAACATCCATGATCAAATTTTTTCATGGCTCAGCTCGTGCGTTGGCTCTTAGGGCCAAGCTCGACGTGTTGCTCGGCTCTGGCTCAGCTTGCCCTATGATTTTGTTGGCTTGTCCACCTTCAGATAAAGGAGAGCAAGAGAATTGGAAAAACAGAGAGAAAAAAAGAGAATGAGGGAAAAAGAAGAGTGAGGAAGAGAAGGAGGGAATGGTGGGTCCTGGGGAGAGCAACAGGTGCAGCCTAGTCTTTCCGCTGGATTCTTCGTGACAAGAAAGTGCATCACGGGGACAGGATGGGTGGGGGGTAGGCGAGGGTCTAGGATGAGGGTTACAAAAGGTGAAAGTGAAGAAAGATCGGCCTCTTCCGTGGCTCACATACTTGCACTGCGGGAAGCTTGGCTGGGCTGCGGCTTTAAAAGTCTTTGATGTAGGGTTGTGGCCTTTATGGAATGCAGCGCAACGTCAGAAGTGATGCGTGCCCCTCTCTGGATCTTAGATGAGGCAGGGAGAGCAGTGCAGTGAAAATGGCTGTGAAATAATGTGTGCGTTATTTCACGCAGGCTGCAATGGCAGGCCTCTGCAAGGGTTTGTCTGAGCTCCCTATGGGTGGCAAAAGAAATGCTGCAGCCCATATGGATCTCCTGGAATCCCAATGCCCTGGGTACCTAGGTACCATATACTAGGGACTTATAAGGGGTTTCGAGTGTGCCAATTGAAATTGGTAAATGAAGTCACTAGCCTACAGTGACAAATTTAAAAGCAGAGAGAGCACAAGCACTGAGGTTCTGGTTAGCCGAGCCTCAGTGACACAGTCAAGCGCTATACAGACACACACATTAGGCCATAAACTATGAGTACTGGGGTCTTGACCAACAGAATCCCAGTGTGACAGGCAAAAACATACTGACATACAGGTAAAAATGGAGGGTAACATGCCAAGGAAGATGGTACTTTCCTACACTGGCGTCTTGGAGCAGGCCTGGATCTGCATGTCGCATGTGGCTCAGATGGCGAGTTGCGTGGCAACGGCAGTAGCCGATTGCCAAAAAGGATACCACAGCTTATGAAGTCAGCAGGGGCACAGGGAGGCGGCTCATCTATCCCGCTATCCCTGAGGAAGGCCCTTGGAGGTTGCAGAGTTATGGGAGGGGCCAGGAGATCAAAATAGATGGTCCTGGGGTGGCTGGGGCTGAGCAAGGGAATATTGTGGCACCTGCTTTAGTAAGCAGGCCTGTAGTGGAGCAGAAGGAGGAACTGGGGCCCATAGGGGCTGATAATGAAGATCTGCCCTTGGACCTCACCACTGGGGCTGCAGTGGAATGGAGCCCCAGGGCCAGTCAACTCAGGGGGAAGAAGAAGACAAAAAGTGACAAGTCCGGGGTGGACCAGAGGCCAGGGTTTGGGGACGCCTCCTCAAAGGGGGGAGAATACATGGAATAGACAACGGGGGCCCTGGGGATCAAGAAGAGCAAGTGCAGGGCCTAAGCACAACACCAACAGGGGGGAAAGCTCAGCAGTCAGATACCACCACTTGGGCTACGGTGGACATCGAGGCCAGAATTAAGGAGCAGGGCCGCTTGGTGGCAGAAACGGAGGACAGGTAGGAGAAGCTGTGCAGAGAAAAAAAGGGTGCCTTTGGCCGTGAGGGAGAAAAGACGAGGAACAGCAGAGCAGGGGGCTCATGGGCATAGGGGTTCCTGAGGATCAGGTAGAAGAAAGGGGATGCGCGGTTTGGGTACTGCACAATGGTGACAGAGAGAAGTGGGGGGCCAGTTTGGCTTGTGGGGCCAGTGGTGCAAGTAGCACACATAGCAGGGATGGCAAGGTGGTGAAAGGAGCGTCAACGCGAGTGGGTGAGACTGCCAGACAGATAGTAATGCCAACGGGGCTCAAGACAGCCCGTGACGTTGGCCCGTAGAATTAGGGGGGCCAGCCTCTGCCTTCTCTACAGCGAGGGAATGATCCGGAACTCAGAATGGCAGGCACCATGTGGGAGACAGAGGCGTCACAGCATAGCAAATGGGATGTGGACGATGCGGAAGCGATGAGTGCAAAGGAGGTAGAAGTGGAGCTCGATTATGAGGATGACAGTGATGATTGGGAAGAGGGCGAAATACTTGAGGCTGAGTTGAGCATGGTATGGGGTGGAGGGAAGGGGTGCAGCAGTGGGGCAACACTCTCTTGTATTGATTTTTGACAGGCACCCAAGGCGGACAACGGAGCCTGGGCAGACAAGTGCAAGGACGTTCGCTGACAGGACCGCAGGATGGTGTTGGAGCTGATGAAGGGGCTAAAAATTAAGGGAGGGTGGTGGTCAGCATGGGAAACCACACAGTGGGGTACCAAGCATGTCCAATTCAGATCTGTGGGGGTGGGGAAGGGACTGTACATGATGAGTTCAAGACAACACAGGGGAGCATGGGAGTGCTGTGGCAGAGTCAGGAGGCCGAACTGACTAAGGAGGATGTGGGTACGGATACTGAGGTGGATGGGAAGAAAACTGGACACGGAGGCTGAGGAGAAGGTAGAGGGGGCACAAAAAAATTCTCCCCTACATGGGGTTGGTGATGCCACTCGGGTCCCATATGTCTGAGAAAACAAAGGCTAGAATATGGAAGCACGAATATGTGGATGTTTTTAAGCTGTTGCACAGGGACATACACCCTAAATAGGGGGTCCAAGGAGGAGAAGGAGTGGGAGCTAGTGCATAGGCACAGAGTCCCTATCACAATTGAAAATTGGACATCCGCCTTCCTCATATACACAAGCATTTATTGTGACAAATACCCGGATAGTGCTATTGCTTTGTTCAAATACATGGACATAATCCGGAAGACCCAAATGCATTTCAGGGGTTACGCCTGGCTTGACTACGATGAGGAGTTTCAAGCCCAGGAGAGCACCAATCCAGACAAACCTTGGGGAAGCATGCATTACGAATTGTGGATGTTGTCATCTCAGTCGGTGGCACTGACTCACACTGCGAATGGGCTGGCTGCAATTTATAAGCTTTTTCAACCTCGTCCTGCCCAGGCGGGGCGGGTAGTACACAGTGTCTTCCGGTACCTAACACGGGAACCTGCTGGAACTTTAATAAAGGTTTCTGCTCACCACACCCGATTAATTTTGAACATGAGGGCTCTTAGTGCGGTGGAAAGCACCCAGTTATGCAGTGCTTCTTGTTGGCTAGTCCCACCGAGCAATGGAGGGCATCTAGGGGACAAGGGGCTCAGGGTCCTCCTGGACCAAAGGGCCCCTACACCAATAAAGCTTGATAAGTTACTGCTCTGGTTGATACCCTGACAGAGACAGCATTGAAGTTGGAGTGGGGTTTCAGAGAAGGTTTCAGGATGGGATATCAAAGGCAGAGAGTGAAGCGTTGGGCCCACAATTTGCGGTTGACCACAGGCTTACCAGGAGTGGTGATGGAAAAATTGTATTGGGAAGTCAGTGAAGGATGGATTGTGGGCTCTTTCAATGGGTGGCCCATGGATGATTTGATGATATCGCCTTTCGGGGTGGTGCCAAAGAAGAGGAAACAGGAGTTTTGCCTCATACAGCACTTGTCGTGGCTGGAGGGGGAGTGAGTGAACAATTTAATCGCACCCAAGGACACGCGAGCGGTCTATGCTTCAGTTGTCGATGCCATAGGCCTTGTTTGTAAGTGTGGTAGGGGATCGTAACTGGTGAAGTGTGACATCAAGGCAGCTTTCCGACTACTTTCCATTCACCCAGCTCATTTTTCTTTATTGAGCATGCAGATGGATGGGGCTATATATGTGAACAGGGTCTTTCCAATGGGTTGTGACGTCTCCTGTCCATTGTTTGAAGCTTTCAGTACTTTTCTGGAGTGGGTTTTCACAAGGGTGAGCAGACATTGTGCGGTGTCTCATTATCTGGATGATTTCCTGCTTGTGGTTGAGGCGGAGGCTGGTGCATGTGACAGGGCACTGAGGTGTTTTGAGCACCCGGCGGGGGACCTAGGAGTTCCTTTGGCCCCAGAGAAGACAGAGGGTCCTAGTAAGGTACTGAAGTTCCTGGGCATAAAATTGGACTCTGTTGTTCTCGTGGAGGGGCTACCAGCGCACAAACTGGACAAAATGCTGTTTTTTTCTGTGGTGACTCCTGTGATTGAACAGAGTTGAGTTGAAGGTGGTGCAGCAGCTCTTCGGTTTGCTGAATTTTGCTTGCAGAGTGGTGAGGGGAGGTCAGGACTTTTTGCCAAAGGATGAGCCTTACGATGTCAGGTGTGTCGCTGCCACATCACCGGATACGCATGTCCTTGGGCATGAGGGAGGACTTCAGTGTATCGGAGGCTTTCGTGACCAGCTTCAATGGGATCTCCATGGTTTTTTGGGAAGAGGACATGGTTTGGCAGGTGCAGATTTTTCCAGATGCGACGGGAGCTTTTGGTTTGTTCTGGACAGCAGGTTGTATGCAGAAGCATGGCCTCAGCTGTGGTTGGCTCAAGGTGGACACATAGCATTTTTAGATTTTTTTCCATTGTTTGTAGCGCTGGCAGTCTGAGGGGAAGAGTTGGTCAATCGGACAGTGCTGTTTCAGGTAGATAACATGACAGTGGTTGACTTGGTGAACAAGCAAAGAGCCAGGGATCTGAGGGTGCTGTGGCGGCTTTGGCATTTTATGCTGTGCTGTCTAAGTCTGAATGCAATTTTTAAGGCATTTCACATCCCGGGGTTCAACAATTCCACTGCTGATTCACTGTCTTGTTCACAGTGGCAACGTTTTTGCAGCCTGGCATCTGGAACAGACGAATACAAGACAGAGATCCCAGCAGAGATTTGAGAGTGGGGGGCATGATGATCGTTAGGCTCATCGAGGAGTCAGTAGCTGAGTACATTCTACTATCTGGCCTGTTTGGAATTTCAGTTCTTTGAAAAGAGTGAAGAAGATTGGCAGAGTCAGGATCAGGGAGCCCTAGAGGCACCAGTGATTCATTTTGTTCTGTTTTTGATTCACAAAGGTTTGTCACCAGCAACTATTGGGGGTAAGTTAGCAGGTATATCATTTTATGGTAAGCTGTTTTTTTGGTGTTGATATAGCTGGGGATGAGATCTTAGGCAGGATGTTAAAAGGGTGGGGGAAGAAAGGACAGGGCAGTGTTTTGAGAGAGGCTATCACTTTTGAGTAATTATTGGAATTGTTACACATGCTGCCAGTTTGCTGTGAGGATGGGTATGAAGTGACACTTTGTATGATATGGATGTTTTTTGGAGCCTTTTGGGTGTCTGAATTGTTACGAGTGAGTAAGGCTGCAGAGGTGCGACATGAGGAGACGAGACTGGAAGAGGAGAAATTGGGCATCTGGTTGAGGAGTTCCAAGATGGACCAGCTGGGGAAGAGAAAATGGTTATAGCTGGGGAAAGAAGGGGAATGGAGAAGCAAGCCCAGTCCGTGAGTGGTGCATTTTCAGAAAATGGGTGGTGACCACGAATGCTGCGATATTTTGCCGAGGTCTTCCCTACCCTCCATTTACTCCCCCTCTGTCTCTCTCGATCGTTCCCTCTCAAATCCTCAACCCTCTTTCTCCCCTTCATTATCCCTCTCACTCACTCTCTCTTGTTTCACTCTCCCTCTTTTTCACATTTATCGCCTCCTCCAGTTTTCAAAGTTTCTGAGAGCTAAATGTTAGTTATTCAGATGTTTTGAAGTTATTGATTGTGTCACAATGGAGGGTCACACAGAGAGCAACAGGCACAGCCTAGGCTCTCCACAGGATTCTTTGTGACACAGAAGTGCGTCATGAGGACAGGATGGGGGGGGGAGTAGAGGAGGGTCTAGGGTGGGGGGTTATATAAGGTGAAAGTGGGGAAGGGTCGGCCTCTTCTGCAGCTCGCATACTTGCACTACGGCAAGCTTGAATACCCACCTACCCTACAGTTACCTGGTGTAATTAGGTTTCTAGTTTGGGGGGATTTGCCAGTTTAGGGCAGGTTTGCAGAAGGGTGGCATTAGCTGAGGGGGGAGGAGAGTCAGATGTGGGCCTGATCAACCCTCCAGGCGGGAGGAGAAGCACAGGTGAAGGATTACAGTGTGTGGGATGCCCGAA
Source organism: Pleurodeles waltl (assembly GCF_031143425.1). Classification (NCBI taxonomy): domain Eukaryota; kingdom Metazoa; phylum Chordata; class Amphibia; order Caudata; family Salamandridae; genus Pleurodeles; species Pleurodeles waltl. The sequence continues at coordinate 339,386,441 of NC_090443.1, forward strand.
TGAAGTGGGGTATGGAAGGAAAGCATGGACGATGGGTGAATGGAAGGGGGGAACGGAGTGAATGGAAGCAAAGTGTGGGCGAAAGGTGGAGAAAGAAAAGGTGTGCTGCAGAATTGAGAAGCTGCAAATCTAAATGTTAAACATTTGTTTTGAAATTATTGGCAATCCTGTCCTAATAAATGGCGTTTTACACTATTCTGGATTGTAATGTTGATTGTGTCAGGAAGTCTGTTCCACATATGCCAATTACTTTAGTAGCAGTTGAAATAGCTATATGATGACTCATGGCCAAAAGGGTTTCGTTTTACTTTCGGAATTCAGACTGGGAGAGCACTGGAAAGACAGGAAGGAGGGAGGGGGGGATCAGAGAGGGGGCGAAGAGAATTAAAGAGTATCATGTTGCAGTGGATGGAGAAGCGGAGAGGGCCAAGGGGGGCTGACAGCCAGGAACATGGCCTGAGACATGGAGGGAAAAAGTGAGGCTGAGAGAGGGCGGCTAGACACAAAGAGGAAAGGAAGAGAGGGCGGGGGGCATACAGAGCAGCGAGCAGAAGAATAACGAAAACCAGAACAAAAACAACTGAGACAGGAAGGGAAGAAAGAGCATGGGGAGCAGACTGGCTGATAAAGAAAGCAGACGAGCAAGAGAAGTGAGAAAGGGCGGCGAGGGAGAGAAAGATGTGTTGAAAAATTGAGAACAAGAAACAGAAGGGGAGAGAGACAAGAACGGCGGAGATGTGAGAAAAAAGGAATGAGAGCAGGAATAAGAGAGTAAAAAGAGAATGAGAAAGAGGGATTAAGGAGGAGTCACGGGAGGGCAGAGAGAGTGACATGAGAAAGCGCAAGAGGAGTAAGGGAAAGACAGAGGGAGGAAGAGGAATCCGAGAAAGTGAGTGCGAAGTAAGAGAGAGGAGAAGAGGAAGCGGGAAACGCAAGGAGAAGAGTTGGGGAAAGTCAGAGAAGTAGAGAGAAAGGGAGAAAACAAAAAGAGACTGATTGCTAAGGAGAGCGGACAGAGAGAAGGCGAGGAAAGAGAGACAGGAAAGTAGGAGAGAGAAAGAGAACGGTGAGAGCGAACGGAGGAGAGAGAGGTAGAAAGAGTGACAGTGAGGGAAAGACAGGTATATGAGACAGAGAAAGTGAGAGAGAATTGAGCAGAGAAAAAAACAAAAAACTGGGTGAGAGGAATTAAGACGGAATGAGAGAGGGCGAGGCCGAAACTGGAGGAGGCGATAAATGTGAAAAAGAGGGAGAGTGAAACAAGAGAGAGTGAGTGAGAGGGATAATGAAGGGGAGAAAGAGGGTTGAGGATTTGAGAGGGAACGATCGAGAGAGACAGAGGGGGAGTAAATGGAGGGTAGGGAAGACCTCGGCACGAGAAAGAAGACGAGATAAAAAGAGAGTGTAACTAAAAGAAACTGGAGGATAAAAGCAAGGAAAAAGAGAAAAAATAAATCATACTAAACAGACCTAGAGAAAAAATAAAGACCCTGGTTGATGAAGAAACGTAGAAGAGAGAAGATAAGGGAAAGAAAAAGCACGGGGGAAAGAGCGGCGTGGTTTCGAGAGAGACAAAGAGAGAGCGCGAGGGATAGAGCGAACAAAGAATGCACTCAGAGAGAAAAGGTGAGAGGCAGACAAAAAGAGGCAAATAATGTTGAAGAGAAGAAGAGAGATACATCCAAGCAATAACTTCAAACTTCAGAGTTCTCCCTGAAGGCGGCTAAGGCGGTAAACGTGCGGATTTGTCATTCTGGTACCCTGAGGTGTAACCCTGCTGCCGCCCTCTGCTGCACAAAACCACAGGCCTGCAAAATACCACAAATGGAAAAATGTGCGAATCAGAAAGTGAACCCTCTCTCCACTCTGCCAGAGACAAGAAACCAACTATACAATTATGAAAAAAAAAGAAAAGTACCAGCCTGTGGTTTTTAAAACAATTGTCAGCTTATTTTATTCAGTTGTATAATCATCCTTGCCTCCTCACTGTAGCTTGGAAAGCCCTGCACTAGTTGCCTTCAAAGAAAGAAGCAGGCTTCAAAGCACTGTGCCTCACCCACAAGATAGTCCCGTCCTGAACCACCAAGGCAAGATTGTGCCCAATCAGATGACTGGAGTTGGCCCTGCTGGACTTTGAGTCCGTCTGGACAGCGCTTGGGAAGATCCTTACACACCCTGGCCACCCACCTCGGCTCCACCTAAAACCAGACCACCCAAAACACACCTGTTCTCGTTGGCCTAAGGCCTCAACAGCTCCGGGTCAATGACTTGTGTCCCGGCCCACAGACTCCAATGTCCTCCAACCTGGCCCTAGGACTCCACTGACCTTTGATCCAAGCAACGTGCTTCAATACCTTCTGCCCAGGCTCACATATTTCAATGGTTCCTGACCTGGCCTCTGAACGACCTCTAACATGGCCCATTAATTCCAGCAACCTTTGACCTGGCCCTACATATGGATTTTAAGGACTTCTTTGATTCCAGCACTCCACTTCCAGGCCAAGGAAACCTATAGCCCCTGTACCTGCCTATGAACACAAATGCCTCCAGCTCACTTGTGAACTCCAATGGCCTTTGACCTGGTCATAAACCCCAGCAACCTTCAACCCATCCCATAGATTTCAATGATGTTAGACCCAGGCGCTGCTTTTTTGTCCTTTTTTCCTTTTTTATTAGGCAAATACGTAGTATGAATACGATCTCATTGCTCCCACATCTCTCTACTTTTCAGTTACTAGACCTATTATTTGGACCTGCTGCAAATATTTGAGGAGTACAAAGTCCACAAGCCCCTTTGTGTCTTTTAGTATTTTTACTGCATCATCTGTTTCTCAACCGTATACAAAAGAAGTATACAATTTTGTACCTCTAGGCTAGTAGTGTCTTCCATTATCTGTCTAGAAGTAAATGCACTATTAATACAAATTTTGATCTAACTCTGAATGTACATCCCAATGTGGTTAATTGGATGTCATATTGAAGTATGTGGCTGTTCACTGATGAAATTCATTCCATAACCTGATCCCAACCAGATCTAATCGTAGTGCAAGAAGCAAACATATGTACATTATTTTCATCTAATTCTTTCCATCTAGGACATATAGCAGATGTCTCTATTTTCCATAAATTTACTTTTTCCGGCATGATATAGAAGTCAAAACATTCTCATAGTGATGTAATCTTAATTTATTTATGACTGTAGTCCGTAAGGTCATGTGAAGCAGGTTCTTAATTTGTCTGGGGTTATTTCAATAGTTAACCACCTGGTCCACGTACCGGCCCAGTGGGTGATCCTCTTTGTTTGATTGTCCATCAACTCTTTATATAGCATTCTAATCAAAGGAATTGGTTGATTCATTAGTGTTGAGCATATTTTAGGAGGTGTACCAGGTTCAAGTTTGGTGTTAGCATCATTAAGACACGTTCTTATCTGTAGGTATTTAAAAAACACCATATGTGGAACATTTTATTTATTTACTATTTCATTAAAGCTTTTTAAAATTCCTTCCTAATATAATTGTTATACAAAAATGTAGACTTGTACTTGTCCATATTAGGTTAGCACTTATTCTAGCAGCTGTCCTCAATAATAGGTTGTGCCAAACAGGTTGATAACCATGTAAAGCAGGAACTTTGAAATTCTGTGTACTAAGATAACTTTTAATTGAACTTGTTTGGGATGTCATTAAGGATCGGTAAAGTGAAATAAATAGAATGAGGATAATATCAAAATGTAAATATTAATGTGCAAAATGCCTTTAAGATATCTTGTAACAATTTAGCCATTCTTCAAGCTATAGTTATCCAAGATTTAAACAAGATATTTGGAAGGATCCAGTCTCCTCAAGTCTATGCTAGCTGTAGATATAAATGCTGAGACTGCTGTGCTAATCTAGTAAAACAAAGAGTTCAGGTAGTTACCCAGGAAAGGCATAGAACAAACATAATAGTTTAGGAAGTATGCTCATCTGGTTTGCATGCTCTATTGAAGTAAATGGAGAAGACTACCATTTATTAAGTATAAATGTAATTTCCACCACTAAAGGGGAACAGCTAGTGCGCTTCTTGTAGATTTATAGGTAGTTGTGATCCATATCCCCAAGTATTTTAATGTTTACCTTGGTAAGGGGATGTTACTAAGGAGGTGTCAACTGATGTTATTCGTGTTTTGTCTTCATTGATTTTATGTCCGGAAACCTTTCCAAAAAAATGTGCAATCATCTATATATTGGGAATGGCTAAATTGGGATCAGTTCTAACAGCTAAAACATTGTTTACATATGCCAAAGCTTTAATAGCATGATTACCACAAATAACTGGTGGCTGGGATACCCTTCTAATTAATTAACTGAAAAAGGAAAGGCTTCATATACAATGCATAAAGATTTGAAGACATCGGACAGCCCTAACGGGTTCCTCCGGATATTTTGAAGGGTTTTATGACAACACATTAATTGTTACCAATGCTTATAAATCCATTTGATAATTCAAAGAGGGAATCTGAATCTTATTAACGTAGCCCAAAGAAATGGCCATTTTACTCCATTGAAAGCCTACTCTGCATCTACAGGTATTAAGGCCCAGATTTATCAAGCCTTTGGGTTGTCCTTGCATTGTGCAAGGTAACACAAGGACATTATGAAGAACAAGGAAAACTCATGGGTAGCAAGGGGCCAGGGGTACATGTTATATACAAGGAACAACAGTCCTTTGTCAGCACAGATAAGAATAATAATATGGGAATACAATCATGCCCATATATAACTAGTCCAATCAACTTATATCAAAAAATAATTTTAATGCTAAGTAAAAATACACAGCAAAGTAAAGGTGAGGAACAAACAAGTCAAAATAGTGAAAGCTCAAGTATATGTGTGACAATCATTAGTCCATTACGTAAGTCACAATTTTACACACTATAGCTCTTATATACAGTAATCACATGGCAAAGGGTGAAGGTGTCATAGTGGATGACGTTTCGATCCTCCAAGCAATATCCGAATCATCGGAAACACAAGGACAACAAAAAGCCATGTAAGGGGCTCTCTGTGCCGCCTTGTGTGGCTTTGTCAAGAAATGTAATAAAACAAAGCTACATGAGCTGCTTTACGTTACATTTCAAGCTGAGAAGCATTCCATGGGTGGAGCATGGGAGTTCCCATTTACCCACCCATGGATTTTGGTGCTGCAACAGGCGTGTAGAACAAACACAACACAACCAGCTTAAAGATGTCAGAATGTATTAATCTATGGAAGTATGAGACTGAGGACAAGGTTGGGGTTGGAAGGACAATTGAATATATATGTCTGTTCCCTCATAGATATACAAGAGACTCAGCTTTCTTAAGTGTTTATACATCCCTTGGTTTCACTCCTCGATGACTAGTTCTCACTTCAGTGGCTCCCCCTCTTGGTGCTGCAGCCCTCGGGAAAACAAACCAAAGGAGACATTTAGCACTTGGTCTGTTTGGGTGCTCCCGCCACCAGGCACCAGTGACCAATTCTTAACAAAAACGCCCCAATACTAGTGTGTGCACATCTCTAGTTTGGTCTTTGATAACAAGCTAGAAAGAATAGGCTCTCACCTAGCCCTTCAACAAGCACAAAAGATCATCCCAGCAACATGAACACCATCACCAGTCCATGTGCATGTAATGCTTTACTTGCCTGTTCCCCGCGCCACAGCGTAATCGGCCTCAGCGTCCTCGCCCCCAGGGCTGCCAGGTGAGTATAATGAAATAGGTGGCACCGTCGCGCCCTCCGATGTTTTCTTCTGCTCACTTTCTTTTTCCGTCCTTGTGTTCCAGCTCCTCTGGGCTCCGTCAGGTGGGGTTTTCTCCTTCTCGGCTTCCGACCTCATTGTGTCTCCTTTCTTCCCCGTTCTGTCCATGTAAGATGCCTTCTTCCTATCTTCTGTTGCATATAACGGCCCCGGAAATACGGCCGCCTGAGTGAACACAGGTGCGAGTGAGTTACCCGCTACACCTAGAATTAGACGCCATCTTGTATTTCTAGCGATTATTATCCGTTCCACATGTGCATTCCTAGATTTACTACTAGCTAGTAATCCTTGTAAAGCATCAAAACACTATGCCTTCCCCAGTGAGGCATTAGGAGGAGAAATATCTTTATTTCTCCAAGTTATTTCCTCTTTCTATATCTGCTGTATTCCACAGCACACATGGAAAGCATAAAATACTTCTAAAGACTTGAAGACACCTCCCTGCAGAAAACTGAAGAAAGATTATTGAATAGAGAAAAGCCTCACCCTGAGAACCACCCTCCTGCAGAACCGGAACTAATAGCAGCACATTCACCACAAAAGACTTCAGAGTAAATTACTCCTACTGAGATAAGGCAGAGGTCAAACAGAAGAGCAAAACAAGATCCAATGAATATGAGAGGCGAATTAAGAGCAAAATCTAGAATTCAAGTAGAAGGCATGCTGAAAACTAACAATAGTACAGGGTTAGGTTTGGTAGAATGGAAGTAATTTTATTAAAACTAAGAAAAAGACTAGTGCTGCCTCTCAAATTGTGGACAGTGGAAAGCTAAGCATTAACAATCCTACAGTAGCAATGGTGAACAAAGCACATGAAATTACTAAATCAGCATAGGATCAAGAGATAAATCTACCCCAAACCTCGGGGAAAAAAAGATGTAATTAAGCCATCATCAATATTAAACTAATTTCTAAGCGCTGATTTGGTTAAGTGGAGGGCTGACTTCCCCGTCCTCAAGGAACTAACAGAGAATGAAGACCTAGTAGGTAATGCACAAGAAAAGGATAAAGAGAAAGGTAAAGTATCTATACCAAGAGTAAGGAGGGGCAAGGACATTGTAAACGACTATTCATACACAAAGAAGGTCTCTTCATAACTTCATTAGTGTTAGCCACCCCCTTGGATTAAGCGACCTATATCTTACAAGGAGGCTCTAGATATTGGACACTACACTTTTTTGAGAGACACCTAATGCACTAGTGATCTAGAAGAATCAATTAGCGAGAAACAAACCATGAAATGAGACGCAGGCAAGCCAAGAAAGGGTAATGATAGACTGAGCCTGAAAGAGCTATGTCAGAGAGGAATAAAGATTCTGCACAGCCAGAATCATCAACAAAATGCCTTCGTAGCCTACTCATTTTTAGAGAGATTACTGAAATCAAAACCACCCAGAGGGAGCAAATGATGAATTTTTAACAACTAAGTGAAAAGGTAGACATTCTAGCATAGAAGGTGGGCATGATTTGGGACTTGATGACCCAGATGAAATTGCGATTTGAAGAACCTGAGACTAAGGCGGTCATTCTGACCCTGGCGGTTGAAAACCGCCAGGGCAGAGTGCCGCGGAAGCACCGCCAACAGGCTGGCGGTGCTTCATGGGCAATTCTGACCGCGGCGGTAAAGCCGCGGTCAGAAAAGGGCAACCGGCGGTTTCCCGCCGGTTTACCCCTGCCCCAAAGAATCCTCCATGGCGGCGCTGCTCGCAGCACCGCCATGGGGATTCCGACCCCCTTCCCGCCATCCTGGTCCTGACGGTAAAAACCGCCAGGAACAGGATGGCGGGAACGGGTGTCGTGGGGCCCCTGGGGGCCCCTGCACTGCCCATGCCACAGGCAGTGCAGGGGCCCCCTAAAAGGGCCCCATAATGATTTTCAGTGTCTGCCTAGCAGACACTGAAAATCGCGATGGGTGCCACTGCACCCGTCGCACCCCTTCAACTCCGCCGGCTCCATTCGGAGCCGGCTTCATTGTTGAAGGGGCTTTCCAGCTGGGCCGGCGGGCGGCCTTCTGGCGGTCGCCCGCCGGCCCAGCGGGAAAGTCAGAATGACCGCCGCGGTCATTTGACCGCGGTACGGTCTTCTGGCGGTTCCCAAAATGACCCCCTAAATCAGTTAGCAACCCAACAATAAAATCAACATACTGCAAAACTTAGCAGCAGAAGGATGAGGAGTTTGAGAACCACTCCAGATGCAATAATATTAGGATCATCAGGGATCCCAAAAGCTACAGAGGGCATTGCAAATGAACGCTCATTTATCAAATGGATTAAACAAGTAATAAGAGATGAAGTACTTATGGAAGGGCAGGGTGATTTTCACAGTACTCTATCACCCACCCTCAGAGTGCCATGTGTTATTCCTGAAGCAGGAGCTTAGCCAAGAACTATCATGGTTTATTTTCAAGATTATTTGACCCAAGAGAAAATTCTGTCCAATGCCCAAACCAAAAAGCATTTTCTAAGGATGGCTAGATATATATTTTTTCCCATAAAAACTCAAAACGGCACGACGAATCAGTGCAATGCGTGCCTATCAGTTTGAATTTACAAAAATTAGCATCTCTTCATCATTTGTGGCTCTGACTAGCTTGAAGGTTGCATGGTATTTGGGAATGCTAACCTTACATGAACCAAAAGAAGTTTATGAATTTATGACAAATGATTAGAACTGAAAATAAAAAATATATATACTCAACAGGTTATTAGTTATTAATATGCTATTAATGCTTATAGTATACTATAGGGTAACGTTCAGTACCTTGGCAGAAGTCTGCATCAGGAATATCAAAAGAAAGGAGAAAGGGAAAAATAAAACATCATCTGGGAAAACGGACTGCCATCTATACCAAAGTGTGAATTCGCTACCATGTTTTATTGAAGGACAAAAGAGCTGCTGAGACTGGATATAACAGTAAACATTTTTTTTTATTTTTATCAAATTTAAATAAATCACCATTACCAAACACCTGTTTAGAAAACCTCCTTATTTCTGACCATTGTCCCTGCTGGACCAGGTTAATTACTCTGCTGGCCAGCTGGAGGATAGAAGATCTCCCCACACCGTAGAGCCATTTGCCAGTGTATGGGAATGCTCCTGGGAAAGGAATTGGTGGAACAGATTCTGCATGTGATAATTATTTTTCACACTGCACCAGGCCTTGGAATGCTTATCTCCACAATAACATAGGGGGTCAGCCATACCTCTGAAGCAAATCATCAGAGGGGTCCCCCTTTGATGTTTTAGAATGAAGGGACCAGGTAGCTGTGGCAGTTAGGAGCAGGGCTTCGACTCTCAGAGAAGGTCTTTCAAATCAGCATCTTGAAATGTCTCCATTTTGAAATGTGCTGTACAGGAGGATATAGGAGGGGTGAAGTGATGATGTGTCACCCTAGGATTAGGCAGAGGTACCTAGCTTCAAGAACTTTCTACCCTACCTTACAAATCCACTGGGCAAGGGAGAGACTTTTGAGAATAGTCTGAACTTCGGGGCAGCGAAGTTGGAGGAATGTCCTGCTGGAAGAAAGAAGGTGTATGACCCCTACTGCAAGTATGGACTTGAAGAATTCTGATTTCATTTGATACACAGGGACAAGGATTTGTTTCTCCATGGTTAGTAGTGCTGGTTCAGTATACCTTCTGGGGGGCAGACGAGGAATGGACTTTCTTGGGAAGGAGGGGCTTGAGGGCTCCCCTGAATCTTCTATGGACTAGTCTTGCAGCAGTGTAGAGGTGCAGCTGACAAAGGCGCCAGGCCCAGTAGTAATGCCAAGTGCCAGGACAGTAGATAGGGCCTTTGTGAGGATGGAGGTCAGTAAAATTCACTTTCTGACACAATTGCAAAATTTAAAAGCCAGGGGGCTTCAAGAATCCACTCCTGGGGGCTGGTGCTAGCCACAAGGAGTAAACTGCAACTTTCCCCATTAAATACAGCATTACAGGTATTAATGAGTGTCACTGTAATAGGGCACAATCCTTAATGATGTTGCATTGGTTTATCATGACATAATTCTGCTTTTATTATTTTGGTCATGTCCTGACAAAGCCAGTAGGCCTGTATTTGATAACTACACCCCATTGTATTAAGTATGCATGTAGGGGGTATTGTGATTATAGAGTTCCTGACTTGTTAGGGAGCATGTTCTACTAGAAGTGTGTTGCCATAGGTATTTCCCCCTGCCATCATGTATATATTTGTAAATAGATCCATCATATTGAGCAGTAGGTGCCTAACAAAGTACTTTTCCTTTTTATAAGTAAAAGTACTGGCTTGACCCTGCCCGTGGTCACCAAAGACTTTTGACTTTACACATGGGTTCCAATGACCTCTGACCAGGCAAATGTACTATAATCACTTCTCTCTCTCTCAAGTCATGGGCTCCAAGGACCCATGACTCCTACCACAGACTCCAATTACTTTTGACCTGACACTTGAACTGCAGTCACCTCTGACCCAGCCTATGGACTCCAGTAACTGCTGATCTGGCAATGGACTTCGATGACTTCTGATCCTACCAATGGATTTCAATGAGCCTTGGCCTAGCCCATCAACTCCACTTATCTCAGACTCAGTCCTTGACCTGCAAGAATCATCTTTCATGGGACCTTAGACTCACAAACTTACATATACATAAATATATATATATATATATATATATATATATATATATATATATATATATATATATATATATATATATATATATATATATATATATAAACCAACTGGCGGTTGTCAGTGGGTAGCTATAGTTAGGACCATATTTCCATAGAAAACAAGTTTTTGACTTGCCTATATCTTTGGCACAGTTTCACGTAACTTTACAAAATGTTCCCAAAAAAAGTGTGCCAGTGCTTCTTGTTGCGCACAGAAAGTTTTGGGGTGATCTGTCAAGCGGGGGCCTAGAAAAAGGGTGCGTCAAAAAATATGCATTTCCCATTTTAATTCGAATAGGAATTTTGAACACGACTACAGCCCAAACTGTTAGATGGAATTACACCAAATTTGGCAGAAAGGTAGCTTTGGGTACGTAGATTACGCTTTTTGGTATAAATCCGTTCAGTAGTTGTTCAGAAATTTAAGGAAATCCAAATGTTTATATCTGTGGCCGCGATGTCTTTGCAAATAATAACAAACTTGTGCAGAGATCTGCAGAGATCTGATTGGCTGCCAACACTTCAAAAGTGTTGGCAGCCATCTTGGGACTCTGCTTCAGCTGAGTCCCTGAAAAAGAGTGAAAAAAAAGAAAAGGGCCTTGGGTAGGGACATCCTGACACCTAAGTTCTGGTGCTGGGGTCTCAGAGGGACAATACCAGAACAAAAAAAACACTTTTTAAATAAAAATTTTGCCACGAATTAGCAAATTCACAGCAAAAATTGTAAAAAAACCAAGTATGGTCTCCCGCTCTAGTTTTAGTAAAGCCCATGGGTGGGCCAGGTCGGGGGACATATAAAAATAATGGAGAGGCGCACAGGGTCCCCCTCCTGGGCTTATTTATGCCGGCTGTCACCACCCTGGGGCTTAAATTAAATAATGGGGGTGGCCTTGCAGCTCCCCTGTGACCCGGGGACCACCACTTTCCCAGGGCAAAATATTTTCATTATAGTATGGAGGTCTTGCAAACAATTTATTATATGTGGGGGACCACATGCTCCCCACTGCAACTTCGGGGACCGCCACCTCCCGGTGGCTGAATTGAAATAATGAAGGGAGTCTGTCACAGGGTCCCGGGGACCACCACCTCCCCGGGGTTATTTAAATATTGGAGGGTGGCCGCATAGCTTTGAGAGCTCCCGCCAAGTCAGAGCAAACTCCACTCCGCTCCCAGCAAGCAAGAGCTGTCTAACATCTTTCGCTTGCTTGGAAGAAGAGTTTTCGCCTGTTTCGCTGCCCACAGAGATGTCGGCAGCGAAACAGACGAAAGGATTACTCTCACAGATAGGAGCTGCATGTTTAGCAGCTCCCGGTCTGTGACAGCAATGCTGGCTACCGCAGGAGGCGGAGAGCCAGCTGGGACAACAGGGCCTCCCCCCGCAGTCCCCAACAGTGGTGAATGGGTGCCATGGAGGGGACCCAGGAGACATGGCCGGCCCTGGGGATGGGGTCCCCAGGGCCAACATCAGCCTGGGAAGGTGGGCTGCGTGGCCAACATCCCAAAAAATATATATATATGAGAAGGCTGCGCCCAGCGGGATGGGATTCCCAGGGCCAAAATTGGCCTGGGGAGGGGGGCCGCGCGGCTCCCCTCCCCCAAAAATTAAATAAGGCCAGTCTCTGGAGCCTAATTGGCCAGGGGAGGGGTGCTGCATGACCCCCCCACCACCCCTACTGAATAAAGGCCAGGCCCGAGAGGATGGGGTCCCCGGGTCCAAGATTGTCCCAGGGAGGGGGGGAGGGCCGTGAGGCCCCCTCGTCTAATAACTGTGTATACTTGCCGATTCCATATAAAAAAACTGTCTGAAATCCTTTGTGGCTGTGAATGCATCGTTGATCTACTGGAGTGCAATCTGTAATTGGCTGTGACAAGTGTTTTTTTTGTTGTCTTGTCCTGGTGAGAGCAGAGTCCATGGTTCTCCCTTTAAATTGCTACAAGTATGCAAATGGGCAAATCACCTGGAAGCTGCACCTGCTTGGCTCTGCACTGTCCACCTTAGTAGTATGCAAAGGCCTTCCTGCCTTTTGCCAGGATGGTCTAAAGCTTCCCAAAGGGCCTCCCATTGTGTTTGCAGCTAACTTTTGTGGCGTGTTCTTGATAGCAAGGAATATGAGGGCATCTCCACAAAAACAAAGAAGTACTTATGTCATAAAGAAAAGAGGAATGACCCTGGTTTTGTGGAGATTTGCGTCTTTGTAGTCTCTATAGGAGGATTTATGTTATCACAGAATTCTAGAGAATGACTCACGAGGAACAATCATATTGCCAAACACACATAAGATCACTCATGACATTTATTCATGATCTATTGCACAGCTGTAGTGTAGAATACACACTGGACACTTACCCAAGTAGGCAGAAAGAACTGCACTTGGATAGATATTTTGTACAAAGCTGTGGATTCTTTTTGCATAAAAGGGCAGGTGAGATCCCTTCATGGCCGAATCACTCATACACATATGATACACCCACACAGATACACACACACCCACTCACAGATTGTAGGAAGTTGGCTCTGTATGTACTATTTCAAAGTAAGAAATAGCATGCACAGAGTCCAAGGGTTTCCCTTAGAGGTAAGATAGTGGCAAAAAGAGATAATTCTAATGCTCTATTTTGTGGTAGTGTGGTCGAGCAGTAGGCTTATCAGAGGGTAGTGTTAAGCATTTGTTGTACACACACAGGCAATAAATGAGGAACACATACTCAAAGACTTACTCCAGGCCAATAGGTTTTTATACAGAAAAAGATCCTTTCTTAGTTTATTTTAAGAACCACAGGTTCAAGATTTACAAGTAATACTTCAAATGAAAGGTATTTCACTCAGGTATTCTAGGAGCTTTGAATAATCACAATAGCATGTACAGTATCGACAGAAATGGCAATAAGCTATTTTAAAAGTGGACACTGCAAAAATCAACAGTTCCTGGGGGAGGTAAGTAAATGTTAAGTTCACAGGTAAGTAAAACACTTACAGGGTTCAAAGTTACGTCCAAGGTAGCCCACCGTTGGGGGTTCAAGGCAACCCCAAAGTTACCACACCAGCAGCTCAGGGCCGGTCAGGTGCAGAGGACAAAGTGGTGCCCAAAACACATAGGCTTCAATGGAAATAGGGGTGCCCCGGTTCCAGTCTGTCAGCAGGTAAGTACCCGTGACTTCGGAGGGCAAACCAGGGGGGTTTTGTAGGGCACCGGGGAGGACACAAGCAGGCACAGAAAGTACACCCTCAGCGGCACAGGGGCGGCCGGGTGCAGAGTGCAAACAGGTGTCGGGTTTTCAATAGGAATCAATAGGGAGACCCGGGGGTCTCTTCAATGATGCAGGCAGGCACAGGGGGGGCTCCTCAGGGTAGCCACCACCTGGGCTAGGCAGAGGGTCACCTGGGGGTCACTCCTGCACTGGAGTTTGGTTCCTTCAGGTCCTGGGGGCTGCGGGTGCAGTGTGGTTTCCAGGCGTCGGGTTCCTTGAAGCAGGCAGTCGCGGTCAGGGAGAGCCTCTGGATTTCCTCTGCAGGCGTTGCTCTGGGGGGGTCAACTCTGGCTACTAATTGGCTCACCGTCGTCGGGGAGTCCTCTCTGTAGAGTTAGTTTTCCACAGGTCGAGCCGGGGGCGGCGGGTGCAGAGTGGAAAGTCTCACGCTTCCGGCGGGAAACGTGTGGTCTTTAAAAGTTGCTTCTTTGTTTCCAAAAGTTGCAGTTTCTTGAACAGGGCCTCTGTTCTTGGAAGCTTCTTGGTCTTTTAGATGCAGGGTAGTCCTCTGAGGCTTCAGAGGTCGCTGGACCCTGTTGGATGCGTCGCTGTTGCACTTTTCTTTGAAGTAGGGAGACAGGCCGGTGGGGCTGGGGCCAAATCAGTTGTCTCCGTCTTCACTGCAGGGCTTCAGGTCAGCAGTCCTTATTCTTCTTTAGGTTGCAGGAATCTGATTTCCTAGGTTCTGGGGTGCCCCTAATTACTGAATTTAGGGGTGTGTTTAGGTCTGGGAGGGCAGGAGCCAATGGCTACTGTCCTTGAGGGTGGCTACACCCTCCTTGTGCCTCCTCCCTGAGGGAGGGGGGCACTTCCCTATTCCTATTGGGGGAATCCTCCAAAATCAAGATGGAGGATTTCTAAAGGCAGGGGTCACCTCAGCTCAGGACACCTTAGGGGCTGTCCTGACTGGTGGGTGACTCCTCCTTGTTTTTCTCATTATCTCCCCTGGACTTGCCACCAAAAGTGGGGGCTGTGTCTAGGGGGCGGGCATCTCCACTAGCTGGAGTGCCCTGGGGCATTGTAACACAAAGCCTGAGCCTTTGAGGCTCACTGCTAGGTGTTACAGTTCCTGCAGGGGGGAGGTGTGAAGCACTTCCACCCAGACCAGGCTTTTGTTTCTGTCCTCAGAGAGCACAAAGGCCCTCGCCACATGGGGCCAGAAACTCATCTCTCAGCAGCAGGCTGGCACAGACCAGTCAGTCCTGAACTGAACAATTGGGTAAAACACAGGGGGCATCTCTAAGATGCCTTCTGTGTGCATTTTTTAATAAATCCAACACTGGCATCAGTGTGGGTTTATTATTCTGAGAAGTTTGATACCAAACTTCCCAGTATTCAGTGTAGCCATTATGGAGCTGTGGAGTTCGTTTTTGACAAACTCCCAGTCCATATACTTAATATGGCCACACTGTACTTACAATGTCTAAGAATAGACTTAGACACTGTAAGGGCATATTGCTCATGCAGCCATGCCCTCACCTGTGGTATAGTGCACCCTGCCTTAGGGCTGTAAGGCCTGCTAGAGGGGTAACTTGCCTATGCCACAGGCAGTATTTTGTGTGCATGGCATCCTGAGGGGGATGCCATGTCGACTTTGCCTTTTTCTCCCCACCAACAAACGCAATCTGCAATGGCAGTGTGCATGTGTTAGGTGAGGGGTCCCTTAGGGTGGCACAACATATTCTGCAGCCCTTAGGTACCTTCCCTGGTCACAGGGCCCTTGGTACCTACCACTGGTACCTTTTACAGGGGACTTATCTGTGTTCCAGGGGTGTGCCAATTGTGGAAACAATGGTACATTTTAGGTTAAAGAACACTAGTGCTGGGGCCTGGTTAGCAGGGTCCCAGCACACTTCTCAGTCAAGTCAGCATCAGTATCAGGCGAAAAGTGGGGGGTGACTGCAACAGGGAGCCATTTCCTTACACAAGCCCCCCCCCCAGCCCACAGGCCAGGAGACTCAGTCAAAGGTGGAGAGTCTTCCTAGTCTGTCAGGCGAGGAAGAGTAGAGGAAATAGGCTGGTTTGTTGCAGGGCCTACTCTGCCTTACATCCTCCTGTTCAGGTCATTCCCTCTGGGGAACTGACCCACTTCCACAGTGATAGGACCTAGTCTGAATTGCCTCTTGTCTGTGCTTTTAATGTCTTCACCCATTCTCTCTAGTTTGGGGTTAGAGGTAACCACCCCTTCTAATCTTATCTTAGCCAGGGTCACCCCTAGCTTACCCAAAGAGGTTACCCAGAGCTGGAGTAACCCCACCATGACCAACAGGGTCAGGGGGCCTAACTTGCTATTTGGCATGGGGTCAGACCACCATGCCAAGGATAGTGCAGCAATAAAGGCGAACACCCAGCAGAGGCCACTGACAGCTGTCAGTGCCCAGAACCACACCTTTAGCTCTTCACCTGCAAGGGAAGGAGCTAAGTTACAGGCTTCTTTGGGTTCAGGGTGCCTGTCTGCTGTGTAAGAGTGGGGGGTTACTACATCTTGTAGAAAACACCCTTCTTCCACTCTTTCTTCTGTTAACTGAGGAGCCACCCACTCAGGTTTAACAGTTGCCTGACTAGCCAGGACTTCTTGTGGGTCAGGTTGGATTTTACCAGTGCCATTTTTGGAGTTCTCCCCTACTGGAGCAGAATCTCCTTGGCTTGCTGGAACCTTGGCTAAAGGTTGTCCACCTTTCCTACTCTGGTTTCCTTTCTTTTTCTTTTGGGGCCTACTTGCAGTTACTGCAGGGGTAGCACCTCCAGAATCCTTGGGAGAGGACTGGCACAGGACCAGTTCCTCTCTTAGGCTCTGACTAACCTCTGGGTAGTCATTTCCAAGGAGACAATCAAGGGTGAGGTCTGTACTGACTACCACCCTTCTCTAGCTAAAAGTCCCACCCATTTCTATGGGCACAAAAGCCACAGGCCTATCAGTGACTCTGTCTGGGCTAACTCTAACTCTGTCAGTCTCACCTGGGATGTACTGGTTTGAGAACACCAGCCTGTCATGCACAATAGTGTGACTGGCACAAGTGTCTCTCAGGGCAGTGGCTGGGATTCCATTCACAAGTAGGTGGTGGAAGTGCCTACTTCCCTCTGGAATCTCCAACTCACCTGTTGGGCCCTTTTTCTAGTTGAAGGCTATGAAGACCTCCTCATCTGAGGAGTCATTCCCAATGGCTACACTGGTCACCCCTGGGATTTTGCTAGGGGGTTTGTTTTTGGGGCAAGAAGTGTCCTTGGTGTGGTGCCCTGTCTGTCTACAGTTTTGGCACCATGCCTTAGTGGCATCCCAGTTCTTACCCTGGTACCCACCTTTGTTTTGGGTTGTGTCTTGGGCCCCACCCACCTGGTCTGGTTTTTGGGGCCCTACAGAGGACTCTTTCTCTTTGTTTCTAGTGTCACCCACTTTCTCCTGGGGAGGCTTTGTAACCCCTTTCTTTTGGTCACCCCAGTGGAAGTTTTGGTTACCTTAGTCTTGACCCAGTGGTCTGCCTTCTTTCCCAATTCTTGGGGAGAAATTGGGCCTAGGTCTACCAGATACTGATGCAACTTTTCATTGAAGCAGTTACTTAAAATGTGTTCTTTTATAAACAAAGTATAAAGCCCAACATAGTCATGCACTTCATTTCCATTTCCAGTTACCCAACCATCCAGTGTTTTCACTGAGTAGTCTACAAAATCAACCCAGGTCTGGCTCGAGGTTTTTTGAGCCCCCCTGAACCTAATCCTGTACTCCTAAGTGGAGAATCCAAAGCCTTCAATCAGGGTAGCCTTAATGAGGTCATAGGATTCTGAATCTTTACCAGAGAGTGTGAGGAGTCTATCCCTACACTTTCCAGTGAACATTTCCCAAAGGAGAGCTACCCAGTGAGACCTGTTTACTTTTCTGGTTGCACAAGCCCTCTCAAAAGCTGTGAACCATTTGGTGATATCATCACCATCTTCATATTTTGTTACAATCCTTTTGGGGATTTTTAGCATGTCAGTAGTTTCTCTGACCCTATTTAAGTTGCTGCCATCATTGATGGGAGCTAAGGCCATCTCTTGTCTTTCCCTTTCTATGGCTAGGGGCTGTCTCGCCAAAGCCAATCTTTTGGCCATCCTGGCTAACAGGAGGTCATCTTCATTAAGGGCTGCCCTCAATGCTTCCAGAGTTGCTGGACTCTCCTGTGGGAGAAGCAGCATCTCTGACTATCACTGGTGGAGTCAGGGTTGGAGGAACCCTGTTCTCCCTAACTAGGAGTGGAGGTGGGAAATTTTCCTCCCCATCACTAGCTTCCCCCTCTGTAAGGGTATCTTCAGAGGGGCTGTCTCTAGCAAACTCTGCCAAGAGCTCCTGGAGCTGTACTTTGGTAGGGTTTGATCCAGTTTTTATCTGTTTGATTTTGCAGAGAGTCCTTAACTCTGACTTCCTAAGATGCAGGTAAGGGGTGAGGTTGAGCTCCACCACCATCTCTTCTGCAGTAGACATTATTTCTCTAAAAGTTGGGATACTTTATAAGAATCTAAAACTATATCTAGAACTTAATCCAAACTTTTAAACTCTAAAAGAAATGCTAACAGGGACTAACACAAGGCCTAAGCAGGGCTTTTAAAAATTTAGAAAAATAGCTCAAATTTCAAAAATCAGTTTCTGGTGACAATTTTTGGTATTTAGTTGTGTGATCAGGTATTGGCTGAGTAGTCCAGCAAATGCAAAGTCTTGCACCCCACCGCTGATCCACCAATGTAGGAAGTTGGCTCTGTATGTACTATTTCAAAGTAAGAAATAGCATGCACAGAGTCCAATGGTTCCCCTTAGAGGTAAGATAGTGGCAAAAAGAGATAATTCTAATGCTCTATTTTGTGGTAGTGTGGTCGAGCAGTAGGCTTATCAGAGGGTAGTGTTAAGCATTTGTTGTACACACACAGGCAATAAATGAGGAACACACACTCAAAGACTTACTCCAGGCCAATAGGTTTTTATATAGAAAAATATATTTTCTTAGTTTATTTTAAGAACCACAGGTTCAAGATTTACAAGTAATACTTCAAATGAAAGGTATTTCACTCAGATATTCTAGGAACTTTGAATAATCATTATAGCATGTACAGTTCCGACAGAAATGGCAATACGCTATTTTAAAAGGGGAAACAATGCAAAAATCAACAGTTCCTGGGGGAGGTAAGTAAATGTTAAGTTCACAGGTAAATAAAACACTTACAGGGTTTAATGTTGGGTCCAAGGTAGCCCACTGTTGGGGGTTCAAGGCAACCCCAACGTTACCACACCAGCAGCTCAGGGCTGGTCAGGTGGAGAGGTCAAAGTGGTGCCCAAAACACATAGGCTTCAATGGAAATAGGGGTGCCCCGGTTCCAGTCTGCCAGCAGGTAAGTACGCAAGACTTCGGAGGGCAGACAAGGGGGGTTTTGAAGGGCACCGGGGGGATACAAGCAGGCACAGAAAGTACACCCTCAGCGGCACAGGGGCGGCTGGGTGCAGAGTGCAAACAGGCGTCGGGTTTTCAATAGGAATCAATGGGGAGACCCGGGGGTCTCTTCAACAATGGAGGCAGGCACGGGGGGGGCTCCTCGGGGTAGCCACCACCTGGGCTAGGCAGAGGGTTGCCTGGGGGTCGCTTCTGCACTGGAGTTCGGTTCCTTCAGGTCCTGGGCGCTGCGGGTGCAGTGTGGTTTCCAGACGTCGGGTTCCTTGAAGCAGGCAGTCGCCGTCAGGGGGAGCCTCTGGATTTCCTCTGCAGGTGTCGCTGTGGGGGCTCAGGGGGGTCACCTCTGGCTACTCACTGGCTCGCCGTCACCGGGGAGTCCTCCCTGTAGAGTTAGTTTTCCGCAGGTCGAGCCGGGGGCGTCAGGTGCAGAGTGGAAAGTCTCACGCTTCCGGCAGGAAATGTGTGGTCTTTAAAAGTTGCTTCTTTGTTTCCAAAAGTTGCAGTTTCTTGAACAGGGCCACTGTTCTCGGAAGCTTCTTGGTCCTTTAGATGCAGGATAGTCCTCTGAGGCTTCAGAGATTACTTGACCCTGTTGGATGCGTCGCTGTTGCAGTTTTCTTTGAAGTAGGGAGACAGGTCGGTGGGGCTGGGGCCAAATCAGTTGTCGTCTCCTTCTTCACTGCAGGGCTTCAGGTCAGCAGTTTTCTTCTTCTTTAGGTTGCAGGAATCTGATTTCCTAGGTTCTGGGGTGCCCCTAAATACTGAATTTAGGGGTGTGTTTAGGTCTGGGAGGGCAGTAGCCAATGGCTACTGTCCTTGAGGGTGGCTACACCCTCCTTGTGCCTCCTCCCTGAGGGAGGGGGGCACATCCCTATTCCTACTGGAGGAATCCTCCAAAATCAAGATGGAGGATTTCTAAAGGCAGGGGTCACCTCAGCTCAGGACACCTTAGGGGCTGTCCTGACTGGTGGGTGACTCCTCCTTGTGTTTCTCATTATCTCCCCTGGACTTGCCGCCACAAGTGGGGGCTGTGTCCAGGGGGCGGGCATCTCCACTAGCTGGAGTGCCCTGGGGCATTGTAACACGAAGCCTGAGCCTTTGAGGCTCAACGCTAGGTGTTACAGTTCCTGCAGGGGGAGGTGTGAAGCACCTCCACCCAGAGCAGGCTTTTGTTTCTGTCCTCAGAGAGCACAAAGGCCCTCGCCACATGGGGCCAGAAACTCGTCTCTCAGCAGCAGGCTGGTTCAGACCAGTCAGTCCTGCACTGAACAATTGGGTAAAATACAGGGGGCATCTCTAAGATGCCTTCTGTGTGCATTTTTTAACAAAGCCAACACTGGCATCAGTGTGGGTTTACTATTCTGAGGAGTTTGATACAATTTTAGGTGAAAGAACACTGGTGCTGGGGCCTGGTTAGCAGGGTCCCAGCACACTTCTCAGTCAAGTCAGCATCAGTATCAGGCGAAAAGTGGGGGGTAACTGCAACAGGGAGCCATTTCCTTACACAGATGCACTGAGACACTCACTAAGTCACTCATGCACCCCCTCACGGACCTACTCAGAGACTCACACATCCACACACAGACCCACTCGAAGACTCAGGCACCCACTCACAGACCCAATCACAGACTTATGCAGGCACTCACAGACCCACTCAGAAACTCATGCACTCACTCACAGACTCACTCAGAGAATCATGTTCCCACTCACAGACCTACTCAGGCACTTATGCACCTACTCACAGACCCACTAAAACACACACACTCACAGACCCACTCAGAGACTCGCGCACCCACTCAGAGACTCACGCACCCACTCAGACTCACGCACCCACTCAGAGACTCACACACCCACTCACAAAACCACTCAAACCCTCACACACCCTTTCACAGACCCACTCAAACACTCTTACACCCACTCACACACTCACTCAGACATTAACGCACCTACTCACAGATCCACTCAGACAGCCATGCCTCCACTCACAGACCCACTCAAAGAGTCATGCATCTACTCACAGATCCACTCAGAGACTCATGCACCCACTCACAGACTCACTGAGTACTCATTCACACACTCACAGAACCACTCAGAGACTTTTGCATGCAGGGTTGGGTGGTTGTAGGGGGTTGGCCCCACTGTGCACGGCTGAAGCTCATGGGCGGCGGTGGATGCACTAATGTACAGTAATTAAAAATGACTTTACATTTAAAAACAAAGGTTACAGGGACGTTATAGTTAGGAAACAGAATTTGAAAACAATGAATTTCACTTAAAAAAACAAAGGTTACAGGGACGTTATAGTTAGGATCTGAATATACTTGCACAAAACCATAGAAATTCAGCAGTTAGGTCAAGTAATTATAACTAGTGCCCTAAGGTAAATATAACTTGCGCCCCCTGCCATGCATTGTTATCTACCCCAGATATTACAACACTCATGACAACTTTTATAACATCATTAAAAATATAAATAAATGAAGCATTAGCATTCAAATTATTGAAGAAAAAACTGTGCTTGGTGGGGGCACGAGTTATAGTTACCATAGGGCATGAGTTCATTATTATGGCATAGAAAGAACTTCATGTAGTGCACTTTACTAGAGACTTATAAGTAAATCAAGTATGCCAATTGAGGGTGAACCAATGTTACCATGTTTAAGAGAGAGAGAGCATTAGCACTTTAGCACTGATTAGCAGCGGTAAAGTGTGCACAGTCCTAAAACCAGCAAAAACAGTGTCAGAAAAGTGGATGGAGGCAGGCAAAAAGTTGGGGGATGACAATCCTAAGGCTGTCAGGTCTAACAAACACTATTTAACAATCAGGAAACATCTTCTGGTTGTAAGATATTCAGGTTCCTTCTTTGGCTCGGGGAATGAGGTGAGTCAAAGTATAGCTGAGCTGATTAGCAATGTAGAAGTTAGTCAGACTGTGATCAGAACACAATATCTGGAGGGTGCCCAAAAAGTTATAGTCAGGGATGGTGGAGGAGAGTAAGTCAAGACAGTGGCCTCCTATGTGTGTTGAAAGTTTGACGCATTGGAAGAAGCCCTTGAAGGCGTACTCTAGCAATATTTTGACTATAGGAATGTGATGCATCATCAACCGAAATAATCAGGTCACCAACAAAAGAAGCACGATTGTCTTTAGTTAGAAAATGTTGGGCAAGACAAAGAAGGTCAGAAAGAAAAGATGTGAGGCATCTTTGGGTGGAGGGTAAATCGCTGCAGTGGTTATCAATGAACTTGAGCTAATGACCACTCTGCAGAGCAGGTGCTCAAATGAGTCAAAGGAGAGACTGCTTATTCATTTCCCAAAGCTAGAATTATGGTGCATCAAGCCTACGAACCCCACCTCCCCCCACCCACAAACTTAATCCCATTCTTCCTTAAATCTCTATAGTTAGGAAGGATGATATTGTTTATGTCAGGCTGAGAGGCTCTAGTGAACTGTGACATGGTCATGGGCTCCAAAGACTTCTTATTCCCCTTCTATTGCCACATCTAAAATAGATCTAATTCCAGCTGATTCCTTCCCCGTTCTCCCTCAGGAGACTCAATGGAAACAATTTATAATGGATTTATAGGAAGATTTGTTTATCTCTTTCTATTCAAATGTTGCATTATTTTTATATTGTTTCCATATGTTATTATATTTTAATATCTTATTATAATTAGTTGTGTTACCAGTGCTTAATTTGTAAGAGAAAGAATGCTGATACCCTAAGCTCTGTTCAGAAGCTTATGCAATTAAATATCGGCACACAGAATACCAAGGCTGGTAGCTTTAAATACTATGGGGGTTATTACAACCTTGGAGGAGGTGTTAATCCGTCCCAAATTTGACGGATATTCCAACAGCCGTATTACGAGTTCCATAGGATATAATGGACTCGTAATACGGCTGGTGGGATATCCGTCACTTTAGGGACGTTTTAACACCTCCTCCAAAGTTGTAATAACTCCCAATGTGTGTTTCTTTAATCCACTACCACACACTCCCTGGCCTTTTATCTTACTCCTGCAGGTCCATTCTTTCTCCTTCTGTGATGTTTTTGCTGCTTTTCTCTTCCTTCATTGCTTGGTGCTTTGTGCTTCTGCTTTGTGTGTTTTCCTCTCTTGCTCTCAGATAAATATTTGATGCGGATCCTAAGTGCTGGTCCCCTAAAATAAGTGCCACTGGGTCCAACTGGCAACCTCCAACTCAAATTAAGCTCTGTGTATTAATATGTTTATTGTTATCTAATTACTGTTTATTTTATGATTTTATTATTTTATAAAGCTCAACCTCTCACCAAACACTGGCATCTTGGCGCTGAGCTAACTAAGGAGATCCAGCTGTAAAGCAGAGGAACTTTATCTGCAGCCACCAAGTGGGCAAAGACATGAGTCAACTCTGACACCTACTTTGGAAAATGCCAGGTTTTTTAAGCCTTTCTAAAAGAAAGAAGATTCGGGTATCTGAGGTAGTCATAATATGAAGCACTCAACGCATGCACACGTCAAGATGGTACTGGTGCATGCATCATTCATTAGTCATGCTCATACGTGATGAAATTGCACACCTATGTGTCTCTACCCATGTCTGCTTCTACTGAAAGACCCAGGCACCATTTTGTTTATTTTTTTTATTTACCAATCCAAGGTGGTGGATAAAACTAAAAAAATACATTTTCAAATGTTCTAAAGCACATTTCAACACGTAGAATGGTCAGAAAGCAAATGGAAGGTGCCAGACCCTCCAAGAAACATTTTTAAAAAATTAACATATTTTTAAAAGGACTTATACATTTGGGTGAACACCAGAGGAGCGGTTGGGGGAAGGAACAGGGAGTGGGCCCGGGATTAAATAAAATTTTAAGCAAATGTGAGTGGAGAGAAAATAGCTAAAGGTGTTAGCCCTGGCATCTTTAGGGTGGTCTGACCTCAGAATTTTTGTCTTTACCTCCTGTTTTGTTGCTGCATCTATTTGTTGGCCTTATGACTCTGAGCACTTTACCACTGCTAATCAGTGCTAAAGTGCATGTGCTTCTCACCTAAAACATGGTAACAGTGGAGTATCTATAACTGACATATTTAATGTAAATGTAATGCTATTAGTGGGCTGCAGCACTGATTGTGCCACCCACTTAAGTAGCAATGAAAACATGTCTCAGGCCTACCACTGCAGAGCCTGGGTGTGCACTCTCACTTCCACCTTGACTTAGCATCTAAAACCTCTTGCCAAGCCCAGAACTCCCCTTTGCTTACATATACATCACCCCTAAGGTAGGTCTTAGGTAGCCCTTAGGGCAGGGTGCCATGTAAGCCAAAGGCAGGACATGTACCTTTAAATGTTTCATGTCCTGGTAGTGAAAAACTCCCAAAATAATTTTTCATTACTGTGAGGCCTGCCCCTCTTGTAGGCCAGCATTTGGAATTCCTAAAAGAATCTTTAAACTGTAATTCCTGATCTGAGAAGAGCAGTTGCATCATTTGTAGTACCATTGGAATAGTAATAGTAAATCGTATTTACTGGTAGAGTCAGATTTATTTTTACAATTTTAGAAATGCCACTTTTAGAAAGTAGACATTTCTCTGCACTTTCTGCCCCATGTGCCCAGAGCCTATCTCCAGTACACGTCTGGCCTGGCCTAGGTGACATCTACACTTGTGCATTCCCTTCAGACACCCACAACACAGGGTACTCAGCTACATCTGCATTCATCTGCATACTGATGGATCTTCCTGGGAAGGAGGTTGGGAAGGGCTCACACCTACATTTTAAAGGGTAGTGACTAGAACCCACACAAAGGGGCTGACTACCTCCCACTGGCAGTCTGGAGACGAGGCTGACCTGAAAGGGGGGCCTGTGCACTTCACAAGAACTTTTTTGTAGTCACCCCCTACATTAAAGGCCCTTGTCAGTATAAGTATGGAGTCTCTTGACCCATTCAAGTAGTTCACTCCTGGTTCAAGAAGAAACTCTGCTGGTGTAAAGACTGTTCCTGACTGTCCTCTGGGTCTGCTGCCCTACCTCGTGAGCCGCCCTGCTGGCTGCTGCCTGCTGAACTCTGACCAGCCCAAGGAATCCCCAAGCCAACTCCAGGGTGACTCCAGGGGCTTGCCAGTTAGCTCCTGTCCGTGCCTGAGGTCTCAGGAGCAATACTGAGCTTGGGACTGCAACTATTTCCCCCCATCTCGCCTGCCTGCACTGCCAAAGAAGAAACCTGCTGAGATGTGGGCCGCACTCTGTCTCCTTCTCACCTCGACGGCTGTGCTGTGTGCCACACCGCTGCTCCTGGCAGGGCCATGTCCCAGTGCGAGATAGCACAACTCACACCTGCCCCGCCAGACAGCTCCGTCATGGGCGGTCCATGCTCCTCTCTGCAAGTTCCTGAGCGTGGCCGCTGAACTCACCAGTCTCCAGGTCGCTCTGACGCCCCAGTTACCAGGACAGCACACTGAGGGTCGGGCGGTCCATCGGCGTCTCTTGATAGAGACAAGGTGCCTCTAACTACCACCTGAGCTCTGACGTGGGCAAAGAAGCAGCGGCTGTACTCAGGGAGACACCTGGGGGCTGGGCCTTACTTCTCCTAAGTGACACACCTGCAGATTTCACAGACATCACTTTGCCAATAGCCTCATTGCACCGGAGCAGTGCGAGGCCCATTGGAGGGACACTATCATGGACGTCTAAGGATTTTTCACCCCAGAAGGAGCCTCACAAACACCTGGTACCTGTACTTGATACGCTTCAAGTGCCTGGTTCCTTTCCAACCACTATTACCTTGATTGTCTGATTGAAGTATTATCATTCCTGCCTTATTTAAACCTAATAAAGCAGCTATGTTTTTACTATACCCCTGTAAGTCTTTTTCTTCAGTGTTTTTTTCACTGTAAATATTACCTGCCTGTTGCACAAATACTTTACACATTGCCTCTGAAGTTAAGCCTGACTGCTCCACGTCAAGCTACCAGAGGGTGAGACCCGGTTAATTTAGTTGTGTATCTGACTTGCCTTGACTAGAGTGGTGGGTTCCGCCTGGCTTAGGTGCATACCCTAGCTAACCAAAAAAACATTTCTAACGGAAGGGGAAAATCAGCACATGATGGAGGTAGCAACACAAAGCATTGAGTAGGGATTTGGCAAGGGAGAAGAGCACAAGACAGAGATTGACAGAGGAGGGAGAAAGCAACAAAGAGCACAGGGGACAGATAATTGGTGTGAGGAGAAGCACACAAGGGAGAGAGGTGGAAAACACATGGACTTCGAGGAGTGCTTGGCAAAAAAAGAAAGAATAGTCTGCATAAATTGACCAGTGGTAGGATACCAGTTAGACAATCAAAAATAAGGTAGTGAGGTATGCTTCAAGAGAGGGAAAACTCAATAAGAGGAAAGCAAGCCATTGATTAAGAAGCGAGCAAATGAGATGACATTAAAGTCAAACGATGGTAAGCAATATCCAGCCTCTAAGCCCACTATAGTTTTTGGTATGCTCCACAAGTGGCTTTTGCCTTTAAACAGCTTAAATCAGTCTGGTAGGTGAGACCTAAAAACAGAAAAGTCATTCTGGGAACCCACCCATGCACATAGGACTCTGCAAAGTTCTTTCAAGATGAACTGGTTTCACTTTCACGCTAACCTGCATAAGCCACTTCTAAGTTAAACATTGAACAAACTACTATGGTAGCACAACAAAACACCACAAGCCCCAGAAGCCGTCGATTGTTGACACTCAGAGTTCAACATGAAAAGAATCTCATATTGAAAAAGGAGCACAATGCCACAATAATTGTTGTGAGTGCTAATAAAATCCCTATAACATGTTAGCATTGTATTGTTCCATCTTTCTGTGTTTTTTTTTAATCAAAAATATAAGATTAATCAACTCTAGTCCCTTGTGTTATTTTAATGCACTCATCTAATATTATTTTTATTTTGTAATTATTTTAGTGTCGACATATATTTTTTTAGCAAGGTTGCATTGTTTTATTATGTTTTCTAGCATATTATTGCTTCATTTGGGTATTGTTTGTGTTGTTGGCAGGTCCCGGATAAAGAAAGACAGGATTCAGTTTGGCAAGTAATATGAGCATTTATGAATAACGGCCGGGAGGACAGCACAGCTCTAAGTCTGAAACTGCCCTCAAAATCATCAACTCAAGCAGCCCTTTTTATATACTTTTGCTACCTTGTATACATCTTATCACTTGTCATGCATTTTGATCTAAGCGCTCACGTGGTACATTGTGTCACTGCTTTCGTCAGCATGAAGCCGCATTTCTCATGAGAAAGCGTCTAATTACACATTTGCAGAAAAGCGAAGGTTACATATCTATCACGTGCACATTTAGTGAAAAACAGCAATACCTTTATCTCACGTTCTAAAGGCTGTCTGTAGCTCCTCCTTTCCTAACTCCAGGCTTGGAGCTCTCCCCGACTGTCTGACCTCCTCCACACAGCTGCTGACCTTCTACCATCAAAGCTCTTACATTCCTATCCAGTAACTCCCTTTCCTCATTAACGTGGATTTGAAATGCGTGCCTTTCCTGTAACTATATCATTTGCAAGCTTCTAGGCCTTTCTACGTGTAGCTGCTTTGTGGATAACTATGCCTTTGTCTCTCTTCTCTGTCTCCTGCACTGGCCTTTTACTTGGATGCCATGAACACTCGGGGCCTGTATTTCTCTCTGAGCACATATGATTCTGCACATTTTCCTCCCAACTCTTGCTTTAGCAAAAATGGGCCCTCTCTTTCTATATTTTCAATAACATTCCCCCCTTTAGTTGAACTTTCAACTACTATTCCACCCTCTCTACTACTTTCATTCATTTGGATATATATGTGATCCTCATCCTCCTTTACGTCCCTGGCTGCCCTAATAGTGAACATCCCACCTATCTTCTGGCTAACTTTTTTGCAGCATCCTACCACTAACTGAAAGGTGCAGAGCATCAATAACATCACCACAAGTATCGGGAATAACCCCTTAATCAGTCCTGATAACCAGGATGGTATCCATGCAAACCATCCTGAAAACCATTCATTGGGGGCACCCCCTTCGTCTGCCATCTTCTTCCGCAAGTTATGTAGAGTCTGCATGGTCTCTGTGATTGTTCCATTGTCTGCATCGTTGGCATGTAAAACAGGCAGTTCCGATCTTGGCACAGACCCCACCCTCCATGGCCGTCATCAAGTCTAGCACATACCTATGTTGCATAAGCATCACTCTCACAGCCCGCATCTCTTCCTTGACTGCATTGAATCCATCTTCAGTTGCATTGATTGTCTTCATCAGTTCCCATCGTGTTATCTGCAGCCAGCGGGCCGTGGCCTTTGTTTGAACAAAGGGAAAGATGCTCCCAAAGAACAATTGGGCATCATTAAACAACCTGTGTTCTTGTGGAATGTCTTCCCAGGTTGTAGTACCCATATACTCTGCATACCTCTTTTCCGATGACGCAATAAAGTCGTTGGACGGCTCATGGGGTGATCTAAAATTTTGAGATGTCCACCCCTGGAATCACCAGGGAGGGGGTGTGCACAGTTACTAAGGAACAGAGACCTTTCCATCCGGAAGGAAGTCGCGAATACAGCCATTCTCCGCATTGCCAATAATAGTCCATCAGACTGGAGGTGCCCCATTGCATATCAACATTGTACTCTGTGGTGATGCAATTGATGTTCCTTCCCACGGGGACTGTTCCATTCCCTCTGAAACATAAAAAGAAAACAATTGGTGTTCTGCCTGCTCGGAGAGTTGTTGGTGTTTCCACCCATGTTAATCTAGATATATTTTCATCCCATATAGCCTGACACTTCTTCTGGGTGCTATTATCAGTCTGATTTCCCTTCCAGAGAGAGAGAGCTCTACATCCAAATGTTGCACCGTGGTACCACTGACCATGAACATACACTGATCCATTTACTCGAAAATATGGTCTTTCCTGACAATCTTGGGACATGGGTGAAGCTGAATAATTCTTACAGAAAAGTGTAGATCTTGGTATTCCCAGGAATCCCTGTTCTATTATTTTATTCTTCCAATTCCTACTTTTATATTTCATTATTCCCATCTCAGCCATCCTCCCTAATTTCACCACTAATTCCTTGCGATCTGTAAGGACATCTGTTATGTCGGATAATTCCTCCTCATATTGTGTGGTGTTTACTAGAAATGCTCCCTGTCTTATCTGCAAGGGCTGCATTCATGCTCTCATCCTGCAAAGGTACAAGTGCAATAAACATCGAGTAATATTTGGAAATACTTCTTTTGATGAATGTAGCCTATCTGTGTCACTAGCATGTGGAATCAAAGAACAAACAAAACATGATTCATTAGTAGTCTGCATGCCTATCTCTGTCATGTGCTGATACCATACATTGTCTAATAAGCTAGTATGAATATTGTGAGATATATTTTCATATTTATATACTTCTCTCTGTAAGCGCTTAGTATACTGACACATTGCCATGCGTGGACTAAGATACCATTGAAAGGTAATTGATAACATAACAAAGCGTGAACAGAAAAACAAAATCGAAATACATAACTGTCCACTAGTAGTGTCGAGTAGAAGTTCTGCTGGCCTCTTTAGGAAGGACGCTGTCCTTCGTCTTTGTCTTTGTCTTGCTGTAAATGTTCCTGGGAAGATGGTGATGTATGACATGAAGCCGGGGACAATCGAACGTCTGATAGGTGTATCCATGTGTGGTGCTTTTTCTCTTATCTTGTTTCTAAGCACTAACATAACACAACAGAAATGCACTTCTGAGGTCAAAGAAGACTTTTATTGTTGTTAATTCTTCCCCAACCACAATATTTTATGTATGACGAATAAGTAGCTTTCAAGTCCGCGTTAATCAAACAAAATATATCAGTTTGCAATATACACAGCAGGTTATATTTATAAGATATTGAATGCAAAGCAAAACAAATACTTCACCGTGTGGGAATTATCTACAGCTTCATCTTTCTAAGGTCTGCAAGCTGATGACCCCTGTCAGCCGCGAGAAAGAGAGATTCATCTACCCACACGGGTTTGCTGGCAGCTGGCGCCAAGCTCCAGCACGAGGTCCGGCAGATTCGAATCTGACTCTCTGCAGCCTGTTACATTCGTTACAAAGGTGTGCCCCCTCCTCTCAGACCTGGGAAACTGAGCAAGCCTTTTGGAGACTGGCCAGGTCTCCAAGACTACTCCTGTTCCCAAGCTCAAGCAGAGAGAACAACACCCATGTACTCTCTCTTATCATGTCTAGTCTACTGTGAGAAAAACATCTTGGTTCTCTGGTGCAAAAACACAGCTTGGAAAAATACAGCTTGGATTCTCAACTGCAATGTCTAACTCCACGTTAAAGGCAATGGGCAGCTAACCTAAATATCAAATGCAATGTCATGTTAAAGGCAATAGGCAGCTAACCTAAAATATCAAATGCAATGTCTAGTGTCATGTCAAAGCCAATAGGCAGCTGAGCTGAATATAAAATGCAATGTATAATATCATGTCAAAGCCCATAGGCAGCTGAGCTGAATGCAAAATGCAATGTATAATATCATGTCAAAGCCCATAGGCAGCTGAGCTGAATACAAAATGCAATGTATAATATCATGTCAAAGCCAATAGGCAGTTAAGCTGAATACAAAATGTAATATATGATATCATGTCAAAGCCAATAGGCAGCGGAGCTGAATACAAAATGTAATATATGATATCATGTCAAAGCCAATAGGCAGAATATCTAATAGCATGTCAATGTCAAAGCCAATAGGCGGCTAGACTGGATACAGCATGTCAAAGCCAATAGGCAGAATACAGAATGTAATGGCTAATGCAATGTCAAAGCCCATAGGCGGCTCAACTGAATACAGAAAGTAATGGCTAATGCCATGTCAAAGCCAATAGGCAGAATACAGACTAATGCAATGTCAAAGCCCATAGGCGGCTAAACTGAATACAGAAAGTAATGGCTAATACCATGTCAAAGCCAATAGGCGGCTAAACTGAACAAAACATACCATGTGCTACTGGTGAACATTGAGCAACTAATATGTGCAGTGGTGAAACACAAAGTCATTGGTCAAAACAAACTTTATCAAATGGCAGTACATTCCGCCCTTTGACCAATGAATTTTTGTTTCACATATCTCTTGTTTCAAACAAAAACAAAATACATCGGCACAAAAAAAAAAACATTATCAGTAAGTCAGATTTGAATGATCAAAGCAATCCCTGTAAAGCAATAGAAGTGAATTAACACATTGATCTCATAACCTTTCACATCAGATACATCTACATAAAAAAGACTGGGCAATTTTTATACTCTGAATGAGTCTCTAATTCAACAGTGTTAGCAATTTGATGTGGCATGAGTTCTGCTCATGTAAAGGTGCACGGTCCACCTGAAAGGTTTGCTGGAAGATAAGCAAAAGTCAGAGTTCCATACGAGAAGGGAAAAAAAAAAAAAAAAAAAACACAGCTTAGTTCCCGTGGAAGAATGCAATCAAACAAGTTGAACTTGAACTGAAGGCGCAGTTTGCGCAAAATGGATCCATGGTGCTGGCACTTTACTCAGCCAGGTTCAGGTTGGGGATTCGGTCCCTTCCCCGACCCCACACGCACACACCGGAAGGGGGACCACACAGCACACTCAGGGACAGTGGCGAAACGTGGTAGGATCTGCAAAAGAAACAAGTATGACTTTTCTTGCAAATAACATTTTTCATTTAAACTGCACCCTTCCTCTTTCTTTCCCTGTTTTATAATCAGCAGGATGTTTTTGGGGCCCTTTGTTATATTTTCTGCAGGTTCTGGAGGATCACTTGGGGCTTCAGCCCACACATCAGCACTGAGGTTTTTATCTGCTGCGCCACAGCTTCCCTTTTCTTGCACTGTCAGAAGGGCTGGGGCAGACTCATTCTTTACCAAACCTCCATTCACTGCACTTTTGTCAATTTGGGCCATTCTGTCTCCAATTTGTATGAATGAATCAGATTCTTTTCTAGGTATCAGCATAATTTCGATTTTTCCTTGGTAGTTTTCAGCAATCACTCTCCCTAAAACCTGATCAATTTGCCATTTCTGTCCTGGTAACTTTCCTCTCCCCAACTGCTCTGTGACTGCTTGCATGACAGATTGCTTTTGTGCGTGCTGCACAGTTTTTATCAAATCTAGGGGAATGTGCATCTCTCTCATTTCTGCCCACCTGTAAGTGGCTTTTTCTCTCAGCTGTTCACATTTCTGGGGCACCCACTTAGCCATCCCCACTAAGGCAGAATTCTGGGTGTACACTTCTCTCTCTGAATTTTTCTCATTAACATCTGCAAGGTAATTGAACCAGTTAGGTGCTAAAACATTAACAATGAACCAAAAATCAGCATAAAAATGACACATCTCACGTAGCTCTTGCTTTAAAATCTGACACACATTATACAACTCTGTTCCTTCTACTGTGCCAGAAAACAACATTTCAGTCAATGAATCATTAGTAAAACAAACATGCTTTTTATCTTCAGTGGACACGAATTCAAATGGTGCACACAATTTCATTGGTAATTCTTTTACCTGTGGTACTCTAGCCCTGTCTTGCAAGTACCAGATCCATTGTATGATTCTAGCTAGGGGCACTATTTTCTTTCCTTGTTCTTGAGTTACATGTACATAAGTATTTCCTTCTTGCACTGCGCAGAAACCTAAAGTCTGTATTATTTTATTTGCCAAATCACAAGCGCACAGCTGCATATATTTTTTCACAGTGACCATATACAAAAGTGTTAGGATTTCTCTCAAATGAGGGCTATTCTTTTTCCAAAAATCAAACAAGCTAATGAAACTCGGGGTGTCTTGCTCTAAAATCCTTCGTTTTACTTGTGCATTTTGCAACGGTAACTCGTAAATCACATTCTGGTCTCTCCGTGTTATCAGTTAAGGAATGCATTTTGTCTGCCAAAAACCCTGGCTCACACGGAAACTCAGTGCAGCTCAGCTGTCTTAACCCCCTCATTACTGGAATGGGACAAGAAAGATTCTTCAAAAACAGCCTTTTTATAACTTTCAGTCGGGCTAATTTGCTCACGTAAATTCCTATTTTCATGTTCCAACTTCCTACATTTCTCCTGCATTTCTCTGTAAGCAGATAAAGGTATCCAGACCTTTCTGTCATCATTACTTCCAAAAGACACGTTTTCTACATATGTACAACAGCAATTATTTCTCAAAACATTATCAGGCCTTTTAGCTACACATGCATTTTCTTCTGTAATTCCCCAAACAGAAAACAATTCACAGTTTTTCTTAGCACCATCAGGCAGTTTATCAACACATGTCTCAGACATGGTCTGCCGTGCTACTGTGATTCCCCAAACAGAAAACAATTTCTGTAATTCTCCAAACAACAAAAACAATTACACTTTTAAAGTGTGCACTTAGAAATCTACTAACTCGTCAACACCCTCTTAATCACCTCTTAATGACCGACCCCACGACTCCAGGTACCAATTGTGGTGCTTTTTCTCTTATCTTGTTTCTAAGCACTAACATAACACAACAGAAATGCACTTCTGAGGTCAAAGAAGACTTTTATTGTTGTTAATTCTTCCCCAACCACAATATTTTATGTATGACGAATTAGTAGCTTTCAAGTCCGCGTTAATCAAACAAAATATATCAGTTTGCAATATACACAGCAGGTTATATTTATAAGATATTGAATGCAAAGCAAAACAAATACTTCACTGTGTGGGAATTATCTACAGCTTCATCTTTCTAAGGTCTGCAAGCTGATGACCCCTGTCAGCCGCGAGAAAGAGAGATTCATCTACCCTCACGGGATTGCTGGCAGCTGGCGCCAAGCTCCAGCACGAGGTCCGGCAGATTCGAATCTGACTCTCTGCAGCCTGTTACATTCGTTACAAAGGTGTGCCCCCTCCTCTCAGACCTGGGAAACTGAGCAAGCCTTTTGGAGACTGGCCAGGTCTCCAAGACTACTCCTGTTCCCAAGCTCAAGCAGAGAGAACAACACCCATGTACTCTCTCTTATCATGTCTAGTCTACTGTGAGAAAAACATCTTGGTTCTCTGGTGCAAAAACACAGCTTGGAAAAATACAGCTTGGATTCTCAACTGCAATGTCTAACTCCACGTTAAAGGCAATGGGCAGCTAACCTAAATATCAAATGCAATGTCATGTTAAAGGCAATAGGCAGCTAACCTAAAATATCAAATGCAATGTCTAGTGTCATGTCAAAGCCAATAGGCAGCTGAGCTGAATATAAAATGCAATGTATAATATCATGTCAAAGCCCATAGGCAGCTGAGCTGAATACAAAATGCAATGTATAATATCATGTCAAAGCCCATAGGCAGCTGAGCTGAATACAAAATGCAATGTATAATATCATGTCAAAGCCAATAGGCAGTTAAGCTGAATACAAAATGTAATATATGATATCATGTCAAAGCCAATAGGCAGCGGAGCTGAATACAAAATGTAATATATGATATCATGTCAAAGCCAATAGGCAGAATATCTAATAGCATGTCAATGTCAAAGCCAATAGGCGGCTAGACTGGATACAGCATGTCAAAGCCAATAGGCAGAATACAGAATGTAATGGCTAATGCAATGTCAAAGCCCATAGGCGGCTCAACTGAATACAGAAAGTAATGGCTAATGCCATGTCAAAGCCAATAGGCAGAATACAGACTAATGCAATGTCAAAGCCCATAGGCGGCTAAACTGAATACAGAAAGTAATGGCTAATGCCATGTCAAAGCCAATAGGCGGCTAAACTGAACAAAACATACCATGTGCTACTGGTGAACATTGAGCAACTAATATGCGCAGTGGTGAAACACAAAGTCATTGGTCAAAACAAACTTTATCAAATGGCAGTACACCATGGCTTCCTGCCCTCCACCTTCACCGCTGCGGGGGTGCTCTGGGTCACTAAGTAAGGGCCCTCGAACTTGCTGTCTTTCCATCGTCGCACAAAATTGCGGATGTTTACTTGCTGGCCCACGGATATTGGACTGATCTGCTGGGCTGCGTTGGTGCACTTCTGTTGTCGTGCCACCTGTTTAGAGAAGAACTTGACAGACTTCAATAACCTGGATAGATAGCTACTCATTTCCTGTCCTAGGACCTCAGCTGCCTTTTGAGCATCTGTTCGGTGTCGAGCTATTGTTAAGGGAGTTGGCATATGCTGTCCTATTCGTAATCATTTCAGATAACTGCGTAATGAACCAGTCTGTCTGTAATGTGGCAAGAAGGTATTCTTTGGCAGTGTGTGCAGGGAGGTGTAGTTGCTCAAGGGGAATATACAGCAGGGCCTGAGGCATCACTGGCTTGCCTGTACTTTCTTGCCTATACTGTAGATAAA
This sequence comes from Pleurodeles waltl, assembly GCF_031143425.1. Taxonomy (NCBI): domain Eukaryota; kingdom Metazoa; phylum Chordata; class Amphibia; order Caudata; family Salamandridae; genus Pleurodeles; species Pleurodeles waltl. The sequence goes on from NC_090443.1 coordinate 339,421,906, forward strand.
ATCTGTTGGTGACTGTATACACCCTCGCTGCTCCCACAGCTCCCTTTCATAAGGTAGTGCTTGTTCTTGCAATTCGCGTAAATGCAATCGTGCCCCATAGATGTCTTTTGAGTCAGTACTGCTGTCATTGTTATTCCATTACAATGACAAAAGAGGTAGAAATGTTTTTTGTAATCAGGTGTAGCTAACACTGGAGCATTTGTAATTACTTCTTTTAGCTCCAGGAAGGCTGTTTCCCTGTCATCGGTCCAGTCTACTTTATTTGCGTTTGCGGGGGACTCTTTTAAGGCAGTGAGAAGTGGTGCAATTAGGGTGGCATAATCAAATATCCACTGTCTCACATAATTGCAGAGTCCTAAAAACTTCTGCATCTGTTTAGTGGTTGTGGGCTTAGACATATTCCTAATGCTCTGTACTCTGTCTGGTGTCAGTTCTGCCCTCTTTTTGACTGTTGACGGTCTTTTTGTGACTGAGACACCTCTGGCTGTCATTACTAATTCTCGTTTGAGGGCGCGGACGAAAATTATATAACCTTCTATTAACTCCTTGCTCATGTGCACCCCTATTAAACCCATTGTCCCATTCCTCATCCTCTTCTGCCCCCCCTATGCCTTGTGAGCCTTCTGGGGGCTCCTCATATGATGGCGTGTGTACACCTCCTCCCCGCTCCTCTTCTTCCTCCATCCAGTCCTCTGCTGCCTCTCTTAGTGTCTCTGCAGATGTGTCACCAAGCCTGAGAATAACATGCCCTGTAGTCCATTGTCCCCGAAGGGGTTGCTCTGCCTGTCTCAGTGTGTGTTGCAATTCACTTACTAGCCTGTCTCTCCCACTCAACTCTGGGTCAGCTCGAGGGGCTGAAGGGACAGGAGCAGGGGTTGCTTCAGTTCCTTGTGCCTCTAACCTCTCCTCCTTAGGCTCAACCCGGACGGGATCTTGATACCCTGCAGCTGGCAGGATAGGGTACAACCCATAAGGTGGGGGTTCCTGTAGCAAATTCCCTGGGGACTCTGTGTGAGTTTGTGCCCCTTCTTGTATGGGTGTCACTGCCTCTTCAGGTGTGGTAGACTTGTCTCTTTCTTTCTCATGACAGAATACTTGCCACAGTGATAGAATAGCTTCCCTCTTCTGCCTTTTCTTTTTCTTGTATGTTGAACGAATGTAAGTCAATGTGTGTTCAACTATATTGTGGTCAAATGTCCCATCTTTTGGCCATGGTTGAGCGTGGCCCTCAGTGCCTTTATGCCACTGTTTGCAATATTTTTGTATTCTTCCCTTGTCTGAAGGGAAAGTTTTCATCAAATGGTCCAAAGGGGTATCCATGATCCCCATAGGACGAATGTTTTCCTATGCGTACCTCTAGCAGCGTAACTGATGCGCTCTTTTTTCCCTGTCTGTTATCTTGTGAGTATTTTAATTATGCCACTGTCACTAACTCACAACAGTATTGTGTAAAGTCAGTCCTACTCAGTATTACCAGACTTCACATATATTGTTGTAAGACCGTATCTGTGGACATCAGCCATGCTTATCGCTAGTCTGTGTAACACTTCTTCTATGGTGATGTCTGGGGCAGGTGAATTTATGGGTGGTCTAAGTGGATTAGTAGCAGAAGCAATGCGTGTTATCACGTTGTCATGTATGTAGATGAGTATTTGGGGTGCTCGGGGTGCGTTGAGCCATTCATTATTTAAAGTAGTGAAGGCACGAATATCTGTGAGGAATGCATCAAGAAGAGCCTCTAATACAAGGGGTGATTGAGTTATTATTTCAAACCTCGGGGTGTTACATGGGCATGGGGGTTGACCGTGAGCCCACTTAAATACTAATTTTAGCTCAAGTGTATCTGTTTCTTGCCACAGAGAATTATTAGCCTCACTCATAGGGATTTATTATCAAGTTTTACTTGCTTTGGTGTTATTTATTCGGGCGTCCTGCGTTTTTATTTTCACTAATTACTGCCCCTTCACAGAACTCTTTAAGGGTGTCTGTTGGGATGTCAAAAATATGGCAGAGATCTCGCACCCTCTCCTCTTCACTTATATCTGACTGCGTGACAACTGGAGGGGACACCTGCCACTTCTCTATAACCTGTCCTTTATGATTGTAAAACACAGTATTATTTTTATTCTCTTTTTCACTCATTACTCATAAAACGCATTTACTAGTCCCTATTGCGCTTTGCAGGTCTGCAACCAGGGGTCTGACTGTACTCAGACTCTCACTAATATTTCAGCCCTGGTCGCTTCCCCTCAAAGACGCCTTCCAGAGGTTAGTAAATCTGGGAATCTGGTGAACCGGGCGTGTGACTCAAAATTTGCACACTTGTTACTCGGTCCACTTCACTATTTCCTACTCTAACTCCTCTGTTCTAACCGGAATATCTGTTAGGCATTCCCAAATGAATGTCTCTTCCAGGGGCTGTCCCCTAGGTAATGCACTACTTTCGTCCAGGGGCTACCCCCCTAGGTAATACACTGTTGTCATCCAGGGGCTACCCCCCTGGGTAATACTCTGAATACTCTAAGAGTCTTCCAGGGGCTACCCCCCTGGGTAATACTCTAAGTCTTCCAGGGGCTACCCCCCTGGGTAATACTCTAAATACTCTAAGAGTCTTCCAGGGGCTACCCCCCTGGGTAATACTCTAAAAGTCTTCCAGGGGCTACCCCCCTGGGTAATACTCTGAATACTCTAAGAGTCTTCCAGGGGCTACCCCCCTGGGTAATACTCTGAATACTCTAAGAGTCTTCCAGGGGCTACCCCCCTGGGTAATACTCTAAAAGTCTTCCAGGGGCTACCCCCCTGGGTAATACTCTAAATACTCTAAGAGTCTTCCAGGGGCTACCCCCCTGGGTAATACTCTAAAAGTCTTCCAGGGGCTACCCCCCTGGGTAATACTCTAAATACTCTAAGAGTCTTCCAGGGGCTACCCCCCTGGGTAATACTCTAAATCTTCCAGGGGCTACCCCCCTGGGTAATACTCTAAGTCTTCCAGGGGCTACCCCCCTGGGTAATGCAGTACTATCTATTACACCAGCTAGTCTTCTGGTCTGACCAGGGAATCACAGTGTAGTAATAACATACCATCAAAACATTGCTTTAACACCCTAGCTAGTCTTCCGGTCTAACCGGGAAATCACAATTTATTTTTTAGCACACAGCATAATATTGCATTAAAACATTTAAACCCCACATAAATCATGCATGCATTTTGTCATATTATAGTTGCCAAAAAGAATCATGCAATTAAAAATAATAAGGTACAAGCCCGACCTCTCTTTACCCCTTTAGGACTGCAACATCTGGAATCCCCGACTGCCTGGTTGAATAGGCAGGTGTAATCTCACCTGTTTATGTTGCGCGCAGTGTTCTATTCAAGCAGTACAGACAGATTTTCCTTCAGCTGCGTCCGGAGAAGAGAAGGAGGGCTCCTGGCTCGGCTGCGCCAAATGTTGTTGGCAGGTCCCGGATAAAGAAAGACAGGATTCAGTTTGGCAAGTAATATGAGCATTTATGAATAACGGCCGGGAGGACAGCACAGCTCTAAGTCTGAAACTGCCCTCAAAATCATCAACTCAAGCAGCCCTTTTTATATACTTTTGCTACCTTGTATACATCTTATCACTTGTCATGCATTTTGATCTAAGCGCTCACGTGGTACATTGTGTCACTGCTTTCGTCAGCATGAAGCCGCATTTCTCATGAGAAAGCGTCTAATTACACATTTGCAGAAAAGCGAAGGTTACATATCTATCACGTGCCCATTTAGTGAAAAACAGCAATACCTTTATCTCACGTTCTAAAGGCTGTCTGTAGCTCCTCCTTTCCTAACTCCAGGCTTGGAGCTCTCCCCGACTGTCTGACCTCCTCCACACAGCTGCTGACCTTCTACCATCAAAGCTCTTACATTCCTATCCAGTAACTCCCTTTCCTCATTAACGTGGATTTGAAATGCGTGCCTTTCCTGTAACTATATCATTTGCAAGCTTCTAGGCCTTTCTACGTGTAGCTGCTTTGTGGATAACTATGCCTTTGTCTCTCTTCTCTGTCTCCTGCACTGGCCTTTTACTTGGATGCCATGAACACTCGGGCCTGTATTTCTCTCTGAGCACATATGATTCTGCACATTTTCCTCCCAACTCTTGCTTTAGCAAAAATGGGCCCTCTCTTTCTATATTTTCAATAACATTTGTCATCATTTTTAAAGCCTCAACCTGTTTTATGATGTTGTTTGTATTCGAGATGTGTCCTCTTTTCATACTATTTAGCTACGATTGTTTTAAGATCGGGTCTTCGGCTTCTGCGAACGCAGATGATGGCAGAAATCCTGACAGTCTCCTGGGCATTACTCACTCAGTCAGAAGGCAGCACGTGATCATCACGCCCAACTTCTCAGTGTGTCCCTCTGGGTCTGTACATATGTAATTATTGCAAGTAATCATGGACAGGATAACTAGTTTACCTGATTTCACGTATTATTAACACTGTCCTTTTCACGTTAAGGCAATGTTAAAAATGTCTTTCCGGTTGAAGGTAAAGTTGTAGTAAGCCACGGTAACCCTTTGCAGGAGCTCTCCGACTTTACCAGGGCAGGTGTAAACTGCTCACCCATTATCGGCTTACTAGCTGAATTCTGCTTCCATTCTGGTATTTGGAGTTTTGTTCTTGCCATTGTGCATTGAGGTCTAGAACTTTTGCATAGGTACTCGTGCGTTATTTGGGTTGCTAGGAGGACAACAGGGCTAGATGCATGGCTGCCGAGTGGCCCTGCGTGATGCATAACATCTTCAACTCTTCCTGGCAGGTTAGTTAATAGGGTGGCGTAGCGTGCTGTACAAAATAACCAACGTAGATAAAAATGGGGCAGGGTGAAATCCCAGTCATCAGAGTGAGGCCGGTGATAGAATGTGCGTGGTAAGCGGAGGGGGCGCTTACAGTGCTCCTTCTTTTATCCCTTAGAGAAGATGGGCTCTGTCTTTTTCTCTGATTTTTGTAGATGTTCCATCTATCCCTCCCTCACGGTACTCACTTCATCTGCAAATTATTTTCTACTGTAAAAAAAAAATATATTAAAAAAAAAAACAGTAATGTTACCAAACCCCACCCACCCTAATTCACCTCCCCTTCTTCCTATTGTCTGTTATCCCCTCATTGGTTGGCGAGTGCTGTGCGGTTCTGGTCTAACCACTTGGGAGTTGAGAAGCCAGCGGCCTCCAGTTCCCTCCCGCCTCCGTTAACTTAATTCCCCCAGCTGGGCTGGTTGCCAAACCCTGTCCGCTGATTGGCTGCGCGACTTTGAGTTCACGTGACGCTGTTTGGCTCATAACCAGTCATTTAAGTGCAGATGAGGAGTTAGGAACAGAACTAGTCAGGGCTGAGGCGGGAGCAGAGAGGTAGCACTTACACTCAGAAGAGGAACGATGGAACAGGTGAGAGAACGAACGAACGAACGAACGAACGAACGAATTAGTTAATGGAGACTGGATTGAGCGACACCATTCCGAATAGGGAATAGATGAGCTGAGTGCGGTGCATAGATAGATAAATGGGCTGTGGAGGACGGGGGCGCTGAGCCGCAGCATACGGACTCAGTGGAGGTAGTAAGGGGGAGGATGAATAGGTTAATGAGAGGGGCAGCTCGCGCGCAGCTGATGGATGCGAAAGAAGGCGTTGGCGTGAGGATGGGCAAGGGAGTGGTGAGAGGGTGGGGTGCGAGAGAGGGTGTTGTGCTGGGCCGGTGGAATACCGTGCAGCACAGACTCGCTCGCGGAGTGTACGTTCCGCTCTGCTGAGCTCTCTAGTGGGGTTCATCCCTTGAGGTTTCATTCATTGAGGGAGTCTCGCGGACACCTCGTTGTGTGTGGGACTTACTGACTGATGCACGGCCTCCCTCATTGAGAGTGTGTCCTCTTCTACAAGTAGTCACGGATATATCAAGAGAAGTGTCACATGGGGTACGAGTGTCGCTCATTAATACACATTATCTCACTGGGTGTGGGGATCCTTCCTCGAAGCATTCACTCGTGGGTATCCCTAAAAGCCCCATTGGTTTAATCGTGTCACCCCTGTAAAACCTCTGGGCGGGTGGTGGGGGCGGATCTAGCTTAGAGGAGAGGGGATGTGACCGTGCCCCCTATGTGAGAGTGCAAAAGTGCGCCGGAGAGTAATCCGAGCGTACGAAAGAGTGGGCGAGGATGTGACCAAAGAAGGTGATGTTCCGGGGGAGGCGTGGTGTGGCCGATGCTGTTGGGCGACCATGTTGTATTTAATGCTGGTGAACTTTCGCTATTGGCGGATAGGTGCACAGTGTGTTGGTGGGCGTTTGTCGGGCATATTGTGTTAATGACTACGTGGAGTGGGTGAAGGTCGTTTGTTTGTCAAGTGTTTCTTTCTTTGTGCTTGTGTAGTCATGGTCGTGTGCCTTTTGTGTGTGCTTGGCAGTTGTGTGCATTGACACATACTTGGCCCAATTTATATCACTTTGCTGAGAGGTTATGGTGGTTGGTCCGGGTGTGGTGATGAGGCGGGAGGGCTTGGTGAGCATCTGGCATGTTGACGTGTAAGATTTAGTTCAACAGTGGATACCTGGGTGTGGCTGGTCTGAGTCATAAGGTGTGGGATACACAGTGGGCTGGGCATTTTCGGATGGGTATGTTAGGACTGGTGTGGCCAGTGAAGACTGAGTACATATCAGTTTGTTTCAATCTGTGTGATGGTAGCTTGGGGTGGCATCAGTGTGGTTGGGTGAGTCATAAGGTGTTTGTGTGGCAAATTATTCATGGCGCACATGGTAGCAAAGTTGTGGATTATCCTTGGTGGGTTGGGTACGGTGCATGCAGGGTTAGACTGGTGTGGTGATGGTGTGCATGGATTTCTTTAAAACACTTGAAATCTATGGGCTAGTGTGGAGGAGTCTGGGGTGTTGCTGGGTGGGTCGTGGGTGCATCCTGGATGCAGCCGCTTTTGCAGATGGTTGGTTAATGCATTGGGAGCAAAGAGTGATGTTGGTCCTCTGCGGATATGGGTGTGGTGGAGTGCATGCAGGATGAATGATTGTGCTGAATGATATTGCTTCATTGGGTCCCTCCCTCTCCATGCCTTGGCCCTTCCTGTCGTGGTCTTAGCCCTCCACTTTCCCTCAGAATCAGTCACTGCACATGAGCAGAGCTAATGACCCGCCATTGCCTCGGCCGCACCCAGGCCTTGTTTGTAATACAAGACCCTCATGGGTGCACCTGAAGAACACACTAGGCTTACCAGCATGGGCCAAGGTTGGCCTTTTGTGGTGTTCACCCTTCCTTTCTGTTGCCTTCTGCCCTAGTCTATTCTGTAGGACTTCAGGTGGCACAGGCCCTTAAAGCATACTCATGCCATCTGTATTTACTGGTGACCCAGCATGAGGCTGATAACGTGTTGTGGTGACCCAGCATGAGGCTGATAACGTGCTGTGGTGACGTAATGTCAGTAGTCATGTTGACGTTTACAAACCTAGGCGTTATATTGTGGTCCTGGTTTAGTATTACTGGGTTCTGGGGGCCATCACAAACCATGAGACTGGGTGCAGATACACCCCCTCCCCCCCCCCCCCCCAGAAAAACTATTATGATCCCATGATGTGATAATGGAGTACTGGTGTCATTCACAAATCACGAGACTGGCTACAAGGCCATGAGACAATGGGAGGATTCTTTCAGCATTTGCAGGCATGAAACGGCACAGTACGCATCAGTCTCCTGACTCCTTATCAGGAGTCTGGATACATTTAGACATCTCAAGGCTGACGTGTGCTGTGGACCTATCGTGTCTTTGGCTTTATGCCATAATACATAATGCTATACCTAACCCACTACCCTGGGGCTGTGGGGCTTTACTTTCAAAAAAGGATTGCATTTGTAAGGAGGGTGGGGGCTTTTGACTACTCACTGAAGCATAAACCGTCGCTGTCCGGAAAAATAATGTTATGTGGCTCAGCTACGAAGTTCTAATCTCAGACTGGGCAGCAGTCCATGACACCAAATATAGTTCTTTCCTGGCTTACATTTCATTCTCCCACAGCTCTACCTACGTAGCTCTCTTCATTGGGTCAAAATAAAAATAGAATAACGGAGGGCCCCACTTATCTGCCTTCACTGCACAACCTAATTTATTTTGTAAATGGTGGTCAAATTAAACCCAATGTGGACTGTGTCCAGCACTGGTCCACGATGGTCAGTTACATTCCGTACCAGATTTTCAGCATATACTCGTAGCATACGTTTACATGCAAGGATCCTTAATGCTAACTTTGTTCCTTTGTGAAAGGACTCTAAGCTCCACCGCCACCCATCTCAGAATAATATTGAAAGTCGAGGGAAGGGGTGAAACTTTCACCCACACAACGCTGATGCCTCTCTCGCTTGCCTTGCAGGGAATGGTGGTGCACAACCTGAACCTAAAGCGGGGCAAATGCATCGACATTAAGGGTATGATACCGTCGGATGCCACGTGGTAAGTAAGGGGCCGGGGTTCCTGAAGTATTGATTGGGGGTGGGTCGAGGAAGATTGGGCCGGGGTATCTGCGGGTGGTGATCCTAGAGACAGGCGGGTCCGGGCCTAGGTTTAGGAGTAGATGGGGCTGCGTCATATTTAGAGAATACGGCCTGATGGAGGCGGTGAGGCTTCTCCGAAAGGAGCCTACTTGGCTAAAGGAGAAGAGGTCGTGGTAAGTAGTCAGCGGGCGTGGCATCTCGTGGTTTAGGGGCCACTGCAAGTGGTGAGTACCTGGAGGATGGTGGAGCGGGGCATGATGAGGATTAAGGTGCAAGACTGCTCTCTGAAGCGCGAGGGACCAGCAAATTGCCCAGGGTAAATGGAGGGTGTAGGACAAACACCGGTGGTTGAGGTGATGGTGCAGGAAATGCCTGGAGTAGTGGGTGAGGGGGCGCAACATGCGTTTGGGTATCTGGAGGGTTAGACCGAGTTGCGGGGGGGGGGGGGGGGGGGGGGGTTTGGGTGTTTTGTATGGCTTTCCTGTGTCGTCACTGATATGACTTGAACCTCGTCACTCGCTTGCACTGCAAGCAGTCTTGGGTGGAGGAGGAAGGAAGGAAGTGTACCGGCCATCTGTAATACATGCTCGGAGCCTTATTACGCACGGCACGCCCCTCCCCGGTCTCTGCTCCTGGATTACATTCTACAACTCTGCCCCTGGGCTGCTATCTCTGGCGTGCATTACAAGATTCTGAGCCTTCTTTCCCCCCTTCCTCCCCCCCCCCCCCCAGCTTCGTTATTAACCTGGGAAATGACAACTCGGACATCGGCCTGCACTTCAACCCCCGCTTCGATCACGAGGGCGACGTCAACACCATCGTCTGCAACTCCAAGGCGGCTGGTAACTGGGGCGAGGAGCAGCGCGAGACCGCCTTCCCTTTTAAGCAGGGGGAGAAGACTGAGGTGAGCGGGGGGGGAGGGGGGGCGCGTACTCTGAAGCTTCTCTCAGCCAGACCCAGCCATATCTCTCCACTCTCCTTAAACTGCATCTCAGACTCTCGTTACAGCACTCGCTATAGACGCGTAGCGTGTCAAGTGCATGGAAACCTTCATCTTTTATTAAATAGGTGTTACTTGTAAAAATATTAACGGGGGGTGGTAGGTTGGGGGCGAGGGAGCGCTCCACCCTACTGGGTTTAACTTTTTTTTTTTTTGGGTACAGTGAGTACACAAACGTGCACAGCAACACTGCCTTACCTAGAAGGCCGCATGTCATGATAACTATTCGCAGGTTTTGTTGGCGCGTCAGGTTCAGGCCACGCAGGGCGACTGATCAGTCTAGGGCCTAGGCCATAGAGCTTGACTCGGGATTTGAAATGACAGAGGCACCATATGACGTACCTAAATGTGCATGTGACACGGAAGTGGCTTTCAAGCGTTGGCATTTTGGCTTCGTGTTTGTTTGGTGTTCTCTGAACTGTGCTTCTAGCAGTGGCTCACGTGCTTGATGCGGGGGGTGGGGGAGGGTGTCGCTTTCTACACCCATGCAATGATGGAACGATGTCGTGGCTGAGAGGAGGACTTGCTGAGTCGAACTTTGGAAATGTAATTGTTCCCCCTCTGTGGAAGGGGGGGGGGGTCTCTTGAGCGCTAGGGATGTGCACCCTGATCAGTATGGGTCATGTGGCGCTGTTTTTGCACACACTGGGGAGGTCCCTTTGAGCACTGGAGCTGCTCTTAATATCAAGTGAGGTTACTCTAATTATTGGGTGGTCTGTACCAGCATGAGGGGACTGAGCAGTGGGCTCATCTTTACTAACACAATGCAGTGAGCATTTGGGCCCTCCTCGCAGGGTCAGGTGTTATGTTGATTTGTATAGCACATTAACCACCGTAGAAGAGATCTAGGCGCTTGGGCAAGGTGTGTAGGTGTGGTCCCAAGGTACTTACATGAAGAGCCAGGTGTGTAGCATTTTGCAGAACTCAAGAGCGGGGCGGCTGAGTGAGGTCCTTACATGTCTTGGGTGCAATGTAGGAGAATGAACAGCCTCCAGTTTTGATTTTGTAGATGCAGGGAGTTTGACAGAGGCAGAACGTAGGTGTCTGATAAGTTGGTAAGTGTGTGCATCTGTTCAGATCCTGTTTTGTAGGGCTTTCTATGTGAATGTAGTTTGAGTTGACTGGGCTTGTGAATGTGGAGCCAGTGAATCTTATTGAGGTGTGGTGTGGATGCAGCTTAGGAGGTGGAGTATTAATATTGTGGCTGCGTTCTAGGTGGTATAGTCTGTTTTGGAGTTGTTTGTGGATTCTGATATAATATTGGCATAATCCATCCTGCTGTTGAGTGCTTGTGTGATGGTCAGTCTGTTCTGAGGCAACCACTTGAAGATCTCAGCATGCATAGAATGTGGAAACAGGATATGCGTTCTACGTTGACTTGAAGATTAAGTTGAGGTTGTGATCAAGGATGATCCCTAGTTATCTTGCATGGTCTGTGGCTATCGGCTCTAGCTCGGACTGCCACCAGGTGGAATCCATGGGAAGGTCTTGTTGCAGAAGACCAGCACATCTGTCTTGTCTGAGTTGAACTTCAGTTTGGTGATTCTGGTGATGGTCCTCTCCTCTCTCAGGGAGAGGATGAGTTTGGTGTCCTCCTCATAGGAGATGGTTATGGTATTGGCAAGCTGTTGAAAAGCATGGGGCTGAGGGTCTATCCCTGTGGGGAGCTGCAGATCAGTTTTAGTCTGATGTGAAGGGTGGTAGCCTATATCTGTGGGTTTTTCCGGTGCTGACACATTTGAGAGCGGATCCTTGTATGCCAATCTGTTTTCTGATGTGTTGTGTGGAGATGGTGTCAAAGGCCACAGAGGTCGAGCAGGATAAGCCACTGTTACTGCTCAGTCCAGGATGTTTAGAATGTCATGGATTGCCTCAGAGTGCTGTTTCTTTGCTGTGGTTCTTTGAATCCTGATTGTGTCTTGTCTAGAAGATGATCAAAGTGGTTTTTGAGTTGCTTGTTAATGGCCTTCTCAAGCACTTTGGCTAGCTAGGGGAGTAGGGAGATGGCCTGATGTTTCTCAGTTGATTCTACTCCGCTTGAGGAGGGTGTTTATTTCTTCAAGTTCACATTCATCTGGGAAAGTGGCTAACGTGATGTAGGTGTTGATGTGGGTCAGGGTGGTGCTGATAGGTGATGTTCCCAAGTTGTAGATGGGGGCAGGTGAGAAAACCCATACAAATTTCTTGATTTTATTCTGTTTATTTCCAGTATAGGATTGCAACCAACCCTGGCAAATTGCTCATCGTCCACTGTACATCCTTTAACTTAGACTTTCTAAACTAAACTTCCTAGAAACATGTTGCTAGGATAACCCACGTTCTACACAGAACTTTGCACAATATAACCTCTCCCTTTACCAAACAAATCATTAACCATATTTTAAACCAACAATACATCTTATACTTTTTTACAATTCTGTACAGTGAATTTGCATAACACTAAGAGTAACTATTACATACAGTAGTTTCTAAATGCATTTAACACCACATACTCTTTTACTATACAACAAATCCATTAACACTTCAAATAATTATCCTTCAAGAGTCCTGGAAATTTAGTTTTCCTTCCAGATCTTTTCATAATCTCTTCATCCCTCCACTATCACTCAATCATCCCACTTTTCCTTCTTTTGATTTCCTATCTTCCCTGCACCACGTGCTTCCAACCCATTTCAATTTTGCAACAGTTTCATTGCACTTAACCCCGCTCCTCATGTTCCACCCCTTCCCATCATCTAATTCCACACTAGATCTATTCACCTTCATTACAAGTTTAGGTACTGAACATTTAGATAGACCCTTCCTCATACTTCCTGTTACCCTGGTCCGAACAAAATCCCCATGCACATCCCCTCACACCACTTCACCTCTTAATTATAATCGCTTTGCTTTCTCTGCACTCTGCTAAATGACTCCTTCTCATTCACCTTCTATCCCATTGTTCCCATCCAGCCCAGTACAGCTGTTGTACATGGCTTCCTTCCTTTCAATAACACAAGGTGACTCAAATGTAGTGGAGTGTGAAGTTATGTGATAACTCAATCTTTAATCTCGCCTTGCAACTAATTTTGCACGGACAATTGTATACTCATTAATAACTCTGTTGAATCGTTCTACTAAACCATTTTCATGGGGTGACCTATTGCCGTTACATGTTTAACGCCACAACTTGTCAAATAATTTTCAAACTCCTCTGAAATGAACTGCGAACCATTAGCTGTTATTAGTTCCTCAGGATACCCTTCTCTCACCCATACCGCCTCCCAAAAATCAACCATGAGAGATCTGATGTCACTCAAAATATTGACCTCAGGCCATTTGGAATAATAATCAACCATCATCACATGCTTTCTTCCACTCCCCTCAATTTCATGTGGTCCACACAAATCCATTACCACCTTTTTCCAAAGTTTGCATGGAAAGGGTATGGGAACAACTGGAGTTTCCTTCACAACATGCATCTTGTCACTACACACAGTTCAAACATCCTCCAAATTGTTCTACATTGTGGTCCACTCCAGGCTACCAAACATCCTTACTTTTCTTTTCAGACATTCCACCATAACCCTTACAAAATCTTTAGTAGTCTCCCTCCTAACTCGAATTATTTTTATAAGCGGTCACAGAACCCCTGAGGAGATGTCGCAGACCCCCAGGGGTCTCCGGACTACAGGCTGGAAACTGTTCTAGCAGCAAATGCTACTACTCTTACCTTCCATTTACTCGCTTGCATTAGCACTACTCCTAGGCCATGCATACTGGCATCTGTAGACACTGGTGTGTTCTTGAACTTCAAATGGCTTCAATTTCACTGAATTTATAATATTTGTAATTCTTCAAATGCTTGCTGACATTCTCCTTTCTATTCATACCTTTTGTCCTTATTTTTTCCCCAGTAATCCCCACAAAGGTTGTGCCACATCTGCATTTTTTTTTACATATTTTGCATAATATTCCACTATCCCTACAAAATATCTTAATTGATCCTTATTGCTTGGACATGGCTTGTCAATAGCTTCCATTAACTTTCTTGGGCTTAATTCCTTCACGATATTGGGTGGCCTAAATACTCGGCACTTTGTTGCCTAAACTTGCACTTGCTAATCTCCACAGTGAGCCCTGCCTTATCTGTCACACGCTTTTCTCAAAAGGTCATCCTGTATCTCTTTTTTTTTTTTTTTCTGTTGATATCAGAATATCATACTGGAAAAATCTTACATTTCGAATGTCTCCCAGTATATTCTGCATTAATCTTTTAGAATACCACTGCAAGTCCAAAAGGCATACATATGAACCTATATGTGCCTTCAGGAGTTCTAAAGGAAGTTAAATGTCTTGACTCTGCGTACAACACAATTTGGTGGTATGCACTAGACATGTTAAGTGTAGAATAAACTATCCCACCTTCCACACTGGCTAATAACTCATTAATGTTGGTAATAGGATGCTGTTAACTCATGTTGTCATTTAGGTCCCTTAAATCTACACACAGCCTAGTTTTCCCATTAGTGTTCCAAGCTATAACCACTGGACTTAACCACTCCGTTCAATCACACCCATATCTAGAAGTTTATTTAATTTTGCCTTCAATGCTTCTCTTAATACAACAGGTACCCTCCTTACTTTGAGTTTTTGCAATAGCTCCATCCTTCAATATAATTGTGCATAATTTTTTTCAAACATCCTAACTTGCTCCTGAACAGATTTGAAAATTAATTTCTGTTCATCGCCACCAATACTTGTTCTTCAGTATTAGTATTCAATACCCTATTTAGCAGTCTGTTCTTTCCATCCTAACGTCCCTTTTCTACCACGTATATCCAACTTGTAGTTCTCCTTTGGTTGAGAACGAATTCTGCCTGAAAATAGCCAGTATTTTGTAACTTATTACCACCATAACCAAACAAATCTACTTTAGTTGAAGATACTTATACCTTAACCAATTTGTGCCAGACGTCTTGGTCTATTTATGTATATGGTGAACATGAATCTGTCCACATTTGTATCATGACACCATTCAGTGATGCTGTACATTTAGGAGGCCTGTACTCCTCATTTTAACATTTTGTTTTCTGATTCCTCAACATGTACTGTTTTGTCACATGGCTGTTCTTCTCCGTCACCTAATAACACTTCAATGTCCTCATCTGAACTGCTGCTATTCCTTTCAAATTTGTTTTTTTACTAGGTGTAAATAGGTTTCTTTTTGGTTGCACGCCCATGAAGTGTCCAATATTACAATTAAAACATTTGCTTTTAACCGCAGGACAGTTCATTGATGCTATGTGTCTAGTACTATTGCATCTATAGCATACTTTTCCCAAATTTGTTTACCAATTCTTATTTGTTCTTTATTTACTACCTAAACCATTGTATGTCTTTTTTTTTTTCCACATAACATGTGGTATCCTCCATCCATTTTGCCACAATTATGGCTTTATCTAACAATCGATCCTTTAAACTTAACCATTTTTCTTGTTTTTTGTACGATTAATTCATTGATTCCTTACTACTTCATGTAATTGCCAATGTTCGCAATGCACTTACATACTGGTCGATAAATTAATTGAATGTTTGTGCCCCCGGAAAAATTGTAGATCCACTAACTTTTTTTGCCACCATGTTCTTTTACTTCTATAGTGTAAAAGCCCTCCTCTTCCCTTTCTCCATCCGAATCCTCTGTACCTTCAATGTTTAGGTACACACAAGGCATTGTTTTTAAGCACTTTCCTTCCACCCTTAAACTGTTTAAATAGAACTAATTTTCTATTTGCTAAAAAAAGGCCTCTCCCAGAGCTTCCAAATATGCTTCTCACCAATCTTCCTAGGACATAATTGGATTCCCTGGTGTAGCTAATAATACAGGAGGAGGAGCGATTGACTGCATGACTATCACTTTTAACTTCACTTCTTTATGCTACAAATACTTTAATATATTTTTTACTCAAATCACTTTATTTTTTATTTTTTATACACACAAACTAATATAACAAAAGCTGTCACCATTGTCTGATGTATACTCCTTACTTCCAGTATCTTGTAATCATCCACTGGTACAAAGCTTTTGCCATAAAATATAACTAGGACTTCCCCAAAGTTAGAACATGGCTGGCTTATAAACACATCTCGTTTGTTTTCACATGCTGTTGCACTTACATTTTGCTTCTGGTGTCCTTCTCACTGCGATCACGCAAGACTTGCTGTCGTCAGCAAATTCTTCACAATAGCAGGGGGCTCCCAGACAGAACATGCAAGGTGAGCACACCGCTTTCAAAGAAACAAATGCTGGTACATGCCGGCCCAGCATGCAGATAGTTGTCAATTGCAACGCCTTATGAGCACTTGCCATTACAGGAACAAGCACTGTACTGTAATCTCAAAACTTTCTGCGTTCTTCAAAATTTCATACAAGATGCACCAAAACGATGTGGGCACTCGCTGTTTACAGAAAACAAATGTTGTGCTGTAACTGCAATCTTAAAAATTTACTGCATTCAAGCCA
This sequence comes from Pleurodeles waltl, assembly GCF_031143425.1. Classification (NCBI taxonomy): domain Eukaryota; kingdom Metazoa; phylum Chordata; class Amphibia; order Caudata; family Salamandridae; genus Pleurodeles; species Pleurodeles waltl. The sequence goes on from NC_090443.1 coordinate 339,437,933, forward strand.
ATATGTCACGCAAGGCACAGCAAAAACATCACACTTAATCCTTTGCAACACGTCTTTAAGATAAGACACATCTTGGTCACGATCTCCAATGTCACTGGAAGAGAACTTTCTCCTTCACACTTAAACAATTCCATATGCATTTACCAAATGATCATATTCCAGCTTCTCACCATAGTTTTTCATCAGTAGGTCCCCCCCCCCCTTCAGTACTCTGCCACCTTTCACAGTGATCACAATCCAAATCTTCTGTCATTATGCCCAACTGCACATAAATCAGGGTTGGCCTATGTATGGGCATATACTGGTGTATCCTATCCTCGTTGCCACTTTGAAAGAAACACATTGTTTTCTTCTGTTTATTTCCATTATGGGAATGCAACCAACCCTAGCAAATATCATCACTGTGCATCCTTCAACCTGGACATTCTAAACTACTTACTAGCAACAGGTTGCTTAAATACCCTTATGTTCTAAACATACGTTTGCACAATAGAGCAGCGGGGCATGAGTTAGTTTGAGCCCCCTGAGTTTATTGTCTACATGATTGCAATTGTCGTTTCTGGTGGGGGTTGTCTGTTTGGTCAGGTGGCCATCTTGGTGGGTGTGTTAGCAATGACCCATGCCCCCCCTCCCCACCCCCTTCCCTTGGGCGATGGGGTACTACTGACTTCTCTGAATGAGGTGTCTCAGCAATGAGGCTCAGCATTACAATCAATATGCCGGGTACACCAAATCTACCTCAATATCTGACCCCAAGCAACCTTTCTCTGCCTTGCCACACTCTGCAGGCAACTCAAACAGACTGTCCAACCATTGCCTTAAGCGCAACCCTTTCGAAACAGTTTCTGTTATCTTCCCTCAAGAAGGGGGGGGGGGGTAGGGTTGGGGCACTAGAAAGTGTTGGCAAGTAAAACATTTTAAGAGGCTGAATCAAAGATTCAGTTGGGTAAATGAGTATTTGCTAAACAGTCTTAACTTTTTAAGCTAAAGCCTTGAGTGAGGAAACAAGTGGAAATGGCATTTGTGAATCTAAGTAGCTAAGCGGTGCTCAATTAAATCTACAGTTTTCAATAGTAGAAATACTCCCTCCCACAGTTCAGAGGTAACCAATCAGAATTACACTGATAAAACTGAAGCAGTTTTTTTTTTTCCCCAGGCATTGCACAATGGAAGCTTTTCAGCTGCATTGCATTCAAGAGGTCTAACGGGATGATGTATCAGTGAGCTTGTCCCAGGCACGTGTGGGGGAAAATCACTATTCGCTCTAAAGGAAACCCGTACTGATACATTTTCATAGAAACTAAACCACTGGGACCATTAATTCAAACTACTTCCTTTCTCTCTGAAAGCAGATAAAAGGGAGGTTGAATCACAGCAGCTTCAATGCACTTTCAATGTTGGTGTGGATTGTTAAACCGAGGCCTGCATTAACTATAGCTAATGTAAGATAGACACTATTCAACCAAAACATGAATGACCCTGTATATAATGCTCACTTTAGCATATATCAATGAAGATGAAAAATAGACCGTTTCACCATCACAAACTCTGGCTTTTTAGAGAATCTGACAGCTGATCCCAGAACCTGGCCCGAAAGTCCCTTGTTCCAGAGCTCTTCCTCTTTATATCAGAATATGGGAACAATTTTCTCACTGCACTTCCAAAAACGCAACTAAAGCCCCCCACCTTGAAAGGTGCTATAGGTGACCCTTGTTCCCTTGCCTCTTGATGCAAGATATTTGACTACATTGCTCCTGTCTGTATCATATGATGGCTTCCCATTGAAGCAAAAGCCCAATTCACATCTACCCACACCACCCACAAAGCCCAAATTACCTCTAGTTAATTAGCTAATAAACACTCACTTGGGAATGAGGATGGGCCATCATAGAATTTCTCCTGCCCAAGCCAACTACTTTCAAGAGTAACATTAAGCAGTCTTCCTCTGCCAGTGGCATCAGAATGTAACTCCAGCTCTTTGTACCATGCCTTGTCCAATGACTTTTTTTTTCTTTTTAAAAAGAATACTCATACCTCCTGCTCAAGACACTGAATTTGCTACTTCAACGTTGTTGCACTTGTTCTGTGCTGTTGGCAGATCGTAGCCTGCACCAACCACTCTACCCTATTTTTTTCAGATTTGCTTCTAAAACTTACCTAAGGTAAAGATTGTCTCTTCACATGCCAAATTGTGGAGAAACTTTGCCTTTTTCTTCAGTGATGACTGTTTTCAGTGTTTGAAGTGTGTTTTTTAATTTATATATATATTTTCATTCTCCCTTGTGAGACCAGAATACCCCTCCTGTGTTTTTATCGGGGGTAAGGGAGATACAGACTGACCATATGGATTCCAAAGCCTGCCCTATAAATGTTCAGTCTCTCCTCAAGCACAAACACTCTGAACCTAATCAGTGATAATGATTGGGATATTATGTTCCTAACCAAAATGTAGCTTAGTGCAAATTCTGGTCCGGATATTGTGTTGGCTATGGCAGACGACTAATCAATTTTCCATGTTAGATTAGTAGGCCTTGGGGATGGGATTGCCATTATTATTCATTCTAAATTTGTATACACCTTTTCAAAGTTGGAGGGATTGGGACTCATTGCGGGATTGATCTTTTCTGTAAAGATTTGTTAACTTCTCCCCCTAGTGGCTTTGCCTATCGCCCCTAAAAGCCTCCTTGCAGTATATGGATGCTCTGATAAATGCAATCACTCCCTGTTACTGCAAAACTCTTTTGTAGTATTCGGGTATTTTAATATTCACATTTCCAAAGCAGTTCATGGATTCTATCGTAGGAGTAATCTGTCAGATTTAAACCCTACACCAGTGGTTCCCAACCTTTTGACCACTGTGGACCCCCACTTTATCATTACTGGAACCCAAGGACCTCCACTGAATCATTAGTAGAATCCAGGGACCCTTCTACTGAAAGCTAGGGACCTAATCTAATTTTCTAAGCAGTCGCAGACCACCTGGGGAGACTCCACGGACCCCCAGAGGTCCCTGGACCACTGGTTGGGAATCAGTGCCCTAAACACCTTGTTAAAAGGGTCCTACTCTTCAACTTACCTGGATTGACCATTTTCTTATACCATCCTATTTTAACCATGTCATGACCAAGACAGCTACATGTAACTGAAGTGACCTTCAGAACTCTTTCTGATCTGAGACTGATCATACTGTTCTGAGACAAAAATTAATAAGTCTATGGGGATTGATGCAGCAGGTAATCACTTTAACAATAAATTGTCGGGTTTATACATCCTGGCACCATTAAACCAGTATAAGGAAAAGAGCCAGTCCTGACTCATCTTGTCTTCAGGCTGGGAAACTTAAATGCGAGTAAAAAAAAAAAAAAAAGGAAATGGAGGTTAGGCTAAAACAGTGAGAAAGCAGGTCTTTTTGTGAGTCCCTTAAGCAATTCAGCAAAAATACAAAACATCTTCACTCAAATAGCCACATCAGAAACCATTCCTAGAAGGTTTTTCAAAATTAAGTATTTTTGTAAAACCTAGTCGTGTAAACTGCAAATTCCGACTTATTCTCTGCCCCCCCCCCCCCCCCCCCCCCCCCCAAGCCCCCTCTTTCTCTTTCCCTCGAGTGGAAAACAATTATGAAAACTTTGTTTGGTGTGAACCTACCTAAAGTCCTGTTTCTTCCCCCTTCACAAACGGGAATGTCCTCTAATGGAATCCTTTCAAAAGGCGAAGTGCCTTACTTTTGGTAAAATTTATTGTACCTTTGTGTTTGGGGGTGGGATGTGTGAGGTGTGTTGTGTTCCTTTTTTAAATTTTTTATTTTTTGCAGATCCATTCAAGTTGCATAACTATAGAACAATCTCCATCTTTAGGGAAGATGTTGCAAACTTTGAACTGTCAAATTCACAACTATGATAAGCAGAACAATATTCTCCATTCTTTACAATCTGGATTTTGTGCTGGGTTTAGCACAAACTGCCCTTTTGGATGTTACTGAATATACCGGAACTGGTCTTGACTTGGGACTGAAAGCAGTGGTCATACTATTGGATCGTTCTGCTGCTTTTGGCACTGTCCCATAAAATTCTCATCCAGAGATTGGAGAAGATTGGAATGGTGGGCTGGGCCTTAAATTGGTTGCCTTCCTGGCTATCCATAAGGCAACTAGCAGTATTTTAATCACTTTTTACATTCCATTGTAAATCTATGTTGTGTCGCTCAGTGCAAAGCCAAACTCGTTAAAAGCTATATGGTTCATGCAGATGGAACAGAACTCTGCTAGCCTTTCCACAGTTTGAAGAATCTGTGGCCAGTGTGGTGTGTGTTTTTTTTTTTTTTTTTCTCCAAAGGGCTGTTTTTCCTGCTGTTGCAGACTGGATGTATAGTAGCTGCTTATAGCTTAATGCTGATAAAACTGAAATCTTGACATTTGGTACTCATTGTCCGATTGATTCTTAAATACTCTGGCCTAAGTTGGGGCAAGTACTTGCACCTTCAAGAGTTGCTACGAATCTTGGGATTTTGTTGGATTCCACTTTCTCCTCAAAATCCCAGGTATGTGCCACAGCTTCTACTTGCTTCAGGTTGTTGAAGTCTCTGAAAGCTTTTAAAAATCTCTCTTGTCACCCCGAAGGGATTACACATACCATGATCACATCTAGACTGTGCTAATGATCTTTAGTCTTGCTAGACCTGCTTACTCTGCCTTGTTGCATCTGGAATACTGCTGCCCATCTTGTATTGAATTTCCCAAAAAGACATTACATCGGGTCAGGCTTACTTCACTTACTACCAATCAGGTCTAGAATGAATTGTAAAACCCGTTTGATCATGCAGAGAGCTTTATATCAGAATGGCCCATCTTACCTTAATATAAGGTTAAAAACATGTTTTCCGTCTAGGGCACTTTGCTCGGCAAATCATAATTTATTTCATGTCCAAAAGTGTGCAGAGTTAAGTGTGGTGGCAGATCATTCTTTTTCTAGCATCCACAATCTAGAATTTGTGATCACTAACTTTCCTAGTGAGTCAGTATATGGCCCCCTGAAGACCTTCTGTTCCATGAACCTTAATTTGTTTACCTTTCTTGTTTGCTTCTAGCACCAGGACACCTACACATTTTTTTCATTCGTATCATTTGCAGGGCAGTGCCAAATTATGCTGCACGTTTGACTAAATTGTGCCGCAAGAAAACACAAATTATGTGGCACAATCCAGCACCTTTTGTGATGGTGTTTAATTATGTTTATCACTTTTATACTTCACACTGTCTAAGCATAGATTGCATCTCCTTAGGACTCGTTTAACACCAAAATATAGCAAATTGCAATAGAAAAGTGACCAGTCAACCTTTGAAACGACCTTCCACTGGTCTATAACATAAATTTATATAATTAGAACACTGGAACGTTGGCAGCTCCATTGAAAACAATGGAGTGCTGTGGGCTTTTACTGGCCGGTAAAAGCCCACAGCGCCAACATTCCAATGTTCGCTTTGTTCACAGCAAGAGCTGTGACCAAAGCCTCACGGAGCCCGAGGGGATTTTAATACCCTTGGGCTTCGTGAGGAATTTGTTTTATCTAATAGAACATTCTGCCCTGAGTGGCAGAATGTTCTAATAGCCTTAATAGCCTTAGAACCTGCTGTAGCGGGCTCTACCGGCTATTAAAGGCCCGCTCCCACGTTAAATGCCCGAGCCGAATTTTTTTACTATACAAGTTATGTAGCAGATTTATATAGTAAATGCGGTCTCTAATACAGAATTATGGTAAACGCCACAGCTGTACAATCACGTAATTCCAGTGGCCTTGGTCGTTTGTCCTTCAATTTGACCTACAACAGTTCCTCTTCCATACTATTACCTCATCCCTACTGTTTCATCCCAATGAGGCCCGTATCTACCCTTGCCAAAGATAAAATTGGCTCTTAATGTCTAGCCTCAACAGCACCTATCTGTTCTAAATCCTCTTTTGGTGGGGTGAACCACTGTTTTCCTTTGTCTATTTGTTATTACAAATGTATGCACTTTAGGGTTTGTTTCGACGGCCAGAAGTGACTGCAGGTAATGCGTGACGGCAAAATGTTTAATAAATGCAAGGCATCAGACTGTTTTCAAAAATGTTTTCTGAACAGTCTTGAAATGGGGCCTGCTTTTCTGTCTTCAAAGCACCGATTTATATTTATTGTAAAACGAATTTTAGTTTTGCGCATGTTTCAGTGTCCACTGAAATACGGTCATTGGGCATGCACTTACTGTTTCAAGTGGCAGTTATTTTTGTATATACATTTTTTAATAAACTTATTTTCCATTAATCGTTAACTTGCAAGGCCATGGTGCTGCTTTTCCGTACCTGATATGAAACAGGTAAACACTAACAGCTGTAGCCACTTTTTCCTGGTTTTGTGAAACCGCATTTAGGTGGTGGCTCAACTTGCCAGAAAGTTGGTAGAGTAGTAGAAATGGGCTGGAAGGGTCCTGGTGTACTTTCGGGTTAGCAGTCTGGGCCCTCCTATCTCTCACCCATCCTATCACGGAGGGGGAGGCCTCTGCGAACAATGCACAGAAAAGGGAGCAGCTGACCGTTCTCTGTGCCAATCAGTAACCTGTGCCCCAGACCCGAATAGGGAAAAACGTGTACAACTCCCTAGCATTTGAATTGTATCTTCTCGGCAGCCTCACTGGTTGTATTACATGCCCAGATTTTGCAATCTGGGGGAAGGAAGGGGGCGTGGTGTAACAGCTACCCCTGACACATTTGGAACGGAGTAGGCCGGTTCGAAATAGCCATTGGCTCAATCAGTTTTGAATTAAACACTCGTGCAATTATGCTCACCTCAAAATTGTACAAACCACGTGGACTGTCATAAGTGCCGCGAATTAAATACCAGTGCTGTACACTGCAAACTAACGGCTCATTAAGCACTGGTGCAGGCTACTTTCCACTCTACTTCACAAACCACCTCATTCCTGCACAGCTGGATAGCAACATACTGCCTGTTTATATTGTCAATGTTTGGAGCCTGCTGTGGACAAAGTTCCATGCATTAAATACGACCATCCAGACTTCTCTGCGATCTATGTGATGCTCATTAAAACTGAAGACCGATCTACATGCTGACAGATCTGGCTGCAGAGGTGATGGCTCCGATTGGGGCAGACCAAATCATTGAGGAATCGATTGGCTGTAGTGCTAGCTTTGATAGTCCTGTTCAGTCTTTCACGTGTGGAAGCAAGACTCATTCGGGCCGTGGAACAGGGATGTTGCTATCCCTGTCCGGTGCGGGGGTGTCATTCTCACGTGGTATGGTTTGGTGTAAATGATGTGAAACATTCCACATTGAGAAGTCTTATTGGCATCAGATGTGTGCATGCTCATTCTGTTTCACTCGAGGTTTGCCCCCCTCTCATGTAAAGATTGTTTGGAGTCTGTTTTGCATTAACCACCACTTGTGGATTTGTAGTGTTAGCACACCAAAAATGTAACTGCTGCTGAATGCAATTGTCATTTTGACAGCCAGTATCCATCCTTCTGCATGTAGATATGCCGAAACTGAATCAATTTGGAAAACCCTTTTTATGTTCGCGTTATCTTCTGCTATCCTCTCTAGACCAGTATTGAGTCTGATCCCTAAGCACGCGAGGCCCTTCGGTACCCACCCCATTGCCTACAGTGAGGAAGATCATTGATGTAAAGAGGACCTTGACCTGCCAGTCGGTGTACATATGGCATGTTACCAATGAATCCCAGGCAATTGGGGTCCATTGTAAGACTGTACAAGAGTGTTGACCGGTTGCATCCCTGATTCGTGTCTTCCCCAACCCCCCCCTCCCCCCCTCACCCCATGAATCTTTTTATATATAATTTAAAAATTGCAGTTAATGTTGGTGTTAGGATAGTTGTGTGGCCATCACCCCTTGCCAATGAAGCCTGGCCAAGTCCCACTTTATCAAGAGTCCTGGATAAATTGCCCTACCCACCACAACGAAATGTGCTTCTGGTGTCCATTGACATGGTTGGGATCTTCTGTCTAGTCTGGTTTTGTGACTTAGGTGGGGAAAGGGTTCTAAGATTTCTAGATCTTTCTGGCCAAAATACACTTGGGCAGTGATTCTTGGGGTATAGGGGAATCTTGGCCAAGACTTTCTAATCTGTTAGACGGGGTGATAACTAGAATACAGGCATGGACAGATTCCCTCTCTAGGGTGGATGGTGACTACTTTATTTGAGCAGTCCAGGGAACTAGTTACCTATGGCTCCTTATAAATGGCACATTAACAGGGTTGGTTTCCTTTGAATCCACCTAGGATTCAATCTTTCCCACAGGTGGTGTACAAGCTGGTAAGGCAGAGAGAATCAGTAATTTCTTTCTTCATGATATCTCCCTATAGTAGGGCCATTTCATCAGGGGCAAAGTTGGCCTATGCAGGAGGCAGCTTTCTCTGGGGTATGACCACCTTGTAGGAGCCTCCATAATGGTCTTCGTAGTACGATGCAAAGGCGTCAGTGGCTTTTATTGAAATGAGGATTGGCTTACCAAGGAAGCAAATACATAATGCCTTGCCTTTTGAGGGTGTTCTAAAAACTGGCAAGATCTGGTACGTGGCACAGGAGAGAGTAGGGTGAATTTTATAGGTACCTAGGGATGGGAAGGCATGTGTAGCAGGATGCGTTTGTGGCTATCGAACTTCAGTACATGGGTGAGGAGAGCATTCAGTAGGTTGGACCACCTCACTCCAAGTAACTACTGACACGGTCTTTAGTAGTGAATTTTTCATTTGAATGTTTTCAGATATTAGCTTATTTGCTCAGTGGGAGCAAAACAAGACAAAACCCTCCCAGGCTGCTGTACCAAACTTATATTGACCTGGATGGTGGCGATAGCACTAGAGCTAAGTAGGATGCTCCCTGGGCTACCAATCTTTGGAATGTCGGTGGGGAGGCATTTGGGCGCTATCTACCTTGCTGGGTGAGGGAGGCGCTGAGAGGTCTCATTCAGATGGTGTTTGTATTTGGGCGTTGGTGGAGTGGTGTCGTGTCTGGGCAGAGGGCATTGTTGCTCTGGTGGGAATGCTTCCCTGATGCCATCTCTGCTCTCGTCCAACCTTGCAGATCTGCGTACACTTGGAGCAGGACGATCTGATCATCAAGCTCCCGGGCGGCCAGGAGATGAAGTTCCCCAACCGACTGGGCTTGGAGTCGGCCTCCTACTTGTCCGTGGAGGGCTTCCACGTGAAATCTTTGAAGCTGGACTAGAGCAGGCGCCCCCTCCAGACGGGCCGTTCTTTCCAACCCTGTATCGCTGTGTGCGTATCCGACCTCGCACCAGCAGAGGTCAGCACAGAACAAGGGACCCGTGTCACCTTCTGTACCATCGTGATCTGTTCTGCCATCTGCTTGGAATAAATTATTCTTTTATGACTGCTAGCTCTTCATTGGCTCGCATTTTATGGTGATTTAATCGCATATGACGTAGAGTAAAGCACAGGTAATTGGCGTGGGGGGAGAGGGGAATAATGTAATTATGTACTCCTCTCCTATAAGCAGGACGTCTGCTGCCTTGTGGGAAGGACCAGCTCATCTGCTTTGTGTCGGGAAGCTGCAGAGTATCTTGGCTGGGGGTGTACTAAATGCTGCCACAATAACTACTCTTGATGTGGGGGGAGGACGGGCGATGATGGTTGGGGTGGGCTGGAAACTTGTGTGGCTTTTCCTCTGCCGTGATGCTCGGCTCCTTTAAAGCGCGGCTCGGGAGTGGAGGAGTAGGGATAGTTACATGATCAGCCGTAGGATTCCCACTTACAGTTCCAACTCGGGCAGGGTGCCGGGGTGTGAGGGTCATAAACACAAGCAACCTGCCGAAGTTCCAGGGAGGAGTTACTTAGTGGGAATAGAGGCCCTCAAAGGTAGGCCTCGTGGATGCTAACTCTTGCGGCTAAAACTAGAGTCCTGTTACAAGCCCAAGTGAGATCTTCAAGGAATCTGCATGGCCAGCAGCCTGTCCCCTACCTGACCGAGTTACAGTAACGGGTGGTGAGCGAGAGATTCTCCCCCGTGTCGCCGTTCATCGCAGGCTCCCGGTTTCCATTTTATCTGTTTTCTACAGAGAGACACACACACACACGTCCATTCCCATATTCTTTTTAAATCTGGCAAATTGATGGCTTTGTAGGATTCCCACTACGTCTATCTTTAGTAACAGGTCAGTAGCTGCGTGGAATTGTCATGAAGGGAGGGTAAAACATAACTGTCTTATTGAACCTTCAACTGCAGCTGTTAAAGCTGTTCCACAATTAAATTGTCTTCAGATGATTGTATTGCACTGTAAGTGGCTACTACCCTCGAATTTCAAACTTAAATATACATTTATTAGTTAAACGTGGACATCTATCAATTGCAGCTCAAACAGATTGTATGGCACTATTCCAGCTTTGTTTTTGAGAAAATGATTTCTGATAAAAGTTGTAGATCAACTTTTGTAATTGGCTCTGTGCTTGTATCTTTTAAGATGGCTGCCTGGTTAGCAAGGTAATATGGACAGATGACTTAAACACAGTAATCTCCTCTTTCTAACAGGAGATTCCCCTGAATGAACATGGTATCCTCTTTACAGTGTTCAGTGACTCCTGCACTAGACACTAAAAAGGTGGTGTCCACTTGGAAGGGATTCCCCCTATTGGGGGAGGGCGCAAAGTTCACTCATAGTTGAGCAGCCATTTCACATAGCAGGAAAGAAAAACTAATTGGTACCTAAATAAAGTTGCAGGATATGAGGGGAGGGAGAAGAGAACTTACAAAATGGTTGGATGGATTCACCATGTAGAGTTGCTACCATGGTGCTTCAGGCCTCTAACATGTTAGATGTGGCTGGAGCATTTTCACTAAATATACTCCTAACTAGAACCACACTACAACACTGTTCCTAGAGGGTGAAGATTTTGCGAGCCCATGAAAATTTGTATGGCAACTTTAGCGATCAAGAGACGCTCTAATAACTGAATAAATCAAAATAGCATATTTAATTTGCCTTGTTTGATGGAAGGTATGGTTGAAATCCTAGAATGCTTGCAGGAAAAAGGATTTTTGTGTGATGGTTACTGAATGCCCATAAGTGGGGGGGGGAGTAGGTGGGGGGGGGGGTGGTGAGTAGCAAAGCTAGCCCAGACTTTGCCACTCTTGTATAATACTGAATGATGTTCTAATGCCTCCTTGGTAGAAATGCATATCAAGACAATTTTTTAATTATGGAAATTGCGCCTTTAGCAAGAACCTATTTTGGCATGGACATTGAGGCTAAATAACTTTGTGTAAATATTTAATCAAACGGGAGACATCCACTGTCTGGGCCGCAGAATGGTGAAACGCAGTTAAAGAATGAAAAGGTTGTTAAACTATGCACTCACATTCTCATTTGTACTTCAAATGCTCCAAGGAATAACAGGTATAAAACACGTGCTGCACTGCATACAGGACTTTTAATCCTTTTCAGATTAGTGCTTTGAAGAGCGCCACAGTACTTGAGCACTTAAATACCTTTTATGGGTAGTATCCCAAGTAAAAAAATTCAGAAAGACAAATTTATTTATGGCAAACCACTATATTTTATGGATAAACTTGGACTCCACAGACCCTTGTTTAGCACACTTAAAGCATCGATTTTTTTTCTTTTCACTAAGGCTGGGTAAATAAGTGTGCATTGGATGATACTAAGTGGAAACGTGTACGAGAATAAACAAGGGCTGATCTTCTCCCATATAAATGTAAGTCTCCACTTTGCTGCAAGATGAGACCTTATATGGTTAACAAGATGTAACATCCCTCGTTGTCCATTTTTGCTGGGAGGGGAGGGGGGGGGGGGGGGGAGGAGAGAGTGGAGAGGAGGTAGTTGAAGTTTACTTCTGGGTCTGACGAGACTGTTCATGAACTGAAGCACATCTTGACTGAAGATCTTAGTCATAGAGAAAGTGGCGGAAGTGATAGTTTCAGCCTGCCTGAAACTTCAGGAAGTCTTCATGTCTTCGTGCTCCTTTTGCATGTGGGTACAGTGGTATGCAAAGAAAATCTAGCTTACGCAACAAGCATTTTCAGTCCTGTTAAAGGACATCTAGGATTGTGCTTCAGTTTACTTTAGCAGTCAATCCCAGTAAAACAAAACTACTACATTACCCATCTGTCACTATACACGTCACATGGTCCAATCACAGAAGAGTAACCCCCACCCCAATATTAGAGTAAGAAGCCACCACATTGTGTCCTTTATTTTGAATAAAGTCTCAAATGCTGCGTTTTCCAATCTGGTTAAAAAGTTAGTCACTAACAGTTCAAATAGATCCAACATGGATCTGAAACTTTGAAATAGTGTCTTTCAAGGAAGAAACGGGTTGTCAACAGAATGCTGAAGAACACTCTTGAGATGCAGAAGGAAGCAGTCATCTGGACTCATTACTATAGGAACTCAAGATTAAGCTGCAATGTCATATTCAACCAATATTCTGGGATCTTCCTGAAATGGAAGATCACTGACTGTAAAACCTGAATAATATAGTAGACAAACACTATATTGCATAAGAAAATCCAAGTAGGGTGGGGAAAATATAATCAATCATTTGTGATTATTGACATCAATAATAATCTAGGTTGGCAAAATCTGTCGCTGTGAATGTTTTTAAATTTATTCTAGGTCAGTGACCAGAGGCTCGGATTATGCTTGTTCAAAGCTGACTGACCACCAGAGACTCCACATCTACAATAGGCTTACATTAGAATTTCTAAAATTCAGATTGAGAAGACCAATCTGCAGCTCTCTAAGCAAGATCCTAAAGAAGATTTTGAAACCCGGCTCATCTGAAGTGGTGAGCTTCAAAAGTTGGAGTGTCCATACCAGCTTCAGCTAATAATCTCATCCATCTGGCCAAGGTAGCTGCAGTTTCAGATCTAAAAGGATTTTGCAAAGCAATAATTATTTGGCCACCTGAATCTCGTCTCCGCTTATGTGTCATTGTCTCATAATCCTTCAAACAATTAATCAAATAATTGAGGATTGTCTGGAAAAATTGGATAAGTTACTTACCTGGAATTAGTCTTGGTACGATGAGCAATACTTCACCTTCTGGGGAAGAACTTCATGTGCCAGATCTAGAGTGCCAGACCTGGCAGCTTTTTGGCATGTCTCCCCTGTCTTTTTGATTTCTGACCTCCTGGTTTTGGACTCTGTTTTTGCTGGTTTATTGTCTCTGCGCACTTTGCCACTGCTAATCAGTGCGCAAGTGCTCCCCATATAAATTGTACTGTGGATTGGTTTATTGATAATTGGCATATTTGATTTACTGGTAAGTCCCTAGTAAAGTGCACTAGAGGTGCCCAGGGCCTGTAAATCAAATGCTACTAGTGGGCCTGCAGCACTGGTTGTGCCACCCACATAAGTAGCTCTGTATTCATGTCTCAGTCCTGCCACTGCAGTGTCTGTGTGTGCAGTTTTGACGGACTTCGACTTGGCAAGTGTACCCACTTGCCAGGCCTAAACCTTCCCTTTTCTTACATGTAAGGCACCCCTAAGGTAGGCCCTAGGTAGCCCCAAGGGCATGGTGCAGGGTATGGTTAAGGTAGGACATATAGTAATGTGTTTTACATGTCCTGACAGTGAAATATTGCTAAACTCGTTTTTCACTGTTGCAAGGCCTGTCCCTCATAGGTTAACATGGGGGCTATCTTCAAATCTGATTAAAGTGTAGATTCCCTTTGGGAGCGGATGGGCATGTGGAGTTTAGGTTGGAAACCTATTCCATGAAGGAACTGAAGGCAGTTTGTAAAAACCTCAAAGTTCAGATCAGAGGCCTCACCAAAAAGGAGGTGCTACAGAAGGCGCTGAGGGCCTCGGTAGCCGTCAGAGGATCCAAATGAAGAGTCTACTGACACAAATTCTCGGAAAGATGTACTGAGGGTGCAGGAGCTTCGGGGGGGGGGGGGGGGGGGAGATAGAGGGGAGAAGGTACCCCCTGTGCCAAGCAGCAGTGGTGGATCAAAAGGATGGACTCCAGAGGATCTGGAGGACAGGAGAGAAGCCAGGAGGCACCAGATTGAGTTGGAGGGATTAAAAATGGAGGCTCAGAGGGAGCAGCGAGCCATGGAGGAAAGAACGATGCTTTTGGACCAGAAGCTTAAAGTAAAAGAGCTGAATGTGAGGAGCAGGTCCAGCCAGGATGGTGGCAGCAATTCCTCAGTGCAGTCATACAGAATTGTGCACATTCCTAAAAATGTAGGGAGAGAGTACAAGAAGGGAGATGACATACAGAGGATGTTTCAGGGATATGAGGCGTCCATCCACATGAATGGGGTCCCTGAGAAGAATGGGGGAGCAGGATTGTGCAACCACTTTACAGAGGAGGGGAGGGACACTTTGCTAGTTTTGGGTAGGGGATACAACCTCACCTACGCTGACCTGAAGGAGGCCCTTCTCACTCAGTATGGTCCCACTCCTGACAAGTACAGGGATCAGTTTAGGCAGAGTAAGAATACGGAGTCCCAGACCTGGTTAGTGTGTGTGGATTCGTTTTGCAGAGCACTGGATGGTTGGGTGAAGGGCACTAATGTGACAGATTTTCAGGGGCTGTACAACTTAATTGCGTGGGAGCACTTGTTTAGTCTGTGTTTTGCAGAGCTGTGCCAGCACTTGACTGATAGGCTGACTGACCCCAGGAAGTTTGCTAAAGAGGTGGACCGCTGGGTGAGTACCAGAGTCCACAAAAAGGTATATGGGGGAGATTCTGCCAAAGGTGGGCAGGGTTCCCAGCAGCAGAGTTGGGGGGGGGGGGGGGGGGGACAAGGGTAAACAATAGGAGTCTTACAAAGGGCCCCAATCTAGTAACCCGGGTAAGAAATCCCACCCCCCTGAGATAAGAAACCATGGGCCTCTGCTGGAAAGCCTGCAAAGGCAGGGCACTGTAAGTGCTTTGCTTGTGACCAGGAGGGTCACATGAAGGAAGATCCCAAGTGGACACCACCACCCAGCGGTGGGCAGACCAAGGGGTTGACCAGGGTAGCGCTTGGGGAGGAGGTGGTCCCAGGGGGGTGTGGTGTCACCTGGTGTCTGAAGAGCACATAGTCCCTGGTGTATTCCACCAAGTGGTTGCAGTGGACAGCTTAGAGCGCCAATGTAAGGTGGTGCAGGTTCCCTTTGAGTGGGGAGGGGCCTCAGGTTCCTTGAGGGTAGCTGTGAGTCCCACCATGCCAGTTGACTCTGTGCTGGGCAACGACCTGGAGACTTCCGCCTGGAAGGAGGTGGAGCTCAGGTCGCACTTGGGGATGTTGGGATTGCGAGAGTGGGCATGCGTGACCACTCTGTCCATGGCAGCCAATCGGGATGATCAGACAGAGCTGGAGCCTGAAACAGTGGCCCAGGTGACTGCCATGAGAAAGGGCAAGGGGTGTGGGAAATCCGCCCCAGAAGTTCCCACGGTCCGGGAGGAGGCTGACCTCGAGGGGGAAGCCCCGGCAACTACAGGGGAACAAGTGGCTGAACTGGGAGACCTACCTGAGCTGACCCATTGGCAGCAAGAGTGGGGGTCCCACCAGGGAGGAGTTCTGCACAGAGCAGAAGGTGTGCCCTACTCTCATGGGTCTTAGGCAGCAGGCCAAAGACCAGGCAGCTGGTGCTGAGCCCAAGGATTACCTGATATACTGGGACAATGATCTCCTGTACAGCGAGCCTAAGGTTGCTAAGCCTGGGGCAGCCCATGTGCTGGTAGTACCCCAGCGCTTCAGAGCCTTCCTACTGGGTTTGGCTCATGGTGTGCCTCTGGCAGGACATTTGGGGCAAGGCAAGACCTTTGACAGGCTTGTCACCCACTTTCATTGGCCCCAGATGAGAAAACATTCTGATGCATTCTGTAGATCCTGTCAGACTTGCCAAGCGAGTGGCAAAAGTGGAGGGAAATGTAAGGCCCCCCTCTAACCCTTTCCTGTCGTGAGCACCCCTTTTGAGCGGGCCCCTGGACCCCAAGACCGCCCTAGGCAACAGGTTCATCCTGGTCTTGGTGGACCATGCCGGTACCCGGAAGCTATCCCTCTGAGGACAGTGACCGCGCCTGTTGTGGCCAGGGCACTGATGGAGATCTTTACCAGAGTGGGTTTCCCCAAGGAGGTGGTATCTGACCGGGGTACCAACTTTATGCCCATGTACATAAAAGCCATGTGGAAGGAATGTGGGGTGAACTACAAATTCACCACCCCTTACCACCCCAAAGTAATGGGTTGGTTGAGAGATTCAACCGAACCATGAAAGGCATGATTGGGGGTCTGTCAGACTCCATGAGGCGTAAGTGGGATGTCCTATTACCATGCCTTCTCTTTGCCTACCAGGAAGTACCACAGAAGCGGGTTGGCTTTAGCCCCTTTGAGCTGTTGTATGGGCACCCGGTCAGAGGACCTCAGAGTCTGGTGAAAGACACCCCAGGATATATTTAGTTACATGCTGACCTTCCGGAGCCAGACCGCCCACTTCAGGAAGCTCACACAAGAGAACCTTGAGGCAAGCCAGGAGGACTTGAAATGCTGGTACGACCAGAATACCACTCTGGTTGAGTTTCAGCCTGGCCAAAAAGTGTGCGTCATGGCCCCGTAGAGCCTTTTTCTCTACAAAAAAGGTGGTCAGGGCCATTTGAAGTGAAGGAGCGCAAGAGTGACGTCACCTACTTGGTGGACTTGCAGACTCCTAGGAACCTCTTGAAGGTTCTACATGTGAACCGCCTCAAACCTCACTTTGAGAGGTCCGAGTCTTCTGGCAACAGATGATGGGACAGAAGAGGAGAGTGAACCGCTCCCTGACCTCCTGTCTAGCAAGGAGCAGGTTGAGTCAGGAGAAGGCGTGGTCCTCTCCCCTTCTCTGACTCTAGAACAGCAGTGTGAGTGTCGCCAGTTACTGGAACACTTTGCCACTCTGTTCTCACTCACTCCAGTGGTCACCCATGTATGCATGCAAGATGTGGACACTGGGGACAGCCTGCCTGTGAAAAACCAGCTTTACAGGTTGGCTGACAGAGTGAAGGCCAGCATCAAGGAGGAGTTTTCCAAGATGTTGGCTCTAGGGGTGATTGAGCGCTCCAGCTGCCCTTGGTCCAATCCAGTGGTTCTGGTACCCAAGCCTGCTGCACCTGGTGCCACACCAGAACTTCGGTTCTGTGTGGACTACCGGGGGCTCCATACCGTCACCAAAACAGACGCCCACCCATCCCCAGAGCTGATGAGCTCATAGATCGGTTGGGGGCAGCCAAGTTCCTCAGCACGTTTGATTTAACGTCTGGGTACTGGCAGATTGCCTTAACTGACGGGGCCAAGGAGAAGTCAGCGTTCTCAACACCAGAGGGGCACTTCCAGTTCCGTGTCATGCCCTTCGGGTTGAAGAATGCCCCTGCCACCTTCCAGAGGTTGGTCAATCCGGTCCTGGCAGGGCTTGAAAACTTCAGTGCTGCCTACCTTGACGACATTGCTGTTTTCAGCTCCAGTTGGGAGGACCACCTCTGGGAAGTGTTGAAGGCACTGCAAGCCACAGGCCTCACTATCAAGACCAGTAAGTGCCAGATAGGGCAGGGGTCCGTGGTGTACTTAGGACACCAGGTAGGGAGTGGCCGGGTGGCACCCCTACAACCCAAAATTGTTGCCATTCGGACTTGGGCACCCCCAAGACCCAGACAGAGGTGAGAGCCTTCTTAGGCCTCACCGGGTACTACAGGAGGTTTGTCAAGGGATATGGCACCATTGTTGCCCCCTTGACCGAGCTGACGTCTAAGAAGCAGCCTAGACAGGTGATCTGGACTGAGGCATGCCAGACCGCATTTGACACCCTAAAGGAAGCCATGTGTACGGCACCCATGCTACTGGCCCCCGACTTCTCCAAGGAGTTTGTGGTACAGACAGATGCTTCTGAGCATGGTGTGGGAGCAGTACTTTCACAGCTAAACGAAGAGGGCCTAGACCAGCCTGTAGTCTTCCTTAGCAGGAGACTACTCCCCAGGGAACAGAGGTGGAGTGCAATTGGAAGGGAAGCTTGGTCTGGGCAGTGAAGAAGCTACGTCCCTACTTGTTTGGGTCTCACTTCCGGATTCAGACCGACCACAGGCCCCTCAGATAGTTAATGCAGATGAGGGGTGAGAACCCAAAACTGTTGAGGTGGTCCATTTCCCTACAGGGGATGGACTTTACGGTGGAACACCGCCCTGGCACAGAACATGCCAATGCTGATGGTCTGTCCAGGTTCTTCTGCCTTAGTGAGGAGGACTCCCAGGGGTTGGGTAGTTCCCCCCCTACTCTCAGCTGGAGGGGACATGTGTTAGACCTGGCAGCTTTTTGGCATGTCTCCCCTGTCTTTTTGACTTCTGACCTCCTGGTTTTGGACTCTGTTTTTGCTGGTTTATTGTCTCTGCGCACTTTACCACTGCTAATCAATGCTAAAGTGCAAGTGCTCCCCATATAAATTGTACTGTGGATTGGTTTATCCATAATTGGCATATTTGATTTACTGGTAAGTCCCTAGTAAAGTGCACTAGAGGTGCCCAGGGCCTGTAAATCAAATGCTACTAGTGGGCCTGCAGCACTGGTTGTGCCACCCACATAAGTAGCTCTGTAATCATGTCTCAGACCTGCCACTGCAGTGTCTGTGTGTGCAGTTTTGACTAACTTAGAAGTGTACCCACTTGCCAGGCCTAAACCTTCCCTTTTCTCACATGTAAGGCACCCCTAAGGTAGGCCCTAGGTAGCCCCAAGGGCAGGGTGCAGTGTATGGTTAAGGTAGGACATAAAGTAATGTGTTTTATATGGCCTGACAGTGAAATATTGCTAAATTCGTTTTTCACTGTTGCAAGGCCTGTCCCTCTCATAGGTTAACATGGGGGCTACCTTTAAATCTGATTAAAGTGTAGATTACCTTTGGGAGCGGATGGACATGTGGAGTTTGGGGTCTCTGAGCTCACAATTTAAAAATACATCTTTTAGTAAAGTTGAATTTAAGATTGTGCATTTGAAAATGCCACTTTTAGAAAGTAGACATTGTCTTGCTTAATCCATTCTGTGACTCTGCCTGTTTGTGGATTCCCTGTCTGGGTCAGTTTGACAGTTGGGCTGTTCACACCTCTCCTCTAGACAGTGACACAAAGGGGGCTGGGGTGTAGCCTGCATATCTTGATTAGCCATCTGTGCTGGAGGGGAGGAGTGGTCACTCGCACCTGAAAGGACTGTGCCTGCCCTCACACAATGCCGTCTCCGACCCCCTGGTGAGTGTCTGGGGCCTGGCCTGGACAAGGAAGGATCTTGCAAACACTTGACTTTGCTTTGAAGTTTGCCAACTTCAAAGGCAGAACTGGGTATAAGAAGAAGACCCAAAACCCCAGATTTTTAGAATCTTTCTGGAATCGAGAGGAACCTCTGCCCAGGAGAAGAGCTGAAGGAGGAGTACTGTCCCTTTGCTGTGTTGCTTTGCTGGAGTTATCTGCAGTGGCTGCTTCTGCCTGAATAGTGCAAAGGGTGAACTTTGCTGTGTGTCCTGCTTGAGAAAATTCTCAAAGGGCTTGGAGTAGAGCTTGCCTCCTGTTGGAAGTCTCGGACACCAAAGACTTCAGTTTCCTCGACCTGCAGCACTGGGAACTGTGTGTTTTGTGCTGTCCAAGAGGAGAAACCACTGCGCCGCCGCCAACGATGCCGCTGGCCTGCACAGTGACCTGCCGACGCCGCACGGAGTCGCATTGCCCCGCTTCGCACAGCGACCCTGGTCTCACCGACGCGGTCATCGGATGACTTCGCGACCTGTGGGCCCTGCACTTCGGCGTCACCTGCTCCCACCGCAGCCTGGGCATCCCTGACTACGTCGCTCCTGCTGACACCGGTGCCACTGCCTGCACCGTGGCCTGTGGCCACCGCTTGTGAGGAGCACGAAGCACCGTCCCGTCCTGCAGCCCCGGTCCACAGATGCCAGCACCATCGGCTCCAGTGTCGTCACCAGGCATCCTTGCCTGCACCGTGGCCTGTGGACACTGCTCGTGAGGGTCACTAAGCACCGTCCCGCACCGCTGGCTTGGGCCTACAGAAGACCATGCTTCTGCAATGACGACGCTGCCTGCACCGTGAACTGTGGACACCGCACATTGCACCGCCCCGCTTCACTCCGCAGCCCTGGTCTCACCGACGTCGCTGGACGCCGTCACCGAGTTGTTGCCTGCACCGTGACCTGTGGGCACCGCACGTTGCATCGTCCCGCTCCGCACCGCAGCCCTGACGCCATCCCCGCCAGCGCACCTGATTTCATCAGCCCAGAGTTCGATCCCCGAGTTGCGTGACTTCAAGGGCCCGACGACTCCTGCACCGACTACGTCGCACTCTGGAGCTCACCGCGAGGATCACGACGCCCTGCGAATCCAAGGTACTGTTTGTGGATCTTCCCGACACCGCAGCTGGCCCGCGATGCCGAGGCCAGCCTGAACTTTTGTTTATTTTGTTCACGACGCCGTGATAGCCCCAGGTGGAGTTATCGACTTCACGGAACTGTGTTAAGTACATCTTGCAGCATTCATATTTTTATTACTGTATGTTGGATTTCTTTATTGTATTTGGTCTTGTTTTATTATATAGATAAATATTGGCTATTTTTCTAAAACTGGTGTGGTGTCCTTTTGTAGTGTTTTCACTTATTACTGTGTGTTATGTGCAAATGGTTTACACATTGCTTCTGAGATAAGCATGACTGCTTGTGCCAAGCTACCAAGGGGGTGAGCAGGGGTTATCTAAGCGGGTATCTCCCTTATCCTACCTAGAATGAGGGTCCCTACTTGGACAGGATGCAAACCGGCTGACAACTAGAGACCCCATTTCTAACATAGAGCATGAACATTGGGTATCCTTCTGCATGAGATTAAGCAACATAACATTTTCAATTTGGCAGAGGTTTGTTTGTGGGACCAATATTCATTTGCTGGCCACTGCTCCAAGAATTTAAGCACAATGTGAACATCCCAAAGGGAAGAGTACTTAGGTTTTGGGGGTTGGCCATACAGTCACCATCAATTTTGGAAACCATGGATGTTCACCCACTGGATTACCATTGATTGGGAGGTGCCCAGCAGAAATTGCAGATTTGAAATTATTCACTGTCCCATATGCTAGACCCAAAGAGGTGAACACAAATGACTCCATCTCTTCCAAGCAGAGGCATAATGTTTGCGGTACTACTGGCCAATGCTTGTCTGATGAAATCTGCACCCTGTTGCAAAATACCTGGGTAATGCCATCTTTCTTTGAAGCCATCAACCAAAGCTGGACTGAGAGGATTGGGGGTGGAGAAGGCCGTCAGGATTCAAGAGAAGATCTTGATAGACCGGAAGAAGAATTGGGGAGCACAGACTAGAGATAGGGCTACTGGGAACCCCAGTTGAGCTCCCCCGAATGGTGTTATAAGGATGAGCCCTGGCTTCTGCTGTTGGAGTTGTGATAAGACTCTAGGAATCATCAGGACCTGGGGAAAAGCATAACCCCAGAACTGAGACCAGTCCTGAAAAATCTCATCTGTCGCCTGGGCATTTGGGTCTGGACACCAACTGAAATACTTGATCAATTGTTGATTGAGTCATAATGCAAAGAGGTCCACTTCGCACAGGTCCCAAAATTTGAGAAGTTGTAGAAACACAGAATGAACACTTTTCCAGTCGCTGGTGTCCCAAAGATAACAGGAGTTCCAGTTGGCTATCCGGTTCTTCTAGGCTGGGAGAAATTCCGCCGTAATGGAAATGCGATACTCCAGAGGCAAAAGTGCAAAAAGTCCACAACAATTTCTGCTGGAAGGCCAGATTTTGTCCCTCCTAATTTGTTGGCATATTGAACTGCTAAAATGATGCCCATACTCAGCAATATGCATCAGTCGGTTTCCTGGGGTGAAAAGCTCCTGGTGGCAAAGGAGCCTACCATAAGTTCCAGGCAATTGATATGCAGATCCAGCTCTTCTTCTGACCAGTGTCCCTATCGAGAGAGATCTGCATCTTGCTCCCCAACCCCACCGGTTGGCATCAGACTCTATCACTATTTCTGGAGATATGCTGAAAATGGCCTTGCCATTCCAGACTGCCATGTGATTCACCCACCACAAAATTTCCGTCCTGGCTTCTTCCAATAGTGGAACCTGTTCTGAGTAAGAAAGGCCCTTTCTTAGATGTTGGATCTTTAGTCTCTGAAGAGCTCTGTAATGGAAAGGACTCAGAAAAATGGCCTAAATCGAAGATGCCAGAAACCCCACTAAAATTGGCGATCAATTTAATTGACAGCCTGTTTGGATAATGCAGACCTCAATTCCCTTTTGATATTGCAGATTTTATGAGAGGGAAGAATCAAATGGGTGTGGACTGAATCTATCTAGAAACCCAGAAATGTTATTTGTTGAGAAGGAGTCAGAAGGGATTTCTGGGAGTTGACTCTGAAACCCAAACTCTGAAGGCGTTGGATGGTCCAAGAGAATGATAAAAGAGTCTGAGGATCTTGTGCCATTAAAAGAAGATCGTCCAGGTATACAATCAAACTGACACCTCTTCCTCTGAGGGATTCCACCACTGGCTTCATCAATCTGGTGAAGCATCATGGGGCTGAAGACAGTCTGAAGGGGGAGAGACTGGAATTCCAGACAGTGGTTTCACACCTGGAATTGAAGGAATCTCCAGTGTGGAGGAAAAATAGGAACATAAAGATAAGCATCTTTCAGGTCCAGAAGGACCATCCAGTCGCCCTCCTGAAGGATATCCCTTAGCATATGAATGCCCTCCATTTTGAAGTGCCTGTATAGAATCCAGACGACATCAAAGCCCTTGAGGTTTAGTACAAGACAATAATCGCCCCCTGCTTTTCCATGAGAAAAACAGGACTGATAACCTGTGGCATGGGGTGTAGTAAAACATATCGCTCCTTTGTTTGAAAGAGATTTCTGAGTTTATCAAAGACTGCACGGTTTGGGGAAAAATAAATTTGTCTTGGCGTATACACCTGGATTGGAGTCTTGTAAAACTCTAGTCTGAAGTCCTGAACGGTCTCTAAGACCCAAGGTTCTTGAGTAATTTGTCTCGAGTTATCTAGGAACAGGCGCACACTCGACTTCTGAAAATGGAATTACTCATCAGAATATCCTTTGTCTTGAATTGCTCCTTGTTGTTCACAGCAGAAGCCTCGTCTGAAACTGGATTGACCTCCTCTGGAGCGAGTGGGGTAGAAGGTGGCGTCAGCTCTCTCTCTCTGTACCACCCCCCTCTGCCTCAAGGATGGTAACCTTGCTGAGGGCTTTGGAAGGAACCTTGGCCTTGGACTCCCCCTCAGACAGCCCAGCCCTGAGAAAAAGGCCTCTAGAACACTTTTTTAAGAGACTGTTGCGCTTTGTCTATAGTGGAATAGGTAGAGCAGAATTTAGCAAATTCCTTAACAAGGGGGCCTCCAAACAATAGTCCCTCAGCTACAAATCCAGCTTTGGAGGTGACTAAATCATTGAGCTTTGGATCGGTTTGCATAAGAACGGATCTCCTCTTCTCCGTAGATATGGGGCAGAAGGTATTCCCAAGTTGGCAGATAGCTATCTGCACCCAGCCGATCAATATATCGATATCCACTGGAGATTGGGAATCCTTGGCATAAGCTAACTCAAGAATTTTTGTCAAGGATACACACCATGACCAGAAACTTATCCTGGCAATTACGCCATGCTCTATCAAGGCTTTTTTAAGGGTTTTTTGCGTTTTTTTTTTTTGTTTAAATTATTATTATTATTTTTTTTATATATATTCATGAACATGACCATAATTGGGCCTACCTCTGGAGCATCAGCAACTTTGCCTTCTAAGTAGAGGACATTCTTCACGAAGGCAAGCGCTAACATCTTTATCGAAACCATGGCAGAGGTGAGATTCTTCATGTTTTGACACCTCTGGGGAAGAAGTCCAATTAGAAGCCCTGAGGTTCATTATTCCAATGGGTTCAAAAGTTAGAAGGAGATGAGGTTTAAGAGGAGCTATACGCTTCTTACTTGTGCCAGGCTTATCTGAATCGTCATTATCAGTATGGGAGGAATCAGAGTCTTGAGAAGTAGAAGGTGAAGTACTGTGGGATGGTAAAGTCATGATCCTTGTCCCTCTCATGGTGTAGTTTAGCAAAAGCCTCTGCGCGTGCATCAGACTGCATCTTATCACTGTTATTACCTTTGTCTGCAGGAGTAGGATCATGTGCAGAGGTCAGACGACCTGGAAGTCAGCCCTGATGGCGGGCGTAATCAAGCAGTTGACCAGTAAAGGGGCCCAGAGCCCAGACCAGGGCATAATTGACTGATTGCTGCACCCAACAATCTAAAGCCTCAACGCGGTCCATTTCCAACTGGCTTCCACCATCTTTAGGGAAATATTCCCCTTCTGCTTCATAGGGACCCCAATGAGCCATTCTCTTGACCAAAATGGGAAATGCAAGTAGTTCAAGAGAGAAAGGGGGACGTGAAAAACCCCTGTCAGGCAATTAAACTGCCTAAAGTAGGATGTGGAGGGAGCAGACTGAGCACTAAAAATCACTTTAGGCCAAGCCTACATATTTAGAATAGAGCTCTGTGCTCTCTGCAGTCAGTACTTCCGGAAAGCAAAGAAGTGCCAGGGAAATTGGCTGGTTCAACCACAGAGTGTGCAGAATGCTTGTGAGCTCTCAGAGGAATCTCATCGGTGCTGCATCAGACACAAGACCTACTTACCTTCAGGAGACATCTCAAGACATGGCTGTTCGAGCAGTAGCAGCCCCCTCCCCCCCCCCCCCCCAGCGCCTTGAGACCCTCATGGGTGAATAGTGCCCTTTACAAATACTCTGATTGGGGAATGTGACGTGTATACAGTGGCAGATGGGTAATGTAGGTTTGGTTTTTACTTTATCGTGTTTGGCTGCTCAAGTTAGATGTAAAGAAAAGAGAAGCATAATCCGAGCCTCCGGTCCTGACATAGAATTATGGAAAGCCTTTGGTGTTGCAGCTGCACCATGTAGGAGGCATGGGTGCATAGACAAAGAAGATGTCAGGAGGTGCACTGATTGTGTGCCAGATATGCGGTGGATCTCAATGATCATGCTACCTGAGTAGCTTCATGGGAGGGAATATGGAGGTCCACAAAATGCTTCATGCATCCCCCTTGCAGATGGGTGCACTGCCCTCGTCTGTGGAATATCCCCGCTCTCTGCTAACATTGACACCGGGTCCACCACTGGGAAAATTTGTAACATAAATTTACAACAGCGTCTCCCTCTTTCCCTGATGTGCTCACACAGCGCAGATGTGAACTGTCAAATCTCAGGTCTCACTTCTTTGCTGGGGGATAGACAATGCATTTTATTCTTTAATTGTGCACAGTTAAGGGTGCACTGAGGTGCAAACCAAGATAAGAAGCCCCTTATGCAATTTGGTTCTGGTGTTTCTGCTTTACACAATATTGGACTGAAATTTTGGACAGTCTGACACTGTCAGATGGGCTAGCTTGAATGGGCGATTGTGTGAGCCTTTTTGTTTCGTGGTTATCAAGGCTGACTGGACCAGAAAAATCAACAGGCAATCTTGTCCTTTCGAGCTGGCCCATCGGGCAGTGCCTGACTTCCCAAAAGACCAGCCCAGCACTGCACCACAACAGGAAGTTGGAGTGTCAGCTTTCGAAAAAAGAATTCCATAACAATTAAGGGAGTAACCCCCCAAACTGAGTAAGGAATGAGCAGTGCTAATTTCAAAGTCTGAAAGAATAGTGGCCACACACGAATAGCATTCTCTCTAAGCCAGCTCTTGGTAAAGGCTAAAATATCAGGACCTCCATTGCCGAAGACTTGCACATTTACAGTGCGCTTACTGCTTGGCCTGTCAGCAAACACTTACCAAGAGCACCATCAGGAAATTAGGGCTGCACTTAACTTCACGTGGCCATGCAGTCGAGTCCAACAGAGGTGAGCCAATTCTGTGGAAAGCTCGTTACTGCTGAATAAAGGTATGCCTGTTGCTATGAAAGTAGTGCCTAGTGCTTAACATCTAGAAGCCTCAACCTAATAATCGCAGGCAAAGTGGTTTGTGAAAGGGACTACACATTAGTATGTCGCGACGTCAGTTCAGAACTGCTGCAAACAACTTGTGTGCGAAATTTGCTATTTTTTTTTTTTTTTTAGAGGTGTGCACAGTGTGTTTCATTGATATCGCCAATAGCTTTTCTCTACGAGGGTGTAGATAATACAGAAACATTACAGACGACAACACCAGAGCACTGGTTCGAGGAGAAATGTCCTGATTCACAAAGTAATTTCCCGCTGTAAATTTATAGGTTTATGGACAAAAATGGCTTTACACATCTTAGGAATTCACAGACGGACGCCTGGCGGTCACAATTGTTTTTTTTATGATTTGAAGGATTTTCCTGCTACAACTGTGAAGGAATAAGCAGTAGTTAACGCACCGCAAAGGGCGGGTACTGGATGGATCTTTGACTTGAATGCTCACAATAAGGTCAGTTTGTTGTCATTCGCAAGTTTCGATCCGGCTCTTTCCCACTCAGTCCATTGTTGGAGTATGACTCCATAGAAGGTCTGGAATTACTACCCTTTTAGGGAGGGAAGGGGATAAATAGCTCACTCCCATGCTTGAGCGAGATGTACGTGGAAGGCATCGAGTCACATGACATGCCCTCCGGGGTGGAGTAAATCTGTGCTTGTTTGCAGAAGTATTATTACAGGTGCAGATTTATTACTGTAGTTTCTATGTGTGAGACACTTTCTCCACCAACTGGCCTCTTACGAGTAACATAAATTCATGTTATGCATAATGATAAAACATTTTCACATTTTGTATAATCCAAAATTCAGGAGTTATGCGAGATTATAGTACCGTAAATAAAAAACTTCCCACAGCCCAACTAAGAAAGCTCATGCAGTAAACCTGAAGTCTTCAGGACGCGGATCTGAAGAGGTCCAGATGGGCGTGAAGGTGGCACAGCAGCCCAGAGCAAAGGTGCCTCGAGGCCGTCCCCTCGGGGGGGGGGGGGGGGAGGAGAGAGAGAGAAAAAAAATATATATATATGAGAATGTGTGTGTGTGAGAGAAAGAATGAGCGTGTGCGATCTTTTAAAATGAATGTTTGGTGCCTGCGTGCATGTTTGAATGGTATGAGTGTTGTTAATGGATGTGGGTGCGTGTGTGCGAAATAATATGTGTGTGTGTGTCCCGCCTGCACCCCTCCTTCCTAAAGCTGCCACGGATTACCAGATTATCCTATTAAAAACAATAAGTTTAGTAACATCAAATAGGAGTGCCCAAGTATTATGGGAAGAGGACGTGGCCTTATGACCTGGCTGCTGACTTTGGAACTGAGGAAATAACCAGGTTCGAACCCTGGCACCGGGTCAACATCTTGTGATTCTATGGCAGGACCGGAGGCTCTGATTATGCTTTACCCAACTTTACTACACCAAAATAGCAGCCAATCAAAAAACACATATAAAACTACATTTCCCAAGAGGCTTTGAACCATGCCTCCGTCACAGTCCACCAAGAGTATATGGACGTAACCTACAAAACATAGAAGCACCATCTTGACTGCCTCTTTCTTTGCTGCTCTGCAGTCAAGGTAAGTGCTTCTCTGTTTCACACTTCTATTGTGCCTTTTTATTATGAATGTTATTGTAAATTACATTGTTCTGGTATAGTGCTGTCGCTTGCCGCTGCACAATGTGTGTACGGTGTTGAGCGCTCGGCATGCAATATGATAGCTGAGGAGGCTGGCCTGGCTTGTAGTGGGTACCAGAGGTACTTACACCTTGTGCCAGGTCTAGTTATCCCTTATTAGTGTAGAAGAGGTGTTTCTAGCAGCTTAGGCTGGTAGAAGGTAGCTATGGCAAAGCAGCTTAGGCTGAACTAGGAGACATGTAAAGCTCCTACTATACCACTGGTGTCATATGCACAATATCCTAAGAAAACACAATACACAGAAGTACTAAAAATAAAGGTACTTTATTTTTATGACAATAT
The DNA here is from genome assembly GCF_031143425.1 of Pleurodeles waltl. Lineage (NCBI taxonomy): Eukaryota > Metazoa > Chordata > Amphibia > Caudata > Salamandridae > Pleurodeles > Pleurodeles waltl. The sequence goes on from NC_090443.1 coordinate 339,465,944, forward strand.
GCCAAAAGTATCTCAGTCAGTACCCTCAGTATGAGGAAAAGTTATATACACAAGATATATGTACACAAACCAAAATTATGCACATAATAGCAAAAGGAAGCAATGCAAGCAATGTAAAGTTACAGTAGATTGCAATAGGAGCACATAGGTATAGGGGCAACACAAACCATATACTCCAAAAGTGGAAAGCGAACCACGACTGGACCCCAAACCTATGTGAGCTTGTAGAGGGTCGCTGGGACTGTAAGAAAACAGTGAGGGTTAGAAAAATAGCCCACCCCAAGACCCTGAAAGGTAGGTGTAAAGTGCACCTACTACCCCCAGAGAGCACAGAAGTCATGATAGGGGGATTCTGCAAGAAGAACAAACACCAGCAATGCAACAACAGTGGATTTCCTAACCTGAGTACCTGTAAGACAAGGGGACCAAGTCCAAGAGTCGCGAGAGTGGGCAGGAGCCCAAGAAATGCCAGCTGAGGGTGCAAGGAAGCTGCCACCTGTTGGAAGAAGCTTGGTGTTCTGCAAGAACGAAGAGGACTAGGAACTTCCCCTTTGGAAGATAGATGTCCCACGTCGTGAAGAAGCTTGCAGAGGTGTTCCCACGCAGAAAGACCGTAAACAAGCCTTGCTAGGTGCAAGGGTCGCGATTAGGGTTTTTGGATGCTGCTGTGGCCCAGCAGGGACCAGGATGTCGCCACTTGGATGAGGAGACAGAGGGGGCGCCCAGCAAGTCAGGGAGTCCTCACAGAAGCAGGCAGCACCCGCAGAAGTACCTGAACAGGCACTTAGAAGAAAAGTGAACCGGAGTCCACCCGAAGTCACAAAAGGGAGTCCCACGATGCCGGAGGACAACTCAGAAGGTTGTGCACTGCAGGTTAGAATGTCGGGGACCCAGGCTTGTCTGTGCACAAAGGAAATCCTGGAAGAGTGCACAGGAGCCGGAGCAGCTGCAAATCACGCTGTACCCAGCAATGCAGTCTAGCGTGGGGAGGCAAGGACTTACCTCCACCAAACTTGGACTGAAGAGTCACTGGACTGTGGGAGTCACTTAGACAGAGTTGCTGAGTTCCAGGGATCAGGCTCGTCGTGCTGAGAGGGGACCCAGAGGACCGGTGATGCAGTTTTTTGTTGCCTGCGGTTGCAGGGGGAAGATTCCGTCGACCCACAGGAGATTTCTTCAGAGCTCCTGATGCAGAGAGGAGGCAGGCTACCCCCAGAGCATGCACCACCTGGAAACAGTTGAGAAAGCCGGCAGGATGAAGCGATACAAGGTTGCTAGTAGTCGTCTTTCTACTTTGTTGCGGTTTTGCAGGCGTCCTGAGCAGTCAGCGGTCGATCCTTTGGCAGAAGGTGAAGAGGGAGATGCAGAGGAACTCTGGTGAGCTCTTGCATTCGTTATCTGGTGAGATCCCCAAAGCAGAGACCCTAAATAGCCAGAAAAGGAGGTTTGGCTACCTAGGAAAGAGGATTGGCTACCAAGAGAGGTAAGAGCCTATCAGAAGGAGCCTCTGACGTCACCTGCTGGCACTGGTCACTCAGAGCAGTCCAGTGTGCCACAGACACCTCTGTTTCCAAGATGGCAGAGGTCTGGGACACACTGGAGGAGCTCTGGGCACCTCCCCTGGGAGGTGCAGGTCAGGGGAGTGGTCACTTCCCTTTCCTTTGTCCAGTTTCGCGCCAGAGCAGGACTGGGGGATCCTTGAACCGGTGTAGACTGGCTTATGCAGAGATGGGCACCATCTGTGCCCATCAAAGCATTTCCAGAGGCTGGGGGAGGCTACTCCTCCCCAGCCTTCACACCTATTTCCAAAGGGAGAGGGTGTTACACCCTTTCTCAGAGGAAGTCCTTTGTTCTGCCTTCCTGGGCCATGGCTGCCTGGACCCCAGGAGGACAGAAACCTGTCTGAGGGGTTGGCAGCAGCTGCAGTGGAGACCCCAGAAAGGCAGTTTGGCAGTACCCGGGTTCTGTGCTAGAGACTGTGCTTAGACATGTTACATGGCCATGTTCGGAGTTACCATTGTGACGCTGTACATAGTTAGTGACCTATGTACAGTGCACGCGTGTAATGCTGTCCCCGCACTCACAAAGTTCGGGGAATTTGCCCTGAACGATGTGGGGGCTCCTTGGCTAGTGCCAGGGTGCCCACACACTAAGTAACTTTGCACCCAACCTTCACCAGGTGAAGGTTAGACATATAGGTGACTTATAAGTTACTTAAGTGCAGTGGTAAATGGCTGTGAAATAACATGGACGTTATTTAACTCAGGCTGCACTGGCACCCGCAGAAGTACCTGAACAGGCTCTTAGAAGAAAAGTGAACCGGAGTCCACCCAAAGTCACAAAAGGGAGTCCAATGACGCCGGAGGACAACTCAGAAGGTTGTGCACTGCAGGTTAGAATGTCGGGGACCCAGGCTTGGCTGTGCACAAAGGAAATCCTGGAAGAGTGCACAGGAGCCGGAGCAGCTGCAAATCACGCTGTACCCAGCAATGCAGTCTAGCGTGGGGAGGCAAGGACTTACCTCCACCAAACTTGGACTGAAGAGTTACTGGACTGTGGGAGTCACTTGGACAGAGTTGCTGAGTTCCAGGGACCACGCTCGTCGTGCTGAGAGGGGACCCATAGGACCAGTGATGCAGTCTTTTGTTGCCTGCGGTTGCAGGGGAAAGATTCCGTCGACCCACTTAAGTTACTTAAGTGCAGTGGTAAATGGCTGTGAAATAACGTGGATGTTATTTCACTCAGGCTGCACTGGCAGGCCTGTGTAAGAATTGTCAGAGCTCCCTATGGGTGGCAAAAGAAATGCTCCAGCCCATAGGGATCTCCTGGAACCCCAAAACCCTGGGTACCTCAGTACCATATACTAGGGAATTATATGGGTGTACCAGTATGCCAATGTGAATTGGTGAAATTGGTCACTAGCCTGTTAGTGACAAATTTGGAAAGCAGAGAGAGCATAACCACCGAGGTTCTGGTTAGAAGAGCCTCAGTGAGACAGTTAGGCATCACACAGGGAACACATACAGGGAACATACTTATGAGCACTGGGGCCCTCCCAGGTCTATGTTCCACTGTATAGTCCATTCCCTGTAGGGATATGGACCACCTCAACAATTTAGGATTTTCACCTTTCATTTGTTTTAGCCAAAGTAGAGGTTTGTGGTCTGTCTGAACAATGAAGTGAGTGCCAAAAAGGTATGGCCTCAACTTCTTCAGTGCCCAGACCACAGCAAAAGCCTCCCTCTCAATGGCAGACAACGCTTTTCTCTAGGGGTCAACCTTCTGCTGATAAAAGCAACTGGTTGATCCTGGCCCTCAGAATTCAGTTGTGATAAGACTTCTCCTACCCCTAATTCAGATGCATCAGTTTGAACAATGAATTTCTTGGAGTAACATGGGCTTTTTAGGACAGGTGCAGTGCACATGGCCTGCTTGAGCTCCTCAAAAGCTTTCTGACAGCTAGCTGTCCACAATACCTTTTTAGGCATCTTCTTACTTGTGAGATCATTAAGTGGGGCTGCTATGGAGCCATAGTTTTTAATGAATCTCCTGTAATACCCAGTAAGGCCTAGGAAGGCTCTCACCTGGGTCTGAGTTGTAGGGGGAACCCAATCCATGATTGTCTGGATTTTCCCCTGAAGTGGTGTAATCTGTTCTCCACCTACCAGGTGTCCCAGATAAACCACCTTTCCCTGCCCTATCTGGCACTTTGAGGCCTTGATAGTGAGGCCTGCCTTTGGCAGGGCCTCCAAAACTTTCCAAAGGTGGACCAGGTGCTCATCCCAGGTGGAGCTAAAGACAGCTATATCATCTAGATATGCTGCACTAAAAGCCTCCAACCCTCGCAGGACTGTGTTCACCAACCTCTGAAAAGTGACAGGTGCATTTTTCAAACCAAAGGGCATCACTGTAAATTGGTAGTGCCCTCCTATAGTTGAAAATGCAGTTTTAGGTTTAGCATCCTCAGCCAATTTGATCTGCCAATACCCTGCAGTCAAATCAAAGGTGCTTAGATACTTGGCAGATGCCAGTGTATCTATGAGCTCATCTGCCCTGGGTATAGGGTGAGCATCAGTTTTTGTTACCTGGTTGAGACCTCTGTAATCTACACAAAACCTCATCTCCTTTTTTCCATCTTTTGAGTGAGGCTTTGGTACAAGCACCACAGGACTCGCCCATGGGCTTTCAGAAGGTTCAACCACTCCTAGATCAAGCATTTTCTGAACCTCTTGTTTTATGCAGTCCCTGACATGGTCAGGCTGCCTATAGATTTTACTTTTGACAGGCATGCTGTCTCCAGTATCAATTGTGTGTTCACACCAAGATGTGGTGCCTGGCACAGTTGAAAAGAGTTCGGAAAATTGTCCAAGGAGATTAATGCTGTTGTCTTTCTGTTCTGCAGTCAGACAATCTGCTAAAACTACTCCCTCCACTAAAGCATCATCTTCAGTGGAGGAGAAGAGATCAGGGAGAGGATCACTCTCTTTTTCCTGTCCTTCATCTGTTGCCATGAGCAGGGTGAGATCAGCCCTGTCATAATAGGGTTTTAGGCGGTTGACATAAATCACCCCAAGGGGACTCCTGGTAGTGCCCAGGTCAACCAAGTAGGTGACCTCGCCCTTCTTTTCAACAATTAGATGGGGTCCACTCCATTTGTCTTGGAGTGCTCTTGGGGCCACAGGCTCCAATACCCACACCTTCTGTCCTGGTTGGTACTGGATCAGAACAGCCTTCTGGTCATGCCATTGCTTTTGGACCTCTTGGCTGGCCTGAAGGTTTTTACTGGCCTTTTTCATGTACTCAGCCATTCTAGGTCTTAGGCCAAGTACATAGTCCACTATGTCCTGTTTGGGAGCTTTTAAAGGTTGTTCCCAACCCTCCTTCACAAGTGTTAGTGGACCTCTTACAGGGTACCCAAATAGGAGTTCCTAGGGGCTGAAGCCCACTCCTTTCTGGGATACCTCCCTGTAAGCAAAAAGGAGGCAAGGTAACAGGACATCCCATCTCCTCCTGAGGTTTTCAGGGAGTCCCATTATCATTCCTTTGAGAGTTTTATGAAACCTCTCTACCAGTCCATTAGTCTGTGGATGATAAGGTGTGGTGAATTTGTATGTTACACCACATTCCTTCCACATAGCCTTCAAGTATGCAGACATAAAGTTGCTACCCCTGTCTGATACAACCTCTTTTGGGAAACCCACCCTGGAAAAGATTCCCAGGAGGGCTTTTGACACTGCAGGAGCTGTAGTGGTCCTTAGAGGAATTGCTTCAGGATATCTTGTGGCTTGGTCCACAACCACCAAGATAAACCTATTGCCTGAAGCAGTAGGAGGGTCAAGGGGGCCAACTATGTCAACCCCTACCCTTTCAAAGGGGACCCCAACCACAGGTAGTGGAATAAGGGGAGCCTTTGGTATGCCACCAGTCTTGCCACTGGCTTGGCAGGTCACACAAGACTTACAGAAATCTTTTGTGTCCTCTGACATCCTAGGCCAGTGAAACAGGGGGACAAGCCTTTCCCATGTCCATGTTTTGATCTGGCCAAAATGCCCAGCCAAAGGAATGTCATGTGCCAGAGTTAGGAGGAACTCTCTGTACTGCAGGGGAATGACCAATCTCCTGGCTGGTCCAGGTTTTGGGTCCCTTGTCTCTGTGTACAAGAGGTTGTCCTCCCAGTAAACTCTATGTGAGTCACTGACATCCCCATTTTGCTGCTTCACAGCTTGCTGTCTGAGACCATCTAATGTGGGACAGGATTGCTGTGCCACACTCAGCTCTTCCCTGGCAGGCCCCCCTCCACCTAAAAGCTCAGCAGTGTCTGCTGCCAGCTCATCTGGTGAAGGTTCTGCACAGGAAGGAAATTCTTCTTCCTCAGAAGGAGAATCATCTGTAGAGGAAGGGATAGTGGGTAGGGGTTTACCCTTGCTACCCCTAGCTTTAGGGAGCACTTGGTCCATTGTTCCAGGATCCAAGTCACCCTGTCCTTTTTGCTTTTTGGCCTGAGCCCTTGTCAAAGCAAAATATGTCCAGTAATGCCCAGCATTGCTGCATGAGCCTCCAACTCCACTTCTGCCCAAGCTGATGTCTCTAAATCGTTCCCTAGTAGACAGTCTACAGGTAAATCTGAGGCAACCACAACTTTCTTTGGACCAGTAACCCCACCCCCCCCAGTTGAGATTCACAACAGCCATGGGGTGGCTAAGAGTGTTGTTATGAGCGTCTGTCACTTGGTACTGGTGACCAAGTAGGTGTTGTTCAGGGTGTACCAGTTTCTCTATTACCATGGTAACACTGGCACCTGTGTCCCTGTAGGCCTGAACCTCAACACCATTTATTAGGGGAAGTTGCTTGTACTTATCCATATTAAGGGGACAAGCAACCAAGTTGGCCAAATCAATGGCACCTTCAGAGACTAACACAGCCTCTGTTGTCTCCCTAACAAGACCAACCCCAACTAAATTACCAAAAGTGAGCCCAGCTACTCCCTTGGATTGGCTATTAGTAGGTTTGCTCCCACCACCACTGCTATTACTAGGGGCACTAGAGTTTGCAGTAGGGGTTGTGGTAGTGGGAGGTTTGGTGTTTTTCTTTGGACAACTGGCATCAGTTGTCCAATGGCCTTTGACTTTACACAAATAACACCAAGGCTTTTTAACTTGATTTGAAGATGATTTGGACCCACCACCCCCACCAGAGGATTTTTGTGGGCCTGATGAAGACTCATTTTTACTTTTGTCCCCACCCTTGTCAGAAGACTTACCATCCTTCTTCTTGCCATCCTTGTCACCCCCTGTATGAACTTTTCTGTTCACTCTTGTTCTGACCCATTTGTCTGCCTTCTTTCCCAATTCTTGGGGAGAGGTCAGATCTGAGTCCACTAGATATTGGTGTAACAAGTAAGACACACAGTTATTCAGAATATGCTCTCTCAGAATAAGATTATACAGGCTTTCATAGTCAGAAACTTTACTGCCATGTAACCACCCCTCCAAGGCCTTCGCTGAACAGTCAACAAAGTCTATTCAGTCTTGTGAGGACTCTTTTCTGGTGTCTCTGAACTTAATCCTGTATTGTTCAGTGGTTAAGCCAAATCCATCCAAGAGTGCATCCTTCAAAACTGCAAAATTGTTAGCATCACTTTCTCTAACAGGAAGGAGCCTATCCCTACCCTTTCCATTGAAAGATAGCCACAATATAGCAGCCCACTGCCTTTGAGGGACCCCCTGTACCATACAGGCCCTCTCAAGTGCAGCAAACCACTTGTTGATGTCATCCCCCTCCTTGTAAGGGGGGACTATCTTGTGCAGATTCCTGGAATCATGCTCTCTAACAGGATTACTATCAGGAATACTGCTGCTGCCGCCATGGGGTCCAAACCCCAATCTCTGTCTCTCCTTCTCCAGGTCTAGGGATTCCCTGTCTAGAGCCAGCTGTTGCTGTTTAAGCTTCAGTCTGGTCTCTTCCACTCTCAACTTTTTGAGTTCCCTTTCTGACATGTTGCCTTCAGGGTGGGTGGGTTGGGAATGCTTGGACACTGAGGATAAATTGGAAACAATAGAGGGAGACCTGTCCCTAACAGCTTGGACTCTAACAACCTGGCCTCCATTAATAAAAACATCCCTACTATGATGGGAGCTCCTATTACTACCAGCATTGCTATGTGGTCTGCTGAGGGGCAGATTTGGAATAGAACCCTCCCCACCTCCCTCAAGGGGTTCCCCTGAGTCAGGATGGGAGCTATCTATTAAATTCGCATTTGAAGTGCCAGCTAGGGACTCATCATTCACAATGAGCATGTTATACAGAAACTCTCTTGTAGGGTTCTTTCCTATCACTAAACCTCTATCCAAGCAGAGACTCCTTAGGCTCTTGAAATTTAAATTGTCATAGGTAGTATTGACCATTTTAAGAGCAGACTCTACAGCAGACATGATTGATAAAAGAAGGTTTAGAGACAGTGAGAAGAGAGAAAAAGTTTCAGGACTTTTTAAAGAACAGGGAAAAAAACTTTTTCAAACGTTTAGAAATGTTTTAGAAGTTTTAGAGTACTTTTCAGCACTTAGTAGAAAGTGTAAGAGGGGAAAGCAAGTTAGGTGTACATACACTGAACTTGTTTTGTATATTATTCTCTTATGAAAAGTACACAATGACAAAGTGGTAAGTAGTTACAAGTACTTATCCCACTGCTGCACAACCAATGTAGGAGGCTGGCCTGGCTTGTAGTGGGTACCAGAGGTACTTACACCTTGTGCCAGGTCCACTTATCCCTTATTAGTGTAGAAGAGGTGTTTCTAGCAGCTTAGGCTGATAGAAGGTAGCTATGGCAAAGCAGCTTAGGCTGAACTAGGAGACATATAAAGCTCCTACTATACCACTGGTGTCATATGCACAATATCATTAGAAAACACAATACACAGAAGTACTAAAAATAAAGGTACTTTATTTTTATGACAATATGCCAAAAGTATCTCAGTGAGTACCCTCAGTATGAGGATAAGTTATATACACAAGATATATGTACACAAACCAAAATTATGCAGATAATAGCAAAAGGAAGTAATGCAAGCAATGTAAAGTTACAGTAGATTGCAATAGGAGCACATAGGTATAGGGGCAACACAAACCATATACTCCAAAAGTGGAATGCGAATCACGAATGGACCCCAAACCTATGTGAGCTTGTAGAGGGTCGCTGGGACTGTAAGAAAACAGTGAGGGTTAGAAAAATAGCCCACCCCAAGACCCTGAAAGGTAGGTGTAAAGTGCACCAACTACCCCCAGAGAGCACAGAAGTCGTGATAGGGGGATTCTGCAAGGAGAACAAACACCAGCAATGCAACAACAGTGGATTTCCGGACCTGAGTACCTGTAAGACAAGGGGACCAAGTCCAAGAGTCGCGACAGTGTCGAGAGTGGGCAGGAGCCAAAGAAATGCCAGCTGAGGGTGCATGGAAGCTGCCACCTGTTGGAAGAAGCTTGGTGTTCTGCAAGAACGAAGAGGACTAGGAACTTTCCCTTTGGAGGATGGATGTCCCACGTCGTGAAGAAGCTTGCAGAGGTGTTCCCACGCAGAAAGACCGCAAACAAGCCTCGCTAGCTGCAAGGGTCGCAGTTAGGGTTTTTGGATGCTGCTGTGGCCCAGGAGGGACCAGGATGTCGCCACTTGGATGAGGAGACAGAGGGGGTGCCCAGCAAGTCAAGGAGCCCTCACAGAAGTAGGCAGCACCCGCAGAAGTACCTGAACAGGCACTTAGAAGAAAAGTGAACCGGAGTCCACCCAAAGTCACAAAAGGGAGTCCAATGACGCCGGAGGACAACTCAGAAGGTTGTGCACTGCAGGTTAGAATGTCGGGGACCCAGGCTTGGCTGTGCACAAAGGAAATCCTGGAAGAGTGCACAGGAGCCGGAGCAGCTGCAAATCACGCTGTACCCAGCAATGCAGTCTAGCATGGGGAGGCAAGGACTTACCTCCACCAAACTTGGACTGAAGAGTTACTGGACTGTGGGAGTCACTTGGACAGAGTTGCTGAGTTCCAGGGACCACGCTCGTCGTGCTGAGAGGGGACCCAGAGGACCAGTGATGCAGTCTTTTGTTGCCTGCGGTTGCAGGGGAAAGATTCCGTCGACCCACTTAAGTTACTTAAGTGCAGTGGTAAATGGCTGTGAAATAACGTGGATGTTATTTCACTCAGGCTGCACTGGCAGGCCTGTGTAAGAATTGTCAGAGCTCCCTATGGGTGGCAAAAGAAATGCTGCAGCCCATAGGGATCTCCTGGAACCCCAATACCCTGGGTATCTTAGTACCATATACTAGGGAATTATATGGGTGTACCAGTATGCCAATGTGAATTGGTGAAATTGGTCACTAGCCTGTTAGTGACAAATTTGGAAAGCAGAGAGAGCATAACCACGGAGGTTCTGGTTAGCAGAGCCTCAGTGAGACAGTTAGGCATCACACAGGGAACACATACAGGGCTCATACTTATGAGCACTGGGGCCCTGGCAGGGTCCCAGTGACACATAGACTAAAACAACATATATACAGTGAAATATGGGGGTAACATGCCAGGCAAGATGGTACTTTCCTACAGTTCCTGGCTTACAGGTACCCTTTAGGGTTGCGATCGCTTTTGTGTCATTTCCATCCATTTTATTTTTCTAGGCACGTGCTGTGTCCATTGCCCTTTGACTTCTACATTCAAATCAATGCTTCCGACCTTGTGTTTTTTCCCCTCCTATCAAGAAACTAGACCGCGGCTGCTTGTTGGCGGCAGCCGCAGTGAGCGAGGACGCACATGTAGCCCAATTGGACTACGCATGTACAGCATCCATTTTAGGACATCCTCATTCCTCACTCCTCATCCCTACTTCTCATCCATCATCCATACTTCTCATCCATCATATATTATCCCTACTTCTCATCCACGATCCCTACTTCTCTTGCATCATCCCTACTTCTCATCCCTGCGTCTCATCCCTGCTTCTTAGCCATCATCCCTACTTCTTATCCATCATCTCTGCTTCTCTCCCATCATCCCTATTTCTCTTCCATCATCCCTACTTCTCATCCATCATCCCTACTTCTCATCCATCATATATCATCCCTACTTCTCATCCATCATCCCTACTTCTCATCCATCATACATCATCCCTACTTCTCATCCATCACCCCTACTTCTCATCCATCATCCCTGCTTCTCTTCCATCATCCCTGCTTCTCTTCCATCATCCCTACTTCTCATCCATCATCCCTGCTTCTCATCCATCATCCCTACTCCTCATCCCTCATCCCTGCTTCTCATCTGTCATACATCATCCCTACTTCTCACTTCTCATCCATCATCCCTACTTCTCATCCATCATACATCATCCCTACTTCTCATCCATCATCCCTGCTTCTCATCCATCATACATCATCCCTACTTCTCATCCATCACCCCTACTTCTCATCCGTCATCCCTGCTTCTCTTCCATCATCCCTACTCCTCATCCTTGCTTCTCATCCCTACTTCTCTTCCATCATTCCTACTTCTCATCCCTGATCCCTGCTTCTCATCCCTACTTCTCATCCATCTTCCATCATTCCTACTTCTCATACCTCAGCCATCATCCATACTCTACATCCATCATCCCTACTCCTCATTCCTCATCCTTCAGTCATACCAACACATTTTCAGTTTTGTGAAAAACACCTTCACACTGATTGGTTAGGAACAGCCAGTCAGAGTTACAAGAGAGAGGAGAGAGAAGAGAGAGAGATGCATTCTTACAGCTCTGCTGGTTTGGGAAATACAAGGAGCCCACAGCTAGGGCCATAAATCAGCTCTTGGAGAAAGGGTTATACAGTTCATTGTAAATATTTCTGGTTTCAGAAAAGAAAAAAAAAACAGCTCTCAGAGATAAAAGCAGCCTCAGATGTAAACATGTTATTTGTTACAAATAAAAAGCAGGCTCAGATTTAAACATTTTATTTGTAACAAATAAAAATGAAACCAGAAAAGGTTTGGATGAATTGGATTACACTGTCACCAGAGTTGATTTTAAACGTTTTCTTTCTACATATGAAACTGAAACCAGAAAGGTTTTTGGTTGAACTGTAGGACCTGTATAACCCTTTCTCCAAGAGCTGATTTATGGCTCAGGCTGTGCACTCCTTGTATTTCCCAAACCAGCAGAGCTTTCTGCAGAGGCCTGTGCAAACAGAAAAACACTGAGTTAAATAAAATGAAATATTGTGTAGCCTTGAATTCACTGGAAACAAACACACAGTTGCATTTCCTCTCCCCCCTCTTCATTCACCATGTGCAATGATGAGACTGTTTTTCATTTAAATAGAATGCAGCGCTCTCTCATAACTCTGATTGGCTGTTCCCAACCAATCAGTGTGAAGGTGTGTTTCACAAAACTGAAAATGTGTTTGTATGACTGAAGGATGAGGAATGAGGGGTAGGGGTGATGGATGAGGGGTAGGGGTGATGGATGAGGAGTAGGGATGATGGATGAGGAGTAGGGATGATGGCTGAGGAGTAGGGATGATGGCTGAGGCATGAGAAGCAGGGATGAGAAGCAGGGATGATGGAAGAGAAATAGGGATGATGGAAGAGAAGTAGGGATGAGAAGCAGGGATGAGGAGTAGGGATGGTGGAAGAGAAGCAGGGATGATGGATGAGAAGCAGGGATGATGGATGAGAAGCAGGGATAAAGGATGAGAAGTGAGAAGTAGGGATGATGTATGATAGATGAGAAGCAGGGATGATGGAAGAGAAGCAGGGATGATGGAAGAGAAGCAGGGATGATGGAAGAGAAGCAGGGATGATGGAAGAGAAGCAGGGATGATGGAAGAGAAGCAGGGATGATGGATGAGAAGCAGGGATGATGGATGAGAAGCAGGGATGATGGATGAGAAGCAGGGATGATGGATGAGAAGTAGGGATGATGGATAAGAAGTAGGGATGATGTATGATGGATGAGAAGTAGGGATGATATATGATGGAGGAGAAGTAGGGATGATGGATGAGAAGCAGGTATGATGGATGAGAAGCAGGGTTGAGAAGTAGGGATGAGGTGTGAGGAATGAGCATGTCCTAAAATGGATGCTGTAGGCATGAGCTCCTTTGGGAATCTTGCCAATTCGTCTTTCTCTCGCGCTCAGCAAGCTCCCGATTTCATCACGCTGGTGCCTCCTTCTCCGGGCTGCAACAGGGGCTTGCTAAGAGGCATTTAATGAGACGTTTTATTTGCCATTCCATAAATCTGAGGATTTAATTGCATGATAGGTTGAACCTTCCAATGATTACTCATTTTTGGAACTTCTATATTGCCGAACTTTATTCAGACTTGGGCCAGTTACCAGCTTTTTCCTGCCACCGATGTCCTGACTGGAGAGCCCTGACTAGGGCTGCAATATTTACTCATTAGGGGTCTTTTTCACTAATGTTTTCAGCCCTTTGGCCCTTCTCTCTGAGCACTTAAGATACTTAGAGGTTCACCCCTCTTTGTAACCATGTCTGATTATAAACAACCTGAGCAAGGCCTTAAGGGTTATGGGCCTAATGAGGATGGAGATTACTATTATGATGACAGGCCCGTTGAGGTCATTGACCAATCAGCCCAGTGCTCTATTGACAAAGGCCTCCCTTTGGCCCTTCAATCCATTGCAAAGAGACTTGAGGAACTCTCTGGAAGCCCTGCTGCCCCTCTCCTACCCATCCAGGTAGTTCCTCCCAAACTCCTCCCCCCATCCCTTCTACAGATCTCGCATGGCCTCATTCAGACACTTTTTCCAAATTGTTCCAAGGTGTTTCAGGTTGTTGGACCTGGCCCTTTTTACAGGTGCATCCCCAAACATTTTACCTTCCTCCTCGTATTTTTTCTGACATCTTTTTGTTGACTTTAGGACTCTGGGCACTTTATCACTGCTGCTCAGTGCTAGAGTGCATGTGCTGTCCCTTCTAAACTCGGTATGATTGGCTTAGACCTGATTGGCACATTTAATTTACTTGTAAGTCCCTTGTATGGTGGTATCCTTAAACCCCAGGGCCTGTAAATTAAATGCTACTAGTGGGCCTGCAGCGCAGTGTGAGCCACCAACAGAAGTAACCTTTCAAACCTGTCTCAGGCCTAGCACCGCAGAGCCTGCGTGGGCAGTTTCTGCCACAGGGACCTGGCATCTAAATTTACTTGCCAGGCCTAGAACTCCCCTTTTACTACATATAAGTCACCCCTAAGGTAGGCTCTAGCTAGCCCTATGGGCAGGTTGCAGTGTATGTGAAAGGTAGGGCATAGATCTTTATGTACTGCATGTCCTGGTAGTGACAAACAGCCTACTTGGGTTCTCACTACTGTGAGTGCTGCCTCTCTCATAGGATTGCATTGGAAATACCCTAACATATGTCTAAGAGGTATTGTCAGATCTATGAGGGGTGGCGTAGGCATGTTTAGTATAGTTGGAATGATAGTGAGAAATGCTGCTTACTGGTGTATGTAGATTTTTTATTACCATTATAGAAATGCCATTTTTTTAGAAAAGGAGCATTTCTCTGTGCTTATGTCCAATCGACATCTGGGGCAGAGTGACAGCTGGGCTTTGTGCATACTTCTCAGCCTGTACACAGGGAGGGTGGGGGTGTAACAGGAGTACATCTGCATACTGAATGGTCTTCCTAGGCTGAGAGAGGTAGAGGCGGGGCACACCTGCATCTGTAAAGGCTGTGTCCTGGCCTCACACAAAGGGCTTGTTTACCTTCTACTGAAGTCTGGAGCCAGTGCTGGAGGATAAAGAGGACATTCCTGGAACCGGTTAGTGGTGGGTGGAACCCCCTGTTCCCCTTTGTGGAAGCTGCACAAAATGAGCATAAGTATAGGGGGCTTTCCCCCACATTTTTAGAGCACTTTTGGACTTGGGACCAAACCTCTGGCAGAGGGACTGCCCCACGGCACAAAGGACTCAGCTGAACTGCTCATCTTTTGTTGGTCTGCTGCCTGGTTTTTGCAGGGTGAACTAAAGGACTCATCTTTATTGCTATTTTGCATGTTGGCTGTCTGCCAGCCTTTCCCCTAACTCTGAACTGTCAAGGTTCTGGGGGGCAGCTAGAAGGAACCACAACTTGAACTTCCTGCTGTGTGTGTGTGCTGGCCCTGTCTACCCCTTTGTGTACCCACCCCCAGTGCCTCCAGAGGAGCCCAATGTGTAGGGAACGCTGCATCCCGCTCCTTGGCCCTTTTACAAAAATGATTAAGAGAGGAGCGCTTTACCTTCTGGATCAACGAGTGAGCCAGCGCATGCATGGTCGCAAGGAAGTGTCTGTGTCACCCAGTGTGGTCCCCCCCTCTGATGTGGGAGAGATTGCGAGGGCCGAGAACTAGCGCAGATGAGCGCGCTCCCACCAAGTTCACCTGGGGAACCAGCAAGCACCAACTCCCCACAGGAGGATCACTGCCATAGCCCAAGCCGTGGTAAGCCATCTCCTTTACTGAAGCGGCTCGAGGGGGGTCTGCAAATGCGCCTGGGACCGGCTGCCCTGAGGTGAGCACAAGCAAGTAGGAGCGCTGCCATGAGTGCGTGCACAGCTGCATTGAGACTACCCCGTTTGCACAGAGGCTCTTGAGAGGTCTCCCCCCTGCCTGTCTTTGCCCATGCTTGCTTTCTTCCTCCTCCTCCCCCAGAATGGAGGTCCACTAACAAGTGGAGGGAAAGTGTTGGTCCCACGGGGAGGACCCGGAGTTAGGACCGGGCCAACCGGGCTCATAGTAGGCGTAGGAGAAGACTCCGAGGGGTCTCCCTGCTTCTATGGGGTATTACTCCCCCAGGCATTAGTGGGACAGGCTGGAATCTCGTCAGAGTCCCCACTAGGAGAGAGCAACCACACCACGCAAGGGCGCGGACTGCTGCCCTGTAGAGTTCCCTTCATGTGAGGGGAAGGAGCTGGCAGGAGCCACCTTTCCCCCACTTTTTCCACATGTTACCTTAGCAAGACTTGAGAGGGCTTCCTCACCTTCTAAAGCCGCCTGAGGGCATACTTGTAAAGTAGGAGTGCTGGTCTGCTGGAACCTCGAGCAGGACAGGGAGCATTTTTGGTGATAAGGACAACCTGACTACTGGCACTGCCCTGAACGTTCTATGCTGGCACCCACTATGGAACCCTGCCACCTGACTTTGGCAACAACAGAGGCCATACGGGCACATATTGAGACATGGGTGGAGACCACACACTGGTGGGGGACCTTCTCCTGCATGACATTTGAAGATACCTTCCACACACTGATATGTTGGGACATCTAGGTACACGATGGGGCGGGAGGGGGGGTTTGAGACTCTGAGGGCCTCTGTCATAGTGCACTACCTGCTGGACCATATATAATGGCGAGAAAGATCAGGTAAATCAGAGACACTGTGTAAAAACTGTGTACGAAGTAACCATTGTTTATGTTAAGTGTTAAATGTAATGCTATGCCAGTTATTCATCATCCTGTACAAGCCATTGACAATGACTACTGCAATGGGGCACAACTGACAAGAGGACCCCATGAGAGGGTTGTAATGTTTGTATCTGAAAGTTAATACAATCTGTTTAAAAAATAAAAAAAGGACAACCTGACTACTACTGGTTGCAGAATACCAACAACCTATATGTTTACCTGACTACTACTTGCTTTCGCAGAGTACTAGTAACCTGTGTAATGTTCAGACAACTGCCTGTCTAGCAGAGTATTACTGATACATGTTGTGTTTGGTCTAATGATGTTTTATTCAATACAGTTTATTTTTATATAAATGATTGTTGTGTCTCCTTTGTGGTATATTCATTGTGTCACATGTGTTGTTTGTGTTGTGCAAACAGTTTACACATGTCCTCTGGGATAAGCCTGCCTGCTTTTGCCAAGCTACCAAGGGGGTGGGCAGAGGATATACGGGGTGTGTAGCTCCCTTGCCCTGACTAGAGTGGTGGGTTCTCCCTCACTGGGCTGCATACCCTAGCCAACCTGAAACCCCATTTCTAACATAGGTGAACATACTTGTAGTTCCAAAAAATGCTCAAGCTCTCCTACCCCTTTGACATCCCCCGGCACAAACAAAGATACCGATTCCTCTTCTTCCTCTCACTGGTCCCAAGCTACTTAACGTACTAAGAAATGTAAGTGGTGTTCTTCCTCCTGTCCCAATTTCCGTCCCTCCAATCCCTTCACTTTCGAATTCTCCGACATAATTAATCCCAGGTCCTCTGATTGGGTTACAGCACACGCAGTTGCCGACTATATGCAACACCACCTCTGCAAAGGCTTTGACAAAGGTGTTCGGTCCTGCCTCAAAGCAGAGTGCCCCAGGCCTGACCTTCCCCATAAGACTGTACTGACTCCAGACAATGACTCTAATATGCTCAGATTTTGAAAGACATTCACCAAAGACCCCAAAAGGAGAAAAGACAGAGTCCTCAGAACTTGTCAGGATAAACTCTTGGATGTTTCCGGACCCTTGGTGAAAATTGTACAATTGGCACTTCACTCACAAGACACAGGAACCATCAATCCCGATGTGCTTGCGGAGTGGACTGAACGTGTGATTTGCCTGCTAGGCAACTGCAACTGTGCACTGACCTCTGAAAGATGCAAGTCTGAGAATTGACCCCCAATTAGTTGAATTGGCTACTGCTGGACCTGTTCCCTTGGCTGAAGGCCAACTTTTCGGAGACCAGTTTGTTACAGAGATTGGCAAATTCGTTAACACTTTAGCTTCTCTGGACAAAGCTCAGTCTTCTCTGAAAAAATAATTCAACCCCCTTTTTGGCTGGGCCATTCGTGGCAGAGGACATCTGACCGCCCGCTTCACCTCTTAAGGGTTTTGTATATCGACTCAGAGGATTTTGGAAAGATTCCTCGCAAGCGGGTTTCTTCCCCTCCAGGTCCAGAGTCTGAAGAGGACTCTATAACAGAGGTATCGACAGGGGCTATCAGGCCTCCAACACCCAATCCGCAGGTAACGATTACTCATCTTCTTTAGAATCTTCCACTGGGAGCAGTTTACGACATGTTGCACATAATTGGGCCAAGATCTCGACAGATTGTTGGGTGTTTGACTTGGTTCAGGGTTACCATAAAGAACTTTCTCAGGTGCCTGTTCAAGTCTCTGCTCCCCTTCTTTTTCCCAAATAGACATGAAGTTCATAGACTCTGAGATTAAAGATCTTTTGTCGAACCAGGCTATTGTGCCAACTTTTTCTCACTCAAAGGGTTTCTGCAGCAATGTGTTTCTGGTGCAGAAGAAAGGAGGAGGTCAGAAGTTGGTCCTCAACCTCAGAGAGTTCAATCCTTGGGTGGGTACCCGCCATTTCAAGATTGAAGGTATTCACCTTCTACAAGATCAGCTTCAAGAAAAGGATTGGATGGTGCATCTAGATCTCAAATACACCTATCTCTTCCTTCCTATTTTTTCCCCACACAGTTGTTATCTTCAATTCCAGTGGCGAAAGCGATGATATGAATACCTTTCCCTCCCATTCGGACTCTTATCAGCTCCTTGGGTAGTCTCAAAACTCATGAAACAAATGGCGGAGCGTTTGAGGGAGATGGGGGATCGCATGATCCTCTATCTAGACGATATGATTCTGATATCTCAAGACAAGGCTCAACTCCTGACACATCTGTCTTGTGTGGTGTCCCTGTTGCACGATCTGGGGGTTGTAATCAATTCCAAAAAATCCATGATGAATCCTTCCCAACAGATAGAGTTCTTGGGTTTTCAGATGGACTCAGTCAAAACTCAACTGCTTCTTTCTCCTCCAAAAGTTAAATCTATCAAAGAGGAGTTGGAGACAGCTCTGCCCAATCAGATAGTATCTTTGAGATCCCTGGCTCGGATCCTGGATCTGTTAGCTTCTTCTATTCAAGAGATCTTCCCCAGTCCATTACACTACAGAGCCTTTCAGCGTTTGAAGATCCACTATCTTTAAAAAGGTCTCACATATAATTCTCAGGTTCCCTTATCTCCCGAAGCTCAAGAAGAACTTCAGTGGTGTCTTCTTCACATGGAAGCCTGGAACGACAGAGCAATTATCGGGGCCATGCCAGATGTCACCAACAAATCTGACACCAGCCGCTGGGATTGTGGAGCAAAGTGCAGGGATTTTTCCACCAGCAGTCGATAGTCATCAGAAGAGTTAGGTCTTCATATAAACTGCCTAGAACTGCTGGTGGGTTAGTTTGCCAAACAATCACTCTCCCCATGAAGAGCAACTGCTGCATACTCTTGCGATTGGACAATGTGTCAGTGGTTTGATAAATCAATCGATTGGGGGGCACCAGGTCTTGCCTTCTTGCGAACATCACCAGGGAGTTTTGCCATTTCTGTCTCAGTCAGAATATTACGGTGCTAGATGAATACTATCCCGGCAAAGACAATAAAGTAGCGGATTGGAACTCCAGATTTCTGGTGGATTTCAATGACTGGAAGCTCCATCCTCAAATTTTCCAGAAAGTGTTGCACTCTCTGGGTCCGTGTCAGGTGGATCTTTTTGCATCTTGATGAATACAACTGCAAGAAAGATACAGTTGAAGACCAGATCCAATGGCCCTCGCCAAGGATGCTATCCTTCAGAATTGGTCCGGCCAGATGAATTTGGCGTTCCCACCTTTTTTCCATGATCCTGAAGGTCGTTGCTCAGGCTCGCTGGCAGCCAGCCTCATTAGTCCTGATAACCCTGGTCTAGAAGACACAACCATGGTTTCTGGCTCTTCTGGAGATGTCAGGGTCTCTTTCCATTCTTCTTCCTGCTTTTCCGCATCTTTTATTAGGCTGTCCCCATCCTCTTCTCCTCCAAGGCCAGTTGGTTCTCATGGCATGAAAATATCAGGAGACATGGTCAAGTCGAGGGCATCTCAACAGCAGCTGCTGCTGCTTTTGTACAACAAGCTTGGGTTCCTTTCACCCACAAACGATAAGGGTGGTTTGGTGCCTTCAACAGGATGTGGATTCTGTGGGATTCAAGTAGAAAGATGTTCTCAATTTTCTCTCTGAGTGTGCTTAATCTGGGTTATGTTACAGTTCAGTAAATAATTGCTGGTCAATTTTGTCTGCTGGACTAGATATTCCCAGTTGTGGGATGGTAACAGTGTTCTCTCCTTATTTGATTCCTGCCCAGATAATGCTGATTTGTCCCTTAAATAGATTTTTGCTAAGTTGACTATGCTTCTATGTTTAGTTTTGTGTTGAAGGGTTTCGGATGTCAGGGGCCTTGACTTATCAGGGAGGGTGTTTTCACCGGATGGTGTTTCTTTCATTATTTCAAAAAGGACCAAGACTATATCTCAGGCTATTGATTACCCGTCTTTTCCTTGTAATGCTAAAGGAACGCACATTGATTTGTAGATCTGACCCCTTGGGCCCTCTTCTGTTAGCACTTCAGAAACCCTTTAAACCAATATCTGCCACAACTTTGGTCCGTTGGGTTCTTGGGTCATGGCAGAAGCTGGCATTGATATATCTGTATGGGACTCACTCTGCTCGAGGGGCCATGGCATCCAAAGCATATGTGGTGGGCTCCAAATTGGAGGATTTTCTACATGCCGCTGATTGGTCTTCTGATTCTGTGTTTAAGACATTTCATTACAAGCCTATTGTGCATGCTTCGTCTGTTGTGGTTGGTCATCTTTGAACCAGCATAATCAGAACCTCCAGTCCTGCCATAGAATAGATATTTTTTAGCAGTCGCAACAAGAATTTTAGATTCTATTAAGGGCACAGGGTAAGTATTATCCCACCCATTGTGACAGGTAAGATCTAGTGATAATTTTGTTTGACATCTGCTATGTATTTCATAGTTGTGACTTTTTGTTATCTTTTGCCTGCCTTTGTGATTATTTCAGGGTTGTGGTTCTGGGTTCATATCTTCATTTTGTCTTAAGCTCCGATCAGAAGCAAGGCTCAGATGGTTCAGAGCCTCTTGGGAAATGTAGTTTCACATGTGTTTTTTGATTGGCTGCTATTTTGGAGTAGTAAAGTTGGAGAAAGCATGATCGAAGCTTCTGTATCCTTAATAGAACCAAAAGGTATTTGTGCAACTGCTAGAAATGTTCCATTCTGTGCAAATCACTTAATCTCAGAGTGCCCAAAAAAGAAGCTGACCTTCTATAATGTAAATGGTGCTTGTGTACAGCACTTAAATGTTCTTGGAACAACATCACGCTAAACAAAAAATAAAAATAGCAAAACAATGTGAATGTTTCCTTTCATGGGGTTTCTGGTGGAGTAGGGGCTCAACAGGAGAATGAAATTCCCAGTGCAGAAATTGTGTGGATAAGCATAGTATGCTTAACAGTTTGAGTTTGTAAACTGGCAGAAAATACTCAGAGAGAATAATTTACAGTGTATTCTGAGAAGGAAAGTGAATGCGATTTAAAAAAATGTGGAGAGTGAAATGAACTGGTCAGAAAAGAAAGAGTGAAAAGGAGTGCATGTATGCATACATGCCAATCCTCCTGATTAAGGCAGGAGACTACAAATTTCAAGGCTAGTTTCCCGCAACCCGATTCCTGCATGTAAAAATCTGATTCCTCTGCAACCTTCAACTGACAGGACCTGGTCTTGTGTAATTTGGAGTATGCACGGCAAGTAACCTGCTCCAACAGGCCAGTGCACAGCACTTGCATCACACTCTCTCTGCCTGCCATAGCACTTTCTCTGTGTTCCTGACAGGTAAGGGAAAAAAATGTACGTTTGTGTGTCTAATATCCGATCCTGCAGCAGCAGACTTGCAAATCTCATACATGAAAGTAACCTGATTAAGGCCCCAATAGAAGTCAATTGAGGAAATACATTCTCCCGATTTGTTTCTAGAAATCTCTTACTTTTCTCTTCTAAAATGTTGGCATGTATGTGTCTGTTTGTGTTAGTCAATGCCTTTGCATTTGCACCTGGTGCTCTGCTGGGCGGGGGCTGTTTTTAGAAATACCTTATGGGTTTAAAAGTACCCGCTATCAGCAATTTTCATGCAAAAATAAAAATGTCAAGATAACTCTTGTGATTAATATTCGTGCTGGAGAGCAGAGTTTTAGCTAGTGGCAGTTTTGACTCCTCATAAAGTAGTGCAGAGGGTTAATACGTCTGCTGCAAAGAATGAGTACCATGCAGATCACAGAACTGTATTTTATGAGGATAGCTCAGTTGGTTACTACTTTCATCACAAAGATCCTTTTTAAGTTAAAGCCTACCGGACGGCACAGCTGTATGGTTTGCATTACTTCTTGAAGACTTTCAGAAAGCATCCCTGGGAATGTATTCCACCCCATTGCTTACCATTGGCTTTGTGTTTTATAACTCACAGTTGCTTGCTTTCTATTTCCCTGGCTTTATTTGTTTGGCTGTCCAGTATGAATTTGTCTCCCCCATGAAGCACAGTCTGTTTACTGTATTCTTTGAGGTGTGCTTGCTTTCTGTAAATAGGCCATTAAATCTTGTTCTTATTTAGTCACATTTGCTATGCATTCAAAGACAGAGGTAAAATGTAGGACTCTGTCTTCCAAGAGAGTTCAGTGTTTATTTCTCTTTCTCTGACTTCAAAGTGAGAGGATTTATGTGGCAAACATGCTAGGTACTGGGAGTGTACTAAAGGAGGGTTATACAATGTTATTTTTTTCTAGAACACTACAAAATATAAATGTCTATAAATGAACTGTGCAAATATTTCAGAATAAATCAGAATTAGGAAAGCACTAGTGAACCACATTTTTTGTAATTCTGAAATGTGGTGGAAACAAATATTTTAATATGATCAAAACAAATCAGTACACTAGGTGATGACATTTCCACACATTATTGTGTGTGTGCTGTATAGTTTTATCAGTAAAACTGTATGTCTGCAAATGTAATGGTCATTTCAATTTCTAATGGTTTGTCTTTATGGGCTGTGTGCTACCACGCCCTCTACTCCATGACACTCTACTCCCCTCTAGGCTAGACCACCCTGATCTATGCCACTCCGATCTATGCCACTCCTCCCACTCCACTCCACTCTCTGCCACTCCTACTATGCCACTTCACTATAGATCACTCTACATCACTCCGCACATTGTTGTTTGTGCACTGTAATGATAATTTCAATTGAAAATGTGTTGTCTATAATAGCAGTGGGCTATCACACCCTCTACTCCACAATACTCTACACCACTCTGCTCTCCTCTACACCACTCTGTGCCAATCTATGACACTCTACACCACTCCACTATATACCACTCCACGCCACTCCACTCTGACACTCTACTTCGCTCCATTACACTGCACTCCACAACACTTTACTTCACTCTATGCCACTCCATGCCACTCTATGCCACTTCACTCTAGGGAACTGTACGTCACCCTACAGCCCTTTTCTCCATGATACTCCACTCTGACACTCTACTCCATTCCACTCTACTCCTCTCAACTCTGTGACACTCTATAGCACTGCAAGCCACTCTGCTCCATTCTGACACTTCATCCTAGGAACCTCTACGCCACTCCACTCTACGACATTTTATGACACTCTAAGACACTCTCTACGGAGTCTGTGACACTCCACTCTACGACACTCTATGCCACTCTACCCAACACCACTCCAGTCTGCTCCACTATATGGCAATCCACTCTATGGCACAACATGTTACTACACTCTACAACACTCCACTCACCTCGACTCTGTCACTTGACTCTGACACTCTACTAAACTCTACACCCCTTTGCTACACTCCCCTTCACTCTACTCCTCTTTGCTCCACTCTTCTCCACCCTACTCCACGACCCTCCACAACACTCTGACACTCCACTCTATGCTGCTCCACTCTGACCGTCCACTCTTCTCCACTCCCGTCCTCTCTACACCGTGACACTCTACTCTGCTTTACTCTACAACACTCTACTTTATGCCACACCAATCTACACCACTCCACTCTGACACTCTACTCCACGACCCCCCAATCTCTTAACTTTAGGACTCACCACTCCACTCTATGATCCTGACCCTCTACTCCCCTCAACACTGTACTCCACTCTATGCCATGTTACTCTACAACACACTGCTCTACTCTACTCCCCTCCACTTCCCTTTTCGCCAAGACACTCTACTCCACTCTACAACACTTTACTCCACTCTATACCACAACACTCTATAACACTACTCTCCAGTCTACGCCACTCCACTGTACTCCACAACACTCTACGCCACTCTGACACTCCTATCTATGCCACTTCATGATTCTCTGTGCCACTCCACTCTACTCCATTCCTCTCTCCTCTACAACAGAAACATTTAGCCACACTGAACAGCACCCACGCTGGTGTACAACATGACTAGAACACATTGGCAAAGCCAGTAGCTCTTAAATAGGTGAGACCTATTGGCTTTGTTAATGCTTGTGTTATTTGCAGTTCATAAGTTACAGCCCTAATAAAGCACAGTGAACAAATGCTGCATGGAAACTGCATTGTATGAGTTGGAACATTATTTTTCCCCAGTCTTTCATTCACCTAATGTTGCTAAATGGGGTTTGTTTGTTCACTCGTATGGATAACATATGATTCCTACTACTTGTAATCCTCATTGTTTATGTAAAATTCCCGATGGACTGATTTACACATGTACCATCTATTATCTCAGGATAGTGTGTGTGATGTAAAGTGCTCTAAAACCCTACACTGGTATGAGCAGCGCTATAAAACATACGAAATGCATGCGAGAGAGGGCTTTGGAGGGATGAGGGGCAATGTTGGAGGGTGGCAGTGAGGGAATCCGTGGAGAATGAGGTGATTGGGGCGGCGCCAGCGCTAAAGCCGGCCCAGGTTACAGTTAGATTGTGAAGGCTCTATAAAGGATGTGTGTTAAATAAATAAAATCGGAGAAGTGGGCACATAGAATAAAGGAGAAGCTGACTGGCACGTGCCATAAGAATTCGCACACAAAAATAGACAAAAAGGAAGTGAATTTTGCAGAAGTTGGTTAAAAGGAGAAAGCACGAGGAAGATTACCAGTAACAGAGGGGGGGGGTTGCTGAAGAGGAAATCTGTTAGCGAACGAAAGGAAGAGTCTGATGGGAGTGGAGGAGAAAGAGAAACCTGCTAGAATTACTTTTGGGGGAAAAAAACTATGTGTGCAGTTGTTAGAGCAAAAGTGGAAATCGGTAGAAGGGGTTTAAGTGTCTCTAGCTTCCGAGTACTAACCCCCTCCCGAGAAGAAGTCAAGCTTGGGATCAGGCCCTTTTCGTTCTTCACGATCAGAAACTGAAAGTGGCAGGGGCATGCCCGGATGCGACTCTTAGATGTGCCATAGGATTCAAAGTACATCTCACTTATGAAGGGTGGGGCCAAGACTATTTTGCATATGGTGTGTCCCTGTCTGCACTGCCACAGAGAGCGAAAAAAAGATGGACTGGAATTCACCTCAGAATAACTGTCAGTGAATGAGGTTAATTCAAGCATTCGGTCCATGACTTACTGTTCTCAGTTTTTAGATTTGTACCTCCATCGATGACCCTAGAACTGATGAGTCCAGTGTGAGGAAAGGGCAGGTATTGTCTATGGCTGAAGGGGATTTGCAGGAACTTAAAAATGTGGATTTGCGGGAACCTAAAAATGTTTTTAACGAGTTGAAAGTCGATCAATGAAAGAGCACCAGTTGCACGGTAGAGAGTGGTGAAATGTCCTCACTGACTTTGAGAGGGTAGAAGAAAGTGAGTGAAGATCACCTAGAGACCAACGAGTGCAAAAACTGAGAAGACGAAGGAAGTGAGAAGTGTTGGGTTGGAATGAAGAAATGAGCTAAGGCAAGAAGCTAATAAAATTGGATTGAGGGCAGTCTTGGAACAGTGGATGAAAAAACAATGAGCAGCGTTTATGTGGGTAAAAGGATGGGATCGCTGTCAACATAGATTGTAGGTGTCAGCGTGCCTAAATAAGATTTGTGGGTCTCTTTTATCACTCGAGTGACTGAACCAGAGAGTGTATGGATGCATACATGGCGTTCCACGTGTCTGAATCAGGAGGGTGAGTGCCCTGCATGTTGCACCCCTGTTTGTCTCATAGATGGCAGTGCAGTGGCCCAGCAAAGAATGAGAAGGGTAACTAGTTTTCCTCAGGCAAAAAGAGGGCAGAGAAGAGACTGAGAGTAGGAGACCTTGATGGGTTAATGTGATCGACCAGGTGTATGATCATGGATGTCTATTCATCAAAATGCAATAAGAAAAGAAACTGACATCACAGTACTAACCCTTTGTCACTTTCTTTGCCTCTCAAGGCATCATTTGTGCTGCTGAAGAACTGTGGGAAGGGCAGGGAAAGAAAAGTGCAGGAAGTAAACATGACATTCATAGAACTGTCCATTTTTCAAACAGGGCGCTAAGGCCCATATTTATACTTTTTGACGCAAACCAGCGCTGGTGCTGGTTTGCGTAAAAATTTTTACCGCCCCCATGCGGGCGCCTTATTTAAGGATTGACGTTAGCCGGCGCTGCAGAGTCAGGTTTGAGGCAAAAATCATGGCTAAAACCGGACATGTGCCATTTTTTGACGCACAACCCCCAATGAAATGACTCCTGTCTGAGCAAAGACAGGAGTCATGCCCCCTTGCCCAATGGCCCTTGGCATGGCCATTGGGCACAGTGCATGTGGGGGGGCAAATTAGGCCCCCATATGCCACTTTAAAAAAATAAAAAAATAATACAACCTGTACTTACCTGGGATGGGTCCCCCCACATCCATGGGTGTCCTCCAGGGGTGGGTGGGGGTTACAGGGGGTGTCCCTGGGGGCAGAGAAGGGCACCTCTGGACTGCTTCCATGGTCAGAAACCATGGAAGTAAGCCCACAGGTCCCTTAACGCCTGCCCTCACCCAGATGTTAAAAAACAGCGCACATCAGGCTGGGTGCCGGTTTTTAAGGCCCGCCCCCTCCTGTACGTCAAAATGACGTGGGAGTATAAATAAGGTGCCAAGGCCTTAAAGTCATTTGTTGGACGAGAATGCCCACCTTGCATGTCATTAACGCAAGGCGGTTTCCTGCATCCAAAAAATGACGCACACGGAGGATTTTTGACATCAGCGGGTTCGGGTGTCAAAGTATTAATATGGGGCAAGGTTTGCGCTGAATGTGCGTCAAACTTTTTGACGCACATTCGGCGCAAACAGAGTATAAATATGCCCCTTAGAGTCCCGCTTACCTTCTGTTCCTGCAGCTTTCTTCATGGCTTACAAGGCCGGGGTTAGTGAGAGCAGTGCCAGAGGTAACGAAGGTCAAGACAGGGGTAGCAGCTCCTAACCTTGGTTCCCCAGGTTGACGTCCATTTGTTTCAGAGGAGTGCCTTAGGGCTCCTTGAACTGAGACGTTGTGGAAGTTCTGCCTCTGCGGACAGTTTGGGAACTATAGAGAAGGGAGCTTTAAGGGCAGCTCCGCCTGCAGGAACTCCACAGCGCCTTTCATCTTTGACCCAAGGCTTGGGGGAGCCCTGTGATTAGTACAGGCTCTAGAAGCATCCAAGACTTTGGCTGGTGTAATTGCCGATGTCTCATTCGGGAGTTCTGATGCATTCACTGCTTCGAGGGCAGAGCTGATCGGAGACACCCATCAGTAGATCACAGAAGAGGAAAATTAAGTGAATGACTTAATAGGTTCACCATAGAGGCAGGACCATTGGAATTATGCGACTCAGCAGTGGCTGCCTTTTTCGAACAATTGTAGATTTACAGCACTTGTCATCTAATCAATCGATTTCTGTATAATTGACAGATTTTAACCCCAAAAAATGTTTCAGACTCAAATGGAGCAAAGCGCACTACAAACTCTACTACACATGTTGCTGTGCAGTGGCAGAACTTTTATAACCAAAGCAGGTTAACTTTCAGTTGATGTACTTAGGTGTAACACTGATATTAGCGTGGTGAAACGTTTTCCTATATAATGTTAGCATGTAAAAATGACAAAATTGTGAAGTAATGCTGCTTCAAAATATGATACATTACTTCACACAATTTTCTCTTCCTTGGCGCATAATTTGGTCCTCTCCTGCCGCATAATTCCAGCGGCCCTGCATATAGCGCTACCAACACTCTGGGTGGGTTACGCTAGCTGGGCCAGCTCGATACCTAGGTTCTTGGTAGATGCTGACCCTGTTGCCTCATCTGGGCTCTGTCTGTGCACCTGCAGCCCTATGGAGAGGCTCACCTACATAGGGCTAAGATGGCACAGTATGGGCGAGAGGGAGCTGGCTCATGTGTAGCATACGGGCACCCATTTAGGAAGTAGTAATGAGTCACATCTAAAGTCAGAAGCCAGCCAGGCATGCACGAATGGCAAGAAGGCATGATTTACCTTGTGTCTGCCCATCTTACTGTGTTGTGGAATGTCCCAAAAGGGTCACAATGAATTGCATATCATAAGATGCACAGTAAGTAACATGAGCCCCAACAACAATACGTTGTGTTTCTTAGACACTGAAGACAGTTTGTTGCGTGGTTTCACATGCCCCTTGCTTTTAAACAGGGTGGAGCTATGGCACGCATTATGTGCAGGGTCATTGAAACTATGTGGCAATGGACTACCAACGTATGCCACTGAGTTGACTAACTTAGTTTACGAAAAAAAGGCAATTACGTTGGCTATAATATATGATAATGGCAAATTATGCAACACGTTCTGTAGTATTGTTGTCTAACTATTTTGACACGCATTGGGCTCTAGTGAACTCCCAATACTATTAAAAAATACATCGTTTTCTCAAGAAACGGAAACTATACGCATTCAGCAGATTCTAACCCAAATGGTATTCACCGGCAATTGATGATTTTGTCTTGCTGGGAAGCACATGAACCCCTTTTTAGATGGAGCATAGCAGAGTGCAAGCGATGCTCTTTTCGACACCCTGTAATCTATTCTGTGAGGTTTAATCACGCCTATTACTTTCATTGGTTCCTAGGCCTGCCTCTCAAAAATCCCTTGATGTTGTTTGTAAATGCTTTATGTTAGTCCCGCTTTGAGGCTGCTTGTTACCGCTTTGGAGACTGACCCTGTTACATGGATTATTGCACAATCAGCCATAAACTTTAGTGTGGCTCACTCTTTAGGGTCGAGCCTGCGTTGCATGCGCTCACGCATGCGTATCGCAGCGAGACGCTTTAGTATTTAGAAAAGGGCTCGGAGCCCTGTCAACTTCACGTCGGTGTTTTTTATTGGTTCGTGGGCTTGCCTAATAAAATCTGCTTGCTTTCATTAGTCGAAGGCACGAATACGTCATGCCTTTTCCGGTGGCTAGCCCTCCTCGAGCGCAGCGACCAAGTACAGACAACATGCGAGGCTCGCTGTTTTCCATCGGGCTCGTGGACTTCTTGTTCTCTAATTTACGAGCGCGATCTCGCTTGGTAGAAGTCGAGCGCTTTACATAGTTAATTTCACTTTTTCGGGTTAAGTACATAAATGCACTTTTGCCCGATAGGTGAAAAATCGGGTTAGGAGTTTACAACGCGATCAGCTCTAACATGAGCAAACGTGAGACCCGTTGCATTGTAAATGCTTGTTTACTTTTGCCTCACCGCTGCGCACTGCGTGGCCGTATGTTGTTTTTTCCTCTTCCTTGTTTTTGGGCATCTTGCTGTTTCTTTGCGATGTCTGTGGGGTCTTTTTTATTTATTTTTGTTTTGCAGTTTTATGTAGCGCAAACTTGACACAAAGGTATTTGAGCGCTTTATTTTTCTGCAGTTTTATGTAGCGCAAACTCAACCAAAGGGTATTGAAACGCTTTACCTATTTATTTTTGTTCCCATTTTTGTATAGTCCGAACTCGATACAAAGGTATTACAGTGCTTTATATGAGCACCGGTTACATTACACAAGAACACATTCATTTTTGGTAGGAAGTGGAGATTAAGGCCCTCGTTACGACTTCAGCGATCTTGTTAAAAGACCGCCAAAGCCGCGGGCGCCAACATACTGCCAGTGCTGGCGGTATGTTTGGCGCCCTATTATGACATTCCTGCTGGGCCAGTGGACGGAAACATCGTTTCCGCCCGCTGGCCCAGCGGAAAAGTCACCACAACATTGAAGCAGGCTCGAAATTGAGCCGGCGGCAATGTTGAGGTGCGTTGGGTATTCGGGCAGTGGATTGCGCGATGGGGATGTGCACAGGGGCCCCTGCAGTGCCCATGCTAATTGCATGGGCACTGCAGTGGCCCCTTGAGTCTCCTATACCGCCAGCCTTTCCATGGCAGTGTTTACCGCCATGGACAGGCTGGCGGATGGGGACTCATAATCCCCAGGGCAGCACTGCGCTGGTGGATTACATCCGCCGGGACCGCCAGGCTGCAGGCTGGCGGCAGCCTGGCGGTATCAGTGGTATTACCGTCGCGGGTCCACCACGGTCATAATGTGGCTGTAAGTACCACCAGCCTATTGGCTGTACTTCCGCCATATTATCGCCACCAGCCGGGGTCATAATGACCCCCTAAATGATTTGCCCCGAATCACAGGATGTTGAGTCGGCGCTGAGGCTCGAACCATGTTCCCTAGCTCCAAAGTTGGCAGTGCTGGCCCTTCAGCCACATCCTCTCCCCTAGGTTTGTTTGTCTGGTAGTGTTGGGGCAGTCTGGGAATAACTTATATAGCGCTTGGTAATATAGGTTCTGCCATTTCATAGTGCTGCAAAGCAGGTGCCATTCTTAACAAAATCGCTATTACTTAATTTGCAACTACCTTGCATAGATGAAGAGGTGAAAAAGCTATGTCAGGATTGTAATCTGTGACATTATTTTTCTGTCAGGACCTCTGCAGTGGGTGCATTAACCAATTGACTTGAGTAGAGCTTAACACTAGGTGGTAGCACATGCTCGTGATAACCTCCGAAGGATCACCAACCAAGCACATAGGTTGGTTCTAGGCAAGAAAATGGTGAAAAGTGTTGTCTCCAACATGGTGGAAAAGCAGTTGTGATTTAAGCACTTCATGGGCTCAAGCTTGATAGCGAAAAAACTTCTAGCCTTTGAATGTAAATTGGGCCTCTTCAGATAGAGTTCAGTTTGCATGAACTTGATGCAAAGGTATTACAGCACGTTACATGATCACTGGTTACATTACACAACAACACATTCATTTTTGGTAGAAAGACGAGATGAAGTGATTTGGCCAGAGTCACAGGATGTTGAGCCGGCGCCAAGACTTGAACCGTGTTCCCAAGCTCCAAAGTCAGAAGCTCTGGCCCTTACGCCTCATCCTCTCCCCTAGGGTTTTTTGTCTGGTGCATGTTGGGGCAGTCTGGGAATAACTCATTTTTTAATATGGCGCTTGGTAACACAGGTTCTGCCATTTCATAGCGCTCAAAGCAGGTGCCATTCTT
Source organism: Pleurodeles waltl (assembly GCF_031143425.1). Taxonomy (NCBI): domain Eukaryota; kingdom Metazoa; phylum Chordata; class Amphibia; order Caudata; family Salamandridae; genus Pleurodeles; species Pleurodeles waltl. The sequence continues at coordinate 339,496,778 of NC_090443.1, forward strand.
AACAAAATCGCTATAATTCATTTGCATCAACCTTGCGGAGATGAAGAAGTGGAAAAGCTATGTCCGGATTATAATCTGTGACATTCTCGTTCTGTCAAGACTTCTGGAGTGAGTGCATTAACCAACTGACTTGAGTAGAGCTTAACACTAGGCGATAGCATGTGCTATTGATAACCTCAGGAAGGTCACCAACCAAGCACATAGGTTAGTTCTAGGCAAGAGGGTGGCAATAGTTGTTGTCTCCAAAATGGTGGAAAAGGAGTTGTGACTCCAGACCCAAGCACTTCATGGACTCAAGCTTGATAGAAAAATAACATCTAGCCTTTGGGCCTCTTCAACAAGAGTTCAGTTAGTAGAGGCAGCCATGTTCCTAACCCTGTAGTGCAAAGAAGCTAACACAAGGCTACCTCAGTGAGAGGAGCAGCGTATCACAGGGCACAAAAGTGGAGCAAACTCCCTCACTTCCTCCTCTCAGAATTCACTGGTGTCATGGCTTTTTTTTTTTATAGTCCTCACACCAAATCTGAAGAGGCTACCGAATAACTAGATTAAAGCACTGAGAAGTAAGACCGCTGAGAAGGGGACATCTCCTCGAGCCACCCTCCAACCATTCATTAGCCAATCGGTTAGAGCCCACTCTACCAGGAGACACTGCTCCAAAGAGACTGGCTTAACCTTTATCCGCTGAGTCGCTATGACCAGGGGAGCTTGACCAAACACATAATCATTGGACTTCCAATGGTTATTTGCCAACCACTCTCAGTCGCAGTTCAAACTTTCTTGTCCTGCCATAGTGCCCAGAATTTATTTCTCCTGCACTGAAGGCCACTTTTCTCCAAATCGCACAATTTATCAACTGATGAAACCCAATCGTGCACCTCCGGAATCTGGGGGGGAATCCGTTTTAAACATATCTCTTGCCATGCTAAGAGAATCAGGACATATAACATATACTTCTGATTTTTGGTCAGATTTGATGACCAATCGTCTTCCAGATTAATTCCAAATATTACTAACAAAAGTTATCTTCACTTGTGGACTCACCACACCTCTGAGCAACTCCTCTACATCCTTCCAAAATGGGTCAAGCTTCTGACAGCTCCAGAGCATGTGGATGTCATCTGCTCTTTCTTCACTGCATTGCGGGCAGCACTTAATTCCCTTCCCCAGGGCATTTATCTTCAGTGGTGACCAATATACCCTGTGCAACGTAAATAGATGGTTCTTTTTTAATGCAGCAGATTTAACAGTGGCCCAAAGAGTAGCAAAAGATGCTTGCCAGAGTTTGTCAATGTCCCGTGAAGTTATCTCTTTACTCAATTTTTCCGCTGACAACCTGCAAGAGCCTTGACTCGCCTCCATTAGCATCCAATATCAAAGTGTGACTTCCTTACAATACACCTGATTGCCGCAGTTTCTCTTCCCAAGTATTATCTTTTTTCTCTGCTCCGGGAGGGGAACTTGCCCAATTCGATAGTTGATAATATTTAAACGTAGAAACCCTATTTCCTGTTAAAACCATAAACGTGCCCTACGCTATCAGCTTCTGTTCTACTATAATCTGCCCCCATTTAACCACCCTATTGCCTCGTAATGGATGAGATAATTTATGCTGAAGACATTCAGGGGTGCCTTGAGAGTCCCATATCGGCGCCAGGGCACTATAATATGGGATACCTAGCTCTTGTCGTGTGTAAAACCATATCTTATATGCTGTCCTGAGGCACTTTAGCCTCACTTTCTTTAAGCACTTTGGGTGGCCATACTAAAAAAGAAAATGATCACCAGCCTCTAGAGTATCATCAATCATAACTCTATGGTACGGGGCGTAAGTCAGTTGGTCATTCAATAACCTTCTTATATTTTTCAATTGAAATGCCATATAATATATTTTTTTTAATAAACAAATTTTATTGCTTTTGAAGAAGGAACAGGTAAAATACACAAGTAACATACAGACCCTGGACCGATTACCACCGACTGGACAGTCAATTCTAAGCTGACATTTCTGTACCCGAGATACACAGGAATTTCCAAAGTTTCATAATTTGATTTTACAGAGAAAAAGGGAAAAGCAGCATATGCACACATTCTTCTGAGCCCTTTTAGTTTAGCAATCCCGTCCATTTCCCCCAAATCTTCTCATATTTTTGGGGACATCCCCTTGAGTCGTACACCACTTTTTCTTGGGCTGCACACCAGTCCATCCCCCGTTTCCATTTCTGAAGGGAGGGGCCCCTGGTGGTTTTCCAAGCGGCCGCAATGTATCTCTTGGCCACCATCGTCGCCGTTCCCACCAAAGTCCTGTCCGCTCTAGATCCCTCCATGTCGTCCATTACCCCCAGTAGTACCATTTTGGGGGTCAATACCTGCGATGTTCCCAAGACACTGTTCAACTCAAGGTTTACACCCTCCCAGTATGTTTGAATCACGGGGCAGGACCATATCATATGGAAGAAGTCGGCTTGGTCCTCCCCGCATCGTGGGCATTGGGCAGAGCTGCGGACACCCATCTTGTGCAGTCTATCCGGAGACAGATATGCTTTATGTAGAAAATAAAATTGTGTTGCCCTCAGCCTCGCCAATACTGGCAGCGCTCGGAGAGCCATCAGCGCCTCCGCCCAGTCTGTCTCTTCAAGTGGACCCACCCACCTCTCCCATCCCTTCTTAAGGTGGCCTAGGTCCGCAGGTGCATTGGTAACTAACATTCTGTAGATCTGGGAGACGCCTTTCTTCCCCAGACTTCCCATGAGTGTTTTAGCCTCGACTGGGTTGAATTCCGGTACAGGAGTCAACTCTGTCAGGTGCATACCAAGGGCATGCCGGAGCTGGAGATACCTAAAACATTGCTTCGGGTACAATTGAAACTCTTGTTGCATTTCTTGAAAGGACTTCATCATACTTCTTTTCCACACATTTCCCACCAAGGATATGCCCAGTGTGTCCCATTTCCCGAATCCCTCTAGTTTGGCTGTCTCTCTCAGCCAGCTACCGTGCCACAATGGGGTTTGCCGTGTAACCACTTTGTTCCAACCCGTGTGTCTTAGGGCCGCTCTCCATGCTAAAAAGACCGCCTTGGTGATAGGTTCCAGTTCTCTGGGGATCGGTGCACCGTATAGCACATCCAGGATACGGGAAAACCCTAAGGCATCTAACTCTACCTGGTATGCTGGGTCTGACCAGCCCCCGTTGAACCAGTTGTGAATCACCAGGAGTTGCGTCGCCAGGTAATACAGGTACGGATTGGCCATGCCCAGTCCCCCACCATATACCCCTCTTCGGCAGCTCCGGGACGCTCCTCGGTGCCTTGCCCCTCCCCATATAAAGGAGATGGTAATTCCATCCAGTTTTCTAAACCAAGAGCGAGGGATCGTGAATGGCAAGTTCTGGACCACATACAGGAGACGCAGTAGAACCATCATCTTGTACAAAGCTACACGGCCCAATACATTCAGTGGCAGTGATTGCCACCGCTTCAGGTCTTCCCGTACGCGAGACGCCAGTGGAGATAAGTTTAGGGACCAGGATAGTTCTGGGAGCAGCACAACCCATATCCCTAGGTATTTAAAGCTTAACCGGCGCAGGGGGACCACCTTCTGCCAGTCAAAACAGTCTCATGATCGTGCCAGAGGGACCAGTACCGACTTGGCTGGGTTAATTTTGAGCCCTGAGGCCTCCTCAAAACGCCGTAATAGATGGAAACCTCGGGGTCCAGTCACCCCCGGGTCTGCCATGTATAACAGGACATCGTCCGCATATAAGGCCACTCGGTCCTCGTATGAGGGGCCCCATTTCCAACCCTGGTAAATCGGGTCTTCTCTTATCATTCCTGCCAAGGGCTCAATGGCCAGGGCAAAAAGGAGAGGAGAGAGGGGGCAACCCTGTTGGGTTCCCGGATGAATCAGAAAGGCCGAGGACAGGACTCCGTTGACCTGCACCCGTGCCATAGGCTTTGTATATAGGGCCCGGACCAGTCGACGGAATCTTGGTCCAAAACCGGCACGCCGGAGCACCGCAAGAAGGAACCCCCAGTCAACTGAGTCGAACGCCTTTTCGAAGTAGATGAACAGGAGGGCTAGGTGTTGGGGCAGTCGATGTCGCCCCGCAAGAGCGACTTGGAGCCTTCGTATACAGTGACACGTGCTACGTCCGGCCATAAATCCACACTGATCCGGGTGCACTAGCAGGGGCATCACCCTCTTGAGACGGGAGGCCAGCATCGCAGCATAGATCTTTACTTCACTGTTAATCAGAGATATGGGTCTGTAGTCCGCGCAGGAAAGAGAGGGGGGTTGGGTCTTAGGCAATATGACAATGGTGGCAACATCTAGCCCATCCGGGAAGAAGCCTTTTTGGTCTACTTCTGCATAGAGATTCATTAGCTGCGGGACCAGATCATCCCTGAATCTCTTATAATATTCTGGAGGAAACCCGTCCAGCCCGGGAGTTTTCCCCACTCCCATCACCGCTATTGCCTCACCAATTTCCGTTTCCGTGAACGGTTCCTCTAATGCCCAGACATCCGTCTTGGGCAGTTCCGGGAGCGAAGTATCTGCCAGGAACTGGTCTGAAGAGCCCGTCCACCCTGGACTTGTTGCTCGATATAAGACTTTATAGTATTCAGCGAACGTTTCGCCCCCCCCCCCCCCCTGGAGATCAACCCACCGCTCCCCATGCTCATTGCAAATCTCAGGGACGATTCGGGGGGCTTGTTGTTGGGAAATCAGCCAATATAGTAGTTTCCCTGTCTTATTACCCCAGCCATATACTCGGGCCGTGGAAGCGCACCACATGTGTTTGGCCGCTTCTAGGGATAGACTACGAATCTCCTCCTGAATCAGCAGGAGTTGTCTGGTTATCCGTTCATTCAGGTGTGTTTCCTGCTCTGCTTTAAGATGAGTGAAAGAGCCTCCAGTTGGGCGATTCGAGAGTCCCGAGCGCGCTCCCGTGCACGGATTAGGCCCCTAGCTGTCCCTCCCAGCACCACCTTGCTTGCCGCCTATAGGGTCCAGGGCGACCTCACCGAGCCCCCATTAATATTAAAGTATTCGCGTAACGACTCCCTCAAGCTATTGACGTATTCCTCGTCCTGTAGATACCATGCGTTTAGCCTCCATAAGGGGCAGGTCAGTGGGTTTGCAAGGCCCATCTTGAGCCGGACCGGCGCATGATCTGAGATCCCACGCAGTAGAATCTCGATGTGGGAAAGGTGACTGCAGTCACTGGTCGGCATGAACACCAGGTCTATCCTGGATTGTGTGTTGTGAGCTGCAGAGATATGTGTGAATTGTATGCGCCTTGGATGCCAAGCTCTCCAGGCGTCGCAGAGCCCCGTTGATGAGATCCATCCGAACAGACTAGTGGCCAAGGCCTGTCTGTGGGCTGAGGGCCCCCCACTCGCGTCAAGCCCTGGGTTTGGGACTGCGTTGAAGTCACCCCCTATTACCGTCTTCCTAGGGGGCAGTTCTGCCAATAGTCGTGTCAGATCTCCTAGAGTCCCACGCACCATATTCGGGGGGGCATGTACGCTCATGACGTTCGTTGTTCGACCCTCTATAGTACCTGAGATCGCCACGTATCTCCCTTGCGGATCTCTCCATTCTTGTCTCACCTCCATTGGTAGTGAGCGATGCAGCATTATTGCCACCCCCCTTTGAGCCTCTCATGAACCCTGCGTGAAACACCCTGTCAAATCCTTTACGGGCTAAGAAGGGGCATTGATTCCCCATGAGATGTGTCTCCTGCATCAGGAGTATATTGGGATTATGTCTGTGGACATGAGCAAGCACCGCTGACCTTTTAATCTTATCGAGGAGCCCGTTAACATTCCATGATATTATGTGAGTCGTCCCCATTTTTCCCCCTTTGTTTGTCTATGGACAGACCTCTTTGATCTCTCCCCAGGCTCTCTTTGTGTGACCCGGGATTGACGGAAATCAACTTGTCCTGTGTGCGTTCTTTGCAGATGTAACCTACTTCTATTACTTCCAGCCGGTAATTGAGACCATAAGCCTATAATAACTGTTAAGAACAGTAACAGCAGCCAGCTGGCTGGATAGAACCAAACATACCCCCCAACTCCCCGCCCACCCCATACTTCCCCCCAGAAGCATCTGTCGCCCAATACCTGCAACTCACTCCCGAACATAGTGAGCTGATAACAGTTAGTGTCCGAGCTATGGTGGACCCCCTCCATTCTTGCGGATTAAGAAGTGTTAAGTTTGAACAGAAGCGGCATGACCCCGTCCTGGTCACTGGCCCTCTTGGCCCAGCCCTCCCCTCTCCGGAGGAGATTCACAACACTGGGCTTCGGGAAAGGTCAGTATCCTCTGCCGTTACAGGGAGCAGCTCCCCAGAGTCATTGCCCCGCCGGCCACCTCCAGTGTCCCCCGGTACTTCCACTGCCACCGACTCCCGAGTTGTCCCCCTCGTGGATCCCCGAGGGGAGCCCGATGATGAGTCCTCCCTCTCTTTGCGTCTTCTGGAATGAGTTCTCCGGCGGGACCCTCCCGGTCGCCACGACCGGCTGTTCTTCTGCCGGCCAGTGAAGGCCTGCTGCCGTTCCCCCCCCATTTGGGCCCAACGGGACCTCTTCAGTCAGCCATGTCCATGCCTGTCCGGTGGACTCGAAGAAGTAGGTCTTGTTGTTATGGACCACCCTTAGTTTAGCCAGGAAGAGAAGGCGGTATGGCACCTCCATCGCCCTCAGCTTTTGTTTAACTTCTATGAACGAGCGGCGTTGCATTTGAACGTCTCTTGTGTAGTCTGGGAACACCATGACGTTGGTTCCCTCACAATGCAAGTCTCCTTTTGATCTTGCCGCTTGAAGTATTGCGTCTCTGTCCCTGAAGTTGAAAAGTCTGAGGATCACCAGCTGCGGCGGAGAGCCCGGGGGGTCTGGCCTGCAAGGCCCGATGAGCGCATTCAATTGCAAACCAGGGTGTTAGAAGATCCCGGGGCATCCAGGACCGGAACCAATCCTCCAGGAATGTAGCCAGGGAGGAGGCCGTGGTGTTTTCCGGCAGTCCCACAATTCTGAGGTTATTGTGGCGGGATCTATTTTCGGCATCTTCAGCCCTTCGGTATAGTTCTGCTGTTTGGGCTGTTAGCGTTGATACCTGTGTTTTGAGGGCAGCCAGGTCGTCTTCCACCGTGGAGATTCTGGACTCCACTTCTGTAATCCTCGCTGTGGCATTGCGGAGGTCCTGGCGTACTAGGGCCACATCCACCCTCACCTCTCCAATTTTAGCCTCCACCGCTTCTTGGGACGACTGTATCGCTTGGAGGATGGCCGCCAGGTCACTGTTCCCAGCTTGTTTCCCTTCGCCACCTTCCGCCTTTCGGTCATCTTTCGGTGCTCCACTGGGGCCTATGGCAAATTGGTCGATACGCGTCTGCGCCGTGGCAGGGCAGGTTTGTCTGTCTTTCCCCATTACGTCTGGCCTCTGGAGCCTGTTTGTGAGTTACCTCCATGCAACGTTTCTCGCACCTCCAGGCATCTTCTTTTTTGGTCCACTATTATCCGAGGAGGGGGGGGGAGAGGGCAGTCCCCTCTCTTCTGCCGGAGTGCCTTTGTTTTCAACTCTTCCACCTCTCCTCCCGCAGCCTAGATCCCTGGCCTCGGCTCCGATGTCTCTTGGCCTAGAGTCACCCCTCACTTTTGACCACTGGGGCTCCCTTTCTCATCCTACGCCAGGATCCCCAGTTTGGCTTGCTCCACTGTCCGTCCTCCACACTTTTCTGATCTCTGGGTTCCCAGCGTCTGGCAAGCTATGAGCCACGGGGGGGCAGGAGGGGGGAAGGTCGCTCCATCCACCTCCCAGGTAAACCCCCCCCCCCCGAAGCAGCGGCCACTCACCGGCGCCCCCTGGTTCAGGGGCGGGATTTGGAGGGGTCACCCCGATTTGTTTCCACCCGCCTGGCGATCTTTGGTGCCTGTCAGACCTCCGGTCTTGCCCCCGCTCCTGCGCCGCTCGCGCCTCTCTCCAGACCGGTACCACCTCCTCTTCCCTCTGGTCAACGGGGGCACGGGGGAGGGGGGGTAAGACCCCCGCTTCTCGCAATAGAGGTTTCTAGGGACTGCAGCTTCTTGTGGCTGGAGCGGCCGTCATTTTGTGCGCAGGATGCTCCGTTCGAAAGTCTCCCTTTTTTTTTTAATATCGCCAGATTTGCAGCGCAGACCGGCGTCTCCGGTCTCACGCGCTGCCCCTGTGGCCCTCTTTTCCTTCGGGAAGGACCGCCTCCAGTCTCTGCCGGACGATTCCACCGGCCGCCTCCTATGCCTTCGGAGTGCCCGCCATGTTGGACGCGGGACGCTCCGTCCGTTTTCCGCTCCTCTTTGAGCTGTGACCTCCGGGACGTGGATCAAATGTCCCAGGAGCTGCCCACAGCCTTCCGTGGTCTCCCTTCTCCTCAGAGGAGGGCCGTCGATGCATGTATCTTGAGCGGATGACGGAGGGGTCTGGAGCACTATTAAAGTGCGACCGCCATCTTGACGCTCAAGCCACACCCCCCGAAATGCCATATAATATTTATACAGATCTGGAGAGACTATTCCCCCCTGGTTTTTCTTCCTAGACAACTTCCTCCAAGCAATTCGATCTCCCTTAGATGCCCAAACAAAAGTGGTCAAATCCCCCTGCAACCTTTTAAACCATAGTACTTTGAATTCTAATGGAATGGTGTTGAATAAAAAGGTGAATTTTGGGAGAATCAACATTTTCAATATATTGGAACTGCCCATCAAAGACAAAGGGAGAGCAGCCCAGGTTCTTATTAACTTCTTTGTTGACGAGCATACTTTATTAAAATTCACCCAAGCCGTCTCCTCTAAGTCTGCGGTGACCTGAACCCGCAGATATCTAATCTCTGTTTTTGACCAAAGGAGAATCATAAGGAATATTCCAGCACATTATCTCTGTCTTCTGTTGATTGACCAGGTACCCGGACACTGTACCAACTCTTCCAAAACGTTCCATATATTTGGGAATGAGCCTTGTATAAATCATGAGGTCATCGGCATACAATGCCACTTTTTTCTCCCATCCTCTAAAACTAAACACTATGATATTTAAATGGGACCTGATCTTAATTGCCAGTGGTTCTATTTATAAATAAAATAAAATAGAAGCGGGGAGAGTGACATCCCTGTCTGGTGCCTCTCTCAAATTTAACCAGTGTCGTTAAATTACCATTTACCAGTATCCTGGCTACCGGGTCCTTATACAGAGCCTTAATTGCTTGGATGAAAGTTTCACCTAAGCCGTTTTTTCTCCATGACTCTACTGGTGTCAGGGCTTTGACAGTCCCCTCACAGCTACTGTGGCCTTGCAGATGCCACTTCCGAAAGCAACGTCTAAAACAGCGCTCAAATAGCACTGCTTCCTGTTTGAAGAAGCACCACCTTCACTACCCACCACAGTTGCTGTCACAGTCGCAGAGCACTTCCCCATCACCCTCTGGACTCCTGTGCTAGCACAGCCAGTCTGTAGCAATGAGGCAAAGACAGTCCCAAGATGGCGGCCTTGTTCTGTCTTCTCTCCTGCAGCAACATGCCTGGGTGTGTTGGTTTTGCAACTGGCATACATCCACTACACTCCAAACCAAAACTCATAGATGAAAGACATTGTAATTTACGCCAATAGCTCTAACTCTCACAAATGCAAGACCTATTACATTGGAAATGCTTATTATTAAAACAGTCCTTTCTTCCTCTTGACCTGAAACAGACTGTGCAAAGCACATAAAATCAGGGTCGGACTGGGGGAAAAATAGGGCCAGACACCAAAATAAAAGTAACCAGCATTAGTGAAGCTGATAGCCAAAAGAGTGGTTCTTTCAGTGAAATTACAGTAAAAACTGGCTGACCTAGCCACAAAACCTGACCAAAACTGCTACAAAATGGCCATCACACTGATCTGTCACACCAGCCCATCAGGCACTGCCTGATTTTTTTTTTTGTTTGTTATATTATTGCCCCATAGGCCAGTCCGACTCTGAATAAAATGGTGCACTATACGGAAAACAACCTATATGCACACAATTACTTTAATAAAAGTTGTGCCTCATTTATTCTCCAAACCTCAATTATGTTTTAAAACTTATATTCAGGTTTACTTTGTTTGCACAGCAGCCCCCTGAAAGAACCCATTTGAATGTTGAAACAGTTCTGAAAACAGTATTATACTTTTCATATTTCTCACTCAGAGCTACTTTATGATTCAAGATAGTAGACCTTAAAAAAATCTGCAAAGTATTTTAGATTCTTCAAAAGTCTGTCTGTCTTCTTGAAATAAGTACAGAATAGAGAATAGATTAGAGAACAGAGTCCGTGCTCTAAAAATTATTTTGGACGATCAATGAAACAAAACTTGGGGTAATAATGGAATTATTTATTTCAATCTGTTTGAATCACACTTCGGTACTTAAAGTTTCCGTTTCCTACTGTAGACTGAATAACCTTTGCACTCCACTTCTTCCTAGCAAGGTTTGCACTATACAAATACCCCTATATTCCTACACATAACTGCAAAGTGTCAGGCGGTACTGCACTCGTTGTCCCATGATTTAGTAACTTTTAATCAGTTTGAGCTGGAAACATTTTTATTGGTTACTGTTTGACTTGGCCATCTGTGCAGGGTCACACCCAACCTTTTGCCTTCACCTCTCCTGTTCTCTGAACCTGTTTTGTTGGCTTTTTGGAGTCTTTGCACTTTATCACTTCTAACCAATGCTAAAACACTTGTGTTCCCCCCGCCTAAAACATGGTACAATTGGTTTACAGTTGAGTGGTACATTTAATTTACTTGTGATTCCCTCGTATACTTTACCTTGGGTACCCAGGGCCTGTGAATTAAATACCAGTGGGCTGTAGCACTCGGTCATAAATCTTTATGTGGTTAAAGATATAATCATAAAAGAGTATAAAATCATGATACATACACTTCATAAAACTGTAAAAGGCACACATACCTTATTATGAACCCCAAAATGTTAAAAAGTATAAAATGATGTTGCTAAAGCATTACATTAAAACTCTTCATGAACAATGAAAGGGTTAATCCGGTCTAAATCGCCTTGATCTCAAAGTAGCACGTATGACAGAGCGGTCAGGAGGCGTGGCACTTAGGAGCCGGAGCTGCCGTTGCCCGGGCCCGATCGCTGCTCCTGTGTTGGCTGACCTGGCACTTCCGCCCTCTTGCAAGGCGAGAGGGCGGAAGAGCAAGAATTAGGGGGGGGCGTCACTTCTGGTCGCTCCCTGCGCCGCATCTGTTGGGGGGGTATTTAAGTGTCCTCCAGATCAGGCCTCAGCCTTTTCGAGGATGCGGCGTGGGCGGCGCAGACCTGTGACCGGCATTAAGAAGATTGAGGGTTCAAGTACCTTCGTGGTCGACCATGTGATTTTCGGTGACCAGCGTTATGGCATTTGTCTGTTGTAGGAGGCTGGCCTGGCTTATAGTGGGTACCTTGTGGTACTTACACCTTGTGCCAGGTCCAGTTATCCCTTATTAGTAGAATAGAGGTGTTTCTAGCAGCTTAGGCAGAAAGAGGTAGCTATGGCAAAGCAGCTTAGGCTGAACTAGGAGACATGCAAAGCTCCTACTATACCACTTATATCATATAGCACAATATCATGAGAAAACACAATACTCAAAGTTACTAAAAATAAAGGTACTTTATTTTAGTGACAATATGCCTAAAGTATCTCAGAGGATACCCTCACTTAGGAGGTAAGTAATATACACAAATTATATGTACACAAACCCAAACCAGGTAAGTAACAGTAAGAAAAGTAGTGCAAACAATGTAGGATCACCATAGGATGCAATAGGTAGACATAGGCCTAGGGGCAACACAAACCATATACTCCAAAAGTGGAATGCGAGTCACGAATGGACCCCAGGCCTATGGGAGATTGTAGAGGGTCACTGGGAATGTGAGAAAACAGTAAGGGTGTCCAAAATACCCCACCCCAAGACCCTGAAAAGTAGGAGTAAAGTTTCCCTACTACCCCAGAAAGAGAGAATAGTCGTGATAGGGGATTCTGCAAGAACCACAAGCACCAGCAAAACACTGAAGATGAATTCCTGGACCTGAGGACCTGTAAAAGAAAGGGACCAAGTCCAAGAGTCACGCAAGTGTCCAGGGGGGGCAGGAGCCCACTAAACCCCGGATGAAGGTGCAAAAGGGCTGCCTTGGGTGGAAGAAACCAAAGATTCTTCAACAACGGAAGGTGCCAGGAACTTCCCCTTTGGTGAGAAGATGTCCCACGGCGTGCTGGAGGTTGCAGAAGTGTTTCTATGCAGAAATACCGCAAACAAGCCTTGCTAGCTGCAATAGTCACGGTTGAGGATTTTGGGTGCTGCTGGGGACCAGAAAGGACCAGGATGTCACCCCTTGGAGGAGGAGACAGAGGGGGCTCTCAGCAACTCAGAGTGTCCCTGCAGAAGCATGCAGCACCCGCAGAAGTACCAGAGCAGGCACTTAGAAGATCTGAGGACAGCGGTCGACTCAGAGTCTCAAAGGAGGGTCCCACGACGTCGGAGTCCAACTCAGCGAGTTGGGCAATGCAGGACAGAGTGCTGGGGACCCAGGCTAGGCTGTGCACCAAGGAAGTCTTGAAAAAGTGCTCAGAAGCCAGAGCAGCTGCAACTCACGCAGTACACAGGTTTGCTGTCTGGCGTGGGGAGGCAAGGACCTACCTCCACCAAATTTGGACAGAAGGGCCACTGGACTGTGGGAGACACTTGGACCCAGCTCCTGTGTTCCAGGGGCCACGCTCGTCAGGATGAGAGGGGACCCAGAGGACCGGTGATGTAGATGTTTGGTGCCTGCGTAGGCAGGGGGAAGATTCCGTCGACCCACTGGAGATTTCTTCTTGGCTTCTAGTGCAGGGTGAAGGTAGACAGCCCTCAGAGCATGCACCCCCAGGAAACAGTCGAGAAAGCCGGCAGGATGAGGCGCTACAATGTTGCTGGTAGTCTTCTTGCTACTTTGTTGTGGTTTTGCAGGCTTCCTGGAGCAGTCAACAGTCGATCCTTGGCAGAAGTCGAAGAGGGAAGTGCAGAGGAACTCTGGTGAGCTCTTGCACTCATTATCTGAGGAATAGCACAGAGGAGAGACCCTAAATAGCCCAAAAAGGAGGTTTGGCTACTGAAAAAGGAGGCTTGGCTACTAAGAGAGGTAAGCACCTATCAGGAGGGGTCTCTGACGTCACCTGCTGGCACTGGCCACTCAAAGTTGTCCATTGTGCCCCAACACCTCTGAATCCAAGATGGCAGAGGTCTGGGACACACTGGAGGAGCTCTGGGCACCTCCCCTGGGAGGTGCTGGTCAGGGGAGTGGTCACTCCCCTTTCCTTTGTCCAGTTTCGTGCCAGAGCGCCAGAGCAGGGCTGTGGAATCCCTGAACAGGTGTAGACTGGCTTATGCAGAGATGGGCACCATCTGTGCCCATCAAAGCATTTCCAGAGGCTGGGGGAAGCTACTCCTCCCCAGCCGTTCACACCTATTATCCAAAGGGAGAGGGTGTAACACCCTCTCTCAGAGGAAATCCTTTGTTCTGCCTTCCTGGGACCAGGCTGCCCAGGCCCCAGGGGGGCAGAATCCGGTCTGAGGGGTTGGCAGCAGCTGCAGTGGAGACCCCAGAAAGGCAGTTTGGCAGTACCCGGGTTCTGTGCTAGAGACCCGGGATGCATGGAATTGGAATACCAGAATGGTATTGGGGTGACAATTCCATGATCCTAGACATGTTACATGGCCATGTTCGGAGTTACCATGGTGACGCTACATATAGGTAATGACCTATATGTAGTGCACCCGTGTAATGGTGTCCCCGCACTCACAAAGTCTGGGGAATTTGCCCTGAACAATGTGGGGGTACCTTGGCTAGTGCCAGGGTGCCCACACACTAAGTAACTTTGCACCTAACCTTCACCAAGTGAGGGTTAGACAAATAGGTGACTTATAAGTTACTTAAGTGCAGTGAAAAATGGCTGTGAAATAACGTGGACGTTATTTCACTCAGGCTGCAGTGGCAGTCCTGTGTAAGAATTGTCTGAGCTCCCTATGGGTGGCAAAAGAAATGCTGCAACCCATAGGGATCTCCTGGAACCCCAATACCCTGGGTACCTAGGTACTATATACAAAGGAATTATAAGGGTGTTCCAGTGTGCTAATGAGAATTGGTAAGATTAGTCACTAGCCTGCAGTGACAATTTTAAAAGCAGAGAGAGCATAAACACTGAAGTTATGGTTAGCAGAGCCTCAGTGATACAGTTAGGCACCACACGGGGAACACATATAGGCCACAACTTATGAGCACTGGGGTCCTAGCTAACAGGATCCCAGTGACACATATCAAACACACTGACAACATAGGGTTTTCACTATGAGCACTGGGCCCTGGCTAGCAGGATCCCAGGGAGACAGTAAAAACACCCTGACATATACTCACAAAAAGGCCAAAAAGTGGGGGTAACAAGGCTAGAAAGAGGCTACCTTCCTACATCTGTATTTTCTAGAAAAGCGCTCGCTCTTAGTCACTGTCTATTTACAGCGATCGTAGCCCAGAAATGTAACTATGAAGCGCAGCCATCAATCCTCAGCATGTGGTGATAGTATCCTTTTCTTACTGTGATCTCCAGTTGGATATATTTATTTACAAACTGCTTTACAAATATAAAATTTGCTCCGTGAATAAGACTCTACTTAGAGGCAATCAGGGAATCATCATGTATGATAATGCCTCAACTAAATATGCCCTCTGTAAAATATAAAGCCTTGGCGTACTCGGCTGAAAAATGTCTTACTCTGCGGCGCACTCGAAGAACATGCAAAGCATTGTGGTTCGCTTAGGTAAAAGTACTTTTTGTGGAACTCCGCTGAAAAATGTTTTGCGCGGTGGTACTCTGGTCGGAGGTATGCCGCATGGAGGTATTGTCGTGTAAAAATACCATCTATAGTTAATCCGGTGTAGATCTCTGGGGGGTAAACATTGAGCTGTTGTGAGTCCTTGCCCTGTGACTCACCTGTGGCACGGTTTGTAGGATGGGATACTCTGGACACTAAGTCGAACAGAGTACACTGAGTGCAGTATTTTTCATCAAAGTTGCACTGAACGTGTAGCGTAACACAAGACATTAATACTGTGCACTGGCTGTAGTGTGGCACATTCACTGTAACTCTGCATCTAACTCAGCACTGGCTAGTTTTAACACTGCACTCCGGTTATAACACTGTACACTGTGGCTCTGCATACGGGCTGTACCACTGGATAATTATTGTAGCACTGCACGCTGATTGTAGCCCTGCACGTAGACCAGCCATGTCTGCTGACTTTAACAGTGCACACTGACTGTAGCGACGTTTAGTGGTAGCACAGCTGCACAATGCTATGGAATTGCGCATCGACTGTATCATTATATATTGTTTGTGGCACTGCACGCTATAATGCAGTAAAAGTATTTGGCACTAGACAGTAACTGGAGCACTGCATTTCGCCTGTTGCATTGCAAAATGCCTGCATCATAGAGCAACATGGCGCACTGTCACCGTTCGCTGTTTGTGACACTTCCGTGCTTGTGGTAATGTTCACTGTATTTTATATTGCCCACTGGCTGTGACACTGCACGTTCGCCTCAGCAAGTGCCTTTTTCCATGGAACTGCAAATTGATCAAAGTCTCGTGCCTAACAGTACAGACCAGTATAGACTGATTACCACTGCACTCTTCCAGTGGCACTGCATTCTTTGTAGATCACATTCACTAGGGCCCGTATTTATACTTTTTTTAGCGCCGCATTTGCGCCGCTTTTGACGTAAAACGGCGCAAACCTACAAAATACAATGGTATTTTGCAAGTTTGCGCCGTTTTTGCGTCAAAAACGACGCAAATGCGGCGCAAAAAAAGTATAAATACGGGCCCTAGATGTTCACGCGGTCTGTTTAGTTGTACACGGAATGCATGATATTTTACAAAGATCTGTGTAACGCTACATTTCCATCGCTAACCGTAGCACTTCGTGATATATGTACTACTGCACAGTGACAGGATGGGTCGCTCTCGGCAGTGCTACTTGTGCTCTCGTTGTAATACTGCACATACAACGTAACACCACACATTGCAATGAGCACTGCGCAGTGGCGTTAGTATTTTGCATCGTTGTTTGTGCACCAGTGCGCTGAGTTTAGCAGTGTGCACCCAAGACTCGAGGGCTGCACACTACACAGACTGAAGCACTGCAGGCCGCAGCATGGCACACCGAACACTGCTCCTGCGGGATCCGCCGTCTTGCTCTGAGCCCGTGCCTTGTGCACAGAACATCATTAACCTCCAGCGGGCGGGGGGGCAGCAGTAAAAAAAAAACTTCGCAGCTGCTATATGAAAGGAACCTCTTTTGAACCCCAAACAGGGGTTCCGGTTAGGCAGCTTGTCCGAGAATCTAAGTACCTGGGCTATTAATAGAAACAACACACAGTGGATAGACCAGGTCAGCTTGCAACCGGATATTTAATTTTATGCTTTGTAGCAACATTATTAGTAACTTATTTGTAAAAAGGTATTGCTGCCTTAGTGTTGTTTTCTTGGCTCGTTGAATTAAAGGAATTTAATGTTGTACTAATGTAATAATCAACCAAGTTGAAGGATAGTAAAGGGTTTCCGGCATAGTAAAATAGTGATTCCTAACTTTATAACCCATTTCCTGGAATAATAGAGTATTCTATATCTGAGGAGCTATGTTTGAAAGTCAATATTATAATACACTTTAGGGATTTCACCGAGTTGTTTCGTCCCAGACATTTGCTAATTCTTTTTTAAAAGGTTTACAGTGAGAACTCTGTAAAATAGTTAAGCAGTCAAAATATTCAATAGTTCTCAGGGCAGTGACTGATTCCATGTTCATGTCTGGTGTATGAATAGTTTGAAGCACTTCAGTGCAAGTTTAATGCCAGACACTGCCGCCTCGAGTTCCTTGGAAGCAGTTACCGAACACGACAGCCTGGCGAGGATTATCCGGGAGGGGCAGAGTAGATGCACTTACAGTGCCCATGCCTGAGGTAAAGTGTCAGGAATGTGCCTGGGCCCTAACCTCAGGTGATGCAACCACTCAGGGTGCTCTGGTGGGTGCTCTCAAGACCTGGGCTCTCTCTCGGGAGGCTTAGGCCTCAGCCAGGTGTAGGACTCGGGAACGTGCAACATCTTCCTGAGACCTCTGTCGGCACATAAAGGACAGACTGGGCCTCCCTGAGGTTCCCAGGCCTCAGTCGGCTGCAGATGAAGGACGCAGTCATGTGCAACTTTTCCGGGGTCTTGCGTTACATTCTGCCAGAAAAGAAACCATTAAGGTCGGCCTGGGACTCCCCAAAACTCGAGGCCTCTTCCAGCTGCAGATGATAGGTTGTGAGACATACATGATTAACTCTTCCGTGTCCTTGCGTTATAGACTGTCAGAGAAGGAACCAAAATGGGTCCTTGCAAGCGTTGACAAGACAGTAGCCTTATGGCATGGATCAGCTTCTGGCCCTGCAGCATCCAGCAGTCCTCCTGTTACAGTTGGAGTATCCGGCATTCAGATCCCCACATAGTGTATTGATCAGGATGACCTTACTAAGCTCGGATTGGGCAGGCGCATGGTCAGGTCAGACCGTAATATTCAACAGCCTCCATAATGAGCTCCTTTACATAATTCACTGGCAGAAGTATGGGTTAGCCGGACCCTAGGATGAGAGGTGTTGTATGGGGAGAGATTGCACAATTTTCCACACTTTACCGTGTCAGGGGAGAGCCCTGGCTTCGCCACGGGACCTTGCTTGGGGGTGTTCTTTAGGAGGCTTGACCGTATATGGGCTCTTTGCAGTAGGGGCTGGTTGGTAGCTGTGGCGTTACGAATTCCCGGTTACCGCAGGCGTCCAGCTGATGAATTTAGGGGTGGCGATCAGTGAAATAGGGGTCCGTTATACTCAGATTCTGGCAGATACAGTGGCCGGTGGTGGCCGCACCGGTACTAAGGCTGCCTATGGTGCTGATGATCATCTCAGGCTGGGGTTTTTACGGTAATTGCGACGCTGACCTCAAGGGGACGAATGCACATAAGTCATTTAAGACATACGCGCGTCAGTCTTGGTGGGTTCGCCTACACACAGGAGAACTACGTATGGGAGGGTTGAGGTCTCTTAGTTGCTCGAGAGCCTCACGGTAGAGACGCCTGGTGAAGAATCACTGTTAACACTCATTAGGTTCTTCCTCCTGAGTGAGTTTCACAGGGAACGCGGGCTCGAGTTCCGTGGGGGAGGGTACACAGATGTGAGGAGAGCTCCTTCATCTTCCCCGCAGGCCGTGGGCAGAGCTTCCAGTTCAGGCTTCTAGGAGCATGTTGGGGGATTGACGGCACGTTAGATACAACAGGGACATGCCTCGCGCGGAATGTAATATGGACCTGCAAGCCATTAAAACTTTGAGCTGCACTAGGTTTCCCCTTGGGCCCTGGTAGATACTTGAGGGTCGTACCCGGCAGTCTCGCCTTACTACGGGCAACTCCCAGCAGTGTTGCCCTTCACATGGGGGAAGAGTGCTTGTCACAGTATCAGTTCTCTTCAGGCAGGGCGGCCTTAGGAGCAGCTGGGGTGATCCCAGCTTGTGATTTGCTTCAGTCATTTCATAGAAGGACAGCCATTATAGTGGCAAGCACCGGTATGTCCTCTGGGGGAAGTAAAAATGAGTGGCTAGTGGTCATCCGTCTGCTAGTGACGTGATATTCGACCTGTGGTACAATGGCATGAGTTATATTCACTTGGCTTTTGCTTCATTTCTTCACAACATAATTATGCTTGTTTCCTTTGTTTCAGTAGCAGGTCGGCTTATATAGTATGGGTGCTCAGTCTCTCCTTTGTTCGGCAGGCGGCTTACAGGTTTCCACTGCTCCGCAAGCCTCAGTCGGCATAATTTTGCAGCATATCCAGTGGTGTGGGATCGGTGGTCTGATAATCATTCACCTGCAGCAACTGATCCAGAGGGTGAAGGTGTGCGGGGGACTCCCGTTCCCGGACCTCATTGCCAGACCTGGACCTCAGAAAGACAAGTCTACCAGAAATGGCTTAGTCATGTGAAAGAATTTGCGAAGGCTGCTTTTGCATGGCCACACTGGGTACTCTGTCGCAACCGGGGCCTTGTCATGTGAATGAGATTATGTATTTCTCTGTGCGATGTCACACCTAGATTGTCATGGTAGTGCCCCGGTCTAGGGCGTGCTGGGAATATCCCACACAGTCTGTTAAAAGGAGCAGACACATGCTAACAGGAGGGTGCATTTCTCTGATGCACGCACAGACCATGGCATTGAGGATGTTTGGGCCTTTTCTCACTGTTTGTTATGAGGTGGGGAGGGCAAAGGACCTCTGGGCCCCTGGTCGCCCTCGTGGCGTGAGATGAGGTAATAAATTCACCCTAAGCAAGGCAGGGTACCCTGGATAACACAGAAGGTAGGATCCTGCAGTCCTGAATCAACCGGCGGATGTACATACCAGCTTGGGGGTTAGGGTGCCCAGATTGCTGGGGTGGGCACGGGGCTTCCACTCCTGGACACCCCGTTGCACCCCCAAGGCAGCTTGGTATTGGGGCGCAGATCCCAGTGCACGAGGACAAGGGACAGTGAGATGCTGGGAACTGCCCCCCCCCCCCTCCCAAGGATACGGGTGAAGTAAGGTTCACCTGTGTGGTCCAACAGTGTTCGGGACGCAGGAGGATCCTTGGTAGTGTCATTATCATGATTTATGAGATTTATGAAATGATCTATGAGATTTATGAAATGATTGAATTATGACTTGCATGATATGTTTCTTATGATTATGAGTTTAATTAATTGCCATTTGTAAATAAAAATTCTTCCAATACCAAGACAATCAGATTCTGTTGGTTTGCGTTTGGCGGGTGTTGGGGCGGGGGCCTACTGAAGGCATACGGGTTCTCAAAAGCATGAAACAGCAAATAGGGCATGTTCGTTCTGTAAAAGCTGCAAGTTCATAAGTGCCAGATGAACCTGTGTGAAATTCAGGACTTTCAATAACGAGAGGATAAACTGCTTCATGGGCATACTAAAGTACTTGCAAAGTAGCACAAAGTGTAAGGTGTCATGTGGATATATATTTTCGCAACCACAGGGCCCCAAAGTTCCTTGATGGGGAGGCCAAATGAGGGTGCAGCAGATTAAATCTGAACCTCGCCGCAACAAATCTATCCCTCTCAATAGGTAAAAGAGTTAAATAAGGCTCCATAACCTGAACAGTTTTTAACAGCATGTGCCCCTGTACCGTGGGTTTCATCTACTCTGTGTGTTCTTTATTCAATACAGTACGTTCAAAAAACAAATCCCTCACCCCTGTAAACTCCAGAGAGCTCAGGGAGGGATGGTAATAAAATATGTCTGCCCTGCCCATGATAACAAAAGCTTCCTTTACATAGGCAATCAAAGGAATTTTATGCGCGTTGTCAAGGGACAAAGAGTCAGAAAGAATCTGTCTGTTCAGCTGGGCTCCCTCCCCAGACCAAATAATAATCCAGCAAAGCAAAGGCCTAAGAGCAGCAATGTCTCCAATGTAGTTTACACCAAGCTCCTCATGGACAGAAAAGGCTGGAGTACTCTGCAGAACCTTTAGAATACACCTTAGAAGCATATATGCTAGCTGAATCGTATTGTCCATTGTATATCCCCATACCTCACAGCCGTATAGAGCCTTGGAGACACACTTGGCCTGATAACACTTCACTAAAGTGCCCAGGGACCAAGAGTCCAACCTTTGGGCGAAACTAGCTACTGCCCCCATGACCTTGACCAGGTCACATCCCCTTTCCTCAATCAGGGGTTTCCAAGTCGTGTTCACATCAAATAGCACCTGAGGTAAAAGGAAGCTGGAACTTTTGCCAAAGTGTGATTCACCACTTTGAAGGTTTTGGAACTGGTGGACCGGGGGACAACTACCATGATATATGATTTTGTGAAATGTATTGCAAGATCCAAACTGTCCATAAAGGAAACAAACTTGTCCATTAGTGACTGCAGTCCCATTCCAGTATGCGCCATGAGAACTGCACTGTTGGCCTACAACAGGACTGGTAGTCATCTCGCTCCCACCCTGGGACAATCAGCCTGCAATGAAAGAAGGGCTTGTTCCAGCCTTTGGACATAAAGGGTGAATAAAAAATGGGCAAGAATGCATCCCTGACGAACTCCCCAAGGGGTGGGTAAATGCTCATTGAGAACCACCCCCTGTGAATACCTCACCGCACCTGAGATGTTAGCATGTAGGTTCGATAAGGGGACTACTGTATCTGGAATCATGCCCATCGCAAGGAACAAAGCCCACAAGTTCCTGCATTTGAACCTATCAAATGCAGACATGAGGTCCATAAACGTTGGTTGGAGTGATCCTGCCTGGGCAACTGTGCACTTATTTATTTATGATATAGGTTTGAGCATTGATCAATTGTTGACATGCATGGCCTAAAACCATATTGGACCTCCAAGTATACAGTTTGTATCTACCCACAGCATCAACCTATGTAAGAGTACCCTCCAAAGGACCTTCACCACTGTGTCAATGAGTGAAGTTGGTCATTAACACTGGTATAGTCTTTGTCCCCCTTCCTGAAAACCGGAACAATTACAGCAGTGGACCATGAATACGTAACACTCTCCCTCACTGCAACATTGAGGACCAGCACCAAGACTGCCCCCAGATCTCAATGTTATCCTGAAACAAGTCAGGGGGTCTACCATAGGGTCCAGGGGTCCTACGGCAGCAGCGCTCATTTTGCCACCCAGTAAATGTAGCCTTCTAAAACGTGTCTCAGGCCTGTCATTGCAGCCTGTTGCGCAGATTAAACTGCCAATTTGATGTGGAAAAATAGACCTTTTACCAGGACTAAACCTTCCTTTTTAATACATGTATGCCAACCCTAAAGTAGGCCTTAAACAGCCCATTTGGTAGGGGGTGTTGTCTTTAAACCGTAGGATGTGTTTATAGGTTTTACATGTTCTGGTAGTGAAAACTCCTAATTTCGATTTACACTACTCCTAGGCCTACTTCTCCCATTGAATAACGTTGGGTTACCTTATTACAGCTAATATATGCTAATGTTTGATTGGGAGCAGTTATGACAGTCAAGTTTGAACTCAAATTAATTGTAATTTAAAATCCTCTTTAGCGGTAAAGGCAGAGTTTAGATTGCCATCTTGAAAACACCACTTATAGAAAGTTGGCATTTTCCTGCCCTAAACCATCTAAGGCATTTTAGTAGTTTCCAGCTGTCTGGGCCTGTTATTTGTTCCCCCATCAGGAATTGGGCTCAATATGAACAATAGGACCTAGGTGGAGCTATGAGAGGCCCCTTCTGACAGGATCGGTGGGCCAGAGTTGTTCCCCGCACCACTTACATTTCAAAGGGCTGCCTCCAGCACTCTCACAAAGGAACTTCACACCAGCATTTTGTCACCCTAGACCTCTTGGAGCCTGGGCAGATAAAGAAAGGGGAAGGAAAGAACTTTCCAGAACCAGAGGTGATGGTGTACTAAAAGTCTCCCCTCCCACTTCAAAGGGTGGCATAAGGTATAAATATTTAACATTCAGAGCCACTCATCAGTTCACTCCTGGACATGTGGAGGCACCCCATAAGGGCTGCTTTGTACTTCAGAGGACTACCCTACTGCGTGAGACCTGGTTGTACCTCAACAGACTGTCCTGTTGCTACCACAAGACTGCCTCAATGCTTGAAGCCTGCCTTGTACACTTAGAGGACTGTTCTTCTAATTGAGGCCTGCCTTGCTGCTTTATCCTAAGACTACCATAAGGACTCAAAGGGTCAGTAGGCAGACCTCCAGTTCTGAGCTGTGGGGACACAACAGGCTCCAGAGGCCTCCCTGCAACTGCCCAGCTGACCTGCTCCAACTGGACCTGCCTGACCCCTGCTGACCTCTCCTGGCTTTAGTTTCTTATCCCCAAGAGGTAGGCAACTGGACTTTTGGCTGGCATCAATTGTGCTCCTCCTGTGAAATGCTGACATTTTGAACTCTGTATGCCGGACTTTGAGAGGGTACTTTTTTCAGCTGGACTAACCTGGTCCCTCTATCCAGCCCGCACTCCATTGTGGTCGGTCTGTTCATGTGACTTTGTCCCAGTCCAGCGCGACCAGATACCCACTGTAAGAGCTTTCTATTTCTTGGAGCTATTTTTACTTAAACCTTTAAAAAATCTGTATCTCTGGTTCTAATTATTGGATTTTTGTAATTTTGGTCTCGTTTAATTTAATAACTTTTTCACTTTTTCTAAATTGTTGTGGGATATCTATTTGGTTATTTTTTCACTTTATTACTGTGTGCTTCATAAAAAATTAACACAATGCCTCTAAATTAAGCCTGACTGCTGGTGTGCCAATCTACCAAAGGATTAAGCACAGGCTAATTAATAACTTTTGGGGTTCACCTTAACAAGGAATGTGGTTGATGCATGTGAAGAGCCCCCCTCAATCAAAAACGCGATTTCTTACTGTTACCATTGGCAAATCATACAGCAAATGGTGAACTACATGGCCAGTTTTCACAAATCATAAAAGCTAAAGATGTATCTTTATTTTTCCAGTGGCCGTGGCCCTTGTTATGTCCTCACAGGGAAACATACCAAGGAGGATACAGCATACTGCTAATCTCCACCTCTCACACACAAAATGGCTGCTTCTATTTTGTTTTTCTAGTGGCAGAGGGAATGTCACCCTATCCTGTGATGGCCTTGTCACTCAGTGGCGCCAGGGGCATAGAAGGTCCTAGCAAGGTGTTCAAAGTGGATGTTGGTATCACCTTATAGGCTGATGGGGTATGACAAACAAAATGGAGAATAGTGATACATTCTGGAAATTAAAACATTAAAATTACAAATGAGCTGGCCTGTGGTGTGTACTACTGGTATGGCCCCTGGAATTATGCAGCTGGAGAGGACAAGCTATGCAACAGGGTTGACAAAATAATGTGGCAAATTATGCAGCATCATTTGGTACATTTTGTCATTGTATTACTCCACATTTTGTCATTTATACACAGGTTAACACTGTATGTTCAAAGGTTTCACCTCATAATTGCCACTTTAACACCTAAATGCACAATCTGCAACAGAAAGGGGACCAGTCAACCTTTCCTAAGGGCCTTCCACTGTGCGACAACACATGTTGCTCTGTTTTTTATCAGTTTGAGCTGGAAGCCGTTTTTTCTTCAAATGTGAAGATTATGCAGCAGACACTGTGTTGTGTGGCAAATGCGGCAAATCCATAATTATACAGAAAATGCCACTGCTGCAAAAACTAATTCCAGTGACCCTGACTATAGGGAAAATGAATGCAGTGAAAACAACGAAAACCTTCATTTTAGGCAAGTAATGGGTTGTCCTGATGATGGTCCTTTTATGTACATAGGATCAAAATGTTATTGACTATAACCACTCTGACACCGAATTTTGATTCTAATTTGATAAAGAGTGTAGGAATGTTTATTAAGCTGTGTCTTGGAATTGTTTATTACATCACACCATTTTCTGCCTGTGTTTGTTTTTATACAAGTTTTGTTTGCCCCACACGGGGTTTCCCTAGAACATTTATTCTGAATTTGATATTGTATAATAAATGTAATTTTAACTGCAAATTTAAGATCACCTGTGCATTATGATTTTTGTTCCCAGTGTATTTTCTTTTTCATTGTCAGTTAGGGACCTCTGTTCCCTTAAAAATGTTAGCATCTGTGCAGCATACAGTACATGCATAGTGGTGCCCTTGCTGCAAATACCTCAATACACCCGTGCAGTGTCCCAGCAGCCCCGTGTGTGGCTTCCCCAGAATCAGGGGGGCAACAACATAACCAAGAGTCCTTGTCGGAAAATCACAGCTGCCGGGCGAGTGCATGTCATGTACCATACAGTACTTCATCCAGTCCTGACTTATAGGTCCGCCGCACTGAATATGCTTGCCCTGTGCTGTTGGCTAAAAAGTCCATACTTGGCAATGTCGCGGCTATTGCAGGCGAAGAGGCTACCTTGTTTATATGCTATAGCACCCTCTTGAATCTGCAGGCCCCCCGTACTCCTACGTGGCCAAACGGGGAAGAGAAAATGTCTCTTCTGAATTAGCAATTCTGGCAGCAAAATCTCCCTCAAACTGAAAATATGGTCTTTGAGGGGAGCAATCAGTACTGCAGCAGGTTAGGTTTCACTGCAGCAAGTTAGGTTACACCAGGGCTCAGGAGTGTGAGGTGCCCTGTGCGTCCCAGTTATGGCCGTGTTTTCCTATCAAACCACATTGAGAGGTAAATTTCCTTGTTTGCAGTTATTGGCCATGGCACCCCTCTTACGTCACTGAATGCGGTGTAATTATAATCAACTATAATGAGATCAGGCGTCACGGATGGGATGAATGCACTCGCGGCCGTGCCACTTGGCGTGGAGCAGAGACAGTTTCACATCGAGATGAAAATACCGGCCCCTTCGCCTCCCTGTCTTTGGCAGCTCGGTGCGAACTCCCCAGCCTAGGTACTCCAGCAGGGAGGAATTTGGGAGCGTCCTGTAAAGAATTCGTGCCAAGAATCAGGGTGGGTTAGTGGGGCGCAGCCTGTACATCTCACACTGTCCCTGCACCTTATGCACACCATACCATCTCTACGGGGTGTCTCTGAGAGGGACACCTCATGTGCAGTAGAACCACTGTGTGAGGTATCTCCGGTGGACCAGACCCAGACACTGTGGACAAGGCCCCTCCTGTACACCGACTGCCTCTATGGGGCGTCTCTAGAGAGATATCATGTACAGCAGAAGCACTGCATGAGATACCGCCGGTGCACCCGAACTGTAAGCACAGCACATCCTAAACACAAAGTCATCCGAATGAGAGATTGCTCCTGTAATACAGACCCTCCTTATAAAAAGGCACCCTGTACAGCACGCCTTCCTCTGGCGTAAGGTAAAACGGTGGGCCTTCAGAAATCTTTAACTTCCTTCCGGGTTTCTAATATTTCACAGATATTCATTGGTCTTGGAGTTGCAGGGGCCCCTCTGAATGATTTGAGGGCCTCTGAAGCGTTCACTCCCCCAACCCCCTGCGCCGTAGGGGCTGCAGGTGCTGTGTTACGACGCGGGACCCCTCAGGAGAGACCAGTGGCGGCTCCTCCTTTTGGGCGGAGGAGGGTTGCCCCCCGCCAGCAGTGGCAGCTGCAAATCCTTTTAAAGAAAACCTTAGCAAACTATGTTTATTCTCGTTTTCTTTCAAAGGGGTAGGGCCACGGGGGTGACGTGCACTGAGGGGGAGTGCTGAGCACTCCCCCTTCACAGTGCATGTGTGTTTGGCTGGCCATCTCGGGCACATGCGCTGTAGGCTCTCTCCAGCCCAGCAACTAGGTTGCTGGGCTGGAGAGAGCCTGCACAGGCTCCTAGTCTGCCTGGGAGTACCCTGGCTGGGCGCTCCCAGCCAATCCTGATGCTGCTCTGAGCAGTGTCAGGATTGGCGCAGGGCAGGCTGGGAGCCTGTGCATGCAGAGGCAGAGGAGCTTCGAGGGACAGAGGCGCGGCGGAGGAGGTAAGTGTGTTTTTTTATTTATTACATTTTAATAATGTTTATTCCCTCCCGCCTCCCCCCTCCCGCCCCTCCCCGCCCTGCACCTTCCGCGGCCCTCGAGCCGCCACTGGGAGAGACATCTGTTCTGTACAGCAGACCTGTTTGAAACCCCACGAGTACACCAGACACTGTATACACGTCAGTCACGTCAGTGAGAGCAGAACCAATGCTCCGGATTTTGGGCCTCATTTACAAGCCCTATTAGTGCTACCGGAGCATCATTTTTTGGATCCTTTGGTGACGCAGTGTGGCATCCCATATTTACAAGGCCACACAAAGCCATCTTGCGTGGCTTTTCATGGCCTTGTAAATATGGGCCCCTTTCACACATAAAACTGCATGAAAGGAGTGTTGCATGGGTGGTGTTGTGGGTGGTCCCATTCAACACCCATGGAACGCTAAGGAATCTGATGCATTCCCAGAGTTACAAGTCTCAGATTCCTATGCCACCTCAGAAGTGGTGTAGAAGAGACACAACAGGGAGAAATATCTTTACTTCTTCACTTTTTTTCTCTTTTTATGTGTGCTTCATTCTGCAGCACACAGAGAAAGAGGAAAACACCTCTCTTGATTGTTTTTGTGCAGGATGGTGTCGCTTCCTGCACAAAAACAATCATCTCCACAACGCAGGCACCCTTGCACCTGGTGCAAGGGTGCCTGCGTTGGCACTAGGCAGCAATTTGTTCGCCAGAGCAGGGAAAGAGGGCCGAAATGCGCGCTATCTTGTAGATATGGTGCATTTCTGCCTTTTCCCGGTGGCGCAGGGTGGTGCAGCAAGACACTTGCTGCGCCACAAGGCTTGTAAATAAGCCCCTTTGAATATATGACACATCCTCTACATAACCTCATGTGCAGAAGAGAATTCTCCTGGAATGCAGATCTTCTGTATGAGGCACATCCTGCACAGTCCCCCCCCCCACCATAATAGGCATCTATATGAAGGCGAGGCACCTTGAGTACACCAGGCACAATATGCACGGTAGATCTTGTACACAAAGACATCAGTATAAGAGACCATTCTATATCAGGACCGGAGGCGAGGATTATGCAGTTCTTTCTTCACTTTTTATTAACCAGCAGATTCAAAGTAAAACAAAACATTGAACAGACTACAACTCCCATGAGTCCGTAGTCATGGAAACCATGAACCAATGACCATCAACATTATTGACAGTATAAATGCCATCGCGTAATGTCATCCACCCTCTTTCTTCACTGCTCGGAGACAGATAAGTGCCATTTCTGCCTCTCGCTATTGTTCTTGCCTAGTCTTAGAGCGTGTACTTGACAATTTGGTTGCGCGCGTCGGGCGCAATTGGTTTTTCGTCTTGCTTCCAGGTTTCTTGTTGTAGCAACGCTGTTGCTACTGTCGCGCGGTAGGCTTTAGTGCCCGAGCGCGTTTGTTGCTGCGGTGATGTGTCGGGCCCTCTAGAGGGCGCACGTCCCGTTTTTGGCACCGCGACTGCAGCGCGCGCGTTTTTCAACGTGCGCTGCTGCGTTTTTTGTCGCATTGGGCTCCATCCTTCGGCCCGGTGCCGGACCCCCTCCTGGGACACCGCTTGGGGCGGTTGACTGCTTCAGGAATTTTCCCTTGCAGGGATTTTGCTCTCATTCGACAGGAGGGGGTTGTTCCCCACAGTTTTTGGGGTGCAGATTTTTTGGTTTTCTCCTGTCTACACGGTATGCAACCTGCCCAGGACCAGGAGTCCTTTCCCCTCATGCCCTCTGAGGCCTCTTCCCTCCGCGCTCTCCCTTCTGGGGTGGAGGTGGTTTTATCGCAGGCCATTGCGCAGGCTTTGGCTCCTTTCAAGGAAAGCATGACGCAACTGGCCGCGCAGGTTTCTAGGGGCTCTGGCGTGACGGGGGTGACGGGGGTTGCCCACGGGGCTTCCCCCAGGAAACCACGCAAGTGTAATGCGGGGCACCTTGGGGAATCGGAGGTTCCTCCTTCTTTTTCTGATAAGGGTGCACCCTCGCAGCTGCGGTTACCCTCCCGGGAGGGCTCTTTGCAGGGGTTATTGGTGACAAAGGTCACCCCAAATCCGATCTCCTCGTGGGATCTTCATTGGGCATGGTTGATGATTCGGAAGGAGACTCTTCCTCAGCAGAGGATCTGGAAACGGGGCGTCCGTGGCGTCCGGCTGCCTCTATCCCGGATGCCCAGGACCCGGGGGAGTCGGATTCCGACATGTTTGAGCCGGAAGGCATTTATCATCCCCGCTCTTCCGAATGGCACCCGGACCCTAAGGTGGCGGATTATGTGGCGGGTAAGCTCCGTCAACCGCTGGACAAAGAGGTGCGGGCACGACTCAGGGCAGAGTGTCCCCGCCCCACTCTTCCTGATAGAGTGGCCGCCACTCCGGAGTTGGACCCGAAGCTTTGCACTTTCTTTGGGAAGTACGTTAAAGACCCAAAGAAGGGGATTGATAGGTCTTGGCGGGCATACCAAGATAAACTCCTGGACGTCGTGGGACCCCTCACACAAATCATCCAATTGGCTGAGCGGGCCAAATTGTCGGGTACACCGCTTCAGACTGAGGTCGTGGCGGGTTGGGCCCAGCGGGCTTTATGCCTTCTGGGGAATGCCAACTGCGCCATTTCGGCGGAGAGGCGCCGTTCCCTGCTGCTTACGATTGACCCCAAGCTGGGGGAATTATCAACCTCAGAGGCAGGAGCGGTGGCGCAGGGGAATCTTTTCGGTGACCCCTTCGTGAAGGAGCTGGGGAAGTTTGTGGCCACTTTTTCGGCCCTGGACAAGGCCCAGTCCTCCATAAAGAAAATTTTTCCGGGAAAGGTTTTTGGAGGGGCCGGAAGAGGTAGGGGTCGCTCTTCCGGCCGCCAGTTCCAGCAAGGCCCTGGTGCTTCCCGCCAATTCCACTGGCAAGACGGTCGTCAGGGAACCTTCTTCCCCAACAGGGGAAAAGGTCGGAGACGAGCGGGTAGAGGAGCCCGTGGTGCAGCCAATGCTCCGGGAGGACCCTCTGGTAAGGATTACCCCTTCTTTCCCGCAAAATCTGGGGGGGCGGCTCCGCGAGTTCAAACACAACTGGGAGCGCATCACGTCAGATGCATGGGTGCTTCAAACGGTGTCAGGCTTTCACATAGAATTTTGGGGCACCCCAGTACAAGACTCAGTTCCCAATCCTATGGTTTTTTCGGAGACGGATTCGTGCCTCGTAGATTCGGAGGTACAGGAGCTATTGCGCAAAGGCGCTATTTGCCCCACGTCGCTTCATCCAAGGGGGTTCATCAGCAACCTCTTCCTGGTAGAGAAGAAGGACAAAGGGTTTCGCCCGGTTATCAATCTGCTGGCCTTCAACGAGTGGGTAGTGTATTGCCACTACAAAATGGAGGGGATTCATCTCCTGCGGGATATGTTACTCTGAGGGGACAGGATGGTCCGTCTGGACCTCAAGGACGCGTACCTCACGGTCCCCATTTTTCCTCCTCATCGCAGGTTTCTACAATTTCGGTGGCAGCAGCAGGTATTCGAGATCACCTCTCTCCCCTTTGGCCTGTACTCTGGCCCGTGGTGCTTCACCAAACTCCTCAAGCCGGTGGTGGAGCTCCTGCGTATGAGGGGAGTCCGCCTCATTGTTTACCTGGACGATATCCTCCTGATGGATCAGTCCAAGAATTTTCTTATTTCCAATCTGAACACGACTATTGCGCTACTTCAGGATCTGGGTTTCATTATCAACCTTCAGAAATCCGACCTGACCCCATCGCAGTCGATGACATTTTTGGGGTTTCTGATAGATTCCCAGACGGGTTCCCTAAGTCTCCCGCTCCAGAAAATTGCAAAGATCAAGAAGGAGCTGAGGATCGTACTGAGACGGGACAAGATCTCGCTTCGCCAGTTAGCCAGAGTGGTGGGGTTACTATCCTCATCGATTCAGGCTATTTTTCCAGGCCCTCTTCATTACAGGGCTCTCCAACGCCTCAAGGCATATCACTTACGAAGGGGGCTGACCTACTCCGAACGGATTGCCCTCAATGTGGAAGCCAGAACGGAATTGATGTGGTGGTTGGATCACATGGAAGCGTGGAACGGAGGGCCATCTTCGGCTCTGCACCCGATTTGATCATAGAGTCAGATGCCAGTCGACACGGCTGGGGAGCCCGTTGCGGGGATTTGTCCTTCGGGGGTCGGTGGACGCCTCAGGAACTCGATCTCCATATCAATTGTCTGGAACTTCTGGCGGGCTCGTTCGCGATCAGATCCATGACCCGGGACAGGGTTTCTTGTGTGGTCCTTCTTCGGATGGACAATGTTTCGGCGGTTCAATATATCAACCGCCAGGGGGGAACCCGATCCAGGGCTCTAGCCGAACTGGCGAAGGATTTTTGGCATTTTTGCCTCGCCCACAAGATTTCGGTCACAGCGGAATATCTACCGGGCATTCACAATGCCACGGCGGACTGGAACTCCAGATACCTGATGGATTCCAGCGATTGGCAGCTGGATCCAGTGGTTTTCCGGGCGATTATGGCCCATTGGGGTCCTTGTACAGTGGACCTGTTTACCTCGAGGTGGAACGCGCAGATTCCCCGCTATTTCAGTTGGCGCCCGATCCGGGGGCGGAAGCGGTGGATGCGTTGCAGCAGGACTGGACCTCCTTTCTGGGGTACGCTTTCCCCCCCTCCTTGCTGATTCCGAGAGTTCTGTCTCTAGTACGCCGTCAACGAGTCACGATTGTCCTGGTGACTCTGTTGTGGCGCTCTCAGGCGTGGTGCCCAACCCTGCTGGAGCTGTCGTGCGACTTTCCTCTTCGCCTTCCTCTACACCCTTCAATCCTTCAGGATGCATCCGGCCAGTGCCATCCGTTGGTCCGCCAGGGTCACCTGAAGCTGGCGACCTGGAAGATTTCCGGAGCCGCTGGCACGATCGCAGACTTTCGCAAGAGGCTCAATCCCTCATTTCCCAAGCCTGGGCCCCTGGGACTGGAAAGAGGTACAGATCAGCCTGGTCTAGATGGGTTAGCTGGTGTCTGGACAGACATACCAATCCCGTGGGGGCCCACCTTACAGATGTGCTAAATTTTTTAGCGGAGCTGGCCACTTCAGGGTTATCATATTGCACAGTGAACTCTTTCCGGTCCGCTATCTCGGCTGGACATCCGCCTTTAGAGGGCTACCCAGTGGGGTCCCATCCACGGGTTTGCAGACTACTCAAGGGGGTACGTCTGTCCCGCCCTCCCCTCCCTAGATATTCTGAATTATGGGATGTTAACCTGGTTCTAAGGCTTCTATCATCCTGGCAGGATAATTTTCTCCTTTCCAGGAAACAGTTGTCAGCGAAATTGGCGATGTTATTGTGTCTCATTTCCTGCAAGAGAGTCTCAGACGTTCGGGCTCTTGATGTGACGGCCAGGGTTTTTTCTCCTGAAGGCGTTACCTTCATGATCTCACGACGGACAAAGTGTGGCACTAGATCAGTCTCTTATCTGGTGTTTCCTTTTGCCCCAAAGTTGTGCGTGGTGCGTTGTTTGAAAGCATATGAAGAAACCACAGCTGCTCTTCGCCCTTCTGGGGAGAACCAGTTGTTGATATCCTTAAAGAGGCCGTTCAAGGCGATCTCGTCACCTACTATTGCTAGGTGGGTTAGATGGATCCTTTCCAAAGCGAGGCTGGACATTCAGGTCTTTGGCGCCCATTCAACTCGAGGGGCCATGGCTTCTAAAGCCGTCCAGGTCGGTGGTGGATTAGAGGACATCATGAACGCGGCGGATTGGTCCTCGGAGTCAGTTTTCAATAAATTTTATTTTAAACCGATCCATGAGGCGGCCTCTCTGGTGGTAAGTAAGCTTTGAACTTGCATAATCCTCGCCTCCGGTCCTGATATAGAATGTAAAATTTCCTAGCTATCGTGAAGGAAAGTTTCAATTCTATTAAGGACACGGAGGCGAGGATTATCCCTCCCGTCACATGTTAGGTTCCGCCCCGCCTGGAATTGACATGGGACCAAGTTCAAAGTGGTATACTTTAGGCATTGGAATGCAGGCTCCATTGTACGATGTGTTTTATACTGTATAGTTTTCTGTTTACAGTGATGTAGCATTTGGGTATGAGTACCTGATGACTGTTTTCTTTATTCCTAATTGCGTTGTATGCCTAATGTTCTTAGTTTTCAGCGGTTATGTGTTGCGGTTAATTATCTGGGGGCTGATGTCGTATTACTTTTGCTTTTAGGTGCTGAGTCAACGACTACTTGAAGTTCTGCTGTCCCTTCGCAGTGAAGTCGAGGGTGGATGACGTCACGCGATGGCATTTATACTGTCAATAATGTTGATGGTCATTGGTTCATGGTTTCCATGACTACGGACTCATGGGAGTTGTAGTCTGTTCAATGCTTTGTTTTACTTTGAATCTGCTGGTTAATAAAAAGTGAAGAAAGAACTGCATAATCCTCGCCTCCGTGTCCTTAATAGAATTGAAACTTTCCTTCACGATAGCTAGGAAATTTTACATTCTCCTGTACAGCAGATATGCGACCCATCCTGTACAGTAGACATTGTTTGAACAGCACTTCCTGTACATCAGGTCCTCTGTGAGGCATTTCCGGTAGACCTCCTGCACAGCAAGCCATTATATTGCATTGTAACATGTATATAGCGCTTGCTCCCCTATGTGAGGTGTTGAAGCGCGTGCTACACCCTGTAGGGAGTGTGGTTGGAAGTGCGTCGTCTTTGTTTTTTGGTCCAAGCCATGCAAATAAGTTCCACTGGCTCTTGCTTCATAAACGTTTGGTGCTTTGGTCTGTACAGCAGACGCTCTTCACGAGACACCCCCTATTTATCAGACACTGTTTACGAGGCACCTCCTGTACAGCACTCTGCTTGATACACACCCTGTTCACCAGACACGGTTTACGGCACTCTCCTGGACAGCACTTTGTACCGAGACCGCCTGTATGAGCAGTGGCATAGCAAGGAAAATGGGCAGTCATCTCTTAGTCTGTCAAAAAAAGGCTACCGTTGGGGTATGGGGAGTTCCCCGCATCCCTGGGACACCCTGCCTGCTGCACAATTGATAGCTACCCCAATGCGTATGAGAAACACTTCCACCACAGCAGACTCTGTATGAGACCTCTCCAGTACCCCAGACTCTGTACATATGCACCTCCTACACACCAGTCTGTCTGTAAGAGAGACACCTTAGAATACAGCACACCATCTGTATGAGAGACACCTCCTGCAGGGCATCTGCATGAGGGACAGCCCCTCTCCATCAGATCCACTGTCCGAGATATCTCCTGTGCAAACGACATTCTGTATGAGACACACCTGTATACCATACCATCTGTGCAAGAGACAGCACTAGTACAGAAGACACTCTGAATATGACAGAATTGTGTACTAAAGATACTGACACCCTCTGTACTGCACACAAACTGCATGGGACAACTCCAGTGCACTAAAAATATCTGTATACTAGGTCATCTGTATGAGACACACTCCTGTACACCAAGCCGTCTATACGAGAAACACCTCCTGTACACATGGCCATCTGTACAAGAGACACCTCCTTTGTAACGGGCCAGCTGTACGAGAGACACCTCTTGTATACCAGATATTTTGTGTGAGAGACACCTCTTGTACACCAAAGGATTTGTACGTGAGACATCTCTTGTACACCAGATGATTTGTACGAGAGACACTGTCTCTACACCAAACAATATCTACACAAAGACCCTCTGTACAAAAGACCATCTCTACGAAAGACACCTCCTGTACACAAGGCCGTCCGTCCTAGAGACACCTCCTGTACACAAGGCCGTCCGTCCGAGAGACACCTCCTGTACACAAGGCAGTCTGTGTGAAAGACCCAGCTTGTACTGCAGACCCCTCTATGAGAGACACCGCCAGTACAAACGAAGCACCATTTGAGAGGCACTTTGCATGAGAGAACTCGATGTACAAGAAATACTTTCTTTGAGAGACACTTCCTGTATAGCAGACTGTATTAGAGACATGTCCTATAAATCAGACACTCAGTCCCATCCTGCGCACCAGGCCCTCTGCTCTCAATAGTTGTAAACAAGTGAGCAAACTCAGAGCTGAGCCAAGCTCGTGCGTCCGGCTTGGCCCAAAGGGCCAGAGCACGAGCCAAACCATCAACGATTTGACGTGTAAGTCACTCATCAAACGACTTGTAAGAATATCATAAGGCCCTTTATAAGTAAAAGGTTACATATTCTACATCAGTAGGTCTTTCAATATAATACATTAGATTCCGTGGCTACATCGAGTTACACTTTTTTAAAGTAATTTATTGTTTCTGAACATGAATTTGGAAACATTCATTCCTCTGTGCACTGACAACATTGCAATTATTGAACCAAGAAAGATATCAGTTTATCATGCACACTGTGTATGCAGGCAATTTCATTATTGTCTCCTTTTGTACCCCCTACCCTCGATTGTGTGTAAAATATGTAGATGGAAAGAAATGTGTCTAATGGTAGAGTAAATTATTATTATTTTTTTGAATGGGGTATACTTGCAGTCAATATATGATAAAGTGCCTCTTTTTGCATTGTCACCCCCATTTTTTGTTGACTGATACAACAGTTTTTTTAACCCTGCACACTGGGGCTCTGCTGTCTAGGGCCCAGGTATATGTGCTCTAGCCCGTAACATATGGTAAAACTGGCTAGTCCAAAAGTGGCATATTTAAATTTATCATAAGACCACAATATATGGTGTAGGAAAAGACACCAATGGCATGGAAAGTTAAATGTGACACATGGGCTACAGTACTTATTGTGTCATCCACTAGAGTGATGAAGGAACATGGCTTCAGGCCTACTGTGGAGCCTGACTACTGCAGCTTTTTAAACCTGAAAGCAAACCAGTTAAGATAACTGTTTTTGACAATGAAGAACTCCTCTTCAAAATATTAAATATCACCCATAACATACAGTCACAAGTAGCTACAATTACTAGCCCCAAAAAACGATTTCACTCTGACCGTGATGTGAGAAAAACAAATGTTCAGAATAAAATCATATAACTCTACTATCCTAAGTTTGGATCAAGCTGCTGGAATAATTCAAATAATTATTTTTTAATGTTTATTAAAAATTCAATTCAATGGGGAGGTTGGATTTCTAATAAATATTTAGGAAAAGTAACTCTCAAAAAGCTAGATCTTGTCTGCCTGAACCTCTGGTAAGATCATTAGATTTAGGCTGCTAGCAGCTGGCCAGTCAGTGCTTCTCTTTAATGAGGCTTAATGAGGTGTGAAAACTGCTCCCAGAGCAGAAACAATGGCTTATGCCTTTTGGAAGCAAAGACATGAGAGCAAGGTATGTGGCACATATAAGCTCTGCTGATTTCCTCCTCAATCAGCAACAGCACAGTCGGCAAGCCAGCAACTATGATCTGGACAGATAACGCCCTTGTCAGTTTCAGTATACCCATCCCGCACCATCACAGACCTACCACCAACTTCCTGCACAAAAACAATCCCGAGATGCATTTTTCTCTTTCTATGTGTGCGTCAGAATGCCACGCACATGGAAAGAGGAAAAAATTAGGAGAAATTACAAATTATTCCTAATTATGCCTGCTCTGGGAGGTGTAAGGTTTTGGCACTGCTCCAGTTTACTTGACTTTGTCAATCTGGGGCAGGGTCAAAACCCATGGGTGTTGCGTAGGAACGCCCACCACAACGCTCATGGAACACCTCCTTAACGCAAAGTAAGGCAACACAGCGGCTTGCGCTGCTTTGCCTTACTCCATATTTATTGGGCCATGCAAAGCCACGCAGGGTGGCTTTGATCACCTAATAGGTATTATTGAGAGGTTGTGCCGCCGGAGCATCAAAAAGAGTGATGCTCTGGCAGCGCAAGCCTCTCATAAATAAGCCCCAAAATATTCTGTATGTTTTTTTAAGTCTTTCACCGTCAGGTATCTACATATAAAATAACAGCAAGATTAAATGAAAAATAAATAAAATAAATTTGTTACTCGTTGGGAAATGCTCTGTAGTGCATTATGAAACCTCTATTAGTTAATGCACCACAGAGGTCTGTGTGTAACTGGAGAGTAACATAATTAAATCTTGGTTTGTGCAGTGGAGAATAGTGACTTGAGTATTTTTAGTGCCACAAGGTCACAGCCTGCGACAGAATGCACTGTGAATGTGTAAGGCATTATTTAATATTTGCATTACACACAGTATTAGATAAGCCACTACAAAAAGGTTTAAGATAAAAGGGTGCTTCCAAAATATAAATTTAAGTAATACCAGCCATCTGCAATACCATTTTTTAATAGCTGTCCCTTCAACATCTCCAGGTGAAGTAAGCACTGTGTAAATACCATTACAATTAAAAGCAAACACCTCTCAGCACAGTTGTTAACCCTTTGTACTACCACTCAAAAAGAATAAATGTTTGTCATCACAAAGCTTTGAGTGACAATCATTTAAAGCCAGAACCAGTATCTTTTACAGTTGCAGATTACCCTTTACCTTTGCAGATCTACTGGTAGCGCACATTTGCATTTCATTCAGGAAGCAGGTGCCCTGACACGAAGGTGT
Source organism: Pleurodeles waltl (assembly GCF_031143425.1). NCBI lineage: Eukaryota > Metazoa > Chordata > Amphibia > Caudata > Salamandridae > Pleurodeles > Pleurodeles waltl. The sequence continues at coordinate 339,533,962 of NC_090443.1, forward strand.
CTTTATCTGTCTGTGTTGCTTCGTTTCACAACACAGGAGACTCAATGAATCCTCGTTCAGCTGAGGAATTTTAATGATCAGACATATAAAGTGAGGCTGGGGGAATGCGCGGCCCCCTGCCCAGGACTTCACGCCCCCTCTGGGGATCGCAACCCACAACTTGAAGACTTCTGATATACAGCAACTTTCGAGCCTCAACCGACCCCCTTTACTGTTATAACTCAACTTCCCATCGCTGCTAATGAATGAACCCTGACCTTGTGGTCTGCTGTCACCACAGTCAAAACTGCTGCTACCATGAAGACCACTCCGGGGCTCCATCTGACTGTTGCCCCACAGCGCCTTCACCGAAGGACTCCTCCTGACCAGCAAAGCACGAACACCCATACTGAGCGCCTCCATCAACTCAGCCACATTCCCATTTACTTGGAAACTTGCCACCATCATACCCCTGCTCCAGAAACCATCTGCTGGCCCAGCAATTCTTTGTAACTACAGATCCATTTCCCTTCTATCATACCCAGCACAGGTCTCAGAGAAACTAATCAACTGATACCTCACTGACCACTACAATGGCCACCATTTCCTCAACACCGCGCAGTCTGGATTCAGACCCATCTACAGTACAGAAACAGCACTCACTGCAGCCACAGCGACAGCTGCATGATCCATAACAGAGAAGACACAGCAGCCCTCATTCTCCTGGACCTCTCTGCAGTATTCAACATGGTTTCACACCCCATCCTCACCAAGCGTCTGCATTAAATTGACATCCAAGGACCCCTCTTCACTATATCTGCTCCTTCTTAATGGATAGAACACAAGATATGAGCCTGACACCATACTCTTTGGAAGCCCACAAGCTCATCTGCAGAGTGCCTCAAGGTTCATTGATCAGCCCCACCCTCTTCCATGCATACATGATTCCTCTGGCCACTGTCATCTGAGCACACAACATAAATGTCCTCTCCTACACAGACGGCACACAAGTCATACTCTCAATCTTGGACAAGACCCACAACACAAGAAACAAGCCTGCATGGCCAAACACGCTAACTGGACGAAAGCAAACTATCTCAAGGTCTACACCACCAAGACAGAAGTAGTGATCTTTGGCATGAACACCTCCTCATGGGACTCCAACTGGTGGTGGGATGAACTCATACCCACACCCACAACCAGGACACATACCAGGAACCTCAGAATAATCACCAACAGCAAACTGGACTTAACTACATGAGCCAACTCCAGCACTGCGGCCTACTTCCACACCCTGAAGATGTTGAGGAAGATCTTCAATTGGCTCCCACACAACATTAGAAAAACTGTCATGCACGCCGTAGTCACCAGCAAGATGGACTATGGAGATACTCGCTATGGAGGGATCACCTAGCAACTCACTAGAAGACTACAAGCTATCCAGAATTTGGCAGCCAGACTCATCCTCAACTTCCTGCACAGAATGCACTTCTCACCACACCTCAGGGAAATATACTATCTTCCAATACTCAGACTCTTCACACACATGTTCAAGGCACTAATCAACTCAGGCCCCACCTTCCTAAACTGTTGCATCTCTTTCTACCAACCTTGTAGACACCATTGCTCTGTAGGACTCCTACTCACACACATCCCACGCATACACAGAACCAGATCAGTAGGATAGGTGTTTTCTTACATCCCTCCTAAAGTGTGGAATGACCTCCCACTCCACATCAGAGCCTCCTCCTCTCTTCTTGAATTCTGCAAGAAGCTGAAGAGTTGGCTTTTCAGTTAGCCCACCTACCATATGCATGACTACGCACAAGCTCTTGCTCAGCGCCAGGATACTCTAGCAGGTGATACACATAACATGATACTTCCCCCGCAGAACACATCTGGACCCAAAGAAGAACATTAGTGGACTCGACCTGCTGTCTGTGATCTCTGGGGAGACCTTAATGCCTGGACCTGCTCCACTTGTATACAGGACTTAGAAGTGGACTCGGAAGGTCAGTTGGCTGACCTACTCAGTGGCTACAGGGATAAAACAGCCTGCAAAAAGGATTTTCCTGAAGTGCCCAACTGACCAGTAACTACTGGGCATGAGCAGAACCCTGCTAGTGTTGGCCCCTAACTGCTGTCTCTCAGGGCTTGGGAGCCTTAGAAGTGACCAAGGCGACCTGCTCCAGAAATTCGAAAAAGTTGGGAATTGAAATTTTTGGGGAATTCCACGACCTCCAGATCATTCATTATCAGAACTTTGTGGCAAAGGTGTCCTGATGGAGTATTATGGGATCCATAACAAAGACTATGGTCCTGATTTAGATATTGGCAGAGGGGTTGCTCCGTCACAACAGTGGCGGATATCCCGTCCGTCGAAATCTAAATCCCATTATGTCCTATGGGAGTTAGGCCCATATGTATGCTATTTTGCGCCACATTTGCATCACTTTCTGATGGAAAAGCGGTGCAAATTTACAAAATACAATTATATTTTGTAAATTTACACCGCTTTTGCGTAAAGAAAATGACGTAAATGCAGCACAAAAAAGTATAAATATGGGCCTTCGATTTTGGCGTTGTGATGGAGTAACCCTTCCACCAATATCTAAATCTGGCCCTATGTCCAAAGGTATAACCCATGGCCAAGTGAAGGTGTGAAAAGTATCTGCCCTGGTGCAAAGAATTTCTCCTGCTTAGAGCTTTTCCTGACAAAACTAAAGGCTTCAGCAAGATCTCATCCAACAACTATATGGTTTTGAGAGGCCTTTGGTGGATCGAGCCTCCAACATTGCCCTGTTGGGGAATCTTGACTTCTATTTCAAAGTCGAAGGCTGGAGGTAAGATCCATCTTGGTGTATCCAACCCACGCTCCATTGTGGTCCTTCTGAAATTGTACAGAGGCACTGATCAACCATAAACAGTGACTACTAATTGGCGCTTTACTTTTTTTTTTTTAAGCTTGATGCCTTCAAATTAAATCTACAGTTCCCTGTATTGAACTTTGATCGTTTTGGTGCCATTTTGCTCATAACATTTTTCTCTATTATTATAAATTGGTTGTGAGGCTTTTTTATGTTGTGTTTTGACTTTTTAACTGTTTTGTTACAGGAAAATACTTTATACAGTTTCCTAAGTTAAGCCTGGCAACTCTGAGCCCTAGCTACTAGTTGTTTGAGTTTAGGTTTAAAGTTTTGAAACTGTGTTTTAACCTGACAGGTTCATGGCCTTATTTGTTTGGGTGGACTCACATACATTCCAATCAATAATCCACCTGCTTTTACCCTAGGTTTTAGGGGGTAAATGCCCAACAGAGGTAAAGACGAAGTACACAAACTCAAAGCGATGGCATCCTCTGGTAAAACTCGAGTAACAATGTGTTGTTATCCCTCTGAATAGCTTGAGTGAACCCATTCAGGAAGATGGCATGTCCTGAATGAGGAGAGAGAACCCGATGATGAAGCATGCCACCATGGGTGGATGAGAGTCCTGAGTCATAGAAGAGGAGTACGTCTTGTGCTTACTTTCAGTCCTTGAGTTACATTTTACGTGGGTTTGCCATACTTTTTGTTTATGCACATGTGAAATTTGGAGGATGAATCAACAAACACGTCTCTCCCCTTGCTCCACTTTCATTCAGTTATATTACCTCAGGAGACAATGTGCCCAGTCTCATGCTCTACTCACTAAAATATTGTGCAGAGGTAAGGTTAAGGTGGTTGGAGGAAGCAGTATTGCAGTGCATTGTCAGTTCTCTTATATGACCAGATAGTATGACTTTAGGCAAATTATGTGTTTGCCACTGCTCTGTCCCATTCTCTGATATTGTGTGAGAACGTTGAAACAGGCTTGATTTTTTAAACAAGTACCGACAATATATGACACCATAAGCAGCCAAGTCTACCCTATTTGTCTCACAGGAACCTGAAAAATTAGCATTTCTCAGCAGATTTATCTGGCCTTGGACTTCACAAGCAGGTTCTCTCAGTTTAATCTAAAACAGTGGGACTTTTGGTGCTCTGCACAGGCTTTCAATGGAACATGTTGTAGGAAGCTGGCCTGGTGTGTGGTGAGCACCTATGATGTTATCACCTTATACCAGGTCCAGCATCCCCTATTAGTGAAGTGTAGGCTGTGTCTAGGAAGCCGGAGCTCTCTAGGGGTAGCTATGGATGAGCTGCCAAGACTTATCTAGGAGACATGCAAAGCTTATGCAGTACCACTACAGTCACACAGTACTTACACACACGAAAGAACCATACAGTGTTACAAAAATAAAGGTACTTCATTATAGTAACACAAATACTAAAATACTGAATAGCCATTACTTTAATAGGAAGTAAGTAAACACACTATTATGCACACATTAGAAGTCAGTGATTAGCATAGAAATCAATAGCAAATAGTAAAAACAATAGAAAATAGTGAAGGCCCTAGGGGGAGACCAAACCATATACTAAGTAAGTTGAATGTAAAAGACAGTCCCCCACGCAAGGAAGTGGAATCAGTAGAAGGGAGCTGGAGGAACTAGGAACCCCAAAAGATAAGTACCAGCGTGCACCCCAGCAACTAGGAGAGAAATATAAGTAGCTGTTTTTTCCTCAGAAACACAGGAGAACTTTGGAAAAGGACTGTGCAAGACTGGAAGAAACCAAAAGTGGATCCTGACCGAAGAGGACCTGCAAAAGAAGGGGACCAAGTCCAGTTCAAGTTGGAGTGTCCGGCTGTGGCAGGAGCCACTGTCCACCCTTCTGTGGATGCAGAACCAGGTTGACCGTGTATGAAGAAAGTCAGCAGTGCAGTACAGGAGCGGAAGAGGAGTTCCAGATGTGATGCAAGTGATGTCCCACATCGGAGGTCATGATGCAGTCAGTCAGTGGTGCTGGAAAACCACTAACAAGCCTTGGCAAACGCAAGAGTCAGAGAAAAGGGTTTTAGAAGGCTGAAGAGGACCAGCAAGGCCCAGGGGACTCGACCCAAGGAGGGAGTTCAACGTGACCCTCAGCAGCTGGGAATGTCACAAGAAGAGGAGGCAGTCCCCACAGGCGCCCCACTGGCTACAGGCACAGGAGTCGTAGTGAGGCCCACTCAGCACACCTGAAGAGGATCCCCATGTTGCTAGAGCAGCAGACAGGAGACTATGCTTTGCAGGAAGGAGTGCTGGGGGCCGGTCCTACACAGGGCCTGAAGATCCCTTTGAGGAGGAGCAAACAAGCCTTGGTAGCTGCAAAAGTCACGGTGCACAGGAGTACTGTCCTGCATGGAGAGGCAAGGGCTTACTGTCTCCCAAGTTGGATAGCTGGTAGAGAGGCCCAAGGGGACCACTCCAGACTACCACCTGTAATGCAGGACCCATGCAGTTCTGCAGGAGAGAGGATCCACGCAGCAGGTCGTCATTGCAATTGGTGCCTGTGGATGCAGGGGAGTGACTCCTTCACTCCAAGGGAGATTCCTGCCTATTTCTTGTGCAGGCTGAAGACTCGTCGCCCTCAGAGGATGTACTGCCAGTGAAATGTTGCAGTTGCTGGAAGGAGCCAAAGAAACAGCGTTGCAGAGCGGAGTCGTCGCTGGAGTTGCACGGTTCCTGGAGGGTCCAGTTGCAGTTCCGGTGGCCAGAAGATGAAGTTAACAATGCAGAGGAGTCCTGCTGGAATCTTGCACATCGAATCTGAGGACCCACCCCAGAGGGAGACTCTTAATAGCCTAGGAAGGGGGATTAGTCACCTAGCAGGGTGCCCACCTCTCAGGAGGGGGCTGTGACGTCACCTGCTTGATCTGGCCCCTAGGATGCTCCCAGAGGCCTCTGCCCACCTTGGATTCAAGATGGCAGAATAAAGTGGCCACCTGGAGGAGCACTGGGCACCACCCCTGGGGTGGTGATGGACAGGAAAGTGGTCGCTCCCCTTCCCATTGTCCAGTTTCCTGCCAGACCAGGGACCAGGGGTACCTGGACTGGTGCAAACCGGTTTATGCAAGGAGGGCACCAAATGTGCCCTTCAGAGCATACCAGTTGCTTTGGGAGGCTACCCCTCCCAAGCCATGTAGCACCTATTTCCTTTCGGAGAGGGTGTCACCCCCTCTCTGACAGGAAATACTTTGTTCTGCCTTCCCCTGCCTGAGCTGGTCAAGCAGCAGGAGGGCAGAAACCTGTCCGAGGGGTGGCAGCAATGCGGGCTGCCCAGAAAACCCCAGAAGACTAGTAGAAGCAATGCTGGGGGTCCTCTAAGGAGCTCCCAGAGTGCATGGAATCATACAACCAATACTAGCAACAGCATTGGCTTATGAATCTGACATGTTTGATACCAAACATGCCCAGTTTCGAAGGTACACAGCACACGGGTAAAATGGCTTCCCCGCACTTACAACATCCAGAGTATGGAGCTGGGGTTTGTAGGGGCACCTCTGCTCATGCAGGGGTGTCCTCACACACAGGTACCTGCACCCTTCCCTCTGGGCTAGGAGGGCCTGCCATACGGGTGACTTACAGTTAACTGGTGCAGTGACCTGTAGTGAAAGGGTGCATGCACCTTTTGATGCAGGCTGCAATGACAGGCCTGCAGACACATTTTGCATGGATTCCCATAGGTGGCACAATACATGCTGAATCCCATGGGGAACCTCTGGTGCCCCAATGCCCTGGGTACCTATGTACCATATACTAGTGACTTATATGGGGGCACCAGTATGCCAATTGTGGGGGCATGCTAAGTCCTAATCAACCAAATTTAGAGGGAGAGAGCACAGTCACTAGGGTCATGGTTACCAGGATCCCAGTGAGCACAGTCAAAACACACTGACATTAGGCAAAAAAGTGGGGGTAAAAAGAGAGTACTTTCCTAAACATGGAACAGCCACCCACTTTGGCGCAAAGCAGGGCAAGCCCATAGAAACAGGACAGGAGTTCTACAGGTCCCGCCCAACTCAATCTCCAGCCAGGAATGGAGTTGGAGGGATAAATAAAGTGTAAGTTTTCTGTCCACCACACCCCTTTAGTCTGGCGCTGTCCACTCAGTGTGGCTGGAGTTGTGTGGGTATGCATGTGGCTAACCTTAGAGATGTGGGAAGCTCAAGATTCCCCATAAGGCTCAGTAGCACAAAATGACAGGATACTTTGCACAGTGCCTCACACACGGATGGGGCAGTTATTATATAAATAACTGGGTCAGTCAGCCATATTGAGCAGGGCCGAACTGGAAACCAAAATCACCCTTTGCAAAAGTGCTCAAGCCAGCCTCACGCTGCAACAGGCAGCAATTAGAACGTGGTTGTAAGAGCATGACAGGGTCATAACAGATCATCTCACTCTGAGAGCTCTGCCTAACCTAGCCGAACATGGCAGAATAGGGTAGTCCAGCCTTGGCAGTGAATGGTCTCACTGCTAGGATGACTAGATGCCCTGGATTTCTCAAGACAGTCCCAGTTTTCAAAGGACTGTTCCAGCTTCTAGATGCTTTTCTTCATTTTCAGTCAATCAGTGGATTTGTAGAGCGCTTCTTGTTACCCGTGAGAGTATGCGGGCACTGGCAGGGTCCAGTTGGTTAGTTAAATACCCATGTCTTTAGGGACTTTCAGAGCTGTGAAAGAATTGGGGAGGTCCAGAGATGAAAGGGTAGCTCGTTCCATGTCTTCTCTGGTAGGTAGGAGAAGAAGTTGCCTTCACATCTTCAATATCAGATGCAGAGGGTAAGGGTCAGAGAAGGGGAAGGGGAGCAGAGGTGTCTAGTGTGCTGATAAAGTTCAGGCAGTTGTTCAAGTAGGTGGGTTTGCAGTTGTGGAGGGCCTTGTATGCATGGTTCAGGAGGTTGAACTGGCATCTTTTCTGTACAGGGAGCCAGTGGAGTTCCCTGAGGTAGGGGGTGATGTGGATTAGTCTAGGGAGATCCAGGATGAGTCTGCCTGCTGTGTTCTGTATGGTCTGTAGTCAGAGGAGGAGGTGAGGTGTGATCCCTGTGTAGAGAGAGTTGCCATAGTCCAGCCGGCTGGAGATGAGGGCGTGGGTGATGGTGCATCTTGAGCTTTGGGGCAGCTATTTGAATATCTTACGAAGCATGCTGAGAATGAAGAAGCAGGACGATGAGATAGAGTTGACCTGAGTCGTCATGGTTAGCTTTTTGTCCAGAATGATGCCTAGGTTCCTAGCGTGGTCAATGGGTGTAGTAGTAGGTCTGAGTTCTGAGGGCCTTGAGGATGCATCCCATAGGGAGATTCTTTTTCTGAAGATCAGTACCTTTGTCTTGTCTGTGTTGAGTTTCAGACAGTTGTCCTTCTGTTGGCAACATCTGTCATACAGTTGTGGAAGTTGGTCTTGGTGGTTGTCTTCAGAGAGGGAGAGGATGAGTTGTGTGTCGTTGGCATAGGATATGATGTTACGTCTGTGGGTTTTGACAATGCTGGCCAAATGTGTCATATAAGTGTTGAAGAGGGTGAGGCTGAGCGAGGATCCTTGGGGTACTCCACAGATGATTTCCTTGGGTCCAGGGGTGAAGGGAGGAAGGCAGACTTTTTGCATTCTTCCAGTGAGGAAAGAGGCGATCCATCTGAGAGCGGCTCCTGGGATGCCTAAGGTGGTGAGTATGTGGACGATTTTGGCCTTGCCTAGTTAGAAGATGTGGTGAGGGCATGGCTCGGTTGGGGCCCCTGAGCGAAGCTAGTTCATGATAGAGGCAGTGTCCTGCGGAGCGAGCTGTCTCCATCCGGTTAGTTGGATGTCTGTGGTGGTAGCTGGGTCATTGTGTTGCTTGAAGAAGTCTGTGGCCTTGGTCTGGGGTTTGAAGTTTCTGTATATGTTGGTGATCTTGTCATGGAAGAAGTTTGCAAGGTTGTCGCAGAGTCAGGGAGTAATGTTGTTTGTTGCAGCTGAGGAGTTGGATAATTCTTTGACGATGTTGGAGCGCTCTTTGCTGTTTTTGGAGTTCATTCGATGCAAGAGGGTAATGCCTTTCTCTACGATGTTCTCAACTATCTGTGGTAGAGGTTGAGGGCTGACTTGGAGGCGGTCTTGTTGGTCCTGTCCTTGTGTGTGCACCATCTCCTTTCCAGTTGTTTACAGTGTAGTTTACTGGTTCTGTGGTCTTCATTCGTACCCGCTAGCCTGATTGGTGGACCTTCTGTGGGTGTTGTTGCCAATGGGAGCGACGCTGTTGGCACAGTTGGTGATCCAAATACATGTCCAGGTTTTCAAGACAAAGGTGAAGTCAAAGCAACAGAGGGCCCTTGTAAAACATTTTGTTTGGCTGCCAATCCCAGAGGAAACTAACTGTAAAAATACCAACAAAATTGCCACCCAAATATTTAACATCAGTGTAGATCATCCAAAATAATATACACATTAATATTTTGAGCCACAAAATAATGAAAATTAAAGATTTATTAAATCAATCACTTTTATATTATTCATCAGCAATGATATGTATACATTGTCTTTTCCAACATAATCTAAATAATATAGAATTAGGAATTACTTTAACTCAACAAAGGATTATGACATTAGGAAACAATAATATCACACACTATAATAATGATGCCCACGAAACCTCACTCATACTCAAACTCACAAAAAAATTGCAACATTCTCAATCATACTACATTCATTCTACACCCAGAGCACAAACCAATAAAACCTGATCATTGTCTGAGACCAGATGTGCCACACTACCATCTCCTCACAAAATTAGGCATACTAACAAAGAATGTCTTCTTCGTATGTCAAACAATTCAAAATCAATACAAGACTTTCTCTAGTCCTGTATTCACATCAAAGCAATTGAGTAGTTATAAATGAGAAACACATTTTTTTAAAATAAGCAAAATAGGATGATTATTCATAAGTTATGATATTTTTTTCATTAGACTTCAAAAAGATATACAAGATAGATCTCTTCTTTTAGATATGGACGGTGTTGCTTACTGGTCTCTAGCCCATATAAAAAAGCGCCGACATGCAACCAAAATGCGGAGTCATCAGGGTGCTAAAGACAAAAAGAGATGAGGGAAGGAAAGCAAGGGCCCAGGGGCCCGATACCACATCAGAACTATTCACCACTGGCGCAACAAGAAGATCGAACACCCCTACTAAGATAGAAATGCTGCTGCATCCACAACACCAGCGAGTGGGGACTTAAGGGACAGAATATTCCCCTGGGACATTAGTTTCGGCGCACAGTTAGAAAGAGTGGGGAAAACGCAGGACGCTAAGGATGTCCCCTCTGGGGAAAGAAGTGATGCATAAACTGGTGACTCACTACCATACAGTCCAGGTCCATAGCAACAACTAGTACAATGTCTCAGAATGAATAAGCCCGGGATAGATAAGCAGGTCTCTGATAATTAATGAAGCGCTCCAACTACAGACATCCATGAGGCAAGCCCCGTCCACAGGGGCCCCTAAAACAAGGTTCTTTACCTGTAGGACTCAGAAACACTTCCCACACAAGATCAAAACAAAGACAATACCCCTCTAACCACACACCCTACTCAGTTTAGTCTGCTACCTACGTAGGCAAGTTTAGTCTGCTACCCACGTAGGCAAGCTGCCTGGAGTGTTGAAAGGCTTTTTTCATTCTACAGCCCTGCAAGGATGGCACTGGGCCAATCCTATGCTTAAAGATTTTGCTGTACAAATGGCATAAGCCTTTGTCGCTTTCTAGCTCGTTGTGGATGGCACTGTGCCAATCCTATGCTTAAAAACTTTGCTGGAAAAACAAACATTTGAGGTGAACAAATCTAGAGTGTCAATGATGTTGCAGGGTGCTCCTTAGTGGAGCTGCTCTCCACCTAAACTTGGGGAAAAAAACAGAGTTCTCTCTTCTGTTTTGCATAATTTATGCTTCACTTTAACCCTGAAATGGTGTTGTTTTGACTTATATTGGGTGCCCTCTTGTGTCTGGACAAAGCTAAACCTCTCTGAAGAGATGTAAAGACATCAAAACACATGTCATGGGTTGCTTTTGCTCTTTTCAGGTTGGCTTGGATGGTATTTTACCAGTCCAAAGCTGTAATATGGTGCCTGGAGTAGTGAAAGTTGTTTGCCATTTTACAGCTCGGCAAGGATGGCACTGGGCAAATCCTATGCTTAAAGATTGTTTTCTGTACAAATGGCAAAATACTTTGTCACTTTCTAGCTCAGCATGGATGGCGCTGTGCCAATCCTATGCTTAAAAACTTTGCTAGAAAAACAGACATTTGAGGTGAACAATTCTAGAATGTCACTGGTGTTAGAGGGTGCTCCCTGCTGGGGCTGCTCTTCACCTAAAGCTGGTGTGGTGTAGCCAATTTAGTTAAAGCTCCATAAATGTTATTTTAGCAAACTAGGCCTGCCGCTGTGCACTTTAAGCTAGCTATATTTTATTCAGCTTTGTTTATTATTTTAACAATAGCCACATTTGCGGTCTTGTTTTATTTCTCTCTATCTAGCTATTCTTTGCCTAGGTCAGCACTGCGTTCTTAAACAAGACATTTCTTTCACTCTGTGCTTTTCTCAAGGCTGCAGTAAGATAGGTTGCCGATAAACGTGGTAACACTTTGGGGGTCATTCTGACCTCGGCGGTAAAAGGCCCTTACCGCCGGTCAGAAGTCCGCCATTCTACCGCCGCGGCCGCGGTAAACCGCCACGGTCATTCTGACCACCAACTGTGAAACCGCCAAAAATCTGACATCCAAGGAAGGCCGCCACATCAGCGGGCCGCGGAAAACTGGAGATGACCAAACCTCCACCGTCACGCCAACACAAACACGCCCATGCCATTATGACCCACGAATCCACGCGGCGGTCTTTCAACCGCGGTATTCCATTGGCGGTACACACCGCCGCGCTCAAAATACACACACAGCCCCAAAACACTGCCACATTGGACATTTTGAAATACGCACACCTGAGACACATACAAACAACACACCCACACATCCAATCAACTATAAAACACACACCCACATCACCCACAAACCCCCACTAGTTGGAAATCGGAGCGAAGGCGAGAGCAAGAGAGATAGAGATAGAGAGAGCGAGCACAGCAATAGAAAACCCCAACACACACAGGAACTTAACTTCATCACCCACACCACATCTACGCACACATCACCACATATCACCACGCACATCACCACAAACACCACCCCACACCTCGTCCACACCACCCCATGGCACCCCAAAGACACCCAAGGTTTTCGGACCAAGAACTCCGGGTCATGGTAGAGGAAATCATGAGGGTTGAGCCCCAGCTCTTCGGCACACAGGTGCAGCACACCACCATAGCAAGGAAGGCTGAGTTATGGCAAAGGATCGTAGACAGGGTCAACGCTGTGGGACAGCATCCCAGAAATCGGGAAGATATCAGAAAGCGATGGAACGACCTACGGGGGAAGGTGCGCTCGATGATCTCCAGGCACAACATCGCTGTGCAGAAGACTGGCGGCGGACCCCCACCCACTCCACCCCAATTCACAGCATGGGAGCAAGAGGTGGTAAACATCCTGCATCCTGGTGGCCTCGCTGGAGTAGGCGGAGGAATGGACTCTGGTAAGTCGAATCTCAACTACTTCACCCCCCCAACCACCAGCATGCCAACCCCCCCCCTCACCCCCAATCTCACCCCCCAGCACATAACCTCCCTGCCAATGTCTCACCAGCACAACCCACCCTAAACAACACCAACCCCTGAATGCCAACACAAACCATAGACAGCCACCACCAAAGCATGACCATTGCACATACCCATACACCCCCCCCCCCCAAACCCTCACAACACCTCCCACAAGGGAATGCCAGCACTGTGGGCCAAGGGCACACAAAATGCATGCCATGGCACACACAGAAACAATAACCATACTCCTTTACCCCTGCAGGGCCCGAACGCCAACACACCGCCACGGAGGGTCCAGATTTGTCCATCCCACCCCCAGAACAGGCCCCCAGCGAGGACAGCAGCTCTGTCGACCTAGAACCTGACGACCAGCCCGGACCATCGGGGACCTCTGGACAGTCGGTTCCCCACACACAGACACAGGCCACAGCAGACCCAAACCCCTCTGGGAACACCAGCACAGCTCCCACCCAGCGGGCCCATGCCTCTGTCTCGCGGACGCGTCATTCAGCGGTGTGTCCGCCACTACAGGGCACCCAGGCTGACCCAACACCCCAACAACAACAGGGACCTGGGGGCAGTGGTAGTGGGCACACCGTCCAGGGGACAGAGGCCCGGGGAAACAGGGCAACTGGGAGGGCTGCTGTGCGACAGGGGGGGGGAGGACAGGCCCAGGGAACCGACTCTCCAAGAGGCCCTCACCACCATCATGGGAGCGTACCATCACTCCCAGGAGACGATGGCGACGGTACTGGCCAGGTTCACCGAGATCCAGGCACAGCAGGAGGAACGGTACATGGGGTTCAGCAATGAACTCCGGGACATCGCTACCGCTATGGGGACCATAGTCCAGGCCCTCAACCGGATAGAAACCACATTGCGGGACCATGTGGCACCGCAAAGGGCCCCTGTCACTAGCCAGGAACAGCCTACCACCTCCGCCGGCGCTAGTGGTCAGGAGGCCCCCACACAACGACGGGCCACAAGAACCCCACCTCCTGCTGAAGAACAACCACCCCGCAAGAGGAACCTGAGATCTCAAAGGAAGACAGAGTAGGATGCCAAGACCCCCGCCAGCCTAATATCCCCCCGGATGTCATTCCACTGTCCCACAGTGTCACCCTGTCCAACCTTGAACTGCCCCTGCTCCATCCTTCCACAGCCCGATGAACAATGCACCTGTGCGACCGAGAACTGGACTCTGCCATGGACATAACTCCACCCCCACCCATCACCGTTTAAATATCATGTACCACAATATAGCACTAAAAATAAATCACTCATTGCACAGAAATCATTCTGGAGTCAGCCTGTATTATTTACAAATGTATAACACATTACTTATCAATAATGTTCTGTTATTTATGTGTGGACAACATACCGATGTCAATAAGCATTAGTCCATGGGCTAACCAAGCAGAAGTCACGCAGTGGGTCATACAGCACTGAAAAGGGAAGGGAAAAGTAAACTTCAGTTTAAAAGAACTGGGGGGAAATACACAAAGTAAAGATGCAGGGGGCATTCAGTAAATGTTAAATCGCGTGGGTGATTCCTACCTGTGTGCTACTGAAAATACTGTTGGATAACTCTGTCCCTGTTGTCTGGGTCGTCCTCTTCGTCTTCCTCCTCTTCACTCTCCGCAGGCTCCACAGCTGCTTCAACACCACCATCTGGACCATCCTCCTGCAGGAAGGGCACCTGACGTCGCAATGCCAGATTGTGAAGCATACAGCAGGCCACGATGATCTGGCACACCTTCTTTGGTGAGTACATCAGGGATCCCCCTGTCATATGCAGGCACCTAAACCTGGCCTTCAGGAGGCCAAAGGTTCTTTCAATGATCCTCCTAGTTCGCCCATGGGCCTCATTGTACCGTTCCTCTGCCCTGGTCCGGGGATTCCTCACTGGGGTCAATAGCCAAGGCAGGTTGGGGTAACCAGAGTCACCAATTAGCCACACACGTTGTCTCTGTAGCTGTTCCATCACATAAGGGATGCTGCTATTTCGCATCACATACGCGTCATGCACTGACCCAGGGAACTTGGCATTCACATGGGAGATGTACTGGTCAGCCAAACAGACCACCTGGACGTTCATCGAATGGTAACTTTTCCTGTTTCTGTACACCTGCTCATCGTCTTTTGGGGGTACTAAAGCCACATGGGTCCCATCAATGGCACCAATTATGTTGGGGATATGTCCAAGGGCATAAAAATCACCCTTCACAGTGGCCAAATCAACCTCCTCAGGGAATACAATGTAGCGCCGCATGTGTTTCGTCAGGGCAGACAACACTCTAGACAAGATTTTTGAAAACATAGGCTGAGACATTCCAGATGACATGGCCACTGTTGTCTGGAATGAGCCACTTGCCAAAAAATGGAGGACTGACAGAACCTGCACTAGAGGGGGAATTCCTGTGGGTTGGCGGATGGGGGACATCAGGTCTGGCTCCAGCTGGGCACACAGTTCATGTATAGTGGCTCGGTCAAGTCGGTATCGTAGTATGATGTGGCGTTCTTCCATTGTCGACAGGTCCACCAGCGGTCGGTACACGCGAGGATTCATCCTTCTCCTCGCAAGTCCCAGCGGACGGTGCCTAGGAAGGACAACATGGCGCACAGAGTCAAGCAAATCACAGGTACGTTCACCACTGCATGCATAGCACACGATTATCTATGTATTGAAAGGCGTGTATGTGTGGCAATGCAAGGCCTAGGCCTGTGTGACGCAGTACAAATAATGCCATGTGGGCCCTTGAAATGGCGGCTGCCTGACCTGTGAAGTGGGACAATGGGATGTGAGGTCAATGCGCTGGCGTGGCACACCGTGGCGGTAGGCGGTCGAAGACCGCTATACGAAGCCGCATTGGCTAACATTGAGGCCTATGGGTTTCAGGAGCCAATGACGAGGTGCGCCGGCGGTCGCGGTACGCACCGCCGCGGGTGTGACCGCCATTTTCTATCTGCTTAATCACTCGAGACCTGATCATCCACAGGAGAGGACCTATACTGCAAGTGCTGCTGTGAGCTCGGTCTGGAAGTGATAATGGCTGCTGCGACTGGGGAAAGGGCCCCTGCCTTCACGTCTGAGGAGTTGGACAAACTTGTGGATGGGGTCCTCCCCCAGTATGCGTTACTCTACGGTCCTCCAGACCAACAGGTAAGTACACTGGGTGCAAATTGAATGGGCTATGCCTGTGTGGAGTGGTGTGGATGCTAAGTTGGTGGGGTGGGGGGCGAATGAGGAGTGCAACGCACGACAGATGAGAGCATGTGCCATATGGCAAGGTTGGGGAGGGGGGGGCCAATCGCATCTAACATGCAGAGAAATGATGATTCTTCCTTCCCACCCTGTACATGTCAAATAGGTCAGCGCCCATCAGAAAGAGGACATTTTGCGTGCCATCGCCAAGGAAGTCCGGGCCCTGGGGGTCCACGTCAGACGGGGCACCCACTGCCGCAAGAGGTGGGAGGACATCCGCCGCGGGACCAGGAAGACCGCCGAGTCACTGCTGGGGATGGCCTCCCAACCTAGGAGGGGTGCCAGTCGTACCCTGACCCCCCTGATGTCCCGGATCCTGGCGGTGGCCTACCCTGATTTGGATGGGCGCTTGAGGACATCACAGCAGACACAAGGGGGTGAGTATCAGCACATTCTGCTATCTCTCTGCGCAGTGGAGGCGTCTGGGTGGGGGAGGAGGGTTGGGGGTGACATTAGGCCAGGGCGCTTTCTGTAGTGTAGTCCTCTCCTTTAGGCATGGCCCTGTGCTCCCGGCCCCCACCTCTGTAGGGTGACAAGTACAGCTATCGATGGTCCAGCATCACACATGTGCGCCTTCGTCGTCTCTAGACCTGTTGTCCTAGTCACAAGTACTGAGTAGTGTACCCCGAATGCGCGGCTTAGTGCATGAGGCTCCTGTGTCTGTCCTCTCCGCCAACGGTGTTGACATTGCATGCACTCAACCTGGTCTTCGTTTTTCTCCCCCCACCCTTCTTCTTCGTCTTCTTGTGCATCTGTGCATTAGCATCATCAGGTGGAGGAGAATTGGCATCGGAGCACGAGGGAGCTGCAAGTCACAAGGCCCCGGTGGGACCAGGAACAGACACCGAGGGCACCAGTGATCCGGAGGGCGAGGGGAGCACCACAACGGGGACCGGTGGTGACGCCAGCGACACGTCCTCGGAGGGGAGCTCCCTAGCGGTGGCGGCAACATCCGGGCCCCCCATCTCTCCAGGTACAGCCGCCACCCAGCGCGCCAGCCCCGCCCTCCCAGCAGCCCCTCAGCCTACGCTCCGTGCCCGCTCGCCCAGGAAGGCGGGCGTCTCCTTCGCCCCAGGCACCTCAGCCCCTGCCCCTGTTACCCCTGCTGCCCTCAGTGAGGAGGTCATTGACCTCCTCAGGACACTCATTGTTGGGCAGACTACCCTTTTGAATGCCATCCAGGGGGTAGAAAGGGAGGTGCATCGGAGCAATGCCTACCTGGAGGGCATTCATTCGGGTCAGGCTGCCCATCAACGATCGTTCAATGCTCTGGCCTCAGCACTGACGGCATCCATTGTCCCTGTTTCCAGCCTCCCTCTTCTGACTGCCTCCAGCCTGTCTCTGTCTCCTGTTCCTCAGCCTATCCCATCCACACCATCAGACCAGCCTGCACACACCTCAACACCCAAGGGCAGCTCATCCAGACACAAGCACCACAGAACCCACAAGCATTCACGCAAGCAACACCCAGATGCAGACATTCCAATAGTCACTACCACCTCTGTGTCCCCCTCCTCCACGTCTCCCTCCTCCCTCCCTGTGACGTCTACACTCACACCTGCATGCACACCACCATCAGCCAGTGCTTCCATCACCAGCACACCCTCCAGTCCAGTCCGCACACGTGCAGTCACCACCCCCACTACCATTTACACGTCCCCTGTGTCCTCTCCCACTGTGTCTGTCACCCCCTCTTCCAAGACACACAAACGCAGGCAGACACCCACCCAACAGCCATCCACCTCACGACAGTCTCCAGCACAAGCACCTGCACCCAAAGACAGCACACCTGACTCTCCTACAACCACATCCTCTTCCTCCACTTCCATCACCACTTCTCCTACCTTTTACCTTGGCCCTAAGAAAGTTTTCCTTGCTAATCTTGACCTCTTTCCCTCCACTGACCCACCCCCTCCATCTGCAAAGAGTCCCAAGAGCACCTCAGCCACCACCAGCCCAGCTTCGAGTGTCACTGTGGTGCATGGGTTCTGGAGCCCACCCTTTGCCAGCAGTG
This sequence comes from Pleurodeles waltl, assembly GCF_031143425.1. NCBI lineage: Eukaryota > Metazoa > Chordata > Amphibia > Caudata > Salamandridae > Pleurodeles > Pleurodeles waltl. Next base: position 339,551,801 of record NC_090443.1, read on the forward strand.
ACACTTCAATCAGCAGCAAGGGGACAGCCAGCCCCCCACCAGGCAAGAAGACCAGGAAGCTAAAGGGCCGCCGTGAGAGGACTGACACGGCTGCCCCCAAGGAGCAAAGTTCGCCCACTTCACCAGCCACAACATCTAGGGGAGGCAAGGGCCCGAGAGCCCCATCTAAGGAGCGAAAGGGCAGCAGGGCGGAAAAGTCAGCCAGCAGGAGCGCGGAGCAGGAGGGGCCCACAAGCCCCATCCCGGGTGTTAGGAAGGACACCAAAGGGCCCAGGACTCCGTCACCGAAGGGTCCAGCAACAGCACGGTCGGAGGGCGACTGAGCAGGGAGTCCAGGCCAGGTCTGGCTCCCTAGACCTACTGGACGAGCACTGCTGAACAGGGCCCCGCCGTCTCAAGCACCGCTGAACAGGGCCCCGCCGTGCAGAAGAGCACTGCTGAAGAGGGCCCCGCCGTGCAGAAGAGCACTGCTGAAGAGGGCCCCGCCATGCAGAAGAGCACCGCTGAACAGGGCCCCGCCGTGCAGAAGAGCACCGCTGATGAGGGCCCCGCCGTGCAGAAGAGCACCGCTGAAGAGGGCCCCCGTGCAGAAGAGCACCGCTGAACAGGGCCCCGCCGTGCAGAAGAGCACCGCTGAACAGGGCCCCGCCGTGCAGAAGAGCACTGCTGAACAGGGCCCGCCGTGCAGAAGAGCACCGCTGAACAGGGCCCCGCCGTCTCAAGCACCGCTGAAGAGGGCCCCGCCGTCTCAAGCACCGCTCTGCTGGGCCCTTCCTGTCAAGCACCGCTCCGCTGGGCCCCGCCGTCTCAAGCACCGCTCCGCTGGCCCCTTCCTGTCAAGCACCGCTCCGCTGGGCCACTTCCTGTCAAGCACCGCTCCGCTGGGCCCCTTCCTGTCAAGCACCGCTCCGCTGGGCCCCGCCGTCTCAAGCACCGCTCCGCTGGCCCCTTCCTGTCAAGCACCGCTCCGCTGGGCCCCGCCGTCTCAAGCACCGCTGAACAGGGCCCCGCCGTCTCATGCACCGCTCCGCTGGGCCCTTCCTGTCAAGCACCGCTCCGCTGGGCCCCGCCGTCTCAAGCACCACTCCGCTGGCCCCTTCCTGTCAAGCACCGCTCCGCTGGGCCCCTTCCTGTCAAGCACCGCTCCGCTGGGCCCCTTCCTGTCAAGCACCGCTCCGCTGGGCCCCGCCGTCTCAAGCACTGCTCCGCTGGCCCCTTCCTGTGAAGCACCGCTCCGCTGGGCCCCGCCGTCTCAAGCACTGCTGAACAGGGCCCCGCCGTCTCAAGCACCGCTCCGCTGGGCCCTTCCTGTCAAGCACCGCTCCGCTGGGCCCCGCCGTCTCAAGCACCGCTCCGCTGGCCCCTTCCTGTCAAGCACCGCTCCGCTGGCCCCTTCCTGTCAAGCACCGCTCCGCTGGGCCCCGCCGTCTCAAGCACCGCTCCGCTGGCCCCTTCCTGTCAAGCACCGCTCCGCTGGGCCCCTTCCTGTCAAGCACCGCTCCGCTGGGCCCCTTCCTGTCAAGCACCGCTCAGCTGGGCCCCGCCGTCTCAAGCACCGCTCCGCTGGCCCCTTCCTGTCAAGCACCGCTCCGCTGGGCCCTGCCGTCTCAAGCACCGCTGAACAGGGCCCCGCCGTCTCAAGCACCGCTCCGCTGGGCCCTTCCTGTCAAGCACCGCTCTGCTGGGCCCCGCCGTCTCAAGCACCGCTCCGCTGGCCCCTTCCTGTCAAGCACCGCTCCGCTGGGCCCTTCCTGTCAAGCACCGCTCCGCTGGGCCCCGCCGTCTCAAGCACCGCTCCGCTGGGCCCTTCCTGTCAAGCACCGCTCCGCTGGGCCCTGCTGTCTCAAGCACCGCTCCGCTGGGCCCCGCCGTCTCAAGCACCGCTCCGCTGGCCCCTTCCTGTCAAGCACCGCTCCGCTGGGCCCCGCCGTCTCAAGCACCGCTCCGCTGGGCCCTTCCTGTCAAGCACCGCTCCGCTGGACCCCTTCCTGTCAAGCACCGCTCCGCTGGGCCCCTTCCTGTCAAGCACCGCTCCGCTGGGCCCCGCCGTCTCAAGCACCGCTCCGCTGGGCCCTTCCTGTCAAGCACCGCTTTGCTGGGCCCCTTCCTGTCAAGCACCGCTCCGCTGGGCCCCTTCCTGTCAAGCACCGCTCCGCTGGGCCCTTCCTGTCAAGCACCGCTCCGCTGGGCCCCGTCCTGTCAAGCAACGCTCCGCTGGGCCCCTTCCTGTCAAGCACCGCTCCACTGGGCCCCGCCGTCTCAAGCACCGCTCCGCTGGGCCCTTCCTGTCAAGCACCGCTCCGCTGGGCCCCGCCGTCTCAAGCACCGCTCCGCTGGGACCCGCCGTCTCAAGCACCGCTCCGCTGGCCCCTTCCTGTCAAGCACCGCTCCGCTGGGCCCCGCCGTCTCAAGCACCGCTCCGCTGGGCCCTTCCTGTCAAGCACTGCTCCGCTGGGCCCCGCCGTCTCAAGCACCACTGGCACAATGACATTGCCGGATCTGTCTTGAGCTACTGTTCACGGTTCACTGTGCCCACCATGCCTCCTCCTTGACCGGCGGAGACTGTTATCCACCTGATGGACTGTGGCTTTGCACTCCCCAGGATGGCCGAGTGGGCAAGCCGCCCACTGTAGAGACTTGAGAGACTGTGGCTTTGCACTCCCCAGGATGGCCGGGTGGCCAAGCCACCCACTGTAGAGACTTGAAAGACTGTGGCTTTGCACTCCCCAGGATGGCACAGTGGGCATGGTGGCCCCTTCGTGGATCTGGCGTCGTGGGATCATGTGGCTGTGGTGCCCCCCCCCTTCCCTTCCCCCTGAGGTGCCTTTGGTTTTTTCATCAGATGCCCCTGCAGTGTTCTCTCCAAAGGACTCAGGTCTCCTGTGTGGGCTTTGCCCTTGTGTTGCTACACTTTGGCCCACGGACACTTGGAATCTCGTTAGATGTGCAGGACTTATTGCCTCGGTTTATCGTATACACTGGATATTGAATTGGTATATTTGATTTGTTATTGCTATTTGACCGTGACTTATCAGTGGTTTTTATTTCCCATAAATTTCGAGTCACAATTTAATTATGTCCTTGTTTTTTTTACGGGGGTTTGGGTGGTTTCACTGTGACTTGTTGCTCTGCATTGGTGTGTACATGGTTTGGGGGGGGTGGGTGTATCGCGTATGTGTGTGCACTTAACCTTTCGTCCTCCTCCCTCCCCTGTGTCGTAGGTGCAGTACTCACCGTTGTCGTCTGCGCCGGCGTTCGTACTCGTGGTAGATGAGCAGGTAGACGAGAGCAGGTAGGATGTTTAATTCGGGTTCCATGCTGAACTCCTTCCTCGTGGAGTGCGTAGAGGTGCGCGTTTTCCCGTTCGTAGTCTGTTTCCGCCGTGTTTTTATCGGCGGTGCTCCCGCCCCGGAAAAGGTGGCGGATTGGCCGGTCATGATAGTGTGGGCGGTACATTGTCTGCCGCCTGTCTGTTGGCAGTGACCGCCGCGCTGTTTGTTGGTCCCGCCGTGGCGGTCGGAGTGTTAATGTGGCGGGCTGTGTTGGCGGTTCCTGCCAGGGTCAGAATTCCATTTTTTGGACCGCCGGCCTGTTGGCGGTTTGGCCGCCGCTTTATCACCGACCGCCAGGGTTAGAATCACCCCCTTTGTCTCTAGTGTTCATAGAAACATACACACTCTTACATAGAGAACATCATCTGGTAACACTTTGGCCCTCATTCTGACCTTGGCGGGCGGCGGAGGCCACCCGCCAAAGTCCCGCCGTCAGGTTACCGTTCCGCGGTCGAAAGACCGCGGCGGTAATTCTGACTTTCCCGCTGGGCTGGCGGGCGGTCGCCTTCAGACCGCCAGCCAGCCCAGCGGGAAAGAGGCTTCCACGATGAAGCCGGCTCGGAATCGAGCCGGCGGAGTGGAAGCTGTGCGACGGGTGCAGTTGCACCCATTCGCGTATTTCACTGTCTGCGCAGCAGACAGTGAAATACATGTAGGGGCCCTCTTACGGGGGCCCCTGCAATGCCCATGCCAGTGGCATGGGCACTGCAGGGGCCCCCAGGGGCCCCGCGACCCCCCCTACCGCCATCCGGATCTCGGCGGTCTGACCGCCGGGATCTGGATGGCGGTAGGGGGGGTCGGAATCCCCGCGGCGGTGCAGCAAGCTGCGCCGCCGCGGAGGATTCAATGGGGCCGCGGTACACTGGCGGGACCCCGCCAGTGGTGCCGGTCCGACCGCGGCTTTACCGCCGCGGTCGGAATCCCCATTGGAGCACCGCCGGCCTGTCGGCGGTGCTCCCGCGGTCCCCCGCCCTGGCGGTCAAAGACCGCCAGGGTCAGAATGACCACCTTTGTCTCTAGTGTTCATAGAAACATACACACTGTTACGTAGAATACATCAGCTGTTTTATTATTAAAACACTACTTTGACCCATGTATGTTAGAGGAAGATTCCAGCCAGATGACCACGACTTTATGCTGATTGCTGAGTGCTTCGCTACAGCTGCTTATGCAGACTACAGGCCTCTTGCTCAGGTATGAGGGATGATGTCTTCCCAGAGGAACCTGAAGGACAGAACTAGAAGTAACATGCTGTGCTCCAACATAGCCTAGATAGGAATTATTTTAACGATTTTAGGGGCATATTTATACTCTGTTTGCGCCGGAATTGCGTCCTTTTTTTTGACGCAATTTCGACGCAAAACTAACTCCATATTTATACTTTGGCGTTAGACGCGTCTAGCGCCAAAGTCCATGGAGTTAGCGTAATTTTTTAGCGTGGACACCTACTTTGCGTTAATTATATGCAAGGTAGGCGTTCCCGTCTAAAAAATCGACTCTGAGGCATGTGCGTCGGATTTATACTCCCGGGCAAAAATCACACCCGGGAGTGGGCGGGTCAAAAAAAATGACGTACAGCCGTTTTTGCGCCGTTTTTTAGCGCCTGCAAAAGGCAGGCGTTAAGGGACCTGTGGGCTCTGAAGGAGCCCAGAGGTGCCCTCCCATGCCCCCAGGGACACCTCCTGTCACCCTTGCCCACCCCAGGAGGACACCCAAGGCTGGAGGGACCCATCCCAGGGACATTAAGGTAAGTTCAGGTAAGTTTTTTTTTATTTATTTTTTGTGGCATAGGGGGGCCTGATTTGTGCCCCCCTACATGCCACTATGCCCAATGACCATGCCCAGGGGACAGAAGTCCCCTGGGCATGGCCATTGGGCAAGGGGGCATGACTCCTGTCTTTGCTGAGACAGGAGTCATTTCTATGGGGGTTGGGAGTCGAAAAAAATGGCGCAAATCGGGTTGAGGTGAAAAAATTGCCTCAACCTGACTTGCCCCATTTCTTGACGCCCAAGCTCCATTTTCCCCTACGCCGGCGCTGCCTGGTGTACGTCGTTTTTTTTAACGCACACCAGACGGCGCCGGCGGCTAACGCTGGCTAACGTCATTCAATAAATACGGCGCCCGCATGGCGCTTCAGAATGGCGTTAGCCGGCGCTAATTTTTTTGACTCAAAACTGCGTTAGCGCAGTTTTGCGTCAAAAAGTATAAATATGGGCCTTAGTGACAATATGGTAGCGTTATTTTTATGCTTTACCCTCCTCGTCATAATTCTAATCCTGTCATGCCTTAGCGTCCTAGTTATTGCAGTACGTGCTTTATTATCTAAGATGCAGTTGCTTCATTAAAACTTTATTGAAACATATACTGCCTCTGATTGTCCTTGTATATGTGAGACTAATATAAATGGGAGAAACGGATGTGATCTGAGTGACCACGATTTCCCTAAGGAATCAATTGTGTCATGCGCTCGGCGGCCCAATCATCCCTTCTCTTGGGTGGAGATGAGGCGCTGCTAGTTAGCTGTCGCAAAACCCAGATTAGGCCGACCGGTGTCACCTGTAGTGGGTTCAGACTCAGTCCCCCACAGTGCAAGTGATTCTGCCACCCAAATCCAGTAGTCTCATTAGGATAATGAGAGCCTACGTGACACTGGAAACTATCTAGAGTTCTCTATTCTGTTTTGCATAATTTATGCATCATTCTAACCCTGAAAGGGTGTTGTTTTGACTTATTCTGGCAGCTCCCTTGTGTCTGGACAAAGCTAAACCTTTCTGAAAAGATGTAATGACTTTGAAACACGTGTCAGGGTTGCTTTTGCTCATTCCAGGTTGGCTTGCATGGTGTTTTACCAGTCGAAAGCTGTAATACTGTGTCTGGAGTGGTGAAAGACTTTTGTCGTTTTACAGCTCAGCAAGGATGGCACTGGGCCAATCCTATGCTTAAAGATTTGTTTCTGTATAAATGGCAAAAGACTTTGTTGCTTTCTAGCTAAGCGTGGATGGCACTGTGCCAATCCTATGCTTAAAAACTTTGCTAGAAAAACAGACATTTGAGATGAGCAAATCTAGAGTGTCGCTGGTGCTGCAGGGTGCTCCTTACTAGAGCTGCTCTCCACCTACCCAGAGGTCTCTCTTCTGTGCATCACTCTAACCCTGAAAGTGTGTTGTTTTTATATATATATATATATATATATATATATATATATATATATATATATATATATGGAAAATGTCACTTACCTAGTGTACATCTGTTCGTGGCATGAGACGCTGCAGGTTCACATGCTGTGCATATCCCGCCATCTAGTGTTGGGCTCGGAGTGTTACAAGTTGTTTTTCTTCGAAGAAGTCTTTTCGAGTCACGAGATCGAGGGACTCCTCCCATTTCGGCTCCATTGCGCATGGGCGTCGACTCCATCTTAGATTGTTTTCCCCGCAAAGGGTGAGGTAGGAGTTGTGTATATATTAATAATGCCCATGCAAAGGAGTACGTATGTTCACATAATGTGACTAAAAGTATTATATTTACAAATTTACAAATGTACGAGTTTAATTTTGATCAACTTACACCGGCTACAGGCTCCCGGGGAGGTGGAAGGGCACATGTGAATCTGCAGCGTCTCATGCCACGAACAGATGTACACTGGGTAAGTGACATTTTCCGTTCAATGGCATGTGTAGCTGCAGATACACATGCTGTGCATAGACTAGTAAGCAGTTATCTCTCCAAAAGCGGTGGTTTAGCCTGTAGGAGTTGAAGTTGTTTGAAATAAAGTTCTTAGTACTGCTTGTCCTACTGTGGCTTGTTGTGATGTTAACACATCCACGCAGTAATGTTTAGTGAATGTATGAGGCGTAGACCATGTGGCTGCCTTACAGATTTCTGTCATTGGTATATTTCCTAGAAAGGCCATTGTGGCGCCTTTCTTTCTAGTGGAGTGTGCCTTTGGTGTAATAGGCAGTTCTCTCTTAGCTTTAACATAACAGGTTTGAATACATTTCACTATCCATCTGGCAATGCCTTGTTTGGATATTGGATTCCCTGTATGAGGTTTTTGGTAAGCTACAAACAATTGTTTTGTTTTGCGAAACTGTTTGGTTCTATCTATGTAGTACATTAGAGCTCTTTTTATGTCTAATGTATGTAATGCTCTTTCAGCTACAGAGTCTGGTTGTGGAAAAAACACTGGGAGTTCCACAGTTTGGTTTAAGTGGAACGGTGATATAACTTTTGGCAAAAATTTGGGATTTGTACGTAGAACTACTTTATGTTTGTGTATTTGTATAAAGGGTTCCTGTATGGTAAAGGCTTGTATTTCACTTAGTCTTCTGAGAGATGTGATAGCTATTAGGAAGGCTACTTTCCAAGTTAAGTATTGCATTTCACAAGAGTGCATGGGTTCGAATGGTGGACCCATGAGTCTCGTTAATACAATATTGAGGTTCCACAAAGGAACTGGTGGTGTTCTCGGTGGAATGATCCTTTTTAGACCCTCCATAAAAGCTTTTATGACTGGGATTTTAAATAGCGAAGTTGAATGTGTAATTTGCAGATAAGCTGAAATTGCTGTGAGATGTATTTTAATAAATGAAAAAGCTAACTTAGATTTTTGTAAGTGGAGTAAGTAGCTTACAATATGTGTAGCGGACGTGTGTAATGGTTGAATTTGATTATTATGACAGTAATAAACAAATCGTTTCCATTTTTTTGCGTAGCAATGTCTTGTAGTAGGTTTTCTAGCCTGTTTGATGACCTCCATACATTCCTGTGTGAGATTTAGATGTCCGAATTCTAAGACTTCAGGAGCCAGATTGCTAGATTGAGCGATGCTGGATTCGGGTGTCTGATCTGCTGTTTGTGTTAAGTTAACAGATCTGGTCTGTTTGGTAATTTGATATGAGGCACTACTGAGAGGTCTAGTAGTGTTGTGTACCAAGGTTGTCGTGCCCAAGTTGGTGCTATTAGTATTAGTTTGAGTTTGTTTTGACTCAGTTTGTTTACTAGATACGGAATGAGTGGGAGAGGGGGGAAAGCGTAAGCAAATATCCCTGACCAACTTATCCATAATGCATTGCCCTTGGAGTGAGGCTGTGGGTACCTGGATGCGAAGTTTGGGCATTTTGCATTTTCTCTTGTTGCGAATAGGTCTATTTGCGGTGTTCCCCAGTTTTTGAAGTAGGTTTGTAGTATCTGGGGATGAATCTCCCATTCGTGGATCTGTTGGTGATCTCGACTGAGATTGTCTGCCAACTGGTTTTGAATTCCTGGGATGTATTGCGCTATTAGGTGAATGTGATTGTGATTCACCCAATGCCAAATTTTTTGTGCCAAGAGACACAGTTGTGATGAGTCTGTGCCTCCCTGTTTGTTTAAGTAATACATTGTTGTCATGTTGTCTGTTTTGACAAGAATATGTTTGTGGGCTATTAGCGGTTGAAATGCTTTCAACGCTAGAAACACTGCTAGTAGTTCTAGCTGATTTATGTGAAGTTGTTTCTGCTGAGTGTCCCATTGTCCCTGGATGCTGTGTTGGTTGAGGTGTGCTCCCCACCCTACCATAGAAGCATCTGTTGTGATCATGTATTGAGGCACTGGGTCCTGGAAAAGCCGCCCTTGATTTAAATTTATATGATTCCACCATTGTAGCGAGGTGTGTGTTTGGCAGTCTATCAACACTAGATCTTGTAGTTGACCCTGTGCTTGTGTCCATAGTGTTGCTAGGCACTGTTGTAAGGGCCGCATGTGTAATCTTGCGTTTGGGACAATGGCTATGCATGAGGACATCATGCCTAGTAGTTTCATCACTAATTTGACCTGATACTTCTGGTTTGGGTGCATGCTTTGTATTACGTTTTGGAATGCTTGTACCCTTTGTGGACTTGGAGTGGCAATCCCTTTTTTTGTGTTGATTGTTGCTCCTAAGTATTGGTGTATTTGACACGGCTGTAGGTGTGATTTGTGGTAGTTTAGTGAGAAACCTAGTTTGTGAAGGGTTTCTATGACGTTTTTTGTGTGTTGAAAACACTGTTCTTGTGTGTTGGTTTTGATTAACCAATCGTCTAGATACGGGAACACGTGTATGTGCTGTCTTCTGATATGTGCCGCTACTACTGCAAGGCATTTTGTAAATACCCTTGGTGCTGTTGTTATTCCGAATGGTAACACTTTGAACTGGTAATGTACTCCCTGGATTACAAACTGTAAGTATTTCCTGTGTGAAGGATGTATGGGTATATGGAAGTACGCATCTTTGAGATCTAATGTGGTCATGTAGTCTTGTTGTTTGAGCAAGGGGATAACGTCTAGAAGTGTCACCATGTGAAAGTGATCTGATTTGATGTAAAGATTTAGTGTTCTGAGATCTAATATGGGTCTTAGAGTTTTGTCTTTTTTGGGTATGAGAAAGTACAGGGAGTAAACCCCTGTTCCTTTCTGGTGATTGGGTACTAGTTCTATTGCATCTTTTTGTAACAAGGCTTGTACTTCTATCTGTAATAGATCCATGTGTTGTTTGGACATGTTGTGTGTTTTTGGAGGCACATTTGGTGGTAATTGTAGGAATTCTATGCAATAGCCATGTTGGATGATGGCTAGGACCCACAAGTCCGTTGTTATTTCCTCCCAATTTTGGTACAAATTTGTTAGTCTCCCCCCCACTGGTGTTATGTGTTGGGGATTTGTGAAACTGAAGTCACTGTTTGTTTTGAGGGGTCTTTGGACTTTGGAACTTCCCTCTAGTCTTAGGGAACTGTCCACCTCTGTGTTGTCCCCGAAAGACTCTTCTCTGATACTGGCTGTAGTATGTGGGCCTGGTTTGTGAGGTTCAGGGTTCTGTGGTTTGGCCCCGAAACCCCCCTCTAAATTGTGTCTTCCTAAAAGTGCCTCTGCTCTGTGGGGAGTAGAGCGCGCCCATGGCCTTGGCCGTATCTGTATCTTTTTTCAGCTTCTTGATAGCTGTGTCCACTTCCGGCCCAAACAACTGCTGTCCATTAAAAGGCATATTAAGCACAGCCTGTTGTATTTCAGTCTTGAATCCTGAGGTGCGAAGCCATGCGTGTCGCCGAATTGTGACCGCTGTATTTACAGTTCTTGCAGCTGTGTCTGCTGCGTCCATTGCTGAACGTATCTGGTTATTTGAGATACTTTGGCCCTCTTCGACCACTTGTTGTGCACGTTTTTGGAATTCTTTGGGCAGATGTTCAATAAAGTGTTGCATTTCATCCCAGTGGGCTCTGTCATATCTTGACAGCAAAGCCTGTGAATTTGCAATGCGCCATTGATTGGCTGCTTGTGCTGCCACACTTTTTCCCGCTGCGTCGAACTTGCGACTTTCTTTGTCGGGTAGCGGTGCATCTCCGGAGGTGTGTGAATTCGCCCTTTTGCGTGCTGCGTCTACTTCTACTGAGTCCGGTGTCAGTTGCTGCGTGATGTACATAGGGTCTGTTGGTGGAGGCTTGTACTTTTTCTCCACCCTAGGAGTAATGGCCCTGCCATTTACGGGTTCTTGAAATATTGCTTTGCGTGTTTCAACATTCCCGGTAGCATCGGAAGACTCTGGTACTGACTATGTGTGGACGACAGAGTATTAAATAAAAAGTAATCTTCAATAGGTTCAGCGTGCAGTGTCACGTTGTGAAAAACAGCTGCTCTGGACACCACCTGTGTGTAAGCAGTACTGTCTTCAGGTGGTGATGGTCTTGCTGGGTAACAGTCGGGACTGTTATCTGACACAGGCGCATCATAAAGATCCCATGCATCTGGGTCATCTTGGCTCATGCCTGTGTGCGTTGGAGACTGCACCATAGGTGGGCTAGCAATTGGTGATGATTGCGGTGAGCGTTGTGGTGATGGTGGCGGAGTTACTTGTCTTGCCACCTTTGTTTGTGGTTGTTTATCCTTCTCTTGGAAAGCCAGTTTCCTTTTCATCCTTATAGGAGGGAGAGTTCTTATCTTCCCTGTCTCCTTTTGGATATGGAGCCTTCTCTGTGTATAATCTGGCTCCCCTGCTTCTAGCTCTTGCCCGAATTTATGGCTTTGCATTTGTGTGGAAAGCCCTTGTTCCTCGGTGTAGGAACTTGTTTTCGGCTCCAAAGCCAGATGTTTCGGTATCGAAACCTTTTCAACCGTCTTTTTTGGCTCTGAAGCCACTTTTTTGAGTTTCGGTGTTCCGATCTCTCGGTGCCGACTCATCTCGGTGCCGGTATCTCGGTGTCGAGATTGTTCTGACCCAGTGTCTCGGGGCCGAGTCTTTTCTGTGCCGGTATCTCGACCGGAGTCGGATGACTTTGACACATGTGTGCCCTTTTTCAGTGCCGATGGACGGTCACCGATTTTTTGGGTTAAGCCATGGCCTGCCGGCGGTGGCGTCCCCTGGGCTTTGATGATTTTTACGTGAGTTTTGGCCGGGGCTGTTTTACTCACGGTTTTCGGCGTCTGTTCTGTTTCGGCCTCGTCCGAGTCAGCAATGGAGAAGGTTTCTTCTTCCTCCAAGTCGTGGTGTTCTGACGGCGCCGACGCCATTTGAAGCCTTCTCGCTCTCCGGTCCCTCAGCATTTTCCTAGACCGAAACGCTCGACAGGCCTCACAGGTATCCTCTTTGTGTTCGGGAGACAAACACAAATTACAGACCAAATGTTGATCTGTGTAAGGATACTTGTTGTGGCATTCGGGGCAGAAGCGGAATGGGGTCCGTTCCATTAGTCTTGTAGACGCACGTGGTCAGGCCGACCAGGCCCCGCCGGGGAATCGAAACCCGGTGAATCAAAATTCGGTGTCGATCTGCGTTAACTAACCCGATACCGAACGCAAACAATACCGTCGAATTTTTCCGATATCTAACTAACTTTCCGAACCGAAACACGGAGCGAAGAGGAACACGTCCGAACCCGATGGCGGAAAGAAAACAATCTAAGATGGAGTCGACGCCCATGTGCAATGGAGCCGAAATGGGAGGAGTCCCTCGATCTCGTGACTCGAAAAGACTTCTTCGAAGAAAAACAACTTGTAACACTCCGAGCCCAACACTAGATGGCGGGATATGCACAGCATGTGTATCTGCAGCTACACATGCCATCGAACATATATATATATATATTTAACCTATTTCCCAGTAGGTAGTTATAGTTAAGACCTAGGCCCAGATTTACACTCTGTTTGCACTGAATTAGCAAAGTCTAGCGCCAAAATATTAGAGTTAACGTCATTTTTTGGATGCCTGAACCTACCTTGCGTCAATGAGATGCAAGGTTGGCGTTCCCAACCAAAAAATGGCTCTAAGGCCCTAGCGCCTTATTTATCCTCCCATGCAAAAGTGGTGCACAGGAGTGAGGCAGGCCTAAATAATGCTGCTAAGCCTGCTTTGTGCCATTGTTTAACGCCTGGGTCAAGGCAGGCGTTAGGGGACCTGTGAACACATTACCATGGTGAAACACTATGGAAAGAGCCCACAGGTGCCCTCCCTAAGCTCCAGGAACACCCCTACCCACACCAGTGGGACACCAGGGGATACAAGGGGATACAAGACCCCATCCCAGGTAAGAATTTTTTTAACCTGAAATAGGCCCCCTACATGGCACTGGGTGCAATGGCCATGCCCAGGGGACTCTTGTCCCCTGTGCTAGCTATTGGTGTGATCGTCATGTGGTATGGATGGTTTTGCGTCAAGAAATCTTGCTAGGCTGGTTAGAGTCATCCTTTTTTACTCTAACCAGCCTAACGTCATTTTTTTGGTGCAAAACAGCATTCTCCCATACTGCCACCCCCACCCAGCTAACATCATTTTCCATGACCCTCTGCACCAGTTTGCACCATTCCATAAATTTAGCACTCAGCTGGCGCAAGCCAGTGCTATACTTTTTGACGCAAAACTGCGTTTGCGCAGTTTTGCTTCAAAAAGTATAAATCTTGGCCCTGGTTTCCGTAGGAAAAGCGTTTTTTTGCCAATAACTTTTGGGCCACTCACTTCAGTTGCCCAGTTGAAAGTTTCAAGGTGACTCATCAAGTGGGGGCTGAGAAAAAGGGAGGTCTCAAAGCACATTTCCCCATACAATTTCCCATAGAGATTTTGAACATGACTACAGCCCAAACCACTGGAAGGAATTACACCAAATTTGGCGAAAAACTAGATCTTGGTGCAGAAAGCATGCTTTTTAGGTTTCGCCTGCACACGCACGTTTGCTCGCTGAGCTAGTGAAATCTTTTGTGATGGAAAAAAATGTTAAAAGGGGCTTAGATCTGCCCCATACTTACCTGAACTTACTATTTGCTCACTCAAACGTCGATCTTCATTACTTGCTTCTCATTGGACAGCACATCTCACGTCGTCTGCTTTCAGTACCTGCATTTGATGCTGTGGAGTGGGGTCTGGATGAAGTACTGCTTCTGCTCACTTTTATTGGCTGAGAGCCAGTATCTTTCCACTGGCTACATCACTGTTCAGGTCCTTTTTTTGTCTTTACAACGAACCACAATACCAGGACTATAACGTGGAACACTTTTAGCCATACGATTTAGGCCCAGATTTATGGTGGCTTAGTGCCATTCCAATGCCACATTAACGTCATTTTTTTTTACACTAATGTAGAGTTGAAAGGGCAAAAGCGCAGCGCCATATTTACAAAGTGGCGCAATGCTTGCATTGCGCCACTTTGTAACCCCTTGCACCACATTATGCCTGTGCCTGGCATAATGTATGGAAGGGGGCATTCCGGTGCTAAGGGGGCCGAAAAAATGGGGCAAAGGAATCTATGAGATTCCTTTGCGCCATTTAAAAAATATATATATTTATTCATTTTATAAAGATAAACATACAACAAAAAGAGCCTGCTGAACGAAGGAGCAAAAGCAATGCATCACATAGTCCCATGCAGAATAAAAATACCAAATATATAGTTCAACACAGCCAATAACAATCGTAAGGGGTGTTCAGCCCCATGTCCAACTAAACACGTCAAGATGAGGCACCATCAACGGGAGTGTTAAAACATTGATCAGTGCAAAACCAGGGACAAGATCAGGAAAAACAGAAGTTCGTAGGACATAAAGATCGTAGAGAACATATCCACAACAAACAAAGAGAACAGGAATAGGGACGGGCAAAGATGAGACGCAACAAAGCAGTGCAACCATCCATTGCCACATAACAGCCATGGTACATGAGAGTAGCAGCAGAAATCAGAACTACTATGCGCATGTCAAGATATAGTTTGCATCAACAGCCTCACAGGTTAGACTCCAAGAAGGAGCGCAGCGGAGCCCATATATCCCTAAGCCGGGAACCCTCAGGGACCAACTCCCAAAAGATCGTTAATTGTTCTTGACAAAATGAGGCATCACGCAGCCAGTCAGATCTGCAAGGAGCCCGGCTGCGACCCCAGCACATTGCAACCCTGCGCTTAGCCAGTAGCGCAGCAGGCCCACCAGTCACCAGGCTCCTGTGAGCCGACGGTATCTCATCAACATATCCAAGAAGCGCTAGTTTAGGGGTAAAGGGCAGAACCAGGCCAGTCATCTCCTCAATCGTATGCATGACCTCAATCCAAAAAGTACGAACTCCCTCACAGTGCCACGCGAGATGCAGAAAATCAGCATCCGGGGCACGACACCTTTTACAACACGCATTCACACGCAGACCCATAGCATGCAAACCTTGTGGGGGTATAGTACAAGCGGTGCAGGAATTTGAAATGGATAAGACGCAGCCTATAATTAGGTGATAGAACCGTCATATGCGTACAGCATTTCCTCCACGCTTCCTCAGATATAGCCTCACCAACATCAACCTCCCATCTAGCCTTTGCAGTCATTTCGGTTCCCCTCTGCTGACTTTGTAAACAATTATATAACTTGGTAATGAGCTTGTGCGGCGACTGCGCACAATACATCACCTCCAGAGCCTAACATACTGACGGGGTCTCGGGGAGGCCAGGGAAACGCGCACGAAGCATCGCACAAATGTGCAATACATACAACCGATGCAACGCAGTGTCACGTCCATCCTTCAGCGCCATCTCCGGGGAGACCAACCGCCCCTCCACAAACCAGTCACCTAGTTCGGTTAAATTCGATTCACAAAGGAAGTCGCACAACCTCACATCTCTAAACATCCACTCATCTGCAACATCGAGTACTGACATCGGCGGAGCATAGGGCTCGCACACACCAACTCAGCACAATAAAGCGGTCCAAGCTCTAGCAGTACATGCCACAGTATCCACTCCGCGTGACCTGGGCCGGGAGGGGTTCCTAATTATCGCAATAGTCCGTCCTGCCACACTGCATCGCTTTCAGGTGCGAGATGTGGTAAATATCAAACAGGGCGTATATAATAATATGCAAAATGGGCCTGCGCACAGTGATAATAGAGCTCCAAGTCAGGAGCAGCTTTGCCACCTAATTCGAATGGTAACGTCAACATCTCCCAGGAAATTCTGGGCTGCCCGCCTGCCCAAGCTAACCGTAACAGAGCAGAGCGGAGTCGCCGAAAAAGCTTGCGGTAAGTATAAGAGGGAGATTCACAAACAAGTATAGGAATTTAGGCAGCACCACCATTTTATCAATAACAATACGTCCGATAAGCAAGAGTGGCAGCGAGCGCCACACCTCCACCCTTTCTTCCAGCCACGAGATAGCCTTACCATAATTTGCCGACCAGAGTGTCTCCTCGTCTCCACTCAGCCAAATTCCTAAATAACGTACTGGGCCGTCAGCCCAGCCAGTCAGATACTGGGAAGGAAAGCGCGCTGTTCCCACAGAAAGGAGCATCACCACTGATTTGGACCAATTAATCGCAATGCCAGAGAAAGTGCCGAATCGCACTATATCATCCAGCAGTGCATCAAGATTTTTCCGCGGCTCGCGAACATACAGCGCGATATCATCTGCGTACATGGATATTAGTATTGGGCGTTGTCGGAACACCAGCCCTCTGTTATTATGATGTTGTCTCAGGCACGCCGCAAGAGGTTCTATCGCAATTGCGAAAAGCAGCGGGGATAAAAGGCACCCCTGGCGAGTTCCCCGAGCCACCCGAAAAGGGTTAGAGATATTTTCATTTAACCGCAGTGTATCAGTGGGTTCCGAATACAACAAGCGGATCAATTGCACAAAACGCACGCTCATTCCCACTCTGGCAAGCAACGCAAACATGCACTTCCATGCCAGCAAATCAAAAGCCTTAGTGGCATCCAAAAACACCGCAACTGCATCCTCCTCGGCTTCAATTGTGCTTGAGACCGCGAAGTACGTGTGCAAATTATGTGACGTAGACCGACCCGGTACAAACCCGGACTAGTCCGGTACACCAGCTTCGGAAGCAGCGGCTGCAACCGCGCCGCGATCATCTTAGCCAAGATTTTATTATCTATGTTAATCATGGAGAGCGGGCGATATGAGACACAGCTACAAGGATCCTTGCCTGGCTAAAGAATCGTGACAATCAGGGCCTCACGAAGGGAAGCAGAGAGAACCCCAATCTCCATAGCCTCCACGTAGACCTCCAAGAGGTGAGGAGCAAGGATATCAGCGTATTCCTTATAAAAAGCGGGAGTCAAGCCATCCAAGCCGGGGGACTTATCTCCAGGCAGACTACGAATCGCCGATTTAACCTCCTCAACTGAGAAGGGGGCATCAAAATAGGACTAATGCGCATCATCAAACCAGAGCAGAGAAGTAGTCCTGTGCAGCCTCAATGTCCAGCCCAGAAGGCTCTGCATACAGATCCGCAAAAAAATTGGTAAAGACCTGCATGACTCCGTTCGTCCCCACCACACGATCGCCCGCCGCACTATTTATTTCAGTGATGTAATTGCGGGCCCATGGCTTGCGCAGCATGCTCGCCAATGTGCTCCCAGCCCTCTCTCCCTCCCCATATTGCCTTGCCCTGGCATACTTTCCCAAAAGACAAATCTCCCGCAGAGAGGCCTCCTCATGCAGAGATACAGCACTTCGCAGAGCCGCAAGCGTGTCTCCAGACCAGTCCGCCACCAGGCGCTGTTACAAGTCCGCTATCTGCGCCTTGAAGTCAGCCAACTCCCGCCGCAGCATCCTTAGTACGCCATGTTGTTTCAAGAGGCTTATCCCATGAATTACCACCTTAAAAGCCTCCCGTAGTGTACCGGACGAACTCACCGACCCGCTGTTCTCAGCAAAATAATGAGTAATGGCCTCGCGAACTTCCTCTCGAAATGCCCCATCCCGAAGCACCCCATGGGGCAAGCGCCACATATATGCGTGCCCAGGCCCACCAGGCACCGCCAGCACAAGCTTGACCGGCGAGTGGTCCGATAAGGTACGCGCCATGTGTTCCACCGATTGCGTCCAGAGCTCCACATACCTCGTACCCAGCCAACGATCAATGCGGGACCAGCTGTTATGAGCATAATTAACACACGTACTCTCTCTGGTAGCCCCATGTTTCACCCTCCATAGACTCACCAAGGCACCCTCAGCCATCACAGACGACAGAAATCTAGCAGCAGCAACGTGCTGCACCCTGGCCAGGCTTTCGCGATCCGCCCCCGGATCCAAAATCACATTGAAGTCCCCACCCCAGATCACGGCGCCGCTGCCCAGCGACTCAGTCAAGCGCCACACTTCATGAAAGAATTCGTGGTCATCAGTATTAGGACCGTAGACCGAGACAAGCCTGCAAGCTCTATTCAGCAGCGTGCCACTCAGCAAGACATATCGGCCATTAGGATCCACTATTACTTTCGGAGTATGCCAGGGCAGTCCCTTTTGCAGCAGAATTGCCACTCCTCTTGCATAGCGCGAGAACACCGCACCGTGGTATTCTCCAACCCAGCCAGCCTTCAGCCGATTCTGCGTATCCACCACTAAATGAGTCTCCTGCAACATGCATATATCAATTTCCTGGTGCTTTACATAAGCAGGCATAAGCCACACCTTACGTTCATCATTCAAGCCACGCACGTTCCAAGTGAGGCAACGAACCGATGTCACATCCCCATGCACCATCGCATCGTCCTAGCAAGTACACCGCACAGCCACAGCATCCCACCCTGCCCGCCAGCCACATGCAAGCGGAAGAAAAAGAAAAAAAGGAAAGGAAGAGGAAAAAAAAACGGAACATGAACATTCCCATCCCCCACCCACGCAGACCACTCAATTGGGTCAGAGCAAAGACCCTGCCCCCCATAACGGCAATAACCGCAACATTAACAAATAGCATAGGAATAGGACTCATCCAAGGGGCGAGTGCCAAGCCATCCATCCCACCACCCCAAACGGGACAAGGGAAGGAGGGTAAAGGGCCAATGAGTAAACTAGACATCCGAGCGGCCAATAGAACAGATACCACAATAACAGTGTACCCCTACAGCAACAGAGAGTCAACCTCAACCATCACCACCCATTCCGATTTAGTCATTGTCACTTAAAGCAGCTCGCTCAGCTCCGGAGGCATCCAGGTCGCCCACTGCAGACTTCTTAGGAACCATTTTGGCAAATTTAGCCGCCAGTTTCAGGTCTGTGAAAAAATGCTGTGTGCCCCCATGCTGTACCCTCAGTTTTGCAGGATAAATAAGAGAGAATCTAGCGTCTGTCTGGCTCATAGTGCGTTTAATCGGCAGAAATGCTCTACGTGCAGCCTGTACACTGGTGGTATAATCCGGAAATATGCTCAATTCAGAGTTCTTGTAGATCACCGGTCGCCGCTCCCTGGCCAGCTTGAGGACAGTATCCCTATCACGGTAATTCAGCAATCGGACAATGATGGGTTGTGGCAGAGTAACAGGCGGGGGCCGAGGCCCCAACGATCTATGAGCTCTATCCACCACCAGCATCCGGGAGAGCTCACCAGGGAAGAGGTCAGAGAGCATGATCATCCACCCTAGCTTTAATTCGATCCAGCTGCTCGGTCAGGTGATCAAGTTTAGCGTCAATGCCCGCAAGGCTATTCTTAAGGACCAGGAACATAGCCTTGACCGAAGTATCTGGGGCCCCCTCTCCACAGGCGCCTCCCCCAGCTGAGAGGCAGAAATGCCACCCCTCTTCCTTCCCCCATTGAAGGTGAGCTTCGCCTGTTTCTGCTCCGCCTTGCCCATTCTCCGCAACTGCCAGGGCACAACAGGCAGGGAACCCCCCCACCGCCAGATAACAAATGCAGCAGGGCTCGAAAGATCCTCACACCAAAGAACAGCACCAAGTGCTCAGAGAAGTAGCGTGGTACAACCCCACCAAGGCAAAGATGGGCATTCAGGGCCCCCACCGCAGCCACTCCATCCACCCAGGCCGAGCCCCAGCCCGCAGACTGCAGCCAGTAGTCTCAGATATCACCGCACTCAGGGCACCTACCGGGAACAACCGGGCATCCAGAAACCAAGGGTCCAACTCCTGTCGCGACCCCTGCACAACCGCACCGCGCAGCCTGCAACGGAGCAGCCAGAGAGGAGGGGAGACAGGGGCTGAAGCCAACCCCCACTGCCTCCTCAGCACCGCAAATAGTCCCACGGTCCGAACCGACCGGCGAAGGGACCCTCCAGCACATGAGGTCCGGGGTGTATCCACACACAGCAGCGATCACAGCAGGTCTCCAAGCCAAGAGGCAAGATCCGCACAAGGAGCCCCTCCACCCCTCCAGTGTCACAGGAAGCAGCAGCCGGCCAACAGCCCACCACAGCATGACCAGGCCGTTATTAGGGGCAGAGAAGCTTCCAGCCCCTGTTAGAGCTCCACTCGCGGGAGGAACAACCCCAGCAGGCCAGCCCAAGACCTCCTTCCACAGCCTGCCCCAGCCAGGTCCGCCGGTGCCGAAATACCAGGTAGACCCCGCGTCCCGCGTTCCGATCTGACCACTAAACAGGCCTCGAGAGGATGAGCTCATCCGGCGCCACAAGGAAACAGCACTGCTATGCCAGCGGGACCCGCCAGGGAAAGAGAATCGCCTAGGTGCAGCACCACTTTTAATAAATCTGTGCCTTAATGTTTTAATTGGACATCCGAGTATGGCCACGTGAAGAGTTGCCTGACATCCTACACTGTGCCTGCACATTCAAAGCGATACCTGGGTTAGAATGTTGTGCCTTTAAATATGAGGCTTCTTTTGTGCATGTGGGGTTATTCTTCATATGGTGATGGCACAGATGTATGCAGTTCATGAACTCGCAATAATATCAGAGCTCATATGACTGGCCACAGATGGAGGTCTGGCACTAACTGGTGGCTTCCTAATTGATATATAGGTAGCAAGGCATGCTTTCATTTCCGTAATCTTGCACAAATTGTTTACAGAAATAAAAGCTTCCACGATAACACATTCCATAACTTCCTGTGATAGAATTAGGTCACAAGTCATCTGCTACTGTAGCTACACTAAATACGTCCTAATTGCTTCCTGGACTCTGCCAGTCCTGCACTGCGTAGTGCCTCCCTGATCCCAAATGACAGACATTGGTGCACACAATGGTCCTTGTCTCTTCTGTTCTCATCTGTCCTGTTGACCCTGTTGGCAGTTTCCCTGTTACACACCTCATGTACATTGATCCAAGGGCCCAAATTTATGCACAATGATGCATTTATTTATTTTTAACACCCGCTAAAGCCATTCTCTAACGTCATATTTATAAAATGATGCACGATGGCGCTAAGGAATGGCAAGTGTATAAAAAAAAGACGCTAGCCGGTGAGGGATGGCGTTAGGGGAAATGGCGCTAGTGGATCAGAAATGATGTTAGGCTGGTTAGATGCAAACTATCTGTCCCTAGCCAGTCTCGTGTCATTTTTTGACGCAGACGCACCAAGAAAATGACTCCTGTCTAAGTATAGACTGGGGTCATTGTCAATAGCCCAATGCCCACCACAGGAGACCAGTGTCCCCTGGGTGAGCGCTACATACCCAGTGCTAAGCAGGGGCCCCATGAAAAGGGTCGGACAATGGCACACCACACACATACACAAACACTCCTGTAGTGTCCCTGTGGTGAGGGTGGTGGTGTTGCTGGGGCTTTGGGTGAGCATCTTTGTGCCCATTCAATGGTGTTTACCCATGGAAATGGGCCTACCTGCACTCTAACGCCTGATCTGACCAGGTGTTAAATAATCGCACTAAACAGGCTTAGCGCCATTATTTAGGCCCACCTCCCAGTTGTGCGTTGTTTCTGCATCGGGAGTTAAATATGCCGCTGGGGGCTAGCGTCATTTTTAGGAAGGGAACACCTGCTGTGCATCTCATTGACGCAAGGTGGGTTGGCACTTCCCAGAAATTGCGCTAACTCCAATATTTTGACACTAGAAGGGTCTAGCGTCAAAATATAAATATGGAGTTAAGTTAGCACCGCTTTAGCGCCAAAATAAATGGAGCTAAGATGAAGCTAACCTTCCATAAATATGGGCCAAGGTCTTCTCTGGGATTGTAAAGCGCTTTGGCACCCTCGGGTTTAGTTTGTGCCCTATAAACCCGCCAAATTAATAAACTTTTCTATCCGGTATAAGTTTTGGAAGGTTAGGAAAGAAAAAGAGAGCTCACCCGTTTTGAGCGTGTTTCAAGATGTTCTGAAGTTTGTGCATCAGACATCTCATTTGTGTGGCTGCAGCTCACAGAGGTTACATTTGTGTTCTTCTGATGACGTCACAGCTTGTCCCTATCTCGGCCACCCCCCCGTAGTATAGACACAGAGGCCTTGCTCTGAAGGGAGCAGCTGGTAGGCAGCACTTTACAAGGCAGGGCCTTCCCTTTTAAGAAAGGCGCTATGTTTAAACCCTCCTTGAACCTGGTGAGAAAGCGCGACATTTCAGCCGTCGTGTGGCCCCTTGAAGCTGGCCACAGAGGCGCTTTATTTAAACCGTCCAGGTCCCCTTGAAGTTGGCCAGAAAGGTGCTATACTTAAACAGTCCTCCTGCCCCATGAAACAGTCCAGTTAGATTCTATATTTAAACCACCCTGTACCCCTTGAAGCTGCCACCTGCTGGTTCATTAATTTTGTATGCCGTAGTAAGGAGCTATCCCTCGCTGGGGATGTCTCTGCACAATAATAAAAACTTCTTCGACCACTTTCTGTAAGCAGCTTAAACCCCTCCCTATCGGAAGTGCCACTGGAATTATGCAGCAGGGGAGGGCCAAATTATGGGGCAGGGTTGAGTAAATTATGTGGCAAAAAAGGCAATTCATGCGTCTTGTCTGTGTGCGGCCTGTATTTGTGTTTAAGTGTCTGTGTGTCCGTGCGCATTACTTAGTTGAATTACTGTTTTTAAGTATATGTGTGTGTATGTGTGGGTGTGCACGCATGTTCGTATGGCACACTGTGAATGTGCGGTTTGGTTTAAATATGTATCTATGTATGCGTGTGTTGTGTCTCTGCATTTTTTTTAATGCTTTGACTGGAATTTATTTCTACCCTGACAGCGCCTAGAAGTTATCTCAGCTGTACTGCTGTGTGAAATAAATTCTCTTGTATTTTCATATACTTACTTCATTCTCCATCCTGGTCTATGCCAGTGTATAGGGTAGTGCTTATGCGTTACTTTCACTGGAGGCTGTGTAAGCATGTCTTGTGTCCATGTGTTTACATACTATCTGTGTGTGGTGGTGCCTGTGTTTGAGTTCTTGTCTGTGAGTGTGCGAGTGTTCGGTATGCATGTCTGTGTGAATGGGTTTTGGACTTTGTGCATGTTTATTTACAATCATTGGTTACAACTTTTTCCTGTGTCCACAGCACCGGGAGATGCTCGTTATTGTCCAGCGGTGCTACAAAAGGTCAAAACCTATTGACTTTGCCATTGCTTGTTGTAATTTCATGTAAATCTGTTCAGTATTTTAGGAGATATTAAAGGAGAAAGAAAATTGTATACCTAGGGATGCGGATCCTCTGCGGATTTGCAGATTTGCGGATTTACACTGTTTGTTCCCCCCCCCCCCAAACAATGCAAGAACCAAAACTTTTCTTTCTTGTTGCGGTCAGCCAATCATGGCCTTGCTTTTCCTCCGACTACATGGAGGATCCGAGGAGGATCTAAGGAGGATCCAGGTCCCTATATATGCAAATGGGTTACCACCAACTTGAAGTTGTAACTGAGAATTTTTTGCGTCCGCTTCCACAGTCGCAAAACGTTCATACATGGCCCTGCAACCTGCTATTAGGAAGGGATGCCCTTGGCACACCCCTTCCTAATAGCGACTTGCAGTCCCTATTTTGCAAGTTGTGACTAGCAAAATAGGGATGGTACATGGCCAGAAGCCTTTTACCGGTCGTGAACGGCCTAATGGGCTGTTTGCGACCGGAAAAATTGCTTCATACATCTGGCCCCTAGCTTTCATAGGAAAATAGTTTTTTGTATTAGCAATAACTTTGGAGCGTTAAACAAATCTTCTTGAGATTTTCAAAATTAGTATGCCACTCACTTCAGGAGCTGTTTTGAAAGTTTTGGGCTGATTCGTCAAGTGGGAGCCGAGAAAAAGTGTGGGTCCCAAATGCATTTTCCTTATGCAATTTACCATAGGGATTTTGACTACAGCCCAAACTGGTGGACAGAATTACACCAAATTTGGCAGAAAGTTAGCTCTTGGTCCAGAAAGCGTGCTTTTTGTGATTCAGTGTAAATCCTTTCAGTAGTTTTTGAGTTATAAAGTGAAAAATAAATTTGTACATTTAGGGACACCGATCCTCTGCGGATCCGACAGTCCTCTGCTGAAATCTGATTGGCTGTCAACACTTCAATCAGGAAGTGTTGGCAGCCATTTTGGGACTTCTGCTCGGGCCTTGCATGGTGCAGGGTTAAATGCATGAGGGGTTGGCTGCAGTGCCTGGTCGCAAATGTGCACACAGGGCAAATCTCTATGCAAGATAAGCAATACAGGGATCTGTCTTTTTGAATTGTCAACAGCATTTGGCAATTTACTGCAGCTGCTCTTCCAGGACCAATCCATCCAATTCCTAGCCCTATGAAAAGGCAACCATCCCCAAGTTAATCTATGTTCTGATGAGACCCTGGTATCCCTGTATGGGTCGAAATACCATCAACAGTTCAAAAAGACAGGCCCCTGTATTGCTTATCTCACATAGGGATTTGCCCAGTGTGCACATTTATATTGTTATTATGTGACTAGGACTTTGCATCAATACACACACTATTGTCACGATCACAGGAACCTCATTTTTAGTTTTGGTGTGTTTAACTTGAGGTGCACTTTTTCGCTATTTTGCTTGGTCACCAATGAAATCTACTTTGCTGTTTGATATCTATGAATAAAAAAAACCTGCTTTATATGTATGATAAGATTTCAACTGGTTGCGTTGTGTATTATGGATTTTTGACAGACAGCCTCAACGAAAATACTCCTTTACTTGATTCATTCTATGGAGGACTTCCTGCTGTATCATATGTATATAGGTACATTTCACCTAAACAGTTGTTTTATGTCAATAAGTACATAAGTCAATGTTCACGTGAACATTTGGGTTGCTCTTGTTCTTAAACAGCCTAAATAGAGTGGGGCCTGAAGCAAATAATCCTGACCGCTCCTTCCATGTGACAACCTTGCCCAACAGCCGTAGCATTGGGTGAGAAATACTCCTTTGAGCTAAGTGAATGAGAGAGCCTCAAGCCAAGGCGTGGAGTGAGCCAGTCAGAAAAGCTAATTGTTGAAGGGGGCAGAAATAAAGTCCACTTTAACTATATCGTAAGCAGATGGGATGCCTGACATTTGGACTGTCAACCGAACTTGAAAATGTGGCAAACAGGACGGTTGAGTTTCAGAATGCACAGAAAGAAAACCTGGACTGGATGAGCTACTCACCCAGGGAACGCAGAAGGTTATTCCCCATCTTGTCAGCAGTCAGCCAAGGTGTACTCCACTCACTTGACACCTGTATTACCTCAGTATATGTGCCTCCTTCTCGCATCACTCACCTGCATTATGATTGCATGTTTCTCTTCGTGTTTGAGTGAAGTGCTAGTTTTAAACTAAACAGATCACTGATTTAGATCAAATGTAAATGGATCGATTAAAATAATTGCAGTTGCTCCTTTTGAAAGTGCAACAAAATAAAGTTACAACTATGGTTTTCACAATGTTTCTAAATGACATGGTTGGCACACATATGCAGGCACTGTTACAAATGCAAACAGATTTAGCATTGTACACTCTCTTTGCCATAAATAAACCATCGGATGTTTTTTTTGTTCACTTTGCATTATGGTAATCCTAGTCGGGCTTTTCTAATAGAAAAAGAAAAAGTAGAAAGGTTGAGGCCAAGGGGACAAAGCAGGTCATGGTGAGTTGCTCAAGGCTGATTCTGAGCAAACTGAGGGCCGTATTCATAGGCCCCTAGCGCCACAGGAGCCTCACTTTTAGTGATGCTTCTGTGGGGCTAAGCACAGCGCCGTATTTACAAGGTGGCGTTAAGCCACTTTTTGTGGCTTAACGCCACCTTGTAAATACGTCCCCTTCCCACGCAGCACTGTGCGTGGAAGGGGCGTGCAATGGGTGTTGCTGTGGGCGTGCCACAGCAACACCCATTGCATTTTGATGCTGCCTCAGATTTATGAAATCTCATAAACCTGAGGCAGCGCCAAAATCTAATGCCACCCCAAATGGGTGGCGTTAGCAGGGCGAAACGAGGAGGAATACTTTTATTCCTCCCTGTTGTTAGATTTTTCTATGTGTACTGCATTCTGCTGCACGCATAGAAAAAGCAAAATGCCAGACATGATTGTATATGTGCGGGAAGGTGTCCCTTCCTGCACATAAGCAATCATTTCAAAATGATGCTTTGGCACTTCTGTGTGTGCCACATTGTGCATCACACACAGAAGTGCCAAAGCGCCATTAGTGATTGTTTATGTGCAGGAAGGGACACCTTCCTGCACATAAACAATCACACTCCTCAACACAGACATCCTTGCACAATGGTGCAAGGATGCCTGCATTGGCGCTGGGGGAAACACAGGGGTGCACTGTATACCCTTAAATACAGCGCATCACTGTGTTTCTAAAGTGACGCAGCGCGGCGCTGCCAATTTTGGGGCAGCAACGCGCTGCGCCACTTTTCTTTAAATCTGGCCCTGCGATCTCCTTATCATATTGTATGATGAGCTTTTTTCTTGAAACAATGCGCCAGATTTACAAGGCCCTTGCACCCTTTAGCACCACATATCCTCCAAAATTTGACACTAACAAGCCACTACCGTAGCACTGGTGCAACTTGTTGTTTTACCCCGCGCCTGTAAGCTCTAATAATAATAATGAAAGTAAATTGAAGATCTAAACAAATAACCCCCTGAATATCTAAACCACGAAGCAAAAATCACACTGAGACTTTCCGTGGGATCTGTTTGCTCAATGTCAAGTGTGAAAGCATTTTTCCCATTGCGTTCTGGTGCTTGAAATTTTTATATTTTCACTACAGACAGAACTATATGTACCTGAATGCAAAGAAAACGGGCACTGATAAAGCCAATAGGTTTGGCTAGAATATTCAGTTGTTAGCTAGTCCTAAAGGCTATGGCAAAGCCACGGGGCGCTTTCGGTTTGTGTTTCAGCCTCAGCCAGAAGCAGGAGCATTGGAAGTGTTGGATGTTGGGAGGGCAGCTGCACTGACCCCCAGGTCGGTGTCTGCTGCCCTCCCCAGCTCCTCTGGCTGCTGCTGCCTCTGCCTCTTGCCTGGGACGAACTGAGAGTCACCTGACTCTCAGTTCGAGGCCCTCCTCCACCCGGAGGATCATCCCTGGTGGTCTAGTGGCCATCACAAATAAGTATTTTCCTTTTCTTTTCTTCTCTCTGTCGCTCTTTCACTTTTGCATTTTCTGCCTTTTTCTTCAATCAGCCCTTGTTTTTCCCTAGTGCTTTTTCCTTTCTCCCCTCTTCCTCCGCCCCCCCCAGTGAAGCACCTTTCCCGCCCTCCCGCCTTCCAGCTGATTGCTCCCCCGCCACCTCCCCTTCTTAATGGCGGCCGCACACAGCGGGTGCGCTGCTGGCGCGCCAAAGGCAAGCCCGTCTGCACCTGTCCACGCTTGGACTGCACACAGCGCCAGAAACCCTGGTGGATGCGATTGAGGTCCCTCCTCCCCAGCGCCTTGAGACCCTTACGGGTGAGTAGCTGGTCTTTATAAGCATTGATTGATTGACTGGTGTACCAAAGCTTATGAATAACACGAGGCTGAATGTGGTTGTTATGAACACCAAATGGTCATTGCGCTAAAGGAAATTATTAGAATAACTACCGTTTGTCTTCCCTAACAATTGATGTTATATTGCTGAAAAGAAAAACAATGTCTATTTCCATAAAAAAGCTTTTTGTATACGATGTGTGTATGAGATAAAGAACTGAATGTGACATGAAGCGTTGCGATTGAGTGTACTTTTCAGATGTGAAGTAGTCCCTCATACGTTTCAATGTAAGCACTTCATAGGAGGCGGAAACATACCAATCATAGCCAATAGCTTGACAGTGAAACAACAATACTGCTCTGGGCTGATAAAGGATGCGACTGGCGATGTATTAGGCCAAAGACTGAAAGTGGACTCACCCGAGTAAATTATAAGTATAATAATGTAGACATGAGTTTGGCTTTGCCAGCCCCAAAAACGATTGAAAATCTAAGCATGCACAGTGTTCAACAGCTTGTAATAAGGTATCATTCAAAGTGCTAAACAAGAGGCATGTATACATCACACAAAGACACACTGTAAACTGAAATGTCACACAAAGGCATACAGAAAACTCGGCATATATGGAAAGTTCTTCATTTTTTGCAATTGCATTTTTAAAACGTACATAACTTTTAATAATATAGTGTTACATGCTGTTGTCCTGGCCACTTTAGACAGCAGGAAGCAGCCTAATTAATATGTGAATTAAGTCGTGATGTATGCGGTCTAGACTGTCCCATTTCACTTGTTTAACCCAATGCTACCTTCCATCCCGAGGGGTGTTTCTGTCTGTCCAGGGGCTTCTTTAGTGCCATATGCAATGGTCAATCAAACAACATAGGGTTCAAGCCTTGTATTGGGCAAGATCAAAAGCTACATTTCCGAATTGCGGCAAGCGAAGAACAGTTTCTCCCGCCGTTGTCGGCTAGCTGAAAGCCACCTGTTTTAAAATTACAATCCAAATGCAGACATTCGGGTGCCGTGTTGCGGTGCAGTGGGCATGAGCAAGTGGGTGGAGATGGCATCATGGTGCAGGAGTCGCTGCCACACGACAGGGGATGCCTTCCGTGCTCAGGGGAGATTTGGGCGGGGCTGTTGCTAGGTTGCAGCTACAGACTAATCCTCATGCGATTTTAGCAGCCAGTCTGTAAAATAGGGTCCAGAGTCCCCACACCCGGGAAATCCAGATGTGGAAACACCGGGCCCTTTGTAATCGGGCAGAGCGGTATCTTAGACAGTGGTAGCTCTCCACCTGACTCATAATCGAGTCCATCTTTTAACACGATAAGAGCGAGAGATCTTTAGTAGCACATCAGATTCTAAACATTCTTCACTGTCTGATGGGAGGGAGCTGGGCATTGAAGGGTGGGGCTTTTTGCCAAGCAAGAAGTGCTTGTGCGACATTTCTACCATACCACAAAAAACAAGCATTTTTAATGCAACGGGTCTCGCATTTACTCGAGTTAGAGCCATTAGCGTTGTAAACTCCTAACCGGAGTTTTCTCGCCACACAAATTAAAAGAAAAAAAAACGTAGCGTGATCGCGCTGTAAAATGCAGCTCGATCATGCTACGTGGAAAATAAACAGATAAAATAGTCCGGAAACCATGCTGAAAACATCGAGCCTCGTATGTTTTTAGTAGTTTACTGGTGCTGTGTACGTGGTTTAAACACCGGAAAAGGCATGACGTATACATGCCTTTCACAAATTAAAGCAAGCGGATTTTAAAAGGCAAGCCCATGAACCAATGAAAGTGACTGATGTGACATGGGCGGGGTTAGAAGCCCAAAGAGAGATTACAGCATGGGACGGCGCGCTTTGCGCTCGCCCATAACAAGCATTTGCAATGGGTCTTGTGTTAAGTCAAGTTAGAGCTATTAGCGTTGTAAATTCCTAACTGGACTTTTCTTGCCACATAAATTGAAAATGAAAAGTAAAACAGTTGACATAAGTAAGTCCGTTCAAAGCACCACGGCCGCCATGAGCATGAACGCAAGAGTTATTGGCTCCATGCATGAATGTCTAGAAAGGATCCCGGCTGGGATGAAAGGCAAACCAAAATCAGAGGAGGGGCCATCACACACTGTAGCAGGAGAAAGCGTGACAAAGTATGATGACCAACATAAATGTTCACTCAGTGAAATTGCCTGGGAGGGAACCCAGCACCCAAAGGAGGGACAGTTCACAAAATGCACCAGTAAAATGAAGCATTGAAGACAAGCACAACAGAGAATAAATAGCAGGAGTGGGTGTGGTTGAAAGCCCACAGAGAGATTACAAGAGGCCAGGTTTAGGGTCAAGCACTTAGATAAGGGTAATTAGGAATAAGCAATTTTTTGACCTCATTTACTCAAACTAAACTGATCCGAATTAAAATATATTATTAGATGTCCAGTGCGTGGTCTGAACAGCACAACTGGAATGAAGTTAACTGCACAATACTGCTGGGCTAACAGATCATCCATAGGTGCCCATAGGCCACATTCCCTCAGGACCAATCAACCTTAGAATGGACAGTTGCCACTCCTGGACCACCCTTCATTACACCTATTGAGTCACGATGTGACCCAACTACTATGGGTCGATCTGTCTCACACCTAAGTGGCCTCCCAGACCACTCTAAAACAAAATGTATTCCCTCTTGTGTAGGTAGAACACCCTTGGCATCAGTGCTTAATTTGTAAATAAAAAGGTGCCGGTGCTCAAAGCCCTCCTCCAAAAAACGAGGCTGCTGCAAATAAATGCGGGAACACAGAATACTGAGGCGCCGTAATCCTGAAGCCATCTCGGGCCTCCTCAATCCATTTACAGCCGTTCCCTGCCCCTTCAGCTCACTCTTGCAGCTTTCTCCCTTTGTGACGCTTCTACGTTTTTCTCTTCCTCCGTCTTTCCCATATGTGTCTTTTGCTCGCAGCAAATGATTGAGGCAGAAGAATAAGCCCCGGCCCTCAAAAATAAGTGCCGGTGCTCAGCACCAGAAACAACTAGCACAAATTAAGCACTGCTTGGCATACTGTGTGACTTGCTATATGACAATTGCTTGAATGGTTCGATCGGTGCACACCAAGTAGGAGTCATGACCAGAGCTCCACCGCTGTCAACCCAGGAATGACCGCAGACAGAATATGCTATGCCTGGTTTCAATCACTTGGAATGCCTCTCCACACTGCTTAATTTGTGCTGATTGTTTCAGGTGCTGAGCACCGGCACTTATGTTTGAGGACCGGCACATCATTTTCTGCCTCAAGCATTTATTGCGAGTAAAAGACACATTTGGGAAAAACGGAGGAAGAGAAAAACGAAAACGCGTTACACAGGGAGAGAGCAGGGAGCTGCAGGAGTGAGCTGAAGGGGCAGGGAGTGGCTGTAAATGGAGTAAAAAGGCCCGAGATGGCTTCAGGGTTACCCCGCCTCAGTATTCAGTGTTCGCACATTTAAATTCAGCAGCCTCGTGTATCAGAGTAGGGCTTTGGGCACCAGCACCTTTTTTTTTTTTTTTACAAATTAAGCACTGCCTCTTCACCATCCCTGGGCAGGCTCCCCAGAGCACATATTGCAGCTGGTAGCATAAACTCCATTCACATGGTTCAGTCCTGTGCTACATTTTCTTCACCCCCCCAGAGCTTATGCTACTACGGGCTTAGTATTTTTTGTTTTGTTCACATGGCTTGCTCCTCTGTTACTCCTGTGGAAAAGCCACACTAGTAAACAGCTGCTCACACTCAGGGGCATATTTATACTCCATTTGCGCCGGATTTGTGTCGTTTTTTTTACGCAAATTCGACGCAAAACGAACTTCATATTTATACTCTGGCGTTAGACGCGTCTAGCGCCAAAGTCCATGGAGTTTGCGTCATTTTTTAGCGTGGACACCTATTTTGCGTTAATGATATGGAAGGTTCCCGTCTAAAAATGTGACTCCGAGGCATGTGCGCTGTATTTACACTCCCGGGCAAAAATGACGCCCGGGAGTGGGCAGGCCAAAAAAAATGACGTCCAGCCGCTTTTGCGTTGTTTTTTAGCGCCTGGTCAGGGCAGGCGTTAAGGGACCTGTGGGCTCGGAAGGAGCCCAGAGGTGCCCTCCCGTGCCCCCAGGGACCCCCCTGTCACCCTTGCCCACCCCAGGAGGACGCCTAAGGATGGAGGGACCCATCCCAGGGAACATAAGGTAAGTTCAGGTAAGTAATTTTTTTTTTTTTTTGTGGCATGGGGGGGCTGATTTGTGCCCCCCTACATGCCATTATGCCCAATGACCATGCCCAGGGGACAGAAGTCCCCTGGGCATGGCCATTGGGCAAGGGGGCATAACTCCTGTCTTTGCTAAGACAGGAGTCATTTAAATGGGGGTTGGGAGTAAAAAAAAATGGCGCAAATCGGGTTGTGGCGAAAATTTTGCCTCAGCCTGACTTGCCCCATTTTTTGGCGCCCAAGCTCCATATTCCCCTACGCCGGCGCTGCCTGGTGTACGTCATTTTTTTTAACGCACACCAGGCAGCTCCGCCGGCTAACGCCGGCTAACGTCATTGAATAAATACAGCGCCCGCATGGCGCTTCAGAATGGCGTTAGCCGGCGTTAGATTTTTTGACGCACAACTGCGTTGGCGCAGTTGTGCGTCGAAAAGTATAAATATGGCCCTCAGTGTGGTTTTAACTGCATGAGGCAGACCACTGCAAGATGGTAGGTATTTGCATAAGCGCAGTGCCAGACCAAGAGAAGAGCACAAGTCCGCAACACGCGCACAAACACATCAAAACACTGCCCTTAGTCAATTCCAAAAGCAGAGATCCTTCCAGTCACAGCACTTTCACGGAGCAGTGCACAACCTCTTCACAAAAGCACTTTGGCCCCTTATCTGGGTATGAAGTGGTAAATAAAACAACTGAAACACAAATACAACCCTACAAAGGATGCCCATTTACAAAACTCGCGAGATATTCAAGGAGTGTTAAGGGCTTGGAAAGAACGGAGTCAAAGTTCACTGTTTATGCTTAACCATTATAACATAGCTAACAACAAATGCTTTTAGAACAATACAACGGAAGCACAGCTTTTTAATTTTTTAATGAAAAAAACACAAGTCAGATTATTTTTAGCCATCAAAAAACTAATAATGAATTAAATAACACCTGAAGCTTTATTTTTAAAGAATAAAGTATATTTTAAAATGCTCTGAACGTTTGTTTTTAGCGAGTGAAGCCATAAACGCATTCTGTATTAAATAACCTCCTAAGTTGTTGGAAGCATGTTTCCATTGAATTGTTTAAAAAAATATATATAAACACTACTAAAAATAAAAGAATGATGAACATACATTTTCTAATGTATAAACATTGATACCTACTTCTAAAAATGCGCTGAGTCTATTTTTACAGTAATAATAACCTATAAATTATGAATTGAAACTAAATATCTGTCACTGAAAGAATAAAACCTACCTTCAAGTCACCACATCATACGGATGAATATCTTTCTTTACTTTTCATAAAATAGCCTAATTCTTAGAATTTAAGATGTGAGTATCCATTTTAATCGAGTAATATATATGCTTATATATGTATAATATATATATATATGTATATGCATAGATATTAATACACACACATATATATATATATATATATATATATATTATATACACATATGTATATATTAGATGGATAGCGATGTATGTACACTCATGTTTTATCAAACCGTAAAACCATATTGCATTACTGTAGCTAAGCAACTTATTGAAAAGTAGTTCATGTTAAAAAGAATAAAATAACTTTAGAACAGTACATCACAACATACGCCAAATCAAGTGATCTACAGACTGTTCGGTGTAGGGGCAATGCTTTACCTTTGTAATAGAAATTTCCCAGAATTCGCTATGTTCATCCTTAAAAAGTAGCTTTATGGGTCTCTGCAGTAAGTGTGATGCCTTTTGCAGGTCCACTTCATGTGCTCAACATGTCACCTTGAGGGGTTTGTGACAGTCCGCACAAGTTTGAAAAGTCACGTGTGCCCCATCTTTCCAGAACTAAATACTGCTGCTTCCCCCGTGCATTGGCTGTTATTCATTGATCCACCAGCGTTGTACCCTGGGAAGGTTTCAATATAACCACTCACTATGTAAATATCTCCCATTGACATTAATTGTAAATAAATTTACCCCAGGTGGATACCCTAACAATTTGCCATTGATCTTGTTTTTGTGCGCCACAGTGGCCTTCCATGCTCTTTACTGTTATCTAATGCACGTCCCTGAAGGGAGTTTTCTCCAGAACTAAAAATGCCTCCTCCTTTGATCTATCTAATGTTGAGAGGCTTTTTGATTTATCCATTTAACAGATACATTCAATTCCACTTTTTGTTTAATAAAATCCATGTATAAGGTGGTGGGGTAATGGAATAGTAACTAGATGCAGGTTTCCCCCCCACCCCGGTTCCGAACTTTCAAGAAATTTCACAGAAATTAAAGGAACTATATATTCTTTAAAAAAAAAAAAAAAAATTAGTTCGATATGTATCCCTACAGGACAGATATGTCACAAACTGTCTTTTATGCAACTCTCTATTTGTGGTCTTCCTCCGCGTCCAGTCTAGGGGGTTCACTGACACACCCATACCATCGTGGCATTCAATTTGTGGTCGGCAGTTCTGGCAGCCTCCCAGCTTGAGGGCACTCTAGCTCCCACTGGCTCTCTAGGCTTCCCATTCCATAGGCGGCGGTGGGCTCCCCTGTGGTACAGGTGGCCGAGCTCCCACCACGACTAGCCAGGTAGTCATGGTAGTTCCTAGTAAGCAGCGTGTAGAGTAGGGGGTTAATGCAGCTATTGGCGTAGGTCAGGCAGGTGACTCCAAAATTGAGGTAGGCCTGGGCGGAGATGGAGAACTTCAGTGGTCGTGGGGCATAGAGCTTGGCCAGCTGCCATGCCCAGAAGGGCACGAAGCAGGCCCAGAAGGCTAGGATAATGGTGAAGAGGCGGTAGAACACCTTCTGCCGCAGTGCCCAACGTTCTCCAGGCAAGACATTGACCCCTGACTTCCAGTAGGCCTTGGCCAGGCCAGCATAGAGAACGGCGATGGTCAGACCAGGTGCGAGGATGCTGGTGGCGAACAGCAGAGTCAGATATACTTTGAATGCATCTGGAGTCCAGGTGGGTGAGCAGATCCTCTTGTGCAGTGGTCCCTCTGTTACTCGCACACGCACCATCACCATCATCGGCAAGGTGAGCAGTAAGGAAGCCAACCAGACCATTAGGATGTTGAGCCGACGGTCACCTTGGGGGAACCTGGTGCTGAATGGCCGCACCACTGCCTGATGGCGTTTGAAGCTCATGACAGTGAGTGTGTAGATGCTAGAATGCATGGTGAGCAGATCCAGGCTGAGCAGCAAGCGGCAGCCAGCATCACCGAAGAACCAGTCCTGAGCGAGGTAGGTACAAACAATGAAGGGGATGGTGCACAGGTATAGTAGGTCCGCCACTGCAAGGTTCACTACATAGATGCTCAGTGAGCCACCTGCCCGCCCCGACAGGGCTGCCACCACTAGCGTATAGGCATTGCCAGCTACACCCACCAGAAACATGGCCAACAGAAGGGAGCTCAGTAAAGAAGTCACCAGAACCTCATAATTTCCTTCAGGGTCTGCAGATTTGTTGAATTGTCTGCTCTCTTCGCCTGTGGCGGCCATTTTGTTTCCAGGATCTGGATGACACCACCAGCAGCTGAAAGTCCCTTATTCTTCTGACGAGGTAGCAACAAACCAAAATGGCCTGTAGGCACTGCAATGTCTTGCACCACTCTGGGATGCTTTCAGTGACCCCACTGCCCAATGAGGAGGTTCTCGCTGAAGGTGTTGCCCATTTCTCTGTTTCTCTTTCAGCCGGCTAAAGTACTGCTGCAGGTTGAGGATCCTGCTGGTGTTCTTGCACTGATCTGTAAGCCCACAGTGTGACGCACCCACTCCTTGAAACTCCGCAATGCAATGTTTCTTCCAATACATGAAGCAGACTAAATCAACATTTAGCAGAGAGGTGAGAGTACACAAGGGGAGTTTGGCTGGACCGCACCCTGGGGATGGAGTCTGGAGGGCGGTAGTGTATGAATCCTCATGTACTGTGACGTTCTCCAAGAAGGAAATATAACTCTCTGACAGATCTAATTTGTGCTCATCAGGGAGACGTGGTGAATGTGACAGTTTGTGCATTGTCACTGGTGAGGGAGAGCACACTTCCTACAGTGCAGAATAAAACTTTCTAAGCACTCTTGGGGATTTTTTTGGGCTGAAATGTAGATATCTTGGGCAAGCAATCTTTATACTATCAGACAGTGTGTGTGCAGACCCTGCTTTTATTTGTGGAGCTTGGGGGAGGGACCATTCAATACTTGGGGGCAGATTTATAGAAAGTGGCACTGCACTGAGTGCAGCGCCATTTTCCCTGTGCCCCTTAGCACCCCCCTACCGCCACCATGTGCACGCCGTATTTAAAATACGGCGCACCATGGCGCAGGGTAGGGGGCAATAGCGTCATTTAACATGACGCTATTGATGTACTCTGCAGGAGTAGCGCCAAGATATTGGCGCTACTCCTGCAAAGTACCTAGGGCCCCAT
Source organism: Pleurodeles waltl (assembly GCF_031143425.1). Taxonomy (NCBI): domain Eukaryota; kingdom Metazoa; phylum Chordata; class Amphibia; order Caudata; family Salamandridae; genus Pleurodeles; species Pleurodeles waltl. The sequence goes on from NC_090443.1 coordinate 339,587,839, forward strand.
TCTAAAGAAGGGAAGGCCTCTTTTAACGCCTGCTCTCGAGCAGGCGTTCAAAGTGCTGTAAAAATGGCTATGAGATTTCCTTACACCATTTTTCCGGCTCCCCTAACGGGGAATGCCCCCTTTGCATACATTATGCCTGGCGCAGTCATAATGTAGCGCAAAGTGTTACAGAGTAGTGCAATGCATGCACTGCGCCACTCTGTAAATACGGCGCAGGGATTTCGGCCTCATTGGGCCACATTAACGTAAAAAAGAAAAAATGACATTAATGTGGTGCAAGGTGGCGCTAGGGACCTATAAATATGCCCCTTGGTTTCTTTGCTGACATTATCAGGCGGGAACAGTATTGATACCCATTGGCCACTTATTGTGTAGTACTGTACAAGTCCTTGAAGGAAGGAGGCAGTCTAGCAGTGAAATCCATGAGCCAAACACAAAATGGCTCTGGCCGATGCTCCGGAAGGTGCAGACAGACACTCGAATAGTAGTGACACCTAGTGGACTTTTATGGTATAACAATACCATCTTGAAAGAGATATTGTAGTACAGGTTGTCGAAGGAATACAGAAATCAACAAAATACCACACCATTTAAACTAATCCTACTTTTATTTTTCATGATAAAAATATAAAACAAAGTACATCTTAAATATTAGAGTTCTTAAATCCTTGTGCCACGTCATGAACGACAGAGAGGACTTCACCCCTCCATGTATGTCTCAGGATCGATGTCGGAAGTGGGCCTCAGCTGTAGCAAAAAGAAATTAAGCAAAACATGTATATTAGCACTAAAGAAACAACGTGTGTATTGTATATTTGTGTAGGCGCATAGGAAACCTTAAGAGTATAGGAGCTTAATTATGTTTATATTAACACTGAGGAGACCTTGTGTGTCCAGAGCACTGGGGAAACCTTGGATCAGATTTATTAACAATTTTTGTGTGCCAGAAGCTCTACTCTAAAAGTAACACCAATAGCACCTTGGACTACTTTGCATTATTATGCATCAAGGGGGCATTACATGGGCAGTACATGGGTGTTCCCACGCTACAAAATATGTTGTTTTGGTACACAGCCTAATCTGCTACAACTGAGGCACAGAGCTTTGTACCAAAAAATAATGCCTTATTGAGGCAGATGGTAACAAAGAGAAATTATTTTATTTCCGGTAACGTATCACACATTGCATGTGTGTTGCACTGCAGAGCATGCACACGATGTGGGAAACGTTTTCAAGTATGTCTAGTCATAGTATTTTGCACTGGGAGGGTAAAGTTCAAGTTCAAAATCTATGCTAAACATCGGAAGAGCTGGGCATTGAATAAACAAATTGAGAACTAACACAATGGTGCTGTGCGGCTGTCCTGGCTGAAATAATAGAAGCAAGGCCAGCCAAGACTCCTTTCACCAAACTGGCCCCCATTACGAGCGACCCTGTAAATGGTGTGATATTTATTGCACCTGCTAAGCTCTGCAAAGTCAGAATTTAATGGGTGCAAAGAATACCATCTAATGACAAGGCTTGGGGGGGTATGTTGGTGCTTACTGCACCAAAAGTGGCTTGTTCCACTCATTTCCAGGCATTTCTCTCCAATCAATATTGGCAGATTTGAGCTGCTGATATCTATCCCACACCTCCTATTTGCAATATGTGCAGTTACTGCAGTGAAGGCACATATTGCAATTAACAATGCCACTTGTAATGAGGGCCATTGTCTCTTTTTTTCACCCCGAATGTCTTCCACTACCGATCATGAAACTGGAAGTTGTTCAGAGAGGAAATTTTAGAAGGTCACGAGGATGTTTCCTCATGTAAACTAGAAAGATCAAGGGTCTCTGGGATCCAAGAAAGCTATTGTGCTCACAAAGAGGAATGATGACAGCAGTGTGACACAAGACTGGCCTATTTGCTACCGCGCTGTCATGGCGGCAACCCATGAAGCACTTTGTCTTTCACCCTTGTACGTGAAGGTGGCCAGTCTGGCTGGGGTCTGACGCGACCCTGCTAGGGCTTGCCTGCCTTTGAGCACTTCAGCGGGGGTTGGGGCATCAAGCTCTGCTCAAACGTTTGACTTCCTCTGGCCTAGTAGGAGCAGGTGGAATCTGGGCCTTCACATTTTGTGTAATTTCTGTTCAAAGTGCGAACCTTGATTGCCCCTACTCTTCCTTCCTCCTTCATGGATGTATTTGTTCAGCAGTTGGCACTATCCCAGATTTAAATATAAATAAATGAGAAAATGGGAAATGACTTAGGCCTATCTCACCAATTCCCATTTGTGCTATTTTGGTATCCACTGAACAGCATCTCTGCCCTGCGTATGTCGCCATACGGATCACTGGGCCTTCTATGACTACCTCCGTTGTGGAGGACAGGTACACAGCATCCCCCTGCCCTGTGGCTAAGGGTGGCTGAGCTGGTTAGTCGTTATTATAAGTACAATTAGCTGGTCTATTCCTCACATGTCATCACCCATCACACCCCAGGCACTGAGTAACATAACACAATAACCACACCTCAGTGGTCATCCCGTACAGAATAAAAACACTTTCCATAGGGGCTAAAAAACAACAACACCCTCCCAACCACACCCCCTACATGGTGTAGCTTGCTGTCCGTGGGGAAAAGCTCTCAAGCACCCCATACAGGGGTAGAGAGAGCTATACAAATGCTCCAGTACCACACACACACCTTTGCACTATGGTGCCAAGGTGTGCACGTGAGGCTAGGCAGTCTGAAAGAGCATCAGCCCTGGAGCAGAGAGCAGCATCACCACATCTCAGTAGCAGACTTACTCTCCTCCTTTGGTTGCTGCACTGCATTGAGCTATAATTTAGAAAATCTCCCCATTATGTGAACGTACAACAGTGCATTGTGGAGACTCGTTTATGTAAAGGACTTCAGAGGAGACCTCACATACTTGTAGGAAGACCGGAGAGCATTGAAAATACATTATACATGAGTTCAGTAGCCCAGAGAAGAGTACCTATGTGTGAGCAACTGTGGGAGACCTCATATAGGTACAGGTGTACTGGAGACTTATGGCTGCCTATAAGAGCACTAGGAAGACCAGATATTGATTTATTTCTATGTTATTGATTTATAACTTGCTGGCATGTGACAAATGGAGGGTGCATGTGTCTCATCGGTGTGTGTGGGAGCAAAGAGGATTCAAGGCACACCACCAGAAACGCATCATTACACGAAACCCCCAAATCTTAGGCAGCTGGCAGACCGCCGCTCTATCGGACCGAACTAATGGCAGTCCTGTGGTTTTCTGAGTGCACCCCACCTGAGCAGTCATGTAGTACAATAAGTTTCCTTTATTGTAGATAAGAATCATAACACCTTCAGCAGTTATGAAGCACAGCCTTTCTGATCTCCTCCTAGAGCCTTTCTCCCTCCACCATTCTATTCCTGACATCAGCTTGCCGCATCACCACATTCTGGATTCTACAAAGGAGATGCTTCTAAAAGTATAATGAATAGTACACTGAATAATAACATCTCCACACACCTACCCCCTTTCATTATACTTGAAAGTAAAAGAAGAATGAATGTAACATAATCAACTATATACAAGAATATAAGGCATCAGGGAAATTTCAACAATTAAGTTTGCAAACACTTCCCATGTTCCATGTGGAACCATTTTCTAAAATCACCACATTTCTTTTAACATTCAGCACACGTTGGGGAGGAAAATATTTGCTTTCCCCTTTAAGAACAATACCTTTCTTCCTTACTGCCACCCAATCTCCTCTCTGTATATGCTGAGATTTCACATTCATCCTTCTGTTGTAGTGCATGGCACACCTTTCCTGCATTTTCTCAACCCTTGCCTTTATTGACTCTCTGTTAACTATCACTTTCTTATTGGTCCTCAACCATACCGGACATTCTAATACACCAGGTTCTCTCCCCTTTAACGATACAAAAGGTGACACTCCTGTTATTGAATGGGGAGTCGTTCGATAGGTCCATATCATCTTACTCAATTCTTCTTTCCACGAACGTTGGTTCGTCAAGGATAACTGTATGTTCTCCATTATCAGCCGGTTTACCCTCTCCACCAGACCATTCGCTTGAGGATGGAAAAGTGCCACCCTATCATGTCTAATTCCAACTCTTTGTAAATAGTCAGTCATCTCTGATGATATAAATTGCACCCCATTATCGGACACAATAGATCTCGGTATTCCCTCTTCCATAAATACCTCCTCAAAGAACTCTATCACTACTGAGGTTTTCACATGCTCAACCACCTTAGTAATAAACCACTTAGAATGATAATCTACCAACACAAGTATATATTTGCACCTTACCCCCAGGCTGGATATAGGTCCAATAAAATCTACACCCAATTTTTCCCATGGACCATTTGGGAATTTTACAGGAGCCAGGGGTACCTGTCTTAACACTTTGGTCTTATCGCTATTGGCATACGCCACACAATTTTTTACTGCTTCCTCCACTTGTTTGTCCATCTCAGGCCACCAGAATGTCTGTCTCACCTTCCTTTTCATTATACCTCTGCCCAGATGTCCCTGATGGGTAATCTCTATAATGTGTTTACGTATACTAACAGGTGGAACAAGCTGGTCCCTCCTTAACAATCTTCCATTAAATATACTTAGTTGATCTCTAATACTAAAATACTTAGCCAAATCACAATCACGCTCATCACCATTCTTCCAACCATTCACTACCCTTTCCTTTACAACCAACATAATGGGGTCACTGTTCTCTGCCTGGTCCCATTCTTGTACCGTTATAGCCATTTCTCCTAGAATAGTACTTACAACATCGTTTGACTCCTCCTCCAGAGACTCTCCTTCGACCACGGGGGCTCTAGACATATAGTCCGCCACAACATTCTTACTTCCTTTCACAAATTCCACAGTAAAGTTGTAATTCAATACCGACAACAACCACTTGGAAATACGCGGGGTAATACCCACTTCCAGACCGCGTCCTCCTTTAAAAATATAGGTTAGTGGTTTGTGGTCGGTCTTCAATTTAAAGGGTAAACCCCACAGATAAAACTTAAAATGGTTTATACCCCAACAACAGGCTAGGGCCTCTCTCTCTATTACAGAGTATGAGACTTCAGCACCTTGTAATCTTCTGGACGCAAAACCAATGATACGTTCCTCACCTTCCTTAACCTGAGTTAATACAGCTCCAACCCCCACATTACTAGCAGCAGTAGTTAAGAAAGTCTTGGCACTTGAATCAAATATTCCTAAAGTGGGAACACCCGAAATATGGTCCTTCAGTACCCGGAAGGAATGCTTACAATTTTCATCCCATTCATATGCCACTCACCTCTTCATAAGTTTCCTTAACGGTTCAACTATCTCAGTAAAATTCTTAACAAACTTGGAACAATATTCTGCGAGTCCCAGAAACGACCTCAGTTCTTCTTTTGAATTAGGTTCTGGAGCATGCTTAATTGCAGAGATGATGCTTTTCTTTGGCCTAATCCCATGCTCATTTATTGTGTGTCCCAAATATGTCACTTCTCGCTTGCGAATTTGACACTTCTCTCTCTTAATCGTTAAGCCGTTCCTTTTTAATCTGTGCATCACTTCGTGAAATAAAAGATCATGGTCATATTCATCATCCCCTACGATCAATATGTCATCCTGGAAACATAGTACATGACTCATGTCCCCAAAAACTCGCTCCATTATTCTTTGGAACACCGCAGAAGCAGAGGCAAGCCCAAAAGGCATCCTCTTATACCTGAAAGCTCCTACCGGAGTCACAAAGGATGTTAAATGGCACGAGTCAACATGCAGATATATTTGGTGGTACGCAGAGGACATGTCCAGGACACTGAATGTATTGCCCTTCGCCTTTACAGATAGCATATCTGTAATGTTTAGAAGGGGTTGACGATCAACCCATATGCATTTGTTGAGTTCCCTAAGGTCAATACATAGGCAAATCTTTCCATCTTCCTTTGGCGCAGCCACCACTGGAGCCAACCATTCCGAAGATTTAATTGGTTCGATGATGTCCTCCTTCAATAATTTTTCCAATTCTTGTTTCAATGGCTCCCTCATTAAATTCAGAACATTTCTTACTTTGTGTACTACAGGTGTAGTATTTTTCTTTACTATGATCTTATGCGCAAACCACCTCAGAAGGCCCAATTTAGAAGAGAAAACCTCAGGATACTTTGCAACAAGATCGTGTTCCAGAGGTTCGGTCACAACACCAATACTTGTCTCCCCAGTGAGTGACACAGGTTCTTTCGCGTTAGGGTTAAAAATTATTCCTAGGTCCTTCTGATGGCGCTATCCTAGAAGATTTGTTCCAAAATCTGTGATGTACACCTTCCCTTGAATGATCCTCTCTTTGAAGGAGATAGTCATCCAGCACATTCCTATGATCTCTATTTTCCTTCCTGCATATCCCACAGCTCTTATATCAGGAATTGTCAAGTTTTTGTGTGCAAGATTTGCCCATCCAGAATCGAACACCTCTTTCAAAATAAGGGTAAACAAGCTTCCAGAGTCTACCAATAACTTGACCCGAACATCATCTAACATTGCTTGGATATGTGGTTTATCTAGTGCACCAGTACTCTCCTTTTTGACTTCTTGGATTGAGATTTCCTCACATTTGTGGGAGACCAATTCTCCATGGACCGTCAAGATTATGTCTTCCACAGTCTCACAGATGTCTTCTACCTCCTGAACCATTTTATTATCTACACCAGATTTGAATCTGCAAGCTTTGGCAAAATGCCCCCTTTTCCCACAACGACGACATATAGCATTCCTGGCAGCACATGTTTTACTGGAAGCTATATGCCCTGGAGCATCACATCGATAACATTTTATAACTCTCCGATCTTGTATTTTACGTTTCTCCTCTTTATTTACTCTCACATCGTCACAATCCCTATCACACCTATTCCATCGAACTGCACCGCGAGGTTCATCTTTCTTCTTTACTTCTGTCACAATTCCTTGTTCAAGTTGTTTAGGATTTACATCCATTTCTTGAAGCCATACAGCGGCGTGCTCCATTCTTTTAGCAATCTGTATTGCCTCTTCCAAGTTCGGATCCTTCATTAATAATTTTTCCCGTATCCTTTTATCACTCGCACACCTCACAAGCTGGTCCCTTATTAGAGAATCTAGTAACTGATCAAACTCGCAGGATAATGCCATCCCCCTTAGACTTGCCACATAGGATGCAATGTCTTCATCTTTTTGCTGTACTCTTGAAAAAAAATGGTGGCGTTGTAATACGAGATTCGTCTTTGGGGTGAATTGTATATCTAACATCTGTACAGACATGTCAAAGACGTTAGAAGGCTGGCCATCTCCCATTCCTAGCGATACCTCTGGTAAATTCTCATATATCCTTCTACCCTCAATACCAAGGTGATGCAATAATATAGCTTGACGTCTAGGAGGGGCATATCGATCACTGCCAATAGCTAACATATAGGTGTTAAAAAGTTTCTTCCATTGTTTCCAGGGTATAGGTGGATCATCTGAAGTTGCTAGAAATGCTTTGATCACCCATTTATTTTCTTTTTCTTTTCTTTCTGTGGTCTAAATTTGTTTTGCTTTTCCCAATATAATTTCTATTCTCATTCCAATGAGTTATATGTGTATTTGCACAATTTTTAATTTACAAATAGAAAAGAAGTTGTTTTGCATCACTTTTCCTTTTTCTTTTATTTTCCCTTTAACAGTCTTTCTTCACTATTTTAGAAAACATAGTCTTTCTTTTACTTTTTCTTTTATTTTCTCAGAAACAGTCTTCCTCATCCTTTTCAAGCGTTGGCTGCAGAATACGGTAAGTTTTTTTTTTCTCCCTCGTTTTTATTGTGCGCGTGTCAGTTTTTGATGATTTTATTTCCAGCACGAGTCGAGCGCGAGTGGAGCTCGTTTAAAGTGCGTGTTTTGGTAACGCGAGTCAAGCGCGAGTCCAGTGCGATGCGGCGCGTGCAAGGCAAGTGTTGTTTAAAAAATAAGCAGCGCGATGTGCAGAGTCATTCCGTTTCAAGGACCAAATAGATTTAAAGTATTACGTCTAGACGCGTATACTATTGAGTATACAAATGTCACAAATGTTTTAGTTATGAAAATTCTTAAGTGTGAATCCAGCACGATGCGGCGCGTGCAAGGAAAGTGTTCTTTCAAAAATAAGCAGCGCGATGCGGCGCGTGCAGATTTATTCCGTTTTAATCACCAAACGGATTTAAAGTATTACGTCTAGACGCGTATACTATTGAGTATACAAATGTAACAAATGTCTTAGTTATGAAATTTCAGAAAGTTATAATTTCAGAGTTTTAAATACCTTTAAGAGGTTTCCTTGAAGACTAGATGTTGTAGTTGTCATAAAACCCAGGAGTGAAGGTGTTCTTTGCCTGTCTCCTGCACAGGTCCCTCGTCGCCAATGTAAGGATTATTCACACAAATCCTTCTTCCTTTTCATAAGTTTCCTTTATTGTAGATAAGAATCATAACACCTTCAGCAGTTATGAAGCACAGCCTTTCTGATCTCCTCCTAGAGCCTTTCTCCCTCCCCCATTCTATTCCTGACATCAGCTTGCCGCATCACCACATTCTGGATTCTACAAAGGAGATGCTTCTAAAGGTATAATGAATAGTACACTGAATAATAACATCTCCACAGTTTAATAGCTTGCCTCACCTATGCAATCCTTTGATGTTTTAAAAAATGCACCTAACCTGCAGGCCTTTGGTATTTTTTGGTGTACCCCTTAATAACACAGTCATGTTGATTTGGTGTGCACTGTGTTGGCCCCTGTGGAGTGCTATGTTTTGGGGTGTACCTCAAAAGTGCAGCCTGTGGTGCTTTGGGTACATCTCACCTGTACAGTCCTGTGGTCCATTGGGATGTAACTCACGTGCACAGTTCTGTGTTATTTCATGCTTTAACTCACAGTCATGCGTTTTGGAGTGTATCTCTCTGGCACAGCCTTTTGGTGTTCCAGGGTTTATTTCACCTGTGCACGCATGTGATGCTTTTCTAAGGAGCCTTTCACCTGCACAGACCTGTAGTGTATCCGGATGAAACTCACCTGCACTATCCTAGGTTGTTTTGGAGAGTATCTCACCCTGAAGTCCAGTGTTTTGGAGTATAACCTTGCATACGCAAACCTATGTTTTGTGGTGTGTCTCACCTCAGTAGTCCTGTGGTGCATTGGAATATATCTCACATGCACATGTGTTCTTTCAGCTTGGCCCATACATGCTCAGTACATTGTTTTTGGACGTACATCACATCCAGTGTTTAGGTTATGCCACACAGAACCGTGTTGGCGGCCGCAGTGCTTTGAGAGGGCAACTGCACTGACCTCCTGGTCAGGGCCTGCTGCCCTCCCCTGCTCCTCTGGCTGCTGCTGCCTCTGCCTTTGCAGGGACAAACTGAGAGTCTCCTGACTCTCAGTTCGAGGCCCTCCTCCACCGGCAGGCTCATCCCTGCGCCTCATCCCTGGTGGTCTCGTGACCATCACAAGTAAGTATTTCCTTTTCTTTCTCTCTGTCGCTCTGTCACTCTTGCATTTTCTACCTTTTTTTCTATCATCCCTCGTTTTTCTCTATTTCTTTTTTCTTTCTCCCCTCTTTCCTCTGTCCCCCTGCCCCCGCGAAGCACCTTTCCCACCCTCCCAGCTGACGGCTCCCCCCACCCCTCCCCTTCATAAAGGCAGCCGCAGTGCGACCGTGCCAATGGTGCACCACTGGCATGCCAAAGGCAAGTCCATCTGCGCCCGTCCGTGTCTGGACCACGCCCAGTGGCAGGAACCCTGGATCTCCATTAAACCACACCCTGGACTGCCTCCGTTACGACTCCCTCCTGCGCCTCAACACCGGACATCTCAACAACTGCTGTACCATCTTCCCCAAGGACACCCATGGACCTTTCACCTGGAGGAACTAGAACTTCAGCGCCAGCCTCAACAAACCAAAGGTACTCTCCGCACACAAAGATACCAACAACCTCCAAAACCCCATCGACTGCCTGCTCCTGAACATCAGCTCCCTCCACAAACACGCCACCAAACTCTGGGACCTGATCGACACCATCAATGCCTTCCTACCGAGACCTGGACCAACCCCACCTCTGGACCAGACATCGCCATTCCCGACGGTTACAGCATCCTAAGGAGGGACCAGCCCTCCCGCCCTAGTGGAGGACTTGCCATCGTACACAAGTCCTCACTACGTGTCACGGCCTTCCAAGAACACTGCACCACCACGGAACACCTTCACTTCCTGGTCCACTCCAACAACTCCTCCATCCGCGGCACCCTGGTGTAAATGCCACCCGGTGCCCTCCCAGCTTTCATAGACGACGTCGTAAACATCGTTACCCCCCAGGCCCTGGTGTCAGTCGACTACTTCCCCCTTGGCAACCTAAATTTCCACCTCAAGGACCGCACTGACCCAAACACCACTGCTCTACTCGACAACCTCGCCACCCTAAGCCTCAGACAGCTGGTCTCCACACACACACACACATTTCAGGACACACACTGGACCCCATCTTCTCCTCAAGCATCTGGATCACCATTAAGACCATCTCCACCCGACTGGACCGACCACCGCTGCATATACTTCTCAATTACTGCACCCACTAGCCACACCCGCACCTCCAAGACCCCCCACAGGAAATGGAATGAAATCACCAACCAGCAAGTCACCTCATCGCTCACCAAATCCCTCCCTCCCCTGTCTGACGACACCAACACAGCAGCGCGGAGTCTCAATGCATGGATCACCGAATGCGCTGACACTCTAGCCCCTCTCCGGCTGACATTGGCCAAACGCGTACCTAAGAAAGCCAGCTGGTTCACCACTGAACTCCAAGATTTAAAGCTTACCTGCAGACGGTTAGAGAAAAAATGAAGCAACAGCCATTCCAGTGAAGACCTCGCCGCATTCAGAGCCTCAACCACCGCCCACCAACGAAAAATCAAGAATGCAAGGATGGACACACTCCGGGAGCACAACAATTCCTCCGCACGTGCAACAACTCCTCTGCACACAACTCTAAGGAACTCTTCTCAGTCATCAACAAGTTCATAGATTCCCCCCTCCGAAGCCACTAGCATCCCCCATCACAGGACCTCTGCAACAAACTCGCCTCCTTTTTCCACCACAAGATCCAGGACATCTACGACAGCTTCCTCCTGAAAAATCCTGGCACCGGAACCTGTGACCAACCCACCCCCCCCAGAACCCACCCAGACCATCCACGCCTGGTCCAGGCTCACCACAGAGGAAACAGTCAACATCATGAACAGCACCCACTCCGGAGCCCACTCAGACCTCTGCACGCACCACATATACATCAGAGCCAGCACATCCATCGCCCGAGCTCCGTAACGCAATCAACTGCTCCATCAGCACGGGCACCTTCCCCGATGACTGGAAACACCCCGAAATCTGCCCTCTCCTGAAGAAATCTTCAGCCAACCCATCAGAACTAATGAATTTCCGGCCCATCTCGCTGCTACCCTACCCCACCAAAGTACTAGAGAAAGCAATCAACGCAAAACCACAGAATTTCATCAAGACCAACAACTCCCTGGACAGCTCCCAGTCTGGCTTACACAGCATTTACAGCACAGAGACAGCATTCCTGGCAGCCACCGACGACATCTGATTACTCCTAGACCACGGCCACACCGCAGCCGTCATACTCCTCGACCTCTCAGCAGCATTCGACATGGTCTCCCACAGCACTCTGCACACCAGACTCCACAACATAGAAATCAGCGGAAGAGCCCTGGATTCGATCCACTACGCCCTCTCTGGGAGGACGCAGAGGGTCTGACTCCCGCCCTATACTTCCAGACCCACAGGAGTCAACTGCGTAGTCCCCCAAGGATTCTCAATGAGTCTCACACTGTTCAACGTATACATGGGACCTCTTGCTGCCAAAGTCAGAAGCCTTGGTATGAACATTGTGTCATATGCCGATGACACACAACTCATCATTTCTCTCACCTAAGACACAGCCACGGCCAAAAGGAACTTTCACTCAGGAATGGAAGCCGTCACCACCTGGATGAGAGAAAGCTGCCTCAAGCTCAACTCCGACAAGACGGAGCTCATCATCTTCGGAAACGCCACCTCAGCTTGGGACGACTCCTGGTGGCCCACATCCCTCAGCGCCCCGCTGCACCGACCGAGCATGCCCGCAACTTAGGAATCATCCTCGACTCCTCCCTTTCCATGACCCGCCAGTTAAACTCTGTCGCCTCCTCCTTCTGGCACACACTCAGCAAACTTCGGAAGATCGTCAGATAGATCCCAGCAGACTGTCGCAGGACAGTCACCCATGCCTTAGTCAGTAGCAAGCTCGACTGCAGCAACACCCTCTATGCCGGCACCTCAACTAGGAACATCAAAAAATTTCATCTCATCCAGGACACCGCCGCCAGATTCATTCTGGACCTCCCTCGCCAAGAACACATCTCCCAATACCTGAGGACCCTCCACCGGCTACCGGTCGAGAAGCGAATCACCTTCAAGCTTCTCACCCACACGTACAAGGCCATACACAAAGCAGGACCAGCCTACCTGAACCACTGTGTCTGTTTCCACACCCTCGCCAGATCCTTCCGCTCCACCCAGATGGCCCTGGCCACCGTCCCTCGCATCTGCAAAACCACGCCCGAGGACGATCTTTCACCTACACTGCAGCAAAGCGCTGGAACAACCTCCCCCTGCACCTCAGACAAAGCCTGTCGCTCACCATCTTCAGGAAGAACCTCAAGACGTGGCTATTCGGATGAGGCCCCTCCCCCAAGCGCCTTGAGACCCTCACAGGTGAGTAGCCGCACTTTAAAAATATTGATTGATTGTTAAGGGGTGTACTTTATCTATGTAGACCTGAGTTTTGAGTTTTAGGTTTTATCACACTTGAGCAGACCTGTGTTTTGGAGTGTCCCTCACCTGTGCAGACCTGTGTTTTGAGGTTTATTTCACCTGCTCAGACCTGTGTTATGTGATGTAACTCACCTGCGCAATCCTGAGGTGTCATGGGCTTGCCCAGGACTTCGGTGAGAGCCTGCACCCAGGTCTGCTGTTCCTTGTCAGTCTCGCAAGTCAGGAGGTAGTTTCGCTCAGGAGTCACGATAGTGATGCCGTGGCGCCAGGTGAAGTTGCCCAGAGTCCCCTCAGGCAGCCCTTTCTTCACATCATATCCATGAGATGTGCTTCCCAAAAACACCTCACCCTTCGGAAAGGCATCCTGTGAGAAACAGGTGAAAAAATCTGTGAACCACATGGGAGGAACTAGACCTTGTTCCAATTGTACTAAACAGGACTATGGGGAGGCCTTTCATCAGCGTCTTACTGTGGCCCTGCTAGTACCTGTGAGGGGTCCCACTTTTTAAGAACATATGACCCAGGGTCCTTTCTTACTGCTATAATGAAAACAGCGACTAGACCAAAGGTTCATATTTTCTTCTCAACACCCAGCTGTACACAGAGCTCTCACGTTTCCCAGGTCCATGGGTGAATAGCTCATTTAACCCAGTATTGTATTCTAAGACTTTGAATTCTGATTCTATTAGGAGATAAACAGAACAAGTCCCCCAATGCAAAGCAAAAACCTGGATGTGAATAAGTTACCCCCTCGACCGAGGTTGCTTCCCATTCAGGTTTAGACTTATGAATTTCTTTAAGATATGAGAGTCTCGAGGGCCGCTCACCATATTCAGCAGGGGCCCATCATTTTGTGCTACGCCACTGGCTTGCAGTACACTAGACAACCTATTAAGCAGGATTTCAACAGGCATTTCTCCCTCATACTCACGCACACTTCACAAACGTGCGACCGACCATTGACCATAATGAAGCATGTATTTACTGTTTTAATTCCAGGTGTACTGTGGAAGTGGGGAAACTGATACCAAAAGGCCAAAGTAAATATTTTTGCCCTTTTACTTTGTTACATCATTTGCTCAAAGGTACTTAAACAGATTCCACTTAGTGTGGGTCAACCATGCACAGTCCCTCTCTCTCTCTTTGAATATTGACCATAGATATGAAGGCTTCTCTCACCATGGGGTTCTTGAAGTACATCAGGCGTCGGTGATCCAAGGTGAACCACCGTTTTCTAAACCCTTCTGTTTGCTGCAGGAAAGAAGGGTAAAAGAGGACCAAATTATTCAGTGACAACTCAAAACCACAGCCCTGTTTGTGAGCACATTCTTCTGGCTGAGAGCAGAAAGGACTCTGGATGTTCAATCAGCCCTGAGCCTTCCCACTTTCAAACACCATACTCTGTCAATAGTACCCTGCGGCGGGGGGATTACCTTCAACAGGGGTTGGAGGGGCATGCACTGCGCATGGTCATTCATCCCAGAGCCATTCTACTCTCAATATACAGCTCCACAAACCAGGATCTGCCCTGACTGGAGAAGGGAATGTAGTCTGGATGTTCATTCACCTTTGCACCTCTTCACTCTGCTTCACCAATGGAACTCTGCCTTGGACGGAAAATGCGGTGTGTGTGTGGGAGGGGCGTGCAAGTGCATCTACAAATTTATTCAAGCCTTGGATTTCCCCCTTTCAAATGCTCAGTTCCACCAATGATGGTCCTTCCTAAGCAGACCACCTTCTTCTGCACGGAAAGGATATTGCAGTAATTAAGGTCTCTGCACTCAAATACATTGCACCAGGAATGAGGGACCTTTCAAAAACACCTTCCATCACTCCCCTACATGGCTTCTTTTGTATCCCGGACTAATCAAAGCTTTTACCTTTGGTCCTGTCTTCTCCATGTACCCCTCCTTAAGAAAGTTCTGGGTCATTCTGTTGACAATCTGTGAAAGAAAAAGGAATATTTATGTCACACTTTTGTCAAGGCCAATTTGCGAATGCACTCTCATCCCTCCGTCTCCCTTGTTTTGACACTTCCTCTCCTCCTGACACTTTCTGTGGAGAGGAAGCAAAATCACCATTTCAAGGGGTCTCACAACAACCCCCGTAATTGATCTCAATTGGGCAGGTTGCAATTTGCAACCACTCTGTGATTCAGTACATGCACATGGATGGTGGACTAAAAGGGACAGCAGTCCACCATCACTTTACTTGCATTCCCAAAACAGGTTTATTTCTTTAGAGAAGACCATGTTCCTTAAAAGGTATATTGCTGCTTTACACACAAAAAACAAGCATTGGCAAAACCAACAGGTTGCGCCAATGGAAAATCTATTGGCTTTGTCAATGTTTTTTTACATGTCGCACAGCAGTTGAGCTGCTGTGCAACATGGTTTAAAATTTTTAAAAAACACTCTGTCGCAGCCACCATTGTGCGTGTTTTTTTACCTTCAAGTTATATTGCACAGCAGCTCAACTGTTCTGCAATATGTAAAAAACATTGATAAAGTTAACACAATTTGCATAGGTGAAACCTATTGGCTTTGCCATTGTTTTTTTTTTTTTTTGCTGTGCTATATGGTGCGAACTTCACCCAAAGGTATTGGTGCGCTTTACATGAGCACCAGTTATACTACACAAGGGCACATTACATTCAGTAACACACAAACATGCAAACACGTGCACAGACTGATATAGACACCCTGGCCCATGCACATTCAAACCACAAGATCATAAACATGACACACAAGCATACCAACCTCTTGTTGGTAGAAGAAGAGATGCCCCAGCGGACGTTCCTTCGGTAGTTTATCCTTGTGGCAGAAGAATACCTCACATATTTACCACTTTCCTCATACATGGAAGAGCGTTTTCTGTTAACTCCCACGACACAGTAAATCAAGCCCCAAAACTCATAAATAAATATACGTTGCCATTCTTAAATACAGACCTGTACTGCCACATGCACTCCCAGATGCACAATATACACACTCGTAGCATTTGCGTGTACACACGCCTATAAATATGCAGACATGTGCTTGCTACCACACACTGTCTTGTGCATGTACAGCCATGATTTTTGCCAGTCCTTCGAGGTGTTGTGTGTTTTGCCTACGATGATGATAATTATACACACAGTTATTAAATAAGACCTTTGCCTCAGACCAGGACGTCCTGCTGCAGCACAAACACACACCAAGGGCTCTTTACTGCAGCCACTTCCGATGAGTATCACACTCGGAAGGCTTGTAATTGCTCAAAACACACTGCCTTGGAGACTAGGGGTGGACAGAGAGCTCTGCTCGGCTGCCGGAGTTGACAGAGTTTTTTTCACTCCGCGCTCCAATTGGAGCGCAGAGTTCGGCCCAAAACTCTGTTAACCCCATCAGAGGAGCAGAGCTCACCGCGTGCGCACTGCAACCCAGTTATGGGCCCATAACTGCGCTGCAATGCGCACTCAGCACGAAGAAGACATAGGAGGTGACAGGAGGTGGCCGCAGGGCGGCTGCTGAGGGCTGCACCTGGGCCAGCTCCGGATCCAGGCCTCCCTCCTTTCACTGTCCTCAGCAGCACAGCCGGGACCAGGGTGCAGAGGGAGGCAGAGAGCTAGGCCACTGGCAACAGGGATCCTGGGAGTTTGACCCAGGTAAGACCCTCGTTATGCTTTCTCTTCTATGTGCACATGGACATGGGGGCCCACAATGGGCATGGACAGTATTTGCATATGGGGGGTTTAGGGGTGGGGAGGTCTGTGCTTGGAAAAAAGGAAACTTGTAGTCAGAGCTCCACTTGAAAAGAACCTGTCTTCCCAGAGTCCCCGGGAAAGAAAGTGGTGTTATGGGGTACGGTGCTGAGGCTAGCCAGGAGAGGTGGAGACCAGGTGAGTGGTAGTCCAGCCACCCCCACCAGATAGAGATGTGTATGACCTGAGAGAGTGCTTTAGAGCCCAGTGGCAAGCAAGGCTAAGCACTTAGTGAAAATGCTATGCTGCTGGTGAGACGAGCTGGTTTGCTGAAGCTAGTGCTGGGCCCTAAAGAAAGGGCGGTGTGAGGCTGTGTGTAAGTGCACAGGAAGCGATTGAAAGGCTTCTGCAAGACTGGTGTGCTTGGCCCTCTGTAGCAGGTTTGTGAAGGAGGGCAGTTGCTGAAGGGAAGCGTGCAGGTGTGGAAAGCAGCATGCTCCAGGCTGGTGGGCTGTGTCAGCACAAGAGGCCAGAAATGGTCATAGATACCTCCCTGAATGAGCCAGATCTCAGAAGCACTAAGCAAGGTCGGATCTGGCTAACTGATCCTGCACATGCCAGAAATTAGTTACATAAGGACAGGACTAGACCATATGACTGAGATCAGCCAAGGGGGTATGACACCTAGGGCAAGCTAAGTGTGCTGTGGGGAGCATGCGGTTCAAGCAGGACAGGGTGAGGTAGGCTCTGTGAACGATCGTGTACTGGATGTCTTTAAAACAGGCATTCCTGGATCCTGTTTGTGGAGACTCAAGGGCCCTAGACCATTCTGCGCCATGGTGGGGTCTCTTTATGTCCTCCTCCCACAGCTGGTGGAGGTATGTCAGTGGGATCCTGGTGTGCTCATTAAGTGCGCTGTAAAACCATGTGATAAGGTGTCATCCCTCTCCCATAGAGTATAGGTTATGTATCACAGCGTCTGTCAGTGGTTCTTCATTCTTCTACTCTCCAAAGAGTGCGGAGAGCTGCTAGTAGTTACCCGTGTGTCAGGAGCTGGCTGGGGGAGATGGTGACATAGTTGGTCAAAGAGAAGTAACTGTGAATTCTGAAAGACGCCACCCACAATATTTAGGCAATCGGAGTGCCACTCCCCGAGCTGTTCAGGCATGAAGAGTCCCAGGGGTCCGTGTTGACCCTGGAGGGGAATCACCAGGGAGTACGGACTGATCCACTTAGTTAGCTGTAAGGCCCTGGCCAGGCATTTCCGGGCAACCCTTACGTGGAGGGACCATAATTGCTGCATCCGAATGGTGGGAGGAAGAAATTGACGTAGTACGTAGAGGGCCCATTCCCCGTGTTCGTTTCTTATAAATTCCTGCCTGCTAGCCATCAGGAGACCCACTGGAGCTGCGCCACGAGGTAATAGTCTTCAATGGATGGTGCTCCCAATCTCACTTGTCCCACAGGCACTTGAAGTTTACGAAGGGACACATGCTACCTTCCACTGTCCTCTAGGAGGTCAACCCATAGTTGGTCCAGGTCCTCAAAGAAGTGCCAGCATGGAAACACTGGGACACTTACAAAATAATAGAGAAGATGGGGTAAGATGATCTTTTTCGATAGAGCGTTCTTGCCAGTTAGGGCCAGCAGCAGTTTCTGCCAGAAACCTGTTTGGGATTTAAGAGCTGTAAATGCGCACTGTAGCTTACTGTCGAATCAATCAATCAATCAGTTTTTATAAAGCGCAACTACTCACCTGTGAGGGTCTCAAGGCGCTGGTGGTGGGTCTGGGCCCCATTTGAAGAGCCATGTCTTGAGGTTCTTCCTGAAGAAGATGAATGATGGGCTTTGTCTAAGGTGCGTGGGCAGGTTTTTCCAGCTCTTAGCTGCAAGGTAGGCAAAAAAACTTCCTCCGGAGGTGGTTTTCCGGGTGCATAGGATGGTGGCTAGCGCCTTCTGGGTGGAGCGGAGGGGTCTGGCTGGGTTATGGAATGAGATGCAATAGTTCAGGTAGGCCAGTCCGATGTTGTGAAGGGCCTTGTAGGGGTGGGTGAGTAGTTTGAAATTGATTTGCTTCTTCACTGGGAGCCAACGGAGGTTCCTCAGGTTTTAGGAGATGTGTTTCACGATAAGTCTGGCGGCGGCGCTTTGGATGAGTTGTAGTTTTCTGATGTTCTTTGAGCAGGCACCTCTGAGAGTGATAGTCTGATTGCTAGATAGCGGACTGCCGCGATGCCCAGGGTTGGTGCCTCGCGATGCAGGGGAAAGGCACATAATTTCTGCCAGTTTACACGTAGCCCTGCAGAGGCAGCAAAGTCTTGGAACGTAGTTGCTATAGGTGACATATCGATAGCCACATTGTGAACGTATAGCAACAAATTGTCTGCATAAAGTGATATCGCGTGCATGGTTCTATCCAGGGGAATACCCCATTGTTGGCCCTCATGGTGGAGCCAGTAGCCTAAAGATTCCATGGCGAATAAGATGTGGAAGAGGGGGCATCCCTTGCGCGTTCCACGGCCTATGGGGAACAGAGGTGAGATGAGGCAGCCAATAAGGAGGTGGGCTATGTATACAGTAGCTCATTGTATGCAAGGAGCTGCTGATCCTTTCCTACAGCCAGTGCTTATTTGTAAATAAAAACGTTCCGTGCCCAAAGCCCTCCTATTAAACACGCGGCTGCTGCATTTAAATGTGCAAGCACGGAATACTGAGGTAGCGGAATCCTGAAACCAGCTCAGGCCTCTTCAATCCATTTACAGCCACTCCCTGTCCTTTCAGCTCACTCTTGCAGCTTTCTGCTTTCTGCATTTGTGAAGCTTTTTCATTTTTCTCTTCCTCCGTCTTTCCCATGTGAGTCTTTTGCTTGCAGCAGATGCTTGAGGCAGAAGAATAAGCGCTGGCCCTCAAAAATAAGTGCCGGTGCTCAGCACCAGGAACAGTAAGCACAAATTAAGCACTGCCTACAGCCTTCGAGACCTCGAAGAGGTAGTCCCACGACAAAGAGTCAAAGGCCTTCTCAAGGTCTAATATGAGGTAGGCTGCACTTGAAAATTGGAGTAAGGCCTGTTCCGTGATATGGAATAGGTGCCTGATGTTATTAGATGTGCTCTGCCCAGACACAAAACCATTTTGATCAGGGTGGAGAGAACCTGCACGTAGAGTTCTGACAGTACCTTGCCAAGGATTTTGTAGTCGGCACCCAATATCGCAATTGACCGATAAAAGTAGGATCCCAGTCTGGTTTCAATGAAGAGATTAGAAGCAATTCCCGCAGGGAAGACGGTAGGGTGCCTGTAGTGAGGGCCTTGTTATCCATTTCCACTAGGCAGGGGACTAAGTCAAGAACCAATCATAGAATTCGATGGGGAGTCTGCCCAGACCAGGTGTCTTATTACAGACATGGTCTCAGATAGCCTCTTTAACTTTGGTAGATGTGATTAGCCCATCCAGTTCCTCTCGCTTAGGGGCACTTAAGGATAGCAAGTGAGGAGAGAGTAAAAGGTTGTGTGCTGCTTTCAGGGTGGAGGAAGCAGGTGCTCTATACAGTTCTGCATAGTAGGAGCTAAAAGCTTGAAGTATGGCCAGTTGGGATCGGCCGATTTGGCCTATGGTCATCCAAATGTCAGTGGTAGGGGGGGCTGTGTGTTTCTTGGTGGACGAGCCATGCTAAGAATCAACCCAGTTTATTACCCATAGCATAGATGCAAGCTGTATATGCAGTGAGATTATAGCACCAGTTGCTTTTTGTTTTTATGCGTGTATAAGGACGCAGTGCTCTGTGTCATCTAAGGAGGTAACTGCTGCATCGGTGTTGCACAGGGCCCCTATTCGTTCCCTACAGACTCCCACAATGTTCTTTTTGCAAAAGCCCCTTGTGACTACTTTGAAACCGTTCCACTTAATGGCTCGCATGGTGGCAGTGCCATGATTCATCATAAAGTACTGATTGATGTAAGTGAGTTGGGCGTCGCAGAAGACAGAGGCCCTCATTCTGACCTTGGCGGTCTTTTCGCAAGACCGCCGAGTTACCGCCGCGGTGAAGACCGCCGACCGCGGCGGTATGCCGCTGTGCGGATTCTGACCGCTGGGAGCGTACCGCCGGAAAACCGCCAGCAGCCACACTGGCGGTCGGCGGGAAAGTGGAGACTGGTCAACCTCCACCGCCACGCCAGCAGAACACCGCCCACAGAATTACGACCCACATTTCTGTGTGGCGGTCTTCTGTTGGCGGTCTTCTGTTGGCGGTCACCTCCCCATGGCTCCTGTCACCTCCCGGAGGACCAACGCACAAGGTAAGTTGATCGTCCGTGAGGGGAGGGGGTGGGGGGGTGTTGTGTGATGTGTGCGTGCATGGGGGTGTGCGTGGGAGTGTGTAGAGGGGGTGTGTGAGTGCGTGCATGCGGGCGGGGAGTGCTGCTGTGCCTATGGGCAATGTGTGTAGTTCGGCGGGTGCGCATGTCGGCATGTATGTGTGCGGGTATGTGTCCCCGCTGTGTATGTGTGTGTGTAGGGGGTGTGTATATGTGCATGTAGGGGGTGTGTGCATGTCGGGGTGCGTGTATGTGCATGTCGGGGTGGGGGTGGGGAGGGGGTTCGTACCACCTCTGGGGGGTGGCAGGGGGGTGGAGGGTGTGGGGGGAGGACTCGGGGGGGCAGTGGGGGGTGGGGGAGACCCCTATCAGTGCCAGGGAAGGAATTCCCTGGCCCCGATAGTGCCTACCGCCATGGTTCGCATGGCGGTTCCCAACTGCCAGAAACCGCGGCGGTAAGCAGGGTCATGATACCGTTGGCGGTCTTGGGTCGACCGCCGGACCGGAGTGCGCAGACTCCAGCCCGTCGGTCATGACCGCCGTGGCTGTCGGAGTGGGGAAGTGGCGGTCGGTCGCGGCGGTGACCGCCGCGGTCAGAATGCCATTTTTAATACCGCCGGTCTGTTCGCGGTCCGACCGCCGTCTCTCCGCCGACCGCCAAGGTCAGAATGAGGGCCAGAGTCTTCTAACGTGTCCTTAGAGAGTCACCAAGTAGGGACAGGCGGATGCGGGGTACCCCATTTAATATCCATTATATGATCGGCATGGTCAGAAAGGACGCAGACCATATAGTTGGAATATGTATACTGTGGGAATAAGTCCGGGGAGCACATGAAGGGGTCCAGACAGACGTATAAATTGTGTGGGCCGGTCTAATTGGAGTACAAACGTGTGTGTGGGTTATGGGATCGCCACATGTCCTCTAGGGACCACTGTTGGGCCCATCTAGGGAAGTGCTGTGAGTGCAGCCGTGCCGGGGCAGGAATTGGTGGTGGGTGGGAGCGGTCCAGGGATAGGTCCAATATGTAATTGTAATCAGATCCCAGGATCCAGGGGATAGCCACCCACCGGGCGAGGACTCGTCACTGGGTGGCTCAGAATGGTGGCTGCTCAGAGTTAGGAGCATATATGCATCCCAGGAGTATGGGGTCTCCATCAAGTCGCCCCTCTACAAAGACATAGCTGCCCTCTTTGTCTATAACTGCATTAAGAGTTTAAAATGGGGTACCTGGGTGTATCTACAGCAGGGTGCCCCTGGCGAAGTTTGAATAAGTCATTCAGTGAATTATTCCACGCCACCGCTTGCCAAGGCATTGGAGCTCAATGTGGGTAAGGTCTATTTCCTTGAGGAAGCTAATACGTGCCCTTTGTCACTTAATATAAGAGCAGATGGCATAGCGCTGATGTGCTTGAGTGCATTCCCCAAACATTTAAGGTAAGAAATTGTGTAGTTTGTCTGGTAGCCATAGGGTAGTGTCAAGAAGGTTCCGGAGTAGGGAAAGGGGTGGAGGGTGGGATGATATCCAGTATGCTCATACCTATCCACAGGGGTGTGGAAGTTGTACCACTTGTGTAATTAGGAGAAGTACAGCAAATGATAAATAACAATACAGAAACAAAAACCAGAGCCTGCAGCAGAACGTTGCATGCCCAAACTTCTGCTCTATGAGCCGGTGCACAGAACAGGGGTAGTGGTAAGTTACAGTTCTTTAACTTGAAATGTGAAGTAAAGGGGAGCTTCAGGCATGCAATTCAGTATATTATTCTGGCAGGCAAATCTTCCAGATGTATAGAAGCAACTTGTCTGGGGGGTCCTTCCCCCAAGTGATCAGGGTTCCGCACGAGAATTTCCTTATGGCTCAGGATGACGAGTCCTAGACCAGGTGCTCTGCACACTGTGGTGTGACCACGGGGCCAGACAGCAGCCAAAAGTGGCCCAATTCACTTGTGACTGGTTCGTCCTCTCTCCCAGAGGTGCTATTGTCCGTGTGTTGAGGTGGGGAGGACTGGTAGAGGGCAAATGCCGCTCCTTTGGCCGACTGTTGGCATTGTTGAAGGGCATGCTGAGAGGGGCTCCCACAGTCTCTCCAGATCTGTTTGGCTGACTATCTTGGGGACCCTTGCATTTCTGGGACGTGGTGTGCTGCTGTATAATGATGGTGGCTGCCGGCTACTCTCAAAATGGGTCTCCACCCACTCTCAGGTGGATTCTGGCTCAGTGAAGAAGTAGGTCTGCTGGTCATATAGAACCTTCAGTTTTGCAGGGAAAAGTAAGGAGTATTGGAAATTCAGGCCCATATTTATACTTTTTTAGTGCCGCACTTGCGTCCGTTTTTGACGCAAAAGTGGCGCAAACTTACAAAATACAACTGTATTTTGTAAGTTTGCGCTGCTTTTGCGTCAAAAAGTGGCACAAATGCGGCGCCAAAAAAAGTATAAATACGGGCCTCAGTTCTCATAGTCGACGTTTCACTGAAAGGTGGGAGGAACATTAGTGTTGGGTTTGCATAGGTTAGTCCAGGAATATTGAAACCGTGCAGTTTTTGCTCCTTGTAGGATTGCGTCTCTGTCCTTGTAGTGCAAAAGCTTGGCAACTACTGGACGCAGGAGAGGGAGCTCCTGGTGGGGGCCTGCGGGCAGGCACACAATGTGCCCTATCCATAGTGAAGTGGGGCCAGTGGGACTGGGCTGGCGCGAAGGAACACACCCTTCTTCTAGCAAGTCAATCATTGAACTGGTTCCTTCGCCTCCCTCCAGCAGGCCCACCACATGGATAGTATTGCGACGGGCCCACCACTCAGTATCTTCAGCTCTGCATTCTACGTGTTGTACTTGGTCAAGCAGATCCTTTGTTGACTGTTCTTGAGTTGCAAGGTGGAGTTTGAACACTGTGAGGGTATGCTCCGTCTCAGTGACTCTGGAGGGGCAAGACCGCAGGTTACCCTGGTTCGCTGCGCCACACCAGTCATTCTGTCTTCTAGGCTGTGGATCCATGCCAGGCTGAGGTGGAGTTGTGGGGGTCTTGCATGTATGATGCTCTCCAAAGGAGTCAGAGGCTAGAAAGTCTTAGTAAGAGGGTCACCCCCAGAAGTTTGGGCTTGATGCTACCTGAGCGGGAGGTACCAAAGCAGCCATCAGTCTTGGCTCGGGTATGCTGGGTATATACTGCATGGTGCTGGGGTGACAATGTGTGTGAGGCAACCAACGGGTAGTCCAGTGGTGCCCCACCTCTCGCTGCAGCGGGCAGCGCAACAGGGACTCACATCTAACTAGTCCAATGGGAGGCCTCCCCCTATCACCTGTGTCTGGTCTCCCTCCTGTGGGGTACATGGAGGATACTTGTACTTCTGTGTGCTGCGAATCGGGCTTCAGGCGGCAGCAGTCCAAGAGGTTGTGTCTCTTCACGTGATCGGGGTAATGGGAGCAGGTGCAAAGCGTCGGGAAAGGAGCAAGGTTAAACTGGAGTTTGGACTACCCCACCTCTCCTCACTTTCAATGGCGGTTCCTGGCGCAAATCAATGCAGAATTGTTACTGTCTGTGCTCTAGGGTGTGCAGCGGTGCCTCTCCAGATAGGGCCAAGTTAGCAATGGGCAACCCCCTCCCTGCGCAGCCCTCACTCGTTAACAGACATTTTCACGGGGGCCCAGAGAGTTCATATCAGACCTCTGTGATTCCCTGGGTGGTCACTACCCATATGCTATGCAGTCATCTGCGGTCCGGAACAATGCAGAGGTGAGCCCCCACCAGTGCTCCTTGGGAAAGTCCGGGACAGGCCAATGTGGGGGCGGCACTGTTTTCCCAGGTACTTGGGTCGCATTGTGACAGGTAAGGAGCTGGGCCGGGAGATGTTGCAGTGGGCTGCGTCCGTGCTGATCGCCCACCAGCTGTGTCTGTAGTTAGGGCCAGTGCTCTCTCCCACCTCAGCCTCTGTGGGGGAGGATCTGATTCTCTCAGGCAGAGGGCCTCACCGCCTTGCATTGGTGGAGATCTCAAAGTCCTCCTGCTTGAAGGCCTTGTCACTTTAATGGCAGCCTGTCGGTCGCACCTGTCTCATAGCTGACCCTCTGGCAGTGCAAGGCGTCTGATGCAAGGCAACTGCTCAATCAGAGTCCACAGGAAGCTTTCTGGCTCCCACACAGGCAACCGCTGATGCGATCCTGGCCTGTGTCTGGTCACCGACGGCCTTCAAGCTCTGCAGGCCCCAGGCGGGGGTCGCACTGGCACTTGGTTCAGCCCACAGCAATCGGGCTCTGTTGCTTACAACCAGCGGCTCCTGTGTGGCACTCGGGTGAGGAGCTCTCCCACTGGTCGGGTGCAAGAGGGCCACCGGTGGCTCTGGTAGCCCTCTCAAGATGAAGGATTCTTGAGGCCCGCCTTGCCGCAATTTGCGCCAGGTCTTGTTCCAAGCACACTTGAGTTTCATGCTCTGTGGTAAATGGGTGCCCATGAACCATTACTGACCATCTGGTCTCCATCTTTTTTGCCATGTTGTCAGAGCACAGAATGGGAAATGCAGCGGCCTGCTAATAGGCAAAACTTTTGCACCGGGGAATGGTCCTTGCCCTTACCTCCAAGCAACAACACACAACACCACTGAGAATGTGTTATTTTTGCAAGACAGAAGAAGCACCAACCACAACTGGGCAGAAGGAGTGAGTGCATAGTATACATGCCAGCGCTGACATTTCAACGGACAGAGGAGTAGCTTGCTGGGAATGGGTTGGGGTGGGGTTGGGCTGCTGCATTCCGTAAAGGACTTGTTACCACTGCTGTTTCACTCTCCCATTCCATAGGACCACCTGACACTGAAGACACCCAAATATAAACAAACATCATTACTGAAAGTACCCTCAGCTCTTGCCCACCAACTTCATTGCACACATTCATGTGTGCACAGCTACACATCTTGCATGTCCTACCCCACTTACTGTCCCACAGTGTCCCATGATGCCTGGGGTAGATTACCTCCTTGTCGACAGCAGTGGGGAACGCCACCTTGAAGTAGTTGAACTGTGCCATGCGGATAGCGTTGAACCAGTTCACGATCTCCTTAAACAAGCAAGGGAAGGCAGGAGTTAATGTGAATGATACAAAACTTCCTCAGTACATCAGATGAACTCCCAAAGCACTTAGGCATTCATACCACACTCCTAAAACAATGTCCAGAGCCAATGTTCCAAACCCCACCCCACAGGCATGCCCAAAAAAGGAAGCCATATGCTGAGCTGAATTGCACAAGCTCTGAAAATATGCCCCTCAAAGTGGAACACAAGAAAGACGAAACCTCATTCTGGCCCATCCATGTCTATGACTGCTTATGTAAATCCACTGTAACTGAATTTGCATAGTGTGTACTACCTCCGAAGAGGCATTGAAGCACATTATAAAGAGTATCACACTACTGCCGAACCCAGAGTCTTGCACTCTTAGGTAACCATGTTATTATTTTACTTCAGTTTCTTTGTGGCATGTTAACTAATAGACGTAATATGAAATCTTTTGTAGGGGCTGTGATGCTATTTAAAGTTAGCTACCATTTGACCATCTACTCCATTTTATGCAAGTGATTCCATTTTGTGCCTTGCTGCTATTCTGGTGTTTTTCCACCCAAAGCTTGTTTTCCACACTGAACCTGTTTGAGCTCTTCTCACCAGAGCAGGGTCACACCGTGCTAGAACATATTATGGGGGATTTGGCTGCGATAGGAGAGTACAAGGCTGAGAATGTTTCCATCAGAGAAAAGTACAGCTCTGTCTCAGCAATGAGCATTGAGGCCTGGCCTGTTCTTTTGCATGTTTTCTACACAGACCAAGTACAGCCAGCATTTGAATTCCATAACAGAAGGGAGGGCTTTACTAGAATCTTCCTCTTGAGTTGGTTTAAGGTATAAAAGATGAGGAAACGTAGCACTGAGACAGGAACTCACCTGTGAGCTGGATGCACTGCCCAGGAAATCCCATTTGGGGAACGTCTCCTGCCTCAGCTGTTTGAGGGTTCCCCAGCTTGGTGCTGGCAAGGATGATGGATTTAATCCCCATGGTGATGCATTTTAATTCTTAATTATTTAGCTTATGTTTATGTTCACTGTTGATGTACTGCACATTTTAGTCTGTGATTATTTAGCTGCTGTGATTATTCTGGCATATGCACGTTTCACTTAATTTGAGTTAAATGCTTATTTTCATATATTTGTGTGCTTTTATTTGATATCTGGGAATTGCCTTAATAAATTCATTACTCAGACTAAGAGTGCTGCATTCCTTGACATCGTCTTCTCTTAGTTTAAACAAGAGCAGAACAGGGGCTGTGTGAGTTCATGCAAATGATTGGTGAGATGAATAAATGGGTTAGAAAAGATTTGGTACTATTAGGTTGCAGTGATCTGGTTAACCCATTTCAAAAGAAAGCAGATTGACAGAACATAATAAAAATATGGTAAACAGGCAGGCAGCTCCGAGGAGGGTATGAACATGAAGAGTAGAGCATGCAGAGGATGCTAGGTGAGGAGAGAGTTGACTCAATAGCAGAAAAGGAGGGGATGCATGGGATAGTTGTAGATCTATTACATTTAGGAAAGGCACTCATTTGGGTTCCAGCTTAGGCCAGGGTA
The DNA here is from genome assembly GCF_031143425.1 of Pleurodeles waltl. NCBI lineage: Eukaryota > Metazoa > Chordata > Amphibia > Caudata > Salamandridae > Pleurodeles > Pleurodeles waltl. Next base: position 339,615,338 of record NC_090443.1, read on the forward strand.
CACTTCAAAAGTCTTAGTTTTATGACTGGCCAGTGATGAAATCAGGGTAGCAGAGTGTGAAGGAATGTGCAGACACGAGGGTGACCACCTCACTCCAGGTCAATACTGACACTGCCTCCAGTCCTAACCTTTTCACTCACAAATCACGTGTTAATTTACTTTAGTGAATGGAAGCGAAACAAGACTGCAACACCCAGAATGCATTTGATTATCATATGAAAGTGCAGGACTGGAAAATGTGTTCATAATGACCAGGAGGGAGGTGGTCACCCTAGCATAAACAGCGAGAAAATAAACGCATGGAGCACCAGGAATATGCTCTCCAAACTTAGCACTTGTTCTTTTATTGTTTTTAAATAGTTTTATGGTCGCTAAAATCTCGATCGGTGTATGGTGACTATAACTTTCTGTACATTATTTTTTACACTTACGCAAAAGTAGTAGAATCATGGCTCGTCAGTGCTCTCTTGTGGTCATGGGACTGAATAACATGAAGTGAATGCTGCATAATACACCTTAATTATGTAAAATGACTAAAACACCTTGTTCTTGTGAAATGACTGATCCGGGCATAAGTTGCCACAGAAGGAAACAAATCTCCTGTCAAATTTTTAAATAAATTGACTTTCTAAAACCTAGCAAAAAGTAGACGCCGAGGGAGAAAAACTCTGTAAACTTCCCTTTTTTACGGCAGGGCTCACCAGCAAAAGTGCTAGTGAGGTAAGTGCCCCATAGAATTTTTTTTTTACAGAAAATGTATTTCACTCGCATGCTCTGACAGAATAATAACACTCGTTCTGTGAAGGGAGATTACGCGTGATACCGTTTCCCTAAACAAGCAGTGGCAAAGTCAATATGTTTAAATATTTGTAGTCCTGGCAATTTGGCGGATGCTTAATTTTTTTAATTAAAAACAATACTGTAGGTATATGCCGCATAAGTAAAAAGAAGAAATGGATAGTATTTTAGTAGAACAATATGGGTGCTTCCTAGCAGGCAGGTGTACTTAAAAAGGTATAGAACCCATCTTTAACATAATTGCACCTCACCGGAAAATATGATTCTTTTTGTCGCTAAGAAAAGGCACTATTGACACAAGGATGATTTAACAAATAAAAAGAATAGAGAAAAGAATGAAAAAAGCATTGGCAAAGTAAATTATCGACACTAACACTTGTGAAGTGGACTTTTTAAGGCACACATGCCTTGCAAAATGCCACATTCGCAGTGCAATAGAAACCATGGCTGAAAAGGGTCTGATTCGTTGTTTGATGCCATATGCTGTGGTGGGCGGGAGAAAAATATGAATTACAGTTGAACATACCAGTGGATGAAGACGGCTGACCCAAAGTACCTGTATGTATGTATATGTATGCACTCTTAATTTATGATTTTATTCGTTGCATGAAACTGACAAGGCAAACCCTCAAAAGAAATTAAGGCCCATATTTAAAAAAATGTAACGCCGCATTTGCGTCATTTTTTGACGCAAAACAGCGCAAACTTACAAAATACAATTTTATTTTGTAAATTTGCGCCGATTTTGCGTCAAAAAACGACGCAAATGCGGCGCTAAAAAAGTTTAAATATGGGCCTAAGTCTGAACTTTGATGAAGCAGAAACCCTCGTTTTGTGGGAGTAGTTTACAAAAGATAAGTTTGTTTACAGGCAAAACCAAGGAAATTACCTGACTGAGGTCAACTCGGCAGTCCCAAAGAACTTTTCTTATTTTGTGGGCTGCGATGGTGACACAATTACAATTTGGAACTAGTTTCAAGACATTCTTAAGCCATTTTCTTGCTGACCCGCTACAAGAGCAATACATTCACATGAAACCTGTTTAAACAAAGCAAGAAACATTCTTCCTGTTTTTCATTAATCGGGAAAAGAAATATGTAAATAGTCAATCCACCAATTTTTCCTGCAACAGGGCAATAACACTACTTTGGAAAATTGGAGATAAAATTTAGGTTAGGTCTAACATTTCATTTAATCAGAAGAGGAGTGGCGAAATGATATGATGGCGACTGCCTTTGTGACCGTACGGATCTTTTAATTGCAATAATTGAAATGTTGCTCGAAAGGTATAAACTAAGCTAGCCAAAGTGGTTTATTATTTTTTATTATCATATCAATTTGACACATTTATATAGTGTAAACCTAGCCAAGTGTTTTTGTCGTCCTTGCTTTCGGAACCTCCAGCATTAGAGATTTCTCCGTGTTTTTGTTTTTTCCTTTTCCTTCCATATATCAGCGGCTTGTCCTTTCAGAAGGTGGGGTGTACTACATCCTTGGCTTTGTGGGTTACGCAGGCTTTCCTGAATTTGATTTCGACCAGTGGAGGTCTCTCAAGATGGGCAAGATGCAGACCAATATCGTTGCCCATTTAACAAGCCATGTAGCTGCATTAGGATGACTCTGAGGGAGGCTAGAGCAAGCGAGTAAGGCCTTACAAGAGGGCGGGTGCTTGCACCCTAAACAAAAAAACCAAAGAAGGGATGGATTGTGTCAGTTTCTTTAGAAGGTGGAGCTGAAATCGGGCTATTTTCACGAGCTTGGTTATGTGTGCAGACCTTGAGATATTCTTATCCATGACTTAAACCGGGGATGTTGTGGTGGCAAAGGGCAAAATTAAGCCCAAGTCGTTCAGGATATATTGTCAGTGCTTGACAAGCAGTGGGGTTGCTAGTATTTGTAGGGGGTAGTGGGTTTTAATAGTGTTAAATTTTAGATAATGCATGAGTCGAAGATGTTTCTCAAGAATGCTTTCTTATTGGCAGCCGGGTTGGAGACTTTGATGTAAAGTTAAATACTGACTGTGGGTCGTGTATTTGTATCCCCTCTCTGGTTAGCATCAGATCCAAAGGCTCCATGCACAAATGAAACAGAAATGGAGATAGATTGCATCCCAAAGGAATGCTCCACGGCTGGTAATTCTGTGACCTGAAATGTTCTGCTTTCACAAACTGAGACATTGATGTGAAGACGGACTAGAGTCATTTTATGACTGTGGAACCCACTTCTACCTGGATGCAGAGGAAATCCTGTGGTATGTTATGGTATCGAACGTGGTATGTTGGTAGGTAGGTATAAGGTGTTATAAAGTGCAATGTTCAGATACAAAATGTATATTGTAACCGCAGCACTAAAAACAAAGCAAAGACCCTAGCCAGAAAACAGACTTCAACAATGAAGCCGAGGAAAGAGCCACACCTTCAGAGCCTTTCTAGGCTTATGCAAATGACATCGCTGAAGCAACAAACGAGGCAAAGAGTGTGCCACCAGTCAACACTGAAAAGGCCTGTCCAGCAAAAGACGTCCATACAAATCTAGGCAACTTGAAAGATAGTGATCCTGAGATCTCAATGTGCATCACGGGGGTTACCAATTAAAAAAGCGTCTGTGACTGCAACTGTGCAAAAATGACTAAACAGCTGCTGGGAATGATAAACCCTACCACTTATTGTTTACATTCATGGAGATCAGGAAGTCAAAGAACATAAGGAGCAAAGTTATTCTTCTGATAAACCAGTCAGTGGCTAGTAGTTTACCCGAGCAGGGTGAATCGTAGGCCTATGAAGGTGAGATCCATGCCAGATATTCAGGATATTCAATGCCTTTGTAATAAAGTTCCATTTTAGATCACTGAATGTACATTTTATCTTATGTAGACACCCGGAAAACCTGTCATAAATTCAGACATCCTGGTTTCTTCCTGTATAACCCTGATCTCGCAGGAGAAGGTGCACAAAGTTGCTAACCGGCCTCTGGTCACGAGGACCACTATTAGCCAGTGCTGGCATTAATTACCAACGGTACTTTGCATTTTGAGACATAACAGAAACCAAGACATAGCAAAATGCAGTTGGATAAAAGGCCAGGGCTTAATAAAGGTGTTTCTAGTTAGATGGCTCAGAGTTGTCAGCACCAGTCTACAGTGAGAGGCCCAGAGGCCGGTGCCCTAGGCGACCTTCACACACCCTCACAATCAGCACTCAAAGTGTTCCAAATATCTCCTAGTCTCACCTCACCATCCTCATGGTACAGGAAGATATTCCTGGTTTTGCTGTCCTTCCGGTGTGTAATCTGCAATCCGTTGGGGTTCCCGATCTTTGATGGCTGGAAGGAAGCGTTGATGCTGTCCACTTTTATGACACACTTTGGTTCTTTGCCCTAAAGAGAGAGGCAGAACTGTACATTACTCATGGATTCCAGCGGAGGGCACTCTTCACAGGATAAACAAGGACAGAGGCTTATATGGCGGGAAACACCTACAGCTGGGGTGCTGTCATCAGAAGGTGGCACTCTCCATGGCTGGGAACATAGCGCGCAAAGAGTGCTCTTATAAGGGTAGGGAATACAGCAGCGTGTACTCTCACGTGGGTAGACAGCACCGGCAACTGTGGCGCACTCACAAGGAATGGCACACGCAACTCTACGGGCTGCGTTCCTCAATATCAGTAGCAGTAACAACAAGGGTGCCATCTTTGGGAAACACTAAACATCTGAGAAACTTCCACCAAAGTGGGGAATACCAACAGTAGGCTGGAAAATACCAATTTTTGGGTGTGATCTCCCCAAGGTGGGCAATACCAACATTTGGTGGTGCTAATGGAGATGCACTTAGCAAGGTGTGTAACGTTGACTGCATGAGTCGTTCTCAACACTTCAAAGAGTCTAACTCTGGTCTGCTGTGTGGGACCCACTTTCATGTTGGAGAAACTGGTTTGTTCTACTCACTTCCTGTGTTTTGAAGTACTTGAGAGTCCCCTCTCGCTCTGAAAGGACAAATTTCCGAATGAGGAACTGCTTGTTGTCTCGTCCGCGTTTCCAGAGTGTCCCCTCTCGTACACCTAGAAAAGAATGGGCAATATTATTGCACGCCTCCACTGCCACCGGCCCATTTATTGCATGCCTTCTCTGGCAGTAGTAGATTAATGCATGCTTCCACACAGTGCTTAGTTTGTTCAAAACAGTCATACTATTAACAGTAAGTTCAGGGACTCAAAGTTGTACTTAGGAGTCCACTGTGGTTGCTGAAAGCCAGGATCGCCAAACACCAAGGCCTCCTAGTCTTGATTCCAACACATGAATCTTTTTTTACTCAACCCTACACTTCCTATCTCACTCTTTTATATCATTTTTCATTCCTCCTTTCTCTCATTGTCACTATTTTCCTCACTTTCTCTGCTTCATTATTTCTCCCTTTTCTGCCTCTCTCAGTCTCTCTTGCTCTGGCTCAAAGTCTGGTGGTGAAAAATACTTCCTAGCCTAAAAAATGAGTACCTGTGTCCAGCACCAGCAATTCCTATCACAAATTAAGCACTGCTTCCTCTACAATAAGAATATTACTGAATGCCTCCACTTTCATGGGGAAATTAAGGGCCTTATTTAGAGTTTGGAGGATGGAAGGCTCTGCAACAAACGGAGCTGATATCCCGCCTGCCCTATGACAAGGTCCTTGTCTATGTAATGCGGCAGACGGGACAGTCGCCATCCATGTGATGAAGTAGCTCATCTTCCAAACTCTAAACAAGCCCATTAGTCTTTAAGTGTTAATTTGAGGGTTAATGTTGTAGAGCTGGGAAGTACGTTTTATGTTTCTTATTTTCCATGATGTACTTTTAATAGTGAAGTCAAGTCCTAGAGTTGTCATTTATTGTTCACACAACCTTTCATTCAGGCTTTCGTTTCTCTTTGTTACTTGCTTTAATTCCCCTCCTTGCTCTCCTGCTTTTTCTCCGCCACTGAGGCTCGTCAGATGTCTAATGGCCAACAGCTGAAGACCTGTCAAGTACAGGCAATTCTAGAAATGACCAAGAGGTCAAGAAGGGCTAGTTCTATAAGATCATATTGTGCCAGGCACATAAAGCACCAATTACTGTGCCTTTCATTGCATATACTGCCTCCTCACCCTAAGAGTCACTGGGTACCATTAGGAGGAAGCCTGAGGTGAAGCTGACACGGTTGGATGTTATGCGCAACGCCTTCGGTCTGTCTTAACGCTTTAGTCAGAATTACTTTGCATGCTGGGGCTTGGTATTTAATTTTTTCCATTTTAATTGTTGAGTTAAGAATACGCAACAAGCAAGATTCCTTCCGCTAAAAATCGTGGACTAGCTAAAGATGTCTGATGGAATCTGTTGGGCCTCCTGTGATTTAAACTTTCCAACAACTCTCCACAAAAGTTAGTGTGAGCTTCCTAAAGTAGCGGCCTTGTTGTCAGCTTCTTTTCATGTAGCGCCTTGGCAGCGTGAGCTCCTGAGCGCAGTGCATTGCTAGACCCCAATGTCCTTTAGCGCAAGCTTTCTGGTAGCAGAGCTCTTAATGTGAACTTCCCCTAGCAGTGCTTTCAATGGGAATTTCCTCCTTGCGCCCTCCAGCAACACCTGCAGTGTGAGCTTCCTCCTCTATTGCCCTCAGTGTGAGCTCTATCCAGGGGGGTCTAGGCATGAGCTTCCTCCAGAAGGTTCCTCAGTGTGAGCTGGCTCCAGCACAACCCCTCAGTGTGAGCTTCTTCCAGGCATGTCCCATAGTGTGAGCTTCCTCCTCCACTACCCTCGGTGTGAGCTCCCTCAGGGGGTGGTTTCGACATGTGCATTCGCCCAGAAGGGTCGTAAGTGTGAGCTGGCTCCAGCACAGCCCCTTAGTGTGAGCTTCATGCAGCAGTGCCCTCAATGTGAGCTCCCTCCTGCACGGCGGTCAGTGGGAATTGGTTCCATCAGTGTGAATTTTGTCCCAACAGTGTCCTCAGTGGTGGCTTCCTGGCAATGCTACAAGTATTACGTGCCAGAGGGCAGTGCCCTTAGTGTTTGTTTTTGCTAGGAGTACCTCACTGTGAGCCCTCTCCAATAAGTAACCTGTCACAGTTCGATTCCAGGCCACTGTACCCTCAGAGTGCACATCAGTCATCCGTGCCTGTCAGTGTGAACTGCCTCACAATAAACCATGCCAGTCTGAGCTTTTGAGCACCATTGCCCTGTCAGTGCAAACTTCCTGATTTCAAGGTACTATCAGTGTGAGTTTCCAGGCAGCAGTGCCTGCAGTGTGAGTATCCAGGCAGTAGTGCCCGTAGTTTGTCCTTCCAGGCAGCAGTGCCCGCAGTATAAGCTTTGTTGGAAAGTGGATTATTGGTAAGGGCAGGTGAGTACCTACACTCAGCAATAGTCCACAGACTCCCACTAGGTTCAGGCAAGGCCTCAATAAATTAATCCTGGATTGACCCTTGGTAGCTTGGCCATGAGCTGTTCGACTTAACTTAGGAGACAGGTGTTTAAAGCATTTAATATCAACAAAACAGTGAATAAGTAAAACACAAATAGATTATATATTTGTCTTTAACATGACAAAAATTCAATAAAGGGAACCGGAGATATGATTTTTTAAAGATTAAGGCCCCAATTATGACCTTGGCGGTCACCAGACCGCCAGTGTCAAGGTCGGACCGACGCCAAAGTGGCGGTGCGACCACAACATTATGACTGTGGCGAAAGCGCCACGGTCAGACCGCCGGCACCACCAGATTGCAGCGCTGCCCTGCAGATTACGAGTCCCCATTCTGCCAGCCTTTGCACTGCCCATGCACTTGGCATGGACAGTGCAGGGGCCCACATGGACATCCCTGTCACACTTTCCATTGCCTGAATTTCAGCAGTGGAAAATGCAACGGGTGCTGCTGCACAGGCCACACCGTCACATTGGCGCCAGCTACATTAGGAGCTGGCGTCAGTGTTAAGGCCCTGTTCACCGCAGGACCAGAGGTGAACTCTTTACAGGGCCGACCCGCACAGGCAGCCTGATGGAGGAACGAGTTTGGTGGGAGGCCTCCGCCAGCTGCAAAACTCGAAATGGGGGCCTAAATTTTTTTAGCGCCTAGAAATCAAAAGCAGAACTCAGGCCATCTGGTCGCACTTGACTGGGGAAAAGCCAAAAGTTGAAGCCAACTGTGATGGAGCACTGCTCAGCTACACTGAGCGAGTGGGGTCGGTCAAAGTTTTACATTCACACTTAGAAAAATTATTGAAGATTTCTCACCGACTGGCACAAAGTGACGAGTTGAGGCCCACCTCGCTGAAGGCCACTTCGGATCCAGGTTGCGGGAGGCCTCGGTCAAGTGTTCGACGTTTGGACTTAGAAACTTTTTCGGGACAAACCACCATCGCCTGGGACCAAGTCGAAAGTTGAGCCCTCCTTGGATACACAGCACGGAGGCCTCGGTCCAATTTTTACCTTAAAAAACGTTTTGGAACTTTTCTTCCAGACGTCGGACAACCATCCTCAGCAAGCCGATGTCAATGTAACGTCATCAAATTGCATTTCCACAAGCCACCGGTCAAATCCTGGAAGTCTGGGACGCCGGGGCTTTTCAGCAGGACGATCCTGCAAGTCAGGCCGGGTCGCGGTCGAGGCTGGTCAGCTTGACTCACGACATCGGATCGGTCCACTTATAGAGCTTCTTTCCAAAGTTGCTCCAAACTTCTGGATCTTCTTCCAGAAATACTTTAAAGGTCCTTCAAGTGTCTACAACTCACCCTAAGGTTCCAAAAGCTCTAAGGTGGTCCCTAAAAGTTAGGACTTCAACTCCCAGAATGCACCTGGTCCAAATTCTTAAATGACCACTGGTCACTGGTCAGCTGGGCCATTTCTGCAGGACATGATGCAGGGGACTCTGGTCAGATCCTTTCTACCTGCAGCTTACAGGGAGTCCTTTCTGAGGTTGTAGAAGTAAGGCAAAGTAATTTCCTTGGTGAAGCCCAAAGTGTGAAGCTGGTGCAGTCCTTCTGAGTGCAGTGTTCAGGTGCAGGCCAGGGGTTTAGCAGGGCAGTCCTTCTTCTACTTGTCTTTTTCCAATAGGGATCCAAAGTGTGTGGTAGGTGTGCCATATTTATCCTTGCTCCTGGAGTGGCAAGCTGGGGAGTGCTCCTGTCCAATCACGTGCAGGCCACCACTCTTTTGAGTGACCACTTCCTGGGAAGTGTGGCAAAAATCCATTCCAGGGAGCAACATTCCTCAAAAATTCAAGATGGCAAACATTCAATCTTAGAATTTAGATCTGGCTGAGTCAGCCCACTGGTGTGGCTATGTTTCCCTTAACACACTCCTTTCCAGCCCTCTCTTAATCTAATCAAGGGGCACCTGACTGTCTGGGGCTGTAGGCAATGGAGGAGGTCCAGTGCTGTCACAAACTTCCTTCCATCCTTTGAAGTCCGATTTGGCTGCTCTCCCCCCACCCTATTCTACCATCTGCTGAGGCAGATCTCCTCCCGCCAGAAGCTCCCTTTGTCTCAGCCCCAGCCACGTGCAAGAGGCTGGCCAATCAGAGAAGGGCACTACAGGGCTGAAGTTGGTAACATTTGGCAAGAGTTCTCAAACCCTTTTCCTGTTCAAGTTATATTATATTCAACAGTGGCAAGTTGTTGGACTTATTATTTTTTAATTTGATACCAAACTTGCTATTCCTAGCTCCTTCCAATGGAAAATAAGACTTGATTATTTTCAAATAATGTCTCTCAATGTTAGCCTTTGGAGCTTATTCACTACAATGGGGAAAAACGAATTTGGCTACTTTTCCCTCACCAGGGCTTCTAAAGCATCTTTTAAAAAGTCACTGCTTATAGTTGCACTGCACCCATCCATGGGGACATACCCTAGGGGTGACATATATAAAAATAAGGTAGCTTAGGAATTTGGTAGTACTTTTAATTCCAAAGTCGAATTTAGCATTAATTTTTCCTTAAAAGGAGCCGGCAAGACAGGTCCGCTTTTAAAATGACACTGGGTACCACAGCAGTCCACCTATGCATGTACTATGTATGCTGGGGTCCCTAAACCTACATGCCCTACCATATACTAGGGACCTATAGGTAGGATGGTACAGACAATTGTAATTAGCCTAATTTGCATATTCCATTTTAGACAGAGCACTGGCCCTGGGACTGGTTACCACACGTATTAGTCAAAAAGTTTAGGTGTGACCAGGGCAAAAAGGAGGACTTTCCTACAAGCTTTCTATAGGGAATAGTGCCCGCAGTGTGAGCTTCCAGGGAGCAGTGCCCATAGTGTGAGCTTCCATGAAGCAGTACCCGCAGTGTGAGCTTCTAGGGAGCAGTGCCCGCAGTGTGAGCGTCCACACAGCAGTGTCCACAGTGTGGTTTTACAGGGAGCAGTGCCCACAGTTTGAGCTTCCATGCAGCTGTGCCCGCAGTGTGAGCTTTTAGGGAGCAGAGCCCGCAGTGTGAGTTTCTATGCAGAAGTGCCCGTAGTGTGAGCTTCCATGCAGCAGTACCCGCAGCGTGAGCTTTTAGGGAGCAGAGCCCGCAGTGTGAGTTTCTATGCAGAAGTGCCTGCAGTGTGAGCTTCTATGCAGCAGTGCCCGCAGTGTGAGCTTTTAGGGAGCAGAGCCCGCAGTGTGAGTTTCTATGCAGAAGTGCCTGCAGTGTGAGTTTCCAGGCAGCAGTGTCCGCAGTGTCAGCTTCTTCCCAGTTGCATCCTGTCAGTGTGGGCTTCCTCTAGCAGTGCCACTACGGTGCCCTTCCTGGCCCAGAGACTTCATTGTGGTCTTCTTGGTAGCCGAGCCCTCTTAGAGTGGATTCTTTCCAGTAATTTAATTTAAATTGTCTGATTTAGTTAAATCATTACATAAATCGATGAAATTCATACAAATAATATTTAATTAGTACAATTATGTTACAGGTGGCCTGATTCTTAAATACAAAAATTAAAATTAAAAAATCAAGCGAATCACAATCCCCATAACAACATATTGCAAACCTTACTATGTATATATATATATATATATATATATATATATATATACACACACATATATATATATGTGTATATATATATACAGGGAGTGCAGAATTATTAGGCAAATTAGTATTTTGACCACATCATCCTCTTTATGCATGTTGTCTTACTCCAAGCTGTATAGGCTCGAAAGCCTACTACCAATTAAGCATATTAGGTGATGTGCATCTCTGTAATGAGAAGGGGTGTGGTCTAATGACATCAACACCCTATATCAGGTGTGCATAATTATTAGGTAACTTCCTTTCCTTTGGCAAAATGGGTCAAAAGAAGGACTTGACAGGCTCAGAAAAGTCAAAAATAGTGAGATATCTTGCAGAGGGATGCAGCACTCTTAAAATTGCAAAGCTTCTGAAGCGTGATCATCGAACAATCAAGCGTTTCATTCAAAATAGTCAACAGGGTCGCAAGAAGCGTGTGGAAAAACCAAGGCGCAAATTAACTGCCCATGAACTGAGAAAAGTCAAGCGTGCAGCTGCCACGATGCCACTTGCCACCAGTTTGGCCATATTTCAGAGCTGCAACATCACTGGAGTGCCCAAAAGCACAAGGTGTGCAATACTCAGAGACATGGCCAAGGTAAGAAAGGCTGAAAGACGACCACCACTGAACAAGACACACAAGCTGAAACGTCAAGACTGGGCCAAGAAATATCTCAAGACTGATTTTTCTAAGGTTTTATGGACTGATGAAATGAGAGTGAGTCTTGATGGGCCAGATGGATGGGCCCGTGGCTGGATTGGTAAAGGGCAGAGAGCTCCAGTCCGACTCAGACGCCAGCAAGGTGGAGGTGGAGTACTGGTTTGGGCTGGTATCATCAAAGATGAGCTTGTGGGGCCTTTTCGGGTTGAGGATGGAGTCAAGCTCAACTCCCAGTCCTACTGCCAGTTCCTGGAAGACACCTTCTTCAAGCAGTGGTACAGGAAGAAGTCTGCATCCTTCAAGAAAAACACGATTTTCATGCAGGACAATGCTCCATCACACGCGTCCAAGTACTCCACAGCGTGGCTGGCAAGAAAGGGTATAAAAGAAGGAAATCTAATGACATGGCCTCCTTGTTCACCTGATTTGAACCCCATTGAGAACCTGTGGTCCATCATCAAATGTGAGATTTACAAGGAGGGAAAACAGTACACCTCTCTGAACAGTGTCTGGGAGGCTGTGGTTGCTGCTGCACGCAATGTTGATGGTGAACAGATCAAAACACTGACAGAATCCATGGATGGCAGGCTTTTGAGTGTCCTTGCAAAGAAAGGTGGCTATATTGGTCACTGATTTGTTTTTGTTTTGTTTTTGAATGTCAGAAATGTATATTTGTGAATGTTGAGATGTTATATTGGTTCCACTGGTAATAATAAATAATTGAAATGGGTATATATTTTTTTTTGTTAAGTTGCCTAATAATTATGCACAGTAATAGTCACCTGCACACACAGATATCCCCCTAACATAGCTAAAACTAAAAACAAACTAAAAACTACTTCCAAAAATTTCAGCTTTGATATTAATGAGTTTTTTGGGTTCATTGAGAACATGGTTGTTGTTCAATAATAAAATTAATCGTCAAAAATACAACTTGCCTAATAATTCTGCACTCCCTGTATATATATATATATATATATATATATATATATATATATATATATATATATATATATATATATATATATATATATATATACACACATGTATTAACCTATACAGTTATACAAACAATTGTGAATTACAATCATTTAATTAAAACATCAGTATGCAGTCCCGCCCTTTGTGCCTTCAGTGAGCTTGCCATCCGCAGTGACCTGTCTAAGTAAGCCTCCACACCATGAAGCTAGCCTCACCGTTTATGCAAAGTTTCAGCTTGTCAGGCTTGGTGAACTCTTTCCGTTCATACTTAGCTCGAATCCACTCCTCCCTCAGCACCCTGAAAGGCAAGAGAGACAGTCACTCAAAGATCACTGTACAGAGAGTCAGAAATGACGGTGGAAAAGGGTGAGCAGAAAGCTGACCAGACACAGACCCAAGTGACACAAGTATTCACTTGGGATACACAGAATGGAACATGCTATTGATTACCATTGTTGAGTGTCGGAAGGAGTCATGATTCGCGAGAGGCCAAGTTTAGAGTGGGCCATGTGTTCCATGACAGTGATTCTTAACCTGTGGTTCGAGGACCCCTGGGGACCCACAAGACCTACTCAGGGGGACCATGTATGGTTTACAAAATTTAAGACGATTAAAGAATCATAAAGTGCACACAAATAAAGAAGCAAATTTGAGAACTTTTTCAATTTTTGATTGTGAATTTGAATGAAACAAAATAGTTCAATATTCAGTGATGTTTTGGTGTGTACTTGTTTTTATATGTTTGTGTATTGTTTTGAGTTTGAAATCATATACATTGCATAGGCCGGGGGTCCCTGACTTTCAACACTGACTCAGTGGAGTATCCAAATTACAGTAATAATTCAGTGGGGGTCCATAGCAGTAAAACAATTAGGAACCGCTGCTCCATGACATACTTTGGTTCAGCGCATTAATTATACTTAGAGGTGTACATGCACAATCAGAACACAGTCCCTTTGCACAGGGGCCATAGTGTGAGCAATGAAAATCCAAGTGTGATGATCCTGAAGGCCCAGAAATGGATCTCCACCATGGTCATAATATTGAATTTGGCATTTGTATTGGGGTAATAAATAATCGGAATCTCCTTTTATTATTACAGTTGCTCCTAATATATTGTTATAAATGGGCTCCCTAGTTGATACTGGTTTGCACCCTGTCCAAGTAGGGACCCTCACTCTACTCAGGGTAAGGGAGCCACACAGCTAAGATAACCCCTGCTCACCCCCTTAGCAGCTCGGCACGAGAAGTCAGGCTTATCTCAGAGATGATGTGCAAAGTATTTGTACACACACAGTAACACAGTGAAAACAATACAAAAGGACTCCACACAAGTTAAGAAAAATAACCAATATTTATCTGAATAAAACCAGACCAAAATGACAAAAATCCAACATACACAAGCAAAGACATAACTTTTAAAAAGTTGCAAAGAGCCTTAATCCAGAGAAATCAATGTTTGCCCCTTTTTAACACACAGTACCTGGGATGCATCAAAAACAAAGATGATGCGGGACACAGAGGAGGTGAGGCGCCGGAAAACAAAGCGAGGCATCAGTTCCTTACTGGCAGGGGAGGTGATGCGTCAGTTTCTTACTGACAGGGGAAGTGATGCATTGGTTCTCTCCCCACAGGAGAGGGGATGCGTCAGTTTCCAATAACGCAGTCTTGGTTCCTTGCTTCAGTGCGGGTCGATGCGAAAATGACCCCAGGGATGATGCATGGGAAAATCCAGACGCACTGTGATCAAAGAGTCACGGTGGAACAGGCACCTCATCGACTCTACAGACGCTGTGTTGATTCTCCACCGCAAGGCAGGCGCCGCATAAATTCTTCATCCGCAAGCTAGGAGATGCATCGATTTTCGGCCGTGGTGATTCCATGCACAGATTTTCTTTCTCAGGTCACCAGTGTCCACTTCCAAGGACCCAGTGACTGGATTTGGCACCACTTGGCAAGTCAGAAGAGTCCTGGCACTTGCAGATAAAGACTTTGATGTCCCCGAGACTTCTAAGAGGAGGCAGGCTCAGTTCAAGCCCATGGAGAACCTTGGAAAGCAGGATGTAGAAAGCAAAGTCCCTTTCTTTCACTTCCAGGACAGATGCAGCAAGCAGCAGGCCAGCACAACAAAGCAACAGGCAGAGTGGCAGTTCCTCCTACAGCATACAGCTCTTTTTGCTGGCAGAATGTCTTCAGTCCAGAAGTGTTCTAAAGTTGTGGTTCTAGAAGTCCAATACTTATACTAATTTCTGCCTTTGAAGCAGGCAAACTTCAAAGGGAAGTCTTTGTACTGCACAAGACACTGCCTTTCCTGCCCTGGCCCCAGACACACTCCAGGGGGTTGGAGACTACTTTGTGTAAGGACAGGCACAGCCCTATTCTGGTGTAAGTATCAGCTTCTCCCCACATTCTAGCCCAGGAAGACCCATCAGGATATTCAGGGCACACCTCAGCTCCCTTTGTGTGACTGTCTAGAGTGAATTCACAAACAGCCCAACTGTCATCCTGACCCAGATTTGTATTCCACAGACAGGCAAAGGTACAGAATGGTTAAGCAAGAAATTGCCCACTTTGTAAGAATGGCATTTTCAAACTTACAATTTAAAAACCAACTTCACCTAAATATGTGTTTTTACATTGTGAGTTCAGAAACCCCAAACTCCATATCTCTATCTGCTCCCAATGGGAAATTACACTTAAAAGATATTTCAAGGCAATCCCCATGTTACTTAATCGGAAAGATAGGGCTTGCAATGGTGAAAACCGAATTTAGCAGTATTTCATTCTCAAGACATGTAAAACACACATGTACATGTCCTACCTTTTAAATGCACTGCACCCTGCCCATGGGGCTGCCTTGGGCCTACTTTAGGGGTGACGTACATATAGTAAAAGGGAAGGTTTGGGCCTGGCTAGTGGGTGCACTTGCCAGGTCGACATGGCAGTGTAAAACTGCGTACACAGGCCCTGCAATGGCAGGCCTGAGTCAAGTCTGCAGGGCTACTCATGTAGGTGGCACAATCAGTGCTTCAAGCCCACTAGTAGCATTTGATTTGCAGGCCCGGGCATACCTGGTGCACTATACTAGGGACTTACTAGTAAATCAAATTTGTCAATCATGGATAAACCAACCACCAATACCTTTTAGACAGAGAGCATATGCACCTTAGCACTGGTTAGCAGTGTTAAAGTGGCCAGAGTCTTAAAGCCAACAAAAACAGGTCAATAAAAAATAGGAAGAAGGCATAAAGTTTGAGATAACCCTGCAAAAAGTGCCAGGTCCAAAACAAACACACACGTGCACCATCCCTCCTCCTTTACTGGTGAATCAAATATATATATATATATATATATATATATATATATATATATATATTTATATATATATATATATATATATATATATATATATATATATATATATATATATATATATATATATATATATATTATCCTACTGGTGATACCAACTTTTCCTAAAAACAAAGCATTTTTTGTTTTGCTAATAACTTTGGCGCCATTTGACAAATCTTTACTAAATTTTCAAAACTACTTTGCCGCTCACTTTAGCTGCTGTGTGAAATGTTTCAGGGTCAGTCATCAAGCAGGGGTTGAGAAAAGGAGGGGTCCCTAAACGCTTTTTCCCCATGTAATGTCTATTTGAAAATTTGGCAGAAAGCTAGATCCTGGTAAAAAAATAATCTCTTTTTGTTATTTGGTGTAAATCTGTGCAGTAGTTTCAGAGTTATTAAAGGCAAAAAAATATAGATATCTAGGAACGCTGATCCACTGAGGATTAGGCCCCGAGTGGCAGGCCACAACCGGATAGGAAAGCTGCAGCTGCCATTTTGTTTTTCCACTTGGCCCTGGAGAGAGAACATGAATAAAAAGCTATACAAGGGGGCAGTATAGAGGTATTCTGACCCCATTAGACACCTGGAGGGTTCTCTAAGGAACCCCTCATGGGCAAAATGTGTCCAAATATTTGTTTTTTGCTGATCCGCGGATCCACTGAGGTGCTCAGCGAGACCCCCAGTGTAACTTCACAATGGATCCACCGATTTGTAACCCTTAAAAAATATATACCAAACTCCTGCCATGCATGGCCGAAAGCTGGGTGCGTTATGGGGAAGGGTGCAAGTGGGAGGGCGGCGTGGGAGTAGTTGGCTGCAGGCACTGTGGTCAACCCCCGCAATGCACGGCAGATGGCAGTGTGAGGCAGTGGTTGTATTAACGTGTGGTAATTATATATTGCTTTTCGTTTAAAAAAAAACATAAAAATTCACTGAAAAAAAATAATTATAGAGACATTATAGCTAGGTTTACGTTTCACCCACACTAAATCATAGAAATAGCAGTTATATTTATACTTATTGTTATACTTTTTTGAAGAAACTATAATTCAGGCTGTTAAGTAACTTTAGGCCATGAGTTATAGCCTATGTATATATACTATATATATATATATATATATATATATATATATATATATATATAAATATATATATACACACACATACATACACACACACACTACCCAGTGGGAGGCGCCACTGGGTAGTTATAGTTTGGTCAGCTGTTCCATAGGAAAACTGTTTTTTATGTTGCTAATAACTTTGGCCCCATTTAATTCGTTACTAAAGTTTCCAAAAAGGTGCCACTTTTTGACTAGTTTGTGCATGGAAAGTGTTGGGGTGATCTGTCAAGCGGGGACCAATAAAAAAGCGAGGTCTGCAAATGCTAACTCTCAATGCATTTTCCATAGCCTTCTTCGCGAAGGACTCCAGAAAAACTGCTGAAAAGAATTACACCAAATTTGGCAGGAAATTAGAATTTGGTCTGCAGATTGTGATTTGGTGTAAATCCCTTCAGTAGTAAATTAGGATAAAAAAATTATAGATATCTGGACAGTTGGGTGTACAACAGACTCTTGCTGGAGCGACAATTTAAAAATGCAGAGTTCTGATTGGCCCATGAAGCTTTATTTTCCTAGGCCAATTCACTCCTGCGGAAGTCAGACTCACGCGGGATCAAGTGCTGTGACTGACTGTCAGCAACATCAGAAAAAAGTTGCTGGCAGCCATTACTGAACTTGGGGACTTAGTTCCCAGTCCGAAAATTGTAAAAAAAAAAAGACAGACAGGAACAGGGAAAGGATACCCTTCCCTGTAGGCCCCTTGAGGGCCCCCACCCTGGCCAGTTTCTGCCATAACCTAGTGAGACTCCTGTGGGATAAAGAAAATGGCAGCTGGGGCTGCCCATATTGTGTAATTAAGGGGAGGGGGGCGTGCGCCCTTCCCCTCCCTGAGCCATATTCGCACCCAGTGAAGCCATCTCCTGGGGCCCCAATGATTAAAATGGGAAGAAGGACCCAGAGGCCCCCTCCGCTAGCTGCAGTTGGCCCTGTGGACCCCATCTCCCAGGGCCCAAATCATCAAATATGGGGAAGGTACTCACAGCCCCCTGCCCAAGCCATTATGGAATGGAAGGGCCCCACTCAAGAGGCCTCATTTAATAAGGGGGGATCATGCTCACCTCCGAGCCATAACTGGCCTTGGAGAGCCTATCCCCAGGGCCGAAATCCTTTACCAAACATGAGAGAGCCCATTATTGGTACAGGGGAGCCCACCCGAGGACCGAAATTCACTAAAAAGGAGGATGGTACCCTCTTCCCAATCCTAGAAAAGACCCTGGGGACCCCATACTCAAGGGCCACTAACTTTCTAAGAAGCAAGAGGGGCTGCGCAGCCCCAATCCCTGGGCCCTTTTTGGCTCCCGAAACCCTATCTCCCAGAGCTGGTTCATATGCTATGTGACATGCTATGTGATGTGGAGCCCACTCCCAGGACATAGCGGTTTCCCTGCCCGCACTCGCACGGGCAGGTTTACCTGTGTTAAGTCATCAGCCACGTGGGAGTAAACACAAAGTCTGCTCCCAGTGGGCAGAAGCTTTGAAAATACTCTCACCAGCTGGGAGTAGACTTTTGATCTGTTTCCCGGCCAGCACTGACAATGGCAGCATTCCCTGCACCCCTAAAATGACTTTTTGAGCTCTAATGATGAAGAAATGAAACTAGAAACACATGTCTAGAGTTACTCAGCACAGGCTGCAACAACAAGGACGAATTATTAAAGACTGCCACTGAAGTGTTATCATGCACTGCAGTTACTATGCTGCATTGGGGCAAATTGAGTGCTGGGTTGTGAGGCAGTGTGCTTCCACCCCTCTTCTGTTTGAAAGGTTCCCTTGAGCTACTGAGCTGACAAGCTTGTTTTAATGCACATGCCCCTGTTAGTGTTGGAGAGACGTGAGAAGACTCTGGGCAGCGTTTTTAAAAACCGCAATCCAGGAAAATTTCAAATCCGAAAAACAAGGTGCACCAGACCGAACACAAGTCAGGTGCGGTCTTCCAAGATTTTTGTCCTACCTGGGAATTTGTTTTTTTTAACGGAAAAGACATAAGAAGCAAAAATGAGAATTGTTTAGATTCCACATCTGAAGTGGCATATGGAGATTCACCGTGTCCTGCTACTGGGTTCTCCTCATTTGGGTTGATATCCCCAACACTTATGTCATAAATATCATGAAGGAACTCCATTTCTCTAAGTACGATTTCATGCCTGTAGCCTGCATAGAAAAGAACATAGATCTCTTTGCAGAGGGATAATTTGAGATCCTAATTGCCTCCCTTCAACGAAGCACATATGCTGACAAATAAAAAAGTCACTATACTTCCTTGCCTAACAGTGGCAGGGTTCGATTACATGATGAAGTCCAACTACAGACCTGTCTCCACCATGCCTTTCCTGTTCAAAATAATGGAACCCACTGTCACCTATTAGCTGCAAAAATATCTGAAGGCCAAAACATTATTCTGAGATCTTCAGTCCAGTTTCTGTCCTCATAGAAGGGGGAGCTGACTAATATGGAGTGGAACTGATGGAATTCTGAGATAAGGGCTACACAACCACCATGAATCTCCTAAAGCTCTCTGTGGCCTTCAACACTATAGAAAATGTCCTCCTCCTTACTCGCCGAGAACGTGTAAGGACAACCCCAAGAATGGTTGCCTGCAACATTATTGCCCTAAATATGTTTTGCTAAATTGTGGAGAACTTGAGGGCTAAAGTGTATGGCCATTCTTCATTTAACATTTTATTTAACACTTACATGGTCCCTTCGGAAGCCCTACTGAGGGCTCAGGGTCTACGGTTTCCAATGCATGCCAATGACACCCAGAATTTTCTAGATCTAAATGATCATGCAGCAGACAAAACACCATTGCAAGATACCTTTTTGCCACCAGAAATTGGATGATACAAAGCGTTTTGTTACTAAAGGGGAAAAGTGAGATCCTGGAATTTGGCTGGTATATTATATATAAGTATATAAACAATGTCTTATTGAACTGGCCTTCACAGTTAGGCCTCCTTCTGAACCAACATCAAGAAACCGGGGGGGTGTTAGGTTTGATACTGATTTGTTTATCACTCCCCATGTTTTCTCAGAGCCGAAAACTGGACGAGGGTTATATCAAACAATGTTTCAAATTACATCTTACAAAAAAAAACATATAGAAATCAGGCACACTTCAGTAAGATGGTAACCATAACGCCATGTGTAAAATACACATTCAGTTGCAAGGAAAACATAGGTTTAAAAAGTATGTCACAGACCAGGCTATTAAAGGAGAAATGTGTGTCTGGAAGATTTTTTCCAAAATGGCAGTGGTCCAGGAACTGTTGCTGCTTATCTGTCAGTTGACCACATATGAAGAGCGTGGCTTTCAGTCAATCCAGGTTTTTCAGCCACCAGCACAAAGCATGCTGGGTCTTGGTGGGCTATATTTACAAAGGAATAAAGGTGAATACTAAGTGATGAGATGAGGATTAGTGAGTACGGGGGTGCATAAAATTCGCTTAGCTTGCTGAGGTGTAATTGTGCTACATTTCAGGAAAATTACACAAAATTACATATACAACTAAGCAAAATAGAAATCCATCATTTAGCGCTAACTTTTAGCACTACGAGAGTCCCCTCCATTAACAATTTCATGATTAAAAAAGCATGAACAACACAAGTGCTGTGAGCAATAGCAGCTTGCATTCTGGGCCTTCGAGTTACTCTCGAGCTCGCCACGAACGGAACGCAAATATGTGACGTGGCATCATTTTGGAAGTTTCGAGTAACAACCATTCCTAAAATTACGCAGGCATAAACTGAATTTCAACCGGACCTCCTGGTGATGTCACCCTCATGGAACGGCAAGACTGTACCTACGCACCTTGCGGTTGAACCAGAATTACTGGCTGAAATTACATTCCTCTCAAGGACAGCCTTCCTTTGGCTAAAAAAATGGTGCAAAAATAATTTGTGTTGACTGTACTCAGCTGTCACAAACATACTATTTTACAACAGCTATAAGAGTTGAATAAGTTTTTGCATTAGAAAAATCGTCTAGTTCCTATTTACAAAACTTAGGGGCAGATTTACATTAACGTGGCACATTGGTCCCAATGCGCCACTTTTCTTCAGTCCCCCTACCAGTATCTAACAACACCATGGGTGCGCCATATTTATAATACGGCACACCATGACGGTCATTAGCACAACAGCGTCTGAGGCTATTGTGGCACTTTGCTGCACTAGCGTCAAAAATGTTGATGCTAGTGCAGCAAAGCACAGGGAGCCCATAGGGTAATATGGAGGTGTCATTTGAAAAGCCTGATTTGAGCAGGTGTTAAAATTGATGGAAAAAATAGTGACGTGTTCAGGGCGTCCCTTCCTAATACCGAATCTAAATGGTATGTATGATTGTTTTGTGACTTTGAATCGCAGTTAGCACCGATTTCAAATTAGTTCTAACCCATTCGCAAAGGGGAATGGGCCCTAAGGGACCCCTTCTCCTTTGTGAATGCATGCAAAAACGTTTTTGAAGAGCAGGCAGTGGTCTGAAACTGAAACGTTTGATTTGTTTTCTTTTTAAACGCAGACTGTTTTCCTTAATATTAATGAGGCAAGTCTACTTGCGACCCACCGGGAATCGCAAAAGAAACTCAATGGAGTTTCTTACATTTGGAATTGCAATTCCCTAATTGCAATTTGCATGGAATTTCAATGAGGGAATCGCAATTCCAAATATACGTACATGTGGCCCTTAACGTCTGAAAAACAGAATTGATGCAATTAATTTGCTAATGTAGTTAGAAGGCCTCCAGTCCTACAAACTGAATTATCTACAGGTACCTTTCTGGTCTTAAAAATCATGTATGCAAATTACAGTGTGTCATTGATGATGGAACTACAGGTACAGTAGCTTAAGAACCAAACAGAGACATTTTGACTTGTTTTCTAAAAGTCAACAGAGCGGGCTTGCGGTTCATATTAGCAAGCGGAGTGTTCCCTGTCTGTGGGTCAAGAGCAGTAAACCTGCCATTCCCTTTTCAACAGAGCCTGTTTCTTGGAATTTTAAGAAGCATCTGATCACCAGACCTCAGTGCTGGTATCGGTCGATACCAGGAAAGCTTCTTCTGTAGACAGATTGTGGCACTCCCTTTCAGGACGTTAAACATCAGACATGTAAGATAGATGTGATACACTTAGTGACCAGGAGCCGAGGACAACAGTGAAGGTCTTATCCTGTATTGTACTACTCGTGTAGCTGCCATGTTCCGAGTGAATTGTAATTGTTCAATCTGTTCTCTGGGTAGACCTCTCAACACAGAATTTACATGGTCTAATTTTGCGTTTATAAGTGACTGGGCAATTGATTTGTGATTCTTAACATCTAGATAGGGTATGATTTGAGTTGTCACAAACAGAATAAGTCTGAATGCACCACTGTCTCTGTATGTGTACCTCGAAATGTAGGTTTGCATCCACAGCAACCCTAGAATTCTAGTTCATAAAAAAAAAGGTGGTGGGGACACTAGGGCCCTTATTTATACTTTTTTAGCGCCGCATTTGCGCCGCTTTTTGACCCAAAAACAGCGCAAACGTACAAAATACAATTGTATTTTGTGAGTTTGCGTCGTTTTTGCGTCAAAAAGCAGCGCAAACGCAGTGCTAAAAAAGTATAAATATGGGCCTAAATATTTCTGGGGGTTCAGAAATATTGCCTGTGACTCACATTTTACAACTCGAGACATGAGATGTACGATTAAGGGTCTTTTTTGTAATATTCTTGCAGTACGTTTGCTAGCTTTGAAAATGTTCAATTCACTATGCTACCAGGGGGTTAATATATGGTTACACTGCTTTATTTTCAGTAATTTTCTTTTCATGTGGTTATGCCCTCAAGGGGCTAACTATATGGTAACATGACTATATTTCTTACAAATTGTCATTGTGGTGTCCTCTAGGGGCTGTTCTGAGCATTACAGTCTAATGCCAAATGTTTATTTCTGATAAAGGTTTTTATTGGGTTTATATGACAATTGTGTATGTTTTATTAATCTTGCCTTATTGCAATTATGAACATGATTCAGGCCAACTTAACATCCTTATTACACTATGACTGTTTGGACACTCTTAATATGTTTGGGTTCCCCTTCTAGTTTATTTCTCTCGTTATTTCTCCGTGGCTATCTTGTTTTGGGAATTGTGTTAGCCAGCCAGCAACTCTGAGGGTGTGGTGGTAAATGTGGTATTCTATTGGAATTAGCATGGCAGATTTAAATTAGGATGATAAATGGCAACATTTTTTATTTTTGACTGCAGATAGAGGAAGAAGGCAAATGGAAATCATTTAGTTATATGCAGGGCCACTGGAATTTTGTGGTAGGAAAAGACTAAATTATGAGGCAAGGTTGACCAATTTATGTGGCAAGAGTCCTATTATGAATTTACAATGCCACTAGCTTTAAGTCAAGCAAATGACAGACTCATTGCATTACAAATGCTTGTTCTTCTTTGTTTCAAGGCACTATTTTCCCTCCAGTGAGCAATGTCCTCCAAACCTCTTTTTACTGGCCATCGGGAACATTTATGCACAGATACAGGTGTGTTGTCTGCATATGCCCCCGCCAGTTTGTATGGGTGGAGGGGACATGAACCCACTTTTCTCCCAACAAGATGAAGAGTGTCTTTAAGGCTGAACAAAGTTCAGCCTGAAGGACACTTCACATGTTCAAGTCAGGCAGCTAGGACATAGACATGTGCTAAATGTTCAGGAGCCTGACTGCCTGAGCTAACTTTGCCAGGTTGAGGACTTCACAGCCCTATAGGCGTGACTTCCTCAGTCGGGCAAGAGTGCCTTCGAGGCTCCCCCCCTTATGACAAGGAGGAGAGTCACTGATAGCCTTGGACCAGGGTGCTTCAGTTCTAAGCACTGAAGTGCCCAGGGATAAGTGTCAATCAGTGACACTCGTAACAGAGTAGGATGGATTCAGCAGTCTCACCGAACCTATCTCACTCTGTGACGACTGAGGGACTGCTGCCTCATCCAATGAGGTGAGGCAGACTCCCAACCCTCTTTGACCTCGGAGGCTTCCCTCCCGGAAAGCTACAGTGAGGGTAAGTGTTATTTTTTTTAAGGTTTAGTGAGTTCATGTATGTATGAATGTATGCATGTATGTGTATGTGTATCTGTGATGTGTGTGTGTGTGTGAATGCCTGGGTGTGAGTGTGCATGTGTGGCCCCCGCCATCCCTCCCGGCTAAAATTACCAGCTGCCACTGGTCTGCATATGAATGATAGTGCTGTCCATTAGCCCTTATGAAGGAGAAAAGTGGCTTGAAAAATATGTAGAAGAGGCTGGGGATAGTGGGGAGCTCTGCAGCATTCTTCTCCCTAACTTGGCTTCTGATGGCTGAAATGAGCCCACGTTGACCCTTTGTCTGAGATCAAACAAAAAGAATTGGAACCACCTAATTGCTGTGTCCAGCATAGAAGCCTCTGAACTGAGCCTCAAAGGCAACAAGTCAAACAAAGCCTATTGTGCCAAACACTGCTGACAAATCCAGCAAAACAAACAAAGGCGTATTACCCTAATCCACTGTTGCTAATACATTCTTAAGCGGTGCCAGTAGTACCACCTCAGACTCATGATGTCACCAAACCCTGATCGATATGCATCAAGCTGCGGGTGCACATCTAGAAATTCTTGGAGTTAAAATGCAACTATGCTATCTATGACTTTCACCAGCCAAGGCAATCCTGCAATTGAACAACAATTTTGTAGGCTAGCTTGCTTTAATTATGATTTGTAGGTCGAGCCAACTAGACAGTATGAGCAAAAAGACCTACTATTAGCTTACCAAGATCTTACAGTGGGCTAAAAGCTGACCCACAGCTTACCACTGGATTGCTTTAGTGTCACTCTCATTTGATTGCTCTTACTTGATGGTATGCCTTGTCCATTTTGTGTTTGCCTATTTCCTGGAACATATCCTCTTTATTTGTGTCTTTCCACTGCTTACCTCCAGGGGACTTACTTTATTCTTTTTGCACAAGCACGCCTTAAGAAGGCATGCATTTTCCAGCTGGCTCCCTTATGATCCTATATCTCTTCCTCCCACTGAGTTTTGTGCTCTCTCTCTCTCTCTCTCTCTTCCGTTTGCTTCCCCATCTTCCTTGTGTACTCATCCCCCTCCCCTGTCGGTTTTGCCCTCTCTCCCCTCTCTCTGTGCTTCTCTTCCCTCCAAGCTGCTATCTCAGATCAGTGTGCTTCATTCCCCAGCTTGCAATCTGTTTATTTTTCGTTTACACTTCTGTTCTGTTACCCCCACCACTGCCAACTCCCCTCTGATCCTGGCTTCTGCACTGTGTCTTCCCTCTTCTCCATCCCTTACCCTCTACACAACTCAGCCCAATCTCTCTTACACTCACCCCACTTTCACTTACATCCCCTTGCCCCTCTTATTTACAAATTCTTCCCCTTCCTCCGGGCCCCTCTCCTCTGCACACCAATGTCCCTTTCCTTTATAACTCTTCCCTCCACCTCCTCCACACACCTTTTGCACTTGTCAGCGGCCCTTGGTACCCCATCTCTATGCCGCAATTCTCCCTCATCGACAGAGATAGGGCTAGCAGCACCCGCTGAACTGCTGTGCATACTTCCTCACAAGCGACTGCATTGCACCGCCCCTGGCGCCCACGATACGGCCGTGGGGCATTCCTTCCACTGCACACAAAGACTCCTGTGAGCAAGTTGCAACATCCTGGTGCCCATGTTACTGCCTGAGGTCCTTCCTTCTAATGCACACAAAGACTCCTGGAAGCGAGCTGCTACATCCATTGTAGGCACAGCGATTGACTTCAAGGTGAGCCCATTTCTCCTGGTGAGTGGCCCCACCCCACCTAAACTAGTGAACCAGAAAGTACCACTGCCCACCCACGCCTTCCATTATAGAATCACTGAGCTCACTCTGAGTTGGGAGCGCATGGGAGTCACTCCCGACTGGGACTTGTGTGCAATAAATGTACTCCTAGTCCTGCCGTTCAATCCTTTGCTGCACTTTCAGCTGCCCGCGTTCCACTGGATGTAATCCCTTCGGCTGCCAAAGCCGAGTAGCCCGTTTTAGTTGCCCATGAGCAGTCTTTCAATTCATTACATCAAAGCCCCCATCTTGGGTTTTTATTGCCCCTCCAGGCCACATGTTTTTCTCAGCCACAGCAGCCATATTCTTAAATCTTTCCCAAAACAAAAACAAGCATTTACAATGCAACGGGTCTCGCGTTTGCTCATGTTAGAGCTGATCGCGTTGTAAACTCCTAACCCGACTTTTCACCTATCGGGAAAAAGTGCATTTATGTACATAACCCGAAAAAGTGAAATTAACTTTGTAAAGCGCTAGACTTCTGCCAAGCGAGATCGCGCTCGTAAATTAGAGAAAAAGAAGTCCACGAGCCCGATGGAAAACAGCGAGCCTTGCATGTTTTCGGTACTTGGTCGCTGCGCTCGAGGAGGGCTAGCCACCGGAAAAGGCATGACGTATGCATGCCTTTGACTAATGAAAGCAAGCGGATTTTATTAGGCAAGCCCACGAACCAATAAAAAACACTGACGTGAAGTTGACAGGACTCCGAGCCCTTTTCTAAATACAAAAGTGTCTCGCTGCGATACACATGCGCGAGCGCAGGCAATGCAGGCTTGACCCTAAAAAAGGACTACGCCCCATACCAGCCCAGTCTTCGACTCAGAACAATTAAGAGGACTATGCCTCTTCCACAGCTCTGAAGCGCCACCTAGTGGCGTAAATATGAATGACGACTTATATTACTAACCTCCATAAGAAACAAAATTACAAGCAATTGAACTGTTTGTATCGGCGCATGGTGAATGTAATGCTTCGGATAGCTAACAGAACCAGCGATCCGTAGACACTGAGTTTAAGTTACAAAAGAGGCAAATGATGGAATGAATTCACCCAGAAAATACTACAGGACCAGAAGAGCCCAACTTCATCTCAACACTTTGGCCCGAGACGGTGAGTGCCTTTCACTTGTTCTCCTAGGGCGACCGCCTCAAATCCCCCTGTCATTGTAGGTGACAACCATCCTTAACCTAGCAAAGGTTGCTTAGGTCAATACCTATAACTTCCCAACTGGCATCAGCATCCAACATGTCATCGACACCCGCTGCCACCAACTACCCCCAGCTCCCCTTTCCAAATCCGGCGCAAACACTTTTAAGATCAAATATCCCCCAAATGAAAGCCTTGAAACAAAGGACCTTGAAAGACCTCCCAGAAACCCTCTTCACAGACAAATACCACTGCCAATGCAAAGGTTCCCTTAAAACCCACCTCCTTCTCTTCACACACAACACTGACCTATGGATCAGATCCTTACACCATTTTCTCCAATCCTCTTCTCTCTCTAACATCCTCTTTGGACTCTCAGGCAACCTTTCAATATCTATTTACAACAATAGGAAGATCATGTTCCAAGCCCACGCGACAATCCTGGACACGATCAACTTAATCTATCTCACCCACAGGCCCTCCTACGATCCTCCACATTCCCTCTTTATGTCCACCCATAATACCACCTACCCACTCTCTTCCCTTCTGGTCCATCTGGAAAACCTCTCTAACCCTGTACTCGCATACAATCCGTTATGTCCCCCACAACCTATTGCTCACCACGTATTCCAGACCTTGAACATCCCTCCCACAAACCATCTCCGTCCCATTCTTTTCCAACCATCCACAAACCATTATCTCCCACTCAGGTTGCCATCGCCACCCCTCTTTCATCACCACAGTCAGCCCATAAGTCCCTACCCCTCTTCCTTTTTTGCCTCCTGTCCCAACATCTCCAAACACCAGACACCAACAACCTGCATCTCCTCCCTCTTGCAAGTCAACCCCTAAGAGTTCATTCCTGACAGTTCCCCAAATCCTCCCACAATTACTGCAAACAACTGGCATATTTTAAACAAGCTCCTTTCCTCATTCTCACACCTCTCTCGAAGAATGTATATCCTCACTTTGACTCTATTCCAACTTAGTGATTCTTTGTCTTCATGTCACTGCTATCCTCATCACCCCCTGCGGACTCTCCCCCCCCAACCTTTCCAGCATACCCAAAGAAAGCTGCCTACCTAGACCCAAATGGACACAACCGTCCCTTAACAACTCAGGCCTACTTCATCTCCTAAACAGTTACACAACTTCAAATTCTGCTACCCCATCCTCCTATCTGCCTACTACCCTCTCCTCCTATCTTCCCGTAGGGGACTGCCAGATTTCCACTATCATCTCTGACCGCATGAAAACTCACTCACACCACCCAAGTGCACGTTCATCCTGTCGTAACATGATACAAGTTCCAGCTACCCTCCTGGGTCAGCCAAGTCAGAAAGATAACAGCTTCACCCTGAACTGGATGCTACATAATTGTCAATCTGCAGTCAATCATTGTCTTGAGTTATAAGACTTGATCCTGACCCCTAATCTTGACATCCTGATCCTCACAGAAACGTGGCTCAATGTTTCATCTAACCATGCTCTTGACCTTCTTCTTTCTCCCAACTACTCCATTTTGCGGCGCGACCGGGAAGATAGACAGGGTGGAGGTCTCGCACTCATTCACTTTCTGTCTTTTGAAAGCTTTTCGATGGAACTGTCCACATCCACTACCTCCAGCTTCAGACTGAATGTGATTTACCACCCACCAGGTCAAAACAACACCTTCATCGAAGACTGCATACATTTCTTCACCTCTCTACTTACCAGCTCAGACTATAATATCTTTCTTACTGACTTCAACATCCACTGGAGAAATGTGGGCAATAGTTATGTGGACACTTTTACCTTCTGTCTCAATGTCAGAGATCTCCAATAACACTGCCATAAACCTACACACCACAGAGGCGCCATTGTGGATCTGATAATCTCCAATTCCCCCTAACTAAAGTCATATGACCCCATTCCAGTCAACTGGTCTGATCACATGCAGAACCCGTTCTCTCTAACCAGCTCTTGGGCATATGGGCAATCAAAGAAAGAGAAAATATGGTTTAGAGACACATCCAAGCTTGACACAGAGGCCATGGCCAACATGGCCTTTCCAACCCTAATTGTGATCGCACCTCAACTTGACATCAACAAGGCCACCGACAAGTTCAACTCCTGCATGGAATCCCTTATTGACAAATGTGCACCACTGAAGTGCAAATTATCCAGACCAAAACCCTCTAAGCCCTGGTTCTCTAAATAGCTTTATGAAGAAAGAACGAAAGCTTATCAGAAAATATGGGAGAGGATGGTGAAAAGCACCATTCTTTCTGAGTATGACTGAGCTTTCCAAAGCAAGAAAACAATACAGAGACCAAATCCTCAGAGCCAAATCCTCCCATATCTGAACCCTCGAGAATTCTGCAAAGAATAAACCAAAATGCCTGTTCGAGGTTATTGCACAGTCCACTAAACCCGCTATCACTTCAGCTCCTAAGCCATCTGCGGAGCATTGCAATGACTTTGTGCATTTCTTTGATAAAAAAAGTTAGAGGCATCCATATTTTACCTCCCATCATCAACTCCCTTGAAACGGTTGAGTCTCTACAGTGCAAAGCAATTCAATCTTGGTAATCTTTCTCTCCAATCTCCGAGCAGGACCTACAAAGTAAAATCCTCAAAACATCATCAGGACACTGTTCCAGGATCTATCAGCAAATCTCTTGCAAAACACCTACTTCCCATATGGACCACCTTGGTCGATTCCTCTCTCAATTAGGGCCTCTTCCCTGAAGGACTAAAAGTGGGACTAATTACTCCGCTCTTAAAAAACAACCTCTTGATCCAGAGAACCTAAACAACTACCGCCCAGCCTCCACACTCCCATTTTTAGGCAAAGTCATTGAAAGCTGCGTAGCATCCCAACTCGCCTCATACAGCCAAACTAACAACCTTCTAGACACTTTCCAATCAGGTTTCCACCAGGGTCACAGTACAGAAACTGTGATCCTCCAAACAGTTGATGACTACCTTAGAATCTTCGACTCCAGCAACTCCTGCCTCCTGGTCCTTCTGGATTTATCTGTGAAATTCAACACTGTCAACCATCATAACCTCCTTCGTATTCTTGAACTACGCTTTGGATGTGGAGGCACAACCCTCAACTGATTTTCCTCTTACCTATCCAACCGTTCCCAAAATGTGAAAATGGGCAACTAATTCTCAAGACCCGTCTGCATTAACCAAGATGTCCTCCAAAGTTTGATCCTCTCCCCAACCTTCTTCAACTTCCACCCAGAACCACTATGTGTGATTCTCAGAAACTCTGGGATTCTCTTCCACCTCTACACCGATGATACCCACAGATATTTGAAAATCTCATCCCCGGAGGACATTGCCCTGCTATCAAATACACTCTTAAAGATTCAAAACTGGATGTCCAACCACCATTCAAAACTCAGCCCTAACTTAAACAATTTTTTTTAAATCTCACCTCTGAAAGCAAAAATGCCTGTTCAGGAATGGTTGGCCAACTTTGTCATGAGTGACAAATCATTCGGCATCACCCTGGACAATCGTCTGAATCTTCACAGCCTCATAGCTGCCACAACACCAACTTAAGCAGCTTTGGGGCATCAGACAACTGAATCCGGAACAAGACCTCAAAACAGTGGTGCAGTATCTCATTCACTCTAGACTAAACTACATAATTGCCCTTCTCTGAGGCACTCCCAAAGTTTACCTAGGCCTACTGAGAGCAACACTACATGCTGCAGCACACTTCATCTAAGGTCTCAAGAAATTTGACCACATTTTCCCTGCCCTGCTAACCCTCCAATGGCTCCCCACTGAAGTGAGGGCCCATTTCAAAATCGGTTGCATCCCCCACAGAGCGCTACACTCCTTCTCACCTTCCTATTTAAACAAGAAACTGCAAATCTCTGGAGCACATAGGGGTTCCAGAAATGCCCAATCCCTGCTCCTGGAATCCCCCACTTTCAGGCGAGAACGATACATGAGCCAGTAGAATTTGGAACTCTCTGCCTCCCTCACTCTGCCTAACCAACTGCCTAGCAACCTTCAAAAAAGACCTCAAGCTTATCCTATCTGACAGACATCTTGGTTAATTTACCCTTGACCAGACTTATTTTACTTTCTCTACTGTGCCCTGATCTGTCATTGTTAACTGTTCATGTCTTCTGCTCTATTGTTGTAATTGTCTCTTGTGGTAACTCCTGTATACATACACTGATGTAATCGTCTTTATTCAACTACTATTAATGTTACCCACTGTAACCCTGTATTCTGTGTGTTGTAATGCCCTCTGATGCCTTCGGGTCATGTCCGTGATATATAAAATTGCAAGAATAAATTAAATAAATAAAAACACCTCGGTCTCTTAACCTCCACAAACTACTGCCGTCTGTCTTGCCTGCTCTTCATCCCGCTCTCCGCATCTTAGTGTCCTCCTCTTTTATCCCTGTCCCTGCTCCCTCTTGTCCTACTCCTGCACCCCCTGCATTCTACACATCACCATTTTGTCTTTTGTACAAACTCCAAACCACTCTCCTGTTGCACCTCTATCCCCTCTCATCACCACTGCCCTCTCTTCTACCCTGGTCCTTGCTGCTTCCATTCCTCTTTGCGCCTCTACCCCCTTCTGTTCTACCCACCTGCTCCTGGTCCCTCCCTCAACACAACTTTGCTCACTCTCCTCTGCAGAGGGCAGCCCCCACATCTCTCTCTCCCTCAAGGCATGCTCCACCCCGCCCGACACCTCTGCCTCTCTCTTCAGTACCCCCGACCGCCCCTGTCTCCAGCACTGCACTTTCCTGCCTGGATGGTTGCTAACTACATTGCTGCTGTAAGATGTCACTGTCATGGCAAACAGCTTCAAAAGGAAGTAAACACCTAATAAAACCAGACTGCATCTCTGAGACACAAACAGGAAGTGGCACGTCTTCTCTGGAAGGGTGGGGTGAGGGGAGGGGTGTTATGCACCAAAGAGGATGGAAGATAGAAGCCTGGAGGACGGACAGGGTCCAGATCCCCTTAATTCTGTATGACAGCCCCCTATGACAGGCAAAGCTGGGGTGTCTTACTTTCCAGCTACCATTTCTTAAAGGGCTTATCTATTTCATGGGGAGGCGAGAGGAAGGGACTATTAAATAAATAACAACCATTGGCAAAGCCAATAAGTCTGCCCTATGCAAGAACTATTGGCTTTGACAAAATGCTTTAGCCATGTTGTAGACCAGCGTGGCTGCTGTTCAGGAGGGCTAAAGGTTTATGGCATAGAGTGGACTGCCACTGGAGTAGAGTAGAGCGGAGTGGGATGGAGTGGCATAGAGTGGCGGAGCATAGAATGGAAGGGTGTAGAGCAGATGGGGCAGAGAGCGGAGGGGCACAGAATGGAGTAAAGGGGCATTGGGTGTCATGGCATGGAGTGGAGTAGAGTGTTGTAGAGTGTAGGGGCATAGATTGGAGGGGAGTAAAGTATCATAGCATGGAGTGGAGTAGTGTCATAGAGTGTGGTAAGTTGTTGAGTAGAGTAGTGTGGTATAGGAAGTAGCTGCATAGAATGGAGTGGAGTTGAGTGGCATAGACTGTCGTAGAGTGGAGTGGCAAAGCATGGAGTGGGGTAGGGTGGAGTAGAGTACTGTGGAGTAAAGTGGCGTAGATTGTCACGGTGTACAGTGGAGTGGTGTAGAATGGCATGGAGTATACTGGAGAAGAGTGTTGTGTCATAGGGTGGAGGGGCATAGAGTGGTGGGACACAGAGTGCAGGGGTGTAGAGTGGAGTGTTGTGGAGTGGCATAGAGTGAAGTCGAGTGATGGGGTGCAGAGTGGCTAGCTTAGAGCGGACTAAAGTGTTGTAGAATTCATAAAGTATGATAGAGGGGAGTACAGTAGAATGGCACAGAAGAGAGTGCCGCAGAGTGGAGTGGAGTGGTGCAGCCAAGAGTGAAATGGAGTTTCATACAGTGGAGTGGCATAGAGTGTCTCAGAGTGTCATGGAGCATCGCAGAGTGGAGTGGCGTAGAGTAGAGTGGTGTGGAGTGTAGCACTCCAGGAGTGTCATATAGTGTTGTGTAACAGAGAGAAGTGGTGAAGAGTGGAGTGGGGCAGAGTGGATTAGAGTGGCCTAGAGTGAAGAGGCCTAGAGTATTGTAGAGTGTTGTAGAGTCGAGTGGCATAAAGTGGACTAGAGTGTCATAGAGCAGAATGAAGTAGAGTGTCTTAGAGTGCATCATGGACTGGAATGGCACAGACTGGCCTAGAGTGAAATGGCACAGAGTGAAGTACAGTGTCATGGAGTAGAGTGTCACAGAGTGGAATGTCATACTATGGAGTAGTGTAGACTGGAGTGGCCCATAGTGGAGTGGCACAGAATGGAGAAGAGTGGAGTGGAGAGGAATCGTTTAGAGATTGCAGTCAAGTGATGTGTTATATAGTATTATGTCACAGAGTGAAGTGCCATGGAGAGGCATGTTGTAGAGTGCAGTAGAGTGGAGTGCCATAGTGTAGAGTAAAGTGTCATAGAGTGGTATAGAGTGGAGTAAAGTGGTGAATAGTGGAGTGACGTAGAGTGGAGTATGCATTGTCTGGTAGCGCATTGCCATTACAGTCAACACATTTTCAATTGCAATAACCATTACATTTGCACAGACGTACAGTTTTACTAACAAAACTGTAAACCGCAGAAACGATGACAAGTGGAAATCACATCACAAAGTGTATTAATTTGTTGTGATGGTATTAAAACATTTGTTTCCACCACACTTCACAAATACAAAAAACGTGCTTCATTTGTGCTTTGCTAATTGTGATATATTCTGAAATACTTTGAGTTCGTTTAAATGTTGTTGTGTGCTAGAAAAAAAAGCCTTTCCTCTACTAGCAGTATCCAGGAAGATTGTCACAAATCTTCTCACTTTGAAGTCAGAGAAAGAACTGTAAACACCAAGCTCCCTCTGAAGACAAAGCCTGACATTCGAACGCTGTGTTTAAATGCACAGCCAATGTGACAAGATAAGAACAAGATTTACAGGTGTATTCAATAAACACTAATCTACTCTGCACCACTCTATACCAATGCACTCTGCGCCACTCTACTCTACTTTACACTATTCAAGTCTAGGCCACTCCACTCTACTCTGCATAACTCCACTCAATGTCACTCTGCAACTCTGCACCCCACACCCCTACACTCTATGCCAATGCACTCTACTCTGTACCTCTCCACTCTACGCCCCTGCACTCTATGCCAATCCACTGTACGCCACTCTAATCTACCCTGCACCACTGCACTCTATGCCACTCTACAGCACTATGCTCTACTTTGCACTACTTTTTGGCCCTCTACACCACTCTATGCCACTCTACTCATGCAATATTCTACACCACTGCAGTCTTTTCCACTCTTCTCTACTCATCACAGCAATCTATGCCACTTTATTCTGCACCACTGCACTCAACGCCACTGGGCTCTATGCCACTGCTCTCTACTATGCAACACTTAAATCTACTCCACTGCCTTCTACGTCGCTGGATTGTTTGCTGCTGAATTCTATGCTGCTGCACTCTAGGCCACTATACTCTGGAATACTCTATGCCAATGCACTCTACACCAGCCCACTTTATGCCACTCTACTCTGCTTTACGCGACTCCACTCTATTACACAACACTCTGTGCCACTCCACTCTAAAACACTCTGCTCCACTCTCATCTACAACACTAACTTTTAGCCATGCTGAACAGCAGCCAATAGCTCTTGCCAATGCTTGTTTCATTTTGCTTAGGCACTTCACCAGAGTGCACGTTTTACAGCGGTCTCCCTCATGTGCTTCTCTCTCCTGCTCCATTTTCTGTCTCACAACTGTGCTCTCTCACAACTGTGTACATCTTTCCCCCCGCCAGCACTACGTGTTGCTCTCTTTCACTTGGTGCTTCAGTGGCATTCTCTCCCTCTTGTGCTTCTCCGCCAATCCCTATGTGTGCTGCTTTTGCCCTTTGTGCCTCTACTGCTCCTCCTCCCTGCTCATATCCCCAAACACGCTGTCTTTTTTTTAATTGCCACTTTTGGCCTAAAAAATCTGGGGTCAGGAAATTAAAAAAATGAAAGCAAATGGCCTGTGTGTCATTGCTCTGCTATACGCATGCACTTTAATCAGTGCAAAGATGTGGCTGCCATCACACTTTTTTTTTTTTTGACAATGGTGCATTGCATCCCAATACTGCACAGGACTACCAAAAGCAATTAGCAAAGCCAGTAGAACCCAAAGGTAAGACCTATTGACTTTGACAAAGCTTGTTTAATTAATGGGGTGAGGACTGTATTCATTAAGCTGTCATGAATCTCCCCAGAGCATAATGAGTCATTCACTAGCTTCGTACCCCATGGTACTATATTGGGAGCCATTATACCCGCTACTAGTCCAGGTAAGGTGTCATACTCATAGCAGGTGTGCTTTAAATGACTTAACAGTTTTTCAATATCTACAATATCCACTACCTTAAAATGCAATTGATGGACTAAACCATTATCACAATTTAATCTGCTCTCTGCTCTGTCATCTCCTTTGGCTTTTACGTGGCTAGCATTGCTTGGTTGCTTATCAATGGACTGCTAAATGTCAGCACTCATGAATAAAAATATATTAATATCTTCTGAATTTTTTACTGATGTCATGGGCAGGACATAAGACATCTTGGATTGATAAAGGCCCGTAGCACCTGAGAGAGTACCTTTTGTTAGTTTACAGCTGCTTCAATTGTATTAGAGAGGTACTGTTTTCCCCTTCCAATATGGCTTCCTTATAGATCCGCAGAAGAGTTGTAAGCTTATTATGATCATTTAGGAGTTTAATTTTCTACCATTTTGCTTCCAAATGCCTTCAGTTGTGTTTTTATTCTTCCAATTGAGGGTTGACCCAGGGTGTCAAGCTTTTTCTAACATTTAGTCTTATGTGGTGCAAACCTATTCCAGATGTTCATCATCGGTGTATTAAACTCACTGAATATTGAAATATATTCTGTTGGAAGATGATCTTTTTGAAGGCTTCCCTTGACTTGTATCAGTTCATCACCCTTTATACTGGTTATTGTAACCAACAAATGTAATGAAAAAGTAACCTGTCCAGCTCAATCATTGTACACCTCTCTTGTATACCTCCAGGTCTCTAAATATAACTAAGTCATAACTAAGTGTGATATGGGAGGTCTGTTCTGAGAAATGTCAGAATATGGGCATTGATAATTTTGTCTATAATTATTCAA
Source organism: Pleurodeles waltl (assembly GCF_031143425.1). Classification (NCBI taxonomy): domain Eukaryota; kingdom Metazoa; phylum Chordata; class Amphibia; order Caudata; family Salamandridae; genus Pleurodeles; species Pleurodeles waltl. Next base: position 339,651,453 of record NC_090443.1, read on the forward strand.
TATGTATGATGACAGTAACCCATCCAATTTTAAAGTCACCAATAATTAGTAGCTGAAAAGCAGCCAAAGGCTTTGTAGCGAGTAGTCCCTGAAATGGTTATTTCAGATTAAAAAGCCTCGGAAGACTATATACTAACAAAGTTTTAATAGTCCTGTGGCCATTAAGTGTTTGTGATGTTAGAAGGGTTTCTGGGCTACCTAGATAAACATTTCAAGAACATTCTGAGATATTATAAGTAGTTTTAGAGATCAAAACAACACCTCCCTATTCTTATATTGTTCATCTATGTGATAAATACTGGTGTGCATGTATCTTGAAACGCTGTCACAACAAGAAAGAAGCAGTCTAGGTAGTTATCACGCAAGTATGTCAAGATATGGGTAGCTAAGTGCAAGTTTTAAAGAGCAAGGTGCAGGTTAAGTAGATGGAGCCTTGACATGTTGTACTTTTTCTTTTACTGGGGGGCAGGAATGATATGGAGCAGTGGTTCCCAACCTGTGGTCTGGGGACCCCTGGGGGTCCACAAAGCCTCCTCAGGTGGTCTGCGGCTGCTTAGAAAATTAAATATTATTAACAGATAAGGTCCTCAGCTTTCAGCAAAGAGTCAATGGGTGGTCCCCGGATTCCAATAACGATTCAGTGGGGCTCCCCAGGTTCCAGCAATGATAAAGTGGGGGTCCACAGAAGTTAAAATATTGGGAACCACTGATATGGAACTTTGTTGCATTGCATAAGGCAGCTTTCCGCCTTCCTCAGGATTTGCTACTTGCTATTAAATTTTTGAACAGTGTGTGCACTGTTAAACCAAATGGAAACATTTTCCTAAAACAGCCCAAATGAGATGAACTGATAGGATCGCCCCTGCTAGGGATTAAAGTCAATTTTTACCCACTAGGCAATGCTAACATATTTAGCATACCAAATGAGGTATAGAGTTCAAGTTCTTATCTGTAAGTGTCTTCTGAAGTTGAAACTTCAAGCATAAAATACTGTGGAGAGAATTCACTGAGCTGCTTTCACCACTTCAGTCCGAACACACCTGTCTGCTATATGAACAAGAAATAACAAATGGTGTAGTGGAGGGTGTTATCATAAATTCTTATTTGAAACAAAATGTGTCAATGACAAGTATAGATATGTTAAACAGGTTCATGATTTAACAATCAGATATCAAAATGTCAGTAGTCATTAAATAATTCAGAAATTAAGCATAAAAAAGCCGTATCAGTGGTAACCAGTGTATGCAATCTTTAAACTCAAAAAGATTCCAAGTAGTTGAAATCACTTTAGTAAAAGAAAGTCTAAGCATTTCAAGGCAGATCTCTCATTGATTAGCTCAGGCTTGACAGCACAGCTGTCTCCTAGACTTATTCTTAAAAACTCTTTAAAATATACACACAAAGTGTTGGTTCGCCCCATGTTATTGGCTAATTTGTGTATGAGTCTGTCTCCTGTGAACTGTGAGCATTTCAATTCATATGAGACTACTTTATATTTCATAACTACACTGAATAGTCATACATTCTGGCCCATATTTATACTTATTTTAGCTGCGCATTTGCGCCGCTTTTTGACGCAAACTTACAAAATACAATTGTATTTTGTAAGTTTGCGCTGATTTTGCATCAAAAAATTACGCAAATGCAGCGCTAAACAAGTATAAATATGGGCCTCAATTCTTTAACTCATAGGTGCGTGGGGGTACCAAACGTTCCTTTTTTCTTTTTCGTTTTTGTTGCAGCAGGCTTTTTCTGTTTTAGTCAGGGCTCAAAATACATACCAGACCTATTGGCTTTGCCAATGCTGGTTCCTTTTTTAAAGTCAATTCACTTTTTAAGACGGCCAACATGTGGTTTGTGGAATTCAATGTTCTGCCTTCTCAAGGCTCAAGTTTTTGTCAGGAAATGAAAAAAACCCATTCCTGTCTCAGTTTTCTACAAAAGGAATTGTTGAGTCTAATTCTGAACTCCAAAATCTCTAGAACCTTTAGGGGCGGATTTAAGAAAAGTGGTGCTGCACCCAGTGCACCCAGTGCCTTAGCGTCAAAAAAATTATGCTATGGCGGCGCTAAGGTGGCGCTAGGGCCTCTTAAATCAGGTGGAGAAGATACCAGGTAGTTATGTAGACCAAGATCAGACCTGATATCAGCCACTGATGTTATATTCCCGAATTTTAGTTGCTGTGTAACAAAGTGTATATTACATTGACCATTTTTCCAGGTCTGTCATTAATAATCGAAAATTGAGACTCACATGAAATAATAGACCAAATTTTAACAAAATAAACCTTATTCGGCGGGGTGCCTGCAGTAACATTCCTTCCTACATTAAGTGGAACCTTCTAAGACCATTCAAACCACTGCGGTTTTCTTAATTTGCTTCTGACGGTAGATTGCTTGACGACATAACACCAAGGCATTGTATACTCCAAAAAAACATGTTATGGTGCCATTTACATTTTTGCACTCCTTGCCCCACACAGCTTTAGTGTTCGAGAAATTATAATGTTGTTTCATTTCCTATACGTGGCAATATATATTTAAAAATCATTAAAGACCCTCTAGGGTATAGTCAAAATCACTTGAATTATGCCGCAAGGGAGGACCAGAATATGTAGCAGTGGAAGCTAGATTATGAGGCACAAACAAGCAAATTATACATTATCGTGGGGCACATTCTGTGGCATTGCTATCTTGCTTATTTACATTTTAACACACATTAATACTGTCTAAGCAGATGTTTCACCTTATTAGTACCAGTCATCACCAGAATACAGCAATCAGCAACTGAAAGGTGACTAGTAGTCCTTAACAGTGGGTCAGCAGGTTATCTGAAAAGGACTAATAATACTTAACAATGGGTCGACCTCTGCGTGGCACAATATTAAGCTTTTTTAAATAACTTTTTACATGTTTGCACTAGAAACAGCATTTCTTTTTCTGATTTTGTAAATTCTGCTTCACATGGTAGATTAATGTGGCAAAGTGCAATACGGTATAATTATGCGCAAAACATAGTTGCAGCAGAATCACATCATTTCACTTGTGCTGACTATATTTAAGATTATTGTCTGCCTAAAGGCGCTAGGATGTACTCTTATCACTAAAGATATGCGGAAAATTGCTACCATCCCCGACTATCAAATCCCTTCTCCCCAGCACTTCGAAATCTATAAAACAGCACTGAATCTGTTATTGATCTATTTTTACCCATTTGCAAGATATACTAAGTCGGACATAGATCAGCATCTACAAAATAAACTAGATATTTTCTTTTTGCCCATGAAGCTAATTAAATGTTATATCTGCTGCTTCTCAGCTTACAGCAAGGACTCTTATACGGAAACTGGTGGGGAACAGAGTGCAAGCCTGACCAGCTTTTCCTGGGACTGCAATCCTTCCCCAGCTGTCAGGTGGCTACATGTCCTGTGTAGCACCTTCACCTAGTCCTGTTTTTTGAGCCACCAGTACTTTGCATGCTAAGATTTATAATGAGAAATCCTCCCTGTGAAATCAACATTGGCATAGTTTGTCCTGGTGCATTCCACCGTTTTTGAGAGTGTTACTTTCCAAAAACGAGGCACCACAAGCCCAATAATATAATACTCTTCGGCCAAAAAATTAGGACTGGCGAAGGTTTCTCCAATGAATTTGTGGTCACTTGGCAGCCATTTAATTGCTAGAATTCAAATATCTCTTTTCTTAGGTGACTAGTTCCAGAAAATGGAAGGGAATTAATAAGGATCTGATTTAGGGTGTGATGGGTAGGTTACTTCGTCACCAATTTGACAAATATCTCGTGCACCTTATTATAAGTGCATTATATCCTATGACACGTGTAATAGGGTGGATGGCTTATCCATCGTGTTTGTGATGGAGTAATCCATCCATCCAACTCTAAATCAGGTCCTAAGTTTGATTTACCTCTAGCTCAATGATTCCCAACCTTTTGACTTCTGTGGACCCCCGCTTTATCAGTACTGGAACCTGGGGACCCCCCACTGAATCATTATTGGAATATGGGGACCCCCCCTCCAATGAGTCATTACTGAAGGCTAGGGACCTAATCTGTTCATATTATTGATTTTTCTAAGCAGCCGCGGACCCACTGAGTAGGCTTCGTGGACCCCCGGGGGTCCCCGAACCAGAGGTTGGGAACCACTGCTCTAGCCCATTCCTTTCTGCATCGCCTCTAAGCCAATTTCAGCTCATGTCATGTGCTTAAAACAAGAATTCGAGGCACCTAGATAAACAAGTTGCTTAAAGGAAGAGAAGGTGTGGAAATTCCCTGATACCATGTGATGTCAGCACTTGCTGACAAAGCACAAGGTCACATAGAGAGTGGGATAAAGGTGAGTGAAAGTCAGACTCTAAAAAACAGTGAACCCTCAGTTGGTGGCAAGTATCTTTTAGTGTGGACTCCATCGTGGTCCTAGTTTTTAACTTACATTTAAGCACCAGTGTGTTCTGGGTCTTGTAGTCTCAGTTCATTTTCTTTGGCTCACTTGGACTAACTCACTTGATAACGATGATTAATGGCATAACAGAAAGGCCCAATGCTGTAAACACAGTGTCCTGATGCTCTGAGGTGAGATGGTAACCATAAATCTGTTGCAAACCAACAATGTCTTTCGGTATAGGCTTGGCTTGTAAATGTTTTGAAGAGAAGGGGTGATAAAGGGATGTCATAGGACGGAAGGCTGTTAGCCAGAGCTCTCAAATACCCAGCTCAATGTATGAATAGCTCATTCATTCCATATTTTTCGTTGCATGTTGGGGTTTGTAGCCTTTTTTTACCCCGTTGTGCAACCAGGACTACAAGTCCCAAAATTCAAATATACTTCCTAGACTGGATGCGTTATTGACAGATGGAACTGAGAAACTAGAGACCTCTAGTTAGCAAAGAGCATAGTCACCTGTCAGTGGGGCCTCTCTTCTCCCTAACCCCAAACCCAGACGTCTAATGCACTCTAAGGCTAAGGCCTTGCTCTGGTTGGCACACTTCAAACTCAGTCATGTCTGGTTCCTTTCACTGTCACCCTCTAACTTCTATCTCATTGTCACCCTCACTTCCTCTTCCAACCTGATCAACCTGCCCTCGGAGTCACATGATTAGGACTGTCTGTGAGACACTTCAGCTGTTGATGTGCATGAATAATACAATATGCATATCATCCAAGTACAAAGGCCACCTGGAAGAGCTCTCTCAAGTTCTCTAGGCCAGTGGTTGCCAACCTGTTTTCCAGGACCTTGGGGGTCCGCAAAGCCTCCTCAAGGGGTCCACGACTGCTTAGAAAATGTAATATTATAAACAGATTAGGTCCCCAGCTTTCAGTATTGACTCAATGGGGGGGCCCTGGTTTCCAATAATGATTCAGTGGGGGTCCCCGGGTTCCAGTACAGATAAAGTGGGGGTCCACAGAAGTCAAAAGGTTAGGAACAACTGTTATAGGCCAGTAACTCATGCATGTTTAACTCAAGAAGTCCAGGATATGTTGTTGGATACAAAGACTTCTAGTAGTGTTTCTCCTGTTCTAAAATCAGGACTACAGGTCCCAGTAAGCTAAGAAAAAGCCTAGACTGGATGAGTCACTCACACATGGACCCGAGAAACTTCAGAGGGCTGGGCCTGGCTGTTGGGAGGGAATCATTGCATGGTGCAGGAAGACCATTGTGAGACGCACATGCTCATACCTCTTGTCATGGGGGCTCACTTACCGAGAAAGACTTAAATCGGTAACATAAGCAATAAAAGGTTTAATGAGAGAAATATAAAGGTACCAAGGAGGCCCTTAAGCATACTGAACAATAATAGACAATAAAGGCTTGTCCTGGACTTCTGAGACAACCGGGTCATGGGACGGCTAAGAAGTACTCACTGGCAGTCCCGGTGCGTTGGTTGGTAGTAGTAAATGGGTACATGTACTGCGTACTTGCTTTTCGCAACCTCGTTCCCATGTTTTTCCATGAACTGCAAGATAAAAACAGCAGGTTATCTGAAAAGAATGAGTCCCATGAACTACTGAGAGCTAAGATGGGAAATATGCTGGTCAAGTGCTTCTATGTCATGTTTGACTTTGTCAGCTAGGCATTACTTTATAGCTCACATCAAAGAGGGTGCTGGGATTTTTAAGCCTTTAATGACGATGTTAAAAGCTGAACTACATGTCTTAGTATGGGATGTACTGTTGTTTAAAAAAAAAAAAATGCAGAAAGAAACAGGCGCCAACTTGGGTCACTTGTGCAGAAGTGGTGTCACATGGAGAGGACTCATAGTCTTAACACCCATCACCTTATTTGAAATGAACTGAATTTACACTCAAAGCTGATATACAATCCTTGCTCTAAAGGATAAATTAATACATATTTGAATGGCACGGGCATGAGTTATAGTTACTAGAGATTATTATAACTGATGAATTTCAGCGTTTTTTAGTTTAAAACATTACATTGTCAGTGAAATTTTCACCCAACTATAATTTTATTTTATAATATAATATAATATAATACTATATAATATTTTATTACCATAAATAAAACCAACCCCTTCTCACAAAAGTCCCTCGAACCAAACTGTCCTGATATACAAATATTTGTTAACGCTAATATCTAAAAAACTACTGAACGAATCAACACCAAATCACAAAATGCACACTTTCAGGACGAGGCTCTAGCTTTCTGCCAAATGTGGTGTAATTCTGTAAGCAGTATTTGCAGTAGCTCTGTTCAAAAGAGTCTATGGAAATTAAATGAGGATTTTTTCCTTTTGGGACCCCACCTTTTTCTCGGCCAGGCGTGACAGATCACCCCGAACTTTCCATGCACAAACTAGGCAAAAAAAGAGTCATTTTTTGGAAAGATTTGTGAAACATTACCAGAGTTATTAGCCAAGCAATAGAGGCATTGGTCAAGGCGGTGGTTGTTATATTGGCATGAATAAATAAGCACTATTGGAACTTCATGGAGTGCAGTGAATACTTTTGTTGAATTATATATATATATATATATATATATATATATATATATATATATATATATATATATATATATGCAATGTCAAGACGATTTACTTTATAATTGTACATATTTTAATGGGTAAATGATTATTATTATATATATATATATATAATCATTTACCCATTAAAATATGTACAATTATAAAGTAAATTGTCTTGACATTGCATTGTAAGAATCTATGCACTCATTTATATTTTGAACTCATTAAGTTCATATCCTTGATGACATATGAAGTCAAATACAATTGTTTGTAATACATTAAAAAATGTGATATTATACTAAAAGGCTTATGGTCGTGTTTTTTTTTTTTTTGAATCAGCACTCTAAAAGGGCCTCTTGACTCCATGAGCACAAAATCAAGCAAGGTGACCAAATGTGCTTTTCATTTTAATTGCACTTTTAAAAAACAATTATGCATATGTTCTTCAAATTTAAAGGGGTAAGGGAGCTTTAATGTATAAAGTGGCAACATTTTTATACAAGTGTGTGGTTCAAGGTAGTTTTATTGGAAAACTGCAGTTTTTACTGATTGAAAACATGTGCGTAATGTATTGATTTGCAAATTATTTGGTGACAATGCTTATTATTGTATGTTTAACCAGTGAGGAAGCACAAAAATTGTTAAATTCCCACATCTTTAAGAAAAGAGATTGTCATTAGTGGGAAGTTCTCTCAGTTAAGAGGTTTAAAGATGTCCCATTATGAAGTTGTTCTGAAGGATAAATACATAAACCTCGAGTTTTTCATGTCCCTGATAGAGTAGTTAACCCGTTCTAAGTGTTTTTACTTACATTCTTGGACAATTAGACCTGATTTTATAAAGTATAAATATGACTATAAATCTGATAATGCAAAGTAAAACAAGCACAGTCAATATCAGTAGGTCAAGAGAATTGTAGTCAAGGCTAAAACATAATAAAACAAATCTGCAGTGAAAAACTAACAATTGCTTCCTGAATGCAATACATCTATGAGACACATAATTGAAAGTGTGACGACAGTGTTCTTTTGACATGCAAAATAGTTTGTTGTGCATTCCAATACAAGCACTTTACAGTAGGCGGAACGGAATGATACATCAAACAGATAGTAGCATAAGGTGGGTAATAAATACTTCTGTAGGTGCAACCATAGCCCACCCCGTCTAATTTAAAGAACTGGTAACAGTTGTTGACTGACAACTGTGTCATCAATCCTGACCTAAAAACGTGGAGTAGAGACTCTACTCTCATGTGGATCTGTGAAACTAAGAATGTTGTAAGTAGATGTTACCTAGGGTTAAAAACACTTCCTGAGACCACTCTGTCAGTGTGTGTAATGTTGTTTACGGTCGCATACCATTTTTTAAACATTCGTTGGGATCTCTACTCCATATATCAATCTCTCCCCCCTTCTCGTACTTGTGCCAGAGCTCGCTATTTGCACACTTCAATGTATAAGTAGCTCATTCAGCCCAGGTGTTTTTTCTTTGCATATGAGGATCTGCATTGTGTAGTTCATTGATTGTGACAGCCGGGCATTAAGTAAGTTAACCCCTGTGCAAAGTATTGTAAAGTATTTCTGAATTATTTTTACTGGTACATTGTTTTGTATACATGGCTTTACATTACTCGGGTTCAATTAGAATACAGGGTACCCCGTGTTTGATTCTGACATGTATCTATAGGCAGCAGATGGTTCACAACCACCGGCATGATCTGTAAATTGTCCCTCTCACCTGCACCTCTGCTGCCTCCCACGGGTCCTCTAGGCACTTCACCTGGCTGTGTTCATAGAGGTTCTGGTGGATGCCAGAGCAGTTCCTGCAGATAAATACCCCCAAAGTGTAGGAGGCCCACGTGGTTTCTGCAGGAGAAAGAGAACGATTCCATCAGCTGGACTGCAGATTACACAAGAAGTGCAGGGAAAGAGCTCCTACTGCTGTATTTTTTGTCTATAGGGCATGAATACCAGGCTGCTAAGAAAGTGCAGAGGGTAGACAAAGGGAAAACAGAAATTTCGGAGGGAAGCAAATGTAAAGAGTGGAGAGAAGAAAGTGCAAAAATTCTAAAAGAGAGGGCGGGTGTTATTAGTAGTGTCGGAAAAATACATAAGATGTATGCCAGAATATCATATACAAAAATATCACTTGACATAAATACTGTGTCCTAAATATTTTTACAAATTATTGCCCCTTTAGGTGTATTTTTTTTGTTATTAATTCCAGTGGGGCAATATTTTTGACAATAAGAATGTGGGCAAATTATTTACCTAAGAAAATATTCTGATATCACATCAAATTAATACCCCTCTTCAATATGGCACCAGAACTGGAAAAATCAATATTCTCTCTATCCGGCACTAAGCTGTTATCTTCTTTATTGGACCTGATCATTAATTACCCCCTTCCTAGAATATGAGGCCCCAGTGGCACGTTAATGCAAATAGTGCCTCCACCTTGGATGTCCAAGAACTCACCTGCAGCACCACAGTCAGCACATGTGTCATTTCCTGCCTGTTGGGCCAAAGCTTTCATGGTCTGCTGGTGGTCGATCTCTTTGGTGCACTCCATGTCAGCTGGTGTGACGGTGTGCCCCACCACCCCTAGTTCTTCTGGGCCACAGGTCTCTTTGTTGGTCTGCTTGTCCTCCGTGAACTCAAAGCTCAAGCTTCTGTTCTCCTTTGCCTCAGTGAACTCGTAGAATACGAAGCCCCCACCAACGGTCGGTTCAACATTCAAAGTACGTGGAAGCGGAACAGGTAGGTCGTTCATAAGTGAGTACAAGTATGACAGTTGGAAATGTTTAAATCAATTTAAACCATCTGCAATTCCTCTGGGTGGGTCTTACGTACAGGGCTCTCCAAAGAGCAAAACGTATTCCCTATATGATGCGCAACTTTGTTTCTACCTCCTTAACAGCTGGCCTAGTTAAAGCCCTCTAAATGCAATGCCCCTAGCTCTCTGTTACATTCCAGATGAACAGCTGCAGCGTAGGAATACACCCCAAAGTGAGGAGGTCGTGAAATATTAATTAGTCACCCACTAGCGACTGGTGCTGCTGCTCCTAGACCACCAGCCTCCGGCAATGGTGAATGAGATATCCACTTGCCGTGAACAGAACAGGACCACGTGACAGGACTTGATATGATTCAGTTCAATTTTAACTTATGTATCCCACCTAATGAAGGCTGCACTTCTTAAGAAGACTTCAAAGATGATAAAATGTGGCAAGCGAGGAGAACGGGGAGACCGAAGCCTTCAGGCAAATTAATTCACTATTAACAGTACACCTCAAAGAATACCAAAAAGACTTTCAAGAAATACAGGAGTGGTCTTGAGGCAATTTTGTTGATAGTTCAGTGAGCAATATACAAGTTCTTCATTTGAGACATAAATTCTATTAAGTCTGTGTGGGTGACTACAAAACTGAATTCTCAAAGTTCTTTGGCACAGTCCCTTGGATAGATCTGTCAGCTGTACTCGAGTACGGTGGCAGTATCCCAAAAGACAGTCAGGGTATTTTGGCAAATCCAGTACCAAAGTTAATGGTATCTAGTGGTTCCTTACCTGGATCATGGCAAAGGAAGTAAACCGGAGAGAGTCCAAGACGCTAAATAGTGGTAGCGTCACCATGGGGGCTGAACTCAGCCTCAAGTGAAGCTGTTTTTTAAACAAGCCCAATGTTGACTTTTTGCAGGCCTGACACCCCGGGAACAGGTGGAGACAGAGCTGGGCCCCTAAAGGGCGGCGATACTTCCCTCTTGGCAGTTGGCACTGTAGGTACTTTCGTACAGGCAGTTTCGAAAGGTGAGGGCCAGGTGTTCTCAGTGAGGAGTTAGGTCCGAGGAATCCCTCCAACTCCGGTAGCCGCCTCCCTCTTGGTCTGGGACGGAGCAGCGTCCCCGGAGAGCAGTATTTATTCGTCCCGTTGCCTGTAAGTGTCGGTGCTCACGCACGGTGGCGCCTTTCGCACGGGCGGCCTCGGTGAGCACCAGACCCGGAGCTCTCGCTGTGAAGGTACACGGCCACCCGGAAGCCGCGCCGGCAGTACACCGGCTCCCTCCAGGGCTCGGCCACAGCCTCGCAGGCAGCACGGGGTCGATGTCGGTCTGAGTCAGTCTGAGGCCTTCCGGGAGAAGGCGGTCGGGCTCCCCCGCGCTCCCCCTTCCCTCCCGCCTAAGCCTGCAAACCGGTTCCACCGCATGCCTAGTTCATGCCGGGGCACGTAGAGGCCCCGCCAGGCAGCCAGGGGCCCAGCTGCGCAGAAGGGCGCGCCCGACAGAGGTGGAAGATTATCACAGACCCTCCAAGGAGAGTCCAGGAACCCAGCGCTCCGCACACATCCAAAGGGAGGAAGATACTCGTAGACCAGGGAAAAGGTGTAGGAATTCAGACCTCTAGGTGCAGAAACGTACAGATCAGCCGCTGTAGAGGTATTTACACACAGACCAACTTAGACGTACAGAGGAAGCAGTAACACGTTGCCTCACAGGCCAACAGGATGCAATAACTGACTGTTTCACAGACCTGTAGGCGTACATAGTTGAGTTCCTTTTGAGGCGAGGGCAGAAACAGACCAACATGTGAGTACAGAAAGGAAATCACTGCTTCACAGGCCTCAAAAGATGCAGGAACTTACTGTTTCCCACATCAGAGATCCCCAGGAGGGTAGAGGAATTCACGTACCCCCGGAGGATGCACGATTTCACTCCCTTGGAGTCACCCAAAGAGGTGTAGCAACATCCTGTCTCACAGACCAACAGAGTGGGGAGGTACAGTGTGTCCCGTGGTGCAAGAAAAGAAGTGCTCAGTACATCACACGTTTCTAGAGGGGTGCAAACATCCTGTCTGCGAGACCCCTAAAAGTGTATAGGCACTCGTCACCCCACATACTTCTATTAGGATCCTGCTTCTTTCTGCTCCACATATCTCCAAACGGGTGCAAATACCCCGATACTCCTGCAGGGAAGGAAGGCGCTCACTGCCTTACGGTTCGTGCACTGTTGGACAGAGATGTACCGCTGCTCACTGTTTTATACGGAGAAGAGCATGTGCTCGCTTTCTTAGACACCGCAGAAAAGTAGGGTGCACATTGATTCACAGGCCCTGCAGGAATGGTAGGTACTCACTGTCTGACACACCTGCAGTGAAAGACAGGTACTCACTGGTCACTGGGCCCCTATAGTGAAATACAAGTACTCCATGTCTGACAGGCCCCTCAGAAAAGGCAGGTACGCATTAACTCACAGGGCCTGCAGTGAACGGCTGGTACTCACTGTCTGACAGACCTGCAGTGAAAGAGAGACAGGCTTGCAGTGAACGGCTGGTACTCACTGTCTGACAGACCTGCAGTGAAAGAGAGACAGGCTTGCAGTGAACGGCTGGTACTCACTGTCTGACAGACCTGCAGTGAAAGAGAGACAGGCTTGCAGTGAACGGCTGGTACTCACTGTCTGACAGACCTGCAGTGAAAGAGAGACAGGCTTGCAGTGAACGGCTGGTATCCACTGTCTGACAGACCTGCAGTGAAAGAGAGACAGGCTTGTAGTGAATGGCTGGTACTTACTGTCTGACAGACCTGCAGTACTGTCTGACAGACCTGCAGTGAAAGAGAGACAGGATTGTAGTGAATGGCTGGTACTCACTGTCTGACAGACCTCAGAATAATGCAGCACAGTGCCCCATTTCTGAGGCCTTGCACAGAAGGTAGGTGCACGCTGTATGACAGACCATGCAGAGAACGGTAGCGAGTGGGTACACGCTGTGCAACAGACCGGCAGCCAAGGACAGGTACTCAAAGTCTGACAGTCATTCAGAGAAGGACGGGTACTCAAATCAAAGAGACACTGCGGATAAGACAGATACTCGGTATGCCACAGGATGCCTCACGTTATATATATAAAAAAGCTAAAACTCATTGTCTTGCAGCCCCTGCATGGAACTACTGTTACTCACTGGGGAGGAGCAGGTACTCACTGTTGAATAATCTTGCAGAGAAGGGCGGGTTCTGACTGTCGCATACCCCTGCATAGGGGTGCAGTTACTCACTGCTTTACATTTCTGCAGGGAAGGCAAGTACTAACTGACTAACAGGCCCAGTCCCAGCCCCAAGAAGAAGGTACTCACTGGCCCACATTCCTGCAGAGAAGTGCATGCAGTGAATACCCCTTAGTCCATTACATGGCAGTGCAGGTTCCCTGTGTCTCTGTAATGGAAGTGTCTCTCACAGCCTGTCAGAGAAGGGCAGGCTCTTACTGAGTGTCCCTGAAAAATATTGTTGTCATTCCCTGCCAGAAAGTCTACAAAACAGAAGGGTTGAACTCTGAAACCAGCAGAGGAGGGCTGACACACACTACCCCGCAGTCCTTGCAGAGAAGTGCAGATCCTGACTAGCTCACTTTCATTGCAGAGAGAAGTGGCAATCTCAGTCTCATAGTCCTGCAGAGAAGTGCAAGTACTCACTGTTTTAGGTCCTTACATATTTAGAGAATTGCAGGTTCTCCCAGTCTCACGGCCCACACAGAAAAGGACAGATGGTCACTTTCCCCCATTCTCTGAAGAGGCAAACAGGTTCACTGTGGAGACTGCAGAGTAGACTGCCAAGTGGCTCCATTTCTTGTGTGACACCTTCAGCCACTATGGACATTTTAGCCAATAGAGGACCCTATGCATGGGTGGAAGTACACTTTATAAATAATATTTACCCTTTTCACTATTGGGGTGTTAGCACACATCTGTGCCCAAGCTTTTTTTTAAAGCAGAATTAGATTGTTTAAATGCCCTGACTCAGCAGTGGACTTAAGGCAGGCTTATCCGCCTGGGTTCAAAGCTCTTTACAAACCAAGAGTGAGTAAAAGAGGAGGAGTAGTGGTTATCTATCATGAGGGATGGAATATCTCCTTACTCCCACTAGATTAGCTAGGAGGACCGGAAACCCTGGGCTTTACCCTGAAAACAGAGAAAGGCTGCGCCTTATCAAGGGTTCTAAAACTTTTGACCCCAATAACTCAGTGGAGGCCAATTATGTAGCATATGAGCAGGAGAGTCTCAAAATCTTGGATAAAGAGATTACCCTCACTAACATTAAATCTCTTCACAGACCATCTGCGCCTTGGTACAGTTAAGCACTAAAAGCACTTAAACTCTCATGTAGGAGGTTAGAGTGGAAATGGGTGAACGGCTACAGCAAAGCAGATACAAAATGCCTCAAGTCTGCCTGATGTGGTTATAAAAGAGGGGTTTATAAAGCTAAGGCAGAATACTTTGCTAATTTGATTATCGAAGCCAAAATGGCGCACAAAATGTGTTTGATATCCTGTGGGACTTCAGGCAGCCAGTTACACCATCACAGGAGCTCTGCGACAGTCTTGCTGATTTCTTTGACGAAAAGATCAGGAAGATATTGGGGGACATCAGTGCTCCTATTCAGAAAGTATCTGCTGAAAAGAATATACCAGGGAACTTGGAAAAGGGAGCGACAACATGCACTATCTATAGTGGTACCAGGGCTATAATGATAGGCCCCAGCAAATCCCAAAACAAAATAGATCTTTGCGACAGTAAGGACAGTAGGTTTGACTTTTTCGAACCTGTCTCAATGGAATGCTTTCAACATATTATGAGATCCACCACGTCAGGTTCCCCACTTGACTCCCTACCTCCTAGAGAATGGAAGGAGCATGGAGATGAACTTTCCCTTCCAATACTACAGCTATTTAATCAATCTCTGGAGTTAGGGGTTGTGCCACTAGTATGGAAGAAGGCAATAGTCACCCCCCTTCTTAAGAAACCAGCAGTGGACCTGCTGGTCTTGGGCAACTATAAACCCATATCGCTCCTCCTTTTCCTTGTGAAAATAGTTGAGTGATATGTAAGGATGAGGCTATCCCGTTATTTGGAATTTCACTCCCTCCTCGAGGATGGGCATTTTGGGTTTTTCACAGGTCATGGTACGGAATCAGCCCTACTCGTTGCAAAGGACAAGTTGAGGATGAGGATAGACAGTGGTCAGGCGACAGTCCTGCTGCTTTTGATAAGGTCAACCACGCAACCCTCTTGACTCGACTAGTGTCAGATGGAGTGGGGGGGCTTGCGCAGAAGTGGATGGAATCTTACCTTTTGTACCAGTGTCAAGCTGTCGCCCTGCCCCCATACAGCTTCAAATATAAAAACTTGTGCTAGGGAGGTCTGCAGGGCTCTGCATTTATTCCAGTCTTATTCAACGTTTATATGAGACTGCTCATTACCATAATAAAGCAGCCCAACATCAGGCTAGTCAGCTATGCAGATGACACTCAACTGATCCTATCCCTTACCAATAACCAGGACGAAACAGCGACAGTTTTTCAGAAAAGCGTGCTAGAAATTGCTAACTGGATGAATGCAAATTCATTAACATTTAATGGGGATAAAACTGAATGTTTATGCTGCACAGCTAATAGAATCCCAGTGACACTTCCCCACAATTTTTGGCCTCTATCACCGGAAGAGGTACTACAGTCGTCAGCCACAGTCCACAACCTTGGAGTTGTATTTGATGACAAGCTGTCCCTGGAAAGTTAAATCACAAAAGTTGCAGGCACTTGCTTTGCACTCCTTGGTGCTTTAAGGAAGGCGCTACCTTTGTTGTCTGCTCAAGCCAAATCCCTGGTGGTGCAGAGTGTTATACTCAATAGATCAGATAACTGCAGTGCCCTGCTACCTGCAGCTCCTGAATTTCTGGTGAGAAGACTATACAGAATGCAAGTAGAAGCTGCAAAATTGGCCCTGAACAGATCCTCTAGGTCTTCAGCATCTAACACTCTAAAGGAATTGCATTGGCTTCCTCATAAACAGAGAATTATTTTCAAATCCACGTGCATAGTGTTTAAGGCACTGCATGGAATAGGACCTGTGCCTAAGCTGTGTAGTTTAAAGAGATATATGCCTGGGAGTTATCTTCATTCAAGCCCCGCAAATTTGGTCTGCATCAATAAATTCAGAAGGTCTAGGCAAGGATGAGCTTTTACAGTGAAAGTGGTACAGCTGTTGAATTAGCTTCCTCCTTTGTTAAGGGCCTCATCGGAGATGTTGTATTTCAGGAAAGCTCTGAAGACTTGGCTCTTTGTGAAGTAACTACTTGACTCAGGAGTTGTGTCTGTAAATATTTTCAGCAGTATAGTACTTTGTTGCATGTTGAACGCCGGGATACCAGCTTGGTGACAGTCACACTTTATAAATGCCCTAAATAAATAAATAAATGTGTATCTCATTGGTTTGTGGTGCTCCCAGACTTGTAGGGAAACCTATCCATCTCAGACATTTCTTAAAACTAGGAAATCAGGAAAATCCACTCACATGTGTGAACCTCATCACGATTTATACCCAGAATGCCATGCAAATATCAAAGTATTGTTTAAAAATCAAATTTTCTTTACTTTTTTTGTGACAGAACTTCGGAAAACAGCAAGCATCATATCACCCAACACTCCCACACTTCTCCTGACAAAAACAGTAGCCCGCGTGTGTGGGTGGGACTTTTATGTGGGACAGCAGTAGGCAAAACTTTGACGATGTGAAGACCACTTTGACACTACATTGACTTCACAAGGTCCCAGTATGGCACGTTCCTACTTGTTTTATTAGGCACACCCATGCAAGTGAGTTATTGTTTTTATCCATAGGAGTGTGGTAATGTTGTGAGGTGGGACTTCTGGTGCTCCCTACAAATTCGGGAACCTTTTGTCATAGAAATATGAAGAAATTCTGTTTTTGAGCCACATCTGATGTATAGAGGACATTCTGGGTAAAAAAGGGGACAGAATCCCCGCAAGCCAGACCCAGGACTCCACTACATGTTTAGTTTTCAGCAATATCTGGGGTTGGCTGGCTTCCTTAACTGCCAGTTGTCCCTAGGCCCAGTTCCAAAGTTCTTTCTTCTTCTTTCTATGGCTGTGTTCTTCAGCATTTCCTGTCTTGGGTGACAGGCCTAGCCTCACTTATAAGGTACACTTTTATGTGGGAGAAGTGTGGAAAAACATTATGATAGAACATTTGCTTTTATCTATTGAATTTATCTACATGTTTTTCTTGCAAGTTGATGTCTATAAAAACACTTTATCAAAAAACGTTCTTAGAGTCAATAGGCAATAAGGTTAATTAAGAATTTGGAGTGGTATAAATTATTCTTATACCTAAATTCAATTTTATGGATACAGTTTAAAAATGCATAGATTCACATCCAATTTCTATTAAATAGCTTTTTTATTATCAAATCATGCATGGTCAGTAAACAGTAAAGAAATTAAAAACCATGGGTCGATTGTTAGCTCTGGTGATGGTGGGCTTTTGAACAAGCTACAAATACTGCATATCTCTGTGACAAGAAGAGTCTGACAAACATAATTGTATATTATTTTTGTGGCTCTGATTTCTGTGCAAAATGTTAAATGTGATAGTATAGGGCCAGATGTATGGAGCACTGGTCTCAAAATACTGGTCATGATTTGCAACTCGTATTTTTGGAACCAGTGTGGTAATTTGCAAACCAACTTATGTACTAATAAGACGGTTCACAAATTACTGATTCCTAGATTGTCACAATTCAACCTCCCTCATGAATAATAATGAGTTAGGTCATAAGGTCATACATTGCTACCCACGAGGAATCACAACCATCACAGGGATAGTGGCCTGCTGAGGTCAGCAGACCACCATGCCTCTACTAGGTGTTAAGTAATGCAAGCTTTTTTATGCAACACAGTTTTACTTTAAGAAAAACGGGATGTGTTTAAAAAAAAAAAAGAAAATGTGTCCATAGGACTACAGCCTACTCTTGTACACTGTGTACGCCTTATGTTACTGAATTGCAGTTTGTGGTTTGCACATACAGAAAAGACTTTCTGCGATCACAAACAGCCCGATTCTAACAATCTGACCTTTTGTAACTAAAAAATCACTATGTACATCTGGCCTTTTTTACCCGTTACTCTTTTTTCCCCAGTTGTACCCAACAATGATTTATTTGAGAAATCGTTGAGCACTCTACTCAAATTACCTTCCTACTGAATTCAGAATGTTGTTGTCTTTTTACCTATCTATAGCTTTCTGGGATCTTCCATGGATTTCACACTTGTTTCCCCAACATATTGAAAGCAAGTGTCAAGCACAAAAATGAGGAACACCTGTCTTCTTGGACTAAGAAAACATTTGAAGTGTCTGTTGTTGCTGTGGCACAGTCACAGTGCTCCTTCCTCACACATTGTGCCTATGTACGAGCGAAGAGCAAGATGCTGCTTGGATTTAGTTAAAGCCCAAAGAAAAATGCAAATGGTATCTGGCTCCTTGCTAGGATATAGACACAAAGCTCCTTCACCTCACAATACTTCTCATAACAAGAGAAACATTTTGAGAGCGCTGGTTCTAGTCCTGAGCTTGTGCGAGGCAACCTAATTCACTCTGCGTGGTGCAGTCTTGGTTTGTTTCCATTGCACTAACTAGACTAACACAAGTAAAAGCAGTATTTTTTTTAGATTAAATGCCTAAAATTGTATAGGTGATAACAAGTAGTAAGGTAGGTTTCTTAAGTGCCACCACTACGCTCTGTCACCAGCTAGCTAGGATGACTCAAAAACAGTCATGTATGGGCTTTCCGGATGGTCAGTACTTTATGAAAAGCCAAAACTAAGCAACCCTCATATAGGAACCTCAAACAGCGCGTGGGCAAAATTATATAATTATTACTGGTAAAAAAGAAGCCCAGTGTAGCTTATGATAAGCGTACTTAGCAACATAAATGAGGCGTCATGTATATCATTACTACTCGTCCCTGATTTCTTAAAACAGTCCCAGATTTCAGTGCCTTGTCCTGTCTGACCATTGTCCTCGAAAGTGTCCCTGATTTTGGTACCACGCTGGCTCTATCGATCAATTCACATGGGTACCTTACCAGACCTCTGCGAAGAAAGTCCTGTGTTTCACTGGCAGCAGGCAGGCTGCAATTGACAACAGGTTGGCAAAGGTAAGAACATGGTGCTATTACCATCAACACAGCCTCACATCAACTAATTATAATTCTTAAGCAGCAAAAGCAGCCTGAATGTGCTAATTGTGAAAATCTAGCAACTCCTTCAGTCTTATGACAATATTATTCACACCTCTAACAATAATTGAAGAAATGTTGCATTACAGATTCAGAGCCTAAAAGCCATAAACTCATGAAGAAAAAATACAATTATATTCAGGTGTTATGACATACGTATGCCTCCAGGTCTAACGTAACGTTGAAGCCATAGCACTTGACCTGGTAAAACAAAGTCGGAAATTTAACAATCATTATAGCCTGATTTATAGTTTAGAGGCTGTGTTACTCTGTCACAAAAATGACGGCTATCCCATCCGCCTCATTACAAGCACATTATATGCTATGGCACTTGTATTAAAGCAGACAGGAAATTGGTCAGTCACCCTGCTGCCAAGCTGTAAATCTGGCCCTTATTTCCTACTTTCCTTCCCTTTTTTCAGTTTTCTTGTCATTTTCATATAATCTGATAATTATAATAATGTAATAGTCATACACTAGAACTGTTAAAACAACATAAATGCAATAGTTCACTAATGTGTCCTAATTCTGTCTTCTTGTACATTTTTTGTGCAAAATTCTCCTTTTTCGTCAAAACTCTTAATGCACATTTTTGAGTAGCACACTCTAGGAAGGTCTACTTGAATTTCCAATAAACTATAGTCTCTGAGGCTCTTTGAGACCAAGGCATTTTACCCTGGATCACTTAAGCTGATCAGTCAACACAGGTCCGACTCAAAGAAGGCCTCATGATTCAGAGTCTGTAATTTACCCACCAGAGCGAGTTACCTTCTCATCCTCCCTTACAACTCACTGTTTACCCGTTGAAGTGAAAAGAACAAATACATTGTCTAATATGTTTATTGTAAATTGGGAGAGTCCATGTCTGGGGACATTATTCTCCTAGATACAATATTCTAAAAGGGGTGCCTGTCCAACAACATTTAAACCTTTTTTTTTTTTTTAAATGCCCTATTGTTTTAAGATAAATATTTTCAACTCGGTCCATAATTGTCCCTAGTAATTCAGTATGTAAAAGTCCTTGGTGGTGCCCTCAAATAATGGATATGGCATGCACTTAGAAGTATTTAAATGAAGTCTTGCTCTTTAAACTTATCTTTTAGTCAGCAACAGTATGTTCATAACATATTTTACTGTGTAGATTTTGATAATAGCATTTGTAATAAGTACACTAAAACTTCAGCATTGAAAACAAAATGTAGTATGACATATAGAAACTGCGTTACGACCTGCCCTACCTTTTACACAGAGTAAAATCATTCATGCGGCCACAGCCATTCCCAAATGTACTTACATCTCTCTTTACACCATTATAAACATATTGTCATTGCTAAGATATAGTGTGTCATCAAAAAGCTGCATCATTTAATACAAGCTCTGTGAAAGCTTAAAGGTGTTTTGTCATAGCATCTATGCTAACATATTTTTCATAAAAAATAATTTTCATAGAACATAAATCTAACATTTAAAGGTAATTAACACTCTGAGTGAACTGTTAATTATAGTTTATGTGGTTGTGAAATTGCATTATTCAAATTGTGTATATTCCTACCCAATCCTTGAAACAAAGTGCTATCTATGGCTGTGACAATTGAGCAGGCTAAAACCAGGCTCCCAAAAAATGGCAATAAGTATTTAATCTGTAGAGCATGCAAATAAGGGACGAAGCACCGGAAGTAGTCAATTGGTTTCTGATATCTTCTGCCAGGTCAACATTGTTTTTTTTCTTTAGGACACAACTCCACAAGCCTTCAAATCGAAGGATCGGGGTATTAAACCTTCAAAAACAGCAGAAAACTATTTTTACTTTAGCTATGAATAAAAATGTTTTTGTATAGTAAATTAAAAACAACAAGAAAGAATAAAAAACTGTGCATGTTCGCCAAACTTAAATTGACCTTTTCCAATTCACATCACAAAACCAATTAACATCAACAATTCTTTGAATATAGTAAAAGTGCAGACTGGCCGCCAACTTGTTGCAACCTTTCAATACAAAAATGTAAGCATTGTTAATCATGAGGTGAATCATGTGTAATTACAAAACAATAACAATAATAAATTACCTCTGCACTGTGCATTGATGTTTGCAGTTCATTACATCTGTCTTTCTGTTTCGAAATATTTGCATTTTGCTGTTGCTGTGCTACTTCCATAAATTTAGTAGATCTAGTTATAAGCTGTGGGTGACCACCTCTGAGATGGATGCTTGATTCTCATTGATATGTATGATCTCGCAAGAAATTAAAAGGAGAAAGGAGCCATCTCTTGTCCTCATTAATAGCAGCGAGGCAGACACATCAAATATGGAGAACTGACTCCTGGTTATAGTTGCAGAGTCTGCAGCTTTTTACTACGTGTGTTTTCATGAAATGGGATACAAAATCAATTAATAAATATGATTGTCTTTAACAAAAGCATAGGAGTTTATAGATCTTCAAGCATGATATTGTTTTTACAGTGTGTAGTTTTGTTGTAATGTAGCTTTGAGATTTGTACTTAAGTAAGTTTGTGTGATCCTTAGTAGGTTTCGATTGTGTTTCTCACATTTTGTTTACTTTCACATTGTACTCCGTCCGTCACATTAGGTGTTTTCCTAATTGCATTTGAGTTTTGTCTTCCCATCTCCTTTGTTCAAGTTAGATAACTTGTCCCAAGGATCTAATTGGTAGCTTTGAATGTGTTTGTTAGATAAATGTTATTGCATGTTCTTCCTGTAAATTTAGAACTATAAGGAAGGTCAGAACCATTCAGCACCTTGAGCGGATACTTCTGAGCTGTGGCACATAACATTATGTAAGCTCTAAAATTTTGATGGACTGATGGTGAGGCTAAGCTAAATTCAGGATTCATCCAACTTCATGGAGGTGAAAGTCTTAGGCTTATCTAAATGTGGTTACATTTAATACCAACTAGAACCATAAATACAATAAGATTGATCTTTCTCCTTGCAGCTTTTAAGGTGTCCCTATTTGACCCATCGCCCAGGACATATTGTTTG
The DNA here is from genome assembly GCF_031143425.1 of Pleurodeles waltl. NCBI lineage: Eukaryota > Metazoa > Chordata > Amphibia > Caudata > Salamandridae > Pleurodeles > Pleurodeles waltl. Next base: position 339,673,529 of record NC_090443.1, read on the forward strand.
AAGTCAAGGACAGCAAGTTTTAATATTTATTTTGTCCTGTGGCCATGTAGACCCAATCCTGCATTTTGCTGCCAGTTTAGAGCACCACAGAGTGGTTGTGGGACAGAGGATTGACTGCCACTAAGACAAGATTGTTCAAAATTGTATATATGATTCATTCTTGCAAAGCCTTTGCTAACAGAATGAGTGTTCTAAGAAAATAAATGAGCCCTAAACTTACCTTGCATTACTGACAGAGGTTCAAATATAAAAACAAGCATTTGCAATGCAATGGGTCTCACATTTTCTTGAGTTAGAACAATTAGCATTGTAAACTCCTAACCTGACTTTTCTTGCCACGTAGATTGAAAATGAAAAGTAAAACAGTTTCACATAACTAACCGGACTTTTCTTGCCACATAAATTGAAAAGTAGAAGTTTCACATAAGCAAGCCAACGACCACCATCAGCGCAAAGCAGACACACAAAACGTATTGGCAAAAGTGCAATTATCAATGTAACTGGCAAAAGTGCAAATATCCATGTAAATGGGTCAGTGTCATGCAAAACGATCAACTACTGGCCAGCGAGATCGTGCTGTGAAATAAAGAGAAAAAGTAGTCCAGAAACCATATGGAAAACATCGAGGCTCGTATGTTTTCAGTAGTTGGACGGTGCGCTCAAGGAAGGCTAAACCCCGGAAAAGGAATGATGTATGCATGCCTTTCACTAATGAAATCAAGCGAATTTTAAAAGGCAACCCATGAACCAACCAAGCTGATGGGAGTGGAATGGGCGTGGTTACAAGCCCATAGAGCGATTACACCAAGGACAGAGCGCTTTGCGCTCAAGCCTAACAAGCATATGTTTTTAAAAAAATTACAATTTGAGGCTGTTTATAACGCTTGCAGAATGTTCCCTGAATATATGCAAATGCAGGTAGAAGTATGAACACATTACTGGTGACTGCTTGCTTTAAAAAATGAATACAAAAAGAGCAACTTAGAAGAAAATGTTATTCTAATTTAGTATGCCATTATACGACTTCTGTAAGACATTATTTGATACAAGCATTGGCAAAAACCAATAGGCCTTGCCTATAGGCTAGCTATTGGCTTTGGCAATCAGGTGGGGGTGGGTAACTGAGAGAGTGGGTTGTGCTGAGTAACGGGTGGGGGATGGGGCTGGATATCATGATGATTTAAAAAAGCTGTATGAAGCTTTTTTTGTTCTTCTGTCGGCAGAAAAAAACAGAGACGGGGTGAGTAGGAGGTAACAAACATTTAGCAGAAACAGGAACTTAGGGAAAAAGAATCAGGACCTGGGTGTGGAGAAGGTGAAAAAGTTATATGACGTAGCCAGCGTGAACCACGTCATAGCGCTTGCCAGTGGACATAGCTGCAGTTAAAATGTGTGGTTATAAAAAGAGGGCATCCCCTCTGAATTTGTCAGCAGGATGGCCAGCCATGGATTATGCTGTAGTTTCGTTTGTTGCAGATGCCCCTTGATCCGTAAGAAATGGTTCACATTAAGTAGTCAGTATTTGCACAGTTCACGTGAAAATCAACTCTCTTTTACCGACCTGGCCTTACTCCTTTCAAAATATTGTTTGGCAAGTGTGTTTGTGTTGGTCATCTGTCCGAAGACAGCACCTGGTTGCCATCTAGCGGTGAAACAGAAAAATTAACCAAAGAATCTCGTGTCACTGACTACCAGCACAAGCAGATGATGGGTGCCAGTGGAGGGACACTAATCAAGCATAAATAAACTATGTCTGGTCCGTGTACCACTGAACAGAAGGAACTGACACATTGCAAGCGCTGCCCAATTAGAAGGAATTAACGAAGAGTGGACATTGATGAGAACAAATGCTAAGAAATGAGCGGGTTCCAAGACTATTACCGAACCCAAGAGTCTCGCAAGTGAGAGTTCATGCACACGCTCATACTCATACAGGCAAGACCTAACAAGCATTTGTAATGCAATAGGTCTTGCATTTCTGAGAGTTAGAGCTATTGGTGTTGTAAATGACAATGTCTTTTACCCATGTGTTTTGTTTTGTTTTGGAGTGGATGCATGTGGTTTGCAGTGGAATTGCAATGGTTAGTTGTAGAACTATGCGCAGTGGAATTGTGTGTTGTATAGTGTATTTGTGTAGTGGAATTATCTGGTATGATGAGTAGATAGGGGTTAGAGCTGCACTGAATAGTTACAAAGGAAGATAGAGAGGGATAGTTTTTTTGTGCGCAAAGTGGTGAATGAACTCCAGACAGAGGAGCAGAAAGGGTGTGTGAGAAAGGGAGTAAAAAAGGGAGAGCAGGCCACAAACGCATAAAGACCGTGGGCCTGTGTACACAGAAGACATCCCAAGAAGAGGAGGGAGAGTGGGTTTGAGGGATGGAAATCTTGACAAGGCACAGGAAAGAAACTGTGCTCAAAGCCATTAAGTGAACCAATATGAGAGAGGCAGGAAGAGTGGTTGAGAGATCGAGACATAGGTGAGAGAGAGAGAGGGTATGGTGGGAGGGACACCCAGAGGGGTTGGGGAGGTGAACCAGTACACAGTGCGAGGAGGTATAGGAAGGCAGCATGTGTGAGCAGGCAGTAAAGAGAGGATATAGATAGTGTGAGGGAGGGATGAGAGGGGCAGTGGAATTGCAAAATTAGAGGGGGTAGTGAGAATGTGAAGGAGAGCTGAGAGGGATAGTGGGTATGTGGGGGAGAGATGACAGGGTTGGTGAAAGTATGATATAGAGATGGGTTGTACTGGAATTATTTGTTGTGGAATTGTGTGGTGTGAGATTTTGTGGTATGGTGTTGTATAGTGGAAATATGTTGCATGGTGATATTAACTTTTGTGGAATTATGTACAGTGAGATTGTGTGTAATGGAGTTAATTTTGTGGAATGATATTGTGTGCTGTGGAGTGGCATGTTGTGGAGTGAAATTATGTGGTGTGCTGTTAAATGTTGTGGCATGATGTTGAAATCTGTAGTGTGTATTGGGGATATGTGGTGGGTTGTGGAAATATGTAGTTGAAATATGTAGTTTGATTTGGATATGAGTGTTTTGGAAATGTGTGGAGTTGAATTGTGTGGTGTGGAACTGTGTGGCTTTGAGTGAAATTATGCTTATTGGAATTGTGTAATGGTGAGTAATGCATTTATGTGGATTGTTGTTATGTGGCGTAAAGTGCATTTATGTGAGGTGTTTTTATGTTGACTTGAGTACAGTGTAATTATGTGGAGTGTAAGTATGTGGCACTAAGTGGTATTATGTGGAGTGTAATGTTGTGTGGTGTTATGTGGAATTATGAGGGATGGTTTGGAGTGGTATTATGTGGTGTAGAGTAATACTATAAGGTGTGGAACTAAGTGGCATGTTGCAAATTTGAATTGTTATGTGGAGTGTAATGATGTGTTTGGAATTTAGAGAAGATATGTGACATATGTGGGGTGAAATGTAGATTGGAGTGTAATTATGTTTAGTGGAATTATCTGGAGTTGAATTGTGCTGTGTGGAGTGTAATTATATTGTTTGGAGTGGAGTGTAATTATGTAGCATAGTGCTTTGGATTGTGTATGTCAAACTACAGATAGTGCAACAGGTTAAAGGCTGCAGAGTAGTAGGGCACAGTGTGTGTGCGAAGGACACTCAGGATGGGAGTGTGGACTTGTGTCACATTAGACATGAGATTGTGGCCCAAAGACTGCATAAGATTAATGGCAAACTAATTCAGGAGAAAAAAGTGATATGTGTTGGTGCTAAGAACATTGGATGGAAAAGCTGAAGAGAGTAGGAAACCTGAGATATCCCCTGCCGTGCCTACGCAGGGCACGTTGACGTTTATCTGAACATGTGTAAACAACACAAAAAGCAGCTGTAAGAGAAGCCAGAGGCTACAGACAAGCTCTGTCAGCACCCCTGGCCTGGCCCAGGCAGCCAGTGCAGGCGCCCGGACAAAGGAAACTGAATGCAGCTGGAAGGCAGCCTTTCCATCATCTTGGGCATTTATGTAGCGCCTCAACACTACAGGATGTGGGGTCCTATCTTAACATATAGTAGCTTTTAACTGGTACAGAATAACGTAGATATGCTTTCCAAATATTTTTGTTTGTGAAACGGTGACCTAGGTTGGTAAATACTGAACATACGTCTCTGAAGATGGATGGTCTAGTCAGCTTCTGCTCTGCACGTTCTGTAGCCAGTTACCCACCCCCTAGTTACTGAGTATTATACATTCCAGAACACTGACTCAGGTATCACAATTGTACAAATGAATTCATTCTTAAACAAGTGCACACCAGTGCAGGCCCTCTATAATCAAGCTACATTCAGCAGATAGGGCACAACCAGTACTGATTTACAGCCCTGGTTACAGCAGAGCTCTTAAATTACAAGAGCTCGTAAAGACGAGCAGGAAACTAATAAAACAGGGAAACACACACAGAGAGCAGAGGAAGTGTGGCGGCACTGAAGCGATCGGCGCTCTGATCAAAGGAAACAAAACACTCTCACTTGTGGGAAGTACTCATTGCAAATTAAAACAAAAGCAAGCTGGCCCTGGAAAAGCCCCCCTCTGATGTTGGTTTTATGTTTGCAGAGGGAGCTGAGTGGGGAGGAGGGACTTGCCCAAGGAAGTGTGGCTGCACTGGAGCACACATCCAGTGTAAGATGAACAGGAAAAACTTTTTAAAAAAAGTACCCTAAAGAAGAGATAAACAGGACATAGCATAATTATTCAGCAGTGGGTCCCTGCTACCAAAGAGAAAAAAGGCAGGACAAAAAGGCAGAACTGACCACTAGCAAGCAAGGATTTTTAAAGGACATTGGAACCAACAAATGAAATCGCTTGAACCCACAGTATAAGCATACTTAAAAAGTACACAAGAGGTAGAATGGCTACACTCTGTGTAAAAATGTGCTTGATGCAGATCAACATTTAAATAACAATGGAAAATTAGTGTAAAACCATTATGACTAACATTGTGGACAACATGAAAATAGGTTATGGGCTCCATTCATTGAAGACCTTCACAAAAGTGCACCAGCACATCTATGACCTTGCATTGATGCAGATTTATGACTTTTCGGAATTTACAAGAGTTTACAGAAATAAGGCTGGAAACTGTACCCCTCTCAAGCTTTTGTGAATTCCATTTTCACAGGAGTTCAATGTTATTTTTTTCTCCAGGGGAAAATATTTGCTTCATGGAGAAGCCCCTTTCCCTATTCTTCCACCTTCCCCCCACCTTGTCAAACGATTTACCTCTTCCATTGTCAGGACTACGTTTATGACTTTTTCCTGTGTGAAACTGGAGAGGAGTTGATGAATACCCTTAAACGTGTTAGTTTATGTGTGTGAACAAACTCACTGGACACTCCATCTGTCAAACAACTGCTTCCTGTCTGCTTTCACCTCCTGCATGTAGATTGGCAGAAAGATGGCATAATTAGAGCCTTGGTAGAAACTGAGTCCTGATATAATATAACTGTGGAATAATCAGACAAAACTATTATCAGAGCTCTAATATTATGAGAAAGCTGTCATAACGTATATCCTCACTGTTTAGCATCAAAAGGGACAAGTATATTTTTACAGGAAAAGTAGATTTTGGAAGCATCCTATTCTATGGACAAGTAGATATGTTTTAAAGTTCCACCACCCTGTCACCTTAAACCTCATTAAACCACTTAAAAACCACGTATCTTCTCCATGTTTTACATGCATTTATTGGGAAAATATTGGTTGTGGTCTACTAAGATGCTTTCGTTTGGTTCTGCCTTGATATCCTGAATCTTAGCATTATTTCTATTGAAAGTGAAAAGGATATTTTTTCATTTTTGTAAAGTTAATGATAAGAAATTGTTTCCAATCGAATGCCTATTATTGGCTCCAAAGTGTCTGACGTTGGTGGTGCCAAAAACAGAGGCAAGTTATCAGCATATGAGAGGTTTCTTACTCTTAACTTACCCAATACTTAGGAAAAATGCTATATCCAGAATTTAATGTAGCTGGGAGATCTGTGAAGTATAGGGATAAAAGTAATCATGCCAATATATATCCTTCTTGTAGTCCATTTATGTATTGCTATTTGGAAATAGTCCTGAGTCACTGGGTACTTTTACCTTTGGCCAACTCCATGATTAAATTAAAAGGACATTGTCAATACTCTGGCCCTCATGTTGTCGGAAGCACCACCAACAGGCTGGCGGTGCTTCATTTGGCATTCCGACCGCGGCTATAAAGCCGCGGTCGCCCAGCCGGGTCCGGCGGTTTCCCGCCGGATTAGCCCCGGCTGGGAGAATCCTCCATGGCGGCACTGCAAGCAGCGCCGCCATGGGGATTCCGACCCCCTTCCCGCCAGCCTGTTTCTGGCGGTTTTCACTGCCAGAAACAGGATGAAGGGAACGGGTGTTGTGGGGCCCCTGGGGGCCCCTGCACTGCCCATGCCACTGGCATGGGCAGTGCAGGGGCCCCCTAACAGGGCCCCAGCATGATTTTCACTGTCTGCATAGCAGACAGTGAAAATCGCGACGGGTGCAACTGCACCCGTCGCACCCCTGCAACACCGCCGGCTCCATTCGGAGCCGGCTTCTGTGTTGCAGGGCCTTTCCCGCTGGGCCGGCGGGCGCTCCCTTGGCGGGCGCCCGCCAGCCCAGCAGGAAAGTCTGAATGGCCCCCGCGGTCTATTGACCGCAGAGCGGTCATTTGGCGGCGTAAGTTTGGCGGGCGGCAACTACCGCCCGCCAAACTTAGAATGACCCCCTCTGTGTTTGAGATTAGTCCACAGCTGAGTTCTGTCAAACCAGTCGAAGGCCGTTCTGTAGTATCTATAGTATGCAAAAGCAGGGGTGTAGGTTTGAATAGTGGAGCAGGTGCAGTGGTGCCAGACCACAGGTGTGTGAAGGGCCCACTTGTAGGAGGCTGGCCTGGTGTGTAGTGGGTACCTTGGGTACTTGCACCTTATACCTGGTCCAGTTATCCCTCATTAGTGAAGTAGTCGTGTTCTAGCAGCTTAGGCTGATAGAGGTAGCTGCAGCAGAGCAGTTTAGGCTGAACTAGGAGACATGCAAAGCTCATGCAATACCACTTATAGTTACACAATACTTATACACAAGTAAAGGCAATACTCAGTGTTACCAAAAATAAAGGTATTTATTTGGGTGACACAGTACCAAAAATATCTTAGAGACAATACTCCTTCTAGAGGTAAGTATTATACACAATATATACACTAGACACCAAAATTAGACAAGTAATTAGTCATAGAACAATGCAAACAATAGGAAATGCTATAGAATGCAATGGGAGAAAATAGGTCTAGGGGCAACACAAACAATATACTAACAAAGTGGAATGCGAATCACGAATTCCCCTCTAGACAAGTGTAGTGTGTGCAGAATCGGTGGGAGAGTAAGAATACAGTAAAGGTAAGTAAATTACCCCACCCCAGAGGGCAAAAAAAAAGGAGTAAAGTACTGCAAGTTTTCTTAGGACACACTACACCTCGTGATATGAATTATTGTAGTAACCAACCAAGTCTGCAAACAACAACTGCTGGATTCCTGGACCTGAAGACCTGCAAAAGAAGGGGAACAAGTCCAGAAGTCGAAAGAAGTTCCAGGAAGGACTGGGGCCCTTGCCAACCCAGAAGAGGATGCAAAAGAAGAGTCCCCGGTTAGTCGAAGACTGCAGGAATGCACCCTAGGAAGATGCCAGTGGGTTTCTGCATGATGCAAAAGATGTCCCCCGACGTGAAGATGGATGCAGATGTGATTTCGTGTTGGAAGTCGTCAACAAGCCTTGGTTACGACAAATATGCGTTTTGCATCAAAATGGCGCTGGCTGTACCCAGGAAGGACCTGGGGGCCTCAACTCTATCTGAGGAGGAGAGCGGGCTCTCAGTACTTTAGCGAGCCCTCAGGATGCCAGACAGCACCCACAGGAGTCCCAGGACATGGGGACAAAGGAGGTGCAAAACGCGGATGGTGCAGCACAACAAAGGAAGGTCCCACTCCGCCGGAGAACAACTCAGTGAGTTGAGCGTCACAGGAGGAGTGCTGGGGACCTGGGCCAGGCTGTGCATGAAGGAATTTTGAAAATAGTGCACAGAGGCCTCAGGAGGTGAAGAAGACGCAGTACACAGCGGTACAGTCGCTCTCAGGGAAGGCAAGGTCTTACCTCCTCCAAATTGTGTCAGCAGGACCTCAGGACAGTCTATGTCGATGGGGTCCACCCTCTGTGTCCTTAGGAGCAAACTCGTCGCTGTGAGAGGAGTCCAAGGGTACCGGTCGTCGTCTTGGAAGGTGCCTGCGTGAGCAGGGGAGTGACTCTGTCACCCCAAGGGAGATTTCCTCGGTCCTTATGGTGAAGGATGAAGACAGGGAGTCCCCAGAGCGTGCACACTGTGGAAACTATTGCAGTTGCTGGCTGGAGCTGAAGTTGCAGAGGAAAAGTATCCCTTGTGGATACTTTGTTGCCGTTACAGCAGTTCCTGGAGCAGGCTGCGGTTGATCCAAGGTCAGAGGATGAGGTAGTAGTAGCAGAGGATTCATGAAGGAAACTTGCAAGCAGAATCTGAAGAGAACCCACAGGAGAGACCCTAAATAGCCCTGAGAGGGGGGTTGGCTACCTTATCATGTAAGGACCTATCAGGCACCAGCAGGTGGGCACCTGCTGGCACTGACCACTCAGAGCCCTCCAGAGTGCCCCCACACCTTGCAAGGCAAGATGGCTGAAGTCTGGGACACACTGGAAGAGCTCTGGGCACCACCCCTAGGGTGGTGATGGACAAGGGAGTGGTCACTCCCCTTTCCTTTGTCCAGTTTCGCACCAGAGCCGGGGACAAGGGGTCCCTGAACTGGTGTAGACTGGCTTATGCAAGGAGGGCACCATCTGTGCCCTTCAAAGCATTTCCAGAGGCTGGGGGAGGCTATCCCTCCCCAGCCTGTAACACCTATTTCCAAAGGGAGAGGGTGTAACACCCTGCTTTCAGAGGAAATTCTTTGTTCTGCCTTCCTGGGACTGAGCTGCTCAGACCCCGGGAGGGCAGAACCCTGTCTGTGAGGTGGCAGCAGCTGTAGCTGCAGTGCAAGCCTCAGAGAGCTGGATTGGCAGTACTGGGGGTCTATAGTGGAGCCCCCAGGATGCATGGAATTGGCTCCCCAGTATCAGATTTGGAATGGGGGGACAATTCCATGATCTTAGACATGTTACATGGCCATATTCGGAGTTACCATTGTGAAGCTACATATAGGTATTGACCTATATGTAGTGCACACGTGTAATGGTGTCCCCGCACTCACAAAGTCCCGGGAAATGGCCCTGAACTATGTGGGGGCACCTTCTGCTAGTGCAAGGGTGCCCTCACACTTAGTAACTTTGCACTTAACCTTCAGCAAGTGAAGGTAAGACATTTAGGTGACTTATAAGTTACTTTAGTGCAGTGAAAATGGCTGTGAAATAGTGTGTGCACTATTTCACGCAGGCTGCCGTGGCAGTCCTGTGAAAGGGTTTGTCTGAGCTCTGTATGGGTGTCAAAAGAAATGCTGCAGCCCATATGGATCTCCTGGACCCCAATGCCCTGGGTACGTAGGTACCATATACTAGGGACTTATAAGGGGGTTCCAGTGTGCCAATTGAAATTGGTATATGAAGTCACTAACCTACAGTGACAAATTTAAAAGCAGAGAGAGCATAAGCACTCAGGTTCTGGTTAGCAGAGCCTCAGTGACACAGTCAAGCACTACTGACAACACACACATTAGGCCACAAACTATGAGCACCGGGGTCCTGGCTAGCAGGATCCCAGTGAGACAGGCAAAACACCCTGACATATAGATTTGTATCTATGAGCACTGGGCTGGGGTCCTGGCTAGCAGGATCCGAGTGACAAAGTAAAAACACACTGACACACACTCACAAACAGGCCAAAAGTGGGGATAACCATGCTAGAAAGAGGCTACTTTCTCACACCACTGCACACTAATTATAGCTTTTTCTTTTATTACAAAAGCAAGGGATAGCAGTAAATTTTCCTTGCTTACTCTATGGTCCACTCTTGCTGCACTACTGAAGGTGAGCAAGCTTGTCTTCTTTTTGTCTTTTTAGGTATAGCCTACAGGCAGCTTTAGTCATCCCCTCACCGATCTCATGTAATGAAACCAATTTAAAAATAACAAATACATACATGTAAACATACATAGAGGGAATTTGAGACAGCCATGATTTAATGAGATGTTATTCCCATTTTGGTTCAGCCCTCTAAAACATACAGCATGTGCAGTGGATCAACCTAGTTTAGCCATAGGCTTTCATACACTGTAAGTGATGGCATTTCTTCTAATGACATGGGCACATCAGCCCAAAAAGAAATTCACTTAAGTGCTGGAGCTGGTGGACAGATATACCCCTCCTCCATTCTGTCATCATTATAAAGCGATCCTTCTGAAATGGTTGAGGTTCTCGTAGAAGGTGCACTGTGGGAAGATAGGGTACCTTATGTAAGGAATCTGTCTTTTAAAATCCTTTTGACCTCTTTCTTAAAGATGGCTATTGATGGGTTAACCATGAGCTCGACAGGAGAGGGTTTCATATTCGCCGGGCCGATCCAGAGAAGGTGCATACATAGTTGTTCTTTTTCCTGAAACTGGGAGGTTCTAGTGGTAGAAATGTTGCACTCTGAAGGAAACGGCAGCCTCCTGAGAATTTGAGCTTATTGTTATTCTTGGGGTACCTGGGCGCTTCATGGTGCAGGGCTATGTGGTGAGAAACTCTATCCTCAGCTGGATGCTGGCTTCTATTAGGAGCCTATATAGGGACTTCAGAGAGGGTCTGATGTGATTGAAGTTATTCGCTGATGTACTTCGGGTGCATTTAGTGGTGCAATGTGTGATTTTGGTAGATCCGTTAAGGTTGCAATCCCGTAGTCTAGTCTAAACACTGCCAGGGATTGAGCTGCGAAATTGATATGGTGGTACGAAAGGTTTTACTTTCTTTAGGAGGTTGAATTGGTGGACCGGACTGCACGTGGATGCTCTGGTATGAGCTTGCATGTTATGGTTCTTACTGAGTGTTATCCCAAGAGATTTTGGAGATTCAGGGGTGGTGGGTTTGCATATGATGGAGTCTAATTGGCTCAGCCTTTATTGTTTTGGAAGGTGACTATGGGCTGAGAGAACAGTAGGAATTCTGTTGTCTTGGGATTCAGTTTAAGGTGGTTATGTGACAGACGGATACAGGTTTTCACCAGAATCTCATTGAAACGTGTTATATCATCCTGAGAGGAGATCTTTAGGTATGATTGCATGTCATCTGCACGCATGTGGTACATGAGGTTCGACTGAGTGAGCATCTCCATCAACAGTTCCATGTGTAGTTTGAAGAGTGTAAGGAATGCGCTTCCCAGTTTGATTATTTGCGAATGATTATGGAGACAAGAGGTGAACTATTTGAGAACATTACCTGAGATCCCTTTTCTGTGTTCAAGTAGCTCTGGGAGCCAATGATGACTTATGGTGTTGAATACCACAGATAGGTTCAGGAAGATGAGAAGACGAGCTGTTCTGATTTAACATTTTGAGTGCATTACTCAGGATGTGTAGAATGGTCGATTCTGTGCTGTGACAGGCCTGAAACCTTACTGGAACTTAGCAAGTAGGTTGCATTGATCAATATGTTCACATAATTGATTACAAACATATTTTTCCAACAGTTTCTTATAGGAAGGGTATTAGGCGCTATTAATGCGTAACACACTCTGTGATTCAGTAATTATGATAATAATCTTACATTCAGCCATTTTTTTTAGAAAGTAATGCTTAGTTCTGGCACCGCTCCCACACCCGTGTTTGCTTGTATGGTGTGAAACATCTCCCGTGTCCTCTTTCAGAGAGTTGTCTGTATATTCAGATGCCCCTCTGAGCGTGCATGAGCGCCTGTGGAGCTGTAAACTTTGCAGTTTAAGTCATCTTCATGTGCTTATCTACCTCTGTTTCTGTCTATGTGCTTTTGTGTTTTGTTGTCTGTGATTCTTTATGGAACTCTGTCTTTGTATCTGTGTGCTTTCATATGTGTCTTGTCATCGAGACTTTACATGTCTTGTCTGTGTGCGGCCTGCATTTGTGTGCATGTGTTCGTGTAGCTGCACGTCCGTGGGTATTACCGAGTTGAATGTTTGCTTGTATGTGAATACGTGTGTGTCCGCATTTTCGTATGCTATTACGTATGAATGAGCGGCTTGGTTTCAGTATGTATCTGTGTATGCATGTGTTGTGTTTCTTCATTTATTTGCATGCTTTGACGGAAAGTTTCTTCTGCCTTGACAACGTCTAGAATTAATGTCAGTTGTACTGCTGCTTGAAATAAGTTCCCTTATATTATCATTTACTCACTCATTCTCCATCCTGGTCTATGACAGTGTATAGGGTGGTGCTCATGCATTACTTTCACTCTAGGCTCTGTAAGCATGTTTTACTGTGTCCATGTATTTACGTACCTAAGTAGTGCTCGTGCCTGTGTTAGCGTGTTTGCATTCCTGTCTGCGTCTGAGAATGTGTGTGAGTTCTATATGCATTCTCGTGTCAGCGTGAATGTGTTTTGGACTTCATGCATGTGTTTATATACATTCATTGGCCACAGCTTTCTCCTGTGTCTACAGCGCCGAGAGATGCTTGCTGTTGTGCAGCGGTGCAATAGAAAGGCTCCATTCTTTTTATTTGTCATCTTCCCCCTCCCTAGCATGTAATTGTAAAGCACTATAGGGTGGTGTAGGCTAGCCCCCTGCAATATCGTTCACTCATTGCCACGTGTGCCTATTTGTATGTTCAGCTGCACAAGTGGATGTTTCTATGCATGTTCGTGTGCGTATCATTGATGCTTGAGTTGTTGTGTTTCCACATTCTCACCCTAAACTATAAGCAAGAGTTAAATGTTTTGTTTTGTTGACACTTTTTTTAAGGTGTTGCACAGGAGCACAGGCTGTTCTGCAACACGACTTAAAACAAACAAAAAAGTGCTATGACATGGTCAATGCTGGCTACACCATAGCACTTTGTTTGTATTTGCTTTAAGCCATGTTGCACAGCAGACCATGCTGCTGTGCAACATTATTAAAAAATATGAACAAAAAAATAGCTCTTTGGATTTGTCAATGTATTTTAAAGATGTTCCACATAAGCGCAGGCTGCTGTGGAGCATGGCATCAACAAAGTCAGTAGATCTCGCATAGGCAAAATCTATTGGCTATGCCAGTGCTTGTTAAGTTTGGTAGGATGTAAGGACACCTGAAAAATACTTGTGATAGTAGTCTTGTGAATGCTGAATTTTTACTAATAATTATTCATGTATTTCTAATTATGAATCTGCATAGAATTTGATTAATATAGAAAATAATGTGCAATTTGGAAAATGTGCCCACTTGAGTGATCGCTATTATTCACAAAGTGTCTTTATTAATTGCTTGTTAATATAATTTGATGTGCTCATGTTTAGGATAATGTAGTTTTGTGTTATATTGATGATTTCAAAGTATGTAATTGCTTTATAAATTGTAGACGTTAAGTTAGTGAGGTTTGGGCCTAGTTTGCACAGCCTCATGTTAAGCTGCACTGTTTAAATATTGCCATGAGAAATGTACGCTTGAAGAAATTAATACATGCATTGTTTTCCACTGAGTTGACCAAATGTTAGCAGACATCTTAAACGTTCTCATGAGAACTGCTTGATAGAATGTCTTGTGTTAGTAGATGATACTTTGTATAGTTTAATACATGAGAGAGTAATGTTCCCAGGAGCTAACAATGGATGCACTGACTGGAGAACAGAATGATACAAAATTGATACCTGACAAGCCTGATGGTGGGAATAGGAGAAGAGGAGCCAATCATCGACATGTGAAAGACAGTTTAGTTATATCTTAGATTTAGAAATTAGTTCTTATTGGACCAATTGTGAATGTACGATTTTCTGACCAATGACAACGTGGGAAGTTCTTTGGACAACTTTATCTTAACCCAACTACAGAGCAGGAATGGAGCCATTCTGTTTATGCCATTCTTTTCTGATCTATTTGCTGAAGGAGCTGACGAGTTCCTAGAAACTTTAATGCTTAATTCTTGATATGGAATACTGATTCCTAGGCTTTTCTTTAAGATGGTTCGGATTGCTTAGAGCCCACTTTCCAAACCATTCCCTTTCATGTCCCAATGCCGATGCAAACCGAGCTGATGTCCAACTGATGAAGATAATCACAGCTTGCTGATCCGATTTGAGGAGAGGTATAACAAATGCTATAGTTCATGTTGTAATTTTGTATTTTGTTCTTAGGTACCAACCGCAATTTTGATGGTGCCATAGTTAGATGTTTTTCCAAATTAATGTTGACTAAATTGTTTTGCATGAAGTTCAAACATGTTAATGCTAATTAGATGGTTAGTAGGGGAAGTCCTGAAATGTTAACAGGTTGCTAATTAATAAAAAATTGACCTTGCTCAGTTGCTGAACTTAGATGTATGCTATTTCTATTGCGCAGTTGCTCTTGCTATTGATTTGTATTGTAACTCTTGAATGCGTGATAATCCATGCATTAGTTAAATTGAGATTCTTCAGAAGGTTTGGTCAACCAGTGCTGTTCCTATATGTGTACCAGATGGTTTTGAGACTAATCTATGTGATATTAGCATTGTTAATATAGGGAAATAAAATGTTCTAACTTTACATAAAGGCGTGATTATTCATGGCCAAAGGGGTCATGGTGTGGAAGGTTATTGACTCCACAGATGATTGATTTTGGGGATTGATATTATTAATGATTTGTATTGGGTTTGTGACTTATGGTGGGAACTACTCTAAGCGCAGTCAAAAGGTCCATCGATCCTCTAATGCTTCCCCTTATCATTCAACAATAAGAAACCAAATAAGGTCAGATGGGCTCACAGTCTAAATATCAGAGGGTTGACCATTGATGTTGCAAACCATTGGCCTTTCATTGTCGTGGTTATTGATCTTTCAATGTTCCGTATTTTCTCTTCGAAAAAGGATGCAAAGGCTTCACAGTTTTCTGTTGCAATGTTTGTGACGCTGTTTGGTTTACTGTAGGTGACATGTTGGTTGACAATTTCAAAGAGTTTGCCTGATTAGTTTTTGACTGTGTACAGTTGAGATCTGATTAAAGATGCTTTGGCTTTCCATATGGCCTTTCTGTATGTGTTTTTTATTTCCTGTAGCTGTTTTAGATGTGTGGCGGAAGGGTCATCTCTCCATTGTCTCTCAGTGCACCTAAGTCTTATTTTCTCATTGTTTAGGTTCTTAGTGAACCAGGGGCGGGTGTTTTGTTTTTTAATCTCTTGAGGTGGAGTGAGGCCACTGCCTCAATTTTCTAAGACATGTTGTGGTTATAGTGGTCTGTTAAATCGTCCACCCTCTGGATGTCACTCGCAGGTGTGAGGTTGCTGCGACAAAGGGAGGCAAGCTCATCTGAGTTAAAATTCCTGGTATTTCTAGCCCAGCGTTTTGGTTTGATCTCCTGACCTCTTGCTTTCTGAGATCTTGTAGAGATGTGGAATAATTGGTGATGCTATGACCAGTCAGATGGATTTACGGAGGCTCCAGTCTTTGGTATCATTAGGGCCAAAGTGGCCCCTTTATCATGTTTCAATTACCAGGATATGAAGCTCTTTATTGATGCTACAATACAACACAATACAATACAACACAACACAACACAATACAATACAATACAATACCCCTTGGAAAGGTTCATTGTTACAACTCATATGGGAGCGTGGGCCAGTTGACTAGTCAATCACTATCCAGTGAGAGCTCTATTGAACGTGAAAGGGAAACTATTAGCCAAACGGCTGTAGGGAAAATTCTAAACATGGCCAGTTGGCAAACATCTGCTTAGTCTTACATAAAAGGGTTTCTGTGAAATCTGCTCTGGTATGGAGTTGATAATTGCATTGTCTTTAATGAGCATGTACGAAACAAGCAGTGGCAAATACGCCTGAGTGCGCATAAGATAAAGCAACCTGGCAAGAATACCACAGGACCTGTCCTGAATGTAACTCTCAACCATTTACAACAGTGGATGAACCGTATGGATCGACGGGAACATATAATTGACACCCTCAGGCAAGTCCTGTTAAGGATCACAACTAACATACATGCTGTTTCCATAGCCACACACAAATGTAAGACATGCACTACAGGTTTGGTCTCCCAGTCACAATAAACATCCACTCGCACACACTAGCGCTAACAGGCATGCATTGCCCACCATACATCTGGGACTCTAGTGCTATGAGCCGACCAAGTAAATCACTCAACTAGCTTTCAGGGAAGACACTGAAGCCCTGTTGCAGTCTTACCAGGGTACCTCCAAGACCGTCACTTCAACAACTTTAAAAATACAGACCGTGAAAAGCACCAAATCAACGTAGCACACAATTCAAAGAGTAACATGTAAATCTGGAAATGTTGATCATGATTCCCTTCATTCCGGACGACACAATCAATCCCTAGGTAAGAGTGACAAGAGTGCATATTACACAACTGGAAGCCGGTGGTCAAACATGCCACCGACATAGCAGAAGCAATCAAGTATCATGATATTGACATACTATTTCTGACAGGGTTAAATGTACTGCCCATCCTTATCATGAATATACTTACACCTCCAAACGTCAACATCATACGACTATCTCAAACACAACGACACAAAGAGGGGTTCGCAGTCATATACCCAGTAGCAGCTCGAGGGGCGCTGAAGGGGCAGGGCGGCACGCGCGCAGAGGGATTATGAGGGAGGGAATAAACATTTATTTTATTTAATAAAAAAAATAAAACACTTACCTTTCCTCTCTGCTGCACCGATCCTCTCTGTCGCAGGATGCTGCAGGCGCTGGCCCCCAGCCTGCCCTGCGCCAATCCTGATGCTGCTCAGAGCAGCGTCAGGATTGGCTGGGAGCGCCTAGCCAGAGAGCTCCCAGGCAGACTTGGAGCCTGTGCAGGGTCTTCACAGGGCATAACCCCTCAATTCCATGAACAAACAGTATCATAGCCATATTGAGAGCTTTCCTATTCACAATACTTTTCAGCGTTCGTGGTATTCTTCAATTTTGTAAATATGTTTTCTGCCTTCTTTGAAAACACCATTGCAAATGCTTACTGCCGCGCTTTTAAAAAAAATATGTAATTCTGTCATCTATATGCTATGCATTCATTGCAGCAGGCACATTAACCCTCACCGCTACTTTATGTCCGAAGGCATGTAATGTGGATTTCAAGGATTGATCAAGGTGTTCGCTCTCACTCGAGTCAAGTTATGTAATATTTATCGTTATTGTTCGCATATTTCTTCCCGTTATCAGTCCACTTAAAGACATTGGTCATAAATGTGGGGTAGAAGTCTGTGCTCACAAAAGCAATACAAGCCAGTCCCGGTTTGCTATTTTCATTATTGACTTATTGCAGTGAAACCTATATATATTTTCGAAAATTATAGTTAAAACGAAGAATCTGGTGCTGTTAGTATATTTTATCATCCTATGTCGACTACATCGTCTTCTACAGTCAGGTATTTATATGTACCAGTATTTTTGTATTGTGTTCCATTCCGGGAGGAGTAGAGTTTTCTTTCACAGAATGTCAGACTAAATAAAGTACCGTAACACACACAAGACAAACACTTTTCAGAAACCAGCGTGCTTCTAAGGAGGAGCAAGATCTCTCGCTCTCTCTCTCTCGCTCAGCTGAGCCGATTAGTTCAATCTCTGTGGCTGTCTTGTGTATTTTATTTCGGAATTGTGTTAGCCAGGCACCAATTCTGATGGTGGGGTGGTGAAAGTGCAATTCTATTGTAATTAGCGTGGCAGATGTAAATTAGGATGCTAACTAGCAACATTTTCATTTTTTGCTGCAGAAAGTGGAAGAAGGTAAATGGAAGTGCTTTAGTTATACACAAGGCCGCTGGAGTTATGTGGCAGAACAGGACCAAATTATGAGGCAGGGTTGACCAATTTATGTAGCAAGAAAAGTCCAATTAGGCATGTACAACAACAATAGCTCCAACTCTTGCAAATGCAAGACCTACTGCATGGCAACTGCTTGTTCAAGTTTGGTACACAGCTCCGTCAACATGACAGAGCTCTGCAGCAAAAGTTTTTCTTTTTTCTTTTAAAAAAGAAAATCCACAGTGGGATTTTCTTTTTGAAAATAAAAAAGAAAATGCTCCTCTCACCTCACCGTGAGAGTCCTCTCCCATTGTGCGGGAAACATTTAGCAGTTTTCACTGCCAATTATAAACAGGGTTTTCCTGTCGGTGATGGGCAGTGAAAACGGATCATTTTCCACCCATCCAAATTAGAATGGCAGAATTAGATAGCTGTCTCATACAGCCCTGACTTTGCAGGGCCATCAGAGGGGTTTAATGGTGGAGACAGCATAGTCTCTGCCGTGATTAAACCTAAGGTTCACTTGCATTTAAATTTGGTGGGTGGATCATTATCTTGGTGGTATTGATAGTCCATCGCCGTTGTGGTGGAGTATCTATACCACCAAGAAATAAATTGGCCCCTAAGTGTTTAAATTATCTAGTATTGTATATCAACTGCAAGTATCACAGACAAAAGGAAAAATGGTGACGGACAAGGTGAGTAAACATTTCCATGCCAATAAGATTTTGCAATACGCTTCGGGTATAGGGAAGGTGAATTCAGTGCAGCGACTGACCTCATGGAGTAAGCAAGGAGACACAAAAATGCCCTTGGTGACTAACATCCTAAAGTGACTGCTGGCTCGTAAAGCATATTTGAGCAGAAAATTTACTGTATTTCAGTGGAAATGATCCTCCTTAGAACAGATCTAAAACCCACTAGCAGAAAAAAAAAACACAACTACCGGCACAGCTGTGGAGAATGTCACTAGGGTTGTAGAGGAAATGGACACAGCTTCTCTCAAACTACAAAAAACTGTGCAAATCCCATTTTGAAGGTGCCGAAGAAGGACCTTGTCGTAACAACTTGTACTCCTGGAACAAAGCCCTTCTGTGGAATTGTTCCTGGAATTCATCCCAGAGACATTGACACCCAGGAGACTATCTTAACTTTTTTCTATTGAAAGGACATATTGAGAATTTGTGTGTCCCACTGGACCTAGTGTCCCTCGAAGAGCAATCTGCGCTCGATTTCTGAACTACAAAATTGGGGGCTTCCTGAAAACTTGTTGGCAACAATGAGGATATCCCCCCGTCCTAATGGATCCCAACTTGACTTGTGACTAGTGCCCACGGGACCTTAAAGGCGGTGATGATGCATGTTTATGGCATGTGCTAAAGCTAAGGTTGAGTGAGACAGGGTGGCATTTGGTAATGTGAAGCTGTGTAAAATGTTCAATTTGGAAAGAGAATTTCACAAGAGACTCTTGGTTCCTAAGAAGAGGATTTTTGATATGGGTCGACAGAAGGTCTTTTTTAAGACATTACTGGTAATTCAGTCATTTTATATTAGATAATGCCACCTTAGATCATCAAGAGGTATTCCTCCCAAAGTCCCAAGATTGATGGAAAAATTCTTACTGTGATTGGACATTCCAATTATCTTTTTGCTGCAGTTGTTTATAGAGCTAACCTGGTCAAAATTTATTAAAGCACTTTACATAACAGAGTAAGTTACACTTTTTTATGCACAGGGATATCAAGTGATTTGTTTAGAATCACAAGATGTTGACCCGAGGCAGGATTTCAAACCTGGTTGCCTGTTTTCCAACGTTAGCAGCTCTACTCAGTAGGCCACATCTCCTGCCAATGATCTGCGCAGGTACTTTCAAATGTGCTATTTTGTGGGTGTTAGGTAAATCTCTCCCCTCCCTATGAATGAATCTAAATTTTCCCAAAATCTGTAAGAAACTTTAAATGGGCTAAATCTGTTGGAGGTATGGAGGGAACATTATCCAGAGGACTTAGTATACATTTACAACTCACCCACATGACTCTTATAGTAGAACACTCTACATATTTGTCAGCCAAAGTAAATCTGAGACGTGGTCATACTATTTACAGTTCACCTGGCACGGCTATAGAGCAAAGTTTTGATATGCGGATTAAGACCTACAAAACCAGGCTTTCTGGAGAGATATTGGTAATATGGGTTAATCTTTATTGGACCACTTTACAAATAACAGTGTATCCCCCAGTGTTTGCCTGTTGTCAGTGTGCTTAAACTTTTTTCACTGAGGCCCTGCTAAATAGGCCCTCAGTGATTGTGCTCTGTCCTCTAAATTTGCTTACCTTGGTACCCTTTACACCCCACAATTGGCATACTGGTATACCCTTGTAAGACCCTAGTATATGGTACTTAGGTACCCAGGGCTTTAGTACACCAGGGGTCCTCATGGGCTGCAGCATGTATTATGCCACCCATGGAAGCCCATACAAACTGTGTCTGCAGGCCTGCCATTGGCAGCCTGTGTGAATAGGTGCATGCACTTTTTCACTGCTTGTCACTACACCAGTTCACTATAAGTCCCCTAAGGTAGGCCCTTCCAACCCTAAGGGCAGGGTGCAGGTCCCTGTGTGTGTGGGCACCCCTGCAAGAGCAGAGGTGCCCCTACGAACTCCAGTTCCAATTCCCTGGACTTTGTAAGCGTGGGAAAGCCATTTTAGCTATGTACTGGCCATAGGTCACTACGTAATGGTCCAGCCACATAATGGTAACTCCGAACCTAGGCATGTTTTGTATCAAACATGTCGGAATCATACCCCAATACTGCTGCCAGTATTGGTGGCATGATTCCATGCACTCTGGGGGCTCCTTACAGGACCTCCAGTATTGTTTCTACCAGTCTTCCAGGGTCTGCAAGCATCCCACGCTGCCGCAGCCCCTCAGACAGGATTCTACCCTCCTGCTGCTTGACCAGCTCAAGCAGGGGAAGGCAGAACAAAGGATTTCTTGAGGGAGAGCGGTGCAACCCCCTCTCCCTTTGGAAATAGGTGTTACAAGGCTGGGGAGGGGTAGCCTCCCCACGGCCTCGACTTGCTTTGAAGGGCACATTTGGTACCCTCCTCGTATAATCTGGTTTGCACCAGTCCAGGGACCCCCGGTTCCTGCTCTGGTGCGAAATTGCACAAAGGGAAGGAGAGTGGCCACTCCTCTGTCCATCACCAACCCAGAGGTGGTGCCTGAGCTCCTCCAGGTGGCTACTTGATTCTGCCATCTTTGAATCAAGATGGGCAGAGGCCTCTTTGAGCATCTGGATTTGTCAGGTTAGGTAGATGATGTCAGTGACCCCCTCTGATAAGTGGTCACCTTGCAAAGAGGCCAAGGCTCTTTTTGGTCTATCTACGGACTCCTTTGCGTGTGGATCCCCAGATTTGGCATGGAAGACTCCACGGGACTCCTTTGCAACATCCTATTCTGCTCCTGGTCACTGGAACAGCTGCTGGACTTCACAGGAACCGAACAAGACTGCAACACCCAGACACCTCTCCTTTCAATATTGTTTCCACTGTTCTTGTCAGCACCTTGCAACAGTTCCATGGCTGTGCATCCTCTGGGGTTGGGAAGACTTCAGCTGCACCAAGGAAGCAAGAAAGAATCTCCCTTGGAGTGAGGAGGCACTCCCCTGCATCTGCAGGCACCTACGGGAACGATGTCTGGCTGCTGAGATCTGCTGTCCTCTGGACCTGCAAAAATTCTCCAACACAGGTAGTGGTTCTGATGGGTCACCTGGATCTTTTGTGCCTTCTTTCCAACTTTGGAGAGGGTGAGTCCTTGTCTCTTCCTCCAAGACAGAATCCCTGTGCACCACAACTGTTGCAGCAACCAAGGCTTGTTGACTTCTGCTCGAAGGGCTCTTTAGGCTCTAAGTAGCCCTGGCCCCCAGCACTCTACCTCTGCAAGGACAGTCTCCTCTCTGCTGCTCCAGTGACGTGGGACTCCTCTTCATGTGTGCTGCCTGGGCCTCCCTGTGACTTACTGTGCCTGCTGCCAGTGGGTTGCTCATGGGGGCTCTGAGTGGTTCTGCTGGCTCTCCAGTCTTCTTAGGGTCAGCCCAGACTCTACTCCAAGGGTCAAGTCCCCAGGACCTTGCTGGTCCTCTTCAGCTCTGCAAATCTCCAACAGCTCAGTTGCATTTGCAGGTGCTTGTTGGTGGTCCTCCTGCACATTGGCCCATCTGCAATCTGGCAACCAGGGAGGGGCAGCTTCTAGGTGACTTCAAGGGCTCCTCTGCAGCTCCTGGACTCCACAGCTGGACTTCATCCACCACCGTCAATCCGGATCTTCACCCACAGAGGGTGGGCATTGCCTCTTGTCCCACCTGGACACTCCTGCGCCCTTCTTTTACAGGCTCTCTTAATCCACAATCCACCATTGGATTCCACCGATCTGGTCCTGTTCTGGCATTGTTCTAATTTCAAGTCCCCATGTTAGTCTATGGGACGACCATGTAACTTACCTCTGCTCTCCTGGTCGCTGGTGGTCTTCTAGATACTCACCTCTTGGGGTTCCATACTCTCCCAGCCCTTGACTAACTACTCCATACTCTCAGGTGGGGGACCCATTCTCGCATTCCACTATCTAGTATATGGCACAAATTACGTACAGCTGTTGAGTAATTTGTCTGCTGTGTCAATGATTTACAACTGAACAGGAATGAGCTTAGTTGCCCATGCTTCAAGTTTGGTTTCTGCCTTCGATGCTCTGGAACCTGGCCCGCTGAAGAGAAAGTTTGTG
Organism: Pleurodeles waltl; assembly: GCF_031143425.1. Classification (NCBI taxonomy): domain Eukaryota; kingdom Metazoa; phylum Chordata; class Amphibia; order Caudata; family Salamandridae; genus Pleurodeles; species Pleurodeles waltl. The sequence continues at coordinate 339,696,242 of NC_090443.1, forward strand.
GCTGCAGGAAAGATGTCCATTTCAGAGCATCTGGTAAAATAAGAACAGAGTCAAAAGTATTCAAAAAAGTATTCAGTATCGTTGATCCTCTGGAAAAGAGCCATGGAGAAGTAAAGATGTACCGAAGAGACAACAAATTAGAAAGCAAACACCCATGTTTGCTCATCAGCTGAGTCTACCTCATCAGACACAAGTTCTGCAAAAAGTCTGAATCAGAGGCTTCATCCTTGCTGACAATGACAATAACTGTCGGAACTGGCCCTTGACGTGGACATCAGTGGAACACATGTACAATTTCTTGTTTAACACTAGTGCCACTATAAGTGCCATGACAGACAGTGCATTTGGAGACCTGAGCATGAAGCTTTCATTATTACCGGCGCACTTACACATATATGCTTAGGTGCCGTCCTGGCCAAGCAAGAAACAGACCTTGAACCTCCATGTCAGAAAATAGCATATGCCAGTTCCAGCCCTATAAACCTTGAATAGGCATACTAACAGGTGAAAAGGACAGCTTAAGTTTTGTATAGGTATGTTAACACTTTCAAATTTTTCGGTATGGTAAACTGTTTACCACAGTAATAGACAATCAGACTTTACTCCATTTTTGGAAACCCAATAATAAAAATGCCCTTAAATTACCACCCATCTGAGTAAGGTGTGGTCTTCTTCAGCCATACAAGGGTGAAAAAAAGACCTACTGATTTGATGTCAAGGTGTTTGATTACCTCATGTAAGATGACGCCATCTGTTGCAGAAAATAAACTGGGAGATATTGTAAAACAAAGTGTCTTTGTACGATAACCAAAAGGGTTCTTATACAAGCATCAATAAGTAATCCTACACTGCAGATGGTGTTGGACTCATTGAAAACCAATGGTGGAGAGATTTAGAAAGCACATGTTAACTACAGTCACAGCAGCCTAAAGATCTCGGATCTTTTCAATGTGTACCTGGTGAGGTTGCCAAACATCGTAATGGACTCAATCTTCAAAGGACTTGTTCTGTTATTCCTCTCTTGTGATGACCTTGAAGGAAAGGCAGTAGAGGAATATCATGTCTGTTAGGCAGTGAGCAGAGGTATAGCTCCAGAAATGCTGTTGATGTCCACACTACAGATCAGCATCAGGGATAAGGTGGCAATTGATTACTTTGGGCCGATAGCCACTGGTCGACATCTACTTGTAGTGATAGATGAACAATCATGTTACCCTGAAGTAATGGCTGTTCCCAGCAAGTCAGCTGAGTTAATTATACCAGCACAAAAACAGATTTTTTCCCTGTTCGCCATACTGTCTACAGTAGAGTCCGACGATAGGACACCTTTGTTCAGAAAGATTTTTAATGGACTTTTCTACACCAATTGGGTTTGAGCGTCAGACGATAACTCCCACTAGCCCCAAACCAACAGAATTGCAGAACGATTCATGGTGACATTAAAGAAGGCCTTCCAGTATACCAAGGCCATGAAGGTTCAAGTCTTTGAAACACCCTGCCAGGCCTACGGTTAAGTACCACCCCGATTTCCGGGTGGTCTGCCAGACATTGCAGCACCGGTCTGACGAGGAGATAGCCCAATGATGAAACCTGTCACCCTATTGGGTGCTTGAGGGCTCTCCTGAAATCAATCATAACTTCGCCCTTATCTTCCTATATAATCAATAGGTTTCTTGTCTTTTTGGAACAGCGCACTTTTTCTATATAACAGGTAAATTTGGGAGACCGTGCACTGGACCAGTAATCTTCCTGTCCCTCGTTTGTATTTAGTAGACCCTATGTAAATACAGAGACATCCCTCAGCACCATGGATGTCTTGTCTTCTGAGTCAATGTTTAGCAGAAAAATAGGACTAACATTCTTCATCCTCAGATAGAACAAGAACATGGAATATAATATTGTATTGTATTGTAATAGTATTTATATAGTGCTTACTACCCCTGATGAGGCGTCAGAGCGCTTTTCGGAGAGTAGCACGCTACTCTGGAACCCAACAAGAATTAGTGGTGGATTAGTATAGGGAAATATGAGTACAGTTTTAGTATTATTATGAGTTAATTTGAGCTGTGGATATGAGAGTTTGTTAGATTGACTGGAGTAATGGAGGGGTGGAGGAGGAAAGAATCCAGAAGTGTTAATTGGGAGTTTATGGTAATAGGATTTAGGCTTGGGATGAGTAAAGGGAGGATGGAGGAGGGAAGAGTCTGTGGAAGGGGTTAGAGAGATCATAGTAGCAGGGTGAGTTAAATGAGGGAGAATATAGTAGGGTTGTTTGGGAGATCATGGTAGTAAAGTGAGGTTTGGGTGAGTTAGATGTGGAAGCGGAGTGAAGAGCTTAGGCAGAGTTATTTAGGAGATGAAAGTAGTAGAACGGATTTGGGAGGAGTCAGAGTGGGAACGGAGGATAGATTGATAGAGACATGACATATGGTGATGGGTAGATAAGTGTGATATAAGCTGAGAGCAGGGATTCATAAGTATCTAGTATAACAACTTATCTAGGAGTTATGCAATGACCAATGAACATGTTAAGCATAGAATAACATACACACATACATATATATATATATATATATATATATATATATATATATATATATATATATATATATATAGATATATACACCCGCACACACACATACATACACACATGAATACACACACACATGCACACATATATGTACATACATATGCATATTTAAATCATGATTAAATACACTTAGTTAAATAGGTTTAAAGAGTGTGTGTGTAGTTTAATGTTATGACATAGTAGTGATACATATTTTCTAAAGAACTATATATAACTAGAATATACACATAATCAGAAAAAAATATTTATCAACATAGGCATATGCAGTCCATCGTTGTTTGATTATGGTGGTTATGAAGGAAAGAGCCAACTCTTGAGTAGTTTTCTGAAACCAAGATAGTTATCTGTGGCTCTTATAGTTGGGGGTAATGAATTCCATAGTTTGGCTGATTGAACGGAGAAGGATGTACCACCTATAGTCTTTTTCTTGTATGGTGGTGTTCTAAGGTGGGGTGCCAATCTTGAGGGGAGGTTTCTTTGTTGAATGTATTTGGTTATTTTGTTTTTGATAAAAAGCGTACCCTTTGTGGGTGATACAAAGCAGCTTAAAAGTGCATCTTCTGGCAACTGGTAACCAGTGTAGTCCTCTCAAGGCAGGGGAGATGTGGGCTTGTGGCTTTACATGTAATCGTAGCCTGGCTGCGGAGTTCTGAAAACGTTGTAGTTTTCTCAGAATAGATAGAGATGATCCATGGTAGAGGACATTGGCATAATCCAGTTTGGATAGTACAAGCGAGATAGTAGCTTGCACCTTGTTTGGAAATCCGAGGTGGGGGAAGATGTGTCGTAGGGTCTTCAAGGTGATGAACCTTGTTTGTGCTAATTTGTCCACTTGGGCATTCATAGTTAACTTGGAGTCCATGGTGATTCCAAGGTTTTCAACTTCCTTGGATAATTGAGGAGATCGTCAGGCCAGGTGCACAGTGGGTCATAATTTTTCCAGTCACCACATATGAGTATTTCTGTTTTGGAGGCATTTAGTTTGAGATGGCTCCAGGTCATCCACTGATCAATGGCTCTGAGTCAACTGAAGATTTCTGAGTTTTCAATGTTTTTGGGGCATTCTAATTTAAGCAATATTTGTGTGTCACCTGCATAGTTGTAGCATGTGAGATGAAAATCATTGATCAGTTCTGGTAATGATTTCATGTAGATTTTGAAAAGCAAAGGTGAGATGATTGATCCTTGGGGGACCCCTGCTTTTGTGAGGTAGGGTTTGGACGAGAAGGGGGAGAATAGATGATATTAGATCTTTTTGAAGATAGGATGTAATCCAGTCAAGAGCAGTCCCTTCTATGCCGGCTTCGTGGAGTCTTTGAATTAGGGTGTCATAGTCAACCTTATCAAAGGCAGCCGAGAGGTCCAAGAGAAGTAGTGCAGCAACTCCACTGCGGTCGACTGTGTTTTTAAGATCATCCCAGATTGCTATGAGTGCCGATTCAGTGCCTCTTCCTGTGCGGAATCTGGTTTGGAAGTCTGAAAGTATAGAATTGTCTTCAATGAATTGTGACATCTCGGTGAATGCTGCTCTTTCTATCAGTTTGCCCAGGAAAGGTCCATTTGTGATTGGTTTGTAGTTGTTGGGGTCCTGCGGGTCTAGGTTTGTTTTCTTTGATAATGGGCGTATGTATGCCTTTTTCAGGTCTACAGGAAAAGTTAATGATTCTTCTTACTGGTGTGGCAGCAGAAGTAGATAAAAGAATGTTCTTAAAGATTTGTGGTGGACAAGGGTCAGAAGGGCAACTGGAAGGTCTGCTTGCTTTGATCAAATCCATAAATTCACCTTGGGATATTTGTTTGAAGGACTGTAGAGGCTGGGTTGGTTTATTCTTAGAGGGGATTTTAGGAAAGGGGTTGGTGCTGATGGTTTTCTTCTGTTTTAAATAGGAGTCCAATGTGTCTGCCTTGGTTGTGTAATGAGTTGCCAGTTTGTTTGGAGTAAGGTCTTGCACTGCTATGATGAAAGAAAAGATGAGATCATGTGCCACAGGTAATACTTAGCAAAAGCATCTCATCTGTTCCAAAGAGATGTAGTGATGGTAAAACAGCCAGGAAACTGCAAGGATGAGTCAAGTTAAGACCTCCAGCCATACATTAGGGACATAAAAAGGTCTTAATGATGGCTTGGACAGACTGGCATACCATAACAAGACATTCATTTTTTTTAGATGCTGCAAGGTGATTCCTGTAAACTGCTTTCAGCTGATACCGATATAGCTCCTGAAGAGAGTTCACATCACTTTTATGAGGCCAAGGTTACCCATCATACCTTACGGCGAAAAGTGAACTTTTGTCAGAATGCACTTGATACTCATCATCTTCACTTTTATCACTCATCCCCCTCCATCTTCCTTGTTAGACGTGTCAGCCCTTGGTGTAGTTTCCCCTGTCTTTTTGGCTTCTGACCTTCTGTTTTGATGTGCTGAACTTCGTTTTTGCTGGCTTTAGGACTCTGGGCACTTTACCACTGCTGACCAGTGCTAAAGTGCAGGTGCTCCCTGGCTAAATTATATTGGTGATTGGTAGCAGACAGAGATATGACGTTTGGGGTCTCTGAACTTACAATTTAATACATCGTTTGGTGAAGTTGTTTTTCAAATTGTAAGTTTGAAAATGCCACTTTTAGAAAGTGGGCATTTTCTTGCTTAACAATTCTGTGCCTCTGCCTGGATGTGGAATACAAGTCTGGGTCAGGATCACAGTTGGGCTGCTTGTGAATTCACTCTAAACAGTCACACAAAGGGAGCTGAGGTGTGCCCTGCATAACCCTGATGGGTCTTCCTGAGCTAGAGTGGGGTGAGGAGCTGACACTTGCACCTGAATAGGGCTGTGCCAGTCCTTACACAAAGCAGTCTCCATCCAGCTGGAGTGTGTCTTGGACCAGAGCAGGAAAGGCACTACAAAGACTTTCCTTTGAAGTTTGCCTACTTCAAAGGCAGAAATAAGTATAAGTATTGGGCCTCTGAGACCACAACTTCAGAACACTTCTGGACTGAGGACATTCTGCCAGGAAGAAGAGCTAGATGCTGTAGGAGGGATTGCCACTCTGCCTGTTGCTTTGCTGTACTGGCCTGCTGCTTGCTGCTTCTGTCCTAGGAGTGAAAGGACTGGGCTTTGCTTTTAACATCCTGCTTTCCAAGGTTCTACAAGGGTTTGAACTGAGCTTGCCTCCTTTTAGAAGCCCCAGGGACATCAAAGACTCCATTTGCCAGCACATGCCCTTCTTTCCTGAGAGTCCTGACTTGCTAAGTGGTGCCAAATCCAGTCCCTGTGCCTTTGGAAGTGAGTTCTGGTGAAACCAAAAAGAGACTAAGTGCATCGATTCCAGAGCAACTTCAGAACCAGCGCTGCTCTCTGACTCCACGCCGCTGCGTGCACCAGGAGCCATGGTCCCCGCTGAGTGCAACGACCGCGCCCGACGCCGCAGGAACAAAGCCGCTGCAGCATCCCCAAAGTCCTGCAACAGCATGAGTCCTGAGTTTCAGGTGTCCCCGATGTCTGGGACACCTGACTCTGCCGCAACACCTGTGACCCTGTGGTGTGACTGCAATACCGCAAAATCAACGCCACATGTCTTGACCGACTGGATTAATCGACCCCGCCGAATCGTAAGGAACCAACACTCACCACCGATGCTGCATAACCTCTCCTACAAAAGGAACGGACTCCTCACCTCCCCTGCCTCACAGTAAGGAGCCAATGCCTCACCTCCCCAGTAACAGTAAGGAACCGATGTTGCATTGTGTTTCTAAGTGCTATACTGAAGTTTAATCTTTAAAAATGAGTATCTTTGCTTGTTTATGTTGGATTTTTGTCGTTTGGGTCTTGTTACTTTCAAATAAATATTGGCTATTTTTCTAAACTGGTGGTGGAGTAATTTTGTGGTGTTTTCACTGTCTTACTGGGTGAGTGTGAACAAATACTCTACACATTGCCTCTGAGATAAGCCTGACTGCTTGTGCCAAGCTTCCAAAGGAGTGAGCACAGGTTATCTTAGCTGTGTGGCTCCCTTACCTTGACTAGAGTGAGGGTCCCTACTTATACAGGGTGCAAACCACTGCCAACTAGAGACCCCATTTCAAACATTCCTCATCAGTTTTTGTTTATATAACAAATTTTATTACATTTTTATCACATAAAAAGTGAAACATACAGGCCATTTATAGGACACAAGTGTTAATGTTCCTTGCAAGAATATAAAACATATTTATCAGGGTGTACATATGACAGCTCTAGATAGTTCACCCCACCATCAACAAATACAGTATTGTGGAATTTGCCTCAGTCATTTCCCCTACATGTGACCATGTTTATTGGTATAACCTCTGGCCTCCTAGACTGACTTCTAATGTTGGGCACACCAATCGACTCCTTGGAGCCACTGTGAGAGACTGGTAGGGGCATAGGTCTTCCAGTGGGCATATGTCTTGCTTAGAAGTCAGTAGGGCCATTCACAGAAATGTCTTGTCGGCTCTTGTGCCATCCACACCCTCTTGAACCCCCAGCAGAATCATTAGGGGGGATAAGGGGACCTCCCTCCCCAGTGCCTCTGTGAGTTCAGCTGTTATAGTGGCCAGTAGTTTTGGATCTGGGGGCATACCCAAACATGTGGTAAAAATGTGCCGGGTGGCGTCACACCGGGGGCAACTGGGTTCTGAGAGGAGACCCACTTGATGTGGTCTCAATGGTGAGAGGTAGGCACCATGTAGATAGTAAGATTGAATCAGTAGCAAACAGGAGATATTAAGGGTTCTTGGTGCCATTGAGGCATCTCTCCAGTCGTCCTCTTCAAAAGGGCCTATCAAGTCCTCCCAGTGGGTTCTAAGGTGGTCAAGTCCGCCCGGGTTATTTATGATAAGTGTACGGTAGATTTGAGCTCATTTTCCCTTTGCCTAATGCCCCCATAAGGAGTCTGGCTTCCAGGTGATTAAATTCCAGGAGGGGGTCGGTGTATGGGCCTTGAGCGTGGAGGGCACGCACAGTTGCAAGTATTTATAAAATCGTTTTGTTGCGAGTGCATTGTCATGTGGAAGGCTCTTCCTCATCAGTTTTTCCCTCTTCTTTTCTGCTTGTCGTTCTGGCTGCTCACCCTTGATGAAATGTCAGACCTCGGGACTCTGAAAAGCCATCACTGGGATAGAATGAGTCATGTATTCTTTTCTGTTGTGAGACTGCAGTTTCCTGTAATCAGTCCGACCAGCCTGTCAGTCCTTAAGTGCAGTCCAGCGTTTTCACTCAGCTCAGAAAGGAATGCATGGGCGGGGAGGGCAAAAACAAGTGCAAAGGCACAAACGGGAATAGATTTGCTTTGTTTATGGAGATGAATACATCACACTCCACATACTAGCGAAAAATGTACAGCCTCGCTTATCTAATAGATCCTTAAATGACATTGGAGAAATACATGCTTCTAGAGGTATACATGTTTGGAAGTGCTGATTAATTCACTTGAGCAGCAGTCTTGACATGTATCTACATCATCAAACATTTTAACAATGTAAAAAGTGGTAACATACTTTCTGTTTTTGTATTGTTTGCAATCTGATTTCCATAGAAAACTGCCAATAAAACATGTTTAACAAAGACAAGCTTTGGAAAAGTCAATAGGTATCACCTTTGGAACCTACGGGATTAGTCAATGCTTTCTGGTGATCTTGATTAGAATTAGTAAAAAGGACAATGCTTTTGCCGAGGCTGTTAACATAGTCAGAAAAAACAAAAAGTCACCAAGACATAGCCGCTTTTTTAGTGATCACATTTTTTCTGTAGGAATGTGCATATGTCACCACTCATGCGTACTGAATGACGCAAACGCCATTTTCTTTTACTTTTTATTGAACAATCTAAGATGCGGGCGCCACATAGATCGCTCATTAAAAAAATACACTTCAGATGCACTGAAGTGCGTTAGTAGCGGGTCGACTACAAGGTTTGGGCTAGCCCTCTAAAAAATATCTATCTATCTATCTATCTATCTATCTATCTATCTATCTATCTATCTATCTATCTATCTATCTATGTTTAAAATAAAACTATGGGCTGCGGGTAGCAACTAGTGAGCAGGTGGGGGAAGCAGGTGGAGATGGTGAGCAACGGGGGGTGGACAGGGGAATAAATAAAAATTGCTTCACAGAAGGAGAGAACAACATGGAGCTCACAAGCTCGGGGCGAAGTACATACGGTCAAGAAGGGAAACACACAAGAAAGTGCAACATGGGCCCTGTTGGAGGCGAGTAAAAAGCTAAAGAGGGAGCACATGCACTCTAATGGAGTGCTTAGCCAAAAAAGCAAAAAAGAAGCTCCACAATATTGAGCAATGGAAGGGCACGGCTAAGAGGCTTTGCTCCTGGTGTGGAACAAACACAAGATGGACAAGAAAAACCATTGCATAAGAGCAAAGAAATCAGAGTGACAATAAAGCCAACCAATAGTATGCAGTGGGTGGGCTAGCATGTTGTCTTCGCTCACTTCACTACCAAAAGACTTGAAAGTGTGCCATATTTGCCTAATAAAAAATATAAGGATGCTTCTGGATGGGGCCTAGCGTAGTTAAAAAGGCTCCTACTCAAGCCTCTCAGTAAGCATTCTAGCTTGATTAACCGAGCAGTGCTCTGTCATCATAAATCTTGAGTAAGGGAGCCTGTGTTCAGCTCCTAGTGTGGCAAACTAAACTCAGCACTCATAGCTGTTACATTTCCCAAGTCTTTGCATGACTAGTAAGGCCAGTCCTGTTTTTTTCTTAGAATTCTATGCTTGCAGTCTTATTTGATCCAGTATAAAAGCAGGAATACAAGGGAAAAAACAGGACTGAACCAGGGTTTCCACCTGTCCCAGAAAACATACTCATCATCTGTTGATGTTTTAAGATTCTGCAAAGCCCCAGACATGATTTTTAAGTACAGCTTTGTATGAAAGTGTCTGTATTCATTTTTAGGGTTGAACATGGGAGTGCATAAAACTATTGTTTATGAAAAGGGCTTGGAGCCCGCCCTTTGCTTACCATTTATTGATTTGAGCATCACTCTTCTTTGCAGCCTCATTAATTCGCAAGTCCAGGCCAAGCGTCACTTCTGGTGCTTGCTGTGGAGCACAGATCAAGCACAGATTGATTCAACTTAATCAGTGCATGACTGCTGCTCCTAAGGTGATTGAGATACTATTTCTTCTCCCTCCAATTCTCGATGCTCCCTCCAGAGCACTTTTTTTCATGTTTTGTACAGCAATGTTGCTGCAATGTTGTGAGGATGGAGCAGGCACAAATGTGACACTCTGGCCCCACTGCAAATAAGTGGTTTGTTTATCAGATGAAAACAGAAATCCTGTGGTGAAAGCAAAATAAAGAGATTGTGCTCTTCCATGTGATGATATTACAGACAGCGTTTCATCAAAGGTGGGCTGACGTGCCTGTGTCTTTACTCTGATTAGTTAAGGAGGCAGACGGGTAATCATTTTACGCTTACATGCAGAAGCAGCTGACCTCATTGTAGTTTTTTTTGTCCACTGTATCCCAGATAACTTTAATGCATCTTGTTGAATTTTGTATTTCAGATAGTGCTCATGACATTGGCCCTCATTACGACTTTGGCAGGGCGGTCTTTTGAAAAGACCGCCGAAGCCGTGGCAGCAAACATACCGCTAGCTGTATGTTTGGTGCCCTATTATGACATTTTTCGCTGGGCCAGCGGACGGAAAGAGCATATTCGCCCGCTGGCCCAGCGGAAGCATCACCACAACATTGAAGGCGGCAATGTTGAGGTGCGATGGGTGCATCAGCACCCGTCGCGCATTCCACTTCCCGTAATTTGGGCAGTGGAACGTGCGATGGGGCTGTGCATGAGGGCCCCTGCAGTGCCCATCCCAAGTGCATGGGCACTGCAGGGGCCCCCGAGTCTCCCATACTGCCAGCCAAACACTGCCATGACAGGCTGGAGGATGGGGACTTGTAATCCCCAGGGCAGCACTGCTTGCAGTGCTCCCCTGGGTGATTACAACTGCTGGGACCACTAGGCTGCAGGCTGCCGGCAGCCTGGCAGTATCAGCGGTATTACTGTCGCGGGTCCGCCACGGTCATAATGTGACGGTAAGTACCACCAGCCTGTTGGCGGTAGTACCGCCACATTATCGCTACCCCCCGGGGTCATAATGACCCCCATAGTTTCTTATCTCTCTGGTGGTTTTGCAAGACTTTTGAATTCGATTTACTAAGGAATCAGTTTATGCTATCATAAATTACAACTATTTCGGTTTCTAATATATGTCTGTGTGTGGTATGTACTAAACATCCCTGCACTAATTAGTGTAATTTAGGATTGTCATGAGTCAGTTGCAGAGGGTGTGGTATTTATTAAATCAATTCCTGTTTTTCAAGCCTTAAGTGTGTTTTACGCATTACAAAGAGTACATCAAATTAAGAGTTAGTAAGTGAGGCACATTTTTTATTTAAAATGAAACATCTTTTTTCCAACTGATTTTTTCCTAACATAGTTTTCTTACTCAGTCGCTACCATGTGAAAATTAAGTTAAGTGATTCTTCTTTACACTTTTTCTACAGCACTTAAATGTGGATCTTCAAAATGTGTAAATACAATTCTAGACAATATGGAGGCGATTCAGTAAACCCATCCAATTTCGACCATAAAACACCAATAATGTCACCCTCATCTCCATGAAGTTTACCCATTCACCTTATATCTCATTGACACTACTGATAGAAAGCACATCTCTGCTAGCAGAATCAGGTTCCAGTCGGCGATGGACCAAAAGAGTTACAATGCTGTAAAAGTGGCAGTTTGTATGCAAAACCATGGCCCTAACATAAGTGTGGACAAAAGCCATTATACATTCTTGTGAATACCCGTTAGGGATATGAAGCGCCACATGAATCCTATAATACAATAGAACACCCAATAAGATGCAACCAAGTGGGTGAACACCACATTTGCTTGGGATTTCTGTGACCATTCTAAGAACAGCCCCCTCCCCGCAAAGGGATGGCTACAATTCTACCTTAGGGCCAAATGACAAAATGTGTGTTAGTTGTATAAAAAAATCTATAGACACAGTCAGTAACTTTCATAAGGTAAGGTAGGCCTACATTACCCAGACATTCACACTTCATAGCTACAGTCTTTTATCACTGAGAAAACAGTCGGCATTATTGTCCTGCTAACATAATAAAACAACGTTTTCCGCGCAACTTCAGCTTGCAGTGTGTTCCCACCCTTTAGATACGACATCCATTTTCACTACTGTCTGCCAACTTGGATAGACATGCACTTCTCATCAGCTTTTCCAAGCCAGGCTACTTGTTTTTCTCCCTTCTGATTTACCTTTTTTTCATTTTCCTTCCCAGTTTAATTTCCATCTTAAGGAATAAAATCATATTCATAAGGCGTAGCCTAGAGAGGAGCAGGTGGTGATATATTACATACAACTGATCTTTTCCGGCATTCTCCATACACGCCGGAAATGTTCCATTGTTTACTCTTTTCAGACGTTATGTCACATTGATTGAAAAACACATTTTTCTAGTTTGTAGACTGCAGCGGGTAAACACTGGCTAGAAGAAAGCAAGACCTTCCATTACTTGCAGCATCTTTTATTTATTGCTACATTCCACAGTAACCTCTCTTTTTTTATCACAGGAATTATATTTATTACATTTTATAGACATATTAACTCAGTGGGTTAAGCAACCTCTGGAGATGATTATTTTTAGCCTGCTAGTCGCATACCTGAAAACTAGCAAGTGCCAACCCAGCCTTTAATACCGCTGAGGTAGATATACTGATTTAGATTAAGAAGCTATTTTGTGTGCCCTGTGCACTCTACAAGTGGCCATTAAAATGATTCCATTATTTAGGCACCTCTTGTCAGCTTCTGTAATTGAATGTAGGGAATCTGGTTATTTTTAGGTCTTGTCTATCAGACAGTGCAAGCTGTCCTGGTTGCGAAAAACCTATTGTGGGAACTTAGAGCTCTCCTACTGCTTAACATTGGTTGTTTTTATTGTCACTTTGATTTGCTTGCTTTTTATTCAATGGCTTGCCTCCCTCTTCTTGTGTTGTCCCTCCCCTGAGCATAGCCTATTTATCATCCTTTTGATTGTCTGATATATGTGGTTCCACTACTCACTTTTAGATTTCTCTTTGGTTAAGCACTCAATAAAAATGCTTATGTATTCCAGCTTTCTCCCTGGTGTTCTTCTTCCCCTGCCAAATACCCGACCCCTCCGCAGCTGCACGGCATCAGCAAAAAACATTGGCAGAGCCATTAGGATCAAAAGATGAGACCTATGGCTTTGCCAATGCTTGTTAACATTGACTTCCTGTCTGTTTTTACTTTATCAGTCTAGGGTCATTAAGGCAGCTGTAGAATAAATTTTAAAGTATTTTCTTCTTATATTTGCTGTTAAAGGTATGTACTGATAAGGGGGAATACCGGCTTAAGGTAATCTTTCTCATTTTTTAACTGTCAGCATACATGCCAATGGATCGGATTCATGAGGGAGTATCACAATTTTTTAAGCCAAAAATTTCTTTATTTTAGCTGTTTGAAATTGCCTCTGCTTCAGCATAAATCAATGGAGAAAATACATTCCCCTGATTTTTTTTCAAACTCTCTCACTTACCTGTTTTAATATATTTGCTTTTATGCAGCAGGAACAATAAAATATTGATCATGCTGGTATGAAACTGCGCAGGCAGCAGCTCTAGACTGGAGGAACCAGAAATGGAAACTGGGCAGCTATGCTGCACCCCCACGGTGAAAGAGAGCCGAGTGAGGCTTACAAAGCATAATTCATGACTTTTGACATGATGTTGATTTACAACATTAATAGTACTGGGCACAAAAGGGACGAGACCACCTGCGTTTTACTAGGGTTTCTGCTTGGTGAACGGCGTTAGTGACTGAGTGGGTCTAGAGGAAATAAAAGCAAGCGTTAGCAACTGAAGTATTTTTGAATCTCTAACTCCAGCTCTAACAATATCCAAAGAAAAAAAGGCGCCTGCAACAGTGCAATTAATACAAATTGCTCTGCCTGTATTAAGCGTTGATGAGATACCAAATTAAATGTGTAAGCAAGCTTTTCAGTGTTTAAAATAGCCCCTCGTGAATTCCAAAGGAGGGAGGAGGAAGGATACAACCAATAGAAAGAAGTAAGCCTGGTATAGGCTTCGCACTTGGCCGTTTTCTACCTGCATGATCAATGCCCCAGCAGTGCAAACATTGGGAATATCACTTAAAAACGGTATTTTTCCCCCTTATCACTATATAAATAAATATAAGAAGAAAGTACTTTCAAAATGTGCTGAGAGCTCCCTTAATGAGTCCTGACCGATCATTCTAGTAAACAAAGAGAGAAAGGCTATGTTAAAAATGAATACAGATGATTTTCTATAAAGTTTTATTTAAGTATCTTCTCTGGGCCTTTGCAGAATCTTAAAACTGGAACACAGGTGGATTTGCTCAGGGGTCGAAATTGTTCAGCCTACTTGTAATCAGGGATAATTTATTTTCATGATTACACAAATGCTATTTTTCAAATGACATAACTAGTGGAAGCGTGATTACATGACAGACCTTAAAAGCAGGGTTTTTTTTTACTTTTAGAACTTTTCATGCATATTTGTACTCCTTCGCCCAATACTTTTCGTAATCATATTTTTTACATTACATTCCCATTCCACTGCCCAGAATGCACCCACCAAAAGGTACCTTGCTCTACCAATGCACCTACCAAAGGGTACCTTGCTCTTTCAGGTCCACCACTTACATCTATCAAAGAGTGACCTGTAGTCTCATACTTTGTCTTCTTACCGAGCACCAGAGCCTGTTTTGACACTCCAAGAAAACCATCAGTAGCCAGATGCCATACATGGTATTGCTGAGCTCTCATCTCCCCTTGCTCAGCAGTAACTGGATCGGGGGAAAACACTGCAACCCGCCCGGGAGCTCCTTGGGCTTCCATTTGCAGGCTGCCTGCCCCCCCCCACTCATGAAGCCTGCCCAGCTGCAGTCAGCCAGACTCACCATGCTAAAGCACAGTTCTTGAGAGGAGCCACTCATGCCTTCAGAGTATCTGTTGGCATGACCTCTCAGTTCTAGTACCACCCTGTTGGGTGCCAAATGCCCTCTGTGTAGTCTCCCTTGCGTTCTACCGCCTCAGCACTACTCTACTTTCAAAGCAGGTACGGGTCCATGTGAAGCAGGGTATTCCCTGCAGACTGCCACTGGTTTATACAGTACACAGTACTAGGTGACATGCTGTACCAGCCAGCATACTCAGCCCTGCCAAGTATCACGCATCTTGCGTTATTATAACATATTTACGGTCATTTTTCCGTATCACTGCAATGCCTGAGATTGTCACGCAAGTCCTGAAGTGCGGTAAAATCTTGTTCCAGTTTATCACTTTGCTAGGTAAGGTCTGAATAGTGTTTATCAAAGGCCACAAGGTGGCACTAGTGTAGAGTGGGAAGTACAGGATTCTCGATATATTGCGGTATTTATATGGTTCCCTCGACTTCATCGCTTGATTTTGCTTGCAAGAAAGTATTACTCATAGTCATTGAAATGTCACTCATAATTACACTGAAATTATGAAAATGTCACACATGGCAATCTGAAACCTTGGTACCTATGCACACTTTATTAAAAGACACTCTGCAGCAGATGGTATGCTGCACAACAAAACATATAGCACACTTATCCGTGGGACAGAGTACACTGTTTTACTAGAATGATGGTGGACGGTCCCTGCTGTCTGCAGAGTCAGGTAACTTTAAATTCAATGGCATTATGCCACCAGTGAGCAGCACTACCTCAGGGCAAGTATATTTGAACAAAAAGTAGCACTTCTAAAGCTTCATACCAGTGCGACAATTTCTGATATTTATCTTTAAAGGGATATTATTTGCATTTTTTAATTGCAATTAAGTTTTGCACATAATGTCATGCATAAAGCATGGAATGTCACAAATAAGCAATCTGAAACTTGGCAGCTATGTTTTTGCTTCAGAAATCGGGACTCTCCCAATTGAATCGGGCTGTTTGCATATATGTAGGGTGACCAGATCTTGAGGAGCAAAAACCGGGACAGGTCAGACATAAAAGAAGGACTACTCTCACTTTTATATCTGGCCTGTCCCGTTTTAATACTACATATATACAATTAGCTATGGCTTGACCTCCCACCCTGCAACCCCCCAAACCGCCCCCACCCACCTCTCTTTGCTCCCCACTCCGTCTCTCTGCTGGGAGCAGACAAGGGACTGTGTTGCCTGACAGCAACAGATAAATTACTTTCATTATTTCATACTTTGTGGGCGTTTTTAATTTATGCTTCCCTAGGTGATCTGACCTTTGTCCCAAAAACTGGGACATTTATTTAAAGATCTGACCTTTGTCCCAAAAACCGGGACATTTATTTAAAATTAAGAGAAGCGTCGGGATACCGGGACAGTCCTCTAAAAACCGGGACTGTCCGGGGAAATCCGTGACGTCTGGTCACCCTACATTTATGATATGAGATTTACGGATTCGGTGCTCAGGCTCGCTGGGTGCTGAGACAAGGGTGGTTCAAACCTGGCTTCCTGGTTCCATAGTCGCCAGCTCTGGCTATTAAGTATAATTCCCTAATTAATAGTGTATCCTGTTGCTACATCTTAGCTTTCAGTGTAGTATCTTTACTTCTATTTTTCTTGTTACGTAGTCTGTCTTCTTTTTCATTTTTTCAGCCCGTCTTTCGTCGTCTTCCCCATAGTCTGTCTTCTGTGTTTAGCACTGCTCGCGGGTCCCCTGTCTTCCTTTCCGCTTCCTGTTCCTCGCGGGCTAAGCATGGGGAAACGTAAGGTGAAGGTTGCGGCCCGCAGGGAGCTCACGTTCGACGAGGAGAAACGACGGTGAGTGGACAGAGAAGACTGGATGTACATGTATGAGACGGTTCGCGTTGGGTACGCTAAATCCCCGACCGACTAAAATCGTTTGTTTTAACCGGAAACAGCTTGTTACACATCGGAAGTAGTTGGCCAGAGCGAGGCTTGGAACTCTGGCTGTTAGTTACTGGAAGATGCAAAATTGTTGGCGTTTAGCAGTAAAGAAAGCAAACTCTGGCAGTGTTAAAGGGAACTCGGGATGTGTATTTAGAAAATGACTGTCTTTCTTGCTTTGAGGTAGTAGACAACTAGGAAGACCATTGGTTTTCGAATTGGTTAGCGTTGAAGAGCAGTACGCATGTTGGCTGGGTGCTGGAGCAGGATCAGTCCCATCGGTGGGTAGTGGGGAATTGGGGAAAGTACTCTTATATGACCCTCCCCGTTTAGATACCAATATCACAGTTTCGGACATTCTAAGCAGACGAAATGGAAGCCAGTGAAACCCCAGTGGATCAAGGGGAGGCATAGACCAATCCAGCTTATAATGTGAAAAAGTTATGCAGAGGTGCCCAAGTAGTAGCCGTGTATACGACAGGCACAGGCCCCCCTTTACATTCAGCACGGAAAGAACAACCTAGAAAGAAAAGGAAAGAGGAGTTCCAGAACTGACATAAACCAGAACCGCTGCCCAAATCCTGCCACTGGTTGTAGACAGAAAGCTTTTTCTCCATATGTCCTAGGCCATAGAAAATGAAAGGAGCGTCTGTTTCAAAGAGTGTTTTGATTTGGCCATCATTTGTGGCATGAAAGTCTGGACCAGAACCTCCGCTGACTGTTGTGGGCAACACTATATTTTGTGAAATTAGAAAACCTGATGTAAAGTTGGGGAAGCCCTCAACATTAATGGCATTTGAATCTTATAGAGCATTAAAATTGGGTCAAAAACATAATGGTTCGTGCGTAAACTATGGAGTATAAAACTGGTGGTACAGAGAGATAAGTATAATTATATATATATATATATATATATATATGCGTGTGTAAGGAAATAACTAAGTAAAGTAATAAAAAAAAACACTTCCAGCTACAAGTGGAAACAAATCAAAAACAATATCTAATTAAAACGAACATTTAAAAGCTTTATTTCTTCTAAAAAGAGGAAAAACAAGTTGCCGAACTTGTTGCCCCATTAAAAGTTACTCAAAATTAATAATTACATTTATTAGTATCAGATCTGAAATAACTTGGCACACCTAACACCACCCCCTCTGGAGGAAAATGCAAATATTGCAACAGCTGCGTGTGCAGCATAATTATGGATGTGCTGCATTTGCTACATAACCCATCATGTGTTGCATACTCTGCAGATTTTAAGAAAAAAAGATTGTAGATCAAATGGTTCAAAAGTTACTAACAACATGGCTATACGTATTGCCTCCAAGTGGAAGATGTTGGCGGTGGTCAACTGGTCACTTTCTGTTGCTTATTGCTTTGCTGTACTGTGGTGTTAAACGGGTACTGATGAGGTAATACGTTTACCCAGACAGTAAAAGCATGTGTGAAAACGAGAAAGTTATAACCAGCAGTGCCTGGATACCCTCACAGGTGACAAGTAGCACTCTACAAATTGATTATCACAGAATGTGCTTAATTACACCACATAATTTGCCTTTTCTTGACATATAATTTGGTCAACCCTTCAGTATAATTTGGTCCTTATCTGCCACCTAATTCCAGTGGCCCTGTCAGGCACCTGGAACATCAGGCACAGTAGTGGAATCTCTTCCACAGACTAAAATGAGGCACTTAACAAACCTGAAGCACAGGGGGAAGATTCCATAAAGGCAAGACAAATCAAGCGCTCAGGCAAACCAATTCAAAAACCCTTATCAGATGATAGGTGTAACCCTCTGTAGATGACAGACTCCTCACAACATTCTCTAAGAACCTTAATGGCTGCTGGCTAAGCATGCTAGACAAAAATGGGGAAACCCTAACATAAACCCATCATGTGTAAAAGTGTGTACAGGGTCACAAACAAGAGGAGAAAAATTGCAAGCCTCACGCCAAGAGAAGGAAATTCTAAAATGCTCAACAAATGCCAGAATCACAGTTGGTACAGAGCAAGCTCGAAGGGTCCGACCACTTGACTGGACACAGACAATTTTAGTTTTCAGCCCTTCTGTATTAACCGGACAACTGAGTCAGCAACTGGGACAGCCATTAGAGCTACAAAGAAGACAGAGACGCAGCCATTCAGGCCTGCTATTACTTGGAGGAAGCAAGCACTGAGAAGTCCGAATGGAGTCCCCAGAATGTCAAAGGACTCTGCCCCTTGTGTTTTTTTTTGTTTTTTGGACAACCTTGGACAGGAAAGCTTAAAAAAGAAAGGCAAATAATATTGAAATGATGGAGCATCCACTGTAGTGCCACAAGCTTCCGTTCATTATACTTGCACAAAATGCCAGCAGCATAGTACTAGCTGGTGGCAAACGTTCACCTAGGATAAAAACACCGGAATCCAGGCATTGGCTTGCACATTCTTCAAACCTGGGAGACGAGATGCTGCAGGTGGAACTACGAATGCCAACAACGGACGTACGAGCACATTTCAGTATGATAGATTTGGTGCCCTCTTCCTGTTGGTGTATGGCACCAGGTTCATTGCCAAACAAGCGAAAACATCTTATTGATCTGTACAGACCACATCTGCATTAGCATCCAAGCCACCTTTTGCTCCCTCCAGCTTGAAGGCATACTAGTGTTCTAGACTGACCACAGTCAGTATGCTGAGGCAGTTCCCAGTGTGGCAAGCATGAACGTCATTTAGAGGTCACCAGGGGCTGCAACTGTGACCCCTGGATCTCCCCCTAGGATCGAAACTGACACTGCAATTAAACAAAATGTTACCACTTTTCCTGAACCGGGGGCCTTATTATGAGCTGCCTTTGCAGCGTGTTGTGAAGGGGTGGAATCGAAAATAACATTTGCAACATTTTTTTTTTTTGCCAGTTGAGAGGGCTGGCAAGAAAGACATCTAAATGTCTGTCTCATGCGTTGCCAGGTGAGAGGGAGCGAAAGGGAAGAGTTAATAGATGACAGGGGGGCAGTAGAAAGGTTAGGAAATGAAGCTGAAACACCCCACAGACAGGTGAGAAATTGCAAAAGACAAAAAAGAGACTACAGAGGCATAGAGGGAAACAAGAGTGAAAGAAGTGACAGGAGAAATGAGAGAGGCGCAGCTAAGAAAGGAAAAATTAGAGGAAGAGACAGGTGTGACAAAAAGAGAGACTGGAAGGAGAGCAGAGGGGGGGTAGACACGTGAAATAGACACCCAAGAGAAGGGGTGATAAGTGAAAGAGAGAGGTGAGACTGAAAGTTCAAAGAGTGGGAATTAAGGAGGTAATGGTAAAAATACTATTAATGAGAGACTGTCATGAGAGAACTCATAAAGCGACATAAAGGGGGCGAGAGGGACATGTGAGAAAAGGAGTGTAATGAGGCAAATGGGATAGAAAGAAGATGAGAGATTTGGGGAACAAAGGAATAACTATAGAATAGAGGTTTCATTTCAACCCCTGGGGCTGCTTATGCGACCACCTGTGTTGCTGAAGTGGCAGGATCAGTGCCAAGAACAGAGCGCTAATCTGTAATCACCCTCAGGGGTATTGAGGGCCCACCTCCTTGTTTTCTGCACATTTTTTGTTCACTAATAATTTATAGTCTTTTATTCACTGTTAATGTAGTAAAACATGTAGCACAAAGAGCTGGAACAAGACATTCACTGATAGCTGAGGTATGGTTGATGTCTTTAATTGTAGTGCGTGGTGAGAGTGCATTTGTGTGAGATAGTTAGTTTGTGTGAAAGAGAGGGAGTGACTGGTAGTGAGTGAGGAGTCATCAAATAAGTTAGTGGGTGAGCATAAGTTAGTGAGAATGAACAAGAATGAGTGTTTAGACAGAGTAAGATGCAGTGTTAATGGAATTAAAAGTGAATGAATGTAACTGTAATTAAGAATGAACGCTTTATAGCGAGTGAGAATGAGTGTGAATAAATGAATGAGTAAGCCTGCTTGTAAGTGTTTGAAAGAATGAGAAAAATGAGTAAGGCTGAATTTGAGTTAGGATAAGTGCAAAATAATCAGTGAGATAGTGTGCAAATATGTGGGACTGAGTGTGATAATTTGAGTGTACTAGAATGAGAGTGAATGAGTCGGCGACCATGAGTTTGAAATAGAATATGGCGTTGGCCCTGTCATTCTGAAGATAATTCTTAGTTCGTGGAGGCCTCTGGCCAAATGCTTGTACTAGAGACAATTCTTCACATGATACTGGGGCTAACATGGTAGAGTTATGCTTGGCGTATGGGGACAGCCATGGAAAAATGCTGTTGCTGGAGTAAATTCTTGGCATAGGGGTACACATTGTAAAATGCTTGTACTGACTAATGGTAATTCCTAGCTTAATAGAGGACAACCATGGCATTGTGTGGGAAGGACAACCATGACCAAATTCTGGTCCTGACATACAAGAGGTAGTTTTTTGACATAAGCGTCACCTATGGTATATGGACCTCACTAATGGAAAAGTTGTGGCACTGGCAGATTGTTTGGTGTTTTTGGCCTAAGAGGGCACCCATGCCTTACGGGGGGCATCTTAGTGAGCACTGTTTACTTTCTATAGCTTTCTCTGGGACCAGGGCATTACAGTTAGGTTTTGTAAAATCATTTCAGCAGTGAAGTGCTTATTCTTCTGATTAGATAAACACTAACAAGCCCGTTTTATACAAACTACTGCTTTGTTTCATTATTATTATTACATGAACAAATGTGTGTGAAAAACCTTCACTTCTGTGAGTTGCACAAGTGATGGTGTCTTACAAATGACCAGGAATCAAAATGCATTGGCAATGGGGAATAATATAGTTCTATTCAATATAAGGTGTGTACCAATTTATACATGTGAGCTTACATACTCATTATGATCTATTAATTTTATGGGGGTAACATTAAGCCATGGCTCTTTGTGGTATAAATTATTTAGACTCCCAGTACAGTTCAGTGTTCTTCAGCACTATATTCTCTTGAAGATATACCACATCAATTTTATATAATAAAAAGAGAAAGGAATAGAGTTCCCCAGGTATCCAATATGAAGTACCCTAAAGATTGTGGCCTCACTTCCTGTAAAGATCCATGGTCAAGGGTCATGATGATGCCACTTTCTGTGATGGTAGTAAGGTCACTGGGGTAGGATGTCACTTCCGCTACTTCTGGTGTTTTGGTGAATCGCTGTCCTTCAAACCTCAGTTGCCTTAAATCGTGCATTTTCCTTACATTTCTCTGATGAAAACCTCAGGAACCCACAAAATCCCAACCTTTCAGCATCACCCCACATCTGCAGATACAACATTGCTCCACTTTTGTGGTTGGGCCTAGTGCCCGCAGCAAGAATGGATCAAACTAAGGTCAGTAGGAATCCCATTGATCTTGGGTTTATCAGTTCCTTTTGCATTCCGAGCTACTGCAGCTTTTTTTTTTAACTGATTTGTATTGCACTGTTTCTAATAAATGTTTGCAGAAAAATATCTACCAGATTTTTGGTGTGTTTACATTTTCACTAAAGGTATTATTTTCATTCTTCATGTTTTCAAACATGCTTGCTCTTTCTTATGAAAGAGCTACACACCAAGGTTTTAAGTGGTTTGTGGGAAAAGTGATGGTGTGGCCATGTATAATATGGGATAATATACCCTCTGCAGTACATTATAGGGATATTGCAAGTCACCTCTGAGTTCTATAACCTTATGAAGTAACTCTGCCTTTGGCCTCATTCCTCTATATGGTTATGGGCTTCTTGTTATCTTGCAATATCTTTATAATATACTGCAGAAGGTACTTTTTCCTGCTTACTATTAAAAATTCATAATAAACACAATAGACATGACATTGATTGTGAAAAACATACGTTTGTCAATAGGCATTTATCCCAGTTTTGTTACATGGAATGTCACAGATTAACGTTGTAAGTGAAGGATTTTCATGTTGGTAACCAGGTAACTGTAATAATTTTCTTTGAATAGTAATAATATATATATATATATATTATAGGCAGGGCCACTGGAATTATGTGATTGTGCTGCTAGGGTTCACATATTTATAGATTTGAGAAATTGCCACATAATCTACCATCTGCTGCATAATGTGTAGAGTTTAACAAAAAAACGTTTATAGCTCAAATGGTTCAAGGTTACTAAAAGCACAGCGATGTGTTGGTGTGCTGTGGGAGGCCCTTTCCAAAGCTTGACGGGTCACCTTTCTCTTGCTTATTGCTATATTTGAGTGTTAAGCTGGAACAAATTAAGTGCAATGATGCCCAGACAGTGTTAACAAGTGTGAAAATGAGGGAATAATACTACCATAAAATGTGCCACATTACGCTGTTTAATTTGCCTGTTCTGGCTGCAAAATGAAAACATTTCTAGCTATTGCGTTAAGAATTTTCAATTCTATGAAGCTACTCTTTCCATGCTTTATTTTTCCAATCAGCCAATCAAACAAAAAGATTTAAAACACTACATTTCCCATAAAGTACATATAGTCACATGACCAACATTGAGATACTCCTCTATAAAACCCTATGGCATCATACCACTACCTCTTTCGGTGCAGAGATAAGTATAATGAACTCATTACAATACGTGTGAGTTTAACGTTTAAACGTATAACTCAGTTCTCCAAAAGCCAACTTCAAATATCTGTAACAGACGGCACACGAGAACATCCTTCTTGCCTGCAATCTTGATCGATATTTCTCTGCTCTTGATTAGAAACTTGAAGTCCCTGCAGATCCGTCAAAACTCAGCGATCCACAGCAGATGAAGAAAGGCTCTCCTGATAGATTAATCTTGCGGAGCACACCCCTTAGGCTTGTTTTTGCTCTGTACCTAATGATAAAATACAGATCCGTAAAACTATTCTCTAACCCTTATGCAAGAACTAAACGGGTGGGCAATAATAATAACTTCAAAATCAGAAATATTTTAAATGCCATACTTACACTGTACGTAGGTCACCATATATCTTCAGAGTGGGATAATCCTCGCCTCCGTGTCCTTAATAGAATTGAAAATTCTTAATGCGCTAGATAGAACATTTTTCATTCTATGTCAGGACCAGAGGCTCTGATTATGCTTGTTCAAAGCTGAGCCACCAATACTGGTGCTGCATCTAAAACAGGTTTATGATAGAATGATTTAAAAGTGGATTCAGAAAACCAATCTGCCACTTTCTTGATATCCGCTAAACAAGACCCTAGAGCAAAAGATTTTGAGGTCATAGATCCTCTGGCAGAATGAGCTCAGAAAACATCAATACCTGCTTCTGAAAGAAGCAAACTCATCCATCTAGCCAATGTGGCGGAAGAGACTGATCTAAAGGGCTTCTGCAATGCAATGAGCAGTTGCCTTTGTGGATCCATGCGAAATTCGCTAGTCGCGTCTTCATAAGCTCTGAGAAATGTACCACACATAGGTTATAACCATTAGGAAAAGCTGAGTAAGAAACTAACTTAGTGTTAGTCCTGGTCCGTCTAGTGACTGAGAAGGATACACCTTCTGGAAAAAATTGACGACCCTTGAGGTCCAAAGCTCGGACATCTGAAACTCCTATTCCAAGAAATCACACACAGCACCATATTTAATTCTGCCAACAGCTTTCACGACAAATACCTGTTATCCAGCCAAGATTTATAGCACTTTGTTCACGTCCCACAAATCAGAGTATTTCGGTTGAGGGGGATTGGAAAAACTAATACCCCTCAATACCTTACATGCCAACGGTTCCTCCCCAATTGGTTTACCATTGACTGGAAGATGGCCCGCTGAGATAGTGGATCTGTAGTTGTTCACCGACCTATAAGTCAGTCCTGATTCAGCCAATGAAGACAGAAAATTAACTACGGAGCACACATCTGCCTGAGAGGGATCCAAACTCCTTTCACTACACAAGCAAACCCATCTCCGCCATGCCGAAGCATATCGTTTATGGGTATTACTGGACCAGGACTGAACAATGCAGGCGGAAGCCTGAACCAAAAAGCCTGGCAATTTCCATCTATTATTGAAACCCCCCAGGACACTAATTTGAGCTTGTTTAATGATATCAGCGGATGTGGAAGGTCTGCCGGATCCAGTAGCAGATTCCGGAGATGAGGGAATCGGAAGAGGAATGTTGCACGGCATTGCCAGAACCAAGGGGAACCACAATTGTGCTCTCCACAACGGTGTTACCAGGACCATCTCGGCCTTCTGACCATTTACCAGTTAAAGAACTCTGGGGATCATACTGAATGGAGGGAAAGTGTAACCCTTTTGGACGGACCAATCCTCCAAAAGCGCATCTGTCGCCAGAGCCTCTGGATCTAGGCGCCAACTGAAGAAGGGAGGAGTTTGTCGATTGATCCGGGAGGCAAACATGTCCACTGAACAAGGACCCCAAATGCGATTGAGTTGTACGAAGATCTTCAGGTGTAACCTCCAATCGCTGAAAGCTTGGAGGCGACGGGAATACCAGTCTGTCACTGAGTTCTTCGCGCTTGGAAGATACTCCGCAATAACCGAAATCCGGCACTGCAGACAATAATGCCAAAGATCCTTGGCAATCTCTGCTAACATCCGAGACCTCGTGCCCCCCAGTCTGTTGACACAGTGAAGTGCTGAAACGTTGTCCATCCTCAGCAGAACGCAACAGTCTGACTTGGAAGGGGAAAGGTTCTTAATCGGAAAAGATCCCGCCAACAGCTCCAGACAGTTTATGTGGCGATGAAGCTCGTTCTCTGTCCAACGACTCCCTATAGAGAGGGACCCCCACCTGCTGCCATCCGGTTCCAAAATGACATCCAGAGCTTTGACAAAAATCGCCTTGCCATTCCAGGCTTCCATGTGGGTCAGCCACCAATTCAACTCCAGCTTGGCCTCCGCCGAAAGCTGAATCTGACCTGAATACGACAACCCCTTCTGCAGGCGGTGAATCTTGAGACATTTGAGAGACCTGTAATGTAAAGGTCCAGAGAACATCGCCTGAATAGACCGATGCTAGGAGACCCACAATCCGTGCTACAGACCTCAGCGATATTATCTGGTCCTGCAAGGTAGACCTCAATTCCTTCTTGATGTTCTGAATTGTCTGAGAGGGGAGAATTAAATGGGATAACACAGATTGTATCTGAAATCCCAAAACATTCCATCTGTTAAGAAGGGAGCAGACAAGATTTTTGCTGGTTGATGACATATCCTAGCTCCTGTAACACCTGGGTCGTCCAGGAAAGGTGTAGAATTACTGTCTGAGGATCTTGGGCCATCAGGAGTAAATCGTTGTGGTACACAATGAGTCTGATATTCCTGGCGCAGAGAGCTTCTGACACCGGTCTCATCAGCTTGGTGAAACACCATAGAGCTAACGAGAGACTGAATGGCAGAACTGTGTACTCTTAACATTGCCCCTGCCAAAAGAATTGAAGGGGGGGGTGAGGGTTTAAGGGGTGGGTTGGGGTGTTTAGGTTTTAGGGGAGGGGGGTTGTGGTAATTTTGGGGGTGGGGGGTAGTTGTGGGGATGGGAGGGTCGCAATAATTTTTGGGGGTGGGAGGGGTAGAGGGGAAGCATGCTGGAACCATGCATGCTGATCACTAATGCCTTTACCAGGAATGCGTTTACAACGGAAAATCGTTGTAAACGCATTTGTGGTAAAGGCATTAGTGATAAGAACGAGGTCGTTGTTCCGACCTCGTCGTTGGGCCATGGGTGTTTGAAGCACTCGTGGTTCTGACATATAACCAAGGAGATGAAAACCCTCCATCTGAAAATGCCTGTATATTATCCACGAATGTAAGTTTTTATTTTTTTTATTTTTAGGTTGAGTACAAAGCAGGAATCCTCGCCTCTTTTGATGACCAAGAAAACATTGTTGATGAAAACTCCGGGATGAGGAGATGAAAGGCATATAGGGCCTGATTCTAACCTTGGCGGACGGCGGAGGCCGTCCGCCAAGGTTCCGCCGCCAAATGACCGCACCGCGGTCACAAGACCGCGGCGGCCATTCTAACATTTCCTCTGGGCCGGCGGGCGCTCTCCAAAAGAGCCAGCCAGCCCAGAGGAAATGCCCCTGCAACGAGGACGCCGGCTCAGAATTGAGCCGGCGTAGTTGCAGGGGTGCGACGGGTGCAGTTGCACCCGTCGCGTATTTCAGTGTCTGCATGGCAGACACTGAAATACTTTGCGGGGCCCTCTTACGGGGGCCCCTGCAGTGCCCATGCCATAGGCATGGGCACTGCAGGGGCCCCCAGGGGCCCCGCGGCACCCCCTACCGCCATCCTGTTCCTGGCGGGAGACCCGCCAGGAACAGGATGGCGGTAGGGGGTGTCAGAATCCCCATGGCTGCGGAGCGCGCTCCGCAGCCATGGAGGATTCCCCCGAGCAGCGGAAAGTCATCGGGAGACCGCCGACTTTCCGCTTCTGACCGCGGCTGAACCGCCGCGGTCAGAATGCTCGTGGGAGCACCGCCAGCCTGTTGGCGGTGCTCCCGTGGTCGGTGGCCCTAGCGGCCACCGGCCGCCAGTGTCAGAATGACCCCCATAGTGTCTTTGTGAAGCAAGGAAAGAATTTCCTCTGCCTCAAGCTCTTGATCTCATAGGGATAAAGACGTCTGCAGAGAGGGCACATTTTTTAACTGGCAAGCTGTAAACTTCCAGCTTGTACCCCTGAACTGACTCTAGGACCCATGTATCCAATTGTGTAAGAATAACTGATTTCTTCCCCCCAAAATCACCTCTGTATACAGTAGAATTCTCACCTGAATGTCCTGTGTCTTGGGAGCCTCTGTGGTAACCTCTGCCCCTATGGAAACTTTGACGACCCCCTCAGGTCTGGAGGGGTAGAAGGTCTGGTCAGGAAATTGGTCTTGCCAACCTCCACGAGACATGTTGAAGGTTTCACACTGGGAGCCCTAGTAAAATCCATGGCCTGTTGAGCGGGCTCTATATCGTCCAGCCCTTCCAAAAAGGGAGTTACGTAAGACTTTCTTTAAAGAAAGGTGTGTCTTGTCCACTGTATTAAATGTTGCTGCAAACTTTGCCAGATCCTTGACAAAAGGGCCCCCAAAAAGTAAGCCCTGTGCAGTCGGACCGGCCTCAGAGGCTGTCAGGTAATTCAGCTTAGGGTCAATCCGCATGAGGATCAACCTCATCCTTTCTGTGGACATGGTCACGTTGGCATTACCCAGTTGGCAAACTGCGCCCATCCCATCAAAATGTCTGGGTCAACCGGAATGCCAGACTCCTTAGAATGGAACCCCAATTCCAGGATTTTAGTAATGGGCTCTGCAGTATTCAGCAGTTTATCCTGGCAAGACCGTCAGGCTCTGTCCAGTTCTTTCTTGGGGTCTCTGGACCATTTTTTCATCAAGTTTACCATGGTTGGGTCCACTTCAGGCGTATCCTCCACCTTACCATCCAGATCCGATCTGGGACATTCAGATTTCAGCCGCACTTTGACCTCCTTTTCATAACCTTGTCTAAGGTGTGACTGAATATAGTTGGCTACTTCGGGCAGAGGAGTCCAGTTGGTTGACTGGGGATGGACAATCTCTGCTGGATCAAAGGTAAATCCCTTGAGGGGACTAGGGCCCAGATCCGAACCGTGCTCATGATGCCTTTTCCTGCTGGGCCCCGGGACGTCGCCCTGATCACTGTCCGAAGAGCCCATGGATGAATCTGAACCAATAAGGTCTAACAGCTTAAAGGGGTCATCAGAAGAGGAGGGTTGAGGATGGCTATATCAATGTACTTTAGGACTGTCGTAGACCTGGGAGTGCCATCGTTTTGCTTTGGCTTTATACTTAGTTGTTCTCTCTGTTTGCTTAGATGGTTTAGGTGCTGGGTCACCAGAGGTGGGAAGAGAGGAGAGCCAGCCCTGCTAACGAGCAAAACCCTTGAGGTGGAAGGTCAGGGGGCCCAGGGCCATGGCTAATGCCTTATTAACTGATAATTGCACATTATTATCTAATGCTTCCACCGGGTTTTCTTCAAAAGAGGGGGAAAATTCCTGGTAATCCCCTCTGTCCTCTTCATAGGGATAATAATGGTCAATGATAGCGCAGGAAAATGACAAATATAATTGTCCAGTTACAGTCGGGGGAGTGCCAACCCAAGCAGGCACTGAAATTGTTTAGAGAGTGGAGGGAGGCGCCTGAA
Source organism: Pleurodeles waltl (assembly GCF_031143425.1). Lineage (NCBI taxonomy): Eukaryota > Metazoa > Chordata > Amphibia > Caudata > Salamandridae > Pleurodeles > Pleurodeles waltl. Next base: position 339,724,956 of record NC_090443.1, read on the forward strand.
GCACTCTAGGCAGAGCCTATGCTGAATTTTTCGACCCTGGACACACTCTGATGCCACAGGGCGTAGAGAGCACAAGGAGAAAGGATTGTTGGTACTTTGGGGAGATAAACTATAAAGAGACCGGTGAACCGTGCCATCCGAAGCTGTCCCCAAGTCTCCTATGCTGCGATTACAGACGTGCTGCATTGCACGCGTATGCACACCTGTTCTATTGCTAAAACGAGGAGACGCGACCAATCCAAGAAGGCGGCCGCAACTCCGCTCCTCCTCTACTAATTTCTGGAACTAAAAGGAGCCCTCACATCCCAGAGGCCAAAGCGCTACCCTAGAGGGCAGAAACAATGACTAGAACAAGAACGCATAAAAATAATGCGCAATACACTGAACACCTTGAAATATAATGGTAAAATAGACAAGCACTTAACTGGCTGCTGAGCAGCAAAGAAAGAGGAAGTGCTATGATGTCATAGGGTTTCATAGAGGAGTAGCTGTGTTGTTGGTCATGTGACTATATTTACTTTATGAGAAATGTGGTGTTTTAAATCTTTTGTTTGATTGGCTGCTGAGAAAAAATAAAGCATGGAAAGAGAAGCTTAATCAGAGCCTCTGGTCCTGACATAGAATTTACTCTACTCTGCCGCATAATTTGGGCCTCTCCTGCCACATAATTCCAGTGGCCCTGCTTACAGGGCCTCTGGGTGAGCTCTGTTCTGCTATTGGTCTGTCAGATTCTTGTTTACTCTCTGCTTACATCCATAACGGTGTACTGTACAGTATATTGGTTGAGTCTATATCAATAATTGGTCCTCTTACCCTGTGAATGACAGCATTTTCTGACCATATGTGGACATCCACCTGAAAATGAGTGCCCTTCATTGTCAGGGCTGGGTGATCGGTCTTTTTTGTTTTTTTCAGTGTTCACCATTTAAAGTTCCCTTTACATTTCTTTGCTTCTTCCCTGTTTTTATTTTAATATTTCATAAAAAGGACACTACAGCTCGTCAACCAGTGCTACTAGTCGCTTGTCTGCCGCTCATTTAATCTGCAGTGCACCTCATCCTTTGTGGTTACACACTCTAAACCATTGTGACATTACGGAATGCTCTTGTCATTCGTGTGTCATTGTTTTACCAATCCATGGTGTCCAGCACAGTGGTTCTGAATGTGACAGCCATGCCGGAACTTGAAAATAATGATAGACGATTTTATTTTTTATTTTCGAGGCTGCCTGTTTCCTTTTTCTACTTGTGTGGGCTTTGTGTTTTTGTATCAGAGGGTAAATTCAAGAATAAGTCAGTTGATGAATGGCTGCTTGAATGCAAAGATGAATAACAGAGTGCATGTGTGATGACTTATTGACTGCCTAAACCCATCAGTGACACAGTGTTACTGAAAACGTGGTTAAGCTTTGAGTAATTCCGTTCACAGTGTGAATGTGGAACATCTATACATTTGGGCTGGTTGGGGAAAGACTCCTGTTTCTCCTTCTGGTTGTAGAACGTAGGCACAAATGAGGAAAATTATTTGTCACACAATGTGGTTTTTTTTTTTTTTTTTTTTTTTTTTTTAAACCCCACCCCCGAATTCCATTTCACTCTGTTTAAAGCCCCCAGTTACTGTGCCTTATTTCCACTGTCTTTCTACTCATTACTGAGTCTGCTGTGCGTTATATTTCAGAGAGTACCTTACTGGGTTCCACAAACGTAAAGTGGAGAGAAGAAAAGCTGCCGTGGAAGAAATCAAGAAAAAAATCAAAGATGAACAGAAAAAGATGAGGGAAGAGGTACATACTTCCAGGGAATCTTTCCAAATATACTTAGAATCCTTTCGCGGCTTAGCCAACAAGAGTCCAGTTGATAACGGTACCAGTCTCTCGCTCTTTGGAGGTTACTTGTTCTGCACTCTCACTCCTTACCATTATCTATTGGTTTAAGAGCAGTATCGCCTGACCCTAGTGCATCATCCATCACCTCCTATCACAGGAATGTGTGACTCTTCTTTAAGCGATACAATTAATGTTCTGTTTAATTTCTCAGAGACACAAAGAGTATGTGCGAATGCTGAAGGAACGTGAAGAAGCACTTGGTAAGTACTGCTCAGCCTCTCTATATTTAATGTGTACCCTGAGCATTTTGGATAAAGTGGTAGCATCATGCCCCTGTCTGCACGTTTTCTGAAGCAAAATATGAGCACCCACTTTTGAAAATCCTCTGATGTCCTGCTTTCATGTGCTTCGGAACATGCCAGGGAGGAACCCAGCCCCTGTAGATGGATAGGCAGGTGGGCTAATCTTGAATAGCAGTAAGGTCCTGGCCATTACCGTTATAAAGAGAGAGGCATCTGACATGTACTACACAAGCAGATGTCCTTGCTGAAGTCATTAAACGGAGGATAGGGCCCAACCTTAATCACTGCACTATCACGGGGACTAAATAGTCTGGGCCACTCCAGAAAGTGAGTGATGTCCATTATGCGCCATTGCGCAAGGGATGTGTCCTGGTGTGTCATTGCACAGAGACGGGCCATGGCCTTTTACTCATGCACAGAGTTGATGTTCTGTCCTGCCTGACTACTCATGGGAAGGTAAAGGCCAGTCCCACTCCACTGCCAGGTGGTTCCTGGCTTTAGAGTATCAAAGATGCTGCTCATATATATCATTGCAAAATTTCTGAAATCTGCGGTATTACTATGCCTCAAATTTACAAGGGCCTAAAAAAATTATACTGCAATTTTGCATCATCGATTGGTAATTTAACTGTTTCACAGCCAAGTTTTGTGTTGTACTGAAAAAGGCCAAATTTAACGGAGGTTGGTGCCGAAACACCAGTTATTCCCCCCCCCCCCCCGCAAATTGGGTCTGATAGAAGTTGCTTTCCAGATTTGAAAAGATAGTGACCTTTATGCAACTCTTCCTATGATTCCCTGGACTTGGTTGATTGTTTTAGAGTGTTATCTAGGGGGAGGTGAACATTGTACTCACCTTACACATAGGAACAGCTAACACCTCCCCGTTTTTATTTGATTAACGTAGGAAAGCTTGCTAACGTAATTAATGCTAAAAGAAAAGTAATTGTACAGTTAAACCCTTTTATTATATTAGCTTTTCTAAAATTAACCTCCTAGACTTCATTGTGTTGTGGTATGGACTAGCTAATGCACTTTCGCTCTTCTGTCGAGACATTCCTATTTGCTCCTGGTTCTAGGAGCTGTTCCTGTGCTCCTGGAAGATGTATGGTGAACTAGGCCCAGCAATACTTAACCGTTCCATGACCATACATGTTGTCATTTTAAAGGTCTTGGTATGTTTTAAAAAAAATATAAATCTGTTTATAATTGTCCACATTTTCAACGGTGTCATCTTTACTACTTTGTAGAAAAACAGTAACAGGCATTGATGGCTCATCAATGTGACACATCGCATTTTGGTAAATCTACTTCCAGCAATAAAGATAAAAAGGACTCTGCCTTAAATTGTAGGAGAATACTTCTTTTATGCCCCCCAAATCTTCTATTTCTTTGCACAGCCTCTTGCCTGGTAAGTAGCATCTACCGCCTTGGCACAATAGTCCTTACCTTTTGGGAGATCTTGGTAGTGTACGAATATTTCCTTACTTAGCCCTCAGTTGATAACCTGTAAAACTCCTGCAGAAGAGTAAATAAGCCAGAGCTAGTTGGGGGGTTGATTTGAAATGGGAGTTCCAGAAAACGCCATTGCTGTAGCTGTTTTAATGGCACTCCAGGAAAACAGCCAGTATCTTCCTACTGTGGCATTACTTCTCAATCTTGATGTGCAGCAGGTTTTGCAAGCATGTGTGTTGCAGGTGTCTGCTTCTGCTGTGGGCACGGAACTGATAAGACTAATGGCTTACTAGCCTGTGAAACCTTATTTATGATTTACTTTTTTCTTTTGACCCCTCTTCACTTTTGTTTCATCTAGTTTTAATGAGGGGCAGAGTGCCTACACTGGCCATTTACAATTATTGTTAGTGACAAATAGGAGGGAAAGCTGTGGATAAGCTCCCTTCTTTCATTATACTTCTCTTTTCCAGTTGTGTAAGGTCCGGTGGAGAAGTGGGGAGTGCTCTATTGTCTACTCCCAGTCCTAATCACTGCATTTCCACAGGAAAGGTAACTACTTTTTCCCAGTGTGAGACAGGGTAAACACCAACCCATTGTCCATAGATCACATCTGAAATGGTGCACAGCGAGGTATATGCACTGTATTACCTAGAGGGGACCCAGTTCTCTTGAACCAGAGTTAATCCAGGACCCGCGAAAACATGACTCTTCATCCTTGGGCAACGAAGTGCGTTTGGAATCAACCCTTGTACAAATCAACCAGACTATTACACACCAGAATGTGGCCACTTTCTCTGCTCCTCCCAGTTTTATTACTGTAAATTCAGAGAGCTAGGCAGGGCGGTCTCAGGGAGAGAACATGCATGAGGTTTAAGGTTTTTGGTGAAGCTAAGCATTACTCTAATCTGTTTTCTCTAATGAATTATCTACCTTTGTAACCCCCATAGAAGAGGCAGATGAGCTCGAGCACCTGGTGACGTCAAAGAAAGAGTCTGTACAGTACGACCATCCCAACCACACGGTGACTGTGACAACGGTCAGCGATCTGGATCTTTCTGGAGTCGGCCTGCTGGGTCTGGATAGCTGGGGGGTACGTTTCTGCACTGTTAATGGAAGTTTTACCAGTCGACTTGGGTCGCTAAGTGGTGGGAGACATGGGCACAGGTCATTTTTGTAGCAGCTTTTTTTCAATTTTGTGGTGGTCTCCAGAGGGCTTTCCATTTCCTCCCCTCACAGAAGTATAATAATGGAAGTACTATCTCAGCGAAAGTGGGGTGCCACATGAAGGGTGTTCAGCGTTGGAATGAGCATCTTTCCCTCCCCACAATTTAATTATCTTTAACAAAAAGAAAATGCTAAATCCATAGAAACCACATTTACATATCGGAAATTACGCTTCAGCCACGTGTTTATACTTTATATTCTCTGTGATTTAGAGCCAGATGTATCAAAGGGTTTTACCCATTCTGTGTCTATGGGGAAAATGTGTTCGTACATATGGCCCTTAATGTCTCTCTTCTTCCTGTGACCTCTCTGGTATGTCCTTCTTTTCCTTGGCTGCCGGCAGGGTCATCTCTTTGTTGTGCCTTCTTTTGGCCTCCGCACCCTTTTGGCAGAGTTGTCTCCTCTCTGTGTCTGTTGCATCTCCTATACTCTCCTGCATTTGTCCTTTGATCCTGACCACCCTCTCCAGTCTGAATGATTGTGACATTGTCATATACAGCCTTTGCTGTCCTGTGCTCACAGCCTTCTGTTTCCAGTTGCAGGCTGAAGACGAGGAGGAGGGAGAGGCGGACCTGAAAAAGGATGAAAAAAATGTTCCGAAACCACTTCCCAAAAAGGCTGGGGACCCACTCCTGTCTAAAAAGTGAGAATTTTGGGGTTATGAGAGTGGTGCGCTATGACGTAAGAAGTTTAATGAATCTGGTACTCAAAATGGTGGGGCTGTGACTTTAGTGCAGGGGGAAGAGTATTACTTCAAGGGGTTTAGCTCAAAGCAGAGCTTGAGTGGAGTTAAAATATTGTGAATGGAGCTTTCTTTAGAAGCAGCAGTTTAAATGGAGCAGTGCAGCAAGTAATGATTGAAGCTAATTAGACCTCTTTGGCATCATGCATTAAGACAGGACTGCAGGCTTTGTTGTGGTAAGAACAAGGCTTTTTCTTTTTGACAGATTGGATTTCAGCCTTTCAGGATTAGTCCCAGACTAGCTCCTGTTCAGAGATATAACTTTGGACAAGACTGGCCTGTTTTCAGAGACCGATCACACTTGAGCTCGTCCCAGGGTTGGAGTAAAGCCTCCTTTTATTCTGAGGCAAGAGTTTAACATGTCAAGGCCTTATTAAGACTGGATTCGGTGTCATTATTAGAACCCACATTTCTCTTGGTCAGAGTCTGGGCTTTAGTTGGTGTCGTTGTTAGAGGAATACCAACTTTTGATAAGGAGATAAGTTCAGCCTGCCTGGGTTTTAAATATCATCAGCTTGTGTTTAGAGGCAGGACTTTGGTCTGAAGCGGGATAATAATGACATACAGTACTTCGGTCTCTCCTGATTAAGAGATAATTGGCCTAATTCAAAGAAACACGTATTTTTTCTCTGTCATGGTCTGCAATGCACTTTCTGTATATTTAATATTTGGGTCAAAAAGCAGTCTGCTTTGCAACGCACCCTTCATTTTTTGCTGTGATGCATTGTACAAACCCAAAAGCAAAAAGAACAGATGATGGACGGAACACTGACCAATGCAAACATTCACCCCCAGTCACAAAGATCTGGATTTAATCCATCACTTTTTTGACCACCATGCCACCCCAGTTTAGACCCAGCTATATGCAAATCAGTCTTGATCCTGGTTCCCCAGGTGAACAGTCCAGGCCGAACTTCCAAGCCAAGTCCTACCTGGACCGTAAACAAGCAGCCTGGGACCAGTTTCAGAGAATCACCAGGCTGGCTTGAGTCCAGTGGCACAGTGAGCATGGGTCCCAAGTCTGGGATTACCCTTCTCACTTAGGGTGACAAAAGCAAAAAGAATAGATGATGGATGGAATGCTGAACAGGGTCAAGACTGATTTGCATATGGCTGGGTCCAAACTGGAATGGCATGGGTAATAAAAAAAAACAATGGGTTTAGTCCCAGACCTATGTACTGGGGGTTAATGTTTGACATTGTTCAGCATTCTGTCCATCACTTGTTCTTTTGCAATTGTTGCCCTCAGTGGGGCGGGTATGCCCAGACATGGGTCCTGTGCTCCCCATGCCACTGAAGTCAAGCTAGCCTGGTTGATGAGGGGTGATATCCTGAAACCTGTCCCAGGATGCTTGATTCTGGTTCAGAGAAGGCCTGGCAGTTAGGGCTCGACTGTTCCCATGGGGAACAGGGTCAAAACTGATTTGCATATGGCAGAGTCCAAACTGAAATGGTATGGGTAGCAAAAAAACAATGAATTTAGTCCTAGATCTCAGTACTGGGGGTTAATGTTGGACATTGTTCAGTGTTCCATCAATCACTTGTTCTTTTTGCATGTACAAACCCGGCAGAGCACAGAATGGCCATTGTTATACTTCACAGAATGTTACCTAATGGTTGTAACTGCAGGGATAGAGATCTGCGGGGAATAGCAGACCTCCATTCCAGCATTCACATCTGCAAAATGCTCCTTAAAAAGTACAGGGGCTGCATCAAAAATGGGAAATGGCATTCTGTGTGTGGACATTAATGGGAGCTTACAATGGTCCTCTGGACCACTGCCTGCTCTCCTTCCCCCAATCCCCTGATGCCCACTACTGTTATTCTCAAAGTGGAAGCTGTCTCAGACAGCTTCTACTTTGCTAAACCATTGGGCCTGCTTTGACAGGTTGGTATCTGATTAATGGTTCACAACCACCTTTGCAGTTGCACACCATTGATATATGCTATTGCCATTCAGAATGACGAGGGGGAAGCAATGTTCACATCATCCACACCTTCCTAATTGCAGTGAGTCCCAAAGATACTTTGAAAGTTAGAAAGGTATTTTCTACTTGCAAGGTAGCTTTTGTACATTGTGATTTGACAATTCCACCATACACTAAAAAGTCCACGCTGAAGATTCAAAAAGACATCTTATGTACAGATTGCCATCCAAACCTTGCTGGATGTTCTGCCCACAAATTCATTTGACAACCCAAGATTAAGTGGAATCTCTCTAAAGGACCTTTTTTTTTTTTTTATAATGTATATTTGACCTCTTCCGGATATAACTATGTATTTCAGACAATGATAGTATGATTTATGCTTCAAACATTTTGGACGTTTTTGATGTATATATTTATAGAACTGCTTCTGTACATATGAGATAATTCAGATATTTTGGAAATGGCAAAGGGAGGTGTCTAGCTAACTGTATCGCACTAGTGCATTGTAAAAATTATCTTTATTTTCAGTAGTAACTCGTGTGTTATTGTTGTTTAAAAAAATACAAGATACATTTATCCCACTAGAGTTATTTACCCCTTTTTCTATATAATCTGACAGAGCAGTTACTTAGGGGTAGCCAAAACCAAATATATATATATTGTATCTGAGCTGTGTTGCGTGAGAATGTGAGCTATTCTGCCTAGTACAGTGACTTTCAATCTTTGTAATACCACCTTCCACCTCCAAACCTCCACAACCACCACCCCCATAGCCTTTTTTGAGGTGCCTGAAGTTCATTAAATTGCTGGCCCAGTAAAGACTGTCCACCTTGTCTAAACTCTTTCTATGTAATTGTGTTGTTTCTTCCTCACTCTTATGTCACTTGCACTTGTGGCATCATCTTTTGCCATATGTCCCATCACTGTTCTTTCTCCTCATCAGAGTCCGCCTCCCTGTCAGTGTCCTCTGCCATTACTGCCTATATCTCCCATCGTTGTTCACTTCTCCCCTCACTAACCCCTCTCCAGCCAGTATCCTCTTCTTCCGTCAGTATCTACCCTCTCTATAATAACCAGCCGTTCACTCACCCTCTGCAGTCTGAATCCACCTCATGTCATTGACCACTTCCCTTTAACAAACCACCTCTCCATCGTCACTGCCCTTTCAATCAGCGCCCCGCCCCCTCAAATCTTGTGCCTGTTAGTATTTCCTACCAGTGTCCAAGTCTCCGTCACTGCCAACTCCTCATGTCATACCCAACTCCTCCTGTCACTACCCAAACCCTCCATCAAATCAACCTCTTCTGTGACTGCCCACCTCTACAATCAGTGTCCCCTCTTCCTGTCACTGCAAGCTTTCCATCACTGCTCATCTCTGCTGTCACATCCTTTCTATTTTCAGTCATCTTGTAGTTTGTTTCACTTCCTCTTTATCACTCATTCACTATCATTTTCACTTCATCAATGCCTCCTATCAACTCCCACGTTGCCCTGTCCATTTGGACCTCTCAATGCCCCTCTCCGATCACTGCGAGGTCCTGTCACCGCTCACCTCTCCTGTCACACCCTGTACATTCTCATTCCTCCGTGGCATTGTATGCACGGGAATGCAAACTCTTCTCCGTTTAGAACATGCAGCATTGCTCCCCATCGTTTAGCATTATGCTCCTGCTCTGGAAATATAAATTGGCATTTAATGCCTCACCAGCATGTAATCATAGGTACTGAATGTTTTGTGAACAATGTTTACATTACATTATTCAGGTGAGCGGTTTCATATTGTTAGCATGCACATTGAGTAAAGGCATGAATTCCCTTCCAGCACCTTTCACAGAAGGAAAGAGTAGGTCGATGATGCTCTGCTACTGATGCCTGGTCAGACTTGTGGTTGAACTTGGACTGTCAAAGGTTCGGACAACTGCGCAGCTCCTGTTTTATCTCTCATTTTCTATGCATCATTTACCCAACATTGAAAACTCTTTTGTCCAGTTGGCTCCATATCGTTTGACTAAGTTTACGGATGTATTGATGCCCTTTTTACTAACGAGTTGCATGAATGACTGGTTGGCCCTTTTTGCTTTGCTTTTTTTAAATGTATCTCTTTTTTTCTACCCCCAGAATCTGCTCTCTGACAGCCTCCTTGCATGCTCGCAGCCAGTCGAAGGCAAAGACCAAAGGAAAGCGACCTGGCAGGCAACAAGACACAGCAGCCAAAAAGCCCAGGGCAGGCCGGACCAGCAAAGCCCAGCGCCGTCGTCTGACTGGAAAACGAGGACAGAACAGAGAGTGATGGCGGACGAGTGGAACAACAGTGCTGTCGTTGAGAAGGAAGCCCTATAATTGGATGAGTGTGGAGCTTGGGACTGTGTTAGTCGTACTGGAGGTCGAGTGCTGCTGGCTCGCACTCTTGTCTCCTGAGTCCAAGTTCGAACATTGTGGACATGTGTGGCAGGACAGCCCCGTTTCTCGGACATAAGGAGCCTGGAGCAGTGCCAGTCTCCAGTTGTATTTAGGGGTCTTGTCCTCATGGTCACTTCTGTTGTTCTGATTAGGGCAGAGTGCCACAGAATCTTTCCCGTTCCTTAAGCGCAGCAAAAGGGTCAGTCCTCTAGGGTTCCTCCTAGAGGTTGCCAGGAAGTGGTGTTAAAAATGTTTGTTCTCATGGTGCAGTTTTCAAATACATTTGTTTAGGACAGAACATCTTCTTGGCATGGTCGTTAAATTGGGATCTGATGGAGAGCTGCAAGAATCGATCAGTGTGTTTTTGTTGGCATCGTGGACCCACTCATTTCAGCTCCTCACCCTTCCCAGAACATATGCTTACCTTCTTCGTGATCTGACCACACATGCTTTCCAAGTTCTGCTGCTTGCAGTTCGTTGAACAATTTTTGTATATTTGAACGTTTTTTAAATAAAGTTTTTTTTCTGTTGATGCCTCATTTTGCTATAGGTTCGTATTTTTTGTGTAGTCCAGGGTCTGGCATGTTTAGGTACTGAAAGAAGCGGCGTGGGTCACCTATTGAGCTGCGTCCACTTTGGTGTCTCGAAAACATTCATGGTATATGAAACATTGGGAAGGGAAGCACAAGCGAAAGCCTTTAACTTCTCTTCCCCCCCCATGATGTGATATGTTGCCGGTCAACATGGCCGCTGACCGATAGTTGTGGAGCAGGTGCCTATGAAGGCATTTCATCTGCCAGTCTCCCTTTCGTAGTTATTTCATTTTTTTTTTATACAAGGTAGTTCTGTTATTGGTTACTAGTTCGTGGATGATAATCCTTTTCTCCAGTGCCAAAGAGAGTATTGCCTTTTAGCAAGTTACAACATGTTACCCTGTATGAAATTGAACATGCAGGCACTTAATCGGATGTCAAACGGAACTCTTTTCCCAAACCTAGGCAAACTCTACTCCAAGAGAAGGTGGTGATGAAACATACTCGAAAAACTCACACAAGATGATCAGCGGTCTAGTGTCTTTGGGATAAAAGCCTACAAAACCTATTTAGCACAGTATTAAAACCCCCAGGAAATAAAAGGTTTACAAAACAAAATAAAAAGTAGGTGTGTCATGTTACCTTTTGGTGCCTGACCCTTCCACTTGCTCTGCAAAAGTCTAGAAAGGTGGAGAAAAGCCAGCGGTGAGACATTCCCTCCAGACGGGATGGGTATTTAAAATTTAATATTAATTAGCTAATGTGTAATCTCGGACTTTCTGCGGGTTGCACAAGGTCTAATAAATGTCGGCCTCCGTAACCGATATCTTCATAGTTCGTCTGGACTGAGAAAAAGTGTTTTTTCAAGCTCAAATACCAGTTTGCCTGACACAGGACTCTGCTTGTGACTCTATCCACATAAGGCCAGAACCAGGCACGAGCGAGGCATGAGTTAAGTAGAGCAAGGGGTCAGAGATCACACCTCGAATGTGAGCAAAAGTGGGCAGAGAATAGAAATCTGGAGTTATTGAAATAGAAATCTGATGTATAGGCGTGCAAGAGGAAGCGGGGATAAAATCTTAGTTTTGTTAAGATGGGAAGAGAGCCAGAAAATAGCTGGGTTTGAACAGAAAAAAGACACATGATTTCATTCAGAGAGGCCTCATGGAATGTCTCATCAGCATACTAGTGACAGAATTAACCAGAAGAGGAAATGATGGGAGCAGGGGGGGAAGGTTATAAATGGAGACTAAGAGAGGGTTAAGAACAGAGCCTTGAGTAGCCTCAAACTGGAGAAGATGTTAGTTATGGCCTCGCCAGAATATAACTAAGAGTGCCCAGAAGAAGCAACCGCTGTGCTGGAGGTCCAATTAGAGACAAAACCAGCAGATGTTAGCCTGATGTTTCCCTATGCCAACCGGTGAACAAGAGGTCACTGGTGCCTTGGGTGCTTACACCAACTGAATGCCAATTACACCAGACCAGTTTGGCGATCTGTACACCTTAGGGACCTGGATTGACTGCCATTGCTCACAATCGCCAATAGTCATTGGCTAAAAACTCTGAAAACCAGGTAGGAGTCTCACCCTGAACTGTGCTCCAAACCTCCGACAATCGGATCTCCCGTAGCTCCACTGACTTGACATACCAAACCTGATCCTTGCAGCACAAAATCATCACCATTGGTTTGGTGGGACCTCTGCTGACGTTGGCTGGTAGTCTTTTGAGTGACTTTATATTTTGGGGCAGTATGCTGATTTTCAGCCACTTAGATTAAAACATGCTCTGCCTAGATTTCTTCTCCAGACCGCTGTGGAAGTAAGACATTGTAGCTAGTGTGAAACATTGGGCATTCTGTATATTGCCTCTTCTGTGTTGACTGAGCTTTATAAACTACCCATAATTCAAGTTTGTTATGTCATATCGATTTGTATAGCACACAAATCACCCTGGCGGGTATCCAGGTGCTTGGGCAGATGTGGAGGTTTGTGGTCCCCATGGTGCTTATACAGAGAGCCAAGTCTTCAGCTTTTTGTGGAACTCGAGGAGGAGGCTCTGATGTGTTGATGGAGGTCGTTCCATGTGTTGGGTGCAATGTATGAGAATCGACGACCTCTGGTTTTGCTTTTGTGGGTGTGGCGAATGTGTGAGAGTGAGGCAGAACATAGGTGTCAGATGGGTTGTTGAAAGTTAATGTGGCTGTTCAGGTATTCTGGTCCTTTGTTGTGTAAGGCTTTGTATGTGTGCGTGATAAGTTTGAATTGGCTGTGCTTACGAATGGGGAGCCAATAAAGCTTCCTGAGGTGATGTGGATGTGGTATGGGGGGGTCGAGTATGAGTCTTGCAGCGGTGTTCTGGACGGTCTGTGTAGGCATTGTTTGGCGATTCCATCGTAAAGAACAGTGTGATGAGTGCTTGTGAGACGATCCATCTAGCGTTCTGAGGCAACCATTTAAAGATTGTTTACAGCATGTGTGGGATGTGGAAGTAGGAAGTGCACACTGTGTTGATTTGAGTGGTCATGGTGAGCTTGTCGTCTAGGATGATCCCTAGATATCGTCTAGGATGATCCCTAGATATCTTGCGTGGACTGTCGATGTGGGTGTTAGCCTTAGCTCTGACGGCCCCCAGGTAGAGTCCAATGAGGAGGTCTTTTTGCTGAAGACCAATTCTTCTGTCTTATCGGAGTTGAGCTGCAGGAAGTTGGTTTGTATCCAGTTTCACAGTGGTTGTTTTGTCTGTCAGGGAGAGGATGGGTTGGGTGTCGTAGGAGATGACTGTGATGTCTTGTGATTGTATGACGTTGGTGAGTGGTGATATATATGTGTTGAAAAGCAGGGCCTGAGGGATGATCCCTCTGGGACTCTGCATATTAATTTTTTTGTTCTCTGATGTGTAGGGTGCCAGCCTGACCCTTTGGGTTCTTCCTCTGAGGAAGGAACAGATCCATTTGAGAGCGGATTCTATTATGCCGCTGGTGTGGAGTCTTCTAATGAGGGTGTTATGGCAAACACTGATGAAGGCAGCAGAGAGGTCAAGCAGGATGAGGGCTGCTGTTTCTTCTCAGTTCAGGGTGATTTGAATGTAATTGGTGGCCACGATGAGTGCTGTCTGTGCTATGGTTCTTTCTGAATCCTGATTGTTATCTAGAAGATGGTGAAGTTCGAGGTGGATTTCGAGTTGGTTGTTAATGGCCTTCTCAATCACTTTGGCTGGATAGGGAAGCAGGGAGATGGTTCGGAAGTAGCTCAGTTGATTTGGGTCGGCTGCGGGCTTCTTGGGGAGGGCGATTATTTCTGCAAGTTTCCAGTCATACGGGAACATGGTGGACGTGATTGAGGTGTTGATGATCTGGGTCAGAGTGGTGCTTATTGGTAATGTGGTGGGGGCATGGGTCCATTGGGGCCCCTGAATGGATGGTCCGCAAAATTGCCACTGCGTCATTTCTAGTGAGTGTTGTCCATTCTTTCAGGTGGCTGTCTTGGTTGGTGGTGGGTAGGTTAGCAACTAGTTCTCTGGAGTTAGTTTGATATGCGAAGTTGCTGTAAATGTTTGCTATTTTGCTGTGGAAGAAGTTGGATAGGTTGTCACAGAGTTGCAGGGAGGCAGCGATGTTGGTGACAGTGGCTGAGGGCGAGGTGAAATCCCTAATGATCGAGAAGATCTCCTTGCAGTTGTTGGAACTTCCATTGATGCTGTCCACCAGCCCTTGTTCCTTGGTGTCTCTTATTTGCTGGTAATAGCACCTGAGTGCAGCCTTACAGGTAGTTCTGTTGGTGGCGTCATGACTGGCTCTCCATTTCCTTTCGAGCTGTTTACAGTGTTGTTTGGGGTCGATGAGATCTTATGTGTACCAGCTATCCTGATTGTATGATCTACTATGCTTGATGTGTTTGATGGGTGTGAGGGAGTTTGTGCAGTTCTTGATCTAGTTGTTGACGTTTCTGTCAAGGATGTCTGTGGGGCTCGGTTAATCTGTGCTGAGGGCGCTGAGCCAGTCTGCTTCTGTGATTTTGCCCCAACTGTGGCTTTGAATGCTGAACCTGCTAGGGGTGTTGACTTGAGGAGTATTGATTTGAAAGTGGATGATGGAGTGGTTGGTCCACATGAGCGGTATGGTGGAGTTATATTTGATGGTGTTGCTTGTGGTGAAGATGGGGTCCAGTGTGTGTCCTGTGGTGTGTGTTGGTACGAGGGATTAGCTGGATGAGTCTAATATTGCTCAAGGTTTCAAGGAGTGCTGTGGAGCACGGGTCACCAAGGAAAATGTAGGCTCTGGAGACTATGGTGAGCAGAGCAATAAAATTGGTAAAGGTGGCTCGTGGTTGGTAGGCAAGGGATAAATTCAGGGGGATGTTTTCTGAGATTTGCAGCTTGAAGGGCAGGTGCTCCATGAATGTGGCATCGTTCGTTATGGATGTTATGCATTTGAAGGATTCCTTTTAGATGATAGCGAGTTCTCCTAGCTTGTCGAGTGTTTTTTTTTTTTTTTTTTTTTTGGTAGCCTGCTGGGATTGCCATAGCAATGTCGGGAGTCAATGAGGGGTTGAGCCAGGTCTCTGTGATAAAGAGAATGTCAAGTGGGTCGCTGCTGAACAGGTCCCATATTTTGGTTGTGTATTTGCTGAGTGATCATGTGTTGAGAAGCATGGGTGTGAGAGGGAGTGGATGTGCAGGCTTGCTGTGCTGTAAGGTGGGAGTGTAGGCATTGGTGCTTGTATGGCATGTATATTGGGACAGGGTGTTGAAGGCATTATTAGTAATAGTGTGAGGGGGTGGGGGTTTGTGGCTGCTGGAGACATAACAGTGGATGCAGGTGAAAGCTCCTACCATGGTGTGAGGCGTGTCATGGCAGGAGTTGAGGGAACAACATCTGGGGACTAGTGACAAAAGGAGTGCTGCAGAGAATCACTGGGAGGTGATCGGGCCAGGGCTCCTTGCGCTGGGCACGATCCAGGCACAGGCAGGCTTTCCGATGGCATGCCTTCGCCGTGCCCGCTGCACTACCTTGCCATTAAGTAGGTCCTGGGAGGGAGGAGTGCAGGGTGCTGTGATGTAATTTCCTGTGCTGATGGGTGATGGGAAATGAAGTCCTCATGCCTGGCCTCTTATTTTAAAGACTGTTTTGGTGAAAAAAAACAGCAATGTCACCTCATGTCCAGATGTATGATGGGAAATTCAGTGATGTCACTTCCTGTGTAGGTGGATTATGGGAGAACCAGTGATGTCACTTTGTGTTGATGGGTGTTGGATTCTTATAGCAAACTTGTTCAATAAAAATAGCAAATTTATAGGTCTTTTCACCTCTTCTCTACTGATACTGCAACAAGTTCATTAGTGCCCATTGGGTAGATGGAATGTGTGAAATAAATTCCAATTACTTTTTCTGCAAATTATATCCAGCTGAATAATCTTATTTCTTAGCCATTAAAATAAAATTGTCTGGGACAACATTCTCTTTGTGCATCACGTGGTCAGTAAGGAAAGTCCCCACTATGGTATTTTCAGAAAGGGATCACATGTTTAAAAAATGCTCTGAAATCTATACTAAGATGTAGATTAAGAGCCTAATTTAGAATTTGGCAGACTAGTTACTCTGTCACAAACATGACTGGTATCCCATCGGCATCGTTACAAATCTCATAGGATATAATGCATTTGTAACAAGGCAAAAGGGATACCCATTATGATTGTGACTGAGTAAAACATCTGCAAAACGCTAAATCCGTCCCATGTCCATTATAAGATAATAGCAAAAGTCTTTTACTGGCTGGTCTATATTTTAGATGTGTTGCATGGATTGTCAGTTTCCTGTGAGTCTGCTGTTGACGGATTGGCTGTAGATGCCTCCCCTCCTTTCCTGGCTTTTTATCTATAATTTGATATAAAGATCCCATTTACCAATCTCTTCTTTTCCTGTGGATTCGTGACTAAAGTCCCCTCTGTTGTGAGCGAAAGGAAAGGCAGGACAAATGACAAATGCCAATATTTGTCAGCTGTAGGTGCTTTTTTCCTACCCAGTTTCTATTTGTGTACATATGTGGTAGTTTACCGAGAAGAAAAATGCCATTCTTTCATATTGCTTGATCCTCAAAGTCACCCAAAGAAGTAGAGACGAACAAGGGGCTAGAAGGCGCTTAGAAAGATTTAATAAAAGTTTTTCTAATCAGCCAAGTTTTTAGTGTTTCCTTAGTGGGGAACCGAGGGCCATCTTTCTCCGAAAGGGGAGAGTTTGAAATGAAGTATCAACAAAGTTTTTAGAGAGTGCCAAAATCTTGGTTGCTAGAAAATTTTGAGACTGTCTGAGAAGTAATGAAGGTCATTTTCATACATTTATTTAGGGATTGGGCCCTTTAACCTAAATTGATAATGCTCCTTAAGTGATAGTTGAAGGTATGTTATCTTGCATTTGTGTAGTGCAGAGCTACAACTAGTGTGACATCCTACCACACTAAGGCCACCATTACTAATTGCCAATAAAACAAATCCCTGTTATTTGCCTCCCCCAGATTTACTGTTACTAGTGGTCCAGGTAGATGCAGTGGAGGATATGGTGTTGATTTTTGGGGGGAATAACGTACAAAAACTGGACTTGCCATGCTCATGTTCTCCTGTTTTCCCCTGAAATTCCACCTAGAGACTGCACCTGTAGAAACAAGTGAATTATGTGGGTAAATAACACTGAGCATCTGTGTTCCCGTTGAACCTATAATTCCCCTGGGCCTGGCACCTGCTGTCACCAGATCTATCAGAATTAATGAGCCGCTCATAATGAGGGCATAACTATGAAGTACTTACAGGGGGACCTGTATGGTTGAAGAGGTGTGTGGTTGTAGGATGACCTGTGTTGGAAGATTCTGGTGTGGTTCTCTCATGTAGTCTGATCGTGTTGTGGCAAACTTCAAGTTGGAGGTAAGCATGGAAATGTTTATAGTAATAAGCAAGAAGAATGAGATGGCGGTGTGACCACTGTGAGTTAAATGAACACAACTGTATATGGTTGAAAATAAACAGGACGGACGCCATCTAGGAGGACCAATGGACATTCATTACTTGAGCAAACCAGACAGTGCAAGCTGCCTGACTCCGAAAGATATATTGTGGACTTGCAGCCCGCCCATTACTTACCATTGTTTGGCTTCACTGTCCGCTTTATTTGCTTGCTTTGTATTGGATTGGTTTCCTTGTTTCATACTGTGAATATTTGTTTGTTCCTCTGGAGCACAACCCCATTACCATCTCTTTGATAGACTGGTGTCTATGCTTCCTCTGCCCCCTTTTAGGATACTACTTTAAAAAAATATTATTTTGAATAATCACTCCATGAGCGCGCATCTGTTTTCGATGTTGTCTAACTTTTGTATTTCCCTTATCCACGTTTCTTTCTTTTGCGCCCACGTGATTCCCCCCCCCCCCCGCATCTGTGTTGCTCTCCATTCCCTGCATGCCTCTCCCCTCATCCCGTGCTCCACGTTGTTCTCTTTCTCATGTTGGTCCTCCTCCCGCCCACCTTCTTGTTTCTCCCCCAACTGCCCTGTTGCTTCACCCCCTGACCCACTATGTTCCTTTGTTCTTCCCCAACCTGATCACCTAGTTACATTTTTTGTTTCACTCTACTTTTTTAAATTAACAATTAATTATTCCATCTTGAATCAATAAATGCTTTTTTTTTTTTTTTAACCTGTGTCCTTTTAAAGGTGTGCACATGTGTGAGGAATACATGCGCACACCTACAAAAATGACGCAGCAGCCACATCATTGCAACTTATTTTTTTTATTAAGCCTGCCGCACAGCAACCGCAACGCTGTAATGGCATGGCTAAAAAACTATAGGTCTTATTGGTGCAATCTATTGCCTTTACCAATGCTTGTTTTTATAACTGATCTGTTTCTAAAGATTGCTTGTGACAAGTAGTTTGATGGTAGAACTGGCGAGCTGAAATAATTGACTAATAATGCTTACAAATGTTGATACTTAAAAATGAAATTTTCTTTATGGACCGGTTGAAAAGATGCCCTCTAGCTTTAATTTTAAAGAGTATTGAGAAAGCTGTTTGGGAGCTGGTGTCAATTCTCCTTCCCCACTATTGAAGACTGCTTCTGTTATGTGCAGCATCCCAACCAGAGGCAGTGAAAGTGCAACCAAAGGGAATTCACAAACTCATTAAGTAGATGGTTTTATGGGGTCTTACTAGAAGTAATGAAAGGAATAACCAAGTAAATCCACAGGCACCTGAGTAAAGGGTCAATGTGTTCCCTGGGAAAGAATGAAGGTGCAACCTAAGAAAAAAAAAAAACCATATGTTTCAGTAAAGATTCTTAGGGAGTAACCTACTAGCTGTAACAACACAACACAGATGTGTGGGTGAAATCAGGACCTAAGAGTGAGTGTCAAGCAGTTAAACCTGTAGAAGGAAAGTAGTTGGATGGTGGAAAAGGCGAGAGAGTGGCAGATGTTAAGGAAAGGATATGATGGGATCAAAGTGTGATGGTTTTGGCCGTAGGCGCTGACCCTTCTTGATGGGTCCAAACATGGAAGACTTTCTAGAAACATGCCCTTAAGCGCTATGCACTTTACCTTGAGACCCTGGGAGAAGAAGTTAAGTAGGGCAACTTGTAATTGGAGGCACAGGCGAGTTGCGTGACAATCAAAAGGCCCATTAACTAGCCACTGTCCGAGTAGTTTGAAAAAGGGAAGGACGCTCCATCCTAGGGTCAGAAAGAATTCTGAGAGTCAAGCAAAGGAGCTGGCAACAGAAGTAGCAAGTGTGGAAAAGGGCGTAAACTGCCCAGAAGCTGAAAAGGTCATTTTTGATAACGAAGCACAAATGTAACAGTTTAAAAATATTGGCCAATTGTGTTGGAGCAGTTTTCAAAGAAAACGGTCCTACAGATATGATGGCAACATGCGCTCTTCAACCTTACCACCCATGAATGTCTGTGACCACCTCACTGGTCTGTCCCCACCTGATATACAGCAGTCTGAGTGATTTTGTGAATGGGCTTGATGTGCACTGTGACCTGCCATCCTGTTTTTCCCTGCCTGTTCTACTGAGTCTGTAATTTGTGATTGTTTCATGTATCTGTGTAATTGACAGCTGAAATCGAAAATAGAAGGTAGAGCGGAAGTCTTTTGGTTCTCATGGTTGGGCTTCCTGTGCCTCTTGTGTAATCTGTAATGATAGTGAAGAACTCCTTTTTCAGCTGTTGGTCATCAGCATGAACTATATACATAAAGGAGATTCCTTATTACAATATAGTTGATTTGTCTCTTAAAATGTGAAACATGTTCTGGCACCACCTTCTCAAATCGATCTGCAGTAGTCCAAAGTCAGAGAGATTAAGAGTTGAGTGACAGATCTTAGATCACACTGGCATAGGAAATGACAAGTGCTACTTAGACATTTTAGAACTAATTTGCTGAATAATGTTAAGGTGCTAGTGTGATGCTTGAGTGATACGTTTGAGTCGGTGGTGTCCTAGTGACTTCTGAATTTTCTGCTTCAGTAAATGGCATTGAAGACAGTACGACTGGATCTATTGAAAAAGCTTTGGAGGAAGAGAGGGGTTCCGATAGTGAGTAATTCCTTATTCTAGACATTAAGACGTACCCTGCCATTCATCCAATCCTGAAGGGAGTTAAGTACTGAACAATAAAGACTTGTCCGCAAAGGTGGAGACGCTTATGTCAACAACAAAAAACAAATTATACCACTGATCTCTTGTAGATGGATAATGAAAAGAGGTTTGAAATTAATAGTGCAATGGGACCTCCACATAAGAACAAATTGTGCGGCTCAGAGTCCTTTGATTATGATTTCCAAAGTGAATACCCAGCCACTGAAGGGCACCTAAATAGGAGTGGTATGGAAGGATTTTATGGCCATGACTGCTAAGTCCAAAAGTATTAGTGAACCACAAGTAGAAAATTGTAGGTGTCTGGAAATAGTCCAGGCAAAACATTTCCTGCACACGATGCCATAAACTGCTAAGTCTTATTGAAGCAAGGCGGTATGGGAAAGCTAGTTTCTTTAAATCTAACATGACTCTGTAGGTTGAATAGCTCTGACCTAAAGTGTTAAAAGCCAGCACAGGACAACACCATGTTGCCAGTGGAGACTTTTTTCTGCTGTGGAATCATCTTTAGGCAATGTGCTTCAAAGCTCAATGATGTAAGAGGTCAGAAGGCCCCTCCTTATTGCACTGCCCCCTTCTGCCAAGTTATACACATTGGTGATGGCTGGAATGCTTGGATTAATCTCAGCCACTAGTATTTATTTCTAGTCCCTTGTCATTACGCACACCATGCCCCTTTAGTTTGGACCTAGACATATATAAATCAGTCTTGACCCAGGAGCCAGTCACCCCGAGCTGCCAGGCTTCGTCCTTCCTGGGCTGGACCACAAACAACCCAACACTGATTACACCCTGATTCGGGCTCCTCAGTCGGGTGTAGCTTGGTTTCAGTGACACAGTGAGCATGGGACCCATGCCCGGACACTTGGGGCAATGTAGTGAAGTATACGAAACAGGTGTATGCTCTTGCTACCCTTTTGATCAAGGTCAGCTGGAAAACCTTGCACTGGCACGTGTTCCTCTCCAAGCGTTGCCACATAATAAATCATTTTCCGCATATTTTGCAGATTTCACAAAAATAATGTAGCTCGAACAGACAGTTTGCTTTAAAAAGTACCACTCAGTGTATTGTGCAGCGGCAGATCCTTAAAACGTTTAATTTGGAAATAAGTCAGGTGCTGATTGCTGTTTCCAGGTATTAAACTGGTAGTAATCATGGGTAACCTTTGTCCAGACAGTATTAATATGCGTTATATAGACAATGCTGCCAAAAAATGAGCTCCATTAAAGGGCATAAATTGCCACTTATTGCACAGTTTAACCAACCCTGTCTTGTAATTTGGACGTCCATTTGTGCATAATTCCTGTGATGCAGGGTATAATAATATGCATACCGGACTAGGGTGAACCGAAATGATCACAGAAGCACCTGACAGCCTAAACAAATACACTGTGAGTCCATAGAAGTTGTGCAGGTATGTGAGGGTTAAGTTCTTTTGCAAAGCTGTCCAGTAATAGAGAAAAGTCCAGTGCACAAAGCAAAAACTGGCTACATTACAAAGCCCTCAATTCCCTGTGTTTTCATAGCATTTTCCTTCTGGAACTCATAACATATCTACTGCTACTGTTTTAGTCCCCCTCAGACATAGATTCAGGGACCAGAAGAGCTGAACCTGAGATTGTACCACAAGTCAAAAGTTACACAGTGCATGTCGGTCATGGTCCGTGCATAAGTATTTCATACCTCTGAGTGCCTGACTGCATACAAGCTTTTTTGTAGGCATGCCCTGTGTAAAGTATTTATCTCCCTGCCCTAGGGTCCATCGGGCGCGGCCTGCTGCCAATCTAGTGCCCTCCCCAGTGTCTAATGTGAGCCGGTGCAGGGCACCGGCACTTATTTTTGAGGGCCGGCACGTATTTTTCTGCCTTAAGCATTTACGGTGAGCTAAAGACATAGGAAAGACGGAGTAAGAAAAAAAAAAGCGTCACAATGGAAGAAAGCTGCAAGCCTGAGTTGAAGGGGCAGGGAGTGGCTGTAAATGGATTAAAGAGGCCCGAGATGGCTTCAGGATTACGCTGCCTCAGTATTCTGTGCTCGCACCTTTAAATGCAGCAGCTGCATGTTTCAGAGGAGGGCTTTGAGCACCAGCACAATTTTATTTACAAATTAAGTACTGGCCCTCACAATTATTTTGTTTTAAGGTGGGGTGAGGTCATAGACTTTATATGGATTTGTTGATCCAAAGAAGCAAATTTCTGCAATCCTAAGTGTAAAAGGATGGCCAAACTTTGTCTACTTGCTTAAAACGGTCCACAGAACGCCGGATTTGTGTCTGTAAATGCTGCTCTAAATCTCTAAGTGTGGGAAAGAAAGAGCCATTTTCACTTATGATGTTAACTTTCATTCCCTACATAGCATTCAGTGGGCCTCATCAGGACAACAATAGCTTATGTGGATTTCGCTCTTGTTCAATACTATGTCAGACATTTTACCCTCCGAAATAAGGGTGAATTCTAATCAACATCCCAAAATATATTTAGGAGACTTTTACTCTGATTCAGTTCTTGGCAGTTATCGTTTGAATTTTACCTCAATAATGTAAAAAAATCACTCTCTCCATGCTAGGTAGTGTATCCCTAATGTAAGTGTCCATCTTGCCCCTCATATTTCCTTTTCCACAATGTCCCTTGTAAACTGGAGGTTGGCTTTTTTCATACAAAGGAGAGTTGTTTTACATCACTTATATGGAAAAATAAATCCCCTAGAGCTTCCCTAAACATTTTACAACTGCCAAATTTAGACGGAAGATTCGCATTTTCGTGTTTTAGATCTTATTACTTACCGTCTTTTGCACAGCAGATTTGTAGATTTTCAATGCGAATTTCCCCATTTGATAATTTCGTTTTGTATATTCTTTGTTGCAATGGGATAGCAAGCCTGCTGAGGGCTATAAAGGAACCAAAAATATCCAGAGTGTGATCCTAGACCTTACAGGCCGCTTGGACTGATAGACAACAATTTTTTCTAAAATATGAAATACCGACCATTCACACTGAGACTTGCTTGGAAGGCTGTATGCAGCTATCTCTTCTTTCTTACACTGCCATGGAGAGATGGAAACATATTAAGAATCATAAAATTGGGGATTTCTTGGATAAGAAGAGAATCACATTTGAGATAAAGTTAAGTTCAAGAAATTCCCACTTTGGTGTGCCTTAGCGTCCATTATAGGCAAATGATCTCTGTCCTTAACAGTCTGTGTCTATCAGCTATATATCAAGCAACTGAATTAGCTCAGAAACTGCTTAGGACTGATAAAGTAAATGGCTTGTTAAGATATTGGTACAGAGAATTACCTGGGGTTAGCCCTCAGATAGTTGAGAATATGAGTATGAAGTGTCTGCAACATTTACGTAGGACACTTACCAGATACTGGGCACAGGTCTTTGGGCAGATGTCGCTAAGAGTGGGGTGTACGGTTAAGCCCTCTTCTATAGCTCTGTTCGGTCTGTGCTGTTCCGCCATGATTGTAGAAAAGGAATGTACAATTTATATCTCTGCTTGGTGGCTGTTCTATGATCATGCAGCATTGGAAATCATCTGTTTACCCCCCACATTGGGGGAATGGCTTAATAAGATAAAGAAGGTTAGTATGAGAGAGTACTGGTACCATGCTCAGCTAAATCAAATATAGCACTATTGGGAGACATTGGGCACTTTCGCAATAGAAGGAACCCCTTAGGAACGTAGGATTAATTTTTGAACTGAAGTTGCAGTAGGCATAAGCACTTTCTGATCTTGGCTGATAGACGGGCAATAATACACTTTAATAGTATTAGGACCAAGTGTGGTTTTTTTTGGATGAATTTGTAAGCACTGGCTGGTTTACTGAAATATATTAAACCACAATTGTGAATGAATGGCTGTAATTACATTTTACAAGATTGTGGGGAACTGCTCAGAACAGGTTATGCACTTTCTATCGCATCTGAACTTTAGAGAAGATACAACTGTTATGTGATTAGAATATATAGGTTCTCTTAGTTCTTACAATAAGTATACATTTTGCACTTTAGGGGAAAGGTTAAGTCTTTTGAATTGTTTTACCTGTCTTTACTGAATATTCAGTATGCACAGGTTGCTCAATAGCGATGCATATAATAACTGTGAGTGAATGGTTGAAATTAAACAATGTAAGACTATACAGCCCTATTCAGAATGGATTATGCACTTTCTATTTCGATAGTACTTGCTCTTTAAAAAGAATAAACCTGTTATGTGGCTAGAATGCATACGATCTCTTAGATAGCTTTGAATCTAGGCACATATTGCACTTTAGAAAAAAGGTGAAGGGCCCCATACATAGTTTGTTGTACTTGTTCTTTTCACATTGAATAATGTTAGATCTTAATTACTATATGGAATGAAAAAATATTTTTGCTGTTTCCAAAGCATATAAAAAATAAAACAAGCATTTGCAATGCAATGGGTCTCGCATTTGCTTGAGTTAGAGCTATCGGCCTTGTAAATTCATAACTGGCCTTTTCTTGCCACATAAATTGGTCAAGCCTGCCTCATAATTTTGTCTTCTCCTGCCACATAATTCCAGTGGCCCTGCATATAACTGAAGCACTTCCTTTTACCTTCTTCCTATATCTGCAGCCAAAAATGAAAATGTTGCAATTGGGCATCCTAATTTAAATTGGCCATGCTAATTCCAATAGAATACCACTTTAATCACCCCACCATCAGAGTTGCTGGCTGGCTGGCTGACTAACACAATTCCCAAAACAAGACAGCCACAGAAGAGTAACAAGAGAAATAAACTAGAAGGGTCACCCAAACATATCAAGAGTATTCAAACAGTCATGGTGTAATAAGGATGTTAGGTTGGCCTGAAACATGGTCACAACTGCAATAAGGAGAGATTAATAAAACATATACAATTATCATTTAAACTCAATAAACACCTTTATCACAAATAAAGTTTGGCATTAGACTGTAGTGGTCAGAACAGTCCATAGAGAACACCACAGTGAAAATAGCATTTGTAAGAAAATGCAGATATGTTAGCATATAGTGAGCCCCTAGAGGACATACCCACGTGAAAGTAGTGTAGTGCATTACACATTTTCAGGACTAGCAGGCCAACTACAACAATATTACAAAGAATACCCTTAAGACACAAACTGCTCTCAACTATAAAACATAAGTTCAAGCCATAAGAGAGGTTAAAAGAATACTGAATGGAGGGAGGGGTTATCATTTTGAGATCCCCACCAGCTTAGTGTGGGAACCCAGATATGATCTAGACAGAAACAGCAGGTTTTGGTGAATCTATTAAATATGGTCCCATTGTCCTAGGACCACCACAGGCTGAGCTATGAGCAAAAATGATTTGTAAAAGATTGCCCTGCAAAGCATTATGGGATGACCGAGTGCAGCAAATGTTGTAGTATGTTGACTGTAATGCTCAGAACAGCCCCTAGAGGACACCACAACAAAAATATAATTTGTAAGAAACATGGTCATGTAAGCATATAATTAGCCCCTAGAGGGCACAACCACATGAAAATAGAATGGCACAAAATAGTGCAACCATATGTTTAGCCCTTAAAGGGCATAGTGTGTTACATATTTTCAGGCCTAGTAGGTCTACTGCAATATTAAGGCCCGTAGAACACAAACTATTCCAAGCTATTCAAAACAAAAGTTCCAGCCATAACAGCTTAAAAAGGGACTGACTGATGGGAGGGTTTATTATTTTGGGGTCCCCACTAACCTTTTATGGGGACCCCGAGATGACCTAAACAGAAAGAGTGTGTCATGCTGAATGTTTTGGTTGTGGTCCCATTGTCCTAGGACCACCAAAGGCTCTGCTGTGGGCAAAAATGGTTTGAAAAAGAATGCTTGCAAAGCATTATGGGGCAACTTTTCCCGAGTGCAGTGAATATTGTAGTATCGTCTCTCTTGCTGTTCTGGGAGAGCCACGTTGTGGATTTCTGTGTTTTTTAGTAAAGCATTTATCAATTATAATTGTTTCTGGGAAAGCTATGGAGCGTGAAGGGAAGAGCCAAAAGAAATGACTCTGATTAGGTAGCAGTGTGAACAATGTGACCAGCGCCCCAATACCGCCAATGGAGTTCACGCTGTTCACGCTGTGAGGGCCATGGCTGCCATGGAGCACGAAGGGGAGAGACAAAAGAAAAAAATAGTACACCCATGCTGAAGTACATTGGCAGTCGTGAAATTATCCACGTAACAGGGTCAGTCTGCAAGGCCATAATAAAGCCGCCCCAAGGTGGGATGAATATAAAGCACTTACTGATGACATCAAGGGATTTCTGAAAGGCAAGCCCACACAAGTGAAAGTGATGAGCATGAGGTGGGCATGGTAAAAAGCCCACAATACTTATAAAAGGTCAAAGCAATTGCGCGCTAGACCTAATGATAAAACAAATTGGTACACAGAAACTGCGATTGAGAAGACTCGTTGGGTGACTCAAAGGCAAGGCTTATCATTTAGTTGAGCATGAAAGGTGGTGCTGCTTTTCATTCACAAGCAGTCTCGCACTGAGTTATATTGGAGGCTGAATACATTGAGAAGGAATTCCTCTCAGTTCTACCTCTGGACGAGGAATTTTGTGAGGCCATAGATGCTTCAATACATCAGCAGTTGCCTCAGCGATCGCGCCATTATACAGTGTTTGCTCCAGATCGCTTACTCTTGCTCAGTTCCTCTGAACGTCTCAGTGGACCCACCCCAAACCAGGGTTTCCATTTTTTTACCTACCCAGACTATCCAATTTCCGACTCAGGGATGGACCTGAGCATGTTTGAAAGCCTCAAAAGGCATTTCTCTCCAGACCACATCCTTCTGGCCCTGATGAGGGCTTGGGGCGCTACTGGACCCCGTGCTGTAAAGACCGAGCCATTACCCATTCCTTCCCGGGCGACTGGGGATTCTAATGATGAGGCAATCCCCTCCAGGCCATGGCGCCATCCCCTAAATCCACACTGGACCCCTCAAATGATGACCCTGAGGGTCCTTCAGACTTGCTGGACCCCAACCACCTCATACACCTTAGGTCAGTGGAGCGGCCTCCTTTTGCCAAAGTCTCTACATATGTGGTGGAGCGCACCCACAAACCCCTTGAGAAAGAGGTGTGTTCTCGCTTGCGAGTGGAATGCCAGCGCCTCTCCCTTGTGGACAAGGTGGCTCTCACACCAGATATTGATCCTAGAATGGCTACCTTTTTGACCAGATACATCTGCAACCCAAAAAAGGGTATAGATAGGCCCTTGAGGGCCTGCCAGGACAAACATTTGGATATTTCAGGGCCTCTAACTAAACTCCTCGATCTGGGGGAGGAGGTAAAAGCTTCAGGTACCCTGTCTTGCGGGAGTCTCTTTCTAGCTGGATACATCCCACCATAATTCTTCTTGGGAATGCGAACCGCGCATTGTCTACAGAGAGGCGGAGTTCCCTCTCAATAAAGGTTGATTCCAAACTGGGAGACCTAGATCCCATTGAAGCAGGGGCGGGGGCGCACAGGGGACTGTTTGGGGATCCTTTTGTAAAAGAATTAGGCAAATTTATTTCAATGTTCACCTCCCTTGATAAGGCCTAAGCCTCAATGAAGATTTTCCACCCCCAATTCTTTGTCAAGGTCAGTTGTGGTAGGGAGTGCTCGACTGACCGCTTCTACACAAAAGCCCCCCCGAGGCCAAGGCTACCGCAAGAACCAAAGACAAGGCCAGTCCCAACAAGGGGAATTCTTTCCATCCAGGAGAGGCCAGAGAGTTCGCGGACAAGGCTCCTGCAGAGGTCAGTCTCATGGCAATCAGTCAGGTGAGTGTTTGTCCCTCTTCCCAACAAAAGGTGGGAGGTCAGTTAGCGTTCCTCCCCAATTAGGATTAGTATGACCTCAGACTCGTGGGTCCTACAGACTGTTCAGGGATTCCACGACCAGTTGTACAGTTCCTATGTGCAGCATAACCGCCCACATCCACTAGTTTTTTTCCGAGGCCCAGTGCACATTGGTAGACCGGGAAGTTGGGAACTTGTTACACAAAGGAGCTATTGCCAGTCTTCTTTCCACCCAAGGGGTTTTCTAAGCAACCTCTTTTTGGAGGGAAAACAGGACAGAGGATAGCATCTGGTGATCAATCTCCGGGAGTTCTCTGGGTAGTTGGTTTACTGTCATTTCAAGATGGAGGGCATCCATCTGCTGCACACCCTGTTGCAACCAGAAGACTGGATTGTTCGCCTCAACCTCAAGATGTGTATATGATGGTTCCCATTTTCACACCTCATTGCAGACTTCTGCAATGCTTTTGGTGCAGTCAGGTATTTGAGTTCCAAACTCTGCCTTTCAACCTCTTGTCGGCACAAGGGTGCTCAAGCAAGGTGCTCAAGCTAGCAATGGTGTCCTTTTGAGCTCAGGGTTTCTGTTTGATTACCTATTTAGACCTTCTTCTAATGAACCAATGTCCGGTCAGACTGCAGGACCAACTGCAGACAACAGTTCCACAGACAAAACCCACAGTCTACCCACTCACAAAATGGCAAAAATTGTAAGAAAGTTAAAACGCACCATGTCTCATCTATTGATGTCACTGTGCCAGGTTGTTCGGGTGGTAGGACTCCTCTCATCTTCCAATCAAGTGATCTTCCCAGGCCCACTGCATTACAGGGCCCTACTGAGATGCAAGACCTTTCACCTATGCAGGGGGCATGAATTTTCAGAGCAAGTTCCTCTGATGGAGGAATTCCAGGAAGAGATGCATTGCTGGCTAGCTCACATGAAATGTGGAATTGTGGAGCCATTTTTGGTTCCAATCCAAAAATCATTATAGAGTCAGACACCAGCAAATCCAGATGGGGCTGGATAGGGGGAATTTCTTCACTGGAGGAAAGTTATCCATGGCAGAGCAGCATCTCCACATCAACTGCCTGGAATTAATGGCAGATTCCTTTACAGTCCGATGCTAGACCAATGAAAGGCCAAAATGGTGTGTTCTCCTGAAGATGGACAATATACTGGTGGTAAAATATCGATCATCTGTGAGACCCCGATCAAAGCTTCAGGCAGACTTGGCCAGGGAGTTCTGGACGTTTTGCCTATCCAACAACTTTCTGGAGGTCTCCAACGACGTAGCGGACCAATGCTCGAGAGAATGGTCAGATATGAGCCTGTGGCGGCTGGATACGCAAGCATTCAGCCAGATCAACAATTGATGGGGTCCATTTTGCATCACACCTAGGCCACCATGTGGACTAATTCTTCACTTGGAAGCCAGATCCTCTGACGACGGACACCTTCTTACAGGATTGGTCAGGGGAGCCCCCTCCCCCCTTTGCGATGATCATGAGACTGTCAACTCAGGTGCGGCATCAACAGGCACAAGCAGTCCTCATCAAGCCATATTGGAGGTTGCAAGTATGCTTTCCAGTTCTTCTAGAAGTTTCTTGGGACTTTACAATCCGTCTACCCCACACTCCAGATACTCTTCGGGATCTTCCAGGGAATCCTCACCTGTTAGTCCTTCAATGTTGGCTACCACTCCTGGAATGGAGGATTACGGGGAAAGATGGAAAGTCACTGGACTTTCAGGAGAGGCTGAAAGGATGTTGGCCACAGCATGGGCTGACAGTACCACCAAACAATGTAAGTCATCATGGTCATAGGGGTTCGTTGGTGTGTACAAAAAGGTTGTGATCGTCTGGGGTACGACATTCTCCAGATCTTGAATTTTTTGCCTCCCTGGCTTTGCAAGACCCGGCATATATAGAAAGGTGAACACCTTTTGGTTAGTTATCCTGTTAGGTCATATCTCGATTCACGGTTATCGGTCGGTAAGCATCAATTGGTATGTAAATTGGTGAGGGTTGTCCACCTTTCCTTGCCACCAGAACAAAGGTATTTCACTTTATAGGGTGTTAAACAGGTCTTACACCTCTTTAAATCCTAGCCATGAAATTATTTTCTTCCTCGTAAGCAAATTTCTGGTAAAATGGCTATGCTATTATGCCTTATTGCCTATCGCAGAGTTTCAGATGTACGGACTTTTGATTTGACAGGAAGAGTGTTCACCTCAGAAGGCGTTACATTTCATATTTCCTGATGGACAAACTCCCAATTCACAGGTGATCTCCTACACTGCTTTTGATGGGTTACCTTAGTTGTGGGTGGAGGGTGTTTGAAAGCCTATGACAGCATGAGGGAGGAGTTTAGACCTTTGGGAGAGAGACAGTTGTTGATATCCCTCAAGAAACCTTTCAAAGCGGTGTCTTTTCCAACAATTGTAAGATGGATCCGATGGTTCATGCAAGGAGCTGGCATTAATGTGTCTCAATTTGGCGCTCACTCTGTGAGAGGTGCCGTTGCTTTCAAGGCATTCAATTTCGGTGCCCGCTTGGAAGATGTTCTTAATGCAGCTTTTGGTCTTCAGACTTAGGGGCATAGTTATACTCTTTTTGCGCTGAATGTGCGTCAAAAATGTTGGCGCACATTTGTCGCAAACTGTGCACCATATTTATACTTTGACGCCCGAGCCCCCGGACGTCAAAATTCCTCAGTGTGCGTCATTTTTTGGATGCGGGAAACAGCCTTGCGTTAATGACATGCAAGGTAGGCGTTCCCACCAACAAAATGCCTTTAGACCCGTCTAGCATCAAAGTCATGGAGTGTGCGCCATTTTTTGTATGTGAAAACTTACCTTGCGCTAATGACATACAAGGTAGGCGTTCCCGTGTAAAAAATGACTCTAAGGCAGTGGTCTTTAAACTTTTTAATGCCGCACCCCCCCAGTTGAAAAATAAAAATCATTGGGCCCCCCTCAGAATTTTTCACAATTATTTTAGAAAGATGGCAATGTTTAAATAGGTCTAAACCTATTTAAACATTGCAGTTAGGTACCGTTACCTTTTTAAAACTGCAGTAACATGCTTCTGCTTGAAACAAAGGCATGTTATCTGTATAATATTTCTTTTGGCCAGAGTTTGGCGCCCCCCCTGGGATCACTTGAGGCCCCCCCAAGGGAGGCCCGCCCCCCAGTTTGAAGACCTCTGCTCTAAGGCGCTTGCGCCTTATTTATACTCCTGTGCATTTTGACGCACAGGAGGGGGCGGGCCTTAAAAAACGGCACACAGCCTGTTGTGCGCCGTTTTTTAATGCCTGGGTGAGGGCAGGCGTTAAGGGACCTGTGTGCTCACTTCCATGGTCTCGGACCATGGAAGGAGTCCAGAGGTGCCCTTCCTTGCCACCAGGGACACCCCCTGGCCCCCTCGCCCACCCCTGGAAGACACCCATGGATGGGGGACCCATCCCAGGTAAGTTGAGGTAAGTATTTTTTTTTTTTTTTTAAGTGGCATAGGGGGGCCTAATTTGTGCCGCCCTACATGCCACTGTGCCCAATGACCATGCCCATGGGACAGAAGTCCCCAGGGCTTGGCCATTGGGCACGGGGGCATGACTCCTGTCTTTGCTAAGACAGGAGTCATTTCAATGGCGGTTGTGTGTCACAGAAAATGGTGCAAGTCCGGTTTGAGGCATGATTTTTGCCTCAAACCTGACTTGCACCATTTTTTGACGCACAACCCCAATTTTCCCCTACGCCGGCACTGCCTGGTTTGTGTCATTTTTTTTTTTTACTCTGACCAGTCCGCAGCGCTGGCTGTCATTCCTTAAATAAGGTGCCCGCATGGCGCGTAGGAATGGCGTTAGCCGGCGGTAAAATTTTTGACGCAAACCAGCGCAGGCGATGGTTTGTGTCAAAAAGTATAAATATGGGCCTTAATGTCCAAACAGTTTTACTTTAAACCAGTCTTGGATATGGCATCTTTGGTGATTGACAAGCTTTGAACAAGCATAATCCTTGTTTCTGCCCTGACATATAATGAAAAATTTACTAGCATCTGTGAAGGAAAGTTTCAATTCTATTAGGGACATGGAGGCGAGGATTATTCCCACCCATAGTTTCTGGAGATACTGCCCACCCTTCTATAAACATACTCAAATCACTATTCTTTCAGTTCATAAACATTTATTTTTTCATCTTAAGGTATAAGTATACAGTGTTTTCTGTTGATTCTGGAGGCTGGAGTTTTGCCTGTGTTTCTATGCTTGGGTTTTCCTTTTCAAATGATGATGTGGAGAATTATATTCTTGTCATATCTTTCATGTATCTTACCTGGTTTTCCGTGTATTTAGGATACCTATCTCAGTACGTGTTTTGTATTTCAGGTTGCCATACCACTAAAGGAGAATAAGAAACTTACAGGAAATGCTGCATGCCGCAGGAACAAAAGAGGAAGAGTGGCTCGTTATAATGGACTAGAGAGACTGTGATTGGCTCAAAGTTTTTGTAGTTCCTTTCCCATGGTTTGCTAGGAAAGGTAGTTTTGTATACATGTTGAAGTCTCCTGGAGATAAATAAAGGATAGAAACTTCAGCATAGTCCTCCCCTTCATAGAATTGAAACTTTCCTTTACGAAAGCTATGAGTTTTAGCATTCAACCACATCTCTCCTATTCTTGACATCCTGCGATGGCGCCCCATTGATGCATGCATTAGTCATAAAGACCTCCTCCACTTTACTCCCTCTTACCTGGTTAAATAACTGACATTCTCTGGAGCAAGGAGGAACAGGAACCACAACGTCCCTCTTGCTTGAACCTTTGACCTTCAGGCAAGAGCACTGCAAGAGTCGGCCATGCCGGTAGTGATACAAGGCTTTGAAACTCCTTCCCACCAGCGCTTCCTACAACCTTTTGCCGGTTCACAGACAAAAGGGAACTCAAAATCCTCTTGAGAAGCACATTGATAAAACTGGGGATCGCCGTTCAAATCTCCTATGTTGTCTTTCCTGCTACGAAAGTTCTGTTCTCTATACTCTTTTGATTACTAGTTGCTGATTTTATATGATGATTAGCTAACTACTTCTGATCCTGTAATGTCCTTGCTGGTATGGACTGTTTGTTTCTAGTGCTAAAAGGTTGTTTTTATCATGTTTGTCAACAAGAACTTACTTTTTCTTGTAAAGCGCTCTAAATGTTTTTGGGCCAAATCTGTTGTATAAAATAAAAAAATAAAAGTAAAATGAACACCTCAACTTCGGCGGGAAGACTACCCGCCCCAGAGGTTGGAAATTCCATTGTTACCAATAAACAAGCCGGCAAAACAGTGCTAGATTAGAAAAGCTGTGAGGCCCAGTTAAAGAACCAACGCTTGAGTCCTTTGAGAGTTAGTAAGTGGCACTCAATTATTTCCATCAATTTAGGCAGTTTCGCCATTCCGATTTCATGGCTCACAAATATAACAATGGTTTATAACACAAAACGCAAATTCAAGGGATCTGGATAACAAAAACAGCAGTCACAAAAAAAAATTGCACTGCATTATGGTTAACTGGATGCTGCTAGCCTTCAAATTGACTGTTATACTAGGTCCCTCCTAGGCACCACAAGAGGGCGCCAAAGTTCAACAAATTACAAAAAAGATTATGTTGCTAAAGGAGTGGGAAAGGTCAGACTGCCACATTTTATTGTATGTTTTTTCTGGAGGTGACTAAAATCCTTGCTCCAGTTCTGACAGCTGTCAGATTCTAATGTCGAGGGACATGAAGTTGGAGTGTATTGAGGTAGATTTGGTGACTCCAACTGGCCTGTATGTGTCTTTCTAATTTCATATAACAATAACGTCTTTATGGTATTTTTCTGCTCTCCAAAATCAAACCAAATGATGAACTCCCCCGCGCCTAAAAAAACTCTACATTGTGTACTACACTACTTGAAGGAGAGGATGTGTCGTGACGGCCGGAACTTTGGCACTGGGGAATCTGGTTTGAGTCTTGGCGTCTCCTCGATGTTCTGTGATTCTAGGTAAATCAGTTACTCTCCCTATAAAACATTAACGTGTCTTTGTGTAAGGTAACCGGTGCTCATATGTAAAGCGCTCCAATACCTTCGGGTCGAGTGTGCGCTAAAACTGCTAAAAAATGCGGAGATCATAACTTTTAAGGCCATTGATTTTTTTTATAACAGACTTTGCATAAGTGGGAATAAACCCCTCCTCCCCGCAGGATGGACTCGATCCATCGTGAGATGAAGCCTTAAATCGTGATGTTGCCATCGGCTTTAGCCATCGGTACAGAATCGGGATTGTTTCCGATCAGAGACAGCGGGGTGTACCTAGGAGGCGTGGCCTGGGCGAGGTGATTGACGGCTGAGGGGAGGGTGCAAAAAGCAGGCTGCACGGGGAGACTAATGAGGGAAGCAGGAGAGGCCTTAGGCGGACAGGGGAAGAAGAGATGCTGTCCAGCCCTGGATGTATGAAACATCGGACCAGAGACTTCCATGCAGGTACTGCATTTCGCCTGAGCACACAGACCACACTGCCCTGCACGCAGTGCTTTAAATGGGCAGGTACTACCCGGTACTTAGTACCTGCACTTCTTTCATTTGAAAGGGAGAGTACCTGCGCTGCTGCAATACATTTAATGGGAGAGTACCGACGCGCCTCAGGAGCGAAACAGGTACTCTACTTAGTGAGTACCTGCACTTCTATATTTACATTTAAACACTGCCGGCAGGCATCTCACTTGGGCTGACCGATCTTTCTGCAAGTTCTGTTCCCCACAGACAATCCTGCAAGCATCTCACCTCGGGCACAGACAATTTACTGGACTGTGGTTTTGGCTGATGGCCATCATCCGGGTATTTCACTTCAGCTCGCAGACCTCGAGGCTCGCCCCGTTGTGCCAACAGACATCCCGCAGTTACACTGAATGGGATCGCAGACCTCCATGCAGGTGATTTCACTGGGATCACGGGCACTTATGCAGCGACTTAAGCTACTGGCTCAGACCTCCCTGCAGGTAACTCTCCTGAGCAGCGCGACTACTCTCAGTGCACCCATCGGGCTCAACGTGTTCATTGCAAGTAATGTAATGCCATGGGCTTACGAGACATCCTGCAGGTGTCTCACATGGGTTGACAGGTGTCATAGAGGCGTATTACCTTGACTCGTGAGACATCCTGAAGGTGTTTCACCTTGACTCGTGAGACATTCTGCAGGTGTCTCACATGGGCTCACAGACATCCTGGAGGTGTCTCACTTTGACTCACGAGACGGCCTGAAGGTGTCTCACCTGGACTCACAAGACATCCTGGATGCGTCTCACCTGGACTCACAAGACATCCTGGAGGCGTCCCACCTGGACTCATTAAACCTCCTTGAGGCGTCTCACCTTGACTCACAACACATCCTGGAGGCGTCTGGCCTTGGCTTTCGAGACATCCTGGAGGTTTCTCACATGTACGCACAAGACTGCCCATGGGTAAATCACTTGGGCTTACAGGTATAGCTACTTGCCTCACAGGCTTCCTCCAGGTTTCCCACCTGTGCTCAGAGACATGCTGCAGGCACGTCACGGCAGCTCACAGACATCCTGCTCGTATCTTACTTGGATTCACAGACAGACATCCAATAGTTATTTGACCTGGACGCAGACATCCTGCAGGCATCTCACCTGGTCTCACGAGACATCCTGCAATTGTTTCACCTGGACTGACAGACATCTCCCCTAGACTCACAGACACCCAGAAGGTATCTCTCATGAACTCATAGACCCTGCAGGTATATCACCTGGGTTCACATACATCCTGCAGATATCTCACATGGACTCATGAGACACCCTACAGGTGTTCACCTGGCCTCACATACATCCAGCATATAACTCCCCTGAGCTCACAAACGTCATGGAGATGTGTCTCCTAGACTCACATAGATCCTGCAAGTATTTCACTTGGACTGACAGAAATCCAGTAGTTCTCTCACATGGACTCACAGATCCTGCAGGAATCGCTCTAAGACTCGCAGACATCCTTCAGGTATCTCACTCTGGCCCGCAGACATCATGCTAGTGTACCACCTGTGCTCGCAGACGTTATGCAGGTATGCCACCTGTGCTCACAGACGTCCCTCATGTGTATCATCTGTGCTCAAGATGTACCGCAGGTGTATCACCTGTGCTCACAGACATCCCACAGGTGTATCATCCGGGCTCACAGACCTCCTGCAGGTATTTAATCTGGGCTCATAGACCTCCCACAGGTGCATCACGCAGACTTACAAATGTCCTGCAGATATACAACCTGTGCTCACAAATGTCCTGCAGGTGTATCACCTGGGCTCACTGACATCCTCAGGTGTATCACCCGGGCTTACACATATCCTCCAAGTATCTAATCTGGGCTCACAGACCTCCCACAGGTGCATCACCTGGTCTCACAGACAGCCTGCAGGTATCTAATCTGGGCTCACAGACTTCCCACAGATGTATCACTCCGTCTCACAGAGGTCCTGCAGGTATACCACCTGTGCTCACAGACATCCTGCAGGTGTGTCACCCGGGCTTACAGATATCCTGCAGGTATACCATTTGTTCTCATAGATATCCTGCAGGTGTATCACCCAGGCTCACAGATATACTGCAGGTATCTAATCTGGGCTCACAGACATCCTGATGTCCTGAAGGTATGCCACCTGTTCTCACAGATATCTTGCAGGTGTGTCACCCGGGCTCACAGATATACTGCAAGTATCTGATCTGGGCTCACAGACATCCTGCAGGTGCATCACCTGGGCTCACAGATGTTCTGAAGGTATGCCACCTGCTCTCACAGATATCCTGCAGGTGTGTCACCCGGGCTCACAGATATCCTGCAGGTATACTATCTGCACTCACAGACATCCTGCAGGTGCATCACCCAGACTCACAGATATGCTGGTATTTAATCTGGGCTCACAGACATTCCGCAGGTGCATCACCCGGGCTGATAGATGTCCTGCAGATATACCACCTGTGCTCACAGACATCCTACAGGTATATCACCTGGGCTCACAGACATCCCACAGATGTATCACCCTGGCTCACAGATGTCCTGCAGGTATACCACCTGTGCTCACAAACCTCCGCAGGTGTGTCGCCCGGGCTCACAGATATCCTGCAGGTATACCATTTGTTCTCATAGATATCCTGCAGGTGTATCACCCCGACTCACAGATGTCCTGCAGGTATACCATTTCTGCTGACAGACGTCCCGCAGGTGCGTCACCCAGGCTCACAGATATGCTGGTATTAATTCTGGGCTCACAGACATCCTGCAGGTGCATCACCCGGGCTTACAGATGTCCTGCAGATATACCACCTGTGCTCACAGACATCCTACAGGTATATCACCTGGGCTCACAGACATCCCACAGATGTATCACCCTGGCTCACAGATGTCCTGCAGGTATACCACCTGTGCTCACAGACCTCTCGCAGGTGTGTCGCCCGGGCTCACCGATGTCCTGCAGGTGTACCATTTGTTCTCATAGATATCCTGCAGGTGTATCACCCCGACTCACAGATGTCCTGCAGGTATACCACCTGTGCTCACAGACCTCTCGCAGGTGTGTCACCCGTGCTCACAGATGTCCTGCAGGTATCTAACCTGGGCTCACAGACTTCCTACAGATGTATCACCCCCTCTCACAGAGGTCCTGCAGGTATACCACCTGTACTCACAGACCTCTTGCAGGTGTGTCACCCGGGCTCACAGATGTCCTGCAGGTCTACCATTTGTTCTCATAGATATCCTGCAGGTGTATCACCAGGCTCACAGATATCCTACAGGAATCTAATCTGGGCTCACAGACATCCTGCATGTGCATCACCTGGGCTCACAGATGTCCTGCAGGTATGCTACCTGTTCTCACAGATATCCTGCAGGTGTGTCACCCGGGCTCACAGATATACTGCAGATATCTAATCTGGGCTCATAGACATCCTACAGGTGCATCACCTGGGCTCACAGATGTTCTGAAGGTATGCCACCTGCTCTCACAGATATCATGCAGGTGTGTCACCCGGGCTCACAGATATACTGCAAGTATCTAATCTGGGCTCACAGACATCCTGCAGGTGCATCACCTGGGCTCACAGATGTTCTGAAGGTATGCCACCTGCTCTCACAGATATCCTGCAGGTGTGTCACCCGGGCTCACAGATATCCTGCAGGTATACTATCTGCGCTCACAGACATCCTGCAGGTGCATCACCCAGGCTCACAGATATGCTGCTATCTAATCTGGGCTCACAGACATCCTGCAGATGCATCACCCAGACTCACAGATATGCTGGTATTTAATCTGGGCTCACAGACATTCCGCAGGTGCATCACCCGGGCTGATAGATGTCCCGCAGGTATACCATTTCTGCTGACAGACGTCCCGCAGGTGCGTCACCCAGGCTCACAGATATGCTGGTATTTAATCTGGGCTCACAGACATCCTGCAGGTGCATCACCCGGGTTTACAGATGTCCTGCAGATATACCACCTGTGCTCACAGACATCCTACAGGTATATCACCTGGGCTCACAGACATCCCACAGATGTATCCCCCCGGCTCACAGATGTCCTGCAGGTATACCACCTGTGCTCACAGACCTCTCGCAGGTGTGTCGCCTGGGCTCACAGATGTCCTGCAGGTATACCATTTGTTCTCATAGATATCCTGCAGGTGTATCACCCTGACTCACAGATGTCCTGCAGGTATACCACCTGTGCTCACAGACCTCTCGCAGGTGTGTCACCCGTGCTCACAGATGTCCTGCAGGTATCTAACCTGGGCTCACAGACTTCCTACAGATGTATCACCCCCTCTCACAGAGGTCCTGCAGGTATACCACCTGTACTCACAGACATCCTGCAGGTGCATCACCTGGGCTCACAGATGTTCTGAAGGTATGCCACCTGCTCTCACAGACATCCTGCAGGTGCATCACCCAGACTCACAGATATGCTGGTATTTAATCTGGGCTCACAGACATTCCGCAGGTGCATCACCCGGGCTGATAGATGTCCTGCAGATATACCACCTGTGCTCACAGACATCCTACAGGTATATCACCTGGGCTCACAGACATCCCACAGATGTATCACCCTGGCTCACAGATGTCCTGCAGGTATACCACCTGTGCTCACAAACCTCCGCAGGTGTGTCGCCCGGGCTCACAGATGTCCTGCAGGTATACCATTTGTTCTCATAGATATCCTGCAGGTGTATCACCCCGACTCACAGATGTCCTGCAGGTATACCATTTCTGCTGACAGACGTCCCGCAGGTGCGTCACCCAGGCTCACAGATATGCTGGTATTAATTCTGGGCTCACAGACATCCTGCAGGTGCATCACCCGGGCTTACAGATGTCCTGCAGATATACCACCTGTGCTCACAGACATCCTACAGGTATATCACCTGGGCTCACAGACATCCCACAGATGTATCACCCTGGCTCACAGATGTCCTGCAGGTATACCACCTGTGCTCACAGACCTCTCGCAGGTGTGTCGCCCGGGCTCACCGATGTCCTGCAGGTGTACCATTTGTTCTCATAGATATCCTGCAGGTGTATCACCCCGACTCACAGATGTCCTGCAGGTATACCACCTGTGCTCACAGACCTCTCGCAGGTGTGTCACCCGTGCTCACAGATGTCCTGCAGGTATCTAACCTGGGCTCACAGACTTCCTACAGATGTATCACCCCCTCTCACAGAGGTCCTGCAGGTATACCACCTGTACTCACAGACCTCTTGCAGGTGTGTCACCCGGGCTCACAGATGTCCTGCAGGTCTACCATTTGTTCTCATAGATATCCTGCAGGTGTATCACCAGGCTCACAGATATCCTACAGGAATCTAATCTGGGCTCACAGACATCCTGCATGTGCATCACCTGGGCTCACAGATGTCCTGCAGGTATGCTACCTGTTCTCACAGATATCCTGCAGGTGTGTCACCCGGGCTCACAGATATACTGCAGATATCTAATCTGGGCTCATAGACATCCTACAGGTGCATCACCTGGGCTCACAGATGTTCTGAAGGTATGCCACCTGCTCTCACAGATATCATGCAGGTGTGTCACCCGGGCTCACAGATATACTGCAAGTATCTAATCTGGGCTCACAGACATCCTGCAGGTGCATCACCTGGGCTCACAGATGTTCTGAAGGTATGCCACCTGCTCTCACAGATATCCTGCAGGTGTGTCACCCGGGCTCACAGATATCCTGCAGGTATACTATCTGCGCTCACAGACATCCTGCAGGTGCATCACCCAGGCTCACAGATATGCTGCTATCTAATCTGGGCTCACAGACATCCTGCAGATGCATCACCCAGACTCACAGATATGCTGGTATTTAATCTGGGCTCACAGACATTCCGCAGGTGCATCACCCGGGCTGATAGATGTCCCGCAGGTATACCATTTCTGCTGACAGACGTCCCGCAGGTGCGTCACCCAGGCTCACAGATATGCTGGTATTTAATCTGGGCTCACAGACATCCTGCAGGTGCATCACCCGGGTTTACAGATGTCCTGCAGATATACCACCTGTGCTCACAGACATCCTACAGGTATATCACCTGGGCTCACAGACTTCCCACAGATGTATCCCCCCGGCTCACAGATGTCCTGCAGGTATACCACCTGTGCTCACAGACCTCTCGCAGGTGTGTCGCC
This sequence comes from Pleurodeles waltl, assembly GCF_031143425.1. Classification (NCBI taxonomy): domain Eukaryota; kingdom Metazoa; phylum Chordata; class Amphibia; order Caudata; family Salamandridae; genus Pleurodeles; species Pleurodeles waltl. The sequence continues at coordinate 339,765,520 of NC_090443.1, forward strand.
CGGGCTCACAGATGTCCTGAAGGTATACCATTTGTTCTCATAGATATCCTGCAGGTGTATCACCCCGACTCACAGATGTCCTGCAGGTATACCACCTGTGCTCACAGACCTCTCGCAGGTGTGTCACCCGTGCTCACAGATGTCCTGCAGGTATCTAACCTGGGCTCACAGACTTCCTACAGATGTATCACCCCCTCTCACAGAGGTCCTGCAGGTATACCACCTGTACTCACAGACCTCTCGCAGGTGTGTCACCCGGGCTCACAGATGTCCTGCAGGTCTACCATTTGTTCTCATAGATATCCTGCAGGTGTATCACCAGGCTCACAGATATCCTACAGGAATCTAATCTGGGCTCACAGACATCCTGCATGTGCATCACCTGGGCTCACAGATGTCCTGCAGGTATGCCACCTGTTCTCACAGATATCCTGCAGGTGTGTCACCCGGGCTCACAGATATACTGCAGATATCTAATCTGGGCTCATAGACATCCTACAGGTGCATCACCTGGGCTCACAGATGTTCTGAAGGTATGCCATCTGCTCTCACAGATATCATGCAGGTGTGTCACCCGGGCTCACAGATATACTGCAAGTATCTAATCTGGGCTCACAGACATCCTGCAGGTGCATCACCTGGGCTCACAGATGTTCTGAAGGTATGCCACCTGCTCTCACAGATATCCTGCAGGTGTGTCACCCGGGCTCACAGATATCCTGCAGGTATACTATCTGCGCTCACAGACATCCTGCAGGTGCATCACCCAGGCTCACAGATATGCTGCTATCTAATCTGGGCTCACAGACATCCTGCAGATGCATCACCCAGACTCACAGATATGCTGGTATTTAATCTGGGCTCACAGACATTCCGCAGGTGCATCACCCGGGCTGATAGATGTCCTGCAGGTATACCATTTCTGCTGACAGACGTCCCGCAGGTGCGTCACCCAGGCTCACAGATATGCTGGTATTTAATCTGGGCTCACAGACATCCTGCAGGTGCATCACCCGGGTTTACAGATGTCCTGCAGATATACCACATGTGCTCACAGACATCCTACAGGTATATCACCTGGGCTCACAGACATCCCACAGATGTATCCCCCCGGCTCACAGATGTCCTGCAGGTATACCACCTGTGCTCACAGACCTCTCGCAGGTGTGTCGCCTGGGCTCACAGATGTCCTGCAGGTATACCATTTGTTCTCATAGATATCCTGCAGGTGTATCACCCTGACTCACAGATGTCCTGCAGGTATACCACCTGTGCTCACAGACCTCTCGCAGGTGTGTCACCCGTGCTCACAGATGTCCTGCAGGTATCTAACCTGGGCTCACAGACTTCCTACAGATGTATCACCCCCTCTCACAGAGGTCCTGCAGGTATACCACCTGTACTCACAGACCTCTCGCAGGTGTGTCACCCGGGCTCACAGATGTCCTGCAGGTATACCATTTGTTCTCATAGATATCCTGCAGGTGTATCACCAGGCTCACAGATATCCTACAGAAATCTAATCTGGGCTCACAGACATCCTGCATGTGCATCACCTGGGCTCACAGATGTCCTGCAGGTATGCCACCTGTTCTCACAGATATCCTGCAGGTGTGTCACCCGGGCTCACAGATATACTGCAGATTTCTAATCTGGGCTCATAGACATCCTGCAGGTGCATCACCTGGGCTCACAGATGTTCTGAAGGTATGCCACCTGCTCTCACAGATATCATGCAGGTGTGTCACCTGGGCTCACAGATATACTGCAGGTATATAATCTGGACTCATAGACATTCCGCAGGTGCATCACCCGGGCTCACAGATGTCCTGCAGGTATACTGTTCGTGCTCACAGACATCCCATAGGTGTATCACCCGGGCTCACAGATATACTGCAGGTATACTATCTGCGCTCACAGACATCCTGCAGGTGCGTCACCCAGGCTCACAGATATGCTGGTATCTAATCTGGGCTCACAGACATCTTGCAGGTGCATCACCCAGGTTTACAGATGTCCTGCAGATATACCACCTGTGCTCACAGACATCCTACAGGTATATCACCTGGGCTCACAGACATCCCACAGATGTATCACCCCGGCTCACAGATGTCCTGCAGGTATACCACCTGTGCTCACAGACCTCTCGCAGGTGTGTCACCCGGGCTCACAGATGTCCTGCAGGTATACCATTTGTTCTCATAGATATCCTGCAGGTGTATCACCCAGGCTCACAGATATCCTACAGGAATCTAATCTGGGCTCACAGACATCCTGCATGTGCATCAATGGGCTCACAGATGTCCTGAAGGTATACCACCTGTTCTCACAGATATCCTGCAGGTGTGTCACTCGGGCTCACAGATATACTGCAGATATCTAATCTGGGCTCATAGACATCCTGCAGGTGCATCACCTGGGCTCGCAGATGTTCTGAAGGTATGCCACCTGCTCTCACAGATATCATGCAGGTGTGTCACCCGGGCTCACAGATATACTGCAGGTATACTATCTGCGCTCACAGACATCCTGCAGGTGCGTCACCCAGGCTCACAGATATGCTGGTATCTAATCTGGGCTCGCAGACGTCTTGCAGGTGCATCACCCAGGTTTACAGATGTCCTGCAGATATACCACCTGTGCTCACAGACATCCTACAGGTATATCACCTGGGCTCACAGACATCCCACAGATGTATCACCCCGGCTCACAGATGTCCTGCAGGTATACCACCTGTGCTCACAGACCTCTCGCAGGTGTGTCACCCGGGCTCACAGATGTCCTGCAGATATACCATTTGTTCTCATAGATATCCTGCAGGTGTATCACCCAGGCTCACAGATATCCTACAGGAATCTAATCTGGGTTCACAGACATCCTGCATGTGCATCAATGGGCTCACAGATGTCCTGAAGGTATGCCACCTGTTCTCACAGATATCCTGCAGGTGTGTCACTCGGGCTCACAGATATACTGCAGATATCTAATCTGGGCTCACAGACATCCTGCAGGTGCATCACCTGGGCTTGCAGATGTCCTGAAGGTATGCCACCTGTTCTCACAGATATCCTGCATGTGTGTCACCTGGGCTCACAGATATACTGCAGGTATCTAATCTGGGCTCACAGACATCCCACAGATGTATCACCCCGGCTCACAGATGTCCTGCAGGTATACCACCTGTGCCCACAGACCTCTCGCAGGTGTGTCACCCGGGCTCACAGATGTCCTGCAGGTATACCATTTGTTCTCATAGATATCCTGCAGGTGTATCACCCAGGCTCACAGATATCCTACAGGAATATAATCTGGGCTCACAGACATCCTGCATGTGCATCAATGGCCTCACAGATGCCCTGAAGGTATGCCACCTGTTCTCACAGATATCCTGCAGGTGTGTCACCCGGGCTCACAGATATACTGCAGATATCTAATCTGGGCTCATAGACATCCTGCAGGTGCATCACCTGGGCTCACAGATGTTCTGAAGGTATGCCACCTGCTCTCACAGATATCATGCAGGTGTGTCACCTGGGCTCACAGATATACTGCAGGTATCTAATCTGGACTCATAGACATCCTGCAGGTGCATCACCTGGGCTCACAGATGTCCTGCAGGTATACCGTTCGTGCTCACAGACATCCCGCAGGTGCATCACCCGGGCTCACAGATGTCCTGCAGGTATACTATCTGCGCTCACAGACATCCTGCAGGTATATCACCTGGGCTCACAGACATCCCACAGATGTATCACCCCGGCTCACAGATGTCCTGCAGGTATACCACCTGTGCTCACAGACCTCTCGCAGGTGTGTCACCCGGGCTGCAGGTATCTAATCTGGGCTCACAGACATTCTGCAGGTGCATCCCCCGGGCTCACAGATGTCCTGCAGGTAAAATATCTGGGCTCACAGACATCCTGCAGGTGCATCACCCGGGTTTACAGATGTCCTGCAGGTACACCATCTGTGCTCACAGACATCCTGCAGGTGTATCACCCGGGCTCACAGACGTTCTGCAGGTACCTAATCTGGGCTCACAGACATCCTGCATGTGCATCACCTGGGCTCACAGATGTCCTGCAGGTATGCCACCTGTTCTCACAGATATCCTGCAGGTGTGTCACCCGGGCTCACAGATATACTGCAGATATCTAATCTGGGCTCATAGACATCCTCCAGGTGCATCGCCTGGGCTCACAGATGTCCTGCAGGTATACCGTTCGTGCTCACAGACATCCCGCAGGTGCATCACCCGGGTTTACAGATGTCCTGCAGGTATACCATCTGTGCTCACAGACATCCTGCAGGTATATCACCTGGGCTCATTGGCATCATGCAGGCATATCACCTGTGCAGCTCGGCTGATGACAGAGGATAGTTAGTTCGTTACCTTCTGATTTTCCTTGATCAATGTATGACTACAGGAGGCGCTGCCCCTGCTCAGACTAGGAAGCGCAGGGACATCCCATATTGGGACGTATATTTAAGAATACATTTCAGGGCCCAGAAAGGAGGTAGGTCCTCCCTCCTATCTTCTTATTTACTTACTCCATTACCTTCAGAATAGTATAGTGCAGGGATCCATTTAGAACGCCGATAGAGCGCTGATGAATGCCCAAGACCAGGTAAGGCTACCAAGAGGCAGAAACATGTTGGCAAAACAAGAGGACACCTGGGTCATTATACCCAACAGCATCCCCTAAGTTTACATTTCAGGATTTTTTTATCTATGCCTAATGTACCACTAAACAAAGTAATTCTTTGTGGTTTACTTTAAGGCATTTTTAACTGGATCATTGGTATGTTATCCAGAAGAATTATATTCCAGGAACTCACTCAATCAAGATCTTGAGGTTGAGTCCATCCTGGTAGTATTATCTTACTAGGGTGAGATGAGGTGGCCGACGATGAAGCATGCCACATTAAGTGGGCGGGACCATCTGATCCAATAATTTTTTTGCTCTTAATAAGAGTTGCCACCTTGAGTAATCATTTAACTTGCAAGGATAGAACACAGTGTATCTCTTTCCATCTCAAGTCTGGTCACATTGTCCTTTTGTAGTTAATACCACCCGTGCTCGCAGATATCCTGCAGGTGTATCACCTGGACTCATAGACATCCTGTAGGTATACCACCTGTGCTCACAGACATCCTGTAGGTCTACCACCTGTGCTCACAGACATCCTGCAGGAGTGCCACCTGTGCTCACAGACATCCTGCAGGTGTAGCACCTGTGCTCACAGACATTCTGTAGATGTACCACCTGTGCTCACAGACATCCTGAAGGAGTGCCACCTGGACTCACAGACATCATGCAGTCATGCCGGTTGTGCTCACAGACATCCTGCAGGTACACCACCTGAGCTCACAGGCTTCCTGTAGGTACGCCACCTGTGCTCACAGACATCCTGCAGGTGTACTACCTGGGCTTGTAGAAATCCTGTAGGTGTACCACCTGGGCTCGAGACATCCTGTAGGTATGCCACCTGTGCTCACAGACATCTTGCAGTGCTCACAGACATCCTGCAGGTGTAGCACCTGTGCTCACAGACATCCTGTAGATGTAGCACCTGTGCTCACAGACATCCTGAAGGAGTGCCACCTGCGCTCACAGACATCCTGTAGATGTACCACCTGGGCTCGTAGACATCTTGTAGGTATGCCACCTGTGCTCACAGACATCTTGCAGTGCTCACAGAAATCCTGCAGGTGTAGCACCTGTGCTCACAGACATCCTGAAGGAGTGCCACCTGTGCTCACAGACATCCTGCAGGTGTACCACCTGAACTCACAGACATCATGCAGTTATGCCACCTGTGCTCACAGACATCCTGCAGGTGCACCACCTGAGCTCACAGGCTTCCTGCAGATATCTTACATGGCCTCGCAGACATCATCATGGTATTTCACTTGGACTCACCTGGACTCACTAATATCATAGTGCAACACATGGCACAACTTTCCCTGGTCACTGTGGTGGGGAAGGCACGCTCTCTCTCTCTTTTGATGTGCTCTATTCCTACTTCTTGAGTAACCCAGCGACACTCCCCTCCTTCTACATCCCGGTCTCTCTTTTGACCAGACTTTCCGTAAATGGTTTGTAGGTTGGAGATGTGGTAAATCTGAAATCAGAGAGCCAGAAGCCATCCTTGTTGCGGTCTGCACACTAGTGCATTAGAACGCTCTGAATGTTGGGTTTCACCCTGCGTACTTCTCTTTTGAGTAATTCTCACATCCCCTACCCAATTAGGACGGGGGTTTCAATTATTTTTACTACATTCTTCCACCTGACCAGTGCCTAAGCATGTACCTATCCAGTAACTGAAGTTGTAAGTATGTATGAATGTATTTCTACAGTAAAAAGACAGATACGGAGATATGTTGTAAAAATTAAGATGGAAAACAGGAGATGACTGACCACTACAATGAAGTTCCCTTGCATGGTACCCCTTCATGCAAAACATTCTTAATGAGTAAAAAAAAGGGATTTTGTTTCTTCTTGCATCCAAAACAAACAAGCATTGACAAAGCATGAGGAATTGTGCAGCACCAGCAAAAAAAAAGGAAAAAGAAGTGCGAAGGCGCAGCCACTGCTGTCAACTGCTTCACCCTGTAGGCTTGCATGAGTGATGACATATGCCGCGTGTGCATCACTGTGTATGCTTGCGCCTACGGAATAAAGTGGCACCATTTTCTTTCCCCTTAAATAACAATTTGACAGATGCCACTTAAATTGTTAAATAAAAAAGTAAGTTCCGGCTAGTTGAGCGGCCCGCCAGGCAGTGGCTGCTGCTGAGCCCCTCCAAAAATGAAAATTAAAATAAATAAATACTGCGATGGGTGGGGGATCAACGAAGGGGTGGACAGAGCGAGGGAACAAAGGAGATGCCTACATGTGCTATTTGGATTGCAGAGTGGCCGAGCAGCAAATGGCAGCTGCAAAGCCCTCCAAAAAAATAAAAAATAAATAAATAATCAAATGACCACGAGTAGGGGAGCAATAGGGGAATATGGAAGGGGTCTAAAAGTGGAAGGAATGGAGTCGTGTGGGTAATGGGGTGGTAAGCAGCACACGAAAGAGAAGGGAAAGAAACACATGTACTCTCTTGGAGTGTTTTATAGAAAAAATAGTTCCCTAAGTGCGAGTAGTGGAAGAATAAAAGTCAGACAGTCCAAAGGATGGTAAAGAGGCTTTACTCTAGGAGAAGGACAAACACAAGAATCTGAAGGCAGGCTGTCATATAAGAAGCAAGCACATGAGAAGGACAGTAAAGTCAATCAAACGTGAGCAGTGGGCAGGCTCTAAGCCCACTCTAAGTGTTAGATATGTTCCACAATAGCCTTTCACCTATGGACAGCTAAAAGCTGTTTGGTATGCAAGACCTAAATAAAGAGAATGATCATACATTTCAATTTCTTGATACCTTACAAGTCGTTGGAAACTTGCAAGAATTGTTCCTGGCTTAAGACATTCTCATCAATATCTTAACCCAGCAAAAGTGATCCTGTTTAAAAAGTTTTGCTGTACCTTTAGACATGTTCAACACTGGGACACTTATGACGAATTTCCCCTCACTTCAGACAGATTTAAGATCGATTTTCCTTGTTGTAAATCATTACCAATACCAATAATAATCAGTTGCTTCTAATTTTTTGTTTTATTTACCAAGTGATTGATGAACTCAAAATTCCAGAAGTATGGAGAGACCATCTTGATGTGCTTCCCTTTTGCTCTGTGGGCTGATATGCAATTCCTGCAGAATTTTCTTTAAAAAAACCGTGAATATCCAGTTGGTGCAAACCTTTTATTATGGTAAGTTTTGTGGGCAACTTGCTTTTTGCCTCTCATTTATCCATTTTAAAGCCTTGGGTCACAAAAAATATGTAAGTGAGAAATCTGTATGTCTACAAATGGCATATTTGTACTTATTCTGGATCCAATTCACAAAGCTTTTCTGTAATTAATTGTACTTTATTACTGGTTCCTGTTATACCCATAAGGGCATACTCAGGGATAACCAGGAACATGGGACGAGCAATATATGTAAAGACAGCAATGGTTCCTGTGATAAATACTTCCCAAAATTAATTTTTGAAAGCTTTTTACAGTAATACATCAAGAGGAATCCATCAGGAGGTAGGTAAACTACAAGCTGTGATATTGCTGATATTGTTTAATCAACAGAGGACCATAATTAAGCAATTACAAAATGAAGGCACAAGTATGTCGTTGGTTGCAAAAAGTGTTCGGTCCTTAAATGTGGTGCATTACATAAAGTGCACAAAAAGAAGACCAAATTGGCCACAAAATACACTAGTGAAGGAAAATCCTACTATGCCTCTATTCATATGTTTCTAAATTAGCGAAGAGTTGGCTCATGGGGCACAGGGCGGTGGCGTTTTAACCCTTTGTAGAAGGGGAGTCATTGTCAGGTCTAGCAGGATTGGAAGATGGCCAGATAAGCAGGATGAGAGGCCAAGGGGTCCTCAGTGTGGTAGACTCTGGGGGGCATATTTATACTCTGTTTGCGCCGAATGTGCGTAAAAAATGTTGACGCACATTCGACGCAAACCTTGCCCCATATTTAAACTATGACGGCAGACCCCGTGGATGTCAAAAAACCTCTCTGTGCGTCATTTTTTGGATGCGGGAAACTGCCTTGCGTTAATGACATGCAACGTAGGCGTTCCAGTCCCAAAAATGACTGTAAGGCCTGTGTGCCTTATTTATACACTTGCGTCATTTTGACGCACAGAAGGGGGCGGGCCTTAAAAAACGGCGCACAGCCTGATGTGCGCCGTTTTTTAACTCCTGAGTGAGGGCAGGCGTTAAGGGACCTGTGGGCTCACTTCCATGGTCTCAGACCATGGAAGCAGTCCAGAGGTGCCCTTCCCTGCCCCAATGGACACCCCCTGCCACCCTCGCCCACCCCGGGAGGACACCCATTGATGGGGGGACCCATCCCAGGTAAGTACAGGTAAGTTGAGGTAAGTATTTTTTTTTTTTTTTTTTTAAGTGGCATAGGGGGGCCTCATTTGGGCATCCCTACATGCCACTGTGCCCAATGGCCATGCCCAGGGGACAGGAGTCCCCTGGGCATGGCCATTGGGCAAGGGGGCATGACTCCTGTCTTTGCTAAGACAGCAGTCATTTCAATGGGGGTTGTGCGTCAAAAAATGGAGCAAGTCCGCTTTGAGACATGATTTTGGACTCAAACCTGACTTGCACCATTTTTTGGCGCACAACCCCTATTTTCCCTTACGTTGGTGCTGCCTGGTTTGAGTCTTTTTTTTACTCTGACCAGCCCGCAGCACCGGCTAATGTCAATCCTTAAATAAGGCGCCCGCATGGCGCATAGGAATGGCGATAGCCAGCAGTAAATGTTTTGATGCAAATCAGCACCGGCTCTGGTTTGTGTCAAAAAGTATAAAAATGGGCCTGAATGTGCCAGCTGTCATACAATAGTGTTTTTCAAATCATAGGTACCTCTGCTAATTATAGATTATGCATTCAATCATAAATTTGCGACATGTGGACTTTGTTCATCATGGCATTTTGCCCGTATTTAAAAAAAAAAAACATTCATTATGATTTCACTTACACTTATTTACTGGTTGACACTTGTATATGGAAAATTTAACAGCAGTAAACATGAAAACTAATATTGATACAGTTATAAAAAAAATAATGCACAGTCTGTTTTCACTAGAATTTAATATGAATTGAAAAATACAGATGCCTGACTTTTGCACTCGAGCTAAAAAATTAATAATCATTGTTTGGATACGAGATCATCATCTTAATCTATGGACCCCAATCTGAAGTATTGCTTACAATTACGGGATATAAGTGTGGGCTACAGGCACAAAGATTTACAGGGCCATATTTATACTTTTCGACGCACAACTGCGCCAACGCAGTTGTGCGTCAAAAAATCTAACGCCGGCTAACGCCATTCTGAAGCGCCATGCGGGCGCCGTATTTATTCAATGACGTTAGCCGGCGGCGCTGCCTGGTGTGCGTCAAAAAAAATGACGTACACCAGGCAGCGCCGGCGTAGGGGAATATGGAGCTTGGGCGCCAAAAAATAGGGCAAGTCAGGCTGAGGCAAAATTATCGCCTCAACCCGATTTGCGCCATTTTTTCCGACTCCCAACCCCCATTGAAATGACTCCTGTCTTAGCAAAGACAGGAGTCATGCCCCCTTGCCCAATGGCTTCTGTCCCCTGGGCATGGTCATTGGGCATAGTGGCATGTAGGGGGGCACAAATCAGGCCCCCCTATGCCACAAAAAAAAAAAAAAAATTAACACTTACCTGAACATACCTTATGTTCCCTGGGATGGGTCCCTCCATCCTTAGGCGTCCTCCTGGGGTGGGCAAGGGTGACAGGGGGGGTCCCTGGGGGCATGGGAGGGCACCTCTGGGCTCCTTCCGAGCCCACAGGTCCCTTAATGCCTGCCCTGACCAGGCGCTAAAAAACGACGCAAAAGCGGCTGGACGTCATTTTTTTGGACCCGCCCACTCCCGGGCGACATTTTTGCCTGGGAGTGTAAATACGGCGCACATGCCTCGGAGTCACTTTTTTAGAAGGGAACGCTTACCTTGCATATCATTAACGCAAAGTAGGTGTCCACACTAAAAAATGACACAAACTCCATGGACTTTGGCGCTAGACGCGTCTAACGCCAAAGTATAAATATGGAGTTCGTTTTGCGTCGGAATTGCGTAAAAAAAAACGACGCAATTCCGGCGCAAACAGAGTATAAATATGCCCCACAGAGTTGAACTCTAATGGCACAACAGTACTTCTTATGTATGCCTACACGATTTGAACCCTTGGTGGGACAGAACTTGAGGTCTTTCTCATTGCCAAATGGATATTTCAAAACATAAGTTGGGGAGGGGTAAAGAAATAAAAAATATATACACAAACTAGTGTGCCAGGACTAGCAGGATTGGAAGATGGCCAGAGAAGCAGGATGAGAGACCATAGGGTCCCCTGTGTGATAGATTCTGAGGTCCTGATTTATACTTTTTGTTGAAAAACTGCACTAACGCAGTTTTGCACCAAAAAGTTTAGCACCGGCTTGCACCATTTCTGAGCACCAGCCAGGCACCATATTTATGGAATGGTGCAAGCTGGTGCAAAGGGCAGGCTAGCATAAAAAAATGACGTTAGCCAGGTGGGGCTGGCGGTATGGAAGAAGGGGGTTTTGCACCAAAAAATGACGTTAGGCAGGTTAGAGTAAAAAAAATGGCTCTAACCAGCCTAGCATCATTTTCTGATGCAAAACCATCCATACCACATGGATCCTGTCTTAGAAGACACAGGAGTCATGCTCACCACCCCAATGGCCAGCACAGGGGACCAGGGCATGGCCATTGTACCAACTGCCATGTAGGGGGGCCCATTTCAGGGCCCGCAATAGCACTTAAAAAAAATACTTACCTGGGATATGGTCTGCCATCCTCCGCTGTTCTTCTGGTGTGGGTGGGGGTGTCCCTGAGGCCTGGGGAGGGCACCTGTTGGCTTATTCCATGGTGTTTCACCATGGAACTAGGCCCACAGGTTCCCTAACGCCTGCCCTGACCCAGGTGTTAAATAATGGTGCAGAGCAAGCTTTGCACCATTATTTGACCCCTCCTCCCCCCATGCTTGATTTTAGCACAGGGGGATAAATATGGTGCTAAGGCCATAGAGTCATTTTTTGCACTGGAATGCCTACTTTGCATCTCATTGACGCAAAGTAGGTTTCCATGTCCCAAAAATGACCTTAACTTCATACATTTGGTGCTAGACGGGTCTATCGCCAAAGTATAAGTATGGAGCTCGTTTTGCACGAATTTGTGTCAAAAAAATAACACACATTCGGCGCAAAATAAGTATAAATATGCCCCTGAATGTGCCAGCTGTCACACAATAGTGTTTCTTATACCATAGGTACTCCTGCTAACCATAGATTGTGCATTCACTCGTAATATGCGATATGCAGAATGTGTTCATCATGTCGTTTTGACTATATTTTTTTTAGAAAGACAACATTCATTATAATTCCAATTAGACTTGTTTATCAGTTGAGACACTCGTAAATGGAAAGCTTAATAACAATAAACATGAAAAAAGTTAATAAAGATAGAGTTACAACACAAATAATGCACAGCGGGTAATCACTAAATTTGAACATAAAGAGAAAAAATGCAGATGTCTGACCTTTGTACCAATTTTTAAATCAATCACTGTTTGGTATTGAGTCCATCATCTTAATCTATGTAGTCCTATCTGAGAGAATGCTCTAATCACCAGCAAGCGGATATCAATTCTCATCACAAGTGTAAAGATTTACACAGAGTTTAACTGAGGACTTATTAATACTTCTAAGGCAGGCCTATGCGTTTCAGTCTTTTGGAGGGACAGAAAAGTTCATTGAGATCTTCCTGAGGGCCAAATGGATATTTCAAAAAATAAGCCCGGGTTGGCTGAAGAAGAAAAATGCATACATAAATGAATGTGCCTGGTTCAATTTTCCATCCTTTATCTTTATGAGCAGATTATATAGCGGCCTTCCTATTGGTCTGTCGCGTTTCTGTGAAGAGAAAACGAGTACAACATTGGTGATCCATATAGGATTGAGCACTGGTGCCTTCACCTGCACCCCGTGTCATTTCCCACTGTGATCTCACCTTATTGGATCAAGGCTTTTGTTGTCATGGGTGCTGTTTAAGACAGAACACTTTGGCTCATCATTATTTACATTTCTAGTTATAAGAAAGTCTTGAAATCCTAGTTTCTTTAGGTTTGCTAGTACAATCATTTATAATCCTTACTAGTTCTCCTCTCTTACTCCTGTTATTAGTGGGAGGGCCAGGTGGGCATATTCCTAGATTCCAAAAAGGATGCCGGGGGCCTGCACGCCATTCATCAGTCTTCCACTGTTAATTTTTCAGGGAGGCCGACTGTACTCGTCTCTGTTCCATCCTGGTGTACCGCTGTCTGCAACTGACAATGAAGTGTCCAATCAGACGCCTGTGTTAATATGCAGCATGCCACGCAGCTGGGGCTGATGACAATGCGGCATAAAACTCCAATCCTGATGGGATGTGTAGTTCTTTCTTCTTGCACACTGTATTTTGCCGCGTTAATGTCGCTCATCATATGAACCACTACAATCTAATGTACGTTGTAGTGTGAAAACGCAATGTTACGTCTTTTGGACTACATTCTTTTTGGAAATTGAAGTCTTGAATGGTGGTCAAATTATGCACAAACTGCAATAACCATGTCCAGATAGTTCATATGTTGCATGGGAGACCTCAGAAACTGGGGCCACAAGTGATGCAGTTGTTAAATTCAGCTCAAAGCTAAATTACTCATGATTTTCAAGATTTCCAGGGAGTTAATAGAGACAAATTATTTCAAAGTAGCTTCCTCATATGTTTCCATGGAATACTCATTATGATCTCTAGTGCTGAGGCTTCACATGGTGTCATCAGTAGTTTGAGATTTAATCTTTTATACCCATTATTGTATCTTATAGTTTCCCTGTGGAAGGTTATGGCATCTATACCTAATGTATCCATTGAAAGTGCATTGGATTTCCTGAACGGAATTCCATAATTATAGATGTCCATTATTGTTGGTATGTCTCCTGCAATGCGGCAAAACACTTTAGTATACAGGACTTTTTTTTCTAAATGATATTGTTTATTTACAATAGTTCATTCAAACCATTTTCAGCCGGCCTGAAATTTCAAGAATAATTTAGCCTCAAAGTGTAACAACATTGTTTCGCTATTGCCACACCTTGGTTTAATATGCTTCAAAATACTCCATCTCACCTGGAATTCAGAGTGTTTATGTTCAATATAGAGTTGTAGATGCGGTGCATCCGTGAATTTACATATTTTTCATGATTTATGCTGGCCATTTCATTTCTTGATTTTGTGTGAAGATTTGCATTTATAAGCCTTGTTGCAGGGACATAGAATTATGTAGACCACCTCTTTGTGCTTCAGTTACTGAATTCATTGTGCTTGATGATGGTGTTATTGTAGGTTATTTCAGTGCCTTCAATGGTCATTTCACATACCGAACACTTGCATCATTTATTGTGTCCCTGGAAGCCCAATCGTTGATCTGCGGGAAGCAGTTGGTTTTGTTTGTTCGCTATTAGAGCTCACAAGATTATCCTTTATGCTCCTACTTCACCTCAGTGCAAACATAGGTGTCTCAAGTGATGGATTCATTTTATTGACTATGGCCCAGAATTAAGAGGGCCTAGTGCCTCCTTGCACCACATTAGCATAATTTTTTATGACGCTATTGTGGCCCAACAAGGCCAAATTCACAGCGCCATATTTACAAAGTGGCGTAATGCCTCCATTGCGCTACTTTGTAACCCCTTGTGCCACATTATGCCTGCGCCAGGCATAGTGTATGGAAAGGGGGCATTACCCCGTTAGGGGGACCACAAAAATGGTGCAGTGGAATCTAAAAGATTCCACTGCACCATTTTAGCAGCTATTTTTAACACCGGCACAGAGCAGGTGTTAAAAGGGGACATACCATTGTTTTCAATGGCCCCTATGTACTCTGCAGTATTAGCAATAACATTTTGGCACTAATCCTGCACAGTATATTGATAGTGTAAAAAAGGTTGATGTTATTGCCCCTACCCTGCGCCATGGTGTACCGTATATTAAATATGGCACCCACATGGTGGTGGGAGGGGACGCAAAGGGGTGCAAGAAAAGTGGTAATGCATTAGATGCAACACTACTTTTCTTAAATTCGGGCCTATATCTCAGTTCTTTCTGTTATTCATTTTTTGGGTAGTGTGTGTATTAAGGCCCATATTTATACTTTTTTAGCGCCGCATTTGCGCCACTTTTCGCCGCAAAAAAGGCACAAACTTACAAAATACAATTGTATTTTGCAAGTTTGCGCTGCTTTTACGTAAAAAAATGACACAAATGCAGTGCTAAAAAAGTATAAATATGGGCCTAAATGTGGTGACACATACCAATTGATCCTTATGGTGTTTCTCTTATGGTAGTACTAAACAATCTCTCTGAGTGTACCTAGCCATTTTGTTGGATCATCGTAGCATTTTCTTTTGATATCCATGAAGTTATAGTTTTTTTAGGAGTTTTTTGAGAAATAGTCATTTTTCCTTTTGCAGTTACATCACATCCTCCGGAATTTGCCATTGGGAAATTTGACCCTCCATTTTCTTTGATGAAAGTGCTACTAATGTCTAGCTCAAGATAACGGGCCTCGTTGGCCGCCCCAGGTCTCTAGTTTCCCAGAGTTTGTTCTTATGGTTTCAGTTGTGCTTTTCGTCTCTGATCATCCCCTGCAGTAGACATAGTTTTTGAAGTGCAAAACAAAGTTGTCCTCTGGACAAAAGCGCACTCTCAACAGGTTGCAGTTTATTTTGGAAAGCAGCAAAGCCAGTAACATTCAAAGAATTCTTTACACATTTTCCAGGCCTTACGTGTTTCAGACATCTTGTCATTGGTCAAAGGCCAAATGCTTGGGTTGAGCAAATGATTGCAGGCACCTGATTACTTGATTAAATGCTATGGTGAGTTACACAATGCATCCTGGTAGTGGTAGTCCTGCACATTTATATTACATCTTTAGTAGTCAAGCATTTCTGCCTTGGTGGGTTGCTGCAGCCAAACACACATTAAAGCACATTTAAAAACCTTAGTAGGCGAATTCAAGGCGCAGTTACCGAGTTTTGCTGAAATTATTCCATCTTGTTGCTCTTTGTATGACGATGTAATAAAGTCACACAGACCTGCTTTCTATCTGCAGTGGTGCTGCTTTCATGGTTGGACAGGTCGTTAATTATGTATAGTTTTTGAAGTGTACACTGGAGGGCCAAGCTGTCCTGACCCACTTCCCTCTGTTGGACACTGCCCTTTGAAAACAGCAATCTGTGTGGCACTCGACCATTGAGATGCTCCGTTATTCTCTGTGATATACTGTCCTACTATGAAGGTACTATTGCTCTTGCTGCAGCTCCTCAACTATCTGTCAATGTAAGAGATCCTAACTGGTGATGTTTTGATCATTGGTGTTTTACGATGAAAATGCCAATAAAGAAATATTTGAAAAAAATAGTATCTTAAGGTAAAGGTAATATCTGGTGACCTAGAGTTAAGTCACTCATGAAATGTAATTAGTTCATTGACGTTGTCTCTCCATAACATTAATACATCATTGATGTGATAGTACAACCTGCTCCTTAAAGGAATTTTTCTCCTATAGCCACCTTTCCTTTTATTTAGCCATGTACAGGACTGCCAATTCTGGGGCAAAGGGACATCCCCTTTCGGTTCCTTTGACCGGGATGTAACATTCACAATTAAACTTGAAGAAATTCTTGGGTATACATATTTTTGCAACGTGTGTTGTGAATTCAGTGGGTACCAGATGTGAATGTGGTTGGCTCTCAAAATACCATTCTGCTGCTTCTAGTGCTGCCTCTTGCGGAATATATGTGTAGAGGTTTTCAACATCCATGGTGACCAAGATTTCCTCTTGGATGTTCAAATTTGTATCTTCTATGTGATTAATCACGTCCATGGTGTCTCCTACATTTGATGGAATCCCTGCGATGGAAGGTTTGAGGAAAACATCAACGTACTTTACTATTGATTATAGAATGGCGTTTACTCCAGAAATTATTGGTCTCACAGGTGGTTTTATAGGATCTTAATGTATTTTAGGGAGTGTGTATAGGACAGGTGTTCTAGCATTTACACTATCCAAAATTGTTGCTGCTTTTTTAGTCACCATCCTTCTTTTTTACCTAACTCAATCAAGGACTTTATCTCAGCTTGAGTTTCGTTTATAGGGTCACGGTCTAACTTCCTATAGTGTTCAGTATTATTTAGTTACCGCTTGATCTCTTCCTCATATTCGGATCTATTGTGGATCGCAATAGCGCCTCTTTTATTTACTGGT
Source organism: Pleurodeles waltl (assembly GCF_031143425.1). Lineage (NCBI taxonomy): Eukaryota > Metazoa > Chordata > Amphibia > Caudata > Salamandridae > Pleurodeles > Pleurodeles waltl. The sequence continues at coordinate 339,782,502 of NC_090443.1, forward strand.
TTAATTATGCTTTGATTGTCTTATTTTAAGCATCGGAGAGCCAGTTTTCTTGTTTGGGGATGTGAAATTTTGTATATTTGTTTATGTGCTCAACTTTGTGCAGTGCCTTAAGAACTATTCAATCAAAAGTAATGATTTCCATAGGCATTTTGCATGGAGGAGGGCAAAAATTAGATGGTCAGGGCTCGAAACATCTACTGGACCCCTCCACTACAGGTCGAGCTATTTGCTTTGTGTTGACAGACAGAGGTCAAAAGTCAGTTTGTCTTACAATTAATTTCCCTTCTGAATGCAGAGTTCCAGGACTTTGTAAGGTGAACTGTGTGACCTGCTGTTTATAATGTAAAATAAAAGCATGTAGGGTGTCCAGTTTTTCCCAACATAGATATTTAATTGACTAAGTCAATTGTACAAACATTTCAAAATATATTTCAGTAGTAGCGAAAGCCCATTTTTGTTGTATTTCTGTGTGATAAAAAATATTTTAATAGGATGAAAACAAATCAGAATAATTTAGATGTTGGTGTGCAAAGGATATGTTTTCTGGAACCCACTTTTCACACATTGCTAATACACTATATATAGTTTTATCAGTAAAGCTGCAAGTTAGTGGAAAGATTTTTGTACATTTCTTGGAAACTGACTGTGTTTAGATGACAATATGCTACCACGTCATGGTTTAGTAATATATTTTTTTTAAAGTGAGTGTTTAAACATGAACTGATAAAAAAAATCCTGCCCTAATGGCAATGCTGTTAGAAAACTAAAAGCAAGTCATGGGTCATGTGTTCTCTAAATGTGGGATGGATTCTTGTGATACATGTAGCAAACTTTAGTCTACTTAATCAAACAAAATAGTTTTTTGGACTGCAGAAATGCTGAGCTCACATATTTGAAGGTGCAATCATATGTGAGAATGAAGAAAAAGGTGACTCTGTAAACTGTTTGCTTAGGACCACACAAATTGAGACCCGTTTACGGGTCAAGAGTACATCACAGTTAGGTCGAGTAGATTATTTAAGTTACTCGACCTGCAAGTCTAGTAATATTTTTATGATTTTTCAGGGCCTGATGGTGTTTAAACATTAGAATAGGCTGTTTCTTGTAGCCTGTAGAATTTCCCCCAAAATTAATGTAACCACATTTTACTGAAGAATAGTATCAATTCCATTCTCAGTTTAGTAAAATCAGTGTGCTGCTAAAGCATAGAGGACAAAACTTTTGATAAAACTCCTTTTTCATAAGCATCAAGGGATATTTTAGAGATATTATGTATGGGGCTTATGTGTCTGTCATCCATCTATATTCTCCTCTTAGTGTTGATTTCTCCTGTTCCCTGATTTTTCCAGCGTTTTCCTCCTCCCCTTCTGGGTCATCTCCCTAAAAAAAAATTACACCTCGATTATGGGACATGTGTGCTTCAGCCTGGGTCTGAATTGCTTGTATAGTGAAAGTATGTTGAGATTTCTGAAGAGCTGATAAACCTTATCTTATGCTTGCTTTGAAAATGTGTTACAAACTCAAGTGTTTTCAAGTTTGGGAGTAAAAATCTTTGTTGAGAAAGGGCCAAGTTTCTTTCCAGGGTGCAGTTCTATAGATCTTTTTGTAGTTCCTTCAATATTCAATTATTGGTTTTTCAGTGTTACCTTTGCGGTATGCAATCCAATAAAGACTTAGCAGCAGATATAGCTGAATTAAATGTTAATTGCCACTTCATTTTTTTATGGCTTACAGTTCTTTTTCGACTAATCTTTCTGCTGTCTTAATAGACAGAAACATCCAATTTCTGGAACATTTCATACCTATACTGCTGGGGTCCCCAGTATGCTCGGGATTGTCAGTGAATATTATTAGAATGGTCCTCACCTGCAGGGCCTGTGGAAATGTCTTTGCCCTTAAATGTTCTAAAAATACTTTGCCATCTAAAACATTGCGGACATGCTTATTTAATCTGATGAATTTCTCTGATTCAGTTTGTTGCTGATTATTGCTAGTAGTAGACCCAGTATTCCGTATGTATTGGCACCAGTTTAGTTACTCAACATCTTCATCGGAGTAGCTTAGAATTTTATGTTCTAACATGAGATTCTTTTCTTACCATATTTTTCTTTTGTTCTGCTCGGCTGTATCTCAGCGATTTATTGCCAGTTATGTTCTAGGGATTACCTTACAGTATTAATTGATTATTACTCCCCTGTGAAGCTCACACTCCATAGTAGTACAAACATAACTAGAATATATTTTATCAAGGATTATAGGCATTGAGATTCCAATAAAACTTCTCAAACTCTAGGTACCCCCCCCCCACAACACAGATTATGCATTCAATCACAATTATGAGACACGCTGATTGTCTTCATCATTTCATTTTGACCAGATTTTTTAGAAAGAAAACATTCATTGTAATTTATTAATCACTGTTTGGATATGAGTACATCCACTTGATCTATGTTGCCCCATCTCAAGGAATGCTTAACTTACAAGCAACACAATGTAAGTGTCCATCACAAGTATAAAGATTTACTCAGATTTAATCGATTATGGAACATCAGTACTCGTCAGAAGGCTGATTTGAAGGAATCTGAAGAACATTTATTCCAAAAGAAAGGATCAAGGATAGCGTAGGCACTGATCTATCCTGATGTCACCACTATAGGAAAAATGGCTTTCTAGAACCCATAAATATAACAGATGCCCAGTAGGTCAACTACAAAGTGAATGCTTTTCTACCGCGTCGAGCACAGAAGGTGGACCTGAAGAGGAGAGAAGTAGACAATAACTCACCATTGGATAGCAGGACGAGAGAAGCCATCTCCACCTGTGGTGTCCAGAAGCTGCCTAGACATGATCCATCCCCGAATTTCCAAGGGTATGACAGACATTAAAAAAAAAACACTGTACAACGGACCATTGTTGTCATGTACAAAAGGCAGATGCATACTCTATGGTAAACCGTGACTTTTGATGTATCCCTGGCAACCACCGCTCTCACCACCAAACTGCAAAACTGACAGTAATCACTCGAAAAGTTGATTTCTACTGTCAAACACTAGCAGTTTCACACTATACAAATGCAAATAATATAACCTAAATTATGCAAATCTCTTGCAGACTCAAGAGTGATGGCCATACCTTGAAATCCTTCTGATCCACCTATTTAGATACCTGTGTCTAAGTCAATACAGCAATTTATTGTAGCATGTATTCTAAGATACCTCAGCAACAGTTTAGTGTAATTACAAACATTCAGTAGTTGCTCTCATACTAACTCAACCCCCAAATGGGGTTATGTGTGAACATCATTTAAAGGGTAATTTGTATAGTCCTCAATGTCATATATTGTTTTTATCCACTAATAAAGATTTGATAACTGAAAAAATAAGTGTGCCAGTCTTTACGGTTCGATTTCAAAATGTCGACAGAGCTGACAATTTGCAGCCATTGGACAAATCAGCAATTGGTCCTTTAAAACCATCCTTCCAGAAAAAAGGGTGTCTGGAGTACCCCCCTCATTGCACTCGACTTGAGTTTAACAGTCAAGAGAAGGCAGTGAAAGACATTGCCAATATTGGTGAAAATCCACATAGTCACGCGCGCTTAGGTATGTTCGCACCCGAGGAGCACTTTCTTGAGATCCCAACTACCCCTCACCCCCCTCCCCCCCCACCCTCCGCCCAACCCCCCTGTCTTCCGACCTACACTGAGGAAATAACTGCCAAATTCGGAGTCAGTGTTTAGGAAGCGCAAACAGTTTTACTACTTTATACTTTAGACGTCATTTGCTCAGGTTTGTGGGTGAGCTCGAGGGACTCCACGCGATGTAGCAATACACACGTGGGCCTTTAACCCCTTCTGTGCCGCGGACGTAGTGGTTACGTCCCGCGGCACAGTGCTGCTGTGCCGAGGACGTAACCACTACGTCCTCGGCACACAGCCCAGAGGGAGCGCTCTCGCTCCCTCTGTGTGCTTCCCTCCCACCCCCCAAAGTCGGGGATGGAAGGGGAAGCCCTTCCCCTTCCACCCCCGACCCCCCCACCCCCCCATAATGACGTCAGCGCGCGATCGCGCGCTGACTTCATTATGGGTTCCTCGCCGCACAGGAAGCCATTTGCTTCCTGTGCGGCGACGAGAGAAGAGGTGAGTTCCTCTTCCCGGTGGGTGGGGGGTTGGGGCTAAAGAGGCACCGGGGGAAAAGGAAAGGCTTTTCCTTTTCCCCGGTGTCTCTTTGAGCATTCCTGCTGCCCGATCGCATTGCGATCGGGCAGCAGGAATGCCCACTAGACACCAGGGATTTGTTTTTTTTGTTTTACTTCAATGTTTCTGGCATGCGGGGAGCGGCCCCTTGGGCAAGGGTCGCTCCCCTTTTGGGGGCAATTACTTTTTAGGCAGATCTGCCCCCAAGGGGGGCAAAAAACACTAGATCACCAGGGTTTTATATTTTTATGTGCATTTATGTGGAGGGGGGTGCCCCCTTGGGAAAGGGGCGCCCCCCCCAAGGGGGCAGAGAACTGTTGGCCTTTTCTGCCCCCCTTGTGGGCAGATCGGCCTATTTTTTTTAGGTCCATCTGCCCCCAAGGGGGGCAGAAGCCACTAAGGCACCAGGGATTGTGTGTGTAGTGGATGGGGGGGCGCCCCCTTGGGCAAGGGTCGCTCCCCTTTGGGGGGCATGTCTTTTTGGGCCATTTCTGCCCCCCTTGAGGGCAGATTGGCTACTTTTTAGCCAGATCTGCCCCCAAGGGGGGCAGAAAACACTAGATCACCAGGGTTTTTTATTTTTATGTGTATTTATGTGGGGGGGGTGCCCCCTTGGGCAAGGGGCGCCCCCCCCAAGGGGGCAGAGAACTGTTGGCCTTTCCTGCGCCCCTTGGGGGCAAATCGGCCTATTTTTTTTAGGTCCATCTGCCCCCAAGGGGGGCAGAAGCCACTTAGGCACCAGGGATTGTGTGTGTAGTGGATGGGGGGGGCGCCCCCTTGGGCAAGGGTCGCTCCCCTTTGGGGGGCATGTCTTTTAGGGCCATTTCTGCCCCCCTTGAGGGCAGATCAGCCTATTATTTTTAGGCTGATCTGCCCCAAGGGGGGCAGAAACCACTAGAACGCCAGGGATTTCTTTTTATGTGTTTATTTTTGTGGGGGGGCGTCCCCTTGGTCACGGGGCGTCCCCCCAAGGGGGGCATTGACCTGTTGCCCATTTCTACACCCCCTGGGGGCAGATGGGCCTATTTTCTTAGGCCCACCTGCCCCCAAGGGGGGCAGAAGCCACTTAGACACCAGGGATAGTGTGTGTGTGTGTGTTAGTGGATGGGGGGGCCTTGGGCAAGGGTCGCCCCCCACTTTGGGGTCACATGTACCCAGGCCATTTCTGCACCCCTTGGAGACAGATCAGCCTATTATTTTTAGGCTGGTCTGCCCCCAAGGGGGGCAGAAACTACTAGAACGCCAGGGATTTTTTTGAATTTGTTTATTTTTGTGGGGGGGCGTCCCCTTGGTCACGGGGCGCCCCCCCAAGGGGGGCATTGACCTGTTGCCCATTTCTACACCCCCTGGGGGCAGATGGGCCTATTTTCTTAGGCCCACCTGTCCCCAAGGGGGGCAGAAGCCACTTAGACACCAGGGATAGTGTGTGTGTGTGTGTTAGTGGATGGGGGGGCCTTGGGCAAGGGTCGCCCCCCACTTTGGGGGAACATGTACCCAGGCCATTTCTGCACCCCTTGGAGACAGATCAGCCTATTATTTTTAGGCTGGTCTGCCCCCAAGGGGGGCAGAAACTACTAGAACGCCAGGGATTTTTTTTTATGTGTTTATTTTTGTGGGGGGGCGTCCCCTTGGTCACGGGGCGTCCCCCCAAGGGGGGCATTGACCTGTTGCCCATTTCTACACCCCCTGGGGGCAGATGGGCCTATTTTCTTAGGCCCACCTGCCCCCAAGGGGGGCAGAAGCCACTTAGACACCAGGGATAGTGTGTGTGTGTGTGTTAGTGGATGGGGGGGCCTTGGGCAAGGGTCGCCCCCCACTTTGGGGGCACATGTACCCAGGCCATTTCTGCACCCCTTGGAGACAGATCAGCCTATTATTTTTAGGCTGGTCTGCCCCCAAGGGGGGCAGAAACTACTAGAACGCCAGGGATTTTTTTGTATTTGTTTATTTTTGTGGGGGGGCGTCCCCTTGGTCACGGGGCGCCCCCCCAAGGGGGGCATTGACCTGTTGCCCATTTCTACACCCCCTGGGGGCAGATGGGCCTATTTTCTTAGGCCCACCTGTCCCCAAGGGGGGCAGAAGCCACTTAGACACCAGGGATAGTGTGTGTGTGTGTGTGTGTGTTAGTGGATGGGGGGGCCTTGGGCAAGGGTCGCCCCCCACTTTGGGGGCACATGTACCCAGGCCATTTCTGCACCCCTTGGAGACAGATCAGCCTATTATTTTTAGGCTGGTCTGCCCCCAAGGGGGGCAGAAACTACTAGAACGCCAGGGATTTTTTTGTATTTGTTTATTTTTGTGGGGGGGCGTCCCCTTGGTCACGGGGCGCCCCCCCCAAGGGGGGCATTGACCTGTTGCCCATTTCTACACCCCCTGGGGGCAGATGGGCCTATTTTCTTAGGCCCACCTGTCCCCAAGGGGGGCAGAAGCCACTTAGACACCAGGGATAGTGTGTGTGTGTGTGTGTGTTAGTGGATGGGGGGGGGGCCTTGGGCAAGGGTCGCCCCCCACTTTGGGGCACATGTACCCAGGCCATTTCTGCACCCCTTGGAGACAGATCAGCCTATTATTTTTAGGCTGGTCTGCCCCCAAGGGGGGCAGAAACCACTAGAACGTGAGGGTTTTTTTTTTATTTGTTTATTTTTGTGGGGGGCGTCCCCTTGGTCACGGGGCGCCCCCCCAAGGGGGGCATTGACCTGTTGCCCATTTCTACACCCCCTGGGGGCAGATGGGCCTATTTCCTTAGGCCCACCTGCCCCCAAGGGGGGCAGAAGCCACTTAGACACCAGGGATAGTGTGTGTGTGTGTGTGTGTGTTAGTGGATGGGGGGGCCTTGGGCAAGGGTCGCCCCCCACTTTGGGGGCACATGTACCCAGGCCATTTCTGCACCCCTTGGAGACAGATCAGCCTATTATTTTTAGGCTGGTCTGCCCCCAAGGGGGGCAGAAACTACTAGAACGCCAGGGATTTTTTTGTATTTGTTTATTTTTGTGGGGGGGCGTCCCCTTGGTCACGGGGCGCCCCCCCAAGGGGGGCATTGACCTGTTGCCCATTTCTACACCCCCTGGGGGCAGATGGGCCTATTTTCTTAGGCCCACCTGTCCCCAAGGGGGGCAGAAGCCACTTAGACACCAGGGATAGTGTGTGTGTGTGTGTGTGTGTTAGTGGATGGGTGGGGCCTTGGGCAAGGGTTGCCCCCACTTTGGGGGCACATGTACCCAGGCCATTTCTGCACCCCTTGGAGACAGATCAGCCTATTATTTTTAGGCTGGTCTGCCCCCAAGGGGGGCAGAAACTACTAGAACGCCAGGGATTTTTTTTTATTTGTTTATTTTTGTGGGGGGGCGTCCCCTTGGTCACGGGGCGCCCCCCCAAGGGGGGCATTGACCTGTTGCCCATTTCTACACCCCCTGGGGGCAGATGGGCCTATTTTATTAGGCCCACCTGCCCCCAAGGGGGACAGAAGCCACTTAGACACCAGGGATAGTGTGTGTGTGTGTGTGTGTGTGTGTGTGTGTGTTAGTGGATGGGTGGGGCCTTGGGCAAGGGTCGCCCCCCACTTTGGGGGCACATGTACCCAGGCCATTTCTGCACCCCTTGGAGACAGATCAGCCTATTATTTTTAGGCTGGTCTGCCCCCAAGGGGGGCAGAAACTACTAGAACGCCAGGGATTTTTTTTTATTTGTTTATTTTTGTGGGGGGGCGTCCCCTTGGTCACGGGGCGCCCCCCAAGGGGGGCATTGACCTGTTGCCCATTTCTACACCCGCTGGGGGCAGATGGGCCTATTTTCTTAGGCCCACCTGCCCCAAGGGGGGCAGAAGCCACTTAGGCACCAGGGATAGTGTTGTGTGTGTTTTTTTTTTTTTTTTTTTTTTTTTTCTTTTTGAGGGCTGTCCCCTTTGGCAAGGGTTGCTCTCCATGGGGACACACTACTAAAGGTATTTTCTGGCTTCCTTGGGATAGACAGGTCTATTTTATTAGTAGGCCCATCTGCCCCTATGGCAGAATCCACTTAGGCACCAATTTCTAAATGTTTGATGGTGGGGTGTTTGTCAACTGAAGAAGTCTTTGCATTTGTGATAACAAATGTTTTCCTCCTTTTTGTTCTAGTTCAAAGCTTTTGCTTTATTTGCTGTGGCTCCTTGCGGTTTTGGCGGTGGTTGACCTGCAGTTTGCACAGTTGCATGTTTTAGGTAAGTAAAAACAATTTACTCCAAAGGAGTACTGTTGCCATGCATGAATGACATGTTTGTAGGGGGTGTACTAAATGCAGGATTGTGTGTGAAATTGTCCTTAGGTTTGTGCACAATGATATTTGTTTTGTCTTATTTCTAATTTGCCTTTCTTTCTTTATTTTTAGTGGGATATCATTGGTGATTGCTGTGTAGTTGCTGGTGAATCAAGCTTTTTCAGGCAAGTGAACGGTATAGTTTTTGAGTTTATAACTCTTACTAACAAAGCTACACTTTGTCACTTGTCTTACACAGTGCTGGTTGTTGGTGGTGAATTTGTCCAGTTAATTTTAGCAGGAGAGATCATGGCTAGCCGCAGGATGACCGCTCAGCAGGTGGTTGGTATGCTTTTTGAGTCACAGTCTGATCATGACTATGAGACAAACTCTGCATCTGAGGCAGAGGAGGAAGTCAGAGATTCTGGCAGTGATGTTTCTCTTGGAGGGGAATCTTCTGATGATGAAGCCACACTCAGTGCAGATGAAGGGCCTGTTTTAGAGGAGGACATTGATGTGCCAATAGTGCAGCAACCTGGGGCTGAAAGGTTTCCCGTTATAAGACCTGATGTCTGGGTTGCCCCAAACATGGAGCAGCCAGAGTTGCCTGCCTTTACTGGTCTCCCGGGGTGTAACGCCAATACAGAGAACTTTATGCCTATCAATTTCTTTGAGTTATTCATGGATGATGTGTTTTTGGAAGAGATTGTTGAGCAGACTAATTTGTATGTGGAGCAGCATTTGAGGGACAACGCTGCTAGACTTAGGCCACACTCTAGAGCTGCCCAGTGGATTCCCACAAATTTGGAGGAGTTAAAAAAGTTTTTGGGTTTGACTTTTTTGATGGGGTTGATAAGGAAGCCGTCACTGGCTTCTTATTGGTCTACTAGTCCCTTGATGGCAACAGCTATATTTCCAGCGACCATGAGTCGTAATCGGTATTTGCTTCTTCTTAGGATGCTGCATTTTGTTGACAATGCATTAGCCTTGCCACGAGATCACCCAGATTCTGACCGTCTTTTTAAGATTAGGCCTGTCCTTGATCATTTTGTAGATCGGTTTTCAGAGGTCTATGTTCCAGGCAAAGAGTTAAGTGTGGACGAGTCTTTGGTCCTCTTCAAGGGTCGTTTGGTTTTTAGGCAGTACATTCCTAGCAAAAGGGCACGATATGGAATTAAATTGTATATGCTGTCTGAAAGTAGGACAGGATATGTGTATAGTTTCCGTGTGTACACTGGTAGGGATTCCAATATTGACCCCCCTGGTTGTCCTCCCACTTTTGGAGTTACTGAGAAAATTGTGTGGGATCTTGGTAGACGACTGTTCAACAAAGGTCACCATTTGTATGTAGATAACTTCTACACTGGTGTGCAATTGTTCAAGGAATTGTTTAGAGTGGACACAGTTGCTTGTGGCACAATCCGTTCTAACCGGAAAGGCTATCCAAGGGAGCTTGTCTGTAAAAAACTTGAGAGAGGACAGTGCTGTGCCTTGCGGAACGAGGAGCTGCTAGCTTTGAAATTTTCAGATAAGAGGGATGTCTACATGCTAAGTACCATCCATGATGAGAGTACTTCCCCTGTGACTGTTGGGGCCAGGTTGCTGAAGTGCGCAAACCTGTGTGCATTTTAGATTATAATAAGCACATGGGAGGTGTAGATAGAGTTGACCAGAGGTTGGAACCTTATACTGCTATTCGTAAGTCTTACGTTTGGTATAAGAAGTTAGCACTTCACCTCTTCCACTTAGCAACCTTCAATGCTTTTATTGTGTTTAGGGATAGGTCTCCAGAGTCAAAGATGACATTTGTGAAATTTCAGGAGTCAGTGATAGAGAGCCTTATTGTGGTGGAACAGGCCAGAGTTCCTAGAGAAGCAGTGGTGGAGGATGTGGCAAGATTGAAAGATCGCCACTTTGCTGAGCACATTCCTCCCACACCCAAAAAAGACTTTCCAGCTAAGAAATGTAGAGTGTGTTTTCGAAGAGGTATCCGGAGGGAGTCTCGAATGTACTGCCCAGATTGTCCTTCAAAGCCTGGGCTGTGTGTCGGTGCTTGTTTTAAGAATTACCACACCCAGAAGAATTTCTGGGAACAACCATGAGTGTAAACTCATGTCTGTTTTGTATTTTCATGTGTTTAGTTTCATGGTTAGCATTTCTGTCATGTTCTTAGTTAGAGCTTTTGTGTTTGTAGTTTTGTAATTCTTTCTACTTAGTTAGGGGTTCCTCTGTTAAAAAAAAATAAAAAAAATGATGCAATTGTGGGTGGAGTGGGGCTTGGCTGAGAGTGTACATATTGACTTGCTGTTGGCTACTGCAACACACTGCCAGCCAAACACCAGTCCACACACTCCCATCAGCTGGTGTGATTGTTGTATCAGGCATGTGGGCGTATGTAAGTGATGGGCCCTTGAGTGGCGCTGTCTGTCGATGTGAGTGTTGTAATGTGTTGGGCCCGTGGCTGGCGGTGTGAATGGCCTTGTGTGTGTCATGTATGAAAGTTGTGTGAATGGACTGTAAAGCGGTTGGTGCCTTGTCGCGGCTTTACAGCTCACGAGCTGTGAGTCATTGGTTCAGTTTTTTGCCTTTCAGTTACTAACAGTGCATTTCATTTTTGTGAAAGCTCTTGTTAGTAAAATTTGATCCACTGAACCATCACTCACCCTCGTGCCAAATCCAACCAGTATGTGTGGTAAAAATGACAAAACCTGCTCCGCTGTAATCAGGCGTCGCAGCACACCTGTGACACGGTAGGTGCCTCAGGTGGGACCCCGATGATGAAGCATGCCACAAACTTGGTTGGTGGGTGAGGGGTCTTTTTCACATAACCTAACTGTTTCTTTTCAAAATTTTAGTGTTTGGCACATCACGGACGTATGTGGGCACATCAAAACGATATATTACAAAACTACCTGTGTTTGGGGGGGAGAGGGCACCTATGTTTTTGGTCCTGTGTGCGGCCTTCATCTAGGGAAACCTACCAAACCCAGGCATTTTATAAAACTAGACACCCCAAGGAGTCCAGGGAGGTGTGGCTTGCGTGGATCCCCCAACATTTTCTTACCCAGACTCCTCTGTAAACCTCAATGTGCTTAAAAAAAGCATATTTTCCTGACTTTTCTTCGTAGGATCACCACTTCAGCACAAAATTCCTACTCCACAGTGTTCCCCTCAGCCTCCCAAGTAAAATGACACCTCACTTATGTGGGTCCCCAAAGCAGAGTCAGTCTAAAGATGTATAAAAGAATATGTCCTTATAAACTTGCTGTGCTATCCCCTCTATCTCTACAAGTTTTGGGCCTTATTCTGTTGCAGGCACCTGGCCCACCCACACAAGTGAGGTATCATTTTTATCAGGAGACTTGGGGGAACGCTGGGTGGAAGGAAATTTGTGGCTCCACTCAGATTCCAGAACTTTCTGTCACCGAAATGTGTGGAGAATCTTTTTTTTAGACAGAATTTGAGGTTTGCAAAGGATTCTGGGTAACAGAACCTGGTCCGAGCCACATAAGTCACCCTATCTTGGATTCCCCTAGGTCTCTAGTTTTCAGAAATGCACAGGTTTGGTAGGTTTCCCTAGGTGCCGGCTGAGCTAGAGGCCAAAATCTACAGGTAGGCACTGTTTTCAATGAAAAAATGTGATGTGTCCACGTTGCGCTTTGGGGCGTTTCCTGTCGCGGGCGCTAGGCCTACCCACACAAGTGAGGTATCATTTTTATCGGGAGACGTGGGGGAACGCTGGGTAGAAGGAAATTCGTGGCTCCTCTCAGATTCCAGAACTTTCTGCCACAGAAATGTGAGGAACATGTGTTTTTTTAGCCAAATATTGAGGTTTGCAAAGGATTTTGGGTAACAGAACCTGGTCCGAGCCACACAAGTCACCCCATCTTGGATTCCCCTAGGTCTCTAGTTTTCAGAAATGCACAGGTTTGGTAGGTTTCCCTAGGTGGCGGCTGAGCTACAGGCCAAAATCTACAGGTAGGCACTTTGCAAAAAACACCTCTGTTTTCCTTCACCAATTTGGCTGTGTCCACGTTGCGCTTTGGGGCGTTTCCTGTCGCGGGCGCTAGGCCTACCCACACAAGTGAGGTATCATTTTTATCGGGAGACGTGGGGGAACGCTGGGTGGAAGGAAATTCGTGGCTACTCTCAGATTCCAGAACTTTCTGCCACAGAAATGTGAGGAACATGTGTTTTTTTAGCCAAATTTTGAGGTTTGCAAAGGATTCTGGGTAACAGAACCTGGTCCGAGCCACACAAGTCACCCCATCTTGGATTCCCCTAGGTCTCTAGTTTTCAGAAATGCACAGGTTTGGTAGGTTTCCCTAGGTGGCGGCTGAGCTACAGGCCAAAATCTACAGGTAGGCACTTTGCAAAAAACACCTCTGTTTTCCTTCACCAATTTGGCTGTGTCCACGTTGCGCTTTGGGGCGTTTCCTGTCGCGGGCGCCAGGCCTACCCACACAAGTGAGGTATCATTTTTATCGGGAGACGTGGGGGAACGCTGGGTGGAAGGAAATTCGTGGCTCCTCTCAGATTCCAGAACTTTCTGCCACAGAAATGTGAGGAACATGTGTTTTTTTAGCCAAATTTTGAGGTTTGCAAAGGATTCTGGGTAACAGAACCTGGTCCGAGCCACACAAGTCACCCCATCTTGGATTCCCCTAGGTCTCTAGTTTTCAGAAATGCACAGGTTTGGTAGGTTTCCCTAGGTGGCGGCTGAGCTACAGGCCAAAATCTACAGGTAGGCACTTTGCAAAAAACACCTCTGTTTTCCTTCACCAATTTGGCTGTGTCCACGTTGCGCTTTGGGGCATTTCCTGTCGCGGGCGCTAGGGCTACCCACACAAGTGAGGTATCATTTTTATCGGGAGACGTGGGGGAACGCTGGGTGGAAGGAAATTCGTGGCTCCTCTCAGATTCTAGAACTTTCTGCCACAGAAATGTTAGAAACATGTGTTTTTTTAGCCAAATTTTGAGGTTTGCAAAGGATTCTGGGTAACAGAACCTGGTCCGAGCCACACAAGTCACCCCATCTTGGATTCCCCTAGGTCTCTAGTTTTCAGAAATGCACAGGTTTGGTAGGTTTCCCTAGGTGGCGGCTGAGCTACAGGCCAAAATCTACAGGTAGGCACTTTGCAAAAAACACCTCTGTTTTCCTTCACCAATTTGGCTGTGTCCACGTTGCGCTTTGGGGCGTTTCCTGTCGCGGGCGCTAGGCCTACCCACACAAGTGAGGTATCATTTTTATCGGGAGACGTGGGGAAACGCTGGGTGGAAGGAAATTCGTGGCTCCTCTCAGATTCCAGAACTTTCTGCCACAGAAATGTGAGGAACATGTGTTTTTTTAGCCAAATTTTGAGGTTTGCAAAGGATTCTGGGTAACAGAACCTGGTCTGAGCCACACAAGTCACCCCATCTTGGATTCCCCTAGGTCTCTAGTTTTCAGAAATGCACAGGTTTGGTAGGTTTCCTTAGGTGGCGGCTGAGCTACAGGCCAAAATCTACAGGTAGGCACTTTGCAAAAAACACCTCTGTTTTCCTTCACCAATTTGGCTGTGTCCACGTTGCGCTTTGGGGCATTTCCTGTCGCGGGCGCTTGGCCTACCCACACAAGTGAGGTATCATTTTTATCGGGAGACGTGGGGGAACGCTGGGTGGAAGGAAATTCGTGGCTCCTCTCAGATTCCAGAACTGTCTGCCACAGAAATGTGAGGAACATGTGTATTTTTAGCCAAATTTTGAGGTTTGCAAAGGATTCTGGGTAACAGAACCTGGTCCGAGCCACACAAGTCACCCCATCTTGGATTCCCCCAGGGCTCTAGTTTTCAGAAATGCACAGGTTTGGTAGGTTTCCCTAGGTGGCGGCTGAGCTACAGGTCAAAATCTACAGGTAGGCACTTTGCAAAAAACACCTCTGTTTTCCTTCACCAATTTGGCTGTGTCCACGTTGCGCTTTGGGGCGTTTCCTGTCGCGGGCGCTAGGCCTACCCACACAAGTGAGGTATCATTTTTATCGGGAGACGTGGGGGAACGCTGGGTGGAAGGAAATTCGTGGCTCCTCTCAGATTCCAGAACTTTCTGCCACAGAAATGTGAGGAACATGTGTTTTTTTAGCCAAATTTTGAGGTTTGCAAAGGATTCTGGGTAACAGAACCTGGTCCGGGCCACACAAGTCACCCCATCTTGGATTCCCCTAGGTCTCTAGTTTTCAGAAATGCACAGGTTTGGTAGGTTTGCCTAGGTGGCGGCTGAGCTACAGGCCAAAATCTACAGGTAGGCACTTTGCAAAAAACACCTCAGTTTTCCTTCACCAATTTGGCTGTGTCCACGTTGCGCTTTGGGGCATTTCCTGTCGCGGGCGCTAGGCCTACCCACACAAGTGAGGTATCATTTTTATCGGGAGACGTGGGGGAACGCTGGGTGGAAGGAAATTCGTGGCTCCTCTCAGATTCCAGAACTTTCTGCCACAGAAATGTGAGGAACATGTGTTTTTTTAGCCAAATTTTGAGGTTTGCAAAGGATTCTGGGTAACAGAACCTGGTCCGAGCCACACAAGTCACCCCATCTTGGATTCCCCTAGGTCTCTAGTTTTCAGAAATGCACAGGTTTGGTAGGTTTCCCTAGGTGGCGGCTGAGCTACAGGCCAAAATCTACAGGTAGGCACTTTGCAAAAAACACCTCTGTTTTCCTTCACCAAATTGGCTGTGTCCACGTTGCGCTTTGGGGCGTTTCCTGTCGCGGGCGCTAGGCCTACCCACACAAGTGAGGTATCATTTTTATCGGGAGACGTGGGGGAACGCTGGGTGGAAGGAAATTCGTGGCTCCTCTCAGATTCCAGAACTTTCTGCCACAGAAATGTGAGGAACATGTGTTTTTTTAGCCAAATTTTGAGGTTTGCAAAGGATTCTGGGTAACAGAACCTGGTCCGAGCCACACAAGTCACCCCATCTTGGATTCCCCTAGGTCTCTAGTTTTCAGAAATGCACAGGTTTGGTAGGTTTCCCTAGGTGGCAGCTGAGCTACAAGCCAAAATCTACAGGTAGGCACTTTGCAAAAAACACCTCTGTTTTCCTTCACCAATTTGGCTGTGTCCACGTTGCGCTTTGGGGCGTTTCCTGTCGCGGGCGCCAGGCCTACCCACACAAGTGAGGTATCATTTTTATCGGGAGACGTGGGGGAACGCTGGGTGGAAGGAAATTCGTGGCTCCTCTCAGATTCCAGAACTTTCTGCCACAGAAATGTGAGGAACATGTGTTTTTTTAGCCAAATTTTGAGGTTTGCAAAGGATTCTGGGTAACAGAACCTTGTCCGAGCCACACAAGTCACCCCATCTTGGATTCCCCTAGGTCTCTAGTTTTCAGAAATGCACAGGTTTGGTAGGTTTCCCTAGGTGGCGGCTGAGCTACAGGCCAAAATCTACAGGTAGGCACTTTGGAAAAAACACCTCTGTTTTCCTTCACCAATTTGGCTGTGTCCACGTTGCGCTTTGGGGCATTTCCTGTCGCGGGCGCTTGGCCTACCCACACAAGTGAGGTATCATTTTTATCGGGAGACGTGGGGGAACGCTGGGTGGAAGGAAATTCGTGGCTCCTCTCAGATTCCAGAACTGTCTGCCACAGAAATGTGAGGAACATGTGTATTTTTAGCCAAATTTTGAGGTTTGCAAAGGATTCTGGGTAACAGAACCTGGTCCGAGCCACACAAGTCACCCCATCTTGGATTCCCCTAGGTCTCTAGTTTTCAGAAAAGCACAGGTTTGGTAGGTTTCCATAGGTGGCGGCTGAGCTACAGGCCAAAATCTACAGGTAGGCACTTTGCAAAAAACACCTCTGTTTTCCTTCACCAATGTGGCTGTGTCCACGTTGCGCTTTGGGGCGTTTCCTGTCGCGGGCGCTAGGCCTACCCACACAAGTGAGGTATCATTTTTATCGGGAGACGTGGGGGAACGCTGGGTGGAAGAAAATTCGTGGCTCCTCTCAGATTCCAGAACTTTCTGCCACAGAAATGTGAGGAACATGTGTTTTTTTAGCCAAATTTTGAGGTTTGCAAAGGATTCTGGGTAACAGAACCTGGTCCGAGCCACACAAGTCACCCCATCTTGGATTCCCCTAGGTCTCTAGTTTTCAGAAATGCACAGGTTTGGTAGGTTTCCTTAGGTGGCGGCTGAGCTACAGGCCAAAATCTACAGGTAGGCACTTTGCAAAAAACACCTCTGTTTTCCTTCACCAATTTGGCTGTGTCCACGTTGCGCTTTGGGGCATTTCCTGTCGCGGGCGCTTGGCCTACCCACACAAGTGAGGTATCATTCTTATCGGGAGACGTGGGGGAACGCTGGGTGGAAGGAAATTCGTGGCTCCTCTCAGATTCCAGAACTGTCTGCCACAGAAATGTGAGGAACATGTGTATTTTTAGCCAAATTTTGAGGTTTGCAAAGGATTCTGGGTAACAGAACCTGGTCCGAGCCACACAAGTCACCCCATCTTGGATTCCCCCAGGGCTCTAGTTTTCAGAAATGCACAGGTTTGGTAGGTTTCCCTAGGTGGCGGCTGAGCTACAGGTCAAAATCTACAGGTAGGCACTTTGCAAAAAACACCTCTGTTTTCCTTCACCAATTTGGCTGTGTCCACGTTGCGCTTTGGGGCGTTTCCTGTCGCGGGCGCTAGGCCTACCCACACAAGTGAGGTATCATTTTTATCGGGAGACGTGGGGGAACGCTGGGTGGAAGGAAATTCGTGGCTCCTCTCAGATTCCAGAACTTTCTGCCACAGAAATGTGAGGAACATGTGTTTTTTTAGCCAAATTTTGAGGTTTGCAAAGGATTCTGGGTAACAGAACCTGGTCCGGGCCACACAAGTCACCCCATCTTGGATTCCCCTAGGTCTCTAGTTTTCAGAAATGCACAGGTTTGGTAGGTTTGCCTAGGTGGCGGCTGAGCTACAGGCCAAAATCTACAGGTAGGCACTTTGCAAAAAACACCTCAGTTTTCCTTCACCAATTTGGCTGTGTCCACGTTGCGCTTTGGGGCATTTCCTGTCGCGGGCGCTAGGCCTACCCACACAAGTAAGGTATCATTTTTATCGGGAGACGTGGGGGAACGCTGGGTGGAAGGAAATTCGTGGCTCCTCTCAGATTCCAGAACTTTCTGCCACAGAAATGTGAGGAACATGTGTTTTTTTAGCCAAATTTTGAGGTTTGCAAAGGATTCTGGGTAACAGAACCTGGTCCGAGCCACACAAGTCACCCCATCTTGGATTCCCCTAGGTCTCTAGTTTTCAGAAATGCACAGGTTTGGTAGGTTTCCCTAGGTGGCGGCTGAGCTACAGGCCAAAATCTACAGGTAGGCACTTTGCAAAAAACACCTCTGTTTTCCTTCACCAATTTGGCTGTGTCCACGTTGCGCTTTGGGGCGTTTCCTGTCGCGGGCGCTAGGCCTACCCACACAAGTGAGGTATCATTTTTATCGGGAGACGTGGGGGAACGCTGGGTGGAAGGAAATTCGTGGCTCCTCTCAGATTCCAGAACTTTCTGCCACAGAAATGTGAGGAACATGTGTTTTTTTAGCCAAATTTTGAGGTTTGCAAAGGATTCTGGGTAACAGAACCTGGTCCGAGCCACACAAGTCACCCCATCTTGGATTCCCCTAGGTCTCTAGTTTGCAGAAATGCACAGGTTTGGTAGGTTTCCCTAGGTGGCAGCTGAGCTACAGGCCAAAATCTACAGGTAGGCACTTTGCAAAAAACACCTCTGTTTTCCTTCACCAATTTGGCTGTGTCCACGTTGCGCTTTGGGGCGTTTCCTGTCGCGGGCGCCAGGCCTACCCACACAAGTGAGGTATCATTTTTATCGGGAGACATGAGGGAACGCTGGGTGGAAGGAAATTCGTGGCTCCTCTCAGATTCCAGAACTTTGTGCCACAGAAATGTGAGGAACATGTGTTTTTTTAGCCAAATTTTGAGGTTTGCAAAGGATTCTGGGTAACAGAACCTGGTCCGAGCCACACAAGTCACCCCATCTTGGATTCCCCTAGGTCTCTAGTTTTCAGAAATGCACAGGTTTGGTAGGTTTCCCTAGGTGGCGGCTGAGCTACAGGCCAAAATCTACAGGTAGGCACTTTGCAAAAAACACCTCTGTTTTCCTTCACCAATTTGGCTGTGTCCACGTTGCGCTTTGGGGCATTTCCTGTCGCGGGCGCTTGGCCTACCCACACAAGTGAGGTATCATTTTTATCGGGAGACATGGGGGAACGCTGGGTGGAAGGAAATTCGTGGCTCCTCTCAGATTCCAGAACTGTCTGCCACAGAAATGTGAGGAACATGTGTATTTTTAGCCAAATTTTGAGGTTTGCAAAGGATTCTGGGTAACAGAACCTGGTCCGAGCCACACAAGTCACCCCATCTTGGATTCCCCTAGGTCTCTAGTTTTCAGAAATGCACAGGTTTGGTAGGTTTCCCTAGGTGGCGGCTGAGCTACAGGTCAAAATCTACAGGTAGGCACTTTGCAAAAAACACCTCTGTTTTCCTTCACCAATTTGGCTGTGTCCACGTTGCGCTTTGGGGCGTTTCCTGTCGCGGGCGCTAGGCCTACCCACACAAGTGAGGTATCATTTTTATCGGGAGACGTGGGGGAACGCTGGGTGGAAGGAAATTCGTGGCTCCTCTCAGATTCCAGAACTTTCTGCCACAGAAATGTGAGGAACATGTGTTTTTTTAGCCAAATTTTGAGGTTTGCAAAGGATTCTGGGTAACAGAACCTGGTCCGGGCCACACAAGTCACCCCATCTTGGATTCCCCTAGGTCTCTAGTTTTCAGAAATGCACAGGTTTGGTAGGTTTGCCTAGGTGGCGGCTGAGCTACAGGCCAAAATCTACAGGTAGGCACTTTGCAAAAAACACCTCAGTTTTCCTTCACCAATTTGGCTGTGTCCACGTTGCGCTTTGGGGCATTTCCTGTCGCGGGCGCTAGGCCTACCCACACAAGTGAGGTATCATTTTTATCGGGAGACGTGGGGGAACGCTGGGTGGAAGGAAATTCGTGGCTCCTCTCAGATTCCAGAACTTTCTGCCACAGAAATTTGAGGAACATGTGTTTTTTTAGCCAAATTTTGAGGTTTGCAAAGGATTCTGGGTAACAGAACCTGGTCCGAGCCACACAAGTCACCCCATCTTGGATTCCCCTAGGTCTCTAGTTTTCAGAAATGCACAGGTTTGGTAGGTTTCCCTAGGTGGCGGCTGAGCTACAGGCCAAAATCTACAGGTAGGCACTTTGCAAAAAACACCTCTGTTTTCCTTCACCAATTTGGCTGTGTCCACGTTGCGCTTTGGGGCGTTTCCTGTCGCGGGCGCTAGGCCTACCCACACAAGTGAAGTATCATTTTTATCGGGAGACGTGGGGGAACGCTGGGTGGAAGGAAATTCGTGGCTCCTCTCAGATTCCAGAACTTTGTGCCACAGAAATGTGAGGAACATGTGTTTTTTTAGCCAAATTTTGAGGTTTGCAAAGGATTCTGGGTAACAGAACCTGGTCCGAGCCACACAAGTCACCCCATCTTGGATTCCCCTAGGTCTCTAGTTTTCAGAAATGCACAGGTTTGGTAGGTTTCCCTAGGTGGCGGCTGAGCTACAGGCCAAAATCTACAGGTAGGCACTTTGCAAAAAACACCTCTGTTTTCCTTCACCAATTTGGCTGTGTCCACGTTGCGCTTTGGGGCGTTTCCTGTCGCGGGCGCCAGTCCTACCCACACAAGTGAGGTATCATTTTTATCGGGAGACGTGGGGGAACGCTGGGTGGAAGGAAATTCGTGGCTCCTCTCAGATTCCAGAACTTTCTGCCACAGAAATGTGAGGAACATGTGTTTTTTTAGCCAAATTTTGAGGTTTGCAAAGGATTCTGGGTAACAGAACCTGGTCCGAGCCACACAAGTCACCCCATCTTGGATTCCCCTAGGTCTCTAGTTTTCAGAAATGCACAGGTTTGGTAGGTTTCCCTAGGTGGCGGCTGAGCTACAGGCCAAAATCTACAGGTAGGCACTTTGCAAAAAACACCTCTGTTTTCCTTCACCAATTTGGCTGTGTCCACGTTGCGCTTTGGGGCATTTCCTGTCGCGGGCGCTAGGGCTACCCACACAAGTGAGGTATCATTTTTATCGGGAGACGTGGGGGAACGCTGGGTGGAAGGAAATTCGTGGCTCCTCTCAGATTCTAGAACTTTCTGCCACAGAAATGTGAGAAACATGTGTTTTTTTAGCCAAATTTTGAGGTTTGCAAAGGATTCTGGGTAACAGAACCTGGTCCGAGCCACACAAGTCACCCCATCTTGGATTCCCCTAGGTCTCTAGTTTTCAGAAATGCACAGGTTTGGTAGGTTTCCCTAGGTGGCGGCTGAGCTACAGGTCAAAATCTACAGGTAGGCACTTTGCAAAAAACACCTCTGTTTTCCTTCACCAATTTGGCTGTGTCCACGTTGCGCTTTGGGGCGTTTCCTGTCGCGGGCGCTAGGCCTACCCACACAAGTGAGGTATAATTTTTATCGGGAGACGTGGGGGAACGCTGGGTGGAAGGAAATTCGTGGCTCCTCTCAGATTCCAGAACTTTCTGCCAAGAAATGTGAGGAACATGTGTTTTTTTAGCCAAATTTTGAGGTTTGCAAAGGATTCTGGGTAACAGAACCTGGTCCGGGCCACACAAGTCACCCCATCTTGGATTCCCCTAGGTCTCTAGTTTTCAGAAATGCACAGGTTTGGTAGGTTTGCCTAGGTGGCGGCTGAGCTACAGGCCAAAATCTACAGGTAGGCACTTTGCAAAAAACACCTCTGTTTTCCTTCACCAATTTGGCTCTGTCCACGTTGCGCTTTGGGGCGTTTCCTGTCGCGGGCGCTAGGCCTACCCACACAAGTGAGGTATCATTTTTATCGGGAGACGTGGGGGAACGCTGGGTGGAAGGAAATTCGTGGCTCCTCTCAGATTCCAGAACTTTCTGCCACAGAAATGTGAGGAACATGTGTTTTTTTAGCCAAATTTTGAGGTTTGCAAAGGATTCTGGGTAACAGAACCTGGTCCGAGCCACACAAGTCACCCCATCTTGGATTCCCCTAGGTCTCTAGTTTTCAGAAATGCACAGGTTTGGTAGGTTTCCCTAGGTGGCAGCTGAGCTACAAGCCAAAATCTACAGGTAGGCACTTTGCAAAAAACACCTCTGTTTTCCTTCACCAATTTGGCTGTGTCCACGTTGCGCTTTGGGGCGTTTCCTGTCGCGGGCGCTAGGCCTACCCACACAAGTGAGGTATCATTTTTATCGGGAGACGTGGGGGAACGCTGGGTGGAAGGAAATTCGTGGCTCCTCTCAGATTCCAGAACTTTCTGCCACAGAAATTTGAGGAACATGTGTTTTTTTAGCCAAATTTTGAGGTTTGCAAAGGATTCTGGGTAACAGAACCTGGTCCGAGCCACACAAGTCACCCCATCTTGGATTCCCCTAGGTCTCTAGTTTTCAGAAATGCACAGGTTTGGTAGGTTTCCCTAGGTGGCGGCTGAGCTACAGGCCAAAATCTACAGGTAGGCACTTTGCAAAAAACACCTCTGTTTTCCTTCACCAATTTGGCTGTGTCCACGTTGCGCTTTGGGGCGTTTCCTGTCGCGGGCGCTAGGCCTACCCACACAAGTGAGGTATCATTTTTATCGGGAGACGTGGGGGAACGCTGGGTGGAAGGAAATTCGTGGCTCCTCTCAGATTCCAGAACTTTGTGCCACAGAAATGTGAGAAACATGTGTTTTTTTAGCCAAATTTTGAGGTTTGCAAAGGATTCTGGGTAACAGAACCTGGTCCGAGCCACACAAGTCACCCCATCTTGGATTCCCCTAGGTCTCTAGTTTTCAGAAATGCACAGGTTTGGTAGGTTTCCCTAGGTGGCGGCTGAGCTACAGGTCAAAATCTACAGGTAGGCACTTTGCAAAAAACACCTCTGTTTTCCTTCACCAATTTGGCTGTGTCCACGTTGCGCTTTGGGGCGTTTCCTGTCGCGGGCGCTAGGCCTACCCACACAAGTGAGGTATAATTTTTATCGGGAGACGTGGGGGAACGCTGGGTGGAAGGAAATTCGTGGCTCCTCTCAGATTCCAGAACTTTCTGCCACAGAAATGTGAGGAACATGTGTTTTTTTAGCCAAATTTTGAGGTTTGCAAAGGATTCTGGGTAACAGAACCTGGTCCGGGCCACACAAGTCACCCCATCTTGGATTCCCCTAGGTCTCTAGTTTTCAGAAATGCACAGGTTTGGTAGGTTTGCCTAGGTGGCGGCTGAGCTACAGGCCAAAATCTACAGGTAGGCACTTTGCAAAAAACACCTCTGTTTTCCTTCACCAATTTGGCTCTGTCCACGTTGCGCTTTGGGGCGTTTCCTGTCGCGGGCGCTAGGCCTACCCACACAAGTGAGGTATCATTTTTATCGGGAGACGTGGGGGAACGCTGGGTGGAAGGAAATTCGTGGCTCCTCTCAGATTCCAGAACTTTCTGCCACAGAAATGTGAGGAACATGTGTTTTTTTAGCCAAATTTTGAGGTTTGCAAAGGATTCTGGGTAACAGAACCTGGTCCGAGCCACACAAGTCACCCCATCTTGGATTCCCCTAGGTCTCTAGTTTTCAGAAATGCACAGGTTTGGTAGGTTTCCCTAGGTGGCAGCTGAGCTACAAGCCAAAATCTACAGGTAGGCACTTTGCAAAAAACACCTCTGTTTTCCTTCACCAATTTGGCTGTGTCCACGTTGCGCTTTGGGGCGTTTCCTGTCGCGGGCGCTAGGCCTACCCACACAAGTGAGGTATCATTTTTATCGGGAGACGTGGGGGAACGCTGGGTGGAAGGAAATTCGTGGCTCCTCTCAGATTCCAGAACTTTCTGCCACAGAAATTTGAGGAACATGTGTTTTTTTAGCCAAATTTTGAGGTTTGCAAAGGATTCTGGGTAACAGAACCTGGTCCGAGCCACACAAGTCACCCCATCTTGGATTCCCCTAGGTCTCTAGTTTTCAGAAATGCACAGGTTTGGTAGGTTTCCCTAGGTGGCAGCTGAGCTACAAGCCAAAATCTACAGGTAGGCACTTTGCAAAAAACACCTCTGTTTTCCTTCACCAATTTGGCTGTGTCCACGTTGCGCTTTGGGGCGTTTCCTGTCGCGGGCGCTAGGCCTACCCACACAAGTGAGGTATCATTTTTATCGGGAGACGTGGGGGAACGCTGGGTGGAAGGAAATTCGTGGCTCCTCTCAGATTCCAGAACTTTCTGCCACAGAAATTTGAGGAACATGTGTTTTTTTAGCCAAATTTTGAGGTTTGCAAAGGATTCTGGGTAACAGAACCTGGTCCGAGCCACACAAGTCACCCCATCTTGGATTCCCCTAGGTCTCTAGTTTTCAGAAATGCACAGGTTTGGTAGGTTTCCCTAGGTGGCGGCTGAGCTACAGGCCAAAATCTACAGGTAGGCACTTTGCAAAAAACACCTCTGTTTTCCTTCACCAATTTGGCTGTGTCCACGTTGCGCTTTGGGGCGTTTCCTGTCGCGGGCGCTAGGCCTACCCACACAAGTGAGGTATCATTTTTATCGGGAGACGTGGGGGAACGCTGGGTGGAAGGAAATTCGTGGCTCCTCTCAGATTCCAGAACTTTGTGCCACAGAAATGTGAGGAACATGTGTTTTTTTAGCCAAATTTTGAGGTTTGCAAAGGATTCTGGGTAACAGAACCTGGTCCGAGCCACACAAGTCACCCCATCTTGGATTCCCCTAGGTCTCTAGTTTTCAGAAATGCACAGGTTTGGTAGGTTTCCCTAGGTGGCGGCTGAGCTACAGGCCAAAATCTACAGGTAGGCACTTTGCAAAAAACACCTCTGTTTTCCTTCACCAATTTGGCTGTGTCCACGTTGCGCTTTGGGGCGTTTCCTGTCGCGGGCGCCAGTCCTACCCACACAAGTGAGGTATCATTTTTATCGGGAGACGTGGGGGAACGCTGGGTGGAAGGAAATTCGTGGCTCCTCTCAGATTCCAGAACTTTCTGCCACAGAAATGTGAGGAACATGTGTTTTTTTAGCCAAATTTTGAGGTTTGCAAAGGATTCTGGGTAACAGAACCTGGTCCGAGCCACACAAGTCACCCCATCTTGGATTCCCCTAGGTCTCTAGTTTTCAGAAATGCACAGGTTTGGTAGGTTTCCCTAGGTGGCGGCTGAGCTACAGGCCAAAATCTACAGGTAGGCACTTTGCAAAAAACACCTCTGTTTTCCTTCACCAATTTGGCTGTGTCCACGTTGCGCTTTGGGGCGTTTCCTGTCGCGGGCGCTAGGCCTACCCACACAAGTGAGGTATCATTTTTATCGGGAGACGTGGGGGAACGCTGGGTGGAAGGAAATTCGTGGCTCCTCTCAGATTCCAGAACTTTCTGCCACAGAAATGTGAGGAACATGTGTTTTTTTAGCCAAATTTTGAGGTTTGCAAAGGATTCTGGGTAACAGAACCTGGTCCGGGCCACACAAGTCACCCCATCTTGGATTCCCCTAGGTCTCTAGTTTTCAGAAATGCACAGGTTTGGTAGGTTTGCCTAGGTGGCGGCTGAGCTACAGGCCAAAATCTACAGGTAGGCACTTTGCAAAAAACACCTCTGTTTTCCTTCACCAATTTGGCTCTGTCCACGTTGCGCTTTGGGGCGTTTCCTGTCGCGGGCGCTAGGCCTACCCACACAAGTGAGGTATCATTTTTATCGGGAGACGTGGGGGAACGCTGGGTGGATGGAAATTCGTGGCTCCTCTCAGATTCCAGAACTTTCTGCCACAGAAATGTGAGGAACATGTGTTTTTTTAGCCAAATTTTGAGGTTTGCAAAGGATTCTGGGTAACAGAACCTGGTCCGAGCCACACAAGTCACTCCATCTTGGATTCCCCTAGGTCTCTAGTTTTCAGAAATGCACAGGTTTGGTAGGTTTCCCTAGGTGGCGGCTGAGCTACAGGCCAAAATCTACAGGTAGGCACTTTGCAAAAAACACCTCTGTTTTCCTTCACCAATTTGGCTGTGTCCACGTTGCGCTTTGGGGCGTTTCCTGTCGCGGGCGCTAGGCCTACCCACACAAGTGAGGTATCATTTTTATCGGGAGACGTGGGGGAACGCTGGGTGAAAGGAAATTCGTGGCTCCTCTCAGATTCCAGAACTTTCTGCCACAGAAATGTGAGGAACATGTGTTTTTTTAGCCAAATTTTGAGGTTTGCAAAGGATTCTGGGTAACAGAACCTGGTCCGAGCCACACAAGTCACCCCATCTTGGATTCCCCTAGGTCTCTAGTTTTCAGAAATGCACAGGTTTGGTAGGTTTCCCTAGGTGGCGGCTGAGCTACAGGCCAAAATCTACAGGTAGGCACTTTGCAAAAAACACCTCTGTTTTCCTTCACCAATTTGGCTGTGTCCACGTTGCGCTTTGGGGCGTATCCTGTCGCGGGCGCCAGGCCTACCCACACAAGTGAGGTATCATTTTTATCGTGAGACGTGGGGGAACGCTGGGTGGAAGGAAATTCGTGGCTCCTCTCAGATTCCAGAACTGTCTGCCACAGAAATGTGAGGAACATGTGTTTTTTTAGCCAAATTTTGAGGTTTGCAAAGGATTCTGGGTAACAGAACCTGGTCCGAGCCACACAAGTCACCCCATCTTGGATTCCCCTAGGTCTCTAGTTTTCAGAAATGCACAGGTTTGGTAGGTTTCCCTAGGTGGCGGCTGAGCTACAGGCCAAAATCTACAGGTAGGCACTTTGCAAAAAACACCTCTGTTTTCCTTCACCAATTTGGCTGTGTCCACGTTGCGCTTTGGGGCATTTCCTGTCGCGGGCGCTTGGCCTACCCACACAAGTGAGGTATCATTTTTATCGGGAGACGTGGGGGAACGCTGGGTGGAAGGAAATTCGTGGCTCCTCTCAGATTCCAGAACTGTCTGCCACAGAAATGTGAGGAACATGTGTATTTTTAGCCAAATTTTGAGGTTTGCAAAGGATTCTGGGTAACAGAACCTGGTCCGAGCCACACAAGTCACCCCATCTTGGATTCCCCTAGGTCTCTAGTTTTCAGAAATGCACAGGTTTGGTAGGTTTCCCTAGGTGGCGGCTGAGCTACAGGTCAAAATCTACAGGTAGGCACTTTGCAAAAAACACCTCTGTTTTCCTTCACCAATTTGGCTGTGTCCACGTTGCGCTTTGGGGCGTTTCCTGTCGCGGGCGCTAGGCCTACCCACACAAGTGAGGTATCATTTTTATCGGGAGACGTGGGGGAACGCTGGGTGGAAGGAAATTCGTGGCTCCTCTCAGATTCCAGAACTTTCTGCCACAGAAATGTGAGGAACATGTGTTTTTTTAGCCAAATTTTGAGGTTTGCAAAGGATTCTGGGTAACAGAACCTGGTCCGGGCCACACAAGTCACCCCATCTTGGATTCCCCTAGGTCTCTAGTTTTCAGAAATGCACAGGTTTGGTAGGTTTGCCTAGGTGGCGGCTGAGCTACAGGCCAAAATCTACAGGTAGGCACTTTGCAAAAAACACCTCAGTTTTCCTTCACCAATTTGGCTGTGTCCACGTTGCGCTTTGGGGCATTTCCTGTCGCGGGCGCTAGGCCTACCCACACAAGTGAGGTATCATTTTTATCGGGAGACGTGGGGGAACGCTGGGTGGAAGGAAATTCGTGGCTCCTCTCAGATTCCAGAACTTTCTGCCACAGAAATTTGAGGAACATGTGTTTTTTTAGCCAAATTTTGAGGTTTGCAAAGGATTCTGGGTAACAGAACCTGGTCCGAGCCACACAAGTCACCCCATCTTGGATTCCCCTAGGTCTCTAGTTTTCAGAAATGCACAGGTTTGGTAGGTTTCCCTAGGTGGCGGCTGAGCTACAGGCCAAAATCTACAGGTAGGCACTTTGCAAAAAACACCTCTGTTTTCCTTCACCAATTTGGCTGTGTCCACGTTGTGCTTTGGGGCGTTTCCTGTCGCGGGCGCTAGGCCTACCCACACAAGTGAGGTATCATTTTTATCGGGAGACGTGGGGGAACGCTGGGTGGAAGGAAATTCGTGGCTCCTCTCAGATTCCAGAACTTTGTGCCACAGAAATGTGAGGAACATGTGTTTTTTTAGCCAAATTTTGAGGTTTGCAAAGGATTCTGGGTAACAGAACCTGGTCCGAGCCACACAAGTCACCCCATCTTGGATTCCCCTAGGTCTCTAGTTTTCAGAAATGCACAGGTTTGGTAGGTTTCCCTAGGTGGCGGCTGAGCTACAGGCCAAAATCTACAGGTAGGCACTTTGCAAAAAACACCTCTGTTTTCCTTCACCAATTTGGCTGTGTCCACGTTGCGCTTTGGGGCGTTTCCTGTCGCGGGCGCCAGTCCTACCCACACAAGTGAGGTATCATTTTTATCGGGAGACGTGGGGGAACGCTGGGTGGAAGGAAATTCGTGGCTCCTCTCAGATTCCAGAACTTTCTGCCACAGAAATGTGAGGAACATGTGTTTTTTTAGCCAAATTTTGAGGTTTGCAAAGGATTCTGGGTAACAGAACCTGGTCCGAGCCACACAAGTCACCCCATCTTGGATTCCCCTAGGTCTCTAGTTTTCAGAAATGCACAGGTTTGGTAGGTTTCCCTAGGTGGCGGCTGAGCTACAGGCCAAAATCTACAGGTAGGCACTTTGCAAAAAACACCTCTGTTTTCCTTCACCAATTTGGCTGTGTCCACGTTGCGCTTTGGGGCATTTCCTGTCGCGGGCGCTAGGGCTACCCACACAAGTGAGGTATCATTTTTATCGGGAGACGTGGGGGAACGCTGGGTGGAAGGAAATTCGTGGCTCCTCTCAGATTCTAGAACTTTCTGCCACAGAAATGTGAGAAACATGTGTTTTTTTAGCCAAATTTTGAGGTTTGCAAAGGATTCTGGGTAACAGAACCTGGTCCGAGCCACACAAGTCACCCCATCTTGGATTCCCCTAGGTCTCTAGTTTTCAGAAATGCACAGGTTTGGTAGGTTTCCCTAGGTGGCGGCTGAGCTACAGGTCAAAATCTACAGGTAGGCACTTTGCAAAAAACACCTCTGTTTTCCTTCACCAATTTGGCTGTGTCCACGTTGCGCTTTGGGGCGTTTCCTGTCGCGGGCGCTAGGCCTACCCACACAAGTGAGGTATCATTTTTATCGGGAGACGTGGGGGAACGCTGGGTGGAAGGAAATTCGTGGCTCCTCTCAGATTCCAGAACTTTCTGCCACAGAAATGTGAGGAACATGTGTTTTTTTAGCCAAATTTTGAGGTTTGCAAAGGATTCTGGGTAACAGAACCTGGTCCGGGCCACACAAGTCACCCCATCTTGGATTCCCCTAGGTCTCTAGTTTTCAGAAATGCACAGGTTTGGTAGGTTAGCCTAGGTGGCGGCTGAGCTACAGGCCAAAATCTACAGGTAGGCACTTTGCAAAAAACACCTCTGTTTTCCTTCACCAATTTGGCTCTGTCCACGTTGCGCTTTGGGGCGTTTCCTGTCGCGGGCGCTAGGCCTACCCACACAAGTGAGGTATCATTTTTATCGGGAGACGTGGGGGAACGCTGGGTGGAAGGAAATTCGTGGCTCCTCTCAGATTCCAGAACTTTCTGCCACAGAAATGTGAGGAACATGTGTTTTTTTAGCCAAATTTTGAGGTTTGCAAAGGATTCTGGGTAACAGAACCTGGTCCGAGCCACACAAGTCACCCCATCTTGGATTCCCCTAGGTCTCTAGTTTTCAGAAATGCACAGGTTTGGTAGGTTTCCATAGGTGGCGGCTGAGCTACAGGCCAAAATCTACAGGTAGGCACTTTGCAAAAAACACCTCTGTTTTCCTTCACCAATGTGGCTGTGTCCACGTTGCGCTTTGGGGCGTTTCCTGTCGCGGGCGCTAGGCCTACCCACACAAGTGAGGTATCATTTTTATCGGGAGACGTGGGGGAACGCTGGGTGGAAGAAAATTCGTGGCTCCTCTCAGATTCCAGAACTTTCTGCCACAGAAATGTGAGGAACATGTGTTTTTTTAGCCAAATTTTGAGGTTTGCAAAGGATTCTGGGTAACAGAACCTGGTCCGAGCCACACAAGTCACCCCATCTTGGATTCCCCTAGGTCTCTAGTTTTCAGAAATGCACAGGTTTGGTAGGTTTCCTTAGGTGGCGGCTGAGCTACAGGCCAAAATCTACAGGTAGGCACTTTGCAAAAAACACCTCTGTTTTCCTTCACCAATTTGGCTGTGTCCACGTTGCGCTTTGGGGCATTTCCTGTCGCGGGCGCTTGGCCTACCCACACAAGTGAGGTATCATTTTTATCGGGAGACGTGGAGGAACGCTGGGTGGAAGGAAATTCGTGGCTCCTCTCAGATTCCAGAACTGTCTGCCACAGAAATGTGAGGAACATGTGTATTTTTAGCCAACATTTGAGGTTGGCAAAGGATTCTGGGTAACAGAACCTGGTCCGAGCCACACAAGTCACCCCATCTTGGATTCCCCCAGGGCTCTAGTTTTCAGAAATGCACAGGTTTGGTAGGTTTCCCTAGGTGGCGGCTGAGCTACAGGTCAAAATCTACAGGTAGGCACTTTGCAAAAAACACCTCTGTTTTCCTTCACCAATTTGGCTGTGTCCACGTTGCGCTTTGGGGCGTTTCCTGTCGCGGGCGCTAGGCCTACCCACACAAGTGAGGTATCATTTTTATCGGGAGACGTGGGGGAACGCTGGGTGGAAGGAAATTCGTGGCTCCTCTCAGATTCCAGAACTTTCTGCCACAGAAATGTGAGGAACATGTGTTTTTTTAGCCAAATTTTGAGGTTTGCAAAGGATTCTGGGTAACAGAACCTGGTCCGGGCCACACAAGTCACCCCATCTTGGATTCCCCTAGGTCTCTAGTTTTCAGAAATGCACAGGTTTGGTAGGTTTGCCTAGGTGGCGGCTGAGCTACAGGCCAAAATCTACAGGTAGGCACTTTGCAAAAAACACCTCTGTTTTCCTTTACCAATTTGGCTCTGTCCACGTTGCGCTTTGGGGCGTTTCCTGTCGCGGGCGCTAGGCCTACCCACACAAGTGAGGTATCATTTTTATCGGGAGACGTGGGGGAACGCTGGGTGGAAGGAAATTCGTGGCTCCTCTCAGATTCCAGAACTTTCTGCCACAGAAATGTGAGGAACATGTGTTTTTTTAGCCAAATTTTGAGGTTTGCAAAGGATTCTGGGTAACAGAACCTGGTCCGAGCCACACAAGTCACCCCATCTTGGATTCCCCTAGGTCTCTAGTTTTCAGAAATGCACAGGTTTGGTAGGTTTCCCTAGGTGGCGGCTGAGCTACAGGCCAAAATCTACAGGTAGGCACTTTGCAAAAAACACCTCTGTTTTCCTTCACCAATGTGGCTGTGTCCACGTTGCGCTTTGGGGCGTTTCCTGTCGCGGGCGCTAGGCCTACCCACACAAGTGAGGTATCATTTTTATCGGGAGACGTGGGGGAACGCTGGGTGGAAGAAAATTCGTGGCTCCTCTCAGATTCCAGAACTTTCTGCCACAGAAATGTGAGGAACATGTGTTTTTTTAGCCAAATTTTGAGGTTTGCAAAGGATTCTGGGTAACAGAACCTGGTCCGAGCCACACAAGTCACCCCATCTTGGATTCCCCTAGGTCTCTAGTTTTCAGAAATGCACAGGTTTGGTAGGTTTCCTTAGGTGGCGGCTGAGCTACAGGCCAAAATCTACAGGTAGGCACTTTGCAAAAAACACCTCTGTTTTCCTTCACCAATTTGGCTGTGTCCACGTTGCGCTTTGGGGCATTTCCTGTCGCGGGCGCTTGGCCTACCCACACAAGTGAGGTATCATTTTTATCGGGAGACGTGGGGGAACGCTGGGTGGAAGGAAATTCGTGGCTCCTCTCAGATTCCAGAACTGTCTGCCACAGAAATGTGAGGAACATGTGTATTTTTAGCCAACTTTTGAGGTTGGCAAAGGATTCTGGGTAACAGAACCTGGTCCGAGCCACACAAGTCACCCCATCTTGGATTCCCCCAGGGCTCTAGTTTTCAGAAATGCACAGGTTTGGTAGGTTTCCCTAGGTGGCGGCTGAGCTACAGGTCAAAATCTACAGGTAGGCACTTTTCAAAAAACACCTCTGTTTTCCTTCACCAATTTGGCTGTGTCCACGTTGCGCTTTGGGGCGTTTCCTGTCGCGGGCGCTTGGCCTACCCACACAAGTGAGGTATCATTTTTATCGGGAGACGTGGGGGAACGCTGGGTGGAAGGAAATTCGTGGCTCCTCTCAGATTCCAGAACTTTCTGCCACAGAAATGTGAGGAACATGTGTTTTTTTAGCCAAATTTTGAGGTTTGCAAAGTTTTCTGGGTAACAGAACCTGGTCCGAGCCACACAAGTCACCCCATCTTGGATTCCCCTAGGTCTCTAGTTTTCAGAAATGCACAGGTTTGGTAGGTTTCCATAGGTGGCGGCTGAGCTACAGGCCAAAATCTACAGGTAGGCACTTTGCAAAAAACACCTCTGTTTTCCTTCACCAATGTGGCTGTGTCCACGTTGCGCTTTGGGGCGTTTCCTGTCGCGGGCGCTAGGCCTACCCACACAAGTGAGGTATCATTTTTATCGGGAGACGTGGGGGAACGCTGGGTGGAAGAAAATTCGTGGCTCCTCTCAGATTCCAGAACTTTCTGCCACAGAAATGTGAGGAACATGTGTTTTTTTAGCCAAATTTTGAGGTTTGCAAAGGATTCTGGGTAACAGAACCTGGTCCGAGCCACACAAGTCACCCCATCTTGGATTCCCCTAGGTCTCTAGTTTTCAGAAATGCACAGGTTTGGTAGGTTTCCTTAGGTGGCGGCTGAGCTACAGGCCAAAATCTACAGGTAGGCACTTTGCAAAAAACACCTCTGTTTTCCTTCACCAATTTGGCTGTGTCCACGTTGCGCTTTGGGGCATTTCCTGTCGCGGGCGCTTGGCCTACCCACACAAGTGAGGTATCATTTTTATCGGGAGACGTGGGGGAACGCTGGGTGGAAGGAAATTCGTGGCTCCTCTCAGATTCCAGAACTGTCTGCCACAGAAAGGTGAGGAACATGTGTATTTTTAGCCAACTTTTGAGGTTGGCAAAGGATTCTGGGTAACAGAACCTGGTCCGAGCCACACAAGTCACCCCATCTTGGATTCCCCCAGGGCTCTAGTTTTCAGAAATGCACAGGTTTGGTAGGTTTCCCTAGGTGGCGGCTGAGCTACAGGTCAAAATCTACAGGTAGGCACTTTTAAAAAAACACCTCTGTTTTCCTTCACCAATTTGGCTGTGTCCACGTTGCGCTTTGGGGCGTTTCCTGTCGCGGGCGCTTGGCCTACCCACACAAGTGAGGTATCATTTTTATCGGGAGACGTGGGGGAACGCTGGGTGGAAGGAAATTCGTGGCTCCTCTCAGATTCCAGAACTTTCTGCCACAGAAATGTGAGGAACATGTGTTTTTTTAGCCAAATTTTGAGGTTTGCAAAGGATTCTGGGTAACAGAACCTGGTCCGGGCCACACAAGTCACCCCATCTTGGATTCCCCTAGGTCTCTAGTTTTCAGAAATGCACAGGTTTGGTAGGTTTGCCTAGGTGGCGGCTGAGCTACAGGCCAAAATCTACAGGTAGGCACTTTGCAAAAAACACCTCAGTTTTCCTTCACCAATTTGGCTGTGTCCACGTTGCGCTTTGGGGCATTTCCTGTCGCGGGCGCTAGGCCTACCCACACAAGTGAGGTATCATTTTTATCGGGAGACGTGGGGGAACGCTGGGTGGAAGGAAATTCGTGGCTCCTCTCAGATTCCAGAACTTTCTGCCACAGAAATGTGAGGAACATGTGTTTTTTTAGCCAAATTTTGAGGTTTGCAAAGGATTCTGGGTAACAGAACCTGGTCCGAGCCACACAAGTCACCCCATCTTGGATTCCCCTAGGTCTCTAGTTTTCAGAAATGCACAGGTTTGGTAGGTTTCCCTAGGTGGCGGCTGAGCTACAGGCCAAAATCTACAGGTAGGCACTTTGCAAAAAACACCTCTGTTTTCCTTCACCAATTTGGCTGTGTCCACGTTGCGCTTTGGGGCGTTTCCTGTCGCGGGCGCTAGGCCTACCCACACAAGTGAGGTATCATTTTTATCGGGAGACGTGGGGGAACGCTGGGTGGAAGGAAATTCGTGGCTCCTCTCAGATTCCAGAACTTTCTGCCACAGAAATGTGAGGAACATGTGTTTTTTTAGCCAAATTTTGAGGTTTGCAAAGGATTCTGGGTAACAGAACCTGGTCCGAGCCACACAAGTCACCCCATCTTGGATTCCCCTAGGTCTCTAGTTTTCAGAAATGCACAGGTTTGGTAGGTTTCCCTAGGTGGCAGCTGAGCTACAGGCCAAAATCTACAGGTAGGCACTTTGCAAAAAACACCTCTGTTTTCCTTCACCAATTTGGCTGTGTCCACGTTGCGCTTTGGGGCGTTTCCTGTCGCGGGCGCCAGGCCTACCCACACAAGTGAGGTATCATTTTTATCGGGAGACGTGGGGGAACGCTGGGTGGAAGGAAATTCGTGCCTCCTCTCAGATTCCAGAACTTTCTGCCACAGAAATGTGAGGAACATGTGTTTTTTTAGCCAAATTTTGAGGTTTGCAAAGGATTCTGGGTAACAGAACCTGGTCCGAGCCACACAAGTCACCCCATCTTGGATTCCCCCAGGGCTCTAGTTTTCAGAAATGCACAGGTTTGGTAGGTTTCCCTAGGTGGCGGCTGAGCTACAGGTCAAAATCTACAGGTAGGCACTTTGCAAAAAACACCTCTGTTTTCCTTCACCAATTTGGCTGTGTCCACGTTGCGCTTTGGGGCGTTTCCTGTCGCGGGCGCTAGGCCTACCCACACAAGTGAGGTATCATTTTTATCGGGAGACGTGGGGGAACGCTGGGTGGAAGGAAATTCGTGGCTCCTCTCAGATTCCAGAACTTTCTGCCACAGAAATGTGAGGAACATGTGTTTTTTTAGCCAAATTTTGAGGTTTGCAAAGGATTCTGGGTAACAGAACCTGGTCCGAGCCACACAAGTCACCCCATCTTGGATTCCCCTAGGTCTCTAGTTTTCAGAAATGCACAGGTTTGGTAGGTTTCCCTAGGTGGCGGCTGAGCTACAGGCCAAAATCTACAGGTAGGCACTTTGCAAAAAACACCTCTGTTTTCCTTCACCAATTTGGCTGTGTCCACGTTGCGCTTTGGGGCGTTTCCTGTCGCGGGCGCTAGGCCTACCCACACAAGTGAGGTATCATTTTTATCGGGAGACGTGGGGGAACGCTGGGTGGAAGGAAATTCGTGGCTCCTCTCAGATTCCAGAACTTTGTGCCACAGAAATGTGAGGAACATGTGTTTTTTTAGCCAAATTTTGAGGTTTGCAAAGGATTCTGGGTAACAGAACCTGGTCCGAGCCACACAAGTCACCCCATCTTGGATTCCCCTAGGTCTCTAGTTTTCAGAAATGCACAGGTTTGGTAGGTTTCCCTAGGTGGCGGCTGAGCTACAGGCCAAAATCTACAGGTAGGCACTTTGCAAAAAACACCTCTGTTTTCCTTCACCAATTTGGCTGTGTCCACGTTGCGCTTTGGGGCGTTTCCTGTCGCGGGCGCCAGTCCTACCCACACAAGTGAGGTATCATTTTTATCGGGAGACGTGGGGGAACGCTGGGTGGAAGGAAATTCGTGGCTCCTCTCAGATTCCAGAACTTTCTGCCACAGAAATGTGAGGAACATGTGTTTTTTTAGCCAAATTTTGAGGTTTGCAAAGGATTCTGGGTAACAGAACCTGGTCCGAGCCACACAAGTCACCCCATCTTGGATTCCCCTAGGTCTCTAGTTTTCAGAAATGCACAGGTTTGGTAGGTTTCCCTAGGTGGCGGCTGAGCTACAGGCCAAAATCTACAGGTAGGCACTTTGCAAAAAACACCTCTGTTTTCCTTCACCAATTTGGCTGTGTCCACGTTGCGCTTTGGGGCATTTCCTGTCGCGGGCGCTAGGGCTACCCACACAAGTGAGGAATCATTTTTATCGGGAGACGTGGGGGAACGCTGGGTGGAAGGAAATTCGTGGCTCCTCTCAGATTCTAGAACTTTCTGCCACAGAAATGTGAGAAACATGTGTTTTTTTAGCCAAATTTTGAGGTTTGCAAAGGATTCTGGGTAACAGAACCTGGTCTGAGCCACACAAGTCACCCCATCTTGGATTCCCCTAGGTCTCTAGTTTTCAGAAATGCACAGGTTTGGTAGGTTTCCCTAGGTGGCGGCTGAGCTACAGGTCAAAATCTACAGGTAGGCACTTTGCAAAAAACACCTCTGTTTTCCTTCACCAATTTGGCTGTGTCCACGTTGCGCTTTGGGGCGTTTCCTGTCGCGGGCGCTAGGCCTACCCACACAAGTGAGGTATCATTTTTATCGGGAGACGTGGGGGAACGCTGGGTGGAAGGAAATTCGTGGCTCCTCTCAGATTCCAGAACTTTCTGCCACAGAAATGTGAGGAACATGTGTTTTTTTAGCCACATTTTGAGGTTTGCAAAGGATTCTGGGTAACAGAACCTGGTCCGGGCCACACAAGTGACCCCATCTTGGATTCCCCTAGGTCTCTAGTTTTCAGAAATGCACAGGTTTGGTAGGTTTGCCTAGGTGGCGGCTGAGCTACAGGCCAAAATCTACAGGTAGGCACTTTGCAAAAAACACCTCAGTTTTCCTTCACCAATTTGGCTGTGTCCACGTTGCGCTTTGGGGCATTTCCTGTCGCGGGCGCTAGGCCTACCCACACAAGTGAGGTATCATTTTTATCGGGAGACGTGG
This sequence comes from Pleurodeles waltl, assembly GCF_031143425.1. Classification (NCBI taxonomy): domain Eukaryota; kingdom Metazoa; phylum Chordata; class Amphibia; order Caudata; family Salamandridae; genus Pleurodeles; species Pleurodeles waltl. Next base: position 339,818,785 of record NC_090443.1, read on the forward strand.
GGGAACGCTGGGTGGAAGGAAATTCGTGGCTCCTCTCAGATTCCAGAACTTTCTGACACAGAAATGTGAGGAACATGTGTTTTTTTAGCCAAATTTTGAGGTTTGCAAAGGATTCTGGGTAACAGAACCTGGTCCGAGCCACACAAGTCACCCCATCTTGGATTCCCCTAGGTCTCTAGTTTTCAGAAATGCACAGGTTTGGTAGGTTTCCCTAGGTGGCGGCTGAGCTACAGGCCAAAATCTACAGGTAGGCACTTTGCAAAAAACACCTCTGTTTTCCTTCACCAATTTGGCTGTGTCCACGTTGCGCTTTGGGGCGTTTCCTGTCGCGGGCGCTAGGCCTACCCACACAAGTGAGGTATCATTTTTATCGGGAGACGTGGGGGAACGCTGGGTGGAAGGAAATTCGTGGCTCCTCTCAGATTCCAGAACTTTCTGCCACAGAAATGTGAGGAACATGTGTTTTTTTAGCCAAATTTTGAGGTTTGCAAAGGATTCTGGGTAACAGAACCTGGTCCGAGCCACACAAGTCACCCCATCTTGGATTCCCCTAGGTCTCTAGTTTTCAGAAATGCACAGGTTTGGTAGGTTTCCCTAGGTGGCGGCTGAGCTACAGGCCAAAATCTACAGGTAGGCACTTTGCAAAAAACACCTCTGTTTTCCTTCACCAATTTGGCTGTGTCCACGTTGCGCTTTGGGGCGTATCCTGTCGCGGGCGCCAGGCCTACCCACACAAGTGAGGTATCATTTTTATCGTGAGACGTGGGGGAACGCTGGGTGGAAGGAAATTCGTGGCTCCTCTCAGATTCCAGAACTTTCTGCCACAGAAATGTGAGGAACATGTGTTTTTTTAGCCAAATTTTGAGGTTTGCAAAGGATTCTGGGTAACAGAACCTGGTCCGAGCCACACAAGTCACCCCATCTTGGATTCCCCTAGGTCTCTAGTTTTCAGAAATGCACAGGTTTGGTAGGTTTCCCTAGGTGGCGGCTGAGCTACAGGCCAAAATCTACAGGTAGGCACTTTGCAAAAAACACCTCTGTTTTCCTTCACCAATTTGGCTGTGTCCACGTTGCGCTTTGGGGCATTTCCTGTCGCGGGCGCTAGGGCTACCCACACAAGTGAGGTATCATTTTTATCGGGAGACGTGGGGGAACGCTGGGTGGAAGGAAATTCGTGGCTCCTCTCAGATTCTAGAACTTTCTGCCACAGAAATGTGAGAAACATGTGTTTTTTTAGCCACATTTTGAGGTTTGCAAAGGATTCTGGGTAACAGAACCTGGTCCGAGCCACACAAGTCACCCCATCTTGGATTCCCCTAGGTCTCTAGTTTTCAGAAATGCACAGGTTTGGTAGGTTTCCCTAGGTGGCGGCTGAGCTACAGGTCAAAATCTACAGGTAGGCACTTTGCAAAAAACACCTCTGTTTTCCTTCACCAATTTGGCTGTGTCCACGTTGCGCTTTGGGGCGTTTCCTGTCGCGGGCGCTAGGCCTACCCACACAAGTGAGGTATCATTTTTATCGGGAGACGTGGGGGAACGCTGGGTGGAAGGAAATTCGTGGCTCCTCTCAGATTCCAGAACTTTCTGCCACAGAAATGTGAGGAACATGTGTTTTTTTAGCCAAATTTTGAGGTTTGCAAAGGATTCTGGGTAACAGAACCTGGTCCGAGCCACACAAGTCACCCCATCTTGGATTCCCCTAGGTCTCTAGTTTTCAGAAATGCACAGGTTTGGTAGGTTTCCCTAGGTGGCGGCTGAGCTACAGGCCAAAATCTACAGGTAGGCACTTTGCAAAAAACACCTCTGTTTTCCTTCACCAATTTGGCTGTGTCCACGTTGCGCTTTGGGGCGTTTCCTGTCGCGGGCGCTAGGCCTACCCACACAAGTGAGGTATCATTTTTATCGGGAGACGTGGGGGAACGCTGGGTGGAAGGAAATTCGTGGCTCCTCTCAGATTCCAGAACTTTGTGCCACAGAAATGTGAGGAACATGTGTTTTTTTAGCCAAATTTTGAGGTTTGCAAAGGATTCTGGGTAACAGAACCTGGTCCGAGCCACACAAGTCACCCCATCTTGGATTCCCCTAGGTCTCTAGTTTTCAGAAATGCACAGGTTTGGTAGGTTTCCCTAGGTGGCGGCTGAGCTACAGGCCAAAATCTACAGGTAGGCACTTTGCAAAAAACACCTCTGTTTTCCTTCACCAATTTGGCTGTGTCCACGTTGCGCTTTGGGGCGTTTCCTGTCGCGGGCGCCAGTCCTACCCACACAAGTGAGGTATCATTTTTATCGGGAGACGTGGGGGAACGCTGGGTGGAAGGAAATTCGTGGCTCCTCTCAGATTCCAGAACTTTCTGCCACAGAAATGTGAGGAACATGTGTTTTTTTAGCCAAATTTTGAGGTTTGCAAAGGATTCTGGGTAACAGAACCTGGTCCGAGCCACACAAGTCACCCCATCTTGGATTCCCCTAGGTCTCTAGTTTTCAGAAATGCACAGGTTTGGTAGGTTTCCCTAGGTGGCGGCTGAGCTACAGGCCAAAATCTACAGGTAGGCACTTTGCAAAAAACACCTCTGTTTTCCTTCACCAATTTGGCTGTGTCCACGTTGCGCTTTGGGGCATTTCCTGTCGCGGGCGCTAGGGCTACCCACACAAGTGAGGAATCATTTTTATCGGGAGACGTGGGGGAACGCTGGGTGGAAGGAAATTCGTGGCTCCTCTCAGATTCTAGAACTTTCTGCCACAGAAATGTGAGAAACATGTGTTTTTTTAGCCAAATTTTGAGGTTTGCAAAGGATTCTGGGTAACAGAACCTGGTCTGAGCCACACAAGTCACCCCATCTTGGATTCCCCTAGGTCTCTAGTTTTCAGAAATGCACAGGTTTGGTAGGTTTCCCTAGGTGGCGGCTGAGCTACAGGTCAAAATCTACAGGTAGGCACTTTGCAAAAAACACCTCTGTTTTCCTTCACCAATTTGGCTGTGTCCACGTTGCGCTTTGGGGCGTTTCCTGTCGCGGGCGCTAGGCCTACCCACACAAGTGAGGTATCATTTTTATCGGGAGACGTGGGGGAACGCTGGGTGGAAGGAAATTCGTGGCTCCTCTCAGATTCCAGAACTTTCTGCCACAGAAATGTGAGGAACATGTGTTTTTTTAGCCAAATTTTGAGGTTTGCAAAGGATTCTGGGTAACAGAACCTGGTCCGAGCCACACAAGTCACCCCATCTTGGATTCCCCCAGGGCTCTAGTTTTCAGAAATGCACAGGTTTGGTAGGTTTCCCTAGGTGGCGGCTGAGCTACAGGTCAAAATCTACAGGTAGGCACTTTGCAAAAAACACCTCTGTTTTCCTTCACCAATTTGGCTGTGTCCACGTTGCGCTTTGGGGCGTTTCCTGTCGCGGGCGCTAGGCCTACCCACACAAGTGAGGTATCATTTTTATCGGGAGACGTGGGGGAACGCTGGGTGGAAGGAAATTCGTGGCTCCTCTCAGATTCCAGAACTTTCTGCCACAGAAATGTGAGGAACATGTGTTTTTTTAGCCAAATTTTGAGGTTTGCAAAGGATTCTGGGTAACAGAACCTGGTCCGAGCCACACAAGTCACCCCATCTTGGATTCCCCTAGGTCTCTAGTTTTCAGAAATGCACAGGTTTGGTAGGTTTCCCTAGGTGGCGGCTGAGCTACAGGCCAAAATCTACAGGTAGGCACTTTGCAAAAAACACCTCTGTTTTCCTTCACCAATTTGGCTGTGTCCACGTTGCGCTTTGGGGCGTTTCCTGTCGCGGGCGCTAGGCCTACCCACACAAGTGAGGTATCATTTTTATCGGGAGACGTGGGGGAACGCTGGGTGGAAGGAAATTCGTGGCTCCTCTCAGATTCCAGAACTTTGTGCCACAGAAATGTGAGGAACATGTGTTTTTTTAGCCAAATTTTGAGGTTTGCAAAGGATTCTGGGTAACAGAACCTGGTCCGAGCCACACAAGTCACCCCATCTTGGATTCCCCTAGGTCTCTAGTTTTCAGAAATGCACAGGTTTGGTAGGTTTCCCTAGGTGGCGGCTGAGCTACAGGCCAAAATCTACAGGTAGGCACTTTGCAAAAAACACCTCTGTTTTCCTTCACCAATTTGGCTGTGTCCACGTTGCGCTTTGGGGCGTTTCCTGTCGCGGGCGCCAGTCCTACCCACACAAGTGAGGTATCATTTTTATCGGGAGACGTGGGGGAACGCTGGGTGGAAGGAAATTCGTGGCTCCTCTCAGATTCCAGAACTTTCTGCCACAGAAATGTGAGGAACATGTGTTTTTTTAGCCAAATTTTGAGGTTTGCAAAGGATTCTGGGTAACAGAACCTGGTCCGAGCCACACAAGTCACCCCATCTTGGATTCCCCTAGGTCTCTAGTTTTCAGAAATGCACAGGTTTGGTAGGTTTCCCTAGGTGGCGGCTGAGCTACAGGCCAAAATCTACAGGTAGGCACTTTGCAAAAAACACCTCTGTTTTCCTTCACCAATTTGGCTGTGTCCACGTTGCGCTTTGGGGCATTTCCTGTCGCGGGCGCTAGGGCTACCCACACAAGTGAGGAATCATTTTTATCGGGAGACGTGGGGGAACGCTGGGTGGAAGGAAATTCGTGGCTCCTCTCAGATTCTAGAACTTTCTGCCACAGAAATGTGAGAAACATGTGTTTTTTTAGCCAAATTTTGAGGTTTGCAAAGGATTCTGGGTAACAGAACCTGGTCTGAGCCACACAAGTCACCCCATCTTGGATTCCCCTAGGTCTCTAGTTTTCAGAAATGCACAGGTTTGGTAGGTTTCCCTAGGTGGCGGCTGAGCTACAGGTCAAAATCTACAGGTAGGCACTTTGCAAAAAACACCTCTGTTTTCCTTCACCAATTTGGCTGTGTCCACGTTGCGCTTTGGGGCGTTTCCTGTCGCGGGCGCTAGGCCTACCCACACAAGTGAGGTATCATTTTTATCGGGAGACGTGGGGGAACGCTGGGTGGAAGGAAATTCGTGGCTCCTCTCAGATTCCAGAACTTTCTGCCACAGAAATGTGAGGAACATGTGTTTTTTTAGCCAAATTTTGAGGTTTGCAAAGGATTCTGGGTAACAGAACCTGGTCCGGGCCACACAAGTGACCCCATCTTGGATTCCCCTAGGTCTCTAGTTTTCAGAAATGCACAGGTTTGGTAGGTTTGCCTAGGTGGCGGCTGAGCTACAGGCCAAAATCTACAGGTAGGCACTTTGCAAAAAACACCTCAGTTTTCCTTCACCAATTTGGCTGTGTCCACGTTGCGCTTTGGGGCATTTCCTGTCGCGGGCGCTAGGCCTACCCACACAAGTGAGGTATCATTTTTATCGGGAGACGTGGGGGAACGCTGGGTGGAAGGAAATTCGTGGCTCCTCTCAGATTCCAGAACTTTCTGACACAGAAATGTGAGGAACATGTGTTTTTTTAGCCAAATTTTGAGGTTTGCAAAGGATTCTGGGTAACAGAACCTGGTCCGAGCCACACAAGTCACCCCATCTTGGATTCCCCTAGGTCTCTAGTTTTCAGAAATGCACAGGTTTGGTAGGTTTCCCTAGGTGGCGGCTGAGCTACAGGCCAAAATCTACAGGTAGGCACTTTGCAAAAAACACCTCTGTTTTCCTTCACCAATTTGGCTGTGTCCACGTTGCGCTTTGGGGCGTTTCCTGTCGCGGGCGCTAGGCCTACCCACACAAGTGAGGTATCATTTTTATCGGGAGACGTGGGGGAACGCTGGGTGGAAGGAAATTCGTGGCTCCTCTCAGATTCCAGAACTTTCTGCCACAGAAATGTGAGGAACATGTGTTTTTTTAGCCAAATTTTGAGGTTTGCAAAGGATTCTGGGTAACAGAACCTGGTCCGAGCCACACAAGTCACCCCATCTTGGATTCCCCTAGGTCTCTAGTTTTCAGAAATGCACAGGTTTGGTAGGTTTCCCTAGGTGGCGGCTGAGCTACAGGCCAAAATCTACAGGTAGGCACTTTGCAAAAAACACCTCTGTTTTCCTTCACCAATTTGGCTGTGTCCACGTTGCGCTTTGGGGCGTATCCTGTCGCGGGCGCCAGGCCTACCCACACAAGTGAGGTATCATTTTTATCGTGAGACGTGGGGGAACGCTGGGTGGAAGGAAATTCGTGGCTCCTCTCAGATTCCAGAACTTTCTGCCACAGAAATGTGAGGAACATGTGTTTTTTTAGCCAAATTTTGAGGTTTGCAAAGGATTCTGGGTAACAGAACCTGGTCCGAGCCACACAAGTCACCCCATCTTGGATTCCCCTAGGTCTCTAGTTTTCAGAAATGCACAGGTTTGGTAGGTTTCCCTAGGTGGCGGCTGAGCTACAGGCCAAAATCTACAGGTAGGCACTTTGCAAAAAACACCTCTGTTTTCCTTCACCAATTTGGCTGTGTCCACGTTGCGCTTTGGGGCATTTCCTGTCGCGGGCGCTAGGGCTACCCACACAAGTGAGGTATCATTTTTATCGGGAGACGTGGGGGAACGCTGGGTGGAAGGAAATTCGTGGCTCCTCTCAGATTCTAGAACTTTCTGCCACAGAAATGTGAGAAACATGTGTTTTTTTAGCCACATTTTGAGGTTTGCAAAGGATTCTGGGTAACAGAACCTGGTCCGAGCCACACAAGTCACCCCATCTTGGATTCCCCTAGGTCTCTAGTTTTCAGAAATGCACAGGTTTGGTAGGTTTCCCTAGGTGGCGGCTGAGCTACAGGTCAAAATCTACAGGTAGGCACTTTGCAAAAAACACCTCTGTTTTCCTTCACCAATTTGGCTGTGTCCACGTTGCGCTTTGGGGCGTTTCCTGTCGCGGGCGCTAGGCCTACCCACACAAGTGAGGTATCATTTTTATCGGGAGACGTGGGGGAACGCTGGGTGGAAGGAAATTCGTGGCTCCTCTCAGATTCCAGAACTTTCTGCCACAGAAATGTGAGGAACATGTGTTTTTTTAGCCAAATTTTGAGGTTTGCAAAGGATTCTGGGTAACAGAACCTGGTCCGAGCCACACAAGTCACCCCATCTTGGATTCCCCTAGGTCTCTAGTTTTCAGAAATGCACAGGTTTGGTAGGTTTCCCTAGGTGGCGGCTGAGCTACAGGCCAAAATCTACAGGTAGGCACTTTGCAAAAAACACCTCTGTTTTCCTTCACCAATTTGGCTGTGTCCACGTTGCGCTTTGGGGCGTTTCCTGTCGCGGGCGCTAGGCCTACCCACACAAGTGAGGTATCATTTTTATCGGGAGACGTGGGGGAACGCTGGGTGGAAGGAAATTCGTGGCTCCTCTCAGATTCCAGAACTTTGTGCCACAGAAATGTGAGGAACATGTGTTTTTTTAGCCAAATTTTGAGGTTTGCAAAGGATTCTGGGTAACAGAACCTGGTCCGAGCCACACAAGTCACCCCATCTTGGATTCCCCTAGGTCTCTAGTTTTCAGAAATGCACAGGTTTGGTAGGTTTCCCTAGGTGGCGGCTGAGCTACAGGCCAAAATCTACAGGTAGGCACTTTGCAAAAAACACCTCTGTTTTCCTTCACCAATTTGGCTGTGTCCACGTTGCGCTTTGGGGCGTTTCCTGTCGCGGGCGCCAGTCCTACCCACACAAGTGAGGTATAATTTTTATCGGGAGACGTGGGGGAACGCTGGGTGGAAGGAAATTCGTGGCTCCTCTCAGATTCCAGAACTTTCTGCCACAGAAATGTGAGGAACATGTGTTTTTTTAGCCAAATTTTGAGGTTTGCAAAGGATTCTGGGTAACAGAACCTGGTCCGAGCCACACAAGTCACCCCATCTTGGATTCCCCTAGGTCTCTAGTTTTCAGAAATGCACAGGTTTGGTAGGTTTCCCTAGGTGGCGGCTGAGCTACAGGCCAAAATCTACAGGTAGGCACTTTGCAAAAAACACCTCTGTTTTCCTTCACCAATTTGGCTGTGTCCACGTTGCGCTTTGGGGCATTTCCTGTCGCGGGCGCTAGGGCTACCCACACAAGTGAGGAATCATTTTTATCGGGAGACGTGGGGGAACGCTGGGTGGAAGGAAATTCGTGGCTCCTCTCAGATTCTAGAACTTTCTGCCACAGAAATGTGAGAAACATGTGTTTTTTTAGCCAAATTTTGAGGTTTGCAAAGGATTCTGGGTAACAGAACCTGGTCTGAGCCACACAAGTCACCCCATCTTGGATTCCCCTAGGTCTCTAGTTTTCAGAAATGCACAGGTTTGGTAGGTTTCCCTAGGTGGCGGCTGAGCTACAGGTCAAAATCTACAGGTAGGCACTTTGCAAAAAACACCTCTGTTTTCCTTCACCAATTTGGCTGTGTCCACGTTGCGCTTTGGGGCGTTTCCTGTCGCGGGCGCTAGGCCTACCCACACAAGTGAGGTATCATTTTTATCGGGAGACGTGGGGGAACGCTGGGTGGAAGGAAATTCGTGGCTCCTCTCAGATTCCAGAACTTTCTGCCACAGAAATGTGAGGAACATGTGTTTTTTTAGCCAAATTTTGAGGTTTGCAAAGGATTCTGGGTAACAGAACCTGGTCCGGGCCACACAAGTGACCCCATCTTGGATTCCCCTAGGTCTCTAGTTTTCAGAAATGCACAGGTTTGGTAGGTTTGCCTAGGTGGCGGCTGAGCTACAGGCCAAAATCTACAGGTAGGCACTTTGCAAAAAACACCTCAGTTTTCCTTCACCAATTTGGCTGTGTCCACGTTGCGCTTTGGGGCATTTCCTGTCGCGGGCGCTAGGCCTACCCACACAAGTGAGGTATCATTTTTATCGGGAGACGTGGGGGAACGCTGGGTGGAAGGAAATTCGTGGCTCCTCTCAGATTCCAGAACTTTCTGACACAGAAATGTGAGGAACATGTGTTTTTTTAGCCAAATTTTGAGGTTTGCAAAGGATTCTGGGTAACAGAACCTGGTCCGAGCCACACAAGTCACCCCATCTTGGATTCCCCTAGGTCTCTAGTTTTCAGAAATGCACAGGTTTGGTAGGTTTCCCTAGGTGGCGGCTGAGCTACAGGCCAAAATCTACAGGTAGGCACTTTGCAAAAAACACCTCTGTTTTCCTTCACCAATTTGGCTGTGTCCACGTTGCGCTTTGGGGCGTTTCCTGTCGCGGGCGCTAGGCCTACCCACACAAGTGAGGTATCATTTTTATCGGGAGACGTGGGGGAACGCTGGGTGGAAGGAAATTCGTGGCTCCTCTCAGATTCCAGAACTTTCTGCCACAGAAATGTGAGGAACATGTGTTTTTTTAGCCAAATTTTGAGGTTTGCAAAGGATTCTGGGTAACAGAACCTGGTCCGAGCAACACAAGTCACCCCATCTTGGATTCCCCTAGGTCTCTAGTTTTCAGAAATGCACAGGTTTGGTAGGTTTCCCTAGGTGGCGGCTGAGCTACAGGCCAAAATCTACAGGTAGGCACTTTGCAAAAAACACCTCTGTTTTCCTTCACCAATTTGGCTGTGTCCACGTTGCGCTTTGGGGCGTATCCTGTCGCGGGCGCCAGGCCTACCCACACAAGTGAGGTATCATTTTTATCGTGAGACGTGGGGGAACGCTGGGTGGAAGGAAATTCGTGGCTCCTCTCAGATTCCAGAACTTTCTGCCACAGAAATGTGAGGAACATGTGTTTTTTTAGCCAAATTTTGAGGTTTGCAAAGGATTCTGGGTAACAGAACCTGGTCCGAGCCACACAAGTCACCCCATCTTGGATTCCCCTAGGTCTCTAGTTTTCAGAAATGCACAGGTTTGGTAGGTTTCCCTAGGTGGCGGCTGAGCTACAGGCCAAAATCTACAGGTAGGCACTTTGCAAAAAACACCTCTGTTTTCCTTCACCAATTTGGCTGTGTCCACGTTGCGCTTTGGGGCATTTCCTGTCGCGGGCGCTAGGGCTACCCACACAAGTGAGGTATCATTTTTATCGGGAGACGAGGGGGAACGCTGGGTGGAAGGAAATTCGTGGCTCCTCTCAGATTCTAGAACTTTCTGCCACAGAAATGTGAGAAACATGTGTTTTTTTAGCCAAATTTTGAGGTTTGCAAAGGATTCTGGGTAACAGAACCTGGTCCGAGCCACACAAGTCACCCCATCTTGGATTCCCCTAGGTCTCTAGTTTTCAGAAATGCACAGGTTTGGTAGGTTTCCCTAGGTGGCGGCTGAGCTACAGGCCAAAATCTACAGGTAGGCACTTTGCAAAAAACACCTCTGTTTTCCTTCACCAATTTGGCTGTGTCCACGTTGCGCTTTGGGGCGTTTCCTGTCGCGGGCGCTAGGCCTACCCACACAAGTGAGGTATCATTTTTATCGGGAGACGTGCGGGAACGCTGGGTGGAAGGAAATTTGTGGCTCCTCTCAGATTCCAGAACTTTCTGCCACAGAAATGTGAGGAACATGTGTTTTTTTAGCCAAATTTTGAGGTTTGCAAAGGATTCTGGGTAACAGAACCTGGTCCGAGCCACACAAGTCACCCCATCTTGGATTCCCCTAGGTCTCTAGTTTTCAGAAATGCACAGGTTTGGTAGGTTTCCCTAGGTGGCGGCTGAGCTACAGGCCAAAATCTACAGGTAGGCACTTTGCAAAAAACACCTCTGTTTTCCTTCACCAATTTGGCTGTGTCCACGTTGCGCTTTGGGGCGTTTCCTGTCGCGGGCGCCAGTCCTACCCACACAAGTGAGGTATCATTTTTATCGGGAGACGTGGGGGAACGCTGGGTGGAAGGAAATTCGTGGCTCCTCTCAGATTCCAGAACTTTCTGCCACAGAAATGTGAGGAACATGTGTTTTTTTAGCCAAATTTTGAGGTTTGCAAAGGATTCTGGGTAACAGAACCTGGTCCGAGCCACACAAGTCACCCCATCTTGGATTCCCCTAGGTCTCTAGTTTTCAGAAATGCACAGGTTTGGTAGGTTTCCCTAGGTGGCGGCTGAGCTACAGGCCAAAATCTACAGGTAGGCACTTTGCAAAAAACACCTCTGTTTTCCTTCACCAATTTGGCTGTGTCCACGTTGCGCTTTGGGGCGTTTCCTGTCGCGGGCGCTAGGCCTACCCACACAAGTGAGGTATCATTTTTATCGGGAGACGTGGGGGAACGCTGGGTGGAAGGAAATTTGTGGCTCCTCTCAGATTCCAGAACTTTCTGCCACAGAAATGTGAGGAACATGTGTTTTTTTAGCCAAATTTTGAGGTTTGCAAAGGATTCTGGGTAACAGAACCTGGTCCGAGCCACACAAGTAACCCCATCTTGGATTCCCCTAGGTCTCTAGTTTTCAGAAATGCACAGGTTTGGTAGGTTTCCCTAGGTGGCGGCTGAGCTACAGGCCAAAATCTACAGGTAGGCACTTTGCAAAAAACACCTCTGTTTTCCTTCTCCAATTTGGCTGTGTCCACGTTGCGCTTTGGGGCATTTCCTGTCGCGGGCGCTAGGCCTACCCACACAAGTGAGGTATCATTTTTATCGGGAGACGTGGGGGAACGCTGGGTGGAAGGAAATTCGTGGCTCCTCTCAGATTCCAGAACTTTCTGCCACAGAAATGTGAGAAACATGTGTTTTTTTAGCCAAATTTTGAGGTTTGCAAAGGATTCTGGGTAACAGAACCTGGTCCGAGCCACACAAGTCACCCCATCTTGGATTCCCCTAGGTCTCTAGTTTTCAGAAATGCACAGGTTTGGTAGGTTTCCCTAGGTGGCGGCTGAGCTACAGGCCAAAATCTACAGGTAGGCACTTTGCAAAAAACACCTCTGTTTTCCTTCACCAATTTGGCTGTGTCCACGTTGCGCTTTGGGGCGTTTCCTGTCGCGGGCGCTAGGCCTACCCACACAAGTGAGGTATCATTTTTATCGGGAGACGTGGGGGAACGCTGGGTGGAAGGAAATTTGTGGCTCCTCTCAGATTCCAGAACTTTCTGCCACAGAAATGTGAGGAACATGTGTTTTTTTAGCCAAATTTTGAGGTTTGCAAAGGATTCTGGGTAACAGAACCTGGTCCGAGCCACACAAGTCACCCCATCTTGGATTCCCCTAGGTCTCTAGTTTTCAGAAATGCACAGGTTTGGTAGGTTTCCCTATGTGGCGGCTGAGCTACAGGCCAAAATCTACAGGTAGGCACTTTGCAAAAAACACCTCTGTTTTCCTTCACCAATTTGGCTGTGTCCACGTTGCGCTTTGGGGCATTTCCTGTCGCGGGCGCTAGGCCTACCCACACAAGTGAGGTATCATTTTTATCGGGAGACGTGGGGGAACGCTGGGTGGAAGGAAATTCGTGGCTCCTCTCAGATTCCAGAACTTTCTGCCACAGAAATATGAGGAACATGTGTTTTTTTAGCCACATTTTGAGGTTTGCAAAGGATTCTGGGTAACAGAACCTGGTCCGAGCCACACAAGTCACCCCATCTTGGATTCCCCTAGGTCTCTAGTTTTCAGAAATGCACAGGTTTGGTAGGTTTCCCTAGGTGGCGGCTGAGCTACAGGCCAAAATCTACAGGTAGGCACTTTGCAAAAAACACCTCTGTTTTCTGTGATGTGTCCACGTTGTGTTTTGGGGCATATCCTGTCACGGGCGCTAGGCCTACCCACACAAGTGAGGTATCATTTTTATCGGGAGACTTGGGGGAACAAAGAATAGCAAAACAAGTGTTATTGCCCCTTGTCTTTCTCTACATTTTTTCCTTCCAAATGTAAGACAGTGTGTAAAAAAGACGTCTATTTGAGAAATGCCCTGTAATTCACATGCTAGTATGGGCACCCCGGAATTCAGAGAATTCAGAGATGTGCAAATAACCACTGCTTCTCAACACCTTATCTTGTGCCCATTTTGGAAATACAAAGGTTTTCTTGATAGCTATTTCTTACTCTTTATATTTCAGCAAATGAATTGCTGTATACCCGGCATAGATTGAAATCCCACTGCAGGGTGCAGGTCATTTATTGTTCTTGATGAACCTATAAGCCCTATATATCCCCGCAACCAGAAGAGTCCAGCAGACGTAACGGTATATTGCTTTCGAAAATCTGACATTGCTGGAAAAAGTTACAGAGTAAAACGTAGAGAAAAATTGATGTTTTTTTCACCTCAATTTCAATATTTTTCTTTTTCAGTTGTTATTTTCTGTAGGAAACCCTTGTAGGATCTACACAAATGACCCCTTGCTGAATTCAGATTTTTATCTACTTTTCAAAAATGTTGCGGTTTCTGGGATCCAGCGTTGGTTTCATGCCCATTTCTGTCACTGACTGGAAGGAGGCTGAAAGCACAAAAAATCGTAAAAATGGGGTATGTCCCAGTAAAATGCCAAAATTGTGTTGAAAAATTGGGTTTTCTGATTCAAGTCTGCCTGTTACTGAAAGCTGTGAAGCTGGTGATTTCAGCACCGCAAACCCTTTGTTGATGCCCTTTTCAGGGGAAAAACCACAAGCCTTCTTCTGCAGCCCATTTTTCCCATTTTTAAAAAAAAAACGAAATTTTCACAGTTTTTTTGCTAATTTCTTGGCCTCCTTCTGGGGAACCCACAAAGTCTGGGTACCTCTAGAATCCCTAGGATGTTGGAAAAAAAGGACGCAAATTTGGCGTGGGTAGCTTATGTGAACAAAAAGTTATGAGGGCCTAAGCGCGAACTGCTCCAAATAGCCAAAAAAAGGCTCGGCACAGGAGGGGGAAAAGGCCTGGCAGCGAAGGGGTTAACCTGGTAAGTAAGTTAATGCCATTTGTGTATCGCGTTGCAAAGCCTTAGGAAATGCGGGCCTCTATGACTATATGAGTAAACTCTCTTTTTTTAGCACATAAATGCGTGGTACACATATCCTTTAGGACATTTTCAGCGCTGCACGGCAGCCCTGAGGAGGGGCTTACGGGGATACCTGACACGCAGAGAGAAATTCATTTTTGAAGAGTCACAGAATGTGAAAACAAAAATAGCAATAAATGAGGTCTCCAGTGGGAGAGGGTTTGGGTGGCAGGATGCCAAGGTGTGGAGTTACCTGACAACTGACAAGGTATTTCTTCGTTGTGTTTGTACGGACAGCGACGCTGCCATGAATGTGGGTGACCCCGGTGAGGGCCTGGGACCGGAAGAGGCATGGAGGACAGTGAGGTAAGTGAGACGTGGGGGGGGGGGGGCGAGTAGGTGGGGGGGTCCAAGGGTTCTGGGTATCTCCCTAGAGCTGTTGCCCGTCACTTGCAAAACACCTCTCCACGCCCACGCTTGGCCCTCCTTGAATATTCATCTTACAAGAAATTCTATCCACAGCCCAAGCCTGTATCTCCCCGTGGAAGTAATTCATATCGGAGGAGCGTCTCTCCACAGCCCCAGCCTGTCCGTCTTTGAAGATTTCTGATGTAAGAACTTCTCTCCATAGACCCAGCCTGTCCATCTCCAAACACTCCTAATATAAGAACTGCTTTCCACAGCCCCAGCCGGTCCCTCCCTGAATATTCCTGATATGAGAACTTCTCTCCACATCCCAAGCCTGTCCACCTCTAAACATTCCTAATATTAGAACTGCTTTCCACAGCCCCAGCCTGCCCCTCCCTGAATATTCCTGATATGAGAACTTCTCTCCACATCCCAAGCCTGTCCACCTCTAAACATTCCTAATATTAGAACTGCTTTCCACAGCCCCAGCCTGCCCCTCCCTGAATATTCCTGATATGAGAACTTCTCTCCACATCCCAAGCCTGTCCACCTCTAAACATTCCTAATATTAGAACTGCTTTCCACAGCCCCAGCCTGTCCCCTCCCTGAATATTCCTGATATGAGAACTTCTCTTCACACCCCAAGCCTGTCCCTTCCTGAACCGAAGTTTCCACCTGGCACAAGAGCATCTTTCCACACCCCCAGCCTGTCACCTCCCACCACACTGCTGCTGTCGGAACATCTGTCCACGCACCCAGCCTATACAGAACCTCTCTCCGCAGCCCCGCCCTGCCTCTTTTTGTAGAAGCTATATCTGCGATAAGAGACCCTCTCTTCTCCCTCAGACCCCCTGGAGCCTGCTGCACCCGTCCGAGGACCCTCCTGTTCGCTGTGAGAAGTTTGAGGCCAACCTCTTCGCCCAGGGCCGGTGCCAGCACTGCTTTCGTGGCCAGAGGTACCACCAGCTGGGGCCCGGGGCTCAGGTAAGGGCTGGCCTCAGATGCCATGAATATTTCAACAGGAGCCGACGGGGCCCTTTGTGGTGTGGGGAAAATGAGCCGTTGCAGGAGGTGAACGCAGGGCCTGGGAGGCCTGCCACTGAGGGAGCGACGGCCTGGGAACATGAACTGCTGCTGGTGTGTTCTTACAAAACTGAGTCACCCTTCTTTGGCCCCTGAGTCTGACTCTCTGTGGCCTGAGTCACCCCATCCGTGGCCTGTCAGTCTGACACACACGGTGGCCTTGGTGACAGCTGTCTGACCCCTGACTCTGACATTCTCTGCGGCCTCAGTGACACCTCTCTGCCCAACCCCCCTCCCAGTGTGGCAATCTCTGTGGACTCAGTGACACCACTCTGCCCAACCTCCCCCCGCGAGTGTGGCACTCTCTGTGGCCTCAGCGGCACCTCTCTGCCCAACCTCCCCTCCGAGTGTGACACTCACTGCGGCCTCAGTGACACCTCTCTGCCCAACCTCCCCTTCCAGTGTGACACTATCTGTGGCCTCAGTGACACTGCCCAACCTTCCCCCCCCCCCCCCCCCCGGCGAGTGTGGCACTCTCTGTGTACTCAGTGACACCTCTCTGCCCAACCTCCCCCCCCCAGTGTGGCACTCTCTGTGGCCTCAGTGACACCTCTCTGCCCAACCTCCCCCCGCGAGTGTGGCACTCTCTGTGGCCTCAGTGACACCTCTCTGCCCAACCTCCCCCCGCGAGTGTGGCACTCTCTGTGGACTTAGTGCTGCCTCTCTCTGTCCCCTCAGAGTTGCACTCTCTGTGGTCTGAGCTACCTCTCTCTGTCCCCTGAGTCTGACACTTTCTATGGCCTGAGCCTCCTCGCTCTGTCCCCCCTAGTCTACCCAACTCTGACCCTGAGATTATGTCAGTAGGTATGTATCTGTCACCTACGTCTACCCTCTATGTGCCGGAATCAACCCCTCCGTCCTAAGTCTAATCCATGCTGTCTTTTACTGTCCGGCAGCGCTCGCTGTTGTCTGAGACCGCCACTCCCTGTGCCCGAAATGTGACTCCTAGTCACGCATATCTGTCCCTTAGACTCTGTCTCTGTCTGTCTTTCTCTGACTCCAGGATCCCTATGGCTACCACTGTCTGTCCCTGCGTCAACCCTTCTCTAGGTCCAAGACTTACATTTTCTGTCCCGGGTCTCTTATTCTCTGCCCCCTCAGGCATCCCTTGCTGTTTCCTGAGGCTAAAAACTTTTCTGTTTCTCTCAATCCAGCTTCTCCAGTTCCTACTTGTTCTCTTTTTCCTGTGTTTATCTCTCATCTCTTCCTCTATCTCTCCCTCTATGTCTCTTCTTTTCCTTTTCTCTGTCTCCCTTACTATTGCCACTGTTGGGAATAGCCTTTTTGCAGGGTTATCCCCAAACGTTTTGCCTTCTTCCTCCTATTTTTTTCATGTCTGTTTTTGCTAGTTTATTGTCTCTGCACAGTTAACCACTGCTAATCATTGCTAAAGTGCAAGTGCCCTCTGTGTAAAGTGTACTGTTGATTGGTTTATCCATGATTGGCATATTTTATTTACTTGTAAATCCCTAGTAAAGTGCACCAAAAGTGCCCAGGGCCTGTAAACCAAATGCTACTAGTGGGCCTGCAGCACTGGTTGTGCCACCCACATAAGTAGCCCAGTAAACATGGCTCAGACCTGCCACTGCAGTGTTTGTGTGTGCAGTTTTAAACTGCCAATTCGACTTGGCAAGTGTACCCACTTGCCAGACCTAAGCCTTCCCTTATACTACATGTCAGGCACCCCTAAGGTAGGCCCTAGGTAGCCCCAGGGGCAGGGTACAGTGTATGTTTAAGGTAGGACATATACTTGTATGTTTTATATGTCCTACCAGTGAAATACTGGCAAATTCGGTTTTCACTGTGCAAGGCCTATCTCTCTCATAGGTTAACATGGGGGCTGCCTTTAAATATCCTTAAAGCACAGATTCCCCTTGAGAGTAGATAAAAATGTGGAGTTTAGGGTTTCTGAACTCACAAAGTAAAATTACATCTTTTATTGAAGTTGTTTTTTAAATTGTCTGTTTGAAAATGCCACTTTTAGAAAGTAGGCATTTTCTTGCTTAAACCATTCTGTGACTCTGCCTGTTTGTGGATTCCCCCTGAGTCTGGGTCAGTTTGACAGTTGGGCTGTTCACACCTCTTCTCTAGACAGTGACACAAAAGGGGGTGGGGTGTAGCCTGCATAACCTGATGAGCCCTCTGAGTTAGAGGTGAGGGAGGAGTGGTCGTTCACACATGAAAGGACTGTGCCTGTCCTCACACAATGCAGTCTCCGACCCCCTGGTGTGTGTCTGGGACCTGGCCTGGTCAAGGAGGGACCTTGCAAACACTTGAGACTTTGCTTTGAAGTTTGCCAACTTCACAGGCACAACAGGGTATAAGAGGAAGACTCAAAACCCCAGACTGTTAGAATCTTTCTGGAATCAAGAGGAACTTCTGACCAGGAGAAGAGCTGAAGGAGGAGCACTGTCCCTTTCCTGTGTTGCTTTGCTGGACTGGCCTGCAGTTGCTGCTTCTGCCTGAAAAAAGTGCAAAGGGTGAACTTTGCTGTGTGTCCTGCTTGAGAAAGTTCTCCAAGGGCTTGGAGTAGAGCTTGCCTCCTGTTGGAACTCTCAGGGACACCAAAGACTTCAGTTTTCTCGACCTACAGCACTGGGAACTGTGTGTTTTGTGCTGTTCAAGAGGAGAAACCACTGTAACGTCGCCATTGAAGCCACTGGCCGCACTGTGACCTGCCGACGCCGCACAGAGTTGCATTGCACTGCTTCGCACCGCGACCCTGTTCTCACTGATGCTATCATCAGATGACTTCACCGAACCGCTGCTCGCTCCGAGACCTGTGGGCCCCACACTCCGGCATCGCCTGCTCACACCACAGCCTGGGCCTCCCCGATGACGCCGCTCTTGCTGACACCAGCGCCGCTGCCTGCACCATGGCCTGGGGACACCACTCTTGAGGAGCACAAAGCACCGTCCTGTCCCGCACCGCAGCACCAGTCCACTGACACCAGCACCATTGATTCCAGTATCGTCACCAGGCATCGCTGCCTGCACTGTGGCATGTGGACACCACTCGTGAGGGTCACGGAGCACCATCCCATCCCACACCACTGGCTTGGGCCTACCGACGACAGCGCTTCCTCAACGATGCCGCTGCTGCCTGCACCGTGACCTGTGGACACTGCACATTGCATGGCTCCGCCCCGCTTCACACCGCAGCCCTGGTCTCACCGACGCCGCTGGATGCCATCACCGAGCCGTTGGCTGCACCATGACCTGTGGGCACCACACGTCGGATCGTCCTGGTTCCCACCGCAGTCCCACTGCCATCCACGCCAGAGCTCCTGACTTCATCAGCCCAGAGTTCAATCTGCAACGTGTGTGACTTCAAGGGCCTGACAACTCCTGCACCGACTCTGGAACCGACAACACGACATCAGCGATGCTGCTCTTCGGAGCTCACTGCGAGGATCATGATGCCCTACAAATCAAAGGTGCTGTTTGCTGGTCTTCCTGACACCATAGCTGGCTCGTGCCGCCACGGCCGGCCTGAACTGTTGGTTTTGTTGATCACGACGCTGTGATAGCCCCAAGTGGAGCTACTGACTTCAAGGATCTGTATTTTACAGTAAATCTTGCAGATTTCATATTTTTATTACTGTATGTTGGATGTTTATCATATTTGGTCTTGTTTTAAATAGATAAATATTGGCTATTTTTCTAAAACTGGTATGGAGTCCTTTTGTAGTGTGTTCACTGTGTTACTGTGTGTTATGTGCAAATAATTTACACATTGCTTCTGAGATAAGCCTGACTGCTCGTGCCAAGCTACCAAGGGGTTGAGCAGGAGTTATCTGAGTGGGTATCTTCCTTATCCTGACTAGAGTGAGGGTCCCTACTTGGACAGGGTGCAAACCGACTGCCAGCTAGAGACCCCATTTCTAACAACCACTTTCTCTGCCCTTCTCTGTCTCTACCTGCCTCACTCTCTCCTCATAATTCTGCCCTTTGTCTCGTGTCACTCTCCTCTTTTTCTGGCATTCTCTCTCACCCCATCCTCTACCCTATCACTGCCTGCCCTCACTCTGCCCTGCCACATTTCTCTCTGTCCATTTTCTTTCTCTGTTTTTCTGTCCATCTCACGCTCTTCTATCCAGGGCCACTGGACTTATGCGGCAGAGGAACTCCAAATTATGCAGCAGGGCTGAGTAAACTATGCAGCAAGAAAAGGCAAATTATGTTCCTAAGTGTCACATTTCGTGGTAGTATCACTCAATTTTTTCATTTTTACACTTGTTAACACAGTCTGGACATTGGTGGTCTCACATTAGTACCAGTTTAACACCGAAATATATCAATAAACCACAGAAATATGACCACTCAACATTTGCAAAGGCCCTTTCACTCAGTTGCAACACGTGTTGCTGCATTTTTAGTACCTTTTGAACCATCTGAACTAGAAATAATGTTGTTGTTAAAATCTGCATCTTATGCCAGCAGATGATGGATTATGTAGCAAATTATTATGTGAAAAACGCCACAGCCGCACAATTGCTAATTCCAGTGGCGCTGCTATTTACTCTGCTCTCTCATACTATTTCTCTCTCTGCACTTTCCCTGCTCCTTTCCGTTCCTCTCTTTTATTTTCAGTCCTTCTCCTCCTTCTCTGCCCCCTCTCTCTTTAGAGGTGTTGAACCTATGACATACACCCCCTCCTTCGCCGTAGGTGTGTTCCGGGCGTGCGTGCATCCCTCCCTCCCTACGTGCATTCCTCATAGTGTCAATGCAGAGGTGCTCCTAGGTGTGCGCCCTCCTTCCATAGGTGCACGCACTCCTCAGGCTTTCCAAACCTCTCGTGCGTGCCACTTCTGTATGCAGGGGTGCCCCTAGGCGTGCCCCCTCTTTGACTAGCCGCACACCTATGTATATACCCATTCCTCCCCAGGAATATGCTCTGGTGAGGGCAATGCCCCCTTAATTAGAACGTCCCCCTACCCGGCGGCACAGCCCTCCCACTACGCTTCCTCGGCGTGCACATGCCTCCCCCCCTAGGTGCACAGCCCTCCCTCCGCAGGTCTGCACCCTCTTCACGCGCAGGTGTCCTGGGCACCACCACCCCACGCGCATGGCCTTTCCTCCCTAGGTTGCCAAACCTCCCTCCGCGGTGCGCACCCGTCTCCCCCTGTGTGCTCTCACCTGCCTCCCCGAGCGCTAATCCCTCCCTTCCTAGGTGCACATCCCTCTATTCCCAGGTCTGCCCGTCTTGCACCCTCTTCACGCACCTCGTGCATCTTCGACCACCAACCACTCACCACCGGTACATGAGCATTCCTCTCTCGGATCCCAAGCATCCCTCCTTAGAGCGCACCCTCTAGGTGTGCTGACCCTCCTTGGGGAATAATCTAACACCCCCCCCCCGGGTACGCGACCCTCACCCCTGGGTGCATGCCCCTCACCCCTGGGTGCTCGCCCCACCTCCGGCCGGTGCACACCCTCCTCCCTCTCCCCACAGGTGTCGGGTGCCCGCGCCTTTGTGCGCCCGTGAGATCCCAGGGGCAGGAACGGTGCCAGCCGGGGCTCAGGTAATGGATCCGCCACTGGGTGATAGAGTTTCCGCCCGCCCCCTGGTCCCCGCCCTCCATGAGAAAGCACCGGAGCCCCAGGGAAGATGGAGCCGGCGAGGCGCTGACAGACGACCGGTGCGGGAGGGCCACTGACAGACTAGATAAAGGTAAGACAGCTCAGAGGACAGCGCGCCTGCCGCAGAGGTGTGTGCGGGACCTGCAACAGCGGGCCCGATCCCAGTAATCCAGCTCCTGGGAAGATGCCCCTGCCGGTGAAACCCGCGTCTGACCTGTAGATCACAACTTCTATCCAAGTACGCGGGACACCTCAGAGAGTCAATGCACCTCCTGCAGCGGTCCCTTGTAAACTGCAGTCATTACTTCCGATTCTAGGAGGGTAGGCCAGACGGCGAATGAGCCTGATGGAGGCATCTCTCTGCAACTGGATCCGGCTCCAGGAAGGTAGCTTAGGGGGATGACGAATCTGCTGCAGGTGTCTGTTTGTGGCCTTTAGGCTACCTAGTGAGATAGCTCAGGGGGTTGTTGTGCCTTCCCACAGATCTCTAATCCCCCTGATCACAGATTCCCATCCAGGCAGACAACCTAGCTCAGCCCATTCAAAGTGGATAAAAATAGCAATCAAGATGGACAGGTAATTGTGCCAAGAGGTAACTCAGTACACGTACATGGTCAGTGCAATTAAGGAGGGGTGGATACCTCTGGCTGGAGCGACCGTGGCACTGGGGTGTGCGCAGCCCGGGGTACCGATACTCAGTCTGTGTCTACAGTCCATCACCGGGGGTGAGGTCAGCCTTGGTGAGCCAGGCCCCCTGGCACTTTGTGGGACCTGCCTTGGCATCCAGTGCCTAAGAAAGAGAGAAGCAGCATCAGAGATAGGGAAAGAGAGATCTTGAGGGGAGTGAGCGGCCGGTTAAGCAGGGGCTATAATCATGGCCTTGGGTTTCATGGTATATATTTTGAATATTTCATTTATATACATATTTCCGTTATGCTCATTTTACCAGTATTTATCCTTATTTACTTTCTATTGTGTGACAAAATAGTGTTCACTATATTTCCACGACTTTTATTCGGTAAATATACATTAACACGTGGAAGCCTTTTGTAATTTTAGCACGAAACGCAGACATAAATAATACAATAATGCATTTCTTAAAATATTTCCCTTACAGTACACGTGCACACCTGCAGCTATTGAAGTAAATCTCATTTCTGTTTCCAATCTCCATGCTGTTACTTTTCACAGCTAACTGGCCTAGAAGTCGTGGCTGACAGCCTAGACTGTGACTCAAGAAGGCCTACCTTCTACATTTTTCTATTTTAAAAACAAGTATAGGCAGTGAAAAAAACTTGCTTCCTCTCTATACAACTGTGTAAAATCTATATAGACGGAAATCTGGGAGCCTTAAGAATAGTGACAGCAAGATCTGGAGGTGGCGAGGGAAAGGAAGGGGACCCATCTACACCAAGGATTGCACTTTAGTCGGGGCCACTGGAAATATGCGGCAGGAGAGGGCGAAATTATACAGCAGGTCTGACTAACCTATGTGGCAAGAAAAGGCAAATTATGTGACCCACTGCTGCACTTTTTGAAACAGTTTAATTGTATTTTGTCATTTTTACGCACTTTATATCAAGATGAGTGAAGCTCCCACCACATAATATCAGCTTGACCCCTAAATATAGCAATCAGCATCTGTCAAGTGACCCTCCTCGGCGTGCGTGACAAAAGGCTTGCTACTGCGCTGCAACGCACGTGGTAGCGTTTTAAATAATGTTTGACCCAGAAACAATATTTTTGTTAAAATCTGCAAATTATGCAGATGATGATGGATTAAGTAGGAAGCGTGGGAGATCCACAATTAGGTGGAAAACACCGTGGCTGCAGAATCACATAATTCCAGCGACATCCTCCAGTAGAGAAAGAAAACTGGGCAACTAAAAAAACTATAATGGTGTAAGTAGTTCAGAAAGCATTCTTGCACCTAAGAGAGCTTTTTATGGTGAAACCAAGGGATTTCAAGGGGCCAGTGGATGAGTGGAATATTCATACATCAATCATAGCGTTAATTATTGTATTAAATAGTTCGGTAAGCAGCATATGTCTCCTTTTGTGGACTTCACAACGCTGACAGAAGTGGGGCGAGTTGGATCGACTAGGCAACCAGGGCCCAGATTTACTAATCTTCTTCACAAATCAGCACGTGCAGATACAGACCAACTGGTTTACAGACACAATGCACCTTGCCATATATGAACAAAGAGGTCGCATTGCAAAATGTCCATTAGCAGAGGCTCGCCAAATAGCCTGCCTTGTGAATATGAACTTGGAAGGTAGCTATCTGTGACCCTCTGCTGTTGTCTGAGAATGCAGGGATGGTGGCCTTAGGCCTACAAAGGTCGGCAGACGTCTGACTCTCCAGTTGCATTCCTAAACGGAAACTATATGTTTGTTAAACAGCCTGTGACCATTAAAGGGACAGGAGCTACTTTTAAAAAGGTTTCCCACTTGGGAGGACAGCGGTTCCCCTGACCACTGTCTAGTTCCCCAAAGCCACCCCATAGGTTTGCCAAATGGAAAGCTGTCCCTGTGGGTCAGCTTCCAACTTTTGGAAATCAGGTGCCATTTTTTGATCAGTGGTTTGCGAATGCAATTACAGGCACAAACCACTGATAAATATCATTGCAAATCCGTGGTAGGCGGGGACGCTCCTATACGGAATGAGTCGCAGCACCGACTTAGGGTTTAGCCATCCCAAAAATACTCCTTAGCAGTCAGAAATTTGGTGAGTTTGCAACCTCCGAGGTGTATCATACATTGAGCTCGAACTCCACCATTCTTCAATCATGACCAGCGTTCTTTGTTGTGTTGAACTGGAAGCAAGTTTAAACAGCCTGGTTTCCAGGAGTTTTATGTATCTCTTGTAGTTGGTTTCTGCTATTAAGTGTGGTGAGAACATTCCAGATTTGCGGTCGTTGCACTTCCAGTGATCTGCCTTTGAGTTGCATCCTCTTGAGGGATCACTGGTCCATCCCCTGGGCCGACGTTGAGAGAGGGTCTCTGGTTGGGATATAGTGAGGTGTCAACTTCTTCAAGTATTCAGGTCCGTTGTCCCAGCCTGCTTTGTGGACTGTGCACAAAACCTTACATTTCATCCTAACATCTCCTGCGAGCAGTAGTGAGTGGTGTGGGGGTAATAAGGCGCATTTTGGCTGCTTCATGCTGAGGTCCCTGGAGCCGAGAGGTGAGTGTGTTAGGGATACGAATATGCTAATGTGAGCCCAATAACATCAAAGATACTATAGCCAGTCAATAGCCCCCGCAGAGGTAAATTACAGGTAACGACGCCCCGCAGAGACACTGCCCCAGATGATCCGACTCAGTGATATTCCTGTGCCAGACGTCAGTCCGTAGTAGCGCTATGGAGCAGTTAATCAGCCCTTGGAAGTTACTATTCAGTAATCAGACCCAGCAGCTAGTAGCGCTTCTGTGCCCCTGGCTATGTTACACCACCAACACCCACATTACCGGGGGCCTGGGCTTTGGGTTAATGTTTATCGACCCGGTGAACTCACTCTGCAGCGGACAGAACTTGTTGGGTGATAATCATTAGCACTGAACTACGAGTTTGTCCCTGATAAGGGGGAATACTACAGGGAGTGCAGAATTATTAGGCAAGTTGTATTTTTGAGGATTAATTTTATTATTGAACAACAACCATGTTCTCAATGAACCCAAAAAACTCATTAATATCAAAGCTGAATATTTTTGGAAGTAGTTTTTAGTTTGTTTTTAGTTTTAGCTATGTTAGGGGGATATCTGTGTGTGCAGGTGACTATTACTGTGCATAATTATTAGGCAACTTAACAAAAAAAAAATATATACCCATTTCAATTATTAATTATTACCAGTGAAACCAATATAACATCTCAACATTCACAAATATACATTTCTGACATTCAAAAACAAAACAAAAACAAATCAGTGACCAATATAGCCACCTTTCTTTGCAAGGACACTCAAAAGCCTGCCATCCATGGATTCTGTCAGTGTTTTGATCTGTTCACCATCAACATTGCGTGCAGCAGCAACCACAGCCTTCCAGACACTGTTCAGAGAGGTGTACTATTTTCCCTCCTTGTAAATCTCACATTTGGTGATGGACCACAGGTTCTCAATGGGGTTCAGATCAGGTGAACAAGGAGGCCATGTCATTAGATTTCCTTCTTTTATACCCTTTCTTGCCAGCCACGCTGTGGAGTACTTGGAAGCGTGTGATGGAGCATTGTCCTGCATGAAAATCATGTTTTTCTTGAAGGATGCAGACTTCTTCCTGTACCACTGCTTGAAGAAGGTGTCTTCCAGGAACTGGCAGTAGGACTGGGAGTTGAGCTTGACTCCATCCTCAACCCGAAAAGGCCCCACAAGCTCATCTTTGATGATACCAGCCCAAACCAGTACTCCACCTCCACCTTGCTGGCGTCTGAGTCGGACTGGAGCTCTCTGCCCTTTACCAATCCAGCCACGGGCCCATCCATCTGGCCCATCAAGACTCACTGTCATTTCATCAGTCCATAAAACCTAAGAAAAATCAGTCTTGAGATATTTATTGGCCCAGTCTTGACGTTTCAGCTTGTGTGTCTTGTTCAGTGGTGGTCGTCTTTCAGCCTTTCTTACCTTGGCCATGTCTCTGAGTATTGCACACCTTGTGCTTTTGGGCACTCCAGTGATGTTGCAGCTCTGAAATATGGCCAAACTGGTGGCAAGTGGCATCGTGGCAGCTGCACGCTTGACTTTTCTCAGTTCATGGGCAGTTATTTAGCGCCTTGGTTTTTCCACACGCTTCTTGCGACCCTGTTGACTATTTTGAATGAAACGCTTGATTGTTCGATGATCACGCTTCAGAAGCTTTGCAATTTTAAGAGTGCTGCATCCCTCTGCAAGATATCTCACTATTTTTGACTTTTCTGAGCCTGTCAAGTCCTTCTTTTGACCCATTTTGCCAAAGGAAAGGAAGTTGCCTAATAATTATGCACACCTGATATAGGGTGTTGATGTCATTAGACCACACCCCTTCTCATTACAGAGATGCACATCACCTAATATGCTTAATTGGTAGTAGGCTTTCGAGCCTATACAGCTTGGAGTAAGACAACATGCATAAAGAGGATGATGTGGTCAAAATACTCATTTGCCTAATAATTCTGCACTCCCTGTATGCACAGTTTGGTGCTCACCTCCCTAACATCAAATGTCGGGCACTTAGCAGGTGTTTTTCCCCTAATAAACCTACCCACACTTATCAGAGGAAATGTGTGAGAAGTTCAGTCTTAGCCGCCAGACTCACAATGCCGGTATGTGCAGGGGCAGTATCTACCCAGTGGCTAACGAAACTTGAGGGGGGGCCTGCAAAGTCCCTTGCGGAGCCCCCACTCTCCTGGACCCAGTCAGGGGTCTGCCACCTGTGCTGAGGGGACCCCCTGGAGCTCGCCCCACCCCGGCACCGCGGGGGCTGCGGGGTCTTTGTTACGCCACTGTATCTACTACACATATCGGGTTATTTCCGCCGTTCCCAGTGAGGGCCTATTTCGTCTGAGTAGTTCGACGTGGGGCTATTAATAGTACATCCACACATACCTATATATTCTTTACTTAATGATTTGTAGATAGACGAGGTTGCGGTTCTGAAATGTTTGCAGGGTGATATTTCGACCACGATATAATGAGAGCAGCAGCTTGAGGGGCAGCGGTACCGGACCAGTGCCGGATTCTTGCAGAGTTACCGGGGCTAGGCTGAACACCTGTCAAGCAAATGTATTAATAACAGCCCCAGCGGAGGCGCTATACCAATAATGGACCAACGGCAGGAGCAAGGTGCAGGTAATCAGTACCTGGAGAGGTAGCATGACAAGACTGACGCCCCAACAGTGTTAAGGGGCCTGTGGCCAGGCTCCAACAAAGGTGCCCGCAGTGCAGTAATAAGGCATGCTGGCAGGAATGAATGAGTCCAGCCACAGCTATCAGTCCCCATGTGACAGGTAATCACGTCAGCAGGTGTAACGTGCTGCCAAGCAGGCTCTAGAACAGCGCTCAACGTCGATTTGCCACAATGACCCCCTCCCCAATGCAATTAGCCAGCACTGGGCCCTCAAGCAGTGTTAGTGTGCCAGCAGCCAAACCACCAGCACAATTACTGCAGCAGTGACCGACTCTGTGGAATGCATTCAGCCTTCCCATGTCGACAAACTGTGCCAGCGATCACGCTTTAACAGAAGTACTGGGCCGGTATTCGGTGCCCGCCAGCTAGAAGCCAGCAGAGATACTTCCAGTAGTCAGACACTTACCTATGTCCTGTACTAGAAACAACTTCAGCGATATGCCTATTGTGTCAATTACCAGCCCATAGAAGGAGTAGTGTGTAAACATATCATCTAACAAACATTGTGCACTTGTAACGAGCCACACCTGTAGAAGAACGCGCAGCGTCTGGCAGCCAGTTTTCCGGCAGACATTGGCCCAGATTTACAAGAATCTGGCGCATCAGTACTGATGAGAGAGTTTTCTTGCGCCTCCCCACTGCCACCTAACGACACCATGGGTGTGCTGTATTTACAATATGGCGCACCATGGCGCACATTAGGCCAATAGCGCCAACTTTTTTGACACTATTGCGGCGCTTTGCTGCACTAGCGTCACATTTTTTGACACTAGTGCAGCAAAGTTCAAGGAGGCCCGTTGATTTCAAAGTGTGCGTCCTTTTAACACCTGCTTTCAGCAGACATTAACAATGATGCCAAAAATGGAGCAATGGAATGTTGTAGATTTCATTGCACCATTTATTGGGTCTCCTAATGCCAGACACCGCCCTTGCACACATTATGCCTGGCGCAGGCATAAAGTGGCGCAAGAGGGGCAAGGTGGCGCAATGCATGCATTGTGCCACTTTGTAAATCTGGCTCATCGGAAATTGCCTCGATGAGCCACATTAGCGTAAAAAGAAAATTACGCTAATTTGGCGCTAGGTGGCGCTAGGGCCTTGTGAATCTAGCCCATTGTGTGCCAGCTATGAAGATCCAGCTGTTATGTTTTGTGCCAGTATTCAATTCTCCACTAGAAGTAAGAAGCCAGCAATCCACTCTCAGCAGAGGCAATGATCTAAAACTGAAAATGATATATAGGTACCAGTCAGTGTGCTACACTGTGTGGACTAACATGTCTCTCGGAATTTACACTCTCTAACTGCACTCATTTCTCCCCTGTCTCAGCCTCCAGAGCAAGTTGTAGACAGCGTGCTAATTGAACATTCCTACTATGACGTGGTATTTACCCCAGAAACACGTGACCCCTCAAGCCCACTCTGCATCCTAGCCCCTGAATGCGAGCTGTTCATTGGCTACGGGAATGAACAGGAAGAGAGGTGAGTTCTAGGGGGCATGCTGGTGGGAGACAGTTCACAGTAAATTGTGAATTATGAAAGCTTTCTAGGTCTGCACTGCTGAATGAGTTTCCACTTTTATTACACTGGTTTTGCACATCTATGCGCAAACCATCACTGGGCATACATTAGCATTCGGTGGGAAGAAATGTGGTATGCAGGTGTTCACCAGAAGTCTAAGGAATTCACGGTAAGAAATGTAAGAAATTCATGGTGAGCAGGAACCACAGACACCTGTAGTGTGGAAAAAGAGATTTTGAAAAAGAGCATAAAAGCAGGAACGTATGGAAAATTCACCACTTGCACAAAAGTAGAAAGTTCATATTTGGTGGGGAAATCGCAGTGAATGAATATCTGGGAAACTCATGGGGGATAGAAATTTTAAAATTGCGAGGTGGCCAAAAATGTGATATATTTTGGGACGTTTTGAAATATGAACATTTATCGGAAGTGCAAAGTTTTAGTAAGCAAGGATGTGAGAAGTTCACGTAGATCAGAAATATGGTCAATTTACTTTTAACAAAAATGGTGAAACTTCATGGTGAGCAGAAATTGGAAAGTTTCATGTTGAGCCAAAACTTGAGAAAATTATGTAGAGCATATTACTCAGAAATAGGGGTAATTTCATATGAGTAAAGTGGAAAGTGGAGACATTTTGGTTAATACAACTGTAGAAAATTCACAATAAGTAGAAATTTGAGGAATTACCTTGAGCTGAATATAGAAAGTTATGATTATCAAAAATGTGTGACATACCGGGTTACTAGCAACGTCTCGAATTTATGGCACACATAGGGCCAGGTTTACAAGACCCTAGAGCCTCCTTGCGCCATACTAGTATCATTTTTTTTTTTACGCTAATGTGGCTCAAGGAGGCAATTTTCGCCACGCCGTATTTACTAAGTGGTGCAATGCATTCATTGCGCCACTTTGCGACCCCTTGCACCACATTATGCCCGCGTCAGGCATAACGTATGCAAGGGGGGTGTTCTGGCATTAGGGGGCTTGTAAAAATGGCACAGAAAAATCTACAAGATTTCACTGCGCCATTTTTGGCATCATTTTTGACGCCTGCTCAGAGCATGCGTTAAAATGACGCACCCATATTAACCTATGGGCCTCCTTGCACTGTGCTCCATTAGCGTCAAAATTTTTGACGCTAGTGGACCAAAGCGCCACAATACCAACAAACATTCTTATGTTATTGGCCTAACTACCACCATGGTGCGCCATATTATAAATACAGCGCACACATGGTGTTGTTAGGTGGGGCAGGGGCGATGCAAGCAAACCAGTGAGTACTGATGCGCCAGTTTCTTGTAAATCTGGCCCATAGTTTCGGCACATTTATTGTGAAAAGGAATGTGGGAACTACACATTACACTGTAATGCGAGAAACTGCTCCTGGCAGAACTGCAACAAAGTAACATAAGCCGAATAAGCTCAAATGTGAGACATTAATGTTAAACAGAAATCTTCAGAATTTGTGTTTAGCTGAAATATGAGCCATTAGTTGTATGTACAAAACATGGTAAATTCTTGTTGAGCGGAAATATAAGAATTCATGGTAGGCAGAAATGTTGGCAGATCATGAAGTAGGAAGATGCAAAGTGTATTTTGAGGAAATATGTGGGACGTTCAGGCAAACAAGCAATGTTTAGGTTTCATGTTAAGTCAGCAATGTTTAAGTTTCATGTTAATTAGAAAGAGATATGTGGAACTTACACTCAACAGATTTGTAGCAGTGGGCACAGGACGGTCACGTGAGAAGCTGAAGCCATGTTACTGCTAGGAATTGTTGCTGAACCCAAATGCGGAAAATCCATTGTAATTAAGAATGTAGAAATCTGTGGCGAGGAGAAATGAACTTCTAGTGAAAAAGCCTTTGAGAAATGTACTGACGAACAGGAATGTAAGAAGTTTAAACTGACTAGAAACGAGGCAATCGCTACAAATGGTAAGGAAGAAAAGTGGCAAATTTATGGTGGATGAAATGTGGATGATTCGTGGAAAGCAGCATGGCGGGGAAATCATGAAGAGCAAAGCAGGTGTAAAGTTTAGGCTTGAGTAGAAACATGACAAATCATTTCGAGGTGGAAGATCTTAAATTTACGTAGAGCAGAAAGTTGTCACACTGAAGGTGAGCAGAAATCTGGTAAATTTCCAGGGCTCGGGTCAAGAAAAAGTTTTTGAACTTCAGCAACACTTGGACATTTTCACATGAGGAGAAAACAACTCCAGTTGGCCATTTCGCATCTAGTAGCGAATTCTCACTTCTTAAGGCCTATGCATGATTAAATCAACTATTTTCATAGTCTCCTCTCCATATACAGATTGTGTTAGGTCTATTGAGAGCTGGAGATCACGTTAAAGGGCTATGTTGGCTCCCATAATGATAATCCAGTTGCGAAGATACAGAAAGCCATGAGCGAGAGAAAACCTTGCATCAGACTTATTACTAGTGAGACATTACCTGCAGTGGTTGGGGCCGGTACCCTGGTATAATTCGCCCTCTGGAAACAAACATGTTAATCTCTTATCGACGGTACAAGGATTTTTTTAAATACCTTTTTATTGCGTTTTTCTCAACAAACAAGTCAAACGTGAAATAAAAAGACAAATAATAAGCATAAAAATGAAAACAGGGCAGGTGGGAGGTGCCAAGGTAAAATCAGTGAACATTAACGCAGTATCATAATCAGTAAATTCAGCAGATCGACGTTGGCTACACTGATTATCACTTGTCCATGGCTCGTTGTCAGGTTCTGAAACTGAAATCCCAGGTGCGGATTGGTCGTAGGGGGCATCGGGTGCTTCCCCCATAGGCTGGAAGGGTAGGGCCGGTTTCGCAGCAGTGGGGGCCGGCTTTGTTACTGGGGGCCGGCTTTGCAGCAGTGGGGGGCGGCTTTGTTACTGGGGGCCGGCTTTGCAGCAGTGGGGGCCGGCTTTGTTACTGGGGGCCGGCTTTGCAGCAGTGGGGGGCGGCTTTGTTACTGGGGGCCGGCTTTGCAGCAGTGGGGGCCGGCTTTGTTACTGGGGGCCGGCTTTGCAGCAGTGGGGGGCGGCTTTGTTACTGGGGGCCGGCTTTGCAGCAGTGGGGGCCGGCTTTGTTACTGGGGGCCGGCTTTGCAGCAGTGGGGGCCGGCTTTGTTACTGGGGGCCGGCTTTGCAGCAGAGGGGCCGGTATTGTTACTGGGGGGCGGCTTTGCAGCAGTGGGGGCCGGCTTTGTTACTGGGGGCCGGCTTTGCAGCAGTGGGGGGCGGCTTTGTTACTGGGGGCCGGCTTTGCAGCAGTGGGGGCCGGCTTTGTTACTGGGGGCCGGCTTTGCAGCAGTGGGGGCCGGCTTTGTTACTGGGGGCCGGCTTTGCAGCAGTGGGGGCCGGCTTTGTTACTGGGGGCCGGCTTTGCAGCAGAAGGGGCCGGTATTGTTACTGGGGGGCGGCTTTGCAGCAGTGGGGGCCAGCTTTGCAGCGGTGCTGCAATAACAGTAACAAAAGCAGCAGTGCTTCACACTTGCCCCCCACCCCCTGCCCAAGGGTCTGCTCTGACAAAATCGCTAGGGCTGCTTTGGGTTACCAGTCCGGCCATGCAAAACCCCTGATGCCGTCCTGGCCCCATGGGTACGACCTTGATCCCCCACTGCAGGAGGGTACCCATAACAGGACCTCCACTCAGCTACCCCACGATCAGTCCACAGCCTCCCATTATCACTCTACCGGGGTATCATGTGTCCCAACCTCGGCAGGAATTCTAGGGGACTGCGATGACATCCCAGAGACTTACGTTGGCATTGAAGGACGAGTCTCCACAGTCAGTAGCATCCCTCGAGCATTCAGCCTCGGACAATTCATCAAAATAGCATACCATGGGGTAGTATGTGGACTCTTAGCACTGCTCTGGACTCCTCCTGTCCAACGACTCAATCTCACAGTCCGCCCACTTAATTAACTCTCTGCTCCATTTCCTCCAATCAAGTCCATCAGCTGACTTCCGGTTCATCATGAGTTGCCACCTGGAAAGTATTAGTGCTAGATCTACGAACCTGTCCATCGCCTTCCGAGCTGCACTGCCTGGCATGCATAACTGCGGGGAGCAATCGAAGTGTCTATCAGTGGCCTGGCTTGCAGTATGGTGGTCCAATACGTGGTAAGGATATAGCAAGACCACACCATATGAAAAAACCCAGCTTCGACCGCATCGCATCGGGGGCACTCCGACGAGGCCACAGGGAACATAGAGTTTAATCACCAAGGGGTGAGGTACGCCCGGTGTAAGAAGTAAATCTAGATAAGCTTAAATATGGCATTCCATGGTCCCTTGGGGTAAATGCCACGACCTTCTTTCAGGCGGGGTCTTTGAGCACGGATCCCGAATATGTTTCCCAGTGGAGGCGCAAGTGCGAAAAGTCCATCTGGGCCCCTTTTAACAAGGCACAATATAGCAGGGAGACCGCCCTCGTCATTCTTCTGATAAGGAACAGATAGGAGAGGCATTCATGCTCCGAAGGTTCGGAGGAGACCACCCTCCACCAGGCGTGGATCCTGCCCACCAGGGCCCTATGCAGCAAGAAGTGCCCTGCCAGGACATCATATGTCTCTCTGTGTTTTAGGAAAGAGCTTAATTCACCCCCTGTAAATAGGTCCCCTATAGTGGAGACTCCTGCCCCGGTCCACACACTAAAACTGGCCCAACCCCCCGGATGTGGCCATTAACAGGCCCTCAACAAAGGGAGCTCACAAGTATATGAGGCTCTGGTGCGAGTTCTCTGCAGGGCCCTCGCCCACGTTGTACAGATCCGAATATTCACGCCCAAACCACAGAGGCAGGATTGGGATGCAACAGAATGAGTTAGAAGAGATCTAGAGGGAGGCCTGTGCTCCCTGACACCCTCCACTTCCCAGAGCAGGGTATGCCAGCGGGCAACCCACTGCAGCTGGGCAGCCAAGTACTGCAGCCCGAAGACGGTGTCCGCCGTGCCCCCCCCCCCCCCTTGTCTATCAGTAGTCGCAGTTTCTTCAGGACTATCCTGCATCTAGAAGTAGCCCAATAGAGTGTGACAAACACACTATCTGAGGTCTGAAATTAAGCTTGAGGGATTTCAATTGGTAAGGCTGCAAATAGAAAGGGGAGTCGAGGCAGAAGGACTATCTTGGACATAGCTTTCAGATTTCTAGCCAATATCGGTAAGGTACTCCAGAAGGAGACCGAATGTCGCACAGTGAACAGGGCTTGCGTAAGGTTACCCTCGGATAGTAACTCCGCCCTTCCATAGATGTCTACTCCTAGGTAACAGATGGAAGCGTGTTCCCAAATCAGGGCCGGTATAGTAGGGGGGGGCGTTCCTCCCCTGGGCCAGAGCACAGGGGAAAAGCACACAACTTGTTCAAATTATCTTCTAGTCTGGACAGCTGCCCGAAGCTGGACAGGGCCAACACGCGCCCCCCAGGTTGGTGGATTCACTGCGCACATATAGGAGCATGTCATCCGTGTATAGTTAGATATAAAAGTGGTTCCCCAAAACTTGCATTCCCCAATAGTAGCCACCCTGCCATATAGTCAAAGCAAAGGGCTCTGGCACCAGTGCAAATAACAGAGAGGGACAGGGGCAGCCCTGTCCAATACTGCGCTCCACAACACACGCTTGTGAGATCGTCAATCCAGTTCTTATTCTAGCTATCGGTTGGGAGTACAGCAGTTTGGTCCAACTAACAAATGCTCGCAGAATCCCGTCCCCAGGAGAATAGCATACAGAAAGTCCCATCTCAGGTAATCAAATGTTTTCCATATATCTATAGACAAGGCTAGGGCATCTGGCGGGAGTGATTCATGTTGGTCAAGCATATGAGTCAGCTGGCAGATATTCAGTAGTGTGCTACAGGTGTGGATAAAACCCTTTGATCAGGGTGAATTAGTCTGCACTTGTGGCAAAATCCAGTTAGTCATTATCCTACTCAGGATCTTATAGTTAGCAATGAGCATGGATCGAGGGTGATAGGAATCCATAAAAAGTGGATCCTTGACTTTCGTTGGCAGGAACCCTATCAAGGCTTTGTGCATGGTATGGGGTAGCATTCCCTCTTGCTATGCCACATTGAATACAGCTACCCACCGGGGGGCAATCGCAGCCGAGTAGGCTGAGTAAAATTATGCTTGCAGGGCATCCGACCCAGGGACCTTGCCCATCGCCACCTCTTTAATAAAACCCCGGACTTCCTGTATGGTGGTCTCTGTTCCCGATCGCTCAGTCAAGGCCAAGTTCAAAGGAGGAGTCTAGGATGTAGTTCAATACCCCGCCTTGTCGATCTTTCCCCCGGTGCATAAAGTGCCGGGTAGTAAATGTAGTTAATGTCCTCCTGCGCAAACACAAGCCAATCTGCAGAATCCCAAACTTGAAGGATGGTATGACCCCCCCACCTGTCTCCTCCCAAGGGAACTAGGCCAACATGCTCCCTGACTTATCCCTCTCCGCGCAACCCCTCGCAATGTATGCCCTGTAATCATATTGGCGCGGGTATTCTATCAATGTAAATAATTTAAAATGTTTGGCCAGCAGCTGTTCCCTACCCAGAGGTGTTTAGCCCAGTCCCTGGGGTAGCCTCTCGAGAACTGACTCTTGGTGGCGTATATCCAAGTGTAGCTGAATGTGCACTCCTGCTTTGTTAGCATTACAGAAACCGTGCACCACCACTTTAAAGGCCTCCCAGTACACCCCCTCCAAGGAGGCCGAGACTTCATTATCAAGCCAAAGATTTGTGATCTTGTCATGAAGGAGCGACCAGAATGACTGGTCCTCCAGCAGTGCCGGGTTCAACTGCCAGGTCGGGATGCAGGCCTTTCTGGGAGACCACCGACATGTGCACATTAGGGGACAATGATCAGAGTATGACCGCACAAGGTATTCAGCATTCACCACCCTTTCATACGCTGTAACACATCCCAGCACCCTGTCCAATCCAACCTCTAGGTCATGCAAGCCCGACTGATATGAATACACTCAAACACCAGGGTTCCTAATCCTCCAGCAATCTGCCAGGCCCCAGTGTTACACATAAGCACAGAAGGACTCTGCCAGTCTAGTCGAGGCGTCAGGCTTAACGGGGGGGTTGTGGCTTCTGTCCATGTAGACATCTGCAACACAATTAAAATTTCCACTCGCAATATGGACATACAGCAGCATGGGTGTAAGGAGGAGGGTCAAACTCTCTAGGAATGAAGATTGGTCCATGTTGGGAGCATATACATTGAGCAATGCAACATTTGTATGTCCAACCATCTCAATACCAGGAAGAATCTACCCATCGGGTCTACAACTGTCACACGTAATTGGTATGGTACCCAAGGTACGATCCATATGAAGGCCCCCTTTCAAATCCAGAGTATGTGGTGTAATACAGTTGCCCTCTCCATCTCCTATGGTGTGTCCCATCCTCAATGCTGGTCAGGTGAGTTTCCTGCACAAATGCATCCTGCCCTTCTCTCTGTTTAGGTAAGACAGTACATTATAGTGTATAGCTGGAGAGGACAGGCCATGCACATTTCAGGTTATCAGCCGGAGTATATCTGCCATTCCACTGAGCATCCATGCAGGCAAGGGGTATACCACTCCCAAACCAGGAGAGCCATCAAAGCCCCATTTTTCAGCCACCCAGTACATTCACACCTTCCAGATACACACCACATGATAAATCAATGAGAAAAGGAACAAGCAAAGAAAGGCAAAGAAAGCCCTGAAACCAACCCTCTTCCCCCACAACCTTTGCCATGGACTGAGACATAGCCAACCAAATCTGCATTGGAACTCTCAAGAGAGGCAAGAGGCCAGCCAGTCTAGCAGCCGGATAGCATACAGCACAATAGTACATGGTGCACAAACCTCAAGGCCCTCCACCCATGCCCCATTCCCCCTTTGCTCTTGAAAAAAAAGGGAAATGAAGTAAGTCAATTGGACTTCAAAGGATATAACATAGTCACCACTACACAGTTCGAAGCAAATATCAGTCATCCCCAACTGGGAGGTCAGATGATGTCATCTGCCATACCTGGGGTAACTCCTTTGAGGGTGATCTCAAGCCAGTGCACAGGGAAGCCCTGAGAACTCGAAATGGAGCCCCTACCGGAAGATGAGACAGGATGCAGACAGCTCCCACCTGGAGAGCAGGGAGGCCGCTACTTCGACAGCTCTTATCCGTTCTTCAGCCACATGCTGCTCGGTCGTTTAGCTCACCCCACATCACCGAAGAGCTGGTGCTTCAGGGAGGGATTGTAGTTTCAAGGCGGACTGTCTCTTTATCAGAGCTTTTCAGCCAGAACCATGCTGCAGCAGAGTCACAAAAGAATTGGTCCTTGTCCTCAGCCCGTACTCTCAGGTGTGCTGAAAAAAGCAGAGAGTATGGCAGTCCCAGCCTACAAAGCCATCTTTCGACAGGGAGAAACGAGGTGCACTGTGTTTGCACCTGAAAGGTAAAGTCAGGGGACGGGGGCGTTCTCTACAGCGAAGGGGCCACATGAGACGGGTCTGCTGCAGTACAAAGTCCCTGTCCCAGAAATGAAGGAGGCGAGCCACCACCGGGTGGAGAGGGGCCCCTGGTTTGGGAGGGGAAGCAGGGATCCTCTGCATCTGGTCCAGTGCATAGAATTAGGACAGTGCCTCAGGGGCCATTCCTCCATCGAGCATGGCATCATCCTCCAGACCCTCCAGTAGGCCAACAACCCTAATGTTGTTGTGATGGGCCCCTCCTTCCTGATCGTTGAGCCAGGCCATCAGTCGTTTTTGTGTGTGTGCCTAGGTGGGTGTCTAGGTCCATGCGTCGGTGTTCCATGCCCGGGTCCTCAGGTACCAATGTTTAACTGTTGTCTCCAAGGAGGACACTCTCCCAGCCACCTTATTAGAGTCTTCATGAAGCAGGCCAAGTTCAACCGAAATGGAGTCTATCTTGACCACCTGTCATTCCTTCGTACCACTGGTCGCCGCCCACTGTTTGTTCAGTTTGGAGTCCATGGAGGAGGTGTCTCATCCTCTAGCGCAGTGGTTTCCAACCTGTGGTCCGG
Organism: Pleurodeles waltl; assembly: GCF_031143425.1. Taxonomy (NCBI): domain Eukaryota; kingdom Metazoa; phylum Chordata; class Amphibia; order Caudata; family Salamandridae; genus Pleurodeles; species Pleurodeles waltl. Next base: position 339,856,032 of record NC_090443.1, read on the forward strand.
GGAGCCTTCTCAGGGGGTCTGCGACTGCTTAGAAAATTAAAAAATATTAACAAATATTGACAAATTAGGTCTCCAGCTTCCAGTAATGACTCAGGCGGGGGTCCCCGGATTCCAATGATGATTCAGTGGGGGTCCCTGGGTTCCATTATTGTTAAAATCGGGGTCCACATAAATCAAAAGGTTAGGAACCACCGCTCTAGCGACCTGCTTGATACCCTCTTGGGGGGGTACTAGTGTTGGCATCATCCCTGGTCTTCTGTATGTGGCCCATGTGTGATGTGGGTGGGTAAATGGGAAAGGTTCCCACCCCCAAAAGCAGTACAGGCAGCCAAAAATAGGGCTGCTGAGTGTCATGATACCCCTGTCCTTGTGGGCCCCCAAGGTCACAGCGCCGGGGGGACACAAGGCTGCTGGAACCCTTCGGGTAAACTAGCAGCACCTCCAGGGTATGAAATGTGGTAGAAGAGAGGGAGAAGTATGCAATTGCCTGCCCAGTACTTACAATCTTGAAATGCCTCTAGAAAGCACCTTGTCTGCCACCCTGGGCATCCAAGGACACCACTAAGGGTGGGCCCCCCACAGCATGAGACTGCGTCCCCTGAGATGACCGCTATCACCAATTCGGGCTTCGCCCCAGCAAGGCCGAAGAGAAGCCAGGCATACCCAACAATCTGCACCACACCCCCTAAGTTCAGCAAAAGGGAGTGGGGGGGTCTCTCCTTTGCTGTCGTGCGCTAGACAAAGAGCGCTGTGGTCTGGAGTAGGGGGAGGGAGAGGGGCTGTCCGATCAGCACTAGGCTCCTCGGGGCCTCCCATCATGTGGTCAAAGAAAGCCTCGCAAGGGGGGTCTCTCAATGCCGACTTTAAGTTTCATCGGGGCACGCGCCCTGCGTACTGCGTCGGTGAGCTCCGCAGCCCAGAGCTGACTATGGGGTGGCCTCTTGGATCCGGGGCTAGCGGCGCAGGCCCAGCAATGGGGGCTTTGCGCTGGTAGGGAGTGACAGCCGTGGGCGGCGGGATCGCATGGGCTGGCGAGGACCCCAAGCTCCGAAATGCCTCCGGCAATGGCACCTAGCTCCGCCTCATACTTCGAAGGTACAAGGATGCACCAAAGGCATTTCTAAGAGAGAGCCTTGAAAGTTTGTAGGGGGTTTTCTGAAAACATGGGGTAGGTTCACAAAGGCATGCAAACGAGCACCGTATACTACTTTTACTTACCCTTACATGTTTTGTGTACTCCCGTAGTACCATACTCTTACAGGTCTTTGTGAATTTTTGGCACAAAAATGGGAATAAAATCGGACTATTAGAACAAATAGAAAGGACTGTGCCATTTTGTAGTTTTACTAATAGGGAGTTAACTGTTTAATGACCGATTCACAAAGGGGTGCAGGAATATGTAAAAGACTACTACAGGAGTGCTCTTTTACATACTCATACAAGTCTTTGTGAATCGGCCCCCTCAGGACAAAGCAAATTTCTAGATCCAGGAACTGACCTCTTCATCAACAAATTCCCTAAATGCTCTCAAACTGTAATAGCAACTTACTGTCAGCAACCTACAGAGTCTTCATTCAGCAAATTGACTATACAGCTTTCGGGCGGGAAGACACAATAACCAGGCCGTATAGAGAGAGAAAAGGCTGCTTTATTAGGTCAGGTATGCAGACTTAATTCAACTGATAAAAACATTAACAACCCCAGCCTCACTAATATAATGAAAATTCCTACCCTAAATTTCCCACCCTCAAGCAAACAGTGCCCCCAATCCAACCAAATGCACATTCTTCCTGCTCACCTTTTTTTTCTATCCGAACCTCCAGAACTCCCCCCCAACCATTTGTTCCCTACATTCCTTCAGCCTTGCCTACCCTGCCAGGCCCAAACCGTTCTCTCCTGTGTTGCTGCTACCCCAATTTGCAACCTGTCCTAAACGACAACTAAGTCTGCTGACCTACCCCAACCCAGCTGAGACATAATAAGGCTTAATGTACAGCGGAGGGTGGGAGGGGACATAAACCTATTCAGTGCTTACCACAAGGACCACCTGGGTTGAAAGGGTGGGGGGGGGGGCTAAACTGCATTGACCCTGACCTTAACTGCCTACCTAAACCCGCACAGGAGTTTGAGCAGGCCAATAACTCCCCCCCATGCCTGGCATGCACCACCCACCAGAAAAACCCCAGGGGCGGAGATCCGAGGATGCCACCCCCTGGACCCCATCGGTCGGGAAGACACAATAACCAGGCTGTATGAGAGAGAAAAGGCCACTTTATTATGACAGGTATGCAGATGCAGGTCAACTTACAAAAAACATTAACAACCCCAGCCTCACTAATACAATGAAAATACATTCCTAACACCCCCCTCTCCTAAGTTTCCCCCAAGCAAATAGTGCTCCCAATCCAACTAAACACACATTCTTGCAACTGACCTGCCTTCCGACCCTAACCTCCAGAACACCCCCCATCTGTGCTCTACATTCCTTCAGCTTTGCCTACCCTTCCAGGCCCGAACTGTTCTTTCCTGTATTGAGGCTTGTGGTGTCGCGGGCCAGTGACGCAACTGGTCACAGGACACCACCAATAGGAGAGAGGCGCAGCCAGAGGAAATGTCCTTGCACGCTCCCAGTATAAGCATTGTAACCCCACATGATTAAAGTGCAGTTGGTCTGCCCCGAGGTTAGGGGAAGTCCTATAAATAAAATAAAGGACGTGGTCAGGAGGCAGAGAGGCGATACGGACGGAGCGAGAAGCCCACACAGTGCGGCTGATAGCTAACACATGTAGGCCACACCCGACCAGGTGGTTAACAGCACAATCCTGTGTCCGTGTGATTCTTTACGGTGCCGACTTTCCCCAAGAGTAGCTCAATAGCTAAACACTACATTTTGGCGACGATGTGGAGTGACTCACCATGCTCCTCAACTCCGCGGCGGCCGCTTCGCACGCGGTGCTCGTGCTGCATGATTGACATCCCCTCCGGCAGGTTTCCCGTTGTCCTGGGAACCAGAGGACGCCGATGCGCGCACTCCCCCTGAAGCTTTCTACTTCCAGCGTGGCCCATGCTGACAGCCCCTCCCCACACACTCCGGTACTCACCTTCTGCACGTGTTTCTACGGGCGCTTTGCACCCTGTGTGGCCTGTGTTTGGGCAGGCCTGCCCCACATCCTCGGGTGCCACTGCTCCTCCTGCCACGTGAATATGAGCTGGAGTATCCTGGTCTCCTGTCCCTGCAACCCCTGTGTGCCAGCTCTGCCGATCCCTGAGAAGGAAGGGCCTTCAGCCTCCTGCACAACAGTGCACATTGACCTACCATTGAAGTCTGCTCAGACGATCTGGTGAGTGCAACACTCTACTACCCTGTCCTGCACCTACCCAAGCTAGCCACCATGTCAGCCATACCTCTGGTGGAGCCGTTTCTCGTTGAGGGAGGCCCTTCTGCACAAGCTCCAAAGTGGAGAGAGTGGGTGGAGAGGGTTCTATTGTTTTTTGAAGCTACCAAGGTAGAGGACGCTCAAAAATGCGCTGTGCTCCTCCATTTAGGAGGGAAAGACATCTACAAGATATCTAAGAACCTTGTCGAAGACGCTCCCAAGACGCACATGACTCTCATCACCGCGTTGAACAGACACTTCGAGCCAATGGCCAATACTAATTATGAACGCTTCATCTTTAGACAGGCCAGGCAACAGGCAGAAGAATCACTAGACCCCTTCCATATGAGACTGAGATATCTGGCCAGCACCTGCAGATTTACTGATGAAGCAGAGGAAATAAGAGGGCAAATCATCCAAGGATGTGCGTCACTAAGACTCAGAGAACGCATACTGGAAGAATCAGGAAGGTCTCTACCCGACATCTTACATCTTACAAATGGGGCGCACAAAAGAATTGTCCAAGGCCCGTGCGTCTCACATGGAAGCAGCCCTACAGAGACCCATAAAAGAGGAAATCGCCAACAGGGTAACGGCGTCCGGAACCAAAACGAAATACCGTCTCAACAAACCACCGACAAGACAGTGTGGATACTGTGGCGGACCCTCACATAGACTGTCTGATTGCCCGGCAAAAGGAAAAACGTGCTCCAACTGTGGAAAATTACATCACTTTGCAAAAGTGTGCAGGTCGCGGAGAGCCCGAACTGGAAACGCCTCCGTCAACACGGCATCAAACAAGTCTGAGCTGGGAAGTGACATGGACGAGGACGAAGCTGAGGTGCATGTGATTCACTCCCTGTTCACAGTTGGGAACACCACCCCTCTACAAACAAGATTACCAAAGTGCCAGGTTCACATGGCACACATGAGACCGTGGCAGTGGTTGATACAGGAGAGTCAATCAATATCCTAGCCGCAGAGGAACATCGCAGGATGAAGCCAGTTCCGACACTGACCAAGGCCAAAGTGAAGGTTTACCCCTATGGACACAGCACACTCGCCCTGAAAGGCATGCTCCAAACCACGATCATAACAGAAGAAGGACGCGGAATGCTGCTAGGTTGCAAAGCTGCAGAAGAACTGGGTGTGGTCACGTTCGCCTTCAGCATCCACCAGGAGTCAATAACAGAATTGCTAGCAAAGTACCAAGGAGTATTCAAAGGAATTGGATGTCTGAAGAGCAGAGAGGTGAAGTTACACATTGGCAAGACAGTGCAACCAGTTGCTCTTCGTCAGAGACGCATTGCGTTTCATCTTTGACCCCAAGTAGAGAAAGAACTAGATAACCTTGAGAAGGTGGGCTTCATCGAGAGAGTATCAGGACCAACACCGTGGGTCTCACCCATCGTAGTGGCATGCAAACCTAAACAACCTGTGGAAGTCCGTATCTGTGTGGACATGCGCCTCCCAAACGTGGCCATTAAGCGAGAAAGACATTTGACACCCACGATCAATGACATTCTAGGAGAACTCAGTGGCTCCTATTGGTTTTCAAAGTTAGACCTCCGGTCAGGCTACCATCAGCTGGTGTTGGCAGAAGAGTTGCGTTACATCACGACGTTCTCCACACATGTATGACTGAGGAGATATCAGCGCTTAAATTTCGGAATCTCCAGTGCCACAGAGGTTTTTCAAGAACTACTGGCTGATCTGCCAGGGACAATAAATGTCAGTGACGATATCCTCATCCATGCACCCACCATTGCAGAGCACCACTCCGCCTCAAAAAAGTACTCCAAAGGATCCAAGACTCTGGCCTGACACTACACTGTAGGAAGTGCAAGTTCTTAAAAGACAAGATACAATTCTTCGTATATGTGTTCTAGGCCAATGGTGTTACGCCAGATCTCGGCAAAGTAAATTATGTCAAAAGTGCGCCTCCTCCCAAGTGCGTGACAGAGATCTGGAGCTTTTTAGGGATGGTCAATTACAGTGGCAGATTCATAAGAGACCTATCCACGCTCACCCAGCCCCTCTGAAACTTGACCAAGACCTCAGAAGTATGGGTTTGGGGCTCTGCTGAACAATCTGCGTTCGAGGCCATAAAGGAGGCACTATCCAGTGAAACTACATTGAGGTATTTTGACCCAAGAAGGAACACCAAGGTAGCTGTAGACGCAGGGCCAAATGGACTAGGAGCAATGGTATTACAGGAACAGGATGAAGGGATATGGTCCCTGGTAGCCTATGACAGCAGGTCACTCACTGAGACGGAACAAACATACTCTCAAATAGAGAAGGAGGCGATTGCCGTGCATTGGGTCTGTAAACATTTTCACATCTATGTCTACGAGCGCCCTTTTACAGTGACTACGGACTATAAACCTTTGCTACCTTTGTTCAATGGCACTGCCTTAAAGCCTCCTCCTAGAATAGAGATGTGGATGCTGCAGTTGCAAGACTACAGATGTCAACTAGAGTACCGCCCTGGATCTGAGAACCTTGCAGACTATCTATCCAGACATCCACGAGCAGCCTCGGATGAAGAAGTGCACGATGCACAGAACACAGAGGAGTACGTCCGGTACGTCTCAGATCGCGCCAGACCATTGCCCCTGTCTGTGGGTGAGGATGTTCAACCTACGAAGAAGATGAGTGTCTGCAGAAAGTACTGACCGCCATACGAACCAACCAGTGGCATGTCGTGAGAAAACAACTACCCCTGTTGAACTCTGACTCGCAACGCACTCTGGGTAGCCTATGCAATGTGCGAGATGAACTCACGGTATATTGCGAGGGTGTAGGCTTGTTATACCATCGTCTCTCACCGCCAGGGTGGTGCAACTGGCCCACAACAGTCACCAAGGCATGGTCAAGACCAAAGCCGATTAAGGTCGAAAGTATGGTTTCCTCTAATCGACAAACTAGTAGAAAACTTGGTGAAGTCATGTGTATGGTGTAGGTGGCCATGGGCCAACGGAGAGGTCGAGAGGTTCATGAGAACTCTGAACAAGGTAATTTGCATCGTCCACGCCAGTGGTCAAAATGAGTGACTATGCTGTTTATTCGTTTTTGCAAAATTATTGCCAGACTCCCCATTCAACAACTAACCGAGCGCCTGGACACATCGCATTCGGGCGCACTGCAATTGACTCCATCCCGGACCACCACTCCTGAAGGCCTCTATCTTTAACCCCAGACCAAGTCCAGGAACGGCGGTCAGCCACCAACCGACGGGTCAGCCAGAAGAGGCAGGCAGTATCGTCAGACCTTACAGTCGGGGACAAAGTGTTGTTAAAGGAGACATATTCAGGAAGCAGGTTCCGCATGCCGTTTGGCATTGCCCCCTGGACCACTGTCCGTCGAAGTGGATCAGCTGTGATAGCTTGGCACGGAGAAGACACGATCACCCGCAACATTTCTCTGTTCAAGAGATTTCGTCCATCCGATGACAGCCATCAAGATGAGGTCTCCCCACCTGCCAATGACGATTCAGCATCACTACCTGATGATGACATTGACTGCGAACCATGCCCCGACGAATTACCTGATGGCACGCCAAGTCTGGTTCAGGAAGCTCTCCCCAGCCGTATTTCTAATCAAGATCCTGATCGAGGGAGATCGGAAGCCACCAGCTACAATCTGCGCAATAACCCCATTCCGTCTTCACAGTCGCGCGACCACCTTCTCGATGGATGATGTGACATTGTGTGATATATCTTAGTTGTTTTTGGTTTTTAGGAAGAATATGGTGTTGCTGGACAGTGATGCAACTGGTCACTGGACACCACCAATATGAGAGGGGCGCGGCCAGAGGAAATGTCCTCGCACGCGCCCAGTGTAAGCTTTGTAACCCCACATGATTAAAGTGCAGTTGGTCTGCCCCGAGGTTAGGGGTAGACCTATAAATAAAATAAAGGGCGTGGTCAGGAGGCAGAGAGGCGATACGAACGAAGCAAGAAGCCCACACCATGCGGCTGATAGCTAACGCATCTAGGCCGCACCCGACCACGCGGTTAACAGCACAATCCTGTGTCCGTGTGATTGTTTACGGTGCCGACTTTCCCCAAGAGTAGCTCAATAGCTAAACACTACAAGGCTCCCCCAATCTGCCATCAAGAAAAATCTCTGTAAAGGCGTTTTTCTTGTGCCGCCCCCCCCCCATGCCTTCCATATTGTCAAACTTGAAATAAACTGGTGCCATTAAAACGTCATTGAAAAGAACTGTTGCTGAACAGTCCTATGCCAACTGTTGTGCTTCCACAACATCAGTGCTATGGGCTGTCACTAAAGAAGCCAATCCATACTTACTCTTAAAATATTCCAGCAGTTGTAACCATCCTGCACCAAGTGCAGCAGGCTTCTTAGCAGCCATTAGTACCAACCTCTCTTGTAAAGTACCAAGGTTAGAACATCTTTAAGTTCTAAGAGGCATAGATCATTTCCTAAGTATGATAAGTGAACACCATCATGTCTGAGGAACTCAAAGTCTTTTCGTCTAATATCACAATGGTCCACAAATCCCAACCCCCTGGCTCTACAAAATGTCCACATATCCCTGTTGACCTTCCACTTTGCTTTCTCTACCACTGTGTATTTTAGAGCACCAGACCAAAGCCTATGTGGGGCAAACACTGTCCAGGCTAAGTGAGTTCCCACCCATGATCTGCTAATTATATTCAGGTCTTCCCTCATCATTTTGATAAGCCCCAAACCAGATTCCTCAACCAAATCATTTGCCCCAAGATCTCTGATAAGTACATCAGGACAAGGTCTACTTTTGCTAAGATTAGAAAAGGTAGGCAAAAGCTGTCCCCACTTCATTCCACCCCAACCCCACCATTCCAAATAGACATCATCAAATTGCAGTCTCAGATTCTTTCCCTAAGGTCTTTTCTCCGCATGTTTCACTGCCCACTTAATAACTGAGTGCCCCAAGATCCAGCTCGAGAAAGCCGCCAAAGCTGACCCTGACACACAACCTAGGATGACAAATGGGGATTAAGCCTACTGCTTTCTAACTCTCTAGTCTTCTTATGTATCACAGACAACAGTTAGATGACCATCTACCCAACATTCTGACCTCCTGCAAAGAAAAACCCAAACTCAGAGCCTCAGATGCTGCGCCAATATGAAATGAATGAGTTCCAAAATTGGCCAGTACATCCCCCAAACCCACCAATACTTTCCTCATGACCGCAAGCACTTGCCCAGCTGTCAGCCTGGTCCCACTGTCATGACGAAAACCAAACCTCCCTTGTGCCCCTCACACCTGCCTAAATTGATGCCAAGCTCCAACTGGACACACTATACCTCCAATCGCATGGAAAAGAATGGTGGTACCCCTACCTCTTTAGTCCATTTTGGAGCACACCAGAAAAATTTTAATGGACTCACCTGCTCCTTTCACATGCTTAACCTACAGTCCACCTTCGTTTATCACCACAAAAGCTGTGATATCCTGAACATCCCAAAAAACAACCAAAGCATACAAAGTTGAAACAATTTACTCTCAAATGCAGAATAACAATATTGGTGTAAACATTGAGTTAACAGTATTCAATCAGTCAATCAATAATTTTAGAGCGCGCTATTCACCCGTAGGGTCTCAAGGCGCTGTGGGGTATGTCCTCAGGGTTCAGTCGACGAGCCAGGTCTTGAGGTCCTTCCTGAACTGATGGCGACTGTCTGAGGAGTGGGGGAGGTAAGGTGTTCCAACATTTTGCTGAAAGGAAGGATAAGAATCTCCCTTCAGCCAAGGACTTCCTTTTGCGGGGTACGGTGGTGAGCAACTGCTGGAAGGATTGGAGAGGTCTGGTAGGGGAGTAAGTTGTGGTGCGGTGGTTGGGGTATCTGGGTCCAAGGTTGTGAAGGGCCCTGTAAGCATATACGAGGAGCTTGAAGTTGAGTCTCTTTTGGACGGGGAGTCAGTGGAGATTTCTCAGGTGTCCTGTGATGTTTTCTCGGCAGGTGATGTTCACAATGAGTCTGGCGGAGGTGTTCTGGATTTATTGTAGCTTGCTCAGGTTCTTCTTGGTGGTTTCGGCATAGAGCCGAATGTTGCCGTAGTCAAGTCTGCTTGTAATCAGGGCTTGTACCACGGTGTTGCAGCAGTCACTTGGGATCCATCTGAAGATCTTAGGTAGGAGTCGGAGGGTATGGAAACAGGTGGAGGCAACAAAGTTGACTTGAATTGTCATGGTGAACGCTGAGTCGATGATGATGCTGAGGTTGCGTGCATGGTCTGTAGGGGTGTGGGGGCTGCCAAGTGTTGAGGGCCACCTGGAGTCATCCCCGGCTGAGCAGGATGGTCCCAGGATGAGGATCTCGGTCTTGTTGGAGCTTAGTTTAAGGAGGCTCTCCTTCAACCAGGCGGCGACTGCTTCCATCCCGTCTTGAAACTTCTTTTTGCCCGTTGTGGGGTTTTCAATCAGGGAGATGATCAGCTGGGTGTCATCAGCGTAGGAGGCGATGTTCAGTCAGTAGTTCCTGATGACTGGGGTGAGTCGGGCCACGTAGATGTTGAACAGCGTGGGACTCCTTGGGGTGCTCCGTAGCTGATCTCTGTAGGTTCTCACAGGTGTGGTGGGAGTCTGACTCCCTGCGTTCTGCTTGTCAGGAAGGAGTGTATCTATCGAAGGGCCTTGCCGCGTATGGCTGCTTTGTGGAGTCTGGCACATAGGCTGCGGTGGGACAACGTATCAAAGGTGGCCGATAGGTCTAGTAGGGTGAGGGCTGCTGTTTGGCCGTGGACGAGGAGAGAACGGACGTAATCTGTGGCGGCAAGCAGGGCGGTGTCAGTGCTGTGATTAGTTCTGAATCCTGAATGGGAGATGTCCAGGATGTTGTTGTCCTCGATGTGTTAGCGGATCTGAACATTGATTGCTTTTTTTGAAAATTTGGCTGGGAAAGGCTGCAGCGAGATGGAGCAGTAATTCTTGAGATCCGTGGGGTCGGCTTTGGGTTTCTTCAAGAGCAGGTGGATCTCCGTGTGCTTCCAGTCCTCGGGAATCTGGCCAACTCTAGGGAGCAGTTGATGGTCTTGCGGAGTTGGGTGAGATCGAAGCGCTGGCCTTGTTGAAGATGTAGTGGTGGCAGGGGTCGGTGGGGGCTCGGAGTAGATGCTGCTCATGATGTAGCGAGTCTTATCTGTTGTGAGGGGGATCCAGGCGTGCAGGAACAGTGGGGGTTAAGTGGATCCAGATTGGGGTGTTGTTGGTCAGTTCGAAGAGTCTTGGGGTCCAAAGCTGTTGTGTAGATATCCTTCATATTCCGATGGAAGAAGGCGGCTAGTCTGTCGCAGAGGTCCGGGGATGGGGGGATGTTAGTGGCCCCAGCTGGTGGTTTGGCGAATTCCTTGATGACAGCAAAAAGTTCTTTTGTGTTGTGAGTGGTGGTATTGATGCAGTCAGGGTGGTTTTTCTGGTGGATCTGATGAGGCCATGGTGGGACCTTGTGGCAGATTTGAAGGCTGCATGGTCCTCTGGGGATTTGCTGTTCCTCAATTTTTTCTCTAGTTTCCTGCAGGTGCCTGGAGTGCGGGGGTGAACTAGCTGTCTTTCTTAGTGGTGTGTTTCCCTGTGGTCATTCAGAGTGGGGATGGGGTGTTGGCGCAGTCGGCAATCCATTGGTGGAGGTTACGTGCTGAGGTGTTGGCATCTGTTGTGTCGGGGAAAGCAAGTCATTAAGGGTGTTGTTGAGTTCTCCTTTGTGGTCTGGTTCCACTTCCTGTTGGAGGGGGGGTTGGGCGGTGTGGATATGAGCAGTAGGTGTGGTGATGGAACAATGGATGCAGTGGTGATCAGTCCAATGTAGCGGTGTTGAGTCGTCAATGGTGACGTTGCTGCTGGCGGAAAAGATGGGGTTGAGTGTGTGTCCAGCAATATACGTTGGTGAGGTGACCAATTGCTTGAGATCGATTGTGTCAAGGTTCTCGAGTAGCGATGAAGTGTTGTGGTCGTTGTGGTCATCAATGTGGAAGTTGAGGTCTCCCGAGGAGTATGTAGTTGGTGGAGGCAGGTGCAAGGACGGGCTATGAAGTTGACAATGGAGTCCCTGAAACCGGGGCATGGGCCAGGTGGTGTGCAGATGACTGTGAGGGGGCTGCGGATGGTGGTCTTTCGGGTGATGTGGACTTGGAAGTGGAGGTGCTCCATGAGGGGGGAGTGTTCCTGTGTGTTGATTGACAGGCAAAGGGTGGTCTTGTAGGTCATGGCTAGTATGCCGCCTGGTCTGGAAGGTCGGTCCTTGCGGAGCAGTTTGTAGTCGCTGGCGATGGCAATGGTGATGTCCGGTTCAGATTCTGTGTTTGCCTATGTCTCGATAAGGAAGGTGATGTCCAGGAGGGTGGAGTCTATCAGGCCCCAAAGTTCCACTGCGTGCTTGTGCAGGGAGCAGATGTTAAGGAGGATGCACTTGAGATGACCTGGAGGGGTTTTCGACAGTTCTGCGGCTGTGGGTCTGGTGTTTGGAGTGCAGATTATGCCAGGGAGCCAACACCCACCTTCATAATCAAAGCCATGGCCACAACTAGAGAAGCAAACTGAACCGCTTTATCCTCTCCTTCTATGACATCATTGAATCACACCCCTTCTGTGATGACGTCTAAATCGCCCATCTAAACTCACCCGGTGTTGTTTTAGGTACGACTCCCAGCGGAGAGACCATAAGATCAGGTCGCGGCCAGTAATTAAAAGGGCCAGCCATTCTCTTCTCTGAAACTTCTTTTTCCAATTTAGCCTTGAACACCATGGGATATTGATGAACTGATAGCAAATTCTCTGCAAAACATCTAAACCTACTAACCCAGGCAGAAGCATAGCTCTAAACCCCATCTTAGTGCCACTGCTGCCTCTCTATCGGGATAGTATGCCAGCCATTCCTTTCAAAACTCTAACTTCACTGGGGTAAAAGCCTTTGCTACTAGAGTTCCCAAATCCTCTACCACTACCTGGCATTGGTACATTAAACTGCTGCTGCTCTCCAAAACATTGTAACATAGGATGCCTTCCATCACACTTTAAGTGCTCACGCTTGTATTCACAAGTCCTCTATTGCCGAAGCTCCTGTTAAGATTCCAGCAGGCTCCTAAAACACCAAATTGCCCCTTATTCCAGCTGCCTACCACTGCAGTGGTGGGTTTCCCTTAAAAAGGCCGGTAAGGAATGGCTAGACCACTAGCCATATGCATGGATGGTTGACGTTTGTGGGTACATCCACTTCCCATAATTCATTACCTGCCGCCCCCCAGAGTTTATCCCCCCAGAGTTTATCAGGTTTCAGTGCTATCTGTGCCCGAAACTCCTCGTCATGGAGCCATGCATACCACCAAATTTTGCATGAGGCTTCCTAAAGGTGTCTATATACTTAAAAATGGCTACTGATCTTTTCGGAAATTTTTCACAATAGACAGTTGCTTGATGTCCATAAATCTATGTTAGTGGGCCTTCATGGTCGCCTCTCTAATTCACAAGCCTCTTCCGTTGAACCTTCCTTAGCCTGTAGCTCCCTATGCAACAGTTTGTAAACATCTACAAACTCACCTTCAGAATCCAAAGACATAGACACACCCATGTATGGAAGTGTCTTAAAAATGGTTGTGTTGTCCCCAACAACGAGTGTGGATTTAAAGATACTACTCATAAATGCCGTTTGTAAATTCCCATAGTCGTAAACGTATGGTTTAAGTTTAGACCAAATGCCTAAGTGTACCTTTGTGAATCATGCCCAGTGTGTCTACATGGACAGGAAACTTCACCACGTACAGTGTGTGATTAGAAAGATGTTGTTTTTGTTTTGTGATCCTATGTCGTATAGGTGATGACCACTGAGGTATACAGTTATCGTGTTCTGCAAAAATTAGCAATATTATGGATGATGAGGTGTGCGATATAGATGCAGAGTTTATGATTTTCATTAAACTGCTCTTGCATCTTTGAGTAGCTCTACAGGTCGCTTTATGGTATTTCGTATGATGATAATCTACTTAGCTGGTTATTGCATTGAGTTGTCCAGCCTAACATTTTGTTTTGGTCCTGAGATGGCATGTCTGGAGGGGGAAAAAAGGGGAGAGGTCTGCTGGGATGGGATTTGTTACTAATATCCCATGTCTGAGTGGCATTGTGAGATGTATAGAAACGGTCCTAGTGTAATGCTATTTGAGACCTGCAGTGATGAGCTAGAACATGTGACAGATCTCTGCAGTTATTCCATACCTGTTCCTTTGGTAATGGTTAGTTTATTGGCCGGTACAGTACTGGTGATGGACAAACCTTGTAGCAGATAACGTGTTATCTGAGTGTAAGAGGAATAAGTTACAGTAGGCTGCCACTGCCGAGAGTTGTGGTATTACTATTATTTGGGCCAGAAATGTTATATATGAAATGACATATCTATAAAATACCCAGTTGAACCATAGGTCAGCTCTTTTGTGCCTACTTGTAAATAGAAAGTCATTTTCTGGTGGGATGTAAGCTGAAGACTGAACTTGGAGGTGCAGTTGTCTCTCCGGGTTCTATCCCCGGGATGTGGGTTGATGTAGTTATCAAGTAAGCATAGATGTTTTCAACTATCTTCATGCATGCGTGTGGATGCTTGAATGTTGGCAGGTACTGGGTTCCAGAGTTTGGTGGCTTGTGCTGAGAAAACAGTGTAAATTATGAATTTCTTATGGTAGGATGCTATGATGATAAGTGGTGCAAACTTCGAGCACAGTGCCCTATTTTGTTTGCAATGTTTGAATTTAACTTGTAGGTATAACGGTTCTTTTCCTTGGGATGCTCTATTGACGATGCAGAGTGCCTTGAACATTGTCCTTCTAGCTACATGTAGTCAGCGGAGTGATTGCATGACAGGAGTCATGTGTTCTCTTGGATGAAGGTGGAGAAGAAGTCTTGCAGCAGCATTTGGACGAATTGTACTTTGTGGATGATGAATGTGGGTGTGCCAAGCTATAGGCAGTTGGCATACTCAAACATGGAGATTAAAAGTGTGAGGATCTCTTGCAGTTATGTTTTCATTGTGATGAAGGTATTTTAAGAGACATAGTTAACATGTGGAATCAAGGATAGGTCATAATCCCCATATATTTCTGACATCTCTTGATGTTACTGGAGATGCTTAGAGTTCTTTGGACCATATGGTAGTAGGCTGATATTTTTGCTGTTGTCTGCAGGCCATGATCTCTGTCCTTGCGTTGTTGAGCTTTAGATGGTTATTGATCATCTATGTGCTTATGGCGTAAAGGCAGTCATCAAGTTTTACGTTTCAGAGGTCTTCCAGGCAACCAATTTTTAGAATGACTTGGGTGTCATCTGCATAGCTGTTTCAGGTGAGATTGAATGATTTAATCAGGTTTGGTTATGGAGTTAGGTAGATGTTGAATATTAGAGGGGCCATTAATGACCCTTGAGGGACACCACGGTGTTGGATGTGAGGAGCTGATGTGAAAGGTATTAGGCCAACTATATTTTATCTATCTTTGTAGTACTAACCAATCCATTTAGAGCATTTGTACATACACAAGATAAAGGAGTCTTGTTGCAGCGTGTGGTGGTAAGCAGTGTCAACTGAAGCTAATAAATCTAGAAGCAATAGAGCGGCCTCTCTGTTTTTGTCCACTATGAGTTTCAGATCATACCAACTGGAACTGATGGCAACTGTTTGCCTCTGCTAAGTCTGAAGCCAGACTATTGGTTTGACATTACAACATTATCTTCCATAAAATGGGAAAGTTTGGTAAACACTGCTCTTAAAATATTTTCCAAAGAATGGTCTATTTACAATAGGCCTGCAGTTTGCTGGGTCACATGGGTTGAGGTTTTCCTTTTGAGGAGCGCTCTAATGTAGGATGTACCTCGGAAAGAGATGGCCTAGTTCCAGGAAGGTATTGAGTAAGCATCAGGATACCTCCACTGCACAGATTGTGTGAAGGATATCTTTAAAGCTATTTGGAGGCGCCAGGCCTGAAGGTGATCTTGATGGACTGCTTACGATGATAATGTTGAAAAAATAATTTTCTGAAAGGGTATTGAAAGTATGTAGTGATGGAAGATTGCTTTTGTCTCTATGTTGGCTGGGTCATGTGTTGGTGTGGTGTTGCCTATGTTCTTCATACGATAATTTTCTATCTTTTTAATTATTTTAATCAATTCCATGGAACGTTTGTCACAGAAGTCTTGTGATTGTGGTGTTTGTGTGGTTTGGCACTCTGGATTGTGGAAGTCTTTAGCAGGACAGTCAGCTTTAATAATGCATGTGGAGTGGGGTTGCCTTTTGTGGTTCTGGTGGCTTTTGTTGTTGGCTCTGCTACAGTGGCTTAGAGTTATTTTGTCTGTTTAATGTCTTGATGTTCTCAAATTGTATTGTATATATGTTTTTGTTCTTGTGATGCTTTCATTACTCTAACCCTGGATGTGGCCTTTATTGGTATCTGTGTATCCAGTGCAGAGGAGATACAACTGTAGAAGGTGCCTTTGTCTTTTTTGTATGTTTTTAGGGCTCTTTCAAGATGGGAGTTGGGTTTGTGAATGGTTTAGTTATTTCCATTGTTTGTATGAACATTTTTTGCTGTTTGTCTTTGAAGCGTTGTGATTGATGGGTGTGTTCATCACTTGAAAACTTGTAATAGGCACACATCATGGACAATTCTGCCCTACAACTGACCACAGTACTGATTCACTGCAACTGAAAGCGCCACTACAATGGTCTAATCTGTAAAGGAGCCTGAGGTACCTAAAAGATACAAGAAGGCATCAGATCTAGCAACCTTAACACTGACTATTCCTGCTGCAATGGAAACTTAGCAATCTCCCCTACAATTAAATCAATGCTGAGGAACCTTTGCCTGTGAGGAAAGGCCCTCATGTGAAGTATCTAATACAGTAGCTATGAACGAGAATCAGGTCAGACTTCTTTGTAATTACATGAGTTCCTCTTGTGCAGATGCTCAAATGGTGGCTTTCTCAACTGTGTTAGTACTGGGTTTAGGTTCCACATTAACATGAGGGCTGACCTTAATGGTACCAGACTTTTCACTTCTTCTAAGAATCTCTCGAATGCTGGAGTGCTATAGATACCCCTTCCTGTGGTGCCCCTTGTGCATGCCACTATTGGGGACAGGTGTACCTTTAGTGATGTGTAGGAAAGATTCTCATCTAGAAGGTGGGTGATGTATCCAACAGTAATACTCTCCCTTACCCAGCTGTTTCTCAATCCTTCTCTGTTACACAAATGAATGAACAGGGTTCATTTTGCATTGCAGCATTTTCGTGTGATAGGCCTTTTAGTCTCTTCCAGGACTTCATGAATCTTTGAGGTCATTTCAGGTGCTTGAATCTTGGGGCCAGATGTAGCAAGGGGTTTTATCCATTCTGTGTCTATGGGAAAATGTGTTCGTACATATGGCCCTTAGCTCCTTAGGAGCCATGCTGCTAGGCTGAGGGTGGCTGGCTCCCGGTGGAATACCTGACAACATTTACTGTCAACAAGTCTTGATGAGCTGGCCATTCGATAAGCCTGTTTTGTGGCCCACTGAGAAGCTTTCAGAATTAGTGTTACAAGTGCACCTATTACTAGTGCTATCAACAGAATTAGGAAGGAAAGCAAATGCACTTTCCCTGATCAATCTATCAGTAGGGCATTCCACAGGAATTGGTGGGATGGGTACCTGGATGCAGAGCTTCAGTATTTTATGTTCTTTTGCGTTTCCGAATTCACACAGTGTGCCCCATTCTCAAAGGATCATGTCTACTATGTGCTGCATTAGCTCCAACTTGTGCAAGAAGAGAAACTTGTTTGCCTGCTAAGCATGTCTGTTTCTCAGTTGTAAACCCCTGCCGGGTGTATGCCTGTTAGCATTATCTTCCTCTAAACAGCTCATCTACACATTTCCTGAGCTTAAGCAAAGCCTGTGACCTTGTTCCTCCCTGCTTGTTGAGGTAAAACACAGTAGTTGTGTTGTCTGTCTGGATTTGTACCATTCTCCTTGTGACCTGAGCCTGGAAAGCCTTAGGGCTAAGCAGACAGCCTCTAGTTCCAATAGGTTTATGTTACATTATGCCACGTCACCAGGGAAGGTATCCTAGTGCTGACCACGTGCAAGCCTAGCCAAACCTAGGACCAAATGGGACTAATTAAAAAAACAGGTCTTCAGCTTCTTGTGGAATTCAAGAAGTGAGGAAGAGGCTTTTATGTGTATTGGCAGGTCATTTTATGCTTTAATGGCCAAAAAGGTGAGGGCTTGCTGGATCCAGCTTTCCATTTACATGGCATGTGTGCAAGTAGGAGTCCATACAAGCAGAGTTGTCTGTAAGGTTTGTGGAAGCAGATACAATTATTGTAATACGCTGGGCCAGTGTCATGTAGTGCATTGATAGTGTGGGTTAGGAGTTTGAATTGTGCACGTTTGTGTATCGGGAGCCAGTGGAGCTTCTTCAGGTGTGGTTTAATGTGAGTGCGGTGTGCAGGGGTGCTGAAAGTGATTCCTACCACCAAATTCTGAATGGTCTGCAACCTTCTGGTGAATTTATTGTTAATCCTGGCATAGAGGGTGCTCCGATAGTCCAGCTTGCTTGTGACCAGGGAGTGTGTGATGGTTTTCTGAATGCTGATTGCGAGCCATTTGAAAGTCTTCCTCAGCATCTTCAGGGTATGGGAGCATGTGGCGTTTACGCATTGACTTAGGTGATCATGTTGAGTTTCCTGTTGATGACTATCACACAATTCTTGGTGTGGGTGGTGGGTGTAGGTTTTAGTTCTAGCGCTATTGGCCACCAGGTGGAGTCCTAGGGTGAAGTGCTCTTCCCGAAGATCACTATTTCAGTCTTGTCAGTGTTCAGCTTTAGGCAGTTGGTCTTGATCCAGTGGGCGATTTCCATTATGCAGGCATTTAACGTGATCAGGTACAGGGCAACTTCTCTGTGAGGGAGAGAATGAGATGTGTGTTGTCGGCATATGAGAAGACATTGATGTCATGAGAGTGAATAATGTTGGCTAGAGGGATCAGATATGAGTTGAAGAGGGCCAGGCTCGGGGAGGATCCTTGCAAAAGTTCACAGATTAGGTTGCCGGTGTGTGAGGTGTATGGTACCAGGCTGACGGACTGAGTCCTTCCAGTCAGGAAGGAGCAGTTTTATCAGACTGCTTGTTGCATGACTTGTTTCTGGATCCATAACCCATGATGTTCAGCCTCCACATGTGAGCTCTCCGCCCCATGTGCAATGTGTCTGTTGCGATGGATACAGAGGGCGTTGGTTGTATGAAAGATTTGCCCACTGTACAGTTGTTTGTATTCACACACTGCATTTCATTCTGTACCCTCTCTGTGACATCCATTAGATCCTCCCAACTCCCAGTCACCTGTGACCGATTACATTGGAGCCTCCCCCCCGGATTGGCCTCACCTGTAGCCTAGCATGGGCAATTTGTGGTATGCAGAAGGCCATCATGCCCGTTAGATTTCCCACTTCTTATATAGGTGAGTTGACTGTGTCAGTGCCACGAACATCTTTGTAACTGGAAACACTTTGGGCTCTCTGAAATGTATGCAAATTCCACAAAAGATATAGCCAAACAAAGTGGAATGGAAGTAAGCAGAATACTATGACCCAGTATGCAGGAAACCTCACTAAATGACATTATTATGCAATTTAGAGTCATATTTTGCTTGATGGAAATTGGGTCAAATGGAAACTGTCTTAAACAGGAACATTTGTTGTCCATGCCACTCTCCTAACAGGATCTTGTGGGAGTGTTTTATGCAAGGTATGCCCTGCATGTTAATTTCACAAGAAATATTTTCACATTCTTTTTATAATTTCTTGGAATTCTATCGGTATCTCACATCAAGGCAACCTATGTGTAAGGAAATGCCTTCCTTGGCATGCTTACCCCCTAACTTTTTGCCTTTTGTTGATGCCAGTTATGATTGAAAGTGTGCTGGGACCCTGCTAACCAGGCCCCAGCACCAGTGTTCTTTCCCTAAACTGTACATTTGTTCCCACAATTGGCACAGCCCTGGCACACAGATAAGTCCCTTGTAAATAGTACCCCTGGTACCAAGGGCCCTGTTGCCAGGGAAGGTCCCTAAGGGCTGCAGCATGTTTTATGCCACCCTGGGAACCCCTCACTCAGCACATGCACACTGCCTCACAGCTTGTGTGTGCTGGTGGAGAGAAAATGACTAAGTCGACATGGCACTCCCCTCAGGGTGCCATGCCCACCTCTCACTGCCTATGGCATAGGTAAGTCACCCCTTTAGCAGGCCTTACAGCCCTAAGGCAGGGTGCACTATACCACAGATGGGGGCATAAGTGCATGAGAACTATGCTCCTTCAGTGTCTAAGCAAAACCTTAGACATTGTAAGTGCAGGGTAGCCATAAAGAGTATATGGTCTGGGAGTTTGTCAAACACGAACTCCACAGGTCCATAATGTCTACACTGAAATCTGGGAAGTTTGGTATCAAATCTCTCAGCACAATAAATGCACCCTGATGCCAGTGTGGGATTTATTGTAAAATTCACCCAGAGGGCATCTTAGAGATGCCCCCTGAATACCAGCCCGACTCCTAGTGCTAGGCTGACCAGTTTCTGCCAGCCTGCCACAAC
Source organism: Pleurodeles waltl (assembly GCF_031143425.1). Taxonomy (NCBI): domain Eukaryota; kingdom Metazoa; phylum Chordata; class Amphibia; order Caudata; family Salamandridae; genus Pleurodeles; species Pleurodeles waltl. Next base: position 339,876,018 of record NC_090443.1, read on the forward strand.
CAGATGAGTTTCTGGCCACATGGGGTGAGTGCCTTTGTCACTCTGTGGCCAGGAACAAAGCCTGTACTGTGTGGAAGTGCTTCTCACCTCCCCCTGCAGGAACTGTAACACCTGGCGGCGTGCCTCAAAGACTCATTCCTTTTGTTACAGCACCCCAGGGCAGCCCAGCTAGTCGAGATGCTCGCCCCTCCAGCCACTGCCCCCACTTAAGGCGGCAAGGCTGGAGGAGATAATGAGAAAAACAAGGAAGAGTCACCCACCAGTCAGGACAGCCCCTAAGGTGCCCTGAGCTGAGGTGACCCCTGCCTTTAGAAATCCTCCATCTTGAGTTTGGAGGATTACCCCAATAGGAATAGGGATGTGCCCCCCTCCCCTCAGGGAGGAGGCACTAAGAGAGTGTAGCCACCCTCCAGGACAGTAGCCATTGGCTACTGCCCCCTGACCTAAACACACAAGTAAATTTAGTATTTAGGGGAGACCCTTAACCAAGGAAATCAGATTCCTGCAACCCACAACAACAAGAAGGACTGCTGACCTGACAACCCCGCAGAGACGACGGAGACAACAACTGACTTGGCCCCAGCCCTACCGGCTTGTCTCCAAACTTAAAGAAACTGCACAGCGACGCATCCGACAGGGACCAGCGACCTCTGAGGATTCAGAGGACTGCCCTGAACCCGAAGGACCAAGAAACTCCAGAGAACAGCACCACTGTTCAAAAACTGCAACAACTTTGCAACTTTAAAGCAACTTTTAAAGAACTCTCACTTCCTGCCGAAAGCGTGAGACTTCTCACTCTGCAACCGACGCCCCCGGCTCGAGTTCAGGAGAACTAACACCGCAGAGAGGACTCCCAGGCAACTATGACGACATGAGTACCCTGAGTCGACCCCCCTGCACCCTAACAGCGACGCTTGCAGAGAGGATCCAGAGGCTTCCCCCGACCACGACTGCCTGGTAACAAGGAACCCGACGCCTGGACCAAGCACTGCACCGCAGCCCCCAGGACCGAGAGGAACCACCTTCCAGTGCAGGAGTGACCAGCAGGCGGCCCTCTTCCTAGCCAACCCAGTCGGTGGCTGGCCTGAGAAGCCCCCTGTGCCCTGCCTGCATCGCTTAAGTGACCCCCGGGTCCCTCTATTGCTTCCTATGGCAAACCCGGCGCCTACTTTGCACACTGCACCCGGCTGTCCCTTGTGCCGCTGAGGGTGTGTTTTGTGTGCCTGTTTATGTCCCCCCCAGTGCTATACAAAACCGCCCTGGTCTGCTCCCCGAGGATGCTGGTACTTACCTGCAAGAAGACTAGGACCGGAGCACCCCTGTTCTCCATAGGTGCCTATGTGTTTTGGGCCCTCCTTTGACCTCTGCACCTGACCGGTCCTCTGTTGCTGGTGCGGTGACTTTGGGGTTGCCTTGAACCCCGACGGTGGGCTGCCTATGCCCAGGAGACTGACTATGTAAGTGCTTTACTTACCTGAGAAACTTAACCAAACTTACCTGTCCCAGGAACTGTTGATTTTTGCAGTGTCCACTTTTAAAATAGCTTATTGCCATTTTAACTAAAACTGTGTGTACTACTGCTTTGAATCAAAGTTCTATACTTACCTGTGTGAAGTACCTTGCATTATACGTACTTACCTCAAATCTTGAATCGTGTGGTTCTAAAATAAATTAAGAAAATATATTTGTATATATAAAAACTATTGGCCTGGAGTTAAGTCTTTGAGTGTGTACCTCATTTATTGCCTGGGTGTGTACAACAAATGCTTAACACTGCCCTCTGATAAGCCTACTGCTCGACCACCCTACCATAAAATAGAGCATTAGAATTATCTTATTTTGCCACTATCAACCTCTAAAGGGAACCCTTGGACTCTGTGAACACTATCTCTCACTTTGAGATAGTATATACAGAGCCAACGTCCCACACTATGACATGAAGTATGTGGCTGACCTTTGCCACAAACAAGTTTCTGCATCAAATAGGCAGTACGGAAATTCTGTTGAGCCATAGGCATAGAGGTCAGCCCACTAGCCCGATCTGGAGCAAACAGGCCATGCAGAGTCACTCTGCACCAGAGGTCTTCCTTTTTGACCCTTGATTCCCATTTGAGATGTAAGGTGGTGCCTGTCTGCCAGTTACTGCTTTGGAGAGTATAGTCTATTTGCCATAGTTTCTAGAGTTGCTGGCTGCTAATGGTGACTGACTGGCTGACTGGCCTGAGTAAGGCTGTTTAGAAGAAAGAGGCAACACTAAGAGACTGAATCTTAAAGAAAAGTTTTCAATAAGTGGAGAAACAGCAAAGTTCACTCTCAAGCACTTACAAAAGCAATACGATTTCTGTTACAGTGCAAAACAATAAAAAAAGAGCATTCTTTAGTTGTAATTATTTAAATGTGTGACGACATATTCTGCTCATCAGATGTAAAATAGTCACTCATACATTCCACTGGTGTGGGAAGGATACATCTAAACAGGAATAGAAGGAGGGTGAGACTAAAATACTCCTCTGGGCTCCTTCAAGTAGGATTCTGAGTCAAAGATGCTAATGGCTGGAGGAAGCTGGTGCATGGCCTCCTAAAATATGTATGGAATACAGTATCTTTGCCATAAGTGGCACAGGCACCTGTATACATCAAACCTAAAGAGCATAGAGAAGAGACCACTTCCAGACTCTCTTGTCCAGGCCAACTTGACGACCCTGTAGGCAGATATTTTGTTGTCTGTTCCTGGTCAATCTGGAGAAATACCTTCATCACCTACTACTTTATTCTATAGGTTGGATAAAGTGAGTAAATCTATGGTTTATGATTACCTAATTTTCTGAAGTCTCTTTCCAAAGAAACCATGTTCTGTGATCAACACCTAACACTACGAGGCGGAATTATTATATTTGTAGGTTGAGGCCAAGGCTTTTAGGTGTGCACAAATCAATGTGTCATATCGCTGTACTCAGGAAACAAATGGAAAGAGATAAACTTTCACACTGATATTTTCATGTGCTCCAGAGGCAGATGAGAAATGTCACCTTCCTATGTTGTTCTGCTTCACTTCAGACTGAGACAAGATAAAAGGAATGCCAAGAATGCAGAACTCTTAGTCTAAATAATGAATTTATTATGACGCCTCTCAAGCCTCATGCACAGTCAGAAATAATGTGAGCTTTTATTTCAGATGCAGAAACACTTGTGCAACTTTGAAAATAATCACAGCCATAGAATAATAATCATAGAAACAAACAATGAAAATACACTATTTCAATCATGGATAATATATCTATGTATAGTGATTATATAGCTAAAAATAAGAATGAAAAATGCATCACCCTGGGACTTAACAGAGACATCATCTCTTTGCCAACTTCAAGTCGAGAACCCAGACGACTGCAAAAAGAGAGAACTACCCTCAATGGGAATCTGGGCACAGGCATCCCCTTCCCGGAATGAGTTCTGTCTAACCTCAGTCACCAAGCTTCCCTCTTAAATACCTTAAAGAAGTTGGAGAAAAGAATTCTAGAAACTCCCCCCTCCCATACTGTAAGTTGTTGTTCAAACGCTGGCTGCACCAGGTCAGTGTTGGAAAGGAGCACGCGTGAGACTGGCCAACTCTCACAGTGTTTTTCCAGGACCGAGCTGTTCCCTGCCTTACCATAAACATCCTCAGCCTGGTACATCTTATCATCAGTGCTCTTCATTCTTCTATGTTATGTACCCATCCTTCAGTGAGAAAGAGTGAAAGAGCGAAAGGGCGGAAAAATACCTGATGGTGGGTGAAGCTAAGCTAAGCACAAAATGGAGTCAGTGGTCAAGATGGAGCTGTTGGTTAAATACAAATAGCATTACATATGTTCACATGTCCTTCTCAAAAGGTACTGTAGTGTTTTTAGGTCTAAGCCTACCAGACAGCTCAGCTGTCTGGGTTGCTGAAGACATCTTAGGGACAATCAGGAAGCTTCCCTGGGAACACATCCTTCCCATTGCTTCCCATTGGCTTTGTGGTTTTTTAACTCAAATTTGTTTGCTTTTTACTTGTTGGCTTTATTTGTTTTAGGCTGTCCAGCTTGCGTTCGTCCCTTACCTTACCCAAAGCCTGCTTACTGTATTCTTCCACCAGTACTGAACTTCTGTAAACAGGCCTTTAGATCTTGTTATTATCTTGTTACATTTGCTGTGCATTCAAAGACAGAAATCAAATGTCAGGCTCTATCTTCTAGGGAACTCAATGTTTACTTTTCTTTCTCTGACTTCAAAGTGAGAGAATCTATGTGACAGTCAATCTGGCTACTTGGGGTGTGCTGTAAAATGTTACTTTTTCCTAGTACAAAACAAAATTTAAATGTCTGTAAATTGTACAGTTATTTCACAATGTGGAATGCACAAATGAAGCACATGTTTTGGTAAATTCTGAAGTGTGGTGGAACCAAATATTTTAATATGATCAAAACAAATCAAGAACAAGGTGATGGATGAAATGCTTGAATTAATCTCAGCAACTAGCGATCGCCTGGGGTCGCATCCCAATCCATCATATTTTTGCCCACCATGCCACCTCATTTTGGACTCAGCCATATGCAAATCAGTATTGAACCTGCTCCTCATGGGAACAGTTCAGCCAGAACTGCCAGGCCAGATCCTATCTGAACCAGAATTCAAGTAACGTAGGACTGGTTTTGCCCTAGGAAGGACTCTTCAGCCAGGTATAGCTTTATTCCAGTAGCACAGTGAGCCCGGGACCCACATCTGGGCATAACCGGTGCACCTAGGGAAGCAAATGCAAAAATAACAAGGTGATGGATGGAATGCTTGAATTAATCTCAGCCACTGGAGATCACTTGGGGCTGCATCCCAATGCATCATTTTTTGTGCTCACCATGCCACCTCAGTTGTGACCCAGCCATATACAAATCAGTCTTGACCCTGCTCCTCATGAGAACTGCCATGCCAGGTCCTCCCTGAACGAGAGCACAAGCAACCCAGGACCGGTTTCACCCTAGTATATTGCCCAAGGTGTAGCTTGGTTCCAGTGGCACAGTGAGCCCAGGATCCACATCTGGGCATACCCGGCACACTTTGGGCTCAGTGTGCCACTGAAACCAAGCTATACCTGGCTGAAGATACTACTCTACTACTACTACTACTACTAAACTACTCTGCACCACTGCACTGTACAACACTACACTCAACACTTTAAGCCACCTCATTCTACTCTAAAGCAATCTATTCCACGCCACCCTATTCCACTATGCGCCATTCCACTGTACGCCACTCCACTCTACGCCACTGCAATTTACCATGCCCCACTCCACTCCACTATACTCCAATGTACACTTCACCTCTCTATGCCGCTGCACTCCATGCCACTGCACTCTACGCCACTTTACTCAAGAGCAATATACTTAACCTACTGCACTATATGCCAGTCTATTCTGCACCACTGTATGCCATTATACTCTACTCTGCAACATTCTACTCTGTGCCATTGCACTCTACTCTACACCATTGCACTCTACTTCACTTTACTCTGCACCACTCTATGCCACTGCACTCTATATCAATGCACTATTTGCCACTCTTGTCTACACCATTGCACTCTGAAACAGTCCACTGTGCAAAACTGCACTCTCTGCCAGTGAACTCTACACAACTCTGCTCTGTGCCACTGCACTCTATGCCACTGCACTCTACACCACTCCACTGAACTCTACGCCAATGCACTCTATGCCACTATACCCTGACACTACACTGTACACTAGTCTACCCTAATGTGCACCACTGCACTTTGACATTGCACCGTTTGCCACTTCAGTCTACACCTCTCTACTTTACTCTGCCCCACTCTACTTTATGCCAGTGCACTCTACCCTACTCTACTATGCACCACTGCAGCCCTCCCCACTACACCACTGTACTCTGCAGGACTCTATGCCACTGCACACTATGACACTCTACTCTGCAAGACTGCATACTCTGCCACTGAACCCAACACCACTCTACTGCATCCCAGTGCACTCTATGTCACTCTAGTCTATGCCACTGCACTCCACTCTACACCATTCAACTCTATGCAAATTCACTTTACGCTACTACACTCCGATACTCTGCATCACTCCACACTATGCCACTCTATTCTACACCACTGAACTCCACACCACTGCACTCTACACCACTTTCTTCTATGCCACTTTCCTCTATGTTACTCAACAACTCTGCACTCTACCCTGCACCACTCCACTCTGCCCTGCATCACTCTACTCTACGCTACTGCATTCTGCTCTGCACCACTCTACTCTATATCACTGCACCTTTTGCCAACACCACTTTACTCAAAGCCAATGCGCTCTATGCCAATCTACTCTGCACCACCGTACTTTACGCCACTTCACTCTAGTCCACTCTATGACACTATACTCTACGACACTCCACTCCACGAGGCTCCACTCTATGATGCTCTACTTCATTAAACTCTACTCCAATGTATGCCACTCCACTTCACAACATTCTACTCCATTGTACGATGCGCTACAAAACTCCTTTTATGCCACTACATACCACTATACTCTATTCTACAGCATACTACTCCACCTTACTCCATTGCTCCACTCTATGCCACTTCACTCCACTCTATGCCACTCAGCTCTACAACACTCTTGTCCACTCTATGCTTTCCACTTTCCTACACTACTCTACTCTACACCACTTCTCTCTACAACAATCTACTCCACTCTGTGTCACTCTACAACACTCTATTCCATTCTATGCTACACCTATTATGCCACCTGCTCTACACTACCCCACAACACTCTATGCCACTCCACAGCACTCTACTCCACTCTGACACTCTACTCACTCTACACCACTCAACTATACTCCACTCTGTGCCCTTCCACTTTGACACTCTACTTCCCCAAAACCCTCTACACCACTCCAATCTGACACTCCGCTTCACTCCACACCACATAACTCTACTCTCCACCACTCTACACCACTCCTTGCCACTCCATAAAACTTCACTCTACTCCACTTCAGGACACTCCACTCTCCTTTACTCCACTAACTTTTAGCCACGCTGAACAGCAGTCTGATGGGGTACAACATGGTTAAAAAAAAAATGAAAAACATTGGCGAAACCTATTGGCTTTGTCAATGCTTGTTTTGCATAAACAGCACATGAATATGTTTGTGTGAAAGGTGATCAGAGATCTTCATCCCATTGGGTGTGCTACGTTCAGGAATGCATAACATGCATGGATGTTGTGTCCAGGGGTTTTGTCCTCAACTTGAACTTAAATCAAGGTCCCCTCCTAGCCCCCGCCCCTGTCACTGACCTGCTTCTTCTGTGCATCTGACGTCTCTTCCCTATGCTACTGATCTCCCTCCCTTGTGCGCCGGATCTCCATCCCCTCCAGTAGCCACACTGAATTGCCACTTCACCGAGAGCACCTCATTGCTAATTCCCAGCCAGCACACTTATAATTATCAGTTCCCAGTAATCAATCAATCAAATCAAATACATTTCCTAAGCACGCTACTCAACCGGTAGGGTCTAAAGGCGCTGGGGGGCTGGGGCAGTTACTTCTTGAAAAGTCATGTTTTTAGGTGCTTTCTGAAGGTTAGGAGGTCCTGGTTCTTGCATAGGTTGGTGGGGAGGGAGTTCCAGGTCTTGGCGGCGAGGTGGGAGAAGGACCTGCCGCCGGAGGTGGTGTGTTGGATGCGGGGGACTGTCACAAGGGCGAGGTCGGTGGAGCGGAGCTGTCGAGTTGTTATGTGGAAGTTGACTCGTTCATTGAGGAAGGCCGGCCCAGTGTCGTGGAGGGATTTGTGAGCGTGGACCAGGACTTTTAAAATTATCCTTTTGTTGATGGGCAGCCAGTGTAGGGATCTGAGGTGGGTGGATATATGTTCGTGGCGAGGGAGGTTGAGGAGGAGTGTTCTGGATTCGCTGGAGTTTTCTTTGAAGCTTGGCTGTGGAAGGGGTTGCCGTAGTCCAGTCTGCTGCTTAAGAGTGCGTAGGTGACTGTTCTTCTTGTTTCTAAAGGAATCCATTTGAAAGTTTTGGGTAGCATGCGAAGGGTGTTGAAGCAGGAGGATTATATGGCGTTGATTTGCTGGGTCATGGAGAGAGACGAGCCCAGTAATCACACGTCAGTGCCAGTCCTTTGTCAGCACATATCAATGCAGTTCTTAGCTGGGACAAAGCCATTGAGCCAATGGGTGGGCGTGTCAAGGCGCCTAATTCCACTTACGGAACTGGGTTGGAAGACCAATTAAAGGCACCAGAGTGCAATGCGGAACAACAGACTATATGCAAAATGTCCTCTCCTTTTCATGTATCGGTCCAATAGTTAAAAAAATATATCTGATTTTCTACAGAGCGTGAATACTCATAAAAGACATTAATTAGAGTGCTCTCCAAAAAACTGATGAGTATGTACAAATCTTGAATCTCTTAGTTTACTACATGTATAGCAATGATTACATTCTGAAGTTACAGGAAGTCAGTGAAGGCGCAAGCAATGAACTGCATTAGCAGGGATAGAGGACAGTTGAGGAATCATTGGAAAGGGAAAAGAGCAAAGGCGCTTGGTAGTATAGAGATGGTGATGGAGTAGCTTGAAGTCCAGACTCAGAATGGAAAACATAGGCGTCAAAACTTTTTAATCCTTTCATCATGAAGGCATGTTGATAACTTACCTGCACCTGGTTTAGAGTTAGTATGGTTTAGGTTAGTTTTCAGGCAGTTTTTGTCAAACTGGAATGAAGAGTCCTACATGATAATTTTAAGGGTATTTTGGGCCAGGCCTATCAGAAACATTTATGGGACCCAGTCCTTCAAGTCGCGTGGAGTCCCTCTCTGGTGCAAATGAGCTTGTTCAAATGAATGGAAAACACTGTCTTTGGACATATTTAAGAAAACACCACTATACGGTACAACCTTATGGTGGCTGGCATTACCTTCGTCAGCATGAATACATGACAAAAGCAACCCAGGCCTGCTTTTGTGTTTGGTCTTCTTTTTTTGGTTGTGTGTGGGCCTGTGTTTTGGCCTGCTGGGCCGGTTTAAACAGTTGATTTCCCTGATATTAAAACAAGCACTGCCTGCAGCAAGCTCAAATTCATGCAGTCTTCCATACCCACTTATGCACCCTCACTTTATGAATTCAAAACTGCCCCCATTTGCAAATGTGGGCCTTAACTCTGATTGGCACTTGCCAGCCAATCATTGTGAAAGTGTGTTTCACAACACTGAAAGTGTGTTGGTATGATTGAGATATGAGGAATGAGCAGTAAAGATGATGGATGGGGAGTAGGGATGGTGGATGAGAAGAAGGGATGAGAAATAAGGATGATGGGGGTTTCTTAAGAAGTAGACATGAAAATAGCGATGATGAATGACAAATGGGAAGTAGGGACAAGGGATCAGAAGTAGGAATGAGTTTGAAAAGTAGGGATGATGGATGAGTAGTAGTGATGATGGATGAGGAGGAGAGATGATGCATGGGATGTAGGGAGGAGAAGCAAGGATGAGGGATGAGAAGTAGATATGATGATGAGAAGTAGGGATGAGGGATGTAAAGGAGGAATGATGGATGAAATTAGGGATGAAAAGTAGGGATAAGGTGTGAGGAATGAGGATGCCCTAAAGTGGATGCCACACTGACGACCAGACTGCCTCTACATGAAGAACAGGTAGCACAAAAAAGCATCTAAATGTCATTCCATCTGCCAACTTCGAGGATAGGTTAACATGCAAAGGAATGTGCACTATCTATACACCTTTTAGGAGGAAGATATCAGGCTATCACAGAAGCTGACCCGACACTACGGACACACCAGGAAGTATGGGCCTTTCCCCACCCTTGCAATTTGCCAATTAAAGATCAGGAGGGCCAAATGTAATGTATGTTGCAGTGCAGGGCCGCCATGTTGAAAACACCCTCATTTAATCTCCAAGGGTATTTGCTAAGTTACCTGCCCTTTAGAAAATACCAGAAAACAGCTGTCATCAGACAAGCCTTCAAGGGACAAGGAAGAGAACTGGCTGTGCCCTGAGAGATGCCTGGAAGAGAGGTCCCCTACCTTCACCACCTGACTGGATTTGACTTTCCAGAAAGCCCATATAAGCAAGCATACCATCCTAATTATACCACTGACCCTGAACCACATACATTATCTGTGACCTGCCCTTGCCTTACAGTACCTATCTACTTCCAAGATCCCAATATGTTTTTTTAGGAAAATGCTCTGAAGCGGGGTGCAAAAACATATGTATGGCACTATCTAAAACAAATTACAAGAAATGTGGGAAGCATTGATCAAATATTTGACTAATTGATATTGGGCAAAAGTGCAGTAAATTGATGATTTACAAACCCATGGGAGATTTGTGCTGATCAGATAAGCATAAATTACGTTTTAAACAGAAATGTGGGAAATTCGACGTACACAGAAATCTAGAAGATATGCAATGTACAGATAAATGGGAAATCATAAATAACAGAAACGTAACAATTTCATGATATTCAGCAGAATCGTAGCAGGGCATTTCACATTTACTAGAGGCATTGCGTTGACAAGAAATGTGAATATTTTACTTAACAGAAAAGTGGGAAATTCGTGTTGATCCGAAATACCTCAGATTCATGTTGAACAGGAATGTCTTAATTTCACAGTGACCAAATTGGTGCAAACAATCTTAAATTCAAACGAGGATTTTTTTTTTCTGTTACCAATGTGGGAAACTCATGTTCGGTGGAAATTTGTCTGATCCACATTGTGACGAAAGATGCATAGATTATTACTGGCGGAGTACTCCAAAGTGTATGCTGCATAAATATATGTTCATCTTTACCAAAATTAAAGTGAGACATTTCTGTTGAGCCAAAAGCTGCAAGATTCACATTCCTTCGAAACAGGAAAATAAAAGAGTGGAGAAAAAAATCGATCCATAGAAAAAGGGAAATTCACACTAAAAAGAAATTTTAAATGTTAAATATTAATGCTAAGCAGGATTGTTGAAAACTTATGTTAAAATTGAGGCGAATTCATGTCTGATGCAGATCTGGTAAATAAATATTGAACATAGATAGGGGAAATTCTTGATAAACTGAAATATGGATGGTAATTTCATGATCACTTGACATTGGAAATTCATGATGAGAAAGAGCATGAAGATATGATAAGAGGAAATATATGGGAAATTCATGATATGAAGAATTGTGATTATTATCCCTATCAATCCCGAGGAAAATGAATGAACAAATACTGAGGGAAGTTTAGCTTCTTAGTTTAGAGGCAAGTTCAGGAGTACATTTTAAATGTATTTTTGCTATTTGAAAAATCTGCAGAGGATCCTAATCGCTCTTAAATTTTTTTACTTGCACCTGTCACATGAATGACTGATTAACTGGGTAAAATGTGTCTTATAAAAAGTCTGATTGACACTAAGGCCCATATTTATACTTTTTTAGCGCAGCTTTTCCGCCGCTTTTTGACGCAAAAACAGCGCAAACTTACAAAATACAATTGTATTTTGTAAGTTTGCGCCACTTTTGCGTCAAAAAATTACACAAATGCGACGCTAAAAAAGTATAAATATGGACCTAAATGTTAATTTCTTGTTTTCTTTCATTGCACTCGCAATTTGTGCTATATTGAAAACTCCTAGTGGATTAAAATGCGTCATATTGCTGCTATCTACATTAACAAGTAGCTCAAATTGTATGAAGACGCAGAATGCAAGGTTCAGACAACAAAAGATTGGTTGTTTCTCTGATGAGGGATATGTGTTCTTGTGGGGAAAGAGGAGATAGAATGAAGATGCAGCAAAGGAAAGGAATAAGCATGGATGGAGAATCAGAGGGTGCGGGAAATGGGCAGGACATGTGGGAGAGTCACAGGGTGCTGGAAAAGAGCGCAACAAATGCAGACTGTGCAGAAGATGGAAAGGACCTGATCGATAAATAGAGGATGCATCAAGGGGTCATGGGAAAGGAACAGAGGTTGGGAGGAGAGAGAGACAGAGGATAGTGGAAAGGGGCATGGGGAGGCAGCACGTGAAGAAAAGGGCTGGGATATGGATGGAAATAGGGTGCATGGGGTATGGGGAAGGGGTAGAGGAGGTACAGAGATACAAAGGGTGTAGAAAGGGCAGGTGTGTGTAAGAGAGAAAAATAGTGTGGGACAGCGGTGGGACATACTCACGGAGACAAAGCTGAAGGAAAGGACCGCTTTCCATGTGATGCTCTTTTCCTTGTTCTCAGCTTTCCGGAGCAGTCAGATCCCCAAGATTATCCACAGGTGCTAAGTGGAAATGAGAGCTGTGAGTATGGAGACCTCACAGACCCATCAACCCCGCAGGTGAGACAGGAAGCGAGTGTTTTAAAGATACTGGGGTGACCTCTGTCATAAGAGCACCTGCTTCACTTTCGCCTTCCAGGTTACCACACCATCACCTCATCCAGCCAGTGTCCCTCCTCATCTACACCATCAAATGTCCTACTGTCTTAAAACAGGTTTTGTTCCCATGCTCTCATCAACAGGACGTGCCCTCACACTGTCAACCACTTCTGTCTCGCAGCGGGATCTCAAAGGATTTCATACAAAAGTATTGACCTGCAACAATTTAACCTGCAAGATGTTAGCTTGCACAATATTGTCAAGTCAAGAATACAAAGTGAAATGTACATTTAGTTTCTAGTTGCTATCTGCAAGTCAATATCTTGCTGTCAATATTTTTACAGTTGATAGTGAGAAGTCAGTATTGTGGGTCTACCATTGTTTTGCATACACCATCCCCGCCAGTGAGCACTTCCACGCCATCCTCCGCAGGGAGAATACATCATCATCTGACAGCACTCCATCACTATCCCAGTGATGAATATCCTTATTCCTTAGCTGATAGTGCTCTACATGGTCCACTTAAGTCATCTCTCACACCGCAACAGAATCCACAAGTGTCACTTCTACACTATATCACTCCATCTACCCATGGTACTCTCTCGCCATATCCCCCATCTAGCCATGGTGCTCTCACATCATATCCCCCTATCTCTCCATGTCATTCTTACACCATATCCCCCATGTACCCGAGGTACTCTCCCATCATGTCCCCCTATCTACCCATGGCACTCTCACATTATATCCGCCCTATCTTCCCATGGTACTCTCACCCCATATCCCCCATCTAGCCATGGTGCTCTCACATCATATTCCCCTATCTCCCCATGTCACTCTTACACCATATCCCCATGTACCTGAGGTATTCTCCCATCATATCCCCCTATCTACCAATGGTGCTCTCACATCATATCCCTCCCCCTATCTACCCATGGCACTCTCACATTATATCCCCCTATCTTCCCATGGCACTCTTATGTCATAACCCCCATCTGCCCAAGGATCTCTCACATCATATACCTCTATCTACCCATGGCTCTCTTACACTATATCCCCCCATTTAGCCATGGTACTCTCACAATATATCCCCCTATCTACCCATGGCCCTCTTACACCATATCCCCCCAACAACCCATGGTACTCTCACATAATTGCCCCCATCTACCCATGGTACTTTCAGATCATTTCTACCCATGGCACTCTTACATTATATCTCCCTAAATACCCATAGCACTCTTAAATTTTATCTCCCAATCTACCAATGACACCCTTACATCATATCCCCCTATCTACCCATGGCACTCTTACGTCCTATCCCCCTATCTAACCATGATACTTTCACGTCATATCCCCCTATCTACCTATGGCACTCTTACATCATATCCCCCTATCTATCCATAGTACTTTCACATTATATCTCCCTATATACCCACGGCACTCTAACATTTTATCTCCCAATTTACCAATGGCACTTTTACATCATACCCTCCTATCTACCAGTGTAATAATACCCCCCCCCCCCCATTTACTCATAGCACTCTCACATGATATCCCCCTCTCTATCCATGGCACTCTTACATCATATCCCTCATCTACCCGTGCACTCTCCCATCATATCCCCCTATCAAAGCATGGTACTCTCACAATATATCTTTCTATCTACCCTTGGCACTCTTACACCATAACCCCCCTATAACCCATGGTACTTCCACATCATATCCCCCTATCTACCTATGGCACTCGCACATCATATCCCCCTCTCTACCCATGGCACTCTTACATCATATCCCCCATATCTACCAATGGCATATTTCCCCTCCCATTTACTCATGGCAGTAGCACATCATGTCTCCCTGTCTACCTATGGCACTCTCATATCATATCCACCTATCTACACATGGCATTCTTACACCATATCCCCCTATCTACCCATGGTACTCTCACATCATTTCCCCCTATCTACCCATGGCACTTTTAGCTCATATCCCCCTATCTACCCATGTCACTCTTACATCATACCATCTATCTACCAATGGCACTCTTACTTGATATCCCCCTCTCTACCCATGGTACTCTCACATCATATCCCCCGTCTACCCATGGAACTCTTACACCAAACCCCTCTATCTACCCATGGTACTCCTATACCAAATCCCCCTATCTACCCATGTCACTCTCACACCATATCCCCATCTACCCGTGGCACTCTCATATCATATCCACCTATCTACACATGGCACTCTTACACCATATTCCCCATCTACCCATGGTACTTTCAGATCATTTCTACCCATGGCACTCTTACATTATATCTCCCTAAATACCCATAGCACTCTTAAATTGTATCTCCCAATCTACCAATGACACCCTTACATCATATCCCCCTATTTACCCATGGCGCTCTTACGTCCTATCCCCCATCTAACCATGATACTTTCACGTCATATCCCCCTATCTACCTATGGCACTCTTACATCATATCCCCCTATCTATCCATAGTACTTTCACATTATATCTCCCTATATACCCACGGCACTCTAACATTTTATCTCCCAATTTACCAATGGCACTTTTACATCATACCCTCCTATCTACCAGTGTAATAATACCCCCCCCCCCCATTTACTCATAGCACTCTCACATGATATCCCCCTCTCTATCCATGGCACTCTTACATCATATCCCTCATCTACCCGTGCACTCTCCCATCATATCCCCCTATCTACCCATGGCACTCTTACACCAAAACCTCCTATCTACTGATGGTACTCTTACACCAAATCCCTCTATCTACCCATGTCACTCTTATACCATATCCCCTAGCTACCCATGGAACTCCCACATCATATCCCCTTATATATCCATGGCACATTTACCTCATATCCCCCTATCTTCCCATGGCACTCTTACATCATACCCTGTATCTACCAATGCCACTTTTACATCATATCTCCCTATCTACCCATGGAACTCTTACATTATATGTCCCTATCATCCCATGGCACTCTTACACCACATCCCCCATCTGCCCATGGTACTCTTACATCATATCCTCCCCATTTACTCATGACACCCTCACATCATATCCCCCTGTCTACCCATGGTACTCTTACACCATATTCCTCATAAACCCATGGTACTCTCACATCATCCCCCTTGGTACTCTCAGATCATATCTATCCATGGCACTCTTACATTATATCTCCCTATCAACCCCTGGTGCTCATACATCAGATCCCCATATATATTCATGGTACTCTCACATCATATACCCCTATCTACCCATGGCACTCTTACAGTATTTCCCCCATCTAGCCATGGTACTCCCACATCATAACCCCCTATGTACCCCTGGCACTCTTCCATTATAACCCCCTATCTAAGCATGGTACTCTCAGATCATATCTCCCTATCTACCCATGGCACTCTTACATTATATCCCCCCCCCACTCCATCTACCCATGGTACTTTCACATCATAACCCCCTATGTGCCCCTGGCACTCTTCCATCATATCCCCTATCTACGCATGGTACTCTCAGATCTTATTTCCCTATCACCCCATGGTACTCTTACACCACACCCTCCCCATTTACCCATGACACCCTTGCATCATATCCCCCTGTCTACCCATGGCACTCTTACACCATATCTCCCATATACCCATTGTACTCTCATATCATATTCCTCTGTCTACCCATGGCACTCTCATATCTCATACCCCTATCTACCCTTGGCAGTCTTACTTCACATCCTCCTCTCTACCCATGGTAGTCTCATACATCATATCCCCTATCTACCCATGGCACACTTACATCATATCCCTCTATCTACCCATGGTACTTTCACATCATATCTCCCTACTTACTCATGTCACTCTTACACCATATCCCCCATCTACCCATGGAACTCACACATCATATCCACCAATCTACCCATGATACTCTTACATCATACCCCCTGTCTACCCATGTCACTCTTACACTCGTACATCATATCCACCAATCTACTCATGGATCTCTTACATCATACCTCCCTATCTAACCCTGGCACTCTTACATCATATCCCCCATCTCCTCATGGGTCCCTCACATCATATTTCCCCATCTACCCATGGCACTCTTACAACATTTCGCCCATCCGCACATCACATTGTGCTGACAGTGTCTCCCACATCAATACACCTAAGCATCACACTACGACTAACACTGCTACAATTGCAAACTATCCCCCTGAGCAATCTCTCCTTCAAAATCATCTACATCAGTCCACTAGTCCACTGTCTGCACACCCAGTGTCCGAGACTACTTGTTAGCTAGAGCTGGTAAAGAAATAGAAGAGTCTGTTCTGGCGTTTGATATTGTTGTCAGCATTGAAAAATTATGTGTTACTTTTCACGTTTGTGTGAAGTGAAGAGTCACCTCATTGTCTATTTAATTTAAAAGGTTGAGTGTCAATCAAGACTTGTGGGAAGGAGTTGTGTGTCGTATTTACAAACGTCAACGATCATAATAAATCTCTGGAGATAAGAGTTAATCATTTATGATACTTTGTAATAAGGAAATATGCAGGACAGGAACATTGGCGTTACTCATACCACGCATTATCAAACACACAGAAAATGGATCAGGCTTAGGGAGACAATGTGCTGGTTATTAATTTTATGTGATGTGTTTCGGCTCTCTCTGGAGTAAAAGGAGTCAACATTCTAGCACTACTGTATGACAGCTTCTTGCAAAACTGCTATTCATTTTAACAAATGTTTAGTTTCAGATATAATGTGTAATGCATTTGTGGCAAACTCAATACATGATAAAAGTCTGTTCAAGCTAACCGTATTATTTTGAAACATGAAGAAGGTGGGAGCACACTGCCTCACATCCCAGCACTCAGTTTGCCCCAATGCATCATGGTAAATGTAGTGCATGGTAACACTTAATTTAGTGACAGTCTTTTGTTTTTCACCTATGTTGGTGCAGCCCGTGCCATGTATCTGTAGACACGTGTTTCAGGATAGTTGTACGTCTTCACTGAGAGCAACACTTGGATTTGAGGGTGCTGGAAATGCTGCTCAAAGTCTTCTCAGGTCTTTGTACCAGAGATCCTCAGCTCATTAGCTCAAGGCAGTCTTTTCGGCAGAATTTCCAGCACCCCACATATGACTTGTTGCTCTCTACTGATGAAGGAACGAATCCAGAAAGCTGTATCGAGAGTTACACAGAACAGGCTGCACCAGCAAGGGTGAAAAATTAAAGACTTCCACTGAAGTAAGTGTTATTATGCACTGCATTTACTATGAAGCACTGGGGCAAATTGAGTGCTGGGATGTCAGGCAGTGTGCTCCCACCCTCCTTATTTAAAAAAATATATATTATAAAACATGTACTTTTTAAAAAGAAATATTCAACCAGATAAAGTCATGGAACTTTAACATATGCATTGGGAGCATACGCTTGTATCAATCTTTGTTCTTTTCAATTGACATTGTCACTAGATGAAAAAAATGTTTTTTTATCATGGTGATGCTGTACAATAGAATACACATGGCCACACTAAACCCTAATAAATAATTACTTGCACAATATTGTATTACTTTTTTCATGTTTACTCAATCAAATTTAATTGGCAGTATATTTGAACTGCATTTCTAAAAGATGCATTACTATTTATGCAGAATCATGATCCACCATAGATGTACTCTCACTTCATTTTAAATATTGACTGAGATTTGTATTTGATGAATCAATAATATTCTTGTATTATTTAATCCCATTTAATTGCTCCTACACCTTTTCATCAAGCCAATGATCTAATTAATGGCATATTTTCAGGTTAACAACTATATACAGGATCTACATTTATATTAATTGTATGAAAATGTATCTTTTGTGGATACCTGGAAACTCTGTTGTGGATGTCATCCCCCTAGACCTACGTTGAAATCTCTGCCCCAGACTATCCCTCAGAAGCACCTATCTAATCCCACTCCCAGAGCTAGCACTTCCAAATCATCCCTCTCAGAATCATCTCTCACAGTTCATACTCGTTCACCATCTCTTTACATCAACACTTCTACATAATTCTATTAGAACTCATTTTCCTGCAGTGTCCCAAGTGCCAAGCGCTACTGAGCCATCCATTAGAAAAAGTCTATTCACATAGCAAACAAATTTAAAACATCCCTTCAAAATCGATGCTAGGATACTATGGGCAGGATTTATGAAAAGTGGCGCTGCACCAAGCGCAGAGCCACTTTCCTTGCGCCTCCTAGCACCCCCCTACCACCACCATGTATGCGCCATATTTAAATTACGGCGCTGCATGGCGCAGGGTAGGGGGCAATAATGTAATTTTTATGACACTATAGATAATATTGGCGCTACTCCTGCAGAGTACATAGGTGCCCATTCTAAAGAAAGGAAGCCTCCTTTTAACGCCTGCTCTTAAGCAGGCGTTAAAAGTGCCATAATAAATGACGCAAGGAAATCTCATAGATTTCCTTGCACCATTTTACCGGCTTCCCTAAAAGGGGAACGCCCCCTTTGTATACATTATACCTGGTGCAGGCATAATGCAGCGCAAAAGGTTACAGAGTGGTGCAATGCATGCATTGTGGCACTCTGTAAATACGGCGCAGAGATTTTGGCCTTGTTGGGCCACATAAACATCAAAATAAATGACGTTAATGTGGCACAAGGTGGCGCTAGGGGCATATATATATATATATATGCCCCTATATCTCGGTGCACAAGTAGCACTCTGACATTCATTATTACAGCTTCTTTCCTTAAATCCTTCAGGGAATGACCTGGCTGTCAGAAACAGACGGAGACGAGGAAATGTGGCCTCCAGGACGAGAAGTGGAAGTGAGGACACGATCGCAAAATGGTGACTCCAAGTGGGGTTCCAATAGCTACGCCAGAAGAGGATCCACCACTAAAGACGGTATGTGCTCCTTCGTTCAGCACATGCTTTCATATTTGCTGTGATATATTGTTGGCAAAAATCCAAATGACATGTAGTCGTCCCCTAAACGTGGAAATGGAACTTACATGGGCAAAAACCGCGAACAGCAGGAATAATTCCCAGAGTGTGATTCATAGAATCAGACATTGTGAACATTTAAACCCTCAAGCCGACTATTCCATTTTTTCCACTACAAATTTTGAAATAGGGATGGGAACAGGTTTGTTCCTTTGGGAGGAGTAGACAGGTAGAAACTAGTAAGTTGTTGAAAACCTAAAAGTCATAATTTGGACAGTTACATTTCTTCCTAATGTTTTTTCACCCCAGTTTTACATACAAAAATTAGGCTGGTATTAACGGGGAAAAAAAGCTTTCTTAAACACACTGCCTTTTTTGGTCTCAGAAAATGGATGGGATTTCTCTATCAGAAAAAATAGTTAAATGTGCTATAGCTTACTTTCGCCACTCTCTACCCTAAATATTGCTGGCCCCTTGGCAGGACAGCCAATAGTATCAAGCAGACTAATTGAAATCACACCATTGTCGTTTCAAGATTGGAGGAAATTGGTAACTCCAATACTTTCATAACATGGTTAAAATCTTTTTGGGGGGAATCGGTATTCATTTGTGGACCTTCCCCCCATGCTGAAATAAACCTAGATAGCTCAACCACAGTGTTCCCCGGGGATCCATTTTGTTTCCCCCACTAATCAACATTTATTTGCGCCCATTGACTTCAAGCTCTCCAGCAAATGGGAGTGTCTTTTTTATGTATGCCCAGTGCGGAACCTGTCAAACTTCAAATTGAAAAAATGTCTCCTTAATACTAGATGGCTCCAAAGGTTCTTAAACTAAATTAATCGAAAACTAAAACACTTCTTACAGACACCTGGCAAAATGATACATGCTTGCTTGAATGACCTCCTGTAATGGAGACATGTGCAACTCCCTCAAAAGCAGTTTGCAATCTGTGTATCATAATCAATTCAGTTTATTGCTGAATGATCATGTAGCCAACACAGACAGAAATGTAATTGACAGAAAACATTTTCAAGAACATACTCATCATTCCAAGAAGATAGCCTTCATATGCCTGTGTTGAATTCACATATTAGTTAAGACTCCAGTATTTCATTCTGCTTATCTTGCTTCTTCATCATATTTTATGGTCCAGTTACAACTGGTTGAAAATGCTGCCGCAAGGTTGCTCATTAAAACTCTGAGGAAGGACCACATCACCCCAGTTCTGCACAGGTTACTTTGGCTGCCAATCAAACAATCACACTTACAGCTCTGGCACTTATACACAAAGCTCTTTACTGTCAGCATCCAGAATTTATGGCAGCCAATCCAGTAAGGTACCATCCCGACTTTTCTCCATTCTGAATCTCATTTCCTATTGTCAATTCCCAAAACAAGAATGACTAGTATCTGAGATGGATCCTTTTCAGTAGTGGCAACAAAGGTTTGAAACACCCTGTTATATCCCTCGCAAACAGAGTCGGAATTAAGATGTCTTAGAAAACTCTTAGAAATGGATCTTTTCAGTATGTAAATACTGTTCAACTATGTGTGATTTTTTCATAGTACCAAGACGCTTCAGCGATATCCACACTCTATAGGTTTACTACCACAGACCCAGACCATCTAGCACTTCCATAGATGCCATGGATTGTGATTTGGCTTGTGATTCCTTGAATACATGGTAAACCACTTACATTGCAGGGAATTAATCTGAGTGTAGTGCATATCCACCTTTTAAAACAATGTTTGAGAATCGGTCCTCAGGAAAATAAGTGTTGTAAAAAAATGCATTTTTGTCTGCAGATGTAAACAGCTAGGATATTTCTGTGAGTATTCATTCTCTTTCATTCTTGCTTGTCATGAATATCACATAGATAATTCAAGTATATTAATACACTGTATGAACCTCTAAGAGCAGCGTACAATATGCATGGAATTATCAAGTGACACATCCGGCTTCATGAGGAATTGAAATCACTATGTAGAATGCAGGTTTGCTCGGCTTATGGTAAATACACAATTGCAAACATACCCACACATTACAGTTATTTTGGTCTAAACTGAGCCTGTGGATTGTAAAGGTATTTTTGTTGGGGGGGTAATATATACAAATACACTGCAGATATTAATTTTATTTGGGAACATACAACAATTACTGTCATCTTCAGGTTTTTGGCACATGTTCAGAGAATGTATTTGGAAAAAAGTAGCAGTGCTGTCATAGTGTCCAATGTGTGATTTGCAAACCTTCATAACACAACTGCCTTAATTGATTTTTTAAATATAAAAACCATTACAGTTCACTGGTCTCTCTCTAATTCACTTGTATAACATACATATGTTTGCTTTGCTTTCTTTCTTATTCCTTTTCACCCAAAATAGATATCTGACCAAAATGTTTCCAGGGCTAGTTGTTCTGTTTCTGATTAATTTGTTAATGCTTTATGATGAGGACTTGTGGTGGACATCAGCATTTTAGTATCTTGTTCTAACCCTTTCAGTTTGGTTAGTCCAGTATTTTTTTTAACTCACACTGAAAACTGAAGTACAGAATAAGAACAAACATTCAGGATGAATATAAACATAAAACAAAAAACAAAACAATTTAACAGGATGGCAAAAAAATAACATAATGGATCTAAAATGAATAAAATTAAGTACATAAATGCATAATCTATATAATAAATATGAGGAAAAATTCAAATGTAGACTGAAACCGATGCTGAAAACTAAAACAAACTCAAAATGAAAATGTAAGCATGTAATGAAATTATCAGAAATATTACTGAAATAATTTTTTTGCATACTCAAATTGAAACTAAAGTAGTTTTTTTTAATTGCGATTTAAATATAAACACAACTTTTCATAAATACTCAAATGAATATGTAAAAGTCAAGTTCTTGAAGGAATCTATTAATTTTATAAAATGTTACTTTATTAACAAAGGTGTTCAAATGTAAAATAAGCATTAAAGAGCATTTGTAGTTGGCACCATAGTCATCTCTTCTAACTTGCCAAGAAAAGCATCAGTACAAGAAATAACATTGTGACAAATGTATTTAAGAGTGTACTTAACAGAGCCACACACTTCAGTTGCTGTTTAAAAACTATTGTTGTTACATAAAAATGTAATGTGTTTTTTAATGCTAAGTGCAATGTACGGTTTGTACGAAGTAAACAAGTTCCTCTCTCTAAGGTTAATGCACATAAATCTTGGTCTCACAATAGGTTGGAGGTTAGATCCCATGTACTGTTAGCTGTAAGATGGCACGAGGCATACCATATATCTTAGAAATATTGTTGAATGGCAGCAGTTCATCCATAAGATCCATAAGTTATAATTTAGTTATTTTGAGTAATATGTTGGTATGTCTGTTTCTATACACCATTTCCTGTGCTGTATTTTTTGTAGAATGCTAGGATTAATCTTGGATAAGAGTGTTTGCTCTTAAAATCTATTTAGTCCAAGACTGCATGCTACTGTGAATCATCTTAGGTACTTGAACTGCTTAGCTGATATTTCACTATATATATATATATATATATATATATACATATATATATATATATATATATATATATACATATATCCATATGTAAAATCATATCAATAGAATCAGCAAACTATGGAACAAGTGAACTATGTAATATCTATTCTGATAATTGATTTTAAATTTGACATGCCTATCTGTAACTTTTGTCAAATATTCTTAGTTAGCATAATTTTCCCTCTACTGTACAATATGTGAGGGACAAATTTCACACTATACCATATTTTAATTAAATCCATAAATTTTTCTGCAGCTTTTTTTGCTGTGGGTCAGCACCCTAGTCTTAGTAACATTTATTAGCAGATCATTATTGTTACAAAAGTGTATCTAAAACATTATGTAAACAAATGGTTGTAAGATAAAAATATAATTAGAGAATGTCTTGAAAGAAATATGCAAACTTTCCAATTTAAGAGTACAGGTGTTACTTCTACTGAACACTTCTGGGAGATGTGATACATAGTGGTTCAGTTCCATTGGATTAATCAGTTAGACTAATTCTAATGGGTAGCCATGTGCTTCATTGGAATTCAATAGTTGTTGCCAGGTGGCAGTGTGTAATACCCCATTTTTGTAACTTGATTTTTCTAAGAGCTGTGTCTGTTTACAAAATAAGTATTCAATATAGGTGCAGTGTCAGGATGGATCCACATCAGATTTTCAAAATAACCTATGGCTATGTACATTAGTTGCATTAATAGCGTGTAAGTTAATCTTATGTAGATATTCTGAAAGTCTGGCATTACCCAGTTGTTCTTGGAACTACATTAAATACTACGTGCCCTTATGATCAAGCACATTCGAAAAATACACAAAACATGTAGAGGTCTGGGGTTCTAGCCTTACCACATGTTTTATTTAATTGCACTGCAGCAACACAGTCTGCCTTTGTAGGATTCAATTTCTAAATTCAGCTGAATTAATAAGGATATGGTCAATGGTTCCTGCACATACTTCTAGTTTTCACAGTACAATGCTCCAGACATTCTACCATATGAATGGAGTAAAACGGCTAGCCAATAATTAGATGGTGATTTCCTTAATACCTTTTTAACATCTGGTTTGATTGAGCAGTTGTGGCCAGGCAATTATGTGAGCATCACTAGAGCAGGGATTTGGCTCTGTCCACATGTTGGGAGCCAGGAGTACATGTTTTGATTGGGCAGAAGTTGTGTGCTTCCACAAAAAAGCGCTTGCCTTCCACACACCGGTGATCGTTTTATTTACCTAGCAGCCTGAGTGTGAAAGTTGAGGGCCTCACAAATGAGAATGTATTGCTGTTAATGTGTGCTAGATAACTAAATAATTTATAGTGTTTTTCTCTGGCAGCTGGTCAGATGGGAGGACTGAAGTCATTAACCCACTTGCATGTTTAAGTCTGGTTTGACAGTACAACTGTCACCTGCTCTTTTAACTTACACCCATATTATTCTATAGTTTTTTGCTTTCACACAAATACGCATCAATTCCCGTGTTACTTACCTGTAATGCTTCCTTTAAAACTAGACCTTACCTTACACGATCAACAGAAAAAGAGCTTTAAGAAGCAGTAATGAGAGGTTCACTGGATGTGCCCATATGTTGCTTTTCCTCCATGCAGGATTTAATTGTGCATTGGAATTGGGATTCTGACTTTTTGTCTGTAATGCTGGAACTGACTCGTTTCAGTGTGAGTTTCAATATGCTTAGTTAGTGTTTGAGTCCTTCTAGTAGGATTGTGTTTTCTGCACTGTTGTAGGCAGTGAACAAATGAAGGACAAGTCAGGCAGTTTTCTTGTCCCCATCTAAAGAAAGGGGACCTCTTCCCTCTTATTTGGCAAAGCTTTTTCTATGCCCCTTGAGCGGTGGAATCCTGGCTCTTTGTTACAGAGACATAGGCTATGTTCCACTGAACCTTTAGGCTGTCTAGTTACCCTCTCCATGATTGTGCCGATAAATAGGAGGTTGCCTACAGGTCAGTATTAGCCAGCCTTTTTTCATCCACAGATTTCTTTGCATGAAGGGGTGGTGATGGGGTGTTTCAGTGGTTCAGGGACTATGCTAGAAAGGAGAAAGGCATTGATGTGATTAGCCGCATCTGCCACAAGCGGAGAGATACATTGATTGAGACATGCTGTGGGGCCTTGGATGTGGTTTTAAAGGCTTCTCTTCTGATGGCCAGGTTGAGAGCCTATGCAATTTTCACTGGTGTGAAAGAGGTGAAGGAGGAATGCAGAGTGCAAAGTATGATGAAAGGGCCATCAAAGTACATCTGAAAAGTTAACAATGTATTTGTAGATTTTGACTGTCTGGGCCGCGAAGAACTTGAGGAGGTTTTTGCAATGTTAATGGAATGTACATGGTGCGATTTTAAAATCTCTGTAGTGTCTGTTCCTTCTAGATAATTAATACGTTCATTTATACTTTGCTTTTTTTTCACAAAACACACGGGAAATAAGAAGAAAAAATGTGGTTTGGGTTGCCTTATTTTCTTCATATTCTCAGTCACTCCACAGCTGAATGAGCCATAAGTTGAGATATTTTGGAGTAAAAAGTGAGGATACTGTGCGAAGAAATGACAGGCACTATCCCTGCAGTTTTTTAGGCTCGAGCCTGCGAGTGCATGTGCTTGGAGACTGCCTGTTGCTCACCATTTGTTGGATTACCTGGCAGTCTTCTTTACAGCCTGGTAATGTGTCCACTTCAGGCCTGGTGTAATTTCTATTCCTCTCTGTGGCGTAGGGACCAAGCACTGATTGATTCAACGTAATCAGTGCCCATCCTCTGCTCCTGACGTGATCAAGGTACTAGTTTGTTCTTTTTAACTTCTGGTGCCCTGCAAACAGAAGGGTTGTGACTGGTAAAATGTCCAACAGGACAAACAAAATTGCAAAGTTTTCTTTTTTATAGCTAACTTTCTTTTATTTTGCCAAGTCGTCTTTTCTCACTTTCCACTCATGTTTTATTTTGTTTTTGCTCATGGGTGCTCTTCTGAAACGATTATCTTGTTGGAAATATTACAATGTGGCATTGTGTTTTTTTATTATGTGTAATGTATGCTCTGGGGAGATGGACATTGAGTAATAGGAGTACACTGTACATGGAGGGCAATGCAACAGGCTTAGAAGCATGTTATATCCCAGAGCACTCTTTTACCACATTTTTTTCCTGTAAGCAGGATTTCATAATACAATTGAACAGCCAGGTGTAGGAATAAAAATATTTGTTTTCTTTTAATCATTTAGCTGACTGCACATGCAAGCAGACTGGGTCAAAAACTAGGCCATATGCTGAAAATAGAATGCAGAGTATATCCTCTTGTCATAGCAGGAAAGATAGCTCGGAGGGTTGAGCATCTGCTGTTTGCAGATGCATATGGCCTGCAGGACAGAAGTGAATACAATTAAACAAATAAAACTGAATCCAGTCTGTTAATGCATGGGGAAACACCCAGTCTGTGTTCGCTTTCTGTGAATGAATAGTCAGTGATATAGCTGTGATAGTAGAGGGTGCAGGAGGGTTGGTATTCCTCACTCCACACCATCCCTTAGGTTGGGTTTGCACTCATACTGTAAACGAATAAATCAGTGGATGTGATGAGAGAGAGAGGAATTCAGAACGGGGGACTTACAGCCCTTGAAGATGCACACATCTTGCCATAAAAATAGTGACAAAGGAGACGTAGGGATAATAATAGTAGGATGCTATATACATCCGTTTGTGATACACCATGAAACCGGTGTTCCAAGGCCCAAGCACGGCGGTCTGAGCAGGGGTCCGGCAGCCCAAATATAGCAGCACACAGTATCCTTAAAAATCCAGATACGCTCAGACACCACTGTAAGTTTTGCAGTAACATGTTTTTTGCTGGCTTCTCCTGACACGTTTCGGCCCAGTGTTCTGCCCCAGCCGGGCCTTGGTCGGCTGGGCCGAAAAGCATCGGGAGAAGCCAGCAATAAATACGCTACTGCAAAACCAATAGCGGTGTCTGAGCATATCTGAAATTTTAAGGATTGTGTGTGCTACTATAAGAACTGTTTGTAGCTTTCTCCGCCCTAGTATGACCTGTCTCCTTGTGCGTCTCTGTCCCTCTGTCTCTGTACCTCTCTCTAATCCTCCACTCTTCCTTTCTTTCTCTTTCTCCCCTTCCCCGTCCTACTTCCATTGCTCTCAGTCTAAAAACGTATTTCTGAAAACGTATTACTCAAAACCTGTTGCAACATCTGCAGGGACAGTAGTGCATTCTGGGCACAACCTGATCTGGTGTCTACAGGAACAGCAATCAAGGACTTAATTTAAAATGTTCTGACTGACTGCAATAGCAACTTTTCTGCTTGGTAGACTCAGCTTGCACTATTGTGTGAAATGGAAATTAATTGAATAAAAGTAAATTATCTTTAAAAAGTAGGTATTTGATCCTGCAGATAGCCCAGAAATGTAAAGGAAAGCTCAACGCTCCAAAGCAAATTCAAAACATGAATTTTAAAAAGCATGTTTCAAGTGCACCTAACTTAACTCTGAGATTGATTAACTGTGCACAGTGTCATAGTTCAAATATCCCATGTGAGGATTAGTGCCTAGCATATTTGACATGGCTTTTGTATGTGCATACCCATAGGTGTTATGTTGGTCCATGTTATGGGACATCTTCAGCCAGTCCTAAGTTTTCACCATGCATTCTGGGACTTGCCATTTTGTTCTGGTTAAGGAATCCATTTATAAATTGTGGGGTACAGAAATGCCAAATAGTTACAAAACTCCATGACTCGCTGCAGGTGTGACCAGGCACGCAACACCTATTGGGCTGAAAAGGCTTCAGCCCGCCAACCCTCGCCACCCTCCTTCACCACCCTCACCCCGCCAGCTGCCATAGGCTGGGCTGCGTTGGTTGGTGTTGCTGCCTGCCAGCCTGGCCTTCAGGTCAGACACTGCAAAGCATTCACCTCACCTAAACACACATGTTTAAAGTGAAATGTACAGTCATTTGTTTTTAGGGTCGAGCCTGCAAGTGCATGCGCTTGCGCATGCGTCTGACTTGTGAGACTCTGTTATGTACCGTAAAGGGCATGGAGCCCGCTTGTCGCTCACCATTTGTTTGCTTGCAAGGCACTCTTCTTTAAAGCTTTGTAATTCGTCCACTCTAGGCATGCACCATTTCGGTTCCTCTCTGTGGCACAGGGACCAAGCACTGATTGATTAAACTTAACCAGTGCCCATCCTCTGCTCCTGATTTCACCGAGGTACTAGTTTGTTCTTTTTTAACTTCCAGCGTCTGCAAACAGAAGGCTTGTGACTGGCAAAACATGTCCAGCAGGACAAACAACATGGCAAAGTTTTCTTTTTTTATAGCTAACTTTCTTTTATTTTGCCAAGTTGTATTTTCTCACTTTCCACTCATGTTGTATTTTGTTTTTCCTTGTGGGTGCTCTTCTCAAAACGTTATCTTGTTTGAAATATTGCAATGCAACATTGTTTCTTTATTATGTGTAATTTATGAAATGATGCTTTAACACATAACCATGCAGAACACCCCAATCCACCCCACTACAGTCTACCCCAATCCACCACACACCAGTGCACCCCACTCCAATTCAAACTACTCACTCCAATCCAGTCCAACCCACCCCATTCCAATCCTCCCAACCCAATCCAATCTAATTTGCCCGACTCCAATTCACTCTACACTAATCCAAAACAATAGAACACCACTCCAAAACAATCTGCCCTACTCCAATCTAAAACAAAATGCCCCAATCCAAAACAGTCTGCCCATTGCAATTTGCTGCACTCCAATCCAAAACAATCTGCCCCACCCCAATTCAAAACAATCTATCCCACTCAAATCTGTCCCATTCCAATTCAAAACAATCTGTCTCACTCAAATCTACCCCAATCCAATCTGCCCCACTCCAATCAAAAACAATCTGCCCCACACGAATCTGCCCCACTCCAGTCTGCCCCACTCCACTCCAAAACAATCTGCCCCACTCCAATCCAAAACAATGCACGCCACTCCAATTCACCCCACTCATACCAATTCAGCCTACTCAAATCCGCCCAATCCCATCCAATCCACCCCTCACTAAGCCAATCCACCCCACTCCAAGCCACCCTAATACAATCTGACCCCACACCAATCTGCCCCACTCCAGTCCAAAATAATTTGCTCCACTCCAGTGCATGCCCTGCAATCCAAAGCAACCTGTTCCACTCTAATCTGCCCCACTCAAGCCTGCCCCATTCCAATCCAAAACAATCTCAAATCCTAAATTCTTTTATTTGGCTTAAACCTTAAAAGTATAAAAAATAATAAAATATACAAAATCCGATTTAAAAACCTATAACTCGACATAAGTAGTTCATTAAGTTATTTTACCCATTGACCAATTTAATTTCCTTGTAAATCTTTAAAAGTACTACATGCTAAACAAATCATCCCATATACAGTTTTATCAGGACTCATATCCTTAAAATGACATAAAGTGCAATTTCCTATTTAAAGTGCTATACATTTTACATGGCAGAATTTCCATATTTCCATCATCCAATTTAAAGACAATCAATTTGTGCCATTTCAAATTCATAGTTCATCTTTCCTCCCTACAATGTACCCGGCACTGTAAATTCAGTTAAGACCCCTCTTAATCCTATTAGAAATTGACCTAGTGCACAGGTTACATTCAGAAATCTCATGTCTATTAATAATCTAAGCGCTTGATCTCGGTTAATAATATCATATTCCAGAAAAACTAGTTTTAAAAACTTCTTACGCACCTCTAAAAACCAATAGCAATCCAGAAGTAGGTGTTGCATGCAAAATTTCTGTTGTAAAACACATGTGCATACACCCAAGGTAAACAATTTTGCTTTAGGGTCCATATAGCCTGGATTCAGCCCAATTCAGAATTTTAGCACTGCATCCCTTAATTTTTGGTTAGGTAGGGCCTCTATATAGGGAAAGTTGTCCGGGTGCCGCCATCCCCCTACCATAGCCTGGGTTGATATTTTACACTCTAAGTACTTCAGGTCTATTTCTCTTGCCTTTTCCTTCACTAGATTTTGTTTCGTGATTTGTGCACCGCGCCACTGATTGCCAGGTAAGCCTAAGAGAACACAGACCTTCCCTAACCGTCCTCTCACTTGTAGCGCCCAAGATAATTCACTTGTTATTATTTCTTGTTTACACAATCTCGCAATTTTACAAATCCCCTCATCTTTCACGCTTAACCAAAACTTCAGTGTTGCTTGTAATCCCTGATAAATCCATGCCGTCATTTGGCATTCTGCTCTTACAGCTTGTAACATACTTGACAGAGGTAATGATAACAAACGCTTTACACAAAAGCTTTCTTCTGTCTCCCAATTTAGTTTCCCTGATAGTGTTAGGACTCCCACCCCACATTGAAATTGGGGACGTACCATCGCGTTAAAAGCAGAGATAACCGGCTGGAGGGAAGGACCCCCATATTTACTACTAAGTTGTTTCAATCCCCAGACCAATGATAAAGCTTTATTTTTTAAGGCTTCAATATGATCTTTCCATTTCAGGTCTGAGTCAAACCACATACCTAAGTATTTATATTTTTTTACCTTCTCTAGTTTTTTGTCCTCCTAGCCGGTAAACAAAATCACTCTTCATTTTCCCTATAGACATAATGTTTGTTTTTTCTAAATTTACGACCATTTTTTTCTTTTGGCAATAAGAGTGAAACACCTCTAATATCCTATGTAGACCTAACTCCGTCATATCCATTATCACTAAATCGTCAGCATATAATAAGCAGGAAACATGTACACCACCCATTTCTGGGCTTAGGCCTTTGACCTCCTGCAGCAACCCGGGCAAATCTGACCAAAATAATGTGAATAATATTGGTGCCAACACAGTCAACTTTGGCGCAAACCACTCTTTATAGGAATCTTTTTTGACAGTGAGCCACTCGTGTCTAAAATTACTTGGGCCCAATTTTGCAAATCCAGGCCCTGAAGAAGATATAATAAATTCAATTCAATCCCTAACTGTCTTACCATATTCCATAGCAAATTTCTATCTACCAAATCAAATGCGGAGCGAAAATCCACAAAACAGCAGTACAGACTTCTTCGCATTTCCATTGATTTTTTTGCTAAAGACCATAAACTGAAGCACTGATCAATTGTCGAGTGCCCTTCCTTAAATCCGCCTTGTTCTACAGGTATCAAATCATTTTCCTCTGCCCAGTCTTTAATTAACCCCAGCAATATCTTTGTGAATACCTTTTCACCTACATCTAATAAACTTATCAACCGATAATTTTTAGGTTGTGTTGGGTCTTCCTTCTTATGGATAGGTCTTATCACGACTCCCTTCCAATTCTCTGGAAAACGGCTGAGATCAAGAATCTTACCAAATGTATCATTAAAAAATGTAGACCACCAAACAATATATTTTTTTATTATTAGAGCTGGGAGATTATCCCGGCCTGCCGCTTTAGTTAGTTTAAGTGCTACAATAGTTTCTTTTATTTTTTTTGTGGGGCAAAAACTAATCTCATATTGTCACCCATCTTCCTACTGACACCATGTCCTTCCTCGGTGCCAATACCGTCATATATGATAGACAGATATTTACACCAGTCCTCTTCCCCAACCAAACACCGCATGGTTCCTGATACTTTCCCCTCCCTTACCAACTGCCAGAATCCCCTAATATTCTTTCTTCTTATCACTTCGATCATTGTGTCCCAATTTTTGTTGATATATTCCCGTTTCTTTTGTCTTATGAGTGTTTTTCTATCTCAATTTTGCCTGACAGAGCTGCACTTCTATGTCGGTAGTAGGTCTTTTCCTAAATTCCCCTCCTAATCTTCAAATCTTTTGCTTTTTACTCCTACATTCCCAATCAAACCATACTTTACTATTATTAATCTTATATTGTTCTCCCTTCATATTTCCCACTTGCTGTTTTTTTTATATTGTTTTTAGTCAATCCACCATTAACGCAATGCCCTTATTATAACCATTAAACGCATCTCTTAGATCTTCCTCCAATGGAAAGTTTGGATAATTGACTATCAATTCATTAAGTACTTCTAGACTGCTTTCTGTCAAACGGGTCGTTTTTCTACGAAGGTACTCAACTAGTGCTATCACTGCCTTTTCTCTTTGATTTTTATCAGTTGATTGTATTGTTAATTGAAGTGGCCAGTGATCACTGCCCTTTATATACTCAACTTCAAAATCCTGCACTTCTCCAAAGAACCAAGTATTTACAAAAGCATAAGCAATGGGGCAAGTCTGATTGCCTAATCGAAAAGTCTGTTTTGCCGGGCGGTCCTTCTTCATTCGACCATTTAGACAGAACATACCTTGGGATCCTAAGGTTCTTACTAGGGATAAATCATGTGCAGAGCATTCTGCTTTTGGGAAGATGCTATTTGAATTTGTGCAACTATCAATAATTCCTTATACAGTTTATCAATACTATTGGGGTTAAGTTTGTGGTTAAAATCTCCCAAGATTAGGGTCTAATATCCTGGTTTACCAATGCTTAATAATTCCAGATCTTCCTCAAACAGACCCCGCTGAATGTCATAATCATACATTTTCCCTGGTTGCATATATACTTTAATTATTATTAACCGTACAGCTCCTCCAATTGCATTATAGAGATCCACCTGGCCTGTCAATAGCCACCGGGATTTAGTATTTATCTCTATAAACGTATTTGCTATTCTTGTTGAGGCTAAGGTTATTAGACCCCCATGATGGATGACCTAACCCTTGCCGTGTTGCTCCCCTAAAGAGTCTCATAAAACCATCAACTGGATCGGGTTCGTCGCACAACCAAGTTTCCTGGAAACACACTATATCATACTTTCCAAGCTCTTTTTTAAATAGGTCTTGTTTTAAATGCTTTTTATAACCTCCCAAGTTCCAGAAAAAAATCAAATGGCTGTGCGGCGAGCCTAACTCCTAGTCTACTACACTTAATTCACCCATCCTATAATTATCACAAGGGTATACAGAGGGTTTAGGACAATTCTTCCACTGTGGGTCATTATTTCCAGTAGCATCAGTTACACGTAACCTACCATTGTTTCCATCCACACACCTTCTTCGGTTGTTATTGTATAACAAGTTACTTTGCACTTGGTTAGGGAACAATCCTGCATGACATATAAGGGCCCTCCCTTCTTGACTCTCACACCCTAACCCTCTTTGTTGTACTAATCTTATACCCTCCTTCCGAAATTCCACCTCTGCTTGCAGTACCAAACGTCTAATGCATTCAGAGTAGAAGAGTGCTTTAGTCACCTCTTCCCATTCCAATCCAAAACAATCTGCCCAACCCCAAATCCAAAACAATCTGACCCAGTCCAATCTGCCCCAATTCCTGCTGCAACTGCTGCACTCCAATCCAAAACAATCTGCCTCACTTCAGTCCACCTCACTCCAATCTGCCCAACTTTAATCCAAAACAATCTGCACCACTCCAATCTGCCCCACTCACACCTTCCCCATTTCAATCCAAAGCAATTTGTCCCACAAAAATACGCCCCACTCCAATCTGCCTACCCCATTCCAAAACAATCCAAAACAATCCACCCCACTCCAATCCGCCCAACTCCAGTCTGTCCCACTCCACTTCTAAACAATCTGTCCCACTCCAGTCCGTCCCGTTCTAATCTGCCCTACTCCAATCCAAAACAATACGCCCCACTCCAATCCAATGGACCTCACCATGGTCCATCCCAAATACCCCCCAACCCACTCAAATCCACCCCAAATCAACCCAATAAACCCACTACAATCCACCCTAATACAATCTGTCCCATTCCAATCCAAAACAATCTTTCCAATCCAGTCTGCCCACTCCAATCCTAAACAACCTGTCCCACTCCATTCTGCCGCACTCCAATTTGCCCCATTCCAATCCAAAACAATATGCCCCACTTCAATCTGCCCCACTCCAATCTGCCCCAATTTAATTCAGAGCAACCTGCCCCACTCCAAATCTCACCACTTCACCCTGCCCCACTCCAATCCCAAACAACCCACTCCAATCCAAGACATTCTGCCCCACTCCAATCCAGTCCACCTCACCTCAATACAATCCAGCCACTCTAACCCAATTCACCGCACTCCGATCCACCACAATCCACCCACTACATACAGCCACCCCACACCAATCCAGTCCACCTTACTCCAATCCAATCTACCCCAATCCAGCCCAGTCCAATCTACCACTCTCCGATCCAATTCACCCCACCCAATCCAATCCACCCTTCTACAATCCAGTCCACATTACTATAATACAATCCACCCCAATCCACTTCAATCCACCCCATACCAGTCCAATCCATCCCACTATAGCCCAATACACTTTACTCAAATCCAATCTACCCTACTCCAGTCCATTGCAACCCACCCCACTCCAATCAAACCCACCTTACTCCAATCCAATCGTCCTCGCTCCAGTCAAGTCCACCCAAATCACTTCAATTCATCCCATTCCAATAAAATCCTTGTTAATCCACCCTACCCCAGTCCAATCCACCCCACTCCAAAACACCTAATCTACCCCACTTCATCCAGTCCACTCCTCCCCAGCCAATCCTCCCCACACCAATCCACCCCACTCCAATCCAACCCACTCCAATCCAATCTACCCCACTCCAGTCCTATCCACCACAATCCACTCCAAGTCACCCCATTCCAGTCCATGTCACCCCACTATAGTCCAATACACCTAACCCCAATCCAATCCACCCTACTCTAGTCCATTCCACCCCACCCCACCCCACTCCAGTCCATCCCACCCACTCCAACCCACCCTATTCCATTCCAACCTACCCTGCTCCAATCCACTTCACTCCTGTCCATCCCGCCCCAATCAAATCCACCCTACTCCAATCCAATCGTCCTCACTCCAGTCCACCCACATCACCTCAGTTCATCCCATTCCAATACAATCCTTGTTAATCCACCCGACTCCAGTCTAATCCGCCCCACTCCAAAACACCTTAATCTACCCAACTTCAATCCAGTCCACCCCTCTCCAGTCAATCCACCCCACACCAATCTAATCCACCCCACCCCAATCCAACCCACTCTAATCCAATCTACCCCACTCCAGACCTATCCACCACAATCCACTCCACTCCAGACCACCCCACCCCTATCTAATCCACTCCAATCCAATCCACCACACTCAATCAAATCCACCCCACCCACCCATATCCATGCCAATCAATCGAATCCATCTCACTCCCATCCACTCCACCCCAATTAGATACACTGCAATCCGGTCTACCCCAATCCAGTCCACCCGACTCAAATCCACCCCGTTCCAATCCAGTTCACCTCTCCTCAATGCAATCCACCCCAGTCCAATCCAACCACTCCAATCCAATCCACACCCTCCAGTCCCTCCCACCCCACGCACCCCCATTTCAATCCAAATCCAACCCACTTCTCTCCAATCCACCTCACTCTACCCTAATCTAGCCCACCCCATCCCAGTTCAGTCCACCACACTCCAATCCATCCAGCCTACCCCACTGCCATCCACACACACCAATCCAATCCACTCCAATCCACTCCAATCCACCCCAATCCAATTCACCTCACCCTATCCCAGTTCAGTCCACCTCACTCCAAGCCAATCCATTCACCCCACAACACTCCAATCCACCCCACCTTAATGCAATCAACTCCACTTCAATCTACCACAATCCAATCCAACACGCCCTACCCCATTACAATCCACCCCACCCCACTCCAATCCAAACCACCCCACTCCAGTCCACTCCAGTCTACCCCACTCTACTCCAATTGATCCACTCTATCCCAATCCAATTCACCCCACCCCAATCCATCCAGCCGGCCCCACTCCAATCCATCCTGCCCCCCCACTCCACTCTACCCCACTCCAGTCCACCCCACTCTTATCAACCCACTCCAATCCAATCCACTCATATCATATCCACCCCCACTCCAATTCAGTGAATCCAATCCACCCTATTCCAGTCCAATCCACCCCATATCTAATCCACCCCACTCCAGTCCAGTCCACCCAAACCAACCATATCACTCCAATCCAAACCACCCACCCAATCCAGTCTAACCCACCCCACTCGAATCCACCTCCGTTCCATCCACCTCATCCAATTTCATCCACCCTACTCCAATCCATCCCACATCAATCCACCCCACTCCACCTAATCCATCCCACTCAACCCCAATCCAATCCACCCCACTATTTAAATCCACTCCAAACCACTCCACCCTATTCCACCCCTTCTCCACTCCATTATACAACACTCTCTGCCATTGAACCACTGTAATCTACTCCCCTCTACTCAACAACACTTTACTCCTCCTACTCCACTTTACAACATTCCAACAAATCCACTCTATGACACTCTACTACCCCTCTCTACTCTGTCACTCCACGCCACTACCTTTTAGCCACGTTGAACAGCAGCCACACTGGTGTAGAACATGGCAAAACACATTGCCACAGCCAATAGCTCTTGTATAGGCTAGACCTACTGGATTTGCCAATGCTTGTCCTCACATTATCGTCTTCCCGTATGTTTATGGAAGAAAGGAAGCTCAGAGAGCACATTTTTATTCCACCTGCTTTTAGCTGGTGGTTTTATTGGCCGCATGCCAAAAGCTACTTCTATTACACACCCTAAATTATATAGCTTGCCAGATGCACCCCAAAACACTGTGAGGAGATCATCCTGCACCACGGCTTCGCCAATGCAGGACTTTTTTTTTCAGTTCTTCAGAGCACAAACTCGACCCAAAGGTATTGGAGCGCTTTATGCGACCACCAGTTATTATAACACAAATCACATTTCTAATTTAGGCATAATGAGATAGATTTGGCCGGAATCACAGGATGCTGAGCTGCCACAGAGACTCAAACCTTTTTCCCCAGTCATTACCTCTGACTGTAAGGCCACCACTCTTTGTAACCCATGCACACAAACTTTCAACGATGACTATCCGCCAACTCAATGCGCCAATGTGGTGAGGAGAAAATCGAAAGAAAATCGCATCTTTTAGTTTAGATGTAGTTTTGTTTATATACGTAGGAATACCATTTGGCGATCATGCGAAATCATTAACTCCGCATGAGCGCAAAAAGACTGCATGTGCGCTAAAGTATAAATGAGGGTGTCTGTTCTTTAATCTAGTTTTGTGCCCCTTTAATGTTAAACCATGTCTGTGCCAGATTATGGCTGCTGCGTTTCAGATCAGCAAGTTCCTCGTTACATTACTTTTTGGTGAATTTGCAGGCCACCTTCAGTTTTCTGGCATTGCTGGGGCAGTGCGTCTTGAGCAGAAGATATGCTGAGGTAGTGATTGTCAAGCAGTGTTTCTGGCTCTGCTGGTGTGGGGCTATCGATCTTGGAGGCGTTATAGGTAGACGCGAACACCTCTATGCGTATATCTATTACGTGTATAACAAGGAATAAGGAGGTGTGGTTGTGGTTGTGGTTGTGGGTAGTGGGTCTGCAGGCTGGGTTTGAGAGTTTGGTGCAACAAAGGAGTGACACCCGGTTTAGTAGTTTGAAGTTTATATGTGGACATGAAGTATGATGTCTACCTACCTGTGTGTGTAGGGCCACACACCACCTGGTTGAAGCAGGTGGGTTGCATGTTGTCATGAATGTCAGCGGCTATTTTGGCATCCGGTTTGTTGACAAATAAATTAAAGAGTCTTGCAATCAGAATTTGATTGTCATTTATCTGAAGGTGGAGTTCAAGGATTTAATCCAAGAAGGATTGGCAAAGATAAAGGACCCTTTATCGGGAGTGGTGTATCAGGCCCCTCCGCACTCAAAGGATGGAAATGCAATGTCAAACACTGTGAAGTAGGAAAGTCCAGCCCTTGTTTTGCTTCTTTATTCTTCTGTATGGTTTTGTAGCCAGAAGGGAGGAGATTGTTGAATGTAGTGATCAGTGAGGCCAGCTAGGTGACAAATGGATTTGGATAGGAAGTTGTAGATGTCTTGTTGTGTGCCTCAGGGCTGACCAAGTGTTCATCAGGCACATTTTAAGGTAAGGAAGGAGGTATTGCAGTGGGTTAGACAGTCAGAAGGGTTGGTGGCAATGTCTCTGTTTTGGGTGGGAATATGATGCTAGGGACATGCATACTTGATGAGTGGAGGCAGATCAGGGTCCAGCATTTTGTACCTGGATGGTGGAGAGTTGGTGCAAAGGTGTCTGAGGAGCTGAGGGCAGTATACTGGTGCTAATTAATGTGGGTGCTCTAAGCGGATGTAATGAACAATGATGAGGAGAAGACAGGATGGTGTGCGGCCTTTGAAGTGCAACACTGAGCTAGCACACAGGGAGAGAGCGGTTTCAATGAGCGTATGTTTGTGGTTTTTGAACATTGCTTCAAAGGCCAGCAGGGACTGATGATTGGGTTGCATCATGACGGTGCTATTTCTGTACACACGGATGGTGAGTTTCCTGAGAATGCCACCTGGAAGGTGATGGTGAAAATCCTATGACCACCTTGGATTTCGGTGATCTTGTTTCCAGTGAGTCTGGATGATGATGTTCTACACTTGCAGGTTAGTGGACTAGAAGAGGAGGCCTGTCTTTGTGACACTTACCATCCAGTTGCTGGTGTAGACAACTGCTTGCAATCAGGGTTTCTGGGTTTGATCTCTAAATACAATTAATAAACCCCTTTCTGTCATTTTTGGAAAGTGAAGTTAAAAGAAGTGGGTTGTTGAAACTCTCAGGACTTGCACATACTAACTGGGATCTTTCGCTCCAACTTAGATTTATTACACTTTCCATGGGGGGTGGTTGTCAAGCACCAGTGTGGTGGTTGGATCCGGCAGACACATGCTGCTCCCTCACTATAAAGAAGTTAAAGAACAACTAAAACCGATGTACACAGATCCACACTGATGGGGTAATACAGAGAATTATGGTGAGAAAGAGAGAAACACTGGTCCTGCCTGGCCTGCTGGACTGGAACTTGTCAGGAAGGAATACAGTATGCGAAGCTCAGCTTAGATGTAGAGATACAGGCCCTGAATATATTATAAAAACATCAATGAGAGGTTCACGTCTAGCTCACAGGAGACATTTTCAGCAGGAGGGATTGTAGGAGAAAGCTTGACTTCTGTCAGGCAACAGCAGAATGGGAAGAGCACAGGAGTAACAGAAGAGCACCTGAGGAGTGCATGAAAACAAATAAGGCTGGGTCCAAATTGGGATGGATAGTAGTAAACCTACCAACTCGATAGTTGCCAGGCAATGTGCAAAGAGCTTTGTCTTCCTTTATTCTGGCAATTCCTTAGGTGAAGTGGAAGCAATGTAGGCCCAGGCTCCGTCTTGGAACAGTAAGCACCACATAAACATTGCCATGATTAATGGGATCGATGCTCACTGGGCTTCTGTCTCTACATCATCCATTCCATATGCCACCATAGACTTGACCTCCACCACCTCCTGGTCACCATCACCCAGTGCTCAAAAGGACACCCCATTGCAAGTCTCTCCAATGACTAACAAGACTATGCCCTCTGTGACTTATCCTGGCAGCCCCAGCACAACCCCCAGCCAAGATCTTTCAAGTGAGCCCAGTATGTCAATCACAGGTAGGACCTGTGTCCTGATCTACGGGTGGAGCAGGATAGCCGGTTGCCACGAGCGGAGTCCACAGGGGTGCAGTAGGGTTTGTGAGGTAGTGCTGCTGTCAAACTATCAACACACAAATTAATTAGTGCAAAAGTCTCGAGTGCTGGGGTCAGTATGCATAATGTAGGGAGGCACAAAAGATGGGTGGTTCCGGTATGGATATTGCAGATGTTTGCATGTCTGTTTAATGCTGCTCCCTGCACACAAGGTGAACTCCACAAGAAGGTAGAGGTTAGTATATGCATGATAATTTCAGTTATGAGCATATGAAGGTTGATTATGTATATGAATCTCAATGTATGAATGTTTCAGCAGATTTAGGGCCAGATGTAGCAAAGGGTTTGCGCCTCGCAAACGGCAAAAATCGCCGTTTGCGAGGCGCAAAAGCCTCTTTGCTATTCAGAAATGCATATTGCGAGTCGGTACCGACTCGCAATATGCATTTCAGAATCGCAAATAGGAAGGGGTGTTCCCTTCCTATTTGCGAGTCTGAGTGGTATGCAATACCATTTGCGACCGCGTATGCGGTCGCAAATGGTATCGCAGTTACCATCCACTTAAAGTGGATGGTAACCCACTCGCAAATTGGAAGGGGTCCCCATGGGACCCCTTCCACTTTGTGAATGGACCCAAAAATATTTTTTCAGGGCAGGGAGTGGTCCCAGGGACCACTCCCTGCCCTGAAAAAATACCGAAACTAAAGGTTTCGTTTTTTTTTTTAAGTGCAGCTCGTTTTCCTTTAAGGAAAACGGGCTACACTTAAAAAAAAAAACTGCTTTATTGAAAGCAGTCACGAACATGGAGGTCTGCTGACGACAGCAGGCCTCCATGTTTGCGAGTGCCTAGACTCGCTATGGGGCCGCAATTTGCGACCCACCTCATGAATATTCATGAGGTGGGTCATTGCGACCCCATAGCGAGTTGCAGTCGGTGTCTGAGACACCGTACTGCATACCAATTTGCGAGGTGCAAATTGCGAGTCGCATGGACTCGCACTTTGCACCTCGCAAATTGTTACGTTGCTACATCTGGCCCTAAGTTACTTCCTGAGTGCACGCTTGTGTGAAAAGTATGTTTTTTATTTTATGTAATGATTTACAAACTCAAGCAGAATGTTAACCACACATGGCTTAACAATATGGAAAAAAAGAGAAACTATAAAAATACCAATAAAAGAAACTGTATATCAGGATTGCCAAAGAGGAAAGGGGTGTGTGCCACGCACATCTGCTATCTCCCTCAGTGAATGAGGATGCAACAAGATCTGTGCCTGATATACACCCATGCTCAACCTAAAGGACCCAATTTACAATGCAAGCATCCGTGTAGAAAGAAACGGGTGCGATTTTTAGATTAGTAAATTCGGTGCGTGCATTATCAGAAGCACAAAAAAGCATTTTCGCAGACTTGTACTGGCATAAATAAAGTGAAACTCATGAAGTGAAATACAGTATGAAAGCATCTTCAATACGAAAAGTAACATAGGCTGAAGGTCAACATAATGCATATTTATTATAGAAACAAAAAGAATACAGAAACCTAATATTTAAAGTGGTGTTTAAATTAAAATATCCTAAATGATCATTTAACCTCAAAAGAATAAATATATATCAAAATTAAAGATTGTTCAACAAACGAAAGGTTCATTCAAGTGAATAGTTAAAAGTCAAATGGAAAGTATAAGTAAAATAGACGAGCTTTAAAGTTGAAATCTAAATATCATACATCAAACACACTCAAAATTAGATCTACCATTTTAAGAAAACTACATCTCAAACCACCTTGAAAACTAAACTAAAAGTCATAATAATTTAGAAAACAGACAAAAACCTGTCAAATTAAATACAAATTAAAACTAAAATTGAAACTTGAATTCACAAGGAATATAAACATGAAATGGGAGAACATTAAAAATGAAACTTTTAACTAAAATACTTAAACAATATTTAGATAAATACATTTGGAAACTTTAAATTGAAACAATGTCAAACTTACAATTTATATCCATATCAGAAACTGAAAGTAGAATGAAAAACAAAGTTAAGTTTGAAATAAAACATGTTTTAAACCAAACAGAGCAAAAGTGCAACCTTCAAACTGAAACAAAGAACGTAAAACAAAAACTTCAAACAAAAATTGAAACATGAGAAACCTCACATAATCAAAATGTATATTGCCATTCAAACTGAAATAATCAAATGACAGGAATGACAGAGGTAAAAAGGCATCTACAGGAACAAAATAATGTGAAATTTGTCATGCTTATTGCCTGTTTTGAAAATCCTCCTGCCTTATTTCCAGAATCCACCAACGGACTCGCTATTCGTGAAGAATGGTCGAAGACTAGGGTGGAAAGTGGCTACTTTTCTCCAGAGCGGCGAAAGTCCGACTCAGACCGTTCCAGCTCACCAGCACTACATGGTGGCCCTGGCAGGAGCCGCTCCCCAGTGCGAAGGGACTCAGTGAGCTCAAGTCTGGCCCTCAGTAGGCGGCTCACCTCATCTGCTAGCTCCATGGACTCAGAGGCAAGCTGGGGAACAGCGGCCAGTACAGGAGATGTGCAGCAGATCAGAAGCCGGAGAGACTACACTGTACTGGCCGACATCCCACAGGCCAAGCGCATCAGCAATACAGAGGCCTTTGAGCTGGAGCGACGGCAGATGGAACTGAAGATGAGGCACAGGAGTCCAGGGCGGGTAGAGGTAGAAAGGCTGTTTGGCCAAGATCGAAGGTAAGCTGTGAGTGGGAGAACGCAGGTGTACAGGGGACATCACCGCCTAACTTGTCATTGCCTCCCCTGTGCCTTCCTGCCCTATTACTGTAACGTTCTCTGTCCTCCAGACACTCCATTCCTAGAAATGTTTATCACCACTGTCTATACCCTGCAATTCTGGCCCCTCTCACTTTTCCTGAAATCTAGCCTCTAAAGGGATCTACCCACAACCCCATCTCTTCCCTCTCTTAGGAAGTCTGATGTGCTGGAGGCTTTTGAGGTACTTGAGGCAGGCATGCTGGAGCGGCTTGAAGGGAAGTACTTGCAGGGCCTGCAGCAGAGGCTGACCAGGAGGCAGTCCAGTCCTAGCCTGTCCAAAGAGGTGAGAGGTTCCAGGGTTTTTGAGAGAGAACACCCATCTCCTAAGAGAGGCGTTCACACTACTTTTATATGCTTCTTTAGACGGTGTCCTCAGCACACATGTAGCCTCAATGTACCCACTGGTAAGAGGTCTCCTCTGTGCTCATGTTCACTCATATAACAAGTCCCTTCAGTACTCCTCTTGAACATAAGCGGTCTATTCACTGCTCAAGTTCACATATATTGAGTCTTCTACACAGTCACATACATAGCACAGGTCTCCTAAGTGCTCCTTTATAAATATTATTTATACTACATAATAGGGGTAGGAATCCCAGGGGTTTACACAGGGCTGGCTTTAGGGCAGTGCAACTGGTGTGGCCGCTCTGGGCGCTGACCTGGGGAGGGGAAGCTGACCTCATGACGGGAGGAACACTATTCATCAATAACGTAAGATTTTAAAACACACCTTCTGCAGAGTTCCTTGTGCCTCCAGCTTTTAGTCAGCAATAAAAATAAGATAACTCTTGTGATTAATGTTCCTGCTAGAGAGAGAGATGGGGGTTTTATCTAGTGGCAGTTTTGACTCCCCATTAAGTATCTCAGAGGATTAATATGCCTGCTGCAAAGAATGCGAACAGTGCAGATCACAGATCTGTATTTTATGTGAATAGCTGAGTGGATTACTGCTTTTGTCACAGAGATTATTTTGTTCATAAGATACAACCCTATTATAGAACTGTGACTGTTACGAACTGTCATCAAAGAACTGCATCCAAACTGCATAAAATAGGTTAGGATGTTACGTGTTTTTCCCCAGTCTTTCATTATCTATTCCTAATTTAGCTACAAAGGGTTTGTTTGGGCAGGTATACATTTTTATTAGTAAAGCCAGCCTTTACCATTGCTTTAACACAAATGAAATTTATGTGAGAGAGGAGGTATGGGGTGATGAGGGACACTTTTGCCCGGTGGTAGTGAGGGTATCCAAGGAGGAGGTCCTGGGGAGGGGCACCAAGAGTGATTGTCTCACCGGGCACCACCAGCACTAAAGCCAGCCTTGGGTCTATGTCTCCTAGACAGGGCTGCAATTTTACACTAAAGGCTAAACTTATAGATGGGCCACACCCCTGAAAGCCCACCAAAACAATTCATACAATAAGTGGGGGGGTACAGGTTAGTCAGAAACGGTAGATATGTTTTCTTCAAAATACTATTTAGGTTGATTTGTCACGACTAAGTGATGAGCAGAATAACTTTTTTTCTATTTAGCATATTATTGATGAGATCATCGTTGCTAGTCAGACATTATTTGTTTCACCCCATATGGCACGGAGGCCCAGGGCTTATTCTACCATTTTCAAAACAAACATTTAATCCTGGGGCACGAATACATTTAAACAAATCAGTCTGAGAGACTGAGAATTGGTCTCAGTTTGTGGTGAGATAGGTGATGGTGCGCTAAACATGAGCACTGGGAAAACTGGTGTAAATGA
Source organism: Pleurodeles waltl (assembly GCF_031143425.1). NCBI lineage: Eukaryota > Metazoa > Chordata > Amphibia > Caudata > Salamandridae > Pleurodeles > Pleurodeles waltl. The sequence continues at coordinate 339,920,165 of NC_090443.1, forward strand.
GTCGGACGATAGGTTGACATCAGTCACTGCAGTCGAAGAAGAAATAGTATCCCACTGTGATTCTATTAAAATACTACATAGAAAAATATAATTATTCTACCTTTCACTTAATCATAAGGAAACAACCTATATAGTATTTTGATGAGAACATATACACTCTTTCTGATTAACCTATACCACACTCACTCCTGTATAACTAAATGGGGTCTCCTTATTGCTAATATTCACATGTACATCAGCATGTCACCTTGCTCTCCTGCTCCTCTCTCTGTTGTCTAGGCCACAAGTCCAGGACAGCAGGAACTTATGGCACGTCGAGCCAGTCTACGTCCGGCATCAGACAAGGTAAGGAATGTATTGTTTACTCTGGAGGAAAAAAGTTGCAAACTCTTGCAGCTGTCTGCTCTCTGGTTCTTACGTTAAGTGTTACTCTTCACTTCCCTATCATTTTGATATAGGAATTATATTTGTTCCCAAGGATAGTCTTATTTAATTCTTTCATGGCCATCTTTCAAAATAGCCATTTTCCTTCAGGGATACTTTAGCATGATAGCTGCTAGTGAGACTGCGACTTCTGCCTTGCTTGAGAGAATGCAGGTGCAGTTTATAAGTAAACATCTCCCCATAACATCTTTTGGTGAAAGCGAAATTTCTCACATCAAATCATTGTTTCTAATGTACCTCCTAGTATTTTCTACCACACTTTGTTATTACTTGCTTTACAACTTAGTCTCTTCATAATCGTATTGTCTGTGAGACATTCGTCGATTGTTTTGTACATAGAGAAAAGTAGCTCCTTCTTTTTTTAAGTGTCAAAAGATTAATGGGCCTTATTTAGAGTTTGGTAGGTGGGTACTACGTCACAAACATAACAGATATCCTTATCACTAGTGCATTCAGATATAAGGCCTTTGTAATAAGGCGGATGGGATATCCATCATATTGGTGACAGAGTACCCACACACCAAAAATCTAAATCAGTCCCTTAGTGTATACAATACAATACTAACAGAGGGCTTTAGGTCAGACTATTGCTTGTCATTGGTTGGCATGCTTTTCAATCTCATGTGATTGCTTCTTATTAGAGCTCTTCCTTTCCTCTTCTTGTGTTTCTCTCTCCCCAGGGGCATAGTTTCTTTACCATCCTTTTGATTGAATGACTTGTGTTTTTCCACTGATCAAATTAAGGAAACTACACTTTTATTTTACTTCCAGCACTCCATGGCAGTGCATGTGTTTTCTTGCTTTCTTCCCATCCCCTTTGTGCTGCTCTCCCATTCATCCCCACCCCTGCACCGTCCGTGTTGCTCTCCTACCCCCCAGATTGTACGTTGCTTAACCCCATGTTTCCCTCTCCTGTTTAGCTTTTTAATTTAACTCCCACTTCTGTTTCCCCCACACCTCCCTCCTTGCTGCTACCACTAGTCATTGATCACCCACCCTTGCTCCTCCTTTGTTCCCCCGTTCCTGAAAGTCCTGTTTTTAATTTATTTTTTATTAAAATTTTAGGAGAGCCTAGCAGCTTCAACTTGTTACCAGGCCACTCCTTTTTGTTAACACACTTTTGTCTACCTTTTATTTTTATTTTATATTTTTGTTTTTAATTGGCAGATTCAAGTGCACCATTGGAATGATAAATTAAAAAGAAAAAACAAAATGGCTGAACAGCATCTGCAAAAAAAAAAACAGCTATGCAAAGGAGCGAGGCCTATTGGCTTCGCCAGTGTATATTCCTAGTTTGTGATCATAGAATGTGAATCGTTTTTCTTCTACTGTTGCTCAAATCAAAGTCACTGTTTTGTTAAAAAACAAACCTCTGCTTTTAAACCACTTTATACTTACGATTCTTGCTATGTTTCATTATGTCTCAGTAATTCAAAATCATTAACAGTTACATACATGAATGTAAAAGGTCAAATTTGGTTTTGAAATTTGAAAGATCGCCTTAACATTACGTAAATATTTATTAACAATTCAGATTTTTAGTTTATTGTATTTTTATATAGGGTACGTGAACCATAAAATGATAGGAAGCTTTATATTGAACATTTAACAATAGATTGGGGTACATCAAAAAGAGGTGTGTGGAGCAAAAGTGAGTAAAGAAGAGAATTTAGATAGGCATGTTGATAGTCCAGGGTACGCTCAGAATTTGGTTTTACTAGTGTGCTTCAGGATTCTTCGAAGTGTATTGGCTTTGAGGTGTTTCTTGAAGGTGATTAATAGAGTATGTTTTCTTAAGTCAAAGGGAAAGGTGTTCCCGGTAGCAGCACCTGCTTCAGATATGGATTGCTTTTGTGCAGTGGCCACTTTGAACTCTAGGATTTCCAGAAGCAGCATGTCTCTAGTTCTTAGATCTCTCAAACCGCAGGGATAGTGATTAGGTCTGCTAAATATTAGTGATAAGATTGTTGTGAATAGGTTTATAGACTGACCGGCAGAATTAACACTGTACTCTATCTAGAGATGGGCAGCCAATGTACACCAAAGCTGTGTGCAGAGTGAACAAGCGTGGCTGCATATAGTAACACAGCCCACAGAGGCTGTGGCAGAGAGGTGGATTCCTGCAAGTATGCTATTGCCAAAGTTCATTTGGGAGTGACTGGAAAGCCAGTGCTATTGCATAAACATGGGATCACATATAGGTCCAACCGCCACATTACGACTGCAGTGGTAGTGCCGCGGTCGGACTGCCCGCACCACCACTTTTTAGCAACAGGACGGACTGGTGGTCCTAATCCTGCAAACAGCGCTGCCCTGGGGATTACAACTCCCCTCTACACAAGCACCGCACCGCCATGAAACGGCTCGTGGTGACAAGGGGCAGTGAGCTCCCAGGGGGCCCCCTGCACCACCCATGCACTTGGCATGGGTAGTGAAGGGGCCCTCCTGGCCTGCCCCGTTGCAAAGTTCACTGTCTGCTTTGCAGACAGTGAACTTTGTGACGGGGGCTGGAGCACCCTAAGCACTACAGAATTGCCGCTGACTCTATTACGAGCCGGCAACAATGCTGTAGGCCATTTCCCACTGGGCCAGTGGGCAGAAACTGTTTCCGTCTGCTGACCCAGTGGAAAAATCGTAATGGGGTGACGGGGAGGCGGCCGCACTGGCAGCAACCTACCCATCGGGACTTCAGCGGACAGGCTTTTCCGTCTGCCGAAGTCGTAATCGGCCCCATAGTGTCAGACTGAACTTGGAGGTGAAAGCTAATTGTGAAAATGACTATGGGCCTTATAAACAAAATTTCCAGTACCAAAAAAGTCCCACTTTTTGCAAATAGACTTAAACAATAGTAGGTTGGTTCACAGAATTCTGCATCGTAGTGGGTCACAATCCGACCATCTCATCAATATTCATGAGGTAAGTCGCAAACTGGGTCTTGCTACAATTGAATGCCATCATATAAATGGCAGCAGTCTGCTGAGGTCAGAAGGCCACAATGTTTGTCATCACATTTAAACAAAATCAACTTTTTAGAAAACAAATGCAGCCTGTTTTCCTTAAAGGAAACTGTGTTGCATTTAAAAAGAAAACATTTATTTTTGTTAAGATTGAGAGTTTGCACTGGTCGCCTGGATCACTGCCTAGTCACCTACACTTTTTGGTGAATGTGTTAACACCTCTTCTGGGGAGGGTCGGAAACCTATCAATGTTTTGCAACCTAAACTGTGGTTGCAAACCATTGATACTTAGCATTTCATTTCACAATTTGAAAGGGACAACCTAAAGACACCACTTCCAAATTACGATTTGCTATGCATTTCTAATACCATTTTGTGATTTGGTAAGCATTTACCAAATCACAAACGGATAAGTACTAAAAAGGCATTTAGTGGTTCCAAACCTTGTGATTAAGCAAATCGCAGGGTTTAGGACAGCTAAATGACTTCGTACATCTGGCCCCATGTCTCCAGATTTAGCAATTCCAAGAGAAATGAAGAATGACATAACAAAAAAAAAGCGTTTCTACATGTTTTGTATATTTTTATCCATGGAGTAACAAGCAGCTCTTTGCTGGTGGTATTGGGCACTCATTCTCTGTGCAGTGATGAAGCATGCTGGATCACAGATTGGATGATTCTAAAGAAAAACAACAGATTCACTGCTTTTCTCTAAATGTTTTGCATTGGCAAATGTGAACTAATTGTGTTACTGCACAAAACCACATTTCAGTGGACTCTAAATAAGTTAGGGTATGGCTCCTTTGTACCAAGTATTTCCACTTGTGTCATTATTACAACCCCTCAGAATATTTTTACCTTTATTCTCAAGCTCTTACCTCCTATTAGATTTTTGACAAATATACATTTTAACTTATATAACTTACCCAATCAAGACCCTCAAGTTACTATAAATTGTGGGCCTACTTCTTCTTACACCAGTTTGTAATCATTATTTTTGCTTGCAATAAACGTAACAGTGACTGGTAGCCCCAGCCATTCTGTTTGGGATGCATGTATTTTGAGTCACTTGACCTAACGTAGCTACATGCCTTCTTTTACTGAAAACAGTATTAGATACTGGTAACTTTGTTTTTATTGTACCAATGTTTCAAAACTAGTTACATTTTTTAACATGTAATTCCTCATTTAAATTCAGATTTTAAGCACTTTCGCATCTAATTTAAGCACACTCAAGAGGGTTTAAAACTGGTTTATTTTCAGTTGAGCTGTGGTTATTAAATTATTCTGGAGACAAAATTATAAATATCTGTATAGTGCCAAAACAGCTCTTCTGGACAGGAAAAATATTTCCTCTGACACTTTGCATATGCATAGATTTGTTTATTCTGTAAATCCCTTCACGCCCATTCAGTATGCAGTTTTCCCAGTTCCCTGAGCAAAACAGTCGTTTTTTCCCCATATATTTGAATCCATTTTTACATTGCTTGTGTTTGGTATGTTTTTAAACACAGTAAAAAATGTGACAGATAAACGTTGAGCCCCATTTAATCTTCACACTTTTGTGAAAATTATAAATCATCTTACATGAAGTTTTTACTCTGATCTTAGTTTGGGTTTGTAGTATCTTTGCAAATTTCTAAAATATAGTGGGAAAGCATTTGTTGTGCCATTCTAAAATAAAGTAGTTATACTTAAAGCAGGTTTCGTGTCTTACTCACGGCAACGGAAAGACCGGACCCTCTGGGTGAAGAAATTAGGTCCTATTAACTCATTCATTAAACTGCTTTAAGCGGGGGGATTCATTTGTTGATTCACATCTGGGGGTATTTATTGGGAATGAATGCGCCAGGTCATATGTAAAATAGTGCCTGCTGATGTCAATCACACAGACAAATCCACTAAAACAAGAGCCTAACTCATACAGTCCTACTCTTACAAGTGACCCTTTTGCAGCCCAAGGCTGTATCCCAATATTCCCTCCTTCGATCATGCATACACTTTTGCAGCATGCTGATGTCCATTCTACACCCTTTGTCTCCTAACCAGGTTGAGGTTGGCCAAACCACTAAGGCCAGATGCAGCCTAGAATCACAACTGTGCCCTGCCAGCAGAGCCCTACTAGTAATTGACCATCATTGCCAACAGAGTCAGAACATTTAAGTACACCTCATTATCACAGAACAAACCAGTAGACAGCACACACCCAACTGCATTGGAAGAAGCAGTATCTCTTATGATTCAACAACTGCACAACATTGTCTGGGTTTGAGGGGTGTGGTCTGACAACATGGCTAACTAGTTACATTTACAAGCAGCTCCTGCAAAGTCCACAAATATTCACAAACATCCGCAACTAAACCTAGAGAACTGGTCCAAAGAGTAATTTGAGAGCCATGCTTGGGAGGTCCACAGAAGAGGTGACAGGTCCACAGGGTGGCAGAGCAAGAGGCCTTATGAATGATGGAGAGCTGGGCCTCTGGTGTTTGAGAGACGTTGGCTGGCAGCTGCTCGACACTCTCTCTGTGTGAGCAGTGGCTGAACTGGGCTCTACCCAGTGGGCTGAATTCAAAGGACTAGGCCCCCGGAATAGTGTTCTGGAGCACGAAGACACACAGGCGAAGGCATAATGTGGCCCCTCCTGAGCAGGCTCCCAGTGAGACTGTGGACTGAGTGAGTTGGCAGTAGCTGGGTCATTCTGCAGTCTGCAGGGTGGGGCAGCAGGCACCTGAAGTTCTCAAGTGTAGAACAAATACAAGATGAGGGCCTAAAAATACAGCTGCACCAAAAGTGAAATGACAAACTTTGGGCCCTCCAAGAATAATTTTAACCTTAACAAAAGCCGGCAGCATAGACAAGGGGAGACATTTAGACAGTACAGGGAGTAGAGGAGCACATAAGACTGCACAGGGAGGGCAGCCCCGAGGGTGGCATGGTAGTGATGAGAAGGAACTCAACCTGAACCTGCCAGCTGGAGACCCACGTCATGTAAAGTCCATGGTAGAGCAAAAAGGTAGTGGGGCAAGAAGTGGTGGCAGCAGTGCTAATCCACGGTGACTGAGCCATTTGACACCATCAGGCTGATCAGATAGACACCAGGTCTCAACACTGACCCATGGAGGCTAGCTTAGAGCAACAGGAAGCTTTGCATGTGCTGTAGAGCAGCCTGCATTAGCGAACTGCTTGTTGGTCCCTATACTGGGGACAAAGGACCAGGGGATCCAGAAGTCAATTGGACCCACAGATGGATACGTCAAACAGTCAAACAAAACCAGCAAAAAATGGTGGAGCCCAAAATGCAATGCCCGGGCACTGCACCTACAGACAACAACACACTCCCCAACAGGGACTTCCGGACCATTACTGCACAATGTCAGGCACGGTCCGGTAGAATTAATCAGTACTGGCAACATTGAGACTTTCAGACCAAAATCTGAAGATACCAGTCATGACCTACACAACAGACTGAAAATCCTGCAGTATACAGTGGAGAAATCAGAGGGGCGCTCAAGAAGGAATAACATATGCAAGGGAAAGTTAGTGGAAAAGATCAAAGGCCCCATTATAGTGCTCTACCAGAAAGAATGAATCTGTACTCGCATCATGCCTCCACCTCTCTCTAACATCTTCACTGCCAGCACTTCCTACACCAACACCCCACCAGGACCACTAGTGGCTATATTACTGAACTATAGTGACCATGACTTACTCCTCCACCTGGTGCATCAGAAGGACCCATACACAGTACAAAACACCAAAGTGTTCCTATTCCCAGACTTTATTGTGGCAGTACAACAAAATGGCCGGTTCATATAAATAAAACACCTACTAAGATCCCTTCAATCCAAATTATATGCTTCTCTTCTTAGGACAACTGAGATTCCTAGATGGGAAGGACTCACACTTTTTTGAACATCCCAAAACAGCAAGGAAATGGATCACTGAGCACAAGATAGAACTGTTCTTGGTACTCAGATGAAAAAGGAATAGAATATGCATCAGAACGAGAGAGTGCACTGTCAATAAACTGAAAGCAAGCAGGCAACCACAGACCCTACAAAGGTAATAAACAAGGTTGCGCAATGGTAAGAAGCCTGAAACTTGACCTCAGATTATGAATCAGACTTGTCACAGATACTATAGACAGGGATGCTGACACTGAACCGCCTCCCAGTGTCACACTAATCACAGCAGAACATATTTATTTTAAGGTTATCTTAAGGATTTGTGGGGCAAGGGGAAATACATATTTTGTGGCCCCCTATTCAGAACAACTTTGAATTTTATAAATTTTCTGCTAATAACAGTCTGCGTGATGTTAGCAATATTGAGTTAATATTTATACTTTCAGAAATGGGATCACAGAGCGGAAATATGTCTTGTCCAGTGTCCCAAACCCCTTATCATGACTGTGGGTAGAGAGGGAAAGAGTGAGATGTAGGGAGGGCGGTTGAATTAAAGAAACAGAGCTGAGATAATGAGAAGGCAAGATCACTTTCCCTGGGAGCTCCTTAGAAAACAGGGGCCCTGAGTATTTGCCCACTTTGCCTTAAACCGACTCTGCCTGTGATACCAGAGACTTTCCATCCAGGGATGAGGCGGGGCGCCTGGCAAACCCCAATATTTAAGATAAGAGACACACTGAGCACTGAAGCGGCCTACCACTACTGTGACGCAGCGATTGAGCGGAAACACAATTACTAGAATCTGAGGGTAAAGTATGAATATTAAATATGTACAATATGAGGCTTCATAAAAGTATTTTCAGCTCCTGACATGTATACATGCTTCCATATGGTCACAAAATGCTACGTACACTGCGTTAAATTAAAGTATGACGGGGCTCATTTATGACCAAGTTTGGAGGGCCTGGGTGTTGTTTGAGATTTAATATTCTAGGTCTATTGCAATATCACCAACCTGATTGTTGGGGGGGGGTAGGGAATTTGAAGTGGGCTGAATTTACAGAATGGAGTGAATCTTGGATGTTGTCCATACCAACGGGAAGGTGGGGTCTGGGAGCTGGGAGAGGCAGTTCATAAGCACAGACCTCGCAAAGAGTGCATACTTCAAACATGTGTAAATACAAGACAGAAAGTTAGAAGTTTAGGGAATTACTCAAAAAGATATAAAGTTCAGACATATCTCATCAGAAGAGGAATTGCTATAGAATGTCTTCAAGAGATCAATCTGATCATGGCAGGGGTGGGGGGGAACACAACATGCATGACTGTACCCAAGGGGCAGATTCTTGATAATAAAAGGCCTCCAAGATGACGCATAATTGGTGGTGACATGTAGATGCACCCCAAATACATCACAAGTAGAGTTTTTATTGAGACTCAACCCACATATACATGCATTACAGCAGATCCCTATTGCATGGGAAGGGAACTTTAACTGTGTTATAGGCATAGCGATCAAAGGATGCCTGACTGTTACGAAGTTTACAGATGGCTTTACAGAACATATATGAGACTGGGGAATCTGATGGAATCCTGGCAGGCACTCCACTAGCAGACAGAATATTCATTATAGTCCTGTGTGCACAGATTGTTTACAAGGAACCTGCATGTCAATATATGCATGGATGCATAGTGCACACGGAGCAATTGTGACACACACTGTCAGATCATTGTCCACTGATGGCACACATAAACTGGATATCCCTTCGTGGAGGATTCAAATGGCCTTGCTATTTAATGAGCATACAAATCAGCATTGCAGAGCACATTAGACCTTAATTTAAAGACTGTGAGGGCTTGGTGGAAAACATATTGATTGAATGGGAGGCATTCAATGTATTCGTTAGAGGCAAGTGTATTAAGATTTCTAATGGAGTCCCGACAGCCCTCAGTGGGAGATTGTGGAAGCGGAAAACAAAATCAAGTATTTGAACTGAAAACTGTTAGAGATGCTGGGGTAAGAGGGATACTTGAACAGAGGAGAGCCATGCTTCAGTCACTTGTCCATCACATGCAACTCAATAACTAAAAAGCATATGTGACTAGGAAACGTAAGGAAGGGGACACAAAGTCGGTGGTCTACTGGCATGACTGACTCAGGAACTGGTAATACAGACCACTTTTGATGCTTTGAGGTCCCCGGCTGGTCTGATAATTATTTCCCAGCCCAAAATAAACAAAGCCATGTCAAGTTATTAGGAGAATCTGTATGCTCATATCCCTACCACACTAAAAGGGGAAATAGCCAAATATACTCATGTGTCTAGCCGGAAGAGGCTAACAGAAGTAGAAATCGAAATGTTAGAGGTAATCTTGTCAGAAATATGAAATGCAATTAAAGCATCAGCAACCGGGAAACCCCAGTCACTGAGAGTTCAACAGCTGGCTCCCAGCCTGCTAACTATTTACTAAATACTATTAGACCTGATGTGGGGCACTCACTGCACCCACTGGAAGAGGATCTCTGCCCCTCCCTTTCAAATGCAGGCTGTGTGGCCACATGCAATGAAACATACAGGCTGGCCTTCACTAATGTGCTGCCCCCAGGGCAAGTGCGAGCTTGCGGCTGTGCTGGAGGGAGCAGAGCATGTAATAGGGTACCCAGTGAACCCAGTTAAAGGTGCACCATGGCACAGTCCAGGGCAGCATGCCCATACATGATACAAGCCCATGTTTGCTTAAGTGCTCCAGAAGGATTGCATCTAATCCCGCACTCTCATGCTGCCACCGGAAACACAAACCATTGGTATCACTGGCAGTCAGCAGGTTTTATTTTAATGAGTAGGTTAAAATCCCCTCCACTTTCAGGGTAATTTCAATGCTGTAAGATCATTTACCAAGAGGCGGGTTCTTGGGAGTGCTGACTGCTTGTCAGCGTCCATGATATTCCTAGATTCAAAAAGTAATGGAAAAACTAAGGTCGAGCAGTACAGATATAAACACTTCTCTTATATTCTTTTTTGGCCAAGCTAGAGAACCACTATTACATGCTCATATTTTTGGAACAAGCTATACATTCACCTAGAATAGGCAAAGCTTGCCCCAGTAGTATAGAGTGGGATGGTTGGCTCATGGTGTATTATTGCCTTTCCACAAATGTCAGCTCTGGCCCCGGCCTTGCACGAAGAACAACTGTGAGGCACAAGTAGGGAAGATGGCATGATGACAATGCCACCAGAGCTCGCAGCGCAAACAAAGTCTGGTACCCTCCAGGTGCTGGCTCTCATTTGACCCAACATTGCTTAGGTAATATACAGAATGGCCAGTTGCTCTCAACCACAGTATAAATTAGATGAACATCTATGGTCAACATGTGAAACATCAGGGAGCTTCATAGAAAATATGAATATCTTTGGGTCAGATGAAGTAAAGCAGTGGTTCTTAACCTTTTGTATTTTTGTGGTTCCCAGCTTAATCATTGCTGGAATCCAAATTATTTTTGGAATCCAGGGACCCCCCAGTGAGTCATTACTGGAAGTGGGAGGTCGCGGACTAAGTAATTTTGATCACTTGAGCCGCGAAAATAATCACAAAACAAGCATTCATCAAACAAATACACAAAAGATGAAATATTTTATCTAATACAGAAACAAATAAAAAATAGTTTAAATAGGAGGGTGAAGGCTTTTCTGAATTCAATTGATTCAACCCATAGCCAATACTATATTCTGGTAAATGCTGTTGCACTGCTCCCACAATTCAATCTGAGGATACCAATTTAATTTATAGCCTCCAATTTCAAATTCTTTAAAGTTTGCAGAATGATTTAAAACTTTAAGTTTACATTTTGCTCCCTTATTTAAAAAAACACTTTATTACATGTTAGTATCATTTGATTTTCTAAGCAGTCACAGACCCTCTGAGTAGGCATCGTGGACCGCCTGGGGTCGACTACAGGTTTAGAAAAGCTGTACTAAAGTATTTAACAGTGGCGTCTCTCATTGAAGTTTTTCAAAATTGAAACTTTTTTGATGACTAGCATCTCCATATCTGTTAAGGAAATCACGCTGCTTCAAACAAACAGTGTTCAATTTTGAAATGCAAAGGGACGATTGTCTGCTAACACTTGCACGTCACGATCAATATGTTTGAAGCAAAATGGAGTGAGTATCAATTTGTAAGTTGTCTAATTAACATTCATTAGGCAGGTCTTTCGGCAGCCCACTGAGATTCCTTAGATCGCAAAGTAAGCTATTAGTGCATAGGTCAGTTTGGAAGATTAGTTACTGACTACAAAACTTTCATGTGCAAATTGCAACCCCTTTTAGCAACCTGAGGCCTAACGGACAAAGCTGTTTTGTGGTTTCAAAACATGTGATTCACAAAATCACAGGGTTTCTGACCGCAACATGGCTTTTTATTATTTTCTGAGCAGATTCTGTGATTGTGTAACAAGTTACTTAATCACAAATTGGGTTTAAAAAGCCATTAAAAAATCCCCATTTGGAAGCGGGGTGTTTAGGGCATCCTTTCCTTTTAGCAGTTTGGTAAGGTATGTATTGATAACCCATTTGCAAATGTCAGGGGGTCCTGTTAGAACACCTTCTACTTTGTGGATCATAAAAAAAGGTGGTTGGGGAGTAGGCAGTGATCCATGTGACCACTACCAACTCTCAAAAAAACAAAACAAAACCTTTCTTTTTATACACAGCACTTTAAGGAAAACAAGATGTATTTTTTTTTTTTAAGTTGTCTTTATTTAAAATGTGATCACAGTCATGGTGGTCTGCTGACTCCAGCAGGCTTCTGCCCCCGTAAAGGAATCCAATCGTAGTGAGTTGTAATTTGCAACCTTCCTTATGAACATTGATGAGGTAGGTTGTAGCAGCAATTTTAAATGTTGAGAACCAAGCTATTAGTACATAGGTCAGTTTGCAAAATTATTTTCCATTAAAAAAATGTTGGTGCACAATTTGCAAATTCTTTTCCATTTGTAAAACGTTGGTGCGCAATTTGCTTACACTTTGGAAATTTCATACATCTGCCCCTTAGTTTACAAATTTTGCACTGTGTATATCTCTACCATCGCTGAGTACCTTTATTCATAGATTTTAATACAAGACCGCGTGTCATATTAACATAAGAACTGTTTATTACAAAAAATAAAAGCAAAACTACAGTTCACTTGCCTCCTCCATGATGCAATGCTTCTATAAACAACTTGGTAAATCTTACGTACCAATTATAATGCAACGTTTTTAATTACAATTTAATACATTTGGCGGTATATCAAAAGTTAAACAAAAACAAATTGCTCAACTACTAATTTCTCAAAAGGCGTGTAAATCGTGATTTTATAGCTCAGTTTTAAGTGTAATGAGATCCAAACTCCAGTTACCTTCATTCTTTGTAATATATTCCTGCAGAGAAGATAGGGAGCATGCCCAATTCCAGCAAATGCCAAATTATGTTTCTTAAGGTAATGCAGGTCCACGATATGTCTGGAATCCCTCTCCCTGAGGCTGTGAGATGCTCTATAACACATTCTCTGAAAGGTCAGACTGTGAGGCCTAATGGTATTTTTTGTAGCTGCATTCTAGTAAGCCGGCATGCAGAGTAATTTGGAACATTAGCATAACAGAAAGCACAACATTGTACATGGAACTGTTGAATTATGAGTAATTTGCTTCAATACGATTAAGTTCGATTCTCGCCCGGATTTGTGTAATGTAGTACATAAAATGAACCCCGGAATTCCATGACAAGTGAAATATCCCGCTTTCTTTGCCTCTCGGCCTACTTCTCTCCTGCCCTTTACCCACCCGTCCTCCACTGTTTTTCAAATGCCTGTTACCTCTCATCCTGACTCTATCCGTCTGGTAACAAAAATACCGTCCGACATAAATGTTATGGCCTAAATATATTTTACATAAATACTCATCTATTGGGTGAAGATGTTTTTTTACTAACTCTATCGGGGCAATAGTTTCAGCCCAAATCCGATATATCTGTAATTAATATTTAGGACACTGTGTTTATGTCAGCTGATATTTAGGCCATGATACTGTTGTAGCATACCTCCCTCTTTCCCTCATTCTCTCCCCCCTTCATCTCTTTCACTCTCTTTACCCTCTCCTCTTTCACTATCTTAACTCTCTGTTTTCGTATCTGTCTATATATTCACCCACCCACCCATCCATTTCCTCGGTCTCTCTCTGCTGCTCGGTCAACCCATTTCCCTTCTCAGTCTTTCTCTTCTCACACTCCTTCCTCTCCCTCTCGGCCTTCCTCTTTCTCCTCGCTTTGCCTCTCTTTCTCTTTTGCGTGATCTCTCTTATCCCCTATCTTCTCTCTCAGCTTCTTTCTTTTCTTTCTTTCTCTCTTTCTTTCCCCTTATAAATCACCTAACTTTTTTTGTTTCCCTTACTCTTCTGTCTTCCTAACTCTTTCTTCTTTTCCTCCCTCACTCCCTCACTCTTTCATTCTCTCCCTCCCCTCCCTCTCTCTCATCCAGTGCCTCTCCTTTCCCCTCTCTCCTTTTCCTTTCTTTCTCTCCCCTCCCTTTCTCCTCCTTCGTTTTCCTTTATTTGCCTCTCTATCCATCTCCTAATTCTCACTGCATCTTTTCTCTGCTCTTCATCTATTGCTCTTTCTCTCTGCCTCTAATTCTCATGCTTCCTCTCCTTTAACTTACACTTTCTCTCATTTCTCCCTCTCTATCCTTTTCTCCTTTCCCAGTTTCACCCCTCTTCTTTCCCTCTTCCTCCCTCTCATTCAGTCTCTTCTATCTTCCTTCTCGCTCTTTCTCTCCATCTTCTGTCTCCGCTTTCCTTCTCTTCTCCTACTCGCTTTATCTTAATGGATATTACTAAGTTGCTAACCTTTACCCAGCAAAGGGTATCTTGACATTACCATAACCCTGTCACTCTTATCTCTATCTCTCTTGCTCTCTTCCTCTCATCCCATGCCCCGTCTTCATCTCTGCCACGCCTCACTCTTCTCAGTCCACAATTTCAGGGGTGCTTTTGCTGACTTGTGGAGTATCTGCATCGTTGTACTGTGGTCGCAGGCCTTAAATACCGCCACGGAACATCCATGATACTTTATCCACACATGGCGACAATCCCTCTTTAGGAGGGAATCAATTTTTTAATACTATTTTAGCTTAATGCCACAAACACTCCACTTACTCCCCTTTTGATGGGTAAAATGTGATGTCTCCTCGTCGTGTTCTGAGGCATTTTCTGTGGTTTCATAAGTGTTTTGCAGCCAATAACCCTCTCACATCTCGACGTTCACCATGCTCTCTGTGGTGACAAATGGAACACCGGCCACACCGAATCCTACATAACTGTAAATGGGTTATATTAATAAAGGATATACATGAGGAATACATTTAAGCTTTATTTGTGGACTGATTTTGTATCCATTTACATACCAGTATTCTCACGCTGCCCCTGTCTTCTACAGCCAAGTGAGAAGTCATCAAAGGTCAGTGAGATGGACTGGAGAAAGCGGGAAGGAGTCCCAAAGCCTACTGGAAGGACTGAGAAGGTGAGAGGTGAATTATCCTCATGGAAGGTTGACTACATATGTAATGGAACTGTGCAGTGACTAATTATAGATGATGGGATTTGTAGTGTAGGGGGCTAAGATTAGTGTCTTTGATAAGGGTTTGGGCTTAGGTCTCACCTTTGAGATTTAAACTAGTATCTTCCAAATATCTGCATTCTGTCAACTTCAGTATTAGGTTTTTAAAGGCTGATCTGATCTATTCCATGTTAAAGATCTATAAGGATTCTGGATAAAAGAACTGAGTCTCAGCTCGGACAAAGAATAGTGTGTCCACATAAAATATTTAAAAACAGTGACTGGTCTATTTCTAATACTATACAGCAATACCTCCTTTTCTGTAAACATATTTTATTGCATTTTCAGGTGATCAAGACAGAATCTTTAAGACTGCAATACCTCATATAATACACATATCAAAATAATGTATGGAACATAAATACGGGCAGATATATCACGTCCTGTGAACATGCAAACAATAGGGAATCTGTATTTGTGTGATCATGCAAGAAATACGAACAACAAAAATGACCTAACTTCTAATCCCGCCTCTGCCCCCCTTATAACTCCTTCCACGACCAGAATATTTGCTGTGGCGTGTCCCATTCTGTTCAATGAAGGTGTGTGGGGCCATTCTCTGGAGGTTGGTCCTAGTTCAGTAGCTGGTGAGACTAGTGTTTGCGACCCTTCAGGGTCTACAGCTATACCTTTTAATGCTGATAGACCATTCCATGTGGAAATTCTTTCTTAATTTTCACACTGACATCTTACCACTAATTGCAAAGATGGATGAAAGAAATGGAGCTATTGAATCTGATCAGAATTGTCCTCATTGTATGTACTCTGTTTAAGATCTTAATCATATACAGAATGCTTGTGAACCTTTACATCAGTTTTGACAATGTTTTTTATAGAAAATGTTGAAACCTAACAACATAGTAGAAGCTCAGGAGGCTTTAAAGTAGGTTTAGTTGCCATCTGAGATAACCAATTGTCATATTATATAAAAAAGGTTTTAATCATCTTAACATCTACAATTGGAGTTACGCAGGATTCAGATTTAGATTTGGAGTTTAGAGTTAGATGCGGGAAGCATAGGAAACAAATCTTGATCGGAGAGTTAGGTCTGAGACTAGGGTTTATGGTTAGAGGGCTTGAGGTAGGGTAGGTTTGTGTATTTATGTATTTAATGTGTCAGGACCAGGATTAGTGTTTTGAGATAGAGGGCAGTGTTACTGGAATAATAGCAAATTTGGTTTAAAATGTAGGGTTAGTTGTTAGATTTAGGGCTAAAGGAGGAACACATTTGGGTCGGATGGTTATTCGAATTTTAGAATTAAGGTTGGAAAGAGGTTTAGGGATGGTAATGGGAAAGGGTTTCAGGACTGAAGTACAGGTAACGTTTAGGGTTGGGGTTAAACATTGTGGTTTTGTACATGTATAGATGCTGTTAACTGATGTGTGTATTGAGAGTTAGTTTTAGAACTAGTTTCAGGGTTAATTTAAAGGGTAGAGTTGTAGTTAGGATTGGGTTAGTATTAAGAGTTAAGGTCATGTTTTAGGATTAAAATTATAGTTACAGTTAGGGATCAAATTGGAGTTTGATGAATAGATTTAGGCTTTAAGAGATAGCATTAAGTTTCGTATAGGTAGTGAGGTTAAGATCATGGCTGGAGATGGAGTTGGCATTAGCATAGCCTAACTTTACACTTAGGGTTAGCATTGACGTTAGGATTAGGGCAGCACTGAGAATGGGCCTAAATACCATAGATCGCTGCTTCATTGGTATTCAGCTAGTTGCGCTGGTGCTGAGGGGAATCATACGTGTAACCCCCATATGTGGGTGCGATGGGCCTCTCGAAAGGGTAAAGAGATGAAAATGCAGAGTGCGCTTCAGCAGTAATTTGACGTATCCTGAGGATAATCTACTTCTGTGTTGCTAGTCATCGTGAGGCAGTGCTGGGCAATCACACCCCTTGTTATGGTGTTACTATGTTTGTCTTCATTTGCACATGACCTTCCACAAACACAGAGCAGTGTGAATGTCTTTGATTCTTAGGTCTTGTGGATAGTTCAGAGTACATGCCTTTGACAGGGTTGTTCTTTGAGAAACTGTCACAAGAGTATCTGGAGTGAGTGTGAAAGGAGGGGCTCTAGGTCTCAGTGTCTATTCGGATGATTTGAGAATAGAATACAAATGAGAAACAAATGAGCTTTAGGACCAGAAGTGCAGAACATGGGACAGTATGTCCTGTGAAACTCCCAATGGCTTACTTCTCAAACAGGTTCTGCTCAAAAGTGTAGATACTGTCCATTATTAGTGTAGGAATACAGCTGAGCAGTGCTGATACTGTTCGTTACTAGTACAGGTGTCCAGCTGAAAAGTGCTGATACTGTCCATTACTAGTTTACGAGTCCAGCTGAAAAGTGCTAACACTGTCCATTATTAGTATAAGGGTCCATCTGAGAAATGCTGATTCTGTCCATTACTAGGATAAGTGTCCAGCTGAGAAGTGCTGATACTGAGAAATGCTGACACTGTCCATTACTAGCATAGGGTTCCAGCTGAGAAGTGCTGATACTTTCCATTACTAGTATAGAGGAGTCCAGCTGAGAAGTGCTGATTCTGTCCATTACTAGTACAGGAGTCAGGCTAAGAAGTGCTGGCACTGTATATTACTAGTATAGAGGAGTCCAGCTGAGAAGTGCTGATTCTGTCCATTACTAGTACAGGAGTCCAGCTAAGAAGTGCTGGCACTGTATATTACTATTATAGAGGAGTACAGCTGAGAAGTTCAAATGCTGTGCATTACTAATATAGGAGTCCAGCAGAGAACTGCTCATAACTAGTATAGTGGTCCAGCTGAGAGGTGGTGATACTGTCCATTATTAGTTTAGGAGTCCACCTGAGAAGTTCCGATGCTGTCCATTAATGGTATAGGGGCCCATCGGAGGTGTGCTGATACTGTACATTACTAGTACAGAACCCCAGCTGAGAAGTGCTGATACTGTCCATTACTAGTATAGGAGTCCAGCTGAGAAGATCTGCATTACTAGTGTAGGAGTCCAGCTAGGAAGTGCGGATACTGTCCATGAGTACTCTAGGAGTCCAGCTGAGAAGTGCCGATCCTGTCCATTACTGGTATAGAAGTCCAGCTGACAAGTGCTGATACTGTCCAGTAGTAGTATGGCTGAGAAGGTCTGACACTGTCCATTACTAGTGTAGGAGTCCAGCTAAGAGTTGCTGATACTTTCCACTACTAGCATAGGGGTCGAGCTGAGAGGTGCTAATACTGTCCATTATTAGTATAGGGGTGCAGCTGAAAAGTGCTCATACTTTTCATTACTGAGAAGTGCTGATACTGTTCGTTAGTAGTGCAGGAGTCCAGCTGAGAAGTGCCGATCCAGTCCATTACTAGTTTAGGAGTCCAGCTATGAAGTGCTGATACTGTCAATAAGAAGTATGGCTGAGAAGCGCTGATAGTGTTCATTACTAGTAGTAGGAGTAGGAGTCCAGCTGAGAGGTGCTGATACTGTCCATTACTAGTATATAGGAATGCAGCTGATAAGTGCTGATACTGTCCTTTACCAGTATAGGAGTCCAGCTGAGAAGTGCTGATACTGTCCTTTACCAGTATAGGAGTCCAGCTGAGAAGTGCTGATAATGTCTATTGGTAGTGTAGGAGTCCAGCTGAGAAGAGCTGATCCTGTCCATTACTAGTATAGGAGTCTAGTAAGATGTGCCAATACTGTCCTTTACTTGTATAGGAGTCCAGCTGAGAGATGCTCATACCGTTCATTACTAGTATAGGACTGCAGCTGAGAGGTGCTGATACTGTCCGTTACTATTATAGAGGAGTCCAGCTGAGAAGTACTGATACTGTCCATTACTTGCATAGGATTCCAGATGAGAGGTGCCAATACTGTCTGTCACTGCTATAGGAGTCGAGCTGAGAAGTGCTGATAGTGTCCATTACTAGTGTAGGAGTCCAGCTGAGAGGTGCTGATACTGTCCCTTACCAGTATAAGAGTCCAGCTGAGAACTGCTGCTGCTACTCTCCATTACTAATACAGCCCAGTTGAGAAATGCTGATACTGTTCATTACTGGTGTGGCTGAAAAGTGCTGATACTGTCCATTCCTAGTGTACAGGTCCAGCTGAGAGGTGCTGATACTGTCTATTACCACTATAGGAGTCCAGCTGAGAAGTGCTGATAGTGTCTATTACTAGTATAGGAGTCCAGCTCAGAGGTGCTGATTCTGTCCTTTACCAGTATAAGAGTCCAGCTGAGAACTGCTAGCACTGTCCATTACTAATATAGGACTCCAGCTGAGTGGTCCTGATTCTGTCCATTACTTATATAGGAGTCCAGCTGAGAGGTGCTGATACTGTCCATTATTAGGATAGGGGCTCAGCTGAGAAGTGCTCATACTGTTCATTACTAGTACAGAGGACTCCAGCTGAGAATTGCTAATACTGTCCATTAGTAGTGCAAGAGTCCAGCTGAGAAGTGCCGATCCAGTCCATTACTAGCATAGAGTCGAGCTGAGAAGTGCGGATACTGTCCGTTGCAAGTATAGCAGGCTGGCAGAGATGTACTGATATTGTAAAGTGCTGGGATCAGCTCAGTTGAGATGTGCCGGCCGTCCATTACTATTCCAGCTGAGAAGTTCTGGTGCTGTCTATTACTAGTACAGCAGTCTGATGTTGTTCATTATTATGAATGTAGCGGTCTGGCTGTGAAGTGCTGGAGTTACTAAAAGCATAGCAGCCACGTTGAGGTGCACCAGTAGTAAAATAGAGGTGACATGATGGATCCCTCAAGAACGCTTTGCATAGGTGATTATTAGCTACCTATTAACCAGGCGTATTCGCTCCGCCTCTAGCCCCAGATGTCACTGCTGTCTCTGGAGTATTTCTGGTGTTGATCAGTGGTGTGAGTTAGGTTTAAGACGATTCTTTTTCTGTGAGCTGTCACTTGTTTTTGACTCAACATGTTTCCCTGAAACATGGAACTGGAGGAGTCAGCTGAGCTCCACACAGGTTGAGGGCCAGCAGGACAGGCCCACGCTATGAAAGGTATAGACCATGTGCCTTTATTCTCACTCCATCTCCTCACCACTGTAAGGCTGCTCTTCATATCACCCAGATTGGCAATTCTAAGAGTACAGGTGCCACTTAGTTCGTTGTCACTAGGTTGATTATTTCAAAAACTGGAATCTTTTTTTTACAAATCATTACAATCAAGTTGGTTAGTCCATTTGGCTAGTTTGAAAGCAACCCAAGACTACAACTCCCAGAATGCATTATATTGTCAAATAAAAGGCCCAGACTAGAAACATGATAACGTGGCTATAGAGTCGGGCCGGACTGGCCATTTGACCACTTTGGCATTTTTCCAGTCGGTTGCAGGCCAGGAGTCTGAGTTCAGAATTTGGTGGGCTGCCATGAAGCCCGATGTCCTTTTCCAGTCATGGCCCCCTGCAGTGGAAGCTTGTTTGAATAATTTAGCAAGGGCTGATTTTGGTGTCCAGTTTGTCCCAGGATAGTGTGGGGAATTACCCTATTTCCAAAGTGGCACATTCAAAGGCTGCGTTATGCTTTGGCAAGGCCTGTATGGAGCCTGACCTTGGTTGTTGCGCACCCACTTCTGTGGATGGTGGAGAGTGCAGAAGTGATTTAGCAGCGAGCGCAGTCCCTGGTCAGCCCGTGTCTTCACCCACCCCTAATCAATATTTTTGTGTGTGCGCATTGCCTACCTGCAAAGTACATCCCGTTGGAACCTTGACCTCAGCAGGTCAGATTCTTTCGCCCTGGAAAAGTTAGAAAATATGTCACAAGATCATGGAGCGAGTCTATATTCCAGCTGTTTTATGAACCACATCTCGGGGTGTTTCCCACATAGATAAATTGGACTCGTCACATATCATAAAAACTGCTTCGTCATTTGCAGATTTCAACAAAATATTTCTAGCTTGAATGGATCAAGCAAGTTATTAAAAAATAAAATAAAAGCGCTTCACTTCGTGCTATGCAGTTGCAAACGTATTACAAACGTGAACTAGTCCCCTTTCTAGTGCTGTGCTGAGGTGTTAAACAGGAAAGTATGAGGTGAAACCTTTGCCCAAACACTATTAATGTGTTAAATGACAAAATAGAGCCCCATAGGCACTTGACATAGCATTGAGGTGTTTGCAGGCTCATCAGGGAAACTAGACTGAGTTACATGTAGGGATAGACCACGACACTGAAAGAAATGGGGATCTATTTAGGGATCATACAGTCTTGGGATAAGAAGATTTAATGGAGGAATTTGAGCTATCTCCTGATATACAGGGCTGTAAGCAGCATTGAAAGACACGTGAAAAGCTAGAACTGGTGAACCCATACATCAGGGGCTCCAAGCAATATGTGCTACATGAGGCAGCTGTAGGACAATCACATTATTTTTTAGGGCAGTGGTTCTTAACCTTTTGTCTTCTGTGGATCCCCAATGAATCACTACTTGAAGCCAGGGGCCCTCACCTAAGGCATTTCTACTATTTGACCCTCAAAACATTGCACTGAAATCCAGAAACAAGTGTTCATCAAACAAATACAAAATGTATAAAAAAATGTATTTACTTCACAAACAAAAACACATGAAAAAATCGAAATTTTATTTCTAATCGGAAAGTTGAAACATTTCAAAATGTTCTTTTATTTCTAAAAGACAAACGACATCCTGGATGCTAGAATAACATTTTTTTTTGTCCCAAATGCATGCTCTCTTTTTGTTGGGGCATACCAGTGCCACTAATCATCCATACAAGATTCCTTTTGCCTTTTTTTATTTGTCCTAATGTACACCACAGATGCGTCCATAAATTGTGCGCTCGGACCAGTGCTACAATTTATTCATACCTGGCCTCTCGACCCTGTATCGGAAAAAATGCTCCAATGTGTAATCTTCAGATCACCTTGCTTTGCCCAGTCTGCAGTGCACAACCAGTGACCAAAACTCAATCCTACTCAATTTAGGCTTGATAAGTCTCATGTATATGTATGTTTCACATAAACTGTCTCGTCAGCAACTGTTGGGGGATTAACTCTCAGCCACTTTTTACAAATCTCTCTTCTTGCTAACAATACCAGATACAAAATCAGTTTTTCCTGTTCCCGCATTATCAACCTTCTGCCTGAGTTCTCATGCACCAATCCAAAAAGACTAGGGTAGGGCTTACCCATATCACTCCAGTATGCTGTCAGCTTGTCAGGGCTACCCGATCCAATACCTTTTCACCTCATACGATACCACTCCAAACCTCACTTAAACCATAGCATTCAAAAGCACCTCTCAGCATACTTTGGAGTGATACTCAGAGACCTGAACTCTGGGAGGTAGGAATGACAGGACGCATAGGTTGATGCGCCTGTGCTTAAACGCAGGGAATACCACTGCCAGTTTGTGATTACATTCCTGTGTCCTCTGGCCATGAGAAGTGTGATGACCTTCAAGGGTGACTTCTTTTTAAGTTTGGAGCATAATTTATAGTGAACATACTGTATTCTATACATAGTCTAAGGAATTCTGGATAAGCTCATCGAGCCATTGGTTTCTTCCATTCAGGAACCTTCATGCAATGGCTTGAGACATTGTCAGAAACATCTTGAGAGTATTGTAGTTTAACCTTCTTTCTATTGTCTCTTCAGGTGTAACTTTCTGCCTTTGAATGAAACGCATGAGGCACAGTTACACCTCTCATGAAAACACTTTCTCATTTAAATATTCCACTCATCCATGCATTTTATACAAAAAGCAAATATTGGTATAATTGGTTTACACTGAAACAAGCATTTGTTATTGCTTTTGTCAGCCACGAGTGTGAGAATCTAACCTATCTGCTTTGCCAGTGCTTGTTTAGTTTTGACAAGTATGGCGCTTGCATCATTCACGGCAATAATGTATTGAATAGTTACTTGAAGGCGTTTTCGTTCAGGCTCCTTCAGCCATTGGCTTCTTTCACTCATGATCCTTCTGCCTTTGGCCAATGTCAATCCCATCTGCGATCAGCGCACATGGGCAGTTACTCTGTTTCTAGTTCTTGCATACAAACAGCTTTTAGCTGTTAGACCGCTTGTGGGCCTCTCACTTGTGGAACACATCAAAACGTGCTGTGGGCTTAGAGCCAGACATTTGCTTACCTTTGCATGGCTTTGTTGTCACTCTCATCTTCTTCTTATTCAATAACTTTCTTTCCCTTTCTTGTGTTTGTCCCTTCCTTGGAGCGCCGTATCTTTACCATCCGTTTAACAGGGCAGAGTGTGTCCTTCTACTGCTCACATTCAGGGAACTACTTTTTTTCTTTTTCTGTCAGCTCTCCATGAGAGAGCATGTGTTTTTTCTCTCTCCCCTGTGTCTTGCCCTCTCCTCCACGTACTTGCCTGTGCACACGCCATACTACTCCTTTCTCCCCTAAACCTCAGCTCATCTATTGATTTCACTACCCATCCATGGCTTGTTTTTTGTTTCTTTTCCTCCTCTACTCCATCTCAAGCGCCTCCATTTCTCCTCCGCTTCATATTGGCTTTTCCCCAAAGTTCTCCTCCATTGCTCCCCTGTCCCTGTCCTCCCTTTGCATATTTTATAAAGAAAAACTATTTTCACATGTTTTAAAGGGCCTGGAAACTGCAGTTTGCTGCTAGGCCACTCCTTTTTACTAATGTGCTTTTGGGTACTTTAAATTATTTTCTTTTTATTTACTACTCCAAGATTAGCATTTGCATCTTGGAATGGTAAAAAAACAAAATGAAATAGGTGCCGCGTCAAGTCAAGAGCACGTGCATGCACAGTGATACATGCACATGTCATCACTTTGGCCAGTACTTATCGCACTTTTTTCCCCTGCACTGCAGCTTCGGCAAAAGACATTTATTTTTCTGATGCTGAACAGCATTGGCAAAAAGCAATGGCAAAGACAGTACGAGTACTAACTGGCTTTGCCAATACTTGTTCTGCTAGCTGTTTGGATGTGTTCTTCCTCCTCCAAAGTACTGCATGACAACTGTTTTGCATCAACAATCAGTGAGTGATCCAATAGCATTAAGGAACAAGCACTGACATAAGTATATAAAAAAAATGTATGCTGCAGAAACAAACCTTGGCAAAGCCAACAGGGCTGGGGTTAATATTCTAGCACATAGAGTGTTGGCATATTACAGCAAGACACACGGAAGGGAGCCAGTTGCAGCAGACAGATCTATAATTATATCCATCATGTCAGTCACCTCTTGGCTCAGCCCGTTGGAGCATTCTTTTCTGAACTAATTCTATTGGTGGTTTGTTAATATCCTTCCACCTCTGCTAAGAGTGTTTGCATTGCACTGCAAGAGGGACTTTACAATTATAGCTCTGTCTCCTGCTGCTGATTCCCATCCGTGTGTCTTACTGTAATGTGATAACAGTACATGCGTTAGCATATTAAATCCACACCTATTGAATGATTTCTGATGCAAAATAGTCCCTCATGCTTTACACAGCTGCTACTTTTTTTTTATCTAAGCTCTCGACTAGAGTGCATTCCTTTCCAGTGGTTTTCCTTGAGTCTTGGTCTCTGTGTTGCTTCAGGCTTTTTTGGAGCTGTGGTGACTTTCACTGAAAGACACTTTTCTGTTGCACAACAAAGGGCTGTTATTTGATTGAGAAAACACTGCAAGAGCAACTTGTAATTTTCCTGCAGATCACCAGTTGTGCTGCTGGGGCATTGGAAAACATTTGACTAGGTTTAATTTGGCTTATCGCCACCACCTTAACCAGACTACCACTACCATCAACCACACCGCCACTGCCCTCTCACCATCACCTTACCACGACCATCATCACAACCACCACTGTAATCACCACAACCCTAAACACCAAACTCATCACCACTGAGTACTACCACCACCAACCTACCACCACAGCTGTTCGACCACCACCCTACCCGCCATCTTCATCACTAGTTCACCACCACTAACCAAACCACCACCACTAGCCTACCACTGCCAACCCATACATCACCCTACTACCTTAGCACCATCCAACCACCACAAACATCACCACCCTAACCACCATCACTACCATCATACTAATACCACTCTAACCACCACCACCCTCACCACAACAATCCTAACCACCACCACCACCCAAAACTCCACCCTCACCACCAGCACCAGCCTACCATCACCACCCGTCACCGCCCTAACCAGCCTGCCACAACACCACCCTACCATCATAACCACCCTCCCACCACTCACCCACTGTAACCAACATCACCACGAGCCTAGAAAAAATACCCTACCACCTCCTTACCACCACTCAACAACTACCTTATGCACTACCCTAATCACCACCACCCAAACTACCACCACAACTACCAACCTCACCGTCCTAACCCACACCACCCTAACCACCCTATCACCCCACCACCAACCCCTTACCACCACTGTACCCAGCACCATAACCACCACCACCACGCTGCCACCACCAATCTCATTACCAGCACCACCCTCACCCACCACCACCTTTTAACTCAAAATGGCTCTCAATTCCTGTGGAAGCTCTTCATTATTTTAAAAACATTTTAACTCATTACTAGTTTGTTTTTTCATGGAACATTGTGGCCTACGTTTGCATTTGTTTACTCTTGAGTAACTTGTTTTCATCTGAAACTATGCATCGAGGCATCAAGCAAAGCTAAGTCATATCAAAGATTAAGAACCATTTACACATCATCCCTAGCTATATGTTGACCTGTTGGCCCATTCTATTGAAAACAGTATGTGGATATTGAGAAGGAATTCTAGGTCGGATGTTGCTTTCAATCCTAGGACACGTGTTCACTGGACAGATTCACCTTTGATTGTCTTGTACATTTTATTTGCTGTGCAGAAAGAATGAGAAAATGCAGTGTTCATCGTATTACGTGACATGCTTTTAATAAAGCAACCTTTGAATGCAGGCCTCATTACTTGTGTCCTCCTTCTGCTTACTTTTCGGGCACTCCTTTTATTTTATTTTTGGTTAAGCATTCTATGACAGTGCACGTGCTTTCCAATTGTCTCGCTCGTGTACTTCTCTTCACCCTTCTACTGTGGTCCATGTTGCTCTTGCCCTTGTGCTTCTCCCCCACAACTCCTCCGTGTTGTGCTTCTCCTTTTAGGCTTCTTCTCCCACATTGCTTCTCCATTGTTCCACGTTGCACTCTCTCTCGCCCATGTGTCCCTGTTCCCTTGTGTTCCACTTTGGTCTCTCTCACCTGTATTGTGTATTTCTCCTGCCACACTCTGTGTTGTTTCTATCCCCACTCTTCTTGTAGCCTCACCAACCCACCTAAAAAAATACTTTTGCACTATCTTCTTTTTATTTACCTTTCTAACTTAGATCAGTAAAGAAGACAAAAAAAGCACCCGCCCATTTTGTAGGTGCGTGCATGTGTGGTGCACGCGCCTACAAAATGACATGAACATAGTGGCCACATCGTAGCACCTCTTTTTTTTTTTTTTTTGCTACCTTGGAACAATGCTCTTCGGCATAGCTAAAAACCATAGGCAAAGCCACTATTTCCCAAAGCTGAAACCTATTGACTTTGCCAATGCTTGTTTCTGTAGCATCCATTTTGCTAATGCTTTTGAACGTCCTGTAATCAAACAAGTATTGGCAAAACCAATAGGTCTGAGGTTAGTTGGGGGTGTGCAGGTCTGAAAAAGACATCCAACTTGTTGGATTTGGCTGTGCTTGCATTTTCTATGACTTAGATCTGGGTGTTGGCTACAGTGACAGGGGCAGTCCCTCTACTAGTTGCAAGAGGGCAGAAGCACAAAGAGCCACACCTGACAACTTTTTTTCATTCTGTTTATATTTTGCAAACCTAGCTTCGGGGAGGCGGGGGCAGGGGAGCGCTTCACACAGCGTAAGGGTGACAGCGGAGGGTACAGGAGCACTGGCGGGCGTTTATGGAAGGTCACGGAGTAAGATAAGCGAGCGGGCAGAAGATGAAAACACTCCCAGAAGTAGAACGGGGTGTGGAGAGGGGAAGGGCAGAGAAGCCAGGACTCGGATAATGGAGCGCGGGAGCTAGAGGGTAGCAGTTGCCTGTGCCCGAGTTAGCAGAACATGATTGACTGTCAGACTATGAGGGTCGTCTTTTGCGCCTTCATCGCGAGTGCCGAACAGGAAAACAAATGAAGTCCTGGCAAAAATGTTCAACCCAGCCGTGCTCCCTTCCTTCTCCCTCTCTCTACCCCACCTACGCCCCCCCCCCCCCCCCTCCGCCCCCCCCCCCCACACACACACACTATTTCGCCCTCATCTCTATCTCCTAAACCTCCCAGTGTTCCTGCTTTAATTACGCAGCAAAAAGTGACAGAGAGCCTAGCAACTACCCCTGACATAAAAACCGGCCTTCAAAGGCTCCAGCCCCCCTGCGAAATGCCCGGTAGAAAAAACGGGCTGTCCAAGCCTGCACATCGCAACACCACACGCCACCAGTAAGAGTATTATCAAGGAGATGATGACGCATACACCACATCCTCGTGACAGTCAACAGCATCACACATATTCATTTCCCAGCACGCCCTCATAACAACAGCCTCCAGAGAGACACGGAGAGAGAGTGTTCATAACTCACAGTGAAATAAGAATAGACAGGCAGGGTGCACATGGAGAGATCAGCAACCCTGTACAGTAACATACCATGATTAACAGACAGTAAAACGGATTGGGGATGAGTCATGAGACTTGATCCATCACAGAAACCCCAGCAGGTGCGCCAACCCATCATCAGACTCCCAAATACCTAAGTGCAACGACGAGGCGCTATATAAAAAGACCATAAAATAAGCACTGGCAAAGCCAATATGTCTGGGTGTAATATGCTAGCACAGGTCATCACAGGAATGTACACGTGTACATTTGTGCATATATTAGCGATGAAGAACTGACAGAGGGAGAGGTACGCAAAAGTAAAATAGTCTCTCATGAATACCAATGTATGCACTCCTTTGCAGGCAGAGGCAAAACTAGCCTGTGCTCAGAAAGCCCAATGGGCGAAACCACATTTGGCTCCGCCTCCCGTTCAGCCTCCTTAACTGTTTGTGGTTAAAAAAACATGAGCATGGAAGCGGTAAGGTGAGGGGAACAAGAGAAAGGAAAGAAATTAGAAGAAAATCAGTCAAAATGCACATAAACGCACTAGCAGCCTCATGAAACAGTGTTTAAATGCACTTTTGTGCAGAACTACGGTGGAAGAAGACTGTTGCAGGCAGCTCCTGCACCCCTCTAAAGTTCTCCACCCTTGGGCCCAACTCGCACACGCGAAAGGACGGCACTGGGCAGAGAATTTCGACCAAACAGTAATATCATTAGGTGAGAGAGAAATATTCTACTGGGCTGAGCCAAACTGTGATTGGCAAAGTCTCAAGCCAATGGCTGAAAGAGGCTGGTTAACAAAAGCTAGTGGTTACGATGGGCGTCGCAATACCCCACTGGATTTATACTGGAAGCACCAGTT
This sequence comes from Pleurodeles waltl, assembly GCF_031143425.1. NCBI lineage: Eukaryota > Metazoa > Chordata > Amphibia > Caudata > Salamandridae > Pleurodeles > Pleurodeles waltl. The sequence goes on from NC_090443.1 coordinate 339,948,572, forward strand.
CTTTTCAGACAGCTGCTCTGTCAAACTCCGACCTAAAAACATTGATTGAACTAGTCTTTACACAGCTCTCACCTGTATTAAAGAGGCTGGAACTTTTCATACAGATTAGGATTTAAAAAGCAGACATTTTTGCATTTACTATATAAGCATATTTAAACCATGTTGCTTTTTTGCAGGTAGAAGCTGTTGGGTCCCCTTCTAGAAGCACCCTGCGGTCATCTTCCACAGAAGACCAGTCTCCATCCTGGGCAACTGGCCAGCACCCCTTAAGGACTACTAACCAGACTCCCTCCAGGATCCTTCAGCAATCACTCTCCCGAACCTCAGATCAGTCTACATTCAGGGTGTCCAAAGGGTCCCCTTCAAGGTCATCTGACCGCTCTCCTCCTAGGGTAAGTGACCAGTCTCTGTCCTGGGCTTCTAGCCGGTCTGCATCCAGAACTTCTGCCCAGCCTCTCTCTCAGGCGACTGGACGGTCAACCTCTAGGGCTGTTGACTCGCCTACCTCTGTGGCCACTGGCAAGTCAGTTTCCAGGACATCTGAACGCTCCCCCTCCAGAGTATCGGACCGGAAGCCCTCGAGAACCTCAGATCAACCTCTGTCCAGGATAATTGGTCAGTCTCTTTCAAAGACATCTGACCATTCCCCAAGCAAGGCATCAGACCGGTCGCCATCAAGGGTAACTGATCGTCCCCTCTCCAAGGCATCTGACCCGAGACCCTCAAGGACATCAGATAGGTCCCCCTCTAGAGTATCCGACCGGTCTCCTGCAAGGACATCTGAGCAGCCACTTTTTAGAACAACTAGCCGGTCTCTCTCCAGGGCCTCAGAACAGTCAACCTCCAGGATGTCTTGCCGGTCCCCCTCTAGGGTGTCTGACCAGTCTCTCTCAAGGACCCCTGAGCAGTCACTTTTCAGAACTGGCAGATCACTCTCTAGGACTGCAGACAGGTCAATCTCCAGGGTGTCTGATCGATCCCCCTCCAGGACTTCTGACCGGTCCCCCTCAAGAGTGTCTGACTGGTCCTCTTCCAGGATGTCTGACAATTCACCTTCAAGCACCTCTGAGCAGCGACTTTTAAGAACAACTGGCAGATCACTCTCTAGGACTGCAGACAGGTCAATCTCCAGGGTGTCTGATCGATCCCCATCCAGGACATCTGACCGGTCCCCCTCGAGAGTGTCTGACTGGTCCTCTTCCAGGATGTCTGACCGGTCCTCTTCCAGGATGTCTGACCATTCACCATCAAGCACCTCTGAGCAGCCACTTTTAAGAACTGTCCGTTCACTCTCAAGGACTGCAGACCGGTCCCCTTCCTGGGTATCTGACCGATCTCCGTCCAGGGTGTCTGACAGGTCACCATCAAGGACGTCCGATGAACCACTCTTGAGAACAACTGGGCGATCACTCTCCAGGACATCAGACCACTCCCCTTCCAGGGTGTCAGATCATTCTTCTTCCAGGATGTCAGACCAATCTCCCTCCAGGGTGTCTGACCGGGCCCCCTCCCGGATGTCTGACCATTCCCCTTCCAGAACAACAGATCAGTCCCCAACGAGGACATTTGACCAGACTCCCCCAAGGACTTCTGAAAAACCGCTCCTCAGGCCAACTGGTCGCTCTCTTTCTAGGAGTACTCAGCAGTCAATCTCTAGAGTGACTGACCAGTCCCCCTCCATTACATCTCACCATTCCCTGTCCACAGAGCCTCAACTTTCTCCCCCTAGGACCTCTGCCCAGCCTCTCGCTAAAGCATTCAATGCTACTCCCTCACGACAACCTGACAGGCGCCCTTCTGACCACTCACGTGTGCCCCTACCTGGACAGTCTGAGAGCTTCTTTGCAGAACAGTCCCAGTGGAACCATGGCAACAATGAAGAAAGACTTACCTCCCAGCAGACCGCAAGGCGGGACTCTCAGCCATCAGATGGGATACAGCAGACGAGGAGAGAACTATCACAATCACTGGAGAGACCTCCATCACGACAATCAGAACACAAGGAGGCGTCTCAGTATCAAATGAGCATGGAGAAGATTGACAAGGTATTTTTTCTACATAGAAGTGTATAAAGTATTGCCTAATAAGAACATCTCTCAATGGTTGCAGCTTGTTCATTCCTGATCATCTCTACACAGTCCAAGGTGTCCCTCTCAGAACTCTTGACCATTTCTCCATAGACTCAGCCTGCCACTCCCTGAACATCTCTCTACACTTTGAGTACGTCACTCAATCTGCTCAGCCTGTCACTCTATAAAAGTTAATCTATTTAAAAGCACCTCTCTCTGTAGACAGTGCTTTAAGGGGACTTAAAAAGTAAGGGGTAGTAAAAGGCGTGCAGCCTGAGAAGCATAACTAAGAAATGATTGAGAGACTTGGCCTCTCTACTTAATTGCTGTTCTAATACATGTGTCCTAGAACCACTGATGGTCCTCAGTGTCCTGGTCATAGTCATATTGCATATTCGTCCTTATCCACCTACTCCAGGTATTCCTGGTCTTATTCCTCCTGTTTGTCATCTCTTTGGGGTCCTGGTCTTTCCAGCAGATCTTCCTCTTTCATGTCCCTATCCTCCCCGATATTCCAGATTCTCCTAGTGGTCCAGTCCTAGTTCTCCTGTTAGTCCTAGTCCATGTGATCATAGTTCTCCTAGTCCTCTTTCTCCTGGTTCTGCTTGTCCTTTGGTTAAAGTCATCCCCGTTCTTCCGGTCGAAGTCCTCCTGGACTGCCCTGTCTTGGTCCTCCTGGTGCTCTTGGTTTTGATGTTCCTGATTTTCAATGTACTTCTGGTTCTCCTACTCTTTCTGTGCTTCTTACTCCTTTTCCTGGTCCAGCCCTCCTCCTGGTCCTCCTTTTCATCATCCTGGTCCTTGTGGTGGCTCCGTTTCCTCCTGGATTTCCTTCTGGTTTCCCTTCCCCATGTCCTCCTTGTACTGGTTCTCTTGGTGGTCATGGTTCTTCTAGCCCTCCTAGTGGTCCTCTCTCTTCATCCTCTTCTGATAGTGCCCGAACTTCTGGTCTTGGCCCTCCACGTTCTCTTATCCTGGTCCATCTAGTTCTGGTACTCCTGGTCCTGATCCTCCTGGTGGTTCTGCTCCTAACTGTTCTTTTGCTTCCAGTGGTTCTGGTCTTCCTGGTGCTCTTGGCTATCCTGCTAGTCCTTGTGATTTGTTTTCAGGTCATCTTCGACCTTCTGATCCCGTTTGTTGTTTCTGATACCCCTAATGGCCATGGTCCTCTTGGTCTTAGTTTTCTTAATAGTCCTGGGCATGTTTGCCCTCTGTTTTCTTGTTGTCTTAGTAGTCCTGGTTCTTCTTGACTTGGTCCAGCTGATTCTGGTCTGCCCAATCTTGGTTGGCTCGGAACTCCTGGTAACCCTGGTGTATATCATCTGGTACTGTTAGTCCTTCTGGTGATCCTACCGCCCCCTACCTCCTTCTTCTGGTTCTCCTCTGCCTGTTCTTCTCCTCTCACTCCTGGTCTTCCTCCTATTCTTCATCCTCTTGGTCCTCGTCCTCGTCCTCCAAGCCATCTGATCCACCTATCTCCTACTGGTGGTCCTGCTCTTTGTCCTCACGGTGTTTCTGGTTCACCGTCACCCTCCTGGTCCACCTGGTTTTGGCCATTCCTGGCCTTGGCTCTTTTCACTGCCATAGCTCTCCTGGTCTTGGTAGAAATCCTTGTTTTCAGCCTGTTGTTTCTCATCTTTCTGGTGGTCCTGATGCCTCATCTTCTGTCCCCTTCTTCTCTACCTTGTTTTCTCCTTCTGGTCCTCATTTTCCTCATCCTCCTGGCCATCTGGACCAGATGATCTTGTTGGTCCTAGTCTCTGCCTTTCTGGTGGCCCTGGTCTTCCACCTCCCCATGGTCTTGGTCTACCTATTCTTGGCTGTCCTGTGTTGCCACTGGTCCATCTAGTCCTGGCCTTACTGGTCCTGAGTTCTGGATAATCCTTGTGGTTCTGCTGTTGGCCCTAATGGTGATCCTAATCCTCCTGGTGGTTCTGATCTTCCTCCATCCTTGCCTGGTCTTCATCTTCCACCTCATCCCAGTTAACCTCGTCCTGTTGGTCTTGGTCCTTCACCTGGTCTTGGTCCTCTTAGTCGTGGTTCGCCAAGGCATGGTCCTTTTTATACTGTCTTCCTGATCTTCTAGCTGGTGCTTCTATTGGTCTGCCTCGGGCTCCTAGTGTTTGTGGTCCTCCTGGTAATTCTGGTTCCCCTCCTGTCTTCTTTCTTCCCTCCTGTTCTTCATTCTCCTACTCGCCCTCGTCTTCATTCTCTTGATCCTCGTCTTCATCCTCTTACTCATTCTTTTTGCCCAACTTCTTATGATGGTCCTAGTGGTCCTTCTCCACCTGTTCCTCCACCTCCCCCCAACAATACTCTCACAATAACTGAAGTCAGCTAGGTACGACCTCTAAGTATAAGTGCACTGAGAAGACTGGATCACCTAGTGTGATACCTTAGCCACTGTTGCAATGCAACCAAGACATTGCAAACATTGTCGATGAGGGAGACTTGGAAGGAGCTAGTCCAGCCCTGCACAAGGGCAGGCAAAAAATACTGTATTGGAATGGGGTAGTGCCTCAGTAAACATGCCCATCACAGGTTATCAGAGGGAAGGCACTGCCGAATGTCACTGACTATGGTAATAAAGGCACAGCTTGCTCAACCATACTGGCACTGATCGCAGGGCTCAGTTTAAATGTGTGATGACCCCACAGACATTTTTCAATTGCTCCAGCAGGTGATGCATGGCACTTGACAAAGCTGCATGATCTGTGAAGTGGTACTTAGTGAGAGGTCAATGTTTGTCTTGAAGATGGCTGGTATGCTAGAGTTTTAGTACAAAATGGGCAGATGTACTAACAAACGATCTGCAAAAAAGGTAGCAAATTGCACACCGTTTTGAAAATATATTCTGTGAATCAACCTGTGTACCACTAGGTCAGTTTTCACAATTCCCTTTCAGAGTGGGTCACAATCTTACCAATCTCATGAATATTAGGGAGGTAAGTTGCAGATTGCGACTCACTATGATGAGGCCATCACAGGCATGGTGTCCTGCTAGGGTCAGCATGCCATAATGTCTGTGATCACCTTTAAATAAATTTAACGTTTCCTAATGCAGTCAGTTTTCCTAAAAGGAAAGAGGCTGTGTTTAAAACAAAGTTTACCTTTTTATGTTTTGTATTAAAGTTGGCAGTAGTTTTGTGAACTACTGCCTACTCCCCCAACAAACTTTTTTTTAACATTCACAAAGGGGAAGGGGTCCCAAAAGGATCCCTTTCTTTTCATGAATGAGTTACCACCTACTTCTAGGTGTCTGTAACTTTTCAGTGGTTTGTACCGGAATTGCGGTTGCCAACCATTAATCCATCTGTTACCGAATAGCAATTTGGAAAGAACGTCATAAACAAGTCAATTCCAAATAATAATTTGGTATTGATTTCTAAACCTATTTTGCAATGTGCTAAGCCTTTATCGAATCGCAAAATGGGATTAGTTAATACCAAAAAGCCATTTTACAATCGCAAACCCTCTAATTTTGCAAACCACAGGGTTTACGACAGCAAAATGGCCTAGTACTTCTGGCCCATAATTTGTTGGTAAAGACTGCTTTGGAAACTCGATTACACCTTTAGAGGAGCCAATAATCAGGAGGAATATGAATAACTGCAGTGAGGCCATTAACCAGCAGGGGGTGGGTTGCAGGGAGGCATAATTCAGACTATGTTTAATGGCCACTCTACCTCCAAGCCAATAACTCATTTTTTTTCTCTTTTATGTTTCTGGATGTTTATTGTGAGCTGGATGCCATCAAATGTGGGTTGAGTAGGAACCTGTTTGAACCTCCATTTTTAGGTCGAGCATAGAAGCGTGCAAGCGCTGCTTTTGTCAACATGTTGTAATCTATTCTGTGGGTTTTAACCACCCCCATTTCACACCCATCACTTTAATTCGTTCCTGGGCCTGCCTTTCAAAAATCCCTTGATATCGCTGGTAGATGCTTTATGTTTGTCCCGGGTTGAGGCTGTTTTGTTAGTCTTGGAGCCTGACCCTGCTATTTGGATTATTGCATGATCAGCCATCTACCTTAGTGTGGTGCACTATTTTTTTCTATGGCCTTGCTGCTTCGCACTCATGGCGGTATGCTGTTTCTTCCTCTTGTTTTTGGGCATCTTGCTATTTCTTTGCGATGTCTACAGGGTCTTTTTTTTGTTTTTTTGCAGTTTTATGTAGCGCAAACTCAACACAAAGGGATTCCAGCTCTTTACATGAGCACCGATTACATTACACAAGATGGCATTCAGTTTTGGTAGCAAGGGGAGATTAAGTGAGTTACCCAGAATCACAGGATATTGGCCCAGTGCCAAGACTCAAACTGTGTTTCCCAGCTCCAAAGTCGGCAGCTCTGGCCCTTACGCCGCAACCTCTTTATTAGGGTTCTTTGTCTGATGCGTGTTCGGGCAGTCTGGGAATAACTCGTTTTTTTTTCACGTAGCACTTGGAAATACAGGTTCTGCCATTTCATAGCGCTGCAAAGCGGTGCCATTCTTAACAAAGAGTATTTTTGTATAATTAATTTGCATCAACCTTGCAGAGATGAAGAGGTGAAAAAGCTATGTGAGGATTGTAATCTATGACATTCTCGTTCTGTCAAGACCTCTGGAAAGGGTGCATTAACCAACTGACTTGAGAAGAGCTTAACAATGGCAATAGCACGTGCTCTTGATAAACTATGGAGGGTCATCAACCAAGCACTTAACTTAGTTCTAGGCAGGAAGATGGCAAAAGGTGTTGTCTCCAAAATGGTGGTAAAGGAGTTATAACTCCAGACCCAAGCACTTCACGGCCTCAAGCTTGATCGCAAAAAATGTCTGGCCTTTGGATGTAAATTGGGCCTCTTCAAGTAGAGTTCAGTTAGCGCAAACTTGATACAAAGGTATTATAGCGCTTTCCATGAGCACCGGTTACATCACACAAGAACACATACATTTTTGGTAGCAAGGGGAGATTAAGTGATTTGCCCAGAATCACAGGATGTTTAGCCCGCACATGTCATTTAACACACATTAATACGGTCTGAGCACAGATTTCTCCTTATTAACACCAGTTTAACACTTGACCATCAGAGTCAGCAACTACAAAGTGACCAGATGCCCTCTGCAAAGGATCAGCCTCTCTGCAGATTATGCCAGAGTCACAGAACTGCATCATTCCAGTGGCCCTTCCTCTTACTAACATGCACCAAGAGGAGACACTGCATGCTTAATGTGGGCTACATAAATGATCGCTATAATTTTACTATTATTGTTATTGCATTAGTTGTGTGATGGGTTTACGAAGGGGAATGCATCTTTACGACTGACCTACGTATACACGATGCAGTCTAGGTTTCCAACACAGGAGTTAATATTTTCTTTAAAGTAATATATGATTCCTATTTATGATATGTGAGGCACTGAGAATTTGTGGCTGGCGCAACATCTATTTATGCTTCACAGACTTGGACACATCTGATCTCAGCATTTCCACAACATTGATCTGTTTCAGAGCAGTGGTTCATGGCATCTTCAATACAGACAAATATTCCTGTCACATAACCAGACTATTTCTAGACATCTCCTTTGACTTTAAGAGAGGTCAGAGCTGAGTCACTGACTGAAAGGGACATGACTGTCTTAGCTTATTCTCATTATGTGGTCTATTGTATTGTATTGCATTGTAATAGTATTTATATAGCGCTTTCTGCCCCTGAAGAGGCATCAAAGCGCTTTTCGGCGAGTAGCATGCTACTCCGGAACCCAAAAGGAATTAGTGGTAGATTAGTATAGGGAAATAGGAGTTCAGTTTTAGTATTATTATGAGTTAATTTGAGCCCCAGATATGTGAGTTTGTTAGTTGGATTGACTGGAGTAATGGAGTGGTGGAAGAGGGAAGAATCCAGAAGTGTTAATTGGGACTTTATAGTAATAGGATTCAGGGTTGGGATGAGTAAATGGGGGACAAAGGAGGGAAAAGTCTTTGGAAAGGGTTAGGGAGATCATAGTAGCAGAAGGGGGTTTTGGATGAGTTAAAGGTGAGATAAATGAGGGAGAATTTAGTGGGGTTGTTTGGGAGATCATGGTAGTAAACTGGGGTTTGGGTGAATTAGATGTGGAAGAGGAGGGAAGATCGTAGGCAGGGTTATTTAGGAGATGAAAGTAGTAGAATCGATTTGGGATGAGTCAGAGTGGGAATGGAGGAGATTGATAGAGACATAACATATGGTGATGGGTAGACAAAGTAAAGCTTACAAGAGAGTAAAAATATAATATTTTTTATTTATAATTTTCAATATATATATATATATACACACACACATTTTTGTTCATTATTTAATTTAATTTATTTATTCTTTATTATTAATATCTATATATATATTTAGATTCATTTATAATTTTAATTGTATTTATAGATTATTTAATTTTTATTTAATTTGTCTCTAGTACAGTAGGACTAGAGTAATAAATAAATAGATATGTGAGTACATAGTAAGGGAATATATGTCCAAGGAATAATGGGTATAATATGAGAAGAAAAGTAGTATTGTATAAACACATACTTTCAAGATTTGTAATATTTGAAGTTAATAAGTGTACTTTTCTAACATTGGCCTTTACTCAATTTTTGAATAGCCAAATACTTATGATAATAAACATTTGATCAGTGTGATATAAAATGAGAGAAGGGATTCATAAGTATCAAATATAACAACGTATCTAGGAGCTACGCAATGACCTATGAGCATGATAAGCATAGAATAACATACACATACACACATGAATACACACACATATACACACATATATGTACATACATATACATATTTAAACCGTGAGTAAATATACATTAGTTAAACAGGTTTAAAGAGTATGCGTGTAGTTTATTGTTATGATATAGTAGCGATACATATTTTCTAAAGAAACTATATACATCTAGAATATACACATAATCAGATAAAAAATATTTATCAGCACAGGCATATGCAGTCCATAGCTGTTTGAATATGGTAGTTATGAAGGAAAGAGCCAACTCTTGAATAGTCTTCTGAAGTCAAGATAGTTATCTGTGGATCTTGGAGTTGGGAGTAATGAATTCTATAGTTTGGCTGCTTGAACGGAGAAGGATGTACCTATAGTCTTTTTCTTGTATTGTGGTGTTCTAAGTCGGGGTGCCAATCTTGAGCGGAGGTTTCTTTTTTTAATGTATTTGGTTATTTGGTTTCTGATAAAAAACGGTCCTGTCCATGTATAGTAAAGCAGCTTGAAGGTGCATTTTCTGGCAACGGGTAACCAGTTTAGGGCTCTCAAGGTAGGGGAGATGTGGGCTTGTGGCTTTACATGTAATAGCAGCCTGGCTGCAAAGTTCTGAATACGTTATAGTTTTTTCATAATAGATAGAGATGATCCATGGTAGAGGCCATTGGCATAATCCAGTTTGGAGAGTACAAGGGAGATAGTAGCCTGCACCTTGTGTGGAAATCTGAGGTGGAGGAAGATGTGTCGTAGAGTCTTCAAGGTGATGAAGCTTGTTCGTGCTAATTTGTACACTTGGGCATTCATTGTTAATTTGGAGTCCATGGTGATTCCAAGGTTTTTAACTTCCTTGAATAACTGAGGAGGTGGTCCGAGATAGTCAGGCCAGGCACACAGTGGGTCATATTTTTTCCAGTCACCGCACATGAGTAATTCTGTTTTGGAGGCATTTAGGCCCATATTTATACTTTTTGACGTCGTCAAAAAGTAAAACGCCGGCTACCGCCATTCCAACGCACCAGCCGGGCGCCTTATTTATGGAATGACGGTAGTCGGGGTGCGGCCTGGTTAGCATCAAAATAAATGATGGTAACCGGGCAGCGGAGGCATAGGGAAGAATGGGGGTTGTGCGTCAAAGAATGGTGCAAGTCAGGTTAGCGCCAAAAGTTATGACTCAAACCTGACTAGCGTCATCTTTTGACGCACAACCCCCATGGAAATGACTCCTGTCTTAGAGAAGACAGGAGTCATGTCCCCCTACCCAATGGCCATGCCCAGGGAACTTCTGTCCCTTGGGCATGGTCATTGGGCACAGTGGCATGCAGGGGGGCCGAGGTTAGCCCCCCCCATGCCACTTAATTTTGTTTTTTTAAATACTTACCTTCACTTACCTGTACTCACCATAGATGGGTCCCCCCATCCATGGGTGTCCTCCAGGGGTGGGCGAGGGTGGCAGGGGGTGTCCCTGGGTGCAGGGAAGGGCACCTGTGGACTGCTTCCATGGTCTCCCACCACGGAAATGAGCCCACAGGTCCCCTAACACCTGCCCTGACCCATGCGTTAAAAACGGCGCAAATCTGGCTTGGTGCCATGTTTTAAGGCCTGCCTCCTCCTGTGCGTCATTTTGACGCCGGAGGATAAATAAGGCGCAAATGCCTTAGAGTAATTTTTTACACGGGAACGCCTACCTTGCATGTCATGAGCGAAAGGTAGGTGTTCACGTACCAATAATAGCGCACACTCCATAACTTTGGCACTAGACGGGTCTAGCACCAAAGTATAAATATGGAGCTAAGTTTGCGCTGAATTTGCGTCAAAATAAATGACGCAAAACCGGCGCAGAGTATAAATATGCCCCTTAGTTTGAGATGGCTCCAAGTCATCCACTGATCAGTGGCTCTGAGGCAACTGAAGATTAGTGAGTTTTCAATGTTTTTGGGGCATGACTACACACCAGAAGTACACTAATGCTGAATGCTTTATATTTGTTGTATTTGGGGATGCACAAGTTCTCTTTCAGAGGGTATATGGTCTAACCAAGCTCTGTGGTGAAAGGAAGGTGCCTTATGGAGTCACCTCATGGTTAGGCGAAACTACTGCCAATTTACCTTAAAAACTTATATGGGGATTGCACCATAGGCACAGTTCTATTTTGCCTGAGAAGCTGAAAATTGCACCGCTTGCGGGCCCAGCTGTTCCATCAGAACGTCCATTGAAAGGCTGGGCCGAATTAATTCTCACGTGGTTTGTCCTAGCCTGTAATGGCACAGACAAGCTAAAAACAATGGAGCGGAATGTGCCTCACCATGTCTCAGAATATTGTATTTAAAATTACAATTCACACAGAGCTGCTTTCCAGCTGGAAAATGTCTGTGTGATTTTTCATTTATGGCTGAGATACACAACCAAACTGTGTAAAAACTGGAAAGGGGACCAAGCATCAGCATGATATAACATAAGACACCACAACTGCGGTATCCAGTGCCACGACAGTGACGTGAACAGTGGGCACCCTTATCTGGATCTACGTCCACATCCTGTTCTGCAAGTATATTTTGAATGCAAACCTTTTCTCAGCACCTAATTGGGCACCTTGAGCTTTAGTTGTTAAATGATTTCCCGGGAAGCAGGAAGTTGGGCTTGTATGCCCCACAGCACTCATTGTCTGATTCACAGTCGTTTGCATGTATAGATTCAACTTACTTGTGTAAATGGCTTTATTTACAAAAGTCGAATATGAATTTGAGCTTGTAGCTCAATTTACAAATACATCATATAACACCTGTTTTATGTAACATTAGGTTGGAGTAAATATGTTCTCTTGGGTGCGGAGTGTGCATTCCATTGTGGGGATACCATAGAGGGTTTGTGCACACTGACAAATGCATGAATTAGTACCTACTCACTGACATTCTCAGCCTGGAAAAGTTTAGAGACTTACTGTTGTTACAGACTGGAGTAAATAATTTCTCAGTTACAAAATGAGGGCAAATATCCCTAAAACTTGTGGGGTCGTAGGAGATGTGGCTTCTCCACCGGGAAAAATACTTTCCAAGTGGATAATGAAGGGGAAAGTTAGAAAAGGTAAATGTCTTAGTAATAATTTTTTTCTCATATGAATTTTTTTTTACATGAGCAGGTATGTAAGTGTAGCTGCTTACGGTTGTTAGTACTTCAGAAAAGTTGTGACTGTTGCAGGCTCCCAGGATTACTTCTGGAATTCTTTGAGAATTCCAAAATCAGAATTGAAGATATCCCCCCTAATGTAGGAGTAAACTTAAGACTGTGGGTTTTCTTAGTGATCGTGACCCGTGTCTGAAATAAAACACACACGCAAGCGTAGAACATAACTGGAGGAGCCATGACTCCAGGCTGGGTGGCAGCCTAATGTCCCCTCCACACTGTGAATATTTATGTTACAGTTTCGCTTCTGTAATTCTAACTTGCCATTTCAAATAAAACAGGTGATTTGTGGTCAGTCTTTGGCTGCTTCTGAACACAGAAGTTTGGCCTAATTTGCTAGTTGCATGTCTATGCATTCTGAAACAGTAATCTGCGGCTTGGGCTGCAAAGCCATGGCTGCTTCATAGCATCTTCGGCCTGGGTAACTTTTCACTTCATAATTCGTATAGCCTAAAGTACTTTCTTTTCAAATATTTTGAACATTGGATTTTTCTACATGCTGGAAATGTTTGATTTGGGCCTCTGTCATCATTCTCCTTGCTCGAAGAGACATTGGTGACCTCACAAGCTGATAGAGTGGCCTATTTCTAGAACACGAGGTACCACAGGAAGCACTGCACAGCAGGTTTTTTATTTCATTTTTATGTTGCGGTTCTTATGTGCTATATACATATTCTAGATTTACATTGAGGTTATTAGAACACTTTATTGCATGTCATTATAGAACATGCATGTCCATTGAAGGACTGGTAAGGCAGGATCCATGCCAGGCTTGCAGGGTCACCACTGTGTAAATAAGTCCCATATATATTATTTTTACGGAATTTATCTTACGTGGGTATCAAGAAACTCTCAATGGTTCAGGACCTGCCTTGGATTCCCAAAAAAAACATACATTTGAATCCTTTTCATGGGCCGAAAAAATGCCAATGAACAAGCCCTGTAGGAGCCTCACTGGGCACCACTAGTCTAGACGAAAAAACACTACTGTCCAAACCCAGGCTTCCCGCTCTACTCTGAGTGGTCCAGATGGCAAGGCTAGGACTTCAAATTGTGAGTAGCCACCCCAACAGAGATAATTCTCACTTCATAACCATCAGCCAGTGTACAAATGTATGCACCGAAAAGGCATGATGGCTGTCATGAGACTATTAACACAAGGCAGTGCTTTAAATGAATACAGAGTACCAAATTCTGTATATCCATTTAGAACATGACCCAAGGTCACCTCTGGAACCTATCCCGTCAGCCCATCTGCCAATGAAGCTATGTTTCACAATCTACACACATTTGAAGCCTTCTGTTCAGTTAATCTGCCTCTTCTGTTATTCTCTTAGTATACAGTCAATGTTTTTAAAAGTTAGGCTGGTATTGCCAATGTAGAAGAATAATGCCTTTAAAAGTTTAACAGACAGAAATATATGGCTGCCCCCTTTTCTTTGCTCCTATTTTTACCCCCTCATTCTCTCGGTTAAATGCCATTAAGGTGCCTCTTTGTGGCTTGTTTTTTGCTACAAATGTTAAGGTAAACACACTAGAAAGGGTTGCATCTATAGGGTACCACAGCCAGTCTGTATGAATGAGGCATAAACACTCCCAAGATGGTGGCCTTGTTGTGTCCTCCCTCCTGCAGCAACGGACGGTGCTGTGGCACTTGGCATGCATCCACTACATTCAAACCATAACAAATAATTAAAAGACAGTGTCATTTACAATGCCAATAGTTCTAACTTTCACAATTGCGAGACCTGTTGCATTGCAAGTGCTTGTTTTGTTGTTTTTCCAGATCTCGGCGCCAACAGGACCCAGTCCACTTCAAGGGCTGACTGTAGACCCTTTCCTGCCTGTTCCTTTCTGCAGTATTAATTCCCTTTATAATAATATTCCTCCACAATACTGTGGGTACTGCAATTCAAGATTTAGGAAAACTAAAATGAAGAAGCACGAACGACAAAAGCTAACTATGCAGAAAAGGCATTATAAAAACAACCATAAACATTGTAGGTGCAATAATAGGGCCCTGTCAGGTACGGGCAATAGGTATCAATGGTGGACACCTGCACCAGGTCTCAGAAACACCTCGCCCCTGGTTTGTTAAAAGGCACTTCTCCATTAAAGGCTGAGAAAGTGTAGTCCCTTTTATATTTTAAGAAGCAGATGTAGAAAAAATGACTATAAAAAAACAGCCTCACCTGGCAACGATAAATGCTCCCTATTATTACTGTTAAGCAGAATGAGCAGCATATGAAAATAAACAAATAAAATAAGAGAGGAAGTGAAGGTGAGGCAGCGTACAATAGACTTTACCTGTTTAAAAATGGGCAAACACTATACCCTACATGGTAGGTTTCCTCAATGATGAATCCTTATAGTGATTTTCCCCTTGATTGTTGTCACTTAGAGCTTCTCTCTACAGCCATGGCCTGTTTAGAGCTACAGAAGTAAGCCTTGCTTGAAGAAAGTCTCATCATTGCACTAGTATGTTCCTCCCTGTCACACTAATCCCTGTTCTAACTCTCGACCCAGCCCTTCCTTAAAACTCACACCTCCAATGGCAAATCTCCTGCAAAGAAGACAGGCAGAGAGCCAGGAGGTGCCCAGCACGAGAGTGGGTGCCAACTAATAGGAGCCCTGCAAACAAAGGTATGCGGTACTACAAGTAGCATAACAAGGACTCTCGCCTTTCCCTGCAGGCACAACAAACGAGCCCAGCATGTAGGGTGCTGCGGAGCAGGCCTTGGCTCACTCCAACGTGGCAACCATGCTGGAAATTAATTGGACAGCACTAGGACCAGGATTTCGTCATCTCTGGAATACTAATTTAAACATAAAAAAACAAATGTGGAAATGACTGGTGGATGAACACGGTCCTCACTGTCAAATGGGTCTGAACACCATTACAACTTACAAATAGGTCTCAAGCAAAAAGCAGCAGTGACAAAGGTGTATATATTTTCAGCGCTCCAAGCAAATGAGTATTTTAACAGCTGATCTGCTCCCCAGCATGGAAACGTTTGGCCTGCCTCAAGTAATTTTGGTGCAACCCCTAAGTGGTGCCCTAGGACTGGTGTCTGCCTTTCCTTATGGAACTGCCAGCAGTAGTACAGACGTCTATCTAGCTAATCTCACTGTGAGATACGTTCCAAAGAGATGCCTCAAAGGTCTGTTGTAGTCAAGAGCGCTGACATCACTTCCTAGGGACCTCACCTGTGGGAAGATGTTTATGCCACATTTGCAGTTCTGGCTTCCTCGTTAGATTCATACTGGCAGTAGGGATCTTAGATTAGTTCAGTAAACACAGAGTATTTTAGTCACCAAGCAAGGGTACCTTCTGGCAGCCTTACAAGTTTCCAATGGAAACACTTTTCACCACCTTGGGTGGATAGCTTCCAAATTCGCCCAGTATGAGCTCTGACCACTACTGCTTTGTGGGGTTTAACTGTAATGCATGGATATCTTTTAGATCATTAGACTACAGTGACACCTTGGGTTATAAACTTTCAAGGCACATTGCAGAGTTCCTACCAACGTGGGAACATTTGGCATCCAGTCTATTTCGCTAGGTCACATATCCGGTTTGCAAAGTTTGTTTTCCCAGCTCTCCAAGGCGCTGCCGGCAAGGGCCCGGTCTCCCACTGGGAACCGGGCAACGAATGGGGACATATAATCATCGCTCCAGGTAATCCCCACCTTAGGCACTAACGCGCCGTCCGTCGGAAGAGTGGCAGCTGGCCCTTCGGGCGATGGCCAGGGAGTAGGGACCGGTCTGCAAAGTTAAATAGGTTTTCCCGTATAATACCCTTGACTCCCATTTTGTAACATAGCTTGAGTGGCAGGGTTATGCTCTTTGACAGAGTGGTGATGGTGTGTGCCATATTTACAAACCAGTACAGTCAAAAGATACAAAGAATGACAAAGTTCCACACCAAGTTTAGATTAAAAAAAAAGAAAAATGTTTTATGAACATTATTGTTAAAATTGGACCAGAGTACCAAACTCATTCACCAGAAGAAGCTTCCTTGAAAATAATAAAAGATGCAGATAGTCAAATGTCTAGAACAGAAGAAGAAATAACTAGAAAAAACAATGAAGTCAACTTGAATCTTTGTCAAACCCAGTTCGATTTGGTAGTTGGAATTAGCAAGGTG
This sequence comes from Pleurodeles waltl, assembly GCF_031143425.1. NCBI lineage: Eukaryota > Metazoa > Chordata > Amphibia > Caudata > Salamandridae > Pleurodeles > Pleurodeles waltl. The sequence continues at coordinate 339,964,706 of NC_090443.1, forward strand.
TGTTTTTTTAATGTTTTTTAATGTTTTGTTGATCGCAGATCTTATATGTTCTAAACAACTCGTTATGCTTAAACATTCTAGTTTCTTTAAACTGTTACAAATCGTTAACATTGTGCACATTCCAGTTGACAATCCTTGCTAACAGTAAACAAACAATAATTTCAGTGCATCTACCCGGCTCAACAAATGCCATTTCTCTGTCCTTCCCCAATGGCTGTCCCAGCTGCGAAGAAACCTCCCTTAATTTTACAAATCTTTGCCCCCATTGTAGTCACCAACATCACACTGAAAATGATGGTTCTGAATCAAACAGGAGGCGTGGAGTAAGGTGTGTTTGGCCAGGTGCTTAAGACCCAATCTCCGGTGATGCGGAAGTGAAGTGTCATAATGAACTGCTGCATGTCCCTTTACACAACATAGTCTGCTCGGCTTTCAACTCTCTCGGGTCTGCAGAAAAGGAACACCATGGTTCAGGCAAGACTCCTGGGTGAGTCAACTTCAGAATCTCTGCAGGCTGCTTTTGGCAGTAGGCACCTCAAGCAGGCGACATGCTTCCTGGAGTCTGTAGATTCACCATTCCACTGGAGACTGTCAAGGAACTGGGAACTTCTTCAGCAAGGTTCTAAGCTGATTATGCGGAACAGAAAGCATGTAAGCCTACATCATCGGTCGAAAGCTGTTCTCCAATCCCTTTAGCTTCCCCAACTAGAACATTCCATCATTTCCAGTGTGGTAATGTGACTTATTGCTAAAAAACTCTCAAAGGTATCTGAGCTATCACAATCGGAGGAGGGAGGTCTCCCTGGCTCGCGTGGAAGGAGTTATAACAAAATGTGAATACAAATTCAGACCCTAAATATAGAGATATTGGGCCAAAGTTCAAGAACTGCCACCAGCACAAAAAGACGAGTTTTGAGAAATAATTACGTCAGGCTTTAGGACTGCACACCTTACCACACTGGCATTTGGTTGTGTACCATGCTACTTACCTGTGAAAGCTTAACTTAAAATGTTCCATTCGTGAGTACGTTGTTCCAATTCATTTGCCAGTTGAATTATATGCCAAAAACCTGTTACACGGATGTGCTGGAAGGCAAGGAAGGGTTGGTGTCTTAAGCACTGTGCACGTGTCTCTTGGGTTTGTTTAACCAACCACACTGATAAGAGTCTGCACACACAGCAAACATGCAGAGTCCAGGTGTCCACTAAGACCGAAATACTACAGGAGACACAAAGCAGAGGGGATTCATCATGGGTACTTACGATAAACTCAATGTGACCTTGTGTAATGTAATCTGGTGCTCATGCAAACTCTGACACCTTTCAGCCAAGTTTGCGCTATAAAAAAAAAACTGTAAAAAAAAAAAAAAAAAAGAGACTTTTATTCATAAATGAACATGCCACACACAATTTTCCGAGTATACTCTGTAAAACAGTTGTCACTCATTCTGCTGAATTCAGGAGCTGACATATTTTGAAATGGTCTTTGACATGTTTTTGAATAGAAGCTGGTTTTGGTTCCAGCGGCCGGAATTTTGAGAAAGTCGAACTTTCCTAAGGAAAGTAGGCTGAACATTGGATTAACATCAAGTCTCACAGTTGCTGGAGTTTTATTCTTAAATGGGTATGATGCTTGAACTCCGTATTAAACCTTTGACAAACCGTCTATAAATAAGGTGGAAAATCAGATTAAGTCACTTGGAATCTACATAGACAGTAGCCTTTTATGGCTACCTAGAGATTTCTTCATCTCCTCTCTGTCTTTTGAATGATTATACCACTGATCTGTATCTCGATCCAAAAGTGGCAGATATGGAAGGATTCTGTAGGGACCGCTGCTGAAGCTGGCATTGTACCTGACACCAAGTACTGTGCACATATTCAATTAATAGGAAAAATAATTCCTTTATTGTGTGAATACTGAGTCAGTTATGCTCAATACATTGGTCAATAGACTAATTTGTTTGTTCTTTCTGGCCATTGGCCTGGGATGATTACTGGTCAAAAATGTAAACTGGTGTTTAACTGGCCATAAAAAAATTAAAATAGGCTGGAATAGTGATCCACAATCCAATACAACAACAAAGGTAAACCCAGGCAATCGAATATGCAATTGAAGCCCTGAATAGCAACAATATTGTAGGCAGTCTGAAAAGAAACAAAATGGACCAGCAGCCAGGTTTTGTAGAAAACCCAATAATTTGATTATTATATGAGTAAATTCATTGAAATAGTTTGGGATGAGTAAGTGGAAGAAGTAGTGAGAAAGAGAAGATGTAATCCCTGTGACTGTTTGGTGTCTGTTTTACTTTTGTAACAGATGTAAAAAACCACGAACAAATACTTCCACACCTACCTTTATTCTTCAGCACCAGTGTCAGGGTTCACACCATGTCTACAAGTCTGGGCACTGGCTGGTCATGGCACCAATAGCAGTTGCTGGGAGTACACCAGCAGTCTAATGTGAGTCTCGGTAAAACAGCAATCCTTCATGTTTGTTATGCACAGGTTGATCCTTTTAGAACTTATTGTGATAATATTTAGCCTTGGTGCTAGTAAACCTCTGGTTTTTATGGGGTTATTATCGGAAGATGAAAAATATCTTCTTCAAGTACTTCACAGTAAATTCAGGGAAGAGAATCAATTCTGACATTCTGAGAACCAAGCTTCAAACAGCCATCTTGAATTTGTGTAATACATTCACGCAGTCTGTACACCTTTCTATAGCTGCATGTCCAACATGGTGGTGATCTGAAGTCTTTGCATGTCTCCTGGAAAGCAATCCACTCACCATCTACGAGTAAAGCATCTTGTAGAAAGACTGCAAGCAGACCAAACTGAGAACCCAGGAACAATCTAAAAGACAGTGTCCTGGGAAAACCTTTGTAGATAAGGATCTGGTGCTTTGTTTCAGAAGAAGTAAATACCTGGCCCTTTCAAAACTACAGTTGCTCTGGGGTGGATTTTGAGGTGTATTTTCCAGCAAAAACGTAACATGTGCTTGTAGTCTTAAAATCCTCCCTCCTACTCGGGAGAACCTACTGTGCACTCAACATACCGAACGGTACCATTAGCCTGGACTGAAAGCGGGGATTGTGATTCTGGGTCCATCGTTCATTCCAGACCAGTCTCTGAATCCCAACTCCAGTCACTTTGCTTTTATGTTGCATCCTTCTTGTTAACTTGCAGCAGTGTATCCTGATTTGTTCTTTGTCTTTAGGATACAGCAGACCCTTTAACATTACACTAGATTCAGTCCTACCGAACACTTCTTTACACAGTTCTTTGAACTTTCTCATGTTACTAATGCTTCTGGCCTGATGATAACCACTGAATAACTGATGGAACGAAATGTCATCAACTTAATCAACAATAAAGCTGAGAAATTGTATGACTATGTTGGACAGTAAAAGATTTTCTAGCTTACGCAACAAGAATTTTGAATTCTATTAAGGACAGGGAGGCGAGGATTATGTTTTCTCTTTCTTTACTGAAAGAAACACAGCAGCCAGAAAACGTTTTAAACACACAAAACCTACAATATCCAACATTCACAGTAGTCCAATCCAACCAATCCCTGGTCCACAGTCTGTATATATGTCCGTGGCACTAAAGTCCTTCCTCTTTCTTTGCAATAACAGAACAATGCAACTTGAAGAAACGAATAATAAATCCAATCAGCATCATCCAGGACTCCTAACAGTAACAATCTCACCGAACTATTCATATGAATGTCCAATCTTTACGCATTCTTGGTATCAGCACCTAATAAAAGAAAAAAACATATCGATAATGCCTCATAAATAGTGTCTAAATGGGAGGGAATCTTAGTTATATACAAATGTCAAATATACATCATTAAGTTAGTCATACTTCAAAAAAGTAAGTGAAATATTACTTAAATACATGATACATAAGGGTGGGATAATCCTCGCCTCCGTGTCCTTCATAGAATTGAAAATTCTTGACACGTAACCTAGAATTTTTTTTATTCTATGTCTGGACCGGAGGCTTCGGATTATGCTAGTTCAAAGCTGATCCACCACAAATGAAGCCAATCTACAATAGGTTTATGATAAAACACTTTTAACGTATTATCAGAAGACCAATCTGCAGCATTCATAATGTCTTCCAAACGAGACCCAACACTAAATGACTTAGAGGCCATAGCACCCTGACTGAATGAGCTCCAAAAGAAGAAACATCAATTCCAGTCTCACTCAATAACCACTTAACCCATTTAGCTAAAATGGCTGAAAAGACTGGAGAAAATGGTCTCTCCAAGGAAATGAGTAATTGGCCTTGAGTATCTCTGCAAAACTCTTGAGTACAATCTTCATATGCCTTTATACGTTGAACCACACATAATTTAGGATGATGTGGAAAAGCTGGGTACGAAATATTCCTGGAAGCAGTTTTAGCATGTCTTGAAATGGAAAATGAGACCCCCGAAGGAGTAAACACTGTACCTGCTAAGTCCAGAGCTTTGACATCCGAAACTCTTCTGCATGATATGAGACATAATAAAATTGTGAGTTTGGCTGACAATTGTTTACGCAATAAATCTTCATTATATGGCCAGTTTCGTACAAACCGAAGTACAATATCAACATCCCACGGCAACAAATATTTAGGTTGAGGAGGTTTCACCATCCTGATTCCCCTTAGAAGTTTACAGACTAACGGGTGTTCCCCACCGGTGTACCATCAACATGAGGATGTTGCGCTGAAAGAGCTGACCTGAAATTATTTATAGATATATAAGCTAATCCTTGTGAAGCTAAATCCGATAAGAAATTTATAATCATACTAATGTGGGCCCCCAGGAGATCAACACTTCGTTTCCAAGAAGCTTCATATCTTTTGTGGATAGACGGTACCCAAGACTGTGATAAGAAGAAGAGAGCTTCTGTCTGAACATTTGGCATTTGCCAACGTCCCGTGAAAGTCTCCACACCATAAGGGACAACAGCCCCTGCAATGTTAGAGCATGTAGGAGATGACCCGGATCGAGAAGCAACGCTGGGAACACCGGCAGGTGGATCGGAAGGGCACAAGATAATGTCATCGCCAGCGGGAATCACGATTGCACTCTCCAAAGAGGTGTGATCAAAATGATCTCCGTCCCCTGTCTCCGAACCTAAGAGAGTACTCGCTGAATCATGGAGAAGGGAGGAAAGGCATACAACAGAGAGTTTGTCCATACCTGAAGAAAGGCATCTGTAGCTAGAGCCAACAGGTCCGGTCTCCAGCTGTAAAAGAGGGGGAGTTGAGAGTTGAGACGAGATGCAAAAAGATCTATCGCACATTTCCTCCAGTGACTCATAATTGCCGAGAACACAGACTGATGCAGCTTCCCATCGCTGCCGTCCCTCAAGAACCAAGAGTTCCAATCCGCTACCACATTGGAACGACCAGGAATGTATTCTGCCATCACTGAAATCTGATGTTGAAGGCAAAAATGCCAGAATTCCTTGGCAATCTCTGCCAGAATTTGGGATCTGGTCCTGCCCAAACGGTTGATATATTGCACCGCTAAGATGTTGTCTATACGTAATAGTATGCAATAACTGGCTTTCTGGGGAGAGAGAGAGAGCGGATTGCAAATGCTCTGCCAGGAGTTCCAAACAATTGATGTGGAGGGAAGAGTTCCACCGGAGACCACCTGCCACCTGTCTCTACTGTCCCACATCGAGCACCCCAACCCCAACGGCTGGCATCCGATTCTATGATAACCTCTGGAACTGAAGCAAAAATCGCTCTTCGGTTCCAGGCATCCAAGTGTTCCAACCATCAGGATATCTCTGCTTGAGGTTCTTCCGTCAACAAAATCTGGTCCACATAAGAGAGACCCTTGCGAAAGTGCAGAATCTTTAACCGTTGAAGGGCCCTGTAATGCAAAGGGCCGGGAAATATTGCTTGAATGGTGGAGGCTAGAAGTCCTACCAATCTCGCTAGCGTCCTCACTGATATACTTGGAGAGGCAAGGGTTCTTCGTAACTCTTTCTTGATCATTGAACGTTTCATCAGAGGGAGTCGTAATTGTGCTTTGATAGAATCTATTTGGAAGCCTAAGAATTCTATACATTGGGAGGGGATGAGGATGGATTTGTCTGAGTTTATTAAAAACCCCACATCTTGCAAAATTCAAATGGTCCAATTTAGATGAACCAGAAACACTTCTCTTGCCTGGGCCATAATCAGAATGTCGTCTAGATAAATAATAAGAGGTACTGCAGTTTCTTTCAGAAGTTGTACGACAGGACGAAGCAATTTGGTGAAACACCAGGGGGCTGAAGATAGACCGAAGGGAAGGACTGCGAACTCGAACCACTGGTTTCGCCAACAAAACTGCAGGAATCTGCGATGTGGCAGAAAAACTGGTAAGTCAACTAAGCATCCTTGAGATCCAGGCCCACAAGCCAGTCTCCTTCTAACAAAAGGTCTCTTAAAAGGTGAATACCCTCCATCTTGAAATGGCGATATATTATGAATTAATTGAAATCCCTTAGATTGAGGACCAACCGATACCCCTCTCCTTTCTTCTGCACAAGAAAAATTGTGCTGATGAACCCAGAAGGGTGATGTTCTGAGGGGATTATCACTCGCTTCTGAATAAGAAAAGCTACCTCGACGTCTATGAAATTGCTCTCTGTTTGGGAAAAACGTAGAACGGGAGGAACAGCTGTCTGAGTGGGGGGGGAGAATAAAACTCCAAGTAAAAACCTATCACTGTCTGAAGGATCCAGGGATCCTGCGATATCCGTCTCCAAGCCTGCAAAGGGTCCTTTAACCTGCCCCTCAAATGGACTTTGGAAAAGGGGATTATTGTCACCTGTTGCTGCCAGGTCCGGATTGTTGTAACTGCCCCTGTTTGCGCCTCGACGTTTCCGGTGTGACCTCGACCTCTCCTGCGGGAGGGATAGAATCCGTAAGCGGCTTGGTACGAACCCCAGCCTCTGGAAGAGGAGGCTTGATAGTATCCACGGCCTGGCGCTCAGCCTCTGTAGCGTCCGGCCCTGATAAAAAGGCCGCCACTAAACTTTTTCTCCATGGAGGACTGAGCTTTGTCTAGGGCGGAAAAGGTGGACACGTATTTTCCTAGCTCTTTAATGACTTTATCTCCGAATAGGAGGCCATTGACCAGAGAACCAGGCTCCGAATAAGCTAATTCCACCAAGTTGGAATCTATCCTCATCAAGAACGATTTACTTCGTTCAGTGGACATGGCACAATTGGCATTGCCGAGGAGGTAAACAGCCCTTTGCGTCCACTCCAGTACTGCCTCAGGATCCAAAGGCAAGTTACCCTCCTTGGCTTGCACCGCCAGTTCTAGGATCTTCGTGAGCAGTCCAGAAATATCTAGGAGCTTATCCTGGCAGCCTTTCCAGAATTGGGCGTATCCTTTTTTAGGATCTTTCGAGAACTTTTTAAGAAAAGTGGCCATACTCGGATCTCGCTCTGGAGTATCCGCCGCCTTACCTGTCAAGGAAGGGCGCGGGACACTCTGAACGCAATGTATTGCGAACATCCTTGTTGAATCCTTTGCGCAATATATATTGGACATAGCGCGCCACCTCCGCAGATGGTATCCATTCAGTGGATCTTGGATGAATGATACTCTCCGGATCGAAAAACAGGTTTCTCTGAACCGATGCTTCGTCCGAAACATGACGAGATTTACATTTCCTTTTTCCCAACATCTTGGGTTCCTCTCGAGTCTTCTATGAGTCAAAAGAATGAGAAGCGGAAGACTGAGAATCTTCTGGGCACAACACCCCGGGAGAGGATAATTCTCTGGGCATTTCCGAAAGATCCTGTTCATATTCGTGGTCTCTGAGAACCGAAGAGGCCATTTGCGACAGTATGTAAGCTGAGGATATAGTACCTCCAGGGATCTTCTGGGACCGACTCCCATCCGGATTTACATATGCCGACATTCTGGCCTGGGACAGCCTGCCCATCAATTCTCTCCAGCCATAATGCACTAAAGACTGAGTAAAAGGCTTTAACAGAGTCATGCACGTGATGTCCCAGGGCCTGCACCAATCTTTCCTCCATCTGGCTATCATAGGGCTCTTCGGCCTCTTGCTGAAAGAACTCATCTTCTTTAGCATAATAATCCATCCTAAAAGATGTATAATCAAGACGGAGGACAACAAAATGGGGGGAAATCAGCCCTTGAAGGTAGAATGTAGGAGGAACTCCAGCTCAACGGAGAGAAAATTCTCTCAAATTAGGCCCAATAGGAAGTGGAGAGAGCACCTGCAAATATTTCCCTAGGGCAAAGCCCTAACTCGTATTTTCCGCCCCGTCATGTGCTCTCAAGGTGACAAAAACAGCAATTTTATGGCTCGCGCTGCACCGCTAGCGAGATTCAGAACTGCTACTATCTGATCTCGGAAGCGTGCGCGTCATGAAAATAAAGAGAGGACTAGCCTCCCTAAGCCAACACTCCACACGGCTTCAGGCAGAAGCCGTTAAACTCATGCCCGACACCGGGAAGTCCCGCAGGACGCTCCAGAGCGTGAGCAGTGTATCCGAGGACCCCGCGCTCGCCGCACACACAATCACTAATAAAGTAAAAATAAACGTGCGTGCGAGCGTGTATGCCATAGAAACTCCAATGAAGGAAAGGGAGTGCTGTTCAGCCCCTGCTCCCGCTCCATGGCCAAAACAATAAAAACACCTCAATAATTTAACTATTTAGAAAACATATATGAAGCAACGACAGGACTTATCTTAATGGCTGCAGCAGCAAAGAAAGAGGAAGAACTTTAGGGTCATGGACATATATACAGACTGTGGACCAGGGATTAGTTGGATTGGACTACTGAGCATGTTGGGTATTATACCTTTTGTGTGTTTTAAAATTTTATTGGCTGCTGTATTTCTTTCAGTAAAGAAAGAGAAAGCATAATCCGAAGCCTCCGGTCCTGACATAGAATTGAAAAGACCTAGGTTGAACTACAGCAGCTTTCCTTAGACTATTGTTCTTATGTTGTTGTCACTCTGTAGATACAAACAAGCTTTTTTAATTACACCCATTTCACAGCAAGATCAATCTGAGTGCACAGCACTTTATAGGCAACTATGTTTCTAAATATTCTAATTCTTGATAATGTATGTAAATTTGTGATGTTGTGCATTTATTAGACCTTTTGCGTACTATCCAGATATTGATTGCTTGATATAAACCTTCTTATTTGCATATCAATACGGTGAACCCCTGATGCTGTTACATTCTATACAGGACAAGTAGTGGACTGCCTGAAATCATCCACCATGATAACTTTTATTATTTGGCAGCAGAGTGATGTCCATTACTCCGAAGGGATTAAATAGATCTTCCATGTTGAAGTCCCTATATTCAGTGCAAACCATGAACAGCTTTTGCCTGGATTCATAGGGACCCAGTAAGGCATAAATGGGCAGAGGAAGCAATAAAGCTGAATCTGTCCCTACTTTAGGAACATGTCTCCAAAGTCTCAACCTGCCCCTCTGTGTGGAAAATATTCCTGTTACAAAACCATTTCCCACAGTCTTTGCTTGCGCCTCGGGCCCTGGGTGTGGTGGTTCAGTTGACCAATGTGCCCTTTGCAGAAATCTGTTATTGATCCTATGGTCGCAGGTTCTACTTTTGGTGTGTCTGCTCAGCCTTTCATCCTTCTGGGGTGGATGAAAAAAGTACCACTGAGCAAGGTAACAATTATGTTTTACTGTAGTAGCATTTACATGTTTCATCTGTTAACAGAAACAAACGGCTCTGTGGGGTTTGAATGTGCACTCTACACACATGACTGTTATGTTTATAATACATGGAGGCAGCTTCAGTTTTGTAACAATCTCACCAGAGCCTCAGCCTGTACCACCTCTTTAAAGTCTCAGCCAGTCCCTCCTGGCTATAACAGCACCTGTCTACAACCCTAGCCTGCATCTCAATGAGGAGGTAATTCTTGGAATAGCATCTCTTCACCACCAAGGCTGTCCCTCCCTGTGGAAATAATCCCTAGTGTAACATCTTCCCTCAGTGCCAGCGTTTCCCGTCCTGTGGAAGTAACTACTATGTTAGCATTCCTCCACTGCCTCAGGATGTCCCTCCCCGTGGAAATAAATACTGATATTGCATCTCTCCACAGAACCAGACTGACTCTCCCTGTGTAAGTGATTGCTGGTATAACATCTCTCAGCCCACCCGATGTCCCTCTCTGGAAGTATTTTCCACGAGAACGGCTCTCAAGAAACCTGGGATCTCTCCAAAGCCCTAGACTGCCCCTCCTTGTGAAAGTAATCCTCATACAGCATCTCATTACAGCCACAACCTGCTCTTTTCTAAGAAAGTAATTCCTGGGCTAACATCTCCCCACAGTTCAAACCAGCCCTCCTTTGGTGATCGGAATGTTGGATAGCTACAATGGGAGTGGAATGTGGGGGTGGAATGGTTGGGCAAGGAAAATGTTGTGGGCGGCAGTTGCTGTGGGGCGACTGCTGCAGGATGTCAAGTTGGCATTGCCCCCTTACGCCAAACCTATTTTTTTTTTATTAAATTGAGTTGGAAACAAATTTGTCTTGGTGGCACGTAATGGCGATGAGCGGGAGAGTAGCAATGCCACTTTACAGTCACATAACTCTGTGTCTACTTTGCGTTTGGATTCTGCCGGCTAACTTCATGAACAAAAACATTTCCCAGAAGGATCAGAGGAGCCAGTTTGCGACGGTAGTGATCATACTTGTTAGAGGAGTATGTTTTGAAAGTGCAGGTACGATAAACGCGTGCGTGGAGATGTGCGTGAGCATTTATTGACGCGTACAGTGAAGTGTATTCTGGGTAAAAACAAGCCCCAATGCCTACAGACAAAACGGAAGATTACGTCTTGGTGGCTATCTTTGTTGTTTGGCAGGATTCCGTTTTGCAGCTTTGGTTGTACGGCAATCAATAAGGATATTCACTCTGACTTTCCCTTCTATCCTGCGCATTCGGTGATGCGCACACCTTTAATTACTGAAGGATCAGCAATAGTCAGTTGGGTTGTACGGCAATCGGTATAACCCTTTACTTTTACTCTGCGCATTCGGTGATGTGCACACTCAAAACCCAGAAAATAATTATTTTAAGGGGTGACACGCACTGGCCACACGCACATTCATAGGGCAGTGGAAATTGTGGCTACACATGAAGTTTTATTGATTTACTTCTTATAGTGGGATAGATATGTCTAGCATTCAACCACCACCTTTCTTTTTAGCTGAGCATGGAGACCCACCTACTCCATGGGAATCGTGGATGGATTTGTTTGTGGCATATGTGGAAGTATTAGAGGATGGGGAATGTACACCGGAAAAACATTTGTAAAGCACAAACTAGGTGCAATAAGTCTTAGAGAATTTAAAAATCTGCTGAGGTTGGACAACATTGATGAGGAAGATGTGTATAAATGTGCTCTCAAACAGTTACAAGAAAGGTATGGTAGGAAAATTAACGTAGACATGGAAAGATTATAAGTTTTACGCAAGAGGGCAAAAAGATGAATCAATTGACCAGTATTTGGCAGTGTTGAGGGGACTTGCTGTAACTTGTGCATTCGAAAACATGACATTTGACCAAGTATTAAGGGACCAGCTATATTTCAAGGGAAACTATGGTTATCCGGTGAATTATCTTTGAAAAATGCGATAGAAGTGGCAAGAGGTATTGAGATTACTAAGAGATGTATTCAGGCAGTGAGGAATGAAAATAAAGACACTGGTACTATATGTGCTTTACGGAGTGAGAAGAGTGGAAAGGAAAAAAAAAAAGAGTCTTACTAGAGGGCTACTGTGTTTTCGATGCTGAGCTAATACACATTTAGCTAATTCTAAATTGTGCCCTGCCATTGTAAAGACATGCAATGTGTGTAAGAAGAGAGGACATTTGTCACATGTGTGTAAAAGTGGGAACAAAAAGTAAATTGTATTGTGGAGGATCTTAACGATGCTTAAGTATGGAATGTGTTATGTGGTATTATGTGTGCAGAGCGAGAACAGCAAAGAGAAGAATGTCAAATTGCCTAAGTGTACATTAAGTATTGATGGAATACAGGTCAAAGCTATGGTAGGCTCTTGTGCGTGGTACACCATAATGGTGAGAAAGTTGTTTGACAAACTATGGCCTTGTGGATTGTTAGAGAATACTAACTCAAGCCCATGCAGTTACTCCGGTCTTAACATTTCTATTGTGGGTTCTGTTCAAGGTGAAATTTGATTTGCAGGAAAGATATGTTTAGGAAATGTGCTTATAGCAGAAAAAGGAGCTATAATTTTAGGTTGGCCACACATGACTGAACTTGGAGGGAGAGTTGACTCTAAAGCTGACCCACCCATGTATGCAGTGGGTGAGGGTAATATTAAAAGTACAAATGATGCATATTCTGTCTTAAGGGAGGAAGATCCAAAAGTTGTAGCATTGAGTTAGGAACCTTGAAAATGTTTAAACATAACATAATCTTAAAAGAGAATGCCTTACCTGTGAGGAAAAAGTTAAGAAATGTTCCGCTGAATTACAGAGGGAAACTAAAAGAAATTTTGCGTGATTTATGTGAAAGGGACATTATACAACCAACTTAAAGTTCTGATTGGGTATCTCCAATTATAATTTCCTTGAAATTCAATGGCACTCTAAGAATTTGTGTGGACATACATTCTTTAAATTATGCTATTTGGGTGGATGCCTTCCTGTTACCAAATTTGCAAGAATTAATGTGGTCTACTGGTGATGCTAAAATGTTCTTGACAATTGATTTAGCTAGCGCTTATCATCAAATTCTGCTGGATCCGACCTCTAAGCATTTCCACAGCCTTCATAATACCTGAAGGTTTGTTGCAGTACAAAAGTGTGCCATTTGGTTTAGCCAGTGCATCCGCTGTGTTCCAAAGGGAATTATCTAGAGTGTTATCAAATATACCTGGTGCGAATGTTTTTTTAGGATGACATACAGGGAGTGCAGAATTATTAGGCAAGTTGTATTTTTGAGGATTAATTTTATTATTGAACAACAACCATGTTCTCAATGAACCCAAAAAACTCATTAATATCAAAGCTGAATATTTTTTGAAGTAGTTTTTAGTTTGTTTTTAGTTTTAGCTATGTTAGGGGGATATCTGTGTGTGCAGGTGACTATTACTGTGCATAATTATTAGGCAACTTAACAAAAAACAAATATATACCCATTTCAATTATTTATTATTACCAGTGAAACCAATATAACATATCAACATTCACAAATATACATTTCTGACATTCAAAAACAAAACAAAAACAAATCAGTGACCAATATAGCCACCTTTCTTTGCAAGGACACTCAAAAGCCTGCCATCCATGGATTCTGTCAGTGTTTTGATCTGTTCACCATCAACATTGCGTGCAGCAGCAACCACAGCCTCCCAGACACTGTTCAGAGAGGTGTACTGTTTTCCCTCCTTGTAAATCTCACATTTGATGATGGACCACAGGTTCTCAATGGGGTTCAGATCAGGTGAACAAGGAGGCCATGTCATTAGATTTCCTTCTTTTATACCCTTTCTTGCCAGCCACGCTGTGGAGTACTTGGACGCGTGTGATGGAGCATTGTCCTGCATGAAAATCATGTTTTTCTTGAAGGATGCAGACTTCTTCCTGTACCACTGCTTGAAGAAGGTGTCTACCAGGAACTGGCAGTAGGACTGGGAGTTGAGCTTGACTCCATCCTCAACCCGAAAAGGCCCCACAAGCTCATCTTTGATGATACCAGCCCAAACCAGTACTCCACCTCCACCTTGCTGGCGTCTGAGTCGGACTGGAGCTCTCTGCCCTTTACCAATCCAGCCACGGGCCCATCCATCTGGCCCATCAAGACTCACTCTCATTTCATCAGTCCATAAAACCTTAGAAAATCAGTCTTGAGATATTTCTTGGCCCAGTCTTGACGTTTCAGCTTGTGTGTCATGTTCAGTGGTGGTCGTCTTTCAGCCTTTCTTAGCTTGGCCATGTCTCTGAGTATTGCACACCTTGTGCTTTTGGGCACTCCAGTGATGTTGCAGCTCTGAAATATTGCCAAACTGGTGGCAAGTGGCATCGTGGCAGCTGCACGCTTGACTTTTCTCAGTTCATGGGCAGTTATTTTGCGCCTTGGTTTTTCCACACGCTTCTTGTGACCCTGTTGACTATTTTGAATGAAACGCTTGATTGTTCGATGATCCCACTTCAGAAGCTTTGCAATTTTAAGAGTGCTGCATCCCTCTGCAAGATATCTCACTATTTTTGACTTTTCTGAGCATGTCAAGTCCTTCTTTTGACCCATTTTGCCAAAGGAAAGGAAGTTGCCTAATAATTATGCACACCTGATATAGGGTGTTGATGTCATTAGACCACACCCCTTCTCATTACAGAGATGCACATCACCTAATATGCTTAATTGGTAGTAGGCTTTCGAGCCTATACAGCTTGGAGTAAGACAACATGCATAAAGAGGATGATGTGGTCAAAATACTCATTTGCCTAATAATTCTGCACTCCCTGTATAGATATTTGGGAAGGATAAAAAGGGACACCATTGAATATTGAAAGAAGTTCTACAAGCTCTTATGGACAATGGATTAACTGTGAAAGAACAAAAGTGCAAATTTGAGAAACAACATTTGGAATATTTGGGTCACGTAATTTCAGAGGATGGCTTTAGTCTGAAAATTTGCCATGTGAAAGCCATTTGCAATGCTCCAGAACCCATGAGCAAGGAACAGTTGGTATCCTTCTTAGGTTTGACAGAATTTTATGCACATTTCATAGAAAATTAAGCATCCAAGGTCGAGAATCTCAGAGCTATATTAAGGAAAAATACAACGTTTTGCTGGGGACAGAGACATACTGAAGAATTTGCAGCACTTAAAAAAATAAATTGTAAATGCATCATACCTAAGATCATTTGATTAAGATGCAAATTGTATCATTTCTGTGGATGCGAGTGGGTATGGCATTGGTGCTGTCTTATCCCAAAAAAGGAATTGGAATGAGTGGGTGGTTGCATATGCATCCCGTACTCTAACACAGGCAGAGAGGAACTACTCTGTCATTGAAAGGGAATTAGTAGCTGCGACTTGGGCTGTGCAACGTTTTAGTATGTATGTGTGGGGTCGCAAATTTAAGATATGTACGGACCACAAATCCTGGGTAAATATCTTGAGTCCTGGAGGTGGGAGAAATCTTACCCCCGGTTAGCGAGACTCACCTCAAAACTGCAAATGTAACATTATGAGATTATGCACTTGCCAAGGAAAGATAATCGGGTGGCGGATGGATTATCACGGTTGCCTTTGACGTATGAGAATTGTGAGGAAGTGGATGACAATGAGTGTGATGTGGCATTTACATATGACAATGTGGTATTTATTGAAGATCATGGGATGGAATTAAAGTTTTCAGAGAATAAGTGGATCAAGTAAATGCAAAAAGATGGAATCTTAGCAAAGGTAAAGGAATTTCTTATGAAGGGGTGGCTATCTGAGTGGCAGCTTCAAGTGGAATGTAGTACATTTTGTAAGATCAAGGATGAGTTATCCAAATGCAATTACATCGTCTTGAGGGCCAATAAAATAGTACCTCCTTGTGGCATATGTGAACTTATTGTCAGGTTAGGACATGAAGGGCATAGTGATATAGCAAGTACCAGAAAGAAATTTAAGGAAAGCTTTCGGTGGCCAGGGGTAGATAGTCTGGTAGACCGTTGGGTGAGGGAATGCAATGCATGCAAGGCAAGTGACAAGTCTGTCAAGCCAATGGTAGTACCTCTGCAGATGGTCGAATTCCCTGAAGGACCTTGGCGGAAGGTAGCGATTGATTTTATGGGGCCTTTCGCCACCTTACCATCGAGAGAGGCGTATGCCATTGTCCTTATTGATTATTATTCTAAGTGGCCAGAAGTTCGTATGCTTGGCAATGTGACCACGGATGTGGTCATCAAGATTTTAGAGGATGTGTTTTCCAGGGGAAGGATTCCTGAGACTCTAGTAACGGATAATGGTGTGCAGCTCACATCTAGTTAAATGAAATTGTTCTTGAAAAATTATGATGTGAATCACCTAAAGGTGTCATTATCATCCAGTGGGAAATGGTCAAGTCGAAAGGTTCAATAGGGTAGTTAAGGAAGCTATACAGTTGGCTCTGAAATCTAACCTGTCGTGATAGAAGGCTATTCAGAGTATGTTACTATCTCATAGAATTACCCCCCATTTAGTGACAGTAAAAAACCCATTTGAGTTATTAAGGGGAAGGAAACCGTCTTCCAAGTTAGTTTCATTGTGGTTAAAGAATTTAAAAAAGGAGAAGGGGTTGACCAACAGTGATGATCTAATTAGGGAACGTGTGCTAAAACACCAAGGTCATGTGCTGAGTAGAGTCAACGGAAGAAGAACCATGCCTAAACTCGTTGCAGGGCAGTATGTACGTGTGAGGAACCATGGGTTCATAGAAAAAGGGGCAGCCCGTTGGTCAAGTCCTATTAAAGTAGTGAAGGTATTGGATGGAGCTGTCAAGCTTGAGGACGGTAAAATACGTAATCTGCTGCATGTGAGTCTGTGTGAAGGAGTCAACATGCGTGAAAACGATGATGAAATCAAAGGGTATTTGGTGGGAAGTGATTCTGAGTTGCAACTAATTGTGGGTCCCGATATTAATTTTGATATATATGCGGACTCTGGTCATAATGCAAACAAGTGTGTTTCGACCACAGATGATACACCTCTTCGACGAAGTCAAAGGGAAAAGAGATTACCTGGGCATCTCCAAGAATGTGTCATGGGACGCTGAGCAATAGTAATATAATGTGATTATTATTAATCTGGTTAGATGAAGAAATGTAGCTCCTGCAAAGTGCAAACTGGTATATCGCTATGCAAGGTAACATTAGTAATTTTGTGTTAGTCAGAGTTTTTTTTTGTTTTTGGGGGAAAATGTGTGGTGATCGGAATGTTGGATAACTACAACGGGAGTAAAATGTGGGGGTGGAATGGTCGGGCAAGGAGAATGTTGTGGGCGGCAGTTGCTGCGGGATGTCGAGTTGGCATTGCTCCCTTCCGACGAACCTTGTTTTTTATTAAATTGAGTTTGAAATTAATTTGTCTTGGTGGCACGTTCTTTTCTCCACACCTCCATTTGAAAGTATTTCCTGTTAGGCTGTCTCTCAACAAACCCGGCCGTACCATTTCTCTAAAGCCCCCGTTTGCTCCCCTTATAGAAATAATGCCTGTGAGAAGATTATGTCCCCACAATCCCAGCCTGTCCCTCCCCGAGTAGACAACTCCTACGATAATCAGAATAAAGCTCATGAGCCCCAGTCTGCCCACTCCTTGACGGATTAATTTATGTGACAAGAACACTTCTATTGCAAAACAAATAACCAGAAAGGATATGCAATAATCTCAGAGAAGCCCAAGGTCACATGCGTAGCAATAGTTGAGCTAGTTCTCTGTATCCCAGTCCATTTATCCTTCTGAGGAGGGTAAGAGTCTAGCCTTCCAACATTTGACCTTCAGAATACATTCAAATATCCGCATTGGGTGCAGTATCTAATACACTCTGTCAGTAGAGCAGAGGTCGCAGAACCACCCGAATACTAATTTCCTGTTGGGTTTTCAGAATGACCTACAGAATATTCAGCTGTTCTTAGTTGTACCTCATTATATATTGTTTCCAATTGCGTCCCTTTTTTATCTCTGGAAAACTTAGCTGCATTTCATAAAATTCTGGATCAACGCTCCAAAGCCTGCTCAGAAAAAATGACCTGTAGGTCTCATGAATTTCAACGGCAGGTGCTTCAACCCCCTGAGCTCTTGTACTGAGATTCACCTGTTAAGTACACATCTCTAGCAAGGCCCGTTAACACCCCTGATCTATTTTACTAGGATTAGCACCTGTGACCCTAATATTACTGACAGAATTGCAGCCGGTATGGTATTCCTTTTAGCTGGGATTAATACTCGTGGCCCGCAGGTCACATACACAATTGCGGCCCGTGTTTAACATGTCCCCGCTGTTTACTGACTTACGCAGTAGTTCACATGCAGAGTAGCAGTGGCACACTAACCGCCTTAACTGTAGTACGGGGATTAACATCTACGACCTGCAATTGATATACTGTGATTAGCACCAGGCACCTTAATCTACTGAGTTACTTCACTTAGATGGAAATCAATTACTAAGGCCCTCATTACAACCCTGGCGGTTGGTGGTAAAGCGGCACTAAAACCGCCAACAGGCAGGCGATAAAAAAAATGGAATCGTGACCATGGCGGAAACCGCCAACATAGACAGCCACTTTAACACTCTGACCGCCACGGCGGTACAAACAAACAGCATGGCGGTCACCGCCAACAGACAGGCGGAAGACAGTGTACCGCCCACACTATTATGAGAGGCCAATCCGCCACCTTTTCCGGGGCGGAACCAACGCAAACAAAAACACCGCGGAAACAGGACTTGGAAGGGAAAACACTCACCTCTACACACCCCACGAGGAACCAGGACGCCATGGAGCCTGAACTCCAAATCCTCCCTGCGACTGTCTTCCTGCTCCTCTACCAGGAGCACCAATGACGGCGGTGACGACCACGGTGAGTACTGCACCTACAACACAGGTGAGGGGGGAGGGAAAAGAGTGACACACACACGCAACACCCCCACCCACAACAACATACACACCAATACATGCTGCAACATTACATTTACACCCCTAACTCTCCCTGGAAGAACGAAATGACAAAAGGAAATGATTGTAACCACTGTAATCAAGATTAATCCAATAGTCAAAAATGTATATACACTATAAACAATTATGTACACCAAGAACTCAAATCTAGGTACTGCACCTATATAGTCCGTGGACCACTGGGCCCAAAATGCATGGGCGTAGCCCACACTTGATACCCGATCAAAACGGAGAGAACACTGCAGGGGCATCAGATCGAAATAAAACACCTCAGGGGGAAGGGGGAAGGGAAGAGGGGGCACCTCAGCCGGATGAGTGCACGACGCCAGCTCCACGAGGGGGCTCCTTGCCCATTGATGTATCCTGGAGAGTGCAAAGCCACAGTCTCTCAAGTCTCTCCAGTGGGTGGGTTGCCCACTGCTTTATCCTGGGGAGTGCAAAACCACAGTCTCTCAAGTCTCTCCAGTGGGTGGGTTGCCCACTGCTTTATCCTGGGGAGTGCAAAGTGCAGTCTCTCAAGTGGATAACAGTCTCCATTGGTTCTGGAGGGGCTTTGTGCCCAGAGTGCTTCGTCCTGCCAAGGACAGAGGTAGTGGATGTCTTTCTCCGCTGGTTCTGGAGGGGGCTTTGTGCCCAGAGTGCTTCATCCTGCCAAGGACTGAGGTAGTGGATGTGACACTCCACTGACGGTGGTGCTACATGCAAGCTGCCCAGGCCCCTGGAACTGACCATCAGCCTCGTACGAATGACCACTGGGGATGGCAGCCATTTCTGCGGTGGTGTCACTGGCTCAGGATGTCGCGGGGCCGCTGGCGGTGCTGGCGCCAGGGTCAGTAGCGGCGGTGCTTGCGGCGGTCATTGTTGCAGCGGTGCTGGTGGCGGCCGCACTGACTGCTGTGCTGGTGGCTGGCTCACTGACTGCCATGCTGGTGGCTGGCTCACTGAATGCCGTGCTGGTGGCTGGCTCACTGAATGCCGTGCTGGTGGCTGGCTCACTGACTGCCGTGCTGGCGGCGGTGTCAGTAGCGGCGGTGCTGGTGGCGGGCTCACTGACCGCGGTGCTGGTGGCGGTGTCAGTAGCGGCGGTGCTTGCGGCGGTCATTGTTGCGGCAGTGCTGTTGGCGGCCGCACTGACTGCCGTGCTGGTGGCTGGCTTACTGACTGCCGTGCTGGCGGCGGTGTCAGTAGCGGCGGTGCTGGTGGCGGGCTCACTGACCGCAGTGCTGGCAGGGGTGTCAGTAGCGGCGGTGCTGGGGGCGGGCTCACTGACCGCAGTGCTGGCGGGTGTGTCAGTAGCGGCGGTGTTGGTGGCAGGCTCACTGACTGCGGTGCTGCTGAAGGGCACAGTGTCTGCGGTGCTGGTGAAGGGCTCAGTATCTGGGGTGCTGGCGGCGGTGCATGTGGCGGTGCCGGTGGCGGTCTTGTCCGCCATGCAGGTTGGCGGCGACGTTGACCCTTTCATTTTCAGGCCCTTCCCCACCTTGGATGGTGGCGCAGCTGTCTTGCCACTTCCAACAGTTGTCTTGCCTGAGCCCTTGGTGGCAGGTGTTTTGGCCTTCTCCCTCCGGGATGTGGGCAACTTTTTCTGTTTTGGAAGGGAGGGGATGTCCTTGGCCTCGCTCCTTGGGACACTGGCAGCCCTGTTGCTTGGCGCACTCCAAAATCCGGCTATTGCAGGCACCACTGTGCCCGGTGATGTGGTGGCTGAGGTGCTGGGTTGGGACCTGGAAAGGTGGGCCCTAGGAGACGGACGGGGTGGGGGAGGTGTAGGAAAGAGGTCAAGATTTGATAGGAAAAGCTTTTTAGACACACTGGGACGGGTAGATGGAAGGGGGTTTGGGAGTGGAGGAAGAGGTAGTGGTTGTAGGAGGTGTTCGTTTGCTGACTTTGGGTGAACGTGCATGGTCTGGAAGCTGAGGTGGATGGCTGGTGGGTGGGTGTGTGACTGCGTTTGTGTACTTTGGGAGGAGGGCTCACAGACAAACTGGGAGAGGACACAGGGGATGTGTGAATGGTAGTGGGGGTGGTGAGTGCATGTGAGCGGTGAGTGGTGATGGGCGTGATGGTGATGGAGGTAGTGGCTGAAGATGTAGTGCATGCAGGTGTGAGTGGAGACGTGACAGGGAGGGTGGAGGGAGACATGCAGGAGGAGGACACACTGGAGGCAGTGGATGTTGGTATGTGTGCATGGGTATGATGCTTGTGTGAGTGCCTGTGGGGTGTGTGGTGCTTATGTTTGCCAGAGCCACCCTTGTGTGTTGAGGTGTGTGCATGCTGGTCTGATGGTGTGCTTGGGATAGGCTGAGGTACAGGGGATTGGGTCTGGGTGGAGGAAGTTGGAGGGGGGAGGCTGGACACAGGGACAATGGCTGCCATCAGTGCTGAGGCCAGAGCCTGAAATGCTCGCTGTTGGGCTGCCTGACCAGAATGAATGCCCTCCAGGTATGCATTTGTCTGTTGCAACTGCCTCTCTACACCCTGGATGGCATTCAGAATGGTAGACTGCCCAATAGTGAGGGATCTCAGGAGGTCAATGGCCTCCTCACTGAGAGCAGCAGGGCTGACTGGGGCAGGGCCTGAGGTGCCTGGGGCGAAGGAGATGCCCACCCTCCTGGGTGAGTGGCCACGGGACACACACTGAGGGGCTGCTGGGAGGGCGGTGCTGGTGGGGGGTGGCGGCTGTACCTGTAGATGCGGTGGGCACAGAGGGGCCCACCACCGCAAGGGAGCTCCCATCAGAGGAGGAGTCGGTGTTGCTGGTCTCTGCTCCTGTCCCCGCCGTGGAGCTCCCATTGGTGACTTCAGACTCCGTTGTCTCGCCCACCAGGGCCATGTGGGATGCAGCTCCCTCCTGCTCGGGTGGCACTCCCCGTCCAATCATGCTGGCCTCATTCCCCCCCGTATCTTCCATCCACACCACTCCAAACAGGCATTGCCCATACAGCATGCTCACAGTGTACTCACCTGTTTGTCTGGAGGACCGTAGAGTAGCGTGTACTGGGGGACGACCCCATCCACTAGTTTATCCAACTCCTCCGATGTGAAGGCAGGGGCCCTTTCCCCAGACACATGAGCCATCGTCACTTCCAGACTGAGGTCACAGCAGCACATGCAGTGTAGGTCCTCTCCTGTCGAAGATCAGGTATCAAGTGAGTGAACAGACAGAAAATGGCGGTCACGTCCGCGGCGGTGCGTACCGTCACTGCCGGCTTACATCGTCATTGGCTCCTAGGATCCATAGGGTCCAATGTTAACCAATGCAGGATTGCGCTGTGGTCTTCGACTGCCTGCCGCGACGGTGTACAACGCCAGCGCAGTTACCTCATATTCCATTATCCCACATTACAGGTCAGGCAGCCACCATTTCAGGGGGCTACATGGCATTACTTTTAAATGCGTCACACATATCTAGGCCTTGCATACACACAAAGACAGGCACATAGCGTATTGACAAATGTGTGCAATAAAATTGTTTTTTTACTACCTCAGTATTGGCTGACTCTGTGCTCGCTGTTCTCATCCATAGGGAACGCCCGCTGGGGCAGGTGAGGAGATGGCGGCATCCTCCGGTGTACAGACCGCTGGTGGACCTGTCGACAATGGAAGAGAGACATGTAATAGTCACCTACAGACTTGATCGTGCCACAATCCAGGAACTGTGTGCCCAGTTGGAGCCAAACCTGATGTCAGCTATCCGCCATCCCACAGGAATCCCCCCTCTAGTGCAGGTCCTGTCAGTACTCCATTTCCCGGCAAGTGGGTCTTTTCAAACAACAGTGGCCATAGCATCAGGGATGTCCCAGCCTATGTTCTCAAACATGTTGTCCAGAGTGTTGTCTGCCCTGCTGAAACACATGTGCAGCTACATCGTGTTCCCTCAAGTGGAGGATTTGCCTACAGTGAAAGGTGACTTCTATGCACTGGGACATATCCCCAACATCATAGGTGCAATTGATGAGACACATGTGGCCTTGGTTCCCACGGCAGGAGTGATCAGGTGTACAGAAACCGGAAGAGCTATCATTCAATGAATGTGCAGATGGTGTGTTTGGCCGACTAGTACATCTCCCATGTGAACGCCAAGTTTCCTGGCTCAGTGCATGACACTTACATTCTGAGGAATAGCAGCATTCCTTATGTGATGGGGCAACTCCAGAGGCACCGTGTGTGGCTAATAGGTGAGGACAAGGACCCTATACCCTGTGAATAGTTGTCTGGGGTTGTCCCTAAGGGTTAGTGTGTGTAACAGTTGTCCCTCGACATTTGCGGGTGACTCTGGTTACCCAAACCTGTCATGGCTACTGACCCCAGTGATAAATCCCAGGACAAGGGCAGAGGAACGCTACAACGATGCACATGGGCGAACTAGGAGAGTGATAGAAAGGACCTTCAGCCTCCTGAAGGCCAGGTTCCGGTGCCTCCATATGACAGGTGGTTTTCTCTACTACTCACCAAAGAAGGTGTGCCAGATCATCGTGACCTGCTGTATGCTGCACAACTTGGCTTTGCGATGACAGGTGCCTTTTCTGCAGGAGGATGGTCCAGAAGGAGGTCTTGTGGCAGCTGTGGAGCCTGTGGACAGTGAAGAAGAGGAGGCAGAACAAGAGGATATCGACAACAGAAACAACGTGATCCAGCAATACTTCCAGTGAGACATAGGTAAGAAGACATCACTGCCTCCTACATCTGATAAAATTGTTAGTCCCATCATATGTCTGTCACTTTTACCCAGTGTATGGACCCTGACCTGTCACTTTGCCTTTCCATTTCACAGATGTGGGTCCCACTGTGTGACCTCTGCTATGTTAACTCATGGACTAGAGCTGTGTGACATAGCTATGTTGACAATACAATGGACATTGCTATTTTCCTCAGTTATTGCAAATACACAATTGTGAAAGCACAGACTGACTCCAGATTGTTTTGTGATTCAAGGGTGTTTATTTAAGTGCAAAATAGTGGAGGGGGTTGTAAAATGGTCAGGGGTGATAGTGGAGGAATGTCCATGGCAGAGTCCAGTTATTAGTCTCACAGGTGCATTGTCCAAAGGCGCATAGGAAGTGGAGCTAGGGCAGTTTAAGGATGGACAGGGTGACAAAGTGGGACAGAAGGATGACATTCAGGGTGGTCTAATTTCTTGGCGGGGGTCTTGGCATTGCTCTCTGTCTTTGTCCTGGATCTCAGGGACCGTTTGCGGGATGGTTCTCCATCTGCAGGGGGTGAGGTGCTGGTGTTGTGGTCCTATGGCGGTGCCTCCTGTCCACTAGCGCCGGCGGAGGTGGTGGGCAGTTCATCGTCCAGGCTAGTGTCAGGGGCCCCTTGATGTGCCACAGTGTCCCTCCTGGTGTTCACAAGGTCCTTTAGCACCCCTACAATGGTGCCCAGGGTGGAATTGATGGATTTGAGTTCCTCCCTGATCCCCAAATACTGTTCCTCCTGCAGCCGCTGGGTCTCATGAAACTTGGCCAGTACCGTTGCCATCGTCTCCTGGGAATGATGGTACGCTCCCATGATGTTGGAGAGGGCCTCGTGGAGAGTGGATTCCCTGGGCCTGTGTTCCCCCTGTCGCACAGCAGACCTCCCATTTCCCCGGTTTTCCTGTGCCTCTGTCCCCTGAACCGTGTGCCCACTGCCCCCAGGTCCCTGCTGTTCCTAGGTTTGCCTGGGTTCCCTGTAGTGGTGGACACACTGCTGCTTGACGTGTCCTGGGGACAGAGGTATGGGCCCGCTGGGTGGGTGCTGTGCTGGTGTTTCCTGAGGGGGGAGGCTCTGTGGTGTCTTGTGCCAGTGTGAGGGGAACCTACTGTCCCGAGGTCCCAGATGGGCCGGGCTGGTCATCTAGATCCAGTTGGACAGAGCTGCTGTCAACACTGTGGGCCTCTTCTGTGGGGGGGTGGACATGTCTGGAACCTCCTGTCCGGTGACGTTGAGTAGAGGTCCTGCAGGGGAGTAGAGGCATGATTATTGCATCTGTATGTGCCATCGTGTGCAATGGGTGGGTGACCCTGTACCCCAGTCTTACATTCTTGTGTAGGACCTTGTGTGATAATTGTTTTGAAGTCTGTGTGGGTATCTGTAGTGGACATGCTTTGGTGATGGGTGTCCATGCTTTGTTGTTGCATGTAGGGCTTGGTGTTGGGATGGGTGGTTTGTGATAGTGGGACATATGTGAGGTGTTGAAGTGATGGAGGTGAGGGTGAGGGTAGGGGTATGTGATAGCATGCAGGTAGGGTGGGGGATATGGTATTTAAGAATTGGCTTACCAGAGTCCATTCTTCCAGCTACTTCTGCGAGGCCCTCAGGATGCAGTATAGCCAAGACCTGCTCCTCCCATGTTGTTAGTTATGGGGGAGGAGGTGGGGGTCCGCCGCCAGTCCTCTGAACTGCAATGTGGTGTCTTGAGACCA
Organism: Pleurodeles waltl; assembly: GCF_031143425.1. Taxonomy (NCBI): domain Eukaryota; kingdom Metazoa; phylum Chordata; class Amphibia; order Caudata; family Salamandridae; genus Pleurodeles; species Pleurodeles waltl. The sequence continues at coordinate 339,989,826 of NC_090443.1, forward strand.
CGGAACGCACCTTCCCCCGTAGGTTTTCCACCTCTTCCTGATGTCATCCCGTGTTCTTGGGTGCTGTCCCACTGCATTGACCCTGTCCACGATTCTGCGCCATAGCTCCATCTTCCTAGCTATGGAGGTGTGCTGCACCTGTGATCCAAATAGCTGTGGCTCTACCCAGATGATTTCCTCCACCATGACCCTGAGCTACTCCTCAAAAAACCTGGGGTGTCTTTGCGGTGCCATGGGGTGGTGTGGGTGATGTGTGAGGTGGTGTGTGTTGTGATGTGTGAGGGGATGGGTTTGTGTGTGTTGTGTGAGGTGCGTGGATGTTGTGTGAGTGATGGTGTTGAGTGCCTGTGGATGCTAGGTTCTTGAAGGTGGTGTCTCTCTCTGGCCTTCTGTCGCAATTCTGGTCGTAATGGTTTGTGGGTGATGGGGGTGTGTGTTTTATATTGTATTGGGTGTGTGGGAGTGGTGTGTGTATGTGTATCAGGTGTGGGTATTTCGATTTGTCCAATGTGGTTGTGTTTTGTAAGTGTGTGTGTATTTTGAGCGCAGCAGTGTGTACCGCCAATGGAATACCACGGTTGAAAGACCGCCGCGTGGATTCGTGGGTCGTGATAGTGTGAGCGTATTCCTGTTGGTGTGACGGTGGAGGTTTTCTTATTGCCAGTTTATTACTGACCTTTGGTGTGGCGGACTTGTGTGGGTGTCTAGATTTTGGCAGATTCCGAGCTGTGGGTTGTAATAGCTGTAGCGGAATTCCGCCGCTGCAGCGGTGTGTTGGCGGTCTTCTGCACGGCAGTAAGCGGGATTTACCGCCAATGTTGTAATGAGGGCCTAAATGTGTAACACACATAAACCCTACTAGCTATCATACTTAGGTGACGAACCCATCACCGCTAAGCTACACATCATTTCAGCATTCGGTACTTTACCTACGGAACTATGTATATTACTGGGAGTGCCCCTGTCACCACTGTGTGACAGTGGATCCCTGCTGCAGGTACATAAACACGCTAAGTTATGTGTGATGAACTGGCAAACAGAGTGTAAGCAGAATTTTTACTTCAGGCCTCAATATAACCACAATACTTTTGACTAGCTATTCCTCATTGAAATGTTGCTAAACGATTCTTTTCATCCAACATTTGACCTCTTTGTTTCTCCTGAGTTCTCCTCATCCAGCACGATCAGAGTAAGGAAACAGATGGGCAGGGGTTGCAGTTTTTCCGAAAGACACTATAAGTCTGGGAAAATGAAAAAGATCATGATGACTGAAAGTCTTTCAATGGAAATCAAATTGCCCCACCCATTCCCCACTAAAACACATCATTTTCCATCGATAAGTAGACCCTGAAGCCAATCCAAAGGAACAACCAGTCCCCACAGCCACCGGAACCGGAGGCAAAGGCAAGCCAGCACAAGGGGAAGGTAACAAACCCCATAATTTAGCCAAGGGCCACAACGACCAGGAGCCATTGAAGTGACATACTCAGAGAAGGGCCAGGGACAAAGACCTTCCAGAAAGGCTCAGAGAACAGGGCAGGGAACCATACCGCAAAAGAGCACCTGACCCCCAAAAGAACAGCTTCACCCCAGGGCCTGCCAACCAGCCAGACTGGAGCAATCCCCGCAGTAGCAAGGGTCCTAGGGAAGAAATCACAATTTCCAATGGAACAGCTGCCACCAACCCCACTCACCACAGCAGAGCAGCGAAAAATACAGAACACTCCACACTGACCTATATACAGGAGCGAGGCAAAGCTGCAGAGAAGAGTCCAGGTGACAAATCCAATGGCCCAGCAGGACCTGCCAGAAAACCTGAATCCACTGGAAAACCACAGCAGCAGTCAGCACTGCCAAGAGCACACCCCCTCGGTAAAACAACGCATGTCCTGTCAACCACCCGCAATACCTCAACGCCGTAGAGAAACATGCAAAAAAACAAACGAGTCCTGAAGCAGTGGAAAACCATCTGGAACCAGCGACTCACAGTTCTAATAAGGCTCCGAGCAATGTGCATCAAAGGCCACAGGGCGGGGCAGGTAAACCACAGGAGAGAAAGGATACCCAATATAATACTATACCCATATGGCTCCCCCGTGATCATCAATTGAACAGGCATGCGAGAAAGAGTCAACCAGAGGGTTGGAAAGGTTACACACAATCACACGGAAAGCACAAAAATGTCCCACCAATAATTCAAAACAAGCAAGGAGCAGAGAAAGCACAGCACTCCGGAGCAAAGGCTACCAAATCAGGCAGGACAAGAAAAATAGAGGGACTCAAAACATAACAACAGCCAGCCGAACCCTCGGGACCCTGCATACAACCCCCACTGTTCGAAGCAGGGCCAAAGCAACAGGCCATGACCCGCCACTACTATCCCGACATAAGGGGTGCATTTCTCCAATACTCAGAGGGACACAAGCCATACTATGGGGAAGTGGAACACCCTCTGAGCTGAAAGCAGGCGACCATATGAGCTGCCGAAAAGCAGGGAACTGAACCCAGACACATCGAGATAGGAACCCCCAAACTCCAGCACGAGGGACCGAGACCCAAACATGAGGCCATAGGCGAACACCTCCCCCCCCTCACCCCCCCTCCCATACCCCTACCAAGCCCCATCTGAATGCTACACAACCAACTAGGCATCAGAAATGAAGGAAACTGCCAATAACCACCAGCCAGACCAAGAAGTCAGTGTCGTAGTAGGCACTTGGTGGACGTGATGAGCTACAAACACTGCCAAGGAAAACCCTCATGAAGCACAGGAGACCCAAGCCGAGCAACAAGAAGGGCCAAACACAGTCCCCTCTGAGCCCACTGCAGGAATAGAAAAACGGGCTCAAACCCGTTCCTACTGTCCAAACCACCTCCAAAGCGTGCTGAGCCGCGCCAAGGCACCAACCTGGAAGTGCGGCCACAGCAGGACCGCTGGACTCCGTCACGGCGCCAGCAGGCCGCAATCCATACACAGCCACGCAAAAGAACAGGAACAGCAGCCAAGCCGGGAAACCGCCGCCTAGCGGGGATTCGACAACGAGGACCCCCAGGCCATGCAGTGAAAGGAGAGAGAAGGTAAGTCCATCGGGAGACAAAAAAAGAACAGGATGAGGAGGGGTGGGGTGTTTTTATTTAGAGGAGTAAGGGGTCTATTGGAGACAAGGAGCCTCAATGGTTAAGAAGGAAGGCAAGGGAGGGAAGGGAGGTAATGTCTTTAACCTTAGTCACACTACAGTTAAAACGAACAAAAGAAAAAATGCTATTTTTAATGATTTCTCATTACTGTCAGCCAAGACTGCCAAGCAAATATCTGTTCAAATTGACATGTAGGAGAGTTTTAAAACAGAAGAGAGCTTTCTAAAGAAGATTACACAGCTGCAGGAATTCATGCTCATGTTTTCATATGAACGTAATGATGTATCACATATGGGCACATATAACTGCAACACCCATCAGGCATTCAAGTATGAAAATGTATTGGTTCAGTATCTGCAGAAATATACCAGTAGCAACTTCATTTTTTTTACACCAACTAAAATAAATATGGGTAAGTGCAGATAAAATAAGCAAATAATAAATATGTATAAATACAAACAGGTCCAGGAAATAAATACCATAAAACTGGGAGCCTTACATATAAAGTCTAGAGAAGAAAGGAACTTCAAGCGACCTGACATAGACATGCATCTTGGCACGGGTCCTAATTATCAGACTACTTGCTCTATGACATCACATGACTGGACAAACACTGTCATAACATGCTGACTACTACATTATCCTACTGGAACTGAGAATGTCATGTCCAAGTGACACGATACCAGCACTAGACACATTAAACCAATGAGTTATTACAGCCCCACTAGGGGCATACTGGCTGCAAATTGATCTCTGCAGCATGCATATTAACCCACTCAACTATCACACTAGGGTTGCAACCTATAAATCACACTAGAGTTGCAACCGATCAACTTCAGGTGGCATTTGACCACTGCTGTGCACACACTCAGGGCTTCTAAGTGGGCTGGGTTTCTCTGAACTGCAACTCCCTCGCCACCTTCTTTCATCGAAAGATCACCGACCTACACGACAGCTTCGGACCACAGATCCCGCCGACCACCACGGAACTCACAGCCCCAACCATCACCCTCAACGCCTGGACACCCATCAGCGCTGAAGAGACCAGAACTACCATGAACAACATCCACTCCGGTGCCCCCTCGGATCCATGCCCACACTACATCTTCAACAAAGCCGACGCCAACATCGCCCCCTATCTCCAGAGCATCATCAACAGCTCGTTTGCATCTGCCACCTTCCCCGAGAGCTGGAAACACACGGAAGTCAACGCTCTCCTGAAGAAACCTACGGCGGACCCCAACGACCTGAAGAACTTCCGCCCCATCTCGCTCCTCCCCTTCCCGGCCAAAGTCATCGAGAAGGCCGTCAACAAGCAACTGACCAACTTCTTCGAAGACAACAACCTGCTCGACCCCTCCCAGTCCGGCTTTTGGGCCAACCACAGCACGGAAACCACCCTCATCGCAGTCACCGACGACATCCGAACCCTACTGGACAACGGAGAAACAACCGCCCTCATCCTTCTCGACCTCTCGGCTGCCTTCGACACCGTCTACCACCGCACCCTAACAAACCGCCTCCGCTCCACCGGTATCCAAGGACAGGCCCTGGACTGGATCACCTCTTTTCTCTCGGACTGATCCCAAAGAGTCTACCTCCCACCTTTCCGCTCGGAACCCACCAAAATCATCTGCGGCGTCCCACAAGGCTCCTCGCTCAGCCCCACTCTCTTCAATGTCTACATGAGCCCCCTCGCCGACATTGCTCGCAAACACAACATCAACATCATCTCCTACGCCGACGACACCCAGCTGATACTCTCCCTCACCAAAGACCCAGCCACCGCCAAAGCCAACCTGCAGGATGGAATGAAAGACGTCGCAGAATGGATGAAACTCAGCCGCCTGAAGCTGAACTCAGACAAGACGGAATTCCTCATCCTCGGAAACTCCCCGTCCGCCTGGGACGAATCCTGGTGGCCCACTGCCCTGGGTACCGCACCGACCCCTTCAGACCACGCACGCAACCTCGGATTCATCCTGGACCCCCTTCTCACCATGACCAAGCAAGTCAACGCTGTCTCGTCTTCTTGCTTCCACACACTTCGCATGCTCCGAAAGATCTTCCGCTGGATCCCAGCCGACACCAGAAAAACTGTGACCCACGCTCTCGTCACAAGTCTCCTGGACGACGAAAACACCCTATATGCAGGAACCACCGCAAAACTTCTGAAACGTCTTCAGCGCATACAAAACGCCTCTGCACGCCTCATCCTCGACGTACCCCGCCACAGCCACATCTCCGCCCACCTGAAACACCTGCACTGGCTACCCGTCAACAAAAGGATCACCTTCAGGCTCCTCACCCACACACACAAAGCCCTCCAAAACAAAGGCCCCGAATACCTCAACCGTCGCCTCACCTTCTACACGCCCACCCGTCAACTTCGCTCCACCAGCCCCGCTCTTGCCACCGTCCCTCGCATCCGCCGAACCAACGCTGGAGGGAAATCCTTCTCCTACCTGGCAGCCAAGACGTGGAATTCCCTCCCTGCCCACCTCAGGACCACCCAGGACCACCTCGCCTTCCGGAGGCGTCTCAAGACCTGGCTCTTCGAGCAGCAGTGACCCCCCCCCCCCAGCACCTTGAGACCCTCACGGGTGAGTAGGGCGCTTTATAAATACCTTGATTGATTGATTGAGTCTTAAACCTGGTAGTATTTTACAACGGCATTGAAACGGGTCCCTATTGGGCCCTATATTCATGTCCTTAACTTTACTGGCAAAACACACTGACAATTAATGTAATAAATATTCAAGTAATTCATGTCAGTGATTTAGTTCCTGTTTACATTTCACATGTTTTATTGAATCTTGCACTCCATTAGAGTGTTAGCCATTCCCTAAATATTGTGGTTTCGTATGATTATTGTTTTTTTGGTGCAGCAATTACTCTTGGACAGAGCATGCTTTGAACTCAGTCGCTTCTGGGTGTTTATAACGGCCACTATTGAGAGCTATAGCACTGAGTCGCCACTATTCAGAGCCGTGGTGCTGCGGCTGAAGGTAATGCATGTTTCTCGCAGCACCTGCCAGTGGGTCAAAAAGGTGTTCAGAATACATGGTCATCCAATGATTGGCCTCTCTTCAAAGTGCACACAGACAACCATTGATAAAACCAACAGTCCAGGCTGGTTTTAGGTGTATGTCAGTTGTTATATATCTGGATGCAGTAACAGAAAGCTCAGAGAGACAACGAAATGACGTTTGGTAAACGGATTATGGGACCAAGGGAAATTTTGTTTACATATTTAAGACAAGTATTTAACTACATAGGCTACGCACTTTTTAGAGACTACACACTTATTTTCATCCCACTTAAAGCCCTGCACACTCTACCCAACTGAGCTATCATACTGGGGATGGAACATACTATCACCAGGTGACACATGATTAATTGCAGCAGGTACAGCAATCCGCTGAGCGATGACACTGGACTTGTAACACACACAAGCTGCACTTGTGCTAGAATATCCCACTGAGCTGTCATAAATGGTTTGGAACTTTGCCTCAAATTGCGCGATAATTTTTCCACCTCCCTAATTTACTACTGTGTTCCTTGATAGGAGGTCTGCTGGTTGGGTGGAAAAAGGGCACCATTAAGGAGGGGCTAGTAAGAGAGATTGACACCTGCCCTTCAGACTTCTCCCCTCCCCCACCCACCTTGTTTGTTCTGCAGGGCAGGGAGTCACCTGTGTACATTCCTAGGGTGGTCCTCCCAGACTAACCGGGCGGTCCTTCGAAAACCACGTCCTCCTCCCATTGGCTGCCAGTCGCATCGCTGCGCTCTGCTCCCTTTACCTTCCGCCCTTTCCGCTGCGGCTTCCTCGCATTGGCTGCCTGCCCCTACCCCCTCCCATTATCTCCCGCATTTCCCGCCCTGTCCTCTTCCCATTGGCTGCGTCGCCCCAGCACGCTTCTCTCCTATTGGCTGCCAGGGCCCTCACCCATTTTGCGGTGATTTTCCTGCTTTTTTCATTTCCTTCCCCGGCCCACCTCGCGGTTCCCATTGGCAGTTCGGCCCCTCCCAGGAAGTTCAAAAAAGCAAAAGCAAAAAAAAGGCCGAAAGTAGGAGGGTGGAGGAAAAAGTGTAGTTTTTAGGCCTAAAATTATTTTAGAAACGAAGGGGGATTATAGTGTGTGACAGGCTTCCCATGTTGTTTTCTCCCGCCCCTTCGGATTATTATCTTACTTTATTCGCCCTGTGAAGTTGGCGGAGGAAAGAGGAGCCTGGAGAGGGACAGACGGGGGCGCCCCCACCCCCGCCATGACGGTAAGTCAATGCCTCTCTCATTTATTTTCTCTTGTGAGAGCACCACTCTGCCAGTCCCAAATAAACCAATTAAAAAACGGCCTGTTGTTTTGTTGGTCTATCCGGTCTTCCTCCTCCAGGCGCAGTACACCGATCTCACGTGGTCTCCAGATTTACGCCCAGCCCTGTCGACCCTGACCCTTTGCTTCTGAGCCCCGAGTTTGAGTTGGTTATGTTCAAGAAAAATCAGCTCGCGCTACTAACGTTATTAGTGTTCGAATAGTCACCACATCAGACAAGACTACTTTAGCGGCCACCCTATTCAAGATAATTAGCAGCCGTCACATCATTAAGTCAAGCGGGACTGCCAGCAGTAATGTAAAAAAAAAATTGAAAGTCTGGAAAGCCACTACATGGGAAATACACAACGGCCGTAGCTGCAATTCTTCTGGTACCAATTTATTTGTAGCCCCCCAATTCCGCATAACTTATTCCTTAGCTCTCACATTTAAACCTATTTTGGAAATGTTGCCATGTTTCTCAAACATCAGCTTCTGAGTTCTGAAAATACACACATTTTCCTCAGATACTTATCCAAGTTTGGTATACATTTTTTTTTCCAATTAAGAAAAAGCTTCTAATTTTTACAGGTATCTGGAGAGCGGTTAGTAGATCTCGAGATGATTTTTGCTTGGCAGTCTTGACTATCAAGTTCGTTTTTTCGTGGTTCTTGTATGGTCTGTTCAGGCGCTCCAGTGACAGGTGGCTAGATAAATGGTTTATGTGGATTACTTTCTGCAGTGTTAAGGTAGCTGTGCTTTATATCCAGGGCCACTGTGCAAAACAGATAAATAATGCAGCAAGAAAAAGCAATTTATGCTACACCTTTTTACAACAAAATCTGCTCTACAGAACCGCGGAGCATATGGAAATAGGGAAATATTTTATATACAAATGACTCCTAGAATGTACTTTAGCACTGAGCACGTGAACTCCAAAGAACCGCAAGATATTTGTGATTCTTTTGATGTCGGAGCCCTAGTTGGAATAAATCCCCCTTTGTAGATACTGTCAGTAATGTGAATAATAATTTCCATTTGTTGGTTTTGAAATACAGTCAAGATAGGTAATAGTTCTGCCCACCCTGTGTGAATTACATTTAAAATGTAACAGTTCTTATTTCTGCAGACCCTTCCGCCAGTACATTAAGTGGAGATGCTCACAGTACGTGGTCAACATTTGCACCTCTTGCACTAGCCAAATAAAGCAATTAGCAGTTGAAACGCAACAGATTAACTTTTGTGAAGTGGCCGCCGTGGCATTGTTTTGTTCACTTATGATTCGCTGGAGCTAAAAAACATTTTTTATTATGTGCCAACTATGAAGCATATGATGGAATATGTGGCATGTTCATGGCGTGCAACCGCATTTGTGCAGTAGCCCTGCCTGTATCCACTTTGGCTTCTGATCCTAGGCATTGTATATAAAAGGCTTTCATTTTTGTGTTTTGAGAGGTGCTGTATCTAACCTCGCGTATCTTGAACATTTATACAGCGAGACACTGTAAAATGCTTGGGTGCCTCTTGAAAGGTGGTGTCTAAAGGGTTTTGGTACAGCCTGTAGAAAATACACTGCCTGTGGTATATTTTTGGTGCAGTTAGTAAGAAATGTGATGGCCAAAGTCACGTCGTACTCGTATGAAAATGTGGCGTTTACAAAGTGCCTTACGTATAACTTGTAAGAAGGGCACATATATGTAAGGTGCATCGGTTCAGTTTACACGGCGTGGTGTTTAACAAAAGTGATTTAAGTACAATTTCTTTTAAATATACTATGTATAACTACACTTAGCCCAGACGCTTTCCGTAAAATGTTTTGGTACACTCTGTATTTAAGGTGCTATCTAGAAAAAGTGCTTCAGTTGCACTTTCGATGAAATGTGCTGTCGAATGCTTTAGTTACAATTTACGTGGAATGCGCTGAGTTGGCTAAGTGCTCTAAGTACGGTTCGTATGAAGGGTATTGTCATTAACGTGCGTCTGTGCTCTTCCTATGGAAGCAAGGTGCTAGTAAAGGGTTTAAGAACGGTTTTGAGTGGCGCGGTGTACATGAGATCCCGACTACCCTCAAGTGGTTTCACGTCCTTCCGCAGATAATTTTGTTGTTTTACTCACACTGATGTGTGTGCACTGTAAATCTCTCACACTCCCTGCCCTGCCACAGGAAGGAAGCCCGGGTGAGACACTGTCACCAGAAGGTCACTGGGGGAAGGGATGTTACTTGTGAAGGTGGTTAGACCCTGCCCCCCCACCCCCCCCCCCCCCCCTTCTTTTCACTTCCTTGTTTATATTTATACTGTAGTGGACTGAAATGCTTGAGGCCTGAGGTGCCAGCAGGAATGTCACCACCCCTTCCTGCAGTCCCTCGAAGCCACCATGCATCCGTCTCTCCTCGTGGCCCATCAGACATCAAGGGTGTCCTACGTTAGTTGATGAGGGACGCGGCCATGTCCATGGTCGGACTGGGAGAAAAAAATTGCCCGGGCCCCTTAATAAAAGCGCCTCCCATTAATGAATTAGGAAGCTAAAAAAATTGGTCCATGTTTGCAAAGTCGAGCAGTACTGAACTTGTAAAGACACGCTGTTGTGTTTTGTAAGGTATGGAAGCCCGCATGTGTTTGAGTTTGCTGCAGGCAGTGTTTAGTATCGGGGAAATTAGCAGTAAAAAGTGGCCCAGCAGACCATAAACGGGCACACCAGCAGCCACAAACCTGGCCCACACATTGACTGGTCAGACCGGAACATCAAGCGCTGCCTGATTGCCCTATAGACCAGTCCGACCCTGGCCATGTCAGATTTTCAGACTGACTAATGCGTATGTGAGGAGTTCTATTCAAATTCATGTTAGGCAAACGGGGAGGGGCAGCGTTCGTTGCTGAGTTGAGGCTTCACCCACCTTTGCCAGCTGTGTCCCAGGAAGGTACATAAACACATTCTCACTTCAAGCCGCGACAAAACAAGGGCTCCTTGTGCTCCACTTGGCATCTTACATGCAGGTTTTGTCAGGCTTGCATTTTAGTAAAGGAAACCAGCATTGGCAATGCCAATAGGTCTCATTTGCGAGAGTTAGAGCCATTGGCATTGTAAATAATAATGTCTCTTACCCATGTGTTTTGTTTTGGACTGGATGTCTGGGGTGAAGGGCAAAAAAACAAGTTCAGGGAGCGGGGGAGTCCCAACACAACAACAGAGTGAAGACACGGGGCAAGCACAAAGAACGGGCAAAGAAGGAGGTGCGAGGAGGAGGGCCAACTGGCATGCAAGGACACAGGAGGGGGCATAGGGAAAGCACAAACTATAGGGGAGCAAGCAACTATTGAGCAAGCTGCATCAATCACGACAGAAGAAGAAAATTGATACAGGTGCTCTTTTTCCCTTTATATTTTCTACTAAGTTGAAAAATGGTTCGCTGCATTGACATCTACTGCTCAGGGCCACTGGAATGAGATTCTGGAATGAGATTCTGCGGCTGCAGCGATTTTCGCATAATTGTGGATTTGCCACGCAATCAATCTGCTGCATAACTTGCATATTAAAAAAAATCAAATTCTAGCTCAAACGGATCAAAAGTTACAAAAAATATGGCGTCTTAGGCTCCTGCACACTGGAGCGCTTTTCGCAAAGGTTGACTGGCCAGTTTTAAGTTGCTTATTGATGAATTTAGGTGTTAAATTGTGGAGGGGAGAGGGGGGGCCTTGTTGGCACAAGCAAGTCGCACATGAAGGGTATGTGTAACTTTCTCCTTGGTGGAGAAGTGCCTTAAGGGCAGGGGTACAATTTATAGCACATCAAAGACAGCTGGTGCCCACTTGAGCAGGTCTGTTGCACAAGGCAGAGATATGAACAAAGGGACTAGTCTGGCATCCCTCTACATATGTGAACATGTAAGGCCTCAAAGTCCAGCTCAATAGAGCAGCGCAAGCATGCCAGGCTTCAAGGCCCTTCTCGGCGCGGAGCAATTTTTGACATTCAACGTTTTGAACAGAAGAGTGCACGAGGGTGCACCTTTTAGTGAATGAGAGCTCCCTACAAAAAAAGTAAGAGACTGGAGGTGCAGTGTGGGATGATGGAGAATATTTATTCGCCCAATAGAGAGTTAGTTTGTGGGTCAATCTCCCAGCAGACATGGCGGAGGCACGCTCTGTAAATCAGTTTACGCAAGGGCAGCAGGGGTGAAGCTGGTGACCTTGTGCTTAGCAGTGCAGCCGGAGATGGGCAGAGGGAGCCAGGGGCCTCTGTCTTCTGCCAAAGCCCCGGCTTCTCTTGCCCAGTGCAACCTCTCGCGAAAGAGTGAAGACAACCAAATCATATACTTAGGTGCACGTTTCCTGTGCCAAAGGATGACGTCACTCTGAGCGCAGATGATCTGTAGCTTCTGAGTCACATAGCGTCACACAAACACACATACATAAATACAAAGATACAGGGTTGTTCACAAAGCATGCAGAAACGGAACACACCAGAAACACTGTCATACACACACCTACATATACATAGACACTTACTTATACATAGACACTTGCATAGACTAGGAGACATGCACACAGCAGAAGCTCAAACATATACAGACCAGCATGCACAGACACTCCTAGCAGGACACCTTCATGCCTGTCTGAGTGGACAGTTAAGGGGCAGAAACACCGTCCTGGGGCCAGGCAGTCACCCTCATTTACAGAAAAAAATCTAGCTATCGGATGTCGCAATAGCAACAGTCCTGTTTTCCTGAGAGCTCTGTCCGTTGCCAATGAGGGAGACAGCGACGTCAGCTAAACATACAGATACATCAAAGGGGCACAGTTTTGATGCAGGGTTCTCTTGTCATACCACTGGGGGTAGAATAAGCAAGAGTTGGATTAGGAGACAGCCCGGCAGTAGGATTAATGTACTTTTGTCTTATTTGTTAACACATGACAGCATGGCATGAGCATGAATTTATGCTTAAATTATGCACTGTGTATGCATAATATAGTTCTCTAATACTGCCAGAGTTGAACAAGTTTAACAATTGGCTATGAGTTATTCTCAGATATGCCCCTCTATGTGACAAAAGTGAGCCTGAAGCAGACTATTTGGCCTGTTGATTTGATGTATGTGTCACATATAGTATTTAAATAATGTTTTGAATTCTTCTAATAGTAATAAACATATTAATAGTGTGTATTGTATTGAAACACTAAAATCTTGGGGCCCTCTCCCCACCTTAGCAGGCGGTGATGAGTGAGGAAACTCTCACAGCAAAGTACAACATTTTTGCACTCTCCTCAATCGAGGCAAAACTGCAGGCCTTAACCTACTGGACCTCTCTGCAGCCTTCAACATCGTCTCCCACCACACCCTCTGCACTAGGCTGCATGATGCTAGCATCTGCAGCAAAGCCTTAGGATGGATCCGCTCCTTCCTCACCGGCAGCATCCAGAGAGTCGGGCTCCCACTGGTCACTTCACGACCGACAGAGATCAGCTGCGGAGTTCATCAGGGCTCCTCCCTGAGCCCCACCCTCTTTGACATCTACATATACCTGCTAGCTAACATCGTCCGAAACCACGTGCTCAACATTGTTTCCTACACAATGACGCCCATCTGATCCTCTCCCTCACCGACAAGCCTACACCTGCAAAAATCAACTTTCACAACAGAATGAGAGCAGTCCCCGCCGGGATGAAGGACAGCTGCCTGAAACTCGACTCCAACAAGACTGAGGTCCTCATCCTGGGACCACTCCTGGTGGCTTCCAGCACACAGCACCTCACCCCCCCACACCCACTGACCATGAACCGTCAAGTCAATGCTGTCACATTCTCATGGTTCCACACACTACGCCTGCTCCAAAAGATATTCAAATTGAACCCAATCGAATCCAGGAGAACAGTCACCCAGGCGCTTGTCATCGGCAAACTAGACTACAGCAACGCACTCTAGGCAGCACTACCCAAGCTGGAGAGGATCCAGAACGCCTAGGCCAAACTCATCCTGGACATCCACCATGCAGCCCCATTTCAGGTCACCTGAGAGACCTTCACTAGCTCCCAATTAACAAAATAATCACTTTAAAGCTCCTCACCCATGTGTACAAGGCCCTCCACAACATCAGACCTGCATACTTAAACCGCCGCTTGACCTTCCACATGCTCACCAGACGCCTCCAGTCTACACCACTGGCTCTTGCCACAGATATACAAGAACTCAGCTGGTGGAAGATCCTTTTCTTACCTCGCCACAAAGACCTGGAACGCTGTTCCGCTACACCTCAGGCATTCAACCTCACTACCTCAATTCAAGAAGAACCTCAAAACTTGGCAGTTCGACTGATCTACTACCCGCCAGCACCTTGAGACCCTCACGGGTGATTAGCCTCAATTTACAAATACCTGATTGCTTGAAACGTGGCAGTCTTTTGTGAGATTAGCAAAAAAGAGTGAAACAATTTGTTATAGCTTATCTCGTTTGAAAGGGACAAGTTAGACGGTGAAGTATTCACGGTTCCATGTCATAAAGACAGAACAGGAATAGATGCTGACAAATTCAATCTTCATTTATAAAGACTGTCAGGGAGTAAATACGCTGACTAGAAAGGCACCCAGAAATTTACACATGAATAATATAACATAATATCCTCACCAGGATACACACCTTTAGGCAACTAAAGCAGCTGAAACAAAACTACAGGATGTGTGTAGGAGGGTGGCAGACCTGCCACCTCTAACCAAATATTCACCATGTAAGGCAGGTGCGAGGCCCCTTAGGGGTCTGAGCTTTGTTCCCAGAAGTACCTACAAGGCACTTTGCCCCAGCCCTGCCCCCAAACTGTCACGGTGTAGGTACTCCTCAGACTCGGTGTGATGCAAACAAGGTCCACCTCCTGACACCACCAAGTCACTGATAAAAAAAACCACAGTGCATTGGAGTAATCAAGCGAGGGAAGGAAGGGGAAGGATCAGCAGGGACGGGATAACTGTAAAGAAAAATACACAGTGTTAATTATCACATTGTCTGTCTATTCTCATAAGGTCTCACTAAAACCAAAACAACCTGGACTGCCCATAACTCATAAGGGCAGAACTAGTCCAAAGCCTGACTATGTTCCATCAGCATCACCAATGGATGCCCCAAGCCACCTACGGCCACTAATAATCACCTAAGGGTCTCACCGCCCTTCCTCCTAAACAATACTACAGAACGTATAACGAAACGAACATGAGGAGAAAGAATAAGGTGAAGAAAATCTATTTTGTACTTCTTCCTATGATTCAGTTAACCCACTAAGCCTTTCGTTAATGTCACGTATATTTGAAGAAGTACTTCGTTCATATCTCAGTGAATGTTGACAAGAATTATTTGTCCCGGCTGTTTGGAATCCTGCAAACAGTAAATCTCATTCTGAATCGCCGCCAACAAAAAGCCAAAAGATTATGTCTCATAAGATCGCCGTTCCTTTATTATGGTACCTCAAAAGTAAAGTGCTCCAATTTATGACAGTCACCCCCAACCTGGCCGTAAGGAATGCAGGAATAAAGAAAGACGATAGCCTCCGGCAAGTAGCAAGCTTGCCGCTTACCACCTTCTTAGTACTCGGAATTCGAAAGGAGGAGCAGCTCGGAACTCCTTCTACCGGTAAAAGGTCAGTTTCCAGGAGGGGGCCATGCTGAATCTCATTCCTCTTTTCGGGCCGCCGATGAATTCCCCCCTGGGGAACGCCGTCCGCTCCTACTTCGTTGAGGCTCTGACCTGCCTCATTAGCACAAATAACGCACACCCTTTCCAGGGTGCGCCGACTTTTACGCGATCTCTACCGCGCTGGGCTTCATGGGAAGTGTAGTCCTTAATGACTACAATCTCCCGATCGGCCCTGTAGGCGCCGGCTAGCACCTGACACAAACCCCCCTCCAAAGAAAAAATAACAAGCCTTGCCCCTCCCCGGGCTAGAGAAAGGAATGTTGAGGGCTCCGCAGCCCTGAGACCTCACGTTAACATCATCCTGGGTGCCATAACATCTACCCTTTAACGTGGTAGCTTTGACACCAATAGGCACGTTATAGCAGTGCATTAAGATATATTTATTTAAAGTGTTCTCTCCCAGTGCCTTCCAAAAATAAAATGCTGATACATTCTGAGCTGAAAAAACAATGGCAAAAGCAAACCAAATGCTGCAGTTTATTGGTGCCTTTGTGCTATTTCAAAGGGGATCTTGAGGGGGAAAAAACAAGCATGTTTGTTACAACTCCTTGACGCATTTCACAGGGCTGTGGAGGCGTTTTTCAGTCCTGCTGTCCTGTAAGTTATGGGAAGGAGAGCAAGAGTCTGTAAAAGATAAAGGATGGTGTCCATGTCTGACCTTGTTGCATAATGGAGGAGTACAGGTTGTCTGTGCCGTCCTAAATTTGGGGCCTTGAAATAAAGTAAAACGCTGTCGTCATCATCAGCGGCCACTTCCTAACAGCACACATCTGTGTAATTGAGGGAAAGCCCTTCCCATGCACTCACGTGAGTGCTCATGGAAACAAAAAGGAGAATGGTACTAAGAGCGGTTGCATGGTGGGGGGGAAACTCGGTCAGGGAAACTGAGACAAATCCACAAAAAATGCTGATTTTTTTTTTCGGAGAGGGGATGTGGCATGACATTCACTACTGCCGACTTTGGAACCCGAGGGACAGGGTTCAAGTCTCAACATCGTCTCTCCCCTTGCCTTCCAAAAATAAAACGTGCTGCTCTGGAACATTGGCGAGAGTGAACAAAATGCTGCCATTTATCGGTGCCTTTGTGCGATTTCAAAGGGGGTCTTGATAGGTGGAAAAAACGAGCGTGTTTGTCACCACTCCTTAAGGTGTGTCATGTAGCTGGGCCGAGGGAGTGCTTTTCACTGCTGCTGTCCTGTAAATAACTGGGAGGAGAGTGAGCATCTGTAAAAGTTAAAGCGCACTGAGCCAGGTAAACCCATGCACTTTACAACAAAAAGAGTGCACGAACACAAAAGGTATAAGCTGTCGCACAAAGTAAATAGAACACGAGCACTTAACCTGGGCAGAGCCAGGCCAAAAAAAACAAAAAACATTTGCAATGCAGTGGGTCTCACGTTTTGCTCCAGTTAGAGCTATTAGCGTTACAGGCTTTTACGTGTGCCCACCTCAAGTCCATCACTTTCATTCGTTCGTGGGCTTGCCTTTCAAAAATCCCTTGATGTCATTGGTAATTGCTTTACATTTGTCCTGCCTTGGAGCGGTTTTGTTACCTCCTGTTACATGGATAATTGCACGATTGCCAATATACTTCAGTGTGGGTGAACAATTTTGTCTCTCTCCATCATGCTCCTTGGCAGCCATGGCCCTAACAGTGCAATCTCCATCAGCGGTATTGGAGCACTCAGCACATTGTTCCCACTGTTACCTAATCAGTCATTTATTCTGGCTCTCCCCTTTACGCTCTTTAGCTTTCCCAAAAACACTTAGCATTGATATATGCTTTATGCAAAAAACACAGAAATCCAAACTGGCTCTCTCTACAAAGCACTGCACATTGACTGCACTCAGGAAAAGTCGTCCCATAATGCTTTGCAAGCGTTCTTTTTCAAAACATTTTTCCCCATAACTCTGTCTGTTCTGGCCTGAGGACAATGGGACCACCACTAAAACGTTCAGCATGACTCACACTTTCTGTTTAGGCCATCAGTGGGCCCCCATAGTAGGTTAGTGATGACCCCAAAATAATAACCCCTCCCACCATGCAGTCTCTTTTTGAGCTCTTATAGCTGGGAACTTTTGTTCTAAGGGCCTTAGTATTGCAGTAGGCCTGCCAGGCCTGAAAATGTGTAAGGCACTACGGCCTATGAGGGCTAAATATATGGTTGCACTGCATTACTTTGTGCCATTCAATTTTCATGGTGTTATGCCCTCTAGTGGCTAATTAAATGGTTACATGACCATGTTTTTTACAAATGATATTTTTACTGTGGTGTCCCCCTAGGGGCTGTTCTGCGCATTACAATCAACATATTGCAATAATTGCTGCACTCGGTCGTCCCATAATGCATTGCAGGGCACTATTTTACAAAACATTTGTGCTCATATCTCAGCCTGTGGTGGTTCTAGGACTATGGTACCACCTTCAGAACGTCACCACAACCTGCTATTTCTGTCCAGATCATCTGTGTCCCCACACTAGGTAATTGGGGACCTGAAAATAATAACCCCTCCCTCCATTCAGTGTCTTTTTAACCTTTTTTTTTTTCATGACTGGAACTTTTGTTTTACAGCTGATAGTACTTTGTGTTTTTAAGGGTCTTGTTTGTAATATTGCAGTAGACCTGCTAGCTCTGAAAATATGCAATGTACTATGCTCTCTAGGGTCTAAATGTATGGTTACACTGCAATACTTTCAGCCATTTTGTTTTCCTACTATTTGGTAACATGACCATGTTTCTTACAAATGGTACTTTCATTGTTGTGTCCTCTAGGCGCTGTTCTGAGTATTAAGCCTAATCCCGAACATTTATTTCTGATGAAGGTTTTTTTGGGGTTTATATGATAATTGTATATGTTATATTAATCTCTCCTTATTGCAAGTATGACCATGATTCAGGCCAACTTTAACATCCTTATACACTGACTGTTTTAACACTCTTGATATGTTTGGGTGACCCTTTTAGTTTATTTCTCCTGTTACTCCTCTGTTGCTGTCTTGTTTTGGTAATTGTTAGGCAGCCAGCAACTCTGATGGTGGGGTGATGAGAGTGGTATTCTATTGGAATTAGCATGGCAGATTTAAATTGTGATGCTAAATAGCAATATTTTCATTTTTGGCTGCAGATAGAGGAATAATGTAAATGTAAATGCTTTAGTTATGTGCAGGGCCACTGGAATTATGTGGCCGGAAAAGACCAAATTATGAGGCAAGAAAAGTCCAGTTATGAATTTACAACACCAGTAGCTCTAACTCCAGTAAATGCGAGACCCATTGTCCTGCAAATGCTTGTTTTTATTGAGTACATATGCCAAAAAAAGTAAAAGAAATCACACAACCGCTTAAATATGGGGGTCGTATGCTTGCTGTTAAAATGTATTTTATTTGTTTAAATATAGCCACTGTTTGTATCTTTAATAGAGCAGTATTAGTGCCTCTTAAGATGCAAGGGTACAAAGAATATACCTGGAACCCGTTTTCAGCTTTTATGCATATCCCAGTAAAATCTGCTTCTTGTAGGTATGAGAAAATAGTACTATTGGCTGTGAATGTATAAATAATTTAAACACACAAGTATGACTAAAAGAAATAAAAAGATAAAGAAAAGGGAAAACACTGGTAAAGTATTGCCTCCCTAGGAGGTGAGAACTGTTTAGGACTTGCACCAGTTGTACGCGGAATCTCCATTAAGATGTTGGACAAATGGAGTAAACGTGATGTAGCCCTTTTACTTATTTTTCTTCCTATTCTGTTCTGGTAAGATCTGCACTCATTTCTGTTTGAGTGAAAGTGCACAGAGTGATGGAATATACGTACAGGACTAGTGGAAAAATGGCTGCATATAACAACGTGTGTGTTTTGTGCTTTTTTATTTATCCTGTTTTAGCCTTCTTAAGGTCTCCTAATGCAAGCAAGAGAAACATAAACCACATAACTGAATGAGTTTATATCGAGAGACAGATGCACTACCCTAGGTGGTCACAAAACGGGCCAGTTTATAGTTGGTCATCATGTTACATATATTAGCTTAAAAGAGCTTTTCAATTTGGTCTTGGAGGTGTTAATCAAATGATGTGCCACACAATGACATGCCTCTATTTTGGGACCAAAACGCACCAGAAGATTACATACCATACAGAACTAGGCAGCTAGACTCGTCCTCAACCTCCCACTCAGAACTCGCATCTCACCACACCACAGGAAGCTCCACTGGCTCCCGATAAACAAATGCACTCAATTTAGACTCCTTAAACTCGCATTCAAGATGCTACATAACTTGGGCCCCACCTACCTGAACAATCGCATCTCCTTCCACCAACCACTCAGACACCTCAGATCCGGTGGACAGGTGTTCTCTTGCATCTCTCCTAAAGCATGCAACAGTTTCCCACTCCACTTCCTGAGTTCCACAAGAAACAGAATACTGGCTTTTCAATTACCCAGCCCACCATAGGCAAGGCAAGGCTAGGCATACACTCCTATTCGTCACCAGGAAGCCCTCCTGGGTAAAGGTGCGCTTACAAATACGCATAACATAATACAATGCACAGTCATTTGTTACAAGCTGCAGTATTATAGAATGTGTCTAGCAAAACCTACAAATTGCTCAAGGAGAAAATGATTCTCCAAATGCAATGAAAAGAAATTGTGATTTCCTTCTTCTTTCCTTCTTTCTTCTATACACGAAGGCTAGCATCATGCATTTGTTATTTTTGTATCTGTTCGACCTGAAGCAACCTTTGAAGATCATGGAGAACACTAAATGAAGAATGTCCACCACACTATAAACCTCAATCTCATTTCAGAATCCCCCTCTTAAATGCTTCTAAGACCATGATAAGAGCCTTTCCATTCCTGAACACATTACATTCTTGAACCTCTTCCAAATCAAACTTCTCAGCATTGCACACCATTCCACTGTCTCTGTAAATAAATGAAGCTTATAAGAAACATATCTCCCTCGATGCGAAGACACCTAAAATGAAACACAAATAGTCCATCTGTCAAATGCAGTACAAACAAGCATTTGCACTTCAGTGGGTCTCGCGTCTGCTTGAGTTAGAGCTATTAGCGTTTTAAATTCCTAACTGGACTTTTCTTGCCACTTCAATTGAAAATGAAAAGTAAAACAGTTGGCATAAGCGAGCCGATTCAAAGTGCCATGGCCACCGTGAGCGTGAAAGAGAGATACGTTTGACCGCGAGCGAACCTCTTTTTGTATCAGCAATCGTGCAATTATCCAGGCAACAGGGGCAGTCTGCAAGGCGGTAACAAATCTCCCCCAAGGAGGGACAAATGTAAAGCATTTACCAATGATGATAAAGGATTTTTGAAAGGCAAGCCCAGGAACAAGTGAAAGTGATGGGTGTGCGGTGGGTGTGGTTAAAAGCCCACAATACTTAAAACAGGTCAAAGCACCTGCGCTTGCCCTAAAACAATACTTTTCACTTCATTTTACCAATAGCTCATTTTGCTCTTTCATTTTATATATATATTTAATTTCATACTGGTCCGCAATTGGCAGAGAGATTAATGCATGCTTCTCTCTTTGGTAAAATCCAGCTTCTCCTATTACCAATTTAGACAGTCATTAGTTTATATCAAGACTGGAGGCTAGCAGTATGCATATTTTGAGCACTTAACAGGCTAATATAGAAACATGGTTAAAGGACTTCAAATATCAGAAAACATCTAGCAGTAGACCAGTCACCTACTCCAGCTTCCATCTGTTTGTAGCCGTTGCACCAAAATTTGAATGGTGTTGATACAAGTGTGCTTAATGCTCAGGCTCTCACATATGTCTTCACAAACCAAACTAGAGGAAGCAGAAACTGCCTGTAGTGGGCTTTTTGGGAGGAATCGACAGTTGCTCCTTTATATAGAGGATGATGACCCATCATTCCGGTCTGACACTTCAGACATTTCACATGTACAAATCTGCATCAGCTGTAGACGACATGGCCTTGGTTCTATAAAAAGTACTTGTCAGTTTCGTGCACATCTTCATCTATCTACAGAACCAATCCAATGTACGGTTGAGGGCGAATACATGTGACAAAGAAAACCTAAAATGTTGAATGACTTTTACTGCGCAAGAGGTGATAAAAGAAATGCACTAGTCCAAAGGAGATCATGATCTTTACAGACAAAACAACTCCCCATCCAAGGTTGGATCCAAGTGTGTTAAAAGCCTTGCTCAAGATTCACTAAAAAGAGGAAGAGTCCTCAGAGGCATGAACAAAGTGACAGTTGAGAAGCAGCTTTAATGAGGTCTAAGTGGTTTCTTAACCCTTACGCCCTCATATTATTAAGACCTAACCCATTGGTACCAACTGACATTCTATTTAGGGGTGGGGAATTCCTATAGCCCAAAAGAAGGATGCAAATATGATATATTCCTGAAACATGATGTGGAGAAGGTCATACTGGGAACTGCCTGTTTGATACTCAGTTGGCAACCTAGGCACTTGACTGCAAGTATTTTCTGGATTTTCTTGGGCTAAAGTATTGTGAAATCGAATGAATTCTTAAAAGTAAATGTGCCAACGCAATCCACAACACTTCCTCAGAAACTAAAGTAAGAAGGAGAAATTACTCAACTAGACCAATGCTATATCCAGAACTCTGTAGTTGGTAAACTGGTCTGTACAGAACCTGTGCACAGATAGAGCCTTTGTATTCGTAAAGACTGTGATTATTCACACATTTGCCATAATAGAGCATTGTTATGTTCAGCCTTGGATAATCAGAAAGGTGGCATAATCAGCGCATTGCTAGAATCCAAACCCTGACATAATATTAACCCTGGCATTATCTGTCACCTCAGCACATATCGCCAGATGGGACAAGTGGATGTGCTGTTACAGGCAAGTAGATTTTTGAAGTTTCTGGTCCATTGAAGAGGAGATACTTTATAGAATTCCACATCTCTGCTACTTGAAGCTGTGAGCCACAGAAACTGCATATCTATACCTCTGCCCTTTTTTTGCAGGCAAAGTATTTTGGAAAAAAATAATCATAAATTTTGTTACCAACACATATTTCCATGGAATTCCAATCCCTTTCCATGCAACAATGTATCCATATGAGGGAGCGTGGCGGGGCAAGATGGTTGCCTAGACATGCTTTTCCGAAGCTCCTGCCGGGGCTCTAAAATATCTGCCAACATCCTTGGTTGCAAGTGCTATTTGCCCTTTGAAGTTTTGGTGTTACCACCTTACTTGCTCCCGATCCTAGACTTTGTGGCTGGAACCCCTCTCCCCCCCCCTCCCCCCCCTCCCCCCCCCCCCCACCCAATCCCTCTGGGCTGCAGGGGCTCTACTGAGGATGCATGTGCACGGTGAGAGAGGAGAAAGAAGCAGGCGTGGTGCACTACAAGTGACACCCTGGGGACTGCCCTCTGTATGTGAAGGCCTGGTTCCTGCAGTCCTGGAAGGCAATCCTGGTCCTTGGCAATATCAATCTGCCAGTGCTGTGGTGGGCCTAGCCCTCGCCTTGATCTCGTAATCCTGCGTAAACCTGCTATTTGATGAGGGGAGCCGTGGGCGAGAAAGTGTGTTTGTTGTGTCCTGATAGTGTGCTGTCCCCTGGGCATGTGGCGTGGACAACAAGGGGTCCCCACAATGGCTGACCTTATGGCAGAGATTAAGGGCTCCCGAGATGCCATGTTTGTGAAGATCAACACGGTGGCTCCTGAGCTAGGCCTGTTCTGAGCAGATTTTCAAAAAATATCTGAGAGGGTCTCGGGCTGAATAATAGGTTGAGACACTCCAGCTAGATGTGGCTTCCCTCAAAAGACTGTGGCCGAGTTGCAAACAAACTCAGCACCCCATGGAGGACAGTATGGAAGATGCTGAGGGATGCTCAAGGAGAAATAGTTATTCGCTCTGTGGGTTTCCCCGAGAGAGTGGAGATGTCGTCCATGGAGCTCTTCCTGGCAGACTGGTTTATAAAGGCCATGAAATGGAAACAATTATCCAAGTTCTTTACTATAGAGTTGGGCTCACTGGGCATTGACTCCTGTGCCCAAATCTGGGGCGCTGCCTCATGCCATCATTGGTAGACTATTCAACTTAAGGGATAGAGACGGGATCTTGCAGCATGTCCACACTCGTGGCTTCCCCACAGTTTGAAGGTTGGGACATTACGATCTTCCTACACTCAAATGGTGCAAGATCTTCGCAGGAACTTTATGTCCTATAAAAAAACGGGTCAGAGAGCACAATATCCAGAGCAGCCTCATGTTCCCTGCGAATCTGAGAGTGCAGTATGAAGGAAAGGTGTACTTTTTTGTAACTCATGAGTAGGCTGGCGACTGGCTGGACACTTTAGGGGGTGGGAGAGGGGGGGGGGGTGCAGCCCAGCAGGGCCCTCTGGGCCGTAAACGAATGGATAGTCTGGCCAGTCATAGAACAACCAGATCCAGGCCCCATTTGACGGATACAACTCCTTGATCCAGCATCTGTGAGTGGTAAAATCCCGGTGTGCCCAGATGGTACTTTAGAGGATTCTAACTTGGTGCCGACACTGGGGAATCCTTTCAAACACACAGAGGGGTTATCAACTGTCGTGCCACGGATCAGGACCTCAGGTGACCCATGTGCAGACTGAACTTGTAATGTGTCTCATAATTGTCATGCAAATATTATGCTGTCTCCCTTCTATCCTACTCCCCTTTTTTGCTGTCAGGAAAAGAGGGTAACTAATTGGGAAGCAATTATGGTTATGCTGACTGGACTGTGGCAGGTGGCACAGATTATGAGTAGAGTGGCAGATTAGACTACCACCCAGATTTTGAAGTGATCTATACCGAAGGAAGTTGCAATTGGACGACCATTATTGCTGTCGGTGCTCTGGGGGGCTACGGTCCTCTTGGGACGGTTGAGAGCTTCAGTCCTCGCCATCTTGGAGGAATGCCAAGCCCTCAGCTCAATGCGCCTAGTTCTGTTGAGGATTTGGCCTCAGAGGGGAGGGGAGGACGGGCGGTGGGACCTAGGGGTTGGCCTTTTTAGTTGTGGCCTCAGTTGTTGGGACTCATTGCCCATCGGTGGGGGGAGGGGGGTGTTTTGGGTTGACTTTGTTTTTTGAGTGAAATGGGTGATTGTGGGAGACTGGCTCTATACTGATCAATCACAACCTGGACTCTATGATGTGATGGGGCGAGGGGACTTCGACTGTGGAGCACAGTGGGATGGAGGTGTGCTCTATTGTAGGGATTATGGCTACTACTTGGAAGTTATTCACCTGGGGATTCCGAGGAGTGGGGCAGCCCATTAAAAAGCATAGTGTGTACTCTTATCTTAGGTGTTATGGGATCACTGTGGCCTTTCTGCAAGAAACTCACACCTGGGGAGCATTTATTAAACAACTACAGCACAGGTGGAGGGGACAGTTATTTCCCCACTTCGTATTCCAGCAGTCCCGGAGGGGCCCTGATATGGGTTTTACCTGGAGTCCCCTTTGTGGCTAAGGGGAATAAAATTGATCCATAGGGCTGTTATGTCATTGTCTCTGGCCACTGGATGCCATGGCAATCTCAGATAATTATGTATGCTCCAAATGTAGAGGACACTGGGTTCTTCGGGACTGTGAGTGCTGACGTGGAGTATGTGGGACCTGGGACAATACTGGTGGGAGACCTCAACTGTGTTCTGGACAGAGACTTGGACCGGTTACCCCCTCGCTGGGATCTCAGGGAGACTAGGGCTGTAAGATATGTGGAGAGTGCGTTTCCTCTGATCTAAAGAGTACTAATGCTATTTGCCTGCCATTGGACCTATAGCTGCATAAATTGTCAGGTGCCATGCTGCATGTGTGACTGTCACTAATTTGGTGCGGTATCTCTCAGATCATTTGCCCCTGCTGCTCACTTTTAGGATGAGTGGGAAGGCCCGAGGGTACCTATGTGGTGCCATGTGGGACCCGGTGTTTACTGCTGCAGTGACTGGTAAACACACAGGAGGGTATTGTTGGAGTTATTTGCAGTTAACTTGTAGTCGGTGTATACAGCGCTGCCTAAAGATGTATGTTCAGCCGGAACAACATACCTAGCTGACTTAATGATGACTTCGCTAACTAGGGAAGAGAGGGACACTCTGGACGTCCCCATAACTGAAGAAGAAATCATGGTTGCAATCGGGGCATTGAGGACTGCGGAGGCGGTGGGGAGAGATAGCCGACTGGATGAATTTTACCAAAGGAGGGAAGGGAGTATGGCAATCTGTTGTTAAAGATTTATAAAGATGTTTAAAAAAAAAAAATGTGTTCCCTGCCCCTATGAAAGAGGCGTTTGTTGTCATGATCCCTAAACCTGACAGGGACAGTGGGATGGTGTCTTCATACCGCCACTCCCTGTTGATGTTCAGTGTAGATGCAAAAGTACTTAGCAAGGTCCTGGCAACGAGGTTGATGATACACCTCCAGAAATTGGTCCATGCGCACCAAAGCAGGTTTATACCCTGGAGAAACACACTGCGCAATTTGAGAAGGTTGTCCCTAGTTCTGCATGAGACAAATATGTGAGAGGACCAATCCACAATAACACTACTGGGTATCTAACAAGCATTCCACTCCCTCGCCTGGAATTGTTTTGTGGAGGGTTTTGCAGGAAGTGAGCATTGGAGAAACATATGTCCGTTGGGTGCAGTTGCTCTATGGAGGCCCCATTGCGCAGGTGAGAGTGGGAGGGGGGTGCAGTATTGCAGCAATTTACCCTGCAAAGAGGTACCAGAAAGGGCTGTCCCCGATCGCCCCTGCTCTTGGCAATGGAACCACTGGCATGTAGGCTGTGCTGGATGCTGCGGGGTTATGGGATACGGATGGGAGAAAACACCCACATGGTCTCCCTGTATGCGGATGTGTTAATTTATTTACGTCTACTGCAAAACGTGGTGCCAATAATGCTGGCTGTGCTTGATGAGTTTGACGATGTGTCCAGGTTGTGCGTTAACAGAACCAAATCAAAATTATTTCCACTGGGGCAGCTGGTTGGTTGACACAGGCCACACTTGCCAAATTTGGACCTAACATGGGCATTGAAAATGGTTGGGTATATTGGGATCAGAATTACACTTGGCGTGGCAGAGTTTGAGCCTGTAAATATAGGCAAAATATAGGCAGGGTGCTGGAGAGCCTGAAACCTGCGGTGAAATTCTGGAATACGCTCAAGGGGAAACTGCCACTACTAAAAATTATCCTACTCCTACTGTGCCTTTGTGTTCAAAGGGACAATGTATGAGATCCGTAAATAAATCTTAATTGATCTCGTCGGACTGATTGTTGAATTATTGTGGTCCTTCAGAGAGAGTTAGCCTACCCACACTCAAATGTTCTCTGGGTACGTGGGGGGGGGGGTTCTTGAATTGACTAACCTAGAACTGTATTAGCTTGTAGCACAGCTACATCATGCGGTTCATTGGCTTGATAAGCAATAGAACTGAGAGAGTCTGCCACTGAGAGGTACGTGTGGTGACATCTTCTAGCCCAAACTTTTAATGATGAGTGTGAGAGCCCTAGATGCGCTGCCTTTTATAGTCCGATGAGTATGTGGTGCGTGGTGAAACGGCCATCGGGCATGCCCTGAAGAGCGCTTCCTACACGCCGCATTTGCCCATCTGTATGTTTCGTCCCTCTAAGCTCGTTGCTCAGGCAATGTCTGTTGATGAGTTGGATGTGAGCTCTTGTGGGACCTTTAACCCAATGATAGATTTTTCACAATGGCAAACACCATAGAAACATTTCGGCTGGGCACAGGACAATTCCTGCAAGTTGCAAAAATTGCGGCGACGGCCCATGGCTTTTTGCCGTTCTTCCCTGTGGTTCCCAGGGTATCCCAAACCTTGGGAATGCTACTAAATATTGCTGGTGGCCGGAAACTGATCTCTCATATATACAGAGCACTGAGAGAGAATATGCCTTTGTGTGCGCTGCCAGTGCAGGCCAAATGGCAGGACGTGCTAGAGGCTCCCCTCATGACTAAAAATTGGGGTGAAATCCATGGCGGGGTGAAAATCGCCTCCACTAATAAACGATTTAGACTGCTCCAGTTTAATGTGGTTCACCATGTTTCCTACTCTGAGCACACTCAATGCTCGGAGTGAGATAAACTGGTGTATAGAGTCCATCCTTTGTTCTAAGCAGCTAGGGCAAGACCTTCTTCCTGCTCTTGCTGCTTAGAACCAAGGATGGACTTCATACACATGATTTGGGAATGTCTGGTGCTTGCGAGCTGTTGGGAGGTAATTCTTAAGAGTCTAAATGCAGCCTCGGGTTGGGCTGTCCCTTGGGATGCGACACAGTGCCTGTTGGGTCAAAAAGAAGAACAAACTTAGTAGCAAATTCTTCCTATTGGGCTTGATCTTGGCCAAACGTACAATTGCCATATGCTGGCTGTACCCGCTACACCCGTCCTAAGACTGGTTAAAACGACATGGGTGATGGCTAAAGAGTGTAGTGCGTAAACCATGCAGAGATGATAAACTGGACGATGACTTGAGAGCCTGGGCGGTGATGCTCACCCAGCTTTTGGAGCCCCAGGACACGCTACCTCCATAGATGTGTATGCTGGTGCGAGTTGTCAGACCATGTGCGAGTGACTTATGGTGGAGATGAGAATGTCTGTGGAGATGGTTTTACACAGAACCCGTGTTTCGGTTTTCTATCCCGCACAACACATGGAATTGTACATTTAATGATATATGAACATGTTTGAACCACTGAGCCAGGGGTGGTGGTGGGAAGGGGGGTTCTGGATATATTTGCTAATCATAAAGTACTGTTTAAATCATTGTATTGCTGTATGTTAAATAGAAAATGCTAATAAAAATGTATGCTAAAAACAAAAATGTCCCTACATGCTACACGCCATCTCTTCCTGGTATCTACTACTTGCAGAGTTCAAAAGATTCTTGTGAGAGATCACTCAACAGCTGCTCCTACTGCTGATGTCCCCAGATCTAGCGAGCCCCCAACCTTGAGGAGTCAGAAGTGACTATAAAGAAGTACCAAACAGATCCACCTCGAGATGATCCCATCCTTTTTGATTTACAGCCAAAATATTTAAACTCAACATTCATGTGGTGAAATCACAGGATTTCTGAAATTCCAGTCTGCTACCCAGTACACTTGTCCTGGAAGGCACTCTTCCCTGAAAATGATTTAGTTATTTTGCATCTGGCCCCTTTGCTAACTTTGGCAGGTGTTTTTTGACCAACAACCATCAAGGCAATTTATGTAGCACAGCGCAGAGATGTTTTTAGGTGTAAAAGCACAGAATATGTATGGCCCCATGCCAAAACACTTTTCAAAGCAAAAGTTCCTGGAGTCGATCCAGACAGTTGATGTGCCTATACTTTTCTGAAGGTGACCATAGTCCGTCTGGCTTCATATCTTCAATGCGTTCATCCAAGCCCAGGTTGACTTGAATCAGACTGTACCATAACAATCAGCCATGTTCCTAAATTCACCCTACATTCAATACCTCCTAATTTTGTAGCTTGCAAAAAGCTCCCTGGCTTCCTCGTCAAAAAATGTCTGTACCAAAAACCGCTGCACCAATTTTACTGCTCCTAAGCAATGGAGAGCTTGATAATTCAGAAATTCAGGGAATGTGGCATAAATGGAAGCAACTAGCAAACCAGCCACATGCATCAAAGTAAAAAGATAAATCTTTACATCCTCATTTTCTTGGGTGGAAGCTCCAAAAGAGATGAATTCATGTCCACTTGGAAACCCCAAAACTAATTTGTGACATGGCTCCAATAGAGAGAGAGCTCCTCGTTTATCACAGTCCCTAACCTGTAACACGTTTGTCACCATCATCATCTGTTCTTTCAGTTTAACTCCTATGACATGAAGAGGATGTCGCCCATATGCACTATTGACCCTAAATATTTCTCTTTGAGGTAAGCTGCCACTTACCAGAAGACCTTAGTGAAGGTGTTGGCGGTAGGCACCTGAAATAGTTTTCTGAGATGAAAATATTTTTGACTGCAACACAACTAGAGTAATTAAGTAAGCCTGGGTGTGGTCCAGGTTATCTAAGCTATCTCTCTCTTCAAGAATCTTCCAAACAATGGATTCCATAAGTCATGAAATGCCAGTACACCACAAATTTCTTTAACTCTCCTGGGTGTATAACTGCTCTCTAACCCTCATCTTTCTTCTCTTGTAGAAAAAAACACTGAGTATTGCACTTTCCTTAAATCTGCTTTATTGAGCCTTTTTGCAGCATCTACCCTATTTTTGTTCTCAAATAGATTCTGATTCTATGGAAAACACACTACCCGAAGCCCCTTTATCTGTACTGATGGAGTCACAAATTCTACTCTATAAGCATGTACTTCTTGCAGTGTACAGCCAGTGCTGGTTACTTTATTTTAATTATGTACATTGCTAACTTTCTCTCCAGCCTTTTAAAGTGAAAGAAAATGAAATGATCACAATACTTTGAAAATTGCGGATACCTCTTCTAGGTATTGCGTTCACTGTTTTGAAATAACATCTTAGGGTCAAATTAGGCCCTGAAATATGGTATCCTGCAAAAACAAAACCCTTGTATTCGGTGTGAACAAAAACAGGTTTGCGGCCAAAAACTCAGCGTATCGATATGCAGTTCTTATGCATGGCTGGTTCAATGTGTAAGAAAATCTGAATCATTTTTAACAGATGCCCACAAAGAGCCGTGCTTTTGAGCCTTAAACTTATTTTCATCAGAACTGGCTTCCTCCTTTCTGACAGGAATGCAGAATCTGCCTTCCCCCCATAAAAACGCATCACTGCCCCGAACCAAGCAACATGGTCAGATTAACACATACCTTAAAAGGTCCTAGGCCATATTGAATATTCTTCCCAAAGACCCTAAAATAGCTTAAAGCATTGTTTAAGCTACCTCTCAAACATGTCTTCAAAGACTGAATCGGAATCAAGCAAGGTAAACCTATGAATTTGGGAATCACACAGACTTTAATCTCCAAACCGGGACTCGAGCACTCGGCCCTCATAATATTTGTGGACTCTGTCAAAAGATCTTTTAAACCACAACTTAATATGTTAAACATTGTTCACTTCTTGGATGCCTTTTTGCAGACGGACGGAACATATCCTTACGCGGAGGGGGATTCAAAGCATTACAAGCCACTGCGTCCACAGTGCTTTCATCCTGAGTCCTCCTCAGTCTCCAGCCAACATGTTGCCAAAACATACTCATTAACGTCTTCCTTCATTCCCCCTGAAAGAGAGCGAAATTGTCCCAAGTACCGACATTACCAGTCTTGCACTAATATCCTTTTATTTAGCTAAGTACACAGTTTTGTTGCCAGCCACAAAGTACACCATTCTCGGTGCTAGGGTTACCTTCCTCAGTTCAGGAAAGTCTTCCTTACTTTCATAACTAGGCTCTGTTCTCAGATGCTTTGCATTCCTTACACACCTTGTGTTTCCCTCTTAATTTCCTGAATCAACTTCTGACACGGACCAAACCCATCCTCTAAAGCTTACTCCTTCGCTTACTTAATGCCACCTTTTAATACCTATGAGAGAGACGGGAATTTCTTTCTGCAAAACCATTTCCTTTGGTCACTTACACAACATCTATCAGCTAGTGCTGCATTATATTTGCTATTCTTCTCAGTCATATTTAAAGTAATTATCTGACACTTAAAATGACTTGAGGCGAACAAAAGTGATCTACACAGCTGTCCTTTTTTATTTAAAAAAAAAAAAAAAAAATGAAAGGAATATCTGCTGATATTACACCCAGGTTGTCCATCAGCAGCACTTCTAACATTAAATAGTGTAAAACCTTTCCAAGATGGCCTCCTTTCTTTTGATAATTTGTTCGCAACTCCTCGATCCTAAACAGACCACTGTTTCCTTCGTGACGTGCAGTCCAGTTTCCAGTACCCAAACATGCAGCTGCCTCTCGCAGGCGGAAGGTGCAATAGCTGCTCTGTTTACGCACTCTTCTGACATGCGTAGGTGCTCCGTGGTCCAAGTCTCTCTCGCTCCCCTGCATGACACTGCCGGAGCAGTTACACAACCCTAATGACAGTGCTTGAAATGGAAAAATAGAAGAGCAGGGACTCTGTACCAGAGTCTGCTTGTTTCTGAGAAGTGCCGGTACTCTCCAATTAAACGTATTACATGTTTCTTGAAGTGCAGGTACTCTCTCAAAATAAAAAGGTGCCGGTACTCCGTACCGGACAGAACCGGCCCATTTAAAGCACTGCCTAAAGAAATAAATTTCCTTTTACCTGGCAAACGTGTTTATACACCTAGAAATATCTTCATATTTTTCTTTTGTGAAAAGCACAATACTCGCCGCGAACTGGCTGTAACATGACCATATTGGAATGTAGAAACGTACTAAAACACACGTCTTCCATGACCCACATTCACCTAGGTAACACCCAGTGGAAAACATCAATAGTTGCAATAACCCTTATTCATGCATGGATCACGGAACTACAGACACGAAAGACGAACTGTGCTTCCCTGTCTGAGGAGCTTTGACAAGAGGGTCGTTGAGGAATGTGCTATTCGCCTCCCAGTCTGTCTGCAAGAACAACCATGGGAGAGGAATCGCTGAAAGAAGAGCGCCTGGGTGTTCCCCGCTCTGGTTGGGTCCTCCAGAGGAGAAGGCTGCAGACGGACTCCATAAGGGTCCATCCCAGGGTGGCCTGGAAGATAAAGGGAAGGTGATCCACCTGTCCTGGGTCCGTTGCCAAGGCTAAGCCCGCACTACAGGCTTGTCACTCTCCTTCCTCTCGGGTGCAGTGAACACAGCTTCTTTGGCTTTTGGAAGAGGGTGTTTAGAAAGGTTGTGGATTATCCGTTGGTTTAACATCTAATGGAGGGGGCTTGGGGGCGTTGTCAAGTGACATCAAACTGAGCAGAGATGGCTATGGGTCTGCTTTTTATCCCTCATAGTTTTAAGGACGACGTTCCAGAAGGAATAGTAGTAACGTTTGTGTGGGACATGATGCTGGCGTCCCCTGCAGCCATATGAAAAATCAAAGCTGCCAGCTGTGTGCTGCAAACTTTTCTGTACAGTTTCCACTATCTGGCTCCCTTGTACACACCTTTTTGTTTTTACCAGTGTTAGGGGCTGGCTGCTTTGTATAAAGTTAATCCGTCTGTAATGACACAAACCGCCTCTCTTGAATGAGACCACTGTTCCAGCTCTCAGCTTTTTTTTTTTTTTTCCTTCAAAGTCTGTGAAACTATTGTATCTAACAAAATGTACTAGCGGAGCACAATTTTTTTCCTTTCTTTCTTTTTTCTAAAGTATTGATAATCAAAAAGTCAAATATGACTATATAATTAGTAAATTGTGATAGACTGTCCACAATCCATATACATTCATATATTATTAACCTCAAGCAATGTAGGTTCTCATAATTTTATATAATGAAAATATTTATTTCAAAAATTGGTGACAATGATAAATAACATACAACACTAAACCCCTACAATATAAAAACAACCAACATAAAAGACATAATGTAAATAGATGCAATAAAAGTCCATAATCTAACACAGAAATGAACTATAAGTCAAAGGACCGCATGATATTTTGTCGAATCCACATGTAACATCAGCCGACACGTGTTTCGTCCACACATTGGACTTCTTCAAGGCTTAATCTCTCCATTTACCACTTGTATCTCCAAATGATATTCAAATCTCTTGGTATTGTCCGCACTAAGCTTGTTCATTGTACAAAAAAAACGCAACTGATTTTCATTTTTTTTTTTTTTTTTGGACAATATAATTTTAGTTCATCAGCTTATAGTTGGTCCTGTGTCCTCGTAACGTCCGCATAATAGCAATCCGCGTCCCGTGTTGCTTCGTTGCAATAACAACGAAGGTGTGTGCCTACACACTGTTATTGCAACGAAGCAACACAAAAGAAGAAAGAAAGAGAAAAAAAAATGGTTGTGCTCCGCTAGTACATTTTGTTTGGTTCTATTGTTACGGTCTTTTCTTTGAAAAACCGGAAAGCACATCAGGGCAACGATGTGCATTAGTGTAAGAGCACTACCTAACGAACGAGTTACTTACCTTCGGTAACGACTTTTCTGGTGGATACATTAGCTACCTGTGGATTCCTCACCTGATGAATACTCCCATGGCGCCAGCATTTGACGGAAATCTTCTTACTAGTCTCTGCACGTCGACGAGGACGTCACTCTAGCCCACGCGACGCCGTCTGACGTCATACAGGCAATAAGAAGTCCTCGCCGACGTGCCGATGACAGTACCAACATTTTTTACGTGCATGAGAATAATAATAATAACCCAATGCAATGAAAGAGCAAAGCAACATCTCTTAATATTGTAAATCACACAACATTGCAATAAAATAGCTGTAGATTTAATATAACCTTTTTTTTTTTTTTTTTTTTTTTTTTTAAACAAATAAATATATTTATACATACGAATCATGTATATACCCAATATATATATAGATTTATATATAAATATACACATATATACAAATATCATACATGCAAAATGTATTGCAACTTTGAAGACCAAAAGGAGCACACTCAAGGATTGCTTGGAGAGACCAAAAAGGCAACGGGGAGGCGGGTGGGACCGTGAGGAATCCACAGGTAGCTAATGTATCCACCAGAAAAGTCGTTACCGAAGGTAAGTAACTCGTTCTTCTGATGGATACAACTACCTGTGGATTCCTCACCTGATGAATAGAGTCCCAAAGCAGTACCACGCCCGGCGGTGGGTGCCTAAATGGTCAAACCAAGAAATCCTGCAGCACTGACCGTGCAAAATGACCGTCCCTTCTGACCTCAGAGTCCAAACAGTAATGTTTCACAAAAGTGTGAAGGGACGACCAAGTTGCGGCCTTGCAGATGTCAACCACAGGAACACCCCTGGCCAAGGCCGAAGAGGCCGACTTAGCTCTGGTGGAGTGAGCTCTAATGCCCTCAGGCGGATCCTTCTTTGCCAAAGAGTAACAGATTTTAATGCAAAGAACAACCCACCTGGAGAGTGTTCTCTTGTGGACTGCCTTTCCTCTCCTCTTGCCCACGTATCCGACAAACAGCTGATCCTCCAGCCTGATATCCTTCATTCTGTCGATATAGAAGCTCAACGCCCTTTTTGGGTCCAGGCGATGTAGTCTTTCTTCCTCCTTTGAAGGATGAGGCGGAGGATAAAACGTGGACAAAGTGATTGTCTGAGCCAAATGGAAGGGTGAAACAACCTTCGGAAGGAAAGCAGCCTTGGTCCTCAACACCACCTTATCCCCATAAAACGTTATATAAGGGGGTTTAACCGATAAGGCCTGCAACTCACTCACTCTCCTTGCAGATGTTATAGCTACCAGGAATACTGTTTTAATAACCAAATACCTTAAGGGGCAAGAATGCATAGGCTCAAAAGGGGACCCCATAAGGAAAGTCAGGACCAAGGACAAATCCCATTGAGGCATAACGAATGGTTTTGGAGGATATTGATTCAGAAGACCTTTCAAGAATCTGAGAACAATAGGGGATTTAAATAACGATGGTTGGTCTGGAAGACAAATGAAGGCTGACAAGGCCGACAAATAACCCTTAATGGTAGCTACTGCACAACCTTTCTGCGCTAGAGACAGTGCAAAAGACAAAACATGTGACAGATGAGCATGTAAGGGATCAATCTGTCTCTCTCCACACCACATAACAAATTTAGACCACCTATTAGCGTAGATAGATTTAGTGGAGTGTCGCCTGGCCGCTAAGATAACATCCACTACATCAGGCGGGAGAGAGAAGGAACTCAGGTTGCCCCGTTCAATCTCCAAGCATGTAGGTGCAGACTCTGGAGGTTGGGGTGTAAAACCTGCCCCTGCGACTGCGAGAGGAGGTCTGCCCTGAGAGGGAGACGGAGCGGAGGGCACAGTGAGAGTTGGAGAAGGTCGGAGTACCATACCCTCCTTGGCCAATCCGGAGCTATTAAGATGACTTGGGCCCGGTCTTGGCGAATTTTCCTCAACACTCGAGGAATCAAGGGTATGGGGGGAAACGCGTAAAGCAACTGGTCGCACCAGGTTATCTGAAACGCGTCCCCCAACGCTCCCTGCATCGGATACTGGAGGCTGCAGAATAACGGGCAATGCGCGTTCTCCCGAGTGGCAAACAGATCTATCCGAGGAAACCCCCACATCTGGAAGATTAAACAGACTTGATCTGGATGGAGACGCCACTCGTGGTCTGCCGAGAATTGGCGACTGAGACTGTCCGCACGTACATTCAAGACCCCGGCCAGATGATTTGCCACCAAGCAAATCTGATGGTCCTTTGCCCAGGACCATAGCCGAAGAGCTTCTCTGCAGAGAAGGTACGACCCTACTCCTCCCTGTTTGTTTATGTACCACATCGTGGTAGTATTGTCCGTCAGGACCTGTACCGACTGACCACGAAGGGATGGGAGGAAGGCCTTGAGAGCCAAACGTACAGCCCGTAACTCCAACAGATTGATATGAAACACCTGTTCCTCTGGAGACCAAAGCCCTTTGATCTCCAGATCCCCCAGATGAGCTCCCCATCCTAGGGTGGAGGCATCCGTTATTACTGTGGCCACTGGTGGCGACTGCGCGAACGGCTTCCCCTGTGAAAGATTGTTGCCCGCAATCCACCACTTCAATTCCACAGCAGCATCTCTGGAGATCTTGACAGTACCTTCTAAATCTCCCTTGTGTTGAGACCACTGCCTTCGGAGGCACCACTGAAGAGCCCTCATGTGCCAGCGAGCATGCGTGACCAACAGAATGCAGGAGGCGAACAGACCGAGCAGACGAAGGACCTTGAGGACTGGAACTACCGCTCCATTTCGAAACATTGGAACCAATTCCTGAATATCTTGAATCCGCTGAGGCGGAGGAAAGGCTCGACTCAATGTTGTATCCAGTACTGCCCCTATGAACAGGAGGCGCTGAGAGGGCTCCAGGTGAGATTTGGGCACGTTCACCGAAAAGCCCAGGTCGAACAACAACTGGGTTGTTGACTGCAGATGATGCGACACAAGCTCCGGGGACTTGGCTTTGATCAACCAGTCGTCCAAGTAAGGGAATACTGCTATCCCCTTCCTTCTGAGCTCCGCCGCAACCACTGACATCACCTTTGTGAAGACTCGAGGTGCTGAAGTAAGACCAAACGGGAGGACCGCAAACTGATAGTGCTGCGACCCTACCACAAACCGGAGATACTTCCTGTGCGACTTGAGTATCGGGATATGAAAGTAAGCATCCTGCAAGTCGACAGACACCATCCAATCTTCCTTGTTCAACGCCAAAAGCACCTGTGCTAGGGTCAGCATCTTGAACTTTTCCTGTTTGAGGAACCAATTCAAGATCCTCAGATCCAGGATTGGTCTCAACTGACCATCCTTTTTGGGAATCAGGAAGTATCTTGAGTAACAACCTCGACCCTTTTCCTGCTCTGGGACCAACTCTACCGCGCCCTTTGAAAGGAGGACTTGAACCTCCTGTTCTAGCAACAGGAGGTGTTCTTCTGAACAATAAGATGGGCGGGGCGGGATGAGGGGCGGGAACTCCCGAAAGGGAAGGGCGTAGCCTTTTCCCACAATGCCGAGAACCCAAGTGTCCGTTGTGATAGACCTCCACTTGTGGAGAAAACGCTGTAATCTTCCCCCTACAGGAGAGGAGTGAGTGGGAAACGGTGGAAGCCTAAGGCTGCTTCCCCTGCTGCACCCCTCCAGAGGACGAGGAAGAGGCAGAGTGCTGTTGAGAGGCTCCTCTGGTACGGACCCCACCCCTCCCCCTCCCTCTAAATGACCTATAGGGGAGGGAAGAGGCGGGTTGCTGGAACCTCCCCCGAAAGGAAGAGGAATAAGAGCCACGCCCAAATCCCCGAAACCTCCTGAAAATTCTAGAAGAGGCAGAGGAAGAAGGAGCTTGCAGTCCTAACGATTTGGCTGTGGCTCTGCTCTCCTTAAATCGTTCCAAGGCTGAATCTGCCTTGGCTCCAAACAGTCTGTCCCCATCAAACGGGAGGTCCAGCAGGGTCGACTGCACATCCGCAGAGAACCCTGAGTTTCGGAGCCAGGCCTGTCTTCTTGCCACCACAGCCGTGCCCATCGCCCTGGCCACCGAGTCGGTCGTGTCCAGCCCAGACTGGATAATCTGGGTCGCGGCAGCCTGGGCGTCCGAGACCACATCCAAAAGACCCTGGGGAAGCTCCGTGAATGAAGACGAAATATCATCCATCAGCGCATGGATGTACCTCCCCAGAATGCACGTGGCGTTGGTGGCCTTCAACGCCAAACTGCATGACGAAAATATTTTCTTGGACTGCGCATCCAGTTTCTTGGAGTCTCTGTCTCCAGGCACCGTCGGGAAGGAACCAGGCGCTGACTTTGAGGAACAGGAGGCTTGCACCACCAAGCTCTCCGGCGTAGGGTGTCTAGAGAGAAAGCCAGGGTCAGATGGTGCAGCTCGATACCTCCTGGCCACAGCCCTATGAACGGCCGAGGAAGACACCGGCTTCTTCCACACCTCCAACACCGGATCCAGCAAAGCCTCATTAAATGGCAAGAGAGGCTCAGCTGCAGCAGAGGCCGGATGCAATACCTCTGTCAGCAAATTCTGCTTTGCCTCTGCCACCGGCAAAGGCAGGTCCAAAAAGCTCGCTGCCTTCCTCACCACAGCATGAAAGGAAGCAGCCTCCTCCGTATATTCCCCTGGAGATGAAAGGTCCCACTCAGGGGAAGTGTCCAGCCCACTGGCTGTATCCAGACCATGCAGTCCGTCTCCAGAGTCCTCAATCTCTCCCTCCTCTAGGACTCGCTGGTACTCTTGCTCTTCTAAAAGACGGAGAGCACGCCTCCTCGAATGAAGTCTCTCCTCGATACGCGGAGTCGACATGGCCTCCGCCGACGTCGAAGAACGGCGCCGATCTCCAGAAGCATCTGACGCCGCGTCCGGCGCCACAGGCAGCTTCGGCGCCGAGGCAGGAGCCGGAGGACGAGGTCTTGGAGCCGATGGACCAACCGGAGTCACAGGGCAAAATCCTGACTTCGACGGAGGGGCAACCTCCGGGGCCGAAACATCCGAAGCCACCGGAGCGGCCACCGACGCCGGCACCGGCGCCGAGCCCACATTCCCAAAAGGGAGAAAGGGCATAAAGGGTGCCGGCCGAAGAGGCGCAGGATCACCCAACGAAAAGGCCAAGGGCCCCGAAGGACCAGCCGGAGCAGCTCCTGGAGCCATCTGCTGAAAGATGGTATACATCGCATTAAGAAACGCGGTACTATCGGCTCCAGGAGTGGGAAAAGCCGGATACTGGGGTGCCTGGATCGAGGGCGACCCCGACGCCGGCCTCGACGTCTGCGACGCCGGAGAAAACACAAGAGGCTGCACCACCTCAATCACTGACGCCTGACCAGGTGAAGTCGGTGACGCCGGAGAGGGCAACGGCGTCGATGGATGCGGCGTGACCGTGGGGCTGACCTCCCAAGTCCTCCGACGCCGAGCCGAAGGTGACCTCGAATGAGACTCCTTGCTGGAGTGACGTCGTGAGTCTCTACGGCGCCGGGAGTCTCGATGACGCCGGTGAGACCTTGGCGAAGAAGACTTCTTATGATGTTTCTCCTTCTTCTTTGACTTTGCCATGAATAACTTGGCCTCGCGCTCTTTGAGGGCCTTCGGATTCATGTGTTGACATGAATCGCAAGTCGAGACGTCGTGGTCGGAGCTCAAACACCATAGACAGTCGGAGTGAGGATCTGTAACTGACATCTTGCCCCCACACTCTCGACAGGGCTTGAAACCCGACTTCCTCTGAGACATTGTTACCGCAGAGAAGACTACGCAGCAGACAATACACTGTAACCACGAAGGTAACAGTAACTCCCTCGAAGATAACCGTTTCGAATGCACGGAAAAAAGGGAACTGTCATCGGCACGTCGGCGAGGACTTCTTATTGCCTGTATGACGTCAGACGGCGTCGCGTGGGCTAGAGTGACGTCCTCGTCGACGTGCAGAGACTAGTAAGAAGATTTCCGTCAAATGCTGGCGCCATGGGAGTATTCATCAGGTGAGGAATCCACAGGTAGTTGTATCCATCAGAAAGCATTTATACTTGGGTAAATTAGGAAATGTGCATTGATACTGTTGCTTAGTGTTGCCAATTTTTTTCTTCTCTTAAAACTATTGTATCTAAAATGGAGACCGAGCAACGTAATATTAAGTAATGTAGTGAGCAGTGGTCTCGTCTGGTGTTGGGCAGACGTGTGTGTGTGTGTGTGTGTGTGTGTGGTTTTTTTTTTTTTTTTTGGTAAATGTATTCAATTGCTTAAAAATATTTTTCATTGAGCGTATTATTGAGAGGTTTTGAAAAGTGCTGTGGGCTGTTTTTTGATGTCCAACAGCAGTGACAGAAGACAAAAATATTGTTAAATGGTGGGGAGGGGAAGTTGTAGTCCAGTTGGGTAGGCTTTCTAACTCTGTCCATTGTTCTTTAATCTGGATTCCTTTTTATAAACTCATTTGAGAGAAAGTCAGAAAAGTATTTTTCAGCCGTTTCTTGAACTGCTTATAATTGGCTTTAGATCTCAAGTTAGTGATAAGGGCATTTTATAGTCTTCTATAACCAGAGAATTTGTCTTTGTGTTTTATCCTCTCAAGATGTTGTTGGTATATCACGTAGACTAACGTTCAGTAAAGGTTCCTGAGTTGGGTGCAGAGAGGTCAGTTTCTGCATGTATTCTAAGTGTTGGGACCAGTACGCTTTATGAACCACACACAAAGCCTTCTGTTTGGTTCTTCTGTCCACAAGGAAGGATGTAGAGTACTTTAAAGACTGTCTTCGTATGCTTCAACCCGTTAAGGCCTACACGTCTTTCATCTCCCCAAGAAACTCCATGCCAGATTACTAAATAGATGATAATACAGTAGTGGAGATGTGCAGGGATGAAAACCCTCCTCAGGTTTACGCTGTGGCAGGTTTAAAGAAGTTGCAGGATTGTTTTTTAAATTTTTATTTATTTTTTTTAAACATGGGAAACTGCCCATTATCATTCATTCCTCAAAAGTGATGCAGTGGATTTGAAGTCAAAATATCCCCAGATATCCTACTTTTGGGCAGGCAAATAGGGGAGGGAGGTTCAGAACGCTTGGTGTCCAGCCAAAGGGTGGTGAATCGAGCTGAGAACTTCTAATTACGACAGTCTGTCTCAGTACTGTTTACACAGAGGATATTCTCCTTCCTTCATTGGAACACCAAGTTCAGGTATAATGTAATCCTTATCAGATTATCTGGACTAGTCTCCAAACAGAAGTGGATTTGCCTGCCATCAATGTACTTCTAGAAGTTAATTGGTCCTGTTTAAGAAGCTTTTCCAGGACACATGCATACATGTTGAACAGTAAACAATGGAGGAGCAGCA
The DNA here is from genome assembly GCF_031143425.1 of Pleurodeles waltl. NCBI lineage: Eukaryota > Metazoa > Chordata > Amphibia > Caudata > Salamandridae > Pleurodeles > Pleurodeles waltl. The sequence continues at coordinate 340,030,363 of NC_090443.1, forward strand.
CAAGACGCAGGTTGTAAAGATAATTTGTTGAACCCATTGAATAATGTTTTTTTTTTTTTTTTTTTGCTGCTGTGTTTGAGATGATTGAATCAATCACATAGCTGGTATGCATAGTTCTGTCCAGTGTTTGTCAACAGTATTTTATGGTCATTCATTTCATAGGTAGTGGAAAGTTTGAGTATAAAAGATATCTTGCCCTCCTCCTGGAGAGAATGAACTGCCCTCTTACACTGGCCAGCGCTGTTCAGTGCCCTTCACGTACTTGAATCCAGACTGAAAGTAATGAATAAGTTGCTTTAGTTCACCATACTCATTAATAGTTGTTCCCTCTGATTACACAATTTTACTGTGGAAAGGGAATGTTGGAAATTGAGACTAGGTCATGGGATGTTATTTTTAAGAAGGGTATGATGACACGTTTACTTTGGTTGACTAGTAAAATTGTAGGTAAAGAGACCCATTAATAATAATTTGTTGTATCTCTTTCGATTGAGAAGAATTGTTTGAAGCATGCAGCTGGCAAGATCTATAGAAATAGATACATGTCTTAAGGATCAGACTTTGCTTCTTAATGAGAGGGTGTATCCAAGAGTTTGCCTGCAGTGAAGACATTATAATAAAGGTGGGGAAGTTAGGAGAATCTGGGATGGTGGTGGGATAATTTTATTTGTTGTGGTTTTAAGTTGTTTTTTCCATTATTGCTGTGATATTTTTGGGTTATTTTGTAGGCAGTCTGGATCAGTCAGTTCCTTATTTAATGTGGAAAGGTTCCTTCCTGGTGTTCAATGCCCTATTAATGCATTTAGCAGAACAACACACTTATGCTTTCTTAATGTCTGTATGGTAAATTCTTCGGTGTCTGTTCCAGCGAGTGTTGTCTCTTCAGCCTGAGAGTTGCACTATTGTGCTTTAGGCTGCGGTTAGCCTGTTTCAGAGAGTGTTGTTCTCTCCTGAATCAAATCTTGGGTGATGTGATGTCCAGATTGTGTTTTATAGATTTGACGGATGTTTGAATCTGTAAGGCAATCAATATACTGATTTAGAGGTAAGGGTTTCAAAGTCTCGTTGGTTCAAACTCCTGTGCTTATATTTCTTTAATGCCTCATAGGAATGGAGTGGGGTATTGGTTCTGACGTGGCCGATGAGGTTGTTTTGTAGGTTTAACAGGTTGCTGGATGTACTAAATTAGACTAGGTTATTGGTTTGATGTACCTGTTTAAAGACGGTATCTTAAGGTTAACACACATGCAGTTATATGACTGTTGAAGGCAAGGGGCCTGCAGGTTTGCGTGGGGGTCTGTGTTGTATTTAACATGTGCCATATTGATTCACAGATTGGTCTTTTTTTTTTTTTTTTTGCCTCCATTTGAAGTGTCACTTCAAGGAGTTATTGTAACTAGGTAAGGTTATATTTAGGGTACGGTACTCTACAGCTACACACACACTCTGTTTGTAATGTGGGTCCCTGAGGAAATTTCACACTATCTGTAAAAGAGAATATTACATATAATAATTATCAGAAATAGTTTTATTTGACCCTGAAGCCGTTCAAATATATAAAGTTGATCATGTTGCTCTGTCCAGCATGTAAATAAAAGTAGGAAAGAGAAGTGTACCTGAAGTAAATGATGCATGCAGTGATTCTAAATGCAGTTCATTCACACAGTCAGTGATTATCCTGAAATCTGGCATAGATTATCCCACATGGATCCGTGCCAGCACACATTAGTGATCTCTGAGCACACCCCCTCCACTAGTGCACTGGAGTCTAATCAATGTCAGATTTTGAAGATTTTTACTAGAAATTATTTTGTAAATTAAGAATCTAATTAGAACTCATTTGCATAGTCTGGTTTTCTTGAAAATATGGCCTACCTGGGTGAGCCTTTACAAAACCTCATCAGCCTATCATTGCCAACCACAGCAAGCATGAGGTCCACATCTCTGCGGACTGCCCGCCCGTTCATGAGGGGCTAATCCATACCCGTTTTTCAGTCTATGCACATGACACAAATGTACTTATAGCAAGCCTACATTGGATTAATTTACATATACTGCAGTTGTCTGGGGCTGGTTCAAGTGTTCTGGATCCCAAGCCAGTTGTTCAGCATATCTTCATGAAAAACATTTACATACAGTGAATCTGTGCGTGTTGTCAATATCTGACTCAACTGAGCTTTTGTTGGACCCATCCGACCTAAACCATTTTCCTAAAATTTTCCCTGGATAAGTCCTCCTTGTTGCATTAAATTTACACTGTCAAGAGAGAAGGAAAACAGTTTATAAAAAATTAAGTTTTAGAGCTGCATAGCCTGTCCGCTCCTGCGTGTCTGCAGCGAGGCTGGTTGCAAAAATAAAATTCATGCAAATGTTTACTCTTGATACAAGTACTGTCAGGTATTGAAGCCTCCTTCCACCATGGGGGAACCAGGAGCTGCTCCTCCCTCTTAACTGATAACCCTTCTGAGTCTCCTGTGCCTCTAGAGCAGAGGTTTCAAACCTTTTCTGTAACAAGAGCTAGTTATGTTCAACGAAAATCATCCTGAGCTGCTAATATTATTAGTGTTGTAATAGTGACCACATCAGACAAGATTACATTAGTTGCCATCATATGCATGATTACCAGCAGTGATCGCTTTGGTGCGTCAGGCAGGTTTGCCAGCATTGATGTGCATTAGAATAAGAAAGAAACTGAGTTTTATATTCCCCTACATGAGTAACATTTGACAGTCTTACCCATGACACCAAGCTTCTATTAGTAAGAGGTCTCGCCAACCCAACATGATTTATCACTCCAATATCTGCTTGTAATACAGTTTGAATATTGATCCATTTTTCTATAAACAGCTGCTCATGAGGTCTCACAATTCACAATTTTGAGATCATATATCAATTCACCCAAGCAAAAGCTTCTAACTTAGTAGGCATGGCTACACACACAGGATAGCTACTTATGGGTAGCTGGAGAGCTATTCGTTCTTGAGGCTCCCAGATACGGTTAGCAGAGCGTTGTATGCTGGCACAGTGTGTTTATGGCCTTGGTCTTTTTTTAAAAAAAAAAATGTTTACAAAGCCTTGCATTCTGGGACTTGTGGTCTTCATTTGCAAGCAGCTGATCGCGAGTATGTGTTAGAAGAAACGACCAGGGTGTAGAACTTTTTGTCCTAGCAGCTGAGGGGCCTTCGACATTGGGTGATCATTTTCTGTGGATCCCATTGTTTTAGATAAGTGGTGAAGCCAGGGTCCATATTCATCTCTTCTGTTTCTGAAGTTTTCCTCTTGGTCTGTGGGCCGCTGCTCTTCGAAATAAATGTGAGGTTAAGAAAAACATGGAAAGTTAAAAATGCATATGTCTACCTGGGATCACACTCCTAAATGTACTCATCACTGACTTGAAGGGAAACATAGCAGTGTATTTCAGTAATGTGCAGAAGCGTTACACCTTAGTACATCAGAATAGGTAAGTGCATTCAGAAGTATTTTATTTAAAACTGATAGTTTTCAAAAGTGAGTGAGAAATATTTGTGTCTCATCTCACCTTAACAATGCCAATAGTGAACTAAGAGGCAAGTCACTTGCCACGTGGAACCCTCTGGGTGGTCAGCGTTTTTATTATACAGGGAGTGCAGAATTATTAGGCAAATGAGTATTTTGACCACATCATCCTCTTTATGCATGTTGTCTTACTCCAAGCTGTATAGGCTCGAAAGCCTACTACCAATTAAGCATATTAGGTGATGTGCATCTCTGTAATGAGAAGGGGTGTGGTCTAATGACATCAACACCCTATATCAGGTGTGCATAATTATTAGGCAACTTCCTTTCCTTTGGCAAAATGGGTCAAAAGAAGGACTTGACAGGCTCAGAAAAGTCAAAAATAGTGAGATATCTTGCAGAGGGATGCAGCACTCTTAAAATTGCAAAGCTTCTGAAGCGTGATCATCGAACAATCAAGCGTTTCATTCAAAATAGTCAACAGGGTCGCAAGAAGCGTGTGGAAAAACCAAGGCGCAAAATAACTGCCCATGAACTGAGAAAAGTCAAGCGTGCAGCTGCCACGATGCCACTTGCCACCAGTTTGGCCATATTTCAGAGCTGCAACATCACTGGAGTGCCCAAAAGCACAAGGTGTGCAATACTCCGAGACATGGCCAAGGTAAGAAAGGCTGAAAGACGACCACCACTGAACAAGACACACAAGCTGAAACGTCAAGACTGGGCCAAGAAATATCTCAAGACTGATTTTTCTAAGGTTTTATGGACTGATGAAATGAGAGTGAGTCTTGATGGGCCAGATGGATGGGCCCGTGGCTGGATTGGTAAAGGGCAGAGAGCTCCAGTCCGACTCAGACGCCAGCAAGGTGGAGGTGGAGTACTGGTTTGGGCTGGTATCATCAAAGATGAGCTTGTGGGGCCTTTTCGGGTTGAGGATGGAGTCCAGCTCAACTCCCAGTCCTACTGCCAGTTCCTGGAAGACACCTTCTTCAAGCAGTGGTACAGGAAGAAGTCTGCATCCTTTTAAGAAAAACATGATTTTCATGCAGGACAATGCTCCATCACACGCGTCCAAGTACTCCACAGCGTGGCTGGCAAGAAAGGGTATAAAAGAAGGAAATCTAATGACATGGCCTCCTTGTTCACCTGATCTGAACCCCATTGAGAACCTGTGGTCCATCATCAAATGTGAGATTTACAAGGAGGGAAAACAGTACACCTCTCTGAACAGTGTCTGGGAGGCTGTGGTTGCTGCTGCACGCAATGTTGATGGTGAACAGATCAAAACACTGACAGAATCCATGGATGGCAGGCTTTTGAGTGTCCTTGCAAAGAAAGGTGGCTATATTGGTCACTGATTTGTTTTTGTTTTGTTTCTGAATGTCAGAAATGTATATTTGTGAATGTTGAGATGTTATATTGGTTTCACTGGTAATAATAAATAATTGAAATGGGTATATATTTTTTTTTGTTAAGTTGCCTAATAATTATGCACAGTAATAGTCACCTGCACACACAGATATCCCCCTAACATAGCTAAAACTAAAAACAAACTAAAAACTACTTCCAAAAATATTCAGCTTTGATATTAATGAGTTTTTTGGGTTCATTGAGAACATGGTGGTTGTTCAATAATAAAATTAATCCTCAAAAATACAACTTGCCTAATAATTCTGCACTCCCTGTACATAGACAACATTATAGTTATTAGATCAAACTCGAGAGGTTTGTCCAGCATATATAATGAGCTCATAAATTTCAAGTTGCTCTTCTGTGTTGAATTGAAGAAAAGGGAGGCAAAGTGAAATGAGGCAATCGCCTAGGATTGAACAATTGGGTCAAGTGGGAAGCCAGGATTGATCTTAGGTTTTCTGGTTTTACATTGTGCAATTGTATTTAATTTCAGTTTAATAATCAAGTAACTTCCTTTTTATACTTGCCTCTTCCAAGGTAATAATAGCAAGTGGAATGGTTTACCCCAAGGTGCTGTAGAGGGATAGCACTTCAGATAAAGAATGACACAAATCAAATCAAATATATGATTCTTCAAGAGTCTTAATGTAGAGGGCACTGTGGAAAGAGACTCTCGCAATACCACCATGAACCACTGACCACACATCAGTTATTTGCTCCTACACTCACTTTAACCACCCTCGGAGCCCCACTCCCACGTGCTGGCTTTAATGAAAGCCTCGGGCACACCTCAGACCATAGTTTCTGGCCCTTGTGGAAATGTTTGCGTACCCATGTATTAGGATGTCCTTTTTTTTTTTCTTTTTTTTTCCAAGCAGGTTCTTTTTCAGAAATCTTAGTTTTTTTTCATCTGCTTTTGGAGTAGTGCCATTTTGGCACCACTAGGGGCACAGTTATGCAGTTCTGTTTGATACTTCTGACTGCAGATCACTCAACTTTAGGATACCATCAGGTTCCCAATTGCATCTGGAGAAATCTTCCGTTGATGCTTTTACACGTCAGTGGGTGGTGCCGTGGTGACTCAGTGCTGCCTGGAAATGATGAAGTGGAGCCATATATAAACGGTTCCCCTGCACACTGGGGTCTGTCTTTTCTTTCAGCACCCTTGGATGAATTTAGGAGCAGAGCTCTGGATCCACATCAAACAAGATTTCACTTTGTGGGGGTACTGTTGGACTTCTGCTACTGGGTTCACCACTGATGCCTTCTGATCTGATGGAATCCATTACTGGGCCCATACCAACTTCTACCTCGGTGCCTAGGTCCACAACTGTTCCTTCCATACCAAGTCTGTTTGCACCTGGTGATGAGCCCAACCTGGTCCCTGACCCCAGCTGAAAGAACGTGTTATGAAATCACAAAAGCACAGCTAGTTGTTAAACAACTCCATTCCAGTACAAAACTTCTGCCTGTACTTCTAATATCTGCACAGGAATAGCTTTATTCTTGGCTCTGATTTGGACTGACTATAAGAGGTAAATAGTTGTGTTTGGGACTTGCGGTTATTTCTTGGGAATCATATTGTAGCTTTTATTAACTTTACTGTGTGGGGCCCTTTAATGTACAGAATGTTAGTCTTTGTTTTGCTCTCATTTCTTAGTGTGAGCTCCAAACTCATTGAGTTAGAGGGTGTAGTCTGGAACCGTCACCAAGAGATATGTTCTGTGTCCTGAAAGTTATAAAATCCTTCAAAAGACTTTCTCCATGAATTCATCATCATTGCTGACTAAAATGTACCTCAGGAAACTGATGTTGAGGAAAGGACAAAATGCTGGCTCCTTCCTATACTTGAACCGGGAAAGACACACTCAGAAATTTTATATATTTTTGGAACTTTTTATAAGGCGCGAACAAGTCCCCATGATACTTCAAAGCGGGTCAAGTTACACATTTAGTATTATAATTCATATACAAATTAATATATTAACAATAATAGCACATACGCCCGGCAAATCAAAAGTAGATTTCAGGGAGACCTTACAAAGCCAGACAGAGTTGAGCAGTCTAAGCACTACTGGTCAGGAGTTCCATATTTTGGGGGCATGCAAAGAGAAAGAACGGGCATTGCAGAATTTTACAGGCTAGACCCCATAGATATGAGCCATGGTGACCTGACCCCTCTTTGAGCCCCTCGTGCTCAGGCTGGAGCCCCTTGAGCTGGATACCACCCTCACTTAATAAATACCTCTCTAGCTAGGGAAAACCGAGGCTCATCCAACTGGGACAGACACATTCTTTCTAGGCATAAAGCCACTCAACCAGGGGGTCAGATACCCTCTTTAATCTCTTTGCTTTGGAGCGAGCCCCTAAGTAGGGAAGCACGCTTGAAAAATCAAGGCCAGTTAGGGGAACACCCCAGCCCTGTTTCCTCACTCCCATGAATAACAACACCCCATCTAGAGTGACAAGAGCGCATACCGATGTACACTGAACAAGCAGATCCATTCAATTAGGAAATGACTGAGAAAGATGCTCTTAGCTCAGCAGAAGCGCAGTTCACAGCGTAGGGAAAACAGCAGTACTATTCCTAAGCAAAACACTTGCACCTTCCGTGTTTAGGGAATAAAGGCAGCTGGTAGGTTATATGTGTATGTATGTGTATATGTTGTTTCTGTGCTTGGCATGTTCGTGGATCATTGCATGGCTCCTGGTTTTTATCTACTCATCACTCGTATGTCATGTCTCTATCAAACTATCCTCTATTCTCACTCTGACTCATCCCAAATCCCTTCTACCACTTTAATCTCCTAAATATCTCTGCCTAGGCTCTTCCCTCCACATCTAACTCACCAAACCTCACTCTACCTCTGTGACCTCCCACACAACCCTACTAAATTCTCCTGCATTCATCTCACCCTGCTACTATGCTCTCCCTAACCCTTCCACATACTCTTCCCCTGCCACCCCCCTTTACTCATCCCAAGCCTTTGGGTTGAGTAAATGAAGGATATACTCCCAATTAACACCTCTGTATTTATTTCCTCCTCCACCCCTCCATTACTCCAGTCTAACTAACAAACTCTCATATCCACGGCTCAAATTAACTCCTAATAATACTAAAACTGTACTCATTATTTAACTATACTAATCCATCACTAATTCTTGTTGGGTTCCGGAGTAGCGTGCTACTCATCGAAAAGCGCTTTGACGCCTCGCCAGGGGTAGTAAGCGCTATATAAATACGATTACAATACAATACTTATTCATGTTGACTGGAGATCTCCGTCGCCACTAGGCGGCGCCTTATACTGACACTATCCTCCCTCTCATAGGCCATTATTTTCGTTTACACGAGGTCGTTGAGCGCCGAAGAATGGGGGCCCGTGTTACGTTAGTGCCCGAGGCCCCACAAAAGCTTGTCATATGCCGGTGACAGTAGTGGTGGCTGCATTTCTGTACATGCATATTTTGGACGAAGCAGCTATGGTTACCCTTTTGGCGACATTAGTTGCTGGTGTGTTTTCAGAGGTGCTCGGTGCGGATTGTTGATATATTTGCGGACAATGATGTTACGTAAAGATGCTGAGTACATCTAGTAATGGGTCAGGGGAGGGTGGAACACCCCTCTTCTGGGTGTGTAGCATTAGATGTTGGTGTGCGTAGTATTTTCAGTAGTTGCGGGGCCAAGATGACATACGGGCAGGGTTAATTGCCACCTTCCGGAGCCCCCTCACCCCAGCCCCACCCCTCCAACACATACACAGGCAGTGAGCGCCTTCCTCACCAGCGTAACTCGATGCGCCCCCCGGCCTATCCGCCGGCTGTCAGTACCGCAACCCGAGCCTCCCGTGGCTGCCCGGGCAACGGGCGCCCTCCGCGCCTCCTGCCGCCGCCGCCGCGCCCCGTGACCGCCCGCCAGCAGTGTGGGCACTGCAGCGGTGATCAGGAGCGGGCATATCCGCCCCATGAGCCGTCGGCGGGAGTTGACGATCCACACAGCGCGCTTTGGTGGAGGTGAAGGGCAGAGTGAATCCGGAACGGGGGGCATGGGGCCCCTGAGGGGAGTTATATGGGGCGTAACAGGTGCATGAGACTGCATAACAAGTATTATCAAGGAGGAACTTGGCAGGGTGGCCAAGGAAGCAGAAGCCTCTCCCATTATATAGGCCGCAAGGCAAACGACACCTCGTCGGCTTCTCGACGCCGGGAAGTGCCCAGACAAGTCTTGCACTCGCCCTAGGTTGGCAGCACCCACACACGATTCTCGGGTGAGGTAGGAGGAGGCAGAGCGACGACCCTGCTCTCTCTTGCATGGCTGACTTCTTACTCCGCAGTGACCAGACGCCCCAGAACCTGAACAGCTTACCTTAGTGAGGCCTACTGTGGATGTATGCGGATGTGGCAGAGTCAGTGAGGCATTTTATTTCTCCACCAGGTAGTTTCTGCTCTCTTCCATTCACCTCTCGTATCTCTCGCCAGCACTTCCCACTCTCAGCCCTTCTTTCCATCTCCAAGCTCAGCACGTCATGCTTAGCCAAGTCGCTCCCTTCTGAACGGTTCTGTTCTCCTCTCTTTTCACCTGGTCTGCTCTTCACTCCTCTTGCTCTGTCTACATTTTTTCTGCAGTTAAAAGAATGATATACTATTTTTCTTGAACTCTTTCCACAGCCCGATCTCTTGAACTTCAAGAAGGGTTGGATGTCCCTTTTGGACGAAAATGGCGAGGTAAGATCACCTTGTGTCTGTAAGTGCTTTGTATATGAACTTAAAAAGGACATTTATTTTGACATGTTCTTGATACAGTTTGTGAAGGTAGCGGTTTTCTGGACACAGTTTGTGTAATTTATGGTGTTTTCCAGAAGGGTGGGTTTGTGTAAAGTTTACATGAAAGATGGTACACTATGCCCTGCTTATATATTGTGAATTCGCGTCTTTGCAGTTTAAGAAACACTGGTTTGTGCTGACTGACACCAGCCTGCGCTATTACCGCGACTCCAACGCCGAAGAGGTGAGTTATACTGCACGGAATGGCCCCCGTTTGTGTGAAATTAACTCCAACCCACATCGGCCCCTTCTTGAATGGGATGTGAATCTCTTACTCTGTATAAAGTGGACTTTTTATTTATTTTTATCTCCGTGCCTTTTCTACATGCCGCCTCCCATTGTCTTTGCAGACTGATGATCTGGACGGGGAGATAGACTTACGGACTTGTACAGATGTACCAGAGTTTCCTGTGCAGCGCAACTATGGGTTCCAGATCCGCGTGAGTAACATGCACTTCCCTATGCTGGTCTTTTACCTCCTCTTCTCTCGGCTCTTGTGAGCGTCTTGTGTAGTCTTGATGATTAGGCCTTCCATCACAGAACACCCTGTTCATGGTGCACTCTAAAATCGCGGTGGCTTTGCCATGAGTATTTGTGCCTGCTATAAGCTTGGGCTTGTGGAACTATCAGCTATCACTTTTTTTGCCTAGTAGGCCTACAATGGAACAAACCTTGTTTCACTGAGGGCTAATAGGTTCTGTAATCATCACACTGCTGGTGTAAGCGGTCAGGGCAAGTCCCTGATGCAACCTCAAGAACGTGTCTCTGCCTTTTCGAAATCCACTTCCCTGGTTTCCTGATCACCACTGGTCAAATGCAGTGCAGATAGTGGTCAATGTTTTTTTATAAGTCTCAATCTTTTAGTTTCCACTCGCATTAAAATGAAATTCCAGCTTTAGGTTTTCAATTAAATGGATTTAACGGAGTTACTTTGAGGGTCAGAAGAATATACTGGCCACTCCGTGACTTAATGTGATATGCTAGCTATCCACTCTAAATGAGTTTCCCTTTGGAGTTAAGTCGTTACCAGAACAGAAATTATAGAACGACAATCATTTGCAGTGCAATAGGCCTCGCATTTGTGAGAGTTAGAGCTGTTGGCGTTGTAAATGACAATGTCTTTTACCTATGTATTATTGCTTGGAGTGTAGTGGATGTATGCCAGGTGCCACAGCAACCCTTCCAGACGGGTCGCTGCAGGTGAGGGGACACAGCAAGTTCACCATCTTGGGAGTGTTTTTGCCTCATTCCTGCTGACTGGCTGTGATACCCTAGAGATGCAACCCTTTCTAGTGTGTTTATCTAAACTTTTATAGCACCAAACAAGCCGTAAAGAGGCACCTTTGTGGCATTTAACCTGGAGAACGAGGGTGTCAAGAGTTGGGAGCAAAGAAAAGAGGGCAGCCATATATTTCTGTGCATTAAACTTTCAAAGGAATTATTCCTCTACATTGGCAATACCAGCCTAACTTTGTAAAACACTGAGTGTATTCAAAAAGAATAGCAGAAGAGGCAGCTTAACTGAGCAGGAGGCTTCAAATGTGTGCAGATTGGTGAAACAGCTTCAGTGGTAGATGGACCGACAGGATGGGTTCCAGAGATGCAACATCTGTGACCTTGGGTCACTGTTTTAAATGGAAATGCAGAAGGGCTGGTATTCTGTATTCATTTAAAGCACTGCCTTGGGTTACTAGTCTTATGACAGCCCTTGTCTCAGGACTGGACTATGTAGAACAGATAAGTGTACCTGAATCTCCTGGGCCTTGACGGTGTCTTTTCGGTGCACACATTTGTGCACTGGCTGGTGGTTTTGAAGTGAGAATTATCTCCGTTGTGTGTGTGTGTGTGTGTGTGTGTGTGTGTACATATATATATCTCTTTATTTTTATTTATATATATATATATATATATATATATATATTTATTTTTTGTCGGGTAATCCAAAGTAGGTCCAGAACCATGTCAGAGTTTCTTGATACCCACATAAGACAAATTACGTAAAAAATAATTTATATATGGAACTTATTTACATAGTGGTTACCCTATAAACCTGGCATGGATCGATCCTTTTTGTTGTCTTGTACAAAAAAATACTTCAGTCACAACAAGACATTTGGGTTACATAAGTACAAGCAGTGGCTAGTCTTGGTGGCTACAGTTTGTGAAACAGTTCTCCTGTTTAAACATCTCCTGCCCATGGTGTCTTTACTGTTACTGTCCAGGATTGACTTAGAGATGTAGTCCATGGGGTGTGTACCCATGTAAACAAATGCACATATATTCCTATAGACACAGGGAGGCGTGGTGAAGCATTGAGAGGAACACTACTAGTAGTAATAGTAGCAGTAGTGGGAGTGAGAAAAGGGCCAATTGATTGGGTCGAAAGATATTTTCTTGACATTGATTGTCCATGTACTTGGTAACTGCAGCAGTCCGGAATAATGCATAGAGTTTACATCAAATGATGCATGGGAGCCTATTGGAGTGGTTACATGAAACCTGGGGTTGGAACAGAGGAGAGCAGGTTGAACATTACTGGACTCTGATAGTTAATGCATGGATCATTATACACAGGAGTTCAGAGGTTGATGGGGAAGACCTCCGCGCCCATGACAGCGACTGTTGGGGTATTCAAGGTGGTGCATCTTCAAACAAGAAGCAGTGCTGTTTTAGACAGTGCTTCTGGAAGTGGCTTCTGCAAGGTTGCAGTAGCTGTGAGGGGACTTCCATCAAAGCCATGACACCAGTGAATTCTGTGAGAAGGAAGTGATGGAGTTTGCTTCACTTTTGTGCCCTATGATACGTTGCAACTCTCACTGGCACCCTTGTGTTAGCTTCTTTGCACTACAGGGATAGGAAAATGGCTGACTCTATTAACTCTAGTTGAAGAGGCCCAATTTACATCCAAGGGCTAGATGCTTTTTGCTATCAAGCTTGAGGCCATGAAGTGCTTAGGTTTGGAGTCGCAGCTCTTTTTCCACAATTTTGGAGGCAACACCTTTCGGCATCTTCTTGCCTAGAACTAACCTATGTGCTTGGTTGGTGACCCTCCGAAGGTTATCAAGAGCATGTGCTATCGCCTAGTGCTAAGCTCCACTCAAGTCACTTGGTCAATGCACCCACTGCAGAGGTCTTGACAGGCCAAGAATGTCACAGATTACAATCCTGACATAGCTTTTTCACCTCTTCATCTCTGCAAGGTTGATGCAAATGAATTATAGTGATTTTGTTAAGAATGGCACCTGCTTTGCAGCGCTAGGAAATGGCAGAACATGTATTTCCAGGTGCTATATTAAAAAAAAAATATATATATATATATATATATATATATATATATATATATATATATATATATATATTCCTAGACTGCCCTAGCACGCACCAGACAAAGAACCCCAGGGGAGAGGATGTGGCGTCGGGGCTAGAGCTGCTGACTTTGGCGCTGGGGAACAGTGTTGGAGTGTCGGCTCAGCATCCTGTGATTCTGGGCAAATCATTTAATCTCGCCTTGCTACCAAAAATGAATGTGTTCTTGTGCAAAGTAACCGGTGCTCACGCAAAGCGCTGTAATACCTTTTTTTTATTTTTGCAGTTTTTTTTATAGCGCACACTTGATACAAAGTGCTCCTATGCCTTTTGTGTCGAGTTTGCGCTACATGAAACTGAAAAAATAAGACCCCTCAGACATCACAAATAAACAGCAAGATGCCTGAAACAAGGAAGAGGAAGAAACATACCGCCATGAGTGCAAAGTGGTGAGCCAAAAGAAAACAAGAAGGTGCGGGCAAGCAACCACCGTGCCACAGGAGTTAACAAGCAACATCGGAAGGAGAGTGATTGGGTGGAGGGACACAAGAATAAGGCGTGGAAGAGTGCGATTTTAAGCACTATTGACTAAGCAGTAGGATGTGTGTACAGTGCCCCAGAGTTCAGCTTTGTAAGCACACTCACCCACAGGAGCAGAATACCAAGGGAAAAAAAGTCCCTTGAAGAACAAACACGACAAAGCGTAATCAAACAATAGTTAATCTCTGCTCCCAAAGAGAAAAAGGAGGGACAAACGGGCATGACAAACCACTAGCAAGCAAGGATTTTTAAATGACACTGAAACAAGGAAATTACATGGCTTTAAGAACACAGAAGTAGGTATACTCAATGTATACAAGAGGCTGTACATTTACGCTCGCACAAAAAACGACATCTCTTAAAGTTGTTTAAAAAAAAAAAAAAAACAAGCCCAACTCTGCATGTTTAACGGGTGGTTTTAAAAACGCCAATACTTGCATTTAATAAATCGGATATCTGTTGTGTGTACAATAGTTTTCTTTGAAACATTTATCAGTAAACTTTACAAACGTTGGCATACCGAGTGGATTCATACCCTGCAGTATCCTTGATCTGACCCCCAAGATCCTTCCACATGAGATGCTAGGGAGCTTAAAACTCATTCCATATGCTTTGTAACTGGCAGTAAAGTTGATTTTCCCAGCTCATTTACTATGTGATTCTCTTCAAGAAGAAGTTTGTTGAAATGGAAGAGCTGAGTTTCACATGGGCAGCAATAGGTAGGTTAAAACTCTGGCTGCAAATGTGTATGTCTGAGGCACAGTGAATGCAGTGTCTAGCACGAGAACTGCTTTTTTTTTTTTTTTTTTTTTTTAACTACATTTACTTGTAATGGTCTCAACAGTCCCTTGCAAAATTTCACTGTGCCGACCAGCTCCTCAGTCTGTTATGGACTGGTATGCTTTCTGGCGAGAAGGCTCATTCTGTGTGCCCTGAAAGGTTCTTGAGTTGATTCTAATGAATCAAGTTGGTCTTCAGGAGGGGACTCAATTCTGCTATTTGTGACCACCATCTCCAAATCTGAAAAATGACTTTGGGTTTATGAGAGCTGACTAGTCATTGGAATGTCCTTTTTAGAAGCACCCCAACATATGAGGCCTTCTGTGGTAAATCTGTGCTATGACTGGAGCCTTTCATTTCAGCAATGTGGCATGCATGAGGGGCATATGGAGGGTTGGGATATCTCATGCTGGAGGTGGCAGTGTCTATGGGCCCTTTGTCAGTGCAATTGAAGCAAAGTTTAACCATACCGCCTTTTAACCATAATGTTGCATCCTGGCCCAGCCATCATTTAAACTGATTCAGAAATTTGTCGTATTTCATATTCAGCTGTGGGTATCTAGCTTGTGTATATTTTTGTTGCTTGTAATCATTTGAAAGCTGTAGAAGTTTGGACCACCACCCATTTTCTACAGTTTTCACACCTTGCAAGTAGTATTAAATAGAGCAGTAACCATTATTCTGAAGGATAGTTCTGAACACAGGTTGGTCACCTTACGAATATCTGCAGGTGCCAGACTAAAGTTGGAGATTTTTCTCAGTTATTCACTTGTGCGTCAGTAGGTTTTGTTGTGCGGCTCCACATCTGGTTTGTTCCGTCCCAAATGTGGCATCCGGGCCCCTACATAAACCCCACCTCTGCTAGCTGATGTCAGTTCTCTTGTTTGCGCACTTTCTGACACAAATCTGAGCTCGCTCTATCTAGTTCTGTCAGACTTGACAGAATTTCTTCCAAAATTATTTTACTGTATGCTATGGTCATGTCGCCTACTAAAGCGACAGGGTTTCAAATGTAGGACTGCCACAAACTGATGTCGGTGGCGGATCCTCACAAGGTCTGTCTCTGGGCTTCAAGCATCACTTGGTGTCATGAGACAAATGTGCCAGTGTGAACGCTCAGCCCATCCAAGACTACAAATCCAAAGATGTACACACCAGAACATCACTGGTGGTTGAAAAAAGTCGAGGGCACATTGTGCTCATGCTTCCAGGGGCAGATCTTGTGAACACTCATCACCGAAATCAAGATCTTTGGGTAAGTCCCAAAAAAATTAAAGAATCGCTAGAAGTGTAAACACTGCGCTTCCATGTCCCCCCCCCCCCCACTCCCACTGTTCGGAGTCCGACAACGCCCTGTGTACTTCCAGAAAGCAGACTCATCCTCCCACCTGGTACGGATTCTGACTCTTCATCCAATTCTCTGTCTTCCCTAGCCCGAGGCAACCATGAAGCAAATAAGGACATCTAGGGAGTCTAGGGACTAAATCTCGAGTACCTGGGTCCCCAGGCGTTTTGGTGACCTCCCGTCGGTCAATAGCCAGTGTATCAGCTCTTGATGCCGAAGGTGTCCCTTGACATCACCCCAAGGTCAGTCCTGGTTTTGGGGATGATGTGGTTACCCCTTTCTGCGCTACATCCTTTTATCGCCAATGACGGAGGAGTAGGCATGTCTGATTCGGAAGCAAACCTAAAGTGACTTCCATCAACTTCACACCGACCTCAGGATACTACCCACACTCTGACCACGAGTCACTTCCACAAAAAAATTCATGATGATGATGACGACAAAGCCAATACACCATATGACGACAATAACTTGTTTCTAGACCTCCAGAATGCCAGTGGCTTAGACACAGCACCTGACATTGGCCTTACCTTATGTGGCTACAAAAGAGTCTACCTCCTTTGCAGCTGTCATTAGGAGAGCAGCAGAAGTTCTAGACTTCACCTGGCCACCTCTGAGGTCAAGACAAATGCATTAAATAAGGTTCCTCATGTAGGACAAACAACGCAGGAGCTTCCCTTTCCTTTCACCGAGGACCTCATGGACACACTGTTTGCAGCCTGGGCAAAGCCATGATCTTGCCCTCCAGGAACCAGGCAGATTGCCTGGCAGCACTGGACTGTCCTGGGGTATCCTACATTTCTCCTCCAGGAGCCTTCGCCAAAAACCCTAGTGGTTCAGGGCTCTACCAGGTGACTGAACCCCGATGCGTTCCTAACTTAACCCCAAAATAGAGATTATAAACGTATGGAGACTTTTGCAAAGAGAATGTTCTCTTCAGCTAGCCTTGCTTTGAGATTGGTTAACACCAGCTGTCTCCTCTGGAGATACTTGCATCCTTTGTGGGATGTGACGGCAGACATCTGGTCAAGAGTCCTAGATGATTTTAGTCCAAATATTGAGGTCCTCATATAAGACGGCCACAAAGTTGTGAAGTACTTATTAAGCTCAGCACTGAACACTACAAGCTGCCTGGTTGGCCAGTCTGGGCCAGTGTGGTGCTTCCATGCCAGGCTTGGATACACTCCACTGAAATTTTGAGTGATTTCCAACAGTCACTTACGGACATGCTTCTCAATAGCACTTGGCTCTGCCGTAGGGCACTTTAAGAACAGCAAACCAACAACAGGCTTTCTTGGGTCGGCACTGTCTGTATGTCAGTTTCCCTGGCAGTCCAGCCCATTTTGAGCGACAGGCCTCGCAAGCCTTTTTAGGCTGAGGTCGGGCATCCATCCACTAGTGTCCCGGTCCCCAGGGGCAATGATCTACTCAGTTCCCTGCCTTACACATGATTGCCTGGTGTGAGGCAGCATCCCATTTTACCTCTCTGGGTGGAAGAACATCACATCTGACCAGTAGTGGGTGCTCCACATTGTGGAGAGCGGATACTCCCGCCCCTTTTTTTTTTTTTTTTTATTACAACTACTGACATGCCTTCCTTTTAACTCTATCTTCCAAAGGGCCACCCACTTGTACTCCAAGAAATTCAAGTTCTCTTGGCCAAGGGAGCCATAAAGAGGATGCATCAGAGATCAGGACTGGTTGCTACTCCACTTTATTTTCTGGTGCATAATGATAGAGGCGTATGCCCTTCCCTGGACCTTTGCCCCTGAACTTCTCCTTCCTTTTGAAGGGACAAGTTCAAAGAGTTCACCCTAGGACCAGGTGACTGGATGGTGATATTATTTTTGCAAGGTGATTATTTTCACATCCCCGTTCAGCAGTGCCACATAATCCACCTGCAGTTTCAGGTAGGCCGCAAGCCATTTCAGTTGTCTGTGCTACCTTTCTTCTTTTCTAGTGCAGCTTGGGTGTTATGAAAGGTGATGTTGGTGGTCGCTGCCCCTCGTTGCAGGTTGGAAATGCCAGTCTTCCCTTAGCTGGACCACTTGCTTCAGGCAGACTGTCCTCAAACAGTCATAAACTACCTCTAGACGAAGGCTGACCTGATTCCAGCATTGGGCTTTTCCATCAACCTGCAGAAGTCACACCAGACTCCTTCATAATGACTCACCTTCATTGGAGCCATCCTGGACACCATGCTCTTTTAAGCTTTACATCTGCCTCAACGCTTCCAGGACATTTGGGTTATGGCTCGGATGTTTCAACATGTGGCAAATGTAACCTCTGCAGTTGGATCCAAAGTCTCAGTGCGATCGGCACCACAGGTCCTTTTTGGATTTCATCTGGGTGTTGCAGGAAACTGCAAAAGACTGCACTTGTGGCTGCTACACCACAGCTGGACTGGTGGTACACCCATCTCCCTGCTCCACACACAGCTAATGGTCATGACTGATTGTTGCTGGTTTGGGGAGTTAATCTGGGAGAGTTTAAGATCAGAGGACTCTGGTCTCCGCCAGAAGCTGTTTTCCACATCAACTTGCTGGAAGTGGGGGCAGTTTGTTCGGCAATGAAAGCATTTATCCAGACCATCAAAGAAGAAGGGTTACAGGTTCTTGCAGACATCACTACTGCAAGTTGGTATTGCAACTAACAAAACTGAGTGGGTTGTGTGCAGAAGGCTCATCACCTCTGGAAATGGCTTAATGGCCAGGGCATCTTACTGGTTGCCAGAACCTGGCAGGATCTTTAAACATCAGGGTGGATGAACTCAGCCAAGGTTGTCATCTCAATCACGAATGGCAGCTACACTCTAAGATGGCTCGGGTGTCTTCCAGTGATGGGTAAAACCCAGGGTTGATTTGAACTCCCCTCCCCCCCCCCCCCCCCCCAACACACACACACACACACACACACACCTTTTGCTCATTGGAGTACTTATGCCAATTCTAGCTCACAGGCACATTTGCCTTCGATTGGAACTCAGGACTCCTGTATGCGACCCCCCCCCCCCCCCGCCTCCACCTCTCCTGCCCAAAGTTCTCAATAAGATTAGGAAGGCCTGGGTTCAAGTCCTCTTTGTGCCCCCAAACTAGGTGAGGAGAGTGTAGTACTAGGAACTACTGATGATGAGCGTCTGTCCTCTACTCTGACCTACCCTTTGGAAGGACCTTTTGTCACAGTAGCAGGGCAGGGTCCTGCACCTGAACCTGTATAACTCGCACCTCCATGCATGGGGATAGAGTGGTGTCAGTCAATGGCTCTCATTCTTTCTCTCAAAATAGTTGGTGTTATTTTGGCAGCAAGATTTCCCTGCACCAAACTGTTTTTACCTGTAAATAAATCTTTATTGCAGATTAATTAGAATCAATGCAAATATAAACAACACCTAAAACATAAAGAAATCGTTAATGCACTAGATTCACAGTGTGCAAACATATAATAAAGTCAATCAAGTAAATCTCTACAGACGGGACAGCTTCAAAGTGCATTAGAGGATTCACAGTTGGTTACACCGTCTACTGTTCCTATGTGCTAAAGTGCAAAACTGACTGATAGGCGGAAACATGCCTGATGGGTGGTTAGTGGCTGTTTATGAGGGATGCTGGGAGAAGTTGTGGATGGTGTTCCTCCTGTGACATCCAGCCTTTCCAAGCACATTTAGCTGACCACCTGTTATTATCGTACTGTGCCTGTGCAGCCATCATTATTCAAATCACCTGTTATACTGCATTTTTTTTTTAAGGAGCTTCATATGTTTGCCAACATATTTTTGATGCCTCAATTAGACCTTCATTTGTTTCTCACTTACCTCTGTGTGCACCATTTGAACTAATGCACACCTGCCCTCTTACCTTTTTCATGCTAAAGACCATCTTCCTTATAGTGGTCACATAAGCTTCTTGCGTTAGTGAGCTACAAGCATGGTCTGCCAAGCTGCCATTTACCACCACCTTCCCAGATAAGTTGGTACTCAGAACAAAAGCAGCATTCTACGAAACATTCACACCCTTTCGTGGAGGATAAGGGAGGGTATGAGAGGTGAAAGGTGGGGAGAGATGAAGGGGGTGGCCAGGGAGGAGAATGAGGGGGGGTATCACAGTGTGATTGATCTGCAGTTAGAGTATCCACCCGAAAGATAAGTAACTTTTTCTTTCTTTAGAGACTACATTTTTTCCCATTTGATAATCCAAAAAATATCAACCTTTTGCTAACCTCTGTCTTGATGCAGATTTTCAGATGAGAATCTACTCATTTCGCCAATAAACTTAATGCTGGGAATTGCGAAATGTATGCAAATTAACTACATTTGATGCTTTGCGTTTTGGACACTTCTCAATCAGTCAATCCCTGTACTTGGCTAGTCACCCGCTAGGGTCTCAAGGCGCTGGGTGGGGTTACAGTACATGCATAGTCGTTGATGGATTCTGTGGTTGATGTATTCTTGTCTGGCATTGTTAAGGGCTTTGTAGGCGTGCGTGAGAAGTTTGAATGTAATTCTATTGTCTGTTGGGAGCCGGCGGAGGTGTGGCTGTGTCTGGGGGTGTTCTTGATGAGACGGACAGAGGCGTTCTGGATGCGTTGCCGTCTTTTCCGTACCTTGGTGGTGGTTCCAGCATAGAGTGCGTTGTAGTCCAGGCGGCTGCTGACAAGGACCTGGGTGACTGTTCTTTTGGATTCGGTTGGGATCCATTTGAAGATCTTCCGGAGCATGCGCATGGTGTTGAAGCAGGCGGAGGAGACTTCTGTGTGTGGACAGAGTTTGGACTCCAGTATGTCCTGAGAAGGACCAAAAAAATGACTTCTAAGTGTGTCAAAACACGTCAGTAAAACATGTTTATTGATACTTGTCGTAGGACTGTGCACTCAAGCATTGACTAGTATTTCTCTTCACATGTTCCACTGGAAGCATATGTTCTTCATACTCCTCATATAATCCTTTATCCCGTCTAGCCACCCTTTTTTTTTTTTTTCTTTTTCCTGTAGTAGTGATATCGTGAACATCACATTCCATTTCTTGTCAAGTACCTAAAACAATCAGACGTTGCTGTGTAGTGAATCAAATAGATATTTGTGATATTTAAATCTTGAAATAGACAAGTTTGATAAAACTTTCAAGGACTGTCGGGATTTAAATTCTTCTACATTAATGATATCACCCAAAAACAATTAAGACCTGCATTTCATAATGGTAGTCTAAGAGCATGCCAGAGTCCCAGGTGCATCCCAATTAGGTTGCCAGTTTATTGTGGGATCACTATTTATCTTGTACCACATACTTCAAGCCTGTAAGACCTTTAGTTATATTTTTGGAAGCATTTAAAAACTGTTTACTTTGAAAATTAACTTTTCTGATGTCCTGGAGCTTAGATATAAACATCAATCCCGTATCTGAGTTGAATCGAATATTGTGTAACTGAAATGCCGTAAATTAAAACATAATACCCGAGAAGGCAAGACCCCCTTCTTTGAAGCACACCTCAGCTTTTTCCAGGAACCCTAAAACTTCAAGAGCTGCTTTGGTTGAGAGAAGCCAAGTTGTCAAGCTCAGCCCCCATGTCTTTGCCATCACTCCTTTACTGCAGTCTTGAAAAATATGTATCGTAATTTAAGAGTTATAATTAAAATTGACATTTGCGAGCCAGGGAAAACTAATCTGCTTTACTTACAGATGAAGCTCTGAACTTAGTCACAGTAAAACTTTACCACTGAGAAGATTGGCTGTCCTCCCATCACAAGCCTGATCTTATTCAAATGGCTGATTAAAAACCTTGTTGTGCTGAAAGACTGGGCAAGAGGGGAGGGTAGAATGCTTGTGTGATGATGAGAGCTTAGACCTTGCAAGCTGTATGCCCACCACGAGGATTCCTGCCTCCAGTGTTGAGACAGGAGATTTACCTCTGCTCATTCCGGGCCCAAGATAAGATGGTTGTTCAGAGCAGACGCTCTTAGTGCACGCATGCTGCCAGGAGAGAGAAGGAAGTACTCCTACTGTTTGGGTTTTTTGATTCTGCAGCACTGTTTGCTAGATGTGCTCTTATTCCTTCCTTTCTGTCGTGACCATTTGACCTCCTCGTAGTCCATTCAAGGGCTCGTTGCTCATTGCATAGGTTGTACTAAGCCTCTGAGACTACCTGCCTTTCTGTGTACCTGTTCAGGTGAGCAGCCTTGAATCATGGCATGTCTTATTGTGCACGATTGGGACTGTGAGATAGCCATATTACTCAAAGCTCTCACCTGATAGCAGAAATCCTATTTAACACCATCTTCTGATGACTGAAAATATGATTGCTTGCAGTAGAAGCACAAATGTCTGCTGAGAGTACTCAGACCACAGGCATGGCCAACTGAAAGACTTGGCTTCGAGCCAAATATCCACCATGCTCATCCGCGCAGATCAAGGGGTTCAGTCTTCCTCCTATCCCACAACTGGCTGTTGAAGGTGGGCTCGCCCCAGACTGTCGGCTCCCCCTTCCAGTCTACGGCGGACCTCCTGCATTCGCTCATGTTGACTATAAATGTGAAAGTCACACCTGACTCCCTCTCAGACGTTTCCTTTCATCGGAGCTGTTTTGGGCATGGTGCAATTTCTGGCTTATCCTCCCGAGTGGCAAGTCAGGATATTCATGCTATGACACCAATGTTTCATCCTCTATCCTGGATTTCAGTGAGAATGAGTCTGAGGCTGTTGTGCCTTATGGCCTCCTGCATCCTGCTGGTGATGCATGCCAGATGGCATATGCGAGTTCTGCAGTAGGACCTGAAGTTCCAATGGGCGCAGCATCCGGGGAATCTCTCCGACAAGGTCCAGATCTTGGAGGGAACTGTGGAAGATCTGCAGTGGTGGCTTACAAACTGTGATGGGGTTAGAGGCAATTCCCTCTCCCTAATCTGACAGTATTGACAGACGTGTCACTTCTGGGATGGGGCAGCCATCCATGCGATCTGGCTAGCATTAAAGGCATTTCTTTCCTCTGTCAAGGAGAAGATAGTGCAAGTGTTCTCGGACACCACCACCATGTGGTACTGCAACAAGTAGGGCAGGGTGGGGTTGAGGACCCTTTTCAAGAGGCTTTGTGTCTCTGGACTTGGATGGAACAGCAGGTTGTATCTCTGGTGGTTCATCATATGGCATGCTCTCTGAATGCCAGAGCAGACTAACTCATCTGAAAATGTCTACTGAATCATGAATTGCATCTTCTTCTCAATGTGGTGCAAAGTCTCTTTCAGCAGTTGGGGGAGCAGTGGTTAGATCAGTTCGCCTGTGCAGAGAACATGCAATGTCAGCCATTTTGTGTGTTGGAGTTTTCAAGGCGGCAGTCGCTCAGAGAGGGTTTTTGTCTCAAGTGGAACTCGGGCTTCCTGTTCGCCTTTCTGACCCAAATCACTTCTGCCTAGAGTTCGCAAGTGGACAAATAACGACCGGCTCAAGTAATTCTTGTAGCTCTGGACTGGGCACTGAGAGTCTGGCATCCCTGGTTGCTGAGCATTGTCCATTGATCCTCCGATCAGACTGCCCCTTCGGAAGGATCTACCACCGCAGCAGCAAGGGAGGGTTCTGCATCCAAACCGGTCAACTCACTTCTTTCTTTCGTGGAGATTGAACAGTGACAGTTGACTGCTTTTGACTTTCCACCTGAAGACCCTAGCATTATCTTAGCAGCCAGGGGTCCCTCCACCAAAATGGTATACGCCTGTCGTTGGAAGAAATTTGTAGCATGGTGCTCAGACAAGTATTTTGAACCCCCTTTCTGGCCCGCTTTCTGAGGCCCTGTTATTTATATTTATCCTTTCTCTGGCCCAGCAGGGCTCTGCTATGGGCACTCTCAAAGGTTATTTGTCTACTATTTCTGTTTGTTTTTTGTTTTTTTGGTTGCCTGATCAACCTTCCTTAAAGGTCTTAAGCATATGTTTCCTCCATCCCCATTCATTATGCCCCAATAGGAACTGAATTTGGTTTTGACATGTGCGCTCCTTCCAAGCCTCTCCACAGTGGTCCTTTAAGGCTTCTCACTTTGAAAACAGCCTTCCTTGTGGCCATTACGTCTGACTGCAGGGTGAGTGAGCTGCAAACATTGTCATCTAAGCTGCCCTACCTTTACATCTATCCTGACAAAGTGGTGCTTGGCACTAGACCTTCTTTTCTACCAAAAGTGGTTATAGCTTTTTATATAGGCCAATCCCTAACCTTGTCTGCTCTTTAAGCACTCCCACATCCGTCTAAGAAAGAGAAGAGACTCCACCGCCAGAGCGTTGGCATTCTACTTTGATTGTACAAAAGAGTTTCAGTGGATGATCAACTTTTTGTTAATTATGTGAGTGTGAAGAAAAGTCGGGCAGTGCAGAAGTAGACCATCTCCTGTTGAGTCATATTCTACATTAGATGTGCTACACACTGGCCAAAATGCAACCCTCTGCAGGCTTGCAAGCTGATTCTACTTGAGCTACAGTTGCGACCAGTGTGTTAGCATGCCGAGTTCCAGTCCTTGATATCTGTCTGGCAGCAACGGTGGCATCCTTGCACACATTTACCAAACACTACTGCCTGGTGGATGGTCCGGTCCGTAGGGATGGCTACTTTGCCCATTCAGTCCTGCAGGACTTTCTAGTATAATCTTGGTTCGCAGAACCACCTCTGAGGATGGTATGTTTGGGTTTCTATTCACAGATAAGGAATCTGGAACTAGAAGTCTCTATCAGATGAACAAATTACTTAGCTTTTGTATCTCCTTATCTTGTCGAAACCTATTTTAGTTGGAGATTCCTTACCGACCCACCCATCCGTTCCGCTCTGAAAACTGATTTCTAGGGACAGGGACTTCCCCCTTAGAGCCTTACGTTTGGTGCACCAATAGTCCGTGTTTTTCATGGCTTTGTACTTCTGGCATGGAAAGTAGTGAAAAGAAACTGATGTCAGCATGCTGGAGTGGTTCCTACGTAGGACCTGCAAAGTCCTATCTGGCGCAGGCGATGGCAACTATGTACACTGAGCCAGTCGACTCCACCTAACGGCACGCAGGGGTACTACTCAGAAAATTCTCTGGATCCAGTCTGACGCCTGGGGGAAATTCACAGGTAACTAGATTATGTCTGTACCCAATAACGCATTACAGAAGGCAAGTAACTTGTTCCTTCTGCCCAGTCCCCATTTCTTCCCTGCACCACTTCAGTTGTGTGCCCACCTCTCACACTCCTTTTATTATTTACGTAGGTTATTTTGGAGTTTTTTTTTTTTTTTTTTTTGCACACTTCTTGGAGAGTACTAGACTTCATTTACTGCTAGAGCGTTCCCCTTGCTGAAATGCAGTTTAGCGCAAATCAAAATGTATTTTATTTACTGCAGCAAGTGGTGTCCACCATCCTGGATCAGTAAATAAAGAAACACAAATTGTGCCTTGTCCTTTAGTAGGCGCATGCATGCATGCAGGTAGCAGTAGCATTATGACTCACTCACAATGCGGATGTGAAATAAGTGTTACATGGCTTAGGAGGGGGTAGCCTCTCCAAGCCACTGGTATGCTTTGAAGGGCACATTTGGTGCCTTCTGTGCATAAACCAGTCTGCACCGGTTCAGGAACACCTAGTCACTGGTCTGGCACAAAACTGGACAATGGAAAGGGGCGTGACCTCTTCCCTGTCCATCGTCACCCCAAGGGTGGTGCCCAGAGCTCCTCCAGGGGGGTCCCTTGATTCTGCCATCTTGAATTCAAGGTGGGCAAAGGCCTCTGGGAGCATCTGAGTGATCAGGTCAGGCAGGTGACAGCAGAGCCCCCTCCTGATAGGTGGTCACCTGGCTAGGTGACCAATCCCCTTTCAGGGCTATTTAGGGTCTCCCTCTAGGGTGGGTCCTCAAATTTGGCTTGCGTGATTCCAGCAGGACTCCTCTACAAACTCGACTTTGACTTCTGACCACTGGAACTACGACTAGGCCCTCCAGCAACTGACAATCTGCATCCAGGACGAAGTCTCTGCTTGCAACATTGTTTCCCCCCACCTACCAGCTCCTGCAACATTTCCCCAGCTGTGCCTCCTCGGAGGGCGGCATGTCTTCAGTCTGCACGAGAAGGAAGAAAGAATCTCCCTTGAAGTGAAGGAGTCACTCCCTGTATCCGCAGGCACTAACTGCAAAGCTAACCGGCTGTGTGGATCCTGCATCATAGGTGGTTTTCTGAAATAGTCCTCATGGTCATCTCTGCCAGCTGTCCAACTTTGGAGGAGGTAAGCCCTTGCCTTTCCACGCAGGACAGTACCCCTGTGCTCTGTGTCTCTTGCAGCTACCAAGGTTTGTTCGCATCCGCTGCAAGGAATCTTCAGCCTCTGTGTAGCCCCAGCACTCTTCCCTACAACGCACAGCCTTCTGTGTGCTTCTCCTGTGGCATGGAACCCTTCTTCCGTTGTGCTGCGTGAGCTCCTCTGTGATTCCTGGTCCCTAGTCCAGTGGGTCTCCTGTGGGGGGGCTGCCTTTTTTTTGTGGACTCTCTGCCTTGCTGAGGGTCCTCCCATGACTCCCCTGTGGGTTGAGTCCTCCCGGGCCTTGCTGGTCCCCGGCAGCTCCACTTTTGCTTCACTGCGATTTCTGCCTCTGCCAAGGCATAATGGTGGCTTTTCCACACCACTGACTGCAATCTTCCATCCTGCGTGGGACGTTGACTGCATTCTCCAGGAACTCTTTTCCAGCTCTAGGGCTACATTGCTGACATCTTCGTCCTACTGTTGATCAACTCCTGCAACCACAGACAGGTGGGTGGTGGCTCCTGTTACTACCGAACATTCCTGCGACTTCTGGAATTTGTCCCCCTCTTCCACAGGTCTTCCTCTTTAGAAATCCACTTCTTGTTTCTTGCAGTCTTGTCTGGGTGTTGCATCTTCTTCCTTTTAGTCCTTTTGTGTGGTTTTGGGGAAAATCGAATAACATACTCCTTTCGTCGTAGTCACTGGGAGGCACTGTGGTACTTATTGGGGTTCCCTAGTTTCTCCAGCTCCCCTCTACACATTCCACTTACCTAGGTAGGGGGTCCTGCATTCGCATTCTATTTTTTTTTTTTTTTTTTTTTTAGTATTTGGTTTGGGCTTCCCCTAGGGTCACTATTGCTATTTGCACTGTTTTCAACTGCTAATCATGCGCATTTCTGATTACTACTGCATCTATCTAGTGTGTTACCTCTTACTGGCGGGTTGCCTCTCTAGTACTTTTTGGTAATTGCCACTAAAATAAAATTACCTTTATTTTTGTAACACTGAGTGTTTTCTTTCATGTGTTTAAGTGCTGTGTGACTACAGTGGTATTGCATTAGCTTTGCATGTCTCCTGTATAAGCCGTGGCTGTTCATCCACAGCTACTTCTAGAGAGCCTGGCTTCTAGACACTGTCTACACTTCACTAAGAGGGGATACCTGAACCTGGTATAAGGTGTAAGTACCTTAGGTACCCACCACACACCAGACAAACTTCCTGCAGTTTGCTTGCAAGATATCGTGGTAACATTAACTTCAAGGGATCCTGGAGCCCACCCATTGCTTACGATTCGTTGGCTTATTTGTCACTGTTATTTGCTGGTGACTCAATGGTCGGAGCATACCGGTTTAGCTTTCTCTTCATTTGTTTCTCCCTTTCGTGGAATATGAGCCAAGTACTGGTTAGATTACCCTTTGAGTAGTGTCCCAGTCATTGCTTGAACAGGTCCTCATTTTATGCATTATCTTTGTGTTCATTATTGCACGGTACATTTCTAATTTCATTATAGTGGCGTGTGAGTGACACCATGCCCCTGCAGCTCCCCGCGGAGCCGGCACTGTGTTGAATGGAGTCTGTTGGGTGCAATCAGAGACCAACCAGCCCTGAGCCTTCAGCCACCCTCCCTATCCGTGTTTATAAGAACAGCCTTGTGTGATCTCGTGTCACTGCTGGACAAACGCACTCCGCCCGCCGTCAGCTCAAGTTACACAATATGAGGCGTTTACGGACTGACATCGCCCCATTTCAGCCTTCTCAACTGCTTTTGAAAAGCCCAGTGCCTTCTGTCCTCAACAAACCCACGAAATATCCACCCAACGAGTTGACATTTTTCTTGGTAGAGGAAGTAATGGATGTTCTCAGCTTCTGACACTTGGACTTTTCTGACTTCGGAGGACTGGAACTATGTGCCCATTCACATTTCCCTGTTTAAATGCCACCGTCTGCATTAATGCGTTTCAGGTGTTTGTGGTGGTCTTTATGCAGCCCATTCTACAAACAGGCATTGACAAAGCCAGTAGATCTCGCGTATGCAAGATCTTTTGGCCTCTGTCAGTGTTTTTAAGATATGTGCACCATGGCTGAAAATAAAAAGAGCAATAGCTCTTCTTCTTTTTTCCCCATTTCTCTTTTTTTTCTTTCAACTATGCTGCACAGCAGCCATATGGTATCACGCTGACATGAACAGTACTGAATTTGAAAGTGATTTCACGAGGTCGGAAATGTTAATGACTTACATTTGTGCAATTTGATGCAGATTTTTTAATATAAAATAGTTTTCACTTAAAAGTATTTCATAGAGGTCAAGTGCAGTGGTCCAAAAATGTGAAATAAGGGCATTTTCTATCTTTCTCTACCATCACACAAGTCCTACATCGTGAGTGAAATGTAGTGTTACCCTTTAGACGTGGACCATGGTCATTTGTAGCAATGGAGGATCAAGTTGTGCCTTGGTTGTATAAATTATGCATCGATGAACGACAAATTGTGCAGTAAATCATGCGGCATACCTATCTAGGTGACATTTTAAACCCTGTTGAGATTAAAACATCCCTGCTGCCGTGCTATAAAATGAATGTGTAAGCTTCTTAACATTACTATTCAATATTTTATTCATCCAAGAATGAATAATTTGCTTTTGCAAAGAAGCACAGAAACACCGTATTAACACTTTTTTTTTTCTTCCTGCCTGCAGGAACTTAAAGGCAGTGTTTAAAAAAAAATTTAAAAAAATATGTACCAGAGGAAATGACCCCAAAATGTCCTCACTTCTTGCAATAAAATAGTGTCCTTCGTTTATAAAGCACATCCAGTTTGTTATAACCTGAAGCTTGTCCTAAATTCTGGGTTTACCTGTGCGTACGCTACTGTGTCTCAAATCTTTTAATTCTATTAAGCACAACATCTGTGAAGAACTGTACTGTTCATTTATTTTATTTATGCAGAAGTCACACTGGGATACACTTTACCCTTCAAGACATTGGACCTTAAAAGGAGATGCAACCTGTTTTAGGAATTCTAGACAGTGTGTTTTGAAATAACAGCACCTTAAAAACGTAGTTTGTGATGTAAACCTAAATCTTAATAATTACGAAAAGGAATCCCCCTTTCCACTTTGTTCAAATTGCATTGATGTGCATAGGTTCCGGCTTCTTGCTAGACATCCCGCCCCGCCGCCATGCACAGGTCCCGGTTCAGCATTGCACCTAGCGTTCAGCGATTTTAATGACATTTGATTCCTTTGAAAGGGGAGCAAATGTTTGTTAAAATGTGCAAATGGCGCTGTATATTGGGGACTATATGCAACTTTAGCTAATTCCTATTCAGGCAGAATATAGAGCGTCTATGAAATCATTTTTAGGTGTTTTGGCTGGAGCTTTAACACAGGGTCCAATGAACAGTTAGTGGGCTACCACAAGTGCTCATGATAAACGCGAGGCCCACTTGAATGCCAGGTTGTTGGACCTGTGGAATTGAAATGTGTTGTGTAGCATGCGTCAGCAGACGAGCAAAGAACCAGATTTAATTATACTGGTCTGTAACTGCGCGTTGTAACCAACCGTTTCAAGATGGAAAGGTGTATTTTAGTCATTAAAGGATGAACAGCATTTAAGAGGCTAACAATGGCGAACGAGTGACCCCTCTGTACTTGGTATTTTCCTTTCACTCGTTTCTTCAGATTAGCTCTCTATTTGTTTTATACCACTCGGCTCAGCATCCACTTTCCACACACTTCCTGAAAGTAGCTACCTAGTCCCCCGGGAAGACGAAAAGCTCATTTATTCTTTTGTTAGTGCCCAATAGATTATTTTTTTTATATTCTGTTTTGGGGGATTGAGTAGCAGGAAGCCATAAGCGAATCGATCTTGAGTTTAAGATGAATTGTATTGGAGCACATTTTGTGCTGCCAAAGATGAACCATTTGGAAATTGGGTGCTATAAAGAAATATCTATACCTTTTTAGTAATGACTACATTTAAATTTAGGGTTCTTGGGCAAACACTTTCACCGGATCACACAGTGAAATCGCATGCTGTGTGCTTAGATCATACAAAAAATAAACCTAACTCCAGAGAGACTGAACTGGTGTAGATTTGCGTATGCGGGGGATGGATATGTGCTGTGTAACATGCAGGATGGCACATGGTTGCTGTATTCAAAAGGCTTCAGAAGCAGTTCTTGTTTCTGCTATTAGACGGCAAGGATGCCCACATTTACTTAAGAGAAGGAGCCTATTAACTAAGAGTAGTAGTCCTAATGAGGGTAACAGTATATAATTTACAACTCCTAGAAATTGCACAATTACGGTATCAAGGGCTGTATAAAAACGAATCGAAGTTTATATCCTCAAGGCTTTGAATTCTTGCGGCTGGTATGAAATTCCTCCGAGTTGTAATAATGGTCACCATAAAAAGAACAATAGGAGATGGGTACACTATAAGACTGGTTCGTTGGCGATAGGCTCTCGCCCTGGTTACTTGATGACAGCCCCTGATTTGTTGCTTTCCCATTTCCAATATTGTCCAACTTTCTGTGCCTAATGTCCCCTGCCTTTCTCCTCTCAGGCTGTGAAGTCGCTGCTCACTCCTACTTTTCTTGGTCCCTACAGACAAAGGAGGGGGTGTTCACCCTCTCTGCCATGACCTCTGGCATCCGCAGAAACTGGATTGAAGCCCTGAGGAACAATGTGCGGCCCAGCAGTGGGCCTGATATCACAAAGTAAGTTACTTACGCTCATTCACGCATACCCCAAGTGCCGGTCCCTCCCAGATCACATTACTTCATACCTTATACACAGTACCCCAACTCTCCCTCTCCCCCTCTGCCTCTCCCTCAGCAGAACATAGCCGCAACACACTCTTCATTTCACTGTCCAGCGATCTTGCCTAAAACCAGATTATCTCCTTCACGTTTTTCCTAGTCTTTGTTCTTGTTTTGCGACTCGCATTTAGTCTTTCTGTCTATAGTTGCCAAGTGGCCCACATCATGGGTAATCACTTCTGTTAGTTCTGCCTGTGAATGTTTTGTTACGCGACTTATAGTTTTGGTTTCTCCACTGGAAGTTGTGGGTAAACATTCCAGTATGCAAAGAACTCTTGGCTTAAAAAAAAATATATTACTGGCAGAGGGTATTGTAATTAATATGGGGATTTTATCAGAAGTGTCTTTACCCCATCTCTCCATTAAGTTTCTTCATCTTGCACTTGCCTGCCCTCTCATCTTCTGCTCTGTCTCTCAAGTAGGCTCTCTGACATGAACAAGGAGAATTCATTCCATGGCTATACCTCTCAGAAAGGCCAGCTACGACCAGCAGAAGAGCAACAACAACGCCTTGCTTCTGTAACAGAGCTACGAAGTGGGAGCATCAGGAGAACAGAGCCTCCCAATCACCGTCAGGCCTCCTTTGAGTACGTGGAGCTCTCGCCGGTGGCCCAGGACATACGACCACGAGCTGGCCCACGGCCTTTGGAGAACTCTGAATTAGAGCGTGAGCAGGCTCAGCGCTCTGAAGAGAGGCGGCGCTGGTTTGAGGCCTCAGCTGCGGGGATGCGGCCAGAGGAGGCTGTGGTGGATGCCTTCAGGAAAGGTGTGGATCGAGGGCACTCCAGCCCTGCCCTCACCGAAGAGCAGAGGAGTCGCTTGTCTGAGGAGATAGAGAAGAAGTGGGCAGAGCTAGAACGGCTACCACTGAGGGAAACAAAGCAAATCCCGCTTGGACGCTTCCGAGTGGGATCTACTGGAGAATCAGGGGAACAGCTGGAGAAGGAGGTAAGAGGCTATGAACCCCTTTTTGCATGAACTGCCCCTGCTTTTAATACATGCATGCAAGCCACCTACTTGGTCTGTGTACATCTTACTTGTGCACTAGCCCACCCACTTTATTACTGTGCAGGCTTTCAAGGAGTAGACCTCTGAAACTTCTAGGCTTCTTTAGAACCCAGGCTGGCATTTCTGTGAATCTTAGGTTTAAGGGATTACTTTAACTTGCCTTGGATTTGTTTGCTCTATTAAATGAACCTCTTTTTAATAAGAAAAAAAAAAGACAGAAATATAGTTGGAACAGCCTTGGTGCTGAAAGAAGTAAACACTGTTGGAAACCCCCAAGTACACACAAGATATTTTATTTTCACCTTGGGTATCAATAATGGATGTTTCTAAAGCAGTAAGCTAGGATTCACATATGTCTTCTGAATATTTCCTAAGCTTATGTAGTTTAGGGAGGGTGTGAAAATCAGAAAAAGAAATTTGCTGGCGCTAGAAAAAGTGGTGAGATGTTTATTCTTTAAGTGGGCTGCAAATCATTTTGACTACTGCTTTGAAGGTCAGTGGATTCCTCCACCCATGAGTTTGAAGAGGGTTTTCTAATGTAAGGGCTTTCTTATCTTTCAATTTGAGTCTTTTGAGTTTAATGTTTCCCTCTTGTGACTTACTGTGATCGCTGTATGGTGTAATGAAAATTAAGTCTTTAGGAGTGGAAGGAGGGCTTTTAAGGGAGAGGAAGCACAAGTTTGGAGAGACGGTGATTTGTTGTTTAATTCGAACTGGCTCATTCTTCAGAATGTGGGAGATAAAAATCCTGTCTAGTTGGAGATAAGCTGATGGGGGTGAAATAGAGCATGTTTGGTGCTGCCGAACTGTGGAATTACTGTTGCTCTTTCTGGTCCGTCACATATTGTGTTCATAATCAGACCATTGGAGTGTGCAAACCTAATGGCGATTTGTTTTCCTCAGAGCAGCCAGCTAGGTATACGAGGCTGGTTCCAAACTCCAAGAATTGGCAGTTTCTCTCCCTCCGGTTTCTTTCAGTGGACATATTTTTCACAGTATTTCTTGCCTGTCTGACTGGTGCATGAAAACTCCATGGGTCTCCATTTGCACTCACCAACTTAAGAGTTAATCGCAACCTGGCTTCACATACAGCAGCAGCGCGTGGCAGAGAAACCCTGAACTCTTTAACTGTGTGATTGCCGTTACTCCCTCTGGCAGATTCAGAGCTTACGGGCTCAGCTCGACCGATCCCGGCGAGAGGTGGAGGCCTACCGTGCCAGCAGCGAGCGGCTCGTCAGTCAGGGCAAGTCCCAGTCTGCCGGGAATGTGCCCCGGGGGTTCATTTCACAGGTAACTGCAGAAAACGTGAACAGGGGAGCAGATTGATTTTATATATATATATATATATATATATATATATATATATATATATATATATATATATATATATATATATATTTTATGAAGTTCTCAGTGTACAGCAACCGCACTCACAAAAGATGGGTTGGGGCCATATGCTGTATTCAGTGGGTGCACTTCCACAATCAGAGGCTGTAAGGGTGGGACTTGAGGGGGTGAAATCAAATGAGGGGGTGCTGTACTTTGACATTAGTCTGTAGCAGGTGAAATGATCTGGTGCAGTGGTTTCCAACCTGTGGTCCGGGGACCACTGGGGGTCCGCAACCTCCTCAGGGGTTCTCCGACAGCTTAGAAAATTAAATCCCCAGCTTTCAGTAATGACTAAGTCAGGGGGAGAGGGTATTGGGTTGGGGGGGGATTCCAATATAGATTCAGTGGGGGTCCCTGGGCTCCAGTAATGATAAAGTGGGAGTCCACAGAAGACAAAATGTTGGGAGTCACTGATCTAGCGTTTTCAGGTCTACAGCAAGGTATAGTTGAATGGCGTCTGAGTGGCTGATAATGGGGGAAGTAGAGTATTTCAGTCCACATTGTGGCAGAAATCAGCAGGTGTGGATTTTGGATAGTTCTCCCTGTCCAGTGTGGGTGTAAGTTGGGAATTATGTCCTGTCCACAGTCCTGTTGCGCAGCATTGCCTCTCCAGACTGGATAGTAATTTTTACTCTTTTGGTGGAGGCATCTGGGGCTGTCTCCTTCTCCTGCACTTCTTTACTTGACTCCTTGATGTTGGCTTCTCGATCTGTTTCTCAGGAGTCGTGCGAGCGTAGCCTGGCAGAGATGGAAAACTCTCACCGTCAGGCTATGGAGGAGCTGCAGCGACACCACCAGCGGGAGTTGGAGCGACTGCAGCGGGAGAAAGACCAGGAGCTGGCCGAGGAGACGGCCATGACTGCCGCAGGTGAAGTCTTGCTCCATTAAATACCGGCCTCCTTCAAACCACACCTCTTGTCACCTAGGGCTTTAGAGGTCACTGGCGAACAGGAAGATGGATTCCCCCTTGTACGTAGACCAGTCCACCACCCCACTGGGCAGGCGAGTCCTTTCCCCATCAACCGTCAGGCCTTCCTTATTGAAGCTGGTCAAAACACAAGCAGCTGTTGACATTTAGCACAGTATTGAAGTTGGGCATATTTTCTTCATTGGTGCGTGACGTTGTCCTCCACTTCATTAAGCTGATGATGTTTTTAAAAAAAAAAACATTGTGTGAAGGCCTTCAAATTTGCTTTTAGTGAAAGCATTCTGCTAAAGCTGTTCATTGGTTTGAAATTATTCCTGCCTGTGAAATTGGTATCGACACCCTGTGCTGCCATAATTTAAAACCTTTACATCACCAAGGGAAGTCCTCTGGCCATAGGAATCTGAACTTTTGTGGCAGGCTGGACCAAACATGCACCATCCACACAGTAACACTTGTCCTAGATATAGGGAGAGCAGACCGTGATACACATGAGTGATACACGCAATAAGATGCTATTAGTTCCTCTACATCAAGGCCTTGCGGGTGGGCATGTAGAAGGGTGTCTATTTCAAGGTGTCTAGTAGAAAGGAGATTTCGACAAATGTGCTAGCGCTGAATACAGCTGGTTGGAGGTGTTCTTCCAGAACTTATGCTTGAGCACATCCATATGTGTGGTCTTCAGCCGGGGAGGAGCAGGAGCTATTTTCTTGTAACCATTATCATAGATACTTCTCTCTTCCCTTAGTGCTTGCCTTGGTGGTCTCCAAAGACTAACGGGCCATTCACTAAGTTATGTTGCTATATCGCCTAGTACCTTTGTTCTGATCCTCTCGCCCACCCATGGATCGACACTTTCTAGCAATGTGCCCCTTTTGTTTATTGATGCAGGGCCCCTGAACTCCTTGTCGCAGTTCCCTGTGCTTTGCTTTTGACCCTTGTTCCTTTTGTTTTTCAGCTATTGAGGCCATGCGAAAAGCGCACCAGGAGGATCTGCAGCGGGAGCTTGCCAAAGTGCGCAACTTCACGTCTGGTGGTACTGGTCCTGCAGGCCAGGACTCCCTGCGCAGACAGTATCAGTACGTGGCGACATCCCCTTTCTGCTCTGGTTTCTGCTGCTTTATTCTGGCCCTCTCCATGGTGGATTTGCACTTATCATTTCGACCAGAGAGAGAACTATATGGTGGGGGTGGGAGTGGGCATACTGAGGAGGGGGGTGGACTTCTTAAGGGGAGGTTGGCAAGGAACGCAAGGCGAACAGTTATGTCTGAATGCTTACAGCAATGCAGAAGATGGAGAACATTGAGCTATTTATGAAACCGGTGCATTTAAATGGCTTAAGAGTATTGCTTGTAAACGTAAGATTTAGCACCCACAAGCTCTGGTTGGGGATTTTTTTTGCTAATAAATGTGATATTGCATTATTTGCATGCCTGCCTTAAAGTGTGTGAAAGGGAGTTGTTAAGAGGAAAAATATAAGTATCTCTGACCTATGCCTCTTGCAGGTCTGAGGTGGAGTCGCTGCGACGAGAATTGCAGGTGCTTTCTGAGCGCTACTCACAGAAGTGCTTGGAGATTGGCTCACTTACACAGAGTGTGGAAGACCGGGAGAGGACCCTGCAGCGATGCCAGGAGGAGGGCAGGGAATTAGTGAGGCAGAACCAGGTATGAAGGTGCTAATACCAGGCCTAGCTATCCCGACGTGAACTTCTGGTCCCAAAGGCTGGGTCAGGATTCAAAGTTTCTTTGTGGTTGTTTCATGTTCCCTTGCTTTCCTGGTTCACAGGAGCTGAATTCCCGTTTGTCAGAAGAGATTGGTAAACTGCGGTCCTTCATGGCCACACACAGTGAAGGCGGAGTCCAGAATAGTGAAAGGAACTCGTGTGAACTGGAGGTGAGCCCTCTGTTGTGAGGTGCGGCAGAGTCTTGCCAGGAGGGAAGGAGCGAGAGTTCTAGAAATAAATGATCTCTTACATTTATTCTCTTCTCGTCGCCACCCCTTCACATGCACTTTAGTTACTTTACCGCTAGCCTGTGTAATCCATCATTACCGCATGTCCCTTGCTCACTGTCTTCACTTTAAATGTTTTTATTCTTTGCCTTTCTCCTTTTTATTTGTTATCCTACTTTTTTATCTATTTGCTTTACATTTTTCTCCCCTGCTTTTTTAGATTTTACCTCTGGGTTCTTTTCTGTGTTATTTTTTTTTTTTCTTTTCTCTCACCCTCTCTCCTCCATTCGCATCTCCTTTCTTGTTTTTACTTCTCTTGTTTATCAGTCATCTTTCCGTCACCTCATTCTCCCACCATTCCTATTTTCCTGGTTCTTTTCCAGCCTCTCTTTTCCTGCTGGCCTCTTCCGCAACTTCATTTTGTTCCTACCTGCTCTGTATCTGATACTGTACGTTTATGTTTACCCTCTGTTTACTGTCTACTCTACCTCCCTGTTTTCCGTTTTGCTCCTTTTATGTGTGCCGATTTCTTTTCTTTTCTTTCCGTCGCCTTCCATCCCATTATCCGTCTTCTTTTTAACCTTCCTTCTTTCAGATCTGCCTCTCTTGTTACCTGTTAGTCCTCCGTCCTTTTCCTGCCTCATCCTCTTGTTCTGCTCTCTGCTGTTCCTATCACCTCCCTTTTTTTTTTTTGCCACCCATTTCATCTATATACGCCCACAGGTGCTGCTGCGAGTAAAAGAAAACGAGCTTCAGTATCTGAAGCAAGAAGTGAACTGTCTGAGAGAAGATCTTCACAATCTGCAAAAGGTCAGTAAGTGTGTGGACAGCACTGCTACATGCACAGATGCTCCTTTGTGGCAAGCACTACTATGTGTCAAATGCTCTTACCTTTGTTTCCGCTCCCTCCGCGAATTAACTAATTGTTTGCCAGTAATCTTAAATTACTCCTGAATCCAACTCTTCATTGTTCGAGTTGGGACATCAGAAGGGTCACTCCATGGATATTGCAAACTTTTAAGAAGGGGTGTTGGGTGGGGGGGGGGGGGGGTGCCGGGTGCGGTGTGGGGATGTTGTTAAATCTGTAATTGGATTGTTTGACTGCTCTGAGTAATCGAGAGTAGCTGCAAGTCAACGGGTCGATCACCTCTAGTACCTCACCAGGCCTTAGCTTTTGCCAAAGTATCCAAGCAGCATTAAACACACTCCTCTCAACTTGGTGTCATCTGTTTAGTTAAACACAACTATGCAGCACTCCAAGCAAGAGATAGCGCTGAGCACACACCAGCCCGAGACTGCGGTCAGACAGTCCAACCACGAGTCCGCAGTGCTTTACAGAGTTTTGGGGGGGGGGGGGGGGGGGGGGGCTTAGGACTCGAGTTGGGTGTAACTGTCCAGGACATATTTCACAGCCTTCTCATGCAGCGAGGCTGGTTCCAGCTCAGACTTAAATCGTTCTGCTCAGTTGTGCTATTATCAGCCTTCTGCTAACCCAACCTCCACTGCGAAACATCTGGCTTTGTGTTATTAAAAAGAGCTGCTTCAGAGAACCAATACCTTACCAATGCCTCCATCCCTGATCACACTCCATGCAGGAGCAGCTCCCAGTCAGGCGCTCACATGGCTGGAGATTAAAGCTCTACCCTTTTTAGCACTACCAAGCATGGAATATTTGGCTGTTAGTGAGCTCTGAATATTTTACCATCAACGGACACACAAGAATCCACACTAATATACACATCAAACTAGTGCTAGTGAAAGCATGATGTAAAATGCAGGAACTCACATGGTAATGTTGCAACTTTATTGAATTCTGTCACGTATTATGAATCGTATGAATACATATTTATGAATAATTGATCCACTGTTTAACTATTGAAAAGCAGATGTTATATTTTGTACATGTGAAATGGAATAATAAATGCAACACATTTATAAATGAAATCTGTTCTCTCTGACCCATGACTTTATGAAATGCATTGGGATACCGAAGTGGAAAAAGGCAAGGATTACGTCTGTAATCCATGGAAGCAGGTACAGTATGTAAATGTGGACTTCACACAGGACAACTACTTGCAGTTAGCTGGAGAGCTACTAATAGATCAAGAGGTACTCGTTGGATACGCCTGGTTTACAGCAGCCAGTGCTAAACTGCGCAGCAAAACCGCAAGAGGTAGCCGTTGCATGCAATTTATACTGGCAGGACTCGAGGCACCTAACTGACTCTGGAGCATATCATCCTGTGAAAAGGATTAGACAAAATGGTATGACCTTTTTGGAGGGGTGCTTCTTGGGAAGGCGGGGGGCAAATTAAAAATAAAGGTGTATGTTCATATGAAGTTTTGTTGGGGACAAAACTTGTTAACTCTACTTATGTTATCCTTCCTTGATAAGAAAGGATTAAATGCTGCTTTGCCCTTCGCAGTGAAGACAGTAGTTGGGTCTTTAACTCCTCACAGGACTCCGGTGAGTTAGATAGTGAGCCCTAGTGGTTACTGGTTTCCATCTTGACTCACCATGAAGTATACAGCTTGTGCCTCTGTGTTTCCAGCTTCCAGTGGTAGACAACAATGTCAAAGATGCTTGATTTACCACCTAAACCAATTGCCTTAAATTTAATTTACATAAGGTACAGTAATGTTTCCAATGAAGGAAATGGGTATTAACGTGTGTGCAGGAGCTTGTTTCTTTATCCCATCTCCACTACTGGAAACGTATGAATGGTGATGCACCCACCACTGCAATATTCAGCAATCTAATAGGTGGTGATCTGAAGAGTAGAAAACATATTGTGCGTGAATTGCCACAAACCACAAAAGAAAATTTGAATGGCAATGAACAAAGCCTGCTATTGTTTTTTTTTAAATTTAGACTTTGCATTTTTTTTTTTTTGCACAGTTTTATAAAGCAATCAATGCTTGCATCATAGGTGACTACACGCAGTGCCAGGCTGTCACTGTACAGTACAGAGTTGAAGCCAACATCAGAGTCTATTGGTTCAGGGTTTTTTGTCTTTCCATTGGGCCATAGGTTTGAATCCCAGTGGCTCCAGTCAGCCTTTCATTCTTCTGATGTTAATTAAAATGAGTAGCGTTGAGTTAACAATAAACCTCTTGAGTGCCAGATAAATTTAATGTTGAATTTGCGCTTTACAAATGAACACGTTATACAACACTTCATTTAAACGTACAAAGCACAAAAGATAAACAGGGCCACCGGTGCTGCGGTAGAGTCTGAGCTGGGTGCCACGGATTTCGGTGACACAGCACTCCAGACTCACGCTGTGGCAGGACTTCAGAGTCCGTGTACATTGTTTCTTCTTGGTTACACCAGAACTCATTCCCAAGGGCTCAGGAGCTGGATTTAGCACCAGGTGGCAAGTCAGAACTCTCAGCAAGAGAGCCCAGATGCTGGCACATAATGTTTTTGATGTCCCTGAGACTTCTTTCCAGGAGGCAAACTCGGTCCAATCCCTAGGAGAACCTTTGGAAGCAGAATGTAAAAAGCAGAGTCCGGTTTGTTGGACAGCTGGCTAGCACAGCAAAGCAACATGAGGAGTGGCAGGCCCTCCTACAGCATCCAGATCTTCCTGGCAGAATGTCCCTAGTGCAGAAGGATTAAAACTATGTGGTGTCAGAAGTCCAGTACTTATACCCATTTCTGTCTTTGAAGTAGACAGACTTCAAAGAGAAGTCTTTGTAGTGCACAAGTTCCTGCCTTTCCCAGGTCTGGCCCCAGACACACTCCAGGGGGTCCGAGATTGCTTTGTGTGAGGACAGGCACAGCCCTGTTCGGGTGAAAGTGTCGGCTCCTCCCACCACTCTAGCTCAGGAAGACCCATCAGGATGCAGGACACACCTCAGCTCCCTTTGTCTGTCTAGAGTGAATGCACAAACAGCCCAACTGCCATCCTGACCCAGATATGTATTCAGCAGACAGATTGAAGCACAGAATGGTTAAGCAAGGATATGCCCACTTTCTAAATATGGCATTTTCAAGCTCACAGTTCAAAAACCAATTTCAACAAAAGATGTATTTTTAAATTGTGGGCTCAGAGACCTCAAACTACATATCTAACTGCTCCCAATGGGATATTGCACTTAAAATACATTTCAAGGCAATCCCCAGGTTACCCTACGGGAGAGCTAGGGCC
Source organism: Pleurodeles waltl (assembly GCF_031143425.1). Classification (NCBI taxonomy): domain Eukaryota; kingdom Metazoa; phylum Chordata; class Amphibia; order Caudata; family Salamandridae; genus Pleurodeles; species Pleurodeles waltl. The sequence goes on from NC_090443.1 coordinate 340,070,546, forward strand.
TGCACTAGTGAAAAATTAACTTAGCAGTATTTCACTTTCAGGACATGTAAAGCACACTAGTGCATGTCCTACCTGTTAAATACACTTCGCCATGGCCCTGCTTTGCGCCTACATTTAGGGGTGACTTACATGTAGTAAAAGGGAACTTTTGGGCCTGGCAAGTGTGTGCACTTGCCAGGTCAAATTGGTAGTTTAAAACTGCACACATAGACTCTGCATTGGCAGGGCTGAGACATGTTTACAGGGCTACTCATGTGGTAGCAGTCAGTGCTGCAGGCCCACTAATACCATTTGAGTTACAGGCCCTGGGCACACACAATGCACTTCACTAGGGACTTACTAGTAAATCAAATATGTTGGTCATGGAGAAACCAATCACCAATACAATTTAGACAGAGCGCATGTGCCCAGAGTCCTAAAGCCAACCAAAACAGGTCAGAAAAAATAGGAGGAAGAAGGCAAAAAAGTTTAAGGATAACCATGTAAAAAGAGCCAGGCCCAACCCCAGAGAGTGACTCAAAAATGTGAGCGCAGGGCACTAAAAAAAAAATTCCTTACCAAAACTTGCAACACGTTGCGTAGTAGTAGAATAAAGGAGGCAGAAGTGTTTGCTCATAAAAACTGACTTCAGAGTCTTTTTGGTCTGGGCTGAGGAACTCTGTCCCTGTTAAGGTAGTTGCCAATATGATACCAGATGTGTTACCTTCTCTGTTGGAATGACCCTCACCCTAGGCTACGATGGATCCTGGAAGGATTTATTGTGAGGTCTTCCACTTATGGGCTGATGACTGTTCCCTGCTATGTAGCGGGGGTAGTCAGTTTCATGGTTCAATCTTTAAATTAAATTGTATTTTTATTGATAAAAATCAGTTTTGATTCCTGCTTCAAAAGCATGGAGTAAAATCCTCTCACTTAGAATACTTAAAAACGTGTTTGGCTGGCCACAGCTATTCTTTTTTCAAAGGTACAGATGTTTTGCGGTATTTGAATGTTTAGTTTTGTGGTTAATTGCATGGTAATTGTCTAAAGTGTTCTGTTGCTTTCACATCTTAGGACAAGCGCCTGGCTTCTGAGAAGTACAACGATATCTATGTGGAGCTGAACAACATAAAGAGCCGCTCAGAACGGGAGATCGAGCAGCTAAAAGAGCACCTGCGTCTCGCCATGGTGGCACTACAGGAAGAGGCGGCGATCAGCAACAGCATTGGAGACTAAAGGGTGAGAGTAGAGCAAGAGGTAGTATTGCAGGCTGCTGTGTATGGACTGACATATTTGTGGAGTGACGGGGACACAGGACTAGAAAGGTGAAGTGCAGTGCATGGAGTCATTTGAGGTGCTAAATATTGGCTGTGGGTGGAGGAGAATCTTGCCTTCAGTTATCTTGTTACCTGCCTGTAAAGCTTACCAAATTAAGGGTAACTGTGTTTGGAAACTGAAGATTGAGCATGATTGCCTGGCATCTAGGCTGGTAACTGTACTTTGGTTGCATGTTTACAAGCCGTATTAGGCTTACCTCGAGTGAAGTTGAGTGACAACGAACCCTTCTTGAGATACAGAATATTCTTGGACAAGTTAGTTTGACTAGCGTATGTATGTGCTTTTACTACACTGCAGACCTAGCCAGAAGGCAGTGAAGTTATTAAGGTGTGAAACATACAGTGAGCGATTAGAGTGGCTGGAGGGACAGGGGGCAGAAGTAGACAGGTAATGCTCTTTCATGGTCTTTAAAGCTTCTTCAGCCGTTTCCTAATTTACATTGGGTGGGCTTTCCTAATGAATACAGGGATGTTGGTCCAGTCCCCGATAAATAAAAGAGAAGGATCACTTTTTTTGTATTTTGTTTGTGCTTTTTGCACATAGTTGACTTCACTTGAATGGCGTTCTGTTTTTGGGTGTGCTTGGAGATGTAGTTGAATGTGAACTTGTCACCCAGGTATGCGGAGGTGCTAGTGGTCATGATTCTGTAAGTGATGCAGAGAGATTTTGAAGCTGGTTATTCGGGCCAGGGAAACCAGTGATGCTCCTTCAGTGTGGTAGGAGGGAGTTTGATGTGTTTATAATTTTTCATTTCTTAAATAACTTACTGCACTGTGGTGGATGCCCTGGAGGTCGTCAGAGTGTTGAGTCTTAAAGCCCATAGAGAAGGGCTTTGCCACCATCAGTATGCAAAAGTACAGGGTCTTGAACCACAGTTCTAAAGTGTTCCTTCTTAGAGGAAAGGTTTCATTTTCTGTAGTAGAAAGAGTTGAAACCAGATTGCCTGTGTTTTACTTGGTAGCATTCCTTGATTGCGGAGTCTGTTTCCAGGGTGAGACAAAGTGATCTGGCATTGGGTGAAAGTTGAGTTTTGATTGAGTCCAGGTTGATGTAATGGAGCCAGGTTTTGACTGGTTCTTCTAGGCAGTGTTTGAGGCATAGTGTGTCCGGACATGAGGATACTTTCAAATAAAATTTGATAATCTGCCTATTTGTGAATTTCTGCTTAGTTATCTGTGAGTTAAACCCTAGGGGACTCCATGTAGAGTTGAAGATGAAGGGATATAGGATGAAACTCTGGGGGGCGGGAATCTTCTGGACTTTAAGGGGTCTGTGTTGAACTAGCAGGTGTCGTTTGAGTGGCTAAGAGAGCACGTGAAGGACATTGCAAATGAATCCCATTCAAAACTTAATTATGTGGGTAAGGGTGAGATGGTTGACTGTCGTAGGTTAGCTGAAAGGTCTTGCAAGATGGAGGGGTAGGTTGTCTTTAGCTGTGATTGCGGGGGTGGGGGGCATTGTCTCCAGTTTATAAAGCATTGTCTCTGTGCTGCAGCATGATCTAAAGCTGTGGTACTCAAAATACGCCCCTGGGGCCGCATGCGGCCCTCCTGAACTTCACATGTGGTCCCCAGCTGAATGACTACACTGGGCTGCCATTTTACTTGAAAAAGCACGAACACTCAAAAATGTATTAAACGGGAAGGCCAAAGGTGCAGTTTGATCCATCAGACACCTTGGACTCAAAGACCTCAAATAGCTTTGACACTGAAGCTAATGGGAGTCAAAGGGCAGGTAAAGTCCAAAGAGTTCCCTGGATTGAAACGCAAAGATCCAGCTGGGGAGAAACCTTCAGACTCTGACTCTACTCTGAAAGGAAATCAAGATTGGAGAATGGTAAAGGAGTTAAAAGGGGACAACGTATGCCCCTTACTTCCTTGATGCTGAACATCGTGTACTTGATGTCAAAGAAAAAAACTTTGACCCGATGCTGAAATGGTGGCCCTAATACTAAGCAAGTATTTGCCTTTGGTACCTTTTTGGTATTGTCACAGATTTTTGGGAATGCTTTATGGCATTCCGGCAGATATGCAGCCTGGCGAAAGAAGAATTAAAAGAGGAAAAAAACGACTAATGCACCTGCCTGGTGCATGGTTGCGCCACAAACTGGCATGGGCTTTTTTTTACCTTTTTAATTTACAAATCCAAGTTGGATCTGTAAATAAAATAAAATAAAGTGCAAAAGCATTTTTTCCCTTTAAGTGGGTGCAAGGGAGCATTGGGGGAAAGGGTGTGAAGGCAACAAGGGTGAGTGAGGAAGGGCGTAAACAACAAAGGGGCTTAGTATGCCAAAGAAACATAGGGGCTCTGATGGAGGGTGGGAAGCAGTACAGAGGGTGCAGAGAAAAGCAAACACATCATGGAGTGTGGATGGAGAAGAACACAGGCAAGAAATCAACATGGGGGAGAAGTTCATGAGGGCGAGCCAGGGGAAAAACAAGCTGGTGAGAGAAAGCAACACTGAATACATAGGGGGGGGAGGAGAGAGAGAGATGTACACTAGTAAGACAGCTGGAAAGCATGCACTCTCATTGAGTGCTTAAGACAAACTAAGCAAGCATTGGCAAAGCTAATGGGTCTCACCTATGCTATTGGCTTTGCCAATGTCTTTTAGGCATGTTATACAGCAACAAGCCCCCTTTATTCTCTTGGGTAATGCCAGGTGTCTTTCACATCCAGAAAACTGTGTGCTGTCTGGTAGCTTTACCTAAAAAAAAAAAAAAAAAAAAAAAAAAAATCACTGATATCACAAAGCAGAGTAAGACTGTAGAGAAAGCACAGGTTGACCTAGAACCATTGGCAACCCCTGGCAGACAGGCTTTGGAGCGTGTCATCCTGGTACTGGACTTCTGCCAGACAGCAGTGTGGTTTTCACTTCACTTCACTCGTTCAGTGAGCACTACTTCCTTGGCAGTCAGGTCTGTTGTGATAGGCAGTTCTCCCATTCAGTCCTACAAGGCTTTCTAGTTTAATTAGTTTTGCAGTCCCACCTAAGGACAGGTATTGCTTGGGTATGCATTCTAAAGTAAGGATTCTGTGACTAGAAGTCTTTATCAGATGAACAACAGGTTACGTACCTACCTGTGGTACTGCCATATCTGGTAGAGACTCTCTTGAGCCGCAGATTTCTGACCTACATTCCCATCCTTCCCGCGCTGTGAAACAATTGGGTTGTAGGGCACACCCTTGCAAGGGTCTTAGTTGGATCAGTGCTCATCATGGCTTTGTGCTCCTGGTGTGGAAAGTCGCGAAAGTAACCGAGGACAGCGTGCTGAGGTGGCACTTATCCGCATGTCACTTTCAGACTAGACGACACCACGTAGAGCCGAACAATGCAATCTACTGTTACGTAGGGGTACGGCTCAAAAACCTTTCCTGATCAAGTGTTACACCTGTGGATAATTCTAAGGCAGTGGTTCCCAAACTTTTTCAACCTGCAGCTCCCTTGACCAATTGGTCGTTGGCCGCGGCTCCACATTACATTACATTTATTTGGCAGGCGGCAGTGGGGGACTACAGTGTGCACTGTAATTCTCATTCATCAGCCTTCTAGCAGAGACGTATAATGATGGCTAATGCAGCATGAGTTCACAGTGAGGGAAAAGAGAATACATTAAAATGCTAAATGCAATCCTGGCAGATTGTTGTTTCTGTACACCATCAGACACTGAAAAAGGATATGTATAAATTCCTACTGCATACATTCTGGAATCCAAATTATATCAATTTGTTGCAGGGGTAAGCCTGAGAATCTATGATAATTTAAAGGCCTGACTGATTGTTACTAACACAGGAATGTAGAAAAACATGTTAACACCAGCATGTTTCACTACTTCAAAAGAGAGTAAAATATCAGCAGTATTTCAGCAAAGCTGAAAGAATGCAACAGTGAAAACAAAACTGAGTCACCTTGAGTGTGTTGGGCAGGGGTACCATTCTTTTCAAAATCTGCACTTTTTGTCACGATGAGCAATAAAAATGATGCAACTAGAGCTGATGTTCCGAAGTCTGTGCTCATACTGGCATCTGGTGGCTATTACAGGAACTGCAGTTCATTGAAACTATCTGCAAAGGTTCACTTTTGAACATTGTTTGCAGCGTTGATAGTTTTGAAGTGACCGTGGTGCCCCTGGCTGAGATTGGTGGCGCACTGGGTTGCCACGGTGCACAATTTTGGGAACCACTGTTCTAAAGTTAGAAATCTGCAGCTAGATAGCCTCTACCAGATAAGGCTTTATTGAAGGTAAGTAAATTGTTTGGCTCAGAGACTCCTAGGTAGTGAGGAGGTCTGAGAATTTTGCATTGTCATTTTTCTGTTCATGAGCTCTGTAGATGATGTAGAAGGTGGCTGACAAAGTTGTGGAAAGTGGCGTGTGAGGTGCAGTCATTTGCTTGTCTGTGTATGGTGCAGGACTAGGAGGGCTTATTTATGACGGGGAGGTTCTTCCCTTATTATGTGTGTGAGGATCTGTCCATCAGGCCATTTTCTGTGAGGAAAGTTTGCCAAGTTTGTCATGGGTGATATCGCAGAATTCTGCAATGGAAAGTACTGCAGAACGTGCTTTAATGACCATGTGTTGGAATGTGTGTTTTATAGTTTGAGTGCAGGTGGGTTGTGTTTGTGGTTGCCCCTGTGTTGTTGAGGATATTTTGTTTTGTGGGGTGGGGGGGTGGGCCGGCATGTAATTGTGGGAATGGTAATGTTGGGAGCTGGGCTTGGCATGCTAGATGTTAACTTGTAGGTGCTTTATCTGCTGTAGAGGAGTAAGGTTTATGGCACAAGGCCCTTCGTGGATAAACATGTAATGCCTTTGTCTGTGTTCACTCTTAGCTGTGGAAACCCAGAGCAGTTGTGTGAGGTAAAGCACAGACATGAAGCTTTAGGTTGGAGTTGCACTGGTATCACTTCTTGTTGAGTTGGATTCTGGGATGTAGTCACTCTACCTCCCATCTTCTTTTAGGTTGGTTTTGGTGGGAAACAATTATCACTTCTTGTAGAGATTGATGCTGGGAAGTCTTAGCAGCTAAAATGATGAGCTGGAAGAGTGAGGGCTGCATTGACAAAAATTGAAATGTCTGTGAGATGGGATGGGATGGGATGGAATGGAATGCATTACCCTGCCTAGCGTGGCAGGAAATCTTAATAATGCATAAGGGATACTGTTAAACTTGTTTTTAAACTTTTCACTGAAATGCCCCTTATTGTTAATTTATTAAATTTTTTATTTTTGCTTTGTTAATAAAATTATTTAAACTACTCAGTTCATTATGTATTATTTGTTCATGTATGGTGGTAAAATTAAATAAATGAATGTCAGTTGATTCATAGTCATAGGTGTAATAGCACAATGTGGTGTCAGTACCAGTAGAATTTGGCCAAACTGTGACGATTCCTTGACTCAGTGCATAATTGCTTTCCTTGTAATTCCACAGACACATAGTCCGCACTTTTAGACTTTTGATGAAGTAAAACTACTCTATTAGAAAGCTTTGTTAGAATATCCTTTGTTGTTAGGACTTCAAAACGATATGTTTTTTCAAGTAGCAATCAATCAACCCTGAACCAGCAAAATCACAAGTACAGTGAACAATGAGGATAGGAGAAAACGTTGATGGTATGTTGTGGTTCTGTAGATACCAGGTGATTTTCGAATCAGCATAGCTCTCTTCAGTTGCAACTGCAAAAACAACAAGGTGATGGTTGGAATGCTTCAATTAATCTCAGCCACTGGCAGTCCCTCGAGGCAGCATCTCAGTCCATTGAGCAGGGTCAAGATTGAGTTGCAAATGACTGAGTCCAAACTGGAATCATGTGACAAGCAAAAAACAATGTATTTGGGCCGAGATCTGTGACTGGGGGTGAATTTTTGACATTGTTCAACATTCTGCCCATCATCTGCTTTTTTGCAGTTGCAAGGCTGAACTCGTGGGTGCAAACTGACTGGACCCAGTGAACGTGGCATGTATGTACTGTGCTGCAGGAGAGTAGGGCTGCTTTTTGTTGGCAGCAGTGTTGGTGGTGGGCAGGGTTTAGATCCATTCCGGGGATGGTAGCCACTGCAGACCCCAGTCAGTCCAGCAAGTTCTCTTTCACAGTCAAGCACTTTCACATCCAACCTTGGTTGGAAACACTCCATGGTTCAATTCTGGCTGCTCCGACACAGCCTTTAGCCTGAACCTTTTAAAGATCGAGGTCATGAGTTGGCTAGACTGGTTTCAAAATTGTGAAAAGTCTAGAAGAGATTGGAAGTGAAACTAAAGTTAAGAAGGCTTAAACCACACTAGACCTACACAACCATAACGGCACCTTCTTGCAAGTTCTCGGCATGCCTTATGGCTGAGGGAAGTTAAGTAGTTGGGAAAACACTCTGTTGTGAATGTTTCCTCATAATAGAAGTAGACCCAAACAAGGATAGGGCGGGACTCTGGGATCCATTTGTAATTGTTTCACTGAACAAGCCTAGTTGCCACTTCAGGAGCATCAACCTCATGAGTTATCTTCAGGTAACTATTGGAAGGGGTATACCTTGGACTAGATGTGCAAGTTATTCTGTGTAGGTAGATCAGTGGAGCACTGACCAATCTGCATAATAATGAGTGCGCTACGGCTTGGGGCGGGGACAGGGGAGTGGAAAGAATTGGGAGATATGGGAAGAGATAGTTAACTTGTTTGGATCATTACAGCATTGTCTGCATTGGGAACATATGGTAATAGAGCACAGGTGAAGGCTCCCTGGACATTCCATCTTTGACAGAGAGGCCAGATGGAGCATTTTCTGCTACAGCCCAAATGTAGGTCGCACCTGAATCATGACCATGAGCAGTGCAAGAAAGATATTGATTTTGCCTCCTTACTAACACTTAATCTCTGCCTTTCTCTAGATCTCCTCCACGTCCTCCTGCTTAGTCTGTTTTTGGGACCCATGCAGTGGAGCTCGCCCAGCGCCTGCAGAGTAATAATTCAACAGTCACTCTATGGCTGGTTGCAGCTCACCAGTGCCTTCGGCATAACTCACCAGTGCTTCCACTACAGTCCTCCAAGAGGACATTTTGTACTCTCGATTTCTTGCACCTTCTGGATTTTATATGTGAAAGATTTTATATATATATATATAAATATATTAATGTATAGTTATTTTAATCTTGCTTTGTTTGCCTCTCCCAGGGAGCAAATAGTGACTGTGACAGGTTTTTTCTTCGTATCCTTGAAAGGTTTTAACAGTTACTGTACTGTGCAAAGGTACAGCTGTGCAGTGTGAAACGTGCTTGCTTTGAGGATTGGTCACCACCTTTCAGCCAGGTGTTGCCTTACTGTACCCTCTTGGCATGCACTTTAGGAACCGAAGTGTGATTTAGCCTGTGGTATTTTAGTGCTCACTGTGTGCTGCCCCCTTAAATGTACAGGCAGAGGCTGGTGCCCCCATCTTGACTGACTTTTCTGCCCTGCACTCTTCGTTTTTTTGGACAGATCAGCCTCTTGGAGGTGCACCTTTGAGAATGTGAGGATTGTATGGACACCAGTTTCGGACCACAGAGGGGCAGGGTGCCTTTCTGCACCTTTGGTTGAATATGCGTCTTCTCCAGGAACCTGCCAACTTCTTTTTTGGCAATTGCCGGACACTGCTGTTAGAATTTGATTAAAGCTGTCTGGAGTGTGAATGGTGGCTACATGGTTCGATTCTAGGAGAGGAGAATGGGCAGTGATAAATTGTTGACGGTTGCAGTGGTTGATGATGCAGGAGCAAGGGAGTCTTGTATTGATTGTATTCTATTGACATTAATCTATTCCCAAAACTAGGAGAGGTGACCTAGTTTGTGGGAGAGTGTGGTGGATTACTGCTGGTTTTGGGGCCGAGAGACTGGGCCTGCAAGGGGGCAAATTACTGAATATGTAAAACCATTTCTAAAGGAAAGAATAGACTCGTTCACTTAATAAAAGTTTTAAAATATTTCTTTTTTCTTTCTGCATTTAGAATTTTTTTTTGTTTCCAAGAGTTTTTATGATTTCTTTAATTTATTCCTGTGCTCCTCTCAATCTGTTATCTGACAGTCAAAGCAACGTGAGATCTGTACTGACAAGGAACATCATTGGGCACATCAATGTATATAGAGCCCATCAGACATGTACAGTATAGTTTCTTGCTGTGGAGCAAGGTGAAGTGATTATTGGGGAGACTTGATGGTCTAACTTTTATACAGTCAGTCCACCCCTTGGGAGTACATATAGGTGAGTTCCAGAACAGGAAGTGATCCTGTATGACGGCTAAATAGTTCCCCAGCGTCTATGTTCATCTGTCTAAATGATCCATGCTCAGTTTATCCCTGCAAGTTTGGTAGGACTTTCTCTGCACTCCCACAGCATGCACCTGCCTCAAGGCATGCTACAAAATGTAAGTGTAGATGACAAACCTGAAAGATAATGCCCTGATGCAGAGTGTGCAAACATTTTGGAGTGATGGGTATAGGCCATGGTTTCCCTTTTGCTAGCTGAACTTTTCTATGGTAGAAGTCACCGGGCTAGGTTTTTCTTCTACATCCGGAAGGTTGAACAATATGCATCACTCATGCTGGAAATAAATGATGTAGCAGTGCTAGCTGAAGATGGCTATGAGCCAGACCATAAATCTCTATATCTTTGAGGTTTCTCTATAGGACAATCTGAATTCATCACATAGCAGCCATGCACCACTTTCATTGGACGTAAGGTCAGTGATGCATAAGGGCTTCACCCAGGCTGGAGATGTTAACTCTTTCTTCAAAATATGTGATAGCAAGTCATAACTCTTTGACTTTTGTGAGTTACCACGCCACTCCAAAGATACCTCGATGTAAGTGGACATTTTTTCATAATTTATTTTATAGTGAATTTTGGTGTTATAAATTACAATTGCAGTAAATGTGTTTATATAACCTGATAATTATATTAAGTAGACCAAGTAAAGTGTATAAATATTTTAATTAATTTAGTTTTGCAGAGCTGGTGGTGAATGACCATGCAGCATTGTGAATAAGACTGAAACAAGCACATCCTACCCCTCTGATTCCCCCAGCCTATAATTCATTTATGGGCAAATGTCCAACATGGAGTTATGCTGACAAGCCCTAAAGACTACTCATCATGGAAAACTGTTAAAGGCAGCTCAAGTAAGGAATCACATTCCACTGTTAGACATTGTGAGAAATGTGGAAAGCAACACAGTTTCCCAAGTATTTTACCACAGGAAGTATAGGAGCCTCTTTACCTGAAGAGAGTATTACAGACTGTTAAGCGAAAAGCTGAAGCAAGTGTCAGTGATGGTGCTGGAACGAGTGCACAAATTAACGCTTATACAGAAGAACATCATAAAGTCAAACGTGTATGCTGAAGAATGTATACTTTGTGGAAAGATAAAATGCTACAAAGGAACATCAACGCATGAGACATTAATCAAGGCCACAGAGGTTAGAGCTGACAAAAGTCTGCGAGGGTGTGCAACCATTAATTGTTATTCAAAGATCTTAGTAATTTATAATAGGGACATAGTGGCTGCAAAAGCCGGTTATCATGCAACTTGTTATACAAGGGCTAAAACAAAGGAGAAATATCATGCTAGCATTAAAACAGACGTTCTCTACAAAAATATGCGATGAAGCATATGATTAACTGTTTTAATACATTAGAACTGTGATTAATCCTAACAAAGAGGTAATACGTGTGCCGACTCACTGAAAGTCTTGATACCTTCATGGCATGCAGAGCAATACAGGGAATAGACGAATCAATAAAAAAGTATATTAGAAAAAAATTGGACTCATGAGTTTGGTGACAGCCTCTACATATTCCCAGACAACCAAGGAAAATTATTGCCCCAACCTAAGTGTCATGCTACATGACGTTGTAAGAAAAGAAATCAGAATTTGAAAAGACAGTTATCAGTTTTAAAGGTTAAGGCAACAGACGTGAACAAGAGCATTGATCAAACATCATCGCAAACAAGAACAATGATTTAAACAAACTTGACATCCACACCATGGCTATAGTCATTTATCAGACATTGATAATGATTAAGGTAATCGTGCACTGTAAATTAAACTGTTCCTACTAGGACATCTGACAGGAGACCCAGAAACCACAAAGCTGTCCAAAAGATTTGCCTTACTTATCTAATAATTCAGTCAAGACATTATATATGCAGTCACAAATGGCTAGCAGAACCCCCCCCCCCCCCCCCCCAAGGAATTGTTTCTCCCATACGCTGTAAAAACGGTGACAGGCAAAGTTGAAATCATTCACATTCCAAACAGACTTGGTCATGGGATTTCATATTCACAACTCGTCTAGTCAACATTGTAGCTGTGCAGCCCAAGTTGTTTGGACCACAACCTTTTTAAACTCCTCTCCCAAGCATTGAGAAACAAAAGCAAAGAACACTGACCACCACAAATACTGAAGAATTGTTCATGTATGTTTCTGGTGACCGAGTTGGGCCTCAGCCATTGATGACAAATACCAAAGTCATGCCCGAATGTGTTGCACAAAATAAGAACATAATTTGGGTTGTTACAAGACAAGAAGTGAGCCTCGCACATATAATACCAAGTTGGACAGGATTTAATATCGGTACTAGAAAGCTAGTGAGTGTATCACAGGATTCCATTGGCTGATTGCCCACTATTAATGCCCCTGCAACTGAGTTAACTGTTTTTTTTTTTTTTTAAACAGCTTATAAGGGAATCTCTGCATTTGGCAAATATTGTAGTGTTCATGGATCGGGCTCCCTACGCAAAAGCAACTGAGATCGTGTGGAAGCTTAAAGGAAAGTGAAAATGAATTATACTTAGAATGGGCACCTTTCACACCATTTGCAATGTCATGTCCGTTCTTGGAAAACGCTTTCAAGATGCTGGCCTTCGTATTGAAGCAGACATGATAGCAGCAGGATCAATATCATCTGTACCAGAAGATCATATGTACAGTCGTGCAGTTTGAGTACACAAGTGCGTGTATGAAGCTATATTGAGACTGGCTTTTTATTCCCTGTGAGGAGAAGAATTATGAAGAGAACGTTCAGGTAGTCTACTCCTTCATTGAGGATGTTAATGATCTTGCAAAAGACTTAGGCCAACAGAGATTAGACCACCTCTTGCAGAATGTTGCCTCTGTTGAAGTAAAACAGCTTTGGGATGTATTCCTGGAACATCTTAGTCATCACAATGGAGAGATCTGTGCATTTTGGATGTCATATGTGGATATTGTTTAAAATGTCTTGCTGGCTGTGCTACGTGCTGCTTGAGAAGGAAATTGGCATTTACATCTTACTGCCATACACTCTGATACCATGGTGCTTTGCATATGACAGGATAAACTATGCTAGATATCTTCCTGTATACTATGCCAAAATGGCATTCCTTGCAGTGAAACACAACAACTTCATCAAGGGATGCTTTTCAGTTCGACTATCAGATGTTAATCCGTTTGGATGAATTCCGGTCGATCATGCAATAAAGGTAACAGTCAACAAAGACACACAGACTCTAGGTGGTTCAACAAGGTTCAACCTCAAGGTGGTTGCTGTAAAAAGATATTACATGATAGCTGAACACTGAAGCGCCTTTTGAGGGGAGGGGAGGGGTGGGGTGGGTGTCAGATAAGGTAAATGGTTCATAACAACAGATCAGATCTTACTCATGCAGACCTACATAAGTCCTGAATTGAAAAAGATGAAGATACTCTTACAAAAGCTGTTGGTCTATTTCAAAGCTGGATAAACCCATTTGTTGGGCCACATAATCTCAGTCCCTGCATCTCAAGACATAGTAGCAAACCTAATGAAGGTGCATGAAATAGATGAACAGTGCTATACAGACTGTGAACTTGAGCGACTTGAGATTAATCCACCTATTAAGAAGTTTCATGACCCAATGAAAATGAACAAACTTAAACCGTTCACTAAAATGTCCAAGAAGAAGGCAGTGAACAGCAATGGCAGGATAATCATCATGAAAGCAGACCAAGAACTATTTGGCTGAATCATTGTGACAGCACAGAATCGGAACACTCAAATGACGGATGTACTCTCTCATCCCTTACCATGGGCTTTAGCAACTGCAAAAGGTCTGTTGTGAAAGACAAACAAAGTTGTTCTAGCAAACTACTTGCAGAAAAACATTACCCCTGCTGAGGAAATACCTGGATATTCAGCCACGCTGCTAATGAGGTTTATGAGGCAGTAATGAGCTTGGATGACACCAATGTGTTTATTATGTGTTTAGGATTCCATGACCGAATCATGGCTAAATTGTTTCTGAAATGTGGTATTAAAATACGCATGCGAGTCCCTGACATGGTGGAAAATAGCTTCAACTCTTGTTGAAAATGTTTGTCGAGCTTTAATAGTTCTCCATACGTTTACCAGATGTGACACAGTAGGCGCATTTGCGGGAAAAGGAAGTGCATTCAAAATCCTGTCTGCCAACCGACATACACGCGAAACATTTTTGCAGCTCGGAGACGAATGGGATTTCACTGAAGAACTAATGGACTAATTGAAACAATTCTCGTGCTTGCTGTATGCTCCAAAATCTTCAATTTACCATGTGAATGACTTAAAATATCACCTATTCTGCGCAAAGAAGGGTAAGATAGACCGTCTTCAACTCCAACCTTGCATGAATTGTCTGAATAAATATGCCAAACGTGTGAATTATAAAGCCACAGACACCTAGTCCAATTGGGAGAGGGTACAAGTTGCAAAAATACGAGGGAGCAAAGCAACTGGCCGTGGATTGGAGGGGGTGGCAGGCAGCACCTCACGCTGTGTTAGATCTATCAGCTTGCAACTGTATTAGGAACTGCAAACTGTCAACGTATCTGCTGTCTACATGACCTCAAGTTCACTGACGTGCAGACTTCCCACCTGTGAAAATGACATACGCAGAGAATGACACCTATTCAGAAGAAGATGACGAATGTGAATGATAAAATTGTTCACTCCTGACATACATTGTCTATGTAAGATGTGACAATTAATATTATTTGAAATTGAAAGGGAATATTAATATAATCTATTTCAATATATGAGGAATACAATGACGTTTTATTAATATTTTAAGGACTATATAATTATTATTAATATTACAATTAATAATCATAAATATTTTAAAATTATATTGAATGTAACCACTCTGGTGGAATTAGATTTATTTTCCACATATGAGGCATTTGTATGCTAATTAACAAAAACATGAGTCATTATGTTTTTTTTCATCCATGGTTGCTAATCTAATACCATCATACAAAAGGCAAAGTGATGACTTGCTATCACATATTTTCCACCTTTAGGCATCCATGCCTTGCAACAAAAAAAATATCATGCTAGAACCCATTCCCTTGAGTGGTAACAATGGCCTATATTTGGGGTCCAATAAATATTCACAAAGGGGGACGGGGGGGAGGGGGAGGGGGGAGGGGGAGAATCATGTTTCCCTTAATCTTGCTGAAACTGGTCACTCTGAAACTAAACAGGCAGTGGCAAAGCGAAAAGGTCCAACGTTGATGGTCAGTCTTTTGGTTTTTGTCAATGTGTGTCGTGTTTTTACATGGCTTTTGTAAAATGTTATTGTTGTGGGAGCTGCCAGGCCCTCACCATTGTAATAAACATTGGCAAAAACAATTTCTGGTCTCAAAAAGCACACATTGCCACAGTAGTTCCCGGCACTGAACAAAACTACTTTGTGCTGATATTATGCTTGTGAAAGGGCATATTGCCACCACTCTGATGGAGCTAGCTGACGAATGGACGGACAGACAGAGATAGAATTGTGTTTATTCTTTTTTTTTTTATATATATATATAAAAACAAAAGATATTGGTTAACACCAGACCTAATTATTATATTATACTTCTAGAAGATGTGTGAACCGTATTTTAGAACAAGTAATTATGCATGTATAGATTTGCTCATGTAAAAAAATGTTGATGTTTACAAGTTCACGTTTTGAACCACTCCCTCCCCCCCACAACCCTGGAAGAAGTTTTGCTTCTGCCCTTGTCAGGAGTGAATTTCCAAGCTTCTCTGAGTGGGAAAAGATTAGTGAAGAGCTAGTGAGAACCCTTAAAACATGCAGTTAAATAAGTTTGCCCTGAAACTATTGCTTTCTGCTGCCTCCAGCCCCAGTGTACAGGTCTGCGAAAAGGTGGCAAATAAGGAACTTGCTAGTATTCAAGCCCTTCTATAGTATTAGTTGTGGCATAATCAGAGAGGCTATTCTCACAGCTGCCGCACTACATGGCACCAAAGGGACAAGTACATTTTTTTTTAAAAAAGACAAGTAGATTTATGAAGCAACTTGTCACATGGACAAGTAGATATTTTATTACATTCCACAGATCAGAATTTTGTCTAGTATCAGTTTTGACTCCTGTAAGGTAGCGCAGAGGGTTAATATGGCTGCTGCAAAGAACGTGCACTATGCAGATCACAGAATAGTATGTTACGTGCACTGCTCAGTGGGATACGGCTTTTGTCACAGACATCATGTTGTTACTGTGCAGTTCATAAGTTACCATCGTAATCTAGCACAGTGAGTTATGAACTGCCATCAAAGAGCTACATGTAAACCACATGGTACAGATTAGAAAGTTGGTTTCAGTACCCTGCACAAGTAAGAGAAGTGCTATAAAACAAGTGAAATACATGTGAGGGTCTATGGTGAGATGAAAGGCACTGTTGGAGGGTGATGGTGAGAGCCCCAATAACGATTGTTGTATTCTGGTGCACTGTAATATCATAATTCACTATGCTTTCAACTTGTTTTAAAATTGAGTGAATGTGTTGTGGCGGAGGAAGGGGCAAAATCTCTTAAGCCCCATTGTAGTGGTCAAGATTGCTCGCTTTGCAACCCATGGGAGGCAGTCTGACAAAATTTCCCAGGGCTACTTTGAGTTTCCCGTATGGCCCTTACTGTCATACAGTAACCTTACAAATGCAGTGTTACAGTATAGTAGCCTTAAAATGGTGTCAACTAGGTAGTCGACATCCCCTTCACCCTCCCTATTACACAAGGTCATCCCACCTCCCATTTCTGGGAGTCAATCTTGTCCATGATGATTGTCCTCTGTATGAGAGTTGCACTATCATTGAGTCTTAAGTTGAGTCTTCAATCCTTCCTCCTGTGGCTACATTTTTTCTTGGAATTGATTTATATGAACAGCACAACACTGATGATCTGCATAAACAGGAGATGCACAATCGCCAATGCTTTCCTTGAAGGCATAGCATCTGAGGCACTAGGCCATAAAACACAAAATGTCTTTGAGATTGGAGCATCTACATGAAGCAGACCACGACCAAGCTGACAATCTCAGTAGCATATCTGAGTTGCTGCGAATAGGAACTGAATGATAGCTTGCAGAGAATAATGTTTGAAGCATAGGGAAAGCCATAGTTACAGTTGTTTGCATCAAGGGCAAATTAGAAATGCCAGTTCTATACAAGCAGGTATCCACAGACAGGCTTGTAGGGAAATTCATTTTTGATTGCATGGTCCGGGACCTGTGTACGCTTCTCTTCCTCTCCCATTAATTGCAGGGGTCATCACAAGACTGGAAACGGAACCATTCTTGATGATTGCAAGTGGCTGAAGAATATTTATTCATGGATTTCATACATATAGTATACATGCCATCTATTCTATTATGGTCACAAACAAAATCGGAAGGAACCACAGGCAGGTCCTTCAGTACAGCTCAGGTTCCTTTAATTTTTCAACTTGTCTCCTTAATTCTGTGAATTCTCGTACCTAGACATTCCATCATACTACTTTGCTCACATGTACCTGTGCAGGCCAAAGCACTGTCACTAACAAGACATGCATGGACATAGAAGAGATTCTGCATCTGATGCTCATCCAGAGATCTGTATTTACTCTCCGATCAACCTAATCAGAAACTACCACACCTAACTGGAAGTGGCACATACACGTAGCAGGCACACATCAGTCACAGGTCACCTTCCCCGATGCCAACGTGTTTCTGATCGATGGTATGCCCTTCCTTTTGGTCACCAAGAGTAGCAAAGGAATTTATAAAAGCCCTCTTCAGAGCCTTCACTCTAGGAATGGGAACAGTTTTTTTTATCTTATGTAATGAGAGCTCCATTGAAGCAATCCACAGATCAACTTTAAGTATCCCTCCTAGCTAACTACACTGTTGCACGTGCTTGCCTCCACTATGAGAGTCTGCAAAATGTAGGCGTTTACAATAAAATAGCCATACCTGCAGTTGATTAAAGATTAGGGGACAGTGAACACAAACTGCACAATTTATACCCAAAATTCCTGAGCAAGTTACCTTAATGAGCCAATAACCTTCCAGACTCCTGTGGACGCAGAAAACAGGGCTCTTCAATCTTTGGATGTGCACACGTCTACATTTCGGTCTTGACAGAATGAAACAATTCAGAAAATCTGATCTGATACTAGTATCTTTCTCTAACCTGTGGAAAGGATACACTTAGCAACACAAGACATTTCAAGCTGGGTAACGGCAGCAATTACCTTTTCTCACAAAAGTGAGAAGTCCGCTTCTAACGCACATTCCTGAGGAGCATGGCTGTATCCGTGGCTGTTGGGACAGGAATGTCTGCTGCATGCTAACTAAAGAGATGTGTAAGCCTTCCCTGATTGCCCAACTACATATGAAACTCACATCCTGACTTTTATTTTGGCCATGATGTCTTGCTAATCTACGCCAGACATTGATAATGTGAGGCCCACAGCCTGTACTGCTCACTGGATTGGTTCCCCAAGTGTGCCTGTACAGTAGGCAGTGGACTTTTCCCCCTACCGTGAGTACTTCATCAAAGTGGCGGTGGCACTGTACCATACTTTATGAATCTGTAGTGTGCCCAGACCTTTTTCTCTGTCAGTGGGAACATTGTCTACTGCTCCCCCCCCCCACCCCTGTATAAAATTCCACTCATCTGATATTCAGAACCTTGCACTCTCATCCATCTGCATGTCAACTGTGTGTATGTGCAGTGCGTGTGCAAAACATGTGGTAGTAGGACTTTGTATGTTGCGTAAGTCTGAGTACTGGAGCAAGTTGAATTTATTGTGGATGCCCTTTGTATAGCATGGCATAAGATATAGAATGAGTAGAGCTTCCCCAGGCATTCTTGTGGCTGGAAGGTGGAAACCAGGCTAAGTTTTGAAATGCATAAAGTCCTTGTTAGCAAACGGCTGCTAAATTAATTCTTCTGAGAACAGTCATTTTGTAAATAATGGGAGTAAGGGTTGTGACTTCAGTTTCTGTTCCTGGTGAGAAGTTCTGTCTGTCTCCAATTACAACTCCAGGAAGGCTGAAAACCGCTAGATTCAGAAATCTCATGCTTCGTTGTCTCTTTCTGATACTCCTGCTTGGAGCCAGCCTCATTCCTACCTGCAATTAAGGCCATCACTTTGCACAAAGGCTGCCTCTGCAGAGCAGCCTGAAAATTACATTTGACAGAAAACCAACAAGACAGTGGGGAAATATCCCATCAGGAAGTTCTGTAAACCTGGAATCCAAGCCACCACACTTAGTTCCAGTTTCAAGTTCTTCATGACCAAGAAAGAGGGTGTTCCGCAGAGCCCTTGACAGACTGCTCTGTCACCAGGGCAGGTGTCAGCCTGCCTCTCCGGGGTGAGGGGGGATTACTTGAAATCTACACTTTCTGCTGGAGAAGCTGAGGGCCTGCCTACTCCCTAAACTCCTTCCTGCGTGTTTGCGTGTTGAGAAAAGGAAAGTACCCTGCAGGAGGAGAGACTGTCCAGGAGAAGCCAGACTTAACCAGCACAAGTACTAACTTGTCAGTTGCTGTGGGCTCTCAAGTTGGTTCTGCCACTGCTAGCGCTGAAGAAGAGATGCTACGTTGCTGCTGAAGTTGCACCCTATTGGTCAGAAAGGCACAACCTCAGAGGATATCTCACAACTGACATATCTACCCTGAGGCCAGAACTGCTTTGCCTGAGTACCTGTCTGCACTCGGCTGGGGCAACCACAGCTGCTAAAGATGTCTTGTGGCTATGCAAGACCTGTTGTACTGATCTTGTCCACTAATTCCTGCTTAGAAGGGAAGCTGCAGCTGATCTCCCTAATGTGAAGACTAACCAATCTGTAGCTCCATTGAGCAGGTAAAGCAAAGGCTTGCATCCAAACAGAACGGTATTAAACGCATGTTGAGTAATAGAGCGTAAGACTTCAGACTTTTTGCTTTTGATGTAATACCTTGGTCGAGAGCTTTCGAACTGAGTTGCTCATCCAACTAGTAGGGATAGAAGTGGAGTAATCTGCACCTATGCATATTCCTTGCTTCTGCCCTCAGTATACCATAGACTATAATGGTATAAATCACCAAAGCGGAGAGAGTACTGAAAAAGGGTGTAGTACTGATTGGAGAACATAACCATGTATTAGGTTCTGCTGCATGACTAAAGTCATTTTTACGTAAAATATGAGCACTGGGAGAGACATTGTTATTGTCTGTTGGTAAACTACTGAGTTTTTAGATCTTGCCCTCCCCCCCCCCCCCCCCCCCCCCCACACACACACACATGAGCACTCTTGAGAAGCCAGTGACTACTCACCCTTGCTACCCTGAGAGTCAAGGGCAGGAAGGGTTGTACTGGGCCCAGATTACAGTGCCATAATAGAAGGGACACCAGTTGGGTATGACCTCAACCACCATTATTGGGGCCCAGTAGCCCCATCTTGCTTTTACCACCCCTCACTACAGGGACAGCAACGCCCTATGCATGACTCAGCATAACTGTAATCTGCCAAGTGACTACCTGGAAGATGTATTATACCTTCGCTCAGCAATACCACCGGGATCCTGTGGCAAATGGACATACAGTGATGGAACAAGTATGCTTAGTCATCTTTTCAGATAAAAATGAGCCATAATCTTACTGACAATCTGCAATAGTATGTGGTACTCCTTGCAATTGTGATGCAGGTTTGCTAATCTATGAAAAATTCAATGCTGAATAATGAAAAAGTTACTCACCTGTAATGACAGTGTTGCTATCTTTTTTTAGATTCACATGCAACTGTGCCTCTTCCTTAGAGTGAGGCTCATCATTCAATAATCTATGCTTTTTACACTTGTGCTGGAAATCTATGGTAGGGTGGCATCTGCAAGGCGGAAGGGTCAGAGCACTGCCTCCACATATGCTAAATTTGGGTCATTTATGAAGATGTGATTGGGCTACTGAAGTGACACTGTTCAAGGCCCGTTATACTCTCCTCTGTGTTTGTAAGGTTACTGTTACAATGGGACTCTCATCTCATCCGCCGGGAATGACCCATTATGGTGCATGAGAATCTATGAACGATTCCAATGCTGAAGAACTGTACTGAGAGGTAAGTAGTAACTTTTTCTTGTGTGTTGTCTACTGTGCTAAAAAAGGTTTCTATTACATCATAGACCTGGTCAAATGATAGAGAGGAGTAATTTAGATACAGTATTATTTTATCGTTTTTACCACAAGTTGCCAAGTGAGGCATGGTTAATGCTGACGGCTTAGTGTGAGTTGCTGGTTAAAGGAGGTAAAACCCCACTGAGGCAACAGCCACAATCCTTGTCATGTGAACCACAGAAATTCACAAATTAACCTCTGCTTAACCCTTTGGTAGCGTGGCACAAAAGCAATCAGGCTTAATTTGGAGGCAACTTATAAATTATTTACGCAGCATTTAAACAGTAAAAGTGAAGAGACAACACAGGAAAAATCCCACGCTAATTTAGAAAAATAGAGTAAATGTTAATGTATTTGACACCAAAATGATAAACATCTAATCATGAGAACCAAAGTTATGATTTTTTTTTTAAGTTTAAAGTGTTCAATAGCACCTGAAAGATCAAAGCTCTAACTGCGGACATGTAGTTGTGAGATTGGGGCAAAGTTGAATGTTATGGCCACTCATGATGAAGCTTGGTTCGGATACACTAAGTGCATTGGGTCTGGTCTCTTCATAATTGGAAGAATTTCTCAGAAGGTAAAGTTCAGCTGGGTAAGGCAGCCTGTGGTGTCCAAGAAGGTGGTGTCATCGGGGATCCACTGGATGAAGTCACAGTGAAGATTTCTACATTCGGGCTTAGTCTCTTTTTATCTATGTCAAACGTCTCCAGTAGGATGAAGCTGTAGGCAATAGCAGAGAAAGGCTCTCTGAGGCTGGATAGCCCTTATGCGAGGAGCCACTGAATAGCATTTGCTGCCTGAACAGCAATGCACCTTGGTCCAATCGGTGAACAGGTAGGTCCTAGTCTTCACTCTGTTCTCAGAGCCCATTTGGCAGAAAATGTTCTAAGTCTCAAGTTTTGGATTTGGGCTATCTGGACACCTTCAGCATCACGTCCTAGGTTCCAGGACTAGTGGAGCACCACATGGAGGATCAGGAATCTCAGGCTGGGTCCAGGTAGGGTCAAAGATGGTTGTGCATTTTTGTCCCTGGGACTCATCATCAGGAGGCCAGCCAACTAGTCCTGGCAGTCACATTGGAAGTCTTGGGTTCAAGCAGGAAAGCAGGTCTCATGCAGCAGGACAGTCCTCTGATGGCACAAAGTGGGCTAGTCCTCTTGGAGCAGCAGGGCAGTTCACTGAAGTACATAGCAAGCCATAGGCAGTAGGGCAGTCCTTGGAGTCCTTCTACAGGTCCAGAAATGACCTGAAGAGTGAATCTGAGAGCCCTGCTTTTATACCTGGTGCCCACCTTGAAATGGAAGAAACTTCTGGAGTTTCCTCCTAAAGAATTATCTAGAATTTTCTGTCTCCCTTCCCTGGTCACAGTCTGTCTGGGGGCACAGTAGGCTAGAGTGAAATTATGTGTGTGAGAGCGGAGGCAGTGTCTTAGAAGTGCAAGTAGGACTGTGCACAGCTTTTATACTCGCACACCCAAGCGTGCACTCTTAAAATCATTGCAGGCAACTGGGGAAAGCAGCAACCAAGGTGGGGGTGCTACATTTTTGCCATTTAATCTAGCGCGTGCCTATGCCCAATGAGGAGTAAAGCACTTAATAATAATTGTTGTAGCAGTAGATTCTCAAGCATGACTTAACATAGAATGAACAGTAAAACATATGCAGGTTGGTTTAAGACTTTTTTTTTGAGGAATGGAGTTAAAGAATTATAATTTGGACAGCACTACATAACGTACTATACAATTTCTTATTTTCTTACATTTTGTGCATATTTATCATGTCAACTGCAAAATAGATTATGATTTATTACAAATCACACAATTTTCTTCTGATGGATGTCACCTTGGGAGGCACCTGGACTTCCGGGTGCAGAGGTGCTTTTCAGCATCTGGTGCCCTAATGTTATCCTAATCGGAAAAGGAACATAAACTGCATTTGGGCACTTAGCAACGACTTCCAGGACCGTTCTTCTGGAGTTAAAGTAAGTATAGGGCAAGGTCCACAGCTGCACCAATAGGTCACTTTGAGAGGCACTGGGGCATCAGGGTGCACAGGTGCTTTTCAGCATCAGGTGCCCTAATGTTATCCTATGGGGAACGGTTTGGTTAGAAAGATGCTGTAAACTGGAACTGAGGGACCAGTCTAGCTGAACCAACAAGGGGGCTCGGGTCTCACAATGCCCGGGGATTTAGGGATACCTTTAGTCCTGTTGTCCTTGGCCTGGCCAGGTGCAGAGATGTCCTGAGGCATCGGTTGTTGTCACTCGAGTAGAGGAGGGGCCTGTACAGAGGCTGCAGGCATTGTTGTGAAGTTCAGTGGAAAAACTCAAGGTGGGAATTATCTCTGGAGGGTCTTGGGGCCATGCTGGCACCATTGGCCCACTTCAACTCTGGCTAGGGGGCATAGGTGCCTCTGTGCTTTCTGGTGTCGGGGTTTTAGTGGTCCAGTGTCCCCTTCAATTATTCTAGGGTGCCTGCAGGATGCATAGAGGCAGCTACGCTACTCCACTAGAGTTCCTGGCTCTTGGTTGGAGGCTGACAATCCTCCCAGGCTTTTGGAGGCACAGGCCGTTGCACAACAAGTTGTCTTTTGCACTATTGTCGAGGACAGCAGGCAGGCTGGCAGGGCTGAGGACAAGTCAGGTGCTGGTCTTCTGCTTTTGTGACTCTTCAGGGTATGTCTTCTTTCAAGTCGACAGGATCTGATTTTCTGGGGCCAGGGGCTCCCCTAAATACTGAATTTAGGGACATTAGTGGAGTGTATGGTAGTAGCAAATAGGCTCTCAGCCCTGGGGGTCAGAAACTTGTCTGTTGGTGGCAGGTTGGTTAAGACCAGTCAGCCACCACACTAATTGTTGGTAGGTTGATCTGATAACGACTTCTAGTTGAAGATTCCTTACCCTAGAATTTCCCTCAGTTTCCGTCTGGATCAATAGATTTTTCTCGAACAGTACCCCTGCATGCTGTCCGGTGGCGTTAGTCTTCTCCGCGTTCGGTGTCTGGTTCACTGGATATGACGTTGCAGGTCTTAAATAGGTGCCACCTTGGCGCACTGATGTTAGTTCTTTTCTTTCTGCACCAGCCTACACGCGCGGTCTGAAGAGCTTCTCCTACAGTAAATTTTTGACTGGACTTTTCAGCTTTTGTCAAAGCTTTTTGACATTTTTGTGCGTCGAGATGTTGTCACGGAAGACCTGATTGAAGCCTGCAACTCCTGTCACCGGATGATGTCCGTGACAGATCCACACCTCATGTGCCTCTGGTGTTTGAGCATGACTTTGGGTCATGATCACGCTCCAGAGTGCCGGGCCATGAACCCGATGGCTTTGGGGGAGTGCTCCCTAAAGCTAATTGTGGCCCAGCGCTGCGCTCCATGTCGCTCCCGGTCAAGAGGAAGGTCTCAAGACCGCTTTTGGAGCTCACTCTTTGTTGTCCATCTGTAAGTCCTCGGGACGTTTGGGTAAGCACAAGAAGTCGTTGAAGAAGGGCCAGTGTTCTTTGACTTCACCCCGCCGGTCAGATGACGCAATGCGAGAAAAGGAGCATCGCCGCTCCAGGCCTCTGTCTCTGGAGCCTACTTTTGGATCAGCTCTGTGCCTCTCTGAGTTTCCAGGAGCAGAAGCCACCCCTGCCCTATTGTGCAAATTTTATGAAACCATGCACCTAATTTTAGGCCAGTCTGATCCTGCTCGAGCACCTTTTGGCCCCGTGGGGTCAGCAAGGACCACCTCTGGTTCTGTGCTGATGGCTTCGGCCTTGGCTCCGGAAGGCATTCAGGAATCCAAACCTTCCTATTCTGATGCTTCCCCATCAGAGACCAGTGAAGGTAGGATTTACCATCACCTGCCTCACTGGCAATCTATCATATCAGACAGGTTTTGCAAATAGTCCAAAGGGGCTACTCCCTCCCCCTCCAGACTACCTCTCCATCCATGTCACAATCCTATGATCGGATGTTGGAGGATCACTTGGCCCTTCTCCGCGAGGTTACAGCTCTCTTGGCATAAAGAGGGTCCTGCTGCCAGAAGTAGGTCATGGTTGTTATTCCCGCTACTTTCTGGTGTCCAAAAAGGGTATCCTAGACCTCCAGGCCCTCAGTCTTTTTCTTAGGAAGGAGAAGTTCAAAATGCTCACTCTAGCTCAAGTCTTATCTGCCCAAGACCCATGAGACTGGATGGTAGCATTGGACTCGCAGGATGCATATTTCCACATTCCAGTCCTGCCTGCCCACAGATGCTAATTGCATTTCACAATAGGCCATGAGCATTTTCAGTTTACCTTGCTCCCCTTTGGCCTTACCAGCACCCCTCGGTTGTGATGGCAGTGGTCGCAGCTCATCTGCACAGGTCAGGGGTTTTAGTCTTCCCCTACCTTAACGATCGGCTATTGAAGGCAGGTTCGCCCCCAGGCTGTCGTCTCCCACCTCCAGACTACGGAGTACCTCCTGCATTCACTGGGGTTCACCAAAAACATGCCGAAGTCACACCCGACTCCCTCTTAGACGCTCTCTTTTATCTGAGCAGTTCTGGACACAGTGCAGTTTCGGGGTTATCCTCCCGAGCGGCGAGTCCAGGATATTCAGGCTATGATACCGATGTTTCAGCCTCTATCCTGGATTTCGGTGAGAATGACTCTAAGGCTGCTGGGCCTCATGGCCTCCTGCCAGTAAATCATGCCAGATGGCATATGTGAGCTCTGCAGTGGGACCTGGTGTTCCAGTGGGTGCAGCATCAGGGGAATCTCTGACATGGTCCAGATCGCTGCGGGAACTGTGCAAGATCTGCAGTGATGGCTTTTAAATTGTGATTGGGTCACAGGCAGATCCCTCTCCATTCAACAACCAGATCTGACAGTAGTGACAGTTCGTCACTCCTGGGATGGGTTGGCCACATGGGAGAGGCAGAGATCAGAAGCATCTGGCCCCCAGCGGAGTCCGGGCTCCATAGCAATCTTTTGGCGCTCAGGGTGATCATGCTAGCATTGAAAGCATTCCTTCCCTCTCTCAAAGGGAAAGTGGTGCAGGTTTTCAAGGACATCACCACCACAATGTGATACTGCAACAAGCAGGGTGGGGTCTTTGACCCTTTTTCACGAGGCTCCTCGCCTCTAAACATGGCTGGAACATCAGGGCATATCTTTGTGGGTCCAACATCCAGCGGGCTCTCTGAACGCCAGAGTGGACAAACTCGGCCATCAATGCCTGGACCATCACAAATGGCTTTTCAATGTGGAGGTGGCACAAGGTCTCTTTCAGCAGTGGGGATAGCCTTGGTCAGATCTATTCACGTACGCAGAGAACGAGAAGTCAGCTGTTGTGCACGTTGGAGTTTCCAAGGCGGCCCTCGCTCGGTGACGCTTTTCGTCTCGAGTGGAACTTGGGCCTCCTTTCTGCCAATACACTTCTGCCCAGAGTTCTCAAGAAGATCAAGAACAACGGGCCTAAGTAATTCTTGTGGCCCCAGTCTGGTCACAAAGAATTTGGTACCCTGAGCTCTTGAGCATGGTCATTCATCCGCTAATCAGTCTGCTCCTTCAGGAGGGTCTTTCGTAGCAGCAGGTTCTCCATCCGAACCTGTCCAGTCTCTGCCTGCTTGTGAAGAGATTGAGTGGCGATAGTTGATAGCTTTTGACCTTCTACTGACGTCTGTAAATTTATCTTGGCAGTGAGGTGTCCCTCCACCAAAACGGTATATGCCTGTTATTGGAACAAATTTGTGGCATGTTGCACAGACTATTCTGTTGGCCCCCCCCTCTATGCCCCTCTATCAGAGGTTCTCTTGTTTGTTCTTTTTCTAGCCCAGCAGGGCTGTGTTTTGGACACCTTAAACGATTATTGTATCTGCCTTTCTGAAATTATCTGACCAACCATCTTTGTTTAAATCTCCTACAACGGGTAGATTCCTGAAGGGTCTTACTCATAAGCTTCCTCCTTCACCATTCATAACGCCCCAATGGGATTTGAAATTGGTACTTACTTACTGATGTGTGCCCCTTTTGAACCACTTAATAATTGTCCTCTTGGGCTTCTTTTCCCAAAGGCAGCCTTCCTTGCAGCCATCACTTCTGCCCGCAGCGTCAGTGAGCTGCAGGCTCTTTTTCTCAAAGCCACCCTTCATTGCCATCCATCCTGATAAGGTGGTGCTTCAAAGCAGGGCTTACATTTTACCAAAAGTGGTCACACCCTTTCATGTAGGCCAATTCATCAACTTGCCTACTTTTTTCACCCCCCCCCCCCCATCTTTCTAAGGAAGAGGAGAGACTCCATTGCCTGGACCCAAAAGGAGTGTTGGCTTTCTATTTTGATCATACCAAGGAGTTCTGGTTGGATGATCAACTCTTTGTGGGTATGAAGAAAGGTTGGGCACTCCAGACGAGAACCAGCTCCAGATGGGTTGTTCTGTACATTAAAATGTGCTAAGCATTGGCTAAGAAGCAACCCCTGGAGGGTTTGCGTGCTCACTCCACCAGAGCAACTGCTGCAACTCTTGCATTAGCACGCAAGGTTCGAGTCCTGGATATCTGCCTAGCAGGAACATGGGCGTCTTTGCACACGTTCACTAAACAGTACTGTCTGGACAGTCAGGTCCAGAGTGACGGGTACTTTGCCCGTTCGGTCCTGCGAGACTTCCTAGCCAGATCTTGGTTCGCAGACACCTCCAGGGAAGGTATTGCTTGGGTATCTGTTCTAAGCTAAGGAATCTGCAACTAGAAGTCTCTATCAGATGAACAAGTTACTTACCTTCTGTAACAAATTATCTGGTAGAGACCTGTTCTAGTTGCAGATTCCTTATTGACCCACCCATCTTCTCCACTCTGCGAACTGATTTCTAGAGACCGGGACGCCCTTTCAGGGCTCTAGTTCTGACACACCAGGGTCAGTGTTCTTCGTGGCTCTGCACTTCGGGCGTGGAAAGTCGTGAAAAGAAACTGTCCTCAGTGCGCAGGGGTGGCACCTATATAGGACCTGCAACATATCCGGCAAACCTGACCACGGATGCAGAATCTACAGTTGCCACCTGACGGCATGCAGTGGTACTGCTCGAGGAAAAACCTCTGGATCCAGACTGGCACCTGGGGGAAATATTAAGGTAAGGAATCTGCAGCTAGAATATATTTCTACCAGATAATTGGTTACCGAAGGTAAGTAATTTGTTCTTCAGGGGGTACCTCTAATACGAGGTGTGTGATACCAAACATCTGTAATTTCAGTAAAGGCATCATGTAACTAGGAAACTGGTATTGACCAGTGCCCAGCACATGTAGTTAAAAATGCATTCCATGATCACTTATTGTATCTAATAATCGACAGAGCCATAGCAGAGACATATCTGCCCAGTCTCCTACATTCAGCTTCTGTCCTGGATCTTGAACAGCGCTTAGGCTTCTTGGCCTTTTGGCCCCTGCATCTCCCTTGTCAAGCACACCAGGTGTCCTATGCAGGCTCAGCAATTAAATATAAACGCCCCAGTGACCCCAGCACCCAGGAAACCTATTGAACAACATTCACATTTTGAAGAAGACAGATTTGATCTGCAGTGGTAGCTACTCTGCTACAACTGGACCAGCAGCAGGCACCGCTCACTTCCCTATCTAGAGCTGATGGTGGTGTCTGACATGCCACTGCTGGGTTGGGAAGATCATCTACTGGAGGTGGAGATCAGAGGACACTGGTATCTGATGGAAGCCTGACTCCATATCAATGTGCTGGAGTTAGGAGCAATTTGCTTAGCTAATGCAGGTTCCCAAGAAGAACACCACCATCTTGCGGTATTGTAACAAACTAAGTGGAGGGAGGTTCAGGGCTCAGTGTCTGGGGGTTATGCACCTCTGCAGTTGGTTGGAGGGTCAAGACATCTTCCTGATAGTGAACTACCTGGCAAGGTCCTTGAATGCCGAAGTGGGTGAGCTCAGCAGACAGCATCTGGCAGACCTCAAATGGGGACTACATCCAGAGAGAGTGCAGGGTGTCTTATTGCAGTGCAGAGAACCCTGCCTGGATATTTTTTCTACCACTGAACGCACTTTGTCAAAAGTTTTGCATGTTGGAGTTTTCATGAGAACACTTGATAAGAGATTTGTTCTGACTGGAATGGTAATCAGGACTCCTTCCTGCCTCTGCTGCCCAGAGTTTTGAAAAAGATCAGGAATGACTGGGCCCAAGTCATTCTAGTGGCTCCACATTGGATAAGGAGAGTGGGGCAGCCAGAATTTTTGATCATGTGCACCTGTTTCTGATCAGGTTGCCACTTGGGAAGGACCTCCTGCCTCAGCAACGGGGCAAGGTCTCCCACCTGAATCTACCCCTCAATATTTGGAGACTGAGAGGCGTCAGCTGACTTGAGTTTGATCTACCTCTGGAAGTGGTGGATATCATGCTTGCCACCAGATGCGCTTCCAAGGGACAGGTTTGTGGATTGGTGTAGTAACCGCAAGGCTGACTCTACAATCAGAGCTGTTGGATGTTGTGTTGTTTTTTTTTGGGGGGGGGGGGGGTCCCTGGTCCCTGGTCCCTGGTCCCTGGTCCCTGGTCCCTCAAGCTGATGCATATAAGCTTGCTGCATCTCTTGACTTTGAAGGCTGTTGTTCTCATTGTGAATACTTCAACTCCTCATCTGGGTGAGTTGCACCTTTTGTGCATCTGCCCTACATCATTGTTTCCCCAAACAAACTGGTGTTGAGTACTTGAGCATCCTTGACTAAGTTGTGACTCCTTTCCTGTCACCCTTCCTATGTTCTTTGCCCCGCCTCTCTACTTGAAAGAGTAGTAGAAGCCTCATTGACTAGACCCCAAAAACTGCAGAGGATCAGCTTTTTGTGGGGTTGCCCAGGGCACAGAAAAGGAGGGCTGTGCAGAAGAGGACCCTATCAAAGTGGTTAATCTACTGATTATGATCTACTACTACTTGCCAAGAAAGAGCTGTCGGAAGGTATGATAGCCCATTCCACCAGGGCTAATGCTTCTACCACTACAATGGGATGCAGAGTGCCTTGCTCTGGACATCTGCTAGGCTGCAATGTTGGCATCTGTGCCTACGTTCTTGAAGCACTCCTGCCTTGACAGCCAGGTCTGGGGGGGAGGGAATTTCACCTACTCTGTCCTTATGTCTCCATATTTATATTTTGATGCTAGACCCGTCTAACGTCAAAATATTGGAGTTAAAGTAATTTTTTGGATGCGCAAAACCACCTTGTGTCAATGAGATGCAAGGGTGGCGTTCCCGTCTAAAAAATTACTCAAAGCGCCTTCTTTATCCTCCCATGCAAAAATGGTGCATGGGGGAGGAGGGCCTAAATAATGGTGTTAAGCCTGCTTAGCGCCATTATTTAACGCCTGGGTCAGGGCAGGGGTTAGGGGGCCTGTGGACCCATTTCCATGGTCAAAAACCATGGCAAGAGCCCACAGGTGCTCACCCCAAACCCCAGGAACGCCCCCACCCACACCAGAGGATGGGGGGGCATCCCAGGTAAGTATTTTTTTTTTTTTTTTTTTTAAGTGCCATTGGGGGCCATGAACTGGGGACTCCTACATGGCATTGGGTGCAATGGCCATGCCCAGGGGACCCTTGTCCCCTGTGCTGGCCATTGGGGTGGTGGACTTGACTCCTGTCTTTTATAAGACAGGAGACGTGGTATGGATGGTTTTGCATCAGGAAATGACGCTAGGCCAGTAAAAGGCATTTTAGTTTTTTGTTTTTTTTTCCTCTAACCAGCTTAGCGTAATTTTTTGGTGCAAAACCCCCTTCCCCTATACCTCAACACCTGCCCGGCTGACATAATTTTCCCAAACGATAGCCCACCCTCTGCGCCATCTTGTGGGGTTCCATAAATCTGGAGCCCGATTGGTGCTCTGGAATGGCGCAAGCCGGTGCTAAACTTTTTTACGTCAAAAAGTATAAATATGGGCCTAAGTTTGCACTGAATTAGCGTAAAAAAATGATGCTAATTCAACACAAGGAAAGTACAAATATGCCCCTTGTTCTTTTGGATCTTGAGCTACTCTGAATTTGTAGGACAGATTCTTTTCTGATAGACAATGCCGCCTCTCTCAGATCAGGTCACAGGGATGAAACATTTGCCCTGAAAGATGTGCCAATGTCCACCTTTGGCATTGCTGGGTATTTGTAGCATCACTGGTGTTTTAAGAACCTTAATTGTCACAATAATTTTTTTAAAGATTAATATTGCTCTGCCCCTTTGAGGGAGGATTGCCCTAATCATGAGAGGTAAGCTCCCACTCCAGTGTCTTGTGACACATTGAGACCTTGGTTTTGGCAGTATGTCAAATCTGAAACACCCTATTTTAGGCAGTGTACATGTTTGTTTCAGCATTATTGAAGATGAATCCAAATATTTGTTCGCAGCATTTACTTTTCAAAACGACTTCTGTTTACCGACATTTATAACCGGGTTGTCCACGCTACTTCAAAAAGAGCAAGGTTTGTGCCAGATTTGGAGATTAACCATCAGTTGTGAAAATATTTTCTATTTAGACTGTCTGGTAATGGAATGCAAGGGTGTTTTTCTGCAATTGAAAAGCTCTCCCTCACGAAACATACCGACCAATGTTGAGAAGCAATGTGATGGCTGTTAACCATGGCCCCTTACCCTTACTGCCAGTGCTTAATTTGAGCCGGTGGGGGGCACCAACACTTATTTTTCTGCATCAGGAATTTACTTTGAGCAAAAGACATATGGGAAAGACAGAGCAAAGAAAGACAGAAAAGAGTCACAAAGGTAGAAGGCTGCAAGAGTAAATTGAAGGGGCAAGAAGTGGCTGTAAATGGATTAGGGAGCCCCGAGATTGCTTTAGGATTACGCTGCCTCAGTATACTGTGCTCGCACATATAATTGCAGCAGCCGTGTGTTTCACAGGACAGCCTTGGGCATCCGCACGTCTTAATTTCTAAATTAACCACTGCTTACTACATTGAATGCATCTTATGTCTTCATCATATTCTGGAACATAAATGCACCTTTTGCACTGCAAAATTCAAGGAACGCTTGAATTAATCTCATCCACTGGGGATTGCTCGGGCCACATCCCAATCCATTGTTTTTTTTGCCTACCATGCCACATCAGTTTGGGACTAGCCATATACAAATCAGTCTGGACCCTGCTCCTCATGGGAACAGTCCAGTCCAAAATGCCAGGCCAAGTCGTGGGCTCATTGTGCCATTTGAACCAAGCTACACCTGGCCAAAGAGCCCTAAGAAGGGTGAAACATGTACTAGGCTGCTTGTGTTCTGGTTCAGGGAGGACCTGACCTGGCAGGTTTAGCTGGACTGTTCCCAGGTGGAGCAGGGTTAAGACTTGCATTAGCTGGGTCCAATCTGAGGTAGCATGGTGGGCAAAAAAGTGATGAATTTGGATGTGTCCCTGAGCGATTGCTAGTGGCTGAGATTAATTCTAGCATTCCCTCTGTCACCTTTTTCTTTTTGCACCTTTTGTACTGTTCATCCAGCATACATAATGCTTACTTTTCCCAGGAAATGTGACGCCCAGAGCTGTGAGTGTTTTTTTCCTGGCCTCACACTTTTCCTCACACAGTCGGCACTGCACTTGTTGAGTCAGAAAACATCTTGCATGGGGCATTGTTCTAATCATTTGAATCATAGCTGCCATTCAGAGCCAAACTACTACACTGTACAAATGTGCATGCCATGCAAAACTATAATAACTTTTTTTGTTTACAACTTTTTTTTTAACAATAATACAAAATAGCAACAACAACTCAGTATATTCCTATATAACAGCTTTGCACTCACAGATT
The DNA here is from genome assembly GCF_031143425.1 of Pleurodeles waltl. NCBI lineage: Eukaryota > Metazoa > Chordata > Amphibia > Caudata > Salamandridae > Pleurodeles > Pleurodeles waltl. The sequence continues at coordinate 340,103,075 of NC_090443.1, forward strand.
TATACCATGGAAATACTGCTAAGATCAACGCAGCCATGTATATCAGTATTTACATTGTGGTTTAGATGTTCAGCAAGAAAACTTCAAGACTAGCGTACACTATTCCTAAGGCATTTCCAGCAGGAAGCCATCAGTAGGGAAATAAGCCATGTCCCAAGAATGTGGGCGAACCTGTAATAGTTAAGCTCAAAACTACTGTAACAGGTGAGTAAATTTGTTTTGTGGATTTCATTAGTTTTCTTCACCATGGAACAAAAGTGTAATAGTATATCTTGCCTGGCAACCACTTTTAGTGGTTACAGAGGAAGTGAAGGGCTCACTGGTCCAGCCACTGGATTTATTGTATGCTTTATTGTGTTGAAGATCCAACTGAAGTGTTGTTAAGTCCATTTGTTGTACCATCCTACTTTATCCAAATAGTCCTTCAAACGTTGGGTGACCCAAGGTATTCAAGTATAAAATGGATTTAGCTGAGCCACAAAAATGTTGCAGTCCATCATTAGGCCTGTAGGCATTTTCTAAAGACAAGATTGGATGCCTCATGTGCACAAAATTGTCTCCTTCATATGGAGTGAGTGTCCCAGATTTAGTGTATGTGTGCAATGTATGTATGTTTGTGGTATCTCTATAGAGCTAACTTTGTCAAAAGGCACTATAGTCCTGTACAAAGTGTCAGGAAACATGCACATGGAGGGACAGCAGATTTCTAAGAGCGAATGTAGACTAGCACTGCATTGTGACGTAGTATTCAATAAAGAGGTGTGTCTCCAGCTCTTTCATAAACTGTGACAGTTTTTGTAAAGTGCTTCCATTCCCAGAAGTATCTACAGAAAAACGATGTTCTGTGATCTCATGGAAAATTCTGTAAATCATAGTGTGTATGTTGGAAATGGCCTCTCTGCAGGGTCACCCCCCAAACATTTTGCCTTCCTCCTCTTCTTTTTCTGACCTCATTTTTGCTGGCTTTAGGACTCTGGTCACTTTACTGCTGCTAACCAGTGCTAAAGTGCATATGCTGGCTCCCTACAAACATGGTAACATTGGTTCATACCCAGTTGGCATATTTGATTTACTTGTACGTCTCTAATAAAGTGCACTATATGTGCACAGGGCCTGTAAACTGAATGCTACTCGTGGGCGTAAGTAGCCCCTTAACCATGTCTCAGGCCTGCCATTGCAAGGCCTATGTGTGCAGTTTCACTGCCACTTCGACATGACATTTAAAAGTACTTGCCAAGCTATAAACTGCCTTTTTCTACTTATAAGGTAGGCCCTAGGTAACCCATAGGGCACTGTGCTATTTAGTTAAAAGGCAGGACATGTAAATGTGTGGTTTATATGTCCAGGAAATGAAAACTCCTAAATTGGTTTTCCACTACTGTGAGGCCTGCTCCTTTCATAGGATAACATTAGGGCTACCCTCATATATTGTGTGAGTGGTAGATTCTGATCAGAAAGGGGTAACCAGGTCATACTTGGTATGGCCAGAATGTTAATACAAAATCCTGCTTATTGGTGAGGTTGGATTTTTTATTACTGTTTTAGAAATGCCACATTTAGAAAATGAGCATTTCTCTGCACTTAAAATCCATCTGTGCCTTACAGCCTGCCCCCAATCCATGTCTGGGCTGGTTGACAGCTCCCTTGTACATTTCACCCAGACAACCACAAACACAGGATACTCAGTCACACCTGCACTCATCTACATAATGAATGGATCTTCTTGGGCTTGAGGGTGGAGGATCTTACACTTACAATTCAAAGGCTAGTGGCCTGCCCTCACACAGTGGACTGTCAAACCCCCTACTGTCACAGACAGACCTGTACTGAAAGGGGACCTTGTGCACTTCAAAACCACTCTTTGAAGTCTCCACCACTTCTAAGGCATTTTGGGATATATAAACTGGGTCCCTGACCCCACCACCTCAGACACTTCTGGACCTGAACCTGCAACCTGTCAAGAGAAACTGCCTGGCTGCCCAAAGGACTCATCTGGACTTCTTTGCTGTGAAGGACTGCTGCCCTCTGACTTTGCTAAAAAGTGCTCTTCAAGGGCTTGGATTGAGCTTGCCTCCTATTTCCGAAGTCTCAGGGGCAAAAAGACTTAATCTCATCAAGGAAACTCCTTGTGCACTGAAAATCTACGCACAGCCTGTCTTGCGATGAGAAAATTGCCACACAGTTGAACCGGAACGATGCAGCCCGCCTTCCCGAGAGAAAATTGGTGCAGCGCCTGCGTTGCGACCGGAAATTTGATGCACAGCCCTACTAGATCCACACACAGCTGAGCCGGAACAACGCAGCTAGACTTCCTGAGTGAAGAATCGACGCAGCACCTGCCGTGTGACAGAAAATTTAGCGCATCGCCTACCAGATCGGCGCAACGCCGGTGACCTCGCCCCTCCCACCCAGATTTTTCCCCACATCTTCCCAGGGCATCAAAAGATCCCCATATTGCAGTGAGGAACCAAGACTGAGCACCGGAAATCGTCACAGCGTGGAAAGAAATGACGCATCATCTGTGCCATGCTGGAAAATCCGATGCACACCTTATTTTTTCACGCATCTCCTACTCTGCGGTCTTTGTGCATGGTAATTTTGGCGCAAACCAGGTACTTTGTGCACACAAGAGACCACTGTTGATTTTTAAGATTTATGACGTTTTTTAAATTTGCAAAAGTGATATCTCAACTTGTGCTTATTGAATCTTCTATCATTTTGACCTTAATTTAACCAGGTAAATATCCTATATTTTTTTAAACCTGTGGGGTGTATTTTTGTGGTGTTTTCATTGTGTTACTTACTGTATGATGTATTGCACAAATACTTTATTCATTGCCTTCTAGGTTAAGCCTGACTGCTCAGTGCCAAGCTACCAGAGGGTGGGAACAGAGTAATTTGAATTGTGTGTGACTTACCCTAACTAGGAGTGTGGTCCCTATTTGGACAAAGGTGAATACCTCTGCCAAAGGGATACCCCATTTCTAACAGTATTGTATTGCAGCATTTTTATAGCACTTCATACCACACCTGAGGCCACAAGGTGCTCTGATTTTCATTGGGTTTCTGGGTACACTTTCTGAGTGTGGGTGAAAGGATGTTGGTGTGTAGAAGGCTACAATGGGAGTGGTTTTGGAGACGTGCATGAAGTTTAAAGTTATGCTTCAAACATATTGTAGCCTACCTCACTGTTGAAAAGCTTCATGTGTTGTGAAGTCTGCAAAAATAAACACCTTTCACATACCTACTTTCAAATGATATTGTTAGCTACATCTTGTGACTATTGGTGGAAAGAGCCAGGTTTTTAATGCTCTCTGAAATTCAGAATGATTGCCGGTTCACCTTAATAAAGTAGGAATGGAGATTTCAAGCATGATTGTCTGGATAGAAAACAAACTCCCACCAGTTTTCAACATTGAAGAGTGAGAAGGCCAAAAAGGTAGTGAGCCTTGACCACTGTTGCCTTGTTTGGGGATCAGTGCAGCATTATGTTGAAGGAAGAGTGGTCCAGTTTAATGGATTAGTCAATGAATGATGCTTATTGCTTTGAAAGTTACACTTTTAGCCACGGTCAGCAAGTGTAATGACAGGATGTCTGGTATGGTGGTAAGTCCCCATCAGTAGTTTGAAAAGCTGGAAGAGTACCAATATGACGGTAGTGTGAACTTTTTGAGGGAAGCCAATGTACGGAAAAATGTGCCAAAGGCATCGCATGGTACAAAATCTTTGTTTGGAGACTTGGTTTAATTGAGGTATAAAACAGATTGGAGTCTGTAATCCATAGTTTCCCTACTTTGCTCAAATCCGGATGGTTGGAGACCTAGTTCCTGAGGCCAGGTGCTTGAAAGTGATAGTTGTATTTGCAAAATGCTGGTATCTATTTTTTTTTAGGTGTTTAGTTTCAGGTTGTTGGCTAGCATCCACTAGTCCATTGCTTATAGGCATTGTCTAGTGGTACAGAAGTCAAGATTTTATGTATTTTAAAGCTTTATGAGGATTTGAGTCATTAGTGTATTTATAAAAGTTGGGATAAAAGCAGACATGAATTCAGGTAGAAGCTGAGGCAAAAATTTAACTGGAGTGGAACAGTGGTTGAACCTTGGAGTTTGCCGTATGTGAATTTGAATGGTTCTAAGGAGACAAGAGTTAGATGAGTGATTTATCAGTCAGATAAAAGATACTCCAACACAAAACAATTCTCAGGACTTCTCTGCCATCAAACCTCCGAAGGAGCATAGGGTGATGAAAGGATCATTGGCAGATGAGAGCCTTGGTGGGAGTAGAGCTACTCCATTTCAGTCAGCAGTAGTTTGGTATCTCACCATGTGGCTTAAAGTGCTATTTCCTTAGCACTGCCGAGACAGAATCCAGCTTGACAGTCAGAGAAAAGGTTATTTGATTCAACAAATGGCAATATGTGAATGGAGCAAATCAAAAGGATGATGGACGGAGTGCTAAACAATGCAAACACTCACCCCCAGTCACAGATCTGGGTTTAATCCATCGTTCTTTTGCTCACAATGCCACCCCAGTTTGTACCCAGTCTTATGCAAATCAGTCTTCACCCTGTTCCTCATTAGAACAGTCCAGCCCGAACTGCCAGGACAGGTCCTCCCTGGACTGGAAACAAGCATTGTGGGATTGGTTTCAGAGTATCACCCTTTATCAGCCAGGCTAGCTTGAATCTAGTGGCACAGTGAGCACGTGACCCACATCTGGACATACCCTTCCCACTTAGGGAACCTTTAGCAACACAAAAGGATGATAGATGAATTGCTGAACAATGCAAACACTCACTCCCCAGTCACAGCTCTGGGTTTAATCCATCTGCTCACCATGCCACCCCAGTTTGGGCCCAGCCATATGCAAATCAGTCTTGACCCTATTCCTCATGGGAACAGTCCAGCCCAAACTGCCAGGCCAGGTCCTCCCTGGACCGGAAACAAGCATCCAAGGACCGGGTTCAGGGCATACCCTGAAACTGGTCCCAGGATGCTTGAATCCTGTCCAGTGAGGACCTGGCTTGGCAGTTTGGGCTGGAGTGCTCCCGTTGGGTGCAGGGTCAAGACTGATTTGCATATAGCTGGGTCCGAATGAATGTGATGTGGTAAGCAAAATAATGATTGATTAAACCCATAGCTGTGACTGTGGATGAGTGTTTGAAAAGTTTCAACACTCCGCCCATCATTTTATTTGTGATATTGCCTTGTGCGTTCTAAGTGGCTTGGGTATGTCCAGATGTGGGTCCCTTGCTTGCTGCGCCACTGGACTCAAGCTAGCCTGGCTGATGAAGAGTGCTACTCTAAATTTAGTCCCAGGATGCTTGAATCCTGTCCAGGGAGGTCCTGGCTTGGCAGTTCGGGCTGGACTGCTCTCATTGGGAGTAGGGTCAAGACTGATTTGCATATAGCCGGGTCTGAATTGGGGGTAACGCAGCAAGCAAAATAATGATGGATTAAACCCAGATCTGTGACTCTGAGTGAGTGTTTGAAAAGTTTCAACATTCCATCCATTGTTTTATTTTGTGATATTGCCTTGTGGCCCCTAAGTGGCTAGGGTATACCCAGATGTGGGTCCCTTGATTGCTGCGCCACTGGATTCAAGCTAGCTTGGCTGATGAAGGGTGATACTCTGAATCTGATCCCAGGATGCTTGAATTCTGTCCAGGGAGGACCTGACTTGGCAGTTCGGGCTTGACTGCTCCCATTGGGAGCAGGGCCAAGACTGATTTGCATATAGGTAGGTCCGAAATAGGGTGACATAGCAAGCAAAATAACAATGGATTAAACCCAGATCTGTGACTGGGGGAGAGTGTTTGAGAAGTTTCAACACTCCGTCCATCATTTTATTTTATGATATTGTTTTAATATGTGATTGGAAGTGGATCTTTCAATAGTTCTGCCTAAATATGGACATTCAAATATTGGTCAGTAAGTCGATTTCTGCTACTTTAGAGTGCTGCTGGAATGAAGATGTTGAATAGGATCATATGATAGTCCAAGTACTTTGTCGCTGAGGTGGAGTTAGAAGAGGCACATTTGCATCAAGTGTAGGTCTTGTGGAATGAGTGGCCACCAGAGACCAGTTGTACAAGGTTACAGAATAGGCATTTTGATTGCTACCTGTGCAACTTGTCAAAAGGTGTTGAATGTCCAGATATGCACAGGTTGAGATGTTTTAAGGCAGCTTCCGCAATGAAGTCCAGAAATGTTCCTACAAATGATGGGTTGTACGGTGCTGGTCTGTAGAGCAGGGAAAATGTGAATTTTAAGTGTATTTTAAAACCTGCAGATGTGATTTCATGTGGAGGGAACTGAGGCACAGGGAGAAAAAGTGATTTACCCAGTGTGAAAAATGTGAATATTAATTGGGGCAGGTGACTACCCACCTCAAGGACCAATCACAAAGTTTGCCAGGGTGAAGTCACTAAATTAATCTGAACCTAACACCCTGGTAGCTATGGAACAGAGCAGACATGCTTAATTTAGCATAATAAAGTATTTGTGCACTACCAAAACAATAATAAAATTAAAATGAAAAATAATAAAAATTCCAACCCAAATTAGAAAAAATGTGTAATAGTTAAACAAAATGATATAAATCCAAAAGGGGGAACCAGAGAGAAGAATTGTTAAAGTTTTAAGGAGAAATAGCCGTAAAAAGCACAACTTGCTAAATATCATCAATAGTCTCAAAAAACAGGTCCTGTGTGTAGTTTGAGACTGACTGTGAAAAAGTGCAGGTTTGGATACATCAACCAGGCTCATCCTCGTCAAGGATTTTACCTTCGAACTTTAGTCCTTTAAGTCCCAATCTACCATACAAGTGCACTTCTAAAGCCATGCAAGACCCCACAGGAGGGACTTAGAGGCTCATAGGGTGTCAGGTAGAGGCCAACAGCAACATACTGTTGCCACAGGGCAGTGGCAGTAAAGGCCTTTTGTAGCTTGTTGTATCCCAAGCTTAAAATGCAGCTTGCTATTTATTAACAAAGAAACAGACTGATAGAGTCACTGCTCAAAGTGCTGATCCGAGCATCAAACCTATTAGTTCATAAAATGTGTCTGTGAGATGATACTTTAAATTGTTCCACCAGAAATCCGTGATGAAAAAATAGATGTTTGACTGAAGCAATTCTATAAAGAAAAATGGCGCAGAGCTTGAGGGTGTGATGGATACGGTGCTTTTAATTCTCGGTATGGAACAACAAGTCCCAGCATTCAACGAGCTAGTGACTAAAAGGGACCTGATTTTTGTATGAAAGTGTTACATATGCAGTTTGGTCATTAAAAAGTTGTGAACTCCATTTACAATACAGAACAGATACTAGTATGTGATGCCTACGTATGTTTCCGTATCACTCAGACATGGCCGCCGGGTTGGCTCAGTTCCGGGGGTGTGTGCAGCTGGCTCCACCTCCCTGTCACTCCCTCCACCTGGTACGTTCTCCTCCCGAAACAGCAGAGCCATGAACTGCTCCCGGCTGCTGCAAAGGGGGCTCGCGGGGGCGGCCGTGGCCCCCGGCCGGTTCCACAGCGCCCTGGCCCAGCTTCGGCAAGTGCTGGGGAGCGAACTGGAGGCTATCCGCGGCGCGGGCACGTGGAAGGGCGAGCGGGTCATCACCTCAAAGCAGGGGGCAAGGATCCGAGTGGACGGGCGGCAGGGAGGTGAGCGAGTGCGCGTGGCACCGTGTCGTTTCAGGTCCGGGCATGTCGTTACCTATGCTGCTCTTCCGTTTACCAACCTTATGCATGCTGAGATGTGTAGTGCGCACTTCGTTTGCACCAAAGTACAATATCACTCGTTATTGGTATGTACAGTCCTGGAAGCGTGGTGTCTACCAAGGCTTTAAGTGGGCCGGGGCCTGTAGTTCTAAAAGCAGGTGCTGAGACTGGTTCCTATCATGCTCTCCAGTGTTGCCCTCACCCTGGAGTGAAAAAAAAAAAAACTTTACTGTGCAGCAGTACCACTCTGCTGTAACTTCAAAGAGGCTCGTTATAGTTCCTTCACAGTCTTATTATTTCAAAATAAAGTGTGTTCAATATTTTATCCTTTGTTCTTGCTTATTTATCTTATGCAATCAAGAGCCATTGACAAAGCTAATAGTCTTGGCTTGTTGTAGGCGTAATGTTGCTTGTTTTATGGATACACTGACAGAAAGAAGCAGCAAAATACCAGTCGGGCCGCATACTATGCCAAGCACAGATTGTTCGCTTACGTGTTTATAAGCCACGGCCTTATTTACATCAGCCACTCCCGTACTAGAGACTCTTTAATTTATTTTAATCCCAGTTTAAGCCCTGGTGTCTGCCCAAGGTGACCTGGGATAAATTGGAAGCAACGTGGTGACTGGTGAGAGTGTACATGCTTCCTTGAACAAGCTAATTTCTGTATGGCATATAGAGAGCATGTGTCTCAAAGAGGGGGCGTGCCTTTGTGGGACTGTTGCTGTGGTCCTGCTTCGGTGAATAGAATGCTGGGTGAGGTAATATGTGGGTAACTGCATTTTGACCCCGACCAGGAATTCGATGCTTAATCAGCTCTAGCTTTCAAGAGCACATCGCTGTGCACTGTGGTACTTGTGAACTGTTGGCAGTGAACACGTGCCAGAATTCCAAGGAAAAAGTGGATTGGATCGGCTACTAGAAATGGGTTTAGACAGCGAGACCTCTCCAGAGCCAGCGTGATTGAGTATGTCATTTTCAGCATGCGAGGAGCGATAGTGTTGATGGTGGGAGGGCTGGAGTAAAGCTAGATGTTTATTTTGATTATGGCTATTGGAGGGCATCAAGGGTTAGTACTGCCCGTAGCAGCAGCAGCTGCTGGCTGGCTGAAGGAGCTGCAGGCACGCAGGGTTCCCATGTTTCCCTGGTCCATGCTCGATAAGCTAATGCAGTATGCGTTTTGATTTGCATTCTTAATCAATCAAACATTTATAGAGTGTTGCAAATCATCCGTGAGAGTCTCCAGGTGCTGGAGCTGTATGCTGCAGCGTGCAGGTATGATCATTCAAACATCCAGGTCTTTCGTTCTTTTCTAAATCATTGGAGTGATGGTGCGGTCCTGAGGTGCAGAGGGAGGTTGTTCCAAGCCGTAGCTGCCAAGTGTGAGAAGGAGGGTCCTCCGCTGTTGACTTGACAAATCCATGGAGTGTCTGTGAGGGAGCGGTAAGCTGATCGGAGGTGTCTGGTCGGTTGGTGGAAGGTCGGGCATTTGTTGATGTATGCTTGTTCTTCGTTGTCCAGGGCCTTGTAGGCGTGGGTCAGCATCTTGAACTGGCATCCCTTCTGAATCGCGAGCCAGTGTAGTTTCTTGAGATGGGGTGTGATGTGGGTCATTCTGGGGAGAACGAGGTTGAGTCTTGCTGCTGAGTTCTGTATTGTCTGGAGTTTCTTCAGGGGGCGTGCAGTGATTCCTACGTAGAGTGTGTTTCCGTACTCCAGTCTGCTGGTGATGAAGGCCTGCGTGCCAGTCTTTGTGGTGTCTGCTGTAAGCTACCTGAAGTCTTTGTGGAGCATGTGAAGAGTGTGGAAACCTGCAGATAAGACTGTGTCAACTTGTTTCTTCATGGACAGCTTGCTATCTAGGATGATGCCGAGGTTATGGGCGTGGTCTGTTGGGGTGCAGGTGGTTTTGCTGGGGGAAGGAGATGCTAAGCTCTGCAAGCCACTATAAGTCAGTCCGTGGCAAGGTGTTGCTCCCAAAGATGAGGATTTCAGTTTTTTAGGTGTTAAGTTTGAGACAGTTGTCCTTAATCCAATCCGCTACGTTCATCATGCATCTGTGGAAGTTAGCTTTTGTGGTGGAGGGATTATTGGACAGTGAGAGGATGAGCTGTATGTCGTTGGCGCAGGAGATGATGTTGAGTCCGTGTGGTCTGACCCTGATGGCCAAGGGGAGTCATCTAGGTGTCGAAGAGTGTCGGGCACAGGGATGATCCCTGGGGGACTCCACAGATCTTATTGGGCTCTTAGGTGAATGGTGGGAGACTGATCCTTTTGGGTTTTGTCGGTTAGGTATGAGTTGATCCACTTGAGGGTGCTTCCTTGAATCCTGATGTGGTGGAGTCTGTTGATCAGGATGTGGTGAAAGAGTGTGTCAAACAACAGATCCAAGAGGATGAGGGCTGCTATTGTCCCATGGTCCAGGAGGGCTCTGATGCCATCCGTGGCTGCCATCAGGGCTGTCTTGGTGCTGTGGTTAGCTTGAAATCCAGATTGGGAGGGGTACAGGAGGTTGTGGTCTTCTAGGTGTTAGGTGAGTTGCTGGTTGATCCCTTTCTCAATAACTTTTGCTGGAAAAGAGAGCAGAGAGCTGGGCTGGTAGTTCTTCATTTCAGCTGGGTCGACGGATGTGTTATTTCAGGAGGGTCCTCACTTTACTGTATTTCCAGACCTCTGGGAAGGAGGCTGCGGTGATGGAGGTATTCAGGACATTCCAGAGCTCGACTCCCATTGTCTTGCTTCTGAGGTTGAAGACATGGTGGGGGCAAGGGTCCGTGGGTGTTCCTAAGTCTATGGAGTTCATGATGGAGCTAGTGTCTTGCATGGTGAGGAGTTCCCAGTGGGTGAGAAGGTGTTTGGGGTTCGTGTTTGTGCATGTGAGCTGGCTAACACTGTCTGTGGTGGAGGGTTGGCGTTCAGAGTTTTCGTAGATGTGTGGCAGTAGGTTGGCTTCAAAGTTTCTGGGATTTATTCAGGTTACCTCATTGTAATACCGGAAAGTCAAGTTCTAAATTGCAGAGCCAAAAAAAGCTTAGATTACACATTCATGCATGGGCATGGGGAAACCTGAGAGCTCTGTGGTGGCTGCTGCCAATATGGAGCCGGAGGAACTTGGGAAACTACAGGTGCCCAGAGCTCTAGTAGTAACTAATGCTGGAGGCGGAGGGGCGACCAGATGTACTGTTGGAGGATGAGCCGGCTTTAGGTGTCCATAGTTCTCATGGTACGCACCGCAGTGGTGCCGGAAGGGCTGGAGAGGCTTCAGGTTCTAGCAGTGGCGTAGCGTGGGTTGTCAGCACCCGGGGCAAGGCAAGTAATTTGCGCCCCCTAACCCGGGGCAAGGCAAGTAATTTGCGCCCCCTAACCGGTGGATTTAGTCTCTTCCAAGATGTTGCGCCCGGCCCCCCTTGCACCCCCCACGCTACGCCACTGGGTTCTAGTGTAACTGAGTTGGTAGGACTGGGGCTGCTGATGTGCACTGCCCTGCAGAGGACCCTCGACGTTTTGTGAAGGGTGTCCGCACTCGCTGAACCTGACTGTTTTTCCCACACAGAAATCCTGAACTTCTGCGCCAACAACTACCTGGGCCTCAGCAGCCACCCTGCGGTGGTGGAGAGCAGCCGGCGAGCCCTCGAGGGCTGGGGAGCCGGCCTCAGTTCTGTGCGATTCATCTGCGGCACCCAGGTAGGGGGGCTCCACGCCCACTCCCCTCCCACTGTCTCATGCATCTCCTCCCATTCCTCCCCCGCTTCTTGCTTTCACTCCCTTCCTCGCGCTTCAATCATTCCTTTACCCCCGTCCCTCTTTCCTCATTCAGTTTCCTTTTATGCGGTGCCCTCGCCCCCGCCGCACCTCAGTCCTCCCTCCTGTCTCCACTCCGGTTTGCAGTTTGAAGAACCAGGAGTAGTTCCTAGCCTTGGAGTGCAGAGCTCCTTCCACCGCAGAGTTCTTGTTACTTGACTGACTTGGGTGTTTTTTTTTGCACCTTGTAAAAAAAAAAAAAAAAAAAGTTTTGTACACACCAGGAAGAGACTGGTTTGCACGGAAAATGACTTGCTGGGAGACTTTTTTGGGCTCAGACTAGTCTTCTCCTCTGGTATTTTGAGTGACAGGGAGGGCACGCTACCTTAGAAAGTTACTTGAGAGCCTGATACACTACGTTCCGCTATGAAAGCATACTTACATGAATTCATACACTTCTAAATGGAACCATCTCTAACCCCTAAACTAGCTCAGGGTTTCAAGAGTTAATTTTAGGAGCATGGCCTCTCTGGCCCTGCTGGGGAGCTAGAGGGCCTAAGCTACAATGCTCATCATTACATGTGATGAAGGGTCACTGATAGTGCTTGTAGGCACACGGTGCCTCGAAGTGCTCTCGCAGCAAATGCCCGCCCCCACACTGACCCCTTGAGTCTTAGACTTGTCGTTCACACCAGCCTTCAGAGTAAGGTAGCTTTGGACCCCTAAGATACGAGAGAGATTTTAAAAGGCACCTTCAAGGGAACAACTCAGTCAGCAGCTCCTGAAGATGGCGGCTCCGTGCACCACCTTTTGAAGCAGGATGGTTCAGAGTATTTGGTCTGAAGAATGGTCAGGAAAGGCGCCACTCTCTCCAGGGCCCTCGCGAGGAGTGGAGGGCTGGCATACTTATCATATATAGAAGGACATTTAGTAATTCGGTGACTGCCCTTAATTAGCAGTGTTTGAGTTTCTTAAAAAAAAATAGAACAAAAGGGTGTTGTCTCTCAAAAATATGCGGAGATGAGGGGAAAAAACAATATGTATTTGAACAGAAGATTATGATGAAGGATAGACTTAGCCTGTCGAAAGTCAATGTATGTATTTAATGCATTATGTATTTGGAGCATATGTATGGCAGTCACAGTTGCTTAATTACAACGTCATGGTACCATTGGAACAAAAAAACACGATTCAAGACCGTGGCTGAGAAAACACACCCACAAGAAGCCAGTTATGCAAAGACGAACTAGCAGAATGTTCATGTTGTTTTCAGAGAGGGAAGTCTCGGAAAAGGAAGCCAGTTAATTATAGGCAATGGTCTATATTTACAGCAGGAGCCAGGCAACACAACGATATTGTGGGAGGTTGCAGAGGTGGTACATTACGAAAGAGACCTCCCCGCTGCTTTACCAACGAGGTAAGCTGTCCATTCATATCCCACGCTTTCAGACCGTCCACTGGTATAGCAGACATCTTTCTCCGTGCACGGTAAGATGTCTGTCTCCGGGATTTTGAATTTCAGTTTACCCGAGACTCCACATCTCATGCAATTCTCCAGTTAGATTGAAATACTGGGATTAATCATGAGATACTACACTTGTAATCAGTCGGGATAGGATACTTCTAAAAAAAAAAGACACAGCTTCCCCCCCCCCCCCCCCATAAATGCCTACACACACACACACAAATTTACCTTAATAAACAAACTTTTGACCTTAATAAACTCTCTCTCTTTAATAACATCACAGGAAGTAACGCCATATGGCCTTTGACCCTGAGTCTTCCCTGGAAGTGGTCCTACTGACTGTAAGCATAATGATATCCCAATATATGACATCACTAAAGTTCCACAATAATTGTATGATTAATATATCAACACCACACTGACAAATGTTTTAGATACCACTTATACTGTGCTGCTGACATAATATGCAAGAGGAACATTACCCGTTTCTCTTACATTAAAGATTGTGTGTTTGTCTGAAGAGGATCACGTGCTACAAAACTCAGAAAAGCACTGGGAACCTAAAATATTTATACCACAAAGGTTACATAATTTAATAGGTCCCCTAGTGTACACACAGTGAGAAATATATTGACAAAGAAGGGAAAAGATAAAAAAAAAAAAAAAAAAACAGTAGTGATGTCCCGATGAAGTAATTGATAGAACCCATCTACCAGTTATAAGCTATGTTATTGGCTTAAACTAATCCTTATTGTTTATTTATGATCGCTTGCAATGCACTGCACCTACATCAGTTCTCATATGTGAAGTTTTTATTAAGAACATTGTTTTTTATGCATCTATAATAATGAAAGTAGGCAACGAGTTGTTTAGTTCATTTTTAATCTATTCTGGAGAATGCTCAATGCACTGATGCATGTATTTATCTAAAGAGTAATGCCCACAATGTAGTGGAAGTTACAGAAAGTAACCAGCGTTCATCAGGCACTTGTGTGCCTTCAGTTCTTGCAGTCGTGGCTGGTGATCTATGAAAGTGGTGAGAGGAGGGTTATACTTGCCCAGATATGTAGCCCTCGAGTGAGCCTGACCTCTTCTAGGTAGGGTTCTGGATGGTTCTCCCCATGAGAAATGTTTTAAAATAACAGGGTCGAATGGTGTATTTTCAAGCACAATTTTAACATTAGTTTGCTCAATAACCATCGGCTCTGAAAGGGCCCTCATTAAATATTGAAGTCCTTTTATGATATGCCGAGCCAATTAAAGCTGACACTTCCCAGGAGATGACGCCATTTTTTTCAGTGTGCTATCAGTCTCCCATCTGCCAAATAAATTATCTCCATTGTGCCAGGACCAGTGTTTTGTCGTGGATCCGTGTCATGTGAAATGGGTGCTCCCTTGTACCTAAATTACATACAGCATGTCAATGTCAGATTTTAGCCATTAGAGACGTCCATGAGTGACCCTGCAAAAGTGACGTCTAGAATGTCAGGGCCAGCATTTTAACCTGGGTGCCCCATCCCAACATGTACCTGCTGTATGCCAATGCCAACGTTTTTCCATGGGTTTCCCCAAATTATATTATTGGTGTCTGTCACGCTAAGAATTGTCTCCAGAATGCCAGTGCTAGTATTTTGATATGGATGGCACTATAAGTCAAGAATTAACTTAAGCCAGGACCAACAGCAGACTTGCTAGCACAACACCACATTCCCACTTATATTCACTTACTCACACTTATTCTCATTCCCACTGATTAATTACCACCCACTTACTCATTCACACTTTCTCTCTTAGTGACTGCTTACTCACTTGCACTCAATCTTTCACTCATTTAATTTCTTATACTCACTCGTCTCAATAATTCACTCATTTTCACTGATCCTTTCTTCAAACACACGTTCTTATTCATTCTCACTCACTTGCACACTGTCTCTCACTCAGTGTCGCTCACTCTGACTCACTCATGCTCCTTTACTGACTCTAAATCTCACTCCGTCTAACAAAGGTTTTTACCTTTTATAGTTGGGAATTTCAATGTAAGACCTAATGGGAACCAGTTTCAGTGTCCATTTTAATTACTGCCAGCTGAGACCCGGAAGGACCCGACTACTTACTAGCCCGATCATACCCTCGTCCATATTTTCATGTCTCTCCCCATCTTACCTGTTCTGTCTTCATGTATCTCTCTCAGCGCCCCTTCTTTCATCTCTCCCTAATCCACCTCTCCTGTCTTAATTGTACCCTTTCAACACACAAGCATATCAATCCCCCAATCCTGCATCTCATCTATCTCTTCTCCAACCAAATATATCAGTCTCTATCTTTTCTATCTGAAATAGGACAGGGATATCCGCAGTCTCTCTCATCCTGCTCCAATTATATAACAAAATTAACAGAAGTGCGCATCCACGAATATCGAAATAAAACCTGGACTGGATGATCTACTCATGCTTGATCCTGCAAAAAGTTGAGTCCTGAATTAACCCTTCCGTACCTTAACTTTCCTACATTCTCATACGCCTCTTTGTTGCAGGATATCCATAAATCCTTGGAAGAGAAGATCTCCCGCTTCCATGCCCGTGAAGATGCCATCTTGTACATCAGCTGCTTCGATGCCAATGCTGGCATCTTCGAGGTAGGCTAACCAGATAATTTGTTACAATAACACTGTACAAACACTTGTGGGATTTGGGAGTGAGGAAGATACACAAGAAGGAGAGGTTAGCAGTGAAACTTTATTCTGACCCATGTGGAATTTCAGACTGTGGTTGTCAGGAACATGTGGCGTAGGTCTACCCATCCTGAATAGCTAATGGACTTCATTTAAAAGACTGGGGCATTCTGACCGATGCAAATTCCAAAATGTAGTGGGTTGTTCCACATGGAAACTTGGGTACACTGGCAATTCTTTAATGAGCCTCTGCCCACCTTTTGTGCTGGAAGCTGAATACAGAAATGAACTTGGTATCTGGGAATCTACTTCTTTAGGCATGAAATAGGGGTCGCTGTCCACCCTTACATAGAAGTGCATAGTATCTTCCTGAGAATGTTTGACAGTAGTGTTGCTGAGTAGGAGGACATCATTTGTGTTGAGCATCCAGGAGCCACTGATGTGCAGAAATGTGAAGATTCCTTTATAAGGTATCTTGCTGAGGAAATATTTTAATATGAGTTGGATCTTCTCCTGTCTGGATGGTTGTAGGGTCATCCCTTCCTGCATCCATCAGTGACTTAGGTCCCCTCTTTTTCAGGAAAGCATTGACAAGCACTGGCAAAAACCAGTAGGTCTAAATTTAACTCTGATCACTCCCTGCCTCACTCAACGACACCACAATAGCAGGCTTGCCTTAGAACTACAAATGCCTGTTACCTCTCACTTTGAGGTGACCAGATCCTAGAAATCCATCCATCCAGTTTCGGCCACAACACAGCAAGGATAGGGCCACAGTAACCATATGAATGGAATACTAAAACTAGCAGACCAGCAATCCTTTAGCATGCACATCCTCCTGGATCTACATAAAATCTCCTACTTTACTGCCAATCAGAGGCCATCATCTGAAATGGAGTACTTGTGTAGTTCAAATACTTGCTGTCTGATAGCAGTCAAAGAGTAAGACTGTGACTTATCATCCCTGGCTAGTCTCCTGCAAGCTACCACGAGGGTCACCACTTTGGCCCTTGCTTTTGTAGTAGCGCACAGAGGTCTTCCTCCGAAATTCAGATTCAGAAACCGCATGTAGGTGAGACGCCACGACTCGTCCCACCCACTGGAGGTCGATGGGCTCTTTGGACTCCGTGAAAAGTGGATAATCAGATTTATTCAACACAAATCAATAACATGAGAAATCTAAACAATGTAAACACCATGACCAATTTAGCCACAAAACCAGACTCCAAACTGAATTAAGTTACAAAGCTTTATTAAAACCACAGAGCCGATGTAATGTAAATGGTGTGCAAAACTAAGTTCTAGACAAGCATGAAAACCATAGGCTAACCAAAACGTCTAAAGAGATTAAGCCTGCTAAACACTCCAAGAGAATAACACAAATGAACAGAACTATAATATACACATCAAAACCAGATTTAGAAGCAGATGATAGTGACATGAGTAAATCATCAAAATTCAATTAGTAGCAATCAAATTTTGGGGCTGGAGCATCCTTATCCCCATTACAAATTTTGAACGTGCATGTGTGGGGACTGGCTAACACGTGGATAAAACAAAAAAATAACCTATCTAGGGTACCTCACTATAAAAAATACACTGGTGCACATCATCTAAGCTGAAAAGGAAAGAAGAACCACATTGCAGATTATATACCTCTCCTCATGGGACAGCAGTCAAGAAGGATTTGTCTCTCCAGAGCGTTCACAGCTTCTCAGCTTCAGTATACAGCAGCATCAGGTACAGTGCAGAACGAGCTGAACATGGGTAAGATAGCAGTTTAGAATTTATTGGGCATATTAATACTGTACAGCATAAATAAATGGGCCATATAGGACTAAAAGATAATTAATAACTTGAAAGTCTAGAAATAGTAGAAGACTTGAAGAGAAATAGGTGACAGCACAAACACTCAAGGAAGAAGTCTCTAAAGTTTTCAAAAGTCTCTCCTTAACTAGAAATGTCCATAGAATTCTGATTGGTCCTCGGAGTGGACCCAGCTTGCGTAAACGGATCAATATCCAATGAGAATTAGATGCCCATCAGGTTTGCAACTATTCCAGGTTTTCTCATGGAGGGTGCAAAGCCATCTTGATTAATTCATATAGTTCTGTTGAAAAATGACAATGTGCCTAACAGTAAGATTTCTTCTTATGGGTCACAGGGTGTTTCCAAATGTTATCATCTGAATTCATTAATGCACGTCATTCATCTGGTATCTAGGACAAATATCGCTACATTTTGAGATTAACAGAACCACAATTGATATCTCTAAATACAATAAGACATTTTCCAACACATAAGCAAACTTAGGAAAAAATTCAGGTCAAAGAAAACCTGATCAATTAGCACTTTTCACTATGGCCGCGAAAATGAATTTTCAGGCCTAGTCTAGCAAAGTAAGCCTAAATACGTAGTTCTATTTGCTAAACACTTTTGCTAATGTGTACAATTCAATTAATAAATGCAAAAAATTACATTTTTTGCAGACATCATTAATGCATAATGTTAGGAATGATTCAAACATGCGTTTATTTCCCTGTACACAACTCTACATTCATAAAATCTGTATACATCAGTATAAGGACGTTTGATTCATATTCATTAAGTACTCATGATATATATATATTTTTTATCTCTACTGTATCTCTAAAGATAATACTTTTAACATTAATTCAAGTTAGTAGTTCACTAAAATATAAATGTGCAACATCTGCCATGGCAAAAAGCGATGGCCAAATAAACGTACAACACAATGTCTGCCATAATTCAAACATGCAAATTTTTACATCTCATGTTAACTTCTTGATTGGGTTTTTAAATGAAGTTTTATAAGTTGCCACGTGCTAACTTCTATGCCACAAATGTGTAAGTAAAATATGATCTTCATCACTCTCTTCATAATTCCAAAATGTAGAACTGTTTCACTTTAATACATCAGATTATGGGGATTGCATCGAGAAGTATTTATAAAAAAAAAAAATAGTTTCCAAACATGTATTTAGAAATATTATTGCTCCCCCACCCTGAAATAAATGCCAATAGTGAACTAAGATGCAAGTCAGTTATGTGCCCCCTTTGGGTGGCCTGGGTTGCTATTCAGCATGAACAACATTATAGTTGATCAAATACAGGAGAAGGTTTTGTACAGGGCACATCCTGAAGGTATGTATTTCAAGGTCTTCCTATGTGTGATAATGAAGAAAAAGGAGGACGAGTACAATAAAGCAATTGCACAATTTAGTCAAATGGGGAAGCCGGGAGTGAGCCTGCGTTTTCTGGTTTCACAATGTGCAATTTAGCCTCTAGATATACATGCTTACTTCCTATACAATCAGCCTCCTTCCCAAACCGCCACCCTACTGCCGTCAGTGCAGACATGGGTCACACTATAGACCAAACTTTGTGGCCCCTCAGAAAATGTTTCGAGTATCTATTCCCACCATACCCACATAAATATAGCTAAGTGTCTTGAGAGACCTGATCTTAACCTTGTTCAAAGACCTTGAGACCTGACATCTTAAAACCAAACTACCCATAAAACACCCTCACTGGAGCAAAGACGGGCAGCGTGAGCATCATGTGGGATGCAGACCCCGACCTTGACACACATCGAAGTGAAGTTAGCACTGTTCAGCTAAAACTCCTACAAAAGATACTGTCTTTCCTGATAGCAGAACAGCATCCCACGGCACTTGCAACCCTGCACAATTAACCTTTTGACTGAATAACGCCCTGTAGTTTAGTCTTCCTGCATATCAGATCACGGCTTCAAAAAGCCTAATTTTACAAGTATAAAAACAAAAACTAGTATTAATACAACTACACAGTTTCCCAGTACCCACTAGTGTCCCTTTCAAGACACAGTGCCTTTCCTACAAATACCACGAAGGATCTTTGCGCAGATAAGACCCAGGATAAAATGAACCCTATCTCACCTACCCACTATGCCCTAAATCAGGTCTGGCTCTAGTGCTGGTGGCACCGGGTGCAACAATCTTTTTTTGGTGTCCCCCTCATGACCTCCTCCTCGGTTTCCCTCACTACCTCCTAGCAAAAGTATCCTTTATCTCTCCGTAGCACCCCTTTCACATACATTTCATTTGTTTTAAAGCACTGGTAAAGGCTGGCACTCAGCTGTCCACATAAAATACAGATGTGTTCTTTACAGCAGGCATATTATCCCTCTGCGCTAGTTTATGGCGAGTAAAAAATGCCACTTTACAAAACTGGATCTCTCTCTTTCTATAGCAGAAACATTAATCACAAGAGTTAGTTTGACATTTTCATTGCTGCCTGAAAGCTGGATGCACAAGGAACTCCGAATAAGGTGCTTTTTAAATCGCAAGTTATTCTAAACATAGCACCCATGGGTCCTCCCCCCCCCCCCCACCCCAGGACAGCACCCAGTGCAGCTGCACTGGTCCCATCCACCTAAAGCCTGCTCTGCACTAATTAAATTGTTGGTCAATCCTAAAACCAGATGTAGGGGCTGCACATGCTTTACAGTACCCGCTCCCCACCTCTTTGGCAGCTTCCTCTTGTGAAAACACATTCTTCTACACTGGGTCATGTAAAATAGTCTGACCACACAAAAAGAATACTTGATGCTCCCACCTATTACGTGCTTCATTGTGACAATGTTGTTGCCACCATACACAAAGATTCAGGGAAATGATAATCCTCCATGTCGCTCTTTGCACTGCCTGCAGGAATCTCTGTATTTCATCAGTCTGGAACCCCCGCCACGGGCTGATCCCAGTCCTGCCAAGTGTCACATATCTTGCGTTAGATTAATGCATTTCCGGTCATTTTCCCGCATTACTACAGTGCTTGAGATTGTCACGCAAGTCCAGAAGTGCGGTAAAACCTTGTTCCAGTTTCTCACTTTGCTAGGTAAGCTCTGAGTAGTGTTTATCGAAGGCCACAAGGTGGCACTGATGTACAGCGGGAGGTATAGGATTCTCAATATAATATAATATTTAAATGGTTCCCTCATCTTCATTGCTTGATTTTGCTTGTAAGAAAGTGTCACTCAGTCATTGAAATGCCACTCATAGTTACACTGAAATTGTGAAAATGTTACAAATAGCAATCTGAGGGGGTGGGGTGGATTGGATTGGAGTGGGGTGGATTGAATGGGAGGGGGTGGATTTGGGTGTGGTGGATTGAATGGGGGTGGGGTGGATTGGTGTGGGTGGAGTGAGTTGGATTGGGGTGAGTGGGCTGGGGTGATGTGGAGTGGATTGGGTTGGGGTAGGTGGAATCCATTGGATTAAGGTGGGCTGGAGTCGATTGGAATGGGGTGGAGTCCATGGGGTGGACTGGATTGGTGTGCGGTGGGTAGGATTGGGGTGGATTGGAATGGGGTGTGTTGGAGTGTACTGCATGATTATGTGTTACAGCATCTTTTCAGAAATTACACATAAAGAAATAATGTCACTTGACAATATTTAGAACAAGATAATCATAATATTTTGAGGATAGAGCCCACAAGCAAAAACGAATGAAACAGGAGTGCAAAGTGAGAAAATAAGGCTTGGCAAAATGAAAAATTATAGAAAATAAAACTATGCAATTTTGTTTGGCCTGCTTGACACGTTTTTGCCAGTCCCACTGATCTTCAAAAATAAGTATTTTCAGGCTGACTTTGAAGATGCTGATTCAGCTCTGTGGCTTGCCAATAATGCTGGCATGCACCTAAAAGTGAACTCGCTTTTCCTGACCCTTGGGTTAAATGCAGTTCTGGTCCCATTATCTTCATCATACGTGGGTTTACACTCTCGAGTCTGCTGCCTTCTGTTTGCAGGGCACTAGAAGCTTAAAAAATAAAATAGCACCACAATCGCAACGGAAGCAGCGGCCTGGCACTGATTAGGCTGAATCAATCAGTGCCTGGTACCTGCTCCACAGAAGGGAACGGAAATGATGCATGGACTGCAATGACCAATTACGAAGCTGTAAAGAAAAAAACTACGCAAGCCAACAAATGATAAGCACCTGGAGAGCTCCAAGCCCTTTTTGTAAACAATAGTGTTGCACTAGTGAGACGCATGCACTAGCGCAGGCTCAGTGCTAAAAAGTTATTATAACTACATGAAGCTAATGAAAGCCTTTCTGTGTAGCGCGCTCAGGGTGAAGGATAGCCGGGGAGTGGAAAGTAGCAAAAAATAGTGGGGGAATAAGGAGTGCTTTGTGACATGGCACCCATGCAGAGTATCTTCTGTCTAAACGTATATACTCTTCTGTTGCTATGCGTTTAGTGTCCCCGTCTACTAACTTTTTCACACCCACTTTGCAGTGCTTTCTCTTACACTGTTGCACTCTCTTTCTCCATTGCAAGCAACCTCTTTCTACACACACTCACTCGTGCACGTTCTTATATGTACTCCCTCACAAACCGTTGGTACGGAGTAAGATCTCCCTGCAGGCTCCGGAGAGCATCCCTCATGCCCTGGAGTTCCTATTGCCTGCAGTAGTGTTTGTTGCCCTTTCCCTGCCGCCCCCTCAGTGACACACGCGGATCACGCAGGCTCTGAGGCTTTTTCGTGATGTGGAATGATTCCCAGAGAGGGGATCTGAGGTCGGGAGGGCACAAAAAATGTGCCTCCCTTTCTCAGGAGAGGGACCACTGTTATCTCACTTGGCTGTAGACACCTGACGGTGGTAGTAGCAAAGAGATTACAGGGCAGGCCTTTTTTCATGCTGCTTGCACGGAAGAGTAGGCCTCTTCCGTAGTTTTAAGTATTCTGCCAGTCTCCTATAGCCAGGTTCCTCGCCCATCAATGGTGTGTATGGATGTTGCATGTAAGTGCACTACCAGTGTTTGTGTTGCAGGTGTATGCGTTACTTATGTTTGAAGGGGGCATGTGGAGACCAAAGTGAGGGCATGGGACTAAAGTCAGCATCAGTTCCTTTTTATACAGAGCAAATTGTGATGAT
Organism: Pleurodeles waltl; assembly: GCF_031143425.1. Classification (NCBI taxonomy): domain Eukaryota; kingdom Metazoa; phylum Chordata; class Amphibia; order Caudata; family Salamandridae; genus Pleurodeles; species Pleurodeles waltl. The sequence continues at coordinate 340,125,618 of NC_090443.1, forward strand.
ACCTAAGATGGAGGATTGGGAGGAGAGCCCAGATCGCATTGTATATCGCGGCCAGACAGAGGAATGTTGCTGAAATTAAGAAAGGAGACCGAGAACTCCTTTGAAGCTATGGAGTTTCCCCTACTCTCCCTGGCTAATTGTTCTGTGTGAACGTCTACCCCGCAAGATAAAAGGCATTTAAGCTGGGCACTCTCACTTTCACTTTCCATTTGTACTTGAATGGGGTTGATCTTGATTGGAGACTCTCTGGTTCCCTTGTATTCCTCTTTACACTTGTCACAAAGACGTTGGCTGGAGGAGAATGTGTAAAATTCACAGAAGTGCAAACTTGAGTATAAAGATGAGGCAGATATTTCCATTCATGGTGCTGTGATTTCACTTCCAGAAGGATGGCTGAAGATTCCTTTGAGCTCCAGGGTTAGGGTGCTGACTGCCAGCCCCTTACCAAGTTCGGGACCACTGATCTGGGTAAGAGGCGACTGGTCTGCCAGGAGAGGCTACCTGAAACTAACTTCAAAGCAGAGATCTGTCTGCAGAGGAGGCGTTAGTGGTGCCCGGCATGAAGGACCCGCGACTCGGAAGAAGCCAAGGCTGTGGAAGTGCTTGGTGAAGTCACAGCACTAGTGCAACACTAAGCGCAACCTGCTTTGAAGGCGGTGAGCGATGGCCGGAGGCCCAGAAAGTGTTTCCTTTATGGAGAAGGCATTGACACCTGTGCCTGAAGGCGGCCCGGAATTCCTTCCAAAGACAATTCCCGTCAGTGATGTAGCACCAAGAAGTACTGTAGCACTATGACAGCCATACCATTGACACATTTGGGTTCTAAGGATTGCCGCATGTGCGGAGTGAAGCTCAAGGACGTCTGAGGAGTGTCATCGCTGGGACCTGTGATGGGCACCAGCCTATTTGAGAGGCGGGGTTTGAGTTGTGCCCTGAAGAAGGGAGTGACTAGATGACCGTGTGCACCTCTGGCTTGTATCGGTGCTTCTGTGACTTACCTGAGGTCATGGGAGACACACTAGCCTGAAGTGCTGGGCCGGAGACGAAGCATCCCTGATTCGCAGGTACACACCAGTGAAGTGATGGAGGCTGTGGAAGGACCGCACAGACTTCCACACTCGGACAAGAAAAAGGCACTGGACTGTGCTTCTCGAAGAGAGGGAAGACGTGCACTAGACTGTGGCCCCGTGGATTATTTGATGGTGATCAGATCAACAGGTACTCCCCCCCCCCCCCCCCCCCCCCCCCCCGTATCGAAGCACAGTGAGATTTCCCCCGCACGGGGCCAATTTACATCACCAATGAAGACTGTTCCATTGTATATCGAGGTGCTGCTCCCATTAGTGCTGTAGGCTGTGGAGTGTAATTCCACTTTTATATGTGCCAATAATAATGTACTTTACGTTTGCTAAAAAAAAAAAAGTACTTGCTGGACAGTGAATTATTATTTGTCACTTGATTTGTGCGGAGTGCTAGTCTGTAACTTTTCACTGCCTCCCTCGAACCTCCCGACTTTACTGCCTTGAGGGTAACACGAGGGGTGTGCTTGATGCTCAGGTTTGAGTCGAACAGTACGGTTAAACCCCAGGGCATCAGTCGTACAAGGGTCTGGTTGGTTCAGTCCGAGCATCTGGGAAGTCTGAAGACGTTTCCTCTGCCTCTCCCCGTCTCTCTCGCTCTCTCTCACACACACAGCCTTGTACACTCTTTTCCGATCGTTATCTTTTGCGTGTGTTCTCTCTCTCACGCACATCCAGACGCTGTTGTACATGCTCATCAAGCCTAATAAAACATGGTTTCTTTCAAACGGCCATTTCATCCAAACTCAAAGTAACCCTAAGGTAGAATGGCTGCGAGGGGTAGTTCTGTTGTACAAAGAAACATTGCATCATTCTAATTCATGGTTTACACACAGTGAGCAAAGGCCGAGCTGGACATTGATCTGACTGAGGTGCAGCAGCCAGTAAAATGGCTACGCTGGGTGAGCCTGGGCTTCCTCGGTGCCTAGTTTGCTGTTTCATAATAATGCTGCTGCTTTCTTGCACACAATGCAGAAACTGAGCTCTTGGGTGATGATCCACAGCTCGCCATCTGCAAATAAACCATTGGTAGATGTGGGCAGCCCCAGCACATGCCACCTGCACCATCGATTTGTTGCTTAGTATAGTAAAGCCTGCAGGCCCAGTAATGCACTGCTTACTATTTGAGACATTCGTGTCACATGTCAAGACCTTAAACAACACATACCATTGAGGGATGTGTGAAATATGCAGATTTTTTTTTCCACGAAATTATGCAAAATACATTTTGCCAGGATCTTGAGTAACCTTTCTCCGTTAGAGCATATCTTGCACCGAAGGCAAACGAGATACCGACATAAAACGTATTCAAGGATTCAGTGTCATGTTGAAGAAGGAAATGTCTCAGCTAATCATTTTGCCATTGAAATAGACTCTTGTACTCAAAAACTGCACAGTTTTATATTATGCAGAACGATGAAAACTTCACATTTAGCATAATGCGAAATTCGGGAGCTCTGTGAGATTGTCACCGTAAAAATAGCACATCCCTAATTCCTGGGAGTGACACATGCAATGGACTGAAGAATGGCAATGCATCTAGAACACTAGAGTTTTATTCTATCCCAAGGGCCTTTTTTACTAAGAGATATGAGGAGTCCTGCAGCTCATCTTAGTTGATACCAAACTAGGCAATGCTGATTCGCGTAAGAATGTCAAAGCCTTGAGCACTAGATCCAAGCACCGAGCCAGGATAGCCAGCTGAAAGTGAAGCGTAGAAGAGGCTTTGAAAAGGAAGTATTGGAGGCAGCGTAAAAACTGTGAGAAAACGATCTACACATTACACTACAACCATTTATCATCATTACTTCAGTCCCAGCACGCAAGAGGTGCTTGTAGCAAGTGGCATTCATTGTTGAACAAAGCATTGTCAAACTTGGCGAAGTCTACAATTGTTTCAAATCTATTTTATTTAAATTTATTCCTTGTAGGACAGGAGCATTTTGAGCCAAAACGCTTTCCATGCAAACTCATGTTTCATATTCGAAAGAGTAATGCAGTATTGAGCCTATGTAGACAAGGAGTGTTCCACAGGGGGCTGGATCCATGGCAGATCTGCAGGAGGACCATGTAAAAAAAATAAATGACACAATCTAAACGTGAATAGTTTACTGCACGGTCATAGAAGTGTGAGAAAATGGTAGATGGAACTGGAGATTTTAGTGATCCAGCAGAAAGGTTTAATTCATACAATTACAACTGAGGGAGGGATAAGTAAATAGATGAGATCGGAGAGGGTGGTGTCAGTATTCGGAGTTCAGGGTGGGGGACTATTAGTGCCACTCCAGTTTGAGAAGGCTGGAATTCAGAGCTGTCTAAAAAGCTTGGAGGGAGAGGCGAGGAGGAAGAGTGACGTAAGTTTCAGCTGGGATTGCGTCCAACGCAGAAGGAGTGAGCCGCATTGGGGTAGGGCATATGGGGTTTTGAGAAGGAGGTGACTTGCCAAGCGCAAAGAGTGGGTGTGATGTTCTGTGATAGGAAAAATAGTGAATTACAGTGGACTCCAAAGTGTGGAGATTGAACCAGGCTCTGCTGCTGGTTGGAAGGTATATTGCCTTTTGCCAGTAACACCATTTGCCAGTGACAGGAGGTGGTGGTGATGTGGGAGATTATAAAGTTAACATATTGCAAAGCTGATCGCTTTGTCAGCTTGCAAGGAGGAGTGCTCTGAAGCTGACTAGCTGGTCTTTTTTTTATTAGTCCCTCATGTCGAGTGTGTCAATGGGTGATTTTTGTGTTATGTAATAGTTGCTAAGCGCGAATATTTTGACAGCAGCTTACAGAGATAAATACGACATGAAGGCATCCTAGAATCAAATGGGCGCTTTAGTGTCTGCCTAGGGAAAAGATTAAGGACACCAGGAAAAAAAGAAATATGTTGTGGCAAGGGTTGGCGCCCAAAAGCACAGGAAGATAAAGTATCTGGGTTTTGAATACATTGAGAAAAAGAGAACGTAGAGCAATTCACTGTCTACTGGTGGCGAGGCACTGGGAGATTAGTGTGGTGTTGGGGAAATGGGTGACAGGATAATATTTGTGTATCACATATGCATCAAAGTGATGAGGGAAGCCAAAAGATGAAATGAGTGCTCCAGGGGAAGTGGTGTAGCAAAGAGGAGCTAGAGTGGAGTATTGGGCATGCACACTTGAAGAGAACTGACCAGGAAACTGAGGGCTGTTTAGGAAGGTAACCAGCAATAGCAAGTGATTCAAAGAAGTTGAGCAGAATTGAGGTCAGTTTTGTCAAATGACACAGATGGATCGATCAGGATGAGGATAGACAGCGATGAGGCTAGAGAGAGCAGTGTAGGTGAAGTGAAAGAGAATGGAGGCCAGATTGAAGCGGGTCAAGCAGGTTGTAAGAGGAAAGGCAATGAGTATCCTGATGAAGATGAGCAGCTCAAACCTTTTTTGAGAAAACAAGTGGGTATGACACTGGGCCTGAGAGAGGTTACCAGTAAGGGTGTGTGGGGGCAGGCGCAAACATTTCTTATTTTAGTGTCCATAATAGACTTACTGGTGTCATTCAATTATTGTATCTGTGCCCTGCCTAAATAAGCTGTGGTTACAGTTATTATATCTTATAAATGTGCACTTGACTGGATACAGTCCCAACAAATTTGAAGTTAAGTGATGTAAACTTGTGTGGTCAGATGGTGATTGGACAATTTGGAGATGGAGTACGTATAGTAAGGCAGAGCTGTGCCTCTGATTTTTAAGAGTGACGAGAACTTGAGGAGATTCGTGTTCATTAGAATGGGAATGATTTTTCTAGAGAATGTAGTAAAGTGGGCTAAGAGGACTACACCAGAATTATTTCAAGGCTCAGGTTCCCTGCCGTCCACACCGGACGGCAGTGAACCTGAGCCTTGAAATAATTCTACATCGTAGTAACAGTCCACGTCCTCTCTTGGAAACCAACTTACTCTTCAATCACTTGTTGACTGTATCGTTGTCTTAGACCCTGTACACCTCTTGCCTTTCAGTTGGGATGATGCTGTAATAAATATCACTGGTCCGGGTGGTTTGTAGGGTGGGAGGAGAAGTAAGTGGAGCGGACGGAATAGACCGTTGGTACTTCTGGATTGACCCTCTGTACTGGGCTTCAGCTTCAAACACAGTGATGAGGGCATTTAGTTCCTGTTTACAATCCCCTGGGCACTCAGAGGTGCACAATTTGATCCATTTATGCAGATAGGAGCGCACCTTAAAAGTGAGAGGGTCAAGAACAGGTGATATCCAGGTTTGAGGGCGAGGGTTTCGGGTATAAGGCATTGGGCATCAAAGAAGAGACTAGAGGAGGGTGAAGCCCAGATCCAGAAAGGCCAGACCTGTGCCACATTTTCAAACTGATTATGTAAAGAAGTGCCATTTACATGTAAGTAAGTACATTTATCTTACATGGATATCTTGAATATCTGGCATGAATCTGGACCTATGTTAGACACCAATTGTGTACCGTGATAGTAAGTGATTTGACATCACATCTGAGTCTACAAGGAATTTAGATAATTTCTAGTGCGGTGACTTAAGGGCAGCTATTCCTCCGTGGAAAGAGCAAAAGCTGGAGGACTAGGTTAACTGATGGTGGATTCATTCATTCTTTCTAATGATGCTTTGGTGGATTTTCCATACTGCTATTTCAGCACATTTTGACCAAGGCAGGCCATGCCTATACATTTGTCTATTGGTTAAATGGTTTCAAATCATTGTAATGATTTCTTAATCGTTATGTGTCGCTTGCCAGCCATGAGAAAAGTTGAGAGGAACGATGAGGAGAAAAGGGAACTTACAGTGGCTGAAAATCTGAGAGGTCTTTCCAGTATTTCGTGGCTACATTTATTGCATTTCTCAATTTGATAAAAAAACAAAATTACTCCATTACTAATAACTGTAGCTTGACCAGTTTGCTTAATACCTTTTTTGGATTTTTCACAAAAAGATTGCAATTCGTTCAGGAATTTGATTTTCTGTCCTTCTCCCTAATTTGCCTATTTTATTATTTCCATTCGAGGAAGTTGAACAGTCCATCACTGATTTGTCCTTTCTGTGATAACACAGGCCTGCTGTATTTTTAATGTGTATGTGTTTATACGTATATACGTTTTCACTGAAACAACAACGGTTGAAGTAATGTTATAGTTCGGTGTTGAAATAAGACACAAAACTAAGGTTTAAAAACTGAAATACCACAGAAATATGCCAGTCATGGTTCCCCGAACTAAGTATAAATTGTGCCTTGTTGTGCCCCGCTTATGAGTTATCATATAACATCACTCATGACATATAAAATTACGTCACAAATTACAAAATTAACATCATTGATGACCTCTCAAGTGACATCATTGAAATCACTGGTGACCTCCACCAGTTATTGAAACAGTGTGGTATAGGGTTTGTGGATGAGAAGTAATTCAACAAGCTACACCAATATTGTTTTCTATCTCCAGTCAAGTGATAATGGTCATAACCTTTGGCCATATGCAGGACACATAGCACATAGGTCAGCGCTGCCATATTTTGTGGATGTTACCCTCTTCTTTTTTTTTTTTTTACTTTCTTTCTAGTACTCACCCTCTTGTTTTGCTAGTATTCACCCTCCTAACAAACAAATGCCCCCATTGTTTTAAATGGGGTCATGCATTTTTTTAACATTTGAATACCGCAAAAAAAGTGTTCACTTTTCGCCTTAATGGGATCACTCCCTCAAAGACTTAATATGGCCTGCAGTTTTTAGTCAAGATGTTGACCGGTATGCATGGGCCACTGTCAAAACACCTTCAGTCAGGCCCTCTGGACAACCCTCTGTAGTTTGTTTAAATACACCACACATTCCTGAGTTGAGCATAATGGTGTACTAACTTTGAGCCATGTTTACAACCACAGTGTGTGTTAATCATCTCTAGGTGGGCTGCCCCTACATTCTACATTATTCAACTATCTGCAGTGCCTTAAACTGTTCAGTGAAGTTCTGGAATGAAACATCCACATCTTGTAAGTGTTCTCCTTACATAGACTATGTCTAACAATTATATAACACTGACACATGTCCGATATCCACTGGTGGATAATCTATTGTGACCATAAGCTTGGGCTTTTCTTACAGATTTCTTGCAGCAGGCTTTGGCAGTAAGCCACAACCTACTTTGAGACACAATTCTGAAACCAACGCCAAGTGCCCTCAGCCTTCACCTTGTTTAACATGGAGTACTGCTTGCACCTGAAATTTATTAGATTGTAAACTGAGCACCAGATAACTTCCACTGTGTGTAGTCACACTTGCCTCGAGGGTGTACACTGTCTCCATTCTGTGCACCCACACATTTACATGCAGTAATTCTATGCTATATAAGACTATAGGCACTTTCCTACCAACTTTCACTTTTTAAAACAATGTAAGAATTAATAGAGTAATGTGAACAGCAGTATCACGGATAAGTGATTTCATCAGTGATGTCATTAAAGATCATGTTATGTCATCTAACATGTAAGTGACGTGAGGTCATAAGCATTGCATGCTAGGAGGTAAAGTTATAGTTAGTTCACTTAACTATTTATCTGGTTAATTACAGTGTTTTTTCACCTCTTAAATGTTATCTCAACACCTAACTATAACATCACTTTAATATTTGGTGGGTTTTTTTTGTGAAATTCTGGGTGTTTTTTTCCAATCTTGTTCTAAATTGAACATAACCTCCCCCTCCTCGATAAACCTTTGGCCAAAGCCTGCGCTTTGCATGACCTTTATCTTTGCGCAGCGTTGGATTGCCTCCACCTCCCCCCTATGCAAGGCCCACAGCCTGCACAATGGAAGCCAGCAATAAGGGCTAGTCTATCATCAGAACCTTTTTAACATTTGTTTTCCTTTGGTATTGCCGAACAACACAGGAAGTCTTTGGAACAGTGGTGTTCTATGTGTTTGGATTGTTAAAAATAAAGGAATGATTGCTGCAAAGAGACTTGTTTGTGCCACCAGTCTCTTCACCTTCACCTTCCGTGGGTAATGTTCACATCAGTCAGGAGGAGTGGTGCGGACGGAGACGCATATGTATGTGTGTATATATTTATATATATTTATAAGGCGCAGGCCTGCCTCAGAAGTGTCCGCTGTACAAGCGGCAAGAAGTTTGCTTGCTCTTTCAGATGTACCGCCCCCACTGTCACTGATGTTAGAGGATTTACGGCATGTCTTGGGATCCGAGGAGTGTGTATACAGGCTCATTCGGCAAAATTTAAGGTCTGGTCCGCTGGAGCTTCAGCGCCGCACGCCCATTTTGGACACCGGCATGGCTCCACCCCCAAAGTAACATTATAGTTGGGTGAAAATTTCTGTGATAATGTAACATTTCAAACTAAAACAAAAAAGCACTGCAATTCACCAGTTATAGTTATCTCTAGTAATTATAACCTCTGGTAACTATAACCCGCGCCCTCACCGTGCACTGCTAATTATCTCACTTATTAGATCACTCATGAAATGATCTATGACCTCATTGATAACATGACAGCAACATCTGAAATTACATAATTGATGACAAGACTGTGCAAGCCTCTCAACCTAAAGACAGTTGAACTTGGTTATATTTTCACAAGATCTGAGCCAGAGAATACCACCCATGATGCATCATGGGTCATGCGACAGGTGGTAAGTAAATATTTCGACTTGATGAGAGGTGAACGTGCATAACAAACTTGATTTGATTGCTTAAATGTGGCATCAGTATAATGGTACAATTTCTTTGTTTTCTCATGTTTGTCTGTTTAACTGAAAGAACAAATCAGTAAACAATGTTAGAATTGTTTTGCATTGTAATTTGCTTAAATTTTGGAATCTGTAATAGAGTCAGGAATCGGAGTTCTTACGATGAGATTTAATTTAGGATAGTGTAAAACAGTTATTTCCAAAGATCACCGTGTACCAAAGAGGTTATGTATGCAACACATAAGGATTTAAAAGTTGTGAAGTGAGGCATTTTATAATTGGTATGGCGTCAATGGCTTTTAAAACTACTTTCCTTCTTTATAATGCCTATTTAGGCTGAAAGCCTGCAATAAAGTAACTAATTGCATGTGTTGAAATTCCTAGGTAAATTGACTTTCAAATATTTCAGAAGTCTTTTTAAAACAAACTGTTCCAAACGTGCACTGCACAGTACTCCAGCAGATGCTCTTTGTCCCATTTGTATTTACTCTCTCTGAGCCAGCTTTCATCTGTACTCTTTATCTGTTCCTTTCTCAACCAGCTGCTTTCTGCACTCCTATCCTTACTTTACTGCGTTATGTCCAAGGTAACTGCTGTCTGCATTATTGTATTGTTACCTTCGCTTTCAAAGACAGCTTCCATTTGCACTCTTATAGTTCAAATCTAACTGCAGTCTTCATTCTTTGCCTGATGCATTCTCGTTTGAAGCCAGCTATTGTCAGTACTTTTTACTCATATAGACTTCCAAAAGTCATGCCCTCTTGAATCCTAAAGTGCTCACTCTTTTTTTTTCTTTCTTTTTTCCGCAGGCCTTGTTGACTCCAGAGGATGCTGTGTTGTCCGATGAGTTGAACCATGCATCCATCATCGATGGGATCAGACTATGCAAGGCCAACAAATATCGCTACAAGCACATGGACATGGGCGACCTGGAGGAGAAGCTGAAAGATGCCCAGGTATTTGAGGATTGTGGTGGGGGCTGACAAAGAAACTACAGGAGGTCCATGTATGGGATGCTGAGAACATTTGGGATCCTGGATTAGAAACTGAAGGAGTCCCACGTATTGGGTTCTTGAATTGAGGATGATATAAAAACCTAGAGTAAACACTGAAGGGTGCCAGGAAAGGGGGTATTAGGGGCTTCGGAGGACTAACTGAAGGGTCTCCAGGTAAGTGGGTGCAGGATCATTTTTTGACCTGAGTGAGAAACTGTAGGCCGTCCAGGAATTAGTGTACTGGAGGGCGTTCAGGCCCTGGAGGAGGGGTTGTTGAAACTCTAGGTAGCAGGAATCTGAGTTACCTGGATGCATGGAGGATTCTGATGTACAGGTGTACCGAAGGACTTCCGGGAACAGAGGAGAAACTGAAGAACATCTAGGTATTGAGTGTGCAGGATAGCACCTGCAGTCCCAGAGAGTCCTAGAGGTAAAACTGGAAAAACGCCTTTATCCAGGGTGGAATGGTTGCTCAGGACACCTGGGGACCCTGGGATATGGAGGACAAACATTAGTATTCACAGGTACAAGACTATTAGAGGATGTGGGCATGGAGGAGGCATCGAAAAAGACTCCGATCTTGGTGCTGGTGGTTCACTTGGGAGCCGTGATGAGAAATTAAAAGACTGTCAGATGTAGAAGTTGGGTTTGTCTTAGGCGAGTGCCCAAGGGACCTGGAGGAGAAAGTGAAGGGCAACCAGGTACAGAGTGCTGTGGTCTCTAGAGGCGAAACTAAAGTGTGCCTGGATATGTTTGTGTGAGGCCCATGCCCATCTTGTGTTATGGAGGAGAAACTGAAGGATGCCCAGCTACATGGGCTGACCTATCTATGTATGTGGGTGTCAGGATGTACCTGGGTGACATGGGGAAGGCACAAAGATTGGCCAGGTATGGATTGTGGAGTGTGGATCGGGGGTTTGAGGATCTTAAAGAGAATCTGAAAAGTGCCCCGATACTAGAGTGCAGCGAACCATGAACACCTAGGGGAACCTGGGGAAGAACTCAAGGAGGCCCAGGTATAGAAAGCACCTGTGCTTAAGAGCGCAAGATGATATCTGGGCCATGGTGAAGAAACTGAAGGAGGCCCAGGTAGTGGAATGCAGTGGTGGACAGAGGGGATCCAAGGGGCCTCTGAAGAGAGCTATACTCTTCTGTTTGTATTGGCAGATACTGTGTTGCACCTGATGCTAAATGCCATCCACAACCTAGTACACATTTTATTTTTCCTGAAGCGTGTTTGCATCAATTATTTGTGCTTATAGCTAAGTTGGTACATTACTACTGATAGTGGGGAAAAACAGGTCTTGCCTCTGTACTCATGGTAATTGGTTTATTGGTTGATACTCATTTTTGCTTTGTTGGAATTAAAATACAGGCACACACTTCCAAAGCTTTGCTTCCCTAATGCAATTTGACTGCGAAGACTCCCCGCTCAGTCTATACATGATAGTGATTTCTGATAGCCAGATGTTTTAAAAGTCTCCTTATTGGTTGAGGCACGGCCAGTCACAGGTGAAGGGTCGGCCCTTCCCCAATCAAAAGCTCACTGTAGTGGTAGCTACCTTGGACCATCTCCTGATTTGAACATGGAGACGCTGAAAGGACGAAGGGTGCCATTTTGTTCTTCCATGAAGATAGGTCAAATATAGTTCTTTTTAAAAATACTGTGCAAAAAACGGCAAACAATCCGAAGTATTGTGGGTTGTGGTAAACTGAAATTTCTCCTTACACTGTTTCCCTGTGCCTTTTGTTTCTAGAAGCACCGGCTCCGACTAATTGCTACCGATGGTGTCTTCTCAATGGATGGTGACATTGCCCCGTTGCGGGAGATCTGTGACCTGGCTGAGCGGTACCAGGCATTGGTGTTCATCGACGAATGCCATGCCACAGGCTTCATGGGACCCAATGGGAGGTACGAGAGCAACTACTCTGCTTAAACAGTACTCCAGTCAGTAGTACTGGTCAGTTCTGTCCTGCTATTAAAGGTGGGTAGGTAGGTGGTCACAGGGTGAAACTAGGTCAGTCCTGGCATTAACGTCAGGTGGGGTTGGGGGGGTACAGAGCCCTCTTAAGATCGATTCGTCCAGTCCCAGTATTAAATGTAGGTGGAAGCGCTGAGCTCCAGTTCCCTATATTGCAATATGGTGCAATAATTTTCGATTGGTCAAAAGTATGATCTGCAGTTCTTTTGAAAACCACAGTTGTAGCCTCCTCAACTCACATCCACCAGGTAATGTGCAACGGTTAAGGCACTGAGCTCAGTTTTATCTCTTATTCTCGTCTCTTTCCTTTCTAGGGGAACTGATGAACTTCTTGGGGTGATGGATCGGGTTGCCATTGTGAACTCAACTCTCGGAAAGGCACTCGGTGGAGCTGCAGGTCAGGGGATCTCAACCACCACATCTTCTGTTATAACTATCTATAGTGCTAATTTCTACTGTTGATATGGTCTCGTATCGCTTTCAGATTCTGGACTTGCTTTATGGTTCTGGGATCTCATTGACTGCAGACAAGGTGGTTTTTGAGTCCATGAGGTTGCTGAGCGCAGACCTGTCTGTCCAATATGTTGTGTAGTAACGATTTATGTTGTTGAATGGAAATAACAAGGTGTGTCCTGTCCTGTTAGTGATATTTGTAGTGTACAATCTGTATGGATGCATGATCCGGTGGACTTTGACTCGGATTTCGTTCCAAAGAGGTGCCCTGTTGTACAAGGCCAGGTGAGTTGTTTTCTTGGGCAGCCTTGTTGGTTCAAACATAAGGCTTGGAGATAATGTTGAGCAAACGTAGGCGTGCCACATTTATGCTAAAGTTTTCTCAGAGAGTCTGATATGTAGGTTGGAGTGAAAAAAAATGTGTGCATGGCCAACCATTTTGTTTATTAGGGATGTTATATACTGATGCAAAACACGTCATTGCCGACATAAAAGCACTCTACAATTCTAGGCAGTACCTGAACACGCTGATTGCCTAATAATTACAGTTGTCAGTGGGCTTTGTAATTTTAGACAGTTCTTGAATGTAGTGGTTGTTCTCTTTAATGCCCATGTTGGTGTTTTTCTTGTAGAATCGTGCGTTTTCATGTTTACACAGAGAATATAAAAAAACAACAAGAGAAGGGGCCAAAAAATGGTATGTTTGGAGACAGGACTCCTGGTCCCGTGTGTGAAGCTCCCAGTACAGTATGAATCAAAAATTGCACACACGATTCCAAAAAAAGAGAGAGTTCCTTTTAGACCGATAGGTTCTGCATACCAAGGAAAAGATTGTTCTTTTGAAGCACGAGCCCTCACTCACCTACCGGTGACATGCTTCATCATAGGGCTGTGCTTCTCGTCGGGCTGGCGCTGCAATGCCTGACGGGCCCCACGTGGGGGCTCTTTGCCGGAGATCTTTAGGAAGAAAATGCACAACCGGTCAAAAGAATTCGAGGATTGGTATGATAATGGTTAAAAATGCCTAGAGGTAGGGTATGATCATAGATTTAATTCAATGTTAGTACCTCTGGCAAGATTAAAAACAATAAATAGGGATATAGTAAAATAATGTCTACACTCCCCATAAAAAAAGAATTTCCTGTTACAGCTACTAACTCTCACATTGGGGAGTAGTAAACATGAAACAAGTACACACAGGACCCCCTGTGTTACTCTACATCATAGGTCAACATGTTTCTCGCTAATTTATAGTCAATAAATGATCTTACGCGATTCGTCAGGACCTTAAAGACGTACCTAATCCTTTAAATACTTGGACATCCCATATTAGGGAGAACAAAGCCCACAAAAAATTTAATGTAGGGCCTCATCGGGGAGAGCATCTAATTGAAGCAATCCACTTTGATTTGTCAGTGGAGCCAACCTATCCGGGTGACCTACTTTCATCGAAGTTCCCAGTTTTTGTGGGCTTTGTTCTCCCTAATATGGGATGTCCAAGTATTTAAAGGATTAGGTACGTCTTTAAGGTCCTGACGAATCGCATAAGATCATTTATTGACCATAAATTAGCGAGAAACATGTTGACCTATGATGTAGAGTAACACAGGGGGTCCTGTGTGTACTTGTTTCATGTTTACTACTCCCCAATGTGAGAGTTAGTAGCTGTAATAGGAAATTCTTTTTTTATGGGGAGTGTAGACATTATTTTACTATATCCCTATTTATTGTTTTTAATCTTGCCAGAGGTACTAACATTGAATTAAATCTATGATCATACCCTACCTCTAGGCATTTTTAACCATTATTATACCAATCCTCGAATTCTTTTGACCGGTTGTGCATTTTCTTCCTAAAGATCTCCGGCAAAGAGCCCCCACGTGGGGCCCGTCAGGCATTGCAGCGCCAGCCTGACGAGAAGCACAGCCCTATGATGAAGCATGTCACCGGTAGGTGAGTGAGGGCTCGTGCTTCAAAAGAACAATCTTTTCCTTGGTATGCAGAGCCTATCGGTCTAAAAGGAACTCTCTCTTTTTTTGGAATCGTGTGTGCAATTTTTGATTCATACTACACAGAGAATAGCCAGGAGCCAAGAACCTGTGGGCGAAAGATGCAATAGATGCAATTATTGTAGTGTATTTATGACGGGTTGTAAATGATCGTTCTGATGTATGAAATGATTGACATCCTGTGAGCATGCAGGCCTGGAACATATAAGTAGATTGTAGAAAATCCCTTACCATTATGCTAAATGTGGTTCGCATTTTGTTATTTTTTTTTTTTTTTTCTGAAAATGCGCTTGTGAGCATTGCCATTTTTTTTTTTCTGACACGCTTTTTCTGAGCTGTGGTGGAATGTTATTTCAGAGTCTTGGTGCTGCTGGTGGAAAAAGACTAGAAACACATTTTTGTTTCATGGATTTCAGTACAGAGCAAGAGTGCTGAATGTTTTGTGCGGAATGATTGAGATCCAATTGTGGGAGGTCAGTGCTTTTTAGAGACATCTCCCCTTGTGCGGTTTATAGAGTTATTCTTGGGTTTGTCCACCCAGGAGTAATTTTAAAAAGAAGGTACTTGGTTACGCCATTCCTAAGCAACTTGTTAGTTAAATGTGTTTAAGCTACTTAATTTCCTGGACTGTCCACCCAAAGGTATGGCATGGGTGAAGGAATTCAACATACTGGGCTAACACATTGAGGTAGTTACAGTTTAGACAGTACGCCTTGTTTTAGAATCCATAATAACAAGGTGATACGTTGTTAGAAGCTTGCAGTGCATAACTAGTCCCTTTCCCTATGGAGATTGTATAAACTCTGTGTTTCCTCAAAGCAGGCGGTGAAGTGCACTGCTCCTCTTATTTCCTGTTGTGAGATATGTCCTGGGTCCAGGGTAAGCGTCTCTGATCCTATGCCGTTCTGGGCCGGTCATGGAGTTGCTACTGTAAATTAACAGTGAACCTGTTCATCGGATGATACCAGGAGCATGGGATATCCTTAGAAATGGCAGAAATGTTAAGTTAAGGTCTTCTGATCATCATGTTGTAATGCCACACTGTTTGGGGGAAGGAGGCCATCTTAAGGGCCCCATTCATGATGCTAGCGACCAGTCACATGTAAGCGCCGCTCGCTCCAAGGCTGCAGAAGGAAGGCGTGTCATTGGGTTCCTCATCTCGAAGCCACACAAGGGCTAGCCACAAAAGGCGGGAGGGGAGTGATCAAGCAGCATGGATGAATAGACACTACTGGGGTCACAAAAGTACCAAAAAAGGGGCGATGTAAAATGTGAGGAGGACCACAGTGGGAGGAGCAGGAGAGGACAGAAGACAACGGGTGGTCACCAACAAAGCAGAAGAGGCGCTGCTTACAAAGGAGGGGAAGAATCCTCAAGAAGACACTGGTTAGGTCAGAGGATTCTCAGCCACGCAATTTGCCCTCTAATTCTGATTTCTCTTTAGATTTCAAGTAGCGCAGTATCTGCTTTGTGGAGCTGGTGGTTACTGAGATGGAATCGCCCAAAGTCGGGAGAGGTGGAAGTGTTGGGGGTAAAGTGATTTTTCAAACGTTCACAAGCCAGGTACACCGTACATTTGACCTACACTTCCCCAGTTCTGTTGTTGTTTCGTGAAGCACAGGCATATTGACAACCCTGACCTTGTGGGCTAATTGGGTGGGATCGTTCTGACCAGTTCTGTTTAGGTTTCACAATGCGAGTTTCAGCTATGGTGCAATAGTTTGGTGGGTTAATGTGTCCACTGCAAACAGCTGTGGGTGCACCGTGATCTTCAGGGGTTGAGATCACAGCTGATCTTTCTGATTTTGGCCGGTAATTAAACACTAGCAGTGTGCAAATAGGAGATTTGGTCCCCGAAATGGGGAGTAACATGCAGACACGGAATTACCGGTCCCTCTTAACGTGCGGATTCTGCATTCCAGTGAGAATACAACTCCCCTTTACCTCTTGTTGTATGCAGGGGAGCCTGTGCGAAGCTAGGGGTGAAGGGATTGTCGGAGAGGCAGGTTGTGGGTTCGCAAGAGGGGAGCGTTTAATGCCCCCCCATGAAGTATGAAGGGATCGGGCAACGCGTAGGATACGCTTGTGCCTGCAGCCCCTCCCCGACCCGCATGCCATTCTACCGGATGGGTTTTCCAGCTGGTAGAATGGGGCCACTGCAGGGTGACTAGGCGTCCCGGTTTTGCGGTTCAGTCCCTATACTTCACCATCCCTCCCTGTACATTTCAGTACATCTAGCTCATAGCCCGGTTTTCAACCTAACACAGAAGGAGGCCAAGTTTTCGTGTGTTCCGGTGCATTACTTTATTATTATTTTTAGCCGCTGTTATCAGAAGACAAATTATATCACATGACAGTGTGGCAAAGGTTTCATTTTAACTGCCTTGGTGTCTCATTGCCTGTGTTTTTTCATATGGTGAGCGCTGTCAATCGTCATTCCGCGCCCCCGAGTGGATGCACAATTGTATTCCTTCTGGTATATTTGTGGAATGTCGTTGCTTTTGGTTTTCAAACTCTGGAGACTCTTGAGTGATGGGCCTGCTCCCAGTACATGCGGGTGAGGGGACACCTTGGCCCTCGTGATCAGGCAGGCGGTAGCCGCCTGTGGATACTGTTCCGTCTGACTCATCATCAGCCCTTACACTTCCGTTTCCCAGAAGAGCTGCTACAGCGCAGTCCTCAGCAGACCAGCAAGGCTGCTTGTTGCCTTTAAAGGCTTATTACATGCACCTATTATTAGAAGTACAATACTGACAGCGAGGCAGCCCAGCCACGTCTCTGGAGGGTAGGCCATGCCTGTAATTACACAATACCAACATTTCCCACCAGGGTAGTCCTACTTATTAGGAAACGGTTTCGCACTCGCCTGCATGACCGCTAGTTCTTCAACTGAACTGTGCAGGCGCTCTGCAGGACAGTTCTACATGAAGGAACAACCGCCCGCAGGCTTACAAAGCTGTTCTTTAATGCGACATCACGCGCTGCGGTGGGACGTCTCACCCCTGACACTCCCTGCAGGTTTACGGAAACCCGCCAGAAGGTGCTGGCTTCTGCACTAGAGATGCACCCGCAATTCTCAGAAGGCCTTACCGCACTTTCCTTTTACTGAGAAAAATAAAAACGCGATGGTGGAATGCTTGAATTAATCCCAGCCACTGGTAATTACTTGGGGTCGCGTCTGTGTCCGTCACTTTTTTTTTTTCTGCCCACAGTGCCACCTCCGACAGTACAATAGAAACAGTCCAGCCTGAAAAGCCAGGTCAAGTCCCTCCGAAACACAACCACCCCCTGCCCCCCTCCGCCTCAAGCGATATAGGCCTTCTTAGTAGGGCGCAGCTTAGTTCCAGTGGCACAGTTGGCACGTGACTCACGTCTGTGCATTCATTTTTGCAATTACTGCGTTGCACTGAGACCAACAAAAATAAAAAGAACGAGTGAAATGCTTGAATTAATCTTTGTATTTACAGCCATTTTTTTATTCAGGGTATTAAACAACAAAAAATGAATTCGTTGAATACGTGGGGGGGGGGGGGGGGAAGCACCGTTACAATTCTTGTGCCTGTTTCAGTAACATAGGAAGCTTGAAAGGGATGGAAGGGGAGTCTGTATTATTGATGTTCTTGTCTCACGGATGTATTCTTTCAGTCCTACTCTCTCCTATGGGTAGAAAGGGACCGTTTGACTGTGCGCTATTAGCACAAAGTAACCAATATTCTGACGGTTGCAAACGTACTGTTTGCTGCATGCCTTGCTCTATTCAATAATCAAACCGAATATCAATCCCCTTCTCATGAAATCTCCCCTTTTGTTGCAACCAGGGCCACTCTCCTGTGTCCTAAAAATGGCCTTAGTTGTGACCACCAGAATAAACACATGTTGATGCCCCTTGTGTTCAACCATAAGTTTCAGAGTGGTCTGTGTTTGGAGGAGGCTTTGTGGAACAATCAAACTGATTAAATTTGTTGTCCATCTCGCCTCCTGTTTAATGTGGAATGGCTGTAGTCAGGGAACATCAGATTATTCTCACCGCCAACTGATTCTTCATTTCGGTTGGTGACCTCTGATAGGTCTCCCTGAGGGAGCACCAAACTCACAGTGAGGGTTACCCGAGCCCTGGTGTTCCCTTCGTTCTTTTGGCTTTCAGCCTGTAGGTTTTTCAAGCGACAATCTTGAAAGAAGAGTCCAATGGAGAAGCTTTTCCTATAGGAATTTCAGTATCACTGAGGTAAGGAACTCTGCATTTCTGGGTTTTATAGGCCTCTGGGGTCGAATATTTGCCATTCGCACCTTGTCCTCAAGAGGCTCAGCCTGGGACTAAAAGTAAATTATTATTTGAATATTTACAGCGCACAATAATGAAGGTCACTGTTATAACTTTCCTCCTCCATCAAGTAAAACCACAGTAGGCTCCGTCCGAAACACCTGCCTCAAGAGACCCTGCTTACACTTGCTAGCACAGATGTAAATAACGAGACTGGCATATGGACATCATCAGATGTGCACATTCTCAGCAGTTACACCATGAGGGCATAAAGCTCTGCAGGGGCCTACTCCCCATTAGACTTATGCACCACAAGTCCCAGCTGGCCTGGCAGACACAGCAAAACCGGGCAAATTGTCCACCCGCACTCCTGTGTATGCCTATGTTCTCTCCCCCTCCTGATCTGGTTCATCTGTGGTCCTGTCTGGTTCATACTCATTTATGTGGACCATGACTTGAAGACATCTTTGTTTTCCTCACAACGCTGGGGTAATCTCAGACCTTCAAATATTGGTATGTTAGTCTTCTCATCAAAAACTCTCCAGTTGCATGCCCAAGAATATGTTCTTCCCACACACTGGATGGTTACCTTTCACCTGCTCATAGCTTCATTTGCTCCAGTGGGCTCTAGACTTTAGAGTTGTGCTGGGGCTCCAAGAGGCCATATTCCCACAGCATCTCCATAGGCTGTGCCCCTAAATGTCATATCTGTAATGAGGCGTATCTGCTCTCACTGTATGGATGCTCTGCTGTTAATGGAGCAGTAGCTACACTTCTCAGCAGGACTGCTGTAATTCTAATATGTAACTACATCCTGGTCAAAATCCTGAGAAGCGTAGCCATTTTCAATTCACAACAGAGCTCTTTAAGGGGACTCCTTTACATATGATGTGCGGTCCAAAACTTAGCTATGGTGGCCTTTAGTGGAAGTAAAGAGCTCAGTAGTGCCACCTCATTGAATGAAGTAGGGTTGTTTCAAATGGGGTGCTACTAAGCAAACACTGTTTGTCCTACTTCCAATTTAACACTGTTGATTGCTGCTTTAAAAGTACTGGGGAGTCCCATCCTTTCTACAGGGGTGATTCAAGCATGTAAATCTATGAAAGATCCACTGCTGGAGAAAGCCCGGGGGGTGTCAAAGGTGCAAGTTTATTTTTGACTGTGCTTTACATACTGGTCTCATGAGTCCTCTTTTTGTCTTCTCGCATATTTAGGAGGATACACTACAGGACCAAAGGAGCTGATCTCCCTCCTGCGCCAGCGGTCCAGGCCCTACCTCTTCTCCAACACTCTGCCACCTTCAGTGGTGGGCAGCGCCTCAAAAGCCCTGGACCTCCTTATGGAGAGCAATGTGATCGCCCAATCTGTTGCTGCAAAAACTCAGCGGTAGGTATAGGGCCAGCACCACAGTGTTTCTGCAGTAGCTCAGTTGGGTTCTCATCCGGCTGCCTCCTCTGAGTGATTGTGTGGGTCTGACGTTGCTCCTTAAATAAAACAATGGCCTTCATGCCCACCCGATACAACCGTTGTCTACATACTCTTTACATACTGGTTGTTTGTGTAGGTTTAAATCCTTAGCACAGTGTCCCAATGAAAACCTGCTTGACATTTTAACTGTTTGATAAATTGTGACCCTGGTTTCTAGTGAGCATGCACCACAACACATCCTTTTGCTGAGCATGGAAGATGTAGAACTGTATTTGCTGCAAGAACACCAAGTGAGCTATGTGCCACAGAATGTCTTAATGCTTCTGTGTATGTTTGTTTAATTCAGTAAACATTGTATTCCCTTTTATAAAAAGGGTAACACTAGGCAATCTAAAGTCAGTGATACGCGTGCTGCCTGCACTAGGTCAGTTCCCTGAATGTCAAAAACCTTACTAGGAGACCGTTGACAAAGTAGTGAGAACACTGTAGTGTTTGATTGCTGCATTTTCACGGACAGCAACAGTACTTGAAGGGTTGTTTAACTGCCCTTGAGTTGTGCAATTTCCAAAGAACTGGCCTAATACATGGTATCCAGCTTTCAGCCTTCTCTTTTTAAATGCCCCTTTCTCTGTCCCAGTCATTATATTGTATGATTGTTGGTGCATTTGCTACTCTTACCATGAGAAAATATGTTTACTGTACGCCCCTCCAAGCATGATATGGCATCTTCTTATTGCTTAGCCTTGCTCTCCGGTCACATTTTGTGACCCTTTCCTCCTGAGTCTACCTGTGATTCTACAAAGCTATATCAAGAAAAACAATATTGGCATACACCTTGCCAAAAAAAAAAAAGGAAACATAAATATCATAACCCTATACCTAAAAGGTAAAGGCACAAATATTGATGGCAAAAATATTGCAGACAAAGTAAGTAAAAAAAAAAAAAGAGTTTAAGCAAAAATAGAGAAATAACAAATATCCCCTACACATTAAAGCAAATGAAACATTACATCAATCCCAGACAATTACAGGCTCTTCCTCTTCAAGAATTAAAAAAATAAATAAAAAAAAGCTAAAAGGAAGAGAAAACACAGACAGACACCAAATGACTAAATATACAAAAAAGATCCATGAAAGTAAATATTGTAACCAAAGCACAGGAGTAAAACTAAATTAAAAATAATGCGTTCACAAATTAAAACTATATAGTAAAACAAATTGCTATCTAAATTTTACATTAAAAAATAAACTAGCACAACTCATGCTTTTCTTCTTCTGATAAGAAAACAGTGCCAAAAAAAGGCCTGCAAAGCTCTAAAACTAAAATGAAGTAAAAACAATATCCAGAACATGAGCTAAAATGTCCATCTGCAATGTAAAAATGTTAAAAAATATACCATCACATATTGTGTATTTAAAAAAATATTTTTCTGTACTATAAAACCCTCAGATAAAATGTCAGACACCGGAAAATATATCAAATCCCAAAAAAGGAAGCTGCTATTAAATTAAAGGGGATATGCTTCAAGTAAGGATAGCACTACCAGTAAGAAAACCCACTGGAGTGATCTAAATATTATTCAGATGCATGCTAAGACCGGGTTACCACTCAAAATGGAATAGTTGAAAGTGTTGGGGAACATAACCTTCCCCCCTAATATTACTGAACTAGAAGTAATATTTTACAGGATATGAAGAGGCCAGTGTAAGCTCACAGGAGGCAACAAGAATGATACTTAAAATATTATACAAAACATTCCTAAACAAACCGCCCAAATCCCTCCAAGTCAACACAGAAAAGTTAATTGCCAGAACACATACCGCAGTCAGGGAAATACTAGTATTACCTAAACAATATGAGTATGTAGACAACCCCCCCTCACTAATCACATAAAAACAGAACTTTGTACTGTATGACAACTTCAATAGTGATATAAGAAATATCATTTATGCTAACAACAATTTACTAACCTTAATGCAGTGTAACCCGTGGATGATGGAAGGCACTTTTAAGCTGTGCCCTGCATCATTTAGTCAAATATACATAGTACATAGTCTACATCAAAATGCAAACATCCCATTAGTGTATGCATTCTTACCCAACAAAGTGCAACCTAGAATGAGATGCTAACCTGTATAAAACAACAAACTAACAATTGATGCCCAGGAAACGTAATCGTAGATTTTAAAAAGGAAGTGATTTTGACCATAATTGGAATCTTCCTACACACTGCAATTCAGGGGTGCTACGGTCACATTAAACAGAGCATACAAAGGCAACTACAAAACAATCTTATTACTATAGAGTATACAACTAACCTAGAATTTGAACATGAAATTAAAAAAAAGCGAATACTTTCACCACATGTCCATGTGACTGAGGTCAGTAAACATTATGATATGGTCACTGAATTCCTTTATTACCAACAACATGAAACAAAACAAGCTCCTCTAATTGATTATTCTGAGGATACTCTGGTTGGTCGACTGCACTGATCAGGCAGCAGACGCCAACCCAAGTATCGATTTCCATCCCTACAGTCTTCAACAACTTAACAAATGCAAAGTAAGACTCTTTACTAACAACCCAGGTCAATCTCATCTAGACTCAATAGAGAGAACTTCACATTAAAGTGTGTTGTTTTTTAGTGTATTTTTTAATCTCCCTAAAACATGAACACTTATACTTTTATGACTATTTATTTAAAATATTAAACTATTGTAAAATTATTAATGCAAATTTAAAATCCCAGTCTTGAAAAATAATTATGATAATCGTTCAAATTGATAATTAAAATGTTCTATAATAAACATTTAAAAATAAATATGCAATGCAAATAACACTATTTTTCTTCTATCACTCAAATATGTGAATACCATAAAAAATCATATATATATATATATATATATATATATATATATATATATATATATATATATATATACATATGCAAGCAATTAAAGTTTTCGTGTAGGTTAGCATCCAGCACGGCAGGCTGCGACAGGGTCACGACCCCCTATAAATCATCCAAAATACTTCTTAAAAAAAAAGACAATGTCGCAGCCACTTACTTGCTACAATCCCAGTATTCTTTATTCAGGCAGATAAGCACCAAGAGAACAAAACTAAACTAAATTCTCCGACGCGTTTCGGGAGACTCTGCTCCCTTGATCACAGAGGTATTCTGAAACCCTTTTCTCTTTCCATTATAACTAACATAATAAACATAAAAAATGGACTACAGTTACTATCTAAAACTAATGGCAGCCATCTTAACACTTTATCTTTCAATGAACAATGTAACAAAATTGAGAATGAAATTAAAACTAAAATTGTGATTAATAATTAGTAAACCTTACTAACAGTTACTACATATTATTCACTCTTCTTTATACTCCAAATTGATACACTCTACCTATATATATATATATATATATATATATATATATATATATATATATATATGTGTGTATATATATATATACACACATATGTATATATATATATATATACACACATATTAAATATGCCTTATAATTTCACAATATTGTAAACCAGTTATTACTTATACTCATACTTCAATATAGATACTCATCTTATTTCTAGTCATGTATCTGTGGGTAATTCAACAATACCCTGAAGATATAATAGCTCTTTTGCTTCTTATTAAATGTGCATCATCTGGAAAGAAAAAAAGGAAATAAAAATGAATTAATATAGAAATAGCAGAACTTCGACATATAATTATAATTCTAAATACATTTGTATTTCATGATCAGTCAATGTAAATGCACCGATAATTCTTCATCCTTATTCAGACCAATGGGTTCCATTGTGTTGCAGCTAATAATCAGCCTTGATTCTAATTTTCTTAAATCTAACGTTCTATTACCACCTCTTGTTTTCAATACAACCCTATCAAGGACCACAAATTGTAACTTCTTTTCATTTTTGTTGTGGATTTCTTTAAAATGTCTCGCCACAGGATAAGATTTATCCTCATTTTTAATTGCTCTTAAATGTTCAAAAATGCGCTTCTTTGCTATATGTATGGTACTCCCAATATAAAATTTGTTACAAGGACATTTAAGAGCATAAACACAGTAATCTGATGTGCATGAAACATGTTTTTTAATTTTAAACACTTTGTTAGTCCCCGGGAATACTACCTCCTTACAATTGGAACTGAATTTACACGCCTTACATTTACCACAAATATAGAAACCCTGAATGGGTTGTGTTATCTCATTCTTAGATATTAAACAGTGGCTTAGTATATATTTCAAAGATCTCCTTCTTCTAAATGTAAAAGCCGGGTATTCGTCCAATAATTCACCTATATGTTCATCAGTCTTAAGGGCTGGCCAAAATTTAGCAAATGCTTTTTTAATTTCATTTACTTTATCATGGTATGTAGTTATAAATCTTATTTTAATGTTTTCCTTCTTCATATTTACTACATTTTCTACCAATAGATCCTCCCTTTTGGTCTGTCTGACCCTCTGCACAGCTTCATTTATTACAGCTAGTGAGTAACCTCTTTCGGTGAATCTTTTGGTCATTACTTTAACCTCAGTTTCCAAACTGCAATTTCTTCTAGTCCTTAATAGTTCCCCATAGGGGATACTATGAATCAAATTCTTTGGGTGACTGCTCAAAGCATGTAGAAGACTGTTACCCGCCGTGTTTTTCCTGTATAATTCACATTCCAATTTGTCCTTTACTACCAAAATTCTTACGTCCAAAAATTCCAATTCAGCTGAATCCATTGTACAACTGAACTTAAGGTTCAAGTTGTTACTATTCAATTTCTCCACAAAGCTAAAGGCTGATTCTTTGCTTCCTTTCCAGATACAAAAAATGTCGTCAATATACCTCACCCACAGGACTGCTTGGTTTTCAAAACCAGAGATGTTCCAGACAACCTGCTCTTCCCACCAGCCAAGGTATAAACCCGCATAGCTGGGGGCAAAACAGGTTCCCATTGCAGTCCCCTGGTCCTGACGGTATAAGGTATCATTAAAAGTAAAAAAAATTATAAGTCAAACACAACTGCACCATATCTAATAACATTTCTGTATGCAAAAGGTAGGACAATGACCTCGCCCTTAGAAAATATCTGACTGCCTCTATACCCTTTTCATGAGGGATACACGTATATAGACTGTTCACATCTAAACTTAGTAAAAGATAATCCTTTTCCCATCCAATTCCATTGATTATACGTAGAAAGTCTCTCGTATCCTTGATATAAGAGGGTAAGGCCTCCACAAAGGGACGCAAAAAATAGTCTACATACTTAGAGATATTTTCCAACAAACTCCCCATAGAAGACAAGGGAGCAGAGTCTCCCGAAACGCATCGGAGAATTTAGTTTAGTTTTGTTCTCTTGGTGCTTATCTGCCTGAATAAAGAATACTGGGATTGTAGCAAGTAAGGGGCTGCGACATTGTCTTCTTTTTTAAGAAGTATTTTGGATGATATATATATATATATATATACACAAATAAATGAACATTGCATCAAAAATATTAAGTGCCCACCAAATAGCATAAATATATAAGATGAGCTTGTTGCTGAAGTCCTGGTGAGTGGAGTGATGACCAAAAAACACAATCCCCTGAAAAATCTTCAACCAAGAACAAAATGCAGCAATAAACAAGAGAAAAATAGAACCTCTATCAAGAGTCTACTTATCAGGGTAATCCATTCAAAACCGAAAAAATTAGAGAAAAAAAAACACTATCCAGAAAAACTGAAAAATGATTGAAAAAGTGAAAAATAATTTTGGTTAGTAGTTTTCTTTTAAAAAATATAAGGCATCCAGATTAAAAACAGCACATTTCTGAAAATAAAAACCTGTGAAGGAAAAAACGTATCAACATACCTATACACTTACAACTGTAGTATAAAACAAAGTACAGTAAAGAAAGCATTAGAATCGAACAAAATAGAAAAATGAAAATAAGGAGTAAAACCCCATTGGAATCATTGTAAACATGTTTTATTCATAAATTTTTCATAAAATAAGAAATACATTTTAGTTACAAAATCTAAATGTTCAAACGTTTCCTGTATAAATATTTAGTAAGAAATACTGATACAAATATAAATCCAATTGTTTCAATACTTCCTAATATATCATAATTGTAAATGTAAGCTGTGTTGAAAAGATACATGTTAATTAAAAATGTATGTACAACATGTTTAAAGGAGCTATAGAGCTACAAATAAAAATGTATTTACACTGCAGCCATTTCATGTGTAGTTGTAATTATGTTCAAATCCATTTTTTTAGAAAATAAAACAACTATAATTATTGGAAAATAATGCACAATAAAAATATATTTTAAAAGAGGTTTAGGGAGTGTACATACCACTGAAATATAAAAACTTTACAAAAACTGTATTAATAAAAAAAATTATAAATGATTTTCCTTCAAATGTTCAAAGTAAGAAAAGCAAACAAATGCTAACAATTTATGAATACCAGAGTCTCCATTCCCAGGAAAAACAATGCCACCATTGGAAAAATGTGGGCTTTTTGGTAAGACAATTTTGCTATTCCCCACACCAAAAATATTGGACTTTGAGGGATAAGAGTTCAGATTTACTCTTCCCACTCCCAACGTAACAACATTGGGGATAGTTTTGGACTTTGCAGGTTATCAAATGCAATATTGCAACTCCAAACCTAACCAGATGTTAAAGTATTACCCATGGAAGGGCGGGGGTCAGAGGATCAGATTTACTATTCCCACTTCAAACTTACGTTGAGGAAAATGCAGTAATTTTGAGTTTCAAAAATAAACTACTCCAACAAAATTATAGCAGACATTGCACTAAAATAATACACTCCAGAATAACATTTTAATGATCCCAAAAAGTAAAAGTATATGACATAAAAATTAACAGCACTACTAAAAAATATATATATATATATTTACTGCACGTTTTTAACATTGATAACTATTATTGTTTATTATATCAGATTTTACATTAAAAAATAAATTACATACATCTATAGCTCCCAGTGACAAAAATACAACAATATACACCTCTGTGATATTTTTAACAATATTAAATCATATTTTATGAAAATGGTAATCTTGCCTACAAGATTCTGACCCATGATATTTTTGGCATCACAGAATTTAAGACATAATATTTGTATCTCACAATATTCTTTCCATCATATTTAGTTGGAGCGCCTCTACTTGCTCCTGTCTCTCACTATGGCCATATTCCAGACCCCACTCCACTTTCCTATCTTAATTTCTTCACCCGCAACCCAACCCTTCAGTTTTTTAGTGTGACTTTTTACTCCTGAGGGGAGCTCTTTCTTACCCTTGCTGAAATTAGATTATTTTTTTTTATACATGGAAGCCTGGTTCTCGTATAAGCGTCTGCCTCTAATGTCCTTATTAGAGGTGCATTGCGACAAATCTAGGCACTTGTAATAAAGAAATGAAGCAGCTGCTTAACTGTAATAAGTTATTATAGTTGAGTTCTGACATCACAATGCCTACTGCCAGAGCCAGCAGCCAAGATTAAAGATAGGTACTGGAGTATCGTTGCAGTTTAAACAGTGAACTTAGAATTGGCTTTTCATTCTTTTAATCTATTTTTCTAAAATGAAGAGTGCTCAGCAGATTGGCGGTGTGGCAATGTGTTCACTTTTTCCATACTACAGGTCATCACAGGAAAGAGGAAATCTCTGTATGTCTCCATATTTTCTGAGCTACAAGAATTTTTAATCTGACTTGTATTAAACTGATTCTAATATTTTTTTAATACTAAATGCTGTTTGGTGTGTGTTTATTTTCACACCATAAACTCTACTTGTATTCTTCATGTCTGTAGACATTCTTTCCATTCCCTATGAAATAGAAAGGCACAGACAATTTCAGTGGTTTGTGGGAAGGGTGGGGGTGTGACCATGCATTATAAGGAATAAACCACCATCTGCTATATGTGAAAGGCATGTTGTAAGTGACCTCTGAGTTCCTGTGGACTTATAAAGGAACTCCGTGTAGAGATGAGAAGAGGCTGAAAGTGTGTCAGGTATGCATTAAAGATAAGATGGTGCAACAGGCAACACACCAGATACAGTAACCGCCAAGGATAGGTGTGTGTATACAGTTGTGTGTGTCATACACCATCACATAACATCATGTGGGGTGCGTGGCTAAGGCATTGTTACATCACTACACTCTGATTTTAGACTTGTTCATCTACCTGGCCAAGGAACTGCTTGGTGACTTGCAATAATATCAAATATTATGTGCACATACACACAGATGTGGCTGATTTCCGGGTTCTTTCATCAGGTTCCGCACTCAGATGACAGCAGCGGGGTTCACTATCAGCGGTAACGATCATCCCATCTCCCCAGTGATGCTTGGGGATGCGCGACTGGCATCACTCATGGCTGACGACCTTCTGGAGAGAGGTAGGAGCTATACATCAGATGAGACAGAGCTCAGACATTAGAGCTGCCCTTAAGATTACATTTACTGGGACAGCAGAGATCTTTCTTGTGTTAAAAAGATCTCACCTTCTGCAACAGCAGAGCTATCCCTTTTGTTACACCACTGGCTGCAGCTCAGATTTGTCTATTATTTGTATTACATATATATCTCATCTTTAGACTGTGAAGGTTTCTATTGGGTTATACGGCTCCCACATCTTCAGGCAATAGCGTTAATTTTTAGACAGCAGGGTTTTTTCCCTTGGGTAATAAATCCCCGTAATGGTGCAGTTGAGTTTCTGTGTGGGTCGGGCATCGGTGCAATTCTAATTCCCAGTGTCCCCTCACAATATGTCATTGGCTGAGGTCCTAGAGTGCTGAAACTGGTGTATCAGTGACGCACAAGGCCAGTGACAAATTGGCTGAAGTCTTGTATGGACCAGTGTAGCATTGCCGCCTAGTGGCAAGATGCAGTATTACATTGGTTGAGGTCCTGGGGAAAGCAGACCCTGGTGCAGTAGTGATACTCTGCGGCCAATCACAGCATGGCTGGTAGCCATGTGCACATTACTCTTTTTTTGGACTGACGCTCTGCCTTTATCTCACAGGAATCTATGTGATCGGATTCAGTTACCCTGTTGTGCCCAAGGGAAAGGCCCGCATTCGCGTGCAGATCTCAGCCGCTCACAGCGAGGAAGATATTGATCAGTGCGTGTCAGCCTTCGTGGAGGTGGGGCACAAACATGGAGTGGTGTCCTGAGAGAACCATCCCTGGTAGAAGATGGAGATGAACCCTAGGATAAGGTGAGGGCATGTTTGACAGAATGGAGAGAAGGCTTGCGGGCACAAGCATGCCGAAAATAGTGAAGGTTATTTTGGAAAGAGTGGCCTCAGAGTCAAAGACCCCATGTGATGATGTACCTGCTCTGCCTATGCACCTACACCTTGTCAACAATATACCTCAATAAAGGCAAAATGCTGTATCCGTGTGCCAAGTGTCTTCTTTACGTCTAAAGACTCCTCCATCAGGCGCAGCCCGTCCTTTAGGGCGGATGGACCACACCCCCCCACGTTTTGCCCCTCATGAAGAGTGTCTGTCAGGCTGAACAAAGGTCAGCCTGACAGACACTCTTCATTTTCAGCTCAGCCAGCCAGGAGTGAGACATGCACAATTTGCACAGACTCCTGGCTGCCTGAGCTGAACTTTGCTGGGCTGAGGAGGTCACCGCTCCTATGGGGGTGACCTCATCGGCTCAGCAAAGGTGCCTCGAGGCCCTCCCCTGGGTGACGAGGAAAGCGTCACCCATTGACTTCGACCAGGGCGCTTCAACTTTAAGCCTTGAAGAGCCCAGGGCGAGTGTCAATCAGTGACACTTTGTCACAGAGTGGGTTGGAGTCAGCAGTCTCAATGAATGTTTGGTGCGTGCATGTTTGAATGGTATTAGTGTTGTTAATGGATGTGCGTGCATGTGTGAAAGAATGAGTGTGTGTGAACTTTTAAAATGAATGTTTCGTGCGTGCATGTTTGAATGTTATAAGTGTTGCTAATGGATGTGCGTGTGTCTGTGTGTGAAAGAGTGTGTGTGTGTGCTTCCCTCCCTCCCGCCCCCCTCCCTCCTAAAGCTGTTGGCCGCCACCTCCTCAAATGGTGTTTTCCACCCTACTCTCTACTGCAACAGGTTTCCTCTTACTCTGTTGCTTCCCTTTCTTAGTAGTTACCTTGTACCCACAAACGTAGATATTGGTCTTCCCTGGGCAGCTTAAAGAGCCAAGAAGCAAAAGAACAGGTGACTAGTGTGCTGTTAACAAAAGAAATACCACACTGTAATAATTTTATCACTATTGCCACTCTCTCAGACCATGCACTTCTTCACCAAACATCCTGCCTTATAAGGCCCATTCCAGCCCCTCCAGTATGCTGCCTGTCTTTGGTTGACACAGTTATCATGAAAATTGCATAAGCATCCATTCCATTCCATTCCAATTGAATGTGCGCCCCCCCCCCCCCGAGCGGTGTAAATGTGCTTTACGTCCCTTGAAAACCATCCCCTGCTTCTCTTTGGTGACACTGTGTGGAATGATAGTGCTCTTCTCTCTTCAGGTGCATCCTAGATCATAACATACAGAGTGACAACAGCATTTGGGGAATATTGGCGGCTGAGGACAGGCATCTTTGGTCCTAGCAATCTTATATGTCAAATGGCATATGTTAAATAAGAAAATCCTGAGATTGAAAGGGCAGATTGAAAAGTTCTGCTGTCTCTGTCATGCACCCAACGTGTCTGCAATCCTTGCAAGGCACAGCTACTGTTGGACCTAAATGACTGCTGCCTCACAATAGCATTGGGCCTTGTTACCTTGGGATGACCGTGTGCAGTTTCTTGTCTCTTAGCACTCTGCCAATGGCCTGTCCCTTTAAACTTGTCCTCTGTGACCCCACCCTCTTCTGTAAAATAGTGAATGACTCTTCCTTGGCTCCCCATCAGGTCAACACTCTAGCACCCTGTGGGCCCTGCAGGTAAAAATATTGATGGCTTTTTAATAGAATAAGTATTATTTTAGCAATCTTGATATTGTTAAAAATCAATCTTTTTATCCAAAAATATAAAATTGTAAAAAGAAAATAACCAGTTTGTTCGGGTACCAAAGTTCCATATTTGGCAGTTTTTCTTTATTGTAATATTTCTTAAAGCGAGTGTCTGTTCAGGTTTGATTGATGTTGTTCAGTTTTAGTAGTCTGCGTAAGTGGGAGGTTGATATAACTTCCAGTTGGGGGTGATTAACAATCATACATTTAGCGTGGCTAGACATATTTGCGCATCTTCAGATTTAGTGGAAATGGGTAAACAACCCAAATGGGAGTAAGTTGGATCAGTTTCTATTTGTTGATCAAGTAACTGAGACAAAGGGCCAGATTACGAGTCTGGCGGTTCGAAGAGCACCGGACTCGTGGTGGAGGTCGGACCACCGCAGCTTTGGCGGTCCGACTGCCATATTACAAGATTGGTGGTCGGTGCCGCCAAAAGACCACCATCTCTGCCAGCATCTCTTATCCCGTGGGGATGATGGCGGTCATGGTTGTAATCAGCGTCGGTGGTGCTGAAGTCAGCACCGGCGTACTGATTACAACCATGTTCTCCGCCAGCCTTTTCATGGCGGTTCAACCGCCATGAAAGGCCTCACAGAAAAGTGCGGGGCCTCAGGGCGGCTCCTGCATTGCCCACAACATTGTTCTGCCCAGTACCGTTGGAATGCGCACTGTCTGCAGACCGTGCGCATTCCAAAGGTGGGCCCCTGTACGATGGCATTGGCCTGAGTCCAATGGCGCTGCACATTTTCCACCAGGCTGCAAGGTTTCTGCCAGTCAGCTCAATGGGAAACTCGTAATGGGGCCAGTGGGGAGACCACTAGCTCCGCAGCGGTCTCCTCACCATGGGTCTGGCGGTCTGGTGAAAACCGCCAAACTCGTAATCTGGCCCAAAGTATTAAAAAAAAACTTTTTTCAAAAAAACTTACAGCTGTGGCCAAGACCAGAACCTGAGCATACAGTCTTCAGTGGGGGGGCGGGGGACACAATTTGGGCGCTTTGTGCTTTTGTTTACAAACATTTTATAAAGAAAAGCGGCAGTAAAGTATAAAAGCCATTTACTATTTATTTTTAAAAAGCAGTCCCTGAAAATTGGTGGTCTTTTAAAATATGACAATTGAAATGATTGCATTTTGGCCACTGATTTTCTGTTGGTCTAATTCCTGTCTCGTTTTACTATCTGCCATTTCAAGACTACTTGTTTGTTTTTTATGTGACAAAAATTTGTACCATATTCAACTTTAGGATTCCCGTTCTTAAATATTTTCAAATATTTTAGCTGTTTCTTCGTTGCCTGCTAAGGGTGATTTAACAAACATAGTTGTCAGCTGGGTGAATGCCAGCCTTGACAAAGTCTTGGAAGCAACCCCTGTTGCTGAATAAGTTGTATTGGTTTTCAGTTTTTGTTTATAGTAAAGTCTGTTAATAATGAAAAGCTAAATGTTTCTGGGCATAGCAACAGGAGTGGCCAAGCGAGAAATAGCCTGTGGGAAGAGCCCGCTCCTCCAACGTAGATGCAATGAAGAAGGGGGGGTTGACTGTTGCGTACAGCAGGAGAAACCTGTTTACCAAGCCCTGGGATGCCCCTCAAAACCAGGGGTGGCTCCTCCGCTATGGCAGAGGAGCATCGCCACCTACCCCCCCACCCCTCGCCATCAGCAGCAGCTGCAATTTTGTTTTTACTATAAAACAATAATAAACTATGTTTATTATTGTTTTATAGTAAAAAGGGGGGGCATAGGGCTGTGATGGGGATGAGTGGGGGGGGGGGGGGTGCACAGCACCGAAAAGATAGAATGAACCTTCTGTCCGTCCACAATCGAAGTCCATATATCCACCCTGTACATTTATTTTACTGAGTATTACAGGTCTGTACTATGGTTTCCCATTTAACTGCCATCCATGATGTATTGGTTATGTACCATCCTTTGTATGTAAACTAATAAAAAATGTTTATAAAAGAAAATAATGAAAAGGCAATCCTTCTCCATCTTTCCATATAACTAGTAATAAATATTGATGAAAATATTTTACAAACATCAAGTCTGGTGTGAGGATTAATCTGTGGTATTTAGATGTTTAAAAAATGCTTTTTTGTGTTTAAAAAAAATTGAGAGAGTCTTGTACCTAACTTTTTGTGACACTGGAATATCTAATGAGACCTATATTTTTTGGAAGTGTATTGATGGACATTATATTGTGATAGAATCATTGTAAATGGGCTGTATGGTTGAACATCTATTTCAGTAGCCAGCAAATGCAGAGTGATAGTAGAACTTTGTCTGGTAATGCCAGGCCGCCTGGTTCTTTAGAAATACAAAGATTCTGTACTGTAATCCTGGGCTTAACTTTACCCCAGATAAATGTTGATATGGGTGACTCTGTTGTAGCGTAATATTTAGCATGCAATGTTATAAAAAGGCTAGTAAATACTAAAAAAAATAAACAGAGGAAGGATAGTCCTTTTAATCCAATAAATGTGGTCCAAAATAGTTAGACGTGGCCTTAAGTCTGAAGCCTTGCTCTGACTTAGCCTTGAGCACATACAATTGGAACTTTCATGTGGCTTCTGCCTGCTGCAGTGTTGGTCGGACCACCGCACTCCTGGCGGCCCGACTTCCAAATTACAACCCTGGCGGTTGGAACACTGCCACTGCCAGGAACAGGGTTCCCGACTATGTGGCGACGGTCGGAGTTGTGTTCAGCCACGGCGGTGCTGAGTTCAGCGCCGCCGTGCTGATCATGAGTCCAGTTTCTGCTAGCTGTTTCAAGGCAGGGACCCCGCCATGAAAAGACTGGCAGAAAGTCAGCCCTGAGTCCAGAGGGGGACCCCTACACTGTCCATGGCATGGGCAGTTCAGGGCCTTCTCTGTCAAGCACCCTCTCAATGCACACTGTCTGTTACGGCAGACAGTGTGTATTTCGAGGGTGCTGGGAGCACCCTCTGTGCAACTGCATTGGCCTCAGCACCGTGAGGAACCGAGGCCAATGCTGCTGCACGGTTTCCACTGAGCTGACCAGCGGAAACCTCACATTTCTGAGGTTTCTGCCAGTCAGCCCAGTGGAAACCTTGTAATCAGTTTAGGGGGAGACCGCTAGCTTCGCAGCAGTCTCCTCTCCACCGGACTGGCAGGCCGACCTTTGGCCCACCCACCTCGTAATGAGGCCTTTAGTCTTCCCTGGCCCATAAACAATAAATGTGACCTTGTGTATTGTAACTAACACTCATGTAAAGTGTTCCAATACCTTAAGGGCAAGTGCCGGCTAATTAAAAACTGCAGAAAATGCATAAAGAGATAAAAATAAAGCCTTAACCTAAGGAAAGTCAAATAGATACACGTTTCCTGGCTGACTTGTACAAAGTGAAACCAGAAACCCTGTATAAACTGTGACTTCCCCCTTAAATTGTGTGATCTTATGGATATATTTGATCTTACCAAAACTTTCTTCTTCATTATCACATATGAAATCCCTTTCATATAGGTGAGTTCACAGTGGCTGGACGAAAACCTATTGCGCTTGATTTAAGTGACTGTAATGTTGCTCTATAATAAGCTGGGTCATGTACAGTATTTCCAAGACCATTGTCTTGCCTCTTCGTGCACTAATATTTCATGTTTACAAATGACCACTTTTAATAAGTACTTCTCTGTGCGTTGCTGTAATGCAATTTATTAATGTCAAAGCTTCGCTTGTTAAGGGAAAGCATTTTCTTGAATTTTTGAAGCGGCTCTATCATATTTTATGTGTTGTTTGCTGTGTGACTTACTAAGCAAACATTTTCAGGCCTCAACTCATTTGCAGGCTCTAAGATCCGAGGCAGACCCTTAACGCGATCCTCCTTGTAAATCTGTTGCGTCGTCCATCTCTAGTAATAACTGACAGAAGTAGGGCCCAGTGATTGAACAGTTAATTAAGACATTTTAGAGGCCAGAGGTTTTTTATTTAAAGAGAATAAATCTCGATGCTGCTCAATAGCATATATAGCTAGGAATCTTTTAGGGCTGGTGGAGTAGCTATTCATAATGGTTGCATTTAATGAGTATTTTTTCGGCTTCTGTATACTATAGTTTCTAGTCACTATACCTATAACCTGATATATCAGATGTATTGCTTGCTGGATATTTTCAGTTTTTACCTTCAAATAATTAGCAATTTCATTGTTCCAATTGCTTAATTTTACCAGACAAATCAATAGGAGCTTTGAGCAAAGGGCAAAGGCTTAATGAGTAACTCAAGGAGGATTGGGGGTGTAGAGCAACCTTGCCCTGTACTTCTATGTATGTTAATCACACCAGCCTTAGCCTAATTAACTACACTTGAAGGCGAGGCTTTTTTTTATAGGTTTGTGATTAGATTCACAAAAGGTCAGGAAAACAAATGCCCTCAAGATAATAAACTGAGCATCCCAGGAGACCAGATAAAATGATTTTTCTGCATCTTAAAACAATTGCAGATGGAATATCTGGATGCTGTGTGATTAGTTCAGATTAGTGCATAATTGATGCTTCGGGATAAAACCATTTTGATTTCTGTGATTAAGCTGTCATCTATTTTAGAGATTCTGGTGGCAAGGACTTTAGTGATTATTTTATAATCCAAATGTAATAATGTAAAAGGTCTACACGAGTTGACATGTAGGGAATTATTTTCTTTTTTTTTAAAGCTAACAGTTTCTCATTGTATAAAAGAAAGGCTCGGGGGTTTGCCATTCAGGAAAATGTCAATTAAGTTTAAAAAGGGTATGAGGTGTTGAATGTCTTGTGAAGCTCCATAGGAATCCCATCTTTCCCCATGGCCTTGCCAGTAGATAAATTAATAATAGCTTTGCCAATCTCGTAGCTCATAAAAGGATAAACAAATTGGGAAGCTTCAGTTTCTGATAGCGGAGGAAGCAGCACATTTTGTAAGTATGTTAAAAGGTCAATTTACCGATTACTGAAAGTTTCTCACTTTTTTGTAATTCTGTAGGAATCGAAATGGCATTGGGATTGTGCAACATGTCTATTTGATTTTGCCACTTCTTTGCTTTCTTTGATCAAGTGTATTCTTCTTCCTTAGTCCATTTCGACCCATTTATGCTGAGTGAAGCTGTTATAATTGAGCCTTTATGAGCAGTTTCCCATTGTAATCTGTTGGCTTCAGTTCCATTCTACTAAAAAAGACTTAGCTTGTTCTAAATTGTTTTGAAGCTGTACCCATGTGGTATGTTTTTCCTGTGTACTATTATGGTTTTTGTACTTATCTGTCCTTTAAACGTG
This sequence comes from Pleurodeles waltl, assembly GCF_031143425.1. Taxonomy (NCBI): domain Eukaryota; kingdom Metazoa; phylum Chordata; class Amphibia; order Caudata; family Salamandridae; genus Pleurodeles; species Pleurodeles waltl. The sequence continues at coordinate 340,161,846 of NC_090443.1, forward strand.
GCCCTAAAGATGTCCCAAATTAATCTAATCACAGCAGTGTCAAATTTAGTCAAAGTATTTTTGATAAACTCACCGGTTTCATTTATCCAGGCCTCATTACTTAAAAAGGAATTTCCTAATATGTCAGCGTGGCTTTATATTGGATCTGGTCTACGTTTCTAATGCCTTTCCTTGCTTGTACTAAAGCGTTTGTTGCCCTATTGTTGCACCTAAGGATCTGGTCATATCATAGCAGGTAACCATAATTATGTGAAGAGGCGCTAATAATATGGGCCTGATTACGACCTTGGCGGCGGGGATTACTCCGTCACAAACGTTACGGATATCCCACCTGCCGTATTACAAGTTCCATTATATCCTATGGAACTTGTAATACGGCGGATGGGATATCCGCCCTGTCTGTGACGGAGTAATCCTAATCCCCTCCTCCAAGGTCGTAATCTGCCCTATATCTGGCCCCTATGTGAACCACCACCATCCCGAGTAGGAACCAATCCTGCTTCTTGTACCGTCCCTATGTAATGTCATATTTGGTGCCCTGTTCTGCACCTTGCAAGGGGTTTAGCCTCCTCCCTGCAGATTGAAGTTCATTATGTTACAGTAGACTGCTGTCATACTAAACTAGATCTTGTTTCATATAGCGTGTTCAGTAATGCTTGCGCCTTGTTGATATCTGAATAGAACTGAAAGTGATTGTCCCACAAAACTTTCAATCATGCTGGATGGAGGATTTGTGCCTGGACACCCTGTCTTTTAAGCTTTTCAACAAGTTGTTTAAACTCCCAGCATTTCTTGGAGGTCTAGTAGAAGACACCCCAAAAACAGAAATTGAAATTGACGAGTGACCTGTGTTTTCTTTCTCTGAATTGCTTTTTAGAGAATCAGTTAATTCTGTAATATATGAAATTAATCAAGACTTAAAGTGGTCAGGCACCAGGTTTTAGTTTAGTAAAAGGCACCCAATGTACTCTAAAGATAGCCAGATCTAAAGGGTACTCTGCCAAAAGATGCTCTTTAATACGTTTGGTAGCGAACGCTGAGATTTAGTCCGTATCGGTTTGTCACCAGAACTACAACTAAACGAAGATATATTGTCCATGTCTTCAACCTTTAACATTAATCGATCAAGCTCCTTGAAAATGAGCGTGTTCGCTTTAGTCATTGCAAACTGAATTTTCAGTTGGGTATTAGTGTATCTATATGTGCAGATACATTCTCCATTCGAAAAAAAAATTCATGAAGCAATATCAATGGGTAATGTCCTTGTTAAAGCAGAATCTTTGTTGACCAATACTGCTTGTAAAACTGGGTAGTGGTCGATATTCTGTTGGGTGGAGCCTGAGTTTTAGGCATTTCTGGAGTAATAGCTCATTTTGTCTCTACAAGAGGTTATGTTTGCATCAAGAAAAGCCCTCTGGGGGGGGCTAGCCCGTTACTGCTTGAAGATGTGATTGGCTGGTTCTGTAGCCGATTCTCCAGCTGACTCACTATGGTCTTTCTGTGCACTTTCGTATGGATTGGCCAGTTTGTTGCTGACGGGCATATTTTCTACTAGGGTATGTAAACCATTTGGCACCATGGTATATACTTGAATGTTTAACAGTTGGGGATTGCATTTGTGATATTTGGCTTGCTCTTTTAAGTGATGGTGGTTTGGATAGTGTGTCTTGAATTATCTAAGCCAGTCTAAGTATTACACCCCCTGCTTCGTTTAATCTTACGGGTGGCCTTGGTCGTATGCTTCATTTTGACAAATGGAAGAGAGGGCCCACTGTTTGAAATTGACATTGGTCTCTTACCGCTGTTTCCAGTATCATGCGATCTTCTCACTTATGCAGGATATGTGCGAGGTTTACCGGACGCATTGAGCTTGGCCACCTTTCCTCTAGTAGCACCACCACCTATCGCCTCCAACCATCTGGCTCTGTCTTACTAGCAACAAAAATACTGTTTCTCCTTTATATCTCCCAGCTCCCTAACAGACAGCGATTTATAGTAGTTAATTTAGAAATAAACATGTCAGGGCTGTCAGCTGAAAAGTTCCCCTATCTGTGAGGGATGAGTACCTAATCAAGAACAAAACTAACATTCTAAAGCTACTGCTGTAGATATTTTTTGTCAAAGTGCCAGTGGAGCCTCACCGTAGGAAGGATATTTCTAACAATAAGAGTAGCAGTCTCTACAGGCCTATTTCCCAGTGTGGGGAAAACATTGGGAAACAGTGTGTCTTTGCTGCTTACTAACTTGAAGCTGGTTAAAGTATGGTTCTGGTGCAGACTCAAACTCACTATTACTATGTTACTGTCACCTTATGGACTGACTTTACAGCACAGCTGTCACCAGACAGTTATGTGAGCATCACTATAGAGGGTCTTTGGCTCAGCCCACATGTTGGGAGCCAGGAGTATGTTTTGATTTGACTGAAGTTGTGTGCGTCTCCAGAAGAAGTCCTTGACCTCCATACAGCTATGATCATTTTGTTCATTTATCCAGTTGCCTGACCTTGTACTTTCAGTGTCACACACACGACATTGTAATGCTATTCAAGTGTCCTAGATAACTAGATAATTTATGTTTTTTTCCTCTGGCAGCAGCGCAGGTGGGAGGAGGGCAGTCATTAGCCTTACTGTGTGCTTAGGTCTGGTTTAAGAGTGCATCTGTCACCTTACATTTGAACCTACTCCAATATTATTCTGCAGTTCTCTGCTTTCATAAAAATGCATACCACTCCCATGCTGTTTACTTGTACAACCATACAACATTCCTTTAAAGCCAGACCTATTAGTATTGCCAATGCTTGTTTGATTGTGGCGCTCATCGGCTCCCAATGCAGTGGAAAGGGCTCCTCCCCCCCCCCACTACTGTAGCATTGCGAGCAGCAGTGATTATGCGAGAACACTGCATGAGCCATTGCTCCAAACTGCTAATAAGTCTTACAATGATGAGTAGGCTGTATAGAAAGGGCACCTGATGGGTGGCTCGCCACAATCGAAAGATGCCAATGGAGTCTTGAGCACCTGTAGGCCTTCTGCTGTTTCAGGTGGCACAACAGCTGAAACTGTGTTTCCTTTAGCGTAAGCAGCCACAGTGTGGTATTTTATAAGAGCCTGCTACACAGACTTCTGCTCTGGTCGCTCACAACTTACTCTGCCAGTCGGGGGCGCAGTGGTGTGGGTGCCACAGCTCCTGCAGGGAGGTGCACAAGGGTTAAGCAGGGTGCTTAATGCAATTATCTGCTATCCCCAGTTTACCTCGAACCTTGGCCTCCACAAACCTGTCCTCTTAAGGAAAATATCAGGTGACCCTCCTTTGGCTCTCCCTCTGGTCAACAACCTCACCCCCTATGTGCCTAGGGCCTGAAGGTATTTATTAGTGAAAGGGAACAAAAACTACTGCCTGTCCAGCATTCCTCTGGACTAGAGCTCTAGAAAGGCACCAGTTAAGGGATTGGGAATACAGTGCCACCCGATAAAAGACCTTAGCATTACATGAAAGAGTAATTTGTCGGAGACAACAGAAGTATCTCTTGCTCAAGCTGTTTTGTTTCTAATTCAGTGGACAGCAAGCCTCCACTTTTCCTCAGACATCAGAGCTTTCCTTCTCTTGTGATCACAGCAAAGTTATCACTTGCTTAGCTGACTGATCCCTTGCCCAAGTCAGACAGCTGAGTTAGACCTCATTTGCCACAAACTGTAGAACTAGGCCTAGTCCACTGGTTTTGTTCCAGGTGTGGTGCTTAACCTGTTTGCCTACCTGTCTGTTTTGTCCATGTTGACTTTCTTCAGCAATCCATATAAAGAAGCCATAAGATACGCCTGCAGGACACAGACTTTCACATTTGGTTCAAAAGAACCCCAAAGAAAAACACTTTGTTGGAACAAGGAGGTCAACGAAACAGGGAAACACTGATACAGAGGGAGTTGGAATACATTAGGCAGACACATCCTGCATGCAAGTGCAGTCAGCTCAAGAACAAACTTGTTAAAGAAACCAGAGAGATGTAGTGTCCATTAGAACCAAGATCAATGTTGGACCCAAGATCCTCTGTGTGGTTTAGTAAAGCTATGCGGCCATGCCCGTGTACATTTCTGTCTGACTCTGAGTTTCTTTCCACCAATGAGCTTGACAATTACTTGTACTCCTAAATAGGGATGCAGCTATCTCCTCATATAAATCCTTTGCAAGCATGAAGGATGACCACAGACATGTTTATTTGTTTTTCGCATGTGTACCTGCACTGAGAGTCCACTGGACTGCAGATGTTTTTATGCTACACAATATGGTGGTTGCTCTCCTCCTGGGCTGTCTGTCCATATATGAGTATAAATTGGGACCTGCTTCTACACATGTTCTGTTCTTCTCTGGGACTATTCCCATCCACTGGAGCATGTCCCAAGAGCAACAAATGGACTGCATTCCTTCTCCAAGGTGTGTTTGTGCCCAGGACATGCATAACCAGAATTGGAAGAACGCGCCAAATATCCAAAGAGTGCCTCATCCCTGAATGTCCGGGTCTGTCCTCAGGAACCAGCAATATGTGTCCCATCAGCCAGTATGTTGTTCATATATTGACTTCGAGGAGGAGCTCGGCACCCTCACAAGGTGGAGAAGATAACTGAACCAGATCCAGAGCTCTGGCTTCCGCAGAGTCCAGCAAGCCCTGCAGGGATTCCTTTATTGTGGTGTGGAGAAGATGAAATAACTTACCTGCCTGCACAAACAGCTGGTGTGCCCTTGGGAAGTGACCTGCTCCATGAACATTAGACATAGCCTTGATTGCCTGACGCTGCTACTGTGAATCATCCGAAGAGCTAGAAGGGTGGGTAAGGGGGGGGGGGTGGGTGGAGAGACTTGGTCAACCAATTGATGTCTAACAGTATATCAGCTCCAGGACATTACTTATAAAAGATCAGTCGTTGCTACAGTTGTTCTCCAGTAACAATCGGGAACAATGCAAAAGAGAAAATACATAGTCAAAACCCCCGCCCCTGGAACACTAACATGTATCGCTTAGTTTGCGGCCACAGAGTGATTAACTATACCAAACAGCACCCTCCATAACAAATCCAGCTTGGTGGAGAGAAATAAGACTCCCACCACCTTTGAAAAGAAGCATACAAGGATATCTCTCATTCACATGGTTAAGGTGGGAGCGGACCACTATGTTCCCACAAAGAACTGCCGCTGGGAAGACTATCCCCTAAAAACCAGGCTAGCTACCTTTACCTGGACCCGGGCCAAGATTAATGTTTATCCCCTCACACAGGAGACCGTATGCCAAGTAAATCAACATCTGCATGCATCTGGTTGGCCTTGAAAACCTTAGCTGCCAACTGGTGACCCCTGCACTATATAAAGCCAATCAACCATGTTTATTGTATCCTTTTCCTTTCGTTCCTGCACCCCCCCCCCCATACTGCACTCTTCCACCACAGGCATTCCTGCACATTGTCTGTTTTTATGGAATTCCCTTTACCCAATTTGCCACCATCCGGCATTCCCCTACCCGAACTTTCACTGTACAAACATTCACCATTCTCATTATTCCTCCATAACCATTATTTACCTTGTCTATTTATTCTACCTTGATCCCTGTACTGCCCTTAACGTCGTTATTTCATGCCTCACCTATGTTGATTACGTTGAAGCTATGCTGTGCCCTCTTCCCCCCCCCTCCCATAAGCCATATTTCACCTACCCTCTATTCTGTGTCCCTGTTTCATCCATCATGTATACTTCATATTACATACTCTGGAGTCCTTACTGTTAATTGTATGTTCTCAGCTCTTTTCCCTTACGCTTTCTTTCTGACATACTCCCTACCTATGTATTCCCTGTCTTGTAATTGCCCACACCTGTATTTCCTAGACATCATATAACTTGTATTACCCATGTTCTGTAGACCTTCTAGCCTACCCTATGTTCTCCTTATCCTGTACAAGCTCCAGTCATTTGTGCCTTCGGTCAGTGAGCCTGCTAAGCTCAACGTGCCCCATGCGAGTTCATAGCATCTGTTGTCCTCTGGCATCAAGCTTCTGAGGAGGTTCAATACATTACAAGCCCTTTAACAAATTTTGAGAGACATCTCACTTTTCTGGAAGCTCATCCTGAATTTTTCGCCTTGGCTGGACTCTATTTTTGTTTGTTAGCTTTAAAACTCTGCATATTACCCCAGCTAGCCAGTACTAGAGTGCCTTAGCACACCCTTTAAACATGGTTGAATTGGACTCTCACAAATTGGTATATTTAACATGCATGTACGCCCCTACTATGTGTTATAAAAAGTGATGGGCCTGTAAGTTAAATTTCACCTGTGGACTATAGCACTTCTTGTGCCACCCACTAGTGTGACAAAAAAATAACCTTTACGATGAGTAAACCCACCCCCTTTCTTTTAAATAATAGCATGTCACCCCTAAGTAAGCCTTGTAGCCCACAGGGGAGGGTGTATGGCATATGAAAGTAGGACCTGTAGAAAATAATATCACCAAGTCCTTACAGTCACAAGGCCCACAAAGCTATTTTCACTATTGTGTCTAGTAGTCCTATGTAAAAAGCCAAAGTACTGATTAAAAATACTAATACTGTATCTCAGGAATGTGACTCGTTAGAAAAATCATTAAACCACTATATTTCATACTTATTAAAAATCCAGTTCCGCTATGAAATTAGATTTTTCATAACTATTAAGGAAAAGTTACATTCACCCTGCCTGAACTACCAGAAGGCAAGTTAGTATAAACCTTTGCCAGTTCTCAGTCTTGAATGGCTGTGAAAAACGTGAAATGCATTCTAGGAGCAAACATTAGTTTGACCTAACTAGGCAGAGATGACTTCTCTAAACTCCACAAAATATGCATGGGTGAGGTATGTGGCCATCATTTTTGACACTACAGAGTCACATCCTGCTTGACAGGTCTAAGCCACATGTGACACTTGGGGCACCCTTGAAAGAGAGATAATACAATGCCAAGACAATTCTTGTGGATCCCCTGTTGGTTGAGGACCCCTGCTTTTGTCCTACCAGACTTCTGTCTCTGGGTTTGTTTGGATACAGTGCCTGCCACAAGTTGGATTTTCATGTTAGAAGTCCGAGGATACTAGGATTACGATAGTACACTCCCCACACACTCCTAGCTCGGAGAGTCCAAGCTGAGTGCGGCCAAATATTTCCCATCACGAAAAAGCCCTGTCACATGGCATTTTGGGCCTGTTTGCAGTAAGGCAGAGAAGAACTTCTGAAAAAGTGGTAGGAATAGCGCTAGGAACTTTTACCCCATTGGTTTGAGCATACCAGGAGTCCCACTCTTCCCCCAAGCTAGCACCATGCATAAATGTGGCACCTCCAGGCACCCACTACAGAACACTTCCTGGACTTAAAAAATATCAGACTAGGTCTAGAATGACTATCTGTGTCCTGAGAAGAGCCCAGAAGGGCCGGATCTGTTCTCTCTTGTACCCAGATCCAAGAGTAGACTCTCAGAGTCAGCTGGCTGACCTCCATTTCTTTTTGTTTACATATTTTTATTATAAATATACAATAAGCATAACAAAAACAGAAAAAAAGAAAAAACATTGAAAAGGAGCTACAGATACAGCTGGCTGACCTCATGAGTAAATGCAGGGAGACTGGTTGCAAAAGGCCTTTTTCTTGATGTACCCAGGTGACCAATTGGAAGAAGTTGGGTTATTGTTTAAGGGGGTGGAAACCCAACTCAAGCAACAACCACGTCCCTTGTCAGGGTGAACCACATAAGTCACTAAATTAACCTGTGCTTAACCTACTGGTAGCTTGGCACAAAAACAGCCCAGTTTAGAGGCACTGTGCTGAGTATTTATGCCGCATACAAACACTAATAATTTGAAAACAAAACACAAGAACAATCCCAAACCAATTCAGAAAATTAGAGTACATTTTAATAAATAAAAGAATACCTGAACAAAAAAAAAATCAATTAGTAGAGGGGGCGTGGTCACCGGCATCAAGATGGCGGTCGCACTCTAGGAGTGCTCTGGACCCCTCCATCATCTGCCGGTGTGAGGCCTGCTGTCCCGGTGCCCCTCACCTACAAGCAGACCGCCAGAGGCCGAGGAGGTGAAGGAGCAGCGGGGGACCGATTCCGGACCAGAAGGCGGCTGGGGGACGGAGGAAGGGCCCTGCGGCCTGAGGCCGGCCTCGCGGGCCTGGGAGCGGCCGTGTGGGCGGAGCGGGCCGTGGTGGGACCTCGGGCTGCAGAGACTGGCGTGATGCTGGGAGGGGCGTCTGGGGCCGGGGCGGCCCCTCCATGTGCGCAGGTGAGCCACGTTGCGGCGGAGGAGAGAGACTGCGGCTGGGACCCTCCGGGGCGTGGCATGTGTTTTGTAGAGGCCGGAAGGGGCGGGGCGCGGAGCGGAGAGGAAAATTGGACGCTCCTGCGCCCAGCTCTGGAACCTGCTGGTGTCCTCTTCCCCCCCCAAGGTTTGCGGAGCCGGAGAAAGAGCTGTGTGGCCTCCGACTGGCTGGGCCTCACTGGATGGACACTGGAGTGAGGGCCTCTGTGCAAGGAGGGGTAGCCTGGGCCCGGTGCTGCGGTTGGACCCAGGTGGCCGATGCAGCAGTGGTGGTGAATATGGATGCAGGACCCTGCAGTGGTCGGGGCCCCAGATGTGCCTGACGGACACCCAAGGCAGTCATGGATCTCCTGGGAGGAGGCGACGGGACGTGGGACCAGGAAGGGCCCCAAAGAGGCGAAGATCAGTCAGTGGGGGACCGGTGGTGAGAGACTGATGGAACGGAGTGCCTGATAGGGTGCCTTCATGGACTTCTGGAGGTGACCCGGGGCCCTTCTCTCCTGCTCCCTCCCCCCGTCCCCCCCCCCCCAAGAAAGCTTCATCAGGGGTCATGCACAGTCGGCGGCGACCTTGGGGGAGCTCCAAGTGCGGAGGCAGAGAGCCTGGGGGGGAGCGGTGTGAGGCGGACGGCTCTGGGATCGGCCTCTGGAGTGGAGTATGGTGGTCGAGCCTGGAGTGTGCCCGGGCCCTGGAGGACGACTGTTGGGCCGGTACTCAGGGTTGTGTCAGTGAACAACCCCCCCCCCCCCCCCGGAGTGAAGTGTTGCATTCTGTCCACCTGCCTGGCGATATCCTAGGAGATCAAAGGTGCTGGTGGGGACCCGAATCAGAGCTCTCTTGGGACCACACTGACTGGGAGCGATCAGCCGTCATGGTGCTGCCCCAACCCCTCAGCTGAGATGGGGAGACACAAGGCAGGCAGGCAGCCGCCGGCATCACAGCAGCGCATAGACCAGTTTACCACACATGGCTCCTCTAGGGCAATGGGAGTCCCAGAGACTGAGACGGAGGCCAGGGGTGTGAACATGATCCTGCAGGCTATCCAGGCCTCGCAGTTGGCGTAGAAACCAAGGTCGGGGAAGAGAAAGCGGATGTGGGTCTCCTCCGCCAGGATCTGAGGAAGTTGGTGAGTTGCATCAAGGAGGTCGAGGACCGTGTGTCACAGACGGAGGATGAGATTACAGACCTTAAGATCACGGTCACCCAACTCCAGACCCGCAGCGTTGAGGTACACCGTAAAGCTGAAGATGCAGAAAATCGGTCCAGACGTAATAACTTACGGTTTGTGGGCTTCCCAGAGGGTGCGGAAACAAGTTCCTCGATTGAATTCCTGGAGCGTTGGATTCGTTCATGGGTCCCGGACCCGCGGCTTTTCCCGGGGTTTGCCATAGAACGTGCCCATTGGGCTCTGACGCCGCGACCGCCGCCGGGTGGCCCCCAGAGGCCGATGATAGACGTTTTTTGAACTTTAAAGACCAGGATGTTGTCCTTCGAGAGGCTAGAGCCCAGTCAGACCTCCGCAGGGACAACCATAGGATCCTTATATTTCCAGACTATACCCATGAGGGGCAGACCCAACGCCGTTCGTATGAAGGAGTCAAGCAGAAACTGCGGGCTATGCAGCTGACATACATGCTCCTCTACCCTGCGAAGCTGAAAGTTATAATGGACGGTAAATCCTTCTTCTTTGAATCGCCAGAGGCGGCATGGGAATGGCTCACTGAGGAGCACCGTGTAACTTGAGGGGAGCATCTCTGGCAGAGTGGTGGTTTGCCGGGGATGGGCACGGCGGGCCCCTCAGATGTGAGGGGGAACCGCAGGTGCACTCGGTCTTGCCGGAGGGGGAGGAGCGGCCTCTGTCGAGCCTCAGCAGAGGATGTGCGGCATGAGTTGGCCCCCGATGGTGGAGGGGCAGTGTCGTATGGCCCTGAGGAGAAGAGGCCAAATCGAGCTGTGGAGGGGGAGCGCCTGAGCCAATCTCCCTTGCTTTTCTGACTTTGACTCCTGGAACTGTTGGTGTTTAGGGAGGCACGGGCAGGCGTTCCCCCCGCGGAGGTGCGGCAAGGGACCGAGCAGGTCACTTTGCAGTACTCCGACTCAAATGGAGGGATCCACCATTCCACATTCACTGTAGACAGTGTGTTCCTATTGTTTGGGGCAACAGATGCTTCTGGGGTGAAAGTATAGGGGCGGGGCAGTTGGGGGAGTTCAAGGGATGTTTAGCAGTTTTGTGCTAAGGTTGATGCAAGGTTCTTCTTTTTTTCAGGGTTGGCTTGACAGGTCACGATGGAAGGGTTGGGTGGGTACAGGTAATCCACTGTTCTTGTTCTTTTGTCCATGTCAGAAACTGCCAAGAGAATATTATCCTGGAATTTTAACGGTCTCCTAGATAAAATTAAGCGCTCAGCGGCAATGTTCCCTGTAAGGCGCGCGCGCACCTTTCCTTCCCCCATTGCGCAGGCCCCTTTGGCAAGCGCGCACGTTGTGAAAACAGCGTTTAAATGCCGCGGGGAGTAATGTCCCAAATGTAATCCTCAAGCCGTTGTCCACGGACCTAACCTTACAATGATTAATTGGATTGTTGGGAACATATCTCTTTCCTCGTCTCTTTCTGTCGCACTGTGTCCCATAAAGATCCTGGAAAGAGGGAAATTAAACAGTAAGGATATATTTTGTGTGTGTATATTGCCACCTAGTGGCCATCTGTGATAGCTCAGCGGCCGAGGGCAATCAGTGAAGCTGTCTCTGCCTCTCTCCATTAAGATGCTTGATGCCTTGATACCGTAGTCTCAATATATTGATTTTTACTGAATAAGTGAGTACTAGTCCGTTCGCCTCAATGTGCATGCTCAGTTCGGCTACTTTGGTGGCTCACAGTCCATTTTGGCTTAAGGTAAAGGCTTCAGTCATCACTCCGATATACACTGGGGATGGGTGTTGAGCACTACTTACGGCAGGCGAGGGGGGAATGGTGAGTGCTCTCTACGTAGGGCGGGGCCATTCTTGTGTTTTTATCAAACTCACGTTTTTCTAGCTGGGGAGCTTCGAAGAGATGATGACTGAGCTATTCGTGTCTCCTTTAAACCTACCCTCGCAACAGAGATGAGTTGCAAGTAGTGACATTTCATCTGAACATCGTGTCGTCACTTTGTTTAGTTTCACTTTTCTATTAAAGGGGCCATTCCATCCAACAAGGGGACGTGACAGATTCTCCCTTTCATCTTCTGTTAAATCCGTACCCCACTGAGCGTCCACCAGCTGGGCCTTTAAGGCTGGACACTTGGATTATTGCACTGCTCCAGGCACAGCGCTGACGAGCATCTTTAGAAAAGAGCAGTCCTATAAACACACATTCTCTTAACAATGCAGTCTCTAGGACAGAGTGGGTATCTTAGGGGCACAGATCCTGGTACTCCCGCACACTCGTACACTCAAACTATCAGCAGACTCCAGAGCACAGTTTACAGGAGCAACAGAAACAAGCATTTGCAATGCAATCGGTCTCGCGTTTGCTCGAGTTAGAGCTATTAGCGTTGTAAACTCCTAACCGGACTGTTCTTTCCACATAAACTGAAAATGAATAGTAATACAATTTCACATAAGGGAGCCGCTTTAAAGCGCAAAGCCGTGAGCCTGAAGGTGACTAATCAGAACAAAAAGACCAGTCCTGTTTAGCCTTTGAATAATAATAATAATTATGCTGCTGCGCGCGCATGAATGGTCAATTTCTTGGCGCACGTATCCTTGGCTGCAGTGCACAGAGACCGCACACTGCCGCACACAGTGGAAAAAAATTAGAGGGAACATTGCTCAGCGGTATTTAGCACCCTCCGTCGTTTTGCACCATCTGTGGTCTTATTGCAGGAGACCTACCTGCTTGGAACTCGATGCCAGGTGCTGCTGAGAGGGGGGTATGAGAAGGGTTTACTATGCAGTATTTACCAGGGGCTCATGGGGGATGGCCATTCTATTGCACCGTTCGCTGACTATGGTGGTGGCTACCTCTCGCTTGGACCCACAGGGCCGTTACGTGGTGGTCTTTGGGTTGGTGGGGAGGCGCCCCATCAACATCCTTAATGTCTATTCCCCCCCTGGGGCAATGCAGAGCTTTCTTATGACCCTTTGGGATGTGGTGGCAGGGCTTCCCCCGGGACTGACTATTCTGGGCAGAGACTTCAATTCGGTGCTAAACCAGAGCTTGACATCATGGGGCCCCTGTCCTCGGGTCGGACCGTCAGAGCCTCGGGGTTGCGCAGCTGGGTGGGGAGTCTGGGTCTCTGCGATGTCTGGAGGACTTGGCATCCCCGGCTGCGGTGCTACACCCACACATCGGCAGCACACCACACGCACGCCAGGATAGACCTTTCTTGTTCCAGCCCTCGATGCTTTGCGGGTTGTGGTGGTGGAAATGCTCCCGCACGGGGTTTCGGATCATGCGCCGTTCTTGGTACAGCTAGATGACATTGAGGCAGGACGCCGCCTGATGTGGCTGCTTAACGCGTGGTTCTTACAGGACTTCGAAAATGTGCAGGCTATAGGCGAACGTCTATCAGAGTATTTCTCCACTAACCTTGGTTCGGTGTCATCCCCAGGTATTCTTTGGGCTGCCTGTAAGGCTACCCTTCAAGGACACGCAAAACACCTTCTTCGTGTGAAGGAGCGGGCGCGTAGTCAAGACGTGTCAGTGTTGGAGGCCCAGGCGGTGCTTACAAGGAAGCTCCTCCTCATTCGGCAGGAGATCAAGCATGCAACTCTTGAGACAGCAAAGCACATAGGGCGGGCATCTGTGGCCCGAGCGTACGGGTGGGGAGATAAAAATGGCAAACTTTTGCACTGGTTGGCAACTGGTCCAAGGGTCTGGAGGATCGTCCCGGAGGTCGTTACTGAGTCGGGGGCAGTATCCGGGTCACCTTACGAGATAGCGAGGAGCTTCGCCGACTATTATGAGAGACTATATGAGGAACGCCCTAGACCGTTGGCAGAGAGAAATGCTCCTCTATTATATGAGGTGTCCTTTCCTAAGATTTTGATGGCCGACAAGCGAGACCTGGACCAGCCAGTGAGTGTTGAGGAGGTTAGGGCCGCCATAGCCGAGTTAGCGGCGGGTAAAACTCCGGGCCCCGACGGGTTTCCAGCTGAACTCTATAATAAATTCTGAGATGTACTCACCCCACATCTGCTAGCTCTGTTTGAGGAGGCAGCAAAGACTGGGGGATTTCCACCAGAGCTCGATCAAGCAACGATTGTAGTAATCCCCAAGACGAATCCGCCGTCGCAGAAGTGTTCGGAGTATCGACCAATCTCACTACTCAACACTGAGGTTAAGATTTTCTCTACAGTTCTCGCGACTAGACTACATAAGGTGTTGCCCTCATTGGTTCATCCGGACCAGTGCGGTCTCATGCTGAATAGGGGTACCATGCATTGTATTAGACAGCTGCATGTGGCGCTGGCTAATCGGACCCTCCTAACCCCCCGCTGGCACTCCTCTTCGTGGAGTTCAAAAAAGCCTTTGACACGGTGGACTGGTCTTATCTTTGGGGGGTGATGGAGAGGGCAGGGTTCGGCCCACAGTTTCAGGCCCTGGTGGGACTCCTCTACTCTAGCCCTACAGCACGAGTGGTGTCAGATGTGTTCCCAATCCGGAGGGGAACTCGTCAGGGCTGCCCTCTCTCACCGCTGTTATTCGCTCTAGCAATGGAGCTATTGGCAAAACTGGTTAGGGAGGATCCCTTGATTGATGGGTGGGCCTGGCCCACCGGACGGGAAGATCGCATTGCGCTGTATGCGGATGATGTACTGGTGTTTCTGGCCAACCCAGCTAGAAACTGGCTGCGGGTGCTGAAACTCCTAGGACTCTTTGCCGAAGCGTTGGGCCTAGTGGTGAATCATGGTAAGTCCCTCCTGGTCCCGCTGAGCCAGGGTAGAGATAGCTATGACTGGCAGCAGGACATCACCCGCCACCGCAATAGCTTCCGGTATCTTGGGATACACGTCACTCTTACCAGAATTGGCGTGGACCCTCAATGTAACGCCCTTGACTCGCAGAATCAGGGAGGATCTCCAGCGCTGGCGATCGCTCCCCCTCAACATTTTGGGCTGAATTGCGCTGTATAAAATGATGGTGCTTCCCCGGCTCCTCTACATGCTTCAAAACTTTCCGCATCATATTCCTAGAAAGTGGTTTAACGAGATGAAGGTGGAGGCGCGGCGTTTCTTGTGGCATGGTTTGCCCCGACTGGCGTTCCGTACCTGTCCAGGGGACGTTTATGAAGGGGGACTGGAAATGTCCAACCTCTACTTGTACCACTTGGCCATGCACCTATTGGTTATCCATGACTGGTTGTGGGGGGTCGGACCCGACGTATCAGCTAGATTTTTTGACGATGGGCTTTTCTGGATTGCTTGGGAGGTTGTACGGGGATCCCCTGCCGCATAGTATTCCGGAGGTGACTCAGGTGGTGTTGGCGGGGTGGAGAGCTGCGCAGCGGAAAACGGGGTGGTGGCGGTGTTGCCTTACCCAGCAGACTCTGTTGTGGCAGAGGCGGTGGCTTGGGGAGGTCTCTGTGCTGTGTGGATTCAATAAATGGGACCTTATAGGTGTCTCCTAGTTGGGGGACGTCTGGACTGGCTCCTGCATGCGATCATTTCAGGAGCTTCAGGAACGCTTTGAACTACATAAATCCCAATTCCACAAGTTCCTGCAGCTTAGGCATGCATTGCAGGCTCACATTCAGACGGGGACAGAACTCCCCGAATTCAGCCCCATGGAGGCCAAGGTTACGATGGGGGCACTAGGCGGGGAGGGGTGTCATGCATTTACCGCTCACTGATTAGTAACACCACCCAGGTCCCTGACAAACTCTGAGAGCGGTGGGAGCAATGGGTGGGACCGATTGATGAGGGAGACTGGAGGGAGGTGTTGATGGCCCCAAGATCCCTAACTACGGCTTCCCGGCTCTGAGTGGTGCAGATATGCTTCCTTCACACGGCATACCTCACGCCTGACCAGATGTGTATAGCGGGTCTGCGGCCCCAAGCAGTCTGTCTTCGTTGTGCAAGCCCCAGGGCAGACTTCTTTCATATGGTATGGACCTGCTCCCAGATAATCTGTTATTGGAGGGCGGTATCGGGGGAAATCTCGAGAGTTATACAGGGGGAGGTTGAAACGGCTCCATTGTCGGCTCTCTTGGGGGTCCTCGATGGGGTGGGGTCCAGCAGAGCACAGGGAGCATTTGTGGGGGTGGCCTGTTTGGTGGCTAAAAGAGACATTGCAGCAAACTGGAACGCCGAGCTTGCTCCCTCAATCACAAGATGGCTTCAGGGAGTGGACTGGTGTGCGCAACAGGAGAAATTGGTCAGTGAAGTACGAGGGTGCCTGGGTAAATATACAAAGGTGTGGGGGAGCTGGAATGGGGCAAGAGGTCTGGGTTCATAGTAAGGGGACATATGCGGTCCGGCATGGGAGGCAGTGGTTCCTGCAAGTGCATTAGAGTACCATAAGATGATCGATGTTGTATCATGTTATCTGTGCTGTTTATATCAGTGACTTATTGGCCTGTCAAGCTGTTTCATATAAAACTAATAAAAACGGTTTATAAAATAAAATAAAAAATCAATCAGTAGAACCAAAGATATACAATTTCAAACTTTTACGTAAGTATAGTGCCTAAGAGTACAAAGCGCCACTCGTGGTCCTCTGGTTTTGCTAGACCGGGGAAAGTCACAAGTTCAGGCCAGTTGTGAAGGAGTGCGGGATATACACAGAGAACAGGTTAGTTCCACTGAACAGTCCAGTTCGTGGTGTAGGAGGCTCAAAGAGCAGGGAGACAGTTACAGATGGTTGCCGCTGTAGTACGAAGAGCAGGCCTGGTGTCACCGACGGTCATTGCTCTAGGACAAAGATCAGTTTGGATGTTGTGAAAGCTTTCCTTTGGCAGTCACTGCAGGCTGCCATTGTTGTAGCATGAAATGCAGATATTGCAAACCCCAGGGATGCCTCTGCGACCTCTAGCCTTAGAGGTGGCAAAATCAGTGCCAAGAGTGCACACAAGGTTGGCTCAGCATTCTTTATTTTCTGTTTGTTTTTCATTATACTGACAGTGAATAATATTCCATTTTTCACTATTAGTGTGATAAAAAAATTATGCACACTTTTTGGGATATGAGCACACGAAGTAGCATGTCAAGCCATGTCTGTCGGTGACGGGCAAGTATACGAGCGGGGCTTTCTCCTTCCCGTCTGGTCCACACACATTACTAATATCAGGGCTTAGATTTAAAAATGAATGGCACTTGGCGATGCTGTTTTTCCTGGTGAGGGTAGAGAGGGACTCCAACCCCTGGCATCTCCCGTGGTGGGGGCCCAGAGCACATCCTGAGCACCTGGATGTGCTATAAAATAACGTGCCGAACCTGCGGTGCGGGACGCTGTTTTTCCTGGTTGGTGTGGTGAGGACTCCAACCCCTGCCATCTCCCGGGGTGGAAGCCCAGGGCACATCCTGAGCACCTGGAGGTGCTATAAAACAACGTGCCAGACCTGCGGCAAGGGACTCTCCCGGGCAAACCCCGGGCCAAGAGCGGACCCATCTTTACTCATCATTGCCCAGAAGAGGCTGAGCTGGGCCAGCCCCCTTTTCATCTGCTTCGAGCCCGGCTGCTGCAGTAAGTAACCTTTGAACATCACAAGTTTTGTGTAACTTTACTTGCCCTTTTTTGGATGGTTAGCCAAGGCAGGAAAATATATTAGCCTACGATACTGAAGTGTCTGGTTCATTGGTGGGCCCAAATGGGAAAGCGTAAACCAGTAGCCCTAGCGGATAAACTAATGGCTACCAATACGTTGGATCGGTTTCTAAAGAAGGCAGTTGGTGCATTGGGCAAGGAGATTGAGTCAGCTGAGGGGCGCCTTTCATTCCTAGCTCCTACTCAGATCCCCCCAGGCCTTGTTTCTCTCTGAATCATGGAACTATGTAGCAAAGTTCCCGCTTTGCTCCAACCTACTACTCAGATTAATTCCCCACGGGACTCCTTCCACTGATCCCTGAAGTAATCACCGGGAAAGAGGTTGAGGTAATAGACAAGCAGCCTGCCAATATGGACATGAGGGGAAAGAAGAAAAGGGTGGAAAACGTATAAAGAGTAAACACCCTTGTACAATAGACAGTCAACATCAAACCATAAAAGGGAGTGCTAAGGTTTGCCCAGAAGGTACATTTGCCTCATTGTTAGAAAGGTTTTCTGAGGAACTTGAGAAAAGACTGAGACCTGTTATAAATCGACTATCTGCCGTCGAAGAGGCATTGGGAACTCTGCCAAATTATTGGAACATGAACCTGTGTTAAAATCTGTACCCCACCGAGCACCCTCTGTTACTCACTGATCCGGTTCAACCTTTATTCCCTGTGCTTCACTTGCAAAGTTTAGATCTGGCTTCTACAACAGTTAGCAATGTAGTAGAGCCTCATGTAAATGTTTCCACACCAAATGTCATCTTGAGCATTCTAGGCCTTTGGGCGGGCACCCTGAGTGGACGTGATTCTTGCCACAATGAGGCGAATGTAGGGGGCATGAACCATCGGTTTGGTGTAAAGTCTAGGTTCTGGGAAAACGGAAGGAGGAATCCAGGACTGAATATAGCAAATCTCCCTCCAGAAGCAAGCCCCTTGGTGGCCGTATTGGTTAATGTACCTAGTTTACATTCAAGTGTAACAGAATCCTTTTCGGAATTGAAAAACAAGGTACTCCATTGGCTCCATGTTAATGCAGATTTTCCACATTACTTGGCACCAACTATACCTATGGTGAGGAGGGTGGAATAGGTGGGCATGCTGGCAAAGCAATGTGAGGGAGAGTGTATCCTAATTAATTTTGATTCTCCTTTGAGAGCGAAGCAGCTTCTTATTATTTGCCACATGGTGGGTCCAATGCATAAGGGCATCTTTCTGCACCCACTGGCAGCTTTTTACCCCAGGTTAGGTCTTGCAGCCTTTTACCCCAGGTTAGATCTTACTCAATCCCCAGGGGACCAGCAAAGTCATTAGCTAATTACTGCATGCCAAGATAAGGAAAAGTGAGAAAACTAACCATACTCGTCAAAGGAACTGCCAAAATAGGTGTTGCCGCTCACTGTTAGAGGTGGATTGATGAGAGAGGTGAAAAGCCAGAGTGTACAGGGGCCAGAGTTATTTCATCCTTCCCTCACTACAAATAGGAGGCTGCCTTTGGAGATTCAAAATTGTAGTGTCATCTTTTCTGCTGAGGTACAGGAATCGCATCTAATGCCAACAACATATTCAATTCATTTCCTGTTGCAGGGATCATCTAGTGGGGATTCAAAAACTATTTCTTCAACCAGAATGCCAGGCAACCACACATATGTGATGAAACTACTTAGTTGGAATGGTGCAGGGATTGGACCGAAGCTTGCGAATCCAGGATGGGGCGATTTTATAGACAAACATCAGATTTGCGCCTGTCAGGAAACTTGGGCTTTGGAACCCAAGTACAGGGCTGGTTTCAAAAGCTTTTGGATACCTGCTCGAAGGTCAGTAGCTGTGAGGGCTTCTGGAGGACTACTAATCTGGATTAGTGGGTCCCTTAAATGTACTGTGACTGAATTGGAGCTGCGGTAATGCCTTGGTAATTAACAAAGAGAATACAATGTTACTGGTCACCTTATATAACAGTAGTGTGGGCGGAGCAAAGAATCAGAAATATTGTGCAAACTAGATCATCTTCTTGCTGAGTTCGAGGGAGTTTATCATTTGGTAGTGGCAGGGGATGTTAATACCAATTCTGAGCCCTAATAATAGCTCAGGAACTCTGGAGGGACAAGCATAGACTGTAGGGCATACCTGAATTATCCATGTCCTGCAATCGTAAGCTAACTAGAGTAGCGTTGCAGCTAGTGGACATCACTTTGACACTTGGGCTCTAGGCTTGTAATGGGTGCTCGGATGCCCATTTGGCTACAACTTTCCAGGCAGGGAGCTGTTTGACTCATATAGATTATAGACCTCTTGATGTCCAGTTGTGGGAATAGAGAGAAGATATTCAGGTAAGGGTCTAGTAAGAGAGTGACCATGACCCGTTTATACATATTATCTGCAATCTTTTCCCCTTTATTGATGCTGCGGTACTGAATGATTTTGCCCAGCAGCTTAAGTTGACTAATAACAGGAGGTAGGTTAATGGGAAGCTATAGAATCTTTCCCAACCAGCACTGCTATTCTATACCATGCGTTAGCCAAACATATGGAAGCCATGTCCTCACATTGGGGGGGCTCATAGGGCATTAATTTTATGGTTTTCTTGGTACTTTTTTTGTCTGACACTATAGGGAGAATAGGGTCTAAACCTATAACAAAAGTGGTTCACCAAAGGGTGTAGAGTATCAAAGTAGCAAAGGCTAACCTGTTGAAAGCAAAGAAAAGAGATTAGGTTAACCAGAGTAAATTATAGGCAGTAATTAGCCCGGGCAAGGTGTCAGTGGGAGACTGAACGTTGGGATAGTTTACTTGAGGCAGCTGGAGGAAATGACCAGAGCTGTTTCTGGAAATTGGTAAATAATTGTCAAGGGAATACACCATTCCCCTCTGGATCCTCAATACTGCCGGGTGAATGGATGTCACATTTTAGCTCCCTTTATTCAATTTCTGAGAAGCCACAAATTGAATGTGACAGCTCACCCAGGAAGGAGAATACAGCCGTCCTAGAATTCACCATCGCTGACACTCTATCAGTTGTTAACTCATTTAAATTGGGTAAGCCTCCAGGTCTTGATAAAGTACCTGTGGACCTTTCTAAATCCAGTCCAAACATCTGGGTCTCTTAAATCATTGCTGTTTGTAATGCAGTTGCAGCTGGTGCTCTGATTCCACCTACGTGGAAGGGGACGTAAATAGTGAAGATTTTTAAATCAGGTAATCCTTGCGTCCTGTCCAACTCCGGCCAGTTAGGCTGCTTGATAATTTGCAGAAGATTTTCTGTAAGCAGATTCTGGACCGGTTATTGGCATGGATTGAGGAAAGTGATGCCATCTCAAGCCTGCAGGCAGGCTTTAGGCCACCAACTAGTGCTGTTGATCAGATTTTCAGATTCTTGTTGACTAAATAGAAGACTGTAGATATAGGGGGTGGGGGGCCTTTTTGTGGCCTTCATTGATCTTCGTGCAGCCTGTGACCTACTTCAGAGAAAGAAGCTTTGGGGAACATTGCAAGAGATGCAGGGTTCCTTCAGATCTGCTTGGCCTCATCATCTGCCTGCACGAGTACACTTTTGCACGTATTAGGTATGGTAATAAAGGAGAGTTAACTGATCCAGTAAGGGTAGCGAGGGGAGTTTGCCAGATATGTGTCTTGACGCTCACTCTTTCTTTTATACATCAATAATTGTATTGTATATTGAATAGGTATGTCACTGACTCTCCCACTTTAACTGGGGAAAAAATACCAAGTCTCCTTTATGCAGATGATACTCTCATACTTGCTAAGACCAGGAGGCGTCTCCAGAATTTAATAGATAATTTCTGCACATTTTGCAAGAATTGTGGGCTATAAATAAATGTAATGAAAACCAAATTTATGATATACACTAGGAGGAAAGTAAATGCCAAGGTGACCTTGAACACTGAAACTTTAAAAAGGGTCACTGAATTTGATTATTTAGGAATTAGATTAGCAGACTCCGGTACTTGGGGAGCCCAAATAATGAAAAGCTTGCATACCATCAGCTACAGAGGGGCCATGATAGTTAGGATGGCAAATAAAGCACTGCAATTCCCAGTAAGCCCTGCTATGGATAGCTATAAAATGCAGGCGAAGGGCGCAGCCCTTTATGGGGCCGAGCTGTGGGCACACAGCAATGTAAAAGCTCTTACCATCAAGGAAAATAACTTCCTTAGGAACATCACAGGGTTGTGGAGGGGGACGCTTTTCATTCTGCTTATACTCGATCTAGGAATACAATCAATATCAGAAGTGGAAGTTCGAAAAACTGCTTTATTGGATCCACATATGGAGAACGAATGAACTGCATAGCTATAAGGCTGACCTTAGTGATATTTTAAGATGTCCGAGAGCGCTAGAGAAAAAAGGATGGTTGAGGAACCTGAGGTCCACTTGGGTAATGTTAGATCTTGTAGAATTTTGGGCTACTCCTGCATTGTTACCAACAAATGCTCTGTATATCGCAAAACAAAAACTTTGGGGCATGGGTACTCGCAAACATTTCTCCGGGGGCCACAAAATACTGTCGGTGGCATGCCCGAGGGCCACACTGATGCCAGCAGGCCGAGAGTCGAGGTGATGAAAACTGGGCATAGGAAGTGGGTGGTGGGTGAATCAGATACATGGTATGAATAACAAACTGTGAGAGAAAAAGAGATATTCATCTGGTAGCTAAATTGCAAAATTTGATACCAGAAAGCTAGGCATCAGTCCCTGCTTCCTGATTTGACCAAACTGTGTGATCCTAGGCAATTGGTTGATTTCATTTGCCTCCTTTTACTTCAATACCACATGAGAGCCCCTTGAAATACACAGGTTTAGGATGTGTGCTATACAAAACATTACCTTGTGTTTTATTTAATAAACTATGATGTTGTTTCAATTCTATAACAACCAAGGATACACACAAGGTGCACCTGACAAATTACTTGTCTCTGGGTTCACTGATGGCGTTGTTTTCAGAATGGGGACGGCCTGGATGTTTCCAAGATCATTTTTGAAAGTATTACATCTAATAAATGCCTTTCAATGCAGTGATATAATCTGATTCTAGTAAGGTAAAACGATCATGTATTTTAAAACATGCACTTTTTTGAAGTTTGCAGACAGTTTATCACATTTTTACTTTTAGTGCAAGATACTTTTAAAACTAAAGGTGTTCCTACAAATAAGTTGTCTAGGCCACTTAATGTGTAAATAAAGTATGACCGTTTCTGAATTTTTCTGCTTTGTCGAGGGAACAGCAGCCAAGTGCTGCTGTTCACCAGGGGGCCACAATTAGAGGCCATGAGGGCCGCATGCGGCCCCCGGGTCGTACTTGAGTATCCATGCTTTGGGGGATGGTTTCTGTTCGAAATGTTCAGGCTGATAAAAGTGGCACACTGGGTAGTGATTTCCTCCAGTATAAGTGTGAACTTTCTAGAGAGACCTTCCTGGATGTGATTAGACCTGCTCGTGTGGGTTCACTATTTTTACAATTTAGGTATGGTATGTTGCCTAGAGCTGTTTTCACTGCAGGTTGGGATTCTCCTAAAGTGGGAGACAAAAAGTGCAAACTTAGTCAGCTGGTGAATGAATCAGCTGAGAAGTTGCTTTTCTTTTGCCCTAGATATTCTGATCCTAGACAAAGATGGATATTGCCCCTTTGTAAACACTTAGCCATAACTTAGCGTGTATCTGCCTATAGAATATATGAGTAATCCCTCACTAATGGTAGTGATAGCAGTATCCAAATTTGTATACGCAGCTTGGACTATCAGACACAAAGAACTCTTGGCATCAGTCTGAAGCTGTATTAAAGTATTGTAACCTGTGGTTTATTTTATTTGAGTATCACAAGGAATATTGCTATTCCTATTAGAGATTTTAAAGTAGGTTTACATTAATAACAGTTTGAAGATGTATTTTACCTATGATAATTTGCTGTATTTTTTAATTTAATTTTATATAGTGGATTCATATGTTTATTTTTATTGTGTGTGATGACGAAATAATTTATTTCGATCAGTCAGTAACCTCTGAAGCTTTGATTGCCTGTGTGTATTTATGATGGTTTCTTTCTTGTGCTTATGCTGTGCACTGTTGTTTACCCTGAAAACAATGATAAGTGATATTAGCGAAGAGCAGAAATGTGCATGTCCCAGGCAAGTAGGCTAATGTCAGGTGTATAGTAGCAAGGGTTCCTTTGTTTGCAACACCACTCTATCGTCCCTTGTAGTAATCAAGCACCTTTATTTGAACATGGGCATCGTGATGAAATTATCTTTCGTCTCCTTTAAGAATTTTGTGGTGCGTTATGAAGTTAGGCCCTCTTTGTAATTTGTAGTGTTCTACTTAACTTCTGTGCATTAGCAGGACATTGCATCGCCTTTTAAGAGCGTAGTTTAGGAATTACCTCTTTTCCTTCATAAGGCACACACTCCTTCGTGATGTTTCTATTTGAGAGAGATTCCTCAAAATATTAGAGCTGTATTCTATTCTTTTGTTTTTTATAGTAGCAGAATTTTCCAGAGATATATCCAAGTAAGTATAAATATATGGAATCAGCGTGTCCTCTCTGTTTAAAAGTAGGTGAGTCATAACAACATTAAGAATATTTCTCTATCTAAGCGAGAAGAAAGAAGTAAAGAGATTTCTTTCCCTTGTGGCAGATTGTCAATATTTGGGAGCGATAAATGTCGAAACACCGTTTTATGACATGTACATATTGTAAATAAGATTTTAAAGAGTGGTATACGAATGTTCACACAATTGGGAATAACGCTTTGCTATGGCCCTTACACTCTTAAGCCAAGTGAAGCATGCTGTCTGTACACATAAATAAAAGTGCCTATAGAAATTGAATAGAAAGGAAATTTGGCAACATAGAGGTCCCCATCACACCGGGTGTAGCCTTTGGGCCCGATAAAAAATAACTGAATAACTGTGCCTACTTTGTAAATGAGACACCTACAAAGAAAAAAACGAATTTTATGGTTTTCCTTTAGGACCTGTGGGCAACTCCATCTTGGTCCATGAAGTCAATGCACTTCTATCACAGAAGATTCCAGAAGGTAATATCCTATCTGGGATGATTGGGATCTGTAATAAAATTTAGGTCCTGAAGAAAGCCAACGACCCTTAGGGGCACTGGGAGGCTGAAACATGTAGACCAGTGGTTCCCAACATGTGGTCCGGGGACCCCTGGGGGTCCGCGAAGCCTTCTTAGGGGGTCCGCGAGAGCTTAGAAAATTAAAAAATATTAACAAATATTTACAAATGAGGACCGCAGCTTCCAGTAATGACTCAGGCGGGGTCCCCGGATTCCAATGATGTTTCAGTGGGGGTCCCTGGGATCCATTAATGTTAAAGTGGGGGGACACATATTTCATTCCCATCATGTCACACCTCAGTCATTTTATTTATTTTATTCTTCTTACCTTATCCCAGTTATAAACTATTTGGAATTTGGCTAGGTCTTAGAGGTAATTTTAGATCACTTTGACTTTCATCACAATTTTTCACCACTTTGTTTCACGGATCCCTTCAAGGTCTCCAACAGTTAGTTTTTTTCCCCCTGGATGGTAGGAATAGAAGACCCAATGATGATGCTATCGTGTAGGAGTACACCACAGTAAAAACATACCACTGGTAGAAAATAGCTGGTGAGGGCCTCTAAAAAGAAGGGTACCCTTATGAAAGCTATATAAATGGATTCCACCCTTATTGATATCTAATGAACATTGTGATTGGAAGCTGATGAAAACCGTACACTGCTTCTGTCTCCCTTTTTGTGATTTTTCGTGATGCCTCTGCAAACTCTGGCCTTAGAGGTGGCAAAATCGGTGCCAAGAACACACACAAGCGTGGCTCAGCAAGCTTTATTTTCTGTCTGTTTTTTATTATACTAATAGTGAATAATGTTCCGTTACTAAGCACACTTAGCTGTAACGGAACCTTTAGTGCAAGCTGCTGTAAGTAAAAATGATTTTAAATATATATTATTTGTATGCTTACGGGTGAGTGGGTTTAAATGAGAGAGAGAGAGAGCATATTTGTGAGCAAGTGTGTCTGAATGTGTAAGCATTTGTGTGCGAGTGAGAGCCGATGGCAAGTAGTGAGTGAGATTGAGGCCCAGATTTACTACTCTTTCATGCTAGGCAGTGCTACACCAATGTTGCTGCACTGCCTTGTGTCAAAGGGAGAGAGCAAAATGTCTCCATATCTACTAGGATGTAATGCATTTTCTTTCTTTCTCCTCATGCACAGGTGCACTTTTGTGCATTCTCTGAAGTATAGAGTTTGTACTGAACAGGGTTCCTTCCAGTACAAAAACTACGCTTTAAGGTCTTTCCCACTTGCTATGTCAGTTGTACAATGCAGCACACATGCAAAGTTGAAAAACAAAAAGTTATAACATTTCTCTTTGTTTTGCATGCCTCAAGGAGGTGTAGGATTTTGGCACAAATTCCTTCCTACCAGTGTCTGTAAATAGGGATTTGCATCAAAGTCCATGGGTAGTTTTATGGGAAGGGTCCTACACTACCCATGGAATGCCCCCTTGATGCAATATATCGCAAAGCAGTGAAAGTAGTGTACTTTGCTTTTCTTTGGAATACTGTTCAAAGCAAAACCGGTTGTGCATTGGACAGTAAATACCACCCTAACACTGTGCACCAGGTTTCCTCACAAAAGTGATGCATATATGGCGCAAAGTATTAGTACACCTGGGCCTGAGTGTCAGTAAGATTAAAAGTGAACGCAAGTGAGTGAGTATGAATTACTAAGGATGAGTATATGTGGGTCTAAGTGAGTGAGAATGTGATGTGATGCTTGCGAACGTATCTTTGGCCCTGGCATATTCCTACAGATAGATACACAGGGCAAAATACTGGTGCTGGCCAGACTCGCAGCTATTCTTACTGTGACAGACACATGTGACAAAATACTGGCACCAGCGCACTGGGGGTAATTCTATAGAAAAACACAAGCTCTTCCCTATGTGGACTGGACTGCAGTTCTTTATTTTAGTTTCTTGATGTTAAACCATTAACAACAGCTAGGCACTAGGTGGCAGTGTTCACAAAGCTGTTAGCACACCCTTGTTCCCGCTAATTATTTGACATTCGTAGTAACCACAAATGATATGAACAGTGAAATCGTATGTGAAGTAACTGGTGACCCATTACTTCTGACATGACAGTGCTGAAAAGCTGTAAGCCGCTGACACTTGCTATGTGCTTTTTCCCAGCTGAGCACGCAGGTCAAATTCCATCTTTTCTTTGATGCTAAGGGCATTTCCACTCCTGGGGTGTGTCGTGCAAATCCCCTTTCCGAGGGATGCTGCCATCGCGTCTTATTAAACCACACATCATTCCTTTTCACCCCCCAAAATAACTGTACAGGAGTTCTGAAAATGACTGAGGGAGCGCCCCTTAGCGCCCCTCCTACTGCCACTATGTGTGCGCCGTATCTCAGATACGGCACACCATGGTGGGGGGTAAGAGGCAATAGCGTCAACATTTTTGACGCTATTGATGTACTGTTCAGGGTTAGCGCCAACGTCGGTGCTTATCCTGAAGAGTACATAGGGGCCGATTGTAAAGAAAGAAAAAAAACAATGGCGTGCCCCCTTTTAGCGCCTGCTCTGAGCAGGCGTTAAAAGTGCTGTAAAAAATGACGCAAAGAAATCTCTTAGATTTCTTTGCACCATTTTTTCAGCTCCCCAAACGGGGAACGCCCCCTTTGCATATATTATGCGTAGCGCAGGCATAGTGGAACGCAAAGGGTTACAAAGGCTTGCATTGTGCCACTTTGTACATATGGCACAGGAAAAGGCCACCTTAGCGTAAAAAAAGAAGCTAAGGCGGCGCTAAAGTGGCGCTAGGCCCTCTTAAATCAGGGCCTTAGGTTTTCGCATGTCACATTTGCTGTGCTTCATAGACAGAGGTCAAATGTTAGACTATCTCTTCTGACAAGTTGCTTCTTTTTTCTTTTAATATCGAAATTGGCATTTACTTTTCTTTCTCTGACTGCAAAATGAGAGAATGTTGTAAACTGAAATATGTGACTATCTTGCTAGTGAGAAAGAAAAGAATGCAAGATGTATTTTTTCAAAAATAAAATGTAAATGCTTATAAATGAACTGTACATATAATTCAAAATATATCAACAGGTAAGAAAGGACAAATTAATATTTTTTTGTAATTCTGAAGTGTGATGCAAACAAAGATTTTAATAAGATCAAAACAAATCAAGACATTCACTTGGTGATGTGCAAATTACAAATATTCGCTGAAACCTGATTTCAACCCAGGGCTGGACTAGCTGTAAATAAGCATCAGGCGTTTCTCCAGGAGTCTGGATAGGGTGGGGGCCGGTTTTGTAACTCGGGGCTGGTTTTGCAGTGGGGCTACAACATCGACCTCCAGTAACAAAAGCAGCAGTGCTTCACACTTCCCCGGCGGCTGCTTTGGGTTCCCAGCCCAGCCCTGTTTCCACCTGTATACTACATAGTTTTAGCAGTAAAACTTTGTCTTTCCAAGATGAATGGCCATTTCAGTGGAGCATGTGCTGTCCACAAATGACAGTGCGCTAGTACACCATGCTTTTGTAATATATTTTAGACAGTGCTCCAAAATGCACCACCAGCTATATGCCACACCCCCTAGCATCTGCTACAACTTGTTCTTTGTGTAATGAGTGTATATCTTACAATGCCCATGAGTTCGGTGATGTAACATTGGTGGCAGCACCCACACTCTCAAAATGATTCCAGCACCACTGCAGCCCAGTTGCATACAGAGAGCCACATGTGCCAACACTAGAAGCAGATGTATAGCACCCTAGTTGTAGAGCAGCGCTCAGTGATCACATAGCAGCATGTAAGGCACGTTTCTATATTTTCAAATCATGCAGGGTGTAAAGTAGTAGATTTAAAACTGTGCTGCTTAGGGATGCCCATGCATTATTTTCCATTATTCACTGAAATGACACCGTTCCGGTGAATAATGGGTGTCTTTTAATGGGAGGCCTAATCTCAGTCTGATTGGCTTTTCACCCACTCGTTTATTCCTAGAAAGCATACATCATTCCGATGAGGAAAGCATCCACGAATACTGTTCTGTGTCTTTGTTCTCAGTTGTTTCACCTGAATTCTTTGCAGGTAAGTGGAAACTAATCTAGAACATCGATTGCAATCAGAGCCCATTGTTAGCTGAACAATGCAAAGAGCAGCTTCCAAACCTCTGACCTCGTCAGCCAAATGTACCTCTTCAGCTCCGCACAAAGTGGTCCCTATCAGCCCCATTTCAGCCACTCATAAATTAACATGATTCTATTCATTTCAGTGCAGATAACTAAAAACTGCACTGTCGTTTTCGATTTCGATTTCCTATTTTAAATAAACATTTCCCTGTTTAAACAAAAAAAAAAACTTTTCATGGTAGCAGTGTTAAATTAAAGATGCAATATAAACAAAATACAAAATGGGCAGTTTTTCAGGATGATATTTAGAAATTCCTCTGTCTTCGGACTGGTGTTTATTCTGTCACCAGAGCTCTTTAATAGCATTCCCTGACATAATATAGGTTAGTTTGAATTCCTGCTATTTGGCAGATTCTTTTTGGACCATAATAGTACCTTTCAGAAAGAATTTCAGCTTAATCACTGCAGTGTGTTGATCTGTGTTCTAGCTATTAAAAGTTAGATGCACAGACTCCCAGGTCAGTCTGTGAATTAAAGGTCGTGGGGCGTAGCAGAGATCTTTGGGTCATTATTGCAGGTAGGGCGGTACCAGTGCTTAATTTGCTAAAAAAGAATGCCAGTGCCCTCGCCAGGAGGCCACTGCAGCTTGCAGTTCCCATTGCCCCTACCAACAATGACAGAACTAACAGAACTACCATCTCAACCTACAAAGTCTAATGATTAAGACTATTCCAGGCCCCCAAAACTATAGGAATGGCTTTGAAGGCAACTATTAATCTATTTTATTGTATATTGTATTAAGGAGCAACTGTTGTTCTGTTCATCTCTAATTTAGAAACGCAGTGCCACCTTGTGGCAGACTGTCATAAGTGTTGGTGTTAACAATTTAGTGCTGATGCCGAGCACTGGAAACCACTGGTTCAAATTAAGCACTGGAAGCATTGGGTGGTGCAGAACTCCATATTTCTAGGACAAACGGCTCCAGTCCTGGCACTAAGGACTGGAGAACTCAGAGCCCAAGCCACTGACAGGCTGATTCATTCTTGAAGTGTAAAATAGCTGTAGCGTAGAGCCCCAGGTCATTTGGGACAGGTTGGTCCAGTCCTGCTATTAAAGGTATAGATAGCACAGAAGTCCAGGTCAATAGGGACAGGCTGCTCCAGTTCTGGTATGAAAGGCAGAGACAGGAAAGAGCTCCAGGTCACTGTGGACAGGCTGGTCCAGTCCTTGTATTGAAAACATAGATACTACAGAACACCAGGTCACCAGGGACAGGTAGTTCCAATACACACACATACACACACCCCGTCTGTGTCCTGTCCTTGGGACAGTCTGGTCCAGTCCTACAGTGCTGCGGACCCGGCATTCCATGTGTGAGGTCAGAGGACCACTAACTAGGACTGCCTGGTCTAGCTGTCACCGTTTATTGTTAGCAGAACCCAAAAGACAGCTGCAAAACAAACGCCTCTGTCCTGCAGACAAAATATGTTTTTAAACATCAAATTCCACCCTATCTTAAATCCAAGGAGCTATTATAATGATCATTTGTATATTGTTTTACAACAGAGTAATAGTTGGGACAATGTTGAAGCAAATGTTTAAAAACATTTTTTTTACTATAAAAACGTATATTTGTTTATGCTGAACTAAAACGTTTAGTACAAGGAAAAACTGTTCCCTCGACCCTCGTGGTTCCTAGAATGAGAGCTGGGACTAAACAAATAGATGAAAACGGGCGCCCTTGGGTGCTGGTAAAGGGCAGGGTGTGCCCTCGTCCTATTTTTGGAAGTTTGTTTGGGTTACAGCTAGACGGCCCTGCATCCATCAGAAAAGCAAAGGGCTGATACGGAGAGGACGTTAGATGGAGGGATGACGAGCACTGAAAACCTGGCACACAGCCCTCCTGGGCAGATGTGTGTCGGGGGCTCCAGGATGCCTGTCTCCGTACGCCTTCTACACTAAAAAAACAACGTTGGAGCTGCGTCCTCCCTCATCCATCAAAACAGCAAAGGGACCAGCCCGACCTGTAGCTCTGACCTCCCCTACACTTGGATCGGAGTTGCCTGCCCTAATAATTTGAAGCAATACGTCCCTCCATCCCTGCCTTCCAAGAAGCAGCCCGTCCTGGTGACATCGAGCTCTGTGCTTTACCTACATTTAATGCCAGGGCCGGAGCCGCCTTCCCTAGTGGCCTGGAGCTCCCACCTTCTCTGCCACTGAGCTGGGCCTATTCAAGTGACCTAGGGGGTGTAACGCCTACTTATCCTACCAGTGCGGAAGCAGCTTTAGGGTCACGCTGCTTTTAGGCCTCCTGACCTGGGAGCACAACAGGCGTGCGCGCGCCAGCACCCTGTGCCCCCGGGGCACTTTATTATCACAGAAGGAGCAGTAGATGTTTGTGCAGCCTCTTCTGTAACTGAGTCACTGACGCTAACGAGCGTTCCCTCATTTGCATGAGAGCAGAGCCCCATTCAAGTGAGGGCAATGATTTGCCTCTGTGGCCATGTTATGAATAGGGTGACCACCTGGCACTGAGGCAAATTCTGGACAGGACTGTAAAATATTCAGGACAAAGGGTCAAAATTCAGGACAAAAATTCAGGGCAAAAGGTCAAAATTCAGGACAAAAATTCCAGAACAAACGTCAGTTTCACAGACACTCGCAAGCGAGGCCATTCCTCACTATGTTGTCAGTGCATGTATTTACTCTTTTTTAACATAGCACTATTTATTCACTGTGCTCTTTTTGTGATTGCCTCCTGGTATACTACATTCAGGTGTCACATTACGTCCTTGTTCAGTAGCAAATTAATGCCCGTCAGTACTGCGGCAAGCCCATCACCTCTACCCAAATCTACCCGATCTTACTTGAAGAGAAAGTAACCGCAACATTTTGATTATGTTTCTGAACATTTTAAAAGGGAAACATTAAGGTAATTAACCTTATGCTAGTTTAAACAAATTGAACAAAAACATCTGGCTTACCCCAACCACCCATGGACTTTCAACCTAATTTGTTTTTAAAGAGGCAGGGCAGATGGTGTGGACGACAGTCTCACACCTAATGTCAGGATGTGAGGTACCCATAACTTGTCTGTAGTCTCACTGCACTAGAGTGTATGTCTGGGACTCCACATTTATCTCAGAAATGGGAGCCCGGACTACCAATCAAAGATAATAAAAGAGGAGGATGAAATTGAGATCAAATGGGAGATCCAGGGCAAGTAATTCAAAGGGTTGTTGCTAAAAACTGGATAAATAAAGAAGAGAAGAACAAGTTGGGACAATTCCTAAAATCAGACAAGATGGGTCCACCAAGACTATTAGAAGGTTTTGGGTACCTGGGGAGTTGTCTCTGCACACAGGAGCGAAACAGAAGGGGCACTGTCAAGTGGTTGAACAAGCAACACCCATCCACCTTAGCAAACTCTTCTGGTGCAATGGTCCGCTGTTAGTGCTTGTGAAGGGTGAGCAGGGGCCAGAACCCTTGCAAGGTTGTGCAAGGAAATTGCCCGCTTAGTCCATGTCTTTAAATGGTTTTGAAATTGAGCAAAAGCCAAACTAGAGATCTGGGTTATCCCTAAGTTTCAAGTACACATAGAATCTTCAAAATATTTGGGATGTAAATTGCACAAACAAAATGTACAAATTTTAAAACGTAATTAGTGTTTCTTTAACATATGGCAATGTTTTCCCCTTTATATACAATTAGAACTCAAATTGAACTGGGAACTAGTTACCTTTTGATACCTAGTGATTAAGATCTACCATTCTTACACTGATTTCCAGGATGAAAATCTCGGCAGAGCTCTCCCGGTCCCTCCAAGCCCAGTTTGCTTTTTGGTCTTCTCTTCTGCTTTCTGTAGTGGGCCATGTGGCACTAGCGAAGATGGTGTGCTAACCCAATGATAGTATTATTTTGCAAACCTTCCCCTGCTCGTCCTTCATTCCTTCTTCAGACAGGCCATACATCTGATTTGGTAGCTGCGGTGCCATCGGGTAGCTCTTTCCACTCTAAAGTTACCTATGACTGCGGGTGGATTAGGTCTTCTGGACTTAGAATGCTATTATGCAGCTGCACAGGTCCAATGGGTGGCTCGCTGGCTTTCTCTCCACCTCCCTGCATGAGATGGGGTTTACCAGTAAATACTTTTAAGGAAGGCTTAATGCACTGCTCATTGTTTCCAACCAACCATTCTACGGATCACCATCTGTGCTTATCATGCACAGCTTTCTCTTGCCTTGCCAGAACCTGTAAACTCACTGACACGAAGAAACCCTATGGTCCTGCACTACCTTTGCTAAGCCTTCCCACTCACACAGGATGGCTGTGCTCAGAGCAACTCCATCAGTGGCATGTTGCAGGTATCTTAAAATTGGGGAATTTGTTTCTGAACAGCGAGCTACTAAGGGGGTTATTCTAACTTTGGAGGAGGTGTTAATCCATCCCAAAAGTGACGGAAAAGTGACGGATTTACCACCAGCCGTATTACGAGTCCATTATATCCTATGGAACTCGTAATACGGCTGGTGGTATATCCGTCACTTTACCGTCACTTTTGGGACGGATTAACACTCCTCCAAAGTTAGAATAACCCCCTAAATTTCCAAACCCTTGTGGCAGACTACTATCTTCACCCCGGTCAACTCCTTACTTACAACCACCTTAAATAATCATTAAATTCCCTATTTCATGTCTGCCACCTAGCACTAACCCTACAAAAGGTGTGCAAGAAGCTCTATACCATAGGAAATGGTGGCAAACTACTATAATGGGTGTACAGACCTTTCCTGCAACATGGAAACCACTCCAGGTCTTCTCATCATACTAACTGGGTGATTGATGTGGCCAAACCACTGCAAGATATGGACAAAAAAATACTGGACTTTCCCCACAAAGTATCCCACAGCTGTCACTTTAAGTAAATTCATAGTGCTTCCTTGTAAATGCATTCTGCCCGTTGCTTGCCATTGGCCTTGTGGTTTTTAACTCACAATTTGTTGCTTTCAATTTGCTGGCTTTATTTGTTTTAGGTTATGCAGCTTGAATTTGTCCATTCCTTTGCCAAAACCTTATTTACAGTATCCTTCCGAGTGCTCCCTTTCTGTAAACAGGCCTGTAAATCTTGTTCTTATCTCATCACATTTGCTGTGCATTCAAAGAACAAAGTCAAATGTCAGGCTCTGTCTTTGGTGGGAACTTAGTGTTTCCTTTCCTTTCTCTGACTTCAAAGGGAGAGGATTTATGCGACAATCTTGCAGGATACTGGGGTCAGGAAAGAGTTTTTTCTATCACATGACAATATTTAAATAAACTTCAAAATATATCAGAATTAGGAGTACAAATGAAGCACATTTTTGTTAATTCTGAACTGTGCTGGAAACAAATAACTTTACATGATTAAAACAAATCATTACATTAGGTGATGCAAATTCCACACATCGTCTGTGCACAGTATAGCTTGATTTGAAAAACTGTACGTCTGTGCAAATGTAATGATCATTTCAATAAAAAATGTGTTGTCTGGAATGGCAGTGTGTTGGCATACCATCCATAATGCACTCCACTCTGCTCTGCACCACTACACGCCACTGCACCCTACTCTTTATCATTCTACTTTACTCCACTCCATGCCACTGCACTGTGGGAGACACTGCGCTCTTCTCCATTCGGAACCATTCCATATTATGCCACTGCACTCTATGCTACTTCACACTATGCCTCTCTACTCTACTCTGTACCACTCTACTCTATGCCACTGCACTTAACGCCTCTCTACACCACTGCGCTCTGCTCGTCTGCACGTCATACCACTCCAGTCTAGGCAACACCAATCTAATCCGCACAACTCCACTCTCTGCCACTCTGCAACACTGCACTGTACGCCACTGCACTCTAAGCTAATACACTCTATGCTAATGCACTTTACTCTGTAACACTCAACTCTATGCCCCTGCACTCTACATCAATGCACTGTACGTCACTCTAATCTACTCTGCACTAAATGCCACAGCACTCTACACCACTTTACTCTATGCCATCACACTCTATGCAACTCTATATAACTCCACTCTACCCTGCACCTCTCCACTCTAAGGCACCTCACTCTACTGTGAAATAATCTACTTTATGCCACTGCATTCTATGCCACTGCACTCTACCCTGCACCTCTCCACGCAACTGCACTCTACTCTGAAACAATCTATTCTACGCCACTGTACTCTATACCACTCTGACCACTGCACTGTAGTTCAATGCACTCTACATCACTGCAAGCTGACACTCTACTCTGTAACACTGCACTGGCCGCCACAATACTCTACACCACTCTGCTCTGTACTAGTGCATTCTGCACCAATACACTCTATTCTGCTGCACTCTATGCCACTCTACTCTGCCCAATGCCACTCTATGCAACTGCACTCTACACCAGTGCACTCTAAACAACGG
Organism: Pleurodeles waltl; assembly: GCF_031143425.1. NCBI lineage: Eukaryota > Metazoa > Chordata > Amphibia > Caudata > Salamandridae > Pleurodeles > Pleurodeles waltl. The sequence goes on from NC_090443.1 coordinate 340,196,541, forward strand.
CACTGTGTGCCACTGCCCTTTACCCTGAACCACTATACTCTATGCCACTGTTCTCTGTACCACTCAACACCACTGCACTGACACTCTACTCTGCAACTCTGCACTCTACACCACTCTATGCCACTGCACTCTAGGCACTATACTGTACTCTACACCACTCTACAATACTGCACTCTGCACCACTCTACACCACTGTACTCTATCCCACGAGTCTATTCTGCACTCTGACACTGCACCACTCTGCATTACTGCACTCTCTGCTACTCTATTGTATGCCACTCTACTCCACTGCACTCTATGTAACTCTACCCCATGCCACTCTATGCCACTGCACTCTGCGCCAATGCACTCTAAACAACTGCACTGTATGCCACTGTCCTCTACTCTGTACCACTGTACTCTACGTCACTGCTCTCTGTGCCACTCTACTCCACTCTATATCACTGCACTGACACTCTGCAGCGTTGCACTCTCCACCACTGTACTATACACCAATCTACTATGTACTACTGCACTCTATGCCACTCTACTCTGCAACACTCCACTCTACGCAACTGCACTCTACAGCATTATACTCTACTCTGCACCACTCTACACTATACCACTGCACTCCCTGCAACGCGAGTCTACTCTGCAATCTATGCCACTGCACCACTCTACACTACTGCACTCTCTGCCACTCTATTGTATGCCACTCTACTCCACTGCACTCTATGCCACTCTACTCTGTCCCATGCCATGGCACTCTAAACCACTGCACTCTACGCTAACACACTCTAAACAACTGCACTGTACCCCACTGCACTGTACTTTGCACCACTGGGCTCTACGCCACTTTACTCCACTCCACACAACTATGCCACTAAATTTAAGCCATGCTGAACAGCAGCTACTCTGGTGTATAACATGGCTAATGGCTAAAACACATTAGCAAAGACAATAACTCTTTCGTAGACGAGACCTACTAGCTTTGACAATGTTTGTTAGTTCTATGAGGTACCGAGGTCCCTGAAAGAACTGTGAAAAATACAATTACATCATAATAAAGGCTGCTACAAAATGCGCAAATACATTTTGGTTAAATAAAAAAAAGTGCTTCTCAAATGCAGATTTGAATAATATACAGTTTATACCTAGTACTAAAAAATGTTATAACACTGCATTAAAACCACACACTCCACAGCTCACCTTGGACCAGCATTACAATACCTCTCTAAAAGAAATATCTTTGCCACCAGAAAACTATAAGTGACTCCTTTTAGCAAAGTCAATGCAGGTTTTGAGGCTTCTTTGCATTTACAGATTTACCAGTTGCCCACATTTGCATGTCTTTAGGGAAGGAGACACCCTGGCAAGAAGGCCTTTTCTTATCTGTCTGCCCCTTCCTCCCTCAGAGCACATGATACTCCCTGCCTTTGAAACCTGCTGGGGAAACTAATCGGCCTGTAATTTCGCTCTACCTTCCCTTGTCCTTTTGGTGAAAGGCTAAATTTACGGACAAATGCCGTCCGTTAAAGCTTTCATCACGGACAACGGACGGCAGGGCGAAATTACGGACAGTCCATGAAATTTACGGACGGGTGGTCACCCTAGTTATGAACACAGAGGCAGAGAGGACATCAGGAGTTGCTTTGACTGTGCGAGTCAAGGAGTTGGTGCACGATCCATACACCCACCCGTCTGCCCCCTCTGAAGGGGGACCCAATGGATGCCCCCACATCCTCCTGCAGGCGGATGCAGCCACTCTTTGCATCTGCCTGCAGAGATATCTCCGTCCCCTTTTCTGAAGAGCAGGATGGGTGCCGCCTGCATTGTAAGAGAGCTGCTTTAAACAGCCGCTCCACCTTTCAATAATTTGCTAAGTTCACAGCAGCCTGGGCGACAGCACATCATGTGTATTAAGGTGCACTGCCCCGGTTTGCACCTCGTTAAAATATGCATTTTGGGCAAACAGGGGACATTGTACCCATTCGTAATGAGGCCCTGGGAGTCTCCCCAGGTACTTTGGAATTAGATCATTCGTTTCTCCTTTTTGCAACAAATTAAATCTTCGCCTTTCTTACACCAAACTACTACCCCCCCCCCCACCCAACAACCTTAAGTGTCCCACATATCATTATATCATCTAACCTATCCAGAGGGTCTCACATAAACACTGCTTTCTCGTCTCAATCCCCTCTTCAGCAACGAAAACATTAGGCCCAACAACCCTGAGCCTTTCATGACAAACTGCACTGCAACAGTGAACTTTCCTATAACAAACCGCAGTCAGCATTGGTCCTTCTCGTAAGGAGCGTCACTTTAGCGATAGAGGTGAGCAAGCCAACAACTTACCAGCCATAGCCGAACCAAGCGTATGGCTTAGCTCCAGGAGCCCATACACAAGCCAAGCCATGAAAATATTCACACGTAAATCATGCAACAAACATCATGTAAAACTCTGATAAAGTCTATTTAAAAATGTCTAATTATTTAGCATGTGGAAGTGTTTCACCTTATTACGGCAGGATATATCACCGCGTTGACAGGCATCTATTAAAAGTTTTCAAACATGAACTTAGAAACATCCCTGCACCCTCGCCCTGAGAACAATGTCATTCGTGAACAAAGAGGCAAGTCGGAGTCATGTGTGCCTTGTATGTGGTTTAGATTCCTAATATAGATTAAGCAACAATATTGTCTCTTGAACCTAACACAAGGTATTTGTACGGCGCACATACTGAACTCACAGATTTGAAGGTGCTCTCCTACCTCATACTGAAGAAAAAGAAGGCACAGTGAAATAAAAAATGACCTAGGCTCACACAATTTGGTGAAGCAGCAGTGCTTTAAATGAGCCAGTAGTGTCCGGTACTGAGTACCTGCACTTATCAGCAGGAGCACACCACTTGTAATAGGAGAGTCCTGGCGCTTTTCAGTAGTAAGTTGTCCCGAGAGCTGTATCATGATGCTTCTGCGCAGAGCCCAGCCCCTGTTTTTGTGCGCTTGAGGTATCTAAAGTTCAAACATATAATTCAGAATTTCTCTGAATGAATGCATGACCTATAAACAGAACAGTTCAGAAACAGGGAGCAGGGCTTGCCACTCTGTTTCTGACTTGCTATATCCAAAAATCATACATTAACTTGGGGAAATTCTGAATTATAGGCTCCAACTTTGGACACCTCAAGTAGAAACAAAAACAGGTGCTTGGATCTGCGCAGAACAGTCTTCATACAACCCTAGATGTTCTGTTTTTTTCATCTTGTGCAATTCAGCCACTAGATGTGTACCTCTTTTTCTTATTACCCCAATGGTTAATGCTTTCTCGTTAATTCTTCGCGCATGAGGTTAGACCATGGGTGGCAGACAGAAGCCACCTGAAAGCTCAGCTGTTTTTGGGCGCCAGGGTTCAAGAGGACCTCGAGCTGAACCGAGCCAATCATCTGGCACGAGGTTTCAGTCCTCTCCCATCTCCGTGCAGCACTGAACCTTGTCACGACAAACCGCACTGCAATATACTGACAACAACCCCACAGCACATGACGAGCTGACGGCAGGACTGTGCGTTGCTCATGATGAGCGGCCCTGGGCTTGCTTCCCCGTGGTACACGTGCTTCAAGCGCTCTTCTGTTCTCGTTAAAAGCAACCATCAGTGTCACTGTTTGGTCCCATTGAAGCAGCACCACTGAATTGTGTTTTTCCATGAAAAACACGTAACCCAGAGCTTCGTTATAATTAACAGTAGTTTCATAAAAGGGCAAAGGGATCGCTGTATAAAACAAGGTATTGTCATTATTGGTATTATGACTAACAGCGGCACAGGGTCAGGCTCGGTAGCAATGACCAGGCCCGCGTGACATTTGCAGATAATTCTCATTGCATTTGGCTTTCACCCAAAGAACGGCGCCCCGTGTTTTTTTCTTCTGATCACAAACTTCCACGCAGGGTTGATGTTTCGGATGACACACATGCCTGCACCCCGAACCACAGCTGCCAAGTGTTACAGGTCTATTCGCGATGTCGAACTAAGCCACCATTTTTCCCATTGAATTCTGGGACTTGTGGTATTCTCTTATAGTGTAATAAACAAAACTACAAATCGCAGAAGTCGAAGAAAGAACCTGGACTGGAGCAGTGCATCACGCACGGACCGGACAACTTGGCAGTGCTGCTGAACTAAAAACTTCTCAGTTCCTACTTTGTATCTTGCTTCCTGGGTCTATTCCATTGTAAAATCAGGGCTACAAGTCCCACAATAAAGAGCAAAAGCCTGGCCTGGGGAACATCAGAGCTGTGCAGATTGTCTCATGACCAACTCAACTACTAAGCAATGTTCTTTCCTTTAGAAATTCCAGAGCTCAAACATTTCCCATGTCCCCGTGTGAGTAGCTCATCAAGTCTGCGTTTTAACTCTACGTTCTGGGACTTGTAGAACTGTTTATCCTATTTTAAAATCAGGACTACAAGTCACAGAATACCAAGCAAAGACCTGGACTGGACGAGCTATCCATGCATACAGTTAGGAATCTCAGGATCTCTAGACATGCAGCCTTTATAGATTGCATCACCGCTATACATTAGAAAGATCACAGCAGCAAGTTGATTTGCCCTAAAGAGCACTACAACATGCAGCTCCGAGGTTTCCTAGGTCCGTATGTGAGTAACTGATCCAGTCCACGCGTTTGCTTTGCTTTTTGGGATGTGTAGTCTTTTCTGGATTTGTAGTCTTTTCTAGCACATCATAAAATCAGGACTACGAGTCCCAGCACACGAACCAATAACTACTCCAGAATAAACCTGGGGAGCCTGAGAGCTCTGGTGGTAGCGTACTCGGTGTTACAACAATGCTGTTTATTTTATTTGTGGGGGTTGGCTAGCCTCCATGCAGTTCTTTTTCTCATGTCATGTTTCTGCTACACGTGGCATAGCTGCTAAGTGGTCAGATGCCCTTTGTGATGCATCCAGACAGTCCTGAGTAATGCATGTAAAATGGAATGTATTTTTGATGTTATGCTAATTTGTCATTGATATAATATACGCTTTGAGACTATTTGTATTGTAATATTCTCCTCTGGTGGATATTATGAAAAGTTGTAATAAAAAATATTTTTAAAAAGACAGTCATGGCCTTTCAGTAACGACACATAGGGTGATAAGATTTTTAGCCAAAGTTTGCAATTTAAAAAGTGAAACTGAAATCCCAGATTGCAGTGTGTGGTTAGCTGAAAAACTGACATCTGGGACGTGTATTGTATTATAGCATTTATGTAGCACTTACTACCCGTATGAGAGGTGCTGAAGTGCTTGCCGCATATGTAGCATCTAAGGGTGTGTGGTTGCAAGGATTTTGCTTTTATTTTGGTCTTATGTGAGAAGAGCTATGTAGGAAGTGTTTCCATGTTTTGAGCAAAGATCACCAACGGGTGGTTACTATCATTGCTTTAAATGGGCCGATACTGTCCGGTACTGAGTACTCGCACTTTTTTATTTTGAGAGGGAAATTACCTCCAGTTCTCAAGGAAAACGTAATACTTTTAATTGGAGATTAAAAAAGTAGGTACTCTGGTACAGAAATGTTTCCATTTCAAGCACTGGTTACTGTGCAGTGGGACATAGCACCTAGAAGTATGATGGATGAGAAAGTGTACAAGGAAGGCTCACGGTTTATTGTTAGCAGTATGCTGGCAGCTTTGAGCAGCTCTGCAGGTTTCTTTGTGGTATTCTGTATGTTGCAGATTGGTATACAAGTTGCGACACAGCAGGGTGGCTCCCTCCCTTTAGGTCGCTATGGACTCTGTTTCCTATTTACGACTTTCCTTTGACAGCCTAATCCATCCTAATGCAGTTTAGTCTTGTTTTGCTCCAATTAATCTAATTAGACTAACACACCTGGAAAAAATGATCTGTGGGGGATATGTTCAGGGCTAGAGACACTATCCGCAATGACCTGGAGTGGAGTGGTCACCCTACTACACAGGGTTGTCCATTCTGAGATGTTCTGGGCATGAACAAGCATTTGTAGGTGGGGGAGGTAAGAGATTTGCTGTGAAGGACCGCATTATATTCATCACTTACACCAGTGGTTCTTAACCTTTTAACTTCTGAGGACCCCCATGTAATCATTACTGAACCCGCAGATCCCCACTGCATCATTACTGGAATCCAGATCCAGGGACCTCCGCTGAGTAATTACTGCAAGCCAGGGACCCTAGCCTACCCATTTTTGATCATTTGAAGAGCAACAAAATATATAAAAAATACAGAAAGACACATTTATCAAACAAATATACAATAGATTAATATTTTATTTAATTCACAAACAAATATAAAATAATAAATATTTTAATTTCAATGGGAAGGTTGAATCTTTTCTAATTTCTACTGAGGACACTCATCGTCCATATTATATTCTGTTTGCACATGCACTGTTTCTATGAATCAGTCTCAGGATAATAACTTAATTTTTTGCCTCCAATGTCAAATTTCTTCCCATTTACAGAATGTTTTAAAATTTTCATATGTACATTTTGCTTCTTTATTTATATACACTTTGTTAATCTGTTAATATTATTTTTTAAACAGTCTTGGACCCCCTGATTAGGTTTCACAGGCCCCCAGGTAAAGAACAACTGCCTTACATAGTTCTCACTAGTTGAATACAAAAAGCTGTCTTAGTCAGACCCCCCCACCCCCCTCGACTCCCCAAACCACTGCCCCCTGCAGTTGTGCTCTGAAATGGTAAATTTTGCAGTAAAAATGCAAAATATGCAGTCCCAAACCCCAAAATTTGATGTAATTTTGCAATAGGCAGAAAATGTGCCCTTCACAAAGGTAATGACTGTCTGTGAAGTCCCACTTCTGGAGACTCTGCCAAGTCACTGTTTGTGTCCTGGCAGTGTCCATGAGCACCTTGCCTCAGAGTAAAAGGCTATCTAGTGCAAGAGAGCAGATTTAAGTGTAAAAACTCTGGCATCCGACAACCACTGTTTCAAAGGTGCACAGGGCAGCAGGGGATGTCCGGGGGTTAAGAGGCACAAGAAAGTCAGGTAAGGGGGGTAGGTGGGCGTGCTGGGGATGGAGACGGGGGGGGGGGTTGGTCAGATGAGTCATAGGAGTAAAGGAGGTACAGGCGAGAGGATGTAGAGAGGTCAAGGGGCGGGGAAGGGAGCGCAAAGGAGACATGAGGAGGTGGGTCACAGGAGACAAAGTGCGGTGGGGAGGGAGGGGGCCAAGGGATATATGCAGGGAGTACTGTTGCAGGCTGCTTTCACAGGAGAAGTGCCCCCTACATTAGTACGACGAGTTAACAGCCAGATGACAAAGGAACTTCACACCTTTGCTGTCATCTGGCCTTTTGCCTACCCTACTGTTAATGGTTCAGCAGCAGCACAGAGCTTATAAATTGAGGATCCGCCGCTGTTAAAAAACAAAAGAAAAACATTTTTGCGGGCCCTTTTGTAAAAAAAAAAAAAACAGTTTTTTTAAAAGTGTTAATTTAACTTATTTTGCATTATAGGGATTCTGCTTAGTATACAATAAGTTAAGACTGCAGTAGTGGACTGTGTTAGAGTCCTTGAGTGACCATCAGTGTGTAGAAGATCTCTTCAGTCATCCCATGCTAAGTGGTTAGTTGCTGTGTATTGGTAAGTATACTGGATGACAGACATGACAGTTAGAAGTTCTGGTTTATGTAAGTATAGAAGCGCTATGTGGTATAAGCACATTCTTATGCAGCCTGTTCTGAATTACAATAGGCTGCAGGACCAGCAAGTGTTTGAATATTAGGCAGGACAGGAGAGGATAGGTTTTGGAGGCGGCATATTCTGGTTGGCTGAGGCGAGGCCCTAGCCAGGCAGAACCTACCACTCCCGTCAGGGTTGGGTGATTACACTCGCTGTATAACCTGAACTCACCACTGGGTAGATTGGCACAGAGAAGTCTGGCTTATCACAGGGGCAGTGTGTAAAGAACTGGCCGAGCACTTCCACACAACAAATACACTGAGCGTCACAAAGGTCAGACGAGGTGTGTGTAAATAAAGTTTGTAATCAACATACACATTAGTTAACGAAACATGAACATCATGTAAGCCTGGGCATAAATCACATTTAGAAATATCACTAGCAGTACTAGGCCGAACTGTGATAAGACAACATTAGCAGTATGTACACATGAGAAAAATAATGCTTTTCCTCCCAGCACCCTCATGCAGTGCCAGAACGTTGTCATCAGGAGACCTACTCTAGTGATTACCGCAAATCAATATCGCACAGTTATAGGGTGCACCCCAGTGCATGATGAAAGCAGCAATGTGTACATATAGAAAATTGCAGCACTCTTAAATAGCTCTGCCTCCTATGCCACACAGGTAAAACCCAGGGCCGTATTTATACTCTGGTTGCGCCGAATTTGCGTCGTTTTTTTCGACGCAAATTCGACGCAGAACTAACGCCAACTAACGCCATATTTATACTCTGGCGTTAGACGCTTCGGGCGCCAAAGTGCCCGGAGTGTGCGTCATTTTTTAGCGTGAACCCCTTCCTTGCGTTAATGATATGCAAGGGAGGCGTTCCCGTCTTAAAAAATGACTCCCAGGCCTTTACGTGGTATTTATACTCCCGGGCAAAAGAGACGCCCGGGAGTGGGCGTGGCCAAAAACGGCGCATTTGCGCCGCTTTTTAACGCCTGGGTCAGGGATGGCGTTAAGGGACAAGTGGGCTCAAAATGAGCCCAGAGTGCCCTCCCCTGCCCCCAGGGACCCCCCCTGCCACCCTTGCCCACCCCAGGAGGACACCCAAGGACGGAGGGACCCATCCCATGGACATTAAGGTAAGTTCAGGTAAGTATTTTATTTTTTATTTTTTGTGGCATAGGGGGGCCTGATTTGTGCCCCCCTACATGCCACTATGCCCAATGACCATGCCCAGGGGACAGAAGTCCCCTGGGCATGGCCATTGGGCAAGGGGGCATGACTCCTATCTTTACAATGATAGGAGTCATGTTGATGGGGGATGGGCGTCGAAAAAAAATGGCGCAAGTCGGGTTACGATGATTTTTTCGACGTAACCTGACTTGCCCCATTTTAAGACGCCCATACGCCATTTTCCCCCTACGCCGGCGCTGTCTGGTGTACGTAGTTTTTTTCCACGCAAACCAGGCAGCACCGGTCTGCTTGCGCCGGCTAACGCCATTCCATAAATACGGCGCCCGCATGGCGCTTCAGAATGGCGTTAGACGGCGCTAAATTTTTTGACGCTAAACTGCGTTAGCGCAGTTTAGCGTCAAAAAGTATAAATATGGGCCCCAATGTCAACCGTGATAGTCTTCCGACAAAGAAACAGCGTGTACAGCAACACCTCCGTGCGTTTAGTCAATCACCAGCAATCACTCCCACTCGCTCATTCCGCACCACTACACGGTGCCATGGATATTAGGCAAGCTGGTATAACACACACTCGCTCCCAGCATTCTAATGTGGTGCACTGATATCCGGCAGGTTAGTGGTCACTGTGCTCGCAGATCCCCCTGGGTTCAAATTTCCTCCACCCTCTAACCAGTTCCTACTACCCTGTCCGCAAGAGATGAGCCCACCCTTTCCCCAGATACAAGGCTGCTCGCTGTCAGAGGTACACTTATTTGGGATCCTGGAGCAAAGGTGGGGGCGAAGCAAGAGATAATGGCTGATCAGGCAACAGTCAATAAATGGGGGTTTAGCCACCACTCTTCAAGTTCACTCAGGGGTCGCTGCACTGTGCCTTCCAGCGCAGGCCACGGTATACCAAGCATGGGGGAGGGTTGCTTTGGGACACACATTGTTCACAGTGGTGCTCAGCCAAGCCAGGCACTCCAATACACAAATAGGTACCAATTCTGCACCTCCCTTGTAGGAGGCACAACATCTGGTAAGCAATGACTTGAATTGCGCCAGACAATTTTGATTCCACACAAAGAGTTACCAATACCATACCTCCCTGGAATGAGGCACAACATCTGGTGCCCAATGATTTGAGTCACACCAGACAAACGCGAACACACACGAAGAGTTATCAATGCCGTAGCTTCCTGGAATGAGGCACAACATCTGGGGCACGATGACTTAAGTCGCACCAGACAAAACCAGACACACACAAAGAGTTCTAATCCTGTACCTTCCTGGAATGAGGTACAACATCTGGTGTGTGATGACTTGAGCGGCACCAAACAAATCCAGTCACTCATACAGAGACGAAAGTTAAGAGGTGTTGCATGAGGTAGACTGCAGCATTGCTCCAGATATGCGTCCACCTCTGAGGGTAACAACCAGTGAATCAGACACCGTACACAATGAGCATCCAGTTGGGTGTCACACGAGAGAAATGTGGCACGCTCGACAAAAGCGGGCCATGCAGGATCCCGTGACCGGTGAATCTGCTCACTACCAACAAGATTCTAATGCGTGTCGTGACCCCCAAAATGAAGGGCTGCACTCCTTGAATGTGGTCAGTACTTTGAAGGCTCCGAACCAGGCAAATCCGGTCTCCAGACGCAATGCTCAGTTCTACGCTCACACTGCTGCTACCAGGTGACATTCAGCAGATGTTGTAGGCACTTAAGAGGGCACCACTCTCCAGATGACACAGGTAGAAAGTGTATGTCCCTCGCAGGAAGTCTTTGATGTCCGTGAGACCTCCACAAGTGAGCAGGAGGCAAGTCAACAAGCCCTTGGAGAGCACACCTTAGGGTGTTACACATCAGCAACGAGTTTGCCCAGACCAGCCATGATGTAGGAAGGGTGGACATACCTTCTTAAGGCAGTAATTACTCCTTGTGCACAACAAAGTCTTCTGGCAGGGTGCACTATGTGGTCCAGGGTCTCTGTCCCATGCTCCTGCAGTGTATCTCTACTTTGCGGCAGTGTGGCACCAGTAGTTATACTATAGTGTGCCTTTGAAGCTGGGGGAGATTCAGAGGGTTCCCCTTTGAGCCACAGATGTCTCTCCAAAATTTCAGTCCTGTCTGCCATGTGTTTGTGGAATGCAAACCTTAATCTTTAGTGGGGCCATGATCTGGCTGAAAGAGGCCAAGAGTTAGAACCATTCCCTCCAGCCAGGACCACAAATAGCAGAGGTCTTCATTCCAGTTGTGTGCCGAAGCTTTATAGCTGTGGCTGGGGAATGCACAGATGTGCTCCTCCATCCCTCACTGTGGACTGGAGTCAAATTAAAAGGCACACCTAAAGTGTGGAGGCAGAGAAATGTCCTCTTTCTAGAAGTGGCATTTCTCCATGATTATTGACAAAACCACCTTTACCAGAGAAAGGGGTTTGTCAGGACGAGTCCAATGATAGTGAACGATATGAGGCTGCTCTGCTGCAATCCACCGCTGCAGGTAGGAGTAATTGTAACACTTCCCCTATGTTAACCTATGAGCAGAGCAGCCCTCCTATGCGGTGAAAACACACATGGGTATTCTCCACTCTCTGGGCATGTGTGCCTTTGCGCACAAACAAACCTGCATTGGCAGGCTGGAAACGTGGTTAAAAGCATCGTAGGTGCAAGTGCACACACAGGCCGGCTACGACAGGCTAGATACATAGTTAAACACACCATAGGGACAAATGCGCACACAAACCTGCTACGACAGGCTCAGCAAATGTTTGGTGCAATCGTGGGCACATGCGCAAATACTGGCCAGTGCCACTTCCCCGTATATGTAGGAAGGCGCGCCCACTTCCACACTGTATTGACAGTGGGAAAGGGCCCGGGGCCCTAAAGCCACCAGGTGGGGAATCAGCAAAAATATGCTTCATAGGCTATTCTAGTGGGTGGCAGACTCAGTGAAACGCCCCACTAGTAGCCAGGGCTGTACTTGGGGATGTGGCATACCTTTATACAGGGCCCTCCAGGGTACAGCACCTGAACCAAGCATGTAAGTGCCCCTTCTAGCATGTGTAGCCAAGGGCACACACACTTTCCCACTGCAGTACAGTGGGAAAGTGCCTAGAGTCCTGAGGCCACGCAAAGAAAGTCCGCACAAGACCGGGAGAAAAAAGCAAAACAATTCAGGGAAATCCTCTAAGAAGGGCAATGTCCAACAATAGGTATTCAGGAATGATTCATGCTGTACCAGGATTGGCTGCAGGCATAATTTTGCCCTCTGTGTCTCTCCCACGGTGATGCTTGGGGACAGACTGTGAAACCCTGTCCTTTATAAAGGCCCTCACTTGGCAGCTTAGGTTCATCGAGGGGGAACATTAAGCCAAAAATATTACTTCTGCCATTAGTTTTTGATAAAACATTGCAGTTCTCAAGCTGTTGGCCGGTGACAACTTGACCCTTCCCTTGAGTTTTTCTTTATAAATGCACATTCATGACAGATTTTATGACAGATATACTTGTAATGCAGTGCTGTACCCCCTTTCAGTTAAAAAGGCTTCCTTCAGCCAGCAAGCCGACAGGTTTTTGGAGATGCACCTGTGTGCCTGTGAGTGCTATTGTGACTTGAGAAGATTTAGGCAGCATTTCCAGCAACCCCTGATTTAATTTTCCTGCTCTCTGCTGATGAAGGACCACATCCAGAAACACATAAATTTGTCTAGAGATATACAGCACTATCTGCAACAACTTAGCACTTAAAAAATAACTGTCGTTTTTCACCAAAGTTTGTACCGCATTTACCATAATGCATTGGGGTTAACTGCGCTGGGATGTGAGGCAGTGTGCTCTAAACCTCCTTTGTGTTTGAAAGGTTCCCTTGAGCCAGCAAGCTGAGGAGCTCTGGAGATGCACCTGTGTGCGGCACTGTGACCTGTGAAGATTTAGGCAGCTTTTCCAGCAAACTCAGATAAAATGTAGCTGTTCTCTACTGGTGGATGAAATCCAGAAACACCTACATGGCTCTAGAGATATACAGACTATCTGCACTAGCTTTGATGACAGACTACAGTCAAATTTGAAGTAAGCACTAATTGTGTACTGCATTTACCGTAACGCAAAGGGGCGAACTGTGCTGGGATGTCAGGCAGTGTGCTCCCAACCCCCCTTTCTCTTTAAATTGTGTTCAAGTTACAGTCATTCAAGACCAATATACCCTTCTCCTTTTACCAATCAGAAATATATTTTCCTGTGAATTGTTTTAAAAGGTAACACAATTTGCTGTGCCTGTTCCAAGTACACCTGTCTGCTAGGAAACGGAAAGACTGTTCTATGGAAAATTAAATATAGTTCCTAATGTTTATTTTTATTTTTTGTTTTCCGAGCATATCTCCACCATGTTTAAGCTGCATATTTTTCTTCTTATTTTTGTGGTTCATGTTTGCAATAAAAACGTTAGAAATACCCATCAGACAAGCTTGCCAAGGCCAGACCTTTTGGCTTTACCAATGTTTATTTCAGAATACTGAAACCTTTGCAGCACAATGTTTTTTTCCCATTTCCAACCACTATGAAGCATCATGCTTCTTTCCAGTCTCAAACTGCTCTATGTAGCAATAAAGGGCATGTCAGGCCAACCTGGTTTAAACCAGCAGCACGCTGGGTTCTGGGGCTTATAATTTTACACTGCCCAATCTAAATCTAGGCCTACAAGCCCCAGACTGCAACCTGTGCCTGGGTACCACTTTGCAGAGAGGCATGGATTTTCAGATTACACGCCGCCCTTTCTACCACGTTCTTTTTTTGTTTCTACAACCCACCTTATAGCACCATACGTTTTTTTAGACATATACAAAACATAATAACAGGTATGCCCATGGTTAGAAGCCCGAGTACGACAGACAGTCACGATCCTGTATTAGCTGTATGTCTGGTGTCATGCTTGAGAGGCCAGGTTGTTGCAATCCTGCATTGGCTATATTCAGGCCCACTGGCATTATGCACTTATAGTTTTACCATACATGCCACATAATCCACAATCTGGTGCTGCATGATTTGTTTGTAGCGCAAATGATAAAATGTTACTGAAAAAGCACCAGATGTGGCACAGCGCAGTGATAAATCCTTTGCAAAGGTTAACTAGTCATGTTTCAGATGGTGATTATCGTATCGGATACTAATGAGGTAAAACCTTTTGCCATGGCAATACTGATGTATTTTGAATTGACAAAATAGTGAAATGTACTTTTCTTGTGCAGCACAATTTAGTTCACCTTACCACATAGTATGTTCCTCCATTGTCACATATTCCGCTGGGCCTAGCTATATCCCTTATGTAATATACTCAACAGGGACAAACTGTCGGAGTACTGACTCATTCTAGCTATATGGTAACATTCATGAGGTGAGCATGCGGGCTGGGCCCTCGACCACTTTCATCAGTATGGTAGCAGGCCCACATGTTAACCCAACAGTAGTTTCAGAAAATAAATTAACACATGCACTCTACAAAGCTTTAAATGACGGTCATGTGGCTCCAACTGCACTAATAGCAAAACCTCCCACAGAAAACGTTAGACACAACTCCTGACACTATCTTGTGCACAACACAGCTCCATGGCGTCTCATCTCAGTATTTGATCACTTTTCATCCTTTGACATATAGTGCGATCAAAGCTTCTTAATGCGAAAAGATGCCTTGGAAGACAAATCCCTGAAGAAGAGCAATAGACAAAGCTGCACCACAGAAAAACAAAACAACCAGCATTGTATGTTGGCACATGCATTCATGTATGTAAGATCCATAACTGCATCAAGCTGGTCACTATCAAATGTATCCTATCACTAAACAATACAATGGTCAGCTTCAGCCTTGCCAGCTACTTTCCTGTATTACTAAAATCCAAACAATAGGAATCAGAACCCAATATATTGTTTGGAGACCACACTGACTGTGGTTAACAAGAACCTTAACTGGCGCCCAGATTCCTCTCTATGCTACGCCACTCTACTCCCCTCCATTCTATGCTACTCTGCACCACGCCACTCCATGACACTCCAATCTATGACACTCCACTCTGTGCCCCTTCCACTCTAAGACCCTCTACTCTAAAACCCTTCAACTAAGACTCTTCACTCTAAAGCCCTTCAATCTAAGACTCTTCACTCTAAGAGCCGCCACTCTATGCCTCACCAGTCTATGCCATGCCACTCTACACCACACCACACCACCCCACTGCACCACTCTGCTCCATGATACTCCACTCTGCACCACTCCATTCTACAACACTACTCCACTGTTAGGCCACTCTGCGCCCCTCTACTCTACAACACTCTATGCTCCACTCTGCGCCCCTCTACTCTACACCCCTTACAATGTATGCCCCTTCACTATATGCCCCTTCACTCTACTTGCTTCCATTCTGTGCCACTCTATTCTACCACTCCACTCTATGCCACTTCACTACTTGCCATTATCCCCTAAGCCAAAAGTGGTTAGATGCTGAACAGCAGCCACACTGGTGTACAACTTGGCTAAAACAAATTGGCAAAGCCGATTGTTCTGGCATAGGCGAGACCTATTTGCTTTGTCAATGCTTGTTCATAATTATAATTTAAAGCACCAAGCAAAACAATGCCTTTACCAGTAACAAACCATCCTCTAGCACCCTGTTTTTTGTAATTAAAAATAACCCCAGGCCATAGACGACCCTCTAGAGCACCAGGTTTTTCCTAATTACAAATCTCTTTGGAATGTCATGCTTTTAATGGCTTGGCTACAGACAGCTTTGTTGTTCGTTGGCAGACCTATTCTTTCCCATTCATAGCATACCTAAAGGGGGCTGTGGGTTAGAGCCTTGCTCATGATTAGATGGGTATATTGTCTATCTTAGGTGTCTGCTTTATACTTGATTGCTTTTCTCCTTATTCGTGTGTTTGTTCCATCCAGGACCATTTCAGTCTCTGTGTTCTGATTGGATGAATTATCACTTTCTATTGCTGATGTCAGTGAACTATTTTTCCTTTTCCAAATTTTTATGTGCATTTGATTTTTAACACTCCATAGGAGCAAATAAATCAATCAATCAGGGATTTGTAAAACACACTACTCACCCGTGAGGGTCTCAAGGCGCTGAGGAGGGGATGGGGGAGAAAGAGGGGGGGAGGTGCTGCTTCTGCCCAAACAGCCAGGTCTTGAGAAGTTTCCTGAAGGTAAGGAGGTCTTTGGTCTGGCGCAGGTGGGTGGGAAGAGTGTTCCACGTTTTGGTGGCGAGGTGCGAGAATGATCTACCGCTGGTTGTAGTTCTGCGGACTCGTGGGACGGTTGCGGAGATGCCAGGTCGGGGTGTAGAAGGAGAGTCGTCTGTTGAGGTATTCTGGCCCGGTGTTGTGCAGTGCTTTGTGAGCATGGGTGAGGAGTTTGAAGGTGATTCTCTTGTTGAGTGGGAGCCAGTGCAGGTTTTTCAGGTGGTCTGCGATGTAGCAATGGCGGGGGATGTCCAGGGTGAGGCGTGTGGAGGCGTGCTGGATGCGTTGCAGCCTCTTCTGGAGTTTGCCCGTGGTTCCTGCATAGAGGGCATTGCCGTAGTCCAATTTGCTGCTTACAAGGGCTTGGGTGACTGTTCTTCTGGTTTCAGTGGGTATCGATTTGTAGATCTTTCGGAGCATGCGGAGGGTGTTGAAGCAGGAGGAGGAGATGGCGTTGACTTGCTGGGTCATGGATAGTGAGGGGTCCAGGATGAATCCTAGGTTGCGTGCGTGGTCGGTGGGAGTCGGAGCGGTTCCAAGAGTGGCAGGCCACCAGGAGTCATCCCATGCAGGGGTGGAACCGAAGGTGAGGACTTCTGTCTTGTCGGAATGGCTTTCTTCGCTTTCCCAATCCAGCTCCACACTTTTTTCCTGATCTCTCCCACTTTTCTCCAGCTTTCCTACTTGCCCCTGCCTCCCTTCTCCACCCATTTCCACTTTCTGTGTTGCTGCCTCATTGCTTGCTCCTCTTCCCCAAGAGGTAGCCTTTTTCCACCTCTCCCTCCTTCGTTCTTTCCTCACTTGCTACCTCATTCCCACCTTACATTGCTTTCTAGTGAATAGAGCAGTCTGGTCTCCCACATAAAGGAGAGAGGAGTGGCACAAGGCAGTGTGAACCAGCCGGTTTAGTCATGACACTGAGGCGCCACCCTCTTTGGAATTTGGAATCCTTCCAATGCTAAAACATTTAGTTTTAAATATAATCTGGAAATCATGTTTTCGTTTATGTAAATCATAACTTTCCAAAGTCCATGTCTATTGTGATGCTCCAATCCAGAGTTTTCTTCCTTGGATTCTGGGACTTGGGGTCCTATTACGTTTTTAATAAACAACAGTACAAGTCCCAGAATTCAAAGATACACTTAGATTGGAGCAGCACTTCACGCATGGACCTGGGGAAAGTGGCAGGGTGACAAATACTGATCCTGTCGCTTGCGTGAACCAGGGATTTGTTTTATTTATGTAAATACTGGACCCACCGCACTGCAGGAACCAAGGACTTTTTTTATTTACACAAAAAATACTGACCCACTGCTCTGCCGCAACATGGGTCTTGTTTCTACTGGGACTGTTCCTGCCGTCCCCTTTCTTTTCTAATGATTTTGGCCTATAGTCCTCTCTCTATGCTCATGGACACTTGTGTCGACTCGGCCAGGTGCCCCATGTGCAGCTAGTCACACTACTGGTCCTCCCTACGCTTTTTGTTTCTAAGAGCAGTCCATGTCCTCTTAACCCTTTCACAGCGCCACCTAGGCGGTGAGTATTTCTTGCAAGCAGAGATAGCTTCAGTCTGTGCTTAGTTGCTAACAGTGTGGTTAAGTCCTCGAGCATTCCATGCTGCTTGAGTCCACTCCTAGAAATAAAAGTTATCCGTAGAATAGCTTGCAGGCTATTTTTGCACATTCCACCGCATTATGAATGTTGCCAAAAACCGTCAACAGTTTTCTGCACCAGCAGCTACCCCACTGAAAAAAGCCAATGCGTTTTGTTCTGTTTTTAAGCTCTTTGGGTTATCCTGGACATTAACCAACATTCCTATTTGCACCGTTTTTGTGACTGAAAGGCGAGCATTGCATCCCCAAATGTGTATCGGGACATACATACGTGACACTCTTGTTGGTGTAAAAGGTCATTTATTAGAACAGGTTTTAAACATCATTACTTAAACATTTAACTGTATCTCCTTTTAAACCGACTTTAACTTAACAATTCCCTTTCCTTTATTTTCTCCTTAAAATATCTCCCTTCAATTTTCCTACCGTATATGCTCCCCTATTCCTCCCATGCCTTACCTGCCTGTAGCCTACCCCTCCCCGCTCTGATCCTTCAATTCCTTGTTTTTCCCCCTGGAAGGGTGGACAAGCCCGCACCTGGCTCTCCACCCTCCCCCATCTCCTGCCATCACTCTCAAAATCACCTGTCCTAAATGACTGTTAACCGCCCCTACCTGACCCCCCTTTCCTGCCTAACTATCCTCTCCTCCCTCTGCCTTCCCAAGCTGGGTGGGTGGGTGGTCCTAAATAAAACGACCCTCCCTCGCTAAGTCGGCGCGGTGAAGAGGCCGACCCCACCCTCCACCCCCCTTATATTTCTTAACCTAAAACCCGCCCCCACTTATCTTTTACCCAATGGGGCGCCTTGCGCGCCACTTCCTTTCTCCCGAAACCGCCCGCGGAGAGACTAGACTGCGTCTCTCTCTCCGCGGGCCCCTTCATCGGGACATACATACGTGACACTCTTGTTGGTGTAAAAGGTCATTTATTAGAACAGGTTTTAAACATCATTACTTAAACATTTAACTGTATCTCCTTTTAAACAGACTTTAACTTAACAATTCCCTTTCCTTTATTTTCTCCTTAAAATATCTCCCTTCAATTTTCCTACCGTATATGCTCCCCTATTCCTCCCATGCCTTCCCTGCCTGTAGCCTACCCCTCCCCGCTCTGATCCTTCAATTCCTTGTTTTTCCCCCTGGAAGGGTGGACAAGCCCGCACCTGGCTCTCCACCCTCCCCCATCTCCTGCCAACCAGAGAAACCCATGAGGCGTTTCACTGCCCCACCCTCTTTTATTTCCGGGTACACAAATTTGTACCCCATACGCTTTCTAACATCAGTCTCAGTTCTGTGATATAGTACACATTACCCAACTGTGATAAATGGACCCCGTCGTCGCGAAACAAAACTTGTTCTTGTTCTTTTATGTCCCCGTGTCTCAAAACTTTGATCCCCTGGGCCCAGCAGAAAACTCTCATAGATCTGTTCAATTTTTTCCGAGCCCGCTCTATGGCTCCATGATTAATAGCCCCTCTCCAAGCCCTTCTCAGCACAAATTCCGTCCATATCAAGCATGTTCCATATAGTTTTTGTTTTAGAAGTTCCAAATCCCTCTGCATCAATTGAATCAAAGTGAGCCCCGATAGCTTCTCCAGATCATTCTCCCCCAAATGAATCAATAACAAATCTGGGCATCCCCACTGAGGCAAGTTACTCGTGATAAATGGGAGCAGGCTCCCCCACCTCATACCACTCTTGCCCCACCAACGCACTTCATGGCTTCTGCTGGGTAGTCCCAATGATCTGCCATAAATTTGCTTCTCTGCAAATTTCACCGCCCAATGAACAAACGAATGGCCGACCAACCATGTCGTCATCTTTCCCGTCTCCGGCCCAGCCACGCAGCCTGTAAAGAAAAAACATTGTAACAATTGCCTGGATACGCAACCCCCCCCCCCCCCTATCTCTCCTCTTCTGTCTGTTCCGTGTTCTTCAAGGCCTAACATATCTCTCACAGCACCTAGACTTCCATCTCACTATGGCCTTGATCTTAGCCCAATCCCAGCCCAAATGTGCCGCCTCCGTTGCCACGCCAATCCTAAATGAGTGCGTTCCATAGTCACCTGCGCCACCCTATCCTTCCAAGGGCTATTCTCATAACTTGTAAAAGTTGGTAACTAGTTAGCTTCTTCCCTGATGCATGCATGAAAACCCCTGTTTCACCTGCCCCAGGCCATCTGGCTTTGAAACTGACCCATTCCTCAACCGGGCAAGCTAAATCCACGCCCCCTTTTTTTAACCATATCCACTTGCCTTTCCCCAGCTGGTCAGTTTTTGACCGTCTTAGCCATATCCCCAACCTGTCTTTATGCACGCATACCTCTTTTCTCATTACCCCGATTTCTTTACCCACCCCTAACAACTCTGATACTCTAAATGCGCCAAAAAACATCC
Source organism: Pleurodeles waltl (assembly GCF_031143425.1). Lineage (NCBI taxonomy): Eukaryota > Metazoa > Chordata > Amphibia > Caudata > Salamandridae > Pleurodeles > Pleurodeles waltl. The sequence continues at coordinate 340,216,632 of NC_090443.1, forward strand.
ACAACATACATAACCGAAATAAACCCACCTCGTATTCATCCCTACAACAGACTGGTAACACCTGTACCATCTCTACCAACATTTCAAACGTAATGGGTTCCCTTGCTGGCTTGTCTCCGCTCGCTCTAACCTTGCTCCATCCCCTCAGCATTTTACCCAATAAATCATTGCACGCGGGTTCATAACCGAAAAACAATTTTCCATAGAAAGACACGCCAGCCAGTTTCCCCCCAATTGTAGCTGGAGATAAACCCTCCCCGATCAGAAACAGCACAAAACGTCTAGTCCTGGCTTCAAGCATTGGCAGGCTTTGTGCCCAGAAATTGCCCCAAAACTGTTCAAAAGATTGAAACTCCAACCATGCCATTCTGTAGTTACGCCGCGTGGATACAGCTAATGACATCTCCACCAGCCCCGTGATCATCATGCCCCCCATTCCCAGATGTCTGCCGGGACCACAGTCTTGTTCTGATCCGCTCCAGGTGCCAATTCGCAGAAACGCCGCCACTGTGAACGAGATAGGAAGTCTGCAATCTCGTTGTAGATCCCCGGTATATGTGCAGCTTTAAAAATAACATTCAAAGACAAACATAACAGCATGAACTGGCGCAACAAGCGCAAAACTCTGAGGTCCCTTGCTCTCTGTCTCTTTACCAACTCTACCACTGCCATATTGTCTATCTGAAAAATCACTGTCCTGTTAGCTAATTCTTGTCCCCACACTGCCAGTGCCACTAAAAGGGGAAAAAACTCCAAGAACGCAATGCTTCTCCCTTGCTGCATCCAAGATGCCGGCCATGTCTCCGCACACCACCTCCCGTCCCAATATAAGCCAAAGCCTGAAGCTCCTGCTGCGTCTGAGAAACTTTGTACCTGCCATACCGTGTCCGACTCCCCAAAAGACATAGGCACTCCATTGAAATGTCTCAGAAAAATCTCCCATACTCTAATGTCTTCTCGTAACGTCAATGATTCTCGTATCCTGTGGTGCGGAAGTACGGCACCTAACATGGAAAGTCCCAACCGCCTACAAAAAGTTCTACCATCCCTAACTACTCTGCACGCAAAATTAAGATAGCCTAAAAGCCTCTGAGCCATTCTCAGGTCCATCAAGCGCAAAGTGCGCACCTCCGCCAGGCAATCTAGCATCTCTCCCACTTTTGCCTCTGGCAACCTGGCGACCAATTCTTTCGTATCCAATTCAATGCCCAAAAAGGTTAGAATCGGCACAGGGCCTTCTGTTTTCTCCGGAGCCAAAGGCACACCTGCCTGTTGCGCCAGCTTCTGGAAAGCGTCCAGAGCCCGCCCACACGCCCCAGATGCTGCAGGCCCTACAAATAAGAAATCGTCTAGGTAATGCGTTACCCACCTATGTCCACTCGCTCTTACAAAAACCCATTGTAAAAAGGTGCTGAAAGTCTCGAAAAGAGCACATGATATTGAGAAGCCCATGGGCAGCACCCTGTCCACATAAATGTTGCCATCCAGCTGCATGCCCAAGAGGTCAAAGTCTGCTGGATGAATAGGGAGCAGTCTAAAAGCTGATTGAATGTCGCATTTTGCCAATTCCGCCATCCTGCCACACTTTAAAACTAACTTTATCGCATCATCAACTGACGCGTAAATTACTTTAGAGTCCTCTTGGGCAATAAAATCATTGACAGACGTCCCTTCCGGCCAAGACAAATGATGAATCAACCGAAATTCCCCTTGTGCTTTCTTGGGTACCACTCCCAAAGGGGATATCATCAAGATGTCACTTGGCCACCCGGAGAATGGGCCTGCTATTCTGCCTAAAACTACCTCTTTTGCCAGTTTGTCACGCACTGTCTGCGGGCGTTCTTTGGCTGACCGCAAATTGTCAGCCCATCTCCGTTACCGAGGTCCTTGGTAACCTATTCTAAAACCTTCTCTAAAACCCCATTCGAGTAAACGCGCTTTATCCATGTCTGGGTATATATGCAACCATGGCAACAGAAATTCCAGTCTAACTGGTGTAGGACCCTTTTGGCGCAGGAGTGCCATGCGCCCCTCTCCCTCTGGCAGCCCTCCACTGTTCAGCTGGGCTGGACAGGGAGAAACATTGGGTGACTGGATGACGGCCCCCGCACTTGGAGCAGTCATGCTTGAACCTGCATTGTGCCCTGGAACAAAAACCCTTGTTAAAGTTCCAACAAGCCCCCGCCGTTGTCCCTGTTGTCTTAGTGGTATTGCCCGCCCCTCCATGGGCGGGCGAGCTTGAAAGGGCTTGTAAGTCACTGGCAGGCCACTCGCAGTGTGAGTGGACGCTGCTGTCTGCGCAGATGCCATCCATTGCATCCACAATTCGGGGTCCACGTCACCCCACGGTTTCTCCGGATTGACACTCACCCGGGCCCTGAATTCTTCATCGTAACTGAGCCATGCGAACCCTCCAAAATGCATTTGGGCCTTCCTAATTATATCCATGTATTTAAAAAGTGCAATGGCCCTGTCCGGGTATTTCTCGCAGTATATACTGGCGAATATCAAAAAGGCCGATGTCCAGTTATCCATTGTTATCGGCACCCGAGCCCTACGTGCTAGTTCCCATTCTTCCTCTTTGGACCCTTCCTTTGCCTGTATGTCCCTATGCAACAGTTTAAAAACATCTACATATTCGTGTTTCCATATTTTGCTTTTTGTTTTTTCGGCCACATGCGAACCTAGTGGCATGGCTAAACCCATGTACGTCAGTCTCTTTCTGTGGCCTCCCCCTTCCTTGTCCTCTACCGTCTTTTCTCCCGTATCCACCTTCCCCGTTGTGGCCGTACCACTCGTGGCGGTGCCTTCTTTATCTTTGTTCTCGACCGTCTTCTGAATGTCGCTATCACCTGCCTTCTCTAAAACTGACCCGTCTCCTACCCCAATGGACCTTCTTGTGTCAGCCTCCTTTATTATCCCGCTCCCCTCGCCCCACACTGACCACCAATTCTTACCTCCTGCGGTGTCTCCCAGACTCCTTGGTATTCTTTTTAGGCTTCTGCCAAGCGGCGTAACTTGCCGACCACCAGTGGGGCCTTCCAGTGGAGCTGCCACCTGTAAAACAGAGCACGAAGAGGTTGCGCCTCTCTTGCGCCCTCGCCCGCCACCCTTTGTCACCGTGCTCACCTCCCAATCTTGTATTTCGCCATCCTCCCATTCATCCCCTTCCTCCTCATAGTCCAGTTCCAGTTCATCATCTCCTTCCCATTGGCCTTTGCGCTGGCCGAAATCTCTTGTATTAGTTGATGTACTCGCACTTGCTTCAAAACCCGCATGACGCGTGTCATCGGGACGGTGTCCGTGATCCCTCGGTGTGGAGAAGGCCGCCGCAGACCCCTCCAGTGCTTCGTGCCAACGTATCTGTGCCGTATTGCGCCCAGTCGGCGTATTCCGTCTCTTGCCAACCTCTGCCGTTGGCATTGCTGCCTTTCTGCCCCCGTGACCGTCTGCGTCACCGGGTTTCACCGCGCCTACTGACCCTTCGGCCGCTCGACCCTCTTCTCTCTGTTCCCCCCTTGCCTGTGGCGCCCATACCCAGGTTCCACTTCCCTGCCCTGGTTGCTGTGTCCCTGCTTGCCCCTTGGCCTCTCTAGGTTTTGGGGTTGTCTCACTGCGGGCCTGTGCCTCGTCCCTGTCCTTGCACAGCTGCGCCCACCTGGCCTCTGTTTCTAACACGGCCTTACGCTGTTCCCGTATTCTGGCCTCCAAATCCCATGTCTCTGCCTGGTTCCAGGCCCCCTGAGTGTGCGGGCTCAGGTCCACCACGGTTCCTGCTTCCTGTGCTGCCTTGACTTTCCCTCCCCTGGCCTGGCGTGGCGCTGCCTTGGCCCTCCCTGACCCACCCCTGTGTCTTCCGGCATACTTGCCTCTTTTCTTTACGGGCGCCCCGAAAAAACCAGAGCTGGGGCCCTCCCCCTTGTGGTATGACAAATCTAGGGGGGTGAAATCCCCACTGGGCCCCGGTATGGGTTGCTCTCCCTCCTTGCTATGCCTGTCGTCCCCGGCCTCCCCCGCTGTATGGCCCCCGCTGCTTGCGGGGTCCGCACCTGCTTGCGCGCTAGCTGTCCCTGCGTCCTGCGTATCCTGTGTCTCCCCGCCAAACATCAGCGGGCTCTGTGTCCCGTGCAGAACTTGCTGCGCAACTGCGCCCTGCCCGGGTGCTACAGATCCTTCATCCTTATCCCCATCAGAGTCCTGTGACTCGCATGCCGCTAGTGGTCTAGGACCCCTGGTCTAAGTAAATCCACCCTGCCTGCTTCGCCTAAAACGCGTAGTGCGGCCCTTACTGCCTCCGCGTCATGGCCGGTGGCCATGTTGCCGACCGAGACTTCGGTTGTTGTAACTACCACAGACTTATTGGCCGCTTATGTGTCTCTGTATAATTATCCGTGTTTTTATCTTTTATTTTATTATTATTTATTTATATATATATATTTATTTTTTTTGCACCTTGTTGTGCCAAAAACTGGCCTGCACCCGTTCTGGGTGTTCCCTATGCTGTCCCCTGCATTGGGGGGTTGTCCAGCTGCCTGTTAAATTGCTGCCCAGAATTTGAGAAATATTATTTTTTTTTTTTTTGCCCAAGGGGCCCTCCCTGTCACCTAGCGTGCCTTTTGTTGCCCTGGGGGCCCCGCGCGGAGAGGTGGTGGCGCCTCCGCGTCAGCAAGGCCTGCGCCTGCTGATTTTTGGCCGCGTGGCTCCCGGTGGTGTTGCAGAAAAACCCCCGGGGGGCCGCCTCTTGCAAACGCGCGTCTCCGCGCGCTACACAAAAATTGTGCTACCGGGGCCGGCCTTCCCCGATTCCCGTGCCGGTTCTTAATTAAATTTATTTTTTTTTTTTTTATTTATTTATACTGCCCAAAGGGAGCCGCCTCCCCCGTCCCCACGCGTCGTGCTCCAAAAGCCCAAGGAGCCGGCCTCCCCTTCCGCCGGTGCCCTAAACCTCCTGCAGGCCCCGCGGGACGGTGTGCCTGCCTTTGGGAAATCCCCCAGCCCTGACCAATGGCCTAACTGCCCTAACTCCTTACCTCTAAACCTCCTAAATAAAACGACCCTCCCTCGCTAAGTCGGCGCGGTGAAGAGGCCGACCCCACCCTCCACCCCCCTTATATTTCTTAACCTAAAACCCGCCCCCACTTATCTTTTACCCAATGGGGTGCCTTGCGCGCCACTTCCTTTCTCCCGAAACCGCCCCCGGAGAGACTAGACTGCGTCTCTCTCTCCGCGGGCCCCTTCAAAGTATCCTATAAAGTTACTGTTCAAATATTACGTATCCGGTGTTTTATCGGTTCACTGAGCACTGCGCCCAAATTAGTTTATCCGCTAGCAGTGGTAGGCAGTAATTGGTGCGAGGTACCAAATGCGAGAGGCAGTAGAGCTGGGAAATGTACTGTTTCAGAGCGTTCACAAATGTAATAACACCCTTTTATCTCTCATGGATGACTTATGACTCTAGTGAGACAATGGCTCAGTTATTTCTTGCACCGAATGTTTTTGTCCATAAAAAACAATATATATTTATATATGCATATACAAAAAACGTATCTGTGCACTATCAGTGCTGGCCACGTGTGTCCACGGTTTTTGACACAAGCCAGTGGCACAAAGAATTGTCCGATTCAAAAGCTTGGACTTTTCATGCCTGGATGTACTGCATTTGTCAATGCTCATTTGTATTTAGAACACACGCTATAGTGCCATCCATCGCCATCACAAATTGCCCTGCAGCACCCTGTTTCTCCAATTACTAGACACATTGCAGTACCTTTTTAAGGTCTGGGTTTTGGCAGCGCACTTTTCAACTGGGTTTACAATAAAATGTGAGTGGGATTTGGTTTCACCTCCTTCAACCACTGGGTTTTTACACTATCTATCCTCTTTTAACCACTGGCTTAAGACATTGGCAATCACACCTCAGCTCCGCCCAGTGATGTAGCTCTCTCACCTTATGCTATTGGCTAATGGACGTATCCCTCATTCTTCCGCATGCTTATGTTGCAAAGTAGGAGGAACTATTTTTCAACTACCAGCCTATCGCTCTATCAGCTTATTGCTGCTCCTTCCACTTTCTTCTCATGTGTCCACTCCTCTTTGCTCCCTCCACCCCCTACCTCTTTCACCTGTATGTTGTTCTCATCCCTCGAACCTGCCCCTCACATTGTTCCCTTAAGGCTATCCCCATTTCCCCACTGGGTCCTATAGTTAAGCTCACAGTGACTACTCATCAGTTCCACTGCAACCGTGTATTTATAGGTCTCCCCTGAGAAAGCCTGTTCGTCGTCGTTGCTTGCGATAATCTAGTGTTTAAAGAAAATACTAAAAATGGTATTTTAGCCTGCCTATAATTTACCCTTGGTTGGCAATCTGATTTTCTCGCTTTTCATTGTTGAGAGCGTCGTGCCATCGAGCATCATATTGTCTGTATATTTGATTTCTTTCCTGCAGCATTGACCAGATACTTGTTTATTTTTTTATTAGTGTTTTAGGCGCTATTTGTGTTCGGATTGCAGTACTTTATTAAATTACTTTTTTTTTTTGCTTGCACGACAACTTAAAATCAACAGAGTTGACGCTCACGTTTCCAGGTACTTCCAGGAGCTGAATGTAAAAAGCTACCAATAACGAACTTTGTGGCGTGTGAGAAATTTCTGAAACATACATTTCATCTGCCTGCTGCTTGTATTGACGATGAAGCTGTAAATATACTTCCTTCATTTAAGACTGTTGTCATACAGTCTTATTTTTCTGAATAAATTTTTGCAACTTTTAGAATTTAGGAAAATGTTTTTCGGATCATCAAACACACTGCAATTTCAAAACGTTCATGTTTCACCTTTAACCTCTACTCAACCCCAAACGCTCAAATCACAGTTTCCTCCCTTTATTTCTACCTACCGTAAGCCCTCAAGTCGCCTTCACTTCCCTTAACTTCTAATGAACCCTTCGATATGATCATTGCAGCATTAGGGGTGAGGGAGCCAACAATCTAACAGGGAGAGCCGAGCCAATGGTATGACTTGGCTCCAAGAGCCCATGCACAAGCCGATCCCTAAACATGTTTGGCAAGTAATTCATACATAAGCATCATGGGGAAAAAAATGATAAAGTCTCTTCAAAATTTTATTAACATGTTGAAGTGGTTTCCATCAGTGCATTGAGAGGTATTTATTAAAAGTGATGTTTTTTTAAACATGAACTTGGAAACATTCCTGCCCTCCATGGCGATGGCTGAGCCATTTGTGAACTAAGAGGGAAATCAGGTGTCATGTATACCCTATATGTGGCCTAGATTCTTAATATACATGGAGCAACATTACAGTATCTTAAATAAAACACAATAGGTTTTTCTGTAGTGCAAATCCTGAACTCAAGTATTTGAAGATGCTCTCTTAATGTGCTAATGAAGAAAGAAGGACTCACAGTGAAATGAAACAGTAGATTAGGATCAAACAAATATGCAAGTAGGGGTTCCAGGATTGACCCCAAGTGTGTTTGTTTCTCATTATGCAGCTAATCCACTAGATCGATGCCTCATTCTCTACCCCTTCCTTTTCATTTTACATCAAAAGTTAATGTTTTCTCGTTAATTCTTGGCGCATGAGGTTAGACCATGGGTGGAAGGCAGATGCCACTTGAAAGCTCAGCTGTTTTTGGGCGCCAGGGTTCAAGAGGGCCTCATGTTGAACCGAGAAGGCATCTGGCACGAGCTTCAATCCTCGCCCAGCTCCATGCAGCACTGAACCTTGTCATGACAAACTGCACTGCAGCACTGCATTATACTGACAACAACCCCACGGCACATGACGAGCTGCCTGCAGGACTGTGCGTTGTTCATGACGAGTAGCCCTTGCTTCCCCATGATACACGTGCTTGAAGCGCTCTTCTGTTCTTGTTAAAAGCAACCATCAGTGTCACTGTTTGGTCCCATTGAAGCAGCACCACTGAATTGTGTTTCTTCATGACAAACACTTCGACTAGAGCTTCGTTATAAATAACACTTTACTAACGGTATTTAAATAACAAGCATTTTCAATGCAACGGGTCTCGCATTAGCTCGAGTTAGAGCTATTAGCGTTGTAAAGAAAAAAAAAACCAGCACGATCACACTGCATGGAAAATAAACAGATAAAGTAGTCCAGACCCCAGGCTGAAAACATCGATCCTCAAATGTTTTTAGTAGTTTACCGGTGCTGTGTAGGTGGGCTAAACACCGGAAAAGGCATGACGTATGCATGCCATTCACAAATTAAAGCAAGCCAATTTTAAAAGGCAAGCCCACAAACTAATGTAAGTGACTGACGTGACATGGGCGTGGTTTGAAGCCCAAAGAGCGATTACAGAATGGGATGCAGCGCTTTGCGCTCGCCCATAAAAAGGGCAAAAGGATTGCTGTATAAAAACAAGCTATTATTATTATGACTAACAGAGGTACAGGGTCAAGCTCGATAGCAATGAGCAGGCCGGTGGCATAACATTTTCAGAGAAGTCTCATTGCATTTGGCTTTCACTGATGTTTTTTTTTCCGATCACAAACATCCATGCAGGGTTGATATTTTGGATGGTACGCATGCCTGCACCCCGAACCATAGCTGCCACGTTTTCCAGGTCTATCCGTGATGTTGCTCCAATCCAATTTTTTTTCCATTGAATTCTGGGAATTGTAGTCCTCTTTGACAAAGGAATAAACAACTAGAATACAAGTCCCAGAATAAAAATTTTTTTTAAAAAGAACCGTGGCAGTGCTGCTGGACTAGAAGCCCTTGAGTTCCCACTCTGTACTTTGCTTCCTGGATTTATCCCATTGTAAAATTGAGATTTTCCCAGCCTCGGTGTCAGAAAGGCTAGATTTTATTAAAGACAGAGGCAGGTATTATTATGCTTAACTGTTCTTGCATTTATTATATAGCAGCCAAGAAGAAAAAAATACATTACTCAGAAAACCCCGGGAAAGAACTACAAACATTGCATCATATTGGAAAGACCAATAGGACATCAAGCGCTATGCACATTGTATTACAAGTCCGGAGGCTCATATTATTCTTGTTCAAAGCAATGAAATAAAAGATTCAGCCGGATGAGTAATTGGCTTACAATAAAAGGTTCTAAACGTATTAAGATTTGACCAATCTGCAGACCTCAGAATATAATTTAAATCCACACCCGCACAGAAAGCTCTACAGGTCATATCCCCTCTAGCTGAATGGGCACCAAAAAAAACTGTGCTGATCGCAGCCATGGACATGATCCATCTAACCCAATGGGCCAAGATAGGAGCCAAAACTGGCATTTGGGATTCTGACAGGAAATAAAAAGTTGGGACGAGGAGAAAGTTCTCAGATCCGCAATCCGTGAAACATACGTTTTTAAACAATTACCAACACACAACTTAGGTTGGTAGGGGGAAAAAGGATAATGCACTGAGGTCAAGTTAGTCTTAGTACGCCTAGATACCTGAAAAGAAACTCCTAGAGGAGAATGGTGAAAAGAAGAAGCATCTAATGCTTTAACATCAGAAACATGTTTGAGCAAAAGCATAGTCAATTTTGCAGATGAGTGCTTGAGAGAAAGATCAGCATTGTCAGGCCATGAAATAAACAAGCATAAAATGAAATTAACATCCCACGTGGTATCATACTTGGGAAGAGGGGGGTTAGAAAAATGAGGGGATCTGAATCTCTCACCAGACACCAGCTGCACCATACTGCCCAGCCAGACCTGTAGACCTTAGCGGTGCCAGGGGACCAGGATCTCTGCATGAACTGGATAGCTTCTTTCAAAATGCCTGAGGTTCTCCAAGATGCCCCGAAGTCCTCTACGCAGTGAGGGACAGGGTGCCCTCTAGAATGAGGATGTGACGCAGACCCTGAGGGTTGAGAAGTGAGTGGGTTAAGGGAGGAATCTACACTGGTAAATCCACAGGTAGATCCAATAGAGTTGGATACCACAGTTAAGTCTGCTGATGGGGGGGGTGATCATAATGAGGAATAATTGTTGCCTGCAAACCTGTGCGAGGACTATGGAAATGAAAAGGAAAGGGGGGATGGCATACAGAAGAAGAGACTGGGGCCATGGCTCTAGGAACACATCTGTAGCAAGAGCTAAAGGATCTGGCCTCCAACTGAAGAAAGACAGGAGTTGGGAGATGGTACAGGAATCAAAGTGGTCTATTGGCATAGAGCCTAATATTGAAGAAAGACGATTAAATACTGAAAGATGAAGTTTCCAGTCACTTGAGTTGGAATATGTCTGGAAAACCAGGCTGCCACCATGTTCAGTTTGCCTGGAAGATACTCCGCTTTGACAAAGGTGACAAAATGCCCAAAGACTCTTGGCCAGAAGTTTGGACCTTGTCCCTCCAATACGGTTCCTATATCTGAGAGCCAATAGGTTGTCAATTCGTAAGAGTATAGTGCCCTTTATGAAGGACTGGGGGCAAAGGAAACTGCCAACATTTCCAAACAGTTGATGTGTATGGAGGACTCCTGGAGAGACCAGGCATCTGCAGTCGAGAATTGACCACACGGTGCGCCCCATCCTGTCCGACTTGCGTCTGATTCCAAGATTATATTTGGGGCGGCCGAGAAAGTTGTTCTCCCGCTCCAAGTGTCTAAGTGACTCAGCCACCAGAGGAGTTTGTCTCTGGACTCCAAATCCAGAGTCACCTGTTCTGAGTCAGGGCTCGAAAAATCATAAAAATGTTACTACACCTGCAGGGCATGTAACTTAAATAGTCTACTTGACGTAACTGTAATGTACTTGACCTGTAAACGGGTCTTAAATTGTGTGATCCTAGGCAAATAGTTTACAGTCGCCTTTTTCTTCATTCTCATATATAATTGCACCTTCAAATATGTGAGCTCAGCATTTCTTCAGTACAAAAAGCCTCTTTTGTTTGATTAAGTAGACTTAAGTTTGCTGCATGCATCACAGGAATCTAGCCCACACACCCATGATATCTAGCCCACATAACCTAGGACTTCTTTTAGTTTACTAATAACTTTGCCATAAGGGTAGGAGTGTTTCTCAGTTTGTTTAAACACTCAATTGTAATAAATATATTACTGAACCATGATGTGGTAACATATTGTCATCTACACACAGTAACTTTATAAGAAATGTCTAAAAACCTCGCCACTAACTTGCAGCTTTACTGCTAAAAGTATAAAATGTATTAACAGTCTTTGAAAATGGGCTTTCAGAAAACATATCCTTTGCACATCAACACATAAAGTATTCTGATTTGTTTTCATCCTATTATCATATTTTTTCATCACACAGAAATATTAAAAATGGCTTTCACAACTACTGAAATATATTTTGGAATGTTGGTACAGTTGACTTAGTCATATAAATGTTGTGTGTTAGGAAAAACCCGAAACCCTATATCCTTTTATATTACATTCTAAGCAGCAGGTCACACAGTTCACCTTACAAGTCCTGGAACACTACAGTGAGAAGGAAAATGAATTGTAAGAAAAACTGATCTTTGACCTCTGTCTGTGAACACAGAGCAAATGTGATATAAGAACAAGATTTAAAGGCATCTTTTATTGCCCCTCCACTTTTAACTGAACAGAACACCTGTTCAGTGTGAACTCGCCAAAAGGGAGGGCGACTCGCCAATGTGAGTGGTCGAGTGGCTTTTTCGAGCCCTGTGAGTAGGCTAGACTTTTGTCAGGTGACAAATCTTTAGTCTCTGTAATACTTACTAATGGAGAGGACCAGGAAAGATGGCCTGAATGGAGGAGGCTTGAAGACCCACCAGGCGAGCTGAAGATCTGAAAGAACAGAAGGGCAGAGACAGAGCATGATTGAGGGAAACCGCCTTTTCAGCGCGGGCAGAGCCACGCATGCCATAATTATGCAAGCGTTACCACACTTGCCTGAACCACACATTTGCATGGTTAAGGCACCATGCGTATGTGTGGTTCAAGCACAAAGTGGGAAGAGAAAGGAAGCTCCAGACGCGGCAGCCTGGTAAGTGGGGTTGGGGGTTTCCTGGGGGGGGGGTAATTTGTAAGGACAGGGTGGGGTCGAAGGGCTCAGAGCAAGGGGGAGGGTTGTAAGGGGCAGTTTACACAGTGGGAGAGGAACAGGATGGAAGCTCCTGACGCAGCCAGGTAAGTGGGGCTGGAGCCAGGTTGGGTGTGTGGGGGATTTTTAAGGACAGGGTGGGGTCAAAGGGCTCGGGTGGGGGGGAAGGGGCAGTTTTTTGGGGGTATTGTTTTTGTTTTCTTTTTCTTTTCAGGGGGTTGGTTTTAGGGCTCAGGGTGGGGGGTGGTCAGGGTTGTTTTTTTGGCATTGGGGAAGGGTGGGGTTGGAGGCAAGGGGTGCCAGGGATGAACGGGCAGTTTTGCATGTTTTTTAAAAAAGGGGTGTTCAGGGTTCTTTTTTGACAGGGGGTTGGTTTTAGTGCTCACGGCGGGGGGAGGGTAAGGTAGTTTTAAGGGCAGGGTGAGATTGGAGGGGGCAGTTGTGGGGGACAGTTTTAGGGCTCAGGGCGGCGGTGGGCGGGGTTGCTTTTTTTTTTTCTTCAGCAGGTTGGTTTTAGAGCTTAAGCTGGGGTGGTTTTTGGGGCAGGGTGGTGTCGGAGGGCTGAGGGCACGGGTGAAGTGGCAGTTTTGGGGGCAGTTTTAGGGCACATGGCGAGGGTGGTTGGGGTTGTTTTTTAGGCGGGCAGGATGGGGTTGGAGGGCTTAGAGTGGGGGAAGGGACAGTTATGGGGCAGTTTTAGGGCTCAGGGTGGGGGGGTGGTTGGGATTGTTTTTTTGGCAGGGGGCGGTTATAGGGCTTAGGGCGGGGGAAGGATGAGGGAGGTAGTTTTAAGGGCAGGGTGTCACTGGGGCATGCGTGGTTTAGGCATGCATGGTTGTATCATACCACACATTAACAAATCTCTTTGTTGATCAAAGCCACTTTGTGTTGAGGCAGTTGAAGGACTGCTTGAGAGGTGTTTATGATGAAGCCTAAGAACTCCAGGTGTTTTGAAGGTATGAGGGAAGACTTCTGAAAATTGATGAGGAAACTTAGCCTTAGTAGGGGGCCTGACAGAGATATAAATGAGAAAGAAGACATGTTTGGTCTTGGGCCATAATCAAGAAGTCGTCAAGATAGATGATGAGTCTTCTACCCTGAATCCTGAGGAAGGCTACCAGTGGTGTGAGAATCTTGGTAGAACACTAAGGGGCGGAAGAGAGGGCAAACAGATGAGTCTTGAAACGGTAAAAGCAGTGGCCCCACTGAAATTGAAGGTATTTCCTGTATGATGGATGAACCGGAACTGCTAAGTAGGCGTGTTGAAGATCTAGGCGCACCAACCAATCATCCTGAAGTAGTAAGTCTCCATCTTGAAATTATGGTAAACTACAAAGTTGTTGAAGAACTTTAGATTGATGACTGGACGATGTTTTTTGTTCTTTTTGAGGACCCAGAATATGGTGCTGAGGAAACCTGAGGGATCAAATGTAGTTCGCTTGATAGCTTGCTTTGCAAAAAACTGTTTACACTTCCTCTTGAACCAGGAGAAACTGTTCCTGCAGAAAACGAAGAGGGTGAGGTAGGTGTTACTGTACAGGAGTTTGATATAACTTTATGCAATAACCCTGAATCGTCTGAATTACCCAAGGATCTGACCTGAGAGACAACCAAGCATTTAGACAAAGAGCCAATCTGTCTCCTATGGGAGGAAGGCCAAAATTGAAAACTCTTACCTACGAACTGATCTCCTTTGGGTCTATACCCCCTGTTCCAGAACCCAGAAGAACGGTAGGGGTAGAAATTGGGCTTGTAGTCTTGATATTCATATTGGAAGCCTTGATTGTAGGACCCTTTTTGTTGGTATTGACCTCTGGAGGTGTAACGGCTGGCAAAACTACTCCTTCCTTTGCCGGCCCTGCCAAAAACCTGGAAAGACAAAATCTTATTCAAAGAAAATTAGGCCTTGTCTATAGTAGCGAATGTAGAAACGTATGTTCCCATTTCCTTTATGAAGGAATCCTCAAAGAGAAGGCCGTTGGCCTGAGGACCCTCTTCCTTAGTTGCAAGGCTACTCAGTTTAGGTTCTGTCTTGGTTATATGTAAGCATTAGTATTGCCCAGCATTCAAATTGTGTGCTGTGCCCAATTGGAAAGGGTCGCAGGGTCTACATGTTCACCCTCCATTTTTGCCTCTTCAGCCAAATCCAAAATCCTGGTCAAGAGGACCACCAGGTCTATGATCCTGTCCTGGCAATTAGACAAGGCTCTATCAACACCTTTTTAGGGTCTTTTCCAATTTTGATAAAAATAGCAACGTATTAGGATCTATAACAGGGGTATGAGACACTTTGTTGGGGAGGGAGGAACAAGGATGCTCAGATTTAGGCTTATTCCTGGAAGATTTTTCTTCAGCGTGTCTTAAGTAGGTAAAAGGAAACGTAATAAGAGACATGATCTGAAAGGTATCATTCTGTGGAATTGGGATGGTGGATTAAAACAAGCTTGAACATAGGTTCACCAGATCACTGGACACTTGGTGAAAGACACCATCAGAAAAATAAACTTTCCACCTTTAATACAGAGGCCCATCAGCAGAAACACCAGGAATTACATCATCAGAAACCCTGGCGTCGTCGTCATCATTATCAGTGTCCTGCAAGTTAGTTATAATGAGGGGGGAAGAGGGAATCCCCGAAAAGGAAATCACTCAGGTGAGAGAACCAGTTTTTTTTTAGAAACTCCTTAAGAGTGCACCCTCAGAGGAGCAACACATTTCTTTCCTTTTTTATAAGGAACATCAGTAGGGCAGTGCAACATTTTGGAGATAGATGCTTCCAAAGATTAAAAAACGTCAACATAGAGACAGAAACTGCCTGTTGCACTGAATCTTTAATGAAGGTTTTTAAGTTCTCCTTCGTGGTCTGAGATTCCTCATACTCATCACTATAAATAATGATAATAAGTGAAAGAACAACCCACTGAGAAAGAAAATAATGAAAAAAATGGGCTGAATAGAATAATCCAAAGGAGCTAAACAGTAGGGGCGCGTGCAGAGGTGTGTCAAAGTGCGGGCCGTAAGCCGAGAAACCTCCTCGCGTCGCCAGAATCATAAGAGGAGCGACACACCTGGAAGCGGTGAGATGAGGGGAAGCTCCAGTGAATAAAGCAGAGCAGGCGGGCACAGCTAAGTTGGAGGGCAAACACAAAGGCTGTAAAATAAATGAAGCTGTCGTGGGCGAAGACGTCCGAAGCGGCCTGCAGTCTTGAAGAGACAGACACTCTCTGACCGCAGGCAAGGAAGAACGTTAAACAAACGTTCTAAACGGCTGCCACATGAAGAGAGACGCGCGCTCTGAAAAAATTGCAAGCAGAATTCTTATCATGACTGCTCGCAGCTAGGAAAGAGGGTTTGTTGCTCTGTCAGGTTAATTATTTCCCAGGGTTTTCTGGGTAATGTAGTTTTTTCTTCTTGGCTGCTGTCTAATAAATGCAAGAAAAGTTAAGCATGACAATATGAGTCACTGATCTTGTAACAAAAGCAGGGCTACACGTCCCACAATAAACCCAAAAAACCTGGCCTGGAGAACATTAGAGCTCTCCAAATTGTCTCATGACTAACTTTAACTGCCCAGTTCTTTCCTTTAGAAAGTCTAGAGCTCTCACCTTTCCAAGTCCGTTTGTACGTAGCTTATCCAGGCCACATTTTAACTTTAGCTCTGGAACTTGTAGTTCTATTTATTCCATTTTAAAAAAATAGGACTACAAGTCGCAGAATAGAATTCAAAAACCTGGACTGGATGAGCTACACACCCCTATAACTGGGAATCTCAAGAGCTCTGAAAATGCCGCCTTTATAGATTACATCACCGCTATAAATTAGAAGGATCACAGCAGCAAGTTGATTTGCTCTTTAATGAATAGAATGTCTTGTGATTTCCTCCTGCTAAAGAGCACTACATCATACAGCTCTGACACTTTCCAGGTCCATGTGTGAGTAACTCATCCAGTCCACGCTTTTGCTTTGCTTTCTGAGATGCGTAGTCCTGTCTAGCGCTTTATAAAATAAGAACTACGAGTCCCAGCACGAAAAGCAAAAACCAGGACTGGATGAATTTCTTGAGAGTGAAGCGGGGGAACCTGAGAGCTCCAACAGCACTGTATATTTATTTAAGTTTACTGTTGTTGTTTGTAATGGGATGGGAGTGGCTAGCCTCCATGCAATTTCTTTCTTGTGGCAAGTTGTCTGCATGCACAGGGCATAGCTGCTAAGTGGTAAGATGCTATATGTGACACTTTCAGTCAGTCAGTCCCTGGCCTTTTAGTAAAAGCACTTTGCATGATAGGATTTTTTTAGCCAAAGTTTACAATTTAAGAAGCTAAAGTATAAATCCCAGAATGCAATATTGTAATTGTATTTATATAGTGCTTACTACCCCTGATGAGAAGTTGAAGTGCTTTTTGGCGAGTAGCATGCTACTCCGGAACCGAGAAGGTTTAGTAGTGGATTAGTATAGGTGACTGATATATGGAGGGTTAAAAGAGGGTAGTAGTAAGATGAGGTTTGGGATGAGTCGAAGGAGATACATAAGGGAAGAACTTAGAAAGGTAGTTTTTGGAGATCATGGTAGTTAAATGAAGTTTGGGGTGCGCTGGGAGGGATAGAGGAAGGAAGATCTAGAAATGGTGATTTTGGACATCATAGTATTAGAATGAGGTTTGGGATGATTTAGAGAGAGGAGATAGATGATAAATTGAGAGAGGTATAGGGTGAGGCAGAGTAGTGCATTGGAGAGAGTGATTTTGTTCTCTTCTACAGTAGGAGTAAAGTAACACATATAAATAGATATAGATACATGATTACATAGAAAGGGTATATGTGTATAAAGAAGATAATATATTGGGATTTACAGTTGTAAAAACACAGACCTTCAAGTGTTGCAGTATTCACCATCATAATGATCTTTATTCGGCAAATAATGCCTTAAACGAAGACATAAATACAAATCAGATAAACCTTTAGCACAATAAAATCAACAAAATCCTTAAAATCATTATTAAACAATTCCTATGTAACGAACTAGTAAAAAAAGACATTATTAATCATAAAATGTTCACAATTAACCTGGAACCATTAACTTGTGCTTCTAGGTCTCAAAAGCACATCATTGGGGGGACAATAAATTATAGGGTGAGGGCTACAAAACTTGCACAGGTCATATTACTAACACAATAAATGGTGCAGTACACTTCTCAGAGTCCAACACTACCCTATCTGATTCTCCATACACCCATTAAAAAACGAAACAAGGCAAACACAATCTGTGGTGCTGTGTTTGATCTTGGGATTCTAGAGACAACCCTGAAGTCCCTGATCCCTATACTCTGACAAAGCGGAAGTATCCACTTCTTTCTACTACCGGAATAGTGCTGACAGAAAAACAATATATGATTGATACATTCTTTCACCTGAGGACAAAAGGGGCGGGTCAAATTTGGGTCACTGTCATGAAGTCTACAGTTAGCAGTAAATGTGCCCAGTGGTAGAATCCCGAGGCGAAATTTGATATAAAGGGTTGCCAATGGGGCTCGATGGAGTCCATATATTCCTCCATACAGAAGCTGTCTTTGAAGTCTAAAATGGCTGATGTCAAGATGCCAAAACTCCTGTTACTACTTAGTTCTCCATCTATATACCCCCAGGACATCTTAAGTGCCACCTTTGATATGCCAATCATAGCTCCTGGGTTAGTTCACAGGTACTCGCACCCAGTCTTTGTCAGGGTGGTCTTGACATACCTTAACCACGGGATCCTTTGCCCTAAGTCCAACCGTAGAGGCAGTAGTGGGGTACTGGTGGGGAGATTCTTCAAAGATCACAAAAATTGGTTCTCACCCACCTCTAATGCTGTAACCTTTTCGTGAACCCACAGTTCTTCCCCGTACAAGGACCCGCCTAGTGCTTGCAGGTTGAAAATTTGAATGGGCGGAGAAACCGGTTGAAAAGTAGAACCCCCGTAAACCCTCTCAAAACACCCCCTGCATAATGTTCAAGCTTCAACTTGCGGTTGTTGATCTGACCAAACCAGCCAAAATTCTCAGTCAGAGTGAGACCCAGATAGTCGAAGGTGCGGACGGTCTCAAGAGGAGTACCGTAAAAGGGCGGTTTTAGGCATGTTTTATAACTGCGATATGCTTGGTTTTTTGCAAGTTGATCTCAAGGCCTCTCTGCTCACAGAAGTCACCAAGCTGGTCCAGAAGGTTCTGAATACCCATAGGGGATTTGAATAACAGTAAGGTGTCGTCAGCGAACAGGAGGGGTGGAATCTTCATACCTGCCAAGCTCGGGGCCTCATGGTTACACTTCTGTAATTGCACTAATGCATCATTAATGTATAGTAAGAACAGGGTTGGGGCAAGAACACAACCCTGTAATACCCTCCTCGTGACTGGTATTGTTGTTGTCAGCTCCCCATGTTTGCCATATCTGACCTGCGCTTAATTCTTTTGGTGCAACCTCCTGAAGACATCAACCAAATAACTTGGGGCACCTTGTTTGATTAAAACCTTCCACAGAGCCTCCTTTGGCACAAGGTCGAAGGTGGTGCGGATGTCAACAAAGACTGCATAAAGTCAACCGCCTCGCAAAACCACATGCTTCCAGTAAATAGGTTGTAGTTTAAACACTTGTTATATAGTACTGGTCCCGAGCTAAACCCTGCTTGTAAGGGGCTTATAATACCTGCGGCCTTGACCCACTCACACAGCCTATCCAACAATATTCAAAAGAGAAGTTTTTGCGAACTGTCGATAAGGTTGATTGGCCGATAATTAGATAGCAAGGATCGTGACCCTTTCTGATAAACTGGTACGATCTTGGCCCCAGCCCAAGTGGGGGGAGTGAGAAGACCTAGTTGAAGTAGTTAAAGGTAATTTATTTGTGTATTTTTTATAACTCAGTTTTCCTTGTCTTCAATATTTCAATAGAGAAGTGCTTGTATAGTTATGATAATAATTACATATTGTGATAGATAAATAAAACAGAGACCCATAACCATCTAATCAAACAACTTATATAAAAAACTATACTATGAACATGTTAAGTATAGAATACAACATATATATATGTATATATATGACCATAAGTAATATACAATTTGTTAAGCAGGCCTAAAGAGTATCTCTATATTTTAAAAACCATAGGTATTATCCATATTTGTACAAAGAAATACACATATGTAGATATACACATATAATCAAATTATAAATGTTTGCATACACCAGAATATGCAGCACATTAGTGTTTGAGTATGGTGGTTATGTAGGAAAGAGCCAACTTTTGAATATTCTTCTGAAGATAAAACACCTATGGTCTTTTTCTTTTATGGTGGGGTTTTGAGACGTGGTGACAATCTTGAGCAGAAGTTGTGTGTCAACAAGAGGTGATATATGCAGCCTAACGTTGCACATTCTGTGGCAGTATTTTTCACTATTTTGACATTTAGTAAGCGTTAATACTGCATGGGCATTGCCAATTCAGTACCTGACTAGAGCAATGAGCCAATCAGTCTGAGTCAGAAACAAGTTGTTGTTGCTGAAGTAGGCACATCATGCAATATATATGGTTGGCTAAAACCCCAGCACTGTGTGAAAGTGACATCTTGAATTTGGTGTGTATTACTACTCACAGCCCTGCCAAGTTTCAAACGTCTATGCGTGATGTGCTGCTCCAGTCCAGTTTTTTTACACTGTAGTTTAAACAATACCACAAGTCCCAGAACTCAAAGGGAAAAAACTAGCCATATGAGGGGTGATGAAGGGCTTACTTGCATGGTAGCATCCTAGCCTGTGTAGGGTATTTTCTTTTTTTTAATTCTATGTGGGAAGTGTTTTCAGATCGTGGGCGATAACCACTGAGGTATGTTATGTGAGGAATTGCTTAGCTGTGTAATGGACAAGGAAGTGTAAAGGGTAGGCGCCTACATTTATGGTTTACAGTATGCTGGCACCTTTGACCCATCCCTTTGTGATATTCCTTCTGGTTACAGTTTGTTATACTGGTTGCAGTACAGCAGGGTAACCTCCTCCCGCTAGGTCATTATAGACAATGTTTCCTATTTAAAGCTTTTGTTTGAGAGACTAATGCATTCTGGGTGCTATTGTCTTGTTTTGCTCCAATAGAACTAACTAGTCTAATACACCTGAAAATCAGTACTTGTAGGTGAAAGGTTCAGGGCTGGAGACACTGCCCGTAATGACCTAGAACGAAGTGGGCATCCTACTGCACGGGTTGTCCATACTGAGAATTTCTGGACCTGAGAAAGCACAGATGGGTGGGGGAGATAAGAGATTTGCGATCATACTGTAGACTACATTACAGTCATCCCTTACACGATTGTTGTAAGTAGATAACAAAAAGTTGTCTCAGTCAGACCCACCCATCTTTAGGAGTTGTGCTCTGGGATGGTATTCTGCAGCAAAAGAGCAAAATATATGGTCCCAAACACCACAATTTGTTGTCATTTTGTGGTCGTTAGAAAACGTACCCTTCACAAAAAAATACCTCTTGGTCTGCGGTCTCCCACTCCTAGGGACAGTGTCAAGTCACTGTCTGTGACCTGGCCGTGTCCGGCAGCATTGCGCCTCAGAACAGGAGGCTGTCTGGTGCCAGGAAGGGCAGATTGAAGTGTAAACAATCTGGCCTCCGACAACCATCACTCCAAAGGTACACAGCGCAGCAGGAGAAGTCCAAGGGCGAAGGGGCTCAAGAAACTCCAGGGAAGGCGGCCACTTGTGTGCTGGGTATGGCGGCAGGGGCGGGGCGGGGGTGTTGGTCAGGTGAGTCATCGGAGCAGACGAGGCACAGGCGAGAGTTGTCGAGGAGTCCAAGGGCAGAAGGGGATTTACAAGGCAGAGAAGACCTGGGGAGCTGGGCCCAAGGAGACAAAGCACAGTGGGGAGGGAGGGGGCAATGGGCATATGCAGGGAGCACTGCTGCAGGTCGCTAGCACAGGAGAAGTGACCGCTGCATTTGCAAGATGTGTTACCAGACAGAGGAAGTTCACACCTTTACTGCCAGATGGCTTCTTGCTCACCCTCTTGTTGGCTCAGTGGCAGCACAGAGTAAGAAATGGAGGATCAGCCTCGTCAAAAAAAGAAACGTCTTTGTTGGCACTTGTAAAAATCACAGTATTTTTTCTTAACAAGATTGCTGAATTAGCTTATTTTGCTAATTTCTAAATTGCGATATGGGGATTCTGCTTAGTATACAGTTAGTTGAGACTGCCGTGGCGGACTATGCAGGGCCGGCGATAGTCATGGGCAGTGTGGGAAGATGCCCAGGGCCCTTCACCTGCTCGTAACTAAGGGGCCTCGCACCACCTTTTTAGAAAACTTTAGTGTTACAGGCTCAGGAAGTAGCAGTGGTTCAGCGCTCCAAAGCCCAAGGGAAGGTCCCCACCAGGACACAACAACAAAAAATTGCGGCGAATTTGCGACGACAATGTAAATTCAAGACCAAAATGTAAAAAAAAAAAAAAAGAGCATAGCCTACTGCGCTTGTGTAAAGCTTCTGGATCACCCAGGTCACAGGGCATGTAAAAAAATAAAGGAGTAGGGTGCACAGGGTTCCCCTCCTGGGCTTATTTCTAATAGGGACTACCATAATAGGGTGGTCCTGCGGACCCTGTGTGCCCCGGGGACCGCCACCTCCTAGGGGCTTAAAATAAATAGTATGCTGGGGGCTATGTGGCCCCCCCATGCCCAGGGGACTACCACTTCCCTGGGCAAAATGTGTTAATTTTAATAGGGGGGCCCTGTAGACCACCCCATGTGCCCCAGGGCCTGCCACCTCCAAAGGGCTGTTTTGATTATATGCGCCCATCCACGTAGCCCTGGGCACCACCACCTCCGTGGGGCAATTGTAACAAAATAAGGGGGGGGGCATGCTACCCCCCCCCGCAGCCCTCGGGACCACCACCGTACCGGGCTGTTTAAAGGTCGGAGTGGGGTCACGTAGCCCCCCTTGTGAAGCCAATAATGCCCTGAGGGAACACAACCCCCCCCCAAGGGCCGGTGCCTGCTATGTCCTGGGGTGCCCACCCCCTAGAACATAGCTATTTACTCTGACTTGGCAGGAGCTTTGAAAGCGCCTGCCAAGTTAGAGCCAACACAATTCCGCTCTCTCTTGCTGGAAGTGGAATTTACATCTGTTTGCCTATCCACAAAGATGTGCGGCCCCTCTCCCCTAATAATATATAATACTTTGGAAGGCCGGACCTCAGGGGATGGGGTCCCCTGGGGTCAAAATCGGCTAGGGGAGGAAAGGGCAGTAAAACATAATATGGGGACATCCCCACAAACCAAAGAAGCACTTACATTGTATAGATATGAGGAAGGAACCTGGTTTGGTGGAGATGTACGCCTTTGTAGTCTCATTGGCCTCTCTACAGGAGGATTCATGTTATCACATATTTCTGGATAAAGACGCACCAGGAACAATCGTATTGCCAAACCCACACAAGGTCACTGGTGACATTTCCTTGTGTCCATTACACAGCTGTAGTGTAGAATACAAACTGGACATTTACCCAAGGAGTCAGAAAGAACTCCACTTGGGTAGATATTTGGTGCAATACTGTGGACTGTGGTCAAACCACTCACACGGCTTCTGACACCCATACAGACACTCACACATCCACTCACAGTTGCACTCAGAAACCCACTCAGAAACTCATGCACCCACTCACAGACCCACTCAGACACTGATGCACCCACTCACAGACCCACACAGACACTCCTGCACCCACTCACAGACCCACTTAAACCCTCATGCATGTACTCACAGGCCCACTCAGACTCTCACGCATCCACTCACAGGCCTACACAGACACTCACACACCCACTCACAGAGACACACTTACACCCACTCTCACACAGAGACTCCCTTGCTCACCAACTCTCTCACCCAAACACTCTCACACCCACTGTCACATCAACATAGACCCTCTCACACCCAGACAGACACTGTTGCGTCCACTCTCACACCGAGAGTCACTCTTTCGCACCTATTCTCACATCCAGAGAGACCGGCCCTGCGGCCAACTCTTGCCGTGCACGGTGCAGGGCTGGGTGGTTATGGGGGTTGGCCACAGGCCTTGCAGCCAACCCCCGACACGCAGGGCCAAAGGCGATGGGTGGATTAATGTATAGTAATTAAAATTATTTTACATTAAAAAACCAAAGGTTACAGGGACGTTATAGTTAGGAAATAGAATTAAATTTTTTTTATAGAAATTAACTTAAAAAAACAAAGGTTGAAAATCACCCCCTCCCTCTCACAAACTAAATATTGGCTTTTTCACAGGACATTTTGGGCCTCCGCCAGTTTACATAAACCGTCCCTTACGGAAGACCCAACATGCTGGAACTGCAATAAGGACCCATGGGACCTCCCCAACATACTGTTAAACTGCAGCGCGGTATCCCCTTTCTGGGATAGCATATTTAATTTTATCCATTCACTTTTGGGAATACACCTGGAAAGTGACTTTCTCTCTTTAATTCAAGGTTTCCTAGACCCACAACTGAAATCTCAGAATGATAGAAGTAAATCAACTAGCAGTCTATCTGCTGCCTGTAAGTCTGTCCTTGCTAACTGGAAAAATACAGCAGCGACCTCTTTCCAATCCTGGTTGAATTGGGTTGCTTATCCGAGGGAGACTGACAAAATTACACTCCAATACTCTCCTTGGAAATCTCAAGACAGACCTATATGGAAGACATTAGATAACTACTTCACCTCCAAACCACCATAAATTCCCTGTGCTGGCGTACCAGAATGCATAATTACATGCCCTGTAATAGTTATGTGACCAATAATCTTTCTAAAATCCTCTCTTTCTGTCTGCTAGAATGTCACCTTTCTCTTACTCTACTCCTCAGGTCATAGGTACCCAACACGACTGTATGTTATGATGTTTGCTACCATACCTACTTAAACTGGTCACAGCCACCTCCGGACCTAGGCCTAACTTACTTTCTACCATACAACCAGTTTGCCTTTCTTATTTTATCTTATGACCTATTATAGCTTCCTTTATATTCTTTCAGTTGTTTACCGTTTGTCTATTAAATATTCCTGTACATGAGAATTGTTTGTTGTCTTCATATATTTAGACATATCTACATAGTATTGGTTCCTTTTATCTTGTTGTTTTATTCCTTTTCTTGTTATTAAAAAAATATAATCTTGAAATAAAAAACAAACAAACAAAGGTTACAGGGACATTATAGTTAGGTTCTGAATTTATTCGCACAAAACCATAGAAATTCAGCAGTTATAGTTAGTTATTTCAGGTAACTATAACTTGCAACTTAAGGTAGCTATAACTCACTCCCTCACTATGCACTGCTAATTATCCCAGATATTACAGTACTCATGAACACTTTTATAATGTCAATAAAAATATTAACAAAACATTAGCAGTCAAATTATCATAAAAAACAAACTGTGCACGGTGAGGGCGCGACTGCTGAGTGTCTATGATTTTGTGCGAGTAAATTCAGAACCTAACTATACCGTCCCTGCAACCTTTGTACATATATATTCACATATATATATATATATTTATAACCTAGTGGCGGTCGCCACTAGGTATTTATAGTTAGGACCATGTTTCCATAGAATAAGCGTTTTTTGACTTTCGTATATCTTTGGCACTGTTTGATGAACCTTCACGAAATTTTCCCCAAAAAGTGTGCTGTGATTCTTGTTGCGCACAGAAAGTTTTGGGGTAATCTGTCACGCGGGGCTGAGAAAAAGGGGTGGGAGGGTCAAAAAGCTGCATTTCCCATGTTTATTCCCATAGGACATTTAGGGCCACATGTACGAATGTTAGGTTTGCGACTCCCAAATTGCGAGTCATAGCGACTCGCAATTTGCGAGTCACAAAACCTGATGTACAACAGTGTCAATGACACTGTTTGCGATTCCCAGTGGAGTCGCAAATGACCTACCTCATAAATATTCATGAGTTAGGTCACAATTTGTGACCCCATTGGGAATGGCTGCCCTCACAGAGAAGGTGGCCTGCTGGGGACAGCAGACCACCATGTCTGTGACTGCTTTTAAATAAAGCAGTTTTTTTTTTTAAATGCAGCCCATTTTCCTTAAAAGAAAACAGGATTCATTTCAAACCACTGCCTGCTCTGAAAAAATATTTCGCTACCATTCACCATTCACCGTTTGCAAATGGGTTAGCACCAGTTTGAAACTGGTGCTAACTGTGATTGTTTTGTGACCACATTCACGGTCACAAAACAATCATACATCGCACTGCAACTCGCAATTAGGAAGGGAATGCCTCTTCCTAGTTGCGACTCACCAACCCTTTTTGCGATTTGGTAACTAGATTACCAAATTGTAAAATAGAGTCTGTACATACCAAAATGCTTTTTTCTCGTTGCAAACGGCCCGATTTTGCGAATCGGGCAGTTTACGATGAGAAATAAGGTACGTACATGTGGCACTTAGACACAACTACAGCCCAACCACTGGACGGAATTACACCAAATTTGGCTGAAAGCTAGCTTTCGGAAAGCAGATTGTGCTTTTGCTTATTTGTTGTAAATCCATCCAGTAGTTTTGGAGATATGAAAGGGAAAATAAATTTGTATATCTCTCCCCGCGACGACTTCGCGAAGGACAAGCTTATGCAGGGAAATGCATAGTTCCGACTGTCTGCCAACACATCAAACCAGGAAGTGTTGCAGCCATCTTGGGACTCGCCTTCTGCCGAGTCCCTTAAAAAAACATAAAACAAAAGGGGCCAAGGTAGAAACACTCTGGACCCTTAGCTTTGGTGCTGGGGTCCCAGAGGGACCCTCCACCACCACCCCCCCACCCCCCACAGAGCTAAAAAGCATTTTTGGAATTTTTTTGCCGTGATTTGCAGCGGATCTGCTTATCCGGCAAAAATAAAACAATTAAGCACAGGCTCCTGCACTTCTTTATTCTGAAGCCCCAGGGTGGGCCATGTCCTGGGGGCTTTGCTAATTTAAGGCGGGAGCCGCTGGCTCCACTGCAGCCCCGGGGACTGCCACCTCCCTAGGACATTAATCATATTGAGTGTGGTGGGGGGTTACACAGCCCCCCGCAGCCCCTGGGACCACCACCTCCTTGTGGCTTTACAGAAATATGATGCAGGGGGCACGTTCCCCCCCCACCCCACCTCTGCAGGGCTATAATAAAAAAAATGAAGGGGCCTGTTTTAGACCCCCAGCTCCGGGGACCACCACCTCCCCGGAGCTGTGTAACGTGGGGGGGGGGGGGGTGCGCGCACCACCACCGAGGAGCCAGTGATGGCCCTGGGGACCGCCACCCCCAAGCCTGGCTCCTGCTATGTCCCGGAGTGCACACTCCTGGGACATAGCTGTATGCTTTTGCTTGGTGGGAGCTGACAGCTCCCACCAAGCAAAAGCAAACAAAGTCCTGTTTCTGACAGCGGGAGCTGTCAAACAGCTGCCAGAAAGTGGAGTTTTCATCTGTCTTCCCTGCACTCAAATATGCTTGCAGGGAAGACAGATGAAAACAGTTCTCCCGCAAGCAGGGAGCTACTGTTTAAAGCAGCTGCCTGCTTCTGGGAGCAATGCCAGCTGCTGCAGGCCATGAGGAGCCGGCTAGGCCCCTGTGGGCCTTCAGGCTCCCCACGGTCCTGTCACACTCTCTCCCTCTCTTCCATCCTATAAAGGGATGGAAGAGAGAGAGAGATTGTCATTGCAATGGTCTTTTAATGCAATGACTCCAAAGAGTCAGACCAGTAAGATATTTGCTACAGATGTTATAGTTACATTTGGATACAGAATGGACCCAAGTCACTGCTGGCCTAATGGTCAAGTTCTAGTTCTGTCACTCAGGTTGAAGGTTCAAATCCTAGTATCGCTCTGCAGTGTGTTTATTTTCTAGTGTTTTGACTGTTAAACCTTCCTAGTAACGGAACATTCAAGTTACTTGAGATAACTATAACAGGTGAATTTCTATGGTTTTTTACGTTTAAATGTGAGCCTAACTATAACATGCCTGTAACCTTTGTTTTTTTCAGTGAATATATATACATATATGGATATTTCAGTTCTTTGCATCTATTAGAAATGGAGTAAGAAAATAATTGCGATGTTTAAGAGCTCTGTAAGCAGGTGTGGGCCAGCCTTTGGTGCTTCTGCCTGCCAATATATTACCCACCTCACCTGTGTATGCCATTTGTGTTGTCTCCTCTTCCTATATTCTGTTTGATGCAGTTCTTGCAGGTCACTTACCCCATCTAGCATGTAACTATGTGTGTTGATCCCTCATGCCTGCTAAAACCCACATGCTTTATCTTGAATTTCACTAACATAAAGGGGGGCTCTGGAGTCACTTGATGTCCCACTGTATAGTTCTGGGACAATCTGACTTGGAATTTAAATCATGCCCTCATCTAGGAACAATTAGTGAACATTGTAGCAGTCATATCAGTTTTGGAGAGACATAGGTCTAGCTTTTTCAGCCAGTTTGCATAGTGTTTCATATTTCCAGGTGATACAGCTTAATAAAATACATACATTTTTATTAGGATTATTATTTATATTTTTAGCAATTTAGTGATATTCCCACTATGGCCCTCATTGTGACCCTGGTGGTCTTCAGACCGCCAGAGTTGTGTTGGTGGTCAGACCTCCACCAATGCGGCGGTGCGACCGCCACATTACGACTGCAGCAGTAGCACTGCGGTCGGACCGCCAGCACCGCTACTTTTCCTCCACAGGACGGTATGGTGGAGCTGGCGGTCCTAATCCGCCAGGGCAACGCTGCAAGCATCACTGCCCTAGGGATTACAACTCCCTTCTCCGCCAGCGGTTTCATGGTGGTAGCACCACCATGAAACGGCTGGCGGAGACGAGGTGCAGGGGGCTGCAGGGGTGCCCATGCACTTGGCATGAGCAGTGCAAGGGCCCCCCTTGGCCAGCGTTGTTGCAAAGTTCACGGTCTGATTTGCAGACAGTGAACTTTGCGATGGGTGCTGGTGCGCCCTACCCACTACAGCATTGCCGCCGGCTTATTACAAGCCGGTGACAATGCTGTAGGCCATTTCCCGCTGTGCCCAGCAGGAAACTTGTAATGGGGTTGGTGGGGAGGCAGCCCCGCTGGCGGCAACCTACCAGTCGGGACTTCGGCAGATGTGCTTTTCCATCCGCCGAAGTCGTAATGACCCCCTAAGTCTAGAGTTTCTTGCAAAGCTGCTTCAACAGTTCCAGAACATTAATGTTCAATTGATGCCCCTTCTTATGATGTCACTTCCTGTAATGTTGCATCTTACAGGGGCCTCGTATGTTCCTATTGTGCCCAGGGCCCCACAAATCCTAGGACCGGCCCTGGGACTATGTTAGAGTCCTCGAGAGACCATCAGTGTGTTGCAGATCTCTTCAGTCATCCCATGCCTGTCCAGGCAAGTGGTTAGGTGTGTGTATTGGTAAGTATACTGAATGACCGAAATGACAGTTAGTAGTTTTTTTTAATGTTTTATAGGAGGGCCATGTAGTACAAGCAAATTCTTATGCAGTCTGCCCTCAATTACAATTGGCTGCAGGACCAATGAGTGTTAGAATATTAGTCAGAACAGGAGGGGATAGATACACTGGAAGGATTCATGCCACATCAGCGTCTCTCCCACGGTGACGCTTGGGCACATCAAGGTGCACAGACTGTGGAACCCTGCCCTTCATAAAGGCCCTCACTTGGCAGCTGTAGATTCATGGAGGGGGGCCTTTAGGCCAAAATATATAATTTCTGCCATTAGTTTTTGATAAAACACTGCAGTCCTCAAGATATTGACTGTGTCAACTTGACCCCTCCCTTGAGGTTTTCTTTATAAAACCGTATTCATGACAGATATTATGACAAACATGCTTGCAATGCTGAGCTTTTTTTATGACGCACAAGAGAAATTCTCTGTTTAGGTCAGGAATAGGGACACGTTTAGGTGTTTCTCAAGTCTCGTGTAGTGGAAAGCATTCAAAAATAAAACAAATACATACATATTTAGAGGGGTTTGTGGCTCGGCCCCCTTCATTTCTTGGTCTGTTCAGCTATCAATCACGTGTAGCTCCCACCCTCCACATCATACAGCGTGTGGCAGTGGTTCAAGCTACATCAGCTGTTTCACTCGCCAAGGTTGGTAGGCCATTACTTTAATCTATCATTTTTTCCCTTTAGATTTTGTAGTCTTTTCTTTTTTATTCAGTCTAGTGTGTTTAAATTGTATTCATGCAAAACCAATATAACTATTTATTTTCACCAGTAAGAATCATATTGTACTGTGAACTGCTTTAAAGGTAACAAGAGTTTCCATGTCTGTTCGAAGCACATCTGCCTGCTAGGAAACAGAGATAGTTCTATGGAAAAAATATATGTAGTTGTTAATTTTTGTATTTTAAGCATACCTCCACCATGTTTACTTTTTCTTACTGTTGTTGTAGTGTATGTTGTAATACAAACTTTAGAAATACCCATCAGACCAGCTTGCCAAAGCCAGACCTTTTGGCTTTATCAATGCTAATTTCGTATTACTGACATCTATGCAGCATCATGTTTTTCCAATTTCAACTGCTTTGAAGCGTGGTGATTTTTTCCAATACCAGACCGTTCTGTGTCGCAATGCACGTAACTGTCAAAAGATCCCATGCCATGACTGACATGTCAGGCCGACCTGCTTTTAACCAGCAGCACGTGGGGTTCTGGGGACTGTAAATGTACATTGCCTACAAGCCCCAGATTGCAACCTGTGCTTGGCTACCACACTGATGGTTGCGGACAGTGTCACACATAACATGGGGCCACTTTGCTGCTATGCGTGTATGTTCAAGTTATACTCTGCACTTTCCACCATTTTTTTTGTTTATTCAAACCAACTTGTAGCACCATAATGTTTACGCTGGAATAAAACACTTGTGCATCTACTTCACTTGCCACATAATCCACAACCTGCTGCATAATGTGTTGCTAGTGCAAATGATCAAAGGTTACTGAAAAAAGCACCAGATGTGGTGCAGCACAGAGGCAAACCCTTTGCAAAGGTTAATCAGTCACCTTTCAGGTGGTGATTGTCGTACTTGGATACTAATAAGATAAGCACTTTGCCTTGGCAATACTGATGTGTGTTAAAATGACAAAATCGGGATGTGCAGCGTAATTACCCTTTTCTTGCGGCCTAATTTTGTCACTCTTACCACATATTTTGTTCCTCTTATGCCGCAGAATTCACGTGGGCGTGGCTATATCTCTTATATAATGCACCCACCAGAGACTGCTGTTTGCAAAGGCAGTTAATATAACATGGCACCCTGTTGCGACATGCTTTTTGAAGTTGCAAAACTAAATTCCCAGTGCTTTCCCTAACTATAAACATCTCTGCATTTCCAAGCCTTTTTATGTTGAAGCCTACCAGACAGCACAATTGTCTGGTTTGCTGATGACATCTTGGCGACATTTTAAAAGCTCCCTTGGGAATGCATTCTACCCATTGCTCATCATTGGCTTTGTGGTTTGTAACTCACATTTGCAGGCTTTATTTGTTTTAGGCTTTACAGCATGAGTTTGTCCCGCCCGTGGAGTATAGCCTATTTACTATATTCTTACATGAGTGTTCGATTTCTGTAAACAGACCTTTAAATCTTGTTCTTATATTGTCACATTTGTTGTGCATTCAAAGATAGGGGTCAAATAACAGTCTGTGACTTCAGAAGGAGCTTGGTATTTACTTTCCTTTCTCTGACTTCAAAGTGAGAGGATTCATGTGACAATCCTGCTGGGTACCCATGTGAGAGGAGAGGCTGTAGGCAGTTATTTTTTATAATACACAAAAAAATCTAAATGTCTTTAAACAAACTTTACAAATATTACAGAATATATTCGAACTATAAAAGCACAAATGAAGCACATTCTTTTTTTTATAATTCTGGAGTATGGTGGAAACAAATAATTCACTTTTGCATCCCTGCATGTGCTCCAGGCCCTGACAGGATACCGAATGCAATTTACAAAGCAAACCTGGAAGTATGGGCCCCGTATATAAATCTGCTATCTAATATGATTCTTTCTGCTATGGTATTGCTTCTTCATGGGAAAAAGCGGAAATCATCCCTCTGTACAAGAAGAGGAGTCGTTCGCTGCCAGAGAACTATAAGCCAATTATCCTGATTGATTCCATTAAAAAAACCTTCTATAAACAAGTTTTGGTGTATTTGCAAGATTGGATGAGTGGAGGGAACGTCCTGTCTGAATTGCAGGCAGGCTTTAGAACCAACATGAGTACTATTGACCCGGTCTTTTGCTTTGTGTATCTATTGACAAAAGATGATAATCAACAAGGACTGACGCTTTGTTGCCTTTGTTTATTTGCGATCCGCATTTGACCTGGTCTCCAGGGGGATGATGTGGAGGGTGCTGGAAGATACAGGCATCCCTGAGCCCCTCTTGAACATCTTAATAAGGCTCCATTATGAGAACGGTGCCCAGGTCAGGTGCGGGGAGGAGGGGGATTTGACTGAACCCATTTGGGTAGACCAGGGGGTCAGGCAAAGTTGTGTCTTTACCTTGTATATCAATGGAGTAACTGAATTTGTGAAATGGGGTGGGTGTGATGCGCCCAAATTGGGGGGCGGGGGGGTGTGCCTGCTCTCCTCTTTGCATAACGATACCCTGCTTATTTCTAAGTCACTTCAGGGGTTAGAGCAGTTATTAAATACCTTCAATGCTTTTTGTGAGGGGCGGGGACTGGAACTTAATACCTCCAAGACAAAGGGGGTCATTACGAGTTAGGCGGTCTTTTGAGAAGACTGCCATGGTGGTGGCTGCTAAAAGGCCACCACGTTGGCAGTAATCCAAATGACGTATTTAAAGTTACACTGTGAAGTCTACCCAAAAATCAGCCAAGTTTTTGAAACTGCCAGGACACTGCAGGATGGAAAAAAGGCGGTTCCACCTCCAGCACTGCCAGCCCAACCAAAATCGTCTCAACAGATTATGATCCACAAATCGCAACAGCAATTCTTCCATGGCGGAAAACCATTGGTGGTACGAACTGCAGCAGTCTCAACTCACATCACACTGAACACAACACCACATTGGGTAGTTTGAAAATACCACACCTGATACACATCCACACACTCAACACACCTACACACTCCACTATATAACACACTCCTACACAACCCACAATCCTTTGCAAACAAAACACCACACACAGCCACAGATGAGCAATAACCAACTCAGATTTCCTAAAACGACTTCTGGCAAACTATACACATTTCACCAAGCATACATTACACACCTGCACAACACAGAATTCACTTTTACACACAACATCCGTCACCCACTCACATCACAGCACCTACAACTCATCACTTAAGTTTTTACCAGTCTTTTTCTTTTTACACAGCCTCACCGTCTTTACCACCACTACCATGTCCCCACAAAAACACCCATGTTTCACTGATGATCAGTTGAGAGTCATGGTGGACGAAATTGTAAGGGTAGAGCCACACCTGTTCAGAGCACAGGCCCAGGAAACATCAATAGCCAGGAAAATGGAGTTGTGGCGAAGAATAATCAACAGGGTCGATGCTGTAGGTACCTATACTTGCACAAGGGAGGACATCAGGAAGAGGTGGAACGACCTCCAGGGAAAGGTGCATTCCATGGTATCCAGGCACCAGCTGGCAGTACTGAAGACTGTCGGTGGGCCCCCACCTCCTCCCCTTACTTTCACATCTTCGGTGGAGAAGTTATTGGATTTACAGCATCCGGAGGCCTGGGGAGTGGAGCCTGATAAGTCCCTACAACATTCATGTCACCCAATTGTTTTATCCTGCATGCTCCCTTACCACCTTACACCTCTTCAATTAACAAACCACCCACCACTCCTGGACCAAATATCATAATACTCCTCTCTCGCATGCCACATGTCCACTAAACTCATGTACTACCACAGCCCTTGGGAATGGCATGTGAAGTACTAGGAACTAATAGCACTACAACTCCCAGAAGGCAATATCCCACAATTATGAAAACCTGAACAGTGCACCAAAAATGATATGTCATGCATGTGAAACTAATCACCAATCTAACCCATCATGAATGTCCAACGGTGAAACAGTTTATGGCAACAACAGTATTGCAAAGGCCTACTCCCACTATCATTACAAGCAAAACACAGCTACAGCTGAGTGTCACATCAAACTGCCCTTAGAAAAACGATTCCTAAGATTGAAATGTACTCACCCGGGGTAGATTTCTAGATGCCAAAGTGGATGCACAGCAGTATATCCAGACAGAGGTCAATGTCTATTGCTTACTCCCTTACTGTCTCCCTACTCTTACACTACAGTGCATTTTCCAGCTTTTTTGTGCCATGCATCATGCCAGACACTTCACTAGGCAACAAGGGTGAACACTCATATCAATAGTCAGACAACATAAGATGGAATCAGCAGTCTAATGACTACTAACATAGTTGTACATCTTTAAGCATGGTGTATGGTTTTGAAATTGCAGAGTCTCATGTTGTAGTAAGATTTTGCAGCAGCTGACATTGTCATTTCTGGGGATCATCTTAAGGCAATGTGTACATCTCACACAACATCACTAATACTCTAAATGAAACATCACTTCTTGTATTACTTACTGAAACTCTGCGTTCCACTTCTCCCACAGGTAACCTTGCCATTGCCGCCATGGAGCAGGTGCTACTACTCCTCTGGATGAAGGCCTCAGTGAGAAAAACACTCCTGGATGTGTAGACACTGAGGACGAAGCTGGCCCATCAGGGACACCTGGCCAGTCAACAACTGTCAGATTCACCCTGCCCACAACAACTCCTCCCAGCCCTTTTGCATCAACATCACAGGCAACTATTCCCCCCAAGCCTGTGTCCCAAGGACTGTTTTGTCCATTGTGTGCCCCCCAGTACAAGTACCTGAGTCGTGCCTTGTCACCCCTGATAGTGATGGTCCTGCCACCACTGGGAGTGGGCACACTGTGCCAGGGGCAGAGGCACGTGGGGTTTTGGTGCGTGGGAGGGATGTGTGGGCCAGTGGATGGGGGCTCCAAGGGGCAATACTGACCAGAATAACATCTCCCAAATATTGGGAGCCTACCAAAATTCCCAAGGCATGATGGGCCAGGTAGTCACCCTGATGGGGGAAATCCAACAGCTGCAGAGTGACAACCACCAGGAAGTTATGCAGCAGTGACAGGCACAAAATGCCATCCTGGCTTCCATTGCTGGGTGCTGAGGGACATTAATACTACCCTGAGTAGGTCTGCCACACAACATCGGTCCTCTTCCACTACTTATGACTCTTCTGGCCCTTCAGCATCTGCAGCTGCTAGTGGAATGGAGGCCCTGCCAGGGGAAGGACATGCCTCAGACACCCCATCCTCTGTAGCAGAGGACCCCCCAACCCCTGCAAACGTGGACGTCCACCCAGACATCTAGGATGATCAGATGCGATACCAAACCCAATGCCAGGAACTGAACCTCTCCTGACTGGTTCCCCTTGTGTGCCACAGATACACCCTGTTGACTGTTCTGAAACCTAACTCCATTTTCCTGTGGTGCAAGAACACTGGACTTGTGTTTCCTAATGGTGTAGCAGCTACCCTTTTGATTTCAGCCAACATGACTGGACTCTTCACTGTTTACTCTGTGTTTTTTGTTTGGTTACTATTTACACATATTGTTTTGCACTCCCCAATAAATAACACTTTACCACAGGTCCTATGTAAGTGTCATTTTTCAACTATGTACAACTGTCATGTATGCTTACTCTGGTATCAATAAGCCCCTCAGTATTGTACAACCTTTGTTATGGACATCATACATGTACTCTGTGACCAGGAGACTCATTACATTGGGATTGTAACATAGACAGAAGCCAAAACAGATGTATTCTATATCTCCACACATTTATTTCTAGATTTTCATACAGCAGATAGAATAGTACTGCTAGTGACTCATGATTGTCAGCTTACGTGTCATACACTATTAACCCAAAGGATAGGAAGGTTAGGGATAAGTCAGTCTTCCTACAAGCCGGGAGGCATACAGAGTGGCCCTTTGTAACACCATCTCAAGCCTTATCACATACCCATACCTTAGTTTCATAATATTCATACCCAATGATACAGACAGAGATCAGTACTGATGTCCCCAGTTCAGGGACCTTTAACTTACATTGGTCACGTACCTGTAGGCTTGCCACTCACCTCTGTCAGTCCACAGAGACATGCACATTAGTCTGCAAAATAAGAACCCACTGACAGCTATGTTACAAGTAGGTCACTTACAACAGAAACCATTGTGACGATAGAGGCTCTGGTTCAACATGTTCACATGTGTCAGACACATATGGACACACACAACACCATTTGACTTCCAGTACCAAACAGGTCTTCTTGGTGGGAATACACACTTCCACCCCAGTGCCCTGACATGCTCATGCCAATCAGTACCTGGTTTCATCCATGTCCACTTCTCATGTCTGCCTGAAATTCCCATCTGCTTCTGACACTGTCTGTGACTTGCCAATGATGAAGAGCCAAACAGAAACTCACCAGATCTGTGATTGACAGAGATAAGAGATAGGACATAGCTGTAAACATACATCAATTCTGATAAGCCATTTTCAGAAGTGTGACTTTGCATGTGCAGTAACAAATCAGGACACTGTATACCACTCTGTTCTGTACACAATACCAAATTACAATCTGCATGCACAAGTGACTCATTGACATTGGAGATACCTAAGACCTCATAGAGGATGGTAAATAGGAGGTGACATGCTAGCCATCAATTCTAGGTTACAAAATGAAATCTCACCATTAAGAAGACATCACATACCTTGAGCCACTTGAAATGCTGATTGATGAGATCTGCCCTGTAGTCTCCAGCTTCATCTTCCTCTGGCTCATCATCACTTGGCAAATCTGCATTTCCACCCACAGGTTCTGCTGCCGCCCCCTCATCTCACATGAATGGCATCTGACGTCCCAGGGCAGGCTTGTTGAGCATGCAGCAGGAAACAGTTATTTGACATACCTTGTTGAGTGAGTAGAGGAGGGCTCCTCCTGATATGTCCAAGCACCTAAGTTTTGCCTTCAGGTGCCCAAAAGTCAGCTCAATGACACGCCTTGTCCT
This sequence comes from Pleurodeles waltl, assembly GCF_031143425.1. NCBI lineage: Eukaryota > Metazoa > Chordata > Amphibia > Caudata > Salamandridae > Pleurodeles > Pleurodeles waltl. The sequence continues at coordinate 340,252,840 of NC_090443.1, forward strand.
TCCGTCGGCCTCATTGTAGCGGACTTCTCCTGGCGTGGTTGGGTACATCACTGGTGTCAACAACCAAGGATGGTTTGGATAGCCTGAGCCCCTGTAAGGAATAGGTATAGCAACACATCGGTGGTGACATCCTGTACGAGGCGGTCGTGACCGACGTCTTCTGCAGTATTGCTCACTTGATTCCTAACACTGCTGCCAGCAAGACCTCCACCACCTGAGTTGCTGTGTACTGACTCTGGGAGCCATCATGCCTCATCCTGTAGGTGATAGGACCACAGTCTTCACACCAGAAGAGCTAGACAAGCTTGTGGAGGAGGTCTTACCCCTGTATGGACAGCTACATGGTGCACCAGAGGAGCAGGTGAGTCCAATGGTGTACCAATGTGTGAAAGGTGGAGTATATGATGGTGTACATGAAATGTGAAGTAGTGAAGGTTTCGCCACTCATGTCTGGGTGTATGGAAATGTGTACATGTGCATAGGCAGACATACAGTACTGTCACATGGTAGATAGAGTGTAAGGTAACTTCCTTCGTACACAGCATAGATTGCAGCATGGACTACAGTGATGGTGTGAGAAATGTTTTTGTAGGCATTCCATGTTATGAACAATCATGTGGCCTAGTCATATGTGTGTAGTCAATACCAAGTACTGATCATGCATGTTGTACGGGACACTCCACTTCACACATGAGCTGCCTGGAAATGTTAAATTGTGAAGGGGTTTGAAGTTAGAGGATGGGATGTTTGCCTGCTTGCTGTGACTGAAGTGTTCTGACCATTTGTGTTGGTATGGTGCATGTGGACATAACTTTCTCCTTTTGTCTGTGTCATCCATGCAGATCAACACCCATCAAAAAAAAGGGAAGCTGGCGTGCCATTGCCAAGCAAGTGCGGACCATGGGGGTCCACAGCCAGCAGAGCGCCCACGGTAGGAAGCGGTTGGACGACATGACACACTGGGCCCAGAAGACTGCAGAGGCCCAGCTGGGGATGTCCTACCAATGAGGGAGGGGTGCCCGTTGGACCTTGACCACCCTGCAAAGCCCCGCATTTTGGTGCAGGCCTACCTTGAGTTTGATGGCTGTTTGAGGGCAGCACAGTAGCCACAAGGGGGTGAGTACTGACCACAAAAATTTAAATCCCTCTGCCAGTTCTGTGTCTGATGTGTAAGTATCTAAACTGCAATCAAGGGTCTCCTAGGAACACATAGAAGTACAGTTGCTACCATTGATACACATGGGTGGACATGGTATTGTGTATAGGGAAATATAACTACCTATGTTTAGCCTACTGTATAACAGCATGTGGTGATGCACATGTGACTATGTCATATGTGTACCTCCCTCTACAGTGCTATACATATGTGTAACCTACTGTGTCATCCTTTCCACCTACTGATCCATAGTCCAGATATCCTGTGGGTAAGTTGTCCAGCTCTTTGGTCTCAGTCCATTCCTATTCTACTGGATCTAGCTCTATGTGCAACACAGGGACTCACAGGTGAAAAACAGGCCAAATATTCCTGAGTTGTGAAATAGATGTAAACTTCATGTGAGGGTGTGATCTCATTCAGAAATTTCACATAGCATACGTGCTACACATACTTAGAGGAGTGAGGAGTTATCCCCATTGTTTAGTGTGGACTGTACATTGGCAAATGTGATGTTTGATCAGGGTGGACATCCTGCATGATGAAAAGCATGGTGGTAATAATACATTCCTAGTGCAAGACATATCATAGACATGTGAGTTCAGACTATATGTACCATGTACATGTTATTGAGAAGGTAAGTAGCTAGCCTTCTATTCACTTAGCCAATTTATTATGCCCATGCTACATAGAGCAGGACATCTCCTATATAGGTACAACATACCCTGTTTTTTGCCGGCATTATGTGTACATTGGTACTTCCTGCCATTTTTAAGATTTAAGATTAAGGTTTGGCATACTTACTTTTGCTATTCTGATTCTGTTTAGAAGTATTTCAGTATGGATAAGCTCATTTACCCATGACTTCTTAGTGTTTCAGGTGTTGAAGTTGACAGGTTCATGTTGGTGGAATGGTATATGTTGTCAGTCAAATTGCTGGACTCTAGGTGTATGTGTCAATCATGGTTACTTTAGAAGTGATTTATGTCAGTGTAAATGTACTCCAAAGATGTAAGGTGACTCATGTCTGACGTGTAGATAGTGATGTTGGTCATTTGATCTTGTTCAATTGAGGTTGCTACTCCGCATAGGTTGTGGAATTGTATGTGATATTCATGCACACAACAGGTGCTCATTGTACTGAAGGTGTTGGTATGCTCCCTTTGGATGTCTGTGGGTGTATCCTGTGTGCTAAGTAGACCCCTATTGCTGTACATGACTTTGTTTTCTATGTGAGAATGACTAAGATGAGTAAGTCCAGAATGTCTGTGTAATCCTTCGCAAAAACACAGTTGATACATGTGTTGCTAAAATAGATTAGTAGTCTATTATACTTCAAAATTGGATATGCCGAATGGAGTAGATGCATCTGAGCTTTTTGCCATTGTGAATGTTACAAACAAACTTACATTTTAGAGATGATGTGATAGCTAAGCAGCATGCTGTGTTGTAATTGGAAAGTGATGAGGTAATTTTCATGGAACATGACATCTGGCAATGGACTGAGCAAGTGTAGATTTGGAGTAGGTATTAATTTGAAATCAAAGTTAACACTGGTTTCCATTGGTGAATTGTTGTTTTACAGTGATACTCTGTATAGGGACACACGTTTTATGATGACAAATAATCTTTTGCAGGAATAGTTTATGTTTTAGCTGTACTGATAGGACGGTGATGCAGTCATCAGATAGTACGCTTATGTTAGGTGTGACATTGTTGTAATATGAGGTTGTGGAATGTATGTTGTTGTTGGAACATGATGTTGGATAAAAATGGTTTCTACCTGGGGGTGTTTTGCACATAGATGTGATGTTACTGTAGTGTATGGTGCAATGTAAGTGGTATGTAAAGTATATGAGGACCCTACCTCTCTCTCTGTTTCTCTGCATCAGCATCAGCAGGCGAAGGAGACAGGGCACAGCCAAGTGGGGAAGCTGCTGGCCCCGGGGCCTGAAGTCATGATACCACTGACCCCAAGGGACCCAGGGCGATGGGAGTGCCACGCAGGCAACAGGACCTAGTTCTTCATCTTCGGAATCCTCCTCCAGTGGATACTCCCTGCCAGTGGCGGACCCATATGGGACCACCCCAACACCATCTCTGTCCACCACCACCCTTCCTGTAGCTCCCCACCTAGTTGGCCGTGCCCACTCATCTAAGAGGGTGGGTGTCTCCTTTGCCGCAGGTACCTCTGCCCCTGCCAGCCCTGCTGCACTCAGTGGGGAGGCTGTTGACCTCCTGAGGTCCATCACTGTGGGTTAGTCGACCATCATGAATGCCATCCAGAGACTTGCAACACAGATCCAACAGAGTAATGCGTTCCCGGAGGGCATTCACAATGCACTGGTTGGCCTGCAGAGATCCTTTCAGGCTTTTGCCTCCACACTGATGGCAGCCAGTCACCCTTTGTCTCCTGCCCCCCCCACCTTCCTCTTCCCAGTCAGAAACCCCTCTTCCCCGACCCAGCCAATACACACAGACAGACAGGCATGCATCCACCTCAACCTCCAAGGGTAGCTCAGACAAACACCACAAAACACACCAACGGCATGCACACAAGCAACATTCAGATGCACACCCAGCAGCTGTCACAACCTGCCCTGACACCCCCACCACCCTCAGCATCACTGACAGCACACCTGACACACCGCAGACACTATACCCACATTCACAGATCCAGCCACCACACCAATCCTACCGACAGACAGCACCACAGCAGACCCTCAGACATCCACCCCAGTCACCACACCGGCAGAAACCATGACCACTGACACACCTACATGCAGCGCATCCACCATACCAGCAGTCACCAACACAACAGACAGTCACCCACCCACCAGTGCATCAACCTGTTGTTGGTTTACTGCTTAAATCTTTGCCATGTATTTCTTTACCTACTATGGAGTTGTTCCTGGCTGACATTAGTTGTGTGTCTGTGTGTGCTGCTTGGGCTACCTGTGTTGTTTAGCCAGTATGTGAGGTTGTGTGCAGTGCTTTTGTCTGAAAGTGGTAGGGTGTGTGTTGTGTGATGGACAATTGTGTGTTGGTATTGACTGCCGTTTGTGTTGAAGGGGTGTGTTGTGAAGCTTTGTGTGCTTTGACTGTGTGCGTATTTTGTGCATGGTATATAAGATACAATGTTGTGTGTAAGTCAATTGATAAACAGTATTCTTGCGTATTTGTGCATATTCTGTGCCTGTTAGTGTTGTGTTACGCTGTGATGTATGTGTGATATGTCAATTGGTAGTATCCCCTGTGGGACCCTGCCAAGAGACTGGAGATGGCACGTTTGTGGTGTTGTGGGGATACTGTGTGAGTGTGGGCCTGTGCAGTGTTTCCGTGCGTACCTGTGTGTGTTTGTGACGTGTGTGTGTGTGTGGGTGTATGTGTGTGGTGGCCGTAACATGGTTTTTGTGTATATGCAAGTGTGTGTGTGGCTGTATGTGAGTGTGCATGTTAGTGTGCTGTTACGTGTGAATTTTGCCCTCCCACCCCCTCCCCGAATGTATGTTGTGTGACTGTACAAAAAGTGATCATCTACAACAGTAAGTGGTAAGTGTGTCGTCGTCGCAGTTCCGAAGTCTTTGGGCTAGCAGGAGCAGTGGGAAGACGTCTAGATTCCATTGCGGCTCAGGGCGAGTACGGCTTCCTGAAGGTGGGTGCCTCATTTTATGCAGTTGGTTTCCGCCTGGGTTTCCGCCTGCAGGTGCGACCGCGGCAGAAACCCAGGTGGTGTGTAACCTCGTAACCTGTCCGGCGGAAACCTGATCTCCGCCAGCCTGCAGGTGGTTCCCGTCGTCCATGTGGACAGACAGCAGTTTCAGTGCAGGCGGTGCTTTGGCTGTGTTCTGTACTGAATACCATCAATGTCATAATTTGGCGGTCTACTCCGCCAGCCTGTTGGCGGTACGGCTGCCAACATGGCAGTCCTGAGACAGCCAAACTCTTAAAGAAGCCCAAAGTGTATGTTCTTCTCCAAGCAGAAGGTGAACCGCTGTAAAAGGCCTGTGATTGTGGGTGGCAACCCCATATATGTGGTACCAGAATTTGACTACTTAGGGATAAGATTCTCGTCTAATTTGTGCTGAGTACCACAATTACAAAAGGTTCATGTGTCCTTAATCCATTAGACTGTGTGCATAGCTAGGATCCACAGAACAACAACATCAAGGCTGTGGAGTCAGTCCTCTATGGGGTTAAGCTGTGGGGCTGTACGAACACCCAGAGCCCATCTACAGCCGAGCATAAGTTTTTAAGAACACTATTAAACTTACCTGTGTGCATGCCATTTCTTCCCATTTATGTAGACTTGCCCCAAAAAGATCTCCAACTAACTGACTGACTGTAGACTTCTTACTTTTTGGCATCAAATGTGGGCTACTCCAGCTTTAGAATCATACCTAGTGGGCCTATGCACTCTCATGGTACCACGTTGTGCTGGAAAAATCCCTTGGCTACAAGCTTTAAAGAACATACTCCAGAAGTTGGATTTAAAGCTCTATTGGACCACCTCTGAGAAATTGTGCTCGTTTCCCAGGGCTAGAATTAAAGAAATCTACTGGGAGTTAATTTCATTAGAAAACATACTGAGTTGCAAGGGAACTCTACAATTAGCTTCCATTGACATCAAACCATATGTGTGGTACGAGCAAACTATTGATGAAACAGTCCACCCTTTAGCACAAAAACTATATTTACAATTCATATATAGTTCCCCACCTGTTAAAGTATTCAGCAACAAATGGCAAGGGAAGGATGTTGAAGATGTTCTGTGACCTCCAGAATCTTTAATACATGTATTATTCTTTTGTCCTTGCTATCAAACCCCCTGGGCAAAGTGGCTAGTGCCACTTTGCAGGAAAATGGGCACTAGAAGGCACATGGAGATGTTTAGACTATTGATATCGGACACTAGTAGAGTAGTGATTTTGGGGTAGCAAAATATCTTAAGGCTCTCTGGATAAATTGTGCTAAGAGTTTAAAAGTAAGAGGCTGACCTGTCATTGCATTAGTGTGCATGTGAATTGTAAAGGCCGCTGATCAAAATGTTTGAATGGGTGCAATGAGGGTGGAGGTTATTTGTGCACCGCTGGTCACTTCAATCTGGAAGATTAGTCACATTCACTGTAGTAGGAGAGCCTTGTCCCACAGACGATTCATTATCATACAGTGCTGAACGTATTCTGTATGCTGCTTTCTGGATGCCCTTATTATGCACATTTACTTTATTGTATCCAGCATTTTTATCCTGTGATTTGCACATCATGTAAATTGATCTGTTTTTTGTGATTTTATTCCATTGTATTTGTAACTTTATATCAACTGTATGACTTCCTTATTGTTTTAGTGCAATTTCATGTAATGTACCTTTTGTAATCTTTTTGATCGAAACAAAGATTTTTGATGATGAAAATAATAATTTAATACAGTCAAAACAAATCTGTACACTTGGTGATGCCAGTTCCACACATTATTGTTTGTTCGCTAAATAATTTTATCAGTAAAACTGTATTTCTGTGTGAATAAATGGCCATTTCAATTGAAAATGTGTTGTCTGCCATGGTGGTGCGCTACCACACCATGCACACTCCACTCTGTGCAACTCCACTCCACGATATCTTACTCTACTTTACACCAGTCCACTCAACAACACTCTACTCCATGACACACTAGGACACTCTACTCTCCACTATGCTACTCCACTACAAGCCACACCACTCCACGCCATGCCATGCTACTCTACTCTTTACAACCCTATGCCACTTCACAGTAGGCCACTCCACTCTAACACACTCCACTCTACACCGCTATACTCCAATCTACGCCCTGCCATTCCATGCTACACCACTTTACTCTGACACTTGACTCCTCTCTACAGCACTCCACTCTGCTCTATGCTATGCCACTCTACGCCCCTTCACTCTACGTCACACCTCTCTGACACTTTACATCCCTCTGCTCCACTCAATGCCACTCTATGCCCCTGCACTTTATGCCCTGACACTCCTCTCCACTGCACTCCACTCTTTGCCACTCTACTCTATGCTACTGTGCTTTATGATGCTCTACTTTATACTGCTCTACTTTATACCACTCTACTCTGTACCCTGTATTCTATGCCACTCAGCACCACTCCTCTCTACATTACTCCACTCTTCTCCACTGTACGCCACTCTACTCTATTACACTCTGCGCTGCTTCACTCCTCTGTTACATGCCACCCTACACCGCTCCACCCTATCCACCAATGACATGCAATGACGCTCTCTGCCACTTCACTCAAGGCCGCTCTACTCCATTCTATGCCACTTCACTCTACGATGCAACACTCCACTGTACAATGCAACACTCCATTCTGACATTCTGCTCCTCTCTACGACACCCTACTCCACTCTATGCTATGCCAGTCATCTCTACAACTCTAGGCCACTCCACTTTTACGGCACTCCACTCTGACATGACACTCCACTCTACGACACTGCACGACAATACACCTCTATGCCACTCCACTCTGACACTTTACCTCACTCTATGCAACTCCACTCTAGTCTGTACTGTGCTACTCTACATCACTCCACTTTGACACTCTACTCCACTGTACGCCACTGTATGCCACTTTACTCTTGGCTACTGTGCCACGGACTGATAGGTATCAGCCTTATCTTGCAATAGATTATTCTGACAAGACAGCATAGTTACAGTATTTTTAGTTTCAACAAGCTACCTCTCTAATTGTTGGTTATCAGTTTCTAATTGCTTACATTTTTCATGCATTTTTCTACAAGCCAACAACAAAATCCACCCCTTCAACCTAAAATGGCTAAATTACCACCCTGTTCAAGAGGTACTTTCTTTTTAAACATAAAAGCACATTCTGGGGTTCAGCGTCACCAAGACATTCATCTTATGTCTCTGAAAGCCCCGAACAACAAGACCATTTGTTCGCCAAGACATTATAAGGCTCTTTGATCCACCCTAGAATCTCACATAAGACTTGGGAAATGGCTTGTGAAGCTGCTTTCGACTTGCCAAACACTTTTCACTTTTAAACGTACACATTTCAACTTTTCCCCTCGTACTGCCAACTACACCAAATTGTTATGCTCTCCTTCAGACCGAGAGAAGATAAAATAAAGAGAATGCCAAAAAAGCAGCGCTCGTAGTCTAAGTAATGAATTTATTAAGACACTTCTCAAGTGTCATGTACAGAAAAAATATCATGAGTATTTATTTCAGATGCAGAAACACACGTGCAATTCTGAAAATTATCACAACAATGAAATCATACTGATCACAGAATTCAGATTCAGATTTTATATATATATTTATTTATATATATATATATAATATATATGTGTGTATATATATATTTTTTTTTTATTATATAGATTACGTATTCTTAAATGCACAACGGAAAGCTAAAAACAAGAATTAAAAATGCATTGCCTTGGGGCTTGAGATCAACATCATCCCTTTGTTTGCCAGCATCAGGCCGTGGAACTCGGACGACTGGAAAGAGAGAACTACCCGCAATGGGATTAGGTTCTGAGCAAGGCATCCCTCCTCAGATGAGCTCAGTCTAGCTAGCTGTGAAACTCCCACTACCTTATATACTTTAAACAAACTGGAGAGGAGAATTCCAGAAAGGTAAGTTGTTGTTCAAATGCTGTCCATACCAAGTCAGTGTTAAAAAAGAACATGCTAGAGACTGGACAAATCTCACTGTGTTTTTCCCAAGACTGAGCTGTTCCCTGCCTTATCATAAACATTCTCCGCCTGGTACATCTTATCACCCTTATTCTTCACTCCCCCATGTCATGTACCTATCCTTCAGTGAGAGAGAGCGAAAACATGTTGCACAAACTGTACACGGAAAAATACCTGCGCCACCAATGTGACGATGTGTGAATTTAAGCTAAGCACAAAATGTAGTCAGTGGTCAATATGGAGCTGCTGGTTAAATACAAACAGCATTACGTGGGCTCAGCTACAGGCAGCTTTAGCTGTTTGTTGGTAGACCTATTCTTTTCAATAAATGATGTACTTAGATGGGGCTGTGTGTTAGAGCCTTCCTCATGATGGGTTTATTGTCTTATCTTTAGTCAGATTTTGAAAGCCAAATCTAGGACATTTCGCAAAAAATATATTAGCAGCTAGCTAGTCTGCTTTGCAAAACATAAACGTGCCTTCACTGTTTAAAGTCGACTCTCAGTGCAAACCAGGACCTCGCCCTAAATTGCAGAAATCTGCCAGGACAGCTGGTGAAAAACTAGGACTGTCCCGGCAAATCTGGGACGCCTAGTCAACCTACTTATGTTAGGTGTCTGCTTTATATTCAATTGCTTCTCTCCTTATTCTTGTGCCTGTTCCGTCCAGGAGCATTTCACTATTTGTGTTCTCATTGGATGAATTATCTCCTTCTTTTGCTGATGTCAGGGAGCCATTTTCTGTTTCTCAAAGTTTATTTGCATTTCATTTTTAGCACTCGGTAGGAGTGAATGGCATTTCCTGGTTTCCTAATCCAGCTCTCCCCTTCTTCAGGTCTCAGTCACGTTCCCCCGTCTTGCCTGCTTGCCCCCTGCCTCCCCTCTCCTGCCATTTCCCCACTAACACATTCTGCGTTCCTGCGTCACTGCTTGCTCCTATTCCCCTAGAGCAACGGTACTCAAAGTACGGCCCGCGGGCCGCCAGAGGCCCCACGGACCTAGCTTGGCGGCCCGCGAGACGCACACCAAACGCCACATCATAATGGCAGCAGTATGTAAACATAAAAGAGGGCCTCGGGAGCATGCTCCCGCGGCCCTCCTCTATGTTTACATACGGCGGCCATTGTTTATGGCGTTGCCCTGACGATCCTGGAAGCCAAAGCCCCATAAAAGTCAGCGCTTGCAGCTAACTTTTATGGGGCTTTGGTCGTCTGCTTCCTGTCACCGGCTCCACGTCTGCTGCCCGCCTGCCTGCCTGCTGTTCCACATTTGTGGCATCTTTACAGTGCTTTGAGTCAGGTAAGGCTCTTTGGTTTTTTATTTATTTGTTTTTAATGTAGTGTGTGTTACTGGGGTAGGCGTGAGAGCAGATTGCGCTGTGTGTGTGTGTTACTGGGGTAGGGGTGAGAGCAGATGGCGCTGTGTGTGTGCGCGCTGTGTGTGTTACTGGGGTAGGGGTGAGAGCAGATGGCGCTGTGTGTGTGCGCTGTGTGTGTGTGTTACTGGGGTGGGGTGAGAGCAGATGGCGCTGTGTGCAGATGGCGCAGTGTGTGTTACTGGGGTAGGGGTGAGAGCAGATGGCGCTGTGTGTGTTACTGGGGTAGGGGTGAGAGCAGATGGCGCTGTATGTGTGCGCTGTGTGTGTTACTGGGGTAGGGGTGAGAGCAGATGGCGCTGTGTGTGTGCGCGCTGTGTGTGTTACTGGGGTAGGGGTGAGAGCAGATGGCGCTGTGTGCAGATGGCGCAGTGTGTGTTACTGGGGTAGGGGTGAGAGCAGATGGCGCTGTATGCAGATGGCGCAGTGTGTGTTACTGGGGTAGGGGTGAGAGCAGATGGCGCTGTGTGTGTTACTGGGGTAGGGGTGGGAGCAGATGGCGCTGTGTGCAGATGGCGCAGTGTGTGTTACTGGGGTAGGGGTGAGAGCAGATGGCGCTGTGTGTGTTACTGGGGTAGGGGTGAGAGCAGATGGCGCTGTATGTGTGCGCTGTGTGTGTTACTGGGGTAGGGGTGAGAGCAGATGGCGCTGTGTGTGTGCGCGCTGTGTGTGTTACTGGGGTAGGGGTGAGAGCAGATGGCGCTGTGTGCAGATGGCGCAGTGTGTGTTACTGGGGTAGGTGTGAGAGCAGATGGCGCTGTATGCAGATGGCGCTGTGTGTGTTACTGGGGTAGGGGTGAGAGCAGATGGCGCTATGTGTGTTACTGGGGTAGGGGTGAGAGCAGATGGCGCTGTATGTGTGCGCGCTGTGTGTGTTACTGGGGTAGGGGCATTGTTTTGAAAAAGGGGGTGGGGTGGTTGTTCCCCCTCTAAGCCCCGCCCCCTCTAAGCCCCGCCCCCCGCTGTCACTTCAGTGCGGCCCTCGGCCGCAAACCATACTGCAATTTTGGCCCCCGAGAAAAAGTTTGTGAGTACCCATGCCCTAGAGGAAGCTTTCTTTTTGCACAGCTGTCTCCTTGCTTCGTTCTTTCCTCACTTGCTACCTGATTTCCATCTTGCATTGCTTTTTCAGCTAGTAAAGCAACCTGGTGTCCCATGTAAATGAGAGGAGTGACACAAGGCAGAGTGATCCAGTGAGTTAAGGCGCTGCATTTAGGTTCTACCGTTTTGGGGATTTTTAATCCTCTGGAATTCATTATATTATTTACGTGAATGATAGCTGCCAAGTTTCCAAGGTTCTTGCTTGATGTGATGCTCCAGTCCGAGTTTTTTCCCTTGAATTCCGGGACTTGTCAAATTTTATATTTGAATAAACAACACTACTAGTCCGAGAATGCAAAGATAAACTTGGACTGGAGCAGCACTTAAGGCGTGGACATGAGAAAATTGGCAAACAGGGATCCCATCTGTCTCATGAACGAGGGACTTGATTTACTTATGTAAATACTGATTCCACCGCTCAGCAGGAACCACTGACTTGTTTTATTTGCATAAAAATATTGACCCACTACTCTTCCGGAACAAGGGCCTTGTTTCAATTTCTATTGGGGCCTGTAATGTTGTGTAACGGTCTAGTGGTCGGCCACTAAACCGTCCTGATATGCCCCGGAAGACGTAACTTGTTCAGATCGGCTGGGCGTGTTAAATAAAGGTGGTGGCAGCCAAGCGGGAGCATTCCCCTCCGTCAAACAAGTCCAGGTGTCAGTAATTACTTATCAAAGGGTGCAGCGAGCGCACGCTCACTATTTGTAACACGAACAGTACACTGCCGACGAGGGGTGGACACTCGGACCCACATGTGCCTGCTGCAGAGGCTGACTAGTAGTGCGGCCCATCTGTACCGACAGTGTGACAGGGGTGGCACGGCCTGCCCAATGAGGTGCAACTAGTTCAGGCAGAGGTCAGGCTGCATGTGTGGACACCCTGCTGATCCTCACACACAGAGCAAGTTACAATACGAAATTTCCTAGCTATCGTGAAGGAAAGTTTCAATTCTATTAAGGACACGGAGGCGAGGATTATGCAGATCTTTCTTCACTTTTAATTAAACAGCAAGTTCAAAGTAAAACAAAACATGAACAAAAAAACTACAAGTTCCATGAGCCCGCCGCCATGGTAACGAGTATCCAATGAGGTGCGCTCCTTCACGTTGGTATAAGTATCCCGAAATGCGTCACACTTCCTCGACTTCACTGCGGAAGGAATCCTGGTAGAGTCAATTGGTCGTAGTCTCGGAACCTACCAAAAAAGGTATAATTAGATGCAAATCCGATAAAACAGAGATACATACTGACTGCAATAAAGTCATGAACCTTAAAATACCACTAAATAGAATGTGATCACATCTGAATCAAGTACAACCTGATGTATTTAGAACATGATCAAAAGGACAACAAATAAATGTACAAACTCAAGTATACTACCTTGTTACGGAGGTAGATGTAATCGGGAGGGGACATACCAGCGTAGAGTATGTGGGTGGGATAATCCTCGCCTCCGTGTCCTTAATAGAATTGAAACTTTCCTTCACGATAGCTAGGAAATTTCGTATTCTATCGCAGGACCGGAGGCGAGGATTATGCAAGTTTAAAGCTTACTCACCACAAGTGCGGCTGCTTCATGAATTGGTTTAAAGTAAAACTTTTTAAAAGTAGACTCTGAAGACCAATCAGCAGCATGCATGATGTCCTCCAATCTGCCCCCCACCTGTATGGCTTTGGAAGCCATAGCACCCCGAGTAGAATGGGCGCCAAAAACTTGAACATCCATACCTGCCTCAGAGAGAATCCATCGAATCCATCTGGCAATGGAAGGGGAAGAAACCGCCTTAAACGGTTTTCTTATAGAAATCAATAACTGCTCGACACCCGGAGGTCTACAAGAACTGGTTACTTCCTCATAGACTTTGAGACATCGAACCACACATAGCTTCGGGGAATCAGGAAAAGCGGGATAGGATACCGACCTGGTATTAGACTTTGTCCTCCTTGCAATAGTAAACGTGACTCCCTCTGGAGTAAAGATACGAGCGGAAATATCCAATGCTCTGACATCGGACACCCGCTTACAGGAAATGAGGCAGAGAAGCACGGCCAATTTGGCTGACAATTCCTTTAGTGACAAATATTGGTTGTCCCGCCAAGAGGACAAGAGAGTAAGAACTAAGTTCACGTCCCAGAGTTCCGAATATCTGGGCTGCGGAGGTCTGGAGAGTCTAATACCCTTAAGAAGTTTACAAATCCAGGGATGCTCCCCGACCGGGAGATTGTTAAGGGGCGGGTGGCCCGCCGAGATGGCCGAACGAAAAGAATTAATAGTGCGATACGCTAAGCCAGAGTCCCCTAATTCTGCAAGGAAATTGATGATGTCGGTAATACTGGCCCCCATGGGATCGCAGTGTTTGCCCACACACCAGCGAGACCATCTGTTCCATGCAGATCCATATCGTTTGCATGTACCCGGGGCCCAGGCCTGTGCGATGAAGTCATTAGCCTCCTGCGAAAGTCGGTTGTCTTGCCAACGATGCCGGAAATTTTACAAGCTATGAGGGAAAGATGACCTTGAAGGACCAGAGGGTGATAGGAACCCAACGGATCCAGGAGTATTGAGGGAAAATGCGGGAGGCGAAGAGGACACTCGCACGAGAGTTCCAACAGGGTCGGGAACCACGGCTGTGACCTCCACCAGGGGGTTACCAGAACCACCGTCACCTCTTGGCGGCGAACCTGAGCCGCAACCCGCGGGATGAGGAGAAATGGGGGAAAAGCATAACCCTGAAGGGTATCCCAATGCTGGAGAAACGCATCTACTGCCGCCGCTCCCGGATCCGGTCGCCAGCTGAAGTATAGGGGAAGTTGAGCGTTCCAACGAGACGCAAAGAGATCCACTGAACAGGGACCCCAGCGATCCATAATCGGCTGAAAGACCGAGCGATGTAGTCGCCAATCGCTGGGATCCTGGAGAAACCGAGAATTCCAGTCTGCCCCCACATTCTGGACTCCCGGAAGATACTCTGCTGTGACTGAGATTTGGTGTTGAAGGCAAAAATGCCAAAGATTCATCGCCAGTTCCGCTAGGGCTCTTGATCTTGTTCCCCCTAAGCGATTTATGTAATGTACCGCCGATACGTTGTCCATCCGTAGTAGAACAACACATGAGATTTTGTCTCTCGTGAGAGATTTGATCGCAAAAGATCCCGCCAGGAGTTCCAGGCAGTTGATATGCATGGTTAGTTCCTGCGGGGTCCAGCGTCCCCCGAACGATATGTCTCCGCAACGAGCCCCCCATCCCTGGCGACTGGCGTCTGATTCGATCACCAGATCCGGGGCTGCACCAAAAATGGCTCTGCCATTCCATGCCTCCATGTGGTCCAGCCACCAAAACAACTCCGTCCTTGCCTCTGGAGACAGGGAGATCAATTCGGAGTACGTGACCCCTCGGCGAAGGTGAAACGCTTTCAAGCGTTGCAGGGCTCTGTAGTGTAGGGGACCCGGAAAAATGGCCTGAATCGAGGAGGAAAGCAGGCCGATCACCCTGGCTAATTGACGTAACGAAATGTGGTCTCGTCGAAGGACTTTCCTCAGTTCCTTCTTTATCTTGGAGATCTTCGGCGTCGGGAGACTGAGAGACGCCGATCGGGAATCCACTAGAAACCCTAGAAAGACTAACGATTGAGTCGGAGTAAGTTGCGACTTCTGTTGGTTGATCACGAAACCAAGGTCCTGGAAAAGCGCAATAGTTGTGTTCAGATTAAACATCAACTGAGACTTGGACTGGTCCATCAAAAGGAGGTCGTCCAGGTAAATTATGAGGCGTATGCCTAGCAATCTCAGTTTTCCCACTATTGGTTTGAGAAGTTTTGTGAAGCACCAAGGTGCTGATGACAGGCCGAAGGGGAGTGTGGTGAATTAGAACATCTGGCCGTTCCATATGAATTGCAGGAATCTGCGATGGGGCGGAAAAATGGGGACTGTGAGGTATGCGTCTTTGAGATCCAGACGAACCATCCAGTCTCCTTGTAAGAGGAGGTCGCGGAGCATGTGAATACCCTCCATCTTGAAATGTCTGTAAACCACCCATTCGTTGAATGCCCGAAGGTTGATAACGGGGCGAAACCCCTTGTCCTTCTTCTCCACCAAAAAGATGTTGCTCACGAAACCTGTGGGGTGAAAGGAAGTGAAGGAAATGGCTCCCTTGTGGAGAAGGGCCTGAACCTCTAATTCTATGAGGTCTGAGTTTTCTGCCGAAAATACGATGGGCGGAGGCAGTCTCTCCTGAAGTGGGGTACCCCAGAACTCTATCTGAAAACCTGAGACAGTTTGGAGAACCCATGCGTCGGAGGTAATGCGCCTCCAATTGTCCTTGAAAAACCTCAATCTCCCTCCAAAATTTTTTGGGGAAAAAGGGGTAAGCCTCACCAGAGGGACCTCCAGGGGCGTTAGATGCTCCTCGCGTATTTCTGGACCCTCTGCCTCTTCCCCTGCCTCTGTTGGGGAAGAAAGTTCCTTGTCTGCCGTCCCTCCAACCGTTGTTCCTGAAGGAACTGGGGCCTCGCTGGAAAGGACGGCCGGAAGAGCGACCCCTGCCTCGCCCGGCCCCGCCAAAAACCTTGTTGGGGAAGATCTTTTTAATGGAAGATTGCGCTTTATCCAAAGCCGAAAACGTAGCCACAAACTTCCCCAATTCTTTGACAAAAGGGTCGCCAAATAAATTGCCTTGGGCCACAGCCCCTGCCTCCGAGTTAGATAGTTCCCCCAATTTGGGGTCGATTTTGATTAATAAAGACCTGCGTCTTTCTGCAGAGATGGCACAGTTCGCGTTGCCCAGGAGACAAACAGCTCTCTGAGCCCATCCTGCGACGATGTCCGTCTGAAGGGGAGTGTTTGCTTGCCTGGCACGCTCCGCCAATGGAACAATCTGTGTGAGGGGACCAAGGACATCAAGAAGTTTATCTTGACATGCTCGCCAGGAGCGGTCAATCCCTTTTTTGGGATCCCTGGTATACTTTGCAAAAAACGTACACATTTTAGGGTCAATATCAGGTGTACAAGCGACCTTATCCGATAAAGACGGGCGTGGGCACTCCGCCCGTAGCCGGGCCCGCACCTCCTTGTCCAGAGGTTGCCTAATTTTGCTGGCGACATACTCAGCCACCTTGTGGTCTGGGCGCCACTCCGAGGAACGTGGATGGTAGATACCCTCCGGTTCAAACATATCGGAGTCAGAATCAGCGCGATCCGAAGGATCTGGTAAGGTAGCCCCAGGGCGCCAAGGGCGACCTGAGTCGTCATCCAAAGATGATGAGTCCTCATCTGAACCTCCCACGAAGCCTTTGGGGGATTCCAAATCAGGGTTCCATAGGTGGTGAAGCTTGTCACCCATTACCCCGGGCAAACAGCCCTCCCGGGAGGGTAAGCGCGTATGCGCGCGCGCACTCTTGGGATGGGAAAAAAACTCGCCCTCCTCCAGGTGCCCCGCGTCGCGCTTGCGCAGTTTCCTGGGAGCCGAAAGGGTAGAGGAGTCACCCTCCGCTCCCGTCACACCAAACATGCCCGTACCTCTGGACACCTGTTCAGTAAGTTTAGCTACACTATCCCTAAGAGGGGCCAAAGCGTGGGAAATAGCCTGTGAAAACAAAGTGTCCACCCCGGGGGGGAGGGTACGGCGAGAGGAACCCTCACCTGGGGACATGTCGGGAAAAGGCTCATGTTCCTGAGAGGAGTGCATAATGAGGACTGGACAGAGTGTACACCCAACAAAAAATATGATATATAGGGTAAAATCCCTACCCACTCTGTCACTGTAAGTGCAAGAAAAATAATATCTTCCCTAATGGGGTAAACCTTACCCAAATGGGTGTCACGGGTAGGGACAAAACTGTACCGAAGGTACAAACGTGTAATTTGAGGGCCAAAACCCTTAAAATAAAACAAACGCGAGGCGCGAGCGCCGAGCGCTGAGAGCTACATGCTCTCCGAGAGAAAAACAGCGTGCGCGCGCCCTCTAGTAAGCCCGACGTGTATTTAAACACGCCGGAGGGAGAAAAACAAAAGAAACGCTCGAGCGGAACGTTCGTTCCGGCGAACGAAGACAGAAAATGCAATTTAGCAGAGACGCGCCAAAGCAAACAGAAAAACCCCCGAACCGGAGGCAGAAAGGCACTTATCTGGCTCACAGCAGTGAAGAAAGAGGAAGTGTGACGCATTTCGGGATACTTATACCAACGTGAAGGAGCGCACCTCATTGGATACTCGTTACCATGGCGGCGGGCTCATGGAACTTGTAGTTTTTTTGTTCATGTTTTGTTTTACTTTGAACTTGCTGTTTAATTAAAAGTGAAGAAAGATCTGCATAATCCTCGCCTCCGGTCCTGCGATAGAATCCAGCAACAGTGAAGAAAGCAAGTCATATTAATAGGTGGTTGCATATTGTCAACAAAAAAAAAAAAGAGCAAAGAAAGGTGAGGCTACAACGAAATAATCGAAATTTTGGAGAGAAGTACGCAAGAGCGGACACGAGGTGAACACCGTCACTGATTGCAGCCCAGGGAGTCATCTGCAACCAGTGCCAAAAAACAAGTACCTGTGATTACACCGTGCACCACACGTGCACGACATGTGGTGACTTGAGGGGAGCAGCAGGCCTGCAACAACAAACGCAAAATACAAGGGGGTGCAACGAGCATGGCGGATGAGCCGACACCCGCAGTCCACCAAACGTCCCAACACACCATGGTAAGTGCGCTCCTACCATTTGGTGTATTAGCAGATCCTGCCACAGCGTCACCGAGATGGAAAGTGTGGGTTGGGTGCCTGGAGAACTATTTTGTGGCCATCCGTGAGAAAGATGGTGCAGTGAAGAGGTCTCCCCTTCTCCACTTCATTGGGGATGAAATATATAAACTCTTTAAACACTTGCCGAACACAGGCGCCTACGAGGACTACAACGAGGCGAAAAGGGCTCTGGACGCGCACTTGGACCCGCAATGATTTTGAGCGCTTTAAACTATAGCAGGCACAGCAGAGAGAGGGTGAATCTATCCATCAGTTTTATGCCCGGCTCCATGAACTGGCTAGCACCTGTACTGAAGATGATCAACAGAAGGAGGTGCGTGTGCAAATAATACAGGGCTGCAGGAACAAGACACTGAGAGCTCTGATATTGAGACAACCCAATATCACTTTGGACGAAATCCTTGTCATGGCACGGTGCCATGATCTGTCTGCAGCCAGAGCCACCGAGATGGATGTAGCGATGTCACACCTGACAGAGAAACCCAGGGCAGTCAAAACCGAACGTGCAGATGCGGTGCAAATGCAGTCGACAAGGAGGAAGCCAAGGCAGTATGTTCCCACCAAGAAAGGGAGTCAGTGTGACTATTGTGGAAGGGATGAACACAATCCAAGAGACTGTCCGGCTGGAGGAAGGACATGCTCCAATTGCAGGAGACTCAATCATTTTGCCGCTGTCTGCAAAGGGGGTGCGAGAGGAAGAGGAATGAGATGGAGACACCCACCAACGCGAGCGGTGAAGCAACTGTCGATAGATGACGCCATGGCACGTGAAGATCAGCCCCCAAGGTCATGCTGCGCCCTGGAAGACTTCTCATCTCAGGAGGAAGAGGAAGAAGAGGTGTTTCTAATATTGTTCACAAACGAATTAAAGAAACACAGATGGCCACAGCCCACGTACATGATCCAAGTGGCATAGTCTACCATCAAAGCTCTCATGGATATGGAATTGTCGGTGAACATGTTGGGAATCCAACAGTACCGCCGACTTCAGCCTCGTCCACTACCGGTCCCCTCGAGGACAAAGATATTCATGTGTGGGAGCCGCACACCCCTGCTTTTAAAAGAGCGCATGACCGTGAAGGTTAAGGAAGAGGGCAAGGAAATCAACACGATCTTCCATATAGTCAATCAGGAAGTGGACACCCTCCTGGGTAGTCAAGCGGCGGAAGAGTTGGGACTGGTCTCGTTCGCCAAGAGCACAAGGACATACCAAGTAGATGAGATCTTAATACAATTCCCAGAGTTGTTCACAGGTCTCGGGTGCCACAAAGCACCACCAGTCAAATTGCATATCGACAAGGCAGTGAAGCCAATTGCCCTGAGGCACCGGAGAGTACCATTTCATCTTAGACTGCTAGTGGAACACAAGCTGGCCAACCTAGGAGATCAAGGGGTCATCGAGAAAGTGTCTGGGCCCACTTCATGGGTGTCACCCATGGTGATTGTGGAAAAACCGAAGCAGCCCGGAAAATTCAGACTCTGTATTGACATCCAACTTCCCAACCAGGCCATCAGGAGGGAGAGGCATATTACCCCCACTATTGATGACATTATTACAGACCTCAGTGGCTCAAAGTGGTTCTCGAAGCAAGACCTAAACACCGGATACCATCAACTGAGCCTGGCGGAGGAGAGCAGGTATATCACAATATTCTCAATGCACCTTGGGTTACAAAGGTACAAACGCCTGAGCTTCGGTATATGATCTGCAGCCTAAGTGTTCCAAAAGACCATCCGGCAAAAGCTGTCTGGTTTGCCAGATGTCATGAACGTCAGTGACGATATACTAATTTATTCTGCACCACGAGGGCCACCATCGGCATGTGAAGGTGACCCTCCAACGTCTATCAGAGCATGGGCTCACCCTCCATAAAGACAAGTGTGCCTTCTTCCAAATGTCAATCGACTTCTTTGGGTATGTGTTTAACCAAGAAGGGATCCAAGTAGACCCAAGAAAATCCAACGTATTTTGACCCCAAAAGCAGAACTGAGCTCATTGTGGACTGGAGCCCTGTCGGACTTGGCAGTTTTGGCCCAAGAAAGTGAACCAGGCCGCTGAGCTCCTCGGGCGTACGCCAGCAAAGCCCTTACCTCGACTGCGCCACTCTCAGATCGAGAGAGAAAGGCCCTAGCTATCAAATAGGCATGTGGTAATTTCCACTTATATTTACAGGGGAGGCCCTTTCGAGTCATCACTGACCATCAACCTCTCATTCTGGTGTTCAAGGGAACTGCACCACACCGCCTCCCCGCATCGAAAGGTGGGCCACCCTGCTCCAATACTACTATATGGAAGTGGTGTACCAGCACGGAGCCAAGAACCCTGCGGACTTCCTGTCTAGACACCTGCCAGAGTGGACCCAAGCGAGTGGTGAAGATGAGGACAACACCGAAGTGGATGTGCAAGCGCTGGTGCGGGGCAGCTGTCCCAAAGCCCTCAGCACCCAAGACATCTCGGAAGCCCTTCTAGAAGATGAGGTGTTGCTGCGGGTAAAGCAAGCGCTGGAAGGGGGCACATGGCAACAGTTCCTCCAGAACACACACAACTGGGCCACGTCTGAAAGAAAACGTCTGACAAAGCTATGGAGGGTCCGGAATTAACTGAGCTCGACGTCAGATGGGCTCCTCCTGCGTGGACACCGATTGGTCATCCCGCTCTAGTTGCAGCAGAGGGTAATTCAGTGGGCATCTAGGGATGACCAAGATGAAATCATGCAGGAGGGAAAAGGTATGGATCCCTGGTCTGGAGGGAGAAGTTGAACAATATGTGTGACAGTGCCCTGCCTGCCATCTAACTACTGTTTCTGATGCCCCAATAATCACTGAAGAGTCTTGCGCTACCCCATGGTCGCAAGTTAGCCTGGGTTTCAGGGGTTTTAGGCATGGGAGGATCACCTTGGTCCTCATAGACGGATACTCCAAATACCCCATGGTGGAAGTCATTGCGTCCAAAGCCTTTTCCCACGTAGGTCCCGCCCTTGAGAAGATACTGGCCTTGCTTGGTCTACCAGATGAGATAAAGACGGACAACAGTCCCCCATTCCAAAGAAGCGAGTTCCAAGAAATGTTGAGGAGGCTGGGCATTGGACACCGGAAGATCACGCCGCAATGGCCCCAGGCTAATGGAGAAGTTGAGCGGTTTATGCGCAGGCTTAATAAGGTTCTCAGGATTGCAGTATTAGAAGGCAGTGACCCAGACCTCAGCCTTCAACAGTTCCTCCTGGAATACATAGGGAACCCTCAGTGCACCACCAGCCAGGCTCCGTGGTCCCTAATGCTTACTGGGCAGAGGCAGACACCATTCCCACGTCTCTTGCCCCCTAGCATCTGGAACAAGCCAAAGCCAGAAGAAAGCGAGTGAATGACAGGGCAAGAAAGAGAAGACGTGCTGTGTCAAGGGACATTCGTATTGATGGTCAGGTGATCATCCAGGAACAGAAACCAGGTCAGAAATCCCACATGCCCTAAGAGCTGGAGCTATGGACTGTAACTGGAGTGTCTGGGACCATGGTGACTGCCGAGAAGGGAAGAGACCAGGTAACTCGGAACATCTCCTGGTTTCGGAAGGTCACTTGTGAAGGCCCCTCAGATGTGCAGGATAGCGAGGAATACCTCCAGGATTGGTCTAGAACTGGGGGTCGTGGACCAGAGAATGAGAATGGGTTGCCATTGGTTGACAGACAGAGTCCTTCAAGGCAGCCCGTGACCAGCATCCTGATGGCTGGAGATGCCAAAAGCTGGTCCAGTCAGGAAGGTATAACCTGAGGCTGAATCCCCCGCCTAGTCAAAGACTTTTGCATGTAGTTGAACGTTGTGGATATTTTGATCTAGTTGGGGAGGGATGTAATGTTGTGTAATGGTCTAGTGGTCTGCCACTAGACCGTCCTGATATGACCCGAAAGACGGAACTTCCGTTTGGCCGGGGGTGTTAACTAAAGGTGGTGAAGACCAAGCAGGAGCATTCCCTCCGGTGTACACGTCCAGGTGTCAGTAATCAATTATCAAAGTGCTCGGCGAGCACACGCTCAGTATTTGTAACGCAAACAGTACAGGGCTGTTCCTGCCGTCCCCTTTCTCTTCTAATGATTTTGGGATGTAGTCCTCTCACTATTCTCATGGAGTCTTGTGTTGAATCGGCCAGGTGTCCTATGTGCAGCTCGTTACAAAAGTCACGGTCTCACCTTGTCCTTCTTACTTTTTTTGTTGCTGACTGCATTCAACCGTCTCCAATTAATTAGAAGACCATGTCCTGTTATCCCTTTCATTCCTCCAGCTCCATTTCGTTGGTGAGTATTCCTTCAAAGCAGAGAAAGCTTCAGTCTGTGATTAGTTGCAGACAGTGTGGTTAAGTCCTCAAGCGTTCAATGCCTCCCGAGCCCATTTCTAGAAACAAGTAATCCGTAGAATAGCTTGCAGGCTATTGTTTGAGCAACTCCATTAAGTAATGAATTGCCAGAATACGTCAACTACTCGATGCACCAGCAGCTACACGAGTGTTTAATTTGTGCCATTGTTTTCCGGTGCTGAGCACCGACACTTCATTTTAAACACCGGTACTTGTTTATGAGAGTACACTAAATGGTGGCGCTCTCAGTCCATTTTTTTTCAGTACAGCACCAGTATTTTGCAATAAGCATTATTAAAAAATTATAAAACTTGCACTTCTAGGCCACCCCTACAGCCTGGGACGATCTGCAATAGTCCACAATGTCACACTTACAGTGTGATAAGTAGGAAATGCTGCCACTGCCAATCGGTAGCAAGGACAGGAGCTGTGGGTGGTGCGGCAGAAGCGATTACCTTGTGCCCTGCCACTTACATTTTTACGAATTAATCACTGAGCTACACCACCAGTATGCATAAAATAGACAAGGTGTTGGTTCTGCTTTTAAGCTCTTTTTGTTATATCCTGGTCTTTTTTGTATGACATTAACAAACATTCCTAATGTATGTCGTGTCAGGGTAGAAGTGAAGACACAACACAAGGAGTGGTATGGAACTTTCTTTATTTGGTGCCTCGCAGTGTAATGTCGCTACTCTTCCACCACTATTTCTGCAACTACCTCAGTTTCCTGTGCCCGTCCCTCTATCCTTCCCACCTCCGGCTGAGGCTGAGATGACACAGCTGGGCAGAGTCAGGGTCCTAGAGGCCCCGACTGTACATGTCCCCCTTTTTAAACATGGCCCCATCGTTCTTACAAAATCAGATGTCTTCAATAAGTCTGTGAGGTCTAGTCGCCACTCTGTGTACCGGGTGGTCCGCATTGGATGCGTCAGCTCGGTACACCTCTGGTCACCCAGAACGTTGGCTGACACATCAGAGCTCACTGCTGATGCTGAGAGGTCATCAGGGACTTCACTGTGGTCTGTGGACCTGACGTGTGATGCATTTTGAGTCATGAACTTTCTAGAGCGAGACTTGCTGTGACCATGCTTCCTTTAACTGCTGTGACTTGAAGCAGTTGGGTGTTGAAAGGGGTGTTCGCTTTCTTCTGTTGCTTTCGCTTGGCTACCACCCAGTGACCTGGTTCAAAGAGTGCCTCCTGCGCTTTCCCTCTTGCGTCAGCATGAGCGTTCATCTTCTTTTCTCGGTCAGTTGCCCTGACCACATCAGGGCTCACATGTTGCCCCGAAGTCCACTGCAGTAGCTTGGTGTGCATGGATTGGCCAGATGTGAGTACAGCTGGGATATCTCCATTTGTTGAGTGCAGGTTGGCCCAGTATTCCTTCAGAACCTGACAGAGAGCACCTTCCAAGCACAAGTCCCTCTTCTGTGGCTATCTGACCAGCAAGCTGGAGAGTTCCCATGAACCTCTCTATGATTCCATTGGCTTGAGGCCAAAGCGAGGTTATTCATTGGTGCTCAATATCACAGCATTTCAGGAAGTTTTTTAATTTACCACTGGTGAATGGCGGCCCAGTGTCCGATTTTAAAACCATGGGAGATCCCCAAGTTGCAAATATGTAATTCATAACTTTGAGGACCTTTGCTGCACTGGTGGAGGAGACTACCTGGACCAGTGAGAACCTGGAGTATTCGTCGATCACTACTAGGAGGTATTTACCAGACTCTAGTGGAACAAAGAAGTAGACTGCTACCCTTTCGCACCCACCTTTCGGTATCGCCAACATTTCCAGTGGCAACGGGTATGAGTGGCGATAGGCAGATGCATAGGTGGCCTTTCTGAAGTTCTATTTCCACCATGATGTCTAGCCCAGGGAACCACAGTCTATCTCAGAGTGCCCTCTTGGTGGCAACTCTCCTTCGGTGTCCTTCATGTTCTAAGTCAATGGCTTGTTTGGATAGGTTCTTAGGGATCACAGTGCGTGACCCTCTCCGGATAAGTCCTTCATATGAGACTGCTAGTTCATCCCTGATCGCCTCAGAGTCATCACTCAACTTTTTGCTGTGCTTCCACTTGTTTTGCTTAATGAGATGCATGATGAGGGTCAGAGTACTGTCATTCCTTGTGGCTTCTGCTGTTTGAGGAATTGAGAGTGCAGGAGGTATACTCATGCTGACTATGAATTGAAGATATTCCTTAGCCATGGATGAATGTCTTTTTGGCAACTCCTGAGGCTATCTGTAGAAGTAGTTGACTGGATTGTGCTCCTTGACAGGCTTGTCAACAATAAGGTAGTCATATTCTTACAGGCATATTCCCCACCGTTCAATCCAAGGGGGTATTTTGGCTGCTGGCTTCCTAAAGATGGTCAGGAGGGCCTGATGATCCGTGACAATGGTGAATTTCTTACCATAAAGAAAGACATGGAAGTGTTCATGAGCCCATACCATTGCAAGGCTTTCTTTCTCAGGTTGGGAATTGGCCTTTTCAGTATCAGGCTTCTGCTGGCATATGTGACTATGTGATGTTGTGCCTCTGGAGTTCGAGAGTGTTGACCTAGAATAGCACCAATCCCTACCGGGCTGGTGACAACTGTCACTTCTGTATGTAGCTTGGGGTTAAAGTAAGCCATGACGGTGGCCTTAGCCAGAGCCGTCTTAATCTGTTGGAAACTTCATTTACAATCCAGAGACCAATGGAAAGCTGCCCATTGCCAAGTGAGGTGTTGAAGGGGAGTGCTGGTAGAGGTGTAGTGCTGGATGTATCTGGCACTGTGCCTGGCCATGCCCAAGAATGAGCTGAGGACGAGGACATTGCATGTTGGGCTGGCAGATGGAAGGGCAGCAACCTTTTCTGGGTCAGGTGTCAAACCATTTTCTGAGAAGAGGTGTCTAAAGAATTTTAGCTTGATCTTGTGGAACTCACATTTTCTTGAGTTGAGAGTGAGGCTAGCTTTGCACAGTAAATTACAGGCTTTGTCCAGTGCACAATCATGTGCCTCGTGCTGGTCCCAAAAACGAGTATGTTGGTCACATGCTGGAAGATTTTGTGAATGACTTCCTGAAAAAATGTGGCTGCAGACGAGATGCCAAAATTCAATCTGATGTAGTGGAAAAGACCCAAGTGAGTGGTAAAAGTTGTGATATATTGGTACTGTTCTACTAACTCGATCTGATGGCAGCCCTTGTTGAAGTCCAGTTTGGAGAAGAGCTTGGAACCATTGAGTTGGATGATCATGTCTGAAATTTGCAGACCATGATGGTGCTGTTATTGTATTGCCTTGTTCGACTGACGAGTATCCATGCATATGTGGACAGCCCCTGGATTGTCCTTCTTTCGGACAACCACGATGGGAGACTCCCACGGTGTGGGCCCCTCAGATGGCTCAATGAGTTTGAGGCTGAGGAGGTTGTCGAATGCTATTTCCACCTCCTTTTGGGCGTGAAATGCAACTGTCCTGTTTGCCTGCATCACGAGGCAGATACTCCTTTCAATGTGATGGCAGACATGGGTATCTTTCAGTTTTCCAAGACCAGTGAAGAATTGTTGGGAAACGATGAGCAATGTCTGGGACTGTCGTAAGGTGGAAGTTGGTGAGCATGAGTCCCATTGATGCTGCTGTGACAAAACTGAGAAGACAATATGACCTGCCTTGTAGCACATGGATGGGAGATGTGATGGATTTCGTGCCATGTGACAAGGTTGCTGTGAAGGAACTAGGATATGTGGTAGCTTGAATGCAGGTCAAGTGTAGACTTTCATGAGCAAGTGTTTGAGTTTAGGTACTGGGTCTAGTGAGGTTAATTGATCAAAGAACATTACATTGATTGGCACCCCACTATCAATGATGAAAGGTATGGATTGTCTGTTCAGAACTAGATGAACAACCAGGCAGGGGCTTGAAGCATTTGCAAGGTGCACCTAATGAATGATCTAGGGGCCTGCTGTACTTACACGAGTCCCAGGTTAGTGGCAGTATCCAGACACAGGACCCTGGGGAGGGGTAGTCGACAGTCTGGAAAGTAGAAAATAGTGGTGGCTGCTTCCCTCACTGTATTTGAGGGATGCTGTGAACTTCCACAAGCATCCTCGTCGACATTGGCGCCTCCATCAGTGTTATCAGCAGACAAGTTCTTGTCTCTCTCCAAGGCTGTGTACACTTAGTTGACACTCGAAGGAGGATACATGTGTGAGAAGAAGATAGTCTTTCAAGGAGATGGAGCGGTAGACTGCTAGGCCACTGGTCCGTCCATTGACATCATCAAGAGGTATCCATCTTCTTCGCTATCACTAGTTGGTGACGTGGTAGATAGAGAGGATGGTGATGTGGAGGCGACTGGCCTCTGTGTGTGGGAAGAACAGCCCGCAAATGATGTGGTGGCTGTCACTTGACTTGGGATGACGGCTGTGCTGACTTCACAGTTTGTCTCTGCGCCTGCTGCGATGGGATGAGTGGTGTTTTGAGCATGCACGGCAGGCAGATTTAAAATGGTTTTCTTTGCCACAGCCTTTGCAAACTTGTTTGAGAGCCGAGCACTTTCCATCATGTGGGAATGACAGCCTATAACTGTAGCAACATTTCTGGGCATCCAACGCCTGTGTCTTGGGTTTGTCTTTTCATACTTGGTGGCTGTTGCTTTTGGCCAGTACAGATTTCACAGTGCTTGCACCCACTTCCATGTCTGCCACCTACTTCTCAGCACTTTCTTCTGCATGGGCCATGACGAGCATCGTGGTTAGATAGTGAGTTTCTCAAAGCATTCACCTTCGAATGGCTTCAGATTGACACCTGTTGATGATTCTAAGGCCATTGTCCTCTTTGTTGGAAAATTCAGAGAAGCAACAGTGTTTAATGAGGGTTTCCAAGCACTCGATGGAGTTGTCCATCAACTCCCCTGGTGGTTCGTGAGCCTTACCAAACATCAATCAATCAATCAGTGTATTTGTAGAGCACACTACCCCGTGTGAGGATCTCAAGGCACTGAGGGGGGGATTGCTGCTGCTGCTCAAATAGCCTGGTTTTGAGCCGCTTCCTGAAAGTCAACAGGTCTTCGGTCTGTCGTAGGGGCAAGGGAAGGGTGTTCCAGGTCTTGGCAGCGAGGTGGGAGAAGGATCTGCCTCCGGTAGTCATTCTTCAGATGCGGGGGACAGTGGCAAGGGCGAGGTCGGCTGAGCGGAGTTGGCGGGACGGGGTGTAGAAGGTGAGTCGTCTGTTGAGGTAGGGTGGGCCGGTGTTGTGGAGCGCCTTGTGTGCGTGGGTGAGGAGCTTAAAGGTTATCCTTTTGATGACAGGGTGCTAGTGTAGGTCTCTCAGAAGGGGAGTGATGTGGCTGTGGCGGTGGGCATCAAGGACAAGGCGTGCGGAGGCGTTTTGTATGTATTGCAGTCGTTTGAGGAGTTTGGCCAGGGCTCCTGCGTAGAGGGCGTTTCCGTAGTCAAGTGTGTTGCTGACGAAGGCTTGGGTGACTGTTTTTCTTTTAACTGTGGGGATCCATCTGTAGATCTTGCGGAGCATGCGTAGCGTGTTGAAGCAGGATGAGGAGACAGCACTGACTTGCTTGGTCATGGAGAGTGTTGAGTCGAGGATGATGCCCAGGTTGCATGCGTGGTTGGTGGGTGTTGGGGCTGCTCCCAGAGCGGTCGGCCCCCAGGAGTCGTCCCAGGCTGAGGGGTTGGCGCTGTGGATGAGGACCTCCATCTTGTCTGAGTTCAACTTCAGTTTGCTGTTCCTCATCCATTCGGCGACGGCCTTCATACCTTTGTGGAGGTTGGATTTGGCGGTGAGGGGGTCCTTGGTGAGGGAGAGGATCAATTGTGTGTCGTCGGCGTAGGAGATGATGTTGAGGTTGTGTAGCCGGGCGACGTGGGCCATGTAGACATTGAAAAGTGTAGGGCTGAGGGACGAACCTTGGGGAACGCCGCAGATGATCTTGGAGGTTCATAGTCTACATTAGTGGCAGGATCAAACTTTTTAGCAGGTTTGTCTTTGAGTTTGTGATATGTTTTGGCTTATTCTTTGGAAATGTTCTTGAGAGATTTTTTGACGACATCCCATCCGAGGGTTTTTAGGATGCAAATTACTTTGGTGTCATCAGATCTATCCAATACCTCAAATAAGTTGGCAAATTCCTCAATCCAGTCAGCTCTCCAATGTTGTGCTTCTTGAACGTAGTGAATAGGGGTGGTGGCATCAGGAATGCAGCAGCATGGTATGCAGGCCACTTGTCAGTGGACATGATGCAAGAGTTGGCCTGTGCACTCACAGTGGAGGAGAGAAGACAACGCGTGTTCTCACCATACCAGAGGTAGTAGACACCAGTCGATGACAAATAAAGAGGTGGAAACAGCCAGGAGTGTTGCAGTGGCAAGAATGGTGAGTGATGAACAGCAGCATGGCAGGGTAGACACAAATTGAGTCTTCCAGTCCAGTATGACCCCCAGCAGTAGACAGGTTTAGTCTGGGAAGTAATGGGCCATCCCAATCCAAGATGGCCACCAGCAGTCAAAGAGGCTGGGCAGATGATACACAGCTCCCAGTATAATGTGGCTGCTTCCAAGAAAGAAAGTATTGTATCTGGGCAGGTGTCACAATCCAAGATGGCCGCTGGGCAAGGTGTGAGGTCCAATGTGCTGGGGCAGGGGTGCATGGCTTTTAACACCTTCTTTTAGCCACACTGGTGAGGTGGCTTAAGGACACTGAACCGGGTCTCCAGTGTTCTGGTGCATGCAGTGCTTACTTGTGAGCCACGCAGTGCCAGGGGTTGAGGCTCCCCCAGGGCCGGCTGGAGTTAGAGCGACGCAAGCTCAAATGCAAGAGGTTGAGTAGATCACCGTTCAAGCAAATACGCGCTGTCTCGTAGGGTTCCACAGGACCGGTGGCATCGGAGCATGTCGCAATCGCAACAGGTGATGTAGGCTGGTCGTGAAGATGGCAATGTGAGCTTTTGCTTACCTCCTCATTTCCAGTTGTTGTGTCAGGGTAGAAGTGAAGACACTACAGGAGGAGTGGTATGGAACTTTCTTTATTTAGTACCTCGCAGTGTGAAGTAGCCACACCTCCACCACTATCTCTGCAACTACTTCTGTTTTCTGTGTCTGTCCCTTTACCCCTGCAGCTGAGGCTGTGACAACACAGGTTCTTAGAGGGCCAGTCTCTACAATGTACACTGTTTTTGTGACTGAAAGGTGATCATTGTATCCCCAAGTGTGTAAAGTATTTTATAAAGTTAGTTTTCAAATGTTACATATCCTGTATTTTATTAGTTCACTGAATACTGGGCCCAAATGAAATAACCCTGTAGCAGTGGGAGGCAGTATTGGTGCGAGGTACAAATTGTGAGAGCCAGTAATTCTGGGAAACTTAGGGCCATATTTATACTTTTTGACGCAAAGCTGCACCGGCGCAGTTTTGCGCCAAAAATTTTACCGCCGGCTAATGCCATTTCGATGCGCCGTGCGGGCGTCAAATTTATACTTTGACGCACGGCGGCGCAACCAACAGGTGGGAGTCATTTTTTTTTAGACGCACATCGCGGAGTCAAGTCGTAAAGGAAAACGACGTTAACGCGACGTAAATGACTGTGGGTCGATTTACGATAGCGCAACCCGGAAAAGCGCCGTTTTTTTTGACGCAATAGCGTCAAAAATACCCGCGAACACTGCCCTTTCAGCAGAGGAGAGCCAAAATGGATCCCAGATGCCACTACAGACCCCAGGAAGATGACAGCAGACCAGGAACCAGCCAGGATGATCCATACAGGAACCAGGACATATATAGAAAAAAAAGAAAGTGTCGCTTCAGTGCAGAGGAGCAGGAAATCCTGGTTAAAGAGTTGACGGAACACCAGCACCAACTGTTCATCACCTCTAAGTTGCCAATCAGCAGGAGAGAGGCCATATGGCAACAAATTGTTGACAATATCAACAGTGTGGCTGAAGTACGCAGAACAGTCACCGAGTGTAAGAAACGCTGGCATGACTGCAAACGTAGGACAAAGGAAAAAATGGCCAGGGACAGGAAGGCAGCACTGCAGACTGGAGGGGGAGTCCAGCACACCAGGAGGCCCTGGACCACATGGAGGAGATGGTCGCAGCCGTCATCCCTGAGGAGATCGTCACAGTGATTCAAGGACAGGACAGCGCAGACTACCACAAGACAACGCACATGCAGGGTAAGTCGCATGGGGAATTATAATGCAATAATGTGGACTGTAAGCAGGGGGGAAATACCACTAGACATTGCATGTAAGTCAGCATATACATGGAGTGGCATGGGTAAAGGGGCACGGCAGGGGGGCATGCCCTGCACAGACAGAAGCTGGGGCACGACATTACACAACACCAACAACAGTCCCATGGGGGCATCCTGTCATGACAACAATGGAGCTAAGGGAAAGCCTCGACAGGTGGGAAGGCCACTAAGTCAAACTTACATCCTAGCACTCGTCAGCCAAAATATCTCCTACATCAACTAGGTCCCTATCAGTAATCCAATAGCCAAAACAACAACTGCAATGTAACTGCCACAACAGTTGACAATAACACCTCTGATCTCTGTGCAGCACAAGTAGCCAATGGCAGTAACCTCCCCTTCTTCAGGTCTCAGTCACGTTCCCCCGTCTTGCCTGCTTGCCCCCTGCCTCCCCTCTCCTGCCATTTCCCCACTAACACATTCTGCGTTCCTGCGTCACTGCTTGCTCCTATTCCCCTAGAGGAAGCTTTCTTTTTGCACAGCTGTCTCCTTGCTTCGTTCTTTCCTCACTTGCTACCTGATTTCCATCTTGCATTGCTTTTTCAGCTAGTAAAGCAGCCTGGTGTCCCATGTAAATGAGAGGAGTGACACAAGGCAGAGTGATCCAGTGAGTTAAGGCGCTGCATTTAGGTTCTACCGTTTTGGGGATTTTTAATCCTCTGGAATTCATTATATTATTTACGTGAATGATAGCTGCCAAGTTTCCAAGGTTCTTGCTTGATGTGATCCTCCAGTCCGAGTTTTTTCCCTTGAATTCCGGGACTTGTCAAATTTTATATTTGAATAAACAACACTACTAGTCCGAGAATGCAAAGATAAACTTGGACTGGAGCAGCACTTAAGGCGTGGACATGAGCAAATTGGCAAACAGGGATCCCATCTGTCTCATGAACGAGGGACTTGATTTACTTATGTAAATACTGATTCCACCGCTCAGCAGGAACCACTGACTTGTTTTATTTGCATAAAAATATTGACCCACTACTCTTCCGGAACAAGGGCCTTGTTTCAATTTCTATTGGGGCTTGTAATGTTGTGTAACGGTCTAGTGGTCGGCCACTAAACCGTCCTGATATGCCCCGGAAGACGTAACTTGTTCAGATCGGCTGGGCGTGTTAAATAAAGGTGGTGGCAGCCAAGCGGGAGCATTCCCCTCCGTCAAACAAGTCCAGGTGTCAGTAATTACTTATCAAAGGGTGCAGCGAGCGCACGCTCACTATTTGTAACACGAACAGTACACTGCCGACGAGGGGTGGACACTCGGACCCACATGTGCCTGCTGCAGAGGCTGACTAGTAGTGCGGCCCATCTGTACCGACAGTGTGACAGGGGTGGCACGGCCGGCCCAATGAGGTGCAACTAGTTCAGGCAGAGGTCAGGCTGCATGTGTGGACACCCTGCTGATCCTCACACACAGAGCAAGTTACAATCCAGCAACAGTGAAGAAAGCAAGTCATATTAATAGGTGGTTGCATATTGTCAACAAAAAAAAAAAAGAGCAAAGAAAGGTGAGGCTACAACGAAATAATCGAAATTTTGGAGAGAAGTACGCAAGAGCGGACACGAGGTGAACACCGTCACTGATTGCAGCCCAGGGAGTCATCTGCAACCAGTGCCAAAAAACAAGTACCTGTGATTACACCGTGCACCACACGTGCACGACACGTGGTGACTTGAGGGGAGCAGCAGGCCTGCAACAACAAACGCAAAATACAAGGGGGTGCAACGAGCATGGCGGATGAGCCGACACCCGCAGTTCACCAAACGTCCCAACACACCATGGTAAGTGCGCTCCTACCATTTGGTGTATTAGCAGATCCTGCCACAGCGTCACCGAGATGGAAAGTGTGGGTTGGGTGCCTGGAGAACTATTTTGTGGCCATCCGTGAGAAAGATGGTGCAGTGAAGAGGTCTCCCCTTCTCCACTTCATTGGGGATGAAATATATAAACTCTTTAAACACTTGCCGAACACAGGCGCCTACGAGGACTACAACGAGGCGAAAAGGGCTCTGGACGCGCACTTGGACCCGCAATGATTTTGAGCGCTTTAAACTATAGCAGGCACAGCAGAGAGAGGGTGAATCTATCCATCAGTTTTATGCCCGGCTCCATGAACTGGCTAGCACCTGTACTGAAGATGATCAACAGAAGGAGGTGCGTGTGCAAATAATACAGGGCTGCAGGAACAAGACACTGAGAGCTCTGATATTGAGACAACCCAATATCACTTTGGACGAAATCCTTGTCATGGCACGGTGCCATGATCTGTCTGCAGCCAGAGCCACCGAGATGGATGTAGCGATGTCACACCTGACAGAGAAACCCAGGGCAGTCAAAACCGAACGTGCAGATGCGGTGCAAATGCAGTCGACAAGGAGGAAGCCAAGGCAGTATGTTCCCACCAAGAAAGGGAGTCAGTGTGACTATTGTGGAAGGGATGAACACAATCCAAGAGACTGTCCGGCTGGAGGAAGGACATGCTCCAATTGCAGGAGACTCAATCATTTTGCCGCTGTCTGCAAAGGGGGTGCGAGAGGAAGAGGAATGAGATGGAGACACCCACCAACGCGAGCGGTGAAGCAACTGTCGATAGATGACGCCATGGCACGTGAAGATCAGCCCCCAAGGTCATGCTGCGCCCTGGAAGACTTCTCATCTCAGGAGGAAGAGGAAGAAGAGGTGTTTCTAATATTGTTCACAAACGAATTAAAGAAACACAGATGGCCACAGCCCACGTACATGATCCAAGTGGCATAGTCTACCATCAAAGCTCTCATGGATATGGAATTGTCGGTGAACATGTTGGGAATCCAACAGTACCGCCGACTTCAGCCTCGTCCACTACCGGTCCCCTCGAGGACAAAGATATTCATGTGTGGGAGCCGCACACCCCTGCTTTTAAAAGAGCGCATGACCGTGAAGGTTAAGGAAGAGGGCAAGGAAATCAACACGATCTTCCATATAGTCAATCAGGAAGTGGACACCCTCCTGGGTAGTCAAGCGGCGGAAGAGTTGGGACTGGTCTCGTTCGCCAAGAGCACAAGGACATACCAAGTAGATGAGATCTTAATACAATTCCCAGAGTTGTTCACAGGTCTCGGGTGCCACAAAGCACCACCAGTCAAATTGCATATCGACAAGGCAGTGAAGCCAATTGCCCTGAGGCACCGGAGAGTACCATTTCATCTTAGACTGCTAGTGGAACACAAGCTGGCCAACCTAGGAGATCAAGGGGTCATCGAGAAAGTGTCTGGGCCCACTTCATGGGTGTCGCCCATGGTGATTGTGGAAAAACCGAAGCAGCCCGGAAAATTCAGACTCTGTATTGACATCCAACTTCCCAACCAGGCCATCAGGAGGGAGAGGCATATTACCCCCACTATTGATGACATTATTACAGACCTCAGTGGCTCAAAGTGGTTCTCGAAGCAAGACCTAAACACCGGATACCATCAACTGAGCCTGGCGGAGGAGAGCAGGTATATCACAATATTCTCAATGCATCTTGGGTTACAAAGGTACAAACGCCTGAGCTTCGGTATATGATCTGCAGCCTAAGTGTTCCAAAAGACCATCCGGCAAAAGCTGTCTGGTTTGCCAGATGTCATGAACGTCAGTGACGATATACTAATTTATTCTGCACCACGAGGGCCACCATCGGCATGTGAAGGTGACCCTCCAACGTCTATCAGAGCATGGGCTCACCCTCCATAAAGACAAGTGTGCCTTCTTCCAAATGTCAATCGACTTCTTTGGGTATGTGTTTAACCAAGAAGGGATCCAAGTAGACCCAAGAAAATCCAACGTATTTTGACCCCAAAAGCAGAACTGAGCTCATTGTGGACTGGAGCCCTGTCGGACTTGGCAGTTTTGGCCCAAGAAAGTGAACCAGGCCGCTGAGCTCCTCAGGCGTACGCCAGCAAAGCCCTTACCTCGACTGCGCCACTCTCAGATCGAGAGAGAAAGGCCCTAGCTATCAAATAGGCATGTGGTAATTTCCACTTATATTTACAGGGGAGGCCCTTTCGAGTCATCACTGACCATCAACCTCTCATTCTGGTGTTCAAGGGAACTGCACCACACCGCCTCCCCGCATCGAAAGGTGGGCCACCCTGCTCCAATACTACTACATGGAAGTGGTGTACCAGCCCGGAGCCAAGAACCCTGCGGACTTCCTGTCTAGACACCTGCCAGAGTGGACCCAAGCGAGTGGTGAAGATGAGGACAACACCGAAGTGGATGTGCAAGCGCTGGTGCGGGGCAGCTGTCCCAAAGCCCTCAGCACCCAAGACATCTCGGAAGCCCTTCTAGAAGATGAGGTGTTGCTGCGGGTAAAGCAAGCGCTGGAAGGGGGCACATGGCAACAGTTCCTCCAGAACACACACAACTGGGCCACGTCTGAAAGAAAACGTCTGACAAAGCTATGGAGGGTCCGGAATTAACTGAGCTCGACGTCAGATGGGCTCCTCCTGCGTGGACACCGATTGGTCATCCCGCTCTAGTTGCAGCAGAGGGTAATTCAGTGGGCATCTAGGGATGACCAAGATGAAATCATGCAGGAGGGAAAAGGTATGGATCCCTGGTCTGGAGGGAGAAGTTGAACAATATGTGTGACAGTGCCCTGCCTGCCATCTAACTACTGTTTCTGATGCCCCAATAATCACTGAAGAGTCTTGCGCTACCCCATGGTCGCAAGTTAGCCTGGGTTTCAGGGGTTTTAGGCATGGGAGGATCACCTTGGTCCTCATAGACGGATACTCCAAATACCCCATGGTGGAAGTCATTGCGTCCAAAGCCTTTTCCCACGTAGGTCCCGCCCTTGAGAAGATACTGGCCTTGCTTGGTCTACCAGATGAGATAAAGACGGACAACAGTCCCCCATTCCAAAGAAGCGAGTTCCAAGAAATGTTGAGGAGGCTGGGCATTGGACACCGGAAGATCACGCCGCAATGGCCCCAGGCTAATGGAGAAGTTGAGCGGTTTATGCGCAGGCTTAATAAGGTTCTCAGGATTGCAGTATTAGAAGGCAGTGACCCAGACCTCAGCCTTCAACAGTTCCTCCTGGAATACATAGGGAACCCTCAGTGCACCACCAGCCAGGCTCCGTGGTCCCTAATGCTTACTGGGCAGAGGCAGACACCATTCCCACGTCTCTTGCCCCCTAGCATCTGGAACAAGCCAAAGCCAGAAGAAAGCGAGTGAATGACAGGGCAAGAAAGAGAAGACGTGCTGTGTCAAGGGACATTCGTATTGATGGTCAGGTGATCATCCAGGAACAGAAACCAGGTCAGAAATCCCACATGCCCTAAGAGCTGGAGCTATGGACTGTAACTGGAGTGTCTGGGACCATGGTGACTGCCGAGAAGGGAAGAGACCAGGTAACTCGGAACATCTCCTGGTTTCGGAAGGTCACTTGTGAAGGCCCCTCAGATGTGCAGGATAGCGAGGAATACCTCCAGGATTGGTCTAGAACTGGGGGTCGTGGACCAGAGAATGAGAATGGGTTGCCATTGGTTGACAGACAGAGTCCTTCAAGGCAGCCCGTGACCAGCATCCTGATGCCTGGAGATGCCAAAAGCTGGTCCAGTCAGGAAGGTATAACCTGAGGCTGAATCCCCCGCCTAGTCAAAGACTTTTGCATGTAGTTGAACGTTGTGGATATTTTGATCTAGTTGGGGAGGGATGTAATGTTGTGTAATGGTCTAGTGGTCTGCCACTAGACCGTCCTGATATGACCCGAAAGACGGAACTTCCGTTTGGCCGGGGGTGTTAACTAAAGGTGGTGAAGACCAAGCAGGAGCATTCCCTCCGGTGTACACGTCCAGGTGTCAGTAATCAATTATCAAAGTGCTCGGCGAGCACACGCTCAGTATTTGTAACGCAAACAGTACAGGGCTGTTCCTGCCGTCCCCTTTCTCTTCTAATGATTTTGGGATGTAGTCCTCTCACTATTCTCATGGAGTCTTGTGTTGAATCGGCCAGGTGTCCTATGTGCAGCTCGTTACAAAAGTCACGGTCTCACCTTGTCCTTCTTACTTTTTTTGTTGCTGACTGCATTCAACCGTCTCCAATTAATTAGAAGACCATGTCCTGTTATCCCTTTCATTCCTCCAGCTCCATTTCGTTGGTGAGTATTCCTTCAAAGCAGAGAAAGCTTCAGTCTGTGATTAGTTGCAGACAGTGTGGTTAAGTCCTCAAGCGTTCAATGCCTCCCGAGCCCATTCCTAGAAACAAGTAATCCGTAGAATAGCTTGCAGGCTATTGTTTGAGCAACTCCATTAAGTAATGAATTGCCAGAATACGTCAACTACTCGATGCACCAGCAGCTACACGAGTGTTTAATTTGTGCCATTGTTTTCCGGTGCTGAGCACCGACACTTCATTTTAAACACCGGTACTTGTTTATGAGAGTACACTAAATGGTGGCGCTCTCAGTCCATTTTTTTTCAGTACAGCACCAGTATTTTGCAATAAGCATTATTAAAAAATTATAAAACTTGCACTTCTAGGCCACCCCTACAGCCTGGGACGATCTGCAATAGTCCACAATGTCACACTTACAGTGTGATAAGTAGGAAATGCTGCCACTGCCAATCGGTAGCAAGGACAGGAGCTGTGGGTGGTGCGGCAGAAGCGATTACCTTGTGCCCTGCCACTTACATTTTTACGAATTAATCACTGAGCTACACCACCAGTATGCATAAAATAGACAAGGTGTTGGTTCTGCTTTTAAGCTCTTTTTGTTATATCCTGGTCTTTTTTGTATGACATTAACAAACATTCCTAATGTATGTCGTGTCAGGGTAGAAGTGAAGACACAACACAAGGAGTGGTATGGAACTTTCTTTATTTGGTGCCTCGCAGTGTAATGTCGCTACTCTTCCACCACTATTTCTGCAACTACCTCAGTTTCCTGTGCCCGTCCCTCTATCCTTCCCACCTCCGGCTGAGGCTGAGAGGACACAGCTGGGCAGAGTCAGGGTCCTAGAGGCCCCGACTGTACATGTCCCCCTTTTTAAACATGGCCCCATCGTTCTTACAAAATCAGATGTCTTCAATAAGTCTGTGAGGTCTAGTCGCCACTCTGTGTACCGGGTGGTCCGCATTGGATGCGTCAGCTCGGTACACCTCTGGTCACCCAGAACGTTGGCTGACACATCAGAGCTCACTGCTGATGCTGAGAGGTCATCAGGGACTTCACTGTGGTCTGTGGACCTGACGTGTGATGCATTTTGAGTCATGAACTTTCTAGAGCGAGACTTGCTGTGACCATGCTTCCTTTAACTGCTGTGACTTGAAGCAGTTGGGTGTTGAAAGGGGTGTTCGCTTTCTTCTGTTGCTTTCGCTTGGCTACCACCCAGTGACCTGGTTCAAAGAGTGCCTCCTGCGCTTTCCCTCTTGCGTCAGCATGAGCGTTCATCTTCTTTTCTCGGTCAGTTGCCCTGACCACATCAGGGCTCACATGTTGCCCCGAAGTCCACTGCAGTAGCTTGGTGTGCATGGATTGGCCAGATGTGAGTACAGCTGGGATATCTCCATTTGTTGAGTGCAGGTTGGCCCAGTATTCCTTCAGAACCTGACAGAGAGCACCTTCCAAGCACAAGTCCCTCTTCTGTGGCTATCTGACCAGCAAGCTGGAGAGTTCCCATGAACCTCTCTATGATTCCATTGGCTTGAGGCCAAAGCGAGGTTATTCATTGGTGCTCAATATCACAGCATTTCAGGAAGTTTTTTAATTTACCACTGGTGAATGGCGGCCCAGTGTCCGATTTTAAAACCATGGGAGATCCCCAAGTTGCAAATATGTAATTCATAACTTTGAGGACCTTTGCTGCACTGGTGGAGGAGACTACCTGGACCAGTGAGAACCTGGAGTATTCGTCGATCACTACTAGGAGGTATTTACCAGACTCTAGTGGAACAAAGAAGTAGACTGCTACCCTTTCGCACCCACCTTTCGGTATCGCCAACATTTCCAGTTGCAACGGGTATGAGTGGCGATAGGCAGATGCATAGGTGGCCTTTCTGAAGTTCTATTTCCACCATGATGTCTAGCCCAGGGAACCACAGTCTATCTCGGAGTGCCCTCTTGGTGGCAACTCTCCTTCGGTGTCCTTCATGTTCTAAGTCAATGGCTTGTTTGGATAGGTTCTTAGGGATCACAGTGCGTGACCCTCTCCGGATAAGTCCTTCATATGTGACTGCTAGTTCATCCCTGATCGCCTCAGAGTCATCACTCAACTTTTTGCTGTGCTTCCACTTGTTTTGCTTAATGAGATGCATGATGAGGGTCAGAGTACTGTCATTCCTTGTGGCTTCTGCTGTTTGAGGAATTGAGAGTGCAGGAGGTATACTCATGCTGACTATGAATTGAAGATATTCCTTAGCCATGGATGAATGTCTTTTTGGCAACTCCTGAGGCTATCTGTAGAAGTAGTTGACTGGATTGTGCTCCTTGACAGGCTTGTCAACAATGAGGTAGTCATATTCTTACAGGCATATTCCCCACCGTTCAATCCAAGGGGGTATTTTGGCTGCTGGCTTCCTAAAGATGGTCAGGAGGGCCTGATGATCCGTGACAATGGTGAATTTCTTACCATAAAGAAAGACATGGAAGTGTTCATGAGCCCATACCATTGCAAGGCTTTCTTTCTCAGGTTGGGAATTGGCCTTTTCAGTATCAGAGAGGCTTCTGCTGGCATATGTGACTATGTGATGTTGTGCCTCTGGAGTTCGAGAGTGTTGACCTAGAATAGCACCAATCCCTACCGGGCTGGTGACAACTGTCACTTCTGTATGTAGCTTGGGGTTAAAGTAAGCCATGACGGTGGCCTTAGCCAGAGCCGTCTTAATCTGTTGGAAACTTCATTTACAATCCAGAGACCAATGGAAAGCTGCCCATTGCCAAGTGAGGTGTTGAAGGGGAGTGCTGGTAGAGGTGTAGTGCTGGATGTATCTGGCACTGTGCCTGGCCATGCCCAAGAATGAGCTGAGGACGAGGACATTGCATGTTGGGCTGGCAGATGGAAGGGCAGCAACCTTTTCTGGGTCAGGTGTCAAACCATTTTCTGAGAAGAGGTGTCTAAAGAATTTTAGCTTGATCTTGTGGAACTCACATTTTCTTGAGTTGAGAGTGAGGCTAGCTTTGCACAGTAAATTACAGGCTTTGTCCAGTGCACAATCATGTGCCTCGTGCTGGTCCCAAAAACGAGTATGTTGGTCACATGCTGGAAGATTTTGTGAATGACTTCCTGAAAAAATGTGGCTGCAGACGAGATGCCAAAATTCAATCTGATGTAGTGGAAAAGACCCAAGTGAGTGGTAAAAGTTGTGATATATTGGTACTGTTCTACTAACTCGATCTGATGGCAGCCCTTGTTGAAGTCCAGTTTGGAGAAGAGCTTGGAACCGTTGAGTTGGATGATCATGTCTGAAATTTGCAGACCATGATGGTGCTGTTATTGTATTGCCTTGTTCGACTGACGAGTATCCATGCATATGTGGACAGCCCCTGGATTGTCCTTCTTTCGGACAACCACGATGGGAGACTCCCACGGTGTGGGCCCCTCAGATGGCTCAATGAGTTTGAGGCTGAGGAGGTTGTCGAATGCTATTTCCACCTCCTTTTGGGCGTGAAATGCAACTGTCCTGTTTGCCTGCATCACGAGGCAGATACTCCTTTCAATGTGATGGCAGACATGGGTATCTTTCAGTTTTCCAAGACCAGTGAAGAATTGTTGGGAAACGATGAGCAATGTCTGGGACTGTCGTAAGGTGGAAGTTGGTGAGCATGAGTCCCATTGATGCTGCTGTGACAAAACTGAGAAGACAATATGACCTGCCTTGTAGCACATGGATGGGAGATGTGATGGATTTCGTGCCATGTGACAAGGTTGCTGTGAAGGAACTAGGATATGTGGTAGCTTGAATGCAGGTCAAGTGTAGACTTTCATGAGCAAGTGTTTGAGTTTAGGTACTGGGTCTAGTGAGGTTAATTGATCAAAGAACATTACATTGATTGGCACCCCACTATCAATGATGAAAGGTATGGATTGTCTGTTCAGAACTAGATGAACAACCAGGCAGGGGCTTGAAGCATTTGCAAGGTGCACCTAATGAATGATTTAGGGGCCTGCTGTACTTACACGAGTCCCAGGTTAGTGGCAGTATCCAGACACAGGACCCTGGGGAGGGGTAGTCGACAGTCTGGAAAGTAGAAAATAGTGGTGGCTGCTTCCCTCACTGTATTTGAGGGATGCTGTGAACTTCCACAAGCATCCTCGTCGACATTGGCGCCTCCATCAGTGTTATCAGCAGACAAGTTCTTGTCTCTCTCCAAGGCTGTGTACACTTAGTTGACACTCGAAGGAGGATACATGTGTGAGAAGAAGATAGTCTTTCAAGGAGATGGAGCGGTAGACTGCTAGGCCACTGGTCCGTCCATTCACATCATCAAGAGGTATCCATCTTCTTCGCTATCACTAGTTGGTGACGTGGTAGATAGAGAGGATGGTGATGTGGAGGCGACTGGCCTCTGTGTGTGGGAAGAACAGCCCGCAAATGATGTGGTGGCTGTCACTTGACTTGGGATGACGGCTGTGCTGACTTCACAGTTTGTCTCTGCGCCTGCTGCGATGGGATGAGTGGTGTTTTGAGCATGCACGGCAGGCAGATTTAAAATGGTTTTCTTTGCCACAGCCTTTGCAAACTTGTTTGAGAGCCGAGCACTTTCCATCATGTGGGAATGACAGCCTATAACTGTAGCAACATTTCTGGGCATCCAACGCCTGTGTCTTGGGTTTGTCTTTTCATACTTGGTGGCTGTTGCTTTTGGCCAGTACAGATTTCACAGTGCTTGCACCCACTTCCATGTCTGCCACCTACTTCTCAGCACTTTCTTCTGCATGGGCCATGACGAGCATCGTGGTTAGATAGTGAGTTTCTCAAAGCATTCACCTTCGAATGGCTTCAGATTGACACCTGTTGATGATTCTAAGGCCATTGTCCTCTTTGTTGGAAAATTCAGAGAAGCAACAGTGTTTAATGAGGGTTTCCAAGCACTCGATGGAGTTGTCCATCAACTCCCCTGGTGGTTCGTGAGCCTTACCAAACATCAATCAATCAATCAGTGTATTTGTAGAGCACACTACCCCGTGTGAGGATCTCAAGGCACTGAGGGGGGGATTGCTGCTGCTGCTCAAATAGCCTGGTTTTGAGCCGCTTCCTGAAAGTCAACAGGTCTTCGGTCTGTCGTAGGGGCAAGGGAAGGGTGTTCCAGGTCTTGGCAGCGAGGTGGGAGAAGGATCTGCCTCCAGTAGTCATTCTTCAGATGCGGGGGACAGTGGCAAGGGCGAGGTCGGCTGAGCGGAGTTGGCGGGACGGGGTGTAGAAGGTGAGTCGTCTGTTGAGGTAGGGTGGGCCGGTGTTGTGGAGCGCCT
This sequence comes from Pleurodeles waltl, assembly GCF_031143425.1. Classification (NCBI taxonomy): domain Eukaryota; kingdom Metazoa; phylum Chordata; class Amphibia; order Caudata; family Salamandridae; genus Pleurodeles; species Pleurodeles waltl. The sequence continues at coordinate 340,294,963 of NC_090443.1, forward strand.
TGTGTGCGTGGGTGAGGAGCTTAAAGGTTATCCTTTTGATGACAGGGTGCTAGTGTAGGTCTCTCAGAAGGGGAGTGATGTGGCTGTGGCGGTGGGCATCAAGGACAAGGCGTGCGGAGGCGTTTTGTATGTATTGCAGTCGTTTGAGGAGTTTGGCCAGGGCTCCTGCGTAGAGGGCGTTTCCGTAGTCAAGTGTGTTGCTGACGAAGGCTTGGGTGACTGTTTTTCTTTTAACTGTGGGGATCCATCTGTAGATCTTGCGGAGCATGCGTAGCGTGTTGAAGCAGGATGAGGAGACAGCACTGACTTGCTTGGTCATGGAGAGTGTTGAGTCGAGGATGATGCCCAGGTTGCATGCGTGGTTGGTGGGTGTTGGGGCTGCTCCCAGAGCGGTCGGCCCCCAGGAGTCGTCCCAGGCTGAGGGGTTGGCGCTGTGGATGAGGACCTCCATCTTGTCTGAGTTCAACTTCAGTTTGCTGTTCCTCATCCATTCGGCGACGGCCTTCATACCTTTGTGGAGGTTGGATTTGGCGGTGAGGGGGTCCTTGGTGAGGGAGAGGATCAATTGTGTGTCGTCGGCGTAGGAGATGATGTTGAGGTTGTGTAGCCGGGCGACGTGGGCCATGTAGACATTGAAAAGTGTAGGGCTGAGGGACGAACCTTGGGGAACGCCGCAGATGATCTTGGAGGTTCATAGTCTACATTAGTGGCAGGATCAAACTTTTTAGCAGGTTTGTCTTTGAGTTTGTGATATGTTTTGGCTTATTCTTTGGAAATTTTCTTGAGAGAGTTTTTGACGACATCCCATCCGAGGGTTTTTAGGATGCAAATTACTTTGGTGTCATCAGATCTATCCAATACCTCAAATAAGTTGGCAAATTCCTCAATCCAGTCAGCTCTCCAATGTTGTGCTTCTTGAACGTAGTGAATAGGGGTGGTGGCATCAGGAATGCAGCAGCATGGTATGCAGGCCACTTGTCAGTGGACATGATGCAAGAGTTGGCCTGTGCACTCACAGTGGAGGAGAGAAGACAACGCGTGTTCTCACCATACCAGAGGTAGTAGACACCAGTCGATGACAAATAAAGAGGTGGAAACAGCCAGGAGTGTTGCAGTGGCAAGAATGGTGAGTGATGAACAGCAGCATGGCAGGGTAGACACAAATTGAGTCTTCCAGTCCAGTATGACCCCCAGCAGTAGACAGGTTTAGTCTGGGAAGTAATGGGCCATCCCAATCCAAGATGGCCACCAGCAGTCAAAGAGGCTGGGCAGATGATACACAGCTCCCAGTATAATGTGGCTGCTTCCAAGAAAGAAAGTATTGTATCTGGGCAGGTGTCACAATCCAAGATGGCCGCTGGGCAAGGTGTGAGGTCCAATGTGCTGGGGCAGGGGTGCATGGCTTTTAACACCTTCTTTTAGCCACACTGGTGAGGTGGCTTAAGGACACTGAACCGGGTCTCCAGTGTTCTGGTGCATGCAGTGCTTACTTGTGAGCCACGCAGTGCCAGGGGTTGAGGCTCCCCCAGGGCCGGCTGGAGTTAGAGCGACGCAAGCTCAAATGCAAGAGGTTGAGTAGATCACCGTTCAAGCAAATACGCGCTGTCTCGTAGGGTTCCACAGGACCGGTGGCATCGGAGCATGTCGCAATCGCAACAGGTGATGTAGGCTGGTCGCGAAGATGCAATGTGAGCTTTTGCTTACCTCCTCATTTCCAGTTGTTGTGTCAGGGTAGAAGTGAAGACACTACAGGAGGAGTGGTATGGAACTTTCTTTATTTAGTACCTCGCAGTGTGAAGTAGCCACACCTCCACCACTATCTCTGCAACTACTTCTGTTTTCTGTGTCTGTCCCTTTACCCCTGCAGCTGAGGCTGTGACAACACAGGTTCTTGAGGGCCAGTCTCTACAATGTACACTGTTTTTGTGACTGAAAGGTGATCATTGTATCCCCAAGTGTGTAAAGTATTTTATAAAGTTAGTTTTCAAATGTTACATATCCTGTATTTTATTAGTTCACTGAATACTGGGCCCAAATGAAATAACCCTGTAGCAGTGGGAGGCAGTATTGGTGCGAGGTACAAATTGTGAGAGCCAGTAATTCTGGGAAACTTAGGGCCATATTTATACTTTTTGACGCAAAGCTGCACCGGCGCAGTTTTGCGTCAAAAATTTTACCGCCGGCTAATGCCATTTTGATGCGCCGTGCGGGCGTCAAATTTATACTTTGAAGCACGGCGGCGCAACCAACAGGTGGGAGTCATTTTTTTTTAGACGCACATCGCGGAGTCAAGTCGTAAAGGAAAACGACGTTAACGCGACGTAAATGACTGTGGGTCGATTTACGATAGCGCAACCCGGAAAGCGCCGTTTTATTTTACGCAATAGCGTCAAAAATACCCGCGAACACTGCCCTTTCAGCAGAGGAGAGCCAAAATGGATCCCAGATGCCACTACAGACCCCAGGAAGATGACAGCAGACCAGGAACCAGCCAGGATGATCCATACAGGAACCAGGACATATATAGAAAAAAAAGAAAGTGTCGCTTCAGTGCAGAGGAGCAGGAAATCCTGGTTAAAGAGTTGACGGAACACCAGCACCAACTGTTCATCACCTCTAAGTTGCCAATCAGCAGGAGAGAGGCCATATGGCAACAAATTGTTGACAATATCAACAGTGTGGCTGAAGTACGCAGAACAGTCACCGAGTGTAAGAAACGCTGGCATGACTGCAAACGTAGGACAAAGGAAAAAATGGCCAGGGACAGGAAGGCAGCACTGCAGACTGGAGGGGGAGTCCAGCACACCAGGAGGCCCTGGACCACATGGAGGAGATGGTCGCAGCCGTCATCCCTGAGGAGATCGTCACAGGGATTCAAGGACAGGACAGCGCAGACTACCACAAGACAACGCACATGCAGGGTAAGTCGCATGGGGAATTATAATGCAATAATGTGGACTGTAAGCAGGGGGGAAATACCACTAGACATTGCATGTAAGTCAGCATATACATGGAGTGGCATGGGTAAAGGGGCACGGCAGGGGGGCATGCCCTGCACAGACAGAAGCTGGGGCACGACATTACACAACACCAACAACAGTCCCATGGGGGCATCCTGTCATGACAACAATGGAGCTAAGGGAAAGCCTCGACAGGTGGGAAGGCCACTAAGTCAAACTTACATCCTAGCACTCGTCAGCCAAAATATCTCCTACATCAACTAGGTCCCTATCAGTAATCCAATAGCCAAAACAACAACTGCAATGTAACTGCCACAACAGTTGACAATAACACCTCTGATCTCTGTGCAGCACAAGTAGCCAATGGCAGTAACCTCCCCATGGAACATACATACATACCTAAATTAGGGGGTGAGGATGACATCTGCAACAATCTCCTGAAACAAGACAAAGGCCCCAGTACACTCATATGTCAATGCCCATAGTTGTCACATACATCAGCCGAAGTAAACAGCAATAGGAGCCACACAGCACTAAGGACACACACATGCTGCATATGTCAGGGTCCTTCATGTGCCTGGCTAACAAGGCAACATCACAAATGTCATACTGCTCAGACAACAGCATTGAGGAGGGGACACATGCAACTGGTCACTGAAATACACCTGCACAGTCAGAGGAGGAAATAGGACATTGATACGATAAACAGGGCAATCCAATTAAACACACATTACCCAACATCAGCTGGACACATTAACAATGTCTACATCCATATCACATCATAACATTGCCAAGCATAGGATATGCCACATGTCAATTACAATTAAGTCAATGTGAACAATCAGGGATTGGGGCAGGTCCTGAGAGGCAAGTGTGCTGCCAGGGCAATCACAACACCCACAGCCAGTGAAAGGTCTCACCACAAGAATGGATATACACGGAGGGTCGAGTAGGACAAAAAGATGGCTATTCCCTAATTGGTACAAAGCAACACCTAGAGGCGATTAGGCAGACAAGTCTAATAACTCTATATCATACATGTGACACACAGGTGGGCAATAGGCCTATAACAATGCCCATATGAAGGACAGCAGATACCAATACCAAACAAGATCACAAAGTAAATTCATCAAAAGGCTTGCATGTTACGGCAAAATTGTCACAACACAGTCACACTAATTGTACCCTGTTTCATTGCAGAGGAACATGGATCTCCTGCTGATATGCCTGTCCCTGATTTCCCTGATGACATGGATGACGAGCCCATAAACATTCCCCAGGAGACCATCCAAAAGGTCCTTGAAACCCTCCAGACCCCACCTTCAGTCACAAGGAGGAGCACAGAACAAGCAGCCATCACAGAAGAACCACCCACCACCCCAATTGCAAGACCTGCCAGCTCCTACACAGCTGAGGACTCTGACGACACTGGCACCAGCTTTGAAAGAACTGTAGTAGGAGTACAGCGGGAGCTGGCCAAGGAGGTGCGGGTGGGGATGCAAAATATGGCAGCCAGCCTTGAGGGGGTGCGCTCGTGCATGATGTAATCTGCAGATCAGGCAGCAGCTATGCAAGCCCTAACATCCATACTGCATGGACTACAAGAAACTATAAAGGAATTCACCACTGCAGTAAGGGAGTTGCCACAACACCTCGCACCCCAAACTTTCCACTGCATGCACAAATGCAATCATGACTCCCTCAGGGCCGACCTGGCTGCCTACCATCGTGATGTAGCTGCTATTCTCAAAAAACAGCAGGCCCTCCTTGCTGCACTACTGCCCTTAAGACCTACACAGGGAGGATCCACCGGGATGTCTGACTCCACGTCTTCTAACACTGAGGTGTGTGTTGCCCCTTCACAACCAACAACAACAAGGACAAAGCAGGCAACACACACATCCGAAGAAGAAGACATGGAACAGATCACATTCACACGGAAGAGTACCCGGAAACACTAGTCCCTGCACCATGGCCTACTTTGACCAAGGTCCTACGTTTTGTCAATTGCCAGTCTCACTACAACTATACTCAATGACTGTTCTGCTAACCACTGTATGACTTGTCAGCATTGCCAGTGAATGTCTCTCTCCTACTAATCGGCAAATCCTGTCCCTCTGCACTGTCTGTAACATCACCCCAGCATGTCAGGAGCATCATCCACACCCCTTCTGTAGGATCACCATGTAAGAATGCACCAGAACGGACTCAGTAAACATGGACAATGTACATTTTGCACTACAGCACCTATCAATAAATAGCACTTGCACACCTAATATGTCTCTGTGTTATTTGACACATCAACTGTGCAGTAGATAACTCTAAAGTGCCTGTCAGTACAACTGTCTTGACATCATGTAGTCTGATACATCTGTGCAGTAGCCAGGATTGCATCATAGCCTGACCATCCTGAGGAGAATAACTGATGAAGGGACAAACCACACACAACCATGGTGTGTTGGACAGAATAATGCTCCATCTATAGCAATCCAAGTCATCTAATGGTGGCTGATAAATGTAGGCACCATGCAATACTAAAACATGAAATTATGCAGTATAATCTAAGCAAACACAACTAAACACAGCATCAATCACCCTTTCTGAGTATACTTCCATGAAGGGAAGTCATGCTGAATTTTTGCACACATGATCTATGTCAGCAATGAAGACAACAAGACAAGAGTGTTAACAACACCTCATCTACAAAGATGTCCCTGAACATCACACTGCAGTCCGACCTAATAAATTACCCACAATACCAAGTCTGGAAGCACACTTTGTGATGTAGAATACATACTCATCAACACAAATCCTTGGTGATCCATGTAAACTACTAATGGTGGTTCTATCAAATGGTGGATACTTACCAAGTTAGCACAGGGGTAGCTGCCATTTTAAACCTCTGTTTTCTTCGGTGTGTAGCATAGGACCCAAATGTCATAGAAAAAAAATCACCTACACTGATGTCAAGGCCATGATCAAGTAGCAGTTAACACATAATGCAAAGGGTTAACTATATATTTATTCATATGTATTCACACCAGAGGCAACTAAGGGAAAAGTCATACCTACACTAATCTAACCTGACTACTCCTAACCCACAACTGTCCCTAACTAACCTAATCTAAACTTACTCTACACATATAACGAATCAATCTAAACATCAACCCCGACCCACCATTATGAGACAGGACACATGCAGGACAACACATACTAACCTACACACATACTATACTATCCTAAACAATCATATATTTTTTTGTATTTTTTTTTAAATACATTTTTTATGTTTTTAAAAACATTTTTTTATCTAAACAGACAGGAATCCCAACATTGACCCCCACCCACCCACCCACACACTCAAATATAAAAAATATAAAGAATAAGGACCCCCCATCCTCCTCCCTAACACTAACTAAGCTAACAACCTATACTAACCTAACACTAATCCCCAAAACCCACCTATCATGATAAAAAGGAAAGAGGAGAGAGGGGAGGGATAAATTCAAATGAATCAAATAAGTCCTAGAGGTTGGCCCTCCGTAGGGTCCGCCTGATGGACCTAACACGCTTCTTAATGTACGCCACATCCTGGCTCAGCTTGTCCACCTTACGAATGAACTTGTCCATTTTCCTGTCTAAAGCCTGGAATGCCGCAGGGTCAATAGGAGGGGCTGCTGCTGTCTGTGTGCTGGCAGAGGTGCTCGGTGTGGGAGTTGTTGGTAGCCCACTGGACTGTCCTGCAGCTCTGAAATTGCTGGGTCCAGGTCGTGCTGCAGAGGCAGGGACAACTGTCCCTGCCGTTGCTGGGGCCACTTGGGGAGAACTGGTGGATGTGGTGGTGGTGGCTGTAGTGGGCAACGTTGGGCCACCCTGTGGTGAGGCCCACCATGCTCCGGAGGCCCGATCCGCCTGGTATTTTCGGGCCATCCGTCGGAACCCCGACTGCACCTGCAGGATGTGCCGGTATCTCATTGCCCGCCTTTCAAAATCATGCCTCTGTGCGGCACTCATGTTTGCAGCTGTGAAGAGAAAGGGCAACTATTTACCATAGGAAATGCATTGGGTGGGATAGCACAATGGGTCAATTGGACATTACTTTTACTGTAGTTGTAACAGCTAATTTCACCACATAGATCATTGAAAGTCTCAGAGGAAGTACATGGGAAGCCTGCATACAAAAGGGCATCTCACACCTAGCATATCCATGTCTCTACATGATGGGTGACATCAGCCTAAACTTCTCATCCAAAGAATTGGTAATGCAGCTGGCATTATGGCTGCACCTCCTCCCCCTACTGCCTTCACTACATATGTCAGTCTATGTGATAACAATCACAACCCTCAATATCTGCCATTTGTAATTGTTTTTGCTAGTATAGAAGTCATGTGCCATAACCGAGTGTGTACACTAGGTTCAAAACAAAGTAGCAAATGGTCACAAGTATGTGTAACATACTGGTTGCTACAGTCCTAGGTACCCTATTCCCAAACACATGGCAGTCTTTGAGGGTGGGGTGGGAAGAACAACCAACAATCCCATATTCAATGCACACCCAGGAGTGTATAGAAAGGTCAACAAGATTTTGCCTCCACACACACAACACCAGTGAAGGCCTAGCAACAAATTGGAGTCAGCTAAACCTTGTCCTATCCAAGGTCCACACATGTCAAAATGTACTGACTTAGCCCAACATCACATACTACCAGTGAGGCATATTTTACCACACACACAGAGGAGCAAGAACACCCATGATCATGAGTAGAATGTACACCTAGGCCATTGCACTCTAGTCCCACACACTTCTAGTTCAACTTGTGGAAGTACATGCCCCCGGAAGATCCAACCTACAGTGTACTAAGTCCATCGTTAACTAGGGAAGCAGCATATTTCAGACAATCCTTTTGCAGAAGCTATCTGGGAGAATGTCAGTCTGAAATGCAGACTCAGTCCAAGACAAGTCCCAGAGCAACTCTTACATTAACCAGTGTATTCCACATGACTCACCCCATTCCCCATAGCGGGCCCTACTGGAATGGCCTACAGATCCAAATTCTGAGAAATGGATAAGCATAGGTCTACTCAAACTGAAGTGATATTTGAAATCCCACTAATGAAACAATACTAATGAATGGGCAGCGCATCAAACCTTGAATTCTGTTGAACACACAGTAGTCCATCATGCATCACCAGCAAACATTAAAAATAGCACACATGCAACACTCACTGTAGGTGTCGGGGTCCGCAAAATGAGCCACCTCTCCCACAGTGTACGGTGCAGGTCCACCTGTAAAGCATGGAAGGAAGAATATACTCAGAATCCATGCACTGACAAACAATTACAATTACAAAGACAATGTGAGAATATGACATGCGTAATGAAACACTTTCACACATGCTCATACTGCATGGAATAATTCTTGAGCAACATTTACATTGGATGAGTCTCCTGCTACAGATACACACCCTACGACACACATGCAGTGGCCTGGACAGTCATGTGGTGTCAAAGATGCACCTCCATTAGTATGCCCCAACAATATAGGGGTGCATTCATCTCATCATGTGCATCCAAGAGAGACATCCAAAAGCTGGTTACTTGAGGACTGCATGACCTCTCAAACTCAAACAGCCTATGTAGTCATTTTCTCCACACACCAACCAGACACACAAGTGACATATGTGTGGACAACATAGCTAACTTCAATTGATGTGAAGGCAGCACTCATTTATAGCATCATATTGGGTTTACAAATGTCAGTCTAGCTATGGCGCCTACATATGTAGGTATGATGTTTCAACATCCATTTTTCACTGGCTATTGTGACCTGTAGAGTTCAAATTGAGTCATTAACGTGTTGCTTGTCTGACACAAAGGCAGCACTACATTACATACTGCTACAGGCAACCGGTATGTGTAGAAAACATGAGCTACCTGACTGCTAGCATTTGTCTTCCTTCACATTGTGCACCAATTACCCAGTAGGTTTCCCTAGCATTACACACAGTCAGCTACTTATCTGGCAGATTGGGTAACAATCATCACATGTCGCCACACAGCCTTAAATTGTGCACATGTAATTGATGTGTACTCACCAACATGGCCACCAATCCTGATTCCCAGGTGGTCCAGCAGATCTTGCTCCCTGGATATCAGATCAGCCCAGCGGTGCTTAAGTTGATGTTCATTCCTCAGGCTACCATAGACACGGACCAAGTGATGGCGCACCTTCCCCCACCGGACTTTACGGGCCTCCGTGTGATACCCCTGTATCACCCCACACCCAGCCTCCAGCATGAGTGGGAGGAAATGGCAAACAAGCCATATAAATCCCCCCAATTCCTCCTCACCCATCCTGGCAAGCCGTGGCCTACCAGACATGTCAGCACTGACAAAGTGGAAAAAGTTGGAGAAAAAGGAAAAGGGGGAAATGGGGAAAGGTAGAGTAGTGAAAAACAAAGAAAACCTAAGAAGAAGAGCCCAACTAACCCCTAAATTACACTACCCACAACAGACTCCCACAGACAATAAAAGAAACACTGGACTTGACAAAATAATACAACACAGACTCAGACAGTATTCAACAACAAGACAATGATGACAAAAGCACAATTGAGAAGGTACACTGGACACAAAAGCACTAAAACACAGGACAACACTTTCCACACAGCCACACAGTCTAGAATAATCTGAGACTGCAAAGTGAAAGTGAAAGTACACCCACAGTACAGATTCTGTAAACAGGATATCCTATTACATTACTTCCTGCATAAAATGGCCGCCGTTTTTCCCCCGCTATGCATCATTTTTTCATGCATACAGATTGTGCGTCATATTTTTTGACGCATAGGAGTGCACATAATGCAGAGTCAAAAAAAAGTCATCATTGGTCCCTTATATTTGTTTGAGGCTTATTTTACAGTTCTCGAGTTGAAAATTAAGCCGCTGGAAAATATGATATCTAAATATGAAAATTAATTTTGACTCTGCATTATCTGCACTCCTGTGTGTCAAAAATTATGACGCACATGCTGTGTGCGTGGAAATATGACGCATTATAGAAAAAAATGGTGGCCATGTAAGGCTGGATAGTAATATATTTATTTTTATTTTATTTTTTTGACTCAGCATTATCTGCACTCCTGTACGTCAAAAATTATGACGCACAAGCTGTATGCGTGGAAATATGCCGCTTTATGGAAAAAAATGGAGGACATGTATTGCTGGATAGTATATCTATTTTTCATTTTCATTTTTATTCAGCATTATGTGCACTCCTATGCGTCAAAAATTATGACGCACAAGCTGTATGCGTGGAAATATGACGCATTATGACAAATATGTCTTTAATTTGTCAAATTGTGAAAAGAATTTTGTCATGACCAAACGGTGCTAAGTGATACACATTTGGGGTTAGCTATGGCAAATGTCCCTTATAGGATGTATCGAAGGTATTCACAGTGCAATAGTAATGATTGCTCAAGATGGTTATTACTCATAATTGTACACATATGTGGGTAATTGCTGATGGCTAATTTCAAAATATGAATGGGATACCAGGATGTATTCCTTAGCAAAAATGTGTCCACATTTATCACTGTAATCAAAATTATATATAGGCCAAATAGGTAGTGCAATTGTCGCCTACACTTTTTAAGGGGGTAACCATGTCCTAATTACGAGTTTATGTATCTTAAATGTGTTTTACTTTTGACATGTAGGCCACACATGCACCTTATGCATGTGTGTGCTTCACATGTGCATATATAATGTCTATTTGGGGGGCGGTAGAGGTGGACTTAGGCCCCCAGCACCCTAGGGTTTGCTCTTCCAGACTTGCAAATGTATCCAAGGGTTTCTCAAATTCAGTAATGCTAAACCTGCCGCAGCAGCTCATGGAAGCAAATAGGGTATGATTCACTGTTTGCCATTCTGTAATCCCATTTGCCCATTTGACGTTTGCCCTATTGATTCTTTGGAGAAATCTGACATACCATTTTGCATTGATATTTTTAGCTAAATCTCAACGTTCCTCATGTCCTGATGACAAATAGGTTGTTGATGTATGTGGCCCTTTATGCATTACCTGGTTTAGTGTCATGTTTCATTCTTCCTGCTAGATTACAACTGGAACACTACTGTGATCGGCTGCTTGCAAATATTTTGTTGATTGGATGGTACATGTTTATGTGTGTGGTCCCATATTGATCCACTATCAACTGTCAGGGTGTATGTTGTCACTGTAACTTCCAGGTCTCCTCATGAGTTAGTGGCAGCTAATCTTGTTTCTATTGGGTATTGTTTGTAGCAAAAATGGAGAGAAGCCATTGAGGACATGGTCACCTACACATGGATGGTCCCACCCTGTCACTGAACACGTGTAATGTGACTTTCGAATGGGCAACCTTGGTGTGCTGAGTGAGAGAATGTCTCAGGTGTCTGGATCTGGCATGTGTCATTGCAACATTTCTACTCCAGTTGGCCTCTGTGGATGGTAATGTATCATGAAACATCATAGCCTCTGTGCAGAAGTAAATGGCTGGTATTCAACACACGACTCATCTTTATCATTTGAAAAAGTGTTACTCAGCGTTTGAACAGTCAGGGTCCTCATATGTGTTACCTTTTCATGGACATTATCTGAGGTTGCTGGCTTTCATGGAGGCCATTTACACCATCATACACTATGGTCCTGGTCCACTGTCACACTTTGTAGTTTAGGCATTAATGAGGGCCAGACAACGGAAGGGCCAAGATTTGGCTATTCAAGGGCACTGTCACAAATCGGATGCAAATGACAGTCAGATGATGCACTACTATGTATTTGAGTATACATTGATGAGGCTAATGACAAATTAGTGTCTGAGGTACAAAAGGTTTTGGACAGCACGTGTGGTCCATAGGTGGACCCCAGGTATCTGTAGAGTGACCCACGGACAGGTGCCAGTCAGGCTGACAGGATGCTGGGTCAATCAGGAGCAAGTTCTTTCAGTAATTACAAGGACACGTGTTCTGACTAGGACTGGTCAGAGGGATCATTAGACAGTTGAGATGTCACACTGTGTATGTCCTGTGTTGTTTTGAAGGTGACACATGAACCCTAATAAAGTTTTCAACTGCAACATTTGTGTCAAAGCTTAATGATGTAATAGCTCAAATTCAAACATGTATGCAGTAGGAGGCATCTGCAGGGACGGGGCATGTACATTTGGTTAGTGTGCATGGAGGGGATCACAGGTGTGGCCTCCATCTGTGTCTCACTAGTCCTGTCAGATGGAATTTGCTGATAAATAGCCTACAGTACCTTTCACAGAAGAATCAATCTACAGGTGATACCAGGCCTTATAAACTCCAAGGCAGTGTATTATATGGGCTGAGTTCCATGCAGTGAGATGGTAGTATGACAATGGTAGGCATAGTAAAGGGTGTGGCACACTGGATGACTCTTGTGAGTGTGTGTGTGTAGATGAGGGAATCTCAGTGTACACAAATCAGCATTCCAGGGACCTCTTCAGACAGGTGGGGTGTGAGCAGCTGCAAGTGTGTGTAATGTTTTTAGAAAAGGGCTGACATGTAGATGGGATGTGATGTGCTGGATGCTTGTCATAGGTGTAGCACTTGTGCTGTGTATGTTCTGCTTATGTGTAACTCTAATGACAGATAGTCATTGCAATGATAGTAAGTAGTTGGAATTACTGTTGGCAAGAGTCTAGTACTACATTCCTGTTCCTGAAGCATTAGCATGTGAACTGCCTGATGTATGAGGCCTGTTTTCCCCTGGTTGAGTGATGGTGTTTTAGTTGTGTGCCATCTGCTGCGATGATCCATGTTTCCTACATGTATGTGAGTCATATGTGTGGTCCTCAGCTATTGCCCTTCAAAGGTGAACTGTACAGGATGTCTGTCATTTACATGGTGTGTGTATTTGATCATTGTATGGTGGCCATTACATTTGTGGTGTATTTTTTTGTGTCATGATTGTTATATCATTATTGCTCAATGAGACAACATTCTTCTTCAGATATTTCAAGCTAAAGGTGGGCAGAAATGAATAGGCCACACCATGATGTGGTGTTTGTTATCAGTGTTCATTTACAATAGTGCATTAAGTGGTGATGGTGATAATTATGAAAATAAATTATTTACAATGTGTTGGCGCCTACGCACTCCAACAGCCGTGTTTGGTTGCTCCCCCTCCTGTTGCAGGCCAGCATCCTCCTCTTCGTCGTCTTCAGGCATGTATGGGTCTGGTTCGAGGAGGGGAATGTTCCTTTTTACACATGTTGTGCAATATGGCACATGTGAGTATGATCCTACAGACCATCTCGGGGGAATATAGTAGGCTACCGCCAGTGATGTCAAGGCAGCGGAACCTTGACTTTAGGATCCCAAAGGTGCGCTCGACAATGCTGCGTGTCCTCTTATGGGCGTCGTTGTATGCCCGCTCTGCAGCAGTAGTCGGGTTCCCAAATGGTGTCATTAGCCATGGCTGGATGCCATACCCCTGATCAGCTGAAAGAAAAACACAGAATGGGATCATGTAGATGTAGCTGGCACTATTGAAAATACCTTTCATGGCAGTAGTTGTCTTGTGTTGTCTGTGACTCTTTTGTGTACTAATGTGACATCCTATACCTGTAGGCTATACCATCTGCATTGTGTTGTTTCCTTGGTTGAGCAAGTGTTTGTCTGCTAACCATTTGTCAGCAGTATGTTTTGGGATTTGCAGTAGAGTGTGCCCTCCCTAGCATTGTGACTTGTGATACAGGTGTCCGTGTGTCTTCACTGAGGGTGAGATGATAGTTCCATGCACATTTAAATTTGGAAGTGTTGTTAACACGTTCATATCAAAGTACCCTGTACATCCCATACCATGAAACTTATGCAATGTATTAATGTAAATGTCATTGTGACACTTACAATTTGCAAGGTGACATTTAGGCAACCACACTCATTAATGTCTTCACATTAGGCTGTACAGTAAATTCCAATGTGTGACAGGTTCAATGGTGAGTTAAGAAACATGGCTAGTGATGTCAGGACCTCAGTGTGTTCCTGTCTAGATGTTGCTGTTGTGGTGTATGTGTTGTGTGTCCTAGAGGGTTGCTGTGCAGTGTGTATATAAGTAGGTTTCTGTACTTACCAACAAGTAGTCCATTGCCATACCGTCCATCCTGGAAGTGTTGGTTGATGGTGCTGTGACGGAAGATGAATGAGTCATGTACACTCCCAGGATATTTAGCCACAATGTTGCTGATCAATCCCTGGTGATCGACTATGGCCTGCACGTTGATTGAATGTGTGTGCTTCCTGTTGCGGTAGAGGTGTTCAGTTGCAGCAGGTGGCACAAGGCGTAGGTGTGTGCAGTCGATTGCACCAAGGACGTGTGGGAAGCCACTGATGGCGTAGAACCCCTGTTTTGTTTCCTGCTGCTTCTGCAGTGTGTTAGGGAAGCAGATGTGGAGGGGTGTCAGTCGAATGATGACATCCAGTACTTTTGGCAGAAATGCAGAGAATGATGGTTGTGATATTCCGCCAACCAGGGCACCAGTTGTTTGAAACGAGCCACTTGCCAGCAGGTGAATTACGGCAAGCAGCTTTGTTTCTGTTGGGATAGTGCGGGGTGTCACTAAAGTGGGGGCCAACTGCGGTTCAATGTTTCGTAGCAGCTGCTGAATGGCCTGCCAGTTCAACCTGTACCTCTGGATGATGTCCTGTTCCCTGAGGCCATGCAGGGTTGTTCTTGGGCGGAATATCCTCTCCTGCCTTCTGCGCTGCCTTTGGGGTCCCTGCTGGTGTTGTTGTAGCTGCTGTTGTTGCTGCTGGGCTCTGCGTCTACGTGCACGCTGGATAAAGATCACCTCCATGTCTCCCTGTTGCTGCTCTGCTGCTCTGCTGTTTGTTCTGTGGGTTCTGATTAAATACAGGTGTGTTTGCCCCATTTTAACGCCTGCCCTGACCCAGGCGTTAAATTTTGACGCAAATCGGGCTTTGCGTAATTTTTTTGCTCCGCCTCCCGGCCGAGAGTCATTTTTGCCCGGAAGCATAAATACGACGCACGGCCGTTTGCATCGTTTTTTGGACGGGAACGCCTACCCTGCATATCATTAACGCAGGGCGGGTTGCCGCATCCAAGAAATGACGCACACAGCGGATTTTTGATGTCCGCGGGCTCGGGCGTCAGTGTTTAAATATGGGGCAACGTTTGCACTGATTGTGCGTCAAATTTTTTGACGCACAATCGGCGCAAACAGAGTATAAATATGCCCCTTAGTGTTTCACAGCATTCACAAATGTAATCACCTTTAATCTCTCATGGAAGATTTAGGGCTCTGGTGAGACAATGGTTCAGTTATTTCTCGTCACTAAATGTGTTTGTGAACAAAATACAATATATATTGCATATTCAGAAAAAAAGCTGTGCCGGCCGTGTGTGGCCATGGTTCTTCATGTATACATTCACATGCTGGTGGCCAAAAGAATTGTCCAAGTCAATAGCTTGAACTTTTCAAGCCAGAATTTACTGCATTTGTTAGTGCTTATTTCGAATTAGAAGCTGCGCTACACTACCATGCATCGTTGTCACAAATTTCCCTGCAGCACTGTTTCTCCGATTACTAGACACCTTGCAGGACCTTTTAAGGGCTTGGGTTTTGGCAGCGCACTTGTCAACTAGATCTATTGTTTGCAAAACAATTTGAGTGGGCTTTGGATCCATCACCTCCAACTACTGGCTTTTTACACCATCCACTTTCAACCATTGGCTTGTACTTAAGCAACAACACTGTAGATCCACCCAGTGCAGTAACCCTTTCTCACCTTATGCTATTGGCTAGTGGGCGTATTCTTCAGTCTTTCTCATGCTTACATTGCAAAGCAAGAGTAACTATTTTATAGCTTCCTACTTTTCACTCTACCAGCTTGTTGTTGCTCCATCCACTTTATACTTGTGTACACTCCTCTTTGCTCCATCCTACAACTCTCTCTTCTCTTGTATCACCTTCTCATTGCCCTCTCCAACCCCTGCCTCTCTCCCCTGTATGTCTTTCTCATCCCACCAGCCCGCTTTTCTTATTGCTCTTTTGAGGCTACCCATGTTTCTTCTGTGTCTAAAATTAAGCTCATACTGACTTCTGATCAGTTCTGCCACAGCTGGGTTTTCTTTTTTTTTTTAGATCTCACACGAGTCAGCGCATGAGCTTGCAATATTGTTTAAAAAAACTCTACAATTTTTACTTTTAGCCCGCCCATTACTTACCATAGGTTAGCTTTATTGTCAATTGTATTTTCTTCCTTTTCATTGGTGAGAGTGTCAGGGTCTGCAAGCATTACATTGTCTCTGTGTGATTGGTTTCTTCCCTGGAGTATGGACCAAGTACTGATTGATTTCTTGATCAGTGTTCTTCTGCTTTGCTTGCGGTCAGATTGTGGTACTTCATTTGGTTATTTTTGCTTTTGCTTGCAGTACAACTTAATCCATCAGAATTGAAACTTGTGTTCCTGGTATTTCCAAGAGCTGAATGTAACTTTTTACATTTACTTTTTTGTTAGTTACCTCTTTTACAGTTTAGAGAATGTTTTTCTGATCATCAAAAATGCTGCAATTTCAAAAGTTTATGTTTCACTGTTACCTCTACATACTGAGGAACCATTAAGTTGTGCTTTCCTCTTCAAGTCACCCTCACCTCCCTTCACTTCTACCCACCTCTAAGCCTGCAGGTCACCCACACTTCCCTTTACTTCTACGCAGCCCTGAACCCTTAAGTCACCCTCACCTTCCCTTACCTCTACCCTCCCCCAAAACCTCATCACCCTCACTTCTCTTCACCCATACCCACCCAGAACTCTCAACTCACTCTCACCTCCCTTTACCCCTACCCATCCAAGAACCCTCAAGCCACCTTTACCTTTACTTCTACCCATCTCTGAGTCCTGAAGTCACTTCACCTCTATTTATCTCTACCCACTCATGAGCCCTCATCACCCTAACCTCCCTTTACCTCTACCCACCACAGAACCCTCAAGTCGCCCCCACCTGCCCTTTACCTACACCTGAACCTTCAAATCATCCTCCTTTAACCTCTATCTAGCCATAAATCCTAAAAACACTTTTTAAAATAACATAAAAAGTATGTTATTTACAAAAAACATACCTATGTGGTAAAGTACTGTGTATTGGAGGTACAAAAACTTAGTTTTGTGGTAAATACTGCATCGTAAAGGCCCTGCCTGGTAAAAGCTGCTTCCTCTCAGCCAGAACACATCCCTGCCCCTTCCTTAAACATTCTCCTGCCTTCACCCTAGCTTCCTTGAGTGTTTAAGGGGCTCTGTCAGTTGTTTTATACCCTTCAAAATGTTTGGTGGGCACCTTCACCTCTTTGACAGTTTTCTCCCTCCCTGCTCCACTCCCCTGCCACACCCTATTGTGTATGTCTCACCTGAGACAGGACTTGCACTGTTACTTGTAAGATATTTTGATTACTTACAAGAAGTTTAGAGCATAGCCATTGCTTACCGTTGGTTTGTGTCATTTTCACTCGCATTTCCTTGCTTCTGTTCGGTCAGCGGGTGCCAGATTCACTTCCTTTTTGTGTGTTTGCCCCTACCCTGGAGCATGGCTCAAGCACTGCTTCTCTTGCCTAGTGTCCTTTCACTGTTTATCGCTTTCAGAGGTATTTTTTCCTTTTACTTGCACACCATTCATCCCTCCTGCATTGAAGTTTACTCTGCCCTCCTCCTGCATTGTTGCTTGCCCCGTCCACCTCTGTTGTGTAACCATTTTAGTTATAGTTTAATGCATGTTATTTTAGCACACTAGGCCTGCCGCTGTGCACTTTAACCTAAATATATTTTATTCAGCTTTGTTTATTATTTTAACAATAGCCACATTTGCGGTCTTGTTTTATTGCTCTCTATCTAGCTGTTCTTTTCCTAGGCCAGCACTGCATTCTTAAACAAGACATATCATTCACTCTGTGCTTCTCTCAAGGCTGCAGTAAGATAGGTTGCCAGTAAACGTGGTAACGTTTTTTTTCTGGTATTCATAGAAACATACACATCCTTACGTAGGGACATTTTCTCAGAACATCAGCTGTTTTATTATAAAAACATTTTCTTGTCCCATACACGTCAGAGGGAGATTCCAGCCAGATGACCACGACTGTATGCCGATTGCTGGATGCTACGCTACAGCTGCTTACACAGACTTCAGGCCTTTCCTCAGGTATGGAGGATGATGTCTTCCCAGGGGAACCGGAAGGGCAGAACTAGAGCTTAACATGCTGTGCTGTAATATAGCCTAGGTAGGAATTAGTCTATTGACTCTAGTGACAAAATGGTAGCGTTAGTTCTATGCTTTACTCTCCTTGTCACAATTTTATTCCTATCATGCTTTATCATCCTGGTTATGGCAGAACATGCTTTATTATCTAGGATGCAGTTGCTTCATGAAAACCTTATTGGAACATAAACTGCCTCTGCTTGTCCTTGTATATGTGACACTAATGTAACTGAGAGAAACGGATGCAATCTGAGTGACCATAATTTCCCTGAGGGGTCAATTGTGTCATGCGCTCGGCTGCCCAATCATCCCTGCTCTTGGGTAGAGATGAGGCACTGCTAGTTAGCCGGAACCAGAACCCCGGATTAGGCCGACAGGTATCACCTGCAGTGGTTTAGACTCAGTTCCCCCACACGGTAGGCGATTCTGCTGCTCAAATCCAGTAGTGTCATTAAAATAATGTGAGCCTACACAACACCTCCACCTTTGTTGATTACCCCTTCCTGTTCTGACACGGAAAAAACAGTACTCAAAAGTCAAGCCAGTGGGTTTCAAGAGGCTAAAAATGCAGGCTGTGCTGCACTCTCTGCACTGCATGGCCTTTTCGGAGGTGTCGTCAGGCAAGGCCAAGACAGTGAACTTTTGCTTGAGTCGAAAATTAAACTTTGTTTTGTTACGGCAGAAAATAACCCCATAATAAAAATATGTATCATTGCCCCTTGCAGTAAGCGATGGCCACATCATCGCACTTTTTCCTCTAACTTTCAGCTGTGATGCACATTGCTGCACAGCATAGCTAAAAGAAAAACCAATAAATCTCACACAGGCGAGACCTAATGTCTTTGCTAATGCTTGTTTTTTAAGTAAATGGCGAAAAAACTGTATTATCTTTTTTTTCTGTATATGTTTCCATTGGTAATTCCTCTCTATATTTCATGGAAAAACGGCAACCTGTACCGAAGTCTGTCTTGCAGCAGACTCTTCTTTATTTTTGTCCTTCTTTGTGTGACATGGAAAGAAAAAGAGGACTACAAAGAAGGCTACTTTGCCACTCTAATTTCATTTAAAATAGAAACAAAAACAGGTCAGTGTGAAATACAATTGTGTATTTAATATGAATCAACTCACAGTTCTTAGGTTGATATGTTCTAAGGCTCTAATATGCTAACTTTTGATCTGTATGCTCTAGGACAGCGCTTCTTAACCTTTAGACCTCTGTGGACCCCCACTGAATCATTACTGGAATCCAGGGACCCCCCAGTGAGTCATTATTGGAAGCCAGAAACTCCAGCCTAACCTGTTTCTGTGATTTGAGCCTAAAACAGTACATGAAGATACAGGAACATGCACACACACAAGAAATTCCCAAATAATGACATATAGAAAAGTTTTTCTAATTTCAATTTTGCTTCTTCATTTCGGTTCAGTTTATAAACGTTATTTGGCTAAATCACAATAGCCATAAAGGTACATAAATATAATAAAACCCATCCTTTAGCAAGCATAGAAACAGTAAAGACAAATCCATAATTACATTGTAAAAAGTCCATCACAGGGGATCGCGCGCCGGAGCAGCTAAGATGGTCGCTCAGTAACAATGCTCCCGAGTTGCCGAGGACGTTTTTTTATCGGAGGAGCACATTTTCAACAGCTGACCCATTTTTTCTTCAGAATTTGGTGTAAGAACGTGCAGGGAGCAGTATGGTGAGTTTTTTAATCTTTTAAACTCTGGTATTTCACAGAGTTTAATTCTTTCAACCTGCTGCTCCCTTTGTCACAGGAATGCGGCCGCCATTTTGAAAAGATCATTTTTATTCAACAAAAAAAAAATCTTGGCTACGCTCTATGTTACCCACTATTATTTTAATTAATGGGGGGAACTTTATGCTTTTTTGACATTCTTGGATGTCGTCTCTAAAGTTGTTTTAGACAATTTATTCTGGGTTTTCTCATATAATTTTCAATATTCGTCCTTTGAGGTGACCTAATCGACGGTGCAGGAACATCAACTAAAATATTGTATTAAATATACACTGCATTGCTAAAATGGAAGTTCCTCATACTTCAAAAGTATCTGTATCCTCTGTTTCTAATTCTAATGTTCGTAAAGACTCCGGGGGCAACAAAAGAGCTAAAAAAGACCCATCCTCTCCAACTAAGTCTCCAGTGCCTCTCACATTGGAAGACATTATGGATTAACTTAAGTTAATATAGCCTTTTGTTATAGAGACAAATATTGCGTTACAACAAATTGAAGAGAAATGGTCACACCTGGATTCTAGACTTTCTGATGTGGAACAGAGGATCAGTGACATACAAGATACTACTACTAAAGTCGATAATCTGACTAAGGAAGTCATACTTCTTAAAAAAAACAGACAGAAGATTTGGAAAATCGTAATAGGCGAAATAATATTTGCATTTATGGCATTCCGGAAGGCTCAGAAGGCCAAGATCTGATAACATTTTTGCAAACTAATATTCCAAAGATTGTTGGTCTACAGAATACTACGGTTCTCAACATTCAGCGAGCCCATCGTATTGGTCCTCCTTCTACATCTAAACCAAGAGGAATTATCTCCCTCTTTCTACAATACTCAGATTTAATGACAGTTTTAACTGCCGCCAAACAACGTAAACAAATGTTGTGGTCAGGCCAAAAGATTTTCTTTAGTCAGGATGTGGCCACAGCGACTGTCAAAAGAAGGAAAGAATTTCTGGATCTCCGACCAGCTTTAAGATCTATGAATGCTAGATTTGGCCTTATTCCCCCTTGTTTCTTTAAGGTTACCTTCAAAGACAGAACAACTACTTTCGAAAATCCCTCTGACTTGAAGCAATTTATATATACTGACAAAGTCAAAGAGGCAATGGAACTCAGCAAGATTTGATTGGTTAATGTGGGATTCTTAAACTATTTATTTTTTCTTCACAGGTATTGAAAACGCTTAAATGTGAAGTTGAGAAAATCCCCTTTCCGATTGTGTCTATATTTTTGTATATCTCGACATCATAGTGTTCTTTCCCTTGTTGGTAAGTCACGTCATCCTCCCTCTTGCCATCTAATTATTTTAATTCCTCGGGGGTACTGTTGCTGATTGGCCTCTAATTTTCTTGCTCCTCCCTTTCTTCCATGCCAAATATATTTCTTCTTTTCAAGACAATTATGACTGAAACTTCTTGGCTTTTTGTCATCTTTTTTTCTTATATCAATGGGTGCTTTTGCCACCTCTTTACTTCTCTTTCTCTCTTGTACTTTCTTCTTCTTCTTCTGTCTCTCTGTCGCTCTTTCTCTTTTCTTATTTTTTTTTACCTTACAATGCAGTGTTGGCATCAACAAGCAACCTCATTTAGATATATGTTCATAATGTTCCCTTCCACCTTATTCTACGATTCACATGTTGTCTGTATCTTAGTTTTCGTTAAGGTTCTGTTGTGTAAATGTCTTCCATCATTTAAATGACCAGGCTTCGTATTATTTCATGGAATGTTAAGGGTTTATGTAATCTGGTTAAGAAACAAAGAGTGCTCCAACATCTCTCTAAATTGAATTGTCAGGTTGCTGTTATACAAGAAACACATCTTAAGGAGCAGGACTTTAAAAGTCTAAATAGAAACTGGGTTGGTCATGTTTTCGTTTCCTCTGCAGTTCATAACAAAAATGGGGTAATTATTTTGTTTCATAAATCTTTACAAATACAAGTTATAGAAGAGATTAAAGATGTTACAGGTAGATGGATTTTACTGACAGTTGCAATGTTTATGGTCCAACTGGAGTACAGCCTCAATTTTGGGTTAATTTTTCTTCTGTACTACTATCTTGCAATTCTGAAAATCTTGTGGTAGGAGGTGATTGCAATCAACTTATGGATCCTTTTGTAGATCGTCGTTCTCAAACTCGTTATATCCCTAATAAAATGCAAAAAGCATTTCATCAAGCAATTTCTTCCAGAGGTTTACGTGATATAGGGAGAACTGAACATCCAGATGTATAAGAATTTACGTTTTATTCTTCAGTACATCACTCATATTCTAGAATAGGCTATATATTTGCGACACATAATATTTTACAATTAATTTCACATGCTGACATTCGGTCTATTCTTATATCCGATCACGCCCCGGTAATTATTGATTTGAACTTTCCAGGGAATTCCTCCTTTTCTAATCGCTGGAGGTTTAATAATACTTTGTTGCAAGACCATTTATTTATTGAACAATTTACAATGTTTTCTAAAGATTTTTTTATGTACAATTTACCTTTCGACATTCAGATGAATTTTATATGGGATGCATTTAAAGCTACTGCTAGAGGCTTTATTATAGATTCTGTTGCCACTAAAAAGAAAGAAAATGCTAAAGCTTCCTTTCAATTGCTTGCACAAATTAAGTGTCTTGAGCATGAATATTTCTCCTCTAACAAACCAGATACTTTATCCAGGTTGATTGATGCTAAATTACAATACAATAAGCAATCTTTGGAAAGTGCATGTGGTACTCTACTCAAAATAAATTCCAAATATTATGGGGGGGGGAAATAAAGCGGGTAAACTATTGGCAAATTATTTAAAGATTAAAAAACAAAAGTCTAAAATTACTGTTATCACAGACACATTTGGAACATACACACTAATGACTCAAAAATCCTGGAATGCTTTACTGATTACTATACTACACTATATACTCCCGAAAGTACTTCTAATATAACTGAAGTTGATACCTTCTTCCAATCTATTTCTCTGACACATAAAGTAGATATGTCTCTGTTAGACTCTGAACTATCTGAGACAGAAATTAAAAATGCCATTACCAAACTTCCTAAAGATAAGGCCCCTGGCCCTGATGGCTCTTCAATTGAATTTTATTCAACATTTGCATCTATTTTAGTTCCAAAGTTAGTAACACTTATACAATATTTCATATCACAAGATCAAGCAAAGAGCAATTTTTCTGAAGCTATGTTGTGCTTGATTCCTAAAAAGGATAAAGATTTATCCAAATGTTGTAATTATAGACCTTTATCCCTTATCAATGTTGATTGTAAAATCTTTGCAAAAGTCCTTACCTTACGGATTCATCTTTTAATCCCTGATTTAATAGACATCCATCAGTCAGGTTTTGTTTAGCCGCCATACATATTGGATAATTCTAGAACTTTTCTCAATATTATCCATCTTGCTTCTAAGTCCAGGGACCCTATAGCTGCTATAACTCTAGATGCTGAAAAAGCCTTTGATCGAGTTTGTTGGGATTTTATGTTTGGAGCATTAAAATAGCATAGTTTATTCCTCATAGTTTAGTTTAGTTTGACAGATTTATAAAGCGCATAGCTACCCGAAGGCTTCCCAGCGCTAAAAAGGAAGTGACAACTCCGACACAGGAAATAAACTATATAGAATGAAAAGGATTAAGTCAAATAAAGGGAGGTCTTTCGTTTTTTCCGGAATGGTAGTTCCAAGGGTTCTTGCCAGAGTTCTAGAGGTAAGGAATTCCAAAGGCACGATGCCTTGACTGAAAAGGAGTTACCTCCCCATGATGACCTCTTAAACCGTGATATGTGAACTAGCTGGGTGGTAGAGGATCTCAGAGTTCTTGTAGGGATGTAAGGGGAGATGCTTTGTCTGAGGAAGTGGGGACCTTTGTTATGCAGGGCTTTATGTATCATGCAGAGGGCCTTAAAATGAATCAGCTGTTTTATTGGTAGCCAATGAATGGAAGCTAAAGCTGCTTTGGCTGATTGATGTCAGGGGAACCAAGAAAAAGGGAGTTACCATAATCCAATTGGGAAAGTATCATGGCCTGGATGAGGATTCTTCTAGCTGGAGGTGATAACAGCTTAAAGACAGGCCAAAGCAGGATGAGGAAATCTTTTAGATTGCTGCTCCATTGTGAGGCGACAGTCAAGCCAGAAGCCAAGGCTCTTAATGTGATCCTTGGGGAGCGGGAAGTTGCTGAAAACCTTTGGGTAAAATGCCAGAAGATTAGAGGGGGCACCATTGCCTACAGTCATCACCTCTGATTTTCTGCCATTGAGTTTCAGTTTAGACATGTTCATTCATTTGCCAATGTCAGCGAGGTAAAGAGAAAGATTTGTCAAGGAAGGATCCTTGGCGTTAGAAAGCGATGCTACTAGTTGGGTATCGTCAGCATATGTAACCACCGAAAGATTGTATGGTTCTACAACTTTAGCTAGGGAAGAAAGATAAATATTAAAAAGAGTGGGACTCAAAGAGGAGCCCTGTGGAACACCACAAGTAAGGGGGAATATATCAGACAGAAAGGACCGGTCAAAAACTTGGAAGGTTCTACTGTTCAGGAATGTGGAAAACCAAGCTAATGCTGTACCTTCTATCCCTATATTGGTGAGCCTGTGGAGGAAGATATTGTGATCTACAGTGTCAAAAGCGGCACTGAGATCAAGTAAGATAATGGCTGCGTATCCTCCATGATCTAACAATTGACGGGTGGTTTCAGTGACTGCCAGAAGGGCTGATTCTGTGCTACATTGGGGCCTGAATCCCATTTGGGTAGAATCTAACAGTTCATAGTCCTCAAGAAAACATGTCAATTGCTTATTAATGTGCTTTTCCATGATTTTGGCTAGGATTGGAAGAAGAGCAATAGGCCTGTAATTGCTGAACAAAGTAAGGTAAAGTTTGGATTTTTTCAAGAGAGGTTTGATGACCGCATGTTTAAGAGATTGTGGCAGAGATCCTGAGGTTAGAAGGTGATTAAGAATACTTGTCAGGGGCGGAACAATAATGTCGAAGGCTAATGCCAATGTAGTAGGAGGGGCGGGGTCAAGGGGAGATCCTGACTTAATACTATAAAGGAGATTCGAAACCGAAGATTCTGCTAAAGGTTGGAAACCTGCAAATGAGATCGATAAAGCTTGAGGGTTGGCAAACTGATCATTAATGGCTTCATGGATAGGTATAATTGGAAAGGAAGAATATATATCAATAACTTTTTCCTGAAAGAAGACCGTCAGTTTTTTGCTGGGCTCAATAGAAGCCTCTATAGGTGACTCATCTGAAGATGGATGGGTAAGTTCTTTGAAAATATGAAAGATCTCTTTCTGGGAATTTACCGATTCCTCTATTTTGGTGCTATAGAATGAAGACTGAGCTAATTTAATATTGTCATGATCGTTTCTGATGGCTATTCTATAGATTTTTTGGGAGGAAGTGCTATAGTCTTTCCTCCAAATTCTTTCTAGCTTCTTACATTTTTTTTTTCAAGTCTAGCAGTTGAGGAGTAAACCAGGAATTGAGCTTGCGTTTAGGTCTATTTACCATCGTCTTACTTGGCAGGATAGAGTCTAGAGAATTGGAGATCCAGTTATTAAAGGGGTCTATAGATTCAAAGTTCATTAAAATTAGGGCGTGAAGAACAAAGAATATTCTGCCCTTCTTTAAGGTCAAGTTTTGACCATTGGCGGCAGGTAGTTTTTGTATAAGTTTGGTGGCAGGAGGAGGCTTCACAGAAAGGTGTAAATGAGAGTAGGTAGTGGTCTGTTCAGATGAGAGGCAAAAGAGTGTGAAAAGTGAGATCCGAAAGATTACTAAAAATAAGGTAGTATGACCTTTGTGGTGGGTAGGTCCTGTAATGTGCAGAGTAAGATATAATGCTGCCAAGGTGGATGGGAGCATTTGGTGGAAGAACAGTGCGTGTTATCAATCTGGATATTAAAATCCCCGACTATGGTCAAATTGGGTGTTTTGCAGAAAATACTTGCTACAGAATCAGGGAAAGCCTGTAGAAAACTTGCGTAAGGGCCAGGAGGGCGGTAGACAAGTATTCCAGAAAACGTGGAAGTTGCATTAAGATATAACAAAAAAGCCATGCTTTCACATCCAGGAATGTCAAGGGAGGTCGTAGAGCATTTAATAGTTTTCTTATAAATGATGGCAATACCACCTCCTCTAGCATGGGGTCTAGCTAAATGAGTAATTAAGTAATTTAATGGAAGTGCCCTAAAAATGTCAAAGGAAGTGTCTTCATTGAGCCATGTTTCTGTCAAAAATAGAGCGTCAGGGTGATGGTCTTCTAGAAGAGAAAAGATGTGAAGACAGTGAGCGGGCAGGGAGTGGCAATTAAGCAAGAACAGTCTACCTAAGTGACTGGAACTGCTAGTAGAAGGGGATGGCAGGTCGGGCGACGGAGTCCAGGAACAGTTGTGGCAGGACCCGTTTGCAAAGTCGGGGATAGAATTGAGTGTGCTGAGCTTATGGGCTAGCAGTTGTTGACAGGAATAAACTAACCTTTACAGGGTCAAACCGGTAGCATGACTGGGCTCTAGGCTCTCCTGGGCGCGGACAGGCGCAGACGGGCTTGCCTTTGGTGCGGCTTTGGTGCGCCAGTGGCGCGCCAGGTGCGCAGCCTGCACGAGGTGTCGTTTAAGTAGTGCATCCAATTGGATGCACCCTGAGCTAACAACAAGACTATAAACAAAAATGGTGTCCGAAAATGCCACGACCAAGTAAAAATGGCAATCGATGTCTGATAGGCTGGCTGCGTAGAGGAACTGCCGGATGCCTCTGAACACGGGCACTGGCAGAGTGAAAACGAGAAGGAGAGGGGTGCAAGCAAAAGATTGGAGTCAAGAAGTAGCTGCACTATTAAAAGGTAATATGATAAAAATAGAAATAAGTTAAAATAGGTGTTGTATATTAAAAATGGTAGTTATTTCCTGCTCCAGGGTAGTCATATTATTAAACTTATTAGTATTTTGTACTCCTCACCCTCTACATCTATTTTAGTCAATGGTAAACAATCCCATTACCTCCCCCTACACAGAGGTACTAGACAAGGTTGTCCTCTATCACCTCTTTTTTTATATTAGCCCTTGAGCCCCTTCTAGAGAAAATACGTAGGTCATCTGATTTTTAAGGCTTTAAGACACAGAGATTAAATTCACAGCATATGTTGACGATAATTTGCTCTTCATCTCTAATCCTCAAAAGACTATTCCGGAATTTTTTCGCTTACTACGAGAATACTCAGGTGTCTCAGTGTATAAGCGTAATGCTTACCGCTGGAATCCACCACAAAGCCCTGGACTGGATCACATCCTTGCTCTCCGGCAGAACTCAGAGAGTCGGCCTCCCTCTGTTCCTGTCAAAAGCCACCAAGACCATCTGCGGAGTACCACAAGGATCCTCTCTCAGCCCCACCCTTTTCAACGTCTAAATGGCGCCGCTCGCAAACATCGTCTGATCCCATGGCCTCAACATCGTCTCCTACGCGGATGACACACAACTGATCCTCTCACTGACGAAGAGCCCCGCCACCGCCAAGACCAACCTCCACAATGGACTTCACGCCATTGCCAACTGGATGGAGATAAGCCGCCTCAAACTAAACTCGGATAAGACTGAGATCGTCATCTTTGGCTCCAACAAATCGGCATGGGACGACTCCTGGTGGCCTGCCACTCTAGGAGCCGCTCTAACTCCCACCACCCACGCACGCAACCTCAGCTTCATACTGGACTCATCACTCACTATGACCCAGCAAGTCAACGCCATCTCATCCTCATGCTTCAACACCCTCCGCATGCTTCACAAGACCTTCAGATGGATCCCCATTGAAACCAGAAGAACGGTCACCCACGCCCTTGTCAGCAGTAGACTGGACTATGGCAATGCACTCTACGCTGGAACAACGGCCAAGCTCCAGAGAAAAGTTCAGCGCATTCAGAACGCCTCGGCACGACTCATCCTCAACCTCCCTCACTACGAACACATCTCAGCCCACCTCAGAAACCTCCACTGGCTCCCCGTCAACAAAAGGATCATCTTCAGACTCCTGATTCACGCTCACAAGGCTCTCCACAACGCTGGCCCTGCCTACCTTAACGAGCGTCTCAACTTCCACGTCCCGACGCGCCAGCTCCGCTCTACCAACCTCGCCCTCGCCACCATCCCCCGCATCCACCGTACCACGACCGGCAGTAGATCCTTCACCCACCTCGCTGCCGAGACCTGGAACTCCCTCCCCGTCAACCTACACCTGACCCAGGACCTTCTGACCTTCAGGAAGCGTCTCAAGACCAGGCTCCTCCAGCAGTAGCACCCCCCCCAAAACCCCTCCCCCCAGCGCCTTGAGACCCTACCGGGTGAGTAGCGCACTTAACAAATGATTGATTGATTGATTGATTGAATGTAGACAAATCAGAGTTTTGCCATTAAATGCTTATTGTTTACCAGACATGTTTAAAGATAATGGTTTTACTTGGAACTCTAAGCATATCAAATGCCTGGGCATATCCTATTCCAATTATATTAAAGACACTATTCAAATTAATCTCAAAGAGGTTGAGTCAAAGATTTTGAAATTGCTTGACAGATGGTACCCTCTTTATTTAACTTGGTGAGGAAGATTGGCCACAATCAAAATGATGTTGTTGCCCATTTTAAATTTGTATCTATCTATGCTCCCAGTTAAACTCCCCTCTGTTTTTTTAAAAACTATAAATACATTATTTATGAAATCATTATGGAACAAACATAAATCTCGTATATCTTTAATCAAATTACAAGAACCTAGAGATAATGGAGGTGTACATTTTCAGTGCCTTTAAAAATATAATTCTGCATTTGTTTTAAAACAAATATGGTTGTCCCTCTCTCCCACTTTTCACAACGGAACCTCTCTATGGAGTCAATTTGAACACTCACAAATTACACCATTTACTTTTAAAGATTCCATTTGGCTTTCAAAACCCCCTAAATCCCTTCTCTCTCCGATAATCACTCATTCTATCTCTATTGCCAAGCCATTACTTATTGCCTCTCACTCCTCATATATTAGAACCTTAAGCAAACTCCTATATGGTACAAAAATTATATCAAATTTCATAATAGAACTTTAGTCTGGAAAGAATGGATGTACAAAGGCATTATAACTCTAGATCATTTAATTTTAGATAATGCTTTACTTGAATTTCAAAATATTCAACAGACATTTCATATCTCCTCTTATTACGCTGTACAGTACCAAACTCTCTCTGCTATCCTCTGTAAATTGTTATCTCATTGTTTAGATACTCCCTCTTCTACACAGCCTATTTCCCAGCCTCATACTTTTTCCTCACAAGTCCCAGCATCCTTTATATACAGAACCCTTACCCATACCAGTCTTGTGAGACCAAAGTCTAAAATAGAATTTTCATGGGAGCAGGATTTCAATCAAAACTTTCCTATATCTACATGGAAACAAATATGGTCAAAATTCCATACAATGTCCCGTTCAGCATCTACAACCCAAACATTATTTATTTTTATAATAGGTTGTACTATACTCCTATGGATCTTTAAAAGTTTAAACTTACTATAGACAGCAAGTGCTGGTCGTGCTCTAAAGAAAAATACCCATTATATGCATGTTTTTTGAGTGCCCTTCAGGTCACACTTTTTGGGAACAAGTTTGGGATAAAGTCAATCAGATTTTGTCTATCAAGTACCTTTCAGTATATTATATATTTTTTGGGGTAGTACCTCATCTATTTGGCATTCCCAATCCCTGCTCGGTAAACTGGCTGATTTACTCATTGATAGTGCACTGCAAATTATAACTTCTAATTGGAAAGATGACACAAAAATATTTGTTGTAGCTTGGTGGAATCTGATTTGTTATAATCACAGAATGGATCGAGCAAATGCTAATACTACTCAACTGTTAATTAAAAGAGACAAGCTATGGCTTCCTTTCACCTATTTTCTTTCGCAACACAAGACCTTTCATACCACTATTAATACTGTTTTTGAACCTCCTTTAATTTTTTTTTTTTTTGAATTAATGGTTGCTCTATTGAGAACATGTGATTTTCATTTTACACTGTTTTAATTGTTCTTTTCCTTCTCTTCTCTCTCTTCTCTTTCTTTCGTTACTAAAACATAACAAAAATGCCAGTATTCTGTATTACAATATTCTATTCCGGTTGTGTATATAAATTGTTTTTATAGGTACAATTATCTTTATGACTTTTTTTTGTTACAATGTATTTATCTTATTGTACTAATATATGCTAACTTATTCAATATAGCATTATTAAACAAAAAGACCATCATAACCATACGATCCATACAAAGATCTAGGGGCAACAAGCTGGCTAATACTTGATACTTTTCCTCACATTAATAGCCTTTAAATCATAAAGTGCAACATTAAAACCCCCCCAAAAAAGGAGAAGATATAGTGCAAGTAAAGACTTCAAAGCAGCTTTGTAAGATCAAATCTTCATTTATATGTGCTTTATGTATTTTAACATTTCATTTTGAGGGGTGCACCGTGCATCATTGCACACAGTACTTAAGTCCAGGTGTCAGCTCAATTAGCCACAGCACTTTTTTACTATAAGCTTTATTTTAACCATAGCTGGGCGCACCTGGGTGATCAAGCTGTAACTTCTTCTAGGTAATGGCAACACATTCAATATTCTTTTAATCTTCCGTATTGTATTACATTAGTCTCCTTTTAATAAAGTCTTGTTATGGTTTTTATTAACTGAACATTAAATACATTTCTTAATTGTCAGTTTCCAGCCTCAAAATGTTTCTATTATACCAACATGGTTAGAGCATGCCTAGGGTAGCCAACCATAGACCTCTGGAAGGCTGGTACCGCACTTTGGCTGGGAGCAGAATGTGCAAAGGGAGCCAGCCTGAGGCTTCTGGGTGGCTGGGATGGCACTCTGGATGGGGACAGAGTATTCAAGAGTAGCCAACCAAAGATCAAAACAAAAACAACATCTTTCCAACCACAAGCCCTACCTGGTGCGCCATGCTACTCATATAGGCGAGACTTTCAGTACAGCACATAGGAAAAAAAAGAAAAAATATTTATATTTAATTCTGTAAACATTTGCAGGCCCCAAAGAGCCCTCCTACCACAGGATAAGAACCTCTGCTCTAGGACATTACATTCAGCTCTGCTGGCTTTGCCAATGCTTATTTCTAATTACAGTAGCTTTACAGTAAATACATTGTAATTAAAAATTGCCTTGCTGCACCATGCTCTTCTAATTAGAAACTGTCCTGCATTACATGTTTTTCTCATTACAAAGCGCCTTGCAGAGCCATGCTGGTCAAAATTACACACAACCCTCTAGCACTATTCTTTTTTTGCTGTTTGTATCATGCCCAGAAACACCATACTGTTTGCAATCCTTAACCACCTTGCAGCCTCATATTTATCACAAACTGCACGGCAGCATCCTTTTTTATACCAGACACTGCCTGGTAGCACCATGCATTGATAATTACAAACTGCCTGCAACACCCCCCTTTGCTCATTGCGAACCACTGTGAAATACTATGCTATTTTTAATAAACAAAGTACCCTGCCACTCTATGCATGTTTCTAATTACAAACAACCCTGCATTACCAAGCCTTTTCTAGTTAGCAACTGCTACGAAGCACTGTCTTTTCTAATCACAAACCCCTTGCAGCACCATATTTTCTAATTTCTACTTGCCCTTTAGCACCATGTTTTTCTTATTACAAACCACCCTTCAACACCGTGCATTTAGGTCTGGCCTAGATAGGTGTAGCTGTCTCATCAGCCTCATGCTAGTCCAAAACAATTGTAGTATAAAAACATACCTATACCTGCATAGGGACCTTATGGTAGTGCTCTTCATCAATCTGTTTGCATGTCATTCACTTCTTGCTTCAGGCCACCACAATATTACACAAGGGGCATGGGTCAGTCAGCTTCCGCCAGTGACTCTTCACTGCGATTGACAGCATTCAGTGAGTAGATCCTCCTAAAAAGTGGTCTACTTCAGTGCTAGGGCTGCAGTTCTAACCTCTGCATTTATTTCAGCTTTCATGGTTTTTTTTTGGTGTTGGATCATTTTTAACTTTTTTTCCCAAAAAATATGAATGCCGACTGTAGATGGCAACATTCATAGTTCCAAACTTGTAACACCTACTGTACATCTTTGAAAAAATAAACAAAAAATACCAGGCTGTCTAAGGTGAGATCAATTAACTGAACCAATGTTTGATTTTTTTAATCCTGTCCCACCTTGTAGCACCACCTTTTATCTAGTTCTGTCCTACCCTGTAGCACTATGCTTTTTATAGCCACAGACCTCACTGCCCACATTTAGGGAACTATTTTTATTTTTTCATTCAGCATTCTATGAGAGTGTCTGTGCTTTATCTCTCTTCCTCCTGTAGTGCACCCCCTTCAAATAGTCATCCACTCGCCACCCCCACAGTATGTTTCTCCCCACTCCTCCAAACATTTCTCTAAAAGCAGAGCAACATGGATATTTCTGCAGAGGTATGGCTGAAGAGCAGATTTGTTTTATCCTCTGCATTCCACATATTGCATGAAAGCCAAACTTTGATACACAAAGGCTTTAATGGTGCTGGGGTTGCAGGGCCATATAATGCACCCATTTATCTGGTATCTGAGGCAGATGGTGTACTTAGCATAATACGTCTCCTGGAAGCCCATAAATCTGCACTCTAGCCTACTCCACATGACCAAATGCCTGAATCCTGTGGAAAGTAAATCAAGCCTTGGCAAGTGTTTCCTTGTACATTCTGACACGTCATTATTCTTTTTAGTTTTTGTTCACACTTTCGGTAGTGAAAAAGCTCTGAAAAATAAACTAGGCAACTTATAACGACTGAAAACATTGAATTTGATGTACAGTTTTGAGATACAATAGGTGTTTGATTTTCATCCAGTATTTTGAGATATTTTTCCTTTTACTGTTTGAAACCTCACCAATACTTTACAGTCAAACAATGGAAAAGCCAACAGCTTGGCACTCACATTATAAAATGAATAACATGAGACCTATTGGCTTTACAAATGTGCGTTTCTTTTTGCTGAAGCACTCAGTGGGAGTGCACGTGTTTTCTTTTCTTTCTCTTTTATGCTTCTACCCTCTCAAATCCCCACCCATGCCCCATGATTTCTGTTGCTTTCTCCCTTGTGTTGCAAGCTCTCTCTCATGTGCTTCTCCGCGCCAAACTTCCTATCTCCCCCACGTTCTCCGTTACTTAGCTGCTTGTTTGCTTCATCCTTCTTGTGTAGCTCCTACTGGTGTGCTGCTTTTCCCCAATCCCCACCCATTCCCTATTGCTTTTTCCCCCAGTCCCTCAATCTTCCATATTTTTAATGTATTTATTTATTGGTGAGGAGGCGCTGAAAAAAACAACACTTTTGTGCAACTTCTTTATTTGCTGATCCATCTCGTATCAGTAAACAAACTGTGCCCACATCATTTTGTAGGCAGGCACACATAATAACCCATGCATTCATCTACAAAATGTGTTAGCTGCTCATCAGGCTTTTGTTTGATTTTTTGGGCCATATTGGATCTACGTGCTTTGCCAATGCTTGTTCTGATAACAAACCATACTCAGTCAAGAACCCACTTTTCAAGTTACAGAACGTCTTGTAGCACCACGCTTTATATAATGACAAGCCGCTTTGTCCTCTTACCGCCCTCCCTGTATCACTGCGACATGTTTTTAATAACCACCTTCCAGTGCTGTCCTTTTACAATCGCAAAGTGACATATGCCACTGCAGAGGCAGAACTAGACCCAAGCTCCTGTGAAGTGGGGCTTGTGATGGAAGGGGAGCTAACATGTCAATCAAAGAGGACGGAGCTAACACTTTAAATTAAGGCTTGCTCCCATCCGCTCGGGCTCTTAATGCTGGAGCAGGCCTTTAATGGCCAGTATAAGGTGGGCTATAAGGCAATAGTGATAAATTGTACGTAGGAAACTTCATTGGTCAAACTCCATAAGATTATAACAAACATTTTTTTGTGGATTGGACAATGTGCATAGGCTACTGATAGAAATCTTTTAAAAGGGGAAATGAGACGTTTCATAACCAAAAAGCAGATTTTACAGATTTCATTTCAAAATGTGTTAGAACCAGTTTTTGCAAAGCGTTTTCAAGATCAACTCTTTGTTGCCAATTCTCTGAAAAAATCCTTCTGTGAAATGACAAGCTCCTGAAATATTTGTAAATCCATCTTCAGAAAGATGCTTCTGTCTGACTATTGTTCATAGGTGTTTTTTCAGTCTGCTCATCGAAACATTGCAATATATGGAATTGTAGTTGCATTTATATAGCGCTTTCTACCCATGACAAAGCGTCAAATTGCTTGCTTTTTTGAGGGTGCACGACACAAGAATTCCTTCATATTCTAAAAGTGTGGCTGATGTACAATGTCCTGGAAAGAGGCCACACCAATATAAATAGTGCATAATAATAGTATATGTTATTATAAAATCATGCTTTACATTTTGCTCTGAGGCCCGGCATGTGTGTGAAATCCACTGAAATATCAATGTTGTTTTTAAATCCTGCAGTGGCAATGTGCATTATAAAATGCAACATTTTCAAAGAATTTCTCCAAGCTTCCTTGGAGAACAATGGCCACATTCTCTGCAGTGGTTGTTTCCAAATGTCAATAGTAATTATATCAATTAGCCTGGCCTGGGTAGAGGAAGGAACAACCTTGAATGGACCAGAAGAGAGAGAACACAGACAGCAGGGTCATGGTAACCAGTTTGTCTTCATAACACTAGAGCAAATAGTGCACAAAGTAGTATTTTCACTGCGCTATTCCTTTGAGTTGGTAACCTAGCATACCCAGAATTATGCTGCTTTTGACCGACTCAGGCTTAACTCGACAGCAGAATAATGTTTCAGAAGCATTTTGCTGCCTAACTACATGGGCTTGAAGAAACAGGTCACAGTAGTGCAAGCCTACACAAAGCCAGTGGTATCCTACCTCGCAGAGACAACATCCCAGAGAAAAACCATAAGGCATAAGTTGAAGCAAATTCTATATCTGTCTTACAATGGGCTATGAGAAACTGAATATACAGGTGTTTACTGAAGATGGCAGAGGTATGCCTCTGGTTAGACGTAGTTTTTATGTCCTGGGGTCATGCAGTTGAAATATCCCTGAGACCACTCATAAGTCATGTGTCAGATAACTGAGCTATCCCTCAAGTGACAGTGCTCCATCCAGGGGTGGTTCGTCCATTGGGGCAGTGGAGCACTGCCCCTCTGCAGGAAACCACCATGAGCCTCCACATACACAATATGAAAATTACCATTATGTTTGTAATGCTGCGTTCCCTTTGTCCCAGCCACTCACTGTGAGAGGTTGGGTTGGGCAAGGGAGGGTGAGGCAAATTTTTATTGCTTGGCAGCTGCTGGTCTGGGGGATGACATATGACTCTAAATCAAGTGCGCATGTCAGATTGGACAAATCTTTTGCTGTGTCCAGTCTGACATGCGCACTTCAGTCCCTTCTGATCTGCACTTGTGTTCAGCAGAGCACTGTCCCTTGTGGAGCAACAGGTTGCCCTGCTGCTCTCATGTTGTTTAATCTTATAAACAGCATCAAAGCAACGGATGGATTGTTCTGTGTGATGGTGGTTGGCCCCTGCTAACAAGGCAGCGCATGGGCGGGTGCATTACAGAACGGGGCCAACCACGTTGTGACCTGATTTTGAAGCCATAGAGTGATTGGCCATGTTTCTGTTCCCTCCATTTCACATAATGCACTTCCTCTCCCCTCGAACACAGCACCAGAGTGGGCACTACGCTGGAGGGGGATGGAAAAGAGCAGTTTCCTTTTCCGTGTCCATCTGCCTGCGCACACTTGTTGGTATGTCGGTTTTGAGAGAGGCAGTCAAGGCCTTTTTTTTCTCCTGGACACTGAACATGTTCGACGTCTTCAGCTCTTCATTGTGACAATGGTTTCTGGTAAGAACAAAATTCTTTCATTAAGTGATCATTTTAAATGTTAAGGGGACTTGATTGAATCTGCTTTTTTAACCCTATGCCTGCCGCCTCTACATTTAGCTCGTCTTTAATTCTTAAGTGCTGTGTGAACCTGTGGCTGCCTTAGATTTGCTGGGTGAGTTGCTTCTGGCATCACACAGCAACATCTATGTGCCCATACATGTAGCTTTAACCTCGCTGCTGCCCTTGCGTGATTGCTCTGCAGTGCTGAAGCCAAACCAGAAATCAAGGGGCATATTTATACTCCGTTTGCGCCGGAATTGCGTAGTTTTTTTTGACGCAATTCTGACGCAAAACTAACTCCATATTTATACTTTGGCGTTAGACGCGTCTAGCGCCAAAGTCCATGGAGTTTGCGTCATTTTTTAGCGTGGACACCTACTTTGCGTTAATGATATGCAAGGTAGGCGTTCACGTCTAAAAAATTGACTCCGAGGCATGTGTGCCGTATTTACACTCCCGGGCAAAATTCACACCCGGGAGTGGGCGGGTAAAAAAAAATTACGTACGGCCGCTTTTGCGCCGTTTTTTAGCGCCTGCAAAAGGCAGGCGTTAAGGGACCTGTGGGCTCTGAAGGAGCCCAGAGGTGTCCTCCCATGCCCCCTGTCACCCTTGCCCACCCCAGGAGGACACCCAAGGCTGGAGGGACCCATCCCAGGGACATTAATGTAAGTTCAGGTAAGTGTTTTTTTTTTTGTTTGTTTTTGTGGCATAGGGGGGCCTGATTTGTGCCCCCCTACATGCCACTATGCCCAATGACCATGCCCAGGGGACAGAAGTCCCCTGGGCATGGCCATTGGGCAAGGGGGCATGACTCCTGTCTTTGCTAAGACAGGAGTCATTTCTATGGGGGTTGGGAGTCGAAAAAAATGGCGCAAATCGGGTTGAGGCGAAAAATTTGCCTCAACCTGACTTGCCCCATTTTTTGACGCCCAAGCCCCATATCCCCCTACGCCGGCGCTGCCTGGTGTACGTCGTTTTTTTCCACGCACACCAGGCAGCGCCGCCGGCTAACGCCGGCTAACGTCATTGATCAAATACGGCGCCCGCATGGTGCTTCAGAATGGTGTTAGCCGGCGCAAATTTTTTTGACGCAAAACTGCGTTAGCGCAGTTTTGCGTCAAAAAGTATAAATATGGCCCCAAGTGTTTTGAAATAAAAGGCGGTTTGTGCCTCAGTCTTACACTTTGCTCCCTGTCGGAACCTGATTGGACTCATGCCTAAGTGCTGCCGTCAGCGTTACTCCAGACACTATGGCCCCCGTGAACACCCAATAAATAGGTTTAAAGCTGCAAAGCAGGTTCATTTCTGTATGCTTCTACGGTGCTTTAGCTGCTGAAACAGAGAAGCATTTGGAATTCAATCGGTCTTGCATTTTCTAGAGTTAGAGCTACTGGCGTTGTAAATGGCAATGTTTTTTACCCATGTGTTTTGGTTTGGAATGGAGTGGATGTATGTGGTGTGGCGTGAAATTATGTGGGTTATGACGTGTTATGTTATGCTGTTCTATGTTGTGTTATGTTATGCTATGATAGGCTATGTTGTCTTATGTTTTGTTATGTATGTTATGTTTGTGTTATGTTATGCTATGTTGTGATATGGTATGCTATGTTGTGTTATGCTATGATAAGCTATGTTGTCTTATGTTTTGTTATATATGTTATGTTTGTGTTAGGTTATGCTATGTTGTGGTATGCTTTGTTATCTTATGTTTTATGCTATGATAGGCTATGTTGTCTTATGTTGTGTTCTGCTAGGCTATGTTGTGTTATGTTATGTTGTGTTATGTTGTGCTATGGTATGTTGTGTTATATTGTGTTGTCCTAGTTTGACTCTTGCTGTAGGCAAGACTGCTGGTTTAAGGATGACAGTACTTATGTTTGTAGGCGACTATGCCAGTCCTACAACAAGTCGCAACTGTCGCCCCAACCCTCCCGGCTCACAAGCAGCACCTCACCAAAAACCCAAACAGTAAAAGGTGATTTGTGGCAGCCTTTACGCATGGACTCAAAAGTGTGACATCTCAGGGAGTGTCGTGGTTAAACGGAGAGTACCCCTTTCTCACATTCACAATATGTCTCAATCAAACACTTGCAATAAAGGAGATGCAGTAAAGTTTTCAATAGGTTTTATTAACAAAACTGCAATCTACGATGAGTTGCATGGGCTGTAATGATTAGGATAATGAACAGTCCAAGAAACACAATGGTAAAGACAAGAGTCATTAATACAAAGACCTTTGCCATCTTGCAATGACATGAAATGCAAAATATGTCCCAATATCTTAAAAATGTAATCCTAATCTCTAACCTAAAAGAGAGCTAGGTGTGTTAAACCTAATCTGCCAATGCCGTGTCCATGAGAAGAGCCCCCCCAACCCTCGTTACCTTGGAATGAGGCCTCTAGCTCAGACTCCGTAGGGACACGAAGACTGGGTCAGCGTCAAGGCGACGTGCAGCACCGATAGCAGCAATGGCATCTGGTCAGAATCCCTCTATCTGCCTAAGTGAGGTGCATTTATACAGATCTGCTCGGACCCCTGATGTAGGTCTGTGCCCAAACAATGGATAACAAGACATGCTTGGGATGGCAATTTATGTAAACAATTCCCTCGAAGGCGTGAAGAGGGACAGTACCTAATGTGAACACCTACAGTTTGTTTATCTTAGTCGCTTGATATTGACGCACTGCTAACATGAAACTAAAGCATTGGCCTAACTAGAAACAAGGCAGCCATATTAAAAGATATAATTAAATAAATGCACTAAAACGGAGCAAACTAAGTAGGGTAAAAGTCACTAGGTGACGGGGGACACGAGTCTGCAAGCCAAAGGCTAAGCTAACTCCTGTTTCCCATTTTACACAAACTAGGATTCACTACAGTGTTATGTTGTGTCATGTTATGTTAGGTTGTGCAATGCCTTGTTATGCTATGTTGTCTTATGTTGTGTTATGCTATGAGACTATTTTGTCTTATGGTGTGTTATGCTAGACTATGTTGTGTTATGTTGTCTGTTATTCTATGTTGTGTTATGTTGTGCTACGTTATGTTGTGTTATGTTATGCTATGTTATACTATGTTATGCTATGTTGTGTTATATTATGCTGTGTTGTGTTATGTTATGTTATGCTCTGTTATGTTATGTTATGCAATCCCATGTTCTGTTATGTAGTGTTATGTTATTCTGTGTTGTGTTATGTTGTGTTACATTGCGTCATGTTATGCGTTGCCATGTTGTGTTATGTTATGTTGTGGTATGTTATGCTATGTTGTGTCTTTATGTTGTTATGCTATGTTGTGTTATGTTATGTTGTGTTATATTGTGTTATGCTATGTTGTATTATGGTATGCTGTTATATTGTGTTATGCTATGCTGTTATATTGTGATGTGTTCTGTTATGTTATGCTATGTTGTTCTGTTATGCTGTGCTGTGCAATATTGTGTTTTGTTATGCTATGTTGTGTTATATTGTGTTATGCTATGTTGTGTTGTGTCATGCTATGGTATGTTGTGTTAGATTGTCTTTTATGTTGTGTTATGCTATTGTATGTTGTGTTATGTTTCATGTTATGCTATGTTATATATACTATGGTATATTGTGTTATGCTTTGTTATATTGTGTTATGTTATTTTGTGTTGCTATGCTGTTGTCTTATGCTATGCTATGTTGTGCTATGTTGTGTTATATTGTCTTATGCTGCTATGCTATGGTGTGTTTTGTTGTGTTATGGTATGGTATGTTGTGTTATATTCTGTTATGCTATGTTGTGTTATGTTGTTTTATGTCATGCTATGTTATACTGTGCTATTTTGTGTTATTGTGTTATGTTGTGTTATGCTATGTGTGTTATGTTATGCTATGTTGTCTTATGCTATGTTGCGTTATGTTGTGTTATTCTATGAAAGGCTATGTTACCTTATGTTGTGTTATGCTAGGCTATGTTGTGCTATATTATGCTGTGCTGTGTTGTGTTTTGTTATGCTGTGTTATGTTGTCCTAAGTTATGCTATGATAGACTATGTTGCTTTATATTATGTTATGCTATGTTGTGTTATGCTACATTGTGTTATGTTATCTATGCTATGTTGTTATTCTGTGTTGTGTTACGGTATGCTATACTATGTTGTGTTATGCTATGTAGTGTTATGTTATGCGATTTTTTTTGTTATGTTATGCTTTGTTGTGTTATGGTGTGTTATGTTATGCTTGGCTATTTTGTTTTATGTTATGCTGTGTAGTGTTATGCTATGCTATGTTATATTATGTTGTGTTATTTTATGCTATGTTAAGTCATGCTATGTTATGTTGTGTTATGCTAAGTTATGTTATGCTTTGTAGTGTTATGTTGTGTTATACTGTTATGTTGTGCTATGCTATATTGTGTTATGCTGTGTTATATTGCGTTATGATGTGTTATATTGTGTTGTTTTATGTTATGTTGTGTCATGGTATGTTATGCTGTTATATTGTGTTGTTATGCTATGCTGTGTTATATTGTGTTATGTTATGCTATGTTGGCTTGTGTTATGCTAAGTTATGTTATGTTATGCTATTCTATGTTGTGTTATGTAATGATATGTTGTGGTTTGTTATGCTATGTTGTGTTCGGTTATGTTATGCTTTGTTGTGGTACGGTGTGTTATGTTGTGTTGTGTTATGCTATGTTATATTGTGTTATGCTATACTATGTTGTGTTATCTATGTTATTTTATGCTATGTTGTTTTGTTGTGCTGTGTTATGTTGTGTTATGTTGTGCTGTGCCATGTTATGCTATGATATGTGGTGTTTTGTGTTATGCTATGCTATGTTGTGTTATGTTATGCTATGTTGTGTTATATTGTGTTAAGGTATGTTGTGTTGTGTTATATGTTGTGTTATGTTATGCTATGTTGTGTTATGCTATGCTATTGTGTTATGCTATGTTTTGTTATGTTATGGTGTGTTATGTTATGCTATGTTGTGTTATGTAATGATATGTTGTGGTTTGTTATGCTATGTTGTGTTCGGTTATGTTATGCTTTGTTGTGGTACGGTGTGTTATGTTGTGTTGTGTTATGCTATGTTATATTGTGTTATGCTATACTATGTTGTGTTATCTATGTTATTTTATGCTATGTTGTTTTGTTGTGCTGTGTTATGTTGTGTTATGTTGTGCTGTGCCATGTTATGCTATGATATGTGGTGTTTTGTGTTATGCTATGCTATGTTGTGTTATGTTATGCTATGTTGTGTTATATTGTGTTAAGGTATGTTGTGTTGTGTTATATGTTGTGTTATGTTATGCTATGTTGTGTTATGCTATGCTATTGTGTTATGCTATGTTTTGTTATGTTATGGTGTGTTATGTTATGCTATGTTGTGTTCTGCTATACTATGTTGTGTTACCTATGTTGTTACTTTATGCTATGCTTTTTTGTGTTATGTTGTGCTACGCTGTGTTATACTATGTGTGATGTTTCGTGCTATGCTATGTTATGTTGTGTTATGCTATTCTGTGTTATGTTATGTATGTTGTGTTATGGTATGTTATGTTGTATGTTATGCTACGTTGGATTATGTTAT
Organism: Pleurodeles waltl; assembly: GCF_031143425.1. NCBI lineage: Eukaryota > Metazoa > Chordata > Amphibia > Caudata > Salamandridae > Pleurodeles > Pleurodeles waltl. The sequence continues at coordinate 340,336,576 of NC_090443.1, forward strand.
GCTAAGTTGTGTTATGTTGTAGTATTCTATGTTGTATTATGTAATGCAGTGTTGTGTTATGATATGCTTTGTGTGAGCTGAAGGGACAGGAAACTCAATCCACCAGGCTGCAGGAACTTTATTTTTTGTTTATTTTGTGAACCTCTATAACGCACTCGAGGCCTCCCCAGGGCGGTATGAAAGGGGCAGGACAGCATAAAAAAATATACCGAATAAAGAGGCTTATCTTATTTTCAAGCGGGTGGAAGGAAAGTTAAAAGTGCATTGTATCCTTACAAAATATTCTGAATAAACAGGTAGGATTTATACAAAGAGTTCAGGCTGTTGTGCATGTTCACGCTTTGAGCGTCATGACTGCCATGTAGCGAGACAAAGGAAAAAAAATAGTTTGCCCACTTTGTGTAATTATTCATGTAACGGGGCAGTCTGCAAGACGTGACAAACACAGCCTCAAGGCACGTGAAACATTTTCCAATGACACCAAGGGAGTACTGAAGGCAAGCCTACAAATGAGTGAAAGTGATGGGTGTGAGCTGGGCGTGGTTAAAAGCCCACAATGCTAAAGAACAGGTCAAAGCACTTGCGCGCTCGACCTAAAAATGAGCCAGAGCACCTTGAACTTGCTATTGTGCCCACTTGCTGCCTGGTTTATCTGGATTTAATTAGCTATATTTTTTCTGCTTGATACGTAACAGGGACTCCCTTCCTAGCTGTCCACTTCTGTGCCAGACTCCATGGCGCGCCTGTGCACACCTTAAACACTTGTCAAGAATTCCCTTGATTCTTCCAGCTAGGTTAACCAGTTTCAAATCAACAATGTAGGCAGATATTTGCTCGTCTTTCTGGAGTACAGCGGTAGTCACCGAAACCTATGTGCCTAAGACTGCTTTGTAAAACTCGCATGTGAACCAAAATAATGACACCGGGTGCCAAAAAGTGTGTCACATCAATCTTGGAAAGTCTCCTACATTTGTCTAGATAGTTATTTGTGTGTGTTCTTTTCGTTTATTAATCCAGTGCTTTGCAGAAGGAGTTCGTAACTCAAACGCTTGCCGTAACATCACTCCTCGAATAGCACCTTCTTCTAGTCGTCAGCCTTTGCTCTGATGCACACTCGTGTATTTTCCAAAGAAAAGTGAAAATACAATTGCACTAACTGCTATGACTTACATCCAGACTGTAGACACCCACACAAGAAACTTTGTAAAAATAACAGCACTGCCCTTTTCCCTATCATCCACTGCTGGGATGTTTCTGCAGCTTAAACATCTTATATATGCGGAGTCTCTAGTGTTTTAAAATGACAATGTCAAGGCATCTTTAATATTGTGGTGCCCTCAAAGGAAGGAAGATTATTGTGAAATGTTTTGTATTTAACTTAGTACTTTATCAACTCCCATATTTGCAAACCTTTTCAGAAAAAGGTTACCTCAAAGTAAATACAAGTTAAACTAGTAAGCTCTTAACAAAATGATGACACTAGTCTTTTGAATGGCGTTTTATTTACATACTTCTTTACAATTACTTTCAATCTACATTTGTGGCTGTAGCGCTCTGAGGAAGGTTTTGAAACTTCTCCTGCGCGCTCTGGCAGCTACTGAAATAGTCTCTAGGTTTAGCAACATTAAATAGCTCATCTGTGAGGCCCATTTACATCCCTTTTTTATTTCTGTTGGATGCACATGGGAAAAGCAGCAGCTCCAACATAGGATCTATCTATAGATAGGGACAAAGTAAAAAAACGAAAACAAGAGCTGAGACAAAGGTCCAGCTCAGTGGTTCCCAACATTTGACTTCTGTGGACCCCCACTTTATCATTACTGGAATCCAGAGACCCCCACTGAATCATTATTGGAATCCGGGGACCTCCCCAGTGAGTCATTACTGAAAGCTGGGGACCTAATCTGTTAATATTATTTAATTTTCTAAGCAGTTGCGGACCCCCTGAGGAGGTATCACAGACCCTCAAAGGTCCCCAGACCACAGTTTGGGAACCACTGGTCTAGCTTGCTTTTTCAAATCAAAGCACGAGCTTAGGCACCAAGACATTCAGCCTGTAAATGGTACAGGAAAGGTCCTGTAAAACATGACACAAAATGAAAACAAAATATTTATTGAACACACATGTTAAACCATGTTAGGCTTTTCTATAGCATACATCCTGAACTGAATTTCTTCATGTGCCTAGACGTGTACATTTAGAATAGTGCAGCAATCAGTGTCTGGATTAAGGTGGACTAAGAGAGTAGTTTATGGGATCAGTCTAAGGTAGGGTGAAGCAGGCTTCACTGTCAGAGTGCTGGTCTAACTCATAACTAGACTAAATGTAATTCTATTCTGGGTTATCTATTTGGTCACACACATAAGGTATTGTAAAACATTTAATGGGATTAACCCGTCGGGTGCCGTGTTTCGTCCAGACAGGAGCCAACGGGGGAAGTGCTAGCGCTCCCCCCTGGAGCTTGGCACCCCCTCCCCTGGCCAGGGGTGGAGGGGGAATCGATTGCGCACTGACCTCATCAGAGGCTGCCCCTACCGCGCTGGAAGCTCAGCTTCCACGCGGATGGGAGGAGAAATGCAAAAGCATTTCTCCTCCGATCACGTGGAGAGGGTGAGAGAGACAGGAAAGGCCTTTCCTCTCCTTTCATGTCTCTCTCAGCATTTCTGCTGCCTGATCGCAATGCGATCGGGCAGCAGAAATGCCACTAGACACCGGGGATTTTTTTTTTTGTTTGTGGCATAAGGGGAGCGGCCCCTTGGGCAAGGGCCGCTCGCCAGGGAGGCAATTTTTAGGCCATTTCTGCCCCCCGGGGCAGATCGGCCTATTATAATTAGGCCGATCTGCCCCCAGGGGGGCAGAAACCACTAGACACCAGGGATATATATTTTTTATGTTTACTTTTTTTTATAATATATGGGAGCGACCCCTTAGGCAAGGGTCGCTCCCCTGTGGGGCAAATTGTCTTTAGGCCATTTCTGCCCCCCTTGGGGGTAGATAGGGCTATTTTTGTTAGGCCAGTCTGCCCACAAGGGGGGCAGAAACCACTAGCCACCAGGGATTTTTTTTTGTTTGCGTCAATTTCACGCAAGGGCGGGCGACCCCTTAGGCAAGGGTCGTTCCCCTGGGGGGCAAATTTATTTTAGGCCATTTCTGGGCAGATCGGCCTATTTTTATTAGGCCGATCTGCCCCCACGTGGTGCAGAAACCACTAGGCACCAGGGATTGTTTCTTGCGCCAATTTCACACAAGGGGAGCGACCCCTTGGGCCAGGGTCGCCCCCGGAGGGGGGGGGAATTTATTTTAGGCAATTTCTGCTCCCCTTGTGGGCAGATCGGCCGATCTACCCCCAAGGGGTGCAGAAACCACTAAACACCAGAGAGTTTTGTTTTTTATTTATCTTTATACATAAGGGGAGTGGTCCCTTGGGCAAGGGCCGCTCCCCAGGGGGACAAAATATTTTTAGCCCTAGACACCAGGGATATATATTTTTTTAATGTTTACTTTTATTTTATATATGGGGAGCGACCCCTTAGGCAAAGGTCGCTCCCCTGGGGGGGGCAAATTTTCTTTAAGCCATATCTGCCCCCTTTGGGGGCAGATCGACCTATTTTTGTTAGGCCTATCTGCCCCCAAGGGGTGCAGAAACCACTAGACACCAGGGAGTTTTATTTTTTGCATCAATTTCACGCAAAGGGAGCGACCCCTTAGGCAAGGGTCGCTCCCCTGGTGGGGCAAATTTATTTTAGGCCATTTCTGCTCCCCATGGGGGCAGATCAGCCTATTTCTATTAGGCCGCTCTGCCCCTGGGGGGACAGAAACCACTTAGGCACCAGGGATTGGTGTGTGTGTTTTGTTGGGGGGGGCAGCCCCTTGGGCAAGGGTCACTCCCCATGGGGGGCACATTACTGTTGGCCATATCTGCCCCCCCGGGGGCAGATTGGCCTATTTCTGGAATGCCCATCTGCCCCCAAGGGGGGCAGAAAGCCCACTAGAGACCAGGGAAGATTATTTTCCAAAATAAGAGGGTGGGGGTATGGCCATACCCCACCCCCAAATAAATGGGGCCAAAGTTGTTCTGCCCACCGGTGGGCAGATGGGGCAATTACACCGGATCCACTCCCCGGGGTGGCAGAAAGCATACTAGATGTCAGGGAATTTAAAAAAATATATATAGAAAATAGACACATCTGAAAACTAAACATCTGGATGATTCCGGGGTGGTGTGCTTCACATGCACCCTGCAACATTTTCTTACCCACAATGCCCTGCAAACCTCCAACTTTGCTGGAAATCACACATTTTTCCCACATTTTTGTGATGAAACCTTCGGGAATCTGCAAGAATCCACAAATTTCCTACCACCCAGCATTGTCTCATCTATACCGATAGAAATTCTGCTGCACTTGTCAGCCTAAAAATGTGTTTTTTCCAAACTGCTCTTTTGGACCCGCTTTGGTTCCCCCTCTATTTTGACCTGTTTTTGGCTCTTCCCTGTCACAGGCACTTGGCCCACCTACACAAGTCAGGTATCATTTTTACCGGGAGACTGAGGGGAACGTTGGGTAGTAGGAAATTTGTCCCAGTGCAGTGATCCCACACAGAAATGTGGGAAAAATTTGATATTTTAGCGAAATTTGAGGTTTGCTGAGGATTCTTGGTAAGAAAACATTGGGGGATCCACGCAAGTCACACCTCCGTGGATTCCCTCGGGTGTCTAATTTTCAGAAATGTCTGGGTTTAGTAGATGCCTGCTGAGCCCAGGACCAAAAACGCAGGTCCCCCCCGCAAAAACAGGTCATTTTGTATTTGATCATTTTGATGTGTCCAGATAGTGTTTTGGGGCATTTCCTTTGGCGGGCACTAGGCCTACCCACACAAGTGAGGTACCATTTTTATCTGGAGACTTGGGGGAACGCTGGGTGGAAGGACATTTGTGGCTCCTATCAGATTCCAGAACTTTGTGTCCCCGAAAAGTGAGGAAAAAGTGGGGGGGTTTTTGCCAAATTTTGAGGTTCTCTAAGGATTCTGGGTAACAGAACCTAGTCAGAGCCCCACAAGTCACCCCATCTTGGTTTTCCCTAGGTGTCTAATTTTCAAAAATGTTCAGGTTTGGTAGGTTTCCTTAGGTGCCGGCTGAGCTAGAGGCCAAAATCCACAGCTAGGCACTTTCCAAAAAACAGCTCTGTTTTCTTTGGGAAAATGTGATGTGTCCATGTTGTGTTTTGGGGCATTTCCTGTCGCGGGCGCTAGGCCTACCCACACAAGTGAGGTACCATTTTTATCGGGAGACTTGGGGGAACGCTGGGGGGAAGGAAATTTGTGGCTCCTCTCAGATTGCAGAACTTTGTGTCACTGAAATGTGAGGAAAAAGTGTTTTTTTTTAAGCCACATTTTGAGGTTTGGAAAGGATTCTGGGTAACAGAACCTGGTTGAGAGCCCCACAAGTCACCCCATCTTGGATTCCCTTAGGTGTCCAGTTTTTAAAAATTCACAGGTTTGGTAGGTTTCCCTAGTTGCTGGCTGAAGCTAGAGGCCAAAATCTACAGCGTAGCACTTTGCAAAAAAAAATCAGATTTCAATGTAAAAATGTTGAGTTTCCTGTCGCGAGTGTTAGGCCTACCCACGCAAGTGAGGTACCATTTTTATCGGGAGACTTGGGGGAACACAATAGTAAAAGAAGTGTTATTGCCTTGTCTTTCTCTACATTTTTTCTTTCGAAATGTAAGACATTGTGTAAAAAAGAAGTCTATTTGAGAAAAACCCTGTAATTCACATGCTAGTATGGGCATCCCAGAATTCAGAGATGTGCAAATATCCACTGCTTCTCAACACCTTATTTTGTGCCCATTTTGGAAATACAAAGGTTTTCTTGATACCTATTTTTCACTCTTTATATTTCAGCAAATGAATTGCTGTATACCCGGTACAGAATGAAAATCCATTGCAAGGTGCAACTCATTTATTGGCTCTGGGTACCTATGGTTCTCGATGAACCTTCAAGCCCTATATATCCCCACAACCAGAAGAGTCCAGCAGACGTAACGGTATATTGCTTTCAAAAATCTGACATTGCAGGAAAATGTTACAGAGTAAAACGTTGAGAACAATGGCTGTTTTTTACCTCAATTTCAATATTTTTTTATTTCAGCTGTTATTTTCTGTAGGAAAACCTTGTAGTATCTACACAAATTACCCCTTGCTGAATTCAGAATTGTGTCTACTTTTCAGAAATGTTTAGCTTTCTGGGGGTCCAGCACTGGTTTCACACCCATTTCTCTCACTAACTGGAAGGAGGCTGAAAACACACAAAAATAGTAAAAATGGGGTATGTCCCAGTACAATGCCAATATTGTGTTGAAAAATTGGATTTTCTGATTCACGTCCACCTGTTCCTGAAAGCTAGGAAGCTGGTGATTTTAGCACCGTAAACCCTGTGTTGATGCCATTTTCAGGGAAAAAACCACAAGCCTTCTTCTGCAGCCTTTTTTCCACATTTTGTTGAAAAAAAACTAAATTTTCACTGTATTTTGGCCAATTTCTTGGTCTCCTTCAGGGGAAACCACAACGTCTGGGTACCTCTAGAATCTCTAGGATGTTGGAAAAAAAGGACGAAAATTTGGCGTGGATAGCTTATGTGGACAAAAAGTTATGAGGGCCTAAGTGCGAACTGCCCCAAATAGCCAAAAAAAGGCCTGGCACCTGAGGGGAAAAGGTCTGGCAGCGAAGTGGTTAAGGCATCTGCTATAGAGACCCCTGTGTAATGGGCATGTTAGTTCCACCCAGTACCAGCAGTGAAATACCTATGGTGAATAACGCACATGCTGGTGATATCTGTGAGCAGCCTAGTCACGTTTTTGACATAATAAAATAGCAAAGAGAGGTAATGTGCCTGCTGCAAAGCACAGACAGGGTGCAACTGCTGAAAATATTTAACCCTGCAAAATATAGGCCAATCTTTCAGGTCTTCACCTGAAGCCTCAATTCTTTCAGGCGTTCAAGTATATCAAGACTACTCCTTAAGAACTGGTTTCTAAACCTTATTTCTTTTTCACCAAGTTCTTTATCAAAACAGATTTAAAATGTGCTGTGTGCCCCTTCTATTTTTCAAATTTCAAACCGCCCGACTCCGCCTTTATATCAGGTTGGCACTTTCCTCGCTCTCTAAGTCAAGCTTGCCCCCAATTATTACTCTCCACCGCTTGGAAACGTCACCAGCCGCCACTGGCTCCATCTGTACGGGGGAAAAGCTACAACCCAACATTTCAGCTCAAGTTCTTCTAAATGTTACCTGCAGCCCTGGCTTAATGCCTGAGGGCACACACGAGATAAAGGTGAAAACCTATACATGCAAAATATACATTGAGTTGTTACTTATGAAATGCAGCAAATGGCCTAGGCATCTTGGAGTTGAACTAAACTCATCAGAAAAGGTATGGAGATAATCAATAGAATATAGACAACTTTGAGGTTTTGTGTTTAGGATGCAGGAGTGGACGGGGACGGTGTATTTTTGTTTTTAGAATGGGTAGGCGGGGTGGGTTGTTTTTAGGGTGGGTGGGGGTGTCAGGGTATTTCAGTTTTTTGTGGCGGGGTGGGGCGGTCAGGTAGTTCAGTTTTTAGGGGTGGGGGTCGCTGGAAGTTTTGTTTTTAGGGGCAGGTATGCAGGGGTCAGGGTAGTTTTGTTTTTAGGGGCAGGATGGGTGTCAGGGTAGTTTTGTTTTTAGGAGTGGGATGGGGGTGGGGTAGTTTTGTATTTAGGAGTGGGGTGGGGGGTTGGGGTAGTTTTGTTTTTAGGAGCGGGGTGGGGGGGTCAGGTAGTTTTGTTTTTAGGAGCGGGCTGGGGGGGGGTCGGGTAGCTTTGTTTTTAGGAGTGGGCTGGGCGGCCAGGGCAGTTTCGTTTTTAGAAGCGGGCTGGGGGAGTCGGGTAGTTCTGTTTTTAGGAGCCAGGTGGGCGGGGTAGTTCTGTTTTTAGGAGCAGGGTGGGGGGGTTGAGGAAAGTTTTAGGGCTCAGGGTGGTTTTGTATTTAGGGGTGGGGGGGCAGTGTCGGGGTAGTTTTGTTTTGGGGTGAGAGTTTGGGGTAGTTTTATTTTTGGGGGTGGGCTGGGGGGGTCAGGGTAGTTTTGTTTTTAGAGCGGGTGGGGGGTCAGGTTAGTTTAAGTATTAGGGTGGAGTACTTTTGGGCCTTAGGGCGGGTGGCATGATAGAACCACGCATGCCGTTCCCACACGTGCCTTTACTAGGCATGCTTTTACAATGAAAAATTGTTGTAAAGGCATGCGTGGTAAAGGCATGTGTGGAAACAACGTGGTCTGTGTTCCGACCGTGTTGTTAAGGCATGCATGGTTCCCGCATGCATTGTTACATCATACATTCCATTTAAACTGCATGGTGCCTGTTTCAGCATAGGATCTGTGGCCATAGAAGAATGCAGTATAATGGATCCTGCTAGAAACTGGTTACCAGTGCAATTTACGGTGAGCCTTGGAGAACCTCTTTTAAAAATGAATGACCATTTACGCTCCTATAGTATGCACACCTTGAAGCTTGTATATAGCTGACTCAGGCAGACCAACATAGCAAGCACTAGCACACTTAAGACTAGTAATGATGATGATTGCAGCATTAATAGTGGCACAGAATAAAAACATTTTTTCTTCAGGATCCGCTCTGATGCTCTTGCATTCTCTGCCTTTTTGTTGAAGTTAAAGTATGCTGAAGCACCCTCTTGTGTATTTGTAGGTGTGTTGGGATGTGATAACTAGGCCTTCATTCCTGTTGATATAACACCAGGCATTTCAAGTGGCCCACCAAGGTTCACGTTACAGGTTGCATGGTACTGGCGGGGTGCAAAATACCCATCCGTAATTACAAGTACCCTGAGGTAACAATCCACCAGTTCTGTGCAATTACGAGTTAAAACCGTGGACGGGAAAGTACTGTGCAGACCTGAATTTACCTGCGCCATTCTGCAATTGTATTCCTTTTTCTGTGGGGTTTAATGCACACGTTTACTACCTGTTTTGAGCAGGTGATGAAAGTGTACAAGGGGCTGTTGTAAGGCGGGAGTGAAGGGAGAGTCAAGGAAGAGTGGAGAATATTGGCTGGTGGGGGGGAGAAGGGCCCATAATGCTCATCTGTGCTTTGTCTGACATTAGAGCAGGGGTCATGGAAGAGGTCCCAACTACCATGCAACCTTTTCTCACAATGGCTTTACCTGCTGCATTTTCTGGTCGTAAAATTAGGTTCATTATTCCCGCAACCAGTAAATCTGGGTGCAGGAACACTAGACCACTTATAATTGCCTGGAACAGAATTCCACACTCGCGTTCTGCTCCACCCAGTTCCCAGCTGGGGCCCAGGTCTTTTTGTTGCATTTGGCAGGTGTTGTGGTTCAGCAGAGAGAGTGCAACACCATGAGACATAAGAACTAATCAGAAAATAAACAAAGCCTCCTTTACAAGTAAATGGCTTTTGGATGACCTCAGTGGTTGAAGTGGGTGAAATCTATTGGAAACAGCATTCTCAATCTTAGAACAACTATTCTACAACGAATAATGTGAACCTTCAGGTACCTCTGGCTAAAAGGAAGGGGATGGGATGTGGGGGCCTCATTTTTTGTGAAGCCAATACAGAGTCAAGCAGCAAAACAAGAAACAAGCCCTTTCACCACAGTGCCTGCCACCTAACAAATGTACATATGTGCAATTGATTGATCAGCACATCTGAAGACAGCTTCTGAATCAATATAAGCATTTAATAGAGCCATTAAGACTTAATTATGACAAAGGTTTATTCATTTTGAGAGGCAGTGTATGTATGTGTCATCAGTTGTGCTGTGTAGTGATTCCTTCTAATGGAAAAGCGTGCATTTGGTACATTGTGATTGCACATTACTAACAATAGATCCTTTGAAAGCATGTGGTGCAAATTTACTAACAATCGGCGCCTGGTAACAAAAGTGATGCAAACTGGTGCAGACTGCTGATTTGGCTGGCTATACGTTGGAGGAATGTTTTTATTTAACCACTTTTCCAGTTTTGCATGTGTGCTAAGCTGTACAGCAAACCTAGAAATTGAGAAAATGTTTACACTATGTCTAAGTCAGTCGCGGCTGGCGACTCAGCATGGTGGCGGGTGGGGGAGGCTAAACAAAAAAATATATATATATTTAAAAAATCTACTTACCTCATTACCGCGTTGCTCCCGTGTCACCGCCGTCGCACTCCAGGTTCAGGCTCCCAGCCTGCCCTGCACCAATTATGACGCTGCTCAGAGCAGCGTTATGATTGGCTGGAATGCCCTGGCTGGGCGCTCCAACGCAGACTGGGAGCCTGTGCCGGCTCTTTCCAGCTCAGCTATACAGTGCCAGGTTGGAGAGAGCTCTTGCGCGCATGGGTGTTTGGTCGGCCAGAGAGAGCCGGCCAAACATACTTGCGCACTGAGGGGAGTGCTCTGCGCACACCCATCCATGATCGTCTCCCCCATGGTCCTACCCCTTTAGCAATAAAATGACAATAAACAGCGTTTATTGTTGTTTTGTTTCTAAAGAGGTTTGCAGCTCCTGCTGGCGTGGGGGCGACGCTCATCCGCCCTAACGGAAGAGCCACCCCTGGTCTAATTGTAGTGTTTTGTACTGGAAGTATACTCTTCCAGTACAAAACCTATGCTTGCAAACACACATACTCTTACACTGCACCGCAAGAATGTGTTTTTGTGCATGTCAGCTTAAAGTGCGCCAGCACAGGGAGAGAAGAAAACAGCCCCATTTCTTAGTAGATCTGGCGCTGTCATGAACTCTCCCTTTCCAGTGCTTAATTTGTGAATAAAAAGGTGCCGGTGCTCAAAGCCCTCCTCAAATATGCGGCTGCTGCAGTTAAATATGTGAACACGGAATACTCAGGAAGCGTAATCCCAAAGCCATCTCGGACCTCTTCAATCCATATAAAGCCACTTCATGCCCCTTCAGCTCACTCTTGCAGCTTTCTACTTTCTCTCCTTGTGACGCTTTTTCATTTTTCCCTTCATCCGTCTTTACCATATGTGTGTTTTACTCACAGCAAATGCTTGAGGCAGAAGAATAAGCCCCGGTACTCAAAAATAAGTGGCGGTGCTCAGCGCCGGAAACAACAAGCACAAATTAAGCACTGTCCCTTTCATGCAATTCAGCAACTGACTGCTGTGTTGCATGAAAAGTAGTAAATCTATCCCTAAATCTCTTTGCACATTTTGCAGCAGCTTTTCTTTATACTCTGTAATAGCATTTTAAAGTAATGACCTGCACAGTCACAGTGCTTTCAGTCACAGGCTGGGGCCTTGGAGCACTATAAATACACCTCACTATTCTACCGGTGCTCCAACCAAGATTGAGTTGTGTAACTGCCTGTTACACTACACACACACACTCTCTCTCTCTCTCAGTGACTGCTTTAACCAATTAAGCTTTCATAACATAAAACAATGCATGTACCGCCAATTATTTTAACATGTATTTTTCATTAAAAGTGTGTGTGTTCTATGTATTTACCCGAAGATGAAAGGCAACAAAATAGTTGCAGAATATAGTTTTATTTTTTTCAGCCACGTCGCCGGCCTTGCTCTCGGGATCACAGTTCCCACGGTTGTCTTTTATGCACCTCAACCTCTGGATGACCTAGGAACTACTTTGAACATCACATATCTGCTATGTGGGGAGGGGACATTGGGGTTTGAAGCCCTTTCAACCCAATGCGCGCCTGTGCTTTTTGTTTTTTTTTGGATCAAACAGTTCGGAGGGGCCTTGCTCAATGAAAGCAGCTTCTGTTTCATGTCGGCCTGCTAGGCAAGGACGAATGTAGCGTTTTACAAACTTTAGCAACCACCGTTCCAGCGCATTGATTCAGAGCCTTTTCTCTTATGAGCCGCGGTCCCTTATTTAATTGACAGACATTGAAAATTACCCATTTGCAGTGTACTCCAAGTCAATTGGTGCGCAATCGTCGCAAATCGATACAAAAGCATTGCCACTCCCTGCGGCGTAACAGTGACGTAGTCCCGTTTCTACGTGCGCCGCGTGCTACCGCAAGGCATTGGAATGTTTCTCTTTAGAACATTTTTAGATGGAAAGAGTAGCTAAACAATACATTTGAAAATTAAAGGCGCCTCCCCCGCGGCAGCAGCACGACTGGCGAATGATATATTTTTAGTTATCTTTCTCTTCTCCCTCCTCCATCTACACCTGTCCTCGCTGTGCTGGCATCTGCCACGGCCTATCCGATAATCATCTGCTGCTACGCCAAGATCACACCGAGTGTCATAGGTGCTAGAGCTGAGATCTCGACCCTTTTGCTTTCTCTTTTGGTGTCACAGATGCAGGAAGTCGTGAAGATTTGTTTGGTGGGGGAGGGGGTTTAACCCTTTCCCGTGCGTTATAGTGTTTCTGCATTGACACATGGGGGGGCTTGTTTAGCGCGCGCTGCAAAATACATTTTCTCTAGGTGCGCTGATTTGCAGGTAATGACAACAAAATGGAGACAGGGTTGGAGAAACATTAATAACTGGTTGCGTTCTCAAAGGTTCCAATCTCTAATAAATAGTGTTTATTATTTTGTAATCAGTAATACTAAACTTGCCGCAATCTAGCCTCTGCAGTCGTGTTGTTTTCCACACAAGCCTCACCCTTATTTCTCAAACATACTCGCCCCAAACCTCTTCTAATGTTATTTCAGCTACGTTTTTGTATAAACAAACATTATTTACAAAAAATAATAGTGTTCAGTGGGTTCTGTTTATATCTTCGCTTAGAAAATTGTTTCTGCAGTCTTCGGCGATTAAAGTTTAATTTCCGAAAAAGACACGATTAACATAAAAAATAAATGAAGCATTTAGCCCCAGGTAAAACAATATCGTCAGGCCGCCCCGTGGCCCTTAGCCAGCAGCACTGTGCATGCTGGGACTTGTAGGTCCAACATTGGAATGGAAAATATGAGTCTCCAAGACCCAGAATACAAATTCTATTATGGTTCAAAAGGTTATGCTGGCTAGAGGTGTGGTGCATGAAGGAGGGTCACTTAGCAGCTATGCAGACGTGTTAAACATATGTGTAAAGATTTGGGAACACAGGGACATTTTGCATCAGAAAGAGGGGCAATGTTATTTTCCCATGGATTTCTACTGGGTTAATGAAAATAAAAAGAGAGCGAAATATACACATTTCATGAGCTAAAGAACAGTTGCTGTTCAAGACACCGTGCATCTAGGGTCGGACTGGGCCTACAGGGCAACCTGGCAGTGCTGGAAGGGCTTGTCTTACAAGTCAATGTGAAGGCTGGATTTTTGTTGGCTGTTTGTGGGCCTGTTTTATGGTGCGGCGAGCTGGTTTTCACTGATTATATTCCTAACACTAACACAAACAATGGCTGCAGCAACCTCAATGCCTTTACAAGTTCATAACTGTCCTGAAGTGTACATGGAGCCCACTTTTTTTTAAACAATCTGATTCGCTAATGGGGGTAGGGTGGCCAGATTTTGAGGAGCAAAAACCGGGACAGGTCAGACATAAAAGAAGGACTAAAGACTTTACACTCACTTTTATAGCTGGCATGCCCCGTTTTTTTGCATAGCTTTGTGAATCTGTGCCTATACATGTGTGTGTCTACATATATACATACACACACACACACATTTACAAGACTTCACATATAAAATTAGCTATGGCTTGACCTCCCACCCTGCACCCCCAACCCGCCCCCACCCACCTCTCTCTGCTCCCCACTCCATCTCTGCTGGGAGCAGAGAGAGGTGGGTGGGGGCGGGTCAGGACTGTGTTGCCAGACAGTAACAGATAAATTACTTTAATTATTTCATACTTTGTAGGCGTCTGTTAAAGGAGAGCATACCTTTCACTTATGCTTCCCTAGATAATCTGACCTTTGTCCCAAAAACTGGGACATTTATGTAATGATCCGACCTTTGTCCCAAAAATTGTGGCATTTGTTTAAAATTAAGAGAAGCGTCTGGACACCGGGACATTTCTCTAAAAACCGTGACTGTCCGGGAAAATCCGGGACACCTGGTCACCCTAAATGGGGGTCTCTTTTATTTAGGTGCTCAGGCTTGTTTTCTGTCACAGTCCAACTCTGCGTCTTCTTAATGCATTTTAGGAGTAGTCTTGATGTGCATCCTATTGTGTTAGGGAGTGGCATATGGCATGGATCTGTTATTAGTACGGCCTTGCAGGCTGTTAGAGTTCAGAAACCTTCACGCCCTGACCTCCAGGATTCCACCACAGACCAAATGGAACAATGTGAATGACCAAATCAGACTCCACTCTATCACTTGTGTAAGGAAAGCCAATGATTGCTATCTCCACAGCTGCTAAGAGACACCATGTCATGTGTCTAGACTTTCTAACCAAGTGCACTTTTCAAGCTGGAATTTGTAGCCCATACTTTCGCTGTTAAAAACAAAGCTACAAATCCCAGAATGCAATGTGACTCACAGTTGCCATCCAAATAAGTCAGCTCCATTCCGCAATTTATGGACAAGGGGTGACTTTCACAGCTACTCCATATTCAGTGAACGCGCCAGTCGGTGACAGGATTCTATCAATTACCTCCAGGGTAAAGGTCATATAATTGTTGTCCATTGGACTCCATCTTCTTATCACACGCTGTATTCTTCACGACCTTTGAATATTCAGTTAATTGATTCGTGCAACATGTCGATGTACTGGAATTATTTTACATACATTACTCCCAGTTGTTTCAAATTCGTATGTCTAATTAGTATGCTTATAGGTGAAAAGAATACCTTGGTTTCCCCAGGAACAATAATTAATCCATACTCTGGTTAATAAGGAACGTTGAATTCTACTGCAACATTTAACAGATGTGTTGCCCCTAGGCCAATTTTTACGTAGGCAGTTGTCGTTTATCTAGTATAGCTCATCATCATACAATCTTATCAGTGCTGTCACATTTGATGATGCATACTAACGAGACACATTGCAAACATCACAAATTGAGAGAGCGAGAGGCAGTCTTGCTGCTGCGAAAAGAACACAACATTTAGGTGCTTCAAGATAAAATTGCAGGGGATGATTTCTGCCCTGGAAAGCAAAGCGAGATTTCCCAGAACCCCAGAGGAAAGATACTAAATCAGCATGAATCTGAGACAGTGGAATAAACTGCAAGGAACATAATTTTAATATACCAAACTTAAAGTTAGAATAAATGAACTGATCTGACTGTCTTCTGAGAGATGAGGTTGGAGAACGTACGGTTTCTGAGGAACGAGCACGGTTGAATAGTCACTGGCATCTGAGGCTGATGTAGATGGAATGTTGATACCCGAGGCTGGTGAGATTGGAAAGCCCCTAGACTCTGAAAAGTTTGCTTTAGACGCCATTGGCATCTGAGTGGCCAGTATACACAGAGTTCCTGGCCTATGAATTGTGCACTTGAAGAGTGTGTTTCCTCTGGTGGTCTGGCGCAGTGGAAAAGTTTTTGCCCTGTGGAGGCTGGTGAAGTGATAGAATTGCTGACCTACATGGGCTAGTAAGTTTGGAGATGTGTTGGCCTATATCAGACAGTAAGTCTGGAGAGTAGGTGGCATATGAGAAACTTGTGCAGGAGTAAAGTTGTTGCCTTGTAGAGGCTGGTGGGGTGATGACGTCACTTGCCTCTGAACTAGTAAGATTGGAGAGATGCTGCCCTCAGTGGGCTAGTAAGGCTAGAGAGTGGCTGACCTCCGAGAAGCTGGTGAAGTTGAGTCCTTTACTGGCTTGTGTGATAGGGTAGTTCCCGGCCTCAAGGTGGCTGGAAATCTTCTGGCCTCCAGTAGGTTTGGTACAATGGAGAAGTCTTTGAGCCCCAACTGGTCTGTGCAGGTAGAAAACGGTGACCTGTCAGAAGTTACAGCTGTTGAGCATCTTTTGCCCCAGATGAGTTTTGAGAAAATGTGGAATCTGTTAGGATGGCAAAGATGTAGAGGCAATAGCCTCTTTGTGGGCTTGTCCAGCTGGAGCATCACTGGTAGCAAGGGCTGGTGTGGTTGCTGGCCTCAGGCCAACTGGTGGGGTTGGAAATTCTCTTGCTTAGGGTGCTTTTGCAAGTAGAGTCACTGGTTTCTGGTCACTGAGGTGGTGGGACATTTGCTGGCCTCTGAGGGCATGTTGGATCAGCAGGTGAGTTGAACTTGACCTTTGTGCATTTTGTATGACTGACTGTCTTGCCTTTGGGTGCATATCTGAATGAAGTGTCTCTGGCCTTCAGCCATTTGTACGAATGAGGAGTCAGTGGATCTTGGTCACTGACGTGTTTGAAGTCACTAGACAACAAGCAATGGTGTGCCTGGAGAGCTGCTGGCTTGGGTGTTTATGCAAATTTAGAATGGCAGGCCATGTTTAGACAGTCTCTGGCCTTTGTGGCTTGTATGAAAGGAAAGCCACTGGTCTGCAGCCACTTATGTGGTTGAAGAGTCAAAGCTTCCTGGTGTCGTTGCAGTCTCACTGGAGCCGGGTGGGGAGGGTGCAAATGGAAAGTCTCTAGAATCCAGGGCTACTGTGAACGGAGAGACTCTTTGTTCCCCAAAGAGTGAAGCAGCCAAACCATAGTAGAGTTGATGGATTCGGGCAGTGGTTACTGAAGTGGCCACGGAGACGACCGAATCCGGTTAGTGATGTGGCTGGAGTGAGTTACTGTGGGACATATTTGCAAGCCACTTGCCTCGAGGTCCTTCAATGTGTGATTGAAGAGTTGGTGGCCTTTTGGCGTGATAAAAAAAAGTTTCTGAAATCCAGGGTTTTGTGCGGTTGTTGTCACCAAATCAATGGCGTAGTCGGTGATATGCTGCGTACCACTGGTCATGGATTGCCTGCCCAGCTGCCCATCCCCTGCCCTCGTCCGCAAGCGCACTTGCACGCAGCCACCACGGGGTAGGGCACGAGTCTCCACGTGCACTGCTGTGCTGTTCGCCCGGTGGCTGCCACCACCTCTACGGGGGTGGCCCAGCAGTGCCAAGCCAACAGCTTAATGTGGGTGAGCTGGGCCCGGCGGCAAGCCATCCCGGGAGGCCAGGAGCAGCTGCTGGGGGCCTTCTCGTCGCAGTCGGTGTGGCGCACCCAGCGGGGCCAGAAGACGGGCCCCAGGTCCACCCAGGTGGAGGTAAGTCGGCAGGAGGCCTGCTCCACAAGCCAGGCGCGGAAGGCGCGCGTCAGGTTGGCAGAGGCCTCGCCCGGAGGGAGAGCGGGCCCTGCCAGCGCCTCGGCCTCGCGAAGCAGCTTCCGCCGGTAGCGGGCGGCCCCATCGGCCAGGTCCCGGCTCGGGGTGCCCAGGCCGCTGGTGCTTCCGTTCCGCGGGTCCTCCACGGACATCCAGAAGGGGTCGAAAGAGGGGCCCAGAAGCCGCAGCAGGCGGGCGGCCCGCAGGTGGCGGGGCTTCGGCGAGTAGTGGTAGTCGTCCGGCGATAGGGACAGGCTGTAGGGCCGGTGCCCCGAGGACGGCCGTCGGCGGATGTCCAAGTCCTCAGTCTCGGGTGGAGCCATGGCCCCGGGCAGGGTGCCCGGTGGCACTGGGACTCCCGTGAGGTGGTAGGGGCTCCAGAGAAGGGCGCAGAGGACTAGGACCACAGGCCTCCACATGCTGCTCGCCCTCAGTGCCCACCGCTGCCGTGTCACTCTGTGTCCACCGAGACCGAATAGGTGTTTCTTTGCGCTGGTACCTCCGTGTGCCCCGATCCCGCTGCAGCCACCGGCGCCGCAGCGCCCTCCATGACAATGTGTGCCACCCCACAAGGCGTCTGTGCGCCCGGTCTCCCGCCCTGCCATCTATCTACACAGCCCTTTATTTTCTTGGTTATCTGCTGCCTCGGCCTTGAGTGGGCACAATGACAGCCCTGATTGAGACTCGCAAGAGACACAACTTTGTGTGCGCAGAGTGCCCTTTCACCCAGCAGTGCGCCGCCACCGAGGTAATACCCAAGATTTATGCACCTACTGCTGATATGTGTGTCTAGTTTGCTGGATTGTGCCAGTAGCAGAAAAACAGACATCTGTCAGCTCCGACCACATTTATCAAAGTGTTCGCTTGAAAACGGAAACGAGTATGATGGTCACACGGCAATGATAAGTGCCCGTCGCCCTTTTACGAATTAGTCTGTGGTATCAGTCACTGGTACTCCGGCCATTGGTTAGTCGTTTGTGATGTCGTAAAGTACTATTGGCGCGCTGTATTAGTTGTCCCTTGTTGATCTAATAGTGTGTCAATTGCTTCCTTCTCGTTATACCCTTGTGTTGTTGTAGGTTGTTATTGGCCAGCCCGTCATTGATTAGTCCTTTGTGATGTCATGGCTATTAGCCATTGGTTAGTCTTTTGGGAAATCATAGTGTGTTTCTCTACCATTGATCACTCCTTTGTGATGTCAAAGTGTTTACCTTGCAGCATTTGGTTAGTTAGTCCTTTGTGATTTCATAGAGTGGTTTCAGCGGTCCTGTTGTGATCCCACAACCTTAATGGTCACAGCACTATTGATTTGTCTTTTGTGGTTTAACTGGATGCTATTTCCCCCCTCTTGCCATTAGTTAAGTTAGAATTATTGGCCACACTACCAGGCGTTACTCCTATTTAGGGTCGAGCGCAAAGCGCTCTGTCCCTGCTGTAATCTTTTTATGGGCTTGTAACCACGTCCACTGCGCACCCATGAGTTTGGTTGGTTTGTGAGCTTGCCTTTTAAAATTCACTTGCTTTCATTAGTGGAAGGCATACATATGTCATTCCTTTTCTGGTGTTTAGCCCTCCTCGAGTTCACCGGCCAACTACTGAAAACATACGAGACTCCGTGCTTTCTGTATGGTTCCTGGACTACTTTTTTCTATTTATTTCCTACGCAGCGTCATCTCACAGTAGTCGAGCGCTTTGTATCACAACAACCCGGTTACACGGATAATTGCATTTTTGCCTATAATGTGTTTGACTGTGACAAACCTCTGCTTTACTTTTTATTTTTTATTTATGTGACAAGAAATGTCCAGTTCGGAATTTACAACACAAATAGCTCTTACTCGAGCAAACGCGAGACCCACTGCATTGCAAATGCTTGTTGATGTTGTAGTCTTAATTGGCCACATTCCCACTGATTGGCCTGTGGTTTAATGGAGCTGTTTTACAACCCTTTCATTATTTGTTTTGTAATGTCAGATTATCACTGCCCACACTGCGACTTAGTATTTTGTGATGTCATAACTTTAGTGATCACACTTCCATTGACTAGTGAGTGCTTTGTGATGCCATACTGTTTTTGGCCACCCTGCTATTTGATAGTCTTTTGTGATACCTTTGTGTTATTGGTCATCCCTCTATTGGTTAATCAGTCTTTTCTGACATCCCACTTGCTTGCTTAACTCTGCCCAACCCTTGTAGGTCTTGTATGACAATCTGGCTGTGTTCCAGAAGCTGGATTTTCAAAACATCTTTTGTATTTTTCAATGTGCTCTGAATGCAGGAGAGCCTTTTCTGACTCAGTCTCCCAGAACACTGTTGCCTCTTGCTAGCCTCTGTTATGCCCTTATCTAGAGAAGAACTGTAAGAGTTCTTAATGATCACCAAATCATGGTCCCTGTGAGACTCCTGCCTGGTGTCAACCGGAAACTATCGGTTCCTGGTGTTGCAGAAACTGTAATTCATTTATTTAAAATGTCCCTGGTGGAAGGTTTGGTTCCCAGGGTTGGAGGAAGATTGCAAGAAGAATAACTGTGTACCCCAAGGACGTTGGTAAATTGCAACCTACTATCATGCTTCGTTTCTGGCAAAGCCTTGGGGAAAACTGTAGCAAAACAGTTAAGCACCAACTTGAAGAACGTTGAAATCTCAACCAATGGCCGCTCTGATTCCATACTAACATAGGGGCTGGGACTGCCTTCTTCCTGGTGACAGACAAGTTTAGGGTTGTCTATGTCAAGGAGCATGCAGTGGGAATAGTACTTTTGCCCCCCCCCTTCCTTTGACATGGTGGGTGAATCATGTCAACCCACTTTGAAATTTGAGGAAATTGGGCTGTCCTGCAACAGTTCTCTTTCGCTTCTGGGTAGAGCACAATGCTTTAAAGGGGCCATCTAGTAAATGATGCCACAATAGGTTTTGCAACCCAACTTCATCAAACAGAGGACCATTCTGGAACCCTTATTTTTGGCAGCTGTTGATGATGTAAGAAGACAAGCTTTCATTTTCTTTGCCGTGGACGGCCCCTTTATGCTCTGTATTTCAAATCTGGTGACCAGCTCTTCCTTTTTGGGGGTTCTCACTCACCACTATGCTTTTTAGGGTTGAGCCTGCGTCGCATGCGCTTGCGCATGCGTTTCGCTAAACGAGACGCTTTTGTAATTAACAAGGGCTCGGAGCCCTGTCGACGTCACTTCAGTGTTTGTGTTTGGCTTGTGGGCTTGCCTGTTAGAATCTGCTTGACTTCATTAGTGGAAGGCATGCATACGTCATGCCTTTTCCGGTGGATAGCCTCAAGCGCATCGACCAAGTACAGAAAACATGCGAGGCTCGCTGTTTTCTGTTCGGCTCGTGGAATACTTTTTCTCTCTTTTCCCAGCGCGATCTTGCTTGGCAGAAGTCGAGCGCTTTACATAATATCGACCCTGTTTCACAGTTAATTGCACTTTTTCCGGTTAGTACATAAATGCAATTTTGCCAATAGGTTTCATTACCAGTGAAAAGTCGGGTTAGGAGTTTACAACGCTATCAGCTCTAAAACCAGCAAACGCGAGACCCGTTGCATTGCAAATGCTTGTTAATATATATGTCTTCCCCCTTTTCAAGATTATCGCCTCTTTTGGCTGGAAAGGGATAATAATATATGTAGATGAAACACAATTTATTATCTGGTTAAACATTCAGGCCCCAAGATCTTTGGTCAACCTCCTTAAAAGCCTAATGGAGATTTGTAAAAGTCCATCTGGCCAACCAGCATCGACCCTGCCCCATCAGCTTAAACAGAAGTGAAATTGCTGGACATTGTATTAGATAGAGATTTCAACACGGGCGTTCAGATCACAGCAGTATAAGCACCACCGTTTGTGTTCTTCGTTTGCTTAGCCCAGTACTGCCCTGTCTGCCAACAACGTTCATGCGCAAACATTGAGAGATGTGTGCTTTCTAGGTTGGACTCGTTCAGCGACCTCTACATAAGCCTAATGACTGTATGACGAAACAACGACTGCAAAAAAAACTACTGCCTTAACAACGAGGTCGGAACACCGACCTCGTTGCTACTACTAATGATTTTACCATGAATGCCTTAACAACGATATTTAGTTGTAAAGGCATTCCTGATAAAATCATTAGCAATAGGCACCATTCACCCTACATCCCTCACCCCACCCCCCCAACCCCACCCCAAAACCTAAAACCCCCTGACCCCCCACCCACTCCCCAAAACCAAAAACGCCCCACCCCCCCAAACCCACCCCAAAACCTAAAACCCCCTGACCCTCCACCCACTCCCCAAAACCAAAAACGCCCCACCCCCCCAACCCCACCCTAAAACCTAAAACCCCCTGACCCCCCACCCACTCCCCAAAACCAAAAACGTCCCACCCCCCCAACCCCACCCCAAAACCTAAAACCCCCTGACCACCCACCCACTCCCCAAAACCAAAAACGCCCCACCCCCCCAACCCCACCCCAAAACCTAAAACCCCCTGACCCCCCACCCACTCCCCAAAACCAAAAACGCCCCACCCCCCAACCTAAAACCCCTTGACCCCCACCTACTACCCAAAACCAAAAACGTCCCACCCCCCCAACCCCATCCCAAAACCTAAAACCCCCTGACCCCCCACCCACTCCCCAAAACCAAAAACGCCCCACCCCCCCAACCCCTCCTCAAAACCTAAACCCACACTTACCTTCGCCAAGTCCCTTCTTTGTACCTTAACTACGCATGTTCGTTGTTCAGAACATACGTAGTTAAGGCACAAAAAACCGAAGTCGTGGTTAAAAAAAGCGTTGTTGCGCTTTCGTTAACCACGACCTTCGGAAAAAAAAAGTCGTAAAAAAGGATGTTTCCCAAGCCTAATGTGCTATGCCTTGGCTATACACCAAAGTGTGCAGAATGCTTGGTCTACTTTATTTGTCATATAAAAAATGAAATTTTGAAGACATGCGCATGCAGATTTACAATAGCTGGCGGTTGGGCAAAGAATTTAACTTGCATGCCAACACATTTGCTTCAGTTGCCTCTTCCATCTCTACACTGCAGGCAGTATCTGGGGAACAGTGATTGCTATAACTAGTGCCAAAGAGTTCAGCGTGCATGTGTGAGACGGAGATCCATCTGTCTGCTGGTGGCTAACCTATGAAGGATTCTGTCCCCACAGCCAAGATTAACTATTCCGCAAGCTGTCTTTAAAGAAGCCTTGATGAAATTTGTTTGCGGTGTGACTTGATGAAAGGTCGTTGTTCTGGCACCAAGAAACTTGTTCAGGCATATGTAGTACTTATGCTTTGCTCTGTAAATAAAATAGTCAGTCACATAGTTTCATATCAACCAATTGACACGTATGACTAAGATAGCTTTAGAGCATTAACATTGTCCTAGAAGTAAAGAAAGAGCCTTCCTTTGCCCCTGGACTCTGTGGCATTGTGAACCCCCAGTACAGTAAGTAAAAACATACTTTTTGTTTTGTGGGAATTATTTAGTGTCCTGTTATCAATAACAACAAGCAACATCAAACGCAATAGAATCTTGCTTTTTGGGACCTATGGGCTTTGCCAATCGGATTTCGCTATGTGGTACAGCAGACCTGATGCTATGTGAATGGCTACAGAAGATTAAAAAAAAGCCTGTGATGCACCACACAATCCAATTGTACTGTGGCATGCACCACACATGCAGCTGAAAACACATGCACTCTAGGGCATTGATTAACTAAAAAGTAAGGCCTGAAAAGTGAGCCATGGAAGGACTTAAGTAATGCAGCATTGCTTCATGGGAAGGACAACCACAAGAATAGGACATAAAGCCCACACAAGCTAATGAATAAGAAGCAAATTAAGAAGAGTGACAATATAGTCAACCAATGATGAGCCCACCGTAGGCTGACAATGTCTTTTTGTCAACACACAGCTTGTGCTGTGTGGCAGGCAAGACCAAAAATGATTATTTACTCAAAGGCAAGGACCAAATCAGAGGTTAGGAGTGTTATAGCATAATTACATTGCATGGAAAAAAAGGGGCAGGCACAAACCACATGAACCATCCCTCGAATAAGAAAACTGCATCAAAAATTCTGTAGAATGATTCAGCCTTAAAGCACCAGTTCTATGGATCATGCAAAACAGCAGTAAAAACAAACTCTGGATACCCCCTCTCAGGCCTGATCCATTTTTCCTCTTCATTATCTTCACAGGACGTTCTCAGAATCTTGCTTCATACCCAACCATTGAGCAGCACCATTTGATGTAACTCAGGGCTTGTTCTTTCAATTCTTCTCTTGGGTACCGTCATTGGATGTGATCAGAGTATTGCTTTAAGTCCTCCTTCCATTGGTGAGCTGGATTTTGTCATGCTTTTTTCCCATTGGACAGCTCCATGTCATCTTCTTGGGTGCTTGTTCTTCACATTGTCAATGCATACATAGACAACACAAGCAGAGTGGAAAAATGGGAGTGACCCTGTGTGTGCATATTTATATGTGATAGTTGTGTACGATTGGAAAAAGTAAATATGTAAAAATGTATGTGTATGACTACGGATTAAAGTGTATGGGGAGTATCTGAGTGTGTGTGAATCTGTGTGCACAAATGTGTGTGTGAGGGCAAGTGTGTCTGTGAGTAGGAAATCTGCCTTTTCGGCATGGTCATTCCCGATTTTTCTTTCGCTGGACCCTTTTTGCTAGTGTTTGAACTGTGTTCTCTTCACGGCTGTTAACCAGTAGTAAAGTGCTTATGCTCCCCCTTTACACATGGTTGAATTGGCATATTTAACATACTCGCAAGTGCCTAGTATATGGTACAAAGTATACTCAGAGCCTGGAAATTAAATACCTCTAGGGGGACTGCAGCACCTTTTGTGCCATCCACTACAGTAACTGTGCAAACATGTCTTTAGGTCTACCACTGTAGCTGGTGGCTAACCTATGAAGGATTCTGTCCCCACAGCCAAGATTAACTATTCCGCAAGCTGTCTTTAAAGAAGCCTTGATGAAATTTGTTTGCGGTGTGACTTGATGAAAGGTCGTTGTTCTGGCACCAAGAAACTTGTTCAGGCATATGTAGTACTTATGCTTTGCTCTGTAAATAAAATAGTCAGTCACATAGTTTCATATCAACCAATTGACACGTATGACTAAGATAGCTTTAGAGCATTAACATTGTCCTAGAAGTAAAGAAAGAGCCTTCCTTTGCCCCTGGACTCTGTGGCATTGTGAACCCCCAGTACAGTAAGTAAAAACATACTTTTTGTTTTGTGGGAATTATTTAGTGTCCTGTTATCAATAACAACAAGCAACATCAAACGCAATAGAATCTTGCTTTTTGGGACCTATTGGCTTTGCCAATCGGATTTCGCTATGTGGTACAGCAGACCTGATGCTATGTGAATGGCTACAGAAGATTTAAAAAAAGCCTGTGATGCACCACACAATCCAATTGTACTGTGGCATGCACCACACATGCAGCTGAAAACACATGCACTCTAGGGCATTGATTAACTAAAAAGTAAGGCCTGAAAAGTGAGCCATGGAAGGACTTAAGTAATGCAGCATTGCTTCATGGGAAGGACAACCACAAGAATAGGACATAAAGCCCACACAAGCTAATGAATAAGAAGCAAATTAAGAAGAGTGACAATATAGTCAACCAATGATGAGCCCACCGTAGGCTGACAATGTCTTTTTGTCAACAAACAGCTTGTGCTGTGTGGCAGGCAAGACCAAAAATGATTATTTACTCAAAGGCAAGGACCAAATCAGAGGTTAGGAGTGTTATAGCATAATTACATTGCATGGAAAAAAAGGGGCAGGCACAAACCACATGAACCATCCCTCGAATAAGAAAACTGCATCAAAAATTCTGTAGAATGATTCAGCCTTAAAGCACCAGTTCTATGGATCATGCAAAACAGCAGTAAAAACAAACTCTGGATACCCCCTCTCAGGCCTGATCCATTTTTCCTCTTCATTATCTTCACAGGACGTTCTCAGAATCTTGCTTCATACCCAACCATTGAGCAGCACCATTTGATGTAACTCAGGGCTTGTTCTTTCAATTCTTCTCTTGGGTACTGTCATTGGATGTGATCAGAGTATTGCTTTAAGTCCTCCTTCCATTGGTGAGCTGGAGTTTGTCATGCTTTTTTCCCATTGGACAGCTCCATGTCATCTTCTTGGGTGCTTGTTCTTCACATTGTCAATGCATACATAGACAACACAAGCAGAGTGGAAAAATGGGAGTGACCCTGTGTGTGCATATTTATATGTGATAGTTGTGTACGATTGGAAAAAGTGAATATGTAAAAATGTATGTGTATGACTACGGATTAAAGTGTATGGGGAGTATCTGAGTGTGTGTGAATCTGTGTGCACAAATGTGTGTGTGAGGGCAAGTGTGTCTGTGAGTAGGAAATCTGCCTTTTCGGCATGGTCATTCCCGATTTTTCTTTCGCTGGACCCTTTTTGCTAGTGTTTGAACTGTGTTCTCTTCACGGCTGTTAACCAGTAGTAAAGTGCTTATGCTCCCCCTTTACACATGGTTGAATTGGCATATTTAACATACTCGCAAGTGCCTAGTATATGGTACAAAGTATACTCAGAGCCTGGAAATTAAATACCTCTAGGGGGACTGCAGCACCTTTTGTGCCATCCACTACAGTAACTGTGCAAACATGTCTTTAGGTCTACCACTGTAGCCTAATTGTAGCAGTGTAAAAACTGTGATTTGACCTGTCAGAATAAACTCTTTTGAGGTCAAAACCTACCCTTTAAATATTAAGTCACACCTTTGTAGGTTGTGTAGCTCACAAGGCAGGGTGCATAATGTTTAAAAGTAGGACATGTAGGAACAAAAGTGTTAACATTTCCTTTCCGGTGGGTGTGACCATGCAAGTTTGCCAACTAGTTGCTTTTCCAGTGGCCCGCTGTCGAGCCAGCCCTAATAATGGGCTCGGTACTCTCTGCTCAGTTCCTGGGCTGAGCGCGTAGCCTATAAAGCTGAGTGCTGCACCACACAAATCCACTTGGTGTACAAGTGTTTCTCGGCCTATGACTTCCTGTTACTACGTTCCTTGCAATACTTTGCCCAGTTCCTCTGCTTCCTTGTGGTTGGCGCCGGCATCTCGGCGTTCTAGTATCTTCCTGGCATCCTCGCATCTCTCTGGCGTTCTCAACGCCTTGTTGGAGCTGCAGCATCGGGCCCGGAAAACAAAACCAAAGAGGCAAGAAAAGAACTCAACTGGTGAAACATTCCTTGGGTAACGCGCTGTGTGCACTCAGTATAATTATTGAACTAAGAGACACTTATCTGATATGGTTTCATGGTGACTGCAATTCTGATTCTTTGTTCCATCACATTTATATCTGTAAATGAGCACATGAACTTTAGTATATGCAAGACTGTGATTCACAAAGTTTACTGAACTGTTTCTGCTTACCTTATCTTACTACATTACGAGTTATGAAATATTACAGTACATAATTGTTTCTGATATTTGAAGCATTAAGTAATGCATATGTTTTATAGGTTTTTGTTTTCTCCCGCTTTAACTCTTCACATTTGCAAGTTTCTAGATGATTTCTAACTGAACTTATTTAATTACAATTTAGGTACGTTATATTATTACGTAACTCATACTTACCTAAACATACCTGTTCCTGTAAACCATAATTGTTGGGTATCCCTCTCATGTTCAAGGTAGAACCATACGAAGAGCAGTATTCCTACACACACATTTCATAAAGCCAGAAGAGGGGATCACCAGGTATTTATAAAAGTGTTGATGGGTCCTAGTAAAGTAAAGGGGTTGTAACACCCCCGTACTGAAAATGTTCAGTACTGTCTTGTTTAATTTACAGGAGAGATTAAAACCCAGAAGTAGGGCGTGCTGGACTTTGGAAACACTTTACCCTCCTCTTACCCCTCCTTCCCCTCTTCCTCATTGGTCAGGTTTAATTTTGACATTGTTGGGTCTTCCTGTCTGGCGAGGAGGTTGGGACCTATCTACATGACCACATTTCACACCTACGAAAAGTATCCGGTTAGATCCTGACATCCTCCTGCGCCCGAGGATGTGGAAAGATAAGCTAGCCAAGACTGTGCAATCCGACAAAATGGACAATTATACTCTCCCAGTGACGACGGATATGGCCATGTGAGATCTGGATAAGCGGGCCCAGACCGAGGAGCCGGGGGCCCTGACTATGACAGACATTATGGCAGAATTACATGGGACACGTGAGGCCATGTTGGGCAAGATTGACACAGTGGCCATCGAGGTGAGCCTTCTCCGGGTTGACATAAAAAAAAAAATCAGAGAAGGTCATGGATGCAGAAGGAAATATTAGCGCTTCAGCAGGAGGTGGGGTCCTGAAGAAAACTGTGGCTATGTTGCACTCACTATCAGTGCGGGTTAAAGAGTGAATTGAGGACACTGAGGGCTGGCCGCAGAGGAATACCCTGCACTTCATGGGTTTCCCTGAGTGAGCGGAGGGGCAGTCAGCTAAATTATTATTGGATGTCTGGATTGTGAACACTTTGAAGCCCAAACTATCAAAGTTCTGCACTAATGAGTGGGCACCTCAAGCGCTGGCCCTGGTACCCAGATGCGGGGCACCCCCTCAGGGCATCAATGCCCGCCTTTTTAGTTTCAGGAATCAGGATGCACTCCTCCAGCATGTTCAGTTTCATGGGTCACTGCAATATGAAGGTAGGCCTATCATGATTTTCTGAGACTACATCCATAGAGTGCAGGAACTCCGTAGGGATTATTTTCCAATCAAGAAGAGGCTGCATGACCTAAACTTTCAGTGCAGCCTGCTGTTCCCAGCTTGCAGCACGACAGTAGGGCGTACCTCTTCACTTCACCTGGTGAGGTGGCCTGCTGGGTACCATTGAGCAGGGGCCCCTAGGGTGAAAGCTGAGCTTTTGCGTTTGTGATAAAGGGGGCCCCAGTCAGCAGTCCGCCTGACTGAGGAGGCATTCCACTGGCACAGAGATGGGTGCTGGGTTACAACAGAATATGAGGATCTTGGTTGGACCTGATGGGATTTTGGAAGGCTTCAACTGTGTACAGGATACTAGAGACTTAGGGGGTCATTCTAACCCTGGCGGTAAAAACCGCCAGGGCGAACGACCGCGGTAGCACCGCCAGGCATTCTGACCGCGGCGGTTCAGCCGCGGCCAGAAACGGAAAGTCGGCGGTGTCCCGCCGACTTTCCGCTGCCCTTGAGAATCCTCCATGGCGGCAGAGCGCGCTCCGCCGCCATGGGGATTCTGACACCCCCTACCGCCATCCTGTTCCTGGCGGTTCTCCCGCCGGGAACAGGATGGCGGTAGGGGGTGCCGCGGGGCCCCTGGGGGCCCCTGCAGTGCCCATGCCAATGGCATGGGCACTGCAGGGGCCCCCGTAAGAGGGCCCCAAAAAGAATTTCAGTGTCTGCCTAGCAGACACTGAAATTCGCGACGGGTGCAACTGCACCCGTCGCACCTTCCCACTCCGCCGGCTCAATTCTGAGCCGGCGTCCTCGTGGGAAGGGTGTTTCCCGCTGGGCTGGCGGGCGGACTTTCGGCGGTCGCCCGCCAGCCCAGTGGGAAACCCAGAATGACCGCCGCGGTCTTTTGACCGCGGTACGGTCTTCTGGCGGTTCCAGAAGCTCAGAATCACCCCCTTATTCTTGGAGCAAAAAGGTGATGAGGTTTCTCTGAGTGACATCACAGATATAGGATTACGTTTTGCTACTAGTTTTCAGCTTCCTTTGAGCTTTTATGTATGCTTTTATTTGCAGCTCTGTCTCCTTGAACTAATGTGTGCAGGTATGAGGAGCGATCTTGTGGCTGTATTTGCGATACCTGGCTTGGTGGGGGAGATGGTATGCTGATCTGTGATGTTTTTTTTTTTAATTACATTTTTTACATCGGTGGTCCTTACGATATTTGCCAATGGGGCCTCGGAGGGCTGCGATCTCGTAGGGGTGGTACAAGTGCCTTCGGCCTTGCCATCCCGGTGGGATGCTAGGCCATCGGCATGAAGCAGCTGGGGCGGTTGAGACTGCGGACTCCAGGGGAGAAGTGGGGTGGTGGGTGCTCAGCGTCGGTCTGAAAGTTCCAGGCTATTGTTGTTTAGATACACTGCCTGAGCGTGGGTGGGTTCTTGGGAAATTTCTTTTGTTGGTTGTTATGTATGTTGCTGGTTTGGGATGGCTCCACAGTGCACAGTCAGGAAAAATGGCGCACCATTTGAGGGGTGTTGAGTGTGCAGAGTACATACAGTGCACTGTGGGATGTGAGAATGCGGCCTCAGTTAGTGTGATGGACAATGTTTGGAAGTTCCTAACGTGGAACGTTCACGGTTTGGGCCAGCCCACTAGGAGAAACCGCCTGTACTCCTATTTAAGGTGCTACATGATTTCTGTGACATTTTTTGCAAGAAACACACACTTGGGGGTACTGTATAAGTCAGCTGAGACGGAGCTGGAGAGGGCAGATGTATGCAGCCTTCTGCTCCATCTATGTTTATACTACAGGGGCGTTAATCTGGGTGGTGCCTGGGACTCCATTTGTGGCGAAAGGTGTGAAGCTGGACTCTGAAGGGATTGTGTCACGTACCCTAGTTGCTTGTGACATATGCTTGGTAAACATTTATGCTCCTAACATGGACAATGCTGTTTTTTTTGGGAAGGTGTTGAGTGCAGCTGCAGAGCACTTTGGTTTGGAAGTGATAGTAGTGGGTGATTTGAATTGTGTGCTGGATGGTAACTTGGATCTTTCTCCCCTGAAGTTGGACACCAAACCCCTCATGACGAGTGCAGTACAGGAGGTTATGGAAGGACTGGGGTTGTGGGATGTGTGGAGGGTGCTTTTTACTTAGGGCCACCTCTATTCCTGCTTTGTACCTGCAAAGGGGACCCATAGCTGATTGGACTATTGCCTGATGTCTGGTGCCATGGTCCAGAATGTGGTCGATGTTTCCTATTTGGCGCAATATCCATCCAATCGTCCCCTTTGCTGCTCTTGTATCGGGTGGGCAAGGGCACCCCCAGGGTTCTGCTGTGAGGTAGAGAGTGGAGGTATTAATGGACCCGGTCTTTGCCCACAGTGTGGTTGAGGTGCTGGATCAATATTTTAAGGAAAATTGGGAGAGTACGAATGTGAGGGCCACAGAATGGGATACTATGAAAGTGGTCCTGCGGGGGAAATGTTTGTAGGCAATGTATTGAGTGAGGCAGTAACTGTCTCAGATGTTGGATATCCTAGAGCAAAAACTTAGTGACCTTGAGAAGAGTATGATTGTGTAGCTGCAGCAACTGGTTGAGTGGAAGGAGTGTAGACTGGAGAGCACCTCCATGTAGAGGGGGACAAGGCTAGTAGGATGCATGCCTCACTTCTCTGCAGCCCTATGGTGAGGGTCCAGAACGGGCAGTGGGAGGAGGTCTACACTCAACAGGGTATCACAGAAGTCTTTGCGGTGCATCTG
The DNA here is from genome assembly GCF_031143425.1 of Pleurodeles waltl. Classification (NCBI taxonomy): domain Eukaryota; kingdom Metazoa; phylum Chordata; class Amphibia; order Caudata; family Salamandridae; genus Pleurodeles; species Pleurodeles waltl. Next base: position 340,367,244 of record NC_090443.1, read on the forward strand.
CAGAAGGTGCATGCAGGGGTCTTTTAGCATGAGGAAGGCACTTGTTATGTTGCCAAAAACGGATTATGATGCCACAGAGGTGTCTTTATACTGCCCTCTGTCAATGCTTAATGTGTATGTAAAGATCCTCAGGAAGATCCTGGCATCCAGATTGTTGGAACACCTGCCTCAGGTCATACATGGGGACCAGTGTGACTTTATCCTTCATATTAACACTATGTGTCACCTCTGGAGGCTATCGCTGGTCATGCTTGCCCCTATATTGGAGGATGACCATTACACTCTGGCGCTGCCTGACATACAACAAGCCGTTGCCTCCCTGTCATGGGAATTCCTTTGGCAGGTCCAGCGGAAGGTGAGCATTGGGGAACGGTACATAAAATGGGCACAGTTGTTTTATAGTAGCAGGAGTACGTGTGGGAGGGTGGTGTTGCAGTACTTCTCATTGTATTGGGGAACCAGGCAGGGCTGCCCGTTGTCACCCCTACTCTTTGGGCTGGCGTTGGAGCCCCTGGCATGCAGGCTGCACAATCTGATACCAGGGTGTGGAATTAAAGTTGGAGAGACCACTCATGTGGTTTCCTTATATGCTGATGATGCCTCAATATATCTGCGCGAGAAGACGTATTCGGTTGCTATCATGTTGGCTGTCTTCTCAGAGTTCGTTGAAGTCTCCGGTTTAAATGTGAAGAGCACCAAATAAAAATTGTTCCCCTTAGGAGAACTAGGAGGGAGCTATGTGCAGGACCTTCCTTGTTTGGGTTTTCCTGGGAGGTATCAAATGTTCAATTTTTCGGGATCAGGATTGCACTGGAGGGACTTTGAATATAGGAAGCCCAATGAGGGGCTCTGACGCACGGAGAAGTTCTGGAACACTCTCCCATTGTCACTGATGGGTAAATTGGTGTAGGTGAAAATGGCGCTGCACCCCCTTACACAAATACCACAAACAATATTGATTGATAGCTGGCGAGCCGGGGGTGTGACGCATTGCAGAACCTATACCCTAATGGTCAGTTTATTACAGTGGCCAATGCAATGCAATCATTTGGCTTGGGGACCGGGCAGTTTGCAAAAATTGCAGTAGCGACCCTTAAGATCAGGCCCTCCTTACCTGATATCCCACTGGGTTCCCAGACACTAGGGTCACTGCTGAGAATGGCTGAGGGTCGGAGACTGGTGCTGCATGTGTACAGGGTGCCGTGGGATGACCTCCTGCTGCACGTCCTGTCGGTGCAAACTAGGTGGCAGAAGATTCTGGGTGCTCTTCTTTCCGATAAGGAATGGGAGGGCGTGCATGAACGGTATAGGGGAACTCCACTGTTGCGAGCTTTACCCTACTTCAGTATAATATAGTCCCCAGGTATACCTCACCCAATCACGCTGCATGCAATTTATCAGGGGTGTTCATCCTCTTGTTCTCAGTGTGCCAGGAATGAGGCAGATTTTATGCATATGTTCTGCGGGTGTCCCAAGCTTGATACCTACCCACAAAAGATATTGGAGGCTCTGAGTGCAGTTATGGGATGGTCCTTTCCAAGCAACGTTGGACAGTGCTTGTTGAGGTTGATCCCAGCTCAAAAGAAAACAAGCATTTGCAATGCAATGGGTCTTCCACTTGCTTGATTTACAGCTATTGGCGTTGTAAATTCATAACTGGACTTTTTTTGCCACATAAATTGGTTAACCCTGCCTCATAATCTGGTCTTTTTTCTTCCATATATTTCCAGGGCCCTGCATATAACGGAATCCCTTCCATTTACCTTCTTCTTTTATCTCAAAATGCTGGGTATAGACATGTTGCGTCCAAGAGAAAAGGAGTAGAGACATCTGGTCACTCTACTTGTGGGTATTTCATAGCATTAAGAAGCTTGATGGTGCTAATCTCACTTGGTTTCTAACACCACGTTGGGCAGTTGCCATGAGTATGGTGGGATACCCACCATGGATCAACAACGAGCAGAATAATAACACAGGAAAAAATGCTGCCTGCAGCCAGTAGCTGTGTGGTTGGTGCTAAGAGTTCAAGCTAAAACACTTTCAGGGCACAGAAACAGTTCCTCTGTGTTCAGTTAGACTCTTGCGGGCCAAGCCTCGATTTGAAAAGATTAAAGATTCAGAGTTAAAATGACATTTAACCCGTATGCTCCAGTAGGCTGTTTATTGTTGACTGGGCAGTGTGTATCCAAAAAACATATTGCCTGATCACGCCAAGCTCACAAGAGGGGTCTATAGAAAAAAAAGAAATCGGAACTCCATTTGATCCAGAACGGAAATATTAATGCTCTGACACGGCCTTGCTGTTTTCTTTTTAAAGAGCTTAATAAAGAGAGGAGGATGGGCAGGAGGGCGAAGTTGATTTGACAAAGAAGACAGACTAATAAAGCAAGCCATTTCCAGACACGCAAAGTTTCACCATTTTACATTGCAGAATGTCCACGTTCGGTTATAAAAGGGTAGAGGTATACCCCTGTTAGTGGAAAACCGATTAACAGATATTGTTTTTATTGCGAATTGTGGTAAGAAGTAAATGTGAAGCAAACCTTAATCATAGAACGTGTGTGTGTATATTGAGTTTGTATGACATTAAACCGTAAGACTATTTTACACAAAAATTAAAATGTAATGTTTTCAGATGTTAGCAAGACTGCCGCCTTTCCACGCTAGCTGCTGGAATTTGTGATTGGGCCAGCACGTAGCTTTTGCTTCCGACATTATGAAGTCAAAGTTCAGTGATGCATCTGGATGTTTCTTTTTGTGCTCCTCTCGGCAGGTCAGCACAAAATAAGGGTTGGACGATATGTTGCCGCTAGGCTTGTTGGGACCCCCTTTACTCATGGCGAAGCTTGTCCGTCACCTAAAAGAAACAGTGCACCGCATTAAGAGCAGCCGCTATAACTCCAACTCCTCCCCCAGCATTCCCACCCAGAGATAGCACCCATCAGAGGACCCTACCCCCCCCCAAACAGCATGCTCATGGCGCGCACTGGGGGAAGGTGGGGTGTCATGGACAGAAGCGAACATGTGCTGTAATAAAGCCAAAGCTAAAATTGTCCAGAAAACAGTGATACTATGACAGCACACTTCTGATAAAATCAACTGCGGCATTGCACCACCACAGTTGAAGGCACATAGTTATAGAGACATTGTAATTGCATTGGGCTTCCCATCAAAAGCGCCGCCCCAGCTACAGCCTGCAACACATTTTAGATTATGCAACTAAGAATTCCATGGGAACAAAAAGGTCCACCAAAAAGCAAACGTCACGCTGTTGCTTTAGAGGCCGTTCTTTGGTTAGAACCCTAGCCAACAGTCAAAGGGGACTACATTACTAACATTTGCTAGAAAAAAAATCATCATGCCTTTGTTTTGTTTTATGGCTCACCAAGCTACATTTGGAGCGAAGGCAGCACCCTCTCTCGACATTTCTCTCCTTGGAAATAAAAGCTGCTGTATAGTTATGCGTATTTAAAATAAAAACTTGGCTGTTATAAATTGAAGCTGCACATATAGAAACTAGAGGAGTAATAGGGGCTTTCTGAGGCCGGAATGTGTGACTTACCTGGAAGATATGCATCCATGGAGCGCTACGCGAAAGGGAGATAGAGTTTGCCCTTGAAACTGCCATGGCCGCGTGATGCAAAGGGGAAAGACAAAAGCGAAAGTAGTGTGCCCATACTAAAGTATATGGGTGATTACGCAATAAGCCATGTAACAGGGTCAGTCTGCAAGACAGTAACAAACCAGCCTCAGGACGGGTCAAACGTAAGCCATTTACCAACAACATGGAGGGATTTTCGAAAGACAAGCCCAAGAACAAATGAAAGTGATGGGCGTGAAGTGGCTGTGGTTAAAGCCCACAGATAGATAACAACACGTCGGAAAGCAGTGCTTCCGCGCTGCTACTCTCAACCTAAAAAAAGAGATTTATAGGAAGTTTATTCTTTTGGGTTTGGTGCTTGCTAAGCGGGGGGTGGCCATTATGTGGTTATCCCCTGTCGCCCTGAGAGTGGCTGACCGGCTGCGATATCCTACTGTGATAAGTTTCTCATATCTAAATGGCAATAAAAATGTATACCAACAAAAAATTGTCCTTTCAGTAACTGGCACCCAAAAACTATTTTCACTGTGGCAGGCCTAGCTAGCTACCCTTAGTAGAAAACCAGAGTACAGGTTAAAAACTAATACTGTTTGTCAGGAATGGTAATACCTTGAAAAATAATCAAAAAACTGTTTTTAGTAGCCGTTAAATATTCAGTTCAATGGTGTTGTAGGATTTTTAATAAATATTTAGGAAAAATAACTTCTAGAAAGTTACCTTTTTCCTACCCGAAGTTCCTGGGGGCTAATTTGCATTGGCTTTCCAGCTACTCTCAACCTTGAATAGGAGTGAAATGCCTCACACAAGCAAACAGTAGGCTGAGTTGACAGGACAGAGATGACTCCCCTAAACTCCACAGAATATGTAGGGTGGGTCTGTGTGCATCCCTTTGACACTCAGTATGGACTTCACTCTGTACAGTCAAATCCTGCTAGGCAGGTCTGATGGATTCACAGAAAACACTTAGGGCACATGTGGAAGGGGGGAAACAGGATGCCAAGACAATTCTTGTGACTCTACTATCCAGTTGCTGAAGGACTTTGCTTTTTCCCTACCCGACTTCCGTCTCTAGGTTTAAATATAACCTGTGGGGCACACTTGAAAAAGGAGAGAGCCAGATGCCCAGATAATTCTTGTGGATCCACTTTCCGGTTACTGAAGGACTCTTTTTGTCCTACCAGATATCAGTCAGTGGCTTTGTTGTGGGTTCAGTGGCTATTTCAAATTGGGGTTTAGTGTTTAATGTGGGAGTTCACTAGAATGTCCATAGTACACTCTCCATGGACCCTAAGCCCTCAGAGCCCAGGTTTAGTGTGGCCAAAGACTTTTGCCATCTTGAAAATGCCCAAAGTACTAGGGTTGATGCAAGGACCTTTTTACCCCATTGATTAGGTCACATACAGGAGTCATTTCCAACCACTAGCTGATGGCAGTCATACATGTAGCACCTTTAAGCACCCTCTTCAGAACTGTTCTGAACCTGCTGAAGATCAGAAGAGGGCTGGAACTGCTGTCTGTGACCTGAGAGGAGCTCTGGAGTACTGGACCTGCTCTCTCTTTTACCCAGGTCAAAGAAGTGAACTCCAGTGGCAACTGGACCTGGACTAGATTCTCCTGTTGGCTTCTGACTGATACCTTGTGAGCCTCTAAGTGCCTTCCTTGGGGTCCTGTGGTGCTTTCGAAGTGTTCGCATGTGTTGGAGTGGGACTTAAAGGACAGAGTCAGAAGGTAAAATCTTAAACCAGGATGAACCTGGTTGATGTATCCAACTCGCGCTTCATCACGGTTGGCCTCAATTTCTGCCTAGATCTCAGTCTACTGCGACTGTAAACTAGCAAGGGCGTTTTGTGCTTTTTGGCACTATTTTCCCATACCACTTTAAAAATGCATATATGTAGTAACGCTTTTTGGACTTTTGTCATTTTGGTGTCCATTTCCTCCTTAAATTGTCCTCTGTTTTTCTAATCTGGTTCGGGATTCGTTATTGTTTTACATTGTGTCTTTATTACTGTTTTGGTATAACAGAAATAATTTACACAGTGCCCTAATTTAAGCCTTTTTGAACGGTGCTATAGTTACGAGGGGGTAAATCATCCACCCCAAATTATAATCAATTTTCTTACAGTTTGTGTGTGAGTTATGCTTGCGAACCATGGGCCATTGAGCCACTAGCATATTGGAGGTATTTTTTGACATATGGGTCACCCATGGGCAAATGTTTGCACTAAGATAATGGAAGTAGTTCTTGACAAAAGACAAAACAACCAGAGTCTGGAGGCACTCATGGAAAAATACTGGTCCTTGCATACCGGAGATAATCTTTGACCTATAGGGGCCACTGTAGTGCATCGGACACATCCATAGCAAAATTCGGGCATGTTGTGTGTAATTTTTGGCATAACAAGGGCAAACCTGGTTTACAGGTGGGAAACCCATGACTGAATGCTGGCCTGCACACTGGAGGAAGAGAAATAGCAAATTTGAAGAAAAAAAAGGACCAGTTTCTAGGAGGTTTTTGCCACACCATTACAGTACAGGTATATTTCATGAGTACCTTTCAGAGCCTATGACTTTTTAGTTCATTTATGTTAAAGGTATACTTTAAAATGCACTATTTGATCTCATTTTATAAAAAACATATTCTTTAGGGAGAACCACTTCTTCGATTACAACAAATCTAACTCAATCGCTTCATGCACCTTCTTTAATTTGGGGCATGTACCAAACCTCCCCACTTTCAAAGAACACTAGCCGCCTTTGGTGAGCAGAAGAGACAGTGAGCAGAGGAGGCAGTGTGTGCCAGAGGGGGAGGAAGCACGGATTTGTCAATGAAAATGCCAGCATTATCCAGCCTTAAAATGGGTAAAATTGTTTTTTGTAATATTCTGTGCATTCCTTGTCCCGGCTGAGTGTGCTGGTCCCTGGAATGTTGTCTGTGTGCAGAATCTGACTTTCCCCGATTCCACTAGAAGGGTCAAAGAGAACCAGGAGCCTGAACTGGAACCAAGAATAGATCTCGGTGATGTTTACTGTTGACTAAGCACTTGAATCTCACATGTAAGCGGTGACCACAAATTACGTTTCTGCATTTTGTACCTCAACATATGAAGATTGCTTCTTACTAGCAATGCAACAGGTGTGCCAAAAAGAACTAAAGAGGGTGGTATGGCTGTGACGTAAAACTTTCGTAAAAGAAAGTGAACAAGTTGGACAAGAAAAAACATCTAAATAAACAACGGTGCCTGGTCATCTGGAAGCCTCTCAGAAGAAGAAAGCTATGTCCAGCTTGATGATAAAAGCACCCAGAGCTTTCAAGGCTGCTCTATGAGTCTATAGAGGAAAGTCTCAGAGATCAACAGAGAAGGTGTCCTGGCAGAGAGAACAGAGATGCTGGATATGGTAATTTGAAACAGGCTGTACCAGTGAATCCACTGAAAGGCTTCTGAGAGATTGCACAAAGATGGTGTTTGTCTGCTTAATGAAAAGAGCTTTTTGTTCCAGAGACTGGGGTGTGGAGAGGTGCAACATCAATGAGTAGACTATATAGCAGCTTTGACGAGTAAAAAGTGCAGTTGGTGGAAATAACATTCGGAGCCTCCTAGATTACTAGCACTGTGGGGGGGAGGGGGGTGTATGGTGACAAAGAGGAACAAGCAATGACAAAGCCCATAGGTCTGAGGTTGGTTGCAAACCGTTTCACATTGCCAATGCGTGTTATGTTTTATTACTAATTTTGTAAAACTTTATTGAGGAGGGAACTTCCAGGCCATTGCCAAAATAACAAAAAATGGCTAAATTCAAAAAGATTTTTGGGGTTCTCAGGAAGCGCACATTGCCATAGTAGTCCATGCAATGAAGGGAACAGCTTTTGGGGTAATGGTGGGGGGAAGAGGGGCTGGGTGGGGGGGCGTTTATACAACTTGTCAAGGGGAGGTGGACTTGGCAAGAAGTGTTTTAGGTACATGTGAACCGTGATGCAGTTGCTCCAGCTGTAAGCGCTAAGGCATCACTGGTTCCTGATGTAAGCACTATGCACGTGCAGCATTAGCGTAAGATGCTTCTCCTTTCTTTGCCACCAAAGTGGACAGAGGGGATACTGTAGGGAGCCGTCAATGTGTATTCTAGCGTAGCCCATCCGGGGACTTTGCAGCAACGTGCCTTGGTGAGACACATGTTGTTCCTGTTTAACTTCACCACAGTCGTCGCACTATTTGGGGTTAAATTACGGTACAGTATTCATTTTCAAACAGTTGGATGCACATTTGCGTTTGTGTTCTGCTTTGAAAATAAACGCCTTACGTGCTCTCAGGAAGCTGCCAGTAGATCACCCTGTTTCTGTTGATGGGGTAGCTTGTTTCTGTGCACAAGGTCAGGGCTCAAGCTGTGATTATTTTCTTTGAGGGGTGCAGTAAACGCTTTGCTGAATGCTTAGATCACCGAGAACACTGTGACTCCTATGAGGCCAGCCTCTTGTACACTCCACTGTCCAAGCCTTATCCTGTTTTAATAAGGATTGGCATAGCCAGTAGGCCTCGCTTTTGGGACCTTGTAAGTATTCAGCCAAGCAGTACATTACCCTGGGTGTTCCACCATCTACTGTTCTTTAACGTGGAAGCGTTGACACTATTAGGCACATTATGGCACTGGGCTAGACCTCAAAATGAATGTGCCCATGTGTAATGTAACCAGTGACATGTAAAGTGCTCCAAAACCTTCCGGTCAAGTTTGAGCTATGAAAACTGCAAAAAAAACAAAAAAACGGGGAAGAACCCAAACAGTCATGGCCCAGATTTCAACATGCCAGAGGGAGCGAGCTTGGCATATTAGCAATGGGACCTGCCCAGTAAGTGCCCAGTAAGTTTGGGTCTAAATATTAACATGCCGTAAAATGTCAGTGTGTCACAACATTGCAAATAGAAGCTGTGTCACATAGCAGATGGAATATCGAGCATCGAGTGCTAAAAATACAATGCTGCCTTATGAAACTGCCACTCTGTAGTAAGCTGGAGAGCGGAGACCAGGGAATCAGTTTGGTGTTCCCAACAAGCCACAGTGCAACCATCAGTCACAATCTAGACTGCTAGCAAAAACAGGAGGTGATAACAGCCTATCCTAGCCAGACCTGCCCAGCTCTTGACAGACTGTCACTGCACACTTCCCTCACAGGGACCCCAGCAAAGCTCAGCCCCCTTCAAACTGGGACGCACCTGCAAACTGCGTGAGACTGCTAGGACACAAAGGCACTTGCAGACTTTAAACAATCAGATTCTGATTTTTGTCTGCGGCTAGGATTGGCTGAGGTCGCTCAAATGCTCCAATCTCAGGTCACCTTACGCAGTAGTAGTACCTCCTTCTTCCAAACGACTCCCTGTCATGGGATTAATTGTTGTTACCCGGAAGTTCTGAAATTTCGGTAAAACTATATATAGTTTGACAACGGATATTAGTCAGTGTATGGAGGAGACCTTCATGCCAAGCACCAATGCTGGAACTCTCGGACTGCAGACAGCAAAGGACATGCTCTTCTTGCCCACTTAAGAAAGGAGGACTTTATAGTTGCTGGACCAACTCATCCAATGCATTATCCAGGTGCTGCACAGCAGAAACCGGACATCTTGGACATTGTCTTCATGAGGAACCTTTCCCAGTCTATGGAACTAGAGACTTTAATAGCACTGACGTCTGACCACAACCTGGTTTTGATCACCGTTGGAGATGAAATTGAATACCAACAGCAGGGGGCAAGGTACAATTAGAAAAAGGCAGACTGGTACCTGTACAAGAGAAGTTTGGATGAAACCTTGACTTGTGATCCAATATGCTGGTCAAAGATATTGACCAAGCTGTTGGCCGCTTCACCGATGTAGTCCACACTGCCTTCAAAGGCAGCACTCCTCAAAAGACACCTCAACGCTGCTCCATCTATGACCTCCCAAGTGGCATCAAGTATTCAATAGCTGGGAAGTATAGAGCTTGAAGACAGTGGCAGAAATATCACACCTCAGACCTGCTGAAGAAGTATAACATGTTGACAAAATTGCTGAAGACACAAATAAGCCAGCACAGAGGTGAAAAATGGGAAACAGCAACAGCTCATCTGAAGGATTCAGACAATTCTCTCTGGAGAATGACATGGCGCTTGACTGGAAGAAAGGAACCAAACCCACTGATACAAGGAAAGACTCACCTGGCATGCAGCAACAGAGACAGACACTGGCTGACACCCTGGAAACATCCTTCAAGCCTAACCAGGCCAGCAAATTGACAGTAGAAGTAGAGCAAGAAATCACCAAGCATTACCTGGAGCATCCTCTGGAAACAGAAGCTGCCACCATAGAGGAATGCCCAAGTGACGAAACACGAAGCCTGGTAAAGAATCTGAAAAATGACAAGGCCCCAGGAAAAGACAGAATAACCAACCAAGCCATCAAGATGTTCCCAAATGCAGCAGTGGTTCGCCTTGCTGAAATCTTCAACACATGTCTTCAGCACTAACATTTCCCTAAAGCCTGGAAAGAAGCAAGAGTCATTGTATTCCCTAAGGCTAGCTAGCCACTAAGAGACCCTGCAAACTACTGCCCTATAAGTCTGCTATCTGGCCTATCAAAGCTTTTCGAAGAGGTAATACGTACACAACTCAGTGCTTTTACAACAAGCGACAATCTTGCCAAAGAACAGTTTGGGTTCCGGAAAGAACACTCTACAAATCATCAACTTCTCAGAGTTGTGGACATTATTAGCCACGGATTCAACATCAACAAATCATCTGGAGTTGTCTTCCTGGACCAAGCCAAAGCTTTTGACTGATTATGACACAGAGGACTGATCTCCAAGCTTATTAAGCTGAAGTTTTCCAGCTATATGGTAAATCTGCTGACTAGCTACCTGGAAGAAAGCAGCTTCCATGTGGTAATGTGTGAGGAATCCTCAACTGAACGCCCTATTCTGGTTAGAGTGCCTCAGGGATCAATCCTTGGACCGATTCTCGTTAATATATTTACAAATAATATTCCCAAGGACTTGAAGAAAATGAAAACAGACCTCTCTCTCTACGCCTATGATGTTACAGTCATCTCCCAATCTTTCAGCAAAGAATCTTGAAGCTTCGCTCAGCAAAATCTCTGGATGGTACAACTACTGGCGGATGAACCTCAACACAAGCAAAACCACAGCAACATCGTTCACCAGAAAGCACACCAAAAAGCATCCACAGATCCTCCTCGATGGAGAGGAGATAAAGTGGAAAAGCAGCAGCTGATACCTAGGGGTGATAAACCACATCGAGAAGACATGCCAGAAAGCAACAATCAAACTGGCTGCATTTTACCCTCTTCTGAGAACGAAATCAATGCCTATGCAAAGCAGAGTGCGTGCAGTAAACGCAGTTATTCGACCTACAATAACATATGCTTCACCAGTGTGGAGCGGTTGCAAGCCGGAGTATCAGAAGCCTCTACAGACACTACAGAACAAGGCCTTAAGGATAGCTACAGGTGCTCTGTGCTTTGCAAGAAGAGCAGACCTCCACAGAGATTTGGGCATTGAGATGTTGGACGACCATCTCCGCAAACTCAACGTGAAATTCTACAAAGGATTGGATCAAAAAGAAAACCCACTGATCAAGAAACTTGCTGACATTTCTGAAAACCCTTTTGACCGCTATCCGCGGCCCATCACAGCACTGACCATGTGAACCAACTTAACCTGTGACAAAGAGTCACAGATCAATAAGCAAACAAAACAGCAATTTAACAGGTCCAAAATGTATATGGAGTAATGAGGCTACTGCCTCTGTATTCAAAACACACCACTGTCAGAAGGAATTTGACAGCCAGAGAAGAGAAAACTGCATTAGGCAGTGTTGTCAAATTTGGGTTTTAGTTGCTGGAACAGGTGAAGTTTTCACTTCAATTCACCCTTGTGCATGATGTTTTTCGTAGTGTGGAGGTACCCGATATGGTGGGCACTGTTTAAGAATCTTTATGGTTCTACATAGGGTAGCGACCCTAAAAAAGTGTCTGTTGTTGTATGTCAAGGCCAACCACTGTCAGCTTCACCCTCGTGGCTCTGGCAGCCTGTAGACTGGGACATATGTGCCAAATCGAAAAAAATGCTCCAAATGATGGTCCTGACATCCTTTTCCAGTCAATGTGTAACACAGAGCTCCACCTGTTCATGGAGGGAGGGATTCACAGACTCTGTTGAGAAACGTGTGGCAGTGTGCGCTGGTTGGGTGCTTGAACTGCTTCTGCCCTGCCTATCTCTTGTAGTGGCTGGTGTCAAGGTTTTGAACAGCGGGTGCCAGCACTGGAGGCAAATCATAATAATTGAACATGTGTGCGCGTGCAGTATTAGAAGGACGTGGAGGTGTTTCTTTGTAAGATGAGCTTATGAGTGGAATGATGTGTGTGTCACGAGTAAATATGCAACTCGGTCAGTATCTTCGTTCTGACTTATACCTTCATTCCAACATTTTAGAAATGGAAAGTGGAGAGTTATAAAAAAATAATCGGTAGAATGTGTTCCCCCCATTGATATATCAAGGGTGAGGCAACTTCAGGCAGAGACAGCCAAAATAAAAACATTTTTGGCTTAAAAATATTGGAGCATCCCACCGAATCGGGTTTATTAGATTGTGACCGTGGAGATGGGGGCTGGGAATGCGTGAAGCATCCTGAGGTTTCTTCGCTGGGCTTAGAGGTGAAATGCTGTTCAACTCATACGAAACCTTTTTAATTTTCTTTCTCTGCTTTACTTGATGGGTACCAGATCGCTGCATGCCAGAAAGGATGTAGTGCTGCATTCTTGATGTTTCCACGTACAACTAATTATTTTTAAGTGCGTCAGTTCAATTGGATCAACCCAAGTGAAACACAGATTCAGAGGAACATTATGCAAGGAGAGAGCGGAAAGAAAAAAGTAGCATGCCAAAACTAAAACATATGGCCAGTAGTGAAAGGATCCATGTAGCAGGGACAGTCTCCAGGGCGGAATAAAACAGCCAAAAGGCGGGACGAATGTAAGCTAATCACCTAAGAAACAACAGTTATTTCTAAAGGAAGTCGCTTGAACCAGTGATAAGTGGTGGGCGTGGTCAAAGCTCTCAATGAGATTACAGCATGTCGAGAGACAGTGCATGTGCGCTGCCTAGGCTCGACCTAAAAACGAAGTAAAGTAGAACTGGGCTGATGCCTTCGTTTTTGGCGAGTGTGTCAGGCGTCTGATAAAACAATTAGGATGAACAGAGCACTAACCTTTTTTTATTGCATTAGTGAATAAATGAGGCACTCAAGACTTGCAAGAAGATCTCCCCACTATGTATTGAGAAACAGAATTTGAGTCTTCTGATGTTTCTTATTGTAAAAGCAGTGGATGTCTGGTAACATCATTTGTGGAACCTGATAATTGTTTCTCTTCTATACAGCATAGTTTCTTTTGCCTTTTTTTTTTGCAGAGTTATTTTTCAGAATAGGTAATATGTATTCATGAAAAAATGCTACGTACAGAGTTGTAGCAGGAAAGTTAATTAAGAAAAAAAGGTTTGCATTTATTCTAGATTCTCTAGTGTGGACAGCATCACCATTAGGGTTAATGCATTGTTCACTCATAATACACATTAACCATAATGGTGTTGCATGGGAGTGTACCCATTTTCTATGGTATTAGGAATATTTTCATGATTTAGAGTGATTGTCTGCTTTCTCCGCATGTGTCTATGGACTGAGGCATATTATGAGTTCATGCTTGATGAAGTCTTATTGGTGTTTATATTCTTTGATGTTTAGTGAATTGTTAATGTCTTTCAAATTGATGTGATGGTTTCATGGATGTTTGGTGTTTGTTGGAGTGATGTAAATCTGGATGGTGTTAGTTTTCTCTTAGGTATACAGAGATGTGTATGTGGAAGTTGATCCGAATTGTGTGGAATATGAATATGTTTTTAGCCAGAAAGTGTATCCTGCAGCCCTATTACACATAGGGCACACTTTCTCTTTGTGCGGTACAGTGCACCTTAAAACAGATGCACCAGGTGCAAACAGAGAAAGTGTTCTTGGTTACATTGAAAGTATAGCCCCCAGGGCAGCCGCGAACTTACGCTGCCCTGGGAGCAGCACATTTAAGTGAAAACTGTAGTAGCTTTGAAGCAGCTACTCTGTGTTTCACTGTGCAGGTGGCAACGCCCCTGCAATTTAAGGGGGATTAGAGATCCCCTTGCAGGCGGGTGCAGCGAATGACTACACTGGCCTGCAAGAGGATGTCTGGGGTGTCCGTATGACCCTTTTCCCACTTCCAGACAGCTGCCATCAGGGGGTGCACTGACAGCTTCTTTGCCTCTGCGTCTATAATACAGTGTGGGTGCATAGGCAAAGGAATTCCCTCAATTGCCGAGGTACACTCCCCCATGAAAATGAGGTAACACCCTCTGGTGATAGCGCTGGCGCTATATGTGCGCCAGAATTATCTGTATTACAGAAAGGGCCTCCCAAGCATCTGTGGCCCATTCTGTAATATAAAAGTGCTCCTGGGGCGCGCAAAGCAGGCGCACATGCCCATTGCGCCCAGCCCCTGGAGGGTTGCCGTGTTAAAATCTGGTTCCATGTGAGGTTTTGTAAAAGTGTTATACTCCCCATCTATGTGTTGTGATGTGCGATTATGTGTGCAGTCATGAGGAAGATCGGTTACCCCCATTTGAAAGAGGCTATAGGATTCTGTGCCTTGAGCTGCCGTGGTGTTTTATGTCTGTAATTTGTTTCTATGTGTGTCTCATGTTTGTAATTATGCAAACATGAAGTTCTAAAAGCTCTCATGTCCGAGGTGTCTGAAAGGGCTTGAGCCATTGGGACAATTGTGATTTGCAACTGTTTATGTTTTGACATGCCATTTGAAGAGCCTCAGTGTCATTGAAGATTTGCAAGGTTTTCCTCATTCTAGAGTGTACTGTGGCTGCTTTATTGTGCCTTGTGGTATGCTTGGTTGTGATGGAGAGTATGAAGGTTTGTTGTTGGGTAACTGATATTTGAGTATTGGTGGTTGTATGGTCATTTTTAACTGGCTGTAGAGTGTTGCTGCATTCCCTTGCGTTTGTGTGTATGAAATAGAGGTGTATGTTATCTTCTGTGCCCCCTGCATTGTCTGAGTGCCCTGGTGCACGGAATGTTGTCTGTGTGTAGAATGTGACTTTTCCCCAACGGCTAAAGTGCCCTTTAGAGGGGTCAGTGAGGGCCTGGAGGCTGAGCTCAAAACATCAATAGCTCCTGGTGGGATTTATTGTTACCTAAGTACTTGAACCTTGTGTAACCTGTAAAATAAAGCCACTCTATGTTGTACTCAAAGGCATGGAGAAGTCAACTGTGTTTGTACCTGGTATCTTGTCAGGGTTTGTCCTTAGCTTACTGTCTAGGCCAGAAGGAGATGGTGTACGGCTTAGGTTCTTGCAGGTCCGGCTCTGGCTGAGGTAGGGGCGACCCCTTCCAGTAGCCACGGTGCTGTTGACAGTTACACACCACTACAGTCCATGCCCTCCTGAAGGAGTCCCAGAGGAAAAACCCCGTAGGGAAAAAACCTCCAGACTGGAACTCCCTGGAAGAAAAAGGAGGACACAAGGAAAATCTGAATTTTGATGCCAGGAAAAAACACTGGAAGAACAGGAAAAAACAAGAGCCAAAGCTGGATTCCAAAAGACCAGCTGGAGTGTGACCACCACCGGAGAAGTGTTGCAACGCAAAGAGAAGAGAATTCAATGCCCTTGTATACCCCTAGCCAGGAAGTGACAAACAGAAAGATGAAAAACGGCCATCTTGGATTGGGAAGGGGTAATAGGACTAGATATGGAAAATGCCATAGTAAGAATGGAAGCAGATGCATGCAGGGAACCAGAGAAGAGAAAGGTATGCTGGGAGAAACAGGAAAAAATGGTTTCCCAAAGAAGAGAAGAAGGAGAAAGCCAGGGAGTGAATATTAGGTGAGTAGAAGGCCGGGTGGGTGTGGCCCGAGGGCTTTCAATAATAATCTGTGCGCCACGCAAAACGCGTGGCGAGTACTGAAGCCCAATTCTGGGCTCCCGTCCCTGCTGCATATGGGAGGACGGCACGAGAAGAAAGGGGTGCGGCAGGCCCGTCGCGACCCAACCAAGCGGCAACGCACGTCCCTGCGACGCAACATATCTAAAATTATCCTCTTTAAATCTCTGTGTATTGTTCATAGGGCCTTCCAAATGGTGGGTCCCGTGTACCTGCTAAACAAGTTTACTAGGTAGTGCTCTGGCTGTCTGCTGAGATCTGCAGAGGCCAGCTTTTGACACAGCCAAAATTCAGACTATCAGGTGTGGGGCAGAGCATTCTCAATACAGGCTGCTCCTCTATGGAATAGCCTGTGGTAGGATCTCAAAACCTGGTTATTTCCTATGTAATTGGTGCTAAGGCAGAATGCTGTACCTTTCTGTTCAGCGCCAGGACCCCTTTCAGGCAATTGTGTGCTTTAGAAATGAATTTAATAATTACTTCATGTCACCTGGGCCCCTGCAATAATTGTGAGAATCTGGTTTACATGCCTATTGGTGCTTGTAATGAGATGCTATAGGGTACTCAACTTAATTCAATTCAAGAAATCTCTGTTGGGCCAGATACGGCCCTAAAAGGCACAATTCAATTCATAAGTCATCATGACTAAAAAGAATAAAGTAACACAAAGATTAAAAAGGGTTCTTATATCATGCTTTTCTCCCATTATTCAGTACCATTAATGTGATTGCCCTTGTTGTTATTCTTGTATAAGTTTTTTTAATGCTATTAATTGTAATTGTATTTATATAGCACTTACTGCCCCCGACAAGATGTTGAAGTGCTTTATGGTTAGTAGCGTATTACTCCGGAACCCAAAGTTTGTGGTTTATGTGGTGGTTATTATTGGTTAATGAGATCAGTCTTGTGCTCTCGAGAAATAAATTGCATACAATTTACTCAGTTACTTTGTGATATATTAATACCAGGTAGGTGTGATCATTAGTAGAGGCTCTGTCGTTTCAGGTGAATGGTTGGTGAGATAGTCTGGCGGGGATTAGGTAACGTTTGAGTATAAGGAGAAGTTTTTATATATGAAATGAGGTATCAGCTGATGACTGAAGTACAAAAAGAAGGACTGAGGCAGGCATTAGACTGAGAGGAGGCGGTTCTCAGAACTAGAAGGTATGCAGATGATGGAAGGTAAGAAGAGACTCAATCTGAAGAAAGGAGAATTAACCACCGGAAATAAATCAAGGTCAATTTTTCATGCAAGGTTTTAGGAGTACAGTGGGAGAAGGCTTTCTGAGATAGCAAGCAATTGCAGGATGGTAAACTGTAAAAAGAAACATTATACATAGTGCTCCATATGCAAGGCAGACAGTTTAAACATGTAATCCTGAGTGTACACCTCATTCGAATACTAAAAGCCCTAGTCTGTTGTGTTCCACACCTAGGACAGCCTTTTAAACATAGTCTGCAGTATCCCCACCTTGATCGTGTTTCATGACCTCCTACTGTTGATCAGTGACATTTGATGTCATCAGGACTTTCTTACAGACCATTATGATAGGTGATGGTGGAAACCGTGCGCTAGTGGTTTTCGTTTGATGCTCACACTCCGCACGCAGGCTTCGGCGTCCACTGCCCTCCCCAAAAGAACTTTTAATTCCCGAATTAATCCCCCAATCCGCTCTCCGTGCATCTAGTGCGCCGTTTCTGTGGTAACCAAGCTAGGGAGTTCCGAGACGCAGGCGGACCTGTTCTTAATGTGAGGAGATTTGCAGGCATTTGGTACAAAAGGGCATCGGTGGAAGGCAGTGCGGGAGGGGGCAAGGAGGCGATGGAGAGGGGGCGTCTGGAGAGGTGCGCTATAGCACGGAAATTAGCACTCATTTCGAGGGGTGCTAAGGGGCTGTCGAGGCACGCTCGTACTGCGTATCATCGCAGTGCAGACGGGCGCTGTCGAAATACGCTTTTCCAATATGAATTTAGACACAGTATTATGGTGGGAATAGTTTCATTGGAGCAGGCAAGGGGCGGCCTAGAAAAACACTCGTATGATGGAAATGATGTGCGTAGAGGACACCCTAGGGACTGTGGAAAAACGTTAAACTTTTAGAAACATGAGTTACGCCAATAAGGTTAGTGTGGGGTGTAGAGACAACCTACTTGTAACGTGACTCCATCACAAAAGGTGTGGTAGGGACAGGGTCGCCGCTTTCTTCAAAAGGCAATAACTAACATTGGGATGAAGAGGAGGCGACTGTGGGGAGATCTTATAACAAGAAATACTTTCAGAAGGAGGGGCATGCTAGCGCTGCAAAGAAATGTTCCCAAACCAGCAATAACTCCCATATGGACAGGCTATGTTGGGTAGACACTCTCTACTGGCTGGCTCCGTAAAACACAGTCCACTGAAATTATGCGGCTGGGAAGAACCAAATTATGCGGCATGGTGGACTCAATTGTGCTGCAAGAAAAGGCAAATTATGTGTCGTAATGCCCATATTTTGGTTTATAATTACCTCATTGTTTTGGAATGTTACACTTGTTAACACTATCTCGGCACCGGTTTTAACTCATTAACACCTCTTTGACATCAAAATACAGAAATATTCAGCAGAAAGGTGACTAGTCAACCGTCGTAAAGGGCCTTCCACTGCGTGGCGAAACGTATCGCTGCTTTTTTAGTAACTTTTGTTCTGTTTGGGGTAGAAACATTTTTGTCAAAATCAGCAGGTTGTGCATTAGGTGACGGATTATGTGGCAAACGCAGCAACTCATAAATTTGCGAAAAAAACGTTTCGACTGCAAAATAACATAAATCCAGTGGCCATGCCTGTAACAGAAATGACTCCGACCGTGATCAGATGTGGCGGTGAAGATGCACTCTTGTTACAGGATTACTCCGGAAGGGCACTTATTTAGGCCATTGAGCACTTTATAATAAAAGTGGGCGGGAATATTAACACCATTTTTTTATAACGGAAATACTACGTCCACAACAGAACAGCCTATGTAGAGACTCCGCTTTGACTGCTGTTACTTGCACAGAGAGACAGTCTGGGCTATGGGGAGATGTTGCTGTGACTGGGATTACTTCTACACGGAGGGACAGTCTGGGGCTGTTGGAAGATTCGGCGATTCTGCTATAACTAGAAGTACCTTTGCAGGGGTGGGGACTGCCTGTCTCTGTGGTGAGAGAGATGTTTAGGGAGAGAAATGCCACGGCTATGAATCTTGTTCAGGGATGGGCGGGCTTGGGATGGGGAGAGAGGTTCTTACGGCATGCTGGGGCCGTGCAGTGTTTCGGGAGGGGACCGGATAGGACTGAGCAGGCATGCTATCGTGACAGAGGTCATTTCAAAGACATTCCATAAAAACCCCGCACATTCTTTTTTGCGCAGTTCCGCGTTGGGTCCGCTGGGAGGTGTGCTCGGGAGACGTGAATCTGAGTACAATATCATTACGCTTCGGGAATCTCCCGCATTTAGATGCCGCATCAGTCTTCCAAGGATCGGCTGAGGGAAAGATTGATACAAATGCCTTGCAATGTTCCTTATTCCGTGCAGTGCAAAGCGAATTAGAAGGATATCCTCCCTGCCAGTGCCCTGATGCAGTGATAGCGAAGGACCGAGATGGCTGGTGATTTTTTTTATTTTGTTCAGTGATGCAGTGAGGCAATATGAATGCCTAGAGATGCTCTATCACACTGCGGTGAGACAGAAGCATTCCATGGGAATGTTCCTTACCCAGTGCAGTGAGAAACCGTTGCCTGGATCCTTTCATTTTATGCAGTGAGACAGAAGGATGCATTTAACCTGGATGTTTCTTATCCCGGGCACTGGTGCAGTGGAGTGCGTGAAGAGGGGTGTCTGGGGATGTTCGTGTTCCCAGGCAGTGATACAGGGAGAGATGATGGTCAGGCAGGCACATGTTCAGTTCGTGCAGCGATGCAGTGAGAGGGGAGGACAGCAGTGTCTGGGGACTCTGTATATTTCATGCAGTGACACAGTGAGGAGGGCAGTGCCTGAGGATGTTCCCTATGACGTGCAGTGAGAGCTAGGGAATAATGACTTGGGCCTTTCTTGCCAAATGCAGTGAGAGGATAGCACTTCCCCCAGCCACACATTGAGAGAGAGCACATCATTCCTGGGGATGTTTCTCATTCTCTGCACTGACAGTGGCCCAGAAGAATCGCCTTGCGTGGAGAAAGTCGATATTCCCTGCAGTGCTACAGTGAGGTAGGAAGATATTAATATATTGGGATGCTCTTTGTCCCGTGCAGTGATAGTGAGACAGGAGGGTATTAATATCCGCCAATGTTCTGTATCCGGTGCAGTGATACAGTGTGCAGAAGGATATTAATAGCTTGGGATGCTCTTATATGCAATGATGCGTGGGTAGAAGACAAATGCCACGGCTTGTTCTGTATAGATATGTTGGGGAAGTTCCTCATCTCTTGCAGTGTTGTCGCAAAATGGAATCCTAGAAATGGCGGTAGATGTCCTTAATCCCGGGCAGTGAGACAGGAGGATATTAATAAAATTATGTTCTTCATCCCGTGCAGTGATCTAGTTTGACAGGAGGATATTGATATCTGTGGATGTCCTTTATCCTGTGCAGTGATACAGGAGGATGCTCATTTCTGATGATGTTCTTCGCCCCGTGCAATGATACACTGTGACAGGGGATATTTATATCTGTGGATGTCCTTTATCCTGTGCAGTGAGACAAGAGGATGTTCTTTATCCCCTGCAGTGACAGAGTGACAGTGGGATATCAGTTGCTGAGGATGTTCTCTATCCTGTGCAGTGAGACAGGAGGATGTTCTTTATCCCCTGCAGTGACAGAGTGACAGGAGCATATCAGTAGCTGAGGATGTTCTCTATCCTGTGCAGTGAGACAGGAGGATGTTCTTTATCCCCTGCAGTGACAGTGACAGGAGGATATCAGTAGCTGGGGATGTTCTGTATCCTGTGCAGTGAGACAGGAGGATGTTCATTTCTGATGATGTTCTTCGTGGCGTGCAGTGATACACTGTGACAGGGGATATTTACATCTCAGGATGTTCGTTATCCCGTGCAGTGAGAGAATGGGTAGAGAGAGGTGTCACGATATGTCCGGGATGTCGTGAAACAGAATCCTGGAAATGTCTGCAGATGTTCTGGGTCTTGTTTGATGTTACAGCGAGGCAGGATAGACATGTCAGAGATGTTCTTGATTCAGTGCAATGAGTGATGCAGGCAGATAGGACAATAATGCCGTGGGGTGTTTTCTCTTCGATGCAGTGAGATAAAGCACCGCCGGGGCCAGGGTCGGCGGGAGCACCGCCGACAGACCGGCGGTGCCCCGCAGGGCATTCTGACCGCGGCGGTTCAGCCGCGGTCAGATGCGGGAAACCGGCGGTCTCCCGCCGGTTTCCCGCTGCCCTGCAGAATCCTCCATGGCGGCGGAGCACGCTCCGCCGCCATGGGGATTCTGACACCCCCTGCCGCCATCCTGTTCCTGGCGGGTCTCCCGCCAAGAACAGGATGGCGGTAGGGGGTGCCGCGGGGCCCCCGTAAGAGGGCCCCACAAAGTATTTCAGTGTCTACTATGCAGACACTGAAATACGCGACGGGTGCCACTGCACCCGTCGCACCTTCCCACTACGCGGCTCAATTCTGAGCCGGCGTCCTCGTGGGAAGGTTGATTTGCCCTGGGCTGGCGGGCGGCCTTTTGGCGGCCGCCCGCCAGCCCAGGGCAAATCCCCAAATACCCTCAGCGGTCTTTCGACCGCGGAGCGGTATTTTGGTGGGGGAACTTTGGCGGGCGGCCTCCGCCGCCCGCCGAAGTTAGAATCACCCCCAAAGTTCTAGGAACCGGAGGAGATGGTCATTATTCTATGCAGTGACATAGGATAGAAAGACCTTGGAATTTTATTTCTCCTGTGCAGTGATGCCCCGAGACTGAAGGAGAGCAGAGTCCGGGGCATTATTTATTACATCCAGTGATAAAGTGGGAAAGTGGAAATGCCTAGAAACATTCTTAATCCCTCGCAGTCTTGCAGTGAGATAGTATAGAAACGTCTGAAATATTTTCTATCCAGTGCAGTGAGACGTAAGTTTTGCAGGTGCCTTGAGACATAGTTTGTGTGATCGTTTGTGGTTCAAAGGACAGCAGTGCTTGTCATTGTTCTTTTTTTGGTGCAGTGAATAGGATAGAAATAAAGGTTTATGGATCTGTTTATTCCATGCTATGATGCAGTGAGACTGGGTAGGAATGCTTGAGAGTTACCTATACGGATTGCAGTGAGACTGCAGGATACCATTTCCTGGGGATGTTCTTTGTTCTATACAGTGACAGCGCCGTAGATGGACGGAAATGTCTGTGGATGTGCTTTATTCCATTTAGTGATATAGTGAGATATGATAATATATCATAATTGTTGGAAATGGCCTCTCTGCAGGGTCACCACCAAACTTTTTGCCATCCTCCTCTTCTTTTTCTGACCTAATTTTTGCTAGTTTTAGGACTATGCACCCTTTACCACTGCTAACTAGCGCTAAAGTACATATGCTTTCTCCCTCAAACATGGTAACTTTGGTTCATTCCCAGGTGGCATACTTGATTTACTTGAAAGTCCCTAGTAAAGTGCACTACATGTGCCCAGGGACTGTAAATTGAATGCTACTAGACAGCCTGGAGCACTGGTTGTGCCACCCACATAAGTAGCCCCTTAACCATGTCATGTCTCAGGCCTGCCATTGCAAGGCCTTGTGTGCAGTTTCACTGTCACTTCGACTTGGCATTTAAAAGTACTTGCCAAGCCTTAAACTCCCCTTTTTCTACATATGTCACCCATAAGGTAGGCCCTAGGTAACCCATAGGGCAAGGTGCTATGTTGGTAAGAGGCAGGACATGTACATGTGTGTTTTATATGTCCTGGTAGGGGAAAATTCCTAAATTTGTTTTCCACTACTATGAGGCCTGCTCCTTTCAAAGGATAGTGTTAGGACTACCCTCATATACTGTTTGAGTGGTAGATTCTGATCAGAAAGGTATAACCAGGTCATATTTAGTATGACCTGGAAATCATGCTTATTGGTGAAGTTGGATTTTATATTACTATTTTAGAAATGCCAGTTTTAGAAAGTGAGCATTTCTCTTTCTTTAAAATCCATCTGTGCCTTACAGCCTGTCTCCAGTCAACGTCTGGGCTGGGCTGGTTGACAGCTCCTTGTGCATTTCACCCAGACAACCACAAACACAGGACACTCAGTCACACCTGCACTCATCTGCATGCTGAATGGTCTTCTTGGGCTGGAAGGGTGGAGGGCCTGACACTTATATTTCAAAAGCTAGAGGCCTGCCCTCACACAGTGGACTGCCAAACCCCCTACTGAGACCCTGGCAGACAGACCTGTACCAAAAGGGGAACTTGTGCACTTCAAAACCACTTGTTGAAGTCTCCCCTACTTCAAAGGCTTTTCTGGGTATATCAACTGTGTCTCTGTCCCCACCAACTCAGACACTTCTGGACCTGAACCTGAAACCTGTCGAGGAACTGACTGGCTGCCCAAAGGACTCATCTGGATTGCTTTAGTGAGAAGGACTGCTGCCCTGATGTTGCCCTGCTGCCCTCTAACTTTCCTGAGAAGTGCTGTCCAAGGGCTTGGATTGAGCTTGCCTCCTGTTTCTGAAGTCTCAGGGCCAAAAAGACTTAGGCACTCATTAAGACCCTGGAGGTCTTTTGACCGCCAGTGTTAATGTGGTGGTAACACCACCAACAGGCTGGTGGTGTATACTGCCATATTACGAGTGTGGTGGTTTGGCTGCTGCCAACCCACCACATCACCACTCATACCGCCATGGTGGTATGAACCACCGGGCCGGAGATGTACATCTCTGACCCGGCGGTCCATAGAAGACCGCTGGCAGCATTATGAACCGGCCTAACACCATGGTTTCCGCGGCGGTAGCAATGCCACGAAAACCATAGTAGTAGGGCTACAGGTGAAAGGGAGTTCCTTCCCTGTCACCAGTAGATGGCTCCACCCCCCAGCAATCACTTGACCCCCCCCTACACACATAGCACCCCCACCACTCCACAGTCACTGTGCCCCCCAACCCTCTACTCACATGGCGCCCCCCACATACATGCACACATACACCCACACGCACCACGCATACTCCCATTCACTTACACTTCCAGACACTCATTCACTCACACTCATCCATACTCGCTTTCACTCAAATACTCACATGCATACACACAAACATCCAAACATGCTTCCTCACGCATACACACTGACATGCAGACACACACTCACTTCAACATTCATATACGCATTCATTCACACGCTCACGACCATACATACACCACAACCCTCAGTCGCATTCACACATGCACAAACACATTCATACACACACGCAGACACCACACACTCACACACAACACCGCCCACCCTCCCACCCCACTCCCCTGTCAGCCGCCCGACTTACCTTGTCCGGTGAGGAGGTCGTCCAGCAGGGAATGGGAAGGGGTGCTGCTACAGCCGGCATCGCCCCACCAGCAGGACACCGCCAGGCCGTATTAATAGTCTTAATATGACTGGCGACGTCCTTCTGCTGGGGCGGTGCAGGTGGTAGCAACGCCAGTGCGCCACTGTCCGCCAGCATGGTTACTGCCGGATTTCCACCCAAAGTGTGGCGGATATCCAACAGTATCCACTATATGGCGGGTGGAAGACCGCCAGCAGTGGCTGTCTTCTGGTGCCCGTGGGATTGGCATTCTCGCTTAGAGACCGCCAAAGTCATAATGAGAGCCTTAATCTCTTCAGGAAACTCCTTGAGTGCCAAAAATCGACACACAGCCTACTGGAAATGACACACAGCCGTTTTGTGACCAAGAAAACGCTGCACAGTCGAGCCGGAATGACGCAGCCCGACTTCCCGAGTGGAGATTCGACGCAGCGCCTTCCTTGCAACTGAAAATTAGACACACATCCCTACCGGATCAACACACAGCTCAACCGAAGCGACGCAGCTGATTCCCCGAGTGGAAAATCAACGCAGTGCAACGGAAAATTCGATGCATAGCCATACTGGATTGATGCAATGCCTGCAACTTCTTCCTGCATGCCCAGGATTTCCCCAAATCATCCCTGGGTGTCAAAAAGATCCCCGCATCACAGTGAGGAACCAAGCCTGCACTCCGAAAATGACGCATTGCCCCTTCCAGCATGTAAACAAACAACGCATTGTCTGTGACGCGTCGGAAAATCCGACACACACCCTATTTTTCCACACATCTCCTCCTCTGCGGTCTCCATGCTTGTTATTTTTGATGCAAACCAGGTACTTTGTGCAAACAAGAGACAGCTGTTGATTTTTAAGATTTAAAACTCTTAAATCTTGCAAAAGTGATATCTCAACTTGTGATTATTGGATCTGTACCATTTTGACCTTAGTTTAACCAGTTAAATGTCCCATGTTTTTCTAAACCTGTGTGGTGTGTTTTTGTGGTGTTTTCACTATGCTACTGTATGATTTATTGCACAAATACTTTACACATTGCCTTCTAAGTTAAGCCTGAGTGCTCAGTGCCAAGCTACCAGAGGATGGGCACAGGATACTTTGGATTGTATGTGAATTACCCTGACTATGACTGTGGGCCCTACTTGGACATGGGTGTATACCTCTGCCAACTAGAGACCCCGTTTCTAACAACAATGTATAGAGCGTTCCTTTATTCCATTCAGTGTTATAGTGAGATATGATAATGTATAGAGTGTTCCTTTATTCCATTCAGTAATCTAGTGAGATATGATAATGTATAGAGCGTTCCTTTATTTCATTAAGTGGTACAGTGAGATATGGTAATGTATAGCGATTTCCTTTATTCCATTCAGCGTTATAGTGAGATATGATAATGTATCGAACATTCCTTTATTCCATTCAGTGATCTAGTGAGATATGATAGTATGTAGAGTGTTCCTTTATTCCATGAAGTGATATAGTGAGATATGATAATGTATAGAGCATTCCTTTTTTCCATTCAGTGATCTAGTTAGATATGGTAATGTATAGAGCGTTCCTTTATTCCATTCAGTGTTATAGTGAGATATGATAATGTATAGAGTGTTCCTTTATTCCATTTAGTAATCTAGTGAGATATGGTAATGGATAGAGCGTTCCTTTATTTCATTAAGTGATTAAGGTGGTCATTCCAACCTTGGCGGTAAAACCAGCTTACCGCTGTCAGAAGACCGCCAACATACCGCCGCGGCCGCGGTAAACCGCCACGGACATTCTGACCCACAACAGGCAAACCGCCAAAATACAGACATCCACAAAAGTCCGCCACACCAAAGGCCAGCGAGAAACTGGCGATGACCAAACCTCCACCGTCACGCCAACAGAAATACGCCCACACTATCACGACACACGAATCCACGCGGCGGTCTTACAACCGCGGTATTCTATTGGCGGTACACACCACCGCGCTCAAAATACACACACACTTACAAAATACAACCACATTGGACAATTCAAAATACACACACCTGATACACATACAAACACCACTCCCACACACCCAAGACAATATAAAACACACACCCACATCACCCTCAAACCCCCACTCCTCCAGAATCGGGACCACGCACAGAGAAATAGAGATCCGAGCACCCAGACGCGCATTTTACTTTCACCCAGCAATATTACCACGCACTTCACACAACACACCAATACACATCACCACACTTAGCACCACACAATCCACCCCACACATCACCCACACCACCCCATGGCACCGCAAAGACACCCCAGGTTTTCTGAGGATGAACTCAGGGTCATGGTGGAGGAAATCGCACGGGTAGAGCCACAGCTCTTCGGAACACAGGTGCAGCACACCTCCATTGCCAGGAAGATGGAGCTTTGGAGCAGAATAGTCGACAGGGTAAATGCAGTGGGACAGCACCCAAGAAATAGGGACGACATCAGGAAGCGGTGGAACGACCTACGGGGGAAGGTGCGTTCAATGGTATCCAGGCACAACATCGCGGTGCAGCGGACTGGCGGCGGACCCTCACCTCCTCCCCCAGAATTTACAACATGGGAGGAGCAGGTCTTGGCATCCTGCATCCTGAGGGCCTCGGCGGAGTATCTGGAGGAATGGACTCTGGTAAGTCTCATCTTCACAACTTCATCCCCCCCACCCCACCAGCATGCCAACTAATACCCCCACCCTCACCCTCACCCCCATCACACCTACTCCTTACAAATGTCTCACCATCACAACCCACCCATCCCAACCCCAAACCCTGCATGCGACCACAAAGCATGGACACCCATCACAAAGCATGCCCACTGCACATACCCATACCCCCCCCAAACCACCGTCACAAAAGCCCCCACACAGGAATGCCAGCACTGGGGTACACAAGCACCCACCCATTGCACGCTATGGCACACACAGATGCAATAACCATCCATTTATACTCCTGCAGGACCCGAACGCCACGTCACCGCGCAGGAGGGTCCACAAATGTCCACTCCACCCCCAGAAGAGGCCCACAGTGATGACAGCACCTCTGTCGACCTGGATCTAGATGACCAGCCCGGCCCATCGGGGACCTCGGGACAGTCGGTTCCCCTCAGACAGCCACAGGCCACAGCAGACCTTCCCCTCTCTGGGAACACCAGCACAGCACCCACCCAGCGGGCCCATACCTCTGTCCCCAGGACACGTCAATCAGCGGTGTGTCCACCACTACAGGGCACCCAGGTTAACCCACCACCCCAACAACAACAGGGACCTGGGGGCAGTGGTAGTGGGCACACGGTCCAGGGGACAGAGGCCCAGGGAAACAGGGGAGCTGGGAGGGTTGCTGTGCGACAGGGGGGGACAGGCCCAGGGAACCCACTCTCCACAAGGCCCTCTCCTCCATCATGGGAGCCTACCATCATTCCCAGGAGACGATGGCGACGGTCCTGGGCAGGTTTCAGGAGATCCAGCTCCTGCAGGAGGAACAGTATTTGGGGTTCAGGGACGAACTACGAACCATCAGTTCCGCCATGGGCACCATTGTAGGGGCTCTGAATCAGGTAGTCACCACATTGCGGGACACTGTGGCACCACAAAGGGCCCCTGACACTAGCATGGACCAAGAACTGCCTACCACCTCTGCCGGCGCTAGTGGACAGGAGGCCCCGCCACAGGACCAACAGGCCACCAGCACCCCACCCCCTGCAGAAGGAGAACCACCCCGCAAGCGGGCCCTGAGATCCAGGAAGAAGACAGAGTAAAATGCCAAGACCCCCACCAGCAAAGAATACCTCCCTGATTGTCATCCCACTGACCCACATTGTCACCCTGTCCATCCTTAAATTGCCCCTGCTCCACTTCTCACAGCCATTTGGACAATGCACCTGTGATAATACTAGTCTGGACTCTGCCATGGACAATCCTCCACCATCACCCCTCACCAATTTGCAACCACCCACCAATATAGAGCAGAGAAATAAACACAGTTATTGCACAAAACATTCTGGAGTCTGGCTGTGATTTAGTACAAATGTATTAGAGATGACTGTGCCAAAATGCATATTTACATTGTGATGCCAACATACCACTGTCACACAGCTGTAGTCCATGGGGAAACAAAGCAGATGTCACGCAGTGGGGCCCACATCTCTGAAATCGGAAGGGAAAGTCACAACTCAGTTACCATACACTGGGGGAATAGGACAGACAGTAGAGACGTAGTAGTGGTTAAGTATATGTAATATGCCGATGTGGATTCTTACCTGTGTGTCACTGAAAATACTGCTGTATTACTGTGTTCCTGTTGTCTATGTCGTCCTCTTCGGCTTCCTCGTCTTCACTCTCCACAGGCTCCACAGCTACTACAATACCACCATCTGGACCACCCTCCTGCAGAAAAGGCACCTGGTGTCACAAAGCCAGGTTGTGAAGCATACAGCAGGCCACGATGATCTGGCACACCTTCTTTGGTGAGTAGTAGAGAGAACCACCTGTCATATGGAGGCACCGGAACCTGGCCTTCAGGAGGCCGAAGGTCCGCTCGATCACCCTCCTAGTTCGCCCATGGGCCTCATTGTAGCGTTCCTCTGCCCTTGTCCTGGGATTCCTCACTGGGGTCAGTAGCCATGACAGGTTGGGGTAACCAGAGTCACCAATTAGCCACACACGGTGCCTCTGGAGTTGGCCCATTACGTAAGGGATGCTGCTATTCCGCATGATGTACGCGTCATGCACTGAGCCAGGAAACTTGGCATTCACATGGGAGATGTACTGGTCTGCCAAACACACCATCTGTACATTCATCGAATGATAACTCTTCCTGTTTCTGTACACCTGTTCACTCCTGCTGGGGGGTACCAAAGCCACATGTGTCCCATCAATGGCACCTATGATGTTGGGGATATGTCCAAGGGCATAGAAGTCACCTTTCACTGTAGTCAAATCCCCCACCTCAGGGAAAACGATGTAGCTGCGCATGTGTTTCAGCAGGGCAGACAACACTCTGGACAACACCTTGGAAAACATAGGCTGAGACATCCCTGATGATATGGCCACTGTTGTTTGAAATGACCCACTTGCAAAGAAATGGAGCACTGACAGCACCTGCACTAGAGGGGGGATCCCTGTGGGTTGGCGGATTGGTGACATCAGGTCTGGCTCCAGCTGGGCACATAGTTCATGGATAGTGGCTCGGTCAAGCCTGTATGTCAGTATGACATGTCTTTCCTCCATTGTCGACAGGTCCACCAGCGGTCTGTACACAGGAAGATTCCTCCATCTCTTCACATGTCCCAGCGGACGGTGCCTATGAAGGACAACAGCGAGCACAGAGTCAATCAACCCACAGGTACGTAACCACAGCTTGCACATAACACGATTCCCAATGCATTGAATGGCTTGTATGAGTGTTGATGCAAGGCCTAGGTATGTGTGACGCAGTAGAAAGAAAGCCATGTGGGCCCCTGAATTGGCGGCTGCCTGACCTGTGAAGTGCGACAATGGGATGTGAGGTAAATGCGCTGGCGTGGCACACCGTGGCGGTAGGCGGTCGAAGACCGCAGCGCTAAGCACCATTGGTTAACATTGAACCCTATGGGTCTCAGGAGCCAATGAAGATGTGCGCCAGCGGTCTCGGTACGCACCGCCGCAGTACGCACCGCCGCCGGCGTGACCGCCATTTTCTATCAGCTTAATCACTCGATACCTGATCTTCGACAGGAGAGGACCTACACTGCAAGTGCTGCTGTGACCTCGGTCTGGAAGAGACAATGGCTCATGCGACTGGGGAAAGGGCCCCTGCCTTCACTGCTCAGGAATTGGAGAAACTTGTGGATGGGGTCCTCCCCCAGTACGCGCTACTCTACGGTCCTCCAGACCAACAGGTAAGTACACTGGGACCATGCTTTGTGGGCAATGCCTGTGTTGAGTGGGGTGGATGAATGATGGTGGGGAGGGGAGCGATTGAGGCATGCATCAAACGACGCTGAGAGCATGTGCCACATGGCAAGGGTAGGGATGGGGGGCCACTCACATTGAGCATGCAGATGGTGATGACAATTTTCCCCCCCCTGTACATTTCACATAGGTCAGCGCCCACCAGAAGATCGATATTTGGCGTGCCATCGCCAAGGACGTCCGGACCCTGGGGGTCCACCAGAGACGGGGCACCCACTGCCGGAAGAGATGGGAGGACATCCGACGCTGGAGCAGGAAGACGGCGGAGGCTCAGCTGGGGATGGCCTCCCAACGTGGGAGGGGTGCCAGTCGGACTTTGACCCCCCTGATGTCCCGGATCCTGGCCGTGGCCTACCCCGATTTGGATGGGCGCGTGAGGACATCACAGCAGACACAAGGGGGTGAGTATACTCTCATTCTGTTGACTTAGCGCGCAGTGGAGGTGTCTGGGTGGGGGAGGAGGGCTGTGGGTATCCCTAGGCCAGGGCGATTTCTGTAGGCTAGGCCCCTCCGTAAGTCATGGCCCTGTGCCCCCGCCCCCCACCTCTGTAGGGTGCCAAGTACAGCTAATCAAGGCCCTGTGTCATCTATGTGTGCAGATGTCGTCCATAGGCTTGCAGGCCATGTTCCACAGATTGAGTAGTCGACCCCAAGTGCGCAGCGTAGTGCAGGGGGCTTCTGTGTCTGTCCTGTCCGCCAACGGTGTCGCCAATGCATGCACTCAACATGTCTTTATTTTCTCCCCCCCCCCTTTTTTGTGGTCTTCCTGTTCATGTGTGCATTAGCATCATCAGGCGGAGGAGAAGTGGCATCGGAGCACGAGGGAGCTGCATCCCACATGGCCATGGAGGGCCATGCAACGGACTCCGAATTCACCAGTGGGACGGAGGGCGAGGGGAGCTCCACAGCAGGGACTCGGGCAGACATCAGCGACACGGACTCGTCCTCTGAAGGGAGCTCCCTTGTGGTGGCGGCAACATCTGTGCCCCCCGCAACAACAGGTACAGCCGCCACCCACCGCACCAGCACCACCCTCCCAGCAGCCCCTCAGCGTTTGCCCCGTGCCCGCTCACCCAGGAAGGTGGGCATCTCCTTCGCCCCAGGCACCTCAGGCCCTGCCCCAGTCACCCCTGCTGCCCTCAGTGAGGAGGTCATTGACCTCCTGAGGACGCTCACTGTTGGGCAGTCTACCATTTTGAATGCCATGCAGGGTGTAGAAAGAGAGGTGCACCAGAGTAATACATACCTGGAGGGCATTCATTCTGGTCAGGCTGCCCTACAGCGATCGTTCAACACTCTGGCCTCAGCACTGATGGCAGCCATTGTCCCTGTCTCTAGCCTCCCCCCTCCAACTTCCTCCACCCAGACCCTATCACCTGTACCTCTGCCTATCCCTGACACACCATCAGACCAGCCTGCACACACCTCAACACCCAAGGGAAGCTCAGGCAGACATAAACACCACAGATCACACAGGCATTCACCCAAGCAACATCCACATACAGACATACCAACACCCACTGCCTCCACTGTGTCCCCCTCCTCCTCGTCTCCCTCCTCCCTTCCTGTCACGTCTCCACTCACACCTGCATGCACAACATCTTCAGCCACTACGTCCATCACCAGCACACACACCAGAACCCCCTGCACACGTGCAGTCACCACCCCCACTACCATTTACACGTCCCATGTGTCCTCTCCCAGTGTGTCTGTGACCCCCTCTTCCAAGATACACAAACGCAGGCAGCCACCTGCCCAACAGCCATCCACCTCACGACAGCCTCCAGCCCAAGCACCTGCACCCAAAGACACCAGACTTCATACTCCTACAACCACAACCTCTTCCTCCACTCCTATACCCACTACACCTACCTGTCCCACTGCTCCTAAGAAGTTTTTCCTGTACAAACTCAACCTCTTTCCACCAACTCCCCCACCCCGTCCATGTCATAGGACTATAGTCAGCACCTCAGCCACGACAAAACCGGGCCCTGTCATGACAGTCTGCCATGGACTGTGGAGTCCCCAACCCTCCAGGGCAGCAAGTTCAGTACGGAGCCAAGGCACGGGTATCCCACACCCGGAGAAACATCCAAAGATAGGCAGTGGCCGGCGCGAGAGGGTGAAAACAGCAGGGACTAAAACCCCTACCATGGCTCCGGCAGGAAGTGTGGAGACAGCTGGCACACCGCCCAAGGTGGGGAAGGGACACAGGCGATCAGGGAAGGCTGGGAAGGGCAGCACGCCCGACAACACCGTCATCAGCCCAGCTGGCCAGGAGGGCCCCGCCAGCCCCGTCCCAGGTGGGCAGGAGGGCCCCGCCAGCCCATCCCAGGTGGGCAGGAGGGCCCCGCCAGCCCCATCCCAGGTGGGCAGGAGGCCACCAACAGGCCCGGCACTGCAGCCCAGGAGGGCTCCGCCAGCCACAGGACAGATGGGCAGGAAGGCTCCGCCAGCCACAGGACAGGTGGCAAATGACCTCCACGCCATGGTCAGATCTGCTGCACTGGGCCCTTCATCTCAAGCACCGCTGAACTGGGCCCTTCATCTCAAGCACCGCTGAACTGGGCCCTTCATCTCAAGCACCTCTGCACTGGGCACCGCCGTCTCAAGCACCGCTGACAGGGCACCGCCGTCTCAAGCACCGCTGAACTGGGCACCGCCGTCTCAAGTACCGCTGAACAGGGCACCGCCGTCTCAAGCACCGCTGAACTGGGCCCTTCATCTCAAGCACCGCTGCACTGGGCACCGCCGTCTCAAGCACCGCTGAACTGGGCCCTTCATCTCAAGCACCGCTGCACTGGGCACCGCCGTCTCAAGCACCGCTGAACTGGGCACCGCCGTCTCAAGTACCGCTGAACAGGGCACCGCCGTCTCAAGCACCGCTGAACTGGGCCCTTCATCTCAAGCCCCGCTGCACTGGGCACTGCCGTCTCAAGCACCGCTGAACTGGGCCCTTCATCTCAAGCACCACTGAACTGGGCCCTTCATCTCAAGCACCGCTGCACTGGGCACCGCCGTCTCAAGCACTGCTGAACAGGGCACCGCCGTCTCAAGCACCGCTGAACTGGGCACCGCCGTCTCAAGTACCGCTGAACAGGGCACCGCCGTCTCAAGCACCGCTGAACTGGGCCCTTCATCTCAAGCACCGCTGCACTGGGCACCGCCGTCTCAAGCACCGCTGAACTGGGCACCGCCGTCTCAAGTACCGCTGAACAGGGCACCGCCGTCTCAAGCACCGCTGCCCCATGAGCGGCAGGGGCTGGCCCGCATCTGTGTTGGGCAGGGCTGCACGAAGCACTCTGGGCACAAAGCCCCCTCCAGAACCAGTGGAGACTGTTATCCACTTGTGAGACTGTGGCTTTGCACTCCCCAGGATGGTACAGTGGGCAAACCACCCGTTGCAGAGACTTGTGAGACTGTGGCTTTGCACTCCCCAGGATGGTACAGTGGGCAAACCACCCACTGCAGAGACTTGTGAGACTGTGGCTTTGCACTCCCCAGGATGGTCCAGTGGGCAAACCACCCACTGCAAAGACTTGTGAGACTGTGGCTTTGCACTCCTCAGGATGGTCCAGTGGGCAAACCACCCACTGCAGAGACTTGTGAGACTGTGGCTTTGCACTCCCCAGGATTGAACAGTGGCCATGGAGGCCCCTCGTGGATCTGGCGTCGTTCACTCATCTGGCTGAGGTGCCCCCCTTCCCTTCCCCCTGAGGTGCCTGTAGTTTTGCTATCTGATGCCCCTGCAGTGTTCTCTCCGTTGGAGTCAGGTATCTTGTGTGGGCTTTGCCCATGTGATTTGGGCCCAGTGGTCCACGGACAATGCATGCTACAATGCTCGGACTTGTACATTTATGTATATAAGATTGTTTGATGTGTAGATATATTTTTAAGCCAGTTATACAATATATTCCAATGTTTAGAATCATTTCCTTTTGTATTTGCATTCTTCCGGAGGGTTTGGGGGGTGTCACTCTGATGTGTTGCTATGCATTGATGTGTGTGTTGTAGTGGGTGAGGGTGGGTGTGTCGCCTATGTGTGTACCCGTAATATGTTCTTCTCCCCCCTCCCCTGTGTCGTAGATGCTGTACTCACCGTTTTCTTCTGCGCGGGCGTTCGTGCTCCTGGTAGAGGAGTAGGTACACTATCGCTGGGAGTATGTGGAGCTCGGGTTCCATGCTGTCCTGATTCCTCGTGGACTATATGGAGGTGGGCGTTTTCCCTTCGAAATGGCTGTTTCCGCCGTGTTTTTATTGGCGGGGCTACCGCCCCGGAAAAGGTGGCGGATTGGTAGCTTGTGATACAGTGGGCGGTACATTGTCTCCCGCCTGTCTGTTGGCAGTGACCGCCGCGCTGTTTGTTTGTGCCGCTGTGGCGGGCGGTGTGGTAATGTGGCGGTCTCTGTTGGCAGTTTCCGCAAGGGTCGGAATTCCATTTTTTACCCCGCCAGCCTGTTTGCGGTTTGGCCGCAGGTTTAACACCGACCGCCAGGGTTGTAATGACCCCCTAAGGGCTAGATGTAAAATAGCTTTTGCGGGTCGCAAACGTCGAAAAACGCATCGGAACACGTCGGATCCGACTCGCAAAATGCATTTCCGACTCGCAAATAGGAAGGGGTGTTCCCTTCCTATTTGCGACTCGCAATGCTATGCAATTTAATTTGCGACCGCGAAAGCGGTCGCAAATGAAATCGCAGTTACCATCCACTTGAAGTGGATGGTAACCCAGTCGCAAACTGGAAGGGGTCCCCATGGGACCCCTTCCCCTTTGTGAATGGAAAAAATGTTTATTTTTCAGAGCAGGCAGTGGTCCAATGGACCACTGCCTGCCCTGAAAAAAAACGAAACTAAAGGTTTCGGTGTTTTTTTCCAAGTGCGGCTCGTTTTCCTTTAAGGAAAACGGGCTGCAGATGGAAAAAAAATACTGCTTTATTAAAAAGCAGTCACGGACATGGTGGTCTGCTGACTCCAGCAGACCACCATCCCGGTGAGTGCCCATACTCGCAATGGGGTCTCAAACTGCGACCCTCCTCATTAATATTAATGAGGTGGGTCTTTGTGACCCCATTGCGAGTTGCAGAAGGTGTCTGAGAAACCTTTCTGCTTAGCAAATTGCAAGTCGCAATTTGCAAGCTACCTACATCTGGCCCATAGTGAGATATGGTAATGTATAGCAAGTTCCTTTATTCCATTCAGCGTTATAGGGCCAGATGTAGCAAAGGGTTTTACCCATTCTGTGTCTATGGGAAAAAACATTCGTACATATGGCCCATAGTGAGATATGATAATGTATAGAACGTTCCTTTATTCCACTCAGTGAGATATGATAGTATGTAGAGTGTTCCTTTATTCCATGAAGTGATGTAGTGAGATATGATAATGTATAGAGCATTCCTTTTTTCCATTCAGTGATCTAGTTAGATATGATAATGTATACAGCGTTCCTTTATTCCATAAAGTGATCTAGTGAGATATGATCATGTATAGCGAGTTCCTTCATTCCATGAAGTGATCTAAAGAGATATGATATTGTATAGAGCGTTCCTTTATTCCATTCAGTGTTATTGTGAGATATAATAATGTATAGAGTATTCCTTTATTCCATTCAGTGATCATGTGAGATATGGTAATGTACAGAGCGTTCCTTTATTCCAGTCAGTGATCTAGTGAGATATGATAATGTATAGAGCGTTCCTTTATTCCATTCAGTGATCTAGTGAGATCTCATAATGTATAGCAAGTTCCTTTATTCCATTCAGTGTTATAGTGAGACATGATAATGTATAGAGCATTCCTTTATTCCATTCAGTGATCTGGTGAGATATGATAATGTCTAGAGCGTTCCTTTATTCCATTCAGTGACCTAGTGAGATATCATAATGTGTAGCGAGTTCCTTTATTCCGTTTAGTGTTATAGTGAGATATGATAATATATAGAGCGTTAATTTATTCCATTCAGTGATCCACTGAGATATGATAATGTATAGAGCGCTTCTTTATTACATTCAGTGATCTAGTGAGTTATGATAATATATAGAGCATTCCTTTATTCCATGAAGTGATCTAGTGAGATATGATAATGTACAGAGAGTTCCTTTATTCCATTCAGTGTTATAGCGAGATATGATAATGTACAGAGCGTTTCTTTTTTCCATGAAGTGAAATAGTGAGATATGGTAATGTATAGCGAGTTCCTTTATTCCATTCAGTGTTATAGTGTGATATGATAATGTATAGAGCGTTCCTTTATTCCATTCAGTGTTATAATTAGATATGATAATGTATAGAGCGTTCCTTTATTCCATTTAGTGATATAGTGAGATATGGTAATGTATAGAGCATTCCTTTATTCCATGCAGTGATCTAGTGGGAGGTGATAATGTATAGAGCGTTCCTTTATTCCATTCAGTGATATAGTGAGATATGATAATGTATAGAGCGTTCCTTTATTCCATGCAGTAATCTAGTGGGATATGATAATGTGTAGAGCGTTCCTTTATTCCAATTAGTGATCTGATGAGATATGATAATGTATGGAGCGTGTGTTTATTCCATTCAGTGATCTAGTGAAATATCGTAATGTATAGCAAGTTCCTTTATTCCATTCAGTGTTATAATGAGATATGATAATTCATAGAGCGTTCCTTTATTCAATGCAGTGATCTAGTGGGATATGATAATGTGTAGAGCGTTCCTTTATTCCATTCAGTGATCTAGTGAAATATCGTAATGTATAGCAAGTTCCTTTATTCCATTCAGTGTTATAATGAGATATGATAATGTATAGAGCGCTCCTTTATTCCATTCAGTGTTATAGTGAGATATGATGTTGTATAAAGTGTTTCTTTATTCCATTCAGTGACCTGGCGAGATATGATAATGTACTGTATAGAGCGTTCATTTTTCCGTTCAGTGTTATAGCGAGATATGATAATGTATAGAGCGTTCCTTCATTCCATGAAGTAATCTAGCGAGATATGGTAATGTATAGAGTGTTCCTTTATTTCATTCAGTGACCTAGTGAGATATGATAATGTATAGAGGGCTCCTTTATTCCATGGAGTGATCTAGTGAGATATGATGATGTATAGAGCGCTCCTTTATTCCATGAAGTGATCTAGTGAGATATGATAATGTACAGAGAGTTCCTTAATTTCATTCAGTGTTATAGTGAGATGTGATAATGTATAGAGCATTCCTTTATTCCATGAAGTGATCTAGTGAGATATGATAATGTACAGAGAGTTCCTTTATTTCATCCAGTGTTATAGTGAGATATGATAGTGTATGGAGCGTTCCTTTATTCCATTCAGCTATCTGGTGAGATATGGTAATGTATAGAGCGTTCCTTTATTCCATGAAGTGATTTAGTGAGAGATGATAATGTCTAGAGCGTTCCTTTATTTCATCCAGTGTTATAGTGAGATATGATAATGTATAGAGCGTTCCTTTATTTCATCCAGTGTTATAGTGAGATATGATAGTGTATGGAGCATTTCTTTATTTCATCCAGTGTTATAGTGAGATATGATAGTGTATGGAGCATTTCTTTATTTCATCCAGTGTTATAGTGAGATATGATAGTGTATGGAGCATTCCTTTATTCCATTCAGCTATCTGCTGAGATATGGTAATGTATAGAG
Source organism: Pleurodeles waltl (assembly GCF_031143425.1). Classification (NCBI taxonomy): domain Eukaryota; kingdom Metazoa; phylum Chordata; class Amphibia; order Caudata; family Salamandridae; genus Pleurodeles; species Pleurodeles waltl. Next base: position 340,404,981 of record NC_090443.1, read on the forward strand.
CATTCCTTTATTCCATGAAGTGATTTTGTGAGATATGATAATGTATAGAGTGTTCCTTTATTTCATCCAGTGTTATAGTGAGATATGATAGTGTATGGAGTATTCCTTTATTTCATCCAGTGTTATAGTGAGATATGATAGTGTATGGAGCTTTCCTTTATTCCATTCAGCTATCTGCTGAGATATGGTAATGTCTAGAGCGTTCCTTATTCCATGAAGTGATCTAGTGAGACATGATAATGTATAGAGCATTCCTTCATTCCATTAAGTGATCTAGTGAGATATGATAATGTATAGAGAGTTCCTTTATTTCATTCAGTGGCATGTGATAGATATGTCTGGAGCTGTTCTGTGTCTCTGCAGTGAGACGCAGCGGGGCTGCATAGACATGTCTAGGGATGCTCTGTGTTCTGTGGAGTGATTCAGTGAGAAGAAAAGCAGGTTTGGGAATGTTTTTATTATGTGCAGTGATACAGTGAGGTTAAAAAAAGGAATGACAAGAAGTGGTTTCATTTCCTGGAGTGATGCAGTGCTACAGATATTTAGAAGTGACTACATATATCTTCTGTCCCTTCCAGTGATACAGTGAGCAAACGCATAGAAAGGTCTGGGGCAGTTCTTTGCCCGATGCAGTGATACAGTGAGACCGGAAGAGCCTGGTCTGGGGATGCTCGTTACCTTGCGCGGTGATACAGTGAGGTAGAACACCGATACCCCAGAATGCTCCTTACATCGTGCAGTGATGCACTGGCGCAGTAAGGGTAGAAATATGTGGGGTGTTCTGTGTCCCACTTACTGATGTCATGCGATAGGACAGAGCTGTAGTGAAACGTTCTCTATACCGTGTAGTGAAAAGAACGTGTTTCTTATAGTGCTTCGTATTGCACTTCGGCCATTTCTAAGCACTGTATATACAGGGATTGACACATCCTCCACGACACTGTTAGTCAGTAACGAATGTTCAATGCACTGAGCCATTCACCACAGTCAAAAAGATGAATAGAATTGGGTGCACTGAGTGGGGGTTATGAGGGTTGGGAAGGGAATGTCTTTGTTCTGACTTATTGTTTCTTTTATTCTGAATTGATCATTGTGTATTCCACTAACACAAAACATCACTCTGATGTCATCTTGGGGTCTTCATTAAAATTCGTGAATTATTACTGTATACAAGATATTGCTCCGAAGGTGCAGAAATTGCCTGTATGAGATGTTTTCATGTACATGAAAAATGTATAGAATCTCCATGGTCAGAAAAAATGAATACACGATTCTGGCTGTGTTCTTTGTTCCATGCAGCGAGGCTGTGAGGTAGGAGGGCAATTCCTTGGTATAGTCTTTCCAATGAACAGAGAAAGCCGCGTCTCTTTTGTGGGTAATTGCACAAAAATATGACCATGCCCGCCGCATGGGGGCGCCTGTGCCTCCATCCGGATACTGGAGTGGACAATTTACCTTCGTTTGCATATTTTAGTATCGTCACACATGGCCCGTAGCGGTTAACACACACATGTAGAGCAATTCTGCATGCATTAAGTGGTGTCTGCTTAAGGGTGAGTACAGTGCAAGCGCCTCATCTTCGACCTGATGAAGACTCCCTCAAGTAATTTTCTGGGGGCGGAACGTTAACATTGTTTGGCCTTTTGGATGTCAATAGAACCCCTTAAGACATAGCTGTCCGACTCATTCCGGATTTCAGCATACTCGCCCACGGACAGCAGTAGGACCATCTTCCCTCGTGTGTTTGGTGCCATCCATCCTTGCCACTACAAATGCCCATTTGGCACAGCCAAGCACTGCGCCTTCACTGCAGATTCCTGCTTTCACTGTTGGTCCTTACACAAATATACGTATCACGTGTGCCATCTGTGCACTCACTTTATATATTCTTTTTGTATATTCACTTTATATTATTGTATTTTGTAAAAGGTTGAATATTTCAGTCAGGAAACCGCAGCCAAGTTGTTTTTGTGGATTATCCCGAAGCAACCACTGTTCTCTTCTTTAATTGAATGTTCTTTTTCTTATGCAGTGAATTAGGAGGATAGCGGTACCTGGTGTATTTGTCAAGTGCAGTGATGGAGGGAGAAAACTGGGATGTCCGAAAGGCACTCAGGGTGCACTGACGCGGAGACACCACAGAATTGCCTTGTGATGCTCTTTATAGAAAATGGATTAAAATGTCTGTGATTTTCTTCCTCTGTGAAATTATTCACTTTGAAAGAAGTCTGCAGACGGCAGAAGGTATCCTTTGTTCTGTACGGTGACAGTGCACAGAGGATAGAAATGTCTGGGGCTGTACATTATCTCTGGAGTGATGCATTGAGGTGCAGTGCTACTGACCTAACCCATGGTAATATCCGCGAGTGTCCTTTGATTTGTGCTGTGAGACATACGACATGGCAGGAGGTGGTCTGTAGTATGTGCAGTGGTATAATGGGGTGGAGTGCCAGCGTTGTGTGCGGGCGCTCGTCACCTCTTGCAGTGATGATGACGGATAGAAGCATCTGAGGATGTTCTGCATCCCATGCAGTGATATGGTGCGACAGAATAGAAAGGTCGTGGAATATTCTTTGCCGCCTGTGATGCCATGAGGTAGAAGGATAAACATGTCAGTGAATGTTTTTTGTTCCAAGTAGTGATTCCGTTACATGACAGTAATATAATGAAAGGCGCTATCTTCCCTGCAGTAATAACTTATTTGTTATATAGCGCTTCCTACAACACTTTGCCGTTTCCATGGGCAATTATTCGGCACTCAATTTACCAACCTGGGAAGGATGGAAGGCTAGGTTTGCTCTGTGGGGTTCGATCCGATGACCTTTGGAGCACCACAGCATTGGCTTGAAATGTGTTTTTAAAATGTAAATAGGGGCTACCCTGTAGCCCTAAGAACCCGGGTGATAGACATGACTATGGAATGCAACGGTTCCTTTGGGCTAATTTAAAAAAAAAAATCCGCTTGCAATGCATGATGGTTCCTCCATTCTTTGGGTACCTCATGGGACGATGTATCCTTTCTTGGTTTACTTTTATTTATTCAAGCACGACCGAGAAAGTTTACAGCATGAGTGTATAGGGTTACGGGCAGTATAAAGTATTTTATACATTCATTTCAAATGTCCTCGGCTACATTCTGGTGAAGACCTTCTCAAATGACTTTCTGGGGATGAAACTTAAACAGTTTGTACCCTTTGGACTCTCCCTAGCCTCTAATGGAACCTCTAGAGGCACAGCTCTCAGATCCCTTGCTCAGCTCACCATATTCAGTTACAGACAACTGTTGGCATTATCATTTCTTTTTTTGCTTGTATCTCTCTTTGTCACTACAAATGGATGTCTGACACACCAGGGTACTGTATTAGGGTGACCACCTGGCATTGAGGCAAATTCTGGACAGGACTGTAAAAAATTCAGGACAAAGGGTCAAAATTCAGGACAAAAATTCAGGGCAAAGGGTCAAAATTCAGGAAAAAAATTAAAGATCAAACGTCAGTTTTACAGACACACCCAAGAGAGGCCCTGCCTCACTATGTTGTCAGTGCATTTATTTACTCTTTTTTACATAGTACTATTTATTCACTGTGGTCTTTTTGTGATTACCTCCTGGTATGCTACATTCAGGTCTCACAGTACATTCTTGTTTAGTAGTAAATTAATGCCCTTCAGCACAGTGTCAAGGCCATCGCCCCCTACCCAAATCTACCCAATCTTTCTTGAAGAGAAAGTAACAGCAAACTTTTGATTATGTTTCTGTACATTTTAAAACCTCTGGCAAACAGTTTGGGAAACATTAAGGTAACTAACCTTATGCTAGTTTAAACAAATTGAACAAAATCATCTGGCTCACCCCAACTGGGACTTAAAATAAATAATGAGGCAGGGCAGATGGTGTGAGCGACAGTCTCACACCTAATGTCAGGATGTGAGGTACCCACAACTTGCTCCAGTCTCACAGCACTAGAGTGTATGTTTGGGACTCTACATTTAGCTCCGAAATGGGAGTCCAGACTACCAATCAAAGATAATAAAAGAAGAAGATGAAATTGAGATCAAATGGGAGATCCACGGCAAGTGATTCAAAGGGTTCTTGCTAAGAACCGGCTAAATAAGGAAGAGAAGAACAATGTGGGACAGTTCCTAAAATCAGAAAGATGGGTCCACCAAGACTATCAGAAGGTATTGGGTACCTGAGGAGTTGTCTCTGCACACAGGAGAGGAACAGAAGAGGCACTGTCAAGTGGTTGAACAAGCAACATCCATCCGCCTTGGCAAACTCTTGTGGTACAATGGTCTGCTGTTCGTGCTTGTGAAGAGTGAGCAGGGGCCAGACCCCTTGTAAGGTTGTGCAAGGCAATTGCCCGCTTTGTCCATGTCTTTAAATGGTTTTGAAATTGAGCAAAAGCCAAACTAGTGATTTGGGTTATCCCTAAGTGTCAAGTACATATATAATCTTCAAAATATTTGGAATGTAAATTGCACAAACAAAATGTAAAAAATGTTAAAATGAACTTAGTGTTTCTTTAACATATGTACATCACTCTAATCTACTCTGCATCTCTGAACTCTATGCCACGGCACTGTACACCACTTTACTCTATGCCATCACATACTATGCCACTCTACGCAACTCCACTCTACCCTGCACCTCACCACTCTAAGCCACTTCACTGTACTGTGAAACAATCTACTTTATGCCACAGCATTCTATGCCACTGCACTGTGCATCACTCCACTCTCTGCAACTGCACTCTACAGCACTATACTCTACTCTGCACCACTCTATACTACTCCACTCTACACCACTGCACTCTTCCATGCGAGTCTACTCTGCACTCTATGCCACTGCACCACTCTACACTACTGCACTCTATTGTATGCCACTTTACTCCACTGCACTCTATGCCACTCCATGCCACCGCACTCTATGCCAATGCACTCTACGCCACTACACTCTACTATGCACTGCACTACTCTACACTTCTCCACTCTGCACCACTCTATGCCGGGAAGCAGTCTTAACCATGACTCATGAACAACGAAGTCGTGGACAACGAAAGCAGAACAACGCTTTCGTTAACCACGACTTCCTTGTTCAGTGCCTTAACCACACATGTGCTTAACCACGCACATGCGTGGTTGAGGCACAGAAGAAGGGAGTCGGCTGAGGAGGACGATGTGATCAGGTAAGTGGGGTGGGACTGGGGCTGTTTTAGGGGCAGGGGCGGGGGGTCGTGGTATTTTTAGTTTTAGGGGCAGGGTATTTTTAGTTTTAGGGGATGGGGGTCAAGGTGGTTTAGGTTTAGTGGCGGGGGAGGAGGGGTTGGATATTTTTAGTTTTAGGGGCGGGGTGGGAAGGTGGGGGTATTTTTAGTTTTAGGGACGGGATGAGGGGTCCGGGGTATTTTACTTTTTGGGGCGGGGGGTTGGAGTAGTTTAGGTTTTAGGGGCAGGCTGGGGGGTTGGGGTGGTTTTAGGGGTGGAAGTCGTGGTAATATTTTTGGGGTGGGGTTGGGGTGGTTTTAGGTTTTAGGGGCGGGGTAGGGGGTTGGGGTGGTATTAGGTTTAAGGGGCAGGGTTGGGGTGGTCTTAGGTTTAAGGGGCGGGGTGGGGTGTTTGGGTGATTTTAGGTTTCCGGGGGAGGGGTGGGGGGGTCGCATGCAGGAACCATGCATGCCGTTCACTAATGCCTTTACCAGGAATACCTTTACAAAAAAAAATCGTTGTTAAGGCATTTGTGGTAAAGGCATTAGTGGTAACAACACGGTCGTTGTTCCAACTGCGTTGTTTAGGCATGCGTGGTTCCAGCATGAGTTGTTGCAACATACATTCCTCTATGCCACTGCACTCTATGCCATGCGAGCCTACTCTGCACTCAGTGATACTGCACCACTACATTACTGCACTCTCTGCCACTCTATGCCACTCTACTCTGCCCAACGCCACTCCCTGCCACTGCACTCTACGCCAATGCACTCTAAACAACTGCACTGTACACACTGCACTGTATTCTGCATCACTGGCCTCTACGCCACTGCTCCTATGCACTCTACTCCACTCCACACCACTATGCCACTAACTTTAGCCATGCTGAACAGCAGCCACTCTGGTGTATAACATGGCTAAAAAGCATTATCAAAGTTAGATGAGACCTATTGGCTTTGCCAATGCTTGTTAGTACTATGAGGTACCGAGGTCCCTGAAAGAACTGTGAATGTGTAAGTCCTTACTATAAATATGAATTTGACGCCTCGTTAGGGGTAGTAAGCACTATATAAATACAATTAGATCATAATATAGGCTGCTACAAAATGAGCAAATACATTTTGGTTAAACAAAAAAAGTCCTTCTAAAATACAGATTTGAATAATATACAGTTTATACCTAGTACTAACATTTTTTTTTATAACAGTGCATTAAAACCACACACTCCAAAGCGCACCTTGGAACTCCATTACAATACCTCTTTAAAACAAAATATCTTTGTCATCAGAAAGCTTCAAGTGACTCCTTTGATTAAAGCCAATGCAGGTTTTCATGCCCTTTGCATTTGCAGATTCACCAGTTACCTACGTTTGCATTTCTTTAGGGAAGGAGACCCCCTGGCAAGAAGGTCTTTTTCTTATCTGTCTGCCCCTCCCTCAGAGCACAGGACACCCCCTGCCTTTCAATCCAGCTGGGGAAACTCATCTGCCCGTAATTTCGCCCTGCCTCCGTTGTCTTTTAGGTGAAAGGCTAAAATTATGGACAAATGCCGTCCATTAAGCCTTTCATCATGGACAACGGACGGCAGGGCGAAATTACAGGCAGTCCGTGAAATTTACGGATGGGTGGTCACCCTACACTGCACTGTTACTGCGCTTATGTATATGCAGCACATTTTTTGCCTTTATTGTTTACTGTTGTACAAATATACCCATCACATATTTTTTATTTGGACCTTGTGTTTCCATATTCTTTTAACATTAGTTGAACTTTCCGAACCTTTGACTATTTCAAAGTCACATATAGGACAAAGTCTAGGTCCTTACATCATTGTGTTTGTGTGAAACTTTCCTGATGCAACTGCTGTTGTCTCTGTTCGTGCAATGTTGTTTATCCTGTGTAGTGACAGGATAGTGGGAAGCAGTTGTGATATGTGAGATGGCAGCTTTGGTCAAAGATTGGAAGCCATAGTCTCGAGATGTGATCATTGAACACCCAGTCTGAACTGGTGTCACTGCAGAAAGCTTATGGGGATCGTCATTTAAGGGAATGTGTGCAAGGACAAGAAAAAGATGCTCTCTGGCCTTTGTAAAAATATAACCTCTTCTATGTTTTCTGGGAAGTATGTGTGTCTTCAGCGATAATACAGAGGTTGAACAACATTGATTGTGCTGATGAAGGAGACCTGTAACTAGACTAAGGGTCTGGTCTGGATCTCGGCGGAGGGGTTACTCCATCACAACAGTGACAGATATCCCATCACCGAAATCTGAAAACCATTGTTTTTTATGGTATTTAGATTTCAGCGGACAGGATTTCTGTCACCGTTGCAATGGAGTCACCCCTCCACCGAGATATAAATCGGGCCCTATGTTCCGAAATGGTAATGATTGTTCTGCTAAGAGGGGTGTGTGTCAGGGCCAGACTGGAAACCCAAAGCAACCCTGGCAACTTTTGTCAGACCAGCCCCCATAGGGTGCATAGCGAGTGAGCTTGTCTACTACAATGGGGCTTGGAATTCCCCCCCCCAAGGAAATATGGGAAAAAATGGCAAAATTGTGCATTCTGTAACACATTCTTCAATATATATTCAATTGTATTAGTTTTTTAAAGCATAGTAGATGATTACTTGCAGAGCACCAGGATACACCAACCTTTATTGGGATTCTTCAGTGATTTCCTCACCATCACCTTCTAACAGTGCCTCTCATCTCTCCATAGCCCCTCTCTCACATGTATTTCCTTTGTTTTATAGAACCTCTCTTAGCATGGTAGGATGTTGGAGAACTTTACATCAAACACACATACATACACAGACATGATTCATATGTGTGTAAATCAGTGTATAGAAAATGTTACATACAACAAAGGGGACTGCAAGGTGTCGGATTCCCATGTCATCCATATTGGTAGCATTTTTTAAGAGGACTTGGTCTGGGGAAGCACAAACTCAGTATTCAGAATGTAACAGTGGTTAGGGTTGACTTTCCTAATAATTCATTTCTACCCAAACAAACCCTTTTGATCAAAATTAGGCTAATCAAAGACTGGGAAAAACATAACTTTCTAACCCGTACCATGCAGTTTGCATGCAGTTCTTTGATGGTAGTTCATAGCTCATTATGCTAGATTATGATTGGACCTTATATACTGCACAGTAACAAAAGGAGCTCTGTGACAAAAGCAGTATCCCACTGAGCATTGCACATAAAACGCTGTTCTTTGAACTGCATAGTACACGTTCTTTGAAGCAGGCATAGTAACCTCCTGCGCTACCTTAGATGAGTCAAAACTGCCACTAGACAAAACTTTGATTTCTCTCCAGCAAGTACATTAATTATCAGAGTTATCGTGGCACTTTTATTGTTGCCTGAAAACTGTTGGATGTACAAGGAACTCTGCAGTGTTTTTAAAACTGCTGCACTGCTACAAAACCAACCCCCCCTCCCAAATAACAAAAGTAGCCCCACCACCCTTCCAGCCCAGTACGGCCATTCCGGCCTTGGTGTGTATTACTGATTTATTATGAAGGAAGATGACAAACCAAATACCATAGAAGTTTGATAAACCTGTGAGGTTTTTCCTCTAAAAGTGGCAGTCTCCACAGGTATACTCTCAAACCCCATTTGGGCAGAGAGGTGCTACTGGGCCTCTGGTGTCCTGTGGCTCATCCTACTGTGGCTGTACAATTTAGGCCAACATATACAACCCTTTCTGCATTTGACTTTCGGGATAGCGAGGGCAAGCAGTGACAGGCTCCCCTGGAAGTTAGTGTTGTGTGCTCGAGGTCAGAACTCAAGAATCTACCAACAGACACAATAACTTCAAGTACAGCCAGGGATTGTCTTTTAAGATGAGATTTAAAAAAAAATCACAAACCAGCACTAAATGCTACACAATCCAACTTAGTGTAAAGGGCAGTGGTTCTGGTTACAAGTCTTTCTTTTGGTACTATACCTGCTGAGTTCCTTCATGCTGTTCCCACCCTAGTGACCCCTGGATATCTGGCCACTCCTATCGTTAGGGCAAAAGTATGAATCAGTCTCAGGTGCAGTCTCAACTTCTCCCACATGTGGTCAGAGTAGTCACTAACGCAGTTGTAGCACCAACTGAGCTGATGCAGTCAGATGTAGCTCAGGCTAGGCCAATGCAGTCACTATGGGAGATGCAGCCAATGCTGGGTTGATGCAGGCAGATATAGCCCTGATCAAACTGCTGCAGTCACAGGCCCCAATGAGGCCAAATCAGTTACCCTGGCAGGTGAACTCCCGACCAGGCCAATGTAGTCAGCCCTCATCAGCTGATACAGGCAGAAAGGCTTGTTGTGGTTATCTCTTGGACCCAGTTTTCAGAGACTGGGGGACCCTCTCCAGTGCAGGTCTTCCTAACTTGTTCTCAGATATGGAGCTTTCTATGGAAGCCCCTCAGACCTTCTCATCAACAGTCTCTCTTTCTGCAGGGCCGGCAGACTCCTTCCCTCTCTCAGCAGGCAAGCACACTTCGAGGCACCATGACATATCCTCGGCTCCTCTAGGAGAAAAAGCAGACTTCAGGTGATATCCCTTCACACGTGGGAGACTGGCTATCAGCCCAGGTCACACAGCAGTCCTTCATGAACTCTGTAGATCATCCCTTGCCTTGGTCACGAAGGACTTGGAACTGGAACAAAGTAGGGTGGTTTGGGATGCACTTTTTTTTAACACATTTTATAGACTGGGGAAGGGATTTGCTGCTTGAACTACAGTACCCGTTTGGGATGGTTCCCTTTTCAAATATCCTTCTTGGGCTGCTCTCCAGACACAACTTTTGTACTGAGTGATGCTCGAGCAGGTACCAATGGAGCACCCACAACACAAGGGCAATGAAGTGTGAGGTTTCTACACCCTGTTGTCATCATATTCTTGGAAGTAGCAATTAGGGAGAGACAAAACAGAAGGCCAGACCCAGAAACTCCCTCACCTAGGCCAGACCCAGAAACCCACTCACCTACCACAACAGAAACTGCAGTTCCACCTTCAATCCTACCATCTACCAAACAGCAGAGCTCAGGAAGAACTAATCAGCAGCCCAGTGCTAACAACAGTCCTCATTAAATTTCTAGATGTAGCCCTGTCTATAACTTCCTTATTTCAGTGTTATTAGCGCTCCACCCACTAGCTACAAGAGTGCATGCAATACAGTTTTATTGTCTTGTCTATCTTGTCTGTGGAATCTGTCTTCATCCTCCATCTTGTATCAGGCAAGGCCACGGGAATCCAACATTGATCCCACTGCCTTTAGTACCCAGGCTTGTTCACACACACAAAGGTTCCACTGCCATGTGATACACACTCACTATAGACTCACAAGCACTTAACCTACAAGATGCCAGCACAAGATTCTGGGCACACACATATCAGTGGAACTTCACACAAGAAGGGCCTGTAGGCCACCCTCTAAGTAACACAGATAAAAAGTTCTGGCCACCCTATCAATAAAAAACACAATATGCTGCCACCACCAAAGGCTTGGAGCCTGCCCGTTGCTTACCATTTGTAGCTTGCTTGTCATTCTTCTTTGCAGCCTCATAATTAATCAGTGAAGACCTGCCATAGTTTCTGTTCCTCTCTGTGAAGCAGAAACCAAGCACTGATTGATTCAACTTACAGACTACTCCTGCAGTGCCTGTCTGCTGGTCCCGATGTGACTGAGGTACTATTTTGTTCTTTTTATCTTCCAGCGCCCTGCTAACAGAAGGCGTGTGACTGACAAAAACGTGCCCAGCAGGGCAAACACAATTGAAAGTTTTATTTTCTATAGTTAAATTTCTTTTCTTTTCTTAAATCTTCTTTTCTCTCTTTGCACTCATATTTTGTTTTAGTTTTTTTGCTTTTGGGCACTGTTCACAAATGATGAAGATGATCTTGTTCTATTGTTTTGTGTAATTTCTGAAACTATGTTTTAACACATCGTGCAGTACACCCAATCTACCCCACTCCAGTCAGCATCAATCACTTCACCTCATCCCACATCAATCCACCCCACTCAATCTAGTCCACCCCAGACCAATCTAGTCCACTCCACTCCAGTCCACCCCACTCCAATCCAAACCACTCACCCCACTCCAATCCACTCCAATCCTTCCAACCCACCCCACTTCAATTTGCCCAACTCCAATCCAAAATGATCCGTCCCACTCCAATCCAAAACAATCTAAACCCACTCAAATCTGCCCCACTCCAATCCAAAACAATCTGTCCCACTCTAATCTACCCCACTTCAATCTGCCCCATTCCAAACCAAAACAATCTGTCCCACTCCAATCCGCCGCACTCCAGTCCAAAACAATTTACCCCACTCTAACCTGTCCCACTCAAATCCAAAACAATCCACCCCACTCCAGTCTGCCCCACTCCAATCCAATCCACCCACTCAAATCCATTCCACCCAAACTCCAGTCACAACCGCTGCACTCCAATACACCCACCCTCCCCACTCCAGTCCACCCAATTCACCTTAATCCATCCCGCTCCAGTCCACCTCAATCTACCCCACTCCAAACCACCTCAATTCACTCCACCCAATCCAGTCCACCCCTGTCAAATCCACCCAGTCAGATCCACCCCACTCCAATCCACCCCACCTCACTTCAGTCGCCCATCTGAAAACAATTTAATCCAATCTGCCCCAATCCAGTCCACCCCAACCTAATCAAATGCACCCCGCCCCACCCCAATCCGATCGACTCCAGTCAGCCCCACTCACTCCAATCCACACCACCCAATCCAGTCCACCTCAATCCAATCCACCCCAATCCAATCCACCCCAATCCGATTGACTCCAGCCCACCCCACAGCAATCTGATCCTCTCCATCCACCTCATCCATACCAGTCTGCCCTACTCCAATCTGCCCCACTCCAATCTGAATCAATCTCCCTTACTCCAACCTGCACCACTCCAGTCCAAAACAATCTGCCATATTCCAGTCTGCCCCACTCCAATCCAAAACAATCTGCCCACTCCAGTTTAAAACAGTTTGCCCCACTCCAATCCAAAACAATCTGCTTCAATCTGCCCCATTCAACCCTAAACAGTCTGCCCCACTCCAATCCAAAAAAATATGTTCCACTCCAAAATGCTGTACTCCAATCCAAAACAATCTGGCCCACTCCAATCCAAAACAGTTTCCCCACTCTAATCTGTTCCTCTCAAATCCAGAACAATCTACCTCACTTCAATCCGCCCCACCAATGCAGTCCAACCTGATCCACCCACTCCAGTCCATTCCACTGCACCCCAATCCACCCACCCCACCGCACTCCAATCCATCTAATCCAATCCACCTATTCCATCCAACTCCACCTTAATCCACCTCACTTTAATCCACCCTACAGTCTCATCCATCCCACTGCACTCTATTCCACCATAATTCACTCCGCTCAAATCCAGTCCACTCCACCCCAATCCAGTCCACCCCACTTCACAAATTCCCCCCACTCCAATCCAGTCCATTCCACTCCAATCCAATCCATCCCACCCCACCCCACCCCACTCCAATCCATTTCACCCATTCCAGTCCCCCACCCATTCCAATCCGTCAGTCCTATCCAAACCAGCCCACCCCACCCCACCCCAATCCAATCCAATCCGATCGAATCCAATCCACCCCATTCAGTTCAATCCACCTCACTCCAGTCCACCCCACCCCAATCTAATGCACCCCACCCCAATCCAGTCCACCCCAATCCAATTGACTCCAAACCATCCCACTGCAATCCAATCCTCTCCTATCCACTCCACCCCACGCCAATCCAATTCACCCCACTCCATTCCACCCCACTCCAATCCAAGCCACACCACTGAATCCATTTCACCCCACTCCACTCCAATCCACCCCACCACACTCCAATCCAATCCACCCCATCCCACTCCAGTCCAAACCACCACATCCATCCCACTCCAGTCCACCCCACATCCTTACAACCCCCCACCCAATTTCAATCCACTCCAATCCAGTCCAGCCCACTCCAGTCGACCCCATCCAGCCTACCCATTCCACTCCACCCCATCCCAGTCCACCCCACTCCAATTGACCCCACTCCATTCCAATCCAGTCCAATCCACCTGGCCCTACTCCAATCCAATTCACCCCAGTTCAGTCCATCCCACTCAATCCAATTCATTCAGCCCACTCACCCCATCCCAGTCCCCCACCCCACTCCAGTCCATTCCTCCCAACTCCAGTCCAGTCCAGTCTCTCCCACTCTTGTCTAACCCACCCCCTCTAATCCTCTCCCCTCCAGTCCAATCCCCCACTTCAGTCTACCCCACTCCAGAACACCGACTCTAATCAAGTCCACCCAAATCCACCCCACCACAGTCCTGTCACTCCAAACCAATCCAACCCACCCCACTCCAATCCCCACCACAATCCAATTCACACCACCCCAAACGAATCCACCCCACCCCAATCCACCCAATCCAATCTACTCCAATCCACCCCACTCAGTATAATCCACTTCACTCCAATCCACCCTCCCCAATCCAGTCCACTCCACCCCAATCGATTGACTCCAGTCAACCCCACTGCACTCCAATTCTCTCCTATCCACCTCACTCCACACCAATTCAATTCACCCTACTCCATTCCACCCCACTCCAATCCACGCCATACAACTCAATCTACTTCACCTCACTCCAATCCATCCCACCCAACTCCAGTCCACCCCACCCACCCACTCCGTCCAACCACACCCCAATCCATCCCATCCAACCCACCCCACTGCAGTCCACCCCACCCCAACCCAGTCCACCTCAATACAATCCCCCACCCCATTTCAATCCACCCACTCCAATCAGTCCACCCCACCCCACCCCAGTCCACCCCACCCCACCCATCCAATCCACCTCTCACTCTACTCCAATCCACCCAAGTTCAGTCTACCTCACTCAATCCAATTCATTCAGCCAACCCACCCATTCCAATCCCCCAACCCACTCCAATCACCCAACCCCAGTCCAGTTCACCCCACTCCAATCCTCCCCCTCCAGCCCAATCCAATCCACCCCATTTCAGTCCACCCCACACAACTCCGCTCCAAACCACCTACTGTAATCAAATCCACCCGAATCCACCCCATCCAAGGCCTATAACTCCAATCCAACCCACCCACCGCAATCCAATATTATCCACCCTACTCCAATCCACCCACTTAAGTCCTCATCCCATTTCAGTCCACCCCAATTGAATCCAATCCACCCCAAAAAGTCCACCAACTCCAATCCACCTGGCTTAATCCACCCCACTCTACTCCAATCCAATCCATCCCACTACCTTAATCCGCTGCAACCCACTCCACCTTATTACACCCCACTCTGCTCCAGTATACGCCACTCCACTTTCCGCCACTGACCTCTGAACTCCCCTTTTCCCCTCTGACACTCTACACCAGCAAAACCACTCTACAACACACAACTCTGACATTCCACGCCACCAACTTTTAGCAATGCTGAGCATAGCAAAAACACATTGCCAAAGACAATATGCGAGACCTATTGGTTTGCTAATGCTTGTTGTGATCTAGTGTCAGTCTGTTCAGTTGTGTTTAAGACATTAGCATTTAAAAATGGGGTTGGGCATGAAGGATTTAACCCTCAGAAAAGCTAGAGCTATTTGGGCACTTGTGAACTGCTGAAGTATTGCACTCCTGTGGTACCAAAAATGTAATAAATACAAAATTCTGATTGGCAACTGGAGCTTTCTCTCCTGTTTTCCATTTTGGTATTGCAGATCCAGGGAAGGACTAATGGACCAGAGTAATCTGATTAGGTGGCTACAACCTGAGAAAAATGTTGCTGCCGCCATTGTAGGACTCAATGCCCAAGTCCTGGAACAAAATGCATATAAAGATCAGGGTGAGTACTTCCTGAACCCCAGGCCCATGTGTGGGGGTACCAAAGGTACCCTCCACGAGGTTAAATTTAAAAAATGTATATATTTGTATATAAGTGCCAAAGTTCCAGCATCAGGATTCACAGTATCCAGCAAAGCCTTTCAGTGGTATCACAGTACCAACTCTTTAACGCAGTTCCAAAGATAAATAAGAAAAAAATGTTAGAAGGGTCTGTTCATAGGCTAAGCCCTTTGGCTAACTGCCGTTGTGCAGGCTTAGGCTATGCGCAGTGAGAGTTGGTCACCAGTGAGGGATGGGTACAAGACTTGGCCGGAGGTCAGCCCTTGTTTAGCTGTGGGCAAAGGGTGGGAGGCGCTCCACAAGTTGGTGGTAACAGGCCACCTAAGAGGGGTTGGGCACCGGCTGTGGCTGGAGGCCAGGCGCTGAGCATCCGTGCAGTAAAGCAGTTACCATCTGCAGGGGCTTGGGGTCAGGTCACCTAAACTAACAATAACTTCCACCTCCACCATGCACTGTTTATTTTCTCACATGTTACATCACCAACTGCATGTGCACCCAAAACTCTGTGGGCAGACAACCCCATTCCCCAGCTGTGTATGGCCTTCAACTGTGAGCAGAGGGGAGCTGTGGTGCGAGGTAGCATTCCAGCCCATTGTTCTTTTGTCCATAGTTACTGTGCCACTTGAACCAAGCTACACCTGACTGGCAAGCCCCAGGTAGGGCAATACCAGTTCTGAGTTGCTTGTTTTCCAGTTCAGGCTTGACTATTCCTATTGGAGCAGGATGGAGACTGATTTGCATATTGTTGGATCCCAACAGAGGTGGCATGGTGGGAAAAAGAGGGATGGGTTGGAATGCTACCCTGAGCAATTGCCTGTAGTTATTCTTATTGAAAGCATTTCTCCCATCGACGTTTGTATGTTTGATGTACCGCCGTAAGTAGAAAGGGTATGCCCAGACATGGGTCTCATGCTCACTGTGCCACCGAAACCAAGCTATACCTGACTGATGATCCTCAATCAGGGCAAAACCAGTCTTGGGTTGCTTATGTTCAGGTTGCTTATATTCAAGTTCTGGGAGGACCTGGCCCGGCAGTTCATGCTGTACTTTTCCTATTGGAGCTGGGAGGAGACTGATGTGCATATGGCTGGATACCATCTGAGATGGCATGGTAAGCAAAAGAACGTTGAGTCCAAATGCTAGTCAGAGCAATAGCCAGTGGTTAGAGTTATTGTGCAAGTATTCCTCTGATGAGCTTTTGGGTCCCTGGTGAGGAGGGTCATGTTTTGCCTGCACTGGGGTATTTAAAAAAGGATTGTCCAAATGCAGCTTCAGATGTGCCTTGCCCTACTGACCCATCCAAAGTTACCAGGTCGCACAGAACTGTTTTCCTAAACACTAGGCTAGCCCAAGAGGTACAGGCTGTTCTCTGAATACCATGATTCCTGTACAGCAGAAAGGTCCCTATCACTACTTGTCTTATTGATTCTGGCCTAAGGCATTCTGTGGTGAAAATTTCTGAATTCCCTTTATTACATCACTTATGGTTGTCCATAGATGCACTTAGTATTTCAAACTGGTGTGTTCCATACAACATTTCTGACAATGCTTCCATCACCCTTGGTTCAATCACAGATAAGCATTCATTCCTATTAAGTCCTACCTCATCTGCTAATTTATTAGATGAGGATATCATACGCATGCTTAAATTTACTCTTTACACCCCATGAAGTCTAACACAATGTACCTCAAAACAGGGAGAATCAAAGCCTTGCACTGCTACGTGAAAGAGATTGTCAGCCTGTTACCAATCACCAGGACATGTCTACAGAGTTAGTAGAATTACTTTCACAGGCACCGTCCATGCCCACAAGGGCCAATGATTTGTGGTATGTATCATGAATAGACCCAATAAAACTCAATCCAATTAAATGCTTGCCTCATATTCCAGAACATCATGCAAACCCTGAAGCCAAAGAGGGGATTCAACCAGTCTTTGCAGACCTTATTAAGCAAGGGGTTTGATGCAGATCTGATTGTTAGCAGATGTATTACACCCATACTTCCTATAACGAAGGTGAGAAAGACCAATGTGTATAAATTTGTGCATGGCAGTCACACTATCAATAATGTGGTTATCCCCACTTTTCCTGTTGTCCCAAACCATGCCACCATCCTTTCCAGTATCCCCACAAATACACAATGGGTTGCAGTGATGGATCTGTGTTCTGCCTTCTTTTCAAAACCCCTCCAGAAAATCCAATCCTCTTTGCATACTCGTTTGGCAGATCACAGCTTGCATGATGGAGTGTCCCGTAAAGCTTAACAGAGTCTACCTCTTCCCTTTTCCCGATCCTTAAAGAAAGATTTTTAAAATTTGGTCTTTCCCAGGGTCAGTACTCTAATGCAGCATGTTGACGATCCCTTGTTTGCATCTGTTACCCTAGATCACTGCAAGGCTGACTCGGTCTTCTTGCTGAATTAGCGTATAAGGATTCAAATGAAAAACTGCAATTTTGCCTTCCCCACTTGTATTATCTGGGACATTAAATATTTGCCAGAATACGCCAATGATTGAAGCCATCTGCATGTTGCTGCATCAATGACTGTTCTCAGGTAAGAACTTTCTTGGTTATGGCTGGGTATTGCACACCGTGAATGCGTGGGTATGCCACTATGGCAAAGCCCCTGCAGAATTATATTAAAAAAGGCATCCCTGAAGCTTTGTAGTGGTCTAGACAGGCAGAGCATGCCTTTGTATAAAAATGCAATCTCTTGCCTCTCTCTCCCTGCTCTTGTCCTCCGTGATTATGTAAAACAGTTTACTTTGTATTGTCAATAATGTGATGTATTGGTCATTGGGATACTTGCACAAGATCACAGGGATCAGAAGAAGACCCCAGAACACTATTCCTCTGCATTAGACCCTGTAGCGGCAGGGCTTACTCCATGTCTCTGTTCTGTAGCTGCTACTGTCCATTTTGTTCAAGCACATGATTGGCTTGGATTGGCTCCTCCTGTTGCCTGATGCCCACGGATTGTGCTGTGCTGCACGCCTGTGCCCGCCGGTCTGCTTGCCGATGCCAAGTTTGGAGTTGTCTCGCTATTGTCACTGGATCACTGGTCCCTGAGATCTACTGGAATCGAGGTTGAATTGGAGCTGGAAGGAACCGCTGCTTTGATGGACCCTGGAAGCTTGTCTTGAAACGGGGGAACTGGGGACCTTCTAACTGGATCCTTGTAAAATACTTCATACGATTAGTGGCAATTAATCAGTCTTGTTCCCTGTGCATCACACCAGCAGGAGTTGGCAGTAACCACCTCCTAGGGGCTGTGTGCTGCTCTCTGTAATACCGCCTTTATTCCAAAGGATTAATCACCCTTTATGCCAAAGGCCCCACAACATGTACAATTTGTAAGGGCCCCGGGTGATCACTAGCACAGGGGGAAGTAGCCTATAGCTCTTATTGCTGGAGAGTGAACTTAGAAGGGACTAAGTTATAGCCCGAAGCTGGAATGGTCTGTTTCGGGTGGAGGCAGAGATGCAGCATGGCTCCAGTGGTTGTTTTGGGTGCGATAGGAGGAGGTAAGTGAATTTAGTTGTTTTATTCCTTGGTTGGCCAAAAATGTCCTTGCTCTCTCTGCTTAGGTTGGTCAGTGATGCCTCCTCCTAGGGAAAAGGGTGTCAAGTTCTCTGTGGGTAGGAAAAGCAAAAGGAATGGTGGTGAAGTAGTCAACATTTCTGAAACCAGAGTGCAGCAAGGCCCCTAGTCTATTGTACCCCTTCTACATGGTGAGTGCTCCCAGATGTGTGGGGATCGCTTTTTGGCAGCTGGAAATGTGAACTCTTCTGCGTGGACTTTGGCTTATTCAATAAAGGATTTTGTGGGAAAGCACTTTAAGCTGTTTGGAATATACAGTTCTGCAAAAGGGGGACACGCAGCCTCCTTGATTGGAGGGTCATCAGAGTTACTTGATTCTCAGGAAAAGGAGGTTTTGAATTTGAGTTGGAACGTTGGAACAATATACCATTGTCTTCCCTCCTCTCCCTATTTGTTCCAACCATCAACCATCTGAACTGAGCTTTGGAAGCTCTGAAGAGGGAACCAGGGTTGGGGGGTGGGGGGGCTCAGGGGAGAGTATTAGTACCGGGGCATGTCCTGTAGATATTGTGCCCCAGACTGTGCTGACAGCTATGCCTGACTTGGTTGGTGGGCTGCCTCATCATGATGTTCAAAGGCACCCTATGGAACACTGCTTGTGCTCATTTTAGTATTATTACATATGAAACATTGCATTTTTCCACTAATGACAGGGTGACTATACACATGGTCCTGATGAATGCCATACACCTTTTGTTAGTGTTTCAATGAGGCAGAAACATGTCAACCAGTGCATAATGATTGAGTTGAAGGTATTGGTCCCCTCTTAGTTTTCATTTTATCCCTTGATGATACAGAATAAAGTCAGCAGCCAATCCACCAAGACATTCTGCACAGCAGCTAGCACTGCAGTCATGCCTAAAAAACATTGACAAAAACAATAGATTTCGTACATGCAAAAACTATTGGCTTTGCTAATGCTGGTTTAGATGAGAGACCGAGGTCTGTTGCCAATTTCCCCAGGATCACACAATTTGCTCATATTTTCAACTTAAGACTTTGGGTGCCACAGACAATAACTTACCGCAAGACCCAAGTTGTTCGTCCTCCGCAGTGTTTTGCAGGTTACTTTCCTTTAATCATATGTGCACTGTCAGCTATTGAACCCTGTGATTTGAACTGGTATTTCCTGAGATTTTAAAGTCGGCCTTGCAGGTACTATAGTAAAGGCGTAAAATGTACAGCGATGCCACGTAATGCACAGCTGTGCTTTTCATGCCTTCTGTAATCTTACTTTTGGAAAACTTAAATTCCGATGGTGCTTTGCTTTCTAGTTCTTGCGGTCTTATTTTATAGCACTTGTTTAGCTGTACTGCACTAGGACAGTCGTGTTGAGCTTTCCTCTTTTACAAAACCATTCTTATTTGATATTGATTTAATTATGAACCCGGACTACTACTCCTAGAAGGCACTTTTCATCGATTGAAAACCGTCGGCTGGAAACATTTTACATAGTAACAACCTGGAAGTCGTATGTACAGAAGTGTGTGCCTCTCTAATACAATGCCTTTCCAGGGCTTATTTTATAAACATGGGTGGGAAGAAATGGAAAGTGCATGTATAGGGGTCTAACGCCTGCCCTGGGGACACGCTACATGTCAAGATTCACCTCTGTGATTCTCTGGCTGGCTCGTGACGAGATGCTGCAGAGCCATGCACGCGCTTCATGCTCCCTCCTCTCTGCTGCTCCCGGTTCCTTGCAGTGGGACAATGCAGGGGTGAACTGCAGCTTTTTAAGAGCAACGCCCGGGCGCTGATCTGTCCCACAGGCGGCGAAACAAGTGCCCTGCTCTGGCCCTCACACAGAGAGGATGTTGCTTGGGGTGATTTGTGTGCCTTTGAGAAAAAGGCATATATATGTCTAAGAACTGGTAGGGTTTTATGCATTTGTTTTAATTAGCGATATAAGAGCACTTGCTAAAGACATCTTGTTATAGAAGGACAGTACAGATGGAATCCTCTTTTGTAAAGACAAAAAAGTACCTGCACAGTGAAGTAGCAAGTGGAGGGTTGAAGGCCATCAGCCAGTAATAGTGACCAGAAGCTATACTTGGTCCAGACGTCACTCAGCGGCATTGACTGCAAAAGCAGAGCAGGAACTGAAAGCAGACGACGATTTGGCCAGTGAGAAGCAAGTAGTGGATATCGACGTTGGAATGAACAAATAGTAAGTAAGGGGCAGTTTCTAAGCCCCTTTAAAAAAAAAAATCTTCACAAAAGATTTTGCGCACACCACGCAAGTAAAACCTAAATAAAAGGCCTTTTTAGGGTCAAGCCGTGAAAGAAGGCGTAAGCGCATCTGTCTCGCTTGCGAGACTGTGTTGTGTACAGTAAAGGGCTGTCACTTACCATTTGTTGGGTTGCCTGGCACTCTTATTTACAGCTTCATAATTCGTCACTGCAGGCAAAGCATAATTTCCGTTCCTCTCTGTGGCGCAGGGACCAAGCACTGATTGATTCAACTTAATCAGTGCCTGTCCTCTACTCCTGATGTAACTGAGATACTAGTATGTTCTTTTTAACTTCTAGTGCCCTTCAAACAAAAGGCTTATGACATGCAAAAAATGTGCCCGGCAGTACAAACAAAATTGCAAAGTTTTATTTTCTATATTTAACTTTCTTTTACTTTGCCAAGTGTTTTTTTTCACTTTGCACTCATATTTTAATTTGATTTTGCTCATGGGTGTTGTGCTAAAAAAATGACGATTATCTTTTTCTAAATACTGCAAAGTATGTGTAATTTCTGAAATGATACTTTAACACATAATCATGCAGTACACCCCATTCCACCCCACTACAATCCACGCTATTCCACCCCACCTCATCACACACCAATCCACCCCACTACAATCTACATTCACCCAAATCCACTCCAACCCACTGTCTAATCTGACCCACTCCAATCCACCCCACTCTAACTCAAAGCAATCTGCACCACTCCAAAACAATCTGTCCCAATCCAACATAATCTGCCCCACTCCAATCTGCCCCAATCCAAAGAAGTCTGCCCCACTGCAATCTGCTGCACTCCAAACCAAAACAACCTGGCCCAGTCCAATCTGCCCCACTGCAAGCCAAAACAATCTTCCCGACTCCAACCCAAAACAATCTGCCCCACTCCAGTCTGCCTCACTCCAATCTTCCCCACTCCAGTCCAAAACAATCTGCCCTACTCAGATCCGGCTCATTCATCTGCCTCACACCAATTCCAAACAATCTGCCCCACACTAATCCTTACCACTTCAATCCGAAACAATCTGCCCCACTCCAAAGCAAAACAATCGGCCTGATCCCGGTCGTCCCCATTCCAGTCTGCCCCACTCCAATCCAAAACAATCTGCCCCACTCCAATCCGCACCACTTCAATCCAGAACAATCCAACCTACTCCAATCCGCCTCACCCCAGACCAATCAACCCCACTCCACCCACTTCACCCTACTCAATCCACCCCACTCCTATCCAATTCACTCCACTCCCACTCCCACCAATCCATCCACACCAACTCACTTTACTCCAATTAAGTCCACTCCAATCCACCAAATACCATCTGCCCACTCCAATCCAAAACAATCTGCCCCACTCCTTTCCGCCCCACTCCTTTCCGCCCCACTCCAATCTGCCCCCACTCCAGTCCAAAACAATCTGCCCTAATCAGATCTGGCTAATTTATCTGCCCCAAACCAATTCCAAACAATCTGCCCCACACTAATCCTTACCACTTCAATCCAAAACAATCTGCCCCACTCCAATGCAAAACAATCTGCCTCACCCCAGTCGTCCCCACTCCAGTCTGCCCTACTGACAATCCAAAACAATCTGCTCACTCCAATCCAACCCACTTCAATCCAGAACAATCCACCCTACTCCATTTCGCCTCACCCCCAGACCAATCAACCCCACTCCACCCACTTCAGCCTACTCAATCCACCCCCCTCCTATCCAATTCACTCCACTCCCACTCCCACTCCCACCCAATCCACCCACACCAACTCACTTTACTCCAATTCAGTCCACTCCAATCCACCCAAAACAATCTGCCCCACTCCAATGCAGAACAACATGCCCCATTCCAATCTGCTCCACTTCAATCCAAACAGCCTGCCCAACTCCAATCCATTTCAATATGCCCAACCCCAATCTGTCCCACATCAATCCAAAACAATCTACCCCACACCAATCTGGCTCACTTTAATCCAAAACAACCTACCCCACTCCAACATGCCCCACTCCAATCCCAAACAACCCACTCCATTCCAAAACATTCTGCCCCACTCCAATCCCCTACAACCCACTCCATTCCAAAACATTCTGCCCCACTCAAATCCTTACCACTTCAATCCAAAACAATCTGCCCCACTCCAGGCTGCCCCAGTCCAATCCAAACCAATCTGCCCCACCCCTGTCCGCCCCACTCCACATGCACCACTCCAATCCAAAACAATCTGCCCCACTCCATTCCAAAACAATCTGCCCCACCCCAATCCAAAATAATCTGCCCCACTTCAGTCCAAAACAATCTGCCCCACTTTAATCCGCCCACTCTAGTCGGCCTCACTCCAATCCAAAACAATCTGTCCCACTCCATTCAGCCCTACTTCAATCCAGGACAATTCTCCCCACTCCAATCCCCCTCACCCTAAAACAATCCACCCCACTCCACCCACTCCACTGACTTCACCCAACTTGATCTTTCCCACTTCTAGCCAATCCACCCCACACCAACCCAATTCACTCTACTCCAAATCAAATCCACCTCACTCCAATCGACCCAAAACAATCTGCCCCCACTCCACTCTATGACACTCTGCCTCTGAGCAACTGAATTCTACTTCCCGCTACTCAACTCAGTGACACTCTACTCCCCCTTCTCCACTGTACGATACAACAAATCCACTCTACGACACTCTACTCCCCCACTTCCCTCTGACACTCCAGGCCACTAACTTTTAGCCATGCTGAACAGCAGCCACACTGGTGTACATCATGGCAAAAACACATTGCCAAAACCAACAGCTCTTGAATAGGCGAGACATATTGGCTTTGCCAATGATTGTTTACTGCCTGCTTTAGGGGAGTGTGACTTTCGGCTTCTCCTTTTAAAGGGCTCTGCCAGTTTAACTTCTGTCTGTGTGAAATGTATAACTGCGCTTCAGGGAAGGTACAGAGTGAGAGAGAAGCCCGGCAATCCGTTTTGGCCTCCCTCTGTGTGAATGACACTGCAGGAGGGAGAAGGGTTTGGGAGAAGCTGTCTAGGTCCTTTGTTACTCATCATTCATCCCTGTTCCCAGAAATGTCACTGTGACTAGCTGTCCGATTGCACTCTTGCCTTCTGTCTCTCATCCTGCCTCAATCTGTTGCACAAAAGGTTTACTCTGGCTGTGTGCTCCTATTAAAAAAAACCACTGAAATTGTTTAGAATCAGCCCAGAGAAGCTCAGGCATGAGGTGATAATGCAGTGGTCATACACAGTCGTCTTAGAGGAGCCTCCAAAATTCAACATGATCACTAGAGCGGAGTGGTGAGCTCTGGAGATAAACACTTGGCAGTCTGCTCTGCTCAGTGTCAGGATTTCTCATCCACCGAAGATGGTAGGGTGGTTGGGAGATTGCAGTGTGCCAGGACCAGAGTCCTCTGATGTGAAATGTGTGTTCATGTCCTTTTTGTTATATATAGAATAGTTGTAGAGCATGTATTTGATTACCGCCTATGTGTATCAACATGTATGTAGCATATTCACAGTGCACATGTAAATGTATTAGGAGTAAATGTATATAGCATTCGTATGTTATGTTTATGGGCCTGATTTGAAGTTTGCCAGATGGGATACACCGTAACAAACATGACGGATATTCCGTCCACGGTATTACAAGTGCCATCTTATATAATGATCTTGTAATACGGTGGACAGGATAGCCATAACGTTTGTTACGGAGCATCCCATCTGCCAAAGTCTAAAATAGATCTTGTGTGCTGTGTATGCCTAATTGTTGTGGTTGGCCTGGCCTATGATGCAGTCTGGCAGGGCCTGGGGGCTGGTGTGAAAGATCAGTGTGTGTGCTGCTTTTTTAACTGTTTTGGGCCTGTTTCATTGCCTGGTGGTTTTAGATGCTGATTTCTATGATATTACCGCAAATATTGCCTACAGCAAGCACAAATGCATATAGGGGGTTATTACAACTTTGGAGGAGGTGGTAATCCGTCCCAAATGTGACGGATTTACCACCAGCCGTATTACGAGTTCCATAGGATATAATGGACTCGTAATACGGCTGGTGGTATATCCGTCACTTTACCGTCACTTTTGGGACGGATTACCACTTCCTCCAAAGTTGGAATAACCCCCATAGTCTCCTATGCCTTGCAAAACACCCAGACAGCTTGTCCTTTTCAAGTTTAAAACTGCCCTATTTGCAGATGTGGTTTACTTTTTTAGCTATCTGATTCTCCAATGGGGGGCTAGTTTTAATTTGGGACCTAGGCCTTGTTTCTGTCCCAGTCCAACTCTGATAATTGTGTGAGCGTGGTGTGTGTTTGAGGCTAAGTGTATTTTTCTCACTTAAAGACACCCACCCTACTATACTAAAGGACATACATTTTAATGCAAGTCAGCTTTGAAGAAGCCCAAAATAAGTAAAGTGTGTACTTTGCAACAATATACATGAATGCGTTTGATGATTGAGTACAACCACTACCAGCATACAGAAGTGGCCACATTTCTTTATTCCTTGTCCCCTCTGACTCCAACACCATTAAGAATATCATATCCAGTATTAGATGTGGTATCTGCAGCCACTCGTAATAGAATAATAGAAATGTGTGGGGAAGGTCGTTATTCCCTGCAGTGGTAGAGATAGGACAGAAATAGCTGTGGACCTTCTGCGTCCTCTACAGTGATGCAGTCAAATGAAGGAACAGAGGTGCCTGGAGATTGGCAGACCTTGTGGGACCCACCCAGTGATAAACTAGCCGTGGATGCAGCATACAGGTTCCTTTTTTTACGTAAAACGCTCTGGTAGTGTCCGCATCACCGTTGTGATGCGCTGTTCGACGAGAATGAGGATATGCAGAGACGCTGACCATGATGTGATGTTCTGTAAGTGATTATTAAGGATTGGTATTATTTGATGGCAGAGTACTACACGCGCTGCAACGCAAGACAGGAGTTAAACAAGCTCCTTCCTCTGAATAGACACCTGTAACTGAGGACATTATCTTCATCGAATGATCTGGTGGTACTTGATTGTACAACCGTGAGGCGCCAATGTTGTAGAATGTTTTAACAACTTAATGTAATGCTAATAATCTGACTATCCATGTTGTGGAAAACTCAGGCGATGAATTTAAGAATCAAGAAATCAAATTTTAGGTTTAAAATTAAGGGGATAGAGCTCCAAAAGTATTCACTAATACATATCTTGGTGGTTTCTTTAACGAAAATCAAAATCTGAAAGTGCATGGTCTTATAGTGTTTAACAAGTTGTTGAGTACTGCATTAGGACTTTTAATTTAAAATGTGCGTGTTTATCTGTTAAACCAATGCCGAAGGCCCACAAACATACACCTTCTGTTACTTCTGATAGAGCCATATTAATCTTAGAGGAGATCTTAACTTTCAAGTTGTTTGAGGGTAAGTTGATTAGAACAGTCTGTAACTTGCTACAAGCTGCAAGTATTGAAACGCTGCTTAGAATTTGGTTTGCGTTACTTGCAAACTGTGTCACACGCTCAAAGATAAGTGTTTGTACTTCGGTGAAAAGCTTTATCGTTGTTAAATGTTTTAGGGATTTTTGTTGAGTGCATTACCGACCACTGACAAGCAGAAATTAGTTAATTTATTTTCTAAATATGTGCAGAACTTCGATCCCATAATTTTAATTAGAAAGTGATAGCAGTTCACAAAAGTAAAGCAGAAAAGGAGAAATCCATCAAACTTTCTCTTACTAATTTAAAAATATCTTTGTGTGGGTTAGCCAAAAGAAAGGATTGTGCTGGTATTGCTTATTATCTGTCAAACCTTATAGTGTTGGGAATGTTAGCGAGGTGGTGGGAAATTAAATCAACACACTTGTGTATCGAAAAATCGTGATGATGTCCTCTCATTTATTGTTATGTCTAGCCACTCTGCCTTCAAAAAAATATTTATTGAAACCACTACTAATACAAGCCACCATTAGAACTATTTCTCAAGGATTCAGTTATCTATTTGCATTAGAATCTAATAGTGTCAGTAGGTTTCGATTTGATTTGAAGGAGTACGTTTGAAAGAAAAGGTTTGTTTTCATTTGTTTTGCAAAAATTACCATTGATTGTAAATTACATTTTATGGATTGATTATAAATGTGGCGTTATTTGGTGATATTTATATGAAACTTTGTGCCCAAATATGCATATAAAATAGACAAAATGTGAATAACCTTTCTTTTGGTCTTCATGACTGATTTCGAACAAATACATTGATTTTCTTTAGAAACACAGTGTACCCTGATGCTGCAGGCAAAGTTAGAGATTTAAAAAAATATAAAAGAGCACGAAACGAAACTCCTGATTCAAGGCCCTATTCAACCATACACCAGTCTCCACCATGAATCCTGTTCCAGAGAGTAGCTTTCTAATTGCAAAGGCGGAGCAGGGAGGAGCGGCGCTTGCCCGACAGCAAGATGGCCGCATACTAACAGAGCTCTGCCCGCCACCAACTATCCGTGGACAGTCCTGCAGCCCCAATAAACGTAGACCCCTATGTTATGCACCCCCAGGCACCTCTGCACACAGGGGACTCATAAATGCACACAGGGGACTCCTAAATCGGCGAAGCAGCGCGCCTCAGGAAACCCTGTGACCGCAGTGGCCTGGATGATGAGGCGTCGAGGCGAAGTCCCAGAGGGTGGCCTGAGCAGACCTGGGCCCTCTGGGGCTGGAGCGAGAGAGGCTAGAGAACACTCTGACCAGGCTATTGCACATTCAAAGGCCCGGCGAGGGGGGAGGGGGACCCTCCTGGGCCAGGGCCAGTGCCAGTTCAAGGCCGAGGAGACGGAGCTGCGTGAGTTAATGTGGGAGGTGGGTCTCCGCCATTGGGAGTTCGGGAGTTGCTGGTGGTGTCTGTCGGCAGGCAGACGTGGGCTGAACCTGTGGCGGCGGTGAGCTGGGGAAGGTGCTCGGCGCAGCGGGTCACAAACGTCGCCATTTCACGGGGTAGGCAGCCGTGCACGGCGCATCCTGATTAGAGTGAAGGGACTACATATGTGACATAGGGGTGCTGCTGCTGCTGCCCAGGCAGACTACATGTACAGTGATGCAGTTGCTGATGTAGCTGGACCCGAGGGGGAGAAGATTGCAAATCGAAGAGAGGGGGAGATAAGAGGTGATGTTGCATTTGCAGTCTGCAGCATATGCCTACATAACTAAATAACAGCACTTGCCCTCATGCGCCTGCGCTATTGCTGGGACGCCTGCCTCCCCTGACTCACCAACTGCCATGGGCAAAAGTGATCAAAACCAGCCCAAGCTCCATTTCGATCAGCACAAAACACACAAAGCGCAGGAGGAGCAAATGGCCATGCCGGGCCCAGGTGCGGGGGTCTCAAACCAAAGGCAGAGCCAGATTTGAAGCAGATACTAGCAACTGTGCAGCAAAGTTTGGCCACAATTGACAGTAAAATTAATTTGCTATCCTTTAGGATGGATAGAATTACTGAAAGACTTGATAAACACATGGAGCACCTTGACCTGGCGGAGAGACGCATTTCAGATATGGAAGATGACCAAACAACCCTCACCTTCACCCAATCTGCCGTGGGAAAAACGCTTGCGGCCCTGCAGATGAAAATCGAGGATTTGGAGGCCTGCTCTCAATGGAACAATCTGCGCATAGTGGGTATTACGGACTCAACCTCCATTGACAACATTGAGATATAGATCGAACTTCTGCTCATCCAATTGCTGGGCTGCAAAAAAAATTCAGACATGTTTGTGGTGGAGAGAGCACACCTCTCGTCGGCGGCCTGACCTCCAGGAGCACCTCCTAGGCCGGTGATAGCCAAACTGTTAAACTACAGGAATCGAGATGCTGCCCTGCAGCGAGCTAGGGATCTAAAGACATTACAGCATGAAGCAATGGAAATCTCCCTCTATCCTGATTTCATGTAGCAGGTCCAGGAGGCAACAGTTCATTCCGGTGAAGCGCCAATTACGAGAACTACAGATGGACTAGCACATGCTTTACCCAGCCAAGCTACATGTTGTGGTGTGGATGGCAAACCAGTGCTATTCACAGACCATAAACCGTAATCACAATTTCTGAAACGGAGGCTGGCTAAGGGAGGGCAGCAGGACACAACCGCCATATCTCCCTAAAGGCAGGGGAAAAGAACGGCAATGGGAGAACACTACTGCTGTTAATATCAGTGTGACCAATTAGAGGTTTTAGAGGTGTATCTGCGCAGCGCATGAAGTTGCTCAGGCAACTTAAAATGGCATGGTTGTAATGTAAATGTGTGATGCAGCTGGCACTACATGTGCATGAGTCTCCAGCCACTGATATGTAATGTCTGTTTTTGCGATAGTTTTGCAGGGGAAGCTGTGGGAGCAAAGTATTGATTCTAGATGCATGTGCCCTAAAGTCAAGGGGGGGCAATTTCCGCATGTGAATCGGCCTTCTATTTTGGAAGGGTAGCCGGACGGATATGGAAAAGGGGACGGTTGTGTAACATCCTCCCCAACGTTTATTCCACTTTTTCCAGGGGTTGATTTCATAACAAAACAATGGGTGGGAAGGGGAGGGTACAGACATATAGAGACTGGTAGATTTGGGAAACGCCTGTTGTGGGTAGGGGCACACTTGATATGTTGCCAGAGGGGTTTGTTTGTTTATTGCGACTGTTGATTCACTGTATGAACGAAATTATAGCAGACCATGATGCATTTTGCATCACATAACCGGCCATATATCTGAGACCGTCACCCTGGCCGGGGCCAGTACTATGAAGCTATTAACATGGAATGTCAGAGGATTGAATGATGGTAGGAAAGTGCGAAAGGTAGTAGCCTACCTTCAGCGTCATGGAGTTGACCTGTCCATACTTCAGGAAACACTTCTAGCCCCAGGCAGCACTGTTCTTACCTCCAAGAGATTGCAGTGTCAGTTTTTGGCAGCTGGGTTTACTTCTCATGCTCGGGGAATAATGATATCGACAGCTAAATACTCAGGCATACACGTACAGGAGCTCGCAATAGACCCATATGGTAGATATATTGTGGCCCGCTGCAGGAGTGGTGATCTCGCCTTTCTGCTAGTTGGGATTTATGGCCACAACTATGATGACCCCAATTTCATCTTGACTTAGCCACAAAAGTGGCAGTGTGGGAGAGCCTGTCCCAAATTTGGGGAGGAGACTTTAATTGCACACTAGACCCAGCAATAGATTGATCAGGGCCGCTGGGGCAAGAGTAGTGACCACTATTGCAGCAGACATTGGTTTGGTGGACATTTGGAGGTACAGACATCCTGATTGGGGGGGCTGGAGGTGTGGGGGGGGCCCGCTACTCAACAGCGCATGATCTGCACACACGCATCGAGTTCTTTTTGGTGTCTAGGAGCCTGGTCCCTAGAACACACACACAGGACCCCTGGCCCAGATCGTACTCAGATCAATCGCCGGTCCCCCGTGCGGTTGAGGTCGGGCCCCCCCATTCATGTGACAGTTCCCACCATACTCTCTACTTCATGCGACGTTCCGCAATGACCTAGCCCAAACTATCAAAGAATTCTTCCAGGTGAATATTGTCTCAGTCTCTAGCTTTGGCACGGTGTGGGAAACGTTCAGTCTACATCCACGGAATTACAATAGCTAAGCAGGCTGGGGTCCTGAAATCACTGCGTAACCGACTGGCCCTGTTGGAGCAGGAAATTGCGCAGCTGGAGAAGAAGCACTTGATAACAGCAGACAAGCAACTGCTGGTTTTATTCATGAGAAGATAAGAGAATTTACAGACACAGCACAAAACGGGAGGTCCAACACATGGGGATGTATGCGATTGCCTGCATGTATGGGGAGGGGGAACCTCCTGGCGCAACACTGGCAGGCATGATGCGTCCCAGTAGAGAGAGGGACACAATCCTAGCGGTACAGGATGAGAATGGTGGCCTCATTAATGACCTGGTAAAGATTGTAAATCTGTTCTGTGACTATTAAGCAGCACTTTACACAACTAAGATCACCCCAGATATAGACGCAGTCTCTGACTTCCTGACACATATTAACATGCCCTAATTGACGAATACTGACAGAGAATATCTAATGGAACTGGTGCAACCAGTCGAGATATGCAGGGCCCTCAAAAATATGGCTTAACGGAAGGCCGCGGGCCCGGATGGGCTCACAGTGTCTTTCTATAAAACTTATCAAGATTTGCTAAATCTCACACCTGATGACAATGAAAGAGGAAATGGCAGGTGCCAAGGAAATGCCACCCTCTATGAGAGGAGCACTAATTATTATGCTGCTCAAGCCAGGTAAGTCCCCTGTACAGTGCTCCTCTTAGAGGCCACTATCGCCAATCAATGTGGACACCAAAATGTATGCTAAAATCCTGGCAGATAGATTGGCTGCATTGCTGCCTAACGTGGTAAAGCCAAAGCAATCAGGATTCATCCCAGGTCGCAGCCTAACGTCGAACCTTCACACGGTATTTGGTGCCATACAAAACATAGATCATGGGGTGAGTGCTGTTGCAGTCTTTCTCGCTGCCGAAAAGACTGCGACAAAGTCCTTTGTTCCCTTCAATTCTGTGGAATGACACTTCATGCTGGCAGTACTACGCTGCATAGGGGCGGGTGACTTTTTTTTAACAATGAGTGCACACTCTTTATACAGCACCCCTAGCAAGAATTTGGATTAATGGATATGTCTCTGAAGTGATATCTGGCGTTGTTGCAACACTCTCTAAATTTTTAAGAAAACTGACATGCTTGCTATAGTCCATTTCTTTTCAGAATATATTTCATGATATTCATTGACCTAAGCCATAATACTAGCATTTCAGTCCTAATCCACATGTAACAAATAAGAGACTTTCTTATTTCAGCATTGACTGGATTCATTATTAATCTCAACAATAAAAATATATTCCTATAGGTGCTTGCTTACAGAGTGTAATTAAAGAGACACTATAAAAAACATTATTCTAAATGTTTTTCTAGCACACTTGAGTTTCTCTATATGGACGACATCGTGTGATGCCTTCACTCTTTCTATATCCTGTTGTATCTTTTCTGTTTTTTTAGGCTACATGACTGGGCCTCATTGGATCATGTTCTAATGGAATAGCCCTTTGAACAACATGTAAGTTTTAAATAATACTTACCTAGGTTTCTCAAAATTTTAACTCAAACATCATTCACCTGGTCCTGACTAAAGCTGCTGACCCGTCTGGGCTATTGATGGCTGAAACATATCAAACTGATGCACCAGATGTGTAGGATTAATATTTTTTTCTAACCACTTTGCCTCTTTTTTTTAAACCTTATCCCCATCCCCATGTTTTCTTTCATTCAATACCTTCTTGGGGCTGGAGATAATTTGAATTCACCTGCATATCACACCTGGGTTATCAACAAACGGGGTACCTCCAGGACGGAGGTCCTTTCACCTGGAGAACGTGACACTCGGGTGTAAGAGGAACCTATGATGATGCTAACCACGAAATCACCCTAAGTGAGGAAACATACCGCTTTTGAAGTTGAATACATGGATGGGGGTCTTCAGGGGAGTCCCCAACGAATTTTCCAGTACCTATTTGAGGTTCACTTACTTTATTATATGTACTGACATTGTAGGTGAAATAAACCCACAATTCTTAACTCTGTCTCTCCCATTGATTGATTGTGATCACATACAAGTCATCACAAATATGTAACTTAATCAGGAGTAAAATGCGGTTCCCTATCACAGAGTCAGTAGTCTCTGGGGTCAATCATAGTAAAACATGATAAACACTCCGAGTAGGTGCACTCCAGGACACAAAAGGGAACTGGAGGAGAAGGAAGATAGGGCGCCTAGACAGGCTAGTGCCGAGAGGGACATCTCCAGGTGAAGCAGAGACCAGATCCAGACATCCAGATCCATGTCTCCTCGACAGCCGAGGCAGGCAAAGGACTAATCGGGTGTTCCAAAATTTAAGTGGATATTGAGAGACTCCTTTTGTCCTTCTGTTTCTACCTCTGGGACGAGGGAGAAGCATTCACTGAGCGCTTTTCCACGAAGAACTGCAGATAAACAAGGCCCTTCCAAAATCCGTCATCCCTTTTACTATGCAAAACACAATTTGCTGCACCATTCAGATTTAAATGGACAGCACACACATTCAGTTTACACTGGTACAGTGAGACATTGCAGCCGAAAGCGTGTGAGTGTTGTTTGTCCCCTGCAGTGACAAAGTGAGATGGTAACAATAGAAATACCTGCGGGTTTCCTTTGTTCCCTGCAGTGGTATAGTGGGACATTGCAACAGAAATGTCTGTGGATGTTCTTTGTCCCCTGCAGTGTTCAAGTAAAATATTAGAATAGAAATGTCTGTGGGTGTTCTTTGTCCCCTGCAGTGGTCAAGTGAAATATTAGAATAGAAATGTCTGTGGGTGTTCTTTGTCCCCTGCAGTGGTCAAGTGAAATATTACAATAAAAATGGCTTTGGGTTTTCATTGTCCCCTGCAGTGAAACAGTGAGACATTAACAACAGAAATGCCTGTGGGTGTTCTTTGCCCCCTTCAGTGGTACACTGAGACAGAAGAACACAAATGCCTAGAGATGCAATTTATTTTGTGCATTCACACGGAGATGCAGCAAAATGCCTTGGAATATTCGTAGTTCCGTCAGTGATACAGCGGGGAAGAAAATAAATGCCTGTGAAAGCTCTTTGTCCCCGCAGTCACACACTGGCAATGAGTCTGTTTGACTTTTTTTTATACCGCAAACAGAAATACAGAGAGACAGAAGAATAAAAGTGTCTCTAGATGCATTGGTACAGCGAGATGAAATAATGGAAATGCCTTGGATGGTTTTTGCCCGGTGCAGTGATACAGTGAGCCAGAAGAATACAACTCTCCAGATGCTCACTACCCCCAGGGCCGGCCTTAGCACTGGTGCAACAATGTTTGTTGGGACTCCCAAATGACCCCCCTCCACCACGGATTCCTTCACTACCACTCTTTGACAGTGCAACTCAAGTCTCTATAACCACTGTCTCTCAGATGCTTTTAATTAGTTTTATAGCGCCACTCATGACAGTGTAGGGTGTCAGAGCACGTTTCATTGCACACAGGTTACACAGGGACAATCAATCAGTGTGTGTAAATCAGTGTATAAAAAATAATACATAAGACAGAGGACTACAAGGTGTAGTAGTCACATGTCATCCATACTGACAACCTGTATACTTTAAGAGTGCTTGGTCTTGAGAAGCACAAACTCAGAATTTAAAATGTAACTCCATGGTTGGGGATTCTCTTTAATAATAACAATTAATTTCTATCCAAATGAACAATTTTTGCAAGATTAGGGTAATAAAAAACTGGGTAAAAAAGCATAATGCTCTAATCTACACCTTGTTAAATGCATGCAGTTCTTTGATGACAGCTAATAGCTTACTGTTCTATATTAGGATTTTAACGTATAAACTGCAAGTAACAAAAGAACATCTCTAACAAAAGTAGTAACCCACTGACCTATTTGCATTATATCCACTTTGTGATCTACATGGTGGTACACGTTCTTTGCGGCAGGCATATTAACCCTATGCGCTACCTTAAAATTTCCACTAAAGAAAACTCTGATCTCTTTCCAGGCAAAACAATAATCACCAGTGTTATCTTTACACGTTTATTGTTGCCTGAAAATTGCTGAGGCAAGAACGCTGTAGCAGGTGCTTTTAAAATCAGAATATACCTGCAAATACGACACCCCCACCCGAAGTCAGCACCCGGTGCGGGGGCACCGATCGCACCACCCTAGTGTAGCAGATCCTATTTAATTTTATGGGGAACCAGGAGATCGCTTAGCCTTTTCGCTTGCAGGCCTGGGCCCCCGTCACCTAGTGACCTTCAACCTACTTAGCCTGCTCTGTTTTAGTGTAGTTATTTAACTATTTCTTCCAAGATGGCTGCTACATTTATAATTAGGAAGATGTTTTGATTTCACGTTATCAGTGCCACCTATGAAGGCGTCACTATCAGCGTCAAAAACAAGTGATATACGTAGGTATTCACATCATGTCCCTTTCCCACTTACGTGTGACAGGAACATAATGTGCTTTTGGAGGGAATTGTTTATATTATTGCTACCCAAGCATGCCTTCTTATCTATATTTTTTGGGAACATACCTGTGTCCGGGGTCCTACTAGATCTGTATAAATACATCTCACGCAGACAAGGTTATCAGAGGGATTCCTACCAGATGCCATCAATGCTATCTATGCTACACGTCACCTTGATGCAGACCAAGCCTTTGTGATCTAGGGACCTCGTTCCAAGGTGACAAGGGTTGGGTGGCTCTTCTCATGGACATGGTACTGGCAGATTAGGTTTATCGCACCTAGCGCTCCTTACGGTAGAGATGAGGTTCGCTTTGCCAGGGTATTGGGGCCTATTTCACATCTCATGTTGTTGAAGATGGTGGAGGACTTTATATTCATGACTTTCGTTTTTACAATTCTGTTTCTTCTATTGTTCATTATCCTAATTATTGCAGCTCATGCATTTTACAGTAGATTGCAGCTTTGCTAATAAAACCTATTGAAAACTTTACTGCATCTCCTTCATTGTCTGTGTGTGATTGAGAGTTATTGCTCATGTGAGAAAAGGCTAATCTATGTTTACCCATGACTTTCCTGAGATGTCGCACTGAGTCCATGCGTAAAGGCTGCCAAAAATTACCTTTTACTGTTTGGGTTTTTGGTGAGGTGCTGCTAGTGAGCTGGGAGGGTTGGGAAGGCAATTGTGACTTGTAGGATTGGCTTTGTCACCTACAAACAAAAGTGCTGTTGTCTCTAAACCAGCAGTCTTGCCTAGAGCAAGGGCCCAAAAACAGTAGAGCCGGCCCGGACTACCTGTGAAGTGATACAGTGAGACGGAAGAATGGAAATGCCTCCATGCGCTCTTTATACCTTGCAATAATACAGTGAGGTGAAACAACAGAAATATCTTGAGACACTTCTTATCACGTGCAGTTACACAGGAACTAAATTTCTGTAGAAGCTTTTATCCCACGCAATGATTCAGAGAGAGGGGAGGATGGATATTTTTACCCTGCAACTCATGAGGACGGTCAAGGTAGAACAGCGCCCTTTTTGGGTCCAGCTGGTGGAATCTCTCCTCCTCTTTAGCAGAGCTTAAAAGGTAGGCAGAGTGATGGACTGGCCTATGTGAAAAGGAGTTGTCACTGTTCTATAAAAAGGATGCTGCAGTGTATCAGCACAGTGGTACCATAGGATGCCTGTGGAAGCTCTGTCCCTTGCAGTGATACAGTGAGATGGAAGAATAGAAATACCCGTCCATTATTTATCCCATGCAGCAATATAGTGAGACATAAGAATAGAAATATCTAAGCATGTTCTTTATCCAGGTTCTTGATACTGTGAGATTGATAATTTGAAATGTCTGTGGATTTATCCTTTGCAGTGATACAGTCAGTTGGAAGGATAGAAATTCCTAGAGATGCTCTTTATCCCGTGCAGGGATGCATTGAGATGGAAGGATAGAAATGCCCTTTATCCTGTGCAATAACGGTCTTAATGAATACAGGGGTCCCTGGGGATTGCATTTTCCACCAACACCCAGTGCACTGTATTCTTTTCAGGATTAGAGTTTTTCTTTATTCCTTGTGATATAGAAGGGCATGGCTGCCCGTGGAAGCTCTTTAACCTGTGCAGTGATTCAGTGAGATGGACAGAGATTACTTGTAATGTTCTGTATCATGATATGGTGGGATGGAGCAATAAACATACATGGGGATGCTGGGTAGCCTGTGCAGTGATACAGTCAGTCAGAAGGATAGGAATGCCCGTAGATACTCTTTAGTTTGTGCAGTGATACAGTCAGACAGAAGGATAGAAATGCCCAGAAGTGCTCGTTATCTTGTGCAGTGATACAGTAAGACAGAAGGATAGAAATGCTAGGAGATGCTCTTTATCCCAATCAGCGATACAGTCAGACAGAAGGATAGAAATGCCTGGAGATGCTCTTTATCCCATGCAGTGATACAGCCAGACAGAAGGATAGACATGCTAGGAGATGCTCTTTATCCCATGCAGTGATACAGTCAGACAGAAGGATAGAAATTCCCAGAGGTGCTCGTTATCTTGTTCAGTGATTCAGTCAAACAGGAGGTTAGAAATGCCCTAGATACTCTTTAGCTCGTGCAGTGATACAGTCAGACAGGAGGATACAACCAACCGGAGGTGCTCTCTAGCTGCTGCAGTGAGACAGTCAAACGGATGTTTAGAAATGCCAGGAGATGGTCGTTAGCTTGTGCAGTGATAAAGTCAGACAGGAGGATCGAAACGCCCGGAGGTGTTCTGTATCTTGTGCAGTGATACAATCGGGATGGAAGGACAAAAATGCCCAGAGATGCTCTTTAGCTCATGCAATGATGCAGTGAGATTAAAGGATAGAAATGCCTGGAGATGCTGTTTATTGTGTATAGTGATACAGAAAGAAAGAATAATAGAATGACTGGAGAAGCTCATTATTCCATGCAGTCAGGACACCTGTCGAGAGTACACACAGGTAGCTGGCGTCTACCTACTCTTTTCACAGAGTGAACACCATGTCCCCTGCCAAGACGTTGGGCCTCAAAGAAATATGTTGAACTCATCCAGGTGTAATTTTCAGACACCGGGACACATTCAGCAGTGCCTGCACATTGTTTGCTTTCATTTTGACACCAAATTGCAGGCGAAGGGGGACTTTTTTTTTAATAGCAGCTGAGCCCAAAACACATATTGCAGTCAGGCAGCCACCAAGCCTCCTTTTGTTGGAGTATCCTGGGCAGAGAGCTGTCTGGAAACTCACACCTAGCTGCAAATGCAATGGGGGGGAAACAAAAGATCACAGCTTATTACTTCACTGGTAGTTAAGAGAGGAATGTTTTTGACTTTGTTCAGTCCCTGTATAAAAGACATATGCATGCACTGTAAGAATGTCAGATGTGTT
This sequence comes from Pleurodeles waltl, assembly GCF_031143425.1. Taxonomy (NCBI): domain Eukaryota; kingdom Metazoa; phylum Chordata; class Amphibia; order Caudata; family Salamandridae; genus Pleurodeles; species Pleurodeles waltl. The sequence goes on from NC_090443.1 coordinate 340,442,942, forward strand.
GGCCTGTCCCACTATTTACACAAACAACGTTTTAAATATCACTATTTTGTTTTATTTCTTTTATAGTGCTACTCATCCCAGTCCAGATTGTCGGGCGCCTTATATCACACATACACAATATGCATTGACAATAAATCATATATGTGTAAATTAATGTACAAGATGTGTTACATAAGACAGCGAGAGTTACAAGGTGCAGGAGGAGTCCATGTCCTTTATAGCTCATTGTGCTATATTAGAAGGATTATAATTTATGAATTACCGGTAACATAAGGATCTTTGTGTTAAAAGCTGTAATCCATCTACCCATCTAAATTAAACAAAAATATGTCTTCTACGTGTCACATGATATGCTTTGCAGGAAACATATTACATATCAAAACTGGGACTAGACAAAAACCTCAGATGTCTCCAACAAGTGCATTAACTTCCAGAGTGATATCACCCTCATTATTGTTCACTGGGATTTACTGGGCACACAAAGATCTATGCAGCAGATTTCTTAACCCCAAAAGCTATTTTAAAAATGCAGACTTTGCAACCAAAGAAAGCAATGAAGCAGTACAGATTTACTGTCACATTTCTCCTCGTTGCCAATTTCTTTGTGGCAGAGTTTTAAAAAATAAATGTAAAAGTTAAGGTCCAGATTTTGCGTTGGGGTTGTGTCTCTTTTTTGTCACATCTCTGATGCATTATCTTATTTAGTAAATATTGTAATGGGCTTAAATGTACTCATGATAGACCTGCTAAACATATGTGTGAAGTTTTAAGAACTGATGTCACTTCCTGTGAGGTCATGGGTTGTGATGCCACTTCCTGTGATGCTTCATGCGATGTCACGCTCTGTGATGTCACGTGCTGTGATGTCACATGCCATGAAGCCACTAGCATACTGCCTAACTTGGTTAGTCCACCCACTCCTGTTTTTTTTTAGGACTTGTGCCCTGGATGCAGTGATACTGTGAGGTTGGACAGTAGTGCCTGGAGAGACAATTTATCCTGTGCAGTGAAAGTCATAGGAATAGAAATACCTTGGGAATCAATTTGACCCGTGCTGAGATACAGTGAGAGAATGGAAATGCCTGTGGATACTCTTTATCCTGGACAGTGATGCGGTCAAATAGATTGGAAAGGCCTTTTACTGTTCTAAATCCTGCACATCGATACAATTAGATGCAAAGGTTGAAATGCCTATGGAGCTCTTTTGTTGGGCAGTGATACAGCGAGATGAACTAGAACTACCCTGGAATATTGTGTAACCTGTGCAGTGATATGTTCAGATAGAGGGATGGAAATGCCTGGAGATGCCCTTTATCTTGTGTAGTAATGCCTTGAGGTAGGGTGGAGCTGTTCTTTATAATTTTTATAATACATGGGATTCTGTAATCCTTGTATAGTCACCGATTTCTTTATAATCGACAACTTGCGACGTACCAACTCACCGATAAAGAAAAAGTGTCGGAACTTGACTATTATAAGGTTATTACATTCACGTTCTGATGTCAAAATGCCTGTTGCCAGAGCCAGCAGCCTAGGTGAAAGACAGGTCATGGAGCATAATAATTAAAGCAGCTGTTTAAAGCAACATACAAAACATTGTTTTTCTTTCTTCTACTCTATTTTAATAGCGTACAGTGACAAGATGAGCGAATGTTTATTGTTTGCACTCGTTAGGTAGAGAAAAACTAGCATCTTTCTGCATGTTTCTACATGTCCCGAGCTTCTGCAGTTTAAAAACGGACTTGTATTGAACTGTATTTAATATTGAACAGTTTTTTGGATCCGTTTAAGTTTGCACTAGAGGCTCTATTTCTAATATTCACATTTGCAAACATGCTCACTCTTTCATATTAGAGAGCTACACAGCAAGGTTTTAAGTGATTTGTGGGAAAGGTGATTGTGTGAGCATGTAGATGGAATAAAGTACACCCTGGTGCACAAAAGGATATTTCAAGTCACCTCGTAGTTCCATAACCTTATAAAGATGTTTGGCCTTTGGCTTATTTACTCTATATGGTTATGGAACTCCTCTGTGACTTTCAGTACCTTTATAGTGTGTGGCAGGGTTACTTTATCCCTTATATTCTTTTCACTCATACAGTGAGAGAACTGAAATACCTGGAGATACTTGTTATCCTGTACATTTATACAGTGAGGTGGATGGCAGAGTACCTGTGGATGTTATGTATACCTTACAGTGATACAATGAGATGCAAGAATAGAAATGCATGGAGATGCTAGGTATCCTATGCAGTGATACAGTCTGGAGCAAGGATAGAGCTGCCTGCAGGTACTCTTTACACAGTGCAGTGATAACCTGGGGTATGATGGAAGTGCCTAGAAATACACTTTAGCTTGTACAGTGACACAGTGAGATGGAGGGACAGAATTAATGTGGATGTTAAGTATACCATATAATTATACAGTGACAGAATACAGGTGCCTGGAGATGCTTGTTATCCTATGCAATGGTCCACTACGGGGCAAGGATAGGCATGCCTCGAGATGCTCTGTAGCCTGTGCATTGATGAAGTGCATCTCGTGCACAGGTGCAGCCAGATGCAAAAAATATACATGCCTTGAGACGCTGTGGATGCCGTAGTGATGCAGTGAGGCACAAGGATAGACCTGCCTTGCAGTGCATTGTATCCCGTGCACTGGCGCAGTGAGATGCAAGGACAGACATGCCCTGAGATGGTCTGTAGCCTATGAAGTGTTGGCGTAAGTATAGACATGCCTTGAATGACACTTTATCGTGTGCAGTGAGATGTAAGGACAGACGTGCCTTGAGCGGCTCCGCAGGCCGTGCAGTGATACCATTGAATACAGAAGTCCCGGGGGATGCCTTTTATTCCTCCACAGCCCGCTGTGCTGTGTTTGTTTGCCGGCTCCGGTTTGTTTCTCTCCCTCCAGAGCTCTAATGAGGATTACTGGGGTGTCATGTATGAGCGAGCCATGGGCTGCAGATGTGATAAACTCCGCGCAGTGTGGGGGCAGAGAGCGGGGGAGGGGGTGAGAATTAACGGGCGGGGGGAGCCAGAACTGGAAAGGGGGAGGGATAGGAAGAAAAAAGAGACGGAGCTCAGGGTCATGTATTAGTAACGCAGATTGTGTGTAGGCAATTAGAGATGGAAATGTAGAGACGAGGTCTCTCGCGCTGCGAACATAAGAGGTAGGCGGGAGGGGAGGGGTTCGCCTGAAGGCATGTACGGGAATGTGTGGCGTGCAGAGCTAGCTAGAAAGCAGGGGAACGCTGAACCGGAGAGGCAACACCTTGCGGTGTGAATGAGGCGGGGAGCTCGCCCATGTGACGGGGCGCGCGCTGCCTGGGTCCCGGGGCGCCCGACTGCTGCACCTGCTGCCACGCGCTGTGCGCGGCTGCTCTCAGCGCACGGCTCGCGCCTCCCGAGGCGCACGGCTCGTGCCTCGCAAGTTCCCGCTTCACCCACAGGTGCCTCATGACCCAGTGCCTTGTCTCTTGACGCCTCGCCTCGCAGCGTCTGTCGGATGGACGCCGCCGCTCCTCCGACCATGACACCTGAAGATCTACCTGTCCAGGTAGGATCCAGCACCACCGTGGATTCTAGCGCCTGCCAGGATAATGTGTGTGTTGGTATGTGTTGCTGGATTTGCCCCCTGCATGCATGTGAGTTTGTATGTACATATCCTGAGTACGTGGTTTGCCAGTGTGTATTTATATCTACGTAGTGTGCATTTGAGATGTGGGCCTGTTCATGTTTACATTGTACTAACATGCACGGTGTCATGTATGTAGCATGTGTTAATGTGGGAACATTTCACGATGTCAGTGTGTAGCGTATGCCTAACCTCGTTGCACTAGCGCCCATGGCACACTAGCTACGTCCCGGGCTGGGGTTTGTATGATCAGTTAGTGTCTGGTTGTAGCCAGAGCGGGGTTCACTGTGCAGCTAGTCTGCATTGTGAGCGCTGGGTGTATGTGAGGTCACTGTCAGTTTCTGTTTACATTGTGTGTCAGTGTACTTATTTTTATGACTGTCAGGGGTGGTTTAATGTGCTGTCAGTGTTTGTATATGATCATAGCATATCTGGTCACGGTGGGTCTTTGTGCGCTCAATATTTGTTTCTGTGTGTGTCCGGTTAATATTTTTTTGATTGATTGTTTGTAACTGTGTGTGCTACGTGTGAGCTCTTTGCGGTTACTGTGAACACGTTAGGTGCCAGTGTGTGCTTATGTTGTCTGTGTATGTGTCTGAACAGCATGAGTGGTCCATGTGTGATAACATTTAGTGCTTCTGTGGTGATTAGTGTGTGGGTATCTGGGTATCCCTTTTTCTGTGACTCTTGTCATTGTGCATTTCTGGGTGTTTTTGGGTATGCCTACTGGGTCTGTGCATCCGTGTGTTTCGGGTGGGAATGTATTTCTTTTTGTTCAGACTATTTCTAAATGGAGCCAGAGTGTGTATCTGCATGTGGTCAGTGTGCATTTCTGTGTGTGATCCGGTTGTGTTCCTGTTTGTAGTCTGTTTGCCTATTTACTGCTTGCAAAAGAACAAATTAAAAGAATCACGCAATCTAGACATAGCAGACAGCTGGACAACTCAGACCCCGGATGTACAGACCCCGCCCCCCGGTATAATCCCTGTTCAAGTGTCCATACTCTAGTGTCTTCCAGTGATAAAGAGCAAGGGCCCCCTCGAGGGTGAACAGACAGGAGGAACCTTTTCAGATCATTTTATGATAATAAGAGGTTCTGGAGTTGAGGGAGCCCAGTACTGGAACGCGATGAACACTTGACCCTTCACTCTTTGTTGAACAAATTCGAGCTCCACTTACTGAATATTTCAAAGTAAATGTGGTTACACCCTTTTCATCTTCAGTCTTCCTCAGTTTTTAAGGTCTTTTGACAAGGAAGCAGTGCAGAGTTTACAATACTGCACAGGCGCAGGAAGAACAAGAGAAAGAAGAGTGTTTGTTTGTGTCCCGTGTGTGTCTGTGCATAGTCAGTGTCCGGTCAGCTGTCGTAGTCACTGTGTGTTGTCAGTGTATCCTTTGCTGTGTGGTGACTGTGCCTTGTTGCTGTGCTTGTGTATAGAGTGTGTTTTGTGTGTGTGCTTCTCACTTTAATATATATTTTTAGGTCTGGAGTTAACCAAGACGATATATAAATATGTATACATATATTGCATTGCTACCTGAACTACAGACTCAACTTCTACGTCCCCTCCCACCAACTCCGCTCTGCCAACCTCTCCCTCGCCATCGTTCCCCGAATCCAACGCAAGACCTCCGGCGGCAGATCCTTCTCCTACCTCGCCGCCAAGACCTGGAACTCACTCCCGACCCCCCTGCGCCAGACCCAGGACCTCCTCACCTTCAGGAGACTCCTCAAGACATGGCTCTTCGACCGATAGCAGCAGCCCCCCCCCCCCCACTCAGCGCCTTGAAACCCTAACGGGTACATAGCGTGCTTTATAAATTTATTTATTGATTGATTGATTGATTAAGTCAGCCCTCCTCATCCATTGGTCTTCTAGAATGTCGTTCATATTTTGCTCTGCCCACCGCAGCAAGGGGCACAGGGTCCTTATACTTCAGCAGTTCATTTAACTGCCTAAAATGAGGGAATTCTGCTTTTGCAAAGTGGACATCTACATAAGTAGTCACCTTCATCCCAGGAACTACTAGTGCAATGATATATATATATTAATAAAAGTGTATATTTTGGATTTTAGAAATTGTTTTACTTAACCCTGGCATCAGCCGTTCTCCCAACACTGCTACCAGGGTACTTGTGTGACATGTGTCTTCGTACAGAAAACATTCACAAACAAAATAACCATTGGCAAAGCCAAAGGTTGGCAGCCAACACAAACCTATTAACTTTGCAATACTTGTTAGGTGTAGTCAGCACACATTTCTGTGTGAGATCATTGTGGGCTTTTGTGCATGTGTGTGCCTGTAACTGTGCAGGTGAATGGTGTGGTTAGCAATGAGGTCACTGTGTCTTCCTGTTCGTGATTAGTGCATATGAGTATGTGTCTATGTTCAGTCAGTCATTTTCAGTGGTCAATATGTCTTCCTCTTTGCAGGTAGGTTTATCAATTATGATTTGTCTTTTCAGGGGTTAATAGGAGCTTCTATATGTGGTCGCCCTAGATGGTCAGTGCCCGCTTCTGCATGATAGTGATTTACATATGTTTATGATCATTGCGCGTTTCTTTATGTGTAGAGAGAGGGTAAAAGGCAGTCTGTGTTTCTGGGTGTGGTCAGTGTAAAAACAGTTTGAGTTTCTGTGTGTGTGGTGAGGGGGTAAGTGGTAGCGTGTGTTGCTGTGTGTGGTTCTTGATAATGGAATGTGTTTGATTTTGATCTATCTGTGTGTGTGTGTGTGTGTGTGTGTGTGTGATCCGTGCTGTGTATGCCTATGTGCCTGATGTCTGTGTGTTTCTGCCTGGTGTCAGTTTGTGGGTATTGTTAATGTGTATTTCACGAGGTGGTCGTGTGGTGATCAGTTTGTCCAGTGGTGGATGTTTGTAGATGTGGATTTGGTATACCTTTCTTTGTGGTCAGTGTGTCTGTGGAAAGTAATTGCATGTTTCTGTGTGATTTGGTGTTTTCTATAATTCATTATGGCATGTCATCACTTTCAACCTAAAGGAGCCCAGTTCCTTTGATGCCCTTCTCAGTGATGGAGGGAGGTTAGAGGTTGTCCGCAGACTGTCACAATTCCGATAATGCGGTCTCCCAGCTTAGGTGCTCATACTGGACTTGTGAGTAAGGGCTTGGTAATTATGTCTTTAGCTGTTTTTATTAGTTTTTATGGTATGGTCCGGGCCACTGGAATTATATTATTCAGTGGCTGTGTTTTATTTTTTGCATAGTCATTGACTTATCCCACATGCCACATAATTTACCATGTGCTGTATGGTTTGCACATTTCAACAAAGTGCATTTGTTCCTATGTCAGACAGATGAAAACTTACTAAAAATGTTGCGTGTAGTGGCAGACCTCTGGACACCTTCCATTACTGAGTGTTGAATTCAGGCGTTAAACTGGCACTAATGAGGTGAAAGCTTAATCCGTGTGTTGAAATGAAAAAAAAAAAACAGTGATATAATGCAATCACGGAATATGCTGCATTATGCCACATAATTAGTCAACCCTGCCTCATCATATGGTACTCCACTGCTGCATACTTCCAGAGGCCCTGGTTATGCAGCTTGTAATTGCATATTATAATTCTCCCTTGTGATTATAATTCTCCCATATAAATCTCCCATGTGGTATATAAGAGGCCCCAAACACCCATATTAAACGGGCTCCTTATTTATTGTCAGTCGGGTCTTTGAGTGTGTGGTCAGTATGTTGCTACAGGTGGTCAGTGTGTGCCTGCTTTTATCTTCAGCCGGTTCTCTGAGTGGGTGTGTTGTTGCATGTGGTCAGTGGGCGCCTTTCTTTATTTTCACTCGGGTCTTTGTGTGTGTGGTCAGCGTGTTTTGCCGCATGTGCCTGTTTTCATCTTCAGTCGGGTCTGTGTGTGTGTGTGAATATGAGCGAGTTCTGGATGTGTCCTGAATGATGGGTGCTCGGCTTTACTGGAGATGTCCTCTGCAGCAAGTGCCTTCAGTACCAAGGGGCCCTGGGAATGGGATGCAGAGCGCCTGCTTCCCAGCTGCAGCGCGTCCCAGAGATCTGAAGGAGGTTTGTCAGACGAGAGGAGCGCTTCTGGGAGTTTTGTTGTATCCTAGCGCAGGGCTATTTGCCTACCCAGCATGCCCTACATTTACGCAGCGATCGGAGTGCTGGCAAGAAACCAGGGAATTGACAAACAGACGCAATCCGAAGGGCTCATTTCAAGCTACCAGCCGTGCTGCTGCCCCCTGCAGAGGAAAGGGCAGAACACCAGGGTGGCAGGAGTAATTTAAGAGTTGTCTTTTATGTGCTCCGCTGACTCACGTTGTGCTGCAAGTCATTCTGATCCGCGCCGCAAAACCAAAGGTCGATAGTCCCTGCAGTGAGGAAACATTGTATTGCTCGAACGAGACTGTACTTTTACCAGTGCCTTGTGCTGATGGTTGGCATCGGCACTCATTTTTTTGAGGGTGTCTGAGATTACTTTTTTATTCAGATGTTCACTCGAACATGAGAAAGGATGAGCAAGAGAATAGATAGTAAAACAGTGTTAAAGAGAGAATGCAGGGGCGAACAAGCGTCGGCAAAGCCAATAGGTCTAGTTTTTATGTGGTAACGCAGTCAAGTGAAGGCATGCACAGATGCTGTTTGCTCGTGTTGCATGCAGGAAGGCTGATAAGCACATTAAATTCAGACCTATTGGTCTGCCATTTCTGAGAATAAAAGTGGCAAAAGGTTCCTTTCTGTATAAATACATATAGCAGATAAAGAACTGTATGTGAGAAACACTGTGATGATTGAAACTACTTTTCACTTGTAAAATAGTCCCTGACGCTTTCCAATGCAAGCACTTCATTTTATGTGGCAGGATACACAAAACAGCCAACAACATGAAGTCAGAAAGAAAACTTTCCCCAGGTGGAGCCATAGACCATCATTCTATGCATATTTTCATGAACTGGAAAGAATAGGTCAAGCACCGTGAAGTCACACCTAATAAAGAACCTGAAAGAGTGAAGTAAAGAGACAGGAATCATTGGGTGGTTGAACACAGAAGCATGATGTACAATCAAGGAGAGAAAGACTTCGTATTAACAGTTCCAGTATTTGACAGGGGATGCTGAGACTCGTAAAACATGTTTGGGTCCCTGCGTTTTTCCCCAAAACTAAGCAGTGACTGTGTAGGCATGCTAAACAGTGGTTTGTTCAATGCTGAATCACGAAAATTGTCTATAAGTGAATGATTTGTGTCATTGATGACTTTAAATGCAAATCATTATTTACTTTTCCTTAGTAGGTGTGTATAGTTATTGTGTTTCTTGTGTGTGTTGTGAAAGCTTTTTTGGGTACTGTAAATTTTAGAGTGGATAATATGTGTTTCTGTGTGCTGCCATTGAGTATTTCGAGGATGCTCAGGATATGTGTTTTGGGCTGGTCAGTGTGGATTTTATGAACATTTTATGTTTTGGTGTGTGTTTAGTTATTGATCTTGTGTGGTTAGTTTGTATTTTTGAATGGTCAGTGTGTGTGTGAGGTCAGGGTGGTTGTGAGCATTTTATTATCTTTTCTGCATTTTCATTTGTTGCTTGTGTGAGGAGTGACTGTGTTTGTGAGAGTGGTTTATTGTGAGCTTTCTGTCTATGCTGAGTTAATCCTTGTCTTTGGTGTGTTCCATATGTTTCTTGGTATGTTCATTGTGTATTTCTGTCTCTTTTTCGTTTAGCTTTTTTTGTTTCATTCAGTGTCTTTCTATGAATGGTTTCTTAGGAACTTCTATGTGTGGTTTAATATGAACGTCTATGTGTGCTCAGTAAGTCCTTCTGCATGTTTCTGTACATGTTCTGTGTGTATGTCTGTGACCGCGGTTAATCTGTTTTTGGTCAGTGTGTGCTTCTGTGTATGATTTACAAGTCTTATGTGTATGCCTGTGTGTGTATTGTTTTTCAGTGCCTTTGTTCTGTGTCTCTTTCCGTGATCCTTAATTGTGAGCTACTTATTGTGTGTACTTGTTAGTCTGTTTGTCTTCCCTATCATTAGGTGCATGTTTAGTGTGAATCTGTAATTTGTATTTTTTTAGCTTCTGTGTATACAGCTTGTCCTTTTGTGTATGTCAATGCATGTTCTTCTGTTTTTTTTTGTATCTGCTGTGAATCTGTTTCTCTTTTATTAGTTTGTGTAGGCATGATCGGTTTGTTGTGAGCTGTGCATATTCTGTTCTCTGTTTGAGGATTCTGTTTGTTTCAGCGATGTTTGTTTGTGCCCCATCTGTTCTGTTTTTCTTCAATGTCTATAACTGTTAGCGGTTTACAAAAAGCTTCTCTGTGTGCTTAATTGTGTATCTCTGTGCATGTTCAATATTTTCTGTGACTGTAGCTAATCTGCTTCTGTTATGATTGATGTCTACTTCTGTGAGAGGCGTGTTGGGAGGTTCTGTGCGCACTCGGTTAGTCCCCTCTGTGTGTTTGTTGTATACGTCTCTACATTTCTTTTTATGAGTTTGTGCTATAGTTCTGTTTGTGGTCAGTGTCTGACTCTCTGATTAGTTTATGTGACCCCTGTATGTGCTCAGTTAGTCATTTGCCTTTGGATGTGCATGTTCCCCATGGTCAATGCTATTTTCTGTGATAATTTGTGATCTTTCACGTTCACTCTGTTAGTCCTGTGTGTGTCTTTGTGCTTATGTGCATGTTAAGTGTGTATTTCTGTGTTTGGCTATAGAAACTAATCGAGTGGGTCCCAGGGAGGTTCGGGGTTACATGGCTTCAGGTTTGTAATTTAGAGCCTTTCACCTCTGGTGTCTTGTGGCAGCCTACTGTGGGACAAACTTGAGCACCAAGTACACTCCTTTACACTTGACACTTAGGTAGTGAAATTGAATAACAATAACGCTGCCTATGCTTTTTTTAAAAAGTATTTTACACACAGCTAAATACTACCAATGAATATGTAAAATAAGTTAGTGACATTTCTATCAATGTAATAAACATTTTACACAATAAACCCACCTCCTCCATACAGACTTTGACAGAGGATTTTCACAAACAGTAAGTCGCTACCTATTGGCTCTTTCGACGGTTTTGTCATATTAAAAAAATCAATGTTCATAGGCTTAGGTAACAGGGGTTAAGTGTCATGTTGGCACAAGTAAAGAGTAAGTGATTTATTCACCTGAAACTTTGCTCACAAGGCTCCCAGAAAGCATCATTTTAACTCCATATATCTGTGCATCCACTCGCTAGTTTTGGATGTGGTTGATGTGTTTGAAAGCTTACAGTTTCACTAGCAATTCCTCAATACACCCTAAGGCAAGCCAGGAGAACCAAGCAAGGTGAAGGCACTGTTGTGGGCAAACGGTGGCACGAAAGGACAATTTCAGGGATGAAGGGCTCGCCACAGTTCAAGAGCTTGGCCTCTCCCTGGGACCCACAATCTTATTGGTAGTTCTTTGTCCTACCTTCACAGCTGTGGTCTCCTCTTGTAGATAGTCTCCTAATTTAGTCGCACACTTATAGCACTCCTCTCGCAATGACTTGGCTTTTTCCTCAAGACAGGTGCAGCAACCTAAAAGGGTGAGGAAACTAGGTGCGCACACACATTCTGCTGCTAGCTACCAGGTAGTTGGGTTGATGACACCACAGGGTGGCACTTCTCACATGAATGCTTCAGCAATCTCCTGTGTTTAGTAGGCCGTCTTTCGTTCTCCTGACATCCTTCAGTTTTCCTTGCAGGGCCTTGCCTCCGATTTTGACCCTAACATTAAAAGGATATTGGCAATGAATGGTTCCATCAAGAAAGGAAAAGTAGGGGAGGGGGAGGATTTAGTTGGCCCAGTGTACACCCCCCCAGATTCGTAACTACAAAGTAAAAAAGTGCAATGTTCTGAAAGTTATGATTCCACACGACTAAGTGGGTGTGGAGACACCGGTCAAACCTTGAGTTAATTAATAGCAATTGCCCTTACCCATAGGTGACATGCTTCATCATTGAGCATTGCTCCTTTTCAGGCCGGCACTGCAATGCTTGACGGGCCCCCAATAGGGCTCTTTGCTGGAGATCTTTTGATTGTTTATGCCAAAGGGGATGAAGCGAAAAAGAGGACTGGGTAGTGTGATACTGAAATTGGCTATAGGTCCCAAACAAGAAAATCTTTAATGGTGGTATGGGTAGGAACCTATGCCAAAATTAGAACCAAATAAAGGCGGACAACTCATGTGTAATAGCCTCATTCCCCCCAAGTGCAAAAGTAACAACTCCTTTCCATGCACAGAAGGAGGGAAAATACTGGTAATGGATGTGACTGCTAGTCTACATTCCAAATATTGTGGTCAGCATGTTTCTCACTAAAAAATGTCCCTAAGGATCAAACAGCGATTCCTCAGGACCTAAGTGGACCTCGTCCTCACTAAGAAGGTGTGAATACTCCTCTAATGTGGAACCCAATTGTACCTATCTCTTGCAATTGAGGAAACTATCCCACTCTAAATGATGACCCTCCTACAAAAAAGCAATGGGCTCCTTGGAAACACATGGATGCTGCTAACCCCAGCATACCAAAATTATGGGTCTAATTGGGGTAGTAGTCTCTTCGACCTACACGTTATACACTCGTCGGAACAGTGTACTTTTTCTTTTTCTTTGTAATGAATGATCCTGACCTGGAACTTAGATGTCTTCTCTCCACCCTAGTGTCAAGTGTGCGGGGCATGGCTCTGGTCAATGAGGATCCTCGGCACCCAGAGCAGAATAGATGACCAGTATCCATTCTGTGCCTGATCATTCAATTATCTGCCATATTCAAACTGTAGGAGACTCCTCAAATCAGATTCTGCATGATCCCTGATAGATCAGTGCATACTAAGGGTACATTCTACAAAGCCCTGCTTCAGAGCTGACACTGTACTTTGAGCATTGGCCCCAAAATGGTACAACCACAACCTTTGTCAATTAGATTCAGTTTGAAGATAGGTGGAGCTGTGAGGGCCCGACAAGGCAGAGGAAACTAAACAACAAAAGAAAGAAAAATGAGCTGTCACCTGATTTCTATGATGGTCCTGGGAAAGAGGCAGGGATCTTACAGTGTTCACTCCCAAATGAGATGAAAGGATATTCTTTCCTGGTCCGGTAGCCGTGAGGGCCTAGCTACAGTCAACACCTCTGGGGAAAGTTCAATAAACGTCCAAGCCTGCCTGCTTGTCAATCAAATGGACCAGGGCAGCTTAACTTAAATCCTTCATTTTGTTTAGCCAACCAGTCAGATCAACTCCAGGATGGATTACTGTGTTTATCCACTGAAGCATGACACACACACACCATGCTCTGCTTATCTTCAACATATTCATTCTCCATAAAGTCCCACATAGATGGAGTAAAGGACCCGGATGAGGGAGTCCAGCAGATCTTTTAACTTGAGCGGCCAGTAGATGTCTCTCCCTCAAAGCCAGCAGGTAAAAATGTCCCGCCGCTTCTGCTAGAGCTAATGCTGCCACCGCTGCAAGTTTCTCTCAGCTTGGTAAGAGGAAAGAACTCCTCTCCTTTCAGCGGCCCTCCCTAAGTTACGTCCATGTTCGGGGGTCTGAATCCCTCCGGTGGGAGGCCCTATATGAATATATGCAATGGTAGTGTTCACTGAGGTGAAAATCAGAAACCTGCAGCGACATACCACTCTCCAAAGTCCTCTGTGGAACCTTTCAGTCCTAACAGAGGTGAATCTGCTTCTCATAATCCTTATTGTTGGTTTTCCAGGGGCGCTTTGCTTTGAATCTATGAGTGCTCAGTTAGTCCTTCTGTGTTTTTCTGTTGGGTGTGTGGTCTGTGTGTTTCCATGCATCATCTATCTGGGTTTGGTGTCTGTTGTTAAGCCTTTCTTTTCTTGTGTGTTTATGTAAGGAAATGCCTCCTTGGCATGGTTACCCCCTGACTTTTTGCCTTTGCTGATGCTATGTTTTGATTTGAAAGTGTGCTGAGGCCTGCTAACCAGGCCCCAGCACCAGTGTTCTTTCCCTAACCTGTACTTTTGTTTACACAGTTGGCACACCCTGGCATCCAGGTAAGTCCCTTGTAACTGGTACCCCTGGTACCAAGGGCCCTGATGCCAGGGAAGGTCTCTAAGGGCTGCAGCATATGTTATGCCACCCTGGGGACCCCTCACTCAGCACAGACACACTGCTTGCCAGCTTGTGTGTGCTGGTGAGGACAAAACGAGTAAGTTGACATGGCACTCCCCTCAGGGTGCCATGACAACCTCACACAGCCTATGCAGTATAAATAAGTCACCCCTCTAGCAGGCCTTACAGCCCTAAGGCAGGGTGCACTATACCATAGGTGAGGGCACCAGTGCATGAGCACTGTGCCCCTACAGTGTCTAAGCCAAACCTTAGACATTGTAAGTGCAGGGTAGCCATAAGAGTATATGGTCTGGGAGTCTGTCAAACACGAACTCCACAGCACCATAATGGCTACACTGAAAACTGGGAAGTTTGGTATCAAACTTCTCAGCACAATAAATGCACACTGATGCCAGTGTACATTTTATTGTAAAATACACCCCAGAGGGCACCTTAGAGGTGCCCCCTGAAACCTTAACCAACTACCTGTGTAGGCTGACTGGTTTTAGCAGCCTGCCACACTCGAGACATGTTGCTGGCCACATGGGGAGAGTGCCTTTGTCACTCTGTGGCTAGTAACAAAGCCTGCACTGGGTGGAGATGCTTATCACCTCCCCCTTGCAGGAGCTGTAACACCTGGCGGTGAGCCTCAAAGGCTCACCGCCTTTGTTCCAGCGCCACAGGGCATTCCAGCTAGTGGAGTTGCCCGCCCCCTCCGGCCACGGCCCCACTTTTGGCGGCAAGGCCGGAGGAGATAATGAGAAAAACAAGGAGGAGTCACTGACCAGTCAGGACAGCCCCTAAGGCAACCTGAGCTGAAGTGACTCTGACTTTTAGGAATCCTCCATCTTGCAGATGGAGGATCCCCCCAATAGGGATAGGAATGTGACCCCCTCCCCTTGGGAGGAGGCAAAAAGAGGGTGTAGCCACCCTCAGGGCTAGTAGCCATTGGCTACTGCCCTCCCTGACCTAAACACACCCCTAAATTCTGTATTTAGGGGCTCCCCTGAACCTAGGAACTCAGATTCCTGCAACCTAAGAAGAAGAGGACTGCTGAGCTGAAAAGCCCTGCAGAGAAGACGGAGACACCAACTGCCTTGGCCCCAGTTCTACCGGCCTGTCTCCCCCCTTCGGAAGAAAACTGCTCCAGCGACGCTTTCCGCAGGACCAGCGACCTCTGAATCCTCAGAGGACTGCCCTGCTCTAAAAGGACCAAGAAACTCCAGAGAACAGCGGCCCTGTTCACCCAAGACTGCAACTTTGTTTCCAAAGAAGCAACTTAAAGACAACTGCATTTCCCGCCAGAAGCGTGAGACTTGCAACTCTGCACCCGACGCCCCCGGCTCGACTTGTGGAGAAACAACACTTCAGGGAGGACTCCCCGGCGACTCCGAGACTGTGAGTAACCAAAGTTGTCCCCCCTGAGCCCCCACAGCGACGCCTGCAGAGGGAATCCCGAGGCTCCCCCTGACTGCGAGCGACTGCCTGACTCTCGGATCCCGACGCCTGGAAAAGACCCTGCACCCGCAGCCCCCAGGACCTGAAAGATCGGAACTCCAGTGCAGGAGTGACCCCCAGGAGGCCCTCTCCCTTGCCCAGGTGGGGGCTACGCTGAGGAGCCCCCCCCTTGCCTGCCTGCATCGCTGAAGAGACCCCTTGGTCTCCCATTGATTCCAATTGAAAACCCGACGTGTGTTTGCACACTGCACCCGGCCGCCCACGTGCTGCTGAGGGTGTACTTTCTGTGCTAACTTGTACCCCCCCCGGTGCCCTACAAAACCCCCCTGGTCTGCCCTCCGAAGACGCGGGTACTTACCTGCTGGCAGACTGGAACCGGGGCACCCCCTTCTCCATTGAAGCCTATGCGTTTTGGGCACCACTTTGACCTCTGCACCTGACCGGCCCTGAGCTGCTGGTGTGGTAACTTTGGGGTTGCTCTGAACCCCCAACGGTGGGCTACCTTGGACCCAAACTTGAACCCCGTAGGTGGTTTACTTACCTGCAAGAACTAACAATTACTTACCTCCCCTAGGAACTGTGAAAATTGCACTGTGTCTAGTTTTAAAATAGCTATATGTGTTTTATTTGAAAAGTATATATGCTATTGTGATTATTCAAAGTTCCTAAAGTACTTACCTGCAATACCTTTCATGCAAAGTATTACATGTAGAATCTGTCCCTGTGGTTCTTAAAATAAACTAAGAAAATATATTTTTTTATACAAAAACCTATTGGCCTGGAATTGTCTCTGAGTGTGTGTTCCTCATTTATTGCCTGTGTGTATGTACAACAAATGCTTAACACTACTCCTTTGATAAGCCTACTGCTCGACCACACTACCACAAAATAGAGCATTGATATTATCTCTTTTTGCCACTATCTTACCTCTAAGGGGAACCCTTGGACTCTGTGCATACTATTCCTTACTTTGAAATAGTGCATACAGAGCCAACTTCCTACAGTTTATGTTTGTGCTCATTTCTCAGAATGGAGTTCAAGAATAGACAGAAGCATCTCTCTTTCTCAGGTAATAGTGAGGTTAGTGGAAGGGCAGAGGCGGATACTGTATGGGGTTCAGTAGTTGTTAATGAGAGGGAGGCCAGAGATATCCTATCCATGGTGATCAGCATGGGGGCAGCCTCACCTTGCGGGTTAGAGTGTGGTTCATTAACTGACAGAGACAGCACATACTAGAGGTTCAGAGGGGAGTTGATGAGAGGATTCGGTCTGTGTTCCGCAAGTGCACAATGGGTTTCTCGCTGTGGATGCCCTAAGTGGGATTGGCCCTGGATTTTATTCCCTGCTCTCCTTCTCCACAGGCCTAGGAAGACCCCCTGTCCTCTAATGGCGAGATGGGAGGCAGCTGGAACACCACTCAGCCTCATGATGTGCAGCCTGGTGGCATCATCGTGCCTGTCGTCTTCTCGCTCATCTTTCTGCTGGGCACAGTGGGAAACGGGCTGGTTCTGGCCGTCCTGTTGCGCAATGGCCAGATGAAGTACAACACTACCAACCTCTTCATCCTCAACCTGGGCGTGGCCGACCTGTGCTTCATCATCTGCTGTGTTCCCTTCCAAGCCACCATTTACACACTCGATGGCTGGCTCTTCGGTGCCTTCCTCTGCAAGGCTGTGCACTTCTTCATCTACCTCACAATGTATGCCAGTAGCTTCACTCTGGCTGCCGTGTCCGTGGACAGGTGAGCACTACCACAGTTGTTGGTAATTTGTTTTATTGCACTTGAGCTGCACCTCACCTGAAGATGGCCAGCAAAGCTGAAATGTATCGTAGGCTGCTTGCATTGCTCTGTAGTAAAGATGTGGCCTAATAGTTTGGGCCTCTTCTAATTTTGTATCGGGGCCAAGACTGATTACCATATGACTGGTCTGATTCTGTAAAAGCACAACCTAAAAAATAATGGAATGGAATGCTACCTAGAGCAATTCACAGTGGTTCTCATGGTACCGACGAGCTACCAGATGAGGGAAGAGACTGCCAAGACTAATTCCCAGTGATTATTAAGCTTTGGCTTCAGTATTTCTATCTGTCTCGTACATTGCATAAGTTACTTTTAAACCCGCAAAATATTAGAAATAAAACTTCAAGCCCCAGAATGCATTCTGTTGCTGGGTAAAAAGTAGTATCTGATGACGCGAAGACAATTTGGGATTGTGCCATATATTCCAGTTTACTAATTGTAATTATTTTCTGCTAAATCCCCTTTGCTGGCAAATGAGTTTTCAGACATATCTTGGAATATCAGGAAGAAACTTTCAGGTGATTCCAAACGCATAATAAAACCTGGTGTTACTCTTTAGTGCATTTATTTGGTATTTTATTTAAACTACTAGAATTTGCCTCGTTCTCCTTGGGACGCAGACAACTTAATGCACAGAATCGTATAGTGCTGTATTGTAGCCCATAGAAGCCATGTGTAACTGATGAACCAGTCTTTTCGCCTAGATTCCTTGCTGCTCCCATTCACCGCCTACATATTATTTTCAATACCCTCCGTTTGGCTTTGTTCTACCTCGTTGCTGCCACTCAGCTGGCAACAATAGTCCTCGGAGCCTTCTACTCAAGAAGTCAAAGAAAGAGCTGGTAGTCAACACTACTGTGCAGCAAAGTCAAGGATCCCACTCCCACTGGATCTGTATATAACAGTGGCGGCTGGCAGCTTTAGGAGGGAGGGGGGCGGGCGGGAAGCACACACACACAAACACACACACGCATTATTTCACACACACACGCACATCCATTAACAACACTCATAACATTCAAACATGCACGCACGCACCAAACATTCATTTTAAAAGTTCACACACACTCATTCTTTCACACACACGCACGCACGCACATCCATTAACAACACTCATAACATTCAAACATGCACGCACGCACAAAACATTCATTTTAAAACATCACGCACACACACACACGCATTCTTTCACACACGTACGCACGCACACCCATTAACACTTAGAACATTCAAACGTGCACGCACGGACCAAACATTCATTTTAAAAGATCACACACACTCATTCTTTCACACACACATGCACATCCATTAACAACACTCATAACATTTAAACATGCACGCACACACCAAACATTCATTTTAAAACATCACACTCACACACACACTTACCTTCAGCCTCGGAGGTCCCAGGAGGGTTCAGCCAATGAGGGAAGGCAGCAGTCCCAGCCTCGTCACAGAGTGGGATGGGGTACTGAGACTGCTGACCCCACCCCACTCTGTGATGAAGTGTCGCTGATTGACAATCGCCCTGGGCGCTTCAGGGCTTGAACCTGAAACGCCCAGCTCGAAGTCAATGGGTGACGCTTTCCTCGTCACCCAGGGGAGAGCCTGGAGGCACCTTTGCTGAGCCGAGGAGGTCACGCCCATAGGAGCTGTGACCTCCTCAGCCCAGCAAAGCTCAGCTCAGGCAGCCAAGAGTGTGCGCAAATCGCGCATGTCTCACTCCTGGCTGCCTGACCTGAACATGAAGAGTGTCTGTCAGGCTGACCTTTGTTCAGCCTGACAGACACTCTTCATGAGGTGCAAAAGGTGGGGGGGCGTGGCCCCTCCGCCCTAAAGGACAGGCCTCTTCTGGTCTATAACCAATTGACCAACTAAGGCCAGAACCTTCTCCTCCCGGGATTGGCCTTTTCTGAGAAAGAAACACCACCGTAGTCCTTGTTGTGAGGTATTTGACTCACACCAGCCTGGTTCTCTGATTTAAAAATAAGTGTATTTAAAGGGGGTGAAAGAAGCCTTTGGTTATTTTTGAAGAGCATGTGGCAGAAAGTTTAACCGCAGCTCTTCCCCTGCTCTTCTTTCTCAACCTCTTCAGAAGTTTACTAGGGACAACATTTCGCGGCCCAGAAAGCACACATAAAATAAGGATATGTGCACACAGACACTAATTCAATATTGCTAGGCAACATAGGGCTTGAATGAGCAAAATATGGGGGCAGTACAGTTTAAAGTTATTCCAAACAGGGGCTCCGAAAAATGTCTTACCTGAGTCCCTCAAAATCTTTAAGATGACACTGCCCTCAGCCCCCCTGTTGCCATGCTTCTCCTCAGCCTTTGATCTTCGTGAGGCCGCACAGGGCTGGGCTAACCCGCAGACTCTGCTCATCTTTCGTGTCATTCCCTCTCTTAGTTTGTTTCTTATCGTACCTCTTTCCAGCATCCGTTTAATGTATCTGAATTGCTTTCTCTTCTCACTGGTCTATTTCCTCCATATGTTTTTCTTTCTCCTCATTTTTTATACCACTTGTCTGTGTGTCACCTATCTCTATCTTTTTCTCTCAACTGTCTCCTCCGTCGCCATGTCTTTTTTCACCGCTATCTCTCTTTTCGCCAGATCCCACTGTATCCCTCTTTCTATCTTTCTTACATCTTTATCACCAGCCATCTGTTTATCACTCTATCTGTTGTTTCTATCTGTAAGATGTCTCTTTCTCAAATAGCTATCTCGTTATCATGCCACTCTCTCAGCTGTCTCTTTCTCGCTGAGCTGTGCCCTTCTCACCAATCTGGCTACACCCTTCTTGCCAACCTGCTGGGCCCTCTTATTTGTACCTTTCTCACATCTCTGTAACACCTTTTCCCTCACAGCTCTCTTTCTTGTCTGCATCCTCTCTTTGTTATGGTATATGTACTTGTAGCGCACACAACTCATCTGGGGCGGTATTAAAATGGAGCTGCGCTGGCGCGTCGTGGGTCTAGGTAGAGAGCCAGGGCTTCAGTTTCGGGTGGAACTCAAGAGCGAGGATGGAGGCTTTGATGTGTAGCGGAAGGTCGGTTCAGGCTTTCGCAGTGAAGTATGGGAAAGATCCAGCTTTGCATATGCGGGGGGGGAGGGGGTGTTAGCAAGAGTCTGGCCTAGGGGAGGCTTCCCGTCGCACATCCATCTCCCACTGACCCCTTCTCAGCTGCCTCTTACTAACCTGACTCTATCATGAGCTGTACCTCCTTCTGTCTTTCATATGTTCCTGTTTCACCCCCGTGCCTCTCTATGACTTTTCTCATCTTCCTCACTCTCACCTATTTTTTTTAATCTCCTTGTCTCGCAAACACACCGATCTAAGGGCCATATGTACGAAAGCTTTTTCCCATAGACACAGAATGGGTAAAATCCTTTCGTACATCTGGCACTAAGGCCCATATTTATACTTTTTAGCGCCGCTTTTGCATCATTTTTTGACGCAAAATCGGCGAATTTGCGCTGTTTTTGCGTCATAAAGGGGCATATTTATACTCCGTTTGCGCCGAATTAGCGTCGTTTTTTTCGACGCAAATTCGGCGTAAAACTAACGCCATATTTATACTTTGGCGCTAGACGCGTCTAGCGCCAAAGTATGAGTAAAGAGCGTCATTTTTTAGCGTGAACGCCTTCCTTGCGTTAATGAGATGCAAGGTAGGCGTTCCCGTCCAAAAAAAAGACTGCGCCGCAAATGCGTCGTATTTATACTCCCGGGCAAAAATCACACCCGGGAGTTGGCGGGGCAGAAAACCCCGCATTTGCGCCACTTTTTAACGCCTGGGTCAGGGCAGGCGTTAAGGGACCTGTGGGCTCAAAATGAGCCCACAGCTGCCCTCCCATGCCCCCAGGGACCCCCCCTGCCACCCTTGCCCACCCCAGGAGGACACCCAAGGATGGAGGGACCCACCCCAGGGACATTCAGGTAAGTTCAGGTAAGTATAATTTTTTTTTTATTTTTTTTTGGCATAGGGGGGCCTGATTTGTGCCCCCCTACATGCCACAATGCCCAATGACCATGCCCAGGGGACAGAAGTCCCCTGGGCATGGCCATTGGGCAAGGGGGCATGACTCCTGTCTTTACTAAGACAGGAGTCATGTAAATGGCGTCTGGGCGTCGTTTAAAATGGCGCAAATCGGGTTAAGACGATTTTTTAGCGTCAACCTGACTTGCGCCATTTTTAAGACGCCCTAACGCCATTTTTCCCTACGCCGGCGCTGCCTGGTGTACGTGGTTTTTTTCCACGCTCACCAGGCAGCGCCGGTCTGCTTGCGCCGGCTAACGCCATTCAATAAATACGGCGCCCGCATGGTGCTTCAGAATGGCGTTAGCCAGCGCAAAAATTTTTGCCGCTAAACTGCGTTAGCGCAGTTTAGCGTCAAAAAGTATAAATACGGGCCAAAATACGCAAATGCGGCGCAAAATAATTATAAATATATGCCTAAGTGCGCTGTAAACCACCCCCTATACCAGCTTAAGCGGGGATGCTACTGAAGCAGATTAATTAGTTTTATGGCCCTTCTTAACACTGATGTTTTTTGCTCGCAGGCCATCGCAAGTCACAAGTTAAAACTAACACACACTGCAAGAATACATTATAACAACAAACACACACAAATGCGGGGTGGTGACCAAAAGAAAGCCTTAAAACAGTCTAAAACAGTGACAGATGAAAAGACAAACTATTAAAACGAGAAAGAAAAAAATAGGGGCCAATGAAGTGAGACAGTGCAAAGGAAAGCATGCAAAATGCAAATAATGCTGGAAGGAAACAGGGTAAAAATGAACAAAGAAAGTAAGAAAAAAGGCGTAAAAGAAGAAAACAAAGGAAGAAAATTGAGAATGAAGAGTGGAAAGAAGAAAAAGGGAAAGATCAAAGTCATCAAAATCAAAAATGGAAGATAAGAAGGAAAGCAGAAAATATAATGAAATAAAGAATACATGTGAGATGAAAGTCTGGGCGACTGAAGGAAAGAAGAGAAAGAAAGAACTAATGGAAGGAATGCAAAAATAAAAGAATGTGTGAAAGAGTTCTAGGAGTAAGATAAGAATAAACAGCTATGAAAAGGGATAGAAAGCTAGAAAAAAAGGACTGATGGAATAAGAGAAGGAATAAAGATTGAAAGAAGGAATGAAATACATATAAAACCAAAAAGATGGTGGAAAGAAGGAAAGAAAGATGCATACAAAGGAAGAAAGAAGAGGGGAATGATGAATCTGAGAAATAGAGCAAGTCAGATAAATGTGGAGTTTTTGGCCAAATTCCTTTAAAATCATACTATAATATTCATCATTTTCTGCAAATTTTCCCCCGGAGTACAATTCCCATGACACTTCATGGGAAGGGTTGGGATGGCTCCCTTTACTCGCACATGTATTGCTATATATAGGTCTGAGTAGGGGTATTTCATTTTTCTAGCGAACACCTTGCATTCATCTCTCCCTCTACCTCTCACTTGTCTCCTTCTGCTGCTGTATTTCTGTCTTGTTTTGTATTTCATCTCATTCCTACTGAAAGCGAAACACAGAGGTGATTTTCGCCGGTACTCTCTCCTACAGCAGCCACACACTGCAGACAGGGCCCTAGATTTATGCTAGGCCACTGATTACGGGGCGGTGGGCAGGTATGCTTTATGCTCCTAGGTTGATGTCAAAAGGCACAAGATTTCCCCATTAAAAGAACACAACCTTCTTTAAACTTCTAATAGGGTTCTGTGAAGATTGCCGAATATGTGATACCTGAAGATTTAGTGATGGTGAAAAGGCCGACAGAGAAAAAACCCAACCTCAATATTCCAATTATTGGAGGGAGAAACAAAAACATTTTGTTCTTTTCTAATAAACATGGGTACCAAAACAAAGGCAAACGTGCATTACTAGAGGCTCATTAATTGACTGCCTTGGGTATATTACTGTACATTTAATTATAATGCCGTTTCCCTAATTAATTATACGTTTTATTATAGCTTAAATAAAACTCGCCCTGCAGAGAAGATCTTCATTCAGAACACCTTGTAACTCCTCTTCAAAATGATGAGTCCACTTCCAAAGAATCGAAAAACTATAAAAGAAAAACCTTATTCCAAAGTTATGACAAAACAAGCATTGGCAAAATATACAGGTCTGATTTGTAACAGAAACAGATTTTTCGGTCTGTGGTAAGTTTAGGCACTCAAAAAGCCATTATACCTGCATTGTCACTCTTTCTTGCACTTATACATGCATTCACCCACTAACTGACTCGTTCTGCATTCACCTCATTTTCCATCCACAATAAAACAAACACAAGCTCAAAAACCATAGGGAAGATAAATTAAAAGAATACATCTGGAATTTGTCAGGCATGTACTTGCAATACAAAAACAAAATGAAACATAACAACAGTTAGCCGTTTGCAAGGGTGTAGTACATAGTGTATTGCTGCTTTAAGTTCCAGCATAGATGCCATATTTAGAAGCAAAGTGTTGGCCTTCTAGTAGTGGTAGAAACAATGATAGCCTACACATAATACCATTCTAAGTTGGCCACTTTGCAAAAACTGCACTGGGCAGCCATCTTCGCTGCCAAAGTGTATAGTGTGTTACTGATCCAAGGTGGCCAAAATAATGCTTCTAAACATGATGGCCAGCTTGGGACTGTAAAACAATGATACACTATGAAATATACTATTCCAAGATGCTCCCCAGCTTAGAGATAGTGGCCACATACGACACAGCACGTTGCATATGAGATGAGCGGCAAGCAAGGTCGCCAGTCAGATAAGTTGTAGGACGCCCTTGAAAATAATCAAATGGAGACCTATAAAAGAAAATATTAAAAACCAAATGTATATAAGTTGATGATTATTTGGGGTGGACAATTGCTCACCTCAAGGACCAGTAACACTTATTGTTATGGTGAGCCCTCAACGTCACTAAATGAACCTGCGCTCAACTCCCTGGTAGCTATTGCACAGAACAGATAGGCTTTATTCAGGGCAATGTGAAAAGTATTTATGCAGCACCTAAACAGTAATAAAGCCGAAACACCAAACAATACAACTCCCAAACCAATTAGAAAAATAGAGAAAAGTTATGTAAACAAAATGATACAAAAAAAATTACAGTATGAGGAACCCGAGATATGAGTTTTTAAAGTTTTAGGCGAGAACAGCACCAAAATACACAAAGCGCCAATGGTCCCAGTTAACCAGGACCTAGGCGCAATTTGAGACCAACAGCGATGGAGTGCAGATCGGATACACCAAGCAGATAGGTTCCGGTGAAAGCCAGTAAGTTGAACATTTAAAAAAAATGTTTCTAATTCCCACTTCGAGACGAAGCGCTGTCACTTACTTTAACAAAAACATTGGAATTTCTTCTAAGTCCCAGTGCACAATGGGCCTTTGCCTTTGATGAAAAAAATCTTTCTTCCTGGTCGCTGAATCTGTAGCTGCCGCTGTAGAACTGAAGGCCGAAAATGTGGGGCAGGCTTGTCTCACTGATGCTCTGGACTTTTTGAGATATCCTGTTGAAAATCTTTTAATTCACAGACTTAGTTGTTTTTTCAGAGGTGTGGAGATTTCTGTGCAGGACAAAGCTGAAATTCAATCTGATGCAGTGGAACTGTTGGTCAGATACTTTTCCTGGCAGGTCTCACAGAAGCTCTGTAGGAAAACATTTCAAACTTCCTTAAATGCCCAAGTAACTACAGGTGCACACTTCTAAGACTCCCAACACGTCAGGGGAAGGCACTTAGAGATGTTCTGGATGTCTGTCAAAAGTCAGCAGTAAAGTTCAGACCAGGTCCATTTTCCACTGGTCAGCTAGGCATTTCAAGGTAAAGGCCTCTGGTAGACTGTTGTGTCCCTGTAGTCACAAAGGAGGTCAGATACCTCACCCTTGGTGTCCGCGTCTTCATCCTGGATATAAGAGGGAGCAGGTCCAGTCCTTTAGGGCTCCTTTCAGATTACAGACAGCAGGTCCTATTATCTTCTGATCTTCCGCAGGTCCAGAAATTGTTCTGAGGATCCTGCTTATGGGTGTCTCATTTATAGTTGGCATTAGCTAGTGGGAGGGGTAATTCTTGGGCTCCCCTATCCAGAGCACTCCTACCTACTTTTTTCAGTAGTTTGTTTTTTCCTTACTGCAATCAGGTGAAAAATGCTATGTATCATGAGGCCCATAGCCTCTAAACCAGTTGATCATCATAAGCACTATCAATTAAAATCCAGACCTGGGGGGCACTGTCAATTAAAATCCAGACCTGGGGGCATTGCCAGTGCTTGTTTTTAAAATGTGTCTATATTGTCTTTTAGGTATTGAAATAGGTGTACAGTAAAGTTTGGCACCGTGGCCTGTCGCACCCTGAAAAGAGCACTGATAAACATTTCAGTCCCTCATGTATGAAAAAAGCAAAACATATCTATGCTAAACAACATTTACTTACTCGAACCAATAACCTGAATCAACACTGTGTCCTTCAGACCACCTCTTCTAAATGCTATTTTAGTACTAACCAAGCATTTATCCTGTCTCACTCAGGTTTTCTTCCCTCCATCGTCTTAACAAAGACCAGTGCTACCTGTGCCTTACCCCCCATCACTATTGCTGCAGCAATTCTGCCTTCAATTTCCTACCAATTATTGTTATTTTGTAATCTAGTTTATAGTCGGTCTCTTTGTTATTATGGGGCTACATCACTTAAAAGGTGTATTCTGTGTTTCTTGAACTCATAGGTGTACATGTCTTAGGCTGCTGTTGAAGTTTTTTCCCATCTTGGGCACCCACAAATATGAATCTTGAGGCTGAATCTCAATAAGATGATGTAGGACACAAGCTTTATTTTTCTTCCCCTGGGTGATACAGACAAAACAATAATTTGATAATTTGTTTCCATTGTCTAGGGAGCACTTCAGAGACAAAACACAGGTTAATCTAAAAAAACTAAAAATGTTGCACTGTTTCTGGCTGTCCCTCCTGCATTCTTATGTTTTCAGCCATCAAGTGAAGCTTTAATATTAGCTGAAAAAATACACCAGGACTATTCCTTTTTTCCTAGGGAATCTGGGTACATTAATTAAATAGAAACAATGGTTCCCCAGGATTCATTTAGTAATGGATAGCAGCTTGATCTAACATGGATACCAGACAAGTTAGTTTCGGATATCAGCCAATCATCACTTCAGCACAACTCAATCAGTTATCAGCCCACAAATGCAACAAGCATTTGCAATGCAATCGGTCTCACATTTGCTTGAGTTAGAGCTATTGGCATTGTAAATTCATAACTGGACTTTTCTTGCTGCATAAATTGCTGAACCCTGCCTCATAATTTAATCTCTTCCTGCCATATAATTCCAGTGGCCCTGCATATAACTAAGGCAGTTCCATTTAGCTTCTTCCTCTATCTGCAGAAAAAAATGAAAATGTTGCCATTTAGCATCCTAATTTAAATCGTCCATGCTAATTCCAGTAGACCACCACTTTCACCACCCCACCCTCAGAGTTGCTGACTGGCTAATGCAGTTCCTCCAAAAAAGACACAAAACAGCCACAGAGGCGTAATGAGAGAAATAAACTGGAAGGGTCACCCAAACATATCAAGAGTGTTCAAACAGTCATAATGTAATAAGGATGCTAAATTGGCCTGAATTATAGTCATAATTGTAATAAAAGAGATTAATAAAACATAGACAATTATCATATAAACCCTTATCAGAAATAAACTTTTGGCATTAGACTGTAATGCTCAAAATAGCCCCTAGAGGGCACCATAACAAATATATAATTTGTAAGAAACATGGTCATGTAACCATATTGATAGCCCCAAGAGGGGTAAACTCCATGAAAAAGGTAAAGAAGAAAGTAATGCAGCATAACCATATACTTAGCCCCTGGAGGGCATTTTTAGGGTTACCAGGACTCTTGTACTGATATTGCAAACAAGGCCTTTAAAACAAAATTTCTCCTATCTGCAAAACAAACGTTGTAGCCATGAGAAAGCTTAAAATACACTGAATGGTGGGAGGTATTATTTTTTGGGGGTCACCACTAATCTAGTCTGGGGACCCAGAGATAATGTAGACAGAGCATTTTTAAGGTGGTCCCATTGTCCTAGGACCACACAGGCTGAGGTCTGAGCAAAAATGATTTGGCAAAAGTAATATTACAAAGCAGGCCCTTAAAACGCAACCTACTCTCAGCTATAAAACAAAAGTTCCAGCCACAATAAAGATTAAACAGACACTGAATGGTGGAGGGGTTATTATTTTGGGGTCCCCACTAACCTAGTATGGGGACCTCAAGATGACATAGAAAGAAAGAGCCCATTGTTGTGAACGTTTTGGTGGTGGTCCCATTGTCCTAGGACCACCACGGACTGAGTTATGAGTAAAAATGTTTTGAAAATGAATGCTTGCAAAGCATTATGGGGTGAGTTTCCCAAGTGCAGTGAATTTTGTAGTATTGCTGCTCCTGTGCCAGGAAAGCCTCTTTTGTTTTGAGGATTTCTGTTTTAGTAAAGTATTCACCAATTTCAAGTGTTTTAAGGGGAAATTCACCAATTGCAAGTGTTTTAAGGGAAGGGCCACAAGAAATGACTCTGATTAGGTAACTGTGAGCAATATGACCAGTGCTCCAGTACCGCCGATCGAGTTCACACTGTTGTGCCTGTTTGCGATGTGAGATCTATGGCTGCCATGCAGCACGAAGGGGAGAGACAAAAGAAATAGTTTTCCCACGCTGAAGTTTATCAGTAGTCGTGCAACAATCCATGTAGGAGAGGCAGTCTGCAAGGCATGACAAAACAGCCTCAAGGCGGAAGAAAGGTAAAGCAATTACCAGTGACATCAAGTGATTTTTGAAAAGCAAGCCCCTGAACTAGTTAAAGTGATGGGCGTGGTTAAAACCCCACAATACTTATAACAGGTCAAAGCACTTGCGCTCGTCCTAAAATGGCACTAGAATGTAGGAATGAAAAATGTCAACAACTATATATATATATATATATATATATATATTCTTGCTTAGTGGCATCTGGGTATATTATCAAATGCATTAAATTTCAAATGTACAGTGAAAAGCTGAGTGACAAGAATTATATACAGTGCAACTGATAAAGGGAGGATCAATCATTTCTAAGTATAAGAACACAAAACAGTCTCTGTTTCATATGAGGATTTTATAAAGTTCCCAGCATTCCCACTCCTCTGCCTAATTAAGCAATAGGAATGACACCTGTCCATATATATGTCGCACGAAAAAGAGACAGACGCTAATGAACTGTAAGCCTAGTCCTGTTCTAATGCCACACTCACTTAAGAAGGAATGCGGCCTTACATCAATCAATAACGGACCGATTTTTGAAAATAAAAAATGGGGACACACTTTCATATTTCATTAGCAGGTTGATGGATAAATTGCTCAGAATGCCAAAATAGCTTACGGAAATTCACCAAAGTATTCTCGGGAAATAACTTTAAAACGATCATAGAATTTTTTTAATCGTTAACACCCCACATGAATGTGATGTGGCCATGAGGGTCTATGTGGCTTATATATATATTTTAAATATTTCAATCCGTAATAGACCGAAATCTCTCCCCACTGTTGTAAAGGAACAGAGGAAATGTCCAGTAAA
The DNA here is from genome assembly GCF_031143425.1 of Pleurodeles waltl. Classification (NCBI taxonomy): domain Eukaryota; kingdom Metazoa; phylum Chordata; class Amphibia; order Caudata; family Salamandridae; genus Pleurodeles; species Pleurodeles waltl. The sequence continues at coordinate 340,471,553 of NC_090443.1, forward strand.
GCTGAACACGAACCAGGATTTCGCTTACACCTCTACTTTTGTTGAACGAGGCAAGCACGTGCAGCACCATTGCCTCGCGCACACAAATGTCTGAAGAGATGCTCGAGTGAGGAGCCTGCCAGAAATGTGCGTAAGCGCCGGGAATGAGTCATAGCTAGAGTGGAAATCTCCCCAGTGTCCGTGCATATTGGATGGAGTCCCCAAGTGCGAAAAAAGCCGACGCATTTTACCGCCTTTGCAAATTCTGGATTGGTTCCAGAACATAAATCATGAAAAATGTACTGTGTCAAGGAGGGGAAATGAAGATCTACGCCGTCTATTTATCATTTATATATTTACTATTCTCACTTTTGCATACACTAAACACCCAAGCATGAATCCTGTGGGCATATGTTAATAAAAAAGTTGCTTTTTTACAGCAGTAGCTCATATTCTCTTTGTTATACGCAGTTAACACCGAAATCTCTAACGGCAATGATGGTGTGTTTGATAGTTACTCATCGAGTGGATGGAAAAACACGATGGTTTACAGTGAGCTAAATCCTGTGTGATGTATCTAACAAGGACACCCGACTGGTGTCCACACATCCAATTACTCTAATACTAATACACATGTTCAGATATAGCAAAAACAGAAGTGTATGTATCATTTTACCACGAATGACATAATCTTCTACAGCGTGAAGTTCAGTGTGTGAATGTATGACACCGGCTGGATAATAATTACAAATGTATCCGATCAAATACTCGCAGTATTACTCCAATCTTTTCAAGGAACATACAATGAATTGCCAGTCTCAGGGCTGATGAAGGTGTTCCAAACATTAAGTCTGCAATTGGGATCCATATTAACTCACGTTGGATTAAAAAAAAAAAAACCTAAGGCCGCTTATCTGTGAGGACTCAACAATCCACCCTCCTCCTCATGTTTATCAGAACAAGAACCGATCATAATTTAGGAAGGCAGAACTGAGGTTAGGGGCCCGAACTGAGGTTAGGGGCCCGCAATCCAACTGAGAAAAGGGTGTCCTCCCTATGTCCTCTGGAGACCCTGGGACGTTTGCAACTATAGGGTCGAAACATCGACACTAATGCGACTGCCAGGAGCTTTATGAAATCATCATTTTGAAACAGACTGTTTTCTGTCATATTTCTTGTAATTGATTGATCCTTCCCGTATCACTCACTCTGTTTATAATTCTTTTCACTCACTTTGTCAATGTGCGCTGTTATAAGCACCCGTTCACATTTGATGTTATGCCTACATGTTGTTTCCAAAAAGTGCACATACTTCTTTAGATTTTTCCCCCAAGTCATATGTTCTGTTTTCACATTTGTGCACTGACAACTAATTGCACCTTGTTGCAGTGATGATTGCTTATTATATGGAGTGAAATTTCCAGGTACCCACATTAGATGAATATACTATGTGTACTGAATGAATTCCAGGGAACCATTGTTTCTACTTTACTGATAATAATTGGGGCAGTGGCTGCAACGACCTCTGTATGAATAGAGAACTGGTGGGCAGTAAAGATGTACTTAATTGCCAAATTAAAATAATAAATGTGCACACTTCGTGCCAAGCTTCGTTCTGTACACGATTCTTACAGTACTAGGTTACCATTCCATATGCTGTACATCAGCATCCAGAGATAAAGATGCATGGCCTGCCCGGACACTGTCTTGCTCTCCACCAGTTCAAGCCCAGCGAGAACAAGCTTATGTGTTTAACCATGCAGCACATTATCCTGGGTGATGTGCTGTCAGGGATTGAAGAGCTAAACAATTTCTACACACAACCCTAAAAAATGCCAATTGTCTTGGAGAAAGGATGTGGCATAACACTTAGAGCTGCCGACTTTGACACTGGGAAGCTAGGTTCCAGTCTCCGCAGTTAAAAACAAAAGCTATAAAACTTAAGTTTCAATCCAAGGAGCAGTTAATTGAAAAGCAACAATAATATGCAACATTAAGCATGGCGCCCAGCTGAGTGGGCTCCAGCAGCCATGGGCGGTGCAAGGCCGCAGATGTAGATTACTGCACGTCAAAGGCAGTGAGGCTCGACCTAAACAGGGTGGCAGAGTCTAGAGATGAAGGCCAACATACTCCAGATCCTCTTCCACTCACAAATGTAGACAAATTAACACTTCACTTCCAACAGTACAGTTAATGGTACAAAGAATTCAAGAGGATTGAGATCATTAAATACCACTACAAGGCTCATACACAAGTGGTGTCCACTCCCTTCACCCAGCTGCTGCCCTGAAAGGTGCATCCTTCAGCAGTCCATTGGGCAAATTGTTCTCTATTTGAAACGCTCATGCCTTGGTATCCAAATCACCATTCTATAATGACTACAGAACCATCTCAGACCAAAGAAAAACTGTTCGCAGGAAGAAATCCCCCACTACCAGCAGCTACTCAACAGTGCCTCCTCCATCACCAGTACAACTTTTCTTTTTTTTTAAATCAATCTGTGTTTTTTTTTTGGTAGGCATATAAATCATTTACATAAATCAATCAATTTAGAGTGTACCAGTGTAAGGGAAAAAACATTTCACATATTATTTGATAGAATCAATATGTGTGTGACTCATGTCCGTTACCATCAGTGGGTCTGTGTCAGTTGGTATACAAGAATAACCCACATGTGCCACGGTTTAGGTCGAATCTACTGCGAACTGGGAAATAAGTAATAACTATACCAAGTAACAGACTGTTGCAGGCCTTGTCTAATTGTGTTAGGATCATGTACAGGGAGGGGTCAATGGTGGGGGCATGCTCCCATGTGCATTGTAGTATACACTTTCTGCATTGTGCATAGATCAAGATTGGGAACTATGTTGAGGACAGCAGTGTACAATCGCTAGTGGCTGGGTGGATTGGCCATGGATGGGTATGTCTAAGGTGACTGGATATTGTGTTTATTTTGTTTTTTTTGAAGGAGAAGCAACTGATCCCACTGTGTTGCGATTGGTTGTTTGCAGAGGCCCTTGGCCACTTCTCTTATGATTGCCACTATCTCTAAGTCAGTCCAGTGGATCACAGCGTTATGCCAGTGGGTCAGCCCAGAGAGAGACTTTGTCCTCCACCACATTGTGATGGATCTGTTTGTGAGGAGGAGGGCTAGATCCATACACCTGTTCACTACTCTGCTGGCTTTTCGGTGCTTCTACAGGCCCAGGATGCAGCCTTTCAACATATGAAGTGTGTTGCGACCGATAACGGCCAAGAGGATGAAAACATATTGCACCCTAGAAGTGTTGTGCATCGGAGCAATCCCAGAACATGTTTTTAATACTCGCTTGGGCCAAGCCCAGGCGTTTTCCCTGTGGCACAGTCCTGGACAGCATCTCGCAACTCCTGCTCTGTGATCAACTCTCAAGATCAGTTACTTAGGCCACAGATAATCATGGCATTTCGACTCCATCCAGGAAATTGGCAAGCTGGGCATGAGAAGGGGAGCACACGTGGCTACATTGGGCCTGGTATTGTGTCCAGAAGGTCTCTTGGATTTCAGTTTGTGAGTAGGCCACGTCATTGGTTGGCAGGTGGAGTTGCCGTGATGGGAGCTTAAGCAGTATTAATCAACCACATGAGGAGTCTCACTGACTTGTCCCCTTCAGCATGAGTCTTAGCCAGGTGCACATCATAATCTATGCAACGTAAAGTCTCGATCTATTGTGCATGTTTTCCCTGGCTATCAGAAATTCCCATTTGGCAGAATTGCTCATGAATGCTGCTTGCTTAAAGTCTCCTAGAGAACGTTCAAAGACAGCCAGTTCCCGATCCACTGTGCTATGTGCCCTCACCACTGTGTGAATACATTGACCTCTCACAACAGTTTTGAAGGCATCCTAATTGATAAGGCGGCTGCTAGTAGTTCCTCCATTCTTGGCAAAATATTGTATTGTCGTTTCCCAGATAGTCTCCCTGGTTGGAGGTGCCAGAGCAGAACCAGGGATGTATTCTCTCCTTGCTTCAAGCTCAGCATCAGGGAGTTAGGGTCAGAAATGGTTATGCCAAGGTATTCTGCAGCACTCATCTGAGCTGAATAGATGGTGAGCACAGGAAACGATCAAGGCATACATGTAGGTCATGTGGGGAGAAGTAGAATTCTTTTGTATCTGGATGAAGGGCCCTCCAGGTTTCTGCCATAGACCATTGCAAAAGCCCCTGTGTGAGAGGTACGTGGCAGCTGCTGTTGTGGCGTCACAGGGGAAAGGGGTGTGTGACCTTTCCACGAATAAATCTAAAACGTAATTGAAGTCTCTCCCTATTATTTTTATGGTAGATGCGCCCGGCGAGCGAGGCGCAGCGACACTTCAGCGAGGAACTGCAGGTGACCAATACTGGGAGAGTAAATGCTGCTCAGGAGTGACTGCAATGCCACACAGAACCCCTTCCACCAAAGTATACCTCCCATCACTGTCAGTCACCGAAGTTATGTATCTGAATGAGGTTTTGGGTCAGATCCATAAAAGTGCCTCCCACCCGACAAAGCCTGAGTATTAGGTGCCATAACACTGGCCACTCCAGCGCTTTTGGAGTTTAGGCCTCTCGCCTTTCGCCAGGGGCATCTCCTGTAAGAAAGCGATGCACGTGTCTCGGCATTAAAGATATGTTAGACATTGTGATACTTCTTGGCAGAGCACATACCTTGGACATTCCAAGTCATAAGTGTCAACTTAGACATGTTGTGTTGTATGTTAAGTACAAATGTGTGAGCTCCCAAATGAGAGGCTTGTTACCCCTAGTCGCTCCCTGTGACAAAGAGTGAGTGTATCACATATCAGTAGTGGTAGGCCAGGCCCGGTCATAGAAACAACCTAACTCCTACCCTAGTTAACAACATTCAATTGTAGGTGCTTTGGGGAACTGCAGCAGGTTCGGTTGCGAGCTGTGAGGGGATAGAGCTGGCATAGTGAAAGCGGCCCATGGCCAGGCCCAATAATAGGGATGTGAGCAACTGTGTGGAGGGGTAGGGGTTCACTCCGGCCTTTGCTCCCCCACCCCTGGGTCTGAATACCACACAAACAGGGTAACAGGCAGTGAACTGTGAGGACAGGTGGAGCTCAGGTGGGCATGGAAAGTCAAGAGCACAACACGCCCACCAGGAAGGCTGGACCAGAGATGTCCAGCATCAGATATCAAGTAGGGCCCAAGGCTGTGGGTGGTCGTTCTGTGCTGTGAGCCTGTGAGTAGGCAGTTTATAACTTTAGGTGATGAAATCAGCAATTTGAGTAGTTATGGACGGTGGTACCACTGACGAGAAACTGGAGGGAATTGAGTTGTTGTCCGATGAGCCAATGTCTGAGACATTGGAGTCTTTGAAGGGACCTGCATCATGCAGTCCAGATACTGTGGTAAAGGCTGAGAACCTGTCTAGCTGCAACTGTAATGGAGAGGGAGCGCTTGTGACGAATTGCCCTGGGACGCCCTGACACATGCTGGGCACGCATCACGAGCCGGGCCATTCTGAGCCTCAGGTTGCATTGGTGACTCATTCTGGAGCATTTTGGCATTTTTTAGCCCAGTCCCAGGAATGTGCTGAATCCATGAATAAATATGTGTGTTGATTCACCATGATTCTAAGATTCGCACAGAAGAGCAGGGCATACTTAAATTAAATCTTGCGTAGATTGCGTTTTGCTCCAAGGAATGGGGCACAGCGATTTTGCACCACACTGGTGTTATCTAGAAATAGCATAACACAGGTGTTTTCATAGGACAGCTGGTCAACCTGCATGGTGTTTCTCAGGGGTGTGTCTTTATCCTTAAAGTGGAGTATCTTTGCCACGACTGGTCTAGATAGGGCTCCTGGCAGGGGTCACCGCATGGGCAGCCAGTAAGCACGTTCCACAGCAAAGAAGAGGGAAGAGGCCCCTTGGGGTGACTCTTGGGGAGAACCAACACTCAGTGAAGGCACTGGAATTGGAATTGGAATTGCCCTCCACCCCCAATTAATCCCACTATTCGGCTAGTGCTTCCCTCGGATCTTCTCTCAGCGTCCTCCACTCTGTCCTCCAGGTAATGGACTCTCTTTGGTGAAGTCTGCTGTCTGTGGCTGAAGAACTCAAAGTATTATTTCGTTCTCCTTTACACAATTGTCTAATTTCTGCTGGTCCACCTATAGAAGCCCACGGGCCGTTGCTATTATGTCAGCTTTCCACTCCAGAACTGATAAAGGTCTCCGCTGTCGCCTGTAGGATCAGGTCTAGTTTTGCCTTCTGGTGGGTTGCGCCCCACCTGGCTAGTCACAGGTATGGCAGATAGCGTGCCAGCCAGATTTGTAGATGTATTGTCCAACATTGTGGGAGGGGACATCAGGGGTGGCCCTTCTAGTCTCCATCTCCCCATGCCCTCCCACTCACCATAAGTAGCAGAGAATTGCATTCTTAAGGGCTTTTCCCTGTTGTTGTACAAGGTGTCAGAGATCCCCCTTAACCCCTGTTGCTAGTTGTTACCAGCAAGGGAGGCATGAGCAGTCTTCGCCCATATTTATACTTTTTTAGTGCCGCATTTGTGTAATTTTTTGATGCAAGATCGGGGCAAACGTACAAAATACAATTGAATTTTGTAAGTTTGCACCGCTTTTGCGTCAAAAAGTGACACAAATGCGGTGCAAAAAAGTATAAAAGTAGAACTTGGTGGTGGTGGTGCTAACGTCCTTTCTGCTGAATGTTAGCTCACACTACTGCATCTACTCAGAGGGGTGCCCTTCTCAGTGATTTTTCTCAGTGGGTTACTGATGGGAGCATAGTTTCTGAAGTATCACAAGCATTACCTGGTCAACCCTAAGAAGGATTGTATGTCGTTGATGTCCCTGGGTGCTGATGTTTCATTCGCTGCTTTGATCTTCTCCAAGTCAGGGTGCATGCCTTAGTCAGACAAGATGTGTCAAAAACTTGAGTTGAGGTTTTTCGAGCTCACACTTTTCTGCATTTTGAAGTCAGTTTTGCCTGAAGCAGGGCTTGACCGGCGTGGGTAGGGCTTTATCATGTTCAAAGTCTCATATTTCAAAACCTGAGCTGTTGAAGATATTCTGAGGCTCAGTCTGTTATATTGGTGGGTGTCTAATGTGTTGTACCTCCAGTCCTTGTGCAGTTCTAGCTGGTGGTATCCCTTGTTTAGCCCACCTATGTGCAACCCTGGATGCTTTTCTATCTCTATGGCCCTATTTGGAATCTCGAATGTTGACTCACAGGCGTACAGTCTTTTCCCTGTAGCCCTAAAGGGCCACCACTAAAAGCGAGACCCAGGGTAAGAGTCAACTGAAATCTATACCATCAGGAGGCATTACTTATTGGAGTTCATTTTTTACAGCCTATTGTAGATGGGATGATGTCTTCCCATGGTGGTAGGCAGTGGGTCTTATGGCCATGGTGCATAGGCGTACTTTAGAGGCAGTCATTTTCTTCTGGTCGGTGAACAATTTGGGGTACTGCCTCACTTTGGCGCTTCTTTATCTATTTTATACAGGATGGCAATGAGCTGGAGTTGTTCAGTGAACGGAAGCTAAGCAGACAGTCTGCAGGGGCCTCTTCATCGATGATATGAATGGGGGCCTCTACGGAGCAAACTTTGTAGATCAGCATTGTTCTGAATTTTCCCAGACACTTTACAGTTTTGCTGGCCATCCATGTGTAAACTCTTCCTTCAGCTTTCCCCAGTGTAGATTTGGGCTTCATTTACTTCCATTCAGTGGCACTAATGTAGTTCAGTGAGACACCACTGTCCAGCAGAAATGCATTTACAGGATTTCTCACTTTGAGGGTTAGCTCTGGATATATCTTGCTGGTGGATTGTTCATCGGTTAGCATGAATTTATTCATTACCCTCACACAAGTGTGGTGGGAAGCACTGCTGTGTGATTATTGCAATGAGGCACGGTGTGATCTAGTTGCGGAACTTTATGAATTGCGGATTTTGCTCCTTAGTGCACATGCATTATTACTTGTTTGTCATCTCTTGAAGTCCACATTTTCTTTTTTTTCTTACACATCCACGCTTAGTCGTTTTTTCCCACATTTTCGACATGTGTGACACATTCCAAGGCATTTCTCTTCATGTGAGCATTCTTTTTCATTATGTTCATGTACATTTTACTGTTACCTGCTCGCATGATGCTGTTTGTACTGTTTCTGCATGTGCATGGTGACTGCAAGAGATTCCAGCCTCTTTGCTCCCAGCTCCGTCCATGCTGGGCTCTGATTTTTGCTGCCACTGGTGACATTCTTGCTGCCTCCCGTGCTCGCAACTACTGAGGGTCTCTCTTTTTGAGAGTGGTGTTGTGACCACACAAGTATGGCTGCGGACTCACAGTTATTTGATGGCAGTGTGACAGTCCACTGCTCTGTCAGCTGTACAGGCTTAGTTCCTTCGTTTCCAGTTGTAGTGATTTGGTGATGGCAAAAGAGATGACCCGGCACCAAGCAGGCTTGCATGCAAGCAGCTTTGTGATGATATTCTTCAGCCCCCTTTCCTGTTTGCCTCGGTCCTTATCCCTAGCTCCATCCCTTTCTCACAATGGCTAGTTCAGCTGTCAGCTGGTAGGCTAGCGTGTTTGATAGCTCTCACTATCTTGTCTTTTTAGGTCAGGCTTGCAGCAACTTATGCACTGTATGAACTCTAGATTGCACAGACACAGTTGTTTACAGTAAAGGGCTTGACGCCCACCTATTGCTTACCATTTGTTGACTTCTGTGTCACTCCTCTTTACTGCCTCCTAGTTGGCCTTCGCAAGCCAAGCATCACTTCCATTCCTTTCTGTGGAGCACAGACTAAGCACAGCTTCATTCAACTTAAATAGTTCCTGTCAGCTGTTCACGCTGATATTGAGGTACTATTGCTTCTTTCCACTTCCACCCATTCCTTCTCAATGCCTCTGGTGCTCCTATCCTCCTTCCTCATGTTTGCCCCCTGCTTTTTTATGTTTAACATATAGCAAAGTAGTGTGGGCTGCTGTGCAACATGCCTTTAAAAAATGCACTATGACGCTGTCAATGTTGGCCACATCATAGCACTTTTTTTCCTTGTTTTAAAATAACAGCAAGCATCATAGTGCTTGGCAAGTATGCCAAAAAATCCCCTTTCTTTCTCACCTTGGACGCACATAATGACATTTTTATGAATATGGTTTGATTTTCCCACTGCACTTGTCTCTGGGCCTACTTTCTGAACACATCCTGTCCTGGCACAGCAATTTCTCCTTTATAAACGTAATTTTGTACAACAGGGGTGAATGTGTGGCACGCTCACCTTTAAAGCTGCGCAAGATGATGGACAGCGTGGAAGGACGCTCTCAAATTGCACTACCTGGTGTGCAACTTTTGCTGGTGTGAGCTTAGGGTGATCAGATTTTTAGAACCAAAAACCATGACAGGCACGAACATAGAAATGGGACTAAATGTTGTTGTGTCATTCAGCAGTATATAGATGTGTGTGTGTGTGTGTATATATATATATATATATATATGTATATGTTACCTAGTTGCGGTCAACGCAGGGTAGTTATAGTTAGAACCATGCTCCATGAGGAAAATATGTTTTTGACTTTCCTATATCTTTGGCACAGTTTGACGAATCTTCATTAAATTTCCTTTAAAAAAAGGCAGGTAATTCTTGTTGTGTACAGAAAGTTTCAGGGTGTTCCGTCAAGCGGGGTCGGAGAAAAAATGAGGGTTCTAAAAAGTTGTATTTCCCGTTTTGATTCCCATAGGACCTTTGAATATGATTACAGCCCAAACTGCTGTACGGAACTATACCAAATTTGACAGAAAGCTAGCTTTTGGTACACAGATTGTGTTTTCGCTTATTTGGTGTAAATCCGTTCAGTAGCTTTTGAGAACTTAAAGCAAAAATACATTTGTATATCTCTGGCTGCAAAGTATTTGCACATTTTCACAAATGCGCATGCGAAAAGAAGCGCTGTAATTGGCTGACCACAACCTGACTAGAAAGTTGCGGCTACCACTATATTTCCCAGAACACCGTCCCTGGGTCAAATTCCAAATTAAAAGTAGCATAACAGATCAGGGTGAAGGTACCCTGACCCCAGAGGTGTGATATAGGTGTGTTTTAGGAGCAAATTATTGGTTTTAAATAATTTTTCATAGCCATGTGCAGTATTCATTAATTTTTGCAAAATATTTGTGAATATGATTTTTTTTTTTTTTTTTAAACCACGGACTATTATACACTCATACATGCACTCAGAAACTCAGGCTCCCGCTCACACACCCACTCAAACAATCATACAACCACTCACAGATCCACTGACAGAGACAGGCCCTCTGGCCAACCTGCACTGCGCATGGCCAAAGGCCCTGCGTATCATGGGGTTGCGCGATTATAAGACCTTGGCTGCAAGGCCAAAGGCCGTGTGCAGCGGGAGTTCACATAATGTATAGTAATTAAAATTACTTTATGCAAAAAAAACATAGAAGTTCACTGAAAAAAAACAAAGGTTACAGGGACGTTATAGTTAGGTGCTGAATTTACTTGTTCAAAACCATAGAAATTCAGCAGTTATAGTAAGAGTTCTTTTAAGTAACTATAACTCATGCCCTAAAGTAACTATAACTCACATCTTCGCAATGCACAGCTAATTACTCCACACATTATATCATTGATGAGATCTTGTATGCATTTTTGATATTATCACTGCAACATTTGCAATAAAATTATTGATAAGAAAACTGTGCATGAAAATGGCACGAGTTATAGTTACCTTAGGACACAAGTTCTTTTAAGTAACTATAACTCGCGCCCTAAGGTAACTATAAGTCGGGTCTTCACCATGCACAGCTTATTATTCTGCATATTATATCATTGATGAGATCTTGTATGGCATCTTTGATATTATCACTGCAACATTTGCAATAAAATTATTGATAAGAAAACTCTGCATGGCAAGGGCATGAGTTATAGTTATCTTAGGATGCGAGTTATAGTTACTTGAAACAACTCTAACTATAACTGCTGAATTTTTATGTTTTTTTCAGAACCTAACTATAACGTCCCTGTAACCTTTCTGTTTTTCAGTGAATATATATATATGTATATATATGTGTGTATATATATATATATATATATATATATATTCTCAAACAAAAGTGGTCTGAAAGTTGCTGGGCGGCGCACTCGAAGGTCCAGTCTCGAAAAATACAAATAACCAAAAGCATTCACCGAACTCCACAAAGTCTAAGTCCAATGAAAAATTGAGAAACGATCCTACTAATCACATACAGGAGTTGATTAAAAGAAGTTGAAAAAATGGCAGAACAAATCACGGATTAATGAAGAAGAATTCAAATATCTAAATCCAAGTCATCCGACTCTGTCTACCATTTACTTTCTTCCAAAGATCCACAAAACATTAAAGAAGCCCTCAGCAAGACCTATTATTTCTGGCTGTGGATCTCTGTTTGAAAATATATCTAGATATGTTGATTACTATATTGCCCCACTGGTTTCTTCTCTCAGTTCCTATATCAAGGATACGGGCAACTTCTTGCAAATAATAGATGACATTCAATGGCAATCAGGCTATAAGTTAGTGACAGTGGATGCAGTGTCATTATACACATCAATCAGACATGAAGTAGGATTAAATGCATTGAAGTTCTTCTTACAACAAAGAAAAATTGAAGAAAAAAGCCATTCGGAAATGTTAGTGGAGATGGTGGAGCTATGTCTGAACAACAATATCTTTGTATTTGACAAAAACATTTATAAGCAAGTGCGAGGAACTGCCATGGGTATTTCTCTCTCTCCAAGTTATGCCAACCTAACCTTGGGCTGGTGGGAGAGGGAAATAGCATGGCAGGATGGATACTCCGATCATCTGGACAAGGTAGTTTTATGGCTACGTTATATAGATGACTTGTTTTTCAAAATCTTGGATGAAAATGAATGTGGTTTGAGCTTTACCTATGACATCAATGACAAACAAATTAATTTTTTAGACATCAGAGTATATGTAGAGAAAGACCAAATCAATACAACTGTATTTAGAAAAGTAACATCCACTAATAATGTTTTACAAGGGAGCAGTTTTCACCCAAAACCATTGATAAAGAGCATTCCATTTGGTGAATTTTTAAGAATGAGAAGGAACTGCTCCAATGATAAAGAAATGGAGAAACAATTCAGTATGGTGCGAAAACTATTTATCGGCCGTGGATATTTAAGAACAAATATTGAATTAAGTGAGAAGAGGGCCAAAAAGATATCTCAACAGGAAACATTGATAGATATGGGTGTAAAAAGAGGAAGTGATAAGGAGGAAATGTGTCTTCGTCTAATTCTCACCTATAGCAAGGAAAGCAAGGCCATAGAATCAATATTTAGAAAAAATTGGAAAATACTGAGAAGTGACCAGTATTTGGCAAGGAGAATAGGCTGTAAACCACAAATATCATATAGGAAGTCACGCTCATTGAAAGACATATTGGTAAAAAGCCACTACGTGGCACCAATTTCAAGAAATTGGTTGAAGAACGAGGCAACTGGTTTTTATAAATGCAATAAATGTAAAGTGTGTCAGATTGCAAGAAATACTAAAACCTATATGGATTATAGTGGCAAGGTCATACATATCCCACAGAGAATTACTTGTGACAGTCAATATGTAGTTTATATGCTTGAATGTGAGTGTGGTTTGAGATATATTGTGGTACAATATGTCCGCTCAAGAAAAGGATTTTGGAAACACTAGAGCCATTACTAATCAAGACATGAGCTATACAATGGCAAAACATTTTGTGAGATCACACACTAACGATTGGAGATCGTTAAGATTCATGGGAATAGCGCAAATGAAAAAGAGTGAGAGAGGGGTGACAGAATCCAAAAGTTATGACAAATGGAGAGTAAATTCATTATTCAGCTCCGCACTAAAATGCCTTATGGACTGAATATGGATGAGGAATTACATGTACATTTATGATTTCGGAATATGGATGAATACATGGTAACAACAGCAACCATGTAGGGTGGTTACTGATCAATATCACTAAACTATATGATATTCCTGTCAAATAACGATAGTCATCAAGTTGGAGAGAAAAGGTATTCATTGGTGTTTGTGTGGAACTAATAGAATAGAATAAAATAAGAGATAAGAAAAAATATTACAATGTAAAAACTATTAGAAAGAATGAATGTAATAAATCTCTTAAGACCAATGTAGACACAAAGCAATATTTGTTTGACCGGAATATGCTGTAATATAAGAGTGACACTATTTTTATATATATATAAAAAAGACAAATGAAATAAATGTCAAAGGGTAAATAGTGGTATACATGTACAGTTGAAATAGTGAAAATGAAGAAGTAAATAGTAAATACAATCAGTACGAAATCATAAATTAGAAAGGATTGGAAGAACATAAGTGAACAGCATTATGCATTGAGAATAGGATTTTTAATTTAGAAAATGACTAATTTTAATTTTAATTGTAACATATGTAAACTACACTATCCATAATGCATTGTGTATGATGTAGTGATATGGAGTATAAATAGCAAAATGGAAAAGGGACTCATTCACTGTGAACAAGACTCCATGGGGAGTTGAAACGCGTTGGTGGTTGTTATTTTGAAATAAATATGCACTATTGAGACTTCGTGTTGTGCGGTGAATACGTTTGGTTATATATATATATATATATACACACACACACACATATATATATATCATTTTGCTGATTGACGTGCCAACATTTAGTCATACACATATATATATATATATATATATATTTGTATGTAAAAAATTAAATATACCCCCACTACCCCTCCCCCTATTGCTGTCAAAAGCTCCAGGATATGACTGTTGATGATCCCGGCCCCGGCTTATGGACTTTGCAGACCTCATTCACCCCTTTTCAAATACTGCTGTTCTGCTTGAATGAGGCGCGGCAGCACAGCAGGTGACTCTGTAAATGCTAAGTTGTGTCTCTGGTGTAATAAAAGAACCGGATGGAATGTGAGCCTGCACAACTCCAATTGATGTGCACGTTCATCCGGCCCGCTCTAAAAAAGCTGGACATGTCTTTGTTTTGACAAAAAGTGTAGGGGCCCCAGATTAGTCCCTAAAAATCCAGGACTGTCTGGGAAAAACCGGGACACCTGGTCATCCTTTGTGAGCTCCAAGCTCACACGGTCCCCTCCACTTCAGGGCATAGTAGAAGATTTCAGAAAAGCTTACACACTACTAAGCTGTCTCCTTTAACCCCATAATGATGCAACCCCAAGTCAAAAAATAGACACATCTCTCTAATATATTAGGAATGCCTTTTGAAAGCAGCTGTCATTTACTGCAGATCTGCCAATGAACTTCCATCTCATTATATTTCATTAGCACTGTCCAACCTGACCACTGTCCCTGGAGAGTTCAGGCTGGCTTACCTTGGTTGTTTTACACTCCTGTTCTACTTCATACTCAATGACAGGAATTTGTTGCCTCTTTTTTTGCCGACATCACAAAAAGTCAAGGGATAACTATGAGAATTTTACCAATACCCTTTCTCGCCCACCTTAGTTTACACTTTCTAGGTTACCATTTGCTTCCTTTTCTTGATTTTTTTCATATCCATATCCTTGCGTATTAAAAAAAAGAAATAATTAACCACAAATTTCTCAGTTAAAGACCTTTTTGTTATACTGTGATTATACAATTTTTCTTTTCACTGGATTGAAGAGATGCAATTAAAGATTTAAAAAAATTAAAAGAATGCCGAAATTTAAATCTCCAGATCAAATGAAGTCCATTTACCCGTTTCACAAAGTGGTTCTTGCTTCTTGAAACTAAAAACTAACACTTGAGTAGTTTAGGAGGAATCGGTAAACTCGCTATTTTTTGTTGCAAAATACGCATAATATTGTAAAAAATTATGTTAATTACTCAAAATTCCTTTTGCCAATCTTTTACGTGAAAATTGTACACGAGGGCAGTTGCTTGCAAATGAAGGTCATCCGAGATGCAGATTGGAATAGAAAATGCCCTCTTGTCTGTGGCTAGGGTCGGACTGGCATGTAGGGCAATCATAGTTCAGAAACGAGGGAGGTAAGAGGTGTTATAGAGGAGGACTCCTCCTCCTTATCCACACATGTGCACCAAGAAACAGGAGCCCTCCTCAAACATGTGGGCTAATTTCCCTCAGAGTGAAAAAGCAAAAAGCTTTTTAGCTGTGTTACCCTTTCCCACCAGTGTTGCCCCTTGATGGCATGCTTGATCATAGGGTTCTTCCTGTTCTGCTGCGGAGTTGGATTTGATCCACCCTAGTGATGGAAGGTAGGAGTTGAAGGCTTTTTTAAGGTTGAAATTAATACCTGACTGGTAGAAAAAACCTATGTTCTATTCTGTTCTCTAGGTGGTCTGATTAAAATTCACGAAGATAAAGGTAGAAAGTAAAAACATGGGTTTAATGACCCTACTTTCTTACCTATTCGGTCAATATGTTTCTGCCACTCTTCCCTGTGGTTTTCATCAGGGCCAGGTATCTCACTCCTTGAGACGACTCCTAATTATAAATGCCAAGTGTCATTATGTCACACAATCTGCATGCACACTGAGAAACCATACACCTACTTGGTGCATTTAATTCCATAGTATCTGAAACATAAAGAAGGAGAAATTAGCCTGCCATAGTGGAGGCCACATCGTAAAGGCTGTGTGCTCTGCAACAACATTAGTGAGGCTGTGGCTGTTTAAAAGTTACACCCTATCGTGATTTTGCCATGCATTTAAAATGTTCCTCAAAAATATGTGAATGTGGGAACCAGGTGAGCACATCTAGTACATACGTTGATCATAACCCATGTGGGTGAACATCCTCAAGGAACATGCACACTAGGTAACACAAACAAATGTGTGAAAATGACATTACATGCATATAAAAATACATTTTGTACTTCATAGGTGTCTCTGTGATGAGGCCAGCCTTTAGTCACGCTCTGCATATAAAGAGAGGCAGAAATAATTGGTATTAATAAGGGCTGTGCTGCATGGAGGAGTCTATCAGCAGTGCCCAAATTTGTGGTCTTTTATATGCAGTGTCAGTGCGAGTTGCATGTGTCCACCGCTGAGGATGTCGGGTGCTAAAGATCTAGTCTATGCAGCCATTACAAATGGCCGCTTAGAAAGGAAACACTTCCTGGTAACTTTTGGACTTGCCTAGTCGCGAATAGCGCATGCATGCTACTGCTGTTGCTGGATGATAGTACACTAGAGGACGCACTCTGCAAAATGGGGGTTGTTCACAGGAAATGTTCCTGGTTCCATCAAAGGCTTTGTTATACAACTAGCAGAGGTTAATTAAATGGAAGGGGAAAAAAGGAGGGCGGTGTGTTCTCCCTGTTTTTTTTTGTTGCTAAAAGACTGCAGTTCACCCAAGGATACCAATTGCTGCACTCCAAAAATGGTACAAGTATGAACAGTAGTGAAAAAATGTCCACTAATAAAGGGAAAAATTAAGTAATGTAGTGAATAATATGATGCCCATGAAAAAATCTGTATATAGTAATTAGGTAGTAAAATAGTATGATCTAAAAATCCAATAGAAATTGGAGATTAAAACGGTCAAAATTAATGCACATCTGTGGTGAAAAGTGAAGGCTCATCCTAGTCTCCAAAAAACAGGGAGAGAGCACAAAAAGTGAAGGCTATGGTCATTTAGTTCTTTATTAAGTTGTGAACTAACCCCATGGCATGTTGTCATTTAAACATTCATTGTCTGTGTTCAGTTTAAAAACCCAGTGCTGTTCTATCTCTAATAACACCCTTTCACAATTAGTTGTGTCATCCACATGTTTCAGGACCACCCATTGATAGGCTGATACTGTGTGTCTTTGCTCTATGGAATGTGCAGACATTTTAGTAGTAGCCCAGCCACATCTCAGATTGTTGCGATGTTCCCCAATCCTGCTTTTGACCTTATATGTAGTCATTCCTACGTGGTGTATGTGACATGGACAGGTAATCATGTACACAACTCTGGGGGTCTTACGGTTCGTGAACTGTCAAAAGTTCCCATTTAATATTGTTACCAAAATAAATGGATTTTATGTTTCTTGTTAAATGGCATTTGGAGCGTCCTCCACACAGATAGTGTCCCTCCACCCTTGGGAGTATGCCTGCTGTTTGTTTTGATACCATAACTTGTTTTGGGGGGCGAGTGTGTACTAGTGAGTCCCTCAAGCTTTTGCCCCTTTTATGTGAAAACATAGATTTCAGTAGGTTGAGAAGGCCACTGTTCAGTATTCTCCAGTTTTTGTTGATTATCCTGCTTATTTTGTCAAGCGCTATATTGTATGTGGTAATACAGATAAGGTGAGCCTTCGTCTTTGTTGGGGTGCATGGTCTAGAAGGGCATCCCTGTTGTTGCATGTCACTTCATCAGCTTCTCAACTACTTTGGATGGGTACTTTATGGCTTTGAGTTTTGCGGCTAGACCTGCGGCTTGTGTTTTTTTAATCATGTATGTCTGAACAATTCTGCCTTATCCTTAAGAATTGTCCAAAGGAGAGATTTTCTCTTAGGTGGCCAGGGTGGAAACTGTTCTATAGAAGTAGGCATTTGTGGGCTCTAGGTTTCTCATGTGAGGTGGTTTTGAGTTTCCCTTTGTTCTGCTATAATGTTAGGTCCAAGAATACCAGCTCTGTGCGGCTCATGGAGTGGGTGCATTTTAGATACTCATTCTGTGTGTGTTCAGCCAAAACACAAAATTGTCAGCCACTGTTTTATCCCCTTCCCATATGATCAGGACGTCATCAAAATACCTTTTCCAGATGTTGATGTTGGCCAGGAAAGGGTTCCTTGAACACAGAATTTTGTGTTTCTCAAGGTGGTGTACGTACAGGCCCTCTATACTTGGGTTAGGAGTACTCCCCATGCTTATCCCGTGTCTTTGTAAATACAATGATCCCTCAAACTCAAAGAAATTGTGAATGAGGACTCACTTGTAACATTCCATTACCAGGTTTGTGGAGTCTGGTAATCCCACTCAACTTCAGATAGTACCTCTTCTATTACATCAAGTGTTCCTGATTGAGGGAGGCTCTTACAGAGACTTTCTATGTCCAAACACATCAAAAGATGGGATGCTGGGCCGAACTCCATGTCTGGCAGTAGGCATATCTTTAGCATTGTTAAGGTAAGTACTAGGGCTCTGCATAATGAGCCTCAAAAATGGATCTGCACATTTTGATTGGGGTTCTAAGATTGCACCAGTGCCCGAGACAATAGGGCGTCTGGGGGATTGGTCAGATTTTTATAAACCCTGGGAATGGCATGGAAATAAGGGATAACTGGTGATCTGTAAATCAGAAAGTCAGATTCTTTTTTAGTGATCCAGTCCTGTGCCAGGATCTATTCAGTCATGTTCCCAATCTTTTGCTTGAGGAAATCAGTAGGGTATGCTCTTAGGCATTCATAGTTCCTCTCACCACTCTCTAAAAAGGCATTCTTTACGATATTTTTCTGTGCACTGGATTACAACATCCCCACCCTTGTCTGCTGGCTTTATAACAATGTTGTTGTCTAGTCTCAGTTCTCTGAAGGCCTCATTTTCCTCTCTAGTTGTAATTTGAAAAGTATTGAGGAGGGTGTGGTCAATCTCTCCTGTTTCCTTTAGTACAGCTTTCTCGAATACCTGTACTTCGACTGGGACTGCTGTTGGGGCTGGGGTGAAAGTAGATTTGAGTTTAAGTCCAGTGTCTTCCTCTTTACTCTGATCCATGATTTTCCCTCAGAATAAAAAATAGTTTCATCTTTCCTATGAATTAATTTATCTCACAATGGAGTTTGAATTTATTGAGTGCTGCCGTGGGTGCAAACCCAAGTCCTTTCTTCAGGACCTGTGTTTGAGGGTCTGTGAGAGTTTTGTCTGATAGGTTTATGACAAGGTTGTCCAGTTACTTAGGCCCGGTTAGTTGTCCTTCATCATGCTCCTTATGGTTACTTTGTTGTTCTGGTGGGGGTCGCCATTGAATTGAACTTTTCTTCTTCTTCCCTCTATTCCTCGTGTGGCCTTGGCCTCCCACTAAAAAGGCCTTCATTGATTGTAGTGGTGGTGGGTAGGATGACCCGAGGGGATTCCATCGGTCAAAAGGGGGAGGCATATAGGGTGAAGGGCCATAGAAAATGGTGGTGGGGACATCGGGGGTCCTTGGTTTGGTCTCCACCGCCTTCCCTGTCCATGTTCAAATGTTACCTTTACAGCCTCCTTGCCTACTGGTTTGTTCCTCACTGTTGCTATTGCTGGAGACTAAGCTTACTGATCTGTCATCAGAGGAGTCTCTATCAGTGTCTAACTGGGAGTTTTTACGTGTGCTTGAGTAATCTGCTTTTATATAGGGATATGCCCCTTCATGCATAAATCTTTCAGTGTCTTTCTTGAGTTTCTAGAATCTTGTTTGTTTTATTGAAACCTCAAATTCTGCTTCTGTTAAGTTCCTCTGTTTTTTTAAGGGAGGAAAGTGTCTGGGAAGTTTTAAGTTGGATCTCAGTTGTGTGTATCTCAGTTCTCAATACCTCAGAGAGTCGGGCAGCTCTTTTGATTATGAGAATGAGCCAGTCCCGTGTGCAATGCCAAGAGATTAGTGCCAGTCTTTTTTGAAAGCTGTCGTGCTGTAAAATGAAAGGTTAGTTTTTCACTATTAGTCCTTGTGGTGCTGCATTTTCCCTTGAGTATTCAGTCATCATGAATCATTGTTTTTATCTGTGTTTTCTTGAGCGTTGACAATGTGTCACATTCTTTTGAATCTATTCCTGTGTCTGTAAATCTGGCTCCTTCAAAATGTGTTGAGAATACAAGGATCCTTCCCACTTCCTCTGCTGTGGAAATCAAGCCGATGATCTCAGCCATTTGTAATGAAATTTCTCGTTTATGTCTTATTGGGTTAAGGTATTTTATTGATGTATCTGTGGCTCCCACAGCTGCACTCTGTCAATCTTAGTTCAAAAACGGGGGTCGGTAAGAGGTATTATAGAGGAGGGCTCATCCTTCTTATCTATAAATGTACACTAAAACCAGGAGCCGTGCTCATACATGTGGGCTGATTTTCCTCAGGTTAAAAAAGCAAAAAGCTTTTTTTGGTGAAACCCTTGCCCACAAGTGTTGCCCCTTGGTGGCATGCTTCATCATAGGGTTCTTTCTGTTCTGCTGAGGGACAGGCGTTTTGCGACCAATGGGTTACACAGGAGCACTGTGTTGGAACTGATTAACTCATGACGTGACGTCGCTCTCATATCCTTGGTTCCCATTTGTCTAAGGCTTGCATGTGTCATGCCTCTTTCTGTGTTTAGCCCTCCCCCAGAGCATGGGCCAAGTACTTGTATCCATCCACTGCTCCCGTTCTAGGAGTTACTTTTTTATTTGTGTATGAGCATTCCACACTAGTGCTCATGTTTCCACTCGCTCTGTCTTGCCATAGCATGAACACGAGCCAATGGTATTGGATCGCTTTAAGTGGGCACCAGTTACATTACACAGTGACACATCCTTTTTTGTTGCTGATTTTGCTTCGACTGAGGTATTTCCCCACATTCCTTCTGCCCTCTCTAACCGTTGCGTACCCTTCTCTCCATACCCTCCTGTTTCCCTGTTTGATCGGTCCTCCCAGTACCTTCCTCGTCGCTGTTGCTTTTATTTCTTTTTGCACAATTCAATGGTATTGGAGCGCTTTAAGTGCTCACCAGTTACATTACCCAATGACACATTCATTGTCATAGGCAGGGAGTAGAGAAAGTGATTTACCCAGTATCACAGATTGTTCAGCAAGACCCGTCAACACCGTACAGGCATTGGCAAAGCCAGTAGGTCTCAGCAATGCTCGAGCTATTGGTCTTGTCAATGTGAAAGTCTTTTAGCCATGTTGTCAGCGGCATATCTGCTGTTAAGCACGGCTGTAAGTCACTGAAAAAAGTTATATGTTATAGCACTGTTTTATGTGTTAAGCAGGACAATGAACTCATCATGGGGGCGAAGATACTCTGCTTCTGCTCAACATTCTGTGATTTGGGGCTTTCAGTGACTTTCAGCCACTTTAAACAGCAGAGACCTATTGGTTTTGGCAATACTTGTTTAACTACCTTGTTCACTAATGGGGGCCACTTTTATTCTGGTGCCCGGGCATATTTTTTGTCCCAGGCTGACCTGGTCTGTGGCTCTAATCAATTTCACAGATCCCAGGAGACTTTTTCGGATTTCTGCATGGGGAAATCACATGGAAAACTGTAAATGCCCCGGGAGAACAATTATGCAAATGCGTGTAACCCAAACTGTGTGAACTGCACAGGATATCACTGACGTACTAGAAGTTTCTCCCCGGCCTCGTTCGGAATAAGATACAGCTTCTCTCAGAAAGATATCTATTTTGGGTCTTCTTACGTGCACACGGGTCAAATTCATATACTTGTAAATTGTAGATTTCCGTTATGTGATATAAAAAAAGACAATTGTATTTTTTAATTACTACTTTACTAATTTTTGTTCTGCGAACGGTCAAAAGGTCAAACATGAACGAAAATGGAAATCTGCTCAGTGGTAATGGAGCTCAACAAGAACAGCAGAAGAGTGAACTTTCCGAAAAAGTGCTTTGAACATTCTATCAAAGAATTAGATACAATTGTAGTTTTTTAAAATCTCTGTCCAGTTGTTTTAATGAGAATTCCAACCGAACTTTTAAATTATTCACTTTTTGATGATGCCTTTTCATGATATGAATACTTGCACACTGGCAACGACCTTTAATCACCAACTACGTACCTACTATTTGGGAGCTACAGAAAATAGAACTGTTCAGCCAATCGTGACTTCAGTCGAAGATCCTCAGACCACACCAATGTGTAAAGGGGGGGAGTGCAGAGTGGTACAGAGTTAACCACCCTACTCGATGCCTGCAAATTGATCTAGCTTGCAGACTACCAAAGATCACCCCCCATACTTACACTACTAGTCCCCCAAGAAAAATGCCGTTTTGCCACGTAGAATGCTACACTGGAAAGACCGTTTCATGCCTTTTCTCATTAATTTGAGGTCGCACTAACTGGCGTCGTAAGGCTACTGCCTTACTTTGTATTATGAACGTTTTTAGCTGACCTTCTATCCAGTATATGGGCCACCATTAAGTCAGTATTTCGGCTGAGTATCGAGTATGGCCCAGTAGATCTATGGACTATTCCAACTACAGTACAGTGCGCACATAACCACCCCCCTGTTCTTCACTCCCTGCATGAGATGTGTTGCACAAAGACAGTGTTTTTACTATACATCAGTATATTCGCACATAACCATCCCCCTGTTCTTCACTCCCTGCATGAGATGTGTTGCAAAAAGACAGTGTTTTACTATACATCAGTATATTGAGATTCTGGAGGGCCATGACGTGGTATTTAAATAAGGATTTGTTTGAGATATTCTTTATTTTTAACATGGCAGTTTTTTATCTTTAGTTATTGTTTAAGAATAGTATGTAAAGCTCGACAATGCTTTTGAAGTGACTTCTCATATTTGCTACTTTGCATGTATATTTCAAGGGGGGGTGGCTTTTGCTGCTTTCTAGAAATACATTTGACATAAATATAGCAGACTTATTGGTAAAATACTGGCCAGTTGTCAACCCTTGCTACCTAACTAGGCATTCCAGCCTTCAAGCAGCCCGAGAAGTAGGTAACCACAACGACTTAGATTATGTTAGAGTGTATATATTTATATGGTGTGCATTCTGTTTTTGGAATGGCCTTGTGGCACCAGCAGTGTAGCCCTAAAACGCTAGGTCCAAACTAGAAGCAGTAGAGACATGAGGGTTACTCAGAAAAAAAACCACGCCCACAACTCTTGATGCTAGACTTCTGCCCACCTATGCTCATGTTCTGTGGTACTCAAAGATACATAAAACTTGTGGTCGTAGAGGTCCTCAAACTGTCATGATTGTGATGAAATACCCAAATTTACAACCCCTAATCTCTCACAGTGGTGCCGCATTTTCATGTACTAGGAATTTGGGGTGTCCCAATGCAGAACAGCATAAGGTTTGGTTAGAATCACTGGCAACCACTGGAATCCTATTGCAGTGTAGCACAGAATCAACATAAACTTGCTGGGTCGGTTCTCTTTGGAAATAAGCATAAGGCCAGGATCCAAGACGCTACCTCAATCCAATGTGGTCTTGTGAACTAAGTGATGGAATACAGAAGTAACCCGCTCTGTTATCCACAGGGCAACTAGATGTTGATGAAAACGTGGTTCTGTGATTCATGAATAATTATGGATTTGACACACTTGCCACATAATCAAACATGCATACTATGCAGATTTTAACAACAAAAATGTTTTCAATTTTAATGGATGTAAATATATTAAAGTGCAACTTAACCTGTTATAAATGATAACTGGTCACTTTTCAGTTGCTTATTACTGCATTCAATGCTTAAAGAGGGGCCTCCGATGTGTGTATATCTCCAATTTATGGTCCGCAGAATAGACTGTATCTGAGAAGGAGGGAAAGACCATAGATATGTAATGTAATTAAAATTCAGAATGTTTAAATGGAAGTCAAACAGGGTGGAAAGATTGATTTCTTCTTAGCCATTTGTTGGGTAGGAAATGTCCATTGCATGGTAAATAAGTATGGATGCCTGAGTGAACAACTGCCTTGAAACTTGTATCCTGACTCTTATTTTGGCCTTAGTATCATGCTAATCTTGTGTGTGCGCAGAGGCCTATGCCTGTCCGTGTTATTGAGTCTTCTATAGACTGCCCTTTTTCCTAGATGGGTACATAACATGTGCCACATAGTGGGTAGCACATGTGTGGTACAATGACTGTGTGTTGTGTGAGTCTGAGTACTGGATCAGAGAGATCCAATTTTTATGCCCCTGGTTTACCAAAGCACAAGATGGAAGACCAGCATAGCTTTACCAGAGAGTGGAAGTGTACTGTCTACATTTATGTGGCTGGATAATAAAGACCTAGACACTTGTTAGCAAGGGTTTCTGATTTCTGAGCTCTACCATTTGGTAGATAATAGGGGTGAAAGGTAAGACTGCAGTTTCTGTTGTTTACAGTGAGGGAATTTCTAGGCCAGGCCTGCCATTTTGTCTGACCTTGATTGCATCGTCAGGAAGGCCGGTGACAGCCAGGTATAGAGATCTCATACTTCACTATGCCCATGTTTTGGATATTCCACAGCACCACTGCTACCCCCTGTGAGAAACTTCACATTGCACAAAGTATCTGTGTCTTAGGAACAGCATGAAAATGATGTTTGAAAGAGCTGACACAAGTTGGTTCTGAAGCCTTGGACAGTGGACTCACAAGAAGAGGCCGCAGCAAGATCCCTTGAGCCCACAGCAGGCTGCCAATGTGAGGAAGAGTGATGCTGTATCACTGGCGAAGTTGGATGCCATTACTGGCCTGGAGGCTGCCATAGCCAAAGGCCACCATCTACTGATGACTGGAGCGCATAACTTCCAAATCTCAACCCGTGTCTGAAACTGGCCTGGAAGACATGCTCTTAAAGGCACAGGTTACTGCACAACACTGCCTCACCAATCTCATCCCAAGAACCTGTCCCGAAGCGATCCTCCTGTCATGGCTTGCACAAGGGAGGAGTTGTTGCCACGAATGCAGGAGCAGTTACCACATCTGCTTCACTGCTACAGTTGCATCAGTAACCTTCAGGTACACATGGGGCTACTCCTGTACCTAGGACAAGAAACCGGTGCATGCAGACAAGCCTGCTGGGCACGCTGAGACTTTTGCTGGTGAAATGAAAGACATTGAAATGATATACATTTGACCTGCGAGGAAATTTGATGTCATCTGAGCCTGTTTCTTTTCAAACTTTAAGCCCTAGTGTGTGGGGTAACTGTAGAACTAAAATCCAGACGCTAGCGGGGGAGAGGATACCAGATGGATGGGTAGTAGCACCTTAGATTACAACCCTATATTACCTTTTAATCGAATTGTGTAGTAATGAGTTCTGCTTTGAGACTAAAAGTCCTTTTTTATATAAATGTCAACACTGGGCTGGATGTCACATTACTGCACCTGTTGACTGACTGTTTAGTTCTGAGCTCTTGCTCCTCACACTACCTTCCTGAAAGACCTTGTACTGCTCACCCTTGCTGCCCTGAGAGTCAAGTGTGGAAAGGGTTGTACTTTCCCCAGTTTGCAGACCCATTGTAGGGTGGGTCTGAAGACACCAGTGGCAAACGACTCCAGCCATCAAGCATTGGGCCCAGTAGCTCCTGTCTGTCCTGTGCTCTTCCTCCCACCCTCAGATGGGGTTTGACATTATTACAATGTTCTTTTTAGGTGTCACCTGAGACAGCGCACGCACTGTTGCTTGCAAGACATTTTGTTTACTTACAGGGGGCTCAGAGCCTGCCTGTTGCTTACCGCTGGTTGACCTTGACGTCACTCTTGTTGCTTACATGGCATTTGTTTGTGTTTGTGGTCTTTCCTTCCACCTTTTGCATTTGTCCTTATCTTGGAGCATGCCCAAAATACTTGTGCCCTGCCAATGGTCCTGCAATCGGGCGCAACTTTTTTCTTGTTAACTGAGCACTAGACTAGAGTGCAGTGCTCGCCAGCAGTGTTCTTCATGTACATGTCCTCTCAGTTGATTCGGGCTTTTTTTCAGAGAATGGCGATTACTTTTTACTGGAAGAGCTTCTAACCAAGACTGCCTTGGCGGGAAATTTATTTTCTGTATTAGCGACATGGGGGTAAAAATGTACTACAGCAGTTACTGCAACACCTGCATGTCATCTCACAACTGGCATGTCCAAAAGTGCTCCCTTTCAAGAATGGTCACCGTAAGAGTCAGTAACTCATACTCTCCCTACCATGTCCATGAAGAGAGCAGTACACGCCGTTTGACGTTCCGAGGTTAACCTAAGAAGAAAACTACGAGTCCCAGAGCTCTTCTTTAAGAGACCTTTTTGTACTGTGTGAGAAGGACAGGAATCTGAACATTAGTTACTCGGAATTTGTAAAAAGGATAGGGCAAAGTTGTTTTGTAGTTAAAGGGTATTTCAAACACTTTTTTGTTGCACAAAATGCTTTCATTGAGAAGACAGGGTGAGGGCAGCCGGCAATATTCCCCAAGATCACCAGTTGTGCTGCTGGGCACCATAGGAAGACATTCTCGTTTATTTAATTTGGCCTATCACCACCCTCACCCTAACCACCACCACCACCCTGTAACCACAACCCTAGCCACCACCACCCTAACCTAACCACCACTATCCAAGCCACTATTTTCACAACCAGCCTACCAC
This sequence comes from Pleurodeles waltl, assembly GCF_031143425.1. Taxonomy (NCBI): domain Eukaryota; kingdom Metazoa; phylum Chordata; class Amphibia; order Caudata; family Salamandridae; genus Pleurodeles; species Pleurodeles waltl. Next base: position 340,497,851 of record NC_090443.1, read on the forward strand.
CACTGACACCCTAGCGTTAACCACCACCCTCACCACTCTGCTGCCACCCTGTCATCAGTCTACCCACCACCACCCTAACCATCATATCACCTCCCTGCCACCATGACCACCCTCATCATCACCACTCTAACACCACCACTTTACCTCCACCACACCATTACTCCCATACCAGAACCCTACCCAGGCCCATAATCACCAACCCTACCCACCACCACCCTAACCTTCACCCTTACCACCACCAGCCTACCATCATCCCACAACCACCCTGACCAGCCTACCACATCACCCTAACCACTACCACTCAAATCTCTTCCACCCTAATCACCACTGTAACACCACCCTACTCACCATAGCAACCACCACCTTATCCTAATTACCACCTCCCTATCCTAACTACCACCTTCCTAAACTAACCCCCACCACTACTACCACTCTACCCTAACCACCATGATCACCTTTACCACTATCATAACCCTAATCCTCAACTACCCCCTCACCACCATCACTGTCCTCCCCATCACACTCACGACCACCAGCCTGCCCTACCCACCACCACCACTACCCCAACCACCACCCTAACCAACATCACCCAAACCACCATCCTTAATGCCATTCACCCTTACCTCCATCCTCAATGTCACCATCCTAATCACCACCACCCTAGCCACAACAGCCACCACTAACCACCACTCTACCACCACAAACTACCACCACTGTAATCAGCACAACCCTCGCTGCACTCCCCACTGCCACCTAACCATAACCACCTACCACCAACCTCTTTAACCACCACCGCCCTAACCACTGATCTTTCACCACACCCACCCTAACTACCACCACCATTCTAACCTCTGCCACCCTACTACCACCACCACCTTACCACCACCTAACAACCACCTTAGATCAACCTATCCTCCACCACCTCTAGCACCACCGTCACCATCCTCACTCTAAATACCACCACCACACTAACCACCTCCACCACCCTAACCAAAACTACCACCACTCTAAATATCATCACCCTACCCTAACTACCACCATACTCTAGATAACAACCACCCTACCACCCACCTTCACCCCAACCACCACAATCAAAACCACTACCCTAACCACCTTACCACCACCACAACCCTAACCACCATCACTTCCCTCACCATCACTCTCACCACCAGCTTCTTTAACACCACCCTCACAAAGTCACTAACCACCCTCTCACTCATCATGACTCTCAATTGCTGTAGAAGCACTCTGTTTTTTAACAATCATTTTGAACAAATTACTTGTTTTCATGGAAATGTGAGGCCTACATTTGTGTTTGTTTACTCATATGTAACTTGTTCTCATTTGAACTATCCTAACCACCCTACCCTAATCACCACCACCACCTTACACTTAACATGGCTCTAAATCCATATAGAAGCTCTTTTATTTAACAACCATTTTGAATTCATTACTTGATTGTTGTTTTCATGGAAAGCTTGTGCTTGTTTACTCTTTAATAACTAGCTCTAACCTTAAACTTTGCATCTAGGTATCTAGTAAAGCTAAGTCATATAAAAAAAATAAGAAACATTTACATGTCATCTATTTCTGTCTATCTACCTTTCCGTTATTGTATGGAAATTAATATCTAACATTGAGAAGGAACTCTGGTACAATGTTGCGGTCAACCCTGGGGCGAATGTTCACTGGGCAGATTTTTGCATAAACTTCATATTTGATTGCCTTGTGCATCTTAATTGCTGTGCAGTGGGAATAAGAAAGCAGAAACTGTAGTGTTTATTACATTACGTAACATGCCTTTTAATAAAGCAACCTACAAACACAGTCAATCCTGCTTCTAAGACTGGTTGTTTGGGCTTCCCTTCCTCTTCTTGTGTCTGTCCCTGCTCTGCAGCATTGGTATAATACTTGCATCCTTCCACTGTATACTTTTCAGGCACTCTTTTTAGGTTGAGTGCGCAATCGCTCTCATGTGTTGTAATCTATCTGTGTGCTTTTAACCACGGCCACCGCACGTCCATCACAATCACTCGTTCATGGGCTTGCCTTTCAAAAATCCTTTGTTATCTTTGGTAAATGCTTTACGTTTGTCCCTCCTTGGGGCAGTTTTGTTACCACCTTGTCCATTGACCCTGTTACATAGATAATTGCACTTTTTTCAATACTTTTGACTGCGAGGAAACTTTTTTAATTTTGCGTTTCTCCTTCGCGTTCATACTCATGGTGGCCGTGGCGCTTTGAATCGGGTCGCTAAAGTCAACTGTTTTACTTTTCATTTTCAATTTATGTTGCAAGAAAAGTCCAGTTAAGAATCTACAACGCTAATAGCTCTAACTCAAGCAGACGTGAGACCCATTGCATTGCAACTGCTTGTTTTCTTTTTTGGTTAAGCATTCTGTGAAAGTGCATGTGTTTTCCAACTGCTTGTCTTGTGTACTTTTCTTGCCCCTCCGCCACGCTCCATGCTGCTCTTCTCCATGTGTTTCGCCCCCACCCTCCTCAGTTTTGTGATTTCACATGTGGGCTTCTCCCTCTGCATTGCTTTCTCACCCATGTGCTTCTCACTGTTTGTTATTGCTCTCTCTCGCCTGTTTGCTTGTTCCCCTGCTCTCCACACTGATCTTTCTTGCCCATGTTGTGTATTTCTCCCGGCACTATTTGTTGCTTCCCACCATGCCCTCCCACCCTCACGATGCCTCCCCCTAACAGCACCACCGCTCTTCTAGTTGCCCTTCTTGTTGCCTCCCCCGCCCACTTTAAAATAAAATGCGCCTTTGCACTACCTTTTTTTCTTTAATTTGCTAGTCAAACTTGGTCAGTAAATTAAAAAAGTACAATTGCATTTTGTAGGCACTTGCATGCGTGGTGCACATGCCTACAAAATGACAAGGACATGTTGGCTGGGGCATAGCACCTTTTTTTCGTTTCTTCTTTAGTCGTGCTGAAAAGGTGAGACATATTGGCTTTGCCCATGCTTGTTTTTTTAGTCATGCCAATTGTTTCACCAACACCGTTTAGAAAGTTGTTACTGTTTCAAGAAGGCATTCAGATCTCAGCAGAATTAAAAACATGTTCTTCCCGTTTTAAGTCCGATGTCTTTCATCTTCAACGCCTGATGATGAAATACATTCAGAATGATTATGCAATATATAATACTGTTCTCTAAAGGTTGTTACTGATGGAAGGAGGGGCTTCCGGAGGCCTTGTGGTGTGAACACAGACTAATCTACTAACTGAAGGCAAGTTTAAAAAACATAAATGGGCTGTGCAGAATAGTAGATGTCAGCTTTAAATTGCAAAAATTGTGCACACGAACCCTTGTTTTTGCAGGCTGAACGCTGAATGCGTTTTGCACAGATTGTTTTACTCTCTGGTAGAAAGGGTAGTGTAAATACAGTGCTATTCAGGAGTTTCTTATTAAGTATACTTCAGTTTTGATGAATATTAGGTTTAAAAAGAGATCTGCTGAAAGTGTATGGTGTTCTTTCTTAATCAAGCTGTGTATTTTCTACAGCCATGAGATGTTTTTTGAATAAATGTGGTTCAAGTCGCAAAACAGGTGAATAATACTGCCACGTAATGTGGCACATTATTTCCTTTTAATTGAATAATTGCCACACAATTTGATGTTGCTTTCCTGCGCCATTTAGTTAACGCGGTTAAGTAGTTTGTCCTCTATTGCCCCGTAGTTCTAATGGCCTTGATTATATGAAACGTCCCTAGGAAGGCTCAGGTGTACACGTGGGTGTGCATCCGGGCTCACGTCAAGTGAACGAATTTGCCCACGTGACGTTAGGGTGTGGGTAGCCTACCGACAGCAAGACTGATTGGCTTTATCCATTGCCCCCTAAAGTTTGGCATGGAAAAAACGTGGCAGTCAAATGCCACTTGATAAACTCGGGAGATTCTCCTAGGGGTCTGTGGGGCTTGATGAATTGAGCTGCAAGCTGGAGCACACCAGGACCCCCTTGTCGCTGGCTGAAATTACTGACGGTAGGTCTTAAAAGACGTCTCCTTCTCCGCCTTAGTTTTGAAAGATAATGCGGATGTAATCGAGCCGGCACAAAGATTAACTCTGTCATCTTGGAACGAAAGAGGCTGTCTGCCAGGTGGTTCTTCACATCAGTAATCGCACGGTTAAGGTAACACGCATTTCAAGAATTAGATCTTCGGGGATCCACAAGATTAATAGACATTAGGCCGTTTGATTACTGTGGGACCAGAACGCAACCTCCGCACTGTCACAAGGACACCAAAGGCCTGTTTTACTACCAGGATGCGAAATAACTCTAAGCCAGTGAAATGTCTGGTTCAGCCCGATGCAGACAAGGGCTCACTGCACAACCACGCAGGCGCCGCCCCACATTGCACATTATGAATGAATGGACTTGGGAACACTGCAAATATTTCAGGATAAGTCACTGAGTCGGATACAGACTTGGCATAAGAATAGTTCCCAGAACTGGAATCCAGCTGGTTCCCTTTCTATCCCAGCACTGATCATTACCACAAGTAATTTCCCTTCAAGGGTCTCACCGCCAACGTGCTTGCAAGGGAATTATGTAATCTTTGCCCTTCCAGAGACCAACCTAGCTATCAGGACTCCCGTGAGGTATCTAGAAATGATCCCCCATCGTAGTTTTGCAGATTATGTGATTTTGTGGCATTATTTGGCATTAAGAGAGTAGCCCTTTTCGAAGTATAACTGTTCAAGGGCCTGTTAAAGGTATGAAGGGGGCGGGGGGGGGGGGGGGGGGGTGACCTCCCCAGAGCATCACTATCAACCATAGAATTAACAGAAGTCCTCACCCTACCCCTAGAGTCTCACTTCTCTAGAGCTAATAAGTATGCTCCCAGGAACTCGCTACTTATGGGTATCAGTAACTTTCCCTTACACCTCCAGAGTATAATCATTCCAGCGATTATCATGAGTTTCTAGAGGACATGTTCCTTCCTTTTTTATTGCTTGAGGGATACCCCTTGGACTTCCACTAGACAAGGTGTTATTTAGCATCATTGAGGTAACATGTCCCATAGGAGCCACAAAAAAAAGTGCATGATTTCCACCCCCTGGAAATTCCCAGTCAGTCCAGGCACTTTGATGTCGCACCCTTGAAAGCCTTAAATCCAGTGATTTGTCTGCATATTAGGTCATTGATAGAGGAACAAAAAAGGATGAAGGACGGAGTGCTGAAACCTTTCAAACACTCACCCCAGTCACAGATCTGGGTTCAATTAATTGTCCTTTTGCTCACCATGCCACACCAGGTTGGATCCAGCCATATGCCAGCTCCTCCCTGGACCTGAAACAAGCATCCTGGCATGGTGAGCAAAAGAATGATGGATTAAACCCAGATCTCTGACTGGGGTGAGTGTTTGAGACGTTTTAGCTTTCCATCTATCATCCTTTTATGTTGCTAAAGTCGCCCCATGTGGGAAAGGTATGCCCAGGTGTGGGTCCTGTGCTCAGTGTGCCACTGGTTACAAGCTATCTTGGCTGATAATGATGAGGGGTGAAACCCTGAAACCAGTCCCAGGATGCTTGTTTCCGGTCCAGGGAAGACCTGGCCTGGCAGTTGGGGTTGGGCTGTTCCCATGGGTAACAGGGTAAAGACTGGTTTGCATATGGCTGGGGCCAAACTGGGGTAGCCTGGTGAGCAAAAGAACAATAGATTAAACCCAGATACGTGACTGGGGATGAGTGTTTGAAAAGTTTTGCTCACTCCATCCATCATCCGTTTGTGTTGCATTGATAGAGGAGCCACCCATCAATCCCAGGAAAGGTGTCCTGGAATAGCCTCACTCTTTTTCATGGCTATGTCACTATGTTGAAATGTGAACACCAATTGATACAAAATGGATCTCAATTCTATAGAAAATAACAAAATATAAATCATTTTTCGAGAAAGATACTATACAGATCCACCATATCCAATTCACAATATTATTCACCAGCTAAGGGTTTTGTCATGCCAAAACATAGAAATGCCATGTTTGTAACACGGCCCATTATAACTAACAGACTAAAGCAATTTGTTCAAAACATATTATGTTGCATTCAGCAGAAAAAAACAGACTACATCTACACTCTTGTAATAAAAGTTGTGGCTCTTGTATTCTGTTCATCTAGTTATATATCAAAACTAGGGTTTAAGTTCACACACTCTGAAAGTACCTAATTTCATTAAAAACAACTTTTGTTTAACAATATTGTGTGTTGTGAATATATTATGTAAGTATTTCATAGAGGTCCTTTAAGATTAAATACAACGGACCTTTGTATGACTGCTGCTTTGAGAAGAGAGGCTGCAAAGATGAACTTGTGCTAATGATGCAAAATATTTTCATACCAACATAGGAAACAATTTTTTATCCACTCTGTATTACATTTACATATGTAAGTGTTTTTTTCATGCTACAGACCAAAGCCTTTCTCCCTTTCCATTAATTTAGGATATTATTATTGGGGTAAAAGTGTTACCTATTTAGTACCTCCTCATTTCCAGAATACAGCCATCAACTGCTTATGTGACCAATTTACACTTACAAAATGTATGTCACTGTATTGCATCCGTTGGGCTATGTTTTGACAGTGACTTTTTGATACTTTTAAACTAGAGACAGCATTTTGTTTATTTGAGATTTGCAACATATTTAGCTGTTGGTCATAGAAAATGCTACAACCGCAGAAACAAATAATTTCAGTCACTCCGGACATAGTGTAGCAAAGTGCAACAATGTTTATGTCAGATAGGTGAACTCTGCCCTTCCATAATTTCATCTTCGCTCAACAAGAGCCTATCAAGTGCAAGAATGGGTGGAGGGGATGCTGCAGCACCGTATACTCAGGATTATAGAAGCACATAAATGATCACTGGTTTACATTTCGTAGTTTAAAATCAAATATATAAAGCAAAGCGTAGTTCTGTTCTTAGCGAGAGAGGACAATGGCTGGACATGACAAAAGAGGAAAGGACCTCGGCAAAGGGAGCACAGGAAGGAGCTTTGGCACATCAGCCAGGGCATCACCAAGCTTGCCATTCGCCTCACAGCACACCATGGGGGAATCTGATAGAGACTTCCAGCAGCAGATTTCTTTAAATTATCCCAGGCGTCATTCGATGCAGACTCCGGTGTCGACTGAGGCCATGCCTTCTGGGTTGGAGCCAGAGCCCTATTCTTATGGTCTAGGACTCTGGGAGGAATGGGAGGGGTTGCTGGACCCTGAGGAATACCAGCCGTACAACACCATGGACAAATGTAAGGATCTGGGTGAGGCCAGTAGACTGGACACTTCTTCAGATACTGGCATGCTTTCTTCCCCTACCCTGGCTATGGAGTAAGGAGTGTCCTTTGCAATAGTGGTGAGGAGGGCGGCCGAGTTCCTGGCCCTCAGCGTACCCTCAGCGGCAGTCGAGAGGAATGTTTTGACACAAGTGCTTCAGCTGACATTGTCCCCATCAGAACCACTTCCCCCTTTATAATGAGGCACTTATTGAAATCCTGCTTGGAACCTGGTCCAAGCCTAGCACAGGGGCTCCTGTGAACAGGACTATTGCCGGACACCCCACATCATTGCTCCTTGGGACCCGAACATCTTCTCACAACATCCCACCCTGGATATTTTTCCTTGTTGCCTCTATGCCCTGCAGAGCACACTACATGAGATCCCATGATGCCACTATTTTCGGACTCTTGACAGTCTGGTAGTGGATTTGCTGTGGGGTCCCCAGCATAAGTGCATCGGACTGGTTACCTTAAAAAGAACATGGGAGCACGGGGTGCTTGAGGTTCCCCATCTGGAACTTTATTGCATGGCAGCCCAGCTAGAGCACGCAGTGCACTGGCTCGACTCAGAGGATAATTGGGGGAAGAGACTACTGTGAAGAACACACAGAGAGGAGTCGTTGCTGGTCCTGCTGATGATGGGACGTCAGGTTCCCCCTGATGTTCCCCACATCTTTCATTTGGTAGCCAGGGTATGGGAGGGAGTAGTTTGGCGGAATCTCTATCATGCTCTGTATGACTCTGGGTTGCCCCTCTGGGTGGTACAACCATTCCTGAAAATAGCACACTTCTTGTCGACCCAGAGATGGAAAGATGGAGGATGCGAAACTATGGGGTACCGCTACACTGAGAAATGCCTCATCACCAGAGAGGAGGCTATGTCCATGTTCTCCTTGGGAAGAGGACACTGCCTTCAATATATGAAAATCTCAAACACGGCCAGAGAGTTGTGGCCCTCCTTCCCTGATGAGCCGCCCAGCTCCAATGCCTTGTCAGTCATGCTAAACATGGCAAGGGGACACAGGCTGATCGCCCACTTATATTGGGCACTAACCATGGATCTCCCAGTGACGATACTTCCAATACAGAATAAATGGGAGGCGATAATTGGAGAGCCACCATGAACCAGAGACTGGGAAAATATACACAAGGGAGTATGTAGAGTCAGCTCCAATGCCCCCTTCAAACTCCTACAATATGATATCCTCCATCAGACATAACTCACTCTGCAAACACCCCATACAATGTATCCCAGTCTGTCAGCCATTTGCCCTCGATGTGGAGCACCGGTGGCAGATTTCCTGCATATGTTATGGTCCTGCCCCTCCCTATCCTCATACTGGAACACTGTTGCACGTACTAATAATAAGGCCTGGGGTGGAAGATAGAACTAGACATTCAGCCAGTACTGTTGGGCCTACTCCTGGCCCAGGAAGTGCCAGTAAGTGCCTAAGTAGGAAGTTTGCCCTTTTTGGACCTGTTCTAGCAAAAAATGCATAGCTATGGCATGGCTCCTACCAGTGCCCCCTACCTATGATGCCTGGATAAAAGATGTGATTGAATGGGCGAATGCTGAGGTACGAATGCGCTATGTTCGCAGAGACAACCGCTTGGAAGATGATATGCGAGTTTGGTCAGCTATGGTATCCGAATTACAGGAAGCAAGGAATCTCCCTGCTCCTAGGGGCAAAGTGGCGTGATTATGTAGGAAATTTGGGGGTAAACTCAGAATACATGAGTCTTACATGTCTATAGCCACAGACTGTCCAGATCGAGTCTTGTTCCCTAATGCTCTGGTCCTGAGGGTGGATATGGAAAATGCTCCATGATGCTAAAACTCTGCCATGTACTCTATGGGGTATATGCAGAAACCTGGGTTCACTCTGGTGACCTGTCTTTTTCTATGCATGATTGTGATTATTTCACCTACCCTCTGAAATGATGTAGAACACTGCATGTTTTCTTGCTGTGACCAGCGATGTTATGACTCTGTGACATGCAAAAAATCCAATAAAGGTTTTTTTTGTTTTTTTTAAAATCCCGCCCTGGAGAGCTTGGTGGTTTAAGCCTCCACCTCCCTCCTAAATCCTGGCACATTCCCAACCACACCACCGGATTGGGAATCCAAGAAGCTGGACATCTTAAGGAAGATGTTTTCCTCCATCAGCCTGGCACTGCGGTCTGTGAACACTGCGTGCCTGGGCTGTACTCTTCCAGGCTTTTGGCGAAGGGAGAGACGCAGCTAAGTTCACAATTCAATGTGAACTAGCCCCTAACCAACTCACTGGCCAGATCAGTATCATCGACAGTGCCTTCTGGTACCAAGCCTGGTTGAGGAAGACTGGCTTTTCTTAGGATGTCCAAGCTTTGCTTATGGACATGCCCTTTGAAGGCTTCAGTCTCTTCGAAACAAGGTGGATTCAGCATTCAAGAGCTTTAAGGACGGCAGGGCTATGGCCAGGTCCTTGGCCTTTCCTTGGCCCCTTGCCACCCCCAATTTGCCTTTCACTCCTTTCATGGCCACGGAGGGGCTTCCAGACGCGTCTGTGCCCTCTCCCAGCCTCTTTATGGTTGAGAATGTGGTACCCAAAGACCTTGTAGGTCGGGCAGCCAGCCCCCAGGTCAGTCCGCCACCCCGCCGGAAGCCTCCAAACTCTCCTAATCTCCCCTCTTACCATCATGGGTACCCAGTGGGTGGCAGGATTCACCATCACGTGCACCACTGGCTGTCCATAATATCCGAAGAGGCTACTACCTTCCCTTCGTGACTGCCCCTCCCCCCAGGCCACCAATTTACAACAGGCAGACAGAGGATCACCTATCCTTTCTCCGCCAGGAAGATCTGTTTGCCACTGCTGAGAACGTACAATGTCAGCAACTGTGCATGCTGGAGTTTCCAAGGCGACTCTCGCTCAGTGATGCTTTTCATCTCAAGTAGAGCTCAGGCCTTCTGAATGCTTTTCTGCCTTTACCACTGCGGCCCAGAGTTCTCAAGAAAATCTGGAATGACTGGGACCAAGTCATCTTTGTGGCTCTGGACTGGGCATGGAGAGTTATCCTTAGCTGTTGTGCATGGCCATCGATCGTCTGATCAGGATGCCCCTTCAGGAGGATCTTCTGTCGCAGCTGCAGGGGAGAATCCTCCACCAAAACCTGTCAACTCTTCACCTGTGGCTTGGAGATTAAGTGGCAACAGTTGACAGCTTTCAACTTTCCTCCTGAAGTCTTTAACATTATCTTGGTGGCCAGGTGACACTCCACTAAGATGATATACACCTGCCATTGGGGAAAATTTGTGGCGTGGTGTACATAAAGACAATTGGATCCCCTTTCTTGCCTCCTTTCAAAGGTTCTCCTTCTCATTATTTATCTTGTCAAGCAGGGCCCTGCTCTGAGTACTGTAAAGTGCTATCTCTCTGCTATTTCTGCTTTTTTGTGGTTGCCTGACCAGCCATCCCTCTTTAAATCCTTTATTGTAAATAGGTTCTTGAAAGGTTTGCAACATTTGCTTCCACCGTCCCCTTTCATCATGCCCCAGTAGGACCATAATCTTGTCCTCAATTTTCTTATATGTGCTCCCTTTGAGCCCATGCACAATTATCTACTGAAGCGCTTACCATCAAGACGCCCTTTCTTGTGAGTGTAACATCTGCCCGGAAGGGCAGTGAGCTACAGACTTTGTCATCCAAGTCTCTTTACTTGAACATCTACCCAGCTAAAGTGATGCTTCATACGAGAGTTTCCTTTCTACCAAAAGTGGTCACTCCCTTTCACGTAGGTCAGTCCATTACTCGGCTTACTTTTTATGCTCCGCCACATCCCTCCAAGGAAGAGGAGTTACTTTACCATCTGGACCCAAAAAGAGTGTTGCTGCTCGATCTTGACCACACACAAAAACTCTGGGTGGACTACCAAACCTGTGAGGTATGTCGGAGTGAAGAAAGGACAAGCCGTGCAAAAGGGGACCATCTCCAGATTGATCGTTCTCTGTATCAAGATCTTCTATGCACTGGCTAAAATGCAACCCACTCAGGGCTTGCATGCTCACTCCACCAGGGCAAAAGCTGGGACCGCTCTGTTTGCCCATAGAGTTCTGGTCCTGGATATCTGCCGGGTAGCAACGTAGCTTCCTTGCACACGTTCACAAAGCACTACTGCCTGGACAGTCAGGTCCATTGAGATGGGCATTTTGCTTGTTCGGTCCTGCAGGACTTCCTAATGTGAAATTGGTCCACATACCTACCCTTAGGATGGTATTGCTTGGGTATCTATTCTAAGGTAAGGAATCTGCATCAAGAAGTCTCTATCAGATGAAAAAGTTACTTACCTTTGGTAACGCCTTATCTGGGACAGACTGTATCTAGCCTCAGATTTCTTACCAACCCACCCATCCTCCCTGCTCTGTGAAAAGATTTCTAGTGACATGGCAGTGTCCCATTCAAGGCCTTATTTTTCCACACCAGAGGTCGGTGTTCTTTGTGACTCCACACCAGTATACGTCCAGTGGCTGCCAATGTTTGTCGAGTGAGACATTCTGGGCACAAGTTGGGGGGAATTAAGTCACTTGGAGTGATGACTCAGGCAATGAGGTCACAGTATGTAACATCCCAGCACTGTCCTTCCCTTTACCAGTAACCAGTCTACATTACAGTAAAACCTAAGTTTCAAGTTTTGCTATTTGTATTAGATGTGAATGTAAATGTGTACACAACTTATTTATTCATATCTAAACCAAGCATTCATTCTATTTGTGTGTGCGAATGCAAAGACAATAATGATGTCTACATATAAAGACAAAAGCATGTGATTATAAGTATTTAATCATTTGTAGATTATCTGTATATCTGCTGCAAAATTAAACCAATATGAAAAGAATGCTGAACTTGCTTTACAAACGCATTCACTTCATCCATGACCATTTGTATTTCAAACTGATCTATCTAATATATGAAATGACAACTAAGTCAACAGCAAATATTTTCACACTTTTTAAGACAACTCTTAATGACATCCTAAGTGAAAGTTCTATAAAAAAATATATGCATGTAGGAAGCTGTCTTTTTATGTAGTGGGCCAATGTCAGGGCACACTATACCAGTCCAGATTACTCATATTTGGTTTACAGGGCTAACTTCAATAATCTCAAGGCTCTATTTGTGATAATATGATCAAGCAGCATAGGCTTATCAGAGGAGAGTGTTAAGCATTTGTTGCACACATTGAGTCAATAAATGGTACACACTCAAAACGCAATCTGAGACCATTTTATAAAAATAACACAGATTTGTATATATTTTTAGACACCAAGATCATCAATATCAGGTAAATATTTTCGGAGTTATGAATTTAGCAAGTAAACACAAATGATACACAAATAACGGTTCTGAGGCGATAGCCTCAAACGCTGTAGTTTTATCCTATGGGAGGAAAGACGTATACTGCAAACTTGTACTTGTAGTTGGAGTTCAGGCTGCCCTTTGGGACTTTGCTAGGGGCCCAAGGTCCAAAGAACCACAAGCAGTTTTAGTGTACTTGCTCTGGCGTATCCGGGTGCAGAGGTGCTGGACAGGTTGGTAGCCTTGAATGCTACACTAATAGAAGGTAATGGGTACCCTGTGAACACAGGCTGCAAGGGAGGACTTGGGGACAAATCTGACGGAATCTACAGGGGGGCTCAAGTGGTGAGGGTCTTTTGAACCAGGGGGAGCAGTTGGTTTTCGGGGACCCGGACTGGGGGTCTCAGGTGCAGAAGTGTTACGCTCTCTGGTCACCTGTGTTGGAGGCACTCACAGTTATTGGGTTGACATGCAGAAGGAAAGAAAAACACAGCAGCTGGGACACTTTGTGGCCTCGTCGGTTCTGAAGTCCCTCATTGAGCAGGTCAATTTTGGCATCAGTAGTGTCTGGGCTGGACACTAAACAAGCCTAGGTTGCTGCAAGTGCTCCGGTACTCCAGGTTTTGGTGCCGGGGGCTCCTGAAGGGTCTAGCACCTCGAAACTCAGGAGAGAGATGGGGCTGACCTCCTTGATCCACAGAAACCTTCTCCTGGCGTGATGCTTCCTCTTTGGCCCCAATTGCCAGAAAAATGTTGTACTGGACAGATGCTGTCAGTGCCTGCAGGTGCAGGGGAATGGCTCCACCCCACCAAGGGAGATGCTAGATTGTTGACAAAGCACTGGGCAGTCCTCCAAGGGCGTGGGCCTGCAAAAGGCTTGTTTTTTCTACAATACACAGCCACAAAAAATGAAAACAACTTTATATGTTTAATTTTTTTGGGTCAATCACTTGCTTTCTACCTATAAACCGAAAACTGACCTTAGAAATTAAGTGGATTAAAATGACAACATTTTTAAAGAAATCAGTGATACTCTGTGTTGTTTCTTCTAAAATTTGAGCTTTCACTGAGCATTTACATTTTGCTGAATGAATTTATTGTTAGAGATAATGATTAGGTGTTTACCACATTTCTGCTGGTGTTTATATACCAAAGACAAAACAAGTAAGCATTCGATAAACAATAGGATAGGATCACATTCTAATTTAGAAGCCAGACCCATTGGCTTTGCTAGTTTTTTTCTGAAGCAGGTGGAAGTCACTGGGTACACTCAAGAACAGCAGTAGCCCAGCAGCCGGGTTACAGCAGAGCCACTGGGTGTGCTGAAGAAAAGTAGAAGGCAAAAGACAAAGAATTGTCTCTGTGACAAGTCAGACTAGCCACTATGCGAGAAGCCTCCCGGGAGCAGGGGGAGGACCTGCTGGGCGCACTCTTTGACAGCTGTAGCAAGGAACAGGTTATTTGGGGGTCAAGCCTTCACTCAAGCACTGACCAAAACAATCAAAATACCCCTGCTTAAGTAACAAACAAAAATATTGCTTTGAGTACTGCATGAATGTATGATATTAAGAATTGCATTTGTGAAGATGGTGTTCTTTTCAGACGTAAAATAGTCCCTTGTGCGCTCCATTGGAAGGATACCTACAAACAGCCAGTAGAATGGATGCTAGACTAAAATACCCACGTTGGCCGATGCCGGATGTTATTGACAATGTCTGAAGCCAGTGGCGGACAGGGGCTGACACAGTGGCTTTAAGGTAGCTGACCCACACCCATTCTTTGATCACCCAACATAACTAGGTCGGTAAAGGCTTCACCAGACCTAAAAACTGGTCCCTTTAACAGAGTGCATACATTCATAATTCGCTAAGCAAAGTATGAGTATATCGTGGGTAGTTTCCTCTGCAATTAGTTTCAATAAGACTTAAAGCCAGTAAGTCTGACTTTAATGTACACATGCAAAAAATTGGCATGCAGGACACGAAAGCCATAGCTATTGGGCTTTACAATGCTCGTTTTAGATTTCAAAAGAATACGAGATGTCCCACCATGTCCCAGATTAGGTTGGAGACTCCCATTTTAACGATAAAGAAATTGCAGCAGTTTAGCTTTTACATGCTTTAAAGTATTTTGCTTCAAGTTTGAGTAACGCTAATGTGGGCCACAGCCAATAGAAGGATCTCGGCAGTCACCCGATGACGAGAAAAGTGCTCTACTAAGAACAGCTACGGTCATTTGGATGCCACTTTAAAGGGCTTCTCAAAAGGGTATATTTTATAATGCAAGCCTAGGGAGAAAAACCCTTTCAGAGGACAGAAGGTCGAAAAACAAGATTTAAAGAGGTGTTGTCAGCTGACTCCATCAATTCCCTCACCACCTAACCAAGGTTTACCTCATTTAAAAAAGAAAGCAATTGAGTTAATAAGAAGGTGCACGAGTGCATGTGCAGCAATGCAAGTATAATTACTGTCTCCACTCATGCAGAAACGTCTCTCTTCAGTGCGTGCACTGGAGACTTTTGTGCGATGACTGTGGTGAAGACCCTTCAGTATCTGGGGAAGTAAAATATTCAGCCTTGTGCTAGCAGTGTAGGTTTTCATTTTCATTCACAGTGAATAATTGCAACCGTATTTAAACTGAGCGCAGGAGATGAGCTCAAGTGCAAATTACTTCCAGATTATCGCAACTCAAACCTCAGCACGTTGTTCTTCGCCAATGATATTTGGGTATGTCTAAAGAAGCATGGACATAGAAAAGGGATTGCTCCAGCAGGCAAGTCCCTATTTATGGTGTGCGTAGCCGCTGCTCCATAAGGAACAAGTGTAGGCAGAGCCAATAGGCCGTTCTTTATTTGAGTCTGTGGGCACACAGGCCACTCTGTTTTTGGGGACACCACTTATTTTTCCTCATCAGACATTTCCCAAGTGCAAGAGAGCAGAAACACGCAAACAGGAAAAAGGAGGAAGGAAAACGTAAAGTGAGAAAGCAGGGCTCTGTGGGAGTGAGTTAAAGGGGCAGGTACCACCTGGCAGTGCAGTCTAGAGGCCTGAGGTGGATTCAGGGCTATGCAACCTTGGTCTTTGGGGCGAAGATATTAAATAGTGCCTGCCGCGGGCTTCCGAGTAGCGCTTTGTGCACCTGCACTCACTTTCCAACTTAGGCACTGCCGAAAGGTCTCCCCTTTATAATGTGTGTTGAGCTGTTGCCTTTGCCAATGTATGGAAAGCGTTGGTTAAAAAATTCAAATGAAAACACATTTCAAAATACTGAGGGAAAAGCGAATACATATCTTACACTCAAGAAACTGAGTAGAATATCAAACAAGCCCAGGGACAAACTTATTGACCACCCCCGCCGGACACCAGCTGAGTGACAGTAACAAGTGCCCCTTGTTCCACTGCAGTAAAGCCTTTGTGTGGCACAGCTTGTGCTTTTATGCAGTATGTGGAATACAGGAGAAAAAACAAAAACAACTCAGTCTGCTTTTCAACCATATCTCAGCAAAAATGTGCCTTTTGATGTGCTTTTAGAGACAAGCTGGGAAGTGTAGTGAGCGACACAGCACGGGGGCTACCTGAAGGGTGAAGCAGCACAAGAGGCAGAGAGCTGGCAAACACATGCACTTGTATGGAGTGCTGAATGAAAAAGAAAGAGTAATTTGTTAAATGTAATCAGTGGAAGCATACATCTCAGCCAGGCAAAAGGATTGTAATAGAGCACTGCTAGAGGGAAGGAAAAACACAAGAACACAGGAAGGCAAGCCTCTGAATACAAAGTAAGCAAATGAGAGTGACAGGTGAACCAATGGTAAGCAATGGGCAGGCCCCAAGCCCACCATAAGCTAACAATAGATCTTTCGCAACTAGGACATTTTTGCTGTGTGTTAGGCTCGACCTAAAAAAAGACAACTAGGGTAATGCAAGGGCAGCGTGTGTTTTTAAACCCCTAACTCTCTCCCCGGATTCAATAAAAGCCAAGCGGAAGTGAGGCCTCGAAAGAGGGGACCGGCCCCAATGGAAATGGCCTGGTAAAACGCAGAGAGGAACAAAGTGCTCCCTTTTAAAGTTCCTCCTCCTGCTCAGAGCACAACTAATTTGTAGGGGGGGGGGGGGGGCTTGCCAAGACTGCAACTTTATGAACTATGGTTTTCTTCGAGTATAATATAGTTAAGGACATTTTAATTAACTGTATATTGAAGTCATCTGAAGTAATAACTCGTGCATTCTATGACTCTTGGATTGAACAGTTTATCCTTTTCTTGAAGTTCCCCTTAGTAATATGGTAACTGATTTCATTTTGGCTTTTTACAGAATTGTTCTTTGGAGAGGGAGGCTTCGCTGAAGAAATTTGTGTATGTCCTCTTAAGCCTGGACATAGAAAGTGGATTCCTCCAACAGCTTTATATCGTTCTGTGGAGGAATTTATTTTGCCTGAATACGTTGTGTGTAGTGCAAAGAGGGGGCATTTGTTAAGTTTTGAGTGTCTGGTTCTGTTTACAGAATATTTCAGAGCTGTTGAGACTCCGCCTGATTGGCAAGTACCTGGTGGGAGGAAAAGGTCGAAAGCAGCATCACGAAGGACTTCTTTTTGCCTTATCTCCAATACACAATGTGACATAGTAAAGCACATTAAGATGCTGTATGCGGAAGGGGCTGACTCAAAGCTCCTCTCTGTTGCAGTTGTGTTGACTTGATCTCTTGCATATAGCAAACTCTAAAACCAGTCCTCAAACCAGCCCCTTTTGGGATAATGTCAAAGACACTGATGGGTGAAAACATCCTGTGAGGCCACACTGCAAAGCTACGGGTTTGCATACACAGACTGCTTATAAGGAGAGCCTTTTTCTGTGGGGCAAAAGATGACTCCTGCCCTCGGATAACATCTGTGGGGCACGTATCATTCACTCCCGGGCCAAGGAGAGCGGAGACCACTTTTTAATAGTAGTGGATGGATGCCAGCCATTCGCGGCGTGCCCCAGAGACAACCCTATATTCTTTGACAGCAAATAGATATCCTCTAGCTGAACATAATGTGGAGCTTTACCAGTCGTGCTTTTCAGCTTCCTCTGTTCATTGCTACCCCCCCTTGCTCCTGTAATAGCCTGGCTGCGGCCATTACCGGTCCTCTTGTGCAGGCCACTGAATGGGCTGTGGGTTTAATCACGGATTGCTTCTTTCATGTCCCCCCCACTAAAACCACTTTAGCTCCTTTGCCTTGATAAAGCTATTTCAGGCAGCATTTCTGAAGATGATTGAAGAAGCGGCCAGAGACCGCCACACATCTATTTTGTCCCGTTCTCCCACCCTCTCTCCTACCCTCTCTCCGCGTGTTTTTCACTGTGTAGGGTCACCCCAATGAATTGTACAGGTGCGCAGGGGCGTGGCTTGGGCAGTAAGACTGAGGGGGGTGAGCTTCAGATGTCCGAGCACATGAATGGGGGCTTAAGGGCAGGGAAAGGAGGGCGGATTGTGAGCGGTACTTAAAACACAGTATTTTGTAAAATACCCTTGTGTTAAAACCTTAAAAACAGAACACTGCAAGTGCGTTTTTCTCTAAATAAGTATTTAAAAATCCCAGGTGAAATCAGACAGACACCCTACCATACCCCACTGAAAGCTCCTGTACCCAGCTATTTACTAAATAATACATCAGAGGCTTTAACACCCCTCCCCCGAAGCTACGCCCCTGCAGGTGTGCTCTTCATGTAGGGAAATTAATGGCTGCAGGCTTGTGAGCAGCTCTAACACCCGGCGCTCTCCCATTATTTCACCCCCCTCTTTTTTTAATGCCCGCCCCCCTTGCCTCGTCCTAGGCCTATTACCGCGTCCTAAGTGTGGAGATGTATTAATTAAATGGCTGCAGGTTTACGAATAGCTTTCCCTTTCCCTCCTTTCCACCCCCCTCGTTATGAGCCCCTCCTTGCCCTGGCAATGTCCCCCCTGACCATTACAGGTGCTCTTTGCGGAAATGATTAAAGTGTGGCTGGTTTAACCAATGCACTTCCTGGACTGTTAAGTTAACGAACCATGAGAAGATGCATCTCCTGCCCTGAAAGCTTCTATTAAATAAAGTGATTTATGCACATTATGTGCAGCTATAAAGGTTTATCATGCAGTCCCCTCTGGCGGGGACAGGGAAGGGCAGAGGCAGATCTAGCACTCCAGTTCCCCATGTGGAATGATTGCGCACACTAGGTTAGATTTATTGATGTATATACTTATTTCAGTATTTATATAGTACCAAATTGCAGCCTTTTGGTTGCTTTGGTGTACCATACAAACAGTTGAATAACAAGCACTGGCAGATTCCAAAAAGTCTGGATTAAATTTGCTAATGCAAGCAATGTTAGCACATTAGAGTGAGTCACACCAAAGTGAGCCAGCGAGAGAAAACAAAGAGGGCCATAGTTCTAAAGTAGTGCCACGAGCAATTAAATGCAAGCACTTGCTTGGAGGTAGAAGGTTACATAAAAAAGCCAACTGCATTATGTGAGAGATTAATACTTACTTGCCCAAGCCAAGAGAGACTAACAAAGAGGCAAACCAATAACTGACAGAGGCTGGTCAGAAAAAGCCAGTGGTGAAAAAAATCAAACCAGGATCAGTGAGAGCTTCTCTATGAGACTCCTATTGACCTTGGTTTGATGCTTGCGTGGTGTGTGCAGTAGGCCCAGCCACACAAGTGAGGTGACATTTTTATTGAGACAAGTGGAAGAACACTGAGTGGTAGGAATTTTGCCAATTCTGGGAATTTCCATCACAGAAATGCAAGGAAAATGTGCACTTTTAGGCAAAGTTTGAGGTTTGCAGGGCATTGTGGACAAGAAAACGTTGTGGGATCTACCCAAGGCATGCTACCCAAGACTCCTGTGGGTGTCTAATTTTCTGAAATGTCTTGGTGTGGCAGGATTCCCTGGGTGTCCGTTGATTGTCGGCAAAAGATACCCACTATGCCCAATGCCAAATCAGATCATTTTTGTGACAGGAAATGTTGATGTCTCTACATTGTATTTCGGGGCCTTTCCTGTGGCAGGCGCTATACCTACCCACACAATTGAGGTACCATTTTTATCAGAAGACTTAGGGGAATGCTGGGTGGAAGAACGTTTGTGGCTCCCTGCAGATTTCAGAACTTTCCATCACAGAAATGTGAGAAAAATGTATTTTTTTGTAGTCAAAGGTGTAGGTTTGCAAGGGATTCTGGTTAAACATTGGTGACAGCCACACAGGTCACTCCATCCTGGAATCCCCTAGGTGTCTAGTTATCAAAAATGTACATGTTTGCTCAGTTTCCCTATGTGCTGGCTGAGCTAGGGCCCAAAAATCCACAGCGACCCACATTGCAAAATACATGCCACTTTTGAGTGGACACATTTGATGTATCCATGTTGTGTTTTAGGCCATTTCCATAGCTGCAAAATTTTCAGTATGTCTATGTGTGACATTTCCATGTTTTCAGTGTGCTTATGTGTGACATTTAATGCCTTGTGTGACATTTTGAGTGACACTTTATTGTAAGTAGAGCAAAGCAGTTAAGTCCATGTAATAAAACTAATATCATGACTTACACACTTTGCCGACAATTCACAGCGATCTCAGCCAAAACGTAATGAGTGGTGAAGATAATCAGTAACACAAGACAGGTGATTGCTTGGGAATTATGTCATAGGCTTACCACTTCCCCTTCACATGTGTCCCTCTCTCCATCATACTTTTAAATATTGCAGATCATTCTGTTTAATTTGTGTTTTTTTTAAAAACAAAATAAAGGACCCTGCAAACAGCAATTTGTTGTCAGTGAACCTTGCATATTTAGAGCTTAAATGAATTAATCAGAATGTGTTTTGTCCTTTAATGCCTGCATCGGACTGGCCATGCATTTGACAACTGCACCGCCTGATAATCTGTACTGCAAATCACACTCAAATGACAAGAATTACAGCATATATCCCTTAAACAGAGGCTTGGATATTTAGAACAGGCACATATATAGGCATGAACATGCAATGCATGCAATTGTTGCAAAATCCATGAAACCAGCATTAAAACCTGATCTCTCTGAACAAAACGTATTAAGGAATGACTTTCTCAATGGAATCTCAGCATAGCTCCTAAATCACTCATATCATGTGCAACACTATTCAGATCTTCATTTTACTACCAAGAACTCTTAGCATGCTGGGGCATGTCGTTTTGGTTTCCTACTGAAGGCATGAGCTTCCCCATGTTGCTGCAAGGTTAGCGTTGGTGTTAAAGGCAGATTTGCCCCATAGTGGCACACATTCTAAATCTGAAAACATTCAAATGCTTTTAGAGTTTTACGACACAATAAATGAGACTATGTGAATGATTTATGTATTTCAAAATACTACATATGAAATTCACCTGTAGTTGTACACATTTGTTGATCAAATGGTCTCCATAATGAACACATGAAAAAACGTGCATTGCTCCCAAATACGCAGTGTCCCATAATATATGACTATCCATAAAATAGGCCGTACGCTGTACAACAAATGTGCTTTAGACAGCATCTCAACATGCACTGGGCTATCCCTTTTAAAATGCACGAAGCTTGCATGACAATGTCCTGAAATACTCAGGCCCGTATTTATACTTTTTTTGCGCCGTATTTGCGTCGTTTTTTGACGCAAAAACGGCGCAAACTTGCAAAATGCCATTGTATTTTGTAGGTTTGCGCCGTTTTGCGTCAAAAAGCGGCGCAAATGCGGCGCTAAAAAAAGTATAAATACGGGCCTCAGTCTTCCTTTGTCTAACTAGGTTAGGTTGTTCCTGAAATATCCAGACTGCCTCCCAACTGTTCATCACAGAGCACCACACATCTTCAGTCCCCTTGAAATGCTCAGATACGACCCAGAGCGTTCTCCAAATGCACAGCAAGCCTTTCATAATGTTGGTATCAGTGTTTTCGCTATACATGCAGCAGGCCTTTCGCCAAAGGTGCCCGAGAAAGAAAAACATAAATTCTCTTCCACTGTTCTCACCACTACGAAGTGGCAGTGCTTCACTAGCTAGCTCTTTATAACACCCCTAAAAACAAAAATAATAAATAAGTATTC
The DNA here is from genome assembly GCF_031143425.1 of Pleurodeles waltl. Taxonomy (NCBI): domain Eukaryota; kingdom Metazoa; phylum Chordata; class Amphibia; order Caudata; family Salamandridae; genus Pleurodeles; species Pleurodeles waltl. Next base: position 340,519,556 of record NC_090443.1, read on the forward strand.
CTTGAAACATAAAATGCTCTCCCAATTCATTGACCTTTTCTCCCCAAAAACATGCATCAGACCGATCCTCGCTTATGCGTCATGCCGCCATACAACGTGCGTGCTGACTGCCACATTCTAGCTTAAGTTATTGCTCTAATGATTTATTCAGAGAGCCTTATATCCAGGGCCGGCTTTAGGACTGGTGGCGCCCTGTGCGCAGTTTATTGTGACACCCCCACCCCGTGACCTCCTCCTCGGTTTCACTCACTACCACCAGCAAATGTGCCCCTCATCTTTTCATCGCTCCCCTTTTACATTCATGTGTTTTAAAGCACTTGTAAAGGCTGGCTTTACTAATCCACTCAGCTAGCCCCATAAAATATAGGGGCATATTATTTAAGAGTCCCTAGCACCATTCTAAAGCCACATTAGCGTCATTTTTTTTACGCTATCGTGGCGTTAGAAGGCCAAAAACACTGTGCCATAATTACAAAGTGGCGCAATGCATGCAATGCCTGCGCCATGCATAATGTATTCAAAGGTGGCATCCCCCTATTAGGGAGGGCCCAAAAAATAGCGCAAAGAAATCTGACAGATTTCTTTGCCCAATTTTTTTCCGGCACTTTTAACGCCCTGCTCAGAGCAGGCGTTAAAAGGAGACGTCTGTTGGTTACAGTGGGCCTCTGGGTGTTTAGCAGGATTAGCATCAACATTGTTCACGCTAATCCTGCAAAGCGCCAGACTAGCGTAAAAAATTCTGACACTAGTCCCCTAACTATTGCCATGTTACGCCATATTTTAAATACAGCGCACACATGGTGGCATTAGGGGAGTGCTAAGGGGCGCAAGAAAAGTGATGCAGCACTGTGTGCAGCACCACTTTTTTCGAATATGCATATTTAAGAGCCGCTAGTGCCATTCTAACACCACATTAGTGTAATTGTTTTTAAGCTATTACAAGGTGGCGCAATGCATGCATTGCGCCACTTTGTAACCTTTTGTGCTTCTTTATGCCTGTGCCAGGCATAATGTATGCAAAGGGGGCATCCTCCTGTTAAGGGGGGGGCAAACAAATGGTGCAAAAAAATCTGACAGATTTCGTTGCGTCATTTTTTTCCAGCACTTTTAATGCCTGCTCGCAGCATGCATTAAAAGGAGGTTTCCATTGGTTACAATGGGCCTCTGGGTGTTTTGCAGGATTAGTGTCAACATTTTTTTATGCTAATCCTGCAAGGCGCCAGACGAGCATAAACAATTCTGATGCTTGTCCTCAAACTACTGCCATGGTGCGCCGTATTTTAAAGATGACGCACACATGGTGGTTTTTCAAATATGCCCCATAGGGCAGTGCTTAATTTGTAAATAAAAAGGTGCCGGCGCCCAAAGCGCTCCTCTTAAACACGCGGCTACTGCAATTAAATGTGTGAACACGAAATACAGAGGCAGCGTAATCCTGAAGCCATCTCCGGCCTCTTCAATCCATTTAGAGGCACTCCCTGCCCCTTCAGCTGACTCTTGCGGATTTCTGCTTTTTCCCATTGTGAGGCGTTTTTGCGTTTTTCTCTTCCTCCGTCTTTCCCATATGTGTCTTGTAAATGCTTGAGGCAGAAAAATAAGCGCCGGCCCTCAAAAATAAGTGCTGGTGCTAAACAACAAGCACAAATTAGGCACTGTCATAAAGGTATATTTAAGAGCCCCTAGTGCCACTCTAACATCACATTAGTGTCATTTTGTTACACTAATGGGGCTTTAGAAGGCCAAAAACGCTGCGCCTTATATACAAAGAGGCGCAGTGCATGCATTGCACCACTTTGTAACCCTTTGCGCTACATTATACCTGCACCAGGCAAAATGTATGCCAAGGGGGCATCTCCCCGTTAGAGGGGTAACAAAAAATTACACAAAAAAATCTGTTAGATTTCTGTGTGTCATTTTTTCCAGCACTTTTAACGCCTGCTCAGAGCAGGCATTAAAAGGAGGCTTCCATTGGTTACAATGGGCCTCTAGGTGCTTCGCAAGATTAGCTGCAAAATTGAACGTAATCCTGCAAAGAGCCGGACTAGCGTAACAAATTCTGACACTAGTCCCCTAACTACCGCCATGGTGCACCGTATTTTAAATATGATGCACACATGGTGGCGTTAGGGGGGGCGCCAAGGGGGTGTAAGAAAAGTGGCATGTGCAGCACCACTTTTCTTAAATATGTTCTGTTTTTTACAGCAGGCATGTTAACCCTCTATGCTCCTTTATGTTGAGTCAAAGCTACCACTAGGCAAAACTCCCATCTCTCTCTCTAGCAGGAACATTAATCACAAGAGGTATCTTGACATTTTAATTGTTTCATGAAGGCCAATCGCACAAGGAACTTTTCAGCAGGGGCTTTTAAATCCCAAGTTTCGGAAATTATTGATAAACACTGTGCCCCCCTGAGGTCGGCGCCCGGTGCCGTCGCACCCCTCACACTGCCCAAAAGCCGGCCCCCCTGCTTATATCTGTTCCTAATACTGGAGTATTACGAAGGGCTTCATGCGGGCACTCAGGCTACAGGGACGAGCTTGCATGATCTCGGAGGTCTGACAGTCTCTGAAGATCGCCATTCTACTGGAGGATGGTGTTGCAGCGCTGAGACACTAGTCACTGCCCAGTTTACAAGAGGCCGGGGTCAGTGGCGTAACAAAACTTGAGGGCCCCCCTGCAAAGTACATGGAGTACCCCTCTCCTGACTCACTCAGGAGCTATCAGGCCAGGGTATTGTGATAAGGGGGGGCCCTGGAGCTCGAGCCTCCTCCCTGACACCCCCCCCGCACCGTCGGGGCTTTGTTACGCCACTGGCCGTGCTCAACAAATAGTTTATTGAATAAAGAGGCTTCTGAAGCTCTCTGCCGTTGTCGTTAACATTCCAGAAGCTGCCTGCAACCTCTGCCCAGTTTGCACACACACTGCAGCAAGCCCTTCCTCGTGCACTGCTCGGAGGAACCATGAACAATTATCTTCAGCCACCGATCAGCCCAGGATGCCATCCTGAACAGGATGGAGGGTACAGGCTGTAAAAAAGCAAAGGACAACATTTAGGCGGGCACAGACAGAAAGATCCCCATAGGAACCAGTCATACCCCTACCTGCGCCCCACTTACTCTTCAACATGTAAGAGTGCTGATTACAAACCCTCAAACACCAATCTGAGGTGCAGCGCTGTGTCTCTTGCGCATATGAGGAGCTAACAATGTTTATAATGCATGACATTGCATTTTAGGGTGTTGATGTGGACACCAGCACTAAAATGCATTACAGTATCCTGAGACGTGCGTTGCTTGGTAGGGGTACTTTTCCTTTAGCAAGTATTAGGCCTATCCACAGAAGTGAGGTAACATTTTCCTCAGAAGACTTAGGGGAATGCTGGGTGGTAGAAAGTTTGTGGCTCCCAGCAGATTCCAGAACTTTCCATCACAGAAATGTGAGGAAACAGTATTCTTTTAGTCAAAGGAATTTTAGTGCAAGGGATTCCGAGTAAAACCTGGTAAGAGCCACACAGGTCACCCCGTCCTGGATTCCCATAGTTGTCTAGTTTTGAAAAATGTACAAGTGTGCTAGTTTTCCTTAGGTGCCAGCTGAGTTAGGGCCCAAAATCTGCAGGCACCTACTTTGCAAAAAATTGGTTAGTTTTGAGTAGAAATATGTGATGTTTACATGTTGCGTTTTGGGCCATTTCCTGTCACGGACATTAGGCCTACCCACAGAAGTGAGGTGCCACTTTTATCAGAAGACTTGGGGGAGTGCTGGGTGGAAGGATGTTTGTGTCTCTCCGCTGATTCCAGAAGTTTCCATCACAGAAATGTGAGGAAAATATGTTTTTTTGTCAAAGTTTGAGGTTTGCAAGGGATTTTGGGTAAAACAACCTGGTGATAGCCATGCAAGTCACAACACCCAGGATACCCTAGGTGTCTAGTTGTAAAAAATGTACAGGCTTGCTAGGTTTCCCTTGGTGCCTACTGAACTGGGGCCCGAAAATCCACAGCAACCCACATTACAAAAAACTGGTCCATTTTGAGTTGAAAAATGTGATGTATCCATGTTGCGTTTTGGGATGTTTCCTGTCGCAGGCACACGGCCGCACACGTGAGGTAACATTTTTTTTCAGAACACATGTGGGAGCATAGAATAGTAGGATGTTTATTATTACCAATATCAGTTTCGCTGTATTTGTTGCTTCAAAATAGAAGACATTGTGTAAGGAACACATTTAGAAAAATATCCTCTAAATCCTATGCTTCTACAGGTACCCACAAATCCAGAAATGTACAAATAACCACTGTTTTTCACCTCCATATTTTGTGCCCATTTCAGATATACATAGGTTACCTTGGTACCTATTTTCGCTCTACATATTTCATCATATGAATTGGTGTATACTCAGTACACAATGAAAAACCTACAAACACTATACATCTTCACAACCAAAAGCATCTAGCGAACATATTGGGACATTGCTTTTGTAAATCAGCCATTATGACAAAAAGTTACAGATGAAAACTTTGTCACAAATGGTTGTTTTTTCATACTCGTTTTCAATATTTATTTATTTTAACAGTTAGTTTCTTTGGGAAAACCTTGAGGGATCTACACATATTACCTCTTGCTGAATTCAAGAATTCTGTCTACTTTACAGAAATATATAGCTTTCTTGGACCACCCATGAGGTTCACACTGGTTTGCACCGCAAACTGGAAGTAAGATGAAAGCACAAAAAAAGAAAAAAGGGATACCTCTCTGAAAAATGCCAAAATTGTTCTGAAAATGTAGTTTTTTTTTATTCAGCTCTGCATGTTCCTGAAAACTGCAAAGATGGTGACCTTAGCACATCAAACTGTTCGTTGATGCCATTTTTATGGTAATAAACAGACACGTTTATCCAGAGTACTTTTTTTCTTTTTTTCCCCAGAAAACTCAAAATATAGATATAATTTGCCCATTTTCCTGGTCCCTTCCAGGAGACTTCACAAACTCTGGGTACCTTTAGAATCCCCAGGATGTTGGATAAAATAATCATATTTGGCGTGGATAACTTATGTGGACAAAAGGTTTTGGAGGCCTAAGTACAAACTACCCCAAATAGCCAAAAAAGGCTTAGAGCTGGGGAGGGGTGGGGGCAGGAGGGAAGGCCTAGCAGTGAAAGAGTTAAGGCTTATGTGTTACCAAAATGTGACTAATGGTGCTTTTTGTCAGGATCATAACATTGTAATTTCATCTATTGCACCTTACACACAAGTTCAGTATACACAGATCTACATCACACAACATTGGCACATAAATAGTGTGTTTCATTTTATGGTTTCCGCATACTTGCTCCTTTCTGTTCCTGAGGTGAACAGGTGTACATCAGTGCAGCCAATTAACCCTAGATACCAGCCAATCCTGCTGTAGCACAGATGTTTGCTGTGCTGGCATTAGCTTTGTTGATGTCCAAGTGGAACTGATGTTGCGCACCCACTTTTAAGTGTCCATCACTTAGCAGAGTATTTTGCTTAAGGTTAACTGAGAAATACCATGCGCCAAACCAACTGTCTTCTGTGTAGTGCCTGTTACAAAGAATTCTAGTGCTTCTAGCATTTTCAGCTCAGGGAAATGGCAATGGGTCCCTGTGTTGACCCCCAGGGTATTAGTAATAACGGAAATATGTTTTGCATGATGACATATCGAGCCTGTGTATCCTGTATATCCTCTGGATCTCATGCTGACCATGTTCATGAGTTCCAACCTTACTCTGTCAATTCAGGCTCTTATCCTGCTGTGGGGTACGATTTAGGGACATTGATTAGTGGCTTGGTTTCCACCATCATACTGCACGATTTGTTGTAGGATGGATCTAGCATAGCATGATATAGTGGCCTAACAATGCTGCATTTAAGGTGGTGTGCTTCAGAATAGAAGTGTGACCTGCTGCAATCAGCCTGTGAGAGCTTCACCTGCACCTGTCTGTTATTGTAGGTCTGGCCCAGTGTGCGTGTGTGTGTGAGATTTAAGTTTTTGCAGCTCAAACAGTGCATGTACTGTTTTTTTCACATTATTATGTTGGTCTGAGAGTTTTTCTAGTTTTACAGCTTTTCTTTCATTCTCTTCACTTTCATTAATTTTTACCACCTGCTTTTGACTGGTGGCATTTTATAGTGTTTTTTCCGCTGTTTTTTACTGACCTTTCCTACATGTCATTGGGTGTTGTTTACCACATACATTATTGTGCTCATGCGTTAAATAACAATTGCATTAAATAGCACAAGAGGGCTACTGCCATGCGGTATTTAGCACATGTGCTAAATAACACATGCATTTTTAACTCGTGATCAGACGGTTTGTTGAAATCATGTGCTATTTACCCTTGCATGCTGTAACTACTACTACGCCTAACTCCTCATCAGGGCCTATGTGTAGAGTGACATTTACCACCTACTGGCCTAGGCTTTTTTGGAGTGAGTACTATCACTCTTTAGTGTTTTTTCAAACATTGAACATTGTGCTTTCTACCTGTTTTAAAAATGTGTATAATTGTTCTTTTGGATTGTGTTGTCTGACAGTAGTTTGTTTCATAGGAAATTTTTGATCATAGGGTTATGACTGGTTATAGGATTATAGAATTCTATGCTCAAGTCATGTGAAAAACATTTTTACTGAAACAGAGTATTGTGTCTTTGACATACGGTGAGGCCTATCCTTACTAGGATGTTGCTTGTGTTATAAGGGTTTCAGTGTATAGTACAAATAGGTCTGTCACAACTGTTGTATATCAATTCCACACTGTGAACAGCAGTAGCTACCTATGTTGTATGGCATAAAAAATACTTTATCAAACAGGTATTCATCTTTTCTGCATAATGTATATTTCATATTATGTAGTACTAATTAGTAATTACTTCTGTACCGATAAAGCTGGGATGGTTTACATTTGAGAAAAACAAATAAGTTCCTTGAATGATGTTACCAGTTAGGTCATCAGTCATGTCATTGCTGATTTAATTTGAGATGTCATCAATGATGTCATTAGTTATATAATACAGCGTGTCGTGAGTGATGTAATATGTAAGTTCTTAAGCAGTGCATGATCGAAACACAAGTTACATTTGTATCTGATAACTGTAAGTCATGAATTTATGCAGTTTTTGATGTTTAAAAATGTTAACTACCCAACATATTGTACAATAACTATAACACCACTTTATCCTTTGTTTTGTTCAGTGAATTTCAAAGGCTTTTGTTATTGAAATAAAAAATAAACACACTGACTATATGTCCCTAACTATAAAATTTCTCTAACCTTCTGTTTTTTTAGTGAATTTCAAAAGTTTTTGCACAAATACGTCTATTTAGTTAGTATTATTGATTAAAGAGTCTAATTTTTTTGTAAACTTTTCTTAGAGTAAAATATATTTTCTTAGAAATGTGCATGTATTAACATAATACATTAAAACAATATTACTGTATAAAAATTGAAATTCAAAACCTGTACCCTTCCAAAAAAATAGTAAAAAATGGGCCACATTTGTGTTCTGCTCTGCAGCCCAAAACATAACATCTACCACAGGCAGCAGCCATGCTCTTCATCTTTCTGTTCTGGGCTTCGCGATGGCTCTGCTGTTCCGGCATACCTATTAATAAAGACTAAGGGCCAGATGCACATACCTTCAGAACAAAAATTCCCAAATAGCATTTTTTTTCAGAATCATTATTTGGTAATCCGTATTCTAACCGTGTGAAATGTTTATTTCATAATTTGCAATTCCTAGTGGGTTGCAAATCGACTTACCTTGTGAATATTAATGAGGTAGGTCAGAATTTGCAACCCATTAGGAATCACAGTGATCACAGGGATGGTGACCTGCCTCCTTAATGAAAAATGGGATGCGTTTAAAAATAAAAAAAATAATCTTTGAAGTTTCATTTTTTAAGAGTTGGCAGTGATCCGTGTGACCACTGCCTGCTCTTAAAAAGTAATTTTTCAACATTCTCAACTAGTGGGTTAGTATTAGTGTTTTGCGACTAGAATTTGGTTGCAAAACAGTAATACATACAATACAAATTTGGTATTTAGAAGAGACTTCCAAAACATGCTCCTACCAAATACAGAATCACAAATGCAAATTGTGCAACAAAATGTCGAATCACATTTTGTACATTTGAAAATGCATTATTCCAGTTGCAAAAGTGAATCAGGATGTTTGCGACCAGGAAAATGGTTTGTGCATCTTTCCCCAAGTTACTATATAAGGAGTTTATATTAATCACTATTGAGGGCAGAGGTTTACTGTAACCCACATCAAAATACTCACTCATATCTCAGTGTTAATCATCCTGATGTCTATCATAGGTTTTTTGAGAAACCACTGTACCTTTGCAGTATCGCAGGCAGCCCTAGGACACACCAAAAGAGCACTCTCATTGGTGGAAAAAACTTTCCTCCACCTTCAACAGGAAGTTCCCGCCTTAGATCAGTTCTTTGGGTGTGTCTCTAGGTTTAATGCAGATCTCTGTTACTGTTTGTGTTTTTGAAAGCTTGCATTGAATTTCCAATATGAAATTGCAATGGCTGCTTGAGACCAGCATCTGGAGGAAAGGAAGCTCAAGCAGCAAGAAAAGGCCCAGGAGACTGAGCAGCCACCCCCTAAGAAGCAGTCACTAGTCCGGGACTTCTTCACTATTCCATCAGGAGAGAAGAAGGTGGATGACAGATATGTGCAGCGCTCACTATGCACGAAACAACTTTAGAGGAGTACATTGAAGAAGTACATGGAATGTTGAGTATGATGAAGTACTTGCGTACCATACATCCTTGACAGTTCATCCTATGATAAGTACTGATCGTAAAATTCCAAACTGCCTCTTTAGCAATGGCCTCAGTACTTTTATTAGTAGATGTAGGATCACTCCAACAAGTGTCCAATCCTATATCAGTAAAGAGCAGTTTAATATGTAAAATTCAAGGAATTGCTTGCGCTTTCCCCCTGATTTAGATCTTGAAGGTCTTACTGCCAAGCCGCGTCGGCTGCGGACCCGAGAAGACCGTCAAGTCAATGGTGTTCCCCCCGTCGTAGTTAGGTGTATCGCAACGGAGCGGAAGATGTCACGACAGAGAGCCCTTCTTAGCCGTCAGGCAGGCGGGTTCCTACTGGCATATTTAGATGTTACAGTTCGACAGGCGGTGTACTGCTGGCGGTTTGCTGGCGGAGGGTAGACATTGCTTGACCCAATGGACATCGGACAATGGCAGTGGCTGTACAATCCGTGTAAGTCTGAGACACACACACACATCTGCGTTCCCCTGCACCACACATGACACAACGCATCACATACACACCAATATCCATGGCCATTCCAAAACAACACAATACGTACATGAACATACACACATACACGTACATCTATGCCACAACATAGACACAATAGTGATTTTACCCTAAACGACACAACCAACACAACTACACACTCATCTACACAGACACACAGGCACACACACATCATGCAGTCAGAGGTGTAACAAAGACCCCTGTGGAGCCCCCGAACTCCAGTGGGCCCCCTCAGCACAGTACGCTGTGCAGGGGTGGCATGCCCCTGACTTGGAACAGGGGGCAGAAGGGGCCCCTTAAGGTACTTTGCAGGGAGCCCCCCTCAAGTTTTGTTATGCCACTGACAACAACGACCGCCACATAGCATGCACCTGAATTCTGCACGCTGCAAAACAACACAACATACACAACAGCATCCACACCATATGCAAGTGGAACACATAGTGACAAAACCACATCACCCACTACACCTCACACAGCCAATCGCATCGTGCACACACATACATGTACTGATTCACACACACACACACACACAACTTGAAGCACAACATGAGAGGTACAGGTCCCCTTGCAAGAGGCACACATCGGCACAGTTGACAAGTGTGAATGTACCGTCATTGTGATGCCAGCATTGATTTAGCAAGGAATACTGGCATCATAATGACAGTTGTGTATAGGCGCAATGTGTGGTGTATCAGTGTGTACCCATCCGTGCCTGACCCACGTGTGCCCAGACATATACATGTCATAGTAATTCTAAAAATGACTGATGTGTATATGTCTGCAGTATTCCTGCGTTCATAGGCAATATCCCCCCCTGTACGTAGCCACTGCGTGTTGCCTACCTTTATGTCCAGCAATGGGGGGGTTGTGTTTTCTACGTGTTCCTGTGGCAGCAGCGACGGAGGGTCTTGTCCAGTCATGTCCAGCTAGAAACAGAAATAGACTCAGGAGAAAAGGTGAGTTTTTACCCACTTTTATCTCCAATCCACCCAGAAGTGGATTGGAGATACAATACAATACCCCACAATCATAGACTCAGAGTCAGGGGCAGATGGCTGTTGCGTCTCTCTGGGAGGACTTGTGGGGTATAATGATTAGAGCAAATTAAGTTGTCGTATTAATAGGCTGGGCACTCAAAGGTGGATGCATTTGAGGGTGTGCATTAGAAGCTCACTGGGCGCCCTGGTCAACTGAAGAGGAAACTTTTGTGCTGGGACAACCATTGTTAACTTTTCCTTTGCAAAATTGGGTTATTTTATTTTTAGGGGTCTGCACCACGGGTGGTTTTGTTCCTTTATTGAGGATATTCTCCACTTCCACAAATAATCCATCAATATCCTGCAGAGTGCAGTTTTCTACTGTGTGCTCTAGCAGCCACTGACGACATACGCGCCATACTAGACCACAGAGGAACGTCCCTCCCTCCACCATCTCCCATGCCACCCTCTGCACCAGACTCCACAGCGCCGGCATCTGGGATGAAGCACTGGAATGGATCAAGTCCTTCCTCACTGGAAGAACACAGAGTGTCAGACTACAGCCGTTCACATCAGAACCAAAAGATACATGCTGCTGAGTGCCCCAAGAATCATCACTCAGCCCGACGCTTTTCAACATCTACAGGGCCTCGCTAGCCATGATCATCAAACAACACTGGCTAAACATCGTCTCCTACACCGACAATACCCAACTGATCCTCTCCCTGTCCGACGACCCTGTAAAGGCCAAGAGGAATTTCCACAATGGGATTAGAGCAGTCGCCGCCTGGATGGAAGCCAACTGCCTCAAACTCAACTTGGACAAGACGGAGATCCTCGTAATCGGCTCCGACTCTTCCGCTTGGAACGACTCCTGGTGGGCTACCGCACTGGGAAACGTCCCCACTCCCACATACCACGCATGCAATCTGGGCATCATGCTGGACTCCTCTTTATCCATGAACCATCAAGTAAACTCCGTCTGGTTGTCATGCTTCCACACACTCTGATTCCTTCAAAAGATCTTCAAGTGGATCCCCTCCGACATGAGGAAGACAGTCACCCACGCACTTTCACTAGCAAACTGGACTACAGCAATGCACTCTATGCCGGCATCACCAAGAAACTGCAATAAAGACTACCAAGAATCCATAATGCAGTAGCCAGACTCATCCTGGACATCCCCCGACACAGCCACATCTCCTCCCACCTCCCTCAGAGACCTACACTTTCTCCCAGTCAACAAGCGCATCACATACAAACTCCTGAGCCACACCTACGAGGCACCACACAACATAACAGGATTGGCATACCATTGCCTCGCCTTCTACATACCCAACAGACAATGCCGCTCTTCCCAGCTTGCCCTCACAGTTGTTCCTAAGATCCAGAAAACCACAGCAGGAGGAAGATCCTTCTCCTACCTCGCAGCCCAGACATGGAACACGCTACCTCTCAAACCCAGACAGACCGCATGACTGAAGCAGTTAAGGAAGGGCCTCAAGACCTGGCTTTTCGATTGAGCAGCATGCGCGCAAACAGCACCTTGAGAGCCTACATGTGATTAGCAGCACTTTAGAAATTACTGATTGATTGTTTGTTGTTTTCTAGCAGACCCCAGCTCCCTTACAGTGCCCAGTTGATGGTTAGTCACCTTTCTTCTCCCCATAATCAAGTTCAACCTTAATTCGATGGCTGATGGATCAATGGATACTGAGCAGTCTGCTGATCTGCTAGATTAGTACTTAAAAAGATCGAGAGCATAGACAAGTTGAAAATTATGACCCACAACAGGAGCTATGACGTTGTAGCTTTTAATTTATGGCAGGAACTCTTAGGTTAAAGGTTCGCCAATCTTACCATTAGTAACTGGAGCTATCCAAGGTGTGGAGCCAAGTGTGTGCCCTGCCCCTTTCTGTCGCTGACAGGTGTGGATGGGCCCACGCTGTAGGGCAGGTCAGCGCGCTTCATAGTGCTGTCCTGCTGCTGGGCCTGCCTCCTGGGTGTTGCTCTCTCCGGGCCTGCCTCCTGGGTGTTGCTTTCTCCAAAGGGAATATAAGGAATTCAGTCTTCCTCCAAAATAGTCTCAATCTTGCTGTGCGCCGACAGGGGGAGGGGTCAGCTAATGGGTCTGCTGTTTATGTTTACACAGGTGAGTTGGGTATCTCACCTCGCAGTGTCTGTCCAACTGTTAATGTTGACTTAATTTTTTGCCCTCAAAGCCCAGAGAGCTTAATCTGCCACTATGGTATCATGCGGGTATGGAGCGCGGGCAGTCCGGTGCGTGTTTAGGGACTGGTGGCCTTGATCTTTACCCAATAGACTGGTGGCCCAGTATGATCTCACCAGGCTGTAGTACGCCCCAGTGGCTCTGGAGCAAAGTGTTCATTCACATGGGGCCCAGCTGCTCCAGTGTTACCTTGGGTCTCCTGCTCGATGTGGATAGCAGGAGAAGACAAGTTCTGCCCCCCAGGTGTTGCTCCCTCACCAGGGACTAGCTGGTCATCCATAAACAGGACCATCCTCACTGCACCATCCACTATGCTACAGTGCCGGCCACAGGCAAATCAGCAATTGCATGTATAATACACTTGATGTGCCAATATATGCTGTGTTTACTAGGGGAGTCTCCTCTTGATGTAGATCTTTACTTACATAGACAACTACATATTTATGCTGTAGTAAAAAGTGGTGTGTATAGATTGATACTGACCTGTTTATTCTTATCTGTCTTTACCAGTCACTTTATGTACAGAAAATTGGCTTACCGCTATATCAAATGTGTGGTTCAGAACTTGACTGTTCAGCATGTACTTCATTCAGGGTATGAAGGAGAAGCAGAGCCTAAAAAAAGTAATTTGCGTGGGTGGGAACTGGTCAGATCATGCATAACTTTGTTTAACCAGAATGGTGTACACACATAGGTTTTACTTACTATGCAGACATGTATGTGGTCTGGGGTGGCTTCCTGTTACTAAAGGTTGCTTATAGACACAGCTATACATTGACTTTATAAGGCCTACCAGTATCTGATATGTGTAGTGACGGACTACAATTTTCAAACACTGGTTTCTTCAATCAGAAATTTGAAAATGGAAATCCCTCAGCTTCATAATTCCTGATGTATATAATGAAGAGAAATTGAGCTCTTTAACCACATATTTGTTTAGAGAAACTGCTCTATATATAAAATTGAACTTACTAACACTTTGATCAGCATCTTTGGAAATAAATAGATAATTAGAAATCATGTATGATTAACAAGCGGTATTTAAAATATTTTTAATTCAAATGTAGTAATGTGCATTACAAATGAAACTCAAATGAGCAGCTAATTATTTATTTTGGTTCTCAGACCGTGCTCACGCACTCAGTGGTTTCCCATACCCAGTATAAGAAACCAAACATGGCCAACACTGGCTACAATTCAAAGAACTGTTTGTCATTCTTGAACTATGGGGGAAAACCGTATTGATTTTAAAAAGTAACTTAGAATGTCTGTGCAAGCCACACTATAATTTATAAACAGCAGAAATTATACACTACAACCAGTCACTCATCATTTTGACAGCCCATTCCTTAAAAGGATATGCTACTAAAAATAAAACCACAACAAATTCAAAACACTGTTGAAAAACTCAAGGCCTAAAGTGGTTGTCACCCTTGATAGGCTGCAGGAGGACATATATGTAGAGAATAACCAATATATTTTCAAAAAATCTATCTCAAATATGGTCAACACTACTTTGTCTAGAACTTTGGTTCAAGAAAAATGAGAGATGAGTTTCGTAATTTCCAAGGTAATCTCCGTTTGAATGTAAGACAAGTGTCATTTCACTATTCATCCATATACATTTTTCAAATAGACTATGTAGTGACCTGCCCTAATACTCTCTCCCTCATGGAAAATGATGGTGACTGTAGTGTATATTTTGCCACCTAAAGAAATTTGTCATGCTTTAAATTTTCAGTTTTAGTACCATATGCTCTACACCTTTGTAGCATTAAGAGGGCATATCTGTTGCTGTTATCAACAATTAAAGTTGATAGTACTTCAGTTCTACACTCAGGGTATAAAGTACAAAGAAACCTCCGCTCAAGATTGGCACCACGCCTTAGAACACCACCATACAAGAAAAAGACTATAGGTGGCACATCCTTCTCCGTTCAAGCAGCCAAACTATGGAATTCATTACCCCCAAATATAAGAGCGACAGATAACTTTCTTGTCCTCAGAAAACTACTCAAGAGTTGGCTCTTTCCTTCATAACCACCATATTCAAAAAGCTATGGACTGCATATGCCTATGTTGATAAATATTTTTTTATCTGATTGTGTGTATATTCCAGTTATATATAGTTCTTTAGAAAATATGTATTGCTACTATGTCATAACAATAAACTACACACATACTCTTTAAACCTGTTTAACTAATGTATATTTAGTCATGGTTTAAATATGTATTTGTATGTACATATATGTGTGCATATGTGTGTGTATTCATGTGTGTATGTATGTGTGTGTGTGTATATATATATATGTGTATGTTATTCTATGCTTAACATGTTTATAGGTCATTGCATAGCTCCTAGATAAGTTGTTATATTAGATACTTAAGAATCCCTACTCTCATTTTATATCACACTTTGTCTACCCATCACCATATGTCATGTCTCTATCAATCTATCCTCCATTCCCACTCTGACTCATCCCAAATCCATTCTACTACTTTCATCTCCTAAATAACCCTGCCTACACTCTTCCCTCCTCTTCCACATCTAACTCACCCAAACCTCACTTTACTACCATGATCTCCCAAACAACTCTACTAAATTCTCCCTCATCTATCTCACCGTTAACTCATCCAAAACCCCTCCTGCTACTATGATCTCCCTAACCCTTTCCACAGACTCTTCCCTCTTTCATCCCCCCTTTACTCATCCCAAGCCTAAATCCTATTACCATAAACTCCCAATTAACACTTCTGGATTCTTCCCTCCTCCACCCCTCCATTTCTCCAGTCAATCCAACTAAGAAACTCAAATATCCGCAGCTCAAAATAACTCATAATAATACTAAAACTGTACTCATATTTCCCTATACTAATCCACCACTAATTCCTTTTGGGTTTGCGTTTCGTTACCTCGTCAGGAGTAGTAAGCACTATATAAATTCTATTACAATACAATATTGTTTTGCACAGCCTTCTTTATTAATTTGTCAAATGGCACTGTTTTGCAGTCTGGTATGGTTAGATACACAAATCGCTCTTAGTAAATCACATTCATTTTACCGTGAGTACCTTATTTCAAAATTATCATTTACTGGTGAAAACTCATTTTCAAGAATGTTTAACATCACCATTAGAAATTCTTGAGGGTCTTCTTGAGTGAATTATTTATACGTTGTATGAGACCAGAACATATGTCAACACAATTATGTATTCTTGTCATGGAGTGACAAGCATCTTTTTGGCCTTGCACAGATCTCAATAAAGTTAAGAGTGCTCTACATGATGGTTTGTCTGTTTTGCTCAGTTCCTTCTATCACTGGTGCTAGCACAAAAAGAACATTAAGAACAACTTTGCACTAACTGTTAACTCCACATACATTGGAGAATTGACACCCAACCATATCTGCTACAACTTCAACTTTCTCCTTTTTCAGTACGTCTGATTTCTTTACTCTACTGTTTTTGCCATACCCTTTCCTCACTCACTTTACTAAGCTTGCATTTGACATAGATGGTTTGTTTTTCATAGATTGGGTATTACTTTGCTCTCATCAAAATCTACAAGGTACAACTCTGAAAGTGACCTAACAAGTAAATGTCCAACATAAGACATCCCCTCTTTGAATAGTTTGTGTCCTGTATTTATAAGTGCTCCAACTAGACTTAATCCTTGAGACTTATGTATGCTAATTGTATAAACAAAACAAAGGGGAAACCGTTCTCTACGTGCATACAAATCTTTCACTAAGATGAACCTAGCATTACACATACCTATTTGTTTTGGTTCATCTGTATGGTGAACTCGTATCACAATGTACTCAAACTCAATTTTATTGGGTTATCTGTGAAGCATTACTCATAATATTAGTTAGCACTCTTTACTGAAATTTAACCAAACGTTAACATTTCCAATATTGCCTAATTAATTTCTAGTTTACTCATGGTGCAGTTTGTTTAACATTGGCTCACATTTCACAGGGGTCAGCTGAAATATATCCCCCAAATACTATAAGGTATTTTCCACCAAAGAGAGTATCAGAGTTTTTCCTGAGATCTTTTGCATTCTCAGGTGAGCAAAGGCAAAAATTACTTTTGACACAAAACATACCTCATCTGAAATCAGGACCTTTAATTTCATTAGAACTCTTCATATGTTATGACAAGCATCACCAGTTAACTTGTGGGACTCCAGTTTGATGTCATGCTCCGCTGGCAACATCAGAATTCAATGCAAAGTAATATGTTTTTATTGTGTGCAGAAAGACCAGTGAGTCCTGTTATGGCTCAAGAAATATTTCAATTAGCCTTTAGTGCAGTAAGCACTTTTATCAGGAATTTGTTTCCAGTCCCTGTTGGTCTACTAACATATAGAAATGTAGGCTTCAATGCGGTGAT
Source organism: Pleurodeles waltl (assembly GCF_031143425.1). Classification (NCBI taxonomy): domain Eukaryota; kingdom Metazoa; phylum Chordata; class Amphibia; order Caudata; family Salamandridae; genus Pleurodeles; species Pleurodeles waltl. The sequence goes on from NC_090443.1 coordinate 340,536,478, forward strand.
TGTACATTCACAGTTATCATGCAGAATTCCATGATCCACCAATGTAGTTATCTCCTGATATATCTGTAGTTGTTCTTTATTTAGTTGGCCTACTTACTTGTTTAAGTGTATAGATTAAATCACACCAGGTCCTTAACATTCTGCAAGTCATTCATTGTAGTGAATGCCTCATTCTCACTAAAAGGTTGCCCAAGTGGATCTTGAGTATGAGATCCTGAACTAGAAGAAGTTAATTCGACACACACACACCTTAAACAACTGACCTTTCTGTGACAAAGCATCTTTAAACTGAAGCTATGCATCTTCTTTATTTAATACTTTTCTGAAGAAATCTCTTCCCACACCTCTTTTATATCTCTCTTTTTTCAAACTTTGTAATGTAAGAAGTAGCACATCGAACAACAGCAATTGAATTGTCTGCCACAAACTGAATGTCCATGTTTACATTCCATGTGGACGAAATGACAGGATTGTAATCATTGATAAGTTTTGAAGCCTCACTTCTTTTAACGTTATATGTGTTCTTAAAAGATTTGCAAGTGACTGTATGCCTGACTGCTGGCATAAAGCTATTTACTCTACCTTTAGAGATTTCAGGCATAGGAAAACCAAACCAACGCTTGCTGTAGTATTTATCTTTGGTTGTATATTTGCATCTACAGAACCTGTCACATCTGTCGGACTGAAATCTCAACAATTGCTATCTAAGAATTCTGTTCTGTTGTTTTCTCTCTTTTCTCACGCATACCCACCACCACCCACGCATGCACACATACATACCCACACACCACAACACACACCAACATAGCTTCCACAACACACAACACTCACATGCATCCACAACACTCACAATCACTCATTCATTCATGCATCCAACGCGACTCACACCCGCATGCACGCATACCAAAACATACACAAACCCCACCACATACACACAACACCCCCCTCTCTCTGGTCGGAGAACCTGACTTACCTGCTTGCAGGGGGTCCTCTGGCTGGAGACAGTCCGCGCGCTGCTGTCAGCAGCAGCGTGCGCAAGTAAAACACCGCCAGGCCGTATCATTGCTCATGATACGGTCGGTGGTGTTTTGCTGGCATGGCGTTGCTGCTGTCAGCAGCACTGCCTTACCGTCGTCCGCCGCCATGACCGCCAGCAGTGTTCTGCCAGCATTCTGGCGGAATACCGTTGGCGGTCATAATATGCATTAACGACTGGTAGCCACAGCGGCAGTATGTTGGCGGCCGTCGCCGTCGCCGTGGCGGTAGGTGGTCCATACCGCCAATTTTGTAATGAGGCCCATAGATTTCTAACTGTACTTTTTTCTGACTATTTTTCTGAAAAATCGTTGCCTGCTGTCACCAATATTGTGTTATTTGGTTTCCTTTTTTCTACACTGATTTGAGTTGTAGTTTGACTTCCTTTGCAATAGTATCCACATTTTGTCTTCTTCTTTTGCTGCTTAGTAGAAAAAATAAGTGTTCAAAATAGTATTTTTGCACTAATTATACATATTATAAATATGTCAATGAGTAATAACATTGTTATTTTGTCATAAAAACTACAGAGTGTAAATGTACTATTTTGTTTGAGTTTTGGTGTAGCCAATGGCTAGTCTCTTCACAATCACCTCAAACTAGAATAAAGATTATATATACAAACAGTTTGCAAAAACAATGGGTATTGTTACTCATAATGTACTAGACTGGAGTCAGACATGCTGATACTTACCTCTGTTTAGAGGGACAGCAGTATGCAGAAGTGGCTAGGCCAGGTAGTAGGTGATGTCTATACAGGGGGACTGGGTTTGTGATGAAGACTTTAGGGAGAGAGATGTGTGTACAAGTGGGTCACATACCAGTATATCGTATATGTGGTGTGGGATTGCAGTCTCAATGCTCAGCTGTCACCAAGCAAAAAGTTGCATGCTCATGAGGCACGATTGTCAGCACATAATGTGTCTAGTAGGGGACTAGTCAAAGTTTTCTAAGCTTTGAGTAGGCGGATCACTGTATGTAGAAGTGACTGGGCCTAGTAGTAGGTGATGTGTGTACTGGGGTACTGACTTTTTAATGTAGTGCTTTGGTTAGGCAGACAGCTATGTGTAAAAGTGGCTTGACCTAGCAGTATATCATATGCGTGGTGTGGGACTGGAGTCTTCATGCTCCTCTTCTAAGGATTAAATTGGCCTTTCAACAGATAATGTGTCTAGTAGGGGACTAGTCACTCTGTTCTGAGCTTTGCTTAGGGGGACCGCTGCATGTAGAAGTGGATGGGCCTAGTATTACTGGCTGTACCTATGGGGGGTGGGACTGGCCTTTTGATGTAGAGATTTGTTTAGGATGGCAGCTTTGTGTACCAATTGACTTCACCTACCAGTATATGGTATGAGTGGCAGGGGACTGGAATCTTCATGCTCAGTTCTGCCTATGGTGAAAACTGCATGTAAAAGTTGCTTGGCCTTTCAACAGATAAGGTCAGGTAGAAAACTAGTCACTGTGTACTGAGCTTTTCTTGGGTGGTCTACTGTATATAGAAGTGGCTGGGCCTAATAATAGGTGAACTGTGTACTAGGGGGCTGACCTTTAGGTGAAAAGTTGTGTTTAGGGAGAGAGCTGTGTGTACAAATGGTTTTGCCTACCAGTATGTGGTATATGTGGTGTAGGACTGCACTGTTCATGCTCAGCTTTGCTAAAGGAGAAGAGGCTCGGCTTTTCAACAGTTAATGTGTCTAGTTGGGGACTAGTCATTTAGGTATCAGATGAGGAGAACAGCTCTATATAGAAATGTCTGGGCCTAGTATTTGGTGATTTGTATACTGTGGAACTGGCTTTTTGATGCAGAGCTTTGTTTAGGGAGAGAGTTGTGTGTACAAGTGCCTTCACCTACCATGACATGGTATGTATGGTGTGGGTCTGAGTGAAAAGTGCATGTAAAAGGGGCTCAGCCTTTCATCAGATAATGTGTCTGGTTGGGGACAAGTCATTTAGTTCTGACATTAGATTAGTGAAACAGCTATGTGTCAAAGTGGCTGGACCTAGTAGTAAGTGATGTGTGCACTGGAGGACTTAACTTTTGATGCAGAACTTTGTTTAGGGAGACAGCTATGTGTACAAGTCGCTTGATCTACCAGTATATCGTATGTGTGGTGTAGGCCTGCAAAGGCTCGGCCTTTTAACAGATAATGTGTCTAGTAGGGAAATAGTCATTTCATTCTGAGCTTTGGTTGGGGGATAGTTGTATGTAGCAGTGGCTGAGCCTAGGATTTAGTGTGCGTTCATTGGAGGACTGACCTTGGAAGTTCCATGTAAAGATTCTTGAACTTTTAACAGCACCACAGACATGACATTCTTTTTAAAATACTCTTCTACATAGAGTTTCCATCTTAAACAGACCTAGTTGCATATAGGCCATTCCCTCTCTAAATAAAGTTCATAATAAGTAGCCAACCCTCTTGTACTGTAGGTTGGTGTGATTTTTCATTACAGAGAATATATTCTATTATTAGAGCCAATGATTTTAAAAGAATGTACAACCTTTTTTCACAATATTTTGATATCCTTTTTGATATAGACAATAATGTCTAACTTTCCTGCTTCAAATGTATCTCTACGTCACATTACAAGCTAGTAGAAACTGTGCATTCCTAGCATTAAATCTGCATCTTGACAGAGATACCTACATAGTATTTCAATTAGAAATTGACTTATGCTTCAAATCCAGAACAAATTAAAGACACATGAATCTACTATACATTGTATTGGTCAACACCAATTGCAATCAACACCGTTAAAATATTGCATGTTTTGAATGTAAAAATACTTATACATTATTAAAAAATGTATATCTATACTGATCACCGTTTTCTCCTATAATTATACATTGAATTAAATAGTTCAGTCTATATTCAACATATTTTGCATAGTCTTCAAAATCAATATACACAATAACAAAAGTGTTAAAAATATATGCTCATTTCAAATACCTGAAAAATGAAACTGTTGGTTGAAAATAATTGAATGAATTGATTGGTACCCAACACTAATGAGCATACTTCTGGAAAAGAGAGTTCACCTCCTGCACATCCTCCCAAACCCTAGATAAACTCAAGAGGGAAAGGTTATGCATGGGGTATATGTATTTCTAGACTTGAACCTATCAGCCAATTACAAAGCAGCATTTTGTAATATTTTAACTGGAAACGGTTATTATTGGTTTAACCTAATGTACTGTACATAATGTGCTGGCATCGCAGGCCATCTGCGAAATTCCCACCTGAAAGCTTCACTAAGTGAAGCTTACATGTCAGGATTCGCAGGGTCATTGCAGCACTCAGCACAGCCGCCCATGTAACTTTGAAATGGATCAGTGAATGCGGCAACTACTGTTAGAATCAGTACACCACTAAAAGAAAGGAAGAGATAGGTTATTGTTCTATACTCCTATTCTCTCCCTTCCACTTCAAAAACCACCACCATACTGTGCCAACCCATTTAGTTGTTTTAATTAAAATAAAAGTCTACACTGTATATTACACTGTTCCCCCATAAACCTTTCCACAAGCCCAGTTTCCATGGCAACCAATCTGAAATTCCTTACAACCAAGCTTCAGGTGAAAAGTTCATAAAGCTTAGGCTGCACTGTAAATCATTGAAAGTCACTATACACAGGGAGAATGTATAAACCTATTAAAATCACCAAAACAGAAAGTTTTTTTTTCTCCCAATCGGAGTAAAGAATTCTGATAGCAGTTATTGACTACCTAATCTATTATATAGCAGTAAAACGCGAGTCAACCACAATATGTGCTGTTTTTTCCCTATTTCTCTTCACTCACTATGCTTTCTCAGACATGTCTCTTTCTGCTACTGGCTCCTCCTATATCCAGTTCCTCCATAGAAGCATCATGGTTAGAGTGTGGATTGCGAGACACAGCTTTTGTCTTTTGAGCCAGACGACATGCCAAGAATTGTGGCATTGAAAAAGATCTTAGCTTTTCCCAAGAGGTATCAACTATTGCCTATCCATGTGAACATTTTAGATTGCAAGCACCCAGACCCCATGATTGTGCACTGTGGTGGCAATGATCTGGGCACATTCACGTGGGTTGGACTTGAAATCCAAATGGAGGAGACATTAGCACAATTGATGGCTCTCTTTTCATACACTGCCTTTAAATATTCCAACATATGTCAAAGGTGGAAGTTGCAGTGATCATCTCAGTTTTGTACAAAGAATAAGAAATCTATAAGACATGTTAATAAAACAATTTCAGCATTTGTCCATGAATGTAAGTTGGGCTCCACTTACCACTATAACATCCGCTATGACATGCCAAGAGTATATTCAAAAGATGAAGTCAATGTCACAGCAGAAGGGAACAGGATCTTCCTTAACAACACCAAGGAATGTAAGCAGTGCTACCTTCAATCTGCACAGCACACTATAAACCCAAATGGTATTTTCAGAGCTACCAAATAAACAAATGGTGGAAATGTTTTAAAAAGAAATTCTATTCGATCTACCAGATTGGCAATACAACCACTATGCCTGGTGCTATAACCATGTTTCTGGCTGAATAAAGGACTGCAAAGGATCTGCAAAGCTAATTAACATTTTTAAAATTATATATATTATTTCCTATGTGTCTCTGCACCAGTGTATAAATGTGTGGATTGTGTCTGAGAGTTTCTGGGGGTGTTGTGTAGCTATCTGTGTGTGATTGGGTGGGTATGTATTCGAGGGGTTGTGTACGTGTGTGTGTGTGTGCCTGTGTGTACATTGGATTGTATGGTTGAGTGTTTGTGTGTGTGTTTGCATTTTTAAAAATGGGAGGTTATGTGAGTGTGTGTGACTCTGTGTATGAGTTTGTGAGAGTTGTTGTGCCTCTGTGTGATGGGATGGTTGTGTGCGTATGGAGGAGGATGTGTATCTGAATGTTTGGGTGTAGGGGTGATTATGTGGGTGTGGTGTGTGGTTATGGGATTATCTGAGTGTCATCTGGGGTTGTTGTGTTAGGTATTTTTGTGTGGGGGTTGTGCGAGTGAGTATGTGTGTGGGGTTGTGTACATGTATCTTTGTGTGTGTTGGATTGAGCGTACTGGATTGTGTGGCGTGTGTTTACTTTAAAAACAAACATCTGACTGAATTTGTGGATCCATCACAAAGTCTCCTGGTGCTGTGCTGAGCATCGCAATGGCACAGCAAATCCACCATATGATAAAAAAATTTTTTTTGATAGTTTGTACTACAGAGGGGGTCCATTCACAACACCCTAATCTGATCCAGGTGTCAGGGTAGGTCTACCCTGCCCCCTTCCACCATTTGTGTAAAGTTTTTGGAGTTCACAGGGACCGGGTCCTAAGTTAGTGGCTGCTACTTGCGGTTCAAATTGCGGCCAGCCAATCACAATGCGAGCTTTGCCTCATGCATCTGCAAATCCACTATAAAGAAGCCATAATGTGATGTTTTTGGCTGTTAATTTCTCAAAAACTGCTGAACTGTTTTACACCAAATCACAAAAAGCACTCTCTCCCAACCTAGATCTAGCTTTCAGCCACATTTGCTGTAAATCCATTCAGCTCTTTGGGCTGTACCTGTGTCTAAAGTTTCCTTGGAAAAATGAAAATGCATACCAAAGTTTATTAGGAAAACAAAAAATGCTTTTCCTATGGAAGCATGGTTCTAACTAGAAGTGCCACTGGGATACATATTCAGTTAAAAAAACAAAGGTTACAGGGACATAGTTAGGTTCAGACTTTACACGCACAAAACCATAGAAATTCAGCAGCTATAGTTGTACTTATCTGAAGTAACCATAACTCATGCTCTAAGGTAACTACAACTTGTGCCCCACCATGCTGTTTTCTCATCAATAATTTTATTGCGAATGTTGCAGTGATATTATCATTGATGTCATAGAAGTTGTCAGGACTGATATATATATGTGTATATAAATATATAGATAGATTTTTTTCCCTAAAAAAAGAAAGGTTACTGGGACGTTATAGTTAGGTTCAAATTTTACATGCACAAAACCATAGGAATGCAGCTGTTATAGAGTTATTTCAAGTAACTATAACTTGTGCCCGAAGTAAGTATAACTCATGCCCTTGCCATGCACAGTGCACAGTTTTCTCATTAATAATTTTACTGCAAATGTTACAGTGATATTATCAATGATATCATAGAAGATGTCACAAATTATGTAATATCTGGGGTAATTAGCACTGTATGGCAAGGGTGTGAGTTATAGTTATCTTAGGGCACAAGAAAGCTGAACTGACTGTTGTATTAGTTTAAAAACAATTTGACAATTCGTCAAACAGTGCCAAAGTTATTGGCAAAACAAAAAATGCTTTTCCTGTGGAAACTATGTCCTAACTATAACTACCTTGGGTGTGGGCGATCCGAAGAGACCTATATCATGTAAGAGAGCGACCCTGCCCCTGCTGGAGAAAATGCAGGACTAGAAGAGAGATATGCCTAATGTAGGATAGTGAATTGGATATATTGAAATTTGGCACTGTGTTATATGTTATGGGGATGATAAAGCGTTCTGTACCATTCTTTCTCTGTATCTACAAGTGAGCGTCAACCAAGACTCCAAATGAAGATGGTGGCAGCTTGCTAGCCCCATCTGGAACCAGAAACTGAGCCTCCAGGGCAAAAATAAATAAAGGAATCTCAACTGTGAAATAGGCTCATAGTGCACAGAAAGCTGATACTGCACTGGGGGCCTAGATAATGAGGAACATCCACAGCCCCATAGGGTTAACAGATCCCCTGTAAAAACAGTGCAATTGAAGAATGTAACAAACTGCTTCCAAGTAGTTGGATGAAAGACCTGAGTCGCCGGGGGAATGGGCACACTAAGCAGCAGTAGGCTACAGCACAATGGACACGTGAAAACCAACTTTTTAAAAGGCTACTTGTACAGACAGGAGAAATTCAGGCCTAGACTTAAAAAAAGAAACAAGTTGGGAGGCAGTCCACAACATACATGGAAATGCAACAATAAGCCATATTGAACATTTTGACAGCAACAGACAAAGCTGGCACCTTTGCTTTGTTGAGTCCCAGGTTATATGCCTTGATGCTAGAGGGGATAAAAATGGGAAAATCTAAGCAGCTCAAGAATGGACCACCTGAATAGTACCCCACTGCTCATAGATCAAACTGGATTCTATTGTACATGCAATGTAAGTCACCAACATCGATCCTAGAGAGTAAGAGTGACCCAGTAGCGATGGACCTAAGTTTTCTAACGGCAGACCAGAAAAAAACTGGCACAGGGCAGAACCCGAGTGGAGTCTAACCTAGCAGAATTCACATCTGAATTAAACGAACTGAAGATAGAAGCAGCAGACATGCTTGAGAAGATTAGATGTACCAAGCCCAGGATGCTGAAGGACATTCCCGCCAGAACACTCAATGAATTTTTGAGCTACCTCTAAGACAAGGAAAGTAGGGGTGTGGAACTCTACCTGGAAAATTGACTGAATAATGATGCAGCAATGGAAGGGCTGTCCAACTACTTTGCAGTGAGTGGAAAGAAATCACAGCAGCCTCCTCTTGATGGCCCCGAAGCAAGGTGCTCCATCGAGGAAGATTGTGGGAAAACGCTTGCATTTTAAAGATTATGATCTGTAATTTAGGAGGGCACTTGCTAATCAGCCAATCGTTATGGACCACTTTAAACTTCTGCTGTTTCCAAACTAGACTGCAGCAGTCCAGCAACTGCAGAACTCATTCAGAGACATCAAAGCAAAGTTGCATATCATGAATTTGAGATACATGCTATTCTTCCAGTGAAACTTAAAATAATACATGGCTGCAAGACATTATTTTTTACAGGCCCTAGTCTAGTCTACGACCTGGCTGATAAAAAAAATAGTTAGTGGCATATAAACGCAATCAGACCCTGACCTGCACCAACGAAAAAGGAGACATTGGTAGACCATCAAAGCACACGCAGTGGGCCAACACCTGATCAAGTGGCAGAAGCGCAGGAGGAGAGACAGTGGTGGCTGTAACGACCTTAAGGACTTTGACTGAGATCCAGTTGAATAGAGACTCTCATGTCTCAGCAAGAGGTGTGTAAGAAAACAGGCTTTTTGCAGGTTTCCCTCAACTTTTTGCCCAATTTTGGACTATTAGCTGCTGTTGTCTTCCTGTTGTCCAGACCTCAGTGACAGTGTTCTTTCTTTTTCAAAATGATTTGTTTAATTGGGTGCCCCCAATTGGCATGTGCTGACTTAGTATATGTCCCTAATATATGTTATTCAGGTACCCATGGCATGTAAGGCTGGCGGTCCACACAAGAGCTGTAGCACTGGTTGTGCCACTCTTACTGTGACAAAGTGAAAACATGACTTTCAGTTGACATTGCATATGTCTCCACTAAGGCAGGCTTATAAAGCCGTAAGGCACGGAGCTTCATATTGTTAAGATAGACATATATTTTTAATATGTCTATGCAGCAAAGTCCTAAAGTGCTGGTGTTTGTTGAAGACAGTTACATAGTCTTATAAGTTAAATGCAAAGATAATGTTTGACACTCCAATGCGTCTAACTTCTGACAAAGGCTACCTAACCATGCCAAGTAAGGTATCAAATTAAAGGGGACATCAAAAGTGACTCAGTGATGCAGTTGATATATCTATGTCCAATTTAATGTTGGCCCATTTTATGAACGTTTCTACTCTTTGACCCAGCTAGTCCAGTGACTTTACAGAGGCACTGGAATTGAGACAGGTTTCTGCCTACCTGTGGAGACAAGTGAACGACTCCCAGGCTGGGAACAAAGGCTGTTGTTGCACTGTAGGTGTGACCCCCTCCCACAGGATGGGCTTCAAAGTGTGTTAACCTAAAATGCAGGCATCAAAGGGTGATGCTGCCTTTGAAGGGTAGCTGTGACAACACTCCTGTGCAGGAAGCCTTCTGTTCCCCCCAGACAAGGTAGAGCCAGGGCCAAGGATGGGAAAACTTGTTTCAGAACCAGTTTTCCATGGTTGTGCATCCATGGTAGTCACACCCCTAATAAGTGGGCAACCAAGGTCCTCACACTTGAGGAAGACTTTGGCCATGTTGTTTTTGGCATGCAAAATGCACTATGCGATATCCAGATGCCACGTTACTGGAACTGTGTCACCAGATAGGAGGGAACCTACTAGCCCATTGGCTAGTGACCGCATTGTCCCTTTGAGGCACTTTCCTGAGATATAATGGGCACCCGAGATTTCAGTACTCTCTGGATTTGGACAAAGGATGAGAAGAAGACCACCTTGCTCCCGTTAGAAGCACAGAAGAGAGGCTGTGACATCAGAGTAACTGCACCTACTGCAGAGCTTGGACCCTGTTCTGTGTGCATGGCTTGGGGAAAAATTGATTCCCAGCCCCAATCTGAAGGAGAGACTCCAAAGGTCAGTTGGCTGTCTCTCCCAAAGCGGCACTCAAGGCATCGAAGATTGAAGAGCCCAAACCACATTCCAGGTAGCCTTCGCAGCTGTTTTGCCCGTATCCAATGCCATACACTTCGGCAGACAATTGGGGAATAGCCAGAGGTTGCACCCGAGTCTGCTGGACCCGTGAGTGTTCATTGTGACCGGATTCGTCCACACCAAGGGGCACTAGCCCCCACCAAATATTTGCACCGTGACCATTGTGTTGCACGAACGAAAGGTCTTCATTGGTAGCCCTTTGACCCCTGCATAGAGGACATCTTTGGACCCTGAGATCCATGGCCGGAGTCACCCCCACACACCTGTGGACCCAGGACTTGACTGAACTTCATCACGCCATTGACTGCAAAGCATCTGGAGCATTCATTGAGCATCATTAAGCCTAAGTCCCTCAGCACCAGGACCACTCCATGGATGCCAATGGCAGTTGTCCTGTAAAGTTTGGAACTCACTTTATAAAAGCTCTGGTGGCCAGGTAACTGTCCAAAGATTCCTTTTGGGACTCCTAGACCTCTATCCTGTCAGATTTGGTCACTGAATCCGGGTTGGAGTTGACGAACACAGTGTTACAAACTCTTTAAAATATTCAAAGTTTTGACTTGCCAATTCTTGTTCGCCCTTGATGTCAAAGTTTGTAAATGCTTTAATAATTCATATCTCTGGAACCATCTGGAGAATTGTAGCCATCAAGGACTCTAAAAATTAATTAAAATGTACTCTATGTATTATAAATTGTTGTTGTGTTTGCTGACTTTCTTATTCTGTTGTTTGGATCTGGTAAATAATGTACACATTGTTCCTTTGCTAAACCTTGCTGTTCTGTGCCATAGCTACCAAGGGGTGGAGCTGAAGGTTAAGTAAATAAGTCTGACTGAACTCAAGGAGACAAATGCAAGTGTATTGCATGATAAGGCCCCAACCCTATCATATTGTACATCCATTTTCTTTCAAAGTAGTAGCAGATCATCTTGTGAGAATGCTGCAAGCAAAGAACTACAAAGATGTTGACAAAGGAGACTACAGGGTGCAACCAGTAGGCATTTTTAAGAGTGTTTCGTCTGGAGAAGCATAAACTCAGGATTCAGAACGTAACACAGTGGTTAGGGTTGACCTTCAAAATTATTTATTTCTACCTGATCAAACCCTCTTTAGCAAAATTAGGATAATCAAAGATGGAAAAACCATAACGTTTTAACCTGTACCATGCAGTTTGCATGCAGCTCTTTGCTGACAGATCATACCTCACTGTGCTAGATTATGATTGTAACATATGCACTGCATAGTAACAAAAGGATCTCTGTGACAAAAGCTGTATCCCACTGAGCTATGCACATAAAATACTGTTCTGTGATCTGTATAGTACACATTCTTTGCAACAGGCATATTAACCCTCTGCGTTACCTTAGATGAGTCAAAACTGCCACTAGACAAAACCCCAATCTCGCTCCAACAGGTAAATTAACCACCAGAGTTATCTTGGCACTTAAATTGTTCCCTGAAGCTGTTAGAAGTACAGGGAACTCCGCAGTGTTTTTAAAACTGCTGCACTTCTACATAACCGGTCCCCAGTAACAAAAGTGCCTTGAACGTGAAGAGCATTATCATCATTTGACACTAGGTCAGCATACAATCTGAGGCTAATATGAGTTTCACGAAATTAGGCAAGCACTTGTACACATCATTGCAGAGTGTAAATATGGCACTGGGTAACTATTCAGTAAAAAAATCAAAATTACACCTGGCACCTGACAAAATAGTAGAATTAGAAATATGGATAACTCTAGAAGAGGCCACATTGGTGTTACAGCTGGCTATGCGTAAAACGCCAGGGAATGATGGGCTACTCTGTAGTTCTACAAGGTGTCCAAAGGGCAACATCTCCAGCACTTAATGAGTAGGTACATGGCAGAATTCTCGGGAGGCCACAATAGTGGTGCTGACGAAGCTGGACTGGGACCCACTGGACACAGGCTCGTATAGGCCATCATCACTTCTTTAGTTAGATTGTAAAATACTGAGGAAAGTGCTAGGATATAGTATAGTGACAGCCTTATTGTCTATCACGACAGAGTGGTTTCATCCCAGGTAGGAGCAGTCACTATTATCTGGCTCTTACTTCATGTAATCAGAAGTATTTGACGGCAGATTACATGGGCAGTAGTGGCCTCCATTGATATGGAAAAAGCGCCTAACTCCTTATACTCGGGATACTTTGAAGCAGTATTATGAAATGTGGGATTTGGTAACAACATGAAGATGTGGGTTCAACTGCTTTATACAGCTCCCACAACGCAGCTCCAGACAGGTACGACTGCCGATTGTCACCACTCCTATTCACACAAACAGTGGAGCCCTTGGCATGACACATGAGAAGACTAGGGGCCACGTATGTAAATTAAAATTTGTGAGTTGGTAATTGCGAATCAATGCAAATCGCAATTACCGACTCACAAATCGAAATGTACGTAGGAAGTGACCACTAATTCAGCAATTTGGTACAGTCTTCCATCGCAATTTGTGTAATCGCAAATTGTGATTACCTAATTTGCAAATGGGATTGTTACAAAATCACAGATTTCAACCCGGACGCGCACTTTGCGATTGTGAGTTGCAATTAGAGCAACTTCACTTACTATTGCTGGGTAATGAACCTTGAACCAGGAAGTGCCTCTCATGAGTGTGGGAGGAATCTAGGAGGCTCACACAGAAGATACTCATCAAGCAGAGAGGAGCAACTGCAGCCAAGGCAAGCCAAACAAAGGAGACAAACACAACAGGGAGGAAGAGAAAGTTTAAATTCTCTGAAAAAGGGTTGGAAGTCCTCACTGAGGAGTGTTACCTACATCATGATGTGTTGTTTGGGAGGGCAGCAATGACTGTACCTGACTTACAAAAAAAATATGGATGGACATACAATCCAAAATTAATGCAATTGAAGTCAGCCATTGCTCAATTGATGAAATGCGCAAAAGGTGGTATGACCTCAGGTCAAGGACCAAAGTAAAGGTTGCAGAGCAGATAAAGGAGGCCAGTGGAACAGGTGGTGGACCATCCACAGTACCACCACCCACAGTAATCAAAAGTATGGTGGAGACCACACACTAGAGCCGAAGGCTGTCCTGGGTATAGGGGACCTGGACAGATCAGCACCAGGAACCTCTAAACGTAGGTTGCACATATCACATTTTCACACTTCTCAAGGCAGTACGCACAGAACCTCAATTCACAAAAGCATGCATCATTCAGGAAATTCCATGCCTAAAAGACCAGTGCAAGTATAGTGCATTATGGGTAAAGTAGTCCAGTAGTCAAAATAGTGATGTAATTTAAATTTAATGAGCCAAACATCTAAGAGGTACTGACAGTCTATCCCCTGTCTCCCACAGGTCTCCCTCAGGTATCCACCGATGACCCCAATGCAGAAGGAGGTGATGATGCCAACATGGCAGCAGAGGAGGCAGTCAGCATTGCCACAAACCCAAACTTGCAATGACCCTGAACCCATAGAGGACACAGAATTGGACAATAAGGATTTAATCCTGCCTCCCTGTCCAAAGATGGGTGAGAGCTACCCACAGAGCAATGCAGGGTGTGGGCATAGAAGGCGTCGTTGTCTGGCGCATGATGCGCATAATGAACAGAAATTTACAGCAGATGAAACAGACTCTAACACAGGGATTTGGGAATGTGGAAACACAATTGGCCACCAAGAATGGCAACATGGTTAGCCGCCCCACTGCCATCAATGACCTATTGCAGGGAAATGGTGGCAGGTCGTGCCCATGTAAGGCACCATGAGTGCAGCACTGCTGCATGGATGGACTGGCTGAGTCAGTCCATTGGCCGTCTAGCCACAACTACAATATGCCTGTTGCGATGCATAGGCACAGTCCAGGTGGAATTGGATCATTTTGCTTAAGATGTGGCCAGGGGACTAGACTCCATTACTGCAGCTGGAGATCTACTACAAACCTCCCATGCAGCAAGAGGCATTGGTGACACTCCCTTAGGACAGTGAGGAGATATCCAGTGTGAGCAGCAGTTCCACCTCAGATGCCCGCATATTGCGATGTGGCAGTGCCTGCCAGACATCTGTGGACCAACCAGGCACAGGCCATGGTGGTCATAGCCGTAGGAGGGTGTGATATACTAAGTTTGGCTTTTTTAATGCACATGGCTAGAAAATGTTACGTGGTATAACCCCAATTTTGTTGCCTTATTGGTACATGCCACTGTATTACTATTCACACAAAGCTATCCTGACATTTAAGGATGTTTGTTTAGGACAGCCTGGCTATGTGTGTTTGACATTTGTGAGGGCATTGTCAGCTGTCACTTACCTGGCAAAGTAATGGGTTGCAATATGATCCCGTCGCCCTCTGCCTTCCATTGCGATGCTATCATCCCCTGGCTGTCATAGTGGTGGCTCCTGCTCCTCATCCTCAGATTCTGTGTCATCTGTGGTGAGATGTAGCCCACGCCTGGTTGCAATGTTGTGTAGGATGGCACATGTAGGCACAATCTTGCTTGCACTCTCCAGGGCATACTGGAGTGCACCTCCACTTATGTGCAGGCATCTGAAATGCGATTTTAACATGCCAAAGGTCCTTTCAATGACTGCTCTGGTGTGCCGATGTACAATGTTGTAGCTCCTCTCGTTCTGATTTGCGGGTGATAGGGATGGGGTGAGTATCCATGGCCTCAATGCATATGCACTGTCATCTGTGTAACAAAACAGCAAATGTGAGCATGGCTTTACCTGGTTATGCACCGACACATATTTGTGACATAGGTTTGCTATTACACAGTACCTAGTAAATAGTATGTGCTCCCTGGGTATTTTGCCATTATATCGTTAATGACATTGTGGGCATCACATACCACTTTAATGTGGAGTGATTGAGTACTTTTCCTATTGCGGAACTCATACTCCAGAGCTGCAGGAGGACATATGAGTACATGTGTCCCATCCACACATCCAAATACATGGGGGAGTTTCCAATTCTCTAGAAGTTCACATTGGGGTTGTGTATTTCCTCCGCATTACTAGGAAGGTAAATGTAGTTGAGCATGTGTGTGAATATGGCATCAAAGAACCGTCTGAAGAAACGTGACACGGCTCTTTGGGGCACCCTGCCAGCAACAGCAATCATCCCCTGGTAGCTACCCGAGTCTAAAAGGTGCAGTGACTACAACACTTGCCCACGTGTGGGGATGGAGAAGCTGCGCAGGGTAATGGCTTTCTAGCTGAGGTTTCAGCAGTTCTATGAGCTCTAAGATAACTGTGCTGCTCAGCCTATATTTTTCATTAATTTCCTCCTCAGTCTGTTGAAATATGGTCAGCCTGGTTGTGTATATCCTTTCCTGTCTAAGCCTCCTCCTCCCCTGCTGGGCAGCCTGGAATCACCTCGTCCATGCAATCATGTAGAATGCAGCCATTGTGGAAAACCCAGATGGCTTCTGGGTCTGCTTTTATACTTTGAATCTGCTTACCACTTGTTCTGAATCAGTGGAAAACTGGATGCACAAAATGGACTATTTGAAACTTGTCACAGTTTGCGACTTCCTTGAACATATGGTTTGCTAGTCGCAAATTGCTATTTCCTATTTGTGACTCATAAAATCCAGTCGCAAGCATTTGCAATTCGGTAATTGTTCACATCGCTATTTGGGATTCGGAAATGTTGTTTATACTTACCATTTAGCTTTTTTGCACGGTCGTAACTAGCGCTGCGACCCATTTGCGAGTCGCTAAACGTACGTACATGTGGCCCTTAGTGAGCAAGTAGGGATGCTGGTGTGCAGCTACACATTTTATTTTGTCATAAACGAATGACATGCTCCTGTACTCGAGAGATGTGAGGGAAAGTCTTCCAGTACAGCTCAAAGAGCTAGACAGATTTGGCTTCGCTTGAGGACTACAAGCCAATTGAGCTACATCAAGCATATTCCCACTTACTGATTCAGGTGCTAATGCTGTAAGTACTGAGCTAACTCAGAAACTAGACTAAGTGAAACAAGCAATTGAGTACTTGGGGGTAAGAGTGTATAGAAGCTCAGATGATGTTGTTCTTGGGGAACTTGGAACATGCAGTTGACACACTCTTGTTTCATTAACGATCACAGTGATTTCCCTGTTTTATTTAAATGTATGTCACATGAGAGTAAGAGAAGAAACATCTCCCTGTAGTCGCACACTCATCAAGGGACCAATTTTGACATTTTCCTTGCGTTTCTCTTCTCCTCAAGAATCAAATGAAATATAATCAGATGCATACAGTGGGTAAACCTGAAAGCTAAGGAGAAGGGTCCATCTTAAGAGTCTCTTTATACAACCTCCCAGTTCTCATTGGTGTGTTATGCATGTTCTCTGCACTCCCTTTTCCTAATTTCTCCAAGGCTAAGACTCGGCCGTCATCTCTGTGGTGTGCCTAAATATGGAACATGCCATTTTGAGTCCTATCGCCTCAAACTCCATCAGCCTTCCTTTATTGTGCCACTTTACACCTGATGTGATAGCATTAGCATGTCCTATTCACCACCATTACACGGATTAAACTACAGATGCTTACATCCAGTCTAGCTGTCAGGCCTACGATGTGAACACACCACCCCACCATCACAAGACCACTCAGCAGGTTGGAGTCCTGAATGTCCAAAACATGTCACGGAGCCACTGAGGCCTCAAAATGTGCTGGTATAACCCCTTGGGTCTTGTGCAGTTGAGCCTGCAAGACACTTCACTACCTTGGAGACATTCGAACTTGTGGACTTGCAAACTCAATTCTAATCAGTAAAGTTCCAGGGCGGCAGAACAATTGTATCTAGTGCAACGCAGTGTCTCTGACTGAAATTCACTTTTTTAGTCCTTTACTAGGGTGCAGTGGATTGCTATGTCATATGCTGGGGTTAGGTCAGAGACAAGAAATACATCATAGCAGCCTTTATCTGATGTTAGGAAGAGGTAATCTCTAATGATGGGTAATGATGTTTCTATTTCTATAATAGGTCTGATTCCTAATTGGCCCTCGTAGGGTAGATTATGATGATCCGTGTATAATCAGGAAGTTCTTTCGAAGTCCCTGTCCAGGAATATATTGGAACTGGGCAGATCAGAAACACCCCTGGACCTCAGGGTCTGCCATTGATTTCTTCAGCTGTGGTGTGACTACCCCATGCTTCAGGTATTTGAGGATGGCACAGTGAGTTGACAAATGCGATTATCTGAAGGTCACACGTTTGAATCCTTTAGGGAATAGTAAATCTGTTAGTTACAACACTGTACAAAATAGCTATTATTATTATTATTGTTATTATTAGTAGTGTTATTATTAGTAGTGTTATTATTAGCCCCTTGTCAAGGGATGTGCTGATGAGAACCTTATAATTAGTGGTGATGGCCATGAAGCAGGCTAGGGATCAGCCAGTAGGTGTAATTTCTTGATTCTGTTTGCGACCTTCATTACCGCCTCAGTTTATCAAGATTTGTAGAAGGAAAAATAAAAGACTGGTAAAGGTGGTGCCATAGGTTGTACAGGGATTTTTCCAAGATAATTTATATTCTCCCAAATTTTCGTTTCAAAGATTGACAGGAGGTTCTCAGTGCTGTGCAGTCGCACATAGGTTGGTGCTTCTTGAAACTTCTGAGTTGGGTAGCCTCCCGAATGATAGTAACTAATTAGCTAAATATGACTTGTAATTGGAACGGTTTAGATTGTCCTGATGACACCAGACCGGACCACTCTAAGAAAGTTTAGAAAGTTCTGTCCCACACACTTCGCATATCAGGCCCCATATACCGTGCAGCCCTCTGCCGCAATTCACTTTACCATTCTTAACCAAAGGGACATCAGTTGAAAACATTGCAAAGCAGTACAGGACTTACAATGAGGACTACTCTACAGGTAATTGAAACTAAAAACTGGCTTGCATTCAGCAAGACTCCATTAAAATCTTAAACCCTTGTGAAGATGAGGGTGAATAGACCTTATTTTCAATATGTGAAACCCGCATTAACGTGTATGTAAATATTTTGCCAATGGATTAGCTACTTCATTGAAGAGGACACTACGAAATCTGTGGGGGCACTGAGGTTATGGTGAACCTGCTTCAAGGAAGTGCTTAGTCAGCCAGTAAAAACTTACTCTACCCCATAAGAGAGGGGGCCTTTAGTCACTTTCTGTATCCTAATAACACAGGGAGAGTGTATATTTCAGCAGTCTAGATCTCTGGCAGTTACACTGTCAACAGATGTGTAACTGCCTTCAGGTCTTTTACTTGTCACCCGTTTTACATCAGATTTATCTCTCATTGCACAGGGAATTTAGGGTTATCTAGTGCAGGATTTTTGGTCGCCAAACTACAAGAAGTCTGCGCTCACCCACAATAGGAGCTGTGGCTAGCTGTGTAGAACGTCGAGGCACCTGGTTACTGTCACACATCCAGCTATGTATTTTGTTCCTTGCCCTCCCGGGGACTTCTAATGCCGGTCATGTATCTTATTTGATAGAGTTTGTAATGTAAAATAGTACATCTCTAATTGTGTATTTTGTTTCAACCCTTCTTTTTGGGACAGGTACCTGGCTATCCGCTACCCACTGAAGTCCCGGGACCTACGCACCTCCAGGAATGCATTGGCTGCCATCGTGGTCATCTGGGCCATCTCCATCCTCTTCTCTGGGCCCTACCTCAGCTATTACCAGATCATCCATTACCACGGGGTACCCATCTGCATCCCAGCCTGGGAGGATGAGCGCCGCAAGATCATGGACGTCTGCACCTTCGTCTTCGGCTACCTAATCCCAGTGGTCATCCTCAGCCTTGCATACGTACGGACCATAAAGTTCCTATGGACATCCGTGGATCCCATCGAGACAATCTCTGAGTCCAAGAAGGCTAAGCGCAAAGTGACCAAGATGATAATCATTGTGGCTGTGCTATTCTGCATTTGCTGGCTGCCCCACCACCTGGTCATCCTCTGCTTCTGGTTTGGACAGTTCCCATTCAACCGGGCCACTTATGCCTTCCGCTTGGTTTCTCACTGCATGTCCTATGCCAACTCCTGCCTCAACCCAATTGTCTATGCTCTCATCTCCAAGCACTTCCGCAAGAGGTTCCGACAGGTCTTTACTTGCCCAATCAAGAAGAAGAAGCGGAGGAGAGGTGGGGCAGGCAACAAGGTCCATGTGCTCAATGTGACCAACCCTACAGCAGCAGGCTTTTACGGCCCTGGAAACAACAATACTGAGGTCACACAGGTGCAAGAGGAGGGTGGAGCCAGGGCCTGCTTGGTGCCGCGGACTGATTCTGGGGCAGACGGGGGAGACAGTGTCTTATTAGGGGATGGGCTAAGCCGTAAGAGTCTAACACCGTATAGAGAGATCCCAGTGGCCCAGGACCAGTGACTTGTTATGGAGCATGAAGGATTTGAGCAGAAGTTGTCAAGATGAGTGGAAGTAGGGAACTGGATGGTGCAGTCAGAGCAGAAAACCTATTTGCACTAAATCTCCATACTACTTGGCTGAGTTACAGTTTGGATAATCATAGCTGTTCACGAAGAGAAATTTGGAGGACACAAATTTGTACTGCAATGTTCCTGATTGTAGAGAAGACATCGTTAGTTGTACATGGGAGGTCTTCTTTGGCTAATCCAAAGATATCGCTTGAGAATAACCAATGGGGGCACCTAGCCCAGAAGAGTCCCTAAGTGAAAGAGTTAAAGGGTTGCTCATCTTTAAGCATTATTTACTCTGATGAGGTGATAAGTAGATCAACACAGTGGAGAATTGGCTCCCACTTCTTCCCATTGGTTCTTTAACCTACCCGTTGTTTATGCCTTAAGGGTACGTCCACTGCTTTCAGAATCTCACTGAAAAGATGGAAATATTGTGCCAAGTTCTAGGGACTGTGAAAGAAAACCTTTAAAAGAGTTTGAGATGTTGGGTGAGGGAGCTGGTTCTGTCTATTTTGTGGAATTGCAAGCTCTGAATGTGCTGACCAGTTTGGAGCCAGAGGTTCTGGAATGTGAATTATCACAGACTGGACAACTTTAGAGCCATGGGTCGATTATCCAGTCAGTGAATTGATGTGCCCACACATCGGAGAAGGCAACAATTTTGAAATCTTCTATAAACATATTGGCCAGGACATTGGAAAAGCCCAAAACACACCTTTGTGAAGCTGCCATGAAAATCAAGGAAAGCTGCAGACTGCAAATGATGGTTTTCCAGGAAAATCAACCAGAAATCTATCTAGAAAGTTACAACCTCCTACCCAAAGAATTCCTCAAGCCCAGTTGGGGAAATCTTGAAGCCCTCTGCCCATGGGGTTCAAATTGTTTCCCCAAGTGAGAAAGGGTGGTGTTTTTTAGGTATTCCTATCAATGAAGGGCCATAGATCTAACAAAGCAGAAAGTCTGGAGACTTCTGTCCTCCAATTGTTTTTATAGAAGACAATCCTTCAATCTAAAGGGGTGCAAACAAGGAATTCCAGGAAACGTGCCCAAAACATTGTTAAATACCTGGGGAAATGGCAGGAGGTCACCCATCTAAAGTCTGGTGTTTTGAGGCTCCCCAGCTGGAAATCACTGTGGGTAGCACTGGAATAGTAATTGCTTAGAATTGTGGAATCCATTTGCTAACCCCGATGAACTCTGAGGTTAGTGATTTAATGAAGTCTTAACCAGAAAAAAACAGCCACCAGTGCAATTGCGGAGAGCCCACACAAAACGCATATTGAAGTCCAGGTTTTATCACATGAACTTGAGGGCAGATTTACTAAGCATTTTAATGGTTGCAAAAGCTCCACTTAGGCATTTGCAACTGTTGAAATGCTTTTTCCTATGTAATAATGCCATGTTCGGAGTCAGAAAAGTTTTTCCGACTCCTAATATGGGATTTCAAATGGATAATGATTTGTTATCTGTAAGGGAGTGTTGTATGCGTCCCATCCAAATACCAAATCTGCATCTCCTTATACCAGTGTTTTTCAACCGAAATCTAGTCACAAAACATTTATATTTTACTGATACCTCAAGAAGTTGGAAACCCATTTGCAAAAGGAAATGGGTTCCCTTGGGACCCTTTTCTGCTTTGTGAATGTTAAAAAAAGTTTGAGTGGGCAGTGGTTTAAGCATAACGGCTGCATAAAAAAAAAAGGTTGCTTGCTTAAAAAGCAATCACAGACATGGTGGTCTGCGAGCCCCAGCAAGCCACCATCCCTGTGAGGCCTCTGAACATGGTGAGTCACAACTTGCAACCTATCTCATTGATATTCATGAGAATTGCATAGCCTCCTATGTTCTTAAAAAAGTTTATTGGTCATAAAAATATTGGTTGCAATTTGTGACAATTGTTTTGCGATAAGATAGTCAAACATCCAGCCCTATGTGCTGTGTAGGATACACATTTCACACTCTAGTGCAGTGGTTCCCAACTTTTTGACTTCTGTGGACCCCATCTTTATCATCACTGGACCCCCACTGAATCATTACTGGAATCAAGGGACACCTCCCCGCTGAGTCATTATTGGAAGCTGGGGATCTAATCCGTTAATATTATTTCATTTTCTAAGCAACCACAAACCCCCTGAGGAGGCTCCGGGGTCCCCAGACCACAGGTTAGGAACCACTGCTCTAGTGTATTCTGGGTTTTGTAGCTCCTGACACTCCAGATTTTATGCCAGTGCATCTGGAATTTATATTTTTGGCTTGATAGTCCTCAGTCACAGTGCATCCTGGGTATGGTCAAAATTGCCTTTATGGCGATTAGATCAGTCCTGTTGTAGTCTGGGATTTGTAATCATAATTTTACTTCCTTCAACCATAGGACATTCTGGTGTAGGTGACATTCATCCCAGTGCCTTCTCGGATGATTTTAATCCTGGTTTCACCAAACTCAGCAGGTTTGGGGACTTTAGTCTTGATTTTACAACCTCCAACCCTAGATTTTAGCCCCGGGTTTACTAACTGGTCAACCAATATGCTTTCTTCATTCTGTGGCTGCAGTCTTAGTTCTGTGCTTACTCCCTAGGCAACCTGGGGACTGCAGTCCTACTTTCACATGCCCAGTCCTGCAGACATAATTGTTCTACCCTCCATGCTCATTCTGTGTGAAAGCATCTTGCTTCTGCCCTGCTTACACCACCCTTTATCTCAGTGGATTGTTCGGGGGGTTAGTCCCGATCTCAGAGCATTTTGCGATTTATGAGCTTCTTCAGCAAATGAAAGTTTTAACCATGGGTTCACTAACCCCTCAATCAAATAGGCCTATTGGGAATGTTGTTCTGCTTCCACCGTTCTCAATACTTGTACATTCTCGAGGAGAGGGGTGCAGTATCCTAGTTTCTTGGCCCTTAAAACCTAGTGCATTCTGGGGCTTTGATCCTAGTTTTCCCACCCTCAGCCCATGTGCATTCCAGGGGGAAAAGTTCTGGTTTCACAACTTTCAATCCAAGTGCATTCTATCATCTATGGTTCTTTTTTACCCACCCTTAACCTAGTACATTCTGGGATGTACAAAGTTCTATTTACACATGTTTTAATTGTGGTTCATTCTGGGTCCTGCAGTCTTAATTTCACTGCCCGCTCTAAATCCCAATTGAGGCCTAGAGGATTAGAGGCAGCAGTCCTAATTTTACTGCCTCTGAGTCCAGTGTGTTGTTTGGGGGTGTGGTTTTAGTTTCACACCCCCAATCCCAGTGGTTTCTAACGGCCTAAATCTTGCATTCCAGTGGGGGGTGTATACAGTCTCAATGTTACCCCTTTACACTACGTTTACATTGGGATATGTAGTTCTGGAGTTTCCACAGTCAATCCCATAGTATTCTTGGGGATGTGGCTCTACTTTCTCCACACTCAATTCTGTTGCGTTCTGGGGAGGTACTTGGTCCTAGTTTCCTCATTCTCAACTCTAGTGCATTCTTGAAGTTGTGGTGCTACTTTCCCCACCCTCAATACAAGTGCATTCATGCAGCTGTAGTTTCAATAGCACATTCAGCAACTCGTCTGCAGTGTGTTCAAGGGGGAGGCCTGTAGTCCCCAAAGCAAGGTACTATGAAGAAGTATCCCTTGAGGTAGTAGGAGGCCTTCCTATTCCCTCTTCCCGAATCTCACCCCTGGTTCAGGCTAGAAGGACAATGAATCATGTTTGTATTGGAAAAGTCTATTTTTTAGAAAGACAAATGTTTGTAAACTGTATTCTTGAGCCTAAATACGTCCTATTTAAATAAAGACTGAAGATTTACGTATTTTTGTTGGATATTTTTGTAGACACTTTGTCTGAGCACACTCTGATCTCAGTGGAGTTAACACTTTACCCGCAGACATAGAGGTGAGTCCCACACCCTGTTTTTATCGGTGGTGCAATGGCTGGTGAAGTGTTTGGTGTTAAGTGTAATCAAATCTCATTCAGTTTCTTGTAATGCTGGAGGGGATGGTGATGGGAACTTCTGGGGTGGCTTTCTCCTGTATCGCGGGTCCTGCTCCTCCTGGTTAAGCATAGGCTGATGAGACCCACTGGGTCTATATCCATAGATCCAGACTCTGATTTTGTGGTGGTGCAGCGGCTGGTGGGGTGAATGTGAGATGTGTATCCTGTATTCAGATCACTGGTTACGTTGCTTGCGTTAGTGCAGTGGCTGATGACATCATTCTGAATGTTCACAATGCATTCAAATCCAAGGAACTGTTGCTTTTGGCGGTGCAGTAGCTGCTTAAGTCAGTCTCAGGTATGCATCATAGATTCAGATCATAGGTCCTGTTGCTTTTGGTCGTGCAGTAACAAGCAGCTGGTGAGGTGCATGCCTTATTGAATACCAGATGTTGGTCCTTGTGGTGGTCCTGGGACTGATGACTCCAATCCTAGGTGTTTGCTCTTTTTTAGGACCCACACCTTGTTTTCCTTGGTGATGTAAGCGTTGTTGATGTGAATTTTAAGGGACTATTCTTTATAAACGCCCAGATGGTGTTTCCTGTATTGGTGCAGGGCATTCTCTATACACCTTTTTCCTGTGGATGTACAGAAAATCTCACAAGTGTGAGCTCATAGACCCAGGACTTGTGTCTTGTGATTGTGCATATTTCTGATGCAGGCCCATCAGAACACAACAGGACTGGCTCATTATTTCCCAAGTTCCACAATTTTTGAGAACCGCAGTCTGGCACTCCAATATATTTGCTAACACAGTGGATCTCAAAAGATGGTCCCAAATGCTGATCTGTCATGTTTCTGTTTCCCTACACTACATACTTTGAAACTATGAAATGGGTTCTCCTCCTTCCAAGGGCCTGTTTCAATTTGATGGCCTGTGCCCCTCAAGAACTTCTGACACTCCTGTGTTAGAGAGATTATGTCCAAGTGTCTGTTCCTTAGAGGTTCCATCAGTGGTGACTGGACTGGTAAGATAAGTACCTGGATTGTGTTTCTTCTAGGTTGCTGGCCCTGCTCCCTGTGCTTGTGCAGAGGCTGGAAAGGCAAGATCATTGGCATTAATTAACATAGACCTAAGTAGTCCTTCTATTGGTGGTGCTGTCGCCTCTGGGGTCAGTCAAAAGTGAGGGTTCCTTTTTCCATCTCAGGTCTTGTTTCAGTTGTGGTGTGTTTAGACAGAATATTACAAATAGAAATATCCTGGGACAAAATATCGTGTCAAGAATATAGGAGACAAAAATATTGTGAAGGTAAATTTCTATAGATTTTTTACTAAATATAACTCTTCATGTAAGTATCTTGACGATATATATATCTTCAAGTTACGTAGATGTGGAGTTAAGAACAGTAAATCTTTACTTACCTATTTGCATTTACCTTCTCGATATTTTGTTCCTCGATTTTTTTGACAAAATATTACATCCATGCGATATTTCTGTTTCCGGTATTCTGTCAGTGATCCGGTTCTGGGGCAGCTGAGGTGAAGTGTTAAGGGTGAGATTTTATGAAGATTTCATGCCCTTTTTGCTGTAGAGATATGCTGAAACCCAACATGTAATCTGTGCCTTCATCCAGGCAGAAGGACACGCTCTCTCATTACTCTTAGTGGACACTGGCCAATGCCTTGAGAGGATACTGGAACACGGCTCTAAGGGAGTGAAGGATGTCCAATAACTTACACAAGCCTTTCTCCATCATAGACTATATTGTCATCTTTGCACATCACCATGCTATAGGAATAGTTAAAAGCACTGATAATCTAATGCTGGTTTCCATTCACTGCACCTTGCACGTAACATTGAAGATGGTAAATTGAGTGAGGTGTAATCCTTGGTCACTGGTTATAATTTCCATGTAAATACAGAGAATAATGGTTGTAGCAGCAGTTTACAACCTAATCCCTCACTCTCTGGGAGTAATTCCACCATGACTATCACTGTTAGAGCTTTATTGGCATAAGACACTATGGCCCATATTTATACCTCTTTAGCGCCGCATTTGCGTCGTTTTTTGACGCAAAATGCGGCGCTAAAAAAGTATAAATATGGGCCTATACATCTGGTCATCCGTATCCTCTTCTATCAACAGTGCTCATCGATTCTGTAACCAGTGTTAATCCATGGTGGCCACACCAGATATAAGCACTCCAAAGTAGTTCACCAGGCTGAAAAATCATGTCGTACTGTAACATTATTTAGCCATGTCGCCATTTGGCTAGGCAAAACCTTATGCAGTCCCATCAGAACAAGTGCAAACAATTCAATTCACAGGCTCATAATTTCTCGTTTGCTTCCGTTTGGTGTGAGACTGCAACTTTGGAACTAAGGACTAGTTTATGCCATTGAGATGAAGCCACCAGGATAGGTACGCTTTTTTATTTTATCACATCTTAGTGTCTCGCCAGTCTTTTGCTAATAGTCTGAAACAGAAGCACAGCCTCTTGTGCCATTTCTGGTCAACATGATAGAAACTGTGCTAATTCACCATGAATTAGGATGCTAGCCAGTCAAATCCACCTTTGAAATACAGCTATGCAATCAATGTGTCCTCATGTTTGACCGCCTGATTGGACTCATCCTTAACCACCCACAGACACATTTCTCCTCATTTCATAGGCTACTGGACCATAACCGGAAGGGACACCCACATGCCTGGTCCAGGCATTTTGGCCATAAAGTACAGCTTGTTTCAGACAGTTTTCACTATCTACACATAGTGATGCACAGCACAACTGGTGCAATGCTTCAGCTTTCCTGAACACCATTGCAAGCCTTTCAACCAGTGCTTAATTTGTAAATAAAAACGTGCCGATGCCCAAAGGCCTCCTCTTAAACACGCGGCTGCTGCAATTAAATGTGGGAACACGGAATACTGAGGCAGAGTAATCCTGAAGCAATCTCGGGCCTCTTCAATACATTTAAAGCGACTCCCTGCTCCTTCAGCTCACTCTTGCAGCTTTCTGCTTTCTCCCATTGTGACAATTTTTTGTTTTTCTCATCCTCTGTCTTTCCTAAATGTGTCTTTTGCTCGCAGCAAATGCTTGAGGCAGAAGAATAAGCGCCGGCCCTCAAAAATAAGTGCTGGTGCTCAGCACCGGAAACAACAAGCACAAATTAAGCACTGCTTTCGACAAAGTACACTAGTTGCATTACGGTCTGCTCCTTCATTAAAGTTTTAAAGTTTAGCATTTCAGAAACATATGGTGTGGCAAAGACAAGATGATGATAGTGTTACTCTTGACACCACCACGACATAAAACACCTTGCAGTAGCAGTAGAGACTTGGGGCCTCATGTACAAAGGGCTTAATTGTTCACTCACCCTCTAATTTGGTAAAATCGAGGGTTTGTGAATGTTAAAAACCCTGTTTTAAATGTACTAAACCAAGTTTACGATTTGGAAAGGCTTTCTGATCCATTAAATGGGTTTAGGGAACCAATCAGACTCAGTATTGGGAAAGGGCACGTTTCAAATACTTATTCATTATTCTATGTATTAATGTTTTACACCCAGAATCTGATTGCAAAACATTAGTATTTTACCAGCTACACAAAGGTAGTAGTGAACAATTTGCAAACAGTAAAGGGTCTTCAACACACCCATTCCCCTTTGTGAATGTTGGCAAAACATTTTTAAGGGACGGCAAGATTTCTTTAAAAATAATTACACACATAGTGGTCTTGTGACTCCAGCAGGCCCCCATTCCTATGAGGGCAGCAAATCCGAGTGGGTCACAAATTGAGACTTACCTCATTAGTATTTGAGGTAGGTCAAATTGCGACCCACTACGATTTGTTATTTTGTGAACCAACCTATTGGAACAATGGTCCGTTTGCAAAATAATCAGGTGGTGGAACACCTTTCAAAAGGTCACGGGTAAGCAGGAGCTAATAGGCCTAATGTCGGGGGTTGTGGACTTTTACTCTTGATGTCCTGGGGCTCCACATACTATGGGTCATGAGTAACTGCGCCAAGCAGTACCCTTTCTGCACTTGACTCTCAGTGGTAGTGCAGGTAAAGCAGTCAAAAGCTGTTTGGAGTGGTAGGAACAAGGTATGCAAGGGCTCATAGCTCATAATACCCACAGTGACCCCAATAGAATGATTGTCCAGTCCAATAATAATCCTTAGTGTAAACGCAGTAGTTATGATACATGCTAAGCACAGAACACTAAATAATGCACATATGTAGACTTTAAAGACTAGCAAACTCATGCTTGTCAGGGCATTGCCCCTTCCCTTGCACGTCCTCACAAGCCCCCCACTCCTCATCCATGCTATACCTTGAATCCCTAGTAGATTTTAGGAGATGACCTCAGGTTAGGGTGACCAGATTTTGAAAACTGAAAACCAGGACATTAGGACATTGCGCAACATAAAAGAAGGACAACTGTTTTTGCGCTGAACTTAATTGACACCGCTGACTAACATATGAAGACAGACAATAGGCACTACCCGGAATTGAATGCAACGTTTACGCATAGTATCATGTGAGTTAAATTACATCCTGCTAAGGCTGCTAACTAACTCTGCGCCAAAACACATAAAATGTGCCTCAATTGTTCCTCTTTGAAAATCAGGATTTGCTAAGTTCACTGAACTTTGCCAAGATAGATAGCGAAAAACATTAGATCTGGAACATCTGGTCAACCTAAGTATGATTGATGCACTTACCACCATAGAGGGACTGCAGTGGCACATCCCACAAACCTAGGAGATAGACTATGATTTAGAAAGACAAACAAGATCAGCACTTTAGAGATTGTGCTCAATACTCCATTTCAGAAAGCTTTGCCGAGTGAAAAAAAGGTGTTACAGAGATATTCTGCTCCAAGAGTAGCTCATTCAGTCTAGTTTTTCTTTTAATCTGGGACTAGTAGTTTTGTACTTACAAGGTTAAAAAAAGAACTGAAGGTGCCAGAAAGCAAATTATAAGACTGTGAGTTGATAAGAGTACATAGTGTGAAACTAAGTAGAAGCAAAGGTGCTGGAGAGAGGCACAGGGATCCATAATATAATGATTTGCCTTGCCTACCATATAGACCTAAAAGCAAAACATACAGGGCCTCTTTTTGAAATATGACCTAGCATTAAGGTTGTGCTAGCTAAGGCGTTTTGATTAAATAACCATTCTCCTTTTCTGATATGCTCTGATGAAACTACGGGAAGAAGCTTGGGCGTCAGCTGAGGGTCTCCCAAAATTCTGTTTTATATAACCAATTTTATACATTTTTGCGAATAAACATAAGGACACACAAGCAAAAACCTGTACATAAACATTGTTAATTTATAGTAATCAATCATTTTAAGGCATACAGATTTACGCACATATATGATGAAATCAATACAGTTCTGTTCCTCCCATAGTACATTGTCACAGGATCTATCCCAACCATTTACCCCATACCTGCCCATGTTTCTTGGGGCAGACTCCTGCCTCGTGTAGTACTTACTTCTTTGAGAGCACCAGTCTACTCCTTGGCCCACTGAGCTACGGTGGGGACAGTAGGAGTTCTCCAGTGAGTCGCAATATTACGTTTGGCCACGAGTAACGCGGTTCCTTAAAAGGTGTTTTCAGTTCTGGTGCCATCCACACCCTCTTGGACACCTAACACAATCAACAGGGGGATAAGGGAACCTCTACACCCCAAAAATGTTTGTGAGTTCCTCTGTGACGGTGGACCAATTGTGCTGGATCTGGGGGCACAACCAAACCATGTGATAAAAAAGTAGCTGGTGTGGCACTGAATCAGGGGCAATCAGGTTCAGAGAGAATACCTTCCCTGTGTAACCTCTGTGGTGTCAGGTAGGTACCATGTAAGTAATAACGTTGAATCAGCTGTAGCAGAGAGGAGATCGTAAGTGTTTTGGGTGCCATTAAGGCGTCTCTTCAGTCTTCCTCCCAGCGGGCTCTAAGTTAATAAAGGGCACTTGGAGTATTTGCAATGAGTGTGCAGTAAATTTGGGATATTCTCCCCTTGCCCATTGATCCCATGAGAAGTTTAGCTTCTAGAGGGTTGAAATC
Source organism: Pleurodeles waltl (assembly GCF_031143425.1). NCBI lineage: Eukaryota > Metazoa > Chordata > Amphibia > Caudata > Salamandridae > Pleurodeles > Pleurodeles waltl. Next base: position 340,566,389 of record NC_090443.1, read on the forward strand.
CAGAAGTGGGTTGGTCTGTGGATATTGAGTGCAAAGGGCGTGACGTAGTTGTAGCTACTTGTAGAATTGAGTAGACATGAGTGCGTATTCCTGATGAGGATCTTGGAACGACTTCATGTGTGTTCTAGACCATACGTCCCCCAGTAAGCAAAGCCCAATAAGGTCCTATTTATTGAAGCCCTGGAGTTTTGTGGACCCTTTAAGCCAGTTGCCATGCTAGAGAGGGGTTTGTTTTGTCAGCACTTTCGCCCATTGAATATGCGTTAAGGCTGCTCTTCAGGAGGTCGGGCCATGTAAGTAATCACAATGGTATCCCTGGGGATTGGAGATCCATACAGCATAGATCAGATTTGGGGAAAGCCCATGAGTAACAATTCTAGGATGAAGGCAGAGTCAGACCATCCACTGTTAAACCAGTCATGCACCACCACTAGGTGGGATGCTAAGTAATGGAGATAAAGGTTTGTCATTCCCAAGCCTTCCTAATATGGGTTACGTTGGCAAGTTTGCAGTGCCAGTCGGGATCGAGTGTCCCGCCAAAGAAAGGAGATTATTGAATGGTCTTGAAGTTGTAACCACGTCTGGGGTATAATGAGTGGGGCATTTTGAAATACATAAAGGAACTGCGGTAAAATCATAATTTTAAAAAGAGCGATGCAGCCCATCACGTTTAATGGGAGAGATTGACACTTTACAAGCTTTGGCATAGCCTTTCTTACTAGCGGTTCCAGATTAAGACTCCAGGTAATTCCGGAAGTAAGGTCACCCACATGCCTAAATATTTTATACTGAGTTTACGGATGGGTATATTGGTTTGCCAATCAAAGCAGTCCCTCTTGGGCGATAGGGGCATCAAAACTGATTTGGAAGGGTTCAGTTGGAGGCCTGATGCTTGGTCTGTAACAGCTGGGTTAGCCATGTAGAGGAGGATATAATCTTCGTACGGTGTGATACGATCCACTTTATCCCCTCCCTAGGTCCAGCCTTGGATCTGGCCATCTGTACGGACAAGGTGCGCTGGAAACTCAATAGCAAGCGTGAACAGAAGGGGTGACAGGGGACACCGCTGTCTGGTACCTCTTCTAATGGGAAAAGACTCTAACAGAATCCTGCTAATTGGCACCCTTGCTGTAGGGTTAGAATGGAGGGCTTGCACCATCCTGCAGAAACGCGATCCCAATCCAGCGCGCATCAGAACTGCCCTCAGGTAGCCCCAGTCCACAGAGTCAAAAGCTTTCTCAAAATCAAGAAAGAGGAGTGCCAGATCCTGCTTTAGTCGTTGTCAGTGGACCAGAGCCACATGGAGACGTCAGAGTCAATGGCGTGTGCTGTGTGTCGGCATGAAATCACATTGGTCGGGTGTATCAGGATGGGAAGAACACAATGGAGCAGCATGGCCAGAATGGTAGCTAATATTTTAAATTCATAATTGAGAAGAGACATAGGGCAGTATGGCGAACAGGCAGTGGGTGGGGGTTGTGATTTTGGTATCACTACTATAGTGGCTATATCCAGTTCGGGCAGGAAGACATCATTCTCTTCCACCTCTTGGTAGGGGGGCAGTAGTCTTGGAATCAGAAGCTCTTTGTAGGTAGTGTAATATTCTGTTGAAAACCGTCGGGACCTGGCGTTTTCTTGGCGGTCATCGTGACTAAGGCTCCACCTGTCTGTGTTTGTAAAGGGTTTGTCTAATATCTTTGCGTCATGTCGGGATAGTGCGGGGAGAGATAGGTCTGCTAGGAACTGTGTGCACAATACGTAATCTTTAGTACTTGGAGCTTCCTAGGGTGAGCGGTAAAAGTGGGCAAAGGTTTGTTCTATCATTGGTAGAGTTTGTAGTTTGTTATTGTTTTCAGGTATAATCCTGGGAGTCTGTTGGTGGGTGGGTAACCAATATCGAAGCTTTCCTTTCTTGTTTCCCCAACCATATATTTTAGCAGTTGTAGCCCTCCAAATGTGTTTGGCTGCCTCCAAGTAATGGTGACGTATTTAATCTCTAATGAGGTTAAGCTCCTGAGCTGTGGTCTCACTGGCCTTCCCAGACAATTCCATTTCTAAGTGTGGGCTTCTAGGACATTAATCTGGAGTGATCGAGTTTGCTCACTCTTCCGAAGGTACCTCTTGGCGAAGCCTCACATCGTCACCTTGCTGACAGCCCAGAGGGTGCCTGGGGAGGACAATGAGCCCTCATTGCAGCCAAAGTGATTCTTAAGTTCAATCCCAAGCGCCTGTGCGTGCTTTTTATTTTGAAGGTACCAGGCGTTAAGCCATAAGGGTTGAGGGCCCCCCTCGGAAGGCCCAAGGAGAGCACAAAGGGGCATGATCAGAAATGCCTCCCTGCCGGATTTGTACCTGGTAAATACCTCGACAATTTAATGCAGGCATGAAGATCAGGTCTATGCATGATTGGATGTGGTGGGCAGCAGATGTGTGCGTGTGTTGCATCTGTCGTGGGTGCTATATCCTCCAGACGTCACATAGTCCCAAAGAGGTGGACGGGTCTGAGAGGTGTGGGTCATTTGTATGTTGAGTAGCGGAGGATGGTCCAAAGGCGTCTATCTCAGGTATCAAGCCCGCGTTGAAGTCTTCCCCTATTAGAGTGTAGCCATGTGGTAATTCCAGTAGGCGGAAGGAGAGAGTATGAAGGAAGGATGGAAGGGCCACTGGAGGGGAATATACACTTCCCAGGTTAATGGTTTGTCCTTCGAGTGAACCAAGTGGATCTCGTACCATGTGGGAGACAGTTACCGGGAAGGACTTCCTCAGCAGTATGGCCACCCCCCTGGAGCCCCTGGTGTACCCCGCATGGTAAAATCTGTTGTAACCCTTACGTGCCAAAAACAGGCAGTGATGACCTAAAAAGTGGGTCTCTTGTAGGAGTAGAAGTTCTGGGAGTGCTGGTAGGCAAATGAGAGCACCGCTGTTCATTTCACCCGGTCTAGCAGACCGTTTACGTTCCAGGATAGAGCTCTGAAGGTCTCCATCATAACAGTGGTGACAGTCATTGCGGTGTGGTTGCGAGGGATGGGGAAGTAACCTCCTTTCAGCCCATGGTATGCACAGAGTAGAAATGTGTGTTGTTCGATGCCTACTAAAGCGCAGTATAAACACTGAGGAGCCCAAGCGGTGCATCTGTGTGTAAACGTGTTTTCAAAAGTCAATTAAGAGATAACTCAAACAAAACATGTAACAACTCCCAAAATGCAACTTAAGACCCGTCCCCCCAACTCCAACCCCACCCCATACATCCCTCCTAGAAGCATCTGTCGCCCACATAGAATTCTGCAGCATAAAACCACAACCAAAGTAAACTCACCCACAACTCATCACATAATGGGTGGATGTGAGGTAATATCCCCCTCCTCTACGAAGAATAAGTGGTAGCCATTGAAGCAGGTATTCGAGAATTACAGCACAGGGCTGCATGACAAATCAGAGTCACCTGTGTGGATTGTGGTCTGGGGAGGTGAGCCATCCTCCTTACGGTCATCAGATATATGCAGAGCTTCTCCAGGCAGGCCCTGGTGGCACCCCGACGACCCTTCCGGGAGCTGGGGGACTGCGAGGGGGAAGTGTTATTGGGACCCTGCTGCCGACTCCACGAGTGGGTCCTGTGGCGCTGATGTTTGGGCTTCACCTCATTGGACATTGTTTTCGGCCCTTTTGAAGCATATGTGTGGATCCCCCCTGTGTTTTGACGTGGGTGTGGGTGAAACAATTGCAGATGGAGACAGCTTCCGGGTGCAGTAGCTCCTTCTTCTTCATGGTTCCTGCCAGTAAATTGGCACTCCTGCAGATGGCTTGTCAACTTGTTCCTGAATCTCTCTGCAGGTTGCTGAGGACTCCTCCGTCACACTGCTAGTCCAACAGTGTTAGTGGCCTCCTCCTGGTATACGGGAGTCACAGATACGGACGACAGTCCTGATAAGGTCAGATGCTCCAGGCGATGGCCCCAGCAGTCTCTGTTATCCCCTTCCTGACATATGGGGTGTCACAGACACAGCCAACAATCTCATTTGCACAGGCGATGGCCCAACAGTCTCAGTTGTGATGGGCAACAGCTGCAGAAGTCACATTGGCCTGCTCCTGGAACACAGTTGTGACAGCCCCAATGAGATCTGCGTCACCATGTAACAGCCCACAACTGCACAGCAGCCCCAACAAGGGATGCTGACTTCTACAAGAGAGCAGACTTCTCTCTTGCTAAACCTGTCCCAACTGGACCAGGCACCTCACACACTGCTCCCCGGAATGAACGCATCAGGATCCCCGCTTGCTTTCAGTAGGCACTCTCCTCCTTCTCACAGGGCACACTCATCTTGACAAGCAGAAGGATGGTGCTCCCATCACAGGTTGTGTTTTTGGCTCCTCGGTGATGGACCCCACCCAAGTGGGATACTGGCAGAAATTGCTCCAGTTTTAAGTCATCTACAACACAGGCCAAGGGAGTAACCAGCGATCACACCTGGCTGTCAGCCTCAACTGAAATATGCCCCATAAACGTTCAGAAGACTGCTGAATAGACAGCTGTGTATGGAACAAGTCGACAGACTGGGGTCATTGGGGGGATAACAATATGGGATGTCTACGTCATCAAACTGGAGGGCAGAGTTAACGATAGGCCACCTTGAATGCAATGAGAATATCAAGTGACTAGGGGTGTGGCTGTTCCCTTGGACCCCAAATAGGGTAGAGAGCATGAAGGTGCCAATCGGACTGAGCCCAAAACGCAGAGCCCAGGCATACAAGACCACTCAATAGACTAATGTCATGGATCCTACTAGTGTACAGTGGGTATAAACAGCAGACAACATGGGGGTATGGAGGTCAATCAGGGTCCCGAGGAAATATAGGACCCTAACAAGGTGAGGGCACAGGGTCACTGGTTTTTCCTTTTGATTTTGGTTGTTAATTTGTTTTTTTGATTGTTCTTTCTGTGTACCCCGCTCCCCACAGGATACTGCCAATCATAATGGATGCAAACGTGTCTGCGCTCCTGTGTTGAGACCCTCCACCTCATACTGTATCATGGGGAGCAGGGATTGTCGAGGTCATCCTCATTATGTTACTGGGATGTGGATGTGATGATTATCTGAAATGTAGCACTGTGGAGTGAAAATGTAAAAGTAAATAAATATCAATAAAAAAGTTCAAAGGACTAAGCCTTCCTCTCTGTCAAACATTTCTGGTAGTGACAGCTTTATCAGTCCTACCATCTTTCTGACAATGAGCCTAGCCCTCATAGACAATTAACTCTTCCTGGAATCAAAGAACTCTTTGATCTGGACAGAGGATGCTCTGCTTCTCTCCCATCGGTGTCTGTGTCCCACACCATCCCCCAGGAATGTCTGCAACATCTCCTGTCTGGATGATGCAGTGTTCTCCTCTGCAGCCTCCCTAGCCTCTAGGCTTCCAAAATGAAAGTGTGCTCGTTTCACATAACACTTTAGGTAAGGGCAGTAGCTCCCTACCTTCACAAGAGTAGCACTTGGTCTGCGACTCCTGGTTGAAGCAGATCATATTATCATGAGACAAGCCTAGGTCATGGTGTGCATGCATGATCTATATTTGCCCATGACCAACAATCAGAGCCAAGGATCAGGGCCAGACTGGGGAACCAAAGAAGCCCTGGCAAAAATGCTCAAACCAGCCCTGCTCCCTTTGTTGCCCACACATTCATTCTCTTTCCCTCCATCCATTCTCACTCTCCCTATCTGTCCACTCTCTTTCCCCTCTCTGATTACTTTCTCTCCCAGTGCCTGCTGGTGAAATGCCTGGCAGAATAAAAGGCCTGTCCGGCCCTGCCAAGGATCCACATATTGATTCAGATGGGACACTCAGAGCAGGGGTGCATGCCCATCGCCATGTAGAGGACAGCCTCATCCCAACACAATGCATTTGGTAAAAGTTGGTGCACAAATTGCAACCACTTTTACTGAATGCATTCTACATACATGAGCCCCCTGATTCCATGAGAGAAGATCTGATCTGTACCACCACTAGAACGAATCACTTCCAGCAACAGTTGGCCAGCACCATCTTCCTTATCCATACGTGCTGTTGTTTCTCTTGCCTGAATGATGATGCACAGGGGAGTAATGCAAACCACTGCAGCCCCTCCGGAGCATGGAGGGCCTCCACCCTTCAGGGGCTCATAATCCCTTCAGAGTGGTCCCATTCTGACCAGAGCCAATGAATATCTGTGCATTATGAACGACTCAGAGGCCCCTCTTCACATTCTGTAGGGGGGCCCATCATGTTACGCTACTCCACTGCTGACACAGTACCGTTATGGGCTGTGCATCATTGCAGTCATTGCATCCCCTGAAAAAGCCAATTCAGCATCTGACGTTTATTACCATAGTTTAATAAAGATCTTCCAAATAGGTCAAAATCCATTAATAATAAATAGATACAAATGTCACAGATCATATAAATAATAAATTACATGAATGATTAAAAAACACAAATCTGATCTCAATCTGTCGGCGCTGGAGGAGCATCAATAAATCAAATGCAGATTAGTTGACCTAATCTTACAATAATTAAATATTCTACACAAATATGTCATACAAGTCTACGCCAGACTAGTATAAATAAATAAATATATCAAGAACAAAACATTTTATTGTAGAATTTCAGTGTACGGACCTTTTAATCTGGATTTTCGGTTCATAGATAACTGAAGTGAAATTCTTGACAAGTTACCTACTCCAGCTTCATAAGAAAGTTTACAAATATTCAATGTTGGGGCATGGCCTGACGCAAAATGTCATAGGACACTTCTACTATGAGCTCCAGACCCCCGAGGCCTTTCCTACTGCTATCCACCGAACAGGGGCCTCACCCGCTCCACTGCCAACCCGCTAGTGACTGGATCACCCCTGGAGTCACGGGGGCCTCCACTAATCGCTTGGACGCACTCAGATGCCACAGGGTGTGGCACTGCTCAGTGCGCGAGTGGAGGCCTGCTGCCACCATCATCCCTGGGCCTTTGGGCATCGCAAGATCTGGCACCTCACCATCGCTTCCCTGGGACCTGGACAGGAGCACAGCCACCACCCAACCACACCGACCGGTTAGCGGCACGCTGCTCCAGAGCCGGCTCAGGCCTGAAGGTCTGCATCATGATCCTGCAGCCAGCCACAGACCTCATGGGGCCGCACTTCATCTGGAGCTGGCCTGCTGCACGAGGATTTCTGCGGGCCCTGGTGCTCCCCTGCTGAATGACCTTGGTCTGGCCCCTGGGGTTGGACCGTGAGTGTGACTGACTCTGGAGAGTCGGACCCTGTGCTTGCTGTTGCCCCACCCCCCCTTTCACCTACTGCAAAGCTGCACACTGCGGACAGGGCCCAGGGGCTAGTTCCTGCAATCGACCTGGGAACACCTCTGAACACTGCGAATAGAACGCACAGGCAACAAGTGTTTGCTTGGGGCAAGAAGCTGAATTTCAGCTGCCTCCCTCCTCACATATTACAGGATGCCTACACTGGTTGCTGGCATGACTTGCATTGATTAGTGGGTCCCCACAGCTAAACCTATGCCGGCTCTTTTGGAGAGGGCACCCTCTTGGCTCTGTAGTGACTTTGTGGAGCTGAGATCCTGCACCACGTACTTGTAACCTAGAATTGGTCTGGGCCTGCATCAAACCTTGCACAGTGCCTGGCGCAAGAGGTTAGACTCCTCCCTGACTGGTGGGGTGCAGGAGCGACCCATTCACTCAAGCCCTGTGACACCATCTGCGGCATTCATTGGACTGTCCAGGCCTGCTTGGTAGACTGAGTCTGGGGCTGGGAGTGATACTGACCACTATGCCCTATCTCTCCGCCCTGTGACTCCTGTCTGCTTGACCTTGCCTTCCCATCCATTTCCCAGACCCTCCTCCACTGAGGGGTGCTGCGGCCTGTGCCTCTGAGAGCTGCCTGAGAAGCCCCCTGACAGACTGTGGGCACCCTGTCATGCCCAAAGGCAAACCCACCAAGATGACGCCTGGAGCAGCGGCTGTAGACCTCTCTCTCACCTCCCTGTGGCAACAGTCAAATCCACAGATCATGGACCCCTCTACTGGGACAACAAAGGCATTACCGCTGTCCTCCTCTTCGGCTCCCCCTAACCCAGGGCTACACGGACAACTTTCTCAATGAACTGCGAGCTGAGATTGGCTCCATCAAAACGGAATTAAAATCCAGCATCCACATAATCAAAGCGACCTTGATGGCATGAGCAAGAGAGTCAGCGATATGGGACAAACGTTAGATTCCCGGGGGGAAGACCTAGAGGCCCTATTTCACAGAATATCGACCTTGGAAGACCAACAAATTGACCTCCAACAGAAACACAAAGAAATTTAAAACCGCGGCCAGACGAATAATATTTGCATCAGGGGCATTTCCAAGGGAATGGAGGGCTCAGATATCATGCTCTTTATAGCAGACTTGTTACACGCCATTCGAGGAGATCTTGACACCTCCCCACTCATGCTGGACAGAGCGCACAGAGTTGCGGGAATGCCGGGGCGCCCGATCTCCCGCCAGAGATCCTTGCACGAGTACACTTTTACGTTGAAAAGGAGGCCACCCTACTGACCTGATGGAAAAAGGCTGATCTGGCATAGAAGGGGCATACAATTCAACTGTTCCAGGATCTTGAACCCTCCACCCTGTGGCACAGCAGGAACTTCCTCACTAACAAGCTTCGCGAACGCAATGTCTGCTATCAATGGGGACATCCTTTTGCACTTTTCTTTGAGTGGGAGGTTCTACAGAGAATCCCACCCTATGATTGAAAGAAGCTCAATGCGTACTGAACAAACAGCCAGCTTTGAGGGAAGTGAGCCCTTCCCCACCTGGCACCCCAGAAAGGCAGATCCAGTGACCATCCTGGTCTACAGTGCTCTCCTGAAACTCCTCTAAACAACGCAAGGATCGCCAGTCATGTGAATCCAACAAGCACATTATACAACATCTGCAAAACCTGGAGACGTCTCCCCCACCCATGACCTTGTCAGCAGGCTCTGTATGATATGTTATGCACTGCACCACACCTTCATGAGAGGGACAATCAGCTGCTACCTGTAACACGCCACACCACACACCCATGGCTGGCTCATTCACTTCCTGATGGACAAACTCTTTTGTGGCCCGGTGGTCGCCGTACAGCCCACTCACTATTGGACACTTAGCCAGGTGCAGACTGAGCCTGGCACCGGGGTCTGCCCCCCCCCCCTCTGCCGAGAGAGTAGATGCGGAAACCGCCAGCTTGACTTTGGGCTCCACCACTGACCTTGGGGGGTCTGATGCGACTCAGGCCAACACTTGTCGTAAACCTGCCCATCAAAATCCAGACTTTTGGGGAGCGACTTCCCATGATCAGCCGGCGATGCCAAGCGCTGGTCCCATACAGCTCTGTATCAACTGTTTAGGCCCAGTTGGCCTCATGTTATAGTTTTATTTGATGTGCACTTCTCATCGAAGTTGCATATCTCCCTGGACATTCCCCACCTCCCTCCCCTGTTAGTACAACACTCCACTCATGCCCACATCATGACTCTCGGCCTGAGCCTAGCCCACCCACTACTCAAAGAGTGCCTCTACCCCCCCCTTCTTTACTCACATTAGGCAATGTGTTCACATGGCGCACCACACCTCAACACCTAACTTTCCCTAATTACCACAGTCACTGGGAGTTGAAGTTCTCACTCAATGTGCGAGGCCTCAACTCACCCAATGAAAGGAAACAAGTCTGGAGGTATCTCCTCCAATAAGAAACCAATGTTATTTTCTTACAGGAGACGCACCTCCTCCAGCAAGACACCCCAAGCATGGCACATCCTATGTACCCCATCCGTCATTAGGCCTTATGCATACACCAAAACAGCTGCAGTTGCCATCTTTTGCAAAACCTCTTTCAGTGCAAGGTCCATGGGAGTGGTCTGGGAAGGGAGGGTCACCTCTTAAAACTCACAGTACAATGTGGTCTGTGCCCCTCACACTACTGAATGAATATGTTCTCAATCAGGTGCAAGATGTTTTCCTCCGGTCCTTGATTAGGGAGCAACTGTCCTAGGAGTGTGGCTATATAGTCCTGGGGAGGGGATAATATCCTCGCCTGGGACCCCTACACTGGATCGGAGGGCGGCCACCTTCCAGGGAACAGACGCCATGACGGCAGCACTTAAGCACAAAATAAATGACCTGAGGTTAGTGGACGCCTGGAGAGACCTCCACCCCGGTACTAGGGATTTTTCATTCTTTCCTATGTCTATCAGTTATATTCATGCATCAACTACTTTTTCCTCACTCACTCCCAACTAAGAGTCCTTGATTCTTCCGTCATCTCTGGCATTTCACTCTCTGACCACACACACATAGAGTTGACATGGAATAGATGGGAGGATAGGCCTCTCCTCCACCCGCACTGGTGCCTCTCTCCATCACTGCTAAGGGACCCGGTAGATGTTGAGGCAATCTGCAATGAGATAACAAACTACTTTGAGGATAATGTCCGCCCAGACATATTGGCTCATACACTCTGGGATGGGTGTAAAGCTACGCTAAGGGGTGAGATTATCTCTTTCTCCATTGCCTGGGTGAAAGAGGCAGGCTGGTTGAAATAGTTCTAGCCACAGAGATCAAAGACCTGGAACGCCAGAACCAGGTCACCCTGTCCCAGCACACTAAACTCCGATTAGCCCTCCTGCTGGGTCAATTATGCTTACACAGCACCAATAAGGCAGGACATGCCCTCCTTGTGCTCAGACAAAGGTACTATAAGGGGGGGTAATGAAGTGGGGACATGCTTGGCGTGCAAGCTTCAGCAACAACGGGCCTGTGCTCACATCCCAGGTATCCAGACGGCACCAGAAGTCTGGTCCACCTCTGACACAGCTAAACAACAGGCCTCCTATGTCAGGCTCTGTATTCTAGTGTGGAGGTCCCCTCTAATGCCGTCACCAAATACTTGGCAGGGTGCCAATGGGACCGGCTTGACACTTCCCATAACGACCTGCTGGAAACCCCCACATCTCTTTGGAAGAACTCCAGTGGGTCCTGAAGAGCCTTCCCCTTGACAGGACCCGTGGGCCAGATGGCCTGTCGGTAGCTTTTTACCACATATTGCTCTGCAATTGCAAGACCAGCTATTAGCTCTCTTAAACACCTTTCCAGCTTCCTCTGTGCTCGCCTCCACCATATCCGAGGTGGAGATCACTCTTGTTGGACTTTATGCCTTACGCAGGGTCATCCCCAGTCTTTTTGCCTCCTTCCTCCTGGTTTTTCTGACCTCTTGCTGTTGGCTCTAGTATGCTGACCAGTGCTAAAGTGCAGGTGCTCTCCCATCTAAAGTTGGTATGATTGGCTTATACCTAATTGGCTTATTCAATTTACCTATAAGTCCCTTGTACAGTGGTATCTCTATACCCAGGGCCTGTAAATTAAATACTACTAGTGGGCCTGCAGCGCTGCTTGCGCCACCCACTGAAGTAGACTTTCAAACCTGTCTCAGACCTGCTAGCGCAGGGCCTGTGTGCACAGTTTTCTGCCGTAGGGACCTGGCATCTAAACTTACTTGCCAGGCCCAGAACTCCCCTTTTACTACATTTAAGTCACCCCTAATGTACGCCCTAGCTAGCCCTATGGGCATGTATGTAGAATGGCAGGACATGTGCCATATTGCATGGCCTGTCCTGGTAGTGACAAACAGCCTAACTTGGTGTCTCACTTCTGTGAGTGCTGCCTTCTCATAGGATTGCATTAGAAATGCCCTGCCTTATGTGTAAAGGGTATTGTCTGATTTATGAGGGGTAGTGTAGGCGTGTTTGGTATGGTTGTGATGGTGATAATAAATACTGCTTACTGGTGTGGGTGTATTTTTTATTACTATCACAGAAATGCCACTTCTAGAAAGTGCGCATTTATCTGTGCTTATGACTCTGGTGTTTTGCAGCTTGACTCCAATCCACGTCTGGGCTTAGTGACAGTTGGGGCTTTGTGCATACTTTTCAGACAGCCTGTAACAGGGAGGGTGGAGGTGTCACAGAGGTGCATCTGCATACTGAATAGTCTTCCTGGGCTGAGAGAAGGGAGAGGCGGGGCACACCTGCATTTGTAAAGACTGTGCCCTGGCCTCACACAATAGGGTCGTTAACTCCCCACTGATGTTTGGAGCCTGTGCTGAAAGGAGAGAGGGGGCACTCCCAGAACCCGTTGTAACTAGCTGGAACCTCCTCTCCCTACCATTGTAAAACACTGTAAGAACTGACTATAAGTACAGGGGAATTTTCCCCACAATTTGGAGACTCTTGGAATCATCTTGGAACTGGACACCAAAGGCTGAAAGGACTCACCAGGAACCGCCATGGACTGCTGCTGCTGTGCTGACCTGTGACCTGCCTGGTCACTGTGAAGGACTTGCCACTTGCTGCCTTTCCCTTGTGCTGGCCTGTAGCTGGGCCCTCCACCTGAGGACCTTGTCTTAAGATTCTGCTCCCCAGGGGCAGGGTGCTGTGGCCCCTGACCCCTGCATCCATTTCTTCACGAGGGGTGCTTCTCCGTGGTTGCGGCTGCCATAGCGCTGATTGCAGCGCGCTTATCAATCAATCAATCATTAACATTCATAAAGCGCGCTACTCACCCGTGCGGGTCTCAAGGCGCTAGGGGAAAGGGGGGGGTTACTGCTGCTCGAAAAGCCAGGTTTTTAGGAGTCTCCGGAATGCGGAGTGGTCCTGGGTGGTCCTGAGGCTGGTGGGGAGGGAGTTCCAGGTCTTGGCTGCCAGGAAGGAGAAAGACCTCCCACCCGCCGTGGAGTGGCGGATGTGAGGGACGGCAGCGAGCGCGAGGTCAGAGGAACGGAGGAGGCGGGTGGGGACGTAGAAGCTGAGGCGTCGGTCGAGGTATTCCGGTCCCTTGTTGTGGAGGGCTTTGTGTGCGTGGGTGAGAAGTCGAAAGGTGATCCTTTTACTGACTGGGAGCCAATGCAGGTGTCTCAGGTGTGCGGAGATGTGGCTGTTGCGGGGTACGTCGAGGATGAGGCGGGCCGAGGCGTTTTGAATGCGTTGCAGGCGTTTTTGGAGTTTGGCGGTGGTCCCAGCGTAGAGGGTTTTGCCGTAGTCCAGGCGGCTCGTGACGAGGGCGTGGGTCACGGTTTTTCTAGTGTCTGCGGGGATCCAGCGGAAGATCTTGCGGAGCATGCGGAGGGTGAGGAAGCAGGCGGAGGACACGGCGTTGATTTGCTTGGTCATGGTGAGAAGAGGGTCCAAGATGAAGCCGAGGTTGCGGGCGTGGTCTGCGGGGGTCGGTGCGGTGCCGAGGGCCGTGGGCCACCAGGAGTCGTCCCAAGCGGATGGGGTGTTGCCGAGGATGAGGACTTCCGTTTTGTCAGAGTTCAGCTTTAGGCGGCTGAGCCTCATCCAGTCTGCGACGTCCTTCATACCCTCTTGTAGGTTGGTCTTGGCGCTGGCGGAGTCCTTGGTGAGGGAGAGTATAAGTTGGGTGTCGTCGGCGTAGGAGGTGATGATGATGTCGTGCTTGCGTACGATGTCGACGAGGGGGCTCATGTAGATATTGAAGAGTGTCGGGCTGAGCGATGAGCCTTGAGGTACGCCGCAGATGATCTCGGTGGGGTCTGAGCGAAACGGTGGGAGGTAAACTCTTTGGGAACGGTTTGAGAGGAAGGAGGCGATCCAGTCCAGAGCCTGGCCTTGGATCCCGGTGGAGCGGAGGCGGGTGATTAGGGTGCGGTGACAGACGGTGTCGAAGGCAGCCGAGAGGTCGAGGAGGATGAGGGCGACTGTTTCACCGTTGTCCATCAGGGTTCTGATGTCGTCTGTGACTGAGATGAGGGCGGTTTCCGTGCTGTGGTTGGTTCGGAATCTGGTTTGTGAAGGGTCGAGCAGGTTGTTGTTTTCCAGGAAGGTGGTCAGCTGTTTGTTGACGGTCTTCTCTATTACCTTGGCTGGGAAGGGCAGGAGAGAGATGGGGCGGAGGTTTTTCAGGTCGCTCGGGTCAGCCGTAGGTTTCTTTAGTAGGGCGTTGACTTCGGCGTGTTTCCAGCATTCGGGGAAGGTAGCAGAAGAAAAAGAAGAGTTAATGACGGCCTGGAGGTGTGGGGCGATGATGTCATCGGCTTTATTAAAGATGAAGTGAGGGCAGGGGTCCGAAGGGGCGCCGGAGTGGATAGAGTTCATGATGGATTTGGTTTCTTCAGTGTTGATGTGGGTCCAGTCGTTGAGGGTGATGGCCGGGGGGTGCGGGTTCGGTGATGCTTGGTTGGGTCTGGTGTCCGAAGCTGTCGTGGAGGTCGCTGATCTTGCGATGGAAGAAGGTGGCGAGGGATTCGTACAAATCCTGTGAGGGCGTGACGGCGTTGGGGTTGGAGAACTCCTTGACGATGCTAAAAAGTTCTCTGCTGTTGTGGCTGTTTTTGGCAGCGCGGATCAGGTGGTGATGTTCGCGGGTAGCGTTCTTGAGGGCGGTCATGTTGTCAGCGGTGTGGTCCTTGTGCCAGGCCTTCTCGAGGGCGCGACAAGTTTTCTTTGATTCTTTGAGGGTGTCAGAGAACCAGAGAGGTTTTTTGGTGTTGGCCTGTCGATGCGTGCGTTTGAGGGGAGCAAGGTTGTCTGCGCAGTTGGAGATCCAGTTCGTGAGGCTGAGGGCTGCGTCGTTGGGGTCGGTGGTGAGGGTGGGTTGGTTGGCGGCGACTGTGGAGAAGTGTTGCTCTTCGGGGATCTTGTTCCACTGTCGACGAGGGATGGGTTGAGTGCGGAGGTGGCGGGTCTCGCATTGGAATGTGAAGTGGACACAGCTGTGGTCGGTCCAGTGTAGAGCGGAGGTGTGGCTGAAAAAGATGTGTTTGCTGGCGGAGAAGATAGGGTCAAGCGTGTGTCCGGCGATGTGGGTGGCGGTGTTCACCAGTTGCTTGAGGCCGAGGTTGGCGAGGTTGTCGAGCAGGGCGGTGGTGTTGGGGTCGTTGTTCTGTTCCAGATGGAAGTTGAGGTCGCCTAGGAGGATGTAATCCGGCGAGGCGAGGGCGTGCGGGGAGATGAAGTCGGCGATGGCGTCGCTGAAAGGGGCGCGCGGTCCGGGGGGACGGTAGACGAGGGATCCTCTGAGGGTGGTCCTGGGGTCGGTGCGAATCTGAAAATGCAGATGTTCAGCGACGAGAGGGGTGTCTTCGGTGGAGGTGGTGACGCTGATGGAGTCTTTGAAGACGATGGCGATACCTCCTCCTACTTGGTTGGTGCGGTCTTTTCTGGAGATCTTGTAGCCTTCGGGGATGGCAGTGGCGATGTCTGGAGCTGATGAGGCGTTCATCCAGGTTTCCGTGATGAAGGCGACGTCCGGAGCTGTGGAGTCCAGGAGGTCCCAGAGTTCAACGGCGTGTTTGTGGACAGAGCGAACGTTGACCAGGATGCATTTGAGGTGGTTGATGGCGCGTGGGCTGGTGGTCGTGGTAGTTGTGTGGTGGAAGATGCGTTTGCAGGAGTTACAGGCGAAGGGTCCGTGGGTGCGTTTGGGGTGGGCTTGGAAGCAGGTGTTGGAGCGCCCGGGGTTGAGGGCGTGGAGGGTGGTGGGGTCGTAGCGGGTCAGCGGGGTACGGGAGAGCTGGGGACCAGGGGTCGTGGCGCTGGGCGCGGGCCAGGCGCGGACGGGTGCAGACGGGCTTGCCTCTGGCGCGACAGCAGTGCGCCCGCTGCGCAATCGCGCAGCGGCCACCATAAGAGGGAGGAGGGGGGGGGAGGGGTCAGCTGGGGGCGAATGGGAGCTGGGGGGCGGGGGCGTACAGGAGGTCGCGGCGGGAAAGCGCGAGGGAGGGGGGGACAGGTAGAGTGAGAAGAGCTGGGGGAGGGGGGTTTAAGGGTGGAGGGGGGTGAGTGTTAGAGTTTTAGGAGAATAGGGAGATAGATAGGAGTAGGGTTGAGAAGATAGGGGAGGAGGGGTGGTAGAGGTGGGTGAGGGTGAGAGGTAGAGTGAGAGGATAGGAAGATAGGTAACAGAGGGGGTGTCGGGACGGGGGGAGAGATAGGGAAATAGATAGATGGAGAAATAGGTGGAGAGATAGAAAAATAGGTAGATAGGAGGAGGGGGTGAGTGAGGGAGTTAGATGGAGGGATAGATAGAGGAGTGAGGGAGGCAGGTAGCGAAAGGGTAGATAGGGGTGATAGTGAGGGGGAGGCGAGTGAGGGAGGGGGGTGAGGCAGGAGCAGGAGGGCAGAGACAGGGGCGGGAAGAAACAGAAGTCGGAGAAAAACCGAAGAACAGAAGAACACAGAAGACCAGAAGAACACAGAAGAACATAAGAGAAGAACACAGAAGACCAGAAGAACACAGAAGAACAGAAGAGAAGAACACAGAAGAACCGAAGAACACAGAGGAAGATGCAGGGGACGAAGAAGCAGAAGAGCGGACGAACAGAAGATCACCAAAGAAGATACAGAAGACGAAGAGCAGAAGGCAGAAGACCACAGAACAAGATGAGGAAGAAGAGAGGCGACAGGAGAGGCTGAGGAGCACACAGAAGAAGAGAGAAGACGGGGAAAAGAAGAGTACATAAGAAGATTGCAGAGGAGGAGCGAGGAGGAAGAGACAGAGAGGAGGAAAAGAAGCAGGAGCAGGAGAGAGGGTGAGTAGCGCGGGGCAGGGCGAGGGGCTGGGAGGTGGGGGGTACTTACTGTGAGGTGGGTCTCAGGAACTCAGGAACCTGGAGGAGCTGGAGGAGCTGCAGCGGCAGGGGGAGCAACCTACCCTTGGGTCAAGGGTCGCTCCCCTTATGGAGCCTTGGGAGCTCGTAGGCTCCTTGCTGCATTGTGCCCCTTTAAATAAGATCACCGCAGCAGCCCGGGAAGCTGGAAGAACACTTGCGCACCGCATCGGGTGCAGGCGAGTGTCTGCTCGGGCCCCAGGAGGGGTCCGATCTTCTTGTGGCTTCACGGCAGGACCAGGGGAAGGCGCGGGGAGTGCCCCCTGGCCTCTGCGTTAGGAGCAGGACGCTCCTTTTCTACTGTTAGGTAAAACGGGCATTATTGTGGGGGCCCCCCCCTTGGTGGAAGGGCCAGTGGAGGCTCGGGGGGCCCCCAGAGATCGCTGGTCCCGGGAGGGGCCTGTCATTAAACCGGAGGGGGTGCGTGGTGCCCCCCTCCTGCCCTAAGTTGTTTTTGCTGGCTTTAGCCCCCCTCGTGAGGGCCGGTTGAGGCCCTGGGGGGCCCCCAGTAATCACGGTCCCCGGATGGGCCTGTCTATAAAAGAGAGGAGGTGCATGTCGCCCTCCTCTGACCCCAGAGTATAAGGGAGGCCCCCGTTTTGCGCATAGGAGCGCAGGGGCCCCATTGTTCGCCTTCTAGGCACTGGAGGTGCCTTCATCCAACCAGGTACTGTTTAAAGGACCAATACAGTTGCAATCCAAAGTTCTTTCTACAGACTTTTGTTTGATTCATATATTACTTACCTGCGTTTGATGTTTTTACATATGTGTATGCAAATGTTCCTTTTATGGACATGCTTGCTAATATGTTTTTCTAACTTGCCATATGTTTTCTAATGTTCCTGCTATGGGCATTTTATGATATTCTTATGACAACTGCTGTGATGTAATAACGTGTTTTCCTGACTACTGCTTATGTTGCAGAATACTGAGTAACCTGTGTGTTATGTGTGACTACTGCTAGGTTGCAGAGTAACTAATGTGTAACGTTCTGACAACTGCTAAGGTAGCAGGATAGTACTGATATGTGATGTTGGGTCTGATAATTGCGTTGTGTACAATACAGTATATTTTCATATAATCTGGTGTTGTGTTTCCTTTGTGGTGGGGATATTGCGTCACATGTGTGTGTGTGTTGTGCAAACGCTTTACACATTGCCTCCGGGTTAAGCCTGACTGCTCGTGCCAAGCTACCAAGGGGGTGAGCAGGGGTTATCTTGGACGTGCAACTCCCTTGCCCTGACTAGAGTGGGTAAGTTCTGCCTGGCTGAGGTGCATACCCTAGCCAACCAGAAACCCCATTTCTAACAACTCTCATCTAAAAACTGGATAAGGATTGGTCGCTCTACTGATTCAAAACTGTATGCTAAAATCTTAGCTAACAGACTGGAGCCCTATCTCACATGCCTTGTCAACCCAGACCAGGTCGGTTTCATCCACAAACAATATCTGCCACCTGGCCTATCTAGTGGAGAAATCCCATCGACATGCCATCCCAGCTTCCCTTCTCTCGCTTGATGTAGAGAAGGCGTTTCATTGGGTCAGTTGAAGCTTTTTAAAGGTCGTACTTCAAAAGATAGGATTAACCCTTGTGATGATTAACTGGATTATGGCCTCTATACCTCCCCTACTGCGAGAATCCGAGTCAATGGAGGTCTGTCTCAGGTCAGTCATCTACGGAGGGGCACTAGACAGGGCTGCCCCCTTTCACCCCTCCTGTTCGCCATAGCAGTGGAGCCCCTGGTGGCAGCCATTCGACAAACAGAGGATGTAGTGGGGATACCCTTTGGTGGACAAGCCTTCAAAATTGCCTTATTCGCTGATGACCTCCTGCTGACCCTTGCCCAGCCAGAGAAATCCCTCCCAGTGCTCATCCACTTACTCCAGATTTTTGAGGTAGTCTCCTCAATATCAACCTGACCAAATCTCAGGCAACTTAACTATTCCCCTAGCACATCTTCCAGCAGTCCAATCCCTCACAACTTTCCATTGGGTCCCTAGATCCATCCAATACTTAGGCCTCTGCCTCACCCCAACGCTAGCCACCTGGTCAATGGCCAATTGGCCTGAATGTTGAAAATCAGTCTTGGAGGACCTCCACCGTTGGAAACCCCTCCAGGTTTCATGGTTGGGATGCTTAAACGCAGTCAAAATGTCCTTATTGCCACAAATACTATATCTCTTCTAATGTCTCCCTGCGCCGATTCACCAAGATGAGATCCTGTGCACATCTGCTCCTTCATATGCCAGGTACGCGCCCTCGTTCTCCATCACAGTGTTGATGCTTCCTCAAGACCAGGGAAGGTTGGGATGCCCTAACCTCCTCGAATACTACTGGGCTGCACACCTCCACTTCTTCTCAGAGTGGGTGGCACGTGAAGTCGATAAGCATTGGTTGTGTATGGATAGTGCTGTTGCCTGTCACTTCCTCTGGGACATCGCGTGACTCCTCTGAGCTTTTGGTGCCTTGGTTCTGTCGTTAAATGGTTCCCACAGACTCAACTCATCCACTTAGAAGGTCCTCCAACACTCCACCCTATCCATCTACATCCCTACCAAACACAATGGCACCCCGACATTGGGGATGAGCTACCCATAAAACAATGGGAGCACCTATGGTGCGATATCCCGCTGATCACGAGAAGCATACCCCAAAGGGAAATGGCGTACAAGGTTATGACGCGCTGGTACCTCACACCCACCTGATTTCACACTATCTATCCCTCAGCCTCTCCCGTGTGCCGGCATTGTTCCTCTGTGCCTGGGGACTTTCTGCACATATTGTGGTCATGTCCCAGCATTACCACCTTCTGGAAAGAAATCCATAGCCATCTTAAAAGCACAATAGGCTACAGATAGATACTCAACAGTATTCCTTGGTATCGGACCTCAAACCCTGCAGGCCATGAGACACACCGATTTGCACTTAATCTCCCACATGTTGGGAGCGGCCATGCAACTAATTGCACTACACTGGAAACAACCCGCTGCCTCCCAGCCCCAGTACAACCTTATGGTTTACACGCCTGTGGCAAGTCCAAGCCATGGAATTGCTTTCACACATAATTGCCCATACAGAGGGAAGCTTACCCATATTTGGCAACCTCTTCTACACTATGGGCCTGATTACAACTTTGGAGGAGGTGTTAATCCGTCCCAAATGTGACGGATATACCACCAGCCATATTACGAGTTCCATAGGATATAATGGACTCGTAATACGGCTGGTGGTATATCCGTCACTTTTGGGGCGGATTAACACCTTCCTCCAAAGTTGTAATCAGGCCCTATTTCTCCTCATTGGAATATACATGCCTTATGCCACCTAGACTCAAAGCCCTCCTGCTCTTTCAATAACTCTCACCCCTTGGTCAGGACCCTTGTCACTTCTATTCCCCCCCCCCATTCCACAAACCTCTCTCCTTCCCTCCTTCAGGGATGCTAGACCTTATTGGAAGATTATCTCTCACCTAGTAGGATACGCTTTCTACATTGTGCACGCTTTTCTCTGTTCTTCTTTTCTTTTACTGATTCTCTTTCTCTCTTCCCTTTGTTAAGTTGTTGGAAGGGGGTTTTCTAGTGTTGATTTACTGGTACTCCCTCGATATACACAGACAGCCTGACTGCTCTGTTGCTGCACACATAATATGTAACTGTTGTTAACAGCTGTAGAGGCTACTATTAATCTAAAGTACTGGCTCATTGAGGCTTTGCTGCGTTCAAGGCATTATGGCATTTGTTGTTGTCTTTTCACCACAATTCTTCAATAAAGAGATGTTTGACAAAAAATATATTAAATGTTGCTGCATTTTTCTAGAAATTTCGTTTGTCCATATTGGAATTAGTATTTTGGTCTTTTAAGGCAGCAATTACAATCATTACTAAAAATTAGATATTATGATATTTTTTGTATCTGTATTTCTTCATACTCATGTTGCACCAGGTCATAATTTCATCTTTACTCATGCATAATGCTTATGGTGCATTCTGATCGTTGCAGAATATGCTTTACACAGCACTCCCATAATAACTAGATCTAACCTGATTCCCTAAAGAGAATAGATTTTTCAACCCTTCCCTCCCATGCTCCAACGCCTCCCCCCGATCACCCCCCACCACCACCACTCCCACCTTATCTAAGGCTGATGCACTCATATGGCAGACTATCTACTCCGTATATTAACGTAGGGGTTGGTGCTCAATCTTTACTGGTGGTTGCAGATGGTGGGCACCAGCACTAGTTTTTGGGGGCGGGGCTTATTTTTCATCATCAGACTTTGACCCGAGTAAAAAAATAACTACATTAAAGAGAGAGAAGGAAAAGAGTGACATATGGAGAATGCAGCAACGAAAAAGAACCTGCATGAGTGAGATAGAGACTGGAGGTGGAAGGTGGTGGAAGTAAGAGCTATGATATGATCCAAACTAGCCAACTGTGGTATTAAGAAACTCCGATCTTCTTCGATGGTCCACCGGTGCCCTAAGAGAAACTTTGGATTTCTGCATTTGTTTTTTTTTTTAACATATTAAGCACTGCAGGGAATAATGGGCTCCTAAACTCATGTGAGAGCAAGCACATGTTGCTTACCAGTTGCATTATAAAATCTGTAGACCCCTGCTTTAGCTACTTGCTGAGATGGTGCGCTATTTTTTAAATTTTTTAGTAGATGTAAATTCCGCTATAATGTACCAGTCTTTTTATTCGCTTTCTCTAGGAACTTCAGCTAACAAATACCAATATTGACCTTCTCTCAGTTCCTTCAGTTGGAGAAAGAGGTTCCTAATCAACCCCAGGCATCTGCCTGGCTGGGCAGAAAACGTAAGAGCAGAAGAGGAGTGGTGAAGCAGTGGTGATGGGAATGGGGCCAAACAGCCATGAAGTAAGGAGTGGGAGATGGAATGACAGAGAGATACTAGGTTGAGAAGAATATCATAGAAGTAGATCCTTACACCACCCCGTCTCCGATAGTGTCTGCACTCAGGTCTCAACCATCGGACCCTCCCTAATCAAAACATTTCAAGGGCCTTCCATGCAGAAGTGGAGAGAGATAATAGGCTTGGCTGTTTGCATGAGAGATGCAGAGAAGCCTGTAAACCTTTGCCAAAACGATGACTGAGACTTGCATATGGGTGTCTTTGAAATGTTTGGAAGGATGGAGCACGTCTGTTTCACTCTAGGATTTCAATGCTTTGACTGCAAGGGAAGGAGAGTTTGAATAACAATGAATCTGTTGAGTCTGTGTCTGTATGAGGTGCTGTATGACTTCTTACCTCAAGGAGGTAACCTAGTATTTCAAAGTGTAAAGAAGTGAATGAATAAGCAAGAAATTTAGTTATTGAGTAAGAGCATTGAGTCTGTGAGTGGTGTCGTATAGAGAGGAAACGTAGGCTGGGGTACTTGTACGAGGGAACACCGAAGGACATATCATCATGCAAGCATTGAATATGCCATTAGGTCTGACTTATAAATGAAATTACCTGTTTCGTCACTGATGGGTTTAGGCACTCAATACATCACCATACATGCACTCTGTCATTTATCTTTGCATTTATGCATCCATTCCTCCATCCACTGACTCATTCTTGCATTCACTCTCTGACACAACCACAATAGAAAAAATACCAAGCAACAACATGTACAAGATAAGTTAAAGGAAAACTAATAGCAAAAAGACAGCGTTCTGTCAATTAACACAACAGGCATATGTGTGCAATAATAAAGCTAGATATAGCAGAAGCTGTCCATCTTACAGAGGTATTGTACATAGACTTTTAGTTTCAAAGTTCTACCATGGTAGCACACTTAGAACCAACATGTCACCCATCTTGAAATAGTAAAACAATAATACACTAAGAACAACAGCATTCCATAATGGTCACCTGGTTTACAGGAAGTGGAAATGTGGTGCACTGCAGGTGAAATGAGAAGCAATCAAGTAAGCCATTAGCACGGTCTTAAAAGAAAAGAAGCAAATAAATGAAAGGGGAACTATAAAAAGGACAAAAATGAAAACTAAAGGACAGACCAACTAGATCTGACACTAAAACACAAATTTTCTGGTGGATGTGCACGTTATCAGAAAATGCTATCTTTCACAGGGCAAGAGAACCAATGACTGATGCAGACTGAACCATTACCCTATGCACTGTGCTGCCGTGGATGGAAGGAGATACCCCAAATGGCACAAAAAGGCTAACCCAAAGGCCCTCCATGTAACTATATACAGATATAGATTTAAATATATTTGAATATTTTATACATTTGATCCATGTATTATTTATTGTTTTCTCATTACACAGTCGTGGCAGACGGGTAAGCCTGTCAAGCCTTCTGAAGAGATCCCTGATCCCAGGGTTTATCAGAGGGAGTAACCAACACTAAAATATTCCCTACAAAGGTTATTTTTAATGTAACAAACAACCTGATTACAGACTTAACCATGGTGCAAAAACAGCCCTCCCTTAAATACCTATTGGCTTTAACATGTGAATTTCATAGTAAATAAATCAGGCCTACTCCCTTTGTTGCATGTTTTTTTAATAAGTACAACATGTGAAATACCTTTTCTTATTTAACTAGTTAGGCCTATAGCAACTTGGGTCTATTGTACAGAGCTAGGCTATCCCACAAGGCAATCATCAAACATGCAGCCATTATATTACAAATGTATACCAAATTACAGTTGGTAAACCAAAATACCATCTTTCCAAAGATGGTTTAGTAAGGGTTCTCACTGTGCAAATCTGCTATACCCATGATTTACAGAGGGGGTAACCAACACCAAAACTCGTGCCTACCATGGTAATCTTTGTAACAAAATACCGGTCTGTAGGCTTGATGCATTTTTAACAAGCCATCTCTAAATGTGTATTGACTTTAGCATATGCTTTTCACAATCATTATGTCTGGCCTACTGCCTTTGATGTAACTTTTCACCATAAATAGTCTTTACACTTTATGACTGGCATGTCCCCATAACAAACTCAGACATGCCGTGTTGGTCATAAGCTTTCCCACAAAGCAACTATCAAGAATATAGAAATAACATTTAAAAATGTACAAAGTTCCAGTCTCAAACAATATAAAATCACTGATAGTAGAGCCTAATAAGAATTCCCATAGTGAAATCATCTATCCCAATTGTTTATCTGTGTGGGTCACCAATACCAAAATCCTTGACTACTAGTGAAGTCTGTGAGATTCCATTTAACACAATATCTTCCTACAGGCTTCAGTACAGTGTAATAACAAGCCATCTTTGAAGCCTATTGCACATAACACATGGTTTTCACAATAGGTGCGCCAGGTCTACTTGCTTTATCATAACTTTTTATTACAAACACATTACACCTAAGGAATCTGACATGACTTCTCCCAGTAAACTGATGGGACCTTTTCCATTGGCTTGATATTACATCTAACACAGACTTACTGAAGTGTGCATTAGCTAGTAACCTTCATGCATACGGTATCAAATTACAAATATATACAGAATTACATTTGGCAGAAACATATACAACCCCTGTTAACAAGGCCAAACAAGAATCATCACAGTGAAAATCTTCTACTCCCAAGGTTTGTCAGAATGGGTGACCAACACGGAAACCCTTGCCTATAATGGTAATCTGTGAGATCATATGTAACAAAGTATCTGTCTATATTGTGTGTCAACGTGTGATAATTCACTGTTGCAGGCCTATTGTTTTAACAAATGCTTTTGATGAAAAAAAAATCTCTAGTGCCTTTGTCATAAAATATCATAATAAACATACCAGACCGCTGACTTCTGATAGATTTTCTTCCAGCGCATCATTCTGACACATAGCTGTTATTGTTGGCTTGTCACCATAACCAACTCAGACTTACTGCACTGAACTCCACTGCCTAACAGTGAAAATCCCCAGGGTTTGTCAGAGTGGGTGACCAATGCCAAAAACCCCTGCCTACTGAGCTAATCTGTGAGATTACATGCACCAAAATACTTATTACCTATAACACAATATGATAACAACCAACTGTTTAATGCCTACTGGCTGTAACAACTGTTTTTCATAATAAATAAACTAGGCTTACTACCTTTATCATAACGTTCCTTAATATGCATATCAGACCTATGGCATCAGGCGTAATGTTTCCCGGTGCACCAATTAGACCTACAGTTTATCACCATAACCAACTCAGAACTACTGTTTTGAGCATAAGCTTTTCCACAAAAAAAGAGTCAAAAAGTCATGCAATTGGGAAGGTATACTAAATTACATTCAGCTAAAAAAAAAATACTATCTCTCCTAAGGATCCTAATTATGGATTCTCACAGAGCAAATCTTCTATATGCATATCTTGTCACAGGAGTAACCAACTCTAAAGCCCTTGCCTACTACGGTCATCTGTGAGATTCGATGGAACAAAATACCTATCTCTAGTCTTTAATAATAAGTAATACCAATCCATTCTCAAATGCCTATTGACTTTACGATATACTTTTCACAATAAATAATCAGGCCTACTGCTTTTTTTATAACATTTAATAATGAACAGACAAGGCCTATAGCTATGGTCGTTGGCTTGCCACCGTAACCAACTCTGTCCTGCAGCCTTGACTTTCTGCTTTGCCACAAACCAAAAAGTGTATTACAAACACTTTTTATTTGAAGTGCATGACTTCGGACAAATCAAATTGTCATCTTAAGAAAACTAACATGCAAGTGGAGTCTAAGCCCTTTGTACTCTGAAAGGTCTTTATGTTGATGACATAAGGTCCGGTTACAACTATGGTGTCAAGGCACATGTATAGATCCATTTAGATTAGTGTGAAAAACAACATCCCATACTGCTCTCAAAGACAAAACTGCACTCGGAAGTCTAAAGTTAATGATAGAAAGGCAAGGGGATCTGTGCTGCTGACAGACAAAAACAGACACCATAAATCATCAGCTTATCTAGGACACTTTAACCACATTCGAGTGCTGTGTGTGACCCAGAAATCGATACTTCTGCATGTTAGTGAGCTTTCTCTAGGCAGCTATACTGCAGCTGGCTCAGGCAGCAGGATAAACAAAGAAAATTATTATTGCTGGGTACAGGGCAAGAAAAAGTCTGTGAAAGTAGAGCGTCTCTGCTCAATCAGAATTGTGCTCCTATCCACCATCAGGTGAGCGGAGCCGATTACCTTCTGCAGGAATCCCTGAAAGCTCTTTTGTAGGTTGATCACAAAAGGTCTGACAATGGCTGCACTGCTAAGCAAGACCTAAAAATCTTCCACAAAGCTGTTATTCCTCAACATAGCAATTCTGAAAATTATATTTTTAGAATTTGTCTCTTTGCAGCCTGAAAGCAGATCTTAACAAACAGCAGAAACTCATTTAAGGCATTCCTTCCACTTCCAAATCACTTTACCATTCGCCCCTACAGTGTCTCTTACATCTACAGTATGGTTCAAAATTTTATCATAAGATAGTATAGTTAAACCATTAGCAAATCTTGGTAATTTATCTACCACGTCTGCTTTACTGTTGCTCTAATACAAGCCATTAAGTATGAAGGGCCAAGCCTGCAGTATATCAAATCACCTAAGCGAATATTGCTTTAAACCAATGAGGAGGAGCCAAATGAAACTGTTTACAATGGGTTAAATGTCACTCTTCGGTCCAGGACTGAAGGGTTCAATCCTAGCTCCTCTACTTGAGAGCACTGTATGATCCTGGACATCCTACACCATCTCTCTACACCTGAACACATGGAAACTGATAAGGAAACCACAAGATATTGCAACATTTAAATATTATATGTATTGCCCCTGCGGGTATGATAAGAAAGACCTTTATATGCATGTTAATGGCCTTGCTGATGTCTTCCTCATTTCCCATTACATGGATTGGTTCTGAAAAGCGTATGTTCAATTGAACTAGCAAAGGGCAGCCCAAGGATACATCTTGCCACTGTAGCGGTTTTGCACACTGCTTGTCTTGGTGTAGGAAGCGGTGGTACATATTATGTAGTCATCAGGCTGTCACGCATGTTGTAGGTGTGGACTGTTCCAGTACTGGTTTCCCCTGAAAGGAGAGAATGCTGTAAGAAATGGCAGGTAAAAGATAGAACAGTCGCCTGCATACATGCCAACAGCCCCGATTCAAGACTCCCAATTTTTTAAAGCCAAAAATCGCTTTATTATAGTTCCTCTGCCTAAACTTGCCTCTGCTTCAATATATGTCAATTGGCAAAAATATATTCCCCCAACTTTTTTTTTTTAATTTCCTACTTTACACTTTAAAAGGTATGCCATGTGTGTGTCTGGCAGTGTTGTGAGACGTGCAGGGATGTTATGTGTGCAATGGACAGCAGGGAAATATATACTGAGTCCGCATCCTGAGACCACCGGTGTCCTCAAGGACTGTGTGTTCAATGTAGAAGAATGTAATAGATCCTCCCGAGGTGGGGGTCCCAGCTGAGGACCAACATGGGGAAGGATTTGAAGAGTGCCACCTGGCCTTAAGGTAGAGTCTACTCTGCATGCACCCTGGAGGCAGGGCTCGGACAAAGAGTATAAATAAGAGGGTTGTGGACCACTTGCAGCCATACCCATATAAGTAATATCTGTGTGGTGTGAATCCTTGTAGCAGTGAAGAGCAAGGTTCAGGCCTTAAGGGCCTCTGCAGTTTACACCATGCAACTAAGAAGGATGTTGCACTATTCGGAAGTCTGATCTCTGACTTACCACTGCAAATCCCAGGACACCCAATAACCCCCAGGAGGAGTTGTTACTCAGTGGTAAGTTTGTGACTGTTTAACCTAGAATAAAATGTAAAATAAAATGCAAAAAAAGATGAAAGGGGACTTGAGCATACTACTTTTAATGGCTGGATGCACGCGCCAACGTCAAGCAAGAGTTAAACGAGCTGTGCTCCTCCGGCATCTCGCTCTACTGCTCGCGTAGACGTTCAAACAATCATGCTTCTAGAGAAGTGAATGAGCCACATGCACTGCTTCAATGAACACTCCTTTCTAGGAAAAGCTAGAACCTGTGAAAACTAAAATGTGTGCATGCTTAATATTCAGTGGTGGCTGGCGGCATCTGAAAGTGGGGCGAGAGAACTGGTGTTTATAACGAGCAACGACTGAGAGCTCTGGAGTTGAGGCTGAAGGCAGTGTGAGTTTCTCACAGATTCTATCAGTGGGTCGAAAATATGTTCAGAAAGATTAAATAAAACGCATGCAGTAAACAGAAACTACATACATGCCAACATTTAACAAGAGGAAAGTGGGAGATTTAAAAAAATAATAATCGTGAGAATGTATTTCCTCCATTGACTTTTTCGTGAACCAGAGGCAATTTCAAGTGTGAGACAGACTAAAATAAGTCATTTTGGCTTTAAAAAACGGTAGTCTCCTGCCTGAATTGGCTGTATTGGCATGTATGCGACTAAATTGCTGACATGCATTACATTAATGTTTTAAAGTTAAAAAGTTTCATTTTAAAACGTTAATGTAATTCATGTTAGCAATTTAGTTACTGTTTATAATAGTTGGATATTTAACTCCTTCGCTGCCAGGCCTTTTCCCCCTCCTGTGCCAGGCCTTTTTTTGCTATTTGGGGCAGTTCTCGCTTAGGCCCTCATAACTTTTTGTCCAGACAAGCTAGCCAAGCCAAATTTGCGTCCTTTTTTCACAACATCCTAGGGATTCTAGAGTTACCCAGACTTTGTGGGTTCCCCTGAAGGAGGCCAAGAAATTAGCCAAAATACAGTGAAAATTTCGTTTTTTTAAAAAAATATGGGAAAAAGTGGCTGCAGAAGAAGGTTTGTGTTTTTTTCCCTGAAAATGACACCAACAAAGGGTTTGCAGTGCTAAAATCACCAGCTTATCAGCTTTCAGGAACAGCCAGACTTGAATCAGAAAACCCAATTTTTCAACACAAATGTGGCATTTTACTGGGACATACCCCATTTTTACGATTTTTTGTGCTTTCAGCCTCCTTCCAGTCAGTGACAGAAATGGGCGTGAAACCAATGCTGGATCCCAGAAACCTAAACATTTCTGAAAAGTAGACAAAATTCTGAATTCAGCAAGGGGTCATTTGTGTAGATCCTACAAGGGTTTCCTACAGAAAATAACAACTGAAAAAGAAAAATATTGAAATTGAGGTGAAAAAACTGCAATTTGTCTCTACATTTTACTCTGAAACTTTTTCCTGCAATGTCAGATTTTTTAAAGCAATATACCGTTACGTCTGCTGGACTCCTCTGGTTGCAGGGATATATAGGGCTTGTAGGTTCATCAAGAACCCTAGGTACCCAGAGCCAATAAATGAGCTGCACCCTGCAGTGCGTTTTCATTCTATACCGGGTATACAGCAATTAATTTGCTGAAATATAAAGAGTGAAAAATAGCTATCAAGAAAACCTTTGTATTTCCAAAATGGGCACAGGATAAGGTGTTGAGGAGCAGTGGTTATTTGCACATCTCTGAATTCCGGGGTGACCATACTAGCATGAGAATTACAGGGCTTTTCTCAAATAGACGTCTTTTTTACACACTCTCTTATATTTGGAAGGAAAAAATGTAAGGAAAGACAAGGGGCAATAACACTTGTTTTGCTATTCTATGTTCCCCCAAGTCTCCCGATACAAATGATACCTCACTTCTGTGGGTAGGCCTAGCGCCCGTGACAGGAAATGCCCCAAAACACAATGTGGACACATCACATTTTTTGAAAGAAAACAGAGGTGTTTTTTGCAAAGTGCCTACCTGTAGATTTTGGCCCCTAGCTAAGCCGGCTCCTAGGGAAACCTACCAAACCTGTGCATTTTTGAAAACTAGAGACCTAGGGGAATCAAAGATGGGGAGACTTGTGGGGCTCTGACCAGGTTCAGTTACCCAGAATCCTTTGCAAACCTAAAAATTTGGCTAAAAATAACACGTTTTCCTCACATTTCGGTGACAGAAAGTTTTTTTCACAGAAAACAGAGGTGTTTTTTGCAAAGTGCCTACCTGTGGATTTTGGCCTCTAGCTCAGCCGGCCCCGGGGGGGCAGAAATGGCCTGAAATAAATTTGCCCACCCCAATCCCCCCCCCACGGGAGCGGTCCTTGTCTACGGGGTTGCTCCCCCTGCATGACATTGGCGCCAAAAAAACCAAAAACGGTGCCTAGTGGTTTCTGCCCCCTTGGGGGCAGATTGACCTAAAATCGTCCAGTCTGCCCCCAAGGGGGGCAGAAATGGTCTAAATACAATTTGCCCTCCAGGGGAGCGACCCTTGCCTAATGTGTCGCTCCCCATCTCTAAAAAAACAAACAAACGAAAAAAAACCACACAAAAAAAATTTGCCCTGGCGCCTAGAGGTTTTTAAACCCCCCCGGGGGCAGATCGGCCTAATAATAGGCCGATCTGCCCCCGGGGGGCCAAAATGGCCTAAAATAAATCACCCCCCCCCCGGAGCGACCCTTGCCTACGGGGTCGTTCCCCTGCGTGACATTGGCACCAAAAGAAAATCCACGGTGCCTAGTGGTTTCTGCCCCCTTGGGGGCAGATTGACTTAAAATAGGCCGATCTGCCCCCAAGGGGGGCAGAAATGGTCTAAATACAATTTGCCCCCCCAGGGGAGCGACCCTTGCCTAATGGGTCGCTCACCATCTCTAAAAAAACAAACAAAAAAAAAAAAAAATGTGCCCTGGCGCCTAGAGGTTTAGGCCGATCTGCCCCCAGGGGTGGGCAGAAATGGCCTAAAATAAATTTGCTCTCCAAGCACCCCACCCCCTCCCCCCCCCCCGGAGCGACCCTTGCCTATGGGGTCGCTCCCCCTGCGTGACATTGGCGCAAATAAAAAGGGGGCAGAAATGGCCTAAATACAATTTTCCTTGTCCAAGGGGTCGCTCCCCATCTGTAAAACAAAAAAAACAAAAAAATCCCCGGTACCTAGTGGTTTCTGCCCCCCTTGGGGGCAGATCGGCCTAATCAAAATAGGCTGATCTGCCCCCCAGGGGGGCAGAAATGGCCTAAAATAAATTTTTCCCCCAGGGGAGCGACCCTTGCCTAAGGGGTCGCTCACCATCTCTAAAAAAAACAAGCAAACAAACAAACAAAAAACACACAAAAAAATTTGCCCTGGCGCCTAGGGGTTTAGGCCGATCTGCCCCCAGGGGTGGGCAGAAATGGCCTAAAATAAATTTGGTCCCCAACCCCACCCCCCTCCCGGGAGCAACCCTTGCCTACGGGGTCGCTCCCCCTGCGTGACATTGGCGCAAAAAAAAAGGGGACAGAAATGGCCTAAATACAATTTTTCTTGTCCAAGGGGTCGCTCCCCATCTGTAAAACAAAAAAAAACAAAAAATCCCCGGTACCTTGTGGTTTCTGCCCCCCTTGGGGGCAGATCGGCCTAATCAAAATAGGCTGATCTGCCCCCCAGGGGGGCAGAAATGGCCTAAAATAAATTTTTCCCCCAGGGGAGCGACCCTTGCCTAAGGGGTCGCTCCCCTTGCGTGAAATTCACGTAAACAAAAAAAACACCCTGGTGTCTAGTGGTTTCTGTCCCCCTTGGAGGCAGATTGGCCTCATCAAAATAGGCCAAAGGGGCAGAAATGGCCTAAATATAATTTGCCCCCTAGGGGAGCGACCCTTGCCTAAGGGGTCGCTCCCCACCTAAAAAAAAAAACAAAAAAATGATCCCTGGTGCCTAGAGGTTTCAGGGGGGGCAGAAAAGGCCTTCCAAAAAAATGCCCCCCATTGGGAGCGAACCTTGCCCAAGGGGTCGCTCCCTTATGGCAATTTCAGGGCTTCCCCTTCCATCCCTGCCTTGGGAGGGGGTGGGGGGGGAGCACAGCGGTGGAGCGCTAGCGCTCCCCCCAGTTCCCGGGTGTGGGACGAGGTGACCTCGTCCAAGGCACCCGAGAGCTTAAAAATAAAATAAAATGTTTACTTACCCACTGGCTGCATGTCCTCTGTGTGTGTTTTCCATCTCAGAGCCAACTCCCCTAAACAATCCAGATTCTGCTTTCGTGCTATTAGAAATGTTATCCAGCAACAGAGAGAACTTTAAAAATAATACTGTTAACCAGCATGAGAGAAGCACCAGGATTAGTTGGAGTGGGCTGGCTCACGGCTCATTGAAGCACCTGGAGCCTGTCCCTGGTCTCTACTTGGCTGTCTAACACTGCTCATGTTGGATAGGTTTAAAGTGCACATGTTGGCCTTTTTGTTGCAAGACCGCCAGCCAAATTGACATGCCCACTTTAAACTGGTGGTGTGACCATTGTTACTCTTCCCTGCTGCCAATCAGCAGCAATGGCTGCGCCCCACCCTTGCACTCATTTTGGGCTGGCAGCGGTTAAAAATAAAAATGGTAATAAAATAATTGTATTACCATTTTATTTTTCACGTTTGCTGCACTTTTTAATCGGGGGGTGGGGGGGCGTGTTTCCTATCTTTTGGAGAAGCAACCAGTTAACATTTGAAATTTTTCAGTAACAGCATACAGTGGCCATATTAGTGGATCTCAGCAGTATTTGTATGTGCATTGGCACAACCTAAAATTTTATTTTTTGCCCAGTTCATATATCCTGGAGGAAAAATAATACTAGTTTAACAATATTTGTTACAATTCAATTAAGTTAATTTGTGTTTTTTTACAAGCAGGTGTGCAACTTTTGTGATGGCAGCACACAACCATTTCAGCTGTCTCCACCTCAAGGCCTTCTCTCATTTAAAGGTTAACCAATAATGAACTGAATTTTTTTTAATTGATTCACAATTGATAATGGGACGTTTACATCTGAAAATCCAAAATGTATATTTGTTGCATTGGCCTGGATCTGGGGGTTAGAGAATATTTAACCACATGGAGAAAAAAGTAGGAGGGGTGCTGGTTGAAGCAGATATTTTTGCAAATGTAATCAACTGATCTAATTGAGTATGATTCCCCTAAAGTTTTAGAGGCATATTTATGAATATGTGATGCAGGACAGCAAGCCACCTTGTTGCGGTGTGTGACAGTGACAGGTAAAAGGCATTTATGCACTGTATTTAAAATAATACGGTGCATTCTTCCTTTTCCCAGTGCTAGCACACAATATGCTGAAAAGTACCAAAGCAGGTGCCTGCATTGTAAGCAGGATTGTTTTGTGCACAAAGGGGCACCTTCCTGCACAAAAACAATCCCCTGAGTCATTTTCTTCTTCATTCTGAAGCACACATAGAAAAAGGAAAAACAAAGAGGAATAAAGATATGTCTTCCCTTATGCCTCATCTGGGGAGGCACAGCAGTTTTGCCACATTCCCATATCTGTCACTTATAGTAAATCTGGGAATGCGTCAAAATACATGGGTGTTGCATGTGATGGGAGCGATTGGCGCTGCGTTGTTACTCTAGATTGTTCAAGCCACTCAGTGCAACGCAACGTGGCCTTATGTAGCTTTATAAAATCAAACATAAGGGTTGTGTCGCTTTTGCGTTGTGTGGGGCAAATGCAACCCTTTGATAAATAAGTTCCTTAGTTTCCATCAAGAGATATATGTTTTTTCCAACATAATCAAATTAAAAATGAAGCCGTGGACAATTATGTTGCTGTACTCACAAAACTTTTAACACACTCAAAGAAGAATTCATTTGCGGTCAAATAATTTTGGTTTCTCATATTCAAGCCATTCAGGACAAGCTGTTGATAAACGTTGATTCACCAGTAGAGGATGTTTTGGCTATAGTTAGAACAGCTAAACTTTCAGGAAGGTGTAGTTAAGCTGTCTTTTCTTGAACTTTTGAGAGAACAACAGTATGTGAATAAAATCTTAGACAAAAAGTAGATTGAAATAGTACAAAACTTTGAAGTATAATTAGCCCATCAATTTTCCAAGGATAACAAAAACTTCATGTTACAAATGTAGGAAAAGTAACCATACAGCCCGATGCAAAAATTGTCCCACCTTGCTTACCAAGGCCCATATTTATACTTTTTGACGCAAATCAGTGCCAGGGCAGATTTGCGTCAAAAAGTTTACCACCGGCTAACGCCATTCCAACGCACCAGACAGGCGCCTTATTTATGGAATTACATTAGCCGGCGCTGTAGCCTGGTTACTGTCAAAATTAATTACTCTAACAGGGCAGCGAGGTGAAGGAAAGACTGGGGGTTGTGCGCCAAAGAATGGTGCAAGTCAGGTCAGAGTCAAAAATATTGGCTCTAACCTGACTTGCGTCATTTTTTGACACACAACCCCATGGAAATGACTCCTCTTTTAGAAAAGACAGGAGTCATGCCCCCCTGCCCAATGGCCATGCCCAGGGGACTTCTGTCCCCTGGGCATGGCCATTGGGCACAGTGGCATGTAGGGGGGCCCAATTTAGCCCCCCCATGCCATTTAAAAATAAATAAAAAATTATACTTACCTGCACTCACCATGGATGGGTGCCCCATCCATGGGTGTCCTCCAGGGGTGGGCCCTGGGTACAGGGAAGGGCACCTGTGGACTGCTTCCATGGTCTCCCACCATAGAAATGAACCCACAGGTCCCTTAACGCCTGCCCTGACCCAGGTGTTAAAAAATGGCGCAAATCCGGCTGGGCGCCTTGTTTTAAGGCCATCCTCCTCCTGTGTGTCATTTTGACGCCGGAGGATAAATAAGGCGCACATGCCTTTGAGTCATTTTTTGCACAGGAATGCGTACCTTGCATTTTATTAGCGCAAGGTAGGTTTTCACGTACTAAAAATGACTCAAACTCCATAACTTTGGCGCTGGACAGGTCTAGCGCCAAAGTATAAATAGGGAGTTAAATTTGCGCTGAATTCGCGTAAACCAAAATTGCGCAAATCCGGCGCAAACAGAGTATAAATATGGGCCCAAATGGTTAAACTGTGGAATTCTGGGACATTTTCCTAAAGGTGGTAAAACAGGAACATCGAACAAAAAGTGTGATGTGTGACACAGATAAATCAAAATACCCCTAGCAGTGGTGTGGAAGAAAGACATAGTAAAACAAGGCAGGAAATGCAACTTAATGTCAAGGAAGGAAACAATACACATCACAAACAAACAAATTTGCAAAACCAGATTAAATCCACAATCCAAATGACTACTGGAGGGGCACAAATACATATTGTTGTTGACTCAGTCGCCTTACTCTGTAATATATGAAGGAGTGTGGAGGAATAAGTACATTGAGAAGATTGGAATTAACCTGGAAGCCCCAGATATTAGTCCTGACAGTTTCACGAGGGATAGCGTTGACTAGTTAGGATTTCAAACTTTTAAATTTAGGATCAAGGGGGGAGATTCATTATGCAAATTATACATAGCAAAAGATGTCCCCTCAGTGTCAGGATAGAAAAACCAAAGAAGGCTACACATAGTTTTACAGCATACCACTAAAAATAAGAAATTGGTCTTGGGTGTATGTTAGGATACCTGGAAACAGGCAGTAGAGAAATTCCCAAGTGTGTTTAGCAGAAATATTGGCAATCTGAAGGGATTTTCCCACATATTGTTTTGAAAGCGTACACAGATCAGGCGACATCCCATAGTTGATCAGAGTCAAGATAAAAAGGAACTTCAAAAACTACAAGAAAGTAGAATTATCGAACTTGTGAAATCATCACAGTGGGTGGCATCTGTAGCTGTGGCTCAGTGTGCAAATGAAAACAAATAAGGTTGTGTTCAACTTACAGACCTAGACAACATGCAAGTCTATCAATTTCTACTATCCAAGACGGATGAAATCTTTGCCATGACTAAACAAATGAAGTGGTTCTCTACGATCAGCATATAACCAAATGCCACTACACCCCAACAGCAAAGATCCGATATTTTTCACACATTTTCGATGTTACAAATTGAAATGTGTGCCTTTTTGACCTACCACCTGTGGCTGCGGTTTGTCAAAAACTGATTTCAGAGTTATTGGGAGATGTGCAAGAAATACCATACTTCCAGGAAAATATTCTTGTCGTTTGAGGAAATAAAAAAATATGATGATCATAGGAAGGATGAATGAAAATGCTGCCAATATTAGGAAGTAAAGGTCTCACAGCATAACAAATTATGTGCACGTTTGTTGAACAGGAAATGCCTTACTTAGGTCATTTCTTGAATGAACATGATATCAAGCTGAAGAATAAGTTAATTAAAGCCATAAACGAAGTGCCAGATACACAAAAAAGATGGTCTTTAATTGTTTCTCAGCCTGCTGAGTTTACTCACAGTTTGTGCACACGTTTTCAGATAAAGATATCACATGCACAAACTATTAAAAAATAAACCAAATAATATTAGGGATGAAGAATGCCAAATAAGCTTCAGAGAAATCAAAAGTGCACAGGTAAAGCCACTTTTTTACAAGGATTTGACCCACCTACTAATACTATTGTGACCACAGATGTTGGTGGTAAAGGACTGGGGGCTGTCCTTATACAAGTGGGACGATCAAGGAAAGAGGGCACTGTTGTCTTTGCCTCTCACTTACTGTCACAAACAGAAAACAGTTATTATGTCATTGAGATGGAGGCCTTAGCCACAGTATGGTGTTTAAGACACTTTCTGTAAATTCATTTGGGAACAAATGTTGAAATGCGACCATAATCCATTTGTCAAGAAATTGAATACTAAGATTTTCAGTCTTAGTGCGACTTCGGGAATTTTTGTACATGGTGAAATGTGTGGGGTAGAAATAATGTGGTTCCTGACTTCCTAAGTAGAATGCCAGTGCTGATGAGAGTGATAAGAATGAATAGAACAAATATGATTTAACTGGATGTAAGTGTATGTTAAGGATAGCTCTCTTGGAAAAGTTAGAGTATGTACTTCACATTGGGCTGAAGAGAAAGGCCATTGGATGGTATCTAAGAAAGTATAAAAAGTGAGCTATGAACTTTGTGTGAATGAACGAGTTGTGAGAAGACAAGGTAATATTACTAAAATCACTTGGAAATCAGATTGTATTGTGTGTCATGAAGACCATGCTGGCATTTCCAGAACAAAGAGACTGCTAAAGTGATTGTGTTAGTGGGCTGGCTTGGAATTAAATGTTGAGAGGGCTGTTCATGAATGCTTAGATTTTAAAATAGCTGACAAGTCTCTTAAGACTCTGAGCCCCCCCCCCCCCCCACTGTGTCTAATGCAGTGTTGAAAGTCATTGTGTGAATTGTTGACTTTAGATATTATGGGTTGTGTGGTGCAGGAGTATGAGTCCAGAAAGATATGGTCACTTTGATAGATTTGTATTGGAAGTGGGTGGAATTTAAAGATTTAGAAAAGGTGGCCACTACTAATAGTGTTTTTTTGTATAAGATATTTAACCGGGAATGTTTTGCAGCCAAGATTTTGACAGAACTTTGAACTTCATTGTATCATCCTAGTGGCAATGGTGCTGTTGAAAAATGTAATTGCACAATAAAAGGAGTGATTCAGATTGTGTGTAATGAGGTGAAGAATTGGACGTTAGAATTGAGGAGAATGGTGTAGTTTTATAGAATAACTTCCCATGATGCACAGGCTGTAGTCCCTTTCCATAATGAGAGGTAGGATTACATATTTTAAAGCCAATCCAGGATGGATGAAGAAGGTTGGTGTTATATGTTAGGATCTGGAGAAGGTTAGGAAATGCACAGCAGAAGCACAAGGAAAATACAAACGTTTTCCTTTTCCCCAAGTGTTTTTATTAAATGTTCCATACATGCAAACATACATTACCATCACTACGAGTATACAAGCATGGTTAAACATAAGCATCAATCTCAAAGGCTGACGCAACTGTAAGTATCCACAAGAACATGAGGCCTTTAAGGTACATCAGGGCTCTGTAAGATGGCCCACCAATACTCAAGTTGTACTGCATGTAATCTACTAGGGAAATACAAAAGTTATTATAGCAAATGGTTCTGCCCATTTAGTGAATCAGGATTTTTTGCAATCGACTACCCATTTTCTTTTCTGTGAGCCAGTCTCGCCAGCTGACTCTCACTCACAGTAAATGGATTGAGCGTGCTAACTGCCAGTCTCTGTTTTTTCAAATAAGGCTGCTGCTCGCAGCTAGCGTAAGAGGCTTTGCGCTGTTTACACATGAGCTCATGTATGTGTGGGCTGCATGTGTAAGACTACCATCATGCACCACCCTGTATATGCAATCAGGTGCTGTTTGGCAAAAGGGACTTGTCATAGATTGGTGCTCACCTTGGGTAGGCCTTATAATGTGAGTGAGTGTTCATAGTGTAGGTCTGTAGTGCTTACTGAGGATTTGTGATGCTTACACTGTCTACATATTATAGGACAAATCTGCACTAAAGTACCGTTTCACACCACTTTGGCCTACAAGGTCCAGTAAGGTACAAAACTAAGGTAAAACTTGCACCCCACGTAAGAATTTACAGTCCTCAACATTCGGATTCCAAGCTTTTGTCCCCACTATTGGGCCAAGTTATACTCTACTCCCTAGCAGAGGAATCAAAGGACTCTTCACGAACTAGAGCAATTAACAGTGCTTGACCCAGTCTCTGGGAATGGAAGGAGTGAGGACAAAATCTGCATCAGTTAATTAGCTTGTCACAGTGCACCGGGGCTGACATAGCCCAGGCACAGTGGAACAATGGAGGAAGGCCACAACTCAGGAGCCAATGCAGGAGGGGCTCACCTTTGAAGTTTTAGTGAAAAGGGATCAGGTAGTTGTTGCATCAAGGGGTGGAGCTAAGGGTCTCAGGGGAATTCTTTCCACAGACAACTTAAAGTCGCCATCTTAGTTCGTCCCAGAATGCTGTGCAGGAGGGTTGGGAAAGAAGTGGAGGAATATGATGTGGCATCATAGAATTGGCGAGGAGGGCCTGGCTCGTGATGCTTTACACCTCCATTAAAAGGTCCTGCACAAGTGAGAGACACGTGAGAAGACCATGAACCAGGGAGCGACTGAGGTGAAAGAATGCCCAGATGGAAGGAAAGGTCGTCTGATGTCCTGCAAGGATGAACATTAAGTATTTGTCTCCAAGTGATACTCAGGACTAGGATGGGTCTCTCCAGGGCCAGTAGAGCAGGCCCCTTATGCCCCCTGAGGAACTGTTGGTTAAAGCACCTGCTGGGGAACCGTCAGTGCTTATTTTGTAAATGAAAACGTGCTGGTGCCCACAGTCACGGCTTGCGGCACCGAAAAGGTTCAGCGTGTGACAGGGAAGGGAGGAACGACAAACAACAACAAAACATACAGAAAATGTTCATTTAAAAAAACAACTTACCTGACTCCCCACCGCCGCGCCGATCTTCTGGCTCCACTGCAGGCAGGGGCACCCAGCCTGCCGTGTAGCCTATCCCTACGCTGCTCTCATACTGCTGGCAGCATGAAACCAGTGTTAGGATTGGCCGAAGCGCCCTGGCTTGGCTCTCCCGGGCAATCTGGGAGCCTGTGCCTTCTATCTCCAACACAGTGCTGTGTTGAGGAGAGCTCAGTGACCATGTGTATTTGGCCATCCTGAGATGGACAGCCAAACACACATGCGCACTGAGGGGAGTGCACCCACTCCCCTCAGTGCTCGTCACCTCCATGGCCCAACCCTTTAAAAATATAACAATAGTAAACATAGATTATTATTGTTTTATTTTTAAAGTTGTGCAGCTGCTGGCTGGGGCGCTCCTCTGTTATGGCGGAGGAGCCCTGCTGGGTGCCTAAAGCTCTCCTATGAAACATGTGGCTGCTGCAAAGAACTGTGGAGCATGGGATACTGAGGCAGCGTAATCCTGAAAGCCATCTTGGGCCTTTTTTATCCATTTACAGCCACTCCCTGCCCCTTCAGCTCACTCTTACAGCTTCCTGCTTTCTCCCCTTGTGAAGCTATTTCTTTTTTCTCTTCCTTCGTCTTTCCCATATGTGTCTTTTGCTCACAGTAAATGCTTGAGGCATAAAAATGAGTGCCAGCCCTCAGAAATAAGTGCTGGTGCCCCACATCAGCTCGAATTAAGCACAGAGGAGTGTGGATGGCTCACGTAGAACATGTCTGGACTAGCCTCTGCCACTGCTGCCACCCAGGTGCCCTTCAAGGAGCCAAAAGGCATTGGGGAGTGGGGCATCGAGGGTGTACTGTGGGCTGGTTGTGGAGGGGCTGTGCATGATGCTAGGGCTGGCCACCGCGATCAAAAAAAGCCAAATATGCTGAAAATCGGCCAAACTGGGCCAAATATAAGCCCCTTTAAAGCAGAGGTCTTTGAAAAGAGTTTACTGGTAGCTACTGGGTGATCGGGAGCATGAGACTTTGACAGGTACTGTAAGGGGTGTTGCAAGTGGCAGCAGAGGAAGGAAGCAATAAAGACTTTGGTGTGAAGAATTCCGTTGAGAGCAAAGAAGACACTGGTGCAAGGGTAAATGATGCAACCTAAGATGATTCCAGAGCGAGTGTTCTGAGCCTGTGTGTCACTCCAATTGTTTTGAAACACATAAATGCGGAAAGGCTCCAGCTTCAACTCTTTGGGATAGAAACAGTGGATTTGGAAGACCTAATAAATGCCCAAGTAAACTCAGACTATGACTGTTTGTAGCTTGAACAGACGTTGTCTAATTATTGGAACCTTTGCAACTGTTTTACCTATGAAACTGCTTTAAGTCATAATTGTTACTACAGTATTATAAATGTCATAGCATCCAGGACAGACCGATCACTGACAGGTCACTGTTTTTGTGGAACTTATGGGGACAGAATAGATGCTGGGCTCTGAACTAAGCCTCTACTCTCCGTTTGAACCCCCTGCTGCATTGTGTGATGTGAAGACATTGGTCGTTATTTCTATTATAGTTTTATGCAGCTGTAAGAGTCGTTCTTCTGTCACAAAGTACTTTGAACAAAAGCTTCAGGATTGTCACTATCCTTTTCTTAACTCATGCTTGAACAATTTCTGACAGCACAAATTTAGTGTGGGGTCACCTCTGCCTCGTGATGAGTTTTTTGCTTAAGTAGCGGATGACTATTCTAGCACTAGTGATACCTCGCTGTTGTTTTGTTTGGCTTCTTTTTTTAACCAGCCTGGTCTGTATTTTCATATCCATATCAGTAAAACCAAATTGGAAAAAGTTGTAAAATGCGGCACGTTTTACGTTGTGAAATCCAATCTAAACCAATAAACACGTGAATAAATCACGTAAAAGCATTCAACAGCTGCTTAATTTATATATTATTAAAACGAGCATAAGGATAATTGCCATGCTACAAAAGAACCGTGATCACAAATTCACCTTCACCACTTAGCTTAACAGTAAAATCTAAACAAATAGTCTGTGTTTTTCCTCAGAAAAGTTTCAGCCCTGCTCTGCTTGTATTTCGAGTTGCCAGTGATTTTCGCCAACTCGGCTTCAAAATAATGTTTTAGGTCCCGCGCTCATCCTGGGCCTGGACGCGTGTGAGAAACCCGCGGCCTGTGGTTGTTAGGTCCCATTGTCACATTTTCGCTCCGGGAGGGTATTTCAACAGGGGACCATCAGCTCTCATCTCTACCGGCGTGCTGTGTTCTAAACTCGTAATTGAAGTGTCACCATATTATGATGAGCTAGATTTAGAGGAAAAATAAAAAAATACCTTTTCTTTGGTTTATTGTGAGGGATGCACTTGGCCAAATTACATTTTACTTGGAGGGATAAAAATCATCCAGAAAGGCTTATTTTTTCAATACCTTGCACGTATCACTTGATGATCCTACCCTGGGCGTAACACAGACGCCTGCATGCCCACATGGTGCAGGCTTAATCATACTGTGGGCGGGGGGCCTCATCCCTACTGATGTGAGTGTGGGGAGCCCCCTTCAGTGTATCATGTGGTGGTGGGGCTCACGTTTGTTATGCCAGTGATCCCACAGTCAATGAGTTTTAGGGTAAATAAATAGTTTCCTTTTATTTATTTTAGGAGTTCCATAGAGTACTGGCCATGCTTCCTTTATGAGGTTGAAGATAGCTTCTTATTCGACCAGCATCTTATTCTCAAGCTTAGTTAGCCTCTTTTTCGTCCATCCTCTTATTCACTGATGGAAGTTAGCATCTTATTCGGCCAGCTGAAGATGGCTTCTTATTCAACCAGCATCTTATTCTCAGGCTTAAGTTAGCCTCTTTTTCAGCCATCATCTTATTCTTTGATGGAAGTTAGCATCTTATTTGGCTACCATTTTATTTGCCTGCAACATTTTATATAAAATACAACCTTAAATAATTCAGCTAACTTCATTTTATTGGACTTTGCATTGCCATACTTGACTATGTTGTTTTTCTACCACAAAATATGCCACTGATGCATCTATTAGAATTTTGTCTAACACAAGCAACATTTCCACCAAAATATGAAACAGCTTTGCCACCATCAAAATTCATATTTAGAAGTGGAGTGCCCCTTTACAATGCCTGTATATAAATTGTCTGAGCCAGACATAGGGGGTCATTCCAATGTTGGCGGGCGGCGGAGGCCGCCCGCCAGAATTCCCCCATCCGAAATACCGCGCCGCGGTCAAAAGACCGCGGCGGGTATTACAAGTTTTCCCCTGGGCTGGCGGCCGGTTGCTGAAAAACCGCCCGCCAGCCCAGGGGAAAACGACCTTCCCACGAGGATGCCGGCTCGTAATCGAGCCAGCGGAGTGGGAAGGTGCGACGGGTGCAGTGGCACCCGTCGTGTATTTCAGTGTCTGCAAGGCAGACACTGAAATACTTTGCGGGGCCCTCTTACGGGGGCCCCTGCCGTGCCCATGCCATTGGCATGGGCACGGCAGGGGCCCCCAGGGGCCCCGCGACCCCCCCCTACCGCCATCCTGTTCATGGCGGCTTTCCCGCCATGAACAGGATGGCGGTAGGGGGGGTCGGAATCCTCATGGCTGCGGAGCGCGCTCCGCAGCCATGGAGGATTCACACGAGCAGCGGAAAGTCGGCGGGAGACCGCTGACTTTCCGCTTCTGACCGCGGCTGAACCGCCGCGGTCAGAATGCTCGTTGGAGCACCGCCAGCCTGTTGGCGGTGCTCCCGTGGTCGGTGGCCCTGGCGGCCACCGGCCGCCAGGGTCAGAATGACCCTCATAATTTGTTGTACCATATCGGTTGCCATGACCTCAATGCATCCCTAAGCAGTTAATCTGAATAAGTAATCATACTTTTCCTATAGGAAATTCAAATTGGCTCACACATATTTTAACCACACCACATTCCCCCACAAGTTGCTTGGGGACTTAAAGCCAAGCAGTGTCAACTGCCAACCTGTGCCACCCTCAAGCCAATGAATTCCTACGGAATTATGGACATATAAGTAAACATTTTTTCTCCCATAGATATCATCATTCTCACCAATTTTCATATCGATCTTAATACGAAGAGTACCTTCTACACTACTTGTTTATAATTTGCCTGAGACAAGCAAAATGTGTCACAACAGGTGGCACCAAACTGGTTGCATTTACCTCAGTGCATTCCCATGGAGGTATATATTGTGAGAAATGGGGTCTCTAGTTGGCAGTCGGTTTGCACTCGGTCCACACAGGGACCCTCACTCTAGTCAGCCTCTGCTACAATCTTTGGAAGCTTGGCACAAGCAGTCAGGCTTATCTCAGAAGCAATGTGTAAAGCATTTGCACATAACGCACAGTAATACAGTGAACATACTACCAAAGGACACCACACCAGTTTTAGAAAAATACCCAACATTTATCTTGGTAAAACAAGACCAAAACGAGAAAAATCCAACATATAATAATAAAGAAATTAATTTTGCAAGACTTAACTTAAAAATACAGTTCCTTTAAGTCGATAGTTCCGTCTGGGGCTATCACGGTGTTGTGAACAACAAATTCAACAGTTCAGGCTGGCTGCGGCATCGCAGGCCAGCTACAGTGTTAGGAAGTCCCGCAAACAGTACCTTGGAAATGTAGGGCGTCGGGATCTTCGTGATGAGATCTGGAGTGCAGCGTCGCAGGCGTTGGTTCCGGAGGTCTGTGTGGGGGTCGTCAGTGCCCTTGAAGTCACACGCATTTCAGATCGAACTCTGGGCTGATGACGAAGTCAGGAGTGGTGGC
This sequence comes from Pleurodeles waltl, assembly GCF_031143425.1. Lineage (NCBI taxonomy): Eukaryota > Metazoa > Chordata > Amphibia > Caudata > Salamandridae > Pleurodeles > Pleurodeles waltl. The sequence continues at coordinate 340,610,071 of NC_090443.1, forward strand.
GTAGATGGCGTTGAGGCTGCGGTGCGAAGCAGGACGATACGATGTGCGATGCCCACAGGTCACGGTGTAGGCAGCAGCTAGGTGACTGTGTCCAGTGGCGGTGGAGAGACCAGGGCTGCGGTGTAAAGTGGGGCGGGGCAATGTGCGGTGTCTCCAGTTCACAGTGCAGGCAGCAGTGTCATCATTGCTGAAGCCCTGTCATTGGTAGGCCCAAGGCTGATTTGCAGCACAGGGCGGGCTCCATGCAGTGCCCGCGGGTTGTGGTGTAGACAGGGGCGTCTGTTGATGACACTGGAGTTGATGGCATTGGCGTCTATGATCCAGAGCGGCAGTGCATGACAGTACAATGTGTTGTGTACCTCACCAGCGGTGTCCTCAGGACACGGGGCAGGCAGCGATGTCAGCGTGGAGCGGGGATGGCAAGGCTGTGGTGTGAGCAAAGCGATGCAGAATGGGGGCCAAAAAGTCATGGTGCAAGCAGTGGCTCGGTGACAGCATCAGGTGGCGGCATTGGTGAGACCAGGGTTGCGGTGCGATGTGGGGCATGGCTCCCTTTGGTGTCGTCCGCTCACAGTGCAGTCAGTGGCATCGTTGACGGAATCACAGTGGTTTTTCTTCTGTTGCAGCACAAAACACACAGTTCCCGGTGTTGTAGGCAGATGAAGCTGAAGTCTTTGTTATACCTGAGACTTCCAACAGAAGGCAAGCTCTACTCCAAGTCCTTGGAGAAATTTCACAAGGAGGATACGTAGCAAAGTCCAGTCTTTGCCCTCTTTAAGGCAGAAGCAGCAACTTCAGGCCAACCCAGCAAAGCACACACGTCAAAGGGGCAGTACTCCTCCTGCAGCCCTTCAGCTCCTCTCCTTGGCAGAGGTTCCTCTTGATCCAAAAGTGTTCTAAAAGTCTGGGGTTTTGGGTCCACTACTTATACTCCTTTCTGCCTTTGAAGTAAGCAAACCTCAAAGGAAATCTGTTGTTGACAAGATCCTGCCTTGCCCAGGCCTGGCTCCAGACACACTCCAGGGGGTCGGAGACTGCATTGTGTGAGGACAGGCACAGCCCTTTCAGATGTGTCAGCTCCTCCCTCCCCACTCTAGCCCAGGAGGCTTATCAGGATATGCAGGCTACACCCCAGCTCCCTTTGTGTCACTGTCTAGAGGGAGTTTACAGCAGCCCAACTGTCAGTCTGACCCAGATGTGGAATACACAAGCAGGCAGAGGCACAGAATGGTTAAGCAAGACAATGCCCACTTTCCAAAAGTGGCATTTTCAAACTGACAATCTAAAAACCAACTTTACCAAAAGATGTATTTTTAAATTGTGAGTTCAGAGACCCCAAACTCTTCATCTCTATCTGCTCCCAATGGGAAACTGCACTTAAAATGTATTGAAAGGCAGTCCCCATGTTAACCTATGACAGAGATAGGCCTTGCAACAGTGAAAATCGAATTTGGCAGTATTGCACTGTCAGGACATGTAAAACACATATGTCCTATCTTTAACATACACTGCATCCTGCCCATGGGGCTACCTGGGGCCTACTATAGGGGTGCCTTGCATGTACAAAAAGGGAAGGTTTGGGCCTGACAAGTGGGTACACTTGCTAGGTTGAATTGGCAGTTTAAAACTGCACACACAGACACTGCAGTGGCGGGTCTGAGGCATGTTTACAGGCTACTCAGGTGGGTTGCACAATCAGTGCTGCAGGCCCATTAGTAGCATTTGATTTACAAGCACTGGGCACACATAGTGCACTTCACTAGGGACTTAAGAGTAAATCAAATATGCCAATCATGGATAAACCAATCACCAATACAATTTATATAGGGAGCACTTGCACTTTAGCACTGATCAGCAGTGGTAAAGTGCGCAGAGATAATAAACCAGCAAAAACAGAGTTAAGCATACCATAAAAACAGGAGGTCAGAAGGGAAAAAGACGGAAAACACGCCAAAAGATGCCTGGTCTAACATATATGAATGAGTAATTGTAGTTTTATTCTAGAAAAACACATTGGCTCACAAATATATATGTTGTTTTTCAAACACACTATGTCCTCCTGCAAGGCCATGAGGATTCAACCTAAGCTAATCAAAGTTTCCACAAAAACACAGATCGGCTGTGCCACCCACCAGCCAATTAATTCATAAGGCGCTAGAGGTGAAAATGTCACCATCCTTTCTCCCAAGAAAATCAACTTGGTTCACCAATTTTCATATCGAACATAATAAAGAGAGCACTCCTCTGCACTACCTGTATGTAAATTGCCTGAGCCAAGCAAAATATGTCACAATAGGTGGCATTAAACTGGTTGCATTGACCTCTATGGATTCCTATGCAGGTATCTGAATAAGCATTGTTCTCTTATAGAAAAATCACATTAACTAACAAATATGTATGTTGTTATGGGAGCACACTGCATCCCCTTTTAAGCTCCATCAGGATTTAGCCTGAACCAAGCAATATTTCCTCTTGTGCCCACTCTACCACCCTCAAGCCAATGTATTCCTATGGGGTTATGGATGAATAAGTAACCAATATTTCTCCCAACAAGTTCACCTATTCATATTGAGTCTAATAAAAAGAGCATCCTTCTGCTCTACCTGTATGTAAATTGCCTGAGCCAAGCAAAATGTGTCAGAACAGGTGGCACCAAATTGGTTGCCCTCACCTCAATGCATTTCTATGCAGTTGCATCTGAATAAGGAATTATACTTTTCCTATAAGATAATCACATTGGCACACACATATTGATACTTCATGAGCTCAGACTGCTTGGAAGTCACCAGGGGGTTTCTAACCACTCCACTTGACAGCTAATAAGTGCATCTCTTACATTCTGTTGGTGGCTAAACACACCATCCTTTCCTTATAGGGGAAATCTATTAGGTCAACTTACAATCTTTGGCTCAATATGAGTTGGTGTCTCTTGGGGCATAATAAACTGGCCTTTGACCTCTCTCTGATAAATCTTCTTTCATTCTCAAATTAGGCTACCTTGTTATCTCCTGTTTGAATGTGGACTTTAGGTGCTGGACCTGCCTCCAAATGCTGTGAGCTCTGGGTCTGCTTGATCCTTCATGTCACACCCATGATGTGGCTCCTCTTTGCCCTCAGAAGACTGATGAGTAAAAATTTAGTGTGGCCCGATATTGTCAGAGGGAATTTGGGGGTTGGGGGTGCAGGACTTGTTAAGTGGTGGCTGCATCAACCAACTGTTATGTTGGTTTACCTTTTCTCTGCCTGGTTTCGAGAAAATGCAATAAAAACTATTGAGTCTGAAATGTAATTGACCGAAGAAGAGTGGAACTTGGAAAATGGAGAATATGTATGGGCATCATTAAAATGTAATCCAGTCACTGGAATATTTTAAGAATGTTGCACAAACTATCTAGGTAAGCAGTTAACTTATACAGACTCTGCCTTTTGTGGTGTTACATCACTGTCCTGCCCATTGGAGCTCTTTCTAATGGGTGTTGGAGAATGGATCATAGTGATCTTACCTGGTGTACTCCAGGAAGACCCAACCGTGGGTGTAATCTTGGTGACCACTGCTACATTTGGGGCTGCACTAGTTGGAGATAAGCTTGGGAGGGCTTCCTTAGGTGGCATTGCCAAGCACAAAAGGCAGAATACAGGGCATGGACAATGCTCCGCCATAATTACATAAAGAGAGTATGTGTATTGCTTTTCCATTGAAATATGGGAGATAAACACATCTAAACATTACAATAGTATCCAGATGTGAACAGAGGCCCCAAAAGGAGACACGTTGTTTCTGCTTTAGAAAAAGCAAGGAGGATGTCTCTGCATTGAATTTAAAATCCCTGTCTTAGCCGAGTATGTGCTTGAAACATGAGCAATTTTTTATTTATTTATGAACATGGAGAAATCGGAAGTACAAGTTTTTTCTACTCAGGAAGTAGTTGATGTTTCTAATAGATTCCTTCTGTGGTACCAAACAATCATGAAAATAAAATGTTTAGCTCAAATAGAACCCCTTAATCCCACCAGCCTTATCATATAAGTCTGATTTAGGTACTAGACACCTCTGAAAAGCCTCATTGAAAGAAGATGTACTGAAATGTCAGAACTGTGCTCATCTCCAATAGAATTTCCAATGTATACATTGAGCCAAGATATGTATATTGTCAGGACATGGAAAAGAGCCATCAGGTGCTAGCCAACTTTGCTTACTACTCAACACTTGAAACTAATTTTGAATGTTTCTTGTAGGTCATTTGTGGTAAGAAAGTTCACGTGTTGATACAGCTGGACTTATCATGGCAAAATGCTTATAGGTGATGGGAACTCAGGCCTCGAAAAATCTGCTCCCCAGTTGCTATGGCGAGTCACATTTTATTAGGTTGAGCTATTTTTAGGATCTACTCATCAGTTCTGGTGAGTTAACAAAGAACAGGTGCTCCGGTCAGTCAGAAAGTGAAGGAGCAATAAAGACACCTTTAAATCTTCCTATCCAGTTGCCTTTGCTGTGTTCAGAGACAGAGGTCAAAAGTCAATTTGTATTCTTACACTTATTTTTCCTTCTGACTGCTGCTGAGTTCTGTGATTTTGTAAGCTGAACTGTCTGACCTGCTGTACAAAGTGTATGAAATGAAAAGCTATAGGGTCTCAGATTTTTACTACCACACAACATTTAAATAACTAAGTCAACTGTACCGACATTTCAAAATATATTTCAGTTGTTAAGAAAGCCCATTTTTTGTACTTATGTGTAATGAAAAAAATATTTTAATGGGATGAAAACAAATCAAAACACTTTGCTTGGTGATGTGCAAATGATAAATATGTTTTTTGAAGCCCAATTTTCACAGATTATTGTTAATACACTATAGTTTAATCGGTAAAGCTGCAAGTTAGTAGGAAGGTTTTGGACATTTCTTGGAAATGTACTGTCTGTAAATGACAGTGCGCTACAACAGAGGCCCTCATTACAAGTCTGGCGGTCCTGGGGCTGCCAGACTTGCGGTGGAGGTCGGGCCGCCACCAGAGCACTGGTCTGGCCTCCACATTACGACCATGGCAGAGCCGCCACGGTCTTACTCTGCCAGGGCAGTGCTGCAAGCAGCGCTGCCCTGGGGATTACGAGTCCCCTCTCGGCTGGCTTTTGCATGGCAGTCCCACCGCCATGCAATGCAAAGGCTGGCGGAGACGGGGTGCCAGGGGCCCCTGCACTGTCCATGCACTTGCATGGGCAGTACAGGGCCCCCATGGTCAGCCTTGTCACGCATTAAGGGCAGTGAAAAGAGCAACGGGTGCTGACACACCGCAACCTTGCAGCCAGCCGATTACGAGCCAACGTCAATGTTGTAGTGAGTATTCTGCTGGGCCAGAGGTGGCCCAGTGGAAAACTCATAATTGGGTCGGTGGGCGGAAAACCGGAGTGGCAGTTTTCCGTCTGAAAGAGTTTGGCAAAATGAGACCCTGAGTGTTTAAACAAAGTGAGAAACACTTCTGCCTCCTACCCTTAGGGCAACGCAGTTAGCAAACTAAGAGGCACATCAAGGATCATGTGTACCCTAAATGAGGGCTAGGTCAATATCGTAGCTGGAGCAAATGTTTTAGCCTATTTAATGAAACAAAATACGTTTTTTGTGAAGCAGAAATGCTGAACTCACATACTTGAAGGTGCTGTCATAGGTGAGAATGAAGAAAAAGGCGACTGCAAAATAAAATATTTGCCTAGTATCACACAATTTGAGATCCGTTTATGAGTCAAGTACATTGTAGTTAAGCCTAGTAGATTATTCTACATACTTGACTTGCAGGTTTTGTTACATATTAATGATTTTTCGAGGCCTGGAACAAAATCAAAGTATTGACAAATTCAGGAACATATCCATCACCATTCCGCAACTTTCGTTGACGTTGTGCTCAAGTGGGCTTAAATAGACCTTTTCGGTGAAAAGTGAAGAAACTTCATCTGCCATGCTCTTGTTCTTGCTTTCAATATAAGCTTTTAAAGCAGAATAATTTTGCTTAGAGTAAGCTTTAGTATGTGAATACCAACTCTAAGATATTTTGTGACTTTAATATCCTGCTCAAAATATCACAAGTGCCTTAAAGTTGAAGGGCATAATATTGAAAGTAAAATATCCGGTTTTAGATTTGTTAATAATAATTATGATTAAAATATAATAATCTAAAATAAAATTTTAGATAATATCATTTTAATGCACATTGTTTCCTATGTATGTTTATTATGTTTTATATATCACTATGTTACATTTTATTTTTTGAAGGGTTGTAGGCTTTATTGGTAGATTGGGTTGGCAATGTTATAATCTTAAAATGTGTTAATTCAGGTGTAATTATTACATTATTAGCTTTATTGTTTTTAACTAATATATAAATATAATACTTTATAATGTTACAGTATGTATATGTTACGTTTTTGGGTTTTGTTGGGGTATTAGGAGGAGAGTCTTATTTATTACAAACATACATTAATTTGTATTCTTGTGTATTCATATTTTAAAATACTATTCTATTCAATAAACACATTAATAATTGAATAATGTTCCATTGAGGTTTATTGATGTGAATTTGTATTTTTTTAATTAAACAAATGAGTGTCATGGGGGTTCTTGGAAGGTGGTTTATTATTGTAAGGAAAAATAACATGTAAATATTGGGTTAATATTGTGATATTTTTGTATTACTTTATTAAAGAATACTACGTTTAAAATACAATTTTGATTCACTATTTAAATAAATATATAAATGAAAACATCTTTAATTACAAAAATATATCACAGTTCAACATTTTTTGAAATAAGAAAAACATATATTCAAATAGGAACCACAATAGTGGTTTCTTAATTAAAATTATTTCCTAAAAAGTAATTACAATTCTAATGTGAAAATAATTGTTTTTTATTCAACAATAACTATAAAAATGAAAACAAAATCATAAAATATAAATTTGTATGTATTGAGCACTTTTTTAATTTAACAAAAATGAGTATGTTTGAGTTAGGATAATAAATTATGTCCTCCTTTATCAAAGTTTCTTTGGACTGGAGAATAGTAATCTGAACCTATGTTCCCTCCATGCTGCACAACTGCGCATACATGCAGACAGCCTTCACCAAGCGCCCAGAGTTTATCTGAAAGCACGCAGATCATTCGAGGCATTAGGAGAGATGCTGCCTTTGGGTGAAAGGCCAGAGCGGAAACCCCTCCAAGGCTCTCGAGTGAAAGCGCGCCGGATGGGGCGCGCAAACAAAGGGAAGGGGGACAGGAAGTGGTCTCCCCTCAGATTGAATCACCTACTGCCCCCGCCATGCTGAGAATCCGGCACAGGGCGGAAGCGGAAAGGGGGCAGTGAAAACTTGGTTGGCCCAATGGGGGCCAAAGCATCATTTGATTTCCTTCCCCCCCACTGTACCCCAAGGGCAAAGGTGGGTGCTTAAAAAGAGCCTGCCTGGCACGGAACCCCTCTTCATTATCAGGGCAGCCGGGCAGCGACACAAAGAGGACACCCACACCTAACGCTAACCGCCCAGATCGTCGCAGGCTGGGTTGAAGGGATAATGCGGAAAAGGAGAGATAAAGAACAACGAAGGCCACACCCAACACAGCGGGGTGGCAGGGCTACTTACCTTGGGATGCCTCACAGCAGGGTAAGACAGTTGGGGGAGGTACATGAAAACACGGCACTCGCAGCCCGGGTCTGCAGAGAGCTGACACGAGGACTAAACAAGGTAGCAGGTTAAGCCTAAAAGGAAATTAGTACCCTCCTACATAAAAAGGAATAATGCCAACGCCAAGGGGCAAGATACACAAAGGACTAAACGCGAGAGTGATTTGTGGCAAATTGATTGAGGGGCATGTGACATGCAGATATTGAAAAAGTTGTTAAGATGCAAAGTGATTTATGACCCAATGTACCAGTTTTAAGCATAAACCCATGGGCCTTCAACCTCATGGGAGCTAATGTGAATTATGACAACCTCATGACCTCTATTGCATGTAACGGTGATATGACAATGATTTATGGCCCTCATAAAAGCAGGGCAACCATGCTGTAAATCTACGCTAATAAACTGAGGCCAACATTTCCCAAACCAAATAACCAGCTGTTGTACTATTTAAGTATTTGCGGGAATGGGCAGTCTGGGTGGGGGTTTCTGACAGCTACTCGTCTTTTAAAACGATGATCAGTGTGAAAGGTAGTGCCTTTCTTGATGCTCTGCGAAAAAGATAAAGTTATCCAGCTGGGAAGGGGATCAGATGTGTCAGACCCCTGTGGTGGAAGGAAAGCAGCACTATAGCCTGGGCATGCAGAGCACACGGGGGGCTACTGGGGACTGAGCAAGCAGCTTCCACTAAAACCGCCTGTTTTGCAATTAGCCTTGTAGTGAGAGCTGCACAGGAGGCTTTTGCAAGGTCTGCCTCTTGCCCAGCATCTGCGTTTCACAAAGCACAAAATGGCCTGTTTTTAAAAGACATTGAAATGGACAGTGCAGTTAAGTGGTAGCATTTATTCACATGGCTGTTGGCAAGAAGGAGCTGATGTTAAGCTTGCTGTTGCCACCTTTCCAGGAGAAAAATAGTGGCTATTTGTTTTGTCTGAGTCTGTAAAGTCCCAGACGCGATACCAAATAGGACTGTAAACCAAACTGAGGCCCATATTTATACTTTTTGACGCTAAACTGCGCTAACGCAGTTTAGCGTCAAAAAGTTTTGCGCCGTCTAACGCCATTCTGAAGCGCCATGCGGGCGCCGTATTTATGGAATGGCGTTAGACGGCGCAATCAGACCGGCGCTGCCTGGTTTGCGTGGGAAGAAACCACGTAGACCAGACAGCGCCGGCGTAGGGGGAAAATGGCGCATGGGCGTCTTAAAATGGGGCAAGTCAGGTTACGTCGAAAAAATCGTCTTAACCCGACTTGCGCCATTTTTTAACGACGCCCATCCCCCATCAACATGACTCCTATCATTGTAAAGATAGGAGTCATGCCCCCTTGCCCAATGGCCATGCCCAGGGGACTTCTGTCCCCTGGGCATGGTCATTGGGCATAGTGGCATGTAGGGGGGCACAAATAAGGCCCCCCTATGCCACCAAAATAAAATATAAAAAATAAAAAATAAAACTTACCTGAACTTACCTGAATGTCCCTGGGGTGGGTCCCTCCATCCTTGGGGGTCCTCCTGGGGTGGGCAAGGGTGGCAGGGGGGGTCCCTGGGGGCATGGGAGGGCACCTGTGGGCTCATTTTGAGCCCACAGGCCCCTTAACGCCTGCCCTGAGCAGGCGTTAAAAAGTGGCGCAAATGCGCCGTTTTTTGCCACGCCAACTCCCGGGCGTCTCTTTTGCCCGGGAGTATAAATACCACGTAAAGGCCTGGGAGTCATTTTTTAGACGGGAACGCCTCCCTTGCATATCATTAACGCAAGGAAGGGGTTCACGCTAAAAAATGACGCACATTCCGGGAACTTTGGCGCTATTCGCCTCTAACGCCATAGTATAAATATGGCGTTAGTTGGCGTTAGTTTTGCGTCGAAATTGCGTCAAAAAAAACGACGCAATTTCGGCGCAAACGGAGTATAAATATGGCCCTAAGTGTTTTGCTTATTTTTGTATCATCTGGGACTTTAAAATACCAATGGGGCAGGTAGAGAATTAGCCAGGGGGCAACCCTAGCTAGCGGCAGAACATTATGCACCCTGCACATAGAAAATACATCACCTGGAAAAGTATATGGTATAGTATTTATAGACCCTACCCAAACCCTGACGAAACACTGAAGCAGTTAGATGCTGTTGAGAAATACAAAGAGCCTCACTGAATGGGAAGGTCTGGGCAAAGTGTTTGATGTTGCCCCTGGCTAAGGCCACTGGAATAATGTAGCAGGACAGGATCGAAATCCGTGACAGGTTGACTAAATTATGCAGCACGAAAAGGTAAAGAATGCAGCATTATGCATATTTTGTGATAGCATTACGTCTTACTTTTGTCATTTTACACTTGTTAACGTTGTTTGAGCATAGGTTGCACCTCATTATTAGTGGTTTATCACTTACATTTAGCAATAAGCAACAGAAAGGTGACTAATCAACCTTTGCAAAGGCCTTACACTGCACAGCAACACATCTTGCTGCCATTTTAGTAACCTTTGATCCGTTTGAGCTAGAAACTAATTTTTTTCAGTGAAAATTTGCAGATTATGCATCAGATGATGAATTATGTGGCAAATGCAGAAAATCCATTACTGTGCGAAAAACAAAGCTGTGGTACAATCATGTAATTCCAGTGGGCCTGTTCTTGACTTAGAGGTCAGTGACCCGCACCCAATACAAAGAATAGGCAGGACAGGGAGCCCTCTTATCAGCTGGTGAGATCCTAACTTCAAATAGGTGACAACCTAAACTGTTGTTTCCCCTGATTATGTCACTCGCTGCCTCCCATCCCTCTGAATGCAGACTATCTTTGTAGCCATTAAAATTGTACTCCCTCGTTTTGTTAACCATATGTGTTAATTTTCTTAACTTTGGGAGGAGCAAACAGTAATCTATTTCAAAAACATAGTTTTCTTTCCTGAACAAGATTCTACATGCAAGATAACGTAGGGTATGGTATTACCAAAACAATAGAAAGCATGAGAACAGCACAGGAGCAAAGAGTTCGAGTTTTCTGAGATTTTGTGGCAGTTATAGGAAAGGACAAATTGTATTTATCCTTCAAGAAGCATTGGTTTGAGGTTCATAGCAAAGCCATTTTTTTCCATTACTGAGGGGGCTACCTCTAAGGCTAGGACAAGAAAAGAGGCACTGGCACAACAATAAAAGTGTCTGCCATTATTAAATTGGATAGCTAAAAATGGTCCATATGTGCAAATGGAGGCGTTTTTTAAACTTTTAAGGGCATGCTGTGTAAGTGTTTGCAAGGTATTGAAGATAGTATGGATGTGAGGTTGCTGGAGGCAATGTTTTTCTTTTAATATCAGGGATATAAATACAGTAAACACCGACACAACACACCATAAAAAAGCCCCCAAAACAATCAAATACTGGCCCAAACATTAACCTGTCTGGCCAGCCCATTAGGCACTTCCTGATTGCCCTATAGGCCAGTCCAACCCTGGTTCCTCTTGCAAATATGGGTAGTTCTCTGTTCATTTTAACTTAAAATGCAAGATCACCTTTTGCTTGAGGGGGCATTAATATGTTCAAACCTGTAAGGGTGTGCTGGCAAATTGGTAATGTAAATAATAGCTGTGCACCAGCTGTGTGTCTGCTTCTAACAGTGACTGTCGATTATAGAGATAGATAATTAATTAATGGGTCCTTGGTTTGCACATTACAACTGATCTGAAAGGGGCTGTTGCTGTGTGGCTGTTTAACAATAAATAATATACTAAGTTTGGACGGCATCTGATGTTCCATCAGTGCACCTAGCCTGTACCACTTGTGCTAGAGAAACAAACACAGTGCTTCGCATTAGTGTGTCTTGAAAGTGTTAGTTTTTAATCTCAATAAGATATTAATTTGTAGACTTTTTCAAGCTAAAAGTACTGTAGCAGGCTTCACCGTGTTATGTAATGTTGGAAACATATCTCCAGCAACCCTTTGACCTCAACCATTGTTGTTATATTGGCCTTAAATTTATTTAATTTATAACTTAAGTAATACCATTTCATATTATGTAATTACAATGAAAGGGTGCTTAATATTACTTCTGCTAGTTCTGGCATTTTGGCACAGTCCTGTATTAAACAGTGTGAGTTAACAGTCAGTGAGTTTATGTAACCAACCATAGCCTGAGAATACTTCGCCCACCCATGGTAAGCAGCGTAAAGTGTTAGACTATATACATGTTAAAAGTAAACCAAATTTTTTGTGATTTCAGGAATATTTCGAATAAATTGGGATGTGTTGGAAGGTTTTTATTTTCAGCAATGTTTATTGTAGCCATGTTAGAAACAAGCATTTTCAATGCAACGGGTCTCGCATTTGTTCGAGTTAGAGCTATTAGTGTTGTAAAGCAAAAAAAAAATGCAGCGCGATTGCGCTATGTAACATGCAGCGCGATTGCGCTGCATGGAAAATAAACAGATAAAGTATTTCGGACTCCAGGCTGCAAACATCGAGCCTCGTATGTTTTTGGTACTTTACTGGTGCTGTGTAGGTGGGCTAAACACCAGAAAAGGCATGACGTATGCATGCCTTTCACAAATGAAAGCAAGCGGATTTTAACCTCTTAGCTGCTGGGTCCCCCCCCCCCCCCAGTGCTGAGCCCTTTTTTGGCTATTTGGGGTAGTATGCGCTTAGGCCTTCATAACTTTTTGTCTACATAAGCGATCCACGCCTAATTTGCGTCCTTTTTTTCCAACATCCTAGGGATTCTAATGGTACCCAGAGTTTGTGGTTTCCCCTGGAGGAGACCAAGAAATTAGCCAAAATACAGTGAAAAGTTCGTTTTTTTTCAAAAAAATTGGAAAAAAGGGCTGCCGAAGAAGGCTTGTGTTTTTTTCCCTGAAAATGGCATCAACAAAGGGTTTCTGGTGCTAAAATCACCATTTTCCCACCTTTCAGGAACGGGCAGACTTGAATCAGAAAACCACATTTTCAACACAATTTTGGCATTTTACTGGGACATACCCCATTTTTACTATTTTTGGTGCTTTCAGCCTCCTTCCAGTTAGTGACAGGAATGGGTGTGAAACCAATGCTGGATCCCGCAAAGCTAAACATTTCTGCAAAGTAGACAAAATTCTTAATTCAGCAAGGGGTCATTTGTGTAGATCCTACAAGGTTTTCCTACAGAAAATAACAGCTGAAATAAAAAAATATTGAAAGTGAGCTAAAAAAAACAGCCATTTTTCTCCACGTTTTACTCTGTAACTTTTTCCTGCAATGTCAGATTTTTTAAAGCAATGTACCGTTATGTGTGCTGGACTCTTCCGGTTGCAAGGATATATAGGGCTTGTAGGTTCATCAAGATCCCTAGGTACCCAGAGCCAATAAATGAGCTGCACCTTGCAATGGGTTTTCATTCTATACCGGGTATACAGCAATTCATTTGCTGAAATATAAAGAATGAAAAATTGGTATCAAGCAAACCTTTGTATTTCCAAAATGGGCATAAGATAAGGTGTTGAGAAGCAGTGGTTATTTGCACATCTCTGAATTCCGGGGTGCCCTTACTAGCATGTGAATTACAGGCCATTTCTCAAATAGACGTCTTTTTTACACACTGTCTTACATTTGGAAGGAAAAAATGTAGAGAAAGACAAGGGGCAATAACACTTGTTTTGCTATTCTGTGTTCCCCCAAGTCTCCCGATAAAAATGGTACCTCACTTGCGTGGGTAGGCCTAATGCTCGCGACAGGAAACGCAACATAGACACATCACATTTTTACATTGAAATCTGACGTGTTTTTTGCAAAGTGCCTAGCTGTAGATTTTGGCCTCTAGCTCAGCTGGCACCTAGGGAAACCTAGCAAACCTTGGCATTTTTGAAAACTAGACACCTAGGGGAATCCAAGATGAGGTGACTTGTGGTGCTCTGGCCAGGTTCTGTTACCCAGAATCATTTGCAAACCTCAAAATTTGGCTAAAAAAACACAATTACGTCACATTTCGGTGGCAGAAAGTTCTGGAATCTGAGAGGAGCCACAAATTTCCTTCCACCCAGCGTTCCCCCAAGTCTCCCGATAAAAATGGTACCTCACTTGTGTGGGTAGGCCTGGTGCCCGCGACAGGAATAGATCACACAACGGTCAATGTTGGTCCTTACATGAGGCAGCTGTTGACCCTGGGGTGATACATTCCTGACGCAGGCACTAGGTGTAGGCACTCAAGTGGGGTAGTGTTTTATCAGGACAGGTGAGGAATCACTGGGTGGTAGGAATTTTGTGGATCCCAGCATATTCCTGTAGTTTGTGTGACAGAAATGCGAGAAAAATAGAGTTTTTATTCAACATTTCAGCTTTGCAGGGTATTCTGGGTAAGAAAACATTGGGGAATCCACACAAGTCACACCTCTGTGGACTCCCCCGAATGTCTAGTTTCCAGAAATGTTTGGGTTTAGTGTGTTTCTCTATATGGCCGCTGAACCCAGGACCAAAAACACAGGTGCCTGCCTTACAAAACCAGTTTGTTTTGCGATAGATAATTTTGATGTCTCCACAATACGATTTGGGTGGTGGAATTTGGGGCTGAACTAAATTGGGGAGCTCCCAAGAGAGCACTCTCTCTCTCTCTCTGCTTGCCGCCGCATTCACCTGCTCTCTGGGTTGGGCTAACCCACTACTACCCCGTTGCACAGACTGCTTGCGAAGGGACAGCAGGACTGTCCTCATCACCTCCCTCATAATTTACTGGAAGAGGAGTTATCGAATGGGACTCCTCCGACTGAAAAATCACTCCCAGAGTCTGCGCCATTGTCCTATCCCTCAGATGCTGTCTCAGTATCTGATGTCTCAGTCTCTGATCCTATGTCAGAGCTGTCCTCTATAACCCGAGTGACGGCAGCAGTCATCCATCATGATGCCATCTCTGCTATTGGCTAAACTGTTGCTCTAAAACACTAGCCTATGCAGACAGTCACAAAATCGATGGTGTGTGTGAGATACGTGCAACAGTAGAGGCCACCTTACCTGCGCTTCTTCCCTCAATCAGCACGTTCTTTCAACACACTCAAAAAACACCTTGTCACATACCATTCGTCACAGTCTTTAGCACCTCCTGCGCCCAGTCCAACAATCATTATTGGTGCTCCCACTCCCTCCTCCTCGGATTCCCTCATTACCACCCAGCAAAAGTGCCCTTCATCTCTCCATAGCCGCCCTCCACCCCGCACATACATTTCATTTGTATAATAGCGCAGGTAATGGCTGACTTTACTAATGTACTCAGCTATTTACATAAAATACAGATTTGATTTGCAGTAGGCATATAAACCTTCTGCGCTTCTTTATGGCACTAAAACTGCCCCTAGACAAGTCTGACCCTTTTATAGCAGAAACATAATCACAATACTTACTTGACTTTTTTATTGCTGCCTAAAAGCTACAGTTGAAAAGCGTCAGTTGAAGTATGTGCATTGCTTTGAAGACGCAAGCTGCAACTGCAAGACAACTGGTGGCAAATCTATATATATATATAATATATATATCACTTTAAATGTGGGTCTGGTTTTCCTGGGGGCCGATCGCAGCCCCCAGGGAAACCACACACGTATTGAAAAAAGTGATATATAGATCTATCTCTATATATATATATATAGAGAGAGAGAGAGAGAGAGAGAGATATCTATAGATAGATCTATATATATATATATACATATATCTATATATATCTATAGATATATCCATGTAGATAGATATATCTACGTAGATATATCTATATATATAGATCTATATTTTTTTTAGTTGTTGTATGGTTTCCTTGGGGGGCAAAATGGCCCCCAGGGAAACCCTACAACAACTAAAAAAAATATTGCCCCCTGGGGGGTCGCCCTGCCATCGTGCCCCCCCCAGGGGGCACCTACCTTTTTTTTAAAAAAAATATGCCCCCGGGGGGGGGGGCGGCCGGTTTTCTGAGGGGGCCGACCCCCCCCCAAGTGAAATCCCTGGTGTCTAGTGGTGTTTCCTGGCCCAGGAAACACTTTCAGGAAGGCCTCGTAAGAAAGGGGAGAGTCTCCCCTTTCTTACGAGGCCTTCTCGAACGTGGGGAAGGCCGTTTGTGCGGCCGCTTCCTGCTTCGATGGGGAAATCCACAAAGTGGGGAAATCCACAGCGTGCCACAAGGCGCGCTGACGTCACAAAGGGGCGGGTGGGGGGCGGGGGAGACACGGAAGAGCTTCCGTGCCTCCCGGGGAACAAAAAATAAATAAATATCCTCTGGTGCGATGCACCCGAGGATTTATTAACCCCCTCCCTGGTGTCGGCCACTGGTCGTGACCCTCACCAGGGAGGTAGTGCGGGCGTCGGCCAGTGGCTGACGCCCGCATCCAAGGGGTTAAAAGGCAAGCCCACGAACCAATGTAAGTGATTGACGTGGCATGGGCGTGGTTTCAAGCCCAAAGAGAGATTACAGAATGGACGGAGCACTTTGTGTTCGCCCATAAAAAGGCAGAACTTGAGGCCAAATAGGGTTTAATTAACTACAGTGACAGACAAGATGGTTTCTGTCAGTGAACTACATCTATTTAGCTATGAAAATTTGACAAAATCATAAAGATGCATGAACGAAAACTGCTGGGGCTATGTCCTGGCACTATGTCATGGTACTCATTTATTTTATTAAGCTTAGTTCAAGATCTCACATATTTGCAGATTGGTGAACAGGGTTTGGTAAAGTAGATTTACGACAGCCATATAGAAATGCTAGCTCTCTAGGAGTAATATGCAGTGTTTTGAGGTCTGGTTATTGTCACACACTTACTAGAAATCTTTAGGTTGATTGTAAGTACTACCAAACAAGGTAAAAATGGGAGCAGAGGAAAACATTAAAATACTGATTACCCAAGAGCACACAATTTAGCCAAATGGATAGGCCTACATTTTATGGTGTTGTATACCCACACCACTGGGCCTACACCACTGGGCTGCTAAACCTTTAAGGGCTCCTTGAAGGGTTTTATAAACAGCACGTGGCTCCTAAATTTAAGACAATGTCAAAGAGCTCTTTCTGTTTGAGACAAAGGATTAAAAACAGAACTTTGAGGTTTGAACACAATCTGTCAGTGGTTACTCAATGAATCTCTGGTTGATACTGTTTTTATTGTTCATCTCTCTCTCTGAGGCCTAAGACACTACTTCATTCCAATGAAATACCATTATTTGCTTTGTACAGCATGGTCTTCATGTAGGACAGAACACCGGTCAAGGACTTGATGAAGTTGGACCCTGTCTTAGTTGGTAGAGCCATACACTCCCCCAGTTAGGGGTTGCACCAATATTTGTATCCTAAATCTGTGTCTCCCTACTTATTCAAGGCACTCATGAATGTTGAGTTCCCTAGCCCTAATATCTTCCATAGATATGCACCTTAATTTTGAAGTGATCTCATTAAATTGATACAATTGAAGAAGGCGTAAGCATTTTATTATATATTATTGTACTTTAGCATTTGTACAGCGATTGATACCCTCGAAGATGCCCCAA
Source organism: Pleurodeles waltl (assembly GCF_031143425.1). Lineage (NCBI taxonomy): Eukaryota > Metazoa > Chordata > Amphibia > Caudata > Salamandridae > Pleurodeles > Pleurodeles waltl. Next base: position 340,627,208 of record NC_090443.1, read on the forward strand.
AGAGATTTTGGATGTTTGAGTAATTTTGTAGGAGTGCTGGATAACTGGCAGAGTGATTTTGTATTGATCTGAACGTAGTATGTTTGGTGTCAAAAAGTCTGGTTGAAGGTGTGCTCCAATTGAGTTGCAGTTAGTCTATAGGAGCATTTATTCATAAAATTCAATGTGAGTGCGAAATAGCATCTCTGGATGCTTATACCTCCTGTAATATTGTGTCTCCTGCACCCACTGGACCGTTTGCTAGAGAGCAACTAGGTATTTTTTCGCTTGGTATTCTAGACAGCTGTTGAATATCCTTATTTGTTTCAGGAGGGTGTATCAGAGCTTGAGCTTTTCTGATACTTGAACGAGGAATGGAGATATGTTCTTTCTTCAATGGATTCCACACTGGTGGATTCTAAATATTCCATTGTTTAAGTCCAGACAATTCTAGAGGTGACCGATCATCTTACAAATGAATTTAAAGATGTTTGCCTCCCTGTGGTGACCAAGAGGGTAATTGGACTCAAAGCACTCATTAAGGACTTAGTAGCTTATACACACCGTTTGCTTGCCTAGAGATTTGTTGCATGTTGGTGCACGCAACCTTGGCTGTGGTGCACAGATACCCTTCGTTGCAGCACACAAAGGAACAAAATTAGAGAGAACATTGATGGTGGGAACGGGTTAGTTCTTTGTCCATGTTTCATCAACAAATGCTGCATTATTTCAATATGCATCTCTTCATTGCCTACAAATAAATTTCCAAAGATTTTAATCCCAAATTGTTTAAAGCAATAGAAGGGGGATACTTCAAGGAGACTTCAGATGCATATAATTGTGTAATTGCTGCTTGAAGTTGAGCATGAATAGAACATGTAGAATATAAATGTCCTTGTAGATTACCCCTTTTGATAAAAGTAGAATTACCCTGCGTGATTACTTACAGATGATGCATTGTGCCTGCGCACGCTAAGCAGTGTTACTAGATTGGGCTTTTTGCCATTTTAATTTTCCCATTCGTCCAGAAAAAACTTTGCAGGTGGGTTAGTCTTTTTAGGTCTATTGTGCGTGTTTTCTAGCTCCCGACTCGGAGGTCAGGCTTGCACGTCAGGTCAAGGAAGGAGCAGTCTATGAATCATCATGATTTTGGATGCACACTGACACAGGAGAGTGCTGCTGCCCGCTCTCAACCTCCGGGTCCAGGCCAGCAGAGTCCCTGTCAGTCGTGCGCCTCTACTGTAATATGGTAGCATTAAGCCTAGTAACCCTTCTTCCTACCCCGAGCGTCGGGTGTTGCTGGACCATCAGTCTGCATAAGATGCAAAGGCACTACCAAAGACGGATCTCACCCGACTCGGCCTCACGCCTCATTCTGCTGGGTCCCGCCCTCTGCTTGGAAAGGGTCAGTCGCACCCAGACTCTGCCCTCATGAGAGTGAAGACTGGAGTGTTGGATACTGACCCGTCAGCGGCTTCCTGCTTTGGTTCTTCCCTCGCCCCCACCAGAACCAAGCGTAAGGCGAAGGGATTACTTTGGCTCTTCTGCTTGCTTGTCTCTGCCTGTCTCAGGTTTGGGCTTAAGTACTCAGTGTGCAACTCTGTGGGTGCCCTGACTGCCCCGTGCCCAGGCGGCATGCCTATGGTACTAACCCACAGCAGCCATCCTCCAGGAAGCAGCACTAAATTGTTGCTTGTGCCAATTGGGCCTGACACCGGACTTCGGGCAGCGCAGCCACACCGGGTGACAACCGGCAAGGAGAATCACTCATGTGTCATGCACAGTGCAGCAGTTAGGGCTGACTGCGGTGCACTGTGCTTGTTAGCTGCTGCTGCAGCCTGTGGCTTGGGCCGCACCTCTGCCTGCCAGTGGTCTGAGTGCTTCCTGCAGAGTTGTCATGTGGGCAGCTGGAAGTGCACTGGAGTACAAAAGTCTTTGGTATCTGAAACTACCACATTTTGTGAAAATTCTAATTGCAGTCTCATTTTCAGCCCCACGATGTGAATGATGGTGGGCACTAAAGTTTCGGCTGCTTATGCTACTAGCCTTGCAATGAGGTTCTTGTTGTTGTGATTTATCTGAGTATTTAGTGTAATGGTATATAAATCCATGTGAAAATAATGTACGAATGGACTGATTCAGCTCCTCGAATAATTAAATATAAAGCTTTCACACAAGACCCCCAGTTAGTGCCTGAACAGCATTATGTGAAACCATGGAACAATCCCAGCTTCCTCGCTTGATCAAACTGTGTGACCCTAGAAAGCTACTTTCATTCACTGTGCCGCCTATTTCTACGTCACATTTGAGTTAACTTGGAAATATATCAGTTCAAGATGTGCACGCACAAAATCCTCCCCGTGCATTGTTTAATGGAGTATAATGTTAGTTCTTCTATAATACCACTCGACACCACATATTAGGTCCATAAACCAAGTGTTACCTAATTGTTATTGCAATGCATGAGGCTCATATTATGCAGTCTCTTTTCTTACTGTTTATTATTCACAGCTCCTAAACACACTACAACACACACAACCCTGCACAACCAGCCTGGAGGTGTCATAACCACCATTAACCACACCACCATATAAATGAAGCACATTAATGTGACTCCCTCTTTCTTGTTGCTCAGAGAGACGCCTCGTGCGTGGGGATGAGAGCGGGTAACGCTTCTAAGGGGAGAGGTTAAGCTGATGATTTCAGTGGCAGGAAGGACGCGCTATGCAAGCGCGCTGAGGGGAATACATGAGAGTAATTTATTTTAGAACGTTTTTTCAAAACACATGTATGTTTGTTTTGGATGATCTCTTTTGACTATTTATTGCATAAATGCACATTTAATGTACAATTTAACTGACAGCAAAGTAGATGAGCATAATTAACAAAACTGTTCAAAGTTGCCTCGATTGATTTTTGCTTGGAATTTGTGCGAGGGTTCAATTCCCTGACGATTAGCTAATTACCCTTTATGGACACAGACGGTGGGAAAGGGATGAAGATGAAACGGAGGAAGAGATATTTAAGAGAAATCAATGTGAATTCCGGGTTAATTCTGTTTCATCTTCCAATTTCAAAAGCCACGTCTGTTTCTTTAAAAAGAAAGTAGCCAATGGTTTATCTTACCTTCCGGAGGAAGACGGATCGGGTCTGTACTTACTGCTTTCCTGTCATATCAAAAACGTGTTCTGCAGAGGAAAATAAAATAATTACAAAGGCCCTCGGTGTGTCGTTTATTACTAAGACTGTCAGGGTGTGATTGTGCATTTTTGTGTGAATGGTTCAAGCAGTGATTGTAGGGGCTGGTATAAGTGAGTGCTTGGGTAAAAGTGAGTAAAATCTTAATATGGACGGTTGGGTTCAATGTGAGCTGGTGACAGTATTTCGTTTTGTAAAGGGGAGTAAAGCATTGAGTTTCAGGGGTGACTCAAGCTGGGCAGGTAAACAAGAGTTGCCGGTTAGGTAAATATGAATAACTGGGTAGGCGAAGGTGACTTAGAGTACCGTGAATCAATTCATACAATGCATATCTCTCAATAAAGTATCATAACAAATAAAAACGTAACTGTAAGCAGTTGGGTGGTTGAGGACATATTGAGGGAAAGGGTGTGAGGGTGGGTGAATATGAGTGGATGTGGGTGATTTAACTGGGGGTCAGTTGCAACCAGTCGCTTCTCAGCAGGGTCTGAGAGCTCATTGTATCCACTACGCGGGTCTGGCACATGGGTCCATGGGCAAAGGTTCGAATCCTGGTATGTCCCCACCCCTCTTCAGTCATTACCCCCCCCATGAGATTGATAAAATCAGAACCATTGACTTGGAAAATAAAAATGTTTTTTCAGAGCTAATATACATGTAAATGCGCAGTAGAAATATACATTATGTTAAAAATTCTCCAGCCGTTCTTTGTAATCAGCCAGAATTCCTGTTTAATTTGCCATGTAGAATGCAATGTGTCTAAAAGCAAGACAGTGGTACACTTAAGCTAAAACTTAGCTTCAGTCTATGCATCGACTGGCAATTCAAACCATTACACAACTCTTTGTCAAGATAAAACATTCTAAAATGGAATGCAGACTAGGACTACAGAAAATGGCAGAAAGGAATATGAATCAGCAATGGCAAAGCCCATATGTCTCGCCTTTGGAATTTACTGGCTTTGCCAGTGGTTTTAGCAATGTTGTGCAGCAGCTAAAGAGTAAACACAAAAGGTGTTACAGTGCATCTGTCCACCTCAAATTATAGGTGCTTGCGACACATATGCACAGCTCAAAGTGAATGTGGCGCTTTTACTTTTACTTACAAATTAGGTGTTCTCTGCAAGACGTAGCCTACACGATGCTTTGCTGAAAGTTATGAATTTTTAAGCACATCTCCAGCCTGACCTGGGCAGGGGAGGCACTTATCGGAATGTTGAAGACGGCCTTGTAGGCTCTAATTTGGCTGGTGTTTAATGATGGAATCTCCCGGCCCTGCAGCACTCAGGTCCCATAAGAAATAGCTTGGAGCAGTTGGGTTGACATGATTTTTAAAAGATTAGACCAATTTGGACGGTCCAGCTTCCTCTTAAGCTGAGAAAATAGAGTAAAGTTTAATAAACAAAATTACAAAAATCTAAAAGGGGCAACTGGACATATGATTTTTAAAGTGTTAGGTAGAAATAGTGCCAAGAAGCACAAGGTGGCAATGATGGTCAATGGTTGTGGGAGAACAGAACCTAGTGCAATTTGACACTAACTGCGATGGAGTGCAGGTTGGATACATCCTAGTCAAAGATTTACCTTCCGATTTTAGTTCTTCAAGTCACAATTCACCATTGGAGTATACTTCAAAAGCCACCTGGACCTCAGGGAAGGCACTTGGAGACTCACAGGGTGAAATGCAAAGGACAATTGGAGGGTCAAGTGCTGGTCCTGTTGCCACTGGTCAGCTCTATTTCTGTGCTTTTAGGAGGTTGTCAGCCTTATAACCCTTGGAGTCCACTCCTTTACAGAAGGGAGAGCAGGTCCAGTCTTCTGGGCTCTTCTTAGTTTTAGTCCTTTTCTGATCTTCCACAGGTCTAGGAGTGTTCTGCAGTGTGTGCCTGGAGATGACACATGTATGCCTGTCACAAACTGCTGGGTGGGAATGAGCCCCTGGGGACATCTTAACCAGTGGGCACAGGTTCCTGGGGCTAGCCTTAGCCACTCGGGGCATTTTCAAGCTGACCAAAGCCTTCACTCACACTGAACATGGGTGTTGAGGGTTGAGTGTGTGTGTGTGTGTGTGGAAAGTTTACTATGGTAATCCTAGTGTTCTGCCACATTTAAAACCCAAATCCAGCTTGAGGCAGTCCCTGTACCCACAAAAACCTCAGACAGAAATCTCGTAGAACAAAACCGAGTTTTTACCGTTACCAAACATGGGGTTCAAAAGAATCATCCTTTAAAGTATTCTCCAAATTTTATATGTAAACCCAGCAGTCCTGCAAAGCAGGTGTGACAGTGTAATGTCAAAAAGAGGCTCAATGTGATTGGGGCCTGACTTTCAGGGGATGAAAGAAGTGCCCTCCTCGAATTCACCCAACATTTGCTTGTGACGGGGATAACCTTTTTTAAGTGCGCCTTAAATGTCATACAAAAATAAAACCAGTAGACCTGTGTAAAAAGGATGTGACATTCAAATAGGGGTTGACACTTTTATAGCAAAAAGGATCATGACAGCCCCTCTGAATATTTTGTCAGATTCAGATGAGTCATCTCTGCACATTCAGGTAAGCCTGTAGTTTTCTCCTGGGAGTGAGTTCACACCTCATTAACATCTATTCAAATGTTAAGTACTGGCTGGCTGAATTTGGATAGGAAAATGATAATTTAGCATCCCAGGATTTCAGGTGGAGCAAAAGTAACGTTCTAAAATGAACTTTTCTTTAATATGTAGACAAAATCAGACTTGAATTACATTGGATTTTAATAGCTATCAAAAACAGTTGTTTATTTTTCTATCTAGTCCCTTTCCCGAGATACAGTATTAGCATTTAATATGGCATCCCATTGTTTTAATACAGAACAGCTACCTTTGTTACAGTGAATATAGCTTTGATGTGCTAGTCACTGTACGAATATGTTTAACATTGAACTAAATTCTGTGCACCCTACCTTATGAGCAATTAGGCCTACTTAGAGTTGACTTGTAAATATTTAAAAAGAAGGTTTAGGCCTTCAAAAGGAGTTATTTTGCAGTTAAACCTGTGCAGCTAGGCTACTGGGGGCACGCCTTGTGCTGCCTGTTCGGCAAGACTTAGAAAGCAATGCAGGAATAACCAGGAAAAAAAGAGTAAGACATCCTCATTAACTGCAGACTGCCCTCAGAAGAACCTATTGTTTCCTCATTTCCAAGTGAAGAGGGTGCAAAATATCCCATGCTTCGAGCTTCAAAAATCCTTGCAGCAGACTTCAGATATTCAGCGGCTAAATACTTTTACTCTCTGGTCACGACTACTTCCCAAAAAGAAGAGGAAAGGGGAGGTGGGAGTACAAGGCTTCAGCAAATAGGCAGCCACGTCATGCCTGTTTATGTGTTCATGTCCAGCTAAGATCAATGCTTTGATAATTCAAGGTTAGCCACCACCAAGTGATCGTGCCAAGTTAAGAAACAAAGCAAGTGTTTTAGACCTGCCCCGACCTTTTTGCCTCTCCCCCTCCATTTTGCTGGACCTACTTTTGTTGGCCTAAGGACTCTGGGCACTTTGCCACTGATGACCACTGCTAAAGTGAATGTGCTCATTTCTTAAAACATGGGAACACTGACTTATCCCCAATTGCATATTTATTTTCTTATAAGTTCCTAGTAAAATATACTACATGTGCCCAGAGCCTGTAAATTAAATGGTACTAGTGGGCTTGCGGCACTGATTGTGCCACCCACTTAGGTAGCCCTTTAAACATGTCTCAGGCCTGCCCCAGCAGAGACTTTGTATGTAGTTTCAAACTGCCATGTTCACTTAGCAAAATAACCTTGTTGCCCGGTCCAAACCTTTCCTTTTATGCACATAGGTCAACCCTGAGGCAGGGCCTGGACAGCCCAAAGGCCAGCATGAAGTGTATCTAAAAGGTACTGTTAGGTTTTTCATGTCCTGGTAGTGAAAAACTCTTACATTTGTTTTTCACTACTGCATGGCCAATCTCTCTCCCACAGGATAACATTGGCGTTATCTTATTACATTTTCTAAGTGTAACTTCCAAATGGGAAGAGATGAGCTCTTCGTGTTTGGTGTCTCTGGAGTCACAACTAAAATCCTAACTCATGGTAAAGTCAAATTTAAAATTGCAATTCTGAAAATGCCACTGAGGCAAGAAAGTAGCTGTTTTCTTGCCTCAGCCATCTGTCGCTGGTCACAAGATGGGGTGTAGGTGGCAGTTGAGCTTTGTGTATTCCTCCTAAACAGCCACACACAATGGAAGCTTAAGTGTGACTTAATGGGTCATCCTGGGCAGTATGGGAGGGAGGAGCTTGACACAGCCTCACACCTGATTAGGCTGTGTCCTGTCCACACACAAAGGGCTTACCAACCCTGTATTGTCACTCCAGCCAGCTTGGAGCCATGGCAGGGGAGGAAGGGAAATTCCTTTCACTTCAAAGCCACTGTCTAGAAGCTTCTCCCTCTGCTGAAGTGCTGTTTTGCTGGACTCTTGCTTTGCTGTGCTGTGCCCTTTTGCGAGTGAGAAGGACTGAACCTGCATCTCTCCAACCCAGAACACGGAGTGACTCCAAGGGCTAGCTGGCTGTCCTCCTGATCTGAAGTCTTAGCGACATAAAAGACTTCCAACCACCCTGCATCTGCACCCAGACTCTACCATCTGTACGTCTGCCTTGCCAAGTGGTGCCACTCCAGTCCTGGACCCTTGTAAGTGTGCCTTTGGTGTTTGTTCTAGCAAAATGATGCATCCTCTACTGCGGGAGCCGAATCGATGTATCACCACTGCTACATGGGCTGGAACAGATGGAACAGACACGCAATGCTGCTGCTGCATGGGCAGGAACCAACGCAACACACTCTCATCACTGCTGCACCGCACATTTTGAGACTGATGCATCGCCTTCGGAAACACCACCACGTGATGCTTTCCCCGATGTAAGCTCCTCTCATCGACAGCAACCTTGATGGCGATGCGAAACTTCTGCATCGCCGCTACTGTGTGGATCAGAACCAACGCATTGCCTCGACTGCGCCATGCATCCTCGACATCGGTCTTTGCATTAAAATCCCCTTCGATAGGATCTTCAATATCTAAGCATCAGGATCTCGCAACGCAGTCTCACCGCATCTCGGAACCGATGCATCACTGCAGCTGCATGACACATCTTTATTTTGGATCAACACAACACTCCGCAACCAGTATTCGGTTCAGCGGGCCTCTGGGTCCCTGTATACAGTCCACGCTCCTTTGCAGTCAGCCTAAACCTTTGACTTTGTCCTGGTCTGGCTTGACCAGATATCCCTGGTGGCTCTTCTTGCTTCTGAGGGCTACTTTACAGTTTACTCTTTAGAAATTCAAAACGCAGGTTCTAGTTATTGGATTATTTTTGTCTTGGTCTTGTTTTATTTACTCATTTTTTGTATCTATTTTTTAAACCTAGTGTGGTATCCTATTGTGTAATGTTTTCTTTATTTTACTGTTTTAAGTGCTGCACAAATACTTTACCACTTCCTCTAAGTTAATCCTGACTGCTCTGTGACAAGGTACCACAGGGTGAGCACAGGTTAATTTAGGGTGGCCTGGCACTTACCCCGACTGGGATTGTGGTTGTTCCTTTACCAGGGCGCATACCCCCGTCAACCAACAACTCAATTTCTAACAAAGAAAACATTTATATTTTTGGTGTATTAGGAGTGCTTTACTTGGGAGAATTATATTTTGCGTGGGGTGTTGAAAATCTTCCTGAAGTGACTCATTTTCCAATACCGAGCCACGAGCACTTGCTGTTTTTTTTTTTTCCTCATCGATTGGTTCGGCTTCGTCATAGGCTAAAGAAGTGCCTTCGTTTTATTTCTTTGTGCTAGGCATTGCATTTCAAGCTATGTGGCCTTTGACAGCTCCCAGATGAAAAACTTGCAATTGCTACAGAGAGACCCGAAACGCAAGCAAGGACACGTGACAACTAGAGCTGCCCTGTCAGACTGCAGCAACCGCTCCACAGACAGCTTAACTCAGGCTGGTGATGGAAACCTCGGACCTGTTAAAAGGGGTCGCCCCCGCTCAACTGAGCACAGCTGTGAATCCATACTAATAGTTGACTGTCCACCGTACAAGTGTCAAACATTACGGCCCATATTTATACTTTTTGACGCAAAACTGCGCCAATGCAGTTTTGCGTCCAAAAAATTAGCGCCGGCTAACGCCATTCTGAAGCGCCATGCGGGCGCCGTATTTATTGAATGACGTTAGCCGGCGTTAGCCGCCGGCGCTGTCTGGTGTGCGTTAAAAAAAACGACGTACACCAGGCAGCGCCGGCCTAGGGGGAAAATGGCGTATGGGCGTCCAGAAATGGTGCAAGTCAGGCTGAGGCAAAAAAATCGCCACAACCCGATTTGCGCCATTTTTTTACGACGCCCATCCCCCATTGAAATGACTCCTGTCTTAGCAAAGACAGGAGTCATGCCCCCTTGCCCAATGGCCATGCCCAGGGGACTTCTGTCCCCTGGGCATGGTCATTGGGCATAGTGGCATGTAGGGGGGCACAAATCAGGCCCCCCTATGCCACAAAAAAAAAAAATAATAATACTTACCTGGACTTACCTTAATGTCCCTGGGGTGGGTCCCTCCATCCTTGGGTGTCCTCCTGGGGTGGGCAAGGGTGGCAAGGGTGGCAGGAGGTGTCCCTGGGGGCAGGGGAGGGCACCTCTGGGCTCATTCTGAGCCCACAAGTCCCTTAACGCCTGCCCTGACCCAGGCGCTAAAATCTGGCGCAAATGCAGGTTTTTTAGTCCCGCCCACTCCCGGGCGTCATTTTTGCCCGGGAGTATAAATACGACGCATATGCATCGCAGTCATTTTTTAAGACGGGAACGCCTACCTTGCATATCATTAACGCAAGGAAGGTGTTCACGCAAAAAAATGACGCTAACTCCATGAAGTTTGGCGCTAGACGCGTCTAACGCCAAAGTATAAATATGGAGTTAATTTTGCGTCGAATTTGCGTCGAAAGAAACGACGCAAATTCGGCGCAAACGGAGTATAAATATGGGCCTACATGCGCACACTCCTGAGATGTGTGCCTGACTCTTGAGCTTTTAGTTCAGCCAGAAGTATTTTAGCTTTCTCTCATGTGAAAGCTACCCCAATTCAATTAAATGGGCAGAAATTCTCCTGCATTTGAGGTGTTCGAAATGTTGGCAGGAATGTTGTAGGGGTGGGAGAAAGTCCCAGGTTTCTTATTATTGTTGTGTTAAATCAATCACTTATTATAACAAATGCTAATCAAATGATACATATACAAATCTGCGAAGCATAACATATTTAAAAGTTTATTACCATCCGTAAATGCTAAAATGATAAAAAACATTATTTTACATATATCAATATTTTCTAATACACACATTTACAACTCGTTGCGCCTTTTAACTAAAACTTAAGTGTGAGTCTCCAGTTTGTTGATGGGACAGTCCACTTGACAGCTCATTTGATCACTTGATAGCTAGCTCTAGAAGACTACATACAAAGGGTAGGCTGTCTATTGTTTGGTTCCTAAATCAAACAAGAATTGGCAAGGCCAATAGGTCTGGCGTCTTGCAAAATTTGGGGTAGGTGGATATGTTCACCACGATTGCTTGCTCTGTACACTTTGGGACCGGCCTCTTCACCCACCAGTTTCGAATATCACCAGCCACCACAAATCCAATTGCTGTCACTATCGTGAAGGGAATTCAGCCTGTAGTTTCTAGTACTTATAAAGAATTCTAGAAATTGGCGATTTTTCAGTTCCCTACAAACTCTAAAATAAATGCGGCTCTTAGGCCCAAGTTTATACTTTTTTAGCGCTGCATTTGCGTCCTTTTTTGACGCAAAAGCAGCGCAAACGTGCAAAATACATTGGCCCATATTTACACTTTTTTAGCGCTGCGTTTGCGTCATTTTTTGATGCAAAAGCAGCGCAAGCTTACAAAATACATTGGCCTATATTTATACTTTTTTTGCGCTGCGTTTGCGTCATTTTTTGATGCAAAAGAGGTGCAAACTTACAAAATACAATTATATTTTGTAAGTTTGCGCCGTTTTTGCGTTAAAAAGCGGTACAAACACGGCGCTAAAAAAAGTATAAATATGGGCCATTTTATTTTGTACGTTTGCACCGCTTTTGCGTAAAAAAATTACGCAAATGCTGTGCTAAAAAAGTATAAATATGGGCCTTAGTGTTTTAAAGTTGACTCTAAATGTCATTTGTGTTCACCTGCTTACCTCAAGAGACGTCCAGGAAACGCATCGCCCTCTTTCACAGGAAGCAGTAATTGGGAATGTCCAATGGAAAACAAATGCATGTGCTATAAAGGGATCATGGTTTTAATTGTAGGTAATGGTGGCAAATGCTGTGATCCAAGACTACATAATGTAAAGTGTGATCTAGCTACACTAGTAGTCTCTCACATTTAGATCGGGAGCTGTCATTGTCAGTCAACCTTAGCAATTCTGCCTCAAGAATAGGGCAGGAGGCAGCACCAGCGAGCTGCAGACCCTTGAAGAGACAGTCAGCTAAGCCAGTGGCCCTCACAAACACCTATACCTATAACATGGCCAATCACCGTGGAGCTTGAAAGCCACTTGCTTGTTTGTAAAGCAGGCCCAACACACGTGATCTGACAGTGTGGGTGAGCACAGGGCTGAGAGAGAAAAGCAGAATAACTCAAGTGCTGGACTGCAGCGATCGAGGGGAAGTGTGTGAGCTTCATCAGAATAACAATCTAATGGCCTTATCTGATGTGGCAAATATTGTAAACAATTGGTGTGCATATGTTAGTAGCTCATGATCATTATCATTGATCAGAAGTACCTCTCCTGACAGAAGAAGCTGGATACCTGTGATCAACTCAGTTCAAAACATTTTTTAAATTATATCACACAGGGAGAATAAATTGCAGGTATTAAAGGGACACACCTGCACAGAAAGAAATGACATGCTACCTTATCCTGACACAGATGGAGGTGTCTACAGACCCTCGGAACACAGGCAATGATCTCAACAGTGCAGCTTGAAGGGGGCAAGAAGGTGGAGTGTGGAACCTGCTCACATGCCGACATGCGCAGCAGAGAGCGGGATTTTCAGTTCTTAACAAACAGGAGAGAATGCTGAAGCCCCCAAACTAATAAAGTCCTTTCTCAAAAAGCTGAAATGTAGGTTAAAGAGTGAAAACGTTGTTTTAAGGAAGAGAAGTTCTATCACACCGAAGAAAGATAAGTTGCTGAACTCCCATAGTCAAGGTAAGCGCACATGCTGCCAGTATAAAGAAGCAGATGCAGCCACTGAAGGAGAGAAAGCAGTTTCAACATAGACAATCGGTTAAAACTCGCAAACCAAAGAATAAACCTGTACCAAACAGAAAAAGGAATGCAACCTGCCATCATTAGAGGCAGAGCATTTCCAAAACAGCCACGTTGGTGCCACTCCTAAAATAAACAGAGGGGTACTTTTCTAGGTTATCAGGGATAGTTATTAGAGCAAAGAAATGAAGAGTTGTGTACAGAGTAAAGGCGCAGTAAATCCTGATACATTTTAAATCTATGAAGCAAGTTGAAGGCACTCAAACAATGTCTAATGGAAGAAACCATCGAGAAATCCTTGCACCGCCTGACCAAAAGAAATAAGTTCTGCCAGCCCTGGTCAAAAGAAGACTGATATGTCCATTGATATAAAACTTCTGTACCCACTGTCCAAAAAGAAACTCTTCTACAGCTTATCTAAGTGAAAAGTGAGGCTATAACAGAGATGGTTTTTATTAGGAAGATGCCTCGTCAGACATATGGAACAGCGACATGCCATATGAAACATGCCTGCCTCTTTGTGGCAAACAGCAGAGCTGTGTCAAGGGCTCAGCAGGAGTCCAGTAGTGGTGTCGCAGGATCAGTATAGCAACTGTGATCCATCACAGCTGACATAATAGCAAAAATCCATGATAGGGTTAAGCCATTTACTAAGGTGCCATTGTGTCTTCTCGACTTTGTTGGGACAGATCCTCGTGTACAATGAAGAAAATGCTGTCCCTGCTACAGTCCTTTAACTGGAAATATAGAAGTGCAAGTACTCACTATTCAGAGCCAGCGGCGGCTGTCGCAAATCTCAAGGGGAGGGGGTGAAGGGTACTGGGGATAAATAAAATAAATATATATATTTTTTCAACTTACTTTTTTCTCCTTGTCGTCGCCTCCTGCTGCGTTGCTCCTCTCGTCTTCTTGTGTCCCAGTGAATACAGGGACACCAGCACAAGCACCCCAGCAATACTAGCACTGCTTACATGCTAAACATAGCATGTTAGCAGCGTCAGAATTGGTCTTATCGGCTCGGAGTGCCGCTCAGGCACAAGCCTATGGTCTGTTCTGATTCTCAAGCCTGGCTGTATATACAGCCGGGCTGGAGAAACCAAAGTGCGCATGCATGTTTGGCGAGCCCAGGCGGCCAGCTAAACACACATGCACACTTAGTGCACTCTCCCCTCTTCCTCCTCCCACAGCCCAGCCCCGCCTCACCCTGAACATACTTTGATCTTTCATCTCCTGGCTTAGCCGGGGGGGGGGCAACAATCCTTTGCCATTGTGAAGAAGACGCCCCTGTTCAGAGCACTTGTTTCCTCGTAAGAAGTACCTGTACTCTCTCATTAAACTTATTGCATCGCTGATGAGAAGTGCAGATATTCTCCCTCTCAAACTAAAGAAGTGGTAGTACTCAGTACCGGTCCACTTAAACCAAGAATTAAACAGAAACTGTCACTTCTCTAACTAAAAAGGAAAACAATGCATCTATATTTTAAAAATCTCTGGACAAAAATATAATTTTTGTTGCAGAGAGTAGCTGAATGGAAACTGACGAAGTCCCTAATTGAAACTTTCTTGAGAAGAGATAACTGAACAACAAACAGGAAAAAAAGACGGGTGTTTTGGGACATGGGCGTTGGGTGAAAAAAAATCTGGAACAGGGAAGCATATTTGGCGTGCAATGCAAAATTGCATTGTGCCTTTGGAGTGTTCCCCATACATAAATAAACATGCATTCTTTTTAATTATGTTGTAAAATCGGACCACATACTGACACTGCCATTTGGAAGAGAAAGTCCTTCCCAGAACTATTGCTGAGAGCAATGAATGCTATGACAAACCATGTTCAAAATGTCTTGAGCAAAATTAAGCTGTTAAAAAATAGGTAAACATCCTCTATGACAAGACAAACACCTCCTTATTTGTATTTTAGATTTAATGAGAAACAAAGGCTTTCTGTTTAATACAGTATTATCGAATAGAGAAAACAATTGTTTTCTTATAATTCTTCATGCTTGCAACATATTCAGCAACTTCTGTATTTCAATTATTTATTAAATGTTTAACAATAGTAAGAAAACAATGATCAAAAATGCCCAAAAAACAACATGAAATATAAACAGGGATAGTACAAAAAGGAAAAAGAAATCAGCATAAGAAAAAAACATTACAAGTACCGCGTTAAAGTACAAAGATAAATTGATACATCAAAATTGAAATGTATTATTACAAGAAAAATAAAATGATATGCAAATAATAAAAGGCGAACATAACTTGAGAGGAAGTTTTTCTATGGATTCTACGAGCGGGACAAGTAAGAATTGCAACATTAAAAAAAATAAAGTCTACTCAATTCAGATGAGCAGCAATCTGTGTAAATTGTGTCAGATCTGCTCCTAAATAACAACTTAATTGCCGCGGCTGCAGTATCTGTTTCTGAGATCGCAGTAGACACTGGGATGCAGGGTCAAAGTGGTTCCTGGAGGACTTTGGGAAATGCAGTCCCCTTTGTCCAGTTTAATTTATTTCAGTACATTTGCAGTTGCCACCACACGCCTCATCAGCTCTAGAACATGAGCTCGAGAAACGGATGTCATGCATTTTAAAACGAACGCGCGCGGTCTGTAGCATTCTGGGAAACTGCCCAGCACTCAAAACAAAGACATGATTAAAAATGTTTATTAAAAAGCTACTTTGATCTGAAGCGTCGCTTGAAGTTCACTAAATGTGCGTATGATCACATTGTGTACAGGCAGAATGCAGCCACCATGTTGAGGGGAGCCAGGGCTGAAGTAGGCTGACCCCCTGCCCCATGTTGTACACTGTGGTGGGCAAAATGTGAATGACACAGCAGACCAATGCATGCAGAAGGATAACGAAAGCCCCCTGAATGTATATACATGTATGTATTTTACAGGAGTTCTTGAAAAACAAAAAGTCTTGCCAGACCTAAAAGGTGAAATCAGTAGTCCGATTACGAATGCCTTACACACTTAATTAATACTTAAAATAACGCCTTGGGCAGTGCCACAATACATAGAACAGGTTTTCTTCTTCAGTATTATACAATCAACCGTTTTTAGTAGTTTCTTAGTGGCCCATGTAATCAAATCTAGACTTAGAAGCAACTTTAGACGAAACCTCCAAAAAGTATTTTTGAATCAAACCAGGTCTTGAGTAAAACAATTCTCTATATTTTTTCTTGAAAGTTTTATTGAACTTTTCGCAAAGTGGACAGAGCGATCACACGGCATGTACCAGCATTCACAGTACTTTCCACAAGCAGACACTGGCATGCCCGGTTCTTATTTCCTCTGAGTATAACCAGGAAAAGAACACGTTTACAAAGCAACCCAGGCCTCACTACAAATAGAAAAGTAGTGTCTCTTCAAACCACGGGAGTAAAGATAAAAAATAAATGCTTCCCACTTGAACCTACAGCCGGGCTGGCTCAATATAAGGGGCAATCTTCATTCCAGCCTATCTCTCCTTTTTCCTTTTGCATCGTCTATGTCTTCTTCTCTATAATCTCCCCTTTTCTCTCTACTTCTCGCTCTTCTCTCTTTTCCTGTGGCTTCCTTCTCCTTTTGCTTCTCTCCTCCCGTTGCACTCCTTCCTTTTTATGTCTTTTCCTCTTTTTTGCCTCCTTCCTTCCATTGTCTCTTTTATTAATTTCCCCTTCCTCTCTTGCCCCCTACTCATTGTCCCACCCTCTTTTTCCCGGTCACCCTGTTCTCTATATGCCTATCCCTGCAGATTTCATTCATACCATGTTTCATATGTCTCTCCTTCTCTTTACTCCTCTGCCCATTTGTCTCTTCCTGTCCCTCATACCTCTCCTGTTGTTCCTGTTCTTCCCTCTCACTCTTCTTCTTTTTGTCTCTCTCTGTTTCACTCCCTCACACACCTCTTTACTCTCTCCTAGACAGCTAACACAGCAAGATTAAAATCTTTCTGATCAGCATGTTACATAGTTGGGCAAACACGATCATGTGTGTCACTATTATTACAAAAGGGGCCAAATACTAATACAGTCAATAAAATTAAGCAATCTGGTAGACAAAAATGACACCACAGTTGTTGGACCTGGCCCTTTATGCAGAGTTAACCCCAAACCTTTTACCTTCTTCCTCCTATTTTTTCTAACCTGTTTTTGTTGCCTTTAGGGCTCTGGGCACTCTACCACTGCTAACCAGTACTAAAGTGCATATGCTCTCTATCTAAAATGTATCGGTGATTGGTGTATCCATGATTGGCATATTTGATTTACTAGTAAGTCCCTAGTAAAGCGCACTGTGTGTGCCCAGGGTCTGTAAATCAAATGCTGCTGGTGGGCCTGCAGCACTGATTGTGCCTTCCACATGAGTAGCCTGTAAACATGTCTCAGGTGTGCCATTGCAGTGTGTGTGAGTGCAGTTTTACATTTTTAAAATTGCCATTTCGACCTGGCTAGTGCACCCACTTGCCAGGCCCAAATCTTCCCTTTTATTACATGTAGGTTACCCCTAAGGTAGTCCCAAGGTAGCCCCATGGGCAGGGTACAGGGCATATAAAAGGTAGGACATGTAATGGTGTGTTTAACATGTCCTGATAGTGAAATGCAACTAATTTCGTTTTTTACTAGTGCAAGACTGATCTCTCCCATAGGGTAACATCGCAATTGCCTTGAAATATCTTCTATGTGTAATTTCACACTTGGAGCAGATGGGAATGTAGAGTTTGGGGTCTCTGAACTCACAATTTATAAATACATCTTTTGGTGAAGTTGGTTTTTGAATTGTACGTTTGAAAATGCCACTTTTAGAAAGTGTGTACAAGAAAAATTGCAAATGCTGACTACTATTTAACACTCACACAGACTTTTACTTCCGTGGGAGAGCGACTCAATTAACGCAACCACCATTTACTTATTTTCATATTAAAAAAACATTTGCAGATCATTTATATTTATAGAGTTCATACACTGTGGACAATACACTTAAGAACAATCTGTCAATCCTCAAACTGAAACTTGTAACCCACACAAGTTTTTTTCGGTGCATTACATATAACAATAGACAAAAATACAATATTCCGCCTATGTGTAAACATATACTAGTATTTGTATCCTAGTTTTGAATTAGTCTACCAAAAAGAGAGCTGCACCAATTCCAACCATTTTGTAGCTCATGCCTGGAGGGCTTATACCAGAAGCGGAAGGAACAGATTCAAATAGTGGCGCATAACAGGGGTATTGTCTTTACAAAATATATGTAATTTGCCCTGTAAGCCCGAGTTTTCTTATTAAACGCTCTCTGGAGTATGCCCTTTTCAATGTTTTTCAAACCCTTGAAAACAGTTAAAGTGATCCTTTCTGAGAGGAATTGAAAAATCACCAAAAAAGACTTAGATTCATCTTTTGGCTGAAGAGTATCCATGGGTTCTGAGTCCTGAGGAAAACCCCCAAGTGATTCAGGGTTCTCCAGTTGTGTAAGTCTTGTCCCCTGTGATCCAACTCTAGATGAGGACCATACTGTCTTCTACAGCTCTCACAGCCTCCCACTCCACTGAACTTGAGGCAGCTGTCATCCATTTCTCTTCAAAGAAGAGCTTTGATATATCCTTGATCGTACCTGCAAAGGTTATTGTCCTGCAGGGCTTTCGTCCTCATTCTCCAAGTTGGAATTCTAGACCTAATGGAACCTATCACCCATGTCAGTCATAGCGAGAAGTGATCCAGTTAAAGACTGACTCAGATGTTGTGCATTTCTGCAATTGCCCTGATCGTCTCTTGTGGCAAGAAAGCAACCTAGCATGCTGTATGTACAGTTCATTGTGGAGTGGCATGAATACTCCCTAATTCCTGGATCTTATGCTTGCCATATACCCAGCAAGTCAAGATCATGCATTGTTTCAGTTATTGCTGACATCATACCTGGTTTCGATATCTGCCTCAGTAGATGCCTACCTATAAAAGCCTTCAGGACCCCGTTCATCTCTCTTGCCCATATCATAGGGACGTCAGTGTATGGTGTAGCTGAATGTAGTACCCCCTTGGAAGAAATCTTTTACCACCTCAGGTAGAGCCTCCACTCATCCAAGTTCTAACCTAAAGAGCGTCTGAGTGTTAGATTTCTTTTTTTTTTTTTTAGGTCTAACAGACCTCTCAATCCATCGTACTCTACAATGTTTAGTGTTCAAACACCTTTATTGAATTTTGCAATAAATAAATAAAAAACAAATAAAAAATCTATGAAGACCAAGGCTATCATTAAATACACTTAGGAAGGAAAAATTGTGTCACATGTTGACATATACAGTTAAAGCAAACTGTACCGCCTAAACTAGCTGGGCAGAATCAAAATAACCTAAATAAACAAATAATAGACTAAATAAAACTAAATTAAAAAATAATAATTGTACGATTCTGTAGCAAAGAGCATTAGAGGTAAGAGCACCACCACAAGTAATTTTGTTACCAGATTTCAAGATCCAGAGTCATCTGGGAGAAAGGGAGGAGTTTATGGGACACCAAAATATGTGAATTTTCATGTACTCTCCTCATGGCCAGTATAGGGGTGTTAGTGTTAGCCATTTGAATTATCCAGTGTGGACCATACGGATAGTGAGTTTGCTTTCCAGGGAGAGGACTGTATGGATTTATTGTTTGCACACCTGATAAAGGAGATCCAATTCTTCCAAATAGTCGATTTGAAGTTAGTGGTATTTTTCCAGTTACTAACAACAAGTTTACATGCCAGTGTAAGCAAAAGGTCTAACAAGTATCTCTCCCGATCTGGGGTTATGCAAGTATCAAGGGCATCAATAAGTAGGTATAAAAACTCTTCATGTGGGTGACTCTGGAATAGGGTTCTGATGAACTCAAATACATCCTTTCAAAGCTTTGTAAGGGACGGGCAATAAAAACGCATGTGCGATAAATCCGAGCGCCTTGATTGCAGTTCCAATAATTGGGGGTGTCACTAAGCTTCAGTTTGTGCAGGTGGGCTAGGGTCGAGAAGGCTCTATGCTTTAACATGAATTTAGTTTGGGCTAGAACCGGTGATCTTATGTGTAAAGTAGGATTGTAGGATTTTCGACCAGCTCGGAGTATCATCGACCACTAAGCCATCCTTAACCCACTTAAAGTGAACCCTTTCAGTAGCTTGGAGGTGGGCGGCATTAAGTATTTGTAGGTTTTGGAGACCTTGTGTCAAGACCTGACAAGGATTTGAGCAAAAAGAGGAAGTGAGGGGTCTTTGTCAGTAAAAGTCAGTTTACAAATGCATGCTTTGACTTTCAGAAAATTATATAAGTTAATCTTATTCAGTTTGTATGAATGTTGCAGGTTAGCGAAAGTTAAAGGATTTTATTCGTGCCCAATTGGTTGATGGTGAAGAGTCCTCGAGAAGCACAGTCGGGCCAGTGAACCAGTCAGCCATCTGGTTTAATTTTTGGGTTGTCCCATATAGAAACCAAATTTGAGGAACAGATTTTATTGTCTAAAATGGACTCTAACTGTAATATAGCTGTTTTGGTGTTATTCAGAATATACTTTGAGAGTAGTGGGGTAACTTTATTCATGGAAAGAAACAAAATAAAGATTCCCAAGGGAATAGCATTTTTAATCTCTAGCCATATGGGACGGTATTCCTCCTTCTGGATTAGCCAGTTGATACCTTGTTTGAATAGGAAGGCTGTTTGGTACATTTTGAAGTTAGCTAGATTTACTCTTCCTAGAACCTTAGGGAGTCACAGTTTCCATAGGGTGATGCTCATTTTTGTCTTTTGCCAAAGAAATGTATTGGCGACACCATCTATTTTAAAAAAATAATATCATCAGAGTGTGAGTGGTAGCATACTGATCAAATAATTTATTATGGGTGTTATCATCATTTTCACTGTCTCGATATTTTCCCACCATGTAAAGAATTTGAGGGAACCAACCCTCCAGTAAATCTGTGACTTTCTTGAGGGTTAATACTTCATTATGTCTGAGAATATCTGTTATGTTATTGGAGAACTCAAGGCCTAAGTATTTGATATAGCATGGTTGCTGGTTTAGTCCTGTCACCCAGTATTTCTTTGGAACATGGGCTGTGTAATGGGTTGACCTCTGACTTGTCCTTGTGAAGGGAGGAAAATTCTGCAATGGATTTCAATAATTGTGCTATAGATTGAGCTGCTTCAGTGACAATTAGGATATTGTCTGCATGCACTGCGGCTTTAACTGTTTTTACATTTTATGCCTGTGATAGTGTCATTAATCCTAACTTGGTACAACAGGGTTTCCAGGGCTAATTGGCATAAAGAGGGGGATAACGGGAAACCTTGTGAGGTCCCTTGTTAAAGTGGGAAGATATCACAAATAATACCACCGTCACATACTCTAGCACTGGGCTGAGAGTCTGAAGCCATTACCATTCTAATGAGAGGGGCGCCAAGATTACATTTCTGAAGCACCGCTTTAAGGTAGGTCCAGTCAACTTTAGCAAAAGCTTTTTCAGCCTCCAGCATAATGGCAACTGTGTTTGCAGAAAGAGTTCTGGCCTTGTCTATTACATGGCAGAGTAGTCTGGTGTCACTCGAGAGGCAGTTTTTCAAAAAGCCACCTGGGAAGAATGAATTAGTTTAGGCATGTTATGATGAAGTATCGTGGCCAATATTTTTGCATACATTTTGCAATCAGTGAAGACCAGGGATATCGGTCTGTAATTCTTAGCAAGAAGAGGATCCTTGCCTTCTTGAAGGATGACAGTGATTATAGCCTCCGAGGGAGTGCCACTCACAGAACCCGATTTAGCACAGACAGCAAACTAAGGGGGTCATTCCGACCCTGGCGGTCCATGACCGCCAGGGGCCGGGGACCACGGAAGCACCGCCAACAGGCTGGCGGTGCTTCCAGGGCCATTCTGACCGCGGCGGTAAAGCCGCGGTCAGAAAAGGGGAACCGGCGGTTTCCCGCCGGTTTTCCCCGCCATGGGGATTCCGACCCCCTTCCCGCCACCCTGTTTCTGGCGGTTTTCACCGCCAGAAACAGGATGGCGGGAACGGGTGTCGTGGGGCCCCTGGGGGCCCCTGCACTGCCCATGCCACAGGCATGGGCAGTGCAGGGGCCACCTAACAGGGCCCCATAAAGATTTTCACTGTCTGCTTTGCAGACAGTGAAAATCGCGACGGGTGCCACTGCACCCGTCGCACCCCTGCAACTCCACCGGCTCCATTCGGAGCCGGCTTCCTTGTTGCAGGGTCTTTCCCGCTGGGCCGGCGGATGCCCTTTTGGCGGTCGCCCGCCGGCCCAGCGGGAAAGCCAGAATGGCATCCGCGGTCTTCTGACTGCGGAGCGGCCATTTGGCGGTTCCCACGAGGCGGGCGGCGCCCGCCGCCCGCCGATCTTAGAATGAGACCCTAAGTGTATATTCGTAGGAGGGCATCGCTAACAACTTCACCAAAGGTTTTTTAATGCTTTAAAAAAATTGGGTTGAAAAGCCATCTGATCCCGGTGTTTTTGCCGCCTTTAAGAGATTTATTGGCGTCCAACATTTCCTGATTGGTGAAAGGGAAGCTGATTGTTCATTTCTCTTCCTCGCTGAGAGAGGGGAGGACCAAATTCTCTAAGAACTTCTTGTATTCAGATTCTGTTACGTTTGTGTTTGGTGAATAAAGGACCTCATAAGATTCTTTAAAGTTGTCTGCAGTCTTTGCAGGGCTTGTTTGTATGTGTTTACTTTTGTCCATGATTGCTGTACTGGTGTGATTCTTCAGGCAGGCTGGGGAGACGCGGGTTAGACTGTTGCCGCCCCACGCCATATTCTCCACCAGACTGGAGAAAACGGTATCGATCTAGCGCACCCTCCGTCTCATCAATAAAAGCGCCTCTGTTGCCAACCTGAGCGCTCCGGTAATTGATGTCTGTTTGCCTCATGTAGCCGATGTTGTGCGCTGTTTAAACACGTTGATGGGATGCGTGGAACAGATGAGCTACGCAGCCATCTTCCCAGTCGTCCAAGGCGCTCCCCGCTCCATAAGGTTTAATCTGTTTTCTGTTTTCCCTTGATGTGCCACACTTGAATACACCATCTTTACTTTGGTTTTATAATTAAAAAAAGCATAGAATAAATAACTAGAGTGGACAGCCCACCGAACTGCGTATTAAATAACTTTAGCCCTGTTATTGCTGTTTGGATTTTTCACATAGCTGAATCAAATTGATGACCCTAGCTAGGACAGCATATCAACAGCACAAGTAAATGACTTATAGAGTTTTCTCGTTAAATCATTGTAGCATTTACATGCCAACAAAATCTAGTCTTTACTTGCTAAACATTATTGTTGTAATTGTATTTAAATTAATATGTAGCTAACCACATAATAAATCGCCAGCTTATCAATGAGCCATTGTAGCATATTGGGAGTGTGGGCTTTAATGATCACATTATCTGCATTCTTTAAAAAAAACAAAAAACATTCATTGTTTTATATACTTCAGCATACATATCAAACATTAACTCGACAGATCCAGTTCCCTGACCACCACAAAAGCAGAAGACCCATAATATCATCCTCTGCCCCACCATCTTTCCCCCCGCCCCAGCATCACGACACAGATGCATAAGGATTGTATGAGGTGGGACCCTCTCCCTCCCAACGTACCTTTAGTGTGAGTGACCTATTTATTCAGGTTCCCCTTCAATATCTATTTCCCAGCCAGCCCATATTTTGCCAAATGTCTTCGAACAGCCCCAGCCTGCATAAATCTTGCGTTCCATCACCCTGCAGTGTTTCATTCTCATCTCCCAGTCATGTTTGTGGGGAGATACCAGACCCCCACCCTTTTGCAACATCATCCTTTGTTACCATACACCCCAGGTTGAAAAAGATGTTCTGCTAGCGGGAAAGGTCTGTTGGTCCCCTCACATCCAGGAGCGCCAGCCGAGGGTGTAACTCAAGTGGCCGCTGCATTGCCCTTTCCAGAGATGTCCTCACCACCTCCCAGAAGTCCTGTAAATGGGGACCGCTCCAAACTGTGTAGAAGAATGTGCCCCCCAGTCCGCCTCCTCGAAGGCAGTGTGGATGCCCCACTCTATCCGTTTTATGCAGTAGTATTATGTGTTGTACTCATGTGTATGATTTTTTGCTGAACTAGGTGAAAGCTTGGTTTGATGGCCACCTCCACTGGGAACCCCACGGCCTCCCTCCAGTGCTCTTCATCAAGGTCTCCAAGGTCTCTCTCTCATCTAACAGTTTCAACAAGGGAGGTTGGTTATTACACATGATCGTGTTATATGTCAGTGAAATTAGTTTCTTGCCTATCTGCCCATCATGTAGCTTCCAATGGGGCATCCTCTTGTGTTTCCTCGTCTAAGGATACACAGTGTTGGATGGTGTGGTTCAATTGTCAATATCTCAGCCACTGGGACTCTGGGATTTTATATTCTTTTCTCCAGACCGCAAAGGTATCCGTCCATTCGCATCCCACACATCAGCCAGTGTGGACAGGCCAATATTGTCCCATCTGCGAAAACCCTTTAAAGCCACCACTTGACCCAGGCGACACCCTCCCACAGTGGTGTCTTTGGGGATAGTCCTTCCACTCCATTCCTCTAGTCAGCTTCTTCCAGACTTCTACTACCATCTTAGTGGCCGGGCAGGCCTCAGATTGTAGTCTCCCACAATACAGTCCATGCATAAAGCTTCTGCCGCCCATATTTAGTGTATCCTGGTAAAACACTGGATCTTCCCATTCCACGTACACCCAATCATGAACTACACTGGCCTGCACTGCCTCATAATATTTACAGGCATATAAGAAGGCAGTGCTCCCATCTTACTTGGAATGTTGCAGGACTTTCATTGCTATTCAGGGTTGGCCAACCGCCCAAGGCAATATCCTAACCTGTGCACTGGTGCCGGCAAATAGAGCATCTGGTATTTTTGTAGGGGTTATTCTGCAGAAGATAAAGAAGTCTGGGAATTGCTACCATCTTGAACAGTGCCACCTTCCCGAGCATCGAAAGTGGGAGTGCCTGCCAGTGCTTTACAACCATCTCTAACCGTGTTAGCATGGGGCTAAGGTTCGCCGTATAGTGCGAATCTGGGGTTTTAGTTATCCAGATTCTAAGATATTTAAATGTATTAGTTTCCACTCTCAGTAGCAGTGCTGGTGTTTCCTCCGGTTGCCCTTCTTCTATTATGAATAGAAGTGATTTATCACAGTTAATGGAAAAATTGGAATATGTCCCAAAAAGTTTAAAAACGTCTTTCAGTCGGGCTAGTGTCAGGGAAGTGTTGGATAGGTATAGTAGAATGTTGTCAGCGTATAATGAAATACATTCAGTCCATCCATTATTTTCTGGCGAGCCCCAGATCTTTGCATCACCTCGGACCCAGTCTGCCAGCACTTCTATAGCAAGAGCAAATAGCATTGGTAAGAGAGGGCATCCCTGCCGGGTACCTCTCCATATACTAAACATGGGTGAAGTGTAACCATTCACTTTCACTCCAGCTGTCAGTCTATCGTAGAGCAGTTTGACTCATCTTATAAATTTCGGTACAAGTCCCATCTTGGCCAGCATTCCAAAAAGGTACAGCCAAGCCACTGAGTCAAATGCTTTATTCGTATATAGTAAGGCCGTTCTGCAGGTGAGGCTTGCACCACTGCCAGATTATTGTACAGCTGTCTCAGATTCAGTCTTGTTGAATGACTAGGCTTAAACAAATTTTGGTCTGGGTGTACCAGGTCAGTCACCATCCCCTTCAACTGTTTTAGAAAATCTGGGCCAGGACCTTAATGTCCGAGTTCAATAGTGAAATCGGTCGGTATGAAGCACAGGTCTCCCGGGGCTTATCGGCCTTAGGTATGAGCACAACCGTATCTAGCCACATATCCTCTGGCAGACTATCTTCCTTGAACACTGCCTTGAAGGCTGCATGCAATGGTGCAGCTGTTTATCCGGACAGTCTCAGAAACAGTTCAACTGGGATACCGTTTGGGCCATGTGCCTTGCCCGATTGCATCTGTCCTATCGCTGCCCACTGTTTTTGGTAAATTCTCTACCACTGTCCTTTATATTAGACAATAGATCGCTTTATACAGATAAGTAAAGTACAACAGTTACAATGCAAGACTAATAAAACCAAAATGTCCTAGCATATTGTAGTATGACAAAAAACTGTTTGCTAGCAATTATATAATATGCCTCTTTTATCTAAAATACATTGGGGTTTATGTTCAGTGCCATCAATGGCTGGAGCTTATACGTTGACGGCAGTTCCTGGGAAACTTCAGTTCTTACTGTTTCTTTAATATGGGTAATGCTTCTCAGTGAACTTTGGTAAACCCACTGGGTCCCACTAGTAGTTGTAGAACACTGCTTCCTATAAACTATGATATCAGCAGAACATTAAGCTTTATGTAGGCATAGAATTCCAGAATTGGGGTGAGCAGCCCCAGTCAATTCGGCAAAAGAGAGAATTCCCCGAGTTCATCTCTGGCATTAAAACACTGTGATACATGTCCTACCAGGTCTTCTGGACTACAGGTAGTGCAGATCCTCCTCCAGGAACAGGAGCATGCACACCCTGAGCATTCAGTAATCTTCACAGAACGCTTCCAGAGCTCAGATCAGGCTAGTTAAGCAACCAAATTCTTATGGCCGTAGACTAACTCTTTCATTCTGTTCATTGTCCACACTGGCTTGTGTCAGAATGGCATACCTCATGCGCTCAAGATAAATGTTTGCCTCTTCAAGGCAGTGTAGCTCTTTTCTTGAAAGCAGGGCGTCTCCAGATCATAACCTCACACCACTGGGGAAAAATGAAACATGGATTGTCTGGTCCTGTTTGAGGTCTCTGTACTGCTGTCAGAGTTTTTATTTCTGATGTAAAGACTGTTACAAGGAACGATCTCTCTCCACCAAGGCATGAGTACTGGAGTTAAAGACGAATAAAAGATTCAGAATCTATCACCGTAATTAGGGCCGTGCACCCCTTCCTAGGCTTTCCTGCACGTAAGAGGAGAGAATGGGTTAAAATGCTGAAAGGAATGTGTATTCCAGCCAGACGTCCTGAACAGTGTCAACCCATTTTCAAGCCCCTACCAAGATTGGACAAAAAAGATGATGTTTCTGAGATGTGTATTTAACAAAGAACCATGAGGACACCTCATGGTGAACTAGACTGAGATGGAGGTAGAGTTCCCTCTGCAACCAAGTTGCTTCTGGTAACTATTTTTTCTCTAGCAGAGCTCCTGGCCTGAAAGGATACGCTCTCGGTTCAGCAGCTCCCCGCAGTGTTCTGCAGGGCTTTGCAAGGGGAAGTAACCTGAGGGTTGTCACGTCCGCAAAGGCAACATAAAAGGGGTCTGTGCAAGGAGAAGGTACCTGGAGTGTGTGTATCCGTTAGGTTAACATGGACGGGAATCTCCATCTTGTGCTGCTGTTACTGCACCCTTGTGTAGCATACTATCAACACAACAACCCAACATTCAGTCACGTAACATGAACAACATGCATCAGAAACAAGCCACAGCTCAGGACCCACCACTTCCACACATGGAGATGCAAATCAGCTGTTACTGGGGACTGAACAGATTGTCCACAAAGTAGTTTGTAAACCCACTCTGAGATTTATAGGTAGGAAGCTTTGTTTTCCTAGGTTGTCTGCAGGGTCGGATTGGTAAGGCGGGCACTCTGGAAATGGACGATATCTGAGTGGCAGCTTTGGACCGCTGTTTTGGGCAGCGTAGTGTCCGATTTGGTCACTGTGTGGTTTAGGTGCTGCCAGCGGCCTAGTGAGGGGCTGAGCAGCCTTTCTGGAGGCAGATGGCCCTTTCTTAACACCCTTTCACCAACATACCAGAGGTGTCATTTCCTGTCGGCTCATTAATAGGAAAAGCTCACTTTGGCAGCTACAAGCACATTAATGTATGCAAATGCTCAGCGGGTCTGAGCAGAAGCAGCTTCACTGATATTCCGGTGTGATTCACTAGTGTGAACCAATCCGTGCACAAGGAGTCCTGGCAATGTTTGCATTTATTTTTATTCTCAGTGAAGTTAAGAAAACAAGTGTTAAGTGTCTATATGTGATTGAGAGACCTTTACAGCTAGGCTGGCAGCCCTGTTGGTTAATTTGCTCACTGCATGTCTATGTTACCCATGAAAAGGTCACAGCTACACTCCAGTTCCCCCTCCTGCCATGGTTATAATAATGTTAACTGCACTCATAAGCACCAAGTCCTGTGCTCAGGTGACGGATATTCGGAGGCTTTTGGAGAACATTGTTTTCTGCTGGGACTTTGATTCTGCATCAGAAAGGTTAAAAGGATTACAGCTTCCCTAATTGGTAGTTTTTCATGGTTTTCTGTTCATCTTCTAATGCTGAATTTAGGAACACCATCTGAATACAACAACAGAAAAATAACAGTGAATTACCTAAATATCAGTCAGGCACAGAAATTTTGTTCACATTTTTTAAATCAGATCCTTAATTACATGGACAATGCTTTTTAGAAATAATTCAGTTTCACTTTTTTGGCCATGCCTCTTTTAGAGAGCCCCTCCCCGTTCTTATCATGCTATTTAAAACACAGAAGCAGTGTTTTGTGAAAAGTTGCAACCTGCAATGTGGGCCACTTTTTTTGTGGTGCCCGGGCCTAATTTTGATCTCAATCCAACCCTGGCTGTCGGTAGACAGTTCACATTGGTATGGTTAGAAAGGTTCGTTCCCCTGCATTCTAAAAAGAACAATCACTAAAAAGCATGTGTTTGCAAAAAGCATGTAACAATCACTAAAAGCATGGCAGCAATATGTAAAGTAGACCCTGCTTTTTGAGCTCAGCCCTTGAACAATTTACTGGAGCAAAAGCCATTCTGCTCTCAAAGTATGTAATCATTTGGTATTTAATCGTACACAATTTAATGTGATTTCAATGTGTGGGCTAAGGATAAAGGTATTATTTTTTTACATGCAGCACAGGCCATTTGTCATACGAGCTACATAAAGAATATAAAACATTAAAATGAGAGTTTGTTCTTAAAATCACATTAAACAGCCGAATTACCACGAAACAATGACGGCACGATTTTTTATTGTGAAGCCATGTAAATGGTAAGTGCGTTCGACTCATCTCGCTGGGACAAGTAATCCTAATTGTCCTTAAGTTTACCTCACCCAACCTTAATGCTTCACATTCTTATTCTTAATCAATCACCTATTTTGTCATTCTGTTTTGGTTCTCTATGGGCCTGGAGATAGTCATGGTATAGTTGCGCCATAGGCACCTTTTTAGTTTCACATATAATTTTGCTGAATCTTTTAAGAGGAGGCTTTTAATCATCTCGTGCATACAGTAGGGGTCACACTGGGTTCCGTTGAAGCTAAAAATTCCCCATCAAGTCCCCTGCCTAGACAATTGTTACAGGAACGCAGGATGTTTACCGTGGGACCATATTTTTCCAAGAATGCTTGACTGAGCATGGAACTTCAATGTTTGTAACCTTAAACTCACTGCTGCACACCAAGCTTTACGTTTTAGGCTACTACGGGCACAGTCACATCCTGGGGTGCTGCTAATTAAAGGCAAGTCGATTGCAAGAATTTTCTATCTGGCGTGGCATTCTCCAGCCAATGCTATAATAAACGTTTCGCCGTGTCTTACCCAAAAACCTTCTGCTTCCCATAGGTTGATTGTAGATGCCGTCCCCCGATATAATCTCACCATGGGAAAGGCAAAGTGTTGCCATTTATGGAGTACGTTTTTAATACTGGCTGAGATATCTTGTGCATTAGCACTCTATCTGTGGCATCTAGCTCCCTCAACTTTGTCTGCCGATTAAGTATTCTAAGTAGTTCAATTCACAGACTCCTCCAACTTGTATCCATTATTCATATATCCATAAGGGACTTGGGGCCAGATGTAGCAAAGGTTTTTACCCATTCTGTCTCTATGGGGAAAAAGTGTTCGTACATATGGCCCTTGGTTCTAAATGTTATGACCATAATCTTTTTTTAGAATAATAGTAAACCTGTCGATTGAAGCAAGACTAGCAATGACATTGGCCAGTTGTAAGATCTGGCACTAAATGGGATAGAGCTATTAAGGCTCTCCTTAACACAGAAGCTGGATATATGTACTGGAAATTGTGGGTCCCATATATTGCCCTCCTTTTGACCAAATTCAATGAGACGACCTGCCCTAACTATATCAAACTGTTACACCTGGTGCCAGCGAACAGGGATTCTACACATATATACGAACTGATGCCGGCTCCAGGGGGGACACGGTGGAAACGATCCAATAGGGTTGTCCCATTTGCAAGGACGGGTGTGATCCAGTGATGGGTAGATAACTGACAAAGTGTGAGTGCATGGGGGTGGGTTGGTTGGTGGAAGGGGAGCTTTCCTCTTTTCTGTCTGACTCGTGATATCGCACATGCCAGCCTCTGAGTTGGTTTGTAGGCGACTGGTTGTGTTATTTGGCTTGTCATGCTTCCTCATTTCTGTTGGTTACAGTTTGAAATTCAATAAAACAGAATTGACCGGGAAAAAGAACCTGCAAAAGTGAATTGAGAGACGGGAAGTGTAGGATGGTGCACAAAAAAAGCATGAGCTGAAGAGTAGAGACAGTCTTGGTATTTAGCAGTCCTGGAATTAAGAAGTGCCAGTGGAAGGCTCACTGTGAGCTCCTGTGCCTATTCAGCTTCTTTATTTCCACTAAGCACAAGTTCTATCACTAAAGCCTCCCATAGGCTCAGGAGGTAGGGATGCGCAAACAACCCAGGTGCCGCCTCCACAACAACTTTGTCCTCTGGCGGGCCAGCCATCTCCAAACCACTGCATATCCGCTCTTCTGCAGCGGAAGCACCATGAAGACATCATAAGCCAACAGTATCCAGATAAATTAGTTAATGGGACAGTTTGTGTGTGCGTGTTTTTTCAAGGTACGAGAAGGGGGGGTTCTGTGTGCTTGTGTATATTTTTCTATGTTTCTGTGTGCATGGAAGCATGAATGGGGAATGGAGCTTTCGGGGCAGCTATAGTGCCCACGACTGAGATATCGTCCCTAGCCAATGGCGGTTTCTCTTCGAGGGCAGGGGAGCATCACCCCTCCATCCGCTGCGAGCCGAGCAGAAAGAAATAGAATGGCAAGAAAAGATTGCATTGCCATTTTATTGCTTCCTACGCAGTGCGCCCCAGCCCAAATGGCCTGGCACATCAGGAAAAGACTTGAATATTTAATTAGAGCAGAGCCTATGGCTTTTTAGCAAACGAAAGGGAAACCCCTGCTTTAAAATGCACTATCTCTCACATTTTTTCAAAATGTTCATCAGGGGCGACCCCAGAACCCTCCCTAGAAGATGTCAGGCTCACTAGCTTCACTCTATACAATTGAGGACAAGTATGATGACTCACCGCTTTTTAAAAAATCACCAGCGCGACTCCAAGAACAACAAGCAAACTGTGTTTTCCTGAGCACAGTTCACTTTTAGCAGCTTCCTCTGTGACTGGGACATTACACATTCAATTTTGTTAAATTAATAAATTCAGCAGTGCAATGTGCACTGTTCTGATTAAATTAAAAAATAAACTAAAAGAAAAAAACGTTTTTAAACACTTTGTTCCAATGTTTCATTTTTGTGAATACATGAAAAATTAAGTGTCTGACTTAAACCTTCACCTCTGTGCTTCAAATGGGTGATAAAACTTGCAGGTGATCTTAAATCAAAATGTATTAATAGTAAAGATTAATGTAGGCCAATGCTATAGTTTACATTCAATATATGGTCAACTCTACATCAATTAGCACATTTGGACATAACTACTATTGTTTTCTTTAAATCCCTTTTCTCTTCATATGTTTTATCAATACATTCCTCTTTGCAGTATCAAGTAGAGAAACTTTTAAATAATGCCAGTTTGTGGTATAAGACATGTAGGTTCCCAGTGCTGTTTTGTGGTACTCTATCCTGTTAAGATGAACACATAATTGTTCATGTAATACTAAGAGAAACAGTTAATGATCTCCTTGCATATCACGTCAGCACCCTATGTTATGTTATTATATTGGCCATGATTTTATAATGGCTTTAATTATAACTTCAACAATGTCAATTATTGTGCTGTCATCAGGGTTAATGTCATGTGACATTACTTCATAGGATGATTGAGGGTCAAAGGTCCTATGATGTCACTTTGTGTGATGCCGTTATGTTCAAGGATGTGTGAAACCCTTTCCCCTATCCCTGGCATTTTGGTGAATCCACATACAATGGTGAATCTGGGGCTTGTAGGCTACTTCCAGAACTGACATAAATTGGGCCGCGTGGCCCACCTGAACGCACCCTTGGCCCGTCCAGAGAAAAAATCCTGGAACCAGGCCTGTATCCCTCTCTCGTCGCCCACTCCCTCTCAAGTATCGTCCTCTTTTTTTTTTTTTTTTTTAATGTCTTCCCCTCCGCTCTGCTTTCCAATTAACCATCTCATCCTTTTCTTCCTCCTGCCTTCCTTTAACTTGCTCTCTTTATCTTCTCCCTAAAATATTATCTTTCTATTTTCTCTACTTTCTACATTTCTCTCGTTTCTTTGCACCCCCACGCCCTTTCTGCTGCTCCCTTCTAACTCTTTGCTTTCTTTAAAATGTTCTCCTCTTTCTATGTCACTCATATTTCTCTCTGGTTGTCTCTTCCTTCCCACACTCGTCTCGCTCCTTTCCCTCCCTCACGTTGCCTTCACGCTCACTCTTCTGTTCCCGCCTCCGCGTCCTCCCCTTACCACCCGCCCCCCCTCGCTGACTCCCTGCGCTCTGCTTCTTGTCTCCTTTCCCCAGGTTCTTCGCGCTCCCCCAGCTGGCAGCGCTCAGATCAGCTCTGGATAGAGACCCGCGCCGAGGAGGCCGTCACGTGACCGGAGCGCGCGCCTCATCAAAGAACAGGGGAGGCAGCGGGACACAAAGGGCTGTGAATGAAACCTTGAAGCCGTGAGAATGGCAGCCCATAGAGGGGGAAAGAGATCGAGATTACAGCATACATTTTAGAACAGGAGAGTGGGAGATTTTGGGGAAACAAATCGTGGTAATGACTCTTCCCCCATTGACTTTTATTGAAGCAGGCTAAAATAGAGCCATTGTTGGCTTCAAAAATCAGAGGCCTCCCGGGTCTCTTATCATGTATGTGGGAAGAGGCTGCAAAAACTGGTGAGCACAGGGGGCGAGATGGAGATCATACCAGAAAATGAAAGAGAGAAAGGAAGGGCAAGAGAGGAGAGAATAGGACTGAGTAGGAAATGAAAGTGATGGAGACCAAAAGAAGAATGAAAAAGACTGGGAAAGAGAGAAGAGGGATAGAGGTGGAAAGGAGAGACGGAGACGACTGGATAGAAATAAAAAACATGAGATAATGGCTAGGGAGAGAGAGAGAGACTATATATAAAACTAAAGTGAAATGTCTGAACCACCAAGGCTTTCGCAATACCTGTAAACCAGTAAAACTTGTCAATGACGTATTGCTTGAACGAATTCACAAAAAGAATGAGAAAATCAACGCGGGTGGAAAAGTGACACAAAATGACTTGGTCGGATGCGAAAAAAGAGAAAGAATATGAAAGACAGATTGGAGAAAGGGGGAGAAAAAAGCCAGGGAGAGATGAAAAGGAGGAAAATGTTTTGTTTGTGTTGGTCACTGAAAGTCAGACACAATATCCACTGCAAACATAAAGTGTGCGTCGGGTACCATGCTCGGAAACCCCAACAAGCATTGTCAAGGACAATCTGTCCTGCTTTTGAGCTCTATTGGCTTTGCCAGTGCCTTTTGGTGATAACAAGCTGTAGATCCTATACACCTCTGCCACAGTAGATACGACGAAGAAGCCGCAGAGCACTTGTTTGTAGGTGTGCACATGCGTGGGGACATATGTGCAAGCATGCGTCATTACGTATGGATGCGCCCACACACCGACACAGGAGCCTTTTCTAATTAGCAGTTCAAGATGAATTGTTTAATACAAATGTTAAATAAATAAAAAGTGCAAAAGTGTATTTTTTCATGTGGGCGACAGTTTGCTGCCTGGCCCTCAAAAAAGTGAAATATAAAAATAAAAAAAGGAGTGGGAAGGGGGAAGCACAACACAGGGGTGAGAGAAACCAGCAAGTAAGCAACATAGTTCACGGGGAAGGGACAGTTTGGTGGGGAAAGCACATGAGAGAGAGCCTGCGACACAAGAGAGTCTGCAGCAAGGAGCGCAGAGGGTGAATATTCATTGGCGGAGAACAACATGAGTCAGAAAGCTCGAAATCCCATGCACTCTCGAGTGTTAGTCGAAGAGTCGTTCCCTAAAGTGAGCAGTGGAAGGGTATACATCAGCAAGCCAAAGAACAGGAAAGAGGATGTAGTCCAGGGGAGGGAAAAAGAGAGAGTGAAACCAGAAGATGGGAAAAGGTACACAAGTAAAGCCACTGAATGAGAAGCAAGCTTATGAAAAAGGCAATAAAACCAACCGATGGTAGTCAATATGCGGGACTGTAAATCCACTGAAAGTGCTTCGTAAGCTCCCACTAGGCCTTTCCAATTGCACTGTCTGGTACGCGAGACTAAATACCAGGTTACAGAGTCACAGATGACAGACAAACACGGGACAAAAAAGAGTCAAAGAACAGCACAGACTGACACAGACTTGAAAACAGGCAGACAGAAAGGCAAAAATAGACACATCAAGATAGAGACAAATCCCACTGACAACATCAGACGTACGCACAGGCACGAAAAGACATTGGCCTTGACAGAAAAACACAAATAACATCGACAGGCAGCCTTCAATAGCACATACAGACGCCGATGCCACAAACAAGATAAAAAATGCAATCAGAGACAGCGAACGGTAAAAATGTATATAGATTGATTCTTAGAAAAAAAAAGCCAGCATCTACAAAATCAGGCATAAATATACAAACATGCATCAATATTAGCAGTTATGCAGGCACACAAAAAGGCATAGAAACATGGCTGTACTCTCAAGTCTTAAGCACAGTA
Organism: Pleurodeles waltl; assembly: GCF_031143425.1. NCBI lineage: Eukaryota > Metazoa > Chordata > Amphibia > Caudata > Salamandridae > Pleurodeles > Pleurodeles waltl. Next base: position 340,661,691 of record NC_090443.1, read on the forward strand.
TGAAGAGGGACATACCCGTGGAAATCTGCATATACATAGATGCATAGGAACATAGAAATGACGTTGCACAATCACACATAGAGGTGTACAGGCACTGATCAGTATAGACACATGCAGACCCCCCCAAGTACATAAAGACCCACAGTTACATGCCAGCATGGGTCTATAATGGCGTAAAGATTTACATGCCTGCATGTAAATGCAGACACATAATCAATGATTCGAGACGTATAAGCAGAACAGAATGACACACATTCATATCAAACATAGATAATCATGCAGGCAGGCATAAATCTGGATAGACATAAATTAATCTGCATAGACACAAACACAAGAATAAAAACACTCTAAAACATACACATGTATATGTCTGTGCAGACACACACACACTTCAGTACGCATACACTTTAGAGCCGTGATACTCTTAGTACGGCCCGTGGGCCGCAAGCGGCCCTCCTGACCTTTACATGCGGCCCAGCGGCACTGGGCTGCTCTTAACTAGACTCAGCACTTACATTAAAAACATGTAAATAAACAGGCAAGCATTTATTTAAGGTGAGTTGAAGGTAAAGAAAATAGATAACAGAGGGGTTCTGTACACTGTAACATCAGAAACACCTTCATTTTTAAAGACATATTTGAAGCAAAAATGCAAAAGCACGATTAAGTCTGCTCCAAATTCAAAAAGTGTATTTCATTAACATGCAGAAACCTCACATTAGTACACCAGATTATATCGGTGCATTGAAGAAATATATTTTTTCAAAGTGATAATTTTCTAGCCTGAATTTAGAAACATTCACTCCATCATCCCCCACCCGACAACAATTCCTTTGGTAAGCTAAGAGGCAAGTCAGCTATGTGCACACTTTGGGTGGCCTAAGTTTCAATAATACAAAAACATTATAGTTTATTAAATCAAATACAAAAAGGTTTTGTGCAGCACACATCCTGAAGTCATGTGAGGTCCTCATATGTGATAATAAACAAAAAGCAGGGAAAGTGAAATAAAACATTTGCTTAGGATCACACAGTTTGGTTAAGAGGAGAAACTGTGATTATTTCCAAGTTTTTGGTTTCATGTTGTGTTATTCAGACACTAGAAGTATATCTTACACCCACTTTACTGCCAACCCCCGACTGCCACCCTGGTGCCATAAGTGCGGCCCTCGGTCACATCAAAGACCAAACTCTGCGGCCCTCGTAAAAATGTTTGCGAGTACCCATGCTTTAGAGTGACCATCTCCATGAGAGATACACATAAGTGCAAATATATGCAAAGGCAAGTTGGACTGACATACATTCTAATACACCAACGAGTTTATTTGTCTCTGTGTATTAGCTTCGCTGCATTTTGTACAAAATCGAAGGTAAGGCCATTCTTATACAGTATATAATGAACGAAGATGGTTAGATGAAGTAAAAATATTTCAGTCATGGGTACAGGTAAATTATTTCTTGAAGATGTTAGATTTGAGAAGTTTGTGGATTATGTCGCCTCTCATGTGGGGTTCTAAGGCATTACACAGTTTAGGGTCCCAGATCACCCACTGATAGGCTGTGATGTATTATCTTCTTGAATGAGAGATTTGGGGTTGTGATACAAGGCATAACCTAGGTTCCTAGTGGAAATGTAATGCTGGGTGAGTATGTTGTAGCTACGTGGGTCTTTCGTTTAGTAGGTTTTATGGGTAACCACTGGGACCAGTGGAGTACTTTCAGTGGTAGTCTGGCGTGATGTGCTAGCAAGTTCAGGAAAATGTTTGCAGCTTGCTTTTGGAGTTTTTCAAGATTTTTAATGAGGTTCTTTGATGAGGCCTACATAGATCACCTAACAGTAATGTGTGCGCCACATGGCCAGGGGTCTTGTAAGTTGAATCAGATGGGCGGTCTGAATGATAGCGAGTATTTTTTAGAGCATGAAGAGTTGAAATTTGACATACTTCGCAGCAATGTTGATTTAGGAGGTAAGACAGGGTCAAAGATGATTTCCATGTTTTGGGCTTTTGGGGGTGGAGGTTGATGAGTAGTGTAGTGATTCCCTTTCTGGACTGGAATTATTTGTGTTCCTATTTAGCGACAAGAACTTTGCTCTTTCAGTGTTGGGTATTATTAGGCCTGACAGTCTTAGAGTGCCCCCCCCATCCAACTTTTTGCCTTCCTCCTCTACTTTTCTGACCTTGTTTTTGCTGGTATTAGGTCTCGGTGCAATTCACCACAGCTAACTAGCGCTAGAGTGCTCGCACTCTCTCTCTAAACATGGTAATATTGGCTTCTCTCCGACTGGCCTATTTAATTTAGTTATAAGTTCCTAGTAAAGTGCACTAAATGTGCCCAGGGCCTGTAAATTAAATTCTACTTGTGGGCCTGAAGCACTGATTGTGCCACCCACTTAAGTACCACCTTAACCATGTTGCAGACCTGCCATTGCAGAGCCTGTGTATGCAGTTTTACACTGCCATGTCAACCTGGCAGAACAACGCTTTTGCCAGGCCCAAACCTTCCCTTTTTATATCTATAGGTCACCCCTAAGGTAGGCCCTAGACAACCCAGAGGGCAGCATGCAACGTACTTAAAAGGCAGGACATGCACTTTTAAGTTTTACCTGTCTTGGTAGTGAAAAGCTTCCAAAGTCGTTTATTACTACAGCAAGGTCCATCTCTCCTATAAGATAACATTGGGATTACTTTATTATATTTTATAAGTGTAATTCACAGAATGGAAGAGAGAAACATTTCAAGTTTGGTGTCTCTGGAATCACAATTTAAAATCACAACTTATAGTAAAGTCAGATTTTAAATTGCTGTTCTGAAAATTACACTTTTAGGAAGTTGTCGTTTTCTTACTTTAGCCATTTGATGCCCACTTCAAAGGCCCATCTTGGTATAAGTACTCGACTACTGACACCAACCACTCAGGAAACTTCTGGACCTGTGAATCCTCTGCCAGGAAGAAGGACTGCTGTGCTGCTGAAGGACTGCTACTCTGAGAGACTACTGCTTTGCTGGACGCCAGCCTTGCTGTGTTATCCTGCTGCCTGCTGTTCGCCTGCCTGTGTGAGAAGGACTTGACCTGGCTCACTTGCACCCAGAGTGACTTCAAAGGCTAGCTGGCTGTCCTCCTCATCTGTAGACTTAGGAACATAAAAGAGTTCCAACCACCCTGCTCTGCACATGGACTCCGCCATCTGTGAGTCTGCCGTGCCAAGTGGTGCCACCATAGTGCTGGACCCTTAGAAGTGGGCCTAAGGTGAAGCTCCAGTGGAACCAACGCATCCTCTGCTGCAGGAGCAGAACTGATGCATTACTGTATGAAGCAGAACTGTAGCATCACTGCTACTGCCTGGGTCAGAACTGATGCAACAGACTTGCAACACCACGTCTTGGGAAACCCCACTGTGCAACACTTTCCCCGTTGCCAGCTCCTCCCATCCCTCGTTGACGGCAGCCTTGAGGGCATTACAGCTCCACTTTGCAGCCTCAGTGATGTTCAAGCTTCGCATCACAGCCTCAGCGTTCATCAGAACTAATTCATTGCCTCAGCTGCACAATGCATCCCTGACACTGGCCGTTGCATTTCAAACCCTATTAACTGCATCCTCGATGACGATGCAACAGGACTTCACAACGTAGCCTCGCTGCATCTCGAAACCAATGCATCCTCTTGGCTGTGCATCACATCTGTGTTTCAGACACATGTAACACTTTGCCACCAGAATTTAAGGTACTTTGGTTCAGAAGGCATAACTGGGCTCCTTTAGCCAGCCCGCTGTCCATCACAGTCGGCCTGAACTTTTGACTTTGTCCCACACTACCAGACATCTCTAGTTGGTTGGTGCTTCTTGCTTCAAAGCAAAACTTCACAGTTTATTCTTTAAAAATTTACAACTCAAGTTCTACTTATTGGATTTTTTCGTTTTGGTCTTTTTTTTTAAAGTAACCCCTTCAATGCTAGGCCTCCTCTAACCCCCAGTGTTAAGTCCTTTTTTGGCTATTTGGGGCAGTTTGTGCTTAGGGCTGCATAACTGTTTTTCCAGATAAGATACGAACGCTAAATGTGTGTCCTTTTTTCCATCATCCTGAGGAAACTGAAAATACCCAGGGCTTGTGGATTCCCCTGGAGAGGACCGAGACAATAGACAAAATATAGCAAAATTTAGATTTTTTGACAAAAAAAATAGGGAAAAAATGCTCCAGATAAAAGTGTCTGTTTGTTTTCCTAAAAATGGCACCCACAAACTGTTTGTGGTACTACAGTCACCATCTTTCCAGTTTTCAGGAAAATGCAGAGCTGAATCAGAAACCCTAATTGTACCACAGTTTTTGCATTTTTCTAAGAGATAGCATATTTTTCCCTATTGTTTGTGCTTTCAACCTACTTCCGGTTTGTGGTGGAAACCAGCATGAAACCCATGGGTGATTCAGAAAAGTTATACATTTCAGAAAACTAGACAAAATTCCAAATGGGTCATATGTGTAGAGCTCTCAAGTTTTTCCAAAGGAAAATACCTGTTGAAATAAAGAAATATTGAAAATTAGTAGGAATAAACAGGCATTTGTGACAACATTGTCATCTGTAACTTTTGTCACAATGGAAGATTGACAAAAGCAAAAAACCATTATGTCCACGAAACCCCTCTTGTTGCGGGAATATATAGGGTTTGTAGGTTCTCCACCAACCCAAGATACACAGAGCAAACAACTGAGCTGCACCATACAATGGGTTTTCATTGAGTACAAAGAACAGACCAATTCTTTTAGCAAAAAAGGCAGAGTGAAAAATTTGTATCAAGAAAACTTGTGTATTTCTGAAATATGCACAAGATGTAGAGTTTAGGAGCAGTGGTTATTTATACATTGCTGAATGTGTGGGTACCCGTACAAGCGGATGATTTGGAGGGTATTTTTCAAAGTGTCACCTTTCTTATACACTGGTTTACATTGAAAGGTACAAATGCAGAGAAATCCAATTGATAATAACACATGTTCTACTATTCTATTATCCCTAAGTCTACCTATAAAAATAGTACCTTACTTGTGTCAGTATATCTAGGGCCCGCAACAGAAAACGTCCCAAAAACACAACAAGGAACAGTGCAATTTTCCACCCAAAACTGACCCCCTTTTCCCAAAGTGGGTAGCTTTAGATTTTGAACCCTAGCACAGCTGGTAGCTAAGAAAACCTAGACAACCTGTACATATTTGAAGACTATAAACCTAGGGGTATCCAGGGTGGGCTGACTTGTGTGGCTTTCACCACTTTTAGTTGCAGAGAATCCAGTGCAAACCTCAAACTTTGACTAAAAAAAACACATTTTTCACACATTTCTGTGATAGAAAGTTCTAGAATGTGCAGGAACCACAAACTTCCATCCACCCTGCATTTCCAAGTCTCCAATAAAAATGGTACCTCATTTGTGTGGTTAGACGTAGTGCCCGTGGCAGGAAATGGCACAAAACGCAACATGGACGCAGCCCATTTTTCGGCCCAATACTGACCCTCTTTTTCCAATATGGATAGCTCTAGATTTTAAACCATAACTCAGCTGGCACTTAGAAAAACCAAGCCAACATGTACATTGTTGAAAGCTAGATACCTAGGGGTATCCAGGGTAGGCTGACTTGCGTGGCTCTCACAACATTTACTTACTCAGAATCCCTTTTAAACTTCAAACGTTGAGTAAAAAAAAAAACACTTTTCTAATATTTCTGTGATGGAAAGTTCTAGAATCCATGGGGAGCCACAAACTTCCAAACACCCGGCATTGCCCTAAGTCTCCTGATTAAAAATGGTACGTCACTTGTGTGGATTGGACTAGTGCCTGACCACAACAAATCAAACCAAGGTCAAGGACGGGCCCTTTGCGAGGACACCCATTGATATTAATTGGATCAGTTCCTCTTGCAGCTACTAGACCCAGCCACACAAGTGGAGCAGCATTTTTATTGTGACACTTGGGGAAATGCTGGGTGGTAGGAATATTGTGGTATCATTCTGATTCTGGAAGAATATGGCACAGAAAGCAAGGAAAATGTGTGGTATGTAGGACACTGTGGGTAAGAAAATGTGTTGGGATCCATAAGAGGGACACCACCCGTACCCCTCTGGGTGTATACTTTTTTTGAAACTATCTAGAGTTGGTAGATTTTCCTTAGGGACAATGTATACCCTGGCAGAGAAAGACAGGAAAGACAAACATTACTTCACAACCATCTTTTCCTCAGGTACACACACATACTGGTTGATACAGCACAGTGGTGAGTGAAGGTTCAAAATGCAAAATTTTATTAACAAAAGATTTCACAAAAATGAAATGCACTGTCAATAATTGAACCAATGATTCATGGCTAATAAGCTGTAAAGCTGCAACAAGGAACCAACCATTTTCCAGGCCTTTCACACACTGTTCATACATGACACACACAAGACCATTCATACCTGCAGCCCCTGCACATTACAACACTCACATCAGCAGACAGTGCCATTCAAAGGCCCATCACTTTCATATGCCCACATGACTGACACAGCAATCACACCAGCTGACTGAGTGTGTGGACTGGCGTTTGGCTAGCAGTGTGTGTACCGACCAGCAGCACGTCACTACTCTTACACTGCCAGCCAAGAGCCAGCTCACATACACCGTCAAGCGCCAGTCCACGCACACCGCCAACCAAGCATTTGTCCATGCACACCGCCAGCCAAGCGTCAATCTACCCACAATACCATCACATTTTTATTACCAAAAAAGAAAATACAAACCAATTAGAAGTAGATCCAAAAGAAGAACTAGAACCACAACAACTCTGTCACACTAATGTCAACCGTGAAATCGGAACAAAAAATATAAAACAATACAGACCAGTCATTTTACTTTTACGCTCACAGTTGCTCCCAGTAACTCAGTTGCGTGTGGTAAAATTTAAAAGACGTGGGTACACATCCCAGGTTTAGAAGGACAATCAGGGCAGTACGACTCTCCTTTCGCTCACCTCTTTGGATACAGACTCTACATCTCCTACAGGGAAAGTCTTTTTTGGGTGTGGGAGGAATGTGATCAGGAAAGTGGCAGTCTTTCAATCAAGCCTCATCCTCCACCACTCCAACTCCAGGAACTCTTGCCTGCTCCACTACAACAACACTGCTGAAACTGAACAAATGTCTTTCACTCTAGAGAACAATACTTGAATACAACAAAAGCATTGAAGGTTGCTAAATGGAATAAATGGATAGCCAACTTCTTATACCAAATGTAAGTCTTACAAACAGCAGTGTAAGGTTCCAACCTCTGGTCTACTTTATCTATACCACTCATGTGCTTATTTTAGTCTACAGATACGCACACATTTGTGCAGTTCACCAACCTGACCCCAAACAGTCACAGGTGAAGTACTTTCATTGTGGATTGTAGTCAGCATGTAGACTTCTCTCCTGTCTGAAAATTTCACTGCTTGAAGTTGAGCACTACGCAAGGCACTGCACCGCCCCTCACATTTTTTGTGAACAAGCTCTTTTCAGTAACCTTTACGGTTAGAGTGGATTGTGCCACAAGCAACAGTGTCCACTTTGAACAATTCCCTACCAGTGTAAACGTTAGCTACGTATAAATGGAAACCTTTGTTAAAAAGTTCTCTACCAAGTTCCTACACAATTTTCTCACTAACTCCGTAAGAGGACAGAGAACCACGGGGTCAATACTGGAATCCCTGCCAGTGTACACCCTGACATCATAGACATATTAAGTACTACTCTCAGACAGCATATATATCATAATTCCATAACGTTCCCTTTTGCTAGGAATGCACTGCCTAAAAACAAAACGGGCCTTGAACAGGATCAAAGACTCATCCACAGCTATTTCTTTTCCTGGAACATAGATCTCTGAAAATTGATTTACAAAGTGATCAAGGACAGGCCGAATCATTAAAAGACAAATACAATCCGGGTGATCTCATGGAAATGCTGGAACATTATCAAAATGCAGCATCTGAAGAAGAAGCAAATACCGATCAGGACTCATGGTTGCAGGAAATACAGCCCTTGCCATCAAGGGACAAGTAGACCAATATGAAGACGCCTACATCTTCCTTATCAAGCCCTTCAAAAAAGTTAAACCCAAGAACTTCTTCAGATTTGTGGGAGTCCACCCACTAGCTCTAGAGTGGGGCTTACATCTGGCTCTATCGTTCCTCAAATACTGTTCAGTATAAAAATTAGTCTGGTCAACAATCTCATCCAAAAATACATCGTCCTTAAACAACTGAAAGAAATTTATAGACAAAATGTTTTCAGTATTCACTCTACGCCCTGGGACACCACTAAAGGCAGGCAACACCGGCGGCACCATGTTTGGGACAACCCAGAGTTCAGTTCTTCCAATATGAAGCCTTTCAGCCCCAGGCTGCAATCCAGAAGCCTCTTTCTGCTCTATCGGCACATCAGTGTTCTCCTCTAAAAGAGGCTCTTCCTCTACACCTAGAGTGGTTTCTTCATCAGATGACTCCTCTCGGACAGAAAATTCACTGCCAGAATCTTGCACTTCCTTCTCTGCCTCAGATGCTGAGTCAGTCTCATAATCGTGGTCAGAGGAAGATTTGAAAATCATACCTACAACCTGCTGAGCGGTAATCCTGCGGCTAGCCATAATCCCTACTAATAAAAGTAACTTGACAAATAAGTCAACAGTAGCCGACACTGTGTAAAATACATAATAAACAAAGTGTGGCTTTATCATAAAGACCTATATACTTCAAAACAATACCACTCCCTTGCCAGAGACGGCTAGAATCACAAGCACCTATTCTGTACAGAGACAGCAAGCACCAACAATATCCCACTAGAAAGGAAAAACAAAAAAATGACTCACAAGACAACACTATACACATCATGCACAAATGCAAGGAGAAAACTCACACTAAAACAAAAGCTAAACATGCTGCTATTATAATACCATTTAGAAAAAAACTAATTTGTGCAGGCAAATGATACTCATTTAGAGTAAACAGTACAAAGAAGTTTTCTTAGCAAGCACATGCAACTACACAAACTGCAGATCTACCAGTGCCGAAACCGTAAGCAGGAGTCGCACCAAAGGAAATAAAAAGCTTTGCCCTGGAATAAAAACGAGACATAAAACATTACAATCACAAATGCAAATGACGACAAGAAACGAAACAGTTAACAATATAAAACACACAGAAACTTTCCCTGGTGTCAAGTGGTTTTCTGTGCCCGTAAGGGGTATATGGACCTAAAGAAAATTTCAGAACTTGCCCCCAAGGGGAAGGGGGGTCCCAGACAAAACCCAAATCGGTAATGCCCCCTTTTCCTAGGGGGTTACTCCCCAAAATTGACAGAACTAAAACGATCCCTGGTGTCTAGTGGGCTTTGACCACCCCCCCCCCCTCCGAGGGGCAGATCTGCCCAAAATAAATGGCTGAACTAGCCCAGGGGGTGAAACACAGATAGGTAATGCCTCTAGGGGAGCGACCCTTTCCTAGTGGGTCGCTCCCCGAAATTAACATAAATAAAAAGATCCCTGGTGTCTAGTGGGTTTTGACCACTCAGGGGGGCACCGCAGCTGGAATAAAACAGCTGAACTAGCCCCTGGGAGGAGTTAATGGGGGGGGGGGTAAAACACAGATATGTAATGCTCTCACGGGAGAGATCCTTACCTAATGTCTTAAGGGTTGCTCCTCGAAATTGACAAATAAAAAGATCCCAGATGTCTAGTGGGTTTTGACCCCCACAAGGGGCAGATTGGCTGAAAAAATGGCTGAACTAGCCCCAGGGTGGGGGGCCAAAATCCAGATAACTTATGCCTTTCCTAAGGGGTCACTCCCCAAGATTTGCCAAAAAACAAGATCCTTGATGTATTTTGGCATTTGACTCCCCCTGAGGATAGATCGGCCAAAAAACACAGCCAATGTAACCCCAGGGGGGGGGAGGAGGGGGTGAAATAAGGACTAATCATATTTACCCCAGGGGAACCACCCTTGTTCAAAGGGTCACTCCCCAAACAAAAACACATCACTGGTGTCTAGTGGGTTTGGATTCCTGGTCCACGATCACAGCCACACCTGCAATTGTGGAGCAGTAATCCAAGAAATACAGACACAGGTGGAAACGGAAAAATGCTTCCTTTCCCCTCGTGTTTGCATTTCAATACTCCCCACACCCCTTCCAGCATACTGATGACATCTGCACACCATGCACGCGCTGCCATCAGATGCTGGGGGGTGACAGTGGAAGCACTTTCACTGCCATCCCTGTTGGGGGGGGTGAAATGGGCAGCCCACGTGGGGAGCGCCAGCTCTTTCCTAATGGGTAGGTGTGAAGAGGGAATAGTCTCTTCCTCAGCTCCCACCCACCGTGGCTGAGGACAGAACCGTTCTTTCCTCAGCACGGATTGGGTTAAACTAAGTTCTATTTTTCTAACCTGGCGTGGAATAATTTTGTGTGGTGTTTTCACAGATTTACTATTTGAAGTGTTTCACAAATACTTTACACGTGACCTCTAAGTTAACCTAAGTTAAGCCTGATTGCTGTGTGTCAATAGGAGTAGGAAAAGGCGCGGAGGGCCTGGGCAGAAGCAAATTCCGTACCGGATGAAAGCACAGCTGAGCATGAGTGGCTGGAGAATGACCCTTATGAGAAACCACCTGCAGTGGATGAGTAGGATAACAGCCCTGAATTGGAGCTTCCTGCCAGAGCTTGCTAGATAGGCAGACCTCGGGACAAGTAGCAGAGTGTCCAAGAAGGTCTCTCAGAGGACTCCGACAGAGGTGATAAAGTTTCAAACCAGAAGAAAGAGTGGGGAGAAAAACTTAAAAATAGAGTTTTCTCTAAAGGTCCCCAATACAATTCCCAAGGGAATGGTGGTAACCAGTCTCAGTCTGAGCCTACGAAGAATGGGTTCTTTAATAAGTAGACAGGGGGGTTTGTACCCAGTGTACTGATTGCTATAGGTATGGATATTCCAAGGGTGACTCTAAATGGCCCTAGAGGGCACAGTCCCCCACGGGTGGGCAGACACCTTGGTTGGCGAGTGTAGCACTTGGGGAGGAGGTGGTCCCAGTTGTCTTTGGGAAGCAGACAAAGGTAGCCCTAGTTTCCCTGGGGGATAAGGTAAAGGTGCCTAAAGCCCATATGCCTGCAAATACTTCAAAATATAGGCAGTGGGTCACCATCAGTGGGCAATGAGTGGAGGCTCTGTGAACACAGGGAACTGCATGACTACTGTGAAGTGTCAGCTGGTGCCTGCAGAGTAGGTCTTACAAAATACATTCCACCAAGTCCTAGTTGCAGACAATCAAGAAAGCCATCTATCACTGGCTCTGGTTCCCCGAGTGGGGGGTCCCAGGTTCTCTGAAAGTAGCTGTGAGCCCTGCCATGCCTGTAGATTGTTTGCTAGGCAACAACTTGAAGCATATGCCTGGGGGGAAGGTAGATCTCAGGTCTCACTTGGAAATGCTGGGATTACCTGAGTGGGTCTGTATAATCACACCGTCCATGGCTGCCCGGGATAGCATAGCTGTAAAAAAAAAAAAGAGAGCCCTGCTCCATATCATATACTATAATCAAACTCCTACAGGTAAAAACGCACATTGCTTTTCGTTGTATAACCCTCACCCACCAAGGTTACCCCTAGGTGACATGCTTCATCATCGGATTCTTCCCATTCTGTTATGGAGTGGGATGTGCTACTACCAATGGAAGACCCAGGAGCACTGTGTGGTGAATACTAAATAACGATAGAAGAAGAGTTGGAGAGCTTGGTATTGGATATGTTAAAAAAACCTGCCTGGTAGTAAAATTATGTTTTATTGCCCCCGCAATATAATTAAAAAGGGGAAGATTTGCAGACGGACTACATGATTACAGTGACCCTGGTTTCTGCTAGGTCTATATATTTCAAGCCACTCTTCCCTGTGGCTATCTTCAGGACCAAGGATCTAAACCCCTGATTCCACTAGTTTAAGGAAGCACAATAGTGTCTCAGACCCTGCATGCTTACATAAACATCAACACCTACTTGGCGAAGTGTTCTTTTGTACCCATAAAATACAATGGGAGAAAATATTCATGCAACACCCAGAGATCCAATAATAAAACAGTGTGGAACACTGGCTTAACATGCTTCATGAAAGCACCAGAAAGTGATTTTCAGCCCGTGTAAGCTAAAACGTGGGTGTATCCAATGGTGTTCTAAGTGAGCACTTCTAATAATAAAATGCTGAAACACTCAGTTGCAACACACAAACCAAACAAAAACAGATAGGTTAGACAATATGCACACTAAAGGAACAGGATGAGTATCCTGGGAGAAGGTCTGGGTTTTGCACCCAGAGCGACCATGGACAAATTCAGACTACATTGTAAAATCAGTGAATTAATTAGAAAAATCAAATTGAAGATATTCTTTTGATGGGAGCATATGGTTGGCACAAGATTAATAGTTAAGCCCACATTTACCCCACCGCCCTCTGTGGTGGAAGCCCAGGCTATTGAGAAGGCAATATTAAAAGACATAGAAGAATTCGACCCCGGCCTGGTCAGGACCTTTCAAGATATTACAAGAGATGAAACGACAGTCATTAAGGAACTATATCATGACAAAGACGTTGTGATAAAACAAGCGGACAAAGGGGGAGCTACAGTCATCCAGTCAACGGAGACATATCGCAAAGAATGTCTCTGCCCTCTGAATGACAAAAGAAATTACAAATGCCTTTAAACAGACCCTAGTGACTTTCTCATCAAGCAAATCAGCAGTATAACAGAACAAGCTGTAGTCAATACATGGGTCACAAAGGAGGAAGGAGACTTTTTAGTCAATACGTCACCCACTACCCCATATTTCTATCCTATTCCCAAGATTCACAAAAACTTGAACAACCCCCCTTGGATGCCCTGTAGTTTCGTCAATGGGTTCGGTCTTGGACCACTGTTAGCGATTTGCAGGTGCATTTCTCAGACAAAAAGTGCAAGGCACAACCTCTTACCTGAAAGATACCAAGGATGCACTACACCTTCTGCGTGATATTGACTATGACCCTGAATCCCAATTACTTCTGGGACTTGACATTGTGAACTAATACACAAGGCTGCCCCAAAAGGAGACATTGGATATTCAGAGGAGGTACTGTTTGAGGTAGATTTGGATTACCAGACACCCAGGAATGTAGTCATGGAATCTTGTAAATGAGCCCTAACACAAAACGTTTTTGAATTTGAGGGATTTCTCTGTTTACAAAAACACGGGACAAGCATGGGGAGTACCTTTGCACCGAGCATTGCCAGCCTGTATGTAAACCACCTTGAGAGACAATAGTCTATGCTCTAATAACCTCTTCTTGGACAAAATCATCCTGTGGAAGAGGTATATAGATGATGTCCTAGTTATCTGGAGTAGGGACGAAAGGACGGCAATTAGTTTTATCAATTGGTTGAACACACAAAATGAGTTTCTTAAGTTCACTCCCTCGATGAGTAACAGAGAATTGGTGTTCCTTGACTTAAACGTCATTGCTGATCAGGGAGCATGAAAATCAACCATAACCAAAAGTTGCCTATTGCTATATGATAGATTTCATCCACGTCATCTGAGGGATAACCTCCGCTTTGTCAATTTTTTAGGCTATGTAGGAATTGCTCTGACCTTGGTGATTACAAAATATAAGCAACTAATCTAGCAATTAAGTTAAGAGCTAGAAACTACAGATCGAGATCAGTAGAAAGGGCAATGAAACGTGCCTGCAGCAACAACAGGTAAGCACTGTTGGACAGTGTACCACAGAAAAGACAAGGAAGACAGACTAAATTGCATCACCACTTTTAATGTAGCATGAGATAAAGTGGGCAAGGTTATCAACAAACACACCTCGTGCATACCTGCCCACTAAAATTACCTACCATCACCCAAGAAACTATGGGCACACTCCAACAAGTGACAGGTCACTATCTGTGTGGGGGGGGTGTAACGTATGCCATCTGACCAAGACCACTAAAAGTATCACTTTCAATAACAATACCCAATAGGTACTGAAGAATTTCACTAATTGTATTAAGAGTAGTATACATGATTACTTGTAAATTATATTATGTCGGAATGATAACCCACAAGGTGAAAATCTGAATTTGGGAACACCGTAGCAACCTCAGATGCGGTAGTGCTACAGTGAAAATGCCTACCCATTACATAGAAAAGAAACATACCGTGTCTGATTATCAATGGGTAATCCTTGAACATGTACACAAGGTGGCCAACTGTGAAATAGACTCCTGGAGAAGGAACAGAGATGGGTCTTCAAACTGAACAAGCACAACACTGGTCTGGACGACAATATCCCGTGGGGCATTTTCATAGGATGTCATTCCAGACTATCTCTCAGAGTAACGACAAGAGAATAAACCCTTATATCAGTAGAATGGGGAGTAGGCATTTGAGGTTTCATGTTTTTTTTTCCCCACTTCTGTTGTCCCATTGGTCTTTGCTGCCCCTCTGCACCCAAGACCCCCACTTTTTATTTAGTGAACCAATACCAAGAACTTGGCAGGAAAACTGTATTGGAGTTTTTTGTTTGCCATTTTCTTTTTGTTTTCTTCCATACATAATTATACCTTTTGATATGGAGAATGCCTTGTGAGGAGACAGAAAACACTAGTAGGGACTCCACATATGCAGAATACAATGAAATAACGGGAACCAGGAAGTGGTTCCTTTCATGGTCACCCTAATCACTCTCACTCCTTTTTTAGCTACACAGTCCATTACAGAGGGATGGAAACCAGGAAGTGGCTTCATCCATCACCGCCATGTTGTACAGATGTGTGGACTGGTCGTCTGGCACCCTCGCGGTGATGAAGAACACACGCTGCAGGTGCGTTTTATTCTCCCAACACAAATGTTTTTCACAAAGGGTGCATGGACTATTCTACCAGCACTCACACTCTTCTAACCTCTACCGGCCATGCAGTCTATTACGGTGGTATGGGAACCAGGAAGTGGTTCCATCCATCGCCACCATGTTGTACAAGTGCACAGACCAGTCATCCGGCACCTTTGCGGTGACCAAGAGCACGTGCATCTGGTTGTCCTGACACTGTCACGATCTGCATGATGCTTCTCACCTTTGACTGAAGGGTTTGAAAGAGCACACGGTCTTCTGCTGGTTGTGGATAGACCAAGATAGGGGCGACCCTTTCTAGTAGCCACGATGCTGCTTGACAGGAAAACACCAAAGCAGACCGTACCCTCCAGAAGGAGTCCCAGAGGAAAAGAAAATCCAAAAAATGGGAAAAAACTCAAAAACAGGAACTCCTAAAAAAGAGGGGAAAAAACAGGAATGAAAACTGGAAAAAAAGGAAAAATTCACAACCAGAGGAACAGGAACTGGAAAACAAACGACGAACAGGAGCAAACATCACCACCAAGAGGAAGTGTTTGCAACACAAGGCAGATCAGGACTGAGTGACTTTTATATAGTGCAAGACAGGAAGTGACAACACAGGAAAAGGAAACAACACCATCTTGGATTGGGAAAAGGCCCATAGAAGAGAATGGGGAAAAAGTAGCAGTATAAGAGAAAAAGGTCATGCTGGGAAAAACGGAACAGAAAAAGACAACATGGAACCCTGCAAGGAGACAGCATGGAGACCAGAAATAAGAAAAAGACAAGAGCACGGAAAAAAACAGAAGAAAAAAAGAAAAAGGAAGGATTCCACCACCGACAGAAAACAAAAGATAAAAAATAATACAAGGACAGGTAAGGACGACGTGACCGGGAGCATGAAAAATGCTTCCTGGCACGCGTCGCAAGAGCCGGGCAAAAACGCGGAGACCAGTGCTCCCATAATCGGAGGCGCGGTCCGACCGCGGTTGTAAACAGAGACTCTGTGGTTAGGCGCAGCATCACAGACACAGATAAAATCTTGGTGAGCAGGAAAGCCAGTCAATATTCAGACCCTGGTGCAGTGAAACTAGGTTAATAGGCAGGGACTAGACCTTGGAGTAGTAAGTACGACATAGCCGGTTTTTATTGACACACAGGAGGAGGAAGTGTTCCTCATTGACAGGGAGGACCTGTACAGAGTGTGACTACCGGTTCGTCTCGCCACCGGAGGATCTATGGAGCGTGGTCCTTGATTATTACATGTATGTAATGTTCCTTTAGTGTGTGTATTCTCTAACATATATTTTTTTGTTTGGTTTGTGTGTTGCCACTGAGTTTTTTTAATCAGAGATGTATCACCATTTTATTATTAGAAGTGCTTACTTAAAACACCATTGGATATACCTGCGTTTTTGCTTAAATGGGCTTCAAATCACTTTCTGGTCTTTTCATGAAGCATCTTCAACCAGTGACCCACACAGTTTTAATATTGGACTTCTGTGTCTTGGTTGATTCATTTCTTCCATTGTTTGGTACAGGTACAAAAGAACACTTTGCCAAGTAGGTGTTGACGTTTATGTAAGCACACAGAGTGTGTGATGTTATTGCATTGCCTTAAATTTGGAGTGGAATCAGAGAGTTACATCCTTGGTCCCGAAGATAGCCACATGGTAGAGTGGCTTCAAACATGCAGACCTAGCGAAAACCCGGGTCATTGTACCCATATAGTCTTTCTGCATATCTTCCACTTTTTAATCATACTGTCTGGGTAGGGGCTTTGGAAGGGGGGAATAAAACACAGTTTTCCTACCAGGCAGGTATTTTTAACTTACCCATTACCAACCCCTTCAACTCCTATTCTATCATAATTTGGTATTTACCACACAGTGCTCCCGTGTCTACCATTTGTAGTAGCATGTTCCACACTGTAACGGAATGGAAAGAACCCTATGATGAAGCATGCCACCTAGTGGCAGCTTTGGTGGGTGAGGGTTATTCAGCAAAATGCGGTGTGCTTTTTATACTTGTAAGAGTTTGATTACAGTATACAGTGTAGGGCTCTCTTTTATCAAGGCATCATACAAGTAGGAGGACTGGCCTCTCTAGGAATCCCTCTTATCTCCCCCTGCTTTTGATATAATTTGCCCGGGAAGGGAGTTAAGGGCATCTGGAGCCTGTAACAAAGGCCCAGACAACTGCCAAGTGGAAGGGCTAGGGGTGTGGGAAACCAGCCGCATACGTTCCCAAGGTGTAGCTTGCCGGCGTCCTCTGAGTAGGAGGCCCCTGAGCCAGCCAGGGAGGACATTGCCACTCTAAGTGACCTACCTGAGCCTGCTGGCTGGCAAGTTGAATGTGGGCCCACCAGGGAGAAATTTTACAAAGCGCAGAGAGAGTGTCCCACTCTTGAGAACTTGAGGCAGCAAGTCTCAGCCCAGGCAGCAGGTGAGGGCTCTGGGGACTCACCTAATCAAGTGGGAGAATGATCTCCTATATAGCAGGTCTAAGGCTTCTGGTACTGGGGCAGCCCATGTGCTTGTGCCTCCCCAGAGTTACAGGGCCTTCCTATTGGGTCTGGTCATGATGTAACCCTGGCAGGACATTTGGGGCAAGACAAAACCTTCTCCAGGCTTGTCTTCCACTTCTATTGGGCCCGAATGAAGGCAGCCTCAAATGCATTCTGAAGGGCCTGTCCCACCTGCCAGACCAGCAGGAAATCAGAAAAAAAAGCAAACAGCTCCCGTGCTCACATTACCAGTCATTGGCACTCCCTTTGAAGAGCAGGCATCCACAACATTGGACTCTTGCACACCAAGACAGCCTTAGGTAACAGGTTTGTCCTGGTCTTGGTGGCCCATGACACCCACTGCCCAAAGGCCATCACTTTGAGGTCAGTTACTGCCCCAGAGGTGGCTAGAGCTCTGATGAGGATGTATACCCATGTGGGGTTCCCCAAGGAGGTAGTGACTGACAGAGGCATTATCTTCATGTCCCTGTACATGAAGTCCATGTGGGATGAGTGTGGTGTAACTTACATGTTCACCACACCCGATCACACCTAAACCAATGGTTTTGTGGAGAGATTCAACAAGACTCTCAAGAGCATGATTATGGGCCTACCTGAGCCCATGAGGCTTATGTGGGAAGTTCTCTTGCCATGCCTTCTTTTTGCATACTGGGATGTACCACAGCAAGTAGTAGGGTTCAGCCCCTTTGAACTCCTCTGTGGCCACTCAGTTAGGGGATCTCCGACCCTTGTTAAGGAGAGGTGGGAGGAAGCTCCCAGTAAATCCCCCCAGAAAGTGGTTAGCTGTATGCTGGCCCTCTGCAACTAGATGCACCGCATCTGGAAAAAGACAATAAGCAATCTTCAGGCCAGTCAAGAAGTCATTAAACTCTGGTGTGACCAGAGGGCACCCTGGTGGAGTTTCAGCCTGGCCAGAAAGTATGAGTTATGGAGCCCTAGAGCCCAGAGCTCTCAAGGACCACCGGACTGGCTCATATGAAGTAAAGGAGAGGAAGGGGGAGTCCACTACTTGGTAGAGCTCCAGCCACTATGAACCCCTTAAGGGAGCTCCATGTCAACCAGGCTTTGAGAGGTTTGAATTGAGAATGCTCCTTGTCACAAATAGTGAGGTGGAGGAGGACAGCAAGCCTCTCCCTGACCTCGTCTCTACACAGGAACACAACTGGTCAGTGGAAGGTGTCAACCTCTCTTCTTCCCTAATCCCAGAGCAGAAAATTGACTATTACCAGTTACTGGGACTATTTGCCTCTCTGTTCTCCATCACCCTTGGACTCACACACGAGCGTCCATGACATTGACAGTGGAGACAGCCCCTCTGTAAAGAACAAAATTTACAGGTTGTCAGATAAGGTGAGGGCAAGTATCAAGGAGGTCTCCAAGATGCTGGTGTTGGGGGTGATTGAGCACTCCACTAGTCTCTCGTCCAGCCCACTGGTGCTGGTACCAAAGGCTGCTCCACTGGGCCCCACTCCAGAACTCAGGTTCTGTGTGGACTATCAGGAACTCAACTCCGTCACCAAGACGGATACACAACCCATCCCCTGAGCTAATGAGCTAATCAGCAGCCTAGGTACTGGCAAATTCCTCAAAACCTTTGATTTGACCTCAGGGTACTGGCAGATTGCTCTGACAGAGCGAGCTAAAGAGAGGTCAGCATTCTCAACCCCAGAGGGCCTCTTCGAATTTAGGGTGATGCCCTTTGGCTTGAAGAATGCCTTTGCCACCTTCCAGAGGTTGGTGAACAGGGTCTTGGCTGGAAATGAGGCCTTTTGTGCCGCCTACTTAGATAACATTGTTGCCTGCAGTTCCAGCTGGGAGGAACACCTGCAACCCCTCCATGAGGTGCCACAGGCCCTACAACAGGCAGACCTGTCCATCAAGACCAGTAGATTTGGCAGGGTTCTGTGGGTTACCTGAGTCACCTGGTGGGTGGGGCAAGGTGAAGCCCCTCCAGGCCACGATTCAGACTATCATGATCTGGCAAACACCTAAAACCCAAAGAGAGGTGAAAGTGAAGGGGTATGACACTACTATGGCCCCGCTTAACATAGCTGACTTTGAAGAAGTAGCCCAGATTGGTTTTCTGGACAGAGGCTTGCTAGAAGCATTTGACACCGTCAAGGAGGCTATGTGTACAGCACAGCACCTGTACTCAAGGCTCCTGACTATTCCAAATAATTAATTGTGCAGGCAGTTGCTTCAGAGCATGGCATAGGGCGGTTTTAGCAGAACTGAAGGAAGAGGGCCTAGACTGATCAGTAGCCTTCATTAGCAGGAGGTTACTTTCATGGGAACAGCAGTGGAGTGCTACTGAGAGGCAAGCTGTTGGCTGTGGTCTGGGCTCTGTAGAAGTTGAGACTATACCTGTTTGGGATCAGACAGACCACAGGCACCTCAGGTGGCTCCTGCAGATGAGGGGTGAAAATCACAGACTGTTGAGGTAGTCCATCTCCCTGTACAGAATGAACTTTATGCTGGGGCTCCATCCGAGGTCAGACACACCAATGTTGATGGTCTCTCCAGGTTCTTCCGCCTTAGTGAAGAAAACTCCCAAGGGATTGGGTAGCTCTTGCCAATTTCAGCTCTGAGGGACACGTATTAGACCTGACAACGTTAGAGTAGTCTTCTGCCCAACGTTTTGCCTATGTCCTCCGCTTCTGTAACCTTGTTTTTGCTGGTGTTAGGACTCTAGCACTGGTTAGCAGTGGTAAAGTGCACAAAGTGCTTGTGCTCTTTCTGTTAAACATGGTAATATTGGCTTATCCATAATAGGCATATGTAATTTACTTATAGGTCCCTAGTAAAGTGAACGTCATGTGTCCAGGGCCTATAAATGAAATGCTAGGCCTGCAGCACTGATTGTGCCACTCACTTGGGTAGCCTTTTAACCATGTCTCAGGTCTGCCATTGCAGAGCCTGTGTGTGCAGTTTTACTCTGCCATGTCGACCTGGCAAAATAACCCTTTTGCCGAGGCCCAAACCTTTTCTCTTTAAACATATAAGCCACCCCTAAAGTAGGCCCTGGACAACCAGAAAGGCAGGGTGCAATGTATTTAAAAGGCAGGGCATGTACTTTTAAGTTTTACATGTCCTGGTAGAGACAAACTTTCACAAAATTTTAATTTTCACTACAGCAAGGCCTATCTCTCCCAGAGGATAACATTGGGATTACCTTATTACATTTTATAAGTGTAATTCACAATCTGGAAGAGATAAACCTTTCGAGTTTGGTGTTTCTGGAATCACAATTTAACATCACAATTTAATGTAAAGTCGGATTTTTGCCATTCAGTTCTGAAAATGTGACTTTTAGAAAGTTGGTACTTTCTTCACCCATTTGATGCCTGCTGCCTGTCTCTGCTCGCTTGTCTGGGGTGAGGGACAGCTGGGTTTTCTGTATTCCCCATAGAGATCCACACATACTGGGAGCTTAGGTGTGACATGACGGGCCATTCTGGGGGGATGGGAGGGAGGAGCTTGGCACACCTTTACACCTGAATAGGCTGTGTCCTGTCTCCACACAGAGGCTACATAACCCCCCTGTAGTGAGTCTAGAGCCAGGACAGGAAGTGCAGGACCTCTGTGCAGTTCAAAGGTATTTCTTAGAAGTCTCTCCACTTCAAAGGCCCAACTGGGAATAATTTCTGGACCTCTGACACCACCAATTCAGTATACTTCTGGACATGCAGTCATAGTCCGGTTTTTGCATAGTTAATAAAAGCCATTGCATACAGTATTAAAACATTTCTAATACATTCAGTTATGATTGAAAAGAGAGAAGCCTTAAAGCCTTTTCCTGGCAAAAGCGTCTTCAATAAAAAAAAAAAAATCTAATACCCTCATTGATGGTAAAAAAAAAAAAAAAGAAAAACATAAAAACCTTTTTGTGGCAATTAAATCAGTAATTTAAAAGTTCCCACAGTTTGGACATATTGTGTCTAGAAATGTAAATTCCCTCAGGCCCTGTTTGCTGGGGCTTTTCTTGTTTTACAAAGCCCAGATTAATCTTTGTATGACCCCTTATTTCATGCTAAAAAGTGTGATTAGCTACTGCAATATGTACCCCTTGAACCAGGTTGTAAAGTGCCAGTGACTTGTGCAAAAGAACATTGCTAAACGTAGCATTTTCTTGTTCCTTCATAGGCCCAGATTCTTTAATAAAGACTGTTTTAGGGATTTTCAGATGTTAACCTATTGAAGCGGGTTATAAGGTGCAGGTGACTTGGGCAATAGACCATTCTTGAAAGTAACTTGACCTTGCTCCTTTGCTGGTCCAGTTCTTTTAGAAGCGGTTTTAGGAATTTTACTCACTTACAAGCTAGGAGGACTGAGGTGCCACTTAGCCATGTGATTACTGCTTGCCTACAGGAGTGAATTTGCAGATTAATACAGAGTGGTTTCAACAGCTTTTTCCTTTGTGCCATAGGCACCAGGCATAGACAGAAGATGTGTACTAACGTCTCTTGCTTATATCTACATAAACTGCAACTTTGGTTTTGGAACTATTTTTTCTAAGCTGAAATGAGATCTTTAGTGGCTGCAATCCGGAGTCAATGTAACATAAACTGCTGCTTTAAGGCCTGGGAAAAGTGTGCTGAAAAATAATCCTGAGGTCTCAAGTTTTGTATGAGTTGATCACTGTCCAGGCTGTCTTCTTCTTGCGAAGGAATTCTTATCTGTTGAAAGACAGGAATCAGGTTCATTTTCCCATCCTGGGAGCTCAGACAACTTGAATACCTAATTCATCAATGGCCTGGCTTAAGGTTTCTTCCCATGAACCTTTTTGGTTACTGTGCTGTTGTTCCTCGATTTCAAGCCTGCATAAATTGTTACCGGAGCCACTCTTCAAAGTGAGCAGTCTCCAGCACAGTTTGAAAAAAGAACTCTTACTTTGGAGTGATTTACTTTTTTAAGCCAAACTCTAGATGTGCCTGGGCTGGTGACACTCTTTATGTTATAGAAAAGCCGTTTTATACACTTTTGTTTGAATCTTCTTGAGCATAGCTATTTCCTGTCATGCATGATTTTCATGCCGTAGGCTACCTTTGGCATTTGTTGTGCTGACATTACAGTAAGTAGATGGCTAAATGATGGACACTCAATTTCGTTTTCAGTAATTTGAACCCAAGGATTAACGACTGTGCTTTTGCCTGCATACTGGCTACATTTTTAAAGGTCATTTGATGTTCCAAGTTGATGCCGAAATATTAAGAAGTGGTAGCAACCTCAAACTTTTTGCTTTCTATAAATTAGGTGAATGACTTAAATTTGGTATCAACCAGGCGAACCACTTTAGTTTTAAGTTTAACTCTAACCCTTGATCGTCCATGTAGTTTTTAAGGGCATTCATGCTTTGTTGAAGGCGTTTTGGCATTTGGCTCAAGAGAACAATGTCATCTGCATGCTCCAGGAAATCTAACTTCTCTGCCACCAGGATTGGGGGGTGGCTGTTGTCTTGTGGGAGGGCTCCTACAAGATCTGCTTGATATAAGTAAACAGACGTGGGACGAGTATGCATCCCTGTTTGAGGTCATTCATAGTGGCAATTTTATTTGTGACACGGCTACAGTATCCTATTTATACTTGTGCCCAGGTTTATATGTACAGACCTGTGATTACCCTCAACAAGCCTCTTGGGATGCCCCATTTTTCCAGTTTCGCCCAAAGATGATCATGAAGGACCTGACCAAAGACTGACTTATGGTCTACAAAACATTCAAACAGCTGAGTTTTTCTTTGGCTTTCTCTACTGGGATGCTTAATGCTGTTAGATTCATTAGTATCTCCATGCCTGGTCTAAACCCTGTTTGTATTTGTGGTATCCAATTTTTTTTCACTTACCAGTGCTTGTAAGTGTTGGAGTAAACAAGATGCAAATAGTTTTGCTTCTACATCAGTTAAAGCGATGAGCCTATAGTTGTTTGGTAAGGCTGGGTTTCCATTCTTATTGATGGGTTGAAAGATGTTAACTTTCCATAAGTCTGGAATGACATTGGTGCAATAAAGGCAGCTGAAAAGAAGCGCTCGGTAGTGGGCAGTAAGTTATATCACATTTGAAGAGTGCGTTGGCGAGTCTGTTCTGGGCCGCAGCCCCTTCAGTTTTTTCAATATATTTACTAGTTGTTCTATGTCCACAATTAAGGCCGGGTTATTCTGGTAGTCTTTAGTGGAACTCTCTGATTCATATGGGTTCACCAGGCTGCCATAGGTTGCAGAAACTGGCTGTGTATTTTGGGACTCCCAAGTTTAATCTTTGGATTGATGGCTTCCCCCTCTCCATCGATGACTGGCTTTGCGTACATTGCACAAATATAGCCTTCCCAGGAATCCACCTCAATTCCAGCGTTTTGATGTCTGGTCTTTCTAGATAGTAACTCTTTACCACTTGCAATAATTTTTTGCTGTTTGGCTGCCTACTGGACCATGAGAGCTTGTTCCACATTTCCTCTTGGCAACTTATTTTTGCTTTTCAGCATTCTTGATGATATTGCAGTCTCAAGATTTGTAATGTGATTTTGTTAACCCACTTCCCTTTGTTTATCTCCTTTGCTACTTTTATTTTGTGAAGCACGCTGCTATACAAGTTTTGCCTTCCCGAGCCCCATTTTTGTCTGTTGCTTCTAACTTCTTAAGTGGTTGTGTTCTAACTGGAAATTTAATGAGAAGAGTCGAAATTAGGGTTGCCCATGCTTTTTCACATTCTCCTGCTGTTGTTTTGGTTCATTCAGATTTTTTTGTTGCTATTTTTAACTCCTCTAAGGTCCCAGTGCAACGGTAAACCTCTGCCATCCACTTCTCTATCCTAGAACTGCGCCATTATAATCTGTTTAGGTTATGAGTAACTTTGGCAGAGATTAAACCATTTGCCGGACACAGCTGATTGATCTTGCAAGCTATCCGCAAGGTTTGAGGGAAGTGGTCACTCTCCGTGCAGGGTGAAATTTGAAATTGGCACTGCAAAGGTCAAGGCTGCTACGCTTAGCAGCGTGTGGCCTATTGTTAAACTCCGCCTACCTCATAGGTAGGTGATGGATGTTGTAGTGTCCTCTTTTGTATTGCAGTTCAGGATCTTTAGATCTGGTTTTTCTAGCTGCTTTCGTAATGGGATGCCGCTGAGGTGGTTGCCCCTGTTTTTGCTAAAGTGACTTTGATCTGAGTTGAAGTCCACGGAGATGATAAATGTTGTTTTATTATGTAATTTCTGTAATGTTTTTGTTAGTTGAAGCAGAATTGCCATGTTTTCCCCTTTCTTCGCTTTGCTAGGATGAATATATACTGTACATTTATGATGAGCAGTGGCATTTGAATGGGGCAATTCATTTTGAGTGCTAGCCTTTTTACTTGAATCCTTTTTACCCTGGGTTCGATTGATCTATTACCCAGTTGAATTTAGTAGAGCAGAACACGGATAGCCCCAAATGGGATGCCCAAAATTTGAAGACTTTTTAGCTGGTACATGATGCTGTATGTAGCCTACTACTGGGGTTGGTTCAAGGCTCATTTCTGGAGAAATTACATTGCGTCCCCATCGTATAATATGTTCTCAAAACCAAGGATGTTCCATGAGCATATGTTATTACAATCCAGATCCGTCACTGCGCATTACTATTACTGTCAGAACCGGTTAGTATCTCGGACATTAAAGGGCCATGACCAGTCCTGATTTGTAAGTGCCTTGATGTCATGATATACCTACCAGTCCTGACCCTGGTGAACCTTACTTGGGTATTGAACTATTGTTAGGTTTTCGAAGTGTGTTGGATCCAAACCTGCCCCCATTGCACCTCTTAGGACGGAGCTTTCTCCTTTAGTAAGTGATGGATTGTAGGTTCTTGCTTTTATGGGAAGCAACGATCCTGGGTATCAAGGGGGTTTGATCTTTTTTAGCTCTAGCCCCCATGATCTGAAAGTTTCCTGCTGTGCCAGCAGTTGCTGGACTACATCAGGAAAGGACCAAGATGTTGCCACTGCCTTTCTGTCACTACTGTAAGGGTGAGGTTTAAAATCTATTGACAGGAGGTCAGATGGGGTAATACACGCTAGTTCCCTTATTTCTTTTGTTAACTTTATGATGGCTCCTCTATTTAAAGTATCAAATGCGCCCATTGATGTGTAGTTCGGTATTAGCACAGGTTTTGTGACTTTTTGCGACTTGGTGGCTTCTATTCCTGAATAAACCTGTAATTGGACTTGCTGGCTCTCGTCCAACCATACATGTTGCCCCTGTCCTTGGGCCTGCCATGGCGTTGTTGTAAGTGGATGCTTCTCCTCCCCTTCCCTCTATTGGAGTTTTCATAGCCCACATGCCAGATTTGCTGTTCCTTACTGTTCAGAACTGTTCAGAATTCTGAGAGATGATAGCTCCACGGTGTTATCCAGGCATTTGGATGTGTGCCTGATGTATTTTTCATCCTGTTGTGTTATTGATGCGGCCTGGCTCCCTATCAGACTTTGAGCAGTGTCTTATCCATTTATAGGCAGTGCAGAATATTTTGCTGCACTATGCTGCGTACTTGTTGGGCTTTGTATGTTGACCCAGGGGGTTCTCAATAGACTTGGTTTCTTTCTTTTTTTTTTTCACAGCATCGGAGGCAACTAATGTTCTGTGTTGAGCAGATAACAGCAGAATGCTAATTTGTTTCAGCGCTTTACATTTCTTGGGGAATTGTCTTTGCTTTTTCTTTTCCTTTTTTGTTAGGGCCGACTCATTTCTCCCCCCTTCCTCATTTATGGCTGCTGGAGCTGCTGATTCCAGGACCTCTGGTGCTGGAGTCTTTCGACCTGCAGCGACTTGCTGATGGGACCTTGAATCACTGGTGGACATTGGCAGTCCATTTGCGCTGGGACTGATGGGAGCGGCCGGCGCTAAAAAGTCCACAATTGTTTGTGGGCTGGTAGTGTATGCTGTATAGTTGTAAGTTTGGCTTCCCTGTATCAGCTCTTGTCGATGCCCATTATGTGTACTACCAAGATGTTAAGGAGGTCCACCTGAAGTTCCTGTTTGTCTGCTTGACAGCAGATTGTTTAGGACATTACATGCATGGAAGACAGGAGTGCCCCCCATGTACCAGCTGAGACTTCAGTGTTTACTATTTAAGGTGCTTCTTCTACTGTTGTTTTTATATTTGTAACCGTTCTTGCTTTTCTAGGTGCCATGGGGCCTGAGGTAGAGACTGCCTCTTGCACAGGCATCTTAATTGGACTTCAGGCGGGGCTTGGCTTCGAAAATAAACTTGTTCTTGGTCAGTGAACTACTACTACAGACCACAAACGGGATTAGACTATTGGTTGTTATAGCCATTTTTTGCCCTGCCCTATGCGAAGGGGCTAATAGTGGCACAAGAGGGTTTTTAATTTGCGGTACGGTAGCTATGTGTATGATTGGTGCTATTTCTGTGAGTTCAATTAAAGGTTGGTCTTGTACTTCTGTATCATTAGAGTGGCCCATAGGGTTGACTGGGCCAGACCTTGGACTGAGAAACTCCCAGTAACTAAGGACAGAGAGGTTCAGGGATGAGAATGATACAGTTGAGCTGATTTTGTGAACTTCCGGCTGTGTTGTAGAAGTCTTTGCCGATGCCGGGCTTAGTGGATGTGTGCCTGCATCATACACCTCTTGTGTGTTTTCTTTGTCTGTAAGGACGTTTTCTCTCTCTGCTGTTGTTACTGGGTTGGCTAGCACTAGATGTGGGATTGATGTCGTGATGTTCACTTTCACTGTTTTTTTTTTATTTAGAAAGTCTGTTATTTTTTGCCCCTCTTTTTTAATGCAGTTGTGATTTTACTCTTTTTTTGGAATCTGTTTTTTGGGAAGGGGAGTCCAAGTCTATAACGTCTGGTTCCTCCAGACGTAGGGGGTCATTACAACCCTGGCCGTCCATGACCGCCAGGGCTGTAATGACGGAAGCACCGTCAAACAGGCTGGCGTTGCTTCCTATGTCATTACGACCGCGGCGGTAGCGCCGCGGTCGCACCGCCGGGGCCGGCGGTTTTCCGCCACAATGGCCCCGGCGGTGATAATCCTCCAGGGCAGCGCTGCTTGCAGCGCTGCCCAGGGGATTACAAGTCCCCGACCGCCAGCCTTTTCCTGGCGGTTTGAACCGACAGGAAAAGGGTGGCGGTACGGGGGTCGCGGGGCCCCTGGGGGCCCCTGCACTGCCCATGCCACTGGCATGGGCAGTGCAGGGGCCCCCTGACAGGGCCCTATGCAACTTTTCACTGTCTGCTATGCAGACAGTGAAAAGCGCGACGGGTGCAACTGCACCCGTTGCACGGCCACAACACCGCCAGCTCCATTTGGAGCCGGCTTCCATGTTGCGGCCGAGATCCCCGCTGGGCCGGCGGGCGGAAACTCGGTTTACGCCCGCCGGCCCAGCGGGGATGTCCAAATGGCCACCGCGGAAGCCAATGTTGTAATGAGGGCCATAGTACTGAGTCCTGATCAGGTGTTCTTGTCCTTGTTGTCTTTGTTGACTTTTTCTTCCCCGGACCTGGGTCCCCCCCCCCCTCCTTTTTCCTGATTGTATTGATATTTCCCTATTGGTCGCTGTAACACACTTCCTGTTTCAGCTCCTCGCAACGTTTCCCTCTCAATGTTGGTGATCTCCCGGCAAAGCTGACATAATACTGGGTTTGAGGGCATTTCTTTGCTGCTGGCGGGGTCAGGGCAATAACGAGGGGGCTGTTTTATCCTGGAGCTGCCTTCTTGCCGAGAGCCACCTGTGGGCCCTGAACAGCCTTATAAGGAGCGGCCTACTCAGGGAGGCGCGAGCCTCCCAGTGGCTTTCCTCCTGCCCTCCGCCCGCGGCTCAAAACCATCCTTCAACAGCTGTAAAAGAGCAGAGTCAGGGACTTATTTAATGTAATATACTGTAGTGAGGTTAGGTGAATGATTATTTCTTTGAGGATAAGTTGAAAGGTGAGATAACACAAGGGTTGGCACTGCAATTCGGGTAATGGATTATTGCATGAGTCTGCATAAAACTGCTGAGTGCCAGTTTTTTTTAAAACCCTTTGACTGCACCAGCCGCTTACCGGTTTCACCGTAAAGTCTGGTCCTGATTGATTCCAGATCATCTGGCATCAGTCGACCACAGCATCAGGAAAGCCTGAGTGTGAGGAGGAGTTGCCAGCACAGTTGAGCCTCTGAGGGCTGAACCACCCTTGAAGTAACAAAGGATAGCTGCACCGGATGGCTCAGGGTGAATCTGCGACCGGTGGGCATTCAGAACTTCGTGTGCGCACAAGCCTTATGCTGGCCGCCTCAGTGCAGGGCAGGATGTCTTCAGCCTATTGCTGCCACCACACCACTCACTGCCACTGATTTCCAGTCACCCCTCCGCAGCGCGCCTGCTCTGCTCTGCTCCGCTGCCTCATGAGGGAATGCAGGGATTGCAGTGGACACGGTGCATAGGAGCATGGCGCCGGTTCTGACGTGGGATGAGGCGGCAGAGCCTGTGCCTGTAACTGAGCACTTGCTTAGGTGCTTGCCTCTGAGCGCTCTCGGAGCCCTGAGCCCTAGGCCCACAAAGGCTCCAAAGGTGCCCAAACTGCACAAATCGCCAGTAACTTGGCTCCCTCCGCTCTGCTCCATGAGCTGTATTCTCGCTGAATCCGCGCTCTGCCTTCCGGGAAATACAGATGCAGTCCGACGCTTCTGGACCTATAAATACTCTCTCAGGAAGGAGAACTGCTGTACCGCTGAAGGACTGCCACTCTGCTAGACTGCTGCTTTGCTGGACCACTGTCTTGCTGTGCTACCCTGCTGCCTACTATACCCCTCTCTAGATGAATAGGACTGGCCCTGCATCACTTGAACCCAGAGTGACTCCCAAAGGCTGGCTAGCTGGCTGGCCTCCTGATCTGAAATCTCAGGGACATAAAAGACTTCCAACCACCCTTTTTCTGCACATAGGCTCCCCTATCTATGAGTCCGCCCTGCCAAGTAGTGCCATCCCACTCCTGTGTCCTTGAAAGTGTGCCTAAGGTGTTGCTCTAGTGAAAATGACACATCCTATGCTGGGGGAGCAGAACAGACGCATCCCTGCTTCTCTGCGGAACAGCACAGACGCATTGCAGCTGCTGCTGTGTGAAGCAGTAGTGATGCATCACTGCTACAGCGTGGTTTAGATTCAACTC
The DNA here is from genome assembly GCF_031143425.1 of Pleurodeles waltl. NCBI lineage: Eukaryota > Metazoa > Chordata > Amphibia > Caudata > Salamandridae > Pleurodeles > Pleurodeles waltl. Next base: position 340,691,244 of record NC_090443.1, read on the forward strand.
AACAGACCTGCATCACCACATCTTGGGACTGGCACATTGCCTTCTAAACCACCACTGCATGACAATTAGGATTTGGGAGTACTAGATGGTATGGCTGGAAAGCCCAAACATGCAGTACACTCACAAATACCGTCTTGGGTCCAGTCAGGTACGTTTACTCAACCCTAAGCTCAACCCTGGGAAGTTGTGGCTTTGGCTTTGAGTAATAAGGCTTAGCAAAGGAACAATGTGTAAAGTGCTTAACAGCACCAAACAACAGAACAAGAAAATCACACAACATGAAAGAAACAAGAAACCAATTTATTAGAATAGAACACATTCCTATACGTTTTTAGAGACCTTAGCTATTAAAATACACTGGAGGGTTCTGGAGATAGAGATTTTAGAAGTAATAAGTAACTTTTATATCAACTGCAAACAAGCATTGGCCAACAAAAAGTTTGGAAACTTTTGAAATGTTTGTAAAAGTTAGTTCAACTATTCCGCCCTGGGTTGGGCGACCAACTACGACAGGAAAGAGGTCTAGGAATGATACTTTGAACAGCTACCTGGCCAGCAGAGCGTTTTTAGAGAACGCTCTAAACTTTACAGGATGACCACCACAGACACACAGAAACCTTATATTAGCCAATGGGGCTATGAACTTTACCCACAGCAAAACAACAATTTGGAAGTGTTCCTTCTAGGACATATTGCTCCATGCCATAGCACTCAATAGGCCTTCTTTAGAGGAGAATTACTTATAATGTTAAGGGATAGGGTGGCTTTGCCATAGGTTTAAATGGCAAAGTCGAACTAGCAGTGCAAACACTGCCCTTCTGGTCTGCAGTGGCGGACTGAGAGCCAATTTGTACATTGTCACAAAAAGGTTGGCACAAACAGGCCAGCAGCCCTGAGTGGACTCCCTGTCTTTCATGCCCTGGGTACCACATAATAGGAACTTATAAGTAAGTCAGGTGTTGCTAATTGAGTGTATCCAATTCGAAATACATTTTGTGTAGGGTTAAAGCACTGGCACTGAGATCTGGTTATCAGGCCACAGTGCACTCTTAGTCGAAACACCAGAAGCTAAAAATCTAAAAGGGGGCAAAAAGTGAGAAGAAACCTGCAAAAAGCCAGTTTCCTTAAAACTCTTTCCCCGGTACCAGTTCCTTGCATCCCTCATTGAGGCTCGACGACAACATTACAGCTCAGCATTGCAGCCTCAGCACTAATTGAAAACCAGCGCATGGCCTCAACTGTGCAGCACATTGTGTTTTCAACCCGCGCAATGCACTGCAACAAGTATTTAAGGTACTTTTATTCCGTGGGCCTAACTGGGTCCCTGTAGCCAGCACGCGCTCCGTCACGGACGGTATGAACTTTCGACTTTGTACCATCTGGCATGACCAGATATCCTCATTTGGCGCTCCTTGCTTAAAAGCACTATTTTACAGTATATTCTTCAATAATTCATTACTCATATTCTACTTATTGGATTTTTGTCATTTTGGTCTTGTTTTATTGAATAATCTAAGTTCTATTTGTCTAACCTGGTGTGGAATCTTTTTTGTGGTGTTTTCACTGTTTTATTGTTTGAAGTGTTGCACAAATACTTTGCTCATCGCCTCTAAGTTAAGCCTGTCTACTCTGTGCCAAGCTTCAATAGGGTGAGCACAGGTTTATTTAGGGTTTGCCTGACACTTACCCTGACTAGGATTGTGGTTGCTGCTTGACCAGAGCTCATACCTCAGTCAACTACCAACTCAATTTCTAACAGATATTATTTAGGTGTTGGGTAATGGCGGACAAACTGAACTCATTTCTAGGTAGACCCAGATCTGAGTGCTGCCTCCATACACCTTGAAATGCATCTTCTAATACTGGTCTAGTACTCGAGACAGAGGATGTATGTAACAGTTAAACAGTAGCTTAGGAGATCCGCACTGTAATCTCCAAGAGGAAGATTCTGAAGATCTTTGATGCATCTGATATGATCAGTAGCTGAGGAATAAGTGATGCAGGTTAGAACACTTCCATAGATTGTGAACTGTTATTCCATTATAGGCAGGAGACTATTTTGTTCTATAGTATTATAGGCTGCTGAGAGGTCAAGAGGAAACAAAGCAGTTTGCTGGCCATCACCAGGAGGATGAGGAGTTTTTCTCTGTGTGACAGAGCCTAGTGTGTCTGAACCCTGATTGGATAGCTGCTGTTTTATATATTCACACATTCCTGTAGTTGAGCAGTTGCAAGCCTTTCTAGCGTGTTACTCCGATATGGAAGATAGGAGAGCAGGTGATATTTTCCATGACTTGCAAGAGTACTGTGAGTCTGTACTGGGTACTTGGTGGCCGTTGAATGAGTTGGCCAGAAGTAGCTCCCCTCGGCAGAGAGGAATTAATCACAGTGATCATGTCATTAGTAAGGGAGAAGACTTTCCTTGTGCGGGATACGGGACATGGATTCTCTGGGAGATGAGATGCTTTGTTTTTTCAACCTAACCTGGATATTTTTGGACTAGGTTAAAAGAGGTCTTTGATGATTTCAATCAGTCGGAGTGGATAGGCGGGTAAGGGGTTGGTTGAAGATTATTTATCATTGGGTCGCTGACCTTTGTAATTTTGTATTCAAAATGATACAAATAAGTAGGCATAACGATTACAAAAAAAGCTATGGGCACAACTAGTACAGGCAAAAAACAGACAGACATGTACAGTAAGGCATAGATCAATACACAGGCACCACTGTAAACAGACATGCAGATACACCCTAGTTTAGACAGACACACAGGCACATATCATTATACGCACGCAATGGCACAGGCTTATATCAGTACCGACACAAACCTATATAGACAGGCAACCTGCGCATGCCAGTAAAGACACAGACCCATAAAGAGACGCGTGCTTGTCGCAAATACTGGGCATAGCAGTAAAACACAAAAGCACTATTACAGATACATAAAGAGACAAATATGTATATATATAAGTCCTCATGTTTCCTCCTTTGGAAAAAACGTCTCTGTCACTCGATGTTGTCTTACAAAATTAGTTTATTTCGGCAAATACACATATCACCCAACGCGTTTCGGGAGTCAAAGCTCCCTTGATATATATATATATATATATATATATATATATATATATATATATATATATATATATATATATATATATGTTTTTCTCCAAATGCCACTGAAAATGCCGAACACTTAACGATGGGTGCCTCCTCCGTGCAAGTGGCATACACGTAAAACATACCAACAAAACCGGCTTTCCTTCAAAGCCATAAAGGGGCACTCTCCAGGTTGCAGCTAAGTTCATTTCCCCAGCATGACGCGTTTCAGCTATACTGTATATATTTAAACACATATCAGTAAGATACCCTTACACCAATACAAAACTGTTGTTACATAGGTGCATGCACACTTCAATATAGAAAGACACAAGGGTACATGTCAGTAACAAAACATCAAAACAGATGCCCGATTCTAGTCAGTAGTCCTGTAACCTCTTATGTAATTCTGTCCTTGCTTCCATTCCATTTCGACATATAGACTAACATTCACCCTGAAAATGTGCAGATGCCTATGTAGAATTCTTGCTGTTCTGCTTCAACCCCTTGTCTCTGACAACTATTTACCAAAATGACAAAATGTCCAATAAAGGAGTTACGCTTTAGACTAAATTTGGACAAAATAATAACAGGCTGTCAAAGCCCAGCTCACCTGAGTTCTTGTTCAGTTCTGATGGAGGTTGAAGACAATCCGACCCCACCCTGAAACTGCTTGTTCCAGCACACTAGTTTTTAAAACAGTGCACTAAGAACAGAAGCTCAAGGGACAGGGGGAAGTGGATAAAATAAAAAAGAGAGACAACACCGTTCTTGCGTTTCCACTGTTGAAGTGCTGCATAAATCTGCGGCCCTTTCTGACTTCTGTAGAAACTGGTGCCTAATGAAACATAAACAAAGAACAGATAAGTGCAACCTATTCCTAAATGGGTTCCTGACTATCCCTTTATTTACTAGAAATTCTCTTCTAAAAGTACCTCTTGGATCCTGGTCTCTAGTTTCCAGGTTTGGAATGTGTTACTGCTCTGGGATGTGTTTTCTATTACTGTAAAGCTTCTAAAACATTAAACAAATACCGTTATCAGAATTACCAATATCAAACATTCATCATAATATAACTAAACCCTAAATTCCCAGTAGCAGACTCACTTTTCCCATATTTCCAGAATCTTTTATAAAACAAATACTGTACTTTTACATCAAAATACAGCATGTAATTTGTGCAAGTCCTTGATTTACTGTTTGCCTTGCTGTCAATGGTTTCCACTGTTCGATTCCCAAAAGTTCCATGAAAAAAAACAATGTCCGCTTCACAAAGTTCCGCAAAATACTCCTGCAACAAAGAGCCTGAATCACAATGCTCGTGGAAGGCACTTCGCCTCAAACTGTCTATACACGAATCCAGAAATTGCCATCAAAGCTCCCTCAGGTAATAAAAAGTTTTGCACTTACTTGTTGCTGGCAAGAGATACTGATCAGTCTAACCTTGTCTTCTTTCTCTTTTGCAGGTTACTCGTAGGAGAGAGGCTGAGGCAAGGAGGAACCGGAAACCGGAAGAAGGAAGAGCCAGCAGCTGTGCCCATTGAAGTCAAAGAAAGTCTGTAAAGAGCAGGAGTGCCAGCGCCGAGGGATCTGTTCTCAGGTAAGCGGGAGGTAGACGAGCACAAGCACTGGGTGAGGCTCGGGGATGCCTTTTATAGACAGGGCTGGGTGTGGTTCGAAGAGCTGGGTGTGGTTTGAAGGGCTGGGTGTGGTCCTCACATGCTGCACATGTTCTTGAAAGGTGTGCAGAGTTTCAGTTATCATGCAAATGAGTTGGATTAACACATGGCCTAGGGAGGAGTGTTTTAAAGAAGCCTTGGTAAAAGCAAGGCCCAATGTGTAAACAAAACAGCACATTAAACAACATACACAGAAGCCTAGGGGGGGGGGAAGGTGAGATAACAAGAAAGGCTTTCAATAATAAGTTCAAAAGGGAGCTATTACAGAACCCACTAGTGCAGTGAGAGGGGACATACTCTTTGCTGTGTACAAACCCTAACAGTTGCCCCCCTCAAAGGCCCTCCTACAGGACGGGGTTTTCCTGGATTTTTTAAATAAAACCGTCTAATCAGCTGTGGGGCATGTACATATGATGCTGGTTCCCATGAATTCTCAGATTCATCATATCCTTTCCATTCTACTAAATAAAACAGACGTCCACTAATTCTTTTTGAGTCTTTTATGCTTTTCACTTCATATTCCAGATTTCCCTTAATTGGTATGGGTGGAGGTGGTGGTTCAGGTCGGGTTTTTGAGTTGTACGGCTTAAGCAAGGACACATGGAATGTAGTATGTACTGGATATTCTTTTGGTAAATCTAATTTTACTGTTACCGGGTTTACTATGGCAGTTATACTAAAGGGTCCAATGAAACGTGGTTGCAGCTTTCGGGATCCCTCTATGTTTAGGTTCTTTGTGGAGAGCCATACCTTGTCACCAATTTTATACATTGGGGCCTCAGACCTGTGTTTGTCTGCTTGTCTTTTCATGCTTTCCTTGTACTTTAATAAATGTTTCCTGGCTTTGTCTTGTATGTCACCTAACCTCGTTAGTCTATCCGTTACTGTAGGCAACAGGGAATCTTCTAACAAAATGGGTATAGCTCTTGGATGATACCCCTGCAAGAAATAGAATGGTGAGCAAAGTAGAGCTGAATGCTCAGTATTATTATAAACAAACTCTGCTACAGGAAGAGCTTCCAACCATTCACTAGAATAATCAGCCAATAAACAACGTAGCGTTTGAAGTAAGGTTTGGTTCAGTCGTTCAGTCTGTCCATCTGTCTCTGGGTGGAAAGCAGTGGATAAGGCCACATCTATTTTCAGTTTTTCACATAATTTTTTCCAAAATCTGGAGTTGAACTGGCTCCCTCGGTCTGACACCACTTTGCTTGGCAAACCATGTAAACGCACAATTTCCCTTACAAAAATATCGGCAAATTCTGCCGCCGTGGGTAATTTCCGTAATGGTACAAAATGTGCCATTTTAGATAAAAAATCCACTATAACCAACACTGTTGTGAAGGATTTTACAGGTGGTAAACCTACAATAAAGTCTACGCTCACAGTGTGCCAAGGTTGTTTGGGTGTTGGCATTGGTATTAACAAGCCGTCAGGAGCCTTATGAGAAGATTTATGTCTTGCACAAATTGGACAGGTAGTGACAAATTGCTTAATGTCCTTTCTTATAGTGTCCCACCAAAAGTGTTTTTGCACATTTTCCAGGGTTTTTACCCAACCAGGATGACCTGCCAACGGTGAGGCGTGATGCCAAATTATCACCTGTGTTTGTAATTCAGAGGTGGGCACTAACAGCATGTTGTCGTGATACAATAAACCTCGTTGTATTGTGTTATGGGAATCCTTTAACCAATCCTGAGGTGCTATTTGCATGTGTGCATTATATAGATCTGTGATGAAATCCTTCTGTTGTACTGGTGCCAACAACTTTTGGGGAGGAATAATGGGTTCTCCTATTTTATCTTGTTTCATGTCTGAGGTATGTCCGTATCTAGATAACACATCAGATTGAATTTGTTGTGCACCTGGTCTATAGGTTATAACAAAGTCAAATGTGCTAAAAAAATTTAACCAGCGCATCTGACGTGGTGTAAGTGCTTTAAGTGATCCAAAAAACTGTAGGTTCTTATGGTCAGAAAAGATTGTAACTGGGTACTTGGCTCCCATTAAATGGTGCCTCCATTCTGAAAAGGCTACTTTGATAGCTAGTAGTTCCCTTTCAGCCACAGTGTAATTTTGTTCAGCTGGCAATAACTTTTTGGAATAGAAGGCTATAGGATGTAACTGGCCATCTACTGCATCTCGTTGAGAGAGAACTCCTCCTAAAGCTACTTGTGAAGCATCCGCTTCAACAAAAAAGGGCAAGTCAGGATCAGGATGTTTCAGAATTGGGGCTGAAGTGAACTTTTGTTTTAGGAGTTGAAAGGCGTGTGCCGCCTCATCAGTCCAAAGAAATCGTTGCCCTTTCCGCAACAAGGTAGTTATTGGGGCGGCAATGTCTGCAAAATGTGCAATAAACCTCCTATAAAAATTGGCGAAACCCAGAAATTTCTGAATATCTTTTACAGAGGATGGTTCTGGCCAATCAGCAATAGCACTGATTTTCTTTACATCCATAGTTATTCCTTGAGGTGACAGGCAGTATCCTAAAAAGTCCACCTTGTTCACATTAAAAGTACACTTTTCTAACTTAGCAAAAAGATGATTTTCTTTTAACTTTGATAATACTGCACAAACATGTTGGGTATGTTCTTCTGAGTTCTTAGAGTAAATGAGGATGTCGTCTATGTATACTATGACACAAACGTCCAGGAATTCGTGTAGGACCTCATTTATAAAGAACTGAAAGGCCGCAGGGGCATTACATAACCCAAAGGGCATTACTGTGTACTCAAATAAACCAAACTTTGTCTTGAAAGCTGTCTTCCAATCATCCCCCTCTTTTACTCGGACCAGGTGGTAAGCTCCCCGCAGATCTAGTTTAGTGTATACAGTAGAATGTCTTAATTGATCCAACAACACAGGTATTAGAGGAAGAGGATATTTATTCTTTATTGTAGCCTTATTTAGTCCTCTATAATCGATACACGCGCGCAGGGATTTATCCGGCTTCGGGATAAAAAAGAGTGGAGATGACACCGGAGATGTGGAATGACGGATGAACCCAGACTGTAGTAGGTCATCTAGGTAGGTTCTTAAGTATTTGGTTTCTTCGTCAGTCAAAGCATATACTCTGTTATTAGGTAAAGGGGCCCCTGGGATAAGATCTATGCGGCAGTCATAAGACCGATGTGGGGGCAGCACACTAGCCTTTACTGGATCAAAGACGTCTTTAAAGTCAGAGTATTCAGGAGGGAGACTTGGTTCATCTTGTGTAACACTAGCACAGTGTAATACTGTGCTCTGTTCTGTACCTGCTTCTTGATAGCAATTGGTTCTACAGAAAGAGGAATCCAAAGTAACAGTTCTATTCACCCAATCAATTTTTGGGTTATGAGTTGTTAACCAGGGTACCCCGAGAATCAAACCAAAATTAGGAGTATCTATCAGATCAAAGCTAATCACCTCTGTGTGCCCGTTCTGACAGACCATAACAAGTGGACTTGTTTGTTTTGTGATTAATCCAGAGGTCAATTCTGACCCATCCACTGCACATACTGCTTCTGGACAAGGCTTTAGGCACATAAGAAGTCCTAAGATTTCAGCTAACTTATTATCCACAAAATTTCCTGTCGCGCCTGAGTCCAGTAGGACAGGGAGAGAATGCCTCACTTGGGTAGTAACAATTAAAACGACCTGAATTATGAAATGTCTAGGTATGTGCGGTACCCTGAAGGCTGCAGCATTAGAGGTTTGATTAAGATGTTTTCTCGAACAAGTAACCTCTCCCCTTGTCGAGCTTAATCGTTTCCCGATTCAGTTGAGGAGGTGGAGGAAACAGCACCCTTTCGTGGAGTTTTAGGCTTTACTGGACATTCTCTGGCAAAGTGACCTGCCCTGCCACAATATAAACATAATTGAAATTTTCTTCTTCTTTCTTTTTCCTCTGATGTGAGTGGACCTCTGAGAGTTCCTATTTGCATAGGCTCTGGTTCAGGGAGTTTATTATCTGTGTCTTTCTTCTCGTGTCTAATAAAAGTTAACCGTGATTCCAGTTTGTATTTATCTCCCTTTCTTTCTCCTAGTCTATGTTCTAATTTCACAACTAAATCTACAAAGTCCGAATAGTCTTTTGGCAAATCAACAATATGAGCCAGCGCGTCTTTTAACTCGTCTCTCAAACCTTTATAAAAAAGGGAGACACGCTTTTCTTCTGGCCACTGTGTCTCGGTGAGTAAACGATTAAAACTAGTGAGATAGGTCAATAAATCCTTGTTACCTTGTTTAAGATTTAAAAGCTCATTATCACTTGCCTGCATGAAAGTGTGTTTTGCAAAAAGGCTGGTCATGGTACGTTTAAATTGATTCCAATTATGGAGGATGGGATCATCTCTATCCACGAAAGGAATTGACCAATTGGCTGCTGTGCCACCCAAATAAGACAAGACGAATGCCACTTTCGTATCATCAGTAGGGAACTGTTGTGGCTTACAAATGAAGTGTAATTGACATTGATTGATAAAAACATGGAATTTGTTACTATCTCCATGAAAACGTTCAGGTGCTGCTAAGGGCACAACATTAGGAACATTAACAGTAACCTCAACTGGGGAAGGCAAAGTTGTATGTTTTGATGGCGCCCCTGTCTCTGAGGAGGTTTTAAACAAAGGCGTAGAAGCTGTGTTCCACTGAGATCCCCTAAATGTATACCTGCTTAAATCCTGTTTTAAAGAGGTATTCTCCATCTTTAATCTCTCTATTTCCTCTTGCATATGTTGCAAGATGCCAGACACTGATTCATTATGAGCCAAGTCCTCATTTAGGGCCTGCGCCATATCCGTGACGTCAATGCCCTCTATTTCTTCCCCGGTATTCATCGTCCACCAGAACTGAATTATTTTTTTTTAAGGCTTGTGCTTCTGTCAAAGCCCAGCTCACATGAGTTCTTGTTCAGTTCTGATGGAGGTTGAAGACAATCCGACCCCACCCTGAAACTGCTTGTTCCAGCACACTAGTTTTTAAAACAGTGCACTAAAAACAGAAGCTCAAGGGAAGGGGGGAAGTGGATAAAATAAAAAAGAGAGACAACACCGTTCTTGCGTTTCCACTGTTGAAGTGCTGCATAAATCTGCGGCCCTTTCTGACTTCTGTAGAAACTGGTGCCTAATGAAACATAAACAAAGAACAGATAAGTGCAACCTATTCCTAAATGGATTCCTGACTATCCCTTTATTTATTAGAAATTCTCTTCTAAAAGTACCTCTTGGATCCTGGTCTCTAGTTTCCAGGTTTGGAATGTGTTACTGCTCTGGGATGTGTTTTCTATTACTGTAAAGCTTCTAAAACATTAAACAAATACCGTTATCAGAATTACCAATATCAAACATTCATCATAATATAACTAAACCCTAAATTCCCAATAGCAGACTCACTTTTCCCATATTTCCAGAATCTTTTATAAAACAAATACTGTACTTTTACATCAAAATACAGCATGTAATTTGTGCAAGTCCTTGATTTACTGTTTGCCTTGCTGTCAATGGTTTCCACTGTTCGATTCCCAAAAGTTCCATGAAAAAAAACAATGTCCGCTTCACAAAGTTCCGCAAAATACTCCTGCAACAAAGAGCCTGAATCACAATGCTCGTGGAAGGCACTTCGCCTCAAACTGTCTATACACGAATCCAGAAATTGCCATCAAAGCTCCCTCAGGTAATAAAAAGTTTTGCACTTACTTGTTGCTGGCAAGAGATACTGATCAGTCTAACCTTGTCTTCTTTCTCTTTTGCAGGTTACTCGTAGGAGAGAGGCTGAGGCAAGGAGGAACCGGAAACCGGAAGAAGGAAGAGCCAGCAGCTGCGCCCATTGAAGTCAAAGAAAGTCTGTAAAGAGCAGGAGTGCCAGCGCCGAGGGATCTGTTCTCAGGTAAGCGGGAGGTAGACGAGCACAAGCACTGGGTGAGGCTCGGGGGATGCCTTTTATAGACAGGGCTGGGTGTGGTTCGAAGAGCTGGGTGTGGTTTGAAGGGCTGGGTGTGGTCCTCACATGCTGCACATGTTCTTGAAAGGTGTGCAGAGTTTCAGTTATCATGCAAATGAGTTGGATTAACACATGGCCTAGGGAGGAGTGTTTTAAAGAAGCCTTGGTAAAAGCAAGGCCCAATGTGTAAACAAAACAGCACATTAAACAACATACACAGAAGCCTAGGGGGGGGGGGGAAGGTGAGATAACAAGAAAGGCTTTCAATAATAAGTTCAAAAGGGAGCTATTACAGAACCCACTAGTGCAGTGAGAGGGGACATGCTCTTTGCTGTGTACAAACCCTAACACAGGCCCAGGCACTGAATACAAGTCTGTGATGAGGTTAAAATATAGTGTCCTCGGTTATGTGGGGCTTGTATTAGGGCCTTTATGGTAATGCCAGGAGATGCACAGTAAATTATGGTTATCTAAGCTGAGCTGTGGCTGGGGGTTCAGGTCAAGCCTTACTGGGTGGGCTTATCAGACGAAATGCAGTAGTTTTCCCCCCACCAGCGAGGAGTGCCTTGATGATCAATCTGAGACCGCTCGGGTCCACCCCCTTCCGCAGTCACAAGCAGGACGGCGGGTCTACCAACAGGTCTGTGATTCCAGTTTGTGGGACGTTGGCAGGTCTTTCACATGGGATCCGAGTTACTAGCTAGGCCTTCTCACCACAAAGTGGCAGGTGGGGTGAGTGAGCATCACATAGAGACTCGTACTCCGAGCGCAGGCCAGCGCGGCTCACCCGATGAAGTGCTCCTTTAAGACAATGGACAGAGGGGCTGATTCTAATTCTGGCGGGCGGCGGAGGCCGCCCGCCAGAATTCCGCCCCCATAATACCGCTCCGCGGTCAGAAGACCGCGGAGGGTATTATGAGTTTTTCCCTGGGCTGGCGGGCGGTCTCCAAAAGACCGCCCGCCAGCCCAGGGAAAAACTCCCTTCCCACGAGGATGCCGGCTCGTAATCGAGCCGGCGGAGTGGGAAGGTGCGACGGGTGCAGTAGCACCCGTCGCGTATTTCAGTGTCTGCAAGGCAGACACTGAAATACCTTGCGGGGCCCTCTTACGGGGGCCCCTGCCGTGCCCATGCCATTGGCATGGGCACGGCAGGGGCCCCCAGGGGCCCCGCAACCCCCCCTACCGCCATCCTGTTCATGGCGGCTTTCCAGCCATGAACAGGATGGCGGTAGGGGGGGTCAGAATCCTCATGGCTGCGGAGCGCGCTCCGCAGCCATGGAGGATTCAAACGAGCAGCGGAAAGTCGGCGGGAGACCGCTGACTTTCCGCTTCTGACCGCGGCTGAACCGCCGCGGTCAGAATGCTCGTTGGAGCACCGCCAGCCTGTTGGCGGTGCTCCCGTGGTCGGTGGCCGCCAGGGTCAGAATGACCCCCAAAGTCTCCAATCAATGTTGGTGGAGGTCTCCTTTACTGCACTTTCACGGCACTCAGTCCTTGATATTCGGCCGGCGTTGCGAGCGCAGGCAGAGAGACAGGTCTTCTTGAGGGAAGGTCTGTGGCTAGCTAACAAGCGCTAGGAGTCACTTTGGAGTTGGCTTGAGGATTCTTTTTGCAGGGAAGAGGTCAGCAGGGAACAGGGCAGCTCAACATCAGAGGGCAGAAGTTCCTGGGAACAGTCAGGCAAAGCAAAGTGGCAATCCTTCTGGAGCACCAGCCTTTACTCCAGCAGAGTTTCTTCTTAGTCCAATAGTGTACTGACTTAGTGGGTCAAGAGGCCCAGTACTCATACTAGAAAGTGTCTTTGATGTGGGGGAGGACTACAAAGGATTTCTGTGAAGTGCACAGGTCCCCCTTTCAGCTCAGCCTTGGCACAAGACTATCGGTGGGGGGCTATTCAGCTGCTTTGTGTGGGATACCCTTTGAGATGTAAGTGTGAGCCCTTCCCAGCCTCCTCCCAGGAAGACCCATCAGTATGCAGATGAATGCAGAAGTAGCCGAGTATCCTGTGTTGTGGGTGTCTGAAGGGAATGCAGAGGTGTAACTGTCACCTACCCCAGCAAGATGTGTATTGGAGACAGGCTGTAGGCACACAGGGCAGAGAGTGCAGAGAAATGTCCACTTTCTAAAAGTGGAATATCTCAAATAGTAATAATAACTCAGACTTTACCAGCAAAGAGGAGTTATTATTACCATTGCCATGGTACTAACACGATGCAGCTACTCCTCGTGATCAGGAACTACAGCTTAAATATACCAAAAGGCATTCCCAATGTTGGCCTATGCAAGGGGCAAGCCTCACAGTAATCAAAAATTACTTTTCTGAGTTTTTCCTTTGTAGGACATGAAAAAGTTAAAGGTACCTGTCCTGCCCTTTTGCTTACATGCCACCATACCCTGTGGGCTACCTAGGGCCTAACTTAGGGATGACATATGAAGAAAAGGGAAGTTCTGGGCTTGGTAAGAGGTTTTAGCTGCCAGGTCTGAGTGGCAGTGAGACTACACACATAGGCTCTGCGATGTCAGGCCTGAGACATGTTTACAGAGCTACTTAAGTGGGTGGCATAATCAGTGCTGCAGGCCCACTAGTAGCATTTAATTTACAGGCCCTATGTATTCGGTATACCACTTTACAAGTGACTTACAGATAAATTAAATATGCCAATTGTGGATACACCAATGTTACCATGTTTAGGGGAGAAGCACATTAACTTTAGCAGTGATTAAGTGCTCAGAGTCTTAGGGCCAACAAAAAGATACAGCAAGAAAACAGGAGGTAAAAAAGGCAAGAAGTCTGGGATAAGACAGTGAGCTATGAACTGGCATCAAAAAGCTGCATGCAAACTGCAAGGCATAAGTTTAGAACCTTGTGTTTTTCCCCAGACTGTTGCTAAAAATGATTCCTTTGGAAAGTAATGCATTCATACAGTATTAGTAAAGACCATTCCAACCACTAAGTTACATTTTAAATCCAGAGTTTGTGTTTCACTAGAGCAGCACTCTTAATGTATAATGCGTACCAGCATGGCCACATATGACTCTTACTCCTTGTAGTCCTGATTGTCTTATGTAACATTTACTATACATTGACTTACACACTCATATGATTCATTGTCTCTTGATAAAGTGTGTATGATGTAAAGTGCCCTGGCACCAGACAGTGCTATGAGTAGCGCTATCAGACAAATAAATGCATGTGAGAGATGCTTTGGAGAAAAGAGGGGCACCGTTGGAGGGTGGTCGTGAGGGAATCTGTGGAGATCGAAGTCTTCAGGGCACCTACAAAGACCGTCACTCCGGGCATCACCCATGCTAAAGCCGCCCCTGGGTCGGGGCATATAAGTAGGTGCACACATATTTAAATGCAGACAGCTCCACCAAAACATAGCTAAAAGACACACAATTACCGACGTATTTGGAAGCATGCACACTTGAATGCAGATAAACCCATTGGCACCTAGGAAGAAGATAAGCATGAAAACAGAGATATGAAAAGGTATATCACCAATCACCATTACCGACTGGCACACATGCTCATGCCAGCAAAGACATACAGACCCATAGTCACATACCACTAAAGGCGGACACATTGGACAGATATGCAGGCACACATATAGACTGACACACAAACACATAACACTAACCAAACCCAGTATAGACTGGCACGTGTTCACATTAGAAAGACACACAAACACAAGTATAGACATAGGACAATAACAGATGAAATGGATGTGAGAGAGGGGCTTTGGCACGAGCACCAACGAATATGTAAACTGACACATGATCTCGCAAACACTACTAATACAGGTAGACACAGGTCAATAAAAGTGAAGATACTCCTACACAAACCAATGGAGACTTGTGAACAGGCACACATAGACACATGTGGGCGCGCGCATCACACACACAGAAATGCAAAGAGGCACATCCCTCTTGGTTATTATAGGCACTGTCTTCACCGACAAATCATCTATTTCAGGTGTGTGTGAGACCAATTAGGCCAGTGAAGAAAAAGAAAAATACAACACACAGAATCCATTAGGCTTTTACACACAAAAAAGTCCAGGACTGCAAACAGCGTCCAGTGATGACCTGTTGGGAGGTAGTCACTCGAATTCCAGTAGCCAAACCACACCAGTACAGATAAAGATACATGGTCGAGTTAGTAAGACATAAACACCAGAACAGACATAAAAAACACACACACACAAACACTTAAATACAGCCGGATACATACACACTTAAAACGTGTGCGCGCGCACGTACTTGCAGCGGCATCAATGCTGCCACAAAGCACGAAGAGCCGCTGTCAAGCATTGACAGGTAGACAGGTGCATGTCAGGCAGGCTCGTGAATGCGAAAAGGGCAGCCCTATCACTTCATTACCGCTCTCTGAACAATATCTACCGTGGACCAGACGCTCCTCATAGATGGAAGGGCCCTCTCCTCCCCCGCCCCTTTCTCCAATCGCCGCTCAATGATGGGCGCGGACGCCCAGACCAGCACCTCGATTTCAATTCTAAAGAGCTGCCTGAATACATCTGTCAGGAGCTGCCTCCTAACAACAGCGTCTGCATTAGTATTCACCAACGCACACAGTTTCCCTCCACACCCAACCTGCGCGAGCGCCAGAGAGCTCTGTGGGCAGACAGCTAGAAAGAGGTCATACCATGAACTGGTTGAGAGATAGCCATCACAATGAGCTCATACCTGTCCCGCGCCTGAAAAGAACCAGGGGAAACCTAGACCAGCGTCATTAGAGAGCCTGTCCGAGGGACCCAGACATGACTAAGAGCAGGGAACAGGGCCTTGTCATAAGATGACCAAGCCCAAGGGTCTGACCTACAGGTAACTAGCACATGAACCGAAACCAGGTCACAGAGTGAGCCAGCCCATTGTGATCGATCAACGCTTGTCCTACAGAAAACCGTACTACGGAGACCAGGCCAAAAAGGACGCACTCCAGTAAGAACACTTCAAACCAGGACTTGCCCTATAGGAAACCAGTCTTTAGAGCTCAGACCAGGGCCAAGCTCACCAGTGAACCAGGTGGCTCAGATCAGCACCTGCCTTAAAGAAAAGAAGTCCTTAGAGCTCAGACCAGGGAATCTCACTAGAAAACTAGGCCAGGTGGCTCAGACCAGGGCCTATCCTACAGGAAACCAGCCTAGAAAAACCAGACCAGTACTTAGCTAAGAGGGAACCAGCACAGAATACTGAAATCAGGACCTGTCTTACGTAGAACCAGCCCTAGCAGTTCATACCAAGGTCTATTCCACTGAGAACCAGGCTTAAGCAAAAACCAGCCCAGTGAGCAATCACTCTAACAAGTCTACAAGCCGCTGCCTGCCATGCGGACTACTAGCCACTGGAACTCAGACTAGGATTTGATACAGAGAGAGCGCAGATAGGTAGTTTTGTCTTTATGGGGAACCAGTGTGCGAAGCCGACACAGGAGAAGATCTTGTTCCAACTTCTGTCTCTGAGGAGGAGCGATCTTGTTCTAACTCTTCACAGGCTTAAGCTAGTCTCCGAGCAGGAGCACACTTGTTCAGACAGTTCGGCCAAGTGCCACGCATTTCACGTTAGGGTAGCGCAATTTAGGTTAAGTTCCTGCATTAACGCATGCTTGGTAAATTGTCACACAAACAAGATGAAGAGAAAGCTAAGTGGGATATCTCTAATATCCTGCCTTGTGAATGGCTCTACTCTTTTCAGTTAGCTTCTAGGCAGTGACACATAGTGGCAGGCAGCTCCGTTAGTCAAAACAGCCGTAGGAGTACTGCTGACACGGACAGGATTACATAGGCGCCTGGGAAAAGGCGCTCTTACACGACCAGGCTTGCGAGTGATCCAGAACTATGTTGTAGCTGCTGGTAAGAGTATTGGAGCCAAGTAGATGGGGCGGCTTAACACTTGCTGACTGTAGTGCTGTAGTTTATGGGTGGCAAAATAAATCCCACACCTTATCACAGTGCTGCTCTCTACAGACTTGTAAGTGCCACTAGTACCTTCTCCAATCCTTATTTAATTTACTTTTAGTGCGTCATGATCATGGGCCTAAGTACACTGGGCACTAGACTACTGCCCTTCCATTTCTGGTGCTTAACAGCAGTTTTAAGATCTTCTTAAGAGTTTCTTGTTGCTCAAATGGGTGCAATTTCTGGTATATGTATCTTTCCCTCATCTTCATTGCTTGATTTGCTTGCGAGAAAGTGTCACTCATAGTTGTTGAATGTCACTCATAATTACGCTGAAATTATGAAAATGTCACACATAAACAACCTGAAAAATAGGCAGCTATGTTCAGACCTTTACACAAACTGGAGCCATGCCAGTAATTGGGAGCAGGGCATGGGCGAGCTGGGCACAGGCTGTTCACTGCTCTGATGTACTCAGCCACTGACCAGTGATCGCAAAAAGGTCCCCACCAAGATCACTAATGGGAGTGGTGGGGGGCCAAATTTAGTTTTGTCCAGGGCACTGTCTGAGGAAAGGCCAGCCCTAATTCGGAGCCTAACTTGCTCTAACCTGGGGAGTTTTGTCTCTCAGCAGGAGCTTGTTCTAACACTGACATATTGAATTCCTGTCTCTGAACAGGAGCCGGTCTCATTCTAACCTTCACAGACCGAGGACCAGTGTCTGGCTCAGCCTTTCAAATGGGCAGGTCCTGCTCTGTATGGAGTTCCTGCACTTCTTTAATTTGAGAGGGACAGTATTTGCACTTCTCAGCACGCTTACGCTTATTAGTAACTGCTTCATAAAAGCTACAAAGCTATCCAACTCAACCCCTTCCCAGACGCCTAGGTTCTCTATAGTGGTCTCTAAAATACCCCTTAAATCCCTACACATCCTATAGTTTCACTATGTTCTTCTGGATTTTTTATTAAATTTGGATGAAGACCCATCAAAACCCCAGGAGCAAACTGGGGGCAGGATTAAACCTAACTTAAAAATCACCATACTGTGATTACTCAGAGGGACCTTCCCTATCTTTAAGTCACCCAATAAATAAAATGAAGAAGTACCAACCCACTGCATAGTCTAAAATACAGCTGCCTTTTAAGGCGTTAAGAGTAAATTGAGCAGGGGTTTCAGAACTAAATCTTCCATTTGCTATAATATAATCACAGCTTTTCATCTCTACCAGGAGAAAAAGCCATCTTTTATTAGTTGTTTTTCTTTAGGGAAAGGAGATGTGGGGATAGATTCCTCTTTTTACAAGTTACATATTTGGTTCTAGGCATAATTAGAGATCTTTCAATTCAGGTCATCTACCAAAACTACAGGTGGGGGTTGATCACAATTTAGGTGGTGTTTATTAAAGGAAAAGCCCTGATGCATCAACGAGTCATATTTGGCCTCTGATATACACATTTACTAGTTAGAAAAGAGGGGCCCCAACATCCCACCTTGACTGATGGACAATTAAAGCCATTAATAAATCTGAGGGGTCTCTATAGCATTTATACCTCTACTTATACCTATTGGTTAAGAGAAATGCTACTCCCCCCTTAGCATGCCCCCTGCTAGACAGACTCGCTTTGCAATCAATAACAAAATAATCAGTACAGTGAATATCTTTGTCACACCATGTCTCCTGGAGTCAAATCACATCCATTTGTAGGGAATATAAAAACTAAAGCTTTTCCCAACTGTACTTTATCGCAGCTACATTCCAGGAAACAATTTTTTATTCTTTGTTAAATCTGAGAATGAATCGGACAGTTTTCTGTACTGGAGCAATTTAATACTCCGGGCAGCAAATTCCAGCTCTGAACGTGTTACTGTTTGTGGTGAGCTGAATGTACTATAGGCTCCCTAAAGGTCACTCGTCTGACGGTTTTCCCCCCAAATATTTGCACAACCTGTGCCTCCCTTTTTAATTTATCCCTCCTATATGAAGGGGGAAAATAGACTCCTTACCCCAAGCATTACCCTTGGAGGGGGGACCTAACAGCTTCTAAACCACCCCTCTCATGAAAAACAGGAACATCAATTCCTCTACATTGCAGACCTTCTGCGTTTTGTACAATAGTGTTTCAAATAATTATGAAGAAAAAGGCTACCTTAGATTTAAATCTGCCCCCCCATGTATTGTAAAGAAATCAAATCTATGGGCGACCCTGGTGGACGGTGTTAAAGCTGCGGTAATACCGCAAACAGGCCTGCGGGAAAAAAAAGGGAATTATGACCGTGGCGGAAACCGCCACCATAGACAGCCACTTTAACCCTCCGACCGCCATGGCGGTACAGACAAGCAGCGCGGCGGTCACCGCCAACAGACAGGCGGAAGACAATGTACTGCCCACAGTATTACAACCCGTCAATCCGCCACCTTTTCCGGGGCGGATTCACCGTGGATAAAAACACGGCGGAAACAGCTTTTGCAAAGGGAAAACGCTCACCTTAACACACTCCACAAGGAAGCAGGCCACCATGGAGCCCGAACTACAAATACTCCCTGCCCTTGTCTTCCTGCTCGTCTACGAACACCAGCAACGGCAGCGCCGAAGACAACGGTGAGTACTGCACCTACGACATAGGGGAGGGGAGAGGCAAAAGTCAGGGGGACACAAACGCAAAACCCCCACCCTCGCACATTACAACACACACACCAATGCATTTCCAAACATCACAGTAACAACCCACAACCCCCCCGGAAAAATGCAAAGCCAAAAGGAAATCAGTTCAAACATTGTAATGTATCAAAATACAGTTACCAAATATATACAGATATGTATACACATTCCAAATTTTATACATTACGAGAAGTAGTGCAGGTATGCACATATCAATGTCCGTGCACCACTGGGCCCAAAATGCATGGGCGAGGCCCACACTAGATACCTGTCCACAAACAGAGAGAACACTGCAGGGGCATCAGATAGAAATACAACAGGCACCTCAGAGGGAAGGGGGGGGGGCACCTCAGCCGGATTACAGCACCACGCCAGATCCACGACGGGCCTCCATGCCCATTGATGTATCCTGGGGAGTGCAAAGCCACAGTCTCTCAAGTCTCTACAGTGGGTGGGTTGCCCACTGTACCATCCTGGGGAGTGCTAAGCCACAGTCTCTCAAGTCTCTACAGTGGGTGGTTTGCCCACTGCTGTATCCTGGGGAGTGCAAAGCCACAGTCTCTCAAGTCTCTGCAGTGGGTGGTTTGCCCACTGCTGTATCCTGGGGAGTGCAAAGCCACAGTCTCTCAAGTCTCTCCAGTGGGTGGATTGCCCACTGTGCCATCCTGGGGAGTACAAAGCCACAGTCTCTCAAGTCTCTCCAGTGGGTGGATTGCCCACTGCTGTATCCTGGGGAGTACAAAGCCACAGTCTCTCAAGTGGATAACAGTCTCCACTGGTTCTGGAGGGGGATTGGTGCCCAGAGTGCTTCATCCTGTTAAGGAAAGACGGAGTGGATGCATGTCTCCACTGGTGCTGGAGGGGGACTGGTGCCCAGAGTGCTTCATCCTGTTAAGGACAGACGGAGTGGATGCATGTCTCCACTGGTTCTGGAGGGGGACTGGCGCGAAGATTGCTTCATCCTTTTAAGGACAGATGGAGTGGATGCATGTCTCCACTGGTTCTGGAGGGGGAATGGTGCCCAGACTGCATCAGGCTCCCCGTGACGGTTCCTGTTCCGTCACTGTCCCAGCTGCACATGGGATAACGATGCTTGATGTGTCGGTTTTTTCCCTGTCCAGCGGTGCTTTGGCATGTGGGTCTTTGCCCTGTTGAGCGGTGCTTTGCCCTGTTGAGCGGTGCTTTGCCATGGCGGTCTCTGACCTGTTGTGCAGTGCTTTGCCCTGATCAGCTGTGGTTTGCCCTGTTCAGCGATCTTCACCATGGCGGTCTTTTCCCTGTTCAGCGGTGCTTTGCCATGGCGGTCTCTGACCTGTTCAGCGGTGCTTTGCCCTGTTCAACGGTGCTTTGCCCTGTTCAGCGGGTCTTCACCATGGCGGTCTTTTCCCTGTTCAGCGGTGCTTTGCCATGGCGGTCTCTGACCTGTTCAGCGGTGCTTTGCCCTGTTCAGCAGTGCTTTGCCCTGTTCAGCGGTCTTCACCATGGCGGTCTTTTCCCTGTTCAGCGGTGCTTTGCCATGGCGGTCTCTGACCTGTTCAGCGGTGCTTTGCCCTGTTCAGCAGTGCTTTGCCCTGTTCAGCGGTCTTCACCATGGCGGTCTTTTCCCTGTTCAGCGGTGCTTTGCCATGGCGGTCTCTGACCTGTTCAGCAGTGCTTTGCCATGGCGGTCTCTGACCTGTGCATTGGTGTGTGGCATGACGGTCCCTCATTGCTCAGCGGGGCTGTGGCTGCCGGGGCCCTCCTGGGCACTGACTCCGGCGGTGGTCTCCTGACCAGTGACGATACTGCTGCCCTCCTGGGCACTGACTCCGGCGGTGGTCTCCTGACCAGTGACTATACTGCTGCCCTCCTGGGCACTGGCTCCGGCGGTGGTCTCAGGACCAGTGACGATACTGCTGCCCTCCTGGGCAATGACTCCGGCGGTGGTCTCCTGACCAGTGACGATACTGCTGCCCTCCTGGGCACTGACTCCGGCGGTGGTCTCAGGACCAGTGACGATACTGCTGCCCTCCTGGGCAATGACTCTGGCGGTGGTCTCAGGACCAGTGACGACAGTGCTGGCGGTGGCGTCCCAGCCGCCGCGGAGGATGGCGCCCTTCTTCGCCGTGCTGCACTTCCCAGACTGTGCAGACCACCTTTGGAGGAGTCACAGCTGACTCAGCACTCCCCCTGGGATCCTTATGAGCAGGTTTTCCGCCAGGAGTCTTCACCCTGTCCAGTCAGCCACTTTCCAACTTGAGGTGCTTTACAGGGGGTGGACTGGCAGTGCTTTGGCTCCGTGTCACACTGGCTGCCCTGGTGGGCGGTGCACTCCACACACCTTTGACACGCACCACTAGTACTGGACTGTTTTTGGCTGAGGTGCTACTACGGGACCTATCAATTGGAGGTGTGGGGGTGGGGGCAAAGAGGTCAACGTTGCTGAGGAAGAGTTGCTGACGAAGACTGGGATGGGTAGCTGGAGGGGGTCTGGGAGTGGAGGAAGAGGAGGTGGTTGTAGGAGGTGTAACTTTAGGTGATTTGGGTGCAGGTACTGGAGGCT
This sequence comes from Pleurodeles waltl, assembly GCF_031143425.1. Lineage (NCBI taxonomy): Eukaryota > Metazoa > Chordata > Amphibia > Caudata > Salamandridae > Pleurodeles > Pleurodeles waltl. The sequence continues at coordinate 340,713,059 of NC_090443.1, forward strand.
GTCGTGAGGTGGATGGATGTTGGGTGTGTGAGTGGCCGCGTTTGTGTACTTTGGGAGGGGGCGTCACAGACACACTGGGAGTGGACACAGGGGACGTGTAAATGGTAGTGTAAATGGTAGTGGGGGTGGTGAGTGCAGGTGAGCGGGGTGTGGTTCTGGGTGTTCTGGTGCGAGTCCTAGTGCCTGTAGATGTAGTGCATGCAGGTGAGAGTGTAGACGACACTGGGAGGGAGACGACGAGGAGGGGGAACACAGTGGAGGCAGTGGATGTTGCTGTGTCTGTATGTGGGTGATGCTTGTGTGAGTGCCTGTGGGTTGTGTGGTGCTTATGTTTGCCTGAGCTACTTGTGTGTGTTGAGGTGTATGCATACTTGTCTGATGGTGTGCTTGGGATAGGCTGGGGTACAGGGGATTGGGTCTGGGTGGAGGAAGTTGGAGGGGGGAGGCTAGACACAGGGACAATGGCTGCCATCAGTGCTGAGGCCAGAGATTGCAGGGTTCGATGAAGGGCAGCCTGACCAGAATGAATGCCCTCCAGGAATGCATTACCGTGTTGCAACTCCCTTTCTACACCCTGGATGGCATTCACAATGGTAGACTGCCCAACAGTGAGTGACCTGAGGAGGTCAATGGCCTCTTCACTGAGGGCAGCAGGGGTGACTGGGGCAGGGCCTGAGGTGCCTGGGGCGAAGGTGATGCCCACCCTCCTGGGTGAGCGGGCACGGGGCGAACGCTGAGGGGCTGCTGGGAGGGCGGTGCTGGTAGGGGAGGTGGCGGCTGTACCTGTAGAAGTGGGGGGCACAGATGGTGCCGCCACCACAAGGGAGCTCCCATCGGTGGACGAGTCTGTGTCGCTGTTTGGTGATCCTGTGACCGAAGTGAAGCTCCCCTCGCCCTCCGTCCCACTGGTGTATTCAGAGTCTGTGGTGTGGCCCTCCATGGCCATGTGGGATGCAGCTCCCTCGTGCTGCGGTGCCACTGTACCTCCGCCTGATGATGCTGATGCACAAAAGAAGAGGGAGAGCAGAAAAGGGGGGGGGCACAGAAGAAAGACAGGTTGAGTGCATGGCTTACCGCTAGCGTTGGCGGACAATACAGACACAGCAGCCCCCTGCACTACGCCGTGCTCTTGGCCTCTACAGATGCAATTCCTGGGATCTGGCCTACATGGCTATGGTGGACATCTGCACACATAGATGCCACAGGGGCATGTATACCTGTACTTGGCACTCTACTGAGGTGGGGTGGAGTGACACATGGCCTGCATTACGGAGGGGCCTAGCCTACGTAACTCGCCCTGGCCTAGGGAAACCCACAGCCCTCCTCCCCACCCAGACCCCTCCACTGCGTGCAAAGTCCCCAGAATGAGAGTGTACTCACCCCCTTGTGTCTGCTGTGATGCCCTCAAGCGCCCATCCAACTCCGGGTAGGCCACCGCCAGGATCCGGAACATCAGGGGGGTCATGGTGTGACGGGCACCCCTCCCACATTGGGAGGCCATCCCCAGCTGAGCCTCCGCCGTCTTCTTGTTCCAGCGGCGAATGTCCTCCCATCTTTTCCGGCAGTGGGTGCCCCGTCTCTGGTGGACCCCCTGGGTCCGGACGTCCTTGGCGATGGGACGCCAAATGTCCTTCCTCTGGTGGGCGCTGACCTACATGACATGCACAGGGGAAGAAGAGAAGTAATTACAAATTGCACCGTCGATGTGAGTGGCCCCCATCCCTACCCTTGCCATGTGGCACATGCATTCACACTACTTCATGTTCCCTGAACTCTGCCCCCTTCCAACTCACATCCAGCCCTCTCCACCCAGGCATAGCCCATACAACGTGCTCCCTGTGTACTTACCTGTTGGTCTGGAGAACCGAAGAGTAGCGTGTACTGGGGGAGGACCCCGTTGCCTAGCTTCTCCAACTCCTGAGCAGTGAAGACAGGGGCCCTTTCCCCAGACGCAGCAGCCATTGTCTCTTCCAGACCGAGGTCACAGCAGCACTTGCAGTGTAGGTCTACTCCTGTCGAAGATCAGGTATCAAGTGATTGAACAGATAGAAAATGGCGGTCACGTCCGCGGCGGTGCGTGTCATCACCGCCGGCGCACTTCATCATTGGCTCCTGGGACCCATAGGGTCCAATGTTAACCAATGCAGCATTGCGCCGCAGTCTACAACCGCCTTCCGCGACGGTGTACTACGCCAGCGCAGATACCTCACATCCCATTGTCCCAGTTTAGAGGTCAGGCAGCCGCCATTTCAGGGGCCCACATGGCTTCATTTACTACTGCGTCACACATACCTAGGCCTACACTCAACACACATACAGGAACAGTTTTGTGTTTTGTGTAGTGTTCTGTGTATCTGTGGGTACATACCTGGGAATTTGTTGACTCTGTGGTCGCTGTTGTCCTTCCTAGGCACCGTCAGCTGGGACATTTGAGAAGATGGCGGAATCCTCCGGTGTACCGACCGCTGGTGGACCTGTTGACAATGGAGGAGTGACGTTTGATCATCACCTACAGGTTTGACCGTGCCACTATCCAGGAACTATGTACCCAGTTGGAGCCAGACCTGATGTCACCAATCCGCCATCCCACTGGAATCCCCCCTGACGTGCAGGTGCTGTCAGTGCTCCATTTCCTTGCAAGTGGGTCTTTTCAGACAACAGTGGCCATGGCATCAGGGATGTCCCAGCCTATGTTTTCCAACGTGTTGTCCAGAGTGTTGTCTGCCCTGCTGAAACACGTAAGGAGCTACATCATTTTCCCTCAGGTGGAGGATTTGGCTACAGTTAAAGGTGACTTCTATGCCCTTGGACATATCCCCAACGTCATAGGTGCTATTTATGGGACCCATGTAGCTCTGGTCCCCCCCCACAGGAGTGAACAGGTGTACAGAAACCAGAAGAGTTATCATTCGATGAATGTACAGATGGTCTGTTTGGCAGACCAGTACATCTCCCAGGTAAATGCTATGTTCCCTGGCTCTGTGCATGACGTCTACATCCTGCGGAATAGCAGTATCCCGTATGTGATGGGTCAACTCCAGAGGCACCGTGTGTGGCTATTAGGGGATTCTGGTTACCATAACTTGTCCTGGCTATTGACCCCAGTGAGGTATCCCAGGACCAGGGCAGAGGAACGCTACAATGAGGCCCATGGGTGGACTAGGAGGGTGATCAAACGCACCTTCGGCCTCCTGAAGGCCAGGTTCAGGTGCCTCCATATGACAGGTGGTTCCCTATTCTACTCACCGAGGAAGGTGTGCCAGATCATCATCATCGCCTGCTCGATGCTTCACAATCTTGCTTTGCGACGCCAGGTGCCTTTTCTGCAGGAGGATGGTCCAGATGGCAGAGTTGTGGCAGCTGTGGAGCCTGTGGACAGTGATGAGGAGGAAGCTGAGGAAGAAGACATAGACAACAGGGAGTCAGTCATACAGCAATATTTCCAGTGACACACAGGTGAGAGCATTTTATTTTACTATCACATTCACTTTCACACTTCTACCTCTATCCTGTCTGTCATTTAGTAGCAGTATTTGGTAACTGAGTTGTACCTTTCCATTTCGGTTTCACAGGTGTGGTTACCAACGTGTGTCATCTGCTTGCATCCTTCATGGACTTGTGATGTGTGACATAGGTATGTTGGCTTTACAATTGAGAACGCATTTTGACACTGTCATTGGTAATACAAATTTACCAAATCACAGACTGACTCCAGATTGTTTTGTGCTTCAAGGGTGTTTATTTAAGTGCTCAAAAATGGAGGGGGGTTGTAAAATGGTGATGGGGGACGGTGGAGGAATGTCCATGGCAGAGTCCAGTCTATTGGTCACACAGGTGCACTGCCCATATGGGCATAGGAAGTGGAGCTGGGGCAGTTTTAGTATGGACAGGGTAACAAAGTGGGACAGTGGGATGACAATCAGGGTGGTCTCATTTCCTGGCGGGGGTCTTGCCATCTTGCTCTGTCCTGTTCCTGGATCTCAGGGACCACTTGCGGGATGGTTCTCCATTTGCAGGGGGTGGGGTGCTGGTGTGGTGGTCCTGTGGCGGGGCCTCCTGTCCACAAGCGCCTGCGGAGGTGGTGGGCAGTTCATCGTCCATGCTAGTGTCAGGGGCCCCTTGGAGTGCAACGGTGTCCCTCATGGTCTTTTGTATGTCCTTCAGCACCCCTACAATGGTGCCCAGGGTGGAGCTGATGGTTCTGAGCTCCTCCCTGAACCCCAAATACTGTTCGTTCTGCAGGCGCTGGATCTCCTGAAACTTGGCCAGGACCGTAGCCATCGTCTCCTGGGAGTGGTGGTATGCTCCCATGATGGAGGAGAGGGCCTCGTGGAGGGTGGGTTCCCTTGGCCTGTCAGCCCCCTGTCGCACAGCAGCCCTCCCAGTTCCCCTGTGTTCCTGTGCCTCCGTCCCCTGGACCGTGTGCCCACTACCACTGCCCCCAGGTCCCTGTTGTTGTTGGGGTGGTGGGTTATCCTGGGTTCCCTGTAGTGGTGGACACACCACTGATTGACGTGTCCTGGGTACGGAGGTATGGGCCCGCTGGGTGGGTGCTGTGCTGGTGTTACCAGAGGGTGGAAGGTCAGTGTTGGGATATGTCTGTGCAAGGGGAACCGACTGTCCCGAGGCCCACGATGGTCCGGGCTGGTCATCAGGATCCAGTAGGGCAGAGCTGCTGTCGTCACTGTGGGCCTCTTCTGTGGGTGGATGGCGATGTCTGGACCCTCCTGTGTGGTGACGTTGGGTAGTGGTCCTGCAGGGGTGTAAGAGCATGATTATTGCATGTGTGTGTGTAATGGTGTGCAATGGGTGGGTGTGCGTGTACCCCAGTGCAAGCATTCCTGTGTGTGGGTTTGTGTGATGATGGTTAGGGGGTTGTTATGGGTATGTACAGTCAGCATGCTTTGGTGAGGGGTGAGCATGCTTAGTTGTGTCATGCAGGGCTCGGTGTTGAGATGAGTGGTTTGTGTTATTAGTACATTAGTGAGGAGTTGTAGTGATAGGGGAGGGGGGAGGGTGGGGGTGTGTGATAGCATGCAGGTAGGGTGGGGGATATGATAGTTAATATTTGACTTACCAGTGTCCATTCCTCCACCGACTCCTCCGAGGCCCTCAGGATGCATGATGGTCAAGACCTGCTCCTCCCATGTTGTTAGTTGTGGGGGAGGAGGTGGGGGTCTGCCACCAGTCCGCTGTACCGCGATGTTGTGCCTGGATATCACAGAACGCACCTTCCCCCGTAGGTCGTTCCACCTCTTCCTGATGTCCTCCCGATTTCTTGGATGCTGTCCCACAGCGTTGACCCTGTCCACGATTCTGCGCCATAGCTCCATCTTCCTGGCTATGGAAATGTGCTGCACCTGTGAGCCAAATAGCTGTGGCTCTACCCGTAGGATTTCCTCCACCATGACCCTGAGCTCCTCCTCGGAAAACCTGGGGTGTCTTTGGCGTGACATGGGGTGGTGTGGGTGATGTGTGGGGTGGTGTAAGTGTTGATGTGTCTGGTGATGTGTAGTGGTGTGTGGTGTTTTGTGCGTGGAATGTTGTATGGGTGATGGTGTTGTGTGCCTCTGTGTGGTGGGGTTCTCAATTGCTGTGCTCTCTGTCTCTCGGCTTCCTCAAAATTTCTGGTCGTAGGGGTTTGTGGGTGATGTGGGTATGTGTTTTATATTGAATTGGGTGTGTGGGAGTGGTGTTTGTATGTGTATCAGGTGTGTGTATTTTGAATTGTCCAATGCGGCGGTGTTTTGGAGATGTGTGTGTATTTTTAGCGCAGCGGTGTGTACCGTCAATGGAATACCGCGGTTGAAAGACCGCCGCGTGGATTCGTGGGTCGTAATAGCATGGGCGTGTTTCTGTTGGCGTGACGGTGGAGGTTTTGTTTTCGCCAGTTTAACACTGACATTTGGTGTGGGTGTCTGAATTTCGGCGGATTCCGAGATGTGGGTCATAATAGCTGTGTCGGAATTCCGCGGCGGTGTATTGGCGGTCTTCTGCACGGTGGTAAGCAGCTTTTACCGCCAATGTTGTAATGACCCCCTATATCTCTACTTTGAATAGAATTAAAAGGCTCAATATACACAAAACAGGACAACAATGCATGCCTGTTCAGTACTACGTCAGGATCAAATAAAGGAATCAACTCCAATATTCTTGTCTCAACATTCCGCTGCTGATGGACTGTAGCTGCAGAGTGGCATACTGCCCCTGATTGCTTCTGAACCTTGGGTGCTATTAATGGGGGTATCAATAGATTCAAGGAGGATAGAGCCAAAGGAAGGAGCCCGGCTGGAGAAGTGTCTTCAGATTCCTCTCCAATCCCAAAAGTCATAGAATTACTAGAAGACTGAGGAGAGTTTATTGCCTTCGACTCCAGCTGTAACGAGCAAGACAGTCCTCCAAACCAGCTAAATGCTGAGGACCTTCTAGCCCAGGACATTGTTCAAGCCTGGGATGAGGCGTTACTTCTTTCCTAAAGCGAAGTTTGCGACAACTGTTCTTTGAAATTCTTCTTTTGGTAGATTTCTTCCCTTTTAGTCTTTCTGTTTTTTCTTTAGGCTTTGTCAAAACAGAACTAGGTTTCTTAACAACATGAGAATTGAAAATTGGATACACAGATTTGTCCGCGCCCATGCTTTCCGTGACCCCTCCTCTAATTGCATTCATCTCAAACATATACGTCACACAACTAGTTGGACCTTACGTGACATGCTTTTCTTGCTCACTAACTTTACAATAAGGTTTACCAGCTTGTAAGCTGACACTGGCTAGAGTCTTGCCCATCCTGGAAACAGATTTTGTAGAAGTTAAGGGTCGATCCCCTAAGGCCATAGACTTTGTCTGCTCCCATGGAATGCCTTCCTTTTTCCCCTCAATCAATTCCTTTAATATAACTGTAACTACTACCACAGTAGAATCTGATCCTCCTCAAAGTTTTCCAACAAAGATAAAAATGGATGATAAAGGCCTCTCCAGAGTAGAGTTACCGATAACTTCACCTCACAATCCGGAGAGCTAATCAACTGGTTTCCCCTTAAATGTAAGTCTGGGAACTCCGGCTACTGAGATAAAAGAGGGAATTGATTTGACAGGGTGCTGCTAAATAATTGCAAGCCAGTGGGTAAAGTTGGGGGGTAGGGAAGGCAAGGACTGAATGTTAGAAACCTTCTCTTTGAACCTGTATCTTCCACAAAGATTGAGATCAATATCGGGTAACATGAAATCTTCCTCCTGGATACCTGGTAATACACTTGATAGAGGAGTCCAATGCAGGGGAGAAAGAGGCCCTCCCGTCATCCCTGGACCTATATCTGAGAATTATGAGGGAAGGGCTGGCTCAGAAACTGGGGTGCCCAAGTTTTCCCCTTGGGACTGACTTTCAATCTTTTGAGTTTATAAGGTTAGTTTCCCCCCTTGGAGATAATTTCGGGCCCTCCCCACAACAACACAACTCCTTTACTGGATGACTAATAAGGCTTCCTGATGGTTCTGTTGAGCACCCATTAGTCAACTGAGTCATCTTCTCCACTTCCAAAGGGGATAAAATTAATTCTTGCCTTTAAGGGCCAAAGTCAGGGAGTCTCTGTTTCGAAGAGGATTGACTCTAGTCTTTGCACACGACCAACCCTTCAATTTACGCCCTGATTTCAATTTTTGGGCTGTCATTTTTTCTCATCACTTTCCTGGCTATCGGGAGAAGGTGCTTCTTCTTTAATCCTTCGTGCAGAAATTAACTCAGACCTCTGATATACTATCAGTACTGGATCTTAACTTCTGACTCCACCGGGGATTATGTACCAACAACAAAATGAAAAGAAGTCCCCCAAGTTCCGAATATGCAAAATAATGGGCTAAATTAATGAGGCAACAACAATATGAGTTGGGGTCACCAGGCGACCCAGAAGCCGCACCCAGTCTAACCGGGCCGCCTCTGCCGGTCACTGGGGCACACACTTTGTGGTCGCCCGCTACGGCCACCACACTCATAGCACTCCAGCAGTATTTTTAATTTAGGAGAGAGTTGGCAGAGGCCGTCCACGAAGGGGGCATCAGGGGCCGGCGCATTAACAGCCACGGGAACCCGAAAATTACTGGTTCAAGCCGCCTCAGCGGCAAACCAACAAAACGGACCAAGGCGGGTCCAAGGACATCGGGCCAATGAGGGCCCAGCAAGGACAAAGACATTTTTTAAACCCTCCTATGGGGGGACACCATGGCGCCCTCAGCTTGGAAGGCGGACTAAAACGATTTCTGCTGCCCATGCAGAAATTACTCTGTGGTGCAGGAGGGACAGCGTGGGCGGTGTGCCGGAGAAAGGCTGCTAACCTTGGGATGCCTTACGGCAAGGTAAGTAGGCCGATTGGGGAGTAGTAACGGAGCACGGCACTCGTGGCCCAGACCCGCCTGTTGGCAGGGCACAAAATGGACAAACAAGGTAGCAAGTTTAGCCTAACAGCACTAAAAGACTACCCCCCTCACGATCAGAGAAAGAACCAACAAAACTGGATGACCCCAAAAGCGGCATGGAGGATGGCCTCAACAACAATAGGTGTCAGAATTATGACAATCAAATTACAAGGACTTGAGTGATTTATAGCAGAGATGATGTCATGCAGCAAAGTTATGACACCGTCGCGCCCTCAGCTTGGAAGGCGGACTTAAAGGATTTCTGCTGCCCATGCAGAAATTACTTTGTGGTGCAGGAGGGACAGCGTGCAGGATTTTGAGACCCGCCCACCAACACCAGAACAGCAGCATCGTCGCAGGGCTGAGAGGGCAAGCAGATGGCGGTAAAAGGGGCACGTTAGTTGGTAAAGGAGGCACACTAGTGGGCGGTGTGCCGGAGAAAGGCTACTAACTTTGGGATGCCTTACGGCAGGGTAAGTAGGCCGATGGGGGAGAAAGCAGAGCACGGCACTCGCGGCCCAGACCCGCCTGTTGGCAGGGCACAAAATGGACAGACAAGGTAGCGAGTTGAGCCTAACAGCACTAAGAGGCTACCCCCCTCACGATCAGAGAAAGAACCAACAAAACTGGATGACCCCAAAAGTGGCATGGAGGATGGCCTCAACGACAATAGGTGTCAGAATTATGACAATCAAATGACAAGGACTTGAGTGATTTATAGCAGAGATGATGTCATGCAGCAAAGTTATGATCCTGGCAAGATGATTTATGTATGACCTATCAACGGTGATTTATGACCTGTCTCCGAATTACAATTTACGATCATGATGAAAGCAATGTGTGGCAGAATGATTTATGACATTGTATTAATTTTTATGGCCTTGTCTTCTTGATTTATGACTGAACACTGTGAGTTATGAGGTCAAATGTGTCGCAAATGTTTATGCATGTAATAAAACTGCAGCCAAGTATTCCCACAGCGAAAAGCTGTTGTGAGTTTTTCAAAAAAACGTGTATGGGGAATTACGTAAATTGGAGTGGGCCAAGTGCGGGGGTTATGGGGAATGCCTTTGCTGCAGCCTTGGAAACAAACAAACAGGCCCCTCGTGGGTCGGGCGGGCACGCAGACTGCCTTCTTTCTGTCTTCAGGGTACACTTCCTCCACCGCCAACCCCTGGCCCCATGCTCCAAACCTATACAGGAGGCACACAGGTCGTAGAAGTCCATCTTGCCTCTGGCTGCCCGATCTGTGCTTTCCCCGCACTCCCCGCATTCTCACCTCCTGGTGGATGGTTTCTGAATACTCCAAGCGGGCGGGCGGGCAGGTGGGTGGACAACAGCAACAGGTGGCTGAGTGGCAAAGTGACTTTGTACCCGCCCTTCGACTTGAGCTGTCCTCTGTCTGGGCTGGCCAGAGTGGCTCTATGAGGCAGGGCTCAAGGCACTCCAGGCTCGGAGTGCCGGGGTGCTGAAGTACTGGAGAATGCAGGGACTGCAGGCGGTGGGCAGCCAGCCGCTCAAGGGACCAAAAGGACCGGGGGCCTGGAGCGGCTCCGCTTGGCGATCAGCAGTTATAGCTGCCGCAATGGAACCACGAGGAATCGACACCGCAATACTGCGAAGCCACTGCGATGATGCCGCCGCAATAACCGGAAGCAGAAACAGACGTGGCAACAGGAGCGCGTTTAGTGTCAGTCACGTCACTTCTCAGCACTACAACAGTGCATTTAATGGGGGAGTACTGACATTACTCAGAAGCAAGCAAGTGCTCTAAATAGTGAGTACTCCCACTAATATTTCCAATTAAAGCACTGATCTGAGTGGTAGGGTGGCCAGATGAAAAAAAAAAAATCTTGGCATTCTTAAAACTTACAAGTAGGACTACAATTTTACATCAACCAGGGGTCACAGTATGATGTAACTGACAGCACTCGCCAACAAATAAGGACCGTGCAGTGTAAATACATTTCTGCTACAAGGGACAGCTAACTAATACAGAGCTTGGAAGCATGCAAATGTGTCTCTTAATTCAGTAAAACCTCTCTGAAAACTGCGATGTGCCAAATGTACTGAAATTTTCAAGGACACATGGTGAACAACTGGGACTGCCTTCGAAAACCTGGGATGCCTGGTAGCCCTACTGAGTCAAAGACAGTCTTGTTCTGACCCCCAACTCTCCTACCCCGCACAGATGGAAGCCCAGCATCTGAGCAGGAGGTAGGCTTGTTCTTACCCTGACATGGACTATGGAGGGGCCCGCGGAGAAGGGAGCACCGCTCTAGTGTCTCCGCGGGCTCTTTCGGAGTGGAAGTGACGAAAGGAGGCAAGGATTGGGTATCAGGTAAGTGGGGGAGGGAGTTAGGGAAGGTTTAAAAGGGGGGTGGGGAAAAGGAACAACCTCTTTCCGCGCCGACTGTTTTACAGAGCGGAATTTGGTCGTTCCGGGGGAAAGTTGGTCGGCGAGGGTGCGGCCTTCTCAGTTGGCCGGGCGGACAGCGGGAACTAGCGCGTAGGCGGGCACGAACGTGCCGCCTCCTACTGAACGGCGGTAAGGCAGCGGCTCGGGGTGAACGTGGGGAAGCCCCTGTCACGGGGCTTTCGTCACGCATTTCATTAAAATAATTAGTGTCGCGCGCAGCGCGGAAGGGGCGGGAACCCCCCCCCGCGTCGCTGTGTTTTTTTTTGTGAAAGCCATTGGTTACCGCGTGGGCGCCATGGCAACCAGCCATGACTCCGAGGCGGTGAAGGCCGCGCTTCGCGTTCTTGGCGAAGCCGGACGTTCTGACCTGCTCAGGCTTGGGGTTTTAGACCAGGCCTGGGTAGGCATGTCGCGGCCGACACGGACCGCGTCGAGCCAGATAGCGGCTGTTATTGCCGCTTGTCAATCCCCAAATTCAGAAGCAGGGGAGGAGGGGGGGGCACGAGAGGGCCAGCCCCCTAGGGGAGCGAATGCGAGGCACGCCAGGCCCCCAGTTGCAGGTAGTGGTAGGGAAGGAAGGTGGCCAATTAGTGGAGGAGACCCCAGGGGCCAGGGACCTTACTAAGGACCCTGAAGGGCCCCAAGCAGAGCAGAAGGTGCAGGGAGGGCCCACGGGCCCTGAATTTTGCACAGAGGCAGAGGGGCAGCCCCTGCCCGGCCCCAGCAACGTCTGGACGCCTTTAGACTTGTCTTGCCCAAAGGGGGGACCCGCCCCCATCGGGGGCCCCGGGGCCCCGGCCAGAAAACGGGGGAAGTACTCAGCTAAAGGCAGGGGGGGGGGCGTCCAAATCAAAAGTAGTGCCCAGTTCGGGCAAGACCAGCAAGGCAAAGGAGGCAGAGGGGGTAACGGGTTTCCCCCCCCCAAGCCCCATGGTTTCAGGAGGTTAGGACCCCGCAGAGGCCTGGGACCTTGAGGCCAGGATCAGGGAGCAATGCAGGGTCGTCGCGGAAACGGAAGCCAGGTGGGCACAACTGTGCAGGGACCAGGAGGAAAACGGGGTCAGGGGGGAGATGAGTAAGAGATTCAGGGAGCCAGGTGACGCCATGGGGTAAGTAGCAGATCAATGCCGGCAGTGGAGGCAGGCAGGAAGAAAAGGATACCAGCGGGGTGCAACACGGTCCCATCACGTTGGTCTGAAGCCATAGAGGGGATCGCCGGCGGCCTTCTCTACACCGAGGGATCGTGGGTACCACACGGATGTTTGGCGCCATGAAGGGCATGAAGTTACAGCTGAGACCGCAGCGAAACACAAGGGCTATGGCTCGAATAGATGTGATTGGGAGGGAGATGAGGAGTGTGAACTCGATTATGAGGAGGAAGGGGACGAGTGGGAAGAAGGAGAGCTCAGGGAGGACGAGGTGAGCGGAGTCACGGGGGGGCGAAGGGCCATCTGGAGGGCGCCACATGGCGGCATGCGGCCTTGTGATGAGGAAGGCGGCTAGGCCATTCCGGAACATGGAAAAAGGTAAAGGGGGCTGGTGGATAGTTTGGGGTGATGGGACAGCTGACAGGGGCGCATGCACGCGTAAATCCATAGGTGTGGGTGATGGGTCAGTTTTGTCTCCAACCGGGGGTGGGGCGAGCAAAGAGGGTGACACAGCTAAGGCAAAAGACGTACCTACCACGGCAGGCAAGGAGATGGACACACAGAAGGCCGGGGAAACGACAGGGCCAGAAGACAAGGAGGGGGGAGGACATCGGAAACGGCTCCCCTATATGGGCCTGGCCATGCCACTGGGGTCACACATGGCGGATAAGACTAAAACAAAAATTTGGAAACATGAGTATGTAGACGTTTTTAAACTACTACACAGGGACATCCAGGCAAAGGAAGGGTCAAAGGAAGAAGAGTGGGAGCTGGCACGTAGGCCTAGGATACACATCACGATGGACAATTGGACGTCAGCCTTTTTGATCTTTGCTAGTATATATTGCGAAAAATACACGGACAGAGCCATAGCGCTTTTCAAATATATGGACATTATACGGAAGGCACAGATGCACTTTGGGGTTTTGCATGGCTCAGTTACGATGAGGAATTTAAGGCCAGAGTGAGCGTTAATCCCAACAAGTCTTGGGGGGATGTAGATCCCGAGCTATGGATGCAATGGATGGCATCAGCGCAATCCTCAGTGTCCACACACACAGCAAGTGGTTTGCCGGTGGTATATAAGCCTTTTCAGTCTCGTCCCGCCCAGGGAGGGGCGGGTGGGGTTAACAAGGCCCCAGTGCCCACCACGGGGGCTTGTTGGAACTTTAACAAAGGTTTCTGCTCACGGCAGCAGTGCTGTTTCAAACATGACTGCTCCAAGTGCAGGGGTCATCATCCAGTCACGCAATGTTTTTCCCTCTCCAGTCCAACAGAACAATGGAGGGTGGCCAGAGGACGGGGCGTGCAAAACGCTGCTTGGCCAAAGGGGTCCTACGCCATTTAGGCTAGAGACTCTGCTGCCTTGATTGAGCATTTACCCAGATCAGGATAAGGCCAGGAAGCTGGAGTGGGGCTCTATAGAAGGTTTTCGGGTGGGATATCAAGGTCCTCGGTGTAGGAGGTGGGCAGAGAATTTGCGATCCGCAAAAGAACAGCCACACGTGGTGCGAGACAAATTGGCAAAGAAGGTCTAGCTTGGGAGAATAGTAGGCCTCTTTTACGACTGGCCAAGGGAGCAATTGATGATATCACCTCTGGGGGTCGTTCCCAAAAAAGCAGAGGGGGAGTTTCGGCTGATTCACCATCTGTCATGGCCGGAAGGGGCATCAATTAATGATTTCATCGCCCCGAGGACACTAGGGTGGTTTATGCCTCGGTGGACAATGCCATCCAGTTGGTCAGGAAGTGTGGGCAAGGGGCGGAGATGGCAAAATGTGAAATCCAGTCAGCGTTCAGACTCCTGCCTATATACCCAGCAGATTTTGACCTCCTGGGGATGCAGCTGGATGGGGCCATGTATGTGGATAGGGTTTTGCCTATGGGATGTGCTATTTCCTGCGCGTTGTTTGAAACCTTTAGCACTTTTTTACAGTGGGTTTTTGTGAAGCAAAGCGGCCATCGGGCAGTGACTCACTATCTGGATGACTTTCTTTTTGTAGGGACAGCAGGTTCCGGGGATTGTGGGCGGGCTTTGGAAGTTTTTCAGGGCCTAGCCCAATGGACAGGGGTGCCATTGGCACCGGAAAAGACCGAAGGACCTCTGCCGGTGTTAACCTTTTTGGGCATAGAGCTGGAGGCGAACGCTCTAGTTGCCAGATTGCCAGCAAAAAAGGTGGAGGAGATACTGGAATTTCTGGCCAGCGTGCGGGTCCTTCGAAAAATGGACCTGCGAATGGCACAAAAACTATTGGGCTACCTTAATTTTGCCTGCAGGGTAGTGAGGGGTGGTAGGACTTTTTGTAGGCGACTGGGTTTAGCCATGTCAGGGGCTGTACTCCCACATCACAGGATACAAATCTCGTTGGCTTTGAGGGAGGACATCAAGGTGTGGGAGGCATTTTTGAAAGACTTTAACGGAGTATCCATGTTATTCAACGACGCGGACACAGTTTGGCAAGTTCACATTTTTTCTGATGCAGCGGGGGCCTCTGGTTTTGGTCTGTTTTGGGAGGGGAGGTGGTGCGCGGAGAAATGGCCTCAACATTGGTTGCAACAAGGCAGGAGTATTGCTTTCCTGGAGTTTTTCCCGCTATTAGTGGCGCTGGAGGTCTGGGGGCAAGAGTTAGCTAACAGGACAGTTCTGTTTCAGGTGGACAACATGAGAGTGGTGGAGTTGGTGAATAGACAGAGAGCAAGGGATATCAGGGTACTGCGCTTGTTGCACCAATTTATGCTGCGTTGTTTATCATTAAGTGTTATTTTTAAAGCAGCACACATACCTGGGATATATAACGAGATTGCAGATTCCCTGTCTCGTTCACAGTGGCAGCGTTTTCGCGAATTGGCCCCAGGAGCGGAATGGACCAAGACTGCGGTCCCGCCAGACATTTGGGAGTGGGGGGCATGATGATAACGGGGCTTGTGGAGAAGTCCATAACGGAGTCTACAATGCGGTCTTACAGGCTTGCATGGTGGGAGTTCCAATCTTTTGAGTCGTGTGTAGGTGGATTTTGGTCACAAGGATCGCAGGACCTTGAGGCACGCGCGTTGCGTTTTGTGCTGTTCCTCATTAAGGAGGGCTTATCCTCGGGGACAATTGGAGGAAAACTGGCAGGGGTTTCCTTTTACGGAAAACTTCTCTTTGGTATTGATCCAGCGCGTAACGATTTGTTGGGAAAAATGTTAAAAGGTTGGGGTAGGGTTAGGACCGAGGCGGGTAAAGCAGCCAGGGAGCCCATCACTTTCGAATTACTTCTGGAACTCCTGCATGTGTTGCCAGTGTGCTGTAGGGATGAGTATGAGTTAGCATTGTTCCGGCTTTGTATGGTGTGGATGTTTTTTGGGGCATTTCGGGTGTCCGAATTGTTGAGGGTAGGTAAGATGGTAGGGGTCAAGGTCAGGGAGGTTTGCATGCATGGGGAGAGGCTGGGAATTTGGCTTAGACGATCAAAGACTGATCAGTTGGGAAAAGGAAGATGGGTGTGGCTGGACAAGGGGGGAATGTAGCAGCATGCCCAGTGAAAGAATGGTTGGAGTTCAAAAAAAGGTTAATCGGGACAGGGGATAATGGAGTGTTTTTACACAGGGAGGGTGCAAAGGTTACAAGCTACCAGCTCTTGTAGGTGTTGAGGATGGCGCTAAGAAGGATAGGTCGAAGGCCGATGGATTTTGGTACGCATTCCTTTAGAATTGGGGCAGCTACAGCGGCGGCGCATTTGGGGTGGGATTGGAACAGAATAAAGGCTATAGGCAGATGGAAATCTAGATGCTGCGAGCGTTATGTGAGGCCATGAAAGATACAGGGATAAAGGGTGGGGCTGGTGAAGGAAGGATGCTATGGGAGAGTTTGGGGGTTTTTGGAACAAATTTTACAGCGTTTTTTCTTTACAGGATGTGTGGCCGGGCCACAGAAGGATAAGACGGTGAAATGGCTGGTCGGCCATTCCTTCATGCATTGGGCGGCGAAGTTTGTGGAGAAGCAAATTTACGGTAGAGCTTTGGGACTCCCCAGCAGTCGCCATGAAGTCATATGGTGGGGAAAAAGCGTCATGAGGTGGGGCAGTTTGCTACCATTTATCACTGCTAACTTGCCAGTATGGGGGTGCCCGGATTTGCTGGTGAGTCACCTAGGTGAAAATGACATGGTGAAATTATCAGTGCTGACACTAATACAGCTTATGCAGAGCGATCTGGAGCTGCTCAAACTGAATCTACAGGGTACATGTTTAGTGTGGACGGAGTTTGTGCCCAGGAGAGTCTGGAGAGGGCCAGTTAAACATGCAGCAGTGGAACAGGCTCGGAAAAAAACTGAACAGGGCAATGAGGGTATTTTGCTGGCCACAAGGGATTAAGGTCCTGAAGCACGAGGACATAAAAGAGCAAGAGGGGGCACTGTTCAGAGCGGACGGAGTGCACCTGTCGCAGTTGGGCAATGCGTATTATTTGACAG
Source organism: Pleurodeles waltl (assembly GCF_031143425.1). Classification (NCBI taxonomy): domain Eukaryota; kingdom Metazoa; phylum Chordata; class Amphibia; order Caudata; family Salamandridae; genus Pleurodeles; species Pleurodeles waltl. Next base: position 340,729,485 of record NC_090443.1, read on the forward strand.
AATTGAGATTTCTGCTAGAAGAGTTATGGGGAGAAAAGTTGTGGGTTAGAGAACAAGTATAAAGTTTTAATTTAAAAAAAAAAAAAGAAAAGAAGAAACTGGTCAGGAAAATGTCGTGCCCAGGGTGGGGCAGCAAAACGCCTAGCGGGTTTTGCTAGTTGGCAGTAGATGGGGGAGGTTGGAGAGCCAGATGTGGGCTTGACCACCCTTCCAAGGGGAAAAACAAGGAGGAGAAGGAACAGAGTGGGGGGGGGGATGCACGTAGGAAGTAGGGCATGAAAAGGAATAGGGGAGTGTCTAGGGGGAGGGGAAACGAAGTACGGATTTGAAGAAACAAGATGAGCAAGGAAATATTGAAAAGTTGGGGTTCTTTAAGGTTTGGAGAAATGTTGAAAAGTTATATGTTGTATTTTGGAAATCCTGTCCTAAATAAATGACCTTTTACACTAAATTGACTGGTGTCACTGTAAGTGTGTCCCGATGGAGGGGCCCGCGGAGAAGAGAGCACCGCTCTAGTGTCTCCGCTGGCTCTTTCGGGAGTGGAAGTGACGAAAGGAGGACAGGATTGGGTATCAGGTAAGTGGGGGAGGGAGTTAGGGAAGGTTTAAAAGGGGGTGGGGGAAAGGAACGACCTCTTTCCGCGCCAACTGTTTTACAGAGCGGAATTTGGCCGCCCACCCACCCGGCAATCTTGAGGTGAATGGGGTATATGAGAGACTCGGAGAGGCCAGAGGATGGACAGGCAAGGGTTGTGAGGAGTCAGTTAGGGCAGGTGGAGTAGAAGGGTTAAGGCAGTAGATGGGGGAGGGTGGAGAACCAGATGCGGGCTTGACCACCCTTCCAAGGGGAAAAACAAGGAGGAGAAGGAGCAGAGTGGGGGGGGGGGGATGCATGTAGGAAGTAGGGCATGAAAAGGAATAGGGGAGTGTCTAGGGGAGGGGAAACGAAGTACGGATTTGAAGAAACAAGATGAGCAAGGAAATATTGAAGAGTTGGGGTTCTTTAAGGTTTGGAGAAATGTTGAAAAGTTATATGTTGTATTTTGGAAATCCTGTCCTAAATAAATGACCTTTTACACTAAATTGACTGGTGTCACTGTAAGTGTGTCCCGAAAGCCCTGCCTCTGAACAGGAGGCAGTGTCGTTCTGAAACCCTGTCTCTCAGCTGGGGCTGCCGTGCCACCCTTTGCTTACACAGCTTGGGGCTGGGGTTAATTGCTGGTGGCAGGTGCTCAACATGTCGCCCATGGTGCGTCAGGGCCTGTCAGGCTTGCAGCGCCCCGCCACCCTCCAGGGCGGGAGATTGGATTGCAATGGCGTCATCACGGGAACTGTGTGGGAGTTTGAAGTGACTGGTGCGTGGGGGAAGGCACGGGGGAGGGTTGAGCTTATCATGACTCACCACATAAGAGATTCGAGGGGGCAGGTGCTACCACTGAGATGGTAAAATGAAATGATTTCCCAGAAGGGGGTTTATGGTCAATCGCACATGAAGCACAAGGTGAGAAGTGCCCATTTATCTGCACAGTGGGACTGATCTCCTTCAGCAGCCGAGCAGAGACTCCTGAGAGTTCAGTCCACCCCTCAGGTCGCTCTGTGTTGTTGACACACACACATTTACAAGGGCCTGGCTAAAAGCAAGTAGTTCTGTAACTGACACAAATAGGGTTATCAGATGGTTCTGTGTTACTGTAACACCATTTAGCCAGCCCTGGGCTTTTCTTTACCAAATTATTGTTATCACATCCTGCGAAATACAACTAGTTGCGCACACTAACACTACAACCCCCAGAATGCCCTGGTGTGTTAAATAAAAGTTGAGGTGGGCAAAAGAATGATGGGTAGGAATGCTACCTAGAGCGATTGCCAGTGGTTAGACTTACTGGAATCATTCCTCCCATCACCTCTTGTGTGTGCTATGTACTGCCCTAAGTGGCCAGGGGCATGCCCAGACGTGGGTCTCATGCTCACTATACCACTGGAACAAAGCTACACGCAACTGATGATTCCCAATCAGGGCAAACACAGTCTTGGGTTGCTTGTGTTCTGGTTCAGGAAGGACCTGGCCCTGCCTTGGATTGTTCTGACTGGTGCTTGACCAAGACTAATTTGCATTTTGCTAGGCACAAACTGAGGTGGCATGATGGGCAAAAGAACAATAGGATGGAATGCCACCTGAGTGACTGCCAGTGGTTAGATGTTTTGCATGGATTCCTTCCATCATCTTCTGTGTGTTTGACATGCACTCTAGGCCCACCATAGACTGTGAAATACTGTAAAAGCCAATGAGGGTGCTGCACTGTACATAAAGTATACAAGACCCATTGGAAGAGGGTTCTGTACTGGGCCGGCTTCAGCACTGGTGGTGCCTGGTACTACAATCAAGGAGGGGGTCCTGGGGACGCTCGGATATCTTCACTACCACCTGGCAAAAGTGGCCCTCATCTCTCCATAGCCCCTCTCTGACACATACATTTCATTTGTTTTAAAGTGCTTGCGAAGGCTGACTATACTAATTAACTCAGCTAGCCACATAAAATAGAGATCTGATCTTTGCAGCAGGTCTATTAACCCTCTGCGCTCCTTTGAGTAAAAACTGCCACAATTTTTGTCTCTAGCAGGAACATTAATCACAAGAGTTATCTTGACATTTTTATTGCTGCCTGAAAGCTGGATGCACAAGGAACTGTGCAGCAGATGCTTTTAAATCGTAAGTTATTGTTCAATACAGCACCCCCTATGAGGTCAGTGCCCTCCCTCCAGGTAAGCGCCCAGTGCAGTCGCACCAGTCGCAGCGCCCTAAAGCCGGCCCTGATCCAGTACCGTGAGGTTTACAACTTTAGGACAAGGGGATGTAACGCACGATTTGAAAGTATCACAAGCAAACCCGGGTGCTGAGCACAACAAATTGGAGGAGACACCTAACAAAAGTTACATAATGCGAACACAAATATTGAATGTACCATGTCAAGGGCTTCTCATCATAGGTGTCAACTCCCAGGTGGCAGCAGACCTAACAGGATGATACAGGCTAAGCAGCAATATTTTCTGCACATTCAGGTCCCTCGTGCAGCGGAGGCGAGAAGGAGGCCTTTTAATATCTGATCCTGAACTAGATGTAATATTATGAGATCAGGGGGATTATCTAAGGCTCAAAGAGGTGTGTGTTCTCTCTTCATGGCATAATTGCTGTAAAGGGGATAGATTGCACTGGAGAGATGCATATGGCTAATGATTTACCCTCAGTGCATCTTCACACCACCAAGCCATAGTTAGCTCATTTAGGGAAGAGGTCGACCTTTTTCATTGCCTAATAGTGTGTAGCAATTTCTTCAGGAGGACACATAAAAAGAAGTGTCTCCAGTTATCCGTTCAACTGAACCCAAAAGGTGGCATGGGCACGAGGTGTGGCTTAAACTAGTGAGGGTGCACCAAGTGACGGAGTAGCAGGAACCCATGTTTATCCAGCCTGTGCCAAAAGCGCAGCTGGAGGTAGTAGAAAAGCAATAGTGTTCGTACGACTTAGTTAGTGAGGAGAATGGCAATAGGCCGTAGCCTCCATAAATAGACATTTATAGAGGCTTACGGCCTATTGTCATTTTCGTCCCTAAGTCTTTCAAACCCTATTGCTCTGTTTGTTCCCTCTTTTCCAGCTGTGAACCCGTGATCAGAATGCTGGAGCAATAACTCCCGAGCTGAACATTTATGCCTTCAAGAAAGTGTTGTTCTGTAGGTGACAAGTTCAGTTCTAATCCTGTCAATGTCCACTCCAGGCACAGATCTCCCTCCAGGCCTGGAGCCGCACATACAGTGAGTAGCAGCCCCGCACTGTCACTTCCTCTGCACGGGGACACCGAGCCTTGGCATGTCTTTCTGACAGGTAGACCTTTATGACAGAACCACGAGGCCTGCCTGTGCAGACTTCATGTCATTTAGGACACGTTTTCCTCACCAGCCAAGACATGAAACAGTTTGTGATTGTTTTCCTGCTGTCGCTCTGAGAGGCTGGATCTGTGGTGCTCATCATTTTGTGTCAGAGGAAAAAAGTGTGTGTGGGGGGCAACAGCGCCTGAATGCTCTCAAGCAGGAGCTTCTACTGCTAGTCCTGCATGGGCAGGGAACTTTAGACGTCTGGCAGGTGTCTGCATGTGGGGGTGGGGTGGATTGAGCTTTTGGGTGCAGTAACCCCAAAAAAACACCATGCTTAACAAAGAGACTGACACCTTAATCTCTACCTTTCTATCCAAGCACGGAGAAAACAAAAGAACGAGGCCAGCATGGAAAGTGTCGCCACAACCTGGGGCCAGCTGGCCATTTTTTGGGATGAGGACATATTCTCCTGAAAATAACTGCTGTATCGATCAATCCTAGGGGTTCGGTGCTATCAAAAGAGTATAAAAACTGTCCACCTGAGAATTAGGGGCATACAAAGATGTGCTAGAGAGACACAGGGCACATAGATTACCTCTCCTGTGAGCCAGTGCTTAATTTGTGCTTCTTGTTTCCGGTGCTGAGCACCGGCTGTTATTTTTGAGGGCCGGCTCTTATTATTTTTCTGCCTCAAGCACTTAGAGCAAAAGACACATATGGGAATGACGGAGGAAGAGAAAAACAAAAAAGCGTCACAATGAGCAAAAGCTGCAAGAGTGAGCTGAAGGGAGATGGAGGGAATGGCTGTAAATGGATCGGAGAGGCCCGCGATGGCTTCAGGACGAGGCTGACTCAGTATCCTGTGCTCGCACGTTTAACTGCAGCTGCCGAGTGTATAGGAGGAGGGATTTGGGCACCGGCACGTTTTTATTTACAAATTAAGCACTGCTGTGAGCTACATTATATCTGGAGGTTGACATGCAAGACGTCTCATTTAAAAGTCGCCTTTTCAATTCAGTTTGTGGAGGAAAAATAAAATACAATCCCACTTTCAACTAATCCGATTGGGACCGAGTGAATGAGTGAGGCGAGGGAAGCGATGGAGCCTGGCACTCTTTAGGAGGGGGAGGACTGCTCCCCAAAGGGAAAACTGAACAATGTGGCTATACAGTGCGTGTTACACACCGCCTCTCAAAGAATATGGCCTAAACGGCACCGTTTTTCTGGGAAGTTCTGTATTGGGCCTTAGGAAATAATCATGCCCATCAAATGCTACTTAATGTGGCAGACCTTCCGCTTGGGTGCGGAAGTGGGCACTCCTTTCAAAGAAAATTGTGAAAAAATTGGGAACACTGCAATTTTTACAAAACAATTTTCCAATTATTTGACTTCAAAGGCTGTATTATTCATAGACAGTTGTGAATGGGCAACTAAGCGCAAGATAAGGCTTATTATCCCTGTGGATATTGAGGGGAGGGCGGTGGGTTTGTTCCTATTGTATCTTTCTTTGTTTTTATCTTACTCTCTTCTTTTCATTCTTTCCTTTCTCATAACTTTCTTTTTTTTGTTTCCATCTTTATTCCATCTTTGTTTTCAGAGTCTGTATGTCCTCTCTCCGATTTCAGACTTTATTTTTACTTCTTAGGTTCTGTCGATCTTTTTACTTTCTTTTCATCGTTTCTTTCATATTTCATCTTTCCTCCTTTCCACCTTTCTTTCCTTTCAAATCTCCTTTATTTCTCTTTCCATCTTATCGTCTTTCTTTAATCCATTTATTCTTTATTTCCTTTTCAGTGTCCTTCCTTCCTTCTTTCTCTTTAATCTTTGGATGTTACCTTAGCATCCTTCTTTCTTCCACATTTCTTCCATGTTTTTCTATCTTTTCTCCATCCATTTAGTTTTTTCATTTTTTTCTTTCTTCCTTCTTTCCATTTGTATTTCTGCCAGTTCCCTGGGCTCTTTCATAAGTCCGTCCTATATCAAATAAAGACAAAAGTGTGGATTGATTTTTTTTTTTGGGGTCTGACAATAGCTAAGCTCTTTCTTTTTGTTATTTCTTTTTTGTTTATAAAAAGTAGACCTACCAAGGTGGACTTTCAACCGGCTCTCTTCATCCATTGGTCTCTTCAGATGTCGTTCACATTTTGCTTCTGCAGACCACAGTTTGCATCATGGCTTTTTTGGTCAACCTTCTTGAGCCATTGATTTCATTACCTGTGATTAACAGAATTCTACCTAAGCACAATGTCCTCACTCAGAGAAAAAGTAATTGCTTTGTTTGTTTTACTCATTCTAACTTTAAATGGGCTCCGCAGCTCCCAGAGACACTAATAATGGTCCTTTGTTGCTGTTTTTGCACTGCCTTGCCCTCTGCTTGCGGTGGCTGAGTTTTAAAATTGTTTTTTTACACATTCAAAAATGGGCATCCTTGCAAGCGTACACACGAGTGGCCAACTTTAAATGCTTTAAAAAAAAAATATTTAGAAAAACATTGTAAGATGTCACACTATGCACTGCACACACAAAAGCAACCATCTTGGAATGTTTTAGTAGAACTGTATTACAAATACACTAAAAAACATTCACCTGGTTCCCGTTTTTAATGTTTTTTGGGGAAAAATGTTCAAATTACATTAAAAAACACCGTCACTCGAGAGGCTGACAGCATCACGAGACTTATTGGCTTTACCAATGCTTGTTAGTTTTCAAGTGCTTTAAAGACTCTGACACGGTGGATCAGTGTTTACAGACCTGTGCAAGTTTCGGGTCCACTTAGTGGTAGATGGTAGTGACCTAAAAACAGCTCAATGATCTTACACCCAACCGTTGGCCAGTGAGATGGTAGTCTCCGCATTCCATTTCCTGCAACTCCACTGAATTTAGGCAGCTGTCCATGCACAGTCCTGCTTTATAGGAGAGAGAAAGGTAAAATTACCTTTTTCTTTGCTTAAAAATGATCATACAGGCATGTATGATAATCATAAAAGGACTGTTGAAGGACTGGTGATTGAATTGCTCCATTGCTTTTTCTCTTAGTAAATGTTCTCCCCTTTTACTAATTAATCACAATTTTGGGGGGATTTTATTTATTTTTCCCTCTTCCTAGATCTCCTTCTCTGTCTGCTTTCTTGTTTTAAATATATCTAAATAGCTTCAGTTGCGGCTGGCGGCGGGGTAACGTGGTGGGGCGGGTGAACAAAACAAACAAAGAAAATAAATAAACTTGCCTGAATCCCTGCTGCATCCACATCACCGCTTTTCTGGCTCCACCAGGCACAGGCTCCCAGACTGCCCTGTGGCCAGTCCTAATGCTGCTCTCATGCTGCAGTATGAGAACAGCATCAGGATTAGCCTAAGCGCCCTCACTTTGCGCTCCCAGGCAGACTGGGAGGCTGTGCCTGCTGTCTCCAACCCGGCAACCCAGCTCGTTTTGGAGAGTGCTCGGTGCGCATGTGGGTTTGGCTCTCCTGAGATGGCCGGGCAAACCCACATGCGCACTGACAGCAGTGCGACTACTCCTCTTCCCTGCCTGTCATCCCCCATGGCCCCACCTCCTAGAAAAATAAAACAATAATAAACTTGTTTATTATCGTTTTATTTTTAAAGTTTTGCAGCTGCTGCTGCTGGCAGGGAGAGCAACGCTGCTCAGCCATAGTAGAGGAGCCGCCGCTGAATAGCTTTGATATGGTGAAGCGGAGGGTCAGAGTGATGCCATCTTTATAAAGGACAGAGAAGTCAGTCTCTCTGCTCCGTACAAAGATAACCAGGACTCTTGCCTTCCACATACCAGATGGGGGAGGTAAGAGACATCAGCTCCAGAAAGAGAACCTTTCTGTCACATACAAAAAATGTATCCCTTGATATCAAAGAAGGGGCCACTTAGCCCTCTAAGGTGGTGGTGAAGTGTTTCTCATTGCCTTGTACTAACCTGGCCAACAAGGACTATCTTTGCTACATAAAGTAATGATGAAGAAAGGGCCTCTCTGGCCTGTTTTAGATGACAGAGAGGGACTAGGCACTGCCATGCTTTTGCCCATACACCGATGTTGGACAGAGGGTACTCTTTGTCATGCGAAAAAAATCTCAGCAAGAAAGTATCATGCCTCCAAAAATGATAATTAATAGGACACTCGCCCTTTGCAAATGTGGGTCTGAGGTTCCGATGATCATCAGAACCCAGGATTGAGTTGAGAAGAAAAGACTCTTCTCCTTCATAAAAAGAAGGATCTTTCTACCCTATATATTACATGGTAGAGAGAGTGTTTCTATGTCCTTTACAAAGATGCCAGAGAAGGCCTTTCTGTTTGAAACACGCAAGCAGGCAACGAGTTACAGAACCATTCTGCAATCATACTTGGGATGCAGAGCCGCAGCCGGCGGTCTCGGTGTTCTGAACACACCTCCGAAAGGTGAAAGCTGTCACTGAGTCTGGTATTAATAATGTTGTCACCATCAGATCATTGATCCACAGCCTGAGGTAGGCTCTCATCTTGCAGACTGGAAAGGACACTAAGAGGGTCATTAGGGCTTCAGCGGACGGTTTTCACCATCCACCGAAGTTCCTCGGTCAGGTTGCCGCCGTTGCGACCACCTTCCCACAGGTCCCATTATACAAAGCAGACAGTGAACATTGCGACGGGGCTAGCCAGGGGAGCCCCTGCACTGTCCATGTCGGATTAGGACCACCAGTCCCTCCTGTGGAGGAGAACTGGCGGTGCTGGCGGTCTGACCTTGGCATGACTACAGTCATAATGTGGCAGTCAGACTGCCGTCAAAGTGGTCAGACCACTGCTTTGGCGGCGGTCAGACCGCCACCGCGACCCTAGCAGTCTGAAGACCAACAGGGTCGTAATGACCCCATAAGACTGAAAAATTTGGGGGGTGAGAAGGCACTAAAGGAAAAAGATCCAACGACAAGAGCATCTTTACCGCCTCTTCAACCAAACTCAATTTTCACAGACTTCTTTGCCTACAGATGTTTGAAGATCCATTAGAACCCATAGTTTGCTGTTATATTTTGTGGTTTCAGGCGGGTCCCGATAACTCTCTGTGTCCACTTTTGTATTCCTCCCTGAACAGTCACTGTGGATTGTTGCCAAAACACTCCTGCTCAGGCTGAGGAGAAGGCAGAAGACACTGCATGAGGCACTCTCTTCTGCATTTTAACAAGTCGCATGTTGCCAGGTTTTAGGTGACCCTACGCATTTCATTTTTGTCCTGCAAACATGTAGTGCCATGATCCAGTGTTGAAGCCTTTTCCGTGTCTTCATTGATACCTTCCTGTGTATGTATGGGAGTAGTCTCTGTATAACTAATCGCTGTTATGTATGTTGACATTTGCTTATTTTTAAAAGCCAGGCCAGAAGTTTACCAGATTTATCGCCTCCACTGGCTCCCAATAGAAAAACGAATCACTTTCAAGCTACTCACCAACACGTACAAAGCCATACACAATGTCAGACCAGTGTACCGGAACCACGAGGTCTCCTTCCACACCCCCGCCAGAACCCTCCACACCGCTTAACTGGCTCTGGCAACTACCCCTCGCATTCAAAAAACCACCGTTGGAGGACGATCCTTCACCTATCTCACAGCAAAGAGCTGGAACAACCTGCCCCTCTACCTCAGACAAAGCCCATCTTCAGGAAGAACCTCAAGACGTGGCTCTTTGGATGAGGCTCTACCCCCCCAGCGCCTTGAGACCCTCACAGGTGAGTAGCTGCGCTTTACAAAAACTGATTGATTGATTGCCTTCTCTGTGCAACGCCTGACAAAATTACCTATTTTGGAGTAGTTCCTTCATGATAGACTCTTCAGGTTCGCTTCAGCTCAGGCCTCCATCATGACTGCATTTTGTAACCTGGACAGTTTATTTTCCTTAACCAGTAATGCGGTTTCTAACTTTTAGCCCCTTGACCTTCTATGTTAATAGTTAAATCGTCTCCTCTGTTACTGTGTGAGTATCTGGCATTGTTATACTTGAGGTATGTCATTATTATACTTGAGGTATGTTGCGACCTCCTTCCTGCATGTTGTCCCCACTACAGTGGTAATACAGTTTGTGTATTTGAAACCCCATCTTATGGAACATTTCCGTTGATTTCGTTTTTCAAAAAGAAATACAAAGCAGCGCCTGCAATCCTGAGGCCCGCGTGCTTTATGTCGTGGGAGATAAAGGAAGAAAATCAAAAGCTAACTAAAAAGGCATCTTTTTCATTGCTGCCACTGCACCATGAAGTGTGGAACAAAAGCTTCTAGCCGCCCCCTCCGGAAACCACATGTATCTGATGGGCTTACTGATATGTGCCCCCACCACCCCCACTATGTGAGGGGTATTGTATGCACTAGTTTGCGGTAATTGAGGCATGTCAGATCTTTGAATTATGACAGGTGGAGGTTAATATGTGGAGCCCATATATATTGATATGCGTCTACTTTGTGCTCGAAAAAGTGTTAACTTTTCCATCCCTAGTAAATGCTAGAATGTATGAAGACAGGTGGTGTCTTCTATCTAGGATACGATTGGAGCCTCATAGGGTAAAGGTAACTTGTGTGCCACCTGTGGAGCTAAAGCGATTTAAAGATTTTTCATTGACTTCAATGGGACCGTTTGTCGATTGAGTAGACCTAATATCACATAGATTGGGAGACGCAGGACCTGTGTAGCAAGAGAGCGAACGATTTATAATCTATGTCGTCTAGGACCCTCGCTCAGTGCCGGGTGAGTTTTGGGCCATTCCACAGCAGATGTAGCATCGTTCCAGTGTCTCTGTAACCCAGCCAGCATTCCTGACTGCATCAGGAAAATCAATTTTTCAAAGATCATAAGAAGTCTGTGTACATGTGTTTTAATGGAGGGTTGGGTGGCAAGTGCTGAATCTGTAGGTATTGCATATGGTCTGACTCTGAAATTCTGTACCCTTCTTTCCGCCCGAAAGAATGATCACTTCCAAATCAAATACACTTCAGTTCCTTTACAGTCTGTTCATGTCCAGCTTACAAAGAGGTCTAGTTGGATGCCAGGGCAAAGTCTGGATTAGCAATGATAGGTGCCACTGGCAAGGGAACAATGTTAGCCCTCTACTCTCTGCCACTCTGTCACGGGAAACAGCAATTAAAACGCGGTCAGTACCAACCATGCCTTTACCAGGCAGGTTTTAGGGTGGGTATGGGTTTTTGGGTGGCAAGGGAATTTTCAGGGTTCCAGGGTTTGGGGTATTGGCTTTTGTGTGGCAAGGGTGTTTTTAGGGTTTAGGATGGGTATAGGTTTTTGGATGGTGAAGTCATTTGTGGGGTTTAGGGTGGATATGGGTTTTTGGGTGACAAGGGCATTTTTAGCGTGGGTATGGGTTATGGGCGGCAAGGTTTTTTTTTTAGGTTTTAGGGTGAGTATAGGTGTTTGGGTTGCAAGGGCATTTTTAGGTTTGAGGGTGGTATGGGTTTTTGGGTGGCAAGGGCATAAATAGGGTTTATGGTAGGTATGGGTTTTTGGGCAGCAAGGACAATTTTAGTGTTTAGGGTGAGTATGGGTTTTTGGGTGGCAAGGGCATCTTTAGGGTGGATATGGGTGGCAAGGGCATTGTTAGGGTTTAAGGTGGGAATTAATTGTTGCGTTGCAAGGGCAATATATATATATTTAAAAAAAAAAAAATTTAGGGATGATATTTACCTCTTACATTTTTAGCATGCATGGTAAACACGTATGCGTTGTAATGATGGCGTTGTAAGGGCATGTGTGGTGATGGCATGCGTGGTTCTGTCATACAACCCTCGTCGCAGACTGCCAGAGTGTTCTTGGTTATAGGGTAAGAGTATAGGCAGCAAGCTTGGTTTTCCGGTGCAGTATGTGCCACAGCTGCCTGGTCCATGGTGCACCAATACTTTTCAGACTCTACCCAACCCCATTCCATCATAAACCGTAGATGAGCTGCTTGGTAGTGATGTGTGACATTGGGAACTCCTAGTACTCCCTTTTCTGTAGATTAGACTATAGTGCATACGTAATCTCTTCCTGCCCCTTATGAATCTATGCAATGCATTTAAAGTGATGAGAGTAGGGGACAGGGGAAGCATCTGAAACAGAAACAGTATCTTGGGAAAGGGATACATTTTTAGGGCAGCGATTCAACCTAGCCAGAAAAGATGGGACTGTTCCAAGAGTAAACGGTCATTTTTCACTCGTTGGAGGAGCAAGTGATATTTAATTGTTGCTGTTTCTAAGAAAGCCAGAGCAATTTGTAGGCCCAAGTAGGGGATGGAAGTTTCGTCCCAGGAGTTTGGGTATTAGGCGTGTAGGTGACGTTGATGAGTTAGAGGGACAGTGAAATCGAGAACCTGTGATTCCTGTAAGTTAACTGTAAACCCAGAGAGATCTCCAAAGCACCGGAGCTCGTCTGTCAAGGTGGATGGGGATGTTAGGGGGTCCGTCAGCACAACTTTCACATTTTCTGCATATAGCCTAATAGTGTGGGTTTCACTACCGAACTGCACCCTGGGAATAAGTGGATCTTCCCTGTTACATCCATTATCATCTTTTTATAAAAAAAACAAGGCAATTTGTCAGAATATCCCTAAGGTTTGCTAATAGTCCCTGGTTTTCAACTTGTTCCCTGGTGCTGTAAAGAAGGGATATTATGGAAGCAGGTTTGCACTGTATCTCTGTGAATCTCAACAAAAGCAGCTGTGAATTGGTTTGGTAATTAAAATGTAAAAAGTGCAAAACCATTTTCTTTTTTTAAACGGGTGGGGGGAAGCAACTAGGATGAAAGCAACAGGGAGGAAGGCAGCAACATGGGGCGGAAGCAACATGAAGATGCTGGTTGGGGGCGAAACCAGCACAGGAGCCCATGTAGCTGAAACAACACGGAGGGCGCAGATGGTTGAAAGCAGATGACAGAGAGAGCGCAAAGGTGAATGTTGAGAGGAATAAACGGGCAAAAGAGAGCAGTGCAGAATGGGCAGGGGAGAAGGTGATGGCACGAAGGGAATGGGGGAAGTAGACGTAGGTAAGCGCAACATGAAGGATGTAATTAGAAGCACATAGGCGATAGTGAGCAACAAGGAGTGCAGGTAAAGAGAAGAACACAAGGGATATGGCTGGAAAACACATGCATCCCCATTGAGTGCTTTACCCAAAAGAAAAAAGTAATGCTCGCAAAGCAAGCAAGTGGAAACACAGAAGCCTGCCTTATGAAAAGAGATGGTAAAGAGTCTATGCCCCACGGTAGAAACATACACAAGCTAGACAAGCTGGGTCATGAATAAGAAGTAGGCAAATGAGAGTGACAGGAAAGCCACCCAATGGAGAAGCAATGGATGGGCTCCAAGCTCGTGTATGTTTTTGGTAAGCCCGCAATATGCCTTGCAGAGGACTGCACATGTCTTGTAGGTGAGACCTAATCAGATGCCAGACCAGCAACAAACTCTAGATTTGACAGGCTGGCTACGGCTGGCAACCCAGCTGCTTGTTGGTCCACCATCAGACCCAAAGAGCTTGATTCAGAGTTTGACAGTAACTCATAATCCTCTAGTTTCAAATATAGAATAGAATCAAATAGAATAGAACAGAACAGAATTTGCACACCGAATTTCCTCCACCATGGTATACCTATAATATAGGAAATTCAGTTGATGGATTCTCCTTCACATTTAGCATCTTTTCTAAAAAAAAAAAACTTAAAAAAACTAAAGGATGTTTAGTTACCATTGAGCTCTAAATCCAGGACTACAAAACTGTCTACACCACGACATCCTGACATTGTGTGTACCCTTTAAAGGTACCTTCTAATGTAATGTTCTTTTACATGTCTTACTGATACCTGCATATATCCCAGTAGCTGCTTAGCAGGGATTCAGCGCAGGGCACATGCTGCAAAGAGCTGAGAGTCATCTGCAGATCACAGCTTTATATATTATCACTGCTGATAGAACAATTTTTCTGAAAGGGTTATTGTCAAGGCAGAGAGGGGGATAATGACTAGAAACTTTGATACCTTAATTTAACTCCAACCTACTCTTCCCAGTAGGTCACAAAAAGGCAAGTCAAAAGGCGGCTTAAGGATTTTTGTGTGGCTCAACTTATGGTAACAAAGGGCAACTCAGGCTCCAAAAGCTTTGATCTTTCTAGCCATAATTTTAGCTGTTTCACTAGTCACATCCTGCAACCCACCTAACAACCGGAGAGTAAGGTACTGCGTCATTACTTACATATACTAACCTCTGCCCGTCACATCCTTCGTGTCCCTCCCAGCCGTACCCCGCCTTCTCCTAACCAAACCATATATGGCAAGCCTAGTGCTTTAAGCAATGGCTGAAGACACTTTTGCCAACCAGAACGACAATGCAACTAATTTGATCTACTCCGAGCTACTGGCAACCACACACGTACCAGCTTCATCAGGGAGGTGCATCTGTAGTTTTATGGGATTGCAGACTAAAAGCCCCTCCTCCAGTCATGCCTTTCATACGCAGGGACTGCCACTGAGGAAAACATGACCGCAGAAATCTTTATATAATATGAAAGGCTGGTAGATGCCTTGGGCTGGCAAGCCACCCTAGCCTAGTTCTTGAACAGGACTTCGGAATAATGGTAGAACCTCACATCCCATCACTCAACCAAGAACTAAAAGGTAAAATGTGAGGCCTCCAGGAGCTGATGTGCAGTCTGATGCACGATTCAGGCGTACAAGCAGTACCATATCCAGTCATACCAGGCCAAATCTTTATATCTCGTACTTGTAGGCTCGTCTGATCACTATGTGATCCCTTTCTGGTTCCTGCTGCCAACACCACAATTTCATTCTGACAAGACAGAGTGTAGAAGAAGGTTTTCAAAGAGGAATTACTCCCCCTTCTCAATGCCCTATATCTGCCCAGGACCCAACCTGTTAGACCACACACAAAGCCTAGGAATGGACTGTGAAGCATTCACCAAGGCCTTTAATACAGCAGCTACACCAAAATATGTTGAACATCACCCAAAAAAGTCTTGCATCCAATTGAGTTACAGCACAAAGTGCACAATCCCAGCTTTTGGATCCCTTGAGTGCTGCAACCCACAACTTGAAATAACTGCATAAACACAAGGGGCCATATGTATACATTTCAGGGATTGTAATACCTTAATTGCGATTCTTTGGGGATTTTCATTTAAGAAGTCACAATTGCTAACGTATGAAGCCCATTGGGCATCATTTAGCGATTCCTATGAAGTTGTAATTGACCTACCTCATGAATATTAATAAAGTAGGTTGCAATTTGCGACCCATTGGGAATCGCCACCATTGCAGGGATGGTGGCCAGCTGAGGTCAGCAGACCACCATGTCTGTGACTGTTATGTAATAAAGCAATCTGTTTTTTTATGTAACCCATTTTCCATAAGGGAAAACGGGATGCATGTAAGAAAAAAAGAAAATTAAACTTTTAAGTTTCATTTTTTAAGAGTAGGCAGTGGTCCGTGGGAAAAATAGGAAGGGGTTTCATGGGGACACCTTCACTTTGGTGAATGGTTTCCATCACCCTTGAGGTGTCGGTAAAAAAATAATGTTTTGCAATTGTAATTCCGTCACTATTTGGAAGGGATGCCCTAATCACTCCCCATCCAAATACCAACTCGCTAAACATAAATTGTGATTCGGTAATATGTTACTGAATTCCAATTTGTATTTTGTATATATCAAAAAACATTTTTGCCATTGGAAACGGCCAATTTCTGTGAATCCGGGTGTTACCAACAGCAAACATGCATTTGTACATATGTCCCAAAGGCCCTTATAAAGAGTGGACCACTATTTGGGCACATATTTTCGTACCTGATAAAATCTATTTCTGCTGGGTCAGAATTTATTAAGTCTGGTAAATAACTCCAAACTAGCAGAAATTACCATGAAAATGGGAAACTATCACACACATAATTAACCGGGCCACTTATTGAAAGGATCTAAGAGGGCTGAAAAGACCACTTAATTACCCGCAGGCCAAACCAGATTAAATTCAGCCTTGAATATTGGCAAGTTGCGCCTAGCACAATTAGAATAACGCATACAACCAGAAAGGTTGTTAAATGCATCACCAACCTCCAGGCACTGATTTGTGGGAACCACCACTCAATTTTTCATTATTGGACTTTGCTACAGAGAAAACGAAAAGCAGAAACTGGAGACTGAAGAACAAGTAAGACAGTGCCAAAGGGGGAAGGAAATAGTGAAAAAGAGCCTGTAAAAGTGAGAATTGCAGAGAGGAAGTGTACAGTGGTGGATGAAAGAGGCGTGAGGTGGAATCAAAGCCAGGCAGCCTTGGTATTTGTCAGTCCTAGCATGTGGGGCTTCTAAAAGTGTACCCCCTACATTTATTGTTTTTTTTTATTTACAGAATATGCAAGGGATAAGAAACCAGACACCACTCTGCATTTTCTGCCTAGTTGTGACCAATCATGCCTTTGCTACACAGCTATCAACGTCATTTAGTGGTCATCAGGGATCGCAGCTGTTATTTATAGAATTAAATAGGATCACCCATCCTGTAAACCTTCCTAACCCTCCTGTATTTAATTTGGTAGCATTGATTGGTTACATTGGGCTCATCCTCCAAAGAACACTCAATCTCATTCTCCTTGGAGACATATGCTTACAAAGTGGACAGGTGACCGAGGAGCCACTGCTCTACTCCTTTCAGACCAGGCCACAGACTTCTTGTCACTTGTGCAGTGACTCCAAATCTCCATTGGCCTCTTCGCATGCAGACCACCAACTCCCCATTCGCATCCAAAAACTTGCAAACGCTCTTGTGGAGTTCCTCATGGACACTTACTCTTGCCTCCTCTTCAACATTTGCCTCTGTTCCCTCGTTTCACTCATAAGATCCTCCGCCAGCCTCAGCCCATCAATAATATATGAATTATGTTCAAATCTTTGACACGTTAGGCCAAAATCCCTCCGTCATGACTACCAAACTGTCCAACTACCCAAAAGCAGTTACACAAGCATGCCAAGAAACTGGCTCAAGCTTTCTTGGGGTAAAACTTGAGGTGTAATAGGTACTCAAACCTCTGGCTCCCTGCAACAACCTCTACGCCAAGCTCAATCTGCTAGTCACTGCTTTAAGTTTACATTCCTTTCCCAGATGCACTGTTAGTGCCATCGCCTCAGTTTCCTGAATGGTACTTGTGGCTTTGAGCTGGGTCAGTAATGCTCATGGGCGGAAGTCCCTACCCAAAAACAAGGCTTTATATGCAGCCTGATCCCAGCAGGTTGTATCCACTGCTCCTGAATGGTTTCCCGTAGACATTTTCTTGTCTGGTGGTACAATGTTTGTTCCTTTAGCCTCTCCAGGGTGTATCCTTTGTGCTATCTCTCTGGGTGTTTAACTGTGCGTCCAGAGGCTGGGTTTTTTTCATTCCTGGGTCGAGTTCCTGTCGCTTTCGTCTATCGTAACTATCTGGTGTCTCCAGAGAACAGGTTGCTGATGCTTCTGGCTAGATTTCATGTAGTTTACTCTGGCTACTTAACCATTGTTCGAGAGTTTGGGATTAGTCTCTGTATAGTTCTTTCTGGCTGCTTAGCTGTGCCTCCAGAGGTTGGGCTTCTGTCACTCCTGAGTGGACTCCTTGTAGTTTCTCTGGCTGCTTAACCATGCCTCAAGAATTTGGCATTCGGTCGCTCCTGGCTAGAATTTGCATAGTTCTTTCTGCAGTGCTTAATTTGTAAATTAAGATGTGCCGTGCTCAAAGCCCTTCTCTTAAACACGAGGCTGCTGTAATTAAATCTGCCAGCACTGAATACTAAGGCAGCATAATCTTGAAGCCATCTCGGGCCTCTTCAATCCATTACGGCCACCCCTGCCCCTTCAGCTCATCCTGCAACTTTCTACTTTCTCCCTTTGTGACGCTTTTTAGTTTTTCCTTCCTCCGTCTTTCCCATATGTGTCTTTTGCTCGCATCAAATGCTTGAGGCAGAAGAATAAGTGCCGGTGCTCCGCACCGGAAACAACAAGCACAAATTAAGCCCTGTCTTTCTGGCTGCCTAACTTTCTCCAGAGGTCAAGCTTCTCATGCTCTTGGGTGGACTCTTTGCAGTTCTCTGGCTGCTTAACCCTGCCTCGAGAGCTTGGCCTTCTGGCACTCCTGGCTAGACTTTGTATAGTTTTCTCTGGCTGCTTAAGCCAGGCCTCCAGAGGTTGGGCTTCTCTCACCTCTGGGTGACATGTATAGTACATCACCCGTGGCTTACTGATCCACTTCAGCGGTGGCTGCTAAACTGCACATGTTCTCATATTCTCCACAACACGTCATGTTTAAGTACATCAACAACACGGCACCATGTTTTCAGCACTTCTAAGCCCTTGCACCACAGACTACGTAATCGTATTGGTCGATCTACAGCCTACATCTTTTTCCATCGTGCACTCCAAAGGCGCCCAAGAACACAATGCAAACCAGAGCTGTTTGTGATTCTGTTAGGGCTATGAAGCGCTTTGTAGATGGTGCAATGCAACAGGGAGCGCGGCAGCCAGGCTCCTTCTCCATCTTCAAAAAACGACCACATCGCTAGCAGCCTTGAGGCCTGGCACAGGCTCACGGTCACAAGTTCAAGACCTTCTGCTCTGCTCATCAGGAGGTGCCCCCCCCTCAAAAGGCACAGTACATCCGCCCTAAAAGGCCACCGCAAAATGTCAGAGGCATAGGCAGCCACTTGGTCTTTCGCATGGCCCTGGAGACGTGACCTTTCGGACCATCTCATTAGTTATCATAACATCCCTTTGACGCTTTCTCTGCTGCTAGCACCAAGACACCCGGGTTGTATTGAAAGACATGCTTAATAATTAAGTTAACGTATCATTATTATCATTACCATTATATGACGGTGCAGCACGTTGGGTGGGGAGGCTGTAGCTCCTCAGTCACCGCAGGACTTTGCAAACCCAACTGCGCTTGTT
This sequence comes from Pleurodeles waltl, assembly GCF_031143425.1. NCBI lineage: Eukaryota > Metazoa > Chordata > Amphibia > Caudata > Salamandridae > Pleurodeles > Pleurodeles waltl. The sequence goes on from NC_090443.1 coordinate 340,748,286, forward strand.
GCTCGGCAACTGTCTTTGAGCATCCTTCTGCACCCGGTGCCTAGCGACTAGCAGAGGAGTAACGCGGCCTTGGACCACAGAAGAAGAAAGGCGTGATGGGGCCCACGACGGAGGCTTGTACCACGGAGATCCGAGCTGTACTGGTTCTGTTGGGGGTGGGAAGGAGGTGGAAGCTTGTGGATTTCCATGCTCTACCTGTGGTTTGTAATGGAAGCTTGCAATCCAGATAGTATTGCTGTTCTTTGGGTTCGAAGCTTGTACTGTGGACTTCTGTGCTGTTCCTGCTCTGTTTGATGGAAGCTTGCGCCACTGCTTACTGCTGTGTGTGGTGGAAGCTTTAACTGTGGCTGTCCATGCAGATCCTGGTCGGTGTGTAGTAGAATCTTGGGCAGCACAGATCCATGGTGTGCCTGCTCAGTGTCAGAGAAGTCTGCCCTGTGGTTATCTAAGCTGTGCATTGCCCATGTGTGGGAAGCTTGCACTGTGGCAAGCCATGCTGTAACTGTTCCTTGCAGGATGGAAGCTTGCACCACAGAGATGTCTGTTCTACTTGTCATGTACTAAGGAATATTAAGGGTCTGAGATCCATGCTGTACCACAGCTCTGTGCACAGGAGCTTGCACTGTGGGTATCCATGCAGTGCTTGTTCTGTGTGTGAGGGAAGCTTGCACTGCATGTATCCACGCTGTACCTGTTCTCTGTGTGATATATAACCTTGTCTTGTTCTGCTGTTATTTATGATAATAATAGGTGTAAGTGAGATCCATGTTAATGGTAATCAGTTTACTGCCCTGGAGGATGGTAGGCTGACTCTGCTTTGCTGGTATGCGACCTGTCAATCACTCCATGCTTGCAGCAGAGTGCCCTCCACACCCTGCGCTATCCTTCATGCCGCGCCTGTGCCGTGTGTGCCCATGAAGCCTGCAGTGCTGTACCGTGTACTGTACTCGTTCTGAGTATGAGAGACTTTTCCACGGCTGCTGCCTGTGTTGCACCTGTTCTCTATGACACGCAAGCTTACTCTGCTGCCGCAGTACCATTAGCTGGATGGCTCCTGCTTGAGGAGTACCTGTTCCGAGTGCGAGGGAAGCTTGCCCTCAGGTGCCAGTGTTATACCTGCTACATGTGTCATGAATATGTCACTGTTGTTTCTCTCCGCGCCGTGTCATTTGTGTGGTGGTGGGGGTCTTGCTCTTCTTGTGCATATGTTCTCTGTGTGTGAGGGGGTTATCTATGTGTGTGAGAGAGAAACTGAAGCGTGCACAATTTGCCTGTGCTTCTAATGCAAGCGTGCTCTGTTTCTGTCAGTCCTCTAGCTGTGGTGCCTGCAGTCTGGAAACATGGCTAGCTTTGCATGAACTGCACCTGTCCTGTGCATGTGTTGAAAGTTTGCCCTCTTTCTGTCCCTGATCTACCTGTTTTGTGTGTGGGCGGGAGTTTCAGTGTTTCTGTCCATCCTTGAGCTGTTCACCGTGTGTAAGAACCTTTCACGCTTTCTGCCTACACTGTGCCTGATCACACCTGTGCACGCTGTGGATGTTTGCACTGTTTCTGCCCACCCTGTATCTGTTCTGTGGGAGCTTGCACTGCTGTTACCCTGTGCTATTTGTGTTTTGTGTGTGAGGGAAGGTTGCTCCACTTCTGCCCATTGCTGTACCTCCCCTTTGTCCACAAAGGAAATGTGCACTGTTTCTGCTCTTGCTGCGCCTCAACAGTGTATGTGAGCGAAGCCCGGCAGTGGTATTGCCTATGGACTCTGTTCGCTGACAAGGATGCTTGGCCTGTTTTGCCTGAGGCTGTGCCCATCTGTGATGGAAGCTTGTTCCTGCAGATGCCTGTGCTTTATTTTGAGCGCGAGAGTGTTGCACTCTTGCTGTTTGTGCTGTATTTTTGGTGTGTGTTGAATATTCACTATAGCTTTCAGTGTCTGTACGTAAGGGACACTGGACTGCTGCTGTCCCTACTCCATGTGTGATGAAAGTTTACAGTTCCTGGTGCTCGTGGTGTAGCTGTCTTGTTTGTGTGATAGAAGCTTGCTGTGCTTCTGCCTCTCCTCTTGCTGTTCCTGAGAGACGTTTGAAGTGATTCTGCCCTTGCTGTGCCTGGTGCAGTGTATGTGGGAAGCTTGCTCAGCTGGTACCCTTCCTACGCCTGTTTAGTGAGTGACGAAAGTATGCACTCTTTCTGCGTCGGCCATGTGTATAAGAACAAAGCTTGCTCAGGTTCTTCTACTGCTCCCTGTTCAGTGCGAGTAACCTTTGCAGCCATTATACTTAGCTAGCACTTTTTCCTCCCCTTGCTGCATCTGTCCTGGCCGTGTGATGGAAACTTGCACTTGCTCTGCTGATGATGCACCAGAGGATGTGAGGGAAGCTTGCACATTTTCTGCTCTTTCTTTCCCTAGTCTGTGTGTGAGGTAAGTTTACTCTTATGCTGCTGCACTGTACCTGTTCTGCACGTGAGGGAAGCTTGCTCCGCTTGGTTTGTTGTACTTATTCTGTGTGAAAGGGAAGCTTGCTCTGCTGCTGGTCTGCTTGCTGTACCTGTTCTGTAGGAGAGAGAAGCTTGGTCTGATGCTTCTGCACTGTACCTGTTCTGCATGTGAGGGAAGCTTGTTTTTCTACTGGTCTGCTTGCTGTATCTGTTGTCTGGGGGAAGGAAGCTTGCTCTGCTGGGTTTGCTGTACCTGTTCTCTTTGAGTAGCTCTGCTGCTGGTCTGCTTGCTGTATTTGTATGTGAGGGAAGCTTGCTCTGCTGGTTTTGCCATTCCTGTTCTCTGTGAGAGGCTCTGCAGCTGATCTGCTTCTGTTCTGCTTGTGACAGAAGCTTTATTTTCTTTGGTTGCTGTTCCTGTTCTGCATGTGGGGGAAGCTTGCTCTGCTGAGTTTGCCGTACCTGTTCTCTATGAGTGGCTCTGCTGCTTGTGTGCTTGCTCCACATGTTCTGCATGTGAGGGAAGCTTTCTCTGCTGGTTTCGCTGTGCATGTTCTCTGTAAGAGGCTTTGCTGCTGGCCTGATTGCTTGCTATACCTGTTCTGCATGTGAGGGAAGCTTGTTCTGCTGGGTTTGCTCTACCTGTTCTCTGTGAAAGGCTCTGCGGCTGATCTTCTTGCTAAGTCTGTTCTGCATGTGAGGGAAGCTTGCCCTGCTGATGTCTGCTTGCTCTACCTCTTCTCTGTGAGAGGCTCTGCTGCTGGTCTGCTTGCTCTACCTGTATTGTATGAGAAGGAAGCTTGCTCTGCTTGCTGTACCTGTTCTGAATGTGAGGGAAGCTCGCTCTGCTGGTTTTGCCATACCTGTTCCCTGTTAGAGGCTCTGCTGATGGTCTGCTTGCTGTGCCTGTTCCACATGTGAGGGAAGGTTGCTGTGCTGGGTTTGCCATACCTGTTCCCTGTTAGAGGCTCTGCTGCTGGGCAGCTTGCTGTGCTTGTTCTGCATGTGAGGGAAAGTTGCTCTGCTGGGTTTTTTGTGCCTGTTCTCTTTGAGAGGCTGCACTGCTGGTCTGCTTGTTGTACCTTTTATGCATGTGAGGGAAGCTTGCTCTGGTGGGTTTGCTCTACCTCTTCTGGTTGAGATGCCCTGCTTGCTGTACCTGTATTCTGTGAGAGGGAAGCTTGCTTTGCCTGCTGTACCTGTTCTGCGTGTGAGGGAAGCTTGCTCTGATGGGTTTGCTCTACCTCTTCTGGTTGAGAGGCCCTGCTTTGCTGTACCTGTATTCTGTGAGAGGGAAGCTTGCCTTGCCTGTTGTACCTTTTCTGCATGTGAGGGAAGCTTGCTCTGCTGGGTTTGCTCTCCATGTTCCCTTTGAGAGGCTGCGCTGCTTGCTCTGCCTGTTATGTGCCTATCGGAAGCTACTTCTGCATATGCATAGTGGTTTGACAAAAGAAGCCTCTCCCGCTGAAAGTAATCCCTTAGGTCAGTCGCTTAATCAGCGTCGCAGCAGTAATTGGAAAGGGTATTTGTTGCAAATGAGGGGATGGGTAGGAGAGGGCTGCGCTCGCCTGGGGAAATTAACTCGGAAATTGAAATCTCAGGCTACTGCTAGTGGTGTCATTTTGCCGAAGGAAGCAGAGTTTATAGTGAGCGGGAGAAGAAAAAGGGTTTAGTCGCCTGGTCTGGTGCCTTCATGCAGTGCCACGTCCGCACAGCGAGATTGTGTCTAAATGATGCTCAGGACGACTGGAATTATGAGGTTCAGTGGCTGCGGCGTTTCCGCATAGTTACGAATTTGCACACGATCCATCAGCGGCAGCTTGTAATTGTTTGGATCCGAAGTTACTGAAAACGCTGCAACAAGTGCTTCCGTGCAGGCGCTTTGCAAAAGTTGACTGGCCATCTTTCAGTTGCTTGGCGCTCTATTTGGTTGTTAAACTGGTGCTGATGAGGTGAAATCCTTGCCCAGACAGATTTACCATGAGTAACAAATTATAAAATAATGAAGTAATGCAATAGCAAAATGTGTCCCATTAAGCCGCATAATTTGCCTTTTCTGGCTGCATTACCTAGTCCAGGGTTCTGCAAAGTCGGTCCTGGAGAGCCGGATGCATGCCAGATTTTTAGCACATCCACATTTAGAAAATTGTAGATTTCTGTAACATCTTTTTTTTATGTGGAAATGCAAAAAATCTGTCATGGACCCGGCTCTCCAGGATCGACTTTGCAGAACCCTGACCTAGTCAACCATGATGCATAATTTGGTGACTCCCGCTGTATAATGCCATTGGCCCTGGTTATACCTGATGGCAAGCCATTCTTTATTCCCATAGCTGGCTTCCCTCTTCCCCCAAATTCTTTTCATAGTGCCATGAGAGTTGGGCGATAACATTTTCTATTAGTGCCACTTAATATCAATTATTCATTTTACAATAAAACCACTGGGCAGCGTGCACTCGTATATCCCGGGTAGTACGTAGCACTAGAGACTTACGAAATCATTAAAAATATTCCTTCTGAAATATGTTTTTTTCTGCAAAAATGAAGTGTGCCATGTAAATTCCATTTCGCGAGCCATCCGAGTGAGAAGTCACTGTGTACAAAAGGCACTGGAGATGCCGCGAGGAGACTGTGCCGAGCTGGTAATGCCTTGCACCTGCGGCACAAATCAGTTTCCCAGTTCTCGCCAGAACCAGCCCCGCATAGGTGAGAGTTACACAAAAAACGCACAGTCGGAAAGTCGGGGAAACTGACGCAAATACACATATCATAAACAACTAGAATTACATGAGGTTTTGCAACGTTATAAATAAGTACAAAGTCAGGTTAATTTAAACCAGTGGTTTGTTAAACTATACTGTACATACTATACATAGCAATAAAAAATTAACCCTTAAAAGCCCCGCACCTCCAGAGACCCAGTAAAAATCTACTCACAGCACACATTATATCCAAATAATGAATATCATACGCAAGACCTATTGCGTCGGCCCCTGTCACAATCCCATATTTTCTATTGAAAAAAAAAAACGGTTTTACAAAATAACAGCTCAAGGATTTTGAGTACCTGGGCAAACGTATGTTGGGGGCTCCCATTCAGAACTGCCTTGAATTTATGATCCAATTTCAGCTATTTCATGTCCTCTTTGGCAGATCACTGACAGTGCACAGGTACACCCTTCCAAATTCTAAATGTAATATTCATAGAAAGTGATGTGTATTTTCAATATTATAACGCAGCAGCAGCACACCAATACTCCTGCAAAAATTCTCTTTGACACCCTCCCATTTCTCATTTGTGAGGTCCTGGTTTGATCGAAAATAAACTTTTTTTAATGGCTGTTACATGAAACATAAACGCCTCTCTCTGCAAAATGGCAGTAATAGACTCTCACACTTCCCATACGTTAAAGAAAATGGTATTTAAAACAATCTATTTAAGAATTATTATAGGTCATCAGGGCAAGACTCTGCCGAACAGCGCTGGCTCTATCAGGACCCCTTTCCCGGCCCATAGCCCTGCCTCTCTCACGTGTCCAAAGTATACAGGATTTAACAACCCCCCCTCGCCCCCCCCCCCCCCCCCCCCCCCCAAATCCACCACACCGCAGAGCACACAACAGGGCTGGGGATCCTCAAGAAGTAAGGAAAGTATGTAAGGACTTCAGCTCTCTGTCCCGAGTCACCCAGCTGCCCCTTTCCCCTGGGTCCCCTTCTCGAGAGGGGCAGCGGTGCCCACAATTGATAGCTCCGTATTTAAAGACGCCCGTCTGTTTTACCAGCCGATCTCCTACCTGCCTGGACCAGCTTAGCTCATTGACGCATATCTCATTGGCACAAGGCAGCAACACGTTTGTGTACACATTACACAAACGTGTCCCCGCTTAGTACGTGTTTAGTCTAAACTTACACATTTTGTTATCAACAGCAAACATCAGCTACACTCACTGCCTTCTGCTTACAGCTCGTACCCCAGCAGTCTCTGGCTGGCGATGGAACCCTCGAAACTAGGGCAAGAAGGTAACAAACTCACTTCCGCTACGCATACCGCGTCTGCCTATTGGTAAAGTTGTCCGGAGTGGAAGTTGCCTCTTTCTAAGTACGCGCCAGATCCAGACATTCTACGAGAAGGAGGGTCCATTTTATCATAAGCACGGCTGTATAAAGTGAACTCTTTGGCCACAAATATTTAATAAGCATATTGAGTATACATCTGATAGATTTCCCCTCCTAGGGCTTTGCCCATTAACCCATTATTTGGATCTCACAATGTCCCCCTGCCAATTGCTTGGCCATCTGGTTCTAGCTGGCCTGACTGTCGCAGTGGCAAAAGTGCCCATTTAGCCTTCACAAAAGACTGCCAGAAAGAATCTCAGGCTAAAATCCTTGTGGTCAAATTTAAACATGGACTCCTGATATAATGAAAGTTCTGGTAAAAAAATGTAAAACTACACCCCCACCCCTTTCTTTATGCCCAGTATTCATTCCTGGAAACATTTCTTTCGACTGCATACTGTCATTGCCTAGGGATCTCAGGCGGTTACCGCATGGGTTTTGCCACTATGCAAGAGTCCCCTATCTTACTCACCTCGCCACCAACGTTTACAGCAACTTCAAAATAAATAAGACAAGCTAATCTGGGAGTTTTCAATTTCTGATTCTGCTCCTTCACTAAGAGTAGTCAGCGAGCCACAAGCCACTCCATTGACAATCCAATCCAACTCTCTCTACCAGAGGACCACCTCTTCCCTTTCAAAACTGTATGACCCCAACTAGGGCTGAATGTCACTATATCATGGGCTATAATATTAACCAGCGCAGATATTCATTCCAGAATATAGACTACTGCTATAATGTCAAGGTAAGCGTATTTTGGTAAGTGTCAATTTCTCGTTTTGTTCCACATTGACTTACCTTGATGATATTGTGATAGTCGACTTTGTGGATTTAATGTAAGTGCAGAACAGTAGTAAAACTTTTAAATTGTGACTCCTCAATTGTTTCCGTCACCAGCTGCTAGGGTGTAGTTTTAAACTTTGCTATTGATGGTGCCCATTGACGACCACCAACCTACACTGCAGAGCACCCAACAGTTGCTCCATTGCTTTGATATCCATTCATACAATTACAACGTTTTATGGGCAAGTAGTTTTAATCATGTAAAATCAGCACATCAGTTTTACAGTCAAAATATATATATATATATATATATATATATATATATACACATCCATCATTGAAACAAGGTTTCCAAAAAATCAAAGTAAGAGAAATGTGGAATTTATTTACCAACCTTCCATGAAGTAGTCTTCATAAAATATCAGTTCAACACATTAAAGATTACTAAACGCTATTATTACACGTGATTTGATAAATAGCTTTATATAGACAGAAGATAAAAAATATAGAGTTGCTTGTGAATCAGTCTGGTTTCTGATATTGACATTTTATTTTTATTTTTTAACTTCTATCTGTGGAGCTCAACATTATTCAAAAAGTCCTTCACACCACAAAGTAACCACACACATTCATCTAGACACTAATTGTGAAAATCTCCAAGGCAAGAAATTATGCGCATATTTGTGTTTCGCCCAAGTAAACCCAACATAGGGCCTCCGTCAGGAGTAAAAGTGAGCCTCATTTGTGGCACTTACTTTGCTTTTAGCACAAACGTTTAAAATGTTTAATTCTTCGTGTGCCTCTCCCGTACGCAGGTTGGCAGACAAAAGCTCATAATACTATATATAAGCCAGAAAGAAAGATGGGTTGATAGAAAAGGGAAATAATGGTGGAAGGTTGAAAGTAAGGAAAGGTGAATGAAATGTAGGAGGACTGATTGGATGGGTGGATGAGATGATGACAAGATGAGAGAATGGATAGGCAGACAGACGGGTGAGGATAGCAGACTAAAGGGAAATCTGAGAGTATGGATGGATGAAAGAAGTTATTGATGGCTAGGTAACAAAGGATAGCTGTATTTGTGGATGGATGGATAGATAGATGCATGCATATATGATGAACGTGTGAACTGATGAATATGTGACCAGCCAATGGATGGAATGGTGAAAGATTGAATGATGGATGAAATAATGAATGAATGGATGGTAGAATGTAAAGGTGAAATAGTGGATATCAGGTGGATGGAAGAGTGAAAGGATGAAAGGATAGACACTTGGATAGAAGATACAAGGGAGCTCTTCATGGTAGCATTAGGCTCACTTGCTTCACTTGCTTGGTGCCATTAAAATTTTGGCTCAAAGTAGAGGTCACCTAGCTCAATTGACTCAAACAAGGCCTCGTCCTCTTTTATCACCACTGATTCTACATCTTCCCCCATAAGCCTGTCCTTACTGGCCGTGGTGGTCACTATTCTAATGCTGCCCACAGGGCTTCCAGAAACCAGAGATTAACTTAAAAGCATAGTGTGCCGCTGGCTTATTCCTTACACTGACTTCATTTGAGCAGATTATACAAACATATCCCTCGTGAGGCGAGTATCCTGGGTTGAACCCCTGACCAAGGGCTACAAGAGAGACTGCATTGCAATAAACCTAGGAAGCCCTCACTTGCTAGGAGCCTATTTCAGTATGCCCCCACCAGACCTGTTGGTACAGATTGCACTGCTCTTTTACGACTTGGTTACTTTCATGCTCTTGCATCAGCAGCATGATAGACCACCGTTACAACACCCCCTATCCCTCACAGAATTAATCCCATGGGTGGAACAGTGTCCAGGTCTTGGTTGATCTGAAGCCAGTGGCTGACTGGGGGATCTGGAAAGGCAACCTGCCCCACCAGTGATGGTGGTGCCCTCAGCTGTAGCTGCACCCCAAGAAGCAGCTTGTTCACGGAACATCAGTGTAGGGGGAGTACTCATCAGGAGTCCTTAGATACAGTCAGCTCGAATATTTCCGGCCTTGCCACCAAAATAACACAGAGGTTGGATTTACCATATGAATTTGACATACTCATTCTGCAAGAGACATGGGCTTTGGTCACAACACCTTTAGATTGTTAGTGTGGCTAAATAGCACCTGCATGTCCTTGCCACTTTGGCCGCACAAAGGGTAGCCCTCTGACTCTCTTTAAAATCCCCTTGAATGTTAAGAGTGTGATTATCCCCCTCCAGTATCCTGGGAAACACATTTACTGTAAATATTGTTCCAGGAATTCTGATTTCTTCCCGATTGACTTGTACAATGGAGTTTCCTCAAGCCCTAAAAATGGGAATTTAGCCTGTCTTTTTCTGCTCTTAACGACAGGTGTAGCTACCTTGGCGGGCAATTTCTTCTCCTATTTTTGGGGGGGTGTGGGGAGTTAAATCAAAAATTGGTAACTATCTGAATTTAGCCTGTTGTTCAGGCACATTCCACAACAAGATGGTTACGAGGATGGCCGTTGTTTACAAATGTTTAATGAATTTTCATTTGTGGAATGTTAGGAAATAGTGGGGGATTTAAACAGACTGGGTGAGGTTTCAGGACAATAATTGACTAGGTGTTTATTTCCAGAACAATAATTGCATGGGTCCAGTATGGGGGCACAAAGGTAGTGCCTACAGTAATCATAATCCTAATGGTATGAGATGTGCCATCCCAGCTAAATGTAGGGTACCTAGAAGAAAACCCCACTTGATGCTCATACAAAGGACAAGGGTTTGAGATTGTGTTGCAAGGGAGAAGGCATCACATTGATTCTGAAATCTTACCTTAAAAAAGGAGCGCCTATTTAAGGATCATTACGCAGCAGTATCAATTTATCAATGCTTTTGTTAAATTGGGAGACTGTACAAATAGCTCACTTTTGCATGAAGGTTTTGGGTCTAGAGACCCATATCCGAGTTAGTTTGACAGGACATGACGGGAAGTAAACTCGTCCCTACGAGTGGCCCTGAACGACTTTCCCAAAAATAAGGCGTTTATAGCCATGCACAGGGCAGCTTTTAAAATTGTGCTGAAAAACAGAAAACTGGCCCTTAGGGAGAAGGTCTGGGGATGTTTAACCTCTTCTTCATCCAAAAAAGGACCCTAGATTCTTTTGGGAAACAGTCAATAAGGGCCATATGTATGGGGCCAGTATGCTGTGTCTTGCCAATCATTTTATAGAACAGCAATGGTTGTCTCACTTTAGGTCATTCTACACCATTGATCCTCCAAGTGGCTTCAGCACGTACGAACAAGAAGTTGTTTATCTGCTAGCCATTAGGTTTGAACTCCAGAGGGTTGTTACACCCATCATACGGAGCCCTTATTGTAAGGCCCCCGTCCAGGCGGGGTGGCAAAGAACTTGCACTATATTAATCCTGATTTATGGGCCCCATTAATTACAAAAAACTGGAATCGGATTGTGGTTCTAAATTGCCTAAATCTTGGCACACCACTATAATTACACTGTTCTTCAAAAAGGGAAATAGAAAGGATTTACACCCTGTTATAGACCTATTTCCTTACTGGATTCTGTAGTTAAAAAATGTTAGTTAGTGGTGCTCGAAAGGTTCCAGTCTTGGTGTGCTGAGAAGAACATTATGTGTGAGGTCCAATATGAGTTCAGATCAAGTCTAGGAACTACAGAACAGTGCCTTGAACTTCATATAGTTATCAGCAAGTATACAGTTGCTAAAAGTGCCCCCTTTATTTGTCATTCATGGACCTCAACATTTGTCTGGGTAAATAGGGCCAAACTATAGGAGAGACTCTTAAAAATTGGCATGGACCCGCCACTTATTGGTTCTTTATGCACTACACTCTGGCATGTCAGCTTTGGTGAGATTTTGGCAAGGTGAGGGAATGTACCCTACCCTTCCCCTTGAACCGAAGGGTCAGGCAATTCGTGGGAAAGGTCCCCTCTGACGATATTTCGCCTTAGCTCTGTTAACCTATAATCAATTTTCCATTAGGGCAATTTGATACTGCATCCATTTTGCTCTGCCCTTGTGATTAACTATGACCTCAAACCCTGTTTTTTTATTTTATCACTGTTATAACCGTTTTAGCCATCGTTTTTGTTTTAAAGCCTGTTCTTAAGAAATTTAAATTTGTAAAATGTAGACCCGCATTGTATTTTCTTTGGACTCTTTGTAAACCGCTGGTGTCCCGCATTGGGCGGCTTTCCGAAATCAGCAGTGGCCCATGGAAAATCTTCATTGTTCTGATCTGATTGGTTTTATCTGTTTTTACTGTGCACACTGTTGTTTATGAATTGTACCATTTATTTATATTGTGTTTTATGATCATTTTTATAATCAAATAAAGACTAATTGATTGAAGTGGGGGTATTTTAATTTCTGGCTACTACTTTGGTCATATCTCTCACATAATTAATAGGTTGCTTTGAAAAATACCTTAGCAACTATTATTAGAAACTTATCCGCAAGGGGGCTGTCGTGTGGTTCAGCGTCTTCCTGCAGCAGTCCTCACTCCCATGAAATCCCCTAGATCTGCATCATTAAGCGATCAGAACCCACACTTTCCTCATTCACAATACTCACTCCACTCCACAGGACAGCAAGACCCATCCACCTTTTACAGGTGCCCTTTTCAACACCAGCTCTGCGGTCTAAAACACAATGAAAATATGAGATCTGTATGGGGAATCCTTTCTCCTGCTGCTAGCTCTTACTAAAACATGGCTCCCGGGCTTGTTAAAAACCTTTTCCTTGAGGTCCTACCGGCTGATCACAAGAGATCCCTGAATCGCCTTGCCATTGGCTGTGACTGCAGGATCGTTGCAATCTCGAGGACTCCATCTCCTGTAAAGAATCAAGCAGTCCTCACAGTTACTCTGACACCCAACACATTGACTACACATTGACAGAATGTGAAACCAGTCAGCACCATTAGGTACTGATTGGTTTCACTTTGATCAGTGCTCGGGCCATAAATGCGCCCATGAGTACTAATCTAAGTGGGCGAAGTTCCAATAGTGGTACCTACACAACAGTAGATCCCTGCTTTCAGATTGCCTCAGGGCTGTGATTTTCCACCCCACACAATTTAGAAAAAATAAACACTCTTTCTACCACCCAGCGGGAAGCAATTGAATGGTGTTGCACCCCAATGGTCCACCACCATGTGGACAGAAAGTGTACTAGCCATTCTAGAGGAGGCAAAAATGGACCATAGACCATTCTCCCCCTCAAAATGTCCCCCGGCAGCCTTTCTATCTTCTCTGAGGGCACATATTGGTGGTCTGTACTACAGGAGGCAGAAAGCCACCTAGGCATCAGTCTGTGTCGCCACTGTATACCAAACCCAGCAATCTATCTGTCCACTACCTGGGGGGGGTGGCTGGGGGGGCAGAAAACAACCTAGGTATCAGGGATTATTTTATATATTTTTTTTAATGGGGTGGGGAGGAGATGGCCTACCCTGGCATCAGCCTGAACCTCACCCTAAAGGGCCTCACAGTCTTCCAACCTCCTCCCTCCCACCCCAGGGTGGGAGCCCACTACACCTAGGCATGTTTGAAAATAAAAGAGATTGTGGTGGGGGTCAGCCCACCACTAAATTCCCAATAGACTTTCTGCCCCAGCTGCGGGAGGGGGTGGGGGTTTTGGAGGATTTGCCAATAGTTTTCCTCTGGAAGATTGGGGGTGTTGAAACCCCACTGGGCGCTAGGGATATTTAAAAGCGAATAGGGTGGAGACAGTCCCATCCAACCTGCTATAGCGGCCTTAATATTCAACAGTAAAGAATTACCTTCCCCTGCATCCACAGGGTAAGGAAGAAAGAGAAAAAACATCAGCTAATCATAGTCTATAGCATCTTTCACAGGCCATTATCTCAAGCCCCCTTTGTGTGCCAAATGCCACCTGCTAGTTCAGCTTACTCCTGCTTAGAGGTTTTATTCACTGCAATATCAAAACAGCATCAGCATGCCTTGACCTATTGTACTGATGAGCAAATAACAATGAATCAAGGCAGATATCAATTGTCAAGCAGTTTTCACTATTCAAGTTATTTTGTAGAAAACTTAAACACAAAATAAACGTCCTTAATTAAATGTATTAGCAGAAAAATTATATAATCAATTACGTATGCTCTACCCATGCTTTTAAGGCTAAAGCGCCTCGTGCCGAATGAGCCCCAAAAATAGAGGTATCAATGCCCACCTCTTACATGGTCCACATAAGCCATCTCACTGTAGTGGGAGATGAGCACACTTTAAAAGGCTTATGGATGCAAATCAGTAGTTGGCCTTTCCCTGGGTGATGAAACTCATCTTTCATGCCCTAATAGGTAATGATGACCTGACGATACACAATTTGTAGGCATTGCTAAAAGCTGGGAATGAGATCACCCTGGAATGACATTGTTTTCCTACAAATGTGAAAGGTAACCCCATCTGGAGACCCTTCTACTGGGATATGTCCCACCGAAATGGCTGATCTGAACATATTGACTCATCTATAGGCTGTTACCTCCATGGCCAAGAGAGTCAGGAAATTCAAATCTGCACTGCATCAGACCCCACAGGATGCACACCTCTCTGCACAGACCAATCATCCATCTAGAACAGGGGGATTTGTATTGCTTAACTATTCCATCTGCCCAAGTCCTGTCACTCCTGCCCATGTTGTTGCTTGCCCTGTTCATCCCACCACCCTACCACATTGTTGCTTGCCCTATCCTTCCCACCCCATCCCACCTTGTTGCTTGCCCTGTCCCTCCAGCCCCTATCCCACATTATTGCTTGCTGTAGGAAAGTACCATCTTGCCTGGCATGTTACCCCCATTGTTCACTGTATATATGTTGTTTTAGTTGTATGTGTCACTGGGACCCTGGTATCCAGGGCCCCAGTGCTCATAAGTGTGCCTGAATGTGTTACCTGTGTAGTGACTAACTGTCTCACTGAGGCTCTGCTAATCAGAACCTCAGTGGTTATGCTCTCTCATTTCTTTCCAAATTGTCACTAACAGGCTAGTGACCAATTTTACCAATTTACATTGGCTTACTGGAACACCCTTATAATTCCCTAGTATATGGTACTGAGGTACCCAGGGTATTGGGGTTCCAGGAGATCCCTATGGGCTGCAGCATTTCTTTTGCCACCCATAGGGAGCTCTGACAATTCTTACACAGGCCTGCCACTGCAGCCTGAGTGAAATAACGTCCACGTTATTTCACAGCCATTTTTCACTGCACTTAAGTAACTTATAAGTCACCTATATGTCTAACCTTTACCTGGTAAAGGTTAGGTGCAAAGTTACTTAGTGTGAGGGCACCCTGGCACTAGCCAAGGTGCCCCCACATTGTTCAGGGCCAATTCCCCGGACTTTGTGAGTGCGGGGACACCATTACACGCGTGCACTACATATAGGTCACTACCTATATGTAGCTTCACAATGGTAACTCCGAATATGGCCATGTAACATGTCTATGATCATGGAATTGCCCCCTCTATGCCATCCTGGCATAGTTGGCACAATCCCATGATCCCATTGGTCTGTAGCACAGACCCTGGTACTGCCAAACTGCCTTTCCTGGGGTTTCACTGCTGCTGCTGCTGCTGCTGCCAACCCCTCAGACAGGTTTCTGCCCTCCTGGGGTCAAGCCAGGCTTGTCCCAGGATGGCAGAACAAAGGACTTCCTCTGAGAGAGGGTGTTACACCCTCTCCCTTTGGAAAATGGTGTGAAGGCAGGGGAGGAGCAGCCTCCCCCAGCCTCTGGAAATGCTTTCTTGGGCACAGATGTGCCCAATTCTGCATAAGCCAGTCTACACCGGTTCAGGGGACCCCTTAGCCCTGCTCTGGCGCGAAACTGGACAAAGGAAAGGGGAGTGACCACTCCCCTGACCTGCACCTCCCCTGGGAGGTGTCCAGAGCTCCTCCAGTGTGCTCCAGACCTCTGCCATCTTGGAAACAGAGGTGCTGCAGGCACACTGGACTGCTCTGAGTGGCCAGTGCCACCAGGTGACGTCAGAGACTCCTTCTGATAGGCTCCTTCAGGTGTTGCTAGCCTATCCTCTCTCCTAGGTAGCCAAACCCTCTTTTCTGGCTATTTAGGGTCTCTGTCTCTGGGGAAACTTCAGATAACGAATGCAAGAGCTCATCCGAGTTCCTCTGCATCTCTCTCTTCACCTTCTGCCAAGGAATCCACTGCTGACCACTCTGGAAGCCTGCAAAACTGCAACATAGTAGCTAAGACGACTACTGCAACTCTGTAACGCTGATCCTGCCGCCTTCTCGACTGTTTTCCTGGTGGTCCATGCTGTGGGGGTAGTCTGCCTCCTCTCTGCACTAGAAGCTCCGAAGAAATCTCCCGTGGGTCAACGGAATCTTCCCCCTGCAACCGCAGGCACCAAAAAGCTGCATTACCGGTCCCTTGGGTCTCCTCTCAGCACGACGAGCGAGGTCCCTCGAATCCAGCAACTCTGTCCAAGTGACCCCCACAATCCAGTGACTCTTCAGTCCAAGTTTGGTGGAGGTAAGTCCTTGCCTCCCCACGCCAGAGTGCATTGCTGGGAACCGCGACTCTTGCAGCTACTCCGGCTCCTGTGCACTTCCGGCGGAAATCCTTTGTGCACAGCCAAGCCTGGGTCCACGGCATTCTAACCTGCATTGCACGACTTTCTAAGTTGGTCTCCGGCGACGTGGGACTCCTTTGTGTAACTTCGGGTGAGCACCATTTCACACATCCTTGTAGTGCCTGTTTCTGGCACTTGTACGGGTGCTACCTGCTGCTGAGAGGGCTCCTTGTCTTGCTTGATGTCCCCTCTCTCTCCTGACGCAATTTGCGACATCCTGGTCTTTCCTGGGCCACAGCAGCATCCAAAAACGCTTACCGCACGATTTGCAGCTAGCAAGGCTTGTTGGCGTTCTTTCGGCGGGAAAGCACTTCTGCACAACTCTCCACGGCGTGAGGGATCCGTCCTCCAAAGGGGAAGTCTCTAGCCCTTGCCGTTCCTGCAGAAACCTAAGCTTCTTCTGTCCAGTAGAAGCTTCTTTGCACCCACAGCTGGCATTTCCTGGGCATCTGCCCATCTCCGACTTGCTTGTGACTTTTGGACTTGGTCCCCTTGTTCCACAGGTACCCTCGACTGGAAATCCATTGTTGTTGCATTGCTGGTTTGTGTCTTTCCTGCCTTATTCCCCTATCACGACTTCTTTGTCTTCTGGGGAACTTCAGTGCACTTTGCACTAACTTTTCAGGGTCTTGGGGTGGGCTATTTTTCTAACCCTCACTATTTTCTAATAGTCCCAGCGACCCTCTACAAGGTCACATAGGTTTGGGGTCCATTCGTGGTTCGCATTCCACTTTTGGAGTATATGATTTGTGTAGCCCCTATCTCTATGTGTCCCCATTGCATCCTATTGTAACTATACATTGTTTGCACTGTTTTCTAAGACTATACTGCATATTTCTGGTATTGTGTATATATATCTTATGTATATTTCCTATTCTCACACTGAGGATACACTCTGAGATACTTTGGCATATTGTCATAAAAATAAAGTACCTTTATTTTTAGTATAACTGTGTATTGTGTTTTCTTATGATATTGTGCCTATGACACTAAGTGGTACTGTAGGAGCTTCACTCGTCTCCTAGTTCAGCCTAAGCTGCTCTGCTAAGCTACCATTATCTATCAGCCTATGCTGCTGGATACCCTATACACTAATAAGGGATAACTGGGCCTGGTGCAAGGTGCAAGTACCCCTTGGTACTCACTACAAGCCAGTCCAGCCTCCTACACTTGCCCTGTCCCTCCCGCCCCATCCCGCATTGTTGCTTGCCCTGTCCCTCCCGCCCCTATCCCGCATTGTTGCTTGCCCTGTCCCTCCCGTCCCTATCCTGCATTGTTGCTTGCCCTATCCTTCCCATCCTCACCACGTGTTGTTGCTGCATCTTCCAGCATTGTTGTTTACTCTGTTGTTGCTGGCTCCACCTTCCTGTGCCCTTGTGTGCTGTTTTTTGCCTTGTCGTTGCCTGCCGTTCCCACGTTGTTGTTTGTCCCAACCCTCCTGCCCCCACCTGTGTTGTTGCTAGCCCAGCTCCTCTGGCTTTGTTGCTTGTTCCGCCTCTCCCGCATTGCTGCTTGTCCTGTCCCTCCTGCCCCCTCCAGCATTGTTCCATGCCCCGTCCTTCCCGCATTGCTGCTACCCCATCTCTCCCCAATCTTCTTTCATTGTTCCTACTTTGTTGCTCTGGTGTTGTTGCTTACCTGTCCCTCCCACCCCTCCCTCGTTGTTGCTTGCTTCATCCCTCCTGCAACTTGTTACTTGCCCCGCACCTCCTCCGTTGTTGTTTGCCTCTTCATTGTTGCTTGTCCCCTCCCTCCTATCCATCCCACTTTGTGTGGTTGCTTGTCACATCACTTCCACATTGTTGAATGCCCCATCCCCCCACTTTGTGTTGTTGTTGGCCTCATCGTTGTTGTTCCTTGACCTTCCCCATCCCGTGTTGTTGCATTATTGGTTCCCACCTGGTTTCCTGCTGCATTATTGCTTGCCCATGCCTGTCCCACCTGAAAGGAAAGATTGCTGTGGCACAGAAGCAGTGGCTGTGTCACTGCGTTTTTTTCTGTCAGCCATGGTGCACAGCAGCCATGCAGCCATTCAACATAGCTAAAAGACATTGACAAAGCCAATAGCTCTATCTTAGGGGAGGCCTTTTGGCTGTGCCGATGCTTGTCTCTAGCTTCCGCTGTCTGTAAAGAATGCGTCCTCAACCATTGCATTATTGAGACAAACTACTGACTATGTAAATGAATCAGAGCTACAAGTCACAGAATGGCAAACTAAGGACCGGAAGTGCTACTCATGCATGGGCCTGTGAACCTTAAGCGGTCTGTATTCAGCCACAATACAGAGGAGGCGTCGCCTCCACACGTTTGTGAGCGCCATGCCCACAAAAGATATGAGGATATTTACATTACATACATTTACATACATTGACTAAATCATCAACAAAGTCTGGCGTCTGGAGCCGAGGTATAAGAGCCCCATCGTGTCTTGAGTCTGCAGAGAGGATCTCCGGAAGGTCTGTAAGTTCCACCAGAGCTTAATTCTGGAGGAACTAGAGTTATTGCAATGGAGCGCTGCCCGTGATGTAAAGGAACTGCCAGGCCAGCTGCTGTAATCCAGACCATTGGCCACTCCAGATTGAACATTATTAAAACGAGGCAACCCCATACCAGAGTGTTTTTTTTTTTTATCACAGATAGGTCAGGGTATCTCCCCCCCCCCTTCTCCCATTGGTAGCCCAAGGCTGTCTCTGTCGCAAAAAAACTGCAAACAAACTAAATGGGAATCATTCACATAGTTTATGTTTATCCTGAAAATCTGGCACGGATGCAGCGTCATCCTTTATAGCCCGCGAAGCTCTACTCCTGAATTTACCGATACCATCGGTATTGGTGATGAATTTTCCAGGCTTTACAAATATACTGGGGAGGAGGGGGTGAAGACACCAAATGTTAGAAGTAGGAGGCTGACGGTCCCTTAGGACTGAAGCGTTACGTGGAAAAGTCCTACATTTAATAGAGAGCCTCCATCTGCGTTCAATTTGTAGAGTGTATGGATAAAAAAATAGATTCAGATCTTGTAATCCTTATGTGAATAGTAACAGAGACATTACCCCTGCCGTTGGTTTCACTTGAAATGCGCTCACAGTGTTAAAAGTCAGCCATACACCGTCTGTTAAAAAACACTGTTTGTGAACTGATGGCTTTTTCAGTGGCTGGGCCCTCCACAGGAATCGACTCTTAATCTTAATTCCAGATAATCAAATGTAGATGCTGTGCTCGAGCGTCCGTCATCCACATGGCGGCCCACCTCGGCGCGGTCCCAGAGCCTTAACTCGGGGGCCGCCACAATGCGGCTGGCCACGTCGCGCGAAGCGCGACAATAGAGGGGACAGCACATTAGCGTGCTCCCCTGCCAGGAAGGCATATGGGCATAAGGGGCCACCATAGCGGGGAAGGGTGGTCCACCCGGGTTTATGGCCCCCCGAGGTGTCGGCAGGGAGGAGTGAGGCCAAGAGGCCTCAAAAGGAGTGACCCTGGGGGGCTGGGGCCTCTTAGACGTGCAGTGTTTTGGGCAGACGGACGGCAGCTGGTGGACGGGCAGTGAGACGCAGGAGCCAACAACGCGGAGGTTAGTCTAATAAGTGGAGGGAGGGTGGGGGGGGGGGAAGGGCGCTAGAAGCTAGAAGCTGCGGCCGGCAACCGGACTAACAGATAAGGGCATTTAAAAAAAAGAAAATAATAATAAATAAATCAAATAAAATAATAAAAATAATATACACAGAAGAGGTAGAGAAAGCATAAGCAAGCCACCTACCTTTGGGTCCCGGCGCCAGGGGTTTTCCTGGGCTTGCCGTGCGGTCGTCACGTCGTTTTAGCCGTTGATAGAGCCCGACATGTATTCAATACAGCGCGGGGCTGTATAATGTCCGCGTCATTCCGTCTGCCGGGGCATGTTAAAAAAAAAATGAATTACCGGCAAAAGGAAGCCGTGCGGCGCACCCGGGCCAAGGGTTCAATCGCAGCAGGCGCCTTCATCTCTTTCGGGGCGGCGCGTCATGCCCGCGGGGTTTCACCGGCTGCGGGGCGCTCGGGCGGCGGGTAGGCAGCATGGGGCTGCATCCCCCGCGTGTCATTCTTGCTTAGAGGGGGGGGGGGCGGCGTACGCCTTGGCCGCTGTGCCCCTCCAGCGGCGTGGGGCCGCATGGCAGCTCGGCTCCCGAGGCGGATCGGGTGCCGGTCAGCGTGCCTCGTGGCCGCTGCGGCGATCTGGAGGTGCGGGGCCGCATTGCCGCGCGGCTCCTCAGGCGGAGCGGGTGCGGTTCAGCGGGCCACGTGGCCGCTGTGCCTCAGGCGGCGCGGGCCGCATGGCCGCACGGCTCCTCCGGCGGCGCATGGCCGCCCTGCCCTCCTACGGGCGGGGCCGGTCGCCGCTCGGCTGCATCGCGTTCCACGCGGAACGAGGTGCGGCTGAGGGCACACAAGCCACGGGCCGAGGGTGGCGCGGGCGAGCCCACGCCTCCCGCTTCGGACATTGGGCGTGTTGGGCAATGCCAGCGCGCCAGTAATTGTAAAAAAAAAAAGGGGAAAAGAGGGCTATAACGGCGGCGCGCAGGCACGCCTATTAAAAAAAAAAAAAAAAATTGGACACGAAGGGAAGAATGGCTCTGCGCAGGCGCGCAGAGGTTCCATTCCAAAAAAAAAAAAAATAAATAAATAAATAAATAAATAAAAATATATACATACTCTTAATCAAAGCATTGTCATATGGACTGGGTACAGTTAACCTGCATGTAATGTATACGAGCAGTTATGATGATTTATGGATATGTTACGCCAAAAAAAATTACAAATACTATAATGAGGACTGTGATAATATGATATATATCAAATGATGCCTGTTTATTACGGTTATGTGTGGGGCGGGGCGTACTAAAAAAAAAAAAAAAAAAAAGGGTGGTGTGTATATTTAAAGATATTGGTGGAAATAAACCGTATTAATTGTATATACATAGCGAGGGGTGGCTGTATTACGGTGATGCTTGGTGCTTGTTTGTCTTTACTTCCAGGTAGCTAATGAACTACTAGGCTCCGCTGCGGTGGCCACATAGGGCAACTGCGAGGCACTGGGGCACGTAAGTGAATTAAGGTACACGGTAAGACTGGATGGGGTACCAGGGTGGATGCGCAAAAAGGGGGGGCGACCCGAACATCAGTGTGCCAGACTCAGACAGTGTACCAAGCGGGGTTTTCAGGGTAAGGGGCTGCTGGCGGCGCATCGGGAGAAGAGGCCATTTGCCACCAGAATAGGTTAGGGGCAGGCGAGAGGGCCAACAGGTGCAGCAGCAGCACAGGACGAGAGCCGGAGAGCAAAAAAAAAAAAAAAAAAAAAGGGGAGAGAGCAAATATGAGAGGAGGGCGTAGCACAGCAGTACCGGGCGAACAAATATAGGGTGAGGCATCGCCCAGGATGCGTTATTAAGGCTGTCTTCTCTCAATTACAGACCTAAGATCACTCACCGGCACGCACTAAGGGACGATGGAGGACCACGGTTCGCCTACACTCTTTTCCCCTGAAGAGAACCCGGAGGAGGCGGATGTATGGTCGAGGTTCATGGCCATGGGTCAGGCGAAAGGCCTCGAATGGGCAAAGGTGATGGTGGCGGCACAAGGAGTTCAGCAGTCAGGAAATCCCGCACTGACAAGCACGAACGAGGTGCAGCCTTCGGACTCGGGCCTCTGTCTCCTAAGCGACGAGAGGGGAGCTGCGCCAGCAAAACGGAAGAGGCCGGCAAGGGCCGCAGCAAGGAGCAAACTGAAAAGATCCAAGAAGGACACAGCGGACATTGAGTTACCGGAGGGCCCCTCAACTCCCCAGCCGGACAGCGGGCCGAGAGGGCCCGGGAAAAATAATAAGGAGCAGGAGGCGGCCGGGGGGGGCGGGGATCCCCTTGCGGCTGTGGGGGTGGCCCCAGGGGCAAGCACGCCGAGTGCGGAGGACCAGACCAGCCAACCAGCAGTGTATGTGGCCTGCAGACCCACCATAGGGGCACCAGGGCAGGGGCTGCAGGTGGGACTGGGTAAGATGATGGAGGCAATGCAGAGCTTCATGGCTTCAGCAAAGGCAATAGCTGGTTTGGGCGCGGACGAGCAGAGCGCTAGCAGCAGGCGAGCAGGCGCGGGACAGGTGTGGGGACAGGACACCAACGGGACGCCAACGGCACAGGGCGATGCTTCCGTGTTAGGGGCGGGGGTAGCAGACGGGGTCTCACTACATACCGCAGCAGGCGGGAGCGATAGAGCAAACAGCGTCAGGCCTGACCCCCCTTGCTGTCAGGGAGGTCTTCCCTGGCGTGGAGGGTCCCTTTGGAAGCTAGGGAGCGAATCTGGAAGAGGGAATTCATTGACATTTTCTCGCTGCTCACATTTGCCAAGGAGGGCGCGGACATAACAGTACCCAGCAAGGAGGTGGACAAGCACAAATGGAAGAGGAAGGTTAAGCCAGAGGAGTCAATTGACAACTGGCTAGAGGCATTTGCGATGCTGTCCACGGTGATTATGGAAAAATTCCCTGAGCAAGGGCCGGCACTATGCAAATACAACCGGGTCATATACGAGGAATATACCCGTAACGGGGGCACAGGGTGGCTGAACTACGACCGAGAGTTCAGGCAAAAAATGGAACAGGCACCAGAGATGGCGTGGGACTGCCGTGAAATTGAACTCTGGGTGCAGTACATGGGTAACGACGGCAGGCCTGCAAGCAGCGACTCGGCTTTCACAAAGCACAAACAGGCAAGGCCATTCTATTTTAAACAGCAGTTTAGGCCCCCCTTTCGAGGGAGGCCCCCACAGAGGGGGAGAGGAGCCTCACAGTACAGGTTCAACAACAACTCATGCAGGCTGTACAACAACGGAGCATGCTCTTGGGGCGCCGGGTGCAAATTCACCCACAACTGCTCCAAGTGCGCCGGCTGGCACCCAGCAGCCAACTGCAACAAAGGGAACAGGGCAGACAAGCCAACGGGTGCCAATACCGTTTCCAAACAGCCCTAACTGTCCTGAGTCGCAACACAACACGATAGCACCGTCTCCCATATCATTTAGCACCTTGGCCCACATCCTGAAAGATTATCCTAGACCGAGTGAGCGGGTGATGCTGTTCAGATGTTTTAGTGAGGGTTTTTAGGATACCATACGCAGGCCCGTCAGTCACCAGGGAAGCCAACAACTTACAGTCAGCCAAGGAAGCACCAGGAATAGTCCAGGAGAAGCTGGAGATGGAGCTTCAATTGGGGAGGGTGGCCGGCCCCTTCGCCCGTCCACCACTTCCAAACTTCATTGTGTCACCCCTGGGGATCGTCCCAAAGAAGGAACTAGGCAAATATAGAATGATCCACCATCTCTCCTACTCCAAAGGGGCGTCGGTGAATGACTATTTGGAGGAAGGATCGTGCTCCGTGGGCTACGCCTCTTTTGACGAGGCAGTTGACCTGGTTCGCGCAGCAGGGATAGGTGCGCTCATGGCAAAAGCCGACATTGAATCCGCATTCCGCCTCCTCCCAGTCCACCCAGGTAGCTTCCACCTCCTGGGGATGAAGTGGGCTGGTCAATATTTTTACGACAAGTGCATGCCTATGGGCTGTGCGGTGTCATGTTCCTTGTTTGAAACATTCGCTTGCTTCCTGGAATGGGCGCTAAAAGAACAAAAACCCCCGGGAAGTTCACTTCACTACCTAGACGACTTCCTCTTCATAGGGAAGGCAGGGTCGGACGAGTGTAGGGCTACCCTCAATGCCTTTGAGCACCTGAGTCGGGCACTGGGGGTACCGCTGGCACCGGAAAAGACCCAGGGACCGTCGGAATGTTTGACATTTCTGGGCATTGAGATCGACTCCACGAGCGGCATTTGCCGGTTGCCGGAGGACAAGGTCACAGCTCTACAGGCCGACATTCGGCGGGTGCTGAGCAAGGACAAAGCGACATTAGCTACGATACAGAGCCTACTGGGCAGGCTAAACTTTGCAGCAAAGATTATACCGGCAGGCAGAATCTTCGCCAGGCGAGTAGCAAGGGCAACCGCGAAGGTTAACAAACCACACCACTTGGTACGCCTGAGTGCGGGCCTAAAGGAGGACCTGCGCATGTGGCAGTCATTCCTGGAGGAATTCAATGGGACACTGTTATGGCGCACTCCATGGTGCACCAGTCAACAACTCCAGCTTTTCACCGATGCTTCGGGAAGAGAGGGCTTCGGTGCCATACTGGACCGTCAGTGGTGTGCGGAAAAATGGCCCAATGCATGGAGTAGGCACGGGCTCACCAAAAACATCACAGTATTAGAGATGTTCCCAATTGTCCTATCTCTCCATCTATGGCCACAGGTGCTAGCTGACAAGAGGATTACGTTCTGGTCAGACAACATGGCCGTGGTCCAGGCCATCAACTGCCAGTCAGGGAACTGCCCCGTGTTAGTAGGACTGCTAAGGGAGCTGGTGAGGGTCTGCTTGTCGAGAAACGTAGAGTTTCGTGCGCGGCATGTGCAAGGGGTGAAGAATGTGGCCGCTGACGCTCTTTCTCGTTTTCAGTGGACAAAATTCCGGGAGGCTTGCCCCCATGCGATGAAGGAGATGACGCCGTTCAAGGCAGAATGGTGGCGACTGGTTCAGTGGAACAAAGGATAAGGGCACTGGGGGAGTTATCCCTGGCACCAACAACCCGAGCCAGATACAAGTCATGCTTCAACAAGTTTACGTCACTAACGAGCGCCTGGGGGTCGGGGGAGAGCCACCCAACGGGCGAAAAAGTAGACCGCTTTGTGCTATGGGCAAAAGACAATGGCAAATCACACGCATGGATTTCAAGGCACCTGGCAGCTATCGCCCATTTTACCAAATTAAGAGGGGAAGGAGACCCAACGTCGGGATTCCCCTTGAGGGCAGCACTGAAAGGTTGGGCGAGGGGGGAAGAAAAACAACCTGACCAAAGGGCGCCCATCGATCTGGTCATGCTAAAGGGACTGGTGGGGGCACTCACTGTTATATGTAACTCCCAGTATGAGGAGCTATTATTCGCCGTCACCTTTTCCCTAGCTTTTTTCGGGGCATTTAGGGCTTCAGAGTTAGTGGCCAATGCGAAGAGCGACACATCCTACAGGGCACTGAAATGGGGCGACTTAAAATTGGGGGTTGACATGATTGAACTCAGAGTGCGGCATTCCAAAACCGACCAGAAAGGAATGGGTGTGTTGGTGCGTTTGAGAGGTTTTGAGGATCCCAAGTGTTGCCCTGTGGAACTGCTCAGGAGGTATGCAGCGTGCCGCCCCACACAACCAGGTTACCTATTGCTTCACCAGGACGGCCTACCACTCACACTGTTTCAGTACAGTAGGGTCCTGAAGTGGGCAATCACAGAAGCAGGGTACCAAGGGCGCAAGTGGTCAACCCATTCCTTCAGAATCGGTGCGGCTTTAACGGCCTTTCACGAGGGGCTGCAGGAGGGGGCAATTAAGCAGATTGGGAGGTGGCAGTCAGACAGATATAAACTCTACATTCGGTCCTGACCACCGCCTCCCCCACCCAACCACCCCGAGAGCTCATAGACCGTCATTTACTCAAGAAGGGAACAGGGCGCAGCTTCGGGAGAATTGCAATGTCTGTGTTGTAACAATGTTTTGCCAGAAGTGTATATATGGCTGTCGAAAACGTCAATAAAGTGTGTTGTAATAGTACCTTCTCGTTCATCTAGGGGCTAAGACGGTATGGGTGATGGGCCACTCCCTAGTGGCCAGAGCGGAACAACGGGCCAAAGAAAAAGGCTGGAACCGCAGTTTCAGTAACGTCGAACTTTCCTGGATGGGGTACCCAGGAATGAGATGGGCCATGCTGGAACATAGAGTTAGCAGTCTGGTGGGGAGGAGAGGGTGCAAGCCGGACATTCTCTTAATCCACTTGGGAGGTAATGACCTAACTACTTGTGGGAGGGGCCCACTGCTACAGGCGATGAGACAGGGCATCACCAGGCTTGCCACCCTGATGGAGGATGGCGAGTTAATTTGGTCAGAGATTCTCCCACGGGGAGTGTGGCAGGGAGCCAGGTCATGGGCCGCCATTGAAATGTCCAGGCGCAGAATCAACAGGTCCCTGCAAAAGTTTGCGAAGCAACGAGGTTTTGGCTTTATCAGACATACCTTGCTAAGTAGACACCTGAGTGGCAATTTGGCGCCAGGCGAGGTACTATTGTCTGACGCAGGCACAGATATCTTCCTGCTGAATGTTAGGGACGCGTTAGTAGGGGCAGGGTGTACGTAGAGTAGAGGACGAGCACAGGTGGGGGGGGCCTCGGTTATCGCGAGGTGCCATCCCCGAGGCTTGTCGGAGTTACTGGGCGATCCTAAAGCATTAAAATGATTAAAAGACCTCCAGAAGGTTATTCCTGGAGGCTAAAGCAATTCCTCAGGCCGCTGGGAGCCTTTACGGCGGGGCCTGGGATGACGCGACGGCGCTCCTTAATCCCGCAAGGGACAGTTGGAATCCTGAGCAACTGTGGAGACTGGCCTGGGTCTCGCTCTGACTTGTCAGGAGCATGACAAATAAATATGAGAAGAAAGTGGTAAACCACGATAAATTAAAGAGCTGTAAGATTCTAAATACGTGGTGCAAAGAACACCAGACAGAACAGCTCGAGCTTTCTCAGGATGGGTGTCGGCCAGCTTTAACAAACTCATCTCCGACACCGGGATCGCCCGTAAGCTAACCCAACCTGTGTAATCAATAAACTTGCGACATATTATACCCACAATTGGTGTCCCAGGTGTCTCAATATGTCGCTTGCAATGTATTGTTGCGATCTCCAGCGCGCGCGCTTCAAGGGCTAGGGGTAGCAGCGCTATGCGGCTGGCCACGTCGCGCGAAGCGCGACAATAGAGGGGACAGCACATTAGCGTGCTCCCCTGCCAGGAAGGCATATGGGCATAAGGGGCCACCATAGCGGGGAAGGGTGGTCCACCCGGGTTTATGGCCCCCCGAGGTGTCGGCAGGGAGGAGTGAGGCCAAGAGGCCTCAAAAGGAGTGACCCTGGGGGGCTGGGGCCTCTTAGACGCGCAGTGTTTTGCCTCCCACCCTCCCAACAACACGAACAAAATCAGGTCCTGATCCAGTAAGAAGAAGCGAAGAGGCAAGGTCATGTAGGGACTTACTAACATGGCTTTCTTTACAGATGAACCAATGAGTCGCAAGCGGAGTTACTGGGCGATCCTAAAGCATTAAAATGATTAAAAGACCTCCAGAAGGTTATTCCTGGAGGCTAAAGCAATTCCTCAGGCCGCTGGGAGCCTTTACGGCGGGGCCTGGGATGACGCGACGGCGCTCCTTAATCCCGCAAGGGACAGTTGGAATCCTGAGCAACTGTGGAGACTGGCCTGGGTCTCGCTCTGACTTGTCAGGAGCATGACAAATAAATATGAGAAGAAAGTGGTAAACCACGATAAATTAAAGAGCTGTAAGATTCTAAATACGTGGTGCAAAGAACACCAGACAGAACAGCTCGAGCTTTCTCAGGATGGGTGTCGGCCAGCTTTAACAAACTCATCTCCGACACCGGGATCGCCCGTAAGCTAACCCAACCTGTGTAATCAATGAACTTGCGACATATTATACCCACAATTGGTGTCCCAGGTGTCTCATTATGTCGCTTGCAATGTATTGTTGCGATCTCCAGCGCGCGCGCTTCAAGGGCTAGGGGTAGCAGCGCTATGCGTGGGACGCATCGAAATGAAGCTGTTCCGACCTGCTCAGCTGATGTATGCGCTGTGACACCATCACCGGGCCCGCGTCGGTCAGGACTGCCCCTGGCCTGCTGCAATTTAGACAGGAGCTATAGCCGCGCCGCTTTAAATAACTCTGCGTCACGACGAAGTAACAGTCTGTTTCCGCTAACAGAATAATCCAGGCGGCCCTTCAAACACTCGCGCACTGTACTATTGGCATTTTGCCGCGCTTTGCATCCTTTGGGCTAGCGTAGCGCCATGCTGACACCAGGCATACATGCACAGCACGTCCGTAGAACAGCCTGCGTGTACGAATATAGAAAGAATACCCTGCCAGCCCGAGCAGGTCAAGGCAGAATACAATTAATTTTGTAGAGCCTTACACTGCCATGTGGTCACTTTAATGCACTTTCAGAGAATGGTGGGGGAGGGAGCTCTGAACTTGGGAGGGGAGCTGGGCTCTCAGGGTTCCAGTGGAAACAAGAAGGGTTAGTTAGGTGACTGTAGGTTGAACAATGACACGGAGGTTCAGTCCTCTGCTTTCTTTCTTTTTTCCTTTTTTTTGCAGCTTTAGATAGCGCGAACTTTGCTCAAAGGAATTAGCGCGCTTTACATAAGCAACAGATTACATACACAAGGCCCTATTTTTTTTTATGCCAAGAAGCATTCTGGTAGCTGTAGTCTTAGCTTCATTGCAGCTACTTTTAGTAAAAACTACCAGATTAGAAAGGGGTTAAAAAAGAAAAACCTGAACCACCAGCATTACATTATTGCTGCCACAGAGTGATCAGGCGCGCTGTTTGTACCTCGCCAGTGAAGCATGGTTTGCTACTTCCTACTTCTGATCCATCTTCCACCATTCCTACTTCTCATTCCTCATCCCTCAGTCATACTAACACATTTTCTGTTTTGTGAAACACACCTTCACACTGATTGGTTGGCATCAGCCAATCAGAGCTTTGAGAGAGAGCTGCGTTCAAGTTCACGGAAAAACAGCCTTCTCATTGCATGTCTGTAATTTTTTCTTGTTGCTCTCATTTCACTAAGAGGTTTTAACTTTTTCAGTTTTTGGATTGGGATATTAGATTTATATGGTGACTGGTTTATCAAGTAGTAAATCTGCACACATAGAAGTACTCCTTGAATGGGTGCAAATTTGCTACTTTTTGGAAGTCACAAAGTTTGGCAGTGGTATGCTTGGAAAGCTGTACCACTCTTACGTTTTCATGCACACTACAGGCAATCAAACACCCTTAAGGTGACAGGAGGACTGCATTCAAATAGCCTAGCCAGTGGCATTTGCTCAGGGCAGCATTCCAACCCATCAGTTTTCGCTCACTGTGCTACTCTAGACAGAGGACCATTTAATACAGATCAGCAGTGATGCTGTTCCTCATGAGGACAGACCTTTCGGAACCTTGGTTTTCTCACCGCTTCACCGAGCAGACCGCTGCTTTTTTAGTTGGGAAATTTGAAATTTGAGATTCACACCCCTAAATCTCACTCACTAAGCCACGCCCTGGCCAGGAATCATGTGCCTTTGCCACTCTGAGCAGAGTCTTCATACAATATGCCATCGAAAAACATGGAAGTCATTTCTCTAAAATGCTACGGGTTGCAGAAATGTAATCAAACAGCTTTTGAGTCCCGATAACATCACCTCCTCTCTGACTCTTAGTGGCATCCTATTTGGTGTAGGGGATGTTACATAATGAATATAAACCACAGAAAATAAACAGGGCTCTTAAAACCTGGTTTACTTTCCTGTTGCTGCCTTCATCACCTCTGAGTGCAGGGGTTGCAAGTACCGGGCCAGAGGTGTCAGAGGGATAGCCAGGAGTAGAGCTGCTTCCTCTAATAGACATCCATGCACTTTAAGTCAAACTACATATTATGGCCGTGCTCAACTCTGTTGCCTCTGCTTGTGTGGACCACTCCCCACCCTTCGCCAGGGTAGGCTATCAAAATAGGGACAGTCAGATAGGCTTGACTTAGTATTCCTTTTTTTTGCGCTTAAATTATGAGGTGACATCAATGCCAAAAGTGATTTCTAGCTGTGGTTATGTTTGGGTTTAAACTTTTAGGGCCTCATTGCGAGGTGCTTGTGGATGTGATAATTATTGCATCTAATTAAAACCTACACCAAGGTGTTCAGTATTTATTGGGAGCGATAGTTATCACCTACGACAGGGGTCTCCAACCTTTTCTGCAGTGAGAGCTACTTCTGATCAGTGAAAATTGTTGTGAGTTCCTAAAGGCCAAGCAGCTCACGCATTTGTCCAACGGCACCCCAATGCAGCTTCATTGACTTTAAGACTAGTTTCTTTGGAGCCCATACTGTGGTTAGAACAAAATACTTAAGAGTTCCCTAGAAACACTGATAGGAATGCCCTTGGATTTGTGTTGTTACCACGATTCAAGACCTTTCAATTAATAGCTGTCACTGAAATAATCATAATATTGCAGATCAATTACCAAACATAAAAGAAAATCATTCTTACCTTTAATGTGGAGCCGTGTGATGTCCTCTAATAATGTGTGATCTGGAAGCCTGGGAGGGCAATTCTGAATAAGTCATTATTTATGTGTAGGAAGATGTAAAGCACAGTGGTAGCTGAGGTTAAAATCAAAGGTCCCTGCCTGCACTGGGCTGCTTTCACTGACTTAAACACAGATTTAATGCGCTGCATAGTCAGTGAAAGCGGCCCAGTGCTGTGCTTATTTTAAGCCATTGGGGGGCACTTATTTTTGAGGGCCAGCATGAATTTTTCTGCATGAGGCAATTACTGCGAGCAAAATACACATATTGGAAAGCCGGAGGAAAGCAAGACTGAAAAGCATCACAAAGGGAGAAAGCAGAAAGCTGCAAGTGTGAGCTGAAGGGGCAGGGAGTGGCTGAGTGTAAATGGATTTAAGAGGCCCAAGATGGCTATTGGATTACGCTGCCTCAGTATTCTGTGCTCACACATTTAAATGCAGCAGCCCCGTGTTCTGGAGAGGAGAGTTTTGAGCAGCAGCTCCTTTGTATGTACACATTATTAATCACTGGGTGGCAACCAAGGTTCAAATCAAAGGGCCTTGTCTGCATTGAGCCACTTTAACTGAATATGCGGCTACTAGTCCAGGGACTCGCTTACCTACGCGACGATCAAAAGGCAGATATGGAGAGTGGTTCCAGCTTGGAAAAGACCGGTGGCACATGACTGTGCCAGAGCTCAGGAAGAACGTCACGTTCTTCAGCCTGCCCTGCCACAGCTAACCTCAGTTCAGCCAATCTGAGCAGCTGGTTTGGGTGAGGGCGGGCAAGTGCTGATAACAGCCCTAAAGACATTGAAGGGATAATAAATAAATGCTCAAAAAGAAGCGTTAATAATCAGATACCAGCGCAAGCTACTCCCAGGGGTTGGTGAGCTACCGGTAGCTTACGATCGACTGGTTGGAACCCCATGACCTACGACAAGTATGTGGGGAATAGCATGCGTATTGTGATTCTTACTGCACCAAAATCCTCATGTTGTGGTAAATACAGGGCATGCTTTTCCTCGTATCTGTAGGTTTGAATTGCTTATCACAAAGTTCATATTTATTATATGTGTGGTAACAGCAGGTAGTTCACATATCACACTGCTCATAATGAGTGCCCTAGTAGGGGCATGTCACGGCCCCTGTTCTTGGGGGTGGGGAGGAGAAGCATAATCTGCTTTGACCTCACCATTTACTGCCTATTTATTATGTATTAAAATATTTGATGACATTTTCCCAGATGGCTCTGGGTAGCAACTGTCTAAGCAACCCACGAAGCTTGCCTTTAGACATCTCCCCTTCCCACCTCCCCCACAAACATCTCCTTTGGAAGCCTTACTCTGCGCAGCGACCTCTCTCACAGCAGACACCCCACTCATACATGCAGTTTAACCTATTTGATAGATGCCAGCCTCCCATACGACCATGCAATCTTCTCTTCACTCGTCGCATGTGCCCTCTCAAAAGAAACAAGCATTTGCAATGCAGTAGGTCTCGCTTTGACTTGAGTTAGAGATATTGGCATTGTAAATTTATAACTGGACTTATTTTGCAACATTAATTGGTCAACCCTGCTGCATATTTTAGTCCTTTGTGCCTCATAATTCCAGTCCCCCGAACAGTTGGGTGCCGAGAAGCACCGCAAAGTGACTATCCAGACAGGCCTACCCTGGCTGGAAAAAGGCACTGAAGATCTCCGGTCGGGCGAAAGCATAGGAAATATGCCTGGAACAGCCACAATCGGTGGTTGCCAAGGAGCCCTCTGCACCACGGCAGCAGCCAAGATACTCCCCAGCCGGCCGGATCCAAACACAGCAGACCTCAACCCGGGCGTCCTAGAAGGGCAAAGGAAGGAGGCAGTCGCGCCTCCCTCACTCACCATAAACCTGCCGGCTCCTGCAGTATTCCAAATGGTGTAGAAATCACTGAAATAAGCCGGCGTGCATACCACTGAAAAACAACTTTGTGCAGCCTCCCAAATTAGCCAGCCCGACAGGAAAGAAGATACGGAAAGTTGGTGCAACACGCACACTGCGCCTACCCATGGATCATGTGGAGCACAAACAAGTTCAGGCTCTAAGAAACTTCAAAGCGGCAGAGAGACAAAATAAACAATGTGACGTAACTGGTAGTCATGCAAAGCGCTCCAATACTGCCGATCGAGTTTGCGCTGTATAAAACTTCTAAGTGCCATGTCCGTCATGAGCTTGAGCGTGAAGGAGAGAGACAAAATAAAAAAGTAGTTTGCCTACAGTAAAACATACTGGCAATTGTGTAATTATTCATGTAACAGGGTCGGTCCCCAAGGGAATAACAAAACCGCCCCAAGGTGAGACAAACGCAGAGCATTTACCAATGACATCCAGTGATTTTTGAAAGGCAAGCCCAGGAGAAAATGTAAGTGATGTGCATGAGGTGGGCGTGGTTAAAGCCCACAGAAGAGATTACAACAGGTCAGAAAGCAATCTAAAAACACCGAATCTCCCGGCCTCCTCAGCTATTTGCAGAAGCCCGTTGCCCCTGGACTACTCTCACCATTACAGACCAGGGCCACCCAAAACTCTTGAAGGTCACCACATGATCATTCTAAAGCCTCTTCATGGCGGAACCACTTCTTCATCTTTTCTCAATATTACTCACCACAGCGCAGCACATTTAATTTACTCGTAGAATTATTCAGTGCATCCTTACGCTTCATCGTTGACCTGCGCATTTCCCAACGCTCCAAAGACATGGAAGTCAGACTAAAACAACCAAGAGCTCCAGAGGCAAAAGTCAAACATGACTGACGTATGCAAACTTAAAGGCAGTCTGTAACGGATCCTGCGCCAAGAGACATGTAAATGTAAAATGCATTATTCAAGCATCCTGTCACTCACAGGCTTGTCTCACGTAGCACAAATGTGCCCACGTCACAAATGTGAAATCTGGCTACGGCTTGCAACCCAAAGTCGGGGAAAATAGTGTGCAGATCAATAATACATTGCATTACTCCTTCCTTCATCATCACCAAAATAAGACACAATATTGACCGAACCAAAACCTTTCTCTGTTCATGCACATGGCATACTCGCGTGCATTTCTTTCCTTTTCACACACTATGTGTACCCCTTCTTTATTCCCGACTTCCTTGAAGCCTCCTCTTGTAAGGACGACAAAAAATGTGTTTCGACTCTAATGTACTCAAAATACTGTACTTATCTTTCTTCATCGGCCTTTTACTAGGGATAGTAACGTTCACCTGTCATCTTTAACTTGCTGCAACATCCCCTACACTCAATTAGAATTTTCACAACATTGCAACATAGAAATACTGTATGTCCGGGTAGCCTATGACACGTTTTGCATCCCGCCATCTTATGCTGTCAGACTTATCTGATAATAAAAGAAAATCTGAATCCTATAAAGACAAGAATACCAGTGTTCTACGGAGTCCCCAAAATACACAAACATGCTACTGATCCCCCATGCGTCCCATAGTGTCTACTATAGGAGCTCTGACTGAACCCCTATCTAAGTATGTGGAGAATTATCTGAATCCAAGAGTAGCCCAACTTCCAGCATTTATTCGCGATACTAGCCATATCATAGCCAAGCTAGAAGGACATAATTTTAATCCGACCACACAACTATTAGTCACAATGGATATCGAAGCACTCTATACTAACATCCCCCAACAAGAAGCTTGGCAGGCAGTGGCCTCCCTATTTACAAAAGAAGGCATGACAGAACACTCTGCCTTTGTTCTACAGTGCTTAGACATCGTGCTACGTGAAAACTTCTTTGAATTTGATAATCAAATTTTCCAACAAAAGAAAGGGGTAAGCATGGGAGCAGCCTGTGCCCCAAGTGTTGCAAATATTTATGTAGGTGAGTTCGAAGAAAAATTTGTCTACAATGAGATAGCTCCGTTTTTTGAAAATATCTACGCTTGGTCTCGCTTTATAGATGATATCTTCTTCATCTGGACAGGTGAAGAGGAATCTCTATCAGAATTTAGCCAGTGGATTAATTTGTGTGACCCTAATCTTAAGTTTACTTTCCACACCAGTAGAAATAAAGTAGAATTTCTAGATCTTTGGATAGGTCACAATAATTTCCAACTTCAAATGTCTCTATTTACTAAACCTACAGCGAGAAATACCATCCTCCACTTTGACAGTTTTCACCCTTCCTGCCAAAAACAAGGCATACCCTTTAGCCAATTTCTACGGGTCCGTAGAAATTGCTCCAATATATCTGATTTTGAATATCATGCTAACATACTACAACAAAAGTTTCTATTGAGAGGATATCCTAAGAAACTAATAAGAGATTCATACAAAAGAGCTGAATACTATAACAGGGCCAGTATGTTTGAAAAACAAACAAACAGCAAAAAATCTGTTACTACATTGGCATGTGTAATTCAACACTCTAATTTAAACGAAAAAATTAGAAAGATAATTCTCTCTAATTGGAATATCCTTAATAGCAATCCCAATCAAGCACCATTAACACGCCCTCTCCTATCGTTTAGGAGGAATCAAAATATCTCCAATAAATTGGTGAGGGCTTCTTTACCCAAAAATGAAGGTTTTTGCCAAAAATCCATAAGTGGAGATCGACCGATTAATGGACACCACAAATGTGGCAACTGTAAAGCCTGCCCCAAAGCAATTTTGGGTGACTCCTTCTTTTGGAAGGGTAAAAACTATATGCTTACAGACATGACTAACTGTAGAACTGCCAATTGTATATATTTGATCAGATGTACATGCCCCCTATTATATATAGGTGAGACAGGAAGAAAAGTTAAAGTAAGAATATTAGAACATATGTCAAACATCAGAAACGCTAAAGAAAGTTCTCCTTTAGTATCCCATTGGAGACAACATGGACATCAACTAGAAGACTTCTCCTGGACTGTAGTGGAAAAAATAAAAAAAGCAGGACAAATAGACGATTCCAAAATAAGGAGAAAACGCAAAGTTTTTGGGATATTTACCCTTGACAGCTGTGCAAAAGGATTGAATGAACTTATACCCTGGGAAAATGCTATTATTTGATTTATATTTTCTGTATTCTCTTTTCTCCCCCCTTTTTTTCTTGAATTTTAATACAAATATTTTGACTAGTTATCGAATATAGAGACATACTATGTTTAGATCTATATATATCTCTCTACAGATTTCGATTTTGCCTTTGTTCGAGATAATCTTTTTAATTTTTGAATACCTAAAACATTCTAGCAGATATATTGCATCCCCATAATTTTCCCCTTCATGGCTCCTTTCGTACCTAGTCCTTTTTCTATTTTTAGTTATCTTTTATTTCCTATTTTCGGTTCCATACGGTCTATCTCCTTCTGCTTTTTATTCTTATTCAGATTATATATAGTACTTATATTCATCTATTTCATTTCTAGAAATATTATTCTTTAACTAGAGTCTTCGCTCTCTTTTTATTTCACGATCGTACTCAGGACCGCGGGATTTCAATATGGCGGCCATTTTAAGTTAAATATACCGCAACTAGAAGTACTGGTCTAGTTGTGCGATCTGCACTGACTTGCTTCAGCATTTAAAGAGAAAAAAACCGCGGCCGCCGATGCATGTTACATTACGGAGACAGCATCGGCAAATGGGTGAGTTCTTTGCGCGTTTCATAGTAAGATTATCGCCCAGCCATCAGCCAGGAAATAAAACCTTTTAGTTTACTTTTGGGCGCAACTTGGAAACTAACATAGCTAAGAACTATATTATATCATTTTGATATTGCATATCATGCTGATCGAGTACAAATTTTACTTGTCTTTCCGATGCAGGTTTTGTTTCCTCCTAAGCCTCATCCAGTATGTATTAAATCCTATCGGAGACCATACATCTTAGGACAAGTTCTTGCAACTTTTTCTAGCCCCGGTAGGTACACACAAACTAGTATAAAAATATGGTCTGTGTCTTTATTAAAGAAATATCAACAAAAACCTTTCTTAAATAGTGGACCACAGAATCTATAGGTAATAGCA
Organism: Pleurodeles waltl; assembly: GCF_031143425.1. NCBI lineage: Eukaryota > Metazoa > Chordata > Amphibia > Caudata > Salamandridae > Pleurodeles > Pleurodeles waltl. The sequence continues at coordinate 340,784,481 of NC_090443.1, forward strand.
ACTATAGTATTAAAATATAGAGATAGTCGGCTTTTCACTTTTAAAGGATGATCATCTTACATCTTTTAATTCACAATCCTATTTATTGTCTTACTTTATAGTTAGATCGTCCTTCCTGTCCAATTGACGTTATCATGTCCATCTCAAGGATTGGACATACCATGAGCTCTGAACATTGCTCGATTTACTACTATATATTACTCCAGTAAGCAAATAAACAATTATCTATGGAATGGTACCACCTTTCTAATATGCACTGATGCATGTGTTTATAAGCTTGGGATATAATATAATAATAATAATTTTAAGTACTATAGCACAAGTTACTATTTCATTAATCTTGACCTATTATATATATACTAATACATTTTAATGATTTCATTAATTAATATAATTAATATAATTATTTCACTATCTTTATTCTCTCACTTCTAATCTGTAAATAAACAATCTTTTCGATTACTAGACTTTAAATTTGAACACGTCTCAATTTATATTCTAAACTGATAATGGGCACGTCTACTATATAATTTTATATGAAGACACATATATCTGCACACGGTATTAAAATGAAATAAAATAACTGATTGAAAGAAAGCAAACAAATCTATAAAAATATACTATTCTTTATCTTTCTCTCTTCCTTACTAGATGACATGACTACAAGATTCCAGCGTACCAAGTATTTAATGAAAAAATAATTAGAACATTGGTTGCTGAAATGAACTTTGTTGTTTGTTATTAAGGGGACTGGCCCTGAAGAAGGTGACCTATAACCAATAGGAACACCGAAACGCGCGTAGGCCTTTGGTTCCCTAAGAATATCCTTGTCTCAACACCACTCTAATTTAATTTTTTCTAAACATCAATCTATATATATATATATATTTATTTATCAGTATGATATCAATGTACATTTATGTATTGTTGGAAACAATCTTTACATGTTTGTATGTACTGTATTTCAGACACGTTAGTTTATTCATGTAGATTTATATGTTAATTGTTTTTTCATTTACCTCATATGTCTTTCTTATCCATTCTTTGTCGTCTAGTTTGATTGTGGTGTGCCTGATTTAGAATTTTAACGGTATATATATTTCCATACATGTATTATATTTCTTGATTCCTTGTGTTTTGTTATATTACTTCATTAAAATGTGTTCAGTTGAGATTTAGTCCCCTGTTATCTTTTGTCATTCCTTTAATTCTTTCAGCAGCTGCATATTGTTTTCTCATACGACTTTGAATTATCAATGGATATTTATCAGTCCTTATAAGGCTTTTTTTCTGAAGTGTATCTGTTACTTCAGATATTATATTATTTAGGTAGCTCACGTTGTAGTTTCTCTTATCTGATAATAAATCCAGGATTTCTGTCTCAAGGTGCTGAATCGTAGGCACAATGACATTAAGTGATTTGCCCAGAATCACAGGCTGTTGAACCGACTTTGACACTCGAACCTAGTTTCCCCAGCTCCGAAGACAGCATCTCAGGACGTTAAGCCACATGCTTGAGGCTTTCAATACTGTCACTGGACCCCGCTAACTAACGTTGACAGCCACTTGGGCATCACCTTGATTCTCCACCACTGTATCTTCTCCTTCGCACTTCGCTCAGCATGTCACCCAGATAGAGACCTCTCCAGTCCTCTAACTCCCTGTCATTTGTGGGGCCCCACAAGGGTCCACCCTTGCGTCTGTTCTCTTGTCTTTTCGTGAAGTCTGCAGTCTAGGCATGTGGTGAGCTTATGCTGTTCAGCTTCTGATATGTTTATTCCTCTTTTCCCAAGTGGTTGATAACCCTATGTAACATCCTGTGGACATTTTAGAGTCCCAGCTTTCAGTTGACAGTGTGAGAACTGGGCTGGATCTGCGGCAGTGGTACACACAAGCTCCTTTTGTTTGAAAACAGTTTGAGCTACTGACAGCATTCATGATTGAGAAGTATTGCTTCCACGCAGCCCCTGTATGCTCTGGTGCCTTCTGCAGACACAAAAAGCATGAATACATGAACAAAACAGCTTTATCCCAAGATGCCATCACTGCATGACATTCAGTGCCTCAGATATGGAGATGTTTCTCCGCATCAGAGCCTTATCTGTTCCTGGAAGCCAGCTGTAAACCTCTAGGGATGAACCAACCAGAATCAAATTTAATTCTGGTTACCAAGCATGAATGATGACAGTGTCAAAACCACTTTCGCTAAGTCCGTAAAGTCACTGGGATTCCACATCTAGACTGACATTCAAAGCCCAAGTACCAGGAAGTCACATACATTTTTGGTGTCTATCGAGACTTCCAGAGAAAATAAAACCTTTCCACTCCATGCCACCTTTCAACCCAGTGTTTATTGGCAGATGGAATGGCCTATTGAATGGTGTATCAGAGCCTACATTCACCCTCCTGAAGGCTTCCGCGCATATCTGCCTAATCACTGGTCACAGAAAATTTGACCCCATCACCCCAATTCTCACAGATATGCTCTGAAGCTTACTGCCAGTAAACATTAGAATCCATCCTAGCATCCCCTTCCTCTTCTCAATTCAGGAAGGATCTAGAACCATTCTGGTTTTGTTTTTTCTGCAGCTGCCATCTCCACCTGAGAACTACCTGCAGGAGTTAACATTTATGACATGTAACTCATACACATCCCTGACTGCTCTCGGGTTCCTGACGGATGGTTGTGTGTCTAAATATTGAGGTCAAGTAATAACAACCTGTGCTTATGTCACGTTCAGAGTACTGACTACAAACATATTGTCAAGGGAATCAAATACAGGAAACTATAGATTTACTTTTCCCAACTCCACATCTATGTGCCTTGACCACCTGTTGGTAGTCAATATTGTGGAATCAATGTAAGATGAAAATGAAGGTCAGTATAAATAATGTTTACATAAATTAACCCAGTTTGTACAAGGATGTTAAATGTAAAATGTAAATCCATATTCACGCCACCTGTAGAGAATCCTTCAATGTTTAGACTTCAATATTCCAAAAAAACATGCCACTTCCCATTCCTGATCTTAATATTGAGAGACACAGGTCTCATTTTATGTCCTGATGGAATTTAGATAATCCACTGTCGCCCTACTTGACTGGTAACCTCATCAAGTCACTATAGATCTGGGCCTATCTTCTTCCCATTACTGAGCCGAAGAGGCTTCAGTGTGGCAGTATGTGTTGACTGCTGGTTAAGTATCATGCCTGTGTCACAGCACACTGCCTTGGGTGGACAACGGGATTGGCATCTGAATTTTTGCTGTTGGTTTGCTCTGTAAGAGTAGACCGCTCTTCTACCTCTTTACAGTGCACAGATATGTTAACAATGTATTAAGTACCAGTAAAAATAGAAGGAGTGGAGGTGAAACCAGAAGGCTTCCAGTACGGTAACACTGAATTGGGTTGCTCAGGTTGGTTAATGGGGGCCTAGCTAATGCAAATTGCACCTACTTTAGTTCATTGTAGGGATATTTTTATTCTGTGGTTAGTTTGAAAATCTGATATGGACTGGATCCTGTGGATCAGCAAGAGACAATCCTGCAATAAGTGCTCTTCTAACACCTGGTGTGTGTACTCAACAGGATTTCCAAGGCTCTATCAACTTGCAGAATAAGAAGCTCTGCTGTGAGTATTGGTGACTGGGTTTCTAACACTGAATGTAGATACTGCTCATTTTTTAGGTCGAGCGCAGAAGCGCTTTGACCGGTTGTAAGTATTGTGGGCTTTTAATCACACCCACTGCACTCCGCTCACTTTCACTGGTTCCTGGGCTTGCCTTTCTAAAATCCTTTATTATCATTGGTAAATGCTTTATGTTTCTCCTGCCTTGGGGCAGTTTTGTTACCCCCTTGCAGACTTCCCCTGTTACATGGATAATATCATGATTGCTGATACGTTTGACTTTGAGCGAACTTCTTTTTCCTTTTGTGTCTCTCCATCGTGCTCATACTCATGGCTGCATTGGGGCTTTGAATGGGCTTGCTTATGTCAAATGCTTTACTTTTCATTTTAAACGTATGTGGCAAGAAAAGTCCAGCTAGGAATTTACAACGCTAAGAGCTCTAACTCGAGCAAATGTGAGACCCATTGCATTGCAAAGGCTTGTGTTCTTTTGCTGTGTGACAATGTCTTCAGGTCTTCAGCTCTTTCTCTGATCCTCTGTTTGGATTGCTGGTTATGTTTGTTGTTTTCTCCATGTCTAATAATGTCTGTAGGTTTACTACTGTATCTGTTATTAAGTGGGTGTATGATGATGTCTCTAGATCTCTTTCTTTGTCTGTTGATCAAACGGTGTTCCGTAATGTTGATAGTCACTCTTTGCATCTGCTGCTCTCTGGGTGTCTGACAAGATGTTTGGATCTCTATGACTGTTCGTTTCTGGGTATCTGGTGATGTTTGACGGTCACTGTGCCTACTATCTTCCAGGTGTATGACAATGTTTGTAAATCTGTGATTGAGTCGGTTGGTCTCTGAATGTCAGATAATGTTTGTAGATCTCTGGTGGTGTTCCTTGTCTGTGTGTGCTTGAAAATATCTGTAGGTCCCTAGTTGTGTCTATTGATCTCTGGGTGTCAGATGATGTATCATGTATCTGTTGGTCTCTGGGTGTTTCACAGTGAATATTGGTCCCTCTTTAGTGCTTTAGCTGGTTGTTGCCTGTGGTAGGCATCTACGCTTGTGGACCAGCACCTATTTTTCACATCAGATATTTACAGAGAGCAAGAGAGAGCAAACACACAGGGCATGATCCAAAAAGGGAAAAGTACTTCTGGGTATCTGGGTAAGTTTACGATTGTTTGCTGGTCACACAGGGATTTCGAGTAGTATATTTACGAGTACAGAGTCTCAGCACTTGTGAAGATACTACTCGTATATCCTTTTGTGAATAGCAAGCAATCGTAACCTTACAAAAAAGTTTGATTACTTTTGTGATTCAGGCTCTCTGATCAAAAAGTCAGAGGAAGAGAAAGATGGAAAATTACATCACAAAAGGAGAAAGCAGGAACCTGCGAGAGTGAGATAAAGGGACAAGGAGTGTCTGGAAGTGGAATAAAGAGTAATGAGGTGCTTTAAGAGTGTAAGTCTTGGTATTAGAAGCAAATAAATGTAATGGCACTGGCCACAGGATTCTGATCATAGCTTCACACGGCACTCATTCTTTCACAAGTACTATCCCTCTCTGTAACAATCTCATGCTCTACCCTTCTTTCCACTCAATCTTTCTTGACTTCATCTTTTCCCTCTATCCTTTTTCATACTCTCACTACCACCATATGCTCATTCGGTAATATTTCCCTCTCCTCTATTCTCCTCTTTTCTCCACCTCAATCTTCTCTCACTTTCTTCTCCCCCTCTGTTTGTTTCTACTCCACACTCCATCTCTCATTTCCTTTTATCTTTCTCTCCTTTGCTTATCCCTCTGCTTTCACCTTTCCTTTTGCTCCAAGAAATACGGCAAATGTTTTTCAATGCAACACTGTCAAAAAATGATTACCCGTTTCCAGTCATATTCTTCTTGAAATGTAGTTATTTCACTTCTTAGTGTTTTTAATGACGCCCCACCGGTCTTCTCTTGTGCACCGCACCCTTCCTATAGATGGAATCTCAATAGAATGAAACCCCCAATCTCGACCTGGTATGTCAATGCACAGTTTTTAACTCAAGAAGGCTGGCACTAGGCGTTTATATCCGATCGTTGTGGCCTGCTGCATGGGACTAAATCACACGTCCCCACCCAAGACTAGTTTAGTTGTTGTACTGCTCACAAGCAGCAACCCACCCCTGGGTGTGGCACTGGTGGAGGCGCACCACCTGCTGTCTCCCTTCGGCCGGCCACCCCTGGGTGTAGCTTGCTGAATCGCACTCACCTAAGCTTCATCAGCCTGTGGGGTTGTGCGCCGGTAGGATAATCGGCCCTGGTATGTGGACCCGTTTTTCCACTTCTGAATGGCCTTGGGTGGGTTAGAATCTTCAGAACCCGGCCTGGATCCGTGTCAGATTTTCACGAAATTCACATAAAATAAATGATCATTCATTGACCCTGTTGAAGAATGAGACTTCACCTATGTGGTCTGTATGTAAGTGTATTCATACTTACGGAAGCAGTCACAAATACATCCCATAACATCAATGCCTCACCACTATCTAACCGTCTTTATTAGAACTCTCCTTAACACTCCAATATAAACATTCCACCCACGACTTTCCACCCTCAGCTGCCCTCCCAAGACCCGAACCTAGAACACAACCGATCCTAAATGCGAAACCTGTACCGTATAAAACACCCACTTATGTATGTGTGTCTTCACCTCTCCCACCATTCGCCTTATATTCCCTCCATCTCATCATGCGCCTCCGTAACAAACTGCCCCTGTCCCTCTCCCACTCGTGCCACCCCCCTTCCTCCTCTATGTACCGCACAGATGCCCAGGTCTCATGCCCTAACTCTTGTCTGGAGCTCTCTTTCGTATCTCCCTTTTCTATGTTCTCTACTCCCTGTCGCTCCTCTTTTTTGTCGGAAGGTGCTGTGCATCGGATGGCACATCCTTTTATGCTAGTGGCACTGAGCTCCTCCCATCACGCCAAGAATGCGTTTGCACACCGACTCAAGCTCCACTGCGAACACCCTGGGTCCTGGGGCTCAGTAGGCACAGTCGGCCCCAGCAGCTGCAGCACATGGGTCTCTCTGCACTCAGTGTAGTGCCGTTCAGCCTGCACCTGGAAATGGCCCTTTCATCAAAGATTATCAGACACCCGGAGACCGACAGACACTGGTGGAGACCAGCTGATAATTATCAGACACCCAAGGACCTGCTGACATTATCACACACACAGACAACGGTCACAGCTGAAGATCTAGATTCGTTATCAGACACTTGGAGTCCAACAGGGACAAATAAAGGTCTGCACACAAGAGCCAAGCAATTGTCCCAAAGCCCCAAAAGCCAGTAATAACAAGCATTTGTAATGCAATGGGTCTCGCATTTGCTTGAGTTAGAGCTATTGGCGTTTTAAATTTGTAACTGGAGTTTTCTTGCCACATAAATTGGTCATCTCTGCCTCATAACTTGGTCTTTTCCTGCCACATAATTCCAGAGGCCTTGCATATAACTAAAGCACTTCCAGAAAAATGAAGAAGTTGCCATTAAGCATCCTAATTTAAATCTGCCATGCTAATTCCAATAGAATACCACTTTCACCACCACACCATCAGAGTTGCTGGCTGGGTAACACAATTCCCAAAACAAGAGAGCCACAGAGGAGTAACAAGAGAAATAAACTAGACGGGTCATCCAAACATATCAAGAGTGTTCAGTCATAGTGTAATAAGGATGTTAAGTTGGACTGAATCATGGTCATATGTCCAATAAGGAGAGATTAATAAAACATATACACTTATCATATAAACCCAATAAAAACCTTTATCAGAAATAATCGTTTGGCATTAGACTGTAATGCTTAGAACAGCTCCTAGAGGACACCACAATAAAAGTAGCGTTTGTAAGAAACAGAGTCAGGTTGCCATATAGTTAGCCCCTACAGGGTATAACCATATGAAAAGAAAATGATTGAAAGTATTGGAGTGTATCCATATATTTAGCTCCGAGAAGACACAGTGCATTACACATTTTCAGGGTAAGCCGGCCCACTGCAATGGTATTACAAACAAGACCCTTAAAAGACAAACTGCTCTCAGCTGTAAAACAAAAGATCCAGCCATGAGAGAAGTTAAAAAGGTACCAAATGGAGGGATGGTTTATTATTTTGGGATCCCCACTAACCTAGTGTGGGCACCCAGAGATGATCTAGACAGAAATAACAGAGTGTGGTGAACGTTTTGACGGTGGTCCCATTGTACTAGGACCACCACAAGCTAAGTTATGAGCAAAAATGTTTTCTAAAAGAATGCCCTGCAAAGCATTATGGAACGACCAAGTGCAGCAAATATTGTAATATGTTGACTATAATGCTCAGAACAGCCCCTAGAGGGCACCACAATAAAAATATCATTTGTAAGACACATGGTAATGCCATATAATTAGCCACTAAAGGGCATAACCACATGAAAATAGAATAGCACAAAGTAATGATGTGCAACCATATATTTAGCCCCTAGAGGGTGTTGTGCCTTACATATTTACAGGGCTATTGCAACCCTAAGGCCCTTAGAACACAAACTGCTCCAAGCTATAAAACAAAATTTCTAGTCATAAGAGAGCTTAAAAAGAGACTGAATGGTGGGAGGGATTATTATTTTGGGGTGGGGTTCCTGAAATGACCCAAACAGAAAGAGTGTCATGCTGAACGTGTTGGCGGTTGTCCCATTGTCCTAGGACCATCAGAGGCTGGGTTATGGGCAATAATGTTTTGAAAAAGAATGCTTGGAAAGCATTATGGGGTGACTTTTCCCAAGTGCAGTGAATATTGTAGTATCTTCTCTCCCGCTGTGCCGGGAGAGTCGCGTTAGGGATTTCTGTGTTTTTTAGTGAAGAATTTATCCATTATAAGTGTTTTTGGGAAAGCTATGGAGCGTGAAGGGACGAGCCAAAAGAAATGACTCTGATTAGGTAACAGTGTGAACAATGTGACCAGCGCTCCAATACCGCAGAAGGAGTTTGCGCTGCGAGGGCCATGGCTGCCATGGAGCACGAAGGAGAGAGACAAACGAAAAAATAGTTCACTCACGCTGAAGTATATTAGCAATCGCGCAATTATCCATGTAACAGGGTTAATCTGCAGGGTGGTAACAAAAATGCCCCAAGGCAGGACAAACGTAAAGCAATTACCAATGACATCAAGGGATTTTGAAAGGCAAGCCCACGAATGAGTGAAAGTGATGGGGGTGAAGTGGGCGTGATTAAAAGCTCACAATACTTACAACAGGTCAAAGCGCTTGCACACCCGACCTAAAAATGGGCCCTGGTTTGGTAGTAAAAAATAGCTATTATTGTAGTGCAGTGGGCTTTAGTGCAACTGCACATGCTGCACTTTTGATAGAGACGCAATTGCCTCTAGACATTACCAGATATCTGGTGCACTATAAATCATCCATTGTCCGCTGAATTAACCAGACACTTACCGAATAACCAGAAACCAGCAAACACTATCAAATACCCAGAGACAGATACTAAGAGGGGAATGGACACTGCCAGACACCTATGTACCTTTATACTCTATCAGACCATAAAGAGAACCAAGCATCCAAATAACAAGAGACTCAAATACCCCGAGACACCCACTAACCCACAGATACTGTGAGGCATCTAGAGACCAGGAGACACCCTCAGACCTGTATACCCTAAACAATAACCAGAGAACTTCAGACACGGTCAGGCACCAGAAGACTAACAGATACTTTCAGACACTGAGACAAACATTCACTATCAGATACCCAGAGAACTAGAGATACCAAAGACACTCCCCAACCCACAATTAACAACCCACAGGCACTAACTGACAATCAAGACTAACAAATATTATCAGTCACCCAACTATCCTCAGGCAGTACAAGACACTTATGGTCATTCAGTAGGAACTGAAACCTCCTAAAGCTCAACAGGGTTGTCTGCATGTGACTGACTCTGTAGTAGCCTACTGGCCCAATTAACCAATACACCTCATTAGAGAGGGACATGACTCCCCTTACCTTCTTATTAGGCAGTAGCTACTGCAGCCTACGAATGAAGTCTCAAAAGACTTTGTTAGTGACCCTACCCCAAGTGCTACCAGCCTTTTTAGAAATACTGGCCTTACAGATAAGTCACACAGAATCAGTCTATGTCTACCTCTTTCGGGCTGAGAACCAACACTCCAGAGGTGTTCTTTTAGATGTCAGGCCTAGAAATTGCCATGCTAAGTTAGCCACTTAATGTACACATGCATACTTCAACTGGATGTCTGAGTGCCAATGTCTATTGTCAGTCCTCTTTGAGCTATGAATTTGCCAACCGATCTTCTGCACATTCTTCATCAAACATTGGCAACGCCAGTCAGTCTCACTTGATTTTTGACTACCATTATTAGCTTTACAGTGCTGCACTCCCATTGGCAAAGCCAATAGCCTCCAACAGTCATAGCCTGGAATGTTTTTTTCTATTCTTCCAAGATCGCTGTCATGTTGTATCTAGACGCAACATGGCAGCCATCTCAAAGTATTGATTATAGTTTCCAAGATGAACTCAACTGCTGCTATTGGCTTTGCCATTACTTATAAAAATGTGTTGCAAGCATTTATTTTGCTTTCACTCATGACCAAGCTGACAAAAATCTCTGGAATGCACTTCTTAGTTTAAAGAAGACATTTATTGTTACTTCAGCACGAGGTTCCTGAGAAAGGAGATTAGTAGGTTGGCGGCACACGTTTAAAAATAGTCACAGCAATTAAAGAAAAATATATCAAAGTGGTTCTCAACTGCAAGGTACACAGAAAATATATGTGATTATATTATAGCATAACTGCAAATCAAAGAATAAAGTCAAAATTCATCACGGTAGGGCCTGTCACTGCTCTTCATCTTTCTCATGCCAGCAGGTTGATGACCCCTGTTCAACTGCGATAAAGAGTTTTCCACCCTCATGGGATGTCAGGCATTTGACGTCCAATCCTGACTGAAGTTTCGGAAAATTCCCCTCTCTGCTGCCCAGGGACACCTTTTATAGATTAAATAATCATGGGAAAAAGCCTTCCCTCTCAGATGTGAATTATTAAAAAATGCTGACTTGTTTAGGTAAACCTTGACAGGAATGTGTTGCAAGCTGGTCATCGTTCCGAGACACGCCTTTCAAGGACTAACTGTTTTCTGCTCTAAAGAAAAACTGAATATGCGCCTCCTTATCACGCTATCGTGTTCAGTAAGAGAAAATACAAAAAAACACAAGCTTAGTTTACCATGTTGAAAAACACAGCTCATCTGCCATTTCTCAACTGCAATGTCTAACGCCACGATAAAGCCAATAGGCAGCTAAACTGAATACAAAATGTAATGTCTAACGTCACGATAAAGCCAATAGGCAGTAAACTGAATACAAAATGTAATGTGCTACTGGTGAACATTGAAAAATTAATATGCACAGTGGTGAAACACAAAGTCAGTGGTCAAACATACTTATTTTCACTACATCTCCATCCTCTGACCAATGACTTTTGTTTACTTTTCTCTTATTTCAAAGAAAAAACAAAAACAATATAAGCAAATCAGGTTTGCATTGTATACAGCAACATAATGTAATGATAAAAGCAATCACTGTAAAGCAATGGAAGTGGATTAACGTATTGATCTTATAAACTTTCACATCAGACACACCTACAATGAAAAGACTGAAGCTTATATATATATTCTAATTGGGATAATAACTGATTGGCATGGTCCACCTGAACGGTTTGCTGGAATGTAAGGGAAAGTCAGGTTTCCACACGAAACACAGACAGCTAACTGGCAATTTTGCTTAATGAGACTGGCAGCAGTCATCAGATAATAAGACATGAGTTAGTTCCAGTGGAAGAATGTAATCAAACAAGTTGACAGAACATCCATGGTATTCTGTATTGATCCCATGCAAAACTTGAATCGGAGGCGCAGGTTGCGCAAAATGGATCCATACGTTTTTGTACCTTAAAAACAGCAGGAGCGTTGCACAAAGGTTATCAATCAGGTTCAGGTTGGGGGTGCGGTCCCTCCCCCGACCCCACACGCAAACGCCCGAAGGGAGGCCACACAGCACATTCATGGTCAGTGGTAAGTCGTAGTAGGATCTGCAAAAGAAAAAAGTATGACTTTTCTTGCAAATAACATTTGTCATCTGAAATGTGCTCTCCTTTTTCCTTTCCTTGTTTTATAAGAGGCAGGACGTTATTGGGGTACTTTGCTATATTTTCTTCAGGTTCTGGAGAGCCATTTGGGGATTCAACCCACACCTTAGCACTGAGGTTTTTATCTGCTTCACCACAGCCTCCCTTTCCTTGCACTGTCAGAAGGGCTGGGGCAGACTCCTTCCTTACCAAACCTCCATTCACTGCACTTATGACAAGTTGGGCAATTCTGTCTCAAATCTGTATGAATAGATCTGATTCTCCACTATTTATCAGAATAACTTTGATTTCTCCTTGGTAATCTGCATCAATCACTCCCCTAAAACCTGAATACCTTTAAGGGCCAACACAGATCCAGAAGCAATCAATCCAAAATGCTCTGGGGGAATCTGTACTCCAACATTTGTTTCACACAACGCTATGTCTAGGGGTTTACAAATAGGACATTGCAAAATCACAGTTTTTATAAAATCTAGGGGAATGTGCATCTCTCTAATCTCTACCCACCTGTAAGTGGCTTTTTCTCCCAGGTGCCCACATTTCTGGTGCGCCCACTTAGTCATCTCCACCAAGTCAGAATTCTGGGTTGACACTTCTGCTTCTGCACTTTTGTCTTTGATGTCTGCAAGGGAATTGAACCAGTGTTCTAATGAGTCAATGTGGACTATTAGTTTCTATGACTTTACTCTGTTTTAACATTTCCCAAATTTCCTGCCACAACTCTTTGCTCCTCATCTCCTTTGAATGAATGAACCAGTTATGTACAAGCCATGTGGAAAGCCAACTGGCTAATCCATTGGCAGTGAACCAAGAATCAGTGTAAAAATGACACGTCTCAAGCAGCTTTTGCTTTAAAGTCTCACACACAGTGTACAACTCTGCATATTGGTTATTTTTTCCTTCTCCTGTGGTAGACAACAACTTTTCAGTAACTGGATTGTATAACACTGCTTTCTAATGTCTTTTAGTACCCACTTATTTCAATGAATCATTGGTAAAAACAAACATGCTTTCTATCCTCAGGGGACAAGAATTCAAATGGTGCACTCAATTTCACTGGTGACTCTTTTACCTGTGGTACTCCCTGCACCCTCTCCACATCCTGTACAGGGGCTTGTGACACCTGTTCATGTAGGGTTTCAGTGCCTGTCGGTCCTACTCAAGCCCTGTCTTCTACGTACCAGATCCACTGTATGATACTAGCCTCTTGTGCATGTTCTATACGGTGAGATTTAGGTGAACTTTTCACCCACTGCATGATTGATAGTTCAGGTTTTAGAATTACATTATAACCTAGTGACATTTGCTCAGTATTCACTAGAGCCCAATAACAAGTCAAAAGCTGTTTTTCAAAAGGAGTATAGCGCTCCACAAAGTAAGATAGTTTTCTAGTCCAAAGTCCCCGGGGCGCCCTTGACCTCCCCTGTTTCTGCCACAAATGCAAGTTTGCATATTGTCCCTGAACAGTTACATGTAACTCAATGTTTCCCTCTTGCACTGCGCACAAATCTGAAGTCTGTTGAATTATTTCATGTGCCAAATCAAAAGCACACAGCTGCTCTTCACTCCATTCAAACTCATGTTTTTTCCTAGTTACTTTGTACCAAAGGGTTAAGATTTTACTCAGATGGGGCTGTACTGTTTCCAAAAATCAAACAATTTCATGAAACTTGGTCTCTCTTGCTTAGTGCAAATAGTAGCAAACTCCAAAATCTTTTGTTTTACCTGTAACAACATCTGTCTATGTTCTGGATTCCACTGAATTCCCAGAAACTGCACATTTTGGGGCAGTACCTCTGTCTTGTCTGAATTAATTTTACACATCGTACTCTGCAAAAGTGGTCCGAAGATACCGGTAACATCGTCAGCCTCTTGCTTAGTGTAATCTTTTAAAGAATGCACTTCAACTCCTGCCAAAAACAGTGGGCTGCTCTGCGCACCGAGAACTAAGCTCTTCTCATGTGGCTCACACTGGCCCCCACCTTTTTTAACCTCCTCATTACTGGAATGTGAAAAGCCAGATTCTACTGTAACAGCTTTGTAAATTTCAGTTTTATCTTGCAATACTTTGTTATGGCTAATTTGCTCACGTAAATTCTTATTTTCATGTTCTATCTGGTTACATCTCTCATGTATTTTTCTGTAACCAGACAAAAGTATCCAAACCCTTCTGTCAAGAACAAAATGGACAGCACCTTTTCTAAATATGAGAACACTTGTTTTATCCAAGCACACATCCCAAAACATAGAAAGTCCTGATAAACAATAAAACATGTTTGTCACAGCACCATAAGGCAGTTTAACTTCTCATGCATTTTCAAACATGGTCGGCGGTGCTTCCTTTATTTATCTAAACAACAACAAAAAAATTACACTTTTAAATCGTGCACTTCCAATCTCCAATTTCCTCTCAGACTGACGACTACGGCAAAATGTTTTGCTTTCACTCATGACCGAGCTGACCAAAATCTCTGGAATGCACTTCTTAGTTTAAAGAAGACATTTATTATTACTTCACCACGAGGTTCCTGAGAAAGGAGATTAGTAGATTGGAGGCACACATTTAAAAATAGTCACAGCAGTGAAAGAAAAATATATTAAGTGGTTCTCAACTGCAATGTACACAGCAAATATATGTGATTATATTATAGCATAACTGCAAAGCAAAGAATAAAGTCAAAATTCATCACCGTAGGGCCTATCACTGCTCTTCATCTTTCTCATGCCGGCAAGTTGATGACCCCTGTTCAACTTCGACAAAGAGTTTTCCACCCTCACGGGATGTCAGCCATTTGACGTCCAATCCTGACTGAAGTCTCAGAAAAATTCACCTCGCTGCTGCCCAGGGACACCTTTTATAGATTAAATAATTATGGGAAAAAGCCTTCGGAAAGGCCCTTCCCTCTCAGATGTGAATTATTAAAAATGCTGGCTTGTTTACATAAACCTTGACAGGAATGTGTTGCAAGCTGGTCATCATTCCAAGACGCGCCTTTCAAGGTCAAACTGATTTCTGCACAAAAGAAAAACACAAAATATGCGCTTCCTTATCATGCTATTGTGTTCGGTAAGAGAAAATACGAAAAACACAAGCTTAGTTTACCATGTGGAAAAACACAGCTCATCTGCAATGTCTCAACTGCAATGTCTAACTTCACGATAAACCCAATAAGCAGCTAAACTGAATACAAAATGCAATGTCTAACACCACAATAAAGCCAATAGGCAGCTAAACTGAATACAGAATGTAATGTCTCACGCCACGTTAAAGCCAAATGGCAGCTAAACTGAATACAAAATGTAATGTGCTACTGGTGAACACTGAACAACTAATATGCACAGTGGTGAAACACAAAGTCAGTGGTCAAACATACTTATTTTCACTACAGCATTGGAAAAATTAGCAGCTGTGACAGGACCAGCTCAGAACATTATTATCTATACTTACAAGATGAGAGCCATGTTGGATCTACAGGATAGAAATTAAGAGTTCGAGGCATGTGTGGCTGTAGATACATATGCTCTGCTTACTCCTGCCATCTATTGTTGGGCCCAGATGGTTGCAAGTTGTTTTCCTTCTAAGAAATCTTTCGAGTCACGAGGTACTGTGACTCCTCCCCTACGCAATATTGTGCATGGTCATTGACTCCATTGTTAGATTGTTATGTTTTCACCGTCTGTTTTGGGTGTGTGCTCCTGTGCTCTGGGTTGACACCGTTGCAGTGCTCTTTTTGATTCACACGGTTCCTTGACTCAGTCGGTATTGTGCTTTGATCACATGCCCTGCTGCTCCAACTTTGAAACGTCACCTGTCTGTCGAGGTGATCTTGGACATTTCAGTTCCAGCAAAACAATGCAAGAACGTGATAAGTGACCTTGCCTGGTTCCTCAGCCCTTGCCCTCCCCACCTGCTTCTTTTGGGTACCCCTTTGACATCACACCGCAGGGGTCTCCACATTCTGACACAGGTGGGTGTAGGGGGTGATCACACATTTGTCACTCCCCCCACAGGGTGACCTAAGAGACTGCTACAATGTAGACCCAGCAGGGAACACAGACCCAGGTTTTTACAGTGCCCTCCCCTCCCCGCTGGATGATTCCACATCCATTCAGGAACTCATTGGTAGGGCTGCCTCTTTCAAAGTCGACACTGAGCCCATAAAGGACAACTTCCTGTTCAAAAATCTCTCCTCCACTCATTGCTCCAAACAGTACATCCCTATGCTTAAGGGCATGTTACGTTTTAAAGACTGTCCGCGCTAGGGTTATAACAACTAGGGTGGATAAAAAATATAAGTACTCTCCTTGTGACCCCATCTTTAGTCGCAGTCAGCTCCCACCTGATTCTCGGTTAATCACCACTGTCCGTAAGCAAGCCAGCTCCCAGGTCAGCGGGGATGCCCTACAACCACTGGTGCTTTGTTAATTCTGTCGGTCTTCTGGCAAGATAGGATTGTGCCTACTGGGGCAAAACGGAAGAGCACCTCCAATCCCTCTCTGAAGAGCATTGAAAACGGGGTCAGGAGATTTCTGAGGGCAAGCTTATCTAAAACACCTCTATTCACTGCGGCATTGATGCAGCCAACACAGCTGGCGCAGGGGTACATTCTAGCATTCTGCTACGCAGACACACATGGCTCCATATCTCTGGCTGTAAGCCGTAAGTTCAGCAGAACCTGCTAAACATGCCCTTCGATGGTGAGTACTTCTTTGGTTCCCAGGTGGACCAAGCTTTAGAAAAATAAATAAAAAGGATGTAAAGACAGCCAAAGTGATGGGGGCATTGCAAACACCTGCTCCCCGCTGTTTCTTTCACCCCACACCTTACTGTGAAGGCTCAAAGACCACTTTCTCCGAACAGTCCACATCTAACCAGCATACCCAGGGTCAGCAATCCTCTCTGAGGAGTTATTTTAGAGGGTCCTAAAGGGGCAACAATTCCAGAGGCAAGGTAGCTATCCAGAAGGATCTACACCGGCCACCAAACCCTGAATTGCCTCTTCTTCCCCCATCCACACAAAACCTGTCAGGAGGCACCTACATGGCTTCTTTCCCACATGACAAACTGTCATCTCAGACCAGTTAGTGTTGGATATTATCCAAAATAGTTACTGTCTAGAGCTCATTTCCACACCTCCCACCATTCCACCTCGCAAACACACTCTCACCGGAACATCAAAGACTGCTCACGGAGGAGGTCAAATCCCTCCTCCTCAAAGGGGCTATAGAACCCGTCCCTCGCCATCAGCAAGGTACTCAAGTGTACTCACCTTACTTCTTAATATGCAAAAAAGACGTGTCCCTCCTGCTTATTCTGGACCTCAGGCCCCTTAATGAAGACATCCTATCAGAAAATTTTCACATGGTGACCCTTCAGGATGTCATTCTGCTTCTCCAGCATGGTGACTTTATGGCGGCACTCAACCTAAATAATGTCTATTTTCACCTACCAACACATGCAACTCATTGCCAGTATCTCAGATTTGTGGTCAGTGGATGACATTACCAGTTCAAAGTGCTCTCCTTCGGGGTCACTACTGCACGGTTGGGGTTCACCAAATGCCTTGCAGTGGTGGCTGCACACCTGCTCAGACAGGGTGTCCATGTTTTCCCATATCTGGATTGGGTTCTGAAAAGTGTCACCCGCGAGCAGTGCAGCGAACACATACACAGGTCACAATAGGTCTGTTGCATCGCTTAGGGTTTACCATCAACACCTTAAAATCTCACCTCCAACTCCTCCAGATCCAACCCTACCTATGGCTATTCTCAACTCAGAGGTAGGCACCACCTATCCAAACCCTACTATGATCCAGTTTTTTCAGACACTGCTCCCCTTGTTTCAACCAAATCGATAACTCAGTCAGAACAGTCATGCACCTCCTAGGCATGATGGCCTCCTGCAATGCCCTAGTACCTCATGCCAGGTTTCACGTGTTCATTGCAGGAATGTTTAGTGCAGCAGTGGTCTCGGGGAGAGGAGGGGGGGCATTGGGATGCTCTAGTGTTGATCGGTCACCACATTAATTGCTGTCTGTAGTGGTGAGACACCAACAACCTGTTGCAAGAGTGGCCTTTCCTCGACCCATTTCTGCAAAGAACTGTTAAAATGGATGCCTCTCTTACAGGATGGGGTGCACACTTACATGATTTGACTGTAAGGATAAGGGGAAAACCAAGTGCCAGGGCTTCTAGATTAACTTCCTGGAACTTCTAGCTGTACACCTAGAATTTAAGGGTTACCTACCTCATCTGATAGGCAAGTTTGTTCTTGTCCGGACAGACAATATGGCAGCCATGTATTACCTTCAGAAACACGGAGGGACATGCTCTCAATAGCTGTCGCAGCTATCCCAGAGCATTCGCCATTTGGCTCCGAGCCACAAAATTAATTTGCTAGTGGAGTAACTTCTTGGGATGACCAACAGTTTTGCTGACTTCCTCATCAGAATGGGGCAACAAGTCCAAGAGTGGAAACGCCACCCACAAGCTCACCTCCATTACTTTCACAGATGGTGATTCCCACAGATAGACTTGTTTGCAGCAGCAGAAAATGCCAAATGGACAAACTTCACTTCCAGGTCCCCACATCCACAGTCCAGCGGCAATACACTATGGAGGAACTGGTCATGGATATTTGCCTATGCTTTTCCTCTTCTCCCTCTTCCATTTGTGGTTCAGAGGCTTTGCCAGACGTCCCTCACGCTCAACTTGGTGCATCCATATGGGCCCGCCAGCCCTGGTTTATGACTTTGGTTGAACTCTCACTGGTTCCACACAGGAGGTTTCCCAACAAGTTGGACCTTCTCATGCAATACCATGGTGAAATCAGGCACCCAGATCCCAGGACTCTCAACCTTGTGATATGGCTCCTGCAGTTATAACATCTATATACCTTACTCTTCCACCTGAATGCATGAGTATGCCCAAGGAAGTGCACAGACCTACCACTCATGCCTACTACATGGCTACGTAGAAACGATTTATCTGCTCTCTCTGAAAAGAAATGGACCCAAAGAAAGCCACAGTATAAGACATTGGCCCTCATTCTGACCCTGGCGGTCGGTGATAAAGCGGCGGCCAAGCCGCCAACAGGCCGGCGGTCCAAAATATGCAATTCTGACCCTGGCGGGAACCGCCAACACAGCCCGCCGCATTAACACTCCGACCGCCACGGCGGTACAAACAAACAGCGCGGCGGTCCCCGCCAACAGCCAGGCGGCAGACAATGTACCGCCCACCCTATCACGACCCACCAATCCGCCACCTTTTCCGGGGCGGGAGCACCGCCGATAAAAACACGGCGGAAACAGACTACGAACGGGAAAACGCTCACCTCTACGCACTCCACGCGAGATTCCGGCAGTATGGAACCAGAGTTGCAGGTCATCCCCGCACTCCTATACCTGCTCATATACCAGGAGCACGCCCGGCGGCGCGGAAGACATCGGTGAGTACTGCACCTACGACACAGGGGAGGGAAAAGATTACCGGCACACACCCACCCACCCATACCCACTACAACACACACATCAATGCATTCCCACAGATCACTGTCACAACCCACAAACCCCCCCCTCCGAAATAATGCAAAGACCAAAAGAAGAGATCATAAACGGGCAGATATATTGAAATATGGACACCAGTAATCCCAATAAATAAATAAACTATGTACAAAATATACACAGCTACTAAATGTAGTCCAACCACTGTCCGTGGACCACAGGGGTCCTGTGCAAAGGGGCAAGGCCCAGTCCCACGACAAGAACTCCACGGAGAGAACACTGCAGGGGCATCAGAAAGAAAATAGGACAGGCACCTCAGGGGGAAGGGAAGGGGGGGCACCTCAGCCACTTGAGTACACGACGCCAGATCCACGAGGGGACTCCATGACCACTGGGCCATCCTGGGGAGTGCAAAGCCACAGTCCATACAGTCCATACAGTGGGTGGCCTGCCCACTGGGCCATCCTGGGGAGTGCAAAGCCACAGTCCAAACAGTCCATACAGTGGGTGGCCTGCCCACTGGGCCATCCTGGGGAGTGCAAAGCCACAGTCCAAACAGTCCATACAGTGGGTGGCCTGCCCACTGGGCCATCCTGGGGAGTGCAAAGCCACAGTCCATACAGTCCATACAGTGGGTGGCCTGCCCACTGGGCCATCCTGGGGAGTGCAAAGCCACAGTCCAAGCAGTCCATACAGTGGGTGGCCTGCCCACTGGGCCATCCTGGGGAGTGCAAAGCCACAGTCCAAACAGTCCATACAGTGGGTGGCCTGCCCACTGGGCCATCCTGGGGAGTGCAAAGCCACAGTCCATACAGTGGGTGGCCTGCCCACTGGGCCATCCTGGGGAGTGCAAAGCCACAGTCCATACAGTCCATAACAGACCCCACTGCCACTGGAGGAGGCATGTTGGCCAGAGGACATCCTGCAGCCCTGCCCGAGATAGATCCTGCCCTGCCACGTCTGCCAAAGGGCCAGCGGTTCTTGCCTGGAAGGGCCCAGTTCAGCGCCTCATGCCTTGAAGGGCCCAGTTCAGCGGGTCTTGCCTTGAAGGGCCCAGTTCAGCGGTTCTTGAGACAGCGGGGCCCAGCGGAGCGGTGCTTGAGACGGCGGGCCCAGTTCAGCGGTTCTTGAGACGGCGGGGCCCAGTTCAGCGGTTCTTGAGACGGCGGGGCCCAGCGGAGCGGTGCTTGAGACGGCGGGGCCCAGTTCAGCGGTTCTTGAGACGGCGGGGCCCAGCGGAGCGGTGCTCGAGACGGCGGGGCCCAGCGGAGCGGTGCTTGAGACGGCGGCCGGTCTATGGCCAACTGCTCATTGCCTGGTGGTGCCCTCCTGGGCAGCGGGGATGGTGCTCCTTCAATGCCCACCTGGGCTGTGGGTGGTGGGGCCCTCCTGGCCAGCTGGGCTGGGTCCTCCCTGGGCAGCGGCTATGGGGGTGGTGGGCTCTCCCGGGGCAGCTGTGCCGGTTCCTCCCGGGGCAGCGGCTATGGGGGTTGTGGGCTCCTCCTGGGCAGCATGCCTGCTGCCTGACCTCTCCGACTTGCTGCCCTTGCCCTCCTTAGTCGTGAGTCTGTGGCCCTTTCCTCCCTTTGGAGCTGTGGCTGGTGACTGTCTCTGGGTGGTGTCCGGGGGGGATGTAGAAGGCGGGCTCCTGCGGCGCCCCTTCCGCCTTCTGCTCCTCTTCCCAGGGGGTGGGCTGGCTGTCCCCTTGCTGCTGGGCGAAGATCCAGACATGCGGGCTGGCGGGCTCCAATACCCCTGCACCCTTGTCAAGGGGGCTGCAGGGCTGGTGGTGGCTGAGGTGCTCTTCTTACCCCGACGAGAAGGAGGGGGGGGCTCAGGGTCAGGAAAGAAGTTAGCAGTGGCGAGGAAGAGTTTCTTGGGACAATGGAGAGTGGGAGGTACAGTGGGAATGGGAGTGGAGGGAGAGGATGTGGTTGTAGGTGAGTCACGTTTGCTGTCTTTGGGTGCAGGTGCAGGAGGGATAGGCTGTCGTGAGGTGGATGGCTGTTGGGTGGGTGGGTGGCTGCGTTTGTGTGGTGTGGAAGAGGGGGTGACAGACACAGTGGGAGAGGACACAGGGGACGTGTAAATGGCAGTGGGGGTGGTGACTGCACGTGTGCGGACTGGAGTGGAGGGTGTGCTGGTGATGGAAACACTGGCTGATGGTGAGGTGAATGGAGGTGTGAGTGTAGACGTCACAGGGAGGGAGGAGGGAGACGAGGAGGTGGGGGTCACAGAGGTGGTAGTGACTGTTGGCATGTCTGCATCGGAATGTTGCGTGTGTGAATGTCTGCGTGATCTGTGGTGCTTATGTTTGGATGAGCTTCTCTTGGGTGTTGAGGTGTGTGCAGGCTGGTCTGATGGTGTGGGTGGGACAGGCAGAGGAACAGGAGACTGGGAGGAGGGAGTTAGTAGAGGGAGGCAGGAGACAGGGACAATGGCTGCCGTCAGTGCTGAGGCCAGAGCCTGGAACGATCGCTGATGGGCAGCCTGACCCGAATGAATGCCCTCCAGGTACGCATTGCTGCGATGAACCTCCCTCTCCACCCCCTGGATGGCATTCAAAAGGGTAGTCTGCCCAACAATGAGCGTTCGGAGGAGGTCAATGACCTCCTCACTGAGGGCAGCGGGGGTAACAGGGGCAGGGCCTGAGGTGCCTGGGGCGAAGGAGATGCCCGGCTTCCTGGCAGAGCGGGCACGGGGCGAACGCTGAGGGGCTGCTGGGAGGGCGGAGATGTTGCGCTGGGTGGCGGCTGTACCTGTAATGGCGGGGGGCACGGATGGTGCCACCCCCGCAAGGGAGCTCCCTTCCGAGGACGTGTCCGTGTCGCTGCAGGGTCCAGTCGTCCCCGTCGTGGAGCTCCCCTCGCCCTCCGTCTCACTGGTCCAGTCTGACTCTGTGGCATGGCCCTCCTGGGCCATGTGAGATGCAGCTCCCTCCTGCCCCGATGCCACTTCTCCTCCGCCTGATGATGCTGATGCACACAAGCACAGAAAGACAAACAAAAAGGGGGGGGGGGAGAGAGAAATAAAGGGATATTGAGTACATGGATCTCCGGTACAGTTAGCGGACATGACAGACACAGATGCCCCCTGCACTAAGTTGCGCACTTGTGGTCCACTACGCATTCCGTGGAACATGCCCTACACGCCTAGAGTTGACAACTGCACCCATGGATGACACGACCCAGGGATGGCTGTACTGACAAACTACTGAGGGTGGTGGCTGGGGACCCAGGGGCTTACGGGGGTGCCCAGCCTACAGATATCGCCCTGGCCTAGGGGGACCCACAGCCCTCCTCCCCCACCCAGACACCTCCACTGCGCGACAACAGAGTAAATAATGCTTGTACTCACCCCCTTGTGTCTGCTGTGCTGCCCTCACGCGCCCATCCAAATCAGGGTAGGCCACCGCCAGGATCCGGAACATCAGGGGGGTCAGTTGACGGCAGGCACCCCGCCTACGTTGGGAGGCCATCCCCAGCAGAGACTCGGCGGTCTTCTTGGTCCCGCAGCGGATGTCCTCCCACCTCTTGCGGCAGTGGGTGCCCCGTCGATGGTGGACCCCCAGGGTCCGGACTCCCTTGGCGATGGCACGCCAAATCCCGATCTTCTCATGGGCGCGGACCTATGTGACACGTACAGGGAGGGAGAAATACCACGTTCAAGTTTGTCTGCATTTTCCCTGCCAGTGGCCCAACGCCCCCCATCCCCGCCAGGCCCCCCGCCATGCCCCCCGCCAGGCCCAACATGCCCCCCATCCCCGCCATGCCCCCCGCCATGCCCCCTGCCAGGCCCAACATGCCCCCCATCCCCGCCAGGCCCCCCACCATGCCCCCCGCCAGGCCCAACATGCCCCCCATCCCCGCCAGGCCCCCCGCCATGCCCCCCGCCAGGCCCAACATGCCCCCCCATCCCCGCCATGCCCCCCGCCAGGCCCAACATGCCCCCCATCCCCGCCAGGCCCCCCGCCATGCCCCCCGCCAGGCCCAACATGCCCCCCATCCCCGCCATGCCCCCCGCCATGCCCCCCGCCAGGCCCAACATGCCCCCCATCCCCGCCAGGCCCCCCGCCATGCCCCCCGCCAGGCCCAACATGCCCCCCATCCCCGCCATGCCCCCGCCATGCCCCCCGCCAGTCCCAACATGCCCCCCATCCCCGCCAGGCCCCCCGCCAGGCCCCCAAGCCAGCCAGTGGCCCCAAATCCAGATTGAATTAAACTCACTTGTTGGTCTGGAGGACCGTAGAGTAGCGCATACTGGGGGAGGACCCCATCCACAAGTTTCTCCAACTCCTCTCCAGTGAAGGCAGGGGCCCTTTCCCCAGGCGCAGCAGCCATTGTCCCTTCCAGACCGAGGTCACAGCAACACTTGCAGTATAGGTCCTCTCCTGTGAAAGTTCAAGTCGCAAGTGGATTAGTAGATAGAAAATGGCGGTCACGTCCGCGGCGGTGCGTACCGCGGCAGTGCGTCCCGCCACCGCCGGCGCCCTTCGCCATTGGCTCCTGAAACCCATAGGCTTCAATGTTAACCAATGCGGCTTCGCGCCGCGGTCTTCGCCCGCCGCCCGCCGCGGTGTGCCACGCCAGCGCATTGACCTCACATCCCACTGTCACACTTCACAGGTCAGGCAGCCGCCATTTCCAGGGCCCACATGGCTCTATTTCAACTGCGTCACACAGGCCTAGGCCTTGCATAGCCACTCAGACACGCCATTCACTGCATAGAGAATCGTTTACTGTGCTAGCTGTGAGTACGTACCTGTGGGTTGCTTGACTGTGTGCTCCATGTTGTCCTTCCTAGGCACCGTCCGCTGGGTTTGGCGAGGAGACGGATGAATCCTCCCGTGTACCGACCGCTGGTGGACCTGTCGACAATGGAAGAACGCCACATTATCCTGACCTACCGTCTTAACCGTGCCACTATACATGAACTGTGTGCCCAGCTGGAGCCCGACCTGATGTCCCCCATCCGCCAACCCACAGGGATTCCTCCTCTGGTGCAGGTCATGTCAGTACTCCATTTCTTGGCAAGTGGGTCATTTCAGACAACAGTGGGAATTGCTTCTGGGATGTCTCAGCCCATGTTTTCGAAGGTGTTATCCAGAGTGTTGTCTGCCCTGATGAAATCCGTGAGGAGCTACATCATTTTCCCTGAGGTGGGCGAATTGGCTACAGTGAAGGGTGATTTCTACACCCTTGGACATATTCCCAACGTCATTGGTGCCATTGATGGGACCCATGTGGCTTTGGTTCCCCCAAGAGACAGGGAGCAGGTGTACAGGAACAGAAAAAGTTACCATTCAATGAACATCCAGGTGGTGTGTTTGGCTGACCAGTACATCTCGCATGTAAATGCCAAATTCCCAGGGTCAGTGCATGACGCCTACATCCTAAGGAATAGCAGCATCCCTTACGTGATGGAACAGCTAGAGAGACACCGTGTATGGCTAGTGGGGGATCTGGGTACCCCAACCTGTCGTGGCTACTGACCCCAGTAAGGAATCCCCGGACAAGGGCAGAGGAACGGTACAATGAGGCCCATGGGCGTACTAGGAGGGTGATCGAACGCACCTTTGGCCTCCTGAAGGCCAGGTTTCGGTGCCTGCATATGACAGGTGGATCCCTAATGTACTCACCTAAGAAGGTGTGTCACATCATCGTGGCCTGCTGCATGCTTCACAACCTGGCTTTGCGCCGCCAGGTGCCTTTCCTGCAGGAGGATGGTCGAGACGGTGGTGTTGTGGCAGCTGTGGAACCTGAGGAGAGTGACGAGGAGGAAGACGACGGGGCTGAAACAGACAACAGGGACAGAATCATTGAACAGTACTTCCAATAGGACACAGGTAACAATTCAAAGATAATTTAGTAAATGTGAACTACTCTCCTGCATCTCTGCTGCCTGTCTATTTGCCCCAGTGTATGATGACTGAGTTGTGGCTTTTCCCTCCCTATTTCAGATCTGGGGTCCCCACTACGAGTCCTGTGCTTCGTTTCCCCATGGACTACAGCTTTGTGGCAGCTGTTTGTTGACTTCACCATGTACAAGGACATATTTGCACTGTCATGTCAATTACAATATATTGAAATCACAGCCAGACTCCAGATAGTTTTGTGCAAAATAGGTGTTTATTGAAGTGCTCAAAATGGGATGGGTGGTTTCAAGTGGGTGGGGGCTATGGTGAAGGAATGTCCATGGCAGAGTCCAGAGTAACAGTCACACAGGTGCATTGTCCAGAGGCCTGTGGAGAGATGGAGCATGGGCAGTTCAAGGATGGACAGGGTGACAATGTGGGACAGTGGGATGACATCAGGTGGTATCCATTGCTGGCGGGGGTCTTGACATCCTACTCTGTCTTCTTGCGAGATCTCAGGGCCCTCTTGCGGGGTGGTTCTTCTCCTGCAGGAGGTGGGGGTCTGGTGGGCTGCTGCTGTGCGGGGGCCTCCTGTCCACTAGCGCCGGCGGAGGTGGTTGGCTGTTCTTGGTCCAGGCTAGTGGCAGGGGCCCTTGGGTGTTGTTGAGTGTCCGCCCTGGTGTTGACGAGGTCCTGCAGCAGCCCTACCATGGTAACCAGGGTGGAGGTGAGGGCTCTGATGTCCTCCCTGTACCCCCGATAGTGTTCCTCCTGCAGTACCTGGATCTCCTGGAACCGGGCCAGTACCGTCGCCATCGTCTCCTGGGAGCGGTTGTATGCTCCCATGATGGTGGTGAGGACCTCGTGGAGAGTGGGTTCCCTGGGCCCGTCCCCCCCCTGTCGCACAGCTGCCCTCCGAGTTGCCCTGTTTCCCTGGGCCTCTGCCCCCTGGCCGGTGTGCCCACTACCACTGCCCCCAGGTCCCTGTTGTTGTTGGGGTGGTGGGTTATCCTGGGTGCCCTGTAGTGGTAGACACACCGCAGATTGACGCGCCCTGGAGACAGAGGCATGGGCCCGCTGGGTGGGAGCTGTGCTGGTGTTCCCAGAGGGGTTTGGGTCTGTAGTGGCCTGGGCCTGTGTGAGGGGAACCGACTGTCCAGAGGTCCCCGATGGTCCGGGCTGGTCATCGGTGTCCAGGTCGACAGAGCTGCTGTCATCGCTGACGGCCTCTTGGGTGGGGGGTGTGGAGAATTCTGGGCCCTCCGCGGCGGTGTGTTGACGGTCGGGTCCTGCAGGGGTATAGAGGTATGGTTATAGTTTCAATGTGTGGCATATGGGTGTATCTGTGGGTTCCCGTGTCCCCAAGTGCTGGCATTCGTGTGTGGGGGCTTTGGTGAGGGTGGCTTGTGGGGGGGATGTGTATATGCATTGGGCATGCTTTGGTGATGGGTGTCCATGCTTAGTGGACGCATGCAGGCCTAGGTTTTGGGATGTGTGGGTTGTGATGGTGAGACATTGGCGGGGAATAGGTGTGCTGGGGGTGGGGGTGAGGATGGTGGTGGGGGTGAGGGTGGGGGTGGGGGTGAGGGTGGGGGTGAGGATGGTGGTGGGGGTGAGGATGGTGGTGGGGGTGGGGGTGAGGGTGGGGTTCGAGGATGGGGGTGAGGGTTGGGGTATGATTTGGCATGCAGGTGGGGGGGAAGCAGTAGTGAAGCTTCAACTTACCAGTATCCATTCCTCCGCCGACTCCTGCGAGGCCGTCAGGATGCAGGATGTTCAAGACTTCCTCCTCCCATGATGTAAATTGTGGGGGTTGAGGTGGGGGTCCTCCGCCAGTCTTCTGCACGGCGATGTTGTGCCTGGATACCATGGAACGCACCTTCCCCCGTAGGTCGTTTCATCGCTTCCTGATGTCTTCCCGATTTCTGGGGTGCTGTCCCACAGCGTTGACCCTGTCGACAATCCTCTGCCATAGCTCCGTCCTCCGGGCAATGCTGGTGTATTGGACCTGTGTGCCGAACAGCTGGGGCTCTACCCGAACGATTTCCTCCACCATGACCCTGAGTTCTTCGTCTGTGAAGCGGGGTTGTCTTTGGGGTGCCATGGGGTGGTGTGTATGATGTGTGGGGTGGAGTATGTGTATTTAAGTGTGTTGAGTGTGGTGGTGTGTGTTGTTTTGTGTGTGGATAGTGTGTGGGTGATGGTGTGGAGTGGCTGTGGCTGCTAGTTTGTGGATGGTGGTGTCTCGCTCTGGCCTTCTTTCAGAATTTTTTTGCGTAGGGGTTTGTGGGTGATGTGGGTGTGTGTTTTATATTGTATTGTGTGTGTGGGAGTGGTGTGTGTATGTGTATCAGGTGTGTGGGATTCAAATCGTCCAATGTGGCTGAGTTTTGTTCGTTTGTGTGTATTCTGACCGCGGCGGTGTGTCCCGCCAATGGAATACCGCGTTTGAATGACCGCCGCGTGGATTCGTGGGTCGTAATGGCATGGGCGTATTTCTGTTGGCGTGGCGGGGGAGGTTTTGTCACCTCCACTTTTCCGCCGACCGCTGGTCTGGCGGTCGGTTGTGGCTGTCGGATTTTCGGAGGTTTGCCTTCTGCGGGTCAGAATGACCGTGGCGGGTTTCCGCGACCGCGGCGGGATTATGGAGGATTTATGACCGGCGGTCAGTGCATTTTACCGCCAGGGTCAGAATGACCCCCATTGTCTGTTACTTACTTCACTTAAAGGTTTCTGGCCTAGCCTTTACCTCCATATGATTGCATGTAGCCACTGTGGCTGCTTACCTTCAGAACAGAGAACACATCTGTAGGAAAGCATCTTTTTGGCATGGTTAGCCCCCACTTTCTGCCTGGTACCTGATGTGATTTTGACTGAAAGTGCACTGGGTCCCTGCTAATCAGGTCCCCAATGCTAGAGTTTTTTACAAAACTACACAGTTGTTCTCCACAATGGACATACTCTTTAGCAACCTCGGTAAGTCCCTAGTAAATGGTACCCCTGGTACCTAGGATATAAAGGAAGGTCTTAGAGTGCTGCAGCACCAGTTGTGCCACCCCTAGGGACACCTCACCAAACCCACACAGTGCTGCCATTGCGGACTGCATGTGTTGGTGCAGGTAACATTGTAAACACAACCTGTCACACGCCCCTGTGTGCTAGGTCCCCTACCACTGCATGTGCCAGGTGTTAGTCACCCCTAAGGCAGGGTCCATTAGGACACATGTGAGGGCATACATGCATGAGCAGATATGCCCCTGCTATGTGTCTGTCGATTCTTAGACATAGTAAGTGAACAGGGAAGCCATTTTACATACATGTGCTGGAAACTGGTCACTACAAGTTTCCTTACTACATGATGGCTTCGCTGAACCCAGGGATGTGTGGTATCAAACATCTCAGATTAATAAACCCTTGCAGATTCCAGTGAGGTATTTATTAATAAATGTTCCCAGAGGGTACCGTAGAGGTGCCCCCTGAAAACCTACCAGCTACTAGTGTGTGAGCTGACTGGTCCTGACCACTCCAGCCACGTTTCGGACCCCCCCCCCCTTCGCAGCCCACCCCCAAGGCGAGAGCCAGCGTGCTTGAGAGCCAGAGACGAAAGCCTGCAATGGGCCGGGGTGTTACCACCTCACCCAGGGAGGATGGACATTCCAGGGTGGGAAACTTCAAAGGCTTAGCCGCCTTTAGAGTGCAACCCAGATCTCTCCAGATGGAAGAGATGCTGATCCCCCTGTCCTGACCCCACTTTTGGCAGCAGAACAGGTGGGAAAATTAGGCAGATTAGGGGGTGTGCCCACTTCATGCCAGTGCCACCCCTAAGGTGGACGAGATGATGTGGACACCACTTTTTCAACTTCTTCCATCTTTGTTTGGAAGAAATTAGGCCAGTACGGTTAGGGATAGGCCCACTTCCCAGCAGAACTAGTCATAAAAAGGGTGTAGTCACCCTAAAGTTGGTCAACCCATTAGCTACTACCTGGCACTCCCTATAATGGCCCTGAATTGAATATTTAGGTGGCACCCCTGAACCCTAGAACTCAAATCCTGACGACCAAAGAAGAAAAGGACAAAGAAGAGATGCACCAGCAGAAGAGGAGAAGAATAAGAAGAAGCAACTGACCTGGTACCAACACTGCTGGCCTGTCTGCACTTCTCAAAGGACTCTGCACCAAAAGGCGCCTCATCCTACAGCTGAACCTCTAGAAATCTGGGAGGGCGTCTGTCTTAAAAAAAAAAAAACTCAAGTCTCCCGTGAGCAGCGGATCTGCTCTCCAACCAACTCAAAGGAAAGGACTCTGCGGCCTTTGGAACCGCAAAAACTCAATGCCTGAAGTCACCACTGCACCTGCTGTCACCAACCCAAGTGGGAGTAGACCTCTGGTGCCAGCAAGGTTTCCCAGCTGTCCAGAGTCTGAGTCCATTGTGGTTTCACCCCTACTCGTCTCCTGAAGTCACCTGCAGCCTCTGCACGCAGCCCCCCTCTCTTGCAGCTACTACAGTGAAAGAACCCAGCACCTAAAGCAACCACTGCACCTGTTGCCGCTGGCCCGAGTTTAAGTGGACCCCTGGTGTCAGCAACGTCCCCGGGCTCTCCTTAACTTGAGTCCACAACAACACCTGCAGCCTCCGACCACAGGATCCTTCAACCGCGAGTGCTCTAGGACAAGGAAACGCGATGCCAAGGGACACTCCTGCATCCGTCGTCCCTGGGCCCTGGTAAAGAGGACCAAAGGTGCACCTACATTCTGAGCACCTCAAGTGTGGGGCCTACCTGTTGATTGCCCTCCTGCTGGAGCCCGCAGTCTAAACCCACCGAGACCCATCCCCTTTGAAATACATTGGGCACTCGATGTGTACTGCACCTCTGCACCCGGCCGCCCCAGTGCTTCCCTTGGTGTGGTCCTGACCCTTGCCCACTACTTACCTTAAGTCTACAAGATTGGTCCTGTGAGTCGTCAATATGTGCTTGTTTGCTGACTGTGGTTTCCTCCCATAGGTTAACATTGAAGAACTCTGAAATTACACTGTTGATTTTTTAAACTAAAACGTATTTATGCTTGAAAATGTACTTACCTTATAACGAAATTCTTGGGTTTAAAGTATATATAAAAAGAAGTGTTATTTTTCTAAATTGGTCCCGGATTTAGTATTTTGAGTACAACAAATGCTTAGCACTACCCTCTGGTAAGCCCAACTGCTCACCCACACTACCACAAAATAGAGCATTAGTCCTATCTACTTGTGCCTCTGCAAACCAATCCACTGGACTCTGCATGGGTTACTTCTTTTTAGTGTACTATATAGAGAGCCAGGGGCCAATGTAGCAAGCAGTTTTGGCTATTCTGTGTCTATGGGAAAATGTGTTCTTACATATGGCACCAGCTTCCTACAGCATCTCTCTCTTCAGGATACCAGTCATTAAACTTTAAAGCTTTCTTGGAGGGTCTCAAAAGGGTCATTCCTGCTCAGGTCTGAAAGGCACCCTCATAGAATCTCAGCATTGTACTCACACGACTCATGGGTCCTCCTTTTGAGCCCTACCACACCTGCCCCCTTCAATTCATCTCTAGGGGCACTTCTAGTTGCTATCACTTCACTCAAGCGTGCCATTGAACTCCAGGCATTAACATTGGAAGAATGCTTCTTCCAAATACGTAGGGAACGGGTTGTCCTCTGCACCAACCCCAAATTCCTCCCTAAGGTGCTCTCTCACTTCTTTTTTAATTAGCCTATTGATCATCCCCTTTTTCCCCACAACCTGATTCAATTGTGGAATGGGCTTTCCATACTTTGGCCATAAAACGAGCCCTCATGTACTGCGTTAATAGAACCAGACCATTTAGAAATACACAACAAATTTTAGTTGCTTTCTCAGAACCCCACAAATGAAATGCTATATCCAAGTCAGGCGTTACAAGATGGATAGTTTATTGCATCCAGAACTGCAATGCTAAAGCCAAGAGGATTCTCCTAGCGCACACTCTACTCAGAGGAAAGAAGGCTCTATGGTCTTCCTGGAGAACAATCCAGTAGCTGATATGTGCAAAGAAACGCCCTCTTGTCCACACCACACACCTTCACAAAACATTAGTGTGTGGATGTCACTTGGATTTCAGCAGGAATTTTAACATAAACACAGACAAAAACACACACACACTCTGCTTGTAAGTCCTTTAAAATATTGGTTATTTTACAGAATATTGTTTTTTCTTTATTAGTACTCCTTCCTAACAGTCTTCCAGCTTCGTCTTGCTTTCCCCTAACTCTTAGGCCCCACTCATGCAACCTGCTTCTTGTATAATGTATTTAAACATTATGGGGGTCATTCTGACCTCGGCGGTAAAAGGCGCTTACCGCCGGTCAGAAGACCGCCATAACACCGCCGCGGCCGCGGAAAGCCGCCACGGTCATTCTGACCCACAACGGCCAAACCTCCAAAAATCCGACCTCCACTGCAGGCCGCCACATCAGCGGGCAGCGATAAACTGGAGATGACCAAACCTCCACCGTCACGCCAACAGAAATACGCCCATGCCATTTCGACCCACTAATCAACGCGGCGGGCTTTCCAACGCGGTATTCCATTGGCGGTACACACCGCCGCGGTCAAAATACACACACAGCACCAAAACACAGGCACATTGGACAATTACAAATACACACACCTGATACACATACACAACCCACTCCCACACAATCAACCAACCATAAAACACACCCCCACATCACCCACAAACCCCTACGACCACAATTACTGAGAGAAGGAGAGAGAGACACAGCAGACAATCCATAGCAATACACACTGAGGCACACTACACCATCACACACACCACATAGTAGCACAAAGGACCACACACCAACATACTCATCATCACATACACCACCCCACACCTCACCCACACCACCCCATGGCACCCCAAAGGCACCCACGCTTTTCGGACCAAGAACTCCGGGTCATGGTGGAGGAAATCCTAAGAGTGGAACCCCAGCTCTTCGGCTCACAGGTGCAGCACACCAGTATAGCTAGGAAGGCGGAGCTATGGCAGCGGATCGTGGACAGGGTCAACGCGGTGGGACAGCATCCCAGGAATAGGGAGGACATCCGCAAACGATGGAACGACCTACGGGGAAAGGTCCGATCGATGGTCTCCAGGCACAACATCGCCGTCCAGAAGACTGGCTGCGGACCCCCACCCACCCCTCCCGAATTCACATCATGGGAGCAAGAGGTCTTCAACATCCTGCATCCTCAGGGCCTTGCAGGAGTAGCCGGAGGAATGGACTCTGGTAAGTCCAATCTCAACTACTATATCCCCCCCACCCCACCAGCATGCCAACCCACACCCCCACCCTCACCCCCAACCCCCCAGCACACATCCTCCCTGACAATGTCTCACCAGCACAACCCACCCATCCCAACACCAACTCCTGCATGCCAACACAATCCATGGACACCCATCACCCAAGCATGACCACTGCACTTACCCCCCCCCCACTAACTACCCTCACAACACCTCCCTCAAGGGAATGCCTGCACTGGGGGACGAGGGCACCCATAACACGCACGCCATTGCACACACAGAAACAATAACCAAACTCTCTTACCCCATGCAGGACCCGAACGCCAACACACCAGCCAGGAGGGTCCAGAAATGTCCATCCCACCCCCGGAACAGGCCCACAGTGAGGACAGCAGCTCTGTCGACACTGAACCTGATGACCAGCCCGGACCATCGGGGACCTCTGGGCAGTCGGTTCCCCTCACCCAGACACAGGCCACACCAGACCCGACCCCCCCTGCCAACACCAGCACAGCTCCCACCCAGCGGGCCCATGCCTCTGTCTCTAGGACACGTCAATCAGCGGTGTGTCTGCCACTACAGGGCACCCAGGCTAACCCAACACCCCAACAACAATAGGGACCTGGGGGCAGTGGGAGCGGGCACACCGTCCAGGAGACAGAGGCTGGGGGAAACCGGGCAGCTCGGAGGGCTGCTGTGCGACAGGGGGGGGAGGAGAGGCCCAGGGAACCCACTCTCCAAGAGGCCCTCACCACCATCATGGGGGCCTACCACCACTCCCAAGAGACGATGGCGACGGTACTGTCCAGGTTCACGGAGATCCAGGCACAGCAGGAGGAACGCTACATGGGGTTCAGGGAGGAGCTGAGAATCATCGGGACCGCAATGGGGACCATCGTCCTGGCCCTCAACAGGATAGAAGACGCGTTGCGGGACCATGTGGCACCACACAGGGCCCCTGTCACTAGCCCGGACCAGGAACAGCCTACCACCTCCGCCGGCGCTAGTGGACAGGAGGCCCCAACACCACGACAGGGCACCAGAACCCCACCTCGTGCTGAAGAACAACCACCCCGTAAGAGGAGCCTGAGATCCCAAAAAAAGACAGAGTAGGATGTCAAGACCCCCGCCAGCAGGACATACCCCCTGAACTCTTCCCACTGTCCCACATTGCCACCCTGTCCAACCATGAACTGCCTCTGCTCCATCCTTCCACAGGCAAAAGGACAATGCACCTGTGAGACTGAGAACTGGACTCTGCCATGGACATTACTCCACCCCCACCCATCACCCTTATAATCACATGTACCAATATCTAGCACTGTAAATAAATCACATATTGCACACAAATCAGTTTGGAGTCATGCTGTATTATTAGCAAATGTATTACATATTACTGTTCAATATCTGTTCTGTCAATTAGTGATGACAACATACCAATGTCAATACGCTGTAGTTCATGGGCAAACCAAGCAGAAGTCAGGCACTGAGTCATACAGCACTGAGAAGGGAAGGGAAAAACAAAAATTACCCAAATAGCTCTGGTGGGAACTACAGAAAGTACAGATGCAGGAGGCTATAAGCAATTGTGAAATGGCGTGGGTGATTCTTACCTGGGTGTTACTGGAAATACTGTTGTATCACTCTGTCCCTATTGTCTGTGTCGTCCTCTGAGTCTTCCTCCTCTTCACTCTCCACAGGCTCCACGGCTTCTACAACACCACCATCTGGACCATCCTCCTGCAGGAAAGGCACCTGGCGTCGCAAAGCCAGGTTGTGAAGCATACAGCACGCCACGATGATATGGCACACCTTCTTTGGTGAGTACATTAGGGATCCACCGGTCATATGCAGGCACCTAAACCTGGCCTTCAGGAGGCCAAAGGTTCGCTCAATCACCCTCCTAGTACGCCCATGGGCCTCATTGTAGCGTTCCTCTGCCCTTGTCCGGGGATTCCTCACTGGGGTCAGTAGCCACGGCAGGTTGGGGTAACCAGAGTCACCTATTAGCCACACACGTTGTCTCTGTAGCTGCTCCATCACATAGGGGATGCTGCTATTTCGCATCACATACGCGTCATGCACTGACCCTGGGAACTTGGCATTTACATGGGAGATGTACTGGTCAGCCAAACAGACCACCTGGACATTCATCGAATGATAACTTTTTCTGTTTCGGTACACCTGCTCATCGTCTTTTGGGGGTACCAAAGCCACATGGGTCCCATCTATGGCACCAATGATGTTGGGGATATGTCCAAGGGCATAGAAATCACCCTTCACTGTAGGCAAGTCACCCTCCTCTGGGAAAATGATGTAGCTCCGCATGAGTTTCATCAGGGCAGACAACACTCTGCTCAAAATCTTAGAAAACATAGGTTGAGAGTTTCCAGATGACATGGCCACTGTGGTCTGGAATGACCCACTTGCCAAAAAATGGAGGACTGACAAAACCTGCACCAGAGGGGGAATCCCTGTGGGTTGGCGGATGGGGGACATCAGGGCTGGCTCCAGCTAGGCACACAGTTCATGGATAGTGGCACGGTCAAGTCTGTATCGAAGTATTATATGGCGTTCTTCCATTGTCGACAGGTCCACCAGCGGTCGGTACACGCGAGGATTCCTCCTTCTCATCGCAAGTCCCAGCGGACAGTGCCTAGGAAGGACAACATGGAGCACAGAGTCAGCCAAACCACAGGTACGTACAGACAGCTTGCACAGTTAAAGAATGGCAATGGGTTGAAAGGCGTGTATGTGTGGCAATGCAAGGCCTAGGCCTGTGTGTCGCAGTCAAAATTAAGCCATGTAGGCCCTTGAAATGGCGGCTGCCTGACCTGTGAAGTGGGACAATGGGATGTGAGGTCAATGCGCCGGCGGGGCACACCGTGGCGGTAGGCGGTCGAAGACCGCGGCGCAAAGCCGCATTGGTTAACATTGAAGCCTATGGGTTTCAGGAGCCAATGACGAAGTGCGCCGGCGGTCGCGGTACGCACCGCCGCGGTACGCACCGCCGCGGGCGTGACCGCCATTTTCTATCTGCTTAATCACTCGAGACCTGATCATCCACAGGAGAGGACCTATACTGCAAGTGCTGCTGTGACCTCGGTCTGGAAGATACAATGGCTGCTGCGACTGGGGAAAGGGCCCCTGCCTTCACGTCTGAAGAGTTGGAGAAGCTCGTGGATGGGGTCCTCCCCCAGTATGCGCTACTCTACAGTCCTCCAGACCAACAAGTGAGTACACCGGGTGCACATGGAATGGGCTATGCCTGTGTGGATTGGTGTGGATGTAAGTTGGTGGGGTGGGGGGCGAATGAGGAGTGCAACGGCCGACAGATGAGAGCATGTGCCATATGGCAAAGTTGGTGGGGGGGGCCAATTACATCTAACATGCAGGTCATTGATGATTTCCTCCTTTCCACCCTGTACATGTCAAATAGGTCAGCGCCCATCAGAAGATCGAGATTTGGCGTGCCATCGCCAAGGAAGTCCGGAACTTGGGGGTCCACAACAGACGGGGCACCCACTGCCGCAAGAGGTGGGAGGACATCCGCCGCGGAACAAGGAAGACCGCAGAAACACTGCTGGGGATGGCCTCCCAACCTAGGAGGGGTGCCAGTCGCACCATGACCCCCCTGATGTCCCGGATCCTGGCGGTGGCCTACCCTGAATTGGATGGGCGCGTTACGACATCACAGCAGACACAAGGGGGTGAGTATCAGCACATTCTCCTATCTTTCTGCGCAGTGGAGGCGTCTGGGTGGGGGAGGAGGGCTGTGGGTGACATTAGGCCAGGGCGCTTTCTGTAGTGTAGTCCTCTCCCTTAGGCATGGCCCTGTGCCCCCGGCCCCCACCTCGGTAGGGTGACAAGTACAGCCATTGAAGGTCCAGCATCTCCCATGTGCGCGTTTGACGTCTCTTGGCCTGTTGTCTTAGTCAGTAGTACTGAGTAGTGTACCCCGAATGCGCGGCTTAGTGCATTAGGCACCTGTGTCTGTCCTCTCCGCCAACGGTGTTGACATTGCATGCACTCAACCTAGTCTTCTTTTTTCTCCCCCCACCCTTTCTCTTCATCTTCTTGTGCATGTGTGCATTAGCATCATCAGGCGGAGGAGATTTGGGATCGGAGCACGAGGGAGCTGCAGCACACAAGGCCCCGGTGGGCCCAGGAACAGACACCAAGGGCACCAGTGATCCGGAGGGCGAGGGGAGCACCACGACGGGGACCACTGGTGAGAGCAGCGAAAGCGACACGTCCTTGGATGGGAGCTCCCTAGGGGTGGCGGCAACATCCGTGCCCCCCACCTCTACAGGTACATCCGCCACCCAGCGCACCAGCCCCGCCCTCCCAGCAGCCCCTCAGTCTTCGCTCCGTGCCGGTTCGCCCAGGAAGGCGCGCGTCTCCTTCGCCCCAGGCACCTCAGCCCCTGCCCCTGTTGCCCCTGCTGCCCTCAGTGCGGAGCTCATTGACCTGGTAAGGACGCTCATTGTTGGGCAGACGACCCTTTTGAATGCCATCCAGGGTGTGCAAAGGGAGGTGCAACAGAGCAATGCGTACCTGGAGGGCATTCATTCGGGTCAGGCTGCCCATCAACGAGCGTTCACTGCTCTGGCCTCAGCACTGACGGCAGCCATTGTCCCTGTTTCCAGCCTCCCTCTTCTTACTGCCTCCAGCCTTTCTCTGTCTCCTGTTCCTCAGCCTATCCCATCCACACCATCAGACCAGCCTGCACACACCTCAACACCCAAGAGCAGCTCATCCAAACACAAGCACCACAGATCCCACAAACACTCACCCAAGCAACACCCAGATGCAGACATGCCAACAGCCACTGCCACCCCTGTGTCCCCCTCCTCCTCGTCTCCCTCCTCCCTCCCTGTGACGTCTACACTCACACCTGCATGCACCCCAACATCAGCCAGTGCTTCCATCACCACCTCACCCTCCAGTACAGTCCACACTCGTGCAGTCACCACCCCCACTGCCATTTACACATCCCCTGTGTCCTCTCCCACTGTGTCTGTCACCCCCTCTTCCAAGACACACAAACGCAGGCAGCCACCCACCCAACAGCCATCCACCTCACGACAGCCTACAGCACCAGCACCTTCACCCAATGACAGCACACCTGACTCTCCTACAACCACCTCCTCTACCTCCACTTCCATCTCCACTTCTCCTACCCTTTACCTTGGACCTAAAAAACTTTTCATGGCTAACCTTGACCTCTTTCCCCCCGATGAGCTCCCCCATCCATCTTCAAAGAATCCCAAGAGCACCGCAGCCACCACCAGCCCAGCTTCGGGTGTCACTGTTGTGCATGGGTACTGGAGCCCACCCTTTGCCAGCAGTGACACATCGATCAGCAGCAAGGACAAGTCCAGCCCCCCCCCCCCCCGGCAAGAGGACCCGCAAAAACAAGGGCCACCGTGCGAGGACCGACAGGGCTGCCCCCAAGGAGCAATGTGCGGCCACTTCACCACCCACACCATCTAGGGGAGGCAAGGGCCCGAGAGCCCCATCAAAGGAGCGGAAGGGCAGCAGGAGCGCGGAGAAGGTGGACCCCACATGCCACATCCCAGCTGGGAAGGAGGACACTAAGGAGGCCAGGAGTCCGTCCCCGAAGGGTCCAGAAACGTCACGGTCCGAGGGCGACTGAGCAGGGAGTCCAGGCCAGGTCTGGCTCCCTTGACCTGCTGGATGAGCACCGCTGAACAGGGCCCGCCGTGCAGAAGAGCACCGCTGAACAGGGCCCCGCCGTGCAGAAGAGCACCGCTGAACAGGGCCCGCCGTGCAGAAGAGCACCGCTGAACAGGGCCCGCCGTGCAGAAGAGCACCGCTGAACAGGGCCCCGCCGTGCAGAAGAGCACCGCTGAACAGGGCCCGCGGTGAAGAAGAGCACCGCTGAACAGGGCCCGCCGTGCAGAAGAGCACCGCTGAACAGGGCCCCGCCGTGCAGAAGAGCACCGCTGAACAGGGCCCGCGGTGAAGAAGAGCACCGCTGAACAGGGCCCACCGTGCAGAAGAGCACCGCTGAACAGGGCCCGCCGTGGAGAAGAGCACCGCTGAACAGGGCCCACCGTGCAGAAGAGCACCGCTGAACAGGGCCCGCCGTGCAGAAGAGCACCGCTGAACAGGGCCCCGCCGTGGAGAAGAGCACCGCTGAACAGGGCACGCCGTGCAGAAGAGCACCGCTGAACAGGGCCCGCCGTGCAGAAGAGCACCGCTGAACAGAGCCCCGCCGTGCAGAAGAGCACCGCTGAACAGGGCCCCGCCGTGCAGAAGAGCACCGCTGAACAGGGCCCGCCGTGGAGAAGAGCACCGCTGAACAGGGCCCGCCGTGGAGAAGAGCACCGCTCCGCTGGGCCCTTCATCTCAAGCACCGCTCCGCTGGGCACCGCCGTCTCAAGCACCGCTCCGCTGGGCCCTTCATCTCAAGCACCGCTCCGCTGGGCCCTTCATCTCAAGCACCGCTCCGCTGGGCACCGCCGTCTCAAGCACCGCTCCGCTGGGCCCTTCATCTCAAGCACCGCTCCGCTGGGCACCGCCGTCTCAAGCACCGCTCCGCTGGGCACCGCCGTCTCAAGCACCGCTCCGCTGGGCACCGCCGTCTCAAGCACCGCTCCGCTGGGCCCTTCATCTCAAGCACCGCTCCGCTGGGCACCGCCGTCTCAAGCACCGCTCCGCTGGGCACCGCCGTCTCAAGCACCGCTCCGCTGGGCCCTTCATCTCAAGCACCGCTCCGCTGGGCACCGCCGTCTCAAGCACCGCTCCGCTGGGCCCTTCATCTCAAGCACCGCTCCGCTGGGCACCGCCGTCTCAAGCACCGCTCCGCTGGGCACTGCCGTCTCAAGCACCGCTCCGCTGGGCCCTTCATCTCAAGCACCGCTCCGCTGGGCCCTTCATCTCAAGCACCGCTCCGCTGGGCACCGCCGTCTCAAGCACCGCTCCGCTGGGCCCTTCATCTCAAGCACCGCTCCGCTGGGCCCTTCATCTCAAGCACCGCTCCGCTGGGCACCGCCGTCTCAAGCACCGCTCCGCTGGGCCCTTCATCTCAAGCACCGCTCCGCTGGGCCCTTCATCTCAAGCACCGCTCCGCTGGGCACCGCCGTCTCAATCACTGTTTATGGTTCACTGTGCCCACCATGCCTCCTCCTTGACCAGTGGAGACTGTCATCCACCTGATGGACTGTGGCTTTGCACTCCCCAGGGTGGTCCAGTGGGCAGCCCACCCACTGTAGAGACATTGAGAGACTGTGGCTTTGCACTCCCCAGGATGGTCCAGTGGGCAGCCCACCCACTGTAGAG
Organism: Pleurodeles waltl; assembly: GCF_031143425.1. NCBI lineage: Eukaryota > Metazoa > Chordata > Amphibia > Caudata > Salamandridae > Pleurodeles > Pleurodeles waltl. The sequence goes on from NC_090443.1 coordinate 340,824,270, forward strand.
ACATTGAGAGACTGTGGCTTTGCACTCCCCAGGATGGTCCAGTGGGCAGCCCACCCACTGTAGAGACATTGAGAGACTGTGGCTTTGCACTCCCCAGGATGGTCCAGTGGGCATGGTGGCTCCTCGTGGATCTGGCGTCGTGGACTCATGTGGCTGTGGTGCCCCCCCCTTCCCTTCCCCCTGAGGTGCCTGTAGTTTTTACATCTGATGCCCCTGCAGTGTTCTCTCCAAAGGACTCAGGTCTCCTGTGTGGGCTTTGCCCTTGTTTCTCAAAACTTTGGCCCACGGACATGATGAATTCGTAGGATGTGCAGGACTTGTTACTTCAGTTATACACTGATGTGTATGTCATTTGTTTTCTTGTGAATATCTTTCATGGTTGTACGATATTTTTCTGGAGCTTTTTGGTACATAAATATTTATTCCAAATTTGATTATGTCCTAGCATTTTTCTGGGGTGTTTGGGTGGTGTCACTGTGACTTGTTGCTCTGCATTGGTGTGTACATAGTTGGGGGGGGGGGTCGCATATGTGTGTGCCCGTAACCTTTCGTCCTCCCCCCTCCCGTGTGTCGTAGGTGCAGTACTCACCGTTGTCGTCTGCGCCGGACTTCGTACTCGTGGTAGATGAGAAGGTAGACGAGAGCAGGTAGGATGTTTAATTCGGGTTCCATGCTGTCCTCCTTCCTCCTGGAGTGCGTAGTGGTGAGCGTTTTCCCGTTCGTAGTCTGTTTCCGCCGTGTTTTTATCGGCGGTGCACCCGCCCCGGAAAAGGTGGCGGATTGGTGAGTTGTGATGGTGTGGGCGGTACATTGTCTGCCGCCTGGCTGTTGGCGGTGACCGCCGCGCTGTTTGTTTGTACCGCCGTGGCGGGCGGAGTGTTAAAGTGGCTGTCTGTGTTGGCGGTTCCCGCCAGGGTCAGAATTCCATATTTTTTACCGCCAGCCTGTTGGCGGGTTGGCCGCCGCTTTAACACCGACCGCCAGGGTTAGAATCACCCCCTATATGCCAGCGTGATTGTCAGAAACTCTGGAGCTCGCAACCCCAATCTTACTGACCAAGCTACGCCCCTGGCCCTTGCAGTCCACCCTAAAGCCCTATGTCCCCCCCATGCTGCCTAAAACCTCAATGATGAATTTCACACTGCTTTTTTCTGGTAAGAATATATTTTTTTTATAGCCAAATAGCTTTGGGGTTAAAGTAGGTCTGGTCTCAAGCATGCTGAGCAGAAAACCCACCTTAAACATAAATTTCCTATCACAATACCCATTCTTTTAAATCTGGAAAAGATTCTTCCAGAACATATACTTTCACTTCTTGAGTCTTCTATGCCACCGGGTATCCTGAATAGTATTACGAATGCTGAGGTATCTTGTCAGTGTGTGTTATTTCTTTCCCCATTATCTTACCAGTAACCTAATATCTTATCTCACTTTGTGTACTATGCTGACAAATAATTCTAGGTCCCCAAAGTACTTTAAATTTTAGGGTGTGCTAGGAGAGAGGTAGGTATACTGAAAAGTGCTGCCAAAGCCATTTGTGTTTGTGCAGAAGGGGAAGGGAATATCAGCTTTCGCTGATTCTGGGGTAGTTTTGCACCTTTCTCCTCGTGCGGGCTGCGTCTGATTGTGCTCGTGGAAGTGAACCTAAGAATTGTTTTATACAGCAGCATGTCCTGTATTCCCTGAGTGTAGCCTGCGGTTATGAGTAGTTTTGTGCAGGGCTATATATTTTGAAGCAAAGGCAGTCAATTGAATGATTTATGAACTTTGAAAAGTAATTTATGTTACATTGTGACAAAGTGAGAACCCTTTACTGGAATCTCTAGAGTAGTTAGTGGAAAGCATGTTGTGACACCCGAACAGAACAGGTTTCTTCTATTGTAAGTTCTCAGTATACAATATGATAGGTCATCGCATTTAGCATTATTGTACTTGTATTTTTCAATTGTCCACTCATTCAGCTTCTTTTATGCATATTTGAGCGGCATGCATCCCTTTTAAGCTAATCAAAGGAATTTAGGAAATGCATGATCAACAGTAGTTTGTTTACATTTGAAAGTGCAGCTGGATCTGATTGGTCAGTTATCTCATCTTATTCCAATTAGTTACAATTTATCAAATTTCCTGGATGCTTATTATGAGACTGTTATTTCACACACAGAAACTGGATTATTTTCTGCTTTACTCCTTTCTTCTTTTGTTTCATAGTGATTTATGTCATTGTTCGTACAGACTTCCCCTCAATTATTCTGTTACTTTCAGTCCCGCAGCGATGGTGAGAAAGATGCCTTGAGCAGTAATATTTTCCAGAGATGTGAGCTCAACATTTGCCCTACCTACCATTCAGATGCTGTTCGCCCTCAGCCTTTGGCCTGATTTTTTAAATCTACCTTAGTTCTTGGTGGTTTGTTTGATACTTTTTAATTTTCACAACCCAAAAACGTGCATCCATAAATGATTATCCAGTCAAATACTTGCTTTTAGGGAGAAAGGGAGTGTTTATATACCAACACAAAGGAAAATACTGTCTTCACATACAATACACAAAGTCACCTGAGGTCTGGGATCTGGGGTTTCATTGGCAAGTCCCTGAATCCCACTCCCCTCTCGCTAGCTGTAGTGGTTATTCCAATTCATTAGAGGCGACATTCAGGTTCAGCCCTCTAGTAGTCCAAGTCTCAGAAGTTCCACTCTGACTCTTCATTGAAGTCAAACGTGTTCTAGCGCCAAAGTGCAATCTGGCAGGCAAGCTCCCCCGGGGCCAGCCAGCCAGTAAATTAGTTTTTCCCGCACCAGCAGGATCCGAGCAACTGAAGTCTCTGTGTGTGCTCCTTTTGTGAGCGCTGTAGCAGCAGTGGCTTCCTCCAGTATGTCTTTCACACGTGTCCCAGAAGGGCTGCAGCTGAGTGTCCTCAAGTTCTTCACATGTGATCTTGCAGCAGCCAGGGGGGTTCTCGTTGCTCCTCTGATGCTTGGTAAGTTTCTCAGGATCCCCTCCATATGTGGGGGGAAGATGCTGGGTAACGCTCCTGGTGCTCGTTCTCAGTCATGGCTTGGGCCCACTTGGGTCACCACAACAGGTCTTTCCTCTGTTGATGGTCTCGGCTAGACTACACTTCTTGCTCAGTCCCAACAGCCCCCCTGACATACGAGGTCACCGTTCTTCCTCTGTACTTGGGTTATAACCCGATATGCAGAGCAGCAGTCTTCATAGTGGTCCCACCTGGCATATGGGATCACTGACTTGGTACCGCACACAGGTTATGGCCCGATCGGCATGGCAGCAATCTTCACGACGGCCACCTGGCATACAAGATCACCAACTTTGTTGCAGCACTAAACAGGTCACTGCCTTTGTACAGGTACCGTCATGGTTCACTAGACAGCGGTCCTCAACTGCCATACGGAGCTGACTGACTTTGGTGCACTGGTGCATCAGCCGTCTCCTCACACATCGCTATCAAAATCCATTCACCTAGGACCTCGCTCCAATCATCACTTTCCTCTCCTTCACAGAGCACATTGATCTTGGTGAGCAGGCAGGTACTGATGCTCCAGGCTCCAAGGGCAGGTGGTCTTGGATTCCCTGGGTGATGGCCCAGATGGGAGGCTATCGGGCCTTGGCCCCCAGTCCTGACCACAGACAAAAGTCTTGTAGAGCTTCCCCTACTCTCACTGGCTCTTTGACAGGTGACAGTTTTTCGGGGTCTCGAGCTCCCCTTCCTATTGTCCATTTCCAGACGCCAAATGTGATTTAGAGTCTGGGTCAATGAAGTCTATGTTGGGATTCTGCTTCCTTTTGAAGTGCCCTCTCCTCTGCTCTCCCTTCATCCTGAAAGCAGTCTGTCATAGGAAGAGCAGCACCATATCTGATAGCCCCACAAAACAGGCCAATGGGAATGACTAGAGACTCACACCTGAATGTCAGCCACAGTGATATGTATATCAAAAGGTTACCACAGAGCCGAAGTATGATAGTGGGTGTCTGTTTGTAATAATGGTAAGTGTCCTTTTAGTGGATGCATTATCATAAGATGTTGGTTATGGGGACGTATGATACAGAGTGTTTTGTAATGTGATGGTGGGTCTCTTAAGTCCACTTTCTGTTTGGAAAAGATTCTGACTCATCTTGGAATATGAAGTGGACAGCCCATGACTTTCCAGCTGTGCGGCTTTAAATGTTTTTAGCGTTTCATCTCAGTGTTAGCAACCATTGGGAGGTAAGTGATTTTGGGTGCGCATGAATAAAGTATTGACCATGAACACAGTATAATTTTTCATTGTATGTGATCTAATATACCTAGTTCACAAACAATACCAGAAATATACATAGTGTGAAATGCACACCAGACACTCGGGCCCTCATTATGACTTCGGCGGTCTATTTCGTAGACTGCTGAAGTCACGCCTGCCACTTGACCGCCAGTGTTGGCAGTCTTCGGGCTGCCATATTATGGCTGCTCTCTGCCACTATTTGGCGGAGAAGCCTCCAGCAGCCATACTGACGGTCGGCGGACTAGTGGAGCTTGCTCTGTTGCCACCGTCACGTCACCACAACACCGCCCACTGTATTACAACATTGTAGACGGCGTGGCAGTGTTGTGTTGGCGAAAGCTGGCGTCGGAGCAGGCACCATGGACCCTGTTCCCTCCCGGACAACCACCGTGAACACCAGGTAAGGTGATCAACCAACGGGGGGTGTTAAGTTTTGTATGCGTGTGTGTGCAAGTGTCTATGTGCAAGTGTGAATGCATGTATGCGGGGTGGGGGGAGTATGTGTGCATGTACGCAGGGTGTGGGGGGAGTATGTGTGCGTGTATGCGGGGGTGAGGAGGTGTCGTGGCCATGTGTGCATGATTGTGAATGAGTGAGCGTGGATGTGTGCGTGTATGTATGCAAGTGTAGTGTGTGTGTGCATGGATGGGGGGTGTGGGGGGTTCAGAACGGGGATCTGGGGCAGGAGGTTCAGAACAGGGACCGGGGGAGGGCGTTGCTGCTTGGGGGGTCCTGAAGGGGTTGGGGGTGGGGGGGCTCCTACATGCAGGGGGGGTTGGGGAGTTATGTTGTGGCAATAGGAAAGAGTATTCCTGTTGCCAGTATCCTTACTGCCACAGAATCCCTGGCGGTAAGGATACTCAAAATACCGTGGGCAGTGTTCGGTGGACCACCGGGTCGAAGGTACAGGTGGTGAACTGGCTGTTATGCAGCCAGTTCACTAGCGATGTCATTATTTGGCGGTTCGGCACCACCACGCTGTCGGCGGTCTGACCGCAGGCGTGGCACTGCAGGACCAACAAGATCATAATGACCACCTCAATATTGGGACGGGAAGGGAGCACCAGAGGGCCTGACTCCAAGATGGGCACTGTGATGTGAGGCTCCCTGGAGCAGAATTACAATCAGGCATAGTATTTGAAATTTAGTCACTAAATTAACCAACTGATCAATGTCCTAAACAGAGCACAATATCAGGAATGGAAAGAGGCATGAAGAGGACAGTGACTACGAGGATAATAGAAGCATGTAGCCCAACCTGCCAAGAGAGGCAAGGTGGTGTGCCTTATGCATCACTGATCTTGTAGAAGATACTGGAGTGATGCCAGTGAAAATGTATCTGGAAAGCTGAGCCAAGGGGCCCAGGGGTGTTGCTGCTGCATGGTCCTCGCTAATTGGTGACCCATGGTGCCGGTCTGGGAGAACCGGGGCCACAATAGATTTGAGACCTGCTGATGACCCTGTGGAGCAGTGAGATTGGTGGTGGGGCCGCACTGTGATTAAATTCAGCCCAGTGAGAGAATGGAGTCCCAGGTCAGGGGATGGCCCGCCTGGGTGTGAGTTATATATCTAGCTTCTACTGCAGAGGGCTTCAAATGTTTGATACCCAGACACCCCTGTTAAAATATTTTAGGCATATGGACCCCCTCCTGACCAAACTTTCTGGAACCTGGTACTCGTCATCATTGACAACCATAAATGCCCCCAATTCCCACGGCAAATAATTTTAATGGTGTAGAAATAATATTAAACAGTGTTTCGCGAACCAAAGGTTAGTGGGTGACTCCTAGTTATCTTAGTTTGCTGCTGTTGGGGCTCCAGTCATGTATCAGAGGGCTGGAGGGCCTCGAGATATGGAGCAGGGAGAACCATGTGGTATCGCTTCCCGACTCTGTGGTAAAACATCCTGTGCTGTGCCCCCATGCACCATAGGACTAAATTAATGTGTGCACCTGCAACACACAGTGCTTTTTTTCTTTGCTTCTGCCTGGGAGTGAGAGCTGGTCTAGGGGCAGAGGTGCAGCCAGATGCTGAGGCTCTCACTTTCTGGGCCGGACAGCAGCTGCGCAGCAGCTAGCCCAGTACGGTGTACGATAGTGCATGTCTGTGCGACTTCAAGGTGGGGAGCCCCTCACATTAAAAAAAACACATATACAGGGTTCAATTTAGCTCAAAGTTAAGTCAGTGGTTGCGTATTGTCTATGAGGCACGCACCAACCTGGAAGCATAAGCACCTGCGTGAAAAAAACATAAGTGCTGCTTGCCACCCAGGCTGAGTGAGTCTCAACCCTGATCAGACTGCTGCAGGCAGCTCAGCTGAGCCCCCAGGCCAGAGCAACAAGTGCCAGACACATGTTGTTATGTGAACTGTACTCATTGAGGCGTCAGTGCAGTGTGCAGAACAGTGCTGAGATTCTTGTCAACCTCCCACCATCCACACAGGAATGGGCAGCCAGGCCAACCAGCTGTCAAAGTACATTAAAGAAGTATGGGAACTGTGCTGTTGTATGCAATAGGGCTGTGTCAGTGAGTGTGGGGTCAAAGATGTGGCTAAAAGCAAAATATTCTGTAATATGTTTAGGTCTTTCATGGTCAGGTAGCTACATATAACATATTGGGCATCTTAAATGAAAAATAAATTTTAAAAAGTTGCTACTCAGTGGAAAATGCACAATAGTAAATTATGAAACCTCTATTAGTTAATGCTCTGCAGAGGTCTGTGTGTAACCAGAGAGGCACAGAATTAAATCTTGGGTAGTACAGTGGAAAATAAAGGCTTGTGTATTTTCAGTGCAACAAGGTCACAGCCTGGGACAGAAAGCACTGTGAATATGTAAGTCACTATTTTATACATGCATTACACACTGTATAAACTAGACTGCTACAAAATGTATGAAAAGTTTTACAATAAAATGGTGCTTCCAAATTATAGATTTTAGCAATACCCAGGCTGTACGTAATGCAATTTCTTTTTACATAACTGCCTCTTCAACACCTCCTCAGGGGTAGTAAGCACTATGTAAATACAATTACAATTAAAAGCACACACTTCACAGCTCAGTTGTTAACTCTTTGCACCACCACTCAAAAAGAATAAATATTTGTCATCACAAAGCTTCAAGTGATTCTACTGGCTCCAAGCATCATTTTTACATTGTAGATTACCCTTTACACTTGCAGATTAACGCACAGCGCACATTTGCATTTCTTTCAGACAAGCAGGCACCCTAGCAGGAAGGCTTGTCTAAATGTCTGCCCGGCTTTGGTTTCACGGGACACTCACTGAATAACTTTCAGCTGAAGCATTTAAACTATTGGAATTAACCATTCCAGGACGGTTGTCTTTTTCTGAAAGTAGGGAAAGTTTTTTCATAAATCCTTTTTGTGCTGACAATAAGGCTGGGAAATGCGTGCCCCCTTTCCCAGACTCCACACCCCCTAAGGGTCGCGCCCACAGATTGAAGTCACTGGTGAGTGACACTACAGTGCTCTCCTCCCTTTGGATAAAGATGAATGGATAATGCTGCAGGGTTGCATTGCACCAGTGTCCATGTTCTTGACCCCACAATCCCACATCTCTTCCCTCCCATTTCGGTTGCAACATTGGGAGTTTGTCAAATGCATAATTCCAGCAAGGGTAAATGTGCTGGGAATGATGGGGGAACCAAGGGACAGGCTGGCATGTAACACCCACTTTATGTTTCCTGCTAAGTCAACTGTTCTTCAAAAGCCAGCATTTCCTTTGTATGCTAGTTCTTTTAGGGAAAATCTATTAGTCCTGTTGAGGCCCATCAAGTTTCACACTGTCCAGACCTCAGTGGGTGAGGATCAAAGGGGGTAATTGAAAATTCAAAGGACCCTTGCATTGACACAGGCTTCCACTGGTCACCACCTTTACAAAGGAACACATACTGCACATCTGTCCATGGTCTAAAAGTCTAAAAAGGTCTTGGCATCCTATTTAAAGTGAACTTCATAAAGTCACCTGTATTCATTTGTAAAATCATGTTTCTTCTTTTGTATACTTATCAGTCAGGGATCATTAGAGCACCTCTAGAGCACTTTTTTGTATGGCAAATTGTATTGGTGCTTCATTTAAACATAGCCTTGTCACCTAACAGGACCCAGAATGGCATGTATCACACCAGTTTAACATGTGCAGCAGCCATGTCCCCATGCCCCTACAGCTTGTACAATGCATGACAAAAAACACAAACTGCAACAAATCACCCCCACTCATACCCCTCCCTCTTCCCCACAACACACATCACTCAGGCAGCTTATTGTCCACATCCTTTATCATAGTGGGATCGATCCTCACCCTCAACTATGTTTTCCTTGCTTGGGTGCTTTCTCTTAGTGTTGATAGAGATCAAATTTTACTAATACATTAGTGGCATAGAAGTTAGAATATGACAATTTACAAACCTTTGTTTAAAGGCCCAACAGAGAAACTAGCATGAAACGTAAAAATGTGCAGGTTTCAATTATGTCTGTGGCATTGTGATCTCCATTTGTTTTGGACATTGCATTTTACCATGAAAAGATGTTGTGCATTTATATTTGAGTGAGCAACTGTCATATATTAGTATTAAAAGTATAATTTTAGTGAAATAAGTAGAGAAGACAAGTATATTATGAGTATTGGATGAGCATGAATTAATCATACTTACATTGATTTAAATGATTTTATTAATGCAAGTTACATGCGTGCAGAAAAATTAATGCATATCTAAATAGTTACTAATGTCGTAAATAATTATTGTAATTAAATAATTTGCTTTGCATATTTGATTTAAATTGTAAGGCGTGCAATGGGATTTATATGTGTATTAAGTGCATTAATATGTATTTAGGCTTCCTTAGCTAGACTAGGCCTGAAGATTCATTTTGCAGCAATAGTGTAAGAAATGAAAGTTAATTCTGTTCCCTTTAAACCTAAATTAATCCCTCTGTTGCTAATGTGCTGGTAAATGTCCTATTGTATTAAAGTCACATAACATGTCTTGATAATTAACAAATATAACAGTATTTGTTGTAGCTGTTGAACGAGACAGGAAGCCGTATTAATTTCGTATGAGAAATGTTAGAATCATCCTGTGAGCTGTGGGAAATAACCCCAAAGTTGCAATTGACAAATAAATTTAATATTTTGGCGGAACGTTATGAATTCATTGAGACGACTTTACATCTTCCCTGAGAAAATCCTGAATAGTTGCAACTTGATGTTGTCAGTGGTTACCATTGGCTGTTGGTTGATGTGTGCAAGATGAGTCCACCTAGAAGACCATTCAGAAACGTATGAACATTTCAAGTTAGGGAGAGACTTTGACATTTTTAGGCAGTCTGTGTCTGAGTCAGTCTGTCAGAGTCCTCCTTGGGTACTTGTGCTGTCACCTCCTGTTCCTCCGTCAAGCCTTCTGCCACACTCTTTAGTCTCTATGTTATGAGTTTCCCTTTAGTCTTATATTTCCTGTTACTTATGCTGTTCAGTACTAATAAGGCCAATACATTCTGTGTGCATCTGGTGTTCTATACTGCCCTGATGCTGTCTACAGATGCCGTGAACGCTCTTCTTTAACAAAGTTTTACTGTCTGCTGTCTCATTAGCAGAGGTATAATCTAAATGTGTCTCCTTGTTACATTTCAGCTTAGATGATTACACCAGAGTATATTTATAGTGAGTTCCCTAGTTAGATGATTTTTCCAAATTATTTTTGTCTTTTTTTTGTTTTGCCCACATGTTAGTCAGTCCTCACACATGCAAATCCAAACTCGTATTAGAGATAAAGAAGGCCCAGCTCTGAAACCTGATTGTTATTAACTGGAATTTGATGATTTATTGATGTCACCATCATCTGCTTTGAAATCTGATTCTAATGTACACATTATAGTTTTGTTAATTCGTGTTATCATCTTGGAGTGTCCAATAACATTGATGTTTAGTAGGCTTAATCTCTTTAGATGTTTTGGTCAGCCTATGATTTTCATGTATGTTTATAACTTAGTTTTGCACACCATTTACGCTACATTAACTGTGATTGTAATAAAGCTTTGCAATTTTCCAGTTTGAAGTACTGTTTTGTGGTTAAATTAGTCATGCTGTTTAAATTTGTTTATGTTTTCCATGTTATTGATTTGCATTGAATGAATCTGATTGTCACACTCCTCACTGATTCCAAAGATCCAGATGATTTCTAGCAGGTGGGATAAGTTGTGGTGTCTCACCTGAGTGCATGCCGGTTCTGAACCCAAGGCGAGAACAAGACCTCCGCGAGTGCTCCAGCAGTGTTCAGTTTGGTCCCATACCCAGTGGAGTGGCACACCCTGGCATAGACTGTGTCACTGGGAGAGAGGTGAGGTACTGCTGTAAGGGAGCCCGGATTCTCCCAGATGTTTTACTATCGTCCAACAGAATGCATGTCAGCTTCCCCAGGGCCATCATGTGCCACAGATTTAGTACAGAGAAGAAAAACATTGGCACATTGCACATATATGAAGATATCAATTTATTCCTCTGTGTTGCCTCAGGAAAGACTTCACCCGACCCAATAATACACAGTGGGCGTGGTGTCAAGAAGCCAATATCAATCTCATGTTTGAAGAAGAGCAACAGCCGACACGTGTTTCGTCAAACTTGACTTTTTCAAGGCTGTGGACATATACAGATGGAAAACATAAGTCACAGAGAATGCTAAACTGATCAAATGTTGTAATGTCTTAAGTGAGCAGAAGTAGACACGACTTTTGTGAATAAGGAGAGAGACCCAGTACCGCTGACAAATGATGTGTCTTAGTTAAAACACATATACAAGTATATCCCTTGTTTAACATCAGTAAAAGTGAAGGCAATCCAAAGAATGATATGTGGTTTTGTTAAGTTTAGACCACAGATGTCATGGCCAAAGAATAACTGTGTATGGTGGCAGGCAGAGACATAATGCCAAATATAAAGTGAAAAGGAAAAAAGACCTTAGTACGTGCAAAGCGTTAGAAATTCCAACCACGTTGTGTTCGGAGTTACAGTAAAATAGTTAGAGAAAGATGAAGTAAATGTGCATGCACGAAAAGGAGATGGACATACCTCCAACTTGAGGAAGTATCAAGTTGTACTATTAAATTCCAAAGGTCAATGATGCGTGGAAAAGTTTTTCCATAGCATGAACTATAAAGGAAATCCGATGGCCATAATAAGCCTAAAATATAAAAAGAAAAACTATTTTTTTCTTAAAAGTAAAGAAAATTGTGTGCATTTAAAGAGGAAAAATAACAGGTATGTCTGTCTTTCTAGTAGGTGTTAGTTTGCTCTTGCCAGTTCTGAGGATGGCAGTATGGATGGATAATGAGCAAAAGACGAACCAAATATAATTACCCCTTAGTGGGTTAGAATCTGGAAAGGCTCAAAAAGTAAGTATTGTCTTAATACATGCGACCATTAGAAATCTGTAAATCCTTCGACAGTTAAGGATTGAGAAGATTATAACAAAGGATGAGGTGAAATTAAATAAGGACTGGCCCGAGTACCATGTCATAGGCCGTCAGAAAGACATTGCATATTTTTTATACATTTATTTTAAAAGAGGGTTGGGGTGCTGGTGTGTAGAGATAGATGGTTTGTATAAAAAAGTACTCATACGCAAATGACCAAGGCTGCAAGAAAGTGAAAATATACGTCCGCGCGAAGGCGCATGTGCCGTGTCATCATAAACAGGGAAATTGACGCAGATCGATCGTGTCTCTGAAATGATTTTTAATGGAATCGGAGATGGATAAATCTTACCTCGGCAGGAAGTCAGCGAGTGTCTTATCCCAAATGTTAGCGGCGTCGCATCTGAAATGCGCGCCAGTAACCAGCTGCTATTTGTGCTTGGTGAAAGCATAGAAATAGAAAGCGGTCTCGGCCGCAATTGTTCAAAACTGTCCGCCATCATGGAACGGGAGCCTAAAGTGAAGGCATGCAAAAGAAAAGAGATATACGTGCCCATAAGTTTGGAAAAAGTGCCATGAAGTTAGAAGAATGTACATATGAGTAAGTATGGTGTCATAACATGGAAGTTGAACACCAAAAATATGTCAATGCACCAATTAAGATACATAAAAAAACATTCATTTAAATGGTCAATGAAGGAGACACAGAAAAATAGATAACATATGCATGTTAAAAGAATGAATTGTAGTATACACAACATCATTTGAAAACCACAGATGTTACAGTACAATAAGCGGCAATCACAAACAAAACATTTAAATCAAATGGTGGTGTTAACATCTTGATAGAGATTATGTTGTTAGGAGTGAGTGGACTACAGAAAGACATGTAGGTCTTTGTCTGAATTGAGACCCTCCACAACTGCCCGTAGTCTGATTATCCATCTGGTCTCAAGTTGTCTAAGCCGAAGAGTCTTGTTGCCACCCCTGGAGCAACTGCCCTCGGTGGCAATACCGTGTGTGTGAATGCCCAATCTTTCTTGCAAAGGATGTTCCAAGTTCCACAGATTGAGTATCCACAGCTCTGCTGGTGGTGCTATTTTCTATTTCCAATACACTGTAATTAGTCTTTTGGCTGTCCCTTGAAGATGCCCCAGTAGCACTGTGCTTCTATCCCCAGTTTCAACTCCACTGCCTCCCTACCCTTCCCTTCTGCTTGCCATAGCAAATAGCAACACAACAGGCTTCCTGTGGATTGTGACCCCATTTATGTAGGCCATGTGACAGGATTCTTTTCCAGAAGATCTGGATCGACGGGCAGGTCCACCAAATGTGAGTAAATGTGCCCTTCTCTGATCCATATAACCAGCAGTGATCTAGTGCAGATGAATACATGGTCTGGTTTAGGGATCATGGTGGCTTCTCTCATTGAGGTGTTACTGGTCCTGTTTCCTGGAATGTGTTATAGAAGGCTGTTAGAGGTTTCAGAAGCAGTGCTGAGAACTCTTAATAAAATAAAAGCTGTCAGCGCATTGGGGCTGGTGCCTTATGAGATTTGAGAGATTGCATTGCATTTAATACTACTTGGGGTGCAACAGGCTTCTCTGAGATTACAGGATAGCAGTTTATCTATTTTGTTCCCCTTTTCATAAAAAAGTTGATTCAATCATAGCAAAGTTAACTCTGCCTTTTCAGTTCTTAGGGCCCTGTGTTGCCCTTGCAGTTTATTTAATTTGCCTTGTCTGCCTAGCGGGATGATGTTTATGCAGGCCATCCACTTTTTCCAGCTCTGCTGGAAGCTGCTTTTCACTCTGCTTTAACGGTCTTTTCTTGTCACGAATTAACGATATGGCCGCTTCCCTAAAGGTTGACTTCAACTGATCCGAGCGTGTTGCATGGGGAGTGTCACCTAGGTCATTGTTGTTAAAGTAGTTACTTATGATTTGGGGCAGATGTTCTCTGTGAACCACATCGCTCACAATGTCAGGTGGGAAACTCGAAGTTATATGTCTAGCTTCCATCAGATGGCCTTCCAACCACATGTTCACTTTGCTGTGATCTGGTTTAGTGCCCCCTTTAAAATGAATATCTGTAACCCGACTGATCGGGTTCTTGGAGAAGAAAAACATATTAATTTAGTATATGACTTGTGGACTTGGGAATAAATGGTGTACTCATCAGTGTGGGGGTGGAAATGTCTCTAACAGAACCAGCTCCTCAAAATGGGTTTTCAGCTTCCGGGAAGCTACTCTTGAGACCTGTGAGGTTGTGTGGTGCCCTATCCTTTTCCGGACACCAAATCAAATTGAAGTCCTTTCCATGATAATGCTCCCCTCTGCTGGCCCTGCTAGCGTGGCTACGCTCACCCTAGAAACACTTCTTGATGGATACTGAGTGCATATATACTAATGAGGTTATAGGGGGAATAGGCTATCAAGACTTGCAATACCAGGCTTCTGCCCTCCCTGTCCTTCTGTATATGTTGGATTTGTATAAGTAGGTTTCTCTTGGTGAGAATCGTTACACCTGCTGTTTTATTTTTCATTGAGGCTCAGTACTGTGTTGGATAACCCCTGTATTTTATTCTAAAATGGTCTTGCTTCAAAAGATGTGTCTCCTGTTGAAGATTTTATCTGCTTGTTGCTGGTTTAGGTAGCATCGGACCAAGCACCATTTTAGTGGCGAATTAAAACTCTGTTTATTCAGAGTAATGTATTGTAAAGATGGTTATTGTGGTGGAGAAGCCAGGGGGACAGGAACCCCTTCTAATGTGCCACCTGTGTATAGTGTGTTATGTTTAGTCCCCTGAACCATAACTGAATTAACTAACCTAACAAAAATATCCCCTGCATGGGTAGGAGAGAACCATGATCCTATACGAATATGATAATTTTTCTCTCTCATGAGCCTCCAGATCGCAACCTGAGGCCGGGCTTCATAGTATATGTTTATTAGTCTGGCCATCTGTGGTAGTAGTGATATGCCATCTTCCCTCCTCCTCCTGCCCTTGACGTCCCTCCAGTGATACCTTGTCAAACTCCCTGACTTTATATGGTGTGTGCAAGAACCCTGGTTATTTGTACCTCATTGGGCTTCACAATGCCCGCTGTGCCCTTCATGTTGCCCCTACCTGGGCCACAGTGCCTCCTTTTGATTGCTTCTTACCTTCTTCATTGGGGGGGAGATGCGGAGTGAGGGACTCTCCTATGACCTTGTTTCATGGCTACTCTATTTATATCCCACTTCTTTTTTTTTCTTGGCATGTCAGCCTCTCATCACAGGACCGATACCTTCAGTTCTTACTTGAAGCATCAATGTAGTGTCCCTTGTTTATGGCCCCTCAATGCTGGTTTTCCCTACTATTTCCTTGTTTTATGTGACTCTTTTGGTGTTCACTCTCTTCACCTTCAACCGGGATGCCCAATATTATTTTGCCCTTCTCTTGGGATTTCACCCTCCGGTACCCAATTTGTTTCTTGCTCGGTTCCGTGGTCACCAGTTTGAGGGCTCTGTTATTTTCGAGCATGGTCGCAGAGAGATCCTGAAACTGGGGCTGCGTCCCTATTTCCATTGATTTACGCGCCATTATGGATTCTGCCATTGGGAAGCTTGTAAGTTTGATCACAATGTTTCCTTCGTCTTTGGTGTTTTACGTCTTACCCTGTGTGCTCTCTCTCGCTGTCAATGGGTAGGTTTGCATCTGCCTGAAGGACCGCTCAGAACAGTTCTGTGACACATTTAAGCATATCGTCTCCTTCTATTCCTTCTTTTAAATTGCGGATGCGGATATTTTATGTCTGGATCTGTTTTCCAGGCCTTCACATTTATTTGCCATCCAGGACACTGTGATTCCAGATCGTATATGGTAGTAATGACCACTTGGTCCACTTCTGTCACTATAAATGCCTCTGCTCTTTCAATTCGCTGACCCAGCCTCTGAAAGTCATTTTTTATCTCTCCCACATCTTTTCGGATTTTGGTGCCCAAACCATGCAGGGTTTCATGAAAGATTTTTCCAGATTTTGTTTAATTTCATCAAAACACACTTTGAGGTCTTCCTTCATGGGGGGGGCCTTGTCTGCTATGACTGGTTGTGGGTGTATCTGTGTCTATACTAGCTATTTTGAAGAAGTAGCCTGTAATACCTTTTTCGCACTGTTTCTGTGCTCGAGGCATTTACCACCCTCTTTAGACCCTCTCAGCTTGCTACCGTTCTGTAGCATACCCCTCGGTTTGTGTGCTGAAAGTCATTGCTATTTGGAGCCCTTGTGCCACCATGATGTACTAATATTCAGCTTCACTGCTTTTTGGTCTGGGTACACCCATTGAGCCTTATGACCATGTAGTGCATGAGCCCATGCCTTTGAGTTCCCCAGAGCTACGGTGGAGGGCTTGTACTTGCGTCTCTGCCGTCCTCTACCAATACAGACCTCTGTTAGTGCTAACGGTGTACAAAGCATATCCTGGGAGCAGAGGCCTCCACGATTCTACATCAATGAAATGTCCACCTGGCAGGGCGCAACAGAGGGGTCCCCGTGAAGCGTGGGAAGTTAATCCATTCTCACAAGTGCTGGAGAGCCTCTCTGCGACAGGTTCTGACCTATGTTCCATTTCAATCGCCGCCAGTACACTCCACCCCCAGCAATGCTCTGCGGGTCATCCCAGCCTGCTGGATCTTGGACGGCCACCTCTCCATGCAGCACCAGGCACAACGATCACGTGCCACTCTTTCAGTGCGCATTCTTCTTGGCCACGTTTTGTAGATTGGCGGATTTGCCCATGTGTAGTAATCCCTTGAAGTGTGGCGCTCCTCCTCAAGGGCAGTCCGCTGACCCGCTGCATGGTTTCCTGCGGCCCGTTCATTCTCTAGGACCACTCCACGCCTCTTCCAGCAGCCTTCTGGCCTCCATGGTTAGGCTTAGGCCTCCGTGGTTAGGCCCGAACTGACAGCTACAGCCCTGAAGGCTTTGCTCGGAGGCCTCAATGGAGTGCCCAGCTAGCTCAGTGTTGCCTCTGCTGCAAGGGGGGCGTTCATGTTAATCTTGTTAGTTCCGGGGAGAGAGCGCACAGGGAGAAGCATAACACAATGCGTCCTTGCTTGACATCACCTTACCTGGAAGGCTCCTAAAAAACGCTTTAAAGTGTTTTCGTCTGATGTTTTCTGTTTGAAGTTTGTACTGATAAAGGGGAAAATACAGGCCTGTGAAAAGCAACAGCGTGTTAAAACGTGAAACACCAACATGGACAAATTGTTTATTGGTGCCAAAAGGCAATTCGTTGGTATTGGGATTTTCTAGATTTTTAGGATAGTGCTCAATTGTTTAGTGAGAAAGTTGGAGTCCTACAAAGGGCAATCAATGAGTTGTAACCTTTGTTGCGCAAATGCTGCTCTTTATAATGACAATTTAAATGAAAACTTGACTGCAGTGGCGGCTGCACAATGGGCTGCAAGCTGCCATATATTGCCTAAGACATAATATAGTTACTACAGATCTGTCAACTTATTAATTTATTTCAGTCTGTGATGGGGGGGGGGGTGAGGCCTTGGAGGGGTGTGGTTTTATGTAGAGAGCTATCTAAGAGGCACTCTGCTCCTCACCAAGACCCCCACCTCCTCCCAAAAATGTTTTTTTTTTTTTTAAAGGGCTGATGTCCTGGAGTGTTTTCACAACCCTAATGGATATCAGCTGCTTAGAGCTTCCAAAGACGAGCCGGAAAACCACTCTGGGCAGTGGTTTCAGCTCTTTCTCTCTTCCACGTCTGATTTCGGCTCCTCACCGGGTGACCGTTGAAAGGGAGCCGAACTGTGTGACACACAATGGCACCATGTGAGTTGACTGGTCTGTTAATAATGAAGTAAATAGTTCAGTTCTGCTTTAAGTTGTTGACATAGGCCCCTATTGCAGTGGTTCTTAACCTGTGATCTGGGAACTCCTGGGGGGTCTGCAAATCATATTCAGGGGGTCCTCCACTGCTTTGAAAGTTAGGCAACATTAACAGATCCATGAAGTGTATATAAATGAAATTAAATGAACATAGAACATTTAAAGCATTCAATAAATGTGAAGGAATTTGAAATTGGAGACTAAAATAAAGTAGTATTCTCATATTGATGTGTGGGAGCAGGGCAAGTGCAAGAAAGAAAATATAGTATGGGCAATAAGTGGCCCTAATTGAATATAGAGAAGTTCCTACAGCCCCAATAATATTTTTTATATACTTGTTTGTGTGTTAAACAAAGTGTTTAATCATTTATCTATTTGTTTGATGAATGCTTGTTTCTGTATTTTTTGTCTATTGTTTTGTGGTTCAAATCACTCAGAATGCTTATGCGGTGTCCCTGGCTTTCAAAAATGACACAGAGGGCTCCTCAGATTCCAGTAATGATTCAATGGAGATATCTGGGTTCCAGTAATGATTAACTGGCGTTCCACATAAGTTAAAAAAAAAGTTAAGAACCGCAGCCCTAATGCATATATGTACATACCTCAAATAATGTGAGCTGAAATTCTGTTCTTTCTGTCGGAGGCTACAATCAAAATAAAAGTAATTTTCCTCATCGCGAAGGAGCATCTGTTTCAGAGCCCGCAGGTACAAACCCACTTCCCATTCAGCCTTCTTTGAGGCTGGCATTGAAAAAGTTGGGCCTATATGACAAAGGAGTTTGTGTATTTTCAGCCTGGGAAAACCAACATTATGTTAAAATGCCAACACAGGCGCATAATTGTCTATTGGCCACAAATGCTAATAGACAATGCACCTGTGTGTGTGAGTTTCACTATCGCGATGTTCGTTTCATAGCCTGAATGCATCCATGCTTCAAAGGGAATGTTCTGGGTCGAAGGTCCATGCGGACCCCGAGCTAGGCAAGAGCCGGGCATCTGGCTTGAGCCAGGCTCGAGCTTTCAACGGCCCGCCCACTTCTAGCAGCAATGTATGCTTAGTCCCCAAGGTAATGTCTGAACTGTGGGGCGCGGCACTCTGAAACCAGAGACACCTCTGAGTTGAGGTGGGTGGCGGCCTGCGGGGGACCCTGTAGGAGCCCATTCTGGCATGGGCATGTGACCTGCTCATGCCGAATTGCAGAATGATGACACGCAGGTTGTCCTGGACTGAGCCTTGGGGTGGCCCAGTGGGGGACAGGAGATTTGAGAAAGAACTCCAGATGGGTATGGAGACTGGCTGAAGCAATGGACATCTGGTGCCAGGGTTGAGATCCATGGTGTGGGGAATGGCATCCTGAGCCTGGAGGCCCCTGGCAGTCCTTGGGCACTACATTGGAATCTGGAGGAGAGGAGACATGAGAAGCCTGCAGATTAGCCCAGAGGGGTGAAAAGACGCTTGCAAGAAGCAAAAAGAAGAGGGAGAAACAAGAAAATGAAATGTGGAGCCTCAGTTGTTGAGAGGGCTTCAAAATAAGAAATGTGAGATTCGCATTGCACAGACTTATACGTGCTTATTCGCATCAAGCAATAAGACGAAAACAATGGTCTCCACAACTAAGATCCTTTTCTGCAGTAGTGCAGGAACATACTCTGGCATATGTGGAGCAGTTGGGAGATGCGGCGCACGTGCTGGAAGACTGTCTGTGTAGACTTTTAGGAGCATCTTACACCAGAGCTGTTGATGAGCTGAGACAAATGCGCGGACAGAGCAAATATAGAGGCCAAATGTGGAGTGATTTAGTAGTTGGAAACCAAAAATAAACAATAGACAATATATGAAAAGAAGAAGATGCCTGTAATTGCAAACACGGTCATAATGGGAAAAGGAGACCTAAAACAATCCAGACTGACATTTGATGCGAAGAAAACGGTCATCACTGATGAGAAAGGGAATACTGTGCAAGATGGTGCATGTAACCTGGAGCCAAAAGAGGAGCTAGACATGAAGACACTACTTTCCGGCATGAAACGGGGTCTCTTACCAATAGAAAGGAAAACAGACACTTCGACAGGTTGCATAGATCACATGGTGGAGAGCATAGACAAAGAGGTGCCAGGATTGATGCAAGCAACAAAGAATTTCAGACCTGGAGGATACTGTGGTGTCACAAACCCAGCAAATAAACAAGATGGAAAAGACACTGCACATGATAAAATGAAAAGCTGGAGAACTAGAGATGAGTTATTATTTGGATGGTAGGTATTTCTGAGACATTCAAAACCTTCAGGATGGAAACCTTTTGTTAAGAAACTTTTCACAGACCCATTTGACCAAACTTCTTGATAGTCTTCGTAGGCGATATAGCACACAGATCGTTTGCACGCAGACCTCCACGGGGAGCACCTGTGCAGCTATTAATAGTGCGATTATTGAACTATAGAGACCAAGACGTGGTACCAGAACTAGCAATGGAGGAAAAAAATCTAGAAAATGATGGGTCCAAGACAACTATTTTTCAGACCTCATGGTGGCAGTCTAGGAGGCCAGAAGAGACTGTAAAACCATTGAGAATACGTTTCAGCAGAACAACAGAGTACATGATACTATATCCCACAAGTTTAAGATGTAAGTGCCATGTCTTCCCAGTTCCATCTCAAGTGTCAGCCTTTTTGAAAAATAGGAAAATCTGTGCATTTTCCCAACCTCTAAGAGAAACCCATCTAAGTGACAATGGAAAGATGTTGCAAATTCAATAAAGGGCAAACTGAGGAAATGGTGTGTTCTCTGCTTGAGAAAAAGGAATGATGATCCCAGCTAAATGGATAAAATGTGAGTTAATTAAAAATGAAATTTCACAAGGTGTCTGTTAAATAGTTTAGCTAAGTCACCAAGAAGTATTGGTGGAGTAGTAGTCTTCCACAGGCCCTCCACACATACAGTAGAGCTACATTTTCCTTTATTTCACTTGGTTGTGATTAGAAGGTAGACCACTGGGTGTTCAGTGAAAGCAGTTGTAAAGAGAGAGGGACTGTTGCTGACAAACTGAATGTCAGCGTTGGGAGGAAACAGGTGGGTATTTTTGCAGCCCAAGCAAATGCTTCACTAAAGCAAGACAAGATGTAGTAGACATATTGTATTAACGAGGAACAAGGCAAGATAAGGTTCTAGATGTCAGTTACATGAAGCAGTAAAGGAACAGATAAGAGCAAGAGAATATTCACATGGAATTTTAGAGGTTTGAACAGGCGATGGAATGTGTGATTGTTATAGAAAGAAATGTACCTTTGTGACCTCTCAAGGGAACAGCAGACGAACAGGGGCAGCACTTAATTGTCCAGGTAATCTTGGAAACATCACATATCACTGTTGTGAAAATATATGGGCAAAATATTGACCAGCCAGACTTCTTTCGTGAAGTACTGCAACCTAGATGCACGCACAAGAGCGACAGGAGGAAATGTAAAATCTAAGTAGAGATTCATCTATTAGAAAGTCACAACAGACTAAAAGGCGATCATCAGTGGCAGCTAAGACTGTCAATGCTTGAAGAGACACAGAGACGAAAGTGAAAATACATATTATTCGTCAGAACACAACACATCCTCTAGACTACCTGAAGTGAAAATGTAAGTGAGCGGACAGGCACAGTGGAACGCATGACATGCATCATATCGGATCACACTGTAGCACAATAGTGTGGCTAAGGCCCCCTAGCATTCATAAATGCACTTGCAGATGGGAATTTCCTTCAGATGCATTACTGGATGTGGTCTTTGCTAACGAAATAAGGCAAGCTGCTATAGACTACCTTGAGCTGAATGTGGGATCAGTGGAGGTGGTGTGGGAAACAGTCAAAGTGTATATAAGGGGGCACTGCATTGCCAAACAAGGTGGAGCCCAAAAACCCTTAAGCAACCATTTTGGCAGGCTGGAGGCAAAGATGAAGTCTCTAGAAAAAGAACTAGCTCTTAATGGAGATGTCTGAATGTTAGCTGAAATGAATGAAGCTAATTTTGAGCATAGAGAAATTACAGACAGAAAACGATTTGGGGAAATATGTAGTGGCACGGAGATACGGGAGGGCGAGCATCCCGGGCAAACATTAGCCACTCTGTTGAGAACATCCTGGGCAGTATTGATATTCCCATTTTAAAAGGGAAGGATGGTTCTTAGCAGTACGATACAGCAAAAATACTAAACCAGTTCGAAACATTCTGCTGCACTCCAAATGCTTCCTGTTCAAATGTCTCAGTGAAAGATACACCGACATATCTAGACAATATATATATATATATATATATATATATATATATATATATATATATACCTTGCGTGGCTAAAAGATGAGTCAGATTCACTTATAACTTTTTCACCATTTGAGCAATGTATACCAAATTCGCAAATGCTAGTCAATGTACCCCAATCCATTTTCACTCCCAGTTTGGTGCAGATTGATCAAGAGGAAGCAAAGTTATTAAGGATGCAAAAATCAGATAGGTTAATTATGTGCAGGTGAAATTCCATGTTTGTAGCTACTGAATGTGATAGAACAACGTGTCCTAGTCCATGCATGCATGTGATATTGAATACCATGGTTGAGAGAGCCCCCGCGAGGCTCTGTCTCTCGTGAGCCATAGCATATTACACTCTGCATCTACCTGTATTATATTGTTTTGCAATTGCATGTATTATACACATTATCCCCTGTCCCCTGGAGTATGCAGACTCTTGGTACTAAAGTCAGGGGCGTGAACACTAATGAACCATTTTAAACCCCAATTATTCACTTAATGCTGCATCCGGAGGGTCCTTAATGTAAACCACAGTTGGAATTACTGAGAAAGCAGGTCTCGGTGGGAGCCAGCTGCTGGGTTCATTACTCTTCATTAAATTGCACAGTCACGCCGTATTTTTCACATATTCCCCTTTATTAAAATATTACAGTACATAAACATTACGAACCCTCTGTGCGCTGAAGCAGCATTATGGCCTTTCTTCTGAATAAAGGATCGTTTTCAGTGGCTGAAGGAAACAGCCTTCATAGTAGGAGACGCTGACACATTTCGGGCTCTTTCTGGTTCTTGTGCCCCCACACCTAAGATCATGCCTTTTCACTCGTGTTCTGTTCTTTTGAAGTGTCCTCGCGCAGCTGTCTGGAAGCCATTTTGGCAGTGCTGGACTGTGAAGGACTCCTGCCTGTCATCCCTGTGAAGGTTGCTTCTACTATCAGGAGGCCGGGTCATACCAGTAGACACATTTTGGTTCCTGGCCTCTCCAACTCTGAAGGTGTGATGCCTATTAGTTCTGACCATTGCAACAGTCAACACCACAATTTGTGGTGGTGTGCAAGCAACCATGCTTTACTCCATGCTTCCGTTGCCCCACCCGTTGACTACCCGCTCCTCACTGCTACCCTCTAGCTCTGCCGATAAACCTGCAGGTGCCCGCACCTCCTGAGGCCTCGCTGACTGACAAGCAGAAATGTGGCCTAATGGTCAGAGCTGTTGACTTTGGAAGTGGTGAAACAAGTTTGAGCCCAGGTGCTGGCTCAACACCATGTGATTCTGGGCAAATCACTTAACCTCTGTGTGCTTAAAAAGAAAAATCTGATCTCGTGTAGTATAATTTGGTACTAATGTCAAGCACTCTGACATCCTTGGACCAACTTCGTTCTATATAAAACTAAAACAAAAAATACAATATATATATATATATATATATATACATATTTTCACTGAAAAAAAAGAAAGGTTACAGGGACATTAAAGTTAGGAAATAGAATCAAAAAATATTTATAGAAATTCACTTAAAAAAACAAAGGATACAGGGATGTTATTGTGAGGCTCAAATGTTTACCGTACCAAACTATAGAAATTCCCCAGTTATAGTTAGAGATAGCTCAAGTAACTATAACTCATGCCCTAAGGTAACTATTACTCGCGCCCTCGCCATGCACAGTTTTTTGTCAAAAGTTTTACTGCAAATATTACATTGATATTATCAATGATATTATGAAAGATGGCATGATTGCTGTAATTTGTGGGGTAATTGGCAGTGCATGGCGAGGGAGCGAGTTATAGTTACCTTAGGGCACGAGTTATAGTTACTCAAGGTAACTATAACTATACCTGGTGAAGTTCTATGGTTTGGTATGGTTGAAACCTGAGCCTGACTATAAATCTGTAACCTTTGTTTTTTTTAAGCAAATTTATGTTTTTTTTAAATTCTATTTTCTAACTATAATGTCCCTGTAACCTTTGTTTTTTTCAGTGAATTTTTATGTATTTTTTAACGAATAGTAATTTGAATGACTATACTTTAATCCAACCTCCGCCATGCACAGCCTCTGGCTGTGCGTGGCGACGGTTGACACAAGGCAACCCCCTAAAAGCACCCAGGCTTGCGTCTTGCACCATGCACAGCCTTAATCCGTGCGCAGGGGAGGTTGCCCGCAAAACCAGGCCTGCAGCCAGACCCTGCGGCCAACACCCCCTAACTACCCAAAACCACGATGTGGCCGTGCACTGCAGGAGTTGGATGCAGCTTCTCTGGGTGTAAGAATAGGTGTGAGAAGGTTATCTGGGGGTGAGAGTGGCTATCAGATTGTCTGTGTGGGTGTGAGAGTGCGTACATCAGTGTTTCAGTGTGTGCGCAAGTCTGTGAGTGGGTGCATCAGGGAGTCAGTGGGTCTGTGAGTGGGTGTGTGATGTCTGAGTGGGTGCATGACTGTCTGAGTGGGTCCGTGAGTGGGTGCGTGAGGTCTGAGTGGGTCTGTGAGTGAGTGCATGAGAGTCTGAATGGGACTGTGAGTGTGATCGTAAGTGTTTGAGTGGGTGTGTGAGTGGGAGAATTGATTGAAAGAGAGACAGAGAGAGTGAGAGGGAGAGAGATAGAGTTTTTTAGTCTTTGATGTCTGATATACTTAGAAAAAGTTATTTGTTTCCAATTTAAAATCACAAATGTAATTTTTTTTAAAATATGATAATTCTTTTTCATTAAAAGAAATTTGAAATTAGTCCTGCTGGACTCGAACCCCTAAAGCTCAGTGTGAAGGCCTGCACCCTTCACACTGAGCTACAGTATTTTTTGTTTTTTTAATCTCTTTGTGGGCTACCTGGGACCGCGAGGGAGTCCTAAAGGTTTCCCCTGCGGTCCCTTCTCATTCATTTATTTATTTTTTAGTATGTAACTAAAATGCCCTTTAAGGGCTACCTGGTCCCTCCTTATAAATGTATTTATTTATTAAAAAAGTGTTTAAATAAAATGCCCCCTATGGGGTATCTAGCACTGCAGGGGAAGCCTTAAGGCTTTTCTCGCAGTGCCAATGCTTCAGGAAGCATGGAGCTGGTTTGACAGCAGCTCCCTGTTTGCTGAAGCATTTTATCTCTGCACCCTGCATGCATGCAGGGGACTGAGATGAAAACTCTGTTTTTTGACAGCAGGACCAGCTTTAAAGGTCCAGCTGTCAAACAACATAGTGTTTGCTGTGGGTTTGCTGCAGCTAAGCCACAGCAAGCAGTTATGTTCCGGGGTGGGCAGGAGCCAGCCCTTGGCGGTGGCGTTCCCAGGGGCCATCAGTGACTCCACGAGAGGGGCCATGCACCCCCTCTCTCGTTAGGATAGCCGTGGGGGGGGGTGGTCCCCTGGGCTAATGGGTGTCCGAAACCGACCCCCTTTCAATTCTTTTCTGTTTGCCCTGGAGGTGTTGGTCCCCGGGGCGTCGGGTGCCCACGGGCCCCCTGCATGTATCTATATAGAAGCCCCGGGGAAGAGGTGGTCCCCGGGACAGCAGAGGGCCACATGGCCCTCCCACTCCAAGTACAGTGTTGCCATGGGGGGTGGTGGTCCCTGTGGCGGCACGTGCCCCCCACAAATACAATGCAATTTGCCCAGGGGTGGTGGTCCCCGGGGCGCGGGGAGGACATCGGCCCCCCCACATAATATTAGCTCAACAGCCCAGGGAGGTGGTGGTGTCCGGGGCAGCGGGAAGCGGCCAGACGGCCTCCCCCTTGCATATTACATGAAAGTCCTGGGGAAGTGGCAGTCCCCAGGGCAGCGAAGGCCACAGGCCCCCACAGACAAATGAATAATCCCCGGGGAGGTGGAAGTCCCCAGGGCATCAGGAAGGAGCAGGGAGGCCCCTCATGCTTTTTTTTTTTTTAAAAGCTCCCAGGTCTTTGCCAATCCAGGGGCATTAGACTAACGAAGCGCGGGAGACTGCACTTCGTTTTTTTAAATTTGATGTGTGGAGTCGCAGATCCACCGCGTCTCTGTTGATAAAATAAAATAAAAAACTTTTTAGCCCTGGGGAGGTCCCTTTGGGACCCCACTACCAGAGCTAAGGGGTCAGAGTGTTCATACCCTGGCCCCTTTAATTTTTTTGTACTTCTTTTTTGGGACTCCGCTTCAGCCAAGTCCCAAGATGGCTGGCAACACTTCACCGACTTCTGTTATTGACGTGTTATCAGTCAATCCGATCTCTGCACGAGATCGGGAGGACTCGCGAATCATTTGCGTCCCTAGATATACAAATTTGTTTTCCCCTTAATTTCTCAAAAACTACTGAACGGAATTACCTCAAAATGAAAAAAGCACACTTTCTGGACCAGGGCCTACCTTCCTGCCAAATTTGGTGTAATTCTGTCCAGCAGTTTTTGCTCTATCGCTGTTCAAAATTCCTATGGAAAAATAAATGGGGAAAAAGTTTTTGGGGAGCCCTCTTTTTTCTCGCCCCCCCTGGACAGATCAACCTGAAACTTTCCAGGCAGCAGCTGACGGTACTGGCAATTATTTTGGGAAAGTTTTGTGAAGATTTGTAAAGCGGCGCCACAGATATAGGCAAGTAAAAAAATGCTTTTTGTATAGAAAGGAAGGAAATATAAAGCATAAAACTAATAGAAGGGGTCAGGGTAGAGGTACCCTGCTCCATGGGATTGTTGGACTGGTCTGTGAGGGACCCCCTTGGAGAACAAATTATGTAAAAAAAAGATTTTTTTTGCAAGTGCAAGGATCCGCGGATCCTCCATGAGGCTCAGTGCAGATCCGTGTGTGGCCCATTCACAAATTGACACACCCATTCACAGACCCACACACGCACCTACACACCCATTTACAAACACACACACCCTCACACACCCATTCATGCACTCACACACGTACTCACAGACTCATTCACACACTTACACACCCAACTCACAGACCCAGTCACACACTCACTGATAGACACATACCCATTACCACACCCACTTACAGACCCACAAAACCAATCCCACACCCAGTCACTCACACACCCACTCTCAGACCTACACAGCTACTCACAGACCTATTCACACACTCACACAACCACTCAGACATCCATTCACAAGCACACACACCCACTAACACTCATTCACACACTCACAATATCACTCACAGACCCATAAAACTACTCCCACATCCACTCACACATGCAGACACGTGCTCAAACACCCACTCACACACCCATTCACATAGTCACACACCCACTAACAGACCTAATTGCACACACACAACCACTCACACCCCAGTCACACATTCAACACACTCACAGACCCATTCACATACTCTCACACCCATTCACACACCCACTCACAGACCCACAAAACCACTACCACACTGACTCACAGACTCACAAAACCTCACACACCCAGCCATAGACCCACACAGCTACTCACACACCCACTCACAAACCTATTCAAACACTCACACAACCATTCACACACCCGTTCACACACCCACCCACATACCCATTCAAACACTTACACACCCACTCACACACCCATGTGCACACACACACCCACTAACACTCATTCACACACACACACACACACGCACACACACACTCACAGACCCACAAAACCACTACCACACACACTCATAGACCAACAAAACCACTCCCACATCCCCTCGCACCCAGGCAGCCACTCACACACCCACTCAGCCACTCATACACCCACTCACACATCCATTTACACACACACACCACCACAGTCTCTCACAGAGCCACTCACACACAGTTAGTAATACATTCATATATACTACACTAGTATATGTTTATATTAAATGTGTTATTGTTTTAGTATTGAAAGTGTGCTTTTGGTTGGGAAGGCATCTGCAGATCCGCCACAGATTACCACAAAATATAACCAGCAGACCCCTTATTTCTCTGAGGATCCATGACGAATCTGCAGATCAGAAAGAGAGATTTTAAAAAAGGATTTCAAAACAAAATCAAACAATGTTTGGGAGAAAGGTTGGCTCTGAAAAGAGCCTTTGTGTTTATGGTGTGTCTATGATAATTGCACATAGAATAGGGTGCAGTTTTTTAAGTTGTGGAGCAACACCCTATTGCCTGTGTCTATAAAATTGACTCAGTGTTTTTGATATATTCTGTCCATGTTGAAGCATAAGTTGTTTTGGTATATAGAGCCCATATTGTGGTCTCAGAGAAATGCAGAAACAGTTTTATTAACATGATTCCTCGTTTTTATAATCTGCAGAGAAATTTGGGTTGACCACTGCAACTTCTGACTTTGGCAAATTTTGGAGAATGCCAAGGCAATGTGTGGGAAAAGTAGCATTAAGTTAGCAAAGGTATCCTTCATTAGGATTGCCTACCCCAGTAGTTTTGCCTAGGTCATTGCCACCACAGTGTACAATAATAAGGTCTAGATGTTGTCATTCCATAATGTTTTCTATCAAAGGCAGCAATTGATGCCACTTTAGACCTCTCTGGCCAATCCAAATACTTTCCACATTAGGTAAACGCAGGTACCTGCCAATGCAACTTTTACTAGCATACTCTCTAGCCCAAAGCACAAAACTATGGCCCACAATCCAGTCTCTGACCGTTTTTCAGAAAAGCAGCAATAGCACACAGAAATCTGCAGTAGAATGTGAGAGTTTTGAAGGCAGTTACAATGGAGGACCGCAAGTAAAATACAAAAAGAACATCTTTGATTGGATGGTAGACATGTCCAGGGAACCAACGTTAGGTAGTGACTTTAAGAAAAAAGTTACTAACACTGTGGCTTTGAAAACAAAATACAGTTATGTTGTTTGAGATTTGCTTGTAATTGCAAACAGTCAACCAGACCTACTATAGTTAAGTTGAAGCTAGTATGGTGTTGAGAGAAAGTCTTGTGAACTTTTGACCTACTGGTAGGCAGAGGCTATCTTAAATATGGTTACTCTGGAAATGGAGCTCAAAGAGTGTGTGGGGGAAGGGGACAAAAGAGACTAGTGTGAAAATGAAATGCAGACTGCTGTAGAAAAATTGTTCGGTAGGGAGTGTATGTGTTTTAATTGGCAAATTTTACAAAGTAAAATATAAATGAAAAGCATAAACAGCAAATTGTTAAATGCTTTTAAGGGTTTTCGTGCCACGGACCACTTGTGGGGCCGCGCTGATCCCCGTGTCAGATCCACAGGTCCACAAACAAACCTATCAAATGGGCTTCTTTACAGGAAACATGGAAAGGGTTAAAAATACTGCCCATTTAGGAGTATTAAACCAAAATAAAAGATGAAAGGACCTCTGTGATTTGCTAAGTATGAAAGTATGAGTGAGAGCGCAAGGGGAGGGATAGCCATTATTGATACTCTTTTGTACTGAGAGTGGAAGAGAATTGAGAGATTTCTGACTTGAAATTTGTAGTGGATAACAGATATTAACAGATATTGAAATAAAAGTTGGACAACAGCAGATGATCTCACAGGTAAGTTAATTAGGTTTTACTATTGAAAAGGTATATTAAAAACCTATGAGTGTATATAAGCTGATAGAAAACGTGTAACTTCTACAGACTACTGTAAAAGGCAAATTAGAAGGGAGGTTAGATGAGAACCTTAACTAAAAATATAGTGGCCAGCAAAGAAGGAAGATAAATTGCTATACTGAAATTATATTTTTTTGTTTGAGCCAGTATATATGAATTTCTTTGAAATTTGATGTGGGTAGTTGCTATGGTATGTAAATTAATAGTATCTAATTTGTACCTACTCACACAGTCAGACAGGTACTTACACACACAGCCACACTCCCACAAAAGCACTTATGTACCCATCACTCACATAGCCAGACAGCAACTGCCACACTCAGTCATACACCCATAAAACCATTCCCACACCCATTTACTCACCCGAGTGTACTCAATTCAACTATTTAGCAATCAAGTTGATAAGCCAGATTTAGCCTTGTTATTATACGAATGGCATTATTCATGACTACACTCCATAAGCCATTTTTGTGTTGTATGTCACTACTGTGTTTTGTACTCTCAACAAGAGACTTCTTTATGGTGTTTTCATTTGATTGTTTCTGTGCTTCTTTGCAGGTCAGCTTTTCACAGAACAGGTGGTCACCACACACTTTATTTGCAAGGGGTGGATTACCTAGGGCTTGCTGTTAAGGATAATCCCCCCTGGAGTAGGGTAGGTTCCTGGTCCTGAAGAATTGCCCTGAACATTGTAGGATATAAATAGAGAAGAAACATGTTGACCCTATTGTTTTCACACACCTGAGTCAGAAGAATCATTGTGCCCATTACTGACTCTCCTTATTGCTTGTAATCATGGCAGGGGTCACTGCATAATAAACTGACTCTGGATCACCCCTAGTCATTTCTAACTAATCTTCTCTACACCAATCTACTCACCCTCATAACACCACACTTTCAGTGTACCTCACCAGTCACATCGGCAACCTGAAAAGATCTCCGGTAAACAGCCCCCCTGTGAGGCCCGTTGGGTATTGCAGCACCTGCCTAATGCAGAGCTGCCCGATGAAGCATTACACTCCTCGCAGTGCACGAGGGCTCTTGCTCCTGAAAGGGTCTATCCTCTTCTAGGGTCGTGACCTGTACGCACTATTTTTGGTTTTTGTAGGAACTGCATACTTAACTTCAGGTATTGAATTTAGAACACCAGGAGAACTATGCTCTTTGAATCCTGCAAATGTTTGCTGGTACTTTAAGCACAGATTTCAAACTATGTTGTCCTTCATCTGCAACAAAAAAACAATTCACCTCTCGGAGAAATTACTGATTTCTTTTGGCTAAAAGAGTACCAAGCAAGAGGTGCGCCTCATATTCAATATGCTGTTGTCGGTAATGAATGCATCTAAATTTGGAAAATACACGGATGAGACTGTACTATCTTTCGTAAAACAGTATGTTACATGTAGCATTCCAAAAGATACTGAGGAAAAAAAGCCTAAAGCAGCAAGTACTGCATTTCCAATCACATAGATGTGGTAAGTGCTGCGGGAGGAAATACAGAGCAAAAGGAAAATTTTATACAAAATGTCATTTTGGATTTCCAAGACCTGCAATTTCAAAAGGAAGAGTAAACAGTTTTATGTTGGCATTGAGGCATACACTTGTAAATCACAAAAATCTGCATTGAGACTTACACTTACTTGTAAATCACAAAAGAAATCTCCAACCTCAGAAGAACACAGGCGTTTCAAAATATTTTAATGATTACAATCCTGCCATTTTTTAAATCTGAAATACCCATATGGATATTTAATTTGTGGCAGACAACGCAATAGCTATTGCCCGTTAAGTTGCTTCATACATAACAAAATCTGAGAAGACAGAGATGAAATAGGTGTGGGAAGAGGTCTCTGCTGAAAAATCTCTAACAAAATAATTGTACAGTTTTGGTTTGAAGATGCTTCCACACAGGGAAATTGGATCCTATGAATGGTGCGATTGTTTGAATTTTGCTGGTTTATATTCTAAGTAGAAAGGAATTACTTGGAGGAGTCTAGGCCTAGTATCAATTTAAAACAGAGTTTTGAAATATTTTCTAGAAATGTAATATCTTGCCGAATTTGAGCCAGATAGTACAGTCTTTGTAAAAACAAACATGTTGGACACTTACTATCCAAAAAGGAGTGTACATCTTGGAAATCTTTGTCTACCTGAAGTACTCCAGTACTGCACATATAGAAATAATGTGACAGAAAATGTAGATGAAAATAAATTGCAGCGGCAGTAGTTGGTTGCTATGGGTGTTTGGTGTGACATATCAATGGCAGTCTAATTAACTATATAAAACTCACTTGCCAGACTGTTGAAAAAAAGAGAATGTTTCAATTTGGCACTTTTGCAGCTGTTTAAACCTTGGTGTTGTGAAACAGAATTACTAGGAGAGTTTGACTGCTATGAAGACTCTTTCAGTGCTGCAAAAGGTGGCACTCAGTGCTCAGTTTTTGCAAACTACTTGAAAATGTTGAATGATGAAATGCAACAGGAAGATACAATTTCTGGTGAGGTGACTAATGAGAGTTCACAAAGTAGCCAAAGTGCAGCTTCTGAAAGTCAGGACCTACTTTGACAGCCAATAATTGAAAATGAAGCTTCTATTGCAATGAATGAGTTAGAGACTGTAATGGAGCAAGAAAGACAGGAAATAATTGATTTGGCAGATTTAGTTGCACAGCTAAATGATGAGCAACTGCAAATATATATGACGGTGAAAGCTACCCGTTGTGTATTGATTGCTTCATGACAAGAAAGAGTGTGCATGCTCAACATTTAAATATATACTGTTGTATGTCAGTTGTCAGGCTGGTACTGTTGAAGGTTTCTTAATACAAGTTCTTACTGCTTTAGTACAAAAGACTGCAGAGTGCAAGTTATCATGCGTGGTTACAGCACCTACTGGATTAGCTGAACACAATATCAAAGGCATTATTTTGCATTGACTTTTGGTGCTAGCTGAGGAACATAAAAAAAAACTGGAATACCAAAAATTATCTGGTGAAGCTTGTCATGGAGTTTCAAGAGTGTTAAAAAGGTTGAAACTTTTAATCATTGATGAGGGTGAGCATGGTGTCAAACTTATTGCTTGCCTTTGTGTGTTTGAGAATTCAAGAGCTTCTGAGAACAGATTATGATTTTTATTTGGAGGAAAACATTTGATTGTTTTCGAGATCTACTGCAGCTTATACCTGTGAAGAGTCAGCTTATATTCAAAACACCACTGCATGATGAAACTAAGAATTCTTTGATAAGCATTGGAAATGTGAATATTTGATTAAATTTGAATACAAATAATTAATTCAGGAATATGCAACAAGCATCTGACATTGAATATGGTAATATTTTGAAAGCTATTAGAGTAGTTGTTCTTTCAAAAGAGTGAAGCTGTGTTTTAGAAAGTCGTCTTGTTGAAAAACTGCATCCAACAATGGAAACAGCAGCAGAACTAATGTTCAGTATTATACAACATGATAAACATATTGTGTGCCTAATGCCTACATTGGAGGAGTGTGCATGTTTCAACAATGAATTGCTGAAATTGGAGAAAGAAGATATTCTGCAACTGAAGGCAATAGATAATATGGAACATCAGGGTGTCGTATTTCCAAATGAAAAGTTACAAGCAAAGCTGTATTTATTAGAAAAATCTGTTTCACGAACTGTGGGTTTGGAGAAATGCTTAATTTTATACAAAAACTGTAGGATTATTTTGTGCCAAAATGTAAATGTTGAGGAAGGTTTGGGTAGTGGTGCTATGATTAAAGTTTTTGATTTTATTATTTTCCTGATAGGAATGAGGTAGAACACCTTGTGAATAAATATGATCAGATTGAAAACTCAAAGCAAAGTGGACAATGTACCGCACATTTTTTGCTTGTGAAAGATTTATTTGTTTGACAGAAACAGTTTCCAGTTTGTCTAGCATATGATGTTAATATTCATAAATCACAAAGTTTAAGTTTAGATGCAACATTTATTAAGATTGTAAGTACAGTGTTTAAGAAAGGTATGTCATATGTAGCTTTGTCTCGCGTTAGGACATTTTCTAGCTTGTTTCTAGTTGCATTTGTTGAGGGCAGAGTAAGCACAGACTCAAGTTGTGTTAAAAAATACAACCGATTAAGAAGTCTGTATGCTCCACATTTGGGACAGTATCCAGTTTATGAGAAATGTTCCATCTGTTCAAAGCGGAAAGTTTCAAAGCAGTGTAGCAATGCTGTTGCAAGGAAGGAAATAAAAGAAAGAAGGAAGTTGTTACAAAACAAAAAATTGAAAATGAGGGAGATATTGTTGGTTATCAATTATCAAGACCCTCTGGTGTGAACTGCTATGGTAATGTTGTGGTAAACATATTGTTTGCATCACCTCGTGTTGTAGATACTATTGAAGAGAAACACAAGAGGGTACTGTGTTCTGCACCATCTGTTTTGTTGCACCATCTGTGTACAGAGGAAAAACAATACACTAGACTCAATAAACATTTGCTCCATAAATGATACAACCACTGTTATCTCTGAGGAGGTAGAACCTTTCTACTTAAAAGACAAATTCATCCCAGGAATTTAGCAACCGTACATACTTACAGTGGGTGGGTGCTGGATCTTTAAATTCTAAGAGCAAAACAATAACTGTGTGTGCTTAATTGCTTACACATAGCCTTAATCTATGTCTGACTGGGGCCAGCATATGTTGGCCAACCAAATAGGACGTGAGTTATGGTTTCATCAGTATTGTTATGGGTAGGGCACAACGCAGAATTGTTAGGTGCCCATTTACGAGTAAAAGATCGCAAAGGTAGCGTCCCAAACCTAAAATGGAAGTATAGTTTCCTATCCATCAGCACAGAAATATCTCAGGAAGGTTTGAGAACACTAGAACATTCAAAATCTAAAAACTCCCCTGCCAGTGTGGCACTTGCAGCTGAGTGGGCATCAATCTGTGTTGACCAGGTTTAATACTGCTTTTTCATCAACTCTTTTGAAAGGTATGGGGTAACAAGACGAGGTCTCACAGAGTTCTCTCATACCCAGTGAGTATAGCATCTTTTTTGATGTTTGATAGCCAGCAAATTTGATTGAACCTGTCTCCATTCATAATTTCCTGTAGGGCTGTGGCGTAGCGAGTAAGTTCCAGAGTGGACCATATCCTCCTCCAAAATAATAAAGGAGGCAATCTTGCCTTGTTAGCTATTGCCCTCCTACCCATATCAAGCAGCAGAGGATATAACAGGGTACTAGGAGCAAGAAGGACCACACTCCTTGAGAACTTGTTCTCTGATCTCATTAAACCAGAGCAATTAGTGAACCTCCAAAATTCAGAGCCATAAAGGGCAGATCCCACAGCTTTAGCTTCATATATCTAAAGAGCAGGTACTATCGGCTTACTAAAGATGCGCAATGCACTTTGCAGATGACACCTGTGATCTGTCTGTGCTTTAAAACCTTTTTTTCCACATGATGCTTTCGGTACATTGTCAAGGAAAGATTAATGCCCAAATAATTAAATGAGTCCACCCTCTCTAGTGTTGTGCCCCTAATGCTAATTTCCCTTTAAATGATTTATGTTGTTTGAAAGACATGAACTTGTTCTTAGTCGCATTAATCTGCAAACCGCCAGGGGTGCAAAACTCCTTAAAACATGGTAGTAGATGTTGCAACAAGCTCGGGGTTTTGTTTGCAAAAAGCAAAATGGATGTTTTCATTGTGACCTTTGACCTGAGGCCAGCCATGATCCACGAAATTAATGCCACTGCAGATTTGTTAGATATTGATGTAATGGTGGTAGAGAGGTTTGCACAACCCAAGGAAGCGTGATTAGATGTACAAGGGGAGGTGCCTAAGACAGGTGAAAGAGCAACAAAAGGTTGTTCGCTTGTTGATAGGACAGGCTTGCAAGAAGCTGGTATACTGGAACAATCATAAGACAGATGAGAACTAGATCTCTTACCAGGCAACCCGCTTGTGAGATCGTGGATAATGAGCCATTGGCTGATTGAGTGTGGATGGAAAGTTCAGTCAACTTCTCGTAAAAGAGACCGTCCGCTAACCGAACTTGAGGGATTATGCCGGTCATTAGGGCAACTATCATCGGCCTGCTTGTATTTGAGCTGAATGTTTGTATTAAAGAGAGTAGATGTTCTAATGTCAAAAGCCACCAGGCTATCAACCAGTTCCCCCTCTTTGAGGAGTAGTACAATGCTATCACATTCAAATTTTATGACATATGTCTTCTAGCATCAAGAATGTCCTCAGGGGTGACTGAGCGGCAGACCCATCCCTGTCGAAGCCAGTGATTAGCTTTGTTTTTCAGAGTAACAAACTATCTGGAGGTGGGCCTTGGTACGCTAGACAAGGACTGGAGGTCCAGCGTGCATGTGAAGTGCTGTGTGTTGGGAAGGAGGAGAGCCCTCTCTGCAACTAATTGAGCGTGCTCAAAAGGCATGTGATCAATAGTTTAAGATCCCCCACTTCATGCCTTAGATCTTTAATTTGTGATTTAAAGTGGGCCTTATCGCCCTGGGGGAAGAAGGTAGAGGTGTGTCACTCTTGGGCACACTAGGCATCTCTGTAGTGTTTTGCTCTCCAGCAATGTCCGCTAAAGGCGAAAAGTAATTTCTGCAAGGTATAGAGTAGACAGGGAGGGATTGACTTAACGGCTTATTCTTGCAGGCTGTCTCCTGAGCTGTCAGGACTGGAGGGGCTTTTGAAGTGCATTTCCTAGTTGGCTGCCCTTTGAAGTAGCAGCAGAAGGTTGAAACTTCTTTTTTATTTTTTACAGAGGCCCCAGCAGCGCCTTTGGATGTACATTCTGTACCTATAATTTACTCTACCTCTTCTATTAGGAGGTCAATTTCTATAACAGTGCAGTTGCCTGACTTAGTAAAGCCCTTTGAGTACTTAGCAGTGGTCCTGGACTAGATCAGAGGCCTTTCGTTTCCCCATTGGGTGTGTACAACTCAAAAGTAAGAATACAACAAAACAATGGCCTGCCCAGAATAAACAGTGACCAAATATACTGAAAGTACACAGTCACTGTTAAAGTGCCAAAAGTACGGTAGTTAAAATTCATTTAAATCTGCACATAGGGATTACTACATAAAAACACTGCACATGAAAGTACAATAATGATAAACAAAAATGGACCAAAGAAATGCAGGTAGCTTTAAACATATGTGTTAACACACCTAGGGGGTTATTCTAACTTTGGAGGAGGTGTTAATCCATCCCAAAAGTGACGGAAAAGTGACGGATTTACCACCAGCCGTATTACGAGTCCATTATATCCTATGGAACTCGTAATACGGCTGGTGGTATATCCGTCACTTTACCGTCACTTTTGGGACGGATTAACACTCCTCCAAAGTTAGAATAACCCCCCAAGTGTTGCAGTACCTTCATAGTCCAAAAAAATAAAACCAAGAGGGGTGGCCCAGCTCCCAGTCTCTGAGAGGCGCAGTATGGGCCCGCCATTGGCTTGGGCTTTGCCTGACTTGGCTCGCGCAAGTCCAGTGCAGTGGGTCCATGTAATGCACTATAAAGCCCTTCAACAGGCACCAGGTGAGGGTGATAAGGGCCGCCTCATGGCCCAGCAGAGTCTTGGGACATGTAGTCGCATGCCCAACAACAGTCGCGCAGGCTCCCACAAAGCGGGTCGATGTAATGCACTATATAGTGCTCCAACAGGCACCAGGGGAAGGTGATGATAAGGGCCAACTCCTGGCCAAGCAGTCTTGGGACACATAGGTGGTCATTCCAACCTCGGCGGTAAAAGGCGCTTACCGCCGTTCAGAAGACCGCCATAACACAGCCGCGGCCGCGGTGAACCGCCACGGTCATTCTGACCCACAACAGTCAAACCGCCAAAATACAGACATCCACAAAAGTCCGCCACACCAAAGGGCAGCGAGAAACTGGCGATGACCAAACCTCCACTGTCACGCCAACAGAAATACGCCCACACTATCACGACACACGAATCCACGCGGCGGTCTTTCAACCGCGGTATTCAATTGGCGGTACACACCGCCGCGCTCAAAATACTCACACACTTACAAAATACAACCACATTGGACAATTCAAAATACACACACCTGATACACATACACACACCACTCCCACACACCCATTACAATATAAAATACACACCCACATCACCCACAAACCTCCACTCCTAGAGATTCGTGAACACGCACCGAGAAAAGACATCCGAGCACCCTGACGCCCAATTCACTGTCACCCAGCAATATTTGCACGCACTTCACATAACACAACAATACACACCACCATACTTAGCACCACACAATCCATCCTACACATCCCCCACACCACCGCAAAGACACCACAGGTTCTCCGATGATGAACTCAGGGTCATGGTGGAGGAAATTGTACGAGTAGAGTCACAGCTGTTCGGGGCACAGGTGCAGCACACCACCATTGCCAGGAAGATGGAGCTATGGAGCAGAATAGTGGACAGGGTCAACGCAGTTGGGCAGCACCCAAGAAATCGGGACGACATCAGGAAGAGGTGGAACGACCTACGGGGGAAGGTGCGTTCCATGGTATCCAGGCACAACATCGCGGTGCAGCGGACTGGCGGCGGACCCCCACCTCCTCCCCTAGAATTTACAACATGGGAGGAGCAGGTTTTGAACATCCTGCATCCTGAGGGCCTCGCTGGAGTAGCTGGAGGTATGGACTCTGGTAAGTCTCATCTTCACTACTTCTTCCCCCCACCCCACCTGCATGCCAACTCATACCCCCACCCTCACCCCCACCCCCATCACACCTACTACTTGCAAATGTCTCACCATCACAACCCACCCATCACAACACCTAGCCCTGCATGCGTCCACAAAGCATGGACACCCATCACCTAAGCATGCCCACTGCACATACACATACAACCCCCCCCCCCAACCACTGTCACAACAGCCCCCACAAAGGAATGCCAGCACTGGGGTACACGGGCACCCACCCATTGCACGCTATGGCACACACAGAAGCAATAACCATACTTTTATACCCCTGCAGGACCCGAACTCCAGGTCACCGCGCAGGAGGGTCCACAAATGTCCACTCCACCCCCAGAAGAGGCCCACAGTGAGGACAGCAGCTCTGTCTCCCTGGATCTAGATGACCAGCCCGGTCCATCGGGGACCTCGGGACAGTCGGTTTCCCTCACACAGCCACAGGCCACAGCAGGCCTTCCCCCCTCTGGAAACACCAGCACAGCACCCACACAGCGGGCCCATACCTCTGTCCACAGGACACGTCAATCAGCAGTGTGTCCACCACTACAGGGAACCCAGGCTAACCCAACACCCCAACAACAACAGGGACCTGGGGGCAGTGGTAGTGGGCACACGGTCCAGGGGACAGAGGCCCATGGAAACAGGGGAACTGGGAGGGCTGCTGTGTGACGGGGGGGACAGGCCCAGGGAACCCACTCTCCACGAGGCCCTCTCCTCCATCATAGGAGCATACCACCACTCCCAGGAGACAATGGCGACGGTCCTGGCCAGGTTTCAGGAGATCCAGCTTCTGCAGGAGCAACAGTATATGGGGTTCAGGGAGGAACTAAGAAACATAAGTTCCGCCATGGGTACCATCGTAGTGGCCCTGAATGAGGTAGTCACCACATTGCGGGACACTGTGGCACCTCAAAGGGCCCTTGACACTAGCATGCACCAAGAACTGCCTACCACCTCCGCTGGCGCTAGAGGACAGGAGGCCCGACACAAGACCAACAGGCCACCAGAACCCCACCCCCTGCAGAAGGAGAACCACCCCGCAAGCGGGCCCTGAGATCCAGGAAGAAGACAGAGTAAGATGTCAAGACCCCCGCCAGCAAAGGATACCGCCCTGATTGTCATCCCACTGTCCCACATTGTCACCCTGTCCAACCATAAACTGCCCACTTCCCACAGGCATTTGGACAATGCACCTGTGATACTGATAGTCTGGACTCTGCCATGGACAATCCTCCACCATCACCCCTCACCGATTTTCAACCACCCATCCAATTTAGAGCACTTGAATAAACACACTTATTGCACAAAACAATCTGGAGTCTGGCTGTGATTTAGAACAAATGTATTAGACATGACCGTGCCAAAATGTTCATTCACATTGTGATGCCAACAAACCGCTGTCACACAGCTGTAGTCCATGGGGAAACAAAGCAGATGTCACGCAGTGGGGCCCACATCTCTGAAAACGGAAGGGAAAGTCACAACTCAGTTACCATACACTGGGGGAAAAGGACAGACAGTAGAGATGTAGTAGTGTTTAAGTATATGTAATATGCCGGTGTGTATTCTTACCTGTGTGTCATTGAAAATACTGCTGTATTACTGTGTTCCTGTTCTCTATGTCGTCCTCTTCGGCTTCCTCCTCTTCACTCTCCACAGGCTCCACAGCTGCTACAACACCACCATCTGGACCATCCTCCTGCAGAAAAGGCACCTGGCGTCGCAAAGCCAGGTTGTGAAGCATACAGCAGGCCACGATGATCTGGCACACCTTCTTTGGTGAGTACATTAGGGATCCACCAGTCATATGGAGGCACCTGAACCCGGCCTTCAGGAGGCCGAAGGTTCGCTCGATCACCCTCCTAGTCCGCCCATGGGCCTCATTGTACCGTTCCTCTGCCCTTGTCCTGGGATTTCTCACTGGGGTCAATAGCCATGACAGGTTGGGGTAACCAGAGTCCCCTAATAGCCACACCCGGTGCCTCTGGAGTTGACCCATCACATACGGGATGCTGCTATTCCGCAGGATGTAGGCGTCATGCACTGACCCAGGGAACTTGGCATTAACATGGGAGATGTACTGGTCAGCCAAACACACCATCTGGACATTCATGGAATGATAACTCTTCCTGTTCCTGTACACCTGTTCACTCCTGTTGGGGGGGACCAAAGCAACATGTGTCCCATCAATGGCACCAATGATGTTGGGAATATGTCCAAGGGCATAGAAGTCTCCTTTCACTGTAACCAAATCCCCCACCTCAGGGAAAATGATGTAGCTCCTCATGTGTTTGAGCAGGGCAGACAACACTCTGGACAACACCTTGGAAAACATGGGCTGGGACATCCCTGATGATATGGCCACTGTTGAAATTACCCACTTGCTAAGAAATGGAGTACTGACAGCACCTGCACTAGAGGGGGATCCCTGTGGGTTGGCGGATGGGTGACATCAGGTCTGGCTCCAGCTGGGCACACAGTTCCTGTATAGTGGCTCGGTCAAGCCTGTATGTCAGTATGACATGTCGTTCCTCCATTGTCGACAGGTCCACCAGCGGTCTGTACACGGGAAGATTCCTCCATCTCCTCGCATGTGCCAGCGGACGGTGCCTATGAAGGACAACAGCGAGCACAGAGTCAATCAACCCACAGGTACGTAACCACAGCTTGCACATAACACGATTCCCAATGCATTGAAAGGTTTGTATGAGTGTTGATGCAAGGCCTAGGTATGTGTGACGCAGTAGAAATTAAGCCATGTGGGCCCTTGAAATGGCGGCTGCCTGACCTGTGAAGTGCGACAGTGGGATGTGAGGTCAATGCGCTGGCGTGGCACATAGAACCCTATTGGTTACAGGAGCCAATGACGATGTGCGCCGGCGGTCGTGGTACGCACCGCCGCGGGCGTGACCGCCATTTTCTATCTGCTTAATCACTCGATACCTGATCTTCCACAGGAGAGGACCTACACTGCAAGTGCTGCTGTGACCTCGGTCTGGAAGAGACAATGGCTCATGCGACTGGGGCGACTGGGCCCCTGCCTTCACTGCAGAGGAGTTGGAGAAACTTGTGGATGGGGTCCTCCCCCAGTATGCGCTACTCTACGGTCCTCCAGACCAACAGGTAAGTACACAGGGACCATGCTTAGTGGGCAATGCCTGGGTTGAGTGGGGTGGATGAAAGATGGTGGGGAGGGGAGCGATTGAGGCATGCATCAAACGACAGATGAGAGCATGTGCCACATGGCAAGGGTGGGGATGAGGGGCCACTCACATCGAGCATGCAGAAGGTGATGACTATTTTTCTCTCCCTGTACATGTCACATAGGTCAGCGCCCACCAGAAAGTCGCTATTTGGCGTGCCATCGCCAAGGACGTCCGGACCCTGGGGGTCCACAACAGACGGGGCACCCACTGCCGGAAGAGGTGGGAGGACATCCGACGCTGGACCAGGAAGACGGCGGAGGCTCAGCTGGGGATGGCCTCCCAACGTAGGAGGGGTGCCAGTCGACATTTGACCCCCCTGATGTCCCGGATCCTGGCGGTGGCCTACCCCGATTTGGATGGGCGCGTGAGGACATCACAGCAGACACAAGGGGGTGAGTACAAATACATTCTGCTGACTTTGCGCGCAGTGGAGGTGTCTGGGTGGGGGAGGAGGGCTGTGGGTATCCCTAGGCCAGGGTGATTTCTGTAGGCTAGGCCCCTCCGTAAGGCATGGCCCTGTGCCCCCGCCCCCCACCCCTGTAGGGTGCCAAGTACAGGTATCCATGGCCCTGTGTCATCTATTTGTGCAGTTGTCATCCATAGGCTTGTAGGCCATGTCCCACGGATTGCGTAGTGGACCCCAAGTGCGCGGCGTAGTGCAGGGGGCTTCTGTGTCTGTCCTCTCCGCCAACGGTGTCGCCAATGCATGCACTCAACATATCTTTATTTCTCCCCCCCCCCTTTTTTGTGGTCTTCCTGTTCATGTGTGCATTAGCATCATCAGGTGGAGGAGAAGTGGCATCGGAGCACGAGGGAGCTGCATCCCACATGGCCCTGGAGGGTCATGCAACGGAGTCCGAATACACCAGTGGGACGGAGGGCGAGGGGAGCTCCACAGCGGGGACTCGTGCTGATGTCAGTGACAGCGACTCGTCCTCTGAAGGGAGCTCCCTTGTGGTGGCGGCAACATCCATGCCCCCCACAACAACAGGTACAGCCGCCACCCAGTGCACCAGCACCGCCCTCCCAGCAGCCCCTCAGCGTTTGCCCCATGCCCGCTCACCCAGGAAGGTGGGCATCTCCTTCGCCCCAGGCACCTCAGGCCCTGCCCCTGTCACCCCTGCTGCCCTCAGTGAGGAGGTCATTGACCTCCTGAGGACCATCATTGTTGGGCAGTCTACCCTTTTGATTGCCATCCAGGGTGTAGAAAGGGAGGTGCATCAGAGTAATGCATACCTGGAGGGCATTCATTCGGGTCAGGCTGCCCATCAGCGATCGTTCAACGCTCTGGCCTCAGCACTGACGGCAGCCATTGTCACTGTCTCTAGCCTCCCCCCTCCAACTTCCTCCACCCAGACCTAATCCCCTGTACCTCTGCCTATCCCAGACACACCATCAGACCAGCCTGCACACACCTCAACACCCAAGGGAAGCTCATCCAGACATAAGCACCACACATCACACAAGCATTCACACAAGCAACATCCACATGCAGACATACCAACACCGACTGCCTCCACTGTGTCCCCCTCCTCCTCGTCTCCCTCCTCCCTCCCTGTGACGTCTCCACTCACACTTGCATGCACAACATCTTCAGCCACTACGTCCATCACCAGCACACCCACCAGAACACTCCGCACACGTGCAGTCACCACCCCCACTACCATTTACACGTCCCCTGTGTCCTCTCCCAGTGTGTCTGTCACCCCCTCTTCCAAACTACACAAACGCAGGCAGCCACCCACCCAACAGCCATCCACCTCACAACAGCCTCCAGCCCAAGCACCTGCACCCAAAGACACCAGACTTCACACTCCTACAACCACATCCTCTTCCTCCACTCCCATACCCACTACACCTACCCGTCCCTCTCTTTCCAAATTGCTTTTCTTTTCCAAACTTGACCTCTTTCCAACAACTCCCCCACCCCGTCCATCTCATAAGAATCCAATCAGCACCTCAGCCACCACAAAACCGGGACCTGTAAAGACTGTTTGCCATGGACCGTGGAGTCCCCCACCCTCAAGGGCAGCCAGTTCAGCTAGGAGCCAAGGCACGGCCAGCTCACCCCCGGAAAAGCATCCGAAGATTGCCAGTGCCCGGCGCGAGAGACCAAAGACACCAGGAACAAAAATCCCTACATTGGCTCCGGCAGGAAGTCGGGTGCCACCTGGCACACCACCAAAGGTGGGAAAGGGCCGCAGGCGAACAGGGAAGGGTAGGAAGGGCAGCACGCCCGACAAGTCCGGCAGCAGGCCAGCTGGCCAGGAGGGCCCCACCAGCCCCATCCCAGGTGTGCAGGAGGACACCCACAGGCCCGGTACTGCAGCCCAGGAGGGCCCCGCAAGCCACGTCCCAGGTGGGCAGAAGGACACCCACATGCCCGGTACTGCAGCCCAGGAGGGCCCCGCAAGCCACCAGACAGATGGGCAGGAAGGCCCCGCCAGCCACATGTCAGGTGGCGAGTGACATCCATGCCAGGGCCGGATCCGCTGACCAGGACACTCATCTCAAGCACTGCTCCGCTGGGCACGCCGTCTCAAGAACCGCTGAACAGGGCCCTTCATCTCAAGCACCACTGAACAGGGCACCGCCGTCTCAAGAACCGCTGAACTGGGCCCTTCATCTCAAGCACCGCTGAACAGGGCACCGCCGTCTCAAGCACCGCTGAACAGGGCACCGCCGTCTCAAGAACCACTGAACTGGGCCCTTCATCTCAAGCACCGCTGAACAGGGCAACGCCGTCTCAAGCACCGCTGAACAGGGCACTGCCGTCTCAAGAACCGCTGAACTGGGCCCTTCATCTCAAGCACCGCTGAACAGGGCACCGCCGTCTCAAGAACCGCTGAACTGGGCCCTTCATCTCAAGCACCGCTGAACAGGGCACCGCCGTCTCAAGAACCGCTGAACAGGGCCCTTCATCTCAAGCACCGCTGAACAGGGCACCGCCGTCTCAAGAACCGCTGAACTGGGCCCTTC
The DNA here is from genome assembly GCF_031143425.1 of Pleurodeles waltl. Lineage (NCBI taxonomy): Eukaryota > Metazoa > Chordata > Amphibia > Caudata > Salamandridae > Pleurodeles > Pleurodeles waltl. Next base: position 340,868,582 of record NC_090443.1, read on the forward strand.
ATCTCAAGCACCGCTGAACAGGGCACCGCCGTCTCAAGCACCGCTGAACAGGGCACCGCCGTCTCAAGAACCGCTGAACAGGGCCCTTCATCTCAAGCACCGCTGAACAGAGCACCGCCGTCTCAAGCACCGCTGAACAAAGCACCGCCGTCTCAAGCACCGCTGAACAGGGCACCGCCATCTCAAGAACCGCTGAACTGGGCCCTTCATCTCAAGCACCGCTGAACAGGGCACCGCCATCTCAAGCACCGCTGAACAGGGCACCGCCGTCTCAAGAACCGCTGAACAGGGCCCTTCATCTCAAGAACCGCTGAACTGGGCCCTTCATCTCAAGCACTGCTGAACAGGGCACCGCCGTCTCAAGAACCGCTGAACTGGGCCCTTCATCTCAAGCACTTCTGAACAGGGCACCGCCGTCTCAAGCACTGCTGAACAGGGCACCACCGTCTCAAGAACCGCTGAACTGGGCCCTTCATCTCAAGCACCGCTGAACAGGGCACCGCCGTCTCAAGCACCGCTGAACAGGGCACCGCCGTCTCAAGAACCGCTGAACTGGGCCCTTCATCTCAAGCACTGCTCCGCTGGGCACCGCCGTCTCAAGAACCGCTGAACTGGGCCCTTCATCTCAAGCACTGCTCCGCTGGGCACCGCCGTCTCAAGAACCGCTGAACTGGGCCCTTTATCTCAAGCACCGCTCCGCTGGGCACCGCCTTCTCAAGCACCGCTCCGCTGGGCACCGGCGTCTCAAGAACCGCTGAACTGGGCCCTTCATCTCAAGCACTGCTCCGCTGGGCCCTTCATCTCAAGCACCGCTCCGCTGTGCACCGCCGTCTCAAGCACCGCTGAACTGGGCCCTTCATCTCAAGAACCGCTGGCCCATTGGCGCAAGGGGCAGGCCCGCATCTGTGTCGGGCAGGGCTGCAAGAAGCACTCTGGGCACTAGTCCCCCTCCAGTACCAGTGGACACTGTTATCCACTTGAGAGACTGTGGCTTTGCACTCCCCAGGATGGCACAGTGGGCCACCCACCCACTGTAGAGACTTGAGAGACTGTGGCTTTGCACTCCCCAGGATGGCACAGTGGGCAACCCACCCACTGTAGAGACTTGTGAGACTGTGGCTTTGCTTGTGAGACTGTGGCTTTGCACTCCCCAGGATGACACAGTGGGCAACCCACCCACTGTAGAGACTTGAGAGACTGTGGCTTTGCACTCCCCAGGATGGCACAGTGGCCATGGAGGCCCCTCGTGGATCTGGCGTCGTGGACTCATCTGGCTGAGGTGCCCCCCCTTCCCTTCCCCCTGAGGTGCCTGTAGTTTTCCTATCTGATGCCCCTGCAGTGTTCTCTCCGTTGGAGGCAGGTATCCTGTGTGGGCTTTGCCCATGTGTTTTGGCCCAGTGGCCCACGAACAATGGCTGATACACATATCGGACTGGACAATTTATGTATATAAAGTTATTGATGTGTGATATATTTTATACTCAGTCTTACAATATAATTCTAAATTTATAATCATTTCCTTTTGTCTTTGTATTCTTCCAGGGGGCTTGGGGGGGGTAACTGTGATGTGTTGCTATGCATTGATGTGTGTGTTGTTGTGGGTGAGGGTGGGGGTGGGTGTGTCGCGTATGTGTGTCCCCGTAATATTTTCTCCTCCCCCCTCCCCTGTGTCGTAGGTGCAGTACTCACCGTTGTCTTCTGCGCCGGCGTTCGTGCTCCTGGTAGAGGAGCAGCAAGACAATGGCTGGTAGGATGTGGAGTTCGGGTTCCATGCTGTCCAGATTCCTCGTGGGGTGTATGGAGGTGAGCGTTTTCCGTTTGAAATATCTGTTTCCGACGTGTTTTTATCGGCGGGGCTACCGCCCCGGAAAAGGTGGCGGATTGGTGGGTTGTGATAGGGTGGGCGGTACATTGTCTCCCGCCTGTCTGTTGGCGGTGACCGCCGCACTGTTTGTTTGTCCCGCCGTGGCGGGCGGTGTGTTAAAGTGGCGGTCTCTGTTGGCGGTTTCCACCAGGGTCGGAATTGCATTTTTTTTACCGCCAGCCTGTTGGCGGTTTTGCCGCCGCTTTAACACCGACTGCCAGGGTTGGAATGACCCCCATAGTCCTGTGCCCAACAACAGTCCCACAGGCTTCCACGCAGCAGGTCGAAGTAATGCACTTTATAGTGCTCCAACAGGCACCAGGTGAGGGTGATGATAAGGGCTACTTCCTGGCCGAGCAGAGTCTTGGGACACATATTATCGTGATCAGCAACAGTCCAGCAGGATGCATCAGTATTTTGAGACACTGTCGAGATATGTAGTGGATCTGTACAGTTTACTCAAAATACTCTAGAGCATGCACAGGAGGTTTTAATGATGGTGTTTGACGTTTTAGAAGAAGAGGAGATACCTGTTAATGAATTATTTGGACTTAGTTACTCCTGGCTCCATGAATGTGAAGATTGCTCATACACATCAACTACCCAAATAGAATCAAGAGTGTTTTATTTATTTACCGCTACCAGATTCCAAAACTGTGCCTTTTTACAGATTAGAGAGAAAATCTGCACAAAAATAATGTATATCCAAATTGTTAAACAGGTATTCTGTCGACTTTATGTGTAGCAAGAACTGGCAACTATGTCATTTTAATGTTACAATGATGCAGAGCAGATGGCAGTAAATAAGATACTGAGATTACACTCACATCCATTTGCAAACCCATTCACATACTCACACACCCACTCGCATACCTACTCACACATTCACACACACTCACACACACAGTCACAGACCCACAAAACCACTACTGCAGTCCCTCACACACCCACACAGCCACTCATACACCCATTTTCACACAGCCATACACACTCACACACCCACTCACCCATTCACACACACCAACGCACACTCCCATTCACACACACAGTCCCACAAAACCACTACTGCACCCCTCACACACCCATACAGCCACTCATGCACCCATGCTCACACCCATTCACACACCCACTCACATTCACACACCCAAACACTCACACACCCACTCACAGACCTACATAAACACTACAGCATGCATTCATAGTCCTACACAGCCACTTGCATAACCATACACACACTCACACACCCATTTACACACCCACTCACATTCCCATTTGCACACTCACCCACTGGCAGACTCATTCACACACACACACACTCACAGACCCACCAAACCATTCGCACACCCATTCACACAAACACACATCCATGTACAGACCCAGAAAATCACTACCACACCCACTCACAGTCTTTCACACAAACACACACACAGACACACCCATTCACAGACTATGCACCCACTCACAGATCCATTCAGTCACACAACCTCTCACATACCCACTCACAGACTACACATCTATTCACAAACCCATTCACACAGTCACACACCCACTCACATACCCATTCACCCACTCACACAATGACTCAGACACCCATTCACATACTCATTCACTGACCCACAAAACCACTCCCGAACCCACTCACAGTCCTGCACATCCACACATACACCCATTCACACACTCCGACTCACAAACACATTCATACACACCCACTCACAGACCCATTCACAGACCCACTCACACACAGACCAACAAAACCACTTCTGCACCCACACAGACTCACACACCCACTCACACACCCATTCACACACCCAGGTACAGACCCAGAAAACAAATACCACACCCACTCAAATACCCATTCACACTAACACACCCACTCATACACCCATTAACAGACTACACACCCACTCACAGATTCATTCAGTCACACACCTACTCTCACACCCTTTCACACACCCATTCACAGACCCATTCACACACTACACACCCACTCAAAGACCGATTCATACAGTCACACACCCATTCTCACACACACACCGACACTCCCACTCACAGACCCTCTCACACCCATACAGACACTTAAACAACTGCTCACACATCCACAGTCACTTGCACACACAGTGACACACCCATACGGCAACTCAACCATTCACAAACTGACATACTCACTTACACACCCACTAAAACACACATAAGGCACTCACAACCCAGCCACTCAGACACCCAATCACACACACATACAAGTACTCTCATATTCACTCACAGACCCACACAGCCACTCACACACCCAATTACACACACATCCACTTACATACCCACACAACCACTCGAACACCCAGTCATAGACCCCCAAAACCACTACCTCACCCCCTTACCCATACAGCCACACACATAAACCCACTCTCACAGCCATTCATACACTCACACACCCACTCACGGAACCATTGACCCACTCACACACTCACTCATACACCCATTCAAACACTCAATCAATCAAGATTTATAAAGCGCCGCTAATCACCTGATAGGGTATTCAGGCACTTGCAGGTCCCAGAGGCTTATTCGAACAGCCAGGTCTTGAGGGCTCTTTGGAATTCTGGAAGTGAGGTGATGGTCTGGAGGTGTGTGAGGAGGCTGTTCCAGGTGTTTGCTGAAACATGAGAGAAGGAGCATCCTCCACTTCTGCTTCAGTAGATGCGGGGAGAATGCGCAAGTGAAAGGGAGGCAGAGCGTAGTCTTCTCGGCGGTTGGTGGAAGTTCAGGCGGTGGTTAATGTACGCTGGCCCTTGGTTGTGTAGAGCCTTGTATGTGTGTGAGTCACCAGCTTGAATTGGCATCTCTTCTGTACGGTGAGTCAGTGGATTTGCCTGAGGTGGGGTGTGATGTGGGTTCGTCAGGGAAGGCTGAGAATGAGTCTGGCTGTGGCGTTCTGTATGGTCTGAAGTCTGTAGGAGGTGCACAGGGATTCCTACATAGAAGGCGTTGCTGAAGTCCAGTTGGCTGGTGATGAGGGCCTGTGTCACAGTACATCTTGTGTGTAGAGGCAGTCACTTGAAGATCTTACGTAGCATGCACAAAGTGAGGAAGCAGGTGCAGGAGACTGCGTTGATCTGTGATTTCATAGTGAGCTTAATGTCAATGATGATTCTGAGGTTTCTGGTGTGGTCAGTGGGAGTGGGTCTTAGGTCTGATAGCCACCAGGAGTCATTCCATGTGTTGCTGCTGTTGCCAAAGATCAGTACCTCCGTCTTGTGTGTGTTCAACTGCAGGCAGTTGTTCTTCATCCAATCAATACTTGTCATGCATCTGTGGAAGCTAGTTCTGGTTGCGGAGGGGTCATCATTGAGTGAGAGAAACACTCACACACCCACTCACAGACCCACAAAACCATTACTGCACCCACTCACAGATCCACACAGCCACTCACACAACCATTCACACACCCACTCACATGCCCATAAAAACAATACTGCGCCGACTCAAACCCACTCAACAAATCACACACCCACTAACACACCCATTCATACAGACACACACATTCACACCCTCATACACCCACTTACAGACCCAGATAACCACTACCATACCCACTGAGACCAATTCACCCACATCCACTCACACACCCACTCACAGATTAATACACAATCACGCACCTACTCACACACCCCTTCACACACTCACACCCGCTCACAGACCCATTCACAGACCTATTGACACACTCACACACCCACTCACACACTAATTCATACACACACACCCATACATCCACTTACATACCCAGAAAACCATAACCACACTCAATCCCAGACCCACTCACACACACACACATCCATTCACAGACTACACACCCACTCACAGATCCATTCAGTCACACACTCACGCATCCACTCACAGACCGATTTACAGACTACACTCCCATTCACATTGTCACACACCCTCTCACACACCCATTCACTCACTTACACACACCCTCACACACCCACTAACAGACTAAACACCCACTCACGGACCCTTTCACACAGTCACACTCACACTTAGAGACCCATTCTGTGAGAGGGTGAGAGGGGAGAGGGTGTTGTGTAACAGCCTGAGCTGCCAACTTCAGAGCTGGGGGAGCCAGGTTCAAGTCTCCGTGTTGGTTCAACAGCCTGTGATTCTGGGCAAATCACTTAATCTCCCTGTACCTACAATTCAGCACCTTGAAACCTTGTGGGTGATTTGCCACTCTTTGCAAATCCTGGATTTATATATTTATTCACACTCAGACACCCATTTGCACACCCACAAACCCACTCACACATTCACACATCCACTTACACACCCACACAACAACTCACATACCCATTCACACACTCACAAACCCTCTTACAGAACCAGAAAACCACTACCACACCCACTCAGCATCCCATTCATACACACACACACACTCTCACACCCATTCAGACTACGCATCCACTCACTGACCCATTCACACAGTCACACACTCATACACCCATTCACACACACACCCTCACAGACCTATTCAGACATGCACATCCACTGACAGTGACAAACATCTGCTTACACAACCACTCACACACTCCCACTCACAGTGACATACATGTGGATATGGCAGCAGTCATTCATACATCGACAAACTAACATATAACATATAGTTTTCATTTCCTGAAATCAAAATAGGCAGTTCTGAAAGAACCAATTTTTTGTGTTTTCTTTATGTTTTGTTTGCAATAAACAATAACTAGAAGAAATAAAGTCCACAAATGCACAAAAGTTGTGCAAACAGTGTTCTCAAAAACTTAACAGTTGTGGTTGATAACTGTCTGAACAAAATCTGATATGGAAGGCTTTCCCGCACTGACTATTTTATTGCACACTTGCACACTGTGCAATAAGATGAGATTTCAGCAGCTAGGGAACTACAGAAGGAATATTCACAGTTACTGCAGCAGGAACCGGGTCTCTGGGAGCAAGTTAAGCTTGACTATTCGATGTTGATGCATTTGATGCATCTCTCTAGATCTCTGCTCGTGTCAGTTGTCTGGGGTGGTTGGTATGGAGATGCTTCAACATGCTGCTTGTTCTAAGAGAATGTTTTTTGATGTTCTCTTTAAAAGTCCTTTGTTACAAAGGTTCCATTTGACAGTCTATACTACCACTTTTTTTCCAGTATGGAGTTTGGTATGGAGAAAAATGTCCTGGGGATAGATTCTCTCTCTTATGTAATTAATATGTGAGTTCATAAGCAGTCCATTGCAGGGGGGTAAGTTAGAGTTAGCTCAGGTGACTATAAGTGTTGAAATTCTATGGTTTTGTGTGTGTAAAATCTGAACTATAACGTCCCTATAACCTTTGTTTTTTCAGTGAATTTACTTCTTTTTATCACACAACTATAATGTCACTTTAATCATATATATTACACAGTACCTATTATGTATTTTCAATTACATGTTTTCTCTGCAGTAGTTAACCTGAAAGTGGGTTTAATTCAAAGTGCAGCCAAGAATGGCAATGATTGGAAATCTAATGTTTAGTTTTGTTTACTCTTCACAACAAAATTGTTGACAGTGGTGAAAGCCAGTGGACTTATACTATTCTGAAACTGCAGCATTTACTGTATAGTTACAGATTTACCACATTTGCCAGAAAGTTTGCAGATTTCACACAAATAGTGTTTCTAGTACATAACATACGAAAGTATAAGTGTCAGTGGATGTGCCACATAATTTGCCTTTTTTGAGCAAATTCTTAAAAATGTAACAAAACTTGACATTCACATACAGTATGCCTGGCCCACATTAGTAAAAGGTAAACTCTACCTCCTCCATTTAAGATTTTTTTTAAACATCTTCAAAACTTATCTAGAGATTGGGTGTGCAGAAAAAGCACTAATTAAGATTCAGTGAGTATCTGAAAAACATATAGGCACCGATTTCAGGTTGGTCGTATTTATGCATGGAAATACAGAGTGAGCAGAATCTACAATTTCGAGCGATGTTTCCACATCTGAATCCACATTAGGAGTTAATACACACGGAATGCACAGACACTGTGCGAAACAGTTCTTTTTCCACCAAGCACTGCCTATTCTATAGAAATTAGCATTCTCATTTACGTTCTGCTTGCACAGGGTGTCAAATGAGTCCAGGGGGACCAGTGTGGGGCAAGCACGGGGGAGTAGGTGTGGACAGTGTCAGAGGGAAGAGGGCGGGGGGGCATGGCCTGGCAGGATTGAGCATTATATGATCCTTCAGTGCCTCGGAAGGGGGGTCGGATGGGGGCTGTGGACTGATTGTTTCATTCTGAATGATCATCAATATTCCATGACATAACTTCCTCCATACGTTTGGAATATATAGGGCATTTCTGTAGTGCTGTGATGTGCTTTCTGCTTAAAATGCACCTGAGCTGATGTGTTTCAGTACTTCTTTGATATATTCCTTATGTTTTGTAACTCAATGTAGTTGTAAATTTAACTTTTATTTAAACCTTTCTTTTTTGCTATAAAAATGAAGTAAAGAAAGTGGCTGTTCTGCAGTGCTGCATTGGCGGCTGAACGAAGGGATATTGTCAGGCTATAGAAGAGTCAACGCACTCCCACAGTGGGACAATAACATGGATTGGGACAAGCAGATCGAGGAAGTGGTGCACCGAAGATGGGGCTGTCCACAGAAATGTAATAAAATTTGGGACCCTGGAAAGAATTCCGCAAAGGAATTGAAAAGAATGGGGTGAAACAGTTCAGAAACCAGCATGAGTAGGGAACACGCATAATAAGCTCCTGATTTAAACTGTTTTCAGTTCAATGGGCTAAGGCTAAGAATGATATAGTGCAGTGGTCCCCAACCTTTTGACTTTTGTGGACCCCCAGCGTATCATTACTGGACTCCGTGGACCTCCCACTGAGTCATTACTGGAAGCCAGGAACCCTGGCCTAAACGCTGTCGATGATTTGAAACCCTAAACAATACACATAAAATACAGAAACAAACATTAATCAAACCGATACACAAATGATAGCATATTTTATTTAATTTGCAAACTAATGTACATTTTTTTTTTTAATTAATAGGAAGGTTGGGGCTTTTCTACATTCAATTGGTGCCACACATGGTTCATACCATGGGGGTCATTACAACCCCGGCAGTCAGCGATAACGTGGTAGTAAGTACCGCCAACATGCTGGCGGTACTTACCGCCACATTATGAAATTTGCGGGTTGGCCGAAGCCAAACCACCAATGTATTACTCTGACCGCCACGGCGGTAACAGCCGCCGGGCTGGCGATATCCATCTCCAGCCCGGCAGCCGCCATTGTTCCGCCTTCAGGATTATGACCCCGCCTACCGCCATGGTTTTCGTGGTGTTCTCAACGCCACGAAAACCATGGCAGTAGGCCATATCAGTGACATTGAATTCCTTCCCTGTCACTGATAGGGGTCTCCCCCACCTCTCCAGATACCCCCCCAGTCCCCCTACATTCATGCCCCCCTTCACACACATGCATACACACACTCATTCACACATACATACACGCATGCATACATCCAATCACACACACATCTGCACACACTTCCAAACATACACGCAGACACGCATTCACATTTAACAATATACACGCACTCACACGTCCGTACATGCACACACGCATTCAACACTCAACACACACCCGCATTCACGCACACACACATTCACATAGCCCCCACACACAACATCTCCGCCCCCTCCCCTGTCGGAGACCCGACTTACCTGCATCCAGGGGGTCCTCTGGCAGGAGACGGGATGAGGCGCTGCTACTGCCAGCAGCGCCCGCCAGCAGAACACCACTAGGCCGTATTATTTCTCCTAATACGGCTGGTGGCGGTCTACTGCCTTCCGCCGGCATGGCAACAGCCGGATTTACGCCCTTCTTGTGGTGGAAATCCGGCTGTGGTCATAATATGGCGGACGGCTGGTAGCTGCGGCAATTGTCTTTTGGCGGCCGTTGCCGCAGGGGTATGCAGTTTTTACCGCCAAAGTTATAATGAGGGCCTATATTCTGTTTGATGCACCTCAACTGCTCCCAAGAATCAATCTGAGGATACTAATTTAATTTTTACCCTTCAATTTTAAATTCTTTGACATTTACATTACGTTTTAAAATGTTCTATTCTATATTTTTCCACTTTATTAATCTGTTAATATTTAATTTTCTAAGAAGTCTCGGACCCCCAGGGCTCTCTGGACAACAGGTTGGGAACCTGATATAGTGGATATGATTATGTAGCAGTGTGAAGCCCTAAGCATGTAGACTCTCAGTTGCGATGATGCCTATATGTTTTCTCCATATTTTGAAACAAATACAAATTGTTAAAAAACATAAATGTATAATAACTTGTTTTTATGTGGCACCTGTTACGGTATATTGTGCCATTTTGAAGCAGTCTACGTTTTTATTCGTTTTTATTAGCTCACCTCGCACATTCTCTGATTTCCATTTGGAGCAGCAACCTGGAGCTACTGTGGGGGTGGCTTATTATCATTTCCAGCTGGGTCCATCACAAAACCTCACTTAAATGGCCATCAGCCTTTCTTTTTTTGGAGTCTCATCCTGGCTGGGAGCCATCTGAAGTTAAGACCTAGATATCAATGCAACGATGGGAAACAAAGGCATACAGCTTGTTGTCACTTCACATGGGGTAACAAGAAATTAAGACTTGGAGGCAGGTTTTTTACTTTGTTCACCTCTATACATAAGAGATATGCGTGCACTGTAAGAATGTCCGATGTAGTGTCTGAGTAATTAAATTAATAATGATTTAAATACCACGTACTAGTTTATTTTTCTGTTTAATTTATTTTATAGTGCAAATGCAGGGTGTCCTAGCATGTCACATCACACACACATTATGCAGAGAGAATGAATGATGTAAGTGTGCACATTAATGTACAGAAAATGTTATATAAGGCATTGAGGCGTACAACGTGTAGAATGCACATACCCATAGTGTTGGGCATTATGGGGGTCATTACGACCTCTGCGGTCTTTTTCAAAGACCGCAGAGGAACCGCCGTGCTGAAGACCGCCAGTGCAGGCAGTTTTCCACTCGGTGAATTATGACTGCTGGCAGCCCTCCATCCTTTTTCGGATGGAGAGCTGCCAGCAGCCATACTGGTGGTCGGCGGGGAAGTGGAGGTTGCTCCACCTCCACCGCCCGTCATCAGAACACCGCCCACCGAATGACATTCCATGATTCGGCATGGCGGTGTTCTAGCGACGTGGTTCTGGCGGCGGAGCAGCCCCCATGGATCCCGTCCCCTCCCGGAGGATCAACGGACAAGGTAAGTTAATCGTTCGTTAGGGGAGGGGGGCGAGGGGGTGTTGTGTGTTGTGTGCGTGCATGGGGGTGTGAGTTGTGCATGCATGCGGGGGTGTTGTGTGTTTGAAAATGTGTGCGTGTCTGTCTGTATGTATGTGTGCGTGTGTATGTATGTATGTGTGCGTGTATGACTGTGTGTGTGTTTGTTCGTATGTTTGTTGGTATGTGTGCGGTAATGTGTATTGGTGGTGTCTGTATGCGTGTAGGGTGGGTGTGTTTTCAAATGTTGGGGGTAGGGGTGGGGAAGGGGGTCCTGCCACCTTTGGGGGTTGGCAGGGGGGTGGGTGGGTGGGAGGAGGACTCGGGGTGGGGGAGACCCCTATCAGTGCCAGGGAAGGAATTCCCTGGCACTGATGGGGCCTACCGCCATGGATTTCATAGCGGTTCCAAACCCCACGAAATCCATGGCAGTATGCAGGGTCGTTACCGGCGGCGGTCTGGTGACGGCCGCTGGCCTGGAGACTGAAGTCTCCAGCCCAGCGGTCGTCTCTGCCCTGGCGGTCGGAATGGAGAAGTGGCGGATGACCATGGCGGTAACCGCCATGGTCATAATTCAGTTTTTTTTCTGCCAGCCTATTGCCGGTATTACCACCACTTCTCCCCCGTCCGCCAGGGTCATAATGAGGGCCTATATGTTAAGAGTGCTGAGCCTGGCAAAACACAAAAGTCAGGATTGAAAATGTAACTCAGTTGTTCAGGGCATGTTTACTAATAAGACTTTATCATTTTCTAAAAGAAACCTTTTAGCAACCTCAGATTAATGAACGATTGGAAATACTAGGTTCTAAACATATGCCTTGCAACTTGTTTGCAACTCCTTGACAGCAGTTCATCGTTCACTGTGCTATATTAGGATTGTTACTTATGAACTGCAAGTAACAAAGGGATCCTTGTGACAAAAGCAGTAATCCTCTGAGGTATCTACATAAAATACAAATCTGTGATCTGCATGTTATTTGTAGTGCTTTGAAGCAGGCACATTAACCCTCTATGTTGCTTTATGGGGAGTCAAAATTGTGACTAGACAAGCAGAGATCTCTCCAGCAAGTGCTTTAACACCAGAGTTAACTTAATCTAGTTGTTATCATCCCCTGAAAGTTACTCTTTGCAGCAAGTGCATTAACACCATAAGCTATTTTAAAATGCAGAGTTTTTGTGACCAAATAAGTAAGCCAGAGCAGATGTACTTTCACATTTGTACATGCTGGCAATTTCTTTGCAGCAATTTTTAAAAATATGTGTATAAAGTGGCTGTCAAACACTGCTTTTCATACCTTTGCTCCTGATTACTCCACACCCTTTCTGCTGCCACAACTTGACCCCCAGATAATTATATAATTCAACACTTCTTTTGCTAACATTTTGTTTAATTTATGTGTACGTCTTGCCTCCTACAAACCACACACTGTCAGTGGCGATATACCTTTTGTGGGCTAAAACATGTAGTGGGCTTAGAGCTTGCCCTTGTTTACCATTGGTTGGTTTTACTGCCATTCTCATTTGCTGGCTTCTTATTTGAACAATTGCCTTCCTCTTCTTGTGGTTGTCCCTGCCCTAGAGCACAGTCTCTTTCAATTCTATTGATCGGCAAACTTGTATCTTTGCACTGCTCACTTCTAGGGAACTATATTTATTCTTTTCAGTTAAGCACTCCATGAGAGTGCATGTAGTTCCTAGTTTTCTCTCAAGGGCGCTTCTACCCCCACAGTGTGTTTTGTTGTCTCCATCATGTGTTGCTCTCTTGCATTTTCGTTTTTTTGAAACATTTATTTTTTGGTGGGCCAGAAAGCTGCCATTTGCTGCTGACTGTGCCAATTAAACAAAAAGTGCTTTTGTACACATACAATTGTATTTTTTTATTTACCGATCTAAGTGGTCTCCACCATCTTAGACCAGGCAATTAAGGCACAAAAATTTGCCCCTGTATTATTCAGTAGGTGTGCATGTTTGGTGATGCATTGGCACACATGTCATAATGCATGTGTGCGCCTTCAGAATGCTGCAGCTGACAACAGCAGCATCACTGTGCCCTTTTTTTTGCCAATGCTGCACAGCTTTGTCATAACCATTTTGCTTTTTGTCTATGCTACATAACATCAGTAAAAAGCATTGGTATAGCCAATGGGTCAACAAAGCAAGACCTATTGACTTTGCCAATGCTTGTTCATATAGTACTGTGTGTTCAGAGTTCCCTCTCAGCAGGAAAAAAGAAACACACTGCTAACACATATACTATAATCATTTGCTCATTTTCAGTTACTATTCTATGGAGGTAAAAAAAAAAGTGCAAAAAGAGTGTCCGTCTGATGATTGGTTTCATCTCCAATGTAACTTGTGGAGGAAGCTTACAATCCTTTTTAGGGTTGAGCCTGCAATAACATGCGCTAGCACATGCATATCAGTAGTGAGCCGCTGTTGCTGTTAGAAAAGGGCTTGGACCCACCCTTGGTTTACCATTTGTTCACTTGCATGGCTCATAATTCGTCACTGGAGGCCATATCATAATTTCCATTCCTCTGTGTGGAGCATGAACCAAGCACTGATTGATTCAACGTAATCAGTGCCCGCCCGCTGCTCCCAACATGATGGAGGTGCTGTTTTTTTCTTTTAACTTCTAGTGCTCTTTTAACAGAAGGCACGTGAGTAGCAAAAACGTGCCCAGCAGGACAAACAAAACTGTGAAGTTGTATTTTCTATAGTTAACTTTTTTAATTTTGCCAACTCTTCTTTTCTCACTTAGCACTCATGTTTGTGTTTTTTAAACTTCTAGTGCCCTGCAAACTGAAGGCGGGCGACTGGCAAAAACGTGCCCAGCAGGACCAAAACAGATGAAAAGTTATATTTTCTATAGGTAACTTTATTATATTTTGCCATGTCTTTTTTTCTCACTCTGCACTCATGTTTTTTGTTTTTGCTCATGGGCGCTGTTCCCAAAAGATGACTATTATCTTGTTCTAAATATTGCTAAGCAACATTGTTTCTTTCTTATGTGTACTTTTTGAAATTATACATAATTGTGCAGTACGCCCCAATCCACCCCACTCCAATCCAATCCACCCAACTCTAATCGAAACCACTCACACAAATCCACTCCAGTCCACCACCCTCCAGTCTCCCCAAGCCTGCTCACTCCAATCTGTCCCACTCAATCCAAAACAATCTGCCCCACTCCAATCCAAAACAATCTGCCCCACTCAAATACAGCAATCCAAAACAACCTGCCCCAGTCCAATGCACACAAATCTACCAAACCACAATCTAGAACAATCTGCCCAAGTCCAATCCACAACAATCTGCCCCACTCCAACCTGCCCCACTCTAATCCAAAACAATCTGGCCCACTCCAATCCAAAAACAATCTGTCCAACTCCAAAACAATCTGCCCCACTCCAATCAGTCACACTCCAGGCCAATCAAACCCACTCCATCACAGTCCACCACACTCCAATACTTCATGCCCACCCACTCCAATCTGCCCCCTTTCAATCTATAACACTCTGCCCAACTTCAATGCACAAAATCTGCCCACCACAATCCAAAACAATCTGCCCAGCTCCAACCCAAAACATTCCGCCCCACTCCCAACTGCCCTACACTAATCCAAAACAATCTGCCCCACTCCAGTCTACCCCACTCCTTTCCAAAACAATCTTCCCTATCCAACCCAAAATAATCCACCTGCTCTAATCCAAAACAATCTGTCCCACTCCAATTCAAAACAATCTGCCCAACTCCAAAATAATCTGGCCCACTCCAATCAGCCACTCTCCAGGCCAATCCAACCCAATCCACCACACTACAATAATCTCTGCCCACTCACTCCAATCTGCCCCTTTTCAATCCAAAACAATCTGCCTCACTCCAATACAGCAATCTAAAACAATCTGCCCACTCCAATCCAAAACATTCTATCGCCACTCCAATCCCCTCAATCAAATCCAAAACATTCTACCGCCACTCCAATCCCCTCACTCAAATCAAATCTGCACCCCTCCAATTCACCCCATTCCAAGGCAGTCCACCTCACCATGATCCAACCTCTCCAATCTGCCCCACTTTAATCCAAAAATATCTGCCCCACGCCAATTCGTCCCACAACAATCCGCCTACTCCCTTCCAAAATAGTCTACCCCATTTAATCCTAAACAACCTGCCCTACTCCAATCCAAAATATTATGCCCCATTCCAGTCTTCCCCTCTCCAATCCTAAAAACCTACCACACTGCAATCCAATACAATCCACCCCACTCCAATCTGTCTCAGCAAAACCAAAACAATCTGCCCCATTCCAATCCAAAATGTATCTGAACGCTCCAATCCAAAACAATCTGTCCAACCCCAACCTGCCCTGCTCCAATTCAAAACAATCTGCCCCACTCCAATCAAAAAGTCTGCCCCCCCTTCAATCCAAAACCATCTGCCCCACTCCAGTCCAAAACAATATGCCCCACTACAATCCAAAATAATCTGCCCTACTCCAATCTGTGCCAGTACAAACTAAAACAATCTGCCTCACTCCAATTCAAAATAATCTGCCACTGCAATCCAAAGCAATCTACCCCATTCCAATTGAAAACATTCATCCTCACCCCAATCCAGAACAATTTGCCCCACTCCAATCCAAAACAATCTGCCCCACTCCAATCCAAAACAATCTGCCCACTCCAATCCAAAGCAATATGTCCCACTCCAATCCAAAACAATCAGCCCCACTCCAGTCCAAGGCAATCTGTCTCACTTAATACAAAACAGTATAACCCACTCCAATCTTCCCCACTCCAATCCAAGACAGTCTTCCCCACTCCAGTCCAAAACAATCTGCCCAACTCTAATCTAAAACAATCTGCCACCCTCCAATCCAAAACAATGTGTCCCATTCCAATCTAAAACAATCTGCCAACTCCAATCTGAACCAATCTGCCCTACTTCAATCCCCCGCTCCAATCCAGTCCTCCCCACTCCCATCCATCCTTCTCCTCCTCGCCCCACTCCAAGCCATCCCACACCAATCCAGTCCAACTCACCACGATCCACCTTACTCCAATCTGCCTCACTCCAATCTAAAACACTCTGCCCCACTCAAACCTACCTCACTCTAATCCAAAACTATCTGCCACTCCATTCTAAAATTGTCTGCCCCACTTCAATCCAAAACAATCTGCCCCACTCCAGTCCACGACAATCAGCCCCACTTCAATCCAAAATAATCTGCCCCACTTAAGCCTGCCCCATTCAAATTTAAAACAATGTGCCCCATCCAATCCAAAACAATCTGCCTCACTCCAATCTGAAACAATCTACGCTACTCTAATTTAAAACGATGTGCCCCACTCCAATCCAAAACAATCTGTCCCACTCCAATCCAAAGCAATCTGCCCCACTCAATTCCCTCATTCCAATCCAGTGTGCCCCAATCCTCCCCACTCCAATCTGTCCTAATAAAATCCAAAACAATCTGCCCTATTCCATTCCAAATCAATCTTCCCTACTTCAATCCAAAACAGTCTGCCCCCACTCCAATCCAAAACAATCAATCAAGATTTATAGAGCACGGTTTATCACCCGAGGGGGATCCAGGCACTGTGGGGGTTCTGCAAGCATCAGCCAGGTGGGGATGTAGGTCAAAAAGCCAGGTCTTGAGCTGCTTTCCGAAATCCTGTAGGGAAAGGCAGGTTCGCTGATGGAGGGGGCGTTCATTCAAGGCTTTGGGTGCTATGTAGGAGAAAGATTGGCCTTCGGAGCGGCTGCGTTGGATGCAGGGTACGTGGGCCTGGGCAAGGGAGGAGGACCGAACTTCTCTCGTTGGTTGAGGTAGGCAGGACCTGAGTTGTGGGGGGCTTTGTAGGTGTGGGTGAGGAGCTTGAAGAGGCCTCTTTGCTGAACGAGGAGCCAGTGGAGAGCCCTGAGGTGAAGAGTGATGCTATTTTTTCTGGGGAGGTTGAGGGTGAGTCTGGTGGCCGCGTTCTGGACAGTCTGGAGGTAGTTCATGAGTTTTTTTGTGGCTCTGGCGTAGAGTTTATTGCAGTAGTTGAATCAGCTGGTGATGAGGGCTTGAGTGATAGTTTTTCTGTCTGACAGTGGGATCCAGCGGAAGATCTTTCTGAGAATGTGCAGGATGTTGAAGTACGCTGAGGGGATAGCATTGATCTGTTGGTCCATGGTCAGTTGGGTGTCCAGGATGATTCTGTGGTTGCGTGTGTGGTTGATGGGGGTGGGGTGAGATGGGGGGGGCACCAAGTCTCGTCCCAGGGGGAGGGGCTGTTCCTGAAGATGAGGACCTCTGTCTTGTCTGAGTGCAGCTTAAAGCATTTGGTCTTCATCTATGTGGCGATTTCGGTCATGGTGCTTTAGAAGTTGTTTTTTCTGGTTGCAGCGTCATCTGTGAGGGATAGGACTAGTTGGGTGTCGTCAGCGTAGGAGATGATGTTGAGTCCATAGGTATGGGCTATGTCTGTAACGGGTGTCATGTCGGTGTTGAAGAGGGTGGACCTGAGGGAGGAGCCTTGTGGGATGCAGCAGATGATGTCTTTGGGCTTGGAGATGAAGGGCGGTAGGTGGACCCTTTGTGTCCGGCCACCGGATAGGAAGGAGGTTATCCAGTTGAGTGTGTTGCCTTGAATTCCTGTGCGGTGTAGTCTGGTGATTAGGGTGGGGTGGGAGATGGTGTCAAAGGCTGCGGAGAGGCCGAGGAGGATGAGGGCGGCAGATCCTCTTTGGTCGATGAGGCGTCTGATGTCGTCTGTGGCTGTGATGAGGGTGGTTTCTGTGCTGTAATTGGGTCTGAATCTGGATTGTGAAGGGTTTAGCAGGTTGTTGTGTTCCAGAATGTCTGTAAGCTGGTCGTTGATGGCTTCTCCCAATACCTTCACACGGGGAAAGCAGAAGCGAGGTGGGGAGGTAATTTTTTAGCTCGTAGGGGTTGGCTGTGGGTTTCTTGAGGAGAGGCACTCTTTTTCCAGGTGCCAGGGACGGTGGCAGTAGAGATGGAGGTATTGATGATTTCTGTAAGGGCGCTTCCGAGGCATCACCTCTGAGATTGTAGAAGTGGTGGGGGCGGGGGTCCAAGAGGGATCCAGTGTGGATAAAGGTCATGGTGGAGATGGTGTCCTCAGTGTAGATTTTTTTTCAGTCAGAGAGCAGGTGAGGGGGGTGCTGGGGTGCGGGCGAGGTCTGGGACCATTGGCCGGGGTTGAAGTTGTTGTCAGTGATCTTGTGGTGAAAGTCTGATAGCTTATCACAAAGTGCTTGGGATGGGTGGATCAAGATTTATGTGGCAGAGGGGCGGGAGAACTCTCAATATGCCCCACTCCAGTCTGCCTCCCTACAATCCAAAAAAATCTGCCCCACTAAAATCCAAGCCATACCCACCCCTATCCACCCCATTCAATCCAATCCACCCCTCCCCAATCCAATACACCCATTCCTCTCCACCCCACTCCAGTCGACCATACTCCAAACCAGTTCACCCTACTTAATACATCTCACCCCACACCAGTCGAGTCCACCCACCTCAGTGCCTTCCACCTCACTTCATTCCAACTTACCACACCCAACCCACCCCAATCCAATCCCCCATCCAGTCTACCCCACTCCAATCCACTTCAACTTAACCCACCCTGCTCCAATCCTGTACAATCCACCCCAGTCCTGGCCAATCCACCCCAATCAATCTCACTCCAAACCACCTTAATCCAACAAACCCCATACAAATCTAATCCATCCCACACCTATCCAATCCACCCCACACCAATCAAATCTACCCCACTCAATCCAATCCACCCCATTCCAATCCACCCCACTCCAAACCCAACTCCAATTCAATCCTCTCCAGTCCACCCCACTCCAGTCCAATCCATTACAATACACCCTACTCAAATCCAGTCCACTCCAATCCAATCCACGCCACTCCAAGCGACCCCACCCCACTTGAATCCACCCTACCCCAATCCTGTCCACCTCAATCCAATCCACCTTCAGTCCACCTCAATCCAATCCACCTTCAATCCAAACCAATCTAATCCACCCCGATCTAGTCCATCCCACTCAATCCAATTCACACCACTCCAGTCCAATTCACTCTACTCCACTCCAGTCCAATTCACCTCACTCCAATCCACCCCAACCTACCCCAGTCTGATCCACCCCACACCAATCAATCCAATCAATCCAGTCTACTCCACCCAATTCAATCCAATCAACCGTATTCCAATCCATCCCACTTCACTTCAGTCGCCCCACTCCACTCTAGTTCAATCCACTCCACTCTAGTCCAATCCACCCTACTCTAATCCATCAATCCACTCAACTCCAGTCCAATCCACTCCACAATCCACTCCAGTCCACCCCACTCCAATCAAATAAATTCAATCCACCCCACTCCAGTCCACTCCAATCCTCCCCACTCCTGTTCATTCTAATCCACTCCAGTTGACCCCATTCAAAACCAACCCAATCCAAACCACCCCATCCCTATCCAATCAACCCCCCAGTTCTATCACTTCATTCCAATCCACACACCCCAGCCCAATCCAATCTAATAACCCCACTCCAATCCATCTCACCCCATTTCAATCCACCTACGTTACTCCAGTCAAATCCACCCCACCCCACTCCACTCCAATCCACCCCACTAACTCAGTCCACTCCAACCCACTCCACCCTATTCCTCCACATGCCACTCCCCTCTACAACACTCTCTGCCACTGTACCACTGACCTCTATTCGCCTCCTCTCAACTCCGACACCCTACTCCCCTTTTTACCATCTCTCTTGACTAGTTAGCTTCTGTGCTTCAACTGCTTGCTTTTCAAGCACTATTTTTCCTTTTGATTTAAACACTCCATAGGAGTGTATGTGTTTTCCGGCTGTCTTCCTTGTGTACTTCTCACCTCCTGCATGGTGTGTTGCTTTCTGTTGCCCATGTGCTTCTCACTGGTGTAACAAAATTTCAGCCCCTGCAAAGTTCATAACCCCACCACCTGACTCACTCAGGAGCTGTCGTCCAGGATACTGTGCTTAGGGGGCCCCCTGGAGGTCATGCCCCTGCCCCCCACCCCACACCGCAGGAGTCCTTTTTTACACCACTGGTGCTTCTCCTCAACCTCCTATATGTTGAGCTCACCTTCATGTACTAACCCCATTGCGTTCCCGCCTTAGTTCTGCTTCTTGCCAGCTACTGGTTGCTTTCTCGCTCGATACTTCTTCTGCCCATTGTGTTGCTTTCACCAGCCTGTGCCTTCCTTCTCACATGTCCTTTGTTTCTCCTCCCCACTCTCGGAGTTTCATTCCCCCACCTGTGTCCTTCTCCTTTCCCACCCGTTGCTTCTCCTGCGCTCCCCAGCTCTTCATGTTACTTCTCTTACCCTCGTCCTACTTCGCTCTGTCCCATTGCTTCTCCTCTCAATGCCGTTCCCAATGTGTTGCATTCACCCGCCCCCCGTTACTTGTCCTCCCATGTCCTGCTTGTTGCTTCCCCCTACCTTGGCCATGTGTATTGCTTCCTCCCCACTTCGGCCCCTCCACGTTGCCAATGATTTTCTTTTTAAAAAGCTGCTTTTCCACTGATGCAAATCAGTAGTAATTAAAATAAAATGCTGGCCTTACTTTGTAGTGCCCATGGGCGTAGGAAGTGTGGGGGACACGGGGGATGTATCCCCCCCAGATTTTGGAGGTTGGGGGACACAGGGGACACGGGGGAAAAAGGTGGGGGGGACAAGAGGACAAAATAATTTCCCCTCTCACATCTATTATTCAGAGGGCCATTAGCGCACAAAAGTGCTACTTATAATAGCCCTGTACCGACCATCCTCCAATCTGATGGTAACAGAATAAAGGTGAGTCAGGAGGCCCCCTGCACCCTCTGCCCTTTTGTTTGTCCTGTTCACAGCTGTGGGCATTAAGGGTGCTCATAAGAACAAAGGGCACGAGGAGGTGAAAAGAGTTTTGGATGATTACTGTCTGCATCACCTGCCACTGCAGGATGCCTTCAAGAGGAGCTGCAACACAAGGAGGAAGATCTAAAGAGGAAACAGAGTCCCACTCACCCTGATGCCTGCAGGCTAGAAAGGAGACTCTGTGAAACACAATATTTGTATTTGCCTAAGATCACACCAGTTGGTGAAACAGTGAAGTCGAGACTGAGCCCAGATTTTACCTTTTCACACAACAATTTAGCTATTAGAAGGGTATATTTTTCTAACATTTATGTTTAATGTTTTGTTATCTGGATGATGAAGGGCTTGATTACAGCGTGGCTAACAGGGAGAAGCCATATTTCATTTTGGGCCGTTATGCCTAGAGTTATTATTTATGTTGTTGTTATTGTTACATACTTCAGCATATTGAAGTATATTATCTTTTCTCTATCTTTTCTTCACTCTACTCTGAAACAATCTACCCTATGCCACTGCACCCTACACCACTTTTCTCCACTCTGTGCTACTCTACGCCACTGCAATCTATGCTATTCTACTCTAACCATTGTACACTACATCCCTGCACGCTGCCAGTGCACTCTTCACCACTTTACTCAAAACCAATGCACTTTATGCCACTGCACTCTATGCCAATCTACTCTGCACCACAGCACTCTATTCCACTGTGTCCAATGCCACTGTACTCCGCGCCACAGCACTATATGCCACTGCACTCTATGCTACTCTACAATACACCACTGTACTCTGCGACCCTCTAATCTGCAACATTGCACTCTCTGCCACTGAACTCCACGCCCCTCTACTCTGCACCACTGCACTCAATGCCACTGTACTCTGTCCAACTGCACTCTTTCTGCACCACTGCACTCTAATCTACTCTACACCACTCCACTGTAGGGCACTTCACTATACTTTGAAATCATCGCCTCTATGCCACTGCAATCTATGCAACTCCACTCTATGGCAGTCTAATCTACCCTGCACCATTCCAATGTACCCTGCGCCACTCCAATCTGCTCTGCACCGCTCTATGCTATTGCACTTTACATCAATATGCTCCTCTCTGCAACAATCTACTCTTCACCACTATACTGTACTCTGCAGCAATCTACTCTATGCCACAGCACTCTATGCAACTCTATTCTACTCTGCACCACTGTACTCTAAGCCACTCTTCTCTACTCTGCATCACTCTACATCACTGCACTCTACACCAATGCATTCTATGCCACTCTACTCTACACCACTGCCCTTTATGACACTCTTCTCTGCAACAATGCACTCTGCCACTGAACTATACTCCTTTCTACTCTGCACCACTCAACTATATGCCACTCTACTGCACTCTACACCAATGTACCATATGCCACTACACTCTGCCACTCTACTCTGCATCACTGCACTCCACCACTGCACTGTACACTAGTCTACTCTACCTTGCACCACTCCATTCTACCATGCACCGCATCACTCTATGACACAGCACTCTGAACCACTGCAATCTATGCTGTGCCACTCCACTCTGCGCCCCTCGACTCTTCACCACTCTAGGCTACTGCACTGTACGCTAAGCCAGTGCAGTCTTTGCCAAT
This sequence comes from Pleurodeles waltl, assembly GCF_031143425.1. NCBI lineage: Eukaryota > Metazoa > Chordata > Amphibia > Caudata > Salamandridae > Pleurodeles > Pleurodeles waltl. The sequence goes on from NC_090443.1 coordinate 340,891,329, forward strand.
GCACTCTACACCTCTTTACTCAAAACCAATGCACTCTATACCACTACACTCTACACCAATCTACTTTGCACCACTGTACTCTATGCCACTTCACTCTAGACCACCCAACTCCACTCTATAACACTTCACTCTGACATTACACTCCATGATACTAGACTCTGACACTCTATTCCATTAAACTCTAACACTTTCTCCACTCTGTAACTCCATACACAACTCCCTAAACGCCACTCCATTCCACTTTACTCCACTCTATGCCACTTCACACCACTCTACGCCACTTCAATCTACAATACTCTACTCAACGCCACTGCACAACCCTCTATGCCACTCCACTATACAGCAATGTACTATGCTCAACAACACTCTACCCAACTTTCTCCATGCCAGTTCATGTTACTTTACTGCACTCTACTCCGGTTCACTCTTCTTCGTGCCTTTCCACTCTACAACACTCTGCCACTCCACTCTATGACACTCTATTACACTGTGACACTACTCCACTCTACTACTACTTTATGGCATTGGCGTTTGATTAGAGATTCAGATCTCCATTGAGTGCCTTCTCACTCATATGAGACTTGAGTCAGATTTATCTTCGCCATTTTGGTTACAAGCACTCTGTAACCCTTTTAACTCAAGCTTAACGAAGGCTTAGGATGATCCTGATACTTGTCTAGGGGATCGAAATATTGCCGGCCAAAGTACCTTGACTTGAATTTGTGATATTGTACATAAGTTGGCATAAGCATAGGTACTATGAGCTAATGACTTCTTGATTCACTATTTGAGTCATTCATGTAAACGTCGGTGTATAAAAGCTTGTAAATCATTATTGTGGACGCTAACCTTGTAGGAAAGTAGCCTCTTTCTAGCTTGGTTACCCCCACATTTGGCCTGTTTGCAATGTTTGTTTGAGTGTGTCTACTGGGATCCTGCTAATCAGGACCCCAGTAGTTATGCTCTCTCACTTAAATTATAGTTGTTGCATACTGGTAACCCAGTATTTCACCCACAATTGGCATACTTGTGCCCCCTTATAAGTCCCTAATATATGGTACTTAGGTACCCAGGGCATTGGGGTTCCAGGAGATCCCTATGGGCTGCAGCATTTCTTTTGCCACCCATAGGGTGCCCAATGCAAAGGCTTCTGCAGGACTGCCATTGCAGCCTGCGTGAAAGGTGCATGCACCCTTTCACTGCCAGTTACACTGCACCAGATCACTTATAAGTCACCCCTATAGCAGGCCCTCCAGCCCTGAGGGTGGGGTGCAGAGTACCTGTGTGTGAGGGCACCCCTGCACTAGCAGAGGTGCCCCCACGACCTCCAGGACCATTTCCCAGACTTCATGAGTGCGGGGATGCCATTTTACACGTGTACTGGAAATAGGTCACTACCTATTCCCACCTACGTAATGGTAACTCTGAACATAGGTATTTTTGGTACCAAGCATTGGCTGTATGATTTCATGCACTCTGGGGGCTCCTTAGAGGACCCCCAGTATTGCCATTCCAGCCTTCTGAGGTTTTCCAGGCAGCCCCAGCTGCTGCCACCTCTCAGATAGGTTTCTGCCCTCCTGTTGCTTGAAAAGCTCAAGCCCAGGAAGGCAGAACAAAGGATTTCCTTTGGGAGAGGGGTGTTACACCATTGGAAATAGGTGCTACAGGCTTGGGGGGGGGGGGGGGGGGGGGGAGGGTAGCTTCCTTACCCAGGCCACTGGAAATGCTTTGAAGGGCACATTTGGTGCCCTCCTTGCATAATCCAGTCTACACCGGATCAGCTACCCCCAGTCCCTGCTCTGGCATGAAACTGGACAAAGGAAAGAGGAGTGACCACTCCTCTGTCCATCACCACCCCAGGTGTGGTGCTCAGAGCTCCTCCAGAGGGTCCCTTGGTTTTGCCACCTTGGATTCCAAGTTGGCAGCGAACTCTAGGAGCATCTGAGTGGCCAGTGCCAGCAGGTGGTGTCAGAGCCTTCCCCTGATAGTTGCTTACCTGCTTAGCTGACCAGTCCCCCTTTCAGGGCTATTTAGGGTCTCTCCTTTGGGAGGTTCTTCAGATTCAGATTGCAAGACTCCAGCAGGAATCATCTGTATCCTTTACTTCACCTTCTCACTGAAAAAAACTGCATCTGGACTCTCCAGGAACTCCACAAACTGCAACAACGAAGCAAAGATGACTTCTGCAACTTTGTATCTTCAGCTCTTGCCAGCAAATGCAACTGTTTCCTGGTCGTGCATCCTCAGAGGACAGACTCTCTTCAGCCTGCCCCAGAAGAATGAACGAATCTCCCTTGGAGTGAAGGAGTCACAGTGGCGTAGCGTGGGGGGGTGCAGGGGGGCCGGCCGCACCGGGCGCAACATCTTGGAAGAGACTCGAGTGCTAAAATCCACGGGTTAGGGGGCGCAAATTACTTGCCTTGCCCCGGGTGCTGACAACCCACGCTTCAGCAGGCACCTCTCTGCAACGATGACCATCTGCGTGGGTCCCCTCTCCTGACAAGTTGCATGGATACTGCATCACGGGTGGTAGACTGAAGTGGTCCAGATGGTCCTGACGTCCCACTGTCCAACTTTTGTGGGGGTAAGAGCTTGCCTTCCCACGCAAGACAGTACCCCTGTGCACCACGTGTTTTTTAGTTGCCAAGGCTTGTTGGCATCCTTCTATGAAATTCTTTGTGCACAATGTAGCTCCGGCCCCCAGCACTCCTTCCTGTGATGCACAGCTTCCTGAGTGGTTCTCTGGTGGCGTGGGATCCTTTGTTTTTGTGCTGCGTGGGCCTCCTTTTGCAACTCCTTTGTCCCCGTGCTGGGGGACTCCTGTGTGTGCTGGCTGGTCTTCTGTGGGCTCTCTGAGTTGCTGAGAGCCCCCTCTGATTGCTCCCCCTGAGTAGAGTCCACCAGGTCCCTCCTGGTCCCAGGCAGTGCCATTTTCCGCTAATCGTGAGCTTTGCATGTGCCAAGGCTTGTTGGCGGAATCCAGCGGCGCAAACCAGACTGCAATCATCCATCCGATGTGGGATATCATACGCACCAACAAGGAACTCGCATCAATCTTCTTGGGTACAGTACTGACTGTTGTTCTTCACCAGTGGTTCTTCTTTTGCACCTTGATTCGGGTTAGCAGGGGCTCCTGTCCTCCCTGGACTCTTCTGCGCTTCTTGGACTTAGTACCATTCTTCCACAGGTCTTTAGGTCCAAGAATCCACCTTTTGTGTCTTGAAGTATCTTCTGGTTCTTGCATTATCTTCTTTCTCGTGTTCTTGTGTGTTCTAGGAAAGTTACTGTGATTTACTCCTGCTTTCCTGGGCTCTGAAGTGGGTTCTATTACTTACCTTTGGTGTTTTCTAATACTCCCAGCACCCCTCTACACACCATACTTGCCTAGGGGGGAAACTGACATTCGCATTCCACTTTCTTAGTATATGGTTTGTGTTTCCCCTAGGTCCATTTCTAACCATTGTGATTTTCACTAATTGCACTGTTTTCTAACTGTTTTTATTGCTATTGCTGCATACTAGTGTATATAATTGGTGTATTACTTACCTCCTAAGGAAGTATAGTCTCTATGGTATTTTTGGCATTTGTGTCACTAAAATAAAGTACCTTTAGCACTGAGTATTTTCTTTCATGTGTGTGAGTACTGTGTGACTACAGTGGTATTGCATGAGCTTTGCATGTCTCCTAGATAAGCCTTGGCTACAGCTACCCTTAGAGAGCCTGGCTTCTAGAAGCTGCCTAAATGTCACAAATAAGGGGTAACTGGACCTGGTATAAGGTGTAAGTACCATAGGTACCCAGTAGAAACCAGGCCAGCCTCCTTCAAACCACTGTACTATATAGGTTCCTTTTTAGATTTTTCTTTTAATTGGTGACATTGGGTCATCCAGATAACTTGCGTATTGCCCAAATACCAGTCTTTCTGTATTTCCCCTGTTGATGTTTTCCCACTACATTTGATCTTTTATATTTTGATTGAATAAATGCATGAAACATTCCATTTGCATACTACTTTAATATCATTGTTTATGGGAGTGGTGTTGCATTTTATTCAAGGGACCCTGGTTTCTTTAAAGTTCGTTTACTGCTCCATTCTAGGACACTCTACTTACTCCCTGACACTACGCCACAACAGTCAATGACACATCATTCTCCTTTATGCCATTAACTTTGAGCCATGCTGAATAGGTGTCTCACTAGTGTACAGCGTGGCTAAAACACATTGGCAAAGGCAATAGAACTTGCATAGGCGAGACCTATTTGCTTTGCCAATGCATGTTTATAAGGTATGAACTTCAAGGTGACTTGCAATATCCTTATGTAAGCAGGGGGTATTTTACCCCATATAATACATGATCACACCACCAACTTTCCCAGAAACCACTTAAAACCTTAGTGCATAGCTTCTGTCATTCCAAGCTATTAAAGTAGAGCAGAAGAAAGAAAAGCAACATTCAATTTTTTGCTTTAAACCGCTGCATTAACTATGCTCTGTGACCTGATCTGCCTTTTACCTTGGCTGCTAGCTCTGGCAGAAGGCATTGTAATGTCAGAACTCGACTGTAATAACCCTATCATAGTCATTTTCTGATGTCTTTTCTTTATAATCAGTGAATGTCTTTTCTTCATACGCAGTGACTTGGTGCATCACAAACAGCCGTTTCTAAAGAAATTAGTGACTGCAGTTTATATAGAGATTAGAGAATCCATGTTTATATAGCCTGTAACTGCAAGAGCTTCTTCAGTTTAAATGCTCCTAGTTATGACTGATGTGGAGCTGAGCTTCCCAACATCACACAAAGGAGTAGAAGTGTTATTAGAACTATGGTTTCCGAGCACAGTTTACAGCTGTTGTACCTAATCGCTTTTGATATCTCCAGTGCGGTTACAATTGGCATGAGGCGAAGAGCATGATGAGTGTGGGGCACAAAGGGTATGTTCTTCCTTTTTACTCTCCTACCTTTATTTGCTTGGTGCATGAAGATGCAGGGTTAATCAGCACTTTATATTCACATTTGAGCTAATTACTTTGTGAATATAAATAACAATAAAAGATACTTTCAGACTGTGAAAACATGCCTTCCTTTCTCCCTATTTCACTTCCAATATATATGATTGTGTATATTTATCGGAGCCTGCAGTTCGTAAACAACGAGTGATTTGTATAGGGTTGATTGAATGTCCCCAAGGCTGTCCCTGTCCCCCCCAGAAATGAATTGTCTCCTACGCCCCTGGTAGTGCCTACCTACAAAATGACGCGACCATCACGTCAGCACTATTTTTTCTTTGTTTTTTTTTAACCATGCTGCGCAGCGTGGCTAAAAACTAATGTCTCTAATGTGGAACCTATTGACGTTGCTAGAGCTCGTACATTATAGTGGAAGCGTTGCAGCATATCCCTGCTGTTCAATTGTGCACGATGGCGACTTCCATCCAGGTTGACTTCACACAAGTCCCCAGGCCTTAAAGTTGCCCAAGTGATTGGTGTCAATTGTGAAAATGAAACGGTCAGATATAGCCAGCTATGCTGTCGCCGCCCTCCACCCCCCCCCCCCCCCCCGCCCGTGAAGCATTAAAATACAAGAACAAAAGCTGGTTTACCAGCTGGGAATGGGCCTTGGGTGAGTCAGGGGGCTTACTTTGGAAGGGGGTGGGTGGCTTGGCCCACCTTACCACCCACTTTAGAACCGGGCATGGTAGAAAAGGAAATTTGCTGAGAAAAAGTGCTGTTGCGAGGCGTGCTGGAAAGCACAGCCTCTGACCTTCCCTTTGGTCCCAATCATAAATTATTGAATCCCCCAACAAGGCCGTACCTTCTCCTTGGATCCTGCGCATTTATAAGGCTCGAGGTAAAGCATGGGAGGGGGGCGAAGGGGGGTGGCGGGATAATGAATATTTAAAACTGAGCCGAGGGATGAGAGGAGACTGGTGCCGCTAATTTAGCATTCACATATACAACAACATCTTCAGCTCTCCACTCCCTCCATCCCCCAACTTTGCAAGGAATGCAAAGCAGACCCTAATCTGACTTCCTCCTTTCAAAAGGCATAGTAGCCGTTTTGCTTCCCTGGAGATTTGTACGTAGACGCTGGCACGGCACGTGCAAGCATACATACGCACATTCACAAAACGTGATACATAGGCGCATTTCATGAAATCATTGTGCATGGAGATGGAGTTTTTGCATTCTAAGAGTAACATTGCTCTTCTTGATCAGATGATGGGCCTCTCAAACGCTTAACAAGCATTGGCAAAGCCAGTATATCTTACCTTTGTTGCCTCTTGCCAATGGTTTTAGCAAAATGTTATTTTTTTCTTCTTTAATTGCATTTTTATATAGGGCAGAATTGGCCCAAAGGTATTAGAACGCTTTATATCAGCCCAAGTTTATATTACACAAATTATATATTTTTAAGGTAGGTGAGATTGTGATTTATCCAGTATCACAGGATGTTTAGCTGACACCAGACTACAACCTGCTTCCTCAGTTCCAAGGTGGGCAGCTATGGCCATTAGGCCACATCTCCTCCTATATTTATACTGCATATTTTACGTAAGCTTCAGTGCAATTTTGTATTGTAATTTACTTTACTAAATATTGGCAAAGCAAAAAGTGCTTGGCTCTCAAAGCCTGATTATTGGGTTTACCAATGCTTGTATGGGCCCAGTGAGCTGAGCAGCATTTATGTGTCTAGTTAAGGTCTGGTCGTGAGAGGTTGGTCATAATGTTGCACAATTCAGATCTTGAGCTGAGGCTGAAGACAATGTGAATCAGTGGGCCGTAAGTGTTCAGAGTTTTTGCTAATCCAAACCTTGGCATCGCTCCAGTGCGCATATAGTGTGATGGTCACACAGTCACCATTTGTAATTACCAGTTCTAATTATTTACAATAAAATCATCGTGGTTACTGATTTATATCAAACTACTAACACTCACTCACAAAGCTAGTAGGTATGGATTGTTTTGGGCATTTGTTTTTATATAATATGTTTAAATGCAATAGTAGAAAACTCTCAAACAGGTACCTAAATGCTATTCAGACAGCGTCAGTGTAAAACATAGAATTGTAGTTCACTTATTATAAGCCACACTCAATCACTTAGTTCACACCCCTTTTAGAAACCCACCCTTGTGCCTTTTTCATCTGACTTAAAGCACTGTGGTCCACAACAGGCTTTTGCATCCAGACAGCTAAAAGTTGCTTCATACGCAAGACCTACAAATTGTGATGTTGTAAAAGTAGGGAGCCCTTGGAGTCCAATCTAAAACTTGTTAAGCAGAAAGAACAGACTGTTTTGATCCTCTGCGGCACTTGTTCTGTAGTGTCTGAGAGGGAAGAAGCACAGCCTGTGTTAAATATCAGAGGTGGTAGTCATGCACTTTAGTGAAAGAATGCAGAGGGCCTGACCTGCTCTACTATGACACTTGAGGCTCTGATTTTAGCCCCCAGGGCTCTTTATGCCACCACACCAATTAAAAGTGGGGCTGCAGTGATTGTCCCCTGGGGAAGTTGATGCAAAAGTTCAGCAGGTTACTTGCTCCTTGGCAAAGCAGATTCAGATATTCTCAGCTTCTCTGGGAGTCGAGCACAAAGGGAGAACCACAAGCAAGTGAAAGCAATGTGGAGCAAGGGGTGGGGGCAGAATCAATACAGAGTGTGAGGGGGAGGAATCACAGAGGATGGGAAAAGCAACACAGAGGGAGTGGCTGAAGAAACCCTGTGGCGTGGGTGGGAGAAGCAACATGAAGGACATGGGAACAAAAACAAACTAACTGGGAGAGTGAGAGTCAATCTGAGCGGGCACATAAGAAGAACACAGATGAGAGAGATTAACATGGAGCGCAGAGGGGGAACAGAAGCACAATAGGGAGACAGCTGGAAAACACATATACACTCCAGGGGTGCTTAAACAAAAAGAAAAAAGTACCTGAACAAAAAAAGCAGTGGAAAGATACAATTTATGCATCCATGCTCCATGGGAAGGACAAACACAATAATAGGATGGAAAGCCCATACAAGCTATTGTGTAAAAAGCAAGCAAATAAGAGTTACAATGAAGCAAACCAGTGATAAGCAAAGAGCTGACTCTAAGTCCAATGTAAGCTAGCAATACTTCTCACAACAAACAGCACACATGCTGTCCAGTACGCAAGACCTAAAAAATGATGACATGGTTATTAGTGTTAAAACTCTTTATATTATAATGCTGTAAGTAAACAAGAAATGCTGTTGGCGACATGTTACCCTCTACCGCCTTTTTAGCTCTGGTGTTACTTGAAGGCATTTTGATTTTGCTACAATCATAAATATAATATACTTAATTATAGGGGCTTTTAGAAAGTCCTCTTCATCCATTGGTCTGTGTTTATCATTCACGTTTTTCTTCCACCACTACAACATACAGCATGGGGCAGTCTACTTCAGACACTAGCTATCGTCATTGTGAGTAACAGGATTCTGTCCTCACACAGGGAGAACATCCAATCACAAAACTATTCCACTAAATGCCAGGGTTTACCAGGATAATGTGTATTTTTTAACCCCACAAATTGTTACTTTTTGTTTTTCCGAACATTTTTTTTTTTCCAAATTACCAATAACAACACCTTAGACACTTGGCCAGCACACTCACGCAATATCATGAGTGAATTACACAGAGATGAAATCCAGATACATTATAACAAACTGTCATAAGCCCACCATTTCTTCCCAACTTTCTTGTGTTTTTGTGGACAGCCATAGTGAACATTTCATTAACAATGTACCATTTTAAACATAGAAAAACCCTGAAATTCACCAGTTATATTTAACTCAAGTATCTATAACTCGGACTTCGCCATGCACCATTTTCTCTTTGATAATTTTATTGAAAATGTTGCAGTGATATTAATATTGATGTCATAGTAGATGTCATGACTGATGTAATATGAGGGATATTTAGCAGTGCATGGGGTAGGTGTGCGTACTAGTTAATTTAGTGCACAAGTTATAGTTACTTGAGATAACTATAACTATCCAAAACATATTGTAAAGGGAAGGGGGCATGATGCAGCCCTCTGCCTGACCCACATGGGACCCTATCCTTCAGAGCCTTAAGGGGAAGGGGCACATAACCAATGACGGGTCAGTGCAATCACAAGTGTTCTGTGGGAAGCATTTAAGGCATTCCTGAGAGGTATTAATTGAATTTCAAAATGACATGGGGTCCGCAAGGCTCTTCATGATATCTTAGGCAGCCTAGAGGGGATACTAAAAGACCTAGAGGATAGCTACTCAACCTTACCATCCACAATCCTGACAGACGTAAGGCAGAAGCATAATGGATTTATAGAGGCAGCCGAATTGGAGGTCAAGCACCTAAACTAAAACGCAGACAGCCTAATTCAGACCATCATATGCCTACAAACGGGAGAAGGTGTAGACTATATACAATACCTCAATCACATGGCATTAGCCTTGATCAAAGGACTGTGTAGACAGTTCTTGGAGGAGCTTCTCATTCTGGAAAAGGTCCAAGCAGAAATAGCTGTGCTCCCCCCTTGTAAAGTGCCTGGGAGGGACTGATTTCCAGTAGAATTCTATAAAATTTCCTCAACACTGCAGGCCCGGTGGCTATTGTAGGCATACACTGAAGAGTTTCAAAAGGAGACAATATCCCCCCATTGCGTGAATCTACACATCAAAACTCTTATAAAGTCAAGCTAAGCACTCGATAACCCTGACTCGTTCAGAACTTTATCACTGATAAATATAGATGCAGAAATTCTGGTCTGGGTACTAGCCAGTAGGTTTACCATCTTGTTGCCTGACCTGGGCCTTCTAGACCAGGTGGGATTATTTCCTACAGGCCCACTGCGACAACTTGAGGACCCTATTTTCTGTCATACACCCGCTTGACCACACACGGGAGGTCATGCCCATCTTTTTTTATGCTACCAAAGCTTTTGATTCATTGGAATGATAATACCTCTTTGCTGTGCCAGTGTGCATGGGAATCCTGAGACTTCATCAAGTGGGTGCAGCTACAGTATACCTCCCCAACATCACTAATCTGAATGAGAGGCCTGTTCTCAGAGCCTTTTCCTATCGGTCAAGGTACTAGGGAGTACTGCCCATTATCCCCCCTACTCTACTCTCTAGCTTCAGAAATCTTGACTTGTGCAATCTGTTAATTTGAAAGGAAACTGGGTCTGAAGTTCTCCCCTCTTAACCTAATATTGTCTTTTTACGCGGATGACATTTCACTATATTGGACAGATCTGGCACAGAACCTAAGTCTGGTTATACAATAGTTCACCCTATTCCGAGCTGTCTCAGGAGAAGCCATAAACTGGAGTAAATCCTAAATATTCACACTCATGCAGGCTGCACAGCCTCGACCACGGGATTCCCACTGACATATATGCCATGAATCCTGTCAAATTTCTCAGGGTTTGAATCTACCGTGACAAAGATATAGTGATCAGGGGTAACTACGGGATGACTACAACTCTCAATGAGGAGAGGAGTCTGCTGCAGGAGAACGCTCCGACTTTCACTGATGGGGTGGATAGCCCTAATCAAGATGAATATATTGCTAGAGCTAAACTACCTATTCAGTAGTATCCCCATGTCTCTGCACTTCTTTAAGATCCTTAAATCACATCTGGTCACATTAGCCTGTGCGGTGCTTCAGTCACTGGCGTGGTGGTAGACCCTGATAATGCCATACGATGGAGGCAGACTTGCGGTTCTGGACTTTGAACTTGACTACATTTGCATGCAGTCAGACTTCTTTGCATACTTTTGGCATTAACTCTCCCCCATACATGGTGCACATCATGATCAAACATGACAGCGCATATCTTACTGCACTAATTGGCCGGTTCATAGCTGCAACCAGACAGAAATAGACACATTCATCAGCACACAACTAACTTGGTTGAGGATCCGTAAGAGGCTAATGTCCCCGAGTCTCTATTGTCCTAAACAGTCCCATACCAATTTCCTCATAACAATCACATGTAACAAAAGTCTTCTACAGCGCTTACACAAATAAGAGTTATCCATGATGAGAGACCTCTTCCCCAGAGGCACATTCCTGAACTGTCCAGCAGACCTGGATGGAGCCATATTGCTCCCCCTGGGAATCTTCACATACTACCGCCACTCTTCTGTATGCATTGAACATTACCCTACCTTCTCCTGAAGTCACACACAAAGGGTTTAGCAAAACCAAATATGTTTTTATTATGGAAAGTAGGTCCTAACTATAATTACCTACTGGTGACCACTGTAGAAAAGTACCATCTTGCCTGGCATGTTACCCCCATATTTCACTGTATATACGTTGTTTTAGTCTATGTGTCACTGGGACCCTGCCAGGCAGGGCCCCAGTGCTCATAAGTATGTGCCCTGTATGTGTTCCCTGTGTGATGACTAACTGTCTCACTGAGGCTCTGCTAACCAGAACCTCAGTGGTTATGCTCTCTCTGCTTTCCAAATTGTCACTAACAGGCTAGTGACCAATTTCACCAATTCACATTGGCATACTGGTACACCCATATAATTCCCTAGTATATGATACTGAGGTACCCAGGGTATTGGTGTTCCAGGAGATCCCTATGGGCTGCAGCATTTCTTTTGCCACCCATAGGGAGATCTGACAATTCTTACACAGGCCTGCCAGTGCAGCCTGAGTGAAATAACATCCACGTTATTTCACAGCCATTTACCACTGCACTTAAGTAACTTATAAGTCACCTATATGTCTAACCTTCACCTGGTGAAGGTTGGGTGCAAAGTTACTTAGTGTGAGGGCACCCTGGCACTAGCCAAGGTGACCCCACATCGTTCAGGGCCAATTCCCTGGACTTTGTGAGTGCGGGGACACCATTACACGTGTGCACTGTACATAGGTCACTACCTATGTACAGCGTCACAATGGTAACTCCGAACATGGCCATGTAATATGTCTAAGATCATGGAATTGTCCCCCCAATGCCATTCTGGCATTGGGGAGACAACTCCATGATCCCCTGGGTCTCTAGCACAGAACCCGGGTACTGCCAAACTGCCTTTCTGGGATTTTCACTGCAGCTGCTGCTGCCAACCCCTGAAACAGGTTTCTGCCCTCCTGGGGTCCAGGCAGGCCTGGCCCAAGAAGGCAGAACAAAGGACTTCCTCTGAGAGAGGGTGTTACACCCTCTTCCTTTGGAATAGGTGTCAGGGCTGGGAAGGAGTAGCCTCCCCCAGCCTCTGGAAATGCTTTGATGGGCACAGATGGTGCCCATCTCTGCATAAGCCAGTCTACACCAGTTCAGGGATCCCCCAGCCCTGCTCTGGCGTGAAACTGGACAAAGGAAAGGGGAGTGACCACTCCCCTGACCTGCACCTCCCAGGGGAGGTGCCCAGAGCTCCTCCAGTGTGCCCCAGACCTCTGCCATCTTGGATTCAGAGGTGTGCTGGCACACTGGACTGCTCTGAGTGGCCAGGGCCAGCAGGTGACATCAGAGACTCCTTCTGATAGGCTCTTACCTCTCTTAGTAGCCAATCCTCCTTCCTAGGTAGCCAATACTCCTTTTCTGGCTATTTAGGGTCTCTGCTTTGGGGAATTCTTTAGATAACGAATGCAAGAGCTCACCAGAGTTCCTCTGCATCTCTCTCTTCACCTTCTGCCAAGGAATCGACTGCTAACTGCTCAGGACGCCTGCAAAATTGCAACAAAGTAGCCAGACGACTACTAGCAAACTTGTATCGCTTCATCCTGTCGGCTTTCTCGACTGTTTCCAGGTGGTGCATGCTCTGGGGGCAGCCTGCCTCCTTCTTGCACCAGGAGCTCTGAAGAAATCTCCTGTGGATCGACGGAATCTTCCCCCTGCAACTGCAGGCAACAAAAGACTGCATCACCGGTCCTCTGGGACCCCTTTCAGCACGACGAGCGTGGTCCCTGGAACTCAGCAACTCTGTCCAAGTGACTCCCACAGTCCAGTGACTCTTCAGTCCAAGTTTGGTGGAGGTAAGTCCTTGCCTCCCCACGCTAGACTGCATTGCTGGGTACTACGTGATTTGCAGCTGCTCCGGCTCCTGTGCACTCTTCCAGGATTTCCTTCGTGCACAGCCAAGCCTGGGTCCCCGACACTCTAACCTGCAGTGCACAACCTTCTGAGTTGTCCTCCGGCGTTGTGGGACTCCCTTTTCTGACTTCGGGTGGACTCCGGTTCACTTTTCTTCTAAGTGCCTGTTCAGGTACTTTTGCGGGTGCTGCCTGCTTCTGTGAGGGCTCTCTGACTTGCTGGGCGCCCCCTCTGTCTCCTCATCCAAGTGGCGACATCCTGGTCCCTCCTGGGCCACAGCAGCATCCAAAACCCCTAACCGCGACCCTTTAGGGGCTTGTTTGTGGTCTTCCTGCGTGGGAACACCCCTGCAAGCTTCTTCACGACGTGGGACATCCATCCTCCAAAGGGGAAGTTCCTAGTCCTCTTCGTTCTTGCAAAACACCAAGCTTCTTCCATCCAGTGGCAGCTTCCTTGCACCCTCAGCTGGCATTTCCTGGGCTCCTGCCCACTCTCGACACTGTCGCGACTCTTGGACTTGGACTTGGTCCCCTTGTCTTACAGGTACTCAGGTCCGGAAATCCACTGTTGTTGCATTGCTGGTGTTGGGTTTCCTTGCAGAATCCCCCTATCACGACTTCTGTGCTCTCTGGGGGTTGTAGGTGCACTTTACACCTACCTTACAGGGTCTTGGGGTGGGCTATTTTTGTAACCCTCACTGTTTTCTTACAGTCCCAGGGACCCTCTACAAGCTCACATAGGTTTGGGGTCCATTTGTGGTTCGCATTCCACTTTTGGAGTATATGGTTTGTGTTGCCCCTATACCTATGTGCTCCTATTGCAATCTATTGTAACTTTACACTGCTTGCATTACTTCCTTTTGCTATTACTGCATAATTTTGGTATTGTGTACATATATCTTGTGTATATTTCTCATCCTCATACTCACTGAGATACTTTTGGCATATTGGCATAAAAATAAAGTACCTTTATTTTTAGTACATCTGTGTATTGTGTTTTCTTATGATATTGTGCATATGACACCAGTGGCATAGTAGGAGCTTTACATGTCTCCTAGTTCAGCCTAAGCTGCTTTGCCATAGCTACCTTCTATCAGCCTAAGCTGCTAGAAACACCTCTTCTACACTAATAAGGGAAAACTGGACCTGGCACAAGGTGTAAGTACCTCTGGTACCCACTACAAGCCAGGCCAGCCTCCTACAACCACCAGTAGGTAATATATATTTACCTACTGGCGGTCGCTAGTAAGTGTAGTTTCAACCTAGTTTCCATAGGAAAAGTGTCCTTGTTTTGCTAACAACTTTTGCGCCATTTAATGAATCTTCACAATTTTTTCAAAAATAGTACGCAACTCACTTCAGCTGCTGTGTGGGAAGTTTTTGGGTGATCTGTCAAGTGGGGGCGGAAAATGTGTTTTACGCATGCAGTTTTCCCATATGGATTTTAGACACAGCTACAGCCTGAACCGCTGGACAGAATTAAACCAAATTTGGCAGAAAGCTAACTCTTGGTCATCCAAAAAGAGCACTTTTTGTAATTTAGTGTCAATGCGTTCAGTAGTTTAGGAGTTATTAAAGCAAAAATAAATTAGTATATCTAGGGAAGTGGATCTGCCGCAGATCCTCCATGCATGATTGGCTTGCCACAACCTGAAAGGAAAGCTGTGGACACTATTTTGTGCGTCAGGGCTCTGTTCACAGCCAGGAAAATAAAATTATAAAGTGATAGAAGGAGTTAAGGTAGAGGTACCCTGACACCCTGGGACTAATGGAGGGGGTCTATGAGAGACCCCTCGTGGGGAGGAAATTGTCCATTTTCTTTTAGCATGCAAGGATTTGCTGATCCACCCTGACCCTCCTGGATTCATTTGGATTCGGGTAGATCCGCTGATCCAGACCCCAATTAAAAAAACACATCCATTCACTCACAGACACCACACACCTATTCATACACATAGTCACATGCTTACTCATACACTTACTTACACACCACATTCACACACCCACTCATAGGCACTCAAAACCACTCACATGCCCACTCACAGGCCTACACAACCACTCACCCATACAGCCACTCAGACACACACTTACAGACCCACAAAAACACTCACAAGCCCACTCACAGACCCACACAGACACTCACACACTCATGCATCCACTTACTCACACAACCACTCACACACACCCTCATACACACGTTACAGGGACATTATAGTTAGGAAATAGCATTAAAAACCATAGATGTCTATGTAACCTTTGGTTTGTAGTGAATTTCTAGGTTTTTAAAAAAAAATCTATTCCCTAACTACACTGTCCCTGTAACCTTTGTTTTTTTCAGTGAATTTGTATGTTTTTTAATGCTATTTCCTAACTATAAGCTGCCCGTAACCTTTGTTTCTTTTAGTGGCATCAGTTGCTGCCTTTGGTTGAAAACACTGCAGTTTGCCAACATACAGACCTCATGACTGTGCACTGTGGTGGCAATGTCCTAGGCACAATTATGGAACATATCGAAAAGACAGAGTTCATTTCATGGACGCAGGCAACATAGTGTTTCTCAACACGTCAAAAGACTGCATCCTGTTCTATGTGTAGTTATAATCTAAACACCTTAAACACAAAGGGGGTCATTCTAACCCTGGCGGTTGGCGACCGCCAGGGCTAAAATGACGGAAGCACCGCCAACAGGCTGGTGGTGCTTCCTTGGCCATTCTGACCGCGGCGGTAAAGCCGCGGTCAGAAAAGGGCAACCGCCGGTTTCCCGCCGGTTTACCCCTGGCCCAGGGCCGCCATGGGGATTCCGACCCCCTTACCGCCATCCTGTTCCTGGCGGTTTTCACCGCCAGGAACAGGATGGCGGTAACTGGTGTCGTGGGGCCCCTGGGGGCCCCACTAAGATTTTCAGTGTCTGCAAAGCAGACACTGAAAATCGCGATGGGTGCCACTGCATCCGTCGCACCCCTTCGACTCCGCCGGCTCCATTCGGAGCCGGCATCCTCGTAGAAGGGGGTTTCCCGCTGGGCCGGCGGGCGGCCTTCTGGCGGTCGCCCGCCGGCCCAACGGGAAAGCCAGAATGGCCACTGCGGTCTTTTGACTGCGGTGCGGTCATTCGGAGGTTCCCGCTTGGCGGGCGGCGACCGCCGCCCGCCAATGTAGGAATGAGCCCCAAAGGCTGTTATCGCAGCAACCTTTGTTATTTTTGTATTCACATCCTGTTTTTTCACTCAGATCCTTGGATCTGCCGTGGATCCCCAGCCAAATAAGGGCTCTGCCACATATGTTGCAGGTGGTTCCGCTGCAGATCTTCTGATACATTTCCAACCAAAAGCATACATTCAATACAAAACAACAACACAATAAATGCAAACATATCCTATTGTGAGTTATATAACTATGTTACTGCCTGTGTGTGGGTGTCTGAGTAGCTGTGTAAGTGACTGTGGGGGGTGTGAGTAACTGTCTAGTGCCTGTATGGGTGGCCAAGTGTTTTTCCGGATTTGTGAGTCAGTGTGTGAGGGCTGTATGGGTGTGTGAATTGGGTGTTTGAGTGGGTTTCTGGATATGTGGATGGGTGTGTGACTAGCTGTATGGGTGGTGAGTGACTGTATGAGTGGTTGTGTCGGTGTGTAACTGGGTGTGTGAGTGTGTGGGTGGAGGGTGTGTGAGTAGGTGTGTGAGTGCCTCTGTGGGTCTGTGAGTAGATGTGAGTGGATCTCTGGGTCTGTAAGTGGGTGTGTGAGTGGCTGTATGGTGTCTGGGTCTGTAAGTGGCTTACTGGTTCTCTGACTGGGTGTGTGAGTAGCTGTATGGGTAGGTGAATGATATGTGGGTGGTTGTGTGTGTGTGTAAGTGAGTGTGTGAGTGGATGTGTGAGTGTGTGTGTGGGTCTGTGAGAGGGAGTGGTTATCTGGCTTTCTGAGTGGATGTATCAGGGACTGTAAGGGTATGTGAGTGGCTGAATGGATGTGTGACTGGGTGTATGATTGGCTGCATGGGTCTGTGAGTGGGTATGTCAGTTGTTTTCTGGGTCTCTGAGTGGGTATGTGAATGGTTGCATGGGTGTGTAAGTAGGTATGTTAGTGTGTGGTGTGTGAGTGGGTGTGTAAGTGACATTTTGGGTCTCTGAGTGGTTTGTCAGTGGCTGTATGGGTGTATGAGTGGGTATGTCTCTGGTTTTGCCTTGTGGGTCTGTGAGTGGATGTGTAAGTGGCTGCATGGGTGTGTAGGTGTCTGTGTGTGAGTGCCTGTATGGGTGTGTGAGTGGCTGAATGGATGTGTGAGTGGGTGTGTGCCCCCCCCAAAAAGTTAATGGGGAATTTCTTTTCTTTTTTCTTTTCCATGAGGGCTACCTCACTTACCCCTCCATCAGTTACATTGGGTCAGGATACCTCTATCATGACATCGTACATCCTATTTACACTTTATCCCCGCTACAAGAACAGAGTTCCGATTCACAAAACGGTGGTGCAACTTTTCTCCCAGTTTGAGGCCAGTCAATCACAGCATTGTTGTTGGCGCGTGGATCACTGTGACAAATCCGCATCCCTAGATATACATACATTTTTTCTTTAATAACTCCAAAACTACTGAACAAATTTACACCTAATTACAAAAAGCACTCTTTCTCGACCAAGATCTAGCTTTCTGCCAAATAAGGTATGATTCCGTCCAGGGGTTCAGGCTGTAGTCATGTCTAAAATCACTATTGGAAATTGCACAGAGAAAACATGTTTTGGGACCCCGCCCCTTTTTCTCTGCCCTGTTTGACGAATCACCCAGAAACTTTTCAGACAGCAACTGAATTGACTGGCACACCAGTTTTGAAAAATATGTGAAGATTAGTCAAACGTCGCTAAAGTCTTTAATAAACCAAAACATGCTTATGTAAACACACACATGTATAAGGATAACTAAAACTGGTGAATTTCAGTTTTTTATGCTTAAAATGTCAAGAGGTCACTGACATTTTGACCTAACTATAATAGCACTTTAAACTTTGTTTTTTCAGTGAATATTTTCACTATAACTATTCCATGGGCTTCCACAGCCGTAATGCCCCACTGTGGTGGTGCCGGTTGGGTTCCCGGCTCGTATCTTGAACTACTTTCTTCCCAGGAGATATTCCCCACACCCGAAGAATCCACACACACTCCAGTGGTGTCTTACTCAGCTCCAATTTTTTTTTTTTAACTAAGTCCCTCAATCACGGCAGCAAATGGATGGCAAAATCCACTGCGTTTCAACACACAGCGCCTTGATCACGGGAGGGTTGCTCATGTCCAGTACACAATTTCAAACACCTACAGTGAAAAAAACATAATCGACATAGAAAAGGGAGCCCAACATACCCTTGATTTGACTCAGGAGGCACAGTGGCCATTTTAACATGTACAACTTATTATGTCTTGAACTTTAAATGTATGAGGTTATCCTCATTACAACCACACATTGATAAAGGCACGTGTAATCATTTACAAATTTATATTGTAAACTAGTTTTTTATATTTTAAACTATTTTCAACTGAAAATGTATATAATAATATCTTAAGACCTCCGTAACATTGCATATTCTCATCAATATATTCATCAATTACACAATTAATCTAATAAGCCAATCAAATACCTAATAAACAAATTCCAATACACACCCATACCAAAGAGTCCCACCCCAGTGGGCAAGTTATTTTGGTAATGCATTCTTACCCCGATGGGCCTGACTGACCGTAACTAAATATTATATAAGCTCTAACTAAATATTATGTAAGCTCAGTTCCCATTCTATGACACTCAGCATCTCATCATTATACCAACGGTACCAGATGAATCAAAAATATAACAATTGTATAAGTACTGACTAGCGTAACAGCTTGCAAACAATCTCCAGTACGCGCCCATGATACTGGATCGGGCCCCATTGGACACGTTCTTCTGATTATACAATAAATCCCTACCCCAATCGGTGTATCTCAACAGGTATGGGTAATACATCAACTAAGTTCACTCTCATTGAAAGTTGTCCATCGCTCAAACAATCAAAAGTACAAACTCTAACAACATTATTTTTAAAAAATCAAGCAAAAGTATAAGAAAATATGCAAATACTGTCCATAGTAGAAACATTCAGTTCCAACAGCTCTGCCCAGACGTATTTGTACTATCTCAAATGATCTACATTACACCCAATTACCTGTAAGGGTACAAAAGAAGTCAAATTCCTGAGTAACACAATTGAGGAATAAGGGCAAAAAGATGGAACAGGAGAAGGGGAAGGAAACACGGAAAAAAGAGACCAATACAGATAGGAAACACCACAAGACATTAATCCCTTATCACTTTACTTTTAAAACTTCCAATAGAAAAACCTGTTAAAAAATCTGATTTTTTGGGTGGCTCCTAGAAGCATGCAACACTGTATTACCTGTAGTCACTTTCCTATGCAATCTTGATGTTATTGTCATATTCTTGACTTCAACATTTACATGAAGAAATCGCACACTGATTGTATCTATGCTTGCTGTCAGAGTCACATTGTATGGATTGTCATTCAACTGTTGGACACACGTTTCTGCTTCCTTACATGCTCCTCTCCAGATAACAAAGATATCATCAATGTATCTCAACCATAAAATAACTCTTGGCTCAAAATCTTCTAGGGCCTGGGCAACCGGCGCTCCCACTAGCCCATTAAGAGACCACCAACACTAGGAGCAAAACAGGTTACCATCTGAGCCCCCTGCTTCTGGTTAAACAGCTTGTTCTCAAAAAGAGTAAAATGGTTCTCCAAACACTATTGAATCATTTGTACAATCAAATCAGTGTGCAAAAACAGTGAAAGGGATATAGCTCTTAAAACATACCTCACCGCAATGATGCTGTATGTGTGTCTAATGCTAGTATATAAACTAGCTACATCCAATGTCGTTAATAACAGATTTTATTCCCATTGTATAACTTCAATTCTATTCAAGAAATCCTTACTATCCTGTATATAGGAAGGAAGGCCTTGAACAAAAGGCCTAAGGAAAAGGTCTATGTACCTTGACGTATTTTCAAGTAAAGACCCAATTGAAGGTACAATTGGCCTTCTGGGTGGATTAGTCAAATTCATATGTATTTTGAGTAGCAGGTAAAGGATGGGAATTGTAGATGCTCACACTTGAGAAATCTGTACTCTTACCATTCAAGGAACCCCCTTTCCTGCCATTCAATTAATTTGTCATAGTAGATCTTATAGGATAACTGCATGGTCTTATAATCAGATCGTTTGTAGAACTCACCATCCTTCAGTTGACGAGAACCGTCTTGCAAATACATCTCCCTGGGTGAGATCACAACATTTCCCCCTTTGTCTGATTGCCCTATCACAATTGTATTATCATTCTGCAAGCTATTAACTGCTTCCCGTTCAGCCCTGGATAAATTATCTGAAAGCCAATGCCTCTTTTAAGCCAATTTATTCAAATGCTGAATCACATATATTTCACATGTGTCAATAGCATCATGATACTTTTTAGGATTAAATGTAGACTTTATCCTGAACTCGCCAGGGCAACTCATCTCCTAATGTATGCCCATATCATCCAAATTCAGAAAAAGATCTCCTGTGTAGGTTGAATCTCTATCAAGGGTGAACAAGATATAAATATCAATAATGGTCTATATGCTTGTCTTCTCCACAGTCTGGGGTCTAGCTGTAACCTCACCCTTCAAAGCATACCATTTATGTAATTTAAGTTTTCTAATAAACTTGAAAAGGTCAGTTCTTGTGTTTGCCAAATTTTAGGCATTAGAGGGACAGAAAGAGAGTCATAATTTAAGAACACCTACTTCAATTTCTTTCATAACTCTAGTAGATAAATTAATCACATTGATGTCAGTAGCTATCATGGATGAACTTTCGGTCCGATTGTGTTCATTCCCATGAGGAAGGGTTTCTTCTTTTGCTGTCCTCTTCTGGTTTTCCTGTGTTTGCATGTGCGCCTCTGCCTCTTCCTTTCTCCCTGGTCTTTCTTCCAGTTGATTACACTGTTTACCCATTAATGTGAATTCCTTGCATAAATTTGATGGCTTTGAATTTTCATTACCTGGAGCATTGCTCACTTCCTCCACTGATACATCACTTTCACTATTAGCACTTTTTGCAGCCTGATTGGTATTATTCAGGGAATGGAGGTCACTAGAGGCCTGAATATCCCTTCTTAGGTAATCATATTTACGGCTAAAGGTCAACACCCTGCCAGTCTCATACGCCCAGATTTATACTTTTTTTGCGCCGCATTTGCGTCACTTTTTGACGCAAAAGCGGTGCAAACTTACAAAATACAATTGTATTTTGCAGGTTTGCGCCGTTTTTGCGTCAAAAAGTGGCGCAAATGCGGTGCAAAAAAAGTATAAATATGGGCCATAGTCTTTCTGATCTCTTAAGAACGTCTGTTGTTTTTTCATTTGAATTTCATCTTCCACCCTAGCAATCTGTTCTCTAGATACTCAAACCCTATAACAAAATGAATGCCCTACTACTGACAGTCTTCACCTGTATCAAACCCCTGACAGTCACTGAACCTACATTGAGAAATGAAGTGTATATAAGTAGAAAAGTGGATACTGTTAATAATGTTTACTCTATGGAAAGAGTTTGCCTTCTGCCACACTGTTTGCAAACAGTGACACTCTAATGAAGAATACACCACAGAGTATTAAAAAGTATCTACTATTAACAATGTACACTCTATGTAAAACCTGTCCATAGAGCGACTATTCACTTACAATAACCAAGGTCTGAAGGTGCTAAAGGTCATTCTACTTGCAGCCTTGATACTGTAGTGAAAACTTTACAGATAGCCCATCTTCTGAAGCAAAACAAGCACATGTACATAGGTTATTATCTGGTGCACACAGTTTTCTGTGTTAAGTAGAAACTGTCATGCTGAGATGATACTGTCTAATAACTCAAGGCGGCTTACAGTTCTTAGTATATAGTACGGAGAATATTTTCCCAGCTGGAAACTTTTTCTGCAGTACCAAAACACATGTGTGGAACATAATGAACACAAGTCAGCTTTCACCTGCACACAGTGACTCTTCAAAACAAAGATTTGTAACATGTTCAGTACCTCTACACACCTATAGTGCATTAGGAGCACCTGCATTTTGTAAACATACTGATTAGCTGGACACAGTCTGTATAACATTGGGTAGAAATGTAATACGCCATTTTGTAAGATATAAAACAAACTAACACACTCATTGGGTGGTGTCATCAGCGATGTCATCAATGATGTCCTTTGAGATGTCATCAGTGATCTCATAAAACATGTCCTAAAACATGCAATAGTAATATAATATGTGAGGTCACAAGCAGTGCATGGCAGGGTGCAATTTACAGTTAGCTCTGCTAACTATAACTGGTGAATTTCTGTGTTTTGTGGTTCAAAACATTAATGTTATCACTGACATATTCACCTATCTATAGGGTTACTTCAATCTTTGTTTTTTTGTTTTTTTCAGTGGATGTATAATGTATATTATATATATATATATATATATATATATATATATATACTTCAAATACATGTGACCAGCACTCTCAGGGTAAAAGCTTTCAGATTATTTAATTCAGAAATGAGCAAGAACAAATATGTTTTGGCTACATACCTTTCTCAATGTTCAAACTTCAGTGGCACAAGCAGTCAATTATACACTTCACATGCAATTTCACTGCAGGTTCATGTGTCAACATAAACAAAGGAATTCTCAGCCCTTTATTCTCTGTTCTCTGCGTGGCAGCCATCTTGTAACATTATTTTTTTCTTCAATTCAAGCTTCATTGCGAATCAGTTATTCTCTACATTTCATTTGTTACTACCTAACAATCGAGCAATGAAAATCCCTTCACTTTCCATTATCCATATCAGGGCAGAGGTAAATGAATTTTTTTTAAAAGTATTAACAAATAATATACAGACAGAGAACTACTCCAGAAGGTAGCCTCATTGCTCCACAAAACTAGGATCTGATTTATACTTTTTTAGCACCGCAGGTGCGTCATTTTTTGTCACAAAAGCGGCGCAGACTTACAGAATTCATTTATATTTTGTAAGTTTGTGCTGCTTTTGCGTAAAACAATTAGGCAAATGCGGCGCTAAATAAGTATAAATCAGGCCCCTAATGATTGTTTCCCATGTAACAATTGATCTACATGTATGCAACTGTCACAATTGCAGATTCACTTAACAATCAAGCCCTGAAAGGACGGTCATTATTAGATAATTTCCATCTGAACATATTAAAATAAAAATAAAAACTGAATTAATGAAAGTAAACACAAACAGAAGACCACTTCTCATCCTATAAGTGGCATCTTTTCTCCCCAAACATCATGTTGGTTGTGCACATTATTCATACTCTCTGTAAATAAAACAAGCGCTGAATGAGCTACATCCTGCACTCAAATCGTCCTTTAAATTGTCTTCCACTGAATCTTTACACTGTTGGAAGTTTAGGACCCCTGATCTAGTTAATCCCCTAAATGGGTTGCTAGCTCCTCATCACTGTTCAAGCCTCTTAGTATATTAGTTTGTAAATTCACAATATACCTTGACTCAAGTCTTTTCAAAATTAAAATCCTATTGCCTCCCTTTTCCCATACATGTACTCAGTCAAAGCACTAATACTTGAGTAGGTACCTATTGCTATAGCGATACAGTTCGAAGTACCTGGCCCCTGAATAAGAGCGGTCCTTATTCGTTATGGCTCGCAAGTGATCTAAATTGTTTTATTTTAAGATATAGTCCTTTTTCACTTTCACCTGCAGGTGACACAGTATTTATGTATCTTTAATCAAATAGTGTGTATTTTGTGAACAAGATTGCATGGAGCAGCCCAAACACATTGATTTCTTCAACACAATAAATTTACAAGTGTGATTACAGTATCCGGAGTGCCTTGTCTGTTCTTGGAGGAGCAGGTTAGAGTATATATAGTGCGAGTCATTACTGTCTAGTTCTAGTTGGGTCAGAGTTCCGTAGAAAGAGCATTTTTTTTTTTCTAATAACTTTGGTGCCGTCCGATAAATCTGCATGCAACTTTCCTAAAAATATTTCCTCCACTCCAGCTCCTTCCTGGATGTTTCGAGGTGATTCATTTAATGTGGAGGGCAAGAAAAGGGAAGGTTCCAAAACATAGATTTCACATGTTATTTCCCATTACAAATGTATGTTGCAGGTAAAAAAAGACAGCTGAATGGAATTACACCACATTTGGCAAAAAGTCAGAACTTTAATCAGAAAGATTGTTTTTTGTGATTTGATGAAATCCATTCAGCTGTTTTGGGGAAATATGTGTTTCAATAGGTACTCAGGATGGTCATGAACAAGCTAAAAAAGAAAATACGTATGCCTGGACAGTTGGCCCAGCAGAACCATAATTAAAAAAATATATTGCTCTCTTTAACTTAGTGAGCTTTTTCTCCTGTTGGTCTTTTTGGTACTTGGGGACCAATACTGATCCCACAGTGCAGAGCGATCTAATTAGTTAGCCACAACCCAGAGAAAATTGTCGTGGCTGCCATTACAGGACTCTAGATTCAGTATTGTTTAAAACAAGTAGCATGAAGGAGCTGGGAAGGAACACCTTGATCCCCTCGCAAATGTGGGGAGATCCTGTGTGGTACCACAGTACTCCTGAGGAAGTCACTGCTCAAGCTTCAGAATCATAGTACCACGGTACAGTACCAGCTTCTCTGAGGGAAGATGTCATGGAACCGCGCTACCACGGGGCAAAGCTTGAGCACTGGTAACACAGGAGTAACGAAGGCTGTGTGTAGTGGATGGGTGGCATTTATTTTTGGATTATTTCAACACCAAATTATAATGTCATTGTTTGTTCAGTGAATCTACCTATCTGTCAATATCCATTCCTAAGAATTTCTTCAAATCGAAAAAAACAGCAGATTGAGAACCGTAAAATATTCCCAAAGGAAACTGAAAGTCTTTCAAGAAATACATTTCTTTGAGCAAAATACCATTGTGTTTAAATCTAGTTCCATCATAGATCACATTATGAAGGAAATGTACGAAAAAGGCAAATCAGCTAGCCTAAATACCACCGCTCAGACTCATGCAGCCTATAGGATGGGAGGGTTATTTAGGGTTCAGGCCTCTTATCATGTCCCTTTAACACATACAAGAGTCCTTCAGCTGATTTACTCCATAGATCGGGGACACACTCACAAGAGTATATGTGACTCATTTTATCTTTGTCAAAATCAGCCGAGTGTTCGCTGAATGGTACTGGTCCCTGCCTGCATCTGCTTAACACCCATAAGTTAAACATGTAGTGATGTGAATATGGAAACGCCCAGCAGACCACTATTCATTTTCTTCCACTTGTTTCCCTCACATGACAGAATGCTGAGGAATTTAATAGCTTTCTACCTATGCAAGGGATCTCACTTATTGAAGTTTCTTAAGGAGTTGGCTATATACCTTGTAATCCTGCCTGAAGGTTCAATGGACATTGCTCTTAATAAATAGTTTCACACACCTATGATATACCTGATGATCAGGGGATTATTTTCAATTTGAATTAACATCACTTCCAGCATCCATTTTCAGTGCCTAAAGAGTGCTTTTCACTTGTTCCTGAATGTGCAGAAACAAAATGTAATACAATTCTGCAACGCTTAACTATTTTAGTATTTTATATGGATGTAGGTACCTGCACAGGTACATGGGAAAATTCATTTTGTCAATTGGTTTGGGCCAATCCCAAAGAAAAATGAGCCCTCGCTGCTGTCGCTTGGGTCATAGGAGGACCCTCCTAAACTCAGAAAGCCCAATCACATGAAATTAGGTGCTTTCATTTGAGATGCGTGACTGTTTCAAAAGCCTCTGCCACAACATGTTAAATTACTTACAAAAATTGCTACACATCATCATGGGTCCACAAACAACTCTGCATGTGCACATGCAGGACTTTACAGAATAATCCTTCACTCATTATTATGCAGTAAAATTATTTTAAGAAATACAACTGAGTACGAGAATAGAAACACACTTTTTGAATGGAAGACAACAATGTATGTGGGCACACAGTGAGTGCAGTGGATGTTACAAAAATCTCTAACAATGCCTGATGGCCATTCTTTGGCTTGTCACGCAAAACAGTAACAGTGTGATGATCCAGCCAAATTATCAATTTACCAGCTTGATTATGCTTTTAAAAAATGCAATATCATCTAGTTGGACCCCAAGGAGTCCAATTGAATCATTGGACTTTCATGCAAATCGGTAGATATAGTTAGGAATAATTATTGAGATAGGCTGAAAACTCTCAAAGCAATGTTTAATATCCTCCTGGAGAGACATTGTTCTCAACAAATCTCTTATGTCATTGGAGCTAATGACACAACATATCAGTATGTGAGTGAAAAACTCATCAAAGGCTAGATCTTGAATGTAGTTATAGTACTATTATCTACCTTTTGAAAAGGAGATTTTTATAATTTGGAAAAAATACCACTTTCAAGGCCCATTCGCAGTGGTGGGTCAGTGTCTTTCACTTGCTCAGCAACAGAATTGGGAAAGATGTTAAGACAGCCATACTCAATGTTTTTGTAACTTAACATGGATTTAATCGCACAGTCATGATTACCTCTTGACAAAGTACTGACACATCTGGTTAGTCTAGAAGTGAATTTCCAAGTTACATTTTCGCATTGATGGTGTCTATGCAGACACATAGAGGTTCTCAGGGATGTCGTTCCACAGATTTACACAACTCTAAATCATTGTTTTTCAAAACTTGGTTAACACCTTTTTTTATACGTTTCCTGTTACCACACACTTCTGAGTTGTTTTCAGTTTTTTTACCATCAACGTCTGAAGCCTAATGTGCCTAAGGTACGTTTAATTGATTTTTTTTTTTGTGCTTGCTAACTTTTTTATGTATTTGCTGGCAAACTATCTGTTTTCTAACTTTGTCCTATTCCACCTGTGTGCAACCAGTTATCCTCTTCAATGTATTGAACTCAAGTAAATGTTCAACACATAACAAGAGACACAGTTACCTCAGATTCATGCTGCGCAGGCAGAACACATCTCAAGAGCAAACCAATTGAGAAGCCGTGCATCATACTCACCATCTGCCCCGTCACCCGTCATGATACAGGAACACATTATCTGTGCCATTGGAGGTAATAAGTAATCCACCTATTTACTACAGATATTGTGATGGTGTTTATAAGCTCTTGCCATGTGTTGTTCGTTGGGCACTTCCAACATGATGCGCTACAAAGATGCAGTCAAAAAGAATGAATTGAGTTGGCCCCCGATATCCTTAGGTCTGGAGGTTGGTGGCAGCATTGCTGTAGAGACCAAACATTTTAATATATTAGAGACTCAATCCACCTGGTATACTTTGGGGGTCACCCTAGCCCTCAGCAGCATGCCATCTCTTTGCTGGCAGCAGTGCTAAGGCTATATTTCAACAGCGTGACACCAGCATTTTCCACACCCACCCAGGACTGTGACCTTCTGGTCCCTGGGCACCTCATGGTCAATTATCGTGGATAGTGCCTTAAGTACCTTGTCCCAACATGATTGAATGGAAGTGCATGAGCATGGCAGGTGCAGAAAATTAGCTCCTAGCTGACTGCATGTGGCACAATTGAAGATGTCACAGAGGCCAAACCTATGCAGTGTCAGAGTGGTATAGTATGTTCATTGTACTATCTTATACTTGATTATGCAGTGTCTGCTACTGCAGGACCCCAGATCTATTTGTGTACAGGAAACCTATAATATCTCCAGTCCCATCTCCCCCTCCCACTTAGGTCATGTAGTATGCTGCAGCACTGGGGGTATCCTCCAAAGAGGACTGGAACAGCTTGGAAAGTAGCTTTGTTGATGTGGGAAATAAAGGGTGAGTGCTCCTAGGGCACCCCTCAATCTATAATAAAGACATTTCTAAGGGTGCATGTGGTACGGTTCCTTTGAAGTCATCTAACAACAGGAATTTTGTATTAACATATAGCTCTTCTAATTTTACTAGTCATCTTTGAGACAGTTGTGCTAGTGCCCTCGGCTCTTGTGTTGCTGGTATCAGTGAGTACTGGTGAAGGGGAAAGGAGGGGGAGTAGAAGATCCTCAGACCTGCTTGTCCACTCAGCTTGGTCCATGCCCTAGATGACCATGCAGCTGTTGACATCTTTAAGGTATAGCATGGGGCTGGAGCCCTGATCTGTGCTCTCAAGTGGCAGATGGGCCACGTGTCTTTTTTAAACTGCCACATGTGGGGCATAAGGTGCTAAGGTGGAACAAGTAGTGTGCAAAGTGCTCCTGGGCACCAAGATGGTAGAGCTCAGGTTCTGGGGGCCTCAAACCCTATAATGCGAAATGGCAGTGTAATGGTTTCCTATTTAATCCTAGGTTGCTTATTAGCCCATGCCAATTTATAAATTGTGTGTGGATTTGGCGAAAAAAGGGATTGGGAGAGTGGCAAGAGAATATTAATAAACAAGGCAGTTTGGGAACTAGTACCACATTTTTAAGGCCTATTCTACCCCAAGGAAGAGCGGGAGGGACATACAGCGTGTTACCTGTTTACCATTCTCCATATTGTCTTTCTGTAGTTCTCCCTCATGACTATATCCATATCTTGGTTCACCCAGACCTCTAAATATTTCACGGTCCTGTCACACAGTTCTAGAAGAAAGTCAGTGTTGAAGTGTCTCACACAGGGTGTCACAGAAAACACCTGGGACTTCCTCCAATTAATGGTGATTCCTGAAAAGACTGCAAAATAACAGATATTCCCAGAGTATCTCATTGAGACATGTGCCAGGATCACTAAGAAAAAAGGGTCATGTCAACAGCGTAGAGTGATTTGAGTATATGCTGTGTTGATGTCTGAGGGCGTTGTCTGCATAATCGTATTGTAATTTAGTCGCTACTGGTTCCAAAGCAAGAGTGAACAAAGTCGGGAGAAAAGGGTAGCCATGCCTCGTCCCCGTATAGATGTCAAGGGGGGCCGAAAAGCAGTCATTAATGAGTATTCTAGTGGCTGGGTGTCATATTGCAACCTAATCCAGTCGAAAAAAATTAAGTGGTAGGCCCATTATAGCTAAAAGGATGAAAACATATCCTCATACCAGGGAGTTAAATGCCTTAAAGGCATCCAGGAAAACCACAACTGTATCTAACTCCGGATCCAAGCCCTGTACCAAGGCAAACAATGTGCTCAAATGATGGACTGGAGAGCAAATAGGAACAAATATGCATTGATGTGGTCACACTAGATGGGGTGTAGGCGGCTCTGCCGGGTTGTAAATAATTTGGCCAAGATTTTATTCTCACAATTTAGGAGGAACAGTGGGCAATATGAATCACAGAAGTGTGCCTATTTACTTCGTTTTAGTAAAGTCACTAGAATAGCTTCAAACAAGATTGTGGGGAGTGTATGCCGCGTGCACGATTCGTCGAGCAAGGACAACAGGTGAGGGGCCAATATATCCTGAAAAATGTCTGATGAGAATCCGTCTGATCCTGAGTTCTTATCAATGGGGACCCTATATATCACATCTTCAATTTTATCAATTGTGAATGACTGATCCATAATCTGACACTAAGCATTAATCTTACCCAGCCTAAGGCTGTATCTCCCAGGTCCACTGCTATAGCCATAAGTGGTTGAGACCCTCTGCAGGAATATAGCTTAGAGGAGTACAAGTGAAATGCTTATAAAATCTGTGGTTTATCCCTATGGAGCAAGCCCTCTTCATTGATAATGTGAGTGATGTTGTTGGCGGACCGAGGGTGCTTGATCATGATCAGTGCCCTTCCAGGGAGCTCCCACACGCTCAGGGGCGTGCATAATTACCTTGGTATTTGGATTCACTGTCAGCTATCGCTGAATACTCAATGAGTTTATCTCTTATGCACGCCTGCACCTGGGTAGGATCAGCCTTGTGTATCCTCCAACACCTTATACTCATCTTCCAGTCCGAACAGATATGCCTGCAGTGTTTCAGAAATTCCATTGTGCTTAGTGATGCAAATACCCCTTATGGTGGTCTTGGAGGCCTCCCACAAACGTCCCATGCCATTCTGTGTTCCCAGGTTGAAATGAAGAGTCTCCACACTCAGTCTCCATCCCTCCCTCCCCATGGAAAGTCCTGGACCTGCATGCACACCAGTGAATGATCAGACGGGGTGAGAGCAAGGTGTTGCATCCCCACAACCATGGACTCGCATCTCTAGCAAAAAGCCAATAACCCAGCCTGACCCACGCATTATGAACAGTGAAGCAGAAAGTGCCCTCCTTCCACTGGGAATTCTTCTGTGTCCAAAAATCCACAATTGCATGATCTTCTGTTGTAGCGTGCAGTCGTCAGAAAGCCAGTAAATTAGCCCTAGAGATGGTTCGGGACCTATCCTGATTGTCATGCAAAGTGCAATTGAAGCCAACCCCCCACCTCCCCCAGGAGAGAGTTATGGTTGGTGCGAAGTTCTCCTCTACAACTGCGGGGTCTCTGCAATTGTAAAGTTACATTTACTAATGGTAAAACTAAACTCATAGTTAGTGAATACAAGAATAATAGTAAACATACACAAAAGTGTAACATTACCTTTGTGAATCAGGCCCTTCATTATAACAGTAACATTTGTATAGCGGTTTTGGCTTAATTTTGATCAGCCAGATGGCCTTTGCTTAGTGCAGCCTATTTCTTTTTCTCTCTCTCGCTCTCTTTTAGTTGTGAATATGACAAAATGCGCACCTTTGATACTTATGCCTAGTGCCACGTAGGATTGAACATAGAATTTTACCTAGAGTGAATGCCAATCTACTGGAATCAATGAAGGCATTCCTTGTCCTTCTGGGCACATACAGAGACCCATTTCACCCTATCTTCCGTTTTGTCATGCGTCTGTCCACAGTCTATGAGTAGTTTCAATGATGCCTAAAGGAATTCCAGCAGTCTATCTGCAAATCTATGATTACAAAGACTGTTTCTCAACGTGTTCCTTCACTGAAAAAGTCGAATACATAGCTAGTTCAGGCCATGAATATTGAAGCCTGAAATACTGTTAATAAATGGCATGAGGAACTCCTCAAGCAATACAGTATTTTAGATTCAGCCCGATTGTTTCTGAGACAAAATCTACTGCCACTCTCTCACACAGACCACCAACCTGCCTTGAACATTATATTGTGACATCACAGAGTCTTGCATGGCAGCTAAGGTGACAGCCCTAAGGTTCTGACTAAGTTATACCCGTGTCTAGACACACAGTCAAGCTGTATGAAACCTTGAGCCAGGACATTGTTTTAGAGATGTCTGTAAGCAGAAAGTCTAACTTCACATCCCCCCAAAACTATTTCCTGAACACAAACTCAGGGCACTACACACTCCTGTGTCAGAGACCTAACTTTAATCAAGTAACCTCACATGTTGTGCTGGTTGCACAGGGTGCAACTGTTTTAGGATATCCACACCAGTGTCAAGTATTCGCAAGCTATAATATGACCCCAATGTTTAATTCATGCACAACTCTGCAACAATTGTGATGAGCTCCTCTGAAAACATCCTTTTTAGACACTGAAATACAATAAATGTTGTATTTTCATGGCCAGATTGACCAGAGTGTGGTGCACAAAAACAGGGAACATACCCAGAAAGTGGGAATTGTAATGAGTGAATGTACACAAATGGACAAGGAATAGCCTAGAGTAATCTCTGAGTGAGTGAGTCTTTGTGAGTGTGTGTGTGTTTTTGGTGTGTGATCGTAACCAGATCCATATGAAAACAGTTGGAACTCTAGGGAGAATTTGGGAATTGCTAGGAGAATCAATTGTGGTACTCTTGATTCTTTCAGTAAAGCCTCATTTCGTAGGGAACCATAGTGACCCAATTGTAATCCCAAAAAATGGTTATGTCAATACATGCATGCCTTTTCCACACAGATGCCTTTATCATGCATGGTAACTATTGCAAAGTATGTGAAACCCCTACATATATATCACTAATCCAATGCCAGCCACACCGAGACTGAATAGGTGGTAGTCCAGAGCAGGGCTCCAGCTATGCCCTTAAAATAAACATCCACGTCTCCTCAAAGGAAGAACAGCTCTGTCACTCCTCTCCATTGCAAAATAGTAATTTGCCTCTCCCGAAGCGTTTCGGTCCCGCCGGACCTTTCTCACGGGTGACTGTGAGGGGTTTGATGCAGATAAAAGCTGTCTGTAGCAGGGCATTCATTTTGGAACAGACTTTGAGTATCTTGAGGAACTTGGCTTTTTCTGAACAGTTCTATATATATTGAATACCATGAGCAATGAGGGTTTCGCATATATGTGTGGTTGATTGTTAAATTGAACTAGGCTACCAGTGAAGTACATTGTGTAGGGTCAATGTCGCACATAACGTATGCTTGCTACATCTAAGGAAGTTGTATCTGTGATGGCATTAATGATGCTTCATAATATTCTGAGCTGTTTTGTATTTACTTTCATGCCTCTAATGCTAGACTAGCTTATAGAGTAATGTGTGCAAAAGAAGCTTGGAAGATGTAATCGGTGAAGTCATCAGTGATGGCATTTGAGATATCTTATGTAATATCATAAATGATGTCATAGAACATGTCATGCATGATGTAATATGTGAGGTCATAAGCAGTGCACGGCGGCAGCGCAAGTTCTAGGTAGCTCTGCTAATTATAACTGGTGAATTTCTGTTTGTTTCAGTTCAAAACATTAACGCCACTGACATATTCACCGAAGTATAACTCTACTTTAACCTTTGTTTATATATATATATGTATATGTATATATATATATATATATATCAAAGGTTACAGGTGTGCTAAAGTTAGGTTCTGAATTTACTTGCACAAATCCATAGAAATTCAGCAGTTATAGTTAAAAGTTATTTCGAGTAAATATAACTTGTGGCCTATGGTAATAAAAACTCACACCTCCAACCATACACAGTTTTTTCTTCAAAATGTTTACTTCCAATGTTTCATTGACATGTTATTGACATTATAAAAGGTGTCATGATTGCTGTAACATCTGGGGTAATTAGCAGTGCATGGTGAGGGTGCAAATTATAGTTACCTTAGGCTGTGAGTTATAGTTACTTCAAATAACTAACTATAACTGCTGAATTTCTCTGGTTCTGTGCAAGTAAATTAAGAACCTAACTTTAAAGTCCCTGTAACCTTTGTTTTTTTCAAGGGAATCCCTATGTGTTTCGTAATTCTTTTTCTTAACTATCACTTCCCTGTAACCTTTGTTTTTTTCAGTGAATTTGTGTTTTTTTAACATAAAGTAATTTGCATTACCGTATGGTAATCTAACCACCGCTGTGCATGGCCGAGGGTTAGCCGCAAGCCCTGCAGCCAGTCCCTGCAGCTAACCCCCCTAACTACCCAACCCCACCCAGCTCACGTCCTTTGGCCGTGTGTGGCGGGAATTGGCCTCAGGGCCTGTCTCTCTGGGTGTGAGAATAGGTGTGGGAGGGTGTCTCTGAGTGTGAGAGTTTCTGTCTGAGTGTGAGAGTGGGTGTAAGAGGGTCTATGTGGATGTGAGAGTGTGTGATTGTGTCTGAGTGTAAGGGTAGGTGTAAGAGGGTGTCTCTAGGTGTGACTGTGGGTGTGTAAGTGCATGTGCCGGTCTGTGGGTGTATGTGTGAGAGTCTAAGTGGGTCTGTGAGTAGGTGCGTGAGTGTCTGAGTTTGTCTGTGAGTGTCTGTGCAGATGTTAGTAGCTGTGAGAGTGACTCTGCCATAAAGGAACCTCACCTGCCTTTTTATCCAACGAGATTCCACAGCTTTGCACATAATATCTACCCGAATGGAGTTCTTTCTGCCTCCTTGGTTAAATGTCCATTACGTATTCTACTCCACAGCTGTGTAATGTAGGACAAGGAAATGTCACCAGTGACGTTGTATGCTTTTTGGCAACATGATTGTTCCTGCTGCCTGTTTCTCTGGAATTCTGTGCTGACCTGAATCCTCTTACAGAGAGGCCAACAAGACTAAAAAGACGTAAATCTCCACCAAACCAGATTCCTTCCCCTTATCTTTATGAAGTAAGTGCTTCTTTGTTTTGTGGAGATGTCCTCATAATCCTTGCCATCAAAATCGATGGGAAATGCACTGGCGGGCCCTCTGGGACATCTTTGTAGTCTTGTTGGCCTCTCTGCAGGAGGATTCATGTTATCACAGAATTCTAGAGAAAGACGCATGAGGAACAATCACATTGCCAAATGCACACAAGGTCGCTGGAGGCAGCTGTAGTGTACAATATATACTGAACATTTAGCCAAGGAGGTAGCACTTACTAACCAGTAAAAAGAACTCCAGTTGTGTAGACATTTTGTGCAAAACTGTGGACTCTTGTTGGATAAACAAGCTGGTGAGCATCCGTTCTAGCCATAATGCTCATTTCAAGGAAATTCAAACGTCAACAAGAAGCACTCTCAAATATAAATGTGGCATGTGCCCTAGCTGGAGCTCCACCTCTGTAAAGGACAAATGATCCTAACTCCTGGGCTTGACGAAGGCAAAGCATGTGTGTTTACTCAGCGATTCCATATTGAAAAACAATCTGAAATCCTTCGCAGAAGTCTATTGGAGCGTAATCTGTATGTGACTGTGACAAGTGGGTTCTTTCTTGTCTTTTCCTGGGAGGCGGGGGAGTCATGAGCCCCCCCCCTCCCCCAGCCGATTTCAGCCCCATCACCCAGGGCCCACCTCTATTCACAGGTGGAGGTGGGCTTGCCGGTTCCCCCTCCCCAGCCAATTTCGACCCCGGGTCCCAATCCCCCCAGGGCCCACTTCTATTCAATGGGAGAGGGGGGCTGCGCGGCCTCCCCTCCCCAGCTGATTATGGCCCCAGGGACCCCACCCAGCCTTAACATATACTCTTGGGGGGAGGGGGTGCCACAAAGCCTGCTTCCTGGACTGATTTCGGCCCCGGGGATCCCATCCCTCCCAGGGCCCGGCCTTCTGTCCTGGGTCCCCCCCAGGGTACCCATTGTGCAATGAGACCGTGGGGGGAGCCTTAAGTTCCCCATGGTCCCAGCCAAAACATGCAGCTCCCTGTCTGTGAGAACAATAGTTTTCTCTGCGTCCCTGAAACAGGGGAAACCTCTGCCCCCAGCAAGTGAGAGCTGTTTGACAGCTCTCGCTTGCTGGAACCGGAGTGTTTGCCCTGACTTGCTCTGAGAACTGTCAAATCTCCCACCAGGTCAGAGCAAACTGCTATGTCCCAGGGGATAGGCACCCCAGGACATAGCAGGAGCCACCACTGGGGGGTTGGGTGGCAGTTCCCAGAGTCATTATAGGCTCCATGAGGGGGGCACGCGGCCCCCCTCCAACATATATATAGCCCTGGAGAGGTGGTGCATTCCAGGGCCAGGGTCCGCAACGGACCCCCTTCATTATTTCAATTCACCCCTGGGGAGGTGGAGATCCCTGAGGCTGTGGGGTGGCGGGCACGCGGACCCCCGGATATAATCTAAAAACCCCAGGGGAGGTGACGGTCCCCAGGGCACAGGGAGGTCCGCAGGACCCCTGCTACTATCAGTAAGGCATTTTGCCCCAGGGAGGTGGTTGTCACGGGGCACAGGGTGCCCTGCAACCCCCCACATATTATTGAATTAAAGCCCCAGGGAGTTGGAGGAGGCCGGGGTATAAATAAGCCCAGGAGCTGGGCCCCGAGCGCCCTGCTTCTTTATTTTTCACATGCCCCAGAACCTGGCCTACCCGGGGGCTTTATTAAAACAAGTGCGGGAGACCGCACTTTTTTTTGTCGCCAATTTGTGGTGTCGTGAGTTCACATTAAAAAGTTGTTTTTTTTAAACATGATTTTTGCAATGGCAGGGTTCTTCTGGAACCTCAGCACCAGAACTAAGTGGTCAGGGTGTCCTTAACTTGGCTCCTTTTTTTTTTTTTTTTTCACTGTTTTTCTGGGACTTAGCTGAAGCTGAGTCCTGTGATGGCTGCCCAAAAATTACTGGTTGAAGTGTTGGGATCAATCAGAGCTCTGTAGATCTCTGCACGAGCTTGTTTTTATTCATGAAGTCATCGCGGTCACAGATATACACATTTGGATTTCCTTAAATATCTCAATAACTACTGAACGGATTTACACCAAATACACAAAGCGTAATCTGCTTACTGAAAGCTACCTCTATGCAAAATTTGGTGTAATTCTGTGCAGTGATTCGGGCTGTAGTTGTGTTCAAACTCCTAGAGGAATTAACATGGGAAATGCACTTTTTTTTTACCCTCCCAATTTCTCGGCCCCGTTTGACAGATCATCCCGAAACTTTCCGTGTGCAGCAAGACTCACGGGTGCACTTTTTGGGGAAATTGTTTTAAAAATTCATCAAACGGTGCCAAGGTTTTTACCTTTCATTCAATCAGTCTCCCTACTCCCTGCCGGATTTGGAAGAGATATGAGCCACGGTGGAGCTGATGAATTCAAGGAATCAATTCCACCAGCAGAGAAACAAAGACGTTTCGACCTCTGTGGGTCTATACATATATAAGATCTCCTTACTGCTCGTAAATGAGGCCTGCCTGGTGCTTCTGTACTCATGTCTCTTCTGTGCTTCAATATACTTGTAAAACAGGTTTCTTCTGCTGTCTTCTACACACTACTGTGCACATATTTAAGGTTTCCTCACTTTTTCTATTCACATTTGTAAGGTGTCATTGATGTTCCTGCAGACATGCATACGTCCCCTCCGTTCTCCTGTACGCAGATATGTCCTCTAATATGTTCCTGTACACATATATAATGCACCCTCTATTTTACTGCGCACATCACATGCAGATTACATGCCTGTTCTATGCTCTTATATGGATGAAATCTCCTCAGTGTGCCTCTGTAAATATGTTTGTGCCCCCATACACCCAGGATGTTCCTTGGTATTCCTATAAATGTAGTCTTTTCAACACTTATATGGGTATGCAGGGTCTCATTTGTGCTCCAATACACATTTAGTAGGACTCCTCAGTGCTCTTATAGACATATATAAGGTCTATTTGGTTCTCCTATACACAAGGTGGGTTATTTCCAAAGGGTTGGGTGAGTGTGTGGCGCTGCACAGTTTTGTGCAGCACCTGCAGACTTTTATAATGTTAAGTAAATTAACTCAATGCTTTGTGTCACTTTGCTTCACTGTGCACCGCATCAGTGCCCTTGCACAATCTTGGTAAATACCTTCAGGGTCACCTTTGTGCTCTTTTACACATATACATAGCCCGAATTTAAGAAAAATGGTATTGCATCCAAATCAGCGCCACTTTTCTTGTGCCCCTTAGTGCCCCCCTACCTCTACCATGTGCGCGCCATATTTGATATACGGCGCACCATGGAGCAGGGCAGGGACAATAGCGTCAACATTTTTGACGCTATTGATGTACTGTGCAGGATTAGCCCCAAAATGTTGGCGCTAATCCTGCAGAGTACAGAGGGGCCCATTACAAACAATGGTATGCCCCCTTTTAATGCCTGCTCTGTGCAGGCATTAAAAATATCTGCTAAAAATGGCGCAGTGGAATCTCTTCGATTTCACTGCACCATTTTTGCAGTTTCCCAAACGGGTGAATACCCCCCTTGCATACATTATGCCTGGCGCAGGCATAATGTGGCACAAGGGGTTACAAAGTGGCTCAATGCATTGCTCCACTTTGTAAATATGGCGCAGCGAATTTGGCCTTGTTGGCGCACATTAGCTTCATAAGAAATGATGCTGAGGTGTCACAAGGAGCCACTAGGCCCTCATAAATCTGGGCCAAAGTCTCTTCAGTGCTCCTATACAGATATGTAAAGTCTCCTGTGTGCTCCTTTACACATTTATAAAGTGTGCACTCCTGGATGCCCCTACACCAATGGTCTTTAAACATTTTAGGCCGAGCCCCCCATCAAAACTTTTTTATGGGTTGTGGCCCCCCCACCACCTGATGAAATAATTCTGGAAGCTCGTATTCTGCATCATCGACAACCATTCCCACCTGCATATCTCAGGTCACATCTGGTCATACGTGGCAAATAATATTAAGCATAATAACAGTGTTTACCAAACTGAAGATTTGTGAGTGTCTGTGGTTAGAAGACAGGGGAGTTTTACACAGTGCAAATCAAGTCCCCAAGAAAAATGTGCCCAAAAACGTATAATATTGTTTTTTTCCACCAAAAAAACACATACTTTCACTTCACATAGATAAAAC
Organism: Pleurodeles waltl; assembly: GCF_031143425.1. Lineage (NCBI taxonomy): Eukaryota > Metazoa > Chordata > Amphibia > Caudata > Salamandridae > Pleurodeles > Pleurodeles waltl. Next base: position 340,929,628 of record NC_090443.1, read on the forward strand.
CACTTTCAAAACTAATGTGACAGGTGTGCCTGTTTTTTTCCACAGAAGGAGTCATTCTGTGGATGTATGTTTGCTACTGCCATCCTCAAGTTGTGTTCCACTTCCTCAGTGCAGGAAGGTTTGACAGTAATTTCTGTCAAAGCTGAATGTTCTGCATGTGTTTTTAGTCAAAACTCCCAAAGTGAAAGTTTGATGAATTGCACCTGCAGTGTGTGGTCACTCTGGAGCTCAATTAGTTCTTTCAGCATGCAAATCGGGAGTTGGGTCCCCACCTCTGCCAGAAATGGTTGCCAGTCATTGTCCACAGGAAAATACTTTTGTAAACTGTCCCTAAGAGATGTCAGGGGGCTTTTTATTAACTCAGTAACACTTGAAATGCCTTATTCTGTTTTCTCTTGAGCATCTGCTAAACATGGGGATGGCACAAAGAGGGTAGCTTCAGTTATTATTTTGCATAAACCTAGCTTCTTCTTGAATGCAGATATTTATATTCATTGTAAAAGAAGGGATTTCAGCTCCTTGCAAAGGCTGATTCAGAGAATTTAATTTCTCAAAGATGTCAGCAAGGGATGCTAAAAGTACAAGCCACTTGGGATTACATAGTTGTTCTGCTTTGCAGGGATTACAATCCAGAAGAAATTGTTGTACTTCATTCCGTAATTCAACAATGTGATTCAGTACTGGGATAATCACCGGACGTTTGTGTGACGCAGCAAGCTATATTGCTCAGCTCTCATTTCTGCACATTATATTGTAAAGCTCTTGTGGGATGGATCTTGATGAAATTAACTATTTTTACAGCGGAATTCAGCATTCTCATATTCACTGTCCATGTTTCGAATAGCAAGAGTTTCTTGGTGTATCATACAGTAGGTCCATAGAATGTGTGGAGCCACTTGCAACACTTGAGCTTTTAGGCCAGCCCTAGCACCACACATGGAAGGAGCACCATCTGTGCAGATCCTGTCGCGGTTTTTCCAGTTTAAGCCTTGGAGACCAAGGAAGTCATTAACAATGTGAAACAGGTTGGATGTTGTTGCTCACCCCTCAGGTTGGCTTGCAGAGTCAAAGATCTTCCAATATTAGTTTCATAACAATATCGGACATAAGCAATTAAATGGGCTTCCTATGACAAGTCAGCCACTTCGTCCAACTGCGAAGCAAACTAACTTCAACCAGGCTATGATTTGTCCATGGATATCTTTTGAAATGTCAGAGATGCAGCAGAAAACTGTTGTGTCTGAGATGGGTTTAATTTTTAACTTCTCTACTGCTTTGTTTGCCAAGCATTGTCTTAGCCATGTCAGGAATTGCTGACAGAATCACTTTTTCTCTTATCTATAAAAGGTTTTTTGATTTTGGCCATGTGGTATGCCACTTGGTAGGATGTTTCTTTTCCAAGTGATGCTTTAGTATGGTTGGTTTCAAACTGTTGTTAGCTAAGGCCACACCATAAATCAACACCGTGGCCAAGTTTCTCCAGTAACAATGCTGGTGAAACCGAAATCCAAATAGGAGGCATCATACTTCCTTAAGTTTGCAGTTTTCTCTCTCCATATGTTTCAGCCTATCATTTGAGAACTCTACCATCTCTTGGCAGCAAGAAATGTTCCATGTCAAAAGTGTGCTTGGTCTAAGATATAAAATTCCAGAGCTGCATGTTGATAAATAGCAAGCATTTACTCTTTTCAAACACACAGCTGTAATTCTACAGCTGCACGAGGTAGAATAGGTTTGTAAACTTTGTAGTTTTTGTTTTAAGGATTTTCAGAAATACCTTATTACATATAAAATACACACATAAGAATAATTACATGGTACTTGGGTAAGTAGTAATTGCAGCTGATCTAAGCTTTAAGTGGCTGCTCCCAACACTGCTGCAGTATGTCCATGCAGATACCGCTGTTAAGGCAGCAAAATTAACTTTTTTAAATGTTAGTGAGGGGAGACTTAAACACTGCGACATCACTTATCACTCAAAAACAAATGAGTGCCTGCTTAATGCAATGCCTTAGGCACATCATATTTCACTCCCTCTGATGGTCCTGCTGCTTGGATAGGAATCCTCTACCTGATAATCAGTGTTTTTTTCCTTGCAATGGAGAGAAAAGGTTTAAGAAATATTACTTGTATGTTCGCCTTATTTCTATTGTGAGATGTCATAAAAGCACCCCTGCCCGTAATCACAAGTATATTGATGGGTAAGGGAGTGAATGATATGCATAGCAATTACCTGCTGCCTGGTCCAAAGGGCCAATAAAATATGTCATAACCTGTAAATTATGAGTTTGAATCCCTGAGTGGCGATAAAATATGCAGTGATCTGTAAGTTAAGGTCTTGAATTCTGGCAACCATATGTCAACTGAAAGCACCAAGGTGTTTTCAGACACAATTCTTAAGCTCTGGCTGTCTAGAAAACCGAAATATACAGATGACCATAACACACTTCTCCAGGGGCCTGAAGAGTTTCAAAAACGAGTCTGTCGTACACCGCTGGAGTCTAATTTACACCAAGAGAAGTCCTGGACATCTGGTCCAAGAGTGCTCAAGACTGTGGCAGGAGAAGCCTAATGGGCAACTCTGCCTCCCTTCACCACCTCTACATCTCATGTGAGGACGCAAAAAAAGGCCTGTGGAGCTACCAGGGCTGGACTGGGAACCCAAAGCAGCCCTGGCAAATGTCAGACTAGCCCCCTCGGGGTGCATAGCGGATGAACCTGTCCACTACAATGGGTTTTGGGGGTTCTTTTATCTTTTCCTCAAGAACATTTGGGAAAAATTGGCAAAAACTGCTTTCTGCAGCACATTTCTAATTATATATTCAATTGTACTCGTTTTTAAAGCATATTAAATGGTGACCTTACAGTGCACCGGGATACAGCAATCTTTATTGGGGCTTTTCAATGATTCCCTCACCATCACCCTCTAACAGTGCCTTTCCTTCCTCCATATCCCCTCTCTCACCTGCATTTCATTTGTATTATAGCACTTCTCTTACCAGCGTAGAATGTTGGAGCACTTTACACGACACACACACACATACAGAGACAATGAATTATGCGTGTGAAAATCAGTGCATAGAAAATGTTACATAAGACAAAAGGGGCTACAAGGTGAAAGATTCACGTCATCCATACTAGGCGTTTTTAAGAGTGCTTAGTGGGGGGAAACATAAACTCAGGATTCAGAATGTAACACAGTGGTTAGGGTTGACTTTAATAATAACATTTTATTCTTACCCAAACCCTTTTTTAGCAAAATTAGGATAATCAACTAGGGGGCAAAAAACATAACTTTCTAACCTGTACCATGCAGTTTGCATGCAACTCTCTGATGACGGTTCATAGCTCATTGTGCTAGATTATGATTGTAACTTTATGAACTGCACATTAACAAAAGGTGCTCTGTGTCGAAACCAGTATCACACTGAGCTATGCACCTAAAATACTGTTCTCTGGTCTGCAGAGTGCACGTCCTTTGCAGCAGGCAAATGAATCCTCTGTGATACCTTAAATTAGTCAAAACTGCCACTAGACTAAGGCGGTCATTCTGACCCCGGCGGTAAAGCCGTGGTCGGACCGGCAACACTGGCGGGCTCCCGCCAGTGTACCGCCGCCCCGTTGAATCCTCCAAGGCGGCGCAGCTTGCTGCACCGCCGAGGGGATTCCGACCCCCCCTACCGCCATCCAGATCCCGGCGGTCCGACCGCCGGGATCCAGATGGCGGTAGGGGGGGTCGCGGGGCCCCTGGGGGCCCCTGCAGTGCCCATGCCACTGGCATGGGCATTGCAGGGGCCCCCGTAAGAGGGCCCCTAAATGTATTTCACTGTCTGCTGCGCAGACAGTGAAATACGCGACGGGTGCAACTGCACCCGTCGCACAGCTTCCACTCCGCCGGCTCGATTCCGAGCCGGCTTCATAGTGGAAGCCTCTTTCCCGCTGGGCTGGCGGGCGGCCTGAAGGCGACCGCCCGCCAGCCCAGCGGGAAAGTCAGAATTACCGCCGCGGTCTTTCGACCGCGGAACGGTAACCTGACGGCGGGACTTTGGCGGGCGGCCTCCGCCGCCCGCCAAGGTCAGAATGAGGGCCTAAATGTTGATCTTTCTCCAGGAAGTACATTAATCACCAGAGTTTTCTTGGCACTTTCATTATTGCCTTAAAAATGTTGTATATACAAACTTCTCTGCAGTGTTTTTAAAACTGATGCACTGCTACAAAAGCGACCCCCAGTAACAAATGCGGACCCCCCACCTTTCAAGCCTCCCAGGGAAACACCCGATGTACGGTACGGCCAGTCTGGCCTTGGCCACGACCAGTATTTTGGTGCCTTTCTGTGAACTTTGTGTTACTGCATCAGGACATATCACAAAATAATAGAGATACACCTAAAACAAGCCAGACCTACTGTCTATGCCAATGCATATTAGCAGTATCCACTAGTTGACTTACAAGAGTTCTGAAGCCAATATTCAGAAATGAAACATTATTAAGGTTTATTGCTCCGTTTGCTGTCCCAATCACTCCTGTTCTTCCCTTCACACCACTTTCCTCTGTAGTGTCTCACTCGGTTAAACACTTTTGCCCCTTTTCTATGGACATCTAATTAACATCGTCCATCTGCATACCTCAGCTTCATATATATTCCACTTCAGCACCCTCTTTTCAGTCTCCACTGTACACACTTCCTTGCATCTCCTTCTCTTCGCACACACCCCCACCCTTGCATAAGCACTGAGCCTGATTTATGGAAAGTTAGCACTGCCTTTGCATCATATTTTGATGCAAAAGTGGCACAAACTTATAAAATATATTTTGTAAGTTTGCGCTGCTTTTGCGTCACAAAATGACGCAATGGCGACGCTACCTTTTCATAAATCAGGTCCTGAGTTTTCTTTGACTTTTGTCTTTCTATTATTCACACACTTTCCCACAGAATCACAATTGCATTTGGCACAAGTGACTACTGCAATTTGTGCTCTGAAGAGAGTCGAAGGAATGGATGAGCATGATTTCAGAACACCTTTATGACACTGACAGCCACCATGATAAAATTGCACTATCCTAAGTCTCAACTCCAGAGGTCTCTGACCTGCAGGCGCGGCCCGTCCTTTAAGGCGGAGGGGCCAGGCCCCCCCACCTTTTGCCCCTCATGAGGAATGTCTGTCAGGCTGAGCAAAGGTCAGCCTTACAGACACTCTTCATGAGAGAGAGAGAGAGAGAGAGAGAGAGAGAGAGAGAGAGAGAGTGAGAGAGAGAAAGAGAGAGAGAGAGAGATCTTTTTAAATTAATGTTTGGTGCATGCGTGTATGTTTGAATGTTGATGAGTGTTGTTAATGGATGTGCGTGCGTGTGTGCGTGCGTGCGTGTGAAATTGTAAGTGTGCTTCCCGCCCGCCCCCATCCCTCCTAAAACCGCCGGAGCCACTGCTGCCCTGGCCAATATAAACACCACCCACAAGCTCAGTTTATAAAGCCTCAGTTCACACTACTAATAGCGAATATGCAGCATGAATTTTTTTTACAAAACCCAAACATCCTGTAAAAAGCAAACCTTAAGGAACACAAGAATAAGTAAAACATTAGGTAAAACGTAAAAGAGGAACTACATCACTGACATGGATTAATCAAAAGTTTTTCCATGGTTCATAAATTAATCCGTTTTTCCATGTAAAATGATCCTGAGGAATTGTGGCATACCACTCAAGTAAGATCAATAAATTACAATACAGCACAGATGCTAAATCACAGACCACATCAAACATGCTTTGATGGGAAACATTTTCGTGAAAAGCACCACGAGGCCAGTGTTTACAACCGCACTCCTTGTCAGCTCATCTAGGTTCAAGCAACATGATGGATGTGGAACAAATAATTCTTGTACTCACTATGAGGAAAATTTTGGAGATCACAGCTTCCGAGTTTTCATGCAAAACTAACCACGGGCACCCTCAAAATGTATGCATCTGTAATTTCCTCCATGTGAAAAGAAAAAAAAATGGTCATTCTCTGCCAACTGCTGCTCTGTTACCCATGTATTTTAAACACTATGTTAAGATAAATGTACATTAAACATGTGCAAAGGGCTTCAAAGTAAATCAAAATACACAAATAAAAGCAGACAATAAATGCATTTAAAACAAAAACAAAAATGTCTCACAGTTGCATTCAATGTGGGATGATGTATTGAGCCACTCACGCCCTTTTAGAGGATACGTTGGGTAAATTCCACCTCAGAGTGTCATAGGTTTGGCACTCAAGTTGTGAATATCAAAGCAATGAGATGAGGTTTCAGGTAAAAAGCAAAGGAACCAGCAGGGTTTCAGTCATGGCTTCCATAAGTGACATGGCATTCTGGGTAAATCACTTTATCTCCATGTGGCTCGTTTTTTATAGCTGTCAAAAAAATTGATAGTGCCCAAAGGTGATTCATTTGCACTATACAAAAAATAACGAAACAAATCCTGCGTTCCAGCTAAAATGGGTGAGAAAGGAAAGAAAACGAACAGTACTTTCGACGTTGTACAGTAAACAATGGAAGGTGATGTATTCAGAAGTGCGCGCCCCCATGGATGATGCCCCCCCACAAAACACACAGTTTGAAGAGCAGAGCCCTACACACATATGTAAGAGGTCCCCTTGGTAGAGGTGGGTGAGCCATTGAAAGCTCGAACCAGAAGCCTGGCTCAGCAAGACGTCCTCTTGCACCCTCGAGCCCAAAACGAGTCGCGCTTTAATGTGGCTACTGTCTGCGCTTTAACAAATTGTGTTATCCTAGGTAAATATTTTATTTTACAAAGCATCCTTTTTCGTCGTTATCACATACGATCACACCATCCAATATGTGAGTTCTGGGTTTGTTCTGTACAGAAAAAGTTGAATATCTAAAGATGAACCGTGACAGCATCTTAAAGGAATATTTTCTTTTAATTTTTAAAGAGACTATCATATTTCTACGTCATGGTTTGTATGATTTAAATGCCAACTATTTTCATGGCTCGGCTCGTGCATGGCCCTTGGAGCCCAGCTAGACCTTTGGCTCGGCTCGCCCTGTTTGTTGCCTCGCCTATCTCTACTCCCTGGTGCTCCACCGTAAGAGCTGTTACACATATGCGCCCCCTGCGCTCCCTTGTACACATTGGCCTAACGAAACTTAAGGGGGGGCTGCAAAGGTTCTGTTCGGCCCTGCCCCCTTCCCTCTCCGTTCCCGGCCCAGTCAGGGGCCTGCCGCAAGTGCACAGTGTGCTGAGGGGACCCTCTGGAGCTCGCACCCCCCCCCCCGCCCCTGGTAGAGCGGTCCGTACTAGTAATTTGCCTGTATTTTGGACGCTCTTTAGGCCGATGAATCTTTTGACTAAGTGGAACTCTCTGTACTCTATATCGATCAATTTCCTTAAATCAATAATTAATAACGAACATAAGCAATACCTTGATCAACATAACACTTGACAATTAATCCAGAATACATTTTGGCGAACCCTGACCTTTCAGTCAGGAATAACCACACCAGTTTATTCAAAGTTAGTGAATTTTATTTCCCTATATTAACAAAGCTAGCACAATATAAATGTGTCTCAACACCAAATGATAAACGTAAATGAACATTAATAGCTGTCCATAGCGGCGAAACAGGTGCAATCTATGTAGCATTTGAATCACAAGGCATTCGATAATAGCAATGCAAATCACTAATACGATAATCTGTAATGAACTAATCGCATACATTTAGTCAGCATAACAAGATCTCAAATTGCATCATGCGACATATGGAATCCTCGTCTAACCTCAAATTAGCATCGGCATGTGGGACTTCATGCAAAAACAATTTAGCAACATTAATTTAGAAAAACTCCTAACTAGGGCTCTTATCAAAATCAGCAGTTGGTTACCTAAAGGAAACACAATGCAATTTTACAATTTCCTTTCATATTTACCAATTACGATCAGCAATCAAGGAAGTCTTCGTCTCACAGGTACCGTTTCTCGATCAGCATGGGACGGGGCAAAAGGGGCAGGGGTGGACGGGGCAGTTGCCTCACGGCGGCAAGGTAAAACTACTACTTCATGCAAGGGATCAAATCAAAGTTAAAGTCTCTAGGGCAAGAATCATTAAGGTCTCTTTCTCTCGATTAGAGAAAGCATCAAAGTCTCTTTCAAAATGGCGTCGCAGCAAAGTGGGCCATAATAGCTACGAAGTCTGCAAAATGGCGGGATGTCCAATAATGGCCGCTTTCCTCTCGTGCACCTGGGTTTTATAGACAACAGTTCAAATCCAGTAGGGTCTTCCATTGGAGGGTTCATAGGTTAGCTTCAAATTGTCCAATCAAAAACGACAGTTCTCAAGCTTTTACTTAAGCATACATTATCCTTGGAGATGGGTACGCAAGTTGCAACATTGTATACCAATTAGCTCACTTTCAGAGCCTCCATTGTCCGCACCTGCAAATCGACCTTGGAGTAAAGAGAAAATATGCCAGGCTGGCACGAAACCTTAAGATAAGCATGTGAACGATCTCAGTGGAAAAGTACAGCTTCAAGCAAAAATACACGTTTAATAGCACATTGGAAAAATACGAGCATCTAAACCGTGAGACCAGGCCACTAGGCCGAAGCCTGCACTTAAGTAATGCTAAGCTAAAACAATTCAAACAAGCAAATCATAGCACACGTTTACGATTATGTCGGATTAGTGCAATTCTAATACACCACGTTATATAAAGCACGCTTATAAATGTTGGCAAACTACTCTGAGGGCACATTTTGTCCCCGTACATTCTTTATTAGTTCGGTTAAAGTCACACATGATTATTTCACACTACGTTTACGTTAATAAATGTAAAACCTTCATTTTCTGCTTCATCAATCCCTCCTCTGATGACTACTTGTCATCACACCAAATCATGCCCACAAATTTTATTCCATTAAAATTCTGTCAGTTCCCTTTTCCTTTTAATTCCCCTGGTTTGCGCTTTGTATTCTTCTGCCATTCTTTTCATAATTTTCTCTTCTTTTCTTCTTTTAATTCTTTCCATAATCATTATTATCCCCCTTTTTATTCCCCAAATTCCAAATATGCAAATTATTACTATTAATATTCCTTCTATTATTTTCAGTAATATTCCATTCCAAATTCCCCCAATCCAGTGTCCCACTGAAGCAAGTCCTTTTCCAACCTTCTCCCACACTCCTGGTTCTTTCAGTTCCTTCAAATCTGCACTCTCTTTTGTTAGATTAGCAAGCATAGTTTTAATTTTCACACTATTGTCTGGAATATAAGTACAACAGTGTCGTGCACCAAGCATTTTGCAAACGCCACCATCCTTTGCTAAAAGAATGTCTAAAGCAAGCCTATTTTGAAGAGTCATAGCTCTTTCCGCTGCAAGTTCAGCATCTATCAGGATTATAGCACCTGAAAACTTCGTCAACATGTTATCCACTATAGTAGACAACTTTCTTATTTTGATGGAATTCAACACAACTCCCAACGAAGGAATCATGGCTCCAAATATATCTCCTACCACAGCAGCTGCGGTCTCTCTTTTCTGGATACGATGGGATCCAGATGTCTTTTGAATCATCGATAGGTCATCCAGTTGATAAACCTTTGGGAACACTATACCCAAATAACATCTCCCCCACCATCCCTTTGGAAGACGATAATAGGCATTATACCCACAAATGTAATATACACCTGGAATGACAGGGTCAAGTCCGTCCATCATGAATGTCCATTTGGCCTTAAAGATAAACGTATGTTTACACTCACTCGCTCCTACAAAAATTTTGTCATAATAAGATTCACCTCGATATATACAAAATTTCCCTACATGCCAAGCATCTAAAGCTATTTTCCCTTGTGTCTTTATTGCAGCAAAATCATAAATATCTACTGAAGTCCTCTTATGTAGCTCCTTTTCTAATTTTGCATTCATTTGTGCCCTTCTATCATCTGTGCGATCTAAAAAGCTTATCTCTACTGCAGAGAGCGAGCAGGTAAGATTTTCCCTATGAGCGTGAGCCGTTTCAAAAGGTTGCATTGGCTCGAAAAATTCCCTCATTATTTTAGCATCCCAATCTTTAGCAATCTGGCTTAGCTGCGCTATTATAGGAACATATGCAAAGGTAACATCATAATTTGAGTAAAAATACTGTATGTTAGTTTGACCATAAAATCTAGACATTACTATACTACATGTAATCCCGTATGTAAGAGGCATGTGGTGATATGTCACCCCTTCCTTCACTGATGTCGGTATCTGTGTACACACATAACAATATTTTGCATCCATAGTCTCAACATATTCTGTTAGCAAGCGATAGAAAACGTTATACGAAAGCTCTTTCTTATTGTGCAAGAGTCTCTCATCCAATGCTAGTCTTTTCAATGCGGTTAGTTCGGTGACAGTAACAGGAGCAAAAGTAGAAGCATCAATTTTCTCATTCTCACCCTTTCCATGCATTCCAAGCACAATTGCCATTATTATTAGTACACATGCAATTATCAAGCCTATACACACATATTTACAATATTTCTTTCTATTGTTTTGCGTCATGATCTGTATAGAATCAGAGAGCTAGAAGCACCTATAAATGAAACTATTTAGCAATTCAGTTACAAAGCTGAACGAGCGCAATGTTCACACCATCTTCTTCAGGAGGCCAGTCACTTATCGGTTAGCAGCATTTGTCTCAATTCGGCAATAATTCAGTCTTTATCAGTTCAGCAAGTGTCTCATCCGATTTAGCAATGTCTCAGCTGGTTGTTTGTTTCACGTTAGATTGTAGCAAGCAATGTCATTTATCACCCTTTCAATCAACACTATCCATAAAACTTTTCTTTTCTATTGGTATCTCTTCCTCTTCTTCGTTCTCGATGCTTAGAGATACAAACTCGTCAGTCCAATCGTCATTGACTGCATATGCCCATTCAGGACCGGAATATCTCCTGTTTGGTATTGTGAGAAGGTAGCCTCTTTCTAGCCTTGTTACCCCCACTTTTGGCCTGTTTGTGAGTGTATGTCAGAGTGTTTGTCACTGTTTTCACTGTCTCACTGGGATCCTGATAGCCAGGCCTCAGTGCTCATAGTGAAAACACTATGTTTTCAGTATGTTTGTTATGTGTCACTGGGATCCTGCTGGTCAGGACCCCAGTGCTCATAAGTTTGTGGCCTATATGTATGCGTCACTGGGACCCTGTCACACAGGGCCCCAGTGCTCATAGGTGTGCATGTATATGTTCCCTGTGTGGTGCCTAACTGTCTCACTGAGGCTCTGCTAACCAGAACCTCAGTGGTTATGCTCTCTCATTACTTTCAAATTGTCACTGACAGGCTAGTGACCATTTTTACCAATTTACATTGGCTTACTGGAACACCCTTATAATTCCCTAGTATATGGTACTGAGGTACCCAGGGTATTGGGGTTCCAGGAGATCCCTATGGGCTGCAGCATTTCTTTTGCCACCCATAGGGAGCTCTGACAATTCTTACACAGGCTTGCCACTGCAGCCTGAGTGAAATAACGTCCACGTTATTTCACAGCCATTTTACACTGCACTTAAGTAACTTATAAGTCACCTATATGTCTAACCTTTACCTGGTAAAGGTTAGGTGCAAAGTTACTTAGTGTGAGGGCACCCTGGCACTAGCCAAGGTGCCCCCACATTGTTCAGAGCCAATTCACTGAACTTTGTGAGTGCGGGGACACCATTACACGCGTGCACTACATATAGGTCACTACCTATATGTAGCTTCACCATGGTAACTCCGAATATGGCCATGTAACATGTCTATGATCATGGAATTGCCCCCTCTATGCCATCCTGGCATTATTGGTACAATTCCATGATCCCAGTGGTCTGTAGCACAGACCCTGGTACTGCCAGACTGCCCTTCCTGGGGTTTCTCTGCAGCTGCTGCTGCTGCCAACCCCTCAGACAGGCAGCTGCCCTCCTGGGGTCCAGCCAGGCCTGGCCCAGGACGGCAGAACAAAGAACTTCCTCTGAGAGAGGGTGTGACACCCTCTCCCTTTGGAAAATGGTGTGAAGGCAGGGGAGGAGTAGCCTCCCCCAGCCTCTGGAAATGCTTTGTTGGGCACAGATGTGCCCAATTCTGCATAAGCCAGTCTACACCGGTTCAGGGACCCCTTAGCCCCTGCTCTGGCGCGAAACTGGACAAAGGAAAGGGGAGTGACCACTCCCCTGACCTGCACCTCCCCTGGGAGGTGTCCAGAGCTCCTCCAGTGTGCTCCAGACCTCTGCCATCTTGGAAACAGAGGTGCTGCTGGCACACTGGACTGCTCTGAGTGGCCAGTGCCACCAGGTGACGTCAGAGACTCCTGCTGATAGGCTCCTTCAGGTGTTAGTAGCCTTTCCTCTCTCCTAGGTAGCCAAACCCTCTTTTCTGGCTATTTAGGGTCTCTGTCTCTGGGGAAACTTTAGATAACGAATGCATGAGCTCAGCCGAGTTCCTCTGCATCTCCCTCTTCACCTTCTGATAAGGAATCGACCGCTGACCGCGCTGGAAGCCTGCAAACCTGCAACATAGTAGCAAAGACGACTACTGCAACTCTGTAACGCTGATCCTGCCGCCTTCTCGACTGTTTTCCTGCTTGTGCATGCTGTGGGGGTAGTCTGCCTCCTCTCTGCACCAGAAGCTCCGAAGAAATCTCCCGTGGGTCGACGGAATCTTCCCCCTGCAACCGCAGGCACCAAAAAGCTGCATCTCCGGTCCCTTGGGTCTCCTCTCAGCACGACGAGCGAGGTCCCTCGAATCCAGCGACACCGTCCAAGTGACCCCCACAGTCCAGTGACTCTTCAGCCCAAGTTTGGTGGAGGTAAGTCCTTGCCTCACCTCGCTGGGCTGCATTGCTGGGAACCGCGACTTTGCAAGCTACTCCGGCCCCTGTGCACTTCCGGCGGAAATCCTTCGTGCACAGCCAAGCCTGGGTCCACGGCACTCTAACCTGCATTGCACGACTTTCTAAGTTGGTCTCCGGCGACGTGGGACTCCTTTGTGCAACTTCGGCGAGCACCGTTTCACGCATCCTCGTAGTGCCTGTTTCTGGCACTTCTCCGGGTGCTACCTGCTTCAGTGAGGGCTCTTTGTCTTGCTCGACGTCCCCTCTCTCTGCAGGTCCAATTTGCTACCTTCTGGTCCCTCCTGGGCCCCAGCAGCGTCCAAAAACGCCAAACGCATGATTTGCGTGTAGCAAGGCTTGTTGGCGTCCATCCGGCGGGAAAACACTTCTGCACGACTCTCCAAGGCGTGGGGGATCGATCCTCCAAAGGGGAAGTCTCTAGCCCTTGTCGTTCCTGCAGTATTCACAGTTCTTCAGCCTAGAAAGAGCTTCTTTGCACCAACCGCTGGCATTTCTTGGGCATCTGCCCATCTCCGAGCTGCTTGTGACTTTTGGACTTGGTCCCCTTGTTCCACAGGTACCCTCAGACAGGAATCCATCGTTGTTGCATTGCTGATTTGTGTTTTCCTTGCATTCTCCCTCTAACACGACTATTTTGTCCTTAGGGGAACTTTGGTGCACTTTGCACTCACTTTTCAGGGTCTTGGGGAGGGTTATTTTTCTAACTCTCACTATTTTCTAATAGTCCCAGCGACCCTCTACAAGGTCACATAGGTTTGGGGTCCATTCGTGGTTCACATTCCACTTCTGGAGTATATGGTTTGTGTTGCCCCTATCCCTATGTTTCCCCATTGCATCCTATTGTAACTATACATTGTTTGCACTGTTTTCTAAGACTATACTGCATATTTTTGCTATTGTGTATATATATCTTGTGTATATTTCCTATCCTCTCACTGAGGGTACACTCTAAGATACTTTGGCATATTGTCATAAAAATAAAGTACCTTTATTTTTAGTATAACTGTGTATTGTGTTTTCTTATGATATTGTGCATATGACACTAAGTGGTACTGTAGTAGCTTCACACGTCTCCTAGTTCAGCCTGAGCTGCTTTGCTAAGCTACCATTATCTATCAGCCTAAGCTGCTAGACACCCTATACACTAATAAGGGATAACTGGGCCTGGTGCAAGGTGCAAGTACCCCTTGGTACTCACTACAAGCCAGTCCAGCCTCCTACATTGGTTGTGCAGTGGTGGGATAAGTGCTTGAGACTACTTACCACTCTTGTCATTGTACTTTTCATGAGAGAAAAATATACAAAACAAGGTCAGTGTATATACACATAGCCAAAAAGTTTTGCATTTCCTCTTTTCACTCTTTTCTAAGTGCTGAAAAGTACTTCTAAACTTTCAAAAAGTTCTTAAAAGTTTAAAAAGTTTTTTCTGTCTTTCCAAAAAGTTCTGAAAACTTTTTTCTCTTTTTCTATCACTTCAACTCTCTCTAAAAAAAATGTCTGGCACAGGCCAAAATGTTGAACTGTCCAAACTTGCATATGATCACCTTAGCTGGAAAGGAGCAAGGAGTCTCTGCATAGAGAGAGGTTTGAGTGTAGGGAAGAATCCTTCTTTAGAACTGTTAATTAATATGCTTAGAGTACAGGATAAAGCCATAAGTGCCCAATCTGTAGAAAAAGTAGCTAATGGTTCTCAATCTGATCCAGGGACTCCCCCAGGAAAAGGTTCAGGAAAGAAACTTCTCAGCCTGCCCATTACTAGACAGTCTAGCATAGTTGGTACAGAGGTTGAATCACATCATACTGATGATGTGCTCTCACATTATGCTGGTAGCCAAGCTGTTAGGGTGCCCCTTGTAAGGGACAGGTCTCCTTCTGTTCATTCCCATCATACCTCTGTATCTAGAAATGTCCCTCCCACCCACCCTGATGACAGATTGTTAGAAAGGGAGCTCAATAGATTGAGAGTGGAACAAACCAGACTGAAGCTCAAGAAGCAACAGCTGGATTTGGATAGACAGTCTTTAGAAATAGAGAGGGAAAGACAGAAGTTGGGTTTAGATACCCATGGTGGCAGCAGCAGTATTCCCCATAGTCATCCTGCAAAAGAGCATGATTCCAGGAATCTGCATAAGATAGTTCCCCCTTACAAGGAGGGGGATGACATTAACAAGTGGTTTGCTGCACTTGAGAGGGCCTGTGCTGTACAGGATGTCCCTCAAAGGCAGTGGGCTGCTATCCTATGGCTATCATTTACTGGAAAAGGTAGGGATAGGCTCCTTACTGTAAAAGAAAATGATGCTAACAATTTCCAAGTTCTTAAGAATGCACTCCTGGATGGTTATGGCTTAACCACTGAACAGTACAGGATAAAGTTCAGAGAGACCAAAAAGGAGTCTTCACAAGACTGGGTTGATTTCATTGACCAGGCAGTGAAGGCCTTGGAGGGGTGGTTACATGGCAGTAAAGTTACTGATTATGAAAGCCTGTATAACACAATCCTGAGAGAGCATATACTTAATAATTGTGTGTCTGATTTGTTGCACCAGTACCTGGTAGACTCTGATCTGACCTCTCCCCAAGAATTGGGAAAGAAGGCAGACAAATGGGTCAGAACAAGGGTGAACAGAAAAGTTCATACAGAGGGTGACAAAGATGGCAATAAGAAGAAAGATGGTGAAAAATCTCAAGATAAGCATGGGGATAAGGGTAAAACCAAAGATCCCACTTCAAATCTTAAACACTCTTCAGAGGGTGGGGATAAAACAAATTCTTCCTCTTCTTCCCAACCTGCACACATTAAAAAGCCTTGGTGCTTTGTGTGTAAAAACAGAGGCCATAGGCCAGGGGATAAGTCCTGTCCAGGTAAACCCCCTGAGCCTACCACCACTAATACATCAAGCTCTAGTGCCCCTAGCAGTAGTGGTACTAGTGGTGGGACTGCTGGCAACAGTCAAGCAAAGGGTGTAGTTGGGTTCACTTATGGGTCCATAGTGGAAACTGATGTAATCAGTCCCAAGACAGTTTCTGTCACACCTAGTGGCACTGGCCTTGCCACACTGGCTGCTTGTCCCCTTACAATGGATAAGTACAGGCAGACAGTTTCAATAAATGGTGTTGGGGCCTTGGCCTACAGGGACACAGGTGCCAGTTTCACTTTGGTGACTGAAAACCTAGTGCCTCCTGAACAACACATCATTGGACAACAGTATAAGATTATTGATGTCCATAACTCCACTAAGTTTCTTCCCTTAGCTATAATTCAGTTTAGTTGGGGTGGAGTTACTGGCCCTAAGCAGGTGGTGGTATCACCTAGCTTACCTGTAGACTGTCTCTTAGGTAATGACCTAGAGGCCTCAGGTTGGGCTGATGTAGAGTTTTATGCCCATGCAGCCATGCTGGGCATCCCTGAGGAATTGTTCCCTCTCATTTCAAATGAAATGAAAAAGCAAAGGAGAGAAGGCCTGAAAACTCAGGATCCCTCTCCATCAACAGGTAAAAAGGGTATCACAGTATCCCCTAACCACCCTACCATTCAGGATACTATTCCTGTGGTGGGAGAAACCTCTCCTGGGGTGGCACCTGTTCCAAGGGAATCATCAGCTGGAAAAGCTGGACTCCCTGAGGTGGAAGTACCTCTCTGTGGGATAACTAACATTGGTGAGAAAAACAGCACCATTTTAGTTAACATGGAGCATCCCTCCAACCCTCCCAGAGAAACTTTAGTGCAGAAACCCTGCACTACCTCACAACACTTAGGACAGCATCCCTGCCCTAGTGTGGAGCTCATAGGACAGCATCTCTGCCCTGCTCCAACTCAAGAGAAACAGCATCCCTGTTCTCTCTTCCAGCCAAATGGACAAAGTTTTTGCCCAGCTATGGCTTTACTGAGACAGCATCCCTGTCTGGCATTTCCATCATTACAAATAGGTTCAGTGGATAATTCCCACTGCTATAAACTAAAACTTACTGATAGAAACTCTGAAAATACATCTTCACATTGTTGGTTAGCTAAAAAACTTCAAACAGGGTGGTTTACATCCCCACAGGGAAGTAACCATATAGTGGATGATAAAGGGAGTAACCAGTCTATGGCAGAGCTACTCTCTACTTATCACCACTTAGACAATAAAGTCTCAACTGGCCAAGGTTAGCCTTATTGTCCTTCGTTTGGGGGGGGGTTGTGTGAGAAGGTAGCCTCTTTCTAGCCTTGTTACCCCCACTTTTGGCCTGTTTGTGAGTGTATGTCAGAGTGTTTGTCACTGTTTTCACTGTCTCACTGGGATCCTGATAGCCAGGCCTCAGTGCTCATAGTGAAAACACTATGTTTTCAGTATGTTTGTTATGTGTCACTGGGATCCTGCTGGTCAGGACCCCAGTGCTCATAAGTTTGTGGCCTATATGTATGCGTCACTGGGACCCTGTCACACAGGGCCCCAGTGCTCATAGGTGTGCATGTATATGTTCCCTGTGTGGTGCCTAACTGTCTCACTGAGGCTCTGCTAACCAGAACCTCAGTGGTTATGCTCTCTCATTACTTTCAAATTGTCACTGACAGGCTAGTGACCATTTTTACCAATTTACATTGGCTTACTGGAACACCCTTATAATTCCCTAGTATATGGTACTGAGGTACCCAGGGTATTGGGGTTCCAGGAGATCCCTATGGGCTGCAGCATTTCTTTTGCCACCCATAGGGAGCTCTGACAATTCTTACACAGGCTTGCCACTGCAGCCTGAGTGAAATAACGTCCACGTTATTTCACAGCCATTTTACACTGCACTTAAGTAACTTATAAGTCACCTATATGTCTAACCTTTACCTGGTAAAGGTTAGGTGCAAAGTTACTTAGTGTGAGGGCACCCTGGCACTAGCCAAGGTGCCCCCACATTGTTCAGAGCCAATTCACTGAACTTTGTGAGTGCGGGGACACCATTACACGCGTGCACTACATATAGGTCACTACCTATATGTAGCTTCACCATGGTAACTCCGAATATGGCCATGTAACATGTCTATGATCATGGAATTGCCCCCTCTATGCCATCCTGGCATTATTGGTACAATTCCATGATCCCAGTGGTCTGTAGCACAGACCCTGGTACTGCCAGACTGCCCTTCCTGGGGTTTCTCTGCAGCTGCTGCTGCTGCCAACCCCTCAGACAGGCAGCTGCCCTCCTGGGGTCCAGCCAGGCCTGGCCCAGGACGGCAGAACAAAGAACTTCCTCTGAGAGAGGGTGTGACACCCTCTCCCTTTGGAAAATGGTGTGAAGGCAGGGGAGGAGTAGCCTCCCCCAGCCTCTGGAAATGCTTTGTTGGGCACAGATGTGCCCAATTCTGCATAAGCCAGTCTACACCGGTTCAGGGACCCCTTAGCCCCTGCTCTGGCGCGAAACTGGACAAAGGAAAGGGGAGTGACCACTCCCCTGACCTGCACCTCCCCTGGGAGGTGTCCAGAGCTCCTCCAGTGTGCTCCAGACCTCTGCCATCTTGGAAACAGAGGTGCTGCTGGCACACTGGACTGCTCTGAGTGGCCAGTGCCACCAGGTGACGTCAGAGACTCCTGCTGATAGGCTCCTTCAGGTGTTAGTAGCCTTTCCTCTCTCCTAGGTAGCCAAACCCTCTTTTCTGGCTATTTAGGGTCTCTGTCTCTGGGGAAACTTTAGATAACGAATGCATGAGCTCAGCCGAGTTCCTCTGCATCTCCCTCTTCACCTTCTGATAAGGAATCGACCGCTGACCGCGCTGGAAGCCTGCAAACCTGCAACATAGTAGCAAAGACGACTACTGCAACTCTGTAACGCTGATCCTGCCGCCTTCTCGACTGTTTTCCTGCTTGTGCATGCTGTGGGGGTAGTCTGCCTCCTCTCTGCACCAGAAGCTCCGAAGAAATCTCCCGTGGGTCGACGGAATCTTCCCCCTGCAACCGCAGGCACCAAAAAGCTGCATCTCCGGTCCCTTGGGTCTCCTCTCAGCACGACGAGCGAGGTCCCTCGAATCCAGCGACACCGTCCAAGTGACCCCCACAGTCCAGTGACTCTTCAGCCCAAGTTTGGTGGAGGTAAGTCCTTGCCTCACCTCGCTGGGCTGCATTGCTGGGAACCGCGACTTTGCAAGCTACTCCGGCCCCTGTGCACTTCCGGCGGAAATCCTTCGTGCACAGCCAAGCCTGGGTCCACGGCACTCTAACCTGCATTGCACGACTTTCTAAGTTGGTCTCCGGCGACGTGGGACTCCTTTGTGCAACTTCGGCGAGCACCGTTTCACGCATCCTCGTAGTGCCTGTTTCTGGCACTTCTCCGGGTGCTACCTGCTTCAGTGAGGGCTCTTTGTCTTGCTCGACGTCCCCTCTCTCTGCAGGTCCAATTTGCTACCTTCTGGTCCCTCCTGGGCCCCAGCAGCGTCCAAAAACGCCAAACGCATGATTTGCGTGTAGCAAGGCTTGTTGGCGTCCATCCGGCGGGAAAACACTTCTGCACGACTCTCCAAGGCGTGGGGGATCGATCCTCCAAAGGGGAAGTCTCTAGCCCTTGTCGTTCCTGCAGTATTCACAGTTCTTCAGCCTAGAAAGAGCTTCTTTGCACCAACCGCTGGCATTTCTTGGGCATCTGCCCATCTCCGAGCTGCTTGTGACTTTTGGACTTGGTCCCCTTGTTCCACAGGTACCCTCAGACAGGAATCCATCGTTGTTGCATTGCTGATTTGTGTTTTCCTTGCATTCTCCCTCTAACACGACTATTTTGTCCTTAGGGGAACTTTGGTGCACTTTGCACTCACTTTTCAGGGTCTTGGGGAGGGTTATTTTTCTAACTCTCACTATTTTCTAATAGTCCCAGCGACCCTCTACAAGGTCACATAGGTTTGGGGTCCATTCGTGGTTCACATTCCACTTCTGGAGTATATGGTTTGTGTTGCCCCTATCCCTATGTTTCCCCATTGCATCCTATTGTAACTATACATTGTTTGCACTGTTTTCTAAGACTATACTGCATATTTTTGCTATTGTGTATATATATCTTGTGTATATTTCCTATCCTCTCACTGAGGGTACACTCTAAGATACTTTGGCATATTGTCATAAAAATAAAGTACCTTTATTTTTAGTATAACTGTGTATTGTGTTTTCTTATGATATTGTGCATATGACACTAAGTGGTACTGTAGTAGCTTCACACGTCTCCTAGTTCAGCCTGAGCTGCTTTGCTAAGCTACCATTATCTATCAGCCTAAGCTGCTAGACACCCTATACACTAATAAGGGATAACTGGGCCTGGTGCAAGGTGCAAGTACCCCTTGGTACTCACTACAAGCCAGTCCAGCCTCCTACAGGTATCCTTTTCCTTTTCAATTTTGCTTCTCTTTTTGATTCTGCTTCGCTGGTACTTTCCTCTTTTGTCAAGTCCTTTTCTTCACTTGAGGTTGGTACCACGACAGACACTTCCTTTCTTTTCTCTTTCACTTTTGGCTTTTCTCCGTCGTTCAAACCTTCTCCAGTCCTTTGTTTTACTGGTGATATACTTAGTCTTCTCTTCGCACCATGTCCATTTGTTGGACCTGCGACCTTTTCTGTAGAAGTTTGAACTTTTTCGTTCTGTTCTGCCTTGTCCCCTCCTTCCGGGGAATCAATCACGTTCTCTTTTTCTTTTTCTATACCGTCTGCTTCTGGGAAAGCCCTCCTCTGATCAGGCTCTCCTGCTTTTTCACCTTCTTCGAGCCCTTCGTCACCGTTACTTTCGTCAGGCTCTTTATCACTTTCAGCTGCTTCAGGTTCTTTGTCACCTTCAGCTGCTTCAGGCTCTTTGCTACCCTCAGCTGCTTCAGGTTCTTTGTCACCTTCAGCTGCTTCGTCGCTATCTGAACTTTCTCCTTGGTCTCCCCCAAGCGAATTGGTCTCTTCGTCCTCAGAGAATATCTCCCTCTCTCCCGTTTCTGCCTGTTCGCTTTCAGTTCGGTTTTGTTCTGTCTCAGCACTCAGCACTGTTTTGTCAGGCACTGGCAGTTTTAGCGCTTCAACTTCCTCATCTGTGGGACACAACACCTTCTTTGTGTGACTGGCGTGAATCCAGTTGGGAACCCCCGCACACTTCACAGCGGTAGTTGTCGTCAGGATCACCTGGAAAGAGCCTTTCCAACGGGGTTCCAGACACGACTTTCTCACGTGCTTCTTTACCACGACCCAGTCACCTGCTTTCAGTGCGTGTCCTGGACCTTGGATTGGTGGCAAAGTGGTCGCTTCCACCTGGTGAGAGAAAGAGCAAACCACGTCAGCCAGACCCTTGCAGTAGTCTAACACCATATCATCTGTAATATTCAAAAGCGCGTTTGCGGGAACTGCAGGAAGTCTCATAGCCCTGCCCATGAGAATTTCGTGCGGAGACAATCCAGTCTTTCTATCAGGGGTGTTTCTCATTGACATTAGCACTAAGGGCAATGCGTCAGGCCATTTCAAGTTTGTCGATGCACATATTTTCGCCATTCTTGATTTCAGTGTACCATTCATCTGCTCCACCAATCCTGATGCTTCAGGGCGATAGCTACAATGCAGTTTTTGCTCAATGTTCAGCGCTTCGCAAAGTAACTTTATCACCTCGTTATTGAAGTGACTTCCCCTATCTGATTCTAAAGAGATCGGGAATCCGAAACGTGGTATTAACTCTCTCAACAATAGCTTTGCAACTGTAAGGCTGTCATTTCTACGTGTGGGGTATGCCTCAATCCAGTGACTAAAAATGCACACAATCACCAACACATACTTTAGACCTCCATGCACGGGCATCTCAATGAAGTCCATCTGCATACGACTAAAAGGCCCGCTTGCCCTACCAATGTGGCTCGCGTTCACAACTGTTCCCTTTCCTGGGTTCATCTGCTGGCAAGTGACACATCGATGGCAAACTGCTTCTGCAGCTTGACGAAATCTGGGGTTAAACCAATCAGTTTTGAACAATCTTATCATGGCATCTCTCCCTAGGTGAGCTTGCCCATGATAGAACCGCGCAAGCTGTGATAAGAGACTGTTTGGCAAAACAAATTTTCCCTCATTTGAAACCCATAACTCGTCTGGTCTCTTTATACATTGTGATTTAATCCAGGAATCTCTTTCATCCTCCCTGACATTATTTTGTAATGCTTTTAATTCATCTATTGTATCTACGACCTTCAAGGCAAATGCTTCAGCTGGTTCGAGTTCTGGTTCACTTATCGAATTCCATTCATCTCTGAGTAATATACAATTCAAGGCACAAAATCTTGCGACTTGATCCGCATATGCATTTCCCAGAGAAACATAGTCCTGTCCTTTTGTATGAGCACTGCACTTTACCACTGCAACTTCGGCTGGCACTTGAATGGCGTGTAACAATTCCCTTATCCTCTCCCCGTTCTTCACTGGGGATCCTGAAGAAGTCAGGAAACCTCTCTGTGACCATAGTTGTCCAAAGTCATGCACAATCCCAAACCCGTATTGACTATCAGTGTAAATGGTGACTTTCATCAATGCAGACAGTTGACATGCTCTGGTAAGGGCTACAAGTTCTGCTACTTGTGCAGAATAGACTCCTTGAAGCCATCCCGCTTCCAAGACCCCTGTTACAGTACATACAGCGTATCCTGCTTTCAAAATCCCCATCCCGTCTCTTAGACATGAACCATCAACAAAAAGAATTTGGTCATTTTCATCAAGCTTAGTATCCTTAATGTCCGGTCGGGGTTTTGTGCAAAATTCAGTCACCTGAAGGCAGTCATGCTCGACGTCTTCAGCGTTCTCAATTTCAGCATTTTCTCCAGGGAGCAAGGTTGCTGGATTCAACGTAGTGCACCTTTTCAGCTGCACATTCGGTGAGCCCAGAATTATCGTTTCATACCTTGTGAGTCTTGCTCCAGTCATGTGCTGCGTTCGGGAGCGGGTCAAAAGTATCTCAACTGAGTGAGGGACCATGACTGTTACTGGGTGTCCCATCACTATTCCTTCACTCTGAGTGAGGCTGATACCAACTGCTGCTACGGCGCGCAAACACCCTGGGAGTGCTGCTGCGACCGGATCCAAAGTAGCTGAAAAATACGCTACTGGTCTGTTTACGCCACCATGGGCTTGAGTCAAGACAGACAAAGAACATGCATCACGTTCGTGGCAAAACAATGTGAAAGGCTTTGTGTAATCAGGCAAACCTAAAGCTGGAGCCCTGCACATGCATTCTTTCAGTTCAACAAAAGCATCCATCTCATCTCCTTTCAACTCAATTTGATCCAAAGCATCCTTCTGGGTCAGTTTCAGTAGAGGCTTTGCTAGAGTCGAGAAGTTGGGAATCCACTGGCGACAGTAGCCCACCATTCCCAAAAACTTCCTCACCTCCCTCCTTGTCTTTGGTGGACTCATTTGAAGTACGCTTGTTATTCTTTCCTTCATTATTTTCCGTGACCCTTTCTCTATCTGGTGACCCAAGTATTTCACTTTCTTCTGACAGAACTGCAATTTGGAAGGAGACACCTTATGTCCATTCCTTCCCAAATGATTCAACAGAGCAATGGTATCGGCTGTGCAGCCACTTTCTGTCTTTGATGCAACCAGTAAGTCATCAATGTACTGTACTAGGGCTGACTCGAATGGCAATTCTAATGCTTCCAAATCTTTCTTTAGAATCTGATTGAAGATTGACGGTGACTCAGAAAACCCTTGAGGAATTCGACACCAACTGTACACTCTGTCTAGGAATTTGAAACAAAAGAGGAATTGGCTGTCCTCATGAAGAGGCACAGAAAAGAATGCTTGTGACAAATCGATGACTGAGAACCACTCAGCATCGCAAGGGACCTGGAACATTATCACAGCTGGATTCGGTACTACTGGACAACATTTGACTATGATGTCATTTATTTTCCTCAAGTCCTGCACAAGTCAGACCTTCCCACTTGGCTTTATTAGTCCCATTATTGGTGAATTACATGGACTGCTTAACACTTCTTTCAGTACCCCCTGTTTTACAAATTCGTCAATAAGTTGGGCGACTTTCATGAGGGTGTCTTGTGCCATGTGGTATTGTGGGGTCTGGGGAAAGATTGCATTGGGCTTTACAGTCACTTTCACTGGTTCCACTCCTTTCATCAATCCCACCTCTTTCCCTGTCATGTCCCACACTTCCTTTCCGACTGTCTCCCGTAATTCAGCTGGAATATCTTCTTCAGTTATCATCGGGAAAAGACAAATCAGAGGATACTCTTCATCTACCGTTTCCATCTCATCCCCCTCTACACTGTCCTCTTCTTCCCCATCACTGCTCGTCTGGATTGTTATTCCTTCGTTCGAACACATGATCGAACAACCCAATTTGCACAACAAGTCTCTCCCTAACAGTGCTATCGGGCTTGAGTCACATACCACAAACTGATGTACCCCTTGATAGTTACCGATGCTGACTGGTACCGGATCTGTTATTGGGTTCGTCAGGTGCCTGTTTGCTACTCCCACCACTTGAACTGTCCTCCCTGAGAGTGGCAAATTTGGTACTTCACTGCTCTTAACAGTTGAACGTGTGGCTCCCGTGTCAACCAAGAACGAGACACGATGACCCATTACTCTTCCCTCTACGTACGGACCCTTTTGATCAACTTCCAAGGATGCTGCAAGCACACAATCTCCTTCTTCTTCTGAGCTCTCACTCTCCCATACATTGTTTATTCCACTCTCACTGTGTAATGGGAACTGTTGTACGGTGCCATTTGTACTCATTACCTGACCCGAGACCTGTGGAGGAACCATCACTTGCTGCTGACTCATTGGTGCCAAGGGTATTTGCATTTGCTGATTAGGTACCATAGGTAACTGCTGTTGCATTGGCTGCATTTGCGTCATCTGCATACGGGGCATCTGCATCTGCTGCGGCTGCATAGGTTGCAATCCCTGCAATTGATTTATGGTCTGAAAATTTGTGTTTGGACCTCTCATTTTCGGTCCCCTCATTGTCTGAAATGCATTGACATCATTGTTTTGCTGACCAACACCTACACCTGCACCTGCACCTTCCTGCACCACCATCGGGCACTCGCGTTTCCAATGACCTACGATTCCGCACGCGTGACACGGCATCACCTTCTTCATTGCCTGCACACCCGTCACAACAGTGTTCAAATCCGGACCATTATTCGCAAAACCTCCTCTGCCTCTGGCCTGTGGCTGAAACGCCATGTTTCCCTGCAACTGCGGCTGCGGTTGCGGTACCTGCTGTTGGAACCCTTGCAACCCTTGCAGACCTTGCAAACCTGTCTGAGCTGCCTTAAGCTGCATCATCATCACCTTCTCTTTCAACTTTTTCTGTTTCACTTCAATTTCGTCGCTACAGTATTTCGCATAATTCAACACCTCATCAATCGGTTTCGACTGCCAGCAAATCAAATGCGACTTTATCATCTGACTTATCTCTGGTCTCAGCCCTTCCACAAATCTGAAGACAAAATGGAGCATGTCCTTCGCCTCTATTGTTTCCGTGCCACTGTAGTTCTTAAACGCTTTCAACAACCTCTCATAGTAACTATGAATCGTTTCTTTAGTCTCTTGGGCAGTTCGATCAATCTTCTGCCAATCCACATTTTTCGCAGCAACCTTCGTCTTCAAATGCTCAATCACCTTATAGTACAAGCTCATCACCATAGGTGATGGTGCACCCGTCTCCCTGTCTCTCTCTGGTTCACTTGTCGGCCAACCTACAGCTCTTTTGCAATCCTCCCACAAATCTGCCGGAACCACAATCTCAAAGAGAGTATTCAGGTCTTCCCAGAGGCATTTTGCAAGCTTCACAAACCTATCAGTCTGTTGATACCATTCAATCGGCTTCTCTCTCAGTTTGGGAAAATCGTCCGTAAAAGACTGAATATCGCTTCTGTGCATAGTACATGTGTTAATTTTCCCCCTGCTGTCTCCCTCATTGGTAACATGGTTACTGTCTCGCTGCTTTGTGGTCTTTTCTCATTATGCTCTGTAGCACTGTCCCTCCTCTTTTCCTTTCTCTTTACCCACCTGCTTTCCCACTTATTTAAGCACCTCCATACTTGTGCACTCTGCAGCAATTCTCTAAGGTGTGCCTTCATGCCTGCTGTCCTCATGTGTTCAAAATCTGTGGCCCCAAAATCCAACCTGTAGCTCCTGCTCAAATGTTTTGTCTTGTCTATGTCAACCCCGTTTTTGTCAGCTATTTCCTGCAAGCTTTTATGTACCTTGTTCACTTCCTTCGTAATCTTTGGACATAGATACCTCAACTCTTCTTCCGAGTAGGACTCCAACCTATTCACACCCATAGTCCCTTCCACCAATTCTTGTGCTTCCATGTTCAGCCTCATCCTATTCAGATAATCTTCTCCTTTCCCACTGGCTGAGCCCTGTGTGGAATTCAGACTGTTGAACCACTGTGTCAGCTGTTGCGCATTTACCCCCATCAGTGTAGCGTTCACATCGACTGCCATTGATGGTTGCGGCAACTTTTCAGTGTTCGATGTTAGAGGTATTATCAGGGGGGGGCTCGACCTCAACAGTGTTGACTGAGCACATATGGGACTAAACTCCATCAGGGATCCGGGTCCAGTTGGCTGAGCCGCTATCGGAGTTATCCCTGGAGTGTTTTCTATGCACCTCCTTTCTGTCCCGTTCTGCAGCATTGATCCCTGACCGCTCATACCTAAATTAGGCTGACTGTACAGAGGTACCGGTGGACCTACAGTAATTGGTAGTGATATCGCATCTGGGTTTTGTCCATTTCCCATGTTCTGTGGCATGTTCATTCCCACACCATGGGTCATCATTGCCGGCATGCCCATCTGACTCCCCGTCATTTGAGCATGTGCGTTTCCCCCCTGCATCAGCTTTTGGGGCATCAAAAACTGAGTTGATTCAGCTTGTGCCAATGTCTGGTTGTGACCATTCTGTACTCCCCTTACGGTTTGTTCTAGAATCATTCCTCCACTGTTGTCACTGCTGTAGTACCCTGGCATCGGCGGCTGATAATTTTCTGCTGGTTTCAACATGGGCACATCTGGATATATTCTCCTAACCTGCGGTATCTGCGGGGTGAACAATAAACTCGGGTCCTTAGATCCCGATGACGCTCCTGAACTCTGGGTTTCACTGTTCCGTACCGGTGCCGGAGGGGCAGAACTGGTACTTGGACCTTGTCCATTCTCCGCATAAGGTGGTGGACGGTCGTTCAGCAATTGCATTATTAACTCCTCATCCTCTAACTCCTCTTCTCTTCTCAACCTTTCCTCGTCCTCTCTATCCTTGGAACACTTACTGTCTGTCTTACAGGTAGCTTTCTTGCCTGCCTCCCCTTCTTCCTTAGTAATTGCGGGAAACAATTTTATCCCCTGCAATACATCTGACCTCCACACCTTCTGTGCATTATCCCACCTAGCATCCGCTAGTGTCTTTTCTACCTTTCTCATCCTGGTCTCAAACTTCTTCTGCTGTTGCTGTCTGGCCATTAGTTCCCAAATCGCTAGAGCCTCAAACTGGGCTGGCCTTGGAGGCACCTTCATGTCGTACATCGTGAATCTCAAATTCTCTAGAATCCTTATATTGAATGTCCCATGTATCGGGAACGCTACGCTCCCATGTTTCTCTGTCAGTTTGTGCCATTGCTTTAGCCAAAGACACGGAGCTACCCCCTTCTCTTCCATTACAATGTAAGCTGGTGTGCCTTCGGGTGGCGTCTCCTCTCCTACGCTCGCTTTAATGTAGGACTCCCCCTTCATCGCACTCCTAAATGCTTTAAAGAATTTCATTTTCTCGTCTTTTATTTCACAAAGTTTGTAATCAATAGGTGACTTTAATTCCCGGAATACTCTTCGCTTGCCTTTCCCCTTCCAATCGAGTCCCACGGACTGCGTCCAATCCGTGCGCGACCCTTCTCTGCAACCAACCTATCCCAGCGCGGCTCCTAGTGACGTCACACTCACACACACTGCGGCTGACAAAGCCTCGCGGCTAGTCTTCCTTCACTCAGCTCTTCTCGTAACAACTTCTTACATGTATCGCGAGCTACCAAAAATTAAAACAGATCTGTCGGTTTACTACAGGAAGGGTAACACAATCGCTTCAGGACCTTAGGGATTTTTCACTAGCCTCGGCAGTTATTCCATCTTTCTCGGTCCCCACGTTCGCAAGCAAATCTGACCCGCAGATCTACTCTCAACTTGTCAATGATCTGTTCTAGTGCACTTAGAATCTTGTCAAAGCCCGAAGTCGAAGTTTCTTTCACTCCCTTACACACGTACCGACTCGTTGACCACGCCCGATCAACCTACTAAACCGCCCAGACCACAACATGGATCAACATACTCCGGAGTCTCTTGACCTCGCAGGGCCCGTCTCAACAACAACAACCACGTGGACCTTTTTATGCACAAAGCGCCACATGCACATGAAGTTCGACGACTTCCCTACTCTCACACTCTGAGTCGCACCTCCGCTATTTCTATGAAGTTCGACGACTTCTCTACTCCTACACTCGGAGTCGCACCTCCGCTATCTTCTAAAAGAAAAAAATCCTCGCAACCTTTTCACACACCCTGCGGCAATAAGCTGTGCAAGCGCAAAACCCTAACTTCACTCATACCATCACTAGTACCGCCAACGCCGAATCCACACCTCCATTCTCTCCATTCGCAAGCTCCGAGATCCCGGGAAAGTCGCGGTGGACCTAGCCCATCATCATTCTGTCAATCTGTTTTACCCAAAAAAAATCTAATTCAACTTCTCGAGTGGGGTCTCAAAATGCGTAACCGTTAATTCAACACCATGTACTTTAAGAGTACAGGGTCCCAAAAGACGAAACCGTCCTCTGCTACCATCTACTGGTAGAGCGGTCCGTACTAGTAATTTGCCTCTATTTTGGACGCTCTTTAGGCCGATGAATCTTTTGACTAAGTGGAACTCTCTGTACTCTATATCGATCAATTTCCTTAAATCAATAATTAATAACGAACATAAGCAATACCTTGATCAACATAACACTTGACAATTAATCCAGAATACATTTCGGCGAACCCTGACCTTTCAGTCAGGAATAACCACACCAGTTTATTCAAAGTTAGTGAATTTTATTTCCCTATATTAACAAAGCTAGCACAATATAAATGTGTCTCAACACCAAATGATAAACGTAAATGAACATTAATAGCTGTCCATAGCGGCGAAACAGGTGCAATCTATGTAGCATTTGAATCACAAGGCATTCGATAATAGCAATGCAAATCACTAATACGATAATCTGTAATGAACTAATCGCATACATTTAGTCAGCATAACAAGATCTCAAATTGCATCATGCGACATATGGAATCCTCGTCTAACCTCAAATTAGCATCGGCATGTGGGACTTCATGCAAAAACAATTTAGCAACATTAATTTAGAAAAACTCCTAACTAGGGCTCTTATCAAAATCAGCAGTTGGTTACCTAAAGGAAACACAATGCAATTTTACAATTTCCTTTCATATTTACCAATTACGATCAGCAATCAAGGAAGTCTTCGTCTCACAGGTACCGTTTCTCGATCAGCATGGGACGGGGCAAAAGGGGCAGGGGTGGACGGGGCAGTTGCCTCACGGCGGCAAGGTAAAACTACTACTTCATGCAAGGGATCAAATCAAAGTTAAAGTCTCTAGGGCAAGAATCATTAAGGTCTCTTTCTCTCGATTAGAGAAAGCATCAAAGTCTCTTTCAAAATGGCGTCGCAGCAAAGTGGGCCATAATAGCTACGAAGTCTGCAAAATGGCGGGATGTCCAATAATGGCCGCTTTCCTCTCGTGCACCTGGGTTTTATAGACAACAGTTCAAATCCAGTAGGGTCTTCCATTGGAGGGTTCATAGGTTAGCTTCAAATTGTCCAATCAAAAACGACAGTTCTCAAGCTTTTACTTAAGCATACATTATCCTTGGAGATGGGTACGCAAGTTGCAACATTGTATACCAATTAGCTCACTTTCAGAGCCTCCATTGTCCGCACCTGCAGATCGACCTTGGAGTAAAGAGAAAATATGCCAGGCTGGCACGAAACCTTAAGATAAGCATGTGAACGATCTCAGTGGAAAAGTACAGCTTCAAGCAAAAATACACGTTTAATAGCACATTGGAAAAATACGAGCATCTAAACCGTGAGACCAGGCCACTAGGCCGAAGCCTGCACTAAAGTAATGCTAAGCTAAAACAATTCAAACAAGCAAATCATAGCACACGTTTACGATTATGTCGGATTAGTGCAATTCTAATACACCACGTTATATAAAGCACGCTTATAAATGTTGGCAAACTACTCTGAGGGCACATTTTGTCCCCGTACATTCTTTATTAGTTCGGTTAAAGTCACACATGATTATTTCACACTACGTTTACGTTAATAAATGTAAAACCTTCATTTTCTGCTTCATCACCCCCACACCCAAAAAAATGCACCCCACCTCCGTACCGCTGGGGCTGCGGGGGCGTTTGTTACGCCACTGCTTACACACACAGCTCCTCTTGCCAAGTGAAAGGCTCCGGTTTTAACACCTCGAACAGTTTCCGGGGCGCCTGGCAGCCACTGCCGAAGGTTATGATGTGACAGCTAAAATTAAAAACAAGAATGACGACCTTTGCGTTTTTATAACAACGAATCTGAGCAGCGTGTGTACCCCCAACGCCCCCGCCGCTATTTCCCGAGTGACGGCAGCGGGGCATCAATATTGCATGGCACTTTGTTGGTTTTAAATGATTTCTCGGCTCCGAGAGCTGAGCTGCCCGATAATTCGGCTGCTAAACAATTCAGCCCTTGCAGAGAGGTCAACCTTTTCCCGAGGGGCTGCTGAGGAGGCGCGGCGGTCCTGTTGGGCATCTGAGGGCGGCTGGCGGCACCAAAAAAGCCCCGGTGAGAAGTGGGGTGCAAAGGGCCTCCCACATAGGGGTGCAGTCCTACACACCTATCGAATTAATGACACATAAGAACTCGATTCACAGTCCTCCCTTTCTCCGATGGTGTAGTGCTCGGAGTCCTGAGTACAAGGCGCACCACGGGGGTACACCCCTCAGGTGTGTTAGACCATGGTTATTGTAACCGTGCAGGGGCTGGTGCTGGGCGCCCCAGGGTATTACCTATGTACTTCTCATTCTATGTTTTCTGCACTGGTGCATGCGTCCCAAGGGGTCTCTCAATATCTACACACTAGGCCGTGTTTCCTAATTACATTAGCAGGGATGCCATGCGCCTTGGTGCATGCAAGGAAAATGGCCACTTTGACTACTGTTGGGCCGTAAATTACAGCAATTCTCAGGGGTGCGTGCGCCCCTCACGGCTTTGGGCCCTGAGGCTCTGCATCCCCTTCACCAAAGGTAGCTACGCCCAGTCATGGTGCCGCAGCGCTGTGCTGCGAGCCCCTGGGGTGTCTCCCTAGGGACAACCCAGCTTTTGTTACCGGTGGTGGTGGAGGGGGTGGCAGAGGGAGTCCCAGGACCAGTGACCACTCCCAACAGTTTGTCAGTTGCAGTGCTATAGCCGGCGTCATGTAATGCACGCTCAAAATCAACAACTCAACGATTCGCCAACACACATAAAATAACATTACATAAAAAAACCAAGCCCGAAAGAACCCAAATAAGTACAAGACAACAGCGCACCACAACATAACACAAGATACAAGACTTTCACTAAACCTACACTGTTGCACTGTTGTGTTGGCTTCTTTTACTTTGATGTAGGGTTTGTTGATTATTGTGTTTGAGTGGTGTTCTCTCTAGCTGATGCTCTGTGTTAGGGTTTTGTTGTTGTGTTGTTAAATGGTTGTATTGTATTCGTGTGTTTCTTGCACTGTTGTGTTGTATGGGTGCTTTGTGTTGTGCTGAGGTGTTGTGCTGTGTGTTTTCGTGTTCATGTGTTTCCTTGGGTTGAGGTTTTGTTGTACTCTGTTGGTATGTTGTGTCAATGTGTTGTGTTTTGTATTATGTTTTGTTGTGCTGGTGTGTTGTGTTATTATGCTTTGTCGTTGGTGCTACATTGTGATGTAGTATTACACTTTTGCTGGGTTGTTGCTCTTCATCGACAGTCCATCAGTTTAAAAATGCACAAACGCTCCCCCCTCATCACACTGCTGCCGCAAACCCACCTTCATTATATGCTGCTAAATGATGTTTGCACAGAATCCTGAACTGTCTGACACCAATGACATTTAGGGACCTTTTAGACGTGGTGGACCGGAAAATAGTGTGACTATTATTGGTAAATCCAGCCATGGGAATAAATACCCCCTATTAGAAGCTGGCCAAAGAGGACCCCTAAGAAGTGGGGGATCGTAAGGGCAATCAGGAATACAGATCCCAGGGTAATTCGCCTGTTCCACCCAGATTTTTCAGCTGCTTTCAGCAGCCGCAGTGTCCAGTTGAAAACACCAAACTAGCAGTTACCACAGCACGGATCTTCTAACCCGGATGGGGCCAGTAACTCAGAGGGTTCACAAATTTACTGCGGAGATCTGCGTGTAACCGTCTGGGGAAATCATTTAACAAAGTAAGAGAGACAGGCAATGTGCCTCCCGCAGAGGTTTGCCTGTCCCTTGCAGGTCACGGGTTCGCAGCCTAGTAATATTTCTCTGTGGGCTAGTCTGTTGGAGGTAGGGATCCTCCTGTAATCTGCACATCACAAATTCAGAACATGGTAAAATACATTACTGGATTATCCATCTTCTGCAAAATGTAACATGCACATGTTTGAGTTTTAGCAGTTTTTAACTCCATCCCTCATTCTTCCCGGTTAATAAAACGAGTACATTTAAGTTGAATGTCAAGAAACACAAATATCAATTGGAAAAATCAGTTTGTGTGCCACATAAGCGGTCGTTAATAGTGTGATTGAACATATCAACCTACGCGTTGTCAAACATGACATATAGCGCAAGGTCCAATGTCATTTGTTGCCCTTCATTGTGCTACAATAACAGTTCATAAACCTTTCATTTCTGTGGACGCCGTGGCATCCCCCAAACAATTTCTATGATTTGAACCTCAAAACAATGAGCAGAAATACATGAACAAGTATAAATCAAACAGAAGCACAACATTTTATTCATAAAAAAATATACAAGCATAGAAATTTTAATGGGAATTTTGGTGCGTTCTAAAATGTGTTTTTATTTCTAAAATATGAAGTGATATGCCAGACTCTAGCATATCACTTTGTCGATTTTGCTCCTAATGCATGCTCTCTTTTGGTGGGATCATGCTAGTGTCTCAACTGAGGCAAATAATCAGTCATACTAGATTCTATTTGCTGTATTTGTATAGTGCATTTGTGCATATTAGTTCAGCTGCTGTGTGCTTACCTCACCTTTGGCCTATATCTGTAAGAATCTAGCACTGTGCAGCAAACGTGTGGTTGCATGCATGTGTTGGTTGTAGGTGTGCCTGTGAATAGTGTATTTGTGCCTGTAAATGGTACAGTAGATGGGGGACTGTAGGTTCCAATTCGGGAGACTTAGGGCTGACTGGAGGAGCATGTAGAAGTAGTGTAATTCCACCCCAACAGATTTGTGGATTGCTGCTTTCCTGTGAACCAAGTGGGACACACACTGGAGGAAGAAGAGCTGGGCTCTTCAGAACACTTTAAAGACTGCTCTTTGATTCAGGGAGAGGTCATGGAAAAGGGGCCTGGGCACTTCTCGAAGAAGATGGGGCTGATAAGAGAATCATAAACAGTAGTGCTGATACCCTGGGGAGCTTTTTGATGCACATATCACTGTGGCTGACATCCAGGTGTGAACCTCTCGCCACTCCCATGGCCTGTGTTGTGGAGCTATCAGATTTGGAGTTACTCCTGCTGTGGCAGACATACTCAGGAGGAAGGGCAGGGCAGAGGAGAGGGCACTTCAAAAGGAAGCAGACCCCCAACATAAACTTCAAAGACAGACCCTAAAGCACATTTGGTGTCTGGAAATGGAATATCAGAAGGGTAACTTACAGCCCCCAAAACTGGCAAATGCCAAGCAGACTGTCGGCTGTGCAAGGCGGATAAGCTTTGCAAAGCTTCTGCCTGTTACCAAGCTTGAAGGCTAAGGCTTGCCAGTCTGCCAGGTTGGGGAGGGGACATCATCGATGGAAGTCCAACACCACCTGCCTCTGGAGTCTGGATCACCAGTGGGAAAGTAGGGCACCCTAAAAAAGAATTACTTCAGGTTCGGGAAAGGGGGGAACACCAGACTATAATCAAAATGAATACTTCCCGCTTAACCTATATACTTCAATCAGTGTATTTAGATTAAGTGGGAAGTATTAATTTTGATTATAGCATGTAGCACCAGTGAATGCCTGTTTGGCAAGACCAGTGTGCCCTGTAGGAGAGCACTGGAGGGACAAGGTCAAGTGGGGGATCCTGGCGGATGGATCCCTATAGCAAGGAGTGAGATGACTGCTGCACTGATCAGGTCACTGTCCATGTGCAGGTTCAAGTCGGTGACCCCGTATGCTAGAGGGGATAGCCATGAATAGCTGTTGTTGGCATCACTGCCATGCCGGGAGGACCATAGCTCAAATGCAGAGTGAGTTCTGAGACCCTGGAGACTCCAGTTGTGCAATACCTGCAGGAGCGGGTAAGACTGAACATAGGGTCAGAGCATCCTGGGGGACTTGTTTTGCCACATAGTGCTTCAGTCTTTGGAACACGTTTGTCTTTCAAGAGTTTGTGTGGGACTCCTGAGACTCAGACTATTATTGGGGCCTAACCTGAATGTCACCTATAATGAATAAGAAATAATCCCTACCACTAGCGAGTGGGACACAATAACCTGTCCATCGAACCCTAGAACCCGACCGCAGGTGACTGTATGTATTAATTGTCTATGCTGTATTTCATTTTGTGCAAATATATAAATAATGCTTTTTTCATAAAAGCAAGTATTTGACTGAACAATAATTTAGTGCTGCTAATCAACGTATTTTGAGTTGTAAGTCTGTGTTCAGCCCCCTGCATCAACCCCTCCCACTCCCCCAGGAAACGTTCTACTGCTCGACCAACAGTACCACTGAGAGTCAAGTGCTGAAAGGGCACCTAGCTCAGTTGCTCAGGTCCAGGGGTGGCTGCTGGCAGGAGGGGCTGGTGGGGCAATGCGCGTGGTGGGGGTGAGGGAATAATAAAAATAAAGCACGTACCTGCTGTGCCACCTCGCCACGGCCGCTCCTGCAGCCTCGGAGCTTCTGCCTTTCTCCCCTCCCCACCCAATCCAGACAATACTTTCATGCTGTTACACAGCGTGAAAGAAGAGCTAGGATTGACCTGAGTGGGCTGAAATGCCACTCAGGGAGTGAGTGGGAGAATGCATTTGGTCTCCACCCGACTGTGAAGCACAGCCAGGTGGAAAGTTCTAAGTGCGCATATCAGTTTGGCCCGCCTCGGATGGCCAGACAAACCAACATGCGCACTTGGAGGGCACCTAGCACTCCTCCCCCCTCACCCCAACCCTGACGCAGAGAATGCTGGCCCCACCCCTCTCTACCTAAGCAGAATAATAAAATAATAATAAAAGTGCTTTTCTTATCAGTTTATTTTTCCTCTTCCCTGCTTCTGCCTTTCATCAGGGAGGCGACGCTACTACACCATAGGGAAGGGGCTGCCCCTGCTCAGGTCCCATAGAAGGTTGGGCCCCGGGACATAAGGAGCAAAAGACCGTACCTCCACGGGCAGGGCCAGGGTTTCTGACACTGTTATCAAAACAAGATTGTGTGGGCACATGAAGAATTTGGGGGTAATGGTAAAAGGAGTACGATGTGGCCACACATCAAAATTCATTTTGGGATCAGACCAATGTGAATGCATTGTTACGCCACATAATGCTGAAGAGGTCAGAGGTCTCCCCCTCCAGCCCTTTCAACCTTCGATGAGGGGGAGAGAAGAGGAGGCCATGCTGGACATACAACAAAAGTATATGTAACAGGATACATGCCAATTTAAGCTCAACTGTTCATTTAACAGTATGCCCTTCCACCCTGAATTTAAATGTTTCAAAAATAGAAGAGATAAAGGTTCACTAAAGCACAGTGGAACAACCTCTGTTCAAGAAGTGTCCTTCCCCGGCTAATTTACAGGTATTGATCCCTTTGCTAAGTAGATATTCCTTGGCTAAGTAGATGTCCAGTCAGCACAAATGCTATATGATGGTTTCAGATTTGCCTTTGGGATTCAAGGGCAGGACTCTGTCAGGGTACCAATGTGCAAGAACCAGCAGTCCTTTCGGCATATCATGGATGTTGTTAGGTGGAAGATTGAGACAGGAAAGAGCTTGAGGTGGATTGCTACTCCATCTAGTGAAATACCACTGCATAACTTTGTGTTCCCCTCTGGGCGTTGTATACCAAAGAAGAAGTGTAGTGAGCTTGGCCACATCCATAACTTTTCTGCCCCTCAAGGGAATTGACCTGGGCTCTGTGAAGTGTGCTTTTCTTGACCAGGCTATCAGTATGCTACAGCCATTGGGCCCGGGGGCACTGCTGGCTAAGGCTGATATAGAGTTTTTTTAGGTTATTGTCAGTCCACCCAAATGATTTCCACTTGCTGGGTTTTCAGTTCCAAGGATTATATTAATTTGACAAGTTCATGCCAATTGCCTGTTCTTCTGTTCTTCTTACTTTGAGTAGTTCAGTTCATTTTTGGAATGGATGTTTAAGAAAGGCGCAGGTTCAGCAAGGGTTCTGCACACCTTGATGATTTTCTATTCCTAGGATCTCTTTTCCCTGGCATCAGGTCATTGTGGGAAGACGCTGGCAACATTGTTAAGCGACTGGGCTAGGTCGGGGTGCCAGTGGTGCAAGAAAAGAACTGTGAGCCTGTCAGAATGCTGGCCTTTTTTGGGATTGAGTTAGACTCTATTTCAGTATGATGCAGGCATTCCCATGAGAAAGTGGTTGCCTTCAAGGAATCCATAAGTCCCTGTTTGGAGGCAAGGGGGGTAAAACCTCACCAACTGCAGGTGTTAGTGTGTCAGTTGAACATTGCACTGTGCATTATACCCTTGAGCTGCTCCTTTTCCAGTTCGGTCATGCAGGCAATATTAGGGCTTTGGCTAAATTGTCACGGGACAGGATTATCAATGGAGACAAAGCAGGATTTGCAAATCTAAGCGGCCTTTTTAGAGTAATTTAAAATTATGCAGAGTAAGTCTGAGCCACGATACCTACATTCAGCTAAGTGTTGGGCTTAATCACTGATGCTGCTAGCAGTATGTGTTTTAGAACAGTTCTGGGCTAGGAATGGTTTGCACAGAGGTGGCCCACTGGATGGGTTGAGTCTGGTTTGATAAAGGATGTTGCTTTTTTGGAACTGTTACCTGTAATGGTGGCCTTGACTGTATGGTCTGCTCTTTTTTTTGTGCTCAGTCAGTCCTATTCTGGTAAGACGACATGGTAGTAGTGGAGACCATAACCTAGCAATGTGTAAGTTGCAGGATGGTGCTCAGAGTGCTGAAAGAGACTATTCTGCTTTGCTTAAAGAATAATGTCACACTTAATTCTAAGCAAGTACCAGGGGAATTGAAGAATGCTGCTGATGCTCTCTCTCACTTCAAGCTACAGGATTTTAGGAATTTTCATCCAGAGGCTGCAGAAGTACCTGCACCTTACCCGACAAATTAGAATACTTGGTGCTGTTTCCCTCCAGACTCCCTGGCAGTCAGCATAGCATTTAAGTAAAAAAAGCCTTTGAGAGGATGTTCCAGCATCTGAGGGACTGTCAAAGGCTTGAAGGAGTATTTTCCCTGGCTTTTTATGGGGCATTCAAAGTGGGGATTGCTAGTGGATAGATCTAATGCTGATACCCGCGTGGGTCTGCAAGGGGTGACTTGGCTGAGGGGTGCTTGGCTGTCACCTTGCCCTTTTATAAGACTGGACAAGGAGGGCACTCACACATAATTAATTCTCAGTGTGGCCACTGAGTCCCAATAATGCCAAGTGTAGGCAGTGAGGGATTATGTTGCAATTTGACAGTCAGGATTGGTAAGTACGCTATTTCTTCATGCTGACGGCATTCCTCTTTCTAGATTTCAGGTAACAAGGCACTGACGTTGGTGTTGGGCAAAGCAGGGATCGACCCGACTAACTTTAGCGATCTCTCATTTCGTATTGGCACAGCCACATCAGCGTCTGGTTTTGCTTTTGATGATCAAGTATGCAGAGGATTGACAGTTGGAAGTTGGGTTGTTCAAGCAGTATATTTGCTTCAAGATGGGCTAAATCCCTAGCCTTGGAGTCATTTCGTGTTTTCCTCCCATACCTACATATTGTCTGTGCATCTAGGTGCTATATCTTCACAAGAGGCTTGCTGTTGGGCCACTTTTACTTCTGGGAGATATATTGAACTGGCAACTTCGCAAAGTGGGCGACAGCAGCTGGTTTCAGCATGAGGTGATATGGCCAAATATGTTTGTGCATCAGGAATTTGAGTACAGACATTGATCTGAAGGTACCAAGAGGCCTTCGGCCTCCAGTGCTGGCTATTCTTCATTTGGCAGGTAATTATCTGGTTTAAAATGGTCGCACAGTCCTGGTGGAATTGTTGATCACCAAGTTAGTGTGGTTGACCAGGCATTTTCCTGATGCAATGATAGATGGTCACACATAGTGCAAAGGCAGGCATGCTTTGGAGGTGTCTCTGCTTGGGTCCTAAACAAATCCATGAAGTGCCTGAACAGAAACCATTGAGGCTCCTAAAGGTACCCAGAGTCCGGTGCATCCCCCATGCTTACATCCGGGACGCAGGTTCATTCTCCATGATGAGGTTTGCGGTTCCTGTGTGGGTAGCGATATTTCTGTGAATACACTATTTGCATTTCCCTGTAAGCTTATCCTGTGGTGTGGTGAATTCATGGTTGGCTGGCACACTTGTTGTCACCTTGGCATCTCACAAGGAATAAGGCACACAGAATACCAGTTTCACATGGACCTCAAAGGGGGCGTTTGCAACTTATATTGAAAAACGTGTACTTTTACTGGGGGTTGGGTCAGTCGCTTACATGGCCTTTACCAGCTTCCTATGCATGCTCTAATGGTTAGTGGCCTTTCAGGGTGGTGGAGGATGAGGTCTGAACCAGGGGACCAAGTTATGGCATGGTTGGCCAGACTAGCTCTCCAGCAAGAGGTGGGGGTTCACCAGGGAAATTGCTGTTGGGTAAGGAGCCTCTATTATTATTAGTAGATAGATCCGGGGTTCTCGCAGGAGTGGACTTCTTTGACTGAGGTGTGGTCCATAGTTAAACCAGAATCTCTGGGGTTGCCGTGGGTGGGGGGCAGGTGGAAAGTAAAACCATTACTTCACAAACAAGATTAATGCACAGGGAAGGGATTGGGTTTTAGGTATCTCCATGTGAAACTGACTGTGTATTCTGAAAAATAATTTTATGTGACAATCCTGTAAATAAGTGCACTGTGTGATGTTAAGAACTTGCCTCGATATGTTTATGATCAGAAATATAGCCTGAGATGCAAATTTCTAACCAAGACCAGCAAATTAAGGTCGTAAGCTGTCATTTGATGGAAATTTTTAGTCCCAGTTTCACATTTCTTCAAATTTAGTGTGTTTTAACATTTTTAATTTTGCTTTTCCATTTATATGTGGTTTATTATCCTGCTAATATTCCTTAATTTTCTGAACACCTGTCGAAACCTCAAGTAAGCATCTGCAGGCCCCAGTTTAAGATCTTCTGTTCTGCTAATATCAAAGCACACATTCTGTACACTTTTCATTCGTAGGACATTTTTTTCCAGAGAGATTCATGTAAAAAACGCTTTCATTTGTTACATTGTAGACAGACATGGTCGAGCACATACATCTGTGTTTTCCCCAATGAGCTGTTAGGCCCGAAGGCAGAGGTCTGTCTGTGAATTTGTTCAGCTGGACTGCCTTTGAATTCAGCACCTGCCTGCAGCCAGGACCAAATTCAGACATAAATAATTGCTGATTGTCCCTACTTTTGGAGCCAGTGCCTCTAAAGCGGGGGGCAACCTCCAACACCCGGTCTCCCCGCAGACAGGAGCTCAGTTTGGCACACACTGAATGTTCACATCAATGCTTGTTTCTGTATTCCCTTTGAAGTGAATGCCTTGAGCTCATCGAGTAGCACAGTTCGGGAGTACAGGAGACTGGATGCAGGTGTTGCTATGGGAAATCTGCCAGTTCCAGGGATGTCTCTCTGTGTAGGTCCCAGGCCCTGTTCACTGTGGTGCTACAATGGTTCGTGCAGAATGTACAGGGTCCATTTGATTTTGGACCCACATTTTTTTCCCCTCTGATGATCAGTATTTGTCATCATTTGCCTGTTGGTGCTCAAAAACGCCAGCATTGTCAGCTTCCACCCAGCAGTTTCAGCAGTGTTTGTACAGCACTGTGGGACTCCTGCAGTGTGCATTTGCTCCAGGCAGTGCCCTGTCAGTGCTGTTGGGCTCCAGCAGTGTGTTTCCTGTCACCGGTACAGGACCTCAGCAGTGCCACCTTCCTCCAGGCGTTAGCCGCAATGGTTGCTGTACCTCCTATAGAGAAATATCAAACATATACGCCCTACAGAACTCATGTTCAAAATCCACCAAGATGAAGCCCGATGGGTTGATACTTATGATGCAGAGATACTTATAGTGACTACAATTACAAACCACCTGATCTAATCCCAGTACTATAGCTCCATGGGCTGCCGTATCTACTGCAAGTCACATGCAACAATCGCAGTACACTGTTTCTTTTCATAAGCTGTAGAGCGAAGTGTAACATCTTAACCAGCAGGTCACGTGCTCCAACCCTAGTACAATAGTCCGATGGGTTGATGCATCAACCGTAGAGACGTGTAACACCTACAGGCCACATACTTCATTCCTAATAACATAGGAGGGAAAAAGACACACTCAAGGAAAAACCTGAAGGTAGGACTGCACCTAGACCGCATCTTCAGATTTAATACAGGTGTCAGCAACAAATTAGGCTTGAGGACCTGCCTTGCTCACAATACTTGACCATGCAGGTGACAACTACTATGGTATGAACTTCCCTTTCAACTCAACCTCATAGAACTCTGCATCGCTTGACAAGTGACCAAAGATAAAGAACACAGCCCACGTGAAGACGGGGAATACACTATTGGTAGCACATTATTGAACACCAAAGCCCTGAAAAAGCCCCAGGCCTGTGCATCATCAAGGGGCGAAACGTGTTGGCTATTCATCTGCAACAGAGAAACAACTAAGGCGGTCCCAAAATGGAACAAGGCGCAGCTGTAAGCAGAAGCATCAGATGCTATTTCCAATATATGTGAAAT
Source organism: Pleurodeles waltl (assembly GCF_031143425.1). NCBI lineage: Eukaryota > Metazoa > Chordata > Amphibia > Caudata > Salamandridae > Pleurodeles > Pleurodeles waltl. Next base: position 340,970,794 of record NC_090443.1, read on the forward strand.
GTGTTTCTTGTATGTATTACTATTGGGAACTACTTGAATGACGAAGGGTACGCATGGCTAACTATAGGTAAATACACTCCTACCTTCAAACTCACTCACTGTGGAGTAGTAGGCCCACCCACTTCCAAAGAGTGCAACAACTCACTCACCACCACGATTCCTAGCCTGAATATTACTAACGATATATTTAGTCTTATTAAGCTTTTAGGGCCTCCATACTTAAAGCAAAGGGTTCGAATCCCTGCAGGGATGAATCCGTATATCCTTTTTTTGAGTCGGAGTTGGTTAAACTGTGGTCTTTGTGGCCAGACTTGTCATGAATTAACAACTGCCCAACCAAACAATTTAGCTGAAGTACAGAGCCCAAACGATGTGGATAAAACAGCACGTTTCGGTGATTGTTTTATTAACAACACCGAGAACCGTTAATGCTTGTTTTGTGTACTACATAAATGATTAAATTATTCATTAGAGAGAGCGGGTCGATTGAATCAATATGCATTTGTGGGATATTTAATCTCTTTCATGATAATTTCTGCAAAAATTATTCTAGTAGCATGGGCCCGGGGGGAGAGGCGAGCGGCACTGTGGACACCTGCCTCACACATCAGTGGGCTGCGCCCATCCGATCCATAACGCCTGTGCACCCCCATCTGCTCACTGAGCAGTCACGCCTGTCCCTGGGGCCCACTGGAGAAGCCATGTCTAACAGGCTTCTGCGCGCAGGAAAAGCGCTCCAAAGGCATTTAGCGGCGCATGCAAAACGGCAGACAGGAAGGCTGCACACAAGCAGTGTCTGCACCTCGCCAGCGAATGGCAGAGCACGGACGCGATTAATTCAGGGAGAAGTGACATATATTGGGCGGGAGAACAGGGAGACATTACATAACAGTGTTGAAAACGTTGTGTTTGCAACAGACTTGACGCGCCTGTGTTTCACTTTCCCCAGAGCTTAATTTGTAAATAAAAACGTGCCGGTGCCCAAAGTCCTCCTTTTAAACACGAGGCTGCTGCAATTAAATGTGCGAGCACAGAGAATCTTAAAGCAATCTCGAGCCTCTTCAATCCCTTTACGGCCACCCCGTGCCCCATCAGCTCGCTCTTGCAGCTTTCTGCCATTGTGATATGTTTTCGTTGTTCTCTTCCTCCATATTTCCCATGTGTCTGTCGTTCGCAGAGTTGGTCCCAAAATACCGAGCACCGTATCCTAAAAAAACGAGGGCTCTTCTCAAAACCCCCTAAACCTGTGATGCCCAAAAAAGCGTGCCATCCTGATGACAAAAAACCTCCCCGTCTGGTCAAAGACAGCTACCATTTCTAAGAACCAACCTGCACATCCAGGTACGCAGTCATGGTAACGCAGCTCCCCTGTCCAATTAGGCAGTTTTAGGCTTTGGAATCCACACTTGTACTACTCCATCCTGTGTCATGACATCCTGACAATGGATCCCCATCTGTTTCTTGCTTCTGATGACCTATGTGACCTTGAATGCACCAAAAAAACAACCAAACAATTATAAGCGAAAAACGCAGAGCCTCCCATTCATCAAGGCATGCGCACGGCAAAACACCAGTCACCTCCCTAAACATGCTCAACATAATTGGGCCTCATACCCTAGGCCCAGTGCCCCGTTCCCTGAGTCAACTCTTCAGAATCTGGGTCCTCCCTTCCCCAGAAGTCAGTTCATAACCCCACAACAGTTTCCCGTAAAATGCCACTCCAGCCAACTTACTGACTATTGTAACAGCAGACAGACCTTTTTCGATGAGACACATAATGAAATATACCACATCGTTTCGCTGGGCGCGACCTATGACTGTGCCCCTACGACGTATAGCCTTCAACTGCACAAACTCATCCCAAGCAAGACCATATGCCTTACAAGTAGACTCCGACAACAACCTCAGGACAAGCTACATCACGTGCTGTCTCCCACAGCCCACAAATCATCCAGAATCCCTGTCTTCCGTTCGTAGGGCCAAGGTGCAAGCCCACAGAATCTCCTCCACTGAAAACGAGAATGCGTTAGCAATGCCATTTTTTACTCCAGCAATATGTCGCACTTTGTAAGCACTCCAGAACAAAAACATGCAGCAGTTGCCAGACGTTAGGGTCCCGTGCCGATTGACGGTCAACAATGTTCACTACGAACATGTTGTCCATGTTGAAGAGAACTTTCCTGTTTGCGCAATGATGCCCCCACCAGCAGACTGCTACAACTAATGGAAAAAAATCCAAGAAGGCAATACTGTGCCTCCCTTTTCTTCCTTCCTTCTGGCCATTTCTCCGCACATAACCGGCTTGGCCAAAGTATGCCAAAACTGTGGTCACCTGCTGCGTCTGAGAACAGCATGACTGACCATTCCATCTGTTCCCCTAGTCCTGTCATAGGAATCGCATTGCATTCACACAAGAACCTCCTCCACAGCCACAAATCCTCCTGTGACCCCACTTCAAGGCACACTTGGTGGTGAGGGAGGGATGTGCCAGCCAGTGCCCAACCCAGTCTCCTGCAAAACGACCTCCCAGCTCTGACAGCCCTGCACACAAAGTTCAGATGACCCAGGAGGACCTGTATGTCTTTCACCTATGCTTTTTCTTTGACCAACATCCTGTCCAGCAACTCAATACATCACCTCCTCTTCTCCTCGGGCAGGCTAATCTCCATCCTGACAGAATCCAACTCAATACCCAAAAAAGTAAGTACCTGCACCGGGCCTACTGTTTTTTCCGGCACCAAGGGAATGCCCAGATCTTCCATCACTTCCTGAAACAACAATAAACTTTCATGACATTCAACAAACTGCGCTGCACCCACCATGAAGATATTCATCAAGATAGTGCCTCATGAACTCTTTCCCAGCCTTATGCACAAAGATCTTCTACAAAACGTATTGAATGTCTCAAACAACAAACACAAAACAGAACAACCATGGAGAGAGTCTTGTCCACACAAAAACGTTCCACCAAAGTATGCCCAGGAGCTCGTAATCCGCAGGGTGATTGGCAATAAGCGAAAGGCCAACTTCACTTACATTTTGCCATCAATGTACCCTGCCCCATCGCATTCACCAGTTGAACAACCATTTCCACAGATGCTTCATGCACCCTGCTCCATTCCTCAGGGATGAAATCATTCACGATAAGCCCTCAAGCCAGGACAGGTAATAAATCAGGCGTAACTAACCAGGATACATGTAGGGGAAAAAAAACAATCAGCAACAACCTCAAATTTTCCAGAGGTCAGTCGTTAAATGGCCCGTCCATCCTCCCTTCAGGCACCTCCTTCATCTGCTTGTTCCACACCAAAGCCTCCTGCCATTCACTGACTGCAAATTGTTCACTGATTGACAGACCCTGGGATCATTATAGCATAAATGATAATTGGACCGAAAACCAGATAACAACAAATCCTTTTTTTGTGCTGATCTCAAAATGTCCAACCAAAAGCGTACACTATCTACATTAACAGGTGTACACACTTTTCCCCATGTGATTCGGGCTCCCTCTGCCCTGGCCGTGATCCCTTGAACCATCCAATGACCTGCCATGCTGCACTGTTGTCCAAACAGACCCCCTTGAGGACCGCACTGGATAAGCATATGCTTCTTGCTGCATTTGGAGCATTCATGGCAATATTTGCAGTAGTCTCATAAGCATTGTCTCCTGTTATAAGACCAACATGCGCCTCCACGCCCCAGTGTCCCCGGCCTGCGGTACCCACCCCTGGTGAGGTGGGACACCCCCAAAAGGGCTTGTAAATGACCGCCCACCTGCTCATTGTATAAGTCGATGGGGCTGGCTGTTCAGGCGTCATTGCAGAAACAACTCATTATCAAATTGTCCCCAAACCCCGTCTTCCTCCTCTGCAAGGCGGGCTCTAAATTCTTTCTCATAATGCACCCATGCCCACCCTCTAAAAGTCACCTGTGCCTTCTGCACTATATCTAATTACTTAAACAACACTATGCACCTTTCTGGGTACTTTTTGCAATATAATCTCGCATCAATCAAAAAGGCTGCGGTTCAGCTCTTAATTTTAACTGGCACCTTAGGTCTGTGGGACAACTAATATTCTTCCTCCTTCAAGCCTTTTTTTGCTGCACCTCCCTATACAGTAACGTAAACATTTCTACTTATTCCCCATTACAAATGTGCTCCTTGGTAGACAGCATCAAATGGGTCCCTAAAGGCTTTGTGATGCCAAAATAAGGGAGTTTTTTGTGCTTCACTTCCTTGCTCTTTTTTCTCCTCCAATCCCTTCCCCCCGTTAGTAAAACTCCTGATTCCTGCGCCTTTTCCAGTGCCTCCACATCCATACCCTGATCCTGTACATACTTACCAAGCAAAGGCCACCATCCTCTTGTTTCTGCATCATGGACCACACCGCTTGTACTTTCACTTACACCCCCCTATCAACAGTGCATGCCATGCTGAGCATCTAACCTTTCTTCAAGGCCAGAGCCCATACCAAAGCCATCCATCCCAACACCGATCACGCTTCCTGTTGGCTGGATACTGCCTGCATTGATGTGGCTGCAGTAAATTGCAAGACACCAGCATCTCACCTCCTGTTAGCACCTACCCACCCCAATGCACATCATGAGGTGCTTTCCACCACGCTCCCTCACCACCTTCAGGCTCCATAAGCTCCCCTTCCTCCAGTTCATTCTTGTCATAATCAAACTCCCATTTGGGTTCCACACACACTCCCCCACAATACGCACTTGTACCCGGCATTTCACCGTCTCCCACACCCCCATCACCAAACTGCGCATCAAAAAGGTCCTGCGAAGGGTCAAAATCCTGAAAGGTGGGCACACTGCCCACTCTTTGCCTCTCCTGTAATAAAGTGAATCCACACCAGATGAAGATATGTGGTAGGAGGTATTTATTACAGCCTCAACCAACAGCCAGCATATCAACTGTCATCTAGAGAACCCTGCATCACAGAACCTCAGAACAAGCTGGTTCCATGCCCAGTGTTCTGGCATGGAGCCATGTTACATCATTACACTTCTTCCTCTTTACATTAGAACAGAAGTAACATGAGAACAAAAACACATTTGAACAGAAAGAAAAAAAAGAGGGTAGAAAGAACTACACAAAATCACGCAAATGTAAAGGAAACCTGCGTGTTCTGACACTCCTACGAGTATGATCAGACCTTAAATCAATGTCAGAGGGAAAACGATAAGAAGTATCATCTCACCTGTCGGCCACACCACACCCCCCAAAATGTGCTACACAACTATGATTCCAGATGCGACCATCATCCGTCTTGACAGCATTTTTAAACAGCTTAATGATAGTTTTTGGAGAGGTATATTTTGACCAATTTTGACACCCAACAGGAGCTTTGACCTTTACTTTATCTCCAACCTCAAAATTTGTAACTTTCGCATTATTCCTTTTATCAACATAAATCTTCCTTTTGCTTTGCAGAGACACTTCTTTGTCTCTCCATTCCCCAATACCATTTTTTTTCAAACCCTTCCCAGCAACCATCCAGCCAGGACACAAACAAGTATTTGGAGACCTTCCCCTGAGCAGTTCAAAAGGAGTCTTCTCCGTTGATGCATGAGGAGTGTACCTGTAAGCTGTTATACGACCCTGCAGTTCTTTTCTCTAATCTAAACAGTTTACCTTTGCTAATTGTATACTCTCTTTTAAAGTCCTGTTAAATCTCTCCAAAGCACCATTCGCCTCTGGATGATATAACGCAATTTTTTTATGCACAATTCCACATTTTACAAAATACTCCTCCATCTGAGCAGAACAGAACTGCGGACCATTGTCAGAAAGAATAGAGTTAGGAAAACTCTCGCGTTTGAACACAGATTCTAAAAAACTGATCACAGATTGAGAAGTGATCTCTCTCACCAAACTCACCTCCACCCATCGTGAATACAAATCCAGCAACACCAACAGGTAAGGAGTCTGATGTTCTCCATGCAATGGCCCCACAATATCGATAGCTAATTCATCCCATGGACTTTTTGGTAAACTTCTACAAACCACAGGTGAACATCTTGGTTTGAGCACCTTATCACTAGCTTGACAAGGTGTACACTCCCTAACAGTACGTTCCACCATCAAATCTAATCCAGGCCACCAGAAATCTGACGGATGCGCTCTTTGGTTTTAGAAATGCCCATATGCCCTTCAGGAGCCATGTTCACGATGACTTCTCTCAAACTCAATGGGGGAATCATTCTTGTGCCCCTCATTAGAATACCATCAACAACGGCTAACTCATTCGCAACTAACGACCAAGGTTTAACCAGGCTTCGAGACTTATGCTGTTCCAAAAGAGACATCACAGAACACAATTCACTATCCTTTTGCAACTCATCCCTCCATTCATCTTCCTTTACAGCCCCCAGCATAACATCACAAACTCTTATGCCACACTCAGCATCACATTGATCATTTTCATCCTGAGATTTATCATTCCCTACCACCTCCACCAATCTCGACAGACAGTCTGCAGTTACATTTGTCTTTCCCGGAATGTATTCAAACATGAAGTTATACTCCTGTAAGGAAATGACCCATCTCCTGATCCTCGAGGAAATTGAGTCCAAACCCTTCTTCTCAAAAATTTCTTTCAGGGGTTTATGATCAGACCTGACTACGAAAGAAGATCCCCACACAAATTTTCTGAACTTGTTTATGGCCCAGAAAATTGCCAACGCTTCCTTCTCTATAACAGAATACCCTATCTCTGCCCCTTTCAAGCATCTTGAAGCACAAGCTATTAGCACCTCTTGGCCCTTCCTGATCTGAAAAAGAAGAGCACCCAGCCCCTTTATACTCGCATCAGTAACAATGAAAGTGGGATTCCCAGGTACAAAAGCTTGTAAGTTTGGTGCATTCCTGAGATAATTTTTTACTTGTTTAAATTCTGTACCACACTCTTCCGTCCAAACAAACTCTGCATTCTTACACATCAACTTCCTTAGATTTACTGTCTTATCTGCAAAATTTCGTATAAATTTGTTATAAAATTCTGCCATACCTAAGAATGAAGAAACCTCATCTTTTGTACACGGTTCTTTTAACATTTCGATAGTGTCCACCAAATCCTTTTTAGGACTCACCCCCTGCCGTGAAATATGATGACCCAAATAGTCCAGTTCAGTGACTCCAAATTTACATTTGCTTCGCCTAAGAGATAACCCAGCATCAAGCATCCTTTTAAGCACAGCATGCAACCTCTCATCATGTTCTCTCACGTCTCTCCCACATATTAATACATCGTCCTGGTAGCACTTTACGCCTGAAATGCCTTTAAAAAGATCTTCCATAATCCTCTGGAATACTGAGGCCGCAGAAACCAGCCCAAACGGCATACGCAAAAACTTGAAGGCCCCCATTGGTGTAATAAAAGCCGTTAATTCTTGACACTCTTTACTCAACGGAACCTGATGGTATGCTGATGCCATATCCAGAGTGGTAAAATAACAAGCACCATCCAACGATGATACTAATTAATTCGTACCACACACCCTGGCATAATTCTCAAAAATCTTTTTCCATTTCTTCCACTTAATAACCGGTTCTCCTGGATCTGACAAGAAAAACGGCGGCGCCGTAACATTCTGCATACTCACAAGAGGTGTAAAACACTTCTTCCCCACAATGTATTCCAAACCCTACTAGTTGCTAAAAGTACTTAAAGTCCAAAAGGTTTCCCAGTCACCGTATGTCCCAGCACGATGCCGCTATATCAAACACGGGTCTTCAGGTGTGTTTGTCACCGCAGAGACGACCTTTTCAGTTTACTTCATTTTACAACGCCCAATACTTGTATTCCACAAGTGCAATAAAGTTTCCAAAGAAATGTATATTCCCGTGACCACAAACCAATATAGTGATCCTTATCCAGTCTCCGTCTAAGTTTCAATTTCCAATAGACCGTCGATGTTCTTCTTCGATGTCCTCCAACAATTGCGCTGTAAAATTTTTATTTTTTTAAAATAAAAAAGAAATTCCTTCTTCCTCATCTAAGATGGCCGCCACTAAACATTTAGTCCGTTTTCTTCAGGCAGTTGGGCTTGCTTTCTCTTTGAGCAATCTCGGATCGTTTTCCTCCCGCAACCAAACATCCAGTCTATTTTCTTCAGTCAATCTGGCTTGTTTTTCTCCTTTCACTACACTCAAGATGGCCGCCAACAATTCCCACAGCTTACAGTCCTTTTTCAATTGCTCACTGACCTTCTGACGTCATGAAGCATCCAGAGACCACTTTGATCCTTAGTAAATGCTCAAACAGCTTTCCACAAAGCCCCTACAACCGCAATTTCACACTTTTCTCCGCTAGAACATGCTGCAAGACGCTCAATCCTCTCCCAGCACGTCTCTGTAAGTTATCTCCGTTTTTCTCTTAAATAATCCAAGCTCTTCCTTCTTTGTTGTTGTTGAGGCTGTCCCTTCCTCTGGGTTCCTTTTTATCCCATCCTCGTCGCCAGTGTAATAAAGTGAATCCACACCAGATGAAGATATGTGGTAGGAGGTATTTATTACAGCCTCAACCAACAGCCAGCATATCAACTGTCATCTAGAGAACCCTGCATCACAGAACCTCAGAACAAGCTGGTTCCATGCCCAGTGTTCTGGCATGGAGCCATGTTACATCATTACATCTCCCACAGTTGGTCCTACGCCATCCCAGAGCTGGCCGAACAGACGCACGCTCTAGCTTGAGTCCGGGGTTGCCAGGCCCCACCAGACCCTCCTGGCTCTCCAGATGCCACCGCTGCCGTTGGCCCTACCTGGCACCTCTGACTGACACTAATCTGCCCCTGCCTGTACCATGCATCCCGGGGTCCATCATAGCACCAAACCCACCTACTAAGTCCCCCGTCATAAAAAGCCTCCAGCCCCAACCACATCATAGATTGTGCTACTGCCCCAGGGGTCAATCACCTCTCACCCCCGCCCTCGGTGGAAAACCCCCCACCTGCCCGAAAAACCTGGTAGGCTGACCGTCCCCCTTTGCAACTGGTGACCCACTGTGCCATCCTATTCCACATTACTAGAACTGCCTGTGACTCTTGGCATCATAACTTGGGTGGCAATCATGGCAGCATCACCCTCACACCTGCCCTGTGCTGCCACAGCACTACCCTGGAGCATGAGGCTCCCCTCTTGCGCAGCCCCCACTGTATCACTGTCCCTCCTTTCTCTCCTGTCCGCCATGTTGCTCTCACAATGCAGGGCCTGCCTCCGTAGACTTGACAAGTCCATCGGTAGGACCTGAGACTCCCTGGCCCCGCCCCGCACCCAGGTGTCTGCTGACTTCCCAGTGGCCGCGAGGCGTTACTGCACTCTCAGGCCGCACTCCTCCAGGTACAATCAGAGGCGTGCGACGGAGCCAGGTCAAAGAAGTGCCCAACGCCTCATCTCTCCCCTGGGACCCACCAGACACAGGAAAGGCACCACTGCAGGGGTGGCGCAGCCTCTACTACAGCCCTGACCAACATTTCCCAGCCTCCCACCCGGCTGCGCTGCATGCAACAAGGCTCTGCTCCTTCCTTGAGCTCCCTGCGCACCACGGGCTTTACAACCTCCTCTCATGCCTGGCCCAGCATGGCGAGGCATCACAGATGGCTGACCTGCTGCACTGAGTGCACCCTGCTCAGGACTCACCCTTTCCTGCTGTCATTTGCAGGTCAGCGACGTACAGGCCATGACAGCCGCCGCCACACCACCTGCAGCACGCTGCTTCGGGCGCTGCTTCCCGGGGGCAGCACCTCCTGCGACGCCCCATCAGATAACAAATCCAATCTGCCTGCACTTTTTAAAACCTGCAGGGCATGGGCGACACTGTCAGATAGTGCCATCCTCGAACCTGCCAGCCCAAAAACACATAACGATCCAAGCCACTAAGGGAAAATCTAAGGAAAATCTAAGGAAAATCTAAGGAAAATCTAAAGAAAATCTAAAGATTGCCCCTGTCAGCCCCATGACCAGTCTTACAGACACTGGTGCTAGTGTGTGTGGTGAGTCAAGTGCTGACCATCATAAACTGCGCCCAGTGCTGGCACTATAGAAAACGTCCACATGGATATATGCATAGGGGAGTTCCCCACTTACCTGGAAGAGGTATTCTTGTCCGAAGTCATGCATCAGAATGAGTCCATCATGGCACATTTCTTTGTAAACGAGTCAAAAGGAAGTACGTTTGTCAGCTGTACTGCGCAGCAGAGTCCTTTAGCTGATCATATTTGCCTTTGGGGTACAACAACAGGCAATCAAAGCAACGCTGGACAAGTTTGCTTTAGTATGTAAGGGCATCTTGTGTTTGATGAGCAAAGTTGTGAAACTTCACATTCAGTCCTACCATCCAGCCTGTTGCCCTTTGAATACAGAAGGGTTTAGTTCCAAGTACAAGCTCAAGTAGAACAAGAACCCGAGACGTTGGAATCTGCCCAAATAATAGAGAAGATAAAAGGGCCTTCTCCCTCCTATTATAGCAAAGAAACAAATGCAGTCAACTATCATCCGCTTCTACGTGGATAGGAGGATGCTGAACAAAGCCATACATCAAACGGCATTTGACGCCCACCTTCAATGACATCATCATTGAAATGATAGTGCCAAGTGCTTCTTGAAGCTAGATCTAAAATATGGCCACCACCAGATTTGTCTGCCATGGACTTGAGATACACAACACGCTTGTTGGGCTGAGGCGCTACTGTCGGCTCAACTTTGGTATCTCTAGTGCAGTTGAAGTTTTACAGAACTGCACAGTAAAATGCTGTTTAGACGGCACAGAGCATTTAACATCATTGGTGACATTTTAGTTTATGCAACCACCGTTGAGCAACACCGTGACTGATTGCAAGCACTATTAAAGTTAATCAGAGATAGTGGCCTCAACGTTCATCGGGAAAAATGCAAATGATTTAAGTGCAATATCAACAACTTTGGATATAATTTCTCTGACAAATGTGAGTCTCCAAATCCCAGGAAGGTTCAGGACGTCCAATAAGCATGCCTCTCAACCAATGTATCCAAGGTAAGAAGTTTTCTTGGCATGGTTACCTATTATGGGAGGTTCAAACAAAACCGAACAGCACTGATAAGCCTCTGAGAGAGCTGGTCCAGGCCGGTGTTCCGTAGGTAACACAGGAGAGCCAATAGCAGGCATTTGAGAATAGAAAAGCAGCTTTGTTGGCAGACACTACAATGAAGTATTACAATCCTGCAAAGCAAACGGGGCTAGTGGTTGATGCCAGTCCAACAGGACTAAGGGCATTTCTCATGCAGAAACAATATTCTGATGTGTGAACACCAGTTTCATGTGACAGTGGAGCCTTAATAGACACTTGGCAAAGGTTTATGCAGATAAAACGTAAGGCCATCCCAATGCTTTGCAGCTGCAGACATTTTCATATGTATCTGTATGGAAACACCTTCCTGTATGTACCAAGGATAAACCCCTCACACCAATATTTCAAGGATCAAATTTGAAGCCACCTCGAATGATTGAAAAATCGGTATTAAACCTACAGGAATACTTATTTGAAGTCATTTATTGACCAGACTGTGGAAATCAAAAGGTCTGTCTCACCACTACCGAGAGGCTATGAGAACAGAGAGAAAACAAAGTAGACTAAAGAATATATAAGGACGGAGGTAGAGAGTTTGTGTTCCACACCTCCAGTGAATTCCAACTCATCAAAAGAGCCACTGAAGATGGTTAGTATTTAAAGAATCCCACACCCTAATTTAGGTGCAATCCAATATTCATCAAGAATGAAAAATTTTCAAGCATTCACTTCAAGAAATTATGATTCTATTAAGGACACCGAGGTGAGGATTTTGCTTCTCAAACTTCACTACAAAACTTTCAGCAGCCAATTAAAACACAGTAAACACAAAAAATACATTTCCCATAAGTCCAGAAGCTAATCAGGAGCCACCAGCCTCTATATCATGGGCAACTTTCAAGTACTCCTCTTTCTTTGTCAAACAAGTCCAAAGAGCATAACGGAAACTCTGAACATCCCAACGAATCCAAACAGCAAAGCCTCCAACAGCCCTCCAAGCTTAGCAGCATTGGGAGACAAGGCAATCATCGTAGAAAATACTTCAACCATTGATCAGAAAGTTGACAATAGGACCAGACAGCCCATCCCCAACTCTGCAAATGCTCAGCTCTGCTTTTGATTGGAGCCCGTCAAGAAAAAACAAATGTGTAAACTCCATATTCACCACCCAATAATCAAAACAGGCGGGAACAACATCAACTACATATGTATATTTACAACACATTAACGGGTGGAATTACCCTCCCCTCCTTGTTCCTAATAGAATTGAAAATTGAAAATGTTTGCATTATGTGTCAGCACTGGAATCTCCGATTATGCTTGTTTAAAGCTGATCCACCACCACAGATGCAATTAGATGCAGCATTTACAATAACCTTATAGTAAAATCATTTGAAAGTAGAATCAGAGGGCCAATCAGTTGCTTTCATCATAGCCTCTAAACAAGAGCTCAACCCAAAAGATTTAGAGGCTACAGCCCCCTGGACTGAGTGCACCCTAACGATGGACACCTCCACTCCAGCTTCCACCACCAACCCTCTGACCCACTGAGCTAACATGGCTGAAGCCATATGGACAAAAGGCTTCTGCAAACCCATCAACAATTGCTCCTCAGGATCACATCTGAGAGAAATGGTTGCAGGTTCATAAGCATACATTAAACAACACATAACTGAGGAACAGCAGGAAAACAGGGATAAGAAATACATTCAGAAAACGTTTTTGTGCGCCTGGAAATCTAGAAAGAAACTCCTTTCGGAGTAAATACTCTAACGTGCAAAGTTGAGCGCTTTGAAATCTGATAACCTGCGACAGGATGTGAGGCATAGAAAAGTAGTCAACTTGGCTGATGGTTGTTTACAGCAAAATAAAGGATTCTTTGGCCAATCCTGAAGGAACCGAAGCACCACTTTGACATCGCAAAGGCGATAATAGCAAGGATGTGGAGGCCTCCAAGCCCAAATGCTCCTCATAACCCTACACACTAAAGGGTGCTCACCCACAGATTTATCATCCATAGAAACATGGCCAGCAGAAATGGCTGAGCAAAAATTATTCAGCGAGCAATAAACCATTCGGTCCACCGCCAGAGAGGACAGGAAATTCATTACATGGGGTCCCCCTTAGGATCAAGACCTTGTTTATTACAGCAACTGACTTACTGATGTCATGCTGAACCATAAAGCTTATGGGTACTGGAGGACCAAGTCTGGGCGACAGATAGCTCAGCTTGCTGCGAAAGTCCCGACAGAAACCAACGTCTCTGGAAAGACACCACGCCATGAGGCATAGGGACCCTTGAAGAATCAGATCATGTGGTCTGCCTGACGAATCTGACAGACGGTCCTGTTTCAATGGGAGTTGCATCGCAAGATTGCAAGACAGGTCCAATGGCGTGGGAAACCAGGATTCCGCTCTCCTGAGAAAGGTCAACAGATCTCAGATCTCTTTGTTTATGACCGCCTGGTCTGGATGGGAAAAAGATGGGGGTGTTGGGGGGACTTGCTGAAAAATAATCCCATAAAACTCTACCTGATAACCAAGTACTCTCTGAAGGAACCAGGCATCCTGAGTTATCTAAGACCAATTGTGAGAAAATTGTCAAATCTGACCCCTCAGAGAGACCTGGAAGAGAGAGATCTGTCTCACCTGTAATGGAAAGTTGAGCACCTCTTTGTGCTCCACCATGGAAGCCACCTCTGCGGTGCCTGCCTCAATAGAAGCAAGACCGGGAAGGGTAGAATATATTGCCACCACTAGGGTCCTGCCAGCAGGAGTTTCAACAAAGCTACGTTGTAAGCCTCTGCAGAAACCATGGCCGGCCGAATAGCCTCTGAAATGCCCAGCCCTGGCAAAAAGGTTAGCATGAAATACTTTCTTGAGACAGGACTGGGGTTTGTCCAGTTGGGTAAATGTGTTGACAAACTTGCCTAGGTCTCTAATGAAGGGCTTCCCAAAAAGAAGGCCATTGACCATGGGGCTCATTTCTGCAGAAGCCAACTCAGAGAGTTTCAGGTCAATATGCATAAGGATTGACTTCCTGCGTTCAGACCAGTGGCAGTTCGCTCATAGGAATGCAGGTGCATTTACCCCCTACTGCTCAGAGTCACTACCTCCCAGGCTCATTTTAAGAACTAAAACTAGCCCGTATCTCCATTTGTTTTATCTTCTTATGATTCGGGGCTACGGAGGTTTCAGTGGCAGGAGCAGCTGAGGCTGAAACTGAGCTGCGCATGTCAGATTGGCCGGTATTTTTGCTATGGCCAGCCTGACATGCACAGTTCACGCTTCCACATTGAAGACTACCATGGAGCTCCGCGAGCAAAGACACAACCCCATCGATCTTCAATGGAGCACTGTGCTTGCATGCCCCAGCCAATCCTGGCACTGTTCTTGTGCTGCTTAGTATTATATGCAGCATAAGAGCGGAGTTTGGATTGGCTGAGGCTCCGGCTTATTTTCCTTGGCTAAGAGAGAAGTAGTGTCATTAAGCTTGAAAAACTATCTTAGCACACAAGAAAACCACCGTTTCAATAAATAGACTGCCAGCGGAGGGCATTCTTCTCCTAAGGACAGGTGCCACACATCCCTTTGCCCCAGGCAATGCTGTGACATTTTAAGGTATTAGCTGGCCTCCTGTCTTATACTTTGACACTCTGTCCCCTGGTGTTCTGCAAACAGACTGCAAAACGAGGCACAGAAGTCCAAAAACATGTCCCCCCTAAGGCTCCTACCCTACTGCGGGACTGAGCCAGATAAAAGCTACATAAAAATTGATGTTGCTGGCAGACACTGCCCAACACTTCCGTTTCTAATGGAGGACCTACATACTGCATCTTTCTTTGGCCTTATTGTAACCTTCCTTTCCGGACCTATGAATTTATAAATTACAATTTTTCAGCGCTGGAGGTATTGTAAACTTTTCCTTACTTCAGATCCTTGCATCTGTAATGTGAAGCTGCTCGTTCTTCCTGTGTATGCACCCAGGTGGCTCTAAGATCAGTTTGGTTCTATGACATGCAGTTTTGTTTTGAATTGCTACTTCATTTATATAGCGCTCCATTTCACTGTGGAGGCGCTGAAATACGTGTATCGACCAGTAGCGCCTTACTCCATAAGATCGTTATGCATGGAAGAGTTTGTGTTTGTAAGACTACCTTTTTTGGAGAATAACTACTGGGGCCCTGAACTCTATGCTTACTGTAGAGTTTACCGTTTTAATTGCCCTAAACCAATGCACTTAAAAATGCAGACTCCAATGAAAGACACTTGAATCATTAGAAATAATTATAATTTTCCTCACCAGAGATCTCACTTCCAAGATTTCAAAAGTGGCCTTCATGGGTATAACGGCAGTCAGACTGTCCCTGCCACGTAGGCAGTTAGGGAGAGAACCTGAAAAGTAGTGCATTGCATTGTATTAGCATTTTTAAAGCACTTTACAGAGAGTGTGTATGAATACGTGAAAGTGAGTACGAGGAAATGAGTCAAGGAGTGTGTGAGTGTTAGAACAAGTGATTGATTAGACATTGTGAGGGAAGTAGAGGTGAGTCAAAGGTGTAGCAATCAATGGTGCAGCATGTACAGTTGCACCAGGGCCCAGAATCAGTGAGTTGCATAAGAGTATTAGTGAGAAAGAGAACCAGGGAATGTGCGTGCGCTTGTGTGTAACAGTGAGTCGGAAAGAGTATGACTGAGAATGACTCCAGTGAGTCGGAGACAGCATGAGTGAGAATGACTAAGTGAGAATGTGAGTTAGAGTAAGTAAGGGGAAAGAGAGTAAATGTTTGAGGGAGTAAGTATGGGTGAGGCAATTTGTTTTCGAATATGGGGTGAACTCCTGGCCGATATTATACCCCACCACTTTCAAATCTCAGCCACCACTAGTTCATAGAATGGCACAATTACCATTGCCCACTTTGCAGAAAGCCTGCTGGGCCCAACCCGCTAACACCTCGGGATCAACAGACTCTCTCGATCTCATGACATCCACCGCGATCTCAAGGATCTTTGCAAGTGGCGCAGTAACATCAAGGAGTCGATCCTGACACAAACGGTAGGCCCTATCAGTACCCTTCTCATTGTCTTTAGATAATTTCCTCAGGAAGGTGTTCATATTGCTATCCACCTCTGGGATGTCTTTGACTTTGTCTTCTAGCATCAGGTGGGGGCATTCTGTCCACAGCCTAGCACGAACGTCCTTGTCAAACCCCTTGCGGAGATGTGCACAAAGATATGTTGCAACGTTACGGAGTTCAATCACTAGATCAGGGATGGACAATGTCCTCTGGATCAAAGTCGAGGAGGTGGGACTGTGATATGTCCTGGGAGCGGTCAGGATGGCATCTCTTGGCAGGGAATGGACAATCATCCCAGTAAGTGGAGGGATCAGTCTATGTGTTGTCATCTTGATGAAAAGGAGCAGAGGGTAGAGGGAGATGACGAATCTGTACCCGTGGGAGTACTATAATGTGATCCATCAAGGACTAGGAAAGGTAGGCCAGAATGTCATTGTGAGGAACCTTAGCCTCTTGGGCCCTGGGCAGGTAGTCCTGGCAAGTGCCTGGTGTGGGCTCCAGGAGATGCAGAGGAATAGGAGGGGGCAGCATAGGGGCATGCTCCGCAAGCATGCACAGTTGGTGAGCGAAGGGATGCAAGGCAACAGCCAACACTTTGTTTATGGACCTTTGAGATCAAAGAGTCCAGGGCCTCAGCCAACTGCTCCCCCACTCTTAAATCCTACATTATATAAGGCTCATCGAGGTTCTGAGCACCTGAATTAGCCATATGTGCCCCAAATATATAAAGGGGAGGAAAAAATAGGGGACAGGGTGTACCAAGTACAATTAGGGGGGTGCCTAGGCCACAATACTGTGGATTGCCCAGAGGTCAGATCCTCGTCACACCCACTCACTTTCCAAAAATTAGGGCAGTGCCCTTCATTTAATACCCAGAGAAAGAATAGATTAGAACAGGTTAGGGGAACCCCACCCAAATGTCTGGGAATAAAGCAAAAAGAAGAGGGAAAGCAGCAAAGAAAGTAAATTGGGCTTGTCCAAAATAATAAAGTGGGGCTCACCGAGCCAAGTGATGCGGGCACACCGGTACTAATCAACTGCTCCCAGCACATAAAAAACACACTGCTGTAGGCCGACAGCGAGCAGACGTGAGACGCTCCGAATTCCCTACGTGGGCCCCGATAACTACAAGGACACCGGTGGCGGGGACACCAAGCAATTGTGCGAGTTGAATCGGATGCAGTGCTCAGCCACCTGATGAAAGGGGGTGTTGTATTTCACACCTCAATGCTGCGCAGGGTGCATGCCAATAATTACACCAAACACTGAAGTGTTACCACACTGGAGCCGCGGGTAAAACAACAATCTGCTTTATTTTATAACTTCACACTTCCCCCGGAACCTCTTCTGTGTCCCCGGGTTAGTGCTCCGTGACCAGTCTCCCAACAACTAGACCGTCACGGAACACTACATCCCTCCCCAACTGGATCAAAAGTTACCATGCATACAAAGTCTTTTAGTTTTTGGCTGGGTGGCGGATTGGCTCTTAAACTGTACCTCCCCATCTGGGATCTGGGCTCCCTGCAATGGATCGCTGGGGCGGCACCCACTGGTTGTCTCCCACCGCCTTGTCCGACCACCGATGGCAGTTCACCCTCACGCTCTTGTGCAGGACTCTCGGTGGTCGGCCAGTCCGAGAATTGATCCTCTGCTTCTTGATTTCTGGAATTCTCCACAAACGTTGCTTTCTTGAACCATGAAATGTTCCTTGTCACCCGTTCACACCCTTTCTCTGCTGTCACCATGGTCCCGGACACCCCAGTCACTGTCCATACTCCAGGTTCATAGGGTGTGCAGAATTTCCATCCAGGTTTGCGATCCTTGACAATCACCTGGTCACCGATGTGAATGTCTCTTACCCTGGCCCGCCTCGTTCTGCTCGCCTTGTCATTGACTTCTCTCCTCTTGGCTTGTTTCTGCTTCGGGTGATAGGGGATGGGTTCCCACCCGGGTGCCGCGTGGATGGTGTCTCGTCTCGTTCCGGCAAGCATCAGCGACCACGGAGTCTGACCAGTTGTGCAATGCGGGGTTCCTCTATATTCCCGTAAGAACCGGTGAAGGCTGATCTCCGGGTCCATGGTTTCTAACACAGCGATTCTAAGGGCCCTATTGAGCGTGCGCATGAAACGCTCAACCTCTCCATTGGCTTGAGGCCATAGCGGCGTGATTCTTCTGTGTCTGATGCCCAAACGCCCCATCATGTCATGAAACTCACTCCCTTGGAAAGGCGGTCCGTTATCCGTCTTGATCTCCTCCGGGAGACCAAACATGACAAAAATCCTTTCAAGAGCTGGACCCACCTGCGTGAATGCAGTGGACGCAATGACCTCGACAACTGGATACTTGGAGTACCCATCTATGAGCGCCAGGGTGGTCCTGCCATCCGGAAAGCTTCCAAAATGTAGGCTGACTTGCGCCCAGGGTTTCGTGCATGCTTCTTCCGTCAGGATCGGGGCCGGCACCTCCGGGCTAGCTGTTAACTGGCACGCTGGGCATTGTCCACGCATTGATCGACTCCCCCTTCAAGTCCAGGGAACCACACCTTTGCCCTCATGCGCGCATTCATTTTCGTCATTCCTTGATGCCCTCCGTGTGCTAACAGGATCACACGATCTTGTAGTTGTCGTGGTATTACTAGCCTATGCCCCGGAGGAGAAGACCATCTGCCGTAGAGCTTAGCTGGTTCCGGACTCTCCATAGTTTCGTCAAACGCTCTCGTTCAGCCGTGGTCCAGTTTTCCGTGTTTGAAAGGAAATGGC
Source organism: Pleurodeles waltl (assembly GCF_031143425.1). Lineage (NCBI taxonomy): Eukaryota > Metazoa > Chordata > Amphibia > Caudata > Salamandridae > Pleurodeles > Pleurodeles waltl. The sequence continues at coordinate 340,989,692 of NC_090443.1, forward strand.
GCCATGATCCACTTTCCAACGTTAGCTTCACACGCAGCAGTACCACGTCTTCAAGGATCGCTTCGGAGATCTCCTTTGTGTTGATTGTCTCTGGGCAGCTCCCTTAGGCAAGTGCATGCACATGCGCTTCGGTGTCTGCCTCATCTTGACTAGGGGCTTGGGTCTGGTCCGGCGGGTGTCGAGACAGGAAGTCCGCTAGGTTCTTGGCCCCTGGTTGGTACACTACCTCCATGCCATAGTGTTGCAGCTGAATTGTCCACCTTTCGATCTGTGGAGGCGGATGTGGTGCGCTCCCCTTGAAAAGGGGAACAAGTGGTTGATGGTCTGTGACCACCCGGAAGGGTCTTCCTTGGAGATAGAGGTGGAAGTGCCCGCACGCCCACTTGATCGCCAGGGCCTCCCTCTCGGTCTGGGAGTATCGTCGCTCGGTTGGCGTCAGTGCCTTACTGGCGTATGCTAATGGGGCCCACCGGCCTTGCTCACTCTCTTGGGCCAGCACAGCTCTGAGGCCTACCGGGCTTGCGTCAACAGTCAGCTCGGTCTTTCTCATCGGGTCAAAGTATGCCATCGTAGTGTCACACAGGAGAGCCTTCTTGAGTTCTTGGAATGCTTCTTCTTCTCGGATCCCCCACTCCCAGGGTGCATCTGCTTTCGTGAGGGCTCGGAGCGGCTCTGACAGCGTTGCCAACCTTGGGATGAATCTACTGCAATATGTTGCCATTCCCAAGAAACTCCTCACTTCAGTCACCGTCTTCGGGGCGGGGGCTTTTGTGATGGCACTGGATTTGCGGGGATCTACTTGGATGCCTTCCTGGTTGAAGACATATCCGAAAAATTTGATTTCTGTCTGGAAGAAAACACACTTGTTTCTGTGGAGGGTGAGTCCATGTTCCGACAATCTTTTGAGGGTGTCCCTCACTTGCTGATGGTGATCCTCAGACGTTTTGGAGTAGATTAATATGTCGTCGCTTACATTCATCACGCCTTGTAAGCCTGACAGTGTCTGTCGAATGGTGTCCTGGAAGACCTCCGCCGCCGATGACACACCGAAGCTCAGGCGCTTGTATCTTCTCAAGCCAAGGTGTGTTGAGAACATGGTGATATACCTACTTTCCTCCGCCAGTCTGAGTTGGTGGTAACCCGCATTTAAGTCTAGTTTGGAGACCACTTGGATCCGTTTAAATCAGCTATGATGTCATCTATGGTTGGGGTAATATGCCTTTCTCGCTTGATGGCCTGGTTGGGCAACCTCATGTCGATGCAGAGGTGGATTTTTCCTGGTTGCTTCGGCTTTTCCGCGATCACCATGGGCGATACCCAGGGAGTGGGTCCAGATACTCTTTCGATGACTCCTTGTTCGTCGAGGCTAGCCAGCTCTCGCTCTTCTAGTGGCCTTAAGTGAAACGGTATTCGCTGGTGTCGTAATGCAACCGGCTTCACGGCCTTGTCAATGTGGAGCTTGATCGGGGGAACTTTGAGGCAGCCAAGGCCTGTGAACAGTTCTGGGAATTCTCTTAGCAGCTCATCAATTTGACAGGATTGTATGCTTTTTGCAAACATCACCAGACCTAGCTCCTCAGCCGCTTGACTGCCAAGCAGAGTGTCTGCCTCCCTGTCGACCACGTGGAACATCGTGTGTATCATTTTTCCCTCCGCCTGCACTGTCACTGCCATGCGTCCCTTCAGCGGTAGGGGCGTGCGACTTCCGTAGGTAAATATTTTGGTGTGTGAGGGGGTCAATGGTGGGCGGGGCTGGAGGCGGCGATACTGTTGTATTCCCATCACATTAACTGAGGCTCCAGTGTCTATGAGGGCCTTGACATGGGACCCTGCTATGTCAATCACACAGGTGGGCTGAGGTCGCCGGTGCCTCTTTAGGTCATTGGTAAATGATATGAGAAACACTTCTTCCTCTTCATCTTCTCCTGGGGAGGAGTCCTCTAAGGTATGACGCGATGATGTGTCACTTGCTCCCCGTGTCGTACGGTCATCTAGTGATAACTGTTTTACCGCTCTGGTAGGTGGGCGCCTCCCTCTTGCTCCTCTTCCTCTCACTCCTCCTTTACAAACGGCTGCGAAGTGATTCAGTTTTCCACAGTTGGAAAATGTTCTCCTTTGTGCCGGACAGTCTCTTGGGTTGTGTTCATCTCTCCCACAGTATTCACATCTCCCCCCTGACTTGGCGGGAGCATATACTCTAGACTTTCTCCTCATTTGTGACGACTGGATCGCGTCGGCACGTTCTGTTTTGATCACCGGGGTCTTCTCTGGCGTGTGGGACATTGCCACTTCCATTTCAGCTGCTCTAGCCGCCGATAGATCATGGGATCGCGCCATGATTAATATTTCATCTAGCGTGATGTTTGGTTGTCTCAGTATTAGTCCTCTCAGTGTCTTATTTCTGCAACCTTGTATAATTTGTGCCCGTACCTCTTTCTGTTGGTCGTCGTCGGTGCACGTACTTGCTAGTTCCGGGAGGCGAGCATAAAATTGGTCGATGGACTCTCCTTCTCACTGTCTTGCATGTCGTAGCTTGAACCGTTCAAAATCCGGGTTCAGCTGTGGATCGAAGTGTGCATTCAAAGCTCTCACCGCCACGTCATAGTCATCATGGGTACCTGTGTTTGGTAGGTGTCTGAACAATTTTTATATTTCATCGCCCACGAAATGGAGGAGCAACGACCACTTGACTTCGCTGTCCTTCTCGCGGGTGGCCACAAAGTAGTTCTCCAGTCGCCCGACCCATACCTTCCATCTGGGTGACGCTGTGGCGGGATCCGCAAGCTCGCTAAACGGCGGAAGCGCGCCTGTCGTTTGTGTGCTGTGGCAGTTGATGAGTGGCCGGCGCTGGTTCATCCACCATAATGATAGTGTTATCTGTGCTCGTTCGCTCTGGCTCACCTCTCCTAGTCTGCTGTGTCACAGTGCACCCCTTCTGCGTTCATGCGGTGCTCTGTCACAACTTTTTCGCGTTTCCTGTGGGCGCAGTATCCTTGTTCGGTTTGTAGGAGTCCGAGATATACTTTGATTCTTCCTTCTGGATACAGTGACGTCCTGTCACACTGTGGAGGAGCTTAGCCTGCTGTTTGTCTCTTCCTGGCTGTTCAGCTGCCTCACAGCTACACCATGGGGGGCCCAAACACCAGCAGAGTGATATGCGTGTGGTATAGAACACCCTCATCGCCAGTGTTGTATTTCACACCTCAATGCTGCGCAGGGTGCATGCCAATAATTACACCAAACACTGAAGTGCTACCACACTGGAGCTGCGGGTAAAACAACAATCAAACTCCCACGCTCTGCTTTATTTTATAACTTCACACTTCCCCCGAAACCTCTTCTGTGTCCCCGGGTTAGTGCTCTGTGACCAGTCTCCCAACAACTAGACCGTCACGGAACACTACAGGGGGGACTATCTACAGCAGCACAGACCACAAATGTGAAAATGCCACTTGCGGCAGCCCGACCCGGATAAATACAGTTTCAAATAGGCACAATATTCAAGAGTACATGGCATAAACAGTAAAGGAGGGCAAGCTTAATTCTTGGCTGCAGCAGCAAAGAAAGAGGAGGCGTCCTCGCGGGTTGTCTATAATATAGGGGCTGGTGGGTCTGGATTAGCTGATGGACTTATGGGAAATGTAGTTTTTGTGTTTACTGTGTTTTGATTTGCTGCTGAAATTTTGCAGTATTTAGAAAAGCTTAATTGGAGCCTCCAGTCCTGACATAGAATTATCAGTGACAGAACATGGTCTGCTTTTGAGAGACAATTGACAGGTGATCCCATGCCAGTTAATATTTTGCTTCATGCAAGCTGTTCATCAAACAAATCAAGGATTAGTCTAAACAAAAATGAATTTCCGACAGGAAGTATGGTTTCCTCCTCTCGGTGCCCATGTGTAGAGAATGGTAGCTTGCTGTTTGTCCTGCCAGGCAGCAGGGCCAGATGTTCCAGCACCTATTTTGTCACAGGATGCCTCAGCGATTCTGAACAAAGTTGAGCACTGGTTTTGCTCCATTCCCAGGAAACCAACATGCACAAGTGCAGGGGTCCTGAAACTGGGGGGTGAGCCCTCTAGAGGGACCTCAAATGATCCCGGGAGAGGCACCAGGCTCTGGCAAAGAGGGGCATTATGCTAATAGGGCTTTGTTTTAAACTGAAAAAATGAGCAGCAGTAAGCAGCTCTGCAATGGGCCATCACTAACATGTTTTGCCATTTATATCCAAGATGGGAGAATGTGTCAAAAAGGAAGGGACTTCAAAACCTCCACCCCACTCTCACTTTTATTAATTACACTGTGGATACTTTTATACATTAGTTAGGCCTGCCTGACCAGAACAGTATGTTTGGCATCATGTATTTGATAGCATTTCTAAAACAGTAACAGAACTTAACTGCAATGTTTAAATGAGTCTAGATATATTTAAACAATGCCAATTTAAGAGAATTTGTGGAAACATTTGGAGGGGGGTCCCCGTTGTTTTTTTTTTTTTACTGGGGGAGGTGCCTCAGTAAAACCTTTTAAGACGTCAGTGATTTTAGTAAATATCCAGAAGTAGAATTTATATCTAATCTATTGAAGATGTACTCCACCCATGGCCTTCCACAAGAGATCAGGAACAATAATGGACTTCCTTTCAAAGGTCATGAACTTCCAATGTACTTTAGTTCTCTCAACATGAAACATAGGAAGTTTCCAGGCCAATGGATAGGCCAAAAGATTTATGAGGACTTATAATAATGTAATCAGTATTGCTGAATTTGATAGTGATCTCATTGAGAGGGCCATCTTCAAGTTCCCTCAAGATTATACAAACACACCTCATGCTAGTACTAAAGTGTCACCCATCAGCCTTCTTGCAGGCCTTCAACCAAGGTAAGTCAGCTTGAACCATTCTTCATGGACATTTTGCTGACACCAATAGCCACACAGTTAGTGGCAACAGATGCTGAAACAATGATGCCTCAAGCCGAAGCAGACATGCAAAGTGGCAACAACTTATGGTAAATGAACCAGTGCTATTAAGATCTCAATTGTGCAGAATCATGTTCAAACCTAGGTTTGAGCCACGATGTGTTTTTGAAGTAAAGGGGACAATGCTCACTGAAACCCAGGGAGGTGCTAACATCCTTTGGAGCATATCTCATAAAAAATAAATCACGGAACGAGTTGCGCAGAAAGGTGTGCTGTCCTCCAGTCATGAAGATATCACCGCTGTCACCAAGAGGGTTGGGTGACTGTCCGCACTAACGTTTATAGCCAAACCCATTGATATCAATTGGACTGACTAGCACCCTGACTGAGATGACAAGGAGGGTCTACATTGAGCCATCCGGAGACTCGGCGGTTAATCTTTGTTGTGGGGGCACCCATACTGGCTGAGGCCACTTCCACACCCCTTGCAGTATTGGAGATTGTTATCTAATTATCTGATTGAAGTCCATTTGCTGTTAATAGCTCTTGCCACAAGTGTTTATTTTGGACAAAGCATTCATTTTCTTTGTGTGCAGGTAAATTGTGGCATCTATCCGGCATTTCAAAAGGAATGTTGGGGCAGATTTACTAAGGACTTGCATTGACCTTCTGTGATGCAAGTCATCTTAAGGCAGTGCAAGTACTTAACTGGAATTTACTAAGCCACTCAAAGCACTTTGCATGGTTTAGTAAACACAAAGTAACACAACGCAGCACATGGTGCTGCCTTACGTTACTTTGTTTTGGATAGGCGTTACTTGGGTGTAGCGTGGATGCATCCACCCATGTATTTTGATGCAAACCCAGATTTACAAAGACCTGTAAACCTGAATTTGTCCTGAAAAGTGTCGACTGAGGCGTAACAAGAATAATAATTTTTATGTCTCCTTATTACTTCCTCTTTTCATGGAAAGAGGAACATGCTTCTAAGGATTGTTAGAAAGGTATCCCTTGCTGCACACAAAAACAATCCTGCCTGTTAATCAGACACCCTTTCACTATGAGGCAAGGGAACCTGCGCTTGCGCTAGGCGGCACCCAGTTCACCAGCGCAAGGAGAGAGCAGAGATGCTCCTGGTCTTTGTAAATAGGGAGCATTTCTGCCCTCTCACGTTCACACAGTGCAGCGCAATACGTTGCCTTGCTGCGTTGTGTGAAAGATAATTAAATCTGTCCCCTTGTGTTTACAAGTTAGAGGCGCCTGTGTTTCCCCTCCCAGCTCCACAGTTGTGCAGTAGTGCATTCCTTGTCATCCTGTATATAAATGAATGGTACAAACCTACGAAGAGCACAGTGCGGATATAACAGCAGCATGTCTGGTTATTTTATAAGTCGTGGCCTGTGTCAGGCCCAACGCAACACTCATCACTCACTGCAGACACCTTATTGACACACACATTTTCAGGCTCACAGACCAGCAAGCTGGTCGATAATTATTCCCTCTTGTCACCAGTCTGTCTGTTGCCCAAGACTTCCCAGGACCTGGAGGTGATTCAGTTTGCAGTGAGATACCATGCGAGACTCTCCATTCACTAATGGATTCACGATGCAAGACCCCCCTCTTACGCCGAATTAGAATCAAAAGATTTCTCTTTCAGGATTTTAGCAAGACCAGCGTCTCGTGTAGGTCTCTTTCAGAATGGAGAACCATACTATCCTCATTATGTCAGTGGTGGCTGGCGCAATATAAAGGTCGTGGGGCATAAATATATTGCCCATACTGGATTTAGCTGGCGACGCACACCAGACCAAATTTTCAAGGGGATACCGGGGTATTCTCTCCCAAGACAACATTGAAAATTAGAGGACATAAAGGTGCATTTTCCAGCACACTTCGTGCAAGAAAATGAGCCATCATGGCCTGTCACATAATGGATCCAACACAGTAGTAATCAGAGCCCCCTGTCTGTGTGGACCCCTCCGCTTGTGCCCACTTTTTTTCCGATCACCTGTTGCAGTCTGCAGTGAATAACCCCAACACCCAAGGTGGGTCGGCACTGGTTAATTTGAGCCTGTGGTTGCGGGTGGGGCCCAGCAACATTCATTTTAATCCATCAGACTTTGACCCAGATGCACACAAAAACATAATTGCACACAGGCGGGAAGGTCATTGTCAATCACTTTCTGCATTGTGACTTAACTCTTAACAGTGTGCAACGCCTGCACTACCTCCACAGTGTGGCCTACAACAAAGTGCCAATGATGGGGAGGGTTTAAATAGAACCTCCAGTACTTGATTGCTTTTTTTTTTTTTAATCGGGGCAAACTGGAATCCTTTTCGCTTTGACCCCCATCCATCTGACGCCACACACTGATGTCACAAACCCCACAGGAACCACGAGAAAAGAGTAGGTGGGTTGCTCCTGAGCTTGTCCAGTAGGGATCTTGTGTCCAAGGCCGCCTCTATGTTTGAAGGAGGCATCGCTGGAAAGGGGTGAATCTACCCCCTTTCAGAGATGCCTTCCTCAAACTAATTACTGTTTGTGCATGAAGTACACAAGAGCAGGATCGACCTTCCAGGGAAAAATAAAATGGTCCAAATCCACTGGACCACCAGGGAATTTCTTTTTTTTATGAGGGTCAGCGCAGGAGACCATCTATTTAACCTGTTTTAGGGCCTGATGTGCCAGCTTTTAGGTCTCAGCTATAAACGGCGCGCATGCGTTGTCTCAAAACACAACATGACATGCTGTATCTACTTCGTGGGCTTCAGCCTGCCCATCCGCTTCCCATTAGCTGGCTCCCTCGTCACTCTGTTATGCGTTCTCCACATTTTTCCATCACGTGCATACGTCATGGGTCTTCCAGGGTTTACCCCATCCCGAGAGCACCGCCCAACTACTACTATACCTACGCAGCAGCCATCTTATGACATTGTTTTGGGACTACTTTTTCATTTCTTGAAGAGCATCTTTCACGAGTGCTCCTGTTTTCACTTGCGCGGTTCTCAGTGGGTATGCCACTTTAAGAGCTCTTTTTCATGAATGCTCCTGTTCATTAAAACCAACAGAAAGAATAACTGGAACAGGGTCTCAAGTGAACTTATCTTGACTGTTTTCATGGCTCGTCTCCACCCCCATCCTTTATTTTTTCTCAGCGAAGCCAAACTCCAAATTTCATGCACACGTTTAAAGTTGGTAAATTTTTGTTCCGTTTACTATCCACTTTGGCCATGCTCCCATTCACCACCCCCACCTGCCCTCCTGTTCACCACCCCACCTGCCCACCCGTTCACCACACCTACCGCCCTCCCATTCACTACCCCCACCCCATCGCTAAAGGCAATAGGTCACCCATTGAGACCTATTGCCTTTGCCAATGCTTGTTACTGTGGATTTCCCTGAAATTTCCGCAACACTGCCCACCGCAAGCACAAATGGAGGCAGTCTTTCATACCTTCTGAAATACATATGCTGTGTATCTCTACAAGTTAAAAACTGCCCCAATGTGCAAAAGAGGGCTACACTTTTAGCTCCCTGATTTGCTAATGCCCTTACTCTGAGATGATTGTGGAATGGGTGAAGATCATATTGAAGAATAATATTCTTATTTTCAATGAGGAAATGTATTGTCAGATAAAAGGGACCAGCATGGGAGCAACTTGTGCCCAAAGTCTGGCATGCTTGCATGTAGGTTCTTTTGAAAAAAGGCATATAGACAATGAATTGGCCCCATTCTGTGAGAATGTCAGAAAGTGGGTGCAATTCATTGACACTATATTTTTTTATCTGGCAGGGAAATAGAGTGGGGCTAGATTCATTTATTCAGTAGTTGAACTGTGGAGATTCTAACTGGAATTTCACCTCTGCAGTGAGTCAGAATGAGTGGAATTTATCAGATATAAAGATAAAAGTAGTAGAAAGGAGACTGGAAGTAGAACTGTACACAAAACCAACAGACAGAAATACCCTCTTGCACTATACAAGTAACCAACCAGAGTGTTAGAAAGATAATATACCCTTTGTCCAATTTCTAAGACTGAGACGTAAATGCACGAATAGAGAGGATTTTGAGACACATGCCAAGAGATTGGAAGGAAAACTAGTGGCGATTCTAAAAGACTCATCAAGAAAGTATACAAGAGAGCAAGATACTACAATAGAGAGAGTATGTTTAATGGAACACAGACTAAACAGGAAAATAACAAAATTATATGTATTAAAAATTATTCTAACTTAAGCAATAAAATTAAGAATTTAATAAATAGGAATTGGTCTCTTCCGAGTGGAGAAAATGGAGAGAGCATGGAAAACCCCCTTTTTGCATTCAGAAGAAACTGAACTATAAGAAACTGCTTAGTACACACATATAGGGAACCAAAAAAGATAGAACAAAGGAGTATACGAGATGGCAGCAAGATTATAGGTAATTTCCCCTACGGTACGTGTGGAAATTGTAAAAACATAATGAAAGGGGCAGTAGTGGAACTAAAGGGTACGAGACAGTATATAACAGAAATGGTAAACTGTAGGACAGAAAATGTCCAAAATATGATTGTGTGCCCCTGTGATCCTGGCTATATAGGTGAGACAGGTAGGGAAATGAGATTACGGTTAAATGAGAATAGAGCTGCAGTGAGAATCAAGAAGAAAAATGCACCCTTGGTAGAGCATTGTATAGAACAGAATCATATGGAGAATGACCTGAAATGGTGCATACTCGAGAACATAAAAGGAACGAGACGAGGAGGTGATATTCATAAAAAAGGAAAAATAGAGAACAATAATATATGTGTAAATTTAAAAGACATAAAAATGGCCTTAACAGCAGAGAGGAATGGGAATTTTTGGCAAGGTGGGAGTGGAAATAAATGCAGGTCACCTATTGAACCTTTGCACAAATGTTATCAAAATGCAAGAATGATAACGGTAGTAGATATATACACATAGGGTAATACAATGTTGTATATGCCCTTAGATTGAAGTTGTTAATAAAAATTAAAAAAGCTGTGGGACAATATGGACCATCAAAAAATAAAAAAGAATAGACTTTGAAAGTAGTGTGGTTCTATCATGAAATAATCAGAATAATAGAAAAAAACAATGAGTAATATGTGTAGTGGATGAAGGTTTTATATTTAAAAAAAGATAATCTTGAGAGAATAGACATAGAAAACAGACCTTTAGATATATCCTGTAGAATGGGGACGATTGAAATACAAAAAGAATAATATCAGGGGAAAAATGTTAAAATTAGGAGAAGTATAACAGAATAAATTTAAGTACAAAACCCTGATTGGGAGGTTTGCAAATACGGACGATAGGCGGATCTTTGCCTGATTCCAAAATGGCGGAGAAAACGGACAGGCAAGGTGACTAGTACATCACAAGAATGTGCAGTATAAAGTAAAAGAAGAAATGGCGGCCACACAAATGCGTGAGCTGCAGTGAAGCAAGCACGAATACCACATGGGTGAGTGACAAAGAAGATTAGAGATATTGAATCTAAATGAATCAACCCTAAAGAACGATGTGCAATAATATTACCTTACACCCCTTAGAAAACCAATACATGTACAGACCCTGATGAGCGTTTATAATGTAGGATAAATACCAGCAGCGCATTAGAAAGTGCAAAACAAGCAAGGGGAGGCAACTACCCAAGTGAGATAATTTTTAAGAACAACTGAATGTGAGAGGGAAATGAACAAGAAGGGGTTGTAAATAGTAGGTTTGTAATTTGTTGCCTCATAGATATCGAGAACTGCCCCATAGACGGGAGAACTTTGAATACATGAGGAGCGAATAGTACACGGCACCAATACCGGCGTATATGGCAGTGCAAAAAGGTGGGAAAGTAACCACCCAGGTGAGCTATGTCTCAAAATAAAATTAAAGATAAAGCAAAAATAACTAGAAGGGGACTCAGTAATTGAGATTATTAATTGTTGCCCTGTAGATACTAAGAACTGCCCTATAGACGGGAGAACACTGAACATGCAGGATTTCAATCCGTGCTGACAGAAGTAGAAAAATTAAATCAGAAATGTCACACCAATAAAAAGTGAAAAGATACAAGGAGGAATACATCCCAGAAGGTAGTATAATGATAATGAGAAATAAAATACATAAATGTAATAGAGAAGTAGTTGCAACAGAAAGGGATATGCAAACTAGGATAAAAAAAAAAGCATTATGAGCTACTTATGTAACTACTGATAACAAAACCATTGGGTACTATTGAGTTTCTTAAAAATTAGGTTGCAATTATTTTAACTATACAAAGATATGTATGCATTCTGTCAAAGTCTACGTGGTTACAATAATTAGAAGTACACAAAGACATGTGTTGTTTTTCTTTAAATCATGGAGATATAATATTTAAGGATAGATAGAAGGGGTAAGAGGGGTATGACTATAGTTGTTTTCTGTTTTTTTTTTGTTCAGAAATATATGTATAAAAAACATTTGGTCCTGAAGAAGGTGGGGTGAACCATCGTGAAGACCACCCAAACGCTGCGTCGACTTGTTTTTAGAATAATATGTGTATGAGGGCTATGTGAATCCTATGGTTTATGGTGATGTATATTTAAATGTGTGAAGTTTTCTTTATCACACATAAAAAAGATTTTATATGTTTTCCCAAATTTGGATATGATATGTAACGCTAAATGTTTGTGGATTTTATATTGTATTTATGATAATATTTATGTGTAAATACAAGGGAAATTTAATATAGAGTGACAATAGAGTACAGTTTTATTATGTAAAAAAATCTCATTCCTCGACCCTGGTTAGGTATTTAGTGGGTATTGGTGTGTTTATATAATTACAAATATTGGCCCTCATTACAACCCTGGCGGTCCGAGACCGCCAGGGCTGTTTTGGCTGAAGCACCGCCAACAGGCTGGCGGTGCTTCAGAGGGGATTACGACCGCGGCAGTTTCCCGCCACATTTGCCCCGGCGGTGATAATCCGCCAGGGCAGCGCTGCTTGCAGCGCTGCCCAGGGGATTACGAGTCCCCCTACCGCCAGCCTTTTCCTGGCAGTTTGAACCGCCACGAAAAGGCTGGCGGTATGGGGAGTCGCGGGGCCCCCTGACAGGGCCCATGCAGATTTTCACTGTCTGCATAGCAAACAGTGAAAAGCGTGACGGGTGCAACTGCACCCGTCGCACGGCCGCAACACTGCCGGCTCCATTTGGAGCCGGCTCCCATATTGCGGCCCACATCCCCGCTTGGCCGGCGGGCGGAAACTCTGTTTCCGCCCGTCGGCCCAGTGGGGATGTCATAATGGGCACCGCGGAAGTGCGGCCGCATTGGCGGCCGCACAGCGGTTACAACTTGGCAGGCGGCAGTTGCCGCTTGCCAATGTTGTAATGACCCCCAATATTCCTAAAGGGAAAAAATCTTGTTGTTGTATGATTTGCTAATGCAGCACTCTGATATTTTGGTGCCCAGGCCTAGTGTGTCTGACTCTGATGTTGATTTCTTTTTGCTATCCCTCACCTACAATTGTCTCCACTGCAATGTAAGTTACCCCCTCTCCCTCCCCGGATTTCTTTCCCCAAATCTCTCTCTTTCCAGTTTCAAAATGTTGGTACGCATGATATTGTATCTCATACCCAAAGTTAGTGGGTAATCCAGTGGGTATTGGGGCTAGGATTAGTATTGTGCTCTTATGGCAAGCAGTAATTGTTTTAAAGAATTAATCCTGACAATTGTACATGAATTTATTTTATCTACCAGATATTGGCCGTTCCTGGACAGCAAAAAGTTAATAAATACCCATTTAAAAAAAAAAGCTGGCAAACCTGTGGGTGACGTAATAAATGAGCAGCAGCTGAAGTGGGCTCACTCCTTGTTCCATGAAGTATGCTGTGGTATTGCGTTTGCGGCAAGTTGAAGTAACAGTTGATTTTTTGTCTTTTAGCATGTTTGGAAATGTTCTTTAGATCACAACATACAGAGCTAAGTTCTTTTTTTCTTTTTCACTTCTTTGCATATCTCACACATGCATACATCTACCCACTGATTTGTAACCATTTCTGACTTATATGTCAGACATAAGGCCAGAGTTAAAGAAAGCAGTGCTGCGCCAAAATTGGCAGTGCCGCACTGTATCACTTTAGAAAAGCAGGGATGCGCTGTATTAAAGGGAATACGGCGCTCCCCTGCATTTCCCCCTGCGCTGGCACTAAATTTAGCTGCCAACGTAAGCATCCTAGCACCATCGTGCAAGGATATCTGCGTTGAGGGGTGTGATTGTTTATGTGCGGGAAGGTTTCCCTTCTTGCACATAAACAATCACTAATGGCGCTTTGACACTTCTGTGTGTGCTGCACAATACAGCACACACAGAAGTGCCAAAGAGTAATTTTCAAATGATTGTTTATGTGCAGGAAGGGACACCTTCCCGCACATAAACAATCATTTCTGAAATTTTGATTTTTCTATGCATGTGGCAGAATGCAGCACACATAAAAAAAGCAAAAAACGAGGAGGAATAAAGGTATTCCTCCTCGTTTCGCCCTGCTAACTCCACCCCTTGGGATGGCGTTAGATTTTGGCGCTGCCTCAGATTTACGAGATTTCATAAATCTGAGGCAACATCAAAATGCAATGGGGGTTGCTGTGGCACGCCCACAGCAACACCCATTGCACGCCCCTTCTACGCACAGTGCTGTGTGGGAAGAAGGGGCACTAAAAGTGGCTTAACGCCACCTTGTAAATACAGCGCTGTGCTTTTTGCCACAGGAGTGTCACTAAAAGTGATGCTCCTGTGACGCTAGGGGCATATAAATATGGCCCATAGTATTTTGGAAGGAAGGTTTAAGACAGTGAACAGAGCTGGTGTCTCGTGGATGTCTGCTGCCAAGGCCTTAACCCGAGTAATAGAGGACATGTCAGAGGCAAGATCTAATATTGAGACAGCATCAGATGGGGGACGATAATAAAGCAGAATCTGGAAGCGATTTTTAAGTCAGGGGAGTTCAGTCTGATGATAATAAGTCTTCAAGTGAATCTGCAGAATATGGTCATGATGTCTCTTCACAAGCACAATCTGTGCAGAGGAGAAACAGTAGCAAGGTAGCCCAATCCAGAGAGCGGGCAAGTATGGTGCCAAATACTGTCAGAGTGCTCTTATGACAGCCCCAAATTTAGTTGAGCTCCATATTCTCCCATTCTCTTCACACATTGTATATAAAGTCAAATCTGCAAATGTTAAGCCCATTACTCTTTCTGATTGTTGACTTCCTTGTAGAACTTGTGCACCAAATAAATTTGCATACCAAACAGTTTCTGGAGGAGCATAAGTCTCTCTTGGGCTTCATTCTAGAGAATACTGGTGGACTCACAAATCCTAGGCCTTATGCTGAACATGGGAATACTGTAGTGTGCAAACCAGAGTAGAGTCCCACTGATCTCCTCGCACAGTTTGAGAAACTCCCAGCTTTGTATCAGTCATGAGCAGAGATAGGTTTTTGATTTTGCACCGTATGCTGCATTTTAGTGACAATTCTGCAGCATTGCCCTGAGGTCAAGATAGGTTGTTTGAAATTCAGCCTGTTGTGGAACACTTGTTTGCCAGGTTTCCAGAGATGTATACTCTGAAAAGAATATAGCAGTTCATGAGTCCTTGGTCGTGTCTAAAGGACAACTGCTGTACAGGCAGTTCATACCAAGCAAAATAGTTGCTATGGAATCAAGATGTTCATGATGTGTGAGAGCTTTACTGGTTATGTACATAGCCAGAGAACATATACAGGAAAGGACTCTTCTAAAAATCCTGCAGGTCACCCTTCCAAGCTAGGAATCAGTGGAAAGGATCTATGGGGGCTTAGCCTATCACACCTCTATAACGCTTATATCCTTTATGTGGGCAGCTTCTATACAGGAATCAAATTGTTCAGTAAGCTATACAAAGCTGGCACTGTGGCATGCAGTACAGTTCGATGTTGCTGCAAAGGTGTTTGACAGGAGCTTGTTTGTAAGAACCTTCAAAAAGCCCTGAGCATTGCATTGCAACAAACTGCATCCTCACACCAGTGGCGGCTCCTCTGTTTGGGCGGAAGAGCGTTGCCCCCCCCCCCCTCACCAGCAGCAGAAGCTTCGAACCTTTCACAAGGAAGGGACAATAAGCATATATTTATCGTCTCTTCCTTGTGAAAGGGGCGGGCCATGGGGTGATGAGCAGTGAGGGGAGTGCACTGTGCACTTCCCTCACTGCGCATGTATGTTTGGCCGGCCATCTCGGGCTGGCCAAACCTGCATATGTAGTAGGCTCTCGGCTGGAGAGAGCCTGCACATGCTCCCAGTCTGCCTGGGAGCACCCTAGCTGAGCACTCCCAGCCAGTCCTGACGCTGCTCTGAGCAGTGTCAGGATTGGCCGCAGTGCAGGCTCGGAGCCAGTGTCTGCACTGCAGGACGGAAGAGAGGAGCGGTGTGGCAGGAAGCTGCACAAAGGTAAGCTTATTTTTATATTTTGTAAATTAACATTCCTCAACCCACCCCCCCAATCCACCACCCCACTGCGTGCCACCCCACACCGTCCCCTGTAGCTCCGGTGAGCCGCAACTGCCTCACACCCACCCGTCTTGGGAGGGCTGGCACTCCTCCACTAGACACCAGGGAATAATATTTTGAAAGGGAGCAAACCCTTAGGCAGAGGTCACTTCTCTTAGGTGCAAATTTGTTGGCGTTCCACCCCTCACCAGAAGACAGATCAGGCACTTTACTTTGGGGCCGTATCATTTTTGGCCTCTTGAGGGCAGATTTTTTTGAGTGGACTGGGCCTCAGTGTGGGTGATAACATTTGAGTCACCTGCGAAAAAGGTTATGTATGTGGTGGGATATCTGCTTCTGGGGTAAGGTTTACTTTCATCTTGTGATGTCTTTTTTGCCTTTGTCATGCCTCATTTCAGTGGAATATCAATGTCTTTTGATTGATATTTTATCATTTTTATTTGTGTTTTAATTGATTTTTTTATTTTTATTGTAGAGCCAATTGTTTCCTTTGTCTTGTTGGTAAATCCTATTTTGGGTGCACTTTGGCAGATCTGTAGTTGTGGAGTTTTGGTTGGTAAGCAGCTTATTTTGTAATCTTTTCACCTAATGTGTATCTTTGGCCTGTTTGTGCAATTTGTTTTGACTGCATTGCTAATGTTTGAATCTTTAGCTTTTTGTGAAATAGACTTTCAAAGTAACATATTGATTTGTACATGTTCTTTACTGCCTTGTGAAATGTGTAATTTTTTGTTTTTTCTTTCCAGTGGGACTTCTTTGGTGCTTGCTGGGTCTGTGCAGAGTAGGCACAGTTAAATCTCAGTCTGCTGTCTCTGGCAAGTGGTATCATTTTTGAATCTATAGGTCTATTTGAGCTTTGTATGACTGACATTTCCTTCCAGATTACTATATGTCAATAGTTGCTCTTTTTGTTGGATAAACCCACACTTTGTTTACTTATTTTACGCAGTACTGGTTATCGCTGACTTATTTGCTGCGTTACTTTTATTAGTAAGGAATATAGCTAACTCCAGGATTACTGCTCAGGAGGTTGTTGGCTTGCTTTTTTAATCTTCTTCTGACTATGGTTTGTTCTGAGACTGCCTCTACATCAGAGGCATTTGAGGGAGTCCATGATTCTGGCAGTGAATTTTCTGTCCAAGAGGAATTATCTGATGATGAAGCTACTCTCAGTGCAGAAGAAGTGTCTCTCCTAGAGGAGGACACTGATATGCCGACAGTGCAGCAAGAGGAATCTGGATTGCAGCCTGGGGATAAAAGGCTTCCCATTGGAAATGATGAACTCTTGGCTGTCCCAAACATGGTGCAGCCTGTGTTGCCTGCATATACTAGTGTCGCAGGATGTAGAATGAATACTGAAAACTTTTTGCCTATAAATTTCTTTCAGTTGTTTATGGACGATGTATTTTTGGATGAGGTTGGTGACCAGACTAATTTCTATGCTGAACAGTATTTGAGGGACAAAAGTGCAAGACTTTTGCCCCACTTTAGAGCTAGCGGGTTGACTGCCACAAATCTGGATGAATTGAAGAAGTTCTTGGCTCTAATTTTTTTGACAGGCCTGACAAGGAAGCCATCACTGTCTTCATATTTATCTACTAGTCCCTTGATGGCAACGGCTGTATTTCAAGGAGCCATGAGTCGTGATTGGTATTTGCTTCTGCTTCAGATGCTGCATTTTGTTGGTAATGCTTCAGCATTGCCACCCTGATTGTGACTGTCTCTTTAGGATTCCCCTGTCCTTGATCTTCGTATTCTGAGAGCTATGTTCCAGGGAAAGAAATAGCTCTGGATGAGTCTTTGGTCCTATTAAGGGCCGTATGGTTTTTAGGAAGTGCATTCCTAGCAAGAGGGCACAATTATGATGGATATGCTGTCTGAGAGTATTACTGGATATGTCTTTAATTTCAGGGTGTACACTGGTAGGGATTCTTCTATTGACCCCTTGGTTGTCTGTCCACTTTTGAAGTCAGTGAACAAATAGTGTGAGAACTTTGTAGAGGACTTTTTAACAAAGGTTACCATTTATACATAGAGAACTTCTGCACTGGTGTGCGATAGTTCAGGGAATTGTTCAACATTAGTTACTCTCCGAATGTTAAGTTGGAGCTGCCCCTGCTCTTTGTGGGACATTTGTATGGAATGAGGAAACGTTGCTCAAAACCATTGAGAATGATACCATCCTATTTGATCTTATGATAACCATTCACTAGTAGTCTTAGTCTGACCTTGTTCACCGCTGACCTTGCTGTTATGAATTTTAGACTACCACCCCCACCACCACCACCACTGTCACTTCCCTTTTCTTCTGCTGCAGCCCTTTGCTGCCATGTCCATATCTGCTTGTTGAACCATTTAAATCTGTTGTGCTTGCTTTTAAATTGTGCACAAAAAGACTAGGAAGACTTGCTTTCCTCTCTCCCTAGATGCTGCCATCTTATGCATGAAATTTGCAACACCCCTGTGACTCCATTTTAGTGTGGGCTATATTACTATTTCCAAGTGGAAACCCTGGTCATCCGAGTCCTGTGCCTCCTGCAGAGTTTTGCCGATGCAGCGGAAGATCCAGCCCCTTCACCCAGTGCAGCTGCTGACCTGCACTTGGCCTCAGCCTCAGGATCCTTCTCCCCAAAACCTCCTTGCTGCTGCAGAGAGGATCCGGCGCTTCCAGATTTTTGGTCCACGAGTCCTTGATCTTCTTTCACTCACTTCTCCCAGGGTGTGCAAAGTGGCCAGGAACTGCTCTTCTGGTTGTCTGCATGCTTAGAAGATTCATCTTTGGTGCCCGTTTATCTGTCCCTTCTTGCCCTGGGTCCTCTGCCAGGTTAGGCTACGACCCTTAAAGGCCTGATTCCCAGTGCTTAATTTGTAAATAAAAAGGTGCCGGTGCCCAAAGCCCTTGTCAAACACGCGGCTGCTGCAATTAAATGTGTGAACACGTAATAGTCGGGCGACGTAATCCTGAAGCCATCACAGGCATCTTCAATCCATATAAAGCCACTCCCTGCCCCTTCAGCTCACTCTTGCAGCTTTCTACTTTCTATCTTTGTGACGCTTTTTAGTTTTTCTCTTCCTCCGTCTTTCCCATATGTGTCTTTTGCTCGCAGCAAATGCTTGAGGCAGAAGAATAAGCCCCGGACCTCAAAAACAAGTGCCGGTGCTCAGCACCGGAAACAACAAGCGCACATTAAGCACTGCTGATTCCCCAGCTGGACCTATGCATTAGCTATTCTCATGATACAGGCAGTGAAAGCTAAGTGGCATGTATAAGCAGCTGTCTTTGCCATACCACTGTGTACAGCAAACAAGCACTTGAAACTGAATGGATCAAAAACTGAAATCTTTGTGCGGGGCCTCAAAAAATTAATTCTCTGTGCCCATCTTATTAGGAGAATATAGCCCTCTAGAATCTAAAGCATGTAACATCGGAGTGATACAGGGAACAGACCGCAGCATAAATTCACTAGTGGGAACAAATACAACTCCTAAGAAAGATTTTCCACTGTCCTAAAACAAAGCCACCGCATGGTTGTTGATACCCTGACCTGTAGCGCATTGTACACCAGTCCACCATTATACCACTTTAGAATATTGCAGTGTTGAACCTGCTGCTGGGAATGCATTCTCTCGCTCAAAGAACCACAAACCACTAACCTGAAAAACCTACACTGCCTCCTAGCCATGGACAGAATTACATTCATGGCCTTCCGCCTCGTGAATGCTTTGAAGGTCTACCCTCCAAATACCTGCTGCAAAAAACTGGGCAATAAACTCCAGCCCACACCTTCGCTCAAATGACGAAAGTCTGCTAAGCCAAACACAAAACCAGATCCATTAGGAGAAGCCGTAGACAATTCTTGGTTGGCCCGTCCATTTAACCACGCTGGATCACTAATGTAGTTCAGGCTAAGACTAGAAGCTGACCTTTTGTAATGAGTGACCAGCTTTCCAATCATGTCTTCATGATTGCATGATCTGCCCATTGGAATAAGGGAAGTCCCCATACTTCCAGGGGCCTAAATTAAGCCTAAGGCCCAGGGATATCTGTGAGGGAAGAGAACCTCAGGGGACCCTCACCACATTCTGCAGGAGATCTCCATCAATTTGCACTAAATGGTGGAAGTGTGAGGAAAGTAAAGGAGATATGATATTTAGTTAAAATATTTCTCATTATGGGAATGGCTTTCATCCTGTGTCAAAAAAATACTAAAAATACACTTGAATCTTGATTATGTCACTATGACCTTTAACATATTCTTGGCACATCCTATGCCTTGCCTTAATGAGCATTACTGTTGCTGGTCCTCATGCTCACTATAGCTATGACACTAATTTTATCCATATGGAATTTGTCAAAGTTTCTCTCTGTCTATTCATGGCAGGCTTGCCTTACATACGAAGAGCTGACAACATCAAATTATGCCCCACTGTCCCCACCCGGCACCCGTGCCTCTGGAATAAACTACATCACTGTCTACAAAAGTTAGACCCACCATAACTAGCACTCCTTTGACTAAGATTAGGCTCTATCTCAGCACAGCCCCTCTCTCACATGTATATAATTTCTTTTATAGTGCTACTCATTCGACTGTAGAGTGTCACAGTGCTTTACATCACACACACATAATATTGAGCTATTGAATCATATAAGCGTGCAAATCAATGTCTAGGAAATGTTACATAAGACAATGAGGGCTACAGATGTAAGAGTCACATATCACCCATAATGGTAGGCATTATACAGGATTGGGCTGGGACAGAAAAGGGGCCCAGGCACCAATATAAATGTGGCCTGTTAGTGAATTAGAGAGCGAAAAAGGGGCGCAGGTTTGCAAATTGGGGCAGGTTTGAACTTGTAAAGACACATTGTATAAGTGTTTTGCAAGAGACGGAAGACTGCATGGATTTGAGTTTTCTGCCTGCAATGTTTGCTTTAATATCTGGGAAATCAACAGTAAAAACTGGCACAGCAGACTATAAAACATACCCACGACGGACAAAAACAGGGCCCACTGTCAGACCTGTCAGACCAGTCCTCCAGGCACTGCCTTATTGCCCTATAGGCCAGTCAGACCCTGGCATAATGTAAACCTCTCTGGTGTGGAGAAAGCAAGAGGCAGTTTTACTAAGTTTTTTTGCAAAGCAGGGCAGCACCTAAAGATGCTACTCTGCATCTTCTGATGCCAAGCATAGTTTTTGCTGCACGGGTGAGCATTATTTTTGATGATAACCAGGTACTTTGTGTAACAACAGCATTCTCACTGTTATCTAAGGATTAAGACTCTTATTCTTTTTAAAATTCATATTTTGACCTGTGTATGTTGGATTTTTGTCGTTCTGGTCTTATTTGAGTTAGATAAATATACCTGGTTAGTATAAAAAATAAAGCCACACGGGCGAGCGTGGGTTGAAAAAGGCCAGCGATGCATCGATTTCTCACTCGCAGGGGGACCGTTCATTGTTCCTTCTCTGGTCGAGTCGGCGTGCGTCATTTTTTCTCTCCTGCAAGAGAGTGATAGGTCGATTTCCAGATGGGCACGTGGGGTCGGTCAGGCTTTGCGTTGATTTTTCACCAACAACAAAGTTGTGTTGAAATCCAGTTGCATGGTGTCAGGAAACCGCGCTGCATGGGGCTTGCGTCATTATCAGCAGCCACTAAAGCTGCCATTGTTCACAGAGTGATGCAAGGGCTCTCTCTTATGTAATGTCTCCTGTTATTTTTCATCCTACTATCACCCA
Source organism: Pleurodeles waltl (assembly GCF_031143425.1). Lineage (NCBI taxonomy): Eukaryota > Metazoa > Chordata > Amphibia > Caudata > Salamandridae > Pleurodeles > Pleurodeles waltl. Next base: position 341,010,872 of record NC_090443.1, read on the forward strand.
ACGATACTCCTACAGTGCCATCTCTAGGGGTGATTTTTATGTGGAGCACACATTGGGCCATAGATGGAACTGTTGGGGCTGCCTACAAAAGGGATTATGGTAAGTGTGCACAGAATTGTTCAAACGGATTTAATAAGAATAAAATAATGCTTAAGTGAGATGTTTTCAGGTTAGCCTGCCTAGACCTTAGGCAACTTGCACAGGCATTAGTTCTCATTTGAAGAAAGAAAGTGCACTTTTATTTTGTGTGAACAAGCATTCTCCATGTGCATAGGGTCTTCCATATCAAAAAATCAGGAAAATAGAAGCCTTATTGGTGGCGATGTTTATTTAATTAAAAACATGTTTATTAATGTGCATTACTCGAGAAGAAGCCGTGCTCAGTATGTCCCTGTCTTTGTAACATTCAAGGTACTATTCCAGTCCTTTCTAGTGACCATTAGTTAGATGAACTACCATTAATATGCAGCAAAGTAGGTATTTGCTATATGTATTTTATTTGCTGTATTATGTGAATCTGAATATTGTTTGGTATACATGAATATAATCTTTGTTAAACCAGCCCTATTAAGTCACATTAGACTATACTGAGTGTGTGGTTTCTTTGCCTAACATCCTATAAAAGATTACGTTTTTGGGAGATGTGCAGAGCGTTTTAGCTTTTTAAGCTTTGCTTAGACAGCAGACTCTGTTAATCTCTTTACTTAATTTATTAGGTCTTTCTTGTCTTCCTAACTATGCGGACTCTCATTTGATCAAGACTTAGCCCTAGCCCAATGCCCAATGCCAGTTCGTTTTCTGAATTAAATATTGGTTCTTGCTGATTACTGAACTGTATTTTGGTTTAGGGTTCAGACTGATCACTTGCTTTGGAGTTAAACCCTATGTTAATCTTCTTGTATTTGTTGAATTGACATATTATGATTGCTGATCCCACTTGATTTAGCCAACAACGTTTTGTCTACGCCTCTCTGATCCTCTTTCAGGCCCCAGGGACCCATTACCTGGGACTGTTTTCATTTTGAGGGGAGGGGGATGCAGCCCTAAATTCCTCAACCCACAGTAGGGCCCTGGGAAACCCATCCCTCCCCAACGGGCCAGTGTTTTTTTTAAGGGAAGGGGGCGTTGGGCCCCTCTTCCAGAGCCTTGATTAGTCCTGGATATCCCATTCCCTGGGCCAGATCCAAGTAGCATCCTGGGAACCCCATCCCCCAGGACAGTGCAGTTTTCTGCCCTGTAGAGTGTGGGCAAACACCCTGCACTCTTCTGTGCAGAAAACACAACTTTGCTCCTGCCCGAGTAGGAGCAGTGAAAAATGTTGCTGAGCAAAGTGAGTGAGTTGGCTCCCGCTAACACCACTATGGGTGTTAGATAAGGAGCTGGTTGTGGTCACAGGGGTTTTAGGGCTCCTCCCCCCCCAGCAGACCACCAAAAAATAAGTACCTGTGGGACTCCTGTGTGGGCATTGGGGCACCCACTTCTGAAAAAATGCCAGCTCCCGCCATGGTGATGAGTGCAGGTTCCTGGGCCGCCATCCCTCCCATGGCCCCCAACTAATTTGGTAGTGTGGGAACTCTGGATAGACAACGTGTCACCCAGTTTGCAAAAACAAATGCTAAAAATAACATTTTTATCATTCACTGTTCCGTTGATGGAGCGCCCCATGGTGCTCTATGACTTTTTAAAAATAATATGTCTCCCCCTCCCTTCCTTAGCGCCTTGAGACCCTCATGGGTGAGTAGTGCACTTTACAAATTCCTGAATGATTGACTGATTGATATTCCTAGTGGTGCATCTAGAAGGGGTACCACCAACAGTTTTATTTTTTAGTGTTGTGGGGGGCTGCAGGGAGTGCAGGAGAGCTGACCATATTTTTTACAGTACTCCCAGCTGAAGCAGTATGCTCTTCAGTTGGATTGCAGAGCCCCCTATGTTTGGTTCTATTGCTGAACTTTGTAGCTTGAAAAATGTTTTTAAAAGACTCAAACACGTGTTTAATGTTTTTTTATTTATTTAAAATGCTTTATTAAAAATAATTTGAGACAACCACTATTATTAAACTTTGCAAAGTGTAAATTCATGAAATGTACATTTGGTTACAGTTATTGGAGACTTTTGACAAAGCCAGTAGGTCTGCTTTATATATTTTGATACACTGACTTCTTGCTAGGCCCTGCGCTTTTTGTTTTTTGACCCTTTGACAAAGCCAGTAAGTATACCTCACTTAAATGACACCCTTAATATTGTTAAATGTGAGAGTAACATCTATGATTCTGAGTAATAGACATAGATCCAACAGCAGCAGCCTGTCAGTTGATTCCCCATTGTTCTATTGCAGCCTCCCGCAGTCTTCCAAGGAACAACCAGAATGCTAACATTCAGTACTTATGACAAAAGTTTGGCACACCTGAATGCCACCTTCAGAGAATCAAAGCAGTAAAACTAATAACATTTCCTCTAGAAATTAACAAAATGAAGGGGTTAATTCAGTCATAGCAATTATGGGTAGTACTCCTGAAAGCTAAAATTAGGACACATTTTCGATAAGTTCTAAAATATCTTCCTTATCCACTTCAGTAAAACATCTTGGCATACAGAGTGAAGCATGTTCTTCCAGCACCTATAGCAGCCTGTCAGTTAATTCTCTAGTAATCAACAGCAGCCTCACCACTGAGTTCTAATGAACTAGGACGCTTACTTGTTACATTCAAGATAAAAGTGAAATACTTCTGAACACCATTTTGTTGGAATAGGAGCTGTTGAATTTAAAGCCTTTCCTGTGGAGCAGGGTGAAGTAAATGAGCACTGAGATTTTAATTCAGATAGGAATCCAGTGGGTTAAAAAAAGCAAAGACTGGTATTTGTTTTTAGTAATTTGAGGTATAAGGTATTTTTAACGGGGCTAAAAATAGAGACGCCTGCATAAATAAAGCACACTCATTCCACATTTGTTTACTCAGCCTACCCATTTTCTCAGTTGCTTCAAAACTCTCTAATTTTGAAATAGTAACAGGGTAGATATATACCTGATATTGGAGTTAGGTGTTGGAACGAGACACAAGTTAACGTTAAAAACCCCAGGAACACTGACATTCTCCATTCTATGTTGAGTCCCCATCACGCTTAGGTTATGACATTATTTTACTCATGATATGTTAAATTACATCACTGATGACATCACTGAAGATCTCTCAAATGACATCATCAATAATATTGCTATTCACATTACTCCATAAACCCTTAAGCTATTTTTTTTAAAAGATGTTAGTGAAGGGCCTATAGTTGTATACAGCATGGAGTTATTGTGTGTGCACATGTGGATGCAGAGAATAGAAACAGCTTCAAGCCCTTTACAGCAACCAATATCCCTCTCAGCAACTGTTGGTAGGCGAGACCGAATAAAGGGGCCGATTCACAAAAGCATTTATGAGTATATGAAATAATATTCCTGTAATAATATCGAATGTACTTCTAAATGACTCTGTTAATTAGCACAAATCATCTAAAATGGGAATTTAATTGGCATATTCAGGCAATATTCAAGTATGGTTAGTGCTCAGAGGATACAGTCCTTTCCGTTTTTTTCTTTTTCGCACGGGGAGTTGAATATTTCGTAAATGATTCACAAAGTAATTTTTGAGCAGGTATAGTACTGTGCCTGTAGTAGTACTTCACGTGCTCATAAAAGCCTTTGTCAATAGGCCCCAACGTGTTTCTGTGGACCAGTCTCCTCTTGTCACGCCCAAGTAGGAGTTATGGGCTGACCTTCCTGCTTTCACGCGCGTGGTCCTAGGACTGCACGCTACTGGCTCCAACCTACATGGTCTGCTGAGGGATTCCGGGAAGTATGTTCCTGTGTCCTGTTCGTACCTCGCAAGTTCTTCCTTTCTTTTCTTCCTCCAGACTGCCCCACCCTTTAAAATGTTCCTGAGCAAATTATGATTATTAGCCCTTGTGCTCGGTAGAAGCCGGGTCCCTCTCACCCTGTGGCACTTTTCATTATAGGCGCAATCAGTTTCTTAAAAGTGTTAGTTGCATGTAGAAGGTGCTAGATCAAATATGCTTCCTCTTGAAGAGCAGCTTGCTAGGTACATAAAGCCATCTGAGATGTGAGCACTGCTGCCCACGGCAGCATGATCTCTGATTCTACCATACCAGACTGACAAACAATACACCCAAGAGGAAAATGAAACAGACCCAAAAATGTGACATAGTCGTAGGAATACATTAACAAACAAGATGGTGACAGTAATACAATATGGCTTATGCACTTCTGAACTGTACAGATTCCTTTCACATATTGCTTCTAATACAACTTGAGAATAAATCAAAAGGAAAAAACGTACTAGTGTGGGTGAATTAATTAAAATTTGAACAATAGGGAACCGTATATTATCATGGTTATAATCGTTGGTTTGAAAGTTAGTTTCCACTAAGGGCCAGATTTATGGAAAAGTGGCGCAGCGCAGTGCTGCGCCAAAATTGTCGGCGTCGCGCTGCATCACTTTAGAAACGCTGGGATGCACCGTATTTAAGTGAATACTGCGCACCTCTGTGTTGTCCCCTGCTCTGGCGCTAAATTTAGCTGCCAGCGCCAACGCAGGCATCCTCACACCATCGTGCAAGGATGTCTGTGTTGAGTAGTGTGATTGTTTATGTGTGGGAAGGTGTCCCTTCCAGCACATAAACAATCACTAATGGCACCTTGGCACTTCTGTGTGTGATGCACAACACAGCACACACAGAATTGCCAAAGCGTCATTTTCAAATGATTGTTTATGTGCAGGGAGCAGTGCTTAATTTGTAAATAAAAAGGTGCTGGTGCCCAAAGCCTTCCTCTTAAATGCACAGCTGCTGCAACAATTAAATGTGCAGGCACAGAATACTGTAATGCTAAAGACATCTCAGGCCTCTTCAATCCATTTAAAGCCACTCCCTGACCCTTCACCTCACTCGTGCAGCTTTCTACTTTCTCCCTTTGTGACGCTTTTTCGTCTTTCCCTTCCTCCATGTGTCCCATATGTGTCTTTTGCTCGCAGCAAATGCTTGAGGCAGAAGAATAAGCACAAGCCCCCAAAAATAAGTGCCGGTGCTTAGCACCGGAAACAACAAACACAAATTAAGCACTGGCAGGGAGGGACCCCTTCCCACATATAAACAATTATTTCTGGCATTTTGCTCTTTCAATGCGTGCTGCAGAATGCAGCATGCATAGAAAAAGCAAAAAACAAGGAGGAATAAAAGTATTCCTCCTCGTTGCGCCCTGCTAACACCACCACTGGGGGTGGGTTTAGATTTTGGCACTGCCTGAGGTTTACGAAATTTCATAAATCTGAGGCAGCGTCAACATGCAATGGGTGTTGCACGCCCACAGCCCCTGCGTGAGAAGGGGCTTTATTTACAAGGTGACGATAAGCCACAAAAAATGTCTGAATGCCACCTTGTAAATAAGGCACAGTGCTTAGCGCCACAGTTCCTGTGGCGCTAGCTGCCTATAAATACGCCCCTAAATGTCCTAAAACAGATGTAAAGAGTGTCAATACCTGCATATTACTTTTAAATTAATATAGGACTAAAAAACTGCAGAAGTGCAGTTTTCTATGTTATTGGTTCACCATCTCTGAAGAAGTTTTAATAAGGGAATATACTGCATAAACACACTCACAAGCAGCACCGGCGGCTTCTCCACCATGGCGGAGGTGCGTCACCCCATGCCAGCAGCAGCAGCTGCAAAACCTGAAAAATAAAATGAAAATAAACCATGTTTATTATTGTTTTATTTGTCAAGGGGGCAGGGCCATGGGGAATGACAGGCAGGGAGGGGGAGTGGTGTGCACTCCCCTTAGTGCTCATGTGGGTTTGGCTGGCCATCTCAGGACGGCCAAACCTACATGCACACTGAGCTCTTTCCACCCAAGCTGTGTTGCCGGGTTGGAGAGAGCAGGCACAGGCTCCCAGTCTTCCTGGGAGCGCAAATCGAGGGTGCTCAGGCCAGTCCTGAAGCTGCTCTCATGCTGCCTGCAGCATGAGAGCAGCATTAGGATTGGCCGTAGGGCAGGCTGGGAGCCTGTGCCTCATGAGCGGCGGTGCAGCAATTTGGCGATGGTAGGTATGTTTTTTTTCTGGTTCAGTTTTGTGCCCCCGCCACTTGGCCCCTACACCAGCAGCGACTGCTCACGAGCACTGTAAAGAGGTGCAGCAGCAAGATCAAAAATCACACCTGAAGCTGAACAATTTTACACCCCTGCATTGACTGCTGACAGAGGCGCGCAAACATTTGCATGAGTGCATAAAGAGCCCTAGAGCAAGGTGCCCGTTGCAGTACAGCTGCAAAGCAGCATGCCAACTACCTGAATCTAAGGGGCATATTTACTGGGAATTAGCATAGGGCAGCTCTTCAAGCCTTTCTGCTGGGCTGCCATATGCCAATTTGAAAGGGCAGAAATGTACTGTACTTACAAAATACAGTGCATTTCTGTCCTTTCCCCCTGTGACGGTGCACAAATTGATGTCCAGCGCCACGTTGTGGACAGGATTGTTTTTGTGCAGGAAGGGACATGCGCTCTGTCATTTTTCCATAAATATGGGCCCCTGTCTGATGTACTTGCATAGTCACATGATTCAATCCAACACAAAAATATTCTATAAATGTCAAAGAATTTGAATTTGGAGGCTGAAAATGTACATTTTCAGTTTTACTTCTTTATTGATATACACTTTGTTAATCGTATTTTATGTTCTAAGTCGCAGACCATCTGGGAAGGAGTTGCAGACTCTCAAGGGTCCCCAGCCCACTGTTTATGTAGTGCTGGTCTAACCATCATCCCGCATTCCCTTCTGAACGGAGCGCAGCGGCCAGAACGTGACACAAATTCCTTTAGAGCCTGTGCGGAACCCGCATCCAGATGTGTTCAGAAATGGACTGCTAATGAAGCAGACTGGCCCTAACCAGCCACCTCCCTAAGACATGGTGCAGAAACAAGAATGTGCTGATGTCGCCACCAGTTTTATCATTTTGTCACAACATCGCAAGTTTCAGTGGCTTGTGTCAAGCGCAGACACAAAGCTGCTCTGGTAACACTAATAGCAGTTTGGCTATACACAGCTGAAGTTTGGGATCTAGTGGAGCATAAAACACAAAGGGGAATATTTATACTTGTTTTGTGCCGAATTTGCATCATTTCTTTTACGCAAATTCAGTGCAAAATTAACTCCATATTTATACTTTGGCACTAGACCCGTCTGGCGCCACATTTATGGAGTTAGTCGTTTTTGGGATGTGGAAACCTACCTTGTGTCAATGAGATGCAAGGTAGGCGTTCCAGTGCAACAAATTACTCTATTTCCTTAGTGCCATATTTATCCCCGTGCTAAAATGACGCACAGGGGTAGGAAGGGTCAAATAATGGTGCAAAGCTTGCTTTGCACCATTATTTAACGCCTGGGTCAGGGCAGGCGTTAGGGGACCTGTGGGCCTATTTCCATGGTGGAACACCATGGAATAAGCCCACAGGTGCCGCCCCAGGGACACCCACACCAGAGGGACAGTGGAGGATGGGGGACCCCATCCCAGGTAAGAATAGGTAAGTATTTTCTTTCTTTTTTTAAAGTGCCATTGGGGCACTGGAATGGGCCCCCCTACATGGCACTGGGTGCAATGGCCATGCCCAGGAAGCCCTGGTCCCCTGCGTTGGCCATTGGGGTGGTGGGCATGACTCCTGTCTATTCTAAGACAGGAGTCATGTGGTATGGATGGTTTTGCATCAGAAAATGATGCTAAGCTGGTTAGAGTCATTTTTTTTTACTCTAACCAGCCTAACATAATTTTTTTGGGTGAAAAACCTCCTTCTCCCATACCGCCAGCCCCACCTTGCTAACGTCTTTTTCTTTTTACGCTAGCCTACCCTTTGCACCATCTTGCATCATTCCATAAACATGGTGCTCGGCTGGTGGTCAGAAATGGAGCAAGCCGGTGCTAAACTGCGTTAGTGCAGTTTTGCACCAAAAAGTATAAATATGCCCCAAATTGTCCCAGGCTGCATCAGGGTACAGAGATCAGTTCTTAGAGCCATTGATCACAGTGCATTGTGCACACCCCTGTGCCTTCTCCATGCCTCAAAACGTTTAATGCAAACACATACTGAACAAAATCCCTGATCGCAGGTCAAAGGCAAGCGAGTGTGAAAATATACAATACAGACTTGTGTGCCTGTCCACGAGTGCTTCCTAGGTACATGGTGAGCTCTGGCAAACCAGCAGCGAAGTTTGCAATACCAAAATAGGGTCGTTTGGTTACACCATTGTCTTTCGGTAGAACGCTAGGCCAGAAAGTAAAACAAAAGTTAAGAAATGCCAACACATTAGGCTAAAGGACAAGTTATTAAAAAACAAGCGCTATGACACCGCCAGCGCTGGTGGTGCACCATAGTGCTATTTTTCATGCAGGATGGGCAAGCAAGGACCTGGGAAGGGGTGGGGGTATGGGCAAGCAACGAGGATAGGGGAAGAGGGACAGCAACACCGAGGAGGATGGGTGGGAGGAATGGGAAGAAACAACAAGAGGAACAGGAAGTAGTACCTCAATCACAGTACCAGGCAGTGGACAGACACAAATCAAGAGGATTGTGCTTGGTCCATGTCCCAGAAAAAGAAAAGAAAATGGCTTCTGGACCCCAGATGGCGTCTGGCAAGTGCTGGACAATTAGGAGGCAACAAAGATGATTGCTAATGAACCCAACAAATGGGAAGTACTGGGCAGGCTCCAAGCCCTTTATTGTAACCAATATCCCTCAGAGCTACAGCTCATGCGCTGTTGGCAAGCGAGGCCTAAAAAGGGGCTTGGCTCTATAAAAGTTGATGGAGGCCTTTTGTTAGGTGGTTGAATACCAGTAAAAAGAGGGTAACACCTATCAAATATGGGTGACTTGGCAAATATACTATCTGTAGTCACAGTTTATATCCATCACCACTTGACTGGTGATTAAAAACAAAAACATCAGGCGCAAGTTTAGCTTGTGGGAGTAATTTGTCTGTCAATTTGGTTATTTTTCAGTTTTTAAACTTTAGTTCTTATCTCTTTTCAACACTTATACCTATGACTATGTCACTTTAACCCTTGTGTTTATTTCAGTAACTATATATATATATCACAGTTGGTGCTTACTGTTTAATTATGAATATATACTTCCCATGTATGTGTGTACACTGTAGTCATTCAGGAGCCCCGTTATACGTGGGTTTAGAAGCACTGGGAAGAACTTTTCTGAATAAATCCAGACACATTAAACATACCTTGTTTATATGTATAAAACTGTCACACACAGAGAATAAAGTGTGTGTGTGTGTGTTCCCCCCCCAAAAGTTAGGCAGTATGAAGGTGAAATAATGGCATGTAGCATCGCACAGGACATCATAGGAAGTGGCATCACAGCCCATGAACTCACAGGAAGTGGCATCAGATCTTAAGACCTTACACATATGTTTAGAGGGTTAATCATGAATACATTTGAGGGCACTACTATATTTAACAAATTACATTTTGCATCAGACTGTGCCAATGTGACATAAACCCAATACAAAATCGGGCCTCAACAGATACATTCATTTCTTTGTACCAGGTAAATCTCAGGCAATAATAAGGGTAAGATAACTCTGGAGGGTAACAAATTTGCCGGAGAGATCTGTGTTTTGTCTAGTCCCAGTTTTGAATCAAAATAGCAAAGAGGGTCAATATGTCTTCTGCAAAGCAAATTATCGAACACACACAACAGATTTTAATCTTATTTAAATGGGTGAGTGCCTTCTTTTAACACATAGATCCTTTTGTTACTTGCAGTTCGTAAATTGTGATCCTTCTAATATAGCACAGTGAGCTATGAAGGACATGTGGCTCCTACACCTTGTAATCCTCAATGCCTTATGTAACATATCCTGTACACTGATTTACGCACAAATAATTTATTATCAATGTATCATGTGTACATGTGATGCAAAGTACTCTGACATCCTGCATTTGGATGAGTAGCGCTGTAAAAGAAATAAAACAAAATTATGGTATTTAAATTGTTATTTGTGTAAATACTGGGACAGACCAACACAGCTGGCATTCTTACAGTGCATGTATATGTACTATATACAGGGACTGAACAAAGTCGAAAGCCTACCTCTCTTAACTACCTGTGAAGTGATAAGCTGTGCACTTTTTTCTCCTCCACCACATTTGGTTGTGAGGCTCCTGATAGCTCCCAACCAGGATAGTCCAACAAAAGAAGGCCTGATGGCCTCTTAACTTCGGCCATTGTTATGTGTCCAGCTGGAAAATGACAAGCCTCCTCCCCGCCTGAACATCGCTGCTCATAATGAAAGCAGACAATGTGCAGGCACTGCTGAATGTGTTCTGGTGTGTAAATATTACACTGGGACAAGTTTAGCGTGTTTCTGTGGGGCCCAGTCACTTGGCAAATATGGCCCCATGCGCCCGTCTTCTGCCATGAGGCCACATCTTACCAAATAAGTCTCTTAAAAACTAAGGCCCAGATTTATGTGGGCCTAGCATCATTGTAACACCACATTAGCATATTTTTTTTTTACACTAGTGTGGCGTTAGAAGGCCAAAAACGGTGCACCATATTTACAAAGTGACGCAATGCTTGCATTGCGCCACTTTGTAACCACTTGCGCCACATTATGCTTGTGCCAGGCATAATGTATGCCAGGAGTTCCAGCGCTAGAGGGGCTAAAAAATGGTGCAAAGATATCTATGAGATTTCTTTGCATCATTTTCATCTGAATTTTTTAACGCCTGCTAAGAGCAGGATTAGCATCATATTTTTTTTATGGTGCTAGTCCCCCGACTACCGCCATGATGTGCCATATTTTAAATACGGTGCACACATGGGTGCATTAGTGGAGCACTATGGAGTGCAAGAAAAGTGGCGCTGCACTAAGTACAGCACTGCTTTTCATAAATCTGCCCCAAAATTCAAAAAGTCAGGCCTCACCTACTAAATTCAGTGTTCACAAATACACTTTTAAATCTGAAAGAAGAGTTGAATTTCAGAATTACTGAAAATGACTCGTTTATTTATTCATGACTCATTTGCTGAATCCCATGGTTGCAGAAAAAGCTGTAAATCAGCAGGCTGAATTAAAATCAAGAAATAAAAAACAATCTTTTTCAGCCATGGCTTAGCTCTGAAATCATGACTCATCTGCCCATTTCACTGCTTGCAATCCAAATGTATAAATCAGTGAGATGGTCTGAATTCAAAACTCATCCCCTAATTTAAATGTTAGCAAAATAACTTTGTAAATTGGTGGTACGATTTGGAATTGAGACAGCAAGATTATTAGAATTTAGGACTCTTGAAAATAAGACTAATCAGTAACAAAATTATGTCTCATCTGCTAATTTGTGTTGGTGGAATAAAGCTATGAATCAACATGATGATTTCACTTCAGGACTCATCAGCTCCAAAATCAGGATTCACCATCCAATTTCAGTATCAGCAATATAAAGTTCTAAATCAGCAAGATAATTTGAATTGCAGGACTCATCAGCTGGTTTCAGTTTTTGCAAAATAATGTTATAAATCAACAAGGTGATTTGAAATCAGGATTCATCAGCTGATTTTAGTGTTACTAAAGTAAGGGGCATATCTACCAAAAGAGTTGTGCCACTCTTGTGCCATGCAACGGGGTGAAAGACCGACACAACTCTTAAGATAGATTTATCGAGCCACGCAAGATCACCTTGCGTAGCCTGGCTTGGCTTGATACATTTAGAGTAACCTAACGCAGCCCAAATCGCTTTGTTGCATTCCTCTGCCCTGGGAAGGTGTTTCATTAGTGGAGCCTGTGTGTTCCCACTCATGCACCCATGGATTTTGGAGCTTTATCAGATTTACCATTTCTGGCACCTAGGAATGCGTCAAATATCCTACATATTTACATGTGAGGCTTAACTAGGAGAAATATCTTTATTTCTTCTCATTACTTCCTCTTTCATCAGCTGATTTTAGTGTTAGTGAAATAAGGGGCACATGTAAAAGCCCCTTGTGCCACCTTAGCACCACCATAGCCTCATTTTTTTATGCTAAGACACCGCTAAGATGGCTTTTCTGCTGCACCATATTTACAAAGTGGCGCAATGCTTGCCCTGTGCCACTTTTGTAGCTCTTTGTGCCACATATGCCTGCGTCAGGCATAATGTATGCAAGAGAGGGCGTTCGGCTACAGGGAGGCCTGAGAAAATGGCTCAATTTAATTTACATCATTTTACTGCGCCATTTTTTCCACCATTTTTAACGCCTACTTTGAGAAGGCGTCAAAATGACACACCCATTATATTCAATGGGCCTCCCTGTGCTTTACTGCACTAGCATCAAAAGTTTTGACGGTAGTATAGCAAAGCGCCACAATAGCATGAAAAATGTTGATGCTATTGTGCTAACAACTGCCATGGTGCGTCGTATTGTAAATACAACGCAAAGATGGTGTCGTTAGGTGCCGGTAAGGGGGGGGCGCAAGAAAAGTGGCACATTATCAATGATGCACCACTTTCTTGTAAATATGCCCCTAAATCTGTAAACCAGCAAGATGATTTTAATTCGACACATCAGCTCCAAAATTAGGACTCATCAAATGATTTCAGTTTTTGAACAGTAAACTTGTAAATTTACAAGAAGTTTTGAGTTCAGGATTCATCATCTCCAAAATCAGGATTTATCAACTAAAGTTGTTAATAAGGAAGATGATTTGAATTCAGATTAATCAGCTCCAAAATAAGGACTCATTGGCTGGTTTTATTTTTTGCAAAATAAAGTTGTAAATCAACAATATGGTATGAATTCAACATTCATCACTTCCAAAATCAGGATTAATCAGCTGATTTCAGTGTTAGCTAAATAAAGTTGTACATCAGCAAAATTACTTACATTCGGGACTCATCAGCTCCAAAATTAGGACTCATCAGCTGATTTAAATTTTTACTAAATAAACTTGTAAATCAACAAATTATTTAAATTCAGGATTCATCATCTCCAGAATCAGGATTCATCCGCCGATTTTAATGTTAGAAAAATAAAGTCGTAAATCAGTAAGATGATTTGAATGCAGGACTCATCTGCTGATTTCAGTGTTAGCTCAATAAAGGTGTAAATCAGCAAGATGATTTGAATTCAAGACTCATCATCTCCAAAATCAAGATTCATCAACTGATTTCAGTGACAGGGGAATCAAAGAGTAAATCAGCAAGATGATTTGAATTCAGGATTCATCATCTCCAAAATGGGGATTCATCAGCTGAGTTTAGTGTTACTGAACTAAGTCTGTAAATTAGCAAGATGATTTGAATTTACGATTCATCATCTTCAAAATCAGGATTCATCAGTGAATTTCAGTTTTAGCAAAATAAAGTTGTATATCTGCAGGATCATTTGAATTCAGGATTCATCATCTCCAGCTTCAGGATTCACCATCTGATTTCAGTGTTAGTGAAATAAAGTTTAAATCAATAAGATTATATGAATTCAAGATTCACCACTTCCAAAATCTGATTCATCGGCTGGCTTCAGTGTTAGCAAACTAAGGCCCATATTTATACTTTTTTAGCGCCACATTTGCGCCACCTTTTGACGCAAAAGCAGTGCAAACTTACAAAATACAATTGTATTTTGTACGTTTGCACCACTTTTGTGTCAAAAAGCAGCGCAAATGTGGCACTAAAAAGTATAAATAGGTGTAGTTCAGCAATATGATTTGAATTCAGGACTCAGCATTTCCAAAATCATCAGGATTCATCAACTGATTTCAGTGTTAGATAAATAAAGTAGTAAATCAGCAAGATGATTTGAAATGAAGATTCATCATCTCCAAAATGAGGATTCATCAGCTGAGTTTAGTGTTGCTGAATTTAGGGCCAGATTTACAAGGCCCCAGAGCCACCGGAGCGCCACTTTTAGTGGCGCTCCGGTGGCGCTGTGCAGTGCACCACATTTACAAGGTGGCACTAAGCCACTTTTTGATGCTTAACACCGCCATGAAAATGTGGGCCCCACCTAAATAGTTTTCAGCGTCAGAGGGGCGTGCAATGGGTGTTGCTGTGGACATTCAGCCGCAAAACCCATTGCTTTTGATACTGCCACAGATTTACTAGAAGGCATAAATCTGTGGCTGTACCAACAACTTACGCCCCTCAAGGGCTGGCGTTATCATGGCACAACGAGGAGGAATATTTTTATCTCTCCTCATTTTTTGCTTTTTCCATGTGTGCTGCATTCTGCTGCACATATAAAAAGAGCAAAAGACCATGAACGTTTTTTTATGTGCAGGAAGGTGTCCCTTCCTGCACATAAACAATCATTCAAAAATGATGATTTGGTATTTCTATGTGTGCTGCAGAATAAGTGCCAAATCGCCATTGTAGATTGTTTATGCGCAGGAACAATCACTCCCCTCAATGCAGACACCCTTGCACTATGGTACAAGGATGCCTGCGTTGGCGGACGGTGCTTAATTTAGTGCCTGCAGGGGTGCGCCGTATTCTTGTAAATACGGCACACCCATGCATTTCAAAACTGGTGCAGTGTGGTGCTGCTATTTTTGGCACAGTCCTGCACCAGTTTCTTGTAGATCTGGCCCTAAGCTTGAAAATTAGCAAAATGATTTCAATTTATGATTCATCATCTCCAGAATTAGGATTCATCAGTTGAATCTGAAGGAACATTTGAATTCAGGATTCATCATATGATCAAGATGTTAGCGAAATAAAGTTGTAAATCAATAAGATAATATGAACTCAAGATTCCCCACTTCTAAAATCAGATTCTTCATCTGGCTTCAGTGTCCACCTTATAACCTTCCCTACTATCAAAGCACATGTGGAGTTAGAATAGTAAATACACACTTCATTACGGTCAATGGACGGTCCTCATAATTATAAGTATGTCATGTTTTGTGTGTGTGTGTGTGTGTGTATATATATATATATATATATATATATACACATACACACACACACATTCACTGAAAACAAGAGTTTAAGTGACATTATACTTCGGAGTTGTAATGAGATAAGAACCAATGTTTAAAAACTGAAAAACCACTGAAATTCACCAGTTAAAGTTTAATGACCTAACTATAACCTGTGCCCCCATCATGCACTATTTATGATATCAAATATTACACCAATCGTGGCTTGGTAAATGACATCACTGATTACATCATACAGTCTTTGTGACCTTGTCCTATAGTTTTTGTGGACTTGAAGAAATTCAAGAAGCTACACCTGTGCCCAATTTTAATAATGGATATAACCCTCAACAATGGGCTGGGCATACAGCATATCTGTCAAGTCACCCACATTTAGTGGCTGTTACCCTCTTTTTACTGGTATTCAACCACCTAACAAACAAAATGTTGAACTTGAGTTTAATACATTACTCCGATTTTAAACATTGAAAACCCTCCAAAAAAGAGTGTGTACCCTATTTACCTTAACAGGATCACCCTATTAAAGACCTCACATGACTCACAATTTTAAGTAAAGAGGTTGGCACTGATAAGACACCTTTTTACCAGACCTTGTGGACAACTATATGTAGTTTGATAAAATATACTACATACATTCCTGAGATGTCCCCAATGGCATTCAACGTTTGAGCCTTGCATACAACCCGAGTTTAAGTACGTCTGTGTGGGTCACCACTATATTCTACATTATTCAACAATCTGAAATGCTTCAAAATCTTCAGCAAGGCTGTGAAAATAAACATCCACACCTTATAAACATCTTTGTTACATAGAATGTGGCCATAGCACTGTATTACAGCCATTGAACATGGTCACATGCCCACACATACACTGCTGGATAATCTATTGTCAACAGACTCTTTAGCTTTTCTCAACGATATGGCCTACATTGAAACATGTCTATGAAACCCACTTCAGGTGTCCTCAGCCTTTGCCTTTATCATAGAGTACAAGTTGCTCCCCAAGCCTTACTGGTTTGTAAACAGTGCACCATATAACTTTCGACATATATAACCACTCTTACCTCCAGGGCATATGCTATTTCTTTTCTATGCACCCACTTGTGTACACACAGTAAATGTATACTCTATACAACTTTTGGCCCTTTAGTAAAAAAAAAGTTTGGGACAGATTGATTAAAGGATTGCAAGGTGACACAAGGACAATGCACTCCTCGAGTCAGATTTACCAAGCCACACAAAGCTGTTAGTCTGCGCCCGGAAGGCGTTACATGGGTGGAAAAAGGGTGTTCCTATGCATCTAACCATGTATTTTGGAGCATTCCCAAATTTACCACAACAAGTAAACCTGGAAATGTGCCAAAGTTGTACACCTTCATGATAGAGGCGCAACAGAGAGACATATCTTTATTTTTTCTCTTTTTTCCTCTTTCTGAGTGTGCTGCATTCAGCAGCCCACGTAGGAGGAAAATGCCTCTAAGGCTTTTTTAGTGCAGGAAGGTGTCCCTACCTGAATAAAAACAATCCTGCCTCCAATGCAGGCGTCCTTGCACCATGGTGCAAGGGTGCTTGCATTGGTGCTAGGCAGCACACAGTGCACCAGTGCAGATAGATAGCAGGAATGCACCATATTTTTAGTAAATATGGCCCATTCCTTCCTTCTCATTTTGATGCAGTGTAGGCATCAAGTTGTCCTGCTGTGTTACGCTGCATCAAGTATTGATAAATCTGGAGGTTTATCTTTTAGAAGGAGGTAAGTGTTTATGAGTAATGTGAATAGTAGTTCCTTGGCATATGTCATTTGAGATGTAATTTAACATATCATGGGTGATGAAATATGTGAGATCATAACTGTGCATGACGGAGCGCAATTATAGTTAGTTCACTGAACTATAACTGTGAAATGGAAGTGTTTTTTCAGTTTTTAAATATCTCCCTTGAATACCCAAGTAAAACGTCACATCAACCCTTGCTTTTTTAGTGACTATTACACAGTTGTGTTTGCCATTATGTAGTTATAAGTAGGTCAGAGATTCCATAGGAAGACTGTGTTTTCTTTCACATATAACTTTTGTGCTGTTTGATGATTCTTCACAAAACTTTACAAAAGGTTTTAATCCACTTACACTTTTTCCTGGAAGGTTTTGGATTGATCCATCAAATGAGGACCAGGTAAAAGAAAGGTGTCCCCAAAACACTTAATTTGTTTTATTAATTTCCCTAGGAAATATAGGGAAGCAATACAGAAATAATGCCTGAATAAATTACACCAAATCTGGCCAAATGTTAGAACTTAAAACTTAGTAAGTGTGCTCTTTGTTATTTGGTGTAAGTCTGTTCAGCCGTTTGAGAAATTCACGTTCAAAGAAATGCTCAGGGTGTCATGAATGGATTAAAAAATAGGTGTATCTGGACTCTTGGGGGTCTATTTACGAGTTTGTCAGACAGTGCAGCAAGTCAACTTGCTGCGCTGCACTGCGTGACAGAAAAGACAGGAATGCGCTGTATTTAACGCAGTACGGTGCATTCCTGCCATTCTCCGTGCTGTGCCCTTTTGCCAGCCTAGTACCAATGCAGACACCCTTGCACCATGGTGCAAGGGTGCCTGCTTTGCATGCAGGGTTGTGTTTGTGTAAGAAGGGGCACCTTCATGCACAAAAACAATCCTGAGAGGCATATTCCTGTTTCTGTGCGTGCTGCAAAATGTAGCACAGATCGAAAGAGGAAGTAACAGGGAGAAATAAAGATCTTTCTCCTTGTTACTCCTCACCTGAGAAGTTATCCTTTTCATTTTTTCGGAATGATCAAAAGTTATCCTTTTCATTTTTTTCTTGGCCTCATTCTTTATCTTCTTGAGAACTCTGGGCAGGAGAGGTATCGCCGGAAAGGCTTATAGGAGTCCTGGGCTTCACTCGAGATGAAATGTGTCTTCGAGTGAGAGCCACCTTGGAAACTCCAGCTCACATAAGTGCTAACATTACGCATTTTCGGCTGTGGCAAATAAATCTAACCAAGGCCCTACTCAGTGTGGGAAGAAACCTTGCACCACCTCCAGATGAAGATGTCATTCGTGATCCGCTAAGCATCGATGCCTGAGTTGATCTGCTCTGGCATTTAGAGAGCCAGACAGGTGTTGAACAAACACAGAAATGCCCTGACATTCCAGCCATGTCCAGAGGCACAGAACCTCTTGACAAAGGGTCCACAACCCTACCCAGCCCTGGTTGTTGCAGCACCACATGGCAATGGTGTTGCCCATGAACAATTGTACTGACCTTCCTTTTATCAAAGGATGAAAGGCTTTTAATGCCAACCAGATCGCCCGGAGCTCCAACAGGCTGATGTGAAGCCCGGACTCTACTGGAGACCAGAGTCCTCTGAGTTCCACCTCTCCCAGATGGCCGCCCCAGCCCAGAAGTGACATATCTGTCCCCCTGATAGCTGGACCAGGTTGGAAAAATTTCCCTGATCTTGTGTCTACTGCAGAGCCTGCATATGCCAATGGGCATGTTTTAACAACAGGTTACAGGTGACGATGAGACCCAGCAGCCTCAGAATTTGTCTCACTGAAATCCAGGATGGAAGATAGAGACTGAAACATCAGAATCATAACTTGAATATCCTGGACTTTCTGTTCTGGAGGAAAAGTCCAGAACTGCACTGTGCTCAGAACAGCACTGATAAGAGAGCATCTGAGAGGAAGTCAGGTGTGACTTTGGCACATTGATAATGAACCCCGGCCCATGCAGGAGGTCTGTCATAGTCTGGGGGTGGGAGATGACTGCTTGGGGTGAGCCTGCACCTTCAACAGCCAGATGTTAGGGAAGGGGGAGACTGGAACCTATGACCTCCGCAGATCTGCTGCAACTACTGCCACTACTGCCATCACCTTGGTGAACACCTGAGAAGCACTGGCAACACCAAAAGGGAGCACAGTGAACTGATAATGCTCCTGGCTCATCGTAAACCACAAGTTGCATCTGTGGGCAAGCAGAACAGGAATGTTGAAAAAGTTGTCCGATGCTACCATCCAGTCTCCAAGGTCAAGGGCAGATAAGACCTGAGCCAAGGTGAGCAGAAGTAATTGAGAGGTCACAAATCTACTATAGTACAGAGGCCTCCATCCTTTTTTTGGTACCAGAAAGTAGCAGGAATAGCAACCACGACCTACTTCTGACACTGGCACCCTCTAGATAGCTCCTTTTATCAGAAGGGACAGTACTTCCTGTCGCAAGGAGGTTGTCTGTCAGCCAATGTACAGACGGAGGAAGCTGCAACAGGGTTTGTTGAAACAGGAGGGCGTAACCCCGTTGGACAATCTGGAGCACCCATCTGTATGTTGTAATCTCCCTCCATTGGTTCAGATGGTGTTGGATTCTGCCACCAACTAGATGCCTTTGCTGGACTGAGGGCAAACTAAAGAGGCTTTGAAAGTCTGGCTGCCACAAGGAGGTAGCGGATTGGGCGTACTTCTGGCTGTCGGCCCCAAGAGGCTTGTGAGAGCTGTGTCCGTGGCCATGAAAAGACTGAGCCCGCTGGCCATGGTGGCTAAACGAAAAGGACAAGGCTGACAGGCCCTACAATAGCCACAGAAGGGGTGAAAGGTGGAATGCAGCTGTCATGGCCACAGAGCGCCCCAACAACCTAGAAGTCACCCTACTGTCCTTGAATCTCTTGAAGGCCAAATCTGTCTTGTCTTCACAGAGAAGGGTTCCATTGAAGGGCATGCCCAAAAGCGAGGCTTGGATGTCACCTGAAAAGCCAGTATTCCTCAACCAGGCGTGATATTGAAGCACCGAAGAAGCAATCCCTCTGCCCAGTGAGTTGGTAGTATCCAATCCCCATCTTATTGTGTTCTTCACTACGTCTCACCCATCAGCAACAGCGTAGGAGAGTATGGCCCATTCCTCATCTGGGACAATAGGCAGCACTTGCGCAACCATATCCGACAGTATGGAAATAACAGACCAATAAGTACTTGATATTCATGGACCACAGTGCCAGGCTGGCAGAAGAGAAAATTATTTTAGCAAAGGTATCCAGCCTCTTGGATTCCCTATCTGGTGGGGTGGTAGGGAACGCACCGGGATTGATTTGGGAAGTTGAGTCCTGGACCACCAGGCTCTCAGGGGCAGAGTGATGGGATAGAAAGGCTGGGTCCTCGGGAGCAGGGCAATGTCAGCGAGCAATGGTCTTATGCATAGGACTACCTGTGCAGGGCTTGGCCCAGGCCCTGAGCAGGACATCACTGAGGGCTTCATTGAAGGGTAGTAAGGGTTCTCATGGGGATACCCCCCTGTTGGAAGCACCTCTGTCAAAACGTTAGATTTAACTTGAACCGTGGACAGGTGCAAGTCCAGGATGTCAGTCGTCCTCTGGACCACCATCACCAAAGAAATCCTTTCTTCTGTAGCCACTGTGGGAGGAGAGAAGAGCCCAGTGTCTGGGGAGGTATGCAGACCACTGTCATCAACCAGACTCTCATACCAGTTGTCATCGCCCATGGACTCTGCTAGAGGGTCAGTGTAGGAATATGAATCTTCAGATCCCCTCCGTTTCTGTTCCTCATTATACCCTTCAGTAAAATAATGGTCTGCGTCTAGTTGAGGCTGTGTGGGCCTGGTTGGAGCTGGAACTGACGCTGTGCGATGGGGGTCCAGTTCTGTATCCGTGGCACCTGAAAGTTCTCCAGAGGGGTTTGACTGCCCAAAAATGAGGTTTGTGGTCTCATAAAACTCTTGGAGCTGGGCATGGATCACTCTGCCTCCAGGGAATTTGAGGAAGCAAACAGCGGACCTAGTTTTCCTTTGCCAGCTGCGCAGAGAACACTTGCGAGTGAGGTCCCAATTTGTGGTGTCTTTCCCTCGTGTCATACGAATATTGGGAGCAGCGCAAATAATTCTAAGCATGCTATGACTTCTTTTTGTGGGACTTACCGGAAGAAGTCCTGGAGTGTAACAAGGACTGACGCGACACACAAACGGACCTTTGAGTGGCGCAGAGTTGCATGGCGAGCACACAAGAGATTCATGGCCCACTTTTGAATGGTCTTGGAGTTCATAGTCTTACACCATGCATACGAAACAGAGTTGTGGTTCCTCTCCAGGCACCACAGACATACCAAGTAGAGGTCCATCACCAACATCTGTCAACGACAGGCGCCACAGCCTCAAGGTCTGAACTTGGTGGGTTTCTTCAGGGACATCTCCAAAGATCTAAAAAAGAACACTAGACTTCGACAAAATGTCAAAAGAAGTCAGTCAAAAGATGCCTGAGGGGAGCTCGTCCTACTCTGCGTTGATGGCATGGAAAAGGAATTGAGATCAGCACAATGGGGTGGCATCTATATAGGCACCGAGCATTTCACTTCAGTTGTGGAGAACGCCAATGACGCCACACAGAGCCAAACAGCATCACCTACCACATGCAAGCGGATGGCTAAACAATTTCCAGATCCAGTCTGATGCCTGTGAATATTCTAAGGTGAGGAATCTGCAGCTAGACGTTTCTATCATATATTATGGTTAGGGCTCTAGAAAGCAAAAATGAGGACACAGCTTTTACGAGTCCTCAAATGTATTTCTCATCCATGTAAGTAAAACATTCTGACATGCAGAAAGAAACATGTACTTTTAACACCAGCAGCAGTCTGCCAGTTAACTCCCCGTTGTGGTATTGCCGCTTCACACAGTGTTCTACAAAAACAACTAGAACATTAATGTTTCTATTTATGGCAATAGTGTGGCACACCTGAAGCCTCCTTGGTGGAATCAAAGCCGAAAAAAGCATTTCCTTTAAGATGAACAAACTGAGGGGGTTATTTGTGTCATCTAAACTATAGTTGGTGCTCTAGAAAGCTAAATGAGGACAGTATGATCATTGGCAGCACAATAGACTATGGAGGTTAGGAGGGAGGGAGCAGGAGCACACACATGGCCACAGTGGGCAGTGAGGAGACGGGCAGGGGTAGCAAGCTGACCAGGGAGGGCAGTGGCACGGACATACAGAAAATGTAGGGCAGTTGAAAAGGAGCAGGGGAAATAAGCTGACTACAGAGGCAAGCCGGCAGGGGCAGCTAACTGACCACGGAAGGCAGGAGGACCTGGGCAGGGACACGGAGGAGGGAGGGGAGAAGGGCAAGGGCAACAAGCTGACCATTGAAGGTAGGCAGGGGCAGCACAATGAACCATGGTGGGAGGGGGCAAGTGTGCACACAGACAGAAAATGGAGGGCAGGCAGGAAGGGTGCTGGAGCAGGGGCAGCAAGCTCACGATTCAGGGAAGGCAGCATGGGCAGGGACAGCAAGCTGAATACAGACAGCAGGCAGGAGGGGCACACAGCTTGAGATCAGAAGGCAGGGGGAGCGAGGCAGTAGCAGTGAGCTAAACATCAAGGGCAGTCTGGTATAGACAGGGGAATCACAACAGACCATGGAGGGCTGGAGGGACTGGGTGGGGGCGCAGACATGGAAAAGGGAGAGCAGGGGGAGAGATGAAGGACAGGGGCACCATAAATGAAAACAGAGGTCAGGTGGGAGGGGGTAGGGGAGCACACAAATAGAGAATGAGGGCAGGTGTGAGGGGTGCTGGGGCAGGAACAGCAAGCTGACCACAGAGAGAGGGAGGGAGGTGTCAGATCCATGCAGACTGAGAACAGAAGGCATAAGAGATGGGAGATGCAAGTTGACCATTGAGAGCATGCGGGAGGGGTCGGGGGTATGCAAATGGAAAATTGATGGCTGGCAGGTGCAGCAATCTGACCACGGAGAACAAGAGGGAGGCGGCAGGGGCATGCAGACAGAGATAGCGTGCAGACAGGAGAGGGGCAGCAAGCTGACCATGTAGGGCAGGCTGCTGGGGCGTGGCCACCGATAAAGGGTATGCCTAGGCCAACACATGCTGCAGATTGCTGAAGGCCTGGCACACTTGGGCCCATAATTATTCTTTTTTAGTGCCTCATTTGCGTCATATTTTTACGCAAAAGCGCCGCAAACTTACAAAAATGCAATTGTATTTTGTAAGTTTGCCCCGCTTTTGCGTAAAAAAGCAGCGCAAATGCAGCGCTAAAAAAAGTATAAATATGGGCCTTAGTATGCAGGCTGAATATGATTAAAAAATATTAAAAAAGAAATTTGAGGTACAAAATAGAGGTTAAAGTGATGTTATGTTGAAAAGGGTTGTAAACCCCAAAAAACACTGACATTTGCAAGTTAAAGTTCAGTGAACTAGGTATAATTTGCACCCTTCCCCCGCATTCTATCTGCTGTACAATTTTGTGGGCCCTTTACTACCTACTTTGTTTTCTAAAATAATCTAGGGGTTTATAGAGGAATTAGATGAGCAGTAGCTGCATTAGTGGCGTTGTCAATGATGTCATTTGAGATGCCATCAGTGATGTCATTTAACATGTGATGAATGATGTAATATGTGAGGCCATAAGCAGTTCACGGCGGGGACACAAGTTGTGGTTAGTTCACTGAACTATACCGGTCGAATTTTTGGGGGGGTTTATGGTTATTAATTTTTAATCCACTTCAACGCCCAACCATAACATCACCTTAACCTTAGCTCGATGTAGTAACTCATGTAGAACGTCAAAGAATTGTTGCTTTTCGGAGAAAAGTAGTTGGGCATATTAATGTGTGTTGCAGGATGTGGCGTTTGTTTTTCTCTCTGAGTTTGCCCTGACACGAGCAACAGTGACCAGTTGTGGAGGTGAGGCCCAAGCGGTGGGGCAGAACATATGGAGCTATCCCAGGGACCACCATCTGGCCTCCTCCAGAGGCGCCAGTGTACTGCTGGCCCTGTCTATGTAGCACAAACCCGTGTATCAACCTCTGTCTTTCCTTTTATTCCTCATAAACTCCTTGTTTAAAAATTGCAGTAACAATTTTATGAACACATAAAAATAATAGGGGTCCTTGCGCATTCACTGTGAAGGCTTGTAACCTGGAAAAGCAATTTCACTACAAAGTATTTTTGGGCTCAAACGCCAGTTTCATTTACCAGTAAGAAGCAGCTACAAAGACTTTTCCTTTTGCACCTAAGAGGGATATACAACTATTCAGCTTTTTAAGGGCTAAAAGGGTGAACAGCTAGAAAAGACGCCAACCTCCCTCTATACAATTACTTATAATTGCGCATTTAGCAAAAAAAGCAGGAAATAGGTGCTAATGGAATGTTCTACCTATAGAAAAGACAACGCCGATAGCATAGGAGATGCCTGAATGGCCAACACTGCCCTCGTGTGGCCGTTTGGGAAACCACTGTGTCCAGAAACACATTCTACACGGGCATAAGGTGTAACCTTTCGCATGTCTCTCTTTAGAGCAGTGCTTAAATTGTAAATAAAAACGTGCTGGTGTCTAGAGCACGGAATACTGAGTCAGGGTAATCCTGAAGCCATCTCGGGCCCTTTCATTCATTAACAGACACTCTTCTGCTGCCTCTTCAGCTCACTCTTGCAGCTTTCTGGTTTCTCCTTTTGTGACGCGTTTTCGTTTTTCTCTTCCTTCACCTGTCCCATATGTGTCTGTTACTCATAGTAAACGTTTGAGGACGAAAAATGAGTGCCGGTGCCCCGCAGCGGAAACCACGGGCTCAAATTAAGCACTGCTGAAGAGCTAGGCCACACCTTAACCTT
The DNA here is from genome assembly GCF_031143425.1 of Pleurodeles waltl. NCBI lineage: Eukaryota > Metazoa > Chordata > Amphibia > Caudata > Salamandridae > Pleurodeles > Pleurodeles waltl. The sequence goes on from NC_090443.1 coordinate 341,035,504, forward strand.
TGTGCAAGGGAGCAGCCAGTCAGAGACAAGGATTTAATGCACCTCTCATTAGAGGTGAAGTGGGACACTATTCATCAAGAGACTTCTGTGTAATTGTTCCCGTGCAATACAGGGCCAGACTGGGAACCCAAAGCAGCCCTGGCAAGTTTTGTCAGACCAGCCCCCCACTTAGGGTGCATAGCGAGCAAGCCTGACCACTAAAAAGGGGCTAGGGAGTGTAGAAAAGTTACCTTTTTGGATGTTCACTTTTTGCTCTAGATGCTTTTGGTTATAACTCTGAAAGTTCACTTGAGCCTGCTAACCAGGCCCCGGTGCTTGTGATTTCTCCGTAAATTGGTAACTGTGAAGTGGTATCCCCAATTAATAATTATTTTAACTCCTGTATAAATCCTTAGTATTTGGCACCAGTGGAACAGGGGGCATAGTTGTTAAAGGGGTCACAGGTGCCTGAAACACTAATTGTGTCACTCTGGGTGACCCAAGCAAACTCCTGACAGCAGGCTTGCCACTGCAGACTGAAGGAGCTGTGCAAACTGGTCAAACTCAGCTGTGGCAACACCATCTGTGGCACAGTACCAGCACTTCCATTAATATGTATAAGCCACCACTAAGTTACGGCTCCAGACCCCAAGAGGCAGGGTGCATTAAATTAAGGGTGTGGACATATAAGTACAAACTTATATGTCCCTTTAGTGGCCTTTCCCAATAAAGACTACTATAAGTAACCAATGGTCCATATGATAACATGGGATGGCACCCGGGCAAACCCAAGGTCACTAGCTCCATCATGCTTCTGTCGAAGTGGGTCATGTTTGGTATCAAACAACGTGCCTTCTCACCCGGACACCAGCCTTGTGTCGAGAGAGATGTGGCATGGACCCAGAAAGCAACCTTAGAGGTTGCCCACCGTGTTACCCCTGTTTGCCCGTGCTCTGGCTACCAGCTCACAGTTGCTGCTGGTGCCAAGCCAGGATTCTGACCTCCTAAGGAGAGGTGTGAACACTCCCAGGAGTCATGGACAATGGCCTGGACAGGAAGGAGATCACACCTTTCTCCCTCTCAAGAAGGCTAGTGAAGTGGCACATTATGGTGGTGAGCTTCAAATGGCACGCCGCATCTGATATGCAAGCAGGCTGTCCCCCAGTGGAAGACAAAGCACCCCCCTGCCCCCAGGGACATTTGCACCCTGGCAGGTGGGAGCATTAGTTAGTCGGGAGGCGTACACCCCCAGGAGGCTAGCCACACCTCTAGGGTGAGCAGCCTGGTCTGTACAGCTGAGAAAGACCCTGTATTCTGCCATCTTGGAAAGAGGCAGAATAGAGGGCTCTGTGTAAAAAAAGGTGCTACGACTCAAAAGGCATGATACCTTGAAAACGTGGCAACAAACTGGAACTGCCCAAATCCTGCTCATCCTGGACCAAATACTGCTTCCCCTAGCGAGAGGGAACCCTTTGGGAGCCAAAGGCAAGGACAGACTCCTTTGGACTAGTGGCACTAGTCCCTTGCACATAGAAGGTAGAAAGTACTCACTGGAACCGAAGAAGCGCTTCATATCGGGCTCCTCGAGGGATTACCCAAAGACAGGTGGTCCAGTGGATTGTGGGAAGAATAGCCCAGCTCCCTGCCAAGTTAAAGTCGGCTCTCGTTTTTCCCTGGACCTCCAGAAGAGGAGACAGATCCTCCTCCAGGTTACCCTTGCCAAGGCTTGCTGGTGGCCAGTCTGGTCATCACCACCTTCACTCGATGCTGTAACACTAGGGCACGCCACTACTTCAGCGGACATCACCTGTGGCTCCTTTGTTGAGATTTTGCATCAGTTTCATCATATGCACCCTCTCAGTGGTAAAACCAGCAACCGCAGCTCCCTTTTAGCACTAAGGATAGCCAAGCATGCCTCTACACCTGAGACTAGGTGGAGTTGTTCTGCCTGGTGAATCCTGGCTCAGAGCCAACCAAAGCTTAACTTCCCACAAGTAACTAGGGCCCATATTTATACTTTGTTAGCACCGCATTTGCGTCATTTTTTAACGCAAAAACGACACAAACATGCAAAATACAATTGTATTTTGTAAGTTTGCGCCGTTTTTGCATCAAAAAGCAGTGCAATGCGGCGCTAGGAAAGTATAAATATGGGCCTAGGTGTCACAAGTACCATTTTTCAGCACCCCCGGTTCCCACGTTCAGCACCAAGCACAGCGAGGACACCTCTCCATCTGGGCCTCACGAGTCAGGTAAAATTGGTGTAAATGTCACAGCTTGGTCTTGGGGCCAGCACAACCTTAACCACAAGTAGATTCCTATGAGCTCACCGTGCAAGCTTGTAAATGTACTGATTATATTTCTGCTTAAAAATCCATAACTCTGGTTATACGTAACTGATTTGCTTTGCTTTGATGTCTACAATTATACAAAAATCTGTCCAATTTTTGTCTGATTTCTTTTGAGTCATGTCAATTACTTATCATCCATGTTGGGACTCTGAAATACTTAGCACATGTTCCTCTAGTAAAGCCTGACTAGTCTTTGCCATTCTACCAGGACTAAGCAAAGGATTTATTATTATGAATCCGCGGGCCCATCTTTGGGGTATTGTGAGAGTATTACATACTGAAGCATAACCAGCATCACTGCATAATACTCCACTTTTCTACGGTGAGGTTCAAGACAATTTGGGGAAAATGTCCAAAGCAGTGCATTCTACAACACATTTTCCATTATATAATGAATTATATTAGTTTTTAAAGCATAGTGAATGATGACCCTACAGTGTTACAGGATACACAAATCTTTATTGGGGATTATTATGGTCCTCCAGTGATTTCCTCACCATCACCCTCTAACAGTCATAGCCCCTTTCTCACATGTATTTAATTTGTTTTATAGTTAATCTCTTACCAGCGTAGGGTGTTGGTGCACTTTCCATCACACAGACATACTGAAATTATGGATTGTGCATATGTAAATCAGGGTATAGAAAATGTTCCATAAGACAAAGGGGACAAAAAGGTGTAGGATTCAATGTCATCCATATTGATAGCATTTTTAAGAGTGCTTGGTCTGGGGAGGCATAAACTCAGGATTCAGAAGGTAACTCAGTGGTTAGGGTTGACTTTAAAAATAACAATCCAAACAAACCCTTTTTAGCAAAATTAGGATAATCAAACACTGAAAAAACATAACTTTCTAATCTTTACCATGCAGTTTGCATGCAGCTCTTTGATGACAGTTCATAGTTCACTGTGCTAGATTAGGATTTTAATTTATGAACTGCACTGTAACAAAAGTATTTCTGTGACAAAAGCAGTATCCCACTGAGCATTGTCAAGTCCGGCCTTAGTGCTATAGATGAGCTTAGATCTCAGAGTACAGAAAATACAGTTAAGCAGTCATGTCCATGTGGTCCTGTTGACATCCGAATGATTTATATACTTGTAGAATATGAACTGTACAAGCATACGAGAATAAAATCACATGGTCTTCAGACTAACACGAGGAAAGTGTTAGTGTGTTTTTAATTCCTGTTGCTTTTGGCAGAAAAGTAGTCACTGTGGTCTTAAGCTAAAAACAAATAACAAGCACTGGCAAGCCACTCAAGTGTGTTAATGCTTGTTTTGTCATTTTTGTTTTGGAAAAAAATATTGTTGGGGGAGATGCTGGGCCCTCACTGTTGTAATAAAATAAAACATTGACTTAAACAAAAATATTTTTTGGTCTCAAAAAGCATGCCATGATAGTCCAAGACACTGCAAAAAAACTAATTTTGATGTACGTATGTGCTAATTGTGAAAGACAAGAATGTGAGCACTCAGAGTAAAGTTAGCCAGTGGCTGCAGTGGGCTGATCCTTTGCCCCATGAGATATGCCATAGTGGGCAAAAGAAGAATGTGGGGGGCACAACTAACCAGTGGATGAAGGAACTGGCTGATAGAAGCCACTATAAGTAGGTATATATAACTTTAGCAAAAATCAAAAGGTCTTTGCTAATGTCAGGCCTAAAAAGTCACTCATTGAGAGGAGTATGCTTTCCCTAAGATGCATAAGGTCACGAAACTTGGCCTTTTCAAAACAGAGAAATGTATTGCTGCTCAAATGTTCAGGCACTTTGTACACTTCACCCATCTTTACAGTTTGCAATTTAAAGCTTTATGCCTAGATGTTTAGCAATTTTCAGTTTCTGGTGGTGAGATGTTTTAGATTCAGCAAATGCCATCTCCCCACTCAGAATAACGGGCCTTGGTGCATTTCATACTAAATTAGTTGATGCATTTAATTTCTGTTGAGACAGAATTGCCTGGTGACCAATCGCCCATTCAAATATTGCTTGTCCTGTTGAGTATCAGCATCAGCTTAACATGTGAGAGGCTGACTCATGGCAACACCGTGGAATAAGGGCGATTGATGGGCTTACATCTAGAGCAATTCCTCTGGACTCTAGCAACATTCTCTTTTTAAGAGTAATGTAGAACCATGCTCATCTTTCTAGTTTTAAGAATAAGTAGTAGTGAGAACTAATTACCGTCTAAAGGATTTACAGCTTATAGGAGCTGCGCTACACACAGCAGAGCTTTGAAAATAGTTGAATTTATAGTTCAATTATTATTATCATCATTATTATGGATACATGCCTAGTAACTTCATCAGATTTTATGGCATCAACAGTATAATTTCTCTCAGCATCCCAAGTTACTCTGTAACTCATCTGTGTTCTGTGTCTCCGCATACAAAGTTTTCCTTTATGTTTGCTGTACTGTGGGCAGTTGTCACAGTTACTAGGAGTTGGCAGGTGCTGCAGTCCGGACCGGCGAGGCACATGGACCTCACAGACTCAACTGTTGCTTGAAGAATTGGAGTGCTGCACGAAAATCAGGGCATGGAGGCCATGCGTGATTGTCAGGCATTTAAAGAAACGATGCAGTGATCCTAGAATGAAAATGTGAACAGAGGATAAGCTGGAGGAACCAGTTTGTAGTCCGCCCTCAAGACCAAGGGTCCAGTCAAGTTAACATTTCTCATCAAACATTCAGGGGAGGGCGCAGACAGTACTGAAGTGTGTTTTCGTTATAGGTGGGCTTAACACGATGGCAACCATAAGAAGACTGAGGTGCGACCTTCTAGGTCTCTCTAGTGGGAAGAGAGAATATTACTTTTATGCCACAGTCATTGTCCTTGTAATGATCTCTGGCCAATTCACAACTGGATCTCCAGCAACTGGTTCAATTTCAGTCACCTGTAAAGAAAATAAGTCTCTCTCCTTTGGCTGATGATTCAAAGTCAAAACATTTACACATACAATTCAAGGCATGCAGGCAAAATAGAGACCACTAACTCTGGCTACCACCAATCCCCTAGAGCATCCTACTTTAGGCACTACATAGCTAGGGCAGGGGAACCCCAATATGGATGCCACCCCTCACAGAAACATGTCCTACTTTTGTATTGCATGTAATAGATACATTGGAAGAATTTAAAACATTGCAGGATAATGCTGGTAGGGAAGAAAAACAATTATGGAGCAAAATGAAATGTGTACAGATACTGTTTCAGAAGAGGGTCAGTTGGTTCTGCCAAATAGTCTGTTGTCTCAAATAGCTAGATATTATCATGGTCAAGCACACATTGGGAGGGATGCCATGCTTCGGTTGTTCAAACATAATTGGTTCAATCCAAAGTTTAGACAAGTTGCTGAAGCAGTTTGCCATTGTTGCGTCATTTGCCAGCAAATGAACGCGGGGAAACGGGACAATGGTTAACTTGAGCCACATTGGAAGAGCAGGAGGTACACTCAGCAGAATGTAGTTGGATTTTATTGAGATCGCTGTGTGTGGAGGTCTGAGATACGTGTTGGTGATTGTCTGCTTCTTTAGTCATTGGATTGAAGCGTACCCTACACGAAGAAATGGCAGCCACACTGTAGTGAAACTGCTGCTTGGAGAACTGATTCCACATTTTGGGTTTCCGATCTCTTTAGGATCAGATAGGGGAAGTCACTTCAACAATGAAGTAATTAAATTACTATGTGCAGCATTGAACATTGAGCAGAAGTTGCATTGTAGTTACTGCCCTGAAGCATCAGGACTAGTGGAGCAGATGAATGGTACCTTGAAGTCAAGAATGGCAAAGATGTGTGCGTCCACGAATCTGAAATTGCCTGACGCACTGTCATTAGTTCTGATGACAACGAGAAACACACCCAACAGGAAAACAGGATTGCCACTGCATGAAATCCTCATGGGCCAGGGAATGAGGTTGCCAGTGGTGCCTGCAAATACACTTGAGAGCATTACAGATGGTAGGGTGTTGGACTACTGCAAAAGTCTGGCTGATGTGGATCGCTCTTTCTCTCAGCAGGTGGAAGCCACCACACTGCCACCGATCCATGACCCAGGACACAACCTGAGAGCCAGTGACTGGGTTGTGGTCCTGAAACACGTGTGGAAGATGTGTTTGGAGCCTCGCTGGAAAGGACAATTGCAGGTAGTTCTGACTACTACCACAGCTGTGAAGTGCGCTGGAGTTCTGAACTGGATCCACGACAGCCACACAAAGAAAGTGGCATGTCCTTTGGACAATGAAGAAGAGTTGTTGAGAGTACCAACAATGACCAAACAAGCCTCAGAGCCAGAAAGGGAAGAAAGAGGAACTGAGACCGTAACTGAGCACGTCGAGGATGGTTCAGTCACTCCTGTGAGAGACAAAGGAGAAGATCTCCAGGAGAGTGAAAGTGAGCCAATCTCAATTGATGCAACAGGAGAGTCTAGTCAGAGGGAGACTCTCCCAGAAGTAGATGACCTTGAGAGACAAACAGAGCAAATGCCAGACCCCGAGGAGGAAGGAGTTGAGGCGGATCAAAGCCTATGTGATCTGACTCCTCCTGAACCAGTTTCAGGTCCGTCAAGAGAAACTCCTGCAGACCAAAAAGAAGTTTTGAGTTCAACACTAAAAAGAACATTGACAAAGGGCCCACTGAAAGGAGATAAGTGGCCGGAATCACAAGCAAAGAGAAAGGATGTAGTTGTTGAAACAACAATCAAGGAAGAAATAGATACAACAAGGAGAGAAGATCTGAGTGAAGGAGAATTGAATGGAGATCGAAAGTTAAAAAGAAAGAGAATAGAAAGTTGAACGTACACAGGTCCTGAATGGGCATATGCAACTACAAGTGAATGGCAGAAAGAATGTTTGTCTTTTTGTTTTGATCGAGACATTCCAGGTCAATATTTTGGCAGTTGAAGGAAGATAATGGACTGAACTGTTGAACATTCTGATGAAAGTGCCAAGAGAACGATATTGCTGAAAGTTACCAGAAAAGACTTTGATAACCTGATTTGGCATTTGAAACCTGATTTGACAAACTGCTAACTGATTTTTGACAGAAGCATGCTGGAAGTGATACTGAAAGCTGAAATAACTGCTGAAAGAAGGTTTTTGATTTTTGCTGCATAGTTCTACATTTTCTCTTCTACTTTCTGATTCTTTACAGATCATGAGTAACTTTGGCCAACAGGGTAGGAAAAACAGGTGCTGTAAATACATGAGTGTTGGTTTGGCAATTGTGTGTGTGATATTGTTGGTGATATTGATTGTGGGTATGGCTGTTCTTGACAAGAGGGAAGCCAACCATACTTCAGTTTTAGAGACAACTACCGCATTAACAGCAATAGAGAAGTTTAGGTTAGATGAGAAGTATCTGCATGTTGATAATGCCCTAGGGGAACTTTCTTCTAATGTCTTTTATCGCTTATTGAGTGAGTATGTTGAGACCATGGATGCAAAGAATTTTTTGTGTGTACACAGATTCCTTCATCAGTCAAAGGAGTTACCTATCATAGTTTGCTTCTTACTTATGGGATAAGTTGCAGTCTGTTACTAACAAGGTTCTATAACCAGGAGTATATTCACTTTTGCTCCATTCATGATGTCGTGTTTTCGTATCTCCCTATAATTAGTTACCTGAGTAAAGTAGCAAAGGATAATGACATAATATTAGTTAGCGGTTTCCTTGAACCTCCATTAACATTTGGAACAGCTTATGCGCAGAGAAATAACCTGACATGCTTGCTTACACCTTTAGACAATAGCTTCTTGGATCACACAGATGACAGGAGAAAGGCATTGAAGGAGAAGTTAGAAAAGGGCTTAGAGAAAATAACTTTTAGAAATGATGAATATAGTGCAATAAAAACACAAGGGAAATTAGCTACAAATTGCACAACACGTAGAGAAGCTTTTTGTATATAGGCCTAAATCTCGCACGGACACCTTATTTGTGGGAACGAGCGAATGTAGACGTGTTTTTGTTTCATAGTACATGGACATTTATGTTGAATGGACAAGATACGGCGATTCCTGGTATATATTACATCTGTGGGCCTAATGCTTATTACCGTCTTCCAAGAGGATGGTATGGCACATGTTATTTGGGGATAGTTTTCCCAAAGATATTTCAACTGGATGATTTAAAGAAATTTCCGAAATTGACTGAATTACATTATAATAGACAAAGGAGAGAGTCTCCTTCTAGTATAGTGGGAGATATATTTGGAGCAATGATTCCTTCAGTAGGAGTTGTTCTGAATTCAATAAAGATTCGAAAGTTGTCTACTATTGTGATGACATGCTGACAATACTCCTGATAGATACTGAATTAGCTGCAGAAAGGGCTATGACTCTTCAGAACAGCCTTGCGTTAGACATTCTTTTAGCAAAGGATGGCGAAGTTTTCAAAATGCTTAATTCTAGGCATTGCTGTTCGTTTATTCCTGATAATAGTAAAGAAATTAGAAGCTTACTTACTAATCTGACTAATGAAAGTGCGGATTTGAAAGAATTGAAAGAACCAGGTGTTTGGGAGAAAGTTGGCAAAGGATTTGCTTCAGTGGAAAATTGGCTCAGCAACATTGGGAAAGGGATATTATTGAAAATAATACAAGGGATATTATTATTGTGATTTGCATAATTGGAGCAGGGGGAATATGTCAATTGTGTAAAGGGATCAAATTAAAGAAGACGAAGAATAATCAGAGGAGGGAAGAAAAGAAAAGGGAAAATTTGTTTACAGAAAATTTGAAAAGGAAAAAAAAATATGAGGGAATTGAAATGATAGAATTTTAGTGGAAGCAAATATTTGTGTGAAAAAGGTTTAGTGTGATGACACATTTAGTCATCAGAGGAGGGATTGTTAACACAGTTTTAATGAAATTATCAATGAATATTCATGCATTTTGAGTATTGAATTTGGGTAGAAAATGAAATAACGTAGGAAACTTTGGCACACATTTGAAGGTGCACCCACCAGTGTGGCCGCCAATGTTCATGTAGTGTACTTATTAATGGATTATTGATATGAAATGTTGAGCTTATGTTTGATTAATGTAGTAATATGTCATACAAAGGGTTATGCATTATGTATTAGCTTTATTAAGTATAGACCTTAACTTAGCGAGGTCTTGGCTTAGTTGCACGGCCTCATGTAAAGCTGCATTTCTTAGTCGTCTAATAAAATGTCTGCTTTGAGAATTAAATTGTGATTTTCCGCTGTACTGTCCATGTGCTTGTAGCTACAAATCTTTCTCATGAGAACCGCTTGCTAGGAAATGATGTACTAGCTAATGCAACATTGTTTAATGTAGTATGTGTGAGACTGACTTTCCCAGGAGAGGACAATGGAGACTCTGGCTGGAGTATAAGCTGCAACAATATTGTTACCCGACGAGCCGGATGATGAGAACAGTACGAAAGGAGCCAATCATCGACATGTGAATCGTGTACTAGTAGAAGTGTAGATCTGAAGTTTTAGTTTAATTGGACAAAGTGTGAACATGTGATTCTTGAACCAATTAGGATGTGGGAAGTAGTTTTAGGAAATCTAACTTAGCCAGACTGCACTGAGAAGAGGACACCATTTGCTTACTTTCTATCTTGCCATTAAGACCGCCATTATTTTCTTGACCGTCTTGAGAGGAGACGTGCTTACCTTCACTGCTTATAAGACTTCGCCTTTTCTGAACTTTGATGCTGAATCCTGGTGCCTTGCTGACCCGACTGATGTCCTGATGACGAAGACTGTCACAGCTTGCTCATCCAAACTGAGACTAGGTATATTGACTATGATGATGTTTGCTATGTGTATTTGCTTTTGTTTCTAGGTACCAGCTGCAATTTTGTTAGAGCCATAGTTAGATGTTTTTCCAAAATTTGACTAAATTGTTTTGCATGAAGCCAAAACATGCTCTTCTAATCTGGTGTTAATTAGGGAGCTCTTGGATGAAGTTCGCTACATGAAATAGCGGATATCTTTTCTTTTCCTAACTAAACGTATGTAATATCATTTGCGCAGTTATTCTTGTTATTAATTTGCACTGTAACCTTAGAATGTGTAGTAGCCCAAGCGTTGATTAGATTGCGATTCTTTAGCCGCTTTGGACAGCCAGTGTTGTTTCTGTATGTTTCTCGTTTGATCTTGAGAATGAGTTACATGATCTTAGCATTGTTAAAGTAGTGAAATAAACATTCTAACTTTTACATAAAAGGTGTGGTTATTAATGACTGGAAGGTCATGGTGTGTGACAGTTACTGACTCTTATTGATTACTAATGTTATTGATTGTTATTAATTACTGATCTGCACGTACGGGATACATGGTGGTAAAACATCAAAGCGAGTCAAAAGGTTCATCGAACTATTTGCGTCTCCCTTATAAGTTTACTTATTAAGGTCTGACGGGGAAACACAGGTACAGGCATACTCCACATAATACAAGACAGACAGAGGGGCCCCAGTTAAGGCACACTACACAGTATCACCAGAGAGAGAAAGCAAGTAGTCTTCCCAATAGGGTCCAGACTGAAAGACCTGAACCCCACCACTTTAATCAGTTGCTAGCAACCATTAGATGGTGGCCTTGTCATTGGGACCATAATCAATTGTGCTGAAAGGAGTGCCCCTTTGGGTGGACCACAGCAAAGTGCAGCACTCAAGAAAAACCCAAAATCATGTAGAGCACTGGTCACACGACTCTTGACGTGGTTCTCTTGCATTAGAAAACATACTTGCATGTCAAATGAGAGGCACTGAGAAGTCCAGTCAAGTCTAATGCGTGTCTAATTCAAATATATAGCTAGCAGCAGAAATATCTGAAGTGTGAATTCACAGTCCCAATGAGCCAGTGCTTTACCGTCAGAGCCACTGGAACATACAATGCTCAAGTCACTTCATTATTGACATTATTTTATACATTTTCGATAATGCAGCAAGCGGATGATAGGACACGTGGTGTAACAGAAGCTCACGACAGCTGCTAATAAAAAGGTGCCTAACTCTTCTGTGGGAAGAATGTGAGAAGAACCTGACCATGTGATTCAGTGGGACATTGTAAAAAGCAAACTTCACAATTTCTGCAGTTTTTCAACTGTCCATGTCAACTTCAAAATGAGTCAAAGCTTACTCCAAAAATTCAGGTTGAATGTGTAATCGACAACACCAAAATACAAAACGACGGTACATTTAAATGTGTGTTAATGTGCGACAATTAAATGGCTGTGTTAGTACTTTAAACAGGTATAAAAACAATTTCACACTGGTTGTCCCATGAATACTGCACAAAGGGATTTTCAACACTTCACAGGATTAATACATTTCAAGGTCAAGGTAAAGTGTGAAAGACAGGGAGCAAAGACCTTGTACCAACCTATGGACCCTTCATTCCTCAGTGGAAGCAAAGTTATGGCATTTCTATCTTTTCTTGAAATGAAAATCTAAATCTTGAAGGGCCTAGGTTCAGAATACATTTTTAAGGTGAAGTGCTATAGTTACTATTTGTGTGCCTTTGAAACGCTTAGAGCTGAGTAGGCTAGTGCATCGTTTTCTACCATTGGGCGTGTTCTGCCTTGCACACACACTTCCATCTAGGCCTCCGCACCATTTTGTCTGCACATCCTGCAATAGCTGTGGTGAGATTCCACCACGCTTGAGACCCTAATACATCTTGTTGTGGATTACCATGTTTTACATTTTGGTTAGAAAAATGCTGAACCAAAAATTCTGCAAGTGGCAATTGTTTCTGTGCTATCAAAGACTGCACCTGTGTTCTTCCACCTGGTCAAGGATTCATCTGGGGGTTGTGGGCCACCATGTTAGGCACCCCCCACCCCACCTTACTTGAAACAGCTACTAGATCACCCTAATTCTTGCAACCATTCCCTGTGTAACCATATTTGTAGCAGTCTCATGCTATCTGAGAAAAACTGAGATATGGATGGGAACACCTGAATTAAACTTAAACACTACTACTTTTAGTGGAGCAGTATGGGGCTGCCAAACTTAACTGAGAAGGATTCCTGGGGTATCCACCTGTATCAGCATGCCAACTGTTATCACATACCTCATACAGGATAGAGTTGTTTCTAATATTTTCAAGGCACAGATGGTCCGCTGAAGTTCCCCTTCTGTTTGTCTGAGGGAAGGGGGAAAGCTGTTGGGATGGAGGTCGCAGACATGGACTGGAATAAAATATTCAGTCACAGCTAAAAAGCAGCTACCAGCTTGAGGTCCCACCTCACTCAAAATCGGTATAAGGTTTATCTTATATAAAAAATACTGAAGAAAATATTTCCCACTGCGTTCCAAGAAGGCCCAAGGTGTCGATATGATGGCGCCAATTTTCTCCATGTAAACTTTGTTGTGCCAAGTTATGGTGGAACATTGGAAGCACGCTGGGGGCTCCGTCATGAGTGCAGCATGACATGATTGTCCAATCTCTTAAACATTGAATCCTAGACTAAAAAGGAATCATTGCAGCCCTGTTGCTGTTGTTGGCCAAGAGGCGGAGTTTGATACAATAGCTACAGTCATTTTGCTCTCCCCTAGGTATGTGGAGGCAAAATGAGGGAGGTTTGCTGGTGCCTGAAAGATCTGTATGTCTATGATGAGAACGGATGTGAGACTCACTAAGGACTTTTGAGTTTGGTTGGAAAGTTGGCTGCACTGAGGTGTGAGGGTTGGGTGAAGAAGAGACTGATCCTTCACGGGGAATGGTTTTCAGAGACCTTTGCTGTATTCATGCCCTGATGCTTGTTCGCAATTCCCTGGAACACATTTGGCAGTTAGGGCCTGATTTAGAACTCAGCAGATGGGTTACTCCGTCATGACAGGGATGGATATCCCTTCCGCCGAAAACTAAATAAAATATAATGGGATTTAGGTTTCGGCAGATGAGACAGCTGTCGTAACCCGTACGCCGAGTTCTAAATCAGGTGTGAAAACAGTACCACCATGCAGGCTGTATTTGTTTTTTATTTGCCAATGCTCCTTCATCCATAAATGTTTTTTTCTGTTTCAGGAAAAATAAAACAATGTTCTAAAAAAAATATATAACCACTGGTAACTATAATATACACATTCCATTATTTTTGTTCACTGTGTTATCGCAGACAGAAACCTAGCATAGGAAAAATTAAGCCTGGCCTTGCCTCAAAACAAGCAGCTCAACCGAAGTTGATAAGCCACATCCTCCCTGAACAGGGTGATCACCCGTCTAATAATGCAGGAGACCTAAAAATTTGTGAACTGAATGTGTCCAGAATAGTAACCAGAGGTTCAATGGAATTGAAATATTTACATCCATCCCTTTTGATGTGATATGCAACCGGGCATTGAAAATTAGAATATTTCTCGCTTATTAGCTCGTTATCTGAGGGACGACATAAGTAGCTCTTTTCGTCTGAGATGAGCAGCTGCTACCATCAGTCATTTCATGAAGCAAGGCCTGGTTTGATGGGGAATCCTAAAAGTCTAAAATTGTGACCTGGTAATGTTTCTGACCTTCTAAAAAGAGCAGGTATCCTTTGTGTCTGCCGAGTACTAGTCTGTGGAAATAAGTTTGCTTCTGAGACAATACTTCTGACGGATCATAAAGTGCCTGCGGTGCATCTGTTGGTGGAAATACAACAGCTCATGAACTGAAGGCATTCGCCCCAACACCATAATGTGTGGCTGGAAAGAGGGGCCTGGGGACAAGCACCCTGGCTCCCGCCCAAAACACCCTTTTGCAGGTTTTGTCTCTAAAGTTGCCTTCTGTGATGTCCTGACGCCCGCCCCCCTACCCGCCAGAAGCATTCCGGGGAAAGATGGCACCATTGCACTCACCGTGTTCTGTTGCTTCCTCTAGCAACTTCTGCCTCTACCTTGCTAAAGTTTCTCAGCAGGAGTGTATATACTTCCTTTGAACAGCAGTATTACCAGCACCTGTGCCTCAGCAGCTCTGTCATACTTGAAAGGGGTGTTACTAGAACCTCCTTGGGTGGGTTAGTGTGTTAGCCTATTGTGTCAAGCATTTTTAACCAGTCATAGAGTTGAAAGAATTAGATGTTTACACTCTTGAATTATCAACCTACATGGCAGAGGTGGGCAATTTAAACAAACATAAATGTATTCGTCATCACCATAGGAACCCCCCTCAGCTACCCCTTAAATGAATTCAAGTTGGTCTGGTTCTCTGATGGACCCATTCACTTGGTGTACCTCCTCTGAGGATTCAGCTTTGTAAATACCCAAAATTATCTGCATATCTCCAGACTCTGAGCCACTTACCCATAAAGCTAAACCTCTTCATGCATGTCCTTCTTCAACAACCTCCCTTCTTGGGGTCTTTCAGACAACAAAATCTAACACAGACCTTACAAGTCTGAAAGTTTTCAATGGTCTTCGGAATAAGTTCTTCCGATTCTTCGTGCTAACTCATATTATGCCAACTATAAAGCCTCTTCAAAGTACACCTCCTTTTATCTAAGTGTTTTCTTTTTGTGGAACCCGGGGTGTCAGTTCCCAAGCGGTCTCCTAGCCAATAATTCTTTAAAGGTCATGTTACAGGGATGAGGTTTTTTTTACTGAGAAAAGCTCTGCGTCCTTTAATTTTGGAGTCAGTGTATTGGCTTTCTTGGTATGGTTTTCATGGTCTATGCTGATCGAACTTTGGCTCTTTAGCATTGGTTCCTTCTTATACACAGAAGACCCTGCTTCTTATGTCAGTTACTTTTGAGACCAAATAATTGTTTCTCCTTTTTTTCTCTCAGTTTGCTCTTCATATGGTGCCCCGATGGGAGGGTTTGAGTGGCTTCCTGGTGTAGGGGAGCCAATCTTCCCATAGGTGCCAAAGAGCCCTTCTGGGTTTTAGAAGCCACACACAAGCTGATTTATTTTAGCACATCTTTGTCCGGGATCACTACTTATTCCCACTCAAGCGCTCAGCCTCGGACTCCTACCACCCCCTGTCAAAAGATATGGTGTAAAGCATCCGTTTAAGCTTTCAGAGCTTAACAATTTTGAATCTGAGCTTTCTGGAGAACCAGGATACTTGTGTTCTTGAGCTTACCACCACTTTACCACAGGCAAACCTTAAACTGAATTATCTCCGACGGTAAAAAGCTATTCGGCACAAGAAGCTACACGTAATCACCTACCTGTTGTCTCTCCTTAAAATAAAAGCCCAGAATCGTAATGCTGAAGCCCACTGGCCAGCTAAAAGTGGCGTTGGTGCAGGGGTTATTGAGGAACAGTGACTGACGTCATAATGGAGTCTCCATACCGAGTCCCCTATTGCTGGTGCGCACAATGGAAAACCTTCGGAGAAACAAGTTGTTCTTACCAACCAAGCACTACACTGCAGTAACAAGCACAGCGTGTGAATATATAATGGATTATCAAACAAAATCATAATTTCAAAGCCTGTTCAGCTTAAGGTGGTGACGAGACAAGTGCTGCTAAATATCTGCTTGGTACCAAACAGTCCCTGCAGAAGCTGCACAGATATGTTTTGCAAAATATACCCAAAATGGCTCGGGAACATAGAGAGGACCTGCAGCAAGGAGCTATGTTTCTTCTCTGTTTTTGTATCACTTAAATTGTGGTGTTTAGAGACCTGAGCTCACATCTACTGCACTTTGGACTTGCGGAAGGCATTCCATGAAATTCCATCTCTATTAAGAGGATTAAAACAAATCCGGTTTTACCACAAAGGGATCTTAGTCGATGTAGGGCTAAGCAGAGCCACTGTACCATTGCACCTAGGCCCATAGTTACACTTTTTAGCTTGCATTTGCGTCATTTTTTGACGCAAAAGTGACACAAACGTGCAAAATATAATTTTATTTTGTAACTTCGCCGCTTTTGCGTCAAAAAAATGACGCAAATGCGGCGCTAAAAAAAAGTATAAATATGGGCCATA
Source organism: Pleurodeles waltl (assembly GCF_031143425.1). Taxonomy (NCBI): domain Eukaryota; kingdom Metazoa; phylum Chordata; class Amphibia; order Caudata; family Salamandridae; genus Pleurodeles; species Pleurodeles waltl. The sequence continues at coordinate 341,051,723 of NC_090443.1, forward strand.
GTTTTCTCTCCCTAAAGTCCCTGGCCTTGGATTTGATGCTGAGACTGAAGCCACAGCTACCACTATCTTGTTGTGCCACGAAACACTACATGCAGTGGCTGTGAGAGTCTGTTTCCGACAAGAATCACGCATACCTATCAGTATTTGAATGCAGAGGTCCATTTGCTTCATGAAGTCCAAAGAAATCACAGAAGTAGGCAGCGTATGAGTAGCACAGTGAATATCAGAGCTGACTCTGAGCGTCACAACATATGGCGGGAAAAAGTAAACAGATGGGGATGCGTGTGGTAGCACCACTGGTACCAAGCAATGTCATGGTCGGAGGGCGCCATGCCACGACACCAGCACAACAATTAGGAATACTACTGGCATTTCCACCCACCATGAGTAAAGCACAAATCAGATATTTCAAAGTTAGCGATTCTGCAGATGAAACAATCCATTTACTATTGATGTGTGTGTAGCTGATGTAGACAGCCCGAGTGTTTCTTTATTTAGCACGCAGAAACAGATGTACCATTAAGTCCATCCATTTTTGTCTTAGCTTGACAGGCGGCAGGGCTTTTTCTTTGCAGACATCCTGATGACGCGCCATACCACTTTCGCACCCTTCAACACTGGAAAAATTGATTCTGAATGCAGGAGATGTATAAATATCTATTTTATTTGATTCAGTGTCCCAGGAGCAATCACCACCGGAAAGAGGTGGAAACAACAAAATTCATCAAAGACCACCAAGCACAACAAAAGCACACACTGCTACACACAGACAACCCAGCGGTTAACAAACTTCGGCATCAACCTTGATTAGAAATAAGAGGAAGAGGCCAGTAAAAAATGTGGGCAGGAGGCAGCCAGAAAAAGAAACGTGGGCACGATAAACTGAGGATGCCCAAAGTGGACACAAATGTCTCATATCTCAATAAGAAAGGATCCTGCCCCTGGGGGGGTGTTCTAAAATACCTTCATCAATTGGGGTCACCTTCCTGCCCACAAGAACTGTTGAAAGATACCATCATGCAGACTATTCAAATAAAAAAGCCTTACTACTTGAAGCACTTTGATGAAGCCGTGATCAGAAACTGTGAGGATACTGCACGCAAATATTAAGTAAATAGATGCACAAAGTTGGCGATAGCTGTGGGATTTCTGAATAAGGGAACAGTAGTGAACAGGCGCACTTGTGCTAGGGCCCTCACTGACATGCTGGTGGTAGGACAGGACAGCGAGCAGTATTTGGCAGCATGAGAGTGATACAGACACCACAAGGAACTGACCTGCTGAAAATGAGCCTGTGAGTGTCATAAATGGGTCCTGATAGTCACTGGCACCACCGAACTCTGATCAAAGTGGTCCAAGTGACAATAAGACTAAGGAAGAAGGAAGCTAATGGCTGGAAGGGTTGCAGTGGCTGGAGGGAGAGCATAAACATTTTGCACAGAGGTGGATTTTACAGAAGGTCAGTCCAATTATAACTAACAATCTGAAGGGAGACTGTAATGGGTGCCTAATATGGTGATGGGGAAGAAGATCTGGATGCTAAAAGAGGCAGCCACAGGAGAAGTGTTGAATTTGGTGTATTATGAGGACGCAGAGTGTGGTGTACTTGTGAGTATCTAGCTTAGTGCCTACTGTTTGTGCACAGTGTAGTACTGGGGCAGGTATGGTGCCAACAGGAAAGGGATGCTTACTAATGGATCTAACCTTTTGGGTACAGGGCCTTTAGTGGTGCAGTAGGAATAGTAGAGGTGCTGTGTTTTTAAGGCACTCATTTTGACAACAAAAGTGAGACACTGCCACCAATTATTACAGTTCTTGAGTCTACGTAACTGTTAATTACTCTGGTCCTTGGAGAAATCTGCTACACACATGAAAAATAAAGTGCAATTCTAGTGAATTTACAGCAACGGGGCTCCAATGTGGGCAGCTAAGCCACTGATTTGGCAAAGGAATTTATTTTCTGCAACTGAGAGCTACTGCATTTCTGCAGAGTGCTCACCTAGGTCGCATGGATGGGGGTTCTTTAAGTAAAAGGCAGAATACTACCAGGAGTACTTAGCTTTAACGAAAGACATTAGAAAATCTAATACAGTTTTAAATACCCACTGTAGGAGCAGCCATTGCAGGGCGTTGCCTACGGCATTTTAGTACTGCAAACACTTATCTGGTGTCAGAAGTGGGGTTCTATAAAAGGTAATGAGTGTTCAGATTTCTGATGCTTTAAGGCACTGAAAGCAAGCAATGTGAGTAGCAGGATGCCAACATTAAATAGTACCATATAATTCTTAAGTATGCCACTCACAAGCATGTAGCCTCTACAAGGTGAGGAGGGCTTGGGGTAAAGCAAAAGATGCAATATCAGCTCCAGACGTGGGTGGGCATCCATTAGTGGGATACAAAGTTAGTGCTGGTGATGCATCTGTAGTTATTCATCCCATCCTCCCACTTCTGCAGATCATTCATCCCAAGTCACAAAGTCCAAGAGGCTTATAATCCAAACAGGGAGTCTTCTTCTTTCTCACGCTTGCCTGGGTTTGTGTTGAGAACCGGTCTAGGAGGGTCACTAGGTGGGGAAGGGAGAACTGGAAGTTGGTCAGCTGCCTTCGCTCGCGATTCCAAAAACTTGTCAAATTCTGAAAGGGAAAGAGGTCAAAGAGATCACATGAGACACAACTACTATGCATTCTGCATCTGAAGGAACCACAGACAAGGTGCATGGATAGCTGTCTAAAGCTAATATTTCAGATCAGATGAGTGAATGACAAAGGAAAAAGCCTAACTCAATACAGGAGAAAATGAAAAGAAACATGATCTCTTCTCTGAAATGCCTTCTGCCTCAAATGAAACAAGTCTCTCGTGAAAATCCATAATCGCCACATCTAAGATAGCGGGTAACTTCCAACCCTTGCAGATTGCCATTTATTATAATATCATATTGAATAGTGTACCAGATTCCAAATTCCAACTTTTCACTAAATAAAACACAACTAAGAGGATATTTTTTTGTTTTTGGAGGGAGGTGAGGCGTTGGAGAACTTTAGGGCTCCATACACAAAACATTTTGAAGTCAATGGTTACCTTCACTGGTGACTCCTTCAGCATCTTCAGCCTCTTCATCCTGTCAGATATGGAATAGAAAAAAGGGTCTTACTACTGGTAGGCGACATGGCTTATTACTTGTATGAAGTGTTGTTCCTAGACTCCTAGTTCCTAGAAGGTAAAAGTACTGTTTTGTGCCTACAGATTTCCTTTTTAATTCAGAATAATCTGGTATTAGTTAAGGAATAAGACTATGGCCGTCAGCAGTATCTTCTCACCAAGTTTATCTTCCATCCCCCCACTCCGTTGCTTCCATGGGGTGGGCGGGTTCTCCAATTTAGTATTTTAATATGTAGTGCACATTAAACGAGAAACCAAGTTGGTTGGTAACCTAACAATACGTTTATTGTTCCCTGGGCTAAAAATGACTGTAGGAGGAACCATTTTTTTCCTAGAAGAGGGCACGTGCTGCAGAAGCAATAGCCTCCAACATCCTCTAAAAAGTCAAGGATGTTGGGATTATGTGCATGCAGGAAGGGCTCGGGATCCTACTGCTCTATGCATTTAGAATCAGCCTCACATGGTCAGCGCGAAACCCACTACAAGCCTGCTTCTCATTTCAATGCCTTTTTTGATGACATGGGGGTACTAGCACCTCACGTGGGGGCAGGGATGTCTCTTCATAGGGAAGGGTCATTGTGAAATCTACCTATTAAAATACTGATATACAAAAACCTCTTGACCCCTCCCAAACCTGACTTCATTAGCACGAGCGCTTGTTCTCGAAAACATCATGCTCTTCACCACTCCTCTTCTCTTATCTTTGCATTTCTGGTGCAATGTCACCATTCACCCCAATTCAGCTTTAGATATTTTGAAGGGAAAAACAGTAACTTGTGTTTTTCCTAACAACGCGTTTGTATTTCCACGGAGTTACATTGACAAAGAAAGATGGATATTCAGTAATCTTTTTTTATTTGTAATTTTCTTAGCTGTTAAATTTTTACTGGTCATAAACATTAAGATCTTACAGCGCCAGAACACTGAAAAAGTAGAAACTGTTACCTCAAGAACCATCCTCTATTGTTGTAGTTAACGAGAATAAACATTTCATCATCAGAGATACGATAAGCTGCCATATCAAGAATTTTATGGATGATACCGGTTTTCTGGCGTTTCCCTTATCTCATTTTAACGTCGGGTTAGATAAAGATGCTTCAAAAAATTACACAGACCTCTAAACCTGGAAATGCTATTCGGTCAATACTAACCTATTCCAACATTATAAATCTATCTTATCATCCCATGCTTAGAAACATAATTGCTGTATCTGTATTCTTCACTGGTTAAGTGACTGCCTTTAAGTTCTTCACATGGCACAGGGGTATACCCAACATTTTGAAACTCATTGCATTTTATGACACTCAAGAATGTGAAAGAAAACCTGTCCACCATAGAAGATCTGTTAAAAAAAAGTGGGCAAGTAGGACTAGATGCTTATAAAGGAGATGTGACCTTTGGCGATCCAAAAGCTTGTAAACTAGTCCATATGAGAGTTTCCCCTGTGTATGAGAAAGGGATCCTGGGTCGATCTCCAGACATGGGAAGCCCTAATTGGAGAAGGATCATGCCTGTCACAAAATGATCAAAAGTATCATTGGAACACAGATTTTATATGAGACACGAGATGATAACAAGCATGGAAAATTAAGCTAAGTCACCAACGGGGATAAAAGGTTACAGAAGAGAAATTCATGCATTACTAATATGCATCACAGGTAATAGAGGGTTAATTTTCAGATTTGAAGACACTGTTTGCAATGCAGGTTCAACCTAGCTCTCGACTGGATTGATTAGGTCACATCCCCACATGGGAGACATTAAACTCCTTTAGAACATTCTCTTTGCTATGTCGACAAAAATCAACATTCTAATTGATGTGAGGTAATAGCAGGAATCATTCATCTCCAGGCCCAGCAAGTGAGAAAACTGTGACTATCCCACAGTGAGGGGTCATCTGGCAGGATCAACCTAGAGCTCCTTAAATGTAATCAGTCTCGAACAAGAAGCCATGTAAGTGTTCTATTCTGTGACACTAAACGTTTGCATGAGCATTCCACGTGCATCTCTAGTTTTGGATTTTCAGTGTTATGAAGTGAAGCAAAGTAGGCACTTTGACATCTACCCTGCCACTTGCCTGTGGCCTCCAGTTCTTGCTTGTTCCAGGCTGATCCAGTTGCTGCTGTCTGGCCAAGTGACACTGCAGCTGCCTGCGTTTTGCCACTCAGCATTCTTCCCGCCAACAGAAGCCCGGCCCACCCAAGGACCTACTTAATGCAGGCTGCAGTGTGACTGCACTAGTAGGCACCTGGGCACCTAGCCTGCCACTTGCCGGTGGCCTCCACCCAGTACCTGCTTGTTCAAGCCTGATCCAGTTGTCACTGTGTCATCAAGTGACACCACTGCTGCCTGGCTTTTCCTGTTCACCATTTTTCCCGCCAACAGAATCCCCACGCACCCCCAAGACCTACATAATGCAGGCCGCAGCACATCCGTGCAGCGGACATGCTGCTGTTGTACCAAAGGGCAAGTCCATCTTCATGTGGACTGCACCCAGTGCCAGAACTCTGGCCCCATAACCATCCAATACAACACCACAGCTGCAGCCGCCACTAGAGCCAATGGACACCACCTCTACTCCTCTGTAGTAACTTCAACAACACACACTGGCAAACATGCTGCTGTACATTCCTCAGCACCATGGTAGGGCCTTCTTCCTGCACTCATTGCTATTTCACCTGTGACACCTCAGACACCGACACCACTACCTCCAAACAACCAACGCGTGCCGTCACCACCACCACCCCACATCAACTGTCCACCATGCTCTCCAACATCTGATTCCTCAGTAAACACTCAAGTGAAATCTGTGACCTCCTCAACAGCAACACAAAGACCTTCTCTTCCTGACCAAGACATTACTCAATCCAGTCTTCAACTCAGATATCACAGCAGCCATTCCTTCCACCTACAAAATCATACACTAGGACCGAAATCACAAACTAGGCAGAGGACTCGCAATCAGTTACAAAAATACGATTGACTGCACCACCTCCACGGACTCGGACACCAACCTCATGGAACACCTCCACTTCAAAATACAAACGGAGTACAATGCCACCCTGAAGGGATCCCTCACCTATCGTCACCTAGGACTCAAGTGGAACTCTGCAACTACATCATAGACTTCATCATTCCCTCCCTCTCCATCAGATCAACCAACTACATCCTCCTCAGGGACCTCAATTTCCACCTGGAAGACATCACAGACTCCAACTCCACAGCCCTCCTCGACCCAGCAATGTCAGACTCACCCAGCCGGTCCAAGGACCAACCTAGACAGCAGCCCTTACCCTCGACCCTATTTTGTCCACCAACAACAGGATCACCACCACTCACACAACCCCGCTCACATGGTCCGACCACTACATCATAAATTGCAAGATACCCACCCACCAAGCCACCCCACCAGAAAAACCCAAAGCACCATCAATACACTGAGGCAAAATAGCTGAAAAAACTGGACCAAGACCCTACAGGAACACTTCCTCCCCAATCCCCACCCCCCTACCACACTGGGAACCTCGATGTCGACACCAAGATCTTTAATAAATGGTTCACCGAATGCGCCAACCGCACCCCTCCACCCAGAAACAAGACCTCCAAAGACAACAAACGATCTAGCTGGTACATGAATGATCTCAGGGAATCCAAGCCATACTGCAAACAAGTTGACAGAAAATGGAGACTGGACAAAAACACAGCATTGCAAGATTCACATACAAAGACACCCTCAACCTCTACCACCAACAACTACAAGACACACAGAAAAGGGCCCAGACTCAAAGCCAGCCCAACAATGCCAAAGAACCCTTCACTATTGTCAAGGAATTCTCCAACCCTCCAGCTGCCAACGACAACATCATATTGTCCCAAGCACTCTGCAATGAACTCTCAAACGTCATCAAACAGAAGACTGCCAAGATCTACAACATATTCAATCCACAGCATACTGATACCAATACCCAGCAGAACACCTCCTTCATCGCCAAACAGCAGCTAAGCAACTAAAAGACCCTCTTGAGTGAAGACACCACTGCACTGATGAATACCATCCAGGGAGTCTACTCAGATTTGTGACACCCACCTCATGTACAACCTTCATAGAACCATCATCTCATCTGCGCTCACCGCTACCATCACCACCTCCATAACCATGCCACCTTCCTATCTTGCTGGAAAAATGCTAAAGTTAAATGCTAAAGTTAACGCCCTACTCAAAGAAACTAACAGCGGACCCAAACACCCTAAGTAGCTACAGACCCATCTTGCTCCTTCCTTTTCCAGCTAAAATCATGTAGAAAGCCACCAATACCCAAGTTGCAGACCACCAAGAACCTCATCAACTCCTAAACAGCTCTCAGTCTGTCTTCTGCACCAACCACAGCACAGAAGCAGCCCTCAGAGCATCCTCGACTGAGGAAAAATGGCCACACTCAGCCTGCTTGACCTCTACATAGCTTTCAATACAGCCTCCCACAACTTACTCATCGGAAAGCTCGAACACTTGGGTATTAGTGAACCCGCCTTCAAGTGTATATCCTCTTTCCTCACGGACAGAACTTAATAAGTTAGACTTTCACCTACACCTCAGAACCCAAGAAACTCATCTGCGGAGTCCTTCAAGGAATGTCGTTCAGCCCAACACTCTAACATCTACATGACATCATCTGACATCGTCAGAGCCCAAAGCATCAACGGAGTATCCTACGCCAACGACACACAGCACATCCTCTTCCTTACTGACTCAACCAGCACCGCTAAAGCAAACTTCACCAACTACATGACCAACGTTGCTGCGTGGATTAAAAACAACTGCCTCTAGTTCAACACAGACAAAACAGAAGCCCTTATCTTAGGCAACAACCAGATGCCCCTTGGTTACTCGATGAACTTAGCCCCCCCCACTTACATCTATGGACGATGCCAAGAATTACAGAGTCGTCCTGGACACCAAACTCTCCAAAGGCAGACAGATCAATGTTGTTGCCTCATCATGCTTCCACATCCTGCAAATGCTACACAAGATTTTCAAGGGGATTCCACTTAACACCATACAGTCACCCAGACTTTTGTTATAAGGACACTTGACTATGAAACGCCTTCTACTTTGGAATTTAAACCCATGTTCTAAGCTGAGTCCAAACCACCCAGGTCGCCTCCGCCAGAATTATCCTGAAAATCAAGCAAAATAACCACATCTCTCCACACCTAAACAATCTCCACTGGCTTCCAATCCAGGAAAGATACCAGTTCAAGCTATTCACCCATGCCTAAAAAGCTCTCCACAACACCGGTCTATCGTACATCAACCACTGCCAGAACTTTTATCAAACCACCAGACACTTTCAATCTGCGTTACAGGCAAGAGCATACCTCCCTTGCTTCAAGAAAACCAGAAGTGGAGGATGCTGCTTCTCATAATTTGCAGCCAAGGCCTGAAACGACTGCCCGCAGTACCTCCAAACTTTACCCTCCCTCATGGACTTCCAAGGAAACCTCAAGACATGGCTCTTCCAGATGAAACTGGCATTATCTCCTCCTCTCCTATCAGTCCTGGATACCCTCATGGGTGATTAGTCACGCTCTACAAATACACATAACAATGATGCAAGAGAGTCTAGCAAAATCCAAGTTGAAGCCATAACTTGGAAAAGAATTGCCAAAAAAAACAACCACAGCAATGGTGGGATTACCACTCCAGTGGAAGCAAAATCCATTTCTGTATCTAAAACTGAAGGTGAGAACTGATCAGGATCTACTGCACAGCTTTTCTTCCTTGATGGATACCTTCCACTTCCGAGAAAAGTAGCAGGGATGTAATCAAGCTTTCTTTCTGATTTTAATATACACAGCAGATGTTAGTCTCGTAATACTTCTTAATTTCCCCCTGAAATTGGTAAACACCAGTTCCCACACTTATGTCAGCAGATGATTTGTTAATGATAGGTAATATATTAGTAGGCTTCAGAGAAGTTACACTGCTCTGGGACTTTATTCGAAAGAAATATTTATGTTGATAAATACTAAGAAAATTAAGGTCATGTGTATTAGTAAGTGTAAGTCAAAACTTGAGAAGGTTTGGTTCTAGGGATATTTTCTCACTGTATGTGTTGTATATTCAACATTTCAGTGCAATACATTATTGAAATATGTTTATTCAACTGTCCAAAGAGCAATTTAACAACTTTACAAGGCCAATATACTATCCCCCTTGAAGTAAGGTTTAGAATGTGTGGATATTAAAGGACATGGCACTGAATTGGTAAAGGTAGAATCTAAGGTTTACCAACCAAAGCCTTAGGATTAGATCTATGTTTAGCGAACATAATTAGTAAGTTATTAAGTCTTCATGCCAAGAGAAGGTAAAGGTTACAAAGAGGAGCAGTCACAAAGATGAGTATTGTACTTTTTTTGTAGAATTCCATTCAAACCTTTATGCATTCTTTTATGGAAAATGTTAACTTTGATCTCACTGAACTTGAGATTGATTTGACAAGGTATTCACCTAGGGCAAAGAGAGCAAGTCCGCAGGTTCAGTGATGTAAGGAAAGCATCTGGATGAAGTAAATTTATGTGTTATTTGCCCTGGTAGGCACCATATATATTGAATTAACAATGCTGAGTTGTTTGGCTCTGATTCAATAACCGCCTAAGCACTGTTTTTATTTATTAATTTTCTAGCAGAGTTGATCTTTCATTTTTGATCAATTATAAGCCCTCTTAAACAGTACCTATGAAACAATGGCACCTATATTCACTCAACAAGGAGGCCAGAATAACTAACTCAAACAGTAATCCAGTCCTTCATTTGATGTGTCTAAGTGTACAACCTATTGCAGGATGTTCATTTGCTTCAGGGCATTCCAACTCAAACAAGAGAGACCCATGCCTCCTTGATGGGCTGGGGAACTCGCACATAACACCTTCAGTTACAAGCAGTATGGTCACCAAGAAACAAAGAAAAACGTCCAAATACAAAAAAAATGTCAACTGAGAACAGATCATCTAGCTCTAAAATGTGTATCTCCTGCGTTCAAAACAAACTCATTGCTTGTGCAAATAGGCAAGAAAGCATGAATGTACTATTACAACATGCAGGACCAGAACCCTATATTTCAAAGCACAAAATATGTGGAAAAGGCTTATAGCCAGGGAGAGAACATTGTGAACCAACATACATCCAACACTTTTTTCCCAACAAGCAACTCTCAGCCACTGAATTCCAAGACCAGGTCACAACTAGCAGACTTGTGGGTTCTTTTTAGACCCCTGCTCTCTCCAAACCTTCAAGAATGTCCTATTATCTATGACTGCTGCAACCCAAACACTGACCATAACAATAATGCTCTATCTTCTCAGTAGAACGCAAGATACCATACATGTGACTGCTCTCCAACACGACCAAACAGTCCTGGCCAGCAAACACCTATCTCTAAATGCCCACTCTATTGAAAACTGATAGAAAGTAGAGCATTCAATAAGATCTGAGATTTCCCTCATGAAAGCACCCTTTTCGTAGCTCAACAGGCTGTGTTTTGTCCATGGAAATGCAAAGAATCTATTCCAATCTGGATGATCTGAACACAATTGTGCACAGAAATAGCATCACTTCACTCTTTCTACTGGACCTATCAGCCACATTCAACACCATTGACACCACAACATTCTACAGAAAACACAATAATTCAGAATGGAAGAAATGACCCTGGTCTAGATCACCTCCTAGCTCTCTGGCAGATCAAGCATCACCCTACTCCCCCATTAACATAACCATCTTTCTGCATCAAGCCAGGCATCTCTCAGAGATCAATCCTTGCCCCACTCCTCTTAACGTACCTTAGATCATTAAAGGAAGTAAAAACAAAACTTCATTGTGGCATATTACAACTACGCCAAATACACTCAAATCATCCTAAAACTGGAAAACCCAGGGGATCTGGCCACTCAAGACTAGACCAGTGTCTATGAGTAGGAAACCAAATGGATGCTAACTGTTGTAAACATATCTCATCAAAAACAAAGACCCTAACATGAGAAGACTGGACTACATCCATACCTCATCAGTCTGGTCTCAGGAACTTAAAGCATCATCAATAGTATCAAGAGAATTGAGAACCCAGGAAGTTATTATCATCTAAGCCTATCCCTGGTCCCCTAAGTAAACAAAGTAATGGAAAGAGCCTCCCATACCACCCATACTTTATAAGAGATTTTCCTACAACTAGGATTGCAACTGAAGCTCTAAGTACCGCTTCTGTCATATAAGGCCTTGGCTTTGCTAATGGATATTACTAGAGTGCCCCATTCTCATTTCTCCAACAACAACAAATAAACCATAATGCAGCAGCAAGACTACTACTACATGTTCACCTGTGTGACTATTTCTCACGGGCCCTACAAGCATTTCCGTGGCTACCCATCACAGATGTTCAACTTTCAAGACCTTGTGCATCACTCATAGGGCCATTAGTGGAAAAGGCTCAACTCTCATACAAATAAAGCTAAAAAGATATTCACAGAAGAGAAGTCTCCACTCTGGGCTGGCACCACAATGGACCATCTCAGCAATAAGAAACAGAGGTTGGGCCTATGTCTCTGCACAAGTAGCTACATTTTCAAACTCTCTGATGGTGAAGATAAGTATTGTCTAAAACCACCTGATATTCAGGAAGACTGTGAAGACATGGCTCTTCCCAAGATGATATGACTATATGTAACCCTTGCACACAAGTAAAAAAAAAAGGTGCCATGACGATCTGTATTGACTCTAGAGGGCATGTACCCCAGTTACATAAATTAGCGTTACACAGTAACACTTCAAATCTTCAGTGACCATAAACTGTGCACACTGACCATAAATTGTGCCTAGTTCCTCCCATAATCAATAAAAACATGCTTACATCCAAACACACCTCAGAGAGACTCACAGAAGAGCAGATTACATTGCAATCCAGCAACAGACAAGATTTGTGCCTCTTATAGAAAAAAGCACACAAGAAGGAATACCCCCTCGGTCAAGTTGGTATGTCTTCAAATTCTATTCTGGAGAATATTCTAGCTACCAAATATCAACCTAGAACTGAGAGAAGCTATAACAACAGCACAACCAATGCAAAATGTAATTATTGCTATGTTCTTACCAGATTACATAATATGTTTAAAATCCATGAAAATGTTTTTTCGTGCACAGGTCTAATGTGACATTGACACTGACATCAAATGTTAATTGGCACTATGGGGGTCATTACGACCTTCCGCCCGCCAAGCGATAACCGCCGTGCGGCCGCCAATGCGGCCGCACTCCTGCGGCCCCCATTACGACATCCCCGCTGGGCCGGTGGCCGCAAACCAAGTTTGCGCCCGTCGGCCCAGCGGGGATGAGGCCGCAACATAGGAGCTGGCTCCTAATGGAGCCGGCGGTGTTGCGGCCGTGCGACGGGTGCAGAAGCACCCGTCGCGCTTTTCACTGTCTGCTATGCAGACAGTGAAAAGCTGGCCGGGGCCCTGTTAGGGGGCCCCTGCACTGCCCATGCCAGTGGCATGGGCAGTGCAGGGGCCCCCAGGGGCCCCAGGACACCTCTTACCACCAGCCTCTTCCTGGCGGTGCAAACCGCCAGAAACAGGCTGGCGGTAGGGGTGTCATAATCCCCAGGGCAGCGCTGCCCTGGCGGATTATCACCGCCGGGGCTAAAACGGCGGGAAACCGCCGGCCCCGGTGGTGCGACCGCGGCGCTACCGCCGCGGTCGGAATATCCCAGGAAGCACCGCCAGCCTGTTGGCGGTGCTTCCGTCGAAACAGCCCTTGCGGTCTTGGACCACCAGGGTTGTAATGACCCCCCTATATCTTCTACTACACCTTTATTAGGCTTAGACTACAATTGAATTCGAAATGTTGTTCAGAGTGCCTATGTTGCATGTCTGCGTGGGCACTGCGCTACTAGGAATACCAAAACTAAAAGAAATATGTTTACTCTCTATTTGCATAAATGACACCAGTGACATAAAATGTAATTGTGTAACTGATGTTTTTTAACATTAGCCCTATCTGCATCTCAAGTGAATTGTTACGTAACTGGGGTACCTTGTTTTGTAAAACAGTGCCACCAACATGATGTTTAATTAGCTGTACTACAATTACATCACCTAATCGTTTTAACCTTACCAGAATGTTCTGATTGCCCTTGCTCCATGTAAATTGCATAACTGGCATGAAGTGAACTACATCCCCTCCGTCCCTCATTGGTTACTCCTGCACTAACCTGTATCATAGGTGCTAAGACTGGTTGTATAATGCTTATTACTTTGGGTCAGTCTGTGTCACACCAGAGTCGACCGGCCAAGACCACCATAAAAATGAATACAATCTAGCTATGTCCGCCTTTGTACGACCACTACCTCAGGTGTGAAGTGTAATGTGATATTCAACTATTAGTACACTTAATTTTGTTTAAGCCTTGCCCGAATTATTTGAAATTCAACAAACGCTGTCATTTGGGAACACTTCCTTTGCTACTTGGATGGACCATCATCTTCCTGAACACGATTGTGAAGGATAATTGCTGAGACTATCAGACCCTCCATCAACACTTGCTACACATCCTCAGGCAGTATCTGTCCCTCCCGGTCACCTCTTGGTACTGTTCATCTGCCACTCCTGGACTAACCCGACGAGTCATGCCAGACCCATTAGTATGGGTCCACCTGTGCACACATAAGAAGTCATCCATATGTGTACCTACCTGGATCACAATAATTGCTCCAGTAATTCACCCATGCATGATAAACACATCAGAGCACAGAGCTTAAAACAAATGTACGCCACTGTAATATTCGGGACAGACAAAGGCACAACGCGCACCGGGCACTCCACCCTAGTCACAGATCATTAAACTAATACACCATGTATCATTAAACTAATACACAATGTATCAACCTCTCTCAGCTCAAGCTGCCTTAGCGATCGGTTAGAAGCTGGTCGACAACTGAGGCGCCACCCAAACCAACTTAATCATAAATCTATACAACAGTGGAAAGAGAAACTTTCACCCCAGCAACTGTACCTCTGACAACCTATTCACATCACTGAAACGAATTCTTCACAGACTACAAAAACAAATCAAATGAGAGATTCCGAACGCTGGTTCTGTAATATCAGCTAAAGCATCTCAAGTCCCTAGCAACACCTAGATTTACGTCAGCTAACGATCCCTGACAATTAACCCACTCCCAACAGTGGGCACTCTGTTCAAACACTTGACACTTCAGTGGCTGGGTCTGCAACATTCCTAATACTACAAGCCGCACCACAGAAGCGCGTGGACACATATCTGTCATTTTTTCTTCAACCAGATTACTGGTATTTCTATTGCATTGTACCAAATGAATGTTGTGTCATAGGTTAAGAGTTTCCTCACACCGTCTTTCCTATTAATTAAATCTCGTTTTCAGTGGAACAAAGGGGTAATTCTAAGGCTGTAGAGCCTTTGCTTGGTTATGACTGAAAATAGAGACATCGTTAAATGTGCCGGTGACTTCCTGGCCTGGCTTATAATCCTAAACAATTGATCCGTGGGCTCTCAAACAACTACAACATTACTTCACTATTGCACCCATTACAGGGGAGGGGGCATACCGAGGTCGTTAATATGCAAGGAGCAGATTACAGAAGTATTTATATGCTAGGTACTAGGGCTTGAATAGAGTATGCTGTATTACAGAGAGCCGGTGTAAAGAGTTTGTCAGCTGAGATACAGCCCTGTTTCCAGACCAAAACTCTGTCCCGCTGAAACATTTTGACTGAAACAGTGGGTAAGCCAGAATTAATGTGCTACAGTAGTCCGGACATGAATGTGCTACATCTATATTAAATCCCTTGTGTCTGGCTGAATTTAAAGGAAAATCTATCATTTTTATTTGGACTGATATGTATTAAATAGTACTGGTGAGAAGATGGTGGTGGGTCAACAGTGTCGGAGTTCCTGACAGCTCCAAATCTACCAAAAGCACAAAAGCAAGCAAGTCCCTTAGCTAACCAGTTCAGAAACTTACTTCAAAGACCAAGCAGGGCTGTTTCTGTCCTGTCCTTTGCTTGGAACCCCAACTACAGTGGTTAGTGACAAAGTTAAGAATACAGAAACCATCCCCTTGGACCTAGCATGCCCATCCATACTCTGAGATGTAGCACACAAAACCACTGGCTGGCATACAGCACATCTACTGAACCACTCTGTCTTCTCACAGTACTCTGTTATTGGTGATAAAGTCAGGATATTCTCCATATTTAAGCTTGAATGTCAGCAAAAGCTTAACATCTCTTAAATACAATGATTCACTGTCACATTTTGCACTGGTTTTGGTGCAGTGGCACTGGTGATGGACAGGGAGCTAAAAGCAGCATTGGAAAATGTGTTCATACTCGCTCCCTAGCGTAGCGAGTAAGTCCCCCAATCTCCAGGAAGATTTGGAGGGTAGAGGATCGTATCTACGTCTACAATAAACCGTTCGGTGTTGCCTCATGGCTGTATGACAGGCATATTCATTGATCATCTCCATCTATCCACCTCTAAAAGCAGCCCTCTTGTTTGCAGTTTGGCTTTTCTATATGGCCAATCCACCCTCAAGCATGACAAGCGCACATGCCTAGCATTAAAAAATAAAACTCAGAAGTGGAGACATTACTAAAGCCCTTTGATGATATAATGCTGGATTTCATACATATATTTACATTATTTTACGAGTTTTACGGAGTGACCACCTTCTAACGCCCGAAAAAAAACACGCAAATCTAGGTTCAGAGCTGGTCATTAAGACTCTTGTCATGAAGCACGTGGGCATGTAATGTCTATGATGGCTCAGTCTCTGTATCAGACATGGTTTGTTAAAGTCAGTGGTAGCAAAAAGCCTACAGCTGTTTTAATATAGTATACAATTTCCAAAAGCCAGCTAGTATGCAGAGTAAGAAACAAGCTAGCTTTCTAGACCAGTCATGGAAAACAGAATATAATCATGTAGTGGGTCACTGTGGGTTCACGGGCAACATGATCATGAGTAAAATGACTGTCAGTGGCAAAAAAGGAATCATATTGCGGAACATGTTTTTTTACTAAATTGCAGATTAATGCACAGCATGTGGCTCCGGAACATGACAACAGTGCCAAACCGATGTGCTAAGCAGAAAACTAAGGTACCTGAACCCCATAATGCACTCCTTAGCCTAAAAAAGATCTCCATACAAGGTTCACCTCCTCGCCGTTGAGATATGTGTCATTGGTAGAGTGTACCAACAAGCTGAATTGTTTCATTGATGTAATAAACCACAGTTGTCATTATTACAGGCTCATTGCAGGCAGAGTTATCTTCATCAGAATTGGTATTGGTGATAAGCAGACTGCAGCTGGTGCTTAACATGCTCGGATATTCATCTATGCTATTTTTCTGAACACTCCACCCCTCCAAAGTCAGCAGTGCACATAGATAGACTTCGTACAAGAGTCCTGGGTATACCAGATGGTAGAATGTTTATGGAAGGAAATAACTTCAAAATAAACGCATAAATAAGAAAAAGTTACCTACCTGTAACAAGAGTTCTCTAGCATTGGTATAATTCATAAATCCCAATTCTTTGCTGTCAGAACAGGGAATATTTTGAAGCATTTGAATCTATGAAAGACCCAATACTGGAGGGGAAAATGTTGCTTACCTGTAACTACAGGCTTCAAATCATTGTCATCCTGATGATGGAGAATAAAAGCATAAACATGCATGGAATACCTAATAACAGAGACAACAAGTTACATACTTGCCCCAATTGGTCTCTAGCACTGGTTCCCGGCCCGACAACATGGAAATCCCACACAAATGAAATCTATGAGAGTCAATGCTGGAGAACTGTGATTTAGTTACTGAGCACGTCTGTGTGAAAAAGGAGGGCCTAGCTACAAAGGCAGAGTTATGGCCCTTTTGAGTTAACGAGGCACGATCCCCTAGCCTCGGGCTACAAACTGATCAATTATACATTCTTATTGAAGTCGCACATAAATCACCCAGTGAAATACTGCATCCCATGCTGTGCATCACATGGCAGGGTCCTCCTACTCTGTGTTTCTGCAGATCTGACGTTGCCGAGCTGTGCAATGCATCACAGTGATGCCTCCGGTCTGCTGTAATGTACTTTCTGCAAATCAGAACCAGTCTGCCCACTTGACACAAGTGCTGGCAAAGACGTGGCAAGAAATATTAAAAGTCGTTCGATTTACATATAAAGCTTGCTCAGAAGTACTGCTTTACTTTAGGAGCAGATGAATCCCTGCTCTACACTGCTCGTAAAGAAATCAGCAATGTTAATGACTCCCCAAAAATAATTGAGTTTATTTGGCTATAACATGGTCAGTCTCCTTAACTGTAATACCCTTGGAAACAAAGAGATGTCCCTTGCTTGGTAAATTATGCAATCATCGTTTCAGAACGCATGCTGAAATTACCTCTTGGGCTAAATCTTTGTTAGTTTGTTCTAATCGCCCCTAACTCGAATAGTCCGTGCAATGAGAAATATCCCTGTCTTCAAATGCTGTCATGACATAATCATTGATTATTTCTTATTCATAATAAAAAGGTCGGTGAGTTCTCTCCTCTTTCTTTAATAAATCTATACTTGTAACAGAACAATTGATTTATCAGCATGTATACCTTTTTAAGATGTGGCTGTTTGGCAAGGTCGTTTTTTTTAATAACAGCGATTTCATTCAAGGCATCAGCATGTTCACACCAGGGGAGTAGCTACTAGTGGGGCAGCCGGTGCAATGCACCAGGCCCAGAGACAGGAGCGGCCCTATGCACTGGCTGTCCCTTCCACTTCTGTGAGTGGAGCTCGGAGGCATAACGTGCGCGCGCTCATGCTGCAGGTATCCCCGACTCCCCAGCAAGTCACACAGCACTTGTAGAAAAACTCACAGTAAGTGTGGCTTTCAACCGCCTCTGCTTTTATTGCGCATGCCGCCTGTCAACGTGCTGATCAGAGTAATGAAGGGTATGTACTGCGCATGTTCACGTTCAGCAAACAAGAGCGCGCGCTGACTGTTCATGGAGAACGAACATTGGCTGTGGCCTCTTCCCTCTTTGAAAATAAAACAGGTGAAGCTCAGTCATGCGGGCTGGTGCAGACACCTTACTTAAAGTAACTTGAGTGACCGTCTGTAAAGATATTCCTGGTAAGAGTTGAACTTTATTGCCTCACTTTATTTTATAACACAGTTTTATTTGTGGCATGTTATTTTCGTTCCAAATACATCAGTTCTACTCCGTTTTTTGAATTTCAAGATGTAATTTTGCTTAGAAATAATCTGTAAGAATTTAAACAAATGTTTTCTTGTTATCGTTATGCTAAGTTATATTCTTTGAGAAGCATTACATTGGGGAGTAAGGAAAATGTTACTTACCCAGTAGACATCTGAACGTGGTATGTAGTGCTGTAGATTCACATTCTTTGCTTTGCACAAGTTCACCATCTAGTGATGGGCTTAAAGTGCTGCAAGTTGTTTTTATTCAAAGAATCTTATAGAGTCACAAGATCGAGTGACTCCTCCTCTCTGCACATTGGCATCGAGTCCTTTGTTAGATTGTTTTCCCGCACGCGGGTGAGGTAAGGAGAATATATATAGATAAATAGGAAAGGAATAAAAAAAGGATGTCCATGCAGTGCCTTTACATATGTATAACGTTTGTAAAATAATGCAACTACAACGACCACCGGCTTCCAGGGAGGATGGAGGGCATATGTGAATCTACAGCACTACATGCCACAAACAGATGTCTATTGGGTAAATAACATTTTCCATTCAATGGCATGTGTGGCTGTAAATACACATGCTTTACGTAGACTGTAAAGCAGTCCCCTCCAAGTAAGCGGTGGCTAACCTGTAGGAGCTGGAGTAGCTTGAAAAAGTGTCATGAGCGCTGCTTGGCCAACTTTAGCTTGTTGCCTTGCTAAAACATCTACACAACAGTGCTTAGTCAATATATGTGGTGCAGACCAAGTAACAGCTTTATAAATATCTGCTATTGGAATGTTTTGAAAAAAAGCCATAGAAACACCTTTTTTTCTGTAGAATGTGCTCTGGGACTTATAGGTAATTGTATTTTGACTTTAACATAGCAAGTTTGAATAAACTTGGCTATCCATCTGGCTATTCCAGTTTTTGAAATGGGATTGCCTTTGTGAGGCATTGAAAATGCTACAAAAAGCTGTTTAGATTTTCTAAAACTTAATCATATCAATGGAATACATAAGAGTCCTTTCAACATCTAATGTGTGACGAGCTCTTTCAGCACAGAGTCTGTTTGTAGTAAAAAATAAAACAGGTAATTACATTGATTGTTTAATGTGAAATGGTGAAACTACTTTTGAAAGGAATTTAGGGTTTGTCCTCAGAACTACCCTATTTTTGAGTACCTGGAAGAAAGGTTCTTCTAAAGTTAGAGCTTGTATTTCACTTACACGTCTTAGGGAAGTAATAGCCACTAAAAAGGCTACTTTCCATGAAAGAAATTGCAAAGAGCAGGAATGCATAGGTTCCAAAGGTGGACCCATGAGTCTAATAAGGACAACATTAAGTTCCATATTGGGGCTGGAGGAACCCTGGGTCGAATAGTTTTTAAAAGGCCTTCCATAAATGCTTTGATTAATGGAATTCTGAATAAAGAAATATTTTGTCTATTTTGAAGTCAAGCAGCTATAGCTGCTAAATGAAGTCTAATAGATGAGTATACCACGTATGCTCTTTGTAAATGTAGCAGGTAACAAACAATGTCTTGAATTGTGGCTTTGAGTGGATCAATGTGTTAAGGTTGACAGTAGCAAACAAAGCGTTTCCACTTTGCAGTATAACACTGTCTAGTAGGTTTACGTGGCACTCTGAGAACATCCATACATTCTGAGGGGAGATGTAAGTAACCAAACTCTATGACTTCTGGAACCATATCGCAAGATTGAGTGTTTTAGGGTCTGGATGTCTGATTTGACCTCACTTTTGAGTCAGAAGATCTGGCCTGTTGGGGAGTTTCTGGTGTGGAACCACAGACAGATCCAACAGTTTTGTAAACTAAGTTTGACATGCCCATGTGGGAGCTACTAGGATCATGATGAGTGATGTTTGTCTTATTTTGCAAACTAGAAATGGAATGAGTGGGAGAGGTGGAAAAGAGTGAGCAAATATCCCTGACTAATTCATCCATAGAGCATTGCCCTGGACTGAGGTTGTGGCATCTAGACGCAAAGTTTTGGCATTTGGAATTTTCTGCGGTGGCAGAGAAGTCTATTTCTGGTGTTCCCCACAGTTGAAAGTATTGGTGAAGTACTTGTGGGCGAAGTTCCCATTCATAAACTTGTTGCTGCATTTTGCTGAGGAGGTCTGCAAACTGGTTCTCCATTCCAGGGAGATATTCTGTCAGTAAGTGAATGTGATAGTGAATTATCCATTTCCAAATTGTTTGAGAAAGAAAAGACAATTGAGACGAGTCTGTCCCCCCCGTTTCTGCAAATAATACATGGCTGTTATGTTGTCTGTATGAACTAGAACCACTTTGTGACAGAGTTGTAGCAGAAAGGCTTTGAGAGCTAGAAAGACTGCTTGTAACTCCAAGTAGTTGATGCAAGAAGTTTGTTTAATGGGATCCAGCCTGCCTTGTATTTTGAGGCTGTTGAGGTGAGCTCCCCAACCTATCGGTGATGCATCGGTAGTGAGAGTGATTTGAGGCACAGGGTCTTGAAAAGTCCGCTACTTGGAAAGGTTGATGGGATTCCACCATAGCAGAAAGCGGCGAGTCTAGTGGTCCAACAACACTAGATCCTGGAGATGACCCTGTGACTGAGACCACCAACAAGACAGACACTGCCATAAGGGACGCAAGTGTAATCTGGCATGAGGAACAATGGCAATGCAGGAAGCCATCATCCCTAGTAGGTGCGTCACTATTCTCACTGTGTAAGTGTGGCTTTCCTGTAATTGAGACAGAAGAGTTTGGAAAGCTTGAATTCGCACTGGACTTGGATATGCCAACGCTGAGTGAGCATTAGAGCTGCTCCCAGATAAGGCTGTATCTGTGAAGGTTATAGATGGGATCTGAGAAAGCTAATTATGAATGCCAGGGTGTATAGAAGGTCTACTGTGTACTGAGTATGACGCTGACATTTGTGGATGGCATTGGCTTTGATGAGCTAGTCGTCCAAGAAGGGGAAGACATAAAAGTGTTGCCTTCTGAGAAATGTGGCGATTATTGCTAGACATTTTGTGAATACCCTGGGAGCGGCTGTTATCCCGAATGGTAAAACCTCAAATTGTTAGTGTTTTCCTGCAATGACAAATCTGAGGTGTTTGTGATAAACTGGTTGAACGGGAATGTGATCTTTGAGATCTAAAGTTGCCATGAAGTCGCCTTGCTTTAATAGGGGAATAACATATTGAAGAGTGACCATATGGAAATGCTCTGAGAGAATGTATAGGGTGAGAGGTCTGAGATCTAGAATTGGTCTTACTGACCCATCTTTCTTTGGTATAAGGAAGTATAGGGAATATACTCCTAACCCTTGCTGAGATAGTGGAACTGGCTCTAAATACTTTGAGAAGAAGGGATTGTACCTTTTCTTTTAAAAGAATAAGACGGTCGTGTGAAAGTTTGTCAGTGTGAGGGGGAATTTTTGGTGGAGTGGAGAGGAGTTCTAGACAGTAACCACGTTGGATAAGTGATAGAACCCATTGATCTTGTGGTGATATTGTACCATTGGGGATATAAATGCGTTAGTCTTCCCCCTACTGGAGAGCTGTGTGCTGGTTGAAGGTGGAAGCAGTCACTGGCATGTATTTGAGGCAGAACCTCTAGAGGTGGACGTCTTACCTCTGCCTTTATTATTTGCACCTCTGTAGTAACCTCAGAAGGAACCTCTATTGTAGAAGTGTGTTCCTTGTTTGGTTTGGGAGGTGAAAGGTTTAGTAGATGATGTTTTGAAGTCTTCCCTAAATTGTGGCTGGCAAAAATTACCTCTATGTGGTGTGGCGAGTAGGGCCCCCATAGCTTTTGCTGTTTCCGAATCCTTTTTGAGCTTGTGTATGGTGGTGTCAACCTCTGCACCAAACAAGCATTCTGTATCGAAGGCATGTTAAGAACTGCTAACTGTATTTATGGCTTGAAGCCCGAGCATCTGAGCCAAGCATGCCTTCTTAGAATAACACTGATATTTTTACCATGTGCTGCGGTATCTGCTGCATCAGTAGCACAACTAATAGAGTTGTTTGAGATGGCTTGGCCTTCTGAAACTATCTCCTGAGGGTGCTGCCTTATATTTTTTTTATCAAACCTTGTGGTAATAATTATCGCCCAAACAGGTTCTTTAAAGATGTCTGTGGCATGTCTAAGCATATCTGGCAACATGGGCAGGAACTGACTTTCTTTGTGGGTGGTAGTCAGTTTATCAAAGAGAAAATCCTCTTCAATAGGGTCAGTGTGCATTTTTACGTTATGGTATGTAGCTGTTCGTGCAATAACCCGTTATGATGTTGTAACTTCAGGAGGTGAAGGGCGTGCCGGGTACGAATCAGGGTCATTAGGGAGTATGGGACCTGGATCATATGAATCCCATGGGCCAAAAACCTGTGGACTTTCACCCAAATTATCTCTGTGAGGTGGTGATGAACCTTCTGGAGAAAACTGTAGCTCTATAATAGATCTAGGAGACTGTGGAGGTGGTGGAAGAGTAAGAGGAAGTATAAGAGAGTGAGATGGAGAAGGTTGAGGTTGAACAGGAGCCTTGTCTTCGTCCTTGGAGACCTTTATAGTAGGAGGCGCAGTGTCCAATGTCTGTTGAAAAGCAAGTCTCCTGTTGATTGGGAAAGGGGGGAGAAGCAATTATTTTCCTATCTTCCTTTTGGATGTGGAGCTGGCGCTGACGAGCGTCGATTACTTCCAGAATTGGCTCTACTTGTGAAGCTGCCTCCGATGAAATAGTGGAGTCTTTCGAAGACAGCGTCCTCGGTTCTGAAGTTTTCGGAGTGGAAGCCTTGTGTTGAGCGGAAGGTGTTGGCTCTGAAGCGGATGTGGACCACTTCTTTTTCAGAGCTGAAATGCTCGGATCAAAGAGTCAACTCCACCCGAGACTGTGTGGGATGCTGTTGAGTCAGAGGTTGATGCCAAAGACATCTTAGCCTTGGCAATTTTCAGTGCCAAGCCAGAGGGCGGGGCATCCAAATGTAATTTTCAGACCATGACCCGAAGGCAGTGGTGGACCGACAACCAATTCTGATGTTTTTTCAGAGTCTTTCTATGGGAGGTCTGGGCTGGTGTACTCACATGTTGTGCTGAGGTGAGTGGCTGACTTTGGATGACAGATTCGATGTCTGACTTGGAATCTCGAATAGAGAGGGCTGCATGATGTTCAATATCTTCCTGTGAATGCTCCTCTCTGAAAATATCAGGAGTGTCGTCTGGTGTCTTCAGCGCCATCTCCAACAGACACGCTCTTCAGTCCCAGAGGGTCTTTTTATATCGAAAAAACCAATAGGCGTCGCAATTCTCTTCTTCATGTTCCGCAAACAAGCACAAGTTAAACATCAGGTGTTGATCGGTGTGTGGGAATTTGGAATGCCATAAAAGACAGAACCTAAAGGGAGTCCATTCCATCAGCCCTGCATATTCCGAAACAACGTGGAGGAGTTGGACCGAGAAGGGCGTTCATGCCCTGAAGGCCGGTAAACCGACTCCTAACGCAGAAAAACGGTTCGAGTACGTAAGGTTTTGAATATGCGATCGAAATACTATATCATTGTTGAAAGAAAGAAAAACTGAAGAGAAGAATTCAGGATATACTGAGCCAAGAAATACCAGAGCGAGAGGAAACACATCCAAACCCGACGGCGGAGAGAAAACAATCAGGACTTGATGCCTCTGCAGAGTATCACCGAGAGGAGGAGTCACTCGATCTTATGACCCGAAAAGATTCTTCGAATAAAAACAACGTTGAACACTCCAAGCCCAACACTAGATGGCGGACTTATGAAAAGCATGTGTATCTACAGCCACACATGCCATTGAACATATTATTTATTTCTAATGCATACAAAAAGTAATTGTTTCAAATGCAAAGTAGATGTTCAAAGTGGCTATATGTCCTATCATATACTAACATCCTACCCCGCTAGTAGGTGCTTAAACAGTCTCATTTAAAGTATAGCAGTCTTCTTGTGAATTACTGCTACAATATTGCGAGCATTAAAGGTATCCACCTCTAAGCAGCAAACGCTTAATAAAAATATGAATTGTAAATGAACACGCATATCAACCCTCTTGAGAAGTGTAGTATGTATTCAGTCTTCAAAGGGCAGTTCCGTTCTGGCAGAGCCCCATCAATCACTTTGCTATCCTCTGTCAATCATTATGCTCTTTGCTCTAGGGGGGAATTGTATGTTAGTTAGACCACACGTAAATTCACAAGGTCTGTATGACCTTCCTTCTCCACCCTCCAGAACGTTGCTGGAATGCACAACTACTGGGCAGCTAGGGCTGAATCATTCAAGCTTTTGTGTATATCTAGCACATCACCTGCTGCACCCCTAAAAAGCAGTTAGTGAAGTGTTACCTTTCTCACATCTCTGGCCCTAAGCAAATGCAGCACTGCTTCTCATTCATTTGGAATTATAGAATATATACCCCCCCTGCCCTTTGGATGGCTGCAGTCTATCTAGAGCCAGACTCGTGAGCCTACACTCATGCACTTGAGTGACTGAAACCCATATTACCTCTGCCTTTTGTTGGCCCATCTTGGCTGTGTATGAGGGAAACATGTATTGCTGCTTCACATTGCATACTGGTTATGTGTGAGCGAAGCATGTACTACTCCAACCGTCCAGTAGGTTACCAAAGTATTATAGTCAGAAAATCTTCTGACATTAAATAGTGTTCTAAATGTCTTTTAAATAAACATCGCCCCACTGGAGTTAAAAACTGAAAATCTACACACAATGGGATGATATTGTAGAATAAGATATTTGACCCAATACCTATGTAAAACAACATTCCTTTACATAATATTCTGACATACAACTGCTTGTCCTGAACCTTTTCTGCGTGGAAGGGAAACATACAATGCTGCTGCTTTCCCATGTATTATTGGTGTATAAGTGAATTTTGCACTAACACTGCATGTGCTGTACATGTTGTGTGTGAGGTTGAAGCTTACCATTCACTCTTGTGACTACAATGTCCCTGTGTTTTTTGTTAAAAGTGATTATGTAAATGTCATCTAGTGCTGTACCTGTTTTGTGTTCAAAAGAAAGATCTGCATACTTAAGGCTTAGGCTGCGTGGAATATATAAATAATGATGCTTGCACTGATAATGCAGATCCACCTGTTATCTGGGCATGAGGGAACCCTGCACTGCTGATGCCCTTTGAAGCACTTATTACATCCATTTGAGGGAAGACTTATCTGGTGCTGCCAATGCTGCACTTGTTTGACTCTTGATGCTAACTTGCATGGTTGCTGCTTAGTCCTCTATCTGGCGTTTGGTGAGCTTTAGAATCCTCCCACTGCTGCTGTCTATGCTGGGTATCAGCTGAGTCTGTGACTACTTTCATTGAATAATTCCTGTCCCAGCCTCTCCAGTGGGGGCAAGATAAACAACACACATGATTATGAGATTTCTGTAGCGCACAATTGCCCTGGAAAATTATATTCTGGTGCTAGCAGATGAATGAGAGCCAGACCTGACCTTAAATCTAAGCCTGAAAAAAAGGAGAGGACTATATAAAAGAACAGATCAGAAGAGAAAAAAACACGTTTTGAGAAACGTACAGAATTTGATTAGTTACTTTCAGTACAAAGATGAAAATAACGAGCATCCCAAGTTTTACCTGTAACCACAGTGAAAGTGTGGCAGGCAACACAACATTTCAGAAATTTTTGAATTTCGACTAGGAAGGACATGCTGGAGTCCAGCAACAGTGTAGCGGGAAACGAGGCAGGTAGGGTAGTGCATGAAGAGCTTTGTAGCAGAAGCAAAAGGCTTCAAAACGCTAGTATTCATGTACTGAGAGCTATAGGTGGGTGAGTCATTAAAAGCTTGAGACGGGCTCGAGCCATATGCTCAGCTCAAAGTCCTCTTGGAACTTCTCGCCCAAAACAAGCTGAAGTTTCACGGGGTGATGTGGCCTGTTGGCTGCAGATACTGGCCATACACATTACAACATGAGGGCCAGGTTTGAATACCAGCCTATGCTCCGCATTCTATAAATGCCAGAAAAGCATTAACCTTTGCCGTAAGAAATAGATATCCATCTATTGGCTGAATTTCAGAGTGTGGAACTGGAAAATGTGGGATCTGTCCTACTTGACCAAATTGTGTGATTCTACGCAAGTACTTTATTTCACCAAGCCTCCTTTTTGATCAGCATCACATATGAGATCACCCTCAAATAAATGAATTCAGAGTGTGTGCTGCAAAAACCTTGTGCTCAATTTAACAGCCTACAATGTTGCTCCATCTATAAACAAGCATTTGCAATGCAACAGGTCTCGCATTTGCTCAAGTTAGAGCTATTAGCGATGTAAACTCCAAACCGGACTTTTCTTGCCACATAAATTGAAAGAAAAAAAACAAGCGTGATTGCGCTATGTAAAACCCAGCGCAATCGCACTGAAATTGAAAACAAAAAAAACAAGCATGATCACAGTATGTAAAACCCAGTGTGATTGTGTTGTGTGGAAAATAAAAAGATAAATTAGTGCAGAAACCTGGCTTAAAACATGGAGCCTTGTATGTTTTCAGTAGTTTACCTGTGCTGTGGAGGCGGGCTAAACACTGGAAAAGGTATGACGTATGCATGAATTTCACTAATGAAATCAAGTGGATTTTAAAAGGCAAGCCCACGGACCAATGAAAGTGATAGGCGTGACTTGGGCGTGGTTATAAGCCTAAAGAGAGATTACAACAGGGACGGAACGCTTGTGCGCTCGACCCTAAAAGGAATGTAGGCCACACAGAGGCAACTGACTTGCCTTTTTGTTCACTAATTGTGTTGTCATCCGGATAGGCAAGAATGGTTCTCAGACCATTTTAAAAACTCCCACTTTCAATAAATACTCTGTGAAGTGACATAATCTGATGTTCTAAGGTGAAATGTTTCTGAGTGTTAAAGAAATGCACTTTATTATTTTCTAACAGGAGGTTTGTTGCATGATTTACATGGCATATGTTTTTAAAGCTCGGCTTGAGCACGGTCTCTTAGAGCCAGAGCTGACCCTTAGCTCGGCTCCAGCTCAGCTATGCGTGCTGTTTTTTGATTTGCCCCATCTTACTGGGAGCCAGTATAGATGAGGAGAGATTCTGATCCTATTGCTGAGACTGAAAATAAGCTGGGAATCAGCATCTTAATATGTTGTCTTCTCTCCATAAGGAAGGCCGGTAGTATAGGACAACAAGAGTTGCAATTGTCTAGCTATCTTACGGAGGATAAGAACTTGCACTAAGGTTTTCCTGTATAGTTCGGGTAGGAAAGAAATAACCTTCTTCATAGTTTTCATCTGGAGGAAACAAGTAGAGGTGAGTGTAAGTGCATTATCAAAAATGTTGTCTATATGGTGAGCAGAAGCAATGAAAGATGGCACGATCTAAAGTATCTATCCATCAAGTGGAAGATTAAGCTGAGGGATTGTCAAATATAATGATTTATGTCTTATCAGTGTTTAAACAAAGGAACTGGCATTTACCCAACTAGAAACTGCACAGAGAACAGCTTTTGAATTGATTCTGGAGAACAGCATGATGTCAATTCGGTCCTAGAGTGAACTGTCTTCAGAATATGCCTAGAAACTTAGTCCAGAGCATTGACTGAGATCAACCAACAGTGATACACAGATATTGAATAGTGTGGGACTGCTTCATAAACCTAGGGAAACAAGAGGAGTTTTTCTTAAAAATAACTACAATAAAAAATTATTTTCAGCCTGAACAGATTGATAAAATGCCTGAATGCTCGCTCAGTAAGAAAATGCCCAGATGTTTTGCATTAATAATGATGTACATTCATACAGTATAAATTGCCAAGGCGAGGTGAATTTGTGACAATACAAATGCCAACTAACACTGTTACATAGCTCAGAAGTACTCATCTTATAGTTCATTGAAGGACGGGGTTTTCTACTAGCTCTTTTGCAACCTCCTGGTTTTGTGAGAAAATCTGCAGCAAGCATGTTATTCCACTCAGCTGTCCTAATTGTCGGCTATAAGGCTGCTTTCCAGATACAGAAAAAAGATAACCAATCACAACAGCGGCTGATAAGAAGTAATGTGTCATGTTTCTACTTCCTTGTGTGGTGTATAAAATGGTTGCCAAATGAAAAGCGAAGTGTTTAAAGAAATGTATTCTTTTTTAGTGAGGGCACCACTAGTTTCAAAGTTTACTAATTTTGTTTTACATTTGCTACAGCGCATTGTTAATTTGTCAATCTTTTATTCAGTATTTATGTTGCCTATTCACCTGCTTCCCTCTTCTGAAAGCCATTGCTTTGACTAACACCACTTAAGAGCAAGAAGGGCAATAGAATCTGTGTGTGTGTTTGTGCGCGCATGTGTGTGCACGTGACTGTGGATCTATGTATAATAGCAGGTTGGTAGGCTTAAATTCTGTTAAAACTGAGGCATGATGTACAGTTGAGGGATTGGGGCATCAATTGAAATGGGACTATTTTCCTTGGTTTTACAAGAGCCCTTGGCAACTTTGCTACACCACTGAGTCTCACAACAACAGTCAAAAGCCAAGAGGGTGAAATTTAGCAAAACATTTTCCCCCCAGTTGCATTTATTTTTTTCTCAACATTTTATTTTGTTGTGAATCATCAATCTTGCTTATAAGCTTCTGCAAACATTTGCATCTAATCAGAGAGCATTCTGGTAGCATTACACATAGCCTTATATTGTTAAACTCTTCAAACCTGTGTGTCCACATTTGTTTTAGTGGAACCACTGTCAGTAGTGCAGTCCGAGCTTACAACATTTATTTATAAGGCTCACCCTAATAATAAAGGTTTAGCATTGATGTACCATAAATACAAGTTCGAACAGCATTCCATATAGGCACAAATATGACCTCAACTGCAGCAGACAGTTCCCTTCCCTGTAAATTGGCAATCAAAGGGTTTGTGCTGCAGGAGGTTGGAACTACTTGTCCATAGGACAAAATAAACATGAAAACTTGCCCTTGACCCCAAACAATATGTCCAGGGCATCTAGCTATAGGAATTCCCCACCCTGTCTCTCTGAACTAGCTCTTCAAAGAGAAGTTCCTTTATCGGATTTCAGCTGGATAACCAACAGCAGAGGCTGCGACACTGGGACCAAGTCCTTCTAGATTCCCTGGCCCAGGTATACTGGGAACCCCTCGACTTCATACTTAGTTTCAATATCGAAGTTCCAGAAAACTCTGGGTAGGAAAGGTGAATATTTAGTGAACAGAGTTCACAATCGAGACGAGCCAGGCGCTTTCCATTACCAGTGGGGGCCTGTGAAAGTGTGAAGCTGGAGTTCGAAATAAAATAGCCTGGCTGTAAATAGGATGCAGGGGGACTTTGCATTTAATCAGGGACTGCCTTGCCTGGATGGAGCTTTGGGACTGAGTGGTGAAGGGCAGTAATACCAGTAAGGGCGTTATGTTCCAGTTCATATTAAGGTTATATATCTGGCACGGCTCCCCGTAATGAATGCTAAGGCTTACACTGACACAAGCGAAAAGACAAATAAGTTTGTGATGAGCGACACCTCTCCTACTCGCTTGGCATGGGCTAGGGATTTGGCACTGTGCAGTAAGTAGCAGTGCTTTTGGTACGCACCCAATGCAAAGGCCAATGAGTACGTGATTTCAGATGAGCAGCAGTGCTGAATGTCGTCAAGAGGAGGAAGGGCAACACTTCTATCACATTTACATTTCTGCCTAGTTCTGTCTTTATGTGCATTCCATCACCTATTTTGATAGTTAAAAATACATGCATGTAAACCGCAGTGCCATAGCTCGTTATGCCACTTCACGCTGTAAAAAATGTGTACTTTACACAAAGGTGTTTATTATTATTATTTTTTTTTTTAAACAAAAATTAAAAGTTATAAATATACAATTTTAGAAATTTAGGGTTCGTCAAAGAAAATTTGATTAGAATGTTTCCTAGCTAAAATGATGGCGAAACGCATAGGATTTTTTCACACAGTGAGCCAAAAGTTTAGAAGGACGGCGATAAGGATGGATATTATGATAGTGATGCCACTTAAACAGACACTTTGCGGTGCCAGTGACTCTGGAACAAGACACATTATTACCTTTAAAGGTGGAGTAAGTACCGCTACGTTATTCTTCTGAGGAGAAAGGAAGGCTGCAAGAGGCGCTACCCTGTTACGGAATGAGCAAATTTCACGCCAGGTGAGGAACGGGAACTAGTTTACTATACAAGACTAGAAGCTGTCCCTTTCCCCAGCTTGTCACCAAATGGGAGGATTCACTAACCTAATTTGCTTGTTCAAGTCAAGCAGACCAGCCTGTCCCACGGTATATGTTTTGTTAATTGCAGAGCAAACTCCACAGCCTGCAGACTCATGAGCAAAGTCTGTCGAAAATATATGAAAAAATGAACACACAGTTTCCTGTACGTTACATTACACCTCATCTCGAAAATATCAATGTGTTCACTATTTCTGAGAATATTGATATCCAAGATGGTGTGAGAGGCAGAGGAGTATGAGCTGAGTAAGTTGCTTTTTAAATTTGAGTGTGTCGCTTTGTATTGTGAGATTCAGCGTGAAGTGGTATACGTCCTGCCTGAAGTCGAAACAAAAGACTTTGGGGAAAAAAACAAGTTGTTATGCACTAAACCCAACTCTATACAGCAGGAAAATAAGTAGCATTTGATCCTACAATAGACCAATGCTCCAAACAGCTGCAGATTCCCCCCCTCTAGTGATCAAGGGGAAATATTTTTCAATAATTTCATCAACCAAGTTATACATCCTGACAGCTGAATGATGACCTCCCCCTGCACCATGAAGGCAATAAAGAACAAATAAGTGTGATATTGAAGAGTTACCGCTCAGTAATGCGGAAGAGTGTAATTTTGGGGCTTTCAATTGCTGCAAGTCTCTTTTTGGTGGCCTCGAAACGTTTTGTTAAAATCTTGTTTGAAAAATTTGAAAGCAGTTTTTGTAATAGCACGGGTGCACCTGTGTATTGTAATGGTGGCAGTTACTGTTGCTGCAAGTCTAAGAAAGGATCGCTGCATTTGGATTTCTGTTAATCATTGCGATCAGAGCGAAAGACAGGCTATGAAGGATTTTCAGGTAGTGCACCCAGAGGAAGGTGGGGCATTGTAGGGGATGGAGAGTCTATGGGCCAGATGTAGCAAGCAGTTTTTCCCATTCTGTGTCTATGGGAAAATGTGTTTGTACATATGGCCCCATATCCTTTAAAGGTATGGTCATGACCGATGGCCTACAAGGGCTCTCAGTCTGCACTGTCTGTACAATATGGTCCTCATTCAACCCCTTCGACCTGTCGCTGGTAGCTCTACATTTTCATTCAGGAGGGGACTACAGCTCCAGGCTTTTCTGCCAGAAATCCCTTTTTTTCCTTCCCAAAGCTGTCTGTAGGCCGGAGCCACCCTCTTACCACATCAACGGACAGCCACTTCTCAATGTCATCCATCATGCAGGCCTGAGTGACCGGGATCTGGGAAGGGAGGCCAAAAGAAAAAGTAAGTGAAGACTACTGACAACAAACTACTCTTCCTGCTATACAGACATGCAGCAATTCCCTTAGAAACCATACAGCACATCATATTACTTACAGCAAACTCACTTAATATTTGCATATACATCCACAGAAGTGTACATACATGTGTACTGAATATACATACAAGAGACTCACTGGGCCTGTCAAGTTATCTCCCACCTCATGGCACAACAAGGAAGAGTGGACCTACTCTTGCAGGCATACATTCCGTGTTCAACGCTGGTTCTCTTTAGGTGAGCCTTGTATCACATTTGAAATGTTTGAAAAGCAGTAAATCTCTCTGACAGCAGTATTTTCTACAGCTAAGAAATGTTTTTAAGCCTTCGTCCGTGACATTTTGTTTTTCTCTGTCCAGATAAAACTGCTTTATTTCACTAGCCACAATCATTTGTAAAGGCAGAGCTTGGAAGATCAAACTACGGATAGTATTGTCATCTTAACTACTTCTGTTCGAATGGGCTGCAAATAAAACTAAAACTGCTTCTGAAGAGGTCCACTTGGCTTTATGCAGAATACAGTAACTATGTTTCGGATGTGAGTGAGTACCTCGGGGAAATTTTCCACACTTCTAGCACCATATTGTTGTAAAACACCTGATAAAGAGCTGGAACTATTTATTTTCCACTTGATACTGCAGGATATTTTTCTCTAAACATTTTAATACAATGGCTGTAAAAATAGAAAAGTTCATAATAAACTTCATCATCAAAAGTACAACAAGGTTTAAAAGGATTAATAATTTAACTAAGATGTTGCTGGATTGGTGGAAAGTAATGGGGCTACATGAAGTCTTTGAAAGTGCAGTTGTATCTAACATTTCACAAGGATTAATCATACGTGGGAAATGGTCAGACTATAAGCAGAGATCTGAAGTTGCTTATAAATATGTAAGATTGCGGTACTTGTACTTTTTCACTTTTTAATATATATATATATATTTTGTGTAGGACTTTCAGTTAACAACATCAACATGGACATTATTAATTGATATCTCCTACAGAAACGTTGCAAATAGGGGATCTGACCAGTTGCTTCAGTACCCTGTCACACCTTTTGTTTACAGTTTTTTCTGTATCTTTATAGGTCTTTGTCTTTAATTCTGATGAGTAATAGGAGGAATCTTTCAGTAGAATATAAAACATGCTCAGAATGACAGATGTTTACATGCTGAATAGTGCTTTGCGGTAATGTTTACCTTTTGCTATCAAGGTGGCCTAACGTCCTGAGGAAATAATAATAGTTGTACGTGCACACCCTCCGGTCTGTCAAGTCTTCATTGAGTGCGCCTTTCTGGTTGATTTACAACATGTGGGTCTCTTCAGCGAGTGACCACTTCTGGATGTCTGTAAGTTAATTCCCTAATGTGGGTTTTGCTGGCTACAGCCAGTGTATGGTTATTAGCTTCTGACTTAAGGAATCCAATTTTCCCTTTATCTTGTTAGGTCATGCCTAGGAGCCCATGTGCTGTCTCATCAACACATGCTGTATCCACTCTGTGGGCTTACAGCATGTCCAGTGTCTTTATCTTCGGCCCTTTGATTGTCCATCAAAAATGCTGCCTTGCTGTTGGTTAATCCTTCCTCTTTTTCTTACCTTTTAGAGTTGAGTCTGCGAATGCATGCGGTAGCGCATGAGTTTTGCTTCCAAGACTGTTGTATACAATAAAGGGCTGGAGCCTGCCTGTCACTCACCATTTGTGACACTCTTGCGTGGCACTCTTCTTTACAGCCTCGTAATTCATCCACTTCAGACCTGGCATCACTACTGTTCCTCTCTGTGGCACAGGGACCAAGCATTAGGTGATTCAATTTAATTAGTGCCCCTGTTGCTCCCGACAAGGGAGGTAAGATTTTGCTTCCTAACATCTAGTGCACTGCAAACAGAAGGCTTGTGACTGGCAAAAACGTGCCCAGCATAACAAACAAAATTGCTATGTTTTCCTTTTTTGTAGTTAGCTTTCTTTTATTTTGCCAAGTCGTCTTTTCTCACTTTCCACTCATGTTTTAGTTTGTTTTTGTTCGTGGGCGCTCTTCTCAAAAGATTATCTTGTTTGAAATATTAGACTGTGATGTTGTTTCTTTATAATGTGTAATTTATGAAATAATGCTTTAACACACAATCATGCAGTACACTACACTCCACCCCACTCCAATACGCCGCACTACTAACCACCCTAGTCAAACACACTTTACCCCACTCCAATCCAAACCACTCACCCCAATTCAGTTCAGTGCACCCCAATTCAACCCTCCCAATGCACTTCAATCTAGTCTGCCCCACTCCAATTCGTTCCATTCTAATACAGAATAATCTGCACCACTCTAAAACAATCTGTTCCAATTCAAAACAATCTGCCCTACTCCAGTCCAAAGCACTATGCCCCACTCCGATTGACCCCACTCCAATCTGCCTCACTCCAGTACTAAAGAATCTGCCCCACTCCAATCCAAACTAATCTGCCCCAATCCAAAACAGTCTGCCCCACTGCAATCTGCTGCACTCCAATCTAAAACAATCTGCCCCACTCCAATCCACCCAAAGGCAATCCAAAACAATCTGCTCCACTCCAGTCCACCTCACTCCATTCTGCCCCACTTTAATCCAAAACAATCTGCCCCACACCCATTGGCCCCACTCCAATCGAAAACAGTTTGTCCCACCCAAATCCACCCCACTCCGATCTGGCACACTCTGGTCCAAAACAGTCTGCCCCTCTCTACTCCAAAACCATCTGTCCCACTCCAGTCTTTCCCACTCTAATCTGTCTCACTCCAATCCAAAACAATACGCCCCAATCAAATTCACCTCACCCCAATCCAATGCACCACACTCCATCCAAATTCACCCCACTCCAAACCATCCCCGCTCCACCCTACACCAACCCGGTCCACCCCACTCCAATCCACCCTAAAAAATGTGCACCAATCCATTCCAAATTAATGTGCCCCACTCCAGTCTGCCCACTCCAATCCAAAGCAGTCTGTCCTACTCCAATCCGCCCCACTTCGATCTGCCCCATTCCAATCCAAAACTATCTGCCCATTCCAATCCAAAACAATCTGCCCAGTCCAATCCAAAACAATCTGCCCAGTCCAATCCAAAACAATCTGCCCAGTCCAATCCAAAACAATCTGCCTAGTCCAGTCCAAAGCAATATGCCTAGTCCAGTCCAAAGCAATATGCCCCACTCCGATTGACCCCACTCCAATCTGCCCCACTCCAGTACTAAAGAATCTGCCCCACTCCAATCCAAACTAATCTGCCCCAATCCAAAACAGTCTGCCCCACTGCAATCTGCTGCACTCCAATCTAAAACAATCTGCCCCACTCCAATCCACCCCAAGGCAATCCAAAACAATCTGCTCCACTCCAGTCCACCTCACTCCATTCTGCCCCACTTTAATCCAAAACAATCTGCCCCACACCCATTGGCCCCACTCCAATCGAAAACAGTTTGTCCCACCCAAATCCACCCCACTCCGATCTGGGAAACTCTGGTCTAAAACAGTCTGCTCCTCTCTACTCCAAAACCATCTGTCCCACTCCAGTCTTTCCCACTCTAATCTGTCTCACTCCAATCCAAAACAATACGCCCCAATCAAATTCACCTCACCACAATCCAATGCACCACACTCCATCCAAATTCACCCCACTCCAAACCATCCCTGCTCCTCCCTACACCAACCCGGTCCACCCCACTCCAATCCACCCTAAAACAATTTGCCCCACTCCATTCCAAATTAATGTGCCCCACTTCAGTCTGCCCACTCCAATCCAAAGCAGTCTGTCCTACTCCAATCCGCCCCACTCCGATCTGCCCCATTCCAATCCAAAACTATCTGCCCATTCCAATCCAAAACAATCTGCCCATTCCAATCCAAAACAATCTGCCCATTCCAATCCAAAACAATCTGCCCAGTCCAATCCAAAACAATCTGCCCAGTCCAATCCAAAACAATCTGCCTAGTCCAATCCGAAACAAACTGCCCCACTCCAATCTGCCCACTTCAATCCAATCCAACCTGCCCCACGCCAATCTGCCCACTTCAATCCAATACAACCGGCCCCACTCCAGTCCATTACAATCTGCCCCACTCCATTCTGCCCCACTTTCATTCAAAACAACCTGCACCACTCCACCCTGCCCCACTCCAATCCAATTCACCTCACCCCAATCCAATTCATCCCACTCCAATCTGCCACAATCCACCCCACTCCAATCCAACCCACTCCAATCCAATCCAATCCAATCCAGCCCACTCCAATCCAATCCAATCCCCCACTATAATCCCCCAGTCCAATTCACCTGACTGCAGCCCGTCCCACCCCATTCCATCCCACCCCAATCCAACCCACTCCAGTGCAATCCACCCTACTCCAATCCAACCCACCCGACTCCAATACGACCCACCCGACTCCAATACGACCCACCCTATTCCATCCCACCCTACTCCAATCCAATCAACCTCACTCCAAACCAATTCACCCAAACCACCCCACTCCAATACAATCTGCATTAATCCACCCTACTCCAGTTCAATCCACCCCACTCTAAACCACCTTAATCCATCCCACACCAATCCAATCCAATCCACTCCACACAAATCCAATCCACCCACTCAACCTACCCACTCCAGACCACCACAATCCACTCCAGTCCAGTACATCGTACACCTTACTCTACACAACCCCAGTCCAATCCA
This sequence comes from Pleurodeles waltl, assembly GCF_031143425.1. Classification (NCBI taxonomy): domain Eukaryota; kingdom Metazoa; phylum Chordata; class Amphibia; order Caudata; family Salamandridae; genus Pleurodeles; species Pleurodeles waltl. The sequence continues at coordinate 341,088,400 of NC_090443.1, forward strand.
CCCCACCCCAATCCACCAAACTCAATCCAGCCCACCCACATCACCATAATCCACCCCATCAATACAATCCACTTCACTCCAATCCACTCTACCCGAATCAGATACACCCAATCCAATCTACCTCACCTCAGTGCAATCCACCCTGTCCTATTGACCCCACATCACCCCACCCCAATCCAATCCAGTCCACCACACCCCACCCCATTTCAATCCAATCCACCCCTACCCTAATTTGGCCCACCCCATCCCCGTTCACTCCCCTGCACTCTAGTCCAACCCAGCCAGCCTACCCATATTCCAATCCACCTCATCCCATCCCAGTTCAGTCCACCCCACTCCAATCCATCAACCCCACCATAATCCAATCCACCTCACCTCAGTGCAATTCACCCCACTCCAATCCAACTCACCCACCCCTTTCCAATCCAACTCAATCCACCCCACCCCAATCTACCCCACTCACTCCAAGCCACCACAGTCCCTCCACTCTATCCCAATCGTATCCACCCCACTCCATTCCATCCAGCCGGCCCCACTCTGTTCCACCCAGCCCACCTCATTCCAATCCACCCCAATCCATCCACTCCAATCCTATCCACCCAACTCCAGTCCAAACCACCCCACTCCAATCCAGGGAATTCAATCCACCTCACTCAAGTCCAATCTAAACCACACCACACCCCACTGCACCCTACTCCAATCCACCCCAGTCTAATCCACCGCTCCCCAGACATATCACTCCAATTCAAACCACCCTCCCTGATCCAGTCTAATCCAACCAATCCCACCCACCTCATCCTATTTCAATCCACCCACTCCAATCCAATCTACCCCACTATCCACCCCACTCCACTAAATCCACCCCTACCCAACCCAAGTCCAATCTACCCATTACCTTAATCCACTCCACCCTTTTCCACCCCACTCCACAAGACACTCTGCCACTGAACCATTGAACTCTACTTCCCTCTACTCAGCTCTACAACACTCTACTCTTACTACTCCAATTTACAACATTCCAACAAATCAACTTTATGACACTCTACTCCCCCACTCCACTCCGACACTAGACACCACTACCTTTTAGTGGTGCTGAACAGCAGCCACACTGGTGTACAACATAGCAAAACACATTGCCAAAGCCAATAGCCATTGTATAGACGAGACCTATTGGCTTTGCCAATGCTTGTTGTATTTTGTTTCCTCCCACGGAGCACTGCCCAATTACTGGTATGTTTACACTTCTGTGTTTATTTGTTCGTTTGGTGGACTAATTTTTCCTACGTTTCCTGCCCGTGATTGCTGTTGCCTGTAAATCTTGTATCTGTGTTATGCGCTCATCCAAAGCCATATTTGAAAATGAGTTTCTTAGCAAACAGGAGCTGGAGAGAGAGAGTCTGCTTTTTGGAGCTGTGAATCATCCCAACATACACAGAGGCCCCGAGGTGGCAGCAGCAAGAGGCGGAGGAGGCAGCAGTGGGAACATGGCCGAGGCTGGCACAAGCTTACCTGGGCAGCTGAAAAGCAATACGTCCTGGTAGTGGAGCTACCTGTGGGCCATTTGGGTCTGTGTGTTGCTGTGCTTGCTATACAGCCTTTGCACGCCACTGAGGATCCACAGCAGACTCCCACCCACCCTGTCCCTTATTACCACCTCCCGCCACCCCAGTGACTTATTATCTCCTCCCGCCCGCCTTGTTGCTTATTTCCCCACTCCCATCCGCCCCATTGCTTATTTCCCCATCCCACCCGCCCCATTGCTTATTTCCCCATCCCACCCGCCCCGTTGCTGATTTCACCCTCCTATCCACATCTGCTGCTTGTTCCCCCACTCGCCCTATCTCAGTTTATTATTTCCCCCTTGCACCCGCCCAGTCCTTGTTAATTATTTCCCCCTCCCACCAACCCATCCTGGTTGCTTAATATTTAAATAAGGCAACAATGACTTCTGATTAGCTGCACATTCCTATTATTTGAGCTAGTTGAAAAAATGGTGCTCTAAACACTACACATGTACCTGCTGCCAAAGTACATATACTCGCAAGAAGATAGACTTCAACCAGTTGTTCACAAAATAAAAGATAAATAGTGGAGCACACCTATATCATAATTATACCAAAACAGTATCAATGCAAACATATATCAATATAAACTTATTTTTCCTGGTTGCTTATTTCCCCCTCCACTTCAGTCCCATAACCGTTGTTTATTTCCCCTTCCCACCCTCCACCATATCCTCGTTGCTTATTCCACGCCCCCGCTGTTTATTGCCCCCGCTTACCTACCCCGCCCCTGCTGCCTATTTCCCCCTAGGAGTCCCCTCTGCTTATTTACCCTCCAACCCACCCCGTCCCCAGTACACAAGTGAAGCATGGCAAAAAGACATTGGCAAAGCCTGTTTGTTTAAAAATGAATTTCTGGAGCTCCATGGTTGTCATTTGCCCTGAACCTAAGCGTAATCTGTTCACTCTCCTTCCACAATTTCTTAATCTTCACACATCTCTGAGTCAGTTGTACAAAAGTAGCTTCTAATACCCCATATTTCAGGCTTTTAGTGGACCTACCAGGGTATACTTAAGTTAACTGGCATCTAGTTAGGTCGATTGAGGAAGTAACACTGCAAGAGTTGATTATAGGGGTGCAAGCTTTTGTCTATTCAGTTTCATTAAATTGTCCCGAGAATTTTTCTTTTAACGCTGCTTTAGATGATGGTTTGTTAAGTCATAGAGCCCTGTGTAATGATGTGATTAAGCCCCCTGCTCGTCATCGGTGTTAATTTTCAAGGTGCAAGCTTCCTCTGGCATGCATTGAAACTGCGTCAAAGTCTCTTGTGCTACCCTGGCCAATTTAACAGACTGAAATACCTGCCAGCTTTGACTCCAAATCGCGTGTACCTCCTGGAATGTGTGGAACTTGCAATAAATTGGCCATTCGTCTGCAGCCCCCATCGATCCAGATTTCTGTTCCTAACTGACGGCTCATGTGCAAAAGGAGTCTTCCTGGTTATTCGCAGATTAGCACTGTCAGTGGATAATGTAAGCGAGAGCCCCTGAGATCTTTCCTTTGAGATCTCTGTACCACATTTGTTAACATTAAAAAAAAACAGAAAGTGGTTTTGCTCGAAACACATATTTTGTGTATTTTTCCAAAGGAAGAAGGAGTCCATGCCACAAAGAAGAAAGTGGGTAGGTAGGTAGCGGTCTTACGACACTGTCAGAGATCTCCACTTGTCCAGTTGTCTCATGTCAGGCAAATAAATATCACACCACATAAAAAGAAATGTCACATAGAGGAATAACGAAAAATTGGCAGCTATGACACACATGTAAAACAGATGACACCTGGGATACATTTCACATAAACACCAAAGACACTCATCCTTCATACATCCGCCCCCCCCCCCCAAAAAAAAAAAAACGTCCCCATTTCACCAAGTAAGTTAGCGGCATCATACGCAAAGCAGCATCTAAGACCTCAGCTAGCAGGGTAGAATGAATCTTAGAAAACCAAGCGCATCACCTCTATGGCTTTGCATAGATGATGTGCTTCTCACCTCCAAGGCTAAACCACAGTGTAATCGCAAAATGCAAAAATACTATCTAGGCAAATTCACTTCCCTTCTGTAGTAGGAATGGTTTCATTTTCTGCTGTTAACTCCAGTCCTAGTAGGTTTGTAGGGAAGAAGCAGAGCATCTCACCTTTAGGAGTGAACGAGCTTGAGCACAGACAGATCTGGTATTTATACAGTTGTAGGAGCACAGAGAATTGGCTCAGAAACAGAATGTTTGTTACATCAAGGGCTGGAGGAGCAGAGATGCCTGCAGCATATCGCTGTAAGGGCCGACAGGCTCAGTGGATTTCCACAAAGATGCAGAGCCCTTATCCTTTTGGACAGGCCACACTCTAGCACAGGGATACTGACCCTGTAGATGAAGGTGATTGGCACGAGTGTAGAGTGCCACCTACAGGTGAGAAGCAATTGCTAAGGACACAGGTTCTTCTACGCGTTTATGCTTCCAAGTTATAGTTTTCGCTAATCTGAGAAAGCAGTATTCTTATTTTTCATGCCTTGTACGGGAAAGGATGGCACTGATAAAGCATGCATCTAAACCCAGACTAAACAAGCAGGCCCTGCACCAAGCCACCTATGAAACTGAACAGTGTTTGGGAACGTCACATGTCCTCACTGGAAAATCCCTCCATACTCATCCAGCTCAACCTCCTAACCTCTTCATGTCCCCTTTCCACTCACTCCACTGTGCTTAGATTGACATGCTCGACCCCATTAGGAGGGGCACTAGGTGGTGATGGCAACTGCCTGAAAGACTGGCTTTAGCGCCCGAAGATCAGCTGGTCAAAAGCTAAGAACCTTTGTAGGGATAAACCAATGATGCCATCAGCTTCAGATGCTGGACTAGGGGAGTGGAGAGATCATCTTGTGATGTGATATGATCGAGGGATGCTTGATTTGTGTGGGAGAAAGGTATGATGATCAGCCTGTAGCAATCAGCAGATCAGTGTGTGTGGATATATCTGTGGGGATTAGTGTCTGGGGACAAATATGCGGTTTTGGAATGTATGTATTCCACTGACATTTTAATTGACTGAGACTCTTCTGTCCTAGAACTTCCACAGTGATTACATGTGACGTCCCAAAGTACTTCTCGCTCCTTCTCCTGCTCCCCACACCAACCTTCATGCTCCCCTAAGAAGGCGCTCACCAATCCTTGTGATGTCATCCAGGGACTGAGGTCCCCAATTCTGTGGGAGAGCTCCGACTCCATCTGCTAACGATACAACCCACACTGAGTGCACTGGAGAAGCATGTATGTACAACAATGAGTGTATGCAGGAGTCGGCCTGAGTGAGGAGTAGGGCTCCATGTACTAAGAAGACCAACCAAGGCTGAATGCTAGCACAGATGCAAGTGTGTGTGTCAATAGACGGTACTGTGGTATGCATGTGTAGGTAAGTAGATAGATAGATAGATAGATAGATAGATAGATAGATAGATAGATAGATAGATAGATAGATAGATAGATAGATAGATAGACAGACACACACAGATTTATCACTTAAAAAAAGGAAGGTTGTAAGACTTTATAGTTACTTTCTGAATTTACTCTCACAAAACCATAGAAATGTATCAGTTATAGTTATAGTTATTTCAAGTAACTATAACTTGAGCCCTAAGGTAACTATAACATATGCCCCCACCATGCAAAGTTTTCTGTTTAATAATTTGACTGCTTTATGTTTCGCTGGTATTTTTCAAGATGTTGTAAAAGTTGTCATCAGTGCTCTAATATCTGGGGTAATTAGCAGTGCATGGTGAGGGCACGAGTTATAATTACTTTATGGCGTAAGTTACTTGAAATAACTCTAAATATAACTCCTGAATTTCTATGGTTTGTGTGAGTAAATTCACAAATTAACTTTAATGTCCATGTAACCTTTGATTTTTTAAGTGAATTTCTATGTTTTTTCTAATTCTGTTTCCTAAATATAACATCCCTGTAAGCTTTGTTTTTTTCCGTGAATTTCTATGTTTTTTTTAAAATGTAAAGTCATTTTAATTACTATATGTTGATCCAACTACTGCCATGCACAGCCTTTGGCTGTGCGCAGTGGCTTTTGGCTACAGGGCTTGGCCTGTGGCCAAGCCCTGCAGCCAACCCCCTATAACCAAGGAACCCCGCGTCATGAGGTCCATATTGTCACAATAGCATCCCTAATATCTCTACCTACACTACTAAGTTTCTACCTGAGAGCAACAGCATTGGTAGCCCTAACCCACCCTTCTAGTCCTGGGAAGGAAGCCCAATGCCCATACTGGAGCTAGAGGTAACAAAAATGTCTGTTAGTCTGTGAGTCCTCCCACGTAGACAAAGAGGAAGCATGAGGTTTCAGCAGAGACGGCGACGAATTGCGGCATGAGATATCAAACTGTCTGGAATATCCTCCCCTCAGTGATAGGGGTTGGCTGCAGGGTTTGACCTGCGGCCTATCCCCTTATTACCACTATAACCACCCACCTTGCGCCACGCATGGCCTTTGGCCATAGGCAACGGGGGTTGGCAGCAGGGCCTGGCCTGTGGCCAGGCCCTGCAGCCATCCCCCTATAACCACCCAACCCCACGCCACTTACAATTAGAAATGTTCTGAAGAATAAAAAAAATGTCTTTGACAAGTTAAAAGTGTGAGATCACCTTTATGTATATACCTTACATTTTTGAAGTTGAAAAGAATTTAAAGCTGAGAAATGACAAATGACACACCTAGACTGGAACCCTCAACTTTCTGTGTGAGAATCTGAGACCGTAACCACAAGGCCAAGGATGATTCCTTAGTATGCAGTATCCAGACATCTTTATGGCATTCAACCCAAATATGGTGATGGAGAAAAACATGTAAATGTTCCATTATAGTAATGATAAACTTTCTAAACACAAGTAAATAAACAGACACACTGCCAGGAGATACCAGGATTTGAACCTTCAACCTAATGAGTGGCAGTCCAAGAGCTTTACCAGTCGGCCAGAAGTGACTCTGTTTTGCTGTGCATCAAACTGTAATTATAACATTCATAGCAAACATCTTGCTTGTGTGCCTCTTTGAAGTCATTCTATGGAGAGACCATTGCTATTGTTATTGCAAGGGGATCTCCATAGAATGACTTCAAAGATGAACACAAGCAAAATGCTTGCTCGCAGCACAGGGTGGTGGGGGAGCTTGAAGGCGCCCGCGTTCCTAGCCGGCTCCCCGCATCCTGCAGGAGCCAGCACTGCTCCCTCAAGCAGGCAGCTGCTTTACATAGCAGCTCCCTGCTACTGGGACCAATGTTTTCATTTCTTTTCCTGAACGCATATTCTGCCTAAAATCGCCTCATTTTCAGTGCCAGTCAGTGGGGAAAATCAATTCCCAGGTTTTTTTCCCCCAAAATCTCCCTCTTCCCAAGTTCAAAATGTTGGCCAGAATGGTACACTGGATCAGGGAGGACAGGAGGAATAGGGTAGGGGCATGGACTTGGATAACAGAGGGCAGGACGGAGATGGGAAGGTGCACAAAACTGACCTTTCAGGGCAGGCGTTAGGTGTTGCAGCAGCACAATACATTACGCAGGGCAAGCTGGACGGCAGTGCAGCACAACGCACCAAGAAAAGCAATATGTAGGGGACCGGGCCACGCACATGGACAAAAGAGAGCAGACGGGAAAGAGGCAAGGGCAGCAAGCTGACCATACCGGACAGACAAGAAGGACAGTTGCAGCATAAGAGACCATGAAGGGCAGGAGGGAGGGGGCAAGGGCACAACAACTGGACCAGACAAGGCAGGAGGGAGGGGGCAGGGGCCTGCACAAGGAAACTTGAGGAGGAGGCAGTACCAGCAAGCTGACCATGGAGGGCAGGCGGGATAGACACTGGAAGCACAACCTACCATGGAAAGCAGCAGTGAGACTTTATTGCCTGTGTGTATGCCGTTAGAGAGAAGGTGGGAAGGGGTCAGGGACAGCAAGCTCACCACACTACACAGGTGGGAGGGGCTGTGGTAGCACCAAAGACCATGCATAGCAAGTGGGAGGGTTAGCGGCAGCACAAAGGCCATAGTGGACAAGACGGAGGGCTTGGCATGCACAAAGGGCCAGGGAGGACAGAAGGGTGGGGTAGGGTCTGGAAACAGACAAGTAAGGGCAGGGGAAAGGCCTTCACAACAGACCACACAGGGCAGGGAGGAGGAGCAGTTGCAACACAACAGAGTATGGCGGGCAGAAAGGTGTGTCTGCAAAATGGACCATGCCAGACAGAAGGGAGGGGGTAGGGGCATGGAACTCGAACAGCAGGGAGGGGTGGCAGGGTCAGGTGGCAGCCATCTGTCTATGCTAGGCAGGTGTGAAGTGAAGAGGCAGTTCAACAGAACACCCAGAGAAGATATGATGGGCAGTGGCAGGTCCATGGAACATGGTGGACAAAATGGATGGAGCAGGGTCATGAACACAGAGATCAGAGGGCAGGGGAAGGAGAGTAGGGGCTGCAAGCTAAGCACAGAGGCTAAGCAGGAGGGCATTGATGGGGCAAAGGACTGGGCACCAGAGGGCAGGAGGAGTGGGCAGGGACATCAAGGTAAATGGAGGGCAGAGGCAGCCCATCAGAGCAGGAAGGGCAGGGGGGATGGGGCTAGTGCATTGATTCGAACAACTGAGGGTTGTGAGGAGGTGGGTGGGGCAGCAAGCTAACTGTTCGGGACCTGCGGGAAGGGCAATGGCAGAACAACGGCCACACAGGGCTGTAATGAGGGAACAAGGGCATGGAATTGGACAATAGATGGCAGGGACGAGGGGGGCAGGAGCAGCAAGTTTGGGTGGGAGCAGCACAATGCCAGGCTCGGCCCTGGGTCCAACATTCCCCCACCACTACCACCAATGCATTGCAATGGGCATCTTACTTAATGTTAAAAACCCCTAGAAATTAACTGAAAAAAACAAAGGTTACAGGGTTGCTATAGTTAGCAATGCACTGCTAATTACCCCAGATATTACATCACTTGTGATATCTTCGATTATATCATTATTAATATCACTGTAACATTTCCAGTAAAATTATTCATGATTGGGCGTGTACGCCAATCTGGATGAGAAAACTGTGCATTGTAAGGGCACAAGTTATAGTTACCTTAGGGTACAAGTTATCGTTACTTTAAATAACTTTAACTATAAATGCTGATTTCCATGGTTTTGTGCGGGTAAAATCAGAACCTAATGATAACGTCACTGTAACCTTTGGTTTCTAAGTTAAAATATATCTGAGTGTATTTGTACTGGAGCGACTGTGCCTACATGTGCACAACTGTGAACTTCTAGTGTTTGGCACCAAAAAGCATTCATGAATGAGTAAATGGATATGCGTGCATGTGAAAGCAGCAGTATGTGTTTGTTTGTGTAGGAGTGCACACTTGCATCGATGTGTGTACCCGAGTATCTGCTGAAGTAGGCATATGGGTGTGTAGCAGTGTGTATTACCAGCAGTGAGCAGGTCAGTGCAGTGCTTATAACCTGGGTGTGAGTAGCACATTCATGTTTGCAAGTAAGGGCTTGCAGTAGGCATGTACAGTGAACATGTCAATGAGCTTTAGTGTTTTATATGCAGCTGTAAGTATCCAAGCAAGGACAATGGACATGTCTAACGTTGAATATCAAGGAACAACACACACCAAATAAGCATCTGGGCTTGAAAGAGTGTATGTGGCTGTGTACGCCAATCTTGCTGAGATATGTGTGTGCCTGGTGTCTAAAAGGAGAATCAAACATCTGTAGGACTAGCCTATTAACCATATGAACCTGGGCTATGCAACAATAGGAAGAACAGTAGTTCCTTTAGGAATTACCATTACGCAAGCCTAGGGTAATTGAGTTACATTGAAATGATTTAATGTCCTAGAATAATTGGTATTCCACTGATATTTGCAGGAAGTAGAAAGGACACAAACTCAAAAAAGGAGCATGTTCCTGTTCATATCAACCAAAGGAGCCGCTGATCTTTTTGCTGGTGGCTAAAAATAAACTGCTACTCTGCGTGCCACTGTTGCACGACATTCTTTGTGTCGCTTATTTCTGTGAGCATCTCCTCCACATGACCAGTTGCTGTACCACAACCATATTCTGTGTCTCCTGTGGTGACAACCCTTGGTTCCTCAACTGGCCCCCATGTCTCCCCTTAGATCCTTGCATGACCTACATCTAGATGCCACATGTGGCCCTCTGCTGTGGAAGCATGCTTTTATATGCTAGCAAAGCAGTAAATCTTGCAGCAGTAATACATCCATATGTACTGGGAGCAGACAGCATTAGTAAAGGCTCTTCCACAGGTCGGGCAAATTGACTCAAAGCAACAGATCTGAGTAGGTAGATCTAAATGCAGATTAAAGCAGGAAGAACAGTCTATACAATCAAAAGTAAATGTCATCCATGAAGAACTGTGAATCAGAAGCAGCAAACTGAGGTTTAAGTTGTGCTCACCAAGCTAAATATGCTTTTGGTCGAGAACCAGATCTGTATTTCTTGCAGTCAACCACCACAAAAAGGGTACAACGTGTTTTGTCTACAAAACGTTCATAAAGTAGTGATGTCCACACAGGCCAAGAATGTAGGTCCAGGGGATAGAACATCTTAGTTTTGGGGGCTATACTTCTGAACAATTAAAGAAAGACTTTCCAGGGCGGAAAACTTCTATAGACTTATGTTTTTAACTTAGAAGAGAAATCATAAAGGACCGCAGCTGGGGGCATTGGCCTTGCCAAAGTTACTGTGAGAATACAGGTGCTTGGAGTTAGAGAAATCACTCTGCTCCCCAAAGCTGAAACACCTTCTCAGATGGACGATGGACTTTTCAAATAGTAGGTCGTTTAAGAGTATATATGTATAATATTATATTTCTGTACATGTAGTGTGTGTGTACACATTCTGTGTACTAAACGGCACTACTACCCGAATCCTAAGTTTAGAATTTATAACGTTTTTAGATAAATATATTCTAAATTGCAGACGTCCCATCATTCACCTTACACGAAGGCATTTGTGGCTGCTGCCCAGTTACAAAATCTCAAAATGGAGGGGTCGATCTGGGACTAGCCTAGCAGGTCGTTTTACAGTCAGCAGAAATGTCTCCTAGGATTACTTTTAGGGAGGTTCACTCAACTGCAGGAAAAGGGTGTGCCGGAGTGGGGTGTGTCAGAAGGGACTGCGTGCAGAATCCCCCCTCCCCCCTGGAATGAATCAACTGCTTTCAATCGGTCCTGCGCAGTGGCCCTATGTCAGATCACTCACCGCTCCGGTGTTCTGCTGCCGGGTGTCCAGAGCCCCCGCCAAACCATCCGCGGCCTGAGGCTCCTCGTATTTCACACTGCAAGATAGAGGAGACAGTCAATAAATAGGGGGGCAAGACTTTACAGCTCCACAGATGCGTCTCACGCCTGACCAGCAGCAGCCCCTGCTATGCCATGACTGGGACCTGCACACGTCACTCACCTCACTCCTGCTAACACTGCACCAAGACCGAAGCTCAGCTCTGCCAGTGCACCCCAAAGGGGCAGTGGCGATAGGCAGCCTCCCCACTAGCAAGGCACCAGGAGGATTTCAGCCCAGCAATGAACAACTATTGGCAAAGTCAATAACATTTGCCTACGCTAGAACAATTAACTCTGCTAATGTCATTTAACCATGTTGTCAGCAGAGTCAGAATGGTTGGCATGCCATAGAGTGGTGTGAAGTGGCGCAGAGTCGAGTGGCGTGAAGTGGAGTTTTGTGGAGTGGACTACAGTGGCATGGAGTGGGGTGGCTTGGAATGGCATAGTTTGGATTAACAGAGCGACATTTAGTGGGACACCACAGAGCAGAGTGGAGCAGCATAGAGTGAAGTGGGATTGACTGGAGAGGCATAGCGTAAAGTGACGTAGGGTGTAGTGGAATCAGGTTCCAGAAAGGGGCATAGATTAGACCAGCGTACAGCGGAGTAAGGTGGAATGGAGTGGTGTAGAGTGAGCTGGCAAAGAGTCCAGAAGGGTAGAATAGAAAGCAGTGGCAAAGCATGCAGTGACGTAGAGTGGAGTGCAGTGACGTAGAGAGCAGTGGGATAGAGAAGAGTGTAGTGGCGTAATATGCAGTAACGTAGAGTGGTGCGGAGTGGAGTGCAATGACTTACAAGGCAGTGACATAGAGAAGATTGGTGAGAAGTAGAGTGGCGTAGACTGCAGTGGTGTAGAATACAGTGGCATAGAGTAGTGTAGGGTAGAGTGCAGGGCCATACAGTAAAGCAGTGCAGAGTAGAATGGTGCAGGGAGCACTGGCGTAGAGGGCAGTAGTATAGGGTGAGTGGTGCAGAGTAGAGAAAAGCAGCAGTGGTGTAGAATACAGTGGTGCAGAGTAGGGTGGAGTAGGGTGCAGTGGTGTAGACTGGAATAGAGTAGAGCGGTGCAGAGTTAAGTGGCGTAGAGTTCAGTGGCACAGAGTACAGTGTAGTGGCATGGAGTGGCATAGAAAGCAGTGGCGTAGAGTGCAGTGGCATGGAGTATAGTGGTGCAGAGTACAGTGGAGTGGCATAGAGTGGCGCAGAGCACAGAGGTGCAGAGTAGAAAGGCGTAGAGTGGAGAAGAGTGCAGAAGCAGAGTAGCTAGTGGCATAGGGCGGTAGAGTAGACTGTGGAGTGGCATAGAGTGGTGCATAGTAGAGTGCAGTGGTGCAGAGTAGGGTGGCGTAGAATGCAGTGTTACAGTATAGTGGTGTAGGGCAAAGTGACGTTGGGTGCTGAGGTGCAGAGAAGAGCAGAGTGGCGTAGAATGCAGTGGCAGAGTGTAGTGGCATAGAGTACAATAGGGTAGAGTGCAGTGGCCCAAAGGAATGCAGTCAAAGGCCTCAGTTCAAGCTCTCCTAGGTTCTTAATCTATGAAGAGAAGCCACTCTCATGGGTTTTGTCAATGTTTCGCAGAGGCACTGCACTGATGAGCACTGTATTTTGGACAAAGTAGAGAAATGCAGCAGAAACAATGTTTTACTCAGTAAATTATATTTGGAGGACAAGAAATAATGTTGCAGCATTCTTTATGTGGAAGGCACGCAGAATCTGCCACACTTTGCAGTACAAGGATATGTGTATTCTGTGCCACAACGAAGAACCTATTTGCTGGCACAGATGAGCGGATTTGCTTAGACTGTAGGCTGTGGGTGGGAGGAAAACAAAGCAACATGGAAGGGGGAAAGGTGGGAGGAAATAAAAGCCACGAGGATATAGGAGACAGACTGAAAACACACGTACTCATATGGAGTGCTTGAACTAAAAAAAAAAGTAGCTCGCAAAACGAGAGCAGTGAAAGGACATACAAGAAGAGGACAAGACGTGCCAAGACAAACTCAACAAAGGAAATGAGAGTGCCGCTGAAACTAACAAATGGCGAGCTATAGGTGGGCTGTAAGCCCACTGTATGTAAACAAAATGTCTTGCAAAACCAATGTATCGGCTGTCTAGGCTGAACCTAAAAATGGATGTGCCAACCTGAACGGTCACAGCACAGAATCAAAGTACTGCCTACGGCTGATCCAAATTGCAGGGGCATTTTGCAGAATGCAGGAAGTGGCTTATTTCTGTCCCCATTATACAGCAATCTGCAATGTGACTAAGCTTTCACCACTGTTAGCAGTCAATTGTTCTTGATAAAGATTTATTTCAAGATATTTTCGACAAAAAACAAACACAATTATAAAAGAAACTCCAATTCCCCCAGAGAAGAAACATTACGTTCGTAGAGATTTGGGAAATACTGCTGGCCGAGTGTCCTTACAAATGCACTAATTTCATCTACTTTTCTGTAGAGTCATGGGGTAGTCCCCTGCCCTTCTCTAAAAGGTAGTCTGAACCCCACAAAGTTTTCACAATGTTATTGGTCATATGTGTACAGGAAAGTACATGCTATACAAAGCAAGCATAAATAGAAAAACAATAAATGAAATGAACCTTTTGCCACAGCAATTATACTTGAGGACTCCTGCTCAGACACTAGGCACCTGCCTCCCCTCTGACCCTGCTCCACATAAAAGGACTTTTGTCATAATTTACCCCTTTCTAACTTGCTATTAATCTCAAAAGTAATGGCCACGTTTACTTTCTCACCTCATTCCTAGCATGTGCCTTTTACTGTCAAAGTGTCTGTAACTGGATTTAGAAATGAGCTGGGTCGATATAGTGTTGTGAGGAACAAACCCTCTCAAAAATAATCGTGCAAGTAAAGAAACATATCAGAGTAGTGGTGACAGGAGGAAAATCCGTTGGAGCAATGACATGAGCAAGGAAACATGCTGAAGTAACAGCATGAGCTAGAAGATGTGTTGTAATGGTGCGAGGATGAAAACGTGAAAGCAACGCTGTGAAGAAGAAAACATGCTGAATCTCTGAGGAGAAAACATGTTGAATCTATGAGGAAGGAAACGTACTGAATCAATGGCATGAGGAAGGAAGTGTGCCAACGTAATGGCAGGGGGAAGTAAATGAGTTGAAGTCATGTCGCAAGGAAGCAAACTTGTCAAAGTCATTGTATGAGGAAGACTTAGAGAGTAAGGTAATCGCATGCGCCATCCTCACCTGCAGTAATCTCCAGTACTACGGTGCCCTGACCCGGTCGCAGCTCTCTCAACACACCTTAATCTGGACCTGCACATTGAGTATGGTCAGGTTCTGCTACATGGCAAACAGTGAAAGAGCTTGACAAAGCATCAGTGGCACCACCGGGGGTTTCAAAAGCATTGGGGGCGCAAATGTTCAGGTTTCTGATGGGGCTTGGGAAACTCCCTCAAAGCACTTATTCTGTGTCCTACGCAACCAATCCATGAAACATCCAAATGTCCTGGTCGCCCTATGATGGGCAGTCCTTAGGTCCTAGGTCAAGACTGGTGCATCCCAGGTTCTCACGTCGTTCCTGGCGGTACGAGGGTGGTCACCCTCCTCCTGTGCTGTTGAAGGCCACCGGCTTTGGACGGTCACGGTCAAACTTGTCAAAGAAATGTTCATCTGTAAATGGCCCGCTGTGCACGATGGCACTGAGGGTGAAGTAGAGGGCAGTCACAAGAGCACAGATGAGCAAGAAGGGCACGAAAGGTTTCAGGTGCTGCCAGCAGTACCACTCGCCTGAGGCACTCATGGGCCTTCCAGGACACTCTGCCAAGGGATTCACAAACAAAGGCCTCAATCCAAAACCCTGCAAACCGAAAGTCCCAGAGCCAACACAAAGAACGAGGGGGGGTCAGGGATTCCTGCCCCATCTGGCAAGGGAGAGTCCAAGGAGCGGCTCGAGACAAAAGGTACAGGTCCAAGAATTCAGCCACAAGCAGGAGGTGATGTCCAGGGATACAAGGTGTAGGCCTGAGACCTCTGCCACACCACACTCTGCCCAATGGAGAAGGCACCAGTTTCAGAAGTCTGCCATACCCAGAGGACTCTCAAGAGTCTGGTTTCTAAGCCTTGTGCCACACTCAGAAAGCGATACGATCCTACGTGATAAATGGTCGATCCATGAGCTCTGCCACTCCCGGGAAGGGACAGGACAGGGCTTGTCCTGAGAACCACGCACCTGGAGACAGACAGATTAACTCCAATGACTAATGCAAAAAATAGAAGGTGCCACGTAAAGTGAAAAGCTCCTGCTGGGCCGCACCCGTGCTCAGCCCTCCAGTTCCATGGATCAAATTCAACCCTGGATCTTCTTACTCCTTGTGACAGGCAAAAACATCCATCCCTCACCCTACAGACTACAGCCATGTGCAGGGGTAGCCCTTAAAATGATGTGGTCAGCTGTCTGTCAGGCACCCCTTTAGGAATCTACATGGGGCTGGTGCCAAAACACTGGAGTTACTAGGGGTCACAACTCTGGCCGAGAGTCCGGAGGTACCGTCTTGTTCCCCATGATGGCCGGAGAGCGCACAGCTCAGGAATCTACCACAGGCTGCAAACTTGGCACATACCAGGCCTCAGTCACCAGAGATGCTGAGGCTGCAAAGTCAACATGCATAAACCTGCCACGTGACAGGAAATTACTGATGCACAAAAACGGACGTCACAGAATAGCCGGTTTAAAAATGCCCGCGGGAGACATTCCCTCCTAAAACAGTTTACTCACACTAAAAACAAAAGCCGTGTAACCCAAAACGGTATGTATTTCCAGCTATTTAAGGAAGAACTATTTATGGAGACCTTGCCCATATTTTCGCCATCCTAGTTTTACTTGCTTGGCTTAGCCGTGACTGATTGTTTCGAGAATCAGTCAAAAAGACTTTAGGTGTACGAAGAAACAGAGATATGTTGCGTCTCTGCTAGTACAAATCAGTAAGCGAGCACTGGCAATGCCAATAACTCTGGCATTCATTTGCTGCACCTTACACTCACTAGGCACATGCATCTCTCATCCTGCACTCACGTGGGCACCCCTCTAACCACACACTCAAACACCCCTCTTGCAGCATTCACCAAGGCACAATGCGCACCCTGCACTCACACTGGCACACAGCTCGCCCCACATGGGCACACTGCTAACCAGGCACTCATACCCGGAGCGGAGCCAGTGTGTCATGGGCCCTAGTACAAAGAAGAAATGGGGCTCCTGCTGCTGTCCCTTCAGGCCTCCGGGCCCTCGTGCACTGCACCTGCTGCACCAACGGAAGCTACGCCTCTGACTCATACAATTACACCTTTTCCCATGCAGTTACACAGACAGATGGCTTACCCGGCACTCGCAGGGGCGCAATGGGCTCACCCTGCACTCAGAGGTTAAAAAGCTGTGCCCTGCACAAACGCGGACAGTTCCGAGTTGTAGTAAACACAAGACCAACCAAGCTCCAAACCCAAAGAAGCATAGATGTGGAGCCCGGGAAGCAATGGACAACCCCATCTTTCCTCAAGCAGAAGAGGAACAGTGCAGCAATGGAGATCTGCTTGTCTCGCAAGTTGAGGCACATGATGGCAGTCTGGTCCAAACCAGGGAGGGGAGCCGGAGTGGTGGAGAGCAAGAACTGGAGGGTGTAAGGCAGGTTTCTCCAACGAGTAGATCGTGAGCTACTGGTAGCTCTCCATCTACCTGTAAGTAGCTCTCCTGAGTGCAGCTCAGCATATTAAATTAGACGTTTTTGTTTGACTGAATTAATCTATCTATACTAAAATTAAAAAGCATGTATAAAAGGGGAAAATGTGTGCATTTACAGAACTCATGCTGATGTTTTGAGAAAAATGGTTCAATTTGCAAAATATATTTAAAGCTGATGTTTGAGTTACAAATTATAAGGCACGGGGAAGCTCTTTGCTCATATTATTACCTTGGTGCCAGGGGCATTTTAGCTATGGTTGGTATGTATTACCCACATAGAGGCATTATAAATTGACAACGTTTTTTTGACATTAGAACCGGTAACCCTCCCTGACGCACTGAGGTGAATACTGATGGTTATGTTGCATGGAGTGGCCACTAATGCAATCTTGACTGATACAATCACTATAACCCTAATTTTAGTAGCTCTGGATAATTTTCATAGAGCATAAGTAGCTCTTATTACAGAAAAGGTTGGAGGCCCCTAGTGTAAGGCATTGGTCTTCAAACGTCTTAATGTCGCAGCCCCCCTCTCCCCCTGTTGTAAAAGAAATTATCAGAATTTTGCACAATTTTTCTCTTAAATTGGCAATGTTTATATATGCCTAAACATGTTTAAACATTGCAGTTAAATGTTGTTACCCCTTTTAAAAATACAATCAAATACTTGATTGCCAAACATACTATTCTGGTCAGCCAGGCCTTATTATCTGTAATGGGGGCCGGAGGTTTGGGGAATATTTGGAGTCCTTTTCGATTTGACACCTACTCCCACAGCCAGGATACAAATAACAAAAGATGTTAATGATGGCCCATAACAGAATGGCTTACTGCTGCTCATATTTTCCCCTTAAAATAAGACACTTTTATCAGAGCCTGCCCCTCAATCCCTCCCCCACCCCTGCACCTCAGATTACTAAAGGCCACGCCAGTGGGGCCCGGGCCCGCCCTCCCCATTGAGGACCTCTGGTGTAAGGGATGGATGGGCACAAAAGGTAGCGGTTGCACTCATGGTGCATTTATAGGGAATGTACCAGCACATTGTAGCACTGAAACTGGTGTTAGGTGGTGTCCAGACCCAGTCTGGAGACAGAGGTCGATTTTGGACAGATAGCAGCCTGGCCGAAACCAAATTTGGAGTAACCCCCCCTCCCCCCTTCCACATGTCATCTGTGTGTTGGAAAAAGAGCAGGTAGGGGGGTGAGAGGGATAAGAGAAAGGAGGGCCGTGAGAAGAAATACAGACAAAATGTGGACACGAATGCCAGTATTTGACACACTTCTCTTTGCAGCCAGGTCTGAGGGAGACTGCTGCAGGCAGCTATAGAGTCCCTCTTAATACTAATGCTCTGGGTGTGGGCTCAGCTCATCCATAGTAAAGAACAACCCTACCTGGAGCATAAGCTATTCATGAGCACCTGTAAAGAAATGTGGCCTAAAGAAAGACGTGCTGACTTACAAACTGCAGAACCAGGTTCAAGTGCCAGAGATGGCTCTACGTCCTGAGATTCTGGGTAAATCACTTAATTGCCCTTTGCCTTAAAATCCTGAACCTGGCCTTGTGGAATATAATATGGTGTTTATTTAAAAGCGCTTCAATGCCATAGGGCCAAGTTTGTGCTATATAAAACTGCAAAAAAATAATGATAATAAAATCCTATAAACACGGGCCGCTGTTGTATTTTGGGCGGCAAAACACAAACTAGGAGCGGCAGTATGCACCTCTTTGCTGGGCATGTAGCAGCTACATACTATTGCTTGATGGCATGTAACTCTCCCAATAACTAACTGCCAAAACATTTCTCCAACCATCCAGTGTGCTCGTAAACAAAGATTGCATGTAAAAATTCCGTCCTGCTGCATCACTACTTTTCAACATGGTGGCCAACTCAGTTGTGGGGAAAGCACTGGCAACTAGTAGGATCCTAATCAAACATCTGACACTCTAGTCTGCACTAACGACTGCATTATTATGTTTGATTGTACCAGCAATCTTGGTTGAGAAGTAACTCCACAATACAATAGGACTGCAACGGATGCACGCTTTTCGTGGTAGCACACACCCTTTGGCAAATCAAAAACTGTACTCATATCAACCGACAACGCAGTTGCGCTGACTAGTGGGCTCAAAAATGGACAACTGTGAAAGTTAATAATATTACGCCATGAATGTTAATGTCGATAAGAAAGGCTGGGCCCAGGTATTCGCACAGACGGTTGAGGGAAGCGCACGTCACGATCACCTCTGCTATACGTTGTTGCGGTGACGTCAGACCGACCGATACACAAAGTAATCTGCAGGGGAGAGAGTGACGTGTCCACTTTGCCATCCACGCGACCTCCAATGAAGCAACCAAAGCCGGGAGAGAGGGCGGCTCTACGGCACACCAGCCGAAGCATGAAGCACCGTAAACTATCAGAAACATCGGTGAGACTGCAGGGGCGGGAGAGGGAGAAGCAAGGTAGGCGTAAGGAAACACGAGAGGGAAGGGGACAACGCAGAGAGAAGAAAAGGGCAGAAGGAGTTCAAAAAAGAGCTTGGCGAAGGCGACAAGAAATGGTGGGACGAGAAGGGCAGCAAAACCACTACGAAAAGCTGAGAGAAGGGCGACGGAGGTGGGGTGGGAGAAGAAACAGAAAATGAGAGACAGGGCAAGGAAAATGGGGAGAGGCGGAAAGAAGTAAGGGGCAGAGAGGAACAGAAGGAAAGAAAGGCAGGACGGGAGAGAGAAGCAAGAGCGTAGAGATGGAAAAGGAGAGAGGGGCGAGGATGAAAGAGTAAAGAGGATAGAGGGAGGAGAAAAACAGAATGAGTGAGCGAATGCGAGGGGAAGGAGAAGGAGATACAGAGAGGGAGTACAGAATGAGGAAACAGGAGGAGTGGAAAGTCGGACAGATGACCCAGCTGGTGTGACCGCTATTCCTGGCCGCCGATGACATTTCTGGCAGTCTGGAGATTAATAGCTAAAACCCGCAGGGCACGCACAGCCGGACAGTGTTGCAATCCAACGCGAGGGGCTGCTGCAGCTCGCGGCTGAGGTGCTCCTGCAGAGCCTTGTTTGGAAAAGCAAGTTTGCTCTAGGTCGGGCTCGAGGTGACCCAGCAGAGCCTTGTTTGGACCCTTAATACCAGAAATGCAAGGTGGCTGCACATTAGAGCTGAGGTGCATCAGAAGAGCTGCGCGAGGGCCTCAGCACTGTAACTATAACAGAACATGCAGGTCAGGATTGCGGTGCTTCAGCAGAGCGGCGCGGGGGCCTCAGTACTGCAATTAAACGCACCATGCAGGTCAGGCTGGAGGAGCATCAGTGGAGCTATTTCGTGTCTCAGTATTAAAACAGAGTGGGCGGTGCAGGTCAGGGTGGAGGTGCATCAGCAGAGCAGCGCGAGAGCCTCAGTTCTGCATCTATAATGGAACATGCAGGTCAGGATTGCGGTGCTTCAGCAGAGCGGCGCGGGGGCCTCAGTACTGCAATTATAACGCACCATGCAGGTCAGGCTGGAGGAGCATCAGTAGAGCTCTTTGTGTCTCAGTATTAAAACAGAGTGGGCGGTGCAGGTCAGGCTGGAGGAGCATCAGTAGAGCTCTTTAGTGTCTCAGTATTAAAATAGTGGGGATGGTACAGGTCAGAATTGAGGTACACAAGGAGAGTTGTGTTTTTGGTCTCAGGCAGGTATAGAGTGGGTGCTGCATGTGAAGCATGAGATGCATATGCAATACTGTGTGTGCGAGTTTCAGTACTGTAACAGCAGAGGGAGCAGTCGGTCACAACTGAGATGATCAGAAGTCCTTACCTTCTGCCCACTTTACTGATATAGCAAATGTTGTGGCAGAGCAGGATTGATGTCCACCACACTGCCAGGGACTGGGGCTCTTTTGCACTGGAGCAGATTCAATAACATACTCTGAAGTGGTTTAACAGTGACATTAACTGTTGCTTCGTCATCTCTCCTAGGTAACTACCATATATTAGAATATTAGAATGTTGGGAGCTCCACTGAAAACAATGGAGTGCTCCCAGCGTCTAATGCCTACCCGCAGCTCCAACATTCCAATGTTTTGGTCCACAGAGGTTGCTGTGAACAAAGGCCTCAGGGAGCCTGAGGGAATTTCAATCCTCTTGGGCTCAGTGAGGCCTTTGTTTTATTTATTGGAACATTCTGCCCTCTAGTGGTGAACCGTTCTAATAGCCTTATAGCTCTCCGTAGCTGGGCTATCCCGGCATTAAAGTGCAAATCTCTTGTTAAAGGCTCTTGCCTTCGGCTCGGGCCTTTAACGCTGGAGTGGGCCTTTAATGGCGGGTATATTCCACTACAGCGGACTTCAAAGTTATAACATATCTGGCAGTCTCATAGTGCAACCATTTTAGTTTTTCCTCTGATCTTCTGCTTCTATGGGATTGCACTATTGCATATTGACCCCCAGAATATGATGGTACAAGAATATCAAGGACGGAATATTGAGGCACAAAATATCATAATGTGAATGGGTGTAGAAAAGTGTAGATTTACTATTCCTGACTCCACAACTATGTGCCTGAATATATATATACCACATGGGTACATAAATGTGGATTTAGCTATAAAAAATCTAGATTTACTTACCTGTCAATATTTTTTGTTGCTATTTTGTCCTCGATATTGTGTCCCATCAAAATTCTGGGGTCAATATTCGTGATCTACGCCCTTCTATGGCACTTCTGGGTAGACTCCATGTAATGTACACTAGTGGTTTAACAGTGCCATCAACAGATTGTTCCTTCTACACTCCTAAGCACTCCACATATTACTCTTGGGCAGTTTCATAATATAATCAACCATGTCAGGCAACCACCAATAATTCACCTAACGGCTCCCCCGACTTAATACTGAAGCGGACACGCACCGAAGCCCATAGACATCTGACGTATACTGCTGGTATCTTGGAGCACTTTAATACAGTCCATCCCTGCAGGTCCAATTAAGTCTCCCATCAGTTTCAAGCTGGACAATCTAAACTTATAAAAAACCTTTACAAACAGCTTACTTAAGGGATAGCAGTAATACAGGTCATTCAGGTGGATTTCTCTCCTCTTTCTTCTCTCTAGACTCACAAGATTTAATGAGTGGATTTCCTAATTACTCAGGACAGCACAGGAGGCAGACTGAAAGGTTTTTCAGTACATACCCAAAAATGGAACCTACAGAGTAAGCTACAGCAACGAACTCATATAATCTGAGCAGACTCTCATTCGTTCTTCCTCCATCACACTGCTAAGTGGTGCAACTCAAGGCAGGGTAACAGCACCATTTTGCACATAACACCGAAACACTTCCCATCAGTGCTTGAAATGGAAAAATAGAAGTGCAGGCACTCTGTACCAGAGTACCTGCTTGTTTCTGAGAAGTGCCAGTACTCTCTAATTAAAAGTATTACGCTTTTCCTGAGAAGTGCAGGTACTTTCCCTCTCAAAATAAAAAAGTCCTGGTATTCAGTACCGGCTCATATAAAGCGCTGCTTCCCATCAAAGAAAAACCCTTCCAACTAAGAATGTCACACGGTGGAATGTGCTACCAGTCAGTTATAGGGCTTAGTTTCTTCGCAGTGGTGTATGAAGAGCTCTATAAGTACATTTACAATACACTGTCCTGCAGATCAGGATTGTTTAGTGGTCCATGGAGAGAGCTGCTGTACATATGCCCACCTCTTGCGCTGCTCGGCCAGGGAGCTTCCCCTAGTAATGGCGAACATGTCAAAGTCGTCTGCAACACTGGGGGTCGACTCTAGGGTCTGCAGCGTCCCGCTCACTGAAGGAGAATTCAGATCTGTGGGAGAGAAGGAGATGTGATCAGCTCAAATTCATCTTCGAAGATTAAAAAAACTCTGAGCTCACAGGAGGCATGGAAGGGTCAAGTAACGGTGAGTCCACAAGGGGCTCTTGGTGGTGCCCCGAAAAGGTAAGCTCGCTAGAGGTTATAGTGTAGGCTAGAGGAGAGGAGCTTGCACAGGGCACCTAGTGAATCCCAAAGGAAGTGAGCTCAGAGGAAGCATGTAGTAGGCACCTGCTAGAGACCAGATTATAGAGGCTCGTTGGAAACACCTCAGACAGCCAAGAGAGGAGAAGCTTGAAG
Organism: Pleurodeles waltl; assembly: GCF_031143425.1. Lineage (NCBI taxonomy): Eukaryota > Metazoa > Chordata > Amphibia > Caudata > Salamandridae > Pleurodeles > Pleurodeles waltl. The sequence goes on from NC_090443.1 coordinate 341,111,124, forward strand.
TTTCATTCTAAGAAAAAAGGGCTTGAGGAAGGTCAGTAAACAGGAAGCAACAGGTGGATGCCACAAGTGAGCTTGGAAGAGACACCTGGTTAGTTTTAGAGGAAGTGCACTCACAGGAGCGCATCCGGGAGCCAAGAAAGAAGGAGCTGGCAGGTTCATTCAGAGAGAAAAAAGGCTCAAAGGATGTCACATCCGGAGACACCTGGCTGAGATGACAGATTAATGCATCAAGGGGTGTAATAAAGGGCACTGCATCCCTGGAGCGCAGGCTTGGGACCCAGCCTCCTAGTACAGGGTTGGGGTTCCCAGCTACCTGCCGCCTTCAACCTGAATATCTGTCTAGGTGTATCGAAGGGACCCCTCCATGCATTTCGCAAAGCTCCTTCATTTTCGCTACGCTCCTGGAGGCACCTCCTAGATTCATGAGGCTGGGAGTTCACAGGAGGCACTTGGTGTAGCATAAAGAAGATGAATACACAGAATCTTGGTAGCGCCCAGCAAAAGTGAGTTTGCGAGTTCATCCCCAGAGTTGGGAAGCTGTGAGGATGCAGCAGATACCTGTTGGAACAAGTATCTGGTAGGTCCTAGAGGAGGTAAGTTTGCAGATGGCACCCGATGGATCCCACAGATGAGCTCACACCAGGCACGTACTGAAGGCCAAAAGAGGTGAGCTTGCAAGAACACCTATGAAAGCCCAGAGGGGGTTAGCTCGCAAGTTGCATCTGATGGGACACAGAGGAGGTTGATAAGAAGGCACCCTTTAAGTGCCCAAACGTTGTAAACTCTCAGGAGGAAATTGGTGGAGCTCGCTCAGAGGAGATGTTCTGAGAGCAGGGACCTAGTTGATCCCAGAAGCAGTGAACTTGTAGGTGGCAGAGGCTATTAGCTACCTCGAGACATGTATAGGTGCCCAGTGGACGTGCTCTTGGAGGATACACCTATGACGGTTGAGCAGAGGTGAGCTAACAGAAGGCCACTCTGGGAGTCCACAGGAGAAGAGCTTGCAGTAGGGCACATCTTAGAAGTAAGACAGCGGGAGCCTCAAGAGGTATCTCTGTGGCCAAGAGCAGGAAGCTCACACGAGGCACCTCTCAGAGCTCAGACCACGCAGGTTAGTTGGAGGCACCTCTAAATGCCAAGAGATGGGGGCCTCAAAGGAGTTACATCTGCACCTCTTATAACCCAGGCCATGAAATCTCACAGGAGGCAAGTCTTCAGCCCGCACGAAAAAGGCACCTCTTCAACCCATGAGGGCATTTCTCGAAGCCGAAATTGAGCTTGCAGGTGTCAGGGTTCAGTCTAAGTGGAGACAGATAGGGTAGTAAGTAAAGGGGCAGAAAAGTCCTTTTGAATAACATTTTATTTTATGAAACCCAAACCTAGTACACAAAATGCAAGATGTACATATAGCAAAGTAGGGCCCCATGCGAGCCATTGAGCCCATATATTCACTGAACCTGTGGTGCTAGGTCACTTAGCTTGAGATGGGGCTGTTTTGGTGATGAGCCTGTGCAGGTAGGGCAATAAGCCTCCGAGGTGGTGGCAAGGCAGCAAGCCTGTTAGTGGGATGAAGGCAGCAAACCTGCTGCTGAGTAGGTATTGCACTACGCCTGTAAAAGAACAGCACTGATGCAGTAGTAGTAGATAGCACGTGTTGGTTAAGGTCACTGTGACTTTAGGGTATCATGGAGAAACTTGAAGTGATGGATTAGATATGAGGATGTTTGAAACGGGGGCCAATTACTCAAAATGTCGGGGTTCTCTCTTTATCTGTTTTTTAAGGTGTGACCTACAGTTTCAAATCATGGCCTGGCCATCTTCGCCATTCGTAGGTCATAGTTCATTAAACATAGTGCCAATACACTGGTTAATAGGAAGATTTATGGTCGGTGTTTAGAACGTACGCAACGCTATTTTAAGAGATAAATGGTAAATCATGTACTTACCAAAGAATGAGACCTCCTGACAGAATTATAACTCACCAATGTTGGCCAGCTGCGCGGACAGACTAGTGGTATCTGACAGATAAACAGGAGGGTCAGTCGAGCTCAGATTAACCGAAGACACTTGTCCGTCGGGAGACTGTGGGATATAAAAGGCAAAAAGGTCAAAGGTAAGGAGTGAACATGCTATCGCCCAAATAAAGCAGCAACTGCACATCCCATCAGCCCCACACAATGCTGATACAACCTCCAATTGTGTATCCCATCAGCCCCTCACAGTACGGACTCAGCTAGCAGCTGTGCGCCCCAGGAGCCTCCCACAGTGCGGACTCAACTAGTGACTGCGCATATCATCAGCACGACACACCGCAAAAATCTGACAGGCAACTCCACATCCCATCAATACTGCACAGTGCAGACTCAACCAGCAACTGTACACCCCGGCAACCCCTCCACAGTGCGCACTCAACTAGCAGCTGTACTTGCCATTAGTACTACACAGGGCGGACTCTACCAGCAACTGTAAATCCCGTCAACCCCTGACAAATGCGGACTCAACTAGCAACAGCGCATCCCATCAGCCCACACAGTGTGTGCACAACCAACAACTGCACATCCCATCAACTCAAGAGCAGTGCTGACACACCCACCAATTGCAAGGAACATATTCACTGGGAATGGCCAAATGCCTCATATCGTACAGCGTGTCTCAAGTCTTTAAAGGCCAGAATCATGCCATGTTTTAAAAATAGTCACAACATTGTATATACAATGAATATAAATGGAAATCATTTATGTAGTCCCTGGTTACCCTGAAAACTTTCAAAGACAGGCCTAAGATGAATCCCCCAAGATCAAGCGTGATTCCTTGTGGAAAACAGTGTCCAATACTAAGATCAGGTCTGTCAGGTGCACATCTGAATCCAAGCTCTTTCCACTACGGAAATCATGCAGGACTCAGGATTCAAGGTCCATCTTCCTTGAAAGAAATGAAGCAGAAATCAGCAGATAGGTGTAGATTGATCTCAGGAAGTTTAATTGTTATCTGGCATCAATAAACCAATTCTGTGATCTTTCAGATGGATGGACTGGGTCGAACGAAGGGCCAGATGTAGCAAAGGTTTTTACCCATTCTGTGTCTATGGGAAAAAGTGTTCGTACATATGGCCCTATAGTCAGCTAAAATCAATTATGTTTTTTTCAAAGTGGGGTGTGCCTAGGGGTATAATAAAGTTATCAAAATGTAATGTAAAACTCAGAGGTGATTTTATTCTACTGGCCATGTTTATCCACAGGCAGAAGCTGGGCAGAAAGCTGGTGTTGAATTAAAAGAGATGTGTCTCAGCAATGTCTGATCCAGGGCAGATACTCAAGTTAGCCACATTTAAGAAATACACTTAATAAAAATTGCCCTCCTTTCCATAGTGAGTGGATACCCTGAAACCATGTCAACGATATGGCCTTCAGAGACCAAAGTTAGTCCACCATGAATTAAAATGCCAGATTCCATGCAAGAAATGCCACCCTAGTGATTGCCTCAAGTATCAATTAATAGACTGTTGTGAGGTTGTGACATCAGAACAGAAACCAGGCTGAAGGTATCTCCACATAAAATAAAATGTCAACCCTTTCTGACTCACAGGCTCCAACGCCAGAAACAGGCTTCGGCTTCTACGTTTCATATTATTTCAACACCCCCAGGTTTCTTTTTTCTGCATTTGTATGTCTTTCAAACATACTCAACTAGTAGTTTTCACTCATTCATCCTTTAAAAATCAGTGGGTGAAGTAAAACTGTTTTTTATGGAACAGAGATCCTTGTCATGTGCCCCCATCGTGCAGATGTAGCGCTGGTGATCATATCACCCTCTAATGCGCTATTTATTATGCTGGTTTGGACGGTAAATACACCCGACCTGTCCTTCTGCTAGTGATCATCCACTCGCCGTGGCTTCGTCAGTAATTATGCGCTAGCTGATTTTGCCAATAATCAAACCATAAAAGTAACTTTGCGAGAACCGTTGCTTCAGCAGTCCTTTTTAAAACCAACAGGGGATACGCCCTTGTAACGATTAGAGTGGGAGAAAGAGAAACGCGACATTAGCCCCGACTCTGAGTTGCTCGGAGTTTACCAACTGAGTTTAGTGCATACGGTAATTATCCTTGCATTAACTTTGTGACCTCTTCATTACAATCCAGCTGGTCAAACCTGCCAGCTCTTAACATGGCAAAGTAATGCCGCAGTTACCGTAACGTGCGGATTTTCGTGTATTAAGCACCAAAATGCTAATGTTATTCTCCCCAAACTAAAAATAGGTGCTATTGATCACGCGTAATACATTTCAACCCCCACGCGGTCTGATTTTATCACCTGCGAAAAACAGCGCCTACACCCCTGACGCACTCAGAATTACGGCCTTAGTGTATTTAAGGATGAACTGGGATGTGCCACGTATGGTGTACAAGTGTACTGGAATGTAACTTGTACTGAAACAATTTCTTGTCCTTCCAGTAGGTGGCAGGTATGCTCATAACATGAATATGAAAACGCGTCAAAGCCAGCAACACAGACCCCACTGTGCGCTGTTTCCCTCCCATGTAGGTCTTCCAAGAAGATAAACTTTTGATGAATTCCTGTATAGTGCATATTCACAATCTGCCCGCCTCCACGTGCTGGTCCTATCCCGCAAAAGAAGGGCAAAAAAGAACTATAAATGAAGTTGAGAGTCTGTTTGGAACATCTGCAGTATCGGCATTTTATGCCAACTTGAAGGGCCCTGCATCAAGGAGCTCTTTTTTGCAGTTCTTGAATGAATTAGTTTTGGGTGAGGGGATACCAGGATACCTTGGGTCATCTGGATTACGCTAATGCCGTGGATATAAAAAGTCATATTATCACTACTGGGTTCTTCCGATATAACACTTTAATACGCAAGGCAGATTATCTTCAGCATTACTGGACTTCCGTCTTCCCTGGGACCTGTTTGAATGCCGTGATTCCTCTTGCAAGTGTCATTCTTGCACTTTGAAGTATCCCAGTGGTTGTCGATGCCCTTGTTATGTTAGTCAAAAAGCAAGCTTTTGGGGAAGCCACGTTCAGTCTTTATGAGGGAGCTCATTTTCACTTGCCCTCCTATCCTAAAGGACGTTACTCCAGATGTTCCTCAAACAATGCAGATGGCATGAAAACCGGAGTGACCCCAGAATATCGAGGGAGGACTCGCGATGGCACCATATACGGTGGACACAATATCAAAGGACAAAATACTGAAAGGTAAGTAACCACAGATTTTCTATACTTAACTCTACATATATGAGCCATGGCAATATATTGATTTTCAAGTTGCACAGATGTGGAGTTTAACATAGTAAATCTATACTTCCTTTATATGTACCTACCTTTCAATATTCTTTACCTCCAAAGGAGGAGCCAGAAAACAAAACTATCCCCCACTTCGATGAAAGCCTTGACGGCGCCAAGCACATGATGAAAGTGAGCCCAAATCTCCCTAGAACTCCTTTCTCACTTCCATCTATCCATCATCCTTTCGCACCTCACCTGTAGGTAGCTGGCCTGGTGTGTGATGGGTATCTAAGGTACTTACATATAATAGCAGGCCCAGGTATCCCCTATTGGTGTAGTGTAGGCAGTGTCTAGAAGCTAGGCTCTCTATAAGTAGCTGTGGATGAGCAGGCAAGACTCATCTAGCAAACATGCAAATCTTATGCAATACCACTGTAGTCACACAGCACTCACACACATGAAAGAAAAAACCCCGTGTTACAAAAATAAAGGTACTTTATTTTAGTGACACAATTATCAAAAAGTACTAGAGAGGCAACCCTCCAATAGGAGGTAAGTAACACACTTGATATGTAGAACTAGTAATCAGAAATAGGCATAAATAGCAATGGAAAACAGTGCAAACCGCAATAGACAATAGTGTCCCTAGGGGGAGCCCAAACCATATTCTAAAAAAATAGAATGCGCATGCAGGACCCCCACCTAGGTAAGTGGGATGTGTGGAGGGGAGCTGGGAGAACTAGGACATCCCAAAGGTAAGTACCACAGTGCCCCCCAGCAACCAGGAAGAAAGGAGTACGTTAATGGATTTTCCCCAAACCACCCAAGAGGTCTAAAAAGAAGATAATGCAACACCCATAGAAGACTGCAAGAAACCAGCGGTGGATTCCTGAAGTGAAGGACCTGTGAAAGAAGGGTACCAAGTCCAGAAGCCGCAAGAGTTTCCGGTGGTGGCAGGAGCCACTACCCACCCATCTGTGGATGCAGGAGTTGGATCGAGGGTAGGACCAAGACGGTCGGCAATGCAGCCCTGGAGCCAGAGAAGAGTTCCTGGGGGATGCAGTCGACATCCCACGCCGGATGGAAGAATGCAGTCGATCAGTGGCGTGGAAAGGCCATCAATAAGCCTTGGCTAAGGCAGAAGTCGCAGTGAAGCAAAAGTTGAGCTGCGAGGTACCAGCAAGGTCCAGGAGGACTCAACCCATTGGTGTGAGGGTGGGAGTCTCATGGGGACACTCAGCAAGGCAGAGTCTCGACAGAAGAAAAGCCAGCCCCCACAGGACGAGGAACCAGGAGTCGCAGAGGAGCCCACACAGCACAACTTGAGAAGGGTCCCACGCCGCAGGAGAATCATGCAGAGGACTGTGTCACAGGGAAGAGCACTGGGGATTGGGGATACATGAAGCGTCAAGATCCCTTGGAGGAGATGCCGACAAGCCTTGGAAGCTGCAAGAGACGTGGTGCACAGGTGTACTGTCTTGCGTGGGAAGGCAAGGGCTTACTTCACCACAGTTGGACAGCTGGTAGAGAGGACCAAGGGGACCATTCCAGACCACCACCCGTGATACAGGATCCATGCAGCTCAGGATGAGAGGAGATCCACGCAGCCGGTCATCGTTGCAGTTGGTGCCTGTGGATGCAGGGGAGTGACTACTTCACTACAAGAAAGATTCTTTCTTGTGCAGGCTGAAGACTTGCCGTCCCCAGAGGATGAACAGCAGGGGCAATATTGCAGAAGCTGGAAGGAGCAGTGGAAACAACGTTGCAAGCAGAGTCTCCATCGTGGATGCAGACTATCAGTTCCTGTAGGGTCCAGTCTCTGTTCCAGTGGCCAGAGGTCAAAGTAGAGGTTGCCAGGGAGTCCAGCTGGAATCTTGCAAGCCGAAGCTGAGGAGCCACCCAAGAGGGAGACCCTAAATATCCCTGAAAGGGGGATTGGTCACTTAGCCAGGAGACCACCTATCAGGAGGGGGCTCTGACGTCACTTGCCTGACCTGGCCACTCAGGTGCTCCCAGAGGCCTATGCCCACACCTTGGATTCAAGATGGGAGAATCAAGGGACCCCTCTGGAGGAGCTCTGGGCATCACCCCTGGACAGGTTAGTGGTCACTCCCCTTTCCGTTGTCCAGTTACGCACCAGAGCAGGGTCTGGAGGACCCTGAACTGATGCAGACTAGTTTATGCAAGGAGGGCACCAAATGGGCACTTCAAAGCATACTAGTGGCTTGGGGAGGCTACTTCTCCCAAGCCATGCAACACCTATTTCCAAAGGAAGAGGGTGTTACCCCCCTTCTCCCAAAGGAAATCCTTTGTTCTGCCTTCCTGGGCTTGAGCTGTTCATCCATTCATTGCATCATCCATCATTCATTTAGTCTTTCGTCCTTCCATCACTCCATTGGCCATCCATTCCATACATCTGTCCATCTGTTCACACGTCCAGCATCTATGCATGCATCCATCCATTCATCCAACCATCCACCCATGCAGACATCATTTTACTTACCCATCAATCAATAAAGCGTTTCAGCCATCAATTGTTCCTTTTGGTCCATTCATTAATTCATCCATCCTCTCAAATTTCCATTTACTAAAATCCATCCTCTCAAATTTCCATTTACTATGCCAGCCTTTCACCCACACATCCACCAATCCTCTCAGATTTCCATTTACTGTCATGCTTTCCCACACATCCATCCTTTCAGATTTCTATTTACTCTGCCATCCATTCATCCATCCTGTCAGATTTCCATTTACTCTGCCATCCTTTCATTCACTCATCTATACCTTGTTTCACCCACTCTTCCATCCACCCATCCTCTCACCCACCTATCTTTTCACCCATGTATCCATCCTTTCATCCACACATCCACCGCCTTTTACCCACTCATCAATCCATCCACTCACCCACTCATCCATCCATCCTTTCACCCTCTCATGCATCCACTCTTCCATCCTCTTCCTTTTCTAGCAACCCTCTTTTCTTTTTTTCATTTCAGTTAATTATGATCTCCTGCCTGTCAAGTTGCAGATAACAGGCCCATAAAAACCACACCCCTGCAGTAGCTGCTAAAGCCGGGGGGTTCAAGACGCCCGTGTCCCTCGATATTCTGTACAAGATACTAGTGTATCTTGATATTCCTAGCCTCGATATTCCATAGTACAATCATGAAGACTCATTGACAAAGCATAAGATGTATGGCGGCTTCAAAGACAGCTGGACTACAAACCATGCACGGAGAGCTTTCACTATGTTCAACTCCAATCAAGTTCCCAAAGAAAAAGGGTGTGAACTTAGGCAAAAACATATATACCTAACATCTTTAGTGTGTTTAACTATTCTTTTTCTAAAATCAGTCTGATGTTCTTAAAGTAACTTTCATTGCCTTGAGATTTGTTTTCTTTTGAGGGATAGTTGAAGGGTAATGTAACCGGAATGGGTACATTTTGAGGGCCATCAGGTTTCAGTTTGCTGCCTCAGAAATGAAAGGCTGTAGTTTAAATTAACAGAGTCAGCATCTTATCCTTATAAAAACCTCGGTCCATCTCTCACAAAGCCTTCATCATTCAGATAAGAGTCCAAAACAGAAAGGGGACTTATAAGAGAACAGTAAATCAACAGTCCAGAGCATGATGTTCCTTAGGGTTGCAAGATCCATTGTCTGTAGCGCACCACTTTTCCAAGTCCAGGATTTAACTTAACAAGAGCAGCAGCACAATCGAGGTGGAAGGAAATTCTTGAATCTGTCTGAACCTTTGTTCTACAGAAATGTTTCTCAAGATTCAAGTTGATCCTACATTGTTACATGAAATGTGTACAAACACCACCTATGCCTGCATCGGAGGTATATATATATATATATATTACCTAGTGGCAGTCGCCACTAGGTAGTTATAGTTACGATTTTTTTTTTCCTTAGACTGAGCGTTGTTTGTTTTGCCAATAACTTTGGTGCCGCATCAAGTCAGAGTCCTTTTTTAGATTGTTTTCCCGCAGGCGGTGAGGTAAGGAGTGTATGTGTGTGTGTATATATATATATATATATATACACACACACACACACACACACACACACACACATATATATATATATATATATACACACACACATATATATATATATATATATATACACACACACAGATAGTATATAAAAAAGCTTGTCCATGCAGTGTATATACATATGTACAATATTTGTCAAATAATTTTACTACAACCACCACAGGCTTCTGGGGAGGTGGAGGGTGCATGTGAATCTACAGCACTACATGCTACATACACAATAATGCTTAGTAAATGTGTGTGGTGTAGTCCAAGTAGCAGCCTTACAAATATCTGCTACTGGAATGTTTCCTAAAAAATCAATAGAAGCACATTTTTTCCTGGTAGAATGTGCTCTAGCAGCTGTAGGCAAATGTCTTTTAGCTTTAAGGTGACAAGTTTGAATATACTTGATTATCCCTCCAGCGATCCCATTTTTTGAGACTGGATTGCCTTTGTGAGGCATTAAAAATACTACAAAAAGTTGTTCGGATTTTCTAAAACTTTTAGTCCTATCAATATAATGCATAAGAGCTCTTTTAACATCTAGTGTGTGCAGAGCTCTTTCAGCAACCGAGTCTGTCTGTGGGAAGAAAACAGGTAACTCAACTTATTGGTTAATTTGAAATGGTGAAACTAATTTTGATAGAAATGTAAGGTTTGCCCCAATGACTACTCTATCTTTGTGTACTTGGAAAAAAGGTTCTTCCAAAGTGAAAGCTTGTATTTCACTTACACGTCTTAGGGAAGTGATACCCACTAAAAAGGCAACTTTCCATGAAAGAAATTGCAAAGAGCAGGAGTGCAAGGGTTCGAAAGGTGGACCCAAGAGTCTAGTAAGGACAACATTAAGGTTCCATAATGTAGCTGGAAGAACCTTGTGTGGAATTACCCTCTTAAGACCTTCCATAAATGCTTTGATTACAGGAATTATGATCGAAGAAATATGTTGTCTGTTTTGGAGGTAAGCAGCTATAGCTGCTAAATGAAGTCTGAAAGATGAGTATGCTAAATTTGTCTTTTGTAAATGTAGCAGGTACCAAATAATGTCTTGCACTGATTCTTTGAGTGGATCAATATGTTTAGGTTGACAGTAGCATACAAAATGTTTCCATTTTGCAGCATAACACTGTCTAGTTGTAGGTTTACGTGCCTTTCTAAGAATGTCCATACATTTAGAGGGGAGTTGTAAATATCCAAACTCTATGACTTCAGGAGCCATATTGCAAGATTGAGTGTTTTGGGGTCTAGATGTTTGATTTGACCTCACTTTTGAGTCCAAAGGTCTGGTCTATTGGGAAGTTTCTGGTGGGAAACCACAGACAAGTCCAACAGTGTTGTGTACCAAGGCTGATGCGCCCATGTGGGGGCTACAAGGATCATGGTGAGTGGTTTGTCTCAGTTTACAAACCCAAAATAGAATGAGCGGGAGAGGCAGAAAAGCGTAAACAAATTTCCCTGACCAATTCATCTATAGAGCATTGCCCTTGAACTGAGGGTGTGGGCATCTGGATGCGAAGTTTTGGAAAGCTGAATTTTCTGCAGTGGCGAAGAGCTCTATTTCTGGTGTCCCCACAGGTGAAAGTATTGGTGAAGCACTTGTTTGGTGAAGTTCCCGTTTCTGGACTTGTTGCTGCATCCTGCTTAGGAGGTCTGCATAATGATTGTCCATTCTTGGAAGATATTCTGCCAGTAATTGAATGTGGTTGTGAATTATCCATTTCCAAATTGTCTGAGCAAGAAGGGACAATTGAGATGAGTATGTCCCCCCCTGTTTCTGCAGATAATACATGGCTGCCATGTTGTCAGTACGGACTAGAACCACTTTGAGAAAGAGTTGTGGCAGAAATGCTTTGAGCACCAGAAAGACTGCTAGTAACTCCAAAGAGTTTATGTGACAAGTTTGTTGAATGGGATCCCACCTGCCTTGTATTGTAAGGCTTTTGAGATGAGCTCCCTAACCTATCTGCGATGCCTCTGTAGTTTGAGTGATCTGAGGCACAGGGTCTTGAAAGGGCCGCCCCTTGGAGAGGTTGATGGGATTCCACCATTGCAGAAAGCGGCGAGTCTGGCGGTCCAATAACACTACATCCTGGAGATGACTCTGTGATTGAGAACACTGACGAGATAGACACTGCTGTAAGGGACTCATGTATAGTCTGACATGAGGTACGAGGGCCATGCATGCGGCCATTATTCCTAATAGCTGCATCACTATTCTCACTGTGTAAGCGTGGTTCTCCTGTAACTGAGACAGAAGAGTTTGGAAGGCTTGAATGTGAGCTGGGTTTGGATATGTCAACCCTGAGTGAGTATTGAGAATTACTCCAGATAAGGCTGTATCTGTGAGGGTTGGAGATGGGATTTGAGCCAGTTGATTGTAAATCCTAGAGTGTGTAGAAGATTTACTGTGTACTGAGTATGATTCTGACATTGTTGTATACTATTTGCCTTGATGAGCCAGTCATCCGAGTATGGGAAGATATAAATATGTTGTCTTCTGAGAAATGCAGCAACTACTGCTAGACATTTTGTGACTACTCTGGGACCGGTTGTTACCCCAAATAGTAAAACCTTGAATTGATAGTATTTTCCCGCAATGATAAATCTGAGGTATTTGCGGTGTGCTGGATGTATGGGAATGTGAAAATGAGCATCCTTGACATCTAAGGCGGTTATGAAATCACCTTGCTGTAATAGGGGAATGACATCTTGCAGAGTGACAATATGAAAATGCTCTGAAAGGATGTATAGGTTGAGAGGTCTGAGATCCAGAATCGGTCTTAGTGACTCATCTGTCTTTGGTATGAGGAAGAATAGGGAATATACTTTTAACCCTTGTTGAGACAGGGGAACTGGTTCTATCGCCCCTTTGAGAAGAAGGGATTGTACCTTTTCTTTCAAAAGAATGAGATGGTTGTGTGAAAGTTTGTGAAACAGAGGGGGAATATTTGGTGGTGTGGAAATGAGCACTAGACAGTAACCATGTTGGATAATTGATAGAACCCATTGATCTTTGATAATTTTGGACCATTGGGGATAGTCATTTGCTAGTCTTCCCCCTACTGGAGAGGTGTGTGTTGGAGGAATCTGTAAACAGTTACTGTCGTGTGCTTGAGGAAGAACCTCTAGAGGTGTATGCCTTACCTCTGCCTTTGTTATTTTCACTCCTGAAAGAGCCTCTGAAGGAACCTCTATTGTAAAAGTGTGTTTCTTGTTTGGTCCGGGAGGTAGAAGGCTCGGTAGATGACGTTCTGAAACCTCCCCTAAATTGTGGTCTACCAAAACTACCCCTACTAGGTGTAGTTAGTAGGGCCCCCATAGCTTTAGCTGTCTCTGAATCTTTTTTCAGCTTGTCAATGGGGGTAACAACTTCTGGGCCAAACAAGTCTTCTATATCGAAAGACATGTTGAGAACTGCCTGTTGTTTTTCTGGCTTGAAACCTGAGCATCTCAGCCAAGCATGCCTTCTTATAATAACACTGGTGTTTACAACACGTGCTGCGGTATCTGCTGAATAAATGGCACATCTGAATTGTTTGAGATCGCCTGCCCTTCTGAGACTATCTCCTGACCCCTTTTTTGATGTTCCTGTGGAAGGTACTGAAGCAGTTCTTCCATCTTGTCCTAGTGGGCCCTATCGCATCTTGCCAAAAGTGCCTGTGAATTTGCAATTCTCCAATGATTAGAAGCTTGTGCAGCTACTCTTTTCCCTGCTGCATCAAGTTTTTTTGCTCTCTTTATCAGGAGGAGGAGTATCTCCTGTGGACTGACTGTTAGCACGCTTTCGTGCTGCACTTACAACTATATTCAGGATGTAGTTGTGATTTAATAAATATAGGATCTGGCGGTGCTGCCTTGTACTTTTTGTCAACCCTTGGGGTAATAACCCTTGCCCTAACAGGTTCTTTAAAGATATCTGTGGCATGTCTAAGCATACCTGGCAGCATAGGTAGGAACTGACTCTTTTTGTGGGTTTTGGTTAATGTATCCAAGAGGAAATCCTCTTCAATGGGGTCAGTGTGCATATGAACGTTATGGTATGCAGATGCCCGCACAATAACCTGATTATAAGCTGTTGTATCTTCAGGGGGTGAAGGCCTTGCTGGATACAAATCAGGGTCATTAGGGAGAATAAGAACAGGATCATATAAATCCCATTGACCCTTGTGGAGAAAACTGTGGCTGTATGAAAGATGAAGGAGATTGTGGTGGTGGTGGTGGAGGAGTAAGAAGAAGTACAGGAGAATAAGGTGGAGAAGGCTGAGGGTGATCTGGAGCCTTGTCTTTGTCCTTAGAGACTTTTTTAGGAGGAGGAGCAGTGTCCAATGTCTCTTGAAACGTAAGTCTCCTTTTAATTGGAACAGGGGGTAGAAGCAATTATTTTTCCCCGTTCCCCTCTGTGTATGAATTTGGCGCTGACAAGCGTCCATTAGGTCTAGAATGAACTCTACTGATGAAGTTGCTCCAGATGATAGAGTGGAGTCGAAGAAAGTAAAGGCATGAATAAGGCGGTGTTACTGGGAGTTAATTTTGACCCAACTTTGGTCCAAAAAGGACCATGGTAGTAGGATGCTATAGTTCTTGGACCACAAATGCAGTCCCAAATTTGAGGCTTTTATGGATAATATCAATCCCCCCTATGCCAAAACACTTTTCATTAAATTCAGGCTAGGGATATTGCCTCTTAATACATTTACTGCAAGATGGTGCAAGGAGGCTCATAAATCGAGATTCTGCCACTTCTTGTCACGTACTGCGCTGGACTTCTCACCTCTGGATTTCGGATTGGCGAATACACCAAGTCTTCTACAGGTCCTGGATGCTCCCAGATAAGGACGACCCCTTCTAGTAGCCACGGTGCCGCTTGACAGACTACGCCAAAGCAGACCGTACCCTCCAGAAGGAGTCCCAGAGGGAAAAAACCCCAACACTGGGGAAAAAACCTCTAACAGGAACTCCAGAAGGAAAACAAGAGAAAACTGGACTTGACAACAGGAAACAAAAATAGGCAATATCCAGGGTACAAGGCAGGAAAAAAGGAACAGGCAAAAAAATCCCAAGGCAAAAGCAGGAACAAAGAACAGGCAAAAATCTCTCAAGGAAAAAGCAGGAACAAAGAACAGGCAAAAATCTCCCAAGGTAAAAAAGCAGGAACAAAGAACAGGAGCGAACAGCACAACCAGAAGGAAGTGTTTGCAACGCAAGGAGGAACAAGACTGACTGACTTATATACTGAGAAAAGGGAAGTGACATCACAGGAAAGGAAAGTAACACCATCTTGGTTTGGGAAAAGCCCATCGACCAGTATAGGAAAAAGGAAGTAGTATAAAAGAAAAACAGAGCATGCTGGGACAAAAACACAAAGAAGACAAGATGGACACAACATGGATAGAGACAGGCAAAAGGCCCAACAAAAAACCCACCACCAATAATAAAAGAAGAAAAAAGGCTACAAGTAAGTGTAGCGCGACCGGGAGCGAAAAATATGCTTCCAGAAAGCTTAGTCAAAAAACGCGGGGAACGGCGCTCCGAATATCGGTAGCACGTTCCACCTGCGAGGACAGAAAGAGACGCCGCGTCAGAACGCGGCGTTACAGTAGGTCTCCTCCCCGAGGCTCCAGGTTTGTCAGGATGATTGTCAAAAAACAGGTGAACCAAACGGGGAGCATGGACGGAGGAAGCATCTTCCCATGAACAGTCACTGAGGGGGTATCCTTTCCAGTGGACCAAAAACTGTAGTTTGCGTCGAAAAATTCTGGAATCACAGATCTCCTGGACTTTATACTCAGGCTGTCCGTTGATAGAAAGAGGAGGTGGACGTTGGAACTGACGATGGTAAGGATCAGAAACAAAGGGTTTTAACTGGGACACATGGAAAACAGGATGAACCCTCCAGGTATGAGGTAAGCGGAGACGCACAACTACAGGATTCAGGATGTGCGATATTCGAAAGGGTCCATAAAAACGTGGTTTGAACTTATTGGTGGAAAACCGGGATGGTAGAAATCTGGAAGAAAGCCATACCTTGTGGCCCACTTAATACAAAGGTGCGGCTTGCCGATAACGATCCGCCTTTCGCTTCATAGCTTGTTTCGAAGGTAGGAGAGTAGTGTGAAGTAGGCCCTGGATTCAACGGATCTGTCGTGAAAAAGAAGTGACTGCAGGCACAGAAGAGGATGTTCGAGAAACAGTAGTGAAAGTCCTCGGATGAAATCCATAAGTACAATAAAAGGGTGTGGTCTTGGTCGCACTATGTATTGTGTTGTTATAGGAGAACTCGGCAAGAGCAAGATATTCTGACCAATTGCTTTGTGTGGCATTACAGTAACATCTCAGATGCTGCTGAAGTTCTTGATTCACTCGTTCAGTTTGCCCATTCGTTTGTGGATGGAAACCCGAGGATAAAGAAATCTCAATGTTAAAGAAGGCACAAAAGGCTCTCCAGAAACGTGAAACATATGGAGGCCCTCTGTCCGAAATGACCTCTAGAGGAAGACCATGGAGGCGAAAAATATCTCGTAGAAAAATGCGACTCATTTCTGGGGCCGTTGGTAGTTTCTTCAAGGCTGAAAAATGGGCCATCTTGGTGAATGAATCTACGGTTACCATGATTACTTGGTTACCAGAGGAAGTAGGTAGAGAGCATATGAAATCAGTGGATAGAGTACACCAAGGAGCGGAAGGAACAGGTAAAGGTCTTAATAAACCTGCCACCTTAGTTCGGGGTGTCTTAGACTGGGCATGCTGACACATAGGTTTCAGTGTCTGTCTTTAGCGAAGGCCACCAAAAAGATCGCTGAAGCAGTTCCTGGGTCTTCCTGATACCTCGATGACCGGCTATAGGAGAATCATGGCACATTTGCAGGGCTTCTGTCTGCACTTTCTTGGTAGGTAGGAAGAGAGCATGTTGATGATAGAAGTAGTTGTCCTTCTTCTGCAAAAAAGGAGTCACTTTATCCCATTCTGAAGCAGACAGAAACTGGTACTCGGATTCCATGCGTTCTTGAAAAGATTGAGTAGCTCCGATGATCCTGCTAGACTCAATAAGATGTGGAGAGGAGTTCTGGGCTATGTCAGGATATCTGCGGGATAAGGCATCTGCCACTAAATTCTGGGAACCAGGTATGTAAGTGATCACGAAATCGTACTGGCTAAAGAAGAAAGCCCATCGAGCCTGACGACTGTTACGACACTGAAAGCTCCGAAGACACTGGAGATTACGGTGATCAGTCCTAGCTTCAAAAGGCTCTCTGGAACCCATCAGGAAATGCCTCCATTCCTTACAAGCTACTTTGAGAGCAAGTAGCTCTCGTTCCAGTACAGAATAATTTTGTTCAGCCTCTGATAGAATATGCGACAGATAAAAGATTGGATGTTCCAATCCATCATTGTCTTGCTTCTGCAGCAAAACTGCTCCAATAGCTCTGTCTGAGGCATCAGTCACAACAATAAATTTCTTGGTATTGTCAGGATGACGCAACACGGGTGCTTGGGTAAAAGCTGTCTTTAATTCTTGAAACGCGTGTTCAGCCTCCTTGGTCCAGATGAAACCCTTCTTCAGGTTCTCTTTCTTAATTGTTTGTGTTATGAAACTTTGTAGGTGGGCAAAGTTCTGAATAAACTGACGATAAAAGTTTGATAACCCAAGAAAACATTGCGTTTCTTTAATGGACGTTGGAGAAGGCCAATCTAATATGGCACTGACCTTGTCAGGGTCCATGGATATTCCGTGTTGATTAATACAAAACCCGAGATACCTTACTTCAGATTTATGGAACTCGCACTTCTCAGGTTTACAAAACAATTGGTTTTTCTTGAGTCTTTCCAGGACTTGCAGGACATGATCTACATGGTGCTCAGGATCACGGGAATATATCAAGATATCATCCAAATAAATGACCACATATTGATTGAGTACATCAGAGAACACTGAATCCATAAATCGTTGAAAAACAGAAGGGGCGTTGGTCAGTCCAAAGGGCATAACACGATACTCATAGTGCCCAAAAGGGGTACCGAAAGCAGTCTTCCATTCATCTCCTTCCTTGATCCGAAGGAGATGATAGGCACCCCGTAAATCTAATTTAGTAAATATCTTGGCTCCTTGAATGGCATCCAGTATATCTCTGATTAAAGGCAGTGGATATCGATCCTTAATCGTTATTCTGTTGAGTTCACGAAAGTCCACACAAGGACGCAGATCCTTAGTCTTCTTTGGGACGAAGAAGAGAGGAGCCCCAGCGGGGGACGTGGAAGGAGCAATCAAACCGTTGTGTAAGTTGTCGTCTAAATATTCCCTTAACACCTTCTTTTCTTGGTCTGTCAGAGAATACATTCGACCGAAGGGAACGACTTCATCAGGAATTAAAGGAATAGCACAGTCATAACTGCGATGAGGTGGCAAAATAGGATTACTAGGTTTCTGAAAAATCCTGATATATTCCTGATAACAACCTGGAACCCCCTGGATAATATTGATAGAGTTAGTGTTATCCTTAGTTGACTGACAGGAACTTTTTGGAGTCCAATAAGAAGTAGTAGAATAACAATTCTGTTGACAAAATGAAGACGTTAGGGATATAGTTCATGTTTCCCAATTGATATAGGTGTTGTGTCGAGCTAACCAGGGAATTCCCAAAATCATGATGTGATTTGGTGAGGCTATGAGATCAAAGGCAACGTGTTCTTGATGCCCCCCAAATGTCAAACAAAGAGTAGGAGTTGAGGCCACCACAGGTCGTGAAGTTAACGGAGAGCCATCCACTGTGTGAACCTGCTCAGGGGTTTCTTTAGGAATGCGGGGAATTCCTTTACTAGTAGCCCAGGTCTCATCCAGATAGAGTCCACTGGCTCCACAATCAAGGAGAGCCAGAAGATGTTCTTCTTGATCTTGTGAACTCTGTAACTTGACCGAGAGGATAAACAGGGTGGACATGCTTTCTTTGGAGGAACATATTGATGGTACTTCAGCTCCTCCCGTCTCCTTCCTCCTTACAGGGGACGGGAGCTGGCGTTTCCCGCAGGCCTTGAGGGACGTACCGGACAACTACGGATCAGGTGGCCAGCCTTACCACAATATAGGCAAAGTCCCCTTCGTCGTCGTTCCTCCCTTTCTGACTCCGTCAATGGCCCACGAACCAGATCTATCTGCATGGGCTCTTCATGGGGAGGTGGAGAGGCTTCAGATGGACTATCTTCCGTTCGCCGACTGCTAGCACGGAAGGTACCGGGCTGGTATGGAGCTCTAGTTCTACGTCTTTCCATCTTGCGCTCTCGAAGTCTATACTCGATGTTCATAGATTGATCCATTAATTCTTTCAAAGAACAAGCTGGGGAAGAGTGTACAAGCTCATCTTTAATTTCTTCACGCAGGCCTCGGCGGAAAAGAGTTACAAAGGTGCGTTCTACCCAGGAGGTTTCAGCTGCCAGCTGTTTGAAGCGGGTTATATACTGTAGTACATCCTGATTACCTTGCTGAATGTCACATACGGCTTCTTCAGCTGCTGCTTCTACCCCAGGTCTCTCAAACATTTGTTGGAAAACAGTCAGGAAAGCGGAATAGTTAGCCAGGACTGGGTCATCTGCAGAAACCAGAGATGTTGCCCAAGCAAGCGCTGGACCAGACAAGGCGCTGATCAGATAGCCCACCTTAGTCTTATCCGAAGAAAACTGGAGTGGACGAAAGGCAAAGAAAACCGTCAGCACGTCCAAAAATTCCTTCATCTTTAAAGGATCTCCGGAATATCGAGGAATAGTAGCAGATACGGGTGGTATTGTCCATTGATCGGGAAGACAAGACCTGTCGTAGCGCGGTGTTCTCTGCCCGTAACTGTTGTAACTCTTGGGCTTGTTGTTGGACAGTCTGTAACATAGCTTGAGCATTTTCTGACACCTCTCCCTGTGGATCTTCCATGGCACTCTCACAACGCAGAATCTTTTGGCGTTGCAATCTGTCACGTACTGCGCTGGACTTCTCACCTCTGGATTTCGGATTGGCGAATACACCAAGTCTTCTACAGGTCCTGGATGCTCCCAGATAAGGGTGACCCCTTCTAGTAGCCACGGTGCCGCTTGACAGGCTACGCCAAAGCAGACCGTACCCTCCAGAAGGAGTCCCAGAGGGAAAAAAACCCAACACTGGGGAAAAAACCTCTAACAGGAACTCCAGAAGGAAAACAAGAAAAAACTGGACTTGACAACAGGAAACAAAAATAGGCAATATCCAGGGTACAAGGCAGGAAAAAAGGAACAGGCAAAAATATCCCAAGGCAAAAGCAGGAACAAAGAACAGGCAAAAATCTCTCAAGGAAAAAGCAGGAACAAAGAACAGGCAAAAATCTCCTAAGGCAAAAAAGCAGGAACAAAGAACAGGAGCGAACAGCACAACCAGAAGGAAGTGTTTGCAACGCAAGGAGGAACAAGACTGACTGACTTATATACTGAGAAAAGGGAAGTGACATCACAGGAAAGGGAAGTAACACCATCTTGGATTGGGAAAAGCCCATAGACCAGTATAGGAAAAAGGAAGTAGTATAAAAGAAAAACAGAGCATGCTGGGACAAAAACACAAAGAAGACAAGATGGACACAACATGGATAGAGACAGGCAAAAGGCCCAACAAAAAACCCACCACCAATAATAAAAGAAGAAAAAAGGCTACAAGTAAGTGTAGCGCGACCGGGAGCGAAATATATGCTTCCCAGAAAGCTTAGTCAAAAAACGCGGGGAACGGCGCTCCGAATATCGGTAGCACGTTCCACCCGCGAGGACAGAAAGAGACGCCGCGTCAGAGCACGGCGTTACACTTCTGTCCTGAGCAATCTGAGACATTGGCCCATTTTATGTTTTTTTGTCCTAGATATCTGGTGCCCAGGAAGAAGTGGATAATCCCCTTATGTAGATCAATGGGGATAAGGAAACATAATATATCCTTGTGAATTCTTACTAGCGACACAAGTGATAAGGTGGTCTTTGCCGTTGCCAAGTACCTACAAAACGTTTGGGCCATAAGAACTAGAGAATACACTGCTGACTGATTGGATTAGCTATAATCACCCTAGGCCTCAGTTGACCATTAAGGGCATGAAACCACAAAGGCTTTTCTGTTAAAGAAAAAGGAAATTTGATGTTAGTTTTGCATTGTTGCTAAACTATGTGTATCAACAGCTCATTTTTAGCACAATCTGTCATAGGAAGAGATAGACTATTTTTTGGAATAAATTTTAGGCAGACTTCCAGGTCTATAAATTTAGATAGTTGTCCTGTAATTGTTTTAACAAGTGAGTTTTTAAATTTTAATTCAGCAGAACTATTTGTTTCTCTTTTTAATGTTCCATGTGGAATCTGTGTTTTTTATCATTCATAATCTTATTGTATGGTAATTGTTGTTATTTATTGGATACTTTTATGGCTTTCAGCCGAAATACATTTATTTATTGATTATTGATTGATTGATAGAGTGGAGTCCTTGGAAGCCATTGTCCTCAGCTCTGAAGTTTTCGGACTGGAAGCCCTATGTCGAATTGAAGATATCGGTTCCGAAACTGATGTTGAAGGCTTCTTTCTTGGAGCCGAAATGCTCAGATCAAAAACTCGACTCAACTCTGAGATTGTGTGGGATGCTTTTGAGTCTGTGGTCGATGGCGAACATGTCTTGGCAATTTTCGGTGCTGAGCTGGAGGGTGGGGCATCCGAATGTAACTTTCGGATCCGACCATTGCCCGAAGGCAATGTTGGACCGACGACTAGCTTAGTAGATTAGATTTTTATTGTAAAAAGTCTTTAGATGGGAAGATGGGGCTGATGTACTCACATGTTGTGCTGCCGGAATTGTCTGACTCTCGATGTCAGATTTGATGTCCGGCTTGGAATCTCAAATAGAAAGGGCAGCCTGATGTCCGATCTTCTCCTGTCCATTTTCCTGCTCTGAAGATGTCGGGACTCTTTGGTCCCAGAGAGTCTTCTTAGATAAAATAGGCCTACAGGCTTCGCAGTTCTCTTCTTGATGTTCCAGGGCAAGCACAAGTTACACACCAGGTGTTGATTGGTGTGTGGAAATTTGAAGTGGAATCGAGGACAGAACCTAAATGGAGTCTGTTCCATCAGCCCTGCATATTTCGACAACACTTGAAGGAAAAGGCCCAAGAAGAGCATGAACACCCTAAAGGGAACTGAAACGAAACAGGAATTTGGATTGAGTACTTTAAGTCTGGAAAAACGCGATCAAAATACTATACCGTTGCTGAAAGAAAGACGGAAGGGAAAGTTCGGAAGAGACTGAGCCAAAAAATACCGGAGCAAGAGGAAACGCGTCCGAACCCGACGGCGGAGAGAAAACTATCTAAAAACGACTCAAGGCCCATGTGTAGTATTACGGAGAGGAGTCACTACTCAATCTCGTGACTCAAAAAGATTCTTCGAACAAAAACAACTTGCAACACTCCGAGCCCAACACTAGATAGTGGACTTATGCAAAGCATGTGCACCTACTGCCACACATGCCATCGAACAAATCACGTATGCTGGGGCCCCTGGAGATAGGGTTCCTGGGGCAGATATTGTCCTGAGAAGGGGGCCATGTGTGGTTGGGTTGTTATAGGGGTTGGCCATAGGGACTGGCTTCAGGCCAGGCCGTGCGGACAACCCCAGCTGCGCACCGCCAGAGGCCATGGGCAGTGCCGGGTTGGGTGGTTTTAGGGGTTGGCCACAGGGACTGGCCGCAGGCCAGGCACTGTAGGTGCTGCCAGCCACAAACGGTCAAAGGCCCTGTGCGGCATTAGTTGGATTAACATATAGTAATGAAAATTACTATACTTAAAAAAAAACATAGAAATTCACTGAAAAAACTAAAGTTACGAGGACGGGAAATAGAATTTTTAAAATACATAAAAATTCACTTAAAAAAACAAAGTTTAGAGGGACGTTATAGTTAGGCTCCCATTTTAAACATACAAAACCATAGAAAGTCATCTGTTAGAGTTCTCTCAAGCAACTATAACTCGTGCCCTAAGGTAACTATAACCCACACTTAGAACAGGATGATTTTGAGCCACTTAATAACCCAGGATCTTACCAGGAACCAATAACCATAGTGGTATCACAGCTCAGGCACAAATTAAGAATCACCCCGATACAGTTCTTGTAGGCTAATTCCATCTCCAAAAGCCTAAAGTTGGAGAGGAGGTCTGATGATCTGATCAGATGGACCACAATATAAACTGTAGCAATCTTACAGATCTATGGGAGTTATATCCATCTGCCATTTTTAGTTTTGTGCTATTTACTATTCAGATCAGGACCTTGTGAAACAACCACAGTCTTGCGAACAACCAAGAAGGCTTTCAGATCCAGTGGGCATGATTTGGCTCTTCTACTCATTCTTTGATTATGTATGAAAAACACTACTTAACTTTTACACTCAGTCTGGAGCTTGTAGCATTGTTGATTTATATCTATGCACCTCCCCATCATCTGGTGTTGGGCTCAAACTATTACAACCTGTTTTACTTCAAAGTCTTTCTTTTGGTTTCAAGCATGTGACTCGCAACAATGTCAACTGTCAGCAAGTGCATTATGACATGGGTAAGCCGCTCAGCATCAAAGCCTGCTGTTTTGTTACAGTAGCCAATTGTTAGAAGTAACCTTTTCCATTTGTTTCCATGTGTTGTTGATCACATTGTACACCAATTGTACAGCAGATCTCTCTCTCTAAACAGTGGCAGGCATAAAGGTGCTGATAATTAATCTTCTTTATTTACCTGTATATCCATCCTGCAAGTTTTGTGTGAATGTGGAGACATCCATGCAGCTAAAGTATTGTAAAAAACGAGAAGCAATGGCTTTGTAGTTTACAAGTAAAATGTGTATGTGGCATAGTCAGAAATGTTTGTTTACATTTTGCACAACAAACCTGAAGACATTCAATAATGTAGCAAAGCCATCCTTAGAAATGGCCTTCCGTTGATGAGATTTTTCAACAGCCACAAAATGCTTCAACTTTCTGATTGCTTTACAGTGATCAATGTAACACAAAAGCAATCTTGACACTTACTGTATATAGGGATCCTGTTGGTCTACTTCATGGAGTTCTTAAAAATGGTTCCTGTTCAACTGAATGACTGATATAAAATGGAGAGATCACCTTAGCTAGAACCTGTGGATAAGTACGTAAGACTATTCTGACTAAACCGATTATGCTTGAAATTCACTGACTCTGCACAATGATCTTATTGCCACTAAAACATTACCTTTCAGGCCAGTACCTTGCATTAGTAACTCAAAAGGGGATCCCATTAACCCCTTCTGTGCCGCGGACGTAGTGGTTACGTCCCGCGGCACAGTGCTGCTGTGCCGAGGACGTAACCACTACGTCCTCGGCACACAGCCCAGAGGGAGCGCTCTCGCTCCCTCTGTGTGCTTCGCTCCCACCCCCCAAAGTCGGGGATGGAAGGGGAAGCCCTTCCCCTTCCACCCCCGACCCCCCCATAATGACGCCAGCGCGCGATCGCGCGCTGACATCATTATGGGATCCTCGCCGCACAGGAAGCCATTTGCTTCCTGTGCGGCGACGAGAGAAGAGGTAAGAATCTCTTCCCGGTGGGTGGGGGGTTGGGGCTAAAGAGGCACCGGGGAAAAGGAAAGGCTTTTCCTTTTCCCCGGTGTCTCTTTGAGCATTCCTGCTGCCCGATCGCATTGCGATCGGGCAGCAGGAATGCCCACTAGACACCAGGGATTTTTGTTTTTTTGTTTACTTACCTGTTTCTGGCACGCGGGGAGCGGCCCCTTGGGCAAGGGTCGCTCCCCTTTGGGGGTCAATTAGTTACGGCCATTTCTGCCCCCCTTGGGGGCAGATCTGGCTACTTTTTAGCCAGATCTGCCCCCAAGGGGGGCAGGAAACACTAGATCACCAGGGATGTATATTGTTATGTGCATTTATGTGTGGGGGGGTGCCCCCTTGGGCAAGGGGCGCCCCCCCCAAGGGGGCAGAGAACTGTTGGCCTTTTCTGCCCCCATCGGCCTATTTTTTTTAGGTCCATCTGCCCCTAAGGGGGGCAGAAGCCACTTAGGCACCAGGGATTGTGTGTGTAGTGGATGGGGGGCGCCCCCTTGGGCAAGGGTCGCTCCCCTTTGGGGGGCATGTATTTTAGGGCCATTTCTGCCCCCCTTGAGGGCAGATTGGCTACTTTTTAGCGAGATCTGCCCCCAAGGGGGGCAGAAAACACTAGATCACCAGGTTTTTTATTTTTATGTGTATTTATGTGGGGGGGGTGCCCCCTTGGGCAAGGGGCGCCCCCTCCAAGGGGGCAGAGAACTGTTGGCCTTTCCTGCCCCCCTTGGGGGCAAATCGGCCTATTTTCTTTAGGTCCATCTGCCCCCAAGGGGGGCAGAAGCCACTTAGGCACCAGGGATTGTGTGTGTAGTGGATGGGGGGGGCGCCCCCTTGGGCAAAGGTCGCTCCCCTTTGGGGGGCATGTCTTTTAGGGCCATTTCTGCCCCCCTTGAGGGCAGATCAGCCTATTATTTTTAGGCTGATCTGCCCCAAGGGGGCAGAAACCACTAGAACGCCAGGGATTTTTTTTTATTTGTTTATTTTTGTGGGGGGCGTCCCCTTGGTCACGGGGCACCCCCCCAAGGGGGCCATTGACCTGTTGGCCATTTCTACACCCCCTGGGGGCAGATGGGCCTATTTATTTAGACCCACCTGCCCCCAAGGGGGGCAGAAGCCATGTAGACACCAGGGATAGTGTGTGTGTGTGTGTGTTAGTGGATGGGGGCGGGGGGGGGCCTTGGGCAAGGGTCGCCCCCCCACTTTGGGGGCACATGTACCCAGGCCATTTCTGCACCCCTTGGAGACAGATCAGCCTATTATTTTTAGGCTGGTCTGCCCCCAAGGGGGGCAGAAACCACTAGAACGCCAGGGATTTTTTAATTTTTTTTTATTTTTGTGGGGGGACGTCCCCTTGGTCACCGGGCGCCCCCCCAAGGGGGCCATTGACCTGTTGGCCATTTCTACACCCCCTGGGGGCAGATGGGCCTATTTTTTTAGACCCACCTGCCCCCAAGGGGGGCAGAAGCCATGTAGACACCAGGGATAGTGTGTGTGTGTTAGTGGATGGGGGGGGGGGCCTTGGGCAAGGGTCGCCCCCCCACTTTGGGGGCACATGTACCCAGGCCATTTCTGCACCCCTTGGAGACAGATCAGCCTATTATTTTTAGGCTGGTCTGCCCCCAAGGGGGGCAGAAACCACTAGAACGCCAGGGATTTTTTTTTATTTGTTTATTTTTGTGGGGGGGGGCGTCCCCTTGGTCACGGGGCGCCCCCCCAAGGGGGGCATTGACCTGTTGGCCATTTCTACACCCCCTGGGGGCAGATGGGCCTATTTTTTTAGACCCACCTGCCCCCAAGGGGGGCAGAAGCCATGTAGACACCAGGGATAGTGTGTGTGTTAGTGGATGGGGGGGGGGGCCTTGGGCAAGGGTCGCCCCCCCCACGTTGGGGGCACATGTACCCAGGCCATTTCTGCACCCCTTGGAGACAGATCAGCCTATTATTTTTAGGCTGGTCTGCCCCCAAGGGGGGCAGAAACCACTAGAACGCCAGGGATTTTTTTTTATTTGTTTATTTTTGTGGGGGGCGTCCCCTTGGTCACGGGGCGCCCCCCCAAGGGGGCCTTTGACCTGTTGGCCATTTCTACACCCCCTGGGGGCAGATGGGCCTATTTTTTTAGACCCACCTGCCCCCAAGGGGGGCAGAAGCCATGTAGACACCAGGGATAGTGTGTGTGTGTGTGTTAGTGCATGGGGGGGGGGCCTTGGGCAAGGGTCGCCGCCCCACTTTGGGGGCACATGTACCCAGGCCATTTCTGCACCCCTTGGAGACAGATCAGCCTATTATTTTTAGGCTGGTCTGCCCCCAAGGGGGGCAGAAACCACTAGAACGCCAGGGATTTTTTTTTATTTGTTTATTTTTGTGGGGGGGCGTCCCCTTGGTCACGGGGCGCCCCCCCAAGGGGGGCATTGACCTGTTGGCCATTTCTACACCCCCTGGGGGCAGATGGGCCTATTTTTTTAGACCCACCTGCCCCCAAGGGGGGCAGAAGCCATGTAGTCACCAGGGATAGTGTGTGTGTTAGTGGATGGGGGGGGGGCCTTGGGCAAGGGTCGCCGCCCCACTTTGGGGGCACATGTACCCAGGCCATTTCTGCACCCCTTGGAGACAGATCAGCCTATTATTTTTAGGCTGGTCTGCCCCCAAGGGGGGCAGAAAACACTAGATCACCAGGGATTTATATTGGTATGTGCATTTATGTGTGGGGGGGTGCCCCCTTGGGCAAGGGGCGCCCCCCCCAAGGGGGCAGAGAACTGTTGGCCTTTTCTGCCCCCCTTGGGGGCAGATCAGCCTATTTTTTTTAGGTCCATCTGCCCCAAAGGGGGGCAGAAGCCACTTAGGCACCAGGGATTGTGTGTGTAGTGGATGGGGGGGCGCCCCCTTGGGCAAGGGTCGCTCCCCTTTGGGGGGCATGTCTGTTAGGGTCGCCCCCCCACTTTGGGGGCACATGTACCCAGGCCATTTCTGCACCCCTTGGAGACAGATCAGCCTATTATTTTTAGGCTGGTCTGCCCCCAAGGGGGGCAGAAACCACTAGAACGCCAGGGATTTTTTTTATTTGTTTATTTTTGTGGGGGGGCGTCCCCTTGGTCACGGGGCGCCCCCCCCCAAGGGGGGCATTGACCTGTTGCCCATTTCTATACCCCCTGGGGGCAGATGGGCCTATTTTGTTAGGCCCACCTGCCCCCAAGGCGGGTAGAAGCCACTTAGGCACCAGGGATAGTGTTGTGTGTGTTTTTTTTTTTTTTTGAGGGCTGTCCCCTTTGGCAAGGGTCGCTCTCCATGGGGACACACTACTAAAGGTATTTTCTGGCTTCCTTGGGGTAGACAGGCCTATTTTATTAGTAGGCCCATCTGCCCCTATGGCAGAATCCACTTAGGCACCAATTTCTAAATGTTTGATGGTGGGGTGTTTGTCAACTGAAGAAATCTTTGCATTTGTGATAAAAAATGTTTTCCTCCTTTTTGTTCTAGTTCAAAGCTTTTGCTTTATTTGCTGTGGCTCCTTGCGGTTTTGGCGGTGGTTGACCTGCAGTTTGCACAGTTGCATGTTTTAGGTAAGTAAAAACAATTTTCTCCAAAGGAGTATTGTTGCCATGCATGAATGACATGTTTGTAGGGGGTGTACTAAATGCAGGATTGTGTGTGAAATTGTCCTTAGGTTTGTGCACAATGATATTTGTTTTGTCTTATTTCTAATTTGCCTTTCTTTCTTTATTTTTAGTGGGATATCATTGGTGATTGCTGTGTAGTAGCTGGTGAATCAAGCTTTTTCAGGCAAGTGAGCGGTATAGTTTTTGAGTTTATAACTCTTACTAACACAGCTACACTTTGTTACTTGTCTTACACAGTGCTGGTTGTTGGTGGTGAATTTGTCCAGTTAATTTTAGCAGGAGAGATCATGGCTAGCCGCAGGATGACCGCTCAGCAGGTGGTTGGTATGCTTTTTGAGTCACAGTCTGATCATGACTATGAGACGGACTCTGCATCTGAGGCAGAGGAGGAAGTCAGAGATTCTGGCAGTGATGTTTCTCTTGGAGGGGAATCTTCTGATGATGAAGGCACACTCAGTGCAGATGAAGGGCCTGTTTTAGAGGAGGACATTGATGTGCCAATAGTGCAGCAACCTGGGGCTGAAAGGTTTCCCGTTATAAGACCTGATGTCTGGGTTGCCCCAAACATGGAGCAGCCAGAGTTGCCTGCCTTTACTGGTCTCCCGGGGTGTAACGCCAATACAGAGAACTTTATGCCTATCAATTTCTTTGAGTTATTCATGGATGATGTGTTTTTGGAAGAGATTGTTGAGCAGACTAATTTGTATGCGGAGCAGCATTTGAGGGACAACGCTGCTAGACTTAGGCCACACTCTAGAGCTGCCCAGTGGATTCCCACAAATTTGGAGGAGTTAAAAAAGTTTTTGGGTTTGACTTTTTTGATGGGGTTGATAAGGAAGCCGTCACTGGCTTCTTATTGGTCTACTAGTCCCTTGATGGCAACAGCTATATTTCCAGCGACCATGAGTCGTAATCGGTATTTGCTTCTTCTTAGGATGCTGCATTTTGTTGACAATGCTTTAGCCTTGCCACGAGATCACCCAGATTCTGACCGTCTTTTTAAGATTAGGCCTGTCCTTGATCATTTTGTAGATCGGTTTTCGGAGGTCTATGTTCCAGGCAAAGAGTTAAGTGTGGACGAGTCTTTGGTCCTCTTCAAGGGTCGTTTGGTTTTTAGGCAGTACATTCCTAGCAAAAGGGCACGATATGGAATTAAATTGTATATGCTGTCTGAAAGTAGGACAGGATATGTGTATAGTTTCCGTGTGTACACTGGTAGGGATTCCAATATTGACCCCCCTGGTTGTCCTCCCACTTTTGGAGTTACTGAGAAAATTGTGTGGGATCTTGGTAGACGACTGTTCAACAAAGGTCACCATTTGTATGTAGATAACTTCTACACTGGTGTGCAATTGTTCAAGGAATTGTTTAGAGTGGACACAGTTGCTTGTGGCACAATCCGTTCTAACCGGAAAGGCTATCCAAGGGAGCTTGTCTGTAAAAAACTTGAGAGAGGACAGTGCTCTGCCTTGCGGAACGAGGAGCTGCTAGCTTTGAAATTTTCAGACAAGAGGGATGTCTACATGCTAAGTACCATCCATGATGAGAGTACTTCCCCTGTGACTGTTTGGGGCCAGGTTGCTGAAGTGCGCAAACCTGTGTGCATTTTAGATTATAATAAGCACATGGGAGGTGTAGATAGAGTTGACCAGAGGTTGGAACCTTATACTGCTATTCGTAAGTCTTACGTTTGGTATAAGAAGTTAGCACTTCACCTCTTCCACTTAGCAACCTTCAATGCTTTTATTGTGTTTAGGGATAGGTCTCCAGAGTCAAAGATGACATTTGTGAAATTTCAGGAGTCAGTGATAGAGAGCCTTATTGTGGTGGAACAGGCCAGAGTTCCTAGAGGAGCAGTGGTGGAGGATGTGGCTAGATTGAAAGATCGCCACTTTGCTGAGCACATTCCTCCCACACCCAAAAAAGACTTTCCAGCTAAGAAATGTAGAGTGTGTTTTCGAAGAGGTATCCGGAGGGAGACTCGAATGTACTGCCCAGATTGTCCTTCAAAGCCTGGGCTGTGTGTCGGTGCTTGTTTTAAGAATTACCACAGCCAGAAGAATTTCTGGGAACAACCATGAGTGTAAACTCATGTCTGTTTTGTATTTTCATGTGTTTAGTTTCATGGTTAGCATTTCTGTCATGTTCTTAGTTAGAGCTTTTGTGTTTGTAGTTTTGTAATTCTTTCTACTTAGTTAGGGGTTCCTCTGTTAAAAAAAAAAAAATACAATGATGCCATTGTGGGTGGAGTGGGGCTTGGCTGAGAGTGTACATATTGACTTGCTGTTGGCTACTGCAACACACTGCCAGCCAAACACCAGTCCACACACTCCCATCAGCTGGTGTGATTGTTGTATCAGGCTTGTGGGCGTATGTAAGTGATGGGCCCTTGAGTGGCGCTGTCTGTCGATGTGAGTGTTGTAATGTGCTGGGCCCGTGGCTGGCGGTGTGAATGGCCTTGTGTGTGTCATGTATGAAAGTTGTGTGAATGGACTGTAAAGCGGTTGGTGCCTTGTCGCGGCTTTACAGCTCACGAGCTGTGAGTCATTGGTTCCGTTTTTTGCCTTTCAGTTACTAACAGTGCATTTCATTTTTGTGAAAGCTCTTGTTAGTAAAATTTGATCCACTGAACCATCACTCACCCTCGTGCCAAATCCAACCAGTATGTGTGGTAAAAATGACAAAACCTGCTCCGCTGTAATCAGGCGTCGCAGCACACCTGTGACACGCTAGGTGCCTCAGGTGGGACCCCAATGATGAAGCATGCCACCAACTTGGTTGGTGGGTGAGGGGTCTTTTTCACATAACCTAACTGTGTTTCTTTTCAAAATTTTAGTGTTTGGCACATCACGGACGTATGTGGGCACATCAAAACGATATATTACAAAACTACCTGTGTTTGGGGGGGAGAGGGCACCTATGTTTTTGGTCCTGTGTGCGGCCTTCATCTAGGGAAACCTACCAAACCCAGACATTTTATAAAACTAGACACCCCAAGGAGTCCAGGGAGGTGTGGCTTGCGTGGATCCCCCAGCATTGTCTTACCCAGACTCCTCTGTAAACCTCAAAATGTGCTTAAAAAAGCATATTTTCCTAACTTTTCTTCGTAGGATCACCACTCCAGCACATAATTCCTACTCCCCAGTGTTCCCCTCAGCCTCCCAAGTAAAATGACACCTCACTTATGTGGGTCCCCAAAGCAGAGTCAGTCTAAAGATGTATAAAAGAATATGTCCTTATAAACTTGCTGTGCTATCCCCTCTATCTCTACAAGTTTTGGGCCTTATTCTGTTGCAGGCACCTGGCCTACCCACACAAGTGAGGTATCATTTTTATCGGGAGACGTGGGGGAACGCTGGGTGGAAGGAAATTCGTGGCTCCTCTCAGATTCCAGAACTTTCTGCCACAGAAATGTGAGGAACATGTGTTTTTTTAGCCAAATTTTGAGGTTTGCAAAGGATTCTGGGTAACAGAACCTGGTCCGAGCCACACAAGTCACCCCATCTTGGATTCCCCTAGGTCTCTAGTTTTCAGAAATGCACAGGTTTGGTAGGTTTCCCTATGTGGCGGCTGAGCTACAGGCCAAAATCTACAGGTAGGCACTTTGCAAAAAACACCTCTGTTTTCCTAGGTCTCTAGTTTTCAGAAATGCACAGGTTTGGTAGGTTTCCCTATGTGGCGGCTGAGCTACAGACCAAAATCTACAGGTAGGCACTTTGCAAAAAACACCTCTGTTTTCCTTCACCAATTTGGCTGTGTCCACGTTGCGCTTTGGGGCGTTTCCTGTCACGGGCGCTAGGCCTACCCACACAAGTGAGGTATCATTTTTATCGGGAGACGTGGGGGAACGCTGGGTGGAAGGAAATGTGTGGCTCCTCTCAGATTCCAGAACTTTCTGCCACAGAAATGTGAGGAACATGTGTTTTTTTAGCCAAATTTTGAGGTTTGCAAAGGATTCTGGGTAACAGAACCTGGTCCGAGCCACACAAGTCACCCCATCTTGGATTCCCCTAGGTCTCTAGTTTTCAGAAATGCACAGGTTTGGTAGGTTTCCCTAGGTGGCGGCTGAGCTACAGGCCAAAATCTGCAGGTAGGCACTTTGCTAAAAACAGGTCTGTTTTCTGTGATGTGTCCACGTTGCGCTTTGGGGCATTTCCTGTCACGGGCGCTAGGCCTACCCACACAAGTGAGGTATCATTTTTATCGGGAGACGTGGGGGAACGTTGGGTGGAAGGAAATTCGTGGCTCCTCTCAGATTCCAGAACTTTCTGCCACAGAAATGTGAGGAACATGTGTTTTTTTAGCCAAATTTTGAGGTTTGCAAAGGATTCTGGGTAACAGAACCTGGTCCGAGCCTCACAAGTCACCCCATCTTGGATTCCCCTAGGTCTCTAGTTTTCAGAAATGCACAGGTTTGGTAGGTTTCCCTAGGTGGCGGCTGAGCTACAGGCCAAAATCTGCAGGTAGGCACTTTGCAAAAAACACCTCTGTTTTCCTTCACAAATTTGGATGTGTCCACGTTGCGCTTTGGGGCGTTTTCTGTCGCCGGCGCTAGGCCTACCCACACAAGTGAGGTATCATTTTTATCGGAAGACGTGGGGGAACGCTGGGTGGAAGGAAATTTGTGGCTCCTCTCAGATTCCAGAACTTTCTGCCACAGAAATATGAGGAACATGTGTTTTTTTAGCCAAATTTTGAGGTTTGCAAAGGATTCTGGGTAACAGAACCTGGTCCGAGCCACACAAGCCACCCCATCTTGTATTCCCCTAGGTCTCTAGTTTTCAGAAATACACAGGTTTGGTAGGTTTCCCTAGGTGGCGGCTGAGCTACAGGCCAAAATCTACAGGTAGTCACTTTGCTAAAAACACCTCTGTTTTCTGTGATGTGTCCACGTTGTGTTTTGGGGCATATCCTGTCGCGGGCGCTAGGCCTACCCACACAAGTGAGGTATCATTTTTATCGGGAGACTTGGGGGAACATAGAATAGCAAAACAAGTGTTATTGCCCCTTGTCTTTCTCTACATTCTTTCCTTCCAAATGTAAGACAGTGTGTAAAAAAGACGTCTATTTGAGAAATGCCCTGTAATTCACATGCTAGTATGGGCACCCCGGAATTCAGAGATGTGCAAATAACCACTGCTTCTCAACACCTTATCTTGTGCCCATTTTGGAAATACAACGGTTTTCTTGATAGCTATTTTTTACTCTTTATATTTCAGCTAATGAATTGCTGTATACCCGGCATAGATTGAAAACCCACTGCAGGGTGCAGGTCATTTATTGGCTCTGGGTACCTAGAGTTCTTGATGAACCTATAAGCCCTATATATCCCCGCAACCAGAAGAGTCCAGCAGACGTAACGGTATATTGCTTTCGAAAATCTGACATTGCTGGAAAAAGTTACAGAGTAAAACGTAGAGAAAAATTGATGTTTTTTTCACCTCAATTTCAATATGTTTCTTTTTCAGTTGTTAT
Organism: Pleurodeles waltl; assembly: GCF_031143425.1. Lineage (NCBI taxonomy): Eukaryota > Metazoa > Chordata > Amphibia > Caudata > Salamandridae > Pleurodeles > Pleurodeles waltl. The sequence goes on from NC_090443.1 coordinate 341,144,109, forward strand.
TTTCTGTAGGAAACCCTTGTAGGATCTACACAAATTACCCCTTGCTGAATTCAGATTTTTGTCTACTTTTCAAAAATGTTGCGGTTTCTGGGATCCAGCGTTGGTTTCATGCCCATTTCTGTCACTGACTGGAAGGAGGCTGAAAGCACAAAAAATCGTAAAAATGGGGTATGTCCCCGTAAAATGCCACAATTGTGTTGAAAAATTGGGTTTTCTGATTCAAGTCTGCCTGTTCCTGAAAGCTGGGAAGCTGGTGATTTTATCACCGCAAACCCTTTGTTGATGCCCTTTTCAGGGGAAAAACCACAAGCCTTCTTCTGCAGCCCATTTTTCAATTTTTTTTAAAAAAAACGAAATTTTCACAGTTTTTTGGCTAATTTCTTGGCCTCCTTCTGGGGAACCCACAAAGTCTGGGTACCTCTAGAATCCCTAGGATGTTGGAAAAAAAGGACGCAAATTTGGCGTGGGTAGCTTATGTGAACAAAAAGTTATGAGGGCCTAAGCGCGAACTGCTCCAAATAGCCAAAAAAAGGCTCGGCACAGGAGGGGGAAAAGGCCTGGCAGCGAAGGGGTTAAAAAAGTAAGCACAATATTTAGATCCCACAATGGGGATGCAAGCAGCGTTGGAATAATTATCCTTTTAAGGCCTTCCATGAAAGCCCCTATGATTGGAGTGCACGCAATAAAAACATGCTGCCTCTTTCGTAACTAGGCTTCAGTAGCAACTACAGAACTAGTATCGACTTGTAAGCAAGGCTGCCTAAGTGAAAAAGGATATTTAATAATACTTAGTGCTGATATCTGAGATAAGTGAAATGCTGCAATTTAGTCACATAACATGCTCCAGTAGTTGAACACAACACCTTTCTAAGAACGTCCATACATTTGTTAGGGAGCTTAAAATATTCAAGGGCCAGATGTACTAACATTTGAAATACCGATTTCCTGATTGCGATTCCCTCTGAGTCCCAATTAGGAAATTCGTATTCCTAATGTATGAAACTCATGAGCTTCATTAGCAATTCCTAGTGGGTTGCAAACAGACTTACCTCATGCATATTAATGAGGTAGGTTGCAATTTCAAACACATTAGGAATCGCAGCTATCAAAGGGATGGTGGCCTGCTGATGTCAGCAGGTCACTGTGTTTTTGATTGTTTTTTTAATAAAGCAATCTTTTTTTTTCTTTAATGCAGACAATTTTCCTTAAAGAAAATGGGATGTGTTTAAAAAGAAAAAAATGAACTTTGCAGTTTCATTTTTGAAGAGAAGACAGTGGTCCATAGGACCACTGCCTGCTCTTGAACGTTTTTTTTAACAGTCTCAAAGGGGAAGGGGTGCCCATTGCGAATGGGTTACTAGTAGTTTTAAACTGGTGGTAAAGGATTACTTTTTTGTGATCAGAATTCGGTTGTAAAACAGTAAAACATGCCATACCGATTCCGTATTTGGAAGGGACACACTAAACACGCCCGTTGCAAATACCAAATCGCAAAAGCAATTCGATAACAAGCTACTGAATGGCACATTTCATTTTGTACATTAGAAAAAGCATTTTTAAGACGGCCTAATTCTGCATATCAGGCCGTTTGTGATTTGAAAAATGCTTTGTACATCGGGCCCCAAATTCTAAGAGCTAATGGGCCAAATCACTTGACTTGGAGCATCTGTGGATTTGGATGTAGTAGTCTTCCTCCTATCTGACATCTGCTTGGACTGGAACTGAATTACTAACATCGCCAACAGAACTGAGCACCCAAGTTGGACAATGAGCATCATGGCCACATGCGCTTGAAGCATCTTGTGTATAGCATAATCTAAAGTGGGCGAAGGAGAAATGCGTAAGCAAATGTTTTTCACCAATCTTTCCCAAAGCAGTTCCTTGCAACAATGGGCTTAGGTACCTGGAAAACTAACGTTGGCATTTCTTTTCTTGTCTATTGTCAACATATCTATCTGTAGGATCTCCCACATTTGGAAAAATATCAGTAGAATGTTTGTACGGATCTCCATTTGTATGTTTCCTTATGACTTATGTTTAAATAAAAGTTTCACAAAACTGCTGCCCACTCTTTAAAGATACCCTGTCAAAAGGAGTATGATGTGCCTTTGCCCAGTGCGAAAAATTTTATGCCCTTTGTGGCATGCAGTGCTTGGTTGTCATGTTTTTCAAGTGCACTAACACTTTCCAGAAGGTATTGAACACCAGACTGACTGCTATGAACTCAATCAAGTTGATGGATTGCTGTGCCTGTGTAGCTGTCCACTTTCTCCAACCCGCCATTTCTGACATGAGCGTTCCCCACAAGTCACACAGGTCATTCCTGATCTATTTGGAATGAAGGTTAACATTCAACATTGAAATCCTACCCAGTTGTAACCATATAATATTTTTTTTCTGTTTCATTGCTGATTAGTTGCTGTCAATAATGCAGGGTAGGAAAACAGTCCTGGTGCATATGGCAAAAATAATCTAATATGAATGGGTAATGGGTCATGTTGAGCATTGTGGGCTTTAGAATGTCGTTACAAGTCATACTAAACAGGCCTAAAAACCAAAACAAAAACTTCAAAGATGTAAAATTTCAATCACTTGATGGCAGGAGAGTGCACAGCACTGGCTCTACCAGCAACACAGGCTGCAAACATTCCACTTCCATGTAACCAATCCCATGGCTGATTTGGATTTGGTATGTGTTTTTTTGCCACATAGGAGCTTGGCCAGCCAGGGCAAGATGGTGTTTGGATTTTAGGATTGACCATCGGACGACCCACGATCCATAATCACCAGCGGCCATCCCTGCCTGGAAAACAGCAACAGGACTCTGCCTGGAGAGAGAAATCCTCACCGCACCGATTGAATCCGTCCTTCGCAACCGCTTAGGTCCAGGGAGTCGGCTATGGCGTGTGACCGCTCAGGGCTCGAGATCCTTGCTACACACCCTGGGATCTACAAGAGCAGCCTCCGGCGAATTACATGAAGTGTGCCGTGAGCGAATTGGTGCAACTGCGCCTGGTCCTGAATTTGACAAGTCCCTCCTACACTTAACTTGGATGGGACGAGGACACCTGGAGTGTTAGGCGTTAGGCCACTCGGGCCTGTTTCTGGTGTCCCACTGCCTTGGCACCAAGAGAAGAGGTCTCCAACACGCAGAGGGTTGTGCTGAGCAGTGATCGGTGAAGGCGCCTCCGTCAACAAGATGGCTCTGCTACACCCTCACATTACCTGAGCACCACTCCGTGGCCTGCACCTGGTGTTGAGTTTGGGGGAGCCACAGAGCCGGCGGAATTGAGTGCCAGACCGGCAAGGGCCCCCAAGTACACCCATCAAGGTGAACAAAAAGAGGGGGAGGATGATGACACCTATCGCTGGCCCTGCTCCTTAATACTCTTTAACGACCGCCCGCCCGGTGCCACATAGCACCCTGTAATTACTATGGACTAATACTGGTATCTGTGCAAAGTCTGGAGAACTGAGTGCACTGATTTTGTGTTTGGCGGCTGAGCAGGCCATTTTCCCCCTTGCGAACTTTACCTGCGGCCTCATTATCCTCAACCCAGTGAGGCCGATACCAAAAGAATTCAGGCCATTAGTGACTCCTCATAGCACTATTGAAAAACAGAAGGCTACATCATAGCCTGATTTTGGTGGACTGATCCAGGCTGACACCTGTTAATCTAAGCTCCTTTGGTCCAGGAGATTCACACTGTAACTGCAGCCAAAGACCCCACCAAGGGCTTAACTGAACAGTGATGGCAACAGTGCAGATTGGAGAGGGAGGGAATAAGTGGGGGTTCACTGTTCTCTTCCCAGACGTTCACGCTGTTCATTAAGTATTTGCCAGTGCACCATAGGGACTGCACGCGCCCCCTAGTACATGGGCATATGGGTGAGGCACGTCCTACAATTAACTTTATCAGACGGAGAGCGCTGTAAGAATGGCAGTTGGCCGTAGGCCAAGTGGTCGGATCGGACCAGGTTATGAGGATGGCGTGCTGGATAAATGCTCTGTTCCGACAAGTGACCTCTACAATGTCCAGTACCTCATTCCTCTGCTGGACTGCTTGTGCCGCCCCACTGCTAAAAACAAAGGTGGTTTGGGGATCTGGCGGGTGCAGCACACCTGTTTATTGACAAAGTAGCTCTTTCTGACAAGGTGGGGTCTGTGTGTGGGAGCCCCACCATACTGCAAACGTGATTCAATGATGGGCAGCAAGTGGCAGAACCGGCCCTCAACAACTGTGACAGCAGAGTGACGATACTATGATCCACTTGGAGTCAGATTCCGCAATAGATGCAACCACATCACAAACAAGCATAGGGATTAAACTGGACAAGATACTTGCAGCCATCACAGATACTAGACAGAATCTGAGCGCCAAGGTCGATGAAGCTGTAACTGAATTTTCTGTTATGTGATGACCAACGGAAACTAACAGACCATGTCACCTGCACTGAGGATGAGAGTACAGAGATACGCCCGAATGTACAAAACCTACAAGGACAGGTCCGTTTCCTCACTGACAAGGTCAGAGATCTACAGAGCAGGGTGGAAGGCTCCGAGGGACGCTTACATCGGAACAGCCTCTGCATAGTGGGCTTCCTGGAGGTGTGGGGGCAGGGGGGATACTGTCACATTTTGTTTTTAAATTGGCTGCTGAAAGAGGTGACATTGGGACAACTATCAGCACATTTCCTCATAGAATGCGCCCATCGTGTACCAGCACGCTGACCGCCAGTAGGAGCTCCTCCTAGGCCTGTAGTGGCCTACGTACTGAACTATAGAGACAAAGAAGCTTTACTACAGGCAGCTAGAGTGACCGTGCCACTTCATTATGAAAATGTTAGAATTCTCATCTTCCTGGATTACACCATGTCAGTGCAGCACTGCAGAGCCTCCTTCTTGGGAGTGAACCACAAACTGCAGCAAGCGGACCTCCGCTATTCCCTTCTTTTTCTGGCTAAACTAAAGTTCATATTTGGGAATAGAAGTTATTCTTGTACAGACCAACAGATGCCTGGACTGGGAGGAGCAGTGTAGCTATGAGACATCTGTAAAACTATCTATATTTAACTACTGGCTCCATCTTGACCACTGACTCCATTTTGTGCTTAGCTTAGCTTCAAACGCCGTCACATTGGTGGCGCAGGTATTTTTCCGCACACAGCTTGTTATTGTGTTTTCACTTTTTCTTACAAATGACGGGAATATAACAAGGGGGAGTAGTTATAAGGATGTACCAGGCTGAGAATGTTTATGGTAGATCAGGGTACAGCTCAGTCTTGGAAGTACACCTTGGGATCTGGCCAGTCTCTAGCATGTTTTTTCAACACTGACCTGGTACGGCCAGCGTTTGAGCAACAACTTACTTGACAGGAGGGGGGTTTTTAGAACCTTCCTCTTAAGTTTGTTTCAAGTATATAAGGTGGGAAAGCTTGACAAGTGGGAGAAGAAGGAACTCATCTGGGAATGGACACATTGCCCATAGACAAAACCCATTGAGGATGTCTCCCTCTTGTTTCGGTTGTCCGGGCTTCCACAACCTGAAGTTGGCAGACAAGGGATGATTTTGGAGTCAAGCCCCATGATGATGCATTTTTAATTCTTATTTTTTAGCTTTGCGGTGTGCATGCATGAATATGTAGTCATTATCCTGCTGCTGTGATTATGTTGAGAATAGCATGTGTGTTGCTGCATTTAATATAAAAGCTCACGTTATTCTTTTTGTTTATGAAATTTGGGAAGTGCCTTAATAAATTCATTACTCAGACTAAGGGTGCTGCATTCTTTGCATTCCTTTCATTTTGTTTCCTCTCACAGTCTGGAGCAGAGCAGAAAAATCCACACACCCTCATCACCAGCACACCAACAACGTGAAGTGCAAACATGACATAGCAGAAAGCTTAGCACACAAAAAACTGGTGGTGCTCGGATCCAAGGGCACCCACCCTGGAACAGGCAAAGGAGACACAGAAACTTATGGTGGCAGTTACATTATGGGAGGACCGACGTTTACCCCCTGCTCATGCCTCAGATGATGGAGTATCTGAAGCTGAGTCTACTCGCTCCATCAGTAGAATGGTTTCTGGACCTTTGTCAGAGGTGTCACCATAAACGGCAGATGAGACTTTATGACACAAAGAACTTGATGCAAAAGTGACATGTCTCTGATGTCTGCACCCATGATGGTGTAGGAATGGGTCTACTTGACTGCACTAGAGCAAGAAGAACTAAAGACTGTCTCTGCACTGAAAAAGTTAGCAACAGGCTTTTCACCCCCCTCGCCTAGCTCCTGGGTGAACATGAGGCACACTGGTGCACATGCAGGAGCATCCCATCTATGGGACATTTTTTTTAAAGTTTGGGCGATCGCATGTTTCACAGTTGCTCTGGGTAGGGAGTTGGGGGTTCTGTGTTTACCGTTTGCAGAGTTATGTGGTGTATTTATGTATTCTATTTCAGGAAGTGTGACATCTGTATTTAGTTATATACTTGTAAAGATGTGGCGTGTGGCTTGCCATAGGGCCCGCTCACTAGCAAGGATGCTGACATGACCAAAGTTACCATTATCATGTGGAATGTCCGTAGTATCGGCACCACAAGTATCTCAGAAGGAGGGGTGCACAAATAGCACTATTACAAGAGACTCATATCATGAGAAGGAATAGTTTCTTACCTGTAACTACAGTTCTCTCGTAGGGGTATTTCCATGAGAGTAATAAGCGTTAAATAGTTCCGCCCGCGGGGACCCCGGAGCACTTTTTCCAATATAACTTCTTAAGTGTTCATGTTCGCCTTACTTCAGGAAGGCCTGCAAAGTCACTTAAGAATGTCCATATGGAGCCTAGAGGAAAGGCTACAGTGTCCGAAATTCTTCATCGAGTTTGCTTTAAAAAAGGACAAAGTTTAGACACATGCATTCAAATGCATGAATGAGTTGAAAATTTTGCCGAAAAAATCCTTCACAAACCTTTTTATATTGCAAAACAATGATGAAGGAGTGCAGGGCAGTGTAGCCGATAGGCCGCCATTATCAATGAAGAAAAGGGAGACTGTGACTTTAAGAACGGCCAGTCCTCCAGTATTCCATCATGCCTAGAGAGAGGCAATTACCTCGGTTCTTTTTGTAGGCAGCCCTAGCCGAGAGTAATGATAAACCTAAGATATTAATCTGTCTACTCCACCAGGGAGGAGGGAGGGTTGCTTATGACTATCATGAAAATACCCCTACGAGAGAACTGTAGTTACAGGTGAGAAACTATTCCTTCTCTCGTAGGGGATTTCCATGTATAATCATAAGCGTTGAATAGAATAGCAAGCCCATCCCATAAAGCCCGGAGGAGTAGACAGAGCAATAATTAAATACACTGTCAAGCAAAGAGGTTCCTGAGAGAAGCCTGTCCTACTTGAGCGTCTGTCCTGGCATCAAAGTCAAGACAGTAATGCTTAGTGAAGGTGTGAATAGATCTCCAAGTCGCAGCTCTACAGATGTCTGCTAAGGGAACATTCCTCATTAAGGCAGTCGTTGCAGACTTGCCTCTGGTAGAATGTGCTTTTGGTCTGCCAGCTAGGGTTTTGTGAGTTAGTTGGTGGCAAAATAGAATACAGGAAACAATCCATCTAGAGATTGATTGTTTGGAGGTGGTCAGACCGGTGCGAACTGGACCATAATCAACAAACAATTGTGGAGATTTTCGAAGAGATCTGGTCTTATCTAAGTAGAATTTTAACACCCTCTTTACGTCTAGAGAGGGGAGAGCACTCTCTGCTGGAGTAGATGGGTTTTGAAAGAAAGTTGGCAAGGAAATCAACTGGTTGACATGAAATTCAGAGATAACCTTGGGCAGGAATTTAGGATGTGTTCGCATCACTACCTTGGAGGAGTGGAATACTGTGTAAGGCTTGTGAGCACAGAGAGCCTGAATCTTGCTAACCCTCTGTGTTGATGTAACTGCCACAAGGAAAGCAGTTTTCCAAGTTAGGTGTTGGAGAGATGCTTTGAGTATGGGCTCAAATGGATTTTGCATGAGGCGCGAAAGGACCACATTAAGTTCCCATGGTGGGGAAGGGCACCTAACTGGAAGAAAGACCTTCTTTAACCCTTTCAGGAAATCTTTGATGACTAGTATCCTAAAGAAAGAGGTTTGCAAAGGACCTTTTCTATATGCAGTCAGGGCTGCCAGATGGACCCTAATTGAAGAGAGTTGCAGACCCAATTGAGCCAAATGTAACAAGTATGGAAGAATGACATCTTCCTGGCAAGATGTTGGGTCTATCATTTTAGAGGAACACCAGATGCAGAATCTCTTCCATCTGAAGGAATCAATTGTATGGGTGGATGGCTGTTTCGCCTCTTTTAGGATTCCATACAATCCTGTGTAAGATTTAGGTGTCCATACTGTACTAACTCAGGAGCCATGCTGCCAAACTCAAGGAGGAGAGATTGGGGTGTCTCATCTGCCTTCCCAATTTCGTTAAGCGGTCTGGCCTGCATGGCAGCCTGAGATGTGGTTGGAGCGACTGGTGAAGGAGGTCCAGAAACCACCACTGCCTCGGCCACTCTGGCGCAATGAGGATCATTCTAGCTGAAGTCGTTGAGAGTTTGAGAAGGATTGCTGGGATCAGTGGAATTGGTGGAAAGGCGTACAGAAATTTGTTGGACCAGTCTACCCACAGAGCATTCCCCAACAATTCTGGATGGTAAAACCTGGTGGTGAAGTCGCTGCATTTTCTGTTTTCCTCTGTGGTGAAGAGGTCGATAGATAGTGTACCCCACAAATGGAAGATATCTTGAACGACATCTTCGTTGAGCACCCACTTGTGGTTCTCGTCGAGAACTCTGCTGAGGGCATCCGCTTGTACATTCTGAGCGCCTGGAAGGCGAGTTGATACTATGATCAACCTCCTGACTAGGAGCCAGTGCCATATTATCTGAGCCTCTTGAGACAAGACTCTAGATCTGGTTCCCCTCTGTTGTTCAGGTAATACATAGTGTTTGTATTGTCTGTCTGGACAAGCAAGGTCTTGGTGGTGAAGGACGGGAGAAATGCCTTGAGGGCTAGGTGCACCGCACAGAGCTCGAGGAGACAAACGTGGTATGACGTGTCCTTGGGAGACCAGAGCCCTTGTGTTTGTAGGTGACCCATATGGGCTCCTCATCCGAGGAGAGAGGCATCTGTCATGATAGTCTGTGCTGGAGGCTGTGGACGTAGAGGCATCCCTTGTAGGGGATTGGTTGGAGAACACCACCATGCGAGGGATCTGATTGTGTGGTTGGACAGAAAGATTCGGTCTTCCCAGTTTCCAGACAGTTGATTCCATTGGTCTTCCAGGCACTCCTGAAGAGGTCAGATGTGGAGGCGAGCGTTGGGTATCAGAAAGATGCAGGAAGCCATGGAGCGTAGAATTGAGGAGACTTTGTGCACTGTTGGGCGATGTATAGTTGACCCAAGGGTAGGTCGCTCCCCCTGCCGCTGCAGCTCCTCCAAGTTCCCGAGTTCCTGTGTTCCTGAGACCCACCTAACTGTAAGTACCCCCCTCCTCCCAGCCCCTCGCCCTGCCCCGCGCCACTCACCTTCTCTCCTGCTCCTGCTTCTTTTCCTCCTCTCTGTCTCTTCCTCCTCGCTCCCCCTCTGCAATCTTCTTCTGTTCTTCTCTTCTGTTCTTCTGTTCTTCCCTTCTGTTCTTCTGTGTTCTTCCGGTCTTCTGTGTTCTTCTTCTCTGTTCTTCTCGGTGCTTCTGTGTTGTTCTTCTCTGTTCTTCTCTGTTCTTCTCTGTTCTTCTCCTCTTCCGATCTTCTGTTCTTCTGTTCTTCTGTCTTCTGCTCTTCCGTCTTCTGTTCTTCTGTCTTCTGTTCTTCTGTCTTCTGTTCTTCTGTCTTCTGTTCTCCTGTCTTCGGCTCTTCTACCTCCTCCGTCTTCTTCCCCCGAGCCTGCCCTCCTGCTCCTTCCTCATCCCCCTCCCTCACTCGCCTCCCCCTCTCTCACCCCTAGCTAACCCGTTCGCTATCTACCTCCCTCACTCCTCCTATCTTCCTATCTCTCTAGCTCCCTATCTCACTATCTAACTCCCCCACTCTCCACCTCCTCCTACCTACCTATCTGTCTATCTATCTATTTCCCTATCTATCGACTTCTCTATCTATTTTCTCTATCTATTTCTCTATCTCTCCCCCCTCCCGCCACCCCCTCTACTACCTATCTCCCTATCCTCTCACTCTACCTCTCTCCCTCACCCACCTCTACAACCCCCCCTCCCCTATCTTCACAACCCTACTCCTATCTCTCTCCCTAATCTCCAAACCTCCTAACACTCACCCTCCTCCACCCTAAACCCCCTCCCCCAGCTCCTCTCACTCTACCTGTCCCCCCCCCTCCCTCGCGCTTTCCCGCTGCGACCTCCTGCACGCCCCCGCCCCCCAGCTCCCATTCGCCCCCAGCTGACCCCTCCCCCCCCTCCTACCTCTTATGGCGGCCGCTGCGCGACTGCGCAGCGGGCGCGCGCAGCGGGCACGCCGCTGGCGCGCCAGAGGCAAGCCCGTCTGCGCCCGTCCGCGCCTGGCCCGCGCCCAGCGCCACGACCCCTGGTCCCCAGCTCCCCCAAGCCCCGCTGATCCGCTACGACCCCACCACCCTCCACGCCCTCAACCCAGGGCGCTCCAAAACCTGCTTCCTAGCTCACCCCAAACGCACCCATGGACCCTTCGCCTGCAACTCCTGCAAACGCATCTTCCACCACGCAACTACCACGACCACAAGCCCACGCGCCATCAACCACCTCAAGTGCATCCTGATCAACGCTCGTTCCGTCCACAAGCACGCCGTTGAACTTTGGGACCTCCTGGACTCCACAGCCCCGGACGTCGCCTTCATCACGGAGACATGGATGAACGCCTCCTCTGCTCCAGACATCGCTACCGCCATCCCCGAAGGCTACAAGATCTCCAGAAAAGACCGCACCAACCAAGTAGGAGGAGGTGTCGCCATCATCTTCAAAGACTCCATCAGCGTCACCACCTCCACCGAAGACCCCCCCCTCGCCGCTGAACACCTGCATTTTCAGATTCGCACCGACCCAAGGACCACCCTCAGAGGATCCCTCGTCTACCGTCCTCCCGGACCTCGCGCCTCTTTCAGCGACGCCATCGCCGACTTCATCTCCCCGCACGCCCTCGCCTCACCGGACTACATCCTCCTAGGCGACCTCAACTTCCATCTGGAACAAAACAACGACCCCAACACCACCACCCTGCTCGACAACCTCGCCAACCTCGGCCTCAAACAACTGGTGAACACCGCCACCCACATCGCCGGACACACGCTCGACCCTATCTTCTCCGCCAGCAAACACATCTTCTTCAGCCACACCTCTGCCCTACACTGGACCGACCACAGCTGCGTCCACTTCACATTCCGACGCGAGACCTCCCACCTCCGCACTCAACCCACCCCTCGTCGACAGTGGAACAAGATCCCTGAAGAGCAACTCTTCTCCGCTCTCGCCGCCAACCAACCCACCCTCACCACCGACCCCAACGACGCAGCTCTCAACCTCACAAACTGGATCTCCAACTGCGCTGACAACCTTGCTCCCCTCAAACGCACGCATCGACAGACCAACACCAAAAAACCTCTCTGGTTCTCTGACACCCTCAAAGAATCAAAGAAAACTTGTCGTGCCCTTGAGAAGGCTTGGCGCAAGGACCACACCGCGGACAACATGACCGCCCTCAAGAACGCTACACGCGAACACCACCACCTGATCCGCACTGCCAAAAGGAACTTTTTCACCGACAGACTAGACAAAAACAGCCACAATAGCAGAGAACTCTTCAGCATCGTCAAAGAGTTCTCCAACCCCAGCGCCAGCGCCAACGCCGTCACGCCCTCACAGGATTTGTGCGAATCCCTCGCCACTTTCTTCCATCGCAAGATCAGCGACCTCCACGACAGCTTCGGACACCAGACCCAACCATACACCACTGAACCCGCTTCCCCAGACATCACCCTCAACAACTGGACCCACATCAACACGGAAGAAACCAAATCCATCATGAACTCTATCCACTCCGGCGCACCTTCGGACCCCTGCCCGCACTTCATCTTTAACAAAGCCGACGACATCATCGCCCCGCACCTCCAGACCGTCATCAACTCTTCTTTTTCTTCTGCTACCTTCCCCGAATGCTGGAAGCACGCTGAAGTCAACGCCCTACTAAAGAAACCTACGGCTGACCCAAGCGACCTGAAAAACTTCCGCCCCATCTCTTTTCTACCTTTCCCAGCCAAGGTAATAGAAAAGACCGTCAACAAACAGCTGACCACATTCCTGGAAGACAACAACCTGCTCGACCCTTCACAAACCGGATTCCGAACCAACCACAGCACGGAAACCGCCCTCATCTCAGTCACAGACGACATCAGAACCCTGATGGACAACGGTGAAACAGTCGCCCTCATTCTCCTCGACCTCTCGGCTGCCTTTGACACCGTCTGTCACCGCACCCTAATCACCCGCCTACGCTCCACCGGGATCCAAGGCCAGGCCCTGGACTGGATCGCCTCCTTCCTCGCTAACCGCTCCCAAAGAGTTGACCTCCCTCCGTTTCGCTCAGAACCCACCAAGATCATCTGCGGCGTACCTCAAGGCTCATCGCTCAGCCCGACACTCTTCAATGTCTACATGAGCCCCCTCGCCGACATCGTACGCAAGCACGACATCATCATCACCTCCTACGCCGACGACACCCAACTTGTACTCTCCCTCACCAAGGACCCCGCCAGCGCCAAGACCAACCTACAAGAGGGTATGAAGGACGTCGCAGATTGGATGAGGCTCAGCCGCCTAAAGCTGAACTCTGAAAAAACGGAAGTCCTCATCCTCGGCAACACCCCGTCCGCCTGGGACGACTCCTGGTGGCCCACGGCCCTCGGCACCGCACCGACCCCCGCAGACCACGCCCGCAACCTCGGCTTCATCTTGGACCCTCTTCTCACCATGACCAAGCAAGTCAACGCCGTGTCCTCCGCCTGCTTCCTCACTCTCCGCATGCTCCGCAAGATCTTCCGCTGGATCCCCGCCGACACCAGAAAAACCGTGACCCACGCCCTTGTCACGAGTCGCCTGGACTACGGCAACACCCTCTACGCCGGGACCACCGCCAAACTCCAAAACCGCCTGCAACGCATCCAAAACGCCTCGGCCCGCCTCATCCTCGACGTACCCCGCAACAGCCACATCTCCGCACACCTGAGACACCTGCATTGGCTCCCAGTCAGCAAAAGGATCACCTTCCGTCTTCTCACCCACGCACACAAAGCCCTCCACAACAAGGGACCGGAATACCTCAACAGACGCCTCAGCTTCTACGTCCCCACCCGCCCCCTCCGCTCCGCTGGCCTCGCACTTGCTGCCGTCCCTCGCACCCGCCGCTCCACGGCGGGTGGGAGATCTTTCTCCTTCCTGGCGGCCAAGACCTGGAACTCCCTCCCCACCAGCCTCAGGACCACCCAGGACCACTCCGCTTTCCGGAGACTCCTAAAGACTTGGCTGTTCGAGCAGCGATAACCCCCCCTTTCCCCCCTAGCGCCTTGAGACCCGCACGGGTGAGTAGCGCGCTTTATAAATGTTAATGATTTGATTTGATTTGATAGTTTGGAGTGCACAACACCTCTGGCGAATGGATAAGCGTTGTTTCCCCGAAGGACACACTTTTGCCTGTAGTGTGTCTATGACAGCTCCTAAGTGCAGTTTCTGGACAGGAACTGTTGTGGACTTGAGATAGTTGACATGAAGACCTAGCCAATAAAGGAGATCGCATGTCCATTTGAAAAGCAGTTGGGCTTCTGCACGGGTGGATGCCTTGATTAGCCAGTCATCCAGATATGGGTAGATGAAGATCCGATGTCTTCGGAGATGTGGTGCCACCACAGATATGCACTTAGAGAAAGTTCTGGGTGCTGACTTAAGGCCGAATGGTAGGACGGTGTATTTGAAGTGATCTTGTCCCACAACAAATCTCAGGAACGTCTGATGGTTTTTCACGATGGGGATATGAAAGTAGGCATTGTGTAGTTCTACTGAGCAAAGCCAGTCCTCTTGATTAATCTGGGAGTATATCTGGTGTAAAGCCAGAATCCTGAACTTTTCCTTTTGGATCCATTTGTTGGCAACCTTCAGGTCTAGAATGGGTCTGAACTCTTTCTTGTCTTTTTTTGGAACGAGGAAATACATTGAGTAAATGCCTTTTCCCCACTAGTTGAGGGGAACAGGTTCTACTGCATTCTTTTCCAGGAGGATGGAAACTTCTGCCTTCAGAAGGCCGAGATGAGAAGTGGTGGACTTCGGCAGAATACTTGGTGGCGGGGTGGAAAACCTGAGACAATACCCATTTTGTACAATGTTCAAGATCCAAGCGTCTGTTGTAATTCGTTGCCACTCTGCCAGGCAATTGGTGACGCTTCCCTCCACCGGAGTGGGTAACGGACTTATGGGAAGAAAACTTTCAGGGTTTTGAGGCTGAAGGTTGTCGAGAACCCAGATTGGTTTGATGTGTTGTTCGTCCTCTTTGTTGTTTTCACTGAGGCTGGTAAGATCTTTGGAACTGCTGGTGAGTTCTTACAGGCAGCCACTGAGGAGTTTGAACCCTCAGAGTAGAATAGCGACGTTGGAAAGGTCGGAGGTCCTCCGTTGCTCTTTGGGTTTTTCAAGACCCACTTCCTTCAATGTGTCCACCTCAGCCTTCATTCTTGCCATCTCATCATCGGCGTAAGAGCTGAATAGAGTGCAGCTTGAAAATGGCAGGTTCTGAATGCGCTGCTGCGCGTCTGGTTTCAGTGATGTTAGACGTAGCCATGAATGTCTCCTTAGCGTTACTCTGTGGCAGTATGTATGCACAGAGAGCTAGGAAGAGTCTGACACTGCACTAATGATCTGGTTAGAGACCATGGCACCTTTTTGGACGATCTCCAAAAAATCCTCCTTATGATCTCTCAGGAGGTGTTCTGCAAATTGGAGTAGGGAATCCCATAAGGCCCTATCATATCTGCCCAAGAGGGCTGCAGCCAAACTACAGACTTTGCGGCCTGTTGATATGCTCCTCGAGGTCGTGGAGTCCTCGACGTCGAGCGGTGACGTTTGTGCGACGTCGAGCCAAACTTCGATGGCGAGCATGTCGGCGCCGTACCTCCTCTTGATCTCCTCAACGTCGACTGGGACCGAAAGCGTTTTCGTGCAGAAAAACACCTCTCATACCTTCCATGTCCACTGAAGGTTGAGGGAAGAGCTCTGGTGGAAGGCCTACCTTCCCCTCGCTCAGAGGTTCCACTGGCTTCTTGGCGTCGCCTCTCTGCTCTCCCTTGAAGGTGAATCTTCTCCCTGTCACGCAGGGTACGTCTGGAAAATGACTTGCAGATGTTACAGGAGGCAGGAATGTGTGAAGACGGCAGGCAGATGATACAGACATCACAAGAGTCTGTGTTGGCCTTTTTTTTGCCACATTGTGGGCATTTGTCAAATAGAGGAGGCATTTTTACTGGGAAAAAAGCCTTAATTTTAGTCAGAAAAAGACAAAAATCAAGAGAAAAAGTCAAAAGACGTCGAGTGAAGCACTTGTCACCGAAATTTTCACTGTATTTTTTAAGAAAAAACCTAAATAGGTCTAGCTCAATGCTCCAGGGTCCTGTCAGCAGGACCCGGAAAACAGAACGAGGTAACTGCCTCTCTCTAGGCATGATGGGATACTGGAGGACTGGCTGTTCTTAAAGTCACAGTCTCCCTTTTCTTCATTGATAATGGCAGCCTATGGGTTACACTCCCCTGCACTCCATCATTGTTTTGCAATATAAAAAGGTTTGTGAAGGATTTTTTCTGCAAAGTTTCCAGCTCATTCATGCATTTGAATGCATGTGTATAACGTTGTCCTTTTACAGCAAACTGGATGAAGAATTTTGGACACTGTAGCCTTTCCTCTAGCCTGCATATGGACATTCTTAAGTGACTTTGCAGGCCTTCCTGAAGTAAGGCGAGCATGAACACTTAAGAAGTTATACTGAAAAAAGTCCTCCGGGGTCCCCACAGGTGGGCAGAACTATTTAACGCTTATGACTATACATGGAAATCCCCTACGAAAGAAGGGAAGATATCCGGCTTCAAAAACGCTGGACAGGGCAATGTTTTTGTACCACGTACTCTGGCTTTGCCCACGGAGCCCTAATTTGGGTTTGACCGGAGGTCCCCTGTAGACTTATAAACACCAAAATCAACCCAGACGACCATTACGTACTGGTCGAGGGGCAATTGGACGAGAGGGCAGTATTGTTAGGAAGCATTTATGCCCCCAATTTGGCGCAGCCGGACTACTTTATGCGTCTGTCCCCTGTACTCACTAAATGGGTCCATATGCCCTGGATCATCGGCAGGGACGTCAGTTGTGTGATTGATCTGCAGCTGGATCGCTCACTCAGTGGTGGCTGCAATACATCCCTCTCAGTGGCTTCAACACTTGACCTTACTCACCTGATGGAAATCTTTACACCCCACTTATAGTGAATTCTCCTATTTCTCCCCCCCATGATTTGCAAGTTCTATTAAAATAGAATCTATGTGACCCAACTACTAGACTCATGGCACCTAGAGGTTATAGTCCACCATGCTTGAAGACCAGGTTTTCTGAGACACAACAGATGACACACTATCCCAAAGTCTAACAGACAACTGGGGAACGTCTTTGTGCAAGTTAATAGACTGGGAAGCGATGAAAGTTGTCATGATGGGTCACTGCATTCATGCTGTTGTGGGGGTGAGGGCAGACTTACAGAGTGAACTTACCCTCCTTGATACATCCCTTGGTGCATTAGAAATGAAAGCCCGATTCGACCATGCACTGAGGGAAGCCATGTGTAGATATGCTTCACAGACTGAGCAATTGCACCACCTCGACTTCCACGCGTACCAAGAAAGGATGCACTCGGAAAGGGAAAAGCTGGGAAGCTTACTGGCTTGGCTCTTGTGCAGTGCAAACCTGTCCAGCTGATCACAATGATCAGGGTTTATCCAACACTTGAGGCCACACATCAGGTCAAGATTCATAAAGCTTTCACAACGCATTATCAGACTCTATATGATCCTCCCATTGAGGATCAACAGTTTGCCATAGGGTTTCTCCTCCCTCAGGGAATTTAACAGTCCTTCCTCCACTGGACAGGGAAGACCTTAATAACCCCCTCTCATTACAAGAGATACGTGGGGCCATACGGGACACGGCGACTAAGTGGGGATGGATGGATTCTCAATCTATTTCTACAAAGCATAGGAACACCTCTTGGCCCCAAAGCTTCTCAAACGCTACCAAGAGGCCCTCAAGGAGGGTTGACTCCCACTAACCCTGGATGAATTTCTCCTAATGTTGCTTCCCAAACCTGGGAGAGACCCGATGGAGCTCACCTCATAGGGCCCACTATCGATGTTGGGGTCTGATTACAAGATCGCCTCATATGGCCCACTATCGATGTTGGGGTCTGATTACAAGATCCTGTGTATTATAGCAGACAGGTTGTATGAGCACATGCCATGACTGGTGCACAAGGACTAGAATGGCTTTGTGCCAGGGAGGTCCACCACTCTAAATATACGTATATATATCGTTTGTATAGGGTAATGGAGCATTCTCTGGTCCAGTCCCTATTTGCTGTGTGCTTCGTACAGGTCTTCGAGAAAGCTTTCGATACGGTGGATTGGAACTATTTATTTTCCACCCTGACTGTGTTTGGCAGTGAGGACCGACTCCATGAGTTAATTCGACTCTTATACGCCAAACCCACAGCACGGGTGAAAATTGGCCAGCATGTGGCCTCTTCTTTCTGATTGAGCAGAGGGACGCAGCAAGGTTGTCCACTGTTCCCACTGTCCTTCGCTTTAGCGTACAAGCCCTTAGTTCAGAGGCTTCGACAACAGGGACACTCTTGAGGTACCCCCACTATCCAGGGAGACCTACGTAGGTTCACTATATGCGGACAACTTGTTAGTCTATATCCGTGACATATGGGAGGGCATAGCAGATATCCGACACATACTGCAAGAATTCCGCCCTGCTTCTGGCCCTGGGGGTGCAGTGGGCCAAATCATGGTTGTCCCCTTTACATCCGGATTGCCAGCGACAGCAATTTTTTGTTGATTCTCATTTTTGCACTGCGAGCGCCGTACTTTCCAATACCTTGGCATAAACATTTATCATGAGGTACAGGATCTTACAAATGGCAATCTCACGAGAGCCATCACAGCCCTTTGCCCTCAAATGGTATTCTGGAGCACTCTACCACTTACAGTACAGGGTAGAGTATGCACCCTGTTTCAGGGCGATGCACACTCTTACCCTATGATTGCTTAGAGGAGGAGTATGATGTCCCAGCAGGTCACTTCTTGGCCTACGAATGTCTACTAGCTGACCTGGAATGCTACTAGCTGACCTGGAATGCTTCTGAGGGCATCACGGACACGGACTCGGATCAGCACCCACTCATACATACATTATACTTAATAGGTGGGGGCCGCAGATTGGTCACCTGGTTTGTTTCCGCGCTGGCATACACCACACATGAGTCCGTAGGGAATGGGAGAGTGACTTAGGTCACGAGCTGACCAAGAAAGACTGGGAGACAGTACTTATATATCCTAGAAAACTGTTGCGGAATGCCAAGTTCTAGTACATCCAACATAACATATAACATAGAGCTTACCTGTGACTCTTTCCTGCATTTTCGGGTCTTCCTTAGGATGCAACCTGGAGCTATGATACACATGTTTTGGAGCTGCTCGTAGGCGGTTGCCTTATGGGTGGCGGTGGCTCCTGCACTCAGGGAGGAGACTGGTCGCGTGGATGCGGGCTTGATGGAGGGTGCATTGCTGGGATTGTTTAGGCGCTCAAAAACAGCTAAAGCTGCAAATCATTTCATAGACCTGGAATTACTGATAGTTTCCCGATCTATTATAATGTATTGGAAAGCCCAGATATTGCCCATGGTGCACAGTTATGCTTGAGCTGGGAAGGGCAGTGGTGGCAGCTCTGAGGAGGAAGGACTGTGCAAATACGATGTTGCAGCAGATTGGAAAGCGCTATTATTTGACCTACTCACGTACAAAGAAGAGCTAAGTGACAAACACTAACGTCTAACATGGCTTGGATGCGTCCCTCTCTCTCCCCCTTTGGGGGACCCCCCCCACCCATCCCCTACCCATTTCTGCAGTGATCCCTCTCTGACCATCCATGGACGTTAACTTGCACTTTTCGAGTATCCTTTGGAGCTCTCAAACAGCCTTCTATAGGCCCTGTAAATGTTCAGATGTCACTGCCAGAATTCTACATGTGCAGACATTGCCTAAGATGAGAAGTTTATATAACACTGCAGATAATAACACAACATGAGACACCACCACATGACTATTGTCCTGCTGTTGTTCTTGTTTGTAAGGACTAAACCAAGGTCTTTTGCTGATCTGGAGGTGATACTATTTTGCTAGTAACTGGGATGGGAATTCCAATTCTACAATTGCGAACATGATTTGCATAAATGTGATGTATGCAAACGCTAATAATACAAAATGCAAACAAAATTGGTTAAAAAAAAGTTGGTTTTGTCACTAGAATTCTACTATCCTGTTTGTAAAGACTTATATCTTCCTAGGCTATGTGTAACAGGGGAATATAAACCTCACAACTGTAGCTACTCAAGTAGGCATTTTCAAACTCAGAGGGCAGCTAGTTGATCATCCTGGACACCATCAACCTGACCTTGTGTAAACAAACAACTGAGTGAGAGACCGTGGGACAGTGTCTCAAAAAATGGACTGAAGCCAAAGACTGAGCATTCCAGGGAAACCCTGCCAGTTCTGCCAGAATTCATGGCCACATGAGTTATTTTGCCTGCCAGATAATGCATCAGTAATTAGGTTTATTCATGTCCACATGCAGACGAAATGTGGACTTTGAGTTTTTGCTCTAATATCTCTAACTGGTTGACGCCAGAAATGATTTGCATAAGGTTAGTCCCTAGCTACTGAAACACTGTAAGCAAAAAAATGATACCCAGAGTAATTACCAGTGGCCAAGATTAACTGAAGCATTCCATCAATCACCTTTTGTTTTTTCCCCTCAGTGAGACATCCCCAGAGTGTGACCGGTATGCTTTTTTGACAAGGTTCACAATGGCTTGCTTGGCCACATGGTTTAAGCTGAAATTCGCTGATGAGGCCCAACAAGGCTGAAACATGTCATAACACGCTTGCGCTTCGATGTGGAAGAGGCGTAGTCACTAGTTCAGGCAGGGCTGGCCTTAAGCATGTGCAAGTTGGTTACACGCCCAGGGCACTGACCTCTAGAGGGACAGTGGATCACCCTGCAGCAGCCTCCCTAAACTTAGGTCCAAAAGGAAGTGTGCTTAAACACTTTTTCTGTAGACTGGCGGAGTGGGTGCCAAATTTGGTTTCACCCTGGGCGCTCAATGAGCAAAGGCTAGCTCTGAGATCAGGCTAAACTGTTCATGTTGGGGAAGGACCATGTGCTCTGCATATGATTGGTGTCTGTCTGTAGTGGTACAGCAAGGATAAATGAACAACTGGAATGCGTTCCTCTGTAATAACTAGTGGCC
Source organism: Pleurodeles waltl (assembly GCF_031143425.1). Classification (NCBI taxonomy): domain Eukaryota; kingdom Metazoa; phylum Chordata; class Amphibia; order Caudata; family Salamandridae; genus Pleurodeles; species Pleurodeles waltl. The sequence goes on from NC_090443.1 coordinate 341,164,752, forward strand.
AACATAAATTCAATCATTCCACATATCATAGTATTGTTTTTCGCTCTCAGGTGCTGAAAGACTATCATGTTCCCACCCGTCTTCGTTCCAGTCAGTAACAAATCGATCTACAGTACTGGCAGACGCTGAGTTCAAATTGGTATATTTTGCTGCATTTATGTGAAATACAGCATGTTTAATGATAACTTAGTATCTGGAGAGAAAGGGCTCTTAGCTTATACTAAGGGGACAAGCTTTGCACAGGCTCACTGAGGGCCTGAGATTAGAGGGACCGAACACTGTACTCCTTTCAGTGACGATCCTCTGAAGGACTGTGAGAAGCCTTTAAACACTGTCACAAATATGACATCAGAACACTTACCTCTATGGGAAGGGCTGGAGCTGCTTGTCCAGAGTGTAGTCTTTCAAACCTGAAGGGGGAAATTCAGAAGGTTAGGTCAAAGGCACACTCCGCTCCATCAATTCCTCTTCTAGCTTTTGCTCAGTTCTCCCTCCTCTCCACAGTAGTTTACGCACTCCATTTTTTGTCTCTTCTTCTGCTCTGTTTATGCTCCTCTTTCTTTTCTGTTACATTTTCTCTGATCAGTTTCTTTACCTCTTTTCCTTATCCTGCCCCTCCCCATAAGCAGTTCCTGCTACTTAACATTCTATACCTGCCATTCTAAACAGATTGTGCAATCCCATCTTCTTTTCTTGTACAGTTTGTTTTCTTCTTTTCATCTCCCCTTGCCATAAACAGTTTTTTAAAACCCTTTCTGTCTCTCAACAGCCCGTGTTTTCCCATTTTCTCTTTGCCTTCTCTCTTCTCAGCACTACCTACATTTAATCTTTTTCTATCCCTCCTATTTTAACACTTTCTGTTCCTTAGCAGATTCGGGTTTTCCCTCTCCTCTCCTTTCTCTGCCAATTCTCTCCGTAATTCCTGCTTTAACTGCCTTTGACCACTGCCCCCCCTCAGTCTGTGTTCCCCCTTTCCACATTCTCTGGCTTCTACCTTCACTGCTCTATCTTTGTTCTCCTCCTAGTTCTCAGCAGGCACCACTCTACCCCCCTTTCCCCTTTGAGACCCCCAATCCTCAATAACACCTGGTCTTCCTCCTTTATGACTCTTCAGCACTTTCTTCTTTTCTACATCCAGGTTCTTTTTCCTTCCTTTCTCTATTCTCAGCAGTTCCTTCTCTCTCTCTCTCTCTCTCTCTCTCTCTCCCTTTCTCCTCTGTCAGTTCCTACTCTCACACTACCCCACCAACAGTTTCTGTTGGGGTCTCAAAGTTCCTACTCAACACCTCTTTCTCCTTGTGTGTCATCAATCGACAGGAGTGCATGCACTTTCTTCTTTTGTGCGATCTACCTTTCTCTCCTGCCTTCCAATCTTTAACAGTTCACTCTCTCGCTTTCTTTTCTCTCTGCTGCAATCTTCAGTTTATGTTCTGCTTTGTTTCCTTTCCAGCCCTCCACATCCACAGCAGTTCCTACTTTGACCTCATACCTCTCATGCCTCAGAAACACATTGTTTAAGTTGTCGTTCACGAGGAGCAGTTCCTCTGTCAGCTGCTCATTCAGTACCAGAGGAATGAGTTCTAGGACCCTCTGCTGCATTGAGTGGCATGTTCTGTTCAACTCCTGGGAAAAATCAAAGAACAGAAAACACTGAAAGACCTGCCCTCACTCAGTATTGAAACTGCCTGTATTTATCTATTTGAAGGGAAGCCTGAGTTGAAGTGACCCCTTCTGTGCAAGATGTGTCTAAGTAAAAGTAAAGTGGCCTTTTCTTACCTGCAGCAGCTCGAGATCAGAGTCTGTGGCTTTCCCTGGTACCAGTTCTGTGAGCATCTCAGACATCACCTTGATATTTCCTTTCACTACTTCCAGCTCGCTTTGGATTTTACCAATCTGTGGAAATAACATCGGATGGTGAGCATCCATCCATTAGAGGAACCAGAGCACCCAGGAGTTAGACACTTGACTCAATCCAACACAACTTCCCCAAAATCCATCCGCGCCCCAATGCTTTCTGAAGAGCAAAGACATCCAGACCTTGTTCAGCAGATTCTACTTTCATGATCTATTCAATCACATGACCAACCCCATCCTCAATCTACAAACCAGACGAAGCATTCTAGACTAAGTGTACACTAAGCTGTACGCTTATCCTTAGGTTGAAGGCAAAATGAAAGACTATATTAAAAGGACAAGTAGAAGATGCCCTTGTAAAACACAGAAATATTCCATAACCTCCAACATAGTAACCCACCCCACACAGCTGACTTTTTTTTTTAGTTTAACTTTCAATCATACCAGCACTTTTTATTGATCAGTGTTGCAGCTTTTTCCAGTGTTGTCCAGATCACATTAGTCAAACTTAATTGCGTGGTTGCGCATCCTAAACAGCCATACATGCACCCAGGAGTGGGTGACATCCTGGTCATGCCTTTTCCACCTCAAATCAATTCAGGGGAACGTAAGCACATTTCTCTCCATGCACCTGGCACCAACAAAAAAAAAAACTACCTAGAAAGATATTGCCACTTAGGATTGCAATACTTTTAAAATAGCACAGCTTCTTGAAATTCTGGGTTGCTTTCATAATTTTCAATTAATGATTGACATCACAGTAAATCTCAAAATCTTACAAACGCAAGGAAATTCAGGACGCCTTGGTGATTAGTTTGCTACGCAGAAAAGGAAGAAGAGAAAAATATGTTCACGTTCAATCCTATAGACCAGAAACCTTTCAGGGGTGTGCGAAGTAACACAAGGCTTGGCTTTCAACTGAACTTCTAATGTTTATGAAGAACCACCTGGGCCACAATCTCAGAAGTCAACAGAAAGACCATTCGTCAGAATATAGATGACACTCAGTCATATCTCAGTGTGCCCTCTCTGGGGGACCATCATTGAGCTGAAAACCTTGTTCACCAATGCTGAAACCTCAATGGCTATAGCTATAAAAGACCACTCACAGACCAGAGATAGAAAAAAGGGTACTTTATATAACTGAAAGGAAAATGTTACTTACCCAGTAGACATCTATCTGTGGCATGAAGTGCTGAAGATTAATATGCTCTGCATACTCCTGCCATCTAGTGTTGGGTTCGGCGTGTCACAAGTTGTTTTTCTTCAAAGAAGTATTTTCAAGTCACGGTATTGAGTGATTCCTCCTTCTCAGTGTTACTGCGCATGGGCATCTAGTCTTCTGTTAGAGTGTTTTCCCGCAGGCAGGTGAGAGAGTATAGAGGAAGAATAATGATAGAGATGTCCATGTAAGTGTATCTACATATGTACAAATATATAGAAGTATATGGTAATTGGAACGGCCACAGGGATCCGGGGAGGAGGGCGGGCACATGTGACTCTAAAGCACTAAATGCCACAAACAGATGTCTACTGGGTAAGTAACATTTTCCATTCAATGGCATGTGTGGCTGTAGATACACATGTTTTGCAAAGACTGTTAAGCAGTCCCTCCATGAAAGAAGAGGCTAGCCTGTGGGAATTGCAGTTATTTGAAAAAGTGTTCTTAGGACAGCCTGTCCTACATTGGATTGTTGGCATGTTAGTACATCTACACAATAATGCTTTGTAAATGTATGTGGTGTAGACCAAGTAGCTGCTTTGTAAATGTCAGCTAAAGGTATGTTTCCTAAGAAGGCCATGTTGGACCCTTTTTCCTAGTGGAATGTGCTCTAGCAGCCACAGGTAACTGACCTTTTGCCTTTGCACGGCATGTTTGTATGCATTTAACTATCCATCTAGCTGCAATGTCTTTTGATACTGGACTACCCTTATGAGGAACAGAAAATGCTACAAAGAGCTGTTTAGTTTTCCTAAAAACTCTGGTTCTATCCATGTAGTACTTGAGTAATTGTTTGACATCTAGAGTGTGGAGAGCCCTTTCTGCAAGATTCAGGTTGCTGGAAAACAAAATGGTATCTCAATGAACTTATTGATATGAAATTGAGAAACCACCTTGGGTAGGAACTTCGGATTTGTATAAAGAAGCACTCAGTCTCTGTACTTGGAAGAAAGGTTCTTCCAATGTTAGGGTCTGGAGCTCACTAACAAGTCTGAGTGATATGTTAGCGACTAAGAACTTAACTTTCCAAGAAAGATACTGAAGAGGACATGAATGAAGTGGCTCAAAAGGAGGCCCGATGTGTCTAATGAGTACAATATTAAGATTCCAGGATGGTACCGGAGGAAACCTGGGTTAAAAGACTCTTAAAGCTTTCCATAATGGCTTTGATAGCTGGGATTCTAACCAAAGAAGTATGTTGTCTGTTATGTAAGTATGCAGCTGTTGCTGCAAGGTGAAGATGAATAAATGTGTAAGTTAAATTTGCTTTCTTTAAATGAAGCAAATAAACAATGGCTTGTACAGTAGCCTTCATGGGGTTAATTTGCTCTGATTGACAGTAACAAGCAAAATGTTTCCATTTTGCTGCATAACATGCTCTAGTTGTAGGTCTACGAGCTTCCTGAGAATGTCCATACATTCCAAAGGCAATCTTAAATACCCAAACTTAATGACTTCAGGAGCCATATCACAAGGTTGAGTGACAGGGGGTCGGGATGGCTGATCTGTCCTTTATCCTGTGTGAGTTGGGGAGCTTCTTGTGAGAAACTACTGAGAGGTCCATGAGTGTAGTGAACTATGGCTAGCGTGCCCAAGTGGGAGCTACAAGGACCATGGTGAGTGATGTCTGGCTGATTTTCCGAACCAGGAATGGAATAAGGGGGAGAGGTTGAAAAGCTTAAGCAAATATCCTTGACCGGTTCATCCATAGAGCATTGCCCTTGGATAGAGGGCATGGGTGCCTGGATGTGAAGCTTGGGCAGTTTGCATTTTCTGCTGTGGCAAAAAGGTCTGTCTGAGGAGTTCCCCACTTTCGGAAATATTTTTGAAGGACATGCAGGTGGAGTTCCCATTCATGGACGTGTTGATGCATCCTGCTGAGCAGGTCTGTGAAGTCGTTGTCTGTTCCTGGGAGATACTCTGCCACTAAGGGAATTTTATGGTAAAGAACCCACTTCCATATTGTCTGAGCTAGTTGTGACAACTGGGATGACTGTGTTCCTCCCTGTTTCTGTAGATAATACATGGCTGTCCTGTTGTCCATTGGGACTACGACAACCTTGTGTGACAGGTAAGGAATAAATGCTTTCAGAGCTACAAACACTGCCTTAAGCTCCAATTAACTGATGTGCATGGACCAGTGAGTGAGATCCCATAATCCAGGTACTGTGAGGTCTTGAAGGTGAGCACCCCAACCTGTCAGTAATGGAAAGGACCCATTGGTCCAATTTTATATCTATCCATTGTGTGTGAAAATGTTGAAGTCACCCCCCTCAGGTGTGGTGTGGGGCTTGGGCAGATGTACGTAGTCACAGCTTAGATGCTGAATATGAGCCACGTGTGGTACTGCTCCTGCCTCTGCCGCTGTTGCCTCTATAGGTCCCTCTGAATTTTTTTTCGAGAATATGAGGTTGAGGGTTGTCTAGTTTGAGAGGTAGATGGTTCCTAGGTTGTGGCTTTGTAACCACCTCTAAGTGTGGGGCGACAAAAATTACCTCTGTGTGCCTGACGCTGAAGAGCGCTCATGGCCTTTTTTGAGTTTCTCCAGAGTGGAGTCCACTTAAGGGCCAAAAATGTATTCTTTGTCAAAGGGCATGTTAAGTACCGCTTGTTGTATCGCTGGCTTGAAGACAGAACATCTAGACCAGGCATGTCTCCTTAACAATATGCTTGTATTTACCCCTTGTGCAGCTGAGTATAGAGCTGTTCGTCCTTCTGTAACAATCTGCTGGCCTCATTTACTGTGCTCATCTGGGAGATATTGGAGGAGCTCCTCCATTTCATCCCAGTGAATTCAATCATACCTTGCTAACAAGGCGTGCACATTCGGCAATGCACCAATGATTTGCTGCTTGTGCTGCAACTCTTTTGCCTGCTGTATCTATCTTTTTGCTCGAGTTGTCTGGTGGAGGAGAGTCTCCTGTGGCCTGGCTTTTGGCTCACTTCCTGCAGTGGCGCCACTATTGAATCTGGTGAGGCCAGATATTTAATGCATCAGAAGGAGCAGGTTTATACTTTTGATCCACTCTAGGAGTGATGATTCTAGAGCGGACTGGCTCCATAAAGATGTCATCTGCATGACGAATCATGCCAGGAAGCATAGGAAGGAACTGACAATCCCTAAGTGTGGTGGTTAAGGTGTCAAACAGAAACTCCTGTTCTATGAGATCCATATGGAGCTGAACATTCTGAAAAGCAGCTGACATTGCAATAACTTGCTGGTAACTAGTAGAGTCCTCTGGGGGAGAGGGTCTTGCAGGGTATAAATTTGGGTCAGTTTTTACCATGGGTTCAGGTTCATAGGCTGTGTTCCACCCAAACATTCCCCTATAAATTCCACTGAGGTGTGAGGTCTCCTGCAGTAGGAGAGGCAGGAAAGAGGAGGGAAAGAGGTGGAGAAGGAGGGGGTGGAGGTGGTGAGGAAGGTCAATCAGGAGGAGGACTTTAGAGGTCCTTTTTAGAGGAGGTGAAGTGTCCAAGGACATTTTCGGACTGGAGCAAGTCGAAAACCGAACAAAGCTACACACGTCTGATCCCGACAGCAGAGAGAAAACAATCTAACAAAGGAATAGACGCCCATGCGCAGTATCACAGAGAAGGAGGAGTCACTCAATCCTGTGACTTGAAAATGCTTCTCCAAAGAAATACAACTTGTAACACTCTGAACCAAACACTAGAGGGAAGGAGTATGCAGAGCATGTGTCTCTACAGCCACACATGCCATCGAACATATAGCTTTATCATCGCCTGGTAACGATTAAAAGTAATATTTTAAGATTAAGTACACATATAGAATTTGCCATGCAACACATATACAAAGGACACAGTCAAAATGCATTTTACAATAAGATATGCATGGAAATTAATTGTGAAATATTTAGAAGTGTTGTAGGTGTGCAAAACTTGTGAAAGTGCATTCACACTCCTTCACCAAATCATAGAGAATACTTGTGTACCAGAAAAGTTTAAAAACCGAATATGAAACATCAATGTAATATATAATTCACATATGAATCCAATAGTATAAGAATGCAAACAGGGTCATTCAAGGGGTAACTCTCTTAATTTGATAGCCCTAATAACTTAAGAATCTTTTAGTTAGTCCACGAAGGGGCATGTACAAGGCCAGAAATGTCTAGTACTTCCAAAACCATCTTGAAGTGTTCACTACTGGTAACAATGCATGTCTGAAAAATTGCGGCATTCCTTTTTATTACAGTCCTTAACGCATTTCAACCCTTATAGACTGGGTACAAAGGTCTTCTTCAGAAGGGGGGTCAAATGTTGGCTGTGGAAGTAGTGGAACATTATTAGTAATTGAGTATTGACAAGCCTGGGCTTGGGCTCTGGAAAATATGTGGGTGCATATCTGAATTGTGTTGTCTCTCTGTATTTAGTATCTATTGGTGCAAAAGTATGAAAAAGATTGCGTTAAACTGTGTTGAAGGAGATACAAGGAAGAAACAAGACAGTTTTGTTTTAAAGCAGAGCTGTCTTTGGTTCTGTTATGAGCTAGGCACATAAAGACAGTTAATATGATATCCATATCGATAGATGGAAAGGAAATGTGCCTGCTGCAGCTCTCAATTGATATGATGACTGATGGTGGTGATGTGCAATTCTGAGCTTCCCAATAGGCACGTTTTCTTTGGTCAGAGACAGGGAGCAGGTTATTGCGTGCGTCTGGCTCCAGTAGCCAGGGATCTGCAGTTAGTGTACATCTCCAGGGTGAGCTGAGTCAATCAGGTGGCAGCAATAGCTGATGGCAGCATTTCTCCTTAAGTTGAACTCCACCAAGACTCAATTCCTGCTACTGCATTCAGATGGAACCTAGACAGACAGCCAGAGGTTGCTCACGCAGTGCACCCTGGTTGAAAGCAAATTTACCCCATCTGACAAATCTCTAAACTTAATCATCTGTCAGCACCTCAAGAAGCAAACCTTTCCAAAATTACAAAAGTAAGAATAGTCCAGTGCTTAATCCGTGCCACTGTTTGCAAGGAGTGGGCACCGGCACTCTTTTTTTGACAACCAGAATTTATTTTTACTCATTAGACTTTCAGCCAGCGCAAGAGAGGAGGGCAGAAAAGGGAGCAAGAAGGAGAAATTGAAAGATAGGAAAACAGGGAGAAAGCAGGGATGAAAAGAACCGGTAACAGTGAATTTAAGATACAGCTCACATTATCAATCACTATGCAGATGAGTTTGATAGGTATTGTGTACAGAAGCTGTGATAATCAGATCAAAAGTAGAAGAACAAAAACAATGTGAAGCTGAAACCGAGATTGATGTGATTGATAATGTGAAGAGTTTTTTGTTGAATCCACTACAAGCAACGCTGAGTGAACTCAGATAACTACAGGAGGGGGTGCCATATGATAAAAAGCAAAGGTGGGAGACAGGTAGCTGTAGGAGGGATTACAATGATCTTTTTGGGTGAAAGAGGCATGAGGTAGAGTCCTGATTAAGCAACCTCAATATTCGGCAATACAATCTTTGGACAAGACATGGCAGAATGTTTGGACATGACATATGGAAGAAGTTAATGCCCTATCAGAAGCCCTAACCAAAAGGTACACCAGCACATGATAAAGGGCTCCTTTTCTCTGAGGAGGTAATGCCTTCCTAGGAGCTCAGCCTAATGAGCTGGCTCCTTTCAAATGGGAACATTATTCAGTAACATACACAGTTACTGCAAAGAAAACATAAATGTGACCATGTTTCCTTCACCCTTACAATGAACTTGCACTGGGCATTCCTGGAAACGAGGATTTTATGCAGTCTTTTCCATCACAAGCAAAGCCCTATATCTAAGCCAAACAGCGTACCAAATAAAAAATAATCATACTAAAGATCTCTCCTGACAAGGAAGAAAAGGAGGCCGCCTTCTGGAAACCTATCTCTTCAGAGACTGACAACTGATGGGTCAACTGACTTTCTCAGCACTACTTCCAGACCTAGAATATGAGAGGCCATCGCAAAGTATTAACTGATGAAAACAGCCTGAAAAAACAACACAGCCAAAGGACTCAACAGCAAAGCATCACTCATGACACCGTTAACATTCTCCAAAGAACCACTAATCTAAAACTGGTTTGCTACTCCTACTGCAAAACAGTCTAGTGACGGTCCCTGTTCTAATGAAGAGCCCATTAGTAGTTTCTAAGAGGGTTGAATCAAATACTAGAGGAGGGAAAGGCTTTAAGATGAGATGATAGCATATCCCGCCATGTCAGCAAAATAAATAGTGAAACCACTGGCTGCAATCACCCCACTGCTTTGAACGACTGCATAGTGCACAATTACAAGCATTTACTACAGACTCAAGAGTAAGGAGCTTGTCTGTGTGCACCCTTATGGGTCTGAATTTCCATGTATAAGTCTGAAACAGTCACTGGCTAATTATCATCTATTTATCACACAGGTGGCACTCTGTAACACTTTGACAAGTTATATATTTACAGATTAAACAATTGTCAATTTGTGTTTGAGAGGAAATAATATTGGTATGAGGTGATGCATCTGTAAAATTAATGTTGACTGTGTGGTGTATTGGTGCAACCTAAATAAGAGACAGATATCATGTTTCTATAACAGTAGAAGACATACATTTGTGAAGAAGCTACATAGTGTAAGTTGTTTTTCTAAGTAAAGAAGTAGGAGCATATAAATATTTAAGATATTCTTTCTGCTTTCTAAAATACGTAGATTTTGTACATGTGATCTACAGCTTTCTGAGAATCCACCAAGCCTTCAATCTAACTGCTCACCTTAACCAGCACAATAAAAACTCACCTCTTCAGAAAACACGTCCTGAAAGATACGACGTAATTAAATCATTCTAAATCTTGCTGAGTTCTACTGTGTCCACCTTCTTCGTGTATGTCAATCATGATACTTTTTAATGTGTTGATATGCACATCTCTTCACTGACATTTAATCAAAGTAGACTGATCTTCTGCTCAGATTTTTCTATACATTTTCCATTCAGTAGTGTTTGATACAACATCAACAATCCTTTCAGGATTCAGAATCTTGCTTAAACTTCTCTCGATAAAGACATTCTTAATACTTTAGTAAATAAACCCAAAAAGGAATGTTCTCTTATAAATACATCTTGTGGAAATTCAAACGAATCAAGCTTATTACCTTTGCCTGAGCACAACACTGTACATTAAAACATCACATTTAGAAATAACGTGCAACGAACAGAAAGCAAAATACAGAGGACAGAAGACTGCTTCCAAACAAAACAACCCCAATATGCCACACAGCACACAAAATTCCCCAAACTGAGCTAGAATGCAGAACTGAGGATGATATGTTGTCTGTTATTTTTTTTATTACTTCACAGCTGCTCTTTTCCTCTGTGGGGAAATCAGACTTTCGGTACAAATAACAAAAAACTGCAATGGAAATTAGAGTATCAGCAAGCTGAACACAAGCACGATTCTTGCCACATTGAGCACTTGAGACGCACGCAACTGAGAGAAGGTTACAAAGCATGTAAAAAAATGCACCCAAGCTTCTGGTTATGCTTTCATTCCACAGACATAACAGAATCTAAAAGACAGGGAAGCCAAATGTATTGTAGTAATCTCTAGTCACTGCTAATTAAGCTTTAAAGATAACAATTCTGAATATAAATCAGATTTGAAGTATTTTTGATTAGTGCCGATTCTGTCTGGATTCAGCTTTAAAGTGATTTGTATGGGTAGGTCATGGAGTGTTTCAGAAATTGGCAGAAAGCATCTCCTTGTCATCAAATGTCTTTGCTCAAGCGACAAATTGTTGAATTCCTGGGCAATCAGTTATGGTATGGACAAACACTCTGTAGGTAAGAAGCACACTCATCATCATCATCATCATCATATAACTTTATTTCGGCTATAAGCCATAAAAGTAGACAATACAAGACATAACATGATTAAGAAACATAGCGCTTTAAATTTTTTTAGAATGTATAGACAACATTGTTTTTAAACATTTTTGTTTTTACAAAATCTCAAGACATGTAAAAATATTAGATCGTTAAAATTTAGCTTCAATTAATTAAAATTTATCAAGCTAATTAAATATAATCTAAAACCAAATTATTAGAAGCATGTGATTATCAGAGTTCTAGTTCGTGTCTCCTATGTGTTTTACAAGAACCTTGCCGCTGAGTGACCAATTTTATCATTTGTCTCTGATATCTGGGATAGAAGGGGGAATTGCATAATTTACTTTTTTAAGAACCCTAGATAAATAGTGAGGTCACAGATTTATAAAACATACAGATCATCATTATTCTTTAAAACTAAAAATCCAGACCATTTAGGTTTTAGGTTCATCCGGTTAAGAACTGATATATTAAGTGAATATAGACTAAAACCAATGTGTTGAATTTACACATTTATAATAGTTCTTTTGTTCTTATTGACCATGCACTTCGCAGGTATCCCACCACAGAAAAAACTATTTTATCATTTGTATCAGTTGTTAGGAGTCGTAATGCCGTGTTCCATTCCCTTATCCCAATTGCCCTACATAATGGCGCAATCCACTTTTTCCTAGGTACCAAATATCTAGGGCAGAAAAACATAAAGTGCGCGAGTGACTCTTTTGTCTTTTGACAATGATGGCAGTATATTGAATTGCAGTCCTCCGGTCTCCATTGCGCTGTAAATGGCTTGAGCGGAAGAGTCCCTAGTCTAAATTTAATGAATAGTGTTTTGGTATATGGAGGATTTACATTATCCATATAGGCCTCAAACTTGGGACTACATTTGTGATCTAAGAACTGCAAAGTCAGACTACCATGATTTTTTAGCCAAATTTGGATCAGAATGTTCTCCCAGTAGCACCTTTTTACACGTTCCTTTGTTTCCTTTGCCAAATTGTGGGGAGCACTCCACACCTCCTCCATTTTGAGAAATTTACACGTGTCTCTGAAGCACACTCAGAGCTTTGATAAGCTCGGAAATTCTAATTCAGTGCAAATTGGAAGTAGAGTTTCTAGAATGAAGACCTTTGAACAAATAGTGTCCTGTCCTCAAAACGTTATCTTGCTGTGTAAAAAGGGAGTACATTTTGGTCGGCTACCTGAAACATGTGGTCAGGCAGTAAGGCATCATCATTTTGGAGAGGTAAGGAGATGCTTACACATAAAAAACCTTGTGCATGAGGCACAGCATCCTAAATTTGACCTTTGCTAAGCCATGAGTCAGTGGAGTGGTGTCAGTGCTAGTGAGATGTGCTCTGTGGACTTCCAGCAGAGAATGTGGTGAACTACATAATTCTGAACACATCATCTTGGAAGACAGACCCACAGGTAGCAGCATCCTTTAGAAATGTATGAGCTTGACATATCTGTTGATAAAATGTACATCTTTGATTGTTCTTAGAGTGATGTCATTTTTGGGGATTAGAAACTGTATCAAGTATGCCACATGATACTTTCTGCAAGTGGCAGCTCCTCAAAACAAATGCTTTCCCATCAGAGGAGCAGCTTGCAAAAGACCTATGGGCAGGGGCTCTTTGTTCTGTCCTTCTTTGGTGGACGATGTAACTATTCTTTCAGCAACTCAATGCTGTGATCTTCTTCTATTGTCAATAAAATCCATATGTCTGAAGTTACTTAATTTCACTTTTGCAAAAAACAACCTCAGTCCTTCCCTGACTGGTGGTCAATGACTTTATGGAATCTAAGCAGAAACTGTTTGAAATACTGTTGGAAGCTGAGGCCCTACCTCTGCAAAGACATCTGACGCTTAATCTAGTTGATCTTGACCTAAAACATGTTAGTGGCCTTTAAGCATAGTCGACTGCTGCTGTTCGAGTGAGCTGTCCTGCTGCTCTGTTCTTCCCTTATTTATTCACCTGAGTCTGTTAGAACTACCTTGAAGATTAATTCTAAAACCATATCAGAGCAATTAACATACAGTCATCGTAACAATAAGGGCGCACTCCAGCCTAGCTTTCCTATTGGAGCCTGAAATTTAGCAGGGGTTGATATAATCACCCTATGCATAAGCACTCCCGAAGATGGTCTTGTGTACTGAATACATGAGACCAAAAAGTTAGCAACAGTTCCACTTTATCATCTTGGGATCAACCCACATAACTCATTTGTATCACTGAATGGACTGATTCCGTATCAAGAGCAGAACGGTCATACATTTATCTAATATCACTGCATACACTTAATTGCACATTATTTGTACATAGTGAATGTGTGGCTTTTGCTAGCCTTGTACCCAATTCCTGATATATTCACTGTATTCACTGTGTTCAATTTTCATTATAAAATTCATTAACTGAATACTTGCATATCTATACGGCTCTCTTTCCTTTTGAATTGATCTATTTTATGCTTCGTTCTTTGAGTTATCCATTGATTTGGTTTATATGTCATTTTTAGGACATACAAATCATTTATAAATAATTGTGTGGGAATTACTGTAAACGGTCCCCTTATCAGACATTTAACTCAGTATTCATGGTAAATGTCAGCATTAAATTTAGGTTCCATGCACCTTCCACAAGGCATACTAGGGCAAGAGTCCTCTATACCTTCCCTAACTGGTACCACTCTACAGCCCCACCAGAGACCTCCACTGATCATTCACCCATCTTATCAAAATTGTTCAAAAAGATGAAAATCAGAAGCAGATAAATGGGCAGAGAAGCTGGGGTGACCAGATATCGAGAAGCAAGAACCGGGACAGGGCAGACATAAAAGTAGGACTACAGCCTTTAGCCTTACTTCTTACGTGGCTCTTTCCGTTTTTTTACGTACCCTTTTAAATGGAAATGTGTGTGTGTATGTATATATATATATATATATATATATATATATATATATATATATATGGAAAATGTCACTTACCCAGTGTACATCTGTTCGTGGCATGGGACGCTGCAGATTCACATGCTGTGCACTGTTACTGCCATCTAGTGTTGGGCTCGGAGTGTTACAAGTTGTTTTTCTTCGAAGAAGTCTTTTCGAGTCACGGGACCGAGTGAATCCTCCCTTTTGGCTCCATTGCGCATGGGCGTCGACTCCCTCTTAGATTGTTTTCCCCGCAAAGGGTGAGGTAGGAGTTGTGAGTATAATAGAGGTGCCCATGCAATGAAGTAGTAATGTATGTACGTAGTGTGCATTAAAATAATAATATTTATTTACATATTTACAATTTTCATGCAACTAAAAACGGCTACAGGCTGCCGGGGAGGTCGGAGGGCGCATGTGAATCTGCAGCATCCCATGCCACGAACAGATGTACACTGGGTAAGTGACATTTTCAGTTCGATGGCATGTGTAGCTGCAGATACACATGCTGTGCATAGACTACAAAGCAGTAATCTCCCCAAAAGCGGTGGTTAGCCTGTAGGAGTTGAAGTTGTCTGAAATAGTGTTCTTAATACAGCCTGTCCTACTGTGGCTTGTTGTGTTGCTAACACGTCTACACAGTAATGCTTAGTAAATTCCTTACAAATTTCTGTCATTTGTATATTTCCAAGAAAAGCCATTGTGGCGCCTTTCTTTCTAGTGGAATGTGCCCTTGGTGTAATGGGTAATTCTCTCTTAGCTTTAAGGTAACAGGTCTGAATGCATTTAACTATCCATCTGGCAATGCCTTGTTTGGATATAGGGTTCCCTGCATGAGGTTTTTGGAAAGCTACGAACAATTGTTTTGTTTTACGAAATTGTTTCGTTCTGTCAATGTAATACATTAGTGCTCTTTTTATGTCTAATGTATGCAAGGCCCTTTCAGCTACTGAGTCTGGTTGTGGAAAGAAGACTGGGAGTTCCACAGTTTGGTTTAGATGGAATGGTGATATGACCTTTGGTAAGAATTTTGGATTTGTACGGAGAACCACTTTATGTTTATGTATTTGTATAAAGGGTTCTTGAATAGTAAATGCTTGTATTTCATTCACTCTTCTAAGTGATGTGATGGCTATTAGAAAGGCTACTTTCCAAGTCAGAAATTGGATTTGACAAGAATGCATGGGTTCGAATGGTGGGCCCATGAGTCGTGTTAATACAATATTAAGGTTCCACGAAGGTACTGGTGGTGTCCTTGGGGGTATGATTCTTTTTAGTCCTTCCATAAAGGCTTTAATAACTGGGATTCTAAAAAGCGATGTTGTATGTTTAATCTGCAGATAGGCAGATATTGCAGTGAGATGGATTTTAATGGAAGAGAAAGCTAGATTAGACTTTTGTAAGTGTAATAAATAACTTACAATGTCTTGTGTGGAGGCATCTAGTGACATAATTTGATTAGTCTGACAGTAGCAAACAAATCTTTTCCATTTGTTTGCATAACAATGTCTTGTTGTAGGTTTTCTTGCTTGTTTAATGACCTCCATACACTCTTGTGAAAGGTTTAAATGTCCGAATTCTAAGACTTCAGGAGCCAGATTGCTAGATTGAGTGATGCTGGATTCGGGTGTCTGATCTGTTGTTTGTGTTGTGTCAACAGATCTGGTCTGTTTGGTAGTTTCATGTGGGGTACCACTGATAAGTCCAACAGTGTTGTGTACCACGGTTGGCGAGCCCAGGTTGGTGCTATGAGTATTAGTTTGAGTTTGTTTTGACTCAGTTTGTTGACCAGATAAGGAATGAGCGGGAGAGGGGGAAAAGCGTAAGCAAATATCCCTGACCAGCTGATCCATAGAGCATTGCCGTTGGACTGAGGGTGTGGGTACCTGGACGCAAAGTTTTGACATTTTGCGTTTTCTTTTGTTGCAAATAGATCTATGTTTGGTGTCCCCCAGCAGTGGAAGTGATCCTGTAGGATCTGGGGATGTATATCCCATTTGTGAGTTTGCTGTTGATCTCGACTGAGATTGTCGGCTAACTGATTCTGAATGCCTGGTATGTATTGTGCTATTAGGCGAATGTTGTTGTGAATTGCCCAATGCCAAATTCTTTGTGCTAAGAGACAGAGTTGTGACGAGTGTGTCCCCCTGTCTGTTGAGATAATACATTGTTGTCATATTGTCTGTTTTGACAAGAATGTGTTTGTGGGCTATTAGTGGTTGAAACGCTTTTAATGCTAGAAATACCGCTAGCAGTTCCAAGTGATTTATGTGAAGTAGTTTTTGTTGATTGTCCCATTGACCTTGTATGCTGTGATTGTTGAGGTGTGCTCCCCACCCAAACATGGAAGCATCTGTTGTGATAATGGCGTGAGGCACTGGGTCTTGAAATGGCCGCTCTTTGTTTAAATTTATAGGGTTCCACCACTGAAGCGAAGAGTGTGTTTGGCGGTCTATCAACACTAGGGGGGTCATTACAACCCTGGCGGACGGTGTTAAAGCAGCGGTAAGACCGCCAACAGGCTGGCGTTTTTTTTTTTAGTATTATGACCATGGCGGTTACCGCCATGGTCATCCGCCGCTTCACCGTTCCGCCCGCCAGGGCGGAGATGACCGCTGGGCTGGAGACCTGGGTCTCCAGCCCGGCGACCGTCACAATACCGCCGCCGGTATTTCGACCCGGCTTACCACCATGGATTTCCAGCAGTAGGAACCGCCATGAAATCCATGGCGGTAAGCCATATCAGTGCCGGGGAATCCCTTCCCTGGCACTGATAGGGGTCTCCCCCACCCCCACCACGACTCCCTCCCCTACCCCCCCAACACCCCTGCCACCCCCCAAAGGTGGCAGGGCCCCCCTCCCCACCCCGACCCCCAACATCACATAACACACACACACACGACAAGCACGCAGGCACCACCAACACACATACACGCACACACACAAACATACATGTCTACATCCACACACTCAGTCAGACACGCACACCCATATACAGACATACACGCACACATCCATACAGACATACATACAGACATACACGCACTCATTACCAACACACGCAACACACCCGCAAGCATACACGCACTCACACCCCCCTCTACATACACAGACGCACACCCCCATGCACCCACACAACACAAAACACCCCCCCACCCCCTCCCCTAACGGACGATCGACTTACCTTGTCCGTCGATCCTCCGGGAGGGGACGGGAGCAATGGGGGCTGCTCCGCCGACACCACACCGCCAACAGAACACCGCCGCGCCAAATCACAGGACGTGATTCGCTGGGCGGTGTTCTGTTGGCGTGGCGGTGAAGGTGGAGCAACCTCCACTTCCCCGCCGCCCGCCAGTATGGGTGTTGGCGGCTCTCCGTCGTAAAAAGGACAGAGAGCAGCCAACAGTCATAATACGCCGGGCGGCAAACTGCCACTACTGGCGGTCTTCCGCACGGCGGTCTTGTAAAAAGACCGCCGAGGTTGTAATGACCACCTAGATCTTGTAGTTGACCCTGTGCTTGCGTCCATTGTTTTGCTAGGCACTGTTGTAAGGGCCGCATATGTAGTCTTGCGTTTGGGACAATGGCTATGCATGAGGACATCATGCCTAGTAGTTTCATTACAAACCTTACCGTGTAGTGTTGGTTTGGTTGTATGCTTGACCTTAACTTTTGGAACGATTGGACTCTTTGTGGACTTGGAGTGGCAATTGCTCTTTGTGTGTTGAGTGTTGCTACCAAGTATTGTTGTATTTGGGATGGTTGCAGATGTGATTTTTGGTAATTTATAGAAAACCCTAGTTTGTGTAGAGTTTCTATGACGTATTGTGTGTGAAATTGACATTGTTGTTGAGTGTTGGCTTTTATTAGCCAGTCGTCCAAATATGGGAATACGTGCATGTGCTGTCTCCTTATATGACCGCTACTACGGCTAGGCATTTTGTAAATACTCTGGGGGCTGTTGTTATCCCGAACTGTAGCACTTTGAATTGATAATGTTTGCCTTGAATTACAAACCTTAGGTATTTCCTGTGAGAAGGATGGATGGGTATGTGGAAATACGCATCCTTGAGATCCAGTGTTGTCATGTATTCTCCCTTTTTTAGTAAGGGAACTACGTCGGAAGTGTTACCATGTGGAAATGATCTGATTTGATGAATAGATTTAGTGTTCTGAGATCTAAGATAGGCCTTAACGTTTTGTCCTTTTTTGGACAAAACACCTGTTCCTTTTTGGTGATTGGGTACTAGCTGTATTGCTTGTTTTTGTAACAGTGCTTGGACCTCTATATGTAATAGGTCTAAGTGTTGTGGAGACAGTCTGTGCGGTTTTGGTGGCACATCTGGAGGGAATTTTGTGAATTCTATGCAATAACCATGTTGGATAATTGATAGGACCCATGTGTCTGTGGTAATATGTGTCCAATTGTGGTAGTATTTGGTTAGCCTCCCCCCCACTGGTGATAAGTGTTGGGGTGTTGTGACATTGAAGTCACTGCTTGCTAGGGCTTGGTTTGGCGGGCTGGAATTTCCCTCTTCTTCTTGGAAATTGTCCTCTATAGGAACCACGAATCCCCCCCCTTTGGTATTGTGATTGATAGGTGGGTTTTGCTTGGGAGGTGGAAGGTTCAGATGTTTGTTGCCGAAATCCCCCCTCTAAATTGTGGTTTCCTAAAAGTGCCTCTGAATTGTGGGGAGTAGAGCTCACCCATGGCTTTGACCGTGTCCGTGTCTTTTTTCATTTTTTCGATGGCAGTATCGACTTCCGGCCCAAACAACTGCTGTTGGTTAAACGGCATATTTAATACCGCTTGTTGAATTTCTGGTTTGAATCCAGAACTCCGTAGCCAAGCATGCCCGCGAATCATTACAGCCGTGTTGACAGTCCGTGCTGCTGTATCTGCAGAGTCTAATGCGGACCTTATCTGAATGTTAGATATGGCCTGTCCCTCTTCAACTACTTGCTGGGCATGTTTTTGGTGTTCCTTGGGCAAGTGCTGTCTGATGTCTTGCATCTCGTCCCAGTGTGCCCTGTCGTAGCGTGCAAGTAGGGCTTGCGAATTTGCAATTCGCCATTGATTGGCTGCTTGTGATGCCACTCGCTTGCCTGCTGCATAGAATTTTCGACTTTCTTTGTCAGGTGGAGGAGCATCCCCTGACGATTGAGAGTTCGCTCTTTTCCTTGCTGCCCATACAACCACTGAGTCGGTGTGAGCTGTTGTGTTATAAACACTGGGTCTGTTGGAGGTGGTTTGTATTTCTTTTCCACCCTAGGCGCGATAGCTCTTCCCTTTACAGGCTCTTGGAAGACCTGCTGTGCGTGCTTGAGCATGCCCGGTAGCATTGGCAGGCTTTGATAGTATGCGTGGGTGGATGCCAGAGTGTTGAAAAGGAAGTCATGCTCCACTGGTTCAGAGTGCATCGCTACGTTGTGGAACGTAGCTGCCCTGGCTAGTACTTGTGTATATGCTGTACTATCTTCTGGTGGTGACGGCTTGGTTGGATAACACTCTGAGCTGTTATCCGATATTGGTGGATCATATAAATCCCATGCATCAGCATCATCTTGGGTCATCCCAGTATGTGTGGGTGACTGCATTATTGGTGTTCCCACTGGTGACAATTGTGGTGAGTGCAGTGGGGATGGCTGTGGTGAGACCTGTGGTGATGGTGACTTGTCTCTAAACACTTTGGCCTTTGGTTGCATTTCTGTTTCTTGAAATGCAAGTTTTCTTTTAGATTTGAGTGGAGGTAAAGTCTGAATCTTGCCAGTATCCTAATGGATATGTAACCTCTGTTGTCTTTGGTCAGGTTCCTCTATATCCAACTCTTGCTCAAATCTATGGCCCTGATTCTAAGCTTGGCGGGCGGCGGGAGCCGCCCGCCAAGCGGGAACCGCCAGAAGACCGTACCGCGGTCAAAAGACCGCAGCGGTCATTCTGGCTTTCCCACTGGGCTGGCGGGCGACCGCCAAAAGGCCGCCTGCCAGCCCAGCGGGAAACACCCTTCCCATGAGGAAGCCGGCTCAGAATGGAGCCGGCGGAGTGGGAAGGTGCGACGGGTACAGTTGCACCCGTCGCGAATTTCAGTGTCTGCAAAGCAGACACTGAAATTCTTTGTGGGGCCCTCTTACGGGGCCCCTGCAGTGCCCATGCCATTGGCATGGGCACTGCAGGGGCCCCCAGGGGCCCCACGACCCCCCATACCGCCATCCTGTTCCTGGCGGGGGAACCGCCACGAACTGGATGGCGGTATGGGGTGCCAGAATCCCCATGGCGGCGCAGCAAGCTGCGCCGCCATGGCGGATTCCCATGGGCAGCGGAAAGTCGGCGGTACACCGCCGGCTTTCCGCTTCTGCCCGCGGCTGTACCGCCGCGGTCAGAATGCCCGGCGGTGCACCGCCAGCCTGTTGGCGGTGCTACCGCCGACCCCGGCCCTGGCGGTATTTACCGCCAGGGTCAGAATGACCCCCTATGTCTTTCCTTGAGTTGCATGGAAAGCCCTTGCTCCTCAGTGTATGAGGTTAGTTTCGGCTCCGAGGCCGCTTTTTTCGGTACCGAAGTTTCTACTGAAATAGTCTTTTTCGGTTCCGAGGAGCTTTTACGGGGTTTGCTAGATTCGATCACTCGGTGTCGAACTTTTTCGGTGCCGGAATCTCGACCAGAGTCGGAAGTCTTCGGCAACTCTTTGGCCTTTTTCGGTGCCGATGTTATCTGGTCACCTTCCTTTCGGTGGGTTGAGCCATGGCCTGCTGGCGGTGGCGTCCCCATGGCCTTAAGTTTCTTGGTGTGACCCTGAGTTTGGGACAGAGCAGGTTTACTCACAGTTTGTTGCACCGTCGAGGGTCGTTCACTGTCGGATTCATCCGAGTCCGTTTCTTGGATGGAGATTGTTTTCTTCCTCCTCGACGTCGAGCTGTTTTTTCGGTTTCAACGCCATTTGCAGTCTTCTTGCGCGTCGATCTCTCAAGGTTTTCTTCAACCGAAACGCTCGGCAAGCTTCACAAGTATCCGCTCTGTGTTCGGGTGACAAACACAGGTTACAGACCCGGTGCTGGTCTGTATAAGGATACTTTTGCGTGACACTTAGGACAGAAACGGAAAGGGGTCCGGTCCATTAGTCTGGGACGACGGGTGTGGTCGGGCCGACCAGGCCTCAATGAAGAGTGGAAGCCCCGAAGGGCCGCCGAAGCGGTCTTGATTTCGGTGCCGATACACTAACACTAAACCGATACCGAACGAGAACAATACCGTAGAATTTTCGATACTTTAGCTAACTTTCCCGATTCAAAATACAGAGCAAAGAGGAACACGTCGGAACCCGATGGCGGAAAGAAAACAATCTCAGATGGAGTCGACGCCCATGCGCAATGGAGCCGAAAGGGAGGAGTCACTTGGTCCTGTGACTCGAAAAGACTTCTTCGAAGAAACACAACTTGTAACACTCTGAGCCCAACACTAGATGGCAGGAACAGTGCACAACATGTGTATCTGCAGCTACACATGCCATTGAACATATATATATATGTACCTTATATACACACACACATTTACAAGTGCATATTTACACATACACACATTTACAAGTGCATATATGTACATACACACACATTTACAATACGTTTTAGCAATGGCATGACTTCCTCCCTTCGCCCCCCTGCCCACTCCTCCCCACTTTCTCTGCTGGGACTAGGCTCCTCCTGTGCTGCCTGGCAGAAACAGACACCTAAGTTATTTAAGACTTTAGCAGCATTTGTGGAATGGAAAGCAAACCTTTCATATCTCCTTTCCCAAAAACCAGGGCATTTACTTAAAACTAACAAACGCGTCGGGACACCGGAACAGAACACTGAAAACCGGGACGGTCTGGGGAAATCTAGGACGTCTGGTCACCCAACACAGAAGCACCAAGTCTGCGGAGCAAATCACATTAGAAATTTGAACCAAACCACATGCTGTTGATGATACTTTTGGCAAATTCCTTATTTAGGAAAGAGATGCTGCAGTGGGTACAACATTGTAAATTTCAATAGACTCTTTATTGTAAATTTAAGCCTACAAAATACTCTACACTTAAACTTGTGGGATATTTTACAGTCATTTTAATTTTTTTTAAGACTGCATTCCAGATATTCACAAAATGGCTGTCTTGTTTGACAAAACATCCTAATTATTGGAGTTCATCCAATGAAAGCCGTGTGATCAGATACTGGGTCCATTTAATGGGCTTGGAAAATATAACACAGTAACTTCTATGTCAAAACTGGCTCTGAGGACAAACGCAGTTTTTCCATGATGCATTTTATCAGTAAAGTATCGCCTTTTCCTGTCGCCCACCCTATAACAGCAAGAGTGCTTTCTTAAATTTACAATGAAGAACATTTCTACTTCCATGACAACTTCTGAGATTTATTTTGACCTGCTAGCTCAATGTTTAAACCTGTATGTTTTTTCTGTGTGTAAGGAAACAACCACCAAGGCAGCTTTTTAAACTCGTTACCTTAATATTACCATCATTTGACAGTCTTTTGGACTTCGCACTGTACTATTTCTAGAACTATGAAAAACTTAAGTCCCTGGTGTTAGTCAATTTACAATGAATAAGTGGAATTAAAAAAGGTGTGTTAAAAAAAGTAGAATAAGGAAAACATGCATCCAAAAATGGTGGTCAGAATGCAAAAATCATATTTGACTCACCACTTCAAGATGACCGACCCATAACATGTTGGAAGGAAGATGTCAGCTGTCGGTGTTCTGTCGGCTTACATGCAAAAGGCAGCAGCACAGCCCCGGAAGCAGAAAGTAAAAGGGAATAGGTAACTGAGGCACAAGGGTGACCTAGGAGATGGTTTAGAAATCTATCCAATCGCAGCGATGACTTGGGCCCAGTTGTTCCTGATCTTCTTCAGAACTCAAAGCAGGAGAGGTATCAGTAGGAATGCGAACAGGAGCCCAAGTTCCACTCTAGGTAGAACCCATCTCTGAGAAAGAGAGATGCCTTGGAAACTTCAATTTGTGAAAGTGCAGGCATTGCACATTCTCAGTGGTGTCGAAAAATTCAAACCAAGGTTCTCTCTATTGACGTATGAGACCATTACCATCTCCAGATGCAACTGAGTTTGTCTACCTTGGCATCTGGAGATTCCATCAAGTGCTGTACCACCAGAAATATCTCCTAGTGTTCCATCCACTTCCAGTTGTGTAATGCCTGACAGAGGGTCCATGACCCCACCCTGCCTCGTTTGCTGCAAAACCACATGGTGGTGTGTTGTTTATGAGCACAGCACCATCCTCAGTTTGATGGATGGTAGGAACGCAAATGGTCCGCAGCTCCAGAAGATTGATTCGGAGCGAGGGCTCCGCCAAAGGCCAATTGTCTCTGATCTCCACCACTCCCAGATGGCCCGCCCAACCAGAAGCGATGCATCAGTCACCATTGTGAACTCTGTGTGGATAAGGGAGAGGGGTCTGTCACTGACCCAAACACAGTCCAGCAACCCCCACTGCAGATCGTTTGCAGTCTCCTCTAAAATCTGGACATAATCACAGAGGTCCCACCCACATGTGGTGGCCACTTGCACTTCAGATCCAACTGCAGAGCCAACATACACCACCTGGTGTGCTTCACCAAGATGATGCAGGAGTCCACGCAGCAAGAGATTTATTCTCACAAAGAACCAGGACAGAAGCTGAAACATTGGGATCACAGCACAAAAATCCTGGAATCTCCAAGAAACTTTCTCAAGAATAGGTGTACCCACCACAATGCTTGAGGTGAAGAGAAATAAGAGATCTGTGATTATGGGAAATTAAATATTGTGAATTGATTGAAGTTATTTAAGTGAAACGTTTCTCAGTCAAAAGCTGGCATCCTTTTGCATGTTGGGTTACCCTGGATCTTATAGGTCAGGGGTTGCCACCTTTTTCTGTAAAAAGAGCTATTTGTGTCCAACGGAAACCCTCCCGTGCCACTACTATTAGTTAAGTAGTAGTAACCACATCAGACAAGATCACATTAGTGGACCCATATGTAAGATTACTAGCAGTGATCATCTTCGTGCATCAGGCACAGTTGTCAGAATTAATGTAAAAAAAAAAATGCTTTGGCAATGTGGGATGACTCTAAATGGGTAATGAATAACAGCCATAAATACAGTCCCCTAGAACTAAGTTAATAATGTTAGTAATAGTCTCCCCAACACTATTTGATTTGTATTACTCAAATGCCAGCTTTCAACATGTTTTGAAAATGTATCTGTTTTTCTGGAAACATCAGCTTCTGAATTCTGGAAATACAGATATTTTAGTTTAAAATACATACTTTTCAATGTTGGTATAGCCATATTATATATTAATTTAACCAAGCAAAACTTCTAATTTACTTTACTGGATTGCACAAAAGAGAGCTACTTACAGTAGCTGGAGAGCTACCAGTAGCTCACAAGCTCCTCATTAGAGAAAACTGTTATAGTTCATATCTGAGAGACATGCAAAGTCGAAGTAAATAACTGGGTTATCTCGGTATTAATGTGTAATTTGGGTCCTGGCATGCAGATGTTTTACTATAATTAAGAATTACAATATTTGAGATGGTTGTGTGATGAGTTAATATTAGAGAGGTAAAAAGAAATGTAATTAATACAGAAGAAGGAAATATTAAGGGGTGACATAAGAGAAGCCCATAATCAGTTATTACACATTTATTGACATCATGCGGTCAAAATATTGCTTTAGTTAGGGTACAAACTTTAAGCCAAAATTAGGTAGCCAATATTTTCATTCACATTCACAAATCGCATGGTTTGTTATAGTCATCTGTATAATTCTGCTTAAAACGAAGCATGAGCAATACTGTGTCTAACAGGGTTTATCTAGGCAATATTAAACATTGAGTAATACATTTGAAAAAATGATAGCAACATTATGAAGATCATGAATACATTTGTATTCTCATTGTCAATGTCTTAATTTTTAACCTTATTAAGGCAGACCTCTATAGAGTGCACTCATTCAACAACACAAGTGCCTTACGGCTTAAGGGACGTGAGAGTTTGGGTGCTTGCAATAAAGATGCTGGTCTGTGTATACAAGCATTTGTATTAGTGCAAAGAGTGCAGACTAGGCAACTGAAGTACAGGCATAGGGCCAAAAAACCATTGTTTGACCTTCAGATACATGTGGGTATTTTAGTTAAAGCAGACGAGAGGCACCGCTTTTACTGTGGGTGCTCTGTCAGAGCTCAAATTATCCAAAACAAGTAAATTTTCCCTCCGCAGTTTATTTGGTAAGAACTGAAGGATCTGGGGCATGCGAGGTCTATGCGGCGCACTTAGCAGTAGGGTTAAAATTAAATGGCGAAAGCCAACAAACCAAAGTAGCATGTTGACCCCTATTTTCTCAGCCATCAAAGGAGAATAGCTTGCAGGCCATGTATAACCAGACCAATCGTAAGAAATCAGTATGAAGGCAGCTTGGGTTCAAGAGCCCTCTTACCGAAGGCACGGGGTAAATCTCGAAGAAGAATTTGTTCTTTGTGCTGCCAGAAAAGCAAATGCACGCCATTTCTAAATGGACAGAGGCCTGAATTACACCATTTATATACATATGTAATTTGAAGCATCAGTTCATAAATCAAACAGAAATTTCTAAAAAGTAGCAAATGAATCTACACCTTTAAACCTTGGGGTAGATGCATTTATTCCTATCCACAGATATCAGGAGGTTCGCTGTCATTTGGAGGTAGGTGACTACTTCCTGGGGCAACTCTGCCTTCAACAGCCCACCGTCGAGGTAGGGGAAAATTGTAGCACTTGATCAGCAAAGATGCGCTGCAACTACCACCATCACTTTTGTGGACACCTGAGGGGTCAAGGAAGGCAAAAAGAGAACACAGAAAACTGGAAACAGTCCAGTACCACAGTGAACTGTGAAGGCACCTGTGCGTCTGCAGGACAGGGATGCAAAATAAGCATTTTCAGGGCCAATGCTCCCATTCAGTCTCTAGAGTCGAGGACAGACTATACCTGTGCCAGGGTGAACATCTTGAATGTGTCCTTCTGCAAGAAGGCATTGGGAGGCCGAAAGTCTGAAATATGACAAAGGTCTCTGTCCTTCTTCGTCAACAGAAAACAGGAAAAACAACCATTGCCTACTTTGGATGCTGGCACTCTCTTTAAGGCCCCTTTGGCCAGAAGAGTCTACACTTCTTTCTACAAAAGGGGAGGGTGGTCCTGCGTCAGCTGTTCTGGGGATGGAGGAACATGCGGCGGGGTGTAAAGAATGGTACGGCATAACCCCACTGAACAATCTGTAGGATCCTCTTGTCTGAAGTCACGTCCTGTCACTCCGGTATTAAGTGTCCAATCCTGCCTCAAACAAGATGGCTGTGTGCTGTGACAGACAGACTAAAGAGGTTTTAAGGCTGAAGAAGGCAACGAGGTGGAAGACTGGGCTGCACACCACCCCAGTTGTCTACATGGTCTGTGGGTTCCGAAGCTTCAACCTCGAAAGGACTTGAAATGTACTGGGCTTACTACATCTGCTGGCAGTATTGAAAGCCCCTACCGAAGCCACAAACATTGGTGGAGTGGGTGATTTGGAGAAGCAGACAGGCCAAACGAGTATACTGTAGCCCTACTATCTTTGAAGAGCTCAATGGCAGAGTCTGATTTTTTCCACCAAACAGGTGAGACCCATCAATGGGCATGTTAATCAAGGTAGATCGGACTTCACTGAAAAAGCCCATGAAGCGCATCCAGGCATATCATCTGACATGCCTGCGCCAACTGCCCTTCCAAGACAACCTGTAGTGTCTACGCCACATCAAATAGTAAAAGTACCCACATCACTACAGTTGAATGGCTTGAGTGAGAGCGGGGTGCACATCTTCCAAGATACCAGGAAAGATTTGGGCAATAGAATCCCAAAGGGCGTGGGTATAATGCCTCAAGAGGCAGCTGGCGTTCACGGAATATAGGACCCAACTAGTAGAGGAAACATGCTCTTTTGAAATGTTTCTATGTGCTTCAATTCCCGGTCTGGAGGAGTAGTAAGAAATGCATTTAGGTTGCAAATACTTGTGAAGGTCTGCATGACAAGCCATAACATAGAATGGGGTGCAGAGTCAAAAATTCAGGATCCACTTTGGCTAGGTGATGGCGCTTTGCAATTTGCCTGTCCAGTGGGGTTCTGGAACAGGGTTTCAGCCAGGCCCCAAAAAGGAGGTATGTAAGGGCCTTATTAAATGAAAGTAATGGCCCAGGTAGTAACACCTCAGAGAGGATGTTGGTTTTCATCTCCATTGTGGGGACTATAGGTCAAGGACCTCGGCTACCATCCGCATAACCATTGCAAAAGAGGCACTATCTTCTGTAGCTGAGCCTGGTGGATAAACGAATCCAGTGTCTGGTGAGGTGTCCAGGCCATGTGCATCCTGGAGATCTTCATACCAGCTATCGTCTGTATATGGTTGGGCAATTTCATCCCCAGGATCATAGAGGTTGTAACCTGAATCTGTGGTGAATAAGGCATGTAGTAAATGGGCGCTTCCATGAGACAAAGGCAGTGTATGGGAGTCTGATGGGACACCGAAAGCCTACAGGCCAGTTGGATCATCGCTGTCTCGGTTGAGACCCAAAACGTTAACACCCTCATGCCTTCTATGGGGTTTAAGGGTAGGGGAAACGGACAGACTCCTACTTGAACTTTTTATGTTTCTTCTTTAACTTACCCAAAGACTTAGAGTGTGACAATGATTGGCCACAGGTACGACTTCAGGAGTAATACTGGGTCCTGGTCAAACTCAACCCGACAGTGTGGAGTTTTCTAGCGTTTGGTGTCATAGAGTTTGGCTTCATGTTACCATATGGCCTTGGGATTCATCACGGCACAGTCGCTGTATGCCTTGGAGTAGTTTTCTAACCCGAGGCACCACGGGCAAAACTAATTGATTGCGATAATCCCTACAAGGTTTAAACCCTGTAGTTTTAGGGGGTGATATTTTCCTTAGCGCACTGGTATTTAGAATTTTTTTAAGCCAAAACCAACTCAAAGAGACAAGGGGTTGTTCTGGATCTGAGTCTAGTGGCTCAGAAAGAAAGGAAGTGATGTCAGCAGGCATGAGAGATGCTTATATTCAACTCTGCATACACATCTAGAGCAGAACAATACTGCTGTGGAGCCACATGATGCCCCCTGCTTAGGGGTAGTGCTGGAGATTTTATGGATCCAGACTGACACTTGGTGAATATTCAAAAGATGAGGGATCTGCTGTTAGAAGTATCTATCAGAAAGTAACAATGAAGCAAAGACTGAAAACTTGCATTACAGAAAAACTCTGTTTTTTTAACAGCATCATTATGGTTCCTTATAGACAGCATAAGCTGTCTGTTGCTGAAGACCTGTTGTTCACAATACAACACAGAGTACGGTTTCATTCTGCACCTTACTGCCGTTGGCTTACTTGGTTTTCTGTCACTTATTTGTGAGGCCCATCCAGTGGAGCATAGTTTTCTTACCAATTTTGTTTCTTTAAATGTGTGCTCTTCCAAGTGTGATATCAAAGACCTTTTCAACCTAATTTTATTGTGTTTATTTGCTGTTTGTGGGTTGCTGGGAGGAAGACCAGTGAGGGCAGAGCTCTGACAGAGAAAATACAACTGAGAGTTGCGCTATAACTGCAATTGTTTTATGAGTGTTTATTTTGCTTTCAGTTTAAATAGCTGTTCTTTACCAGCTGTCACCATGGTGTTTTATGTAGTCTTTTTAGACTTCTGATGGTTTAAAAACATTGTGTTGGCACTAGGATTACAACTGAAACCTGTGATAGGCAACCTCTTACATGGAAAGGTTTGTTGCAAGCTGTGCTGTAACCTAATTTATTAAACATATGCTTTTTGCTCTTTAATGAGTTGCAGTTCAGGAGCTCCTACAATGGTGTTTTATGTTATCATGTTTTTGGCTTACAACATTTAATATTAATATTTAGTATTCGTTTTCTACTAGGAAGCACTTATAAACACATATCTGTTTTGTTTCTGATGGTTTTGAATAATTCAAATTTTCCTATGCATTGAATTGTAAACACATGTGAATGTTTCTTGTTGTGGTTACAGGGGAAATATTTTACTTTTGGTACATGCAAACCATACCTTCACCACCCTAGTTTAATTTTAGGACACCTCAATCAGTTCTTGTTAATGTGTTGTTGATTTCTGCTGTTTAACATGCTGTGCTTTGACATTTGTGTGTAAAAGCTCTTTTTCACTGTGAATTAAGTAAGCACTGCCTTTTACCTTTGATGTTGGAAAATCTTTGATTTGCCAATTTACAACAACACTGTGTTATTGGCGGCTGCCATTGAACCTTTCACTTTCTGAGCTTTAAAATGTTAATATCGCCAGATGCAGGCAGCTCTGTCCATTAAAGTAAAATCTTGCCAATGACAGCAAAACCAGCAGTAACTTCACCACAGCAGCAAAACAACAAATATCACCAAAACCCCCGTAGCTACACTAATGTTCCTGTTATTGAATGGTCCTTTTGCATCTAAAGGTTGAGTATTGCAGCTGAAGCTTATGTTTAATTTACAACTGTTAAAAGGTGATGGGAGGATTGCTTGGAATTTGTCTAGCCACAGGCAACGACTTTTTTGTGTGTTTGATGTACCGCCCTATGTGGCAATGGTCTGCCCAGATGTGAGTCCCATGTTCATTGTCCCACTGGAAAGAAGTTATATCAGACTGATGATTCCTAACCAGGGTGAATCTGGTCTTGGGTGCTTATGTTTTGGTTCAGGGAAGACCTGGTCTGGCAGTTCGGGTTGGACTGTTCTTATTGCAGCAAGGTCCAAAAGGATTTGCACATAGTGAGGTCCAAATGGAGGTGGCATGGTGCCAAAAAAGAACGATGGGCTGGAATGCTACGAAATTGATTGACAGTGGTTAGACTTATTGCAAGCATTCCTCACGTCACATTTTGTGTGATTAACCATGTTCCAAAGCAAAAGGTGAATAGATCCTCAAATGCTCTAGGATAAACAGTCTAAGGAAAGGAACCGATTTATAGCGGGGAAAATACACTATTATTTTGGGGGTTAGATCCCTTTGGCAAGGAACCAGTAATTTTATCTGCTGTTTCTCTAAATACGTGTGTCAATCCTTCCTCACGTTACTGCACCTGAGCTAAGGTAACTGCCCATTGTGAGGATTTGGGTGTATTACATGATATGGTTGTGTGACCTTACCTTGTAATACACTTGCAAAAACTGTCTTGGGTCCAGTCAGGTTTGTTTGCAGAATCTTTAGCTCAACCCTTGGTACATTTGACTTCGAGCAGCAAGACTTAAACAAAGGACATAGTGTATAGCATTTAGAAGTAACAAAATAATGAAATAAGAGAGTTACGCTAAACAAAAGAAACCTGCACCAATTTATAAAAATAGATTATATTTGTATGTATTTTTAGAGACTAAAATGAGCAAACTCCACTGGAGGTTTCTGGAGATTAAGATTTTTAAAGAAAATTTAAATCGAAGTCTTTTAGTCACAACTACACACAAGCATTGGTAACCGGAAAGTTTCAAAACTATTGAGAGATAGTTTGAAAGAGTTGTGTTCTGCTACTCCAGCCCAACTCTTGTGATCAAATCCATCAGAAAGAAGGTCAGGGGGCCACTAAGGAATATCTGGACACTTACCTGGTAACCAAAGTGTTCTCCAGTCCAGTTCTGAATTTTACACAACAGCTGCCACTGACTTAATGGAGTGGCCCTGATGCTGGGGATGCAGGAGATGAAGGATGCTCAAGGATGCTTTGGGTGCTGTGTGGTCGATTGGGGTGCCGTTGGGTGCTCAGTTCATGGGTCAGGTGAGGCGACTTCGACCACAAAGGTTGGGGGTCCTTCAAAGTCCTCTTTGGGACAGTAGAAGGCAAGCTGCTGCTCTGGTCTACCGGACTCCGGTCACAGCGGGTCCAGCGGTGTCCTAGGGTGGAGGCTAGTGTCCCTCTAGGTCCACCAATCTAGACTCAGATTAAACTCCCGGGACTGGTAGACTTGGTGCAGTTTTGTGCCATCAAGGATCAGTTCCTAGGGGGGCCCAGTGGCAGTCAGCAGCAATTTTCCAGAAGTGTCTACCAACCTGCTGAGTTGGGCTAGCTCATCTTTGATGTCCCTGATGCTGGTTCCAGTCTCTTCTTTGGTCTGAGGCTTAGGCATGACCTTTCCTCAAGACAGGAGCTACGGACACAGTCTTCTCTTCGCTAGCCCAATGTGCGGCAGGTGCATGCCAGAAGATGGTGCTGTCTCTCTTTACCAGGTCCAGAGATCATCAGGGCAGTACTTCTGTAGTCCTATCTCCAATTCCGTAGCGATCTGAGGTTCACAGTGCCAGGAGTGACATATTTATGCCCAGAAAGTGCCCGGGGGCGTGATGCGGCCATTAGCCAATGGGCTACCAAGATCCCCCACCATGTGACAAATTTCAACTATGTGTGGCATCTAAGGATCCCAGACTGCATTATTCTGCTCTGCCCAGTCTCAAGATGTTTGAACCTGTCCTTGGAACTTAGGAGCCCACCCTAGAGGTGTGGCCAGCTGTGGGCTACAGACCTACAGGAAAACTGGTTTGGGCAGCGGTCTGCCCTCTATGTCCCCGCCACCAGCGTGTCTACCTACACAAAGGGGCAACTCCTCAGGAATGTGATCGTCATTTGCCCACCAAAGATGGTTTCACCTTTGAAGCCTGCATTTCAGGCCAACACCCGAGTGACTTCCTGTAAGGGTAAGGTTAGCACTTCCCTCTGTAGTAGGCTACCATTGTTCCTTAGCCTGGGGGTCATTCACACGACTCCCCATGAGGGAATAAAGCTGTCTGATGGCAGCAACAATGTGAGGCCACTGGACAAACTAGGCTACAGAGCGGCAACTTTCTAAAAGTTGCCTTTCCTTAAAAGTGACATTAAATTTAACTTGAGCATCAAGTCAGGTTTAAGGCCACAATTCATTTGCCACCTTGAAGTACTAATTTTAGCAGTCCTATTGAGAAGGCTGAGGGCTGAGGGGTCAGTCGGTAACTCTGTGGTAGCCAATGGGGCTACTAACCTTTCCACAGCAAAACAACATTTTGGAAGTGTTGCTGTCAGGACAGGTTAAAACAATATGTCCCACATTATCATCTATAGCTCTCAGCCTCAGAGCTCCACAGGACCTACTTTGAGAAGACCTGCATATATTGTTAAGGGAAGTGTGGGATTTGCCATTGATTTAAATATCAAAGTCAACTAGCAGTTTAAACTGCTCTTCCAGGCTTCGATGGCAGACTGGGAGTCATTTTGTACTTTGTCCAACATAGGGTGGCACAACCAGTGCTGCAGTCCTAGGGGAACACTGTCTTACATGTCCTGGGTACCGTTGACACCATCTACTAAGGGTTCATAAGTAAGCTAGTGTATGCCTATTGTGGCTAACCAATTCAACATACCCTTTGAAAGGGGTTAGAACACTGGCCCTGAGGTCTGGTTGGCAGGCCTTAGAGCGCTCTCAAAGTCGAGAAACCAGCAGCATATGTCCAAAACTTTAGGGGTGTTCATGAATTTAAAAAGCCATTTCCTTACACCCATCCATGCTTCTGTAACCTACACAAGTGATATATTTTTGTTTTAAGTAAGGCACGCTGATGCCCTTATCACTTAGATTCATTCTCCATATTATTGCCCACAATAAAAAAATATTGTGCTATCTGAAATGCTCATCTGTTTTACCACATCAAGACAGCTGTGGCAGTGCAAGAGAAAGGGGCTTTAGGTAAAGTGAGTTTTTGGTTCTGGTGCTATCACTATCCTATTCATTTTACTAAAATAACATGTACAATATAATTACTTATAAGGACTTTCAGCCTGCCCTCTTCAGTCATTTGAATGTTATTGCTTCATTCACATTTTTCTTCGGCCCTCAACAGCATACAGCATGGGGCAGTGGGGCAGTCCACTTCAACCACTGGCTAACTTCAATGTGAATGATGTCATTCTGACCTTCCACCTGGAGCACATCCACACACAAAGTAGTTCCCTTCAGTGTTATAAACTATGACAAGTGTGTTTTTTTTTAGACCAAAACATATTTTTTGCTTTCAGACACAGTTTTTTTTTTTATTGATGAGGGTCGGGCATCTTCCCCACCAATAGTTTTGCAAAACCCATGACAAAACAAGCATTGACAAAACCAAAAGGCTTGCAGCCTATGCCAGATCTATTGGCTTTGCCAGTGCAAATTTCTTTGTGTGCTGGTCCACATAAAAAGACATAGATTCACACATCCCAAGTCTTACCTGCTCAGGGCTGGGAGCAATGGGTGTGTTCCCGTTGGGTGCAGCTGATGGGGGAATACCCGTCGGTGGTGCAGCTGGCTGACTCACTGACTGCGTTCTCTGTGGAGGGTCTCTAGCAGCTGAGGATGGAGCACTTGCAAACTGTACACTCTTTAAAAAGGAAAAGCAAAAAAGGATGTGGAGTGAGAGCTACGTTGCCATTATGCCTATCTATGTTCCTCATTTCTAGGTCTCTCCGGCCAGTCAAGTGCCTTCCACTTTATCAACCAGGGATCCTTAGCTAAAACATTAATTTCTGAAAACTTGATTCACTTCTTCTCACACTGTCTTTTTTAGTTATAACAAAAGAAAGCATTGGCAAAGTCAAAAGGCTGTCAGCCATCGCCAGCCCTACTCACTTTGTGAATGTTTGTTCTTTCTGACTGGTCCTGTGGAAAAACCTAAGCCCGCATTAAACTGGACATATGCATTTTTGTAATTTCTATTGTATGAGTGATCCCCCCCACCCTGAATCTTGGTGTGATATTGCTCCTTCTTTAGGCACTGCATTTAGTAGGGTCATAGAGTACCGGGGAACACAGACTGAACAGAGCGGGATGTACACAGTTGCCGGGTTGGAGACAGCATGCACCGGCTCCCTTGACCCGGGCACTCCCAGCCAATCCTGATGCTGCTCTGAGCAGCGTCAGGACTGGCCGCAGGGCAGGCTGTGAGCCTGTGCGTGCAGCCTGCAACTGAGGAGCGGAGCGGCGGCGAGTGAAGGTAAGGATTTTCATTTTTTTACAAAAATAAATACATTTTTATTCCCCCTCACCCACGCGCCGCCCGCTCCTTCCGTGCCCTGCGAGCCGCTAATGGCTGCACCTGGGCTCACGGAAAGGATTCCAAAGTAGTACCCCAGTACCTAGTTCACAAAAGACTCCCCAGAGCCGGGCTTTGCTGTACCAGTGCTTCCAGTTCCAAGTTCAAAGCACTAGAGTTTTTGTGACATGAAAGGCAGTTTGTTGGAGATTGGCACACGCATGCTCTTCTGTTGTTTTTGCTTCTTTCTTAGCCTATCTCTTCTCCACCCTCACACATTCTTCCTCCCTTTTATCTTTCATCCTCTCTTCCTCCGCTCAGATCTCTCTGACCTACCCAGCTATTCTGCTTTTTCTCGGGGTGGTTTCAATGTGGAGCTACCTGGTGCAGTTGGCCCCCTGCCCCGCGCGGATTCCTACGCCTACGCAGATACTGATAGTCACCATAGGGTGGAGGTGACATCAACATGTGGCTCACATGTCACAGGTGAATGGGTCCTAAAGCTCCCCGACAGGTCTCTTTATGGTGGATCACCTTATATCAGACCAGTCCTGCTGAATGGACCACTTTGCAACAGCCATTGTATTCCCTTGTCCGACACAATAGCACCTCTTTCTTCTGGCCAGTAACATTAGGCTTGGCCGGTGTGACAGAGAGAGGAGAAAGAAAGATGAGGGACACAGGAAAAGTAAGATGAGATGGGGGAGACAGATGAAAGAGAAAGCAAAAATTTGAGAGCAAATGACATGCGACAGAGAGGAGAGAGCAAGCTGAAATAGCAGGGTGGAAGTAGAGAGAAACAGAAGCACAGTTTTAGGGTGAGAGGCTGGAAAGAAGAGGTGGGAGAGGCAATGAGGCAGAGCTTGACAAGATGAGAAGGAGTAGTAGAAGAGAAAGGAGAGGGAAATAAAGAATGTGAGAGAAATAGGCAGACCGAAAGAAAGAGAAAAACTGTGAATGTCACTCTAGGAGTCTGACATCCGACTGTGACATTACTGAGGGACCCCACGCCAGCCTGATGGCACTGCAGGAACCCAAAGTGGGTTGTGCCATCACACTGGGACCCTTACATCAGACTACGGCTTCACTCCACAAATCTGTAACTAGGACAGGAGAGGAACCCTGTTCAGATAGGATAAAAGAGATGGAGTTGTAGCAATCTCAGACAGGAAATGTTTTCAAACACACAAAGGGAAAGAACTTTTACATTTGCACATAACTGCTATCTTCACCAATCTATTAATGAAAGTAACTGACTGTTCATTTTTGTTAATTTCAAAAATGAATTCAGAATTCATTCTACACTTTACAATTTGCATTACATGCAAAAATAAAGGTATGTGTGGTAAAGTGTGAAATGCTTATTGACGCTATCTACCAACTCCTCTCCTTCATATAGTAGGAGGGATGAGTAGCTTAGCATATGTAAATCTACAAAATTACAGGATGCAAACAGCTGGTTACTTGTAAGTAACATTTTCCATATCACATGCTGTGCACGGACATAAAAGCAGTGCCCCACGCTACAAGGCAGAGACGGGCGGAAAGCAGAGGCAATTATAATAAATAATGTTTTAAAACTGCTTCACCCTCTTCAGCTTTCTTTTTGCATGAATGTTCTCACACAATATTTAGATAAACTGAGCAGGTGACCATATTTCAAACTCAACCAGTGGGTTGCTGCCAATGACCGATATAGTCAAATTTTTCTTACATGTGGAATGTGACTGTAAAATCTTCACACGTTGCCTGTTCATCTGACTAAGCTGCCTTTTGAAATGAGTTTCTCAAGATATTTGGGTGCAAAGGACATAAATAACTGCTGTTTTGTATAATGTCTCGATTCTGTCAATGTAGTACTCAGTGCTCATTTGACATCTAGTGAATGCAATGTCCTTTCTGCTGTGCTGGTAGGGTTTTGAAAGAATGTTGGAATTTCAATAGTTTGATTGCGGTCAAAATGTGGTAACACCTTTGTAAGGAAGTGTGGATGTGTAAACAAGACAACCTTTTCCCTGTGGATTGAATGGAAGGTTTTTCCGCTGATAGCACTTGTAGTTAGATAACAATGAGCAAATAAGTAAATCAGTTTCTGAAATGCCTGTGCTCTCTATAGGGCTGAGAAAGCTTGTGCTAAATAGCTATTTAGGGTTGCTCTCAAATAATTCTCGGTCTACAAAGGTTCGAAAAGGAGTTTTTGTCAATGGTGGTAAACCCTAGCTGATGAAGTTAGGGCATGTTTTTTGGGTTTGTGACATGCATAGCTCTCCTTTAACAGCTAATAGTTTAAATAAGGGTAAACATGAATTCTTTGGCGGTGAGCCACTACATGTGGTAAATACTTGGTGTGGATTTTATGTAGAAAGATATAACTGTGAACTGGTATTGGTTTGTATCTATCCTCCCAGTCTATTGGCGATGATGCTGTAGCATTGAAATATGAAACTAGGTGTCCGTTAGGTCTAAGCCCAGTAGAACGTTTCTTTCTTTTAGGGGCGGGATCACACCCTGCAAGGGCATCATCTTGAAGTGGATAGTTTGCAGGGAGGTATTTAATACCCATAGATTTAAAAGATGCGAAAACGTGTGCCATCCTTCTTGGGTATGAGAGTAGACTCCCTTATCTTGTTGATGCAATGATGCAACCTCTATTGCCTGCTACCTTTAATAACAGTGAGCAAATATCTTTCAGCAATTAGGCCTACTGTCTTTGTTGATTGTGTGCTTTTACAAATCAGTGGAGTAGCCCTGCAGCACCACTTAACAAAAACAAACACATTTCTCTGTTATTTTCCTCCATTTCTGAGGGCAAACCCTGAGCCTTCCCCAGACTGGTGTTTAGGGCAGGGTCACAGTTTGGCTGCAACAGAGGACCCTCTGGACTGGAGCCCCTGTCACAACCCTTTAAGTTTCCACAAAATCCTCCTCAATGAAAAGACCAACGATGTGTAGTATTCTGTTGTGGTCATTGTTGGCGAAAGGGTGAAGACGAGTAAATTGCCATGGTTATTAACATTGGTGGAGTGTCTGTGAGTGCTGAAGAGTGCCCATAAACTTGGAGGGGTCAGGATCTTTTTTTGTCTTTTCTAGGGCCTTATCTGCACACGGATAAAAAAAAAAAGGTGGACGCCATCAAGCAGTAAGCCTAAAAAACATGAACTTCAGGGCAAAACACGGAAATACTCGGACAGATGTGGCGACATAATATAAAGCAGGTGTTGATCTGATCAGCAGCATCTAAGTAGCAGCGGATATCAGCATTTGAGACAATTTTCCCTTCTTTGACAATCTTCTCTTTTGTTCCAGTACTTTGCAGTAAAGTGTCAGAGAATCTCTTCCATTTCATTCCATTACAAACTGTTGAATCAGCAGAGTACTGTCTGTGAGCTTGGAAAGTGCCATGAGCGGATGCACCCACTGACACCCTTTAACCTGGTGTGCCCAGACATATGCTTTTTTTTTCCCCACTGTGGCCCTTCTGTGGTCCCTTGAGTAATCAATCTTTTCTAAGATGTGTGAAGCATCATTAGAGTCTGGAGGAATTGGGATTTGAAAGTACAGAGGATTTTGTGGACGCCTTGTATATACTTTCTACTCAGGTAGAGGGCTTTTAGATTTTCCAGTTGTACATTTTAAAAATGTTTTAGAATCATTTGATACCAGGCTGTGCACTTAGTCATGGACAACGTTTCAGGAAAGAAACATTTTACTCTTTTTCAACTTCCATGTTGTTGCCACGCTGAAGTGCGCTCCTTTGAATGACTACAACATACGCAGAAGTTTCATCTGGTGATGATGCCCTAATTTTTCCAATCCCCAAGGTGTCATAGGATCTCGAAGGTGAGTATCGAGGATCTGACGGTCACCTGATACGCCGATTCAATGCGTTTCCGTGTCCTACACATAGTAGAAGTCATGAGTGTTGTTCAGTACAATCTGTTCTTTGTTGTTGCGCTTAAAAAGCCAATTTTCCCACTGCAACACAGTTTCAACACAGTTTCAAAGGCGGAGCACTCAACTTTAGCTCTAAACCATGTGTCAGAAAAAAAAAAATCTAGGGTGGGGACTGCGTGCAGATGCATTGTGGGTTCTGCCTATGTGATCATAAGTCATTCTCAAAACAGAAAACAAACTTTCGATGTAAACAACTTGTAATATTCTGAACCAAAGAAGCAATGGCAGGATAGACTACAGTATGTGATCTAAAGCAACACATGCTGTAAACTTTGTTTTTATGTTTCCCCTAACAAATTTGAAAACACTTCTTAACAATGATATCGACACACCCATTCCTCAAAGCACATAACATCAGGCTGTACCCTTCTACCAGGAAACTGGCAGACTGTGACTTAGTTGAAGAAATGACCTCAGATTGGGCTACACGCAACTAACGGAGCACACATTGTGGCTTCATTCCAAGAACCGGATATAAAACTGACATAGTATTAGTTTATGACATCACTCATGGAATCCAGTATTAAATGTGACATCATTCCAGGAAACAGATTTCAGACTGCATCATTCCACTAAACTGATCTTAGACCGTGACATCACTACAGGAACCAGAAGTCAGAGGATGCTGTCTCTCCAGGTAGCTGATATCAAATAACTCTTAGAGAGGGCTGTGCTTACATAGTAATGTGGACAGCAATATGACCCCTGTGGAAGACCATCTCCATTCATTTCCCCAAATACATCTAAAACAATCCTGGGCCTTACCTTCTGAGGTGTGTGGATCGGAGATAGCGTGTCCAGGTTGGTCATTGGGAACTCCAAGCCCTTCCGGCGCAAGTCCTCGTAAACAGACACAACACCAGTAAGGCCAGGGGAGCTGCGGAAGGCATCGGCCCACGACTGCAGAAGGAAGAAAGCAAAGTGAGTATCCTGGGGTCTATCTCATGTATTTGTCTGTCTGCAGAGGAGTCTTGGAACCCAGGGATATTTTCTGCAAAATAATTTGCCCCAGCAATGCACTGTTATAAATAAAAAAAACACAAAGGTTGTCCATGCAGGGTGAAGGAGCAGCTTGTGCTTCAGATTTTTCCCCACAATCGTTTCTACAAGCAGAAACCCATTTAACTCATAAAACGAGGCATGAGGAATGTAATGGCCGTGTCACAGTAGAGTTTTTTGTGGAATAGCTAAGTTCTCTGACTGCTACTATGCTATTCTTTTGATCTTTGGCACGTTTGAGACGTTGTTTGGTTCAATTGGCTTCTGAAGTGAAGTTTCATGATACTTTGGCTTTGGTGATGTAATAAAAGTGAGCTTTTCAGCAGAGTTAGGTTTCTGGGTGAAGTGGATATTAGCCACTGGGTAAAGATGGATCTTGACGGAATAAGTTAGATTATGACCAATGCTGAGGGAAACGTTGGTGACAAAGTCAGGGTGGACTGATGGGGTGATTTCAGCAAAATGGGTTTGATGCCAGATTACCTAATTTTGGGGTAAATCTGTGTTGGTTTGTTGGGCCATGTCGAGTTTTTGGAAAGACGTTGGTTGCTTTGTTTATCTGATTTGTGCTTTGGAGCACTTAGGTTGGATTACTGAGGGCAAGATCGGAGACAAATTTAATTTCTTTGGGCTACTTAGGTTTTGGGGAGGAATTTGAGATTTTATAGCCTCTTGAGATTTGAGAATGTTGTGTTTTGAGTTAAAGTTGAGACTGGGCATTGGACTTTGTTGGGTTTGTGGCTGACGTAGATTGATAGTTGAATTGGATGGATTTTGGGGCAGAGAAACACCATCCAGAGAAAGGTTGGTAGCCAGAGCTGTGGGAAGTTTTCAGGTATGCTAGGTTTTAGTGCATAGTCAGGTCAGTTAACTTGGCAAGTTCTGTTGGACTGGGTTACTAGTCTAGTTCTTTTTGGCACAGAGAAATGTGACTGTAACAAAGCTGGGTTCCACACACCTCCAGTCTCACCTGAATTAGGAACAGCACCTTGTCTTGCACAATAGTAGGCGGATTGTTCTTAGGAAGGATAGTTCGCACCAGGACGCCTTCAACAAATTCCTGACTTGCCACCATGACATGGAATCTGTGTCCACAGTTCTTTACACATGTCTCAAGAACCTGAGTGAAGACAAAACCAGGCATTACAAAATGTGCTTATTTCACCTCTCATTTACCTCCATACCTGCCTAATGTCCAAACTCTCAAATCAGCACCCAATCCTCTCTACCGCTGCTCCACAGTTAGGTTTCTGTTATATCAGTGGTGGCGGTCCCATATGGGCTCCAGGTCTACACCCTCATTCTTTTCTGACCGTTTTGTATTATATCAAGAGTGAGTAATCATTTATTATTCACTCTTGGTATAATTTAAGAAATCGAATCAGGCAAAAGCTTGACACTATCTGACAGCTGGTGTAGGCACCTGAAGGCACCAGCATCAGAGAGATTGTCCAGGGTTGGTGAAATCGTAGTCCTGTCCTCAGGGACCTGGCATCTCTCCATTCCTCCCCAATCTGTGATGTGCTAAAGTATCACAGTCATTGGTAACCATGGGTGCTGTAGGCTTAAGCCCTGCAGTGCCCATGGCTACAGGCCAATCAGCTAGTCAACAAGTTAGACAAGGATGGGGTAAAGGAGGAGAGGCTGAAAACTAAAATCTGCAAATGCACAGGTTTCAGTTTCATGGTCCAGCACTGGAAGAAGTAAAAAAGCAGCAGGCGTCTAAACGTGACCTTGGCAGGCAGAAATGTAAGTGAAAAAAGCTTTTAAATATTGTATATGTATAGGTGAGTGTGCCTGTGAGAGAGCAGGTGCTTGTGTGAGCACTTCTATGCATCTATGTTTGTGAGTGAGCGTCAGTGAAGGGGGTGCCTGAGATTGGAAAGTGAGGACAAGTTAGAATGAATGAGAGTGAGGAAGGATGACTGAAAGCGTAACTGAGTGTTCCTGTGTGAGACTGAATGAGCCAGGTTGAGACTGAGTGAGTCACAGTCGTAGTGAGTCTTTTAGTGAGAGGCAGAATTAGCAAGTCAGAGTGAAAATCCGTCTGACTAAGTTAT
The DNA here is from genome assembly GCF_031143425.1 of Pleurodeles waltl. Classification (NCBI taxonomy): domain Eukaryota; kingdom Metazoa; phylum Chordata; class Amphibia; order Caudata; family Salamandridae; genus Pleurodeles; species Pleurodeles waltl. The sequence continues at coordinate 341,205,778 of NC_090443.1, forward strand.
AGTGAGTGAGAAATAATAATGCTAAGTTGAATGAATGCGACTGAGTGACACAGATTGAGTGAGACAGAATGAAACGGACTGCGAAGGAGTGAGACTCAGTGAATCAGTGAGAGCGGACAAGAATGAGTGGGACTGAGTAAGTCACGATGAGACTGAGTCAGATTGGGTGGGCTAAGTAGGACTGAGTGAGAAAGAGTGAGTCGGAGTAAGCAAAAGTGAGTGCAAGTGCAAATGGGAGTAAGTGAATGAAACTGAATGAAAGAGTAAGTCTGGGTGCTAATGAGTAAGAGCAAATTCCCAGAAACCTCTTAGAAGAAGTCATGTCAATCACTATAATTCTACCCCTCATCATTTCTAAAGGTCAGCATGCTGCCACTGTTCTATATATGGAAAATGTCACTTACCCAGTGTACATCTGTTCGTGGCATGAGTCGCTGCAGATTCACATGCTGTGCATTATCCTGCCATCTAGTGCTGGGCTCGGAGTGTTACAAGTTGTTTTTCTTCAAAGAACTCTTTTCGAGTCACGAGACCGAGGGAATCCTCCCTTACGGCTCCATTGGCATGGGCGTCGACTCCATCTTAGATTGTTTTCCCCGCAGAGGGTGAGGTAGGAGTTGTGTATATAGTAAAAGTGCCCATGCAATGGAGTGAGTATGTATGTACATAATGTGTATAAAAAATATTATATATTTACAAATTTATAAATGTACAAGTTTCATCAACTTATAACGTCTACAGGCTCCCGGGGAGGCGGGAGGGTGAATGTGAATCTGCAGCGACTCATGCCACGAACAGATGTACACTGGGTAAGTGACATTTTCCGTTCGATGGCATGTGTAGCTGCAGATACACATGCTGTGCATAGACTAGTAAGCAGTTATCGCCCCAAAAGCGGTGGTTTAGCCTGTAGGAGTTGAATTTGTTTGAAATAATGTTCGTAATACAGCCTGTCCTACTGTGGCTTGTTGTGTTGTTAACCCATCTACACAGTAATGTTTTGTGAATGTATGAGGCGTAGACCAAGCGGCTGCCTTACAGATTTCTGTCATAGGTATATTTCCTAGAAAGGCCATTGTGGCGCCTTTCTTCCTAGTGGAGTGCGCCTTTGGCGTAATAGGCAGATCTCTTTTTGATTTAATATAGCAGGTCTGAATACATTTCACTATCCATCTGGCAATGCCTTGTTTGGATATTGGATTTCCTGCATGAGGTTTTTGAAAGGCTACAAACAATTGTTTTGTCTCGCGTAATTGTTTTGTTCTATCAATGTAATACATTAATGCTCTTTTGATGTCTAGCGTATGTAAGGCTCTTTCGGCTACTGAGTCTGGTTGTGGAAAAAAAGACTGGGAGTTCCACTGTTTGGTTTAGGTGGAACGGTGATATAACTTTTGGTAAGAACTTTGGATTTGTCCGGAGAACCACTTTATGTTTATGTATTTGTATAAAGGGTTCTTGTATAGTGAATTCTTGAATTTCACTTACCCTTCTAAGAGTTGTGATAGCTATTAGGAAGGCTACTTTCCAGGTTAAGTATTGCATTTCACAAGAGTGCATGGGTTCAAATGGTGGACCCATGAGTCGTGTTAATACAATATTGAAGTACCACGAGGGAACTGGTGGTGTTCTTGGGGGTATGATTCTCTTTAGACCCTCCATAAATGCTTTGATGACTGGGATTCTAAAGAGTGATGTTGAATGTGTAATCTGCAGATAGGCAGATATTGCTGTGAGATGTATTTTGATAGAAGAAAAGGCTAGGTTTGATTTTTGTAAGTGTAATAAATAGCTTACGATGTTTTTTGCAGAAGCGTGTAGTGGTTGGATTTGATTATGATGGCAATAATAAACAAACCTTTTCCATTTGTTTGCGTAACAATGTCTTGTAGTAGGTTTTCTAGCTTGCTTAATGACCTCCATACATTCTTGTGTAAGGTCTAAATGTCCAAACTCTAAGACTTCAGGAGCCAGATTGCTTGATTGAGCGATGCTGGATTCGGGTGTCTGATCTGTTGCTTGTGTTGAGTTAACAGATCTGGTCTGTTTGGTAGTTTGATATGAGGTACTACTGACAGGTCTAGTAGTGTTGTGTACCATGGTTGGCGAGCCCAGGTTGGTGCTATCAGTATTAGTTTGAGCCTGCTTTGGCTCAATTTGTTTACAAGATAAGAAAGGAGAGGGGGAATAGAGTAGGCAAATATCCCTGACCAACTCATCCATAACGCATTGCCCTTGGACTGAGGGTGTGGATACCTGGACGCGAAGTTTTGGCATTTTACGTTTTCTTTTGTTGCGAATAGGTCTATTTCTGGTATTCCCCAGTGTAGAAAGTACGTTTGTAGTATCTGGGGATGAATTTCCCATTCGTGTGTTTGTTGGTGATCTCGACTGAGATTGTCGGCTAACTGGTTTTGAATCCCTGGGATGTACTGTGCTATTAGGCGAATGTGATTGTGAATCGCCCAATGCCAAATCTCTTGTGCTAAGAGACACAGTTGTGATGAGTGAGTCCCTCCCTGTTTGTTTAGGTAATACATTGTTGTCATGTTGTCTGTTTTGACAAGAATGTGTTTGTGGGCTATTAGCGGTTGAAATGCTTTCAGTGCTAGAAACACTGCTAAGAGCTCTAGATGATTTATATGCAGTTGCCTTTGTTGAACGTCCCATTTTCCCTGTATACTGTGCTGGTTGAGGTGTGCTCCCCACCCTATCATGGAAGCATCTGTTGTGATCACGTATTGAGGCACTGGGTCTTGGAATGGCCGCCCTTGGTTTAAATTTATCGGATTCCACCATTGAAGCAAGGAGTGTGTTTGGCGGTCTATCAACACTAGATCTTGAAGTTTACCCTGTGCTTGTGTCCATTGTGTTGCTAGACATTGTTGTAAGGGACGCATGTGTAGTCTTGCGTTTGGGACAATGGCTATGCATGAAGACATCATGCCTAGGAGTTTCATTACAAACCTCACTTGATAGTGTTGGTTTGGGTGCATGTTTAGTATTACATTTTGGAAGGCTTGTACCCTTTGTGGACTTGGACTGGCAATCCCTTTTTGTGTGTTGATTGTTGCTCCTAAGTACTGTTGTATTTGACACGGTTGTAGATGTGATTTTTGGTAGTTTATAGAGAACCCTAGTTTGTGAAGGGTTTGTATGACGTATTTTGTGTGTAGGAGACACTGATGCTGAGTGCTGGTTTTTATTAACCAATCGTCTAAGTAAGGAAATACGTGCATGTGCTGCCTCCTGATGTGAGCAGCTACTACTGCAAGGCATTTTGTGAATACTCTTGGGGCTGTTGTTATGCCGAACGGTAACACTTTGAATTGGTAATGCACGCCTTGGATTACAAACCTCAAGTATTTCCTGTGGGAAGGATGTATGGGTATGTGGAAATAAGCATCCTTGAGATCTAATGTTGACATGTAGTCCTGTTGTTTGAGCAAGGGAATCACGTCTTGAAGTGTCACCATGTGAAAGTGATCTGATTTGATGTAAAGATTTAATGTTCTGAGGTCTAATATGGGTCTCAGTGTTTTGTCCTTTTTTGGAATTAGGAAATACAGGGAGTAAACACCTGTTCCTTTTTGATGGCTGGGTACTAGTTCTATTGCTTCTTTTTGTAACAATGCTTGGACTTCTAGTTGTAACAGATCTAAGTGTTGTTTGGACATGTTGTGTGCTCTTGGAGGCACATCTGGTGGCAAATGTAGGAATTCTATGCAATAACCATGTTGGATAATGGCTAGGACCCACGCGTCCATAGTTATGTGTTCCCAGCTGTGGTAATAATCTGTGAGTCTCCCCCCCACTGGTGTTGTGTGGTGGGGGTTTGTGACGTTGATGTCATTGTTTAGTTTGTGGGTGTTTTGGGCTCTGGAATTTCCCTCGTTTTAGGGAACTGTCCACCCCTATATTGTCCTCGAAAACCTCCTCTCTGATATTGGCCCCGATATGTGGGTCTGACTTCCTAAAAGTGCCTCTGCTCTGTGGGGAGTAGAGCGCGTCCATGGCTTTGGCCGTGTCAGTGTCTTTCTTCAGTTTGTCTATCGCTGTATCCACCTCCGGCCCAAATAGTTGTTCATTGAATGGCATATTTAGCACTGCTTGCTAAATTTCGGGCTTAAATCCGGAGGTTCGTAGCCATGCGTGTCTCCGAATGGTTACCGCCGTGTTTACTGTTCTGGCCGCCGTGTCTGCTGAGTCCATGGCCGACCTTATTTGGTTGTTGGAGATACTTTGGCCCTCCTCGACAACCTGTTGGGCACGTTTCTGGAACTCTTTGGGAAGGTGTTGAATGAGATGTTGCATTTCATCCCAATGTGCCCTGTCGTATCTTGCTAGAAGAGCCTGAGAATTGGCAATTCACCATTGATTGGCTGCCTGTGCTGCCACCCTTTTGCCTGCTGCATCAAATTTCCAACTTTCTTTGTCGGGCTGTGGTGCATCTCCAGAAGGTTGTGAGCTCGCCCTTTTTCGGGCTGCTCCTACTACCACTGAATCTGGAATTAACTGTTGTGTGATGTACACAGGGTCAGTAGGGGGAGGTTTATATTTCTTCTCCACCCTAGGCGTGATGGCTCTGCCCTTGGCTGGGTCTTGAAACACCTGTTTAGCGTGTTTTAACATGCCTGGAAGCATTGGCAAGCTTTGGTATTGGCTGTGCGTAGATGACAGGGTGTTGAACGAGAAGTCATCTTCTATGGGCTCTGCATGCAATGCTACATTATGAAATGTAGCTGCCCTGGAAACCACTTGCATGTAAGCAGTACTGTCTTCAGGTGGTGAAGGTCTTGCCGGGTAGCATTCGGAACTATTGTCAGAGACTGGTGCGTCATACAAATCCCATGCATCCGGGTCATCTTAACTCATCCCTGTGTGCGTTGGTGACTGCATCATTGGGGGTGTTGCTACCGGGGACTGATGTGGCGAATGTATTGGTGATTGTTGTGGCGAAAATTGTGGTGGAGTTTTCCCTTTTGCCACTTTTGCCTTTGGCTGCATTTCCACCTCTTGGAATGCGAGCTTCCGCTTCATTTTGATTGGAGGAAGAGTTCTGATTTTCCCCGTGTCCTTTTGGATATGGAGCCTTCTTTGGGTGTGGTCCGGCTCTCCCATGCCCAGCTCTTGTTCAAATCTGTGGCCTTGTAAGTGTGTGGAAAGGCCTTGTTCCTCTGTATAGGAGCTTTGTTTCGGCTCCGAGGAAGAATGTTTCGGTACCTAAATTTTTTCGACAGTCTTTTTCGGCTCCGAGGAAACCTTTTTGACTTTCGGTGTGCCGAACTCTAGGTGCCGTGTCTGTTCAGAGCTTGTATCTCGGTGCCGAGTATGTTCGGAGCCGGTATCTTGACCGGAGTCGGATGTCTTCAGCTGCAGGGAGACCTTTTTCGGTGCCGATGTTTGGTCACCGTGTTTTCGGGTAAAGCCATGGCCTGTTGGCGGTGGCGTCCCCTGGGCCTTCATGATCTTCGAGTGAGTTTTTGCCGGGGCTGGTTTACTCACGGTTTGCTGCGTCTTCGGCTGCTCACTCTCGGACTCGTCAGAGTCCGAATCTCTGATGGAGAATGTCTCCTCTTCTTCGACGTCGGTGTGTCCGGCTGGTGTAGACGCCATCTGGAATCTTCGAGCTCTACGATCCTGCAGTGTCTTCTTGGATCGAAATGCCCGACAGGCCTCGCAAGTATTCTCTTTGTGTTCGGGGGACAAACACAGATTACAGACCAAGTGTTGGTCTGTATAAGGATACTTTGCGTGGCAGTTGGGGCAGAAGCGGAAGGGGGTCCAGTCCACGAGCGTTGAAGATGGACGCGGTCGGGCCGACCAGGCCCCGCCGAGGCGTGGAAACCCCGAAGGGCTGCCAGAACTTTTCTTTCTTCGGTGTCGATGTGCTAGCACTAACCCGGTACCGAGCGCAAACAATACCATCGAATTTTCCGATGGATAACTATCTTTTCCGAACCGAAACACGGAGCGTAGAGGAACACGTCCGAACCCAATGGCGGAAAGAAAACAATCTAAAATGGAGTCGACGCCCATGCGCAATGGAGCCGAAAGGGAGGAGTCCCTCGGTCTTGTGACTCGAAATGACTTCTTCGAAGAAAAACAACTTGTAACACTCCGAGCCTAACACTAGATGGCAGGATAATGCACAGCATGTGTATCTGCAGTTACACATGCCATCGAACATATATATATATATATATATATATATATAGCAAGACAAATTCTTGTAATAAGAGGAATAATCTGTGGAGAGTAAAAGCTTCAACTTCACTGGTATATCACTTACATTCTTGTCCCTGCAGCCGGAGATAAAGAGGCTGAGTAGGGAGGCCATATAGAGAGTAGAGAGGGATGCACTCATAAGCACAGTGACCCATTCCATGTATTGATCTGATACCACAAGCCAGTGATCTAGGGTAACCAAGCCCACAATGGAACAGTGTTACTTACAAACTCATTTACAGCGGTGAGTAATCGTCAAGACATGTGAGAAACAGAAGAGAAAGGAGGGTCAAGCCCCACAGTTTCAAGTGTGATGTCCGAAAATAGCTATAGTCTATCAAGCTTCGGAGTCCCTCTCAGATACACTAATAATGTCACAATGTTAGGTTATAGTTCTTAGAACTTCCTATACTCCCTTAAACTGGTGCTCTGTGTGACGACGTCTTTATCTCAGAGATATTATATAATTCATATGGGTGAGCTGGATCTCATGAGGTTCATCCCAAGTGATTGAAAAAGAAGAAAGTGGGCATACCATAGCAACCAACATTGCAGCCGCTTGATTCCAGAGCTCTCATCCGAGCTCAGGTAAATCTTTCATTGCTCATGCCGGTGTGAGTTTGCCTAACCCCCACTGAGGGCTTCTGCGCTGCAGGGCCTCAGTGAGAACCCTGCACTCCCGGTGTGGGTCCTGGAGGAGTCTATCCTTCCCCGGGCCTGACTCTACTGCGGCAGTACTGGATGGCGCCTGCAGGGTGCCAGGCCCTCTTAGACACCTCAGTTCAACTCTTCTTGGTGATGCTGACATGTGGAGCTGGCTGTAGGGGGTCCTGGGTCAGACCTTCGGCAGCCCTGGTGCATCGCAGAACTCGTGTTGACATGGGGCGGTGCGGGCATTGGTAGCAGCCCTTCTGAGGGATGACAGCAGAGCGGCTCTGACCGCTGGACCACATCTGCCTGTGCTCCCCTTGGGGAGTGGTTTCCCGCAGTCACCAGGAGAACAGGCTTGATTGCAGAAGGGGGTGAGATGGCCCAGGCCCAGGCCCTGGCCATGTCTGTTCACCTGATGCCGGAAGGAGCTCTCCAATGTGTCTGCACCTCCAGTTTTGTCTTCCTGTTGGGGACCTGAAGAGCTTGTGATGGAGCAGGTGGGCCCGGGCAGTCAGCAGCAGCAGAGAAGTTGCAGTGGACATTCACAAGGCAGAATGCATCACTTGTAGAGACCCTGTGGTCTGGGCCCTCCTCCACATTTCCACTGCGGTGTGCCTGGTGAGGTCAAACTGGATACCTCAGCAGCTGAAACTCCCCTGGTAGACAACTGCTGCTGCTTCCCATCTCCGTTAGCACTTACCTCCTTCTGGACGTACTTCTTCTCCCCCTTTGCAAGTGGGGCTTACAAAAACACTCCTTGTGCTAGGCACCTAGGCCTGTCTCTGATATCCTAATAATGAAGGAAAAGAGTGTCCCTAGGCATCCTCAACAAAAAAACGGATGAGTTTCCGGGGGCAGTGTTCATGGGGGTTCTGGAAGTGGTGGGGTGTGGATCCTGGTGCAGAGGGGGAAAAACCTGTTGCAATTCCTTAAACAACGGCCATGCTACTGGTGACTGACACTTCCAGACTCACTCTAGCAACTCAAATCAATGAGGTGGGATTGCTCCTGGGACTGGATCAGCAGAACTCTGTGGACAGAGGCTAAGGGGAAAATTGGGGAGCTTGAGGTCTCTGTACAAGAATTACAGAGCCTGGTAATTCTTGGTCTGACATCTTGCGTCCTCCAATGCAGAGCGGCTTGACTGGTCTGAGGGTGCCAAAAACAGGTCCCACCTCCTGGTGCTCCCTCTAGACCACTCATTGCCAGGATGATACCCACCAGAACACTCATCGCCAGGATTCTTAATCACAAACATGGAGACATCAGACTTCAGAAAGCTTGGAGAAAATGTTGACTCACATGGATCTAATGAGATCATGGTTTTCCCTGACTGCACAAGGATGGTCCAGTGTCAACATCAGTCCTTCCAGGGTCTCAAGCAGAAGCGGAGGGCAATGAAACTGGACTACCGTCTGCTATATCCAGCCAAACAAAGTCATCTGGCAATTAAAGACTTTCTTTGTTGAGACTCCTTCGGAGGCTTAGGACTGGGAGGCCAAGCAAACGTCACCTTGTGGACCTGGTTCACCAGATCGGAGTGGGTGCCCTGCGTAAAATCTAAGAGGAAATAACACTGTCATCGCCTTAGGTCCAAAATGGGCCGGGGTGACATGGACCACAGATCTGGGACCGAGTTAGAGCTAGCGATGGACAGTGCAGGACAACAAGGACTCACTGGATGTGCTAGGAGGGCTCAGGCGGCCTGATAGGGATGGTCTTTGATTGTTGAGTTATGGCTGCTGTGTCCAATGCTGAAGTCCCTGCTCTTTTGGCCTCTGTTCACTTCATTGGGCCCCCAGATAAGAATCGGCTGATTAAAACTCAGAGATGGTGGGGGGTAGGCCTTCAATGGGCCAAGGCCTTCTCCACAAAAGATGCCCTGGATTTGTGGAATCACTAGTCCAAATGTGAAGTTGTAAAACCTTGTGTGTCTATATTTTTAGTTTGTGCTATTTCTATAAATGTGTTTGGGATTTATGGCTCTTCATTGCCATTCTACAGATGCTTCTAGTTTTGAAGGTAAGAGGCGGGGTTGGCATGTGTTATTGCTGGTTATTGATTGTTGTTCTTACTTCAACATTCCTTTTCTGCTATAGCCCTCCTATTGCTTGGGTGATCGGATGTACAGGCTCACCCATACTCAAATAATGACATTTATGTCTCTTATTTGTTCATACATAAATATGGCACAACACTTAGGGCCGCTACATTGCCACTGCAGGAACGTTGCATGATAATCCCCCATCTATTAACGCGTATGCTCCCCCTGCCACTTTCTCTCTAATTTCTTGAATGTCTCAGTTGCTTAACCTCACAACTCCATAAGGGTTGTCTGAATGGTGGGAGGTGATTTTAATGGTTTGTCAGACTTGGAGCTGGAAAGGTCCCTGTCCTGCGGGGAGTACTGTCTGGCCCTACTCCATTGGGGCACTTGCTTCATGGACTCCAGTGGGCCTGTGCAACATCTGGCGCATCTTCCTTCCCCGGGACAGGGTCTATGCTTTCTGTTCCTGCCACATGGATCCTACATTAGGCTGGATTATGTTGTGGTCCCTAAGCCAGATACAGGCTATATTTTAAACAGCCAGATATTGGTCTGTGGTCTGTCAGTCTGTGTGTAAAAGGAATGGGACTGCAAGAACGGGGCAGGTGGAGACTGTCATGTTGTGGTTAACTGACCCACAGTTTGGACTACACCTTCTTTCCAAAGTGAAGGGCTACTAGGGAGATGTATTAGCTATTTGCCTGGCTGATGCAGACAAACACAAGAGATTGCTGATTTGGAGGGCAATGTTTTGGGATTGGGGCTCGGTGCCAATCAGCCCCTGATCCTGTATTACAGCGCAACTCTGACATGCACAAAGCCAGAATCTGTCAATTACCATTGGGGGAGCTGAGGGTGGACTAGCTCTCCTCTCAGAGCTGGATCTAACACTGGCGGAAATAAAGCCTTCTAACTGTTACACTGGTTATGCCAGTGGTCTTCAAACCTTTTAATGTCGTACCCCGCCAGAGGGGAAAAAAATAACCAGGGCCCCCCACTCAGAATTTTTCACAATTATTTCATTAAGCTGGCAATGTTTAAATGTCTAGGCATATCTAAACATTGCAGTTTGTTGCCTTTTAAAAATGTTATCAAATACATGATGCCCAAACATACCATTCTGGTCAGGCAGGCCTTAAGTGGGTTTGGGGGTTTTGACAGGAGTATTTGGTGCCCCTTCCCTTTTGACACATACTGCCAGTTAGGATATACATGACAAAAGGATGTTAGTGATGTCCCATTGCAGAGCGACTTACTCCTCATGTTATTCCACTTAAAAAAGGATTGTTATCAGCGTAATGCTTCTTTTAGCCAGAGCCTGGTGCCCCCCCAAGCATGATTTGGGCCCCCCCTAGGGTGGCTCGCCCCCCCAGTTTAAAGACCCCTGGGTTATGCAAAGGTGGAGAGGCTCCCTGTCACATCACTACAATCCTTTCGGCTGATGGGCGGGTGGTGGTAGGCCAGTGGGTCATTAGAGAATTTGCTTCACACTACTCCTCACTTTCAGCTAGGTGCACCTCCTCAGACCAAGGGGCATTAGCTGACTTCGTCCAGGACTTGCAAGCTCCTACACTCTCCATGGTGCAAAAAGCTTGGTAGGAGGAATACATCATGGAGGAGGAACTTGTGGAATCACTATTATTGCTCCAGAGAAGGAGGTCCTCGGGTCCGAATAGATTTCTAGTGCAATTCTTTCGGCTCATGGCTTCCCAGTCCGTTCCTGCAATCAAAGCTAAGATTGATGAGACCTTAGAGAGCGGATGGTTACCCTGTGACTGTCACCAACATAATAATGATTTCCAAGATCGGGGTCCCTCTAGACAGTTACTGCTCTACTTCTCTTATCAACTTTGAGGAGAAATAAATGGCAAAGCTCCTAGCAACCTGTCTGCCTACGGCGATTGACTTGTTAATTAATAAAGATTAATGTGGGTTTATGCTAGGGAACTTCACATGTCATAATATTTCTAGACTTCATAAAACACCTGCTTTAGCTGACAGGTTTCCGGACCCCCTAGCATTTCTCCAGTCAACTTTGAGAAGGCCTTCAATTTGGTTGCTTGGTAGCATTTGTTTGCGATGCTCAGGAAGGTTTTCATACATTATGTCCAACTTCTCTACAGTGATCTTAGAGCCGGGGTTTGTCTTGGTAGACAGCTCGCTGAGGAGTTTCTGTGGAGAGGGGGTTTTGACAGGGCTCCTCCATCTTGCCTTTGTTGTTTGCGCTAGCTATAGAGCCAATGGTAGAGTAGCTTCACGTAGACAACTTGCCATGTAGTTTGAGTGAACATGTGGGGTCTCAGACAGGACACTGCTTTATGCAGAGGACCTTCTAATCTTTCTCCAGGACCTGCGCAATTACAGGCCACGACCCCCTCCGGATTCTGAGTATTTTTGGTAAATTCTTTGGCCTCATTATTAATATGACTAAATCGTTGGTTACCCAATCTGGGAGGGGTTAGGTGATGCTGACTGGGCTTCTTCCCGGGATAACTTTAAGTATCTCACAGTTTATGTGACGGATGATGAGGACAGAGAATGGGCACAGAACATTTCACACCAGATTCTTAGGTTGCAGACTGATCTTGCATTTTAATCCACCCCCCCTTCTGTGAAGCTGTTATCTTGAAAATGGGGGGCTGCCAGAGCACCAGTATCAGTTGTAACATTACCCGTACGAGAACCCACAGACCTTTTTCACTCACATAACAACAACAGTGGTGGGTTTTCTTTAAGAGGGACAGGGCACCCAGAATAGCCATGAGTAAGTGCTATAAGTCACCGTACTTTGGGGTTGTTGGTGCAGCTAATATACAATCACGTTGCTTTGATTCACTCACACCCACCATAATCAGACCCGGCCTTTCTGATGGAGTGATTGGCTATGGGTGATGTCTGCTTCCTACACTATTTACATGCCACTCAACCTCCGCTATATCTCTCCCTGGTGGCGCAGTGTGTCTTGGAGGCCTGGCCTGTGACCCTGCAGGCTTGGGGTGGCTTGGGCATCTCCTAGGAAGACTCCAATTTGGATGGGAGCTTGCCTTGGAGACATTGTGACTTCTGCTGGGATTTCCTGGGTGGAATAAGATTATCATCTCTGTACTGGAAGATGTCATGGAGGGACGCACAAGGTCTCCTTTCCACAACTGCAGAACTCATTCAATATGAACAAGGCACAGTTTTTCTGCTATCTCCAACCCCAGCACGGCCTCCACCTTTACGTTAAGAGTCTGGCTAAGCTCCCTGACCTCAGCCAGCTAGAAGCCCACCTATTGACGGGTGACACAGCACACACACAAACCTCCCTAATATACCGGACCATTGTGAATAACTCATCTGACACTTTTGATACCTTTTCTAGACAATAACCAATCTAGTATCAGGGTGACATTTCAGTTGACGACTGCTGAGATGTCAAGCTGGCTCCCCGGGTGACTGCCACTGCAGTACAATTCTGAGTGTTCAAATTAAAAATCCTGCAAAAAATAAACATTTCTCTTTCCAAACATTGGTGCTTTTGCCAGGATCCCATCTCTGGTATGCTTTAGATGCGGCTTAGGGTACGGCGGTTTTCTCCAACCTGGTCCTGTCCGGCAAGTCAGTATATCTGGACTAATGTACTAGAGACTAGACTATGTGGGAGGTGCTGTATTGGCTGTTGGACCCCGACCCCACACTTACACTGCTGTATATTAAAGATGATCTCAACTAATAGTTATAAGTTAGCTTTCCTCCACATGGTTCTAAGGGTAGGGAAGAGAGAAATTGCCAGAGACTGGGGGAACACGTCTAGCCCATCCCTCGAGAGGTGATCCAGGGGTCTAGATCAATATATGTCTGTCTCTAGAGTTATTTATGTAGCAGTCCTGGGGTTGCCCGCGTAAGCATGATAAGCTATGGTCTGAATGACAAAGCTACCTAGGAACTGTTTATGGGAGGGAGGGGCATTCACTATTTCTGGCATGAGAAAAATCAATGGGGTCCTGCTTGACTGAGATGGTTTTATAACATATTAAGATGCATTTGTCCTGTCCCGATAAAACTGGGGTACAAATGGACTTTTCCCGAAAAGTGAAGAAAGGGGTGGGCTACTGGTTTACAGGAATGTCACGCTATTTACCTTGTAAAATTTAATAAAATGTTTGTGTTTTTTTTTTAAAAGAGGCAGGTGATGTCATTATATGTGGATGACATTTCCTCTATCACGGCTTATAAACAAACATGCGGCAAACAAATCTGGCTGTGTAAAAGCTGCCTTTGTGCACCTGTTCAATGCAACTGTATGCACTGGCTCGTTGTTGTGTGCCATAAACGATGCCTTTTGTAGTGTACGAAGTTCCATCTTACACTGATTTTTAAGTTTGAAGTCGATTTAAAAGATGCTACTCGTGGTTCAAGACTAAAATCTGTGCTTCAGTCACATGATGCCAGCACCTTGGGATCTTCTCAAACTGAAATGGGTTTTGGAACCAGCTCTGTACCTTGGCACCAGTCTGCGTTACTATGACAGACACCAGGAGTTCTGCCAAACTGACTTTTGGCCAAACTTTGCTAAAGCGTGTCTGTTTTCATGTAAAACTGTCAGCCCTTAAATTCTGTAGCAATCACTGCCAAATTTATGTTGACAGCAAATGCTGCAGTAAGCTTAACCTGCCTAATTTCATATCAAACTGTATATCACAAGCTTTCTGGACCCGAAATCCTGCTGCGCATTCTCATATCACAGACGGACTAGAGATGCAAGGCACAGCGGAGGTAACTTCTACCTGGATCCACCTCTCATCATTCAAGTTCAAGGATATAGCATCGCTAAACCAAACACTTGGGTCCTGAGATTTCAAGAGTCAGCTGCTGTGATACTGTCAGTTGCACAATATTCCTAATTTAGGTTGTCAACAATCTTTGTGTTTGAGACACAGCCCTTAATAAGTTTGTTTCTTTGCTATCTATCATATTTTGCAGGAAATCAGGCCTTTCTTCTATCAACCCCACCAGCATCACTTGTGGAGTTCCACAAGGCTCTGCCTGGTTACTGACACTTTTCAACGCATAACAAGTACTCCTAGCAAACACTGTGGATGTTTTCAGTAAAAGCCATCACATGTATGCTGACAAACGTTTCAAACAAAACCAGAAATCCAAAAACAGAGACATCAGAACTGGTTATGCCTCAATAACCAAACTTATGCTACTTGCCTCAAGCAACCCCCCTCCAAACTTCCATTTCACTGGACATCCAGTATGGACCCCCTGAGATGGCCTTCGCTAAAAACACCTTCAATCGCCTACATGACCTCTGTCAAATTCTATCCCTGCTGCTTCTGCCTGAAAGGACTGCATGTATCCTCTAACTGGGTGACTATCAAAACTCTACGGGGCTTATCTGCCAAGGCACAGAGTAAAGTGTCTCTCATTATGTGCTGGCTGAAGAGCACAAACGATATCAAAACTGCATCACACTCCGGTTCCCAATGAAACAATGGGTTGAACCTTCAAAAAGCACTTTGAAACCACCTGGTATATTGAGTCATCAAAGGGGACCAGGTGGAGATCTATATATCCCTCAATATTTTGATATACTGACTAATCCTCACAGCTCTTCAAAGTGTTAATTACCCTAGATCACGAAATCGGATTCATTATTGTCCTTTCAGAGTACACCTCCAAGTTTTAGAATATGGGCTTTGGAAGCAAACACAAATTTTAAATATACAATATCTAGTCCCAACAGGTACCGGGTTGCATCTTAGTATGATTACTGAAGCAGCCTTTGAGCAATGCATGCCCTGTATAAAAACTAATTTAAACAAGTGCTATATAAGAAAAAACAAGTTATTCCCAGACTGCCAAAACATGCACCAAAGAACCCTAGGGGAGAGGATGTGGCTGAAGTGCCAGCGCTGCCGACTTCAGAGCTGGGGAACACAATTTGAGTCTCGGCACTAGCTCAACATCCTGTAATTCTGGGCAAATCACTTAATCTCCCATTTCTACCAAAATGAATGTGTTATTGTAACCGGTCCTCAAGTAAAGCGAGGTAATACCTTGGGATTAGGTTCACACTAACTGAACTCTATTTGAAGAGACTCAATTTACATCCAATGGCTAGATGTTTTTTGCAATCAAGCATGAGACCGTGAAGTGCTGGGGTCTGGTATCACAACTCCTTTTCCACCATTTTGGAGACAACACCTTTTGCAATCTTCTTGCCTAGAACTAACCTATCTGCTTGGTTGGTGACTCTCCAGAGGTTATCAAGAGCACGTGCTATCATCTAAGCTCTACTCAATTCAGTTAGTTAATGCACCCACTGCAGAGGTCTTGACAGAACGAGAATGTCACAGAATGTCACAGATTACAATCCTGACGTAGCTTTTTTCCCTTCTCATCTCTGCAAGGTTGATGCAAATTAATTATACCGATTTTGTTAAGAATGGCACCTGCTTTGCAGAGCTATGAAATGGCAGAACCTGTTATACCAAGCGCTGTATAAAAAAAAAAAAAGCTACTGCTTGACTGCCCTAACACTCACCAGACAAGGAACCCTAGGGGAGAGGATGTGACATAAAAGCCAAAGCTGTCAACTCTGGAGCTGGGGGAACATGATTCGAGTCTCGGCGCCCGGCTCAACATCCTGTGATTCTGGGTAAATCACTTAATCTCCCCTTGTTACCAAAAATGAATGTGTTCTTGTGTAATGTAACCAGTGCTCATGTAAAGTGCTGTAATACCTCTATATCAGGTTTGCGATATATAAAACAGCAAAAAAGAAAATAATAAAGCACTCCAATACCTTTGTGTTGAGTTTGCGCTACATTAAACTGCAACAACAACAAAAATAACCCTGACATAGCTTTTTCACCTCATTTCTGAAAGGTCGATGCAAATTAATTATAGCAATTTTGTTAAGAATGGCACCTGCTTTGCAGCGCTATGAAATAGCAGAACCTCTATTACCAAGTGCTATATATAACAAAACTTTTTAAAAAAGAGTTATTCCCAGACTCCCCCAACATGCACCAGACAAAGAACCCTAGGGGAGAGGATGTGGCGTAAGGGCCAGACCTGCTGACTTTGAAGCTAGGGAACACAGTTTGAGTCTTGGCGCTGGCTCAACATCCTGTGATTCTGGGCAAATCACTTAATCTCCCCATGCGACTTACGATGAATGTGTTCTTGTGTATTGTAACCGGTGCTCATGTAAAGCGATGTAATACCTTTGTATCAAGTTTGCGCTATATAAAACTGCAACAAAAAAAAAACATGAAAGGCCCCTGCAGTCATCGTAAAGAAACAGCAAGATGCCCGAAATCAAGTAAGACGAAGAAACAACATACTGCCGTGAGTGAATCGGCAAAGCAAAGGGAAAAATTGTGCGCAATACTAAGGTACCTTTCCGACCATGCAGTTATGCATGTAACAGGGTCTGTCTCCAAGGCGGTAACAAAACAGCCTCAAGGCGGGACAAGTGTAAAGCATTTACCAACGACATCAAGGGATTTTTGAAAAGCAGGCCCAGGAACAGATGAAAGTGATGGCCGAGGTTAAAGTCCACAGAATAGATTACAACATATCGAGAAGAGCAGCGCTTGTGCTCTGCTATACTCAACCTAAAAATAAACAGAATGCTAAAAGGAGCTGTAAGTGATGTCTCCTATGGTGTAATAGGTGTTGTCTTATGCGGTTTATAAGATTATTTGTGAAGAGGAATGTCTCTGGTGCTTGAGGGAGGAGTCATCGGACGCTGATTATAACTAACCAGCTGGAAATGGTGTCTCTGATGGTGCAGGAGACTTCATCTCATGGTAGTTGCTATATGTATAGTGAGTGATATCTCGGATAGTGTAAAAGGTGTCATCTCAAGCCGCAAGCAATGGCAGAAGAAGAGGTGTCATCTTAAGCAGCAAGTGAAGGCAGATGAAGAAATTATTTACCTATTACCCAATATAAATACTGACAGATGTAATGTTCTACTTTCTGCTTCTCATTCCCACACCCACAGTTTGTCGGGATACATTTCCTGACAATGTTCCTCACCGTCAAAGCCAGAAGCACCTCGTGGAAGTTCTTGTTCCCTACGATCCTCTTCTTCAGGGCTCGGATGGCGTCCTTGGGCCTAGAAGGAAGAGACCAGTAGATGAGCTACTCAGAAGACTAAGCCATTTTACAGGAGCCATCTTCTTCCATCCCTCAGCATAGAATCAGGATTCAAACAGGTTGCAGTCCAAACTTCTGCTGGGCTAATTAGGTGACTGTACATAAAGAAGTGTCATTAACACAATTCCTGGTCAAATAAATAGTGAAAAAATATGTGGTATACACCCATTGTGAAGTGAAATTTGAAAACTTTGTGGTGAACGGGCACGTTTTAACACATATACGATGAACCCAACGCTTCAAGCAACACCCACCTCCTCCACACCTGGACTCCCGTCAACATAGAGAACACCGCCACCACCATGGCCTCCATCCACTCCGGATCACCATCGGACCCCTGCCCACACCATATCTTCAATAAGGCAAACATCATCATCGCCCCCCCCCACCTCTGCAAAACCATCAACAGCTCCTTCGAGTCAGCCACCTTCCCAGAAAGATGGAAGCACGCAGACGACCCCAAGAACTACCGGCCGATCTCCCTCCTCCCCTTCCCAGCCAAGGTCATCGAAAAATTCATAAACAGCCAACTATCCCGGTTCCTGGAAGACAGCAAGGTACTCAACACCTCCCAATCTGGATTCCAAAGAAACCACAGCACCGAGACTGCACTCATTGCTGCCACAGACGACATTAGGACCATGCTGGACGAAGGAGAAACAGCAGCACTCATCCTCCTGGACCTCTCTGCAGCTTTCGACACGGTATGTCATGACAGTATGTCATGACACTCCCCGCACACGCCTCCACAACGCTGGAATCCGCGACAAGGCACTCAACTGGATCTCGTCATTTCTCTCAGGCAGAACCCAGAGAGTCTGCATCCCACCTTTCCTGTCAGAAGCCTCCAGAATCATCTATGGCGTTCCCCAAGGATCTTCGCTCAGCCCCACGCTCTTTAACGTTTACATGGCCCCCCTTGGCAACATCGCACGAACCCACCACATCAACATAGTTTCCTACGCAGACGACACTCAGCTCATCCTCTCCCTCACGAAGACCCTACAACTGCAAAGAACAACCTCCACAATGGACTGCATGCCATTGCCAGCTGGATGGAATCAAGCCACCTCAAGGTAAACACAGACAAGATAGAAACCCTCATCTTTGGCACCAACCCCTCAACTTGGAATGACTCCTGGTGGCCCACCTCCCTAGGAACCGCGCCCTCACCCACCACCCACGCACGCAACCTAGGATTCATCTTGGACTCCACACTCAGCATGACTCAGTAGGTCAATGCCATCTCCTCTTCCTTCTACAACACTCTCTGCATGCTCCGCAAAATCTTCAAGTGGATTCCCGTCGAAACCAGGAAAACTGTCACCCACGCCCTGGTCAGCAGCCGATTGGACTACGGAAACGCACTATATGCAGGAAATAACAACCAAACTCCTAACAAAGCTGCAAAGAATCCAGAACGCATCCGCCCGCCTCATTCTGGACATCCCACCCCGCAACCACATTTCCCCCCACCTCAGAGACCTTCACTGGCTACCAGTATCAAAGAGGATCACCTTCAAACTCCTTATTCACGCACACAAGGCCCTCCACGACACAGGCCCAGCCTAACTCAACGACAGACTAACCTTCCACACCCACACCCGCAATCTTCGCTCCGCCAGCCTCGCCCTCGCCTCCATCCCCCGCATTCGCCACACCACCGCTGGAGGAAGATCCTTCTCTCACCTAGCTGCCAAGACCTGGAACTTCCTACCGCTCCACCTTCGCCAGACCCAAGACCTCTTGACATTCAGGAAACGCCTCAAGACATGTCTCTACGACCAGTACCTCCCCTCCCCCCCCCCCCAGCGCCTTGAGACCCTAACGGGTGATTAGTGCGCTCTATAAATCCTTGATTGATGCCTCTTGACCGAAATGGAACATTTACCTTTGACCCGAACCGTTACACCGATCGTTTACTTTAAAACCAATCCACATTCCAACCTAAACCTTAAACCTAAACCTAAACCTAATTCTATACCTTACTCTAAATCAGCTTTAAGGCTAAAGACCATCCCTTATCCGAATCAGTCACTCCGCGACGTCTTCAAAATAAGTTTATTTTCATAATTTTGTATGGCATTTTCATAAACGGACATGCAAAAGAACATTTGATTTGTCACTTTAAAAAACTGCCACCTTTTTGTTGAATAAATTCTAAGTGTACTACATTTATGTTCCACTTTTTTCCCCGAGACTGAAAGGTTTAGACGCGCAAGGGAACTATGGCCCTGGCGGTCCTGCAGCATCCTGCAGTCTTAGATAGCACTGGTAAGCAACCATAAACAGTTGGTTCTGCAACAACCAGACACGTGGTAACTGAGCGAGGTGGCAACGCATGGAAGGCTTGAGGTGCACTGGTGCAAGCACTGAACGGCAAGGGATCCTGCATACCAGCAATGAAGAACATTACTAGAACTGTGTAGGTCCCAGGACAGGAGCAGCAGTGGAGTGCAGGTCAGGGTTGAGTGCATTGACAGAGCTGCCCACGGGCCCCAGTACTGGGAAAAAAGCAGGAGGCGCTCATGGTCAGAAATGGAGTGCATTGTGCAGCTCTGACTGGGAACAAATCCAGAACTGTCAGACGAACTAAAGGTCAGGTTTGAGATATATTGACATAGGTGTGCGCGAGGCCCTGGTCTCATGAGTGGAACTCCCCCACCTCCACATGGGGCTGGGTAGAGTGCCTGGTGAGTGGGCTGCTCCAGTTCCTCCCTTCAGGAGTGGTCGCTGGAATCCAGCTATGCAAGAAGGGTTGGGTTGAAGCACAGACCTGTACAGAGCTTGTCTGACTCATGAGGGACACACCCTAACCTTGAACAAGCTCGTGGCAGAGCATACAAATACCTCTCTCTACAGCTATGTAATTATTAAAAAAAGTGCTAAAAAAGTTTTTTTTATGGTCTGGAACGATTTTACTACATACAAACAGTACTGTATAATATTTAACTTCCTGTTTTCAATAAACAGAAATCAGTGTGGGAAAGTTGTCATTTTCATGTCTCTTGAACCAAATTAAACCATGCAATGGAAAAGATACAGAACTGGTTAGATGCATATTATGGTCCAACACACCCATCTCAGGGTTCAGGTGGCATTTACAAAGCACTCGTCTTCTTGGTTTATCAATTTCACCACAAATGCGCTGTGGCCTTAATGGCCCACAATACACAATCATCAATTATGTATCCGACATACTTATTTTACTCAAAGGGCGGGATTCAGAGTCGGGCGGATTTCGGTCTTCTATTTCCCATCACACGAGTTACTGAAACCGGGGACAACGGTAACTCCTCTGTGGGATGCATACAGTAATACCAATTAAGAGATATGGGTGAATAACGCGAGGTACATGGTGTTTCAGCACAGATTTCTGCAAGTTTTCCAGATCTGTTTCACCTTTAGGATGCCCATGTTTTCAGCAGCCAAAATCTCTGGATGAAAGTAAATTGATCTATGATGCTCCTGCCGGTCTCACTATCGAATTACCAGCAGCACTCAGAGGACCCTAACACAGGTGACCTGTGTTTAAAATACATCGCATTTCTTAGATATCTCAGACTTGTGGGAGGAAAGAACAAGAGTGAGTCCAGGCGGATGGAAGGAGAGAAATAGAGTTGGAGAGAGGAAGAGAAGGGTTATGGATATAGTAAGGAAATGAGAACAGGAAAGGAAATGCAAGATAGAATGGGGGGGGGGGGGGTGACACAAAAAGAGGGAAGATACAGAAACTAAGGAGAGAGGAGAGGATGGAGAAGGAGGCAACGATTATGGGGAGAATGAGAGAAACTCGGGATAGAAAGACAGGAATTGTAGAAAGGAAAAGACCGACGGGAGTAGAGCTGAAAGTTAAGAGAGAGGGCATTTAATTACACAGCTGTCTGCAGGGCTGGGAGGCCGGGGTAGTCGAGCATTACTTATTGATCCTACAACGATGTAAATACGCTCCTCCCTAGCCTTTGTTTGGCAAGTTATACAACGGATGCCTTGCATTCCAAAATGTGACCTTTCATAGATTTGTTCTCCTCCTTTATGACGACGGCTGAGCTAAATTCAGAAGGCCTGCTCCCAGTGTTACTGTGAGAAAGCGAACCATGGGAAATGCCAATGTGTTGCCTAGAGACCAACATATAGACTCTTCCCTTACTGAATAAATTACTGCTTCCCTAGTCTTGCGAGCGAGTCAAGTGGGTAGAGCAAAACTTAATTTTAAAACAAATAAGTTCCAGAGACCTTGTCAGGGGGCACTGAAGATTACACTACCAAATGCCCCTACTAACGCTGCCAAATACAGTACCATCACAACTAACCATCACACTCATAAGGGTCACCAGTGCTTTAAAAAGGTGGTTACTGCCCAGTACTCAGTACCTGCACTTCTTTAGTTTGAAAGGGAGAGTACCTTCACTTCTCAGCACTGCTGAAATACATTTAATGGGAGATTACTGGCACTTTTCTGGAACAAACAGGCACTCTAGGTAGTGAGTACCTGCACCTCCATATTTCCATTTACAGCACCGACTGTGACGATTCAGACTTTAAATATACACTAGAAATGACTACTACATGCCACCCAAGCTATTCTTATAGCTTTGGGTGGCAGGTATTAGTGATTTTAATTTATATGTAATTATTAAACAACTGTTGTTGTGCTCCTCACAAAATTGGACACACTGCGGTCATATAGCAGGCAGTTATAAGAGCCGGTGTTCTCAATAAAGTGCCAGTGCCAAGCACCGGAAACCACAAGCTCAAATTAAGCACTGGCGTAGAGACAAATATGTGAAAGAAGAACCTAAGAGAAATTAATAGTGGTGAAAGGAAGTTTAAAGAACACATTCCCTCAAAATCTGCACATCCTACCAGCTCAATGTAAAGGAGTGATAAGAATGAGATCCTGATGTACGAATATCAATTCGTAAACCAAGTTGAGCAATTTGCACACTGACTTGTTTAAGAACGTGGATGCAATTTGGGATGCAACCTCATAGATCCTAAATGGTGCTTCTAGGACCTAGTAAGTCACTTCGCAAATTGTCCATTCGTAGGGGTTGTAAATCGACCGGCTTAATGAATATTAATTAGACAGGTCACAATTTGCAAAGACATGGACTCACAGAGGCGAGTCAGATATATTGTAGATTTCTTTCAAGCACACTAGCCACAGGATAGCTCAGTAGCCCAACTGATACTGCCTCCAAACATTCCATAATAAATCTCCCCCTTCACCACTAAAAGCAAGATACTATACATCTCCTCTTCTTAACTAAACATAAAGACCAAAGTACAATGTAAATGTACATAGAACAGAGGGGAGAAAATGGCAAATAGGTGAGGATAAAAAAATTCAGACGGAAAACCTATGCTTAAATGAAATATAGTCTCGCAAGTAAAGGAAACCTTTTTCTGAAATCTCCCAAAAAGCCATCCAGGTGCTTCCAGATCTCTTCTTCAAACAAAACTGGATATACCATTCTCATCATCGGGTGTTCCTCTGCTTTCTCACATTTTTCTGCACCTCCAGACACACTGACATTCAACTTAAGTTCAAAATCCTGCCATGTTCTGTCTTCAATGCTTTATGGAAACACTTGATAATACAGAGGCCTTGTGAACTGTGTACCAACAAGTGATTCTATGTTCATCCAGTTTACCAGACACACATTCTGGCTTTTGGTAGCCTTCCTTTTGTTTTTGTCATGACAAACCTTTCAACTATTTTGCAAAGCCAACTCTATTTTCCTCCAGTCATCAGACACCACCACCCACTCTTTATGCCATTTTAACTACCCTGTAACCAGTTTAGTCAAAATAATCCCTTTATGACATGTAAAAACCTTCCATTTAAATATTAATAAGTCACCCCAGTTTAGACCTCGGAGTCCTGAAGAAAGAGTGCATGGTACTTAAAAGTAGGGCATGCAGAAATGTAATGTTCTCTTGTCCTTTCAGTGACTAGAACCCCAAAACTATTTTCGCTGTGGCAGGACAAGCTGTCTTGTGTAGAAAACCAGTGTACAGATTAAAATACTAATACTGTATCTAGGCAAAAGAACCAGCAAGAAAAAGAATGAAACCTTTTTAATAGTTATTAAAAAGCCAATTCAGTTGTGGTCAGATTTTTGATAAATAATAAGGAAAAGCATCTTTAAGAAAGTTACCTTTCCCTGCCTGAAGTTACTAGAAGTTAATTTGCATTCTCTAAGCCACATTAATTTGCCTTTGATAGGTGTGAACAGGTGTGAAATGCCTGCTAGGATCAAACAAAAGGCTTACCAGAACGGGCAGAAATGACTCCTCTAAACCCCACAGAATATACAGGGTGAGGCATTTGACTCCTTGGCAGATATGCTGAGCCATATTTAACACTTGAAAGGGAGAGAACAGGATGCCAAGACAGTTCTTGTGGATCCACTGTCGGGTTGCTAAAAGACTCTTTTTTTTTTTGTCATACCAGACTTCTGTCTCTGGGTTTATTGTGGGTACAGTGTCTGTCTCTAACTGGGTTTTAGAGTTAGGTGTAGAAGGACACCAGGATTACCACACTAAACTCCCACACACAAAATCAGAGCCTAGGTTTAGTTTTGTCAAAGACTTTCGCCATCCTGAAAGTGCCCAGTAGTCATTCCGACTCACTAGCTTGTGCCAGACCTAAGAAGAGTCCTGAAGGACTGGACCAGCTCTTGCTTGTACCCAAGATAAAGAAGTGGACTTCAAGGATCATAAGGCTGACCTGTTCCACCTACAAGGATTCAACAAGTTACAAACTACTTTTTCCTGGAAGCACCCAGCCAACCAGTGGCAAATGGACCTAGACTTGACTCTGCTGCAGGCCTCTGAATGTCGCCCTGTAAGTCCCTTGGTGCAATCAATGAGGTCTTGTAGGACTTTACAAGTGTACTGCTGTGTTGAATTGGGACTTAAAGGACTGAGACAGAAGGTAAAATCTACAACCAAGAGAAACCTGGTTGGTATATCCAACTTGCACTCCATCGCGGTCAGCCTCAAACTACACTCTGGTCCTGGTCTACCACAACCAGTGACTATCATTGGCACTTTGTGCTTTTTGGTGCTGTTTCTACTAAAAGCTTCAAAATACATATCCATGGTTCCCCTTATTCATTTTGATATCATTTTGTTTATTAAATGCTACTATATTTCTCCAATGTGATTTGGGATTTTTACTGTTTTGCATTTTGACGTTATCACTGTTATAGTATTGCATCAAGAGTTTACACATTGCCCTAAATTGAGCCTGTCTGCTCTGTGACACACCTACCAGGGGGTGAGCTCAGCTTAATTTAGTTAGCGACTTTGAAGGTGCACCCTGAAAAGGGTTGTGATTATTCCTTGAGGTGGGTAGTCACCAACCCCAAATAATAATTACATAACTTCAGTATTGGATCTTTCATAGATTCACACGCTTGAATTATTCCCAGTCATCGAAGTGGGAGTCCCGTGGTACCATAGAAAGGAGTAGAGAAAATTCTACATAAGAGTTCATGTCAAATACATTAACTTTAATAGCTATTTAGTGTCATTTAAAAAGTCCCAACGTCCAGCCAGTCAGGCAACAGTACCATTTAGAACCCTCACCATAGAGGCTCTAATCTCTTAGATTTTCTAAAGCATGTTGTGTGATGGGAGCCTCCCTGACCTTTGTTCAGTTTTCCATTCAGAAAAGCTACTTCAGGAAGATTAGCTATCTCTCTATATTTTAAACACCTTTAGATTTCCTGACCATGTTAGATAAACCTAAAAAGAGTTTATATAGGCCATGTGGTACTTGTGGCAAAAAGAGATTGCACTCAGACGACCCTCTAAATACTCCATTTACTTTCCTCAGCCTGAACATACTGTGAAAGACTGCAAAACTTGCTGCACTTTCTCTCACAAAATTCTCAAGAACAGAGAGGGGAGATTGTTATTTTGGTTGCAGAAGCAAAGGAGAGATTGTTATTATGGTTGCAGAAGCTAAAATCCAAGGAAGATCCTATCTCTGAGGAAATAAGTGGTGATTCTTCTACAACTGTTAAATCCTGCAAGAGGGATAGGCCACTCGAGAGAAACGTCCGAACCACCTAAAAAAAGCTTCTAAGAAAACACATCATGAGTCCTTCAAGCACCATAAAAAAATCTGAGGAACAACTACCACTAGCAAAAACAGCAAAACTTCCCTCTGTGGTCCCATCTGAACCTTTAACTCCTATCAGGGACGTTTCTGTCAGGATAGCTTCACAAATCTCTACCAGCAACCACAGAAACTTTCTGCACCTAAATTCAAATTATCATCAACCTTCTCACAGACTACATCATCTACGACAGCTCCGTTGATGACATAAACCACTACAATGTCGATGTTTACCTCAGTGCTGTCTTCAATTAACTTATCCTCATCCCCGGCAGTGTTATTGACCATTTTTTCTTGCACTTTATCTTCGACAACAGCAAAATCTTCAAAAAAATGTGCTTCAAAAACTACAATCTTAAGCTATGCTGCTGCAATCACCTTTGAAAGGACCACCGTTGACGACACCATCGACGATCACACCATCAATACCATTGACAAGGAAACACGACCATCTTAACAAGAACACCATTGACACTATCCTAGAAATCACAATCCATAGAGGCATCATTAAATCCACTGATGCCTGCTTCTATAATATAATTTGTTGAACCATCAGATGTAATCCTTCCCACTCATATGTCTCCAAGCAAAGTTTTGCCATTCCCACCGGCACATCTGCTTGATGAAGATGCCTCAGATGGGGAAGTTCCCTTTGGGGTGGCTCATAGCCCCTCTGAGTTAAATGTCAAGATGATGATGACGACCAATAATATGAGGATGACTATTACTTGGCTGAACAGCCAGAACGTTATGAGGAACTGTTTTATTCCTATGAACATTACAAATAACAGGAACACTCAGTCCAAATGCCATGAGTACTAGTCTCCAATCTGCAACATATGCTAAACGATTAGAAAGAGCGGCAAAGAGGTTTCAACTTGCTATTACCTCTTAACAAACCAACAGTTTTCTCTACAACTTTAAAGAGCAGATGAAAAAAAATCAGTAAGGGCCATCCCTACTGTTGATTTTATTTGGCAAATGGGTCTAAAAACCAGCCACGGTGTCTACAGTAATGCCCAGATTAGACAAGAAATACAAAGCTACAGATGTCTCTAACGCATTGTGGGCCATCCTAAGCCGGACTGTGTTATTACACAAACTGCAGAAAAACATTCTAAAAATCCATCTACCCCTGTCACTACCAAACCGGATAGGGATGGATGCCACCTAGACAATATTGACAAACATTTCTATGGTATGGCAGCGATCACAGTTTGAGCAGCCAACTCTGTAGCAATCCTACGGAAATTTGACAGAGAGATGCGGTATGATATGGACAGTTTGTAGACCTCTCACCAAAATATGCAAGGGTGGACGCCAAGACAATTCTCCAAGAAGGAGAAAGAGCCTCAGCTGAAATTATCAACTGTGCCCTAGACATTTCATCACCAGGGTTCAGACAATTAGCTAGAGTAGCAGTACTTCGGAGATAAGGCTAGCTGAAAGCAACATCCTTCAGACCAGAGGTCCAAAGTAAGATCCTGGACATGCCGTATGACGGAGAAGCCTTGTTCGGAAAATATATTGACAATGCTTTGCCAACTAATAAAGCAGCTATGGACACAGCAAAGTCTCTGAGTACTCTACAGATGAAAAGGCAGCCCTTTTGGGGAGCTAGAGGCAGAGTCTCCTTCTCTTATCGAGGAGGATTCCAATCCTACAAACAGCAATTTTAACCATTCAAGACTAAATATCGTTCCCAATACGCACAGCAATACCGCCAACCTCCATCGGCAGAGTACAAGCAATCAACAAGAGGCAAACATCCCCCCAAACCCCAGAGGGCAGGATACAACTAGAAAACTGTGACCCTCTCCTTGGTGCCAGTTGCCTACCAATCAAAACAACTTGGGGGCCGAACATCTAATTACCTTTGTCAATGGTCCCTCATCATTACAGACAAGTAGGTCCTGGATGTCAAAGTTTGGGGGCATACACTCAAATTCATCAAAAAACCAAAAGGACCCCCACCTCCCCATCTAAAACAGCTTTTGATTAAAAAAAAAAATGTATCCTTCTAAAACAGCTTTTGATAAAAAATGTTATCCTGCTAGGAAAGTGTGCAAAAGACAGGGCCTGAAGATTCAGAGGGAAATCGGTTTCTACTCCTGTTTCTTAATCATAAGAAAAAGAAAAAAAATCAGGCGACTGCCACCCTATCTTAGACCTTCGGAAGACCAACAAATCCTGAAAAAAACAGTCTTTCCGCATGGTCCCCCTGCAAGACATTTTACACCTCCTCAACCACTGGGACGACATGATGGCCACAGACCTACAAGATACATATTTCCATGTCACAATTCATCCAAAACATCGAACGTTTTAAGATTCTCAGTAGCCTGCACTCACTACCCATTCAGAATCCTGCCCTTTGGCCTCAAATCAGCCCCACACCTTTTCACCAAGTGACTAGCTCTAGTGGCAGCCCACATGAGACAGGAAGGTGTCCCTGTATTCCCTTACCTGGACGATTGGTTAATAAAAGCTGTGATGTCCCAACAAGCCACAGCAGATACAGCATGATGCCTCAAACTTTACATGAAACTAGGCCTCACAGTAAATGTGCAGAAATCTTCGGTCACTCCAACAAGAAGAATCAAATTCCTAGGGGGAGTCCTAGATACCATATGGGACAAGGCAAGCGTCTCTGGAATGACAGCACAAGATTGAACAGCTAGTCCAAGACCTCAGGAAAATAAGGTCCATTTCAGTCCAGCATTACAAATAGTTACTGGGGATGCTATCCTCCTGCATTCCAATGATCCCACCCACTACAGGAATAACTAGACAAACAATGGACACAGATGCAAGGGTCATTCAATAACATCATCCAAGTCACTCTGGCCATGGTAAAATCAATGAAATGGTGGTGTCTCAATGCAAGCATCAAACAGGGCCTAACGTTTCTGTCCCAAATAGCAGACTTTGTCATAAAGACAGATGTGTCTCTAGCGGGATGGGGCACTCATCTACAGGATCTCTCTATCAGTGGCAAATGGAGTATCACCGAAAAGAGCATGCATATAAATCGATTAGAACTCAAAGCCATAGAACTCGCTCTACTATCATTCCTGGCAAGAGCAGCATGCTCATCTGTCTTCATTCACATGGACAACACCACAGGCATGCATTACATCAACAAGCAGGGAGAAACTAGATAACCATCAGCCCTGTCAAAACAAGCTCAGACAATTTGGGAATGGGCTCTGCAGCACCAGGTAATGCTGAAGGTGGAGCATGTCCCAGGAATGTCCAACGTGCTAGCGGACACATTGAGCAGAATATCTACCAGCTGCCATGAGTGGGAACTCGATCAACAAACTCTACAGACCATATTCTCCCGCTGGGGTAAACAAGGGTCGTGGGGAAATGCATTTTCAATAAGATGGTTAAAAATCTCTGCATACGCATTTCCCCGGATCACATGAATACCGGGGATTCTCAAGAAAATGAAAAGAGACCCTTGCTGGTTAATTCTCATTGCTCCCAGATGGCCAAGGCAGTTCTGGTTCACAGAACTCCTGCTACTTTCGAAACAACCAAATATTCAACTGAAGCCCATCCCAGCCCCAGCATTACTAATAATAAACAGCGGCCAGCTACTTCATCCCAATCTGACTTCACTGCATTTATCGGCCTGGCTCCTGAGTTCTATGAATTCAAACACTTAAACATCCCACAAGAATGCAGGGAGATTTAGGAGAAATCTAGGGGAGATGCTACCAACAAAACCTATAAACTCAAGTGGGAACGTTTCTGTTGCCAAGATAAAGCAGTACATCCATCATTCTCTCACCCCGAACAAATCCTACCATATCTCCTGCAGTTAGCAGAATCTGGACTTTCACATTAATCTATTAAGGTACATTTGGCAGCGACATGTCACTTTCGCAGATCAGATAAACAACTGTTAGTAAGGATAAATAAGCTGTTCCTCAAGGGACTCTTCAGAGTGTTTCCTTCATTTAGAGAACCTTCTCCTCCTTGGCATCTCAATGTGGGATTGAGCCAGCTAATGAAACCCCAGTTCGAGCCAGTGCACAAAAACAACTGGAAATACCTTACTTGGAAAACAGCAATACTTCTTGCATTACATTGACATAAGCAAGAAGAGTTAGCAACATTCAGGCATTCACAATAAAAGAACCCTCATCCAATTAAAAAAGGATGTTGTGATACTTAGAACCAATCCCATAGTCATACCAAAAGTACATTTGGATTTCCACTTAAAAGAGCCCACAGTGCTAAAAACATCTTCCCCAATCCTCAAACAAGTATAGAGTGATCTCTTCACTCTGGATGTCAAAAGATATCTTACATTTTATGTACACAGAATGAAACAGTTCTGGAAAAAAGACCAATTATTTGTGGCATATGGCAATATGAGCAAAGGATTCCCAGTATCGAATCTGTCTATAGGAAGATGGATTGCAAGCACCAATCAATTCTGCCACAGACAAGCAGGAAAATCCTTAACACAGAGTTAAGCAGCATTCCACTAGGGCTATTTCAACTTCCATCGCTCTCTTTTTGCTGGTGTGCCCATTCAGCAGATAAGCTAACCAACAACATGGTCCAGCAGGCACACATTTACCCAGCATTACTGCCTGGATACGACTGACAACAGTGATGCAGCCATGGGACAAGGAGTTTTACAGCATCTATTTCAATAAAGTGAGCCACTTTTATTTCCCACCTTCCACACCGTCATGAAAAGAGGTCATGTTTACAAATGTTTACTGCTGACTATTCTGATTCAAGCATGTGAATCTAAAAGATCCAATACTGGAGAAGAAAATAAGTTACATACCTGTAACTGTAGTTTCCCAGTATTGGTATCTTGCATAGATTCACATGCGACCTACCCTTCTCCCCATAGAGGCTCACTGTATTTACATGTTTTATACATCGCACTTATGCTCGAAAATCTGAGAGACTGCAGCCTCTTTGGTGAGGGTTCTAAAGAATGCTGTCGCCTGATTAGCTGAACTTTGGGTGTTATTAAATGACGCTAGAAAGCTATTACAGTGAATGTATTTGACATTAACTCTTATATACAATTTTCTCTACTGCTCTCTTTTGTACTGTAGGACTCCCACTTCGACGGCAGGGAATGATTCAGCATGTTAACCTATGAAAAATACCAATACTGGAGAACTGCAGTTACAGGTAAGTAACGTATTTTCTTCTAACACCTTCCTATTGTATTACGTGAAGTTTTGGGTACTCTTCTCATTTTTTAGGCTCTCAATCTTGTTTAGTGGACATATAGGCCCTCATTACAACCCTGGCGGTCAAAGTCCGCCAGGGCAGTTTTGGCGATTGCACCGCCAACAGGCTGGCGGTGCAATTCTGCCTATTTCGACCGCGGCAGAAGCGCCGCGGTCGCACTGCCGGGACCGGCGGTTTTCCGCCACGGTGGTCCCGGCGATTTTAATCCGCCAGGGCAGCGCTGCTTGCAGCGCTGCCCACGGGATTACGAGTCCCCTTCCTGCCAGCCTTTCCATGGCGGTAGGAACCGCCATGAAAAGGCTGGTGGAAAGGGGAGTCGCAGGGCCCCTGGGGGCCCTTGCACTGCCCATGCCTTTGGCATGGGCAGTGCAGGGGCCCCCTGGCACAGCCCCACACAGCTTTTCACTGTCTGCTGAAAAGCGCGACGGGTGCAACTGCACCAGTTGCACGGCCGCAACACCGCCGGCTCCATTTGGAGCCGGCTCCCATGTTGCGGCCCACATCCCCGCTGGGCTGGCGGGCGGAAACTCTGTTTCTGCCCACTGGCCCAGCGGGGATGTCATTATGGGCACCGCGGGAGTGCGGCCGCATTGGAGGCCGCACAGCGGTTACAACAATGTTGTAATGACCCCCATAATGTCAAGCAGCAGAATTCCATACAAAACCATCTGGATAAGATTCTTTAAAATTAGAAAATCTATCTTCTTCTTGAACTTGATCTTGTGGTCTGGAATTAGGACCTAAAAATACTTTAATATATTTTTAGAACAGGCAAACTTATCACTGCTATCTTTGATTGAAACATATACTTTTCCCACTACTGTTCTGTTCTAAAACTCCAAAGTGGCTTGAAAGTTCCCTTTTCTTTATAATCTGACACCCATAACCCATTAGTATCTGCCATAAGTAACTTTATTTTCCTTAGAATTTTGAGGAAATACCTCTTCTGAGCTTACTGTTAATTGAGAACATGAATCAAACATCATTTCTAAATTGCGTACTTCTACCTTTACATAGTCCAAAGGGTTGCCTGTCCCTTTGTTCTCCAAATGTCAAAGTGTTTCATCATATATTTTCTTCTCATTTTTGTTCTTTTTCCCTTGCACCAACTACTTTAATTCAGGTGCCCTTTCTTGCTACACTAGTCACTTATAGCTTTCACCTTCTGGCATTCCCTACTATTTGACATGTCTCCTATTTGGTCACAATGGAAACACTGATCTAAACTCCCTTCTGGTTCCCCTTCTGGTTTCATCCACATACAACGAGGTACTTTCCAACATCTTCACAATCATAAGGGATTGTTATTCATTCACAATTCTTGTTTTTTTTATCAATGTTGCAGCTTAGAAACACATGGCCCCTAATATCCTTTATTGTTTGCCCTCACTCTGTACCATTCACTCAAACCAATACCTTTCATGTATTGTGTTAAGTATGAGTAGGTTATGTTTTTTGTTTTTTACCCAGATGTCTTATTTATTTAATTCAAGCGCTGCCACTTGTTTCAACTTTGAGTGGATTTTCTAAAGCATCTTGTCCTTCTGCACTAGGAAAGTGCATGGAAACTGGTGAGTTTCCTTTCAGTTTCCTGGTTAGCCCCACAAGCTCTTGCATAGTTCTGAAGCACCTTCCTCCACTTGCCTCCGCTTTAATTAGGTTATTTTGGGTTATTTAGGAAGAAAGTGTGGTGAAATCATGTACTGCGTGGCATTTTCCTGGCTTACAATTGGTAGGAAATTGTCTCAGTTTTAGCACAATAAAGATTTTACTCCCAACTCATGAAAACTGAATTTACTGTTGAGGCAACCTAGTTGAGCGTACCTATCTTGTTTGATAAACTCGACATCTGTTAAACTAATAAACTTAGAAATGCCTAAGTATCCTTGTTTATAAAATTAAAGGCTGGATGTAGAACAGAGCTAAAACTTGATCACATGTAAGAACCAGAAATCAATACTGATACTCTTGTGTATTCATGATATGGAGTGACTGTCACTGACTGTTAGTGCAGGCAATTGGCACATTCTCACTGTACACTCTCCGAACATATAGCATCCTTTGTGCTCTGATCAAACACCTTACGTAACTATGTTAACTCACAGGTGCCCCAGTCTCCCTATCACATTCCTGGCTAATGTCTAGCTATAGTTAGGTCCTATTATTTTCAATATGTAGACAAGGTTATTCTGAAATTTACAGCTGCCCCTTCGTTTATGGTGTACCTGTCACCTTTCCTAGAGCAGGGAAAAATCTGGTTATATCAGGGTCTCATTCATGAATTGTAGCTAGCCATACCTTTGCATAAACAATCCTACTACTCCGCTCTCTAAGCATAAGATTTTCTACTTTTCCTTTCAGACCTCTAGACAGTGTTTTACAGTTATTTTTTCCCATCTTGCTAAAATAGTGGCTGCATGCCCATTTCATGACACTGCTTATCCTTTCTTGACATAGTGCTGTTAGGTGCTATAACACAAATACACATTACAACGTCATCAATTTTTTCTCCTCTTATGTACTCACAGCTACTTTAACTGGCTTATACAAACTGATGTCTGATCAAAGTAGTGAGCTAAAATGACAGTTTCTGCAATATCGTCGTCCAGGTAGTAGGTAGACTAGCATTCCTATCTTACTTTTGCAATAACGACATGTTGAGGTGCTCAAGATCTCCGTCGCTCATCATCTGTATAACAGAAGGCATGAACTCATTGAGGCAAGTCAGAAATATTGTAGATTTAGTTCAAGCAGCCAGCCACAACCCTGTTCAGTAGTCCAACTGACACTCAAAGAATGATCTCTCAGCTGCCAAACATTCTAAATAGAACCCTGCATCCTTAAGCATTAGAAAGAAGATACAACAGGATGGCACTTTAAAAAGAAGTGGTTGTTATTTATGGAAATATGATCTCTAAAAGGCAAGCTGTTGGATGTGGACATGTTCTCCTTTTTGAATCAGTTATGACTGATGGTGTGAGACTACAAGTGCGGTCACAAACTTCTGATACACCTTGTAAATAGGAGAGGTGCACTCGTTTCACGTTCCTTCTTAGTTGCAACGTGGAGAGGGGTCACAAAGGCCCTCTTTTCAGACTAGTAAAACTGCTTTTGTACACTGTGTAAAAAGCATTTTGCAGTCACAAAACCTGTGCTTTTTTAAAAGAAAGATTTGTGACCCCATAAGGTCTTTGTATCGGGCTCAGTGTTCCAAGGTTACAGGACCACTTCTTTGAGTGAAATGTAGGCCTGCACTAGTTAGATAGCTTAACACATGTCAATACTGCAAGGCTGAGCTCCATAAAGTGCCTACTGTAATGCTACAGCACACAAGATCTGAGTTTGCCTTTAATATTACAGCTCTTTGTTTTTCAGCTGTTGGAATACTACATATCTTGGCCAGTCCTCCCTCTGTGAGAATCTCATGACTTACTTGGTGCTCCTACTGCCTAGCATCCTCTCATTCCTGTAAGGCTTTTCCACAATTTTCCACCTCCACTACCTTAGCAGATCATCGGTATGGGTAGATGGGAAGGACACATTGCAACTGGGTGCTTCAAATGTTCATCATTTGTATACCAACATGAGAGGCTCAGTCCTCAGACTTTGACACAGTAGGTAAGAAAACAAAAATGAAAGCAAGGGAAGTAGCCAGCAAATACACACAACATAGACTAAAACAGCTCTCACCATGCAATGAAGCACAGTTTCCAGTTTGAGCATTTAACCAGGAGCGACTCCTCCACAGTGGGGAAGGGGCGTCGCCCCCCTGGCTGAGTCAGCAGATTGCTATTGTTTTATTTCTCATCATTTTTCATCTGCTGGCTCAGCCAGCAGAGTGTACAGGGAGGAGTCGGGCTGGGGCACCGGAGTGTGGGGGGAGTGCACTAAGTGCGCATGTGTGTTTGGCCGGCAATCTGAGGCCAGCCAAACACACATGCTCGCTTAGGTTTCTCCAACTCGGCTGTATACACAGCTGGGCTGAAGAAATGGCACAGACCCCAGGCTTGTGTCTGAGAGGCACTTCGAGCCGTTCAGACCAACCCTGATGCTACTTACATGCTGTGTTTAGCATGTACGCCGTACCAGGATTGCTGGGAGCCTGTGCTGGGGTCCCAGCAAATGCTGGCACAGCACAAGTGGAGCAAGGCGGGAAACAGTGATGCGAGGGAAACGGAAAGTGTTTTCTTTTTTAAAATAATGTTGTTTCCATTGTCATCTAACACCCCCCACCACCACCCCCCCCACCCCCCCCCCCCAAACATATGCGTCGGCCGCCACTGCATTTAATCTGCAAATTACTGCTCTCTGGTGAGTTATTCCAATTAGTTCATTACAAGAAAACCAAGAACAAACCGCCCAGAATGCATCAGTTTGTCACATGAAAGCCCAAGACTGGAAACTATGTCAATGATGACATGAAGAGAGTCGGCCACCCTGCTACAATGCAAAGGCATCTGAAAGGGCTAGTCAAAAGAATGCTTACTGGTTCAAATGCCCATTAATAAGCTCATCAAATTGTGCTTAAACACTATTGCATCCCATCTTAGAGAGAATTACACACACACACACTAAGCATTGAAGGATAACAGCTCTCCCCTACTCCTCAAAGAAGATCCCCCCTTGCTATTAATGCAGAAGACATTGAGGAGTTAACATGTCCCGTTACTTATAGAGCTGTCAAAATGTACCACCAAATGCAACAATATCCCACAGGCAACTCAATATAAAAAGGTCCACTAGGGAACAGCTACAAACTGCACTTAACGGATACAATATCAGAAAATGCAACCTCCCCCACTCACATCAAGCTGCAAAACATCTCCATGAAGGCCGTGATTTGTTTTCTGACACCTACAATGCATCTTTTCCAACTGAATGCTACAGGACAGAGGATCCAATCCTTCTGTCACCAAACAATCCAAGCAACTACCAACCTACTTGAAAACACTTAACCGAATCATAGGCGCCATAACACATGGATCAGCCCTTTATGTAACCTTAGTCCATCACCTATTGGCCTGGAGTGGCCAAGCCCCCTAGTACATTCACCAGAAGAATACTGCGCTACTCCTCTTTCTTCTAAATTTTACATCACCGCCAGTCAAATAATGAAGCCAATTTGCTAACTTCTGAGGTGTGGGCAGAATCCACACAAAAACAACATTCTCAAACTCTCAACTCCGTGTATTTTACAGGGGATTAACTTTACCCTGCATGCTGTGTTATAGTTATCAGCATGCAACAAGATACACAGTGTACCCATTACACAAACAACTTGAAAGGAAGGGTAAAGGTTACCCATCATGGTGGACTGCATGGATTGTCCAGGTGAAGGCCTGTAAGCAATACTGCTAAGGCAGTAAACAATCACTAACAACAATGAGGCCGGTCTCCTTTGGTTAGTGGGCAGTATGTGTTGTGGGTAGGGTATTTTTTGCAGGTGTCTTGGGACCATAATTCTATACAAATTCGAAGAGATAGTCACACTTCTCCCCATGTGCACATCACCCTCTCAAAGCAGCAAGGGCAAGCAGTTAAGACGTACTCCAGGAACATAAGGGGTTTAAAAACTTACATTCATTTGTACACTGTAGATAACATCAAGGTGGAAATCAGATCTTTATTTAAAAAACAAAACACTATAAACCATCAGTTCTCTCATCCTGCTAACTTATGGCTTCCTACCTTATCTGAAGTTGGGGAAACTACCATGTTCCCACCAGCAAAGCCTAAATATGCCTCAATCAGCAAAAACACTGACCTGGCAGACTGCCAGCAATAAGTCTTGGTCCTTTGTTGTTTCTTGGAGTAGATGCCATAAGTGTGACTAGTACGTTCAGGAGTGGGACCTGTACCTATTGTGACATAGGACTGAAGCTGCAACTCCCTGATGTGGTTTGAGTAGCCCAAAACCAGTCAGGGGTTGCTTCTGTTACAGCCAGGGAAGAGCTGACATACGTATTCGGGCTCAACAGTTTCCACTTGAGCAGGACCAATACTAATTCGCATTTGGCAGTTGTGTGTGCAGAGTCTACAATGGCCAAAAACAATGGACTAGAATGTGCCTGGAGAGATCATTATTTGTTGCAAACTGTAGGAACGGCAGGACAATCATGCGTCCAATATTCAAAGATGGGTGCAGATAAATTTCAGTTGACCTCAATGGGGCCTTGATGGAGTTACAGAAGTATGAGCTGCCCCAGATGTTGGTTTGCCATGTTAGTGGGCGGTCTTCAGGGATGCAAACACCACATTGCTCAAAGCTATAAAAATGCTGGGCTTTTGGTAGGACCATGTGCAATCACTATATTGGCAAGCTTCTGATGTAGTGAAGATCTCCAATCATCAGCTTCATCTAGCCAGGAATGTTGTGCCATTCTTAAACTTCCCAGCCAGGGTCTTGCTGCGGCAGTCCTTC
This sequence comes from Pleurodeles waltl, assembly GCF_031143425.1. NCBI lineage: Eukaryota > Metazoa > Chordata > Amphibia > Caudata > Salamandridae > Pleurodeles > Pleurodeles waltl. Next base: position 341,242,654 of record NC_090443.1, read on the forward strand.
CTACGTTCTACAAAATTGCTAAACAGTAACACATCAATTATTGAGAACATGTTTTTAACAGGCTTCAACTCAAGTTGAAATACCAGATCACTCTTTACATGTCCCACCTACACAGATTTCCATTGGTGGAAGAATGAAACTGAACATCCTCATAGTAACTTATTGTAATCCAGGGCAAATGGACTTCATGGACTCTTATTAAAAACACATAAGAGCCTTCCTGGTGCTTCAGGTCTAGCTCGACTAAACCATTCAAGTTTTTATGGTGGAATCTCACTAGTAGAGCTTGTGTGGAGGCTCTGGAATGCACTCCCAATACAAAAGTGATTAGCAAATGATACTTTTCGGTTCTGGGGCCACCTGATAAGCCCACTCTTCTTGGATTACTACCCATTATCCAGCCAAAGGGAGAAAGTTGGAGTGTTCCACCCTTCAAGGGCATTTCATCTGCGTCTCACCCAGAGAGTTCTCTCAGGATGTATGAGGCATAATGTCCAGTATAACCTTAACATTGACCAGTCAGCTGTTTTTCCCCATTAGAGAGTGTGATAACGAACGAGCTAACAAGGCACAATAATACTATAACGAAAACACTGCAGGATACATCGGGCAGTAAGCTCCTCAAATGAAGCAGAGCGGGGCATTCAAGTTGGGAGCAGCAAACCTGATGGCACAGGACAAAAGACATCTTTCAATCACTCTTATGATCAAGCATGCTGGCAGCCTTTCACCTCGTTTAAAGTTAGTATTGAAATAATTTGTTGAATTAATTTTCAATTCATGCTTTTCCATTTTGCCACCTAATGATCTTTGGATACATATGTGGAAATCACATACTTAGGGAAAGAGATATGGAAAAGAAGTAAAGAAGGGAAATCAAACTAAGAAAGAAATAGCCTCACAATACCCTGCACAATCCTGATGAATATTGGCACCACCGACAGAGAAATGCAATTGCATGTCTGGCGATAGTACTGAGCACATACTGGCTGGACACGGGGACGCTGTGATGCCCCCAGGCAATGGAAACAGTGAGGTGGTCGAAATGAGGCCTGTGACGGGCCTGTGATTAGAGCCAGGTGAAGGGACCCCTCCTGAGGCACGAGAGGTCTGGATAAAAGCGGAAGAGGCTTCTGCCTTGGGTCTGGCATGCTGGGAGTTGATTGGGGCGGACCGCTGCGGGGCCGGCTGTGGGCTCTGGTGCGCAGCTGGACCTTGGGTGGCCTTGGCGCACGGATTGGCCGGGCAGGGAGCTGGCCCACTGGTGGCCTCACGTGGCTGAGTAGAGGCAGGGCCGGAGGAGGCATTGGTGACCTGGCGCCTGACTGCTGGTGGGGGCACTGCATCGATGACGGCGATCGTCCTGGTGGTGAGAGGTGAGCAGGCACAGGCTGGACCTGGCAGAGTGCGGGGATGTGGAATCTGGACTGCAGCGCCAGCCCCGTGGATGCTGGAGGTGCTACGCCAGGACGGTGACTGATGAGACAACAGCTAGACAGGGCACTGTCTCGCCGACCTGTAGGTTCGCAGGAGTGGTGGTGGCGGCCCTGCTGGTGACGAAAGTGACCAAATGGGAAAGAATAAAAAGCAAGGGCCCCTCCCCCCCAAGGGCAACGCAATGGATCACTATGCACTGCCGGCTCCGGTGTTGCAGTGTGCCTCACGTCATGCCTCTGGCCGAGGGGGTCAAAGGGAAGAAACTGGGGAGCCATCACAGGCTGAATTGCAGCAGGCCATCCAGGGATCACGGCAGGCGCTAGAAAGAAAGATTGAGACAGTGGCCATAGAGGTCAATTTCCTGCGCACTGACCTCTCCATGGTATCCAATAAAGTATGTGTAGCGGAGGGTTCCATCTTGCAACTTCAGGCGGAGGTGGCCACCTTAAAAAAGAAGGTAGCAACGACGGAGGCTCCTTCTGGGGCACTAGAGGCTACAATAGAAGACTCGGAGGGACACGCTCATCGTAATAAGATACATTTGTTGGGATTCCCCAAGAGGGCAGGGAGGACCCATCCCGAGCACTGTGTGGAAGCCTGGATTAGAGACACTCTGAAGCTGGTTAGTCTCACTCCTATGTTTGCAATCGAGAGGGTGCATCGGATAAGATCTAGATTTACCCAGGCTATACCACAAAGTGCAAACGGCTTGCAAAACCTTCTTAGAGGTCAAGGCCAAGTTTAGGCACATGGGCATACGATATATGTTGCTATATCGAGCCCGCCTGAAGGTCATCGCAGGTGGTACGGCACACTTTTTTGAGACGTCTGAAGATGCGTGGCAGTGGCTGGAAATGTGGGACAAAGTACAGAAGGAACGTTTTTCAGCTTGGAGAACTGTGTGCATGGACGGGCTCTGAGAGTGAGCCGAGATGTGGGTGGCAATCCTGTGACACTTACACATCAGTCATCTGCGGAGATCAAGAATGGCAGAGTGGAAATCCAGGCAGATGGAACCATTGCGCTAGCAGCTTCGGACCAGAGAGATACCGTACATGCCACTAAATCGATGAATGAAGAGATGATGATTCAGAAGGAAACCGGGGTGGAAGAAGACATGTGATGATAATTATGGTCATATAACAGCTCTAGAGTGTTTTTATTTCTACTCCTCAGGTGGTGTGACTTTGAGCACAGGCAATAGCGGACTCACTTAAAGTTAAAGAATCTGAAATGGTGAGCCTGGTCAGGAATGTTCTACCTAAATGATGCTGTTAATAGAGAGACAGGTTGTAAGGAACTGGGGAGGGTAGCCTCTGTTTGATAGGCTTTGTTCGGGGGGGGTGGGTAGGCTGTAAAGTCCTGACAGCAAGAATTAATTGGATTTGCAATAGAAATGTAGTTATTATTGTTTGAAGTTACTAAAGTTTTAGAGGCTTTGCTCGTTCATGTTGTAGTGCACGTCCTGAAACAGCGGAATACTTGGGGTTGGAGTCAACAGCAGGGATAGCTGAGGAAGCGGTAGACGAGCATCACTAGGTTCATGACGGAAACATATAATATAATAACATGGAATGTCGGAGGGCTCCGGGGATACACTAAGCGGTATAGAGTTCACGCTTTTCTTAAACAACACAAGATCCAAATTGCCTGCCTACAGGAGACGCAAGACGCATTTGGGGATGGAGGCACAGAAAGTGAAAAAGAAATGGAAGGGACATCTGTACGCCGCCTCATATTCCTCATATGCCAGAGGGGTGATCATCTGGGTGGCATCTGGGGTCCCGTTCAGACTCACCTATAGTGAATCAGATGTGGAGGGGAGGTATGTCCTTCTGCATGGTATGTTAAATGGGGTAGAGAATAAGGTCCTAAACTCATATCCTGCAAACATCGATGAGAGAGTGTTCTTGGTAAGACTACAAGATCTATTGCTTGACAGTGTAGGGACACCCATAATATAGGCTGGGGATTTTAACTGTGTGTTGGATGGGGAACAAGATTGTCACCCACCCAGGACTGGCACCAAGCCCCAAATGACAGGAACTCTACAGAGAGCAATGGACAATATGGGACTGTTAGACGGGTGGCGCTTGTTGCACCCGGATAGCAGGGAATACACATGTAGGTCAGATACGCACAACACATTTATCCAATTGGACCATTTCCTATTGGGGGGACTGGACAACGTTCTAATAGGGACATTAAGGCACATGGCACGGTTCCTGTCCGACCACGCCCCTGTCTGGTTGACTCTGGCATGGAGTGAGAGGATAAATGGAGTGCAGCCCTGGCTTAGGCCATCGGACTTGCTATCTGACACAGCCTGCAGGTCATGATTGTGAAACCCTATAGCACACTACATGACTACAAACTGGGGAACAATAAATACTCGGCGGTTGAGTGAGAGGCCCTTAAAGCGGTTGTAAGGGGGGGACTGCATTAACACGATTAGTGGAGTACGCAGGACACTCATGGTAGACCTGAAAACAAAAGAGGACTGGTTAGCTGAGCTTCAGAGGAAAGAACCACACACAGCAGAAGTACAAGAGAGATACTAACGACCCACAGGGCAATCCATATGCACTGGGATACACAGGACAAAATAGGACTTAAGGCATAACGTCAAAAGTTGCATAGGGAAAGAGATAAATCTGGCAGACTCCTGGCATGGCTTCTTCGTAGGGGGAGAGAGATGACCCCTATTTTGGCTATCTGTAATAAGCAGGGACGGCTCCTGTCCCGAATGCGCAACATCTTGTTGGTGTTGCAGGAACACTTTAGGACAATGTATGAGGCGGGACCACAGGTTGATGAGGCAAGGCTAGAGGAATTCCTGGCACGGGCAAGCCCCCTCGTTTGAGTAGGGAAGATGCCCAAAGCCTTGCAGAGGACATATCTATGGAAGAGCTGGGGGATGCCATAAAAGCGCTCACAGCCTCCAAAGCGCCGGGCAATGATGGCTTCCCCGCAGAGTTTTATAAGGCTTTTGCGTCCACATTGGGGGGCAAACTGCTGGAGGTCTACCAAGAGGCAGGGCAGAGAGGGGTTCTTCTGCAGACCATAAGAGAAGGGGTGGTGTGCTTAATGCCTAAACCCGGGGGCGACTTATTAGACCCTGCCGCGTATAGGCCTCATACCATGCTGAACACGGATCTTAAAATACTCTGTAAAATATTGGCAACAAAACTGATCGGGGTGATTCAGGGATTGGTGCATGAGGACCAATGTGGTTTTATACCGACAAGCAGCACCACACACAATCTCCGTAGGCTGGCACATGTACTTCATGAGACGTCTCACTGGATCTTGAAAAAGCATTCGATACAGTAGAGTGGGCCTTCCTGAGGCAGTGCTGCAGGGTATGGGGTTTGGCCGTTTTCTGCTCATGGGTACGCTTCTTATACACTGACCTTTCGGTCCGTATCAAGGTAGTGCAGAGAGACATCAGATGCTTGGCTGGTGGTGTGCGGCACAAGACAGGGGTGTCCTCTGTCACCCGGTTGTTTGCCTTAGCACTTCAGCCACTTGCATTGCTACTAAGGGTGGAATTGGCACCATGGGGCATTAGAATAGGAGACACAACCCATATTGTCTCACTACATGCAGATGACGCATTGATATATCTACATAAGCCCGAAGTGTCGGTGCCTATCCTGATGCGGTCTCTGGAACAATTTGGCAAGGTCTCGGGCCTCGGAATTAATAAACACAAGTTGCTGCCATTTCCCTTAGGAGACCCGGTGGGGAATCCAAGAACACAACTACTGAGTGTGGGACTTCAATGGGAGCTAGAAAACTTTCGATATCTGGGAATTAGGGTAACACACACTGAGGAGCAGCACAGGCAACAAAATTTAGATAGGGTGTTACAGGGCTAGAAAGCTCAGTTAAATTCTGGAACAGTCTTCTACTTTTGGTGATGGGCAGGGTGGTGGTAGCCAAGGTGTTTTTTCTCCCCCATTCCCTATATCTGGTTCAGAACTCGTTTCCCCTGGAGGACTTATTCTTCCACAAATTGAACAGCATATTAATCTCTCTGATTTGGGCGGGCAGACGTAGCCACGTAGCACTAACAATCTTGCAGAGAGACATGTAATAGAGGGGTCTGGCAGTCTCAGACATACACTTCTACTATTATGCAGCGCACCTGCAACATGCTGCTAGATGGTTTGCCCCATCGGATAACTGGAAAAAGTGCCTCTTGGGGGCTGAGTTAGCTGAAAACACACTGCCCCAGTTGCTGATGCAGGGAGGTAGGTCAGAAACCCCAGTGCCATACTTCGTCACTCACACGGCCAGTATCTGGAGGAAGGTGGTACATAGGGTCATACAAGCAGCTCCCTTTAGCAGGACAATGAATATATGGGATTTTAAGCTTTTTCGAAATATAGACTATATTATGTCCAGGGTGCAGTGGCAAGTGGGAGGGTGTATGGAGGCCAGGACCTTATACCCAGGGAACACCTTTATTACCTTCCAGGAAGCACAAGACACCTTTGGGGTAGATTCTCATCCTCTTTCTACACTATGGTAAGTTAGAGAGTTTTGCAAAAGATTTGGATGGCATTCCCTGGGGCTTCCAGAACCTCTGCGTTCCTGGAGGGGCTCCCTGACTGGGGAGAAGGGAGACACCTAATAACTCTCTTTTACAAAGCCCTTCGATCTGATGTGGCACCATGCTGGTACCCCACATGTGGGAGAGGGATCTGGGTGTACCTATCTCGGATACAGATTGGGAAAAAACATTAGGTTTGGTCCGTAAAGTATCCTGTAATAATAGGTTTAAACTTCTGCATTTTCACTGTCTACATCGCACATATGTCACACCACACAACGTCTAAATAAGATAGATGACGCTAGGTGGGCCACCTGCCCACGATGCGGTACAGTCGACGTTAATTTCTTGCCCCGGTCCAGGCTTATTGGAGACAAGTTGTGGAACATATTGAGTTAGCCATAGAAATGCATGTCCCACTGACACCACTTGTCTGTCTTCCTTACGGTATGTTGGAGTGCCCCAGAGGACGTAGAGTTCACTGTATAATGACCCAACTTGCATTACTACTGGCCAAAAGGAGAGTGCCCATACGTTGGATGAACACAAGGACACCACTGTTCACAGACTGGCTTAGAGACATTTTGGAATGGGGGTAACTGAGGAGTCCCACATAAGAATATCACGAACTGATGAGGGAACAACCGCAACTGTCCAACTTTGGGCTTACTTATTGGGAAGGTTCCCTAAAGAGAACATTTCGACATCAGGGGAGAGCTCTGAAGGGGAGGGATAATGGTTGGGTGGGACACAACTTGATACCTACTGTTGGACCAACTGGATGTGAATTGCAGACTCTAGGAATGCCTTAAAAGTTATGAGGATCGACAAGTTGGACAGGGTTAATGACTAGGAAATGCCCCGGACTCTGTAGCTAGATCGTTTAAGAAACAGGATGCTGTTATTCGATGTTTTACATATGCAGACAGGCCTCTGTACAATAACGGCTAATGACAAAATAATGTAAGTGATGCTGATGACATGCACAGTATGTATAACGTTTCTTTGATTAAAAAACGGAAAAAAACAGTTTGAGAAAAAAAAACTACGCTGCTAAGCAATCTTAAGTTTTGGGATCCAGTTTGTGGCAACAGATCACTTCAAGATCACTAAAGAAACTGTAACTTTGGTGAAAGACTGGTGTTCTGGACTGAGCCTGTTGGAAACGTGGCAGGAGCACACTCTTCTTGCTTATCCTGAGACACCTCTCTGATGGCCCTTAGTGGGTGATACGGGCTGCTTTATTAGTAGGCTGCTATGAATCCCAGTGGAATTGTAGACTTTGGACAAGCGGTGATTTCTGGAGACTCCACTGTATCCTCTTGTACTTTTATCACCATCAATGGTTGAGAATCAAGGCCATAAACATCCTTCCTCATCTGCAGTCATTGGGAATGGAGGTTGAAAGGAAAGCTTGCCAGCTGGAAGAGAACAAAAGCAAGTGGTGTCGAGAGGAAGCAAATCTTACTTTATAGAGACACTCAAACCTGGGCATAGCTAGAAACGCGATTCCCACTTCCACTCCAGTCTCCATCGCTAGTTGCTCCAGTCCAGCCCTGTCTGAATCAGACTGCTAAAGCAAACAGTTGAAGGGTAAAAGAGAGAGAGATGGGACCGCAGAGATTTCAAGAACACACAAAATAAATAAATGAAAGGGCTGTATAAGGTTACTTAAATGCCACTGAGTGAAACTTCTGAAAATCATAAGAAATACAGAAGCAGAATAATTCAGAGGAAGAAAGAATGATAATAAGGAGCGAAGGAAATGAAAAAGGATAAGCATACAGGCAAAAGTGAAAGAAAGGAGGTGAAGAAGGAGCGAAAGACAGGAGACAAAAACGAAGAACAGTGGAAGGAATAAAGAGAAAGAAAGAAGGCAAGAAAGAAAGATAGAAAGGGGGAAAATTTAAGAATAGAAAAGGAGAGAAATTAGAGAACGAAAGAGGAAGAGAGTAAAAAGGATAGAAATCAAGAGAGGAGAATAAAATAAAATAAATTAGAGACAGTGCGACAAAGAAAGTGGAGGAAAAAGAAAAGGAAAGGAGAAAACAATAGAAATAAAAGGGATAGAATGAAAGAGAAAAGGAAGTAATTAAGACAACAAGGAGAGAGAAATAGAGGACAATTAGAGAGGTCAAGAAAGAAATGAGAACAGAGAACAGAAAAAGAACTAGAGCAATAGAGAAAGATCGAAATACTGACGAATAGAAAGATAAAGACATAATTCAAAAGCAAAAGAAAGGAATGTGTAGAAGAAAGAATTAGGGAATGAAACAGGAAGAAAGAAAGAAGGAGCTAGTGAGGAAGTGATGAGAAAAATCATGAAAGGTGAAAAAAATGGAAGAGGAAAAATGAAAAAGGAAAGAGGATAAAAAAGAAAAAAAAAAAAAACAAGTAAAGAAAGAACCTACATCGTCCACCAAGACTTCACAGAAAAGGGTGGATTGTTTTAATGTGCTGCTTTAGCTGGCGGGCAGCTGTATATTTTCACATGGGCGAGACTCTGGCAGCTCACGTTCGACCTGCTGGAGAAGTACTGTCTGAATGCCTAATTCACCTTTAACTCGAAAGTGCTGGTAATAATCGTTAAGACTGCATATCTTGTGAGTGTGCTACCTTTATACGGCACAGATTTCATTTACTGTGTAAGGAAACTGTGCATGGGGCCAGGTATTTTGGCTTGTTTTCAGCGGCGCTCCTCCGCTATCCCCCCACCGACCAGTAGCAGAAGCTGCCAACCTTTTACAACGAAAGGATAATAACCTATGTTTAATATCCTTTCATTGTGAAAGGGGCGGGCCATGGGGGTGATGAGCAGTGAGGGGAGTACGCAAAGCACTCCCCTCAATGCGCATGTATGTTTGGCCAGCCAAACACACATGCGCACGCTGCTCTCTCCAGCCCGGCAATGTGTTGCCGGGCTGGAGAAAGCAGGCACCAGCTCCCAATCTGTCTGGGAGCGCCCTGGCTGGGCACTCCCAGCCAATCCTAATACTGCTCTGAGCATGTCAGGATTGGCCGCAGGGCATGCTGGGAGGCTGTGCCTGCAGCCTGCCTTCAGCAGAGGAGTGGCAGCGCAGAGAAGAGGTAAGTTGTTTTTATTTTAATGTGTTAATATTCCACCACCCCCTCCGCATCCCCCTGTGCGCCGCCCTACCCTCTGTATCCCTGGCGAGCCGCGATTGCTTGTTTTTCCAGTGTACACGTGCAGTCCCAAGTGCAGTGTTTCCCGTCATTCCCTACTCAAGCCCTAAAAGGTACAAGCAGCCACAAAGTTAACATATTAAATGGAGTCCTCATCAAACTCGCCAAATCACATGTTGCAGAGTTCCCCATATTAGCCCTTAAAGGGCCCATCTCACCAGAGGAGCATGGGTTCCTTCCATTTAACCCCAAAAGCGTGTTTTATGCGCTATGGCTGCTAGGCTGAGGCTTTCCCATGGTTTGGTGCTTCAAAAAGTCAGAGCAAATGATATTCGGTCAGCTGAGTTGACCTGGTTTGGCCATCAAATGTGGTCTGTAAGATGTCTGTGTCAAGCCATTTGTCAATAAGCATCTGCGTAACAGAGTAATAAACAGAGGAACCAAATGGACAAGGGCATTGTAAAACATATCCATGATAAGAGTTTAAATGTTATTATTAACAAATATTAACTCAAAATTTTAAGAGTACTTCTTACTTGATAAGTTACATAAGGCCTATAACTTATACTTAAAGTCAACATTATTTTGAAAAACCTCGGAGTAGACAATGAATTCCGGGATTTGAGGGCCGACAGTTCTGAACATGGTGATAAATCAACTATCTAGTTCCTGCTTAAGGCCAAAATCATCAGTTAACACATACCTTCAACCTGACATTATGTTCGAGTGACAATGAGTTTTGCATCTTAGGAGAGAAGTATCCTGACACTGTCATGCATGTGTGCTTTAAAAACTCTAGTGAGTGATTGGAAGATTGTTGAGGGAAAATCTGTTTACATGCAATTGGCATGGAACAGTCAAGTCTACGAAATACTAGATTTTGAGTTATCTGTCCAGCAAGAAGTTAATGATATTACAGACAGATTTAAGCAGAAATCAGGGGAAGCATTGCTTACATGGATGGTGAGGTTGTTTGACACGGGTGCTTTAGGAGTAACATTAGATGCAGGAGTTTCAAGGAAGTTTTGTACTCTTAGCACTGACCCCCATAATACAAGAACAATTTAGGAGTTATGGGAATCAAGGAGTGACCAATTTGTTAGTCTTAGGGTTCTAGTAGTTGGACTCTTGCCCTCTGCAAGATTGCTGGTGGAAGGATGACAGCACTTTTGTTTGTAGGTGACAAGGCCAATCCTACAACAAGTTCAACTGTCGGCCCAACCCTCCCGGCTCACAAGCCGTACCTCACCAAAAACCTAAACACTAAAAAGTGATTTGTGGCAGCCTTTGACTTGGTGGGGACAGCTAAATGGGCGCACCAAAAATGTGGACACCTGGGAGAGAAAGCCACTTACAGGTGGGCAGAGATTAGAGGGATGCACATACCCCTAGACTTGATAAAGTCTGTGACCATGCAATGTCCTATTTGTCAACACACACGACAGAGATCTGTCCCGCAAATGTCAGAGGTCAGTTGGGGAGAGGGAAGTTACCAAGGCAGATATGGCAAATTGATTACATTGGGCCACTATGGACTAGTCGCGGGTGTCAATACGCTTGCACAGTAGGGGACACTTATTCGGGTTACCTGATTGCCATCCCTTGTAAGCGTGCTACTCAGTACAACACTATTAGAACTCTGGACTTGTTAATGTTATATTATGGAGTCCCACTCCAGGTCCAGAAAGACAATGGGTCACATTTCAAAGGAAAATTGGTACACGATTACTGTTTACAACACAACATTGAGTGGATTTATCACATTTCTTATTATCCACAAGCTGCAGGACTGATTAAGAGAATAAACGGCTTGCTGAAAGCCCAATTACGGAAAATATCAGATGGGACATTGAAGAACCGGAGAGAGCATTTAAATGAAGCCCTCCAAATTTTGAATAACAAATCACTGACAAATGCAGATGTTAACCCCAGCATTACAGATACAACCCCATGTAGTTACCAACACCATCCAGTATTGGGAAATAAAATTAGGAGCATTGGCTTCTTATCAGAATCTGCAGGTCTTGATCTACATGCTTTAAAAGTTTACACCTTGAAACAAAGAGACATGGTGCTTCTTGAAACATGTGTGGAATACAGATTCCCCTGGAGCATTTCAGATTGATTGCGCCCAGATCAGGGTTGGCACTCAAAGGTATTCAGGTCTTGTGAGGGGAGTGATCGATGCAGACTACCAAGGACAAATTAAAATTATTCTCCTGAATAGTGGAGACACTGATTTGATGATACAATCTGGAGACAGAATTGCTCAGATGGTAATTATTCCAATGTATGGAAGAATAGTAAAAAAGGGCACTGCCCCAGCCCTTCTTACAGTTTGTGGGGAAGGAGGATTTGGTTTAACTGACAAAGACACTAGTGCTAAGGTGTGGGTAGAATTCACAAATCATCCTCCAGAACCAGCAGAAATCATCACCAAGGGCAAGGATAATATCCTCTTAATTATGAAGCCCGGGAAAGAGAAGTGGGAGCATGTACCAGCTAATAAATGTTGTTTGCGAGAATGATCATACTTGTCTCTTTTACAGATAATACTACGAGGTGTATGTGTGCTAGCTATGCTAAGAGGTCTCCTTTCTGGTGTGTGGGGTCAGGAGGGACTGAAAAACCCCAGCTCCAAAATTATTGATCGACCACGCCGATCGTCACCTTTACTGCACTTAACCAAAAATGTTTGGATACATCTGGCACGAGTTGTAGTCAACAGGTTGGACTTTTGCATGTGAGATATGCACAGTACGGTGGGTGTCATAATCACCTGTCTGGTTGCTATACCTACACCTGCAAAAAATGTGTTGAATATTTTTAATGCCACTAACCAGGATGAAGATTTCTGAGAGAGCGATGTGGTATCCCATTTTAATCCCTACGAATACTGTATGTTTTTAAGAAACGACAGATGTAAAATGGGACAATCTGACCCAAGTGATTACTTACAATATCACCCCGGGTGATGTATGTTTTGAGTTTCCTTGTGATTTATATCAGATTGGAAAATGCGCTCAACTGCACTTAGATGCAACAACAGGGTCTCCTCAAGACATACCGTGGATACAACAAACTATGTCACTACCGAACCGATAAACATTGCAAAAGGATGAGGAATGGCATGACCGGTCTACAAATTGTGACTTCTGCTAGTCACATCAAGCATGTCAAACTACCAGTAGGATGGTTATTGTCTTGTGTAAATACCAACTTTACGTAAATTCCTGCTAATATAACTAGTGGACAGTGTACCTTTACACGATTAGGACTCATGATGTTTCCATTTCACTCTGTACATACTCGCTATCCAAGGGAAGCCATTCAATTAAGTGATGGCTGTGATCCTGAAATTCAATTATTATCTAAATCAGAATATATAAGCTTAAGTCTATCTATTGTAGGTGTTCGGGGGTTAGCCATTATAATACTTGAGTTATTAACAAGTTAGGATGTTTAAGAGTTAAGAACATCAATCATACTTCTATCGCTTTAGCTGAATTATTGCTAGACATATGAGGTACTAGAAAAGCTGCTTTGCACAACAGGGCTGCCACTGACTATTTACTGTTAAAGCACGATCATGGTTGCTCAGAATTTGACAGTCTTTATTGCTTCAATTTGTCAGACCATTCTAAATCCATTCAGTCCCATATTGACACTTTGCATGAATTGGTGAAAGGAGTAAAGATGTATAAAAACGGTGGTGGGACTGGTTGTTCCTGTGGTTGCCCAATTCTAAGCAATTACGCAAGGCTTTAGGAGGGATATTTATAATGATTTGTATTATGGTAACTCAATGTTGCTCTATGTTGCTGTGTACAATGCAACCTAATTTGCTTGCAATGTTTACACCAAAAAGGGTTACTTTCTAACCAGTTATGAGAGTCACTGGTCAAAGGGTGGAGTGTAATGCTATCAGTATTTAACCACCAGCTCCATCTTGACCATTGACTCCATTTTGGTGCTCAACTAAGCTTCACACAGTCATACTGGCGGCACAGGTATTTTTCCGCACACAGCTTGTGCAACGTGGTTTCGCTCTTTCTCACTGAGGACGGACACATAACAATGGGTAGTAGTAATGATAAGATGTAACAGCCTGAGAATGTTTAAGGTAAAGCAGGGAACAGCTCGGTCTTGGAAAAACACAGTGAGATTTGGCCAGTCTCTATTGTGTTATTTTCATCACTGACCTGGTACGGCCAGCGTTTGAATAACAACTTATTCGACTGGAGGGAGGTTTCTAGAATTCTCCTCTCCAGTGTGTTTAAAGTATATAAGGGAAGGAAGCTTGGCAGCCAAGACTAGAAGGAATTCATTCTGATGGGGGACGCCTTGCTCAGAAGATAATCCCATTGTGGGTAGTGGTTTCTCTCTGCCTCGGTTGGCAGGGTTCAGTGACCTGAAGTTGGCAGATGAAGGGATGATGTCGGTGTCAAGCCCCATGGTGATGCATTTTTAATTCTTATTTTTAGATTATTAATTGTTGAAGTTTTGCATTCTCTCTGTTTCAGTAATCATTATTCTACTGCTGTGATTATTTTAAGAATTACACGTGTTGTTGCATTTGAAATAAAAGTTCATGTCATTCTTTCTGTGCATTAAACTTGGGAAGTGTTTTAATAAATTCATTACTCAGACAAAGGGGGTCATTACAACATTGGCGGGCGGCTACCGCCGGCCGCCAAGCTGTAACCGCCGTGCGGCCGCCAATGCAGCCGCACTCCCACGGTCCCCATTACAACATCCCCGCTGGGCTGGCGGGCGCAAACCTAGTTTACGCCCGCCGGCCCAGCGGGGATGCGGCCGCAACATAGGAGCCGGCTCCTAATGGAGCCGGCGGTGTTGCGGCCGTGCGACGGCGCGCTTTTCAAGCTGCACGGGGCCCTGTTAGGGGGCCCCTGCACTGCCCATGCCAGTGGCATGGGCAGTGCAGGGGCCCCCAGGACTCCCCTTACCGCCAGCCTCTTCCTGGTGGTGCAAACCGCCAGAAACAGGCTGGCGGTAGGGGAGTCATAATCCCGAGGGCAGCGCCACGGTCATAATATGGGTCTCCGTACCGCCAGCCTGTTGGCGGTACGGACGCCACTTTAGCCCTGGCGGTCTCCGACCGCCAGGGTCGTGATGACCCCCTAAGAGTGCTGCATTCTTTGAATACCATTCACTTTGTTTTCCTCTCAGTCTGAAGCAGAGCAGAGCAAACAGTAAGTGTAAGGAAATGTCTCCTTGGCATGGTTACCCCCTAACTTTTTGCCTTTGCTGATGCTAAGTTATGATTTGAAAGTGTGCTGGGACCCTGCTAACCAGGCCCCAGCACCAGTGTTCTTTTCCTAAACTGTATCTTTGTCTCCACAATTGGCACAACCCTGGCACTCAGGTAAATCCCTTGTAACTGGTACCAAGGGCCCTGATGCCAGGGAAGGTCTCTAAGGGCTGCAGCATGTCTTGTGCCACCCTAGGGACCCCTCACTCAGCACATGCGCACTGCTTCACAGCTTGTGTGTGCTGGTGGGGAGAAAATGACTAAGTCGACTGAGCCCTCAGAGTGCCATGCCAACCCCACACTGCCTGTGGCATAGGTAAGTCACCCCTCTAGCAGGCCTTACAACCCCAAGGCAGGGTGCACTATACCACAGGTGAGGGCATATGTGCATTAGCACTATGCCCCACCAGTGTCTAAGCACAACCTTAGACATTGTAAGTGCATGGTAGCCATAAGAGTATATGGTCTGGGAGTTTGTCAAACACGAACTACACAATTCCATAATGGCTACACTGAAAACTGGGAAGTTTGGTATCAAACTTCTCAGCACAATAAATGCACACTGATGCCAGTGTGCAATTTATTGTAACACACACACCCAGAGAGCATCTTAGAGAAGCCCCCTGAATACCTAACCAACTTCTAGTGTAGGCTGACCAGTTTCTGCCAGCCTGCCACACACCAGACATGTTGCTGGCCACATGGGGAGAGTGCCTTTGTCACTCTGTGGCCAGGAACAAAGCCTTTACTGGGGGGAGGTGCTTCTCACCTCCCCCTGCAGGAACTGTCACACCTGGCGGTGAGCCTCAAAGGCTCACCCCTTTTGTTACAGCGCCCCAGGGCATCCCAGCTAGTGGAGATGCCCGCCCCTACGGCCACTGCCCCGACTTTTGGCGGCAAGGCTGGAGGAGATAATGAGAAAAACAAGGAGGAGTCACCCACCAGTCAGGACAGCCCCTAAGGTGTCCTGAGCTGAGGTGATCCCTGACTTGAGAAATCCTCCATCTTGAGTTTGGAGGATTCCCCCAAAAGGATTAGGGATGGGCCCCCCTCCCCACAGGGAGGAGGCACAAAGAGGGTGTAGCCACCCTTAAGGACAGTAGCCATTGGCTACTGCCCTTCCAGACCTAAACACCCCCCTAAATTCAGTATTTAGGAGCTCCCCAGATCCCAGGAAATCAGATTCCTGCAACCTGAAGAAAGAAGAAGGAGTGCTTACCTACAACCCTGCAGAGAAGGAGGATGACGACAACTGTTTTGGCACCAGCCCTACCGGCCTGTCTCCAACTTCGAAAACCTGCTCCAGCGACGCATCCGACAGGAACCAGCGACCTCTGAAGCCTCAGAGGACTGCCCTGGACTACAGGCCCCAGAAACTCCTGTGAACAGTGGCCCTGTTCAAAACCAGCTACTTCTTTGCAACAAAGAAGCAACTTCCAAGGACTTCACGTTTCCCGCCGGAAGCGTGAGACTCTACACTCTGCACCAGACACCCCCGGCTCGACCTGCAGAAAACCAACACCTCAGGGAGGACTCCCCGGCGACTGCGAGCCCGTGAGTAACCAGAGAAGACCCCCCTGAACCTCCACAGTGACGCCTGCAGAGAGAATCCAGAGGCTCCCCCTGACCGCGACTGCCTGTAACAAGGGACCCGACACCTAGAACCAACACTGCACCCGCAACCCCCAGGACCTGAAGGAACCGAACATCGACGCAGGAGTGACCCCCAGGCGACCCTCTGGCTTGCCCAGGTGGTGGCTGTCCTGAGAAGCCCCCCTTGTGTCTGCCTGCACCTCTAGAGTTACCCCCGGGTCCCTCCATTAAAACCTATACAAAACCAGACGCCTGCTTTGCACACTGCCCCCAGCCGCTGAGGGTGTGTTTTGTGTGCCTACTTGTGTCCCCCCCCCAGTGCTCTACAAAACTCCCTGGTCTGCCCCCCGAGCAGGTACTTACCTGCTGGCAGGCTGGAACCAGAGGACCCCTGTTCTCTATAGGCGCCTATGTGTTTTGGGCACCTCTTTGACCTCTGCACCTGACCGGCCCTGAGCTGCTGGTGTGGTAACTTTGGGGTTGCCTTGAACTCCCAACGATGGGCTGCCTATGTCCCAGGACTGAGACTTGTAGGTGTTTTACTTACCTCCTGATCTAACCTTTACTTACCTCCCCCAGGAACTGTTGATTTTTTGCACTGTGTCCACTTTGAAAACTGCTTATTGCCATTTTTACAAAGACTGTACATGATATTGTTTTCATTCAAAGTTCCTAAAGTATCTAAGTGAAGTACCTTACATTTAAATAATTAACTGTAAATCTTGAACCTGTGGTTCTTAAAATAAACTAAGAAAATATATTTTTTAATCTAAAACCTATTGGCCTGGAATTGTCTTTGAGTGTATTTTCCTCATTTATTGCCTGTTTGTGTACAACAAATGCTTAACACTACCCTCTGATAAGCCTACTGCTCGACCACACAACCACAAAATAAAGCATTAGAATTATCTACTTTTGCCACTATCTTACCTCTAAGGGGAACCCTTGGATTCTGTGCACACTATTTCTTACTTTGAAATTAACATGGATAAGTTGTTTAGACTTTTGTATACAATCCAGTAATGCAAATCTTTTACTATTAGGGCAAGTGGTCAATGGAACTGCTGTGAGCTCTGCTTACCCAGCTGAGAGTGGTTCCAGTATAAAATGGGTACTTATGTTTGTAAATATTTTTGGGGCTACTTTTAAAACTCTCAGAATTCTCCCTCATTATATGCAAACACATGCATAGGCTTGAGAACAAGATTGGTGCTTGTTAGCTTTCAAAATAAAATGTAAGCAAATTATGCAACATAATAAAAAAAAAATTGTGAACCTTTAACAAGCATTTCTCTAAGGCATCATTTAGTAAAACGTGTTTGATGAATGTTGACTTCTGAACTAAAATTCATAATGAAGAATCACTGTTTCTGCATGATTTTATTTGGGGAAATGGGTCGCACGGAGTAAAACGGTCCACATCGAAGGCACCCTTTAGAGAAAGGGTGCTTGGGGGTGACAAAATATGAGGCATATTATCTGTCATTTCAGGTACAATGGTCGGCCAGATGGCTTGAAGGGCATAATTTACATAACAGGTAGAGATGAGGATAGAGGATCCTACCAACACCCTCCTCCCTTATTTATTAAAAGGCAATATGACACACCAGCACTTACCCAGATTGGCAATGGTAGCTATCAGATGTTGGCAGAGATGTGTACACAAGACTAAAATGACACACAATTATTCTCCTTCCATTCCTGCACAGCCTGCTACAAACATGGATGATAGGGCAAGAGGACTGTTGTAGTGTAGGGAAGGAGGTAACCCAGTTGACAACAGGAGATTGTTTCAAAGAGTGGCAATTGTTAACAATGGAAGAAATGGTGGACGAATTAGGGTTACCATCTGTGCACTTCTTGGTGTGTTGTAAACTAAAGAGCTTAGTATGGGAAGATTGGTAAACCAGCAGAAGGGAACCAGCACAAAACTTTATAACTTCTTCTCACAATGGGGTTGGGAAGTATATCTATCTCCTGGGTTTATACATCTTTAAAACATATGACTAACAAGTATTGGCATAGCCATTAGGTCTCACCTTTGGGACTTTATAAATATTTAGCCATGCAGCACATTAAACCTATATCATAAATAAACTGGATTTGTGCATTCCTTCATACACTTGGCATTAGACTGTAGTAGTCAGAACATCTTCTAGAGGGCACCACAATAAAAATAGCATTTGGAAGAAACATGGTCATGTAACATATTGTCAGCCCCTAGAGGGCGTAACCACATGAAAAGAAAAGAGCCAAGAGCATTGCAGTGTAAGCATACATTCAGCTCCTAGAGGGCATAGTGCATTACACATTGTCACCTGCTCAGGGCTTGAAAAATCTACTCGACCACTCGCATTGTTTCATTTTATGAGTTTCATTTTATGAGGGTGAGCTATTTTTAGATTGGCTGGCGAGTGGACAATGAGCAGGTGTTCTGTTCAGTCAGAAACTGAATTAGCAATTAAGATGTCTTTAAATCTTATTCTTGTCACATTTGCTCTGTGTTCAGAGACAGACATCAAACGTCAGTTTGTCTTCTTGCAATGGAAATACTTTTTCTTGTGACTGCAGAGTTCTAGGATTTTGTAAGGTGAACTGTCTGACCTATGTGAAGTGAAAGGCTTTTGGTATCAGTTTTTTTCTAACACACAACATTTATATAACTAAGTCAACTTTACAAACATTTCAAAATATATTTCAGTAGCTGTGAAAGACCATTTTGTGAACTTCTGTGTGATGAAAAAAATATCTTAATAGGATGAAACAAAGTCAGAACACTTTACTTGGTGATGTGCAAAAGATAAATGTTTTCTGAAACCCAGTTTTCACTGATTATTGTTAATACATTATATAATTTTATTAGTAAAGCTGCAAGTTAGTGGACAGGTTTTTGGACATTTCTTGGAAATTTACTGTCTTGAAATGACAGTGTGCTACCACATCATGCTTTAGTAATAAATGTATTAAAAGTGAGTGTTTAAACATAAATTGAGAAACACTCCTGCCCTGATGGCAAAGCTATTAGTAAACTAAGAGGCAAGTCATGCATGGATCATGTGTACCCTATATGTGTGCTGGACGTGTCCATCATTTTATTTTATTTTGTTTTGTGATGTTGCTTTGTGGCAGGGGTATGCTCAGACGTGGGTCCCTTGCTCGCTGCGCCACTAGATTCAAGCTAGCCTGGCTGATGAAGGGTGATACCCAGAAAACCGATCCCAGGATGCTTGTTTCTTGTCCAGGGAGGACCTGGCTTAGCAGTTCGGGCTGGACTGTTCCCATGGGGAACAGGGTCAAGACTGATTTGCATATGGCTGGGTCCAAACTGGGGTGACGTGGCGAGCAAAATAACAATGGATTAAACCCAGATCTGTGACTGGGGGTGAGTGTTTGAAAAGTTTCAACACTCCGTCCATCATTTTATTTTGTTTTGTGATGTTGCTAGATTTATTATACATGTAGCAAACGTTTAGTCAATTTAATCAAACAAAAGAGGATTTTTTTTTTTTTTTTTTTAACAGCAGAAATGCTGAACTCACATATTTGAAGGTGCACTCATATGTGAGAATGATGAAAAAGGTGACTGTAAAATACAAGATTTGCCTAGGATCACACAATTTGAGATCCGTTTCCAGGTCAAGTACATTACAGTGAGGTCGAGTAGATTATTCAAGCTACTCGACCTGCAGGTCTAGTAGCATTTTTATGATTTTTCGAGGCCTGCTGCTAAAACATTATTACAAACAAGGCCCTTCGAACACAAACTACTGCCAACTGTAAAGCAAAAGCTCCAGCCATGAGAAAGCTTAAAAAGACATTGAATGGTGGGAGAAGTTATGATTTTGAACCCCCCCCACCTTAGTGTGGGGAACCAGAAGACAGCTGGACAGAAAGAGCACAACATGTTCAACACTTTGGTGGCGGTGCCTTTGTCCTAGGACCACCACAGGCTGAGTTATGGACAAAAGATGTGTTGTAAAAGGGTTGCCCTGCAAAGCATTATAGGGCGAGTTTCCAGAGTGCAGTGAATATTGTAGTATCGGCTCTCCCGCTGGGGCCAGGGAGAGCCACGTTAAGGGTTTCCCTTGTGTGTTTTCTATTTAAAAGTTATCAGTCTGTATATTTTTCAACTGTTAAACTTGGGAAGAATTTAGGAATGGGGCTGTAAATCTA
This sequence comes from Pleurodeles waltl, assembly GCF_031143425.1. Classification (NCBI taxonomy): domain Eukaryota; kingdom Metazoa; phylum Chordata; class Amphibia; order Caudata; family Salamandridae; genus Pleurodeles; species Pleurodeles waltl. The sequence goes on from NC_090443.1 coordinate 341,262,831, forward strand.
ACCGGTGCTAACGTAAAGTGCTCCTATCTTCTTGTCCAGTTAGCGCTATATAAATGAATAAAAAAGAATCCCCCCTCCAGCTTGCAGCCTTTGTCGGGTGCAGACACACCAGCGAGATGCCAGAGGAAGAAACAACATACAGCCAAAAGAGGGAAGCAGAGAGGCAAAAGAAAAAAGTAGTGTTTTGACATATAGCTGATGGTGCATGAATTCCTGTAACAGGGTCAGTCTCCAAGGTGGGAACAAAACAATCTCAAGGCAAGAAAAAGCTAAAGCATTAATAAACAAAGGTAATACTGAAAGGCAGGCCATGAAATAAATGAAATTGACGGGCGTGTGATGGGCATGGTGAAAGCCCACAGAAGTAGATTACAGCATGTCAAGAGACAGCGCATGCGCGCTGCTTATGCTCGACCAAAAAATTTGTTTTTTGCCCTGTATGTAGATCTGCAAAAAGATGGCAAAAAACACTCTGACACAGTGGGAAATGCTGCTATAATATGTAATCTCTGTGCATGTTACAACATGAATTTGCGCAGGCAATACATCTCCCCTTTTGGACCTTATAAGTATTTAGCCATGCAGCACATTATCCTGGATGCTACAACATTTACTGTCTTTTAATGGGCAAGCTTTGACAGTAATAGACACATAATAGCACTTCAAACAGCAGAACACATTTTGAAATGTGTTCTAAATCTGCACTGACTATCCCTGACTAGCAACTACAGTAAACAAAGGCAGAAACGTCATGTTATAAATCAATATATATGCTTTCTATGAACATCATGCTTTGTATCGCACCCCATGACTTTCCAGACTACTAACACAACAACAAATGACCGCCATTTTCTCTTGGAAAGGTGGCAACCCTAGACACCTCATCCGTGTCGTAAGCACTAAATCACTGAAATATCATGCAGTACATATAATAGCATGATAAAATGAATACCAATCTCTCCAGCCTTCTCTTGTTAACAAAAACTGGCCACTGCAGAGCTTATCCTTTTGAGCCTCGTGCAGTCAATCATCTGTAATGCAACCGAGACACTGTATGATTCTATGTCAGGACTGGAGGCTTTGGATTATGCTTCTCTCTTTTTACTGCAAGTTAAACAGCAGCCAATCAAAACACCAATAACAAAAAAACTACTTTTCCCATGAACCCCAGAAGTCCATAATGTCCACCAATCACAGGTCAGACCCCTGTATATCTGTCTGTGCTAACACAGTCCTTCCTCTTTCTTTGCTGCTTGCAGCCTATAGATGAGTGACTTCCTAGTGCTTATAAAAAGTTCATTATTTCAAATATTGTGGCATTTTTCCATTAACAGCATGGAGCGTGCTCTACACGTGATGCAGTGCTTTCAATTGCCTTTTGCTGCGCGACCAATCGCTTCTGACACGATCGTTTCCGGCATTAAGACTCCAGGCCTCTTTTTTATGAGGGCAGTATTTAGCGTGTGTTGGGTACGCCAACGGTGGTGCCGTCATTGACCAAGTGTATCCTTTGTCTCCCCCCCCTTTTTGTTTTGTCATTCTGTCCTTATGAGCATTAGCATCATCTGGCGGAGGAGCAGAGGAACCGGCGACAGAGGGAGCTGCTTCCCACAGGACCCAGAAGGCCGAGTCCACCGACGGTGAGGGCACCAATGGGACGGAGGGCGAGGGGAGCACCACAGTGGAGACTGGAGGGGACAGTTCCAACACGGATACCTCCTCCGATGGAAGCTCCCTGGTGGTGGCGGACACCTCTGTGCCCACCACAGCTCTAGGTACAGCCGCCAACCCTGTACCAGCACTGCCCTCCCAGCAGCCCCTAAGTGAGTTTCACGTGCCCGCTTACCCAGGAGGGTGGGCATCTCCTTCACCCCAAGCACCTCAGGCCCTGCCCCAGTTAGCCCTGCTGCCCTGAGTGAGGAGCCTATTGACCTCCTGTGATCCATCTCTGTTGGGCAGTCAACCATTGTGAATGCCATACAGGGGCTGGCAGGTCAAATGCAACAGTCCAATGCATTTCTGGAGGGCATTCACACTGGCTTGGCAGCCCAGCAAAGATCAATCCAGCCTCTGGCCTCCTCTCTGATGGCAGCCATTGTCCCTGTTTCCACCCTCCCCCCTTCAACTTCTTCTACCCAATCCCATTCCCCTCAACCCCAACCTATCCCAAGCACAAAGGCAGACAAGCATGCACACAGGACAACACACAAGAGTGGGCATGGCAAACACAAGCACCACACTTAATAACACAAGCACCACACTTAATCCCACAGGCACTCACACAAACACCATCCAGATGCAGACATACCAACATCCACTGCCCCCACTGTGGCCCCCTCCTTCTCCTCGCCACCTCCCTCCCAGTTGCATCGACACTCACACCTACATGCACTACATCATCATCGACTACCCCCATCACCAGCACACCTATCAGATCACACACCTCACTGGCAGTCACCACCCCCACATCCATGCACACGTCCCCTGTGTCCTCTCCCACTGGGTCTGTGCCCCCTCCTCCCAAAGTACACAAACGCAAGCACTCAGACACCCAACAGCCATCCACCTCACAACAGCATCCAGCCCATGCACCTGCACCCAAACACAGCAGACTGACCTCCTACAACCACTCCCCCTTCCTCCACTCTCAAACCTTCTCCCTCTTCCCGCCCCAATGTCCCTAAGAAGCTTTTCCTCACCAACATTGACCTCTTCCCTACCCCTACCCCCCTGTCCCTCACGTCAGGCCAGGGTGGTCAAAACCCATTCCACGGGCACAGTAGTGTCCCCAGCAACCCTAGGTGGGAAAGGATCCCGGCCACCAGCCAGCCAGAGAGAAAGGGTGCCTGCCCTAAGTGCTGCAGGAAGGAAGGGCAAGGAGCCAGCCCCAAGTGCTGCAGTAAGGAAGAGCAAGGCACCAGCCCCAAGTGCTGCAGGAAGGAAGGGCAAGGCGCCAGCCCCAAGTGCTGTAGGAAGGAAGGGCAAGAAGCCAGCCCAAAGTGCTGCAGGAAGGAAGGGCAAGAAGCCAGCCCAAAGTGCTGCAGGAAGGAAGGGCAAGAAGCCAGCCCAAAGTGCTGCAGGAAGGAAGGTCAAGAAGCCAGCCCCAAGTGCTGCAGGAAGAAAGGGCAAGTGGCCTGCACCAGCAGGCAGTAAGGACAAGAAGCCTGGTGCTGCGACTCAGTCGGAGACCCCACCACCAACCAGCCAGCCAGACGGAAAGGGTGCCAGCCCCAAGTGCTGCAGGAAGGAAGGGCAAGGCACCAGCTCCAAGTGCTGCAGGAAGGAAGGGCAAGGCGCCAACCCCAAGTGCTGCAGGAAGGAAGGGCAAGGCGCCAGCCCCAATTGCTGTAGGAAGGAAGGAAGGGCAAGAAGCCAGCCCAAAGTGCTGCAGGAAGGAAGGGCAAGAAGCCAGCCCAAAGTGCTGCAGGAAGGAAGGTCAAGAAGGCAGCCCCAAGTGCTGCAGGAAGGAAGGGCAAGTGGCCTGCACCAGCAGGCAGTAAGGACAAGAGGCCTGGTGCTGCGACTCAGTCGGAGACCCCACCACCAACCATGGTGGTGCAGCCATCCGAGGCTGTAGGGGATGGGCTGGAGCCTCCTCCCACCACCAGCTCCGCCAGCAGCACCACTACCAGCACCAGGGGGCAGCCGTCCGAGGCTGCAGGGGGTGGGATGGAGCTTCCCTCACCACTATCAGCAGCAGAAGCAGCACCACCACTCAACAACCGTCACCGCCGGAGGACATTCTGTAGACCTGCGTCCATGGGCTGTTGTGCGGCCTGCCCCCTGCAAATCCAGTGGATATGACACCCACCTGAGAGACTTGGACCTTGCACTCTCCAAGATCTGCATCCCAGGGCACAATGCCCCCTCCAGAACCAGTGGAGATGCCATCCACTCACCCCATCCTCCCAAGGATGAAGCTCACAGGGCACGATGCCCCCTCCGGAACCAGTGGAGATGCCATCCACTCACCACATCCTCCCCTGGATGAAGCTCACAGGGCACGATGCCCCCTCCAGAACCAGTGGCGATGCCATCCACTCACCCCATCCTCCCCAGGGTGAAGCTCACAGGGCACGATGCCTCATCCAGAACCAGTGGAGATGCCATCTACTCAACCCATCCTCCCCAGGATCATGCACAGGGCATGTTGCCCCCTCCAGAGCATGTGGGCGTGTCACCTACTTGAGACACTGTGGCCTTGCACTCTCCAGGACCAAGCACTGGGCATGTTGCCCCCTCTAGAGCATGTGGGCAAGTCACCCACTCGAGAGACAGTGGCCTTGCACTCCCGAGGACCAAGCATAGGGCATGATGCCCCCTCAAAAGCATGTGGGCAAGTCACCCACTTGAGAGACTGTGGACTTGTACTCTCCAGGACAGAGTAATGGGCATGTTGCCCCCTCCAGGACCAGTGGCATTGTACCATCTGCCAACTGAGGTGCCCCCCCCATTCCCTGTCCCCCTGTGGTGCCTGCCTATTTTCGACCTGATGCCCCCGCAGTGTTCTCTCCGTGTTGTTGCAGGAGTAAAGTGGGGTCTTGGACTTTGTAATGTGGCCCTGTGGCCCACGAACATTGAGGACTGCGCAGTGTCCCTACATTTGTAACTATGTATTTACTTTTTTATTTGGATGCCCATATTTCTACTATTTTATCTTATTACACTCTTTTTACTCTATTGTAGATGTCCTTGCATTATTCCTGAGGGGTACTGAGTAAATATGTTTTGTTGCTGCATCTGCTTGTGTGTATGGTGTTGGGGGTGGGGGTGCTGCGTGTGTGTGTCACTCTCTTTTTCCTCCCTCCCTCCCCTGTGTGCTAGGCGGCTGTACTCAACGTGGTCGTCTTCGCTGTCGTTGGTGTTCGTAGTGGAGCAGCACATAAAAGAGCATTGGGAAGGCATGCAGCTCGGGCTCCATGGCGGCGTGGTTGTTCCCAGAGTATCCACAGGTGTGTTGTTTCCCTTCTGTGCAGTGTTTGCGCCAGGCTTTTGATGTTGTTGGTACCGCCCCGGAAAAGGTGGCGGATTGGTGTGTCATAATACAATGGGCGGAACATTGTCTTCCGCCTGGCTGTAGGTGGTTACGGCCATGGTGCCTGTTGATTCTGCCCTGGCAGTTGGTGTGTTAAAGTGGCTGTCTGTCTGAGCTGTTTACGCCATGGTCATAATTTGGTGGGATTTACCGCCAGCCTGTTGGCAGAATTACCGCCGCTTTATCACCAACCACCAGGGTTGTAATGAGGGCCTAAGTGTACATGTAACAGGGGCAGTCTGTATCAGAGGAAACCAAGCAACAAAAAGAGGGACAAATACAACTAAGTGATAAGTAAAAAACACCCATTCACGAGAGGCACTACAAAGAACCAATTAAAACCAGTGGGCAGCAATGAGCATACTCTTAGCACACAGAGTAGATAACAGCATATCTCGGAAAGACAGCACATGTGCTGCCTAGGCGAGACCTAAAAAGTTACAATTGGATATTTATTAAAGGACAAGTAGATTTCTGAAGCATCCTGCCTCTTGGACAAGTAGATCTTTTCTAAAATACCCCACTGCTGCCCAATCTTGATAACATCCATATGACAATGAAACTTAGATACTAACTACACCACCAAAACACGGAGTCTTAGTATCATCTTTACAAAATGAAAGATTGGAGCAACTTATCAAATGTTTTATTAGTTCCAATCGGAGTACGATGAACACTGCGGCCAAAGAAAGTTTATTCTCTAACTTCTGCTAGCAGTCATTCAACTATGCAATTAGCAAATATACAGTGATTGTCTGCATCAGATTCCATACATCTTTTTTGGATTCACAGAACCTAATATGTGCAACTTAGCAGGGTGTGATAAAACATACATAATGTTTATATTTAAAGGACATTGCCACTCGTGGCTTTATCATAAGACTTTCCTGTATCCCCTCAATCGTGCTCAAGTAACCTAGTTTCATACACAATGCACTGCCTACACTTAATGACTCGTTGCCTATTTCCACTGTGTCTACTTGTATGTACAGCTGATATTTATTGTTGGGATAACTCTCAAAGCCACTTTTCATAAGCTCCCATTTTTAAATAAAAAACATTACTATAGTTTTACAGCCATCTCCTCTGTCAATTAGCAAGAAACCTAGCCTCAGTTTGGTGACATTGTGACATTTGCATTGAGAGCTCTTCAGTACTTAATTTGTAAAAGGTTAAGTGCAGGGCCCTCGTCAGGAGGCCACAGCAGCTTGTACCACCCATTGCCATTGCCTGTGCTACCAATGACAGTACCAACACAACTACTAACCATCACACGCCTACAAGTGTGGCAGTTCAGACCATCCAAGGGCCCCAAAGCTGCAAAAAAATGGCTTTGTCGCATATGCTCTCATTATTCTAATGAGACTACTGGATTTTGAGCAGCAGAATCGCCCGCAGCGTGGGAGACTAAGTCTGACCCACTGCGGGTGACGCCTGTCGCTCCAATCCGGGTTTTGCTCCGGCCAACTAGCAGTGCCTCATCTCCACCCAAGGGCGGGATGACTGGGCAGCCGAGCGCATGACATAATTGGCTTCTCAGGGAAGCCGTGGTCACTCAGGTCTTAGCCGTTTCTCTCAGTTACCTTAGTCTCATATATAAATGACAAACAGAGGCAGTATGTGTTTTAATAATGATTTTAATAAAACGACTGCATCTTAGATAGCAAAACGTGAGCTGCAATAACCAGGACGACGCAGCATAACAGTAGTAAAATTGTGACGAGAAGAGTGAAGCATAGAAATAACGCAACCATGTTGTCACTATAGTTAATAGACAAATTCCTACCTAGGCTATAATAGAGCACATCATGTTAAGCTCTAATTCTGCCCTTCAGGTTCCCCTGGGAAGACATCATCCCCCACACCTGAGCAAAGGCCTGCAGTCTGCGTGAGAATCTGTAGCTAAGCATTCAGCAGTCAGATTACAGTTGTGGTTCTCTGGCTGGAATCTCCCTCTAACGTGTTAAGGGACAAATAAGTGTTTTTATAAAAAAACAGCTGATGTTCTGAGAAAATGTCCCTACGTAAGGATGTGCATTTTCTACTAATATCGGAGACTAAACTTATACCACGTTCACCGGCAATGTACCGTGCTGAAGCACAGAGTGAGCAAGAATGTCTTGTTTGAGAACATTGTGCTGGCTTAGCAAAACAAGTAGATAAACACAAAATAAAACAAGACCGTAAAAGTGGTTATTGTAACAATAAAATAAAGCCGAATAAAATATATCTAGGTTAGAGTGCACAGCGGCTTGGCCTAGTGTGTTAAAATAAGGTGCACGGAGCTATAGCTAAAACAGCTACACTACAGCTTGAGTGGAAGGTATTAGTTGTGGCAGGTGTCATAAGTGCTGGTGTTGACAAATAAATGCGGGTGCCGAGCACCGTAAACCACCAGCTCAAATTAGGCACTGCTGTTACCGCAATGGTTAGATGGACATGGTAAAATTACGCAACTAATGAAAGATCTGTACAAAATAACAGCAGGACAGGAAGTTTGTAGAAAACTGCAGTTTCTCTTACTATAAAACAATCTGGGAAAATTCGAGGCCTACAGTCCAGCGCACAACAACTGCGCTCCTCACAGACAGGCACCCAGTTGCGTAGTTATTTAAATTGAAAATGGCAGAAAGTATTTGAGACGGACTGGACCGTTTCTGGACTCTACTATCCATATTTCACATTTTATTTCAGATGCAAAAAAATGGTGGCCAAGTTGTAAGCTAAGAAAACTCAAATATTTAATTGTAATAAAGTAAATGATTTAAACTGATGTTTTATGAATGCTTTGTAGGACTAATACTGACAATTAGGAAGCTTGATCTAAGTACTGAAAAACAAACCGATTATAAATCATATAAAACTACTGGAACAACAGTGAAGTCTAGAACGTGCCTTCAAAACAAGTGTCAGATGTTTTTGTACATAAAGAAGATGCTGTGTGTGAAAATAGAATCTGAAAACAAGAAACTCTTAATTATAAATAACAAGTAAGGATTTCTTGGTTATGTATTTGTAAGCTACCTTCAAAATTACACTTGTGTTTTCTTGATTATTTTCCCTTCCATCAACTTTCCTAAGAAATCCATCTCTAGCCTGGAAAGCTGAAAAATATTGTTCCAACAATGCAGTAACACAATTACCTTTGGACTACATAATACCCAGGCTGAGATCTTTCAATGATTATTTTTTCAGTCCAAAAAACCAAATGAAGGCTAGATGCTTTATGCATAAATGTGTGTGGACAAGGCAGAGAAACGCCTAAAGTGCAAAATGAAACCTTACGTACCAAACTGTATAAGGCACTCTGCCTCCACAAGAGGAGATGCATTTTCAATATTCAGCCCATAAAAGTAGAATGTAATGTCAATTGCTCCAAGATTCTGCAACACCTCGAGTTCAGAACACCTATATAAGGATGTTCACAATATTCTAGCCTCTACCCATTCTCCACTTACGCAGACCGTGACCATCTGGTTGTCGGATCACCCTTGAAGATTTCACAGTCCTACCCCGCCCACTTTCTCACCCACACCGTTGCCCAAAACATATATGCAAGACTCACTCCAGCACCACCTGCCCTTGCTGCAGCATCTATCCTCCCTTTCCTCTTTTCCTCCCCCAGTTTCTGGACAACCACTATAAGAGCCCCATTGTGTATTGCGTTCCCATGCTTTGCAGCTAGTTTTGCACTATCTAAGTTAGATACATACTTACATTTTACCAAGTTTCACCGAGATACTGCCCACATACAGCATAGACAGAAGAATACAAACTTATAATACTTCGAATGTTTCAGCAGGCCGCTGCGGCAATGGAAGCTTCACTCGCAAACAGAATATGTATATCAGCAGACATGCTTCTCTCCATGACACAAACATTAGCAAAGCCAATATGTCTCGGTTATACAAGAGCTATTGGCTTCGGCAATGTGTTTTGCCATGTTCTGCACCATTGTGGCTGCTATTCAGCCTGGGCGGTTTTGATTGGAGTGATAAAGGTGGGGTGGATTGGATTGGATTGACTGGAGTGTGGTGGGGTGGACTGAAGTAGGCTGCACTTGGGAGGATTATACTCAACTGTAGTGGGTGGATTAGATTGGACTGGGGGGTGGATTGGGGTGGGCTAGATGGATTGGAATATGACGGGCTGGGTGGACTCAACGTGGATGGGGTGGGGTGGATTGGACAGGTATAAAGTGGGTAGATTGGAGTAAAGTGTGGTGGACTGGAGTGAGTGGGGTGGAGTGGAGTGGCATGGATTCGAGTGGAGTGGCATGGATTGGATTGGGTATGGGGGGTTGGACTGGGTGTGGAGTGGCTTGGATTGATGTGGGTGGATTGATTGGAGAGGGGTGTACTGATTGAAGTGTTTGTGGGGTAAATTAAGGTGGTTTGGAGTAGGGTGGATTGGACTGGAGTACGGTGGATTAATGTGGACTGGAGTGGGGTGTATTAAATTGGATTATTGGAGTGGGATGGACTGTATTAAAGTGAGGTAGATTGGGTAGGGATGGACTGGGGTGGAATGAGATGGATTGGAGTGTGGTGGGTTGGATTGGAGTGGGATGGATTGGACTGAGGTGTGGGGGATTGGACTAGAGTGGGGTGGACTGGAGTGGGGTTGTTTGGACTGTATTGGATTGGATTGGGGTGAGTTGTGTTAGAAAGGAGTGGGGTAGATTGGACTGGGGTGGATTGGATTGTGTGGGTGGGTTGGATTGGGGTGACATGGGAAGGAATGGGGTGGATGGATTGGGGTGAGGTGGATTGGATTGGAGTAGTGGAAGATTGCTGTGGATTGGAGTGGGTTGTTTGAGATTGGAGTGGGGCAGGCTGTTTTAGATTAAAGTGGGAAAACGTGGAGTGGGCAGATTGAAATGGATTGGAGTGGGGCAGGTTGTTTTGGATTGAAGTGGGGCAGACTGGAGTGGAGAAGATTGTTTTGGACTGGAATGGGGCAGACTGGAGTGGGGCAGATTGTTTTGGATAAGTATGAGGCACATTGGAGTGGGGCAGATTGTTTTGGATTGGAATGGGCAGATTGGAGTGGGATGGATACGGAGTGGGACAGATTGTTTTTGGATTGGAGGGGCAGACTGTATTAGGGTGGACTGGCTTGGTGTGAAGAGGATTGGACGGGAGTGGGGTGGACTGTAGTGGGGTGAATTGGGATGGAGTGGGGTGGATTGGATTAGGGTGAGGTGGATTGGAATGAGGTGGATAGGGGTGAGGTGGATTGGAGCATATTGTTTTGAACTGAAGTGAGTCGGATTGGAGTGCAACAAATTGTTTTGGATTGGAGACGGGTGGATTGGAGAGGGGCAGATTGTTTTGGATTGGAGCGGGGTGGGAAGATTGTTTTGAATTAAAAGTGGGGCAGACTGCAGTGAGGTGGACTGGAGTGGGACACAGTGTTTTGGATTGGAGTGGGCAGACTGTTTTGAATTGCAGAAGGGCAGATTGTTTTTGATTGGGGTAGACTGGAGTGGGATAGATGGAGTGGAGCAGATTGTTTTGGATTCGAGTGGGGCAGATTGGAGTGGGGTAGATGGGAATGAGGCATACTGTTTTGAATTGGAGTGGAGCAGATTAGATTGGGGTGGGTTGAGAGGAGTGGAGTGGGTTTGATTGGAGTGGAGTATACTGATTTGGGGTAAAGTGGGGTGAACTGGAGTGGATTTTAGTGGGACAGATTGGAGTGGGGTGGATTGGGGTTTACTGCACGATTATGTGTTAAAGCATAATTTCAGAGATTAACACATAATAAAGAAACAATGTCACTTTGCGATAATTCAAACAAGTTAATTGTCATCTTTTGAGGAGAGCGCCCATGAGCAAAAACAAAAGAAAACATGAGTGGAAAGTGAGAAAACAGGACTTGGCACAATAAAAGAAAGTTAGCTTTAAAAATAAAAGTCTGCAATTATGTTTGTTCTGCTGGGCACGTTTTTGCCTGTCACAAGCCTTCTGTTTGCAGGGCACTAGAAGTTAATAAGAACAGAACTGTACCTCGATTATGCCAGGAGCAGCGGATGGGCACTAATTAAGTTGAATCAATCAGTGCTTGGTCCCTGCTCCACACAGAGGAAAGGAAATGATGCCAGGCTTGGGTTGACAAATTACAAGGCTGTAAAGAAGAGTGCCACGCAAAATAACAAATGGTGAGCGACAGGTGGGCTCCAAGCCCTTTACTACACACAACAAAGTCTCGCAAGTGAGATGCATGCGCTAGTGCGTGCACTTGCAGGCTTGAGCCTAAAAAAAAAAAGGTATAGTATGTGCAGCAGAAGAACAGATACACGCACACACAAACACTCACACAAACAGTACAGCACATATTCTACTTCAAAGAACATTTTTAGACAATTGTTGTGAATTTGAGGGAAACACAATGTCCAGGAAAAAGGAACTAGCAGAGAAGGTTGAGAAGTTAAGAAGGTGCTTGTGTGTGAGAACAGTCACCTACCTTTAAGGTTCTACGTGGAAATCGATAGTGCATGCAGCACACTTGCAATACTTCTCACACAAATGTATATAGAACTGTGTCCGATTCACAAACTTACCGAATATGCCACAACCAAATATATGATTTCTGACTGAATAGCTGGTTTTATACACATCAACTCACAGATGGATATAAAAATCACGCAGCATATCCAACAGGCCTCGAAAACTGCACAGACTCTCTCATGATTGCAACTGAAATTCTGAAAACGTCAAAGTGTTTGACCTAAGTCAGACCAAGCAGCCAGCACACAACAGCAACTGTGTTCACCTGCACTTATGGAAATTCTGCAGGCCCTGGCCTTATGAGTGCCAGTTCTCAGCTCCCTCGTTCTAGTCTTTTAAACAAGCTGACTGTCTATGTGCGGGAAGAAATGAAATAATTCCAAAGATGAAAGCATGGAAACACTATGTTCAAAGTGGTCAATTGTGGTAATTTGTGCACTTACAAAGGCAATCAAAATTATGTACCTTATTAAAAACATAATCTTTGGTGGTGTTGCATGTAAGACTGCCACTACTTATCCTGAGTAGTAAAGGTTGGTAAAAGTGGAGGGAAGTCAGTCATCAGGGGCACCATGTTAAGGGTGATACCTGCAGGCAGTTCTGGCTTGTTAACCAACACCACTTAAAATGCTGAGATTTAGAGCCATGTTCTGGCTGGCTGGTAGAACGAGGAATAGTCCCTCATATGCCAGTATCACACGTTAAGAGCAAGACTGGGTAAGGATAACATACATGGTACATTTTCCGCCGATTCAGATAAGTGACAAAGATTAGTACTGGCAGCCATAGCTTAGGATCACCTCTGAAAGGCTGGCTGGGTAGGGGCAGAATCATTCATGTGCCAGGCTTGCAACTAAAAAGGCAATGGAATAGGAGCAGACTCCGGGCCTCATTATGAGTTTGGCGGGCGGCAAAGGCTGCCCACCAAAGTCTTTGGGTTGGAAGACCGCCACTCCGCCGGCTGGCCGTATTATGAGTAGGTTGGCCCAGCGGGAAACTACCCACAAAATTGACGCCGGCTCGTAATCGAGCCGGTAGCAATGTTGTGGTGCATCAGGTGAAACAGCACCCTTCGCGCTTTTCACTGCCTATAATTCAGGGAGTGAAAAGCACGACAAGGCTGTCCATGTGGGCCCCTGCACTGCCCATGCTAAGTGCATGGGCAGTGCAGGGGCCCCCGGCGGTCTCCACCAGCCTTTGCATGGCGGTGGAACTGCCATGCAAAAGCTGGCGGACATGGGAGTCGTAATCCCTAGGGCTGCACTGCTTGCAGCGCTACTCTGGCGAATTAAGACCGCTGGCAGTGCCGGTAGTTGGACCGTGGCACTTTCACCATGGTCGTAATGTGGCTGTAGGACCACCGCGAGTCTGGCAGTCCGAGTACTGCCAGACTCGTAATAAGGCTCACAGTCCTTTCCATTCACCTTCATACATTTGACTGACTCTGCCCAGGCATTTTTACACATTAAAAAACATGAACCTAAATATATATAGTTTTACTAGTATGAAAACATTGTGAAGTAGAGACCTAGGGAGTCAAGTTATTTTATAAAGTTACTCGAACTTTGGCTTTAGAAGAATGTTGTTAATTTTTCAAGTGCCCGCAGCTCTCCAAGCAAAATGTTTGCAATCAGTGATAGTTCAGATCTCCTCTCATCGTTTTAAAGTGCCAAGTAGAAAACTTGTTTTACCTTTTCATCCGTTCGGACTTGAGTACACCACTGGTGCGTGTCCTTGCTTTGCATTCACTTGAGCCCTAGGATGGTGACTTCATCTCTGATACAGTGTCCTCCAAAGAACTGAACTAAACCCCTACCTTCAAACTGGAACGGTTGGATCCTGCTCTGTGTCAGCTTAACAGTTGAAAGTACGGTGTTCACCGATGTCCAAAAATGTCTTCAAAAGGAATACATAATGAAAGGCTTGAGATAGCTGTGCACACAGAAGTAATAATAAATATTCAGCAGGTTTAACCTTGGCCACGGAAGTGAAAAACGCACCCGAATCTCTCAATACCGGTTCCCAGGAACAAAGAAGGCAGCCAAGCACACTGCCATTTTTAAAAAATTCTTCCGGCTCTTGGGGCTGAATATCAGATAAATGGTTGCACTCTATTTTCAAAGAAATATACGTTAAAATATATGCACTTCGACTGACTTTTTCTACCTAAAGTGCTTTTACCGCTACAACGTGTTGCAGAAGAAGAAATTAGCAAGTGGTGTATGCCAGACTCCAGAGAACACACGCCACACACGCTACTCTCTTACAAGGCTTTGGCTAGATCCATATTAGCGGAATTATTAATACCTAATGGCCATGAATACCACGTGGGCTGGTATACAATTTGCTTAAACAAGCTTGTTTATTTGTCAGTGAACGTTATCTCATTTATGTGACACCAACAGTATTTAGCAAGTGGTACAGGGAAATGTTGGTGGCAGCAACTTCGCAACATTCACACTCTGAGGCCTGTGGAGCTGAAAGCAGCAAGTAAACAAGAACTGACAAAGCCGATGGTCTGGGATTAATGTGCTAACACATGGCATATGAGCACATAAGACCCAGTCAATACCATTAGGTGATGAATATCCACTGGCCTCAGCCCAGACGCTGTAGAATAAATTCTCAAGGCAATGGCTGAAAGAAGCTGGTTGAAAGGAACAGACCCAATGGCAAGCAAGAGGTCACACTGACAGATGAACTGCCAGAATACAAACCTACACTTGCCCATCTCTCCCCTTTCCAGGGGCAGGGCAGGAACACTGGTCAAATGAGGGATAGTTCGAGTGGACTAGAAAGGTTGTTGAGAAGGATGGGGCGTGAAGGCCCTTTTAAAGGGGCGGGGGAGGTTTCCTGGATGGAGTGGTAGAAGCCATAACCATGATTTGCTGGCAAATGGATTGCTGGAGCATTGGGGGGGTAACACCATAATATGCAGGGCAACAGAATAGCAATTGTGAACGAAGGACTGAAAGTGGGGGAGGTGCACTAATTCTAGACAACAGTTCTGTGCATTTCATCTTACACCACTGCTATACATGGTGTAGTACTTAATTTGCCAAAAAAAAGGGATGCTGCTGAAAAGTTTTCAAACAAGGGAGCGCCAATTTCTACCACACTGGCGCAGCCCAGTTTCACCACAGGTGCTGCCTCCCTCGCTATCCTCTACTGCTGCTCTGCTCCCCATCGCCTCTACTCTTATTGCACAATTTATCCTCTCTCTAATTTTCTCCGGTCCTATCTTCTCGTTATCACCCTTGGTCTGGCAACTCTTGCCCACTATTTTTGGTTTAACTCTTTTCGCTCTCCACTCTACCCCTACTTTTTCCTCTCATCTTCAATCCATGCTCTGCTTTCTTATAACTATGTGCCAGCTCTTTGTTGTTTCTCCTCTAGTACTCAGTACCTCTCTCTACACTTTATCCCTGCTCTTTCCACTCTACATGTTTGCTTAAATTCTCTTTTCTCCTTATATCTCTCTCCCCTTCAAACCAGGTCTGTCTGCTCCCTATCTCTGTATCTGATGACTCCCCCTTCTTCCTTCCACCCCTCTCGTTCTTTTTCCTCTCTATTTCTGCTCCCCCCCCCACCTTCACACTGCCTTCTGCCATTCTGAAGTCTGCCTTTTCTCGTTCTCCTTGCTACCTAAGGGGGGAGGTCGCATACACCTGAATCTGACATATGCACCATCAAACCAGTGTAAAGACAAAATCGGTACTAAATGAACATTGTGAAAAAATGTGGGTTTGTACATGTTGATCGATGGAAATGCCACTGGGAATTATAAGTAATCTGGCCCTAGGTGCCACATTGAACTAAACACACACCTAAAACACTTGTGTTATTCATTCGTACTGACAGCGCTCCTGGAAGCCGCTGTTGGCACTTAACAAATCACAGATCCTATGTATTACTAGCCCCATTCATCATCATCACCAGAAAGGAATGTCCTCATCCCCGGGGTGCAGTTCTGGGGACAGAAATGTATCCCAGTGTGCCAGCCGCCTTCCTCGAGTGCAAAACAAAACCTAGAAAAGATGAGCAAGGCCACGTTTGTAATATGGTGGAAGTACTCCTATGGTGACCCCAGAGCTCACAAGCCCGCTCAGAGACCTACTGCACATCAAACACGACGTTTGGCACCTGCAGTCCAGAGTCCATAGTGTCCTGACCAGAAAAAAATGGCGAAGATATTAGGGCAAGCATTTGCCTTTCTAAAGAACCCGTCTGCTCAACAGAGTTATGATAGTAGAAGTCTGCCATCTCTGGCACGGCGCCAGGCACTGAATCTGCAGCATCTCCCAGGGTAAACACAGCCACTGATGAAACGCACCTTGTGCGCCTAGGGAGAGAGGACGCAGCGTGCCGACTTCGGAGCTAGATAGAACCAGGTTGGAGTCTCGGGTCAGCTCAACATCCTGTGAATCTGGGCAACTCACCTAATCTCCCCCTGGCTACAATTCAGCACAGAGACCCTCACGGGTAATCTGCCCCGCTTCACAAATCCCGGATTTATTTATTACTGTGCCCGTTTTTTAAAGACAGACCATTAATTGTCAAAAACCCCTTCAAACTTTTTCAAAATGCAAAGAGACCGCTCCTGCCGCAGTTTCTAAGCACTGTAAATAAGAATTAACGAAGGACAATTCTTTTGCCAACCTCCCACTGGATGGAAAGCTTAGTCACTCGTGCCAGGATTCAAATTTGTGACATGCAGATGGCTGGATAGCTCAAGAAAGGCAAGAGCTCCATTCACAGATCCACATGGGATTGATTACAATAAACCTTCTCCGATCATTAACTCGTATGCACTCAATACAGCAACAAGCATTGGCAAAGCCAATAGGTCTCGCCTTCTGGCTTTGCCAATTCTCCTTAAAAATGCTGTCCAGCCACATAAAGCTCGACATGACATATTAAGCCTTTAATGTTCTGGGGCAATTTGAAGAATAGTGAAATAAAGGAGGTTTGAGGCTTACTAGGTTTTATATTTACTTAAACAGGTAACTGTTTTAGAGCATTGAACTTGCCAGCTTTTCCAGAAAATAATTTACGAGCCAATGAGAAAAGACAACTTAACCGAGTAATCAGAGCAAGAAGTTAAATGAATTGTGCACCTGAAGTTAGACACTACAGACACACCTCATCATGCTACATGGGCCCAGGGATCTCAGCTAATCGTAATATAACAAGGAGAAGACAAAAGTACAAGCTAAGCAGAGTTAAAAGGAGGCCGGAGCTCATGACAACAGGGGGCAGTGAGAGGAAACATTAAGCCTGAATGGATGTTTGGCCCCTCTTACAGCAAACAGAGGCATTTTGTACAGGGAGAGACGGCAATACACTGCAGGTCGTGTTGAAATTACAAAGCACAGATAAAACCATTAGTGACAACCAAGGATAATTGAAATCCCTTGTGAAAACCAACACTGTTCTGCAAGGGAGCCATGCCTAACAGGAAACTACTCTAAAGGCGCTGTTAAAGCAGCGCAGCAAGGAGATAGCAAAGGACACATGCACTCCAATGGAGTGCTGAAAGCTAAAGAAAGCAAGCGTTGGCAAAGCAAATAGGTTTTGCCTACGCAAGAGCAACTGGCTTTGCCAATGTCTTTTAGCCATGTTATACAGCAGCGTGGAGTGGAGTAGAGTGGCATAGAGTGAGTGGCGTAGAGTGGCTTGGAGTGACTTGGAAAGGCAGAATAGAGATGCGCAAAGTAGAATGGCGCAAAGCAGAGTATCTCAAAGCGGAATACAGTGACTTGGAGTGGCACAGAGCAGGGTGGCATTGGGTGGAGTCAAATGGGGTAGAGTTGTGTTGAGTGGCACGGTGTAGTGTGTAGTGCTACAGACTGTAGAGGAATGGTGTAGAGTAGAGTAGACTGGCTTAGAGTACAGTGGCATAGAGTACAACGGTGCAGAGTAGAGTGGTGCAGAATAGAGTGCAGTGGAGTAGAGTGACACAGAATAGAGTGCATTTAGCAGTGAAGAGCAGAGTACAGTGTCACATAGTAGAGTGGCATAGAGTGGAGTAGCATAGAGTACAGTGGCATAGAGTAGTGCAGAATTGAATACAGTGGCGTAGTCAGTAGAATAGAGTGGAGTAGAGTGCAGTGGGGTACAGTGCAATGGTGCAGAGTGGCAAAGAGTGCAATGGTGCAGAGTAGAGTGCAGTGGCATAGAGGGCACTGGAATAGAGTATGGGGTGGGAGGGGAGGGGAAAGAAGCAAAATGGAAGTTGTCAGGTGGGAAATAGGGAATAGAAAATACATGGAAGAGGATATGGAAGACAGACTGAAAACATAAGCACTCACATGGAGTGCTTGAACTCAAAGAAAAAAGATTGCAAAAAATGGGAGCAGTGGATGGATACAAATACATGGTCCATGGTCCATGCTCCAGGAAAGGGCCAAACACAAGAAAAGAACACAATGCTCGCATGCTGTGACAAACAGGGATGAAGGAAATGACACTGACGTTGAAGCTCACAAATGATAAGCTATGTGACGGCTGTAAGCTCACTGTATGTAAACAATATGTCTTGCACAGACAGTGCATGCGCTGTCTAAGTGAAACCTAAAAAGGAAGCTCCCTGAATGTAAGCATTGGAAGAATACAAGTCATCCAATCAAAACCACAGTTGTGCCAACTGCACCACTAAACAACAAAGTGTAAAACTTCTAAAAATCAGACAGGCTTTGCATGAATCTATAAAATGGTGGCCAGTTGTCATGTATTTTGCAGTTCTGTTCTGCAACCGTAGCACTTGTCCACTGCCTGCACACCGGAACTGCAAAAACACCACACTAACAATAGCAGCTTTTAAATCGATACTAAAATATTCTGAATGTTGCCAAAATGGGAGTAGAGGAGCAACTTCAAGCGGCGACTGCTCAAAAGCACGCAATCTGGGCAAATGGGGAGATTCCTATGGGAAAGCTAACCTTCCAAAGGAAGTGTCACTGTTTTGTGGGCCTTGATAAGCACTAGTAATCAGTGTTAACTTGGAGTACATTTAGCTGACGTTTTAAAGCCAAGATTAAATATTACATATCCTAGATCCTTGTATAAAGCGTACCAACTCTACCATATCTAGTACTGTTGTATGTTATTCTTAGTGACTTACACATCCTGTTAACGGTACTGTCAAGGTCTTTCATAGACACTACCTGTATTGAGTGTGTTTCTAAGCTCCCCTAACATTTTTGTGTAATGGGAAAAAGTCTTGAGCAGATTGCAAGGCGTTTTCTTTGGATCCTGTGACAGTGGGTACTTATTAAGGAGTGTCAGTGGTGGATACTGATATTTACCATTAATGTTTCAGGGTTTGAGACGATTTCATTTCATATGCTCAAAACAAGTAGTCATTTTCTAAAGCGGTCTCTCAAAAGTGGCAAAAGCGAGCAGTCAAGGATTACTTGAGGAGATGCTATGGAGACTGTAACTCAAATATAGTGTGTTTTGCACTCACACTCGGTAAGTAGGTTATCCGGATTTACAGGAGGGCCATATAGAACGGATGGAAAAAATGCACTACGTGACTCGTATTCCCCCCTGTCTCCAACAAACATCTTCTGTACCTCTGTGCGTGCTGTTCAAAGAGTTTAATGGAAATTCGGTCACCCTAATCTAAGCATGTCTCTAAACACGTTTGATTGAGCAATAAACATAAAGGCAACTGAGACTGCAATATATGCTTGTCATGTTTTTCATTCCCAAAGTACTTTTCCTAGACCAGGGGACACATCTGCATCGTACTGATTCCACATCTAGTGCCCACTGACTGGCTGGCAGGAGATTGATAAGGCGACAAAGGAAGCAGTGGTATTTCCAGTATTACTGGAGTCTCAATGCCCCTTCTAGAGAATTCCAAGTACCGTGGAATACCCGGCCCATGCTAATGTGAATAATTCTCTTGTGTCTCCTCGCACCTTCTCTCACCAAAGCTTTACCATCGGTAGGGACGGCAATGGCGTGTGCAAGCCTGAAGCACAAGTAATATTTGCTTCTGCAGAGTGCTAGAACAACAAATTAGTGCCAAGTGGAACATCAGACAAATCTTCCAACCTTTGAAGAAGAGTTCTCAATCACAATTGCAGCTAAAATCTGGTTTTATTCTTCAAAGAAGCCCTGATTTAAGCTGGTGTGTGTAAATCCTCAGTAACGTATGTGTCTGTAACAACTTAGTGCTGACTGTGCTATGCAAACTCCCACATCAAAGGTACTTGAGCCAGTGGAAAAAAGTTGAAAAATACTGTGCACAAAGCCAGACAGTAGATCATCAACAGCTCCCTCAAAACAGAAAAGTTCCCAACTCTGAACAATGAATAAGTGAAAACTTTGTACAAGACAAGCAAAAGTGTGGGAAGAAATGTGAAAAAGTTACTTTAGAAAATAAAGTTGTGAAATGTGCGTGTCTATGAAACACATTCCCTCACTTACTTCTGCAAACCACAAAACATGGTTCAGCCCATCAAATTATTCCACATGTCTTAATTCAAGCAACAATGTCTATCCTTTCTGGGTATGAAGAAATGTCCAGTGATAAAGAAGGCTTGTCTAGATGCTTTCTTTACAGGGTGCCTAAACAGAACTAAGTCCTGTGAGTACCCTCACAGTTTGTGGCTTATGTGCCACTGCGCGTGGGACAGCTTCCCCCAGCCATCACCAAACTACCTGAAAACCAACCGAATGAAAGCAGAAAGAGGGTTGTGTGGCAGCACTCCAACATCACGCTACAAATTCTCAGAGGCAACACCCAGCAGAGTATAGCCAAATGATTCTGCTTGTTCTCTAGGGGAATACAGTCCCTTAACAGCAGAGGTACCTTAACACCATACATATGAAATCTGAAACTGCATTCAAATTGGTGCATTTATAATGAGAATATTCTCCTAAAGAGCTCAAATAAAAGCTAAAAGCTTGTTAGAGATGGCTCTTATGAGACTTCTAAAGTTGAAAGTCTACGAACGTTAATAAAGCAAATAAGAAAGTTTGAGACTACTGTGATAGTAATGCAATGAAAAGCACAATGAGAACAAGCATTGTCACAAGCTAAAAGGTCTGGTGCTCATTACCAGTCGTTAGGCTTTGTTAATGCTTGTTTTTTCACATTAGAAATCTACATTGTGTACAGATATGTTACTTGTGAAAGGGAAGAATGCTGTCATTCACACTGAAGTTCGCCAAAGGCTGTAGTGGGCTGAGCCACTGTCCCATGCTCTATGCTGCTGTAGGGGATCGGAAGAAAAAATGTCAACAACACAAAAACAGACAAATTAATCAAGAAGGCTGACTGAAAGCCCCCACACGTGGATTATACATACAAGTGTAGTAAAATCAAAAGATTGTGACTAACTCTAGACCTAACTCTAGCTTCAAGACTAGCTAAAAGCTCCACCCTGCTAGAGGTACACATTTGCATAAACAAAGACAAAGTGAAGAAGTATAAAATAAAAGGCTACTATGACCATAATGTAGTGGGATGCAAGGTAAACCGGGTACTAAAACCAAACCCTGCCAGGGGCACACACTTGTGAGAATTTGGCACTTGCTCTATGTCTGCAGTCACACAACCCTGCTGCTTTCCTTGAAGTTTGCCTAAATGTGAAAAATCTGCAATGTCCTTTCACGGCTGACAGTGTTTATTATGGCCCCTGTGGGCAACTACACGACAAACTTTGGCAAACTGGATGTCACGTCTGATTGTATGTGTGTAAAATATCACCCATCTAACTTACAAGCCATGCTCAAGCAGATGGAAAGTGAAGTCAGACTTGGGTTAGACTTTAGTCATGAAAGCTAATGAATTATTTTAAGTTTACAACAATATATATATATATATATATATATGAAATACTAACATCATTGTGGCAGCAAATATGATAATAACATCTCCGCTGTCCTCTAAATAATCACAGTACCACAGTGCACTGTACACTAGCACTATCATGTCCACATGCAGTATCTTGACATTGATTACATATGAATGTAGTGGTGGCATTTTGACTGGGGGAAAAAAGAATCTCCTTCCATTTGCAGAAATGCAGCTGTTACCGTGAGATTGCTGTACATCGACTTAAAATTGTCAATAAGAGGACAGTGGGTCCACTATGCACCCACTTTTTTCTCCAGACACCAGAAATGAAACTCATAATTTCCTTTTGGCCTCAGTCCAACCATTTCATTAATTAGTCTCTATTCTGACTTTAAGGGGATTTTGACTAGAAGTCCTTCATCTAGGTCTGTGGCCCCAGATTCTCCCAATCCAACAGTATCGACATTTTCTCCTCTATTTAATTTTCTGTACTTTTCTTTAGTGCTTTGAGATCACTGTCTAGTAATAATTACTGCTTTACGAAACTCTTAAAAAACGATAGCCATCTATAGTGCCCTGAAGTGAACTACATAAATAGAAAAACGTGAAGAGGTAGGGTTTAGTAAGTGGGCAGTGGGTGAGATCTACTGGGGAGAGGAATCTCTACCAGCCTGCAGAAATCCAGATGACAATTTGGAGTTGGGTACATCAAAGTAAATTGGGCCCTTCAGGTAACCAAGAGAAGGTGGAGAGTCCTTCAAGCACTACCTCTAGTTTCTGGACTCCCTCCATCCCATAGTTTCCTCTGATCTCCGAATTCCCCAGAATCCCAACCTGCTAGCCCTCCTGAAGCCTTACACCCGTTTCCCCCCTTATGCTTACCCCTCTTCTGTCTCATTGATGATGTCACAGATCTCCATGTTGAGGGCCCAATCCTCAGTCTGCAGGGCACCGTCTGTGGCATTCTCTGTGAAAAACAAAAACAAAACAAAGTGAATGAGCAAGTCAGTAAGGCTATATGGCACAACACTAAGCATCACTGCTAACCTTTTGGACAGAACTGACAGGGGTGGCTGACAGCAGGATACATGCACAACGATGTACCCGTCCAAGAATCCTGCTGTCACAAGAATCTGGAACCACGCATGTGGGAGGTAAGCTCTTTTTTCGATGCTGGACCCTTAAGTTACAACCACAGCCTGATATCACCTGTCAAAGCTTCATACTCCCTCCAAATGAACACAGCTCCCAGGCTTCACTCTGCACACAGACACAAACACTCCTTAAATTAACACATTCTCATAGCAGTCATACTCAACATTCTATAACATACCAAATTAGCTCTTGCATACACACATACATCGTGTCACTACACTACCCCCTTTCATTACACACAGTACCAACTAGACATGCATATCACTCCAAACAAGAAAAGGGAGTCATAGGGTAGAACGTGCCCTCATGAGTGCATGGCTATAACCACGGAAACATCTTAATGAACTTCTGCTGAACGAGCATAGTGGGAATCAGATAAGGAGTAAAGTGTGTGTGTTAAATAGACTAGTTTGCAAGTTAGGACCGAAGTACACTGACAGTGCAGTCTACATGTCCTAATAATGGATCGTCTACCAACATATCATCAATGTAAATAGATGAGGAATTAAGAATAACAATCTAAGCTTCCCTATGTATGTTTGGTAATATCTTAGCAGTTGAGATTGCAGAGTTGATATAAGCTCAGGTCAAGATATTTAACATTGATATCATGGCATACAACCACCCAAGGTTGCTCAGGAAAGAATTGTCTACGTTGAGTCAGCATTTTGTCCGCACCTTGAGTTAGATTCAATGTCTAATGTCCTACATGTTTTATTCTTGTTATAGTATTTTGTTGACAGGTGCTTCTGTCCTTGTAATTAATAGCAGATGTTTCAGTCTCGAGCAACTGGAAGCTCCTCTCCAAAGTATTCTTCATTAAAGTCTGTCCAACCAAGAACATCTGGATGATTCAGATATCAAATCCTTGAGTAACCCTCGAAGTGACCTGGCTTCCAGAATACTCTGAATGAAAGGTACTTGCTTTTCCATTCAATCAACATCTTTAGATATGCCGACCACTGTGGATACCTTTCACCCTCTCACATCATACGACCTGACAGAACTCTTATCTACCTGTATAATTTTTATGGTAGTGAAAATACAAGTTAGCAAGTTGCTGCTTTGTCCTGGCCTCTTGGTATTGACTAAATCACTAACCACAACACCACTCATCTTAATTCCACATTTAAGATCATGACACACTGCACTTGGCCTCTTCAAGCCCACTCTTTTCCTCTTTTGCAGTCTATTCTTTTTATTTTATTTACACAGTGGTGCTCAAACATGGTCAGTTCAAAGCACTAAACAAGGAAGCAGATTACTCGGGGGTCAGGGTAGGAATAACGAATTCTTAGACAAGTCTTGTAATACAGGTGGTTCTGTTATAGAGGAAAAGTAACTTTTCATGTCATCCAAAATCCTGTCAGAATGGATGCATCTTCTGCCCGATTCAAGATGGAGGAGTAGCAGAAGAGTTTGAAAGGGAGGAACGTCTTGGTAACTGGAGTACTGCACCCCGTATAACATTTGTATCTTATCAGATGGGCCCACACTTTAGCCTGTTCAAGACCTGGCCAACTAATAGCAAAATGTTGGAGAGATAGGAGGTCACTGGTCCATGGCGAGCTAGATAGACAAGGCAAAGAGCTTTGACTTCAACCCATTTATAAGCTGGCAACTAATCTTGAGACATCGGAAAAGATAAGATATAGTATGTGCACCTTACTCTAGGAATGAGGCAAGAAGATTGATTTTGCACTCCGTGAAGCTTAGCTGGTCGCCCACCTTTAACCTGTTTAATACTGTTGCAGTATTTGACTTTGAAAGTCACCATCCTAAGATAAAGGTGATCATCTGAATCAGAATTATCCAGTGCAGACAGCTGAGGAGAAGAGGTATGGTACACAGGTGATAGGAAGAGAGGAAGCATTTTAGGTGGTGGTGTCAGCTTTATATTTAACAGGACTCTCAATCTATGCACTTTGAGGGAAGGAGGTGGCCAAACCACCAATGAGGGCGAGCAGACAAGTGAAAGCAAGGTTGAGCCATTATTACTTAGGAGCAGGATCTCAGTTTTCTTCCGATGTACCCAGCTTTGGATAAGTGAAGGACAATTTAAGATGAGTAGGTGGTTCCATCTTTCATTAGTTACTCTTACGCACATCTAAGTGTTGTCTGCATGCATATGTAGGGGGGTGAATTTAATAAAATATCTACTTGTACATGGGACAGGTTGCTTCATGAATCTTGTTGTCCTGTAAAAAAAATCTACTTGTCGCTTTTGTGCATTATGGCAGAAATCTCATTATATAAGAGCTCTGATAATAGCCTCTCTGATTATGCCAGTGCTAATACTATAGTAGGACTTTAATACTAGCAGCTTCCTAATGTTGCCACTTTTCAGCTGAACTACAAACTGGGGCTTAAGGTAGCGGTAAGCAATAGTTCCAAAGTTGGAATGCCCTTTTGAGTTTGTGCAAACCTACTAACTTGCATGTTTGGAAATTTACTACTGAAAAGGGCAGAGGTAAAGCTTCTTCCATGGTTGGAAAAAGAGTGGTTGGAGGGAAAGTGAACTCAACAGATTTTCACATAAGTAAACCTACACACACATTTTTGTTTGTGCTAAAATACAGTTCACAAATACTTTCTAGGAGCACAGTTCCTGGTCTACTTCTGTAAATTCTTGTGAGTTCATGAAATATGTTAATCTGCACTAATGCAAAGACATACCATTGGTGCACCTTTGTTACTTTCTTTAAGAATTGGGCCCCTAATTAGGTCTGGTATAAACCAAGACCTCTTGTTTTATTACAATTCTATTTCTCTATCAATCTATCAACTGGCTTCATTGTGAGAGATAGCAATCTGCTCATTCACAAGGAGCACATTGCCACACAAAGTAATTTTGTTCAGTGTCAGGCATTACTGTGTTAATGTGTGCTTTTTGAGACCAAAAAATATTTTTGCCTTTTGCCAATGTTTGTTACAATGGTGAGGGCTCAGCAGTTTATAAAGTTTAGACTGACCACCAATGTTAGACCTATTGGCCTTGCCAATGCGCGTTTATTTTCATGTTTCTCATAATCTTGCTGGAACTGGTTACACTGATTTTCCATTATGAATATATTTTAGAAATACTAGCATGCATCAATAGATTTTACTAAATGATGCTTTAAAGAAATGGTACCTAAAAGTTGACAGTAGTTTAGCAGAACATTTTTTTCCTAGTTGCATTTTTTTGTAAACATCTTATTTCTGAAAACAAAAAATCATCAGTCTTGTGCTCAAGCTTCCGCACTTATTTGCATTTAATCATAGAGCAATCCGGGAGCATTTTATGAGTATTTTTTTTTTAAAATACTAGCATGCATGCACACATTTTACTGAATGATGCTTCAAATAAACAGCACCTAAAATTCCAAAGTAATTTAGCAAAACGTTTTTCCCCTTAGTTGCATTTTTTATAAACATTTTATTATGAAAGCAAACAATCAGTCTTGCTTTCAAGCTTCTGCAAATATTTGCATCGAATCAGAGGGCATTCTGGGACCAGTACATGTAGCCTCATATTTTAAACTCTGTAAATGTGTTCACTGGGACTACTGTCAATACAGCAATCTGAGCTCACAACATTTATTTAGGGTGCTCATCCTAATAATAAAGGCTTTGTATTAATGAACCATAAATATAAACTTGAACAGTATTAGGATGTGGACACAAATGTTACCTCAACTGCAGAAAATTCCCTTCCCTCCTCCATACTGTGGTACTGTGAAATGGCAGCCAAAGGGCTTGTGCTGCAAGGGGTGGGCCTACTTGTCCCAGGGCCAAAATAAACATGAACACGTGTTGCCCTTTACCCCAAACAATGTGTCCTGAGCCGCGGGCTATGGAAATTCCACACCCCTGATACTTGATTCACTTTTACATATTGTAAAAAGGCATTTATCCTGACCGATATACCCATAACCTGGCATAACAGGGTGACCCATTTAGCTCTAGATTAAGCAGCACAAAAGAATAGTAATTGCTCCTCAGATTCTTTTGCCGTAATGCATGAGAGGCATTGTTTGGACTTAACAACACACAAAGACAAGTTATATGTAAACTTAGCCAGCGTTAAAACACCACATCTAAACTTCAAACACAGGGATCTTAAAAATGGTAGATTAAAATAGTGTAAAACTTCAGCAGACTTAAAAATAGTTTTGTGGTGAAAAAACTTTTGGATAAAGTGCCTAACGCTGTAGTGGATCCTCTCTTCTCCATGAATGATTCCCAGCACCTAATCTTCACTCTAATTGCAATCTGGCGAATGGAAGAATTCCCAGTAGTCCCCTAAACTGAGTTCCAACAGGAATATCTAGATGTACACCATAAAGGGAACCCCTACCAACCCTGGCTGAGAGATAACATTGTTTCGCACATTCCAGAATGGGCTTAACTCATCAACGCTCCAAACGTGAATCAATACTTTAAGAGACTCCGTTTAGTGAATACTACCATGGGTTTAAATACAAGATCTTATCTTAAAGGTAGGAGATGGTTATTCTGACTACGTTTTGTTAGTGACCTTATTAACTTATTCTCTTTGATCCCTAAGATTGAGACATCACAATGGGCCAGAAGTTCGAACCTGATACGGAGGTCAATGTTCCTCTTAATTCACAGCCGTTCCACCTCCACTCATTCCACTCAAATGGAGCATCCTTTTCAAGCAACTCCTCTATTGGCTCAGTCCTTGAAGAAACCATGGCATGGCCCCGAAATATCAAGCACACAGCGAAAATAAAGAAAGCAACTCCTCCCCAGTCTTGGAGGTAGACGCAGTAGAACAGCAAAAACTAAGATGGAGTAACACATCACAGCCAATAACAATGTACCAAACATATTCCACATGCTGTGTCTGAAGCATACCAAATTGTTCAAGTATTAGTATTGCCTCTACCTCCTGACCACTCAAAATAGTAAACGAACTGCAATGATCTCTGCAGAAGTTTTTGTTACGCAATTATATTGGCATGGAAAGTCAATGTGCCACGAATATGCCCAAATAATGTGTTGAAAGACTAACCCTGCATCTTTAGCTTTTTTAGGTCACAGACAAGAAACATATATCATCGAACTAGTCCCAGAGATATAGGAACACTTCAGTTTCAACACAGTTTCCTGCGTGGGCCAGCATGATTTGTTTTGGTGAATATGAGTCAAGCATCATGTGCAAACTCAATTCACAGGACGAAAGCCTGCACACATCTCTTTAACAAGCTGTGATTTTGCAGATGTTTACAGAGGAGCTTGGCCACATAGTTTCCCACCACTTTCACACCAAATGAAAAAAGAGATATAGGAATAACATATTTTTAAACTCACGGGGTCTATGTTGTATAATGTTCTCCATTTATCCTTGTATAAGTGTGTGACCACAAGTATGGAATTAATTAGAGTTTTTCGTATTGTTGCTGATGCATGAATAAAAAAAAATATTTAAAAAAAAGTACACATTTAATTCACACTTCGAGTAAAACATATCAATGCCATTGTTAGAGATCAAATCCATGATGCCAGCTCCAGGTCCCATAAACTACAAATCTGCTGAAGAATAATTAGATACATTTGTGTTATGTTCCTTCCATAAGCATCTCCCCTTCCACCACCTCAACAAACACTAGTTCCAGAATGCTATTTCTGGCAGCATCCCCATGTACCGATCTTCAGTAATTAAAATGACAAATGCACAATGACTGGCTACTATGTACCAATACATTACACTGTAGGGACGTTCTCTTACCTCCTCTTCGAGTGTTGGTGTCAATTTGTTAAAATCCACTAAAACCTTGGGCCTCACTTTCTGTACCACTTTGACTTATTAAGCCTTATGTGGGCACACCATAGCAAAGTGACCATACTTTCCCACAAGTCCTGCATGATCTACCTATTAGAGTTTGCAATACATAAATCCAATGGGCCTGTATTGATTCTGTTGAATGTTCAATACTCTTAACACTAGTTTGCTCCAATACACGAGTTTTGCAACACACTGCTGTACCTTGCAGTTTGTGTACAACAATTTAATCTTGTATGTGTTGGTTAACCACATTCACAAAGTTGCAAAAAAGAGTAAGGAAATAAAGCTGTCTGTTATTAAGTAATAATTTCCTGAGGTTGCTGGCATAATTTTCTAAAATAAATGCCTCTCTAGCGCGATGCCCGACTAGTTTCAAAAGAAGACTATCAATATTAAGTAGCCCCTCCAAAAATATAGGTGTTATCTTCATTAATGTATGGATCCTATTTTGGCAAGTCATCAATAATATTTTGTCTATCCGAATCAGGGGCACAACAAATCAACAAACTTGCACTAAGATATGCAATTGGGACCATCAGTAGCAAGGATACAGTTGCCACAACTCCTACAACATACTTCCGAATTCTGGTGTGGCTCAGCAGTGTCCGGTGTTCACACCCAGCCTCGGCACTCTGGATGGTTTCCAGACTGGTCCCCCATTATGTCTCTATGAGCGGCCTGAAAAGTTTTGGTGTACTCTCTCTGGGGTCCACTTATGGCATACTAGCTTTGCAGATCTGGGAACATGGACAGCATGTAAAATCACAATGCTTCCTTTCCCTTAAGGGAACCCTAAGAAGGCTGACAATCTTCTTGGTGTCACTATGGGTTGTGATGGAAACTCAAATGGGAGGGCTGCAGAAGGTAAATGATCCCCAAGAATGGGCAATTAAAGTTGAGGTCACATTCTGTTCAAACTACACTTAAAGCCATCAGGTGATTCTTTCCTCTATGTTGCACGTGCTCAATTCAATTTGCTTTATTCCATCTTCACAAACGTGCATAAACTTGAGGCATTGTTTTAATCTTCCTGGTCACTCCTTGCTAGAAGAGAAATATCCAGACTATATTACAAACTAGATCCACCTACCAAAGTCATCCTATATGATAACTATGTTCCTATTTTTGAGTTGCATTATATATGTGCCTGGCGTTTCCTTGTGGATCTGGTTTGTAATTACCAACATGCTTAATGGTAATAGCTACGATTCATTTCAACATAATTTTCTTTTATAACCTGCTCCATGATGGGTATATGATCCCCTGTTTTGGCTGATTAATCTGATTAATTATGACTCATGGATGATAAAGCTGTTCACTCTTCATTCTTCTCTTCTTTAGCCTTTTTAGGTTGCAACCTACCAGACAGCGCATCTGTCTATTTTGCCAAATAAATTTGAGAAGTTTCGGAAAGTTGACCTAGCAATGCATTCTGCCCATTTCTTGCCATTGGCTTTGTGGTTTGTAACTCACAATTTCTGGGTTTCTATTTGCTGGCTTTATTTGCTTAAGTATCCCCAGCTCGAGTGTATTCCTGCCCATGCTAAAGCCTTGTTTACAGTATACTTCCATGAACTCCTTTTCAGTAATAAACAGGCCTATAAATCTTATCTCATCACATTTGCAGGGCATTCAAAGACTGAGGTCATATGTCAAGCTGTGTGTTCCAATGAGCCTGCTTTTTATTTTGCTTTCAGCTGACTTCAAAGAGAGAGTGTTTCCAGAAAAAAGTAATGCAGTGTAATTTCTCCAGGAAGCCTACTTGTACTTTTTTTTTATGTTTTAATACATATAGCCATCTCAAAAAGCATCTTGTTCTTCAGCTGAACAAAACATTTGCCTTTTATTTGTGGGCATGAATTTCACTATTGTCATTGTCAGGGTGGGTGGAAGCATGAACATTTCTAAAATCATGTTTGAAAACTATTATGCAATTTACGTTGTTTATAACCCATTCACTGCCAAGCACAGGATAAGATCTTTTCACTGGAAAGAGCCAGACACATTGTAACACAATTTAACAAAGCCTGGTTTTGACTTTGATGTTTAAAACATATGCTTTATTAACGAAATCTGTGGCAACTCCTTTTTGAAGAGTTGGATAAGTTTAAAGGCATACTGTATTACAGCCTTTGTGTTTATATTTAGCTACACAATATTGATGTATTCCGTCTGCAACAGTGCTTATATTTTAGTACTAAACATGCAGTCACAAGTGCAGTTACCTTGCAGGCACTAAGGCTATGATTTGAATGGTTCAGCAGGTGCAGTGACACAGAGGCCAAAAACTCTAGGAAACCCACTGAACACCAATTGTTGATATATTATACTACTAAACAAGCAGTTACCTTCTAGGCGCCAGGGCCTTGATTTGAACTGTGCAGCAGGCACAGTGGCAAAAACTCTAGGAAATCCACTGAACACCGAATATTGCTATATTTTACTGGTAAACAAACAGTCACAGGTGCATTTACCTTGCAGGCACTAGGGCCATGATTTGAATGGTGCAGCATGTGCAGTGACACAGGGGACAAAAGTTATAGGAAACCCACTGAACACAGATTATTGCTATATTTTACTAGTAAACAAGCAGTCACAATTGCAGTTACCTTTCAGGCACTAGGGTCATGATATGAATGGTGCAGAAGGTGCAGTGGCACAGGGGCCACTGAACAACAATTATTGATATATTTTACTACTAAACAAGCAGTCACAAATACAGTTACCTTGCAGGTGCTAAGGACCTTATTTGAATGGTGCAGCAAGTGCAGTAGCATTTGAATGGTGCAGCAGGTGCAGTAGCACAAGTATCAAAAACTCTAGGAAACCCACTGAACACAGATTATTGCTATCTTTACTACTAAACAAGAAGTCACAAGTGCAGTTACCTTGCAGGCATTAGGACCATGATTTGAATGGTGCAGTAGCACAGGGGCCAAAAGCTCTAGGAAGCCCACTGAACACAGATTATTGCTATATTTTACTACTAAAGAAGCAGTTACAAGTGCAGGTACCTTGTAGGTACTAGGGCAATGTTTTGAATGTTGCAGCAGGAACAGTGGCAAAGGGGTCAAAAGCTCTAGGTGACCCAGTGAACAATGATTATTGCTATACTTGACTATTCCACCCAACTCTGAACCAGCTATGGCGATATCTCCCTGTCAGGAAGCGCAGCAGTGCGAGCACCACCTCCTCCACTGCTGCGCTTCCTGACTCTTCCTCTCTTCCCTCACATGGTTCCTCTCTCGCAAGCTTCCTCTTCTCCTCACCTAGGACACTGGCACACCTTAAAAGTGTACAGATCACCTTTTTTCACAGTACGAGCAGCTTTTATAAAAAGCACTTAAAAGTCCTATAAAGTATTTCAGCGCTTTATAAGAGTATCAATGCAAAAAGGTATTTTTTATGGCACTGTGCAGATTACATGATTTGGTCAGGATCACAGGGTGTTGAGCCAACACCAAGACTCGAACCTGATTCCCCATGTTGGCAGCTCTTTCAGTTACTTCACATCTTTATTATAGTCATCTGCAACATGTACAAAATAATTTGACAGAAAATGCCTTTAAAAATGTAGGTGGCCCAAAAGTTAACTGTGCCGGTCACCCTAGTTACTTCCTTTCTTTCACGCTGATTAACTTGTAAATAAATGCTTACTCATAATAAACAGGGGTCCACATGCAAAGTTCAGGATTGGGGTTGTGGCCCCAGACTATATACAGGTATGTTATAGTATAGATTACACAGCACCACCGACATCAGTGCAGCATAGCTGCAAGTAAAAAGAACAAAAAACACTATAACACAGACAAAGCTGTTTGTGTCATAAAGCTTTTTATTTTTACTTCCAGCCATTTGCAACATGGCTAAAAAACATTAGAAAAGCCAAAGGGTGTTGCACAGGCAAGACCTACTGGTTTGCCAATGCTTGTTCTTCTTTTCTTTC
Organism: Pleurodeles waltl; assembly: GCF_031143425.1. Classification (NCBI taxonomy): domain Eukaryota; kingdom Metazoa; phylum Chordata; class Amphibia; order Caudata; family Salamandridae; genus Pleurodeles; species Pleurodeles waltl. Next base: position 341,295,087 of record NC_090443.1, read on the forward strand.
TTCTCCTTTCATGCCTTTGGTAATATCTTCTTTATTTTTTCCTGTCTGTTAATACTGCACTCGTGCTTTGGCATATTCCTTCTATCTTCCTTGTGACACGAGTTGTGCTTGGAATGTCAGCCTTGAAAAACCCCAGGCTTTTGTGTCATAAGGGGCAAAACATGAGTTGGCTGTCTGTTTCGATCATCGGGGTCCTCACTTGTAAACTGTAGAGGATTCCCCTGTAAAGAAAAAACACTACATGAGTTTGTGCACTAATTGGAGCCCTGTGCTCTTTTGCAACCAACGGGATTATCTTATGTTACCAATGTAAATCATTTCTGCCCTACAATTGTTGGCAAACTCTGGGAATGGGTTTAGGGGTTCCTCCTTCAAAAGGACAACTACCCTTACTTACCCATTATCCAAGAGTGGCAGTGCCCGAGATCTTAAACCCCTGATCTCTTGAAACAATTATTAGGTGGGCATGTTGCTTTGTTTAGCACCTTCATGGGCCACGAAGAGGCACTATGAGAAACATTCACTCCCTTAATCGTCAACTTCACAGCTCTCAAGCGAGCTCCATCACGCACATAACATTAACTTATCCAGATACATAGAGACAACTTACTTCACATTCAATGCACTAGACAGGAATCACATATTGCATGGAAATATATTACAGAAATACAACTTCTAGTCTTTTCTGCGGCCGCAGTGTTGGCTGACTGTTTCACGTGCAGTGTGGGTGCACTGCCGGGCTGCTGATGTGTGACTGCCGACCAGGAGATCTAGGCAGAGCACCAAGCACCTCGAACTTGCCAGGCCTCATAGCGCTGCAGGTACTTGTCTGGGAACCAGCTTCAAAGCTTGATGTTGCAATGTTTCTGCTAGGAGAGATGGCTGTCTCTAGAGACACGTTGTGGTCAAGCTTCAGAGTAATACATATTGTTAAAAAGTTAGGCCCAGATCAGTTTTGAACATCCACCTCTTAGGGCAGTTCACAGTGCTGTGTCACAAATTAAGCAATTCAGCGCTGGCTTTCAGCATGCCACAGCCGAGATAAAAGCAACTCGAGCAATGCTGCAGATGAGCTAAATATGTGTGCCAATGCATTTGAGGCAGCAATGTGGGGACGCCCACTAAAATCCGTTAAACTAACTCCTGGTACTTGCCAGGGCTGTGATAGCATATGACAATGATGACCCTTGCCCCACCTCTCGCGTTTCTGGTGTTGACATGATCACGTGACGCGGAAGTGCAGTGTAGCCCCCCTCATGTATCACATGACTATACACAACGCACTTACCTATGCGCTGCCCCACAGGGGTGCCGAAGGGGTTCCCGAGAAGAAATTCCATGACTAAGGTGACTGAAGAGGCAGCGAGCTACAGACCGGCCAAGGGTCATATGACCTGGCCAAGCCTTTCCCCAACGTGACCACGGGGGGAGCAACACAGGAAAAGGACTGCGGAGGACCGTGGAGAATGGGCTGTCTAAGGAAACAACGTTATGGCCGCCATATTGTAGAGTCTCGTTTGTGCTTCCTGGGATGGGACACCGTGGACTTAAATGAAGAAATGACTACAGGAATAAATTGGTAAATTGTGTAAAACGAAACCGGCGATTCTTTTTTTTTAAAACCGTTTGTGTTCTTTTTAATGGTTAATTTTAGATTCTGAATGATGTGATTTATTTTTGTTAATACGTAGAGTCTTTTTTGTGGATAATGTATTCGTTTCTCGTTTTTTTTTTGTATCGAAGCATGCAGCTCTCAAGAATTTACTTTGCCGACCTGTGTCTCTTAAGCTTGGCACTATTATTGTCGAAGCCTGTCACTAGTGTGCTAATGAACAACTAGAGAACGAACTTGTATTTTTAACGTGCCTGCCGTGGGCGCCATGATACAGTCATAAAGTTAGTCATTCATTTTCTATGGATCATGCAGGTATTCATTTGCGGCATAACAGCTAGTATAGCACTTCACAGTGCTGCTGTAAGCATCACTGCACTCACGTCACGTCACGCTGCTTATGCATATTAAAGCTAGATCCTAGGCACTGAAAGGTGCTGGAGCTTAGAGCAGTGTTTGGTACAGCTGCAGTCTAATAATGAGCCTGGCCCAGGTCGAGGAGAAGAGACAGATTGCCATGGAAAGATCAGCGCCTGCCCAGCTAAAGTTATTTAATGATAATTGGTTACACGGTAACAGGGCAGGTTCAGGACCATACTTGCCAATATTTGGGAAGACGAAAGAGGAGACTCTTGAATCAAAAACAGAGGGATCTTATTGTTTCCTCGGGCTGCCATTAAAGCGAATGGAGTGTGAGACGGGAAGCCTCCAAAATAAGGCCATTGTTTGCTTTAAAAATCGAGAGTATTTTGCCTGAGTCGGGAGACAGCTCTCATCTCCTCATGGGGAATATTCCAAATCTGGCTCATTATAACATCCCCTTCGACCCCCGGAGTGTGCCACAAATTGCAACTCTTCCAAGAGAAAAATACCGGCCACTCGTTGTTTTAAGAGTCTGCAAATGCATGAGCATGATATTAAATATTAAACAAAAATCGTACAGATTTATTTTTAACGTGACTTCTGCCTTTGTTTCTTTTAATTGCCATTCTGAGATCATTAATGCGAACCTAGAGCACATTTAAAAGTGATTTTATTACAAGACCAGAGGCTCATATTATGCTTTAACTTTTCTTACTTTAGTGTATATCAGCCAAGAACTACGTATCCCAGAAACCCTGGGAAAGAAACTACAGAAATACATCACAATGGGGCTAACTAATCACACAACAAACCCCCTGATAACAATCTTGACTGAGAGCACCATATCCTCTTTTCTTGCTGCTCACAGTCAAGAAAGGTACCCTGCTCGCAGTTTTTTTAATACATTTATTCTAGTTATACGTTTTTACATATTTATGTGCTTATATTTATTATGTAATTTACTCGCGCTTTGTTATCGCGCTCTGCTGTGTGTATGTGCGTTCGTGCGTCCCTTCATGTGCTCATTTTCGTGCGTGCGGCCCGTTTAGAACGTTTCTCAACGTTCGTTGCTTGCCTTCTGAGGTATTCCTACTGAGGTATTCAAAAGCAGACACTCCCCCTCCTTCTCCAACTTGAAATTAACCCCTCTCTTTCTGGTTTTCTACATGTTTGACAGGGTTCCCTGTCTTTTACTGGACAACTTAATATTTTCTCCATTTTAATTCAAAATTTTTGCTCCACATTATGGCCCTCATTATGAACACAGCAGTCCAAACCACACCACCGGCGGTAAAAACCGCCAACAGAGGAGCGGTCCGGACTGCCAAATAATGAACCAACTGAAACACAGGCATCCTGAAAACCACTCACCGCCAGTAGAGGAGTGCCGACGCCGACGGCAGAGTCCGCCCACAGGCCGGCGGAAAGGCCCAACCCGCCCATCAAATAATGAACCACTAGACCGCCCTGAGTTCCGGGGCGGGAACCACCGCCACGCAAGGCCAGGCGGAAATGAACCAAATATAAGGAAACACTCACCGGAGGCCCACACAAGGCACCGAAGCAGACATGGATAGAGAGCTGAAGATAATGCCAGCCCTGCTCCTTGCCATATACCTCCACGACCGAGACCACCGACGAAGACGAAGACGGTAAGTACCGCAACCTACGAGACAAGGGAAGAAAGGACACAGTTACATACCCACCCACTCCACCCACCCTGCAACGCTCCCACAACCCTTCACAGCAGCACAAGCCATACATCCCACAGCAAGAGGTACTTACCCGACACAAGGCAAATCCAACCTGACCATAGTACAAACAAATGCCCCACACCCAGAAACAATGAAACGAAAGACCAGGGTTCAGGAGTGCGCCGCCAAAACACAGGCCACACACAAATATTTATTTCAGCTCACAGAGCTAACTATTCACAGCAAGGCCAATGGCCAGTCCATAGTGCCAGACGTATGTGGGCTACAATGGCCCCAACCTGACTCCCAAAAGTGCACGGTACTCCACCTAATGGGGCAACAATGGGGCATCCAGACACCTCAGGGGGCAGGGGGTGGTGGGGATTTGCGAAGGGGGTGGGGCTTGGACTTGGGCTCGGAAGGTGGAGGTGGTTTGGCTATGGCTTTGGAAGGTGTGGGAGTGTGCTTCGAGCGGGTGGAGCCAGATGGAATTGGCTCTGCACGGGGCTTCTTCCTCTCTGGGGAAGGGGCACGGGAATGTGAAGGGCGGACAGGGGCGGGCTTTGAAGTGGAAGAAGTGGAAAGGGCAAGGAGGTGCTCATGCTTAGGGACAAGACGGGGTAGGCCAGTTGGTTGGAAGAGGTCAGCACGGGAGAGGAAAAGTTTTTGGGGAACAATTGGGTTGGGCCTGGAGGAGGGTGTGGGAGTGGAGGCAGAGGGTGTGGATGTAAGTGGTGTAGGGGTGCGTGTTGTGGGTGCAGGTGACTGGACAGTATGCTGAGGTGTGGTGGATGTGTGATTGGTGGGTGTCTTGGTGCGTTTGTGTGTTTTTGGAGGGGGGGTGGACACAGTGGGAGAAGACAGGCAGCCAGTGTGGATGTATGTTGTGTGTGTGTCTGCAAGTCTGGTGAGTGTGCTGCATGTGTCAACTACAGTAGTTGTAGTGAGTGCAGGTGTGGTGTCTGGTGTGCATGTCTGGATGTCTGCTATTGTGGTGAGTGCAGGAAGAGGCTCAGCAACAGTGACTGAAGGTGCAGTGCTTGGGGGTGTGCATGTAGAGGGGACAGACAGGGAGGCGGAAGAGGCGGGCACACTAGGGGAAGTGGATGTTGCTGTGTGTGCATGTGTATGTTGGCTGTGTGAATGCTTGTGGTGGGAGGTGTGGTGCTTGTGTTTAGAAGTGTGCTTTTTGTGTGTTGAGGTGCTTGACTGCATGTCAGATTGTGTGCTTTGGACGGGTGAAGGGAGTGGGGTGCTGGAAGGGGTAGAGGAGGTTGGAGGGGGGCGGAATGACCAGGGAAACTGGCTGCCGTCCAAGAGGAGGCCAGAGCCTGAAAAGATCTCTGTAGGCCAGACACGGCACTGTGAATGCCACCCAGATAGGCATTGGTCTGCTGCATCTCTGATGCTAACCCCGGGATGGCATTGACGATGGTTGTCTGCCCTACAGAAATGGTCCTCAGAAGGTCAATAGCCTCCTCTGTGAGGGCAGCAGGGCTGACTGGGGCAGGGGAGGAGGTGTCTGGGACAAAGGAGACGCCCACCCTTCTGGGTGAGCAGGCACAGGCAACTCAGTGGGGAACAAAAGGGAGGGTGGTGATGGCATGGGGGGGTGGTGGAAGATGATACTCTAGGGGTGTGCCCACTAGGGTCCGCCACCGCCAGGGAGCCCCCATCAGAGAAGGTATCAGAGTCACTACCTCCAGTGGTAGTTGCCTCCCCGTGGTACTCCCCTCACCCTCGAACCCACTGGCCCCCTCGGGGTCGGATGACTCTGCCTCCGAGGATCTGTGGGCCGCTGCATCCCCACTTGCCGGTGCCTCAGCTCCCTCGCCAGATGATGCTGATGGACACAAACAACACAAGAGGGCAGGGATGGGGAGACAAAACAGGAGAGACACTTGTAAATAGCTGAAAGGAGTGAACATAGTGGCCAGACATACACCCACCCAGAAGACCCCCCCCCCCAACAGGCAGCCCCTTCCACTATGCCCATGGCCATGCCCCTGACTAGTGACCAGAACCCTCCTCTACACCCATCCCCTGAACTACCTAAGGACCCGACGTGTAGGAGACCTGACCAAAACACCCCTACAACCTACTGGGGCCATCATATAGATAGACTTCAGTGAGAGTCCCTGCAACTAAGTAGCATAAACCCTAATGCACACACAGACATCCATCAAGGGTCAAGATTGTGACATGAGTACTCACCCCCTTGTGACTGCTGTGCAGCCTTCAAGCACCCATCCAGGTCTGGGTACGCCACCGCCAGGATGCATAGCATGAGGGGGGTCAGTGCCCGACGGGCACTTCTTCCACGTTGGGAGGACTTCCCCAGCTGGGCTCCACAGATTTTTTGCACCCAGCGCTGCAGGTCCTCCCACCTCTTCCTGCAGTGGGTGCTCCGCCAGTTGTAGACCCCCAGGGTCCGCACCTCCTTGGCGATGGCAGGCCAAAGTGCCCTCTTCTGGTGGCCACTGATCTAAAAGGGAGACACAGAAATATAACACAGAGGTCAGGCACTTTGAAAATATGTACAGCTGGCTATATGTCCACTATGGGACAGACAGTACTGACAGACTTACAGGACATACGCACACAGCATGGCATGAACCATGGCCCATGCAGGCTCAGAGGTGCACACATATGTACTTACAACACCATCCATTACACCCAAACAGTGCCCCCCCCAGCCCCTGACTCACCTGTACCTATGGTCGTCCGTAGAGCTTGCCGTTCAGGGGCAGGACCCCGTCTACTAGCCTCTCCAATTCCTCCTGGGTGAAGGCCGGGGCCCTTTCCCCTGCAACATGAGCCACTTCCATGACCAGAGGCAGGACACAGCAGTAAACTCAGTGGAGTACCTGCTCGCACGAGATCAGGGAGTCAAGTGAAGTTGGGGTGACAAATTCATGTACGTACTGCAACAGTGTGCACCGTCACCGCCGGCGGCGATCATGATATGCCAGGATTCCCCATTGGCATCCATGTTAACCAATGACGGTGCAAACGGCGGTAAACACCGCCTTATGCTGTTACGTCAACCGCTAGAGGTATAAGGTCACTTTCACAACAACAGTTCTTGATTACAGGGGGCGGACATTTTGGCCTTAACTACGCATTAATAAAAATGAAAAGTGCACAGTGCAGGCCCTATTGTTCACCTAAAACACCTATGCATGTGACCATTAACAATACCACACATAACAAACACTGTTCACTCATTAAGGTCTAGATGAAATTCTGTCAAGAACATGTTACTTTTGAGTCCATGTTACTTTTGAGTCCCTACAATCAAGTAAGCAGTGCACAATGAATGAGAATGTGTGCCTATGTATGTGTGTTCCTCACACGTGTTTCATATCCCTCCTAGGTACCGGCCCTTGTGGCGAGGAAGGGCCCCATCGGTGTACAGACCACTTGTTGATTTGCGGACCATGGTGGAGCGTCACATCATAATCAATTACAGACTCACCCGTGCAACTATTCTCAAACTTTGTGCATTACTGGATCCTGCACTAACTGGAAGGTCCAGCATTTCCGCCAACAGGGTCCTGGCGGTGACTGGTGATTTTTGGCGGGTGCGGGATTTTGGTTCATTATATGCCGGGTCTCTATTCACCGCCAACGGCGGTACTCTGTTCACCGCCACCACAACGGTGTTTACCGCTGTGTTCATAATGACCGTCTATGTCTGAGGACAATCAAACTCAGTCCATAAAGGACAATTTAAAATCCTTTATTAAGGATTCAGTCCAACACGCTGTTTCAGTGTCCATGTAGAAGCTTCTATATCAAAGATGCTTCAGAAATCCAAGCTTAACCCTCCTTTGAGAGGAAGGAAACGTCCAGCTCCCCCCCCCCTTTGGGCCTTCCAAAGGTGTTTCCACCAAGTTTGGGCCTCGAACCCGAGAGGCAAATTCTTCAGGGCTCCCTTCCTCCCCTCTTAACATTTTACATTTACGGGACATGACCGTGACGGGGACGACGTCTTACAAGACACTTTCAATGATGACATATATGATGGGCCTTCAGAGAAAAGGCGTAAAATTTCTCCTTATGAGAGTTTCCCTCACTTAGTGCCCAAGGATCTGGTGGATCCTGATGGTGACCCCATGTTTGACCCCACTTCAATTCACCATCCTAATTCCTCAGAATGGTTTCCCTCCGACCATGTTTCTGACTATGTTTCCTTTTACCTCAGACAAGCACTAGATAAGTCATCTAGAAGCAAACTGAAATCCGAATGTCCCAGGCCCTCCATTCCCTTTAAGGTGGCTGATACCCCCGCCATCGACCCCAATATGCTACTCTTTTTTACTAAATTTGGGAAAGATCCCAAAAAAGGGGTCGATCGTGCCTGGTCAAACTGCCAGGATAGACTTCTGGACCTTGTTGGACCTCTGACTAGGATCTATGATCTGGCTGAGGAAGCGAAAATGGAAGGCTCACAAGTTGATCCGGAGATCCTTTCAAACTGGGCTCAATGAGCGATTTGTATGTTGGGCAATGCCAATGCTTATATTTCGCAGGAACGACGTAAGAGCCTTCTGCTAAGAATCAATCCCAAACTCAGCTCATTAGCCTCCAAGGAGGAAGGTCCCAGTGCTGATGGCCTCCTCTTTGGTGATTCCTTTATTAAGGAAATGAGCACATATGTATCTACTTTCAACTCATTGGACAAAGCCCATTCCTCTATGAAAGGATATTTCGTCCCATCAGGTTTTTGGAAGGGCCGGTAAAGGAAGGAGTCGTTTTGCGATCCGCTATTCAGCAAGAGGGCAATCCCTCAACAGAGGCTCCTACTCCCAAGGCAATCAGCTTGACGTCTACCAGGGGTACAAACCCCAGTTCTATTCCCGCCGGTTCCACGGAGGCCGCAACAGGGGATACGGAGCCAAAGGAGACCAACTTGCAGGTAAGAACTTCCAGTTCTGGCCTTCCACCAGTAGGAGGCAGACTGGGCTTATGCTTAAATGCTTGGCTTTCTATAACCTCGGGTCCTTGGGTAATTCAAACTGTTCAAGGTTATTGAATAGAGTTATACCAAATTCCTCGTCAGTCCTTTCTTCCTCGTCCTCTCCTTTTCTCTCAGGACCAATTTTGTCTTGTTCACGACGAAGTACAATCCTTACTGTCAAAACATGCTATCGAGGAAGTGGTCTTCGACCACTCCGGATTCCTCAGCACCATCTTTCTACTTCAAAAGAAGAACAAAAAACATCGTCCAGTTATAAAGAGTTCAACAATTTCGTAGTATAGCATAATTTCAAGATGGAAATTATCCTCCATCTCAGAGATCTCCTCCTTCACAACGATTGGTTGGTCCGCATAGATCTTCAGGACACCTATCTTTCAGTAGCTGTCCATTCCTCTTTCAGGAAGTTTCTTCAATTCCAGTGGTAAAATTCCTTCTTTCAGTTCAAAACTCTTCCCTTCGGTCTTTTATCGGCCCCTTGGTGTTTCACCAAGATCCTCAAACCTGTGGTGGCCTTCCTCAGAGCTCAAGGGATAAGGCTCATTGTCTATCTCATCGACTTCCTTATCATGGCTCAGGACAAGTCTTCCCTCTTGACACAGCTAAACCTTTGTCGGGACCTTTTGTCATGTCTGGGCTTCCTTATAAATCTTCAAAAGTCTGTTTTAATCCCTTTCCAATGTCTCAAGTTCCTGGGGTTCCTAGTCAACACTACGGAGTCTCTTCTTCAGCTTCCCCAGCACAAGGTGTCCTTGATAAAGAAAGAGATTCGTCATGCCTTGTCTCTCCCTTGTTCTTCCCTCAGATCCCTAGCTCATCTCTTAGGCCTTCTTTCTTCCTCCATCCAAGCCATATTTCCTGGTCCCCTTCACTACAGGGCCCTCCAGAGGTTGAAAATCCGTCACCTTCAAAAAGGTCTTGCCTACTCGGATCCGGTCATCCTAGATTCGGAGTCCAGGGAAGAACTTTCATGGTGGATGAGTCATTTAGATGCCTGGAAAGGGAGAACAATTTTCTCTGCCGCCCCAGATCTTGTCTTAGAGTCAGATGCAAGTCTGACAGGTTGGGGCGCAAGATGTGGTCTACTCTCGACTGGGGGTCCATGGTCTGTTCAGGAGTCATCACCGCACATCAACTGTTCAGAGATGCTTGCAGGTTCCTTTGCCATCCAGTCCTTTACAAAAGACAGGGTAAGGTGCTCCATTCTTCTTAGAATGGACAACCTATCGGCAGTAACGTACATACATCGCCTGGGTGGAACAAGGTCCAAACCTTTGGCTCTCTTGGCCAAGAGTCTCTGGGACTTTTGTCTCCACAAAAACATTTGAGTCAAGGCAGAATATCTCCCGGGCAAACTGAATGTAGTGGCCGATTGGTTCTCAAGACATTCCCAAGATTCAAGCCACTGGCATCTTCACCTTTCCATATTCAAGCTCCTTTCTTCTATCTTCGGCACTATGTCCATAGACCTTTTTGCCTCAAGGATCAACTCTCAACTTCCAGCTTTCTTCAGTTGGAAACCAGATCCTCTAGCCTTGGCTACCAATGCTTTCCTACAAGTTTGGCCTCCTTCCCTCCTGTACGCCTTTCCCCACTTCCTATTTATTGCTAGAGTCATGGCGCACGCCCGCAGACAACTTTCTTCTCTAGTTCTCATCACTCCATTCTGGCAGTCTCAGCCTTGGTATCCGACCCTTTTGGAACTCTCCTCAGACCTTCCAGTCCTGATTCCTCCATTCCCCGAACTTCTCTTGAACCCTCAGGGTCTTCCCCACAACCTCATATTGGAGGGGTCCCTGTATCTCATAGCTTGGAGAATTTTGGGTCTTCCTGGAGAACCCCAGGAATTTCGGAGGAAGCTGTCCAGTTCATTCAGCAATCCTGGGCTCCGGGTGGTGTAGCTGTTGTGTGGGCAGGAATTCCAATCCCGTTTCAGCAGGCGTTACCTTAGTGGTAAATTTCCTAGCTTCCCTGGCTTCTCAAGGTAAGGCGTATAGTACTGTAAATACCTATAGATCTGCAATCTCTTCAGAGCATGTCAGGTTGGATGGTAGACCAGTAGGGGAACACCCCTTGGTTTGCCGTCTTTTAAAAGGAGTATGTTTTTCTAAACCTCCAGCTCCCAAATACAATATCATGTGGGATGTGGACTCTGTCGTTTGTCTTCTTATCTCATGGCCCGACAATGCTGATTTATCCTTGAAACATTTGTCTGCCAAAATGACCATACTCCTCTGTTTAGTATCTATCAAACTTGTTTCAGATGTCAAGGCTCTGGATGTTTCCTCCTTTCAATTTTCCGCTTTAGGTGTTTATTTTAATGTCTTTAGACGTACCAAGACCAATTTGTCTTCTGTCCTTTATCCCTTTTTTCCCTCTCAACCTAAACTGTGTGTGGGTAATTGCTTAAAAACGTATGTTTCTCGAACTGCAGATCTCAGGGTTCCTTCCTCCTCTCAGTTACTTATTTCTTTCAGAAGCTCCAAAAACCAGTTTCAACCCGCACCTTGGCTCGTTGGGTGAAGTGGCTTATGTCCTTGGCTGGGGTTCCTACCATCTCATATGGTGCCCATTCCGTTAGAGGAGCTACGGCTTCTTGTGCCTTTTGGGCAGGGGCTAGTTTACATGATATCCTCAGATCTGCAGATTGGTCCAACGTTAGTGCGTTTAGAACCTTCTATTGTAAACCTGTTGATCACCCTTTACAAACTGTTATTTCATTGCTTTAAACAAGCATAATATGAGCCTCCGGTCTTGTGATAAAATTGAGATTTTCCTACCCTTGGTGTCAGAAAGGCTAGATTTTATTAAAGACACAGAGGCGAGTATTATCCCTCCTCATTTTAACCCTCCCTGTTCTATTTTGCAGTGACCTCAACTTCAACCAATACCACCGCTTCCAGCTGATCGACTTTCGGCTGCTCCTGGTCTGGGACCTTCACATGGAACCTCATGTTCTCCTGCGTTTTCTTCTCCATTCTTTAAGGATTTCTGCAAGGACTTCCTCTCTGCCTTTTTGACTCTTTATGGAATTTTGTGGTCCTTTTCGGTTTATTCTTTTGACTGACTTTCACAAGAAAAGAGGACTTGGTGCTCTCAGTCAAGATTGTTAACTTTACATCTTACAAAGATGGCTTTAGATACTTGCAATCGGTAACTACCCTGGAAATTTATTTTTCTGTCTTGAGTTATAGTAGTGCTGCTATAAAATTACAGAAAAACTATGCCATTCAAACTAATGTTAAATAATGATTTTTTAATAGGTTGTGTTATGGTCAATAATTGGACTGAATAAAGATTTTATGATGGTGAATACATCTGTTATCAGGAAGCTTCAAGTAATTCCACCAATTAAAGCCAATTACAGCTTTACAATACCCTTTACAAGCACAGATTACCGAGTTGCGCACTTCTTTCAGGCAAGCAGGCACCTGCGCTGAAAAGCTTGTTTAGCTGTCTGACCCTCCCCTCTGTTTCACAGCACAGTAAACTCCATGTCTTACACTTTAGTTGAAGCATTTCAACTTTCTGAATTAACCGTCCAGGGAAGTTTGCCTTTTCATATAGAAAAAGAGTAACTGTTTTTCTTCAATTAAAGTAGTATGGGCATGTCGTGCCCCTCAGACCCTGCCCACTCTCAGCGCACGGCACAATTTGCAGAATAGCATGAAGTGCACAGTTGATTGCAAGAGGCCACAATCACACGGGCAGTGAGAATTTTTTTTTACCCTCGAACCAGCTAGAGGAAAGGCAACTAGATGATGGACTGCGTTCAGTCTTAGCCTTATCAGGGTAAACCTGTGCTGGGGATTTGTTAACCAGGCTAAGTAAAAATTAATGCATGAGGCGTTAAAAAGTTGCATGTAACTTACCATGAACCCCGTGCTAAGAGACCTTACAATTCTGCTTTCCTCCCTGAAAGACTAAAAGCACTTTTTAACTCTTTCCCTTGTTTGGGGACATATTTCTTCAGGGAAATGAAAGAGGGCGCTCAAACCTAGGTAAAGAAACTATTCGTGACATAGGCCAACTACGGAATGGTGTGCCTGTTATCCAGGTTTAAGCAGTCCTCTATAACTTTCTGGGAGAATCCGGCCTTGGGAGGATCCTATATTTTAATCCCCAGTAACAAAGGAACCATACCCACAAAATCTTCCAGGAACCCCATTCCAAGTTCTGGATGCAAAATAAAACTTGCAGTGCTTTGGGTTATCACTACTAAGACGGCAAAAAAACGTATTTTCTACTGCATGCAGCATTGCTGGCCTGGCGCATTCCCAGACACCTTCTCCATACACACCAAGAGAAAAACATTTACTCCTATAAAGCTGGGCCATTTCCCTAATTGGTTTACAGCCTAATCTGTTAGCAAATCTAAATATATTTTCACATGCTGCTCCTATTTTATGTGCATTTTGATTAATTAGCCCCTCCCAGGACCCAGTGGCATCAAACAGGATGGCTAAATAATTAAAAGAAGGTACTTTATTGGGGTTCCACCAATATTAAAACATTTAGATGTAGTATTTTTAGGCTTTATGCCCACAGGTCAATACAAAAGATTTTTGGTGGTTAGGTTAGTTTTATCATTAAATTAAATTATTTAACCTATTTAAACGATTTATTAGTTTTGAGGGGTATTCCAAGGGAGTTTCTAGCTGAGCTGTGAAGTGTGTGCTTTTAAAAATCAGTTATAAAAAACTGCACTAAGTAAAGTGTGGGTATTACTAAAATCTATGTATTAGAAGCCCTTTTTTCTTAATTTGTTTGTGCACTTTATAGCAGTATATTTTCTGTTATGTGTAATGCAAGTTTAAAATAATGATTTACACGTTCACAATGCTTTATGTCAAAGACTGGGGCCTAATAGTACTAAACATACACAAATCACTATTCTCCACTGAGCAGGGCTCAATTCTGTGTCTTTCTGGTTACAGACACAGAACTCTGCAGTGTATTAACTAATAGAGGTTTTATAATATACAATAGTGCATTTCCCACTGATTAACTTAACTTGGATTTAATTGAATTTAAGCTGTGTGTTATTTTATATGTAGTTACCTAAAGGTGAAAGACTGAAAAAAGATACAGGATATTTGTTCATTTTAGCCACGCCTTTGACCCCAGCCCACACTCACTCACCCCGATATGTGCGCAGCATCACAGTTCCCATACTTTTTTTAATGCACTTCGATCACTGCCCCCATCTATATTCTGGATCAAGAAGGAACCATCCTCTCACTCATCATAATGACTCTGTTGAAGCACCCAATAGCACCATTCCCTTGGTAGGTGGCATAGGGAAGTACGTTTCCAAGGTATGTTGTTTATAGTTAAAAAAACTTTGGAAAAATTCTGACACACATTTTGGTCCATTATCATTATGTTTTGACTTAGGAATGGGGGAAGTACTTGCAAACATTTTGAAAGGGACTACCGTTTCCAGCTACCCTCGGGCCCCAGGAGGCGCTTTTGGCAATCATCACCTCCTGCTCAGCACCATGAAGCGCATCCGCATCACCACGTCCTGCGGTGCATGAAGTACTGGAAAACATTTTGAAAGGGACTACCATTTCCAGCATTCCTTGGGCCCTAGCAGGCAGCCCATTGGTAATCATCACCACTTGCACAGTGCTACAAAGCGTATCATAACGTCACGTGGCATGAGGCAAGCCTGATGCCTGGGTGAAACCTGGGCGAAGGGTGGGCCTTTCATCGCCTAGGAAGAGGCAGGGCCACCCCCCTAGGCCTTGCATTTTTCCACCTTGCTAGGGTCAGTGGTTCTTAAACCCTGGCGGCAATGTCCCCATTATTTAAAATTTATCTTGTGGACATTTGGGATCTTTTGTATTTGCAAGTGATAGTCATCTGGCCTACCTGTAGACGCTTGAGTGGTGCGTGCAAAGGCAGCTTGTTGTTTCTAGTTTGAACTGTGCTGCACTCCAGTAGAAGGATTCCTTCATTAGCAGCCTTTAAATTCCAGAGTTTGTCTTGCTCACGTCATGAGGAAGAGTGACGCGGTGCTATGACTTTTTGGGTGGAGGTTAGGAGTGTGTGTACTGGTCTAATTGCCGTATTACCCTCTAATCGTGAAACTATTTAGCATAGATAGGTAAACACAAGATCAAGGGGCATACTTCTGTAGTGAAAAATCAGACCTGGCCAAAGCCTCAGCAGGATAAATCAAGCATCCTGTCCTTCTTGTTCTCGGTAGTAGGTGCTTTAGAGAAGGAAATTCATTACTGCTGAGGACAATCTGGCCCAACTTGGAGGATAAGACACACTGGATACGATTATCGAGGGCCCCTCGTTGCGGGTCGCTTTCTCTAACGCAAACATAGCCATCACACAGGCACAGTTATATTGCCTGGCAACACCAACTCGTGCAGGATCATTTACCGCAATTGACAGCGACCCTGAGCAGGCAGAAGATTCTCTCTCACCATCACACAAACAGAAAAAGAGGGATGGAATGGCCCCAAAAGGATGTCATGGAACCTCCACACAAGGAAGTAACTTTAAACATAGTGGTAGAGTTTATTAATACCAAACTTCAAGTTGGAATAGTTTCTTACCTGTAACTCTAGTTCTCTCGTAGGGGAATCTCCGTTGAAGGCATTTGAATAGTTCAGCCCACATGTGGTATCCCGGAGCACTTCTTTACAGAGTGTCTTCTTAAGTGTAGATGTTCTTCTTACTTCATGAAAAAAGAACATAATGTACTACCTAGGTAAACAGGCTACAGTGTTGTAATTCTTCAGAGTGTACTTAGGAAACAGGGTTAAAATACTCTTAAAATGTATAATTTGAGGCAAATGTTTTACACCAAACCTCAGATCTCCTTCACAAAACCTTTTTTTTGAGAAAGTAGAGATGAAGAATAGGAAAGCAGTGTAGCCCCGTAGGCTGCTATTATGTGGGTGGAAAATAATGACTGTGCCTTTAAGGCTGCAAAGACCACCAGCATCCCATCATGCCCAGCAGATTGCAGTTGCTTCAGTTCGTTTTGACGATAAGCACCAGAGAAAGGTCTGTCTAATACTATTCTTTGTTTGTTCTGTCCACTGGGGAGGAGGGAGGGTTGCTTATGATTTCAATGGAGATTCCCCCATGAGAGAACTGGAATTACAGGTAAGAAACTATTGCTTCTTTCGAAGGGGATCTCCGTTGACCGTCAGAAGCATTTCAATAGAATAGCAAGCTCATCCCCAATAATGTGGTGGAAACAACCGAGGAGAGAAAAACAGACTAGGCAAATACATTCCTGAGGGAGGCTTGCCCTACTTGAGCATCTGCTCTAGCATCAGAGTCTGAACAGTAGTGTCTAGTGAATGTGTGAACCGATTTCCATGTATCTGCCTTATAAATGTCAGCAATAGGGACATTCTTCATCAAAGTGTTGTAACTGCTTTGCCTCTTGCAGAATGGGCCTTATGTTTTGCCGACAAAGGCTTGTCGGCTTTTTGGTAACAGAAAAGTATGCAGGATACTATCCAGCGTGAGATGGACTGCTTTGAAATGGCTAAACCCATTTGGACCGGCCCATAGTTCACAAAAAGCTGGTCCGATTTGCGCAGGTCACGCATCTTGTCTAGATAAAATTTCAAGACCCTCCTTACATCCAGAGAGTGAAGAGATCACTCTGCTGGAGTAGAAGGATTCTGAAAGAAAGTGGGTAGAGAAATTGTTTGATTTATGTGAAAATCCGAAAACACTTTGGGAAACAATTTCAGATGGGTTCTAAGAACCACTTTTTAGAATGAAACACTGTATAGGGCTCATTAGCACACAATGCCTGGATTTTACTAACCCTACGAGCTGATGCAATAGCTACAAGGAAAGCTGCTTTCCAAGAGAGATGTTGTAGGGAAGATTTATGAATCGGTTCAAAAGGTTCTTGCATTAGTCCTGAAAGAACTACGTTAAGTTCCCAGGGAGGAGAAGAGCGTTTGATGAGAGGAAAAACCTTTTTTAACCCTTCAAGGAAATCCTTAATTACTGGGGTCTTGAAAAAAGAGATTTTTTGAAGGACATTTGCAGTAGGCAGCAAGAGCTGCCAAATGTACTTTTATTGATGCGAATTATAAGCCAGATTTGGCCAGACTGAGGAGATAGGGAAGGATGGCTTCCTCCTGGCAAGAAGTAGGGTCTATGTTTTTGGAAGAGCACCAAATGCAGAAACATTTCCACTTAAAGGCATAAGTTGTGCAGGTTGATGGCCATTTAGCTTCCTTAAGAATATTCATGCAGTCTTGTGGCAGATTGAGATGACCGTACTGCACTAGCTCAGGAGCCATGCTGCCAAATTCAAAGAGGAAAGATTGGGATGGACCATCTCTCCCTCGAACTTTGTTTGTAAGTCCGGGCGGCATGGCTGTCTGAGATGTGGATGCCCTGACCAGTGAAGTAGGTCCGTGAACACCACTGACGTGGCCACTCTGGGGCTATCAGGATGAGTCTGGCTCTTGAGTGGGACAGCTTAAGGAGGCCTGCCGGGATCAGAGGGATTGGAAGATAGATGTAAAGAAACTTGTCTGACCGGTCTATCCATAGGGCATTCCCCAGAGTCCCTGGTTGGAAATACCTCGAGGTGAAGTCTTGGCATTTTTGTTTTCTGCGTTTGCGAACAAGTCTATGTGCGGAGAGCCCCATAGTTTGAAGATGTCTTTGACGACGTCATTGTGAAGGACCCATTCATGGTTTTCTTGTAATGCCCTGCTTAGGGCATCTGCCTGCACATTTTGCGCACTTGGAAGGTTTGCTGCCGTAATCCGCAGGTTTCTGGCTATGAGCAATTTCCAAACTGTTTGGGTTTCATGGGACAAAGGTCTGGACCTCGTCCCTCCCTGCTTGTTGAGGTAATATATGGTGGTTGTGTTCGGAGTCATGAATGGATGGGTAAAACGCTTTGAGTGCTAAGTGGACTGCTCTGAGCTCAAGGAGATTGAAATGGTATGACATTTCCCTCAGAGACCATTTGCCTTGTATTTGGAGATGGTCCATGTGTGCTCCCCATCCTAGTAGCGATGCATCCATTACTATGGTTTGAGAAGGAGGCTGCTGATAGAACGGTACTCCATGAAGAAGACTGATTGCAGAGGTCCACCAAGTCAGAGACTGTTTCACATGTGGGGGGAGAGAGATCTTGTCCTCCCAGCTTCCTGTTGCTTGATCCCATTGATCCTCGAGACACTCCTGCAGGGGACGCATGTGAATGCGTGCATTTGGAGTGAGGAAGATACATGAGGCCATAGAGCTGAGGAGAGGAGAAACAGTTCTCACTGTGGGATAAGAGGCTTTCATCAGAGTGTGACATTTCCGACGGATCGATATAAATCTTTCCTCAGAAGGAGACACTTTTGCCTCTATGGTTTTTAGAGTGGCTCCTTAGCATTGCAGATTCTGCAGTGGTTTGAAAATTGACTTGCTGTGCTTGATCTGTAAACCCAGCTGCTGAAGTACTTCGCAAGTCCAGCTGTATTGACGTTGGGCTTCTTGTGAGGTCGAAACTTTGATCAGCCCATGGTCTAGATAGTGATAGACGAAAACTCCGTGTCTCATGAGATGTGCAGCCACCACCGCCATGCATTTGGAGAATGTTCTGGGGGTGATTTTTGGCCAAATGGAAGGACTTGGTACTGGTAGTATTGTTTGTGAGGCACAACCTCCACTGCATTTTTCTGAAGGAGGATGTTGATTTATTTCCGAAGCATGGACAAATGATGGTTGGATGGGTCCGGTAGTTTGGTTGAAGGAGGACTGGTAATTCTTAGAGAGTAGCCATTCTGAACAGTATTGACCACCCAGGAATCTTTTGTGATCTTTTGCCACTCTGCCAAATAGCGTGAGATGCTTACCCCAGCTGGAGTGAGTAACAGAAGAGGGGGAAGTGGAAGTTCATTGTTTTGCCCCTGTTGTTGTCTTTCCTGCCTGGGTGGGTTGCTGGGAAGGTCAACCTCTAGACTGCCTTCGCTGTTGTTGTTGTTGGTACAGACGCTGCTGTTGTGTTTGGTTGCGACCCTGGTACCAATGAGGGGTTTGAACACTCTGAGAGTAAAAACAGCCTTGGTAAGGCCTGAATAGATGTCATTGGTCTTTAGGTCTTTCAAAACCAACAGCTTTTATTGTTTCCACCTCTGCCTTCATGCAAGCCATTTCTTCATCCATGTGGCTGCAGAATAAAGTTGAACCTGAGAACAGAAGGTTTAAGATCCGTTGTTGGGATTCAGATTTTAATGGAGTGAGTCTCAGCCAAGAGTGTCATCTCAAGGCAATCCCACAACAGTATTCATGAGCCGCCAACAAAGAGGAATCTGCTGCTGCACTGATTATCTGGTTGGACACCATGAGACCTTTGTTGACTATTTCTAGAAAGTCCTCTATCCTATCCCTGGGAACATCATCTGCAAATTGTTGAACAGAGTCCCAGAGTGCTCTATCTTACCTACCAAGGAGAGCGGCGGCACTAGAGGCTTTCATGTTTGTAAAGGCTGTGTTACACACCTTGTGCCCAACTGAATCCAGTTCCCTGCTCTCCTTATCAGGAGGACGGGTGAAGCAGGAGCCCTGGCATGAAATTTCTTTGCAACCAGGATAACTACTGAGTCAGGAGGTGAATCTGCTCTTAGGAACAAAGGATCTTGTTCTGGAGGCCTATATTTTTTTGTATCCTCGAAGGAGCAGATTTGGTAGTTGCTGGTGTGAGGAAGAGCTCCATTGCAGGTTCCAGAAGACCTGGCCCTAGTGGGAGCAGTGGTTTTGACACTGCTCTCTGGTGGAGTGTCTCAAATATAACGGATATTGTAGTTGTGGGAACAGACATTTTTAGTTTTGTTGTTCCCCTCACTAATACCTCCTGGAAAGTGGATATGTCATCCACTGGAGAGACACGAGGATTTGGTGAGTGAGTGAGAGTTGGAGAGTAGCGACCTGTTGATGAAAATGATGATGTGGTGTATCTTGACCGATGCCTTGGGGTTGTCCTTGAAAGAGAACGATGAATTCGGTGTCCAGATCTGGAAGAAGGAGAGCACATGGACCAATGTCTATTTTGATGTGAGCTATGAGCAGGTGGAGCGGGTGTCACCCGCGGTGGTGGAGGGGGAGGAGTTGGAGGCGGGCCAAAGGTTGTTCTTGAGGAGATGGCGAATCCGGCAGCACTATTGGCGAGGCTGGGGAGTAAGGCCTTGAATACTCAGAATCAGATGACGAGTATATACACCTCCTTTTTCTCCTCAATGTCGAGATGGACCTTGATGGCGACTTGACAGTGTCTGCAATGCCTCAACATCGACCTCCTGAACATTATAAGGCTGCCTGATGTCGACGGGCCCGGCCGCCTCGATGTCGATACGCTTCTCGACGTCAACCTCACTGTATGCATCAACAGAATGTAGGTTCTACCTTGTCTCAACGCCAGTCAACATCGTTTCCTCAACAGTGATCCGGTCCTTGGTTGTGAACAAGTCGGTGCCATACCTGGTCTCGACGTCGTATCCCTCGACGTCGACCGGTAAAGGTGACATTTCCCCTGTGGCACTCTCTTCGTGGACCTTTAACGTCCCTCAGAGGCCAATGCGAGAGCCCTGGAGGAGGAATGACCATCTCCTTGTTCTGAGGACCAACCTTGAGCTTGTCGTCGCTGTTTTTCCTTGCCATGGAGGTGAATCTTCTCTCTCTCTCTCTCATAAAGTACGATGTGAAAACTTCTTGCAGTGAGGACACTGAACTGGTTGATGACTTGATTGGAGACACAGGATAAAGACACTATGGGGATCTGTTTTTGCCTTTTTTTCTCCCACATGGAGAACACTTGTCAACCAAAGAGGGCATTATAAATGCCTCAAAATTCTGTCAGAAAAAGAGTTGAAATGCAAGAGACTAATGAAAAACGTCAGGTAAACCAGTTTAAATGAAAATTCACAAGTGAATTTTGAAAAAAAAAAGACTAAAAGGCTGTGTTCAGTGCTCCAGGATCCTGTCACCAGGTACCAGAAAAAAGAACTGAAGCAACTGCCATCTGCTGGGCATGATGGGATACTGGGGGTCTCTGCAGCCTTAAAGGCACAGTAATTATTTTCCACTCACATAATAGCAGTCTATGGGGCTACACTGCTTTTCTATTCTTCATAACTACTTTCTCAGGAATCAGTTTGTGAAGGAGATTTGGTGTAAAACATTTACCTCAAATTATACATTTTAAGGGTATTTTAACCCTGTTCTCCAAGTACAATCTGAAGAATTACACCACTGTAGCCTGTTTACCTAGGCTGCACATTATGTTATTTCTTAAGAGTCTCTGCAGGCCTTCCTGAAGTAAGGCAAACGTCTACATTTAAGAAGAGACTATGGGGGTCATTCTGACCTTGGCGGTCCATGACCGCCATGGCGGAGTGCGGCGGAAGCACCGCCAACAGGCTGACGGTGCTTCCTGGGCGATTCTGACCGCGGCGGTAAAGCCGCGGTCGGAAAAGGGAAGCCGGCGGTTTCCCGCCGGTTTCCCGCTGGCCCAGGGAACCCGCCATGGCGGCGCTGCTTGCAGCACCGCCATGGGGATTCCGACCGCCTTCCCGCCAGCCTGTTTCTGGCGGTGTCCACCGCCAGAACCAGGATGGCGGGAACGGGTGCCGTGGGTCTCTGGGGGCCCCTACACTGCCCATGGCACTGGCATGGGCAGTGCAGGGGCCCCCTAACAGGGCCCCACAAAGATTTTCACTGTCTGCTTAGCAGACAGTGAAAATCGCGACGGGTGCCACTGCACCCGTCGCACCCCTTCAACTCCGCCGGCTCCATTCCGAGCCGGCTTCATTGTTGAAGGGGCTGTCCCGCTGGGCCGGGCGGCGGTCTTCTGGCAGTCTCCCGCCGGCCGCGCGGGAAAGCCGGAATGGCCGCCGCGGTCTTTTGACCGCGGTGTGCGGTCTTTTGACCGCGGTGTGCGGTCTTTCGGCGGGAACCGCTTGGCGGGCGGCGACCGCCGCGGTCAGAATGACCGCCTATGTAAAGAAGGTCTCCGGGATACCGCACTTAGGCTGAACTATTCAAATGCTTATGACTATCAACGGGCAGTGGAGGCTGGTGACATTTAAAAGTGGTGGGGCATAAATGTTGGGTATGACATTGATGTAGCGAGTGAAGCGGGCAAACTTAGTGGACAAATGTGGGGTCCAAGGTGAGTCCTCTTCCCAAGAAAACATTGCAAAAAAATTTTACACATTGTGCATGTGAAAGCAAATGAATTTAGTGAGAAAGCAAGGTTTATAAAGCAGTGGGAACATATAGGCCCTCATTATGACATGACATTGGCGGTAAATTCCGCATACCGCCACAGTGACCGCTACCAACATACCACCTCAGTGGCGAATATCCTTTCGCCATATTATGACACACACACACACCAATCCGACAGAATACTGCCACATACATAAATCCGCCAGCCCAAAGTTCAGTGGTAAAGTGTCAGTACCAACACCCATACCGTTACGCTAACAAAACAACATCCACTACATCATGACCGACGAATCACCACAGCGAACATTCAACGGTGGTAAACCATTGGCGGTACACACCAGCGCGCTCAGAATGGACACACAAATACTAAACTGCACAACATTGGCCAATACCAAAAACACACACCTGACACACGTACACACACCACAGCCACCCACCCACCCACAGCACTATAAAACACACACCCACATCACCCACAACCCTTTACGAATACAAATTATTGCCACCAGACTGACACCAAGACCGCTGTGACAACTAGACACACACACCACATACACCCATACATCCCTCACGCACCCCACTACGCACACCCAACCACAGTACCCAACACCCACACACTTACACACAGCACACAACACCCATGTCCCCAAAAAGGCACCCCTGTTTCACAGATGAGGAGTTAAGGGTCATGGTGGAGGAAATAATCAGGGTAGAGCCACAGGTGTTTGGAGCACAGGTACAGCAAATATCCATTACGAGGAAGATGGAGCTATGGCGGAGAATTGTGGACAGGGTGAACGCCATGGGACAGCATCCAAGGCCAAGGGACAACATCAGGAAGAGGTGGAACGACCCACTTGGGAAGGTACGTTCCATAGCAGGAAGGCACCAGCTTGCCATACAGAGGACTGGCGGTGGACTCCCACCTCCTCCCCCACAGCTCACAGCATAGGAGGATCAAGTCTTGGCAATACTGCATCCTGAGGAACTCACTGGAGTTGCTGGAGGACTGGACACTGGTGAGTCAATATGTATTACTTATCAACCCACATACCTGCATGCCATCTCACGCCCTCACGCCCTCACTCCCATCATTCCAATCCATCTCACACACTGCACCTACACATATGACTAACCCCAAAGCCCAGCCCTGCATGCAATACCACTGCATGGACAGCCCTCCCAGCCCTGCATGGACACCCATCACTAAAGCATGCACAGCATAGGGGAACTAACAATCCCAATACATTAACATACACAAACCAAGTTGACAGGGCAACAGCAACAATAGAGGGGAAGCTAGGGATGTACAATATGTCACAGACATGAAGCATAATACATCACTTACGTCCCTGCAGGTGTCCCAGCCAATGTCAGCGGAGAGGAGGTGCCACGACAAACCAGTCCCCCAACAGAAGATGCCCTCAGTAATGACAGTAACTCTGGACTTCAGGATCTGGATCAACAACCTGGCCCATCAGGGACCACTGGGCAGTCGGTCAACCCAGCCCACTCACAGTCCACCACAGAGCCCTCCCATCAGTATCCAACACCACAGCACCCACCCAGCATCCCCACACCTCTGTCCCCAGGACATGTCAATCAGCAGTATGGCCACCTGAACAGGGACTCCAGTCCACACCCAAGACAATCAGGGACCTGGGGTCAGTGGCAGTGGGCACACCTTTCAGGGGACAGAGGCAGAGGGGAACAGGGACACTGGGAGGACCGCTGTGCGCCAGGGGGAGGACAGGCCCAGGGAACCGACTCTCCAGGAGGCATTCACCAAGGTCCTGGGTGCCTACCAACAATCCCAGGACACAATGGGCCAGATCCTTGAGTTCTGCAGGAGGCTGCAGGAGGAACACCATCAGGAGATCACAGAGGACTGGCAGACTCTCAACATCATCATTATCTCCATAGCAGGGGTGCTGGCAGACATGGCCAACATCATGGGGGAATCGACAGCACACCAGCGGGCCCTTACCACTAGCCAGTCTATTGACCAGCCCACCACTTCCGCTGCAGCTAGCGGGCAGAAGGCCCTGCCACAGGACCCACAGGGCACCAGCACCCCTCCCCCTGCAGAAGGTGAACCACCCCGTAAATGTTCCCTGCAACCCAGACAGAAGCCAGAGACACTTGCCAAGACCACTGCCAGGAAATGAGACTCTCCTGATTATCCCCTTCGTGTCCCACCCTGTCACCTTGTCTACTTTGAACTGCCTTTGCTCCCTTTCCTATGGCCCCTTGGACACTGCACTGTGCTACAAACACACTGGAACAATACCCTCGACTTTCCTCTACCATCACCCCATTCCATTGCACTTTACCCTCAATTTTATAAATAAACACCCTTGAACACAACTTGACTGATAGTATTTTATATGTTGAGAATGTGCATTCAGGGTAACAGTCACATCTGGTGAAAATGATATGAACACTGTGATAGAATACAATTAATGACCTGTAACGGTCTGTAGTAATCCCATCAGGGCACTGTTGTCATATCACCAACATCTGTAAAATAACAAGCCATAGGTGACAGTAAGTTGAGATGCAAAGAAAGCGAATGACATCATCCTACAGTACACAATGAAATCACTAGTCAGAGCAATGATCAGTTCTAGTGCCTCACCTGTGTCATTGGAAGTATTGACGTATAACTGATGTTCTGTTGTCCACATCCTCATCCTCTGCCTCCTCATCCTCACTGTCCTCAGGGTCCTTCTGCCACAGGGGCATCTCCAGTCTCCTCCTCCTTCAGAAAAGGCACATGTCGTCTGAGGGCCAGGTTGTACAACATGCAGCATGCCACTACTATCTGGCAGACCTTCCTGGGTGAGTAGCACAGGGATCCACATGTCAGAGGGAGGAACCTGAACCTGGCCTTCAGGAGGCCGAAGTTCCTTTTGATTACTCTTCTGGTTCACCCATGTGCCTCATTATAATGGTTCTCAGCCCCTGTCTTGGTATTCCTCACAGGAGGTCAGGAGCCGCAATAGGTTTTGGTAACCAGAGTCACCTGCAAGTATTGAGGGACAAACATTAGCCTAACACAATGCTATGGGGATAACACCTGAAGACATACACTGACATACAGTGGGTGGGGACTCTGGCACACCTATTAGGCACACCCTGTGCCTCTGTGTCGTTGGGCCATCACATTTGGGATGCTGCTATTCATCAGGACAAAGGCGTCATGCACCGACCCAGGATACTTGGCAGTGACGTGGGAGATGTACTGGTTCGCCAGGCATGCCAGTTGCACATTCATTGAGTGGAAACTCTTCCGATTCCTGAACACCTGTTCATTCTGGCAGGGGGGGGACTAACGCAATATGTGTACAGTCAATCGCCCCAATAATATTGGGGATATGTCCCATTGCATAGAATCCTGCCTTCATAGTTGCCGAACCTTCCACCTGGGGGAAAACAATGTAGCTGCACATGTGTTTCACCAGGGCAGACAAAACCCTTGCTAGCACAATTGAGAACATTGGCTGTGCCAATCCTGATGCCAAATCCACTGTCACTTGGAAAGAACAAGTTGCCAGGAATTGGAGCACTTGTGGCCCTGTCCAGTCTTTAGGTGAGTATAATGTGCCTGTCCTCCAGTGTAGCTAAGTCCACAAGGGGCCTGTTCATCGGGGTTTGTCTCCTTCTCCTATTTGTCCACAGCGGTAGGTATCTAAGGGACACGAGTGAGTAGGCTGTCACTATTTGAACAATGGAACCACACCCCCAGTGTACATAAAGCATCAATGTGATGGGACAGTGGGAATGGCAATGTATGTGCAATTGTAGGCAATGACGCAGTTATGGTTTATCTGATCGTTGTCCACCACCTTGAAATGGCGACTGCCTGTCCTGTAGCTTGGGACAGGTGGAAGTAAGGTAACTCCGCTGACGTTGGGCGTTGTGGAAGAAGGCGGTCTTGCACCGCTGTGCAATTCCTCATTGGCTAATATGGGGGTCTGTGGAGTACAGTGGCCAATGGGGATCAGCGCCGGCGGTGACGGTGTACACCGCCGTGGACATCTCACTTATTTCCTGACTTTCCACAGGACAACACCTACACTGCGTGTGCTGCTGTGACCTGTGTTTGGAACCTACCATCGCCCGTGTGACTGGGGAAAGGGCCCCTTCCTTCACTTCGGAGGAGTTGGAGTGACTGATGGATGGGGTCTTACCCCAGTATGGCCTCCAGACCAACAGGTGAGTAGACCCTGGGCACAATGCATATGGGAAGGATGCATGGATGTGTGTGTGCAAGCATTGTGTCATCGGGGGAGGGGGGAATGTCTGGTGGTAGTGTACATGGTGGGCGCCGGACAATGTGTATGCCAGTGGTGATGGAAACAGGATTGGTGGGCCATATGTGTGACAGGCTGGATTGTATGTCTAATGGTGTCCTCCTGTCTGCATTCCCTCTGCAGGTCATGCCCATCAAAAGAAGGGATTGTGGCGTGCTATCGCCAAGGACTTGCAGACCCTGGGGGTCTACAGCAGGCAGAGAACCCACTGGAGGAAACAGTGGGAGGACCTGAGACGCTGGGCACACAAGACCGCGGAGGCCCAGCGGGGGAAGGCCTCCCAACGAGGAAGGGGTGCCCTTCGGAACCTGACCCCCCTGATAGCCCTCATACTGAAAGCTGGATGGGCGCTTGAGGGAATCACAGCAGCCACAAGGGGGTGAGTACAGTGGGCGTTACTACAATAATTGGTAGGTGACATGTGATCCAGGTGGTGCGTATGAGTTAGTGGGTGCCCCTTAATGCCAGGCCAGACACTGCAGCGTGATCCTGCTCAAGGGTAATGGGTGTATGGCAAATGCAGGTAACCTAGCTCGTTTACATTCTATGTCAGTCAGGGCTTTGTGGGGCCCAAGAGGTGTGCAGTTGGTGATGTTTGGCCCTCATCTTGCTGTGGCATCTAGCCAAATCAATGATGTCAGTGCAATGCACAGTGCTCAATCCTGATCCCTGTGTGTGACGGTGCTGTGTATGCCAACTGTGGTGTTGGTGCTGTAATTGACCCAGTGTTCCTTTTCTCTTTTGCCCCCCTTTATTCTTCTGTCATCCTGTCCATTTGTGCATTAGCATCATCTGGCGGAGGAGCAGGGGCACCGACGACAGAGGGAGCTGCATCCCACAGGACCCAGGAGGCCGAGTCCACCGACGCTGAGGGAACCTGTGAGATGGAGGGCAAGGGGAGCACCATGGCGGGGACAGGAGGTGACAACACTAACTCAGATACCTCCTCCGATGGAAGCTCCATAGTGGAGGAGGACACCTCTGTGACCACCCCAGCTTCAGGTGCAGCCCCCACCCCGTACCAGCAGTACCAGCAAGGCCCTCCCAGTAGCCCCTCAGCGAGTTGCCCGTGCCCGCTCACCCAGGAGGGTGGGCGTCTCCTTCACCACAGTCACCTCAGGTCCTGCCCCAGTGAGCCCTGCTGCCCTGAGTGGGAGGCGATTGACCTCCTGAGATCCATCTCTGTAGGTCAGTCAACCACTGTGAATGCCAGCCAGGGACTGGCATCCCAGATACAGCAATACAAGGCATTCCTGGAGGGCATCCACAGTGGATTGGTGGCCCAACAGAGATCAATTCAGGCTCTGGCCTCCTCTCTGATGGCAGCCATTGTCCCAGTTCCTACCGCTTCTCAGTCCCTGTTTCCTCAACCCCAACCCATCCCATGCACACATACAGATGAGAATGAACACAAGACAACACACAAGAGTGGCACAGTCAAACACAGGCACCACACTTCAGTCCACAAGTACTCACGCAAACACCAGACAGTTGCACACACAACCACATCCACTGCCTCCACTGTCTCCCTCTCCTCCTCCTCCTCCTCCACCTCCCTCACCAGTCACGTCCACACTCACACCTGCATGCACTGCTTCAACAGCCACCACCAGCATCACCACACCAAGCAGCACACACTCCTCACTGGCAGACACCTCCACAACATCCATCCACGTGTCCCCTGTGTCCTCTCCCACCCTGTTTGTCCCCCACTCCTAAATGACACAAACACAGGCACTCAGATACCCAACAGCCATCCACCTCACATCAGCACACTACCCATGCACCTGCACCCAAGTCCAGCAGATGTACTCCTCCAACAAACACTCCCTCAACCTCCACTCCCATCCCTCATCCCGCCCCACCATCCCTAAGAAGCTTTTCCTTGCCCAACTTAACCTCTTCCCTCCCCTCCTTCCCCCTGTCCTGTCCGTAAGAGCAGGGTCCCAATGACCCAGCCCAGCACCTCAGCCAAACAGTCCACGGGGTCAGTGGAGGCACCTCCTAGTCGAGGAGGTATGACAGTGAAGGATCCCACTCCACCATCCACGAAGGGGAAGGGTCCCACTCCACCAGCCAGGAAAAGGATGGAACCCTCACCTCCTGCCATGAAAGGGAAGACGCCCTCACCTCCTGCCATGAAAGGGAAGAAGCCCTCACCTCCAACTGAGACACAGAAGCCCTCGCCTCCAACAGAGGCTTTCCAGGAGGCCCCTTCCCCTGCTGAGACACAGCAGTCCTCACCTCCTGCTGATGCTGGCAGGGTACCAACACCACCAACACCACCACCAGTGGGCACAGGGCCCTCATCCCCTACTGAGACACAGCAGCCCTCACCTCCAGCAGAGGCTGCCCAGGAGGCACCTTCCACAGCTGAGACACAGCAGCCCTCAGCTCCTGCAGAGGCTGCCCAGAGGGCACCTTCACCAGCTGAGACACCGCAGCCCTCACCTCCAGCAGAGGCTGGCAGGGTACCAACACCACCACCACCAGTGGTCACTGAGCCCTCACCTCCAGTTGAGACGGTGCAGACCTCACCTCCAGCAGCAGAAATGTAGGCCACCCTCCAGGGACTGCTGTTCAAGGAGCACCCACCTGAACCAGTGTGCAAGTCCCCCACCTCAGAGACTGTGACCTTGCACTCCACAGCATTGAGAAAAAGGCATGGAGCCCCCTCCAGAACCAGTGGGCAAGTTCCCAACTTTGGCTGAGGTGCCCCCATCCCCCTTCCCCCTGAGGTGCCTGCCCACTTCAGTTATGATGCCCCTGCACAGTTCTGTGAGGATGTTGTCAGGAAACAAGTTGGGCCTCGGACTGTGCCCTGTGGCCATGTGAGCCCTTAGTACTTGGGACATAGCATTGGCCCTTTGTGGACAATTGTACATATCTCTTTGTTTTCCAGTTGGTTCATGTGGTGGCTTTTGCCTTGCAAATACATTTTCAGTACTTCCGAACTCTAGTCCTTGTATTATTATGCCGTGTGTCGTGTTCCATTGGTTTACGACTTCAGCTGGTTGTGTGTATGGTGTGTATGTCTGGTATGTGTCATGCATGTGTATGTCAATCTCCTTTTCCTCCCTCCCTCCCTTGTGTGATAGGCGGCTGTACTCACCGTCTTCGTCGGCGTTGGTGTTCCAGGTGGAGCATGGCGTAGAAGAGCATTGGAAAGACTTGCAGTTTCGGTTCCATGGTGGCGTTGTTCTCTGTGTCTCTGATGGTGAGTCTTTGGTCTTCTGTGCAGTGTTTCCGCAAGGCTTTTGATGGCGTTAGTTCTGCCCCGGAAATCGTGGCAGTTTGCAGTGTCATGATATGTTGGGCGGTACCTTGTCTTCTGCCTGGCTGTTGATGGCTACCACCGTGGTGAGTGATGTTAACGCCCTGGCGGATGGTGTGGTACATTGGCTGTCTATGGGAGTTCTCACCGCCATGGTCTTAATTTGGCAGTAATTATCGCCAGCCTGTTGGCGGTATTTCCGCCACTTTATCACTCACTGCCAGTGTCATAATGACCACCATAGCCTTGAAATACTAAACACATTAAAAACTGCCCCATATCTTACTGCATTAATATGTTAAACAGTTACTTTAATGTGGAAATTGTACAACGCAACAACTTCAGGCCCTTTAAAGTGGGTGTTTGCCCAGTATCTTGCACTGCATGAAGCATAAACTTTGAACGAAAATGCTTTAACCAGGCATCAGGAAGCACCCCTTCACACACCTTTACACTGAATTTCAATTGCAGCTGGAATACATGGCCATTGTCCTATGTGGTTGTCCAGAGAGACCAACCCATTGTCAGGCACTTTGCTTTGCCTTCAGCCTCAGCACCAGTGCTCTCAATCAAAGACCCTCATAAACGCCCGGTACGTGTCAAAGTATGCACTATGCAAGAGTAATACAATGCACAGGAACGCAGCATGATGAAACAGCTAACTCTCTTGGGGAATGCAACATTAAGTAAAACATGTGAAATGAGAGGAACTAAATGACTGATGCACATTACACACATTTTGACATTCATTGTTCACATATCAATCCATGTTTTTGGCAGTAATGTTAAGGGCATGAAGGTAAGGCAAGTTTTAATGCCATACAACAGATAACTGCCTTTACTGTAAGCACGTATTCCTCCCCTTGTGCTTGATTTGGATATTTGGATCCATTTTGCAAGGGAGCAAGAACCCTGCTCATCTTTTCGAACAGTTTCACAAGGAACAAATACAGCAGCTCCACTTCTAAAGGAGCCAGTGACCTGCAGCTAGGGCCCAGGGTGTCACATGGGGGAGTTTAGCGTGACAATGGGTCTCAGTACAATAATAATAACACAAGATTAGCATTATAACACTTACTGTTACCGAAGACAAGGCACTAAATCACAAGTGCTTGCATCCACTCCTACTGCATGACGAATGGTGAAAGGGTGGGATCTATGCCTGTTAATGACAGATGGCTGCCCACAAGCAGGGATAAAGACTCTGACCTCCCAAAATCATGACCCTAAAAGCATCATTGACCTATAGTGGATACTGCCATAGACCACAATAGAAATGAAGGGCTTTAGAGCAGTCAGCCCTGCAACATGCGTCACAGTGTAGAAAGTTGATTTACTGCCTGGCTTGCGTCTCGTTCTTCAAAGTGAGGCGGGGCAGGCAGCCTGGGACAGACAGTCCAGACTTAAATGCATCAATTTGTTTAGAGATACTATCATATCTCTAAACAAATCAATCTATTTATTATTTATTATATGAATGTGTAGGAATTTCAGAGGGGCGCTGTCCCTCAGCCCTAAAAGAGAAACCACCTCTGCCTACGACAGAAGTGTAGATACACTTTGCACAACATTAGAGCACTTGATTAGAGGGCTGTTTCTCCCTCTGGAGAAGCGTTCTGAGAATACTGAGCAAGTTATTGTGGGGCTTAAGGGAGGGCTCTGCTCAGGCAGCTATCTGTTTATCATCTGGTCCAACTTGTGACAGTCCTTTAGTGAGTGCGACTACTAGGGAAGAGCCTTGTACAGCCACAACTGCTCCCAAAGGCAATTTTATCAATGCTGTTGGACCACATTCTGGTAAAGAGTCATTACTGGCTAGGGGTAGTCTCCCTAGCAGCAGAGAGCCTATTGGTGGGCCTGCCACCAATGGTAGAACCTCTGGATTCTAGGGCTAACCATGGGTTGGATGTATGAGGAGGGCAACCCAGATTGCCCCCTGGCTCCACAATTAATCCCCGTCGGGATGGCGCTCCTTATGTGGTGGTTCTCGGTAATGCCCTGCTCTTAAGGGGTTACATCCAGGAACCATTTCCCCAGTTGAAAAACAATGTGACTCATTGGATGGGTATAAACTTGAATTTGGGACCAGCTATATATGAATGCATTAACATGGTTAGGAGGGTGAGCTGAGTGGGAATGGATACAAAGACATTATGGGTTGGACTGCATAGTAATTAATTTCAACCAACACAGTGTAGCGGAGCAGGCACTAGCTGTAGCATGTTCGTATAGTCCTGCAGTGCCCTCCTCCATCCAGGTACTCCCTCTGGGTTTCTTTTATAAACCAGAAACAGTCCGTTTTAGATCCAGGACCTTAGTTTGTCCCCAAAGGCCTGGTTGTCTGGCCAAGCAAATTCCTCCCTTTTGTGTGGTGCCCTCCAACAGATTTGCTCCCTTGAGTCAGTTGGACTTATGTGATTGATTGGAGTCCTCAGTGACTTCATTTGATCCAGCTGCAGCCCTCTTTTGTTTTGATAACAACAGGGTTCATACGCATAGTGATCAATCAACAACCACTTGTGACAACCTTCAGATGATAAGCTGGAATATTGCAGGATTTACTTTTTATATCCTAGCTATTTGCTCAATGTCAGGCATGGCAAACGGTGGCATGATAATTTCTATGTTGCCGGAGGTCTCGGGGAGAGCTTTCGAATTACATTCAGGGGCCCCAACATTACAAGCCCTCAAGATAACACTTTGAGTATCATTGCAGGGGATTTTAATATCCACTTATGTGAAAGTCCTACTGAAGCACTGAATAACGCCCAGAGATGTTTGCTGTCAAAGGGCTACATTTGGAACATACAAAAGAAGGGGCCGATTTGACTTCACTGTTGAATGATTTTTACCTTGGACAAACTGGTAACTTCTCCAGGGGCTGGAGCGACCCCCAGGTACACAGGAAAGAGATGTGCTTCTATTATCCATTACATTTATAATTCAGCCAGACAGATGATGTGATTTTCAAGTTTAGAATTACCACACAAGTATTTAGTGACCACAACCGTTAGTGTTGAAAGGTTTACGTTTGCATCCTGGGAGATTCCTAAGGTCCCTTGCTGTACCTCAGCCACACTGTCATGGGAGACGGCTAAGATGGGCTATGGGAGAACCAGAACATTTTACGCACACTTTATTTCACCGCTGTGCATATGAAATAATAACCTGTCTTTACCTTACTTCTCCAGACCACAAGCTTTTATCAGCATTTGTTCACATTTCGAAAAAGGTGACTGAGCTTTTATAGTACCAGCCACAAAATCCTCCCTAACTGCCCGAAATGGTTTAATTCCAGATGCTCAAGGGCCTTACATAATTAAACAAACATTTGCAATGTAATAGGTCTCACATTTGCTTGAGTTAGAGCTATTGGTGTTGCAAATGCATAAATGGACTTTTCTTGCCACATAAATTGGTCAACCCCGCCACCTAATTTGGTCCTCTCTGCCACATAATTCCGGTGGCCCTGCATATAACTAAAGCACTTCCATTTACCTTCTTCCTCTGTCTGCAACAAAAAATGAAAATATTGCCATTATTTATTATAATTTTTACTATTATTATTTTGGGGTCCCCCCAAAACCTAGTGTGGGGACCCATAGATGAAACACTGCATGGTGGCACCTTTACAGCCTCACATGGTATTGCTTGAGAATTAATTTAGCTGTCATCAGTGTGAGCTCAGCCATATTTATCTTGGAGAGGTCAGAGTGTTTTGAATTGGATGATTATTTGGGTTCTGCATGGCTGCGATGTTTCTTATGTGTGACATTACCATGGTGTAAGTGTGCTTCTCTGTGACATTGCATGCCTTATGTTGCTATTTAAGCCATGCAGAAAATCCATGACAAGATAAATATTAGAAATGACCTTACATATGAAGCACTAAAGTAAGTGACGCTTTTTTTCCAAATGAACTTGCACTGAGGTAGTGCTGCTCACTGGTGGAATACTACCATATTGAAAACTGACATATTTAAAGTTACATGTGTCAGCAGAGAGCAGGGACTACCCGCCATCAGCCTTGTAAAAGAGTATACAGTGTCCGAGATTTAACCATGACAGCTGTTAATCATTTTTTTGACCCCTTAACATCTGACACACATAGCGTGCACTTAGAAGGGCTGGTTCTAGGATTGTATGGTAAATATGCAAATCACTATGCAATAAAGAGCTGGACTCCATGGTCAGGGCAGCGCTCACTACATCTGGAATGGACAACCAGCACTGGAGTTATTTATGACCTACTGATCAGTAACGTTTAGTCAGTTAATTATAGTTTATCAGCAAGGGTCAGTCATCAGTGCGCTTTTTAAAGGATTAAAAGTGCATGTGGGACCAAGGCAGTAGTAGTCGTTAGTGACAGGGGGAAACATACTGTGCTGGAAGGGCTTAGCCATCATCAGCACACAAAGGGCCTGATTATGACCTTGGCTGATGGGATACTCAGTCACAAACGTGACGGATATCCTGCCCGCCGTATTACAAGTTCCATTAGACCTTAGCCGATGGAATACTCTGTCACAAACGTGACAGATATCCCACCCGCTGTTTTACAAGTTCCATATGATATAATGGATATTGTAGTACGGCGGGCTGGATATCCGTCATGTTTGTGACTGAGTAGCCCATGGGCCAAGTTCATAATCAGGCCCTTCGTCATTATAGCAGCCCTTTTGGGGGGGGGGGGGGACGCACAATTTTCTTATAGGAATGCACATTATTTGATACAGCAGAAAAATAATACCTTGAAATACGGTGCTAGACCAGAGAATACTGAAACATTGACAAGAATGACCTGTGAAATGGTGCTATTTAGCCAATCTATTTGGAAATGCGATCTCTAAAAGTAGAGGTTAGAGTAAAAATATTCTTGGTGGTGAAAGAAAGATCCCTAATCCTTACTCGCCCTAAAATCGTACATGATACGCCCATGAAACACCCACTCGCCACAATTTTGGATCACTTAACTCCATTTTCCAGGCCTGCTTTTGGCTTCTAGTCCAGCCAGGGATGCCCCTTAAGAAAAAAACAGCTATTTTTGACAGGAAACAGCAAAGGTATGCCTGTGGTTTTGGAGGACAATTCTTCAAGTACAACAATGTCTGAAATACTGTTGAAACTACAACAGATATGTCAACAGTGTTGATCTCGGGTCAAGATGGCATTAAAACGATGTGGACTGATAGAAAAACTTTGTTCAGATGTAATATCTACCATGGGCACAGCAGGTACAGTGGCCCCGGGGCCCAGCACCCTGAGGGGCCCAATTAACCCCAATAATTGCAGTATTGTACTACCCCAAACAGCATTCAAAGGAGCCAAGTTATTTGTTTGCACCAGGGACCATGGCATCCTTGCCACGCTACTGCTGTGGCATGGCATTGAACAGATGGAATCTTAACCCCTTAGCTGCTGGGCCTTTTCTCCCCCCAGTGCTGAGCCCTTTTTAGGCTATTTGGAGTAGTTTGCGCTTAGGCCTTCATAACATTTTGTCCACATAAGCTATCCACACCAAATTTGTGTCCTTTTTTTCCAACATCCTAGGGATTCTAAAGGTACCCAGAGTTTGTGGGTTCCCCTGGAGGAGACCAAGAAATTAGGCAAAATACAGCAACATTTTCGTATTTTTTCTGAAAAATTGGGAAAAAAGGGCTCCAGGAGAAAGCATGTGGTGTTTTCCCTGAAAATGGCATTAAAAAGGCTTTGCGGTGCTAAAATCCTCAACTTCCCAGCTTTCAGGAACAGGCAGACTTGAATCAGAAAACCACATTTTTCAACACAATTTTGTCATTTTACTGGGACATACCCCATTTTTACTATTGTTTGTGCTTTTAGTCTCCTTCCAGTTAGTGACAGAAATAGGTGTGAAACCAATGCTGGATCATTTCTGAAAAGTAAACAAAATTCTGAATTCAGCAAGGGGTCATTTGTGTAGATCCTACAAGGTTTTCCTACAGAAAATAACAACTGAAATAAAAAAATATTGAAATTGAGGTGAAAAAACAGCCATTTCTCTCCACGTTTTACTCTGTAACGTTTTCCTGCCATGTCAGATTTTTAAAAGCAATACCCTGTTTTGTCTACTGGAATCTTCTGGTTGCAGGGATATATAGGGCTTATAGGTTCATCAAGAACCCTTAATACCCAGAGCCAGTAAATGAACTGCACCTTGCAATGGGTTTTCATTGTATACCGGGTATACAGCAATTCATTTGGTGAAATATAAAGAGTGAAAAATGGGTATCAAGCAAACTTTTGAATTTCCAAAATGGGCACAAGATAAGGTGTTGAAAAGCAGTGGGTATTTGCAAGTCTCTGAATTCAGGGGTCCCCATACTATCATATGAATTACAGGGCATTTCTCAAATACACTTCTTTATTACATACTGTCTTACATTTGGAAGGAGAAAATGTAGAGAAAGACAATGGGCAGTAACACTTGTTCTTTTATTCTGTGTTCCCCCATGTCTCCCAATAAAAATGGTACCTCACTTGTGAGGGTAGGCCTATGCCCGCGACAGGAAACGCCTCAAAAAGCAACATGGACACATCACATTTTTACATTGAAATCTGAAGTGTTTTTTGCAAGCCTAGCTGTGGATTTTGGCCTCTAGCTCAGCTGGCACCTGGGGAAACATAGCAAACCTATACATTTATGGAAAGTAGACACATAGGGGAATCTAGAATGGGGTGACTTGTGGGGCTCTCTGTCATCTGTTTTTTACAGGATTAGAGGATCTGAGTTAAATGTGTGGTATTTATGTTTGTAATTTGACATTGTCCTGACATATATGTTTCATTTCACGATTTTCTCTTTGTATATATGTATGATATATTGGTATTTTTTGTATTAAAAGTGTAATTGTAATAGTACAGTCTTGGAACCATCATACACCAATGCTATATATATTTTTTTTGACTATACTATGTCCATTTACTAAACTTTCCAATAGAATTCAAGATTCCATGGATACAACTAGAAATCTGACTTAATTTAACTCTTCTAAGTGTGCGCTGTTCTCAATTCGAATCATAGTTTGTTGGTACAAGTTTTCTTGCCCCATAATACATGTTTGACAACAGGCATGTTTAGAATGTATTGAGCACCTTTACTATACTCTATACTAATAGGAATGTGAGGCCTTTCAATAGGGTTTTCTGTTGTCAAGCTTTTTGTGTGAGGATAAAAATGGTACCTCACTTGTGTGGGTAGGCCTAGTGCCCGCAACAGGAAATGCACCAAAACGCAACAAGGACACATCACATTTTCCGAAGGAAAACTGACCTGTTTTTTGCAAGGTGCCTAGCTGTGGATGTTGGCCTCTAGCACAGCCGATACCTATGGAAACCTAGCAAACCTAGGGGAAAACTAGACACCTAGGGGAAATCAGAATGGGGTGACTTGTGGGGCTCCCACCAGGTTCTGTTACCCAGAATCCTTTGCAAAACTCAAAATTTGGCAAAACAAACAACTTTTTCCTCACATTTCGGTGATGGAAAGTTCCGGAATCTGAGTGGAGCCACAAACTTCTTTCTACCCAACGTTCCCCCAGGTCTCCCGATACAAATGGTATCTCACTTGTGTGGGTAGGCCTAGAGCCCATGACAGGAAATGCTCCAAAATGCAACATGGACACATCACATTTTCTGAAAGAAAACTGACCTGTTTTTTGTAAGGTGCCTAGCTGTGTATTTTGGCCTCTAGCTCTGCCGGCACCTAGGGAAACATAGCAAACCTATAATTTTTTTTAAAACTAGACACCTAGGGGAATTCATAATAGGGTGACTTGTTGGACTCTCACCAGGTTCTGAAACCCAGAATCCTTTGCAAACCTCAAAATTTGGCAAAAAAACCACTTTTTCCTCACATTTCGGTGATGGAAAATTCTGGAATCTGAGGGGAGCCACAAACTTCCTTCTACCCAGCGTTTCCCCAAGTCTCCCGATAAAAATGGTACCTCACTTGTGTGGGTAGGCCTAGTGCCCGCGACAGGAAATGCCCCAAAATACAGCATGGACACATCACATTTTGCGAAAGAAAACTGACCTGTTCTTTGCAAAGTGCCTAGCTGTGGATTTTGACCTCTAGCTCAGCCGGCACCTAGGCAAAACATAACAAACCTATACATTTTTTAAAACTAAACACCTAGGGAAATTCAGAATGGGGTGACTTGTGGGGCTCTCACCAGGTTCTGATACCCAGAATCCTTTGCAAACCTCACTTGGCAAAAAAACACTTTTTCCTCACATTTGGGTGATGGAACATCCTGGAATCTGAAGGGAGCCACAGACTTCCTTCTACCCAGTTTTTCCCCAAGTCTCCCGATAAAAATGGTACCTCATTGTGTGGGTAGGCTAGTGCCCGCGACAGGAATGGATCACACAAGGATCAATGGTAGTCCTTGTATGAGGGCTACTGTTAAGCCTGGAGTGATACATTCCTGACGCAGGCACTAGGCACAGGCACACAAGTGGGGTTGTGTTTTTATCAGGACAGGTGGAGAAACACTGGGTGGTAGGAATTTTGTGGATCCCTGCACATTCCTGTAGTTTCTGTGATGAAAAAGAAGGAAAAATTGTGTTTTTAATCAACGTTTCACTTTTGCAGGGTGTTCTGGGTAAGAAAACTTTGTGAAATCAAAACACGCCATACTTCCATGGACTGCCTCAGGTGTCTAGTTTTCAGAAATGTCTGGGTTTGGTGGGTTTCGCTATAGGGACGCCGAGCCCAGGACCAAATACTTAGGTGACTGTCTTACAAAACGAGGCTGTTTTGTGGTAGGTAATTTTGATGTCTCCCCATTCCGTTTTGGGTACTTCCCTGTTGTGGTCAATTGTCCACTCACTAAAGTGAGGCAGTTTTTCACTTGAGACTTAGTGGAACGCTGAGTGGTAGAAAATTTGTGACTGCCTGTAGATCCCAGGACTTCCGTTCACTAAAATGCAGGGCAAAAGTGTTTTTTAAGCACATTTTGTGATTTCAAGGGGGATTCTGGGTGAAGGAAAAGAGCACCCTTTGAATCCCCTGGTACTAGTATGTTAAAGTTAGCCCACCGCTCACACTGGTTGGTTTTAGCACCTCCAGAAATTATGGTTTCAAAGCATGAATACTTATCAAAGTATCTGAATACTGAAACAAAAGCCTTCTGAAGGTGGGCCATAAAGCCACGTACAGGCACCAACCTCTTTATGGTCCAATCACGCACCATTCACGCACAACAAACAATCCTTTCATACCGACAGCCACAGGCCCAATCCAACCAATCACTGCACTCACATTAACTTAACGCTGCCAGACAAGGGCCCATCACATTCATACGCCACAGAATGGAATAAGTTTGACTACATTTTACCACCTGTCAAGTAACCGCCTCCTTTACAGAAGGCATGCGTAATGAACCTTTACTAATGACTCCCATGACAGCCACCAGAGGCTCAAGAAGACATGTTTTTCATGCTCCTTTAACGCACTCACTGTGCTAAATCCAACTCCTTCCAGTTTGTGGCTGCAAGTTGGGGGTGTCCGAGTACGCCGTACAAAGCGATTCCTCGAACTGAGTGAGCATATCTACCTTTGAAACTAAGGGAGCCATTGCGATGTTCCCTAAAAAGAAGGTCATAGGCTATGAAAAAGGGTAGTGTTTGGCACACAGGGGAGTCCGTGAGAACGTAGCGTATGTCCCAGCCAACATTATCTGCAATGCTGTGCCTGTAATGTACTTATCATACAGCAAACTGAACATCTACTAAGTTCTGATGGAGGATGAACATGAAAAGCAGGTCAAACACTGACCCATACATGTCATTGTCCTTCAGTGCTGGGATGGCACTAATGGGTTTGAATCCATAGGTGTAGATGATGCACATCTGTACTACCTTTACTATCTACCTTCTACCTGTGCAATATCCCTTTGAAGGCACACCTACCATAAGCTTTCCTTACCCATTCATGTCTCTGTTCTCATCAGAGTCCTGACTAGTCCTTTATAATTACCAAGTGAACCTATACTAGTTTGTGGATGCAAGTTCGGGGTTACCGAGAATGCCTTGGGAGGCCTATTCCTCGTAATGAGCGAGCATATCTACCGCTGAAACTAAGGCAGACATGGTGGTGAAGAAATCCTAAGGTCTCTAAAGTAAAAAGTCAAGCAAATATCATGTGGGACTCATTCACCAACACTTCTACTTTTGCTTTGAAAGTGAAGCTACAAATTGAGTTTCCACAATTTCAAACAAGTAGAATTGTTGGTGAATATGTCCGACAGGACATTTGTTTGACTTATTACACTTACTCTGGTTCTTGTTGGCAATCATGGTGGTCCTTGCGTAGTAAACATAAGTTCCCTTACAAGCACTTCAAAATTCAGTCATGCTTTTAACATTTTGCCACACAGGGTACTCCTTGACAATGTGGCATATGTTCTGTCCACTAGAATGTGCAGTATGGGTCTATAATGCACGTTTATTGAACAGAACACCTACCACGTTCTGACGGTGGATATAGGTCTCAAGCAGACCATAAGGAAGTCCATGATTTCCTGAAGTAGATGAAGTAAAATTCTGTGGCTCCTTGCCTAACAAAGCACTGGCCCATGGACGTTCAGTATCCATGCACTGCCCCTGAAAGGATTACCCAAAGGCAGCTCCACTTCAGTCGATTTCCCAGAACTTTGCTTTAGTATGATACAATGTAAGGCAAGTCGGGACACAGAGGCCTTCTTGAGATGGGCACTGGGGACAGTAATACCGACTCTCCTGCCACTTTCCATGCTTCGAGCACACTTTACAGCGACGACATGGATGACCCTTTTTGGGTCTTTTAGGAATTTGATCAGCAAAGTGTCTCTCCTGCAGCCTTGCCACATCCTCCAGAACACATGAGGTGGAGGCTGTTGCTGCTTCTGTAACAGCAGTGAGGCTTTCAATTACAGACAACTGTAAATCAAGGAAAGTCATGAGTCTTCCTGTGGTTGTCTGATGGTAAACAACATACGCATTGTATGTTGTATCAGGTGGGTAAACACTTTCTTGTACCAAGTGCGAGTTTTACGACACGCATTGTATGGTTGAAGAACCTGGTCGTTCTTGTCCACTCCTCCCATGTACTTATTGTATTCAAGTATACAGATGGGCTTGTGGACTTCTGCCATCTGACCCCAAACTGTGATGGGGGAAGTGTTCTCATCATGAATTGTAGTGAGCACATATACATCACGCCTGTCCAAGAATTTAACTGTGAGCAGTTCACTGGAATGCAATGCAGTACTCTGGGATTTCTGGAGCTTCTTGCAAACAAGCTCCTACGGGAATCTTTTGTGGTTACAACAAACTGTACCGCAGTCCACAGTTCCAGCTTTGTAGAGCTCACTGAACAGCTCAACTTCTGTATAGAAATTGTCCACATAAAGGTTATAACCTTTGTGAAGAAGTGACTGGACAAGTTCCCATACAACCTTACCTGTGACCCCTAACGCGTGAGGGCAACCTACAAGGTTTAGGGTAGAGACCTTCGCTTTATACACTCTCAAGCTGTACACAGCCAAAAGAGCTCTCATAAAGCATGTTCAGGTTTATGCCATAGCGAGCTCTTTTCCTCGCAATGTACTGTCTGAACAGCAGCCGTCCTTTGTACAGGATCAAGGACTCATCGACTGCTATATTCTTTCCAGGAGTATAGATCTCTAGAAACCTGGCAGACAAATGTTCCACGACAGGCCGAATTTTGAACAACCTGTCATGGTCTGGATGGTCCCAGGGCAATGCAGCAGAATTGTCATTGAAATGCAGCATGCGCTGCAGTATAAAAAAAAACATCTCTGCTCATGTATGAAGATGGGGGTTACGCAAACTGTGCGAGTCGTCCAGAAGGACTGCAAGGTGGGTTTCTGCACTAACACCATTTTGAGCATAAGGCCCAAAAATATCTTCAACTCTGCCAGCGCAGTGGGAGTCCACAGGGGTGCCCAAGAACGGAGCCCTAGAGTGCCTCTACGCTCCCTCAGAAATTGGTCGGCATGCAAATTTGTTTGCTGCACAATTTCCTGAAGGAAGTCAACATCCAAAACTAGATGGACGTAGTCGACTGGCAAAAAGTTGGCCGTATCGGCTTTACATCCAGCGTCACCAGTAAAAGGTGGAATTTGGGGCCGAACTAAACAGGGGGGCTGCCAAGAGAGCACTCACTCTGTGCTTGTGGCCGCATGCACCTGCTCTCTGGGTTCGGCTAACCCAATGTTGTCCCACTGCACAGTCTGTGTTTGCGAAGGGAAAGCACAGCTCTCGTCATCGTCTTCCTTCAGAATCACTGGAAGAGGTGTCGTCGGATGGGACTTGCCCGACTGAAAAATCACTCCCAGATTCTGCCCCATTGTCCTCTCCCTCAGATTCTGTCTCAGTATCTGCTGCCTCAGTCTCTGATCCTACATCAGAGCTGTCCTCTATAACCCGAGTTAGGGCTTGAGCAGCAGTCATCCAACTAAATGCCATCTCTGCCACTGGCAAAACTGTCCCTCTAAAGTACTAGCCTACGTAAAAGGCAGATAGAGCCACAAAATTGCTTGTGGATGTGTGTGTGATGTGTCCAATAGTAAATGTCTTCACCTTACCTTCGCTTCTTCTCTGATTCAGCAGATTCTCTGAAGACACTGAAAAAACCCCAAAAAAGACACAGTATTACTTCACCTTACCACATACCCGTCATCACAGCCTTTAACGCTGGTGGCACCCAGTGCGACAGTCATTTTTGATGCTCTGCCTCCCATGACCTCCTCTTCTAATTCCCTCAGTACCACCCAGCAAAAGTGCCTCTCATACCTCCATGATCCCCCTCGCACATACATTTCATTTGTTTTGAAGTGCAGGTAACGCTTGGCTTTACTAATGCACTCAGCTAAATACATATAAATGTATATCCTTTGCAGCAGGAAAATAAACCATCTGCGCTACTTTATGGCATCAAAACTGCCACCAGACAAAAGACAGCTATCTCTCTCTCTCTCTCTCGCTCTATCTCTCTCTCTCTCTCTATATATATATATATATATATAGATATATACATATATCTATATATATATATATATACCACTTTTATATATGTGTGGTTTCGCCTCCCCCCAGGGAAAACTATTGTGATAAAATTAAGCCCCAGGGGTTGGCCCATGTTCGAAGGGCCAAACCCGTCATTTAAAAAAAAAATCATTTGTTTTCTTATTCTTTATTATCTGGGGGGCACTGCACCAGAGGATTTTTTAACCCCCTCTCTGGTGTCAGCCACTGGTCGTGACCCGCACCAGGGAGGTATTGTGGGTGTCGGGCAGTGGCCGACGCCCGCACTTGTAGGGGTTAAGGTGCTAGATTTAGTGCTAAACAAACTTAAGTATCATGGTGTAACATGCAGCTTGGGGTACCTATACTAAATATCCAGGAGGCATTCATGTAAAGCCAGTTATACCTTTGGTGCATTTAGTAATCTGTATCTCCTGTTGCGTCCGATTAAAAAAAAAAAAAGGAAAAAAAATCCTAGCTATGTGGCTAGGTTTTCTGTGCTCGGGAAACCACAGCAGTACCGTTGCCAGTGGCTCCATGTGTCACTTAATCAAAGAAACAGTGTGGAGAAACAAAGATAGGCTATGACGTTTTTTCAGGCGCACTTCATGTTTTTGGAAATATCCAACCCTGCAGTTTCCGGACAGTGGTGATACAGGGCAGTGCAGGCGTGATCTGTCTGCACGTGTGTTTGTCTGTAATAAGTGGAAGAAAATGGGGCACTCTGTGCTGTGCCAATGCCTCCTTTTCCAGAGCAAAGTACACTCCCACCGCAGAGATCCAATTATGGAAATATTAGATCGGAAACGGTGGAGCCTTAACAGGCAACAAATATGTCACAAAGCAGTTAGACGGACCAACAGACCATATTTAATTTAAAAAAACACACAACCTTGGGTGAACAGTAGCGAGAATAGCTGGCAGGTTTAACTCATCTCTCGCTGGGCTCTTGTTTGCTTACCTTTACAGCTGAAAGCAAATGCCAAGCAATATTCTTATAAGGGCAAATATTTCACACAGCAGGGAATGATACAGTAACAGTTTCAGTCACACACTGCACCCATGGAAAGTTTGAGGCATTCTTTAAAAAGTAGTTACCCTTGCCTTTCCTCCCTTTTGTTCCTTGTCAAAACTCCCTGGCCTCTTCTCTTTGTGCTTCCGTACCCTTCCCCCAAAGCATGTCTGTGAAAAACTCGCCACACAGGAAAACCCAACACCCGTTTTCCTGCCCCACCCGGAGCAGCTATGTATCCATTAACGATCCCATAATTTCTCAACTAACAGATCTGAAATCATCATCCTAAGATCCAATAAATAATGTTTGTTACCCAAAAAAGACAAATGCACCCCATCCTGCCTAAAAAGATCACCATCCATATACACAATCTCCTCATGCTGCAAAACTGAAAACTCCTGTGAATGACAACAAATTGTCATCTCCCTGTTCACTTTTTTACGTTGTTTTTCTATACCTTTGAATCAATTTGCTCCTGTCCAAACGTGCCTTGGTACCAACCCAGTCCAAACAATGTGTGTCCCTGCCCATTTTTGTTTGATCCTCAATAAATCCATCTTCATGGCCTTCAAAAGTCCAATACCTGATAAAGCCACTAAATCATTCTCAGCCAAATGAACTACCAATAAATCGGGACAAACCCCTTGAGATAATCTTTTTGAAAGAACATTTAACAGCTCACCCCACCCCATCCCGCTTTTACCCACCCAACTGATCTTAATCCTGGCCCCATCCAGACCCAATTGCCTCTCAAAATGTCATGAAGAAGGCTGCTTCTCGGCCCAACACAAAAAAGGAATGCCCCACTATCCAAACTGAAGAAGCTCTGTTCGGGCCAGCCACACAGCCTGAAAAAAAAAAAAGGGGAGGAAGAAAAAACACCACAATTACCCATAAAATTCAATCATAGATATAAATAATTCAACATGCCTCCTGTTGATTAAATCTAACATAGCGCTGAAAACACAGACCTTCAGCAACCCAAATCCGTTACCGCCTTATCTGACTTCCCAAGTAGTGTAGCTTCTGTAGCAGCCCCAATCCTAAATGAATGTGTACCATAAAATTGTGACGCCATCCCCAATCTTCTGAGTGCCATTTTCAGAACTGAAAGCAACTGATAGGACTTCAAATTGGAACCATCTTGATGAACAAATACAAACCTGGAATCTGCCAGCAAAATCCTGGCAAAAGAAAACCAACAATAAACTGGACACACAGGAGACCCCTTACTTTTCAATACCACCTCTTGACCCCTTCTCAACTGATCCATCTTAGATGACTGAAACCATACACCTACACATCTGAACACAAAATGCCTTCCTTACCTTTTACGCCCAACAACTCTGAAACTCTGAACGATCCATGAAAGAGTTATGACATACAAAGGGACAT
The DNA here is from genome assembly GCF_031143425.1 of Pleurodeles waltl. NCBI lineage: Eukaryota > Metazoa > Chordata > Amphibia > Caudata > Salamandridae > Pleurodeles > Pleurodeles waltl. The sequence goes on from NC_090443.1 coordinate 341,340,014, forward strand.
CAAAAGAGCTTCCCATGTTGAAGGACAAACGTTTTTTTAAACTACAATTAGATCCTTCAACAGCTGCGATGTTATTGGGAATCTACGAGCACCTCTTGCACCCCCTTTTTTAGCCCAACCAGCGAGTATCCTGCTAAAGATTTCTCCTTCCATTGGATCATAACCCCAAAAATACTTATTGTAAAAGTAAATACCTGACAACTTACCCGATATGGTTACCGCGACAGTCCCAGCTCGATCTGTTGCATAATGAAATGCACTGCGTCTTCCCATCTTTCTCTACAAGCAACCGCCCCCCTCCTAATAGCACCTGATTTGAGAAATTCAGACCAAGCCTGGGCATAACTCCTTTGTGTAGACAGAGTTTTAGACTGTTGAACCAGTTCCAACATCCTCACATTCCTATCTCCCATAACTCCTCAGGAACTGCTGTATTCTGTGCATCTGCTCCCGGTGCAGCCCACGGAATCTCTGCCACTGCAAACGAGATAGTGCATCAGCAATGTCATTATTAACTCCTGGGAAATACTTAGCCTTGAACAGTATGTTAAATTTCAAGCAATTCAGTAAAAACAATCTTAAAAGTTTAAACACTTTTTCATCTTTTGTTTTTTGAGAATTCACTAAATTCACCACTGTCTGATTATCAACATTAAAAACCACATTCCTATTAGCCAACGGGGGCCCCCAGATTGAAAATGCAGAAACTAACGGAAAAATTCCAGAAAAGCAATACTGTGTCTAGCTACTCTCCAAGCCTCTGGCCAACTCTCAGCAGCCCAATGCCCATCCCAGAAAAGACCCAAACCATGAGCTCCAGAAGCATCAGAAAAAATGTGGATCTGCCAAGCCCAATCCTCATCGTCAACCAACATAGTAACTCCATTAAAGTATTGTAAAAAAGCAATCCACCTCCTCAAATCCGCCTTAACACTTGCTCGAAGCCGGACATGATGATGAGGCAAAACTGCCCCGCGCAGAGGGAAACCCATCCTCCTACAAAAAGCCCTACCCACTGTCACCACCTTACAAGCTAAATTTAAATGACCAAGCAAACTTTGCACCTGTCTCAGCTCCAATTTAGGTCTTTGCACTGCCTCCTCCAACATTGTAACTAGCTTTTGCACTTTATCTTTAGGTAAACGCACTTCCATTTTATTGGAATCGAACTCAATGTCTAAACAATTCAAACAAGTCGAGGGCCCTTCAGTTTTCTCCAGAGTCAATTGAACCCCCATGTAAAGCATAGCCTTCTCAAATTCCGACAAAGCCAGCCTACATTCACCTGAATCAGCTTTACCAATCTAAAAGAAATCATCCAAATAATGCGTCACATATTTATAACTCTCCTTAAACTAAAATAAACACTGTAAAAAAGTGCTGAACATTTCAAACAGCGAACAGGAAACAGAGCAATCCATAGACAACATCCTCTCCACGTAAATCGCATTATCAAACTGAATGCCCAACAAAGAAAAATCCTCTGGATGCACTGGGAGAAGTCTAAAAGCCCACTGAATGTCAGACTTTGCCATTTCAGCCCCAATACTGCATGCTTTTACCAGAGAAATCGCTTCATTAACTGACGCATAATGCACCATGGAGTCCTCAAATGGAGGAGAAGTAAGCATCAGTAAGGACTTAGATAGAGGATGGTTTAAAGTATTAGGAGGATAAACGACAAGGTCTCAAAATGGCAAAGTACAGCTTCAAGCGGAACGTCCAGTTATGGCTAATAAAATGATAGTGTCCGATTTCTCCTCGGGTCATGTGGTTATATTAAAACAGTCGAACTAATCCTTAATTCCCCATTGGATCAATTTTGGTGCATCATTAACTCTGTCCAATAATTCTTCACACATCTCCCTAGAATTTTCCACAGAACACAGTTCTCATGCCGTTGATTGGCTTCTGTAATTGAAGTCTTCATCGGGTGGAATTTCAGGTAAGAAGAGTTACCCTTTACACTCCAGTCAGTAGTCCCATTGTTTTCCCTAAACCAGGCGGCCTCGCACCTGTTACGAATCACACTGTTGCATTTAGCAAGAATGTCTCCTTGGGCAAGTCAGTTCTCATGAGAAAGAATTTACTATGGCTGCACATCTCTAGCTTCTGGAAAACTACAGCTTCGTGTCCTTCAGGAAAACCAGCCCATTGCACGTTAGAAAAACACAGTTTAATATGAGACCAGGCAGCTAGGCCCAGACCCTCCCTAACTTAGCCCTAGTAGTTTAGTTAACAAACCTCTAATATATGATTATAATTATAATATGGTAATACAGATTCATAACATTAGTACATAATTAATTCATCATTAATAAGTTCCATTAGTCTTCGTATATATTGGTGGCCACTCCCTGTGGACACATTTAAAACACGTACATTCTTTTTCTACGTTAGTACATTTTCTATGCAGCGTCATTACACAATATATCGCAAACTTCTCATGTTAATATGGCTTTAAAGGACACACTCCAACACCCTGCTTTAATTATAGCTTGATTCTTAACCTCCCATTCCTGCACTTTATGCAGCATGGGACTCACCAATCTTGGAACAGCTGAATTAACCTACCATCTTGCACGACTAAAGGCATATCAAGCAAACCAATGCCCACCTCAACACACTTCCTTGTTCTTTCTGCACTTCCCCCTGGTCATCTGAAATAGTTATTACTGTCTCCTGAGTTCCTGCAGTGGGCGCCTCCATCTTTTTCTCTACTCCTAACTGTCTTTCCTCTAATGCTGTCTCCCCTCGCTTGCCCTTTGTTTCCAAGGGGAGTAGAGCTTGCTTTCTGATTCTCCGTGACATGCGCGTAACAGAACTGGCCCCCTCCCTCAAACGGCCCTCCCCCGTCACCGCACTCTCCGAAATGGCTCCCCTGCCTCTGGACACCACGTGCTGACAGAAGGAAGCCCCCGAGCGCCGCGCAATACTCGCCCCAACTCTTTGAACCTGAACAACATGAGCCGGTAAGCCAACTGACCCTTCAACGCCAGAAACACTACTGCACTCGGGCGATGATTTGACTTTTCGTCCAGAAACGCTTTTTTGCCGAAATGTTTTTGGGGGGGTGTTGGTGACGCGCAGGCCATTACTGCCGCCACCAAGCCCTCTGAAGACACTCTCTCTGGTCTACTCTGACCCACCCAAGCCTGCTCCAACACCCCGTCCCGTAATAAATCCTCCCTCCCTTCATCTTGCAATATCTTCAATGCCTGCGCCACCTTATTAACCTTCTCCATAATACCGGTAACTACACTATAAAACAGTCTACCTACACACTAATCAACAGTTCTAAGGCCTACCTCCAAATTCAAACAAGACGCCTAAACTGGGTGTGACAAAACGGCCAAAGAAGCCACCCACACTTTGCCCTTTATATATAAACCCCACTTTACACCCGCCCTTCCCCTGACCTAACCAATCCCTCCCAACCCTGTGGTGGATTCTACCACCGACACCCGATTAGCCTGGGGGGAGACCGGGCAAGCCCTCGCTCCCCCCAAGCCTCCAATGTAAATAGTTGTGGTCACGGTTCTCTTTCCGCGGGGGGCAGAGTTGGGGACAGGTACCCCCTGGAAAACAGCTTCTAACATATGACCTCAATCTTTGAATGCACAGCAAATGTAAGAAGAGAAGAACATGATTTACGGCCCTGATTATCAGTGCTCTTAGTGAAAATGAAAAGTAGTCCCTAAACAGATGCTACAATGAGACAAGTGGAAGGGTACAAGTAATGAGGCACTGCTTTGTGGGAGTGAGCAACTGAGGAAAGAGGAGGGACAAAGGGCAAGGATTGACCACTAGCAAGCAGAGATTTTTAAAGGACACTGAAACGAACAAATGAAAAAGGAGAGACCCCACAAAGTAAGTACATACTAAAGTATATACAAGAGGTCTCAAATGCTCAACCTAACGAGTGCCCTTTAAACTTCCCCAAAAGATTGCATGTAAATAGCAACCGACTCGCACGACTATAAGAAATAACCAAAGAGAAGAGAAGGTAAGAGTCCCTGAGGGCTCTAGCATGGAAGGACCTGGTACAAGCGTACTTTGAGAGAAATAGCTCGGCCTTCTGGCACATTATTAATCAGCCCTGCTTTGCCCAGGAGAATGCCCCTACTTTGTGTCATCATATAGCGGCATGTGACTGGCTGCTCATTTTGAGGGCATTTATATTAGCACGGGACCCCCAGTCACGAGTGAGCAGGGCGGTAACGTGCTAGAGAGATCCAACCTCATTTTCACCCTGGAATAGTCAGTACAGGGTATCAAGGGTCTCACAAGGAAAAAGGCCCCGGGACCTGATGGTATGCCACACAACTTATATGTCAGCATTAAAGAGTTTTAGGCCCCATTGCTGACCTTGATCTTGAATGCTGTGGTAAGGGAGGAACCTCCTCCTTCTTGATCGTCAGCCATCATAGGGTCCATTTTAAAAAGTGTAATAAAGATAATCCACAGTGCAAGAGGCCCATATCGCTTATAGATTCAGTTATTAAAGTCCTGGGGCTGGTGATAATAGATAGACTTAGAAGCTGGGCAGATGAAAATACAATCATTTCAAATTCCCAATATGGTTTTCAGTCAGGCAAATCCACCTCTGATCAATGTATGAACCTTTACATGGTGATTAATAAGTATACAATCGCCCGTTCTGAATCAGTTCACCTGGCCTTTATGGACCCTATGTCCACGTTTGATCACATTAACTGCGATAAGCTGTGGTAAATTCTGATGGAGGTGAACCCTAATATAGTCTATTTCCTAGGAGACCACGCAAATATGACAACTACAGTAGGATATTCGAACGATTCTGCTTGCTCTAATAGTTTTAGGAAGAATTGTGGGGTCCTTTGAGGGTGCATTCTCGCGCCATTTTTATTTTCCCTGTACATAAACGGGCTGGAACAAGCTTTAACTGCTACCAATGCTGAGTGCCCAGTTATAGGCTCAGGCTCCTTACCCGTACTTCTCTTTGCAGATGACGCACTTTTGTTGGCAAGGACAGCCAATGGTCTGCAAAGTCTCCTGAACCCCTTTGACTCCTTCATGGGGGAATTAGATCTGTCTATCAACTTCACCAAATCATGTATCATGGTGATGGGGCCTTGGTCAACTTGAACAGAGACCTTCACCATTAATCATCACGGTTTAGGAAAAATCAGGAGTTTCCCATATCTGAGGGTGCTGATAGATATCAAATTGTGTTGGAAACCACTGGTCGCTGCAAAGAGGCAGGAGCTCAGGAAGTTCACTGGTGCTGTTTTTATTTTTGCATCCAGGCTGGGCAGTAGACCACTTAAGGCACTAGTTAAGATCTATCAGGCCAAGTGTGTTTCAAAAGTATTGTATGGGAGCAGCATTTTGGGTTATCAGGCCACTAATGAGCTACAGACTGAGGAAAATAATTTCCTCAGGCACGTTTTGTGTTTCCCACAAAGCACTTTAACATTCTGTGTGCACGAGGAGCTAGGTGTCAAGTACCTCAACTACCAGATAGCCCTCCACCCATTATTGAGTGGGATCAGGATCTGGTCCAAGGAGGAACTTAGTCTTAAACACCTAATAATCAGGTATTGCTTGTCACTTGATGGTGCCATTAAAATACCCTGGCTTCTGTACATAAGGGATGCGGTCTCTAAATTGGGGAGGGCTGAGTTATTTACAAACCCAGAAGGCATTTGTAGAGGGGATCACCAATGGGTAAAGGTTTGTTTCATGGAGAGGGTGACAATGGTCAGGGAAGAGACATGTTTGTTGAAACCTTTGTTCAGGAAATATGTCATGGTAACTACCACAATGGATATGGAGACCTATTTAACAATTGTGAAAAATAATAAGTACAGATTCTTGCCTGTTCGATTCAGATTCAATATTTTACATATGATCTTAGCCTTCCCAAGAGGTTGTTATGATCTTCAATCATTGGGTCCTTGCTGCTGCAACCAACGGTCTCTGCAGGATACCCTACATTTCATATTGTTTTGTAAATTTTATAACATTCTTAGGAGCACTTTCGTTGTCTCTTTACTTAAGGAGAGAGGCTTTTTTCAAGTTCGGCCTGCTCTTCTATATTTACAGATGTTGGCAGATGAGCTCATTCTAACACATTTTTTTTAAGAGCCATAGTCTATACATGGAGTTCACAGAATTATTAATTATGCTTTATAATTCCTGAGTTTTGATTTTCATTGCACACACCATTTATTACTGTTTTAATGGTTTTTTGTATGTATCTTTTTGAAACATAAACCAAATGCACCATGCGTGAGCATAGTATGCTCTTTCCGGCTAAACTCCGAGTGGAATACGATAATAAGACCCACTTTTTACTCACCCCTCAATTGGCGATGGACTGGCTAGAATCACTGAACATCCCCTGCAGAATAGTCCGCGACCGACCTTCTCGAACCCCCGGGAAGAAACGTAGTAGATCTCGGAAGAAGACCACAGAGGCGGCCCCATTGAAACATCAGTCACTTCAGGAGATGCGTGATGCGGTGGAAGCGGCAGCAGCGCTAAGTGGAGGAGACTTCCACACGCGTCGGACCCCGGATGCTGCATCGGATGTCGATTCAAGCTGCGAACACTCCTCAGTGTCCTCCCGAGACACTCTTATCAGCTTGCCGCCAATCACCCCGAGAACAGCGGATGAGCTTATATGACTTCACTGAAGTAGCAAGTTGGCAAGTGAGCTAGCGTCTGAGGGTGATCTTCACTTTGTTTGGGGGGCCTTGCTCGGTCCCACCCGTGACTATATGGCGATGTGACCCTAGATGTCACTTCCTAACCGGCACATTCCATGTGGTTGGGCCCGGGGAATGGCCCGGGGCACTACCTCTTGGTCTCTGGCGCACCTCCTTCCAATAGGTTGATAATTATGATTACAATGGTTGTAATGGTTTGGACGGGGAGAGTTGTAGGTACCGGTCCTGGGGAGAGTGAGTTGCAAATCACGACCAGGGGAAATTTCTAGATCGATTATCGCTGGTCATGAGTACGCTCCTCACCAGCACCACACTACAAGGAGGGGGCTTTAATTGTGTAATGGATGCTACAATGGACAGATCGCACCCACCATTGTTGCAATCCACAATCCATAAAACAGCATCGTACTTTCTGCAGTGGCAGAGACACTGGCAACTAACGGATTGTTGGCGCAAACTTAACCCCCTCAGCAAAGAGCATTCTTTTTACTCAGCAGTCCACGATCTGCACGTATGACTGGACACCTTTTTGGCATCTCCGGATGTGCAATCTGCGGTGATGAAGGCCAAGTATCTTGGCCGCACCATCTCGGATCATAACCCCTTACTAATTTCTTTGACCTGGTGCGGTGAGAGACCTTTGATTCCCACTTGGCACCTGAGAGCCGAATCCCTTGAGGACGAAGCTTTTAAGGCTCTACTGAGTACGTTCACTCACTGATTTTTTTAGGAACAATGCTGAGACTGCTTCGTCTAGATCCATCGAATGTGAATCCTTTAAAAGAGTGATTAGGGGATATTGTATTGGCAGGACTGTGGGAGTACGTAAGGTGTTGGAGACTGAATTAGATGGTCTCGAGGATTCCCTTAGAGATCTCGAACGCAAAGACCCGGCACAGCCCGACCTTTCAGCACAACTGGAAGAGACAAGGGCTGGAATAGCGGAAGCTAACTTTAGACTGTCTTGTTTTGATTAGAAGCAACTTTTACAGAGGCAGCACGTGGAGGGTGATAAGGCGGGTGCCCTCCTGGCCTGGTTGGTTAAACCACCTCAGCAACAAACCATAGTGGTAGAACTGGAGGTCACCCCAGGGACCAAAGTGTATGGACAGAAAGAGATTAATGCTACCTTTCTCGAATATTACTCGGAGCTATATGCCCCTCCCACTGCATTACTGAGCAACGCTCAATTTCAAGAACTGGGAAACCTCAACCTCCATATATTGGGAGTGGAGGACAGAATGGCCCTGGCGACTCCCATATCACTAGCAGAAATCAAGACTGCAATTCAGAGTAAGGCCAGGGGCAAGGTCCCGGGAGCGGATGGTCTCCCCCTCGAGTTTTACCTTATGTACCAGGATTTACTAGCTCCCCAACTCAGTATATTATATGCGGAGGCATGGAATAATAATAGCTTGCCTCCTTCCACTACGGAAGCTATAATGATTCCTCTTTTGAAACCCACCAAACCCCCAACGGACGTTCGATCATACCGCCCACTATTAATGTTGTACTTAGATTCTAAAATACTAAGTAGGGTGCTGGCTAACAGACTTCTACCGCACATGTCCTCGTTGATCCATCAGGACCAATCGGGATTTATCCCACAGCGTAGCACTGCACGACTGATTTCACTCCTTGATGCCCTGCCTTCTGATGCATCTAGAGCAGTGATCATCTCAATAGATGTCGAGAAGGCTTTTGATAGCCTGCGATGGGACTACCTGGAGTGAGTCATGCTACAGCTGGGACTGGGGGAAGGTTTCGTTAAATGGACGAGGCTTCTTTACACAAACCCCACGGCGCGAATGCGCGCAGGCCGCACAGTATCCCCTTCTTTTGCCATAGGTAGGGGCACTAGACAGGGCTGCCCGCTGTCACCTCTACTCTTTGCCTTGGCGGTTGAACCTCTGGCCCAGTCGGCTAGATCCCAGAGGTTTTATGAAGGCATTACAATCAATGCTTGGACACATCATATTGCCCTATATGCAGATGACATGTTACTTTTTCTCCAGAACGTGGAGGCCGGCCTGACGGGAGCAATGACAATGTTAGACAACTTTGGTGCTGCATCTGGGCTCCGGATTAATTGGGGGAAATCGTCCATTTTTCCGGCTACCAGGGGCATCACAGAGCCAACGGACAGTCGAGGCCTCCCATGGTCCCCGTCCACATTCAAATACCTAGGGGTTAATATCTATCACTCCGCTGAAGAACTACTGGAGGGGAATATACAGAGCACGATTAGGAATATCAAAAACAGCATGACATTCTGGCAGACGCTTCTGCTGGCGGTCACTGGGAGAGTTGCGCTGATTAAGATGATAGCGCTGCCTAGAATGTTAGATAGATATAGGATTGCGTTGCGCACCCTCCAGAGACCAACAGCGGAGGGTGGTATAGCCATTCCCGACTTTGAATTATATTACTGGGCGAGACAACTCCAGTGGCTGGCGCGGTTTCTCAGAGCACCTCCGGTGGGGAAGGCCCTGAGGGCCCCTCTCCACTGCTCCCGAGATAGAATTTTGGGCATAATACTAAACCCCAAAAAACAGAATAGGCCGCTGCCGGTAGAGTGGGAGGCATCACGTTACTGCTGGGAACAATACCTAAAGAGAACGCACACCAGATCTCCATACTCACCAGAGGCCCCCCTGGCTTTGTTTGAAGTCTATCGCGGGAAATCATGTGATAGGGGGCATCGCCCGATTCATATAATTTCAGATCGACACCATAGGGGCTCTATATAATAATGGGAGACTATGTACCTATGCAGAACTACAAGAAAAGTTCCAGCTCCCACCAGGGCTGTTCCTAACCTATAACGCGATTGTTAGAACTCTCCGTAAGCAATGGGGCACAGGGATGGAGGAACCCCCCAGGCATCTTACTTGTGACCAACTATGCACTATAGGGGAACAAGGGGGGATGATATCAGGGATATATACCTCGTTGCTAACCAGCACGTGTCTTCCCTTAAGTAAACTTAAGACCAAATGGCAGGGGGAGTTGGGCATTACAATAGACGACGCACAGTGGTCCAGAATAACCTCACACATATACACAGTTTCCAGGAATGCCAGGTTTAAATTAATAAATGAATAAGTCTTTCATAGGGCCTACTTAACCCCCTATATGATATCAAAGATTTATGGTGTGGAAAATGCCAGTTGTCCTCGCTGTGCAGAACTGGCAGCGGAACTGTTACACATGCTCTGGAGTTGCCCACTAGTTGGGGATTACTGGACGGAGATATTTGGAACGCTCTCCTCCAGCATGGGCAGAACATTACCCCGATCGGCCATTGTAGTGGCCTTGGGGGATTTCTCATGCCCCAGCAAGCATAAAATTACAAACCGGTTCATAGACCTGGCCCTGATATTAGCAAGAAGAGAAATAACTTCGCACTGGAAAGATCCAAAGGGACCACAGATAAACCGATGGAGAAATGCGTTGATTAAATGGGCGGAAGCCGAAGGAACAGTGCTATTGAGGGAGGCCCTCAGAGGCCTAAGAACTAGAGACAGTGTTCAGCAGTGGAATACGATACTGGACAATTTTAGAGCACCCGACACTTCTAATTCTGATGCTGAGGCTAATCTCTCAGAACCGGATCCTGCATAACTAACCAAGATACTCATACAGGAGATTGTACAAGAGGATAACTCTGTCGTTTATTTGTGAATTGGTCTAACACACTTATGCAATTGATAGAATGTGCGGTAGGGGGAAGGGAGGGGGATCACAAAACTGTGGAGTTGTTTCGTCATATATGCGTTGTCATACAGTTATAAAGCAATAAAAGAGATTTTTTTTTTTAAAGGTGGTTGCTCTGACCACTGCGCTAAATCCTCTCCCCTGGGGAGAACCTTCTCTTGACACTCAGAGCTCCCTAGCCCACACCAGAGGTGTGGCTAGTAAGGTGCTACATGCCCCTGGAAAGGATGGTTTGAAAACTGGCTTCTCCTCGCCTGTCCCCAGTGCCAGCCTGGCTGCCTAAACAATAGAGTGTCCCTTTCCTAAGTCTTACCCATTTGCCCTTTCAAAAGCGGTTTCTCCTTTCAAGCTTGCCGTTTGGGCTGACATCAGTGTGGCTTCCTGCCAGGGGCAGGTGAAATCTCTTTCCTACGCAGGCCCCTGTTGTCCTTTACTGGAGAGTGAATAGCACTTCTCCCCAGGAGGGCTGACAGCTGTCTGCAGGAGAAGTCCTGTGTGCATCAGTAAATAGGAACTGGAAACCTTGGGCAATTGAAGTGCCAACTTCTAAAGTTCAATTTTGCCCACCCAGTGACATTAAATTCGATGTAACCATTACACAAGATTTAATGCACTGATTCTTCTGATACCAAATAGTACCAACCCTAGTAGTCCCATTCAGAAGTTAGCAGGGCTGGGGTGCCAGCCTGTAAATCTGTACTTGCCAATGGGGCTACTAGTCTTTCTACAGTATAAACAACAATTTAGGGTTTTTACTGCTGGAACATGTAAAAGTACAGTTTCTACTTCTTGACATAAAGCACCCCTCCTGCCTTAGGGCTCGTTAAGCCTGCCATGGAGTGACTTACATACATTGAAAAGGGAGGTTTGGGCTTTGCCATTACCTTACACGGCAAGGTCAAGGTAACAGTTTTAAACTGCTCTTCCAGTCTGCAGTAGCAGGCTGGGAGCCATGTTTTACCTTGTCCCACTCAGAGCGGCACAACAAGTGCTGCAGTCCCTGGGGGACAGTCTAACTTACAGACCCTGGATAGACCTGGTACCATATACTAGAGACTTACAAGAAAGTCAGAGTATGCCATTTGGGGACAAGCCAGCTAACCATGCACCATCTTAAAGGTCGGAGCTCATGCACTGAGTCCTGTTTAGCAGGGCTTAGGACATTTCAGAGCCATTACACCAGTACCTGGTATTCAAAATGGGGGGAAAATGTGTGGAAATAAACCTGCAAAAAGCCTGTTTCCCTATAACCTTTATCACATAAAACATCCAAAACTTTTCTTAGCCTTAGGTCATGCTCTTCTTTACTCTCCCCCTTTACTAAGATGTCATCTTGGAAGACAAATCACACCTTTAACATTATTAAAGAATTGGTACATTAATCATTGGAAAACAGTGGCTGCCAGCCTAAATTACATCAGAGGAAACCAAAAGTATCCTTAAGAAGTTATAAAAGCAGTTAACTGTTTGGTATCAGGATGAAGTGCAACCTGATGGTATGCTGAGGTCAGGTCTAGAGTTATACATTGTTTGATCTCCTTCATTAGGGTTAACATCTCATTAATTCCACGGAGAGGAATCTTGTCTATCAATATGTTTTGGTTAAGCTCACACACGTCTATGCACAGTCCAATCATGCTATTGGCTGTCATGCCACCACAACTAAAAGGGCCCTTCCACTCAAAAGCTTCAATGTTCCATAATAGTCACCAGTAAAAATGTATCTAGTTCTAATTTGACTTATCCATTATATTAAAAGGAATACTTCTCACTTCATGTGTCACTAGCCTTGCATTTTTTTAGAAATATTTTATGTGACCCATTGATCATCTTTATTGTTTAGTTAATAAAAACCATAACAATCATCTCATAATACAACATGCTAAAAGATAAAAACATCTCTAAAATTCTATAAAATTCCGTAAATTCCTTGGCCGTGAAACCATGCGAGGATCTAAAATCAGTTTCTTAATTCTAAGATGCAAAAAAGTGTGTGATTAAGTATGCATCTCGGATGGCAGGTTTACGTCTTTGGTGTGTGCAGTCAAGAATTTGATAAATTTGCATATTGATTGTGCATCATTTGGATCAAACATTGACATCACCGCTGACCGACAGGAACGAGTCCCATTTCTCATAAAAAGCAGTTTTAATAGTTGTCTGCGGGCTTCTTTTAAGGCTGGACAAATACAAATCAGGTGAACCATATCTTCTTTCGGGCCTTTGCATAGCCTGCAGGAAGTCTCTCCTCTATTCTTCCACAATGGTTGATCCGCTCTAGCAGGAAATGCTCCCAAACGCAGAGTCAAGAAGCGATGCTTGATGTGAAGTGCGAAGGTTTCGGCCAAGTATTGTGACGGGGCCATGATGGTATAAGTGTGCATTACCAGCCAGGTGTGTGAGCGTTGCGCAAGTTTAGCTTTATCATCTAGAAAAGATTGGATACTTATTTCCTTTTTTATCGCTCGACACAAAAGGGAATACGACATGTTGGAATCCCATAGGTACTTTGTTTTCGTCTCTTGCAAGGAGTTGTTCAGGTATCTATTGTATACTGAATTAGGATTGCCGTTTACTGACCTCCATAGTGCCGCTACTAGCGGGCTGACAGTGTTTTTACTTATTTTGTACCAGATCTTTATTGTGTGGGCCTTTCTGTCGAGCTGCTGTTGTGTTAGACCAAATTCCAGCCTTATCTGTGCAGGGGACGCAGAGCGAGGAAGGTTGAAACTTATAGATTTTTATTTGCTGCGTTTCCAGGAGGCTAGCATCTTTCCCGTATTGGGCTGCGCTTCCGTATGTAATTGCTGAAAGGAATTTGGCCGACATAACCGCGATTAGTGGTTTATATGATGGGCCCGTTAATCTTTTAGCAAGAGTGCAGAAAGCGAATGTCAAGGCTTTGGACTTCTGTAGAATATACTGGTTTTGCGGCACAAAATTGATCTTATTGTCTACTGTAAATCCAAGATATTTGTAGCTGCAGATCGTATCGAGACTGAAACCGTTTCATTTTATTTTGTTTGCAGGATTCAAAGAGCAGCCTATTGACATTGTTTTTGTCTTTGAAGTGTTAACCTCTAGTTTGTTTGTCTTTGCAAATTCTCCCATGGCAGTGACCAGTTGTTGCAACCCTATTTTTGTGTGGCTTAACAGAACAATGTCATCAGCATATGACAGATGTGTTATAGCCAGACTTCCCATCCTTGGAGAATGTGAGTTGGTTGCGTCTAGTTTTGCAGAGAGATCTGCCATGAAGAGGTTAAAGAGGTTCGGGGCCAACACGCAGCCTTGCTTTAATCCTATATTTGTTGGTATCCTCCCGGAAACTTTTGAGCCGTCTGCTACCTTGATTCGTACCCAGGTTCTGTCATATAACAATTCTATACACCTCAAAATACTTTCTTGCAAACCCCAACTCTGTAGTTTGTTCCAGAGAATTGCTCTGTCCACACAATCAAAAGCACTTTTTAAGTCCACAAAACATATGTGTAAATTTTTCTTTAAGCACTTTGCTCGGTTGGCTATATCTCCTAGCGCAAGAATGTTAGTCACTGTGCCGTAGCCCTTCCGGAAACCAGTTTGATTCATAGGGACCAAGTTATTTAAATTGGACCAGATGAGCAGGTCTGCTAGGATTAAAGAGGCAATTTAAATCCCTGTAAATTTGCAACTTCACCTGAGAAGACGGTTGGAAATTTCTTATACATTTGCTGTGAATAGGAAATGTTATCCTCTAAGACGAAGACTTGATCTGGACCATTGGGGTTCAATGTTATTCACAAATTCCTTTGGTCCATCCAAGAACAGGAGGTCCTTTTTCTGCAATGCATAAGTTCCCTTCACATTCTCTGTATATCAGAAGGTAGTAACTCCTTCCCTAGCATCTCTTGACATTTATTAACCAAAACCATGTGATTAATAATGGTTATTGGGGATCGCAAATAAGCTATGATATCTCAGAGTAAGCCCCTAATGCGATTGAACATACTTTTTGTTCCTGAAATTGTTGTTTAGGCCCAAAACACCCAAACCTGTACTTAATACACATAGCACATTACTATCTTCTTCAGGTTCTTAAGAAAAGGCAGAATTCTTAATTATACATTTCACACTTCCTTTATGTTTTTTGTACGACACAATTTTGCAAAGCACCCTAAAATTCCACAGTTTAAGCATGGTTGCTTTGATTCTGAGCAACATTTGTCATGTCAAGATGCCACTTGCTACCTTATCTGTAGCATTTCTTGTGATATTCATGGTGCTGTCAGCTTTCTCATTAGTTTTAACAAACTTAGGTTTCCTTGGGTGCTTTGTAGTCTCTGTAGGTTTCTTAGCACCAGAGTGATTAACTTAGTATATTGGTTCTTTTTTCAGTATTGATGAGTGCTGCTTTAGCGCATCGTTTTGAAAGTTCTGCTTTTTTCTCTATGTTGATGGCTTCCTTCTGGGTAGTGTCCCCATTGGTCACAACCTCTCTTGCACATTATTGCTGTTGGTTTACATGACAATTAGGTATTTAGTTTGATCATCTTTATTTATATCATCTTATAATTTTCCAAGTTTACAAGGAATAGCTGATCTCCTTAAATCTGCAACAAAGCCATTGTTGGATTTCTGATTGTTTTAGCATCTTCGGAAGAAGTTAAATCTGTCTACTGAAATGCAAACTTACGGTGAGAAATAGTTATCAAGGTCCTCAATGGCACTAGCGAACAAGTTACTTACCTTCAGTAATGCCTTATCTGGTAGAGACATATTCTAGTTGCAGATTCCTTATACCATAAAATTTCCCACAGGCTTTGCTCTGGATCTGGAGTTTTTCCCGAGCAGTACCCCTGCATTCCGTCAGGTGGCTTTGGTCAGCTCTGCATCTGTTGTCAGCGTTGTGCGTGTCAGATATGACATTGAAGGACCTATATAGGTACTACCTTGGCGTGCTGACTTTGGTTTCTTTTCACGCCTTTCCATGCCAGAAGGGTGGTCCATGAAGAACACTGACCACTGGTGCGTCATAACTAGGGCCCTGAAAGGGAAGTCCATACAAATCAGTTCACAGAGCGGTGAGGATGAGTGGGTCGATAAGGAATCTATAACTAGAATATGTCTCTACCAGATAAGGCTTTACCAACGGTAAGTAACTTGTTCATCCAATATCAATCAGTTTCAATCAATCAATAAATCAGTTTTTCTAAAGCGCAACCACTCACCCGTGAGGGTCTCAAGGAACTGGTGGTGGGTCTGAGCCTCATTCGAAGAGCCATGTTTTGAGGTTCTTCCTGAAGATGGTGAGAGATGGGCTTTGTCTAAAGTGCGTGGGCAGGTTGTTCCAGCTCTTTGCTGCAAGGTATGCAAAAGATCTTTCTCCAGCGGTGGTTTTTCAGATGCGTGGGACGGTAGCTAGCGCATGCTGGGCAGAACAGAGGGGTCTGGCGGGGTTATGGAAGAAGATGCTATGGTTTAGGTAGGCTGGTCCGATGTTGTGCAGGGCCTTGTAGGTGTGGATGAGTTGTTTGAAGATGATTTGCTTCTCTACTGGGAGCGAATGGATGGTCCTCAGGAGATGTGTTTTTGGTGAGGGAGGTTCAGGACGAGTCTTGCGGCGGCGTTTTGGATGAGTTGTAGTTTCCTGATGTTCTTTGTTGTGGTGCCGGGGTAGAGTGCGTTGCCGTAGTCGAGCTTGCTGGTAACTAGGGCGTGGGTGAATGTTTTGCAGCAGTCGACCAGGATCCATATGAAGATTTTGCAGAGTTGGCAGAGGGTGTGCCAGCAGGAAGAGGGGACTGCGTTTACCTATCAGATCATTGACAGGGAGGAGTCTAAGATGATTCCTAGGTGCATGGTCAGTCGGAGTAGGTGGTGTGCTGAGCGATGTGTGCCACCAGGAGTCGTCCCAAGCTGAGGTGGAGTTTCCAAAGATGATGAGCTTTGTCTTGTCCGATTTGAGCTTGAGCCAGCTCTCCCTCATCCAGGCAGTGACGGCTTTCAACCCGGTGTGAAAGTTCCTCTTAGCTTTGTCTGGGTCTTCAGTGAGGGATATGATGAGTTGTGTGTCATTGGCATATGACACGATGTTCATTTCATGGTCTCTGACGATGGTCGCCAGCGGTGCCATGTATATTTTGAGAAGCGTACGGCTCAGGTAGGATCCCTGAGGGACTCCACAGCTGACTTCTCTTGGTTTTTACATGAAGGGTGGGAGCTTGATTCTGTGTTCTTCTGGTGAGGAAGGAGTGGATTCATTGCAAGGCTTTTCTGCAGATTCCTGCATCAAGGAGGCTGGTGCATAAGGTGCTGTGTCGAAGGCTGCTGAGAGGCCGAGGAGTATGAGTACTGCGGTGTGTCCGCGGTCAAGGAGTGTGTGGATGTCATCGGTGGCTGCAAGAAGAGCTGTCTCCGTGCTGTGGGTGCTGCTGAATCCAGAATGAGAGGTATCCAGAGAATTGTTGTCCTCGAGGAGCTGTCGTAGGCTGGGTCAGAAGTTCTTGAGCTCTGATTGGTCAGCTGTGGGTTTCTTCAGGAGGGGGCAGACTTCGGCGTGTTTCCAATCTTCGGGAAGATGGCTGTTGTGATAGAGCAGTTCAGCGTCTTGCGTAGTTTGGGGGCAATGGATGGTATCGTCCAGACGAACAAGGGGACTTCTAGTTGCTGTTTCCCTTACCTTAGAATAGATACCCAAGCGATACCTTGACTGGAGGTGGATCTGCGAACCAAGATCATACTAGGAAGTCCTGCAAGACCGAACTGGCAAAGTACACATCTCTGCGGACCTAACCGTCCAGGCAGTTGTATATGGTGAACATGTGCAAGGATGCCCCCTTTGTTGCCTGACAGATATCCAAAACTGGAACTCAGCGTGCTAACTCAATGATCACAGCTGTCGCTCTGGTCGAGTGAGCGCGCAAACCTCCCGGTTTGCTTATTAGCCAATGCATAGCACATTTTAATGCAGAGGACAACCCATCTAGAGATGGTCCTCTACTGCACTGCCTACCCTTTCTCCACACCCACATACCCAACAAAGAGATGATCATCCACCCAGAACTTTTTGGTATGATAAAGGTAGAAAAACAATGCTCTTTTTGGGTCAAGGCGGTGGAGTCTCTCCTCTTTCTTAGAAGGATGAGGGGGTGTGTAAAAAAGGAGGCAATGTGATGGATTGGCCTACAAGAAAGGGCGTGACCACTTTTGGCAAAAGGGAGGCCCTGGTGCGAAGCACCACTTTGTCAGGATAGATGGAAAGGTAGGGGCTTAGATGACAATGCCTGCAGCTCACTTACCCAGTATCAGATTTAAATAAGGAGGGTTGGTCAGGTAATCTCAGAAACACAGAGATAGCAGACAAATAACCTTTGAGGGTCCCCAAAGCATTGCCTTGCTGGGCCAAAGAAAGTATAAACAAGAGAATCTTGGAAAGAGGGGCAGGGAGGGGGTCAACAGACTTGTCTGTGCACCTTGCCACATATTTGTTCCATCGACAGACATATACCATATTGGTGGCGGGATTCCTGGCAGCCAAGATACGTTACAGACTTTGGACGGAAGGGCAAAAGCTGTCAACTGCTGTTGCTCAATCTCCACACAAGAAAGCAGAGACTGGACAGGTTCGGGTGGAGAACCCACCACTGGTGCTGCGACAGAAGAGCCTCCCTAAGGGGCAGTCTGATCGAAGGATCGATGGCCATGCTCAAGAGCTCTGGATACCAGACTCTTTGTGCCCAGTCCCGAGCCACAAGGATTACTTGGGCCTGGTCATTCTTGATCGTCATGAGAACTCTGGCCAGAAGTGGCACGGGCGGAATGGCATACAAGAGGCCTAAGCTCCACTCAAGATGAAAAGCATTGCAGATCGAGTGCCACCTTGGAAACTCCAACGTGCAAAACTGCTGACATTGCACATTCCCTGCAGAGGCGAACAGATCTAACCAAGGCTCTCCACACTGCTGAAAGAGACCTTGCGCCACCTATGGATGGAGACACCATTCGTGATCAACCAGGCATAGTCGGCTGAGATAGTCCGCTCCGGTGTTCAGAGAGCCCGCCAGGTGTTGAACTACCAGAGAAATGCCCTGAAGTTCCAGCCATGTCCAGAGGCGCAGAGCCTACTGACCAAGGGTCTAGGGTCCCACCCCACCTTGCTTGTTGCAGTTCCACATGGCAGTGGTGTTGTCTGTGAACACCTGCACTACTTTCCGTTTAAGAGAGGGAAGGAATGCTTTTAATACCAGTCTGATCGCCCTGAGGTCCAAAAGATTGATATGGAACCCATATTCCACAGGAGACCAGGAGCCTCAGATGTCTGTCTCTCTAATGTGGCTGCCCCATCCCAGAAGTGATGCATCTGTCACTACTGTCCGATTTGATTAGGGAAGGGAGAGGGATCTGCCTCTGACCCAATTATGGTTCAAAAGCCACCACTGCACATCTTGTGCAGTTCCCTCTGTGATCTGGACCATGTCAGAGAGATTCACCTGATGCTGCGTCCACTGGAACTTCAGGTCCCACTTATACGAAAGTACCCTCTTTTTAGCATGGTTACCCCCACTTTTTGCTTGCTATCAATATGTTTTGACTGTGTCCACTAGGATCCTGCTAACCAGGACCCCAGTGACTGTGCTTGCTCCCTCTAAGTTTGGGTGTTTAGGACTTTGCACACCCCACAATTGGCATACTGGTGCCCCCATAAACGTCCCTAGTATATGGTACCTAGGTACCCAGGGCATTGGGATACCAGGGGCTCCACATGGCCTGCAGCATGTATTGTGCCACCCATGGGATCCCATGCAAAATGTGTCTGCAGGCCTGCCATTGAAGCCTCCGTGCAAAGATGCATGCACTCTTTGACTACAGGTCACTGCATCAGGTCAGTAAGTCATCCCTATGGTAGGCCCTCCTAGCCCAGAGGACAGGGTGCAGGTACCTATGTGTGAGGGCACCCCTGCATGAGCAGAGGTGCCCCTACAAATTCCAGCTCCATTGCACTGGACTTCGTAAGTGTGGGGAAGCCATTTTACCCGTGTACTGGACACAAGTCACTATTTGTGTCCAGCTTCATAATGGTAAATCCAAACTTGGGCATGTTTGGTATCAAACATGTCGGAATCATAAATCATACCCCAATACTGTTGCAGTATTGGTTGTATGATTCCATGCACTCTGGGGGCTCCTTAGAGGACGCCCAGAATTACTCCTACCAGTCTTCTGGGGTTTTCCAGGCAGCCCACGCTGCTGCCACCCCTCAAACAGGTTTCTGCCCTCTTGTTGGTTGACCAGCTAAGGCAGAGGAAGGCAGAACAAAGGATTTCCCTTGGAAATAGGTGTTACATGGCTTGAGAGGGGTAGCCTCCTCAAGCCACCAGTATGCTTTGAAGGGCAGATTTGGTGCCCTCCTTGCATAAACCTGTTTGCACCAGTCCAGGGATCCCCAGTCCCTGCTCTGGCACGAAACTGGACATTGGAAAGGGAAGTGGCTACTCCCCTGTACATCAACACCACAGGGGTGGTGCCCAGAACTCCTCCAGGTCGCCACTGGATTTTGCCATCTTAAATCCAAGGTGAGCAGAGGCCTGTGGGAGCATCTGAGTGGCCAGGTCAGGCACATGACATCACAGCACCCTCCTGATAGGTGGTCACCCTTTTAGGTGACCAATCCCTCTTCCTGGGCTATTTAGGGTCTCCCTCTTGGGTGGGTCTTCAAATTCAATGTGCAGGATTCCACCAGGACTCCTCTGCATCGCTTACTTCATCTTCTGGCCACTGGAACCGCAACTGGACTCTTCAGGAACCTACAATCTGAAGCTTCAGCGATGACTTCGCTCTGCGACATTGTTTCTTTGGCTCCTTCCAGCATCGGCAACATTTCCCTCAGCTGTGCATCCTCTGAGGGCGGCAAGACTTCCGTCTGCACAAGAAGCAAGAAGGAATCTCACTTGGAGTGAAGGAGTCACTCCCCTGCATCTGCAGGCACCAACTGCAACGACGACCGGCTGCATGGATCCTCTCTCCTCCGAAACTGAGTGGATCCTGCATCACAGGTGGTGGTCTGAAGTGGTCCCCTTGGTCCTCTCTACCAGCTGCCCAACTTGGGAGATGGTGAGCCCTTGCCTCTCCTTGCAGGACTGTACCCGTGTGCACTGTGACTATTGCAGCTACCAAGGCTTGTTTGCTCCTCCTCCAAGGGATGTTCAGGCTCTGTGTAGTCCGGCCTCGAGCACTTCTTCCTGCAATGCAAAGTCTCCTGTCTGCTGCTCCAGCGACGTGGGACACTCCTCAGGTGTGCTGAGTGGGCCTCATTGCGACTGTTGTGCCGGCTGCCAGTGGGTTGCCTGTGGGGGCTGCTGAGAGTCACCCCGGACTCCCCTCCTTGGGTCGAGTCCCCTGGACCTTGCTGGTCCTCTTCAGCCTTGCAAACCTTCTTCCCCAACTTCTGCATTTGCCAAGGCTGGTTAATGGTCTTCCAGCACCACTAACCAACTGCCTCATTACTGCCGACGTGGGACATCACTTCCATCACTTCTGGAACTCTACTCCTGCTCCGGTGCGGCACTGCTGACT
This sequence comes from Pleurodeles waltl, assembly GCF_031143425.1. Classification (NCBI taxonomy): domain Eukaryota; kingdom Metazoa; phylum Chordata; class Amphibia; order Caudata; family Salamandridae; genus Pleurodeles; species Pleurodeles waltl. The sequence goes on from NC_090443.1 coordinate 341,360,998, forward strand.
TTCTTCATACACTGTCGACCTGCTCCTGCGTCTTTGGAAGGGTCGGTAGTGGACACTCCAACTCAAACTGGACTTGGTCCCCTTTCTTTGCACGTCCTCTTCTGGCAGGATCCATCTTTTTGTTCTTCCAGCCTTTGTTGGGTCTTGCGCAATCCTTTTCCAAAGTTCTCCTGTGGGTTTGGGGGAAAAAAAATGGTAATTACCTCTTCTCTCCTGGTCGCTGGGGGGCACCCTGGTACTTACCTTTTGGGGTTCCTAGTTCCTCCAGCTCCCTTCTCCTGATTCCACATCCTCGGGTGGGGGACTACCTTTCACATTCCACCTACTAGGTATATGGTTTGGTCTCCCCCAAGGGCCCTCACTTTTTGCTATTGTTTTTACTATTTGCTATTGCTTTCTATTCCAATCACTGACTTCTAATGTGTGCAAAAGAGTGTGTTTACTTACCTCTTATTGGAGTATTGCCTATTCAGTATTTTAATATTTGTGTTACTATAATAAAGAACCTTTATTTTTATAACACTGTGTGGTTCTTTCATGTGTATAAGTGCTGTGAGACTGTTGTGGTATTGTATAAGCTTTGCATGTCTCCTAGATAAGTCTTGGCACTCATCCACAGCTACCTCTAGCGAGCCTTGGCTTCCTAAACACTGCCTACACTCACTAATAGGGGATACCTGGAATAGGGTGATAACACCATAGGTGTCCACCACACACCAGGCCATCTTCCTACACCACTGCAGAGCCCACATATGCCACCTGGCATGTGTTACGAGCAGGAGGCAGGAGGCCATGAGACCCAACATCCTGAGAGTCATTCTCACCGAAATCCAGGTAAAGGCTGAAACATCGGTATCATAGACTGAATATCCTGGACTCACCGCTCGGCTGATAAGTCAGAAACTGCACTGTGTCCAGAATGGCTCCAAAGAAAGGGAGCGTCTAACAGGGAGTCAGGTGTGACTTAGGCACGTTTATAGTGAACCCCAGCAAATGCAGGAGGTCCGCCGTAGTCTGGAGGTGGGAGATGACAGCCTGGGGCCATCCCGCCTTTAACAGCCAGTCGTTGAGGTAGGGAATGACTGAAGCCCCTGACCTGCGCAGATAAGCTGCGACCACTGCTATCACTTTGGTGAACACCTGATCACGCAGGTAAGACCAAAGGGGACATGGTGAACTGAAAATGCTTGTGGCCTACCGAGAACTGCAAGTAACGTCTGTGGCAGGCCTGATGGGAATATGGAAATAGGTGTCCTGCAAGTCAAACGCTACCATCCAGTCTCCTGGGTCCAGGGCAGATAAAACCTGAACCAAAGTGAACATTTTGAACTTCCTGAGGAAGAGATTGAGGAACCGAAAGTCTAGGATCGGGTCGAGGCCCTTGTCCTTTTTGGGCACCAGAAAGTAGTTGGAGTAACAACCCTGACCTAATTCTGGCACAGAGACCCTCTCTATGGCTACCTTGGCCAAGAGAGCCGTAACCTCCTCGTAGAGAAGTGCCAGGTGATCTTCCTTCATCCGATCATAGGATGGGTAGTCTCAAAGGGGAGGGAGTAGCACCTTTGGACTAGTTGCAAAACCCACCTGTCTCATGTGATGGACTGCCAGCGGGGCAGGTGATGGCGAATCCTGCTTCCGACTGGTCTCTGGTGGTGAAGCGTCAGGCTAGGAAGGTTTGAAGGCTGCTGCAGAGGGATGGAGGCAGTGGAATGGCTAGATCGCTGGCTCCATGACCCATGAGGACATTGGATCCCACGTCCCGACCACGCAGAGGCTGGTCAGTATGCCGCCATGGGGGCTGGAGGGGAGCGGACATGATTAGGTGCCCCTTCTGTAACTGTGTAAGGAGTGAAAAGCAGACTGAGGGGGCAAGGGGCAGCTACGAGGCCTAAGGACCTGGTCGTAGCCCTGGACTCCTTAAAGCACTCGAGCAATGAGTCTGTCTTGTCTCTGAAGTGATGGCTGCCATCAAAGGACGTGTCTATAAGGGTGGATTGGGCATTCCCCAAAAAGCCAGATGTCCTCAACGAGGTGTGGCGCCTCAAGGCCGCTGTTGACACAACCAATCTAGATAGTGGGTCAGTCGTATCCAGCCCACACTGTATTGTGAACTTCACTGCATCTCTACCATCAGCAACAGCTTGGGACAGAATGGCCCAGGCCTCCTCTGGGACCTGTGGCACCACCTGCACAACGTGTCCCATAAAGTATGGGTATAACGGCACCGCAATGCCAGCTCTGAGAAAAAAAAATCTTCTTCCCAAGCTGATCCAGCCTTTTAGATTCCCTATCCAGGTGGTGTGGAAGGGAATGCACCTGGGGACGTGGAGGCTTGGATAACCAAGCTCTCAGGGGTTGGGTGTTGCATTAGGAACACTGGGTCATTTGCAGCGGGTCTATGGCAGCGGGCAATTATCGTGTTAACAGGGGCCCTTGTGCTGGGTTTGGATCAGGTCCCCTGCAGGACATCAGTGAGGGCATCATTAAGGGGCAAAAGGGGTTCAGAAGTAGAAGCCCCAGACTGAAGCACCTCTGTCAGGAGGTTATTCCAGACTGTCACTGAAGGCAGCTCAAGGCACAGGACCTTGGCCGCTCTCCACAGCACCACGGAGTATGATTCTCCCTCCTGCGTAGCCCAGAAGAGTGAGAAAGCATGCCAGTGTCAGGGGAAGTGTCCAGAGCACTGGCCCCACCCAGGTCTGTCCGTCAGTCCATGGGATCTTCTAGATGGTATTCCAAAGGGGCCAGCAACCCCTCCCAATCTTCACCGTACCCCAACCCAAGAGAATAAGGGTCAGTATCCGACCTAGGGAGCAGGGTCCCTGTCGAAGTCGGAATCAGCGTCGTACAACATCAGTAAGGCTCTGTGTTGGAGTTGGCAATGAGAATGGGGTCGGTGCCGACCATGGGCATGGGAGTCATCAGGAGCATCGGCATCGTAATCGTCATCAGAGAAGGGTGAGGTGGTATGACCGATGCCGATTCTGATCCAGGAACAGATCCATGGGTGCCCCTCAAAGCCAAGGCCAGAGAAACCCAAAGGGGTTCCTGCCGACTTTGCTGGGCCCAAAGGTATTCTAGTGAAGTCGAATCGCCCAAATATGAGGCGCATGGCCTCATAGAACTCTGGTAGTTGGGCAGGGGTCACTCCGGTTCCTGGAAACTCGAGGAGGCATGCAGTCGACCCAGACACCGGCTCTGAGGACAGAGGCCTAGAACGACAATGCTTCTTTTCCATCGTCGCACCGGCTGACAGACAAATTGAAGTTGAAGAATTACTATTCTTCTTCAACTTCTTTTTGTGCTTTGACTTACCCAACCATCCTGAGGACTTGGAATGGAACGATAAAGAATGGGGGCTCCACAACCGTCTTGACCGAGATTAGGAGCTCTACGGAGCCAAGCGCTGTGCCGCCATGTGCTTTAGGGACCCCTCCCTCAAAGCTTTCAGATTCATGGCCCAGCATTCGGAGCATGACTTCCAGTTGTGGTTGTGCTCTAAACACCAAAAGCACACATGGTGCGGATATATCACAGACATCGCCCGATGACTGGATCGGCAGGGCTTGAACCCGGTCTTGCGTGACGACATCCTCGATGCACCAGAAAAGTGACTGATGGGTAGCTCTTCTTCAGACCTGCACTGGCTGGTGCAGAAAGAAAAGAACTGATGTGAGCCCCTATGCAGGTCCAACGGCATCATATCTGGCGTGCACGACGACTGACTTGGAGTTGACCGACGCCACCTGACGGCGTACAGAGGTACTGCTCGAGAAAAATCTCTAGATCCAGACTGACTCCTGGGGGAAATTCTAAGGTAAGGAATCTGCAACGAGAAGTCTCTATCAGATAAAAATGTCTGTATCTGAGGTGGCTGTCATCATCTTTTTGGTCTGTAATAAATTATCAACCCTTTAAGTCTGAATGTAAGTAACAATATTCTTTTTTTCCTCGTGGAAGAAAGTTCATCTCCTGCTTCATCTTTGATAGTGATATGTAGTTTAGGAAATAAGATTTCCATTGGGGCACTGGTTACTCTGGAGCTGGTAAGAATGCTTGTGGAGGTGTTAAGGAAAATGTCCTTGCACACACCTTGGATTTATAGTTTTGCATTTTGTAATATATATATATATATATATATATATATATATATATATATATATATATATATAGAGAGAGAGAGAGAGAGAGAGAGAGAGAGAGAGAGAAAGAGAGAGAGAGAGTAATTACAATATTACAATAAGTATTATAGAGCAAGTTTCCTGTTGGCAGCAGTATGAGCTCAGAATATTGATCAGTCCAGTAAACGCTTGTTTAATCATCACCACATTTTATTTGCTGTGTAGTATCAAGTTCATCACTCTCTGTTACTGGATAACTAAGCACCTTGTAGTTGAACTGAAAATTCCCATTTATGCATTCTTGAGAATTGCGCATTGATGCAAGTAAGCGGACTACAACAGAAAAAATATGGCCGCTACAACTAGGTCATGTTGTTTGACCTCACGTCTGGTGTGAGATATTGCTCATCTGACATAAGAAGTTGTGCATTAGAACATGCACAATGAGTCTTTGAGATGTGACACAACTTGTAAACAATAACAATGGAGTCACATGGGGCTTTATAAAAGTAACTAAGTATGTGTAAAGTCCTTAATATTTGATTAACACATCAATTGGTACAGACCTATGCTTGCGAGAAATGTTCTGGGTGATCAGTGGATATAAAGCTCACAATTTCTTAGAGATGAGCCTGTTCCAGTTCTTGTTGCGCTCTGGTACTTCTGACGAATTTTGAATTCTAGGTTGCATGGGTCAGATTGGGATGGAGTTTGTGGCCAATCTGTAAAGATGCTCGGCACTTGTGATTGAAAGAAGTTTAATTTTAATATCAAGCTACGAACAAGCTGTCAACTTGTTTGGCATTGTTTTCCGTCTCCGTAATACGTCATTACATTCCACGGTGCCATGGAATGTAATTGCATACATCATCAAAAATGTATGACACAACACTACAAGAAGTGCATGCGCAAAGAGATGGCCGAGCTCTGATTGGCACTAACTTAGTGCAGCTCAGTGAAACAGTGGGAAGCTGTGGGAAGAAATTAGCACTACTTTAGATTGTTGGTGACTCAAGGAACTGGGAGAAGATTTCACTGGAAAAGAGGGTAGTGTGGGTGGGCACTAGAGACACAGAATCATAGCAAGATCAGCTCAAGCTGTAACAGCAGTGTAGAGCTCTGCTTAGCTTTATTTAGATTTCTGAGCTTGGAATTCAGTACTGTAAATTGCAGATGATGGAGAAGAAGCAGTTGCTATTTATTAATTTTGTGGCTTGCTGGTGGACAGGTGGCATGGAAAGAGTGTACTTCCGGAATCTGAGAGGACAGAAGGAGCTAGGTGGTGGCATGTTTACATGATACAGATCTACATGTATAAAGTCCCACATTGTATAGTAACCTGCTGTTCTTAAATAGAAGTAGCATGTTGTCTGTCCTGAGGATCTCATTCAGTCCAGTTTTGTTATTTGCATTCTGGGATTTGTAGCATTGATTTTAACGTGGTACCAAATTCCTGGGATGCAAAGTAAAAACCAGGAGTGGGTGAGCTACTGTTTCATAGACCTGAGAAACGTGAGAGCTCTGTGCATAGTCCCTTTAGAAACACTAAGGGCCTGATTTAGAACTCAGCAGACATGTTACTTTGTCACAACTGTGGCGCATATCCCGTCCACTGAAATCTAATTCCCATTCCATCCTATGGGATTTAGATTTTGACGGACAGGCTTTCTGTCACTGTTGTGACAGAATAACCCGTCCTCTGAGTTCTAAATCAAGCTCTTCTTCGATGAATAAGCTTCTTTCAGTTGGTTTTATTGAACAAAAGGGCTAATTTCTGAAATAAGTTTCATTACATGGACATGAGTGTTTTGTTCTACCTACACTTAAAGTGTCACTCAAAGTGCTGCACATATGAAATCGAAATGCCACACATAAACACGCTGGTAACATGGAAATGTCACTCATAAGCAATCTTAGAAATTGGCAGCTATGCATTTGGGATCACCTGGTATGAAGAATTGCAACACAAATTATTGTGATAATACATTTCCCATATTAACATGCTTTGCAGTGGGGGAAGGCCTAGTCACTCTAATTAAATAATTAAGAGAATGGAGATGTAGGATTAGGACTATTTTAGCCTCCATTAAACCTTCATAAAACCGAGTCTGTAAGGAAATTCCTCTTCCCCCCCCCCCCACCTAAGTTTTGGACTGATTATGCTTATTTTTCACCTGCTAACACGACTTCAGTTCCAGTGCTCTAACCCATTACAAAATGCATGTTGAATTGGCTACCAATTGCTGTCCGCTGACTAAGAAACCAAATCTTGCACAGCAGCCTATCCTGCTGTCCTTAGATTTTATAACCATGTCCAGTGGTGATTCGAATACCCTTCTGCCATTGCAAGTTTCCATACAGTTATGGTTGTCTTGCCTGGTTTCATTGGAAAGCTGTTCTGCTTTCCCTCTTATCTCATATGGTCTGCCGTGCTTCTGTAATTCTCAAAACAAGAAAAACAATTACACTTTTAAACCGTGCACTTAGAAATCTCCAATTTCCAACTCTGAAAACTGCTGACTAAGCCAAAATGTTCTGCTTTCCTTCTTATCTCATAACCAAGCTTACAGAACCTTTCTGGAATGCACTTCTGAGTTTAAAGAAGACATTTAGGGCGGAGGTCGGCGGTAGCACCGCCAACAGGCTGGCGGTGCACCGCCGGGCATTCTGACCGCGGCGGTACAGCCGCGGCCAGAAGCGGAAAGCCGGCGGTGTACCGACGACTTTCCGCTGCCCATGGGAATCCGCCATGGGGATTCTGACACCGCATACCGCCATCCCGTTCCTGGCGGTTCGCCCGCCGGGAACAGGATGGCGGTATGAGGTGCCGAGGGGCCCCTGGGGGCCCCTGCAGTGCCCATGCCAATGGCCATGCCAATGGCATGGGCACTGCAGGGGCCCCCGTAAGAGGGCCCCACAAAGAATTTCAGTGTCTGTTTTGCAGACACTTAAATTCGCGACGGGTGCAACTGCACCCGTCGCACCTTCCCACTCCGCCGGCTCCATTCTGAGCCGGCGTCCTCGTGGGAAGGGTGTTTCCCGCTGGGCTGGCGGGCGGACTTTCGGCGGTGGCCCGCCAGCCCAGTGGGAAACCCAGAATGACCGCCGCGGTCTTTTGACCGCGGTACGGTCTTCTGGCGGTTCCCGCTTGGCGGGCGGCTACCGCCGCCCGCCAAGCTTAGAATCACCCCCTTATTGTTATCAATTCCCCACCCACAAGTTCCTGAGAGACAAAATTAGTAGATTGGAAGCACACGTTCAAAAGTAGTTGCAGCAATGAAAGCAAAATATATCAAAGTACTTCTCAGTTGCAATGTACACAGCAAATAGATGTGATTATATTATAGCATAACTTCAAAGCAAAGCATAAAAGTCAAAATTCATCACCGTATGGGCAAGGCGGTAGGGCCTATATTCAGCTTCATCTTTCTGGGGTCTGCAAGTTGATGACTCCGGTCAACTGCGAGAAAGAGATTCTCTACCCAAACGGGAGGCAGGCAACTGACGTCTAGTTCCTGTCTGAAGTCAAGCAGATTCAATCTACCTCACCGTAGCCCAGAGTCATCCTTAAAAGCAAACTCAGTGTGAGAGCTGAAGAACCTTGGAGAGAGGCCAATTCTCCTGAGCTCACTCGCTCTCAGGCTGGATTGCGAGGTAAACACAAAATCTACGTGCTCTTATCAGCTAAGGTCTAGTGTGAAGAAAACAGCAATGTCTATCCCCACATTAAAGCCAATAGGCAGCTAACCTAAATATCAAATGTAATGTCTAATGTCATGTCAAAGCCAATAGGCAGCTAAACTGAATACAGAATGTAATGTCTAGTGCCAGGTCAAAGCCAATAGGCAGCTAAACTGAATACAGCATGTAATTGCTAATGCCATGTCAAAGCCAATAGGCAGCTAAACTGAACAAAACATATAGGCCCTCATTACAACCCTGGCGGACGGTGTTAAAGCCGCGGTAAGACCACCAACAGGCCGGCGGTAAAAAATTTGCAATTACGACCGTGGCGGAAACCGCCAACAAAGACAGCCACTTTAACACTCCGACTGCCACGGCGGTACAAACAAACAGCGCGGCGGTCACCGCCAACAGACAGGCGGAAGACAATGTACCGCCCACACTATTATGACAGGCCAATCCGGCACCTTTTCTGGGGCGGATTCACAGCGGATAAAAACACGGTGGAAACAGGAATTTCGAAGGGAAAATGCTCACCTCTACACACTCCACGAGGAACGAGGACACCATGGACCCGGAACTCCAAATTCTCCCTGCGATAGTCTTCCTGCTCCTGTACCAGGAGCACGAACGCCGGCGGTGAAGACCACAGTGAGTACTGCACCTACGACACAGGGGAGGGGGAGGCAAAATACAGGGACACACACACACAACACCCCCCCCCCCCACCCTCACCCACTACAACACACACACTAATACATATCTATATATTATAGTTACACCCCCCAAACGCCCAGGAAGACCAAAGGAAATTATTGTAACCATTGTAATCTATTAAAATACAGTACTGTACTATAAAATATATATACACTATAAACAAATATATACACCAATAATACAAGTCCAGGTATTGCACCATTTATAGTCCGTGGACCACTGGGCCCAAAATGCATGGGCGAGGCCCACACTCGATACCAGATCAAAACAGAGAGAACACTGCAGGGGCATCAGATAGAAATACAACAGGCACCTCAGGGGGAAGGGGAGGGGCGGCACCTCAGTCGGATGAGTGCACGCCGCTAGATCCACGAGGGAGCTCCATGCCCACTGTTCAATCCTGGGGAGTGCAAAGCCACAGTCTCTCAAGTCTCTACAGTGGGTGGTTTGCCCACTGTTCAATCCTGGGGAGTGCAAAGCCACAGTCTCTCAAGCCTCTACAGTGGGTGGTTTGCCCACTGTTACATCCTGGGGAGTGCAAAGCCACAGTCTCTCAAGTCTCTACAGTGGGTGGTTTGCCCACTGTTCAATCCTGGGGAGTGCAAAGCCACAGTCTCTCAAGTTGATAACATTCTCCACTGGTTCTGAAGGGGGACTGGTGCCCAGAGTGCTTCATCCTGTGAAGGACAGAGGAAGTGGATGGATCTCTCCACTGGTTCTGGAGGGGTAATGGTGCCCAGAGTGCTTCATCCTATGAAGGACAGAGGTAGTGGATGGATGTCTCCACTGGTTCTGGAGGGGGACTGGTGCCCAGAGTGCTTCATCCTGTGAAGGACAGAGGTAGTGGATGGATCTCTCCACTGGTTCTGGAGGGGGACTGGTGCCCAGAGTGCATCACTCACCCCGTGACAGTCCCAGTTGCGTCAGTGCCCCTGCCGCTCATGGGCTAGCAGTGCTTGAGTTGGCGATGCCCTGTTCAGCGGTGCTTGATTTGGCGGTGCCCTGTTCACCGGTGCTTGATTTGGCGGTGCCCTGTTCAGCGGTGCTTGATTTGGCGGTGCCCTGTTCAGCGGTGCTTGAATTCCGACTCCGTAGTCTCGCCCTCCAGGGCCATGTGGGATGCAGCTCCCTCGTGCTCCTGTGCCACTGCTCCTCCGCCTCATGATGCTAATGCATACAAGAACAGGAAGACAAAAAAAAGGGGGGGGGGAGACAGAAGAAAGACATGTTGGGTGCATGGATTACCGCTACCGTTGGCGGACAACACAGACACAGAGGCCCCCTACACTACGCCGCACTCTTGGGCTCCACAGTGCAATTCCTGGGAAATGGCCTACAAGGCTATGGACGACATCTGCACACATAGATGACACAGGGGCATGAACAGCTGTACTTGGCACTCTACAGAGGTGGGGTGGGGGGCCACAGGGCCATGCCTTACAGAGGGGCCTAGCCTACGGAACTCGCCCTGGCCTAGGGAAACCCACAGCCCTCCTCCACCACCCAGACAACTCCACTGCGCGCAAAGTCAGCTGAATGAGAGTTTACTCACCCCCTTGTGTCTGCTGTGATGCCCTCAAGCGCCCATCCAACTCAGAGTAGGCAACCGCCAGGATCCTGAACATCAGGGGGGTCATGGTTCGACGGGCACCCCTCCCACCTTGGGACGCCATCCCCAGCTGAACCTCCGCCGTCTTCTTGCTCCAGCGGCGAATGTCCTCCCATCTTTTCTGGCAGTGGGTGCTCCGTCTGTGGTAGACCCCCAGGGTCCGGACGTCCTTGGTGATGGCACGCCAAATATCTTTCATCTGGTGGGCGCTGACCTACATGAAATGTACAGGGGAAGAAGAGAAGTCATTACCAACTGCACCGTCATAGTGAGTGTCCCCCATCCCTACCCTTGCCATGTGGCACATGCACCCACCGTCTTTCATGCACGCAGAACTCTGCCCCCTTCCTTCTTACATCCAGCCCTCTCCACACAGGCATAGCCCATACAACATGCTCCCTGTGTACTTACCTCTTTGTCTGGAGGACCGTAGAGTAGCGTGTACTTGGGGAGGACCCCATCAACGAGCTTCTCCAACTCCTCCGATGTGAAGGCAGGGGCCTTTCCCCAGACGCACAGGCCATTGTCTCTTCCAGACTGAGGTCACAGCAGCACTTGCAGTGTAGGTCCTCTCCTGTGGAAGATCAGGTATCGAGTGATTGAACAGATAGAAAATGGCAGTCACGTTCCCGGCGGTCACGTCCGCGGCGGTGCGTACCATCACCGCCGGCGTACATCATCATTGGCTCCTGGGACCCATAGGGTCCAATGTTAACCAATGTAGCATTGCGCCGCGGTCTCCGACCGCCTACCGCGACGGTGTACAACGCCAGCACAGTTACCTCACATCCCATTGTCCCACTTTAGAGGTCAGGCAGCCGCCATTTCATGGGCCCATATGGCCTAATTTCCAACTGCGTCACACATACCTAGGCCTAGTCTCAACCCACATACAGGCCACCTTTTGTGTATGATTGGTGTTCTGTGTAAATTGTGGGTACGTACCTCTGAGTTGTTTGACTCTGTGCTCGCTGTTGTCCTTTATAGGCACCGTCCTCTGGGACATGTGAGGAGATGGCGGCATCTTCCGGTGTACCGACCGCTGGTGGACCTATCGACAATGGAGGAAAGACATTTGATAATCACCTACAGGTTTGAACGTGCCACAATCCAGGAACTGTGTACCCAGTTGGAGCCAGACCTGATGTCAGCAATCCGCCATCCCACGGGAATCCCCCCTCAAGTGCAGGTGCTATCAGTGCTCCATTTCCTTGCAAGTGGGTCATTTCAAACAACTGTGGCCATGGCATCAGGGATGTACCAGCCTATGTTTTCCAACGTATTGTCCAGAGTGTTGTCTGCCCTGCTGAAACACATGCGGAGCTACATCGTTTTCCCTCAGGTGGAGGATTTGCCTACAGTGAAAGGTGACTTCTATGCCCTTGGACATATCCCCAACATCATAGGTGCCACTGATGGGACCCATGTGGCTTTGGTACCCCACACAGGAATGAACAGGTGTACAGAAACCGGAAGAGTTATCATTCCATGAATGTACAGATGGTATGTTTGGCCGACCAGTACATCTCCCATGTGAATGCCATGTTCCCCGGCTCAGTGCATGATGCCTACATCCTGCGAATAGCAGCATCCCTTATGTGATGGGTCAACTCCAGAGGCACTGTGTGTGGCTATTAGGTGAGCCCCTGGAAGCAAGACAGTGGGAATGGTTGTCTGGGGTTATCCCTACAGGTTAGTGTGTGTCTAACAGTTGTTCCTCGCAATTTGCAGGTGACTCCGGGTACCCCAACCTGTCACGGCTACTGACCCCAGTGAGGAATCCCAGGACCAGGGCAGAGGAACGCTACAATGAGGCCCATGGGTGAACTAGAAGGGTGATCGAGCGGACCTTCGGCCTCCTGAAGGCCAGGTTCATGTGCCTCCACATGACAGGTGGATCCCTATTCTACTCACCAAAGAAGGTGTGCCAGATCATCGTGGCCTGCTGTATGCTTCACAACTTGGCTTTGCGACAAGAGGTGCCTTTTCTGCAGGAAGATGTTCCAGATGGCGGTGTTGTGGCAGCTGTGGAGCCTGTGGACAGTGATGAGGATGAAGCAGAGGAAGAAGACATGCAGAACAGGGACTCAGTGATCCAGCAATATTTCCAGTGAAACACAGGTGAGAATACATTCCTGCCTACTACATGTACTTTTACACTACTAGCTCTCTACTGTCTGTCGTTTTCACCCAGTGTATGGTCACTGAGTTGTCACTTTCCCTTACGGTTTCACAGATGTGGGTCCCAACGTGTGTCATCTGCTTAGATTCCTCATGGACTAGAGCTGTGTGACATAGGTATGTTGACATTACTATTTCAAGAACATTTGGTCACTGTAATTGCAAATACACTATTTCGAAATCACAGACAGACTCCAGATCATTTTGTGCTTTAGGTGTGTTTATTTAAATGCAAAATATTGGAGGGGGAAGTTAAAGGAGGGGTGATGGCGGAGGAGGGTCCATGGCAGAGTCCAGTCTATTAGTCTCACAGGTGCATTGCCCATATGCGCATAGGAAGTGGAGCTGGGGCAGTTTAATTATGGACAGGGTGACAAAGTGGGACAGTGGGATGACAATCAGGGTGGTCTCATTTCTTGGCGGGGGTCTTGGCATCGTGCTCGGTCTTGTTCCTGGATCTCAGGGACCGTTTGCGGGGTGGTTCTCCCTCTGCAGGGGGTGGGGTGCTGGTGTGGTGGTCCTGTGGCGGGGTGTCCTGTCCACTAGCACCTGCGGAGGTGGTGGGCAGTTCATCGTCCATGCTAGTGTCAGGGGCCCCTTGGAGTGCCACAGTGTCCCTCCTGGTGTTAAGTAGTTCCTTCAGCACCCCTACAATGGTGCCCAGGGTGGAGCTGATGGTTCTGAGTTCCTCCCTGAAGCCCATATACTGTTCCTCCTGCATGCGCTGGGTCTCCTAAAACTTGGCCAGTACTGTTGCCATCGTCTCCTGGGAGTGGTGGTATGCTCCCATGATGGAGGAGAGGGCCTCGTGGAGAGTGGGTTCCCTTGGCCTGTCCGCCCCCTGTCGCACGGCAGCCCTCCCAGTTCCCCTGAGTTCCTGGGCCTCCGTACCCTGGACCGTGTGCCCACTGCCACTGCCCCCAGGTCCCTGTTGTTGTTGGGGTGGTGGGTTATCCTGGGTTCCCTGTAGTGGTGGACACACAGCTGATTGACGTGTCCTGGGGATGGAGGTATGGGCCCGCTGGGTGGGTGCTGTACTGGTGTTTCCAGAGGGGGAAGGTCTGTGGTGGCCTGTGCCTGTGTGAGGGGAACCGACTGTCCTGAGGCCCCCGATGGTCCGGGCTGGTCATCTAGATCCAGTTGGACAGAGGTGCTGTCATCACTGTGGGCCTCTTCTGTGGGTGGAGTGGACATGTCTGGACCTGCCTGTCTGGTGACGTTGGGTAGGGGTCCTGCAGGGGTGGAAAGGCTTGATTATTGCATCTGTGTGTGGCACGGTGTGCAATGGGTGGGTGACCGTGTACCCCAGTGCTGGCATTCCTGTGTGGGAGCTTGTGTGATGATGGTTTAGGGGGGGTGTATGGCTATGTGCAGTGTGCATGCTTTGGTGATGGGTGTCCATGCTTTGTTGTTGCATGCAGGGCTTGGTGTTGGGATGTGTGGTTTGTGATATTGGTACATTTGTGAGGAGTTGGAGTGATAGGGGTGGGGGCAAGGGTGGGGGTATGTGATAGCATGCAGGTAGGGTGGGGGATGTAATAGTTAAGATTTGACGTACCAGAGTCCATTCCTCCACCTACTCCTACGAGGCCCTCAGGATGCAGAATCGCCAAGACCTGCTCATCCCATGTTGTTAGTTGTGGGTGAGGAGGTGGGGGTCCGCCGCCAGTCCGCTGTACCGCCAGGTGGTGTCTTGAGACCACGGAACCCACCTTCCCCCGTAGGTCGTTCCACCTTTTCCTGATGTCCTCCCGATTTCTTGGGTGTTGTCCCACTGCGTTGACCCTGTCCACTATTCTTCGCCATAGCTCCATCTTCCTTGCAATGGAGGTGTGCTGCACCTGTGCTCCAAATAGCTGTGGCTCTACCTGGACGATTTCCTCCACCATGACCCTGAGCTCCTCCTCCGAGAACCTGGGGTATCTTTGCCGTGCCATGGGGTGGAGTAGGTGATGTGTGGGGTGGTGTGTGTGGTGATAAATGTGGTGATATGTAGTGGTGTATTGTGTGAGGTGTGTGGAAGTTGTGTAGGTGATGGTGTTATGTGCCTGTGGATGCTGTTGTACTTGCTGGTGGTGTCTCTCTCTGTGCTTCGTTCTCAATTTTTGTCGTAGGGGGTTGTGGGTGATGTGGGTGTGTGTTTTATATTGTATTGGGTGTGTGGGAGTGGTGTGTGTATGTGTATCAGGTGTGTGTATTTTGAATTGTCCAATGTGGCTGTGTTTTGTAAGAGTATGTGTATTTTGAGTGCGGCGGTGTGTACTGCCAATGGAATACCGCGGTTGAAAGACCGCCACATGGATTTGTGTGTCGTGATAGTGTGGGCGTATTTCTGTTGGCGGGAGGGTGGAGGTTTTGTTTTCGCCAGTTTATCACTGACCTTTGGTGTGGCGGACTTGTGTGGGTGTCTGAATTTTGGCGGGTTCCGAGATGTGGGTCATAATAGCTGTGGCGGAATTCCGCAGCCGCGACGGTGTGTTGGCGGTCTTCTGCACGGCGGTAAGCGGCTTTTACCGCCAATGTTGTAATGACCGCCATAATGTGCTACTGGTGAACATTGAGCAACTAATATGCGCAGTGGTGAAACACAAAGTCATTGGTCAAACACAATTAATAGCATCACAAAAGTGTGATTGAATGCACGTATGATAAATCTTTCCTGAAGTGGGGGATCTTCAGACTCTGTCAAATCCAGTAAGGTAGAGGGCCAGAGAGCCTAAACCGAGGATGATACAAGATCCACCATGATCCATATTCTCTCAGGGCACCTAATGCTGAGAAAATACCATACATAATTCCTTCTTGATGTGTCTGACCTTCGAAATCAGCAACTATAGCATCACTGAGACAGAATCTATCCTGTACCTCAGGAACTCCATTTGCCCCTTTGCGTCAAAGTCAGACTTCAGACCATTTATAATGAAGCCCAGACTCTGAAGGAGCTCTATGGCTAACCACTCTTGGTGAATAAGGACATATTTGATGAGCTATCCCACTCTTATGCAGTCAGAACATTCTACTACCTCCGCTGGGCTCTCTTTGGAATATCATGGACTTGGTGCCCCAGCAGGTGCAACAAGGCCCAGACTGGCAGTAGATTTCAGAAGGGAAAGGTGCCAGTACTGTCTCTGACAGTGGCCAAAGGTTACATTGTACTACCAGTGGGCCCCAGAAATCGCTGACATAATCTAGCTTTGGGTTTGTGGCTGTCAGTAGAGTAAGGACATGTCAATTATTGCAGTGGTTTGATGAGGTGGAAGTTAGGTGCTGATACTTCTATTAGCAGAAGGTCTGTTGATTGTGATGTACACTCTTGGTAACACAGTAAATACTAAGGAAAAGAATCGTTGCCCAACTGAAAATAGACCTGCCTTTCCCCCTCCTGCTGCTGCCTGTCCCTGAGGCTTCTCACTGCCCCACTATTGTGCTCTCCCATGTGCTTCTCCATGTTACATTGGCCACCCCGCTTTCCCCCATGTTGCTTCTGTGTCGCCCTGCCCTCCGGGTGTTGTTTCTGTGTCTCGTGTTGCTTCCACATCCACTGCCCTCCCTTTGTTTCTTCCTAGTACTCTTGCCCTCCCCATGTTGATTCTGTGTACCCCCATCCTCCACATGTTGCTTTGGTGTACCCCCACCATCCCACTGTTGCATCCATTCCCCCAGCCCTCTCTATGGTGCTTCTGACACCCCATGTAGTGCCACCCTGTTGCTTAAGCTCCCCGTTGCCTCTGCTCTCTCCCAAACAAAATAGAAAAAACTATTTTGAAAAGCGAGACCCATTGGCTTTGCAAATACTTGTTCTGTTTGTTTTTCATTTTAAAAATAGTAAAAACGGTGGTGTTTTCTATCAAAAGAGTGTTAGGACAGATTTGGTTTATTGGTTGCATTTTTTTTAAATGAAAAGAAGATAGAAAACACTGCCTTTTGTAGGCATGATTTCTTTGTTTTAATAAATTTTAATATTACAAATATTTGATAAACAGTGTTTCAGGGATCAAGCAAGGACAGAGAGCTATTCTGCTGAGTATGGATATCATAGAGAATCCTCTGGTCGAGAAACATGATTTACAAGGAAGGTCAGTGGCGCTTTTGAAAACTAGGGTGCAGTTTAAAAGGCCTGCACCCCATGAAATACAATCAGATCTGACTAACTTGTTATGTCAAAGGCTTGCCATAAAATGGGCAGACAACCTTGTTGAAAGGAGGTCCTTTCTGGGGGAACCTCAACTCCAACAGAAATGAGTACTCTTCTGGGAACAATTAGACAGGAAAACATCAAATTGCCTTACAATTTTCAAGATCAGCAAAAAAGAAAAATACATTTATATAATTTTTGTACTGTTATTTGGAAAAATATAGAATTGTTCTCTTCCTGTCTAACTGATATCACAAATTATTTTTCATTCATACTCATAAAACCCCATATGAGATCTATGTTCAATGAGTCTTCAGGCCTCTAAAAAAAACACTCCAACACTATGGCAAGTCATAATTTATGAGGTTGAGCTATTTGTAGGACCTACTCCGACAAAGAACAGGTGTTCTGTTCAGTCAGAAATTGGAGGAGCAGTAAAGAAGCCTTTAAATCTTCTTCTTGTCACATTTGCTAAGAAAGAGAGGTCAAAAGTCAGTTTGTCTTCCAAATTAATTATTCTTCTCACTGCAGAGTTCCAGGATTTGTTAGGTTTTTTTCTAACACACAACATTTAAATAGCTGTCAACTGAACAAGCAGTTCCAACATATATTTCAGTAGTTGGAAAGCCCACTGTTTGTACTTCTGTGTGACAGAAAAATATTTTAATAGGATGAAAACAAAT
The DNA here is from genome assembly GCF_031143425.1 of Pleurodeles waltl. Taxonomy (NCBI): domain Eukaryota; kingdom Metazoa; phylum Chordata; class Amphibia; order Caudata; family Salamandridae; genus Pleurodeles; species Pleurodeles waltl. Next base: position 341,378,128 of record NC_090443.1, read on the forward strand.
CAGAACACTTTACTTGGTGATGTGCAAAGAATAAATATGTTTTCTGAAACCCGATTATCCCAGATTGTTGAAACATTATATTCTTTTATAAGTAAAGCTGCAAGTTAGTGAGAAGGTTTTTAGACATTTCTTGGAAATGTTCTGTCTATAAATTACAGTGTGCAATCACTGAATGTTTAAACATAAACTGAGAAACACTCCTGCCCTGATGGCAATGCTATTAGTAAACTAAGAGGCAAGTAATAGATCATGTGTTCCCTATATGTGGGATTGATTCTATTGATACATGGAGCAAATATTTAGGCCCTCATTACGAGCCTGGCGGTCTTAGACCGCCAGGCCCGCGGTTGGCGGGAGCACCGCCGACAGCCTGGCGGTGCCCCGCAGGGCATTCTGACCGCGGCGCTTTGGCCGCGGTCAGAAATGGAAAACCGGCGGTCTCCCGCCGGTTTTCCGCTGCCCGTTGGAATCCTCCAAGGCGGCGCAGCTTGCTGCACCGCCGAGGGGATTCTGACACCCCCTACCGCCATCCTGTTCCTGGCGGTTCGCCCGCCAGGAACAGGATGGCGGTAGGGGGTGTCGCGGGGCCCCTGGGGGCCCCTGCAGTGCCCATGCCAATGGCATGGGCACTGCAGGGGCCCCTGTAAGAGGGCCCCGCTTGTATTTCACTGTCTGCTTAGCAGACAGTGAAATATGCGACGGGTGCAGTAGCACCCGTCGCACCTTCCTACTCCGCCGGCTCGATTACGAGCCGGCTTCATCGTGGGAAGGACGTTTTCCCCTGGGCTGGCGGGCGGCCTTTTGGAGGCCGCCCGCCAGCCCAGGGGAAACCTCAAAATACCCACTGCGGTCTTCCGACCGCGGTACGGTATTTTGGCGGCTCTCGCCGGGCGCGCGGTGACCGTGCCCGGCGGGAGTCAGAATGACCCCCTTAGCCTATTTAATCAAACAAAGTTTTTTGTACAGCAGAAATACCGAGCTCACATATTTGAAGGTGCACTCATGTGACAATGAACTAAAAGGCAACTCTGTAAACTAAAATATTTAACTAGGATCACAAAATCTGAGACCCGTTCACGGGTCAAGTACATTGCAGTTATGGTCAATTAGATTATTCAAGTTACTCGACATGCAGGTCTAGTAACATTTTTATGATTTTTCGAGGCCTGGTCTTATAGAAGTCTATGTTGCGATGTTTCCACACTGTTAAATAGGATCTTCATGTGCTGTTGCTCCAATTGCACGATGTAAAGTCTAGTCTTCACATATTGAACATCTATGCTAATTGAATTTTAAAATTCACTACAGCCAACACATGTTTTGTGGTAATAAGCCACTTCTTCAGGGCTAGAACATATTAAGATTATTCCTTTTCAGCTTAATTTTGCTTTTGTCCTCAGACACTCCTTTGTGTTCTCTCATGAGTTTGGAATGTGCCTCGATGAATCCCCAGTGGCGAACTAGATGTTATCTTCAGGAATGTATGCATGAGGTAGGGAGGTGGATGAGGACCAACTGCCTACAATTACATGGAGAAAAGGCAAAATTCCTTTTATTTTCCACCTCGTCAAATGTGTGGTCCAACTAATGGGAGTTTTGCTCACACCAGTGTATACTGCTCGGAATTTATGTGTAGTTTTGATAAACATCTTTCTTTCAAAACACATACTAACAAATTGGCTGCTACATGCTTTTAAATCATTACATTCTTGAGGAAAATATTTCACTTCGCTCCCCTTTTCTCACGCTAAACAGCAGCCTAAGCTCTAATAGCATCTAACCTGGATTAATGTAACTGCCTGTACTCAGGAGTCAATCAATCAAAGTTTGATTCATCTCAACAATTTCATGGAAACATCACATTTATTACGCACGCCCCTTCCTGAGTACTTGTCTAAACGGGAAGGAAAGCCTTATGTATTATAACAGTTAAGTTGTTTCATTAATAATAAGATGACACCCAGTCCACCATTGGGAATCCATTGAGGCACATTTTAGACTCATGACAGAACAGTCTGAGAATGATAACTAAATTAAGCTAAAACTGAGTAATCTCAATACCTTCTAGCTCTAAAGAAGCAGCTTACCACTGTGCAAAATGTGTCTTGGCTGTAGTGAATTTTAATATTCAATTAGCATGTGTGATCAATGTGTGAAGAATAGAGTTTACATTGTGCAATTAGAGCAATAACTTTACCGTGTGGAAAATGTGCAACATGGACCTTTAAAAGACAAAATGTACTTTGTACATAAGTCTCATATGGGATTTTATGAATAAGAATGAATAATGAATTTGTGATATCTGTGATATATAAATAAAAAAATGACTTTCTATATTTCTCCAAATAAAAGTACAAAAATGCTATAAATGGATTATTCTTTTTGTTTGTCATGAAAATTGTAGTGTAATTACTACCCTCCACACATGTACAATACTTGATTACAACTTTCAATCAATAGGGTTGCTGACTACATGGGTGGTGTCAAGCGCAGGGCCACCATTAGCAAATGACCCAAACTACAAATTTATTTAAAGGGAGACAGAAAAATATACAGTGCTGGTTAGAACCAATTAAATTAGAGCAGGGTGGTACAGGATTACTGAAGCCATTAAAACCCCACACTTAAAAGCAATTACAGAAGGGGGGATTTGAAGGTATAGGCAGTAGAAGACCACAAAGACGGAACTGAGGTGCGAGAGAGAGAGAAGGCGCTTGAAAGAGAGTAGAATAGCTGCTTGCTACAAGTAAGGGGTAGGAGAGCATGCCAATGGATGAAGGACACAAAGAATGATCAGGGTACGGGTGATCAATTTAAGTATCCTTGATCATATGACACTGTCAGGCTAAAAAGAGACCTGGAGGTCACATAGTGTTGGTGAGCATGGAGAGGCATCTGCCAATGGCAAGTCCACAAAAAAGAACCTGGTGACAAGTTTGAGAGAGTGGTGAGAACCACCAAGATGAACCGAGGGGAAATGGCTAGAGAGAGGGGACAAGGAATACCATTGGGAATATGGCAGGGAATACGAACAGAGACCAAGGGCAAAGGTGGGAGTGAGACAGGGTAACAATGGGGCCCTTGAGAGGTCGAAGGTGGTAAGTGACTACAAACAGGGGCGGGGAGGTGAGGATGGATAAGTAAAAATGCAATAGAGACTAAGAGGGTATAATGAGGGATAGTTGATCAATGTGAGAGCGGGACAGGGTTACAGTAAGGAACTGGGGGCTAATGATGGGAGAGGTACAGAGGCCAAAGCAGGGATCTATGGGCCGATGAGAGGCGTGGAACAGGGTTTCAAAATAGAGGACAACAGTGGGAGTTGGGGAGATGGTACAGAAAGAGACAAAGGGGGTCATTCTGACCTCGGCGGTAAAATGCGCTTACCGCCGGTCAGAAGACTGCCATAACACCGCCGCGGGCGCGGGAAACCACCACGGTCATTCTGACCCGCAACAGGCAAACCGCTAAAAACCCGACATCCACAAAAGTCCGCCACACCAATGGCCAGCGAAAAACTGGCGATGACCAAACCTCCACCGTCACGCCAACAGAAATACGCCCATTCCATTCCGACCCACGAATCCACGCGGCGGTCTTTCAACCGCGGTATTCCATTGGCGGTACACACCACCGCGGTCAAAATACACACACAGCTCCAAAACACTGCCACATTGGACATTTTGAAATACACACACCTGATAAACATACAAACACCACTCCCACACACCCAACACAATATAAAACACACACCCACATCACCCACAAACCCCTACGACCACCATTTATTGACTAAGGCCAGAGAGAGACACCACCAGCTAGTACAGAGCATTCACAGGCACATAACACCATCACTCACACAACATCCACGCACAAAACACCACACACCACCACACTCACCACACTCATCACCACAAACGCCACCCCACACCTCATCCACACCACCCCATGGCACCCCAAAGACACCCCAAAGACACCCCAGGTTTACAGACGCTGAACTCAGGGTCATGGTGGAGGAAATAGTTCGGGTAGAGCCCCAGCTCTTCGGGGCACAGGTGCAGCACACCACCATTGCCAGGAAGATGGAGCTATGGCAAAGAATAGTGGACAGGGTCAACGCTGTGGGTCAGCATCCACGAAATCGGGACGACATCAGGAAGCAGTGGAACGACCTACGGGGGAAGGTGCGTTCCATGGTATCCAGACACAACATCGCGGTGCAGAAGACTGGCGGCGGACCCCCACCTCAACCCCCAGAATTTACAATATGGGAGGAACAGGTCTTGGCGATCCTGCATCCTGAGGGCCTCGCAGGAGTAGGTGGAGGAATGGACTCTGGTAAGTCGAATCTCAACTACTTAATCCCCCCCCACCCACCGGCATGCCAAATCATGCCCCCGCCCTCCCCCCCACCCCCATCACACATCCTCCTTGCTAATGTCTCACCATCACAACCCACCCATCCCAACACCAAGCCCTGCATGCGACCACAAACCATGGACACCCATCACCTAAGCATGCCCACTGCACATACCCATCCCCCCCCCAAAGCACTGTCACAACAGCCCCCACAAGGGAATGCCAGCACTGGGGTACACGGGCACCCACCCATTGCACGCTATGGCACACACACAAGCAATAACCATACTCTTATACCCCTGCAGGACCCGAACGCCACGACACTGCCCAGGAGGGTCCAGAAACAGTGGCGGCCCGTTCTTTAGGGCGGAGGGGCCACGCCCCCCCACCCCATGAAGAGTGTCTGTCAGGCTGAACAAAGGTCAGCCTGACAGACACTCTTTATATTCAGGTCAGGCAGCCAGGAGCAGACATGTGCGATTTGCGCAGACTCCTGGCTGCCTGAGCTGAACTTTGCTGGGCTGAGGAGATCACGACCCCTATGGGCATGACCTCCTCGGCCCAGCAAAGGTGCCTCCAGGCCCTCCCCTGGGTGACGAGGAAAGCGTCACCCATTGACACTCTCCCTGGGCGCTTCAGGTTTAAGCCCTGAAGTGCCCAGGGCGAGTGTCAATCAGTGACACTTCATCACAGAGTGGGGTGGGGTCAGCAGTCTCACTGACCCCATCCCACTCTGTGACGAGGCTGGGACTGCTGCCTTCCCTCATTGGCTGACCTAAGGTCAGCCAATGAGGGAAGGCAGCAGTCTCTACCCTCCTGGGACCTGGAGGCTAAAGGTAAGTGTGTGTGTGTGTGTATGTATGTGTGTTATGTTTTACATTGAATGTTTGGTGCGCGCGTGCATGTTTGAGTGTTATGAGTGTTGTTCATGGATGTGCGTGCGTGCGTGTGTGTGAAAGAATGAATGTGTTTGATCTTGTAAAATGAATGTTTGGTGCGTGCGTGCATGTTTGAATGGAATGAGTGTTGTTAATGGGTGAGCGTGCGTGCGTGTTTGGGTGTGAAAGAATGAGTCTGTTTGTGTGTGTGCCCCGCCCGCCCTCCTCCCAAAGCTGCCGGCCGCCACTGTCCAGAAATGTCCATTCCACCCCCAGAAGAGGCCCACAGTGATGACAGCAGCTCTGTCTCCCTGGACCCAGATGACCAGCCTGGCCCATCGGGGACCTCGGGACAGTCGGTTCCCCTCAGACAGCCACAGGCCACAGCAGACCTACCCCCCTCTGGGAACACCAGCACAGCACCCACCCAGCGGGCCCATGCCTCTGTCTCCAGGACACGTCAATCAGCGGTGTGTCCACCACTACAGGGCACCCAGGTTAACCCACCACCCCAACAACAACAGGGACCTGGGGGCAGTGGTAGTGGGCACACGGTCCAGGGGACAGAGGCCCAGGGAAACAGGGGAACTGGGAGGGCTGCTGTGCGACAGGGGGGGGACAGGCCCAGGGAACCCACTCTCCACGAGGCCCTCTCCTCCATCATGGGAGCATACCACCGCTCCCAGGAGACGATGGCGACGGTCCTGGCCAGGTTCCAGGAGATCCAGGTACTGCAGGAGGAACAGTTTATGGGGTTCAGGGAAGAACTCAGAATCATCAGTTCCGCAATGGGCACCATCGTTGTGGCTCTCAATCAGATTGTCAGCACATTGCAGGACCATGTGGCACCACAAAGGGCCCCTGTCACTAGCATGGACCAAGAACAGGCTACCACCTCTGCCGGCGCTAGTGGACAGGAGGCCCCGACACAAGAACAACAGGCCACCAGAACCCCACCCCCTGCAGAAGGAGAACCACCCCGCAAGCGGTGCCTGAGATCTAGGAAGAAGACAGAGTAGGATGCCAAGACCCCCGCCAGGAAAGGATACCCCCTGATTGTCATCCCACTGTCCCACGTTGTCACCCTGTCCAACCTTAAACTGCCCCTGCTCCACCTTCCACAGGCATATGGACAATGCACCTGTGAGACTGAAAATCTGGACTCTGCCATGGACATTCCTCCACCATCACCCATCACCGAATTGCAACCATTTCCCAAAGTTTTACACTTTAATAAACACACTTATTGCACAAAAATAATCTGGAGTCTGTCTGTATTTTTGAACAAATGTATTACACAGCACCATGCCAAAATGTCCAGTTACATTGTGATGACAACATACCACTGTCACACAGCTGTAGTCCATGGGGAAACAAAGCAGAGGTCACGGAGTGGGGCCCACATCTCTGAAATTGGAAGGGAAAGTCACAACTCAGTCAACATACACTGGGGGGAAACTCAGACAGTAGAGAGGCAGGAGACTTTAATTAAATGTAAAATGCCGGTGTTGATTCTTACCTGTATGTCATTGAAAATACTGCAGTATTACTGTTTCCCTGTTGTCTGTGTCGTCCTCTTCGTCTTCCTCCTCTTCACTCTCTGCAGGCTCCACAGCTGCCACAACACCACCATCTGGACCATCCTCCTTCAGGAAAGGCACCTGGCGTCGCAAAGCCAGGTTGTGAAGCATACAGCAGGCCAAGATGATATGGCACACCTTCTTTGGTGAGTACATTAGGGATCCACCTGTCATATGGAGGCACCTAAACCTGGCCTTCAGGAGACCGAACGTCCGCTCGATCACCCTCCTAGTCCGCCCAGGGGCCTCATTGTACCGTTCCTCTGCCCTTGTCCTGGGATTCCTCACTGGGGTCAGTAGCCAGGACAGGTTGGGGTAACCAGAGTCACCAATTAGCCACACACGGTGTCTCTGAAGTAGTTCCATCACGTAAGGGATGCTGCTATTTCGCATGATGTACGCGTCATGCACTGACCCAGGGAACTTGGCATTTACATGGGAGATGTACTGGTCAGCCAAACAGACCACCTGGACATTCATGGAATGATAACTTTTTCTGTTCCTGTACACCTGTTCACTCGTGCTGGGGGGGACCAAAGCAACATGTGTCCCATCAATTGCACCAATGATGTTGGGAATATGTCCAAGCGCATAGAAATCACCCTTCACTGTAGCCAAATCGCCCACCTCAGGGAAAACAATGTAGCTCCGCATGTATTTCAGCAGGGCAGACAACACTCTGGACAACACCTTGGAAAACATGGGCTGAGACATCCCTGATGAAATGGCCACTGTTGTTTGAAATGACCCACTTGCCAAAAAATGGAGTACTGACAGCACCTGCACTAGAGGGGGGATCCCTGTGGGTTGGCGGATGGGTGACATCAGATCTGGCTCCAGCTGGGCACACAGTTCCTGTATAGTGGCTCTGTCAAGCCTGTATGTCAGTATGACATGTCTTTCTTCCATTGTCGACAGGTCCACCAGCGGTCTGTACACAGGAAGATTCCTCCATCTCCTCGCAAGTCCCAGCGGACGGGGCCTAGGAAGGACAACATGGAGCACAGAGTCAATCAACCCACAGGTACGTTCCCACAGCTTGCACAGTACACGATTCTCAATGCATTGAATGGCTTGTATGAGTGTTGATGCAAGGCCTAGGTATGTGTGACGCAGTAGATATTAAGATATGGGGGCCCTTGAAACGGCGGCTGCCTGACCTGTGAAGTGCGACAGTGGGATGTGAGGTCACTGTGCTGGCGTGGCACACCGTGGCGGTAGGCGGTCGAAGACCGCGGCGCAAAGCCGCATTGGTTAACATTGAACCCTATGGGTTTCAGGAGCCAATGAGGATGTGCGCCGGCGGTCACGGTACGCACCGCCGCGGTACGCACCGCGGCGGGCGTGACCGCCATTTTCTATCTGCTTAATCACTCGATACCTGATCATCCACAGGAGAGGACCTATACTGCAAGTGCTGCTGTGACCTCGGTCTGGAAGAGACAATGGCTGCTGCGACTGGGGAAAGGGCCCCTGCCTTCACTTCTGAAGAATTGGAGAAACTTGTGGATGGAGTCCTCCCCCAGTATGCGCTACTCTACGGTCCTCCAGACCAACAGGTAAGTACACTGGGACCATGCTTTGTGGCCAATGCCTGGGTTGAGTGGGGTGAATGAAAGATGGTGGGGAGGGGAGCGAATGAGGCATGCATCAAACGAAAGATGAGAGCATGTGCCACATGGCAAGGGTGGGGATGGGGGGCCACTCACATCGAGCATGCAGAAGGTGATGTTTGTTTTTCTTTCTCCCCCTGCACATGTCACATAGGTCAGCGCCCATCAGAAAATCGGCATTTGGCGTGCCATCGCCAAGGACGTCCGGACCCTGGGGGTCCACAACAGACGGGGCACCCACTGCTGGAAGAGGTGGGAGGACATCCGCCGCGGGAGCAGGAAGACCGCGGAGGCTCTGCTGGAGATGGCCTCCCAACGTAGGAGGGGTGCCAGTCGTACTTTGACCCCCCTGATGTCCCGGATCCTGGCGGTGGCCTACCCCGATTTGGATGGGCACGTGAGGACATCACAGCAGACACAAGGGGGTGAGTACAAGCACATTCTGCTGATTTTGCGCACATTGGAGGTGTCTGGGTGGGGGAGGAGGGCTGTGGGTATCCCTAGGCCAGGGCGTTTTCTGTAGGCTATGCACCTCCGTTAGGCATGGCCCTGTACCCCCGCCCCCCACCTCTGTAGGTTGCCTAGTACAGCTAATCATGGCCCTGTGTCACCTATGTGTGGAGTTGTCGTCCATAGGCTTGTAGGCCATGTCCCACATATTGAGTAGTGTACCCCAAGTGCGCGGCGTAGTGCAGGGGGCTTCTGTGTCTGTCCTCTCCGCCAACGGTGTCGCCAATGCATGCACTCAACATGTCTTTGTTTCTCCACCCCCCCCCTTTTTTTGTGGTCTTCATGTTCATGTGTGCATTAGCATCATCAGGCGGAGGAGAAGTGGCATCGGAGCACGAGGGAGCTGCATCTCACATGGCCATGGAGGGCCATGCAACTGACTCTGATTTCACCAGTGAGACGGAGGGGAGCTCCACAGCGGGGACATGTGGTGACACCAGCGACACAGACACGTCCTCGGAAGGGAGCTCCCTTGTGGTGGCGGCTACATCCGTGCCCACCGCAACAACAGGTACAGCCGCCACCCAGCGCGCCAGCTCCGCCCTCCCAGCAGCCCCTCAGCCTTCGCCCCGTGCCCGCTCACCCAGGAAGGTGGGCATCTCCTTCGCCCCAGGCACCTCAGGCCCTGCCCCAGTTACCCCTGCTGCCCTCAGTGAGGAGGTCATTGACCTCCTGAGGATGCTCATTGTTGGGCAGTCTACCCTTTTGAATGCCATCCAGGGTGTAGAAAGGGAGGTGCACCGGAGTAATGCATACCTGGAGGGCATTCATTCGGGTCAGGCTGCCCATCAGCGATCGTTCAACGCTCTGGCCTCAGCACTGACGGCAGCCTTTGTCCCTGTCTCCTGCCTCCCTCCTCCAACTTCCTCAACCCAGTCCCACTCCCCTGTACCTCTGCCTATCCCAGACACACCATCAGACCAGCCTGCACACACCTCAACACACAAGAGAAGCTCATCCAGACATAAGCACCACACATCACACAAGCAACATCCACATGCAGACATGCCAACAGCCACTGCCTCCTCTGTGTCCCCCTCCTCCTCGTCTCCCTCCTCCCTCCCTGTGACGTCTCCACTCACACTTGCATGCACAACATCTTCAGCCACTACGTCCATCACCAGCACACCCACCAGAGCACTCCGCACACGTGCAGTCACTACCCCCACTACCATTTACACGTCCCCTGTGTCCTCTCCCAGTGTGTCTGTCACCCCCTCTTCCAAACCACACAAACGCAGGCAGTCACCCACCCAACAGCCATCCACCTCACGACAGCCTCCAGCACAAGCACCTGCACCCAAAGACACCAGACTTCACTCTCCTACAACCACATCCTCTTCCTCCACTCCCATACCCACTACAACTACCCGTCCCTGTCTTACTAAATTGATTTTCCTTTCCAACCTTGACCTCTTTCCATCAACTGACCCCCCCCCCTCCATCTCATAAGGCTCCAATCAGCACCTCTGCCACCACAAAACCTGGACCTACTAAGAAAATAGTCCAAGGATTTTGGAGTCCACCACCTTCAAGCCCAGCTACTTCGGCTGGGAGTAAAGAGACGGCCAGCCCACCCCCTGCAAAAAAAGCAAAGAAAGCCAGTGCCCGGCGCGAGAGGCCAAAGACAGCAGGCTCCACAAGCACTACCCTGGCACCGTCAGGGAATGGGGTGCCACCTGGCACACCGGCAAAGAGAGGAAAGGGCCACAGACGAGCAGGGAAGGGTGGCAAGCCAAGCTGCCCAGGAGGGCCCCGCCAGCCCCAGCCAAGCTGCCCAGGAGGGCCCCGCCAGCCCCAGCCAAGCTGCCCAGGAGGGCCCCGCCAGCCCCAGCCAAGCTGCCCAGGAGGGCCCCGCCAGCCCCAGCCCAGCTGCCCAGGAGGGCCCCACCAGCCACAGCCCAGCTGGGCAATGAAGGAGCACCAACTCAAGCAACGCTGAACATGGCAAGGACTCCCAAGGCAAGCACCACTGAACAGGGCACCGCCATCTCAAGCACCGCTGAACAGGGCACCGCCATCTCAAGAACCGCTGAACAGGGCCCTTCAAGTCAAGAACCGCTGAATAGGGCCCTTCAAGTCAAGAACCGCTGAACAGGGCCCTTCAAGTCAAGAACCGCTGAACAGGGCCCTTCAAGTCAAGAACCGCTGAACAGGGCCCTTCAAGTCAAGAACCGCTGAACAGGGCCCTTCAACTCAAGCACCGCTGAACAGGGCCCTTCAAGTCAAGAACCGCTGAACAGGGCCCTTCAAGTCAAGAACCGCTGAACAGGGCCCTTCAAGTCAAGAACCGCTGAACAGGGCCCTTCAAGTCAAGAACCGCTGAACAGGGCCCTTCAACTCAAGCACCGCTCCGCTGGGCCCTTCATCTCAAGCACCGCTGAACTGGGCTCCGCTGGGCACCGCCGTCTCAAGCACCGCTCTGCTGGGCCCTTCAACTCAAGCACCGCTCCGCTGGGCACCGCCGTCTCAAGCACCGCCCCGCTGGGCCCTTCAACTCAAGCACCGCTCCGCTGGGCACCGCCGTCTCAAGCACCGCTTGCCCATTGGCAGAAGGGGCAGGCCCGCAACTGTGTCGGGCAGGGCTGCACGAAGCACTATGGGCACCATGCCTCCTCCAGAACCAGTGGAGTCTGTAATCCACTTGTGAGACTGTGGCTTTGCACTCCCCAGGATGGCACAGTGGGCAATCCACCCACTGTAGAGACTTATGAGACTGTGGCTTTGCACTCCCCAGGATGGCACAGTGGGCAATCCACCCACTGTAGAGACTTGTGAGACTGTGGCTTTGCACTCCCCAGGATGGCACAGTGGGCAACCCACCCACTGTAGAGACTTGTGAGACTGTGGCTTTGCACTCCCCAGGATGGCACAGTGGGCAATCCACCCACTGTAGAGACTTGTGAGACTGTGGCTTTGCACTCCCCAGGATTGAACAGTGGCCAGGGAGGCCCCTCGTGGATCTGGCGTCGTGGACTCATCTGGCTGAGGTGCCCCCCCCTTCCCTTCCCCCTGAGGTGCCTGTAGTTTTGCTATCTGATGCCCCTGCAGTGTTCTCTCCATTGGAGCCGGGTATCGTGTGTGGGCTTTGCCCATGTGTTTAGGCCCATTGGCCCACAAACAATGGCTGATACCCAATTTGGACTGGACAATTTACATATGTATATATAGTTAGAGATGTTTGATATATTTTTTTACTTAGCCGTACAATATTCTTCAAATTTCAGTATCATTTATTTTTGTCTTTGCATTCTTCCGGGGGATTTGGGGGGGGCACTCTGAGTTGTTGCTCTGCATTGATGTGTATGTAGTTGTGGGTGAGGGTGGGTGTGTCGCGTATGTGTGTCCCCGTAATTTTTTGCCTCCCCTGTGTCGTAGGTGCAGTACTCACCGTTGTCATCTGCGGCGGCGTTCGTGCTCCTGGTAGAGGAGCAGGAAGACAATAGCTGGTAGGATGTGTAGTTTGGGTTCCATGCTGTAAAGATTCCTCGTGGAGTGTGTAGAGGTGAGCGTTTTCCGTTCGTAATGTCTGTTTCTGCCGTGTTTTTATCGGCGGGGCTACCGCCCCGGAAAAGGTGGCAGATTGGTGGGTTGTGATAGGGTGGGCGGTACATTGTCTCCCGCCTGTCTGTTGGCGGTCACCACCACGCTGTTTGTTTCTCCCGCCGTGGCGGTCGGAGTGTTAAAGTGGCGGTCTCTGTTGGCGGTTCCCGCCAGGATCAGAATTTCATTTTTTTTACCGCCTGCCTGTTGGCGGGTTGGCTGCCGCTTTAACACCGACCGCCAGGGTTGGAATGACCCCCAAAGTGACAAAGGGTGGTGCGGGGCATCGATAGGATTGGGGATTGAAATGGCAAGGGGGTATGGCCAAACAAAAGGGGAATAGAGAGACAGTGGTGGGAGTCGCATAAAAACCGCAAAGAAAGACGGAGTGACAATGGTGTGAGGGGGGCGTGGTAAATAATGAAATAAGTGCAAAAGTGGGTGTGGGAAAACTCAAGGAAAAGAGGGACAAGGCAGAGGAGAGATGTAGATCGCAAAGGCAGGAATGATGTCCAGGGACGGGACAGCAAGGTGGAAAGGGACCATAAAGAGTGACGTAAGGGAAGGGCTAGCGAGAAACAGGGTCTACAAAGGTATAGCAGAAGTCCAGTCTTTTTCTGCATTATGGGCCTTCTGCACTAAGGGTGGAGGACAGTCAGGGCGGTACTGGTCAGAACTGTCTGCAAGTGTATTGAACATCACAGTCAGACATCTACAAGAGATCGCTGCAGGAAACTACAGGAGGTTGCGCCCTTTAGAGGATCACATCCGCAGGCACATGCTGATGTGTGGGAATCCATCATTTTTGTGTCACCCACCATTTGTGTATGCATTTTTACAGTTTAATACCGGTCCTACAGGCACGTCAGTGCACTGGACAGTTAGTACTCTACTATGCAACATTATAAAGAACCACGCTATAAATTAAATGCATAGTAGTTATAGATATATTGTAACTATAGTACAGTACTTATAACATCAAGTTCATTTCAGTCTTTTGTAAATGTCTTGGACAGGTAGCCTACGGTACCCAAAAGACAGCGAGCACAATATAGCGGCATAGTTATAATACAGAGGTACTACATATTGAAATATGGGCATCTTGCAGTTGGTGAAGGGTTGGCATCTGATCACTCATACATATATAGCTCTGAAATCGGATAGTGTAACTTCTCCAGAAAAGCCAGTCATGCATGGGAGAGAGATCTGGGCAGAAAATTCAGGGTGAAGGCTTGTGAGATGGTGAAAAGGGTAATCAGTGATTATCGTTTAAAATATATTCACTTTAACTTCGTACATCGCACCTACTTGACACCAATTATTTTGAGTAAATCTTTTAAAATGTACCCGACCAAAGCAGCTGAGTGCCCAAAATGCAAGTTAGATGGGACTTTCTTTTTTCACTTAGCTTGGGCCTACCTGATGGTTCGAGAATTGTGGGTTGATATCACTGAAAGACTAAATGATGCCACAGGGTTTCCAATAGCTCTCTCGCTGCAACATTGCCTGTTCGGCATTATCACCCAGCCTAATCGGAGTACCTCCTTACTGCTTCCTCACCCTAGATCTTACTAAACAATGTCTGTCCTCTTCCGCACAGGCATCACGTGACCCAGCTAAAACCAAAAACAATTTCCCACCTTCCTCTTCCTTCCTCTCCCTCAGGCCCATGAAGAGAGGAGGGACCATAAAGGGGAAGCTGGCATGCAGCATATTCCCGCATCCTCAAGCGCCAGGGTGTAGCTTTCAGTAATGCAAGGCGTGCTGTGGCGCCAGAGCCCAGTGTTGTGAGGGGACCACCGCACCACAACTATGGCTATGTTTTTCTATTCAGCTGGGAAGCAGGGGGACCATTTTCTTTGGGTGCTTTAGGGCATACGTCAACACTTGCTGCACCGCTGCCAGGCACCAGGTATTTCAATGGAAAGGGAAGAAGGGACATAGGTCCTTGGGACAAAGAATGGGAAGAGGAGTAATGAATGTTACTGGTGGGTATTTGGTACAAGATGCTGTAAGGAGTTACAGCTGTGGACGGAGAGGTGGCCCAGGTCAGTCATGGGTACTGAGGGAAGGCAAGAAAGGGGAAGACAATGAAGTCATCTACAAAGATGGGAGGAAGTGACAATAGTCAATAAGAGTGGTTGGATGTAAGGTGGCAATTAGGTCATATGCCATCATGACGATGGTGAGGCAGTCGTAGGTGCAATCCAGAGGGCAGGCAAATCATCAGGATATAAAACATGACCTGGAGAATGTTGCAGCACTGTGCTAGGCAATTTGGAGTACTTAGGAGGGGAAAAGGTAGCATACTGCGGCCTACCAAAAAGAGGCAGCGCAATTAAGTGTAACAGGTATAATAGAGCTGTGAGTCAGAAGCACTACAGATTAAATCAGTGGCCTTTAAAACAGGCGATAACACATCTTTGGAACCAGTGGTGAAGGGGAAGAAGTGAGAAAGTACAGCAGCCAGTGTGCATGAAGGGATAGGTGTATCACAGTCAACCGCATTCACACATATACCTGATACTGGGTAAGGCATTCTTAGAAGCACATTGATGAAAGAGAGCAGGGCGAAGGGAGAGAAACGCATGGATGAGAGAGAGCAACAGGGAGCGCGGGGGAGGGAGGAGGGAAAAGCACACAAGACAGACAGCTGGAAAACACATGCACTCGCGGAGAGCAGCACACGGAGGGTGGGGGAGAAGAAGAGGAAGAGAAAACCACACAAGTACACATATGAGAAAGAGCAACAAGCAGGATGAATGAGGTAGAGAAGCACATAGAAGAAAGCATCTTGGGGGGAGAGAAGCACAAGTATGGGGGAGAAGCACAAGGATGAGAAAGAACAATATATAGTAGGAGATGGGAGAGAAGCACACATTGGAGATACCTGAAAAACAGAAGCACTCATGCAGAGCTCAAGCAAAAAGAAACAAGAGAGAGGAGCGGGTGAAGGAGAGAAGTAGATGCAAGAAAGAAAACAACATGGAGCTGGAGTGAAGTAAATGCACGAGGGAAACACCTTGAAACCACATGAAGTCTTATGGAATGCTTAAGCAAAAGAAAAAAAAGTAGTTCCCTAAGAGAAAGCAGTGGAAGGACACAAATAAAGGGCCTATGATCCAGAGAGAGGTTAAATACAAAATGAATAATGCAGGCCATTGAATAAGAAGCAAGAAAATAAAAGTGACAATAAAGCTTACCAATGATAAGCAATTAAAAGGCTTTAAGGCCGCTCTAAGATCTTGGTAAGCTGACAATACATGTTTTGCAGCCAGACACCTTCGTTTTCTGGTAGACTTGGCCTAAAACACATGTCTAAAAGCGCCTGCAAGACTAAGATAAAGAGACAGGAAGTGTAGGTGGTGGAAAGAAGAGTATGATGTGGTATCAATTGCACAGCCTTCATATTCATCAATCCTGCATTTGGTACCACCTACAACGGGCTTCTAAGAAAATCATTGGGCCCCAGCACTTATATACCCCTGACTCTTCTTATCTTGGGTATAACAAGGCGGTCCGGGAGGATGATCTTAAGGATCTCCTTGGCATATAAGGGAGGATCAATTGTTGAATAATTTTGGGGCTCTGTTTATATTTGGCCTGGTGAACCAAGCAGAGAGTCTTAAACTGAATCCTACTACAAATTAGGAGCCAGTGCAGGGATTTTAGCGCACCAGTTGCTGAACTAAACTCATGGATCCCCTAAAGAATACTAGCTGCAGCATCTTGAATAAGTTGTAATTTCCTGATGACTGTTTTTGGACTCCCTAGGTAAATAGAATTACCGTAATCCAGGTGGGATAATATCAGTCACTGGATAATGATCCTTCTGGCTTCTAATGGGAGCCATTTCAAGATTTTTCAGAGGGCCCTCAGCAGGCAAAAACAAGCGCCTGTAATTATGTTTACCTGTGAAGCTATGGACAATTTGTGATCTAATATAAAACCCAGGCTTTTTACTTCAGTTTTTGGTTGAGGGCACTCACTCAGCATAAATGGCCAACTAATTTGTTGTCAAATGGACACCTTATTGCCCACCACATTACCTCAGTTTTCTCCCCATTTAATTTGAGACAACTGTTTACCATCCATTTGGCTACCTCCTTCAGTTGTTAAGCTTTATGGAGGTTCTCGGAATATCCTGGGATAATGAGATGACCAATTGAGTTTCATCTGCGTAAGAAACCATCGCAAATCCAGATGCACCCACAATATCAGATAAAGAAAGCACTTAGATATTGAAGAAGGTTGGACTTAGCGATGAGCCTTGAGAGGCTCCACACCTCAACTAATAACTAGAAGAATAACAGGAACCTTCAAGGACCTGAAAACTCCTTTCGCTCAGGAATAAGGTTAGCCAACTTAGCATGGAACCGGAGACCTCAATATTTTCCAGGCGTTGTATTAGCACATTATGAGAGACTGTGTCAAATGCCACACTCAGATATAAAAAATGAGTGCTGCTGAACCACCTGAGTCAAGGATTTGCTTGAGATCTCAGTTGCTCCTAATAAAGCTGTTTCTGTGCTATGACCCACCAGGAAAATCTGTCTGGGAGGGATGAAGGATATTATTAGGCTCCAAGAACATTGACAAACTTTTCTAGAACCTTACTGGGACCTGGGAGGAGGGAGATAAGTCTATAATTCTCCACAGCTAAAGGGTCCAGTAAAGGTTTCTTTAGCAGAGGCCAGATAATTGCGTGTTTCCAGTTCGAAGGGACTTGAGCGTGTTGTAGAGAAAGATTGTAAAGCTTGGTCAAAAACAATAGTAACTGGTCCCTGTCCTTCATTAATATGTCAATCGGGACAGGGTCTAGCGGAGACCCTGAAGTTACTAATCTGGCTATATTAACTACTTCATCTTGATTAATAATGGGAAAACACAAAAGCCCACAGCCATGGGAGTCAGGATATATTTCGGCCTCCTGATGCCCTAATGAACTAATTATTAAGGCATCATATATGTTGTTTACTTTCTCCAGAAAGTACTTGGCCAGTGCCTCACAGCGCTGTCTTGAACGAAGAGGGTCTCTTTACTAGAATTTAGGGCTGCCTTGATCCTATTCACTAGATTGTCTATCTGTGAGCATAGTGAAGGGAGGGTACTATCGGCAACTATGGGTTTGTGTGCACTATGAGTGTATCTCCAATTCTGCAGAAAGTGGTCCCTGGCACGGAACTACCAAAAAGATGGTACTAGTTTACCACTGTTATTGAGGACGACAGGCTACTGGGGAAATAAACACAGGGTGAACAGAACTTATGGTGGCTTGGCACAGCTGACTACACAGCCAGGAAATTTCACCCATTCTTCACGGAACAAATCTGTGCCTTAACCTTAATGGTACAGCAGGGCAGACTACCCATCAAAATGGAAAAGATGAGTGATGCTGGAAAGATTTGTAACAAAGGGGTGCTGGCCACCTCATCAAAGGTAGAGGAGGTTATGTGGCAGGCTGTCTTTGAAATCACAAAAATGTTGCCTGCATTTGAGTGGCCTCTTCATTCTACATCTAAACTCTTTCAAGTTTTATGGTGGTGCTGCGGCATCTCCCACAGCCCCAGTTCCACTTACTGGAAAAGATACAGCGCAGGCTTTCACAGAACACCTATTGAAGAGATAGAGCTGCAGGCAGTGCTAGCCTCTCCCCCACAAACAAAAGGTATACAGAATAGTGCAGGCTTTCATTGAACAGGAAAAGTCGCAGGCAGGGATGCCTTCTCACTCACAAACAAAACATATACAGTACTGCAGACTTCTTTCACCCAAGGATGAGGTGTAGCAAAGGCTCTCGCAGAACATGGGGAGTAAGTCACAGACAGGACAATCTGCCTCATGTACAGAACGAATACAATACCACAGAGGCCAACCTCCAGGAGCACTGAAGAGGGAGACACAAGACGTATTGGCCCTCATTATGACATTGGGGGTAAATCCCACTTACCGCCACGCTGACTGCCGCCAACTTACCGCTGCTGTGGAGGATATCCGTCCACCATATTATGACACACACACCAATCCGTCACTATTCAGCCACAGACACAATTCCTCCAGTCCAAAGGTCAGTGATAAAGTGGCGGTATCAAAACCCACACCGTTACGCCATCACATTATGACCCACAAATCACCACAGCGGACATTCAACGGCAGTAATCTATTGGCTTTACATACCGTCGCGCTCAAAATACACACACTCAAACAAAACAACACCACATTGGACAATTCAAACAACACACACCTGACACCCATACACACACCACACTCACACACCCACACCACTATAAAACACCCACCCACATTACCCACAACCCTTTACCATTAGAAACCATTGGCACAAGACAGACACCACGACCACAGACAAAACCAGAGCCACACACTACCTACACCTATACACCACTCATGCACCCCACATTACACACCCCAACACATCACCCTACACACCCTCACCTACACAACTCACACAACACTCATGGCACCACAAAGACACCCCCGATTCTCAGAGAAGGAGCTAAGGGTCATGGGGGCGGAAATCATCAGGGTAGAGCCACAACTATTTGGAGCACAGGTGCAGCAGATATCTATAGCTAGGAAGATGGAGCTATGGCGGAGAGTCGTGGACAGGGTCAAGGCCGTGGGACAGCACCCAAGTACCAGGGATGACATCAGGAAGAGGTGGAACAACCTACGGGGGAAGGTACGTTCCATTGCAGCAAGCCACCAACTCGCTGTACAGAGGACTGGCGGTGGACCCCCACTTCCTGCCCCACAACTAACAACATGGGAGGAGCAAGTCTTGGCAATCATGCATCCTGAGGGCCTGGACGGAGTAGGAGGAGGACTGGACTCTGGTAAGTCAATTCTATACTATTATCACCCCCCTACCTGCATGCCATCACATTCCCTCACTCCCATCACATCACCACGTCCCCCACCCTCAACCATCACATCTCACTCATCCCTATGCCAAGCCCTGCATGCCATACCAATGCATGGACACCACTCACAGCCCTGCATGGACACCTATCACTAAAGCATGCACACTAGAGAGAATCAGCTATCCCACCACATACAAACGTACCCAAGTGAAAACTGCCAGGGTAAATACAACCAAAGAGGGCAAGCCACGGATGCACAATATGTCAGACACAGAAACAATAACACAGCATTTACATCCCCACAGGTACCCCAGCCAATGTCAGCAGACAGGAGGTGCCAGCAATACCCAGT
The DNA here is from genome assembly GCF_031143425.1 of Pleurodeles waltl. Classification (NCBI taxonomy): domain Eukaryota; kingdom Metazoa; phylum Chordata; class Amphibia; order Caudata; family Salamandridae; genus Pleurodeles; species Pleurodeles waltl. Next base: position 341,397,844 of record NC_090443.1, read on the forward strand.
CCCCCAACAGAAGAGGCCCAAAGTGATGACGGCAACTCTGGACTTCAGGATTTGGATGACCAACCTGGCCCATCAGGGACATCTGGACAGCCGGTTACCCAGGCCCAGTCACACACCACCACAGAGCCTCCCCCATCAGGAAACACCACCACAGCACCCACCCAGCGTAACCATACCTCTGTCCCCAGGACACGTCAATCAGCAGTGTGTCCACCTCTACAGGGGCCCCAGGGCACACCTCATACCCAAGACAATCAGGGACCTGGGGTCAGTGGCAGTGGGCACATGGTTCAGGGGACACAGGCACAGGACAACAGGGAAACTGGGAGGAGTGCTGTGTGCCAGGGGGAGGACAGGACCAGGGAACTGACTCTCCAGGAAGCACTTGCAGAGATCCTGGGAGCATATCAACATTCTCAGGACATGATGGGCCAGATCCTGGACAATGTGCAGGAGAACAGGCGGCTGCAGGAGGGAAAGTACCAAGGGATCAGGGAGGACTTGCAGACCATCAACACCACCCTGGTCTCCATAGCAGGGGTGCTGGAAGACATGGCCAATATTATGAGGGAGGCAGTCACACAACAGCGGGCCCCTGCCACTGGTCAGACATCTGAACTGCCTTCCACCTCCGCTGCCGCTAGTGGACAGGAGGCCCCGCCACAGGACCAACAGGCCACCAGCACCCCTCCCCCTGGAGAAGGAGAACCACTCGCAAACGTTCCCTGTGATCCAGATTGAAGCCAGAGACACTTGCCAAGACCCCCACCAGGAAATGAGGCTCTCCTGATTGTCACCCTTGTGTACCACAGTCACCCTGTTCACCTTAAACTGCCATTGCTCCCCTTCCTATGTCCCCTTGAACAATGCACCTGTGCTACAAATAGACTCGAACAATACCCTGGACTTTCCTCCATCATCACCCCATCCCATTGCAATTGCCCCTCTTATTCTTAACACTTCAATAAACACCCTTGGAAAAAATAGACGTATGGAGTATGTCACATTTTTCAAATATGTATTCATTTAACCAGGTTCAAACAATGCAATTCAACGGTACAGTAAATGAGCATATGTTAATGACCTGTAGCTATCTGCAGTGATCACACCAGGAACTATTGTGAGGCACCAACATCTGTAAAAATGAATTGCCAAAGGGTACAGTAAGTAGGCATAGAAGTGGGAAATAACAGCATGCCAGTGCCACAGAAATTAAAAATAATTACAATGAAATGTGAAGTAACTCTGTCTTACCTGTGTGTCATTGGAAGTACTGTCTGATGACTGCTGTTCTGTTGTCCTCATCCTCATCCTCTGCCTCCTCATCCTCACTGTCCACAGGGTCCACTGCTGGCACACAGGCATCTCCAGCCTTCTCCTTCTACAGACAAGGCACATAGCGTCTCCGGGCAAGGTTGTGCAACATGCAGCATGCCACTATTATCTGGCAGACGTTCTTGGGTGAGTAGCACAGGGATCCACCTGTTAGATGGAGGCACCGGAACCTGGCCTTCAGGAGGCCAAAGGTCCTTTCTATAATCCTTCTGGTTCGTCTATGTGCCTCATTGTAACGTTCTTCTGCCCTTGTCCTGGCATTCCTCACAGGGGTCAGCAGCCAAGATAGGTTGGGGTAACCAGAGTCACCTGCAAATATTGAGGGACAACATTTAGCCACACACTATCCCAGATGGCCCACAGCATACCCATACACCAACATATCCTGGGTGGGGACCAGGGCTCACCTATTAGCCACACTCTGTGCGTCTGTAGTTGGCTCATCACATTTGGAATGCTGCTATTTCTCAGGACAAATTCATCATGCTCCGACCCAGGATACTTAGCATTGACGTGGGAGATGTACTGGTCCGCCAAGCACACCATCTGTACATTCATAGAGTGGAAACTCTTACGATTTCTGTACACCTGTTCATTTTGACAGGGGGGGGACAAATGCAATATGTGTTCCATCAGTCGCCCCTATTATGAAGGGGATGTGTCCCATTGCATAGAACTCGGACTTCACAGTGGCCAAATCTTCCACCTGGGGAAATAATACAATGTAGCTGCACATGTGTTTAATCAGGGCAGACAACACTCTTGTCAGCACTATCGAGAACATTGGCTGTGACATTCCTGCTGCCAAGCCCACTGTTACTTGGAAAGAACCAGTTGCCAGGAAATGGAGCACTGATAGAACTTGCACAAGAGGGGGTATCCCAGTGGGGTGACGGATAGCAAATATCAGGTCAGGCTCCAATTGGGCACACAGCTCTGTGATTGTGGCCCTGTCAAGTCTATAGGTGCGTATAATGTGCCTGTCCTCCATTGTTGCCAAGTCCACCAGAGGTGTGTACAATGGGGTATGTCTCCATCTCCTATTCATCCGCAGCGGTAGCAATCTATGGGACAAAAGAGTGAGGAGCCGGTCACAAACTGAACAATCGGGCTACAACAGAACATTGCATGCTGTTAATTTGTAATGGGTCAGTGTGAAATGTCCTGTATGTCCAAATTTAAACAGTGATGCAGCAATTATCCAGGGCTTGCCCCCCACCCCTGAAATGGCGTCTGCCTGTCCTGTGTGGAGGGAAAGATGGAAGTGAGGTAATTCTACTGACGTTGTGCGCCGTTGCGGGAGGCGGTTGGGAACCGCCGTGCAACTCCTCATTGGGTAACATTGGGTAACATTGGGCACTATGGGTTACAGTGGCCAATGGTGATCTACGCCGGCAGTGACGATATGCACCGCCGCAGACAGGACCGCCATTTTCTATCTGATTGCTCACTTGCTACCTGATCTTCAACAGGAGAGGACCTACACTGCATGTGCTGCTGTGACCTGTCTCTGGAACCTACCATGGCCTGTGTGACTGGGGAAAGGGCCCCTGCCTTCACTTCGGCAGAGTTGAAGAGACTGGTGGATGGGGTCCTACCCCAGTAAGGACTGCTGTATGGGCCTCCAGACCAAAAGGTGAGTACACTGTGGGCACGATGCATGTGTCATGAATGCATGGAGAGGGGTGTGTGAAGGCCTCGTGTAAGGGGGTTGGGTGGATGTCCTCTGGGCGGCGTATTGGTTGTGTGCTGCGCCATGTGTGTGCTAATGGTGATGTGAAGGGGTATGGTGGGCCATAAGTGTAACAGGCAGGACTGTCTGACTAATACATTTTTCCTGTGTGTATTGCCTCTGCAGGTCAGCGCCCATCAAAAGAAGGGTATATGGCGTGCCATCGCCAAGGACGTGCGGACCCTGGGGGTCTACGGCAGGTGGACCACCCACTGTCGTAAACGGTGGGAGGACCTGAGACCCTGGTCAAAGAAGACGGCAGAGGCCCAGCTGGGGATGACCTTCCAATGAGGGAGGGGTGCCCGTCGAACCCTGACACCCCTGATGGCCCGCATACTGGCGGTGGCCTATCCAGAGCTGGTTGAGCGCTTGAGGGCATCACAGCAGTCACAAGTGGGTGAGTACAGTGCCCATCATTACTACTAAAGCCTGGTGGGGTGGTATTCGTGTGGTGGATGTGTGTCAGTGGGTGCCCCTAGGCCAGGCCTGACATTGCAGCGTAGGTCCCCTGGTGGATAGGGTTTTGAAGGGATAGTCCTGCTACCTAGCTCGTAGGCATCCACTACTGGTTAGAGCTGCGTGGGTCCCACGTGTGCTGGATTTGAAGGTCTCTGCCCCTCCCCATGCCTTGGTGGCTAGCAATATCACTGGTAGTGCAATGCATAGTGTGTAGGGTGCTGTGTACGCCAATGGTGGTGTTGGTGCAGCCATTGACCAAGTGTATCCTTTGTCTCTTCCCCCCCCCTTTCTTGTTTTGTTACCCTGTCCTTATGTGCATTAGCATCATCTGGTGGAGGAGCAGAGGCACCGGCGACGGAGGGAGCTGCATCCCACAGGACCCAGGAGGCAGAGTCCACCGACGCTGAGGGCACCAGTGGGACGGAGGGCGAAGGGAGCACCACGGCGGAGACGGGAGGGTACAGTTCAGACACAGATACCTCCTCTAATGGAGGCTCCCTGGTGGTGGAGGACACCTCTGTGACCACCCCAGCTACAGGCACAGCCGCCACCCCACGTACCAGCACCGCCCTCCCAGCAGCCCCTCATTGAGTTGCCCGTGCCCGCTCACCGAGGAGGGTGGGCCTCTCCTTCATCCCAGGCACATCAGGCCCTGCCCCAGTGTGCTCTGCTGCCCTGAATAAGGAGGCTATTGACCTCCTCAGATCCATCTCTGTAGGGCAGTCGACCATTGTGAATGCCATCCAGATGCAACAGACTGATGCATTCCTGGTGGGCATTCACACAGAGATAAATCCAGGCTCTGGCCTCCTCTCTGATGGCAGCCATTGTCCCTGTTTCCCCCCTCCCCCTCCAACTTCCTCTTCCCAATCCCATTCTCCTCAACCCCAACCTATCCCAAACACACAGGCAGATGGGCATGCACACCAGACAACACACAAGAGTCGGTCAGGCAAACACAAACACAAACACCACACTTCATCCCACGGGCACTCACACAAACACCATCCAGATGCAGACATACCAACATCCACAATTTCCACTGTGTCCCCCTCCTCCTCCACCTCCCTCCCAGTTCCGTCTACACTCACACCTGCATGCACTACACCATCATCCACTACCAGCATCACAACCACACCTAGCAGAACACACACCTCACTGGCAGACACCTCCACCACAGCCATGCACATATCCCCTGTGTCCTCTCCCACTGTGTCTGCCCCCCTCCCAAGGTACTGAAACGCAAGCACTCAGATATCCAACAGCCATCCACCTCACAACAGTATCCAGCCCATACACCTGCACCCACAATCAGCAGACAGACACCTCCTACAACCACTCCCTCTTCCTCCACTCCCAAACCTTCTCCCTCTTCCCGCCCCAGTGTCCCTAAAAAACGTTTAACCATTGACGGCTTCCCTACCCCCCGTCCTGCACGTCTGGCCAGGGTGGCAAAAACCCAGCCAAGCACCTCAGCCACACAGTCCATGGGCCCAGTCATCACCCTCTCATGGTGGGAAAGAATCCAGGGTACATGTCCTGAGGGTGAAGGAGCCTGCACCAGGCAGCCTCAAGGGAAAAGGAGCCTGCCACAGCTGCCGAAAGGAGCAAGGAGCCTGCCCCAGCTGCTGCCAGGAAGACTAAGGAGCCTGCCCCAGCTGCTGCCAGGAAGAGCAAGGAGCCTGCACCAGCAGGCAGGAAGAGCAAGGGGCCTGGGGCTGGAACTGTGACGGAGCCCCCACCACCAACCACCACTAAGCAGCGTCCGAGGCTGCAGGGGATGGGCAGCAGCCTCCCTCCACCAGCAAGAGCAGCAGCAGCACCACCACCACTGAGAAGCCATCCGGGTATGCAGGGGATGGGCAGGAGCCTCCCCCCACCAGCAAGAGCAGCAACAGCACCACCACCACAACCACTGAGCAGCCGTCCGAGGCTGCAGGGGATGGGCAGCAGCCTTCACCCACCAGCAAGAGCAGCAGCAGCACCACCACCACCACCACTGAGCAGCCGTCTGAGGCAGCAGGGGATGGGCAGGAGCCTCCACCCACCAGCAGCGGCCGCCGGCAGACGGTATGTAGTCCTGCCTCCATTGGCTGCTGTGCGGCCTGCCCCCTGCAAATCCAGTGGGTATGACACCCACCTGAGAGACTGTGACCTTGCACTCCTCAGGATCAAGAGCACAGGGCACGATGCCCCCTCCAGAACCAGTGGGCAAGACACCCACTTGAGAGACTGTGGCCTTGCACTCCACTCCCCAGGACCAAGCACAGGGCATGTTGCCTCCTCCAGAGCATGTGGGCAAGTAACCCACTTGAGAGACTGTGGCCTTGCACTCCCTAGGACCAAGCACAGGGCATGTTGCTCCCTCCAGAGCATGTGGGCAAGTCACCCACTTGAGAGACTGTGGCCTTGCACTCTCCAGGACAGGGTATGTTGCCCCCTCCAGAGCCAGTAGTTTTGTTCCATCTGCTGGCTGAGGTGCCCCCCGTCTCCCATCCCCCTGAGGTGCCTGCCTATTTCCAAACTGATGCCCCTGCAGTCTTCTCTCAGTGTTGAGGCAGGTGCCATGTGTGTGCTTAGATCTTGGCCTGTGGCCATGTGGACAACAGACATTGTGAACTGGGCTGGGCTACACATATGTATATATCTCTTATCTTGCCTCACTTATTTTTCTTAATGTGTTTCTCTCATTACATTCACTTTTTCGAAAATGTTTGGTCCTTGCATTAGTCATCCGAGGTACGGGGTAAAAATGCTTTAGTAATGCAGCTGATTGTTTGTATGGTGTTGGGGAGGGGGGGTGTTTTGAGTGTGTGTGTGTCACTTTCTTTTTCCTCCCTCCTTCCCTTGTGTGCTAGGCGTCTGTACCCTCTATCGTCGTCTTCACTGTCATTGGTGTTCGTGGTGGAGCAGCACTTAGAAGACCATGGGGAAGACGTGCAGTTCTGGTTCCATGGCAGCATGGTTGTTCCCTGTGTCTCCAATGGTGACCCCTTTGACTTCTGAGCTCAGTTTCTGCCAGGCTTTTGATGTTGTTGGTACCGCCCCGGAAAAGGTGGTGGTTTCCAGGGTCTTAATATGGTGAGCGGAACAGTGACTTCTGCCTGGCTGTAGGCGGCTACCGCCGTGGTGGCTGTTGTTTCTGCCCCGGCGATTGGTGTGGTACATTGGCTGTCTATCGGAGATAACACCGCTATGGTTATAATTTGGCAGTAATTACCACTGGCCTGTTGGCTGTATTACTGACACTTTTACACCAACCCCAGGGTTGTAATGAGGGCCATTATATTTCTCCAAAAAGACTAATAAGTCTCTGTGGCTCTGATCACAGTTTGTTCAGGTGATCAGAATTCCAAGTAATATGGGGTTTATCACACTCAATAATTACCAGGTGAAATAAAATAAGCACCCCTGCAATTGTCCCCAGATCAATCTCGGAATGTGAAACCTGCTTACATTTAAAAGGGGCTGAATTTCCAGGTAATTACCCAATCATGTGGAATTTAGTGCAGTAGGCAGCAAATTCCAGTCTCAGAAAAAACTTACTGCACTGAGCTGGTATTTACTAGTTTCAGCAAATACCTCATGCTTCACTTGTGATCGGGCCTATGTGTCTGCTGTCATCAACTATGAGGTTTTTACTGCCTTTTGTCAAATAGGGTATAATGTTAGAACTGTTACAGAAATGCTTTGTAAAATGGGGATATATTTGGCCCCAACAGGAGAAATGGAGGATTGATACCATGTATTTCAGTGTTATATTTAGCTGTATGTGTGCATCATCTATTCAGAGATGGAAAGAAGTTGCTCTTGACCTTTTTGTCTTGTGTGATTATTTTGAGGATGATCCTAGGGTTTGCAATCCTGCCCATACCTCTTTTGTTCCACATATTATGGTAGTCTGCATGACTAGCATTTGAGTTAAAAGATATCATATGATGAAGAATGTTCAGTAATGGTTACAAATATCAATATTTTGGCAAAAATCATCTCACACACAGAATGACAATGTATATCGAATGCAACAGTGTAGTAAGCTTCCCTGTCATGAGACAGATACCAGCGAATTCAGTGCTTAATTTGAGCTGGTGGTTTCCGATGCTGGGCACCGGCACTTAATGGTCAACATTAGCACTTCTTACAGTGCACATGGTGGCGCTGATTGCCCAACTTTGAGATGAGCACAATAGTTGTTTAGCAATTCAGTATACATTAAAAATGATTAATAGCCACACAACCATTCTTGTAGCTGTGGGTGGCCTACAATAGTTGGAATTGTCACACTTGTAGGATTGCGATGGTGTTACGACTCTGTCGTCCCATTTCCATGGGGCGCTATAAGGGGACTCTTGGAAGCCTGGGAATCACCTTGAACAGTTATCTAAAGTCCCTTGCTGACTCCGGTTTGTTTCTCTTTTGGCCATGGTATACTTTTGTAGTACTACAGTTGCTTCCTGGGACTGCAACTCCCATAATGCACAGCCTGGTAGTCAGGAAAACCTGGATTCTGTTTCCCATTGTTTTCTATGGGAGAAGTCCAGTTGCTCCTTTTCACCGGATCCTCTACTCCAGGACTTGCAAGTGTCTGAAATTACACACACCTGAGACCTCCTCTGTGCTGCCCACCTTGGAACTGCTTATAAGCAGCCATTTCCTCAAGATCCCCGTTGTGCATTGGAGTTCGATTCCTTTGTGTTACAGACCCCTTGTCGGATGGTGTTCCAGTTTTGTTCTTGTGCTGTTCCAGCTTGATCCTGTTTCCTGTTTCTCTGCCCTGTTCCTGATTGTTCCAGCCAGAGTCTGCTCCCTACTTCTTAGCCTTGTACTTGTTTGTTTCTTCCAGAGCCTGGTCCCTGTTTCTCTGCCCTGCTCCTGCCTTGTTTCAGCCTGAACCTGCTCTCTGTTTCCCAGTCCTGTTTCTATTCATTCCTACTCACTGTATTCCAGTCCTGTCCTTGCCTGTTCCAACCAGAGCCTGCTCTCAGTTTCCCAGTCCTATCTCTGTTTGTTCCAGCCAGAAGTTTGCACCCTATTTTCAAGTCCTAGTCCTGCCTTTACTTCAGCCTGAGCCTGTTCCCAGTTCTTGCCTCTGCCTCTTTGTTTGTTCCCTTCCGTTTCTGTTTCTTCTTGGTTCTATGTGTCTGGTAAGTGTTCTATCAGTCTTCACCAGTGTATAAGTGTCCTCCTTTGTACTGGGGTTGGCTCCTGGTTTCCAGGAGGCAATTCCAGCCCCCATCCTTGTCTAGTGTTTATACGTTGTCTTTCGTGCCTAACAGTGACAGTGTGCTATTGCTATTTTCTCAGGAATCGCCACTGTGTTTCCAGCTAGACCCACAAGAGCGTGTCCTGTGTATGTAAGTACTATCCTTGTTTGAGCTCCAGGGTCCAGAGACAGAATCACTTCTGCTGCCTCCTTTCTATGGGGCTGGCAGGGTGACTATCTGTAAGAGCAAACTGCACAGAGGCATTGAGATTCCCTGTCACTGTGGGAGGTTCTGTGCCTTACTCTATGTACAACCCCAGCGTGTTTGTCCACTAGTAATCTGTTTCCTATTTGTTCACACAAGGGTTGCTCTGCTTTTACTTTCCTGTTTCCTGTGTCTGTCCATAGCTGTCCATTCCGTGTATGCCTTTAGCTGCTCTCCTGTCCCAGTACACTACCTCTTTAGGATATTCGGTGACCTCAAGGGGTGTCTCAACCAGAGTCCTGATCAAACCAGCCCGAAACCGTGACAGAATGCACAAACCCAACATTTCAAGCTCCCCAGTCAGTAAAGGCATGCACAGACCTAAAATGATTTCCTGTCATGTTAAGACACCCCTTTCTAAACCTAGACATTCTCTGAAGACCTCTAAAAAAGGCCTTAGTTTAAAGGATACACTCGTTAAAGAAAATCAAAGATTGCAAATGCAGTACTACATTGCATGGCTTGCTGATCCATCAATGTTCAACTATTATAATATCTGTGATTATGACCCCCAATCCCTGTCTGTAGAAGAATTACAAAGTAATAATGAGTTTTTGGAGGTTCTATTACCTCAAACAGGGGAGAATGTTCCTAACAGTGAAAGTGCTTTTGCTACTTCTGCACAAGACATTACTCTCAAGAAAACCTGGTTAATTCCTTGCCTCATGCTAGTGCATCCCAAATTCACTTCCAGGACTCTGTCAAAACAAAGAACCCTGACACTGTTCAAGAAGCCACACTAGGGATTCCCTTGTTTTCTGTTGAGTGCTTCAGCCCATCTAGGCCAGTTTCTCAGAATTCAAAGTGCAGTGCTGACTCTTATAAAGACCTATCAGTCCCTCAGAGCTTTGAAGTCAGCAGGCTAGACCCTGTATCTAAGGGATCAGTAAAAACTGTGGGACTCCTTAGTTCAACTCAAATGGCTTGTGCTCCTACCAAATTGGATGACAGTACATCAGTCTCAATTCCCAAGTGTTGTGCTGACTCGTGTAAGGATCTACCAGTCCCTCAGTGCTTTCAAGTCAGCAGGATAGAACCTGTATCAAAGGGATCAGTAAAGACTGTGGGATTCCTTAGTTCAATTCAAAAGGCTTGTGCTCTTCCCAAACTGGATGATAATATACCAGTCTCAATCCCTAAAAGCTCTGCTAAACCCTTTTCTATTCTGAGTGGGTTTGATAACAATATGGACATACACACACTAAAAGAGCAGTTTTGGCAGATTAAAAGGCAGATATTGGACTTCTATGATGAATATGTTGTAACATACACAAGAAATCGTGCACATGGGCTCTTTTCATCAATGCATGTTTCACTGTTGCCAGAACCAGACATTCTGTTTATCTGTAAGGTAGAAGAAGTAACAGAGCAGCTGATGGAAACTACTGCAAGGCAATTTGAAAACCTGAAAAAAGAAAATGATCACCAGCTTTGGCTTAAAGAACAGTAGGCTACTTTGTGTGCCTCTCCAAAGACTTCTATAGAGCAGATTGTCCCTTCTATTAATGACAGTCAAAAGACAGCTACAGTTATAAATATATCAGCCTCTTCTTCAGACTCTCTCTCAGCCTGTAGTTCTCCAGTGAACATTCCTGTACAGTTGACTGAATCTCTGAGAGATTTGACCCCTCTTTATTCAAAGGATGGATCAGAGTCTTCAGAAGGAAGTTTCTCAGCCCCTCTATCAGAACAAATAAAGCCAAAGGAAGAAGAGAGTTCTGATGCAGACTCCAATAGCTGCACCTTAAGAAACCAAGACATGACTTTACTGGAGATTAATGGCAAGTTGTGCAACAGTGTTGAAGAATCTGAATCTAGTGATGACAGTGGTTCCTGCCTTGCCGTGAACAAACCTGCAGATAGTGCTGTTCAAATGGCGCACACACCAGAATTTTCAGATTGTGGGGATACTCCTGCCCTTTCAAACAATATCATAGAATTTTCAGGTAATGAAGAGACAGTTCCTGTTTCAAGTGAACTAATGGATTTTTCTGATCGTGAAGAAATACCCGCACTTACTAAGAATGTAATGTACTTCTCAGAGTTTAAAAATGTCTTCTATGTCAAAGCAAACCGTGGAGATTTCAGACATGGAAGAAAGCCAGCAATCTGAAACTAAACAGCCTGTCATAATAAATGAGAGCCTTCTCCTAGAACTGGACACAGTTGCAGCCTCAACCACTGATCCTGACCTGCTGATCCCTGCCAATGTGTATCCTGTTTCCAGCTCCACGATTAGTGAAGAACAGATCTCTGAGCTAACGGTATCTGATCTTGATGTAAAATCAGCCACACCAATGTCACCTGCTGTATCCCTGAAACTAAAGACTCCTGAAAACCAGCAATCTGAAACTGAAGCTCAAGTACTGAAAGATGTAATATTTCCCACTAAAACTAAAGACTTGAATTTTAATCTTGTATTGGAAGATCTGATGATAAGTACTGTTCTTAGTGTTTTATTGCAAGAAACCATTATCAATTCAAAGGCTAGAGCTGAAAATGTAGGTAACAGTGTAAAGGTTATTTCTGAAGAGACTCCAGTTCTATTTCTTTACAAAGAACAACCTTTCAATGTTAACAGAGTTGAAGGTCAACTACCTGTAGTAGAAACGCCTTGCAAATAAACCATTTCTGATACCACGAACACACCACAGAGCACTTGCAATGAAGAAATCCCAGTCTTATCTGAAGATCACCGTAAAGAATTAGCTTGTGGAACTTCTACATTTTCAAATGTTAATCCAGTTTCTAAAGACTTGAAAACTATTGTTGTGCCTGAATTTGATACTCCGAAGTCATCCAAGACAAAAGAAAATTCTGACGTTTTCATGTTTACTTTGAGAACACCAGTTACCCATGTCTCCCAAGTCTCTATGCTTTGCAAGCCTCAGACCACAATCAATGTAAATACTGCTGCAGAAACAGACAAATCCTGCTTGTCAGAAGGTGTTACAGACCCGACAGTTACTAATACACCAATCAGCTCCTCCAAAGAAGAAAGTATTGAACAGGAAACTAATGTCATAAAGAATACCGCCCATAATGCCATTCCAGATCTCCTTGCTCCTGAATCCACTTCACCAGAAACCCACTCCATGCACTCCTCCCATATCAATCAAACAATAGAGAGGAAAGACATTGGAGCCCATATGGGTATTAATACATGCTTTGCTCATTGGAAGATTCACCTATGGCAGGACTGTAAACTTATCCACCAAGGCTGGTGTTGGATTTTCTTGCTGTGGCTTTTTCTCTTCAAATTTTTTCAGCCAAAGGATTGCCTTCTCTTCTTGAGCAGACTGGGGGCACGGGGTATACTGTTACGACTCTGTCGTCCCATTTCTAGGGGGCGTGGTAAGGGGACTCGTGGAAGCCTGGGAATCACCTTGAACAGTTATCTAAAGTCCCTTGCTGACTCCGGTTTGTTTCTCTTTTTGCCATGGTATACTTTTGTAGTACTACAGTTGCTTCCTGGGACTGCAACTCCCATAATGCACAGCCTGGTAGTCAGGAAAACCTGGATTCTGTTTCCCATTGTTTTCTATGGGAGAAGTCCAGTTGCTCCTTTTCACCAGATCCTCTGCTCAAGGACGTGCAAATGTCTGAAATTACACACACCTGAGACCTCTCCTGTGCTGCCCAGCTTGGAACTGCTTATAAGCAGCCATTTCCTCAAGATCCCCGTTGTGCATTGGAGTTCGATTCCTTTGTGTTACAGACCCCTTGTCGGATGGTGTTCCAGTTTTGTTCTTGTGCTGTTCCAGCTTGATCCTGTTTCCTGTTTCTCTGCCCTGTTCCTGATTGTTCCAGCCAGAGTCTGCTCCCTACTTCTTAGCCTTGTACTTGTTTGTTTCTTCCAGAGCCTGCTCCCTGTTTCTCTGCCCTGCTCCTGCCTTGTTTCAGCCTGAACCTGCTCTCTGTTTCCCAGTCCTGTTTACTATTCATTTCTACTCCCTGTATTCCAGTCCTGTCCTTGCCTGTTCCAGCCAGAGCCTGCTCTCAGTTTCCCAGTCCTATCTCTGTTTGTTCCAGCCAGAAGTTTGCACCCTGTTTTCAAGTCCTAGTCCTGCCTTTACATCAGCCTGAGCCTGTTCCCAGTTCTTGCCTCTGGCTCTTTGTTTGTTCCCTTCTGTTTCTGTTTCTTCTTGGTTCTTTGTGTCTGGTAAGTGTTCTATCAGTCTTCACCAGTTTATAAGTGTCCTCCTTTGTTCTGGGGTTGGCTCCTGGTTTCCAGGAGGCAATTCCAGCCCCCATCCTTGTCTAGTGTTATACGTTGTCTTTCGTGCCTAACAGTGACAGTGTGCTATTGCTGTTTTCTCAGGAATCGCCACTGTGTTTCCAGCTAGACCCACAAGAGCGTGTCCTGTGTATGTAAGTACTATCCTTGTTTGTGCTCCAGGGTCCAGAGACAGAATCACTTCTGCTGCCTCCTTTCTATGGGGCTGGCAGGGTGACTATCTGTAAGAGCAAACTGCACAGAGGCATTGAGATTCCCTGTCACTGTGGGAGGTTCTGTGCCTTACTCTGTGTACAACCCCAGCATGTTTGTCCACTAGTAATCCGTTTCCTATTTGTTCACAAAAGGGTTGCTCTGCTTTTACTTTCCTGTTTCCTGTGTCTGTCCATAGCTGTCCTTTCCATGTATGCCTTTAGCTGCTCTTCTGTCCCAGTACACTACCTCTTTAGGATATTCGGTGACCTCAAGGGGTGTCCCAACCAGAGTCCTGATCAAACCAGCCCGAAACCGTGACAGATGGTTAGTGGTTGTGTTGGTACTGTCATTGGCAGCGCTGTCAGGGGCAATAGGTGGTGTAAGATGTAGTGGCCTTTTGAGGAGAGCCCTGGCACCAACTTCGTTTCTTGCAAATTAAGCCCTGAGAGACTTTAAATCTCACTTGTGCACGAGACTTACGCATGTGTAGGTTAGGTTGACCCCCTCTCTCATGTCAGACCATGTGTCACATCAGGTGATGGGAACTCCAAACGTGACACACATCTGTGCGCATTTCAGCTTAGGAAAGCAGATCACAGGATCCCCTCACTATAAGGGAACCTTCTGGTAGCCACTTTGTGTGAGGAATAGCCGTTATGCATGCAAATGAGTTTCCCTTCGCCCCATTGGGATGATACTTTTTCAAAAGTAATCTAGATTGCTGTTGCTATGTGTCCATTTTGTGGCTCTGTAGAGCACGAGTATATTTAAGCCTGATTTCTGTATTAATGTATATATTTTAAATTTGTTTTGGACAGTTTCCATAAATGTTGTGAAGTCACGTGGTCTGGCGCTGTACACGTCAAAGGTTACACTGCTTAGCTTTTTGTGACAATGACTGCATCACACAATTAGTACTTTGCGAAATTGATATATGATGTACAGCACCCGCAGCACAGCTGCACACGCTCCGTTCACACGCAGAATATGTTTTTACTTTACAAGATACCGAGACACACCCATCTTCAAGAGCGTAGCTTCAGGGGGAGTGTCTGAGGTGTTACACCTGTTAACGCTGAATTTAGTAATGATATTATTAATGAATATTCATGTGTTTTGATATTGAATTTGCGTAGAAAATCTACTAACTTGGAGAAAAATAATGCACACATTTGAAGGTGCGACTACCAGAGTGGCTGCCAAAGTTCACGAAGTGTACTTATTAATGGCTTATTAATTTGAAATGTTGAGCTTAAGTTGAGTAATGTAGTAATATGTCATATTGAGGGTTATGCATTATGTATAAGCTTTATTAATCGTAGGCCTTAACTTAGCGAGGTCTTGGCCTAGTTGTATGGCCTCATGTCAAGCTGCATTACTTAAGCATCTAATAAAATGTCTGCTTAGAGAATTCAATTGTGATTTTCCACTGTGCTGGCCTAATACTCGTAGATGAAAGTCTTTCTCATGAGAACTGCTTGCTAGGAGATGATGTAATTGCTAGTGCAACAATATTTAATGCAATGTGTGTAAGACTGACTTTCCCAGGAGAAGACAATGAGGACTCTGATTGGAGTATAAGCAGCAACAATATTGTTACCTGACGAGCCGGATGATGAGAACAGAACGAAAGGAGCCAATCACTGACCTGTGAACCACGTACTAGTAGAAATGTAGATTTGAAGTTTTAGTCTCATTGGACAAAGTGTGAACATGCGATTCCCCAGACCAATTAGGGTGTCGGAAATAGTTTTAGGAAATCTAACTTAGCCAGACTGCACCATGAAGAGATATGCCATTCTCCCTATTCTTCTTGAGAGTTTAGCTTTATTCTTTGAACTGCTTATATAGACTTTGCTTTTTCTGATCTCCGATGCTGACTCCTGATGCCTCGCTGACCAGACTGATGTCCTGCTGATGAAGACTGTCACAGCTAGCTGAACCCTATTGAGGACAGGAATATACTGACATTTCTGAAAGCTATGCCTATTTGCTTTTGTTTCTAGGTACCAACCGATAATTTTGATAGCGCCTTAGTTAGATGTTTTCCAAATTTGTGTTGACTAAAATTGTTTTGCATGAAGCCCAAACAAGCAATGCTAATCTGATGTTAGTTAAGATTCTCATTGATGAAGTTTGCTACACATAATAAAAACTGATGTCTTTTCTTTGCTGAATCTAAATGTATGTAATATCGTTTGTGCAGTTATTCTTGCTAGTAATTTGCACTGTAACCTTAGAACGTGTACTAGCTCAAGCTTTGATTAGAATGCATTTCTTTCACCGTTTTGGACAGCCAGCATTGTTTCTGTATGTCTATCAATTGATTTTGAGATTAACCTACGTTACATTAGCATTGTTAATATAATATAATAATATATATATAAGTCTTCTTGTGAGTTTACTTATTAAGGTCTGACGCGCTAACAGACGTGGTAGCAGACTGATGGTTTGTCTCCTTAAGAGCCCATAACAGAGGCCTGGTACATGGTTTGTCTTTCAAGAGCTCATCATTGCTGAGATTTGGATTTATTTATTCAATTATACAAATTGGAGAGAAAATGTGCACCTAAGTACCTGAAACGACTTTCCCAGAATCTTGGAGCTTGCCAATGATTATTTGAGGATGTTCTCGGCGTCCTAGTGACGGTGTGAATAAAGTAGGTTTTGCGCTTGCACAGCTTATGCAATTGCAGATGAACTTTGATGTTTGTGAGGGTTCAGGGAGTTTGCATACTCCAAATTAAATTGTAGTACTCTGAAGTGTGAGAGTAGGAAAACCGTCGAACTTCACATGTGTATGGCACTTTGTGTTCAAACATTGCCCACGTGGTTGTTGGTATATGGACCCTGCATGGTCTAAGACTCCGGAGTATATTGAAAAGTGAAATGAGACACTTGGTTTTTGTAATTTGTCTGGTTTAATAGGTCGATCGGGCATGGTCGACAAGACAGAGTGTGAGTCAAAGTGAGTGTCACGAACTGCACTCGGATTCTCACCTCTGGATGCAGGATTGGAGAAAACACTTGGTCTTCTGCTGGTTCTGGATAATCCCAGATAGGGGCGACCCTTTCTAGTAGCCATGGTGCCGCTTGACAGAGAACACCTGAGCAGACCGTACCCTCCAGAAGGAGTCCCAGAGGAAAAACCCCAAGAAATGGGGAAAAAACCTCAAAACAGGAACTCCTGAAAAAGAAGAAAAAACAGGACTTGAAAAACAGGAAAAAGGCAAAAATCTCCAAAAGTGAAAACTGAAACGACGAACAGGAGCGAAGAGCACCAGCAAAAGGAAGCGTTTGCAACGCAAGGTAGAACAAGACTGAGGGGGTCATTCTGACCTCGGCGGTAAAAGTCGCTTGCCGCCGGCCAGAAGGCCGCCATAACACCGCCGCGGCCGTGGTAAACCGCCACGGTCATTCTGACCCGCAACTGGCAAACCGCCAAAAACCCGACATCCACAAAAATCCGCTACACCAAAGGACAGCGAAAAAATGGCGATGACCAAACCTCCACCGTCACGCCAACAGAAATACGCCCATACCATTCCGACCCACAAATCCATGCGGCAGTCTTTCAAACGCGGTATTCCATTGGCGGTACACACCGCCGCGGTCAAAATACACACACACATAGAAAACTCAGCCACATTGGTCAGTTCGAAATACACACACCTGATACACATACTAACACCACTCCCACACACCCAACACAATATAAAACACACACCCACATCACCCACAAGCCCCTACGACCCGAAATCATTGACGAAGGCTAGAGAGAGAGCACAGAATAGACAATCCCACAACACAGAGGCACACAACACCATCACCCACACAGAATCCACGCACCAAACACCACACACCACCACACGCACCACACTCATCACCACAAACGCCACCCCACACCTCAACCACACCACCCCATGGCACCCCAAAGACACCCCAGGTTCAGTGACGCCGAACTCAGGGTCATGGTGGAGGAAATAGTCCGTGTAGAGCCCCAGCTCTTCGGGGCACAGGTGCAGCACACCACAATTGCCAGGAAGATCGAGCTATGGCAAAGGATAGTGGACAGGGTTAACGCGGTGGGACAGCATCCATGCAATCGAGAGGACATCAGGAAGAGATGGAACGACCTACGGGGAAGGTGCGTTCCATGGTATCAAGGCACAACATTGCGGTGCAGAAGACTGGCGGCGGACCCCCACCTACTCCCCCAGAATTTACCGCGTGGGAGGAGGAAGTCTTGCACATCCTGAGGGCCTCGCAGGAGTAGGCGGAGGAATGGACTCTGGTAAGGCAAATCTTCACTACTGCTTCCCACCCCCACCCCACCTGCATGCCAAATCATGCGACAGGGGGGGGACAGGCCCGGGGAACCGACTCTCCAAGAGGCCCTCTCCTCCATCATGGGAGCATACCACCGCTGCCAGGAGACAATGGCGATGGTACTGGCCCGGTTCCAGGAGATCCAGGAACTACAGGAGGACGGTACATGGGGTTCAGGGAGGAACTGAGGAACATCGGTTCCGCAATGGGGACCATCGTCGTGGCCCTTACCCAGATCGTCACCACATTGCGGGACCATGTGGCACCCCAAAAGGCCCCTGTCACTAGCCCAGGCCAGGAACAGCCTACCACCTCCGCCGGCGCTAGTGGACAGGAGGCCCCCACACAACGGCAGGCCACCAGAACCCCACCTCCTGCTGAAGATCAACCACCCCACAAGCGGAACCTGAGATCTCACAAGAAGACAGAGTAGGATTGCAAGACGCCCGCCAGCCTAAGATACCCCCTGATGTCATCCCACTGTCCCACATTGTCACCCTGTCCAACCTTGAACTGCCCCTGCTCCATCCTTCCCCAGGCATATGGACAATGCACCTGTGCGACTGAGAACTGGACTCTGCCATGGACATTACTCCACCCCCACCCATCCCCGCTTCCCAATCATTTACCTATATGTAGCACTTAAAATAAATCACTTATTCCACTTAAAAAAACAGGAGTCTGCTTGTATTCTTAACAAATGTATTACACATAACGGTGCAATAATGTCCAGTTACTTTGTGATGACAACATACCAATTTCAATAAGCTTTAGTCCATGGGCAAACAAAGCTGAAGTCAGGCAGTGGGTCATACAGCTCTGAAAAGGGAAGGGAAAGTCACAAATCAGTTAACAGGAACTGGGGGGAAACACAGACAGTGGAGACGCATGAGGCCTTAAGTAAATGTAAATTGGGGTGGCTGTTTCTTACCTGTGTGCTACTGAAAGTATTGTTGTATGACTGTATCCCTGTTGTCCATGTCGTCCCCATCTTCTTCCTCCTCTTCACTCTCCACAGGCTCCACAGCTGCAACAACACCACCATCTGGACCATCCTCCTGCAGAAAAGGCACCTGGCGTCGCAATGCAAGATTGTGAAGCATACAGCAGGCCACTCTGATCTGGCACACCTTCTTTGGTGAGTACATGAGGGATCCCCCTGTCATATGCAGGCACCTAAACCTGGCCTTCAGGACCCCGAAGGTCCTTTCTATGATCCTGCTAGATCGCCCATGGGCCTCATTGTACCGGTCCTCTGCCCTGGTCCGGGGATTCCTCACTGGGGTCAGTAGCCACGACAGGTTGGGGTAACCAGAGTCACCAATTAGCCACACACGGTGTCTCTGTAGCTGTTCCATCACATAAGGGATGCTGCTATTTCGCATGACATACGCGTCATGCACTGACCCAGGGAACTTGGCATTTACATGGGAGATGTACTGGTCAGCCAAACAGACCACCTGGACATTCATCGAATGATAACTTTTTCTGTTTCTGTACACCTGCTCACTTTCTTTGGGGGGAACCAAAGCCACATGGGTCCCATCAATGGCACCAATGATGTTGGGGATATGTCCAAGGGCATACAAATCACCCTTCACTGTAGCCAATTCGCCCACCTCAGGGAAAATAATGTAGCTCCGCATGTATTTCATCAGGGCAGACAACACTCTGGACAAAACCTTACAAAACATAGGCTGAGACATCCCAGATGATATGGCCACTGTTGTCTGAAAAGACCCACTTGCCAAAAAATGGAGTACTGACAGAACCTGCACCAGAGGGGGAATCCCTGTGGGTTGGCGGATGGGGGACATCAGGTCTGGCTCCAGCTGGGCACATAGTTCATGTATAGTTGCTCTGTCAAGCCGGTATGTAAGTATGATATGTCGTTCTTCCATTGTCGACAGGTCCACCAGCGGTCGGTACACGGGAGGATTCATCCTTCTCCTCGCAAGTCCCAGCGGACAGTGCCTAGGAAGGACAACATGGAGCACAGAGTCAAGCAACCCACAGGTACGTAACCACAGCTTGCACAGTACACGATTCGCTATGCATTGAATGGCTTGTATGAGTGGCAATGCAAGGCCTAGGCCTGTGTGACGCAGTAGAAATCATGCCATGTGGGCCCTTGAAATGACGGCTGCCTGACCTGTGAAGTGTGACAGTGGGATGTGAGGTCACTGCGCTGGCGTGGCACACCGTGGCGGTAGGCGGTCAAAGACCACGGCGCAAAGCAGCATTGGTTAACATTGAACCCTATGGGTCTCAGGAGCCAATGACGATGTGCGCCGGCAGTCGCGGTACACACTGCCGCGGTACGCACCGCCGCTCGCGTGGCCGCCATTTTCTATCTGATTAATCACTCGAGACCTGATCATCCACAGGAGAGAGTTCCTATACTGCAAGTGCTGCTGTGACCTCGGTCTGGGAGATACAATGGCTGCTGCGACTGGGGAAAGGGCCCCTGCCTTCACTGCCGAAGAATTGGAGAAACTTGTTGATGGGGTCCTCCCCCAGTATGCGCTACTCTACGGTCCTCCAGACCAACAGGTTAGTACACAGGGTGCACGTTGAATGGGCTATGCCTGTGTTGAGTGGGGTGTATGTAAGATGGTGGGGAGGGGAGCGAATGAGGAGTGCAACGCACGAAAGATGAGAGCATGTGCCACATGGCAAGGTTGGGGAGGGGGGGGCCACTCACATTGACCAGGCAGAAAACTGATGCGATTTCCTTTACCACCCTGTACATGTCACATAGGTCAGCGCCCATCAGAAGATCGACCTTTGGCATGCCATCGCCAAGGACGTCCGGGCCCTGGGGGTCCACAACAGACGGGGCACCCACTGCCGAAAGAGGTGGGAGGACATCCGCCGTGGGACCAGAAAGACCGCCGAGTCTCTGCTGGGGATGGCCTCCCAACGTAGGAGGGGTGCCAGCCGCCAATTGACCCCCCTGATGTCCCGGATCCTGGCGGTGGCCTACCCCGATTTGGATGGGCGCGTGAGGACATCACAGCAGACACAAGGGGGTGAGTATCAGCACATTCTGCTATCTTTGCACGCAGTGAAGGTGTCTGGGTGGGGGAGGAGGGCTGTGGCTATCTCCAGGCCAGGGCGCATTCTGTAGGCTAGGCCCCTCCGTTAGACACGGCCCTGTGCCCCCGCCCCCCACCTCTGTAGGGTGCCAAGTACAGCTATCCATGGTCCGGCCTCACCCATGTGTGCATTTGTCGTCCATAGACCCGTAGGCCTAGTCACAATAACTGAGTAGTGTACCCCCATTGCGTGGCCTAGTTCAGGGGGCTTCTGTGTCTGTCCTCTCCGACAACGGTGTTGCCAATGCATGCACTCAACCTGTCTTCATTTCTCCCCCCCACCCCCATTTTCTTTGTCTTCCTGGTCATGTGTGCATTAGCATCATCAGGCGGAGGAGAAGTGGCATCGGCGCACGAGGGAGCTGCATCTCACATGGCCCCGGTGGGCCATACAACAGACTCCGAGTACACCAGTGAGACGGAGGGCGAGTGGAGCTCCACAACGGGGACCCGTGGAGACGTCAGCGACACCGAGACGTCCTCGGAAGGGAGCTCCCTAGCGGTGGCGGCAACATCCGTGCCCACCGCCACAACAGGTACAGCCGCCACCCAGCGCACCAACCCCGCCCTCCCAGCAGACCCTCAGCCTTCGCTCCGTCCCCGCTCGCCCAGGAAGGCTGGCATCTCCTTCGCCCCAGGCACCTCAGGCCCTGCCCCAGTTACCCCTGCTGCCCTCAGTGAGGAGGTCATTGACCTCCTCAGGACACTCATTGTTGGGCAGTCTACCCTTTTGAATGCCATCCAGGGTGTAGAAAGGGAGGTGCATCGGAGCAATGCATACCTGGAGGGCATTCATTCGGGTCAGGCTGCCCATCAGCGATCGTTCAACGCTCTGGCCTCAGCACTGACGGCAGCCATTGTCCCTGTCTCCAGCCTCCCTCTTCTGACTCCCTCCACCCAGTCCCAGTCTCCTGTTCCTCTGCCTATCCCATCCACACCATCAGACCAGCCTGCACACACCTCTACACCCAAGGGCAGCTCATCCAGACATAAGCACCACAGATCCCACAAGCATTCTCCCAAGCAACATCCAGAGGCAGACATGCCAACAGTCACTACCACCTCTGTGTCCCCCACCTCCTCATCTCCCTCCTCCCTCCCTGTGACGTCTCCACTCACACCTGCATGCACACCACCATCAGCCAGTACTTCCATCACCAGCACACCCTCCATTACAGTCCGCACACATGCAGTCACCACCCCCACTGCCATTTACACGTCCCCTGTGTCCTCTCCCAGTGTGTCTGTCACCCCCTCTTCCAAAGCACACAAACGCAGGCAGCCACCCACCCAACAGCCATCCACCTCACGACAGCCTCCGTCACAAGCACCTACACCCAAAGACAGCACACTTGACTCTCCTACAACCACATCCTCTTCCTCCACTCCCAAACCCACTACACCTACCCGTCCCTGTCCTTCCAAAGTCCTTTTCCTTTCCAACCTTGAGCTCGTTCCAATCACTGACCCACCCCCTCCATCTGGTAAGAGTAAAAAAAGCACCTCAGCCACCACCAGCCCTGCATCTACTGTGACCATAGTGCAGGGCTATTGGAGTCCACCAGATCCTAGGGCAGGAACATCGGCCAGCAGCAAGGGGACAGCCAGCCCCCCCCCTGGGAAGAGGACAAGAAAGAAAAAGGCCCGGCGCGACAAGCCTGAGACGGCTGCCACCAAGGACAGTAGCCTTGCCCCGTCACCTGCCACATCATCCAAGGGAGGCAAGGGCCACAGAGCTTCAGCGAAGGAGGGCAAGGGCAGCAGGGCGGAGAAGTCAGGCAGCAGGCGAGCTGCCCAGGAGGGCCCCACCAGCCCCATTCCGGGTGTGACGGACGACACCCACGGGCCCAGGACTCCATCACAGGAGGGCGCCGCGACCGCAAGTTCGGATGGTGAATGAGCGGGAAGTCTTGCCCAGGTCTGGCTCCCTAGACACACAGGACAAGCACCGCTGAACAGGGCCCCGCCGGGAGGAGCACCGCTGAACAGGGCCCCGCCGGAACAAGAACCGCTGTACAGGGCCCCGGCGGGACAAGAAGCGCTGAACGGGCCCCGGCGGGAGGAGCACCGCTGAACAGGGCCCCGCCGGGAGGAGCACTGCTGAATAGGGCCCCGCCGGGACAAGAACCGCTGTACAGGGCCCCGGCGGGACAAGAACCGCTGAACGGGCCCCGCTGGGAGGAGCACCGCTGAACAGGGCCCCACCGGGAGGAGCACCGCTGAACAGGGCCCCGCCGGGACAAGAACCGCTGAACAGGGCCCCGGCGGGACAAGAACCGCTGAACGGGCCCCGCTGGGAGGAGCACCGCTGAACAGGGCCCCGCTGGGAGGAGCACCGCTGAACAGGGCCCCGCCGGGACAAGAACCGCTGAACAGGGCCCGCCGGGACAAGAACCGCTGAACAGGGCCCCGGCGGGACAAGAGCCGCTGAACAGGGCCCCGCCAGGACAAGAACCGCTGAACGGGCCCTGCCGGGACAAGAACCGCTCCGCTGGGCCCTTCCTGTCAAGCACCGCTCCGCTGGGCCCTTCCTGTCAAGCACCGCACCGCTGGGCCCTTCATCTCAAGCACCGCTCCGCTGGGCCCCGCCGTCTCAAGCACCGCTCCGCTGGGCCCTTCCTGTCAAGCACCGCTCCGCTGGGCCCTTCATCTCAAGCACCGCACCGCTGGGCCCTTCATCTCAAGCACCGCTCCGCTGGGCCCTTCATCTCAAGCACCGCACCGCTGGGCCCTTCATCTCAAGCACCGCTCCGCTGGGCCCCGCCGTCTCAAGCACCGCTCCGCTGGGCCCTTCATCTCAAGCACCGCTCCGCTGGGCCCTTCATCTCAAGCACCGCTCCGCTGGGCCCTTCATCTCAAGCACCGCTCCGCTGGGCCCTTCATCTCAAGCACCGCACCGCTGGGCCCTTCATCTCAAGCACCGCTCCGCTGGGCCCCGCCGTCTCAAGCACCGCTCCGCTGGGCCCTTCATCTCAAGCACCGCTCCGCTGGGCCCTTCATCTCAAGCACCGCTGGCCCATTGTCAGTGCCGGTTCTGTGTCGAGCAGGGCTTCAGGAAGCACTCTGGGCACCATGCCTCCTCCAATAACAGTGGAGTTGGTAATCCATCTGATGGACTGTGGCTTGGCACTTCCCAGGATGGTCCAGTGGGCAAGCCACCCACTGTAGAGACTTGAGAGACTGTGGCTTTGCACTCCCCAGGATGGTACAGTGGGCAAGCCACCCACTGTAGGGACTTGTGAGACTGTGGCTTTGCACTCCCCAGGATGGGACAGTGGGCATGGAGGCCCCTCGTGGATCTGGCGTCGTGGACTCATGTGGCTGAGGTGCCCCCACTTCCCTTCCCCCTGAGGTGCCTGTAGTTTTATCATCTGATGCCCCTGCAGTGTTCTCTCCAATGGTATCTGGTCTCCTGTGTGGGCTTTGCCCATGTGTTTGTGCACATTGGCCCACGGACTATGGAACTTTGACGGAATGTGCAGGACTTTTTGCCTATGGATATATTGTTGACTATGTTCATTCCTTATTTTTGTATCTTTTATATGGCA
Source organism: Pleurodeles waltl (assembly GCF_031143425.1). Lineage (NCBI taxonomy): Eukaryota > Metazoa > Chordata > Amphibia > Caudata > Salamandridae > Pleurodeles > Pleurodeles waltl. Next base: position 341,422,245 of record NC_090443.1, read on the forward strand.
TATTTGCCATTCCTTCAATGGAGCTATTTATACATATATTTTATAGATCATTTAAATTGTGTCTTTGCATTATTCCGGGGGGTTTGTGTGGTGTCACTCTGACTTGTTGCTCGGCATTGGGGTATAGGTATTTGTGGTGGGGGGGTGGGTGTATGGTGCATGTGTGTGCCCGTAAGCTTTCTTCCTCCCCCCTCGCCTGTGTCGTAGGTGCAGTACTCACCGTTGTCGTCTGCGCCGGCGTTCGTACTCCTGGTAGATGAGCAGGTAGACAATAGCTGGTAGGATGTGTAATTCGGGCTCCATGCTGTCCTCCTTCCTCGTGGAGTGTGTATAGGTGAGCGTTTTCCCGTTCGTAGTCTGTTTCCGCCGTGTTTTTATCGGCGGGGCTCCCGCCCCGGAAAAGGTGGCGGTTTGGTGAGTTGTGATAGGGTGGGCGGTACATTGTCTGCCGCCTGCCTGTTGGCGGTGACCGCCGCGCTGTTTGTCGGTCCCGCCGTGGCGGTCGGAGTGTTAAAGTGGCGGCCTGTGTTGGCGGTTCCCGCCAGGGTTAGAATTAAATTTTTTGGACCGCCGGCCTGTTTGCGGGTTGGCTGCCGCTTTATCACCGACCCCCTGAGTGACTTATATACTGGAAAAGAGGAAGTGACTTCACAGGAAATGAAACAACACCATCTTGAATTGGGAAAAGCCCATAGAAAAGTATAGAAAAAAGGATGTAGTATATAAGAAAAGGGCATGCTGGGAAATGGAAACAGGAAGAAGACAACATGGAGACCAGCAGGAACACAGAGGAAAATGAAGAACACAGAAACCAAGAAAAAAGGAAAAAAAGAGACAAGAAAGAGACCACCACCGACAGAAGAAAAGAGAATCCCCTAAAATAGGTAAGGGCGACGCAACCAGGAGCGCAAAATATGCTTCCTGGAACGCGTCTCCGAAGCGGGGAAAAAACACAGAGGACGGCGCTCCGAAAATCGGAAGCGCAATCCGACCGTGTCAAAGAAAGAGACGCTGCGGTGAGGTGCGGCATCACAGTAGGTCCCCTCCCCTAGGCCCCAGGTTTGTCAGTGTGACGGGCAAAAAACTGGCGAACAAAGCGGGGAGCATGGACGGAGGAGGCATCATCCCAAGAGCAGTCACTGGGAGGGTAGCCCTTCCAGTGAATCAAAAACTGCAGTCTGTTCAGAAAAAATCAGGAATCACAAACTTCCTGTACTTCATTTTCGGGATGGCTGTCTACAGAAAGAGGAGGAGGACGCTGGAACTGTCGGTGGTATGGATCAGGGACGAAGGGCTTTAATTGGGACACATGAAAAACTGGATGAACCCTCCAAGTATGAGGCAATCGCAGTCGCACAACAACAGGATTCAAGATTTGTAAAATCCGAAAGGGTCCATAAAAATGTGGTTTGAACTTATTGACAGAAAATCGGGAGGGTAGAAATCTGGAGGAAAGCCCCACCTTGTGGCCTACTTGATACGAAGGTGTTGTTAGTCGATAGCGATCTGCTTTCCGTTTCATTGCTTGTTTAGAAGCTAAGAGAGTTGTATGAATTAGGCCCTGGATTTGGCGGTTCCGCCATGCAAAAGAAGTGACTGCAGGAACAAAAGAGGAGTTACAGGGAACAGTAGACATGGCCCTAGGATGAAATCCATAGGTGCAATAAAAAGGCGCGCCCTTGGTCACACTATGAACTGTGTTATTATAGGAGAATTCAGCAAGGGCAAGAAACTCCGACCAATTACTTTGAGTGGCATTACAGTAACATCTCAGATATTGTTGGAGTTCCTGATTTACTCGTTCAGTTTGACCATTCGTCTGTGGATGGAAACCAGAGGATAAGGACACCTCAGTGTTTAACAAGGCACAAAAAGCTCTCCAGAATCGTGATACATATTGTGGCCCTCTGTCCGAAATGACCTCTGCGGAATACCATGGAGGCAAAAAATATCCTGCATGAATATGCAACTCATTTCAAGGGCTGTTGGTAACTTTTTCAAGGCTGTGAAATGTGCCATCTTGGTGAAGGAATCAACTGTTACCATGATTACATGGTTACCAGAAGAGGGTGGTAAGGAACAAATGAAATCCGTGGAAAGAGTACACCAAGGAGCTGAGGGAACCGGTAAAGGTCTTAATAAACCTACTGGTCTAGTTCGGGGTGTCTTGGTCTGGGGACATACTGGACATGCTGAAACATAGGATTCTGTATCTTTCTTAAGGGAAGGCCACCAAAATGATCGTTGCAGCAGCTCTTGGGTCATCTTGATTCCTCGATGCCCGGCTATCTCGGAATCATGACACATTTGTAATGCCTCCGTCTGGACTTTCTTAGTAGGTAAGAAAAGAGCCTTCTGATGATAGAAGTAATCATCTTTCTTCTGTAAGAAGGGTGTCACTTTATTCCATTCTGAAGTAGAAAGAAACTGGTACTCAGATTTAACGCGTTCTTGAAAAGATTGAGTAGCTCCTATGATTCTACTAGCCTCAATAATGTGTGGAGAGGAGATCTTAGCGACATCAGGATATTGACGGGATAAGGCATCTGCCACTAAATTCTGGGAACCAGGTATGTAAGTGATCACGAAATCATACTGGCTAAAGAAAAAAGCCCATCTTGCTTGGCGACTGTTGCGGCACTGGAAACTTCGAAGACATTGTAAATTGCGGTGGTCAGTCCTGGCTTCAAAAGGCTCTCTGGAACCCATCAAGAAATGCTTTCATTCCTTACATGCTACTTTGATGGAAAGTAATTCTCGTTCCAGTACTGAATAATTGTGTCTGCTTCTGTCAAAATATGAGAAAGATAGAAGATAGGATGTTCTAATCCATCGTTGTCTTGTTTCTGAAGCAGAACTGCTCCTATGGCTCTGTCAGAGGCATCTGTCACAACTATACATTTTTTGGTAATGTCAGGGTGTCGCAAAATGGGTGCTTGGGTGAAGGACTTCTTTAATTCTTGAAAAGCACATTCAGCATTTTCAGCCCAGACGAAGCCCTTCTTCAAATTCTCTTTTTTAATCGTTTGGGTAATGAAACTTTGTTGGTAGTCAAAGTTCTGAATAAACTGGCGATAGAAGTTTGAAACATTGCGTTTCTTTTATTGACGATGGAGAAGGCCAATCTAGGATGGCTCTGACCTTGTCGGTGTCCATGGATATTCTGTGTTGATTGATACTGAATCCCAAATAATTCACTTCAATCTTATGAAATTCACACTTCTCTGGTTTACAAATTAACTGATTCCTTTTAAGTCTTTCCAAGACCTGCAGTACATGTTCCGTATGTTGCTCAGGATTAGGGGAATATATCAAGATATCGTCTGGATAAATTACTACATATTGGTTTAATAAGTCAGAGAACACTGAATCCATGAATCGTTGGAAGACAGAAGGTGCATTGGTCAATCCGAAAGGCATGACACGATACTCTTAGTGTCCGAAAGGGGTACAGAAAGCTGTTTTCCATTCATCTCCTTCTTTGATTCGTAAAAGATGATAGGCACCCCTTAAGTCTAATTTGGTGAACATCTTGGCTCCTTGGATGGCATCCAATATATCCCGAATTAAGGGTAAAGGGTAACGTTCCTTAATTGTTATTTTATTGAGTCCACGAAAGTCGACACATGGATGCAGATCTTTCGTCTTCTAGGGGACGAAGAAAAGAGGAGCCCCAGCAGGAGACGTAGAAGGAGCAATTAACCCGTTCTGTAAGTTGTCATCCAGGTATTCCTTGAGCACCTTCTTTTCTTGGTCTGTCAATGAATACATTCGACCAAAAGATACGACTTCATCGGGAACCAATGGAATAGCACAGTCATAGATTCAATGAGGAGGTAGAATGGGATTACTGGGTTTCTGAAAGATCCCAATATATTCCTGATAACAATCTGGAACTCCCTGAATCATATTTATGGTGTTAGTACTATCCTTAGTTGACTGACAGGACCTTTTAGGAGCCCAATAGGAGTTAGTGGAATAACAGTTATGCTGACAGAACAAAGATGTTAAAGATATGGTTCTCTTTTCCCAATTGATATAGGGGTTGTGCCGGGTTAACCAGGGTATTCCTAAAATCATGATGTGATTCGGTGATGCTATAAGGTCAAAGGAAACATGTTCTTGGTGCCCCCCAAATGTCAGACAGAGTGTTTGAGTAGAGGCCACCACAGGACCTGAGGTTAAAGGAGAGCCATCAACTGTGTGTACCTGCTCAGGGGTTTCTTTAGGAATACGTGGAATTCCCTTATTCTTAGCCCAGGTCTCATCCAAATAGATTCCACTGGCTCCACAATCTATGAGCGCTAGGAGATGTTCTTCTTGACCCTGTGAACTTTGTAACGTGACCGAGAGGATAAACAGGGTGGACATACTTTCTATGGAGGAACATATCGATGGTACTTCAGCTCCTCCCGTCTCCTTCCTCCTTACATGGGACGGGAGTTGTCGTTTCCCGCAGGTCTGGAGGGACGAACAGGGCAACTACGAATCAGATGGCCAGCTTTACCACAATACAGACAAAGTCCCTTTCGTCTTCTATCCTCCTTTTTCTGATTCAGTTAAAGGACCACGGACGAGATCAATCTGCCTGGGTTCTTCAACAGAGGATGGAGAGGCTTCGGATGGGACATCGTCCTTTCGCCGACTGCTGGTACGAGAATTACCAGGCTGGTATGAAACTCACGTTCTTCTTCTCTCCATCTTGCGCTCTCGTAGTCTATATTCAATGTTCATGACTTGATCCATCAATTCCTTTAAGGAACGGGCTGGAATAGAATGTACCAGTTCATCTTTAATTTCTTCACACTGACCTCGTCGGAACAAGGTTACAAAGGTGCGTTCCACCCAAGAGGTTTCGGCTGCCAACTGTTTGAAACGAGTTATATACTGCATAACGTCCTGATTGCCCTGCTGTATATCACATTAGGCCTCCTCAGCTGCTGCTTCCACCCCAGGCCTTTCAAACATCTGTTTGAAGAGAGTCAAGAAAGCAGGGTGATTAGTCAGGACTGGATCTTCCGCAGAGACCAGAGGAGTCGCCTAAGCAAGTGCATGACCAGACAAGGCACTGATCAGATAGCCCACATTAGCCTTATCGGAGGAAAATTGGACTGGACGAAAAGCAAAGAATACTGTTAAGGCATCCAGAAACTCCTTTATCTTCAGAGGATCTCCTGAATATCGAGGAGTAGCAGCAGATACAGGCGTTATATCCATTGACCGGTAAGACAGGACTTGTCGTAGTGCAGTGTTTTCAGCCCGTAATTGCTGTAACTCTTGAGCCTGTTGTTGGACTGTCTGCAGCATGGCCTGTGCATTTTCTGCCGCCTCTCCCTGTGGTCTTTCCATGGCTGCCTCGCAACGCAGGATCTTTTGGCGTTGCAATCTGTCACGAAATGCACTCTGCTTCTCACCTCTGGATGCAGGATTGGAGAAAACACCCGGTCTTCTGCTGGTTCTGGATAATCCCAGACAGGGGCGACCCTTTCTAGTAGTCACAGTGCCGCTTGACAGAGAACACCTAAGCAGACCGTACCCTCCAGAAGGAGTCCCAGAGGAAAAACCCCAAGAAATGGGGAAAAAACACCTCAAAACAGGAACTCATGAAAAAGAAGAAAAAACAGGACTTGAAAAACAGGAAAAAGGCAAAAATCTCCAAACGCAAAAACTGGAACGACGAACAGGAGCAAAGAGCACCACCAAAAGGAAGCGTTTGCAATGCAAGGTAGAGCAAGACTGAGTGACTTATATACTGGAAAAGAGGAAGTGACTCCACAGGAAATTAAACAACACCATCTTGAATTGGGAAAAGCCCATAGAAAAGTATAGGGAAAAGGATGTAGTATATAAGAAAAGGGCATGCTGGGAAATGGAACCAGGAAGAAGACAACATGGAGACCAGCAGGAACACAGAGGAAAATGAAGAACACAGAAACCAAGAAAAAAGGAAAAAAAGAGACAAGAAAGAGACCGCCACCGACAGAAGAAAAGAGAATCCCCTAAAATAGGTAAGGGCGACGCGACCAGGAGCGCAAAATATGCGTCATGGAACGCGTCGCCAAAGCGGGGAAAAAACGCGGAGGACGGCGCTCTGAAAATCGGAAGCGCGATCCGACCGTGGTCGAAGAAAGAGACGCCGTGGTGAAGCGCGGCGTCACAGTGAGTGAAATAATTTTTCGACTGAGATCTGGAGAGTCCTGTGTGCACCAGGACAGACCCACTGATCAGTTGAGAGTGAAATTTGCAGGTTGAATTTTGTTTGCGAATCAGGGAGGTTAAGAAAGAAGGAGTAGCTGTTAGAGCGAAACTCTGTCAGTGAAAAATCTGTGAAGTTTTTGGAGCGATTGTGTTACCTTACCTGTAGGAAACAGACAAATTGGGTTTGATTTTGTTTAGTGCTCGCGATAAATTGCATTATTTTAGTGTGAATCTGAGTGTAGGAGGACGAGCCGCAAGACTTTGTCAGTCGCAGTACGTGTGAGTGTGACGTCATTGGAGCCACGCTGGGATAGGTTGGTTAGTGAGAAGGGTCGCGCATAGATTGGCAGCCGTCCGTGAAGCGCAATTGGTTGAGAAGGTGGGTGAAGAGAATTCTGGGATTAAAAGTCACTTCCTGATTTGATTTTGAATAAAATAAAGGTTGCAAAAATGAAAAGTTTCAAATCTTTAAAGAGTGCTTTAAGGGGAGATGTGTATTCTACCACGAGTATAGAGGATGCTGCACCGCCAGAAGGTACACCAGCTTATATTGTAATTGAAGAAAAGGGTGTCTCACCACGTCTTTGGTTAAAGCAGTGGTGCAAAGTGACAGAGAAGGATGGGAGCTTAGCGTTTTCTGTCCATGGAACATTTAATTTGAGGAGCTTAGAGAATCTGAGGAGGGTATTGTATGATCTGAAACCCCATCCGAGACCAGCACAGTTCGAGGCATTGGCGATTGGGAGTTAGTAGCTAGACAGCAACAGCAACAGAAATTTGAAAGGAGGATGAGAAAGGCAGAAAAGACACTAGCAGGGGCTAGATGGGACATTGGTCGAAATTATGGAGAACCGAGACTTTACAGGGAATTAAGATGTTTCCATCAATTACACAAGACAGTGAGAGAGAAGGAAGAAAAGCTACCAGTAACTCAAACAGGAGCCCTTCCAAGAGTTGAGAGCGGAAAACTGGGGAGACTAGGAAATCTTTGGCGTAGGAGGAAGAATCAGACGACAAGTTTATTTTACAGTTATTGAGAAATCATCCCCCACCATGTGAAGCACACAAGAGTGGTCTGAGCACCTGTGCAGATCCTTTGGCTCCGACCCAGGTTAATGCAACAATGAGTCTAGTATAGGTTAATCCGAACGTGACACACAGCCCGATGCAGAGTAGTCTTCATGTACCTATTACTCCAGGAGCACAGAATCAGGTGCCATAGTCGAGTGTCACAAGAGTTGACCCTGATGTGCCTATTGTGGAAACTGCCACAAATCTAATAGTGTCTACAGGACAGGTTTTTCTAAAACTGACATTGTTACAGACAGAGCCAACTCCACTTTTACTGCCTCAAATGCGGTGAGCTCATTGAGGGAACTATGGGTGTGAAAAGATTAGAGTCCTACACAGAAGCAGAGTTGAGATATCTGTGCACGAAAATTACAAGGGAAGTGAGCAATGAGCACCAGAAGTTAGCAGACCTGGCAGAGAAGTATGGTTTAGAAATAGAGAAGACAAAACATTTGAAAAGGAATTATAGGTTGGAATGTGATGCAAAAGACTTGAAACACATGAGATCTGCAGGGATGAAGGCACACCTTAGGGAGTTACTCCAAAGTGTCCAGACATGGGGCGCCTTAGACAAATGGGAAGGCAGATGAGCAAAGAAAAGTGATAAAGGAAAAAGTGATTCTGCTGAGCTGACTGCAAATGTGCAGCAGGACAAGGATCCAGTGAAAATCTTACCAATGAGAGAGATTCCAGGAGGGAATTTTGTTCATGTCCCTTGGACCAGAAGTGACATTCTGTCATTTACGAATGACTACCCCAGGTTGAGAGAGAAGCCAGTGGAATGGTACCAGCAGGCAGACAGGTTTGTGAAACTTGCAAAATGCCTTTGGGAAGACTTGAACACTCTATTAGAGATAGTAGTCAGGTCCCAGCTGATCTGTGAATGGAGTGTAAGAGGAGTATAGAATGGCCGACAAAAGAACCAGAGAGGGATCAAGTTACAGTTTGTTGCCCCCTGAAGTAATGAAATATTACTATGAAGTGATTGAATTTTTGAAAACAAGAATTTTGCCCAAAAACATTGACTGGCAGAGAATAGACAGGACAGCTCAGGAAGCAAAGGAGTCAATACATGCGTATTATTAGAGATTGTTGCAGGCATTCAAGCATTACAGTGGTACAGAAACGATCGAGCCAAAAGACATGATTCATTTTGTGTTCAGATTTGTGGAAAGATTGAGCCCCGAAATTAGCCAGATGATTAAGAGTCATATGATTTGCTGGCAAGCAAAGCCGATTGATGAGGTGTTGCAGTATGCAAAGTACTGTAGTGAGGAGATTGAGTTGAAGCAGAGAAAGTTAAAGGAAAAGGCGATGGTGATGCAGATTAAAGCTGCACAAACAGGGATGCAGGGAAATTTTCCACAGCAGCAGCAGGGAAATGTGGAGTTTCAAAATCAGATAAGAGGTAGAGGTCGCGGAGGTAATAGAAACCGTAGCCCTGATTTGAATACTGTAGTGGTCCACAATGTTGTGCAGGGAATGAAGAGAGTGTTGACTTGTCACGCTTGCGGAGCGGTCGGACATTGGAAACGGGAGTGTCGGATGATGGTACAGGAAGGTGTCGCTCAGCAAACTAATGACATCAATTTGTTCCAAAACTAGAGAGGACCGAGAATGAGAGGTCATAATCTGAATTTTCAAAATAATGCAATTCAAATGCAAAGTTTTCAACCAATACAACAGGTGCAAATGCCACTTGTACAAATGACACAGTTGCAGCTGATGCAGCAGCAGGTTCCAATGGTACCTAGACAGCAAATTCAAATACCTCAAGCTCCAATGGAACAGCAGCAGGTGATGCTTACTCAACAGGTCAGAGGTCCAACCGAAGTAATAACATTAGTTCATCAATTTGCGTTACACACTGAGATTGGAAGAAACAATGATTGGGTGAGTGAGAGTTGGGAAAAGGAGGAATGTCTGCTTGCAGCTTCCTTAGAAGTAAATCAGAAAGGCCCCTATGTGAAGGGAAAAGTCATGAGTCACTGAGTTTTATTCTTGGTTGACACAGGAGCTACAGGCTCTACAGTAAGATCTGCGGAAGTTCCGAATTTGACCCTTTCAGGAAGGACAGTCCAGATTGTAGTAGTAGCAAATCAGTATTTGACCAACCCGATTACAGAACCAGTTCAGGTTAAAATTGGCAACTTTAGAGGATTGCATAAATTTGTAGTCTGTGATTTAAGTCCGGTATCCCTAATGGGAAGAGCCTTGCTGTGTAAAACCAGGTGCTCAATTACTTGCTCAAATGATGGAATAGAGATACAGATAAACAGTGATGATGAAGATGACCCATCTCCAGAGACAGAGTGTGAAACAATAAATGAGGAGTACCCCCTGATTAATTTCTTTCCAGTTTTCACAGTGAAGCAGCTTCCTCCTGATTTACAGGGAACAGTTAAAGAGAAAGTGTGGGATCTGACAGGGAAAGAGATTGGTCTGATGAAGGGAGTTGAGCCAGTTAAAGTTCCTGTAAAGCCGAATACGATTTTCTCTCAGATTCCCCAGTACCACATGCCACAGGATATCCTTATAACTGTTGCCCAGATAATTGCAGAATTTGTGAACCAAGGGCTCTTGAAAGAAGTGTTGAGCAGCCTGTGTAATTCATCGGTAATGGGATTGAAAAAGCCCTGTGGGAAAGTTCGAATTGTCCAGGATTTGAAAAAATAAATGACATTGTGATCAAATGTTGCCCTGTGATACCAAATCCAGCTGTGATAATGTTTCAGATTCCTTGTGATGCTGAATGGTTCACCATCATAGACTTGTCGCAAGCTTCATTTTTCTGTGCCTCTTCATGAGGACAGCCAATTTCTCTTTTGTTTCAAATTTTTAGACCGAGTTTACTGTTGGTTTCGAGTCATCTTCCATATTTAACCAGATCTTGAAAAATAATTTGGAGTCGTTAGAATTGCCTTTCCAACCGGCCTTGGTACAGTACATAGATGACTTGCTGATTGCATCCAAAATGAGGCATGAGTGCAAGTATGACACAATTGCCTTGATGAATCTTTTGGTAAAGAATAGTCATAAAGTGTCTCCAATTAAATTGCAGTAGTGTCAGAAAAAGGTGAAATATTTGGGTCACCAGATTGAGAAGGGATCAAGGAAAATATCTAGAGAAAGGGTCACAGCCATTTTGCAGATGGATCCACCAGCCACACAGAGAGATTTCAGGATGTTTTTAAGGATGGTAGGCTACTGCCGCCAATGGATTCCCAATTTTTCAGTCATTTCGAGACCACCGCAGAAGCTGACCTACAAGGAGGTCACCGATCCCATAGTGTTAGACCAGGCTTGATGAAAGCGTTTGCTGAATTGAGAGAAAGTCTCTGCAAAGCTCCAGCTTTGGGTATGCCTGATTACACTAAGGCCCTCATTATGACATTGGGGGTAAGTGCTGCTTACTGCCATGCTGACTGCTGCCAACATAACGTGACCGCAGTGGTATACCGCTACGCGTATTATGACCCACACATAGAAATCCGCCACTATATAGACACACACACAAGTCCGCCAGCCCAAAGGTCAGTGATAAAATGGTGGTACCAAAACCCACAACGTTACGCCAACAGAAATACGCCCACAGCATTATGACACACGCATCACCGCTCAAAATACACACACTCTAACAAAACAACACCACATTGGACAATTCAAACTACACACACCTGACACATACACATACACCACACCCACACACCCACAACACTATAAAACACACACCCACACTACCCACAACCCTTTACGACAAAATAAAATTGACAACTGAGACACCAAGAGCACCCACAGAACCAGAGCCACAGAACACCATCACCCATACACCATCCACGCACCTCACAGCACACACCCCAACACATCACCCCACACACCCTAACACACATCACTCACACTACATCCATGGCACCACAAAGATACCCAAGGGTTCTCAGAGGAGGAAATCATCCGGGAAGAGCCACAGCTATTCGGATCACAGGTGCAGCAGACGTCCATTGCTAGGAAGATGGAGCTATGGTGGAGAGTCGTGGACAGGATCAACGCTGTGGGACAGTACCCCAGAACAAGGGATGACATCAGGAAGAGGTGGAACCACCTACGGGGGAAGGTGCGTTCCGTGGTTGCAAGACACCAGATAGCTGTACAGAGGACTGGCAGTGAACCCCCAGCTCCTCCCCCGCAACTAACAACATGGGAGGAGCAAGTCTTGGCGATCATGCATCCTGAGGGCCTGGCAGGAGTAGCAGGAGGATTGGACTCTGGTAAGTCAAATCTTTACTACTTTCACCCCCCCTACCTGCATGCCATCACAAACTCCTACCCTCGCCCCCATCACTCCTCCACCTCACATATACCCCACCATCACAACCCACACATCCCAAAACCAAGCCCTGCATGCAACACCAATGCATGGACCCCCATCACAGACCTGCATGGATACCCATCACCACAGCATGCACACTAGTGACAATCACTTAGCCAACCAAATCACAACTCACACAAGCCAAAGCTGCCTTGGTAATAACAACCATTGAGGGAAACATACCCATGCACAAGATGTCACATGCAGAAACAATAACACTGCATTTACATCCCCACAGGACCCCCACACAACGTCACCAGAGAGGAGGTGCCAGCAACATCCAGCCCCCCCCAGAAGAGGCCCATAGTGATGACAGCAGCTCTGCATGCGTGGATCAGGATGAACAACCTGGCCCATCAGGGACCTCTGGACTGTTGGTGACCCAGCCACAGCCCCAAACCACCACAGAGCCTCCCCCCTCAGGAAACACCACCAGAGCACTTACAAAGCAGGCCCATACCTCTGTCCCCAGGACATGTCAATCAGCAGTGTGTCCACCACTACAGGGATCCCAGGCAACTCCACAAACATAGGACGATCTGACCTGGGGTCAGTGGCAGTGGGCATACGGTTCAGGGGACAGAGGCACAGGACAACAGGGAAGCAGGAAGGACTGCTGTGCGACAGGGGGAGGACAGGCCAAGGGAACCAACACTCCACGAGGCACTCACCACCATCCTGGGAGCATACCACCATTCCCAGGAGACAATGGGCCAGATACTGGCCATGTTGCAGGAGACCCAGCGGCTACAGGAGGGAATGTACCTGGGGATCAGGGAGGACCTGAGGGACATCCACACCACCCTGGTCACTATTGCAGGGGTGCTGACAGACATGGCCAACACCATGAGGGAGGCAGTGGCACACCAATGGGCCCCTGACACTAGCCACACCAATGAACAGCCCTCCACCTCTGCTGACGGTAGTGGGCAGGAGGCCCCACCACAGGAACAACAGGCCACCAGCACTCCTCCCCCTGCAGAAGGGGAACCACCACGCAAAAGGTCCCTGCGATCCAAGCAGAAGCCAGAGAACATTGCCAAGACCCCGCCAGGAAATAAGACTCCCCTGAATGTCACCCTTGTGTCCCACTATGTCACCCTGTCCACCTTGAACTGCCATTGCCCCACTCCCTATGCCCCCTTGGACAATGCATCTGTGATACCAATAGACTGGACTCTATCCTGGACATTCCTCCACCATCAACCCAGCCCACTGCAATACCCCCTACACTTATTATCACAGAAATAAACACCCTTGGAACTAATACAAGTATGGAGTCTGTCAATTGATTGAAAAATGTATTAGTTTAACAAGCTGTAAACATTGCAATTCAAATGTACAGATATATACATAGGTATGACCTGTAGTTGGCAGCAGTAAACACACCAGGAGCCAGAGTGGGGCACAGATATCTGAAAATAGAGATGCCAAAGGGTACAGTAAGTGGCCATAGATTTTGGAAAATCAGACTGCCATGTACAATGTCCAACACAAAACTGCAATGGAAGTTGAAGTTACAGTGTCTTACCTGTGTGTCACTGGAAGTACTGTTGAATTATAGTACTTCTGGTGTCCACATCCTCTTCCTCTGCCTCCTCTTCATCACTGTCCACAGGCTCCACCTCTGCCACACGCCCATCAGGAGTTGGAGAGACTGGTGGATGGGTCCTACCCCAGTACCGTTTACTTTATGGTCCTCCAGACCAACAGGTGAGTACCCTGTGAACACGATGCGTGGGGCATGAATTTATGGAGTGCTGTGTGTGCAAGCCTCGTGTAGGGGTGGGGGCTGAGGGGTCCTGGGCAGAGTGCTGCATGTTCGGTGGGCAATGTATGTGCGTAAAGGGATGGGAGGTATATGGTGGGCCATGAGTATAACAGTCCGGGCGGTATGAATAATACCTATTCTTATATATCTTTTTCTGCAGGTCAGAGCCCATCAGAAAAAGGGTATTTGGTGTGCCATCGCCAAGGAGGTGCGGACCCTGGGGGCCTTTGACAGGCGGAGCACCCACTGTCGCAAACGGTGGGAGGACCTGCACCGCTGGGCAAGGAAGACGGCAGAGGCCCAGCTGGGGCTGGCCTCCCAACGAGGAAGGGGTGCCCGTCGTACCCTGACCCCCCGATGTTCTGCATCCTGGGGGTAGCCTATCCGGAGTTGGATGGGCGCTTGAACACATCACAGCAGCCACAAGGGGGTTGGTACAGATTCAGAATCATGAATTTGCGTGCGTTAAGGGGTTACCTGGGTGGGGATGTGGGTCTGTGAGTGCCCCTAGGCCAGGGCGAACATGGCAGGGTAGGTTCCATGATGGGCAAGCTCAGATGCACTCCAACCCCAATAATGCTAGTGGGCATCTAATACTGGGCAGGGTCCTGAGGGTTTCAGGTGTGCAGCTAAAGGCGTTAGGCATTGTATCCCATGGCCTGGTGACTAGCATTTTAACTGGTAGTGCATGACCTAGTGCATATGGCTGTCTCCTGTGAGTTGTGTACGCCAATGGTAGTGTTGTTGCTGGCATTGCCCAAGTGTATCCTCTCTCTTTCCCTCCCCTTTTTGTTTTGTCACCCTGCCCTTCTGTGCATTAGCGTCATCTGGCAGAGGACAGAGAGAGCTGCATCCCACATGGGCCTGGAGACCGAATCCACCAACGGTGAGGGCACCAGTGGGACGGAGGGCGAGGGGAGCACCACGACAGAGACAGGAGGGGACAGTACTGACAGCGACACCTCCTACGATGGAAGCTCCCTGGCGGTGGCGGACACCTCTGTGCCCACCCCAACTACAGGTGCAGCTGCCACCCCCGTACCAGCACCGCCCTCCCAGCAGCCCCTCAGCGAGTTTCCCGTACCTGCTCACCCAGGTGGGTGGGCATCTCCTTCGCCCCAGGCACCTCAGCCCCTGCCCCAGTCAGCCCTGCTGTCATCAGTGAGGAGGCTATTGACCTCGTGAGATCCTTCTCTGTTGGGCAGTCAACCATACTGAATGCCATCCAGGGTCTAGCAGGGCATTTGCAACAAACAAATGCATGCCTGGAGGGCATTCACTCTGGCGTGACATCCCAACAGTGAGCATTCCAGGCTCTGGCCAACTCACTGATGGCAGCCATTGTCCCTGTCTCTAGCCTCCCCCCTCCAACTTCCTCTACCCAGTCCCATTCCCCTCAACCCCAACCTATCCCAAGCACACCTTCAGACCTGCCTGCACTCAAAATAACACACAGAAGTGGCTCAGGCAAACACAAGCACCACACTTCATCCCACAGGCACTCACACAAGCACCATCCAGATGCAGACACACCAACATCCACTGCCTCCACTGTGTCCCCCTCCTCCTCCTCGCCCACCTTCCTCACAGTTGCGTCTCCACTCACACCTGCATGCACTACATCCTCATCCACTACCTCCATCACCAGCACACCTATCACAACACGCCCCTCACTGGCAGTCACCACCCCCTCATCCATGCACACGTCCCCTGTGTCCTCTCCCACTGTGTCTGTGCCCCCTCCTCCCAAAGTACACAAACGCAAGCACTCAGACACCCAACAGCCATCCACCTCACAACAGCATCCAGCCCATGCACCTGCACCCAAACACAGCAGACAGACACCTCCTACAACCACTCCCTCTTCCTCCACTCCCAAACCTTCACCCTCTTCCAGCCCCAGTGTCCCTAAAAGGCTTTTCCTCACCACCCTTGACCTATTCCCTGCCCCTTCCCCTCCACCCCCAATCCTTCACTTCGGGCCAGGATGAGCAGAACTCAGCCCAGCACCTCAGCCACCCAGTCCACGGCCATTGTAGTTTCTGCAGCTACTGCAGGTGTGAGAGGCTCCAAAGAGGCACCCGTCAGCACAGCCAGTGTGCCTGCTCCACCTGCCAAGGGCAAGAAGGGGCCGCCAGCTAGCAAGGGCAAGAACGGAACAACAGCCAGCAAGGGGAAGGAGACACCACCAGCCAGCAAGGGGAAGGAGGCATCACCAGCCAGAAAGGGGAAGGAGGGAACACAAGCCAGCAAGTGGAAGGAGGGAACACCAGCCAGCAAGGGCAGGAAGGGAACACCAGCTGGCAGAGGCAAGGAGGCACCACCATCTACCAAGGGCAGGAAGGGGACAACAGCTGCCAAGGCCAATGTAAAAGGAACTGACGCCGCAGGCAGGGTGGATCTGGTGCCTGGGGCTGGAGCCTCCCCCCACCACTGACAACACCGCCGGCAGCCCCCGCAACTGCCATCCACTGAGCAGCCGTCACCGCCGGCGAGCAGTGTGTAGTTGTGACTACATGGGCTGTAGTGCGTCCTGGCCCCTGCAACACCTGTAGGTGTGACACCCAAGTGAGAGACTGTGACCTTGCACCATCCAGGATCAGCATCACAGGGCATCACAGGGCACCAGCCCCCCCCCCAGAACCAGTTGAAGAAGGCATCCACTCACTCCCTCCTTGCCAGGATGAAGCACACTGGGCACAATGACCCCTCCAGAACCAGTGGAAGAAGGCATCCACTCACCCCCTTCTTGCCAGGATGAAGCACACTGGGCACAAAGCCCTCTCCAGAACCAGTAGAGAAGCCACCACTCACCCCCTCGTCGCCAGGATGAAGCACACTGGGCACAAGGAACCCTCCAGAACCAGTGGAAGAAGGCATCCACTCACCCCCTCCTTGCCAGGATGAAGCACACTGGGCACATGCCCACTCCAGAACCAGTGGAAGAAGGCATCCACTCACCCCTCCTTGCCAGGATGAAGCACACTGGGCACCAGGACTCCTCCAGAACCAGTGGGGAAGCCATCCACTAGAGAGACTGTGGCTTTGCACTCTCCAGGACCAAGCAGTGGGCAAACCACCCACTTGAGAGACTGTGGCCTTGCACTCCCCAGGACCAAGCAGTGGGCAAACCACCCACTTGAGAGACTGTGGCCTTGCACTCCCCAGTTCCAAGCAGTGGGCAAACCCCCAAGTGCAGTGCACTCCCCAAGTCATTGCAGAGGGCATGTAGCCACCTCCAAGAGCAGTGGCCTCGTACCATCTTCCGGCTGAGGTGCCCCCCCATTCCCCATCCCCCTGAGGTGCCTGTGTGTTTTCGACCTGATGCCCCTGCAGTGTTCTCTCCGTATTGAGGCAGGACTCAAGTGTGGCCTTGGCCTATGTGTTATGGCCCTGTGGGCCACGGACATTTTGGAGTGGGCATTGTCCCTCCATTTGTATATATTGTACATACTGTTTAGTGCTTTAAGGACTTATTTATCTAAATTTCTAATATTTTACTCACTTTAATCAATTCCTTTTGTCCCTGCGTTATTCCTGAGAGTTACGTGGTATATATGTGATGTTGCATCTGTTTGTGTGTATGGTGTTGGGGCTGGGGATGTTGCGTGTGTGTGTGTCACTCTCTTTTTCCTCCCCCCCTCCCTTGTGTGTTAGGTGTGGTACTCACCGTGGTCGTCTTCGCCGACGTTCGTGTTCCTGGTGGAGGAGGAGGTAGACCAGCATGGGGAAGATCTGCAGTGTCGAGAGGTGAGTCTTTTCCCTTCTGTGTACTGTTTCCGCTGTGCTTTTGATGGCATTGGTACCGCCCAGGAAAAGGTGGCAGATTGGTGTGTCATAATACAGTGGGCAGTACATTGTCTTCCGCCTGGTTGTTGGCGGTTACCGCCGCGGTGTTTGCTGCTACCGCCGTCGGAGTGTTAAAGTGGCTGTATGTGTTGGCGGTTTCCGCCGTGGTCATAATTCCATTTTTTTTAACGCTGGCCTGTTGGCGGTATTACCGCCGCTTTATCACCGACCGCCAGGGTTGTAATGAGAGCCTAAGTCTTTCACATTGTTTTGTCATGAGCGTGATGCATGAGCTGTAAACCACCCAGTAGCATATTTTTCGGCTACTTTAGACCCAGTCGCAGCAGCTTTTACCAGGTTGTTTGCGTGCAGTTGCAGCTGTTGGACAGAGCCTCACACAGAGTGAAGGCATTGTGATGGGACACCCTTAACTATCATGGTCCCGCACTCCATTGAGATTCTACTTACAAAAATGAAAACCCAGTACCTGACAGGTGCCAGATTGACCAGTTATGAGACAACTATTTTGGGGTCACCAAATGTGTCATTGAAAAGATGTATAGTGCTGAACCAGGAAACCTTGCTTCCAAATGAAAATTTTGAAATTGAAAAGTTGCAAGACATTGAGCATGATTGTCTTGAAGTAACTGATCTGTGCACAAAACCAAGACCTGATATTAGAGACACCCGATTGGAAGAAAATGGCCAAATTTTCTTTGTCGATGATTCATGTCTAAGAGAGAATACGGGAACACTAAGAGCAGGATATGCTGTGTGCCCAATTACTGGTATCCTGGAAGCATCTTAGCTTCGAGGAGTGTATTCTGCACAAGTAGCGGAACTGGTAGCCCTTACTAGAGCGTGCCATGTTTCTGCTCAGCTGAAGGTTACCATCTATATGGATAGCCAGTATGGATTTGGAATAGACCATGATTTTAGCCAGTTGCGGTCACAGAGAAGTTTCATTACCTCTTCTGGTTCACCAGTAAGAAATGGTGAAAGAATTAAAGAATTGTTGCTAGCTATCCAAATGCCTGAAAAGATTGCCTTGGTGAAATGCAGTGCTCATCTGAAATTGCAAGATTTCATGTCAATGGGAAATGGATATGGGGATCAAATTGCAAGTTTTTGTGCATTGAACTGTATATCTTTCAAAGATAAGTGGGAATCGTTACCTGAAGAAGATGAAACATGTCCAAGTATTGCATTAAAAGTAATATACACATTGGAAGAATTGAAAACATTGCAGAATAATGTTGACAGGGAAGAAAAACGTTCATGGAGCAAAATGAAATGTGTACAGAGACAAGATGAATTGTGGGTTTCAGAAGAAGGTCAATTAGTTTTGCCCAACAGTCTTTTGTCTCAAATGGCTAGGTATTATCACGGTCAAGCACATGTTGGGAGGGATGCAATGATTCGTCTGTTCAAACATAGTTGGTTCAATCCAAGGTTTAGACAATTTGCTGAAGCAGTTTGCCATCATTGCGTCATTTGTCAACAAATGAACATGGGAAAAGAGACCGTGGTTAATTTGAGCCACATTGGAGGAGCAGGAGGTCCATTCAGCAGAATGCAAATGGATTTTATTGATATGCCTGTGTGTGGAGGTTTGACATATGTGTTGGTAATGATCTGCATCTTTAGTCACGGGATTGAAGCGTACCCTACACGAAGAAATGGCAGCCTCACAGTAGCGAAACTATTGCTTAGGGAACTGATACCACGGTTTGGGTTTCCGATCTCTTAAGAATCAGATAGGGGAAGTCACTTCAACAATGAAGTAATTAAATTACTGTGTCAGCATTGAACATTGAGCAGAAGTTGCATTGTAGTTACTGCCCAGAAGCATCAGGACTAGTGGAACAGATGAATGGTACCTTGAAGTCAAGAATGGCAAAGATGTGTGCGTCCACAAATCTGAAATGGCCTGACGCACTGCCGTTAGTACTGATGACAATTAGAAACACACCCGACAGGAAGACAGGATTGTCACAGCATGAAATCCTCATGGGCAGAGCAATGACGTTGCCAGCAGTGCCTGCGAATGCGTTTGTGAGCATTACAGATGATATGGTGTTGGACTACTGCAAAGTTCTGGCTGATGTAGTTCGCTCATTCTCTCAGCAGGTGGAAACCACCACACTGACACCGATCCATGACCCAGGGCACAACCTGAGAACCAATGACTAGGTCGTGGTCCAGAAGACGTGTTTGGAGCCTCGCTGGAAAGGCCTGTTCCAGGTAGTTCTGATTACTACCACGGCTGTTAAGTGCGCTGGAATTCCAAACTGGATCCACGCAAGCCACACGAGAAAAGTGGCATGTCCTTTGGGTGATGAAGAGGAGTTGTTGAGAGTACCAACAACCACCTGACGAGCCTCAGAGCCAGAAGGAGAAGAATAAGGAACTGAGGCTGGATCTGAGCCCGTTGGGAACGGTTCAGTCACGCCTGTAAGAGACAAAAGAGAAGACGTCCTGGAGGGTGACAGTGAGCCAATCTCAAATGAGGCAACAGGAGAGCCTAGTCAGAGGAGGGCTTTCCCAGAAGTAGACGAAGTCGAGAGAGAAACAGAGCAAACATCAGACCCCGAGGGATTAGGAGCTGAGGCGGATCAAAGCCAATGTGATCTGATTCCTCCTGAACCAGTTGCAGGTCCGCCGAGAGAAAATCCTGCAGAGCAAGAAGAAGTTTCAAGTTCAACACTGGGAAGAGCATTGACAAAGGGTGCACTGAAAGGACATAAGTGGCCGGAATCACAAGCAAAGAGAAAAGAAGCAGTTATTGAAAACAACAATCGAGGAAGAAGTAGATACAAAAAGGAGAGAAGATCTGAGTGAAGGAGAGTTGCAAGGTGATTGGAGGTTGAAAAGAAAGAGAATATCAAGTTGAAGGTACACAGGTCCTGAATGGGCGTATGCAACTACAAGTGAATGGCAGAAATAATTTTTGTCTTTTTGTTTTGATCGAGACAGTCCAGGTTAATATTTTGGCACTTGAAGGAAGCTGATGAAGTGAACTGTTGAAACAATCTGAGAAAAGTGCCAAGAGAAAGAGACTGTCGAAAGTAACATGAAAAGACATTGATAACCTGATATGACCTTTTTGAAAAACCTGATTTGACAAGCTGCTAAACCGATTTTTGACAAAGGATCCTGTAAGTGAGACTGAAAGCTGTAAATAACTGCTGAAAGAAGATATTTTTTTTTTTTTTGCTGCATAATTTCTAAATGTTCTCTTCTACTTTCTGATTCTTTACAGATCATGAGTAACATTAGCCAGCAGGGTAGTAAAAACAGGTGCTGTACATACACAAGTGTTGGTTTGACAATTGTATGTGTGATATTGTTCGTGATATTGATTGTGGGCATGACTGTTCTTGAAGAGTGAAGCCAACCATACTTCAGCTTTAGAGACAGCAATAGAGAAGTTTAGGTTAGACGAGAAGTATCTGCATGTAGATAATGCTCACGGGGAACTTTCTTCTAATGTCTTCTATTGCTTATTGAGTGAGTATGTTGAGACGATGGATGCGAAGAATTGTTTTGTGTGTACGCAGATTCCTTCATCAGTCAAAGAAGGAGTTACCTATCATAGTTTGCCTCTAACTTATGGGATAAGTTGTAGTCTGTTACTAACAAGATTCTATAACCAGGAGTACATTCAGTACTTTCACTCCAACCACGATGTGGTGTTTTCGTTTGTCCCCATAATTAGGTACCTGAGTAGAGTAGCCAAGGATAATGACATAGTATTAGTTAGGGGTTTCTTCGAGCCTACATTAACTTTTGGGACAGCTTACGCTCACAGAAATAACCTGACATGCTTGCTTACACCTTTAGAAAAGAGCTTCTTAGATCACACAGATGACAGGAGAAAGTAATTGAAGGAGAAATTAGAGAAGGGTTTAGAGAAAAGGACTTCCAAGGCTGATTATGCTTATAGTGCAACAAAAACACAAGGGAGATTAGCTTTAGATGCGCAACATGTAGGGAAGCTTTGTGTATATAGGCCTAAATCTCGCACTTACACTTTGTTTGTGGAAGCGAATGAATGTAGACATGTGTTTTTGTTTCAGAGTAAGTGGACATTTATGTTGAATGGACTGGATCTAGCGATTCCTGGCATATATTACATTTATGGGTCTAATGCTTATTACTGTCTTCGAAGAGGATGGTATGGCACATGTTACTTGGGGATAGCTTTCCCAATGATTTTTCAACTAGACAACTATAAGAAATTTCTGAAAGTGACTGAGTTACATCACATTAGACAAAGGAGAGAGTCTCCTTCTGGTATAGTGGGAGATATTTTTGGAGCAATGATTCCTTCAGTAGGAGTTGTTCTAAATTTGATAAACATTCAAAAGTTGCCTACTTTTGTGGGTAACATGCTGACAAATTGTTTAGGAGCCACACTCCTAATAGACACAGAATTGGCCGAGGAAAGAGCTATGACTCTTCAGAACCGCCTTGCGTTAGACATTCTTTTAGCAAAAGATGACGGAGTTTGCAAAATGCTTTATTCTAGGCATTGCTGTTCGTTTATTCCTGATAATATTAAAGAAATTAGAAGCTTACTTACTAACCTAACTAATGAAAGCACTGATTTGAAAGAGTTGAAAGAACCATGCGTTTGGGAGAAAGTTGGCAAAGGATTTGCTTCAGTGGTAAATTGGCTCAGCAACACTGGGAAAGGGATACTACTGAAAATAATACAAGGGATAATGATTATTGTGATTTGCATAAATGGAGCATGGGGAATATTTAAATTGTGTAAAAGGATTAAATTAAAGAAGACAAAGAATAATCAGAGGAGGCAAGAAAAAAAAGGGAAAATTTGTTTAGGGAAAATTCAAAAAGGGAACAAAGATTTGAAGAGATTGAAATGACAAATTTTAGCTGATGCAAAAATTTGTGTGGGAAGATATAATGTGATTACATATTTAGTCACCAGAGGAGGGATTGTTAACGCTGAATTTAGCAATGATTTTATTCATTAATATTCATGTGTTTTGGGTATTGAATTTATGTAGAAAATGTACTAACTTAGAGAACAATAATGAACGCTTTTGAAGATGCGACTACCAGAGTGGCTGCCAATGTTCACAAAGTGTACTTATTAATGGCTAATTCATTTGAAATGTCGAGCTTATGTTTCAGTAATTTAGTAATATGTCATATTGAGGGTTATGCATTATGTAATAGCTTTATTAGGCCTTAACTTAGCGAGGTCTTGGCCTAGTTGTACGGCCTCATGTCAAGCTGCATTACTTGAGCGTTTAATAAAAAGTCTGCTTAGAAAATTAAATTGTGATTTATCACTGTGCTGACCTAATACTCGTAGCTGAAAGTTTTTCTCATGAGAACTGCTTGTTAGGAGATGATGTACTTGCTAGTGCAACAACGTTTAATGCAATGTGTGTAAGACTGACTTTCCCAGGAGAAGACAATGAGGACTCTGACTGGAGAGTTGTTACCTGACGAACCGGATAATAACAGAACGAAAGGAGCCAATCACCGACATGTGAAGCACGTACTAATAGAAATGTAGATTTGAAGTTTTAGTCTCTTTGGACAAAGTGTGAACATGAGATTCATCTGACCAATTTGGATGTGGAAAATAGTTAGAGGAAATCTAACTTAGCCAGACTGCACTGTAAAGAGATACGCCATTCTCCCTATTCTTCTTGAGAGGTTAGCTTTATTCTTTTGAACTGCTTAGAGAGACTTTGCTTTTTCTGATCTCTGATGCTGAATCCTGATGCCTCACTGACCAGACCGATGTCCTGCTGACGAAGACTGTCACAGTTTGCTGAACCCTGTTGAGGACAGGTATATACTGACATTACTGAAAGCTATGTCTATTTGATTTTGTTTCTAGGTACCAACTGCTAATTTTGATAGAGCCTTAGTTAGATGTTTTCCAAATTTGTGTTAACTAAAATTGTTTTGCGTGAAACCCAAACATACAGTGCTAATCTGATGTTAGTTAGGGTTCTCACTGATGAAGTTTGCTGCACATAATAACAACTGATGTCTTTTCTCTGCTGAATCTAAATGTATGTAATATCGTCTGCGCAGTTATTCTTGCTATTAATTTGTACTGTAACCTTAGAATGTGTAGTAGCTCAAGTTTTTATTAGATTGCGTTTCTTTCACCGTTTTGGACAGCCAGTATTGTTTTGGTATGTCTATCAATTGTATTTGAGATTAACCTACGTTACATTACCATTGTTAATATATGGAGATAAATATTCAAACTTTTGTATAAAGGTGTGGTTATTCATGACTGCAAATTCATGGTGTGTGACATTCACTGACTCCTATCGATTACTAATGTTATTGATTGTTATTGGTTATTGATCTATGTATGTACGGGCCATATGGTGGGAAAACCTCAAAGCAAGTCAAAAGGTTCATCGACCTATTCGCGTTTCCTTGTAACTTTACTTATTAAGGTCCGACACGCTAACACCCCCTCCTAATAAATGCATTTTCTTATAAATAGTTGGGCGGAGGTGCTTTCAGTTGGGTATTGTGAAATATGAGTTGGATCTCAGCAGGTATTTTTAAATACACACAGACAAAAAAACACCACACTCACACATTTCTCTCTCCCTTTCCACTGCCCTCTAGGCCCCACTCATTAGGGTGACAAGGCCTCCTGGATTTGCTGGGACATTCCAGGTTTTTCACCAGCTGTCCCGGCAGATTTCAGGAAATTGAGCTCAGGTCCTGGTTTTTAGAGAGGGTCTCTGAAAACGGTATTAGATGCCTTTTTATTTTTTCCCACGCAGGTGTTGTTAAAACAATTTAATTAACAGGCATGATACTGGCGTTAAAAAGTGCATGTTATTTATGTTTTTCATGCCTCTGCTTTAATTTTATATTGATGTTATTCTGCGCGCTCGAAGTAAAGTTGTAGTCTGTGAGAAAGTAGCCTCTTTCTAGCATGGTTACCCCCACTTTTGGCCTGTTTGTGAGTGTGTGTCAGTGTGTTTTTACTGGGTCACTGGGATCCTGCTAGCCAGGACCCCAGTGCTCATAGATAAGAACCTATATGTCAGTGTGTTTTGCCATTCTCACTGGGATCCTGCTAGCCAAGACCCCAGTGCTCATAGTTTGTGTCCTAATGTGTGTGTTGTCAGTAATGCTTAACTGTGTCACTGAGGCTCTGCTAACCAGAACCTTAGTGCTTATGCTCTCTCTGCTTTTAAATGTGTCACTATAGGCTAGTGACTTCATTTACCAATTTCAATTGGCACACAGGACCCTCCTTATAAGTCCCTAGTATATGGTACCTAGGTGCCCAGGGCATTGGGTTTCCAGGAGATCCTTATGGGCTGAAGCATTTCTTTTGCCACCCATAAGGAGCTCAGACAAACCCTTCCACAGGCCTGCCATTGGAGCCTGCGTGAAATAGTGCACACACTATTTTACAGCCATTTTCACTGCACTTAAGTAGCTTTTAGGTCACCTATATGTCTAACCTTCACTTGCTGAAGGTTAGGTGCAAAGTTACTAAGTGCGAGGGTACCCTTGCACTAGCAAAGGTGCCCCCACATAGTTCAGGGCCATTTCCCGGGACTTTGTGAGTACGGGGACGCCATTATACGTGTGCGCTACATATAGGTCAATACCTATATGTAGCTTCACAATGGTAATTCCGAATATGGCCATGTAAGGTGTCTAAGATAATGGAATTGTCCCCCCCCCCATTCCAAACTGGTATCAGGGAGCCAATTCCATGCATTCTGGGGGCTTCACTATGGACTCCCAGTACTGCCAAACCAGCTCTCTGAGGCTTGCACTGCAGCTACAGCTGCTGCCACCTCACAGACAGGGTTCTGCCCTCCTGGGGTCTGAGCAGCTCAGACCCCTACTGATAGTTCCTTACCTGATAAGGTAGCCAATCCCCCTCTCAGGGCTATTTAGGGTCTCTCCTGTGGGTTCTCTTCAGATTCTACTTGCAAGTTTCCAGCAGGAATCCTCTGCAACTACTACTTCATCCTCTGACCTCGGATGAACCGCAGCATGCTCCAGGAACCGCTGTAACAGCAACAAAGTATTCACAAGGGATACTTTTCTTCTGCAACTTCAGCTCCAGCAAGCAACTGCAACAGTTTCCATGGTGTACACGCTCTGAGGACTCCCTGTCTTCATCCTGCACCAGAAGGACCGAAGAAATCTCCTGTGGGGTGACGGAGTCACTCCCCTGCTCACACAGGCACCTTCTAAGTCAACAACCGGTACTTTTGGACTCCTCTCACAGCGATGAGTGTGCTCCTTGTAACACAGAGGGTGGACCCCACTGACACAGACTGTCCTGAGGTCCTGCTGACGCAATTTGGAGGAGGTAAGACCTTGCCTTCCCTGAGAATGAGAGTACACCTGTGCACTGCGTCTTCTTCACTTCCTGAGGCCTCTGTGTACTATTTGCAAAATTCCTTCATTCACAGCCTGGCCCAGGTCCCCAGCACTCTATCATGTGACGCTCAACTTGCTGAGTTGACCTCCGGTAGCGTGGGACCCTTCTCTGCAGTGCTGCACCAACCGTATTTTGCACCTCCTTTGTCCCCGTGTCCTGGGACTCCTGTGGGTGCTGTATGGTGTCCTGAGGGCTCTCTAAAGTGCTGAGAGCCCTCTCTTCCTCCTCACACAGAGTTGAGGCCCCCAGGTCCCTCCTGGGTCCAGCCAGTGCCATTTTGACGCAAAACGCACCTTTGTCGTAACCAAGGCTTGTTGGAGACTTCCAACACGAAATCACGTCTGCACCCATCTTCACGTCGTGGGACATCCATTGCATCACACTGGAACCAGCTGGAATCTTCCTAGGGTGCATTTCTGCAGTCATCGTCCAACGGGGGGCTCTTCTTTTGCACCCGCTCCTGCCCTTCCTGGAACTTCTTTTGACTTCTGGACTTGATCCCCTTCTTTTGCAGGGCTTCAGGTCCAGGAATCCAGCAGTTGTTGTTTGCAGACTTGGTTGGTTATTTCAATAATCCCAATCACGAGGTGTAGTGTGTCCTAATGAAACTTGCAGTCCTTTACTCCTGCTTTTCTGGGCTCTGGGGTGGGGTAATTTACTTACCTTTACTGTATTCTTACTCTCCCAGCGATTCTGCACACACTACACTTGTCTAGGTGGGGAATTTGTGATTCGCATTCCACTTTCTTAGTATATGGTTTGTGTTGCCCCAGACCTATTTTCTCCCAATGCATTCTATAGCATTTCATATTTGCACTATCCTATGTCTAATTACTTACTTTATTTTGGTGTCTAGTGTATATATGGTGTATAATACTTACCTCCAGAAGGAGTATTGTCTCTAAGATATTTTTGGTACTGTGTCACCCAAATAAACTACCTTTATTTTTGGTAACACTGAGTATTGTCTTTACTTGTGTATCAGTACTGTGTAACTATAAGTGGTATTGCATGAGCTTTGCATGTCTCCTAGTTCAGCCTAAACTGCTCTGCTATAGCTACCTCTATCAGCCTAAGCTGCTAGAACACTACTACTTCACTAATGAGGGATAACTGGACCTGGTATAAGGTCCCCACTACAAACCAGGCCAGCCTCCTACATAGTCCTTTTTCGATTTTTATAAAATGTCCCGATTTTCGACTTTAAAATTCTGATCACCCTACCACTCGTGCACCCTGCTTGTCGTATAATGAGTGTATTTAACCATTATAGGTCAGCCTGATTGAAATTCTGAAGTCCCCGGCCCCCCAAGTCTTACTGACCAAGCTACGCCCCTGCGCATCTTCCACTCAAGTCCATCTCACCGGCACACGAATTCATAATTCCCTCGCACACAGCGAGCAGCAGCACTGCAGGCCACCAGGCAGACCCCTGGTGTGTTCAGTGCCTTCCATATAAAACCGAAAGCCCCAGCATGCCTAGGGAGGTGGAGACACACGTACTGGCTGACAGAGGGAGAGAAAACGAAACTTAGTTCAGGCTCACTACGTTTCCGGGATCATGGCAGCAACCGCATCTCAGTTCGGGAATCTCAAGGAAGAGGTTAGCTGTTCGATCTGTCTGGAATATTTTAGTGATCCGGTGACCATCGATTGTGGACACAACTTCTGCCGCTCCTGCCTCACTCGCAGCTGGGAGGGAAGAGATGGCAACTTCCCATGCCCGCAGTGCAGAGAAACGTCTCTCGTAAGAAATCTCCGGCCCAACAGGCAACTTGGAAACATTGTGGAAATTGCAAAAGAGCTCCATCGCCCCCCGATTAAGCCCAGTGAGGAAACCCTGTGCGAAAAACACGAAGAGAGGCTGAGGCTTTTCTGTGAAGAAGATCAGAGGTTGATATGCTGGGTGTGCCGAGAGTCCAAGGATCACAAAACTCACCAAGCAAGTCCCATAGATGAGGCTGCAGAGGAGTACAAGGTATTTGTGTAGGTGCTCAGGGTTCACAGTGTCTTTACTCCAAACTAATGACGGAGGCCTCAGAACAGCACTGGGTGTTCCTGGATTATAAAGCACCCATTTGTTCCATAGAGACACACCTCTCAACCTCCTCCCTTAAAAATGCTGGTGAAGTCAGGCATTTAAGAAGGTGAGCCCATTACGGGCAAATGGAAAGAATTAACCAACGCCTTTTGGATGTTTGAAAAGTGGATAGAATCTTTCCTCTATGAAGCCATTTTAATTTGTCACTGTTTTGTTTGTTACCGCGCAGAAGTGGAGTGGACACAAAGAAAGAAAAGTAAATGAGGTGAAAGACAAAGAAGGATGAAGAAAAATGGACGTGGGGATAAGGGAGAATTAGAGAAGGTAGAAAAGTCGGAAGGAGAGAGAAGTAGCAAGTAGAGGAAAAAGAGGAAGGACAAAGGAGATTAGAACGAGAGAGAAAAAGGAAAAACAGTTGCAGTTATACGTTAATCAGAGCAAAAGGGAGCAACGAGAAGAGAAAGGTAGAGAGAGAAAAGTATAACCAAGATATTGATGTAAAGTGGGAAGGAGATTGAAAGGAGAAGAAGTTTAAAGGGATATTCAGAGAAATGTAGATAACAGACATATAAAACGGAGAGATGTGTGGGAGAGCGGAAAATGGGAAAGCAAAGAGGGGAGGGTGAAGGGTAGCAGGGAGAGAAGAAGAAAAGAAAGTGAGGAGGGGCATAAGGACAAATGAGCGAGAGAGTGGGAAACAGTGGAAGTGGGTAGGGATGTGAGAAAGAGCAGGAGGAAGGAGATGAGGCGAGAGGGATGGAAACAGGAAGACAGATAAAATAAAAGAGACCAATAAACAGCGGTGCAGTTATCTTCAATACAGCATTAATGCGCACTCATAGGTGCGAGGGCCCACTACCCGAATTATGGATATCTTTTAATACTATCCAAGGAACAAGCGGGCTCTTTTTTAGGTGGAGCATAGCAGCACGCAAGCACTGCTCACTCCCATCACTTTAATCCGTTCCTAGGCGTGCCTTTTAAAAATCCCTTGATGTCGTTGGTAAATGCTTTACATTTGTCCCGCCTTGAGGCTGTTTTTTTTACCACCTTGGAGACTGACCCTGTTACATGTATTGTTGCACTATCGCCCATGTATCTTAATGTGGGGCACTATTTTTTTCTTTGGACTTGCTGCTTTGTGCTCATGGCGGTATGTTGTTTCTTTCTCTTTCTTGTTTTCGGCCATCCTGCTGTTTCTTTGCAATGTCTGCAGGGTCTTTTTTTTTTTTTTTGTGCATTTTTATGTAGGGCGAGCTCGCCACAAAGGTATTGGAGCGTATTATTTTGCCGTTGTATATAGTGTAAACTCGATACAAAGGTATTACAGCGCTTTACATGAGTACCCGTTACATTACACAAGAACTCATTCATTTTTGGTAGCAAGGGGAGATTAAATGATTTACCCAGAATCACAGGATGTTGAGCCGGCGCCGAGACTCAAACCATGTTCCCCGGCTCCAAAGTCGCAGCTCTGGCCCTTACGCCACATCCTCTCTCCTAGGGTTCTTTGTCTGGTGCGTGTTGGGGCAGTCTAGGAATAACTCATTTTTTTTGGTACCACTGGTTCTGCCATTTCATAGCGCTGCAAAGCAGGTGCCATTCTTAACAAAATCACTATAATTCATTTGCATTGACCTTGCAGAGATGAAGAGGTGAAAAAGCTACATCAGTGTTGTAATCTGTGACATTCTCGTTCTGTAGGCGATAGCTCTTGCTAACCCCCGGAGAGTCACCAACCAAGCCCATAGGTTAGCTCTAGGCAAGAAGATGGCGAAAGGTGTTGTCTCCAAAATGGTAGAAGAGGAGTCATGACTCCAGATCCAAGCACTTCACGGCCTCAAGCTTGATAGCAAAACACCTCTAGCCTTTGGATGTAAATTGGGCCTCTTCAAATAGAGTTCAAATAGTGTGAACTCAATACAAAGGTATTACAGCGATTTACGTGAGCATTGGTTACATTACATGGGCGCATGTCATTTAACACACACTAATACAGTCTGAGCAAAGATTTCTCCTTATTAGTACCAGTTTAACACATGACCACAAGAGTCAGTAACTTAAAAGTGAACAGATGACCTCGGTAAAGGATCTGCCTCTCTGCAGAAAATGCCAGAGTCACAGAACTGCATCATTCTAGTGGCCCTTCTTCTTACTAAGCTGCACCGAGAGGAGACACTGGATGCTTAAAGTGGGCTACATAAATGATCGTTGTAATTTTATTATTAATTTTATTGCATTAGTTGTGTGATGGGGTTATGAAGAGAAATACACCTTTAGGACTGCACTACATATACATGATGCAGTCTAGGTTTCCATCACAGGAGTTAATATTTTCTCTAAAGTAGTACATGATTCCTATTTATGAATTGTGAGGCATCGAGAATTTGTGGCTGGCACAACATCTATTTATGCTTCACATACTTGGACACATCGACTCTCAGCATCATCACAACATTGATCTCTTTCAGAGCAGCGGCTCATGGCTTCTTCAATACACACAAATATTCCTGTGACGTGACCAGACTATTTCTGGACGTCTTGTTTGACTTTTAGAGAGGTCAGTGCTGAGTCACTGCCTGAGAGAGACATGACTGTCTTAGCTTATTCACATTGTGTGGTCTACCACTAAAAACCAGAAGTACACTAAATGCTGTATGCTTTATATTTGTTGCCTTTGTGGATCTAAGGAAGGTGCCTAATTGAGTCATCTGGCGGTTAGGTGAAAGTATTGCCAATTTACCTTAAAAACCTATATGGGGACTGCACCATTGGCACAGTTCTATTTTGCCTGAGGAGCTGAAAATTGCACCGCTCCCTGGCCCAGCTGTTCCAACAGAATGTCAATTGAAAGGTTGGGCCAAATTAATTCTCACATGGATTGTCCCATCCTGTAATGGGACAGACAAGCAAAAAACGATGGAGTGGAATGTGCCTCACAATATCTCAGAATACTGTAGTCAATATTTAAATTCACACAGATCTGCGTGCCAGCTGGAAATCTTCGGGAACCACGGACCGGGGTAGGTTACTTCCTGGTCACAGCAGCAGACAAAAACGTCATTTAGCGCTGGACCATTGGTCTGTGTATTCCTAGGATGCGCGTCTTCAAGTTTAGGACGGGCACGAGTTAGGAACGACTGGTTCCACGTTCATGTAAGTGATTGTTACTCCCCCCAGCTAATTGCGGGCTTATAGTAACTTGTATACCTTGTTCGGAAATATATGTGGCCCTTAGTACCTAGGAGATACACATAGTCATATAAGGTCCTGATGAAGCATCACTGGATCCGTTTGGACCACCAGGATGCGAAACATGTTGACCCATGAGAGGGTAGACTTTGGAAAATTCCCAGACCCCTCCTTTTGATACATTTTTTCACTATAAGAGTGATTGATCTTAATTTCTCTATTCACTCTTTTGACTATATATTTTTAACCTTGGCCCTGACCGTCCATCTGGTCTAATAAAATCCATTGTCTCAGTGGCGGTTTTGGTAGTCAATTTTAAATCACATTCTTTTTTGATCTCCGTTGACACTTCTATTACCTTTGGGGTCACGGCACCACCACATAAAAAGATCTCCGGCAAAGAGCCCCCCCACACGGGGTGGTGCCCGTCAGACATTGCAGCGCCGGTCTGACGAGGAGCAGTGCCTATGATGAAGCATGACACCCCATGGGTGTGTGAGGCCTCTTGCTCCTAGAATTTAGGACCCTGGTCACTACTTTCTGTTTTACATGGTTGGAACAGTGTATTACTAATTTTTTAGCTGAAAATTGCACCGCTCCCTGGCCCAGCTGTTCCAACAGAATGTCAATTGAAAGGTTGGGCCAAATTAATTCTCACATGGATTGTCCCATCCTGTAATGGGACAGACAAGCAAAAAACGATGGAGTGGAATGTGCCTCACAATATCTCAGAATACTGTAGTCAATATTTAAATTCACACAGATCTGCGTGCCAGCTGGAAAAGGTCTGTGAGATTTCTCATTTACGGCTGTGCCACACAACCAAATTGTGTCAAAACTGGAAAGGGGACCAAGCATCAGTGTGCTATAAGTCAAGGTGCCACCACTGCGATATCCAGTGCCACAACAGTGATGTGGACAGTGGCCACCCTTGGCTGGATCAATGTCCACATCCTGGTTTGCAGGTATATTTTGAATGCAAACCTTTTCCCAGCACCTAATTGGTCACCATGAGATTTACTTGTGAAATGATTTCCCGGGAAGCAGAAAGTTGGGCCTATGCGCCTCATAGCATCCATTGTCCAATTCACATTCAGATGCATGTATAGGTTCAACTTACTTGTGTAAATGGCTTGATTTACAAAAGTGGAATATGAATTTGAGCTTATAACTCAATTTACACACACATAATATAACACCTGTATTATGTAACATTAGGTTGGAGTAAATCTGTTCTCATGGGTGTGGAGTGTGCATTCCACGGTGGGTATGGAATAGAGAGTTTGTGCACACTAACAAATGTATGAATTTGTAACTACTCACAAACAGTCTCAGCCTGGAAAAGTTTAGAGACTTAGGGCCATATGTATGAAGAATCCACTTTGCGATTCTCTAATAGCGATTTTTAAGAAATCGCTATTTCTGATTGAATGGTATGTATCATATTTGCAATTCGGTAATAGCGATTTCTTAAAAATCGCAAATGCTATTACCGAATCGCAAATAGCGATTTTGAGCCCATTGGAACCTATCGGCCTGTAGGCACATATTTGCACATTTTTTGCATTTCCCAAATTGCGAATTCCTAACTGGAATTCGCAATTTAGGAAATGCAAAACCCCAGGGTGCGGGGGGTCTAAGGCCCCCTCTGCTGCACCCCAAAAAAATATTTCAGGGCATGTAAGGCGCACACATGCCAAAGGGGCCCGTGTGCGTTCCATGTCAATTTTAAAAATTTATTTTTAATGCATTTTTAAAATGTGCACATGGTTACCACCAAGTTTTACTGGGTGGTAATTGCGATTCCTTAATGCCCAGTGCGCATTAAGGAAAAGCTAGATAGATACATGTGCTTAAGAAATCTCAAATAAGGATTCCTTATTTGCGATCCTCTAAACGGGCTCGCAAATTTTAAGGAATTGCTATTTTAGCGATTCCTTAAAATTGCATAGCGAATGCCTTTCATCCATACTGAAAGGTATTTTTGCATTCGCAAACGGCCATTCGCACCGTTTGCGAATGCAAAAACGCTTGATACAACTGGCCCTCACTGTTACAGACAGAAGTAAACCATTTCTCAGTAATAAAATGAGGGGAAACATCCCTAAAATTTGTGGAGTTGTAGGAGATGGGGCTTCTCCACTGGGAAACACATTTTCCAAGTGGAAAACGGGGGAAAAAGTTAGAAAAGTTAAATGTCTTAGTAATCATTTTTTTCTCACATGAAAGTGTTTTCCATGAGCAGTTATGTATGTATTGCTACTAACGATTGTGAGTACTTCTGAAAAGTTGTGACTGTTGCAGGCTTCCGGGATTACTTCTGGGATTCTTAGAGAATTCCAAAATCAGATTCGGAAATCTCCCCCTTAATGTAGGAGTAAATTTAAGACTGTAGATTTTTTTGTGAATGTGGCCCCACAAGCAGAGAACATAACTGGAGGAGCCATGACTCCAGGCCGAGTGGCATCCCAATGGTCCCTCCTCCCTGTGAATATTTATGTTACTTCTGTAATTCTAATTTACCATTTAAAGTGAAGCTGGTGATTTATGGTCAGACAGTCTTCATTTGCTTCTGTCCACAGAAGTTTGGCGTAATTTGCTAGTTGCATGTCTTTGCATTCTGAAACAGTCAACTGCGGCTTGGGCTGCAAAGCCATGGCTACTCCATAGCATCTTTGGGCTGGGTGTCTTTTCACTTAATAATTTTTTGGGCCTAAAGTACATTCTTTTCATGAGAGAGGAGAGACGTAGGTGATCTCACAAGCTGATAGAGTGAGTGGCCTATATATAGAACACAAGGTAAGACGGGAAGCAGTGCACTGCACAGCAGCTTTTTTATTACATTTTTATTTTGCGGTTTTATGTGGTATATACATATTATAGGTATATATTGAGGCTATTAGAACACTTTATTGCATGTCATTATAGAACACATATGTCCATTTAAGGACTGGGAAGGCAGGATCCATGCCAGGCTTGCAGGGTAACCACTGTGTAAGTTCCATATAAATTATTTTTACATAATTTATCTTATGTTGTTATCCAGAAACACTGACATGGTTCTGGACCTAGCTTGCATTCCTAAGAAACACATAGATTTGAATCCTTTTCCTAGCCCAAAAAATGGCAAAGAACCAGCCCTGTAGGAGCCTCACTGGGCACCACTAGTCCAGGCAACAAAAAACACTCAAGATGGCAAGGCCAAGACATTTTGGTAGCCACCCCAACAGAGATAGTTCTCACTTCAAAATTTGTGCACCATCAGTCTGTGCACAAATGTATGTACCGTCAAGGCCCAGGAGATTCAGGTACACATATCTGTTAAACAGATTGGCCGAGGGTCTGTCATGAGACTATTAACCCAAGGCACTGCTTTCAGTGAATACAGAGTACCCGCCTTTCTGTATTTCCATTTAAAACACTGACCCAAGGTCACAGATGTCGTACCTCTGTAACCTATCCTGTCAGCCCATCTACCACTAAAGCTCTGTTTCACCAATCTGAACACATTTAAACGCCTCCTGTTCAGTTAAGCCGCCTCTTCCGTTATTCTCTTTTTATACATTCAATGTTTTTACAAGTTAAGCTGATATTTCCAATGTAGAGGAATAATCCCTTTAAAAGTTTAACACACAGAAATATATGGCTGCCCCCTTTTCTTTGCTCCTAACTCTTTTGACACCCTCATTCTCTGGATTAAATGCCACAAAGGTGCCTTGTCAGAAGAAGGGGATTGTGCATATGAGAAAAGCTTATACCCAATGCTTACCCACGTGTCCTGCCTAGTATGTGATGATGCTCGCACTGCTACTGCCAGGGAAGAACAATATTGGATGTACCTATGCTGCATGCGTGAGGTGCCTACTCCTTCTCATACTTTCCACCAGTAGAGAGATATGGTTGATGCTTGTACCTTTGCACTTGTTTTTTGCCACAGTCCTTTATGAGGCTGGTGTCTGCTTTCTTGCTGTGGTTGCATGTATTTTGTCTTGCCTGATTGAGTAGTGCCTGGTTTCTCATTCTGGCTGTTTGTTCCTTAGCACAGGCCTCTAAGGCGCTGGTTCCTGCTCTGTTGCTCCAGCTTCCTCTTCTCTGTCGCAGGGAGCTGGTGTCTACTCTCTCGCTCTGTCTGTACTGTTGTGCGGTATTTAGTTGTAGCAAGGTATGCTCTAGTTAACCCTCAAAGAGTTCTTGGCACAGTCTTGCTGTCTCTTACACGTTTAGGGAGGAGGGTCCAGGTGTAGGGCAGGAAATCATCAGACAAACCCTGTCTGTTTCCTGGTATCGTTTTGCTTTATGTCAAACCTGTGCATGCATCATAAATAAGTGCTGTTTGGTGCACAAACATGTGCCTCCATCCTGAATAGTTGTTCTTCAGGAGATCAAACATGTTTCTACATCACAAATAACTGGTTTCTTAGGCATCCCTTGCCCTCAATATTAATGTTTGGTTGCTGGATCTCAAAGTTGTTTACTGTAGTACATCCTGTGTTTCAATCATGAAAACCTGTTTTGTTGAACTCAAACCTATGTCTCATAAATAGACATTTTCTGGATCTCAAACCTGTACCTGTATCGTAAACAGTTGATTTTTGGAGATGCTGGAGCCCAGTTGGCCTGGGTGAGCACTGAAAAGAACCTCACAGGATCACTGTCAATCCAAAGATGATGAACATCTGCTTGCCATCATTGAAAGGGTTGAAATAGACAAGGACGGTTTGGAGGTTGCCTTACACACAAGACAAATCATGTCTCTCGGGAAAAGCTGACAAGCCTAGGCAAAGGACGGTGGAAGTGGGCCAGTGAAGTATGATATCCATAGAAGGACAGGCTTCTTTTACAACTTTCACCTCTCCCAGTTGCTCTGCATGTGATAGAGACACAATGATCCAGTCTCCACCTTACATATTTCTGCATTGGAGTGATTGATATGCCTCAAAGTACTACTGCATATGTTCAGATCCACACTGTGTGGGTGGGGTCGTCTAAGACTAAAACAAATAGTTGTTGTGTATGACAATACTTTCCTGGTGATATATACATACCAGGCCTAATTGTATGCCAACATGAAGGGCTCTATTTGGAGTGTGTATGTGCAAGGCTTAGTGCATCATTCATGATATTGCTATTGACTTTCCTCCGTAAACTCCTACATGCTTTTAAACAAGAAAGGTGGTAGTAAAGGGTGTAGAGTCATGTACAGCATAGAATTTCTGTGTGTACACATGTGGTTGCACATAATTGAAATTGCTTAGGGCCTGTGGTTAAAGTTATATGATGTACAGTTTACCTGTCCGCAACATTTCAGATGCAATCAGTATTCCATGTTAAATAAGAGAAAGAATTACTGCACCTGGTGTGGGTTGCATAGATAGGCTTCTATGTAGGTTGGTACGGAAGACCGACGCCTATTGCCAAAACATCTGCTAGAAAAACCAAAGATCCTGTTCACAATAAATTATCCACAAGTGGATGTGGGGACATGTTCCCATGTTACATAGTTATACAGTGCTATTGAGAATTTCTATGTAAAGTGGACATTTATAAGGTGTGGATGTTTATTTTCAGAACCTCAGTGAGGTCTTTGAGATATTGCACATTGCTGAATAATACAGAACAGTGATTCCAAAACGTTTTAGAACTACAACCCACTATTTGCAACAACAAACATTTGCAACCAATTTACCTTTAATACACATGAGGCGGGGAGATTTTTGAATGTAACTAAAGAATTGTGTGGTAGAGCATTATCATTTCCAGGCAGCACATTTTCAATTCAAATTTCTATTAAATTTGCACAGACATACAATTGTATTTATAAAACTATAAAGCACACAAATCATAATGGGTAGAAATTGAGTTTCTGTGTATATTTATCATTTGTGCATCTCCAACTAAGTGTCTTGATTTGTTTTGATCCTATTAAAATCTGTTTCCAGCACACACCAGAATTACTGCTGGTTGTATACAGTTACTTTACAGGTATTTACATTATGTTGTATTTTGTAAAAACAAAAAAAACTAAAATCTGACTTTGTCACACAATTCACTTTCCTCTCACTTTGCAGTCAGAGAAAGAAAAGTAAACCCCCCATCCCATGTTAAAAGAATAAAGCAGCCTGACATTTGACTTCTGTCTTTGAACCCCCAGCAAATGTGACAAGTTAAACACAGAATATAAAGGCATTGTTATTTATTGCTCTGACTTTTATGACCCACAAAAAAATCAACTTTCAGCCTACCAGTGGGTAGTGACCCAGAGTTTGGGAAACACTGATATAGAATATAATGGCGACCCACTTAGAAATAGGTAAACTCAGGTGACGTGTATGTCAATCTGATCACCTCAAGATTATTTTCACAAGGACATTGAATTTTATCTGTTCTTTCTGCTCTGTTTTTTAAATATATTTTCTGACGTTTTCAAGAAGACTTTAAGCAAACACCCCTCTGTCACAACCTCCCACCCCTCATCCCTCTGACTGTGAGGAAACTCAGGCAACCAGTTACAACATTTACTACTGAACATCGCACATTGTTCTCTGGACCGCGGTCCTCAGCCTCACCCCAGTGATCCGCAGCTGGTTGCCCAGTTCCCTGTTCTCACTGTCCTCCAGAGGCGACTTCTACATGGTCCATCCAATGCCACAAATCACCACCCCCTCAGGCTCTCAGTCCATTCTCTTATTACAGGCTTTCCAAGCACCACATGTTTTTTTTCAAAACTTGGTTGGACAAACCCACGCCTTTTAGATCTGTTCTTCCGCTCTTATGCACCAGTCTCTCGACTTCTCAGTCCTCCATCCTTGGAATCCTGGCACTGCTACATTTCTGGATCACATCCCTCCGACCCACCATCGTAGTCACATTACAGAATGGATAGGTATATCAATCAATCAATCAGACAAGATTTGTAAAGCGTGAATAATCACTCTAGAGAGTATCCAGGTGCTTGCAGGCCTTCTCGGCTCATTCGAATAGCCAGGTCGTGAGGGCTCTATGGAATTCCGGATGAGGGGTGATGGTCTGTAGATATGTGAGGAGGCTCTTCCAGATTTTTGCTGCTATGTGGGAGAAGGCACATCCTCCACTTTTGCTTCGGTGGATGTGTGGAGTGTGGGCTAGCGAAAGGGAGGTGGAGTGTAGTCTTCTTGATAGTTGGTGAAAATTCAGGTGGTGGTTAATGTAGGTAGGTGCTTGGGTGGGTAGAACTTTGTGTGTGTGATGCAGCAACTTGAATATGCTCCTCTTCTGCATGAGTAGCCAGTGGAGTTGCCTGAGGGGGGGTGTGATGTGGAGTCGTTAGGGAAGGTCGAAGATTAGTCTAACTGCGCCATTTTGTATGGTCCAAAGTCTGTGTAGAAGATGCAAGGGAATTCCTACATAGAGCGCATTGCTGTAGTCTAGTCGAACGGTGATAAGGACAATGTGTCTTATGTGCAGGGGTAGCCACTTGAAAATCTTATGTAGCATGCGCAGACTGAAGAAACGGGTGAAGGAGACAATGTTAATCTATGATTCCATGGTGAGCCTATTGTCAATGTTGATTCTGAGGTTTCTGGCATGTTTGAAGGGAGTCGGTGCGGGTCCTAGTTCTGAAGCCCACTAGGAGTTGTTCCAAGTGTTGCTGCCCTTGCCAAAGAGCAGAACTTCAGTCCTATCTGTCCAGTGATTGTTCCCCCCAGATGCCCAGTATTATTGATTTAGGCATGAGGTCCAGTGGAGTGTTTATGACCTCAGACACCCTGTCCCTGACACCCAACCAAAAGGGCCTCAACCTGGGAAACTCCCATATAGTTGGAAGCAGTGTGCCCCACTGTGTGCAACTCTTTGACCACCCATTGGACTGGCATCTACTCACTGCAAAATATTGTGTTCTTGTGAAATATGGCCTGTGTAGGACTTATAGTTTTATCAAGCAAAAATTTGCCCATATTGCTCTCTCTCCAGGATAGCGGCATTCCCCCTCCCGTGCCCAAATTCACTGTCTTCCAGTATGCCTAGATCTCTCTCCCACCTGTCTGTAAGAACTCTGAGCATTGCGTTGCTGTTGGCCAGCAAGGTGGTATATACAGCTGATATGGCATGCCTGTGTAATGGGGCACCGAGCACCCTAAACTCTAGGGGCTCTCCTCTGGGTCCTCCATGCTCTGACCCAGACATCCATAGAGGAGGTATGTGATTTGTACGTATCACAAGTACTGACTCCCTACCAATTCATACTCTGCCTGCAGTGTCTCAAAGGAGATCGGCCCTCTGTAGTCCACAAGTCTCCCACTTTTTAAATCCCCAGGAAATCTCATTCCCCTCCTCAACTTCCTCCAGTGGCACCAGTGCTTTGAGGTCCCGGAGTGGTGTTTCCAATGTAAAGATGGCCTACCACTCCATATACTTTGAAGCCCTTCTCCAGGCACCAGTTACCATGGTTGTGGGGAAAGGCAAGGATTTCAAATTCCCCTTCCATACAGCTGCCTGCCACAGCTCCCTGGCGCCATTTACCTCTAATCTTCTGCCCACGAGGGCTCCCTTTGCTCTGCAAATGACCAGTCATTGACTACGATTAACTGTGTTGCCCAGTAACAAACGGATGGCAGCCCATTGAGCCACCTGCAAAAAATATTTTTTTACCCAGGTTTTGATGCCTTGTCTTGTTAGTTTTAGTTAATACCCCACAAAATAAAATAAAAGTCCACAAAAAAAAGTTAAAGAATTACAAAAAAGGGTTTTGTAAGGGTGATCTCTGTTGGTTAAAAAATAGATATTTTTTTTTAATGAGATTTGCAATGTCTTTAACTGTTAAAATTGGCTGCTATGGATATGCGTTTAGATTTGAAAAAAGAGTTACCAATGTTTACACAGACTTTTTGCAAATCAAGGGATATTCTGTGAACTGACTTATTTACGAATATATTGGTTCACAAAATACTGATTGACCATTGACCAATTTGGGTATTTGTGGTTGGTAGAGACAATCTGAGTAAATGTGACTGGTACTTAACACTCTTATGCGTTGTTGGTCATTTGAAAAAGGGAATGGCCCAGAGCCTACACATTACAGGCTGATCAGCCTTTTGGACATTTCAGTTAAGGTGTTTTCCAAACGTATTCTATCTAAGTTGAGATCTAGGATTATCCCAATTGAGCAAGGGGGCTTTCAGGAAGGCCATTCGACTATAGATCATTGCTTTGCTGTATTGGCTATCATTCAGAAGGCTCTGGAACCCTGTGTAGAAAAGGGGGCCATCTGGGAGCTCCCTGTGGACCTCCTTAGTGTGTTGCAAAGTCTTCACACCGACAAGTGGGCATAGGTGGAGCTAAACAAATTGGGCTGGCTATCCCAGAAAATCCCTATTAAGAATGTCCTTCCGCAGGGGAGTGTTCTAGCACCTCTGCTCTTTAGTTTATTCATAGCCGACCTCCCTACTTTCATATCACAAACAAACTCTTTTTCTCTTAAAGTCAGAAATCTGCACACTGCCTGTCTACTTTATGCAGACAACTTGGTGCTGTTGGACTGCACCCGAATTGGCCTGCAGAGGAAACTATACTCCCTTGAAACATATAGTAAGCAGAACCAGATAAAAATTAATCTAACGAAGACTAAGGTGTTGGTCTTTGGTAAGAGAGTAAAAACATTTAGCTGGCACCTATATGTTCGGGGGATGGAGTTAGTTGATTCCTATAAATATTTAGGTTTGACTTTTAAGAGGAGTTTAAAATGGGACACACATTGGGATATTATTAAGCAGAAGTTGTTGCTGCAAGCAAGCCGTTTGCCCAGATTTAATGGGAAATGTGGATGTTTGTCCCTTATTCCTTTATTGAAGGACTATGAAGGGAAAATACTCTCCCTGAGATTGTACAGCACTGAGGTATTTTCCCCGGAGGGGTGGGACTGGATAGAGGGGGCAGATCCTTAGAAGGCTCCTGTTGCTTCCACTAGGCACCATGGTCCAGGGCATAAGAAGGGAGCTGAAGCTTACCTCCTGGCATCTGTTGCCATTTTCCCGGGCTTTAAGATTATTTAACAAGCTCTTGGAGGATGGTGAAATGATAAAGATCTCCAGACTCTGTTGAGATGAGTTACAAGGTAGCGAAAGACGGTGGGCAAGGAAAGTAAAGAATAGATTAAGAGATATTAAGATCCTACATTCTGGGTGTGGTACAATTACCTCCTAGTCCCCTTTTCCAGGTAAACAAGAATTGAAAGAGTCTGCAGCAAAGGTGGCTGGGACTCTTGACCGGGCTTACATGAGCCAGAAGCCCTCAATCAGTTTCTCAATACCCTGTCTAGGCCTGGACACAGTTTTCCCCTACCTGGTGCAGATACCAGATACCGGCCTGTAGAATGGCATTTTAAGGGGAAGAGTGGGATGCAATCCAATCTGCTCATCCCGCTCCTGTTGGTCCAGGGTCCAGGATAATAATGGTCTTTGTCTCTGCTCCTTGAATGTAAAATGTTCTTATCTGCATATACCTATGAACCGTGCTTTTTTTCTTCATAACCGGATTAAGGGCCAGATGTAGCAAAGGGTTTTACCCATTCTGTGTCAATGGGAAAATGTGTTTGTACATATGGCCCTAAGTTCCCAAGACCTTTGTTTTTGTTAAATACAGAACAGTACAAAGGAGGAAGGCTGAGAGTTGCTGTCAGAAATACGTTACTTGTTTTTTACATTCTGTTAAACAGAGTTTTAATGATGGGTTACAGTAGGGTGGGGGTGATGGGAGGGCCGGATGGCTTTTAAGTCAATTTTAAACTGTAACTTTTTATGTATTGTTTAGAATGTTTTATGGACAATTGCCCTAATAAACTCATTTTCTACCTACCTTTAAATCAGGGTTTGTTTTGTCTTTCACTTATTTTCTGGATTTGCATGACTGCTACTTCCAATGTTCATATGTGTGTGTGGATTTGAATGTATAGTTTGGAAATGTGTGGCTGGTTCTTAAAATATGAGTATGTGTGACATATGGATGGTCTGGGGGGAATGGTGTGTGTGCATGTGTGTAATGTTTGCCTGAGGTATGGGAAAACATTGCCAAAATAAACTTGGCTCTCCCAGTTGTCAAAACTACAGTACTGACAATGATAAAATGTAAAGTTTATTACTGGAAGAAACATGAGTGTGTGGGTCTGTAGTGAATATTATTTCTTGAAAAACACACACAGCAGATCTTCATCTCTCATGCACTTTGCTGTCTGCAGGTAAAGCTCCAGGACTGGCTGTGTCCTCTGCAGAAAGAGATTGACTATGCCCTGGAGTCTAAATGCAGGGAAGAAGAACAATGCAAAACCCTGATGGTAAGTCGGAGCTCTTAGGTGTGTGTGCCCATGGGTGCATGTGTGTGTTCTCCTCTCAAGGTTATAAACACCCAGATGCCTATGGGTTAGGCCATCCTATGGCAGAGGCCTTCAAAGTGTGGGGGGGAGCTGAATTGATCACAGGGAGGGCAGCCTGTCCTAGCAAAGAGGAGTATTTATTATTTTCTTAGGGAAGAGAGCAAACATCATGCTTCAATTAGTGTTGTTTTTTGTGTGAAAGCAAACCGAGTATCAGTGAGCCACTCTTTAATGGCCATCTATAATACCTTTATTCACTAGTGCTTCCTGAAAGCAGGTGCCAGAGTGTGGGAGGAGGTGGATTGGAGGGCTCCAAATAACCTTCAAAATGTAGATACTTTAAGCCAGTCCAGTCCGCCACTAGCATCATGGCAATCTTGTATTTGATTGCATTTTAAAAGGGATAACTGAACATAACTGCAATGTTTGAATTGCTAAATACAATCAGAGCTACCAGTATTGTAGAATGAGAAAATATGTTTATCATTCTGGGGGCCCGCTGATCTTGTTGCTAGCTAAACTTATAGAAGCCTTCGTCTTTTCTTAATTTCTGTACTTCAGAAAGTCTTAGATATCAATTATGTTGCCAACTCCTTTAAGCCCTCCTGTCTTGTGGAAATCTACTTGGTAGCTGTGATGAAGCTCAACCTTCGACTTATGGATTTAAGTGACTTTGCCTTCCTTTTACTTCTTGCTTTTTCCATGACATTAAACCCCTGGAATCCAAAATTCTACCCAAATCCTCACTCCATAAAAATGCAAAGCTTGCAGGTTTGCAAGCCGTCTTTTCTGATCCTTTAGCACAAATCTTCCAAAGCGTACCCAAGTTTAAACTCTTTTGCCAGCAGCTTTGAATAGCTACTTGTAATTTTTGTGAGACTTATGAATCACCGGTTTTTAGTGTGTGTTTTTATGAAAACAACTTACAGCTTTTTTTCGTCCTTTCTGGAATGATCCTCACCAAATTGGACCCTTTGAATTCCCTATTGTCTGTTCAAAACTGGGTAAAAATAAATACTATCTGTGCCTAACTCTTTCTAAGACAGAGGGTTTGATTTAGATTGGGTACTCTATCACAAACGTGACCAATATTTTGTCTGCCTTAAGCCAGTGCATTATATCTTATCTCATAAGACGGAGTACCTGTCCAACAAATTATAAATCAGACTGTGGTGGTCATTCTGACCTCGGCGGTAAAAGGCGCCTACCGCCGGTCAGAAATCCTCCATAATCCCGCCGCGGTCGCGGAAACCCGCCACGGTCATTCTGACCCGCAGAAGGCAAACCTCCGAAAATCCGACCGCCACAACAGACCGCCAGACCAGCGGTCGGCGGAAAGGTGGAGGTGACCAAACCTCCACCGCCACGCCAACAGAAATACGCCCATGCCATTACGACCCACGAATCCACGCGGCGGTCATTCAAACGCGGTATTCCATTGGCGGGACACACCGGCGCGGTCAGAATACACACAAACGAACAAAACTCACCCACATTGGACGATTTGAATCCCACACACCTGATACACATACACACACCACTCCCACAAACACAATACAATATAAAACACCCACCCACATCACCCACAAACCCCTACGCTTAAAAATTCGTAAAGAAGACAAGAGCGAGACACCAGCATCCAAAACATAACAGCCACAGCCACTCAACACCATCACCCACACACTATCCACACACAAAACAACACACACCACCACACTCAACTCACTTAAATACACATACTCCACCCCACACATCATACACACCACCCCATGGCACCCCAAAGACAACCCCGCTTCACAGACGAAGAACTCAGGGTTATGGTGGAGGAAATCGTTCGTGTAGAGCCCCAGCTGTTCGGCACACAGATACAATACACCAGCATTGCCCGGAGGACGGAGCTATGGCAGAGGATTGTCGACAGGGTGAACGCAGTGGGACAGCACCCCAGAAATCGGGAAGACATCAGGAAGCGATGGAACGACCTACGGGGGAAGGTGCGTTCCATGGTATCCAGGCACAACATCGCCGTGCAGAAGACTGGCGGAGGACCCCCACCTCAACCCCCACAATTCACATCATGGGAGGAGGAAGTCTTGAACATCCTGCATCCTGACGGCCTCGCAGGAGTCGGCGGAGGAA
This sequence comes from Pleurodeles waltl, assembly GCF_031143425.1. Classification (NCBI taxonomy): domain Eukaryota; kingdom Metazoa; phylum Chordata; class Amphibia; order Caudata; family Salamandridae; genus Pleurodeles; species Pleurodeles waltl. The sequence goes on from NC_090443.1 coordinate 341,466,587, forward strand.
TGGATACTGGTAAGTTGAAGCTTCAATACTGCTTCCCCCCCACCTGCATGCCAAATCAGACCCCAAACCTCACCCCCATCCTCGAACCCCACCCTCACCCCCACCCCCATCCTCACCCCCACCCTCACCCCCACCACCATCCTCACCCCCACCACCATCCTCACCCCCACCCCCAGCACACCTATTCCCCGCCAATGTCTCACCATCACAACCCACACATCCCAAAACCTAGGCCTGCATGCGTCCACTAAGCATGGACACCCATCACCAAAGCATGCCCAATGCATATACACATCCCCCCCACAAGCCACCCTCACCAAAGCCCCCACACACGAATGCCAGCACTTGGGGACACGGGAACCCACAGATACACCCATATGCCACACATTGAAACTATAACCATACCTCTATACCCCTGCAGGACCCAACCGTCAACACACTGCGGCGGAGGGGCCAGAATTATCCACACCCCCCACCCAAGAGGCCGTCAGCGATGACAGCAGCTCTGTCGATCTGGACACCGATGACCAGCCCGGACCATCGGGGACCTCTGGACAGTCGGTTCCCCTCACACAGGCACAGGCCACTATAGACCCTAACCCCTCTGGGAACACCAGCACAGCTCCCACCCAGCGGGCCCATGCCTCTGTCTCCAGGGCGCATCAATCTGCGGTGTGTCTACCACTACAGGGCACCCAGGATAACCCACCACCCCAACAACAACAGGGACCTGGGGGCAGTGGTAGTGGGCACACCGGCCAGGGGGCAGAGGCCCAGGGAAACAGGGCAACTCGGCGGGCAGCTGTGCGACAGGGGGGGGAGGAGAGGCCCAGGGAACCCACTCTCCACGAGGTCCTCACCACCATCATGGGAGCATACAACCGCTCCCAGGAGACGATGGCGACGGTACTGGCCCGGTTCCAGGAGGTCCAGGTGCTGCAGGAGGAACACTATCGGGGGTACAGGGAGGACATCAGAGCCATCAACACCACCCTGGTTACCATGGTAGGGCTGCTGCAGGACCTCGTAAACAGCAGGGCGGACACTGAACAACACCCAAGGGCCCCTGCCACTAGCCTGGACCAAGAACAGCCATCCACCTCCGCCGGCGCTAGTGGACAGGAGGCCCCCGCACAGCAGCAGCCCACCAGACCCCCACCTCCTGCAGGAGAAGAACCACCCCGCAAGAGGGCCCTGAGATCTCGCAAGACAGAGTAGGATGTCAAGACCCCCGCCAGCAATGGATACCACCTGATGTCATCCCACTGTCCCACATTGTCACCCTGTCCATCCTCGAACTGCCCATGCTCCATCTCTCCACAGGCCTCTGGACAATGCACCTGTGTGACTGTTACTCTGGACTCTGCCATGGACATTCCTTCACCATAGCCCCCACCCACTTGAAACCACCCATCCCATTTTGAGCACTTCAATAAACACCTATTTTGCACCAAAATATCAGGAGTCTGGCTGTGATTTCAATAGATTGTAATTGACATGACAGTGCAAATATGTCCTTGTACATGGTGAAGTCAACAAACAGCTGCCACAAAGCTGTAGTCCATGGGGAAACGAAGCACAGGACTCGTAGTGGGGACCCCAGATCTGAAATAGGGAGGGAAAAGCCAAAACTCAGTCATCATACACTGGGGCAAATAGACAGGCAGCAGAGATGCTGCAGAGTAGTTAACATTTACTAAATTATCTTTGAAATGTTACCTGTGTCCTATTGGAAGTACTGTTCAATGATTCTGTCCCTGTTGTCTGTTTCAGCCCCGTCGTCTTCCTCCTCGTCACTCTCCTCAGGTTCCACCGCTGCCACAACACCACCGTCTCGACCATCCTCCTGCAGGAAAGGCACCTGGCGGCGCAAAGCCAGGTTGTGAAGCATGCAGCAGGCCACGATGATGTGACACACCTTCTTAGGTGAGTACATTAGGGATCCACCGGTCATATGCAGGCAGCGAAACCTGGCCTTTAGGAGGCCAAAGGTGCGTTCGATCACCCTCCTAGTACGCCCATGGGCCTCATTGTACCGTTCCTCTGCCCTGGTCTGGGGATTCCTTACTGGGGTCAGTAGCCACGACAGGTTGGGGTACCCAGAGTCCCCCACTAGCCATACACGGTGTCTCTGTAGCTGTTCCATCACGTAAGGGATGCTGCTATTCCTCAGGATGTAGGCGTCATGCACTGACCCTGGGAATTTGGCATTTACATGCGAGATGTACTGGTCAGCCAAACACACCACCTGGATGTTCATTGAATGGTAACTTTTTCTGTTCCTGTACACCTGCTCCCTGTCTCTTGGGGGAACCAAAGCCACATGGGTCCCATCAATGGCACCAATTACGTTGGGAATATGTCCAAGGGCGTAGAAATCACCCTTCACTGTAGCCAATTCGCCCACCTCAGGGAAAATGATGTAGTTCCTCACGGATTTCATCAGGGCAGACAACACTCTGGATAACACCTTTGAAAACATGGGCTGAGACATCCCGGAAGCAATTCCCACGGTTGTCTGAAATGACCCACTTGCCAAGAAATGTAGTACTGACATGACCTGCACCAGAGGGGGAATCCCTGTGGGTTGGCGGATGGGGGACATCAGGTCGGGCTCCAGCCGGGCACACAGTTCATGGATAGTGGCACGGTTAAGACGGTAGGTCAGGATAATGTGGCGTTCTTCCATTGTCGACAGGTCCACCAGCGGTCGGTACACGGGAGGATTCATCCGTCTCCTCGCCCAACCCAGCGGACGGTGCCTAGGAAGGACAACATGGAGCACACAGTCAGGCAACCCACAGGTACGTACTCACAGCTAGCACAGTATACGATTCTCTATGCAGTGAATGGCGTGTCTGAGTGGCTATGCAAGGCCTAGGCCTGTGTGACGCAGTTGAAATTGAGCCATGTGGGCCCTGGAAATGGCGGCTGCCTGACCTGTGAAGTGTGACAATGGGATGTGAGGTCAATGCGCTGGCGTGGCACACCGCGGCGGGCGGCGGGCGAAGACCGCGGCGCGAAGCCGCATTGGTTAACATTGAAGCCTATGGGTTTCAGGAGCCAATGGCGAAGGGCGCCGGCGGTGGCGGGACGCACCGCCGCGGTACGCACCGCCGCGGACGTGACCGCCATTTTCTATCTACTTATCCACTTGCGACTTGAACTTTCACAGGAGAGGACCTATACTGCAAGTGTTGCTGTGACCTCGGTCTGGAAGGGACAATGGCTGCTGCGACTGGGGAAAGGGCCCCTGCCTTCACTGGAGAGGAGTTGGAGAAACTTGTGGATGGGGTCCTCCCCCAGTATGCGCTACTCTACGGTCCTCCAGACCAACAAGTGAGTTTAATTCAATCTGGATTTGGGGCCACTGGCTGGCTTGGGGGCCTGGCGGGGATGGGGGGCATGTTGGGGCTGGCGGGGGGCCTGGCGGGGGGCCTGGCGGGGATGGGGGGCATGTTGGGCCTGGCGGGGGGCCTGGCGGGGATGGGGGGCATGTTGGGCCTGGCGGGGGGGCCTGGCGGGGATGGGGGGCATGTTGGGCCTGGCGGGGGGCCTGGCGGGGATGGGGGGCATGTTGGGCATGGCGGGGGGCCTGGCAGGGGGCCTGGCGGGGATGGGGGGCATGTTGGGCCTGGCGGGGGGCCTGGCGGGGATGGGGGGCATGTTGGGCATGGCGGGGGGCCTGGCGGGGGGCCTGGCGGGGATGGGGGGCATGTTGGGCCTGGCGGGGGGCCTGGCGGGGATGGGGGGCATGTTGAGCATGGCGGGGGGCCTGGCGGGGGGCCTGGCGGGGATGGGGGGCATGTTGGGCCTGGCGGGGGGCCTGGCGGGGGGCCTGGCGGGGATGGGGGGCATGTTGGGCATGGCGGGGGGCCTGGCGGGGGGCCTGGCGGGGATGGGGGGCGTTGGGCCACTGGAAAGGAAAATGCTGAGTAACTTGAACGTGGTATTTCTCCCTCCCTGTACGTGTCACATAGGTCCGCGCCCATGAGAAGATCGGGATTTGGCATGCCATCGCCAAGGAAGTCCGGGCCCTGGGGGTCCACCATCGACGGGGCACCCACTGCCGCAAGAGGTGGGAGGACATCCGCCGCGGGACCAAGAAGACCGCCGAGTCTCTGCTGGGGATGGCCTCCCAACGTAGGCGGGGTGCATGCCGTCAACTGAGCCCCCTGATGTTCCGGATCCTGGCGGTGGCCTACCCTGATTTGGATGGGCGCGTGAGGGCAGCACAGCAGACACAAGGGGGTGAGTCCAAGCATTATCTACTCTGTTGTCGCGCAGTGGAGGTGTCTGGGTGGGGGAGGAGGGCTGTGGGTCCCCCTAGGCCAGGGCGATATCTGTAGGCTGGGCACCCCCGTAAGCCCCTGTGTCCCCAGCCACCACCCTCAGTAGTTTGTCAGTACAGCCATCCCTGGGCCGTGTCATCCATGGGTGCAGTTGTCAACTCTAGGCGTGTAGGGCATGTTCCACGGAATGCGTAGCGGACCCCAAGTGCGCAACTTAGTGCAGGGGGCATCTGTGTCTGTCATGTCCGCTAACTGTACCGGAGATCCATGTAATCAATATCCCTTTATTTCTCTCTCCCCCCCCCTTTTTGTTTGTCTTTCTGTGCTTGTGTGCATCAGCATCATCAGGCGGAGGAGAAGTGGCATCGGGGCAGGAGGGAGCTGCATCTCACATGGCCCAGGAGGGCCATGCCACAGAGTCAGACTGGACCAGTGAGACGGAGGGCGAGGGGAGCTCCACGACGGGGACGACTGGAGCCTGCAGCGACACGGACACGTCCTCGGAAGGGGGCTCCCTTGCGGGGGTGGCACCATCCGTGCCCCCCGCCATTACAGGTACAGCCGCCACCCAGCGCACCATCTCCGCCCTCCCAGCAGCCCCTCCGCGTTCGCCCCGTGCCCGCTCTGCCAGGAAGCCGGGCATCTCCTTCGCCCCAGGCACCTCAGGCCCTGCCCCTGTTACCCCCGCTGCCCTCAGTGAGGAGGTCATTGACCTCCTCCGAACGCTCATTGTTGGGCAGACTACCCTTTTGAATGCCATCCAGGGGGTGGAGAGGGAGGTTCATCGCAGCAATGCGTACCTGGAGGGCATTCATTCGGGTCAGGCTGCCCATCAGCGATCGTTCCAGGCTCTGGCCTCAGCACTGACGGCAGCCATTGTCCCTGTCTCCTGCCTGCCTCTACTAACTCCCTCCTCCCAGTCTCCTGTTCCTCTGCCTGTCCCACCCACACCATCAGACCAGCCTGCACACACCTCAACACCCAAGAGAAGCTCATCCAAACATAAGCACCACAGATCACGCAGACATTCACACACGCAACATTCCGATGCAGACATGCCAACAGTCACTACCACCTCTGTGACCCCCACCTCCTCGTCTCCCTCCTCCCTCCCTGTGACGTCTACACTCACACCTCCATTCACCTCACCATCAGCCAGTGTTTCCATCACCAGCACACCCTCCACTCCAGTCCGCACACGTGCAGTCACCACCCCCACTGCCATTTACACGTCCCCTGTGTCCTCTCCCACTGTGTCTGTCACCCCCTCTTCCACACCACACAAACGCAGCCACCCACCCACCCAACAGCCATCCACCTCACGACAGCCTATCCCTCCTGCACCTGCACCCAAAGACAGCAAACGTGACTCACCTACAACCACATCCTCTCCCTCCACTCCCATTCCCACTGTACCTACCACTCTCCATTGTCCCAAGAAGCTCTTCCTCGCCACTACTAACTTCTTTCCTGACCCTGAGCCCCCCCCTCCTTCTCGTCGGGGTAAGAAGAGCACCTCAGCCACCACCAGCCCTGCAGCCCCCTTGACAAGGGTGCAGGGGTATTGGAGCCCGCCAGCCCGCATGTCTGGATCTTCGCCCAGCAGCAAGGGGACAGCCAGCCCACCCCCTGGGAAGAGGAGCAGAAGGCGGAAGGGGCGCCGCAGGAGCCCGCCTTCTACATCCCCCCCGGACACCACCCAGAGACAGTCACCAGCCACAGCTCCAAAGGGAGGAAAGGGCCACAGGCCGACGACTAAGGAGGGCAAGGGCAGCAAGTTGGAGAGGTCAGGCAGCAGGCCTGCTGCCCAGGAGGAGCCCACAACCCCCATAGCCGCTGCCCCGGGAGGAACCGGCACAGCTGCCCCGGGAGAGCCCACCAGCCCCATAGCCGCTGCCCAGGGAGGACCCAGCCCAGCTGGCCAGGAGGGCCCCACCACCCACAGCCCAGGTGGGCAGTGAAGGAGCACCATCCCCGCTGCCCAGGAGGGCACCACCAGGCATTTAGCAGTTGGCCATAGACCGTCCGCCGTCTCAAGAACCGCTGAACTGGGCCCTTCAAGGCAAGAACCGCTGAACTGGGCCCTTCTTGGCAAGAACCGCTGAACTGGGCCCCGCCGTCTCAAGAACCGCTGAACTGGGCCCCGCCGTCTCAAGAACCGCTGAACTGGGCCCTTCAAGGCAAGAACCGCTGAACTGGGCCCTTCAAGGCAAGAACCGCTGAACTGGGCCCTTCAAGGCAAGAACCGCTGAACTGGGCCCTTCAAGGCAAGAACCGCTGAACTGGGCCCCGCCGTCTCAAGAACCGCTGAACTGGGCCCCGCCGTCTCAAGAACCGCTGAACTGGGCCCTTCAAGGCAAGAACCGCTGAACTGGGCCCTTCAAGGCAAGAACCGCTGAACTGGGATCTTCAAGGCAAGAACCGCTGAACTGGGCCCTTCAAGGCAAGAACCGCTGAACTGGGCCCCGCCGTCTCAAGAAGCGCTGAACTGGGCCCCGCCGTCTCAAGAACCGCTGAACTGGGCCCTTCAGGGCAAGAACCGCTGGCCCTTTGGCAGACGTGGCAGGGCAGGATCTATCTCGGGCAGGGCTGCAGGATGTCCTCTGGCCAACTTGCCTCCTCCAGTGGCAGTGGGGTCTGTTATGGACTGTATGGACTGTGGCTTTGCTCTCCCCAGGATGGCCCAGTGGGCAGGCCACCCACTGTATGGACTGTTTGGACTGTGGCTTTGCTCTCCCCAGGATGGCCCAGTGGGCAGGCCACCCACTGTATGGACTGTATGGACTGTGGCTTTGCTCTCCCCAGGATGGCCCAGTGGGCAGGCCACCCACTGTATGGACTGTATGGACTGTGGCATTGCTCTCCCCAGGATGGCCCAGTGGGCAGGCCACCCACTGTATGGACTGTATGGACTGTGGCTTTGCTCTCCCCAGGATGGCCCAGTGGGCAGGCCACCCACTGTATGGACTGTATGGACTGTGGCTTTGCTCTCCCCAGGATGGCCCAGTGGGCAGGCCACCCACTGTATGGACTGTTTGGACTGTGCCTTTGCTCTCCCCAGGATGGCCCAGTGGGCAGGCCACCCACTGTATGGACTGTATGGACTGTGGCTTTGCTCTCCCCAGGATGGCCCAGTGGGCAGGCCACCCACTGTATGGACTGTATGGACTGTGGCTTTGCTCTCCCCAGGATGGCCCAGTGGGCAGGCCACCCACTGTATGGACTGTATGGACTGTGGCTTTGCTCTCCCCAGGATGGCCCAGTGGTCATGGAGTCCCCTCGTGGATCTGGCGTCGTGTACTCAAGTGGCTGAGGTGCCCCCCCTTCCCTTCCCCCTGAGGTGCCTGTCCTATTTTCTTTCTGATGCCCCTGCAGTGTTCTCTCCGTGGAGTTCTTGTCGTGGGACTGGGCCTTGCCCCTTTGCACAGGACCCCTGTGATCCACGGACAGTGGTTGGACTACATTTAGTAGCTGTATATATTTTGTACATAGTTTATTTATTTTTTGGGATTAATGGCGTACATATTTCAATATATCTGCCCGTTTATGATCTCTTCTTTTGGTCTTTGCATTATTTCGGAGGGGGGTGGTTTGTGGGTTGTGACAGTGATCTGTGGGAATGCATTGATGTGTGTGTTGTAGTGGGTGTGGGTGGGTGGGTGTGTGCCGGTAATCTTTTCCCTCCCCTGTGTCGTAGGTGCAGTACTCACCGATGTCTTCCGCGCCGCCGGGCGTGCTCCTGGTATATGAGGAGGAATAGGAGTGCGGGGATGACCTGTAACTCTGGCTCCATACTGCCGGAATCTCGCGTGGAGTGCGTAGAGGTGAGCGTTTTCCCGTTCGTAGTCTGTTTCCGCCGTGTTCTTATCGGCGGTGCTCCCGCCCCGGAAAAGGTGGCAGATTGGTGGGTCGTAATAGGGTGGGCGGTATTTTGTCTGCCGCCGGGCTGTTGGCGGGAACCGCCGCGCTGTTTGTTTGTACCACTGTGGCGGTCGGAGTGTTAAGTTGGCGGGCTGTGTTGGCGGTTCCCGCCAGGGTCAGAATTGCATATTTTAGACCGCCGGCCTGTTGGAGGCTTGGCCGCCGCTTTATCACCGACCGCCAGGGTCAGAATGAGGGCCTGTGTCTTAGAAACAGGTGCATTAGGATATAATGCACTTGTAATAAGGTGGACTGGATATCCATCACGTTTGTGACAAAGTACACATCCACTAAACTGTAACTCAGGCCCAGGGTTCCTAACTTCATATCTTTCAAGTTTCACAGGCCCTTACTTATTATTTGTTTTCTGGGACTTATAGTCCTAAATTAATAATGGGTTGAACAGGACTGCAAATAACAGATTGAAAGAAAAACTCTCTGACAATCTGAGTACATATGGAACTTGGAAACTTAAGAGCATTCTTGCCTTTAGCTCCCCTAGAAACTATCTAAGGTTTAGCTGTTTGTGTATGAGGTGTTGTATCTTGAATCATAGTTTTCTCTGTAAGAAAGCAACCAACTTCTTCATTACTCTTAACTCTCAACTAAATGCTGTAATCGCCTCCTGAAGTTTCACGCTGAAATGCCTTTGCAACCAGAAACACCCAGAGCTCAGGACTATAACCAAAAGACTACTTCTGAAAAATTGGATTAACACAACTTCCTATCAGAGAGTGTGAACTATAGTCTTTCAAGAAATCTCCAGGTGCTGCAGTTCAAAAGCTAGAATAATTTATAAGCCAAGGCACTTCAGCCACATCATGAGAGGGCCCTCCATTGACTTCAGTGAGAGCCATGACTTTTACATAAAGCCCTGTACTGCAACACTCAACATTACACCTCAACTCTTATCCCCTCCCACAAGACTCAAAACATTAACCTGGACATGTTTTTTACTTTTAGACATCATGCCTTGGCAGAATAAGATCAGTAGTGTGTGCACTGATCTTGGGTATTAACCAAACACAACACCTCGATTATATGTATTTAATATTTCTCTAAATGTCTCCTTTCAGTCGCTTCAGTTCATTAAAGACATATTCCACTGTTCTTTGATTAGGAAACCATGGTAGACTTGGCTCTACTCTAGAGTCTTTGGTTAAACCTTTGCTGTCTTCAATTTGCCATTTGTCTGGAGTCATGAGAGGGCCAATGCAATACAACCCACTACTAGGGCTGGTGATACTTCATGGGGGCTCACCCTCTATCACACTTGCAGGCATAACACAACAGCACAGCGGCCTACCATTACTGGTGACAAAACACAGGAGGACTATGCTTTACCAGACCAGTGACACAAAATGTCTGGTGATACCTTGTTGAAATTCAACCCTCAACCTGAACTGCTCAAGTCAGAACAATCCTCTGCCAGGACTCATGACAACACTCTTCCAAGACTAGTAACAGCATATGGAATCACAGCTCGCTACTGGTGCTGGGGACACAACACAGAGCACTACACAGGAGCACATCCTTATAGCACTGTGCATACAACACAGGAACACCACTTTTTGCCACCACATAACATAGGAGCACAAACTTCTGCCAAAACAAATGATACATCACAGGAGCACAGCCATCTACCATAAATGATGAGCACAGCCCTCTGCTGTGTCTTTGGAGACAACACAGGGACACAACCCTCTCCTAGGACTACTGCAGTCACAGTAGCACAACCCTCTGCCAGGACTCATGCTACTACAGGAACTTAATTTTAATGGTGTACCATGGACGCGCCTTCATGCAGGCCTTTACATATCCAGTATTCCTTCAATTTCTGGTTGCACAATCCCCAATTTGTATAGGTTTCAAAACCATACAAGTTGAATGCTACTTTTACTTATCGAACTAAAGTAATTGTGTACCCCCAGTATCCATTTGGAGTCCGTTTAGTTGCATTCTTATTGCGTCTCATTAGGTACCTGGCGCTACCTATGGAATGTAGGACTACCAATTGGTCTCCATGGCTTATGGTTACACATATTATAGTAACCTTACAGTGTATGTCAGGCATAATTTCTGATGTCCTGATGATGATCCCTATATTTGGTTAAGGGATCGAAATGTCATCAAGCATAGTACCTTGACTTAGTTTGCCTTATCTGTTTATATGATGAAGGAGCATAGGTACTTTAAGTTAGTAACTTTACCATTGTGTCATTTAATTCACCTGTGAAATGCCTGAGTATGGAAGTCTTTTATAATTGTCCTTGTGGTTGTTTCCCTTCTGCAGTGTTTTTATATTTTGACTCAATAAATGTATAAAATTGTCCATTTTGATATTATTCATAGACTTCATTGTGTTTCTATACTTATCACCCTTTATTTTTTACTCACAAGGGAACTTTGCTTCTTCAGAAATGAGTACCATGACATGTGACACAACACACAATCTGTAAAGAAAACTAGTGACACAATTCAGAAGCACAATCTTTTCTCTGGATTAGTGGCACAGCACAGGAGCACAACGCTCTGTCAGGACTAAAGACACAGCATGCATTGAACAGCCCTTAGCCAGGACTGGTGATAAAGCATAGTAGCACAACTCTCTAATAATACTTGGTACACACAAAACACTATCCTGAAGTTCAACCCTCTACCACACCACAAGTAGTGAGGCAACACAGGAGCATAACCCTCTGCTATGTCTGGTGAAACTACCTTCTTTCAGGACTTCTGACATCACACACTTCAGCAACCCTGTGGCAGGACTCATGACAGTACGGAAATGCAGCACAACAACAACACAATAGAGGAGCGCACCCATCTACAAGGACAAGGGAGACAGCACAGGAGCAAATCCATCTAATGGGTCTGGGACATAACACATGAGCACAACCTTTGATCAGGGTCAGTGACTCAGCACAGGAGAACAACCCTGTGCCAGGACTGAGGCTACAGGAAGAGACCCCTTTACCAGGACTGGTGTCACAACACCAGAGCATCACTCTGTATAATGTGACTGAGCACACAACACAGGCACACAACTCTGTCAGGACTGGTGAAAAGCCACAGGAACACAGCCATCTACTAGCAATGGTGACACAAAACAGGAACACAGCCCTGTGCCAGGACTAGCGACATAACATGGGAGTACAACCCTCTAGCAATACCTGGTACACAAAGAGCACAACACAGAAGTACTATCCTATACAATAACTTGTGAAACAACATAAGAGCACAACTATCTCCCATTCTGGTGCAACCACACAGGAGCACAGTCCTCTGCCTGGACTCCTGACAGTGAAGGAACCCAAATCTCAACACAAGAGCTCAATCAGGACCTCAGACACAACACACACAACACAGGAGCAAAACACTCTACCAGAACTAGCATCTCAATAGTGGAGCACAGCCCTGTGCCAGGATTGGGAAATCAGGAGCTGAATCCTCTACCAAGACTCATGTCACAACAAAGAAGCACAAATCTCCCCAAGGACTGATGACAAACCACAGGAGCACACCTGTCTAAGGAACTGGGGACACACCACAGGAGAACAACCCTCTACCAGGACTGGATAGACCCCAGGAGCACAAATCTGTGCTAGAACTGGTGACGCAGCACAGGAGCACAGCCCTCTGCCAGGACTTGTGTCACAACATTGATCACAAACATCTCATATGACTTGGGACATAACACAAAAACACACCCAGCTACCAAGACGGATGACATAACACAGGAGCACGACCCTCATCTGTGGCTGGAGACATAGGAGCAAGGGCCTCTCCCAGAAATGGTGTGACACAACATGAGCACAACTCCCTACCAGGACAGGTAGGCCAAAACATAAACTACCAACCACAGTCTAGGGCTAAAGCAGAAGCATAGAACGAGATATTGAATGCCACCTTACAAAAGCAACCATTCCAGTTACTGTACACCATTCCTGCACATAGATACTAGATAGTTATACACTGGAATAGGAAATAAGCTCTGGATATCAACGTTTCAATGAACACTATTGCATGTTATTCCACATTTATGGACAGATTTTCACATTTTGTCCATTTTTATCAGGTGACATGCCTTAATGAATCTCTTTCATCTCACCTGATTACTCATGCTTTCCCTTTACAGGCTACGGTAAGAAATAAGTTTCACCGCAACGGAAGCCCTCTTATTCCAGTTTAGCGTGAGACACACTTCTCCTGATAAGCCAAACACAAGTATTCCAGGCAAGTGTGAGAATAACGTCCTCTAATATCTGCAACAAGTCTATTCAGTGGTATTGTAAGGCCATTGACCCCAAGTACTAACACTGAAATTTAGTCACACAGTATTTACCTCTCAGGGGGACATTGTCAGTTTACAAGAAGAATCCTAACTCTCTCTTTCTGGACAGCAGTCCTCCTCTCCTGTATCTCCTGCTCTTTAACCCAAGGGTTGAGACTTCGTGGGTTCCTAACTCATTTCCATTCTCACCTGTCTGTCACTCACGGTTGGGTTCAGCCAATCACTACACACAGCCCTGTTTCTGGGACTTCGACTGTCTCTGCACTGGACTGTGTACTCACATTCTCTGGGGCTGTAGCTTTCCAAATTCTGAACTCTGACTACATTGTGGTTTGTATCCGCTGGGCAAATTAGGCCTTCAAACCTTTAAGATGCCTTGCAGCAATTTAGGTTCCTAACGACTTGTAGCAGTACAGGAGCCTTACTAACATACTCCATTTCACACCACGAGACCCAGGCCTTAATCAAATAAATTCCTGCCCACTGTCCGGGGCACTGACATTCTGCTACATATAGATGTCCTTCCTACTACAAGCAGCGCCTGCCTTGACAAGCTGAGACTGACATTCACTTCTCTAGAATCTCCCTTACACAGTCCTCACGTAGATCGCCGAGCTAGCCGAGAGTACTGATTTTCCTTGGGTAAGTACCTGTTTGCCCTACAAGGGGGCGAATGGGAGAGTCAGAAAGAAGGAAGGTGGTACATGGTGATGTATCAAAAACCTACAGATGCGAACTGAAGAAAAGGACTTCTTCCTTATAGCTGGGCCTTTGACAGAACCTCCTGACCTTCCTCTCTCCCCCTTCGTGGACCTGTACCCTAAGTATGACAATGCTCACAAAGTCTAACCAGTTTTTCTCTGCTGTTCACAGATCAAGCTAAGAGAAGAGAAGGAGAAAATTAAAGGTGGCATTGAACAACTGCGCCAGCTCCTGGAAAAAAATGAAGCTACACTGAACGGGAGACTTGAAGAGATAGAGAATACAATTACCAGAGTAGAAAATGCAATTATAGCCAAACTGTCCAATAAAATAACCTCTCTCAATGTCTTGATAACTGAGATACAGAAGAAGTTTGAGGCGCCTGCATGGGAACTCCTGAAGGTGAGACACTGTTTGGTAACTACTGTACAGTAAGGACATAATGGAGTCATGAGTCATGTGCAGCATTACATGTATGAAGTAATCACTCAATTTTCAGACAGAGTGAATTCATAGTGGCCACTTCTATGTTCATAGCCTAACAGAAGGTGCAGTTTAGAGCAACTCTCGGTATTCTAATAGCCAAATATAATTACATTGCACTGGTAGGTTGTTATTATAGTTACACCTTGCATGCTAATGATACGTTACACTACAAGGAATAGTATTCCTACAGTGTCACATGAATGCCGGAAACTCAGCCCAGTATATAGGTATGTTGTGCCTACAGCTTTGCATGCAGTGCAGTAATTCATCAAACATACTCGTTAATCTTATCTACAGTGCTCTTGCATTGCAATGATGTGTTTATAATATACAAGCAAGTTCATTTTATAGTACCCTCTGCATGCTAACACATATGGAAGTCAAGAGAGGAGTTTCTAGAATGCCCAGAGAAGGGTACATGTGTGGCATAGAGAGAGGTATATGGTTGTATGTCAGAATATCACAGATATAAATACTGTGCTCGTTAGAAATTGGGTTTCTGGTTGGAAGAGGAATGCACCCTATTCAAGCAGGAACCACAGCCTTAGTCAGGTTAAGTCAGATACATACCCTAACTTAACCTGTGCTCACCCTTTGGTAACTTGGCACAGAGAAGGCAGGCTTAAATTAGGAGGCAATGTGTAAATTATTTGTGCAACACTTAAAACAGTAAAACTGTGAAAGCACTCCACAAAATAACCCATGCCATGTTAAAGAATAGAGCTTAATTTAATGAACAAAAGAAGACCAAAACTTAAAAAATCCAATAAGTAGAAGTCGAGATATGAATGTTTAAAGAATATCTGCAAATAAGTTGCTCAAAAGCATGAAACGCCACTGGGGGCTATCTGGTTGCGCTAGACCAGATGAAACCTGAAAAGTCAGGCCAACCTTGATGGAGTGCTGGTCGGATACAGGGACCAGCCTTGGCCTGCTGAAATCAGTACGTTGGTTCAGGGTTGCGTTGAGGGAGGATGCAAGAAGCAATGCGAGGTGCATCACTGTTGATCCTGGCAATATAGGTGAAACGTCAATTCCAAACTGTGCAATCAGCGGTGTGTCCTGTTGAGCCCCTTAGATACAGGTGATGCATCATCGTCGAGCTTCACTCCTAGCAATGCGATGTCTCCTGTGGTGGCAATGCGGTGGCATCAAAGGGGATACGTCAGTTCTGACCAGCACAACAACTGATGTGTGGATTCTGGTAGAAAACAGCTACCAAAACCACTTCAAATGGAACAGGACTGGATTGGCACCACCCAGCAGGACTCTGAGGACAGAGTCCAGAAGGTGCAACACGTCTGTTGGGAGTCTTTGATGTCCCTGAGAATTCAGAACAGGAGGTGAGCCAGCAAGGCCTTGGAGTCACTTTGGTTCTGGGGATGTAGAGATACAGGTCCAGTCCTTCTTACTCCCAGGCAAGGATGGCAGTAGGGTAGGCACAGTAGAGCAGGAGTCCAGCAAAGACCAGCAGAGTGACAGTCCCTTCAGCAGCACCACAGTCCTTCTTCCTGTCAGAAAGTCCTCAGGTCCAGAAGTGTACTGATTTGGTGGTGTCTGAGGTCCAGTTCTTATACCTAGTTGTGCCTTTGAAGTGGGCGAGACTTCAAAGAGAGGCCTATGAAGTGCACAGAGTCCCTGCCCTTCCTGCCCTGGATCCGGACTTACTACAAGGGGTTATGCTGTTCTTTGTGTGGGGTCAGGCACAGCCCATTCAGGTGCAAGTGTCAGCTCCTCCCTCCCTCCCTCCCATCCTGCCCAGGATGACCCATTTAAGAGTTAATGGCTCATCAGGATGTGGATTGCACATCCAGGCTCCCTTTGTGTGTGGATGTCTGTCACAAAGCCCAACTGTCACCCAACCTACACATATATTATGAGACAGGCAAAGGAACAGAATGATTAAAGTAAGAAAATGCCAATTTCTAAGAGGGGCATTTTCAGACTTGCAACTTAAAATCCAACTTTACCATAAGTTGTGATTTAAAATTGTGAGTCCAGAGACACCAACCTTGAAATGCATATCTTTTCCCAATTGGAAATTACACTTCTAAAATGTAATAAAGCAGTCCCAATGTTATGGGAGAGATAGACCTTGCAGTAGTGAAAAACGAATGTAAGAGTTTTTCACTACTTGGACATGTAAAAATAAAAGGTACATGTCCAACTTTTTAAATACACTGCACCCTGCCCTAGAGCTGTCTAGGACCTACCTTAGGGGTGACATATATGTTTTAAAAAGGTAGGTTTGGGCCTGGCAATAGGATTAACTTCCCAGGTCTACATGGCAGTTTAAAACTGCACACACATGCTCTGCAATGGCAGGCCTAAGTCATGTTTAAGGGGCTACTGAGGTAGGTGGCACAACTAGTGCTGAAGATCCACCAGTAGCATTTAATTTACTGGCCCTGGGCACAAGTACAGCACTTTACTGAGAACTTATTGTAAATTAAATATGCCAATCATAGATAAGTCAATGTTACCCTAATTTTGTCAGAGAGCTCATGCTTTTTAACACGGGTTAGTGGTTAGGCGGGTAATGTGCCCAGAGTCCTAAAGCCAGGCAAAACAAGGCCAGCAAAATAGGAGGTCAAAGGGCAAAAGGTTTAGGAGGAACCAAGCCGAGGATTCCAGGTCTAACAGTGCACCAAATATTGTAGCCAAAATACTGATTACCAACCAGAATGTTGTCATGGTGAGTGTATGCTGGTAAGTATAGAAGTATAGATTCACTATTCTTAACTGCACAGCTGTGCACCTTGAATAACATGTGAACACTTTCACACACACACACACAGTTTGTGTGTTGTCAAGATACATATTTAAAGACTTGGGTATGTGTCCTTACCCGTATACAGTGTTTTAAATGGAAATATAGAAGTCCTGGTACCCACTATCCAGAGTACCTGCATGCTGCTTAGAAGTGCAGTTACTCTCCCATTAGATGTACTGAAGCAGTGATGAGAATTGCCAGTACTCCCCCTTTCAAATTAAAGAAGTTCAGGTACTCAGTAGTGGACAGTACCTGCGCATTTAAAACACTGCCTATATATAATTACCTTGACAATATTTTTGTAGTCGATATTCTCGTGTCACAGATTTTTCCCATGATTTTCTGGTACTGCACCGTACATGGGTTTTATTTAGTACGTTACTTGCAGTCTGACTGCTGTACCCACACGAGCTGTGCTCTCAGTGGGTGATACCACTTAAATATTTGTAAAATGTCTTTTTTTGTGGATGGAGCCTTTCAAAAACATTACATTTTGAGGAATTCATAATGTGGTTTTTGACTTGAAATATCGCAGATCGTGCTGCATTATTATTAAATTTTCATTTTTATAAAGCGCTCATGTACCAAACAGCAAACGGAGTAGGCACGGTGAACATATACAACAGTGAACATAACCCTATAATAAGGGGCAAATTCATCAACCTTAGCAGTGTAAATAACATATTATACCCAACATCTGATGCTAAAAACTATTTAAACTCGTCTCAGGGATAAAAAGGTATAACTGGATTACATTACCATTATGGATGTTAAATACAGAACATGAGTGGCCAAAAAAAACAACAGATGTTGACTTTACTGGACAAGGGGGCAGGAGGAAATAGGAAGACCTTCAGAGAGACTAGGTATTGGGCCGGCTTTAGCGCTGGTGGCTCCCTGTGCGACAGTCTTTTTTGGCTCCCCCCCACTCCATGACCACCTCCTCGGATTCACTCACTACCATCCGGCAAAGGTGCTCCTCATCTTTCCATAGCCCCCCTGTCACATACATTCATTCATTTTAAAGGGCTTGTAAATGCTAGCTTTACTAATCTACTCGGCTATCCACATAAAATATAGTTCTGTTGTTTGCAGCAGGCATATTAACCCTCTACGCTACTGTATGGCAAGTGAAAACTGTAGCTAGACAAAACTCCCATCTCTCTCTCCCTAGCAGGAACATTAGTCACAAGAGGTATTGATAGAGCGGTCCGTACTAATAATTTACCTGTATTTGGACGCTCTTTAGGCCGATCAATCTTTTGGCTAAGTGGAACTCTCCGTACTCTATATCGATCAATTGCATCAAATCAATAATCAATAACGAACATAAGCAATACCCTGATCAACATAACACTTAACAATTAATCCAGAATACATTTCGGCGAACCCTGACCTTTCAGTCAGGAATAACCACACCAGTTTATTCAAAGTTAGTGAATTTATTTCCCTATAGTAACAAAGCTAGCACAATATAAATGTGTCTCAACACCAAATGATAAACATAAATGAACATTAATAGCTGTCCATAACGGCGAAACAGGTGCAATCTATGTAGCATTTGAATCACAAGACATTCGATAATAGCAATGCAAATCACTAATACGATAATCTGTAAAGAGCTAATTGCATACATTTAGTCAGCATAACAAGGTCTCAAATTGCATCGTGCAACAGAAGGAATCCTCATCTAACCTCAAATTAGCATCGGCATGTGGGACTTCATGCGAAAACAATTTAGCAACATTAATTTAGAAAAACTCCTAACTAGGGATCTTATCAAAATCAGCAGTTGGTTACCTAAAAGAAACACAATGCAATTGTACAATTTCCTTTCATATTTACCAATTACGATCAGCATACAAGGAAGTCTTCGTCTCACAGGTACCGTTTCTCGATCAGCATGGGTACCGTTTCGATCAGCATGGGACGGGGCAAAGGGGCAAAGTGTACGGGGCAATTGCCTCACGGCGGCAAAATAAACTACTACTTCATGCAAAGGGATCAAAGTTAAAGTCTCTAGGGCAAGAATCATTTAAAGTCTCTTTCTCTCGATTAGAGAAAGCATCAAGGTCTCATTCAAAATGGCGTCGCAGCAAGGTGGGCCATAATAGCTACGAAATAACGCAATGTCGGGCAATAGCTGGTAATGGCCTAATTTCTTCTTGTGCACCTGGTTTTTATAGACAACAGTTCAAATCCAGTAGGGTCTTCCATTGGAGGGTTCATAGGTTAGCTTCAAATTGTCCAATCAAAAACAACAGTTCTCAAGCTTTTACTTAAGCATACATTATCCTTGGAGATGGGTACGCAAGTTGCAACATTTTATACCAATTAACTCACTTTCAGAGCTTCCATTGTCCGCACCTGCAGATTGACCTTGGAGTAAGGAGAGAAAAATGCCAAGCTGGCACGAAACTTTAAGATAAGCATGTGAACGATCTCAGTGGAAAAGTACAGCTTCAAGCAAAAATACACGTTTAATAGCACATTGGAAAACTACGAGCATCTAAACCGTGAGACCAGGCAACTAGGCCAAAGCCTCCACTAAAGTAATGCTAAGCTAAAACATTTCAAACAAGCAAATTGTAGCACACATTTACGATTATGTCGGATTAGTGCACTTCTAATACATCACGTTATATAAAGCACGCTTATAAATGTTGGCAAACTACTCTAAGGGCACATTTTCTCCCCGTACAATCTTTATTAGTTTGGTTAAAGTCACACATGATTATTGCAGTACTACGTTTAAGCGCTAATAAATGTAAAACCTTCATTTTCTGCTTCATCAATCCCTCCTCTGATGACTACTTGTCATCACACCAACCCATGCCCACAAATTTTATTCCATTAAAATTCTGTCAGTTCTCTTTTCCTTTTAATTCCCCTAGTTTTCGCTTTGTATTCTTCTGCCATTCTTTTCATTATTTTCTCTTCCTTCCTTCTTTTAATTCTTTCCATAATCATTATTATTCCCCTTTTTATTCCCCAAATTCCAAATAAGCAAATCAGTACAATTATTATTCCCTGTATTATTTTTAGTAATATTCCATTCCAAATTCCCCCAATCCAATTTCCCACTGAAGCAAGTCCTTTTCCAACCTTCTCCCACACTCCTGGTTCTTTCAATTCCTTCAAATCTGCACTCTCTTTTGTTAGATTAGCAAGCATAGTTTTAATCTTCACACTATTGTCGGGAATATACGTACAACAGTGTCGTGCACCAAGCATTTTGCAAACGCCGCCATCCTTTGCTAAAAGAATGTCTAAAGCAAGCCTATTTTGAAGAGTCATAGCTCTTTCCGCTGCAAGTTCAGCATCTATCAGGATTATAGCACCTGAAAACTTTGTCAACATGTTATCCACTATAGTAGACAACATTCTTATTTTGATGGAATTCAACACAACTCCCAATGAAGGAATCATGGCTCCAAATATATCTCCTACCACAGCAGCTGCGGTCTCTCTTTTCTGGATACGATGGGATCCAGATGTCTTTTGAATCATCGATAGGTCGTCCAGTTGATAAACCTTTGGGAACACTATACCCAAATAACATCTCCCCCACCATCCCTTTGGAAGACGATAATAGGCATTATACCCACAAATGTAATATACACCTGGAATGACAGGGTCAAGTCTGTTCATCATGAATGTCCATTTGGCCTTAAAGATAAACGTATGTTTACACTCACTCGCTCCTACAAAAATGTTATCATAATAAGATTCACCTCGATATATACAAAATTTCCCTACATGCCAAGCATCTAAAGCTATTCTCCCTTGTGTCTTTATTGCGGCAAAATCATAATTATCTACTGAAGTCCTCTTATGTAGCTCTTTTTCTAATTTCGCATTCATTTGTGCCCTTCTATCATCTGTACGATCTAAAAAGCTTATTTCTACTGCAGAGAGCGAGCAGGTAAGATTTTCCCTATGAGCGTGAGCCGTTTCAAAAGGTAGCATTGGCTCGAAAAATTCCCTCATTATTTTAGCATCCCAATCTTTAGCAATCTGGCTTAGCTGCGCTATTATAGGAACATATGCAAAGGTAACATCATAATTCGAGTAAAAATACTGTATGTTAGTTTGACCATAAAATCTAGACATTACTATACTACATGTAATCCTGTATGTAAGAGGCATGTGGTGATAAGTCACCCCTTCCTTTACTGATGTCGGTATCTGTGTACACACATAACAATCTTTCGCATCCATAGTCTCAACATATTCTGTTAGCAAGCGATAGAAAACATTATATGAAAGCTCTTTCTTATCATGCAAGAGTCTCTCATCTATTTCTAATCTTTTCAATGCGGTTAGTTCAGTGACAGTAACAGGAGCAAAAGTAGAAGCGTCAATTTTCTCATTCTCACCCTTTCCATGCATTGCAAGCACTATTGCCATTATTATTAGTACACATGCAATTATCAAGCCTATACACACATATTTACAATATTTCTTTCTACTGTTTTGCGTCATGATCTGTATAGAATCAGAGAGCTAGAAGCACCTATAAAGAAACTATTTAGCAATTCAGTTACAAAGCTGAACGAGCGCAATGTTCACACAGTCTTCTTCAAGAGGCCAGTCACTTATCGGTTAGCAGCATTTGTCTCAATTCGGCAATAACTCAGTCTTTATCGGTTTAGCAAATGTCTCATCCGGTTTAACAATGTCTCAGCTGGTTTTATCACTTTAGATTGTAGCAGGCAATGTCATTTATCACCCTTTCAATCAACACTGTCCATAAAACTTTTCTTTTCTATTGGTATCTCTTCTTCTTCGTTCTCGATGCTTAGAGATACAAATTCGTCAGTCCAATCATCATTGACTGCATATGCCCATTCTGGACCGGAATATCTCCTATTCGGTATCCTTTTCCTTTTCAATTTTGCTTCTCTTTTCGATTCTGCTTCGCTGGTACTTTCCTCTTTTGTCAAGTCCTTTTCTTCACTCGGGGATGGTACCACGACAGACACTTCCTTTCTTTTCTCTTTCACTTTTGGCCTTCCTCCGTCGTTCAAACTTTCTCCAGTCCTTTGTTTTACTGGTGATATACTTAGTCTCCTCTTTGCACCATGTCCATTTGTTGGACCTGCGACCTTTTCTGTAGAAGTTTGAACTGTTTCGTTCTGTTCTGCCTTGTCCCCTCCTTCTGGGGAATCAATCACGTTCTCTTTTTCTTTTTCTGTATCGTCTGCTTCTGGGAAAGCCCTCCTCGGATCAGGCTCTCCTGCTTTTTCACCTTTTTCGAGCCCTTCGTCACCTTTACTTTCGTCAGGCTCTGTATCACTTTCAGCTGCTTCAGGTTCTTTGTCACCCTCAGCTGCTTCAGGCTCTTTGCTACCCTCAGCTGCTTCAGGCTCTTTGTCACCTTCAGCTGCTTCGTCGCTGTCTGAACTTTCTCCTTGGTCTTCCCCAAGTGAGTTTGTCTCTTCGTCCTCCAATAATATCTCTCTCTCTCCTGCTTCTGCCTGTTCGCTTTCAGTTCGGTTTTGTTCTGTCTCAGCACTCAGCACTGTTTTATCAGGCACTGGCAGTTTTAGCGCTTCAACTTCCTCATCTGTGGGACACAACACTTTCTTTGTGTGACTGGCGTGAATCCAGTTGGGAACCCCCGCAAACTTCACAGCGGTAGTTGTCGTCAGGATCACTTGGAAAGTGCCTTTCCAACGGGGTTCCAGACACGACTTCCTCACGTGCTTCTTTACCACGACCCAGTCACCTGCTTTCAGTGCGTGTCCTGGACCTTGGATCGGTGGTAAGGTGGTTGCTTCCACCTGGTGAGAGAAAGAGCGAACCACGTCAGCTAGACCCTTGCAGTAGTCTAACACCATATCATCTGTAATATTCAAAAGCGCGTTTGCGGGAACTGCAGGAAGTCTCATAGCCCTGCCCATGAGAATTTCGTGCGGAGACAATCCAGTCTTTCTATCAGGGGTGTTTCTCATTGACATTAGCGCCAAGGGCAATGCGTCAGGCCATTTCAAATTTGTCGATGCACATATTTTCGCCATTCTTGATTTCAGTGTACCATTCATCTGCTCCACCAATCCTGATGCTTCAGGGCGATAGCTACAATGCAGTTTTTGCTCAATGTTCAGCGCTTCGCAAAGTAACTTTATCACCTCGTTATTGAAGTGACTTCCCCTATCTGATTCTAAAGAGATCGGGAATCCGAAACGTGGTATCAACTCTCTCAACAATAGCTTTGCAACTGTAAGGCTGTCATTTCTACGTGTAGGGTATGCCTCAATCCAGTGACTAAAAATGCACACAATCACCAACACATACTTTAGACCTCCATGCACAGGCATCTCAATGAAATCTATCTGCATATGACTAAACGGGCCACTTGCTCTACCAATGTGGCTCGCGTTCACAACCGTTCCCTTTCCTGGGTTCATCTGCTGGCAAGTGACACATCGATGGCAAACTGCTTCTGCAGCTTGACGAAATCTGGGGTTAAACCAATCAGTTTTAAACAATCTTATCATGGCATCTCTCCCTAGGTGAGCTTGCCCATGATAGAACCGCGCAAGCTGTGATAAGAGACTGTTTGGCAAAACAAATTTTCCCTCATTTGAAACCCATAACTCATCTGGTCTCTTTATACATTGTGATTTAATCCAGGAATCTCTCTCATCCTCCCTGACGTTATTCTGCAATGCTTTTAGTTCATCTATTGTATCTACAACCTTTAAGGCAAATGCTTCAGCTTGTTCGAGTTCTGGCTCACTTATCGAATTCCATTCATCCCTGAGCAATATACAATTCAAGGCGCAAAATCTTGCGACTTGATCCGCATATGCATTTCCCAGAGAAACATAGTCCTGTCCTTTTGTATGAGCACTGCACTTTACCACTGCAACTTCGGCTGGCATTTGAATGGCGTGTAACAATTCCCTTATTCTCTCCCCGTTTTTCACTGGGGATCCTGAAGAAGTCAGGAAACCTCTCTGTGACCACAGTTGTCCAAAGTCATGCACAATTCCGAACCCGTACTGACTATCAGTGTAAATGGTGACTTTCATCAATACAGACAGTTGACATGCTCTTGTAAGGGCTACAAGTTCTGCTACTTGTGCAGAATAGACTCCTTGAAGCCAGCCCGCTTCCAAGACACCTGTTACAGTACATACAGCATATCCTGCTTTCAAAATTCCCATCCCATCTCTTAGACATGAACCATCAACAAAAACAATTTGGTCATTTTCATCAAGCTTAGTATCCTTAATGTACGGTCGAGGTTTTGTGCAAAATTCAGTCACCTGAAGGCAGTCATGCTCGACGTCTTCAGCATTCTCAATTTCAGCATTTTCACCAGGAAGCAAGGTTGCTGGATTCAACGTAGTGCACCTTTTCAGCTGCACGTTCGGTGAACCCAGAATTATCGTTTCATACCTTGTGAGTCTTGCTCCGGTCATGTGTTGCGTTCGGGAGCGGGTCAAAAGTATCTCAACTGAGTGAGGGACCATGACTGTTACTGGGTGTCCCATCACTATTCCTTCACTCTGAGTGAGGCTGATACCAACTGCTGCTACGGCGCGCAAACACCCTGGGAGTGCTGCTGCGACCGGATCCAAAGTAGCTGAAAAATACGCTACTGGTCTGTTTACGCCACCATGGGCTTGAGTCAAGACAGACAAAGAACATGCATCACGTTCATGACAAAACAATGTGAAAGGCTTTGTGTAGTCAGGCATACCTAAAGCTGGAGCCCTGCACATGCATTCTTTCAATTCAACAAAAGCATCCATCTCATCTCCTTACAGTTCAATTTGATCCAAGGCATCCTTCTGGGTCAGTTTCAGTAAAGGCTTTGCTAGAGTTGAGAAGTTGGGAATCCACTGGCGACAGTAGCCCACCATTCCCAAAAACTTCCTCACCTCCCTCCTTGTCTTTGGTGGACTCATTTGAAGTACACTCGTTATTCTTTCCTTCATTATTCTCCGTGACCCTTTCTCTATTTGGTGACCCAAGTATTTCACTTTCTTC
The DNA here is from genome assembly GCF_031143425.1 of Pleurodeles waltl. Taxonomy (NCBI): domain Eukaryota; kingdom Metazoa; phylum Chordata; class Amphibia; order Caudata; family Salamandridae; genus Pleurodeles; species Pleurodeles waltl. Next base: position 341,491,059 of record NC_090443.1, read on the forward strand.
TGACAGAACTGCAATTTGGAAGGGGACACCTTGTGTCCATTTCTTCCCAAATGGTTCAACAGAGCAATGGTGTCGGCTGTGCAGCCACTTTCTGTCTTTGATGCAATCAGTAAGTCATCAATGTACTGTACTAGGGTTGACTCGAATGGCAATTCTAATGCCTCCAAATCTTTCTTTAGAATCTGATTGAAGATTGACGGTGACTCAGAAAACCCTTAAGGAATTCGACACCAACTGTATACTCTGTCTAGGAATTTGAAACAAAAGAGGAATTGGCTGTCCTCATAAAGAGGCACAGAAAAGAATGCTTGTGACAAGTCGATGACTGAGAACCATTCGGCATCGCAAGGGACTTGAAACATTATCACAGCTGGATTTGGTACGACAGGGCAACACTTGACTATGATGTCATTTATTTTTCTCAAGTCCTGCACTAGTCGGACCTTTCCACTTGGCTTTATTAGTCCCATTATTGGTGAATTACATGGACTGCTTAACACTTCTTTCAGTACTCCCTGTTTTACAAATTCGTCAATAAGTTGGGCAACTTTCATGAGGGTGTCTTGTGCCATGTGGTATTGTGGAGTCTGGGGAAAGATTGCATTGGGCTTTACAGTCACTTTCACTGGTTCCACTCCTTTCATCAATCCCACCTCTTTCCCTGTCATATCCCACACTTCCTTTCCGACTGTTTCCCGTAATTCGGCTGGAATATCTTCTTCAGTTATCATCGGGAAAAGACAAATCAGAGGATATTCTTCATCGACAGTTTCCATCTCATCCCCCTCTACACTGTCCTCTTCTTCCCCATCACTGCTCGTCTGGATTGTTATTCCTTCGTTCGAGCACATAATCGAACAACCCAATTTGCACAACAAGTCTCTCCCTAACAGTGCTATCGGGCTTGAGTCACATACCACAAACTGATGTACCCCTTGATAGTTACCGATGCTGACTGATACCGGTTCTGTTATTGGGTTCGTCAGGTGCCTGTTTGCTACTCCTACCACTTGAACTGTCCTCCCTGAGAGTGGCAAATTTGGTACTTCACTGCTCTTAACAGTTGAACGTGTGGCTCCTGTGTCAACCAAGAATGAAACACGATGACCCATTACTCTTCCCTCTAAGTACGGACCCTTTTGATCAACTTCCAAGGATGCTGCAAGCACACAATCTCCTTCTTCTTCTGAACTTTCACTCTCCCATACATTGTTTATTCCACTCTCACTGTGTAGTGGGAACTGTTGTACGGTGCCATTTGTACTCATTACCTGACCCGAGACCTGTGGAGGAACCATCACTTGCTGCTGACTCATTGGTGCCAAAGGTATTTGCATTTGCTGATTAGTTACCATGGGTAACTGCTGTTGCATTGGCTGCATTTGCGTCATCTGCATACGAGGCATCTGCATCTGCTGCGGCTGCATAGGTTGTAATCCCTGCAACTGATTTACGGTCTGAAAATTTGGGTTTGGACCTCTCATTTTCGGTCCCCTCATTGTCTGAAATGCACTGACATCATTGTTTTGCTGACCAACACCTGCACCTGCACCTTCCTGCACCACCATCGGGCACTCGCGTTTCCAATGACCGACAATTCCGCACACGTGACACGGCATCACCTTCTTCATTGCCTGCACACCAGTCACGACAGTGTTCAAATCCGGACCATTATTCGCAAAACCTCCTCTGCCTCTGCCTCTGGCCTGTGGCTGAAACATCATATTTCCCTGCAACTGCGGCTGCAATTGCGGTGCCTGCGGTTGGAACCCTTGCATCCCTTGCAAACCTTGCAGACCTGTCTGAGCTGCTTTAAGTTGCATCATCATCACCTTCTCTTTCAACCTTTTCTGTTTCACTTCAATTTCGTCGCTACAGTATTTCGCATAATTTAACACCTCATCAATCGGTTTCGACTGCCAACAAATCAAATGCGACTTTATCATCTGACTTATCTCTGGTCTCAGCCCTTCCACAAATCTGAACACAAAATGAAGCATGTCCTTCGCCTCTATTGTTTCCGTGCCACTGTAGTTCTTAAACGCCTTCAACAACCTCTCATAGTAACTATGAATCGACTCTTTAGCCTCTTGGGCCGTTCGATCGATCTTCTGCCAATCCACATTTTTCGCGGCAACCTTCGTCTTCAAATGCTCAATCACCTTATAGTACAAGCTCATCACCATAGGTGATGGTGCACCCGTCTCCCTGTCTCTCTCTGGTTCACTTGTCGGCCAACCTACAGCTCTTTTGCAATCCTCCCACAAATCTGCTGGAACCACAATCTCAAAGAGAGTGTTCAGGTCTTCCCAGAGACATTTTGCAAGCTTCACAAACCTGTCAGTCTGTTGATACCATTCAATCGGCTTCTCCCTCAGTTTGGGAAAATCATCCGTAAAAGACTGAATGTCGCTTCTGTGCCATGGTACATGTATTAACTTTCCCCCTGCTGTCTCCCTCATTGGTAACATGGTTACTGCCTCGCTACTCTGTGGTCTTTTGTCATTGAGCTCTGTAGCACTGTCCCTCCTCTTTTCCTTTCTCTTTACCCACCTGCTTTCCCACTTGTCTAAGCACCTCCACACTTGTGCACTCTGCAGCAATTCTCTAAGGTGCGCCTTCATACCTGCTGACCTCATGTGTTCAAAATCTGTGGTTCCGAAGTCCAACCTATAGCTCCTGCTCAAGTGTTTTGTCTTGTCTATATCAACCCCGTTTTTGTCAGCTATTTCCTGCAAGCTTTTATGTACCTTATTCACTTCCTTCGTAATCCTGGGACATAGATACCTCAGCTCTTCTTCCAAGTAGGACTCCAACCTATTCACACCCATAGTCCCTTCCACCAACTCTTGTGCTTCCATGTTCAACCTGACCCTATTCAGATAATCTTCTCCCTTCCCACTGGCTGAACTTTGTGTGGAATTTAGACTGTTGAACCACTGTGTCAGCTGTTGCGCATTCAACCCCATCAGTGTAGCGTTCACATCGACTGCCATTGATGGTTGCGGCAACTTTTCAGTATTCGATGACAGCGGTATCACCAGTGGGGGACTCGACCTCACCAGTGTTGACTGAGCACATATGGGACTAAACTCCATCAAGGTCCCAGATCCAGTTGGCTGAGCCGCTATCGGAGTTATCCCTGGAGTGTTTTCTATGCACCTCCTTTCTGTCCCATTCTGCAGCATTGATCCCTGACCGCTCATACCTAAATTAGGCTGACTGTACAGAGGTACCGGTGGACCTACAGTAATGGGTAGCGATATCGCATCTGGGTTTTGTCCATTTCCCATGTTCTGAGGCATGTTCATTCCCACACTACGGGTCATCATTGCCGGCATGCCCATCTGACTCCCCGTCATCTGAGCATGTGCATTTCCCCCCTGCATCTGCTTTTGAGGCATCAGAAACTGAGTTGATTCGACTTGTGCCAATGTCGGGTTGTGACCATTCTGTACTCCCCTTACGGTTGGATCTAGAATCATTCCTGCACCGTTGTCACTGCTGTAGTACCCTGGCATCTGCGGCTGATAATTTTCTGCTGGTTTCAACATAGGCACATCTGGATATATTCTCCTAACCTGCGGTATCTGCGGGGTGAACAGTAGACTCGGGTCTTTAGATCCTGATGATGCCCCTGAACTCTGACTTTCACCGTTCTGTACCGATGCCGGAGGGGCAGAACTGGTACTTGGACCTTGTCCACTCTCTGCATAAGGTGGTGGACGGTCGTTCAGCAATTGCATGATTAATTCCTCATCCTCTAACTCCTCTTCCCTTCTCAACTTTTCCTCGTCCTCTCTATCCTTGGAACACCTCCTGTTTGTCTTACAGGTAGTTTTCTTACCTGTCTCCTCTTCTTCCTTAGTAATTGCGGGAAACAATTTTATCCCCTGCAGTACATCTGACCTCCACACCTTCTGTGCATTATCCCACCTAGCGTCCGCTAGTGTCTTTTCTACCTTTCTTATCCTGGTCTCGAACTTATTTTGCTGTTGCTGTCTAGCCATCAGTTCCCAAATTGCTAGAGCCTCAAACTGTGCTGGCCTTGGAGGTACCTTCATGTCGTACATCGTGAATCTCAAATTCTCTAGGATCCTTATATTAAATGTCCCATGAATCGGGAACGCTACGCTCCCATGTTTCTCTGTCAGCTTGTGCCATTGCTTTAGCCAAAGGCACGGAGCTACCCCTTTTTCCTCCATTACAATGTAAGCTGGTGTGCCTTCGGGCGGCGTCTCCTCTCCTACGCTCGCTTTAATGTAAGACTCCCCCTTCATCGCACTCCTTAATGCTTTAAAAAATTTCATTTTCTCGTCTTTTATTTCACAAAATTTGTAATCAATAGGTGACTTTAATTCCCGGAATACTCTTCGCTTGCCTTTCCCCTTCCAATCGAGCCCCACGGACTGCGTCCAATCCGTGCGCGACCCTTCTCTGCAACCAACCTATCCCAGCGCGGCTCCTAGTGATGTCACACTCACACACACTGCGGCTGACAAAGCCTCGCGGCTAGTCCTCCTTCACTCAGCTCCTCTCGTAACAACTTCTTGCATGTATCGCGAGCTACCAAAATAAAACAGATCTGTCGGTTTACTACAGGAAGGGTAACACAATTGCTTCAGGACCTTAGGGATTTTTCACTAGCCTCGGCAGTTATTCCATCTTTCTCGGTCCCCACGTTCGCAAGCAAATCTGACCCGCAGACTGCTCTCAACTTGTCAATGATCTATTCTAGTGCACTTAGAATTTTGTCAAAGCCCGAAGTCGAAGTTCCTTTCACTCCCTTAACACACGTACCGACTTGTTGACCACGCCCGATCAACCTACTAAACCGCCCAGACCACAACATAGATCAACATACTCCGGAGTCTCTTGACCTCGCAGGGCCCGTCTCAACAACAACAACCACGTGGACCTTTTTATGCACGAAGCGCCACATGCACATGAAGTTCGACGACTTCCCTACTCTCACACTCGGAGTCGCACCTCCGCTATTTCTATGAAGTTCGACGACTTCTCTACTTCTACACTCGGAGTCGCACCTCCGCTATCCTCTAAAAAGAAAAAAATTCCTCGCAACCTTTTCACCCAATCTGCGGCAATAAGCTGTGCAAGCGCAAAACCCTAATTTCACTCATACCATCACTAGTACCGCCAACGCTGATTCCACACCTCCATTCTCTCCATTCGCAAGCTCCGAGATCCCGGGAAAGTCGCGGTGGACCTAGCCCATCATCATTCTCTCAATCAGTTTTATCCAAGAAAAATCTAATTCAACTTCTCGAGTGGAGTGTCAAAAGTCGAAACCGTTAATTTAACACCATGTACTTTAAGAGTACGGGGTCCCAAAAGGTGTAACCGTCCTCTGCTACCATCTACTGATAGAGCGGTCCGTACTAATAATTTACCTGTATTTGGACGCTCTTTAGGCCGATGAATCTTTTGGGTAAGTGGAACTCTCCGTACTCTATATCGATCAATTGCATCAAATCAATAACGAACATAAGCAATACCCTGATCAACATAACACTTAACAATTAATCCAGAATACATTTCGGCGAACCCTGACCTTTCAGTCAGGAATAACCTCACCAGTTTATTCAAAGTTAGTGAATTTATTTCCCTATAGTAACAAAGCTAGCACAATATAAATGTGTCTCAACACCAAATGATAAACATAAATGAACATTAATAGCTGTCCATAACGGGGAAACAGGTGCAATCTATGTAGCATTTGAATCACAAGACATTCGATAATAGCAATGCAAATCACTAATACGATAATCTGTAAAGAGCTAATTGCATACATTTAGTCAGCATAACAAGGTCTCAAATTGCATCGTGCAACAGAAGGAATCCTCATCTAACCTCAAATTAGCATCGGCATGTGGGACTTCATGCGAAAACAATTTAGCAACATTAATTTAGAAAAACTCCTAACTAGGGATCTTATCAAAATCAGCAGTTGGTTACCTAAAAGAAACACAATGCAATTGTACAATTTCCTTTCATATTTACCAATTACGATCAGCATACAAGGAAGTCTTCGTCTCACAGGTACCGTTTCTCGATCAGCATGGGTACCGTTTCGATCAGCATGGGACGGGGCAAAGGGGCAAAGTGTACGGGGCAATTGCCTCACGGCGGCAAAATAAACTACTACTTCATGCAAAGGGATCAAAGTTAAAGTCTCTAGGGCAAGAATCATTTAAAGTCTCTTTCTCTCGATTAGAGAAAGCATCAAGGTCTCATTCAAAATGGCGTCGCAGCAAGGTGGGCCATAATAGCTACGAAATAACGCAATGTCGGGCAATAGCTGGTAATGGCCTAATTTCTTCTCGTGCACCTGGTTTTTATAGACAACAGTTCAAATCCAGTAGGGTCTTCCATTGGAGGGTTCATAGGTTAGCTTCAAATTGTCCAATCAAAAACAACAGTTCTCAAGCTTTTACTTAAGCATACATTATCCTTGGAGATGGGTACGCAAGTTGCAACATTTTATACCAATTAACTCACTTTCAGAGCTTCCATTGTCCGCACCTGCAGATTGACCTTGGAGTAAGGAGAGAAAAATGCCAAGCTGGCACGAAACTTTAAGATAAGCATGTGAACGATCTCAGTGGAAAAGTACAGCTTCAAGCAAAAATACACGTTTAATAGCACATTGGAAAAATACGAGCATCTAAACCGTGAGACCAGGCAACTAGGCCAAAGCCTCCACTAAAGTAATGCTAAGCTACAACATTTCAAACAAGCAAATTGTAGCACACGTTTACGATTATGTCGGATTAGTGCACTTCTAATACATCACGTTATATAAAGCACGCTTATAAATGTTGGCAAACTACTCTAAGGGCACATTTTGTCCCCGTACAATCTTTATTAGTTTGGTTAAAGTCACACATGATTATTGCAGTACTACGTTTAAGCGCTAATAAATGTAAAACCTTCATTTTCTGCTTCATCAGTATCTTGACATTTTAATTGTTTCCTGGAGGCTGGACGCACTAGGAACTTTTCTGCAGGAGCTTTTAAATCGCATGTTACATAAGACATTGCAAAAAACAGCAGCCAGCCTGAGGTCAGCGCCCCAAATCCAGATCTGCACCCGGTGCGGCCGCACCGCCCTAAAGCTGGCCCTGCTAGGGAAGACAGTGCAAAGAAGCTTGTAAAAGAAGGTTAAGGCAGAGTAAAAAAGTGCTACATTGTGGTGTCAAGTAAAAGATTGGATTGCTAACGTTCATGTGAGAAGGGAATAACGAGGCAGACTCAGGACATAGGTACCAGTGTTGCAGCAGGTGTAGTGCACCGGGGCCCAGAGCCCTTAAGGTCCCTTTGAACCTTGATAATTGCTGTATTTTACTACCCCAACAGCAATAAAAGGGGCCATTCTCCGGGCTTGCGCCAGGATCCACTGCATCCTTGCTACGCTACTGGGCAGACGAGGGGGGAGATAGATTGCAGAGGAAGCCATGAGTGGATGTAAGGAAGGGAAGGTGAGAACATGAAGCGGTCTGGAAAAAGAGGATGAAATACATTTTTTTTAAAAGCATTAGCAAAGCCAGTAGGTCAGGCAATGGCTACCTGCCTTTTGGCTTTGTCAGTACTTGCTTTAATTTGTGGTGTTTTTTGCAAAATATTATTGTTGGGGAAGCTGCTGGGCTCTCATCTATAAAAAAAAAAAAAAATTGATGCTAGAAGCAAACATTTGTTTGGCCTCAAAAGCTCTGGCATTGAAGGGTAGTTCTTTGTATGTGGAGGTGGTCCTTGTGAAAGGGCAGAATACCATCACTCACTGTAAAGTTAACCAGGGGGTGAAGTGCTGTATGCTTTAGTGGCAAGAGAAAAATGTAAGTGACACACTAGCAGACCAAGGGATGATGAAGGCTGGCTAAAATCCCTAATCGGTAAGCATATTGTACATATAATTTTGATATTATCAAAAGGTCTTGGCTAACGCTACACCTTGTAACAGTGTGTGTGTATATCAAACACCAGGAAGTTGTTAGACTTGATGGATTTAAAACAGGTGTCATGAATCCTCGTTCCGGATATCAGTTTGGGCTTTGTCGTGGGACCCCATTCACAATACCAAACTGTGCTATGTCTTGTGGTCCAATTCAGAGTATCAGACTGTGATCAGACTGTGGTTTGTCATGTAAGCCGATCCCTCCAGAATATCCGGGACTATGCTATGCCGCGTGACCATATTCAGTCTATCACAGATTGTGTGTGAGGAGGCGTTAAAGTGGCATTCAGTGTTCTCTTAGTAGACATTTTTACAAGTATTTAACTAAGCTTGGAATTTGTGACTTCTTTTAGAGTCGGACTGTTGTCATAATTTAACATCTTCTTTGTAAACTGATTCCCTTGTGTTTCCCCTCTGTTTTGCAGGATGTCAGAAGCATCCTAAGCAGGTAAGGTTGGTTTATTGTGTTCTTTCTGTCTGGAGTAGGTTGGCCGTGGAAAGCCCACTGCTGCCGTCACATGCCTCCTCTTTTTCTTATTAAATAATATGAGAGCGCCTCATACTTTATTTTTAAGTAGCTCATCTCAGGTCTTTTGAAACAACTCCTGCCTCTAGAAAATTCCAAATCAGTTTGAAGGCTCTTTTTCTAGTCTTTGAAAGCCTTCATGTAGTGCAAGAGAACTTCATTCATTCATGTATGCACACAACTCTCAAGTCCTCGGAAAATTTTGAGTCCTCAGAAAATGACCTCAAGCTCTCAGTAAACTTCTTTATCACACTGAGTCCCAGGAAAGCTCCCAAGGCCCACAGAAATCAATTACATCCATGTAAAACCCATTAAAATTTTCTTCCCTCAAATTCAAACTTTCTAACACCCATGCCAATCCTCAAACGTCCCTGAAGTGCTTAGGAATATCATTGGAATTTTCAGAAAACCACGCTCAGTTGTTCCACAGTAATCCACCTCACCATTTAATACCACGTTCGGTTAGCCCCAAGATTCTAGACTAATGTGGAGCAAAGGTCATCTTTCTAAGATTATAAACTGTCTCAACACTATATTAAGCACCAAAGCGTTGTTCCAGATAACAAAAGCTATATAACCTCTGATATTAAGAAATTTACTTGGAGGCACCTGTCAGCCACAGAGTGCTACCATGACTAAATTTGAATTTTATAAAGTTTTCCCAACTTCTGATTCGCCTGCAAACCCAAATATCCAATAGACCTCCCTTTTTATAACCCTAGCAATTTTGCTAACATAAAGGTTTATCATTAAAACTATAAAATAATCAGTAGCCCTAGAAATATCACATATGACTGAAATATTTCTTGCAATGAGACCGTTTGACCCTCAGGGAGACCCTTGTATTTTAATACCTCTAGGTAGAGCTTACACGGGCAACCATGACTGTGACACCTAGAGAATCTTTATCTTTTCTCTCATAAAGCAGTGTTCAGTTAATCAAAGGGAATCACGAGCAGCTCGCGACTGACAGAAGAGTCAGAAACTACTGTTGACAAGCAGTTCAAGGTGAAACAGCTTGGAAGGGGTCATTTTTTTCAGATCACCAGGAACCTCCTCCAATGAAGATTTGGACAAATATATTTTGTCACTTTGGGGAGGGGTGTATACTGTCAGAAACAAACACCTACGGGCCTTACTCCAGATTACAGGCCAGACTGGTTAATGACATTAAACACTGTGTCTGACTAAAGATAGTATGAGACACACTCCCATACCCCCTTAGACATCGTTTCCAAATGTCATCAATAAACCAGAAGGAAAGAATCAATCTAGCAATCCATTTGAAAACCTCGCACATTAAAACACATCTTGGCATATTTAAAATGACAGATCATACTCCTGGATGTGGCACAATTTGTATAAAAACCCAGCCTGTGGCTGATATAAATCAATGGTTGTAATATGGAGATAAAAGGCACAGATGGGGTTGTCACCTCGATGCTTTTTATTGCACCATCGTCCAGTTTTTTATTAACATTCATTGTTATGGGTGTTTTGTCCACTCTGTTCAATGGAAACAAACCAAGACTAGCTCCCAGAATGCATTAGTTGTCAAATCACAGCAAAAGACAGGAACCTTAAGGCACAGAGCAGCGTAAGGTGTTTCTAAATTTGGAAAGAGGCAGTGCTAAGGAATGAGGCAACCAACGCCACACGTACCTATGTAATAAGCAAAGCAAGTGGAAGGTATACTATGCATACTGTAGGCAAAGTTCAGGAGACATATTATCACACAGATGTACCAGAGGGACAAGTAAAAGGGTGGTCGACTAGTAAGGGTTTTTTCTTAGGATTCGGGGAAGGGTGACGTTAAGAGGTAATAAGGGGTTGCTAGGGTTCAGGGATTGGTAGCGTTAAGGGGCAGTTAGGAGAGTTTATAGTTCAGTGAAGGGTAGCGTTAAGGGGTTGCAACTATTATGACAGTTCAGGAAAGTGTAGTATTATGGAATTGTTAAGGGTTTGTAGGGATGATAGATGAATAACGTAAAAGGGTAGTATGGGTATTTTAGAATTCAGCAAAGGGCAGTGTTAAGGAGAAGTAAGTGTTTTTGTAGGTTCAGGGAAGGGTAACATTAAGTGGTAGTTCAGAGGTTTTAGTACTTAGGGATGGGTAAGGGGCAGTAAGGGGTTTTAGGGTTTAGGGAAGGTTAGCAAGTATGGAAACTTAGCGTTTTTTAGATTCCGGGATGGGCAGTATTGAAGTGTAGTAGAGGAATCTTAGGGTTCACAGAAGGGTAGCGTTAACAGGATGTAAGTAGGTTCTATGGTTTAGAGAAGGATAGCAATAAGGGGTAATAAGGTGTTTGTAGGGGATCAGTGAAGCATGGGGGTTTTAGGGTTCAAGAATGGGTAGCATAAAAGGGTAGTAAGAGGTTTTTAGGGTTTAGGGAAACGTACTGTTAAGGGCTAATCTGGTGTCTGTAGAGAGCCGGGAAGGGTACTCAAAGAGGCAGTAAGCTGTTTTTAGGATTTAGGGAAGGATAGCATTAAGGGTTAGTAAAGATTCGGTAGGGTTCAGGGATTGGTGGTATTAAGAGGCAGTTGGGCTTTAAAGGTAGTGTTAAGGGGTAGAATGATGTTTTAGGGCAGAGTTTCCCAACCTGTGGTCCGCGGACCCCCAGGGGACACATTCCCATGGGGTCCGCACGCCTGGACCAGCATGAAGGCACTTCTCCAGCTGGGCCCTCTGCAGAAAAATGTGCGTGCTTTTTTATCTGGTTATTCATTTGTGTGACAGCTTTAAAAGCACTGCAAAGTTCAGTGTAAGCTTTCAGACAAAGATAAGTGTCAACTCTGGTGATTAATGTACCTGCTAGAGAGAAGGGAGTTTGTCTATTGGCAAATTTGACTCATTGGAGGTAGTGCAGATGGTTTTAATATGCCAGATGCAGAGAACATGTATCATGCAATGAACCACATTTTATGTGCATAGCACAGTGGGTTACTGCTTTTGTCACAGAGATTATTTTGTTATTGTGCAGTTCATAAGTCACAATCATAATCTAGCACAGTGAGTTATGAACTGCCAACAAAGAACTACATGGAACAAATTAGAAAATTATATTTTTTTCCAATTCTTTCATTACTGCAAAAAAAAGGTTTGCTTTGCATAGGGGTATCCTATTATTAAAGTCAAGGCTAGCCACTGTGTTATGTTCTGAATCCTGAGTTTGTGTTTCTCCAGACCAAGCAATCTTAGAAAATGCCTAACAGTATGGATGAGGTGAATCCTACACCTTGTAGTCCCCTGTAAAGTGTTTTGACACCCTACACTGGTATGAGAGGTGCTATAAATCAAATTAAATAAATGTGACAGAGAGGCTAGGGAGAGATGAGAGGCCTTTATGGTTTTACTTCCTTTGCCCACCACACATTAAATTAAAAAGTTTATGTATCTAAAAAATAAAACAAAAATCGCTTGGGAAATGTAGAAAGTGACTTGAGGATTCAGCTTTCCTAAATAAAACCAAACATTGAAAAGTTAGTCGCCAAGATCCAGCACAAACTTTCCCATTAACGTTTTCCAATTTTTGCAATTTTTTCCAATATAAAATAATGATATGTTTACTAATTTGAGTATTTGTTTGGCATGTACTTGTTTGTGTATTTTTTGTGAATTACTGTTTTAATGTTTGAAATTTAAATCGTACAAATTTCTTGGGTGTCCCCGGATTCCAGAAGTGATTCAGTGGGGGTCCTCTGGAGTCAAAAGGTTGGGAAACACTGTTTTAGGGCTTAGGGCAGATACCATTAACGGGTAGTGAGTGTCTTCACAGTTCGGGGAAGGGTAACAATTATGGGAGGTTGGGGGGTTTTAGGTTCCAGGAAGGGTAGCACTAAAGGGTAGTTAGGGTCCTTTATGGGTTAGCGTTAAAGGGTAATGAAGCGTTTTAAGGGTTAGGTGAAGGGTGTGTAAAGGGGTAGTAAGCTGTTTTTAAGATTAGGTGAAGGGTAGAAATAAGGTTTAGCAGGGTTCAAGGACTGCTAGTGTTAAGGGGTAGGTAGGGGCTCTTAGGGTAGTGTTAAGGGATAGTATGGGCTTTTAGGGTTCAGGGCAGGCTGTCATTAAGGAGAGGTTTTATGGGTTCAGAAACTGGAAGCATTAAGGGGTATAAAGGAGTTATTAGGGCTCAGTTGGATAATATAAAGCATGTATATAAATAAAAACAAATTTAAAAATTCAACATATCCGAATTGTCCATAGGTAATAATTAAGAGGACGACCTCATTACCTGGACAATTTTAACTCGACTTTAAACTAATTGGCATTCCAAAAGTCTGTTTTATTACATATAACTGTGGCATATCAGATATCTTCAGAGTTTTATTCTTGCATGTGAATAGTAACACACTTCGTTATGGTTCAGCAGGAGCTCATTTGTAATTACTTTCTGATACCAGGGTGCAGTTGACATTCCTTCTTATCCATTAAACTGTTATTTTTAAGGTGATAGAAAGACAGTTTGTGTTCTGTTTCAGGTGTAATGATGAGACGTTTCAGTCGATGAAGTTTTATAAAGGTAAATACAATTGTGTCAACTATACTTATGTTTTGGTGTTCATAAAAATGAAGTAGTATACTCGGGTTGTATTTTTGATTTAGCACACTAATGCCACTGCAACAAAACATCAAATTATGAACACATATCAAGACAAAAACTTAACTAAAAAATGTACATTTATTTTAAATGTCAATGTAAATTACTTCTCATGTCAAAGTAGATTGATTTGGAACTTTAAAATGTTTTCAGTAAAATTGAATGATCCTTTTAGATTTCATGCTTCCTAAATAGCCACGTATCCCAATTGTGATCTTGCTTTGATGACATGATATTTTATTAATTGCAAAATAATGCACAATACTTTGCTTCTGCCAACACTTTTATTTCAGAATAGTTCCTGGACAGAGCATATTAAACTGCTATACAATACTGTAGCCAGGACTCCACTATTTCTTGGATCGGGTATGGTCCTTGCCTCTCCTGGAGGAGTGCCAGATTTTGCACTTGGTACTTATTGAGTTGGGGCAGTCCTGAATACATACAGTCCTTAGGATAATGTGATACTAAATGAGCTGAGTGAGTTCTGAATAAGATGAAGTATTTAAGATAGTTTGGTACCAAACGAGTAGGATTAATCCTGAATGTGTAGTGCTTGAGATGCTGTGATACTAAGTCAGTAGGGTTAGTCCTAAACAAAATATAGTGCTTAGGATGGTGTGGTACCAACTGTGTGGTAAGTGATGAGTAAAATGCAGTCCTTAGGTTAGCGTGGAACCAAGTGATTGGGTTCGTCCTAAATGAAATGTGCTTAAGATGGTGTGGGAGCAAATTAATCGAGTCGCTTCTGAATAAATGTACTGCTTAGGATAGTGTGGTTCTAAACAAGTTGGGTTCAGAGTAAAATATAGTGTTCGGAAGAGCACATGCCTGCATGATCAACATTGCCAGATCATCCATATTTGGTCCACTAATTTTAGGCCAGAGATAACAATCTGAGCAATTGCCCACCTTCCCCTGGCATCCGGGGAAGTTCTCAAAACCTTATGTTCTCGGTTCCTTACTTCTAAAATGGCTACCCCTCTGATAGAGACCGTCTGTGAAGTATTTACAATCATCTTATACCCAAGTTGCTTAAATAAATGGCAATCTTTATAGTCCAAATGCCTCTCAGTTACTGAGATTATATGTGGGCTATACATTCTAATCACTTCACATACTAGTTGTTGTTTGTTGAATGAGTTCAAACCAGACACATTCCATAACATCCCCTTTAGTCTACCTTTTGTTGTTTGACCAGAAACCTTGAGAAAATCCTCCTAATCACAACAGCATTATAAATATGTACACCTCCAAACGCCTCTTCTTGTACCATCTCCACTGATTAATTTTACTTTTTTCACCCCTCAGTCCCCCCAACCCGCCATGTGCAAACACTTTACCCAAATGCCTTAGAGACAAACCCACCCTCTTCCTACAACCCACCCCTTCCAGCTGGCCAACCCCACCTCCACCCCCATTCCTGGCAAGGGGAATCTTCCCCACCCTGATGACCAAGACAGCCATGGAGACTGCCACCCCATTCCCCCTGAGCGCCCTCCAACCTACTCCAGTTACCAAATCAAATATATGCCAGATATACGATACGTACATCCAAAAAGAAGAAAACCCAGAGAAAACAAATCTGCCAGCCTGATCCCAGGTCACAACCCAAATTCATAAACCTATCCAAAAAGTGTTCTTACGCCTTATCAGTTGCTTCTGATACTTTAAATTGAGACACTTCGAGAACAAAGATAGTGTAGTCACTTTGCTGCCCGTTTAAGATTCATGAGGGCCAGCACAGCATCTTGTTCCCAGAAACACATCTGAGTCCACCAGTTGTGAATAATTTTAAGTCATGCCGGCTCCTGTAGAAAGTCCTGTGCTCCAATGGCTTTTAATGAGTCAATCAACTGGTGCACTTTCCATTGCTTATCCATTGTTGCCTTGCAAAGATATGAGCAGACAAAAATCGACAAAACATCCACTGCCACTAGTGCTGCCGCCCGAGCCCTCATTGCAATTGCCTGTCTCAGCAGAAAATTGCCAATAAATACTAGAAAGGGATGCAGGTTTACAGAGTGTGAACGCAATTAAGTTTTATTTCTGTCTTGGCTTAGAGGCAAGTGATGCGTCCATTGTACCTGCGAGTCCAGATCCCAATCTATAAGGTCAGGGAAAGCCTTCCCGAACAGCTGCAGTATGCAATGACAGGGATCTCCCCTCCTCCTTGCCTTCCGGTATTCCAAACACCCATAGATTGTTCCTCCTTTATTGTTTTTCCAAATCCTCAATATTTAACTGCACTACAGCCAAATGTCTGTCATGCTGCTCGATAGATTTAACAGCAGCAGTTCCCACCTCGTCTGCGCCTACGACTCGCTGCAGCTCTGCAATTTCTATAATCAGGGTGCATACCTTCCTGCTGACCTCTGCAATGGACTGTTGAATGACTATGTTGTCAGTTCTGACTGAGTGTAGTTTTGCTGTGCTTCAGCCCTCTGGGTTTGCAAAACCTGCAGAATTACCTGAAGGGTAGGTTCCTGGCTGTCATTCACACCTAAAATTTCATCTAATACCCCTGATGTCCCGGGTGTGGAGTGACTAGCACAATGATCCACCTCTAGAGAGTTGAAGCTGCCGTTAGGGAGCAGACTCGTATCTGAACAGGGTAAGGCTACAGAAGGCATCTTCATTGATGCTGTGCACCTCCTTTATCGGTTGCCTGCGCGTCCCTACTGTTTGCTGCTAAACATAATGCTGCAGAGTTTACTCCACCTTTTGAGTGTTGCCCAGTTCTGCAGTGGGCTGCCCTGAGCTCTGCTATCAGGATGCTATTTCTTAGTCTGCAAGGCCCGGGGGGCCAGGACCTTATCTTGCTTAAGTGCCTTCAAACACCTACTGGGGCTCCTAATGCTGCTCCGGCCGCTTAAGAGCCACTGTTTTCTCCCCCGGTGTCTGGGCAATCCCACAGGTAACCTCTTGACCAATGCCCCCTACTTAGGTAATGTCAGCAGTACAGTCTGTTTCAGCGGTAGGAGCAATTAAGCTTGTGGGCGAAGACAGATTGCGGCAAGCATGAATAATATCCTGAGTGATATCCTGGGGCGGCACCAATACAACAGAGTCACCAAAAGATCTTAGATTAGACTCATCCCTATTCTTAACCTGGTCTGTTGCCTGGAGCCCCACCCCAAACCGCTTCCAGCAGATAAGCTCAGAGAATTCAGGGTACTCACAGTGCTGTCATCTTAAGCTCTGAGCCAATGCAGTAACTGATGCTGCTGCCATTGACAGTTCCATTGCTGCTGCTGCTGTCAGGTCCCTGTCCAGAGAGACTGGAGAGTCATACAAAATAGAAATAGAGGAGCTACTCCTATGTTGCACGAGGGATTCCCAGCCTGCTTCTGCTACATTGTTGCTCTCCAGAGTTGGTGCCACAGTGAGTGAAGCTGGCAAAACAATTGAAGAAAGCCTTGTGAACCTTGTAACAGGGGCCGCCGCCATTAATGCAGTGGCCAGAGAAACTTCTTCATCAGTTACAGAAGGTTCTCCCAGTTGGTCTGCAAGCAGGCTGGCCACTTTGCATGAACCCAGCAGTTTGAGGATAGATCGCCTCACTCCCGAGATTCGGTGATCCGCTCCATCCAGCTGCTGTACCCCTAGTCTGTGATCTACTGTTATAAGCCTGCTCACCCCAGGCTGGGTCTGTGCAGTGCCCCTACACCCTCCGCGAAGAGTGCTGTAGCATGTCGCGCCATAATGCTCGGCAGCCTCAGCCAGTGCTGTAATCCCCCAGAGACAGTCCAGGAGGAGCCGTAGACTAATATAAGTCAGCTGCACCGACTCCAACCACACAGTTGCCACATAGGTAAGTCTTTCAGCGCCTATAGCCAAAAACAGTTTACTGCAGAACAAAAAAACGATGCCAGTATCTAGTTGTCCGAGGCGGACCTGTACGCAGGTGGTTTGCTGGGCTTTGCCAGGCAGCTTCTGTGAGGTCAGAGCGCAGTCACAGGGCTATCGGGGGAGAGCCAGTCCCAGCAGCGGCATCAGCCTGCCATCTTCCAACACATTACTGGCATGGTCCAGCAAGATGATATTAATGGGAGATTTTAATTGCATGATAAATTATGCTCTAGATACCACTAATCATTCTGCTTCCCCTCGCATGTTTAAGACTCAGGCAATTATTTTAGAACTGGTCCAGCTGCATGGGGTTTTTGATGCCTGGAGGGATTTGTTCCCTACTGAACCAAACTATACTTTATATTCATCACCACACAGATATTATTCTAGGATAAATATGATTTTTATTAAAAGGGAGTTTCTTGGAGATGGCGAGATGAAGGTTTGTTCTAAGTCTCGTCTGACCATAACCCCATCCTATTATTTATCAACCTGTCAGGGGTGGGGGGGAGACAGCACCCGTTCACATTTCCAAGGCACTTGCTTGTTTAGGTAATGGCAAACTCTCTTCAGGCGGTTTTTGAAATAAACATAGGTACTGCCTCCCCGTCTGTTAAATGGGACACAATGAAGGCCTATGTTAGGGGTATCATGCTGCAGTTCCTTTATAAGCAAAATAGAACCAAGCAAGACAGGGACAAACAGCTTGCCCGTGCTTCTGCTATTAGGTCTGGAAGCCCTGATGAACAAGCGATACAGGCTCAGCTTATTAGCAGAAGATCTCAATTGGAGCAAAGTCTCACGGAGAAGGTGGCAGTTAGTTATTCTACATCTAAAACTCTTCAATATGAATATGGGGAGCAGGTTGGCCTAGTTCTGGCAAATTTCAGATAGAAGGGCCAGTTGTTTGATTGAGCGTATTGTTGGCTGTGGCGGATGTGTATACACCTTCCCCCAAGTTACTACTGAGCAGTTCTCCTTATTCTACCATGAGCTGTGTAGCCAATCTCAAACATCATATGCATTGGAGCTCACAACTTACACTCAGGGCAGTGGTGTGCTGAAACTGGAGGATGCCAAAGCAGCATCTCTGCAGACAGATATTACAGGAGAGGAAATAGAAGCTGCTCTTATGGCTCTCCCCTCAGGGAAGGCGACGGGGGAGGACTCTACTCCGCTGGAGTTCTATAAAGTATTTAAAGGTATCATAATACACCCCCTCCTAATTGTGGTGTAGCGTATTGATGAATATGGCCAGGTTCTGGACTCCTGAAACATGACTAGAATCATGGCAGGCCTTGAAAAATCATAAAAAGTGTTACTACACCTGCAGGTCGATTAACTTGAATAGTCTACTATACCATAACTTTAATGTACTTGACCCATAAACGGTTCTCAAATTGTGTGATCCTAGGGAAATATTTTAGTTTACAGAGTCGCCTTTTAATTCATTCTCACATATAAGTGTACCTTCAAATATGTGAGCGCAGCATTTCTGCTGTGCAAAAAAACTTCTGTGTTTCATCAAATAGACTAAACGTTTGCACCATGTATAAAAACAATGTAGCCCGCATGTAGGGGACACATGATCCATTACTTGCCTCTTAGTTTACTAATAGCATTGCTACCAGGGCAGGAGAGTATATTTTTAAACACTCACTTTTTAAATAAATATATTACTAAAGCATGATGTGTCACACACTATCATTTACAGATGAACATTTTCAAAAACTGTCTAAAATCCTTCCAACTAACTTGCAGCTTTACTGATAAAAATAGATAGGGGGTCATTACGACCTCAGCGGTCTTTTTGTAAGACCGCCGAGGGACCGCCGTGCGGAAGACCGCCTGTGCAGGCGGTTTGCCGCTCGGCGTATTATGACTGTTGGCTGCTCTCCGTCGTTATTCCGACGGAGAGCTGCCAACAGCCATACTTGCGGGCGGCGGGGAAGTGGAGGTTGCTCCACCTCCCCCGCCACGCCAACAGAACACCGCCCAGCGAATCACGTCCTGTGATTCGCTGTGGCGGTGTTCTGTTGGCGTGGCGGTGTCGGCGGAGCTTCCCCCATGGCTCCCGTCCCCTCCCGGAGGATCAACGGACCAGGTAAGTCGATCGTCCATTAGGGGAGGGGGTTGGGGGGGTGTTGTGTGTTGTGTGCGTGCATGGGGGTGTGCGTGTGTGTATGTAGAGGGGGTGGGTGAGTGCGTGTATGCTTGCGGGGGTGTTGTGTGTATGGGAATGAGTGCGTGTATGTCTCTGGGTATGTCTGTATGGATGTGTGCGTGTATGTTTGAATGTGGGTGTCCGTGCCTGACTGTGTGTGTGGCTGTGGGCATGTATGTCGGGGTGTGTGCATGTGTGTGTTGGTGGTGCCTGCATGCGTGTCGGGTGTGTGTCAGTAATGTTATGTTGGTGGTCGGGGTGGGAAGGGGGGCCCTGCCACCTTTGGGGGTTGGCAGGGGTGGTGGGGGGTGTAGGGGAGGGAGTCGGGGTGGGGGGTTGGGGAGACCCCTATCAGTGCCAGGGAAGGAATTCCCTGGCACTGATAGTGCTTACCGCCATGGATTTCATGGCGGTTGAAACCGCTGGAAATCCACGGCGGTAAGCCGGGTCCAAATACCGCCGGCGGTATACTGACGGCCGCAGGGCTGGAGACCCAGGTCTCCAGCCCGGTGGTCGTTTCTGCCCTGGCGGGCGGGACGGAGAACCGGCGGATGACCATGGCGGTAACCGCCATGGTCATAATTCACCTAGGTAAGACCGCCAGCCTGTTGGCGGTACTGCCGGTTTTCCGCCATCCGCCAGGGTTGTAATGACCCCCATAATGTATTACAAATCTGTGAAAACCTGGTTTCAGAAAACATTTATTCTTTGCACATCACCAAGTTAAGTGTTCTGGTCTGCTTTCACTCTATTAAAATATTTCTTTCATCACACAGAAATACAAACAATGGGCTTTAACAACTACTGAAATATATTTGTACAGATGACTTAGCTATTTAAATGTTGTGTGTTAGGAAAAAACTGACAAAATCCTGGAACTCTGCAGTCAGAAGGAAAATTAATTGCAAGACAAACTGACTTTTTGACCCCTGTCTCTGAGCTCAGAGCAAATGTGACAATAACAAGATTTAAAGGCCTCCTTCACTTTCTGACTGAACAGAACACCTGTTCTATGTCAACTCACCCAAAGGAGTGAGTAAGTCCTAAAAATAGCAAGACCTGGTAATATATGACTCGTCATAGCGAGTGGACGAGTAGAATTTTCGAGGCCTGCATGGTCTTTGATAAGAAGGGTAAACCACAGGAAGAAATGGGTTTATATCCGCCCATCTCTCGCATCAGTACTGATGCTAAGATCTATGCTAAAGTATTGGCCAATCAACTAGTCCCGTGCTACTTTATATCGTCTCTAAACAACAGCATGGCTTTATCCCGAGTAGAGACACTACCAGCCACATTAATACGGCTATTTTCGCCATTGACATAGCAGAGAAAAATGGTTCTAAGTTAGCAATGATCCTACTCGACAATGAGAAGGCTTTTGACCATGAGGCCTGGGAATGCCTATGGGCGACAATGGGGACCTTTGGGGTCAGTGAACGGTTTTCTAAGTGGGTACCGTCTCTGTGTAAATCCCCTGTCGCTAAACTAGTATACACTGGAGTAGTGTCATCTCCTTTTAAGATAGAGAGAGGTACTCAACAGGGCTGCCCACTCTCCCCCTTGTTATTTTCATTATATCTGGAACTGTTTTTGCTGGCAATACAGAGGAATGCAGAAATTGAGCCCATGATCTCTGGGGGCTACGAATTGAAGGTTAGAGCATATGCTAATGATATACCTATGAACTCAACTTAAGCATTAACGGCTATGGAATGTATTGTGGCTGAGACCAAGAAATTTGGAGTGATTTCTGGATACAAATTAAATGTTGCTAAAACCTAACTGCTGCTGAATCATAAGCCGGCTACCCCAATTTCCGGGATGGTGAATATAGGCCAGTTATCTGGGAACGAAACTATGGTCGACAAAATCTTCAAATTATGAAACCTTACTCTAGTCTGTCACTTCCAAACTACAGTCCAGAAGTAAACTCCAGATAAGCATCATCGGCCAGTGCAATATCATAAAAATTAACATTCTCCCTAAGTTGCTATGGGCCATATGTACCAAAGCATTTTCCCATTGACACAGAATGGGTAAAACCCTTTGATACATCTGGCCCTATATCTTTTTTGGGCAGTTCCATTAAGAGTACCGAATATATTCTTTAGGAAGCTAGAAGGTGACATAAGCAGCTCAGCTTGGGCTACAAATGGGCATGGCACACTATAGGCCAAATGAAGCTGCCATATAGATGGGGGAACTGCAACTCCCCGATTTTGCCAGATTTTGGGCAGCATTTGCGCGCTGACTGCGTAACCTGTTCACGTTAGTAGAACCAGACGTATTGGTCATAGGTTACTGTTTGGCTCTAGGCCCTGAACACCAGCTTTTTCTTTATAGTAGTACAGACCCTAACTACCACAGGTGGGTCAGGTTCAGGTTTGTTAGGGATACCCTAACTATCTGGATGGAAATATGTACCAAATACTCAATTAAATTAATCCATGAGAAAACAGCACTGTAGGATAACCCGGTGTTTCCGGCTTGTTTTTGTGATTCCATTTGCAAAGTTTGGGCAAGACAAGGTATTCTGATAGTGGGGCAACTTTTGTATATAAATAGCTTTCGCTCTTTTGCTGATATGCAAGCCGCATTCAGCCTTCCCCATCATCACCTTTTTAAATACCTGCAGCTGAGGGACAATTTGATTTGGAAGGCTCTATCATAGTGTTGAATCTTGTTACAATTAGCCCGAAATCTCTGATTAGTGCTATGTATCAGAGATTCTCCGAACAGAGGAGCCATGATAGCCCTTGTCTTGCTGCCAAATGGAGCAGAGTTCTCTCATGTGAGGTGATGCCCCCAGAGGTACATAGAGTGTTGGAGACAGTGGAGGGGGGCGGTGCATTCTGTGAATCTGAAGTTGCAGCAATTTAGGACTGTATGCATGCTATACTAGCTCGGATAAAGCTACTTGTCATAAGTGTGGATGTTTAGCTGCCGACATTCTTCATCTGCTTTGTGCATGTCCTCCCCTCATTGAGTTCTGGGAAGGAGTGACTAAACTGATTACGGCAGCCCTCGGTTATGGAATTCAGTTTACTTCAGTAGAGGTGATGTTAGGCTATAGAATGGAGCATGATACCAGGCCAAGGTAGCTGCTGTTTAAATTATTTCCGCTCGGCTCTGCATCGCTAGAGCTTGGGTCTCTGCAGTCCCCCCATGGCCTATAGACTGGTGGGCAAACATACGGCAAATATATGATTTGGAAAAGGCTCTCACTAGGGGAAGGGGTTCCCACTCGCTCAGGAAATTGGAGAAAACCTGGGCAGGGTTTAAAATAACCTAGCCATATCTGCATTTTGGGTCCTTTTCATAAATACGTGGTTGTCTTTGCTACATAGTCAGTGTTTGTTTTCCCTTGGGTTCTTCTATTATTTTTTATTTTTTGGAACCTCTTGTTCTTCGTCTCTAGTTATTTTTTCTCTCCATATGTTTGCACATACTTGTCTCTCCACCTGAATATTCATTCCTGGCTACCAGTACGTTAGTCTGAGCCTCTCTTTTGTTTGAGAGATACCTGGATGACTCTCATGTACTAACAATATTAGTGCCTACCTTAAACCTATTGGGGGAGCTAATCTGGTCCTTCACATAACTAGCCCTCTCTGTAAAGATAATGAATCTTTAACCCTCCAAAATCCACACAATTGTGCGTTATTTTTCTCTTGTCCATTCCACTCTTCCTTGATTTTGTTTATCACTTGCTGCATCACTTGATCTTTTTTAAGTTCTTCTATCCATTCTTCTTTGACTTTGCCTTCTCTTACCACACTCATTTTGAAATCATCTTCCACAAGTTCAGTGTTTTCTTCAACATCACCAATTGTGTTAACCAACCTTGAACAACTATGAGCAATATTATTTTTCACTTCAGGTACATAATGTACATCAAATTTGAATTCCTGTAAGGTAATCACCCACTTTCTACTTCTCCCAGACACAGCATCCAACCCCTTTCTTTCAACTATCTCTTTCAATGGTTTATGATTGTTTTTTATCTGAAACTTGCTGCCCCAGACAAATCTCCTCAGTTTTTGTACTGCCCAAAACACCGCCAAAGCGCCTTTCTCTATAACAGAGTAGTTTAACTCCGCTCCCTTCAGACCCCTAGAAATAAAAAGAATTGTTCTTTCTACACCATTATGAATCTGAAATAAAACTGCTCCAACTCCTTTTGCACTGTCATCTGACATTAATATAGTTTCCTGACCAGGCTCAAAACTTTGTAAACTTGCAGCTTTCTTTATATTCCGTTTAATTTCTCTGAATTCTTTCTCACATTCTTCACATTCTTCACTCCACTAGACCAAAACACCCTTTTTACTAACCTTCTCATGTTCTTTGAGTTTATTGGGATGACAGAATACTACAATAAAGTTGTGAGCAATTTTGCAAAAAGGACAGTCACCTCCTCTTTAGATGCTTGACCTGCTAAATTGTCAGTAGTATCTACTAACTCTTTCTTGGGTTCAATACCTTCTGAGGAAATGTTATGCCCTAAATAATTTATTTTATTTAAGTTAAACCTACACTTTTCAGCTTTCAAAGTTAAACCACTCTCCTCTAATTTCTGAAGGAACTCACAAATACGTTTGTTATGCTCATCTTCATTTACTAGATACACCAAAACATCATCGTGATTCGCCTTGATTCCCTGTACCCCTTTAAGCACCCTTTCCATTGCACGCTGAAAAACGGCTGCCGCTGAAATTAGTCCAAATGGCATGGGAAATAATTTATAAGTACCAAAAAGAGTGACAAACACAGTCAAGTCTTGTGAATCCTTGTGTAATCTCACTTAATGGTACACCGAACTTAAGTCAATGGAAGAGAAACACTTTGTCCTCCTGAACATAAATAACATCTAAATTTTATTTGGTAAAGGATATTGATTGACTATTACACATTTGTTCAGCTATCTCAAGTCCACACACAGCCATACTTCGCCATTAGCTTTCGTTGCCATTACTACTGGAGCCAGCCATTCAGTAGCTTCAACCTCATCAATTATTCCATTCTGGAACAATTTCCCGAACTCAACCTTTATTTTCTCCTTAGCCATTAAAGGTATGCCCCTCACTTTGCTCCCCATAGGTATCACCCCTTCCTTCATTTTAATCTTGTGTACGTAGTCCTTCAAACAACCCCTTTTGTGTTGAAATACCTCTGGAAATTTGTGTTCGTATTGTGGCCTATCATTGCTAACAAACTCCACCTGTTCTATATCTTTGAGTCTAACTGAGGGATTCTCATTAGGATCAAGGTATATCTTCAAATCTTTCTGGTGAAACTGACTAATAAGAGAAGTCAACCTTTTATGAAGATGTAAACTTTTCCCACCATTGATCTAACTTTGAAACCAAATCAATCCATTAAAATAACCCTTGATGGGTTATCCACCATACCCTTTTGGAGAAATTACTGGCTTGAACAATGTAACCTTGCCCTTAAGATTTTCTTCATACATAACCCTTGGAATCAGTGTTATCTTTGCTCCCAAATCAAACATCATGGAAATCAACACCCTTTCAACTTGTACAGTCTCTATGGGACCACTGTTACTCTCTTTAACCTGTAAACTTATTTCTTCACACGAACAATCATCATCATCACACATTACTTCTTGAACTTGCTTCTTCCTAAGATTGGAAGATCTACAACACTTGGTAACATGTCCCTTTTTGTCACATTTTTTACAAATGGCTTTCCATCCCACACAGTCGTTGTAATTGGCAAAATGACCAAGCTCCCCACACCGAAAGCGCCGTCCCTTACTCTTTTTTTATTACTTTCTCATCCTTACTAGAATCTTTTTTTAATTTCTGATTTGTTGTTTGATCATTTTTGTTCTTGTTTGACCGACAAAGTGCACTGTATTCTCTTTGTCACTCATTCCTCCTTTTTTTTTATCTCTTCCACACATGCTAGGCTATGTTCACAGGTTTTGCACTACTAATAACCTCAGCGAGTGAGGGATTATCCTTTTGCCAGAAAGACTCTTTTGCTTTCTCTAAGTTGCACCCTAACATAAATTGGTCTCTCGATCTTCCTTCTTTACTTCCTCCAAAACTACATGTTAATGCTAATTTTTGAAACACAGTTATATCTCTTGTGCTGACTTCCCAGATTTTGGTCACCTTTTGCCAAACTGATACCTCTCTAAAACTGTAGACATTGTATGTAAATAGTGTAAATCTAACTTTTGTATACATATTTCGTAATCATTTAAATCATTAGCTTCTTCTGGTGAGAGTTCCTGTAAATTTTCAAAAACATCTTAACCCTCAGAACACAATGCATCAAAAGTGACATTTTCCGCTCTGCACTCAAGGAAGTGCCATACACCATTGCATAATGTGCAAATTCCAACTTCCCTTTTTTCTAAGGAATCAGTGGTTCACTAGGACTCATCAGAAGAAATGGAGGGCAAGTAACATTTTGCATGATGAAATAAGACAAGTACTAAATATGAAGATAATATGAATGCTATGCAAGGTTCTTTCAATGTTCTTTTAGGTATCTCTAAATACTGTGATCACAGTAGTGCTCACCAGTTGTTATATCTGGACTATCTGGTACACGGTAGTGCTCACCAAGAGTTATATCTGGACTAACTGGTACCTTTGTTTATTGTCACTCTGAGTGTGCCCTTCACCGGCCCTTTTTAAAAAAAACTTTTTGTAATGAGCCGGAACCTTCACAAAATACCTTCATTGTTCATCCAGTAAATGTGTGCCTGTCACAGAGGGTTTTTTTTTTTCTTCTTTTTTTTTTTTACATTTTATGTGGCGAATGCACTGGATTGTCTAAATGTTCAACAGTGGACTGTCCAGCGTGTACAAGGTGTGCCTGTCACCGAGAGCTTGTATTTTGTAATTCCTTTAAAGAAAACAAAAGGTGTGTCCATCACTGAGCTGTTGTATGTTGTAGTTCCTTTAAAGAAAAGAAAAGATGTGCCTGTCACTGAGTGCTTGTATGTTGTAGTTCCTTTTAATGAAAACAAAAAGTGTGCCCGTCACCGAGCACCTTCGACATCGGATTGATAATTAGTGAGCAGCCTGACCTTTTCTAAAGCCAATGGAGCTTGTTTCTTTGACTTATTGCCCGTACGTCTCACAAAAAGAAAAACGTAGCGTGAAGAGGTAACATTCACTGTCAACTGATCATTCCACAACACGCGTTGAACGATGAGGTAAGCACACTTGGGGTGAAGTGCAGACTTATGCACACTGCAACATGGTGTTCAAGATGTCTACAGGGCAGAGGTATGTGCATTCCACAGTATGTGCTGAGAAGTTAAGATACGCACGCTTAGAATAATAGGTTTGTGCCAGTATGGCTCACGTGTTATGGCTTGCGTGTATTCCGTTGGTAACTCCAACACGATACACCAAGGTAATTATGCTCAGTGCTCCACACAGTTAATTTAGTTGCATAACTATATTCAAAATGATTACGGTTGAATACTAGTGGATAGCCCTCAATACATGCACAGGGTCACTCGCAAGCCTAGTAATATGTAATACGCTGCTCCATAAATGTAAATTGAGACATGATTGTCACTCACCCAAAGTGTGATAGAGCAAACCAGAAGCACTAACTTCCACGCAAACCGTCCACAGTAAATTGTGAGTTGGGGTGAATGGCAAACTCCTCTTCTCCAAATTGACAAATAACAGGTTCCCTTTCTCCACATCGTCGCCAATGAAATGAAGTTGAGAGCTGGCACTGATTCCAAGGATCTTTATTTAAGTTCAAGTTCATCACAGCAGCCACCACACTTTGCCTCTATGTGCCAACCGGTTTCTTTACCAACTGCTCTTCAGTTCTCTAGCCTGAACAACATGGAAACCAAGAGCTTGTTTTACATACTTTGTGATGTTGTCACATTCCATTTCCAGCAAGTGTGGCTGCTAAGAAGATACTACACTCTACTTCTTTTCCAGGCTATGTGGAATTCTTAGCAGTTGTGTGGGCAGAAACTCCTCTTGGTCACCAAGCATCATGACTTTCTCTATTCCCTCCTTTCTCCGTTATTGGCTTTTGCTATTTGTTATCGATGTAATTGATTTAATGAACTCTGACTTCATAAAAATTTATTTAAAAAAAGCAGGATAGCACAGGACTACACATGGTATGGATGTTCTGAATAAAATATTGTTTTTGGGATGGTGCGATACCAGGTAAATTGGGTCAGTCGTGATCCAAATGTAATGCTTAGGAGGATGTGATGCAAACTGAGTCAGGTCAATTCCGAACAAATGAAGTGCCTAGGATTGTGTGGTACTAAGTGAGATTGGGTTAGACCTCAATAGAATGGAGTGCTTACAATTGTGTATTGTGAAAGCAAGTAAGTTGGATCAGCCATCAAGAAAATATAATGAGTAGGATAAGGTGGTAATAAGTGTGTTGGGGCAAGTTGTGAAAAAGCAGCGCTTAGGGAGGTGTGCTACTAAGTGAGTTGGAACAGTCCTGAACAAAAACATAGTGCTTAGAGAGATGTGCTACCGAATGAGTTGGGTCAGGTATGAATAAATGTAGTGATTAGTGTAGCGTGATACCAATTGAATTGTGTCATTTATGAATAAGTGTAGTGCTTAGAACAAGAGGGTTTGTAATTTGGGTTTCTGTAATGTGCTGGTTTGGTTTCTGATTTGATGTGCTTCTTTGTAATAGTGTAAATATCTTAAGTGAGTGTCTAATTTCTTTGAGTTGTGATGCAGGTTAGGAAAATGTAATTCTTGTGATGTTGAGTAACAGTTGATTTTTCATGAAACTTGTAAGTAGTTATGAAAGTTTCCTAAGTAATCTGCAGCTTCAGCAGGTTGTGAGAAGGAACTGATTTTGTAATTTTGCTACTGCAGCAGATTATAAGAGGGAAATTGTATGCACATGTTTCAAATGCAGTTGAATCTCTCTTTATTCATTAAGAGACTGTGAAGGCACAGGTCTAGAATCAGACTAAGGCCTCCGTCCTTCTTGTACATCAGAAAGTAGCAGAAATAGCAACCAATACCTACTTCTGATGCCTGCACCTTCTCTATAGCTCCCTTGGCCAAGAGAACTAACACTTCCTGACAGAGCAAGGAGCGGTGGTCCTCCATCAGCTTGTCATAAGTAGGTGGCATGGGTGGGGGGGTTGTTGCAAAGAGAAGGGGGTAGCCCTTTGATCGAGCTGTAAAACCCAGGGGTCTGATATTATTGGCTTCAAGTCATGCAGCTGATGGTGTATCCTGCCTCGCACTGGATGCCTATGATGGTAAGTGGGTGAAATAATGGTGTTTGGAGGCTATAGCTGCCGGGGATGGTGGACTGGCTCAACTTCTGGCTACCTGTCCTACGTGGTCTGTGGGAACTGAGTCCTCGGACGTAAAATAATTGTGCAATTCCTTGGCCATTGTGGCTGGGAGTGTGAAGACAAAAAAGACGCCACAAAAGGGGCAGAAGGCAGACTGGGTTTGATGAGGGGCCATGGAAATGTCCAAAGATCTGTCCATAGCACTGCTGTCCTTAAAGTACTCCATTGCTGAGTTTGCCTTCTCGCGGAAGGAATGGGAGTCATCAAAGGGCCTGTCCTTGAGCAAAGACCTGGCCATTCCCCAAAAAGCAAGTGGTTCTCAACTAGATGTGGTGCCTATAGGCCATTGACAATGAAATCTCTGCCCAGCAAGTCTGTAGTTTCCAGTCCACATCGTATGGTGAACTTGGCTCCATCCCTCCCATCAGCAGTTGCTTGAGAGAGTATGGCTCGAAGCTCCTCCAAGGCCATTCACAGCATTTGCTCAACCGAGACCCATATTGTATGGGAGTATCCGCCCAAGAGGCATGCAGTGTTCACTGACCTCAGTGCCAGGCTGACAGAAGAGAACATCCTCTTCCTGAAGATATCAAGCCTTTTTTATTGCCTGTTTGGTGGGGTGGTATGGAATGTGCCTGGGTTGACTTTAGAGGTGGAGGCTTGGACTACCAAGCTTTCTGGAGTGGTGTGTTGGGGGAGGAAACTGCTGTGCCCTGGGGCGGGGTTATGGTGGCGGACAGTTGTCCTATTCACAGGAGCCCTTGTGCAGGCCTTGGACCAGGCCCCAAGAAGGTCGTCATTTAGGGCTTCATTGAATGGGAGTAAAGATTTGGTGGGGGCAACTCCCGGCTGAAGCACCTCTGTCAATATGTTGTCTTGACTGCCACTGACAGCAGTATAATGGACAGGACCTCAGCCACCCTCTGCACTACCACTGCGAAAGAGGTTCCCTCCTCTGTAGCCACGGTAGGGGGAGACACCAGGCCAGTGTCTAGGAAGGGAGCCAGTCCAGTGGCATCCACCTGTACTCAGGATCTTCTAAAGACTGATATCCATAAAGGTCCACAGACCACTCCCTATCATTCTGTCATAGGAACAGCGCACTGGCTCCAATATGGGGAGTAGACGCTCAGTTGGCGATGGAGCCACGTCGGACGATGCCCTGTGTTGGAGCTGGGAATGATAATGGGGCGGCACCACTGCTGGCCATCGGTGGTGCTGGGGGCATCAGCACTGGAGTGGGTGCTGGGGAAGGTCGAGGTTGCTCCACCAGTGCTGCTTCAAATTCATCAGTGGATCCCTGGGACCAGACTGGTGCCGAGGTTGAACCCGCGAGCTGATGACCAGTGGGGGCCCCCCCTGACACGTGGGGTCCAATTGTGCTTCAGAGAGCCTGAGCCACCCAAAAATGAGGTGCATGGGCTCATAAAATTCCTTAAGTTGGGTGGGGTTCACTCCTGGAAATTCAGAGAGGTGGGATACAGGCTCCACCGCAGAGCTAGGCCTCAAGTGCTGACAACCATGTGACTTGTCTGAAGGCTTGCGCCATTATGTCGAAGACCTCTTCTTTGTTTTTGTGGTACTTCCCTGACGATTTGGAGCCGGACAATCGTCGGGTACAACTCCGCAAATGATCTTGAGGCCTTCCTTGCGAGCGAGACCTGGAGCATCACGGAGTCAATCGACATCGGACGGCGAGGAGATTGAGGGAACACTGTCTCAACA
The DNA here is from genome assembly GCF_031143425.1 of Pleurodeles waltl. Lineage (NCBI taxonomy): Eukaryota > Metazoa > Chordata > Amphibia > Caudata > Salamandridae > Pleurodeles > Pleurodeles waltl. The sequence continues at coordinate 341,521,206 of NC_090443.1, forward strand.
CCTTAGCATGCATGGCACAGCAGTCCTTGCATGTCTTGGCGTCATGGTCATGTTCAGGACACCTGAGAAAAAACAAATGCAGGTTAGTCACTGACATCTGTCAATGACTGGCACTGCATGGATTAAAACCTGCCTTTCTGGTGGACATCCTTCACACCAGGAGACAAACTCAAAAAATCTTCAACAAAAGGTTGAAGAAAGAGGTCAGTCAAAAATGATGGGGGGTAGCTCTTCTCTGCATCTGCGCTGGCTGGTGCAGAAAGAAAAGAACTGACGTCAGCGCACTGGAGTGGTGCCTATATAGGCACCGTTCACGTTGCTTCTGGAGCATATGATGCCGCCGATGCTACATAGAGCAGAATGATGCCACCCACCGGCATGCAGGGATACTACTTACCAAACATTTCCAGATCAAGTCTGACGCCTGGGGAATTTTCTAAGGTAAGGAATTTTAGGATTGAAGTCTCTATCAGATTATCTCTGCCAGTACATCAATATTGTATGCCAGTGGGGAATAATGTTCTGTCTACAAGCTTGTTTATTTTGGTCAGTGCTCTGTATTAATAGCATAACAAACTATTTGCTTCCTCAATTTCACGCCCATGCCATAGGCACTGTAAGTAGGGGTGTGGTGGCTGCTGAAGCACCCCCACAATTAACATGTTGGAGTTCAGAAGTGAATGACCGGCCTTTAAATTTTGTTTTTATCTTGTCACATTTGCTGTGCAAAGAAAGAGTTCAAATGTTACTTTTCTTTTTAGGACTGCAAAGTGAGAGGGTTGATATGTCAATCTTACTGGGCACTGGGGATGTGAAAGGAGAGGCTTTAGGATGTTATGTTTTTTCTAGCACTGAACAAAATTGAAATGCCAGTAAATCAACTGTACAGATATTTTAGAATAAATCAGATTTTGGAAAGCACAAATAAAGCATCTTTTTGTAACTCTGAAGTGTGATGGACACTAATATTTTAAATAAACAATCAGTCGGCGAACATCACATTCATCCCTTCCATCACAGCCCAGCTTTGAATTGTTGTCCTCTTCATTGCCAGTGTCCACTTCTTATTGGGCCATTTGTATAATCATTCCCATATTACCCAAGACGTTGCCCTGTTGGTCCCGTCCCAGCTGTTTGTTATGCGTGTGTTACAATTTTGACTACCCTATCCCATGTATTGCACATGTGTGCAGTCACATAAGGTATGTGATGCGGCCTGTTTCTTTCCATCATAAGTATGGGTCCCCCTATCAGCAGGGTTCTCTCCCAGTTCTCCCCTCATTTAGCCAATGCACTGCTTGTTTGTAACTGGGTTGCAGGACAGGAAGTTCAAACCCTCCTCTCACTGTAGCTTTAAGGTGTCCAACTTGACACCTGGCGAAATCAGGAAAATCAGCCGCTGATCGAGGTTCCTGAAGTCGCTCTGCGGGACCAATAACTCAGTTTTAAATGGACTCATTAATTTAGGGTATCTTCTACCAAATTTCATGTCTCTAAGATCTGTCATTTAGAATGTGTAGTTTTCTTAGATACTGGCAATCCAAGATTGAGCACATGCGTCTTAAAACGTGTGTAGCTTTTAATTATATTTTCTAATGGTGTCACTGCACGGAGCCCAGTTAAGGTATGCCAGCTGTTTCGTGCAGTCTAGGGTGGTGTGCCGTCTAGTGCAGTATACCATTTAGCGCAACATGCTTTCTGCTACGGAGTAATATCTAGCACAGGGACCTGTTTTTTAGAGAGTGCGATCTGCTGTCATTGTGGTGTGCTCTCAGCTGCAGTGTATCATTTAGTACATTTTTCTGTCTAGTGTGATGTGCTGTCTAGTGCAGCATATTGTCTAGCAGTGTGTCATCAGGTTGCTTTCTAACATAGTGTTTAGTCGAGCACAAAGTACACTCTAACCATTGTTCTGTGGAGAACAGTGTGCTGTCCGCTACGCTGTGCTCTGTAGTGTGGCATGCTGTCTAGTAAAATGCACTGTCTGATACAGGGTAGTGTTCAAACTAGTGGCGTGTGCCCCCTAGTGCAGAGTGCTGTCTCGTGCAATGTGCTGTGTAGTACAGTGTGCTCATTGGTGCACGTGCTGTCTAGTGTGGTGATCAGTTTCGTGCAGTGCACGTTCTGTTAACGGTGTGCTATCTAGTACTGTGTGCTCTCTTATACAGTATGCTATCTAGCCTAAGTATGCTCGCTAGTGCAGTGTACCATCTTCACTGTTAATTTGTGCTTGTTGTTTCCGGTGCTGAGCACCGGCACTTATTTTTTAGGGCCGGGGCTTGCTCTTCTGCCTCAAGCGTTTGTAAATGGGAAAGACGGAAGAAGGAAAAAAGGAAAAAGCGTCACTTAGGGAGAAAACAGCTGCAAGCGTGAGCTGAAGGGGCAGGGGGTGGCTTTATATGGATTGATGAGGCCCGAGATGGCTTCCGGATTACGCAGCCTCAGTATTCCGTGTTCAGACATTTATTTGCAGCAGCCGCGTGTTTAAGAGGAGGGCTTTGGGCACCAGCACCTCTTACAAATTAAGCACTGATTCTAGTACAGCATGCCGTTGACTACAGTGTGAAGTCTGTTGTAGGGTGCTCTGCTCTCTAGATCCTATTGCAGCAGAAAACCATGCACTCTATACTAGTGATCCATGCCCAGCAGCTGGTGTTTGTGATTTTCCTATTACTATAAATATATTCAATGAAATCAATGTGCTGCTCCTTCTAGGTGTGGATGCATTATATCAAATACCCACAAATAAAATAAGAAGTTCCTACTATAGCTTTTGATTTGTGTTCATTAAATCACTATTAATGCCCCACGCTCTCTCTCTCTCCCCTCCACAGTGACCGTGACCCTGGATCCAGATACAGCACATCCTTCGCTCGTCCTGTCTGAGAGTCAGAGGCATGTGAGAGTCGCAGACAGAGCACAGTCCCTGCCACAAACTCCAAAGAGATTCACCAGCTGGTGGTGTGTGCTGGGGAGTGAGGGGTTCACCTCAGGAAGACATTACTGGGAGGTGCAGCTTGTGCAGGAGGGGTTAAGATGGTATGTGGGTGTTTTAGCCGACTCTGTGAAGAGGGCGAGTTACTTTACATGGTCACCTCAGACGGGAGTCTGGGCTGTGGCTGGTTGCAATGGTCAGTACTCCGTACTCACCAAGCCTCAGACCTCTCTGTCCCCAAGGGAGAAGCCCAAGAAGCTGGGGTTTTATCTGGACTATGAGGGAGGGCGGCTGTCCGTGCACAATGGTGACTCCATGGAGCTTCTCTACACTTTCCCCCACACCCGCTTCACACAAAGGCTCTTCCCAGTCTTCAGTCTTTGGCAAGGAGCAGAGCTGAGGATGGTATAGAAGCTGCTACTCCTCTCTTGTACAGAATTGCCCCTGACTCGTGATTTATGAGTCTGATCACCTTCTGAAAAATGATTTACAGGTCCACAAAGTGCAGCTGCTGATCTGTTTCTATCAGGACGGGTGCTGCAAAGTGCAGGCATCCTTTCCTAAGTTACTATCTGTGTCCATCACTTGCATCTCCCACACCCCCTTCATTCAGCTCATTAACGTCAGGACCATGGACTATAGAAATAGTTGAAAGAACTGAACTGTGCTATGGGTTTAGAAGTGTATCGTGGGAATTAGTCAACATTTATGCTGAGTCTGATTTGGTACCAAGAAACTTCTCGCAAAGTGACTGACGAGTACTGTTTATTTAGTTTTTTATGAAGTGGGAAAACATTGAATATTTTGTTACTGAATAAAAAATGTCAATAAAGATGTGTTTAACAAGCACTGATAATGCTTGATTTATCCTGTGTCTCAGTGACTGGTGAGTGTCGGCACCCAGTAACTCATCAAACGTGCCCTCTGTTACTCAACCCACCACTCTGCATTCATTCATCAACCCACTGACTCATTCTTGCAGTCACCCACTCGACCACAATCAGTAAAGCACATACATAAACTCAATACGCATATAAAAAATGTATTAGAATAGAATTAATAAAAAAAACATAAATACAGACACCTAATGCTTGCAATAAAAAACAGGTCAAATTTAACCATACCAGCAAGCGGCCAGCATAGAATGGTGTTGTAATCAGTGTATCGTTTTGTATTGATCCAAGGTGGCCATCATAGTGCTTCATTAGGTTAAGGTCATTACAGAAAATCAAAACAGTGATACAAATTGGACAATTCCACTGGAAGATGGCTGACTGGTTTAGAAGCAGTGACTGTGCACGATGCTGCTCAGTACAGGTGAAATGACCGTCAACCAAGCTGCTCAGTGGAATTTTCTGGGAAGTTGCAGGTTACACTAAATAAAAATAAATTAATTTACTAATAAAAAAAAAGAAGAAAAGAAAAGTTGATTTATAAAAGAAGAACATGGAAAATGATCATACTGGCCCACCAGCTCTGGCAGTGAAGCACCCTTATTTCCAAACGATGTACAAAGTGATAAGGGAAATGGCATCAATGAAGTGGGTTGACCCATTGCCCAATACCGTATGTTGTCAAAGGCATAAATAGAATGCTAACAACATTCCAACAGATCAATGTATGGTGAGGACTGATCCAAGGCCCCTCTATTTCACAGTGGCCAGAAGGTAGTTATAGTTAGGACCTAGTTTCCATAGGAAAAGCATTTTTTTTGTTTTGCCAATAACTTTGGTGCCACTTGACAAACCTTCACGAACTTTCCCAAACTAGTTTGCCACTCACTTCAGTTGCTGTCTGGAAAGTTTCAGGGTGATTCGTCAAGTGGGGCCATGAAAAAGGGGTTCCAAAAACATGTTTTCCCTATGCAATTTCCCGTGGGGATTTTGAACATGACTACAGCCCAAACCATTGAACAGAATTACACCAAATTTGGCAGGAAGCTAGATCTTGGTCCAGAAAGAGTGCTGTTTATAAATTATTGTAAATCCATTCAGTAGTTTGGGAGTTAATAAAGAAAAAAATGTATGGATATCTAGGGATGCAGAGGGTCCACGAATCCTCCAGATCTCAACATGAGATCTGATTGTCTGCCACCCCTTCAAACATTGGCAGCCATCTTGGGACTCGAACTCAGCCAAGTCCCAAGAAAACTGGCAAAAAAATATAAGGGGGTGGGGTAGGAATACACTGACCTCCTTGCCCAGGGATCCTTCCAGGGCCCAAAAACAGTTTTTAAAAAGAATTTCCAGCAAATCCGCCATAGAATCCGCACAAAGTTAAAAAAAAAAAAAAAAAAAAGAACAAAGCTAGCAGTGTTACTCATGCTTGAATTTTTAGGCCCGCCGGGTGGGCCAGGTCCCAGGGAGAGTTTGTAGAATAGTTTTGGGGAGGGGGTGCATGTGGCCCCCCTGTTCAGGCCGATTTCGACCCAGGGGACAGCCACCCCCAGGGCCTGGCCATTAAAAAAGGGGGAGGGGGAGAGGGACCGTGCAACACCCCTCCCCCGGGCTTTTTTAGGGCCCGGGGTACTCAATCCCTGGGGCCCAGTCATGCAGACAAAAGGGAGGGCAGCTTTCCCCCCCCCCCCCCCTCACCCCAATATCCCCCCCACTGGGAGCCATTAACAGCTTTAGGTCTCTAGGGCCGGCTCCAGCTATGTCCCAGAGTGCATACGCGGAGAGATAGTGGAATCCGGTGTTTGCTCTTGCTTGGCAGGAGCAATTTTAAAGCTCCCGCCAAGCAAGGGCAAACACTAAGGGACATATTTACAAGGAACTGGTGCATTGGCTCCGATGCACCAGTTTCCTTTTCTGCCCTGTGCCTCCCTAACAACACCATGGTAGCGCTGTATTTACAATACAGTGCACCATGGAACTCATTAGCAGGACTGTACCAGCATTTTTGGCGCAGTTGTGGCGCTTTGCTGGATTAGTGCCAAAAATGTTGGCGCTACTCCAGAAAAGCTCAAGAAGGCCCATAGGATAGAGCACTAGCATCACTTTAATGCCTGCCCTGGACAGGTGTTAAAAAATGACGCTAGGATGGCGCAGTGAAATCTTGTGAATTTCACTGTGCCATTTTTTTTTTACCTCCCTGTGGGGGAACACTCCCCTTGCATACATTATACCTGGTGCAGGTATAACACGGCACAAGGGTTATACGAAGTGGCCCAAAAAAGATGCAGTGGGTGCCCTGGATTGGCTCCAAGGCACACACCCTTTACTGGCTGACCCCCGGGGAATTGGGTCCCCGGAGCCAATACTGGCCCAGGGATGGGGGCTGCATGCCTCCCTCCCTCTTCGTAATGTGGCCGGGCCCCAGGAGATGGGATCCCCAGGGCCGAACTCGGCCTGGGGAGAAGGGAGCCACACGGCCCTCCTCCCCACTTTTTAATTAGATAGGCCCCATGGAAAGGGGTCCCTGGGGGCAATTTTGCCCCGGGGAGAGGGGTTGCATGCCCCCACCCCTCCTTAATATGGCTGGGCTCTGGGATATGTGGCCCCAGCCCCCAAAACTGGCCGGGAGGCGGGGCTGCTTGCCCCGCTCCCCATTTACAGTCTGGCAGGCCCCAGGAGATGGGGTCCCCGGAGCTGAAATTAGCCCAGGGGAGGGCGCTGCATGCCCTGCTACCCCATAAATTAAGCAATGGGTCCCAGAGGATGGGGTTCCATATGGCCTGGGGAAGGGGCTCCCTTCTCCCCTCCCCTAAAAATGTGGCTGGCCCAGGGGAATGGGACCCCGGGCCGAAATTGGCCTGAGGAGGGGGACTCTGTGCCCCCCTCCTGGCTTAGCCTCCACTGGGGGCCAGGACTTTGGCCAAACCCCGCTGCACACATCTGAAGGCTGTGTGTGGCATGGGGTTGGCTACATGCGAGGGGTTAGCCTGGTTGGCTGCCTTTGGGGGGGATTGGCTACAGGGCCTGACCATAGGCTAAACGCTATTGCCAAACCTCACCGCGCACAGCCGAAGACTGTGTGCCGCGTGGGGTTGGTTGCAATCTTGGGTTTGGCCATAGGGCCTGGCACTGTGGCCAACCCTCTGCCGCAAATGGCCAAAAGCCAAAGGACGTGTATGGTGTGGAGTTGGCTGCATGCGGGGGTTGGCTGCAGGGCCTGGTCACAGTCCAGACACAGCACCCCCTGCCTTACATGGCCAAAAGCCTTGCACTGCGGCGGTTGGATTAATGTATGGTAATTAAATATTACTTTACGTTAAATAAAATCTAAAAATTCACTGAAAAAAAAACAAAAGTTACAAGGACCTTATAGTTAGAAAATAGAATTTGAAAAAAACGTAGAAATTCACTAAAAAACACGGTTACAGGGACGTTATACTTAGGTTGAAATTTTACACATGCAAAACCAATTGAAATTCAGCAGTTATAGTTATCTTAAATAACTATAACTTGTGCCCTACGGTAACCATAATGAGCGCCCTGGCCATGCACTGCTAATTACCCCACATATTACATCAACCATGACATCTTCTAATAAATCAATTATAATATCACTGCAGCATTTGCAATGAAACTGCCTTACACCCCATCAGGACAGAGCTGAGATGACCATGCTCATGGTCACTGATGAGGGACAGGAAGCTGACTGACTGCAAGCAAGTTTTGCATCAGCATGCTGAGCTCTTCTCTTTGACCCTGGTCAGACTACCTGGTGTACACATGATGTGGACACTGGGGATAGCTTACCTGTCAAGAACAAAATCTATAGACAGTCTGATCATGTCAAGGAGAGCATCAAAGCTGAGGTAAGCAAGATGCTGGAATTGGGAGTCCTTGAGAACTCTGAGAGTCTCTGGGCCAGCCTAGTTGTTCTGGTTCCCAAGGATCATTCCCAGGATGGAAATAAATACATGAGGTTTTGTGTTGGACTTTAGGGGTCAATGCTGTGACCGAATCAGATGCCCACCCAAAGGTCCATGAGGCTCTGAGAAAGGCAAGCCACACTATCAAGGCAAGCAAGTGTCAGACAGGGCAGGTTCAGGTTGTATACTTGGGACACTGTGTAGATGGAGGCCAAGTTCAACACTAAACCTCAAAATCTGGACAATTCTGGACTGGGTAGCTCCAACCACCCAAACTCAACTCAGGGCATTCCTTGGCTTGACTGGGTACTACACAAGGTTTGAAAAGGGTATGACAGCAATGTGGCCCCTCTCACAGAACTTATCTCCAAGAATATGCCAAAGAAAGTAACCTGTACAGTAAACTGTCAAAAGGCCTTTGACACCCTGAAAAAAGCAAGGTGCTCAGCACCTGTTCTTAAAGCTCCAGATTACACCAAGCAGTTTATATTGCAGACAGATACCGCTGAACATGGGATAGGAGCAGTCCTGTCCAAAATCAGTTATGATGGCCATGACCAACCTGTTGTTTTTAATTAGCAGGATGTTACTCCCCAGAGAGCAGCGTTGGAGTGCCATTGAGAGGGAAGCCCTTGCTGTGATTTGGTACCTGTAGAAGCTGAGGCCATACTTGTTTGGCGCTCACGTCCTAGTGCAAACTGATCACATGCCTCTCATGTGGCTAATGCAAATGAAGGGTGAAAACCCCAAACTGTTAAGGTGGTCCTTCTCCCTACAGGGAATGGACTTTACATTGGAACACACACCTTGGACTGGCCATGCTAATGAGGATGGCTTATCCAGGTTATTCCACTTACAAGATAAAGACTCTCCTGGGAAGGGTTAGTTTTATCCTCTTACGTCTGAAAGTGGGTCATGTAAGAGAGTGCCTCTTTTGACATGGTCACCCCCTCCAATTTTAGCCTGGTTTCTGGTGTATTTTTGACTGAAAATGTGCTGGGCTCCTGCTAACTGGGTCCCCTGTGCCAGATCTCTTTCCCCCAAAAAAGATGTTTCCCCAATTGGCAAAACCTTTAGCTCCCTACGGCCTGAGGTACTAAAGAGGGTCCCTAATGGCTGCCACCCAAATTTTGCCACCCTAGGGGACCACTCACCAAGCACACGACAGACTGCTATTGCAGGCTGTGTGTCTTGGTGCAGACAAAAGTGAAAACACAACATTGCATACAGCCTGTGTACCATGTACCCTAAATACTGCATGCAATATATGTAAGTCTCCTCTCCAGCAGGCCTTATAACCCTAAGGCAGGGTGCATTATATTACATGCGACGGCATATATGCACAAGCAGATATGTCCTTGCTATGTCTTTGTCATTTCTCAGACATAGTGATCAGGGAAGCCATTTTAAATGCTTATGCTGGACACTGGTCACTACAAGTTTTCCAGCTACATGATGGCTTCTCTGAATATAGGGATGTTTGGTATCAAACAGCTCAAATTAATAAACCATCACTGATACTAGTGAGGGATTTATTAATAACTGCAGCCAGAGGGCACCTTAGAGGTGCCCCCTGAAAACCTACCAGCTACTAGTGTGTTGACCAGACTGGTCCTGACCAGTTCAACCATCTGAGACACGTTTCTGGCTTCCCAAGGTGAGAGCCGGAGCTCTCGAGGACTAGAAACAAAAGCCTGCACTGGGCGGGAGTGTTAGCACCTCACCCAGGCAGCTTTAAAGGCCTAGCCGCCTTTGTAATGCGACCCAGGTGTTTCCAGATGGTGAAGATGACCGTCCCCCCTGTCCCGAGAAGATGTGCCCACTTCATGCCAGTCCCACCCCTAAGGAGTACGAGCTGAAGTGGACACCACCTTTTAAATTCCTTGGGGCCAAAATCGTCCCCCAATTCCCTTTTAGTAATTGGTAGCCCCAGGGAATGGAGTCCCTGGGATGTAATTGGCCTGGGGAGGGGTGTTGTGTTTCCCCCAGCTGGTTTGCCTACATATGGGGGGGTGGTCCACAGGGCCTCTCCACATGCCAAGCCCTGCGACCGCCCCCCTGCCGAGCACGGCCAAAAGCTGTGCGAGGGGTGGGGGTAGGTGCTTGCGGGAGATGGTTGCAGGACCTGGCTGCAGGCCAGGCCCTACTGCAGACCCACCTCTGCACACGGCCTAAGTGGGGTTGGGTACATACGGGGAGTTGGTCGCCAACCCCGCCGCACATGGCCACAGGTCGTGCATAGCGCAGAGTTGGGTACCAATGGGATGATAGAGACGGTAGACTACTGTCCCGTTACTGGGTGTATCACTCCACTTTGATACATTTCCGAATTGTCATGACCACAGTACTGAGTGCTGCTCAGAGTACTCAAAGAACTCTGTGTAACCAAGGCAGGTGTGTGTTTTATTCTCAGTCACAGAGAGGACATCACCTGAAGTCTGCGCTTGCTGCTGGAGTCTCTGTCTGCTTATTGCTTAAACCTGCACCCAAATAAGTTGAGAACTGCACCCAAAGACATGCACAAATTCAACAATCATGATCTCTGCCAGGTAGCCACCGTGGGGCAGGCTGACAGAGGAATACGCCACTAAGGTAGAGTAGAGCCAGTCGGCCTGGGAAGGCTGTAAATGCAGAGACATGTCCTCGCTGAACAACTGGCCCAGTGACTGCCACAACTGCCTTGCACTACGGCCAGTCTGCATTCTGACACTAGAGGGCAGCACTGCCGAAGATGCTGTCACAGCTACAACAGCTCCCACCATGCTGCATGTGTCACCAAATCATGTTCCAAAGAGAGGCCGTCACCATGCCCAAGGCATTCATTGCTTAATTTGTGCCGGTGGTTTCCGGTACTGGCACCCGCACTTATTTTTGAGGGCCTGCACTTATTCTTCTGCCTCAAGCATTTCCTGCGAGCAAAAGTCCCATATGGGAAAGACAGAGGAAGAGAAAAACGAAAAAGCGTCACAAAGGGAGAAAGCAGAAATCTGCACGAGAGATCTAATGGGGCAGGGAGTGACTGTAAATTAATTAAAGAAGCCCGATATGGCTTCAGGATTATGCTTGAAAAATTGGAGCACTGGAAAAGTTGAGTCAATATTCCGTGCTCGCACATTTAATTGCAGCAGCGCGAGTTTCAGAGGAGGGCTTTGGGCACCAGCACGTTTTTATTTACAAACAAGCACTTCACGGGCTATGCCTAAACCTCCCCCTACTGCTGCTGCAGAACCGCCAGGTAGGTAGGAACACAGGCTGTAATGCGTGCCGAAGACACGAACCTGGGGACTAGAAACTTTTCTGCCCGCATCAATAATGGAGGTATGAATGAGTGAACCGACTGCGCATCTGAACCTGTGGGGTCAGCATAAAGTAATTTGCGCCTGTGCCTTATTCAAGCCACAGCCACGGGATGTTGGGGAAAATTGATTGTGTCACCCAGGCGGAAGCGAGATCCGGAGAGATGACTCTAATAGGAACATTAAGCCACAGTCTTACCTTATCATTACATCTGACCTCCGTGTGCATCACTAATAACATAGCTCATTGGGTAGTAGCCACTGCTGCAGAGGGATATGTGTGAGTTAGAGTGGGCGGTTGATGCACTTGCTGCAGACGTGTGTATCTATTCTGCAGGTAGCAAGTTTCAAACCCTCAAAAGAAAACACATATGTAACGTACTTTCCGCACAGCTTGTGTATGACTTGTAGATCGCAGACTACAATCCTAGTAAGAGAGCTCAGTGGGTCCATGCAGATTTCCGAGTATGAGTTGCTCCCAAACTCCATTCCTGGTTAAACAGCTCAGAGGGTTGTGCACTTGCTGCAAAGATCTGCATACCGACACCAGACATACTTTGAACCCCTTCATGGCTAACTGAAATATATATTCCTCTAAGGACGATGGAATAAGTACAATCACCTTGGATAGTATACGCAATTAGTATGATTTCAAACTTTATATTGATTAACCAAGTGTTACAATTTTTAGCGTCGACATCACAATACATCACTCCTCATCAATGCATTAACCACACAGAAACAAAAGACGACACTTTTTTTTTTTTTTAAATCAGTCACTGGGATGACCCTACTACTTCCCTCAATAAATCCACGCCCTACCCCTCACTGCCACGCAGGGGAGGGCACAAAGGACGATGGGTGAAAAGGGGCACGGAAAGCAGTTGATCTCCACTTTCACGTTTCACTAAATTTTTATTGAATTTCAAAATATGCTGTTGTATTTGCACAGAGTTTTGATTATTCTATTTACATTTTGTTCTTAATCGGTTTCCGTACGGTCTAGAACTATTGGTGTGTGATGCAAAGAGGGGGTAAGGAGATTCCATGGCAGTTGGAAGGGAAGATCTGCGAGGGAAGGAAGTGGTCATGTCCTACGCTGTTGTGCTAGGGATTTTAAGAAGAATAAAGGATTCTTCTTATGCACATAAAACGGCCTTATCTTTACACATACTAAAGTTTATCGCCCTCTCCAGAAAAGTGCAATTTTAGGAATGAGATATTCCATATGGGTCGCTTGGTCTCATTCCTCTTTACTGAGTTTGTAAGAGACCACCCCAAGCCCTTGGTGGTCTAGGGCATTGGCTCTTAGCCTGTGTTCCAGGGACCCCCAGGGTCTGCAAAGCCATCTTAGGGGGTCCGGGATTGCTTAGAAAATTCAATGATATCAACAGAAAGTAAAGAGCATGTACATAAAAAAGGAAATTGCAAAACGAAACATTTTAAAACGTTCTGTAAATTTGAAGGAATTTAAAATTGGAGACTAAAAATTAAGATAGTATCCTTTCATAAATGTTTTACAGATTTGTGAGAGCAGTGCAAATGCATCAAACAGAATAGATCCAGACGTCCCATTAAATTTTTATTTATTTTTTATTTATTAATTAAATAAAATATTTCATCATGTGTGTATTTGTTTCAAGAATGCTTGTTTCCAAACTTTTTGTGTACCACTTTGAAATTCAAATCATCAAAAATGTTCAGCCAGGGTCCCTACTTTCTAAAAATCACTCAATGGGGATTCCCAGATTCCAATAATGATTCTGTGTGGGTCCCCAGGTTTCTGTAGTGATTAAATGGGAGTCCACAGAAGTCAAAAGGTTAACAACCACTGGTCTGAGGCAAGTTAAGCATCGTGGTTCGTATGTTTCTGTCTTGTCTTGCCCTCGGTGGTCAATCTCTTCATTCAAAATATTGGATGTGTGTCATCTTTCAATTTCCTTAGCAATTTTTCGAACTCAGTTAATATATTGCCGAGTGTCTGATCTCTGTACATCTGTAGCTTTCTGATTCCCCAGACCATTGTCAGACTTAATTTATCCGAATGTCCTGTTTGATCCGTTTTTAAAATTAAAGCTCATTATTATGCACCCGGCTTGTTACCAGTATCTAAACCTACTTTTCCATTCCAGGTCCAAAATCTGGATTTCCAAACAGCCGGGTGTAAGGCAAGGAAACAGTGTGAGTTCTGTGGCCTCCTGTATGATGTCACATACTTTTAGAGTTGGGATTGTAGCCAGGAGACTTCCAAGAGAGCCTTCCCACAAGAAAATGGTCAATGAAGCACCAATAGTGCCCTGTTTTTACATTCTACCACTCCAGTGGGTAGCTTAACTAAGCTGCATGGTAGTAGGCTGTGGAGTTTAGGGTTGTACTGTCACTCCTGTTATGCAATTAGAGCAGGGTAGTGTGGACCCTGTAACATTTATAAAGGGGTGTTTGCCCTGTTTCCCCCACACTGCGGGTGTTATGATGTAGTCCCACTATCACATGGAACCAAGATCACAAATGAAGGGCTGGGCAGGCGGATTCAGGAGACAGTGCTTAATTTGTAAATAAAAAGGTGCCGGTGCTCAAAGCCCTCCTCTTAAACACGAGGCTGCTGCAATTAAAAGTGCGAGTACTGAATACTGAAGCAGCGTAATCCTGAAGCCACCTCGGGCCTCTTCAGTTCATCTAAGCCACTCCCTGCCCTTTAAGCTCACTGTCAGCTTCCTGCTTTTCCTCTGTCTTCCGCCCCTATTCGTTCTTCTCTTCCTCCGTCTTTCCCACGTGTCTTTTGTTCGCAGTAAAAGCCTGAGACAGAAAACTAAGCGCCGGCCCTCAGAAATAAGTGCCGGTGCTCTGCACCGGAAACAACAAGCACTAATTAAGCACTGTGCCTTATGCGAATGTCTTAGTAAAACTTTGGGGCCCAGCCTTATTGTTCCAGGCTGGAATTATCAGGTCTGCAATCTCAGAAGCCAATAATTCCAGAACTGTAGACAGCTGAGCCTTTACAATGCTGCAGGGGGTCTGGCAGTAGCATTGCTGGCCCCGCCTCACCCCTGAAGCAATACAGGATGAGTCGACAATGCTCTCCCCGAAGAGCGGCCCTGACACTCTGACCATCCTTCCCGCTGACACTTTCCACCTGTTCAGCAGGCCCAGTTCTAGCAGGGAGGCCACGTGGGCCAGGCCCACTCACGGTAGCCCCCTGGCCCTCCCAAGTCCCATATGGAAGTAGAAACATATATTTTGTTTCTTTTCTTAAAGATTCATGTGGGCTTTCAGCCTCGCTTAGTGAACCTAATTGGTAAACTTCCTGGCAATGGGCTACCTGAAGTGCCTGGGATAGGCGTGAAGTCCATGGGGTGGTGGCTGTTTAAATGCACACGTGAAAGCAGGGATACCTAAGACATTTCTATTGAATTAAAAGAGGCCTGCAAGCTCCAATTACACATTACTTAAGAGATGATATAAGGCCAGAATCACGGAGAATGTTGTGATTCTGCAGATGTGGTGATTTCCGCATTGTTATAGATTGGTCGCATTTGTCACATAGTGCCAATAATTTGCAGATTTTAACCAAAAATGTTTCTAGTTCAAACGGATCAAAAGTACCCAAAAGACTACCACGTGTTGCCATGCAATAGCAGGCTTTTTGACACGAATAGGCAAACCACTTCTCTGTTGCAGATTGCTGTACTTAGATGTTAAATTGATATTTGTGAGGGTAATGTTTTGTCCACACAGTTAATATGTGTAAAAATACTGCTTAAAAAATATGACTCATGAGGCCACATAATTTGTATTTTCTTGTGTATATAATTTAGTACACCTTGCCACATTATTTTGTCCTTCCTTGCCACGCAATCACAGTTGGCCCTGGATATGGCAGAAACAATCTATTAGGATTTTGTCATCCTAAGAAAAGTAATTGGAAATAAGCTTACAAACAATATTTTTTTTTGTAGTGGTTTTAGTTTCTTCCTGCTGTGTCCCTATTCTTAAATTGTTGCACTATATAAAAAAATCACTACCCAAGCCACATGTTTTTTACTTTTCTGAATTGAAAAGACTTTTCTAAGTTTCAATAACATAACCCAGAAACAGAATGGACAGGAGCAGTGCAAGTTCCTATTATACAAAAAACAGTATTGGCAGCTATTCTGTGTCAGCACTGACATCACGTCCTGCCACTATCCTGCCTAATCCAAATCTCCAGGAGTGATAGCTGAGGCTAACATAAATTGAAGGACCTTAAGGCGGAGGAAGAACCCTTTAGGGGGCGATGAACTGTGTATTTATTCTCTCCCAACAAATTATTTATATTATGTGAATAGAAATGGATTATAGGGCTACTGTAACCCCTTGGTCGTAAACCAATAAGATAATATAGTGGGCTAATGCACTTGCTGCTAAGATGTTCCTACAATCTATGGAGTTCAAATATTGCTATTCAGCTTTCTTATTTTTGACTAAAGATTGGGCCAGTAGAAGCTGTAAAAAATGGTATGCCCTGTCATCATTATAACAATTCTGAGCTTCTAGGGGTCCATGATCTCTGATAAACAGCATACTTATTTGAGATGCGATATAAGCGAATACTAAATTGTGTTGGGGCAGAGAAGGAGTGATGAGAGGAGCGTGGTAGAACAGAAGGGTAGGACAATAATGGGTGGGGAGGGTGATGGAGACAGAGAGGGAGATGGAACAGAAGAGACTAGAGGGAGAAAAGAAGTAACCATCAAATTACAATTCCAGTCTTAATCTGCAGAATCGGTGCTCTTGGCACAGTGAACAGCTAAAGGCTCTAACAGGCTTGCATGTGATGTTTGGCCAGTTGCCATCTTTGATTGCTCTTACAATAGTAAATGGACAGACATAGGATCTTCAAAAAGTAGTACAGCCCTTTACAATCTTTTTAAAATATGCAGGTCCCTCAAGTCTTTCTGGATTGTCTACATACACACACTGTATAATCTAGGCCTTGGTGCTACTGGTGTTTGAAATACTGAGAGCTATTAGTGGAGAAGAGGTAGTGGGCAGCAGGATTACAAAGTCCATTTATGCACACCAACAAAAGCACAACTGTGTCGCGCCGCGGCACCGAACATTCGGCTCGGGACGCGGCCGAGGCGCGCAGCAGTAAGACACGCCGCGCCCCGGCAATTTATTATTTTTATCGAGGCCCCAAATTGGGCATGGGGCCTCGCTACAGTAATTGCGCGACGCGCTCCGCTAGTTTCCTGCCTCTCCCCACTCTCCATTTTCCCCACTTGCCTTCAGCTTCTTTTCCTTTCTTCTTTTTTCTGCCTTCCTTGTTTCTTCCTGACTTTATGCCTTTCTTTCATGTCCATGATTCTTTTCTCTTTCCCAGCATGCCTTCCTTCTCCCTGCATGCCTTTAGAACCTTACTTAACGTGGTGACTTTACTATGGAATTCTATGTTATGTTCCCAATCCAATATGGTGTCTTTTACTTCCTGCCGGTCACTTCCTGTTCTTTGGGTATACAGGTGTGTGATTCCTTTTCTCTTTGCGCTGCAACACTTCCTTTGGGTGGTGATCTTCGCTCCTGGTCTTCTGCATCCGATATATGATTTCTGAGCTTTTTTCGTTGTCATTTTTGCCTTTTGTTCAGATTTTTTTTTAACCTTTTGTTTTTGTTCCAGGAGTTCCTATTTGAGGTTTTTTCCCTTTTTGTTTTTTTTTCCCTCTGGGACTCCTTCTGGAGGGCACGGACTGTCTTTGGCGTTCCCTCAGTCAGCAGCACCTTGGCTACCAGAAAGGGTCACCCCTACTTGGGTCAAGGCAGAACCTATAAGAACAAAGACTTCGCCACATTTACAGTGGACCACAGACAACGAGTAGGTTGTGACAAACTGCTTGGGCCGAAACAGTTCAAGCTTCCTTTACATATTCAAACGTATTACCCCGTAGGCAGCAACAGTGAAGGTAAGGCTGACAGAAGATGGTGAGGTGGAGAGAGTCAAGGTTGAGATGGAGAGAGGAGGTGGTATTTCAAAGACGGGGTGTTGAAGCAGAGGCAGGGATGGGAGATAGGTAGGAATATGTGAGGGAGACAGGAGGATCAGGCAAAGAGACTAAGGATACTGAGGAAAGAGATTAAGGCTTGAGAAGTAAAGAGATGCATCAGGCAAATGAAGGCGAGAATGAGAGAAAGGCATAGTAGAGGAAGAAGGGTGAGCAACAGAGAAGAATGAAGTGGAGTCAGAAAAATAAAGTGGAAGTGGAAGTATAATGAGAGGATAGTAAGGTAAAGAGCAGGGAGACTGAGGCAGAAAAACAGAAGGGTGATGGGAGAAAGACATTAGGGTGAGGTGGAGAAGAGAAAGAGGATGCCACTGCAGGGAGGGAGACAGGAGGATGAGATAGCAAACGATGGGTAACATGGAAAAAGAGGAAGGTAAGGTGAAGAAACAAGAGTGAGGCATTAGGATGCAGAGGGTGAGAAGAGCAAGGTTAGGTGGAGATACATGAGGGTGGGGCATGCAATGAGAAGGCTGTTTTTCAGTGAAATACAATGCTGGCCTCTCTCATAACTCTGATTGGCTGTTGCCAGCCAATCAGTGTGAAGGTGTGTTTCACAAAACTGAAAATGTGTTGTTATGACTGAGGGATAAGGTATGAGGAGTAGGGATGATGGATGAGGAGTTGGAATGATGGTCGAGGCATGAGAAGTAGGAATGATGGAAGATGGACGAGAAGCAGGGATGAGGGATGAGAAGTAGGAATGATGGAAGAGAAGTATGGATGATGGAAAAGAAGTATAGATGAGAAGCAGGGATGAGGGATGAGAAGTAGTGATGATGGGGGAGAAGTAAGGATGATGGATGAGACGTAGGGATGATGCATGAGAAGTAGGGATGATGGATGAAAAGTAGGGATGAGAAGTAGGGATGATGAAAGAGAAGCAGGGATGATGGATGAGAAGTAGGAATAGTGTATGATGGATGAGAAGTAGGGACGATGGATGTGAAGTAAGGATGATGTATGATGGATGAGAAGTACGGATGATGGATGAGAAGTAGGGATGATGTATGACAGATGAGAAGTAGGGATGACAGATGAAAAGTAGGGGTGATGGAAGAGAAGTAAGGATGATGGATGAGACATAGGAATGATGCATGATGGATGAGAAGTAGGGACGATGGATGAAAAGTAGGGATGAGAAGTAGGGATGATGAAAGAGAAGCAGGGATGATGGATGAGAGGTAGGTATGAGGTATGATGGATGAGAAGTAGGGATGATGGATGTGAAGTAAGGATGATGGATGATGGATGAGAAGTAGGGATGATGTATGATAGATGAGAAGTAAGGATGACAGATGATAAGTAGGGATGATGGATGAGAAGTAGAGATGATGGAAGAGAAGTAGGGATGATGTATGATGGATGGGCAGTAGGGATGAGAAGCAGGGATGATGTATGATGGATGAGAAGTAGGGATGACGGATGAGAAGTAGGGATGATGTATAATGGATGAGAAGTAGGGATGATGGCTGACAAGTGGGGATGTGTATGAGAAGTAGGGATGATGGATGAGAAGCAGGGATGAGAAGTAGGGATGAGGAGTGAGGAATGAGAATGTCCTAAAATGGATGCTGTACATTTGGTGACCAAACCAGAATGTAACTTCTGTCTGTAAGGATATATGAATTTTATTATGATTCTTGTTAAAATGTGAAGATGGTGAGACACCTAAAGCAGTCTATAGGCCAGACTTAAAGAAGCCTTAACAGTGGAGGAGGGGTCATTTTGGCATATAGAGTGTTCCAGGACGCTTCGGAGCCTCTGGAATGTCAGTAGGAAAATGGACAGTGGTCTCAAAAACAGTTAATTTAAGTTTAGTAGATTTGTAAAGAACCTAAATCAAATGGTACCTAGGTGCCTGCTGAATAAATCTCAAGCTGTGCTACTGCTTGATGTCAATGGGAAAGATGTTCCAAAGATGCACGCCTGTCATTTGCAATATTTAGCTCCTGTATAAGAGAGATAGCCAATAGTTTCTCAGTTCTTGTCTGGAGATCCATCGAACGTTAGTGCAAGTAAAATATATGTTGCTAGTGCAGCCCTCTGTGTTTATGAATAGACTTCAAGACCACCGCAAAAAACTATAGCATCTGTTTGAGAAGATACAGGTAGCCGATGCAGACTCCTCAAAATAGAAGTAATGTGACAATTCACTCTAAGATGGTGGCTCTCCCACACACCAGTTAGTACCACAGATCTTACGCAGGATACGAGCTGTGTATTTTTACAAAACAGTCACTATCTGTTTCAAAGATTCTTTAAATATTTCTCAATTTTCTTTAATAAAATGAACAATTCCACTAGTTTGGCCCAAGGCCCCCAGCTTCCAAGGGGCCCTTGGAAATGTGAACTTTATCTCACTTCGGTCTATCTCTACCTTCATCATAAAAGTCTATATTGTTTGGCATCATTCGGCTTGAATTGTCAGAAAATGGATAATACAATTAAAAGTTGTGTGTGAAAAGTCATACACCTGGCTGATGGCAAGCTCGACAATGCTATAAAATGGTAGATTTTGCACTGTAGAAGTAGTAATTTAACAGTAACCTTCAGTAGCATATTGCAACTCACTATTTCATACTATACCAACCAGGACTGATTCTTTGGCTGTCTAGTTACAGACATACGCATCTGAGGTAATCGCATTAACCAACGGAGGTTTCATAACTCAAAGGAGCGCATTCGCACCTTCCAATTTACCTTGTCATTATTTTCCTTTGAAATGTGTTACTTTATTGCAGTTGCCTGAACGTGAAGGCCCAACATAATAGCTACTGAATATGTTGTCCCATCACGTTTCTGACACCGCCCCCAGTGCTCTCAGGCTCACAAGATCCCATACTAGTCTGTGGCACTAGCAAAAGTGCCCACGCCTACGAGTCTCTTCCCCAGTTCCGAAACCCTAAGCCCTGGCGCACTGGAGGGGGATGGGATGGGGGAAGGGGGGGGGGGGGGGAGGGGGGGGGGGGGGCAAGCAGACACGCCCACTTCACAAAAGAGAAAACGAAACTCAGTGTATACGCGCTCCACTTCCGTGATCATGGCTGCGGCTCCTGCTCCGGCTCCTTTGGGGAATCTCCAGGAGGAGGCCACGTGCTCGATCTGTTTGGAATATTTCGATAGCCCCGTGATTATTGAATGTGGACACAATTTCTGCCGGTCCTGCATCACAAAGTGTTGGGAGCGAAGAGAGAAAAACTTTCCCTGTCCTGAGTGCAGAGCAGTATCTTTTCGAAGAAACATCCGGCCCAACCGACAACTCGCAAACGTGGTGGAAATTGCAAAACAGCTTCACCGATCCCCCGTAAAGCCCCGGGGCGAGAACTTGTGCGAGAAACACGAGGAGACACTGAGGCTGTTCTGTGAGAAGGATCAGAAAATGATATGCCTGGTGTGCCGAGAGTCGAAGGATCATAAAACTCATTCAACGAGTCCCATAGACGAGGCTGCCGAGGAGTACAAGGTATGTGTGTGGGAGCTACGGTGTTTGCACACTCCGAGCCCCACGTTGGAGGGGGCAGCCACAAAGCAGGGTGATAATACGTACAATACAAACGAAACCAATCGGGTTTGTTTTTTTCTGCAATTTTTGCAATTTGACATAGCGCGAACTCGTCCCAAGGGTATTTATTGTTGGGGTTTGCACGAGCTCCAGTTACATCACACAAGCTCAGATACGTTTTTATCCAACTGGAGATTGTGAATTTCCCGCGGTTTTGAGGCGACGCCGGGATTGGAACCTTGTCCCATAGTTCCACCTGTTGCGGCCTCTGACTGCCTGGGGTTGCTCAATATGGCTTTGCCAGTCGGCACCTTTACTCCTGTTCTCAGTTAGGTTCATGTAGGAAGCTGGCACTTGCTCGTTCTCCCTGTCTTTCGGTCTCTCTCTGGCTGTCTGATTTGTCGCAGACCCTGCAGGGCTTTGGGATCGGCCATTTGATTTGGTCTGTCCCTGTGTGTCTTCTTCAGAGTGCCTGCCCCCTCTCGCAGACCCTTTTGGAATGTTGTTTTTCGGTCGAAGCCTACTCAACAGCGCAGCTGTATGGGTTGCTAATAACGTCTTGTGGGCATTCTGAAAGCTTCCCTGGGAATGCATGTCGCCCATTGTTTACATGGTGTTTACTTGTCTTTCTCTGGCTTCAAAGGGAGATGATTTATGTGGCAATCCTGGGTACCCATGAGAGAGGCTGTAGCATGTTATTCTTTCTAGCATACAACAAAAATGAACTGTAACGTCTGAGTGGTGATGAGGCACATCCGACAGTGCCTGCTTGAGGCGACGAAGTTGGCTGTGGAGAGCAGGGAATCAGGTGGTTTAGATTTCAGCGGGGGTGATTGGGCGATGCTTCGGCGAGGTCACTGTGTGGGCGGGTCTGTCCTGTATGTATGTGTAATGTGCCCGAGGTGGTCAACCTGTGATGCTCCTGACCCCTATCTCCCCTAGCCCACTCTAGAATCAGCCGCTCGTAAGTCATTGTTTGATTACTCATTTTGTTATTTGGAATTGTTTCTCTGTTTCATTTGCACTGCAGTAATTGTAATGATTTATTATACGTTGCCAATCAAATTATTTGGTTATACAGTGTCAGTCAAATTGCTATACCTTTGTCCTGTTATGAACGTTTTACCTTATGCTCAACACTACTTTTATACAGTGGCAGTTGTTGGCAAATCACATAGGGGCAAACAAATCTACACACAATAATATGCACATTAATATAAGCATTAACAAAATCACTTACCTCAGTGGTTCCCAACCTGTGGTCTGGGGACCCCTGGGGGTCCGCGAGAGCCTAGAAAATGAAACAATATTGACAAATTAGGTCCCCAGCTTCCAGTAATGACTCAGGCGGGCGGGGGTCCCTGGATTCTCCTGGTGATTCAGTGGGGGTCCCTGGGTTCCATTAATATTAAAGTGGGGGTCCACAGAAATCAAAAGGTTGGGAACCACTGACTTAGCTTACACTGTTGCTCGATGTTCTGCAGCACGTCCTCCGAGCGCAAAGTCCACAGCCAAATCCCTTATCCAATCAAGATGCTGGTCTCATGCTGTTAAGCTGCATGAGTAAAGCGTCTTGATGGGCTTGAGCAGGCCAGCTTCACATGCTTCAAAACACACTGTAGGCCTGTGTCTACTCTCCAACCCTGCTAAGACAGCCGAATTGGAGTGACCTGAATTGCACATGTCTCTTTGGCTGTAGCAAGGTAGCTGGCCAAACCAGCATGCACACTTCAAACTTAAGTGGCCAATTCCCCACTGCTCCCAATCATTGGCAGCAGGGACGACTGGCCCGCTGTGCTCTCACACTCAGTTTGCTGCCAGAAGGTGAAAAAAACAAAACGGCAATACAATCTTTTTATTTTGACTGTCAAAACACATCAGTGCACCAGGTTATAGCATTTCCACACTATAATTTGTGCACGGTAAACTGTATTTCTGTGCAAATGTAATAGTAATTTAAATTGAAAATATGTCTGTAATGGCAGTGCGCTACCATGCATACTCCACATTGCGCCACTCCACTCTAGAACATTCTGCTTCACTGTATGCCCTTCCACTTTACGCCACATCACTATAATACTTCACTCTTAAGACGCTCTAGGCCCCACCATTCAGGCACTTGCCCCAATTCACACCAGTCTACCCCACCCCAATCTACCTCAGTCGCCCCCACGCCAGTCTACCCCAGTCTTTTTCACTCCAATCTACTCAACTCCAATCACATTCCACCCCAATCTATCCTGCTCCACTCTACCACAGTCTACCCCACTCCATTCTGCCCCACTCCAATTTACCTCACTCCAAACTCCACTGCAATGTATCCAACTCCTTTCCACTCTTATCTGCTCCAAACTACCGCTGTCCACTCCACTACGATCCTATCTACACAATCCACTCCAGTCTGCCCGATTCCACACAATCTAGCCCAATGTATTCCACTCTACTTCACTCCAGTCTACTGCACTCCACTCAAATCTACTGTCCTCCAAGGTGCCTGTCCACTACACCGTCAATGGCGGAGAACAGGCAGCCAGAATAAAAAATCTGGCAGTGGCATCTTTTACTGTCTGGGACAGAGACCAGGCGGTCAAAAGAAGAGTGCAAGTACCAGCACCATACTGGGTCTGTGATGGAAACAGTAGGAGGGACAAAGAAAGTGCAAACCCTATTCAGGGACTACAACAGGAAACATGCAGCCACAGTGACAGAGTGGAACCAATCTCATAAAGGGTGTACAACAAGGACCAGGAAGTCTGAAATAGAAGGCAGGTACCGAACCCTTATAGCATCAATGAGTCAGGGCAGACAGACACCAACTTCATAGAGGTTTTGGAGAGGGGACAGACAAGCAGAACAAGACAATAGGCACAAACCCCTTATAAGATTTGTGTCAGAAAACAAGCAACTGAAGCAAGAGAGAAAAGTCTGTTGACTGTTCATCCTCTAGGTTGTGGACTACCAGTGGGCTGAAGGAATTGATACACGTGCTTGAAGCCTCAGGACTGATAAATATTTAGCAATCCTTACACACTAGGTGGATGGACTGCTTGTCTTATTCCAGAGTCAGCGGTATACTCCAGGATTGGCTTGTTTCTGGTAAACAGACATTTGACACAGTACTGGGCTGTCAATGAATCTTATACAATCTCATCACTCTCCAATCACAGTAACTCTTGGTTCCTAAACCTTGAAACCCTGGCACATGGATTCTTAGCAAAGTGGTATTCAAGGATATTAATATAAGAAACTCAGTTGTCAAAGTGTTGCTTCACTGTTTTGATGAAGTGACACAGATGAGCTGGATCATCCAATCCTCCCAGTGTTGGTCAAGTTAGCGATTCAGGAATGGCTCACAGCAAAGCCCCAGGCTCTGACAGCTTTTCAGTGATACTGCCTTGGCTGGTACCTTAGCAAAAATGTACAATCATTCAAGTGCAGTCGAAAGGCACATAGACACATGGAGTTGGCCATCATGGTCCTCCTAACACCTGACAAGGACCATAAAATCATGTGGTTCATAGCGCCGTATAGTCTTTAGCAACTACACAAAAATCTTCATCAGAATCCTGATGGCTAGAATGCTCAATTTCTGGCCGACACTGGTCTTCGCGTTTCAGGCAGGCTGTGTGCTGGTACGTCAGGCATGTGACCAAACCCATTCACTAAGATTTCTCAAAAATGTACATAGACATCTAGTTTTTTTGCCTTTTGTTCATATGGAGGATCAGAGCACTTAGACCGCAAGATCAGCCTTCTTCAAGAAACTGTCAGGGGATGGCCTGAGATTCCCAGATATAGCATGCTGTATTGTGGCAGCACAACTCCGTCCAGCGCTTCAGGGGATTGGGTCCAGTAAAACAAAACAGTGGCTTACTGTAAAGTAATCTGCCTCTTCTATCCCTCCACACAATACTATATAGGGTAACCATGTATTCATCATAACCTGGGCTTTTCGCAGCACAACACATTTATGGTTCTCTTGCAATTTCTTCATCAACCTTTTCTCAGTTCCTGGGAGGATAGCCAATCCTTCTCCATAAACATTCGATGAAAAATGTTACAAGAAACACACGTTTAAGGACAAAAAAACAAAATGTATATTACTGTTGAGGCAATTTCATATTATGTCATAAAAAATTCAGCATCAGCAAGGTGCTCCGTGCTGTTCTGAAACAAAACGTGCTTGTGTCGTGTGAAAGTGTTCCTGACGAAATTAGACAAAACAAATCCTCTCTCTTATTTCTCCATCCAGTTCTACAGTGCAGGCCACATGTATATTCCATTGATGTTTCAACCCATTTTAGTGTGTGTGGTTTAGTCTTCTATAAGGGTCTCCTTCAGGACAAAGGAAAGGAGACATCCTCCTAAAAAAAAAAAGGCTAAAAAAATAATCTGCCCCTGTGCTTTTCTCACATAGTACCCTGCTTAAGGTCGATGACTCGTCCAATATTCTTGAGCTCTATTTAGCTTCATAAAATATCCAGTATCCCATAGTGGCCTCTTCCTCATTTTTAATGGCTTCCAAATATGACCTATTCACATCAGTCTGTCAGATGCAGACATACTCATAGCATATGACTGTGCTGCGAAGTTCAGCGTTTTATGCACTCACTGTAATTCCACAAAAGGCACAAACTTCACTCAGTAATGCTCATAATTTGCTATCTGTCTAATGTAAAACACAAGCTAGAGACAACCACTCTATTCGTTGTTCATCTTGAATGATTTCCTGGAAAATTTCTTAAGATTTCCTGATGTCCTGAAAATAAATGTGCCAGTATTCCCACACAGACAATACACTTACCACCTATGCTGAGTCTGCAAATAATAAGCAAAAAACTATTGTCATTATTCTCACTGATCCATGTACAAGACTGAAAGTCCCAAGTTACTACTCATACTAACATGGAAAAACATTGTCCAAAAAGTGCCAGGCAGGGGTGTGGAATTTATTAAAATGTCTACTTTTCCATGGGACAGGTTGCTTCATAAATCTACTTGTCCTGTAAGAAAATCCACTTGTCCCTTTGGTACCATGTAGTGTGCCGACAAACGACAGCAGCAATCTTATTATGCAAGGGCTCTGATAATAGCCTCTCTGATTATGACAGGGCTAATACTATAGTAGGGGTTGAGTACAAGCACATTCCGTATTTTGCCACCTTTCCACAGATGTACATACTGAGGCTGTAGGTAGCAGTAAGCAATAGTTCCAGTTTTGGAATGCCCTTTTGAATCCGTGCCAACCTATGAACTTGTTTGTTTTAGAGGTTTTAACAGCTCTTCTCTAATTGCATTCCATACTGAGAAAGCTTGGACATTTATTCCTGACAGTTGGGTAAAAAAGTAATTGGAGGGAAACTGAACTTGTAAATGCTCAACAGATTTTCAAATGAGCAACTCTAGGAATACATATTTCCTTGAGCTAAAATGTAGTTCACAAATATTTTCTAGGAAAACCATTTCCTGCCCAAATATTTGGTAATTCGTGAGTTGTAAATCTGCACTAATGCAAAGACTTATACCATAGGTGCACAATTGTGATTTCCTTTAAGAATTAGGCCCCTAACTAGGTCTGAAATTAATCAATGCCTTTTGTTTTTATTATAATTCTGTCTCTTAGCTAGCTTCACTTTGTGTAACAGCTTTGTGTTCTTTTACAAGGAGCATGTCAGCACACAAAGTAGTTTTGTTCAATACCAGGAGCTACCTTGGCAATGTGTGCTTTTTGAGATCCAAAAATATTTCTGTTGTTGCCAATGTTTTTATAATAGAGAGGGCCTGGCAGCACCACAACAATAAAGTTTTACAAAAACCACGTCAAAACAAGATATCCGTTAACAAAACCAAAAGACTGATGACCAATATTGAACCTAATGACTTTGACAATGCTTGTTTATTTTCTTGTTCCCCATAATCATGTTGAAACTGGTTACACTGTTTTTTCCATTATGTATGTATATATATATTTATTTTAGAAATACTAGCACGCACCAACACACTACTAAATGTTGCTTCAAAGAAATGGTACCTAAAATTTCACAGCAGCTTAGCAATTTTTTTTTCCCTCATTGCATTTTCTTAATGAACGTTTTGATTTTGAAATCAAAGAATCCTGAATATTGCTATCAAGCTTCAGCAAATTCTTGCAACTGATCAGAGAGCATTCTGGGAGCATCATGCGTAGCCTCATATTGTTCAATTTTGCAAACATTTATACTGGAACTACTATCAGTAGTGCTGTATGCGCTTAATGCATTTCCTTAGTGCGTGCTCACCCTAACAATAAAGGCTTTGCATCAATGAACCCTAAATACAAGTTCGAACAGTATTAATATATGGGCACAAATGTTACCTTTACTGTAAACTATGCCCTTCCCTGATCCATAATGTGGTATAGTAACCTGGCAGCCGAACTGTATTCGTTGCATCTTTCCATTCATGGTCGATTCGTCTACACGTTCTAGTTTTCAATTCATTATTATGTGAGTGCCATTGTGACTCAGGTTCGACTATTCAGACAAGCAAACCTCAGAATTTATGTAGTGCTTTCTCCCAAGCATTCACAATGATGAGACAAAAACAGACTTGATCTGAGTTAAAACATAGCTGACCAGCTGATCCATTTGAAAATGGCCAACTCCTGTTTCATGACGTTCAAGTTACTTCTTCAGGGCCAATCTTTAGTGCACTGATGTCGTACATTAGATATTTGATTTGCTTGTGAGATCAAATCCTTCTAAAATATGTAAAAATTGTGTGATCACAAATGTGCATCCAATATAAAACTCAGTTTGCTTAGAAATCCAGTCTACTGCCGCATCAATAACGTTTGCTATATCTAAATACCACTTTTATAAAATAAATAAAAACGCCCATCCGCAAATGCCATGTCACATCATCTGCCTACCCAGCTTGATAATCAATCTCTGCATGTGTTTTCCGTATCAAATAAACCTCATTATCACAGCCAGCACACTGGGAAGTCAGATGACGTGACATGGCAGTTGCTGATGGGCTTTTTATAAAGGTGTTTTGAAGATATAGTGAAATATTCCCATTTCAGTGCCACTGTCTGTTTGTCCAGGAGTAATGAAAGGACTGTAAAGTGAGTTGTGTCCTTTTCTGTTTTGGGATGAAATAACTGACTGAGCAGGCACTGGCACACCATCTGAAGTTGCTTCTGGCTGGTGGCCTGTGAAATGTCTGACAGCCTGAAGCCTGAAGCTTCCTGCAGACCCAGAACATATTCATAATTTCTGCTGAGTCTGACCTGTAGTGGGGACCCTTATTTGCTACCGAGGAGTATGTATGGTGCAGATGTCTGGGGCCAAGGTAGGCCCTGTTTAAGATGCAGAATTGTATATATTTTAAACTGGCATTTCAGAAACCCTTGTTGGTGTACTATAGGGTCTTTAGCCACTCCAAATAATGGAACAGTTACCCCAGGGCGACCTCCCATCTGGAACATAGGTGCGCCAGTGC
The DNA here is from genome assembly GCF_031143425.1 of Pleurodeles waltl. Lineage (NCBI taxonomy): Eukaryota > Metazoa > Chordata > Amphibia > Caudata > Salamandridae > Pleurodeles > Pleurodeles waltl. The sequence continues at coordinate 341,549,281 of NC_090443.1, forward strand.
TGTAAGGGGGCCAGCACAAAACCTGATATAGCCAGGTCACTAGGCGCCAACCATGTCCTTTTCAGTGTAATGCAGTCCTGGGCTGGTTCTGGGCCCCAAACTCCCCGTCCCCCACAGTAGTTTTGTCCAGAGCACAGCGTAGGTTAGGAAGGCTCCCTCGTGCAAGTCATGGAGGTCCTGGAGCTCTTAGAAAGTCATTAGTGTTATGTATGTGATGAGGTTGCTGAGCATAGTGATGCAGTCTTCCTCCCCTAGCTGGAAGTTGCGTCTCCAGTGGTTCTACTGCCTGTACAAATAATAATAGGGACACGGGGCACCTTTTCAGGTGCCTCACAATATTGGATAGACCTCTGATATATGGCAGCTTGCCCTGGCAGTAGGATTGGTATGAGCGAGAATGATCCGGCGAAGGATTTGGGGGCCAAACCATAGAGCCGGAGGGCCCATAACATGCAGTCCCAGTTTAGCGAGTCAAATGCTTGTCCAGGTCAATGCAAAGACAGTCTGCATTGGGCCACAATCAAGATGCCTGTTGCATAACCACATACAGACATTATCTGTTTAATGAGCTATTGCGGCCAGGGATGATTCCATCCTGATCGGAATGGATCAGCTCTGGAAGGATAGGTGGGGTCTGGGCTGCAAAATGTTTGCTAAGAATCTTCTAGACGAACAAGAGGAACACCATGCCCTGCAATAGACACATTCACAGACACTTGGAGCCTGGTTTTGGAATTGGCACCACCAGGGCTTCCTGCAGAGTGGGCGGAGGTAACCAAGTTCCCTAGCCGTCTAAAACAGTTATAGGAAGCACAGTGCAATGGATGTCTTGTAGGTCACATAGTATTCAAGGGGTATCCCATCAGGTCTGTGTGTGCAGCCTCTCGAAGGGTTCTGATAATCTCCTTGATATCTTGTTCCATGATTGGGCCCTCTAGTGTAGGCTGGCGTTCACTCAGTATATGGGGTAGGTGTATGTCTTCAGGTGGCAGGTAGTGTGTCTCATGTGTCCTAGAGGCTCCCCTTCCGTTCAAGTTTGGAGTACTAAGAGCAGAAAGTTGAGTTGATGCCTCCTTTATGTGTTGTGTGTCACACCCCCAAGTTCCTTTACAGTGTCCATGGGTGTCTTTTGGGAGTGAAATGTAACTACTGTGGCCAAGAGGCCTGCACAGCCTTGGCATGAGTATGGGCCACGTGTTCTGTCCAATACAGGCAGCAGAGGCGTGGCAACAGTCCCTCTCTAGAACTTCTCTGAGTGTGGTCTGCCACTGCCCTTCCATCCTGTCCCCTTGGAGCGCTATCAATTGCTCAGAGTTGGTCTCCAGTGACTTAAGTTTTGCCCAGGTAGGATGTGTATGTGGGGTACCCTATGAGGTCTACTGAGTGCACTATGTTAGTCCAAACGGGCATGAAGCCCGTGGGTGGGGAGAAGAAGTATTCCCTGTTGTGGCGATGTTGAGCTCATCACGTCAGTCAGAGACCAATATTGTAGCCACTCAGGCAGGGATGTGGTGTTGCAGGCCTATGGGGTGCCGGGGGGAGATGTCCTGCAGGGCGGAGGTATGTTGTTGGATCTTCTCTTGCAGGTTCTGCTGGTCTTTTCTAAGCACACCAAGATAAAGGGCCATAGCATTTATTTTCCGTTCAAGGGTAGCTTGTGATTTCCGAATTTCTGTTAGGATTAGGTCTAGCTTGTTGTGGGTAGACACAGTTGAGCAGGTGGGGTGAGAGGAGTCAATCGGGTCCCTAGGTGAGCCCTCAAGTACCATTATTTCCTCTAGTGCATTGCAGCATGATGTGGTGCCCTTTGTCATGCCACGTTGGAGGGAGGGAGGGAAAGTGAATTGCTGGCCCAGGGTTGTGGATGGTACATATAAGACGAAGGGTAGGTCAAAGGTCCATTCACTGTCTGCCTGACACCCTAGACAGGGCTTGCAGGAGCATCCCCTTCACGAGCAGTCACTTTGCATGTTCTGGACTTTTAATATCAGTTGGGTCAGTCAGGGTGGGTAGTGGTTTTGTGTCCTCACATCCCTTGTGTGGTACGTTACACTGACCAGTCAGGGTGGCACGGGAACATTGGGGGGGGAAGGGGGAGGAGGCAGGTATATCTCATGTGTCTCAATGTGAGACCTATTGCATTGCAAATGCTTGTTTTTAGAATATGAATATGCATGGCTGCATCTTTAATGGTTGCTTGTTAATGCCTTTATTGCTTGGAACACCTTACTGTAAATGTTTGTAGTAAGCTCTTGTGTGCTTTTCCCCCCACAGGGAAAGCTTCGGGACTGGCTGTGTCCCTTAAAGAAGGAGACAGAATCTATTTTGCAGTCTAAACTCAAGGAAGCTGAAAAATATAAAACCATGAAGGTGAGTAGTAGCTGTGATTCCTGTGTGTTTGTCATTGCTAGCGCACCTGGTCTTTAATAAGAAAACTTACAAGGGGACGCGCATGGGTCGATGAACCTTTTGATTCACATGGAGTATCCTAGCTAGGCTACGGCTGGTACTCTAATGATCAATACATAGCTCAATAAACATTAGTCATCAATCGGCAATGAATCAATTGAATGAAACGCCCATAACCCTCCAGTCATGAATAACCACAACCTGTTAAACGTTTTACTGATTTTTATTTCCCTATTTGTTACAATACTAAGTCATAAGATTAATTCAACACAATTCAAATCAAATCAAAAGAATTCCATATTAGTTATCATAAAGCACCAAAAACATAATCTAACCAAAACTTGCATCAAAACATACTCTAATGCATTAGTAAAAATCAATAGCAAGATCAAAGGCAATAAGTCTTCCCTGTTCATAGAGTTCAGCAAAACTGTCCATCAATCATTTGTCTTTAAGTCAGTCAATCGTCATATATGGGAAACCTTGTCTAGTCCAGATTAGCATCAGGATATGGGACTTCATGCCAAACAATTTTGAACAAGAATTTTGGAAAAACATCTGACTATGAAAAACGTGTCAGACAGCGCAGTTGGTACCTAGAAAGAAAAGGCACAAAGTTATGTTCAGTCACATTATCATATCTACCTATCCTCAGTATAGATCAGCAACAGAGTCAGTCTTCGTCTTCAGGTCATCAGTCGGTCAGCATCACATCAGACTCACAAAAGTATGAGCCCAATGATAGAATCTCAAATCACCTTAACAACATCTAGCAACTGCGTCTGGCATCTGACACCTCTCTCCAACTGTCTGTCTGTCGTCTCTCTGTCACGTTGTAATATCGAGGTTACCCAGACTATCCCCCAATTTCCAATTGGTCAATTAATCACCAGTTAAGACTCTACCAAATAGTTGTTTTATTCAAGATCTATGAATTCTAATATTCCACAGTTCTCATGTTGTTGATTGGTCTGCTTTACGGTGTTTTCATCGTCCGGCTCGTCAGGTATCGAAAATGTTGCATCTTCTTCTCCAGTCAGTGCCTTCATTGTTCAAGTCCTGGGAAAGTACATTAGGGGGGTCATTCTGACCCTGGCGGTCTTGCGAATGACGGAAGCACCGCCAACAGGCTGGCGGTGCTTCCAAGCCCATTTTGACCGCCGCGGTCAGAAAACCGGAGCCGGCGGTTTCCCGACGTTTTTCCCCCGGCTGGGCGAATCCGCCAGGGCATCGCTGCAAGCAGCGCTGCCCTGGGGATTCTGACCCCCTTCCCGCCAGCCTGTTTCTAGCGGTTTTCACCGCCAGGAAGAGGCTGGCGGGAACGGGCGTCCAGGGGCCCCCTAACAGGGCCCCATGAAGCTTTTCACTGTCTGCTTAGCAGACAGTGAAAAGCGCGACAGGTGCAACTGCACCCGTCGCACGCCCGCAACACCGCCGGCTCCATTCGGAGCCGGCTTCTGTGTTGCAGGCCTCCTTCCCGCTGGGCCGGCGGGCGCTAAGATGGTTAGCGCCCGCCGGCCCAGCGGGAAGGTTGAAATGCCGGCAGCGGTCATTTGACCGCGTAGCGGCCAAATGGCGGTTCCCGCCTGGCGGGCGGCAACCGCCGCCCGCCAGAGTCAGAATGACCGCCTAAGTGCGCTTTACACTCTTAATCGCTACAATTCTAGTTCTATCATCTCCTGTCCATTGGTTCACGCAGAGGTTTCAGCTAAGCAAATTTTATTTAAACTATGAGCTGTTCACGGTTATTTCCGCTTGTCAGCATTTTCCATTAAATGCGAAGAAATAAAGCTTCTGCGTGTGGCATGGCAAAACTAGGTCAAGACATTAGCTAAGTTAAGGTCTACCATCAATGCAAAACATAGGTTATATCTCTCAATATGGCACATTACTACATTATTTTTATACGTTTTTCTATATTTCCTGTATGCTCTTCATTTTATTAGCACATTCGTGAATCTTGGTGGACAATCTCCGAGGTCACAATTTCAAACGTGCACATTCATTTTCTACGTTAACCATTTTCTAACAAATTCATAATCTGATCACATAAACACTCATCAATAATTTTTAATTAGTCATTTTGCGTTAACATCATTCTGTGTATGCATGAGCCTGCATGTTCCTGCCAAGTTTCGAAACATGCAAAAGCTGATGGATCACCTTCCTTCTGGGCCGTGAACTCTGCAGGTAAATAAGGTTGTAGAGTCCTTCTCCTGGGATGTTGCTTCCAAGACTCTCCCAGGTCTTTCACAGAAGGTGGCTAAAACGGAATTTCTCTGTGACCTTGTATACTCACGAGCACATTAGACAAAAAGGAGGGTAGCTTTGGAAACTAACAGGAATCCACCTTGAAGCTTGGGGAAACGAAAGAGAGAAGAAAGGGGTATTTATTTAATGTAGGGTTTGTCGGTTGCCTTAATCCTGAGTGAGTGGGAGCAAGTGGCTAAAGTGGAAGGAAACAATGTAGTTGAACGACCCAATTGTCCTACAATTTCAAAGAAAGTTAGTCCCACTAAACAAAAATCACAATGAGGGCAAAGCCTCCTGGTAGAAGTCCTGAGCAAGGGTGTTAACCGCTGACTGATTTTAGACACAGTATTACGCATTATTCTAAGTATCTGCTTTGTCTGGTGATAAAAGATGTGTAAAGGTGCAGTATTAATTTTCACCTGACCCCAACTATCGATGTTCATCCTGAATCATGGCAGAACGGCGCCTGATGTACTTTCATCAGTGTTCTCCTGTGACGGTTACAGTACCGTCACGTACCGCCACTGTCATGATTGGTGGAGTTTTGTTTTAATTTTACAGGACATGATGACCATCACTAGCCTCAATGCCACATCACACCCGTCATTTGGAGCTCTAATCTGCTCGTTTCCCCCCCCCCCATGCAAGTTACTACACCTACTGCCTACAAAGTAAATGCATTCTTCACATACTACATGATCTTCTGTTCATCCTTTTAAATTTATCTAAACAGTAAATTTTACTGGTGGGTGACATGATAACAGATATGCTTCTCCACTACCTGAGCTGACCTTTCACTTCTGGCAATCAATCTCATGCAAACATCTCCCAGTTATTTTTTATGCACAGTAGACCTCATTATTTAACTTGCAACAAAGATCCTGGCTTCAAAAGGCCCCCTCCACCAAAACCATAGTGAGAGTTTTGAAGGGAGATCGGAAAGAAGGTAATTCATCGACTACATGCCTTTCCTCAGCAATACTGGAAGCCCAATGTGGCTATCAAACCCTCGATCAGGAGCTGAGTAAATCTATCCGAATATGCCATTAAGAACAACTCACCTGAAAAAAAAATCTGTGGAAAGTAGCCCCACAAAGGGACAAAGATCTCTATTAAAAAGGAAGCTGTAAAGCTAGGAATCCATTAAATGACATTACGGCCCATTAGGATTTACTGTCTACCAAAGAAATCTAAACACGTGTGACAGATTGATGATACGAGGCAGCACAATAAGGCTATCTGATATCACACGAGAAAATACTAAAGCTGCAAGGTGTGCCCTAGTGAGATTTTTTTTTTTTAAATAGTTTAAGCTCTACTTTACAAGAATCTGAACATGCGGTCGCAGTTCCCTCATGCAAGGGTCACACCACTAGCCATAAATGTTTGATAAACGAGATGAGCCATATCTTCTGAGGAACGAATATACTCGTACAGTGGTCTATGGAGACCTACCTGAGATGACTGGTGGTCTTAAATGTCAGTGCCTTGCTCATCACTCTCAATCCTTCTGGAGCGTTTGACGCAATTGAAGACCGACCTTCAGTGGCGGTGGTCTCCATCGGACTCGGCAATATTGTCACCCATTCCTAAAAAACATGGGGCCCAATTCACAAAGGTAAATCTACAGGCAGAGATTTACCTGCACATATATTACATTGGTTGACACCAATGCCACGGTGTAAATATTGGCCTCGATATAAATAAGCAACTCTGGGCAGGGGTTTGTGTACAGTAATAAGATTGCAAAACTCTACACCCCTTTATCAGAAGGTGGAAGCAGTTGAGATTCAATATAGAACTGGACAGTTACTACTAATTGTCATTTGCAGTGATATTCTAGGTATAACTCTGCAACATGTAGTAATACTTAGCATAGGCAGAGATCACTGTGTATGCTAAATGTACCTAAAAATTGTATAACTGAAGAAAATACGTATCTGACATCATCACAAGCTGAAAAACATAAATGCATCCCACACACTGTACTTTCTGTCATCTTCCCCCCTTTGGTGTGCACCTTCATTTTGCAAGTCAGACATCCTGTACCTCTGTTTTTGGGACATGCAATATGTTGTTTGTCTTGGCTAAAGTGGTGTCAGAAGTTGAAATGAGTTACGTGTTTTATTGCAATTCAGTAGCAATTTCTTAATTTCAATTTTCCAAGTATGTGCATCTGTTATGTTTACATGTTTATAATGTGATTTGTAGGATTTCCTCCGGTGTCTGAAGATATATGGCCATTTTAAATTAATCACACGTCTTTTATTTTTTTTATTTTTTAAGATTTGTGCAATGTGATTTTTTGTTTTTATGTGGGTCTGCAGTGTCAGACGTTAATCTTTAAAAAAAATATTTAAAAAACATTTTGTCGTCTTTTTTCAAAAAACATCAACTGCCTGTCACTACAGCATTTCAACCAATATTTTAAAATGGTGACAGTGAGCTTTTGGTCTGTATCTCGCTCATGCTTGAATGGCTTTGTTCTCTATTTCAGTTCCCTGCTCCTGGCTTGATGCTTTCACCCTATTGTTTGTTCTGTGACTAGTGCACTGAGGTTTTACCTTTCTTTTTGATTGGTTGCGTGTGGCCTTCCATTGCTAACATCAGGGTGACTATTTTCCTTTGTATTTTTTGTGTGCCATTTCAGACTTCCTACTTATCCCCTCTCCCTTTCAATATTTTTTCTCTCTCAGGCTTTATTTTTCATCCCCCCTCTCACCGTTTCTCTTTTCCCCATTCCCATCATCTTTAACTGTTCGCTCTGTGACTCAGAACTCCATCCTGCTTCTCCGACACTAAGCATTGTTGCAGCTTGCTTTGTCTTGCTCCTCCCTCCACAGCCTCACTCTTCCTATCCAACCACTCTCTGCTTCCGCTATCGGATTAGCTAATGCATGTCTTTTTATGCTCGTTTCCGGTCCAGGGAGGACCTAGCCTGGCAGTTCGTGCTGGACTGTTTCCATGAGCAAAAGAATGATGGATTAAAACCAGATCTGTAACTGGGAGTGAGTGTTTGAAAAGGGTCAACACTCCGTCTATCATCCTTTTGTGTCTTTTTATGCTGGCATTGGGAAATTTTTAATACTTTCAAGTTAGGTGATATTTGAGACTAAGGAGTCAGGGGTTCGCATTTACCCCAAAGATGCACATGATGACACTGGGCTTTCTGGGAATAATACAAGCCAATTTGTGGGTGGCATCCATTCGTTTCGTTTCGTTTAGTTTCATAAATGGTTCAAAATAAATATGCCTGGGAAAGTGTTCTCCTTGACATTCACTCGGCCTGATCCCTTCTAATGGTTCCACACCAGTACTCCTATCTTCAGTCACGGCAGTCCTTTATCAAAGAAGTAAAGGGCTTCTACAGTATTCACAAAGCTCACCTCTTTCAAGGTACTTTTCAAAGTTGTTTTATCCCATGGACGTTTCTTGTACAATTATCTTTTCAATCTGAAACAGCGTGTCTACCCCAGAGCTCTGAACTTGTACACAAGCAAGCATTTCAGTAAAGCAGGTAAACTCCACTGTTACAAGAACATTTGCTCCAGCTCAGAAGTTTGACTCGCATCCAGCGCAGGCCACCTCAGCCTCACCTGACTCCCTCCATTGGCTTCAGTGACAGATGGTAATTAAAATCTCTTAAACCGGTCTATGAAGAGCAGCGCACAACAAGCCTTTCCCTAAACATCTCTACTCCAATCCCTTCCCAGAAAACCCTTAAACCACTTTTCTTTTCAAACATAAAACCAACCCCCTCTCTTCCTTTCAAATACTGAAAACTGGGTGGAGGAAGATCTGCAGTGCGAGCACTACCCCTCTGGTATTCCTTAATTCAGCATGTCATTTATTGAAGAATTCTATAAAGCACGTCTATTTAGACCTTTCAGAGCTGGGCATCCTTCATCACTCCCCAGCCTTTTAGGTAGTCTTATCTATTTTGATTAATTCTCCTGCTTTGAGCAAATTCATTCACAGCTCAAACTAACAACCACATTACTAGATTCTCCCTGACATATGTCTGTTCAGCTCCACAAACTGACAGAGAACACAGATTCTCCCTCCTAAGCACTAGGAGAGGGCGGTAAACTCTGCTCCCCTGGCATAGTTTGCAGAGTTTTGCCCATTTCTGCAACAACTTTGCCAACCGCCATGTGGCAGAGTTTTTGTCGCGTGTGGCTCACCAGCACTAAGTTGGCAAGCAAGAAAATGCAGGCGCTAGGATGAGTCTCTGCGTGATTTCTCAGCGCCAATGGTTGTGGCAGGTCATTGCTGCTCGTGTTGAGAAAGCTGCTGCTTGCGTAGAAAATCTACTCGAGCGACAGGAAGAAGCAGCGCCCTCGGTTGTGCTGTTGCATGGGACAACCTACCGGCTCTTCCAATCAGCACGAGCAGTGCAATGTGCCCAAATTGCAGCGCTTGTGGAACTCAGAGGAATCTTGCAGAGTTATTAGATAACTCCACAGAATTCCACAGTGTGAAAGTGCGACTTGCTCCCAGCCCTACTAAGCACCCACCTGCCAACCAGTTGGGGAGGGATGGGAGAGTGAGATGTAAGGAGGGTGGTAGAAGGAGGAGTGGTAGGAGTGCAATTCAGAACTGAAGAAAAGCTTATTTTCCTAATGTTTTGGCCTTTGACAGAACCTCCTGCCTCTCTGGACCTGCACCCTAAGGAAGGCAGTGAATGTATGATTCAGTATCTTACCATCTTTTCTTTGCTGCTGACAGAACATTTTAAGAGACGAAAAGAAGAAAATTGCATCTGAGATTGGAAAACTGCATCAGCTTCTAAAAGAAAAGGAAAAGACCATGCAGGGGAGACTTGAAGAGATGGAGAAGAATATAACCAAAGTAGAAAACGCAAATATCACCAAACTATCAAACCAAATCACCTCTCTAAATGACCTTATAAATGAGATAGAGAAGAAGTGCAAGGAGTCAGTTTGGGGACTACTGAAGGTAAGACACTGCTTAGCAAATACATAAGGAAACAATGTGTTATGAGTTGCTTTACACGAATGAGGGGAACCTGCGTGATTTCCAGGGTTGTCTAATTTACAGTGACCCTCCACCCTTTGGATGCTGAGAACCTAGCACAACTAACCGACAAGCACAGTGCATGCCGATTACTTTTTCACATTATCTGGGCACATTGTGCCTAGCCAGTCTTATGCATGTAAGCATACAGCGAAGGTAGGAAAACATAATGTGAGGTGGTTAATGAAGTCAAGAGAATGGTATCTGGAAGTCAAGATAAGGGGCATGTGGACAGGTATTTAGGAGGAAATCGTGGGGCAATGTAAATGTGAGAGGCACACATGAGAGGTAAAGGAGGTTCATGGGGCACACAGAAAGGAGTACCTGAGATTCATTTGGTATGTCACATTGGGGACGATACATTTTGCTCCAGTTATCCTTCGGGGTCTGTTTCCCACAAGCTCTTTGTAAAATATTTCCTTTCTGGAGCTATTCATTATTTCTTATTTATTCGTTCTAGTTTGTGGAATTTGGCACAGATCTATTATTTCACAGGCATGGAATTAAATTCAGTTTATCACAGACTGTGATTGCCATGTGATACTGTTCAGGTCACCACTGTCTTGTGCCCTAAAACCCTCTGTAAGATTATTACAGGTTGTGCGTGTCATGTAACCCCATTCACAATATCACAGACACAGTATGCAGAGGAGGCAACAGCTCCTCAAAATTTTCCTCAGACAATACTGCCACATGTTTAATGAAGCTCAGATTTCAAATTTTGTTACAGTTAGACTACTTCTAGAATTTAACGTGTTCTGTTTAAAATAACATCCTGTTTTCCTCTGTTTTGCAGGACATCAAAAGCACCCTGAAAAGGTATGGCTGGTTATTTTCCTAATCTCAGTTTTTACCAAGCGGTACAGGGTGCACTATGGAAAGATCACTGCTGAGCTGATATAAATCCACTGTTGAGCAAATTATCCTGAAAAGGCCTCCTAGTATAACTCTGTGGTGATTATCCCAGGTCTCAGAAACTCCACTCCAGAGAGTATGGAGCCCCTGCTCTGAAAACTCCATTGAATCCTTACACAAATCCCTTGTGTTTACAGAAACCTCTGTAGAATCCTTGGGAAACTCTTTTGCAAAATCTGAAAATGATTTGAGTTTTCAGATTTTTTTTTGTTGAATTTTTGAAAAAACTAAAAAAGTTGTAGGAAAATACCCACTGAGTCCACAGATAACTCCTTGAGGCACTCCGAAAACTCCTTTAAGACTTCCTGGACCCTTTGCTGGCCAATGCGCATCCATATAGTACTTAGAAATTTCCTAAAAGTTCCAAAGAAAAAAAAAACGGAAAAAACATGTCCACTTCAGACAGCTGTTCACAATCCTTTGTGAAGTCCCTTCTTTGCAGAGATGTTACCACACGTTCCCAGGAATCTCACATAGATTCTAACTGTTCCTAAGAAACCTCTCTCCAGCCCTCAGTGATGTCTCTTCAATCCGTAGCATCCTCTTGAATCTTCAGAAGCTTCACTGCACTCCTCTGCACCTTCTCACCAAGAAACAGATCCTTATACCTGTCCTCAAAGACTTTGCTTTAATCCTCTGCATTTTTATCTCTAACCATCTAATCCTCTGTCATCTGATTCTACCTCAATATTCAGAGTGACATAACAGACTCCATTTATCATAACTTGTCATGCTATCTGATCAAAGGAGAGAGGAACAGCACTACAGTGCATATCTAAGGCGGTGGGCCATGTAAATTCAAAGTTGCATGGCTGTGGAAATTACAAGATCAAGTCTCAAGTGTAGGATTTCAGAGGTTTAAAGGTTCTGGCCTTCAGAGCCTCTTGGGAACTGGGCTGCAGAGATCCAATGGTGTAGGACTGCAGGGATTCCAAGGCACAAGGTTAAAAAAAAAAAAATGCCATAGGGCAGGTCCAAAGGGTTCCAAGGTGAAGGGCACCAGATATTCTAAGATGCAAGGCTCAGAGGTTTCAAGGTGCATGACTCGAAAGGTTCCAAGGTGTTAGCCTTTAGAGATTCCAACGTGCAGCGCCCCAGACATTCCATGATGCTGGCCATCTGAGGTTCCAGGGAAGAGGGCTGCAGAGGTTCCAAGGTGCAGGACTTTAGAGAATTTAATTTGCTGGCCTTCAGAGACTCTTAAGGCGCAAGATTTCAGTGAATTTAAGGTTCAAGATTCCAGGACTTCCAAGAAGCTGACCTTCAGAGAATTCTGCGCGCAGACATTCTAAGGTATAGTGCTCCAGAGATTCCCAAGGTAGAGTGCTCCTAAGATTCAAAGGTGCAGAACTCCAGAGATCCCTAGGTGCTGAGCTCCAGAAAGTCCGGGAGGCAGGGCTTCAGGGATTCCTTGGTGCAGGACATCAGAGCTTTCAAAATGCTGATCTGCAGATATTCCATGGTATTAGGCTCCAGACATTACAGGATGCTGACCTCCATAGATACCAAGGTGCAGGGTTTCTAGAGATACCGAGGTGTAGCGCTCCAAAGACTCCAAAGTACTGGTCTCCTGAGATTTCAGTATAGCAGCGTAGGACACTGGAAGGAACTACACTGTACAAGGGATTAATTCCCCTCCAAGCCACTATCTGTTATAAGTATTGACAGAATAAGGGTGTCTGAAATATATCCCAGCACATCACTTCTGGCACCGGGGGACTGTGACCGACGTTCTTTTCTCAGATGATATAAAGAGAACCTTGCCATTTCTGAAGCCTTTGGTGACCTTACAGTACTGTGTTAGCAGAGCATTCACCCCATGGCCCCGTACCAGCCTAGGATTACTCTGAAACAATCTGCAATGGAAACTTGACTCCATACGCTTCAACTATCTTGGGAGGTAGTAAACACCCTAAAAGAGCTCACAGGCAGTGTCTACCTTCCGTACCCATGTCTACAGTCATTGCTGGCCTAGGATGCAAATCTTTTCTTAGAGGGACTACTTTCAAAGCACAATTAAAAAAATTAAAAATAAAAGAGAGACTCACAGAGGGGTTTTATCCTACCTGCATCCCTCTTGTTGATTGTTGGGCAAAGGGCAGGCAGAGGTTTCTGGGCAACAGCCAAGGAGGCTGGGTTGTTTGCCTCTACTGTTCCGGGGCCTGTCCTCCTTTGGCTCTGAAGACTGGACCAAGTACAGTCCTCTCAGGACTCCATTCTCGGCAGTAGCGATGGTGAGCAGCCTCAGTCTTCTCAGGAGGGTTAATGTGAGGATTATACACATCCTCAGCATTCAACAATGCACCCAGCAGCGCAGTAATGTGACGGCCCAGACCAGTGCTTCTCCTTTTAAAAAAGACAAGTACTTCATTATATAGTTAGGAATAATACTGCACCCTGCACAATAATATCATAGATACCTGATAGACAAATGCAAGTCCAGAGTGCTTAAGTAGGGCCCTCACAGGAAATCTTGCCTCCCATTAAATCTGGAACTCAGTAGCATAATCCCTAGCTAGGTGCAGTGATCCGCTCCTCTCTTTGCACACATCCTCTCCAGGTTTGGTAGCACAAATTGTCTCTCACCCATCTCCTCTGGCGGCAGAAGGCCGCAAAAGGCCTTCTGCTTGCAAGCAGGTTCACGAGTTGTGGTGGACTGTTGCATGGCATGCGGTAGAACTGCTCAAGCAGGGCAGGCACAGGGCATTGCACTACATGTGTGAATACGTGACGGGGCAGTAGTCCTTCTGTCACTACTTAGGGGTTGATTGGTGTACACCTCTAGGATCAGGGCAGGTCCAGGACCAGTCGCAAATCAAGAGTCAGCCTAGTCCTTCATGCACATGCTAAATTTGTGTTAAACAGTGACATCAAAATCTAGAAACCGAGATAATAGATATTCACAGTTGGGCACACAGGGCAGGGGACACAAATTTACACCTTTTGAAGGGACATTTTGGATCCTACACTGGGGGCCCCACACTGCTGTTAGCATCACATTCCGAAACACATGGCAGGTAAACATATTTGCTTTACCAGTGAGGTATGAAAATGCATGCTTCTTAATGTATTGAGAACCACGTGTCCATGTAAAATTCTAGGTCCAAGAGTCTTCTGTTAATGATTTTGTAAGGTCATGGATGGTCTATGTGGTCCAGATGTTGGAGGTATGGCATTTAGAGAGACCATGGAGTCAACAAGAGACGGCATGCAGAACTACGACCGAGAAAGAACCTCACAGAGAAAAAAGGGACTTTGTACTAAAGGAAAAGGTCCTGAAATAATATAATAATCCTATCGCAGAAAAGAAGTGACATTGTTAAATGACAAATCAAACACACGGATAATCCTAGAGATAAGCTGCAGAGCAAAAAGTCTTGACAAAGGAACCATTCGCAAATCAGCACTGAGCAGGACTAATGTATCAAAAGCAGAAAGAGAGTATTGGCCCATCAAGCAAAACATGTGCTGCACTTAGTCTTTCCAAGTAAGCAATCTCAATAACACCCTTTTTCAAAAGACTTCACTTCACTGTTTGTTCAAAATATATATCTTTGAGTTTTTGCTGCAATTTTGCATTTTCATATGTAAAGTTCGTCAGTGATCATCCAGTGCATTTCATCTGTATCAGGACTAACATAATATCAGATCACATGAGCAACATTCTCTCATCAGGACAGTATCATTATCTTGAGTTTGGATTGTCAGACATAGAAGCATCACCATATATGGTCACAAGTGAATTGTTAATGAAATTGCAGGTCATACCTACACACTGCACTTGTGTTTCATAAACACCCTAGGCCTACCAGAGCCTCATTATGATATGCATTTGTACCTTTGTATAACGTTATTTGCAGCCATTTGTGAGTGCTTGACGCTGGGATTATTTTATGCTTATTATTTCAGGGCCCTAGAGTGGTGACGGTGAAATTTAGAATATCAGGGATTGTGGACGATTTCCTCCAGGGTTCTAGAGCAGCCAGAACAGGGTTTACCACTTTTAGGCATGGTGTGTTTCAGAGTCTTGTAGTTATGGGTTTTGTATTTGAATAGTAATATATGCTGTGTTCTGGACCCACAGAGACCATTTAAGTACTGTATTTTATTTGTATCAAAAGATCTTTTGAGAGATTATGCAAATTGTGATTATTCACTAATGCCAAGAAGTCCTGTGTACTCTTTCAGGTGTGATGCTGTAAAATTTCAGGGTCCAGAGCCAGAAATAAAAAAAATTATGGCGAAATTAAAAAATAATGAACGTGCAAAAATTGAGAAACCGGAGGAGGATATAAAGAGTTATAAAGGTAAATACAGTTGTGTTGTCATTAATTGTGTTGTAGGCTTCATGAAAATGGAAGTTTGATGGGATGTGTGGCTGTAGATACACTTACTCTGCATACTTCTGCCATCAAATGTTAGGTCTAGAAGGTTATACGTTGTTTTTGTTCGAAAAAGTATTTCGAGTCACGAGGTGTAGTGACTCCTCCTCTTACTTTTAATGCGCATGGCCTTGGACTCCATCTTTAGATTGTTTTCTTCCGCTGTCGGGTCCGGTCGTGTTTCTTCGAAGCTCCAGTTCGAGAGTGTAAGTCTCTTCTGTTCTAGAAACCCTCTCCAACCCCGTCGGTATTGTTTCTGAATGCGTTATTCTTTATCCATTTCGATCCGGGACTGAAGAAATCTTCTTGGGATTCGAATTTTCGACTCGGGCACTTCGGGCAGCCATTTTCTTCACTTTACATCTTTGGAGGATGGAAGACTGATGGAATGGACGCCCTTCTGTTTCTGTCCGAAGTGCCATTCCAAATTTCCTTGGACTGACCAGCATCAGGTCTGTAAACTGTTTGTCGCTGGAGCACGGAGAGGAGGATTGTGAGGCTTACCAGTTTTTTAGGTCAAAAAAGACTCTACGGAACAGAAGAGCTCCTTGAAGAAAGATACAGAGGCAGGAGATAGAACAGACGCTCAACATTTTCGGTATTGAGGACACCACGTCGGACACAGAGCAGGAGATCCAGGAGGCCTCAGTTTCAGAGGAGGAGGCATTCTCCATACAAGATTTGGACTCCGAAACTGAAGTCACATTGGAGACGCAGGAAGTTCCCCCAGGTCAACAAACCATGAGTAAATCACCCCCTGCCCTGACCAAAAAACATACCACCTTGGAAGCTAAAACTCTCCAATGCCTGCCAACGTATTCCAGCCATGGCAGGCATTGGAAAACCCTTTTTGGATTCCCCGCCCTCGGGCTTGGCACCGAAAACTAAGCCGTAAGTGGTTGCTTCTACTCCAAGCCAAACACAATCTCTCTTGGCACAGAAACCTTCCACTTCCTATTTGACTCTGGCTCTCTCTGCACCGAAAAGACCGCTTGACTCTGCTCCGACGACTTCGGCACCAAAACTATCCACTTCAGAACCGAAGAAACTTGAGTCTAAAAAGAGCTCTGAATCGAAATCACTATTGGAGCCCATCCTGCATAAAATGAAGTAGCAGCTCCAAGGCAAACAATCTTAGCTGCATATCCAGCTTAAAACAGGAAGGGTGTTGGTAAAAACCGCTATCTCCACTCCTTAGGACAGCTCTCTTTTGAGGGGGCTTTGGACCATTCTACACCTTCAGTCAAGCAAAGGAGGAC
This sequence comes from Pleurodeles waltl, assembly GCF_031143425.1. Taxonomy (NCBI): domain Eukaryota; kingdom Metazoa; phylum Chordata; class Amphibia; order Caudata; family Salamandridae; genus Pleurodeles; species Pleurodeles waltl. The sequence continues at coordinate 341,565,536 of NC_090443.1, forward strand.
AGATAAGGACATACAAAAAGGAGACTGTTGAGCCTCCTCTCCTCCACCACATTCTCTGTCTCCGCTTCAATTGCATAGTAATCCCTTGGAGTTACATTGCAGGGGATACTGGAGAGGACTTAAAACCAGTTATACACAGACAAAGATCCCTGGTGTCAATATGATGTTGATACATACACAGATCTAGATGTTGCAGTATACCCTGCTAGGCCTTCACCACCTGATGACACTACGTCTTTCTAGGAACTAGTAGGGAGGGCTGCAGCTTACCATCAGGTACCGCTGCATAATGATGTTGTTATAGAGGAAGGTTTCCTTTTTTAGACGCTTACATCATCTCATAAGAATACTCAGTATCTCCTAATGCTTAAGGGAATGTTTAGACATGCAGACATTTTCCAAGATCGAGCTAGGGCTCAGGTTATTACTCCAAGGGAGGAGAAGAAATATAAGGCCTCCCCCTCAGATCCTGTGTATATTAAGAGTCAGATCCCAGCTGACCTTATAGCCGTAACCAATGCTAGGAAAAGAGTCAACTCCCAAGACACACCACCTCCTGACAAGGAGTCTAAACTTATTGATGCATCAGACAAGCGTGTGGCTGCTCAAGCAGTTAAGCACTGGAGAATCGCTAATACATAGGGACTCCTAGCAACTTATGATAGGGCCCACTGGGACGAAATGGAGCAAATGCTCCCATACCTCTCAGAAGAACATAGATGAACGGCAGCTCTTATCGAATAGCTCCATACGCTGTGCATTAGATTCAGCTGATACTGCAACCAACGGTATCAACACTAGTGTTCTACTACGCCGACATGCATGGTTATGTATCTCTGGTTTTAAACTAGAAGTGCAGCAAACAATTTTAAATGGCCCTCTTGACAAACAACACTTCTTCGAGCCCCAAGTAGATCAGGCCCTGTAGTAAATGAAAATGGATGATGAGGTGCGCTCCATCTTCCCAATTCGCAAGGGAGGTTTCATAATGAAAAAACGGCTTCTAAACCTTCTCAGCCAAGTCATCCTCAACATACATCAGAGGTCAGACACGTACATCCTCACACAGAGGTTTCTTTAGAGGCTTCTATAGAGGAAATAAGGCTAAAGGTAGAGGCAAATCAACTTCCTCTCGAGCATCTACCACTGCCTCCAAGCAGTGACTTACTTCAGCTCACCTCTGCACACCAGTCACCTGTAGGAGGGCGCCTTCAGTTCTTTTCACAAAACTAGCAGCATATCACAGCAGATCAATGGGTGTCCACTCGCAAATTCTTGCAAGATCACATCACCTTCCTCAAACAGGAGGTTCAATCGCTGTTTGCAAAAAGAGCAATAAAGCTGGTTCCTATTCAGCATCAAGGAACAGGTGTGTATTCACTTTTTCTTATCTCCAAGAAAGATGGCATCCTAAGACCCACTCTGGATCTCAGATCACCCTTAAATCATTACATAATATCAGAACATTTTCACATGGTCACTCTTCAAGATTTGTTACTTCTTCTTCAGAAAGGCCATTTTAGATCAGCACTAGATCTGAAAGACACCTACTTTTCATATTCCTATTTACGCAGCTCATCACAAGTTTCTCAGATTTGTCATAAAAGGCCAGCACTATCAATTCAAAGTGCTTCCATTCAAGGTCACCACAGCACCAAGAGAGTTCACAAAGTGTCTTGCGGTGGTAGCAGCCCACCTCCACAGACAAAAGTTTCATGTCTGCACTTGTCTAGAGGACTGGCTTATCAAAGTCAGCTCTCAAAATCGGTGTCTCAACCATATTCTTACCACTATAGACTTGCTTCACTGGTTGGGGTTCACAATCAATTTTCAGAAATCGCATCTCACCCTACTTCAGATACAGCCCTACCTTGGTGCTGTAATCCAGACACAGCTTGGCATAGCTTATCCAAATACACAAAGAATTCGGAATGTTCAAGAACGAAATCTTCACTTGCGCCCGAGTATATGGGTTCCAGTGAAGCTAATAATAAAACTTCTGGGAATGATGACCTCTTGCATTGCAATAGTGCCACACGCACATCTGCACATGCACCCGTTGCAGGAATGTCTATCATGCCAATGGTCTCAAGCACAGGATCACTTGGAGGATCTAGTGTTAGCTGACAACTGCACCTTTTTTCTCTCTGCAGTGGTGGAACAAAACCAGCCTTTCGAAAGGGCGGCCATTCCTGGACCTGGTTTGACAAGTCACTTTCAACAGTCACTTCCCAAATGGAATAGAATGCTCCTTTTCAAAATCTCACATTACAGAGTCTTTGGGATCAAACACTCAAAATGATGCACATCAACAATCTAAAATTGCTAGCTGTTCATTTATCACTCAAAGCTTTTGTGATGCATCTGGTCAACAAAGTAGTTCTTATTCATATAGACAACATGACAACCATGTTCTACCTTCATAAACGGTAGGGAGCACTTATTTTAGCTGTCTCTCCTTGCACGGACAATTTGGCGTTGGGCTTTTTTCAACACAAGATCTACCTGCTAGCAGAATACCTTCTCGGTTCACACAACAACTTAGCCGACCTCCTCAGCAGGATGCTTCACCAAGTCAACGAGTGGGATCTCCACCCCAGAGTCCTAAATTCTTGCTTTCAAAGGTGGGGGTTTCCAAATATAGACCTATTCGCAAACAAAGGAAAATGCAAAATGCCCAAACCTCACCTCCAGGTACCCACACCCTCAGTCTCAGGGCAATGTTCTATGAATGTACTGGTCAGGAATATTTGCCTATGCTTTTCCACCTCTCCCTCTCTTTCGGTATGTGGTTCGGAAACTCAGACAAACTTAGCTCTCACTGATTCTAGTGGCACCCACATGGGTTAAGAGGACCATGGCTCACCACTCTACTGGATCTGTCAGAAGTACTTCACAAGAAGCTTTCCTTCAGCTTGGACCTTCTCACTCAGAATCGGGTACCAGTCAGGCAGCCAAGCCCCAAGGAGTTGAATCTTGCAATTTGGCTCCTGAAGTCATAAAATTTGGATATCTGAATCTACCTCAAGAATGTATGGACATCCTTAAAGACGCACTCAGACCAACCACAAGAGCATGCTATGCGGCAAAGTGGAGATGCTTTGTTCACTTTTGCATCTCTACAAAGTGAAACCCTTTGCAGGTGTCCGTACAAAATATTATTTTGGGTCTTCTACAAGGAAACTTGGCGTATACTTCTATATGGTTGCATCTAGCAGCTATCGCTATGTATCTCCAGAACAGACAAATGTCTTCTCTTTTGAAAATCCATGTCATAAAAGCTTTTATGGAAGGACTTAAAAGGGGGATGCCACCAAGATCACCTCCAGTGCCTTCCTGAAATCTTAACATGGTACTCATTCGGCTTAATGGATCGCCTTTTGAACCATTCTGCTTATGCCCATTACAGTTTCTTTCATGGACGATGGCTTTTCTAGTTGCAGTCAATTTGTGAAACCGTGTGAGTGAGCTCCAGGCATTAAAATTACAAGAACCATTTTTCCCAAATACATATAGACAAAGTAATTCTTCGTACCAATCCAGAATTTCTCCCAAAAGTAATATCTCAGTTTCATCTCAATCTTACTTTTCACAACCTGAGCCTGTTGCTGAAAGAACAATCCACACGTTAGACGTGATGCGAGCACTTATGTTCTATATTGATCGAACTAAAAGATTTAGGAAGATAAAATAACTTTCTCTCCACCTCATAAAGGAATCTGTGTTACTGAATCAAGTATAACAATAGATTGTAAAGCGTATACAAACTTGTTATGCAAAAGCTAAGAGACCACTACCATGCCCCTAGAGCACACTCAATACGTGAACAAGGTGCATCTAGCTTTTTTAGGTAACATACCCATAGCTAGCACCTGCAGGCAGCTACATGGTCAACACCGCACACATTCGCCAAACACTACTGCATGGATGTTTTACCATGCCAACAAGCTAATGTAGGTCAGGCAGTGCTTCTTACTCTTTTTCAAAACACTGCAACACCCACACGTTAGCCAAAGCTTGTGGGGCGTCACTGCTTTATAATATATGCAGAGCATGTGTATCTACAGCCGCACATTCCATCAAACAGAAAATGTTACTTTACCAGTAAGCATCTGTTTGTGCCATGTTGTACTGTAGATTCACAGGCGACCACCCGCCTTTCCGGACACCTGTGGTCGTTGCAGTAATCTAATATAAGTTTTACATGCATGGTCAACATATATTGCTCATATTTGCTGTACACTCCATTCACAACTGACTGCGGGAAAACAATCTGAATATGGAGCCCAGGACCATGCGCATTTGCAGCAAGAGGAGCCGCCGCTACACCTCATGACTCGAAAGACGTTTTCCAAGAAACACAACTTGTAACTTTCCAGACCCAACACTAGATGACAGAAGTATGTAGAGCATGTTAATCTACAGCACTACATGCCACAAACAGATGCTTACTGGGTAAGTAACATTTTCCTTTTAATGTATGGGATAGCACGCACATGCTCTTGTAATGGTACCTTAGAGAGACATAGACAGTTGCCAGGGTCAGCTGTCCTTGCCTGGCGATGACAGAGCTGGACACAGGAGAAAGGGGTGGATACACCGCCTGTCTTTTAGGTATTTGGTAGTCGCATACCCTTGGACACATTCTTTTGTCCAGGTGTTTCTCTCTTTCCACTGGCTGATCTAGACCATCTTTGATCACAGAAAGGTAAACACAAAGAAAGCACCCTGCTACATTGAGGCTTTTATGCATACAGGTTCAGGCTTAAAATGGCTAAGGCAGTCAGTGGGGAATGCAGACAGCGGTGTAGGGGAAAATTCAAGGGCAGGGATATTGCTACCTTTCTATACTACAGCTTCCATAGACACCAACCCACAAACTTGGAATAACATACATAATAAAGGACCACCATACTGCACTGTGCCACATCTCCTATAGACAAACACTTGTCAAACACAAACCTCTCTCATTCTGAATAATTGAGTGGAGCCCTCATGACATTCTAAATATTTTTTTACTCTCCCGTATAAAGTTATCTGCCCAGCTTTGAGTTCCGGCAAAGCAGCCTCTGCACCATGACAATCGGTTAGCTGCCACCAACCAGTAAAGAAGTTGCCGTTTGAGTGGACTCTGATTTCCAGCAGAGTCTAGTCAACTGGTTGAACAACAACAAAAGACAGATGGAGCACTTGTCAGAGACTTTCTGGCATTGGTCGTCTATCAGGAAAATGTACAATCTGGCAGAATTTTGACAAAGCACAACGGTACAGGGCTACTGTGCCAGTAACCTTTGATGTACAACTTAATGTCCGATTGTGTATTCTAAACGAGGACTGATACTTTGTGGTAAGAGTGTGAGGCCTGGTTCATGTTACTCCAGTGCAGTCAAAGGTCACTGTAATAAACTAAGGTTGTTTACCGCTTGTTTTCTTGGCCCACAATACTATTGGATTGCAAGCTGGATTGCCAATTATTCCTGTTTAACACTTGACTCTCTTGTGAGTGTGGAACAGTGAAGTCTAAGGCTCAACAAGATGAGGACTAGAGACTGAGAATAAGACAGTACTATCACTCAGGACAGTCCTCACTTCAGTCAGGGCTTTACCTTGTTAAAACAAAGCAATTTAATAGCCATACATTAAATACTGCACACAACATATGACTATGTAAAGAAAATCTCAGTTTCTCATTAGATAGAACTTGGTGGCCCCAATCACGTTGCTACACTTCAAATAAAAAAAATTATCCATTTGTTCTACAAGATTTGTCCCCCTGACAGGGAACCTCTCAGACTCAAGTGTGATGGCCACAGCCATCCCAAAAGCGCAAAGAGCTCAGCCACGCCTTAAAACCCCAAATGTTCACTTTAGGGGTAAATGGGCAATGCCAAGTGTCTGGTGTCTTACCACAGTCCATTCAACTACCACTACCTCAGAGACTACTAATAGGGGACTGTAGCTAGGCCTGGAATACCCATCCAGGGCACAAGGTATTTTAAAGTCCCTGTAAGCATTGGAACTGCTGGTTGCATTTTGATTTTCTTAGCACCAGGAGTGACCACAGATCCAAAGAGCCAGAACAAAACTGGAAACAACAAACTCAGAATTAAAGCTTTGATATCTCTGGAATTACTTCATGGATAGTCACTGTCAAGGTTCAGAGCGGCCTTGTCTACCTACCTCTCCGATATACTCAGGACAGGTGTTGGAGCCAAGAGGCTGAGATGCCTCTGGTTGTTTCTGGAAGCAGCTGGGGGCCCACACATTTTCCCTGCAGCTTATATGGGCACAAGGACGTAGCGGGCACCCCAACGGACAGTGCAGGTGATGACTCTTTTCCTGGGCCACAAGTGATGCAGAGAGAGGACGTTGGGTTCTTCCTCTTGTACAGCAAGCACAGTTACCTCATGTCTGGGAGAAGCATAGATCTCCTCGATGCTGGCACAGATTTGGAGAGCAGCTAGGCTGTTGAACTCTACTGGCCGGTGGGTTTTCCTATGAAAGCTGCAACTCAGCATCATATTGTACAGCATGCAGGACACTGTCCTTTCAGAGCCGTCCAGCAGCACTTCAAGCAGGGTTCTTGTTCCATACTTAACGCAAGACGATAGCACTTGAGCTGACTGTAACCATGGATCTCGCACTTTGTCAATTGCCCTAGTGCAGAGCCTGTTCTTTGAGAGATTTTCTGGAACTGCCCATAAAAGGTTGAATATTAGGACCAATAGGCACACATGAATGCTGTAATCAGCAGTTGTTCTAAAAACCCTGGCAATAACAATCTGACTTTAACAAAAGGTACAATACAAATTTAATAAGGCAGATTATTCTTAGAATGGGGGTTTGGCTATGTGCAACACCACTTATGATAATCACTGCATTTATGACTTGTTATTAATCATGATTGTTGTAACTTGTCCCAAGAGTCATGTTTTTATTACATCAATTCTGTTGATTTTAATGTCATTGTTGTTCTATCTTGTGTTTGGTCTTATGTTTCTATCTTATCCGCTGTAGTTGTCCTGTCACCAAACCAATATGTATTCTTTTGTTATTGGTCCATTATCCTATCTTCTGGTGGATTTAATACTCTTGATTTTTTGTTAGGCCCTGATGAAGCAGTTCAGTTGCGTTTGTCGCCAGACATGTGTTGGCTTAATCAAATGGCTGTGTGATTTAGCCCGTCTGAAACTTAATTCCTTTAATTGATATTACAATCAATAAAAATCCGCCTACACATTTGTATTTGTGTGCAAGCATTCTACCAACATATCACAAGCCCATTGATTATGTATTCCACGTTGACTTTTTCCAAGAACCCATCATAATGTACAGTCTAATCAAATTCTGGTTTTGGAAACTCTTTCTGGTCAATTATCTTGAATATATTCTTTCTGACTATAACATGCGTATCCTCAAATGGGAGTGAAACAGTGTCTTCCTCAGAGCATATAAAAGAATATTGGAGATTTTGCAACGCTATTTAAAAAGTTATAAATTGATGAGACCGTTATTCAAGAATGCCAGTACTATGTCTGCAACAACCTATGTAGGGGTACTACTCCTGTGTACATAATTGACACTTTAAAAACCAACAATAACTGGGATGTATATATAGAATACCCTGTCCAATTGATAGAAACAGCAATTTAGCAGGTGGAATGTGTTACTGGAGAAGCAGGTTGTATTAGTGGGCAGAAATGTCGGTTTGTACAATTCCTATTAAGGCCATATGTGCATTTGATCATTGAGCTGTCTTAAAAGCATGTGCATTATGGTGCAGAGTGTAGTCTAGGGCAGCATGCTGCCCCATACAGAGTGATGTATAAAATAGGGTGTCATTTAGTGCAGCACCCTGCCTGCCTATCGAGTGTTGGGTAGTGCAGTACAGTGTGCAGTTTAGTGCAGTGTACTAGGTAGTAGATTCAGCCTTGTAGAGCAGCATTTTATCTAGTGTAGTTTAATACAAGCTTATCCAGTTCAGTGTGTTAGTAAAGTGCGGGGTAGTGTGCTGTTTAGTACAGTTGCTATCTAGGACAACATAGTACTGACTGCGTTCTCTTGCTGCATGCTGTTTAGTACAGTATCTGGTCCAGAGGAGAATGTAGCCTAATGCTGCATACTGCCTAATACAGTGCTGACCAGTACTGCATTCTGTTTAGAACAGGTTGCTGAATACTGCAACAGGGTTTCTGAATCAGCAAACAGTCTACTACAGTGTGCATTCCAGCCAAGTAGACATTCTAATACAAGTTGCTGTCTAGTTCTCGATAAGGTCAATGTATGCAGTATTCTGCCTAGTACAGTAATCAGCTGTCAGGCATGGCCTAGCAATGGTTTGTCTAGTGGAGCGTGCAGTCTAGTGCAGTTTGTTGTTTAGAATTGTATGCTATTGAGTGTAGCCTGCTGTCTCGAGCATTGTGTTGTTTAATTCAATGTGCAGTCTATTTTTTGCTTTCTAGTGCAGTATGCTTTACACTGCTGTATAATGCATGGTGTAGCGTACTGTACATGCAGTGTGTTGTATTTCAGGCTTCTCCAACAAGTAGCTCATGAGCTATTGACTGGTAGCTCTCCAGCTATCTGTAAGTAGTTCTCCTGTGTGCAGTCCAGTCAACTAAATTAGAAGCTTTTGCTTGATTGAATTAATGTGTGTGCTAAAATTGAAAAGCATGTATTTGGGTTGAAAATGAGTATGTTTTAAGAACTGATATGCTGATGTTTGGACAAATATATTTTAAGTTCCAAAATATATTTAAAGCTGATATTTGAGTGCTAAAAATCAACAATTTGGGGGAGACTTATTGCTAATATTATTCACTTGGTGCCAGGGGCATTGTAAATATAGCTGGTATATATTACTCATGTACAGGCATTTCACATTGACAAAGCATTTTTTTACATTTACAGTATGCTGGCAGCCGTGACTAATGCACTGAGATGATCACTGTTGGTAATCTTAAACAAGGGAGGCATTGATTAAATCATGCCCTATACAGGGAGTGCAGAATTATTAGGCAAGTTGTATTTTTGAGGATTAATTTTATTATTGAACAACAACCATGTTCTCAATGAACCCAAAAAACTCATTAATATCAAAGCTGAATATTTTTAGAAGTAGTTTTTAGTTTGTTTTTAGTTTTAGCTATGTTAGGGGGATATCTGTGTGTGCAGGTGACTATTACTGTGCATAATTATTAGGCAACTTAACAAAACAAAAAATATATACCCATTTCAATTATTTATTATTACCAGTGAAACCAATATAACATCTCAACATTCACAAATATAGATTTCTGACATTCAAAAACAAAACAAAAACAAATCAGTGACCAATATAGCCACCTTTCTTTGCAAGGACACTCAAAAGCCTGCCATCCATGGATGCTGTCAGTGTTTTGATCTGTTCACCATCAACATTGCGTGCAGCAGCAACCACAGCCTCCCAGACACTGTTCAGAGAGGTGTACTGTTTTCCCTCCTTGTAAATCTCACATTTGATGATGGACCACAGGTTCTCAATGGGGTTCAGATCAGGTGAACAAGGAGGCCATGTCATTAGATTTCCTTCTTTTATACCCTTTCTTGCCAGCCACGCTGTGGAGTACTTGGACGCGTGTGATGGAGCATTGTCCTGCATGAAAATCATGTTTTTCTTGAAGGATGCAGACTTCTTCCTGTACCACTGCTTGAAGAAGGTGTCTTCCAGGAACTGGGAGTTGAACTGGGAGTTGAGCTTGACTCCATCCTCAACCCGAAAAGGCCCCACAAGCTCATCTTTGATGATACCAGCCCAAACCAGTACTCCACCTCCACCTTGCTGGCGTCTGAGTCGGACTGGAGCTCTCTGCCCTTTACCAATCCAGCCACGGGCCCATCCATCTGGCCCATCAAGACTCACTCTCATTTCATCAGTCCATAAAACCTTAGAAAAATCAGTCTTGAGATATTTCTTGGCCCAGTCTTGACGTTTCAGCTTGTGTGTCTTGTTCAGTGGTGGTCGTCTTTCAGCCTTTCTTACCTTGGCCATGTCTCTGAGTATTGCACACCTTGTGCTTTTGGCCACTCCAGTGATGTTGCAGCTCTGAAATATGGCCAAACTGGTGGCAAGTGGCATCGTGGCAGCTGCACGCTGGACTTTTCTCAGTTCATGGGCAGTTATTTTGCGCCTTGGTTTTTCCACACGCTTCTTGCGACCCTGTTGACTATTTTGAATGAAACGCTTGATTGTTCGATGATCACGCTTCAGAAGCTTTGCAATTTTAAGAGTGCTGCATCCCTCTGCAAGATATCTCACTATTTTTGACTTTTCTGAGCCTGTCAAGTCCTTCTTTTGACCCATTTTGCCAAAGGAAAGGAAGTTGCCTAATAATTATGCACACCTGATATAGGGTGTTGATGTCATTAGACCACACCCCTTTTCATTACAGAGATGCACATCACCTAATATGCTTAATTGGTAGTAGGCTTTCGAGCCTATACAGCTTGGAGTAAGACAACATGCATAAAGAGGATGATGTGGTCAAAATACTCATTTGCCTAATAATTCTGCACTCCCTGTATGTCTACTATTACATATATAATATTAGTAGCTCAGGATCATTTTTGTAGGAAGTTGGCTCTGTATGTGCTATTTCAAAGTAAGGAATAGCATGCACAGAGTCCAAGGGTTCCCCTTAGAGGTAAAATAGTGGTAAAAATAGATAATACTAATGCTCTATTTTGTGGTAGTGTGGTCGAGCAGTAGGCTTATCCAAGGAGTAGTGTTAAGCATTTGTTGTACATACACATAGACAATAAATGAGGTACACACACTCAGAGACAAATCCAGCCAATAGGTTTTGTTATAGAAAAAATATATTTTCTTAGTTTATTTTAAGAACCACAGGTTCAAATTCTACATGTAATATCTCATTCGAAAGGTATTGCAGGTAAGTACTTTAGGAACTTCAAATCATAAAAATTGCATGTATACTTTTCGAGTTATTGACAAATAGCTGTTTTAAAAGTGGACACTTAGTGCAATTTTCACAGTTCCTGGGGGAGGTAAGTTTTTGTTAGTTTTACCAGGTAAGTAGGACACTTACAGGGTTCAGTTCTTGGTCCAAGGTAGCCCACCGTTGGGGGTTCAGAGCAACCCCAAAGTCACCACACCAGCAGCTCAGGGCCGGTCAGGTGCAGAGTTCAAAGTGGTGCCCAAAACACATAGGCTAGAATGGAGAGAAGGGGGTGCCCCGGTTCCGGTCTGCTTGCAGGTAAGTACCCGCGTCTTCGGAGGGCAGACCAGGGGGGTTTTGTAGGGCACCGGGGGGGACACAAGCCCACACAGAAATTTCACCCTCAGCGGCGCAGGGGCGGCCGGGTGCAGTGTAGAAACAAGCGTCGGGTTCGCAATGTTAGTCTATGAGAGATCTCGGGATCTCTTCAGCGCTGCAGGCAGGCAAGGGGGGGGTTCCTCGGGGAAACCTCCACTTGGGCAAGGGAGAGGGACTCCTGGGGGTCACTTCTCCAGTGAAAGTCCGGTCCTTCAGGTCCTGGGGGCTGCGGGTGCAGGGTCTCTCCCAGGCGTCGGGACTTTAGGTTCAAAGAGTCGCGGTCAGGGGAAGCCTCGGGATTCCCTCTGCAGGCGGCGCTGTGGGGGCTCAGGGGGGACAGGCTTTGGTACTCACAGTATCAGAGTAGTCCTGGGGTCCCTCCTGAGGTGTCGGATGTCCACCAGCCGAGTCGGGGTCGCCGGGTGCAGTGGTGCAAGTCTCACGCTTCTTGCGGGGAGCTTGCAGGGTTCTTTCAAGGCTGCTGGAAACAAAGTTGCAGCCTTTCTTGGAGCAGGTCCGCTGTCCTCGGGAGTTTCTTGTCTTTTCGAAGCAGGGGCAGTCCTCAGAGGATGTCGAGGTCGCTGGTCCCTTTGGAAGGCGTCGCTGGAGCAGGATCTTTGGAAGGCAGGAGACAGGCCGGTGAGTTTCTGGAGCCAAGGCAGTTGTTGTCTTCTGGTCTTCCTCTGCAGGGGTTTTCAGCTAGGCAGTCCTTCTTCTTGTAGTTGCAGGAATCTAATTTTCTAGGGTTCAGGGTAGCCCTTAAATACTAAATTTAAGGGCGTGTTTAGGTCTGGGGGGTTAGTAGCCAATGGCTACTAGCCCTGAGGGTGGGTACACCCTCTTTGTGCCTCCTCCCAAGGGGAGGGGGTCACAATCCTAACCCTATTGGGGGAATCCTCCATCTGCAAGATGGAGGATTTCTAAAAGTCAGAGTCACCTCAGCTCAGGACACCTTAGGGGCTGTCCTGACTGGCCAGTGACTCCTCCTTGTTTCTTTCTTTGTTCCCCCCAGCCTTGCCGCCAAAAGTGGGGGCCGTGGCCGGAGGGGGTGGGCAACTCCACTAAGCTGGAGTGCCCTGCTGGGCTGTGACAAAGGGGTGAGCCTTTGAGGCTCACCGCCAGGTGTCACAGCTCCTGCCTGGGGGAGGTGTTAGCATCCCCACCCAGTGCAGGCTTTGTTACTGGCCTCAGAGTGACAAAGGCACTCTCCCCATGGGGCCAGCAACATGTCTCTGGTGTGGCAGGCTGCTGGAACTAGTCAGCCTACACAGACAGTCGGTTAAGTTTCAGGGGGCACCTCTAAGGTGCCCTCTGTGGTGTATTTTACAATAAAATGTACACTGGCATCAGTGTGCATTTATTGTGCTGAGAAGTTTGATACCAAACTTCCCAGTTTTCAGTGTAGCCATTATGGTGCTGTGGAGTTCGTGTTTGACAGACTCCCAGACCATATACTCTTATGGCTACCCTGCACTTACAATGTCTAAGGTTTTATTTAGACACTGTAGGGGTACCATGCTCATGCACTGGTACCCTCACCTATGGTATAGTGCACCCTGCCTTAGGGCTGTAAGGCCTGCTAGAGGGGTGTCTTACCTATACTGCATAGGCAGTGAGAGGCTGGCATGGCACCCTGAGGGGAGTGCCATGTCGACTTACTCGTTTTGTCCTCACTAGCACACACAAGCTGGCAAGCAGTGTGTCTGTGCTGAGTGAGAGGTCTCCAGGGTGGCATAAGACATGCTGCAGCCCTTAGAGACCTTCCTTGGCATCAGGGCCCTTGGTACTAGGGGTACCAGTTACAAGGGACTTATCTGGATGCCAGGGTCTGCCAATTGTGGATACAAAAGTACAGGTTAGGGAAAGAACACTGGTGCTGGGGCCTGGTTAGCAGGCCTCAGCACACTTTCAATTGTAAACATAGCATCAGCAAAGGCAAAAAGTCAGGGGGCAACCATGCCAAGGAGGCATTTCCTTACACAACCCCCCCCCAAACGAAAGAGGATGAGACTAACCTTTCCCAAGAGAGTCTTCATTTTCTAAGTGGAAGAACCTGGAAAGGCCATCTGCATTGGCATGGGCAGTCCCAGGTCTGTGTTCCACTATAAAGTCCATTCCCTGTAGGGAGATGGACCACCTCAACAGTTTAGGATTTTCACCTTTCATTTGCATCAGCCATTTGAGAGGTCTGTGGTCAGTTTGAACTAGGAAGTGAGTCCCAAAGAGGTATGGTCTCAGCTTCTTCAGGGACCAAACCACAGCAAAGGCCTCCCGCTCAATGGCACTCCAACGCTGCTCCCTGGGGAGTAACCTCCTGCTAATGAAAGCAACAGGCTGGTCAAGGCCATCATCATTTGTTTGGGACAAAACTGCCCCTATCCCATGTTCAGAGGCATCAGTCTGCATAATGAACTGCTTAGAATAATCTGGAGCTTTGAGAACTGGTGCTGAGCACATTGCCTGTTTGAGGGTGTCAAAGGCCTGTTGGCATTCCACAGTCCAGTTCACTTTCTTGGGCATTTTCTTGGAGGTGAGTTCAGTGAGGGCTGTCACAATGGATCCATATCCCTTCACAAACCTCCTGTAATACCCAGTCAAGCCAAGGAATGCCCTGACTTGAGTCTGGGTTTTTGGAGCTACCCAGTCCAGAATAGTCTGGATCTTGGGTTGGAGTGGCTGAACTTGGCCTCCACCTACAAGGTGGCCCAAGTAAACCACAGTTCCCTGCCCTATCTGGCATTTGGATGCCTTGATAGAGAGGCCTGCAGATTGCAGAGCCTTCAAAACCTTCTTCAGGTGGACCAGGTGATCCTGCCAGGTGGAGCTAAAGACAGCAATATCATCAAGATAAGCTGTGCTAAAGGACTCCAAGCCAGCAAGGACTTGATTCACCAACCTTTGGAAGGTGGCAGGGGCATTCTTTAAACCAAAGGGCATAACAGTAAACTGATAATGCCCATCAGGGGTGGAGAATGCTGTTTTCTCTTTTGCTCCAGGTGCCATTTTTATTTGCCAGTACCCTGCTGTCAAGTCAAAGGTACTTAAGAATTTGGCAGCACCTAATTTATCTATGAGCTCATCAGCTCTTGGAATTGGATGAGCATCTGTCTTGGTGACAGAATTGAGCCCTCTGTAGTCCACACAAAACCTCATCTCTTTCTTTCCATCTTTGGTGTGAGGTTTGGGGACTAAGACCACTGGGCTAGCCCAGGGGCTGTCAGAGCGCTCAATTACTCCCAATTCCAGCATCTTGTGGACTTCTACCTTGATGCTTTCCTTAACATGGTCAGACTGCCTAAAGATTTTGTTCTTGACAGGCATGCTGTCTCCTGTGTCCACATCATGGGTACACAGGTGTGTCTGACCAGGGGTTAAGGAGAAGAGTTCAGGAAACTGTTGTAGGACTCTCCTACAATCAGCTTGCTGTTGGCCAGAGAGGGTGTCTGAGTAGATCACTCCATCTACTGTGCCATCTTTTGGGTCTGATGACAGAAGATCAGGGAGAGGTTCACTCTCTGCCTCCTGATCCTCATCTGTTACCATCAACAGATTGACATCAGCCCTGTCATGGAAGAGCTTAAGGCGGTTCACATGGATCACCCTCTTGGGGCTCCTGCTTGTGCCCAGGTCCACCAGGTAGGTGACCTGACTCTTCCTTTCTAGTACTGGGTAAGGGCCACTCCACTTGTCCTGGAGTGCCCTGGGAGCCACAGGCTCCAGAACCCAGACTTTCTGCCCTGGTTGGAACTCAACCAGTGCAGCCTTTTGGTCATACCAAAACTTCTGGAGCTGTTGGCTGGCCTCAAGGTTTTTGGTTGCCTTTTCCATGTACTCTGCCATTCTAGAGCGAAGGCCAAGTACATAGTCCACTATGTCCTGTTTAGGCTCATGGAGAGGTCTCTCCCAGCCTTCTTTAACAAGGGCAAGTGGTCCCCTTACAGGATGACCAAACAGAAGTTCAAAGGGTGAGAATCCTACTCCCTTCTGTGGCACCTCTCTGTAAGCGAAAAGCAGACATGGCAGGAGGACATCCCATCTCCTTTTGAGTTTTTCTGGGAGCCCCATGATCATGCCCTTTAATGTCTTGTTGAATCTCTCAACTAAGCCATTAGTTTGTGGATGGTATGGTGTAGTGAATTTATAAGTCACCCCACACTCATTCCACATGTGCTTTAGGTATGCTGACATGAAGTTGGTACCTCTGTCAGACACCACCTCCTTAGGGAAACCCACTCTGGTAAAGATACCAATGAGGGCCTTGGCTACTGCAGGGGCAGTAGTCGACCTAAGGGGAATAGCTTCAGGATACCTGGTAGCATGATCCACTACTACCAGGATATACATATTTCCTGAGGCTGTGGGAGGCTCTAGTGGACCAACTATGTCCACACCCACTCTTTCAAAGGGAACCCCCACCACTGGAAGTGGAATGAGGGGGGCCTTTGGATGCCCACCTGTCTTACCACTGGCTTGACAGGTGGGGCAGGAGAGGCAAAACTCCTTAACCATGTTGGACATATTGGGCCAGTAGAAGTGGTTGACTAACCTCTCCCACGTCTTGGTTTGTCCCAAATGTCCAGCAAGGGGAATGTCATGGGCCAATGTTAGGATGAACTTCCTGAACAGCTGAGGCACTACCACTCTCCTAGTGGCACCAGGTTTGGGGTCTCTGGCCTCAGTGTACAGGAGTCCATCTTCCCAATAGACCCTATGTGTTCCATTTTTCTTGCCTTTGGACTCTTCAGCAGCTTGCTGCCTAAGGCCTTCAAGAGAGGGACAGGTTTCTTGTCCCTTACACAGCTCCTCCCTTGAGGGTCCCCCTGGGCCTAAGAGCTCAACCTGATAAGGTTCAAGCTCCAAAGGCTCAGTTCCCTCAGAGGGCAGAACTTCTTCCTGAGAAGAGAGGTTCCCTTTCTTTTGCTGTGTTGCAGTTGGTTTCCCAACTGACTTTCCTGTTCTCTTGGTAGGCTGGGCCATTCTTCCAGACTCCAGCTCTACTTGTTCACCCTGTGCCTTGCATTGTGCTCTTGTTTTCACACACACCAGTTCAGGGATACCCAGCATTGCTGCATGGGTTTTTAGCTCTACCTCAGCCCATGCTGAGGACTCCAGGTCATTTCCAAGCAGACAGTCCACTGGGATATTTGAGGAGACCACCACCTGTTTCAGGCCATTGACCCCTCCCCATTCTAAAGTAACCATTGCCATGGGATGTACTTTTCTCTGATTGTCAGCGTTGGTGACTGTGTAAGTTTTTCCAGTCAGGTATTGGCCAGGGGAAACCAGTTTCTCTGTCACCATGGTGACACTGGCACCTGTATCCCTCAGGCCCTCTATTCTAGTCCCATTAATTAAGAGTTGCTGTCTGTATTTTTGCATGTTAGGCGGCCAGACAGCTAGTGTGGCTAAATCCACCCCACCCTCAGAAACTAGAGTAGCTTCAGTGTGGACCCTGATTTGCTCTGGGCACACTGTTGATCCCACTTGGAGACTAGCCATACCAGTGTTACCTGGATGGGAGTTTGGAGTGGAACCTTTCTTGGGACAGGCCTTGTCTCCAGTTTGGTGTCCATGCTGTTTACAGCTATGACACCAGGCCTTTTTGGGATCAAAGTTTTTACCCTTGTACCCATTGTTTTGTGAAGAGGCTCTGGGCCCACCCTCCTGTGCAGGTTTTTGGGGGCCTGTAGAAGACTCTTTACTATTTTTAGTTTTGGTTGTCTCATCACCCTTCCCCTGGGGAGTCTTTGTGACCCCTTTCTTTTGGTCACCCCCTGTTGAAGTCTTGGACACCCTTGTCTTGACCCAATGGTCCGCCTTCTTTCCCAATTCTTGGGGAGAAATTGGTCCTAGGTCTACCAGATGCTGATGCAGTTTATCATTGAAACAATTACTTAACAGGTGTTCTTTCACAAATAAATTGTACAGCCCATCATAATTACTTACACCACTGCCTTGAATCCAACCATCTAGTGTTTTCACTGAGTAGTCTACAAAGTCAACCCAGGTCTGGCTCGAGGATTTTTGAGCCCCCCTGAATCTAATCCTATACTCCTCAGTGGAGAATCCAAAGCCCTCAATCAGGGTACCCTTCATGAGGTCATAAGATTCTGCATCTTGTCCAGAGAGTGTGAGGAGTCTATCCCTACACTTTCCTGTGAACATTTCCCAAAGGAGAGCACCCCAGTGAGATCTGTTCACTTTTCTGGTTACACAAGCCCTCTCAAAAGCTGTGAACCATTTGGTGATGTCATCACCATCTTCATATTTAGTTACAATCCCTTCCACTAAGCTGGAGTGCCCTGCTGGGCTGTGACAAAGGGGTGAGCCTTTGAGGCTCACCGCCAGGTGTCACAGCTCCTGCCTGGGGGAGGTGTTAGCATCCCCACCCAGTGCAGGCTTTGTTACTGGCCTCAGAGTGACAAAGGCACTCTCCCCATGGGGCCAGCAACATGTCTCTGGTGTGGCAGGCTGCTGGAACTAGTCAGCCTACACAGACAGTCGATTAAGTTTCAGGGGGCACCTCTAAGGTGCCCTCTGTGGTGTATTTTACAATAAAATGTACACTGGCATCAGTGTGCATTTATTGTGCTGAGAAGTTTGATACCAAACTTCCCAGTTTTCAGTGTAGCCATTATGGTGCTGTGGAGTTCGTGTTTGACAGACTCCCAGACCATATACTCTTATGGCTACCCTGCACTTACAATGTCTAAGGTTTTATTTAGACACTGTAGGGGTACCATGCTCATGCACTGGTACCCTCACCTATGGTATAGTGCACCCTGCCTTAGGGCTGTAAGGCCTGCTAGAGGGGTGTCTTACCTATACTGCATAGGCAGTGAGAGGCTGGCATGGCACCCTGAGGGGAGTGCCATGTCGACTTACTCGTTTTGTCCTCACTAGCACACACAAGCTGGCAAGCAGTGTGTCTGTGCTGAGTGAGAGGTCTCCAGGGTGGCATAAGACATGCTGCAGCCCTTAGAGACCTTCCTTGGCATCAGGGCCCTTGGTACTAGGGGTACCAGTTACAAGGGACTTATCTGGATGCCAGGGTCTGCCAATTGTGGATACAAAAGTACAGGTTAGGGAAAGAACACTGGTGCTGGGGCCTGGTTAGCAGGCCTCAGCACACTTTCAATTGTAAACATAGCATCAGCAAAGGCAAAAAGTCAGGGGGCAACCATGCCAAGGAGGCATTTCCTTACAATTTTCCTTAAACATAAGTAGCTCTTATTACAGCCAAATTTGGAGACCCCTGGTCTACTCAATGTACTATATATACAAGGTACTTTATAGTGCAATGTGTGTCTAGTGTAGTGTGCAATGTACTGTGCGCTGTCTAGTCTCTAGTGCCAAGAACATAGCTATCAATAATGCTGTAGGTGGAGTGTCAGCAGGGATAGGGTTGTTAGTGGCCCCTGCTACTAGATAATGCTGTGTCTTACCATTACACCAGTGTATGAGGGCCCATTGTCCTTCATCACCAGTGTAAGAGGGCCAGAGGCACCCTTTGTACACTATTGTGCTGTCTACTATTTTGTTTTGTGTAGCATTGTGTTGTCTGTCACCGTGTGGTGTCTAGTGCATTGTGCAGCCTAGAACTGTATGCAATTTAGTTTTGAGTATGGCTATTTTGTTTATTTTTTACTATGTATAGAGCAGTAGGGAGTCTTGTTTTGTGCTAATTCTGTGTTGTCTAGTGATGTGTGCAGTCTAAAACATTGTTCTGTCTAGGGCAGCATAGAGTATGTTGTAGTATAGCATGGTGTGCTGTCTAGTAGACTGCTTTCAAATGCTTTGTGCTGTCCAACAGTGTGGTTTCCAGTATAGTTTGTGCTCTAGTGCAGTAAGTTTTCTAGTTCAGACTATCGTCTAGTGCAGGTATTTCCCAAGCATAGAGTCTTGTCTGGTTCTGGTCTCACTGCATCCCACACACCACTGATTAATGGACAACACTTAGTGTTTGCGATGCTCCTGCTATAGTAAAAATCTTTGCAGACAGCCCCACTGTACCTGCCCTATAAATTTATTGTATGTAAAATACCAGAAATAAAAATGAATAAGTATGTAATTTTTTATATGTATGTGTTGGACTTGGCCCTTTTTGCAGGGTCATCCCCAGACTGCCTCCTTCCTCCTATTTGTTTCTGACAAGTTTTTGTTGACTTTAGGACTGGGCACTTTACCACCGCTAACTAGTGCTAAAGTGCATATGCTCTCTGTGTAAATTGTACTGTTGAGTGGTTTATCCGTGATTAGTATATTTGATTTACTAGTAAGTCCCTAGTAAAGTGCACTAGAGGTGCCTGTAAATCAAATGCTACTAGTGGGCCTGCAGCACTGGTTGTGCCACCCACATGAGTAAACCTGTAAACATGGCTCAGACCTGCCACTGCAGTGTTTGTGTTCAGTTTTAAACTACCAATTTGACCTAGCAAGTGTACCCACTTGCCAGGCCCAAATCATCCCTTTTATACATGTAAGGTACCCCTAAGTTAGACCCTAGGTAGCCCCATAGGCAGGGTAAAGTGTGTTTTAAAGTTGGGGCATGTAGTGATGCATTTACATGTCCTAACAATGAAATACTGCTAAATCCGATTTTCACTCTTGCACGGCCTATCTCCCTCATAGGTTAACATGGGAGCTGCCTTTAAATATCTTTTAAGAGCAGTTTCCCTTTGGGAGCAGATGGAAATGTGGAGTTCGGTGTCTCCAAACGCTCAATTTGAAAATACATCTTTTAGTGAAGTTGGTTTTTAAATTGTCTGTTTGAAAATGTCACTTTTTGAAAGCATGCATTTTCTTGCTTTAACTATTCTGTGACTCTGCCTGTTTGTGGATTCAGACTGACAGTTGGGCTGTTTGTGAATCTTCTCTAGACAGTGACACAAAGGGAGCTGGGGTGTAGCCTGCATATCCCGATGAGCCATCTGGGCTAGAGTGGAGGAAGGAGTGGTCACTTGCACCCTAATGGGCTGTGCCTGCCCTCACGCAATGCAGTCTCTGACCCCCTGGTGTATGTCTGGGGTCTGGCCTGGGCAAGGCAGGGTCCTGTAAACAACAGAAACTTTTCTTTGAAGTTTGCCTACTTCAAAGGCAGAAATGGGTATAAATAGTGGATCCAAAACCCCAGACTCTAGATTTCTTCAAGATCACTTCTGGAACCAAGAGGAACCTCTGCCCAAGAAAAGAGCTGAGGAGAAGTGCTGCCTGTGCTTTGTTGGGCTATCCTGTAGTTGCTGCTTCTGCCTGTGAAAGTGGACAAAGACTGGACTTTGTTGTGCATTCCTGCTTGAGAAGAAACTCCAAGGGCTTAAACTGAGCTTGCCTCCTGTTCTGAAGTCTCAGGGCCATCAAAGACTTCCCCTGTCAGCACCTGGACTCTCTGCTGAGACTCCTGCCAAGTGGTGCCTCATCCAGTCCCTTGAAAGGTGATGTTGGCAGAACAAGAACTGAAATCCATGCACAGAACACCGTGCAGGGAAATTTTCAATGCACCTACTGCAAAGCGGCTGAAAAAAACAACGCGCCACCCGCTTCGTGGCTGAAACCAATGCCCCTCCTGCATCTCAGCTGAGAAATCGTCACATCGCAGCATGAGAAACGACGCAACACCCACGTGTGACTGCTGATAACGACGCAAACCCCAAGCACTATGGTTTTCTAACACCTTGCAACCGGATTTCTCATGCATAGTTGCTGGGCATCAAAATCATCTTGAGCCTACAAAGTGCCCTGTCTGGAAATCGACACATAGCTCTCTTGTGGGGGACCGGAGAAGAAAAAGAAGCATGGCCTTACTTGCGAGTAAGGTATCAATGCATCGCTGACTTCTCCGACACACGCTTGTCCGTGCGGCTTTATTTTTTACGCAAACCAGGTACTTTTTTGTAAAATCATCGTTTCCATTGATTTCTATGGAACAAGATTCTTATTCTTTTGAAAATTCATATCTTGACTTCTGTTTGTTGTATTTTTGTTGTTTTGGTCTTGTTTGATTTAGATCAATATTACCTATTTTCCTAAACTGGTGTGGTGTCCATTTTGTGGTGTTTTCACTGGATTACTGTGTGTGTTGGTACAAATACTTTACACATTGATTCTGAGATAAGCCTGACTGCTTGTGCCAAGCTACCAAGGGGGTAAGCAGGAGTTATCTGAGGGTCCCTGCTGGGACAGATTGCAAACCGACTGCCAACCAGAGACCCCATTTCTAACAGTATGCATAAAATCACTTAATATTGGTGTCTTCGTATTAGGGATCTTAATTCTAGATCTCTACGTTACAACTCTGTTGTCTTGGACTGTACTTTTGTTAACTCTTTAAGATTTCCTCGCTGCATTGATGGTATCTCTGGGCCTGTGTGCATTACATCTGAAAGGGCGTGGACTACTGTATTAACACTCTGTGGTCTCTTTTTCTGCAGAGATGGTGGCTCTGGATCCAGACACAGCACATCCTCGGCTCATCCTGTTTGAGGGTCAGAGACGTGTAAGAGAACGAGGGCTAGTCCAGCCGCTCGTAGAAAACCCCAAGAGATTCACCTTCTGGCCCTGTGTACTGGGGAGTGAGGGGTTCACTTCAGGCAGACACTACTGGGAAGTGCAGCTGCTGCAGGAAGGGAAACAGTGGCATATAGGGGTCTCATCAGAATCTGTAAACAGGAAGGGGTACTTCATAAGGTCACCCGAGACTGGAATCTGGGCCGTGCAGAGGTGGAATGATCAGTACCTTGCCCTCACCTCGCCTGTGACCTGTCTGTCCCCACGTGAAAAGCCCAGGAAGCTAGGGGTGTATTTGGACTATGAAGGGAGGTGCCTGTCCCTGTACAATGCTGACTCCAAGGAGCTTCTGTACACCTTCCACCAGGCCCCATTCGCACGCAGGCTTTTCCCGTACTTTGGACTCTGGGGAGAGGCAGAGCTGAGGCTGGTGTAGGAGCTGCCATCTGTTTCTCCACTGCGAGGCTGTAATGAGATGGAAGGGATGATACCAAGCTCTGATATCTTCCCAGTCACCTCAGTCCCTGCTTCTGGAGCCAGTACATGGGGGACAGTGCTCTCTTTACAATGCAGACTAGATAGAGCTTCTTCGCTTTTCCCAGGCATTATCACATACGGGCGCCTCGGGTCTTGTTTTTCTGGGGAGAAGCAGAGGGTAGGTTTGTCCAATAGCTTCCATGTTCATTATATAGCTGCACCCTGACAGGTGACTGACATTCCTATGCTTCTATCATCCAAGTCACTCGTTATCAACAGCTTCCCTTGAATCTGGTGTCCCGCCCCAAAAAACAGTCACTGCAGCAACAACATGCCTCCCTGGTTCCTGGGTTGCATCTATATTTTTCCCCTGCTGCTGGGAACCAGACAACATGAGGGTCTTTTACTAGGCTATATGATGCCCATGTTTACCAAAACTCCTGTTTGGCAAGAGGTTGGAATTTCTCTGTCCTGCTAAATGTTTACAGGCCGCACCTGTTGGAATTTAACCGGGGAAATGTTGTGGTAATTAAGGAGACATGCAGATTTTGGTGCAGGAAGCCCCAATATCCAGGTTATTCCCCATTACCCAGTGAAAACTGGAATATATGCTGTTTATTGCACCCAATAAATTGCAATCCCTATGGTGTCAGATTTTATCAGGTGTATTAAAGAAATATGCCCCCCTTACCCATTCTAGGCCACACGTAATCTTGCCCCAAGATGTAAGCTGCTTGATTCCCATACACCCCGTAAGTGTGGTGTGCAGATGGTGCTGTGTAGCACCACAGCCATCATCCCATGCCAACTAAGTTGAGCAGGACATAACTGCTAACATTTGGAGGTGTTTGAACCTGCTGGGCAGTCTAAACAACCAGACGTTTCTTGATCGAACCAGATGTAAAAGCCGCTAGAGAAAGACACTGTTCCACCTTTACCTGTCGAGTTATCATATTAGCTAAACCCATGAGCCTACTATTGAATAAAAGTCTTACTCTTTCAAAAATGCTGATTGGACATTACAATTATTGGGTGATTTGTATTGTGGTACCCATATGTGAGTTTTCACGCATCCTTTCAAGGAGTAAACCTTGACTGCTGATCTTTGCTGACCCTGGAAATTAAACCCACCCAAAAGGATGGATCTGCCTAATTTACAAGTGTTTGGTTGTTGGGTTTCAAGGGACAGAAAGTTGCCTCTGAGTTGGCTAGGACGTAGAGAAATGCTGAGGGCAAACCACAACTCTGGGCACCTCACTCTTTTAATTTACAGTAGGAACAATAACTTACAGAAAAAAATAATCAGACTTAATCCAAAAAGCAATACACAAAAATATAATATATACAGAGTTTAAGAATAACGCATGAATATAGTACTGGCTATAAATACTGAATTCTGAGCTAAAAGAATGAACCACTTTTAGACTTGCAATTTATGTTTTTTTTTTGGGGGGGTTTCAGAAAAGAGAGGATATAAGATAGATACAGCAAAGAGAAAAAGAAGGTAAAAGATATAGAAAGAAGAAAAGGAAAAAGAGAGAAATGAAAAGATAATAAAATGAAAATACATGACCAGAACCAGTAATTATCATAAAACATCAAACAATAAGAACAGTCATTAAATAGTATCTTAAACATGTATTGAAACTATAATTTCATGGTGGCTGGAATACGAAAGTGTTATTACAAAATTGAGATGGTGGGAGACATAAATAAGTTAGAAGAGGTGACCAAAATTAGTCTTTTTTTGAAGAAGTTGTTTTGTAGCGATAGCAGATGCTCTGTCTAATCTGTGATGATGACAAAGCAAGTTCCACAATCCATTAAAAGTGATCTTAGTAGCATCCTTCCAGTTTGACGTGATAACTTGTAATGCTCGAGTAATGAGCAAATCCACAAAGCGGCCCACTTTACAGGCGCCAATCTAAATAGGAGAGGAACTTCCCAAAAAGATGTTGACAATGTCAAAAGGAAAATTAACATTGCACATCTGTGCAATTTTATTACAAATTTTTCACCAAAAAGAAGCAATAGCTGGGTATTGGAAGAAAAGAGTATAGGTAGGTGCCTGGTGTATCAGAGCAGGTCCAACAAAAATCCGGAATGCTGGTGTTATATTTAGAGAGAGAGGAGTTAAAAAAAAGTCTAGGATACAAATAAATGAATGGTCTGTGTAGTACTAGCATTACAGGATGTATGATGGATTTTTGACCAAATGCAATTCCATGTTTGAACAGAGAGAGAGCAATTGAAGTCCGATTCCCAAGTAAGCTCTATTTTATTTTTAACATGGCTTGGTAAGTGATAATGTAAGTATTTATTTATGTTAGAGGCTTTGGTCGGGATGCTGGAGAAAGCTGCATAGGAACTAAAGTTGGTGCGGGGTTGGATCTAGCAATAAGATATTTAGTTGTTGTGCCAGAAGGGTTATTAACCTTAGATATTTTGGCATGTGGGTGGCTGATAAATGAAATTTAATTTGGAGTTCAGAAAAAGAGAGAGGTAGCATAAGCTCAAACAATTGTTTGACTTCTAAAATACCTTTAATTACCCACTCTCTCCAAAAAAGAGTACGATTCGATTAAATAACTTGATATTTCTATTATGCCAAATAGAGGAGTCCAGGAATGTTTGTAAGGATGATAATGGTATAGTAAAGAGTGGATAAACTATCGAGATGGATTGCTTAAGACAAGGAGATGAAGAACCCTCTAGGAGAGTATGAAAAATGTGATATTGATTGAAATGGGAAAGGAAAAATAATTGCCTCTTCCAATTTATACGAAATCGATGGAGACATTGCTTGAGGAGCATAGATATACAGTAAAACTTGTTTTAATATAGAGGAGGAATGATATTTATGAAGATTCGGAAAATTAACGCCACCTACATCCTTAAGTTTGCACAGTGAGGAAAGAGCTATGCATGCTTTGCGTCCATTCCATAGAAAGTTTATCAAAATGCCATTAATCAATTAAACAAATTCAAAGGTATTTTGACCGGTAACATAGACAGATAAAAATTGATCACTGGGAGCATCATCATTTTGATGGATGCCAACCTACCCCACCAGGATAAATACAGAGGAGACCACTTATCCGACATGCTACTAATTTTTTTAACAAGATCTGCCAAATTAAGCTGAATGGTAGCCGGAGTTGAAGGGGTGTACTTAATCCCTAGACATTTTATGTGTGTGGGGGTCCATTTAAAATCTGTTTCTTCAAACATATGTTTTAAACAAAATTTATTTAAAGGAAGAACTTCAGAGAGGCTAGAGTATGAGTTCAGTAGTTCAATAAATACAGGTAACGATGTCTGCAGATTAGAAACATACAAGATAACATCATCAGCATAAGCAGTAAATTTGATTTGCAAATCTTTATGAACAAACCCGGTAAACAAATTGGTTTGCTTCAAGGAATATAAGAAAGGTTCCAAAGATAAAATGAATAGCAAGGTGGATAATGGACACCCTTGCCTAGTACCTCGATAAATGGAAAAATAAGAAGATTGAACTCCATTTAAAAAGATAGATGTGGATGGGGAAGAATATAATATATTAATATATTTTAAAATTACAGGTCCAAAACCATGCCATTTCAGGGTTCGCATCATAAAAAGCCAATTAATACAATCAAAAGCTTTCTCTGCATCCAAAGTAATGGCAGCCATTGGAATAGTACTTGTAGAAGCAAGATGTAAAATATTTTATAAGGCTCTGGAATCATCAGTAATATATCTGACTTTAACGAAGCCAGTTTGTTCAAAACCAATTAAATCCTGTATAATCTGATTTACCAAAAGAGCTAATATCTTAGCAAATATCTTACAGTCTAAATTAATGAGAAAAATTGGCTGATAATTAGCACACAGAGAAAGGTCCTTATCTTTCTTAGGAATGAGGCAAAGCATTGCTGGAGAAAAAAACCTTGAGCCCTATCATTCTGAATAAATTGATAATGAAGAGAATGCAAATGCGAAGAAGAACATGTGAAAAACGAAGGTAAAATTCAGCTGTGAAGCCATCCGGGCCCTGAGCTTTATCTTTTGGTAATTTTGCTAAAGCGGTCTTAATATCCTGCACAGATATTTCTGTGGCAGCACCCTATGATGTTACTTTGCTGAGATGTTAATCTGGTTCTGCCGTTGAAACGTTATTCCTAAATTCAAGATCCCTAGTGTTGGGATAGAAAAGGTCACCTACTTGGCTCGGAAGAAAGTGTACCATGACCTGAGTTTTTCATAGCGAGGATCTGGGATGTTTTTCCCTTCTTTCACTGAAGGCCCGCTGTGATGCATCATGTAAACTAGCTCTGGGCTCTATGGTCTGGAGGGGCACTCTGTTTGACTGTGACTACTCTCAGCTCCCTTGGCAGAGGAGATCGAGCAGTGTTGGCAGCAGTGGAGAGTGTATGCATGGATGGGTATTTCTACCTGTTGCCTATACAGGGAGACTTGAGTATTAGCTCCTCCTGTGTAACTTGTTCAGTCCCCTACAACCATTTCCTTAGCTCCATCCATGTAGGGCAAGCATTGAGCTTGTATGTGTGACATAAGAATGTCTAGTAGGGCAAGCAGGTGTGCTGTAATTGACTTGAAATTTAGAAAAACATTTTTGGAATCTCTTGAATGTGAGAGGGCCCCAAACCCGGTTGGAGAGACAGCAGTGTTGAATTGCAAGACTCGCACTAGAGCATTCCTGACATCCTCAATAGTGGTTTAAACTCCTAAGGAGACCGATGGACAGTCTTTGGTCTCTTCCTTCTCAATTCTTCCAGTGATGTCACCCCCAAAAGGTTGTCAGATAGACTTTACGTCAAAAAACTGCAAGGCTTTTTGGGCTCCATCTATGCCAAATGTGCAGAATATTTTCTGAAAGAGAGAAAAACATTACCAAAAGAACCTGTTGTTACTCTCTTCCTAAAGTTGGAGATATATATATGTTCGATGGCATGTGTAGCTGCAGATACACATGCTGTGCATATCCCGCCATCTAGTGTTGGGCTCGGAGTGTTACAAGTTGTTTTTCTTCGAAGAAGTCTTTTCGAGTCACGAGATCGAGGCACTCCTCCCCTTTCGGCTCCATTGCGCATGGGCGTCGACTCCATCTTAGATTGTTTTCTTTCCGCCATCGGGTTCGGACGTGTTCTCTTCGCTCCATGTTTCGGTTCGGAAAGTTAGTTACATTTCGGAAAATTTGACGGTATTGTTTGCGTTCGGTATCGGGTTAGTTATAGCAGATCGAAACCGAATAAAAGAAAAGCTCCGGTAGCCCTTCGGGGCTTCTATCCCCCGGCGGGGCCTTGGTCAGCCCGACCGTGTGCGTCTTCAAGGCTCATGGAACGGACCCCATTCCGCTTCTGCCCCGAATGCCACAATAAGTATCCTTACACAGATCAGCATTAGGTCTGTAATTTGTGTTTGTCCCCCGAACACAAAGAGGATACTTGCGAGGCCTGTCGGGCATTTCGGTCGAAGAAGACTCTACGGGACCGGAGAGCTTGAAGGCTTCAAATGGCATCGGCGCCGTCAGGACACCACGACGTCGAGAAAGAGGAGACTTTCTCCATTGCCGACTCGGACGAGGCCGAAAGTGAGCAGCCGGCGAAAACTGTGAGTAAACCTGCCCCGGCCAAAACTCACGCCAACATCATGAAGGCTCAGGGGACGCCACCGCCGGCAGGCCATGGCTTAACCCGTAAACTCGGTGACCAACCATCGGCACCGAAAAAGGGCACACACGTGTCGAAGACATCCGACTCCGGTCGAGATACCGGCACAGAGTATACTCGGCACCGAGATACTGGCTCTGACCAAACTCGACACCGAGATACCGGCTCCGAGCAAAGTCAGCACTGAGAGATCTGCACCCTGAAACTGAAAAAGGTGGCTTTGGAGCCGAAAAAGACTGGAAAAAGTTTTGGTGCCGAAACACCCAGCATCGGAGCCGAAAAAAAGTTCTTATTCCGAAGAACAAGACCTTTCAGCACAACTACAAGGCAATACATTTGGACAAGAATTAGAGATGGTGGAGCCAGACTATACACAAATAAGGCTCCATATCCAAGAGGATACAGGGAAAATAAGGACTCTTCCCCCTAATAAAATGAAAAGGAAACTTGCTTTCCAAGACACAGAGAAACAGCCAAAAGCAAAGGTGGCGAAAGAAAAAAACTCCACCACGTTTTTCGCCACAACCATCGCCACAGCACTCACTGCAACTGTCACCAATTGCAACACCCCCTACGATGCCATCTCCAACGCACACAGGGATGACCCAGGATAACCCAGATGCATGGGATCTATATGATGCACCAGTATCTGACAATAGTCCAGACTGCTACCAGGCAAGACCGTCACCACCTGAAGACAGTACTGCTTACATGCAGGTGGTGTCCAGAGCAGCTACTTTTCACAATGTAGCACTGCATGCTGAACCTATTGAGGATGACTTTTTATTTAATACTTTGTCGTCAACACACAGCCAGTAACAGAGTCTGCTGATGTTACCAGGGATGTTAAAACACGCAAAACAAGTGTTTCAAGACCACGTCAAATGCAGAGCCATTACACCTAGGGTGGAAAAAAGTACAAGCCTCCCCCTATGTACCCTGTGTACATCACGCAACAACTAACACCTGACTCAGTGGTAGTAGGCGCAGCACGCAAAAGGGCAAACTCACAGACTTCTGGGGATGCACCACCACCCGACAAAGAAAGTCGAAAGTTTGATGCAGCGGGGAAAAGAGTTGCAGCACAGGCAGCCATTTAATGGCACATTGCCAATTCACAGGCTTTATTGGAAAGATATGACAGGGCTCATTGGGATGAAAGGCAGCATTTTATTGAACATCTTCCCAAGGAGTTTCAAAAGCGTGCACAGCAAGTAGTGGAGGAGGGCCAAAGTATCTCCAACAACCAGATACGATCGGCAATGGACGCAGCGGACACAGCCGCCAGAACTGTGAATACAGCGGTCACTATTCGGAGACACGCATGGCTCCGCACCTCCGGATTTAAGCCAGAGATCCAACAGGCTGTGCTTAATATGCCTTTTAATGGACAACAGTTGTTTGGGCCGGAAGTAGATACAGCTATAGAGAAGCTGAAAAAGGACACTGACACGGCCAAAGCCATGGGCGTGCTCTACTCCCCACAGAGCAGAGGCACCTTTAGAAAGCCACACTTTAGAGGGGGGTTTCAAGCCCAAAGCACAGAACCCTCAACCTCACAAGCCAGACTCAACATACCAGGGCCAGTATCAAAGAGGAGGCTTTCGGGGGCAATATAGATGTGGACAGTTCCCTAAAACCAGAGGGAAATTCCAAAGCCCAAAGACCCCACAAACTAAACAGTGACTTCAATGTCACAAATCCCCAACACATAACACCAGTGGGGGGGAGACTCACAGATTATTACAAAAATTGGGAAGAAATAACTACAGAATCGTGGGTCCTAGCCATTATCCAACATGGTTATTGCACAGAATTTCTACAATAACCACCAAATGTGCCTACAAAAACACACAACGTGTCCAAACAGCACTTGGATCTATTACAACTAGAAGTCCAAGCGTTGTTACAACAAGAGGCAATAGAACTCGTACCCAACCATCAGAAAGGAACAGGTGTTTATTCCCTGTATTTTCTAATACCCAAAAATGACAAAACTCTGAGACCCATCTTAGATCTCAGAACACTAAATCTTTACATCAAATCAGATACACTTTCACATGGTAACACTTCAAGACGTAATCCCCTTGCTCAAACAACAAGACTACATGTCAACATTAGATCTAAAGGATGCGTACTTCCATATACCCATACATCCTTCACACAGAAAATACTTGAGGTTTGTAATCCAATGAGTACATTACCAATTCAAAGTGTTACCATTCGGGATAACAACAGCACCAAGGGTATTTACAAAATGCCTTTCAGTAGTAGCGGCACATATCAGAAGACCGCACATACACGTATTCCTGCATCTAGACCAGGGATACTCAAAGTACGGCCCGCGGACCTCATGCGTCCCCTCTGGCCTTTACATGAGGCCCCTGGGGCAACAGGAGCACTGGGCAGCTGTTTGCTCGACTCCACACTAACAAAAATATTAAATACACACACAATCTTTTATTTCAAACTTAATTGGTGCTAAAGAAAAGAAGAAGGGACTCCTGCACTTAACTTCAGAAACGCCTTCATTTTTAATGACACCTTGCAGCATAAGTGTAAAACTAAGACAGTCTCTTCAAAATTAATTAAGTGTATTTGATTACACATGCAGAACCTTTTCGCCTTAGTACAATTTATTTTATCAGTGTATTGAGATGTATTCCTTTTAAAGTGATAGTTTTCAAACATAATATTTGGAAACATTAATTATTTCCCTTACCCTGAGAACACCACCTATAGTAAATTAAAGAGGCAAGTCACTTGGTATGTGCACTTTATGGGTGGCCTGGGTTCCTATCATACATAAAAAAAATGATAGTTTATCAAATCAAACATAGAAGCAGGTTATGTGCAGCGCACACCATGAATCATGTATTTTGACCCCCACTGCCCTGGCATCAGTGCAGCCCCCAGGTACGTCACAGACGAAACTTTTTGGCCCCTGGGAAAATGTTTGCGAGTACCCATGATCTAGACGATTGGTTAATAAAGACCAACACTCAGAAACAGTGTCTTCAACACACAAAATACGTCATAGAAACGCTTCACAAATTAGGGTTCTCAATAAACTACCTAAAATCACACTTACAACCATGTCAAATACAATACTTAGGAGCGACAATCGACACAAAGAAAGGGATTGCCACTCCAAGTCCACAAAGGGTACAAGCATTCCAAAATGTAATACAAAGCATGCACCCAAACCAACAATATCAAGTAAAAACGCAAAATGGCAAAACTTCGCATCCAGGTACCCACAACCTCACTCCAAGGGCAATTCGTTATGGATGAGGTGGTCAGGGATATTTGCTTACGCTTTTCCCCCTCTCCCACTCCTTCCGTATCTAGTAAACAAATTGAGTCAAAACAAACTCAAACTAATACTAATAGCACCAACTTGGGCATGACAACCTTGGTACACAACACTACTAGACCTGTCAGTAGTGCCTCATATCAAACTACCAAACAGACCAGATCTGTTAACTCAACACAAACAACAGATCAGACACCTGAATCCAGCACCGCTCAATCTAGCAATCTGGCTCCTGAGGTCTTAGAATTCAGACATCTAGAACTTACACAAGAATGTATGGAGGTCA
Source organism: Pleurodeles waltl (assembly GCF_031143425.1). Classification (NCBI taxonomy): domain Eukaryota; kingdom Metazoa; phylum Chordata; class Amphibia; order Caudata; family Salamandridae; genus Pleurodeles; species Pleurodeles waltl. The sequence continues at coordinate 341,597,108 of NC_090443.1, forward strand.
TCAAACAGGCTAGAAAACCTACTACAAGACATTGCTACGCAAATAAATGGAAACGATTTGTTTATTACTGTCATAATAATCAAATTCAACCATTACACACGTCCGCAAAAAACATTGTGAGCTACTTACTACACTTACAAAAGTCTAAGTTAGCTTTTTCATCCATTAAAATACATCTCACAGCAATTTCTGCCTATCTGCAAATTACACATTCAACTTCACTATTTAGAATCCCAGTCATAAAAGCATTTATGGAGGGTCTAAAAAGGATCATTCCACCAAGAACACCACCAGTCCCTTTGTGGAACCTCAATATTGTATTAACACAACTCATGGGTCCACCATTTGAACCCATGCACTCTTGTGAGATGCAATACTTAACCTGGAAAGTAGCCTTCCTAATAGCTATCACATCTCTCAGAAGAGTAAGTGAAATACAAGCCTTTACCATACAGGAACCCTTTATACAAATACACAAACATAAAGTGGTTCTGCGCACAAATCCCAAATTTTTGCCAAAGTTTATATCACCGTTCCACTTGAATCAAACGGTGGAACTCCCAGTGTTCTTTCCAGAACCAGACTCTGTAGCTGAAAGAGCATTACATACATTAGACATAAAAAGAGCACTAATGTATTACATTGATAGAACCAAACAAATTCGCAAAACAAAACAATTGTTTGTAGCTTTCCAAAAACGTCATGCAGGAAATCCAATATCCAAACAAGGCATTGCCAGATGGATAATTAAGTGTATTCAAACCAGTTATGTTAAAGCTAAGAGAGAACTGCCTATTAAACCAAAGGCACACTCCACTAGGAATAAAGGTGCCACCATGGCCTTTCTAGGAAATATACCAATGACCGAAATCTGTAAGGCAGCCACATGGTCTACGCCTCATACAATCACTAAACATTACTGTGTGGATGTGTTAACAACACAACAAGCCACAGTAGGACAGGCTGTACTAAGAACATTATTTCAAACAACTTCAACTCCTACAGGCTGAACCACCGCTTTTGGGGAGATAACTGCTTACTAGTCTGTGCACAGCATGTGTATCTGCAGCTACACATGCCATCGAACGGAAAATGTCACTTACCCAGTGTACATCTGTTTGTGGCATGAGACGCTGCAGATTCACATGCGCCCTCCCACCTCCCCGGGAGCCTGTAGCCGTTATAAGTTCATAAAAAGAAACTTGTACATTTGTAAACTTGTAAATATAACACTTTTAATCACATTATGTACATACATACTTACTCCTTTGCATGGGCACTATTACTATATACACAACTCCTACCTCACCCTCTGCGGGGAAAACAATCTAAGATGGAGGCGACGCCCATGCGCAATGGAGCCGAAAGGGGAGGAGACCCTCGATCTTGTGACTCGAAAAGACTTCTTCGAAGAAAAACAACTTGTAACACTCCGAGCCCAACACTAGATGGCGGGATATGCACAGCATGTGAATCTGCAGCGTCTCATGCCACGAACAGATGTACACTGGGTAAGTGAAATTTTCCATATATATATATATATATATATATATATATATATATATATATATATATATATGCAGTGTGGTAGGGAATTCTTGTCATTACTACACTGTTCTAGTTCCAATCAAATAGTTTGAATGCACCTGGATGGGAAATACACTTATGTATTGAAAGATACATTGGTTCAAATCAACATTTTTTTTATTTATATTTGCTCTTTAAAGTAACTGGTAACCCCCTACAATAGCCCTGTCATTCTTGATCATGTTCCTCTTGCTCTTCTAGACGCATCTGTTAAGCACTGTTTTCTCAGTGCAAAAAGGAGCATAGCCATACAACAACTTTGGGCAGGGGCCCGGTGGGGGCCTCCTAGGAACAGGCCTGCTTGAATGGGCCGTTGCTAAGGAAATTAGAATGAAAATAGCCCAAACGGATGGTAAACTGTCTAATGACCTGGGAGACTGGTATGACATGATTAGAGAATTGCTTTGGGGGACATGATGGGGAGGAGGGGAGCAGGAATATGTCGATGCTGCAACTGAATGAATAATGTTAATGTGTTGTACATGAAACACCTGACCTCAAGTTGCTTTGTTTATATGTCAATAAAAGTGATGTTTTTTTTTAGAAAAAAATGTTTATATATATTTTTTTAATGTGTTTTCTCCTTATAATTTCAAATTATGGATTCCCCCTGCTGTACAGTCTACCACTACTCCAGGCCTGTCAGCAAACTTGTCACCGTGTAATGCACCATGCCATTCCTCATCACAAGAGAGACAATCACAATGTGATTTGGAAACCCAAACACAGAAGAGTTTTTCCATCCCGGGTGTGAGCACTGTAGTAAACTCAGCTCCAGTGAACACCTCCCTTGGATAGGGGAGAAGGCACCAGGTGAGTTTGTCGTTGCTGTAGGAGAGGATAGCTGTGGCTGTTGGGCAAAGCAGGGAGTCCCACCCATGACCCACCTCCTTCTCCCTGTACCCTTGCATGATGGTAATTATTCTTTTTTTTAATAACATGTTGTATTGATTTTGATGGAACGGTTGTCATTACAGGAAAACACTGCAACAGTATAACAACCATCTCTCATTTTTTCCTACCCCTGTACCCTCCCTGCCTTTTACCGAGTCTCCCTCCATCACTACCTCCCTGTGAAATATCATGAGGTGAATGTACAGACGTCTGCCTCTATTGTCAGTCTGTGAGGCCCCTGGGTCCATGGTGATGCACCTGTAATCTGCCCAATTCCTCCAGATCTTGGTGTGCTTGTGGGGACAATTCCTTGCCACGTATCCGGCCTGTTCCCTGCTCATGCACCAATCAAGTTCCTAGCGTCATTCCTCGATACAGGGAGGGGTTCCTGCCTTTCCAACTATGGGCTGTCCCATTTGGCCAAGGTCAGTGCTCATCATAGTAATGCTAACCCTGTTGATCTTCGCTGAGGTTTGTGGTAATGTGTAAAAAGACCAATTTTTGATCTAGGGGTATGGTCCTCCCCAGCACTGCTCCCAAACAGGAAAGTACCCTTCTCTAGTCCGATTCCCGCTTGCTGCATATCGCATGTAGTGTGCAAGAGGTCACCCTCTTGTATCGTACTTTGTAGGCAGGAGGGATAGGACACCAATCCCAGGGTCTGTATGCTGAGGTATTTTTTATTAATGTTTATTAAGCTGTATGATAGACACATGTTGCAACTGCTCAATACTGTAAAGAGGCCATAGTCTCCATCCAATCCGTGACAGTGAGGGCGCCCCAGTTTGTGTTTTCATGCGGAGCAAAGCACTGCAAATGTGTCTGGCATGTGTTGTATGAGGGTACCTACACGTGTGCCACCTTGTGTCCTCCCTAGTACTCCTTGGAGTAATTTTGCCTCTAGGGGGATGTACTCTGGTAGGTTTTCTAGCCCAGTTATGTAGGATGTCAGTGCATGTCGTATCTGTAGATTTGGCAGTGGTGCAGATCGCATTACTTCTGTCATTTTTGGTACGACTTAAGGATTGTGCCTTCCATCAAGTCTTTGAAGATGGAGATACCTATTTTATCTCATCTGTTGAACCCCTCTAGTGTTGCTACTTAAGGCAGCATGGAGCCCTCTCATAGCGGTGCTTGCTCCGTCAGTCTCCCCATGCCCCCTACACTCATACCTCATGCGTTTCAAGGTAATTGACCATAGTTTCATGACCACTTTTGTCACTTTTGCCCAGGTCCACTTTTGTGGACCTGGGCATACCCATAGCTGGCCAGGTAGGGTGCCTTACTGCCCAACAAGTAGTGTCTCCTGAACAAATAGGATATCCACTTGTAGTGTTGTGGCCACTTTGAGAACTGCTGTTCTCTTGATCTTATCTAGCAGGCTGTTGACGTTCCAAGACGCTACAAATTGGGTTGTTCTGGGTTACCCTGCTATATTCAGCCATCTGGGATATGTGTGAGTTCTGTTAAGGAGCGAACAACAATGTCCCAGGATGTTCTGTTCTAGCACCAACATCATAAACAGTTAACAGAAACACAATCTCCCCATCCTCTTCCACCTTATACTTCGGTAACATGAAGTATGTCACAGGGCAGTACGACTTATGATGCCAATGGGGCATCAGGGCCTCCCCGCCCCAAGTGGATCCCTTCCGAGCCATTCAGGTCCAGTGATTGCCTCCCAGTGTAGAGGCAGTGCTTCTTAGTCACAGAAGTGCTAAGCGCTGGACGTGGGTGATACTCTTGTGACCACAGCACTGACTTCCCTTTAGTATCTGTTTTAACATAACCTTTGCTTTACACAATGTACCTTGCTGTCCATTGGTTTCTCTCCCCTTTCATTTTGGAGGTGGTATTGATCAGGCCCTCCCTGGATCTGCAGTGCATGGTTGTGCTCAGCATTGGTGCTAATGTCCCCGCCACCCGGATTTCATGCCTCTCAGCAGGTGCGTCTCATCTGTTTCTCCAAGATGTGAGCAGTTTCTGTTTCGTCCCTGACTTAAGGAGTACCGCAAGAAAGTTTGAGTCCTCTCCTCCAGGACCCCACCAGCCTTGAGTGAAGGCGTCATGTACAGTCATTCAGATCTTCTTGTACAAATGTTTTAGTCTGTCCATTGGAAGACTGCCTCGGAAAAATCGAAGAGGGTTTGATTTTGATACAAGATTGAGTTTACCGGGGAAGAGCAACATGTAACAGATGTTGAGGTTTTTCAATTTCTTCTTTGCCTCCGTAAAGGATATGTGCTGTTGCTGAACCATCTTAATATAGTTCAGAAAGAGCAGTATTTAATTGAATTTATACAGCAGGGCTTCTTGGGTGCAAGCATGACACAAGATGGTATCTCTGTTGTGATAGTTCAGTATACCGATTATGAAAGGTCTAGCTGGATGTTCCAGGGGTGGCCTTTAGGTCAGGGCCTGATGTGTCTGCTCCACAACAAATCAGGAGGATTGTGTATCTGGTGGTATGACAGAGCGTAACAACCGGTCCAGAAATGCATAGGAAGAGGCCTCGTCACCTTCCTCAGGGAATCCTATCGGGCGGCGATTGTTGCTCTGGGCTCTCCCCTCAGCATCCTCAACCCTTGCCACCAGTTCCTTAAAGATAGTGGATAGTCTAGAGATTGATTGTAGCATCAGAGATACTGCGTCTTCAACCCCAGTTACTCTGACTTAGGCCTCTGCTATCCTACTCACGCAGCGAATGTTGCGGCATACATCATGACATCAGCGCCTACTGCACCAATCTTGGCTTCTAGTGAGTTGTGCGATTGGTTAATGGCAGTGGTGATACGGTTGTGTTGGTCAGGGCCCTGTGTGCCTATTCATTTGGTCCTTGCAGGAGTTCAATAGATTTTGTGGCTGAGTTTGTGCATTTATACAAGGTCCCTTGTTTACCTTGTTCAGGGATCTTAACCTTGGCCATGGAGGCTTCTCAAAGAGAATGTACACCAGAGTCTCCTTCTGTGCACAATCGGTGTGAGCCGGCAGCCCCGGACTAGGCCGGAGACCCCCTGCCCCCCTCAGGGCCAGCACGAGTGGTCTGTCTGGGGAAGTCGTGAAGCTGAGTTAATAACGGTTCTGTGGGGGTCTGTGTTGCCAAGCGTCGCAACCTAACTTCCCGTGGGGGGCTCCGGAGCGATAGTTCTGCGGTCAGGTAAGTTCCAATGCTCTTTAATGCCACAGTTAGTGTCCTCAAAGCTGTAAATTGCACACGGGCCCTTGCCCTGCCTTATCAGCAGCGGCAGCAAATCCAGAGGGCTTTTGCCCACGCTGGGGCAACTGGCACTACGCTGATGGGGGAGTGTTTGGGGCACTCGGTACTGGCACAGCTCGCTTGGCTCTCTTCTTTAGTACCACCGGGGCTCAGCGGCAGTGGTAAAGCTGCCAAGGACGCTCTTATGCCAGCCCCTTCAAGGTAGCAGGAGGCCACGCAGCTCTTACCTGTCTCTCACAGGTTCCATGAGGTGCACCTTTGTAAGGGAGGGGGATGTTGCCCACTCTGTTGGCTTTTCAGGGCCGCCTGTCTCGCCGAGCCTGATGCAGTCTCTTCTGCACTTCCGGTAAGGTTCACGCAGGGACTGTCCGCCCGCAATCCCCAACCAAGGGGCATTGCGCAGTCCTGCTTCTCAGGTAATGGTGTGGCATTTGACACTCCAAAGGCCACTCGCTGATTTTCTTTAATTGGATTGAATGTTGTTGTGAGGTAGGATGGTGGAGGGTTCAAGGCGGATGGCGCAGAGCTAGTTTAGCTTGCAGCCACCATCTTCGGCGGACGGACCACGCCCCTGTGTTAGTTAGTTTTAGGTTGGCAGACCGTATTTCTCAATCCCCACTAGTATTTTCATACAATGTTATAAATACATTTCTTTGGGTGTAGTATGAGACAGTCGGCTGGCAGAGAATTTCACTGCACATGTCCAGGATTTTTACTTTCCTGCTGTCCTAGCTGGGCGTAGGTGGGAGGAACAGCGGTTATCCAGGGAAATTTAGTACTGGACTCTATGGAGCTGACTTGACCACATGATGGTGGCTGAGAAAGCTGAGACATGTTAACTGTTGCTGTACATGGTCAGTAAAAGTTGGCAGTTACTGACTGAAAATGACAGTAGAAAGGCAACTTGTGCCACAGACGTCACAGTAGAATATTATAGATGTCCATATTTAGCTACAGAAAATTCAGACAAAGACATTATTGGAATTTAATTTCCCTATTGTGGGAATCTGGGATTGGGGTCTAACTCTTATTAATTTCCTACAGATTCCAGAACTTTCCGACAAAGAAACATGAGAAAATGGTGTGATTTTAGACAGATCCGTGACTGGGGGTGAGTGTTTGCATTGTTCAGCACTCCGTCCATCATCCCTTTGTGTTGCTAAAGTTGCCCTAAGTGGGAAGGGTATGCCCAGACGTGGGTCCCTTGCTCACTGTGCCACTGGATTCAAGCTAGCCTGGTAGATGAAGGGTGATACTCTGAAACCGGTCCCAGGATGCTTGTTTCCAGTCGAGGGAGGACCCAGCCTGTCAATTCGGGCTGACTGTTCCCATGAGGAACAGGGTCAAGACTGGTTTTCATATGGCTGGGTCCAAACTGGGGTGGCATGGTAAGCAAAAGAACATGTGATTTTAGACAGATCCGTGAATGGGGGTGAGTGTTTGCATTGTTCAGCACTCCGTCCATCATCCTTTTGTGTTGCTAAAGTTGCCCTAAGTGGGAAGGGTATGCCCAGACGTGGGTCCCTTGCTCACTGTGCCACTGAATTCAAGGTAGCCTGGTAGATTAAGGGTGATACCCTAAAACCGGTCCCAGGCTGATTGTTTCCGGTCCCGGGAGGACCTGGCTTGGCAGTTCGGGCTGGACTGTTCCCATGGAGAACAGGGTCCAGACTGATTTGCATGTGACTGGGTCGAAACTGGGGTGGCATGGTGAGCAAAAGAACAATGGATTAAACCCAGATCTGTGACTGGGGGTGAGTGTTTGCATTGTTCAGCACTCCGTTCATCATCCTTTTGTGTGATATTCGCCAAAGTCTGACATCTGCAGGGCATTCTGGGTAGGAAACAGTTGTTGGATCCATGCCAGCCTGGCCGTTGTTCAGTCTACACTTCCCAGAAATGTTGTGGGCCGGCTGACCCCAGGCCCAAATATCAAAGCTATCTACATCCCATGGAATACTAAAATCCTAAAGAACAAACCTGTTGTTTCTTAGTTGCATTTTGGAGCCTTTCCTCTCAAGTGTCATTTTTATCAGGAAATGTTTTACTGTCAAGTATCGTTTTTTTTATCAGGAAATGTGTGGGAACCCTTACTGGCAGGGCTTTTGCAGGTCACAAGAGATTCTGGAACTTCCAGAAGTGTGAAGAAAGTATGTTTTATTTAGCAAACGTGATGTTTGAAAGGCTTTCTGGGTAAGTAAAAGTAAGGATCCAGACAGACCACTCCAATCTGGACTGATATGGGTGTATGGGATTGAAGTGTGAATCTTTTATTCTGCCATCTATTGTTTGGGTCACAAATGGTTTCTTTTAATCTTCTTTTGTTTTTGTTTTTTTGTTTTTTGCAATGCCATTTGTCTTGGCTTTTTGTTTTGTTGTCTTTTTTTGCGGTGTCTTTTTAGGTCACAGCCTAAGACATCTTGGGGACATTCAGTAAGTAGACGTAGGAATGCATTCTGCCTGTTGCTTGCCATTGGCTTTGTAACTCACATTTTCCTGCTTTCTATTTGCTGTCTTTATTTGTTTTAGGCTGTCTATCTTACGTTTGGTACTTCCCTTGCCAAAACCTTATTGAGAGTATCCTTCGGAGTGCTTCCTTTCTGTAAACAGTCCTGTACATCGTGTTCTTATCTCATCACATTTGCTTTGCATTCAAAGACCGCAGTCAAATGTCGGGCACTGTCTTCCGAGGGCACCGGTTTACCTTTTTTTTTGTGACTTCAAAGTGAGAGGATTTATGTGCAATTGTGCTGGATACTGAGGATAGGAAAGACTTTTTTTCTATCACAAAACAACATTTAAATGAACTGTGTACGTTTTTCAGAAAAGATCAGAATTAAGAACACAAATGATGCATGTTTTTTGTTACTTTTGAAATGTTTTCAAAACAAATACTTTAATATAGGGCTGGTTTTATGGTACATAAGTATTTTTCCATCTATTCACCAACATTGTTTTGGGCATTTTATCTGTTTCTCCATATTTATTTTGTGTTATGCTGATAAATTATGTTTTCCATATTTATTTAACTGACAGACACATACTCCTATTCATATTTTGATGTCTGTAGTGTTTAGCTACTCAAGCAGACACATATTACATAACAATACAGCACGGACAGTCACTTAAAAGAAGCCCAATTTTCTGTATTTGTCTGTTTTTAAAATAAGTGGAGACAGAAAGAACATTGATTTCTGTCTGTATCTGTTCAAATCAGTAAAGACAGAAAACTGGGAGCCTTAAATATGATCAAAACAAATCATTACCCTAGGCAATGCAATTTCCACACATTTTCATCTGTGCATTGCATTGATTTATTGGTCAAACTGTATGTCTGTGCTTATGTGTTATGGTCATTTCAATTGAAAATCTTTTGTTTGTAGTGGCAGTGTGCAACCACACCATGAATACTCGACTCTACACCACTGCACTCTACTCTGCCCCTCTGTACCTTACACCATTCTGTGCCACTGCATTCTGCACCATTGCACTCTACATTACTTAACCTTATGCCTCTACTCTACCCTGTACTACTCTGCTCTATGCCAATGCACTCTTTGCCATTCTGCTCTTCAACATTGCACTCTTCGCCACTGCACTCTCACCACTCCAGTCTAGGCCACACCAATCTACTCTGCACAACTTCACTCTACGCTTCTGAACTCTACGAAACTCTGTAACATTGCACTCCACACCACTCCATGCTATTATACTGCAATGTATGCTGCTGAATTCAGTGCCACTATGCTCTGCAACACTCTGTTGATGCACTCGAAGCCAGTCCACTCTAAGCGACTCCACACTATGCCACTCCAGTACACGACAGTCTCTGCCACTCTGCTCTGCAAAACTCTCACCACTCTTTGCTATTACACTGTACAACACTCCAGGCCATTCTCCTCTACATCACTAACTTTTAGCCATGCTGAATAGCAGCCACGCTGGTGTACGATATGGCTAAAACACATTGGCAAAACCAATAGCTCTTGCGAGGGCGAGACCTATTTGCTTTGCAAATACTTGTTTTTTGCTGGGGTTGTTGTTGACCATTTGGTGCCTTGACCATCCTTAAATAATGTCAGATATAAGTCGCAAAAACCCATCTATGTAGTCACCATATTCTGAGGTCCCCTCCCCCGCCACCATTTTGTCTTCACGGCCAGCAGCTCAAGACTTGATGGGAAAGATTGAAGTTTTTTTTGTTTTTGTTTTTTCAAATACAGCCATATTCAGAGGTTTTATCACATGCTAAGAGATGAGGAACACAAAAGCACAGAGGTTTTCAGGTTTTCAAGAGGATATCAACCACGTGGGTTAGAGAATGGAAAAAAAGGGATTGGTGCACACCACATTTAGATTGTACTCCAACTGCCATTATGAATTTGCACAGAAGGACAACAACGGTGTATGTAACCTGTGCCACAAGGTGATGGGGACGGGGCTTGCTCTAAGTTTCAACCCAAGACCCTAAAGGTATGGGAAAAATAGGGGTGGGGGCATTATGCAATGGCACAGTAACTGCACAAGCAAAGATCATTAAGAGACTTGGGTTTGTCAACTGACGATAATTGAACCCATGAAGAAACTGAGGTGGCCCAGGAGAGAGGCCTGACGTTGAAAACAATGTCCAGGAGAGTGAGAAGATCCCAAAAGGACTGCTAAGCATGCCGAGTGCAAGAAGCACAAGGTAACATTCTAAGGGTGCATTGTGCCTAAACAAAAATCTTCGGACCAGGCAATGTCATAAATATACAATTCACCAGGGACAGCCCCTTGGCAGTGCAGTGGATGATGCATTACAACGTATAACAAGTATTGGCAAAGCCAAAAGGTCTCCTTTGTATGAGCTCTGTTGGCTTTGTGAATGGTTATTTAGCTATGTTGTTCAACAGCAAGGATGCTGTACAGCACGTCTGCTGTTTAATTTAAAAAAAAAAAAAAAACAGAAACTAGCATTGGCAAATCCGCTAGGTCTCGCTTATAGAAGAGCTATTGGCAATGTGTGTTGCCATGTTGTATACCAGTGTGGCTGCTGTTCAGCAGGGGTAAAAGCTACTGGCCTGGAGTGTCCGAGTGGAGTGAGGGAGGAAAGTGTCGTAGAGGTCTGTGGTTCAGAGGCAGAGAGTTTCGTGGAATGGGATGGAGTGGCTAGAGATAGTAGATTGGATTGGATTGAAGGGGAGAAGAGGGAAGTGGGGTGGGGTGGCATGGATTGGTGTGGAGTGGATTGAAATTAGGTTGGTGGATTGCATTGGTTTGGATTCCAGTGGGACAGATTAGATTAGATTAGATTGGATTGGGGTGGGTGGTTTGGATTGGAGTGATAGAGGTGAGGGAGGATTGCTTTGGAGTGGGGTGGACTTAATTGGGATGTGTGGGTGAATTGAATTGAGATAGAGGGACGGGATATTTCAACATGGAACTGCTCTGCCAGCCTTGGAGAAACAAAGTCATAGAGGACCAGGACTCCAATTGGAACATGCCTAAGCAAACCCAAACCAACTTGGGCAGGTGGGACCCAATGGGTCAATCCCTGCTTGGCAAGCTACAGCACCTAGGTCTGTGAGTTTTAAATGGTCACTTTAAGGGCAACATCCCGCTAAAAAAATTGTATTACTCATAACATGGACATTCTTTAATAGACTACACACTAGCATCTCTCCCACTGTTAAGCTCGGTTGCCTCCTTCAAATTGGGTGTTCATTCAGAAAGTGACGATCTTCCTCAGGAACTGGAGCTCCTGTTCACACTGACTATACACAATCTGACAATAGATCTCCTGGGTGCCACCTACTTCACCAATCTAAAGAGAGTAAGATGGTCCTTGGAAACAATAGACTCCTTAGCCAGTGAAGCAACATTTTTCCTGTGCAAAGCCCAAATAATGGAATGCTGTGCAACTGACCAATAGGTGGTATTTGTAGAAGGTTTCACAGCAAAGATTGCTTCAAAAGCTAACCCTCCCAGGGCCCAAAACCATTCAACTCCTCTGACCAGCATAAAATCTCACAAGGTAGGAGCCTTAAAAGACCTGAAACAGAAAGTCAATAAGGCCCTTCAGACAGCTTGTCGTTCCCCCTCCAACAAAGCACGTCAGCAATCTGAGAGTGCAAAAAAAGGAATATAAACAGACCATTTGGGCATTTGAGGGAACATTTTGAGACCTTCTGGGTTTAACTCATTTGGGACCTTAAACACCACAACTCCAAAAGGTTTTGGGTTACAGTGAATGCCCTTAAAAGCTCTGCTAATGGAAAGCTGGAGTCAAGTATCCTAGAAGCAGCGTGGGGTTTCACATCTATGCGCGCACTTCAATCCACCGACCAAGCCAAACTTAGGGGCATATTTATACTCAATTTGCATTGAATTTGTGTCATTTTTTTTTTTCACACAAATTTGGCGCAAAACCAACTCCATATTTAGATTTTGACGTTAGACACGTCTAACATAAAAATATTGGAGTTTGTACCATGTGTGAAAAATAATCTCATAAATAATCTCATTAGAGGAAGATCTACCTTAGAGCACCACACACACACATGCCTGGGCCATATTAAACAGCTACAAAGTCCTAAGACTGCAGGACTATCTTGGTATAGTACTACAGTTCGGAATCAAGAGCAGATATCTCACTTAACACGTAGGGATCCTGCCATCCCTCACCACCCAGCAGTCCCTGGCAAAGGACAACAGGTGTAATCACCTACCGACTATGCAGCTCTGGAAGGAAGACCTGCTGCACGCCATCTGCAGTTCAACTTTAGTTATACGATGAACATGGCTATGCCCCATATGGAACCAGCTTGGGACGCGCTACTGTAGACAGGCCGTCTTGGCTTGTCTTAACTCAGCTGATCCAAGAATAATTGTGCAAACAATGAAATACCTGTTGGGGAGTTGAGAGGACCCTAACACAAGTAAAATGAATCGGACCATCAGCAGGACACGATTCAGGACAGTCCTCTTCTTGTAGTGCTAGCAGACCACTGTTCACCATGCCCCAAGGAAAGCTGGCCCCATTCTATTCCACCATTTATGTTCTGCACCCACACTTGATGTGATGTCCTCTTGTAGGACCTGACTTTTAAACAGTTCATAATTTTAGTGCCTTATAATGCTAATTTCTTTGCCCCAGTGTTTAAACTGTGCTTGCATGGTGTGAGAGGGGTAACCCCTGATCAGTCTGCTGCTTTTAAATTATACAAACTTGTACAGGCCTTAACTTTTATCCAGTTTTATTATTTTGGTATATTATAATTATCAATATCTTCTAATCTAACAACTAAACAGCTGCTATCACTATACATTTGAACATTATAAAGAAGCAGGTTTCAATCAGCTTGTTGCCTTCAAATGATGCAAACTCATCACACAAAATTGCTGCTTTCTCTACGCTCTGCACCTTGACAAGGGCATTTTCCTTAACTAATATTTTTGTCTTTGATTTGAGCTACTTTTTAACTCTTTGTATTTGTGTGTTAAGACCTGTTACATTTTTACTATGCATTGAGACTTGGCTCTGCCAAATAATCGTGCTCTGACTTTTCATTGCAAACTTTGTAATAGTTATAGCTCACTGTATACAATCAAGTATTCATTAAAGATAGAGTGGGGTGGATTGGAGTGAGGGTCGGATGCACTGGGGTGTGGTGGGCTGCATTGGGATGAATTGGACTGCAGTGGGGTCGATTCGAGCAGCGTGGATTGGAGTATGGTGGAGTGGAGCGGGGTGGATTACATTGGGGTGGGGGTGGATTAGGGTGAATTTGGGAGCCTAAGGGTGGATTGGAGTTCATTGGATTGGGATAGATTGGATTGGATTTCATTGGATTGGTGAGGCGGGTAGAATAAGCTGAGGTGGAATTGGGTACAGGTGAATTTGATTGAGGTTGACTGGAGTGGGTGTATTGGCTGAATTGGAGTGGTGGGGGTTGTATTGGAGTAGGATGGTTGGATTGGAGTGAGATGGGTGGGGTGGCTCAGACTGGAGCGGATTGGGGTGGACTGGACTGCGGTGTGTTGCGTTGGATTGGAGCGAGGTAGGATGGACTAGGTTGGATTGGTGTGAGGTGGACTGGTGTGGAATGGATTGGAGTGGGGTGAGTTGTGGTGGATTGGAGTAGGGTGAATTGGGATGGAGTGAGGTGAATTGGATTGGAGTGGGTTGTTTGGGATTGGAGTGGGACAAGTTGGAGTAGGGCAGATTGTTTTGAGTTCAAGTGGGGCAGATTGGAGTGGGGTGGTTAAAAAGGAAGCACTATAATGCAGTCAATGCTTTTTTTGTGGTTTACATTGGACAAGAATTGGCAGCACAGTTGAAAGTACTGACTTGCAAGTTGCATATGAAGTGAGAAATGTGCCTCTGTGAATGGATGTATCTGATTCAGAAAGCCAATGGCTCTTCAAAGGCCAAACCTGGAAGTCAGCAAAATGTATCATAAAGTAAAACGTTTCCCTGATGCTCGCTCTTGGGTTTCACATTAAAAAAGACTAGAAATTAGCAAAGAACCTCTGGCGACATGTGAGAAAGATATGATGGGCAGGATCTAAATCGGGCTCTTGACAGAAATCAAAAGAAGCGTCTTAAATTATCTGGCTTGCTTCTAGAAATGTACAGTAGTGTAGGACAAGTATAACATGGCTAAAAAAAAAAAAAGGACATTGACAAAGTCAATAGATCTCACATAGGGAGACTTATTGGCTTTGGCTATGCTTGTGTTTCCTGGTGAAAATGGAGGCAGAAAGGACCAAATCGGAAAGGGCTAGGACAACAAAAACTGAGGTGAGGTGGGGTTTGGGGTGGGGGTGGTAGAAAAAAGTACCTCTGAAAGCACGACATTTGTGGAAGAATACTGGCTGTTGAAAGGAAACCGTACTTGGGCCATGCTCCAGGGGATGTACAAACAAATGAGGAGGAAGTGAAGCCAGAACGCGCTGACCAAAGAGAAACAAGGAAATGAGTGATGAAGAAGCCAAACAGTGGTAAGCAATGGGCGAACTTAAGGCTTCCTGGAAGCTAACAAAATGTCTCACAAGCAACAGGGCATGTACTGTCTCAGACAAGACCTAAAAAAGAACAACAAAACAGCAAAGGTGATTGGGCAATTGCAGTTTGAAGGGTCCTTTCGTGCTGAGTTACCCTAAGGGAAAGACACCCACAAGGTGAAGTTCACAACCTTCAAGTTTGAATGTCTTATTCATGCCACCAAATGCCCAATCAGGAACACTGTCACACTGGTAGTATGGTTCTCCTTCAATTAACACCTTTAGAGGGAGACGAAGAGGAACTGCCTTGACAGGGTTGGGAGCCTCCTATAAGTGACTATGATGAGGAACCGCTCCTACAGAGGTCATCACTTTGAGGAAAGATATGAGGGTTCATCCAGGAATGAAAGAAAATCACCTTAAAATAATGTAAATGAAATCTATTCAAACGTAGTGCATGCACAGAACTACTAAACAAACCACCAGCAATGAAGCCAAAGGTATATTTAGCAAACAAGACAAACATTGGCAAAGCCAATAGGTCTTGCCATTGCATCATTATGAAGGAATGCGTGAACATGGATGTGGCCCTAATTTTTTTAATTTTTTTTTATTTACCAACCCGAGATGGATTAGTAAATGAAAAGTTGTGCGAAATACACTTTTTAGGTCAAACCTAGGCAGCGCGCAGGCGCTGTCTCTTGACATGTTGTAAACTACATCTGTGGGCTTAGCCATGCCCATCTCAAGTCCATCACTTTCATTTGTTCCTTGGCCTGCCTTTCAAAATTCCCTTGATTTCGTAGGAAAATTCTTCATGTTTGTCCTGCCTGGAGGCTGCTTTGTTACCGCCTTGCTGACTGACCCTGTTACAAGGATGATTGCACGATCGGCTATATAGCTTACTGTAGTGCACTCTTTGTTTTCTTTTACATCGCCGCTACACGCTGTGTGACTGTATATTGTTTCTTCCTCTTCCTTGTTTTGGGCATGCTGCTGTTTTTTTTGTGGTGTCTGAGCACTTTACATGAGAACTTGAAGTTTCATATAGTGCGATTGAACAGTAGAGCGCTTTACATAACTAGGCATATAGTGCGAACTCGATCGAAAGAGCACTTCACATCACTACGTGGAGTTACATATAGAGCTACCTTGTATTTATTTTAATTCCATGCTGTCCAAAGCGTTCCCACTGTAATTAAGACTCTCTGTCAGCGGATGTCTCAAATGTGGCATAGCGCAAAGCTGCTCCCTTTGTAACTGGGGAACAAGGTTTGAGTATCTGCATCTGTTCACCATTGCTTGATTCTGGGCACGTCACTTAATCTCCCTGTGCCCCCCAAAAAATGAATCTGCACCTGTGTAATATAATTGGTGCTCCTGTAAAGCGCTTCGATGCCTGCTGGTTGAGTTCACGCTATATAAAACTGCAAAATAATTGCAGTGATTTTGGAGAAGCTTTTAAGCCATAAGTCTTCCAGCACCAAGAATTCACATAGAGGCTGAGCTTAAAGTTGCTTTAAAATGTACACCCTGTCATCCTTTATGGCTTGGAAAGGTGCTTTCAGTCGGGTATGGTGCAGTGTCTATAGGATTTCACCAGTAATCTTAACACCCAGGCAAAAATGCGTCCACACTCTCCCTCCCCCTGTTTGGAAAGACTTTAAAAATGTCCACTTACTACACCTACAAATCTGCATTCCTTTCTTTCTACTGCCCCTTAAGCCCCTCTTGTGCACCCTGCTTACCATATAATAGTATGTTTCAGCCACTGAAAGCGTGGGATAAATAAGTGTGTTTACACAGATTAGCGCTTGTCACGTTGATTAAAAGCCGTTGCTCCACTTCCAACTTCTTCTTAGTAACAGCAGTGAGGAGATGTCAGGATGTTGTTACTTATTTTATTTCAGCCAGCATATTACTCGTCTCCCATCCCTCATAGCCTGAATGCACAGCGTAAAACTTTTCACAACATTGGTGCTGCGCTTCAGTTTTTCAGCACAGCACCTGAAAGTCATTGGGGGATGTATTGAGTTCAAGATTGAGGGTGCAGTCCCTTATGTGGCCAAAACAGGCCCCAAGGGACACCCAGAGACAACTTGTAGTATTGCACCCTTTCCCTGCTTTGTGCACATTAGAGTGGTAAATGTTGCAGGTTTATTTCAGCCAGCGTATTAAAAGTGTGAAAGTATTAATGTAACCATGTTCTTCCTGATTCCGTTTCACATGTTTTGCTTAATCTTGTTATTTTTTTTGGCTCATGCAGTCCAAAGCATTCCCAGTGTAATTAACGCTTTCCATCAACAGATGTCTGATGTGGCGTACAGTAAAAGCTGATCCCTTTGTAACTGGGGAACAAGGTTTGAGTATCTGCGTCAGTTCAACATACTGTGATTCTGTGCAATTCGCTTGATCGCTTTATGCCCCCCCATAAAATAAATCTGCACTTCTGTAATATAATTGGTGCTCCTGTGAAGCGCTTCAATGCCTGCTGGTCGAGTTCACCCCATATAAAACTGCAAAATAACTGTGGTGATGTTGGAGAAGATTTTAAGCTATAGATCAACCAGCACCAAGAATTCACATAAAAGTCAACCTTGAAGTTGCTTTAAAATGTATACCCAGTCACCCTTTGTGGCATGGAAAGGTGCTTTCAGTCAGCTATGGTGTGGTGTCTGTTGGATTTCACCAGTACTTTTGACACACAGGCAAAAACAAGTCCACACACTACCTGTTTGGAAAGACTTCAAAAATGTTGGCCATTTCACAAAGTAATGTGCTTTATCCCACTTACTACACCTACAAATCTGCATTCCTCTCTCTTTCTGTTGACCCTTAAGACCCTCTCCTGCAGCCTGCTTACCATATAATAATATGTTTCATCCACTGAAACCGTTGGATGAAAAAGTGTGTTTACACAGATTAGCGCTTGTCATGTTGATTAAAAGCAGCCACTACAGGTCCAACGTCTTGGTAGTAACAGCAGCGAGGAGATGTCAGTCATCATGACCCAATATTGCCCCCTGTAATGCTTTTCAGAAGAACCATCTTCATAAGATATTTTCTGCCTGCTACTGACAACTGCAGCCTAATCCACTTCCCTACTTGTGCAACCACATTTATCATAAGTTTGCTATAGTTCTTCCCTGGGGCATCTTTAGGATTTTAGGGGGACCTGCGCCAAACGTATTTTGGGGGCCCCCCTTTCGTAACAGATTTGAATTTATGATCCAGTTCCAGCTCATTCTCGCCCCCTCTGGCCTGGTCACTGACAAGGCACCGTACAACCATCCAAATTCTTAATGTGTTTACATCTAATATTCTGAGACCGTGATGCGTGTTTTCAATACTTGCAACACAGCCGCAGCTCACTAATATTACTGCAAATAACCATAGTGACACCCTCCTGTTTCTCATATGTGAGGTCCTGTTTTGGTTTAAAAAAAATAAAAAAAACGTTTTTATGGATGAAACAAACACATTTCTCTGAATATGTCAGTAACTGTCCCTCACACATCACGTACATTAAAAATAAATTACAATAAAACAGTATTAAAAAACAGTCTAAGAAATGTTCAAGGTCATCAGGGCAAGACTCTGCAGTAAATGGAGGTGCCTTAGTTATATGCAGGGCCACTTGAATTACGTGGCAGAGAGGACCAAATTATGTGGCAAGAAAAGTAACAGTTATGCAATTACAACACCAGTAGTTGTAACTCAAGCATTAATGAAATCTGGGTGGGAGAAAATGTGGTGAATGGGGACAGAAGGACAAGCAAGCAACAACAATGGGGAAGCACATGGAAAATGGAGGGTGGGTGTTATGGAAGCACACGCTACGGTGGCTGGGGCATGGGGAAGCACACCAACTACTTAAATATGGTAGGCTTCAGAGGTAGTACATGGGCAATGGAAGGTGGGAATTGGTATATGCAAGGACAACAGAAAGAGGGTGAGGATGGGGAAGCACAGGGACACTGAATAATGGGTGGACATGTGGAGACGCAAAAGCACAATGGAGGCTTGGGCAGGAGGAAAATGGGGAAACCCACAGAAAATAGAGAAGGGCAGACGGAAAGGAAGAAAGAATGGCAAATGAGGAAGGAAAGGGCTTGTGAGCGGAGAAACACGTGTTAGAAAGACAATATATGGGAGAGCGCAGGAAAACACATGCACTCTTGTGAAGTGCATAGTTGAAATGGGAGCAGTAGAAGAGCCCAAGTAGTGGGTCCATGCTCCAGGAGAGGGACAAACACCAGAAGTGATAGGAAAGTCCACAGAAGCTAACTAAGAAGCAAGCAAATGAGTGACAACGCAAATCAATGGTAAGCAATGGGCAGGCTTTAAGCCCACTGTAAGCTAACAATATGTCTCAAAAGACGGTGGCATCCACTCTCATAGGCAAGACATCAGGGATCTCTTATTCAGGGCACAATAGTGGGTACTACTGAATAAAAGAAACCAAGGAGTTTATTCAGCTCCGTTATTTCCCCGTATAAAGCCAGGAAAAACACCCAGGCCCATAGTAGATCAAGGTGCATTGAACAGGTTTATAAAGACACAAAAATTGAAGAAGACAACAATGTTGGTCATCCCACTATTGTAAAATGGAGACTGTGTCAAGTATAGATCTCAAAGATGCCTACCTGCACATTTAAATGAACAGACATAGAAACTTCCTGCAGTTCATTGTGGACAAGGTACATTATAGTTTCCGGGTTCTTCACTTTCTGATAAAGTCCACTCAAAGGATACTCATAAAGTGACTTGCAGTAGTGCCAGCACATCTGGCAAATTGGAATACATTTGTATCCATATTTATAAAATTGTTTAGTAAGGGCAAGCTCATTCAGACAGTGCAAGGACAACATACATACGAAGGATACTTTACAAGCAAGACTTCTCTCTGAACTTATGAAAATCATCCCCAAACTCACAGAGCGAAAAGACAATGATCCCCAAATTCACAGAGTGAAAGGACATTCCTAGGGATGACAATGAATATGGGGAGATCCTAGGCTTTCCCTGTAACAGAGCATGCTTGCTCCTAACGGAAGGGTCAATATTTGACAGTGAAAGGGTGGGAAAAATGCATGGGTATGATGGCATCCTGCATGCTCTTAATACCCCATGCAGGACTTCACATGAGGACACTCCAGGAGTGGCTGCTGCAACAATGGCCAGAGTTGGGAGGATATAGTGGTTGTCACATACAGAATACACAAGGAGATGCAGTGGTGGTATGAAAAAATACATTATAGTGGGCAAACCATTCAAACTAAATTCCTTCCATACCCTTGACAACAGATGCATCCCAGAGCAGGTGGGGCATCACAGGAAAGCAGAACATCTGGAATCTATGGAGTCCAGAAGAATCAGTGAAATGCTTATATGTTTTGGAATTCACAACTGTCTTAACTCTGAAGGCCTTCCAAACACACGTGGGGGGAACAATGGGTGCGATCAAAACACACGTCTACCATGTTCTACCTCAACAAATGGGGTGCAAACTTTCACGTGCTGTCCAAACTGTCACAGGACAAATTGAAGTGGCCTATACAAAGAAATATAACACTAGTAGTGATACATCTATGAGGGGTACAGAACACAGAAGCAGACAGGGAAATGCCCCATACCAATAGAAGCAAAAGTAAAAGGTGGTGGGAGACCTCATTCAGAAGTAGGACACTACACAAATCGAATTATTTGCAACCTAACAAAATGCAATCTGGCAAAGCTTTGCATTCAAGTATGTACTCCACTGGCCAATCGGGGGAAGCCCTGTTGATAGAATGGGCAGGGCAATTTGTCTACACTTTTCCCTCAATTCAATTGATACTACTGGGTATACAGAAATGCAAGCAGGCAAACTTGGAACTAATTCTAACAGCCCGTTAGTGGGCCAGAGAAACCTAGTTTTCAACCTAATGGAAACTGAAATAGGGCCATGAAGCTACCAGCATTCCAGGACCTACTGCCAACACAAAGGGGTTACATATACCATCCACAATAAGCTACCCTGAGCCTAGCAGAGTGTGGAGGATTTGGAATTCAGTCACCAACGCCTATCTGCTAGGGCCACAGAAATACTTAAAGAAACCAGAAGGCTAACTACAAGGACGTTTTACACAGTGAAATGGAGCAGATTTATACCATAGTGTAATAGGAAAGGCCTTAGTAATGACCAGACACAGGACACTATTGTAGTCCATGACCTGACACATCTAGATGCGAAAATCTTGTATGTCTCACTAAAGGTACACTTGGGGGTCATAGTGGCATGTGCTACGTGAGTAAAAGGGAGAAGTGTCTTTACCACACCAGTTATCAAACAATTCCTGGAGGGAGCAAAGACAATGGCACCCAAAGTGCAGAACTAACTTCCATGTGGAACCTCAACCTGGTGCTGACGCAACTGACGAGGGCACCTTCCGAGTCGATGCATAATGTAAAAGTCAAATATCTAACTCTAAAGACAGCCCTATTGATTGCTGTCACACAGTTATTGAACTTCCGGCCCTGATAACACAGAAACTTTATCTATACATACTCAAGGACATGGTAGTGATGAGAACAAACCCAGAGTTTATTCAGCAGCCTAAAATGCAACAGAGAGCCCTGCATATGCTGGGTATAAAAGGACAATTACCTACGAAAGTCAAAAACAACCAGGAAGAGAAGTCAGTTTTTTTCACAAGCAAGGTAGAGTTGTCTATTCACCAAGGTAACTATAGAGAGATGGGCAGTCCAGAGAAAGCAGGCACAACACAAAATGACAGGTGTGAGATTGGGAGGAAAGCCAAGGGCACACTCGACAAGTAAGAAGGGATCAACACTTGCCTTCCTGGATAACATATACTTCAATGACAACTGCCTGGCAGCCATGTGGTCACACATTCAGAAGACATTAAAGACCTTAATATATCCTTAAATGTAAATTGCATGGCATTACTATGTAGACATTCAAGCCAATAAGGAAGCTGAGGTGGGACCGACGGTGTTGAAACATCCACTTGCAAACACACACACTGTTAATATCAACCTCCCAAGTAAAAAGGCTACAGCTATGAAATAAGTGCACAGCATTTAAATCCAGAAAAGACTGCCCCTGCACAATAAAATGGTTACTTACCTGTAGGGAGTAGTTTTGGAGCTCCAAGGAATTTCTGGATTGATGTGCAACCCTCCCCCTTCCATCTCCCCAGAAGAGGTGGGTTTGCAATAGGAGGAATATAAGAAGTTAGAAAAAGAGGGATCCAGACAAAGTTAAAAAAGAAACTGAAATAGCAACTACATTGAAGGGTTTCCGGAGCGTAGATCTGACATCTTCAAGGGCGGACAAAGGACAAAATAACTGATAACTTGATAAAGCCCTTACCAAAAAAAAAAAAGAAATATTGAAAAAAGACTAAAATAAACAATGCTGGAACCAACCTTTACCTTGCCAAATAATGCACAACATGTGAATCCAGAAAATTCATCAAGCTGCAAAACTACTACAACAGATTATTTTCACAAAGTAGCGGTTGTTAGGTTTTCCTGGGTACAGACTGTCAGTGGCCTAAATACCCCAGTGACCCATATCGCCAGAAGGCCTGAAATCAATGGAATACTTTTGTTGTTTTGACGTTGCATTTTGAGGGCTTTACTGCCTGTGTGATAAGCCTACCACAAAAGTGGGACACCTTTGTGTGAAGAGAAGTGCAGAAACACAAAACAGGAGAACATTTGCCAATATCAACTGAATTTCTCTCCATTTTTGGCCTCCAAGCGTACATCAATGTGCAAGAAAGAACACAATTAGCTAAATGCTCTCTGATCCACATGATTATGGATAACCTCAAATTCTAAGTTGTATGAATGATTACTGTTCCTAAACTCACATTTTGGCATATGTTTAAAAAATGCATAGCTTTCATGCACACCCATTTTTGATTAATAAGGTTTTATCTTAGGAATTGATGCATGGTCGTGGCACAGTAAAAAATCATTATAAGCTGTAGTTCGCTTGTTGGCTGTGGGTATCACATGTTCTTGAACAACCAACACTAAGGCACAAATTTATACTTTTTTAGCGCCAAATTTGCGTCATTTCTGACGCAAAAACAGCGCAAACTTACAAAATACAGTTGTATTTTGTAAGTTTGTGCCGATTTTACGTAAAAAAACGACGCAAATGCGTCGCTAAAAAGGTATAAATATGGGCCTAAATATCCCTGCTATCAGCTACTGTGGCAAAAAAAATCCAAATGAAAACGGTGACTTATTTAATTTTTTCCTACTTAATGTTCATTCGTTTTTTATATCACCAAACGGCACTACAGACCAACAACCCTTTGCTGAATTCCGAGGTTTGTCTACTTTTTATAAATGTACAACTGTTCAGGTTAGGCTATGGGTTCACAACCATTCCCCCACACACTAAGTAGATAGAATCCACAAACGTAGGTAGTGTTTATGTCCATTGTCAGAGAAGAGTATGAATCACTTACACACTTTCTGTTAGTTTGACAGACTTATTATTACAATAAATAAAGCAAGCGCAAATAGTTAATGAAAGCAACAGTATGTCCCTAGAAATGAGCATCTAATTCTAACCACTCTGTTTAACTGGTATAGATTTTGTACATACATTGCTTCAAATGAGGCACACAACAGAAACTGAAAGTGTATAACTTTCTACCTTGAAAAAAGTTCAAAGAACATAAACTCTCAGACGCTGAGCTATTCCTTTGTTAATCCTTGCTTAGCGCTGTCAAACATGACAAAGAGGAAGTATATGTCAAAGCGAGAAAGTAGACCTGGCCTGTATGTAACAAGGGCACCATATAAAACAAGATGGCAGCTACTGATTCACCATGATGTGGGCTGTTGTGGTGCCTTTTAAGCAAAATATAAAAATTCTATTTATTTTCACACCATGTGAAAAATTGCTAAAACTGTGATGAACAAAATTATTCTATTTTTTACAACTGCCTGTTACTAAAAGCTGGGGAAAGGGTGACTTTAGTACAGCAAACCTTGTGTTGATGCCATTTAAAAATAATAATATTTTGTAACAAACAAATACATGAAAATATTTTGCTACATTTTAGCTATTGTCTCACCTTCTTCTAGGGGAATCCACAAACTATGCGTACATATGGAATCCTCAACATACGGTAAATAGGACGCACATTTGGCCTGGATATCTTCTGTGGATAAAAGTTATGAAGGAATACGCATGATCTACTTCAAATATAGACCAGCATTTGCAATGCAATAAGTCTTGCATTTTCTTTTTTTGTTTTTTAAACTGTTTTAATAAGTTTTGAAAAATGCAAACCAACAAAAACGTACAGTGCAGTGCAGGTTACAGCAAGACAATACATCTTCCTTACGCAAGGGTGCCCGAGGGCATATACACCAGAGTTTAAGTCAATAGAGGGTCACAACCCCTGTACAGATCTTATCCTCTATCCCACCTTCCCAACCCCTAACCTTATGAGACCAAGCTTTAAGCAACTTATGCATGTAGGAGCATATCGAAACCACAGTTGGTCACCATATGTTCATAGGGGGAGGTGAATGTCCGAGTCCCCCACAATCTCATCGCTGCTTATAGAGCTTACATCCTCCCACCAGTGAACCGCTCCAACAACGTACCCCAAGCTGCCACAGCAGTAAGTGCCCTCTCATGACTTCGTGTCAAGCGCATATGCTGCTCCTCTGCCGCCCCCCACTCCAGCAGATCTCACAAACCAACTGGGAATCGTCGGAGTGCTCATCCAACCGATTGCTACTCTACGCTTGGCCAGTACCAACGCTAGCTGAACCAACTCCCTTACCCCTCGGCTTACGCACCACTCCCAGGATGCAGGTCGTCGGGGTTGCCTCTGACCCCAATCCCGTGGCCTCAATTACTGCCACCACTTCCTGCCAAACGTCAAACGGCACTGCAGGTCCAGACCGGGTTTAGTAAGGAAGTACCAAACTCACCACACCTAGGGCAGCACGCTCCACGGTTCGGGTCAATCCTATTCAGTCTACAGGGTGTGAGGTATGTTCTGTGTACAAAGTTAAAATCCAACAGCTTGAACCTGTGATTACACGACACCGTTCGTACCAACAACAAAGCTGCATCCCAATCAGCATCCGCTATGGGCTCCCCCAAATCCGATTCCCATGCTCTGCGTGCCGCAGTTATCACTCCCGGTTGATCCTCCCGTAGGGCTTTATAAAACCGAGTAATCAAGTGTGTCCCCTCACCTCAGTTAATCAAACCGTTTAGCACCAAGGATGCCCTAGGAGCGACCGGAAAACCACCCCAAGTCTCACGTACCACTCTCGATTTTTGCATATTACAGAAACTGACCAGAACCCAGATCAAACAAATCCTGAGCATCAGGAAAGGATAGAAACGTTAGGATAAAGTGCACCAGCCTCCAGGCCTTTGCCGGCATTGCCCTTTCCATATCCCGAAAGTGCGCAAGATCCCATATCTTCAGCTCCCTATCAAAAGGGGCTCGTCTGAGTACCTGCTCCCAAATCCCAGCAGTTGTCCTGACCAGGTAGGGCGCGGAGGGATCAGACCTACCCCTGACATCAGAATACACACCAATGTCTGCCCATCACACATACCAGCATACAACCTCTTCTCCCAGCTCTCTGCATCTGTCATCCATTTGGCGGCACGTTGAAAATGTGCTGCATAATAGTGGTATCTAATGTTGGGAATCGCGAGTCCATCCCCCTCAAGATCCCCCTGCAGCACGGACAATGCCACCCTGCTTCGCCGACCGTCCCAAGTTAGAGAAATCAACAAACTGTCCAGGTGATGAAAAAGCTGCGCTGCCAACGGGGCCAACAGGGCAAGAACACCATCTTTGCTACAGCTGCCCAACCCATCACGGAGAGAGGCAACCTATTCCAAAAGGATACCGAGCGTTCCAGGGTCATCACTACTCGCTCAACCTCCAGTTTATCATACGCAGCCACAGAATTAGTGACCCAGATGCCCAAGAACCTAAAACTCTCAACCTCCCACCAAAGTCCCGCCTCAGGAAACTTAGCCTCTGGAATCCCAATGAGGGACCCCAAGGGGAACAGGAGCGATTTCTTCATGTTAATTTTAAGACCAGAGACCGCCCGAAAGCATCCAACCTCTGCAACAGCACTGTCACCGAGACCGTACATACACCAATGTATCATCTGCATACATGGAAATTACATGTGTGGACAATCCCACCGTAATCCCCCACTGCGCCATCTCCTCACAAAGCCAGATCGCTAGAGGCTCTACCGCTAGAGCAAACAGGAGAGGCAAGAGCGGGCATCCCTGTTGTGTACCCCTGCCTACCTCACAGGTGTTCGATATCTCTCCCCCCACACGCACTTGTGCAGTTGGAGCAGTATACAGCAGCCGAACCCAAGCACAAAAACCAGGGCCAAACCCCAGCCCTGCAAGACCTCCAAGAGATATCTCCACTCTACTGTGTCAAAGGCTTTTTCCAAGTCAAGAGACACCAACACCAATTCTGTCTCCACTCCTTTGGTCTCGTGCAAAATATGTGCCAATCAACGCAGATTATAGGACATACTACAACCAGGGATAAACCCACATTGGTCCTCGTGCACCAAACCCTGAATCACCCCACGAAGCTGAGTGGCTAAAATCTTACAGAGTATCTTGACATCGCTATTTAACATGGTAAGTGGGCGATAGGAGGAGGGGTCCCCGGGTTCCCCCCCCGGTTTGAGCATCAAACACACTATACCCTGGTGCATGGTGTCCGGTAACATACCACGCCCTCGCGCTTCCTCAAAGACCTCCAGGAGCTTCTCCCGTAATGACAAGGAAAATGCTTGATACAACTCAACAGGAAAACCATCACTACCAGGAGATTTGGATTTTGCCATAGCAGTCACTGCCTCACCCACCTCCTCTACAGTGATCGGAAGCTCACTACTCTCCGGATCCAAACGTGGAAGCCTTCCTCCGCTAGTCCGACACCAGCCCTTGTTAACCCCTGGAGGTGCGCAGCTAATTCCCGTAGAATGTCCGTGCGCCCTGTGAGCATTTCACCCTCAGCGTTCCTAATATGCAGGATAGGAGGGGCCTCCACCTCCTGTTTCAGAATCCACGCTAAAAGCTTTCCAGATTTATCTCCCTTTCGATGCAATCACTGCCTATACCCTCTGAGTGTTGTCTGGCTTAATGTATCCCAACAAGTATTAACCTCCTTGTATAACCTGAGCTCCTCCTGCCCAGCCGTACTCGCATCTAGTGACTGCTGCTGCATTTCCCCCAGTTTCACCTCTAGATCTGTAAGATCCCGCTCCAATTGTCTGTGCACCCCGCACCGTGCCTATGCACTCTCCCCCGATGACTGCCTTCATAGCCTCCCACTCCAGGCCCGAGACTCGGTCGTGTTCCAATTCAATTCCATATATTGTTTAATCTTCACCCACCCTCTCCCGGCACCCCACATCAGTAAGTAAATCCACAGGCATACGCCAGCCTCCCACTGTGGAGGTGACCGCCTCTCCCCATTCTAGCTGTATCAAACTGGTGCATGACCAGACAAGAACTTATCCCTATGCATGACATCCAGCACCTGTGAGCCACTGAGACCACCCAGCAGAAACCTGTCTAGTCGGGTGTGAATATTATGTGTTCTGGAGTGACAAGTATACTCCCTGCCCTCAGGGTGCAGTTTTCTCCAACTATCCCATAGTCTTAGGTGGGCCATCACTTCCCTAAGAGATTTCACCATCAGGGGTTTAGTTCCCAGCTTCGGCAGAAGGTGGTCTAAGTCCCTATGCAACACACAGTTATAATCCCCTGCCCAAACCAAAGGCCTAGCCACACTGTCCCCCAAAATCTCAGGTATTCTGGTGTAGAAGGAGTGATCATCTGTATTGGGGGGGGGGGGGCATATGTATTAAGGAAAACAATGAGTAAACTATCTAACATGCCCTTCACCAGAACGTATCGGCCCTCAACATCTACCTCACTGTATACATGAGTAAAGGGAACCCCGGGGGCCACCCACACAACACCCCCGTGCATAGGAAAAGAAGGAGGATGAAAACATTTGTCCCGCCATTTTTTTACCACTTCTGCGCTTCCTCATCAGTCATGTGTGTTTTCTGAATACATGCAATATGAGCCTTATGCCTTCTTAGAAATGAGTGCACGCACCCTGTAGCGTGTTGTATAACTCTTCAAGCCCCTGACATCCCATGTCAGCATGTTAATAGTACGACCCACGGCGATATATTGTTGTCCCTCCACCCCGATGGACACTTCCCCCTGTGTACCACACCCCTGTAATAAGACAAGA
The DNA here is from genome assembly GCF_031143425.1 of Pleurodeles waltl. Lineage (NCBI taxonomy): Eukaryota > Metazoa > Chordata > Amphibia > Caudata > Salamandridae > Pleurodeles > Pleurodeles waltl. The sequence continues at coordinate 341,625,116 of NC_090443.1, forward strand.
AAAAGACATATTGCACATCTCACCCTGACACCCGCACTGTTGAACGAACTTCAAACATTGACTAACTCTACCCATCAAACCTCCCACACACCCCAACCCCACTCCGGAAATACAGTGAAACAATCAGAACAGACAATACTGTAAGTCCATTTTGTGAATGCTGTCAGGACCACAGTCTAAACCCCAACTTACCGTATCAAAATGCCTACCACAGTTGTGGAGTGACACCCTCTCCCCCTGGCATCAGTCTACAAATGTACCTGGTACCACCCCAACCTCGGTTCCCTAAGTGTTAGCGGCACCCATGAGGACCAGTATAGTTCAGTCTGTTTATAAGACCCCCATCAGGACCAAGACCAGCCAGCACCACAGATCCCCACCAGAAAGATACCCTCTCCGTTTTCACCAACCCTGCATAGAGGAGAGAGAGGAGGCACACCGAGACATGAGGATCACAGCCAGGCCACCGCAGGATCCCCGCCCACACCCAGCCCACGCTCCAGGGCTGTACCCCCGACCATATCAGCAGCCACCATTGCCATTGTTCAATCCTGCTGTATCTCCACTCTGTGATGAGAGTCCAAGGCAGCCCCGCCGGTCACCTCGTCCACCAGCCGACCACCGTTGCGCGACCTCCAGTCTGAGCTATCAGCTCCAGATGCCCGATCAGTGACGCCACCAGGTCCCTCCGTCCTCCCCGGGGCCACCTTGCCCCACATCTCCAACCATCGCCACACCGACTCCAGACGATCGAAAAAGTCTGATCTGCACACCTGACAGGATCTTCAAGCGTGACGGATACAGGAGCATGTATCTAATGCTCATGGCTCGGCATTTCGCCTTGACCTCCATGAACCCCTTACGAGAACTCTGCACCTTATTTGTGTAATCCGGATAAATAAATATCTTACAGTTCTCGTATATTGCCTTATCCGACTTACGTGCGGCACGTAACACACAATCCTCATCCTTATAGTTCAGCAGGCGAGCAATAATAGCCCTAAGCGGTGCGCCGGGCCTAGGAGGCGCAACAAGGGCCCTATGCGCGCGCTCCACCACAAAAACCATAGAAAGCCCAGTTGGCTGCAGCACATCTCTGATCCAGTTCTCAACAAAGAATTCCGTGGCAGACCCTTTGCGCGCTCCGGGAAGCCCAGCAACCTGATATTGTTACGTCGGGACCTTCCCTCCGCATCCTCCAACCTCGCCTCCAGTCGTCCAACCGTGCAGGTAGCCTGCACCATTTGTTTCCGCAGTGCCCCAACCTCTGTTTGTAGCTCCACAATGGAACCCTCCGTCACCTTAACCTTGTTGGATACCTTCCGGAGGTCTGCCTGTAGCAGATTGACCTCCACCACCACAGTCTCTATCTTACTCTCCAGTACCACCCTAGAACCCTGGATGGCTGCAAGGAGCTCAGCGCGTGAAGGCTCCTCAGGGTTTAGTGGCGTCCTCATATCGTCTCCACTCACCTTTGTTCTGGCCACGCGCTGCGGAAGAGGCACCGGGGTAGTATACTGTTCCATGGTGTTTCCCTGTGCATCCGTCTGCTTGTGGTGCCCCATTCCGCCCCTCCCCCTGACCAGGGCTAGGATTCAGACCCAGATGTAGCAGGTAGCCTCCAATAAGGTCTCAAACACAAAGTACCACTGAGACCGTGTCCGCTGTTCTCCATGCCTTTAGGCACCACTAACTCACCAAACAGCCAGATCAAGGGCCTCAGACCTCTCCAGCAGCAGAGGACCACCCACAAGGCAGACACCAATAAGGGCCAAATAAGTTAAAAAATGCAGAGGAGGGGAGAAAAAGTTATTTTATTTTTTATGTTTTTTGGGGGGGGACCAGAGGCCCCCGCCGCACACCCTCAGTCCAGTGTGTGCCAACCAGTCATAGTTGTCCCATAGGCTCCAGAGTATGCCCCCGGGTACCGGCTAGCTGCCCCGACTCCCCAACAGGATGCCGTAGCTCACCTCCAGTCCCGGGTGACTGTCTCCTCAAGCCAGAGGCCACAGGTCCTCCGGGGGCAGCAGCACTGGAGAAGCTGCCCACCCCCCCAGGTGGCGCCCGGCAGTGGCCCAGCAGGCAAGCTGTGCAACCCAGACTGCGTCCTCTCTTGCTGCCTCCACTCAGGCAAGGCGGTGTGCCATCCTACCGGGCCCCACCAACTCAACCGGGGCCCCAGCAGATGCAGCCGCTCATCTCACGGCCCACAAAACAGCCTCCTGCAAGTCGGGGGGGCCGCCACTCCACATGGCCCCCCGGAAACAGCTTCGCCGTCGGGCAGCAACCGTCTCCAAACGCAAGCTTCACAGCCTGTCCGCCGCCTCTTACATGGTCCAGCAGAGGCGTGCAAACACTGCCGCAGCGCCGGCTCCACTAGATCCCTGAACAGGATCCAACCAAACCAGCAGAAGGGGGGACCCCAAAGTCTTGGGTGCCCTAGGATCCCTGCAGGATGTCGCCGGTGACGGGAGCGCACAAGGAGCACGTCCCGCCGACCATGTTTCTTGGCCACCGGTCTTGCATTTTCTTGAGTTAGAGCTGTGGGTGTTCTAAATTCATAACTGGATTTATCTTGCCACATAATTTGGTCAACCCTGTCTCATAATTTTGTCTTTTCCTGACATGTTTTGGTGATCACTGGGGATTACTGACATCAGAAATCACAAGCCCTTGAGAAGTGATGATGGAAGATAAGGCTGGAAAAGTACTTTCTTTTTATTTTAACAGAATAAGTCTTGCAAGCATTCTTGCCTCGCATTTCAATAAAGCTCTAATGAAGTTAACAGTGGCAGAGCAGCCTGTGACGATTTATGGCCCCAATAAAGGAAATAAGCAATCTCCAGTCTATGATGTTGTGTGCTGGCAGGAAGGAGCTCTAGAGGAGAGACTCCAGATGCGAGGCTAAGCAAGTTTCACATCATTGCTTCTAGGTTTAGCTACATTATACGAGAAAGGGCATATTGTGACTTTCGTGAGCAGTGAGCTAAACAACTATGTGTTTCTTTTGTAAAATGAGCACTTATTTTAAGAGCCAGAGGTAAACAAGGACAGCACTGGAATAAAGCCAAATAAATGTCAGCGACATGGGAGGAAGTGGAAGGGACGGAATGCTGCAATAAAACGCAGGCATCTACCAGCCTAAAACACCCACAATGAAAAGGGAGCACCAACGAAATGCCAAAGTAGTCTGTCATAGCAACAGATAAAGAAACCAGTGTGGAATAATACAGTAGTTGGTCACTGCTCTGAAAAAGAAAAAGGAGGGAGAAAAAGGCAGAACTGACCACTAGCGAGCAAGAATTTTTAAAGGACACTGCAACCAACAAATGAAATCGCTTTAAGCCAGAAGTATACTAAAAGTATACACGAGGTCGAACGCTTACACTCGACCTAAAAAAGGGCTCAGTGTGGGGCCTAAACACTTAAGGGATTACAGGAGAAATCTAGTGTAGAGGGGAAAAAAACGTATTACCCTGTCTTCCTTGTTCGTTTGAAAAGGTCACCTGAGGTTCGGAGACCTTTTATGAGCCTATTCACAGTTGGCCACTGTAAACAATGAAAAACAATTTTAAATTGAAGAACAATTTTAAATTGAGGCTGAACTAATCTAATTAATCAAACAGTAATTAACTTTAATGAAAGTGAGTTTTAGTGTCCCTGCATGAGGTGTATGTAGCTGAGACCTTTGCACTGTAAGAAATAAAAGTCAAACAAAACATTTTATTCTTATTAATACAGACTTAGGAACAGAAAGCTAGCAATCAAGACAGAACAATGAACAAGCATTAGAAAATCTAAGAGACCTCGCCTATGGAAAAGCTATTGGTTTTGTCAATTTGTTTTTAGCCAGGTTGTACAGCAGCATGTTTGAAAGTTAGAGAACAAAAACAAGCATTGACAAAACTAATAGGTTTTGCCTATGCGAGACCTATTGGCATTGTCAATTTTTTAAAGATGTTGCACAGCAGCACGAGCTGCTGTGCGACATGGCTTAAAGTAAATAAAAACAAAGTGCTATGGTGCAGCCAACATATTTTGGGCTTTTAACCATGTCCACCTCACACCCATCACTTTCATTCATTTGTGGGCTTGCCTTTCAAAAATCACTTGATGTCATTGGTAAATGCTTTATGTTTGTCCTGCCTTGGGGGTGATGTGGTTACCACCTTGGACACCGACCCTGTTACAGGGATAATTGCACAATTGCCGATATACTTCAGCGTGGGCGAACTACTTTTTTCTTATGTCTGCTCTCCATGGGAGCCATGGCACTCAGAACACTAACTCGATCGGCAGTATCGTTTTTACATTATGTGCACTGTGAGCTGCTTAGTACACGTTCTTTGCAGCAGACATATTAACACTGTGTGCTCCCTTGTGAAGACTCCAAGCTTCCAATAGACAAAAGTGCGTTCTCTCTCCAGAGAGAACATTAACCTCCAAAGTTATTTTGACATTTTTACATTATATGCACTCTGATTTGCTTAGTACATGTTCTTTGCAGCAGGCATATTAACCCTGTGCACTGCTTTATGATGACCCCAATCTTCCACTAGACAAAAGTACATTCTCTCTCCAGAAAGAACATAAATTGCCAGTTATTTTGACATTTTTACATTGCATGCACTTTGTAATTTGCTTAGTACATTTTCTCTGCAGCAGGCACATTATCCCTGTGCACTACCTTATGATAACTCTTAGCTTCCACTAGACAAAAGAAAGTTCTCTTGTTTGCCATGGCGTTCACAGCGCTCGAAGCACTAACTTGATAAGTGGTATTGTTTTTACATTATATGCACTCTGATATGTTTAGTGCATATTCTTTGCAGCAGGCATATTAACCCTGTGTGCTACGTTGTGATGACACCAAGCTTCCACTAGACAAAAGTAAGTTCCCTCTCCAGAAAGAACATAAATCGCCAGAATTATTTTTACACTACATGCACTTTGTGATGTGCCGAGAACACATTCTCTGCAGCCGGCACATTAAACCTCTGAGCTGAGCTACCTAATAATGACTACAAGCATCCACTAGACAAAAGTACGTTCTGTCTCCAGAAAGAACATAAACCACCAGAGTTATTCTGACATTTTTACATTACATGCACTTTGTGATTTGCTTAGCACACGTTCTTTGCAGCAGGCATATTAACCCTGTGTGCTACCTTATGATGACTCCAAGCTTCCAATAGACAAAAGTCCGTTCTCTCTCCAGAAAAAAACATAAATAGCCGGAGTTAATTTGACATGTTTACATCACATGCACTTTGTGATTTGCTGAGTACACATTCTTTGCAGCAGGCACATTAACCCTCTGCGCTACCTTATGATGACTCCGAGCTTCCACTAGACAAAAGTACCTTCTCTCTCCAGAAAGAATATCAATTGCTAGAGTTTTTTTTGACACCTTTACATTATATGCACTTTGTGATTTGCCTAGCATATGTTCTTTTACAGCAAGCACATTAACTCTCTGCGCTACTTTATAATGAGCCAGGCTTCCACTAGACAAAAGTACGTTCTCTCTACAGAAAGAACACTAACCCTATGTGGCACCTTATAATGAGTCCAAGCTTCCATTACACAAAAGTATGTTCTCTCTCCAGAAAGAAAATCAACCCTCTGCATTGCCTTATAATGAGTAACCATATATGTAGCCCTTACAGGACGTAGTGCCTTAAACATTTTCAGGCCTAGCAGGCCTACTGCAATAATTAAAAACAAGGTCCTTTAACAGAAACTACTTCCATCTGTAAAATAAAAGTTCCAGCCATAAGAGAGATTAATATGGCATTGAATGGTGGGAGAGGTTACTATTTTGGGGTCCCCCCAACCCAGCATGGGACCCAGAGAAGATCTAGACAGAAAGAGCATGTTTTGGTCAGCGGTTTTGTGGTGGTCCCATTGTAGAAGGACCACCACGTGGTAAGTTATGGGCAAAAATATTTTGAAAAAGAAATACCCGCTAAGCATTATGGGGCGATTTTCCAAGTGAGGCACATATTGTAGTATCTTGATGATAATGCTCAGAACAGCCCCTAGGGAACACCTTAATAAAACTAGCATTTGTAAAAAAAAAAAAAATGGCCATATAGCAATATAATCAGCCCCTAGAAGGAATAACGACATGAAAGCAGAATGGCAGAGCCTTACACATTTTCAGGCCTACTGCAATACTTTTACAAAGTAGGTGCTTAAAACACAAACTACTCCCAGATGTAAAACAAAGGTTCCAGCTATGGGAGAGTTTAAAAAGACCCTCCTACCTACGGTGGAGACCCAGAGATGACCCAGACAGAAAGAGCACGTCATGTTGAACATTCTGATGGTGGTCCCATTGTCCAAGGACCACCACTTGGTGAGTTTTGGGCAAAGATGTTTTGCAAAAGGAATGCCCGGCAAAGCATTATGGGGCGATTTTCTGAGTGCAGCAATTCGTGATTGTAACGCTCAGAACAGCTCCTAGAGTACACCATAATAAAAATAGCATTTGTAAGAGGCATAAGGGTGTGAAAACAATGGCAATAAGTAATGCAGTGCAACCATATATGTAGCCCCTAGAGGATGTAGTGCCCTACACATTTTCAGGCATAGCAGGTCTACTGCAATACTATTACAAACAAGGTTCTTAAAACACAAACTACTAATCTGTAAAACAAAAGTTCCAACCATGAGAGAGCTTAAAAATACACTGACTGGCGTGAGAGGTTACTATTTTTCCCCCCAACCTAGGATAGGGACCCCATGATCTAGACAGAAAGAGCTTGTTATGCTGAACGCTTTGGTTGTGGTCCCATTGACGTAGTACCACCACAGGCAGAGTTACAGGCAACAATATTTTGAAAAATAAATGCCTCAATAGCATTATGGGGTGAGTTTCCCGAATGCAGTGAATATTGTAGTATCGGCTCAGCCACTTTGAGGATTTCAGTGTTTATTTCTTTTGTAAATGCTCCAGTTTGTATATTTTTCAACTGCTAAACTTGTAAAGTGTTCCTCATGTGAAGCACTCCTCTGATCGAGGTTGTGCTATATGGAACTTCACGTAGTCATGTAAAGTGCTCTTCTAACAGAGTTTGCGCTAAATGAATCCTTAGCACTCCTCTGATGGAGTTTGCGCTATATGAACCTTCATAATAATTTTTTTTTTAAAAGAACCCCCTTCCAGCTTGCAGCATTTATGCGCAGTCACCCACAAAGAGACAGCGGGATGCCTAAAACAAGTAAGAGGAAGAGGCAACCTACGGCCACGCAGCACAAAGCAGCAAGGCAAAATAAATAAATAGTGTGCCACACTAAGGTATCTGACTGATCGTGCAATAATCCATATAACAGGGTCAGTCTGCAAGGGGTAACATAGCAGCCTCAAGGCGGGACAAAGGTAAAGCATTTACCTAGGAAATCAAGGGAATTTTGAAAGGCAGGCCAAAGAATGAATGAAAGCGATGGGCGTGGTTAAAGCCCACAGAGTAGATCACAACAAGTCAAAGCTTGACCTAAAAAGTAAGCACCTGCAAGAGCCTGTGGCCAGTGGAAAGAGACTGGCCACAGACAGGGAGCTGTATTAGGTCCATGCTCGTCAGCAGACACCACTCTGAAGCTCCGGGTGGAAGCAGGAAGAGGCAGGAGGCGCCTACCAAATCGGAACCAAGGAAACAAAGAGGATGTGAAAGCCAACCAATGGTAAGTAATGGGCGGACTCTAAGCCCCTTTTAATATTTTATTTTTATTTACAAGAGATTTTGCAAGCACAGCACATGCGCTATGCAGGCGGAACCTAAAAAGCGCTACTGCTTGGCCAGCGAAGACCGCAAGAGGTAACATCCATTTTCTAAGTAGGGGATTATTCTCTGCCTCCACAAATTAAAAAGTTTCAACATTTTACATCTGAGGTGAAGTTTGCTGTGTTGGCCCAGCATGAGGACAGGGCAGAACCATTTGCATCTTTGTAGCTTTTGAAACTGGTTGGCATATTTTTTCTGGTGGAACAGGGGCAAGCAACGAAGGGGGAAGAGGAGGGGCTGGGTGGGTCAAGCAACAACATGAAATGGGCGATCTGGATTTTCAACAACAGAGGAGGAGGGCGGGGCAGGACAAGCAACAATACAGAAAGGATTAGGAGGAAGGGGGTACAACTAAAAGCAAAAAAAAGTATTGCCAAAAGCGTAGAGTTCGGCTGGCTAAAGGCAGAGGGATGGTATGGTGACTTTAGAGTTCAAGGGTGGGTAGTGATAAAGAGAAGTGAGGGTGACTTGATGGTTCAGGGTTTGGTAGAGGTAAAGGGAGGGTGTCAGAGCGCCTTTCAGAGTAACAGGGTAGTAGAAGACAGTACGTGTAGCCACTACGGTTACTCATGGTGAGAATTACATAGTTACATATTCATTACAGATTACCTATTTAGAAAGGTTAAACCAGTTAAGGTTACATAGACACATATTACATACTTACAGAGTTAAAGCAGATAGCTCTCGGGAGATGTGAGGGTATATGCTATTGTGAAAAATGTCTTTGGAAGAGAAGAGTTTTAAGGTCTGTTTTAAAGATCCGGAAAGAGGTGGTGGTACGAAGGTTTGGAGGTAGCAAATTCCAAATTCTAGTCACCTTACCTGAGAAAGATGGTGATATAAGTCTTTCCCTTTGGAGGTTTGAGCTGAGCAGAGGTAAAGGTGGGTGAGGGTGACTTGATGGTTTAGAGGTGGGTAGAGGTAAAGGGAGATGGGGGTAACTTGAAAATTCAGTGGTGGTTAGAGGTAAAGGGAGTTGAGGGTGACTTTATGGTTATAGGGTAGAAGCAAATTAAGGTGAGGGTTACTTGAGGGTTCATGGGTGGGCAGAGGTAAAGGGAGGTGGGGATGACTGGAGAGGGTGACTGGAGGATTCAGGGGTATACAGAAGTAAAGCAAAAGGGGTTTAAAATGTATGTTTCTTCAACTGGTCATATGACACCAAGTTTTGCTTTTGCTAGTTGTTTGCATTCAGCTTTTGTTAATATCAGGAAGTGCAAGCTTCAACTTTGATGGGTTCAAGGTGTGTCATGCAAAAAAAAAAAAAAATACCAGAATCCGAGGGCATGCAGCACAGAAGAACACTGATCAAGAAGGCAACCAGTACTTGGCCCAAGCACCAGGAAAGAAAAGATAACAGACAAAGTGAAACTGACAGGAGCTGACATGTTCTCACCAATGAAAATAACACTGGCAATGAAGCAAACCAATGGTAAGGAATGGGTGGGCTAAAAGTAACTTTTTAGAGATTTTTTTTTTTTTTTAGAAGCAATAGGTTGACGCACGCAACAGCACATTTGCTCTGTGTCGGGTGAGACCTAAAAACTAGGAAATCGGGTTGAAATCCAGAAGGGTAGCAACACCACCCTCTGGACAGTTATGAACAAAGAGGACCAGCCCTGCCCACAGCCTCGGTACAGAGGAAAACACGGGTCCTCAGTGATTACATGGGTCAGCTCAGGTCTCTGCCCTTCCAGTACCTATCTGCAGGCAGCTGGCACTTGTGCCACTCAGGTGCACCAACAACGGCCATGACTTTGTGTTGTATTTGCGTGCGTACCCTCGCGCATGGCCTCGCGACTAGAACCCTGATGGTGAAGGGGTTGCTAGGCGTTTTGACGGCGGCGCGAGGGAAACACCGGGGGAGTGCTGAAGGAGATGACGGTTGGACGGAGCGGCGGTATTGGGGGCGCTTGGAGACTGTTGTGCTGATTGTATTTTACTTATGTAAAATAAAGGTGATTTGCGCTCACCGTCCTCCTCGCATTCTTCATTGTGGCGACGAGGTGGTCCGGTCTCCAAGCACAGCGGGCCCACGCATCAGCTGTTTAACAGCTATTCACGACTTTGCCCCCAGCGCCTTATTCGTGTGCCAGCACGATCGTTGAGGATCTACACGAAGACAGCAGGCTTATTTTTAGGAACTGGTTTACTCCACCCCGTGGGAGGAGTTTCTTCTTCCTGTATTACGCCAACCAGCTTTAGAAATTGCCTTTTTGTGTCTTGATGTGGAGAGGTTACATAATTGAAGATGAACCATTGATGAAAAAGGGTTTGGTTCTGCAGCGCCTCCACTGTACATTCAGAAACAAGTTTGCTAAAAATTTAAAAAGGAAAGGAACACCTATACCTTCTGTAAACGCATAATGGTCATTTACAATGCATTTGAGGAGTTATTTATTCATGATTCAACTATCTAGGAGGCAATAAGGGCTGGTTGGATTATTTATTTATATTTAACATACAAAAACTTTTACAAGAAAGGGTGTTACAATTTCCGTTCCTGTTTCTAGGAATATTTGTTTTTATTTTATTTTTGGGTCCACGATGCAATCTGTTCTCCCGCCACCACCATTTCTAGAGAGCCCTGGCGAACCACATATAGTATGGAAGCAGTGGTACGATGCCTTCGAGACGTACTTAGGGGCGATAGGGGCATCACGGTATAGACCTGAACGCAAGGTGTCTTTTCCTGCATTCCATTGGTTTCGAAAGGGAGGGCTATTTTTAAGCACCTACTTACAATTGGACGATGGTGAAATGGATGAGTACCAAGTAGCTGTGAAGAAAATGAACGTCAGGTTTGATGCTCCTCCCAGCTTAGTGGTGGCCAGGCATAAGTTTTTTAAGAGAGAACAACGTTCTGGCGAAGATGTTGACACTTACATTTCGGCGTTGCGTCTTCTCGCTGCGGAATGTCAGTTTGAAGCGCTGGGTGATCAACTCATTAGAGACCAATTTATTTGCCAAGGGACAGACAAGTCTATCAGACAGAAATTGTTATTGTTGGACAATCCAACATTGACTGAAACCATAAAAATTGCAAAGAGCATTGAATCTTTGATCAAGTCGTCCAGAGAAATTGAACAGACAGCAGCTACCAGGGTCAACGCCGTCATCAACAGAGAAGATAAAAAACCAGTAGTTAAAACAAGCGGACAGAAGAACATTAAGTTTGCTAATTCTAATGTTTTTTTTAAACAAACATTTTTTTGCTTTAGATGTGGAAATATGCCTCATCAAAAAGGGTTTAAGAGTTGTCCTGCATGGAATATCCAATGCAGGAATTGTGGCAAAGTTGGGCATTTTGCTAAAGTGTGTCAAGGTGGCAAATGTGAATCTGTCGTGACAGTGATGGATGAGAATGAAGAAGCAGTTGAGCACCTCATGGGAGAGGTTCAGGATATGGTTTTAGTTGTTGATAGTGGAGTGGTTAAGTCTGGTGAGCCTGATAACTGTGTGGATCCGTATGTGTGTGTTAGAGTTGGAAACAAGTCCTTGCGTTTGCTGGTGGAATCAGGGACTAGGATCACAATGATTACTCTCGACTTGTTCAAGCAGAATTGGAAAGAGCGTGCTCTTGAGCCACCAGACAGGGCTCCAGTGTCTTATGAAGGGAGGAACATTGAGCTTCAAGGTTTTTTTTGAGGACATACTTGAGTTTAGGGGGAGACGTATACATGGGAAAGTTTATGTAGCGGCTAAAGGTTTGAACATTTTAGGTTGGTTCCATCAGGGTTTGTTTGGTATGGTGTTGCGACCAGGTACATTAGAACAGGTTGCAGTGATTAGAGAAACGGATGTGATTGAAGGTCTACTCATCGAGTTTCCCAAAGTTTTTTCAGGTGAGTTGGGAAAGCTGAAAGGTTTTAAACATAAGATAAAAGTAAAATTGCATGCTGCCCCTGTCAAGCTTAAGATTAGGTCTGTGCCTTTCAGTGTGAGAGAAGATCTGGAAAGAGAATTAGAAAGTTTACAGAACAAGGGGATTATAGAACCCATTGAGTCCTCTTTGTGGCTTTCTCCACTGGTGGTAGCGAAGAAAAAGAATGGAGAGTTGAGAATTTGTGTGGACCTGAGAGCGCTCAACAGAGAGATATGGGTGGACTCACATCACTTACCTAATATAACTGAAATGTTGTCCACCATTAAAGGCGCAAAGGTGTTTACGAAGTTAGATTTGGCCAGTGCATATCATCAGGTGGAGCTGGATCCCGATTCCAGGTATTTGACAGCATTTATCGCCTTTTGGTGTTTTCCAGTTTTGCCGCATGCCTTTTGGGTTGGCGTCTGCAGCATCAGTGTTTCAAAGGATTATGTGCACATTGTTGAAAGGTATTTCCAATGTACTGGTGTTTCAGGACGATGTTTTAATTCACGCCCCTGATCTACAGGCGCATAACAAGATCCTCAGACAGGTGTTGCAGAAATTCATGGATCATGGCATTGTTCTTAGAAGGGAAAAGTGCCAATTCATGAAATCCTCTGTGGAATATTTGGGTCGTGTGATTAGTCAGGAGGGTGTTAGCCCGAAACCTGGTTTGATTGATGCTATTAAGGCAGCACCTCCGCCTTCTGACAAAGCTGGGGTGAAAGCGTTTTTAGGCATGTGTGAGTTTTACTCCCGGTTCATACCGGAGTATGCTAGTCGGGTTAGAATCTTGTCAAATTTATTGAAGGATAAGACCAGTTTTGAGTGGAGTGCTGAGTGTGAACGAGCGTTTGAAGATATCAAAGTCCACTTAACTGAAGCCAAAGTGTTAAAACCGTATGACCAAAGGTTCCAATGTTGCCTAACAGTTGATGCCAGCAATATTGGATTGGGGGCTGTGTTGACTCAAACTGTTGGGAGTGATGAAAACACCATTGGCTTCACGTCCAGAGTTTTAAGGGCGCCAGAGGTACATTATTCCGTCATCGAAAAGGAGTTGCTGGCCTGTGTCTGGGCCATTGAAAAATTCAGAAGCTATGTGTGGGGGAGGCATTTTGTATTAAAGACAGATCACAAGCCTTTGGTTTCAATCTTAAAAGGAACAAATGATAAAGACAGGCACACCTAGAATTGTTAGATTAGTAGCTAGGCTCATGCAATACGATTTTGAGGTCTTGCATATTCCTGGTGGAAGGAATATAAGAGCAGACTATTTGTCGAGATTTCCCAGTCAGTTGAGCTCGATGACTGATGAGATGGTGGACGATGAATGTTGTATGATTGCAACGGTTGAGGTTGACCATGTCTGTGTTTGCTCTGAGACAGAGTGGAAGGAAAAGTTGGCTGGAGACAATGAGTTGTGTGCTGTAATGAGGTTCATTGCTGAAGAAAGACTTGACGTTGGCGATTCAGCCATTTTGGAAAATTTCAGATGAACTTACAATTGAGGAGGGCATTCTCTTGAGAAATGATAAACTCATTCCTCCGGAGGAATTGAGGAGTTTAATAGTGAAGAAGGGCCATGAAGGTCATTTGGGCACCACTATGACCAAAAGACGAATACGTGACAGCTTTTGGTGGCCACGTATGGACAGTGAAATTGAGCATTTGGTAAAGAATTGTGCTATATGTTCTAATTCTGACAAGAGTCTGAAAACTGCGACACCACCCCTTATGCCTATTGCGTGTCCTGGAGGTCTGTGGCGGAAATTGGGGGTGGATATGGTGGGACCCTTTCACTTACTTAATTCCAGACTACGGTATGCTTATGTAGTAGTGGATTATTTCTCGAAGTGGCCTTATGTCAAATCTGTACAGGAGCCTAATGCTAGATCTTTAGTGACCTTCTTAAGAGAAGTGTTTATGAATGAGGGCTTTCCGGAAGAAATTATTTCGGACAATGGTGTTCAGTTCGTGTCTGATGAGTTTAAAGCATTTCTGAACCAAGGTTCAGTCAAACACCTGAGATGTTCACTCTATCAACCTCAAACAGACGGTTTGGTGGAGAGATTCAACCGTGTGGTGGGGGACTGTATCAGGTGGGCTCTGAAGAATGGGTGTGATGTGTTGGCATCTGTACAGGCTATGCTTTGGTTTTATAGAACAACTCCTCATTCTACCACGGGGGTATCTCCTTTTGAAGCTTTGAAAGGGAGAAAGCCCAATACTCAAATCAAACCTGGGTGGATGTCTAAGTTTTTTGAACAAATGCTAGTTGGAGAGCGTGCTGATGTTATCAAGGCCAATGTGGAAAACAAGCAGTTTACACAAAAGAGATACTTTGACGATAAGAAAGGGGCTAAAGAGTCATTTTTGGTGGAAGGTGATTGGGTATTGATAAAACTGCCAACGTTTGTTAAGAAAGGTAAAGCAAAATTTTCTGAACCTGTGTTGAACGTGTTTTGGGCAATGCAGTGAGGGTGCAAGGCAACAAGTGGTGGAACAAATCCAAGGTGGTTAAACTGAAGGGGAACTGGGATCCTCAGGGTGTCACCAGGCGAGAGTTAGTGTTAAGATCGGACATGAATAAGAGCGGAGATGAGTGTCTTGTGTTACGCAGGAGTGATAGAGTACGAAAGTTACCTTGGAAACTGTGTCATTGAAGGAACGGGTTATTACTCTGCAAACTGCATGACTTTTAACAATGAAGAATGCGAGGAGGACGGTGAGCGCAAATCACCTTTATTTTACATAAGTAAAATACAATCAGCACGATAGTCTCCAAGCGCCCCCAATACCGCCGCTCCGTCCAACCGTCATCTCCTTCAGCACTCCCCCGGCGTTTCCCTTGCGCCGCCGTCAAAACACCTAGCAACCCCTTCACCATCGGGGTTCTAGTCGCGAGGCCGTGCGTGAGGGTACGCACGCAAATACAACACTTTGCTTGCTTCAAATGGTTCCTGTGTACTAATGTTTGGCTCTGAGATCTCGTAAATAGCTGCCACAAGGAGCCTAGCTGGCCCTTCCTACTTAAATTTCATTTGAATAGTCATTGTTTTCACTATGTGCATGGAGGGCTCGGCCTACCTTTGACTAATGAGAGGTTCTGAGCATATCCTGGAGTTAGAGGAGCGCACCAAGGAAAATCCTTCTAGTGAGAACTGGACTACAGTCTCCGTCATGAGCTTTGTGCATGTAATCTAGTGATGGAACCATAACACAACATTTCCTGTGTATCTGCCAATTGCCTGCCTCCAGTGGAACTGTTGTGTATTGTGTAGGAAGGTCCTGCCCACCGCTGGTAAGCGTTTTATCACAGAATGGCTCAACACGGTCCCTCAGTTACACTACCATAGATGGGTTTTTTGATTACATCATGGGTATGCACCAAACTTTTCATTAGAATTCAGGATTATATGGACTTGATTAGACAATGCAACTTCATTTACTTTCTAGGTGTGCTCCATTCTTAGTTTAAGCTACAGAGGTGGGTAAGAGGCCCGCAAGACGGGACTGACACTCCCTAAAGCAACAAAGGAACTGTAAGACAAAGGCCTCTGAATATACCCGGGGCTGGAGGCAATGACTGAGCAGAGTGCCTGAACTGTGGGGAAGGAAGGCACTGCAAGCTCCAGACCCTGGAGGTGAAGAGTCAGCCCGCCACCTGGTGTGCCTAAAGGAAGGGTGCCGAGAGGGCTCGTAGTGGCCCCTGGACTTCCCTCCAGCTGCTCTGGGAGTGCAGAGGCAGAGAGGTGTGTCTCGTGACACCTGCCCATCAGTGGCTGTGGGTCAGCCCGTTGACCTGTGAGTGAGGCAGGGCCCCTGGAACCTGTCTGTTTGGAAGAGACGGACCCCTATACACCCCAAATCCACCAGATTAGACCGCTGTGGAATCCCCAGGTGAGGCAGCTGTTCATGCCACCTTTGGAGCGCGGGAGAGACATGGTGGACTACAAAATGGGGACTACATAGGCCTTCCTTCCCGGACCTTACCATCCCGGCCCAACACATTTGTAATGAAGAGAGGGCCTTTTTTCCCTTCCACCTCTGCTTCTATTTGACTGGCTGGCACTTGGAGGCGCCTGCCTCAGCGAAGAGCTGTGCTGGCCCTGAACAAGAGGCCTGCTCTAATACACCACCACAAGGACTGGCAGGACTTGGCAGATGATATGCTGTCCCCCCACAACAACCCTCGGGGCGAGGGCATCGCAGCCGGCAGAAGCCCTGAACTGGCTCTTCCAGAGACCAAGCCGGACAGTAGACACCACCTGGTCCTGCATCTCGGACAGAGGCACTTCTGGGGAGCCTGGTAAGTTTTGCGCACAGCTCATCATTGCTCCCACATCTACAATCTGCGCAGGCACTGCTGGCCCCCTGCTCATGCGGCAACTGTCCCCTGATGTGTCTGCATCCTTCAGTGATGACTACTCACGGGCACCTGCACACGGGAGGACCACAAGGAGACCTGATACGTAATCGGACTGGAGAGGCTACCCCCCCCATCTGCGGTGTCATCTGTGACATTGATTCTGGACCGGCCCTCCTTGCTGCCCCGATCACGTCCCAACACTGAATGACACCCTGAAAGACTGCACTTGGTAACGCCGTGTACTGCTACCTACCTGCAGATACATACTACTACCTCGAAGACCTGGAGAAGAGATCCCATAGAGCCAATATCCATTTCAAAGGTGTTCCACTACAAGCAGACGCTGAAAGCTGGACCACGTGCTCCGACTTTTCCACCATATAGTTCCAACACTGGTGGACAAAGAAATCATACTGGACTGGACTGCACGCACAGGTCAGACCATCCGTCCAGTGCCCCAGGGGCACCACAAGACATTCTGACCGGCCTCTGACAAAAAGAATTGATTATGGCCACGATTCAAGATCAAGGGTCAATCACCATCGAGGGCTCCAAAGTATGGCTCTAGCAAGACCTGTCCTACATCAAGCTTCAAAGACAGGAAGCCCTGAAACCTGCCACCACTTTCCTCAGGGAAAAAAGAAGTCAAGTATAAGTGAGGTCACCCTTCCCGGCTGATGTTCGCATGTCAGGGAAAGACACAAGCTGTTCGCAACCTGGGTTAGGCAAATTTGGTATTGGACCTTCAACAGGAGAACCCCAGCTTACCGACGTCACAGCAGCGGAGTGCTTCCTCTCCCCTGACCACCCCGGCAAATTAACTAAGCGCTCACCAAAGAAGA
Organism: Pleurodeles waltl; assembly: GCF_031143425.1. Lineage (NCBI taxonomy): Eukaryota > Metazoa > Chordata > Amphibia > Caudata > Salamandridae > Pleurodeles > Pleurodeles waltl. The sequence goes on from NC_090443.1 coordinate 341,641,985, forward strand.
AAACAAGCAAGATTTCTGCCTCTGAGAGCTGTGTGAAGCACTCTGCTACAGCAGCTACATCAGAGGGAACAGTCCCCAGATCCTGCCACGGACTGACACTAACAGGTTGTGAGAAAGTAGCCTCTTTCTAGCCTTGTTACCCCCACTTTTGGCCTGTTTGTGAGTGTATGTCAGGGTGTTTTCACTGTCTCACTGGGATCCTGCTAGCCAGGGCCCAGTGCTCATAGTGAAAACCCTATGTTTTCAGTATGTTTGTTATGTGTCACTGGGACCCTGCTAGTCAGGACCCCAGTGCTCATAAGGTTGTGGCCTATATGTATGTGTTCCCTGTGTGGTGCCTAACTGTCTCACTGAGGCTCTGCTAACCAGAACCTCAGTGGTTATGCTCTCTCATTCCTTTCAAATTGTCACTAACAGGCTAGTGACCAATTTTACCAATTTACATTGGCTTACTGGAACACCCTTATAATTCCCTAGTATATGGTACTGAGGTACCCAGGGTATTGGGGTTCCAGGAGATCCCTATGGGCTGGAGCATTTCTTTTGCCACCCATAGGGAGCTCTGACAATTCTTACACAGGCCTGCCACTGCAGCCTGAGTGAAATAACGTCCACGTTATTTCACAGCTATTTTACACTGCACTTAAGTAACTTAGAAGTCACCTATATGTCTAACCTTTACCTGGTAAAGGTTAGGTGCAAAGTTACTTAGTGTGAGGGCACCCTGGCACTAGCCAAGGTGACCCCACATTGTTCAGGGCCAATTCCCCGGACTTTGTGAGTGCGGGGACACCATTACACGTGTGCACTACATATAGGTCACTACCTATATGTAGCTTCACAATGGTAACTCCGAATATGGCCATGTAACATGTCTATGATCATGGAATTGCCCCCTCTATGCCATGCTGGCATAGTTGGCACAATCCCATGATCCCAGTGGTCTGTAGCACAAACCCTGGTACTGCCAAACTGCCTCTCCTGGGGTTTCACTGCAGCTGCTGCTGCTGCCAACCCCTCAGACAGGTTTCTGCCCTCCTGGGGTCAAGCCAGGCTTGTCCCAGGATGGCAGAACAAAGGACTTCCTCTGAGAGAGGGTGTTACACCCTCTCCCTTTGGAAAATGGTGTGAAGGCAGGGGAGGAGTAGCCTCCCCCAGCCTCTGGAAATGCTTTCATGGGCACAGATGTGCCCAATTCTGCATAAGCCAGTCTACACCAGTTCAGGGGACCCCTTAGCCCTGCTCTGGCGCGAAACTGGACAAAGGAAAGGGGAGCGACCACTCCCCTGACCTGCACCTCCCCTGGGAGGTGTCCAGAGCTCCTCCAGTGTGCTCCAGACCTCTGCCATCTTGGAAACAGAGGTGCTGCTGGCACACTGGACTGCTCTGAGTGGCCAGTGCCACCAGGTGACGTCAGAGACTCCTTCTGATAGGCTCCTTCAGGTGTTGCTAGCCTATCCTCTCTCCTAGGTAGCCAAACCCTCTTTTCTGGCTATTTAGGGTCTCTATTTCTGGGGAAATTTTAGATAACGAATGCAAGAGCTCATCCGAGTTCCTCTGCATCTCTCTCTTCACCTTCTGCCAAGGAATCGACTGCTGACCGCGCTGGAAGCCTGCAAACCTGCAACAAAGTAGCTAAGACGACTACTGCAACTCTGTAACGCTGATCCTGCCGCCTTCTCGACTGTTTTCCCGGTGGTGCATGCTGTGGGGGTAGTCTGCCTCCTCTCTGCACTAGAAGCTCCAAAGAAATCTCCTGTGGGTCGATGGAATCTTCCCCCTGCAACCGCAGGCACCAAAAAGCTGCATTACCGGTCCCTTGGGTCTCCTCTCAGCACGACGAGCGAGGTCCCTCGAATCCAGCAACTGTGTCCAAGTGACCCCCACAGTCCAGTGACTCTTCAGTCCAAGTTTGGTGGAGGTAAGTCCTTGCCTCCCCACGCCAGACTGCATTGCTGGGAACCGCAACTTTTGCAGCTACTCCGGCCTCTGTGCACTTCCGGCGGAAATCCTTTGTGCACAGCCAAGCCTGGGTCCACGGCACTCTAACCTGCATTGCACGACTTTCTAAGTTGGTCTCCGGCGACGTGGGACTCCTTTCTGCAACTTCGGGTGAGCACCGTTTCACGCATCCTCGTAGTGCCTGTTTCTGGCACTTCTCCGGGTGCTACCTGCTGCTGAGAGGGCTCCTTGTCTTGCTCGACGTCCCTTCTACCTCCTGGCGCAATTTGCGACATCCTGGTCCCTCCTGGGCCACAGCAGCGTCCAAAAACACAAACCGCACGATTTGCAGCTAGCAAGGCTTGTTGGCAGTCTTTCGGCGGGAAAATACTTCTACACGACTCTCCACGGCGTGAGGGATCCGTCCTCCAAAGGGGAAGTCTCTAGCCCTTGTCGTTCCTGCAGAAACCTTAGCTTCTTCTGTCCAGTAGAAGCTTCTTTGCACCCACAGCTGGCATTTCCTGGGCATCTGCCCATCTCCGACTTGCTTGTGACTTTTGGACTTGGTCCCCTTGTTCCACAGGTACCCTCGACTGGAAATCCATTGTTGTTGCATTGCTGGTTTGTGTCTTTCCTGCAGTATTCCCCTATCACGACTTCTTTGTCCTTTGGGGAACTTCAGTGCACTTTGCACTCACTTTTCAGGGTCTTGGGGTGGGCTATTTTTCTAACCCTCACTATTCTCTAATAGTCCCAGCGACCCTCTACAAGGTCACATAGGTTTGGGGTCCATTCGTGGTTCGCATTCCACTTTTGGAGTATATGGTTTGTGTGGCCCCTATCCCTATGTGTCCCCATTGCATCCTATTGTAACTATACATTGTTTGCACTGTTTTCTAAGACTATACTGCATATTTTTGGTATTGTGTACATATATCTTGTGTATATTTCCTATCCTCTCACTGAGGGTACACTCTGAGATACTTTGGCATATTGTCATAAAAATAAAGTACCTTTATTTTTAGTATAACTGTGTATTGTGTTTTCTTATGATATTGTGCAAGTGACATTAGTGGTACTGTTGGAGCTTCACTCGTCTCCTAGTTCAGCCTAAGCTGCTCTGCTAAGCTACCATTATCTATCAGCCTATGCTGCTAGACACCCTATACACTAATAAGGGATAACTGGGCCTGGTGCAAGGTGCAAGTACCCCTTGGTACTCACTACAAGCCAGTCCAGCCTCCTACATTGGTTGTGCAGCGGTGGGATAAGTGCTTTGAGACTACTTACCACTCTTGTCATTGTACTTTTCATAAGAGAAAAATATACAAAACAAGTTCAGTGTGTGTACACATAGCTAAAAAGTTTTGCATTTCCTCTTTTCACTCTTTTCTAAAGTGCTGAAAAGTACTTCTAAACTTTCAAAAAGTTCTTAAAAGTTTAAAAAGTTTTTTTTCTCTGTCTTTCTAAAAGCTCTGACAAACTTTTTTCTCTTTTTCTATCACTTTAACTCTCTCTAAAAATGTCTGGCACAGGCCAAAATGTTGATCTGTCCAAAATTGCATATGATCACCTTAGCTGGAAAGGAGCAAGGAGTCTCTGCATAGAGAGAGGTTTGAGTGTAGGGAAGAATCCTTCCTTGGAATTATTACTTAACATGCTTAGAGAACAAGATAAGGCTAAAAGTGCCCCATCTGTTGAAAAAGTAGCTAATGGTTCCCAATCTGATCCAGGGACTCCCCCAGGAAAAGATTCAGGAAAGAAACTTCTTAGCCTGCCCATTACTAGACAGTCTAGCATAGTTGGTACTGAGGTGGAGTCACATCATGCAGATGGTGTGCGCTCACATTACACTGTCAGCCAAGCTGTTAGGGTGCCCTCTGTAAGGGACAGGTCTCCTTCTGTTCATTCCCATCATACTTCTGTGTCTAGGAATGTCCCTCCCACCAACCCTGATGACAGATTGTTAGAAAGGGAACTCAATAAGTTGAGGGTGGAACAAACCAGACTGAAGCTTAAAAAGCAACAGCTGGATTTGGATAGACAGTCTTTAGAACTAGAGAAGGAAAGACAGAAGTTGGGTTTAGAAACCCATGGTGGCAGCAGCAGTATTCCCCATAGTCATCCTGCAAAAGAGCATGATTCCAGGAATCTGCACAAGATAGTTCCCCCTTATAAGGAGGGGGATGACATTAACAAGTGGTTTGCTGCACTTGAGAGGGCCTGTGTTGTACAGGATGTCCCTCAAAGGCAGTGGGCTGCTATCCTATGGCTATCATTTAGTGGAAAAGGTAGGGATAGGCTCCTTACTGTGAAAGAAAGTGATGCCAATAATTTTACAGTTCTTAAGAATGCACTCCTGGATGGTTATGGCTTAACCACTGAACAATACAGGATAAAGTTCAGAGAGACCAAAAAGGAGTCTTCACAAGACTGGGTTGATTTCATTGACCATTCAGTGAAGGCCTTGGAGGGGTGGTTACATGGCAGTAAAGTTACTGATTATGACAGCCTGTATAACTTGATCCTGAGAGAGCATATTCTTAATAATTGTGTGTCAGATTTGTTGCACCAGTACTTGGTGGACTCTGGTCTGACCTCTCCCCAAGAATTGGGAAAGAAGGCAGACAAATGGGTCAGAACAAGGGTGAACAGAAAAGTTCATACAGGGGGTGACAAAGAGAACAATAAGAAGAAAGATGGTGAAAAATCTCAAGATAAGCATGGGGACAAGGGTAAAACCAAAGATCCCACTTCAAATCTTAAACACTCTTCAGGGGGTGGGGATAAAACAAATTCTTCCTCTTCTTCTCAACCTACACAATTTAAAAAGCCTTGGTGCTTTGTGTGTAAAAATAGAGGCCATAGGCCAGGGGATAAGTCCTGTCCAGGTAAACCCCCTGAGCCTACCACCACTAATACATCAAGCTCTAGTGCCCCTAGCAGTAGTGGTACTAGTGGTGGGACTGCTGGCAACAGTCAAGTTAAGGGTGTAGTTGGGTTCACTTATGGGTCCATAGTAGAAACTGGGGTAGTCAGTCCCAAGACAGTTTCTGTCACACCTAGTGGCATTGGCCTTGCCACACTGGCTGCTTGTCCCCTTACAATGGATAAGTACAGGCAGACAGTTTCAATAAATGGTGTTGAGGCCTTGGCCTACAGGGACACAGGTGCCAGTATCACTTTGGTGACTGAAAACCTAGTGCACCCTGATCAACACATCATTGGACAACAGTATAAAATTATTGATGTCCATAACTCCACTAAGTTTCTTCCCTTAGCTATAATTCAGTTTAGTTGGGGTGGAGTTACTGGCCCTAAGCAGGTGGTGGTATCACCTAGCTTACCGGTAGACTGTCTCCTAGGTAATGACCTAGAGGCCTCAGGTTGGGCTGATGTAGAGTTTTATGCCCATGCAGCCATGCTGGGCATCCCTGAGGAATTGTTCCCTCTCATTTCTACTGAAATGAAAAAGCAAAGGAGAGAAGGCCTGAAAACTCAGGATCCCTCTCCATCAACAGGTAAAAAGGGTATCACAGTATCCCCTAACCACCCTACCATTCAGGATACCATTCCTGTGGTGGGAGAAACCTCTCCTGGGGTGGCACCTGTTCCAAGGGAATCATCAGCTGGCAAAGCTGGACTCCCTGAGCTAGAAGTACCTCTCTGTGGGATAACTAACATTGGTGACAAAAAGAGCACCATTTTAGTTAACATGGAGCATCCCTCCAACCCTCCCAGAGAAACTTTAGTGCAGAAAACCTGCACTGCCTCACAACACTTAGGACAGCATCCCTGCCCTAGTGTGGAGCTCAGAGGACAGCATCCCTGCCCTGCTCCAACTCAAGAGAAACAGCATCCCTGTTTCCTCTTACAGCCATATGGACAAAGTTTTTGCCCAGCTATGGCTTTATTGAGACAGCATCCCTGTCTGGCATTTCCATCATTACAAATAGGTTCAGTGGACAATTCCCACTGCTCTAAACTAAAACTTACTGATAGAAACTCTGAAAATACATCTTCACATTGTTGCTTAGCTAAAAAACTTCAAACAGGGTGGTTTACATCCCCAAAGGGAAGTAACCATATAGTGGATGATAAAGGGAGTAACCAGTCTATTGCAGAGCTACTCTCTACTTATCACCACTTAGACAATAAAGTCTCAACTGGCCAAGGTTAGCCTTATTGTCCTTCGTTTGAGGGGGGTTGTGTGAGAAAGTAGCCTCTTTCTAGCCTTGTTATCCCCACTTTTGGCCTGTTTGTGAGTGTATGTCAGGGTGTTTTCACTGTCTCACTGGGATCCTGCTAGCCAGGGCCCAGTGCTCATAGTGAAAACCCTATGTTTTCAGTATGTTTGTTATGTGTCACTGGGACTCTGCTAGTCAGGGCCCCAGTGCTCATAAGGTTGTGGCCTATATGTATGTGTTCCCTGTGTGGTGCCTAACTGTCTCACTGAGGCTCTGCTAACCAGAACCTCAGTGGTTATGCTCTCTCATTCCTTTCAAATTGTCACTAACAGGCTAGTGACCAATTTTACCAATTTACATTGGCTTACTGGAACACCCTTATAATTCCCTAGTATATGGTACTGAGGTACCCAGGGTATTGGGGTTCCAGGAGATCCCTATGGGCTGCAGCATTTCTTTTGCCACCCATAGGGAGCTCTGACAATTCTTACACAGGCCTGCCACTGCAGCCTGAGTGAAATAACGTCCACGTTATTTCACAGCCATTTTACACTGCACTTAAGTAACTTAGAAGTCACCTATATGTCTAACCTTTACCTGGTAAAGGTTAGGTGCAAAGTTACTTAGTGTGAGGGCACCCTGGCACTAGCCAAGGTGCCCCCACATTGTTCAGGGCCAATTCCCCGGACTTTGTGAGTGCGGGGACACCATTACACGTGTGCACTACATATAGGTCACTACCTATATGTAGCTTCACAATGGTAACTCCGAATATGGCCATGTAACATGTCTATGATCATGGAATTGCCCCCTCTATGCCATGCTGGCATAGTTGGCACAATCCCATGATCCCAGTGGTCTGTAGCACAGACCCTGGTACTGCCAAACTGCCTCTCCTGGGGTTTCACTGCAGCTGCTGTTGCTGCTGCTGCCAACCCCTCAGGCTGGTTTCTGCCCTCCTGGGGTCAAGCCAGGCTTGTCCCAGGATGGCAGAACAAAGGACTTCCTCTGAGAGAGGGTGTTACACCCTCTCCCTTTGGAAAATGGTGTGAAGGCAGGGGAGGAGTAGCTTCCCCCAGCCTCTGGAAATGCTTTCATGGGCACAGATGTGCCCAATTCTGCATAAGCCAGTCTACACCGGTTCAGGGGACCCCTTAGCCCTGCTCTTGCGCGAAACTGGACAAAGGAAAGGGGAGTGACCACTCCCCTGACCTGCACCTCCCCTGGGAGGTGTCCAGAGCTCCTCCAGTGTGCTCCAGACCTCTGCCATCTTGGAAACAGAGGTGCTGCTGGCACACTGGACTGCTCTGAGTGGCCAGTGCCACCAGGTGACGTCAGAGACTCCTTCTGATAGGCTCCTTCAGGTGTTGCTAGCCTATCCTCTCTCCTAGGTAGCCAAACCCTCTTTTCTGGCTATTTAGGGTCTCTATCTCTGGGGAAATTTTAGATAACGAATGCAAGAGCTCATCCGAGTTCCTCTGCATCTCTCTCTTCACCTTCTGCCAAGGAATCGACTGCTGACCGCGCTGGAAGCCTGCAAACCTGCAACAAAGTAGCTAAGACGACTACTGCAACTCTGTAACGCTGATCCTGCCGCCTTCTCGACTGTTTTCCCGGTGGTGCATGCTGTGGGGGTAGTCTGCCTCCTCTCTGCACTAGAAGCTCCAAAGAAATCTCCTGTGGGTCGATGGAATCTTCCCCCTGCAACCGCAGGCACCAAAAAGCTGCATTACCGGTCCCTTGGGTCTCCTCTCAGCACGACGAGCGAGGTCCCTCGAATCCAGCAACTGTGTCCAAGTGACCCCCACAGTCCAGTGACTCTTCAGTCCAAGTTTGGTGGAGGTAAGTCCTTGCCTCCCCACGCCAGACTGCATTGCTGGGAACCGCAACTTTTGCAGCTACTCCGGCCTCTGTGCACTTCCGGCGGAAATCCTTTGTGCACAGCCAAGCCTGGGTCCACGGCACTCTAACCTGCATTGCACGACTTTCTAAGTTGGTCTCCGGCGACGTGGGACTCCTTTCTGCAACTTCGGGTGAGCACCGTTTCACGCATCCTCGTAGTGCCTGTTTCTGGCACTTCTCCGGGTGCTACCTGCTGCTGAGAGGGCTCCTTGTCTTGCTCGACGTCCCTTCTACCTCCTGGCGCAATTTGCGACATCCTGGTCCCTCCTGGGCCACAGCAGCGTCCAAAAACACAAACCGCACGATTTGCAGCTAGCAAGGCTTGTTGGCAGTCTTTCGGCGGGAAAATACTTCTACACGACTCTCCACGGCGTGAGGGATCCGTCCTCCAAAGGGGAAGTCTCTAGCCCTTGTCGTTCCTGCAGAAACCTTAGCTTCTTCTGTCCAGTAGAAGCTTCTTTGCACCCACAGCTGGCATTTCCTGGGCATCTGCCCATCTCCGACTTGCTTGTGACTTTTGGACTTGGTCCCCTTGTTCCACAGGTACCCTCGACTGGAAATCCATTGTTGTTGCATTGCTGGTTTGTGTCTTTCCTGCAGTATTCCCCTATCACGACTTCTTTGTCCTTTGGGGAACTTCAGTGCACTTTGCACTCACTTTTCAGGGTCTTGGGGTGGGCTATTTTTCTAACCCTCACTATTCTCTAATAGTCCCAGCGACCCTCTACAAGGTCACATAGGTTTGGGGTCCATTCGTGGTTCGCATTCCACTTTTGGAGTATATGGTTTGTGTGGCCCCTATCCCTATGTGTCCCCATTGCATCCTATTGTAACTATACATTGTTTGCACTGTTTTCTAAGACTATACTGCATATTTTTGGTATTGTGTACATATATCTTGTGTATATTTCCTATCCTCTCACTGAGGGTACACTCTGAGATACTTTGGCATATTGTCATAAAAATAAAGTACCTTTATTTTTAGTATAACTGTGTATTGTGTTTTCTTATGATATTGTGCAAGTGACATTAGTGGTACTGTAGGAACTTCACTCGTCTCCTAGTTCAGCCTAAGCTGCTCTGCTAAGCTACCATTATCTATCAGCCTATGCTGCTAGACACCCTATACACTAATAAGGGATAACTGGGCCTGGTGCAAGGTGCAAGTACCCCTTGGTACTCACTACAAGCCAGTCCAGCCTCCTACACAGGTGGCATGCCTCACGTCAGGCTGAAGAAACGTGACACCTACTGACCTCAACACGCAGTGACGCAATTGAGGCCTCATTTCCCTGCAGGCTGAGGGGCCTCTCCATGGGCCTTGCATTTGCTTATCATTGAACTCTGGGTCAGTGGAGCTCCCACCTTCTACCTCTCCTCTACATGACGTACAGGTCTTCCAAAGTGGAGTGGTAAGCTCCCATAGTTTATTAGTTTAACCCCCCCCCACACACACACAGTGCTCTCACCTTTCTCTGATTCAATGCCCCCGTCACAATGCCTCATCGACCCCACCATTCCTAGCAGGTCCCAACATGGACCCTGTGTGGATGGATGATGTTGACGGCATCTCTCTTACCTCACGGCAATGGTCAAGGTATTAAGCCTTAACGCCCAAGGTCTCAACACCCTGGCAAAACATATTGCCCTTACAGCGATGCTGAAAGACTCTCAATGTGATATATGTCTCCTACAGGAGACCCACCTTCTTCGCAGAGACTGGGCTTGGTTGAAATCCAAGTGGTTTGATAGACAATACTTCTCCATCGGACCTGGGAAGAAAGCAGGAGTTGCAATCCTTTTGGCGACCCAATTCCAGGGGCAGGTTCTTCAAGTGCATTCTGAGATGGCGGGCTACCTTCTCACACTATCGCTATCACTCAATACCCACACCCTTACAGTGGCGTGCATCTATGCCTCCAGCAACCACCAGGAATGCTTCATACAACAGGCAATTGGGAGGGTTCTTACCTCTCCGGATGCTGTAGTCTTAGTAGGAGGAGACTTTAATCTGGTCCATGATGCACTCGACTGCCTAATCCAGACAGCAGTCCAAACAGGAGCGTATACATCTCAGGGTCTTCAGTGGCTGACCGATGCAGGCCTCTTAGACGTCTGAAGGCTTCAAAACCCCACTGCGAAGGACTAAACCTTTTTTCTGCAGCATGTCAAACATATGCTAGAATAGATTGTTTCCTGATTACCGTCCCTCTCCTCCCATCAGTAACACTATGTAGCCACCATGTTGGATCATGCCCCAATTTCTATCCACATGCATCTACCTATTCAATGCACATGCCTGCACATTTGGCGCCTCAACCCTAATTTACTGGCCTATGAACCCATGGTCTAAGAAATCTGCAACATGATACAGACCTATCTTGCCACAAATGATGGCCCGCACACTTCGACTACACTGCTATGAGATACCCTTAAAGCAGTAGTTAGGGGGGTCTTTATAGCAGTAGCTGCAGAACTCAATAAGGATAGGCAGATCCAGCGCTCAGCATTGGGGGACCAAGGGAGGATTTTAGAACCCACCCATAGACGAACAGATTCACACAAGACAAGGCAACAACTCACACTGGCTAGGAAACAACTGAAAGAATTAGACATGGGTGCAGCAGAACATGTGCTGCTCTGTGCCAAGCATGAATACTATGCAGGGGGCAACAAGGCGGGAAGCTCCTCGCACACAGTCTTTGTGCGCAAACACCACGCCACCGGGTCACAGAGATCTGCGACTACCGGGGCAATGAGGTGCGCCAAGATGCATGGATTGCAACAGAATTCGAACACTTCTATGCTAATCTGTACACGGCTGAGTCACTCTCTCACCGAGGTCTCAAAATGCATTGCGCAGGCTCCCTTGGCTAGCCTACCCGAGAGAGAGGCCCATCTTCTAGATAAGGACATTGTGATATATGAGGTTTTGAGGGCTATTAGGAGACTCCAGCTGGAGAAAGCACTGGAAAAAGACAGCCTTACCGCCGCCTTTTACAATAAATTTGCAGCGCAATTGTCCCCAGTTCTGACCAGGCTCTACAACTCATTTAGCACGCATGGAACAATCATTGGCACCATGAAATCAGCCATCAGTACAGTCATACCCAAGTCAGGGTAAGACCCCGCCCTTTCTGCATCATACCGCCCAATTTCCCCACTCACCATGGATGCAAAAATTGTTACTATTATACTAGTTGGAATTGTACATGCCAGGATTATTAGAGCCAGATCAAGCCGGGTTTATCCCAGGGCGTAATTTTAGCGATAACACTAAATGACTCCTCCATCTCATCGACAAGTCCACTTACTCCTGAGTGCTGGCCCACTTGCTATTGATTGACGCTGAGAAAGCACTCAACCGAGTTCACTGGCCATTTCTCACACTCGTTTTAGAGAAAGAAGGTCTAGGCCCCTGATTCCATAATTGGGTGTAGTCTAGCTATGCCAACCCCACGGCCTCCGTCTGGGTCAATGGACTTCTGTCCTGTCCCTTTTTTATCTCTAGTGGAACACGTCAATGGTGCCCGTTATCACCACTCTTATTTACTCTGTATGTGGAGCCTCTAGCAGAGTGGATTCTGTAGCAGCCTCTCATAAAGGACATTAAAATGGGAGGCCAAAATCACAAAACGACACTTGATGCAGACACTGTATTGCTGGCTCGCCAATCCTTACCCCTGCTACTAGTGGAGCTTGAATCATTCGGCAAAGTGTCTGGGTTTAAGATAGACACAAGGAAATGCTAAGGCCTAAACCTTACTATCCCAAAGAACGAGAAGGCCCAACTTGATACTCTTTCCGTTCCCCTGGGCGACCCAAGTAGTCTCGTACCTGGGCATCCAACTATTCCCCACCTTGGAAAGGACTACCGATCGCAACTTCACAACTTTACTGCATACCGTCCGCTCCACAATCCAATTCTGGTGTGGGGGCCATATACTGTGGCTTGGGTGAATAGCAGCCATCAAAATGTCAATCAACCATAAGATTTTATATCTTGTGCAAATGCTCCCCTTTCAACGACCCCTTCCCCCCCCCAAAACATATAGCAGAAACTTCAGCAGTTCCTGGGAGGAGAGACGCCCCCACGTGGTCAGGAAGAGATCATACTTTCTGATGGTGGTGGCAGGCTTGGGCATCGCACACCTGGTGCACTATCATCAGGTAACCCAGTTACGCTACCTGGTAGGGCAGCAGCAACCGAGCACAGAGAAATACTGGTGTTTTATTGATCAAGCTATTGCAGGTATACACATATGGAAAATTCCCTGGCTCCTTAAAAAACATTTCCCACCGGGAGTTTATATATTATCAGTGGTAAGGTCTAAGATGGGGACTTAGGATAAAGTTAGCACTTTTATACACCTTTCCACAGGTGTCTCCCTGCTTACGTTGATCATAGGAAACGCAGCCTTCCCTCTAGGATTCCTCATTCCAACACTGGCAGGAAGCCAACTGTAAACAAGTGGGGGACATTTTTGATGTACAGGGGCTACTGGGCTTCCCACTGCTCCAGAAAGATTATGGCCTTCCAGACATGGAATACTGGTGTTACACTGCTGTATAACATTGGGGCACGCATGCCGTAGTACATTCAAACACAAGTAGATCTCTCACACCTTTTGAGAAGTGGCTGCTCACAAGGAGCAATGATAAACGCATCCTTTCAGATGTTTAAGCCTTCCTTAACACGCACACATCACAAACTGCCTCTCCCTGTCATACGCGGTGGCAATCGGAATGCGAGCAACAGTTTTCTGATAAGGAATGTTCAGATATTTTACAACAAGCTCCTACTTTGGCTGGTAGTGCATCCGGGAAAGAGACCATCCTTAAACTAGTCCATTATTGGTACTACAAGCCGGCGCATGTAGCGAAGTGGAAACACGGCAGTGACGGCCATTGCTGGGGCCATTGCAATCACACACGCACACTGACCCATCTGGTCTGGCTCTGCCCTAGACTGCATCGTTATTGGGTAGATGTCCTAGCAGACATAGATCAGATGTTTGATACCTCATTGCCAAGCTTCCCTAATTATATTCTCCTTGGCCTTCCCAAGCCTTGACCTACCCCCTAAGGTCTAAGAAAGGGAGGGCAATTACATTAGCACTCTGCGCAGCTAAACAACTCCTTTTATCGAGATACAAGCATGGAGAAACTGACAGCCCTTTTTGATCATACCCTTCCCCGGTTTGAGGAAACCTGGTGCCCCTGCATCCGATTCCTAGCCCAGGGCTTCTGTGAATGAACATGTCCAGCATACCTTAGAGTGATTCCACAGCCTTCACCCTGGACTCTGAGTGGAGGCCCGAAGTAAAGTATTAGGAGGTATAAGGGTGATCATCACTTATAACGAGCACCATCGTTGCCCATAACCAAGTGAGCAAATATTATGTATCCACAGATGCGACAATCTTAGGAAACACAGATTGAACTGAGTAATTGCGACACGTGTAGTCGTGACACATGGGAACTGCCTGTCTCCTATTATGGTCTTATGCTTTTATTTTATTATGCTTTGCCTGCGCTGATGGGAGCTCTGCATAGACTGGTAACAACAATATTGTAATATGTACTCCCCTGTGTCCTTCTCCCCCCCCCCCACCAGCGACTTCTCCCCGTCTGTTTCCCTTATTGCGAATGGATCCGCTTAATGTGAACTGCAAGTAATGACTCCGTTGTCGATTGTCTAAGTTATTGTATTTCACATGATAAAGAGATTTAAAAAAAAATACCTTAGAGTGATTTGCCTCACAACTGAGATCCCAGACTCAACCTAATTGCCTGCTGACGGTGGTCCTTTCCCTTTCTACCACTTGAGAATGACTTGAGAGATGTTAAAAGCTGTGAGCACTGTTTCCCTCCCCACCCCCTCTTCCCTAATCCCCACCCAGGACTTTCTAAGTTGAGGGTTATCTCTCTCCAACCCTCACCCCCATGTTTCTCCTCACTTGTTTTTTTCTGCATTGTTTCTTATTCCTCGCCAGCCACTGGATGTAGGCGAGTGGTCTTGTTACTCATGAAAATCAATAAAAATCGATTTAATCTAAAAGCTCTGAACAGAACAAACCTGGATTTTTTGTTTGAATCGATTTCCATTTAAACATCATATTGCATCACATTTGCAGACCTGCAATCCAGTGTTCTAAATTGTAGATAATTTGCGGTTCCTACATGCATTGTGCAATACAGGTTAGATAACAGGGGCACATTCGTCTTAACACGCTATCCCATGTCGTAGAGTACCATGTATACAGTGTTTTAATTGCTGTTAATTAAAATAGGTGCAGACTTTTGCCATCTTGAAAATGTCAAAAGTTGGAAAATTGGCAGGGTTGGTCCCAGTAACCTTTACTCCATTACTTAAGGCATGTCCAGGAGTCATTCACAGCCACTAGCTTGTGACAGGCACATGCTGTTAGGCTCCCACTTCAGAACACTTTCTAGGCCTAAAGAATAACAGAAGAGAACTGGCCCTGCTGTCTGTGACATGAGAAGAGTTATGAAGGACTTGACCTGCTTCCTCGTGTACTCAGGAAAAGGTAATAGACTCCAAGGGAAATAAGGCTGATCTCCTGTTGAAGTTACAGGAATACAAGAAGCTACAAGAGGCCTTTTCCTGAAACTGCCCAGCTGACGAGTGTCAATTCGACTTGGATTGGACCCTGCTGTTGGCCTCTGCCCAACACCCTGTGAGTCTTGAAGTACTGCCCCTGAGGGGTTTGGAAGAGTACTCCTGTGATGGATTGGGACTTAAAGGACTAAGCCAGATAGTACAATCTTTGGCCATGTTGAATAAGGTTGGTGTATCTAACCTCTACTCCATTGCAGCCAGCCTCAAATTGTACCTAGGTCCCAGTCTAGTACAACTATTGACTATCATTGGCATGTTCTGCTTCTTGGCACTATTTCTATGTACATTTTTCCAAATTCATATCTCTGGTTTCCATATTGTATTTTTGTCATTTTAGTGTAGTTTTGTTTACTAACCTTTACTCTATTTTTCTAAGCCTGTTTGGGTTAGTTATTGTTTTGCATTTAGACTATTACTGTTTTGGTACTGCCTAATTACTTTACATATTGCCCTAAGTTAAGCCTGTCTTCTCTGCGCCACAGCTGCCAGGGTGTCCAGCTTAGGTTAACCTAGCGTCTTTTATGGTTCAACCTGACAAGGTTTGTAATTATTCCTTGAGATGGTTAGTAACCCATACCACATTATAATGCAATTTATTTACAGCTATACTTTATCATTTGTCAGAAATTATAAGCCCAGCTGGTGGCTGAAAACTAGCACCAAAGCAATGTTAATGGCGCCGCCATTCAATCTGGCTAGCTGGTGAGGAACACCTTTTAGAGTCCAGGGCATTAAATTGTGATATTCCATTTCCCTTGAAATGCGTGGCTTCCTTTAGCTTTAGAAAATAAGGGCAGCCCTCAAAACCTAGCTGCTTAAACAGTAATGCTTCCATATCTTGTTCCTGCATAAGAGTATCAAGAAACTCCATCTGGAGGGACAGATGCACACAATAAAATCCTATAAAGTCAAGGTAAACCAATAGAAACCTTGCTATTATGTGATTCTGCAGCCACAACAATTCCTGCATAAAAACAGATATACTGTAATTCATATACAACTCATCCTTCTTCCTAGTTAGCAAATTTCAGTAAAAAAATAATTTGTACATTAAACATATCAAAACATGCTAAAACAAAAATCCACACGTGGTGAATGTAGAGGCTGACCCATTGTAACTGGTCACCATTCAGTCTGCAATTGCTGTATTTCCGGTGTCAGTCTGGTACTACGAGAAGAACCCCATGCCCACTCAGTTTTAATGTGGGTTAAAGTGACAAAATAATGAAATAATACTGTTGGACAGAGGCTTTGGAGAGAAGACGCCCCTGCCCCAGTTCTTCATAGTAAGGTGTAGTATTTTTTACCTCCACCTTACTCCGCATAACAATCAAGAGTGGGTGCTGAGGAGTTTTTGTGTAACAAGGATGAGACCCAGAGCAGGAATCGGAGTTCAGATGACCACTCCATGCCCATCCTTTGTACTAGAATGACTACTGTTTCCTCATTGGGTTGTAGAGTACAATAATGGTAGCAAGAATTCCGAATTCACTGCCCAGACGTGGGTCCCGTGCTCACTGTGCCACTGGATTCAAGATAGCCTGACTGTTGAAGGGTGATACCCTGAAACCGGTCCCAAGATGCTTGTTTCTGGTCCAGGGAGGACCTGGCCTGGCAGTTCAGGCTTGACTGTTCCCATCAGGAACATGGGTCAAGACTGATTTGTATATGGCTGGGTCCAAACTGGGGTGGCGTGGTGAACAAAAGAGCAATGGATTAAACTCAGATCTGTGACTGGGGTGAGTGTTAGCATTGTTCAGCACTCCGTCCGTCATCCTTTTGTGATGGAAATCTTTTAGTGATCTCCCACCAGGTGTTGTGTAATTGAAGGGTGCTCAGCAAGTCACTGTTTGAGGGAGTCATCTCTTCTTCTACTTGATGCCTCTATAACCACCCAATCTATATCTCCTGTCTTCGACTCATGATAGGCTTGCTGTTGACATTGCTAAGTTTGTGCCAGGCCAGGTGGGGTTCTCTTACCCCTATGATTTTGACTGGGAATGCCCCTCATTTGAGTGTCTGTAGCGCAACATAGATTTTGCTATCTCAGTGAGTTTTATCTTTTTCTTATACACTTTAGGCCAAAGAGGTGCTTCCTCCCCTCGTCCCCCCCCCCCCCCAATCGAATGGAAACCTGAGATGCACAGCCATGCTGCCCAGCGCAGCAGAACAATCATATTATTGGTGCTGGAAGTAGTATCTGCAGCGAAATATACAAAAAAGTGATGGGTTGAAGGCTTGAATCAATCTCAGGTACTGGTAGTAACTGAGGGGCACAACCCAGTCCACTGTTATTTTGAACACCATGCCATCTCAGTTTAGACCCAGCCATAGGCAAGTAAGTCTTGTCCCTGCTCTAATAGGTCAGCCCAGCCTGACCTACCAGCCAGGTCCTCCCTGAACCACAACACAGCAATAGAGTCCGGTTTCACCTTTTTTAGGGCTATTCAGTCCGATGTAGCTTCTTTCCAGTAGAAGAGAACCCACATCTGGGCATACCCCTCAAACCTATGTTGTCCCATCTAAGTGTACAAAAAAGGGATTGCTGTGATGTGAAAACAATTTCAGCCACTGGTAATAACCGGGGCCGCGTCCCGCTCCATCATTATTTTGTACACCAGGGAACCTCAGTTTGGACCCAGTCATATGCAAATAAATCTTGACCCTGTTCCAACAGGAACAGTCCAGCTCGAACTGCTAGACCAGGCCCTCCCTGAACTGGAACACAAGCAAACCAAGACTGGTTGCACTCTAACTGGGGTTTTCAGTCAGGTGTAACTTAGTGGTATCCATAGCATCCGGGACACGATGGATATTAGTATTTGAAATAATCTTCTTTCAGCTAGGAATCGTTCCTCTTTCCGTGGGTTTGGGGGAGATGCAGCACCAGTGCCTTCATTTCCTCCCAGTGAAGCCTGTTGTGTATCAACAGCAATCCCATAGAATTGACAATATGCCAGTGGGCAGCTGCTTCCACTGCTGCACTTGCAGCACCATTGAAGCACTTGCTTTCCTTGTCTGGCGGGGATGTCACTTGTGACTTGTGCAGAGGCACACTTTTGTGCTGCGGGCACCAATAAGGAATCTGGATCGACCTGGTCATGGATGTAGAGTGGGTCATGGGGAAAAGCTTTAAAATGATTTTCAACCAGTGGTGTGACCACCCTTGCTTTAATGTGCTCACGTGGACGTCATTTTACATACCCTTGAGCATGGCGAGGGAGTAAACAGAGCGCTCATGAACTTCATGGTGGAAAAAACAATCTTGGTTGGAGTCAGTGGCTGTGCAAGTTGCAGAATATGAGAGAAGTCATAGCATGGGAAACAGCCTTTACAATGCAATTTCTCTATCGCAGTGCCTTTACCACACATTTATTACCACATGTTTTTACTATGTATAGACATTTACCACGCATTTAAAGTAAGGGGGGGGGGGTGGAGGGGGGGTATTGTCCCTGAAAAAGATAAAAATTAAATACATATATATATATATTTGAACTTACCTTACAAATTCTTACCTTAGTTAGACTAATAATGTGTGGTAATGGCATGGGAGGTTAAAGCATAAGCATGCTAAAAAATGTAGGGGAAAAATGTGTTGTAAAGGCTTGCAATGTGTTTACCTGCATTGTTCCGTCATACAACCTCCATCGCATATCTTATAATGCAAAACTTCTTAGAAGAAAAACTAGTTATAATGTTCGAACACTAGATGACAGGTGAATGCTGATTATGCACATCTACAGCTACACATGCTGCAGATGTTTGGTTTAGTATAACCTACCTATATTTTTTCTTTTTAACGTTTATTTCCATGGATCCCCACCTCCATACACTAATTGGATTGATAATGGACTTCTCTAGTCATGACGAAAAACACAGACCCCTAGGGGGGGCTCTAGAAGATGACTTAAACATGGTGACCTACACACGAGGGGCAACCCTTAACGTTCCCGTGTATTCCAAGTTTTTAATCTTACAGTAATGAACAGTAATAAAATATCGTAGTTTACCTACAGATAATTTTTAACATAACACATCAGGGTCCCAGCTTGTAGCATTTTCAATACCAGGAAATATATTCATACAAAAGGATCTCTATCAAGTGAACTGACAGTGGTTTCCCACCTGGTCAAACCAAGCACTTTGGCCAGGCGAGGAGCAGACCCTATGATGAAGCATGTCACTTCAGTGGGTGCTGTTCTTGCATCCTGAAGATCATGACACAGCATCACCGGGCCACTAAAATATAATCATCTCCAATATTAGGTATCCTTCATTGTCACAAGGAGTGTTACACTGGTGAACATCTGCTGCTTAGATTTGACACAGAGATTAGGCCTAGCCCCTCTATGGTTGGGTGGCTTTGAACTGACACAGAGAGACACAGTCTGTCACCTCTATGGCTTGATGACATGGATTTGACATAGTCTGCCACCTTCACGGCTGGATGACTTGGAACTGGCACATAGCTTGTTGCCTCTATGGCAGGATAGCTTAAATCTGACACAGATCCTGAGTCTGGCACCTCTGTGGTTGGATAGCGTACAATTGACAGAGTGAGAGAAACTGTCACCTCCATGACTGACTGACTTGGAATTGGTGTACAGCCTGTCACCTCTTGCTGGCTGGATAACAATTGACAAACTATGTCACCTATATGGCTGGACGGCCGAAACTGTTACAGAGATTGCCAGCCTGTCACCCCTATGGCTGGATGGCACAAAAGATGTGTTCATGCGTACATACCATTTTATTCACTTTAAGGATTGGATGAGTTCTGGGTACTGCACGGTAACAAATAATCCTCTTTTGGGCTGGAAAATTTCAAAAGCGGAAATCAGACACCAGGCCATATATTAGAAAAGTGTTTTTTTTAATAAATAAAAATAAAAAACGTATTTTTCCTTACACATTTGCTATCCGATGCATCGTTGTCGAACACAAGCACTTTTGTGGCAATGGCTCTTGTTTTTAGCGAATAATTTCATAATTATTCCTCTTCCCCTTTTTGCCCCAAAATGTCTGTGTCTGATGCAGTTCGCTGGGATGTTTCCAAAACCTTCCACTTGTGCCTCTGAAAGTTCCATTTTGTTGGAAGGTGTTACTGGATTGCTTGCAGACGGGTAGATACCGCAGCTGGCACACCATCAGCCAAAGCAAGTGTGAGAGGTACAACTCCAACATCCTCAGGGATGTCATAATGATGAGATCAACCAGGAGTGATGGTCACGAAAGTGGAGATCAACTTGCTCAAGCAGAGATTTGGTCAAAAAGAGGTAATCAACCAATAATTCAGTGCACCTTGCCCTTTGTTGTGTGCACTGGAGAGTAGTAGGACATTTTGGACTCATATCTTTACACAAGCCTGAAAATATGCATATAATTTTGCCTTCCTGAGACAACAGTGAGTGATCTTTCAGTCTCTCCCCGGACGGAGGGACTTTCTACCATTGCAGAGTGGCACATGATTCTTAGCCCCTAAAACCTTAATACAACCCCTGCCCCTAAACCCTAACATCATCCCTAAAGCTCAACCTCCTTAACCAGGCCCATAAATGCTCGCCCAACCCTAATCTAACCTCCTACCAAAATACAGATACAAGACATAACTCAATCTCTAAACCGTAAACCTAAAATTTAAGACCCAAACTAAACCCAACCCTAAATCCTGACCTTAACCCCAACATTAACCTCAACCCTCTACCCAAATCCAGTTCTACAACCCTTAACCCAAACCCCATAAAGCAGTAGATACCGTCTATTGCTGGAATTACAAGAGGCATCAAGGCAGAGGGCAAACATACCCTTAAAGGGGCCAGCTGTTGCAGAGAAAAACACTTCTTTTTACCCTGACCTGTACTGAGAACAATCACAGACAATAGGCAATCCAGAGTCTTTGATGATATCTGCTTGGTTTTTGAGACCTCTTATATAACTATTCACTGGATGGCCCCTTCAAAGTCAGCAATAAGAGTATCACAGGAGAGATAAACGGAGCAAAAGGGGCAAAAGGAGCTGATTTCACTAAAAATGGTTCTGTTTTACTCCACTGAACTCTGATGTAATTGCAGCACAAGACAGGTAATACAGTTCTGTTCCAACTTTATTTCTGTTTGTCCTATTTCTCAACTGTCCTCTTATTTCTGGTTTTCCAGCCACTACCTTCTTACTCCACTCATCTGTACCTCTTATACCTGGCTCTCATACCCTTTTCCATGCCCACCTGTTGATTTTGTTCCTGGTCTTCCATCCAGCTTCCGAGCTTGAGATGTCTCAGTGTAACTCTTAACCTTGGCTCTCCTATACCCTTTTCCTTCGTTGCTCTTATTCCTAATTCTCCTCTCAGTTTTGTACTCTATTCCTCCTTCTTTAACACTCTGAGCAAGCTCTCACCCCAGCTTCCAAGCACTGCTGCGGTTACTCCTAGTTCAGACTTTTTGCAGACTTACGTCATTCCTCTGGCCCCTTCCCTCCTCTTCCTTTGGCTGGGTCCGCAGGTCTCCCGCTACTCTGCATGCATCCATCGAGTGTACAAGGATGAAAACAGCCATGGTGTCAAATGGTTTTGTGATTTCCCTCTCTTCTTTGTGTGGTGCAATTTTGCTTTTCCAGACCTCCAAGACCTGGCACAGGAGACAGCTAATATGGTGGTTTAACAATGACCACAAACCAAAGTTGCATCACTCCCTTGACATTCACGAATAGTCAAGCACAGGACGAGTAACATTTAAATTGCAGTTTTGTTTTGTTCTGCAAAAGAATGAGTGTTTCTGGATTACAAATCGGTGTTTCTGTAGAGCGAAGAGTATTGTTCTCAATAATCAATTCATATTTATTTCCCAAGGGAAGGCAGTTCGTTTGTTCTCTCTCTCTCAGATCCATGCTTGAGGAGTCCATGGGTGATGTCAGTGACAGGGAAGTCTAAATGTCTAAAGAGAGAGAGAAACCTGCATCTACTAGAAGAAACAGGGCGTGTGACAGCAACATCACTTCATTAACATGACATCCGACTGCATGACGGTGGAACCCCCCCAAAACCAGATGCTATTTCATTCAGCTGTGAAATCACTCCAGGAAGTGGATATCTGAATATAACATCACTCCAGGAACACACATCCGACTGCAACGTAAATCCAGGAACCCAGGCCCCTGGCTGTGACATTACTCCTGGAGTTGGACCTCTTAATGTGACATCACTGCAGAAACCAGGCACCCAACTGTTGCGTCACTCCAGGATTTTGAACTGAAGACTGTCACATCATTCCAGGAACTAGAGCTCAACCTGTGTGTTCAGCCTACATCATCACTCCAGGAACTGACTGTCCTTGGTCAGTGACATCACTTTGGGATCCGGCATCACTTCAGGAACCTGACATTGGACTGTTCTATTGATGCAGGATCCAGACCTCAGGATGTGACTTCACTACAGGAGTCTTGCGTCAAACTGATTTCCTGGGAGATCGTTGCCTCTGAAAAGTCAACTGTGTTGATACAGAATCAATCATAAGTCAGGCAAATCTGCGTCTGAGAGAAAGGGACAGATTTTATATTAGATTTTGGCTACACCGGTCTTTAGTAGGCCACTGGATTCACTTTGTGAAGCAACGTTCCAGCGATAAGGGCGCTACGCTTGTCACGCATCTGCAACAGAAGCTTCAGTCTTCATTAAAAAAGTTCAATAAAAACAGTTATCCCGAATATTTAAAAAAAGTAAGGACGATGAGCCACTGTGGTAACATTCTGGTCACACACATTGGCTGTCTGTATATAAAATGGAAAATGGTGTGTAGTTCAGAAGGTGCAGCTGCAGGATCCCACGCGGTGATGCCCAGAAGTCGGGGTGTCGGTGCTTTCTTCCGAGAGGCATTTGTTGTCAGAGTCCTGGCATGATGTAGGCAATATTGTCCAGCGTGTTTGACTGTGAGACAGACAGAAGTGAACAAAGAATGAAAACACATGTATTATTTGAGTAAAGATATACATTAAAAGTTGCTTAGCTCAGTTCTGGTATAGGGTTAAGTATTAAAATACACGGGTAAAGCTGTGTCCTGGTTCAAGTACAGAAGCATATAGGGGCACCGACTAAGACGTGTGTAGGGAATGATATGCTGCAGGTCAGAATAGAAGCACATTGAGTGGTCATGGGGAGGTCACAGTGCTACAGGTCCCGAAAAAAGCACATCAACTTTATCTGGGTCTCTGTACTGAAATAATGGGGTGCTACAGATGAGGACTATGACGCACTGACTGAGCAGTGTGTGTGTGTTTGTGTGTGTGAGGTGTAATGGCAGAAAGCTGTATAAGCCTCTGTGCAGGAATATAAGGGAGGTCCTACAGATCAGGGATGAGGTGCACTAGTCGTAGTGCAGGGTGTGTCTCAGGACTCAAATAAAACTTACCAGCGCCTCCTTGGGACAGCTGTTGAGCTGGGGCACCTGAGCAGTGAGACAGACCAAGGGGCCAAGGGCACAGAGAATGGAGTCCAGCAGCACTGAGAGACTTCCTGAGACTGCAACCATGCCCTGAGAGAGAGAGAGACAGACAGGCAGGACATAAACAGAGAGCCATCTACACACAGAACAATTTTTGGTTTGCTATGAATTACAAACCTACATTGCCCATTGCCATCTGGGGTACTGGTGACATCAAAGAATACATGCCTGTAGGATGAGTGGCATGTTTATGTACCCAGAATCACCAAGAATATACTGCAAGCTTGTAACTTGCAAAAAACAACATCTGATTTTTATCTTCCATGGTTTGCTCCACACTGATGATGTTCTGCTCTGGAAGTGACAAGCGGAGACACACAGAGGCACCAATGCATGCACATTGTCATCAGCTGCTTTCTAGGCTATCTGCACCCTCAGACACAGAGCCCATCGAAAGATCGGCATGACCAGTGTGTGGATCTCTAGACTTGGACATTTTTAGATGGAAAAAAAGTACAGTTTACAGAACGGGGATGTGCAGTAAGATAAAGTATCCCCCAAAAACAGTGTTACAGAAAGTAACTTATTCTTCTGACAGAAACGTCTAACCGCTGATTTCTCACCTTATGAATAGATACCACCGCAGTACTTTCCGAGGTTTTGGGTCTGTGAACAGCCTCAGACAAATCCTGCAGGGCAGAATGGGCATCACACCCCTCTCTACGAACCTGACAGTCGAGTTGGTAGTGCTTCATGAACAAGTGTGCCAACACCCATGCAGCACCCTGACAAATGACAAGGACAGGCAATTCACGTGCCAACGCAGTGGTAGCAGCTTTGGTCCTTGTGGAATGAGCCCCCAAGCCTTCTGAGGACTGCTTCTTTGCCAGTGCATAGCAGGTTTTTATGTAGAGAACAATCCATTGAAAGATGGTCTGTTTTTGCATTGCCTTGCCCTTCTTTGCTCTGGCAAACCCTACAAAGAGCTGATGTGTGTTCAATATAAAAGCTTAGAGCGCTTTTATGGTCTAAATGATGGAGTCTCTCCTTCTCCTTAGAAATCTGGAGGGGCGATAACCTACTTGACATGAAAGGTAGAAAGGCAGCTGGGGCCCTCAACACCAACTTATGAAGAAATTTTTTTGTATAAGGTGGGTTAATAGAAAGAGCCTGAGGCTTGCTCATACACCTGGCTGATGTAATGACGACGAGAAAGACCCTCTTCAACATCAGAAGTTTGAAATGACAACTGTGCAGTGGCGCGAAAGGATGCACATCAAAAAAGTGAGGACAAGATTCAAGTCCCATGGGGCATCAAAAAGGGTTTTGGCGGAAACAAATGTTGCAAACCTTTTTTTAAAAAATCTCATCACAAGAGGTGATTTAAATAACAAATGATCGGCAACCACAAAAATGCTGCAACAGCCGATAAGTAGCTCTTAACAGAGCTCAGAGAAACCCCTTGCTGGGCCAGGGACACAACAAACAACAAAACTTCAGACAACCACGCTTCTAATGGGTCTAGTCGGGTGCCTCACCAATCCCCAAATTTGTCCCAATGACTGGCATACACTGATTTTGTGGAAGGATGCTTCACTTGCAAGATGACATCAACGGCCTCAGGAGAAAGTCAAAGGAGGTCAACGTCTGCCGTTCAATCTCCAAGCATGGAGATGCAAACTGGGCAGGCCATGATGTAAATTGTTTAAACCCCCTACTTGTCAGAGTACAGTTTGGTCATCCAGCACGGAAGTTACTGCAAGTTAAAGGGAACCGCAGCTTTTTCTGTAATAAAGGAAACAATGCTTTTTGCTGTAACTGTTGACCAGTGGCAACTGGTTTTGTGATGGATTTCACCCGGACTTCGTGGGACATTGACCCCTAAAAGGCCAAAGTCACACCTACCCCTGTGCTCAAGGACTGAAGGGTGGTCTCAAGAATACCTCAACAAAGGTTCAGCATCCTTGTGCATCGTCAGTATCCTGTATCCCTTGCATCAGGACCATTGACTTCTATGGCGTTCACCCACAGGACCTGGAACTGGACTGAAGGCTACTTAAGCGGACAGGTAAGCATCCAACTGGACATGACTTGTCCCTGTGACTTGCTCCCTGTCAGAACTGGCCCACACAAGAGTGGCCTTATAGCCATTTTGAAGTACATTTTTGTGACTAACCTTAAATTGCGAGTCACAGTAGATTACAAAGATTTATTGAATTTAGTGAAAAGCTGCAATTTATTGTTTCTTTGAAAATTCAGATCTCTAGAACCCTCCAGTGGATATTTGTTGGTTAAGTGTCTGTTTAAAGATAAAAATACAGCCTATTTTTATACATTGGTGTCAGAATTTTATTGTGTTGCTTTTTCTTTCTATTCAACTGTTTTGGTACTTTACACTTGTTCCTTTGAAAAAAGCCTGACTAAGCTAAACCTATCCAGGACTGAACTCAGGTTTTACAAACGAACCTAACTGGACCAGATACAGGGTTGTGTCACTTTTACACATTGAGGTTGCAGAACCACACCATATGATAATCCACAGTTGCTCATAACGTGCACAGTGGGTAGCTGTAAGTCTAGACCAGTGGTTCCCAACCTGTGGTCCGGGGACCCCTGCAGGCCCGCAAAGCCTCCTCAGGAGGTCCATGACTGCTGAGAAAATAAAATAATATTAACAGATTAGGTCCCCAGCTTTCAGTAATAACTCAGTGGGGGTCCCCAGATTCCAATAATGATTCAGTGGGGGGCCCAAGGTTCCAGTAGTGATAAAGTGGGGGTCTACAGAAGTCAAAAGGTTGGGAACTACTGGTCTAGACTCTCTGCTCTCTTTCGCATAACAACTAAGAAGCAGGAGGCGACACAAGGCCAGTTATCTGGGGAAGTATCTAGACTACAGACATCTTGAAGTTCTTCACACCATATTGGGGAACAGAGTCGTCTCCCTCACCATAACTGCCACTCTGAGTCACTGCAAATAAGGATGGATAAATGTTGACCACTTCCACATATTAAGGGCTAGATATTGTAATCTGAAGAATTGACTAGTGGCTGCATGCTGATTGGAGCAGGGCGCGGTCAAGGTGGACTCATCTCGGAGATGGATGGCACGATGGGATGTACATCCTCCTCCAATGTCAACAGCATTTACATCAGCATCGATGTGTAGGGGATGAGCACATTTGGTGCTGGATCCAATACAGGTTCAAAGAGCAAGTACAATGCTGTGGGCGGAATCGCCAGTGGAAGAACTGGAGGCATCTGCAGCTCTTTGGAGCCCAAAGCCACAACAAAAGGAGCTAGTAAAGTGCCGAAAATGTGCAGCGTTACTTCTCTGAAGTCCTCTACTTACTGCCACGTCGCTGAGGGACCCAGGAATTCAGGGTGCACTAGAACCAGAATGGAGATTGGAAATGAGACTGGGAGGCACTTTACCAGAATGGTGGAAAAGGGCTAATTTCTGCTGCAACTTCTTACTCTTTTTTTTAGACTTACCCAAACAATTTGGCTGCATCGATGATCTGCCATGGGAATGACTGGGAATGGGAACAAAACCTTCCTTTTGACTTCGACCTGTTGCGGCACTGAGTCTTCTTGAAACTCACAATACCATATGGACTTCGGGTTCTTCCCAATGCAGTCATCACAGGCTCTGGAGTTGTGCTACAACCCCAGGCACAATAAGCATAGTTGTGAGGATCTGTCACAGACATCTGTTTGCAACAGTCCCTACACAGTTTAAACCCTATTGTCTTAGGGGGTGACCTCTTCCCTGACACACAGATTAATTTTGTAGGAAAATTTGTGGTCTAAAGACAAAGAGACGCTCCAGATTCGTATCTGAAGGCGCAGAAAGAAATGATATTTATGTCAGCGGACAAGTGTGTTGCTAATATGTCCCTCCACTTGTCAGTTGTGGAGCAGAACGCCATTGGCGCGGAGCCGCATGACACAAACCACTGGTGATCAAGAGTACTGCTTTGAAGTTTCCAGATCCAGTCTGTCTGATGCCTAGGGAATACCCACAAGGTGAGGAATCTATGGTTGTATGTGTTTTCCAGAAAAGCTTTAGTGACACCAGATAGTAGAGCACTGCAGTTTATGATGTGACAGTCTGAATTAAAAAGCAAAGAAAGGGAAATGTTACTTACCCAGTAACCATCTATAGCTTGTATCACAGTGAATTCAGTAGTAGTTCATACTACTGACACCTAGGTTTGGGTGCAGATCTTTACAAGTTGTTTTTCTTCAAGGAAGTCTTCAGTCTCAAGATATCCTGTGACTACTCTCTTAGCCCTTTTTATTCCTCCTTAGAATCAAATAGGCTACAAACAGATGGTTACGGGGCAAGTAAAATTATCTGTTAGGAGTATGTGCTGCTGTAGATACACACGTTCTGTGTAAGCTATAAACCACTGCCTCTAAATAGCAGTGGCTAGCAAGGAAATGATGCAGGCGTTTTAAACAAAGCTCTTGAAACCAGAGAGCCAACCAAAATCATTGACATACTTGAATATCCAGTCAATTCTACTTAGTGAATGTGTGTGCACTTGAGCTTGTAGCAGCCTTAAAGATGTCTGCTATTGGAATATTTCCTAAGGAGGCCATATTAGCTCCCTTCTTTAGAGTGGGGTGCGCCCAAGGCACTGCATGAAATACACTCTATCCTAGTGTATGTTGATAAAAGGGCTCCTCTGTTGTTAATGTTTGCAACTCACTGACTTTTTGTGGAGTGGAAAGCCACCTTCCAAGAGAAA
This sequence comes from Pleurodeles waltl, assembly GCF_031143425.1. Classification (NCBI taxonomy): domain Eukaryota; kingdom Metazoa; phylum Chordata; class Amphibia; order Caudata; family Salamandridae; genus Pleurodeles; species Pleurodeles waltl. The sequence continues at coordinate 341,669,847 of NC_090443.1, forward strand.
AATCACATTTCACAAGTGTGTAGTAGTTCAAAGGAAGGCCATCTTCCAAGAGACAAATTGCATTTCACAAGTGTGTAGTGGCTCAAACAGAGGCCCCACAAGTCTTGTTAATACTACATTCTGATCCCAGGTTGGGGCTGGAAGAGTTCTTGGAAGAATTGCCCATTTAAGGCCGTCCATAAAGTCCTCAACAACAGGTATGTTGAATATGTAGAGGAGTTCTCTGTTTTGCTTGTAAGCTGCTACTGCACGTAATGCAGACAAGTATATGCCACTCCGAGTTTTTGGAGATACAGTAAGTAAAAAATAATAGCCTGAAGTGATGCCGTAAATAGCTGAAACTGTTTCGCTAAACAGTAATGGACCAACATTTTCTACTTTGCTGTATTAACATTCATGTGGGGGTTAACATGCCTCAAAGAGAATTTGCATGCACTCCTCTCTGGGAGCTTGAAGCAATGGCAATCTATGACCTCAGGTGTGAGAATGCTAAGTTAATTTCTCTGAGATTTGGATGTCTGAGTTACCGCTGATACTGAGTCAGTAGGCCTAATCTGAGTGGAAGCTTTCTGTGTAGAAGGATTGATCTCTCCAGATGTACTGGATACATTGGCTATCTCACCCACGTTTGAGCAAACAGAATGAGGGTCATGGATGTTTCTCATATCTTGCTCGCTATGTATGGAAGTGGAGGAAAAGCATCAGCAAAGATCCCAGACCAACTAATTCCTAGTGCACTGCCCACTGACTGGGTACTTGGGAGACAAGGTTTGGCATTAGGCATATTGGACAGTAGCAAGCAGATCGATTGTGGATGTGAGCCACTTTAGAAAGTACTTTTTAAGTACTTTGGGGTTTTCCATTATTGGACTTGTTGATGAGTCCAGCTCAGGAGGCCTGCAAAGTCATTGTCCACTCAATGCAGGTTTTCTGCCAACAACTGAATATAGCTGTGAATGACCAAATGCTAAATCTTTTGGGCTAGTGCCCATAGTTGGGGCAGATGAGTTCCACCTTGTTCTTGGAAGTAATACATTGTAGTCATGTTTTCTGCCCCGAATGATGGTGTTAAATGCTCCGACTACCAATTGGATAGCTCTCAGTTTTAGATAGTTGCTATGCCAAGTCTGTTGTTCTTGTGTTCAGGTACACTGAATAAGGTCACTTTGTTGATTTGTGCAGCCCAGACTGTTGTAATGGTCAACTGCGGCTCAGGGTTGAGAAATGGCCTGCCCAGTAACTTGATCTACGCATTCCGTCATTTTAGGCTTTGCTGAACAGTGGGCTTAACCAACACTGGATCTTCCCACTGACCCTCCACTTGTGACTATTGCCTTGCAAGACACGTCTCAAGTGGACACATATGCAATCTTGCATTAGGTAGAATTGGTAGACATGAGGCCATCATCATCAGCAGCTTCACTGCTACCCATAAATAATGAGATCTGGTGCCTAAAAAAAAGAGAGCAACCTTTGAATTGCCATCGCCCTCTCTTGTTTTGTGTTAGGCTTTCCATTGCCCAGTGTTTAACAGTGCTTCTGGAAAAGGCTGGGTTTGTAGATGTTGAAAATGCAACTTTTTTGCATTGACTGCGAACCCTTGTCTATGCAAAAGAGACACTGCCACTTGGTGTGTGCTAGGCATTGCTCTCAGGTGCTGCTCTTTATCTGCCAATCGTTCAAATAAGGGAAGAGGTGAATGGTGTTGTGGGATCACCACTGCTAAGCAGTTGGTGAATACCTTTAAGCTATTGTGAACCCAAATGGTAAAAGTTTAAAATTGAAGTGTTGTCCACTTACTATGAATAACCAGTAGTGGTGATGCACAGGATTGATGGGAATGTAGAAGTGGCCGTCGTCTGGGCACAGCAGTTACATGATGTACTACAGCGTGGTTATTTTGAAGTGCTTCATCACGATGTAACAGTTTAACTGGTTGAGATGCAGGACATGCCGCAGGATTACATCCTTTTTTGGCATAATTATAACCATAACCCTGCTGGTGAGAAGGCACTTTTTTGATGGCATCCTTGCTGAGAACTGCTGGTACTTCTTCCTGCAACAATCTTAGATGAACATTGGTTCTTTGCATGGCGACAAGGCTGTATGTTTGGTGTTGTGCTGTGGAACTACAGACAGTATCCCTGCAGCACTACAGAAAGCACCTTTTGTCTGAGGTTATTTATGCCTTTTGCAGAAGGATTAACTTTTTCTCCCTGTGACAGGTTATTATGGGAGGATGGAGGGTGACTTGCTGCTTGGAGGAAGAAAAACCCCTGCCGGAGTTACCTTTTCCCTTGCTTTGTCACTTACCACTTTAGATCCATCCTTCAGTAAGGTTTGAATGTATGGCACTCATAAAGGGCTGACGTTGTTGGGATACCTGTCTCTGGGAGGGGGTGCTGCTTTGTGGCTTCTCTTACCTGTTGCTTGTGAAAGGCAGTCATGAGTATTTGGGTATGCAAAGTACCCCAGCTTTAGTAGTGTCTGTATCTTTTTACTTTTCTCAAGCATATTTTTCACTTGTGGGCCGAAGAGATGCTCCCCATCAAATGGACAATATATAAGGGTTGAATCCATACACCCTAAGACATGCAGGGAAGCATGGGATGATGATCATGCTCACCTCCCTGGAAGCAGAGTCAGCAGCATCCAGGGAGCAGTGGATGTTAGAACTAGAGATGACCATACCCTCTGCCATATAGGTCTTGACCCCTTTTCCAATAAGCTAGCTCCGGGAGATGTTTTACAAACTTCACAATCTCTTCCCAGTGGTGTCTCATGATGAGAGTGCAATCTGGAAGTGCTGGCATTTCTCCACCGGGTGGCTACCCTCACAGCAACTTGCTTGCCTGCTGCATCTATCTTTTTTAAATTTTTTATCTGGAGGAGGGGTATATCCAGTTGCCTGGGTGCAGTGTTTTTGCTGGCCTTGTGCATAACTAAGGAATCTTTTGGGACATGCTCCTGATGTACACAGGATGATCCATGGCAGGCTTATATTTCTTTTCCAACCTTGGGGTGAGAAGATGTACCTTTTTTGGGTCTTTGACATTTTCAGTACAGTACTTAGTCACTCTTTTAAGCATAGAAAGTACTGAGTGGACCTTTTGGTCTTGTAGAGTATTCCCATCAGAAAGTTGCCTTCATCCCTACACCCACCTGTAGCTTCACTTTAAGGTGGCCTGAAAACCCTCTGGATAATAGCATGGTATGCCATAGTGTCACCTGGGAGAGGGGAGGCTTTCACAGAATAGGGCTCCAACTCCTTGTCATTAAATAGGTTGACATAGCAATTTGTCCAAGGGCCATCCCCATCTCCAGTTGGCGAAGGCTCTAAATATAGGCCCGAATATCATAAGGATTCCTTTGATCAGGCTTTGTGTGAGATGAGTGGACAGAGTACTCAGGTGACAGTGTATGTGGTGGTGTCCATAGTGGTGGAGGTTGAGAATGAAAGGACGTAACTCTGGTGGAGGACTTTTCCCACATTTCTTTGGACCTGGATTAAATTCTACTTCCCCTGAGATTTGTTCCTCAAAAGAGAGCCTCCTCTTTCTCCCTGGCTGTGGTGTACGAGTGTCATCTTGAGGGCAAGCAAAAATCTTTCCTGTAGAAGCGTGTCTGTATATTTTACATTGCCTGACCTCAGGGACCTTCAGGAGTTCAATGGAACTACGAGGTGTACTTCACTCAAACTCTGTGTTTTTTTCAGAGCTGGTTTCAGGGTAGGTCTCAGAGTTGATTTTGGAGCCGATTTAGACTCTGAGAGTTACTTGTTGGAGGCTTTTGGCAGAGCTGGCATCATTTAATGCTGAGGCTCAGAGCCCTTTGCCAGAAGCTTTCTTGGTGCTGAGGGGGTTGCTTAGGCTCGAGAGGTATCAAAACTGTAGCCAAACGTTGGGGCGTTTTGTGGCTAGTCTCAGGGCTTGATGCCTGACTCCCTCGGGAGCATGGCTCAGTCTCCAACTGAGACTTCTTTTCCTGTTGATCCCACGTGGTGAAACAGTAGTTTTTGTCCTGGGCCCCATGACCTACTGCAATGGGATTTCCTACTCCTTGCCCTTTGAAATGTGAAGGGCAAGAACCTCAGGGTTTTTCTCTCCTTGAGCCGTTCAAATACCTGGAGGTTCTCACCTTTGTTCTTGGCTCCTATGATGTCCTCAGGGCCTGACATGTCAGTTGGGTCTTGACGTTGCATTTCATGACGAGCCCAATGAAGTTCTAAGTGATACTTATCATCTTTTTGTTTTTGAGTGCTTGGGAGGCCCAGAAGGTAAAACTCCACGTGCTCTGCAGACAAGCAGAGGTTACAGACCCCAAGGAGATCTGACCACGGATATTTTCTGTTACAGTTTGGGCAAAACTGGAACAGTGCATTTGCCATAACATCCCCCTTTAAACAGTCATTTTCGGTGTGACTTGAGTCTGGGAAGAAACCCGCTCAGGGGCACATTGGAGCTAAAGTGGTGCAGGCACCAATGCAGTAGATGTTTCTTTCGGAGTAAGATCAAGATCCTTGCCGACTGGAACCGAAAGGAAAGAAGATGTTGATGGTTCTGCAGCTCAAGCTGAAACTCATAAATCAGATGGCAGAAAGAAAATGATAAGAGATGAAGTCATTGTCCTGGTGCATTGTGGGCTAAGGGAGGAATCTAAATAGATCTTGAGACAGACGACTTCTTCAAAGCAAAATAACTTGCAAACTTTCACACCCAACATTAGATGGTAGAATTATTCAGAGCATGTGTATCTACAGCACCACATGCTACATACTAACAAGTTTTATCTTCAAGTTCTTAGGTGGTGTTTTTTCTGCAAGTGCTCATTTTTAAAGCATGTTTTGCAGCAGTAACAAACTTTGAAGTGTTAAGAATCTGACCAAACAAAGAAAGGTCCTTTGTTTTGTTAGAAAAATAAAAGTTCTAAGCATAAAAATGTACTTATCCGATCTGTTTAGCTTCATAATTATTATAGTGTTTTGCTGCAATACCACCAATTTCAAGATTTCTTACAAGTGCCAGCATTTTACATCTAGCAAATCCAATGTCTTGTATTCAATATAGACTACACAAACATGAACTTGCTTGTGTGAGTCCTCTTAAGTCAATAGCTTGAGATATTCACATCTTGCATCAGCCAAGAGGAGTATTTTAGTATAATGTTTCTGAGCTGCCTAATAATATTTTTCCTCCCCTGAGGAATTGCTTTGCTAAAAAGCAAAAGGGATTATTTTACAAATGCATCAAACATTAAATCAAAAGTTTTGTCACATTCAATTATTTATCTTATACATGCACGGAGTACAAGAGGCAAACACTTTTGTTATTTTTTTAGGGGATCCCAGTTTTATGGTATTTATTTCTCTAATATTTCCACCAGTATTTTTCCATATTTATTTTTTGACTATCTTACTGGTATTTTTCCATTTTTATTTTGTGTTGCAAAATGGTACATTTCTGTATGTATTTGACTGATAAACAGGCGCTCATACTTTGAAACCTGTCAGGTTTTAGTTAATTAAGCGGCCAAATATAACAAAACACTACACCCACAGGTCAACATCAGCATTATACACAAATATTTGTTAACGGATACCTGTATTTAAGGAAATGTATTATTTTTTTCTAACCCTCCATGATTTCTATCTGCTCAGCTGTTGGCCTAGAGTTCATGAGGACAGCATGGGGAGTCACTAACAAGAACCACAATTTGCTGCATTTTTCTGCTTTTAAAAATAAATACAGACAGGGAACACATTGTTTTTTTGTCTGTAAAAATCAGTAAAAATGGAAACATTGAGCCTTTGTTACTTTTTTTATACTGAAAGATCAAATGGTGCACTTTACAGCAAAATAAATTAATTGCTAGGGATGCCAAAGGCCTATTCCTCTAACAGCTTGCGTTAGAGGAACAACTCTTTGGTGTCACAGGTAACCGCATTCAACTGCATGCAAGACCTTAAAGCGATTCATGGTGCCTTGTAGCTCCCCTGTTTCTCATTCTAAGCTGCTACAAAAATACAAATTCAGCGCAGCAGCTTTGGAAAAGCCTACAGGACTGGTTTATTACTGAAATGCAAGCCAGACCTATTGTTTTTGTCAAAGCCTGTTACAGCTGGAGTAATTATTTGAGGGATTTGATACATGGATGAACAAGTTACTTAACTCTGGTAATGCTCTTTCTGGTATATCTAGTTCTAGATTCCTCACCTTTTGAATACTCCCTCAGGCATCAGACTGGGTCTGGAAACTCTTCAGAAGTACCTCTGTGTACCGGCAGGTACTGTAGGTGACTCCGGTGGCTACATCATTCTACGCCAGACGTGACATGCACGGGCTTCTCCAGGCACTACCCATGCGCATTGACATTAGTTGCTTTCGGATTCATCTACACCCGCAGAAGAGAAGTCAAAAATCAGATCAATTGTGACCAGTTGCAAATCTCTGAGTTAAATCGTGTTAGGCCAAAAGAGCCACTTCACAGAACCGGGTGGTGGTAGGGTCAGTAAAGAATCTGCGATTGGACAGAGTCTCTATTAGGAATAGCATTACTAAAAGTAACTAATTTGTTCATCTGGTAGAGACTTCTAGCTACAGAGTCCTCATCCTTTGATTATATATACCAGAGCAGTGCTGTCTAGGAGGTAGGTCTAGGAACTGGCTCAAACCAAAAAGTCCTGAAGGACTGAGCAGGCAAAGTCCCCTTTTCGGTGGACCTAGCTGTATAGACAATAGTGTCCTATGAACAAATGGAGCAATGCCCACGTCGCAGCCTGGAAAATGTCCTGAACAGGCACCCCGCGTGCCAACATAGTGGTAGCAGTCTTGGCTCTGGTAGAATGAGCCTGCTAACCTTCAGGGGGATGCTTTTAGGCTACTGCATAGCAGATCTTAATGCAGAGTACGATCCAGCACAAGACGGTCCTTTTCTACATAGCCTTGCCTGTCTTTGCTCCAGAATAAAACAATAAAGAGCTAACTGTCCATCTAGTGTTCTTTGGCAAGGTCAATAAATATAGACAGTGAGAGGCCTTTTTGGATCCAGACAGTGAAGTCTTTCTTTCTCCTTAGAGAAGCTAGGCAGAGCAAACAATGCCTAAAGAGTGTTGCTCTGACCAACATGAAATGGAGAAACTACCTTCTGAAGGAAGGAGGCTCGATTCTGGGGATCCAGCTTCTCTGGGTAGAAAGCGGGTTAACAGACAGGGCCTCTAACTGGCTCACCCTTCTCATCGATGTTATAGTGACAAGAAAGACTGTCTTGAGGGTAAGGAGCCAGAGAAAACTACTGGAGAGGCTCAAAGAGTGCACACATGAGGAATGCAAGGACCACATTTAAATCCCATCGGGGTATAACAAAAGGAAAATACAGGGTGTGAGGATATATATTGTAAACCTTTGAGGAAAAGCATCACAACTGATGGTTGGAACAGTGAGGGCTGATCCTGCAACTGTAAAAAAGGCAGAAAGAGCTGAGAGGTACCCTTTAACAGTTCCCAAACCAATACCATGCTGGGCTAGGGAAAACACAAATAACAAAACATTGGACAGCTCGGCATGGAGTTTTCCGATCAGTTTAGAAGCACACCAGGCCACAAACCTATTTTAACTGCAGGCATATACAGATTTTGTTGTGGGACTCCTGGCTGCCAAGATATCAACTTTTGGAGGAAGGATGAAAGCTCTCAACTGTTGCTGCTCAATCTCCAAGCATGGAGGTGTAGGTTGAGCAGGCTCAGGTGCAGAACCCTGCTATATTGCTGTAATGGGAGATCCTCCCTTTGAGGCATTGAGATTGCTGGACAAATGTTCATGCCCAGAAGTTTGGGATTTCATACTCTCTGAGCCCAATCCAGGGCCACTAAGATGACCTGAGTCCAGTCGGTCCTGATCTTTAGAACTTCTGCACTTGGTGAGAGAACGCTGATGAGCATGTGCCTCCCTGCTTGTTTATGTAAAACACGCTGGTGGGTTGTCCATGTGAATTAGCACCGATGATTGTGCTATCTTGGGGAGAAAAGATTTTAACCCCAAGGTGATGGATCTCAGTTTCAGCAGGTTTATGTGCATTTTTGTTTGTTGATAATCCCATTTGCCACTGATTGTAAGGTCCTGTAGCTGTGCGCCCCATCCTTCCAGGGACACATCTGTTGTTATGACGTATTCAGGGATTTGAGCTAGAAATGACAGACCTTTGGATAGGTTTTATTTCAGTTTCCACCACAGCATGGCTTGGGTCACTGCTGGAGTTATCTGAATTATGTCATCGAAAGAACCCTGCTTTTGTAGACATTGTTTATCCAGCTCCTCTGGGAGTGGTCGCATCCGGAAATGGCAATTTGGAATGAGAAAGATGCAAGAGGAGAGCATTCTGAGGAGTAATTTGTAAATTCGGACAGAAGCAGACCTTTTTGTGGCCAATTTTCTTGCTAGTTGTTGAATTTTTGACTATCTGTCCTGCAATGTGAAACCTTTGTTGTGGACTGTATACAGCAGCGCTCCTAAGAATGTTAAGGTTGTTGTTGGATTTAGATGAGATTTTTGGTTGTTGATTGTGAGACCCAGACTGTCAAATAACGAGGCACACGTTGCTGTGTCCTTTGCTGCTTGCTTAAACGTGTGTGCCTTTAGGAGCTACTCATCCAAGTATGGGAATACCTGAACTCCGCTCTGTCTGAGATAAACTTCTACTGGAGCGAACTCTTTGGTTAAAAGGCATAGTGTGGATTTCAGGCCAAATGGTAGTACTCTGAACTGGTAGTGGGTGCAAGCTACCCTGACGTGTAAACATTTTTGGTGCTTTGGGAGGACTGAGACATGGATGCATGCATCCTGGAGACCTAGGGCCAACATATGATCACCTTAGTTGAGAAGGTGTGTAACATCCTGAAGAGTAACCATATGGAAAGATTGTTTCTTCATGTACTTGTTCAGCTTCTGAAGATGTAAGATAGGGGAGCAATCTCCTGACTTTTTCAAGATAAGGAAGAAGCAAGAATAGAAACCGATTCCTCTTTGAGCCTTTGTAACTACTTTTATTGCTCTTTTTTCCAGCATGCTTCATATTTGTATCAGGAGTTGTTTTAGGTGCAGAGGTGGTGCTCCTTTTGGCAGAGTATTTGGTGTAATTTTTAGGAACTCTAGGGTGTGTCTCCGGGGTGATGACATAGATCACCCAACTGTTGGATGTTATATGGGACCATTGGTGAAGATAATTTGAGATTCGACCCCAAATCTGCATTGGTGAATAGCGGGGGTTAGTCAGCATAATGCAGAGGTCTTGCCTTCTGTTAGAATTTCTAACTAGGGAAGAGAAATTTCCTCTGGCTGTTTGTTAATATGCCGCCATTGGTGGCTGTCTGTATTGTTGCTGCCTGTATTGTTACTGCAAATATTGTGGCCAGTATTGACTCTGGACAGACTGCTATTGCTGCCTGTAGGGTTGGTAACCTCCTCGAAAAGAGTAGGCTCCTCTGCCTTTAGCTCCCCAAAAGGACTGCTTTAGGAATTGAAGAGTACCCAGGAGATTGGCTGTATCGGTGTTGGCCTTGAGGGACTGGAGTGCATTATCTACGTGTTTACTGAACAGTGATTCACTGACATAAGGCATGTCTAGTATCTTGCTCTGAATCTCTGATCGGAAGGAGGTAGCTTTTAGCCATCCCTGTCTTCGGAGAACAGTTGCACTTGCTAGTTGCCTAAATCCAGACAATGAGACATCAATGGCACAATCTATAATCTCTGCAGAATCTCTTCGGGCTTTGATTTTGGCTTCTTCGGGTAATAGGTTGATATATGTAGAAATATCCAACCACATCCGACGGTCGTAACGGCCTAAGATTGCGAGGGAGTTTGCTGCCCAAACTATCGTGGCTGCTTTGAGAGAGAATCGTTTCCTGATGTTGTCCAGCCTCCGACCATCCCTCTCTGGAGGAGTAGAAATTGGAGTGATTGGATTTTTAGAGCGACGTTGGGCCACTTGGGACACCACTGAGTCTGGCTCTGGTTGCAAAGTCAAGCATGTTGGAGAATCATCTAGCGCCTTGTATTTTTTGTTCAGTCTGGGGATGACTGCTAAAACTGTAGCTTGATTTTTAATGGCTTTGAGGCCTTCCTTCCAAATAAAATCAATGATAGGAATAGCCCAACAGATTTTTATAGGGCTCCTTCAAATCGTAAAGGAAACAGTCTGCTTGTTTAAGGACAAGTGGAAGTTCAAACTTTTTGGCAGTCCTTTTAAGTAGATTATGGCAGCGTCTAATGTTTTCCAGTGGGGAATCTACTGGTGGTGCCGCTAGAAGGGATGGTGTTGGGATGAAATAGTCATCCTGCAAAGCAGCCAGTACACTACTACCCACCGAAAGGCCAGAATTGACGGCCAGGCCGAAGGCAGGCACTTTCGACCCGGCAGTGGAGGCTGGACCGGCAGTGGGATTATGATCCCATTTCCACCAGGGATTTGTAATCCCTGGTGGAATGCATACAGGTGACAGGAATTCTTATTCCTGTCACCTGTATGTGACAAGCCAGCCCCCCCCTTGCCACTACCCCCACCCACCTCCCAAACCCCTAGAAACGCCCCCACCCGAACCCCAAAAACCGATCCCCCAACCCTCCTCCCCCAAATCTCCCTGTAGGCCTCCCAGCTGCCCCTCACCATCTCCCACCCACCCCCTCCGTACAGGTCTCCCCCAAACCCCCACATCCTCATGCACCCATACACCTAAATGCACACACGTATTCATACACTCAGCCACACATCCCCCCCCTTCAAAAATACTCATGCACGCCACCATGCACTCACACACACCCCTCCCTCCACCCCTTCTCTCTCGGGCAGCACTTACCTGTTCCGTTGCCCTGCTCTGGGAGGGAACGGGCTCCTTGGATGCTGCTCCACTGGCATCGCTGCATCTCCATACAATGCCACGCCTATAGCTGCATCATTATAGGCGTGGCGGAGTATGGACTGACGTGGCGGCGAGGGTGGAGCAGCATCCACCCCTGCCACCGACCGCCATTGATGCCGGTGAGGCTCCATGCGTCGGAATATGGCGGGTTGCCTGCCACCGCCACTGGTGGTCTGTCGGCGGCGGGCAATCCCGCCATGTTCATAATGACCACCATAGTCATATAAATGGATAGTTATTGTTGCTTCTTATTGATAATGAACTGAATATTCCTATTGTCCAGACTGCTCTCCAGCAGTATAGTAGTGCTCCTAATGATATTGTCCCCATCCTCCTCCTGGCACTTTATCTGAAGTTTGGATGGACTATGAGCGACTCCGAAAGGGTCCTCTTTGTCAGAGTCATCATCAGGACAACACTTTGCTTGGTGACGTGTGGGCTTGTAGAATTGTCTCTGTGGTAGACTTATTCCTAACAGGGATTAAAGACGATGAGAGGAATGCTATTTTGAAGGAGGTTTTTGTCATCGATGGTGCCTTTGTCAACTGTTCCCTCATTGAGGGTCGTGGCGTTTACAGTTCTCTCCTCAATGGTTGTGTCGTTGATGGTTCTCTTGTTGATAGTTGTGACATCAACAATAGTTTTTTTGTCAACAGTTGCTTCGCCGATGAGTCTTCCCTCGTCGTTGGCTTCACCAACGTCGAACTGGCTGACTGGGCTGACCTTGGCGCATGTTTGAAGATTTTTGTCGTAATGATCGTCGTCAATGATTACGAAATGATCATGGGCGATAAAGCTTTGGTAAAATGCGATGTTGAGGTTGTCGATGCACTGTCGACTCTGTCGTCAAAGGGGTTGTAGTCGAAGGGGCTGTCATCAACAAAAATACAAATTTAGTAGTTGAAGCCTTAGTCAGAGATCTGGTCGGTGACGGTAAAGATTTTGAGGCTCTTTGTTGATGAGCTTCTTTGAGGGCAGGAGTAATAGGTTCTAAATGAACCTTTTCTGAGGGCATTTGTTCCTTTTCTGAGATAGAAGTACTCTCCTTGTACCTCTTAAAGTGTACAGAGGTGGTATGGTGAGGTTTTTTGGTAGTCTTACAAGGTGGTTCTGAAGACACTTTCTCTGTTGATCTATTCCTTTTGGAGAAAACAGTATCTGAAGATTTATCACTAGCCTCTTTAGAGGAATGTCACTTCTTGGATTTTTATTTTTTGAGCCATATTTAAAGTCTACCTTTCCTGTCCTTCAAGTTTCTCTGAGAAAAGGTGTGACAAATTTTACAACATTCAGGTGAAGGCAATATATCTTCAATCCTGATAAGAGAGGGGGAGGATGTTACACCACCATATGTCTTCCCAGCCAAGCGGCTAGGAAAAGGTTTGAATAGGTGCAGTGGCACAGTGGACCTTTTGATGATTGTGTGACTACAAAGGACACTGCCATCTTCCCGGACCAGGAGCAAGTGAACCCAAAATGTAGGGTCATTACAACAGCACTATCACTCAGGTAGGTCTTGAGTGCTTTTACACTTTAGTTAGTAACCTTTCAGCTGAAGCATGCCGTTTGTGATAGAGATCCTTAGCCCCGGGAATGTCTCAGACCTGTTTAGGCTCTTTATGAGGGCAGAAACATGTTGACTATGAGTCATTACACTCAATATTTACCATCAACTCTGCTTTTAATCATACCTGTGGACACCACAAATAAACGTAAAATGTACAAGTAGTCCTCAAGGCTTTTTTTTTTTTTTTTACTTGATCTGGATCCCTAGTTTTGGCCAATACTTTTTATCTAAGAACTCCCTCCAAAATCAAACAGGAGGCGGAGTCTACCCTGTTGGCACTGTCCTACCAGGGTGGAGAGAGGACGCCGATGATAAAGCCTGACACAAATATGTGTGTGAGGCCTTTTCTTCCATAGACAGAATCCTTCTCCATGTCTCTGGAGAACAGCAGTTGCATCATTCCATACGTTGGACTATTAGTATGCTGACCTAGTATGGGGCACATTTTGTAAAGGAAGGCAATATATACACTCTTTATGTGGGTCATCAGAGTGCAGCCTTTTCTTCCCACAAGTGCCACAGGATCTGAAAAGTCATTGTTTAGCTGGTTGTGACATTTTGTTCTAGTCAGAATACCTTTAGATAGAGCCAGTGAATAATATTATGAAAGAAATTCTTCTCAAAAGCTGAGAAAAAAGGCTGTAAATTGAGCAGAGCTCAAGGAGACTCCCATCACACGACGTGTGGTAGAAAATCTGAGGGATTCAGCCTCTCTTGGGAGTGTTCTAGAGCAGTGGTTCCTAACCTAGGGTCCGCAGCCCCCCAGGGGTCTGTGACAGATTCCCAGGGGGTCCGCAGGCCTGGACCGGAAGGAAGGCACTTCTCCAGCTGGGGACTCTGACAGAAAAGTGCATGATTTCATATTTATTACTTCCTTAGTGCAGCAGTTTTAAAAGCACAGCAAAGATTCTTGTACACCCAGCATGTTTTTGAAAAACATAAAAACAAGATAACTCTGGTGATTAGTGTACCTGCTGGAGAAAGATAGAAGTTTGTCTAGTGACAGTTTTGACTCATTAAGATAATGCCAATGGGTAAAATGCCTGCTGCAAAGAGCGTGAATCATGCAACGAACAGTACTTTATGTGCACAAAACAGTGGTTAACAGTTTTTGTCACAGAGATTTTTTTGTTATTGTACAGTTCATAAGTTACAATTGTAATCTGGCACAGTGAGCTATGAACTGCCATCAAAGAGCTGCATGCAAACTGCATGGCACAAATTAGAAAGTTATGTTTTTTCCCAGTCTTTTATTTTCCTTATGCTGCTAAAAGAAGTTTGATTGCATAGAAATGCATTCTTATTATTAAAGTCAGCGCTAACCACTGCGTTATTGCTCTGAATCCTGGGTTTGTGCTTCTCCTGACCAAACACGTTTGGAAAATACCTACCAGTGTGGATGACGTGAATCCGACACCTTGTAGTCCACTGTAAAGTGGTCCGACACCCTACACTGGGATGAGAGGTGCTATAACACAAATGAATTACATGTAACAAGGGGCTATGAGAGATGAAAGGCCCTTATGGTTTTACTTCCTTTCCCTACAACATATTTATGTGGAAAAGCTTTCTCAGATCCTATGTACCTAAAAAATCAAAACAGAAATCGCGTGTGAAATATAGAATCTCACCCGAGGATTCAGCTTTCCTAAATAAAACCAAACATTGAAAAGTTAGTCGCTGAGATGCAAAGTCAACCTTCCCATTAAGATTTTTCGATTTTTGCATATTTTTTAAATAATTAAGGCCCTCATTACAAGCTTGGCCGCTGAGCGGCTGCCTATGCTGCCGCAAACCCGCCGGCCTCATTACAGCATCCCCGCTGGGCCGGCTGGGATGTCGGCCATAACACTGCAGCCGGCTCCTGATGTAGCTGGCGGTGTTGCGGCCGTGAGAAGGGTGCAGCTGCACTCGTCGCGCTTTTCACTGTCTGCTGTGAAGACAGTGAAAAGCAGGGTGGGGCTGTGCCTGGGGCTACCTGCACTGCCCATGCCAAGTTTATGGGCAGTGCAGGGGCCCCCAGGGGCCCCGCGACTCCCCTTCTTGCCAGCCTTTCCATGGCGGTCTCTACCGCCATGGACAGGCTGGCGGGAAGGGGAGTCATAATCCCCAGGGCAGCAGGTCCCGGTCAAAATATGGTGATTTGTACCGCCAGCCTGTTGGCGGTACGATCGCCAAAACAACCCTGGCGGTCTTTGACCGCCAGGGTTGTAATGAGGGCCTATATCTTTAGTAATTCAAGTATTTGTTTGCTGTGTATTTGTTTGTTTATTTTTTTTTGCGAATTACTGTTTTAATATTTGAAATTTAAATCGTACAAATTGCTTGGGGGTCCCCGGCTTCCCCAGTAATGATCCGGTGGTGGAGTCAAAAGGCTTGGAACCACTGTTCGGGAGGGTGCTATTGTCTGATTGGCCAAAGTTTGTAGTTTGGTACATTTTGAAAAGGGGCAAAGAAAGGCTATGAAGACAATGGTCTATTATAATGATGCACATTGCTTTATAATGGTACAGTGGGACTCCCACTTTGACGACAGGGAATGATTCAAGCATATGAATCTATGAAAGATCCAATACTGGAGAAACTCTTTTTACAATTTCCAAAAAAGCATAAATATCTAGAATCTTAAAAATGTGACTTATTATTCTCCCATGCATGCCAAAACAGCTGTCAAATGTATTCTCAATGATAATGTAACTTATTTGTCAGTAAACTGACAAGATATTTGATACTAACTCTCTCAGCAGATAGACTTATATGCTGCCCTACCACCAACTAACTGATAAACCGTCCCTACCCAACTTCCAAATGTATCCCCCTTCCTCGAACACTAGATCACCAATTTCAGCCATAAGCTTGCCCACCTCAAACCGTACCTCACCCACCTCGGTTTCCAGCAGCCTGTGCCCGATCAGGCTCATGGACTCTCCGAGGAGCTGTAGATGAGCAGCCACGTCAATTGGCTGCGTCTCCGGGACCTTCACAGGAGAGGAGGAGAGTGCCAGTAAGCTAGAGGGGGACTTCTTGTGAGGGGATGTGGAGGAACCTGGAGAGAGAGAGAGAAAAAAAAAGAGTGAGAGAGATGTGGATGATTGGGATAAAGGATGAAAGAAAGTCACAAAATCTATGCTGGGTGGATGGTGCTTTTTGGATAACACAGCATTCAACTGTCTGAGATATGTTTATTTCCTCACTTGGCCTCCTTCAGAAAAGTTACGTGGGTAAGTGTGGTTGCAGGTGTGTATCTGTCAGGTCTTGAAAAGGCTCTATCAAGAGTTGTTATCTGTATTAATCACACATAGAGCCTGTATGTAATGAAAAGTAATTCAGAGTCCCTTGCTCCTTGTTGATCCAAGCACAGAAAGCCTATGCATTGCCCAGATTTTATATATATGTATATATATATATATATATATATATACACACACACACACACACACACACACACACACACACACACACACACACACACACACACACATATATATATATATATTCACTTAAAAAAACCAAAGGTTACAGTGACTTTATAGTTAGGTTCTGGATTTACCCGCACAAAATTAAGCAGTTATAGTTAGAGTTATTGTAAGTAACTATAGCTTGCGGACTAAGGTAACTATAACTTGCACCCCCCCATGCAGTTTTTTAATCAATAATTTGATTTTCATTGATATATTTATTGATGTTATCAAAGTTGTCATGAGTGCTGTAATATCTGGGGTAATTAGCAGTGCATGGCGAGAGCACGAGTTATAGTTACCTTAGGGCACGAGTTATAGTTACCTTAGGCCACAAGTTATAGTTACTCGAAATAACTAACTGTTACTGCTGAATTTCTCTGGTTTTGTGCGAATAAATTCACAACCTAACTATAACGTCCCTGTAACCTGTTTTTTTTTTTTAATGAACAACTAACGTTTTTTTCCTAACTATAACGTCCCTTTAACCTTTGATATTTACAGTGAATTTCTATGATTTTCTTAATGTAAAGTAATTTTCATTACTATACCTTAATCCAACCACCGCCAACCCACTATAACCACCTAGACCTCTCTGGGTGTGAGAATAGATGTGAGAGGGTGTCTATGGGTGATAGAGGGGCTGTGAAAGTGTGCTTATGGGTGTAAGAGTGGGTGTGAAAGGGTCTATGTGGAGGTGACAGTGTGTGATTGTGCTCCAATGGATGAAAGATGCATTCTCCTCCACAAAGGATTTCAGATCGTTTTTCAATATGCATTGCATTGTAAACACACTTGCTTTGCTTTCGCCAAGCCCAGGAGTTAGGATCATCTGTCCTTTCCAGAAGCGGAGCTTCAACTGAGCCACCTTCTACTTTATATTTGTAAGTGCTTCCTGTTGAGGTTTCATTTCTGTGAAATGAGCATCATGGCCAGAACGGAAGCTCGCCTGCTCATTTATCCAACAAGACTCCACAGTTTTGCATAAAATGTCTATCCAACTGGAGCACTTTCTACTGGGTAGTTAGCAAGTGCTACTTTGTTGGTTGAAGGTCCACTGTTGGGGAGTGGGGCCAATTTCGGCTCTGGGGAACCCATCCTCGGGGCCCAATACAATTCAATGTGGGGGAGAGGCTGCGTGGACCCCTCCTCGGGCCGATCTTGGCCCGGGGGACCCCATCCCTTGGACCTTGAATAAATTGAGGAGGGGAGCCAAGTGGTCCCGGTTAATTTCAGCCCCAGGGACCCCATCCTCCAAGGCCTGGCCATCTCTCCTGGGTGCCCACGAGGGCACCCAGTGTGCAATGGGACCGTGGGAGAGCCTCAAAGTCCCTGCGGTCCCAGCTGGCTCCCTGCCTCCTGGGGGGCCCAGCAGTGCTGTAATGGACAGGCATCTGCTAAAGATGCAGCTCCCTGTCTGTGACAGCAATAATTTCTTCTGTTTCTAGCAAGCAAGAGCGGTTTGACAGCTCTCGCTTGCTGGAACCAGAGTGTTTGCTGTGACTAGGCGGTGTAGTAATCTGGCCTGGTGTGTGGTGGACAGCCATGGTGTTATCACCCTCCACCACGTCCAGGTATCCCCTATCAGTGAAGTGTAGGCAGTGTCTAGGAAGTCAGGGCTCTCTAGAAGTAGCTGTGGATGAGCAGCCAAGACTTATCTATGAGATATGCAAAGCTATAGTCACACAGCACTATCACACATGAAAGAACCACACAGTGTAACAAAAATAAAGGTACTTTATTATGGTAACACAAAAACTAGAATACTATTAGGCAGTCCCCGCAACTGGAGGAAAGTAAACACAGTATGTATATACACAATAGCAATCTGTAAGGAGCATAAAAACAGAAAACATTGGCAAAAGTGTTAGAAACCAGAGTAGCCCATAGGGGAAGGCCAAACCATATAATAAATGAGTGGAATGTGAGATACAGTCCCCCACCCAAGGATGTGGAACCGTTAGAGGGGAGCTGGAGGAACTAGGAACCCCAAGAGGTGAGTACCAGAGTGACCCTCAGTGACCAGGAGAGCAGAGTTAAGTACCTGGTTTTCCCCAAAAACAACAGGAGCAATTAGGAAAAGCATTGTGCAAGACCCAGACAGATAGATTCTAGCAGAAGAGGACCTGCAAAGGAAGGCGACCAAGTCCAGTTCGTGATGGAGTGTCCAGTTGTGGCAGGAGTGTCAGAAAGAAGTGCTGGGGCCACACGAAGCCTGAAGATCACTTGGATGAGAAGCCAACAAGTCTTGGTAGCTGCAAGAGTCGCGGTGCACAGAGGTACTATCCTGCAAGGAGAGGAAAGGACTTGCCGTATCCTAAGTTAGACAGCTGGCAGAGAGGACCAAGGGGTCCACTCCAGACCACCACATGTGATGCAGGATTCATGTAGTTCCGGAGGAGAGCAGATCCAAGCAGCCGATCGTTGTTGCAGTTGGCGCCTGCAGATGCAAGGGAGTGACTCTTTTACTGCAAGGGAGATTCATTCTTACTTCTTGGTGCAGGCTGACGTCTTGCCTACCTCAGAGGATGCACAGCCGGGGAATGTTGCAGTTGCTGAAAGGAGCTGCAGAAACAATGTTGCAAAGCAGAGTCATCGCTGAAATTGCAGATTGTTGGTTCCTGAAGAGTCCAGTTGCGGTTCCAGTGGCTAGAAGATTAAGTAAACGATGCAGAGGAGTCCTGCTGGGATCTTGCACGTCGAATCGGAGGACCCACCCAAGAGGGAGATCCTAAATAGCCCTAAAAGGGGGTTTGGTCACCTGCAAGGTGACCACCTACCAGGAGGGGGCTGTGACATCACCTACCTGACTTGGCCACTCAGATGATCCCAGGGGCCTCTGCCCATCTTGGTTTTAAGATGGTAGAATCAAGAGGCTACCTGAAGGAGTTCTGGGCATCACCCCTGAGGTGGTGATGGACAGGAAAGTGGTCACTCCCCTTTTCCTTTGGCCAGTTTCGCGCCAGAGCAGGGACTGGGGGTCTCTGGAATGCATCAAACCACTTTATGCAAGGAGGGGACCAAATGTTCCCTTCAAAGCATCCCAGTGGCTTGGGAAGGGTACCCCATCCAAGCCATGTAAGGAAAATGTCACTTACCCAGTGTACATCTGTTCGTGGCATTAGTCGCTGCAGATTCACATGCTGTGCATAGTCCGCCGTCTGGTGTTGGGCTCGGAGTGTTACAAGTTGTTTTTCTTCGAAGAAGTCTTTTGGAGTCACGAGACCGAGGGACTCCTCCCACTTCGGTTCCATTGCGCATGGGCGTCAACTCCATCTTAGATTGTTTTCCCCGCAGAGGGTGAGGTAGGAGTTGTGTATGCTAGTAATAGTGCCCATGCAATGGAATGAATACGTATGTACCAAATGAAGGTTAAAGTAATATATTTACAAATGTACAAATGTTGAAGATATACTTCCAAACGGCTACAGGCTCCCGGGGAGGCGGGTGGGCGCATGTGACTCTGCAGCGACTAATGCCACGAACAGATGTACACTGGGTAAGTGACATTTTCCGTTCGGTGGCATGTGTAGCTGCAGAGACACATGCTGTGCATAGACTAGCAAGCAGTTATCTCCCCAAAAGCGGTGGTTCAGCCTGTAGGAGTGGAAGTAGTTTGAAATAAAGTTCTTAGTACGGCTTGTCCTACTGTGGCTTGTTGTGCAGATAACACATCTACACAGTAGTGTTTAGTAAATGTATGAGGCGTAGACCATGTTGCCGCCTTACATATTTCGTTCATTGGAATATTTCCTAGAAAGGCCATAGTAGCACCTTTCTTTCTGGTTGAGTGTGCCTTTGGTGTAATAGGCAGCTCTCTCTTTGCTTTAAGATAGCAGGTTTGGATGCACCTAACTATCCATCTGGCAATACCTTGTTTTGAAATTGGATTTCCTGTATGAGGTTTTTGAAAGGCAATAAATAGTTGTTTTGTCTTTCTAATTACTTTTGTTCCGTCAATGTAGTACATTAGTGCTCTTTTGATGTCTAATGTATGTAGTGCTCTTTCAGCTATTGAATCTGGCTGTGGGAAGAACACTGGTAATTCTACTGTTTGATTTAAGTGGAACGGTGAGATAACCTTTGGTAAGAATTTTGGATTTGTTCTTAGAACTACTTTATTCTTGTGTATTTGAATAAATGGTTCTTGTATGGTAAACGCCTGTATTTCACTTACTCTTCTTAGAGATGTGATGGCAATGAGAAATGCAACTTTCCACGTTAAGTATTGCATTTCACAAGAATGCATGGGTTCGAAAGGTGGACCCATGAGCCTTGTTAAGACAATGTTGAGGTTCCATGAAGGAACAGGTGGTGTTCTTGGTGGTATAATTCTCTTTAGGCCTTCCATAAACGCTTTAATGACAGGTATTCTAAACAGGGAAGTTGAATGAGTAATCTGCAGGTAAGCAGATATTGCGGCGAGATGTATCTTTATGGAAGAGAAAGCTAGATTGGATTTTTGCAAATGTAGTAAATATCCTACTACATCTTTTGGAGACGCATGCAATGGATGAATTTGCTCATTATGGCAGTAAAAAACAAATCTTTTCCATTTACTTGCATAGCAGTGTCTAGTGGAAGGTTTTCTAGCTTGTTGTATGACCTCCATACATTCTTGTGTGAGGTCTAAGTGTCCAAATTCTAGGATTTCAGGAGCCAAATTGCTAGATTCAGCGATGCTGGGTTTGGATGCCTGATCTGTTGTTTGTGTTGTGTTAACAGATCTGGTCTGTTGGGTAGTTTGACATGAGGTACTACTGACAGGTCTAGTAGTGTCGTATACCAAGGTTGTCTTGTCCATGTTGGTGCTATTAGTATGAGTTTGAGTTTGTTTTGACTCAATCTGTTTACTAGATATGGAAGGAGAGGGAGAGGGGGAAAAGCGTACGCAAATATCCCTGACCAATTCATCCATAGAGCATTGCCTTGGGAGTACCTGTGTGGGTACCTGGATGCGAAGTTTTGGCATTTTGCGTTTTCTTTTGTTGCAAATAGATCTATTTGAGGTGTTCCCCAAATTTGAAAGTAAGTGTTCAGTATTTGGGGGTGAATTTCCCATTCGTGGATTTGTTGGTGATCCCGAGAGAGATTGTCTGCTAGTTGGTTCTGGATCCCTGGAATAAATTATGCTATTAGGCGAATATGGTTGTGAATTGCCCAATGCCATATTTTTTGTGTTAGGAGACACAACTGTGTCGAGTGTGTGTCCCCCTGTTTGTTTAAATAATACATTGTCGTCATGTTGTCTGTTTTGACAAGAATGTATTTGTGGGTTATCATGGGTTGGAATGCTTTCAACGCTAGAAATACTGCTAACAGTTCTAAGTGATTTATGTGAAACTTTCTTTGATGTATGTCCCATTGTCCTTGGATGCTGTGTTGATTGAGGTGTGCTCCCCACCCTGTCATGGAAGCATCCGTTGTTATAACGTATGTTGGCACTGGGTCTTGGAAAGGCCGCCCTTTGTTTAAATTTGTACTGTTCCACCATAGAAGCGAGATGTATGTTTGGCGGTCTATCAACACCAGATCTAGAAGTTGACCCTGTGCCTGTGACCATTGTGATGCTAGGCACTGTTGTAAGGGCCGCATGTGCAACCTTGCGTATGGGACAATGGCTATGCATGAAGACATCATGCCTAGTAGTTTTAATACTATTTTTGCTTGTATCTTTTGTGTTGGATACATGGTCTGTATTAACTTGTGAAATGTTTGAACCCTTTGTGGACTTGGAGTGGCTATCCCTTTTGTTGTGTTGATTGTCGCTCCTAAGTATTGCTGTGTTTGACACGGCAAAAGGTGTGACTTTGCATAGTTGATGGAGAAACCCAGCTTGTGAAGGATTTGTATAACATAATTTGTGTGATGTGAAAACTTTGTTAGCGTGTTGGTTTTGATTAACCAATCGTCTAAGTAAGGGAACACGTGTATTTGCTGCCTTCTGATATGTGCAGCTACTACTGCTAGGCATTTTGTAAAGACTCTTGGCGCAGTTGTTATTCCGAATGGCAACACTTTGAATTGGTAATGTATTCCTTTGAATACGAACCTTAGGTATTTCCTGTGCGAAGGATGTATCGGTATATGGAAATACGCATCTTTTAGATCTAATGTTGTCATGTAGTCTTGCTGTTTGAGCAGTGGGATTACGTCTTGTAATGTGACCATGTGAAAGTGGTCTGATTTGATGTAGGTGTTTAGTGTTCTGAGATCTAGTATTGGTCTTAGAGTTTTGTCTTTTTTTGGTATTAGAAAGTACAGTGAGTAAACTCCTGTGTTCTTTTGATGACGTGGTACCAGTTCTATTGCGTCCTTTTGCAGCAATGCTTGAACTTCTAGTCCTAGAAGGTCTATATGCTGTTTTGACATATTGTGTGTTTTCGGTGGGACTTTTGGAGGGAGTTGGAGAAATTCTATGCAATAACCATGTTGGATAATTGCTAAGACCCAAGTGTCTGTTGTTATTTCCTCCCAAGATTTGTAGAACTGGCTTAGTCTTCCCCCCACTAGTGTTGTGTGAAGGGGTTGTGTGACTTGTGAGTCACTGTTTATTTTGAGGGGTTTTGGGACCTTGAAATTTTCCCCGGTTTCTTGGGAATTGGCCCCCTCTGTATTGTCCCCGAAAACCTCCCCTTTGATATTGTCCCTGGTAGGTAGGTGGTCTTGTTTGTGAGGTGCTGGTTTCTGTGGGTTGACCTCAAAACCCTCCCCTAAAAGTTGTTTTACGAAATGTGCCAAATGTGCCTCTGCTCTGCGGGGAGTAGAGTGCGCCCATGGCTTTGGCTGTATCGGTGTCCTTTTTTAATTTTTCAATTGCAGTGTCGACCTCCGGCCCAAACAATTGCTGTTCATTAAACGGCATATTGAGCACAGCCTGTTGTATTTCGGGTTTGAACCCAGATGTGCGCAGCCATGCGTGCCTCCTTATCGTGACTGCAGTATTTATTGTCCTTGCAGCTGTATCCGCTGCATCCATGGAAGACCGTATCTGATTGTTCGAGATACTTTGTCCCTCTTCCACCACCTGTTGCGCTCGTTTTTGGAACTCTTTGGGGAGGTGTTCGATGAGATGTTGCATCTCATCCCAATGAGCCCTATCGTATCTCGCCAGGAGTGCTTGCGAGTTGGCGATGCGCCACTGATTTGCCGCTTGTGCTGCAACCCTTTTTCCCGCTGCATCAAATTTGCGGCTCTCCTTGTCCGGAGGTGGTGCGTCGCCTGATGTATGCGAGTTGGCTCTTTTACGAGCTGCCCCCACAACTACTGAGTCTGGTGTCAGTTGTGATGTAATAAAAACAGGGTCTGTGGGCGGAGCCTTGTATTTTTTCTCCACCCTTGGAGTTACGGCTCTGCTTTTAACTGGCTCTTGAAATATTTGTTTTGAGTGCCTTAGCATTCCTGGAAGCATAGGAAGGCTTTGATAATGGCTATGGGTGGAGGACCGGGTGTTAAAGAGGAAGTCATCCTCAATAGGCTCCGAATGTAGCGAGACATTATGGAATTCGGCTGCCCTAGCTACCACCTGTGCATATGATGTACTGTCCTCAGGTGGTGACGGTTTAGTTGGGTACGACTCTGGGCTATTGTCCGATACTGGAGCGTCGTAGAGGTCCCATGCATCCTGATCATCCTGGCTCATTGTGGTATGAGCTGGTGAGTGTGTTAATGGTGGAGTTTGTGCCGGTGATGCATGAGTTGATGGTGGTGGAGAGGGTGGTGGGGTTACCTTCTTTACCACCTTCGCTTGTGGTTGCTTGTCTCCTTGCTGGAAGTCAAGTTTCCTTTTCCTTTTGATTGGGGGAAGAGTGCTAATCTTCCCTGTATCCTTTTGAATAAAGATCCGCTTTTGCGTGTGATCTGGCTCAATTGTTTGTAATTCCTCCTCAAATCTGTGTTTTTTTAGTTGAGAGGACAGTCCCTGTTCCTCTGAGTAGGAACCAGTTTTCGGTTCGGTTACCGGGCGTTTCGGCACCGAAACCGTGTCCCTGGATTTTTTCGGCTCCAACAAGATCTTTTGTCTTTTCGGCGTCGTGCCCTCTCGGTGCCGACCAACTTCGGTGCCGCTGTGTCGGTGCCAAATTTTTTCTGCGTCACTCTCTCGGTCCCGAGATTGCTGCGTGCCTTTATCTCGACCGGAGTCGGATGACTTCGACAGCAGCTCGCCCTTTTTCGGTGCCGTTGGACGGTCACCTACTTTCCGGGTTAAGCCATGGCCTGTTGGCGGTGGCGTCCCCTGGGCTTTGTCAGTCTTTTCGTGTGATTTTTGTTTCGACGTCTTACTCACGGTTGGTTGTACTTCGACGTCGAATTCTTCGGAATCCGACTCGTGGATGGAGAAAGATTCTTCTTCCTCCTCCTCGAACCGTTGTTGTCCTGTCGGCGTGGACGCCATCTGCAACCTCCTGGCTCTTCGGTCTCTGAGCGTTTTCCTCGACCGAAACGCGCGACAGGCTTCGCACGTATCCTCCTTGTGCTCGGGGGACAGGCACAAGTTACAGACCAAATGTTGATCCGTATAAGGATATTTATTATGGCATTTAGGACAGAATCGTAACAGGGTCCGTTCCATCAGTCTCGATGTTGCACGCGGTCAGGCCGACCAGGCCCCGACGGATGATCGAAATTACCCCGAAGGGCTACCGAAGCTCTACAAGATTCGGTGTCGATTTGTTCTAACTACCCCGATACCGAACGAAACAATACCGACGAAGTTTCCGAGATTCTGACTAACTTTCCGACCCGAAACACGGAGCGAAAAGGAACACGTCCGAACCCGACGGCGGAAAGAAAACAATCTAAGATGGAGTCGACGCCCATGCGCAATGGAACCGAAGTGGGAGGAGTCCCTCGGTCTCGTGACTCGAAAAGACTTCTTCGAAGAAAAACAACTTGTAACACTCCGAGCCCAACACCAGACGGCGGACTATGCACAGCATGTGTATCTGCAGCTACACATGCCACCGAACCACCTATTTCCAAGGAGAGAGGGTGTTGCCCCCCTCTCCCACAGAATATCCTTTGTTCTGCCTTCCCCTGCTTGAGCTGGTCAAGCAGCAGGAGGGCAGAACCCTGTCTGTGGGGTGGCAGCAGCACGGGCTGCCCGGAAACCCCCAAAAGACTGGTAGGAGCAATAACGGGGATCCTCTAAGGAACCCCCAAGTGCATGGAATCATACAACCAATACTAGCAACAGTATTGAGGTCTGATTCCGAAATGTTTGATACCAAATATGCCCAGGTTCAGAGTTACCAATTATGTAGCTGGACACAGGTAAAATGGTAAAAGGTGTCCAGTACACAGGTAAAATGGGTTCCCCTGCACTTA